>NC_089494.1:22779397-32779397 GCF_036850765.1 Saccopteryx bilineata | reverse complement strand
TGAGCACGGACTCATCTGGCTTGAGTGTGGGATCACAGACATGACCCTATAGTCACTGACTTGAACCCAAAGGTCTCTGGCTTGAGAAGGGGTCACTGGCTTAGCTGCAGCCCCCAGTCAAGGCACATATGAGAAAGCAATTAATGAACTAAAGTGCCACAATGAAGAACTGATGCTTCTCATCTCTCTTCCCTTCCTGCCTGTCCCTCTCTCTTTGTCTCTTTTACTAAAAAAAAAAAAAAAGGCAATAGCACAACTAGAAGAAAAATAATAATTACCAAGTTTCTTTATCTAAGAATTGATTTCTTTCTCATTTCTTATTCTGGATAAAACAAAAACATAAGTATATGTGGTATAATCTCAAGGTGATATTTATATAAGAAAATTTACAGAGACACTAGAGAATGTTTGTGTGCTAATACCAAATCAATAAACTAAAAGATCTCACACATTACGGAAACCAGGTTAATAATAAGGAGACTAGCCTGACTAGGTGGTGACGCAGTGTATACAGCGCCAACCTGGGATGCTGAAGACCCACGTTCAAAACACTGAGGTCGCCAGCCTGAATGAGGACGCCTCTGGCTTGAGCGTGGGCTCACTGGCTTGAGTGAGGGATCACAGACATGACCCATGCTTGCTGGCTTGAGCCCAAAGGTTGCTGGCTTTAATCTAAAGGTCACTGGTTTGGCTGGAGCCCCCTGGTCAAGGCACATATGAGAAAACAATGAACAACTAAAGTGCTGCAACTACGAGTTCAGGATTCTCATCTCTCTCCCTTCCTGCTTCCGTCTGTCTTGCTCTTGCTAAAATACTACTACTACTACTACTAATAATAATAATAATGAGAAAAAGAAGAATGAGCAATGATTCAGTGAGACAGCCAGAGGGAAAAACTGGGTAGTAGTTTCTGCTACAATTAAAAAGAAATTAAATAAGAAAACAAAAGGAGAAAGGGGAAACAGGAAAAAGAGGAGAAAATAAGACAAGATAGGATTTATTTCCAATGCAAAAGGTAAAACTGTAGACTGTCCCTTTTGAGATGTTTGGCCTTTAAAGACCCTCTCAACACAGATAATACTGTAATGACTGCCGGGAAGAGGGTAGGTGGGGAAGTGGAGGGGGCATGGGGGGATAAATGGTGATGACCAGAGACCTGACTGGGGGTGGTGAACACACAATACAGTACAGAAGACGTGTTGTACAATTTAGCACCTGAAACCTATGTAATTTTGTTAACCATTCAATAAAAAGAAAAATAAAATCCCCTCATATTTACTTTAATCATTTTTATTGTGGGAGTGGGGGGGGAGAGTTACATAACATAAAATAATTTTATGCTGGGCAGTAGCACTGTACCTGGCAAATGATGCAAAGGAAAGTGGGGACATAATATTAATTACGATTTTAAAAAAGCCTGAATGAAAAAATCATCTCTCTGTGGATATTTATATGAACAAAGAGAAAGAGAGAAAGAGAGAAAGAGAGAGAGAACGTAAGAACACAAAGACAAGAATATACATAAACTAGGTAATAGTAATTTTTTGGTCAGGTTTGAGTGATCTATGTATGTTTGTTCTTAGATATTTTGTATGGTAGTAAGTTACATTTGATATAAACATCAGGGAAAATATTCATAGGGAGAATCAATTACAAAAAAATAAGTTCTCTTATTCTGAAGGAAAAAAACAGCTGAATATATAATAATAGTATTATTTCTTTCTTTTTTTTTTTTTTGTATTTTTCTGAAGCTGGAAACGGGGAGAGACAGTCAGACAGATTCCCGCATGCGCCCGACCGAGATCTACCCGACACGTCCACCAGAGGCGATGCTCTGCCTACCAGGGGCGATGCTCTGTTGCGATCAGAGCCACTCTAGCGCCTGGGGCAGAGGCCAAGGAGCCATCCCCAGCGGGAGGGGAAGAGAGAGACAGAGAGGAAGGAGATGGGGAGGGGTGGAGAAGCAGATGGGTGCTTCTCCTGTGTGCCCTGGCCGGGAATCGAACCCGGGACTTCTGCACACCAGGCCGACGCTCTACCACTGAGCCAACCGGCCAGGGCAATAGTATTATTTCTTATTACAAAATTTCTATTCTAAACAGCAAAATTTTATCATAAGATACTGGGAAAAATAGAGTTCTCTGAAAAAAAGTAAAACGACCTTTTAATTTTTTTTTTTTGTATTTTTCTGAAGCTGGAAACGGGGGAGATAGTCAGACTCCCACATGCGCCCGACTGGGATCCACCTGGCACGCCCACCAGGGGGCGATGCTCTGCCCCTCCCGGGCGTTGCTCTGCCGCGGCCAGAGCCACTCTAGCGCCTGGGGCAGAGGCCAAGGAGCCATCCCCAGCGCCCGGGCCATCTTTGCTCCAATGGAGCCTTGGCTGCAGGAGGAGAAGAGAGGACAGAGAGGAAGGAGGGGAGGGGGGTGGAGAAGCAAATGGGTGCTTCTCCTATGTGCCCTGGCCAGGAATCGAACCCCGGTCCTCCGCACACCAGGCCGACGCTCTACTGCTGAGCCAACTGGCCAGGGCCTTAAATATTTTGAAATAGTATATAGTTGCACTATTTTTTAAATAATATGTAAAACCAAAAAAAATAATAATATGTAAAACCATAAGTTCAATAGCTACTATATTTACTTTTTTTGTGTTTTTTTTTTGTTGTTTTTGTTTTTTTTCTGAAGCTGGAAACGGGGAGAGACAGTCAGACAGACTCCCGCATGCGCCCGGGATCCACCTGGCATGCCCACCAGGGGGCGACGCTCTGCCCACCAGGGGACGATGCTCTGCCCCTCCGGGGCGTCGCTCTGCCGCGACCAGAGCCACTCTAGCGCCTGGGGCAGAGGCCAAGGAGCCATCCCCAGTGCCCGGGCCATCTTTGCTCCAATGGAGCCTTGGCTGCAGGAGGGGAAGAGAAAGACAGAGAGGAAGGAGGGGGTGGGGATGGAGAAGCAAATGGGCGCTTCTCCTATGTGCCCTGGCCGGGAATCAAACCCGGGTCCCCCGCACGCCAGGCCAACGCTCTACCGCTGAGCCAATGGGCCAAGGCCTTTTTTGTGTTTTTTTTTTGTGACAGAGACAGAGAGAGGGACAAATAGACAGAAAGGAAGAAAGATGAGAAGCATCAACTCCTCGTTGTAGCTCCTTTAGTTGTTCATTGACTGCTTTCTCATATTTGCCTTCACCGGGGGCTACAGCAGACCAACTGACCCTTGCCCAAGCCTAACTGGCAGTCATTGACCTTGGGTTCAAGCTGGTGAACTGTGCCCAAACCAGTGAACTCGTGTTCAAGCCGGTGACCTCAGGTTTTGGAACCTGGGTCCTTTGCATCCCAGTCCGACGCTCTATTCACTGCATCACAGCCTGGTCAAGGCTATACTTATGTATTTTTGCAGTAGCATCCATCTATCTATCTATCTATCTATCTATCTATCTATCTATCTATCTACTCATTGGTGAACTAGTGAAAATATGAAGTAATGTATAAGAGTAAGATCTGCATTTAAATATAACTCTGGTTTGATGGCAATCTTTCTTTTCAGCCAGTGAGTGACTTGAAATCTTGCTGAATTAGGCAAGCCTTGATAAGGGGGATTAGTATGGTATTTTAAGTTCTTTGCTAAGCTAGCACTTTAAAGGAGTTATAATAATATTTAAGAGTAAGGAAACACAGTCCAAATGGTTAATGTGCTAAAGCATTAAAGTGAGTGAAGTGCATCAAGTTGCTGACATATACATTGGTCAATTCTATATTCAGGAAAAGCAAGATGTCAAGATAAAAGAACCAATAAATTATTCAGAAGAAATTATTTATATAGGAAGCAGCAGCTAGAAAAGATGATCCATGCTATTATACAATGGAACAAAGATCTAAGAAACTGATACATTAAGGATTCTCTTCTCTACCGAGGTCAGAGAAACTGGAAAAAAAAGAAAAAAACAACAATGTTCTGGGCTATACTAAGACAGGAAAATGCCATAAGGGATGAAAGCTTGAGAAAGTACAGACAGATTTTTGTAGTAAAGTTAATTTAGAGGTGCCTGTGATATGAGATATATTTTGAAACAAAGTAAGAAAGCCACTGTATTAAAAAGATGCTTTGAACAATTACCAAAAATGTAAGTAAAAGCTGAAGAAAACTAGTTATGGCAAGGAATATAACCACACAGTTCTGAAACATTGATTTGCTGTTCTACTTATCCATCATTGGTTGAGTCTTGTTATGTGCCCTGCCTGGGGATCAAACCTGCAACCTTGGTGTATGAAGATGATGCTCTGACCAACTGAGCTACCAGCCATGGCCTCATTCATCTCTTCATTGTCTTACCTCCTCGTGGTAATTCTGTATGAAGATAAGCCAGTCCTCTAGTCACAGAATGAGCCAGACGGCAAGAGCTTACCCAGTCACTCATGTGGAGACTAAGATACTTGCACAGAGATCCCTACAGAGAGAAAAAAAATACAAAAAAATAGAAAAGTATAATTAATTTATTTGAACATGAGAAGATAAGTTAGCAGCCTTACAAAGAATTTGCACATGGATATCTAATAAATTATGACATTTCAGAATCTCAAAGGAGTTATTAAGATATTTCAATGGGTAGAAAGGAAGAGAAAAAAATAAATAAAAATTGTAACATTTTCAATTTTTACTTTTCCAATACTAAAAATTATAAATGGGCCTGACCAGGCAGTGACACAGTGGAAAGAGTGTTGAACTGGGATGCGGAAGACCCAGGTTCAAGACCCCGAGGTCGCCAGTTTGAACAAAGCTCACCAGCTTGGACCCAAGGTTGCTGGCTTGAACAAAAGGTTACTCGGTCTGCTGAAGGCCCATGGTCAAGGCACATATGAGAAAGCAATCAATGAACAATAAGATGTTGCAATGAAAAACTGATGATTGATGCTTCTCATCTCTCTCTGTTCCTGTCTGTCTGTCCCTATCTCTGACTCTCTCTCTGTCTCAATAAATAAATAAATAAACAAACAAACAAACAAACAAACAAAATTATAAATGGTTATTTCATTTTAAAGTTCTTCTTTGGCCTAAGAGGTGGCACAGTGGATAAAGCATTGGCTTGGGGTGCTGAGGACCCAGGTTCAAAACCCCAAGGTTGCCGACTTGAATGTGGGCTTACGAGCTTGAGCGCGGGATCATAGACATGACCCCAAAGGTCATGCCTTGAGCCCAAAGGTTGCTGGCTTGAGCAAGGGGTCACTTGCTCTGCTGGAGCCCCCTGATCAAGGCACATATGAGCAAGTAAGGTACCTCAATGAAGAACTGATGCTTCTCATCTCTCTCCCTTTCAGTCTGTCTGTTCCTGTCTGTCCTCCCTCTCTCTCTCTCTTGCTAAAAAAATAAATACTTCTTTAATTTCAAATTAAGATAGAAAATAAATTTTTTTTTTTTTTTTTTTTTTTTTTACAGAGACAGAGAGAGAGTCAGAGAGAGGGATAGACAGGGACAGACAGGAACGGAGAGAGATGAGAAGCATCAATCTTTAGTTTTTCGTTGCGTATTGCGACACCTTAGTTGGTCATTGACTGCTTTCTCATATGTGCCTTGACCATGGGCCTTCAGCAGACCGAGTAACCCCTTGCTCGAGCCAGTGACCTTGGGTCCAAGCTGGTGAGCTTTTTGCTCAAACCAGATGAGCCCGCGCTCAAGCTGGTGACCTCGGGATCTCGAACCTCGGTCCTTAGCATCCCAGTCTGACGCTCTATCCACTGCGCCACCGCCTGGTCAGGCAAACTTTTTTTTTTTTTTAATGTGAGAGGAGGAAAGATAATGAGGCCGAGTTCCACATGAGCCCTGACTGGGATCACCCAGCAACCCCATCTAGGGAAGATACTCAAGTACTGAGCTATTTTTAGCACCTGAGGCTGACATGCTCCAGTGAAGCCTCCTCAGTGCCCTGGGCCACGCTTGAATCAATAGACCCACTGGCTACAGGAGGAGAAGAGGGAGAGAAGGGGGAGACGGAATGAGGGAGAAGCAAATGGTCACCTCTCCTGTGTGCCCTGACTGGGAATTGAACCCAGCCGTCTATATGCCAGGCCAATGCTCTATCCACTGAACCACCATCCTGGGGAAAAATAAGTCTTTTAGACTCTTTCTTTATATTGTAGCTCTCATCAATACAAATAGAAATTATATTGTTATGTTTTACAAGTACATAACAGGAGACTTTTGTAAATATATATGTGTCAGTGCTACTTAAGAAGCCTGCACCAGATTGATTATCAATCAAAATACTGCTTCCGTCATCAAGAAAGTCTTGTGGAGTGGGGAGTAAGGATGGAAGATACTAACCAGTTAACTAGTAACTTAGTTAATTCACATTCTGGTGTGAGATCCTTATTTCATTGCAGACACTTTGCTAACCAGCAATGCTTTACTAAATATCTGACTGACTGCTCATATAAATGTCAGTTTAAGAAGAACTTACATTGGGATAATACTCCATCACAAGCAAGTACTCCATGCGTCCATCTGCAGTGACTCTCTCATCTCCTACTATAAAGCGAGCAATGTTGTCATGTTCCATCAAAGGCACTCTGTAAATGTTCTTCTCATTGATAAAATTCTGACGGTTTGCAAAGGAAAACACTTTTACAGCAACTGGACGCTCATCTAAGGAACCTTTATATACTGCTCCATATCGACCCCGGCCAATCAGCTATAAATTTGTTTTAAAAAAAGCAAGGTATTAATTCACATCACAATGGAACAATCAAATTTACTAAATAAAGTGTAAGTCTATATATGTGTATCACAGCTCTCTATTACTGAATGGTTAAACTACTCCATTATCAAGGTACTAATATAGTTCACATTTTATATGGCTCAGGAAGCTCCTACTAGACTTATCCTTCCCAAAGACAGCACTATAAACTCTGAAGAAAATTGTAAAATGAAACTAAAAGTGCTGGAGAATTAACAAAAGGAGTTAGATTGTGAGGGGAGTCAATACAAAGAAGAGAGGAAAGGCACAGGATAAGTTACTCATTTTTATAGCTTTTAGCCTGAGAGCAGGCTGCAATTATCTCTGTGCAGGGGGGCTAAAAATAAAATTGAAAAGCCCTGGCCAGCTGGCTCAGTGGTAGAGCGTCGGCCCAGCATGTGGAAATCTCGGGTTCGATTCCTGGCCAGGGCACACAGGAGAGGCACTCATCTGCTTCTCCACCCCTCCCCCTCTCCTTTCTCTCTATCTCTCTCTTCCTCTCTCGCAGCCAAGTTTCTACTGGAGCAAAAGTTGGCCCTGGTGCTGATGATGGCTCCATGGCCTCTTCCTAAAGCGCTAGAATAGCTCCGGCTGCAATGGAGCAATGTCCCAGATGGGCAGAGCATCGTCCCCTAGTGGGAATGCTAGGTGGATCCTGGTTGGGTGCATGCGGGTGTTTGTCTCTCTGCCTCCCTGCTTCTGACTTTAGTTAATAAATTAAAAAGAAAAAAAATACAATTGAAAATCTACAATCTTTCTGGCCTCTTACAACCAGAGGACAGAATCTGGGGTAACCACAGCTGCTAGAAAGTGAGGGGAGAATTCCAGAAAGGAGAATCATGAGAGGGGGGAACTGAGTGAATGTATGGGACAACCTCCAGCTAGAGACAAAATAACTGAACTGAGATTGGAGCCTCCACCTGAGACATATTTGCAGTATGTCCAACCAAGATAAATGCCTACAAAAACAAACACTGAAAGTAAACACACTTCAGAAGAATCTAAAGAACACATGGTCTGCACAACACAACATTCACAATATCCAGGATATAACTAAAAGTTACTTACTACACAAAGAACCAGCAAAATGCAACCTGTTCTCTTCATTTTGGGCTTCTGCGATTTCTCTCACTTTTTACTGAAATAGGTTAGGGATTTACCGTCATCTATTAAAGGATATTTGTTATATTTCACTCACTGTTTCTAAGTTAAAATATAACCAACAGATAGACTGTCCTTCAGGTTGTATCAATACATGGTTAAATCAGCAATGTTTGGAAATGTTTCTTCTATTATTCAATCCAGAATAAAATCCTATGGTTTTAAAAAGTATTTCTTTAAATTTAGTAAATTGGACATCTAAATATATATGTTCATTAGCTATACTTACTTCTTCTGTGAATTGGCAGGTCATCTCTTTTGTCCATTTTTTATGAATTATTTCTTTCTTATTGACTTATATTAGCTCTGTATCAATTCTTTGTTTCTGTGTTGAAATACTTTATTTTTACACTTGGCTTTTAAATTTATTTTATTTTTCTCTCAAATGGAAGGTTTAAATGTTTTATATTATCAAATCTACCACACCTATTTAACAGTTTCTGATTTGGGGGTCATAGTTTATTTATCCTAGTAAAGAATAAAATATTCATCACAAAGAAGCTTTTAACATTGGTTTTGAGATATTACCAAATAAAAATTAAATTCTAAGGAATATATATTAGTCCTGTGTGCCTATAAAATATATAATATAGCCCTGGCTGGTTGGCTCAGTGGTAGAGCATCGGCCTGGCGTGCAGAAGTCCCGGGTTCGATTCCCAGCCAGGGCACACAGGAGAAGCGCCCATCTGCTTCTCCACCCCTCCCCCTCTCCTTCCTCTCTGTCTCTCTCTTCCCCTCCCGCAGCCAAGGCTCCACTGGAGCAAAGATGGCCCGGGCGCTGGGGATGGCTCCTTGGCCTCTGTCCCAGGCGCTAGAATGGCTCTGGTCGTGGCAGAGCGACGCCCCGGAGGGGCAGAGCATCGCCCCCTGGTGGGCGTGCCGGGTGGATCCCGGTCGGGCGCATGCGAGAGTCTGTCTGACTGTCTCTCCCCATTTCCGGCTTCAGAAAAAAAAAAAAAAAAAAAAAAAAAATATATATATATATATATAATATATACACAGACAAGGAACAACTTATTTGGCATCCACTATGGATTCCTAACCTGGCACATTCTTATCAGAATTTCATGTCTTTATTCCCATACTCTGTTCAAGTCTGTACTAAATCATTTCCTTTCTACTGATTTGAGAGAGAGAGAGAGATAAAAGGATAGAGAGTGAGAAACAGAGAGAGAGAGAGAGAAAGAGATCAATTTGCTGTTCCACTTATTTATTCATTTATTGGTTGATTCTTTTTTTTGTATGGCAGAGACAGAGAGAGTCAGAGAGAGGGACAAATAGGGACAGACAGACAGGAAGGGAGAGAGATGAGAAACATCAATTCTTCGTTGTGGCTTCTTAGTTGCTCATTGATTGCTTTCTCATATATGCCTTGACCGGGGGGCTACAGCAGACCGAGTGACCTTTTGCTCGAGCCAGCGACCTTGGGCTCAAGCTGGCGAGCTTTGCTCAAACCAGATGAACCTGTGCTCAAGCTGGCGACCTCAGGGTCTCAAACCTGGGTCCTCCACATCACAGTCCGACGCTCTATCCACTGCGCCACTGCCTGGTCAGACTATTGGTTGATTCTTGTATGTGCCCTGACGGGGGGATAAAACCCATAACCCTGGAGTAACCAATTAAGCTTCCCAGCCAGGTCACTCCTTTTCTTTCTTTTTCCTTTTTTTAATCAGTGAGAGGAGGGGAGACAGACACAAACTCCCTCATTCACCCTGACGGAGATCCACTAGGCAAGTCCACTAGGGGGCAATACCCATCTGGGGTGTTGCTCTGTTGCTCAGCAACCGAGCTCTTCTTAGTGCCCGAGACAGAGGCCATGGAGCCATCCTCAGCACCTGGTGCCAACTCACTACAATCGAGCCATGGCTGCAGGAGGGGAAGAGAGAGAGAGCTAAGAGTGAGAGAGAGTGAGAGAGAGAGAGAGAGAGTGAGAGAGAGAGAGAGAGAGAAAGTGAGAGGGAGAGGGGTGGAAAAGCAGATGGGTGCTTCTCCTGTGTGCCCTGTCTGGGAATCAAACCCATGAAATCCACATGCTGGGCCAATGCTCTACCACTGAGCCAACTAGCCAGGGCCAGATGACTCCTTTCTAAATATACTTTCTTCAATAGTCTCCTTTCTACAACTTTCTTATCTCCCTATGTTTATTCTCCTGAGCACTTACTATTACTTGAAATAATATACATCTGTTTGTAAACTCTCTCCCATTAGAGTATAAGCCTCAAGAGAGATATCTGTATTGTTCAATTACATTCTCAGTGCTTAGAATAGGCTGCAGCGTTAAACTGATACTTAATAAATGCTTGTTGAATAAATAAACGAATGATTTAGTGAATGAATGAAGTCCCTGTCTCAGATATGGGAACAGAATGAATGGTTGGTTTATAATCTAAGAGCAATCTTACCTCTAACAGCTTCAGATTATCTAAGTCAAGAGAGGGCTCTGATGCTGCTGCCTCCATCATGTTCATACTGTGAAGACCTTGTTTACGGTCTCCTATAGAAATACACAAAAGAAGTTACTTTGTGCCTCTCTAAAAATGAAGTCTTCATTATACTTTTTATTATATTACCATTAAAAAGAAGAACTGCAGAAGGATAGGCAGCAAAACTTATGCCAAATGTCAACAGGAGTAAAACTACCTACAAAACTAGGAATCATCTATAAATGAAGATAAACGACAAATAACATGAAAGCTAAATTCTAGAAGATGATTCCAGCAACAGACCTAGTTTTAAACCATAAGAAATACTGCCAAGACATTACAGATATTCTTATTAAAGTTATTCAAATCAAAGAAAGAATGATGCTTTCTTAAAAAGCTCATCAAACCTAAAGTTTATTATAACCAACTGAACATTTGATGATACTGAGAAACTATTGTTATTTTTTGATTGATTTTAGAAAGAAAGGGGAGGGAGAGATCAATTTGTTCCCCAACTTATTTATGCATTCCTAGGTTGATTTTTGTATGTACCCTGACTGGGGATCAAACCTATAACTTCAATGTGTCAGGAGGACACTCTAACAAACCAAGCACCTGGCCAGGGTCTTTTATTTTTTTTAAGATGTGAAAACAGTACTGTGGCTACTTGTATAAGGTCTACTGGAAAGTTCTGTCTGCTTTTGGAATAAAACAAAATACAAATTTTTCTTACCGTCAATAAACTTTATTAAATAATATAATTGCCATTATTTTTAATGATTTCTTGCCAGCGTGAGGGCAATTTGTATATCCCATTTTTGAAAATGTTTTATCTTTTGATGCAAAAAATTGAACCAGTGCTTGTTTGATATCTTCTTCATTTTTGAATTTTTTGCCCTTCAAAAAATTTTGTAAGGACAAAAAAAAGTGATAGTCAGAGGGTGCTAAGTCCGGGGAATATGGTGGATACGACAGAATTTCCCAGCCTAGTTCTGCAATTTTTTGACAAGTCCCCAAAGCAGCATGTGGCCTGGCATTCTCATGATGCAGTATGATGTTCTTCCTATTGAACATTGCCGGCCTCTTTTCTTGGAGTGCTGTCTTTAAATTATCCAGTTGCTGACAATACTTCTCTGAATTGAGCTTTTTGTTCGGTTTTAAAAGCTCATAATGTATTGGTCCTCGAATATCCCACCATATACACAACATTCTCTTATTCAGAGTCAAATTTGGTTTAGAGGTGGAAGGGCTAGGTTTTCCGGGTACACAATATGCCCTTTTCCTTACGATGTTTTGACCCATCTTCTGCATGTCCTATCAGAAACTGTACCTTCACCAAACACTTTCAATAAATTTCTATATGCTTCTGTAGCATTTCTTGTTGAAATTCATAAAAATTACAGTGGCGTAAATGAACTTTATCAGTAGCCATGGGTACACTATCACTTCACACATAAGACTAACGTGAATCAACTTTGTTTTAGTTAATTTGCTACATCAGTATGTATACATTAAGTGATAAAAATAGAGAGGCACACATGTGTCAAATAAACATATGCTTACCTGTCGAAACTTGTTGTGATAGAAACGGACAGAACTTTCCAGTAGACCTTTATATTTTAAGTCCTTCTAAAACAGCAATAATACTATAGTATTTATAAATAAATGGTATCTGTGATTTCTTTGAAATAATCCAGTGGGCACAGCAGGGTGTAGTGAGTGGGGCTATGGATGACATATAGATGTGATAATCACTAAAGCTAAGTGATAGGTATTTTGTATATATTTGAAACTTTTCATAAACATTAAAGGAAAACATTTGTTAAGAGAGAAAGATGGGAGCCACTGTAGCATATAAATGTTTTTTGGGATGAAACATTTTAAAATGAGGAAGTAAATTTCAGTTAAATGGCATGTTTAATAAACAACAGAATAAAAAGTGGTATTTTTACCTGTCAGCATCCTATATCCGAAGCATAAGGCAACTATCAAAACAGCTAACACAGAGACTGATGCTAAAGCAATGATTATTGTCTCATCTCGGTTAAATGAATGAGGTGGACCTAAAAGAAAAGAAATATTAAAATACATTTATCATTAAAGAAGATGTGGTTCATACTGTATTTCCCCATGTATAAGATGCTCCCATGTATAAAACACACCTTAATTTTGGGGACTGAAATTTGAAAAAAAAATTACATCAAGTAATTGAACTCAAGTTTTATTCATCATAAAATTCATACATCTCCTCATCACTGTCTTTATATATTGCCTCATGCTCAGTTCCATCTATGGCATTTGAAATACCACACTTCTTAAAAAAATCTACGACCACCACTGTGTAAGAAGCACCCAGTTTTTAGACCCCAAATTTTTCAAAAAAGGGTGGGTCTTATACATGGGGAAATATGATATATATACTGGAATATTACTCAGTCATAAAAAAATAAAATCTAACCATTTGTGGTAACATGGGTAGAAGATATTATGCTAAGGGAAATAAGTCAGAGAGAGAAAAACAAATACCATATGATTTCACTTACACGTGGAATTTAAAAAAACCAAAATAAATGAACAAACAGAACAGAAACAAACTCAAATACAGAGAACAAACTGATGGTTACCAGATGGAAGGGGGGTTGGGGGACAGGGCGAAAGGTGAAAGAATTAAGAAGTACAAATTGGAAGTTATAAATAATCACAAGGATATAAAGTACAGCATAAGGAATATAGTAAATAATAAAATAATTAAGTAGGGTTTCAAGTAGGTACTAGACTTATTGGGGGATCACTTTGTAAGTTATAGAAATATCTAACTACTATGTTATATACCTAAAACTAATATAATATTGAATGTAAACCATAAATAAAAAATTTTAAATGCAAAAATATAGTTATCTTTTTTTAGTATTTTGTTAAATACTGACAGAAAAGTTGTATCAATATATAGTCAAATCAGCAATGTTTCTGCATCAAAGGAAATAAAAAATTAAATTTATAACTGAAAATTATATTATTTCATCATATAAATTATTCTGTATAGATTATATAGATTTAGAACACTGAAATATCAGTTAGGCTCCTAATTATTAAAATATTAACCATATCATGAACAGCATAGACAGAACAGTATAATATTTAAGGGACCAGCCTTTGGAATCACATTTAGCTTTATTTTTTTTTTTAAATTATTTTATTTTATTTATTCATTTTAGAGAGGAGAGAGAGAGAGAGAGAGAAAGAGAGACAGGGAGGAGGAGCTGGAAGCATCAACTCCCATATGTGCCTTGACCAGGCAAGCCCAGGGTTTCGAACCGGCGACCTCAGCATTTCCAGGTCGACGCTTTACCCACTGCGCCACTACAGGTCAGGCATCACATTTAGCTTTAAATCTTGACTCTACACCACTCCCTCAGTGGCCTCTAGCAAGTTATTTGACTCTTCTGTTCTTCATTTCTCTCATTTGTAAAAATAACTCTCTACTTCAAGTCTTCTATGAGGCTTAGATGGAAATCTAAGTACTTAGTATGGTACTTAGTATATTACCTATGCAATGAATGATAGTTATGTTTATCATTATTAATATTATGATTAATGACTAAAAGCATGGCTTTGCTGGCAGTTAAATCTGAACTGGTCTTAAGACTCCAGTTCTTCCACTTGTATAACCTTCAGAAAATTTCTTTACCTGTTTAAGCCTGAGTTTATTCACTTGCAGAAAGAGAACACACATATCTAAATCACAGGGGCTATTATGAGCATGCAAACCATTTTATATGTTAGTTCCTTCTAATGATCAGATCATGTCCAGAGAAACACCCTTTAGGATGGGAGCTCACAAACTAGAGTACATCCAGAGACAAGAAGGTATGAGAACTCGGAAATGTGATGGGTAGAAAAAACTGAAAGTGTCTGGTACAGAAAAAGAAAATTTGAGACCATATGCTTGCTGTCTTCATGTGGAAAAATAGATTTGGAAGCTATAAAAAATAACAAGATCCAACTCGTGCATATTCAAGGACAGACACCACTTTGCAAATAGTTTTTGATCCATGGTTGGTAGAATCTGCAGATGCAAAACCTGGGAATATGAACGACCATATGTGTAACCACAGAACCAGCTCAAACTGACCCTACCTGTTTCTAACAAGATGCTGAATTGCTCTGCAGAGACAACAAACCAAAACTTTAAGTCATGCCGTCAAAGCATAAGAGAGAACTTTGACCTCCAGTTGCACCTGGCACTAAAGTTGCCTGGAACCCAAGGACCAAGACATGACCAGAACTTGAACACTAGACTCCCTTTAGAAGCAAAAGGTTTGATGTTCAGTAACAACCAGTGCTGAAGCCCCTTACCACATCTTACCATAAATGGTCAAGGTCCAAAGCTCTGCAATCAGAACCCATCCCACCAATGCTTCCACATACATACCAACCAATTTCCCCAACCTCTTAAAACTCACCCCAAACTCTGGATCAAGAAGACAGATTTGAGGCTTGCCTCCTGTCTCCTTGTCAGTCAACTTAACAATAAAAGCTTTTCCTTCTCTCTAAAGCCAGTGCCTATGGCTCCTATGCACATCAGGCAATGGGCCCTTGCTGTGTAATACCTGTATATTTACTGAAAAAAAAATCCATGTATAAATGGACCTGTGTAGTTCAAGCCTGTGTTGTTCTGGGGTCAACTGTAGTGTGTGTTATGGACTGAACTGTATCCCCTCAAAATTCATATATTGAAATCTTAAACCTAATATGAAGACTTTTAAAGAAGGGTTCTTTGGAAGATAATTAGGTTTAGGTGAGGCCATAAGAGTAGGGCCGGTGAGGTCATAAGAGTAGGGCCCTCATGCAGGGATTTGTACCCTTACAAGAAGAGATGAGAGGGGTTACTCTCTCTCTTTCTACCTCTACCATGCGAAGAAACATCAAGAAGGGGGTCATGTGCAAAAGAACTCAACCATGTTGGCACCCTAATCTCTGACTTCTAGCCTCCAGGTCTATGAGAAAATAAATTTCTATTGTTTAAGCCACTTAGTTTATGGTATATTGTTACAGTGTCAGGTATGTGGTATATAACTGTATAATAAGCAAAAGTAAAAAGTACACAGGCCCCTCAAATACCCAACATCATATTTTAGTAACCATCAACATTTTGCCATCCAATAGAGAGGGTTCAAATAATAGAACTCATATGACTTCCTCAAATGGTCTGCTGACAGAAGCACTGAGGAGATGCTGTTGGGTGGACATTCTACCACAGTATTAACCAAATTCACATGTGTGCAGGTGATGAGTACCATACTTAATCAATTTTAATATGCACAGTGATCAAATAAAAAAATCTATTAAATTGAAAAGCATCATGCAACTGATGGCATTTTATCGCTATTTCATAGTGTCTTTCCTTATTAGTGGTAGGAAGTCTTTCAACTGATGTTTTACATAAGAGGAAATATCACATTAGATATGTTAAAATGTGAAAAAGATTACTTCAAATTCTACGTAGGGTATAAAAAGACACATGAAAATTTTGGTTCCACCGTAATAACAAGCCAAGAGACCCTAACAATAAACCAGAAAACCTACAAAATCACAGCCTTTCCATTAAAGCTCATTAAGACTTAAATATACAAACATCCAATTAATTAAAAACTAGAATGTGACAAATCCTTTCTAAGAGATAAGAGAAAGACCCAAGAACACCTTTATCCTTAGTTACGCAATAAGTGAAAGAGGACCCTACTATAGATGTGAGTAGGCAGAAACAGCTTCCTACTCATACCTACATTTAAAAAATTCTTTAAGAATGACAGTTCTTAATTCTGGACAGTTAAGACTATCTAGAGGCCAAAGACACAAAGAGAGTTTGCAGTTACCTACCAACTCTTTTCTACAAGCCTTCACCAAGTACTTGTAAGTTTGAATAGAGACAGGACTAGAGCACCAAGAGATCCTCTGAGACAGTAGGTACCTCTCAGTAGGTACACAGGGCCTGCTGAAGTCTGAGGATAGCAAGGAAACTGAGACAAACATTTTGGGCACTCTAGGACCCCACTGATTATAAGACAAGTCCACCTCTGCTGGGCAATAGGCAAAAGAGTCGAGAGAGCTCTTTACTAATGAGCCAAAGTATAGTAATTACCAAAGGCTGAAGTCAAAAAAGAAAAACTAAGAGAAATCCCACAACAGTATATCCTAAACCCTACTAAAGTAAAGGTTAATCCTATCCTCAAATCATTTGAAACCTATAATGAACTAAATCAAACAAGCCCAGGTACAGCTGAGCTACAGACTATATTCATTTAGCCCCCGATACTAATGCTTGGCAAAACAGAGTGTATCCTTTCCTAAACATAAATATCATTTATTATTATTATTATTATTATTATTTTTCTGTATTTTTCCGAAGCTGGAAACGGGGAGGCAGTCAGTCAGACTCCCACATGAGCCCGACCAGGATCCACCTGGCATGCCCACCAGGAGGCGATGCTCTGCCCATCTGGGGCATTGCTCTGCTGCAACCAGAGCCATTCTAGCACCTGAGGCAGAGGCCACAGAGCCATCCTCAGCACCCGGGCAAACTTTGCTCCAATGGAGCTCAGCTGTAGGAGGGGAAGAAAGAGAGAGGAAGGAGAGGAGGAGGGGTGGAGAAGCAGATGGGCACCTCTCCTGTGTGCCCTGGCCAGGAATTGAACCCGGGACTCCTGCACGCCAGGCCGATGCTCTACCACTGAGCAAATATCATTTATTTTAGACTCTTCTTTTAACTGCAATGTGCATTATTCAACCAAAAATCAAAAGACACATGAAGAAGCAAGAAAATATGGTTCAATGTGAAGTCAGAAAGTCATCAACAGAAATAACACAGATGATAAAAATATCGAACAGACTTTCAAATAACTGTGATAAATGTGTTTAAGAATATAGTAAAAACTGTGGTGCCTGACCAGGCAGTGGCGCAGTGGATAGAGCATCGGACTGGGATGCCAAGGACCCAGGTTCGAGACCCCGAGGTTGCCAGCTTGAGCATGGGCTCATCTGGTTTGAGCAAAAGCTCACCAGCTTGGACCCAAGGTCACTGGTTCCAGCAAGGAGTTACTCGGTCTGCTGAAGGCCCGCGGTCGAGGCACATATGAGAAAGCAATCAATGAACAACTAAGGTGTCATAATGTGCAACGAAAAACTAATGATTGATGCTTCTCAGCTCTCCATTCCTGTCTGTCTGTCCCTGTCTATCCCTCTCTCTGACTCTCTCTCTGTCTCTGTAAAAAACAAAAAAACCCAAAAAACAAACAAACAAAAAAACTGTGGACACATGAGTGAGCAGATGCAAAATGTTAAATAAGATAGAGAAATTACTAGAAAAGAGTCAAATGGCCCTGGCCAGTTTGCTCAGCAGTGAGTGTCGGTCCAGTGTGTTGAAGTCCCAGGTTCAATTCCCAGTCAGGGCACACAGGAGAAGCAACCACCTGCTTCTCTACCCCTCCCCCTCCTTTTCTCTCTGTCCTTCTCTCTTCCCCTCCCTCAGCCATTACTACAATGGTTTGAGCAAGTTGGCTGTGGGCACTGAGGATGGCTCCATGGCCTTGCCTCAGGTTCTAAAATAGCTAGGTTGCTGAGCAACAGAGCAGTGGCCCCAGATGGGCAGAGCATTGCCAGCAGGGGGCTTTCCGAGTGAATCCCAGTCAGGGCACATGCAGGAGTCTGTCTCTCTGCTTCCTTGCCTCTCACTTAAATAGTAATAATAATAATAATAATAATAATAATGAGTCAAATGGAAATGTTAGAAATTAATGTATGGTAGCAAACCTGAAATATTCTTTTTATGTGATTATCATCAGAAAGGGCACAATTGACAAAAAAATCAGTATTTATTGATTTTTTTAGAGAGAGAGGAGTGAGAGAGAGAGACAGAGAGAGAGAGAGAAGGGGGAGGAGCAGGAAGCATCAACTCCCATATGTGCCTTGACCAGGCAAGCCCAAGGTTTCGAACCGGCGACCTCAGTGTTCCAGGTCGACGCTTTATCCCACTGCGCCACCACAGGTCAGGCCGAAAGAATCAGTAAAGTTAAATATATACCAGCAGAAATTATCCAAACTATATCACAAACAAAAAAACAGAGGGAAAATAATAACAAAGAATTCAATATCTATGATTCAATATCAAATGGCCTGATATATATAGATGTAATTGGAACCATATTAGGAAAGATAAAATGGTGAAGAAATATTGAAATAGATAATGTACAAATACTTTTCCAAAACTGATGAAAGACATCAATATACAGATTTAATCAGCAAACTCCAAGGATAACTGCAAAGATAATCTTACTGATATACATGCCAGTCAAACTGTGAAAAGTCAAAGATCAAGTATTTTTTCCAGCCTGACCAGGCCATGGTGCAGTGGATAGAGCACTGACCCGGGATGCTGAGGACCCAGGTTTAAAGCTCTGAGGTCACCAGCTAGAGAACAAGCTCATCTGGCATGAGCATGGGCTCACAGACATGACTCCATAGTTGCTGGCTTGAGCCCAAAGGTCACTGGCTTGAGCAAGGGGTCACTGGTACAGCTGGAGCCCCCCTTCCCCATCAAAGCACATATGAGAGAGCAATCAATGGACAACTAAAGGTGCCATGATGAGTTGATGATTCTTATTTCTCCCCCTTCCTGTTTGTCTATCTGTCTCTCTCACTAAGTAAAAATAAATAGATAAATAAATATTTTTAAAAAGTGTTTTCCAATCCACATATGGCATTTTAAACAAGACTGGAATACTATATCCAACTTTGTTCTGCTCCTTTTCAATTAGTGCTGTCCTACATCATAAAGAATCTGTTAAAACAGCAATTTAAGTTATTTATACAGGGTGTCCTTGGGTTACAAAACAGTTCCTTTCCTACAACAGTGACATAACCCGAATTTTAGTGTAAGTCAAAACACAACCTAGCCTAAGCCACTTACCTATCCTAACAGTTATAAAATCATAATCTAGAATATAAAAACACAACTAAGACAAAATGGCATAGGTAAGTGTACTGGAGGACACCAACTCTCTCATTCATATGCTGCGCTGTGTATTCTTCCGCCGCACGCAAACTACAATAGTTCACCCACATAGTCTGTAAGTACAACACTAACAGCATAAGCCAAAACACTCATATCTCAATTTTTTAAAGTTTTTATGGGAGTGAGTTTTGTAAACTCAAAACACCATATGTCAAGACCAGGGGTCCCCAAACTTTTTACAAAGGGGGCCAGTTCACTGTCCCTCAGACCCTTGGAGGGCCGGACTATAAAAAAAACTATGAACAAATCCCTATGCACACTGCACATATCTTATTTTAAAGTAAAAAAACAAAATGGGAATAAATACAATATTTAAAATAAAGAACAAGTAAATTTAAATCAACAAACTGACCAGTATTTCAATGGGAACTATGCTCCTCTCACTGACCACCAATGAAAGAGGTGCCCTTTCCAGAAGTGTGGTGGGGGCCGGATAAATGGCCTCAGGGGGCCGCATGTGGCCCACAGGCTGTAGTTTGGGGACCCCTTGTCAACACTGTCATAACTCAAGAACATCCTGTACTTCATTGCCTTTAAAAGAAGAAGCTTGTAAACAAGTTTTTTGTCTATTCATTATTTCAAATCTTCTGCTTATCGAATTTTTTGACTACTTATCAACTTCTAGAAAGTAATGTTAAAATTATTCATTATAATTAAGAATTTGTTTCTTCTTTAGTTGTATCCATTTTTTTGGTTCGTATATTTTAAGGCTGTATTATTAGATGTATACAAATTTTAAGTTTTTCTATCTTTCTATTAAATTGGACATTTGTACTATGAAGTAACCTTCTTTGTCTAGAACAGGCACATACTAAATCAAACACTGGGCTATCTATGTCTTAGAATAATCATCAATATAGGATCATCAAGTGATTTCTTTAGAGTGAACAACAGAAGTAAATAAGGGGAAGGAAACAAAACCATTTAAAAGATATTAAGTATAAACTTTTTGCATAGTTGTGGGCTGCTGAAAAACCACTGTGACAGACAGATCAGCCTGATATGAAACCAAAAGATTTGTGATGCTGTTTATGAGAAGAAACTTGGGGCTTCCGAGATCAGACGAGATCGGGTGCGTTCAAGGTGATATGGACATAGACAATTTGGGGCTAATAATGAAATCAACAAGGATACTGCAAACAGTAGATTGTGTAAGAAATAAGAGCAATTTTAAATCAAAGAATATTCCTCACATGTGTATGTCTGTTCAAACAGCACCCTTTTCAGCATTATCTGTATATAAATGGCTTTGTTAATGACATCTCCAGATTACAAAGCAATGACTAGCATCAGAACTTTATAATCAGGTAGTTTTCTTCTGCAAAAGATCCATTTTATTCAGCAAAATTATCAAACATCGCACTATATTTAAAATAAATAATGAGATCAAACTCTATGGATGGCACTCACTTAAAAACAACAAAGGCCAACAACGTAAACAAAAAGGCCAGTTATTCTGCAGTGTAATTCAATAGATTTTTTGCAGTAAATATGCTCTTCTACTACCAAAAGGAAATTTGGAATAGCTGAGAAGAGCTATAGTCAGTCTTAAAAATGGTAATTAAGCCATAAAACAAAGGTTGTAGGGGGTATGGTTTAAACATGCTTCATAAGAATACAAGTTTTGGTTTTGCTTGGAATAAATGGCAAGACAGCCTTGAATGATATGTTTTTCTATGCATGTCAGATGTAGACAATCAAGAGAAAAACTTATTGGGTTAGAAATGTGTGGTACTGGCCCTGGCCGGTTGGCTCAGTGGTAGAGCATCGGCCTGGCATGCCGAAGTCCTGGGTTCAATTCCCGGCCAGAGCACACAGGAGAAGCGCCCATCTGCTTCTCCACCCCTCCCCCTCTCCTTCCTCTCTGTCTCTCTCTTTCTCTCCCGCAGCGAGGCTCCACTGGAGCAAAGATGGCCCGGGCGCTGGGGATGGCTCCTTGGCCTCTGCCCCAGGCACTAGAGTGGCTCTGGTCGCAACAGAGCGACGCCCTGGAGGGGCAGAGCATCACCCCCTGGTGGGCAGAGCGTCGCCCCCTGGTGGGTGTGCCGGGTGGATCCCGGTCGGGCGCATGCGAGAGTCTGTCTGACTGTCTCTGTTTGCAGCTTCAGAAAAAAAAAAAAAAAGAAATGTGTGGTACTAATTATACATTTGGCCTAATTTAAGACATTTTTAGGTAGGGGAGTAGTGGCAGAGTCAAATATTGATCATCTAAATCAATGGTGAAGAGCTGGAACTTAAAAGCTTTGAATAGCCTGACCAGTTGGTGGCACAGTGGATAGAGCATTGGACTGGGATGTGGAGGCCCCAGGTTCGAGACCCCAAGGTCAGCAGCTTGAGAGCAGGCTCATCTGGTTTGAGCAAAGCTCACCAGCTTGGACTCAAGGTCGCTGGCTCAAGCAAGGGGTTCCTCAGTCTGCTGAAAGCCCACGGTCAAGGCACATATGAGAAAGCAATCAATGAACAACTAAGGTTTTGCAACGAAAAACTGATGATTGATGCTTCTCATCTCTCCGTTTCTGTCTGTTTATCCCTCTCTCTGACTCTCTCTGTCTGAAACAAACAAACAAAAACAAAAGAAAACCTTTGAATAATCTTTTCTAAAAAGATTTTATTCATTTTAGAGAGAGGAGGAAGAGAGAAAGAGAGAAGGGGGGGTGGGAAGAGTAGGAAGCATCAACCTGTAGTTGCTTCCTGTATGTGTCTTGACTAGGCAAGCCTGGGGTTGTGAAACAACCACCTCAGAGTTCCAGATGGATGCTTCATCCACTGTGCCACCAAAGGTCAGCGTTTTGAATAATTTTTTTTTTTTTTTTTTGCATTTTTCTGAAGCTGGAAACAGGGAGAGACAGTCAGACAGACTCCCGCATGCGCCCGACCGGGATCCACCCGGCACGCCCACCAGGGGGCGACGCTCTGCCCACCAGGGGGCGATGCTCTGCCCATCCTGGGCGTCGCCATGTTGCGACCCTCCTGGGTGTCGCCATGTTGCGACCAGAGCCACTCTAGCGCCTGGGGCAGAGGCCACAGAGCCATCCCCAGCGCCCGGGCCATCTTTGCTCCAATGGAGCCTTGGCTGCGGGAGGGGAAGAGAGAGACAGAGAGGAAGGTGCGGCGGAGGGGTGGAGAAGCAAATGGGTGCTTCTCCTATGTGCCCTGGCTGGGAATCGAACCCGGGTCGTCCGCACGCTAGGCCGACGCTCTACTGCTGAGCCAACCGGCCAGGGCCTCTTTGAATAATTTTTGTGCTGACACTCAAACTAGTCCAGCCACTGGTTGTGGGAGAAGAGAGAGAAGGGGGAGAGGGGTGGAGAAGCAGATGACTGCTTCTCTTTTCTGCCCTGATTGGAATCAAACTTGGGACATCCATACGCTGGGCCGACTCTCTATCCACTGAGCCAATAGGCCAGGGCCTGAATAATCTTTATAATGAAAGATAGGGAAAGAGATCTCTGCCCCCAAACTGACTCAACAGGTTAGCTGAGTAGGAAGAAATAAGTGTGTTAGAAAAATCTCTTTGATATGGAAATACAGCAGCTAGACTGATTTCTGAAATATCTGGATGGCATAATTGCATTAATCAATTCATGTACAGAGTTTCTTTAACAAAGATACCTTATGTTTTCCACTGAATAGTTTAAATATCTAAACAGCACACTGAAAACTAAATGCCTTATCTCCACCCATTCCAAAAAAGGGGACAATTTCCTTTGTCTATTAGTGCCACTGAAAAATGATTAATATAGCAGAGAAAACATCTAAAAAAGAGGCAATGAGTATATACAATTAAATGTTGTTTTTTTTAAATTTGAGCCCTAATGCATAAAATGCTCTTAAAAACACAGCATTCTTAGCCCTGGCAGGTTGGCTCAGTGGTAGAGCATTGGCCCAGCATGTGGATGTCCCGAGTTCGATTTCTGGTTAGGGCACATAGGAGAAGTGCCCATCTGCTTCTCCACCCCTCCCCTTCTCGCTTCTCTCTCTCTCTCTCTCTCTCTCTCTATCTCCCCCCTCCTGAACCCATGGCTCAATTGGAGCAAGTTGGCCCCGGGCTCTGAGGATAGCTCCATGGCCTCTGCCTCAGGCACTAAGACAAGCTTGCTTGCTGAGCAACAGAGTAGTGCCCCAGATGGACAGAGCATCACCCCCTAGTGGGTTTGCTGGGTAGATACCAGTCAGGGTGCATGAGGGAGTCTGTCTCTGCCTCCCCTCCTCTCACTGAAATAAAAAACAAAACACAGTATTCTTTTCTCCTGCCTTCGTAAATTAAACATATTGGAGCAATTTTTTTCTACATGATTGGGTACATAAGTTTGAATATCAATGAGTCTATGAAGATATTCTCAGGGCCTATTAGGAATTCTCAGATCATTATGTTTTTATAAATTATTGCATCTGATTTTCAAATTTTCCATTTCATCCTTTGCTCTTTGTGATGTTGTTAATGTGGCTGCCTTAATGTTTTTTATAATCTAATTTGGGCTTTAATAACAGAATGCCCAACTTGTTATAAATAAATGTAAAGAAGACAGACTAGAAAGATTAAAGGAATTTTCTAAATAATTAAGAGTTTTAATATAAAAATTCTGTCCTGGCCTCATGGCTCAGTTGGTTAGAGCATTGTCCCAAAGCACAGAGGTTGTGGGTTCAATCCCCAGTCAGGGCATATACAAGAACAGATTAATATTCCTGTCTCTCTTTCTCTCTCTCTCTCAGTCAGGGCATATACAGGAACAGATCAATGTTTCTGTCTCTCTCTCTCTCTCCATTCCTCTCACTAAAATCAATAAAATATTTAAAAATGTATACAAAATTTTGTAGTATCTATTCTGGCTCTTACAGTGAAGAAATCTCATAGCTACAGGCTTGTCTAGTTTTGTGGCAGTCCATAAAACTAGACATTATTAGAATCTACTGAAATTCTGATTCCCAACCAAAACTTTCAGCATTTGGTGTGAGAAATTGCTCAGGACATCAATCAGACATGCACTTCCACAATGCAGCTATTAGTGCTTTAAAACAGGGGGTGGAAGGGACAGGGGCTCAAGTGAGGCTTATCTGGTTGGCCTTTTTTGAGGTCACCAACTTGTGTGCTATCCATGCCAAATGTGCAACAGAAAAAGGTTTCAATGAACAAGTTTCAGATTCAACTTTATAACAAATAAGTAAATAAACCTGTTAAAGTCCTTTAGAGAGTGGCAACAATTAAATTTTTTAAAACAAGAATGCTCTTAATGACAGCAACTACCAGTAAGTAGAATTTTTATCATACAGTAGATTCTGTCCATTCACTACACGTTTTTAATGTTTGTCTTCTGTGCTGTTCCTGTAACTTTGCTATTAAAATATATTAAACTACTTTTTAAAAAATTGGTTATACTAGGTGACTTTTAAGGTCCTTCTAATTCCAAAATTCTGTATGACTCTTCTAATGTTTCTTTCTTTTTGTGTGTGTGTGTGTCAGAGACAGAGAGGGACAGAGAGGGACAGACAGACATGACGGGAGAGAGATGAGAAACATCAATTCTTCGTTGTGGTTTCTTAGTTGTTTATTGATTGATTTCTCATATGTGCCTTGACTGGGAGGCTAACGCAGACCGAGTGACCCCCTGCTCAAACCAGATGAGCCCGTACTCAAGCTGGAGACCTCAGGGTCTTGAACCCAGATCTTCGGCATCCCAGTCCAATGCTCTATCCACTGCGCCACCGCCTGGTCAGGCTTCTATTGTTTCTTGAAGCCTCAGTATTCTCTTTGCTTTTATTCCCAAATTTACAAAGAAAATATAACTTTTACATAAAAAATATTCATTAACCCAAAATATGAAAAAGAAAATACTAAATCATATACCAGGAGGGTGAAAAGTATTAAGTAGATTTTTAAACAGGTTTAAAAACTATGCTAGTGGTTAAATATTTCAAATGAAAAACTTTCCAAGATATGTCACATGGTCTGAAAACATGAGATCCCTGAAAAACTGCCAAAAAAAATATTTCAGTATGTGTGTTCACATATGTGTGCAACAAGACGCCTTTAACCAGAAAACTAACTTTTGTTAATTTTTTAAGTTTCTTTTTTACTTACATGCTATACATATATGCTAGACTTGAAATTTTCCCCTCGCTCTTCTAAATCCTCTTCTTCCTATTAGCTTTCTTAAATACTCAGCCAAATGTAAACATTGCTATGTATGCCTGCGTGCAATGGCTTGGGTTGTACAAGCAAGCACTTCCTGAACGCAGAACAGACAAGGAACTGCTGTCTGCCTTACTGGAGCCTGGGATGTTTCTGTTTACAAATCCTGGAGCCAGCCAGGGGCCACTACTGTAGGCATGCTGTTTGCTTCCTTGCTACACTCAGCCTTTGTCTTGGCCTGTGTCAAAGAAAGAATAACATTGTTGCATGTGCAGCCAGCAACAAAGGAAATCTTAATATTAACACACTGGTGGTTATGTTGGCTACTCTATCGTTTAAAACTCTGTATGAAAAGTCAAATTTGGGATTAGGTTTAAAAAAATTTTTTTAAAGTAATGTATTTTCATAAAAACAGAGAAGAACATTTAAAATCAAAACAATGTAATCAGAGTTAAATGAATTCCTAAGTAAAATAATTCAGATTGCTAAACACTGTTTCTGTAGTGATGATGTTTTGAACAAATATTTCTATAAGGAATTAACAATTTTTACTTATTTTAATTAATATGTTTAGAATGGCAATTATACATTAATAATAATCAAATTAATGTTTGTGCTTAAATACATTGAAAGGCAGATTGTTTTGTTTTTTTTTTCAAGTTGGTATTTAATACTATTTAAAACTTTTAAATTTAACTTGCCTAAACCATTGTGAATAGATGTATAAAAAACAAACATAATAACAACAATAAACAAAACCAGCCCGTACTCTGCTGAGTGTAGGTACTTTATGGCTAAATTATAAAAAACTACTGAAAAACTAAGGGAGAGAAAGAGAAAGAGAGACCATCTGAATTAAACATCAACAATAACAAAGTTTAAAAAGAAAATAGGAAAGACATTCAATGACTAGCTCTCTTATTAATTTATAGGTTTGTAAGATTTATAATTTTAATTTCTTTAAAATAGGTGTTTTGTGATTAGAAGAGACTGAATTTCAGCACTATGTTTTCTTTTATTAAAAAACAGAATAGCCTGACCAGGCGGTGGCGCAGTGGATAGAGCGTCGGACTGGGATGCCGAGGACCCAGATTCGAGATCCTGAGGTCGCCAGCTTGAGCGCGGGCTCATCTGGTTTGAGTGAAGCTCACTATTTTGGACCCAAGGTCGCTGGCTCGAGCAAGGGGTTACTCGGTCTGCTGAAGGCCCACGGTCAAGGTACATATGAGAAAGCAATCAATGAACAACTAAGGTGTCGCAATGTGCAACGAAAAACTAATGATTGATGCTTCTCATCTCTACAATCCTGTCTGTCTGTCCCTATTTATCCCTCTCTCTCTCTCTCTCTTTCTCTCTTTTTTTTTTTTGTATTTTTCTGAAGTTGGAAACGGGGAGGCAGTCAGACAGACTCCTGCATGTGCCAGACCGGGATCCACCCAGCATGCCCACCAGATGCTTCGCCCATCTGGGCTGTTGCTCTGTTGCAACCAGAGCCATTCCAGCGCCTAAGGCAGAGGCCATAGAGCCATCCTCAGTGCCCAGGCAAACTCTGCTCCAATGGAGCCTTGGCTGTGGGAGGGGAAGAGAGAGACAGAGAGGAAGGAGAGGGGGAGGGATGGAGAAGCAGATGGGTGCTTCTCTTGTGTGCCCTGGCCGAGAATCAAACCCGGGGCTCCTGAACACCAGGCCGACGCTCTACCACTGAGCCAACCGGCCAGGGTAAAGTATCCAATTTTGTTGGCAAAAGAAAAATATTAAACAAAGCAAACGAAAAGGCTGCATATCCTCTTGCTGTTCTAATTTCTGAGCAACAGAGGCAGTAAGTAGCTAGCAATCAAGAAAGCCAGAGTTAATAAAGATGCACTCTAGGGTAGGAACAGAGCAGAAATAAAACCTTTTTTATTTTTTTAAATTTTTTTAAAATTTTTATTTATTTACTTATTTTTTACAAAGACAGTGAGTGAGTCAGAGAGAGGGATAGACAGGGACAGACAGACAGGAACGGAGAGAGATGAGAAGCATCAATCATTAGTTTCTCATTGTGCAGTGCAACACCTTAGTTGTTCATTGATTGCCTTCTCATATGTGCCTTGACCGCGGGCCTTCAGCAGACCGAGTAACCCCTTGCTGGAGCCAGCGACCTTGGGTTCAAGCTGGTGGGTTTTCCCTCAAACCAGATGAGCCCGCACTCAAGCTGATGAGCTTGGGGTCTCGAACCCAGGTCCTCTGCATCCCAGTCTGACGCTCTATCCACTGCGCCACCGCCTGGTTAGGCAGAAATAAAACCTTTTTCAAAGTTCACTTTCCACCATTCTACTAAAATCCACATTAATACCTGTTTTCATCAATCAAATGAAATCTGAAGAGGATTTTCACTTTTATGGAATAAAGCAAACAAGTGACTATAGCGTTTAGTGTTTGTTTTGCAGAGAGCTGTAAAAGAGGCAGTGTGGAACCTGAGCAGAGAGTGGCACTGCCACCTCTTCCACAGAAACTACACTCAGCAGCTCAGCATCAAGCTACCATAGCTTTGAACCACGTCTCTGAACATCAGTGCCTTGTCTTGATTTATTTTGTATACCCATTAACAGCAAGATATGTCCTCAGGTAATTGCTTCTTTGCTTTACACCGTTTTGGCTTACAAAGTAGTTCATAGGAACACTTTCAGATAGTGGAAGAAACCTGTATCTGAAACCACTGGAATCCTTGAAATTCATCTCTTCCCTAGTTCCCAGATTGTTCCCTTAACCCCAACCCTCAAAGCACATCTTACTTGACAATTCTTTAAATGTGACCTTCTAAACATATACATCTGATCATCCATGAAAGGATAGTAAAAGGAATTGTGTCCTCATCAGATCATCACTGATTAATCTCACCTACACTGTCCTTAAATATTTGCTTAGTTCCTAGGAATCCTACCTCTTATATGTATAGTGAGAGTAGAGAATTAAAGTGACAGAAAACCTGGGGTAACGATGAGGCCAATGGAGTTTAGAATAATTGTTGCTAGTACGGTATCATTCTCCAACACAGGTACTTCTTTTCCCCATCTCCTTAGTTCTTCTTTAACCCAACCTCTCTCTCTTTTAACTTTCCTTATTTTTTATGTTCCCTTCTTTCTCCCTGTATATATTCCTGTCTGAAAACTTGTTCTAGAGGTCCCTACATGTCCTGCTTTGAAGCAATGATGGCATTCTGGGCAACGGAAGAAGTTCTATTTTTAATCTAACTCCTTCATGGTTTTCAAACAAAAACACAAAACATCTTAATTTACAAGCAATTTAAATTAAAAAAAATTTCTAGTATTGTATCAAATTGCAAAACAAACCACCTTAGTCTTTTTAAATGAGTGACTGTTCAACAGCTCTAATTTTTCATAGTTCCTACACTTTCAAAAATCATACACTAAAAACACTCACATCACAAAAAGAGAAAAATTACTGATCCTTACAATAACTGACAGGCTATTTTTTTCTGACAGCTATATTAAACAATGTAGAGCCTGATCAGGCGGTTGCACAGTGGACAGAGCATCGTACTGTGATGCTGAGGACCCAGGTTCGAAGCTCTGAGGTTGCTGGCTTGAGTGCGGGCTCACCTGGCTTGAGCACAGGCTCACTAGTTTGAGCACAGGCTCACCGGCTTGAGCATGGGCTCACAGACATGACCCAATGGTCACTGGCTTGAGCCCAAAGGTCGCTGACTTGAGCCCAAGGTCGCTGGCTCTGCTGGAGCCCCTGATCAAGGCACATAGGAGAAAGCAATCAATGAACAACTAAGATGCTACAATGAGGACTTGATACTTCTCATCCCTCTCCCTTCCAGCCTGTCTGTCCCTGTCTCTCTTTCGCTTAAAAAAAATGTAGAAAATTACATAACTAAAACATTTGTATTAAAAGCTAACAGAATGGGAAATCATTTTGATTTATACCATTTTTTAGTACATTTTTGGTTATCCATTCTTATATACAAGTTTTTTTTCTATTAAAAAAATCTGTTAAAACTGCTTTTAAAACCTCACATAAAAATTAGTAGGAAAAATTCTATTTTACGGTAATAAAAAAAACAGGCAGAAAATAACTCTATAAACTCTGACACAGAATTTAAAGAAATGTTATCTCTTTGCTCCATCTTTTTAAAATTTTTTTAAATTTTTTTTATTTATTCATTTTAGAGAGGAGAGGGAGAGACAGAGAGAGAGAGAGAGGAGAGGGGGGGGAGAGAGAGAGAGAGAGAGAGAGAGAGAGAGAGAGAGAGAAAGAAAGAGAAGGGAGGGAGGAGCTGGAAGCATCAACTCCCATGTGCCTTGACCAGGCAAGCCCAGGGTTTCGAACCGGCGACCTCAGCATTTCCAGGTCGACGCTTTATCCACTGCGCCACCACAGGTCAGGCTGCTCCATCTTAAAATACTTCAAAATAAATCAACATGAGTTTTTCTTCTTCACATATATATATAACCGTTCAAATGTTGCTATATCGTAACACTAAACCAGTAAATCACATTGAGGAAGACATTTTCACTTAGCCTGGTCTAGCTACATCTTTCTTCCTAACAATCAATCAATCATTCATTCATTAACTTAACAAATTATTGAACACTCTGCAAATGCAGAGGACTAAGTAGAAAACATAGGGATATATAATAAAATGAGACCTATCGAATGATCCTAGGATTAAAAGGTAATCAAACTAATTAGCAAGAGTATGAGAAAATAATTTTTAAAATTAGTTAAGATTTTATTATACTTAGTAAATGGTTGAGGGAAAAAAAAGAAAGTGAAATTGTCAACCAAAAAAAAAATTGTCAAAGGATATACAGAGTTGGGAGACTTCATCCTTCATAATGTAACTTCTTCATGCTACTTTAAAAGCTGTCCTAGTTGACTTGAGGATAAAAATGGAATTGGGAGTAATGCTGTAAAATTGGCAAAGAATATCTGGAAAGGACTTCTCTCTTCCACCTTTTGTTTTACTTCCTACATTCATATATTAACTCCAAAGCTCCCAATTTTCTCCTCCTACCAGCATTCCCCATTACTGATCAAGTTAGCAAAGAAACAATGGAACAAAAAAAACAAGAAAAAGAAAATAATTTGTGCCCTTATATGCCATTTTGAATTTCAGAAACTATCACATATCAAACTATAAAGATGATGAAACTAATCAAGGGATCATAGTTAAAATAGGGGATCATACTTTTCTTTCAAGCACTAGAAAATTTCAAACTCCTAGTTTTACTATGTGCAACTAAATCTTCCTAGTGCAAATGCCATTCTCTGTACAACACTATTTATCCAGAAAGTCAGGTCTTCATCTGTTCTGTATTAATGTCATTTCTGAAATTTAAATATCTTTTCTATTTTAAAATTTTTTGAACAGGTAATAATACACTGACATGACTATCTCTATATTCACTGAGAAGTTTTCTTCATGCCCCTTGCCCCCGTTGACCCACGCTCCCGCATACAAATACACTCATACATATTCAAGTATCTAATATTTAAACTTTCTTGTATATCCTTTCAGAATTTCTTTGTGTGTAGAAGCAGATTTGAATATATGATAATATCCACCACCACCCCGCTTGCAATCCTTAACAATATCCCAAGAACAGCTTTCTAAATTAGTCCAGAGAAAGCTTTTAATTTTAAAAAATATTTTTATTTATTGATTTTAGAGAGAAAGGAAGGAAGAGGCAGAGCAAGGAAATGGGGGTGGAAAGAGAAACAATGATTTGTTGTTCCACTTACTTATGCATTCATTGGTTGATTCTTATATGTGCCCCAATCCAGGATCAACCCACAAACTTGGTGTATTGGGACGACTATCTAACCAGTTGAGCTACTGGGCCTGGATATTTAATTCCTTTTTAAAAGCTTCATCCTATTCCATTATACTGCTGTACCAGAATCTTTTTATTTTTGTAACAGCTTTATTGAGATATAATGAACATACGATAGAATTCATTCATTTTTTTATTATTATATTTTGAAAGATTTTATGTATCGATTTTATGGAGGCAGGGGCACCTGAGAAGCATCGATTCATAGTTGTTTCACTTCAGCTCACTGATTGCTTGTCATATGTGCCTCGACCCAGAAAGGCCAGGGTTTCAACGACTTCAGCATTCCAGGTTGACTCTCCAGCCACTGTGCCACCACAGGCCAGGCTCAAGTTCCTTCATTTAAAGTGTACAATTCAGTGGCTTTTCGTACATTCAAAGAGTTATGCAGTCCTCATCACAGTAAATTTTAGAACATTTTTGTCAACCTAAAAAGTAACCCTGTGCTCTTTGTATCAGAATCTTTTAACCTGTTCTTTATTAATGCACAGTTATTTCTACTATTTTACTATAACAAACAATGCTACAATAAATGACTTTGTTTACTATCATTTCAAAAATATATGTAGGACAAATCTGTAAAAATAAATTCTCAAAAATGGAACTAGTGAGTTTGGAATTAATATATCCCAATTCCAAAAAAGCGTATTGATTAAAAAAGTAAAAATGTGACATAATTCAGTATCTTCTGGATGCATTCTCTGAGATTTAACTTACATTAAATAGATTTATTTATTTTTTTTTATAGGGACAGAGAGAGTGTCAGATAGAGGGATAGATAGAAACAGACAGACAGGAATGGAGAGAGATGAGAAGCATCAATCATCAGTTTTTCATTACGACACCATAGTTGTTCATTGATTGCTTTCTCATATGTGCCATGACCTTCAGCAGACTGAGTAACCCCCCGCTTGAGTCAGTGACCTTGGGACCATGCTAGTGAGCTTTTTTGCTCAAGCCAGATAAGCCCGCACTCAAGCTGGCAACCCCGGGGTCTCGAACCTGGGTCCTTCCACATCCCAGTCTGACGCTCTATCCACTGCGCCACCGCCTGGTCAGGCTACATGAAATAGATTAATGAATAGAAATGATAATACACAGTGTATCTCAATACTTTAAAACAGTTGCTACTCATAAAAAACATAAATGAACAAGAACAATCACATATGCATTTTAACTATAGTCCTGGGAGATCTCTGTAATTAACTGTAATATCTGTTCCACCCAGTCTGTAATCACACAAACTGTGATTCTGTGACATTACCAAATAATCTGAACACCCTGCAAACCATATCATTATCATTAACTGTGTCTTAGCTAATTGTTATTCATTTGTTACCATGGCATGATTTTAAGAATGGATAATTACTTTAAAATATCATTTTAGAACACATTGAATACTTTGGGTGCTTAGACTCTAATATACTTGGGCAACTGAGTGAACTCAGGCCATTATATATATTATATTATATTATATTATATTATATTATATTATATTATATTATTTATTATATTATATGCCATGTAGAACAGACTGAAAGAGTAGATTTCCTAGAAGTTATATAAACAAAAGTTTTTGATAAGCACTGCTCAGAAATTTTCAGGCTACCACAAAATCTTCTAAAGATCTCACGCTACTGCCCGGAGGAGTAAATGCACATGCTTAGATACATGCACTGGGATAGGCAAGTGAAGTAGAGGGGAAAGGGGGAAGTTCATGATAATATCCTGCGGATGTTTGTATATATGCTTAAGAAATCATATCACTATAGTGCAGGACTAGAGGTACTAAAATATGCCTGAAAGAAGGCATCAAGGAGCAGGTAGCAAAGAAAGATTAGGTAGCTGAAGGACTGTGACTGATTGTACATTTTTGTACATTCAAGGAGTTATGCAGTCCTCATCACAGTAAATTTTAGAACATTTTTGTCACCCTAAAAAGTAACCCTGTGCGCCTGACCAGGCGATGGTGCAGTGGATAGAGCATCAGACTGGGATGCCGAGGACCCAGGTTCGAGACTCCGAGGTCACCAACATAAGCGTGGGCTCATCTGGCTTGAGCAAAGCTCACCAGCTTGGACCCAAGGTCTCTGGTTTGAGCAGGGGATTACTCGGTCTGCTGGGGGCCTGCGGTCAAGGCACATATGAGAAAGCAATCAATGAACAACTAAGGTGTTGCAATGAAAATCTGATGATTGATGCTTCTCATCTCTCTCCGTTCCTGTCTGTCTATCCCTATCTATCCCTCTCTCTGACTCTCTCGCTGTCCTTGTAAAAAATAAAACAAACAAACAAAAAAAACAAAAAAAACAATGCTACAATAAATGACTTTGTTTATAATCATTTCAAAAATATATGTAGGACAAATATGTAAAATAAATTCTCAAAAATGTAACTAGTGAGTTCCAAACAGAGAGAGAGAGAAAAGACTTCTGCTAGAACTCTGGCCAGATAGCTCTGTTGGTTAGAGCGTCATCCCAAAGCGCAGAGATTGCTGGTTTGATCCCCAGTCAGGGCACATACAGGAACAGACTGATGCTCCATATCTGTCTTTCTCTTTCCCCTGTCCTCTCTTGCTAAAATAAAAAATAAAACAGGCCCTGGCTGGTTGGCTCAGTGGTAGAGCATTGGCTTGGCGTGTAGGAGTCCCGGGTTCGATTCCCGGCCAGGGCACACAGGAAAAGCGCCCATCTGCTTCTCCACCCCTCCCCCTCTCCTTCCTCTCTGTCTCTCTCTTCCCCTCCTGCAGTCAAGGCTCCATTGGAGCAAAGTTTGCCTGGGCACTGGGGATGGCTCTGTGGCCTCTGCCTCAGGCGCTAGAATGGCTCTGGTTGCAACAGAGCAACGCCCCAGATGGGCAGAGCATCGCCTCCTGGTGGGCATGCCAGGTGGATCCCAGTCAGGCACATGCAGGAGTCTGTCTGCCTCCTTGTTTCCAACTTCAGAAAAATACAAAAAATAAAAAAATAAAATAAAAATAAAAAGATTTTGAATAGGAGTAAAAACACCCTCTACTATTCATTCCCCCATCCCCCCCCCCCCCCGCTCCCTTTACTGCTTCTCTGTGAATCCCTTCTCTCAGAAAACTACAGGTCAGAGTAATGGCGGGGTAGGAAGCGATACCGATAAATCTCCCCCAAAACTCAACAAGATCTTCAACCAGAAACAGAAAAACCTATACTTGGAGCTTCCAGATGCTTCGCAATACACCCAAAGGTATGATTGAGTGAAAAATTGGCTAAATATATAACCAAACCCCGAAGGAAATAGGGAGTAAGAAATGCTCCGCCTTCCTCACTAACCTAAACAGGGCGGCTTTCTCTGGTAACTGTGAATACAGAAACTGAGGCGGGCAAAGGGGGTGAATAGATCCAGAAAACTACATTGTATAGCCATAAAATATATGTTATAGATACTATGCTATCTATTGTGATACTGAAATAATAATTATAATGTGGCAAATAAGTAGATAGAGATAATCTTAATATCCACTCTCCATTCTAGTGTGCCTTCCTGAAATGCAAAGGCTAAAAAAAAAGCAAAAAGTGTACATTGCCTGACCTGTGGTGGCGCAGTGGGTAAACTGTCAACCTGGAATGCTAAGGTCACTGGTTCGAAACCCCAGGTTTGCCTGGTCAAGGCATATATGGGAGTTGATGCTTTCTGCTCCTCCCCCTCTTCTCTCTCTCTCTCTCTCTCTCTGTCTCCTCTCTCTAAAATGAATAAACTAAAAAAAAAAGTGTACATTTCCTAGACTTTTCTGCAGCTAGTAATTCAGATCGAAAGTAATGTCAGTCAAGTAAATGCACTTACAAAAGATTTGGAAGGCAGCAGTGAGATGGATCCATTCTTCTGCTATTTTTAAAAGCAAAAATAACTAGTGGAAACCAAATTTTTCTGTGGCTGTGTATTAGTTTCCTGTGGCTGTTATAACAAATTTATCACAATGTAGGGTAAAATATAACCCTACAAAATTTTATTCTCTCATGGTTCTGGAACTCAAAAGTCTGAAATCAGTTTCCCTGGGTTGAATCAAGGTATTGGCAGGGTTGTACGCCCTCAGAGGCTGTAGGCTTTTCCATCTCTGGAGGATGCTGGCATTTCTTGGCTTATGGTCACACTACAATCTCTGCCTCAATGGTCACACTGTTTTCCACTCTGTGTATGTAAAAATTTCCTCTGCCTTTCTAAGGACACTTCTGATGGGGATCACACAGAAAATTCAAGATAATCTTTCCATCACAAAATACTTAATTTAATCAATCACATCTGCAAATATATTTTTTCCAAATGAAGATCTTTTTACAGGTTCTACAGATTACAACATGATATCTTTGGGGAATCATATTTTAACCTACCATATGCTGTATCACAGACACATGTGTCCAGTCACCCAATTCATGGATATAAAAAAGAAGCAAATATGTATTCTGCCAGTATAAGGTGTGGCACGTATTGTAATATTCTGGAGACAGCAACAGTAGTGGTCTCCAAAATGTGGTGGCTTACCAATCATGTGAGTGGCAACATGGTCCTAGAGCAGTCAGCAGTATGGCTCTGGGAGTCATCATTCCTGAAAGCTCAAGCTAGATTCTGTTTTTAAATTAGAGACACTTTGAGAAGTGTTTAATGTTTTTTGTTTTTTTTTTAATTTTATTTATTCATTTTTAGAGAGGAGAGAGAGACAGAGAGAGAGAAGGGGGGAGGAGCTGGAAGCATCAACTCCCATATGTGCCTTGACCAGGCAAGCCCAGGGTTTCGAACCGGCGACCTCAGCATTTCCAGGTCGACGCTTTTTTATTCACTGCGCCACCACAGGTCAGGCTAATGTTTTTTTTTGAAGTTATCAATGCATTCCTAGATAATGCTGTGTCTGCTCAACTATTAAATTTTATTTACCAAACAGACAAGAAATAAAAAGGATGTGCAGAAAAGGAAGGATGTGCACTGCTGGTAAAATGTAAACTGGTTCAGTCTCTACGGAGGTGTCTCAAAAAATTAAAAACAGCCTGACCAGGTGGTGGCACAGTAAATAAAGCATAGGACTGGGACGCGGAGGACCCAGGTTTGAAACCCTAAGGTTGTCAGCTTGACCATGGGATCATCTGGCTTGAGTGCTGGCTCACCAGCTTCAGTGCTGGGTCGCTGGCTTGAGCATGGGATAACAGATGTGACCCCATGGTTGCTGGCTTAAGCCCAAGGTCACTGGCTTGAGCAAGGGGTCGCTCGCTCTGCTGTAGCCCCTTGGTTAAGGCACATATGAGAAAGCAATCTATGAACAACTAAGGAGCTGGAATGAAGAATTGATGCTTCTCATCTCTCTCCCTTCCTGTCTGTCCCTATTTGTACTTCTCTCTCTCTGTTTCAAAAAAAAAAAAAATTACTAAGCAAATACATTTTATGAGCAATTTTCTGTTTATTCAATCACTTTAATACAATCACAGAAGCAGTAAAAAGAAAAATTCACTATAAATTCACAATAGCTAAAAACCTTGGCCCTGGCCGGTTGGCTCAGCGGTAGAGCGTCGGCCTGGCGTGCGGGGGACCCGGGTTCGATTCCCAGCCAGGGCACATAGAAGAAGCGCCCATTTGCTTCTCCACCCCCCCTCCTTCCTCTCTGTTTCTCTCTTCCCCTCCTGCAGCCAAGGCTCCATTGGAGCAAGGATGGCCCAGGCGCTGGGGATGGCTCCTTGGCCTCTGCCCCAGGCACTAGAGTGGCTCTGGTCGCGGCAGAGCGACGCCCCGGAGGGGCAGAGCGTCGCCCCCTGGTGGGCGTGCCGGGTGGATCCCGGTCGGGCGCATGCGGGAGTCTGTCTGACTGTCTCTCCCCGTTTCCAGCTTCAGAAAAATACAAAAAAAAAAACACCCCAAAAACACAAAATACATAAGTTGTATTAATGCTACCAAATTAGAGCATTTCACTTAAAATAGTTTCCCCTTTTATCAGAATAACGTGACTGATTCCTAGTCAGAAATAGTTCTGCTTTTGGTTCAAAAGATTATAGTAGACCATGGCCCTGGCTCAGTGGTAGAGCAGTAGCCCAACATGTGGATGTCTTGGGTTCAATTCCCAATGAGGGCACACAAGAGAGACGATCATGCATTTCTCTCCCCCTCCCTCTCCCCCTTCTCTTTCTTTCTCTCTCTCTCTCTCTCTCTCTCTCTCTCTCTCTTTCTCTCTCTCCCCTCCCACCACCTCCTGAAGCAATAGCTTGATTGGTTTGATCTCAGGAGCTGAGGATGGCTCCATGGAGCCTCCACCTCAGGTGCTAAAAATAGCTCAGTTGTGAGCTGGCAGAGCACTGGCCACAGACAAGGGTTGCCAGTAGATCCCCATTGAAGTGCATGCATAAGTCTATCTCCCCTTCTCTCACTTGGAAAAAGAAGAAGAAAAAAAGATTACAGTAGACCAAGATCAAGGTAATAATCTGAAATGCAGCTGCGATCTGTGAGAACTTATGTGTAAATTCAGTTCTCCCCCTTCATCTAGTTAAATGTACAAGTGAAAATTACAGATCTTGTTATGTTTGCTTGTTCGTGGCAAACAAATACAGCCAATTCTGCATATTTCCCAATAAAAGCTAATGACCATAAGTAGGTAGAAGCTACAAGAAAGCTTAGTGTTTCATCAACAAATCAAAGGAAATAATGCAAAACTTAAGATCTTAAAGCAGAGGATCTCAACTTGTGGGTCGCGACCCCAGCAAGGGTCAAACGACCAAAACACAGGGGTCGGAAAATACATATTTCGATGGCTTTAGGCGACCCCTGTGTTTTGGTCATTTGACCCCCGCCGGGGTCGCAACCCACAAGTTGAGAACCGCTGTCTTAAAAGTATGGACTGATAAAACCAGTTGACAAAGAATTCTTTAAGAAGTGCTACATTTTGAAATATATATATAATATATAATAATATATAAATATAAAATTTTTCAAACTTTTTATTTGGAAATAATTTAAAACTTACAAAACAGTATAAAAATTAAAAAAATACAAAGAATATCCAATACCTTTATTCATATTCACTTATTGTTACCATTTTACTCCATTCGTTTTATCATTCTCTTTCTATGCATGTGCACACAAACACAGAGTCCCTTTTTCTTATATGACAGATATCTTTAAAGAATACAATTCCCTTTTTGTAAAAGAACATTCCTAATTTATGGTTTGTCTAATGTTCTCTCATAATATTAGATTCAGAGTATGTATTCTTGGCTGAAATACAGTAATTAGTGATACTGGTCCTTCTCAGGATATCATGGATGTCCACCTGCCCTTCATTAATAATGTTAATCTTAACCACCTGGTCATGGCATTGTCCAATTTCCTCATTTTATTTTTTTTATAAATTGAGGCCAGAGCTGCCTTACTTTATAATTACTAATTTTTCCCTTAATATGTGGGAGATACTTTAGAACAATGCAAATATCCTGGGGGCTCCTTATGAAACTCCCCCTAAATTTGGGATTTTTGATGATTCTTGCCTAATCCAATCCTTACAATGATGTTTGCAGAATGATAATTTTCCAACTCCTGCACTCCTATATTGGTACTTGGCATTCTACCATAAACAAGTGCTCTCTCTTTTTCCTTCTCTGCTACCAGCATAGATTCATTAATTCATTTTCCTTCCAATGGTATCCAATTTATTACTGTACTTTTTTAGCATTCAAATTGTCCCTAATTTAGCTTATGGGAGTTTCTTCAAGCTGCCTTCTGTGTCCTTGTGACAAGTCTCCATCCTACTTTGGGGTATTTCTTTCCTTATCCAATATTACAAGATGTTTCAGGCTGATACCTATCCTGCTCCAGTCCTAGAGTAAGTTATTTCTCCAAGGAGTCCAATTTTCTTTGAGTGGAGAGTGGTACTAGAAACTATATATATTCATAAATCTGGGTATCACTGGAGTGCTTTTGCTTCTTGTCCTTTTCAACAAATAGAGCTAAGAAATATATGTGGACATATCAAATGTGTTTATGTATACGTACATACACACGTTTATGAGTATACATACATATAAATATGTATTTACACATATACATATATACATGGGCACATATACATGCATGCAGTACATACATATACATATTTTTAAAGTACTAAGTCTATACTGATACCTGAATTACAATCTACTCTAAAATTCTCTTGCCTTCCCCATACATAATTGTGTTCCTTTTCTTCAGTAATAACACTAGTTTGCCAAGAACTTGAACACATACATTCATTTTCTTAATCCTATAATACAGTACATACAGCTACAATGTTTTAGATTTGCTTTGTCCAACTACTAAAAAACAAACCTTGCAACAGTTCATTATTTGTTTGCAATTCTTACTTCATCTCTTAAGTCCCATCTCACCTCAAAAAATATATATAGCCAAAACTAACTTTGTAAAATCATTAGATTAGTTCTTTCTTTTTCCCTTAAGTGTGATTATGATACTATTGGGCTCATGTGTTTTAGCTTGCGGTTCCCCCCTTCCCATTCTTATTCTTTTAATTTTACTTTTATGCATATGTATAATAGTGACATGATTCCATATCCTTTCTATTCCATTCTCTCTCCATTCCTGCCATTTCTTGTAAGGAACCAACTTCATTATTTTCTGGCTTATCCTTTCTTTGCTTCTTGTTTTTTGTGTGTGTGGAAGAGATAGAGTTAGAGAGAGGGACAGATAGGGACAGACAGACAGGACGAGGAGAGATGAGAAACATCAGTTCTTCGTTGCAGTTCCTTAATTGTTCATTGATTGATTTCTCATATGTGCCTTGACCATGGGGCTACAGCAGACCAGGTGACCCCTTGCTTGAGCTAGCAACCTTGGGCTCAAGCTGGTGAGCCTCGCTCAAACCAGATGAGCCTGCACTCAAGCTGGCGACCTCAGGGTCTCGAACCTGGGTCCTCCACATCCCAGTCCGACACTCTATCCACTGTGCCACCGCCTGGTCAGGCTTTGCTTCTTTTTGTAAAGATAAGTTTTGTCTTACACAAAAGACAACATATAATATAAGCCTTTTATTCACCAACCATTAGCTCTAGAAATCACTCCATATCAGTTCACAGAGATCTTACTCATTTTTTTCTTGCCAGTGTCTAGTCAATAATCCATTACTTGTATGTACCATTGTGTATTTCAAGTAATCTCTTATTCTTGGACATTTGGGTAGTTTCCAATATTATGTAGTTACAAATAGTATTGCAATGGATAACTCTATACGTATGTATTTCTGTACTGCTGGAGTTATACCTTCAAGATAAATTCCTACAAATGGGAGTGCTGGATAAAAGAGTAAGTACACATGCTGATTTCTTAATATTGCCAAATCCTCCCTCCCACAGGGACTGGAAAAGTGCTATATGCGATTCACTTGGTAATATACCAATACCTTGGAGATGCTGGTGCACTGCTTTTGGATTTCAGACCTTAGCTAGACAGAGTTTCATGATGCTGGAAGTCTCCCTCTCACTCCTGCCAAACCTGAATGTTTGCATGTGTTTTTAATATGCAAATCTCTGGATAAAAAAATTACAAGTGGAAGTAAATTACTTTGACTACTTACTGAGTGGTGTTGTATCTGGTGGTGGAAAATTCTCAGTAAAGTTGACATTACACAAGTCTGTGCTACAGCAGCAGAAACGGTATGTTCCATTCTGAATTGAGGGAGGGGTGGTAGTTACTATGCATTCTTCATAGTGACACTCCTGGGGATCTCCTATGTGAGACCAACATCCTACAAATTGATATTAATGTAAACATGTTAAGAGTAACACGATAAACAAAACCAAATGAAAACAACAAACTAAGAAATAACTGCAATCTATGTGACAGTGAGTATATCTCAGTTATAAAAGACTCTTGCAAATCAATAGGAGACATATATTTTAAATAACAGGAAAATGGCAAAGTATAAACAGGCATTTCATGGGAAGAAAAAGTCAACAACAAAATGTTTAACTTCATCATTATAATAAAAATTATTCAAGTAACAATAATTATATAAGATTTATGATTTCATTTTTGTCTACATTAAATTGGTCTAGGTTTAAAAATCAATAAAATGCAATAGTAATAGGGATTCAGTAACACTCTCATACATTGCTAAAGGAAATGTAAATGTATATAGAACATTTCTAGAGAGCTACATGGCAATTTTTATAAACAGCCATTAAAATATTTGTGTTTCATAATCTAATAATTCTACTTCAAGGAATCTATTCCAAAGAAACAATCAGATAAAATAAAAGATTTATGTTCAAAGGTCACTGAAATACTATGTACTACAGTGAATACCAGAAAACAACGTAATAACCAAAAAACAAAGTAATGTATAAGTAAACTTCAATATGTGTATACAATGAAATATTGTGCAGAGGTTAAATATCTTTTTAAAATATGTTGATTCTTCCAATCCATGAACATGGACTATTTTTCCATTTCATTGTGTCTTTTTCAAGTTCTTTCAGTAGTGTTTTGTAGTTTTCAGTATGTAGGTTCTTCACATCCTTTGTTAAGTTTATTCCTAGGTATTCTTGTTGTTGTTGCAATTGTAAAAGAAATTTTTTCTTTTAGTTCATTTTTCAAAGTTTCATCACTGGCATATAGGAAAACAATAGACTTTTGTGCACTAATTTTGTATCCTGTCACTTTACTGTATTGGTTTATTGTTTCTAAAAGTTTTTTGGTGGAGTCTTTGGGGTTTTCTATATGCAGGATCATGTCATCCGCAAAAAGTGATCTCTTCACTTCTTCTTTTGTGATATGGATGCCTGGCCTTTTATTTCTGTCTCTTGGCTGATCACTCTAGCTAAAACTTCCAGAACTATGTTGAATTAGAATGGAGAGAGTGGGTAGCCTTGTCTTGTTCCTAATTTTAAAGGAAAAGGCTATTTTTTTAACATTTAGTATGATTTTAGCTGATGGTTTGTTATATATGGCCTTTATTATGTTGAGGTATTTTCCTTCTATGCATCCTCAGGTTCATCACAGCATTATTCACGGTGGCCAAGACATAGAAACAACCAAAGTGTCCCTCGATAGAGTACTGGATAAAAAAGATGTGGTACATATATACAATGGAATACTACTACACAGCTATAAGAAATGATGACATATTGCCATTTACAACAACATGGATGGACCTTGAGAACATTATACTGAATGAAATAAGTAAATCAGTAAAAAAGCTAAGAACGATATAATTTCACACATAGATGGGATATAAAACTGAGACTCATGGAAATAGATAAATGTAAAGTGGTTACTAGGGAAAGGGGGGGTGGAGGGAAAGGTGTAGAGGGACAAATATACAATGAAAAAAAATGATTTGACTTTGGGTGATGGGTATGCAACATAATCAACAGTTCAAATGCTATAGAAAGGTCTATCTGAAACCTATATACTCTTACTGATCAATGTCACCCTGTTAAATTTAATTTTCTAAATAAAATTGAAAAATAAAATAAAATATACATATGAAGCCATGTGGAAATATTTATGATATAACTCAAGGTAGAGAAAATTGGGTAAGAAATTTTTTACATATACTATTCTAACTTTGAAAAAAAAGAAGTACACACATATAAACATAGAGGAACACAGAAAACTTACCTAATAGAATAAACTGATAGAATAAAAGAATTCTTAAGAGTACAGAATTGTAGATGTTTGTTTTTCTTAATTTCCTAAACTTCATACAATAGAGATATATTGATATTAACAATATTATAATAAGATGTTATTAAAATAAGCTAAAAACAAATTTCCATTTATAAATTTGGGGCTTGTGGGTGAATATATACATGGAAATATACTTCTAAATTACTGTTTACCAGGAGAGGGTTTTATCTACCTCTGTGCTTTTCAGATAAACTTCAACTGTATGAAATACAAAGTTATTTCAGGTTAGAGGCATAATACTTGCCTTGTTTTACAAGATTTATGTCCCCTTTTGATTTCTCCCAGAGGCCATAGCAGGTGCTACCTTTTGAGCATAATATGGTTCCATTTTCATGAGAGATTCGACTCTCTCCTATTCCAAGGTCTTGATAAGGATCTTTAAATGCACATAGACGTTCTTGATTCTGAGATGCTAAAGAAAATAAAAGAATAACAAAATAATTTTATGATAAAATTTGTAAAATATTATTTAAAATCTTAATGAGTTTTTAAAAAGGATATTATAAATTTCCCCACTAAATCATTAACAAGGGTCAAATAAATCTATAATTTTATATACCATATTTTACTAAATATTTAAACACACAATTTGGTTCAGATATTTTTTTTCTTATTTTCCTCCTTAAAACCCTAGGTGTGTCTTATGGTCAGTTGCATCTTATGGAGCGAAAATACAGTATATACAATAACCTCTCTGTTCCTTAATTTGTGACCTCCAAATGAAGCAAATTTGAAAATTCATTCCTAAAAGCAATTCCTCTCTTACACAAATTTTTCTCACAACTTTCTCAATTCCCAGACAGGGCACACAGGAGAAGCAACCACCTGCTTTTCCATTTCTCCCCCTCCCCCTTTTCTCTCTCTCTCTCTCTCTCTCTCTCTCTCTATCTTTTTCCTTTCTCCCACAGCCATGGCTTATTCAAGCAAGTTGGCCCTGGGTACTGAGGTTGGCACCATGGACTAACCTCAGGCGCTAAAAAATAGCTAGGTTGACTCACCAGGTGGTGGCACAGTGGATAGAGCATTGGACTGGGATGCAGAAAGACCCAGGTTCAAGACACCGAGGTCGCCAGCTTGAACACAGGCTCATCTGGCTTAAGCAAAGGCTCACCAGCTTAGACCCAAGATCGCTGGCTTGAGCAAGGGGTTACTCAGTCTGCTGAAGGCCAACGGTCAAGGCACATATGAGAAAGCAATCAATGAACAACTAAGGTGTCGCAACGAAAAACTGATGATTAATGCTTCTCATCTCTCTCTGTTCCCATCTGTCTGTCCCTATCTATCCCTCTCTCTGACTCTCTCTCTGTCCCTGTTAAAAAAAAAAATAGCTAAGTTGCCAAGCAATGTAGCAACAGCCCCAGATGGGCAGAGCACTGCCCAATAGGAGGCTTGCCAGGTGGATCTCAGTTGGGGCATGCAGGAGTCTGTCTCTCTGCCTCTCTTAAGCTCTCACTTAAGAAAGAAAGAAAATAAAGAGAGAGGAAGGGAGGGAGAGAAGGGAAGGGAGGGAGGAAGGGAGGGAGGGAGAGAGGGAAGAAGGGAGGTAGGGAGGGGGAGGGAGGGGAGGAGGGGGGAGGGAGGGAGGGGAGGAGGGGAGGAGGGAGGGAGGGAGGGAGGGAGGGAGGGAGGGAGGGAGGGAATTCTTATGAAAAAATAGATGCAAATTATTGCTCTTCCTGGATCTCCTTTACAACTGAAAAGCAGCTCAAGGTTTAGTGACATAATTAAATAATTTTAAGACTGAAACCTAAAATTCTCCTTATAGAGAAAGACAAATAACAGGCCTATGAGAAGCAACCAATGAGTGTACAACTAAATGGAACTAGGTGGAACAATGAGTTGATGCTACTTTCTATCTCTCCCTCCCCTTTTCTCTCTCTCTCTAAGCAATGGGAAAAAAAATTATAAAAAACAAATCCAACCTCCCCTGTGTTCCCCTCTCCCCTGCCTTATTCCCAACTAAGCTGAATTGATTATAAAAGAAATAAAGGAACAACTGGAGGGCACTGAATTATATCTTTACTATCTATTAGTTTTCACTAAATAATTTTTTACTTAAAATAACTTCCACTTATTTTTCAGGAATTATAATTTCCTATTTTAAGAGTAACTTTCAAGTTATGATTCAGCAAATTCTTATACAATATAAAGGTATTCTAGCATGATTTCTAGTTAAACTGCCCTGGTCTTGATTTGATATTGTAGTTACTGTATGGCAAGTTCACACTGAAGAAAGATACATTGGACTCCACTTTATTTAATTTCAACTACCTATGAATCTACAGTTATTTCAATATGAAAAAATGTATTTAATTTAAAAAGAAATAATTCACAATAAACACTTGTTTTTGAAATATATATAATATCTTTATTATATGCGGCTTAAGTGTCTGTCGCCGACAGCTTATTGGTTGCTTGCGTAACTGTACTAGCCAATGGGGTGAAGTTGCCACGGTATTCAAATAGTCCCGCCTTCTGGCATGCCACCTCACAAATTGAGGTTAAAGATTGGAGCAATTATTATGCTGTTAAGAAATCTTAACACCAGAAGGGGTCTTTGCAATGGTACAAGACTAGAGGTTCTCCAATTGAAAAATAATGTCATAATAGCTAAGTCTTTGGCTCCTCTAAAGGTGAAATATTTGTCATTCCAAGAATTGATTTGGCTCCATCTCAAACAGGGTTGCTGTTTCAATTGAGACGTAGACAATTTCCTGTAAAACTTGCCTTTGCTATGAGTCTCAGGGCCAAACGCTTAAGCGTGTTGGCATTTTTTTACCCGAGCCTGCATTTGGACATGGTCAACTTTATGTTGCCTATTCAAGAGTTCGTGAAAGAATCGATGTAAAATTAAAAATAATTGATGGTCCTCTGCAAGGCGAGCTTAAAAATGATAGAAAGATCTACACAAGAAATGTTGTGTACAAAGAGATCTTTGACATGTGAATTAACATTTTATTATTTAAATCACCTTTATCTATTGAGCTAGCGGTGGCTCTTAAGAAATGTACCGCCAGTGGTTTCCTTCATTGCACTCTACTTTAAGCAATTAAGCAAGTAGAAGGGGGAAACCCCGTGGGGCAGTAAGCAAAGGGGCGTCCTCGCCACCTGCCCTGGGTAATTCAGTTTGAATTAGCAGACACCTTTGCACAAATCATTTTAATTAAAATTTATAATATCTAGAACAGCGGTCGTCATTTCGTATGACCACCGGGCTTTCTAGTATGAATATATGTTCATGAAAATTCAAATAATGTAAGTGTATTTGGTAAAAAGGGAAAAGGGCAAATAGTTTACATTTTCAAAATAGCCATTTTTTATTTTCTCCTCTCAAAAAAAGCAAATAAGTAGTATTTTTCCTTGTAAGCATAATACTTATTATGGACATGTGTCTATAAATGACACTTAACTGACATAAGCATGGTCAAACTATGCTGTACCATTACACCTTACTTTGTTGGTAGTGCTATAGCATGGAGTAGGAAATGCAAGACAGCTGAGTATTCCAGACACCTTGCATCTATGCCTGGGAATTAAATGTTGCATATGATTAGCAAACAATGATTCAGGAAGCATATGTATACAAAAAATGATAATTTTATTCTCAATAATTTGGCTAGATATGTGAGGGTAAATAATATAAATTTGCCTTATAATTAAGCATCTTTTCATATATCTGTTGGCCATCTGTACATCTGCTTGGGGAAAGTGTTCATGTCTTCTATTTTAAAATTAGATTGTTTTTTATTGTTGTTGATTACATAAGTTCTTTATCTATTTTAGATATTAATTAGCCTCTTATTGGAGATTTCATTTGGAAATATCTTTTCCCATTTGGTTGGCTGCCTTTTTGTCTTGATCATTTCTTTTGCTGTGCAGAACTCACATGTAGGATATAAAATAAAAAGCACATCACCAACAAAACAGAGAATAAGTGCTGACGAGGATGTGGAAAAAAGGGAACCCTCCTGCACTGCTGGTGGGAATGCAGACTGGTGCAGCCACTGTGGAAAACAGTATGGAGATTCCTCATGAAATTAAAAAAATCAGACTGCCTTTTGACCCAGCTATACCACTTTAAGGAATATACCCCAAGTATACCATAGCACTGTTTGAAAAGAAGAAATGCACCCCCTGTTTATGGCAGCATTGTTCATAATAGCGAAGATCTGGAAACAGCCCAAGTGTCCGTGAGTGGACAAGTGGATTAAAAAGCTTTGGTACATATTATATATACTATAGAATACTACTCAGCCATAAGAAATGATGACATCGATTCCTTTACAACAACATGGATGGACCTTGATAACATTATACTGAGCGAAATAAGTAAATCAGAAAAAACTAAGAATTATATGATTCTATACATAGGTGGGACATAAAAATGAGACTCAGAGACATGGACAAGAGGGTGGGGGTTACAGGGAGGGGGGAGGAGAGGGAGGGGGTTGGGCGAGGGGAGGGGCACAAAGAAAACCAGTTAGAAGGTGACAGAAGAAAATTGGGCTCTGGGTGATGGAAATGTAGCATAATCAAATGTCAAAATAATCTAGAGATGTTTTCTCTGAACATATGTACCCTAATTTATCAATGTCACCCCATTAAAATTTAAAAAAAAAGAATGTAAGGTTGGTGGGCAATGGAGGAAGGTCATGTGGGTTCCCTAGCTGGGAACTTTGCCTAGGACTGCCCACAGCCAAGCACACCAAAAGAAACTTCCCAGGAGTCATTTGGAAAAAAGCGACCGTCTTCCAGTCCCCAGGGCTAAGGAAACTTGTCAGGCGGGAAGCGCTCTGTACTCAATAAAGCCTTTTATTATTTCACAAAAAAATAAAAATAAAAAAAATAAAAAGCACAAACAAACTCATAGACACAGACAATTTGGTAATTACCAGAGAAAAAGAGGCCTGGGGCAAGGGTAGGAATAAGAGGGTAAAATGTGGCCCTGGCCAGTTGGCTCAGCGGTAGAGCGTCGGCCTGGCGTGGGGTAATTAAATGACTAAACATTTGTCAAAACTCATAGAACTGTACACCAAAAAGAGTACATTTTACTTATGTAATAAATTTAAAACTGAATTTAAAAAATAACTTGGTGCAGGCAATTATTGAATTATGTACTAATGAATTAGCAATTTCATATATATATATATATATATTTTTTTTTTAACAGAGACAGAGAGTCAGAGAGAGGGATAGATATAGGGACAGACAGACTGTAACGGAGACAGATGAGAAGCATCAATCAGCAGTTTTTTGTTGCGACACCTTAGTTGTTTATTGATTGCTTTCTCATATGTGCCTTGACCGTGGGCCTTCAGCAAACCAAGTAACCCCTTGCTCAAGCCAGTGACCTTGGGTCCAAGCTGGTGAGCTTTGTTCAAACCAGATGAGCCCGCCTTCAAGCTGGCGACCTCGGTGTCTCGAACCCGAGTCCTCCGCATACCAGTCCGATGCTCTATCCACTGCGCCACCACCGCCTGGTCAGGCTTCTATATATATATTTAAATATTTTTAAAATTTACCGATTTTAGAGAGAGAGAGACAGAGAAACATTGATTTGTTGTTTCACTTATTTATGCATTCATTGCTTTATTTTTGTATGTGCCCTGGCTGGGATTGAATTCACAACCTTGGCGTACTGGGACAATGCTCAACCAACTAAGCTACCAAGCCAGGGCCATATATTTGAATTTTAAAAAAGAGACTCCTCCACTTTAGGAAACTAGATAAACAAGGGTAAATTAAAAACAATGTAAGCAGCCCTGGATGGTTGGCTCAGTGGTAGAGCGTCGGCCAGGCATATAGAAGTCCTGGGTTTGATCACCAGCCAGGGCGCACAGGAGGAGCACCCATCTGCTTCTCCACCCTTCCCCCTCTCATTCCTCTCTATCTCTCTTCCCCTCCCACAGTCAAGGCTCCATTGGAGGAAAGTTGGCCCAGGCACTAAGGATGGCTCTGTGGCCTCCACCTCAGGTGCTAGAATGGCTCCGGTTGCAATGGAGCAACACCCTAGATGGGCAGAGCATTGTCCCCTAGTGGGCATGCCAGATGGATCCTGGTCAGGCACATGTAGGAGTTTGTCTCTCTGCCTCCCCGCTTCTCACTTCAGAAAAAAAATTTAAAAAGAGAGGGGATATTAGTACAGCTCCTGTGCACATTAAAAGAATGGTAAAGAAATATTATGAAAAACTCTTTGTTCACATTTTTTTAAGATTTTATTTATTCAGTTTTCAGAGAGGAGAGAGAGAAAGAAAGAGAGGGAGAGAAAGAAAGAGAGGGAGAGGGAGAGGGAGAGGGAGAGGGAGAGGGAGAGGGAGAGGGGGGAGAGGGAGAGGGAGAGGGGGGAGAGGGAGAGGGAGAGGGAGAGGGAGAGGGAGAGGGAGAGGGAGAGGGAGAGGGAGAGGGAGAGGGAGAGGGAGAGGGAGAGGGAGAGGGAGAGGGAGAGGGAGAGGGAGAGGGAGAGGGAGAGGGAGAGGGAGAGGGAGAGGGAGAGGGAGAGGGAGAGGGAGAGGGAGAGGGAGAGGGAGAGGGAGAGGGAGAGGGAGAGGGAGAGGGAGAGGGAGAGGGAGAGGGAGAGGGAGAGGGAGAGGGAGAGGGAGAGGGGCAGGAAGCATCAACTCCCATACGTGGCTTGACCAGGCAAGCCCAGGGTATTGAACAGGTGACCTCAACGTTCCAGGTCGACGCTTTATCCCACTGCGCCACCACAGGTCAGGCATCTTTGTTCACAAATTTGACAACCTAAATAAAAGGGATCAATTCTTTGAAAGACACAATCTGCCAAAACTCACACAAGAAGAAATAGACAATGTGAATAGGCCTATATCTATTTAAAAAATTGAACCAATAATTAATAATCTTCTAAAACAGAAAGCAACAGGCCCAGATGAGTTCACTGGCAAATTCTATCACTTAAAGTAGAAATTATACCAGTTCTCTACAATTTTTTTAAGAAGATAGAAGCAGAAGGAATATTTCCTAATTCATTCCATAAGGCCAGCATTACCTTACTATCAAAGACATTACAAGAAAACTACAGCCCTGGCCGGTTGGCTCAGTGGTAGAGCATCGGCCTGGAGTACAGGAGTCCCAGGTTCGATTCCTGGCCAGGGCACACAGGAGAAGCGCCCATCTGCTTCTCCACCCCTCCCCCTCTCCTTCCTCTCTGTCTCTCTCTTCCCCTCCCGCAGCCAGGGCTCCATTGGAGCAAAGTTGGCCCGGGCACTTAGGATGGCTCCATGGCCTCTGCCTCAGGCGCTAGAATGGCTCTGGTTGCAACAGAGCGATGCCCCAGATGGGCGGAGCATCACCCCCTGGTGGGCATGCTGGGTGGATCCCGGTAGGGCGCATGCCGGAGTCTGTCTGACTGCCTCCTCGTTTCCAACTTCAGAAAAAAAAAAAAAAGAAAGAAAGAAAAAAGAAGCCAATCTGAAAAAAACTACATATTGTATGACTCCAACCATATGACATTCTGGAAAAAGCAAAACTATAAAGACAGTAAAATGATCAGTGGTTTCCAGGAGTTCGGGGTAGGGGGCGATGAATGGACTGAGCACAGATTTTTAGGGCAGTTCAACTATTATATATTTAAAACTTATGAATCCATTTACTTCTGGAATTTTCCTTAATATTTTTAAATTCCAGTTGGTTGCAAGAAACTGAAACCACAGAAAGCAAAACCACAGATAAGGGGGGAACACTGTAATCAATAGAATTAAAGATGGCAACTGGAACTTCTAGAAATGAACAGACTATGAAGAATCTAGTAAAAAAAACTGACTACAGTATCAACTAGTCTGAGGTCCACAATTTGACCATGTCACATCCTTGTTTAATTTTCACACCTTAAATCCATAAGATTGTATATAAATACCTTCATAATCTAGCGACTGTAAATCCTCCTGGCTTTGTCCAGATAGCAGCCACAAAGTAATCATTCTCTTTCTTACCTCAGAGCCTTCATGCATTCTCTTCCCTTTATCTAGAATGCTTTACTTACTTAACTCCTATTTACCTTAATATTTCTTCTTCAAAGAATGTTTTCCTAATCAACCCAGGCAGGTAAGAATGGAACACCTACCACATACTCCACAGCATTCTATACTTCACACAATTCACACATTTCTTAGTATTCAATACTTATAATATGCCTGGCTTATTCACCAAATTATAAACTCTATGAGAGAAGGATGTGAGTTCTTGTTCAGCACTGTGTCTTCAGCACATGGCATTATAACTGGCATTGAATATATGTTTATTAAGTAAGTGAATAACTGATGTGTTAACTTCCCCTGTTTTTTTTGCCAAGGACAAAAAGTATTATTAGAACCAATATTCTTGCCTGACCAGGCGGTAGCACAGTGGATAGAGCATCAGACTGGGATGTGGAGGACCCAGGTTTGAGACCCCGAGGTCGCCAGCTTGATTGCAGGCTCATCTGGTTTGAGCAAAAAGCTCACCAGCTTGGACCCAATGTCGCTGGCTTGAGCAAGGGGTTACTCGTTCTGCTGTAGCCCCACGGTCGAGGCATATATGAGAAAGCAATCAATGAACAACGAAAGTGCCACAACAAAAAACTGATGATTGATGCTTCTCATCTCTCTCCGTTCCTATCTGTCTGTCCCTATCTATCCCTCTCTCTGACTCTCTCTCTGTCTCTGAAAAAAAAAAGAAAAGAACCAATATTCTTTTTTGAGAGAAAAGGAGAGATAGGAAGGAAAGGTGAAAAGCATCGATTCATAATTTCTTTCACTTGAGTTGTGAATTGACTGCTTCTCATATGTGCCTTGACTGGGGCCAACCCAGTCTCCCTTTACTCAAGCCAGCAACCTTTGGCTTTTCATGCCAACAACCTTTGGGCTCAAGCTGGTGAGCTTTGGGATTGTCTGGATGATTCCCCCCACTCAAGCCCACTAGTAACCCCACAATGATAAGCCCACGCTCGGGGTTTTGAACCAGCGACCTCAGTGTTACCAGTTGACACTGTATCCATTGTGCCATCACTGGTCAGGCCCAATATTTTTATAAAAAAAGGTAGGGCACACCAGTAAAATGACATCCTATGTCCATTCAATAACTAGTATAAATAGTAGCTTTATTTACAACAGCCCCAAAATGGAAATAATTCAAGTGCCCATAAACTGGTGACTGGATCACCAATATTTAATATATCCATATAGTACTACTGAGCAGTGAAAGGAATAAACCTCTGATATATGGATAAATCTCAGTATCATTGTGCTGAGCGCAAGACACTACACATGAGAATATATCATATGATTCAATTTATATAAAATTCTAGAACATACAAAGTAATCTAAAACACATCAGTGGTTGACTGGTTCTAGGGGCTGGGGGAAAACAGACTACAGAATGTACAAGGAATCTTTGGAGGATGATGAAAATGTTTTGTATACTGACTGTGGTGGGGGTTTTCACAAGTACTATAAATTATAAAAATTCATCAAATTGTACAGCTTAAATATATGCAGTTCATACTTCAACTATGTCCATTTTTTGTTTGTTTGTTTGTTTTGTTTTGTTCTTCTTTGGGGAAATTGCAGGGGTCAGCATACTTGGAGTGCAATGAGTAATCCTCGCCCTGGGAAAACCACCTTCGTGATCATGGTATCTCCCCTGCCAGGTAAGTATCAACTATGTCCATTTTTTAAAGGCAGGAACACAATATAAAGCTGAACAACAACAGGACAACATAGTTCAGGTGAACTTTTCATGCATGTTGTAAACAAATGATATATAGAGATAGTTTACCAAGTTATGGAATCTTGTGCCTAATCTATAATCCTCTTAAAAACAGTTTTTATGGATGAAAGTAAAATTTCCCTTGAGTTTTATTGGCAAGAATTTTTTAAGACCTTCACTGTCTGTCTATCTAAACAATCCAGGAGTCACATAACACCCATTTTTTAGTAGCTGCAATATATTTATCTGTACTGGAAAAGTCTAAATGCCTTATCTTTTCCAGAACAAAGTTCAGGGACTAATTCTAGATATGCTTATGTGTTTGGCTTCTGTTTATCTAAGTGTCAAAATGAACTATCTAAAATACACAACACAGGAACCTTGCAGTATGGGGCAAATAACTGAATAGCTGAAGCAACAGTATCCCTTTCGTAGAACACAAATTTCTCAGGACAAACATAATTGAGATTTCAAAGTATTACTACAATTTTATTATGAAAATTACAAAGGAAAGAGCATCTTAACCTAATAGACATGTCCCTATAAAATTTGGTGTATATTCAAATTTCTAAATTCAATTATAATAAATCAAGTAAGGAAGTCCCTTATTTTTCAATGCTTTCAAAAGCAAAATATCCCTTATTTTATATACTTCTACATCCAGAGTACAACAGGTTAATGGTCATTCTACTGAGCATTTCCATATCAAAGAGATAGCAGAGTGGGAAGATTACAATCTTCCTAAAATGCCTCTTTAGGATATTTCTAAATTTGATGCAATGTCAGGAATCCCTGAACTCCCCCCCCCCCCCCGCCAGAGTTGGTGATTTATTTACTGGGAGAACTCACAGGACTCAGCACATCACTGTGCTCCAGCTATGATTGATTACAGCAAAATAATACAAACCTAAATCAGCAAAGAGAAAAGCCATATGAGGCTACGTGTCCAGAGGAAACCAAGTACAAGCTTCCAAGAGTCTTTTCTCCAAGGAGTCATACAGGATGCACTAATTCCTCCAGTACTAAATTGTGACTCAGTATCACAAGTTTTTACTGGGGGGCTGGTCATGTAAACACTTTCTGCCTAGCTCATACCAAAATTCCAGACTCTCAGAAGAAAAGGAGGTATTCAACATAAACCATACTGTTTGTACAAATAGTTTAGGCACAATTAACAACCCTTATCAGTTATGAAATAGGAACATTTCCAAAACCCAATTTCTCAGATGCCAGCCAACAGCCAATTTTGTAAGCAGATCTTTCTAAGGATAGCAAGCCTGCTATGTTAACTCTATCCGCACATATACCTAAACAGAAAGGCAACCAAAGCTTTTTTTTTTTTCTGAAGTTGGAAACGGGGAGGCAGTCAGACTCCCGCATGCGCCTGACCAGGATCCACCCGGCACGCCCACCAGGGGGCGATGCTCTGCCCCTCTGGGCCGTTGCTCTGTTGTAACCAGAGCCATTCTAGCGCCTGAGGCAGAGGCCACAGAACCATCCTCAGCACCCGGGCCAACTTTGCTCCAATGGAGCCTTGGCTGCGGGAGGGGAAGAGAGAGACAGAGAGGAAGGAAAGGGGGAGGGGTGGAGAAGCAGATGGGCGCTTCTCCTGTGTGCCCTGGATGGGAATCGAACCCGGGACTCCTGCACTCCAGGCCGACGCTCTATCACTGAGCCAACTGGCCAGGTCTAACCAAAGCTTTTTAAAACACACACAACCCCATATACTTAACAACTCCGAGCTGACAAAATATGTCAGGTAATCCAAGCTCTCCCAAACAGCAATGAGATACATTGCTCTCCCCTAATTCAGAGCAATAGTAAACCATGGAAGAGCAGATAAGCCAGGCCCAAGTCTCCAAGAGGCTTATATATCCTGAGGCCTGCTATAATCAGTCATAAAAGAATCAGTCAAATATTTATTAAGTACCTGTTATATTCCAGGGACTATTCTAAATCTGAAGATACAATAATATATAACATAATACACAGTTCCCCTAGCCTCAAAATTCTTATATTCCAGTAATAGAAAGAGACATATTATAAAACTGTGTAGGATTCAAGAGCGAGTCTCTCACAGTACCACATAGCATGCAGATTATTTTGGTCAAAAACAATTAAAGCCGAACAAACTCAGGAAGTTTTTTTTTAATTTCCCTTTTTCCTTCTTAAAGAGATTCAGATAGAAAAACCTACTTCAAGAAAGAAACCTTAGCATAATCACAATAGCATATTCAGTTTAGCACATATGAATTAAGTATGATAGAAAGGTTCCATGCAAACATCTGTTCACTATATTTCCCTCTATCTCATTGTTTGAGTTGACTAGTAAGAATTTGTTTGCTACTTTCTCATCTACCTGTGAATCATCTACTTCCCTTGGTAAACCCAGAACCTTTCTTTACTTTTCCCTTTTTTCCTATATAACTATAATAGCCTATATACCTGACTCTGCCTCACTCTCTTTGGAGTTGTCATGCTTATGTGAATGCCCCGTGTGCATATATTAAAATTTTATTTTCTCCTGTTAATTTGCTGCATGTTATTTAAATTATTTGATCAGTCAGAAGAACTAAGAGATAAGGGGCAAATTTCCCTGGCCCCAACAATGGTAAACAAATAAATATATATGAATTTTATAGGAAGGCTTTGGATGACTCAGTTTTTTCCCTCATGTTGCAATCAGTGGTCATTCTTAGTAGCTACTCTTACAAAAAAAAGCAAATTTTAGAATATTCTAAAAATATTCTTTATTCACTAATTAGCCACAGCTTTCCTGGAGAGCAACTTGGTGTTTTATATAAAAAAAATTTTTAGCCTGAGCAGGCAATGGCACAGTGGATAGAGCATCAAATTGTAATGCAGAGGACCCAGGTTAGAAACCTCAAGGTCACCAGCTTGAGCGCAAGCTCATCTGGTTTGAGCACAGCTCACCAGCTTGAGCCCAAGGTCGCTGGCTTGAGTAAGGGGTCACTAGCTGTGCTGGAGTCCCCCAGTCAAGGCACATACGAGAAAGCAATCAATGAACTAAGGTGTCCCAATGAAGAACTGATGCTTCTCATCTCTTTCCCTTCCTGTTTGTCCCTCTCTCTGTTTCTGTCACCAAAAAAAAAAGAAAGAAAAGGATTCTCTTAAGCCCCCAAATTGCCTCTCAAGTTTTTATACTAAGAAAATAAAAGATGTAAATATGTATAAGTACTTAATGAAGCATCATTTATAATAGTAAAAATTGAAAATAATCAGTTCATTACCGATAAACATTAAATTATCAAAATCATGGTATATCTAAAAATAAAATACTATGCAGTCATGAAAACTGTTTAAATTTGATTTGCTGACATTAGAAAAACTAACAATATTATTTTTTTTTAATGGAAAACACTTTATTCAACATTGGCATAATTCTGCCTGACCAGGCAGTGGCGCAGTAGATAAGAGCGTCGAACTGGGATGCAGAGGACTCAGGCTCGAGAATCCAAGGTCGTCAGGTTGAGCGCAGGCTCATCTGGTTTGAGCAAAAGCCTACCAGCTTGAACCCAAGGTCGCTGGGTCCAACAAGGGGTTACTCGGTCTGCTGAAGGCCCGTGGTCAAGGCACATATGAGAAAGCAATCAATGAACAACCAAGGTGCTGCAATGCGCAATGAAAAACTAATGATTGATGCTTCTCATCTCTCTCCGTTCCTATCTGTCCCTGTCTATCCCTCTCTCTGACTCACTCTCTGTAAAAAAAAAAAAAAAAAAAAAAAAAAAAAAAAAGAATAAGATCTGGAATAGAAAAAAGTCAATCAATATTAGTAGTCCAGAAGTCCTTCTTAGGTACCTACCTGACTTAAAATAACACATTATCAATATCATTCTATAATGCAATTAATAGTTCATCTAACAACTCTTGGAAACCATATTATTAAAAGTCCAAGGAATACAAAAAGAGGAAATGTATAAGTGAACAGCAAAGACAATTCTGTAACAGTGAATCATAAAATAAAAACAATTATTTCAACAAAAATTGAACACTATGGATTAAGGTTAATCCCTCAGAAATTCAGTGTATTTCCTCTAATTTAGTATAACCCCCACTGTGACTGTATTTGGAGATAGGGCTTTTTGGAGTTAAAGTTATATAAATAAGGTCATAGGAGTAGGTTACTGAATAGCATTTTGGTCTTAAAAGAAGAGGAAGAGAGAGAGATTTCTCTCTTTCTACATGCACACGCCAGGGAAAGGCTAGGGGGCACAGTGAGAAGGCAGCAACATGAAAGTTAGGAAGAGAGTCCTCACCAGAACCTGATCAGCTGGTATCCTGTGTCGGACTTTGTCCAGAACTATGAAAAATTAAGTTTAGTTGTTTAAGTCACCCAGTTTATGGTATTTTGTTATGTAAGTTTATATTAAGCAGATTAATATACTGTGCCAGAAATGACTCTAGGGACTAGAGTTAAAAGATACTCATCCTGAGTTCAAGAAAAAAATTCTTCTTCAAGGATTCTACTCTCTAATAGGTAAAAATACAATGTGATAAATGCTCTACTAGGAAAAAAAAAGAGGATTTAGATAAGCCAAACACTGCTCATCCCTCTAGGCAATATCAAAAATATTTTTAAATGTTCACTAAATTGTAATAGATAAGGAAGAATTCACAAGACAGACCAGGAGAGAAGGAAATTCCAAGCAAGTTCCAGTAACCATAAACAGTTCAGTGAAGCTGGAATGTAGATCAGGGAAGGAAGAGTAGTAGGAAATGATGCTGAAAATGTAAGCAGGAACCAAATGATGGATGTGCCACGATAAGAAGTCTGAACTTCATTTTGTGGGCCACATGGAACCACTAAAGAATTTTAAGCAGGGGAATAAAATGAACCGATTTGTATTTTAGAAAAGTACTCTGGCAGAGTATGAAAAAGAGACTGGGGGAGGGAGGGAAGAGAGGCATTGTACCAGTTAGAAAGCTATTACTGCAATAACCCAGAGAGAAAAATGGTAAAGACAGGAACAGAGAGAGATAAGGAGAAGGAAAGGATTAGAGAAATATTTATGGGGTCAAATGAAACTAGCACTGGCCTTGAAGTCACAAAAAATTTAACATTTAACCTTACTAAGCCTCTGTGAATTTTAGTTCCCTTACCTGTATAATGGGAATTTTTAAAAATCCCAAGGGTCATTGCAAGAGTTAAGAAAATAATCACTATATCCTACATATACTATCTACATATACTATGTTGTTTCTAGATGTTAATTTCCTTAGAAATGATAGGATTACTTTGGTGTCTTGTTGCATGTTCTGGTGAAAATAGGCATGGAAGTTAAGAGAATAATCAAGAACCAAAGATCACCCCTGTGTTTGTGGCCTAGGCAATAGGGTAAATAGTAGTGTCAATAACTTAGCCAGGAAGTAAAGGAAGAATAATTTTGGAAGGAAAAGTGCTACGACAAAAGTAAATACTGTAAAATGCTATAGGCACATGCAAAAACTTCTAGCTAAAGGCATGAGAAAAAATGGAGGATTTGTGATGGAACCCAAAAATAACCAAGTTAGATATCAAGAGGTACAAAGGTATTCAAGAACATTATGAAAAGAAAACCACCAGAATAGGCACTATAAATTAAGTTCTGATGAATGATAGAGAGTATGAGAAGGTGTGTGAGTGTGTGTGTTAGGGGAAAATAACAGGAAAAGGTAAGATTAGTTTAGTAGAATGTTATACTCTATTCTCTAAACTGGTCTACAAATAAGAGGCTGCTAGTTTTTGGAGCATGTAAAAAGTGACACTGCAATTACACCTGGGTAAGATTAGACTGCTCAAAATATGGAAGGACTATAGTAGAAATAAATAGTTGGTGGCTGAAACAATAAAACATATGTTGTATAATGATGCAGTGGAGCCACAGTAAAATTCTTAACTGGAGAAGTGCTATGAGAATTGAAATAAAGGTACAAGTGAAGTGAAAAAATCAAACTACATCAGAGAAATGGTAACATAAGAATGAAAGAGTTTTAAGGGTCAGCATATCATGAAACCTTGTTACAAACTTCTAGCTACAAGTTCTTTTTCTTTTCTTTTCTTTTTACTTAATTTTGGGCTGCCTGACCAGGTGGTGGCGCAGTGGATAGAGCGTCGGACTGGGATGCGGAAGGACCCAGGTTCGAGACCCCAAGGTCGCCAGCTTGAGCGCGGGCTCATCTGGCTTGAGCAAAGAGCTCACCAGCTTGGACCCAAGGCCCCTGGCTCCAGCAGGGGGTTACTCGGTCTGCTGAAGGCCCATGGTCAAGGCACATGTGAGAAAGCAATCAATGAACAACTAAGAAGTCGCAACGCGCACAACGAGAAACTGATGATTGATGCTTCTCATCTCTCTCCGTTCCTGTCTGTCCCTGTCTATCTCTGCCTCTGTAAAAAAAAAAAAAAAAAAATTTGGGCTTACAAAAGTATTGTAGGCTCGCTATAAGACTTCCATTACAGAAATACCTAACATCCAATTAATCACTAAATTCAATGAATGTTACCTCCAAAATATCTCTAGATATATACTATGTATCTCCAATGCACCATCCTAGTTTTGGCTGTCATCTCTTGCCTGAAGAACAACTTTGATAGCCTCCTTTACTAGTTTCTCCACATCCTTTCATAATTGGGTCTCTACATGGCAACCACAGTAAATGTACTTTTTAAAATAGGTAATACAATCCTGGCTGGGTAACTCGGTTAAAATGTCATCCCAACATACCAGAGTTGCAGGATCAATCTCCAATCAGGGCACATACAAGAATCCTCCAAGGAATGCATGAATAAGTGGAATGACAAATTGATGTTTCTCTCTCTCCAATTAATTTTTAAAAATTAAAATAGGTAATATAGGCCCAGAGTAATTTAAAGGTATACCAGGCCATATACTTTTTTTTTTATTCAGTGAAAGGAGAGGCAGAGACAGACTCCCACATGTGCCCCAACCAGGATCTACCCAACAAGCCCACTAGGGGGCAATGCTCTCTACCCATCTGAGGTGTTGCTCTGTTTGCTCAGCAACCAAGCTTTCTCTTAACGCCTGAGAGGGCAGCCATGGAGCCATCTGCAGCACCAGGGGCCAACTGGCTTCAAAAGAGTCATGGCTGTAGGAGAGGAAGAGAGAGAGAGAAGTGAGAGGGGGCAAGGGTAGAGAGGCAGGATCAGCGCTTCTCCTGTATGCCCTGACTGGAAATCAAACCCAGGACATCCACATGCCGCTGACTCTACCACTAAGCCAACTGGCCAGGGCCCCAGGACATATACTTAAAAGTCTCTCCTCATACTAGTCCCTAAGCCATTTACTTCCTTTATATCAGTCAAAATAAAATAGACTATGTATCATAACAATCCCAAAATCTTAGTGGTTTTAAACAATAAGTTTTATTTCTTGCTCCCGCTCCATGTCCTACTGTTCAATAGGCAAACTCTAATCATCCTGGTAACTCAGAGCCTAAACGATATGTCAATTCCAGCCACAGCATTTAAATGTTAATGTCAGATCTTCGAGAATTGTTTTTACCCTCTTTCTCGAATTTCTTAATTAATAATGCACCCTTTCAGATGTTTATTAACCATCCAGGTTTCCTATTTTGTGACTTAATCATTCAAATACTTTCTTATATTCTCTTTGAATTGATTTTTTAAAGGTGTTTTTCATATTTTTGATAATAAACTTAATTGATGTTACAAATACATTTCTCAATCTGTAGCTCTCTATTTTTTAACTTTGTAGTATCTTCTGTTATAAAGAATATTTTTAGCAAATGTTGGAGAGGCTGTGGAGAAAAAGGAACCCTCATACACTGTTGGTGGGAATGTAAAGTAGTACAACCATTATGGAAGAAAGTATGGTGGTTCCTCAAAAAACTGAAAATAGAACTACCTTATGACCCAGCAATCCCTCTACTGGGTATATATCCCCAAAACTCAGAAACATTGATACGTAAAGACACATGCAGCCCCATGTTCATTGCAGCATTGTTCACAGTGGCCAGGACATGGAAACAACCAAAAAGCCCATCAATAGATGACTGGATAAAGAAGATGTGGCACATATACACTATGGAATACTACTCAGCCATAAGAAATGATGACATCGGAACATTTACAGCAAAATGGTGGGATCTTGGTAACATGATACGAAGCGAAATAAGTAAATCAGAAAAAAACAGGAACTGTATTATTCCATACGTAGGTGGGACATAATAGTGAAACTAAGAGACATTGATAAGAGTGTGGTGGTTACGGGGGGGAGGGGGGAATGGGAGAGGGATAGGGGGTGGGAGGGGCACAAAGAAAACAAGATAGAAGGTGACAGAGGACAATCTGACTTTGGGTGGTGGGTATGCAACATAATTGAACGACAAGATAACCTGGACTTGTTATCTTTGAATATATGTATCCTGATTTATTGATGTCACCCCATTAAAAAAATAAAATTATTAAAAAAAAAAAAAAAAAAAAAGAATATTTTTAATTTAATGTAATAAAATTTATTAATTTTCTTTTATTATTTCTGGGTGTTGGTACCTTCTTAAAGAAATCCTTTCTTAGACCAAGGCTATATATAAATTTTTTTTTTTTTGTATTTTTCTGAAGCTGGAAACGGGGAGAGACAGTCAGACAGACTCCCGCATGTACCTGACCGGGATCCGCCCAGCACGCCCACCAGGGGCGATGCTCTGCCACGACCAGAGCCACTCTAGTGCCTGGGGCAGAGGCCAAGGAGCCATCCCCAGCGCCAGGGCCATCTTTGCTCCAATGGAGCCTTGGCTGTGGGAAGGGAAGAGAGAGACAGAGAGGAAGGAGAGGGGGAGGGGTGGAGAAGCAAATGGGCGCTTCTCCTATGTGCCCTGGCCGGGAATCGAACCCGGGTCCCCCGCACGCCACGCCGACGCTCTACCGCTGAGTCAACCGGCCAGGACCTGTTTTTCATTTTTCCTTTCAAGTTTTTCACAAACTATTTTTTCCACATGTAAGTATAGGGTACCACTTTTGGATCATTTTCAATGACCTTCCTAAGTATTAGATTATTTTTCATGTTTTGAAATTTGAATGTACAAGCTGAGATTTCTTGTCTGTTCTCTCTTTGACTCCTACTACTCACTACCTCCTCTGCAGATGATTTTTAGGCATCATATTTCCCCATGTATAAGATGCACCCTTTCTGGAAAAATTTGGGGTCTAAAAACTGGGTGCTTCTTACACAGTGGTGGTTGTAGATTTTTTTAGAAGTGTGGCATTTCAAATGCCATAGATGGAACTGAGGACAAGGCAATGTATAAACAGCGATTTGTCATCAGACACAGATGAGGATAAGCTGATGGATGGGGAGCTTCAACAGTGATGAGGAGTTGTATGAATTTTAGATGAATAAAATTTGAGTTCAATAACTTTATGTAATACATTTTTTTTTTCAAATTTCGGGCCCCTAAATTAAGGTACGTCTTATACATGGAAGCATCTTACACATGGGGAAATATGGTATTTCCATCTGATATCTATCTATCTCTTGTCTTAAGTCTAGAACTAGGTCCTATAACGGCATTTTGAAACTCTAATTCTGCAAGCATATTAGGGATATTAATGATCCTGTCACAGATCATGTGACCTTGGCTAAGTTCCCATGAGTGTCTTCATTCACATATTCCTTAGGTCCACAATTTAAGAAAAAATTCTGTCTCAAGAAGCAAGAAGCTGTTCTTTTTTGGCCATCCTTCAAGGAAAGAGTATCCCTGGCTTTAAGCAGAGAACCTGGTTCTGATCTCATGTGGTCACTTTTGGACCTTGTTAACCCTACAGGAACCTAGTTCATGTTTATCATTACCAATTTCAGGACCAAAGAATTTGGTTATGCAGAACAATTTGCTTTTCTATTCAAAGGAGATGTTAAACTTCTTTCTGAGCTTGGGGCACATTATCTTTTAATATCACACCTGTCAATACTGTTTTTGGAATAGAGGTCACAAATCAAATCATGAAATTCAAAATACCTTTACTAACAATCTTGAGGCATTATCTGGTACTCATTTTTGTACTTATTTTCTTGCTAATATCTAGCTCCTTATATTTCTTATACTGCTCACAAAAATTAGAGGATCAGGGAATGTGCAGATACTCCAGTACTTTCAGCCTTTTGTATAGTGCCTTTCATCAATGAAATAAAAGTTGGTTTTGAATCTCATTTGCATAATTGAACAAAATTCTTTGACTTGTCATTTGCTTTTCTGATATTCTTTTTTTTTCTTCAAGCTTTATTGATAAATATATAATTAACATTCTGATATTCTTATTTAATAAAAAAAACTCAAATGCTGCCTGACCGGGCAGTGGCGCAGCACATAGAGCGTTGGACTGGGATGCGGAAGACCCAGGTTCAAGACCCCGAGGTCGCCAGCTTGAGTGAACGCTCATTTGGTTTGAGCAAAAGCTCACCAGCTTGAGCCCAAGGTCGCTGGCTTGAGCAAGGGGTTACTCGGTCTGCTGAAGGCCCGCGGTCAAGGCACGTATGAGAAAGCAATCAATGAACAATTAAGGTGTTGCAATGTGCAAAGAAAAACTAATGATTGATGCTTCTCATCTCTCCATTCCTGTCTGTCTGTCCCTGTCTATCCCTCTCTCTGACTCTCTCTCTGTCTCTGTTAAAAAAAAAACAACAAAAAAACTCAAATGCTTTTTATTGTGACAGAGATAGAGACAGAGAGATGAACAGATAGGGACAGACAGACAGGAAAGGAGAGAGATGAGAAGAATCAATTCTTCATTGTAGCACCTCAGTTGTTCATTGATTGCTTTCTCATATGTGCCCTGACCCGGGGGCCACAGTAAACCGAGTGACCCCTTGCTAGAGCCAGAGACCTTGGGCTCAAGCTGGTGACCTCAGAGTTTCAAATCTGGGTCCTCTGCGTCTCAGCCCGAGGCTCTATCCACTGCACCACTGCCTGGTCAGGCCAAATGCTTCTTTTTTTTCTTTTTTTTTAACAGAGACAGAGAGAGAGTCAGAGAGAGGGATAGATAGGGACAGATAGACAGGAACGAAGAGAGATGAGAAGAATTAATCATTAGTTTTTTTCGTTGTGAAAACCGTAGTTGTTCATTGATTGCTTTCTCATATGTGCCTTGACCGTGGGGCTATACAGCAGACCAAGTAAACCCTTGCTTGAGCCAGTGACCTTGGGTCCAACCTGGTGAGATTTTGCTCAAACCAGATGAACCCGCGCTCAAGCTGGCGACCTTGGGGTCTCGAACCTGGGTCCTCCGCATCCTAGTCCAACGCTCTATCCACTGTGCCACTGCCTGGTCAGGCTGCTTCTTTTTATTATCACTTCATATTCATTTTGAAATACCCCTAATTTTTGTGAGCAGTATATTTTTTAACAGTATACAAATTCACTGAAAATTAGATACTGGGAATGGCATCTTGAAAAACTCTGCAATGAGTATCAAATTAGCTACAGGATAAGATAAATAGCAGCTATCACTTACAAGTTTCTTTGAGAGTGTTCCTGTTTTGTTTTTAATCTTAGCAAGAGAGGAAGGCAGAAAGTGAAAGAGATAGGAACATCAATCTGTTCCTGTACTTGCCCCTGACCAGGGATCAAACTGGTAATCTCTGCACTTTAAAACAACTCCCTAGCCAATCAAGCTATCCATCCAGGGCAGAAAGTGTTTCCGGCTTTTGAAATGAAGAAAAGCACCAAATGAACTTTAAAATTACAGTGCAGTTGCATGTTATTTACCAGATCCCATTTAGAACTGTGTGCTGAATACACCATCCTAAGCCCAGGAGGCAGCCAGGGGAAAGGGAACCTCTCTAACTCTAGCAGGTAGAATGGGTGGCATTCCCCATTCTAAAGCAGTTTTGGAGAGTGGAATTTAGGTTGTTCAAGTCCCAGTTTCCAGGTATTTTTCTTTCCTCCAACTTCAGCTTTGGGGGACATGTTAACAGTATTATCTCAATTTTCAGTCTCCAACTTTTGTCCTGATCTGTTTCTATTGCAGGGGCCTGCCCCACTCTGGCCTTCTTTCTTCTACTTTGCCTCCCTCTCATATTGAATTGCTTTCCTTCAATAGGACAAAGGAGGGGTAAAGGGTGAAGAGAGTGATCAACTTTGGTCTCCAAGCCTCCATAAAGGCCCTCCCCATCTCCACCTTTTCTTACCCAAAAAAGAGTATCAGCCATGGTCAGAAAGCTCGGTTGGTTAGAACATCATCCTGAGAAGCAAAGGTTGCAGGTTTGATCCTGGCAAGGGCACATACAGAAACAGATTAATGTTTCTTTCTCTCTCTCCCTTCCTCTCTCTCTCTAAAATCAATCAATATTTTTTAAAAAGAAAATAAATATTTTTTTAAATACCAGTCCCATATGTGTATGAGAAGTTATGTACTGCCACCTAAACGTTGTCGTCATTCACCAGAGGTGAGGGCACAGGACATCCTCTGTCTTTTTGCAATATTTCACTTCTTCTTTTATTATTGCCTCCCCGACTCTTGATTTTGTCTTATCCTACACTTCAAATGTCTGTTTTGTGTTGAACTTGCTTTTTTATCATATTGAGAAAATGGCAATGCCCCAAGAGCCAAAAATAATAGAAAAAAAAAAATTACCCTTCTACAGATGTGTGGACACGTGTGTGTGTGTGTGCGCGTGCGCGTGCGCATGCACGCCACGTGTTTTAGAGAGACAAACAGATAGACAGACCGACAGAAGGGAAAGAGATGGGAAGCATCAATTCATCTTTGCGGCACCTTGGTTGTTCATTGATTGCTTTCTCATATGTGCCTTTACTGGGGGATCCAGCCAAGCCAGTGAACCCTTGCTCAAGACAATGAGCTTGGGCTTCAAGCCAGTGACTTTTGGCTCAAACCAGTGACCATGGGGTCATGCCTATGATCTCACGCTCAAGCCAGTGATGCTATGCTCAAGGCCAGCAACCCTGAGTTTAGAACCTGGGCCCTCAGCATCCCAGGTCGACACTCTTATCTACTATGCCACTGCCTGGCCAGGCCAGATGATTCCACATTCAAGGCAGGCTGTTCAGGGTTACAAATGCAAATTCAGAAATGCTAGCAGGCCTCATCCTCCAATATAAACTCAGAAGACTTAATTCAAAGCAATGTTTGAAAATGTAGATATGTAAGACAAGGCAATAAAAATTCACTGAGTTGCTGTGTATAAATTAATTCCATTGACTGGGCTACCTTATTTATTGAAGATATTTGTTTAAACTTGATTCTGCAATTGCTCAATATTTATCTGAATATATGGATTTTAAATAGATGTCAGACTTTATTATTATTGTCAATGGATAGTCATTTTTGTTTTCTTAGAATCTTATTTTTGTTTTTTGCTAGATACATCCTATATTCTTTTTTTTTTTTTGCAAGCAACAAGCAGCATTAGGCAATTAATTACATAATTCTACCTCTAGGAGAAAAATGGAATAAGAGTTGTTAAGGGAAATCTCCTGATTTTGGAGCAAATGCATATCACCTTGTTCCTTTTATTTAAATAAAGGCTTTTTTCAATTTTTCACCATGCTTTTTCGAAAACATAGTGAATAACTTAAGAATCAACAGGAAACTGGTTTCTTCTGCAGATATTAGACATGAAGGACATATGAGATCTTAAGGAAACTAAAACTCTGTTGTTTCAGATTTCCCAGTAAAGACTGTACATAAAACCCAAAAGAGAAATAAAAACACTATCTAGAAAAACTTATCCTAATTAGTACATGTGAGTTTAAATAAATCAATCATTGAAGAAAAAAAGTATTTAAATTGTTAAAGCAATAAATTGTTAAAACAAAAAAATATACAATGTTAAATTTTACTTTAAATTATTTATTTATTTATTTTCAGAGACAGAGCAAGAGTCAGAGAGAAGGATAGATAGGGACAGACAGACAGGAAAGAAGAGAGATGAGAAGCATCAAACATCAGTTTTTTTTGTTGCAACACCTTAGTTGTTCATTGATTGCTTTCTCATATGTGCCTTGACCATGGGCCTTCAGCAGACTGAGTAACCCCTTGCTCAAGCCAGCGACCTCGGATCCAAGCTGGTGAGCTTTTTGCTCACACCACATTAGCCCGCTCTCAAGCTGGTGACCTCGGGGTCTTGAACCTAGGTCTTCCGCATTCCAGTCCCACACTCTATCCACTGCACCACCGCCTGGTCAGGCAAATTTTACTTTAAAATGAAGGCAATTTAATTTTCAAATAGAAAAGTTATGAAGGGGAAAACTTACTATTCCTGCCCAACTGAATGCCAATATACATTTACATGTGCTTTTATATTACATTTCTTGGGCAAAGCAGATAATATAATCTAAAGAAGAGTATGGACACTGGCGCCAAACCTTGAGTTTGGGTATGATATTAGACAAATCATTTAAATTGTGTCTATCCTCATTCCCCTCATATAACACATATATAATTCATAATATATGATATATGTAATATTGTTAATAATATATAATATTTAATATAATTGCAATATGGATGTAATATACATAAATAATACATAAACCTACAGTCAATTCTTGTACAGTCTATCAAATCACTATAAACAATGAATTAGCAAATACTGGACACTTGGGAGAAATACATGGTTAGGTTTCTATAGTCTCTGGTCACAACATTTTCATCAACCAATCAATATATAAAACATTGCCTTATGTATGCCTATGTTTAAAGATATCTTATTTAATATATATTATTGAGCCCTGTTTGGATAGCTCAGTTGGTTAAAGCATCCTCTCAAAGTGCAGAGATTGCCGTTGGATCCGGAGTCAGAGAACATGAGAACAGCTCAATGTTCCTATCTCTCTTTCTCTCTCTCTTCCTCCTTCTTTTGCTAAAATAAATAAATTAAATATACATATTTTTATTAATTCATTAACATTGAATTCATGGCCAACATTCCTGTAACTTATGCCTAAATAAAGCTTATCTAACATAGGTATTTTCTTCATAAGGAGAGAAGCCTTCTTGCATTTAGGAAGGGCCAGAAACCACTTCAACACTACATTTGTGGGCCATTTTTTTTTTTTTTTTGTATTTTTCTGAAGCTGGAAATGGGGAGGCAGTCAGACAGACTCCCACATGCGCCCAACCGGGATCCACCCGGCACGCCCACCAGGGGGCGATGCTCTGCCCATCTGGGGCATCGCTCTGTTGCGACCAGAGTCACTCTAACGCCTGAGGCAGAGGCTATGGAGCCATCCCCTGAGCCCAGGCCATCTTTGCTCCAATGGAGTCTCAGCTGTGGGAGGGGAAGAGACAGACAGAGAGGAAGGAGAGGGGGAGGGGTGGAGAAGCAGATGGGCACCTCTCCTGTGTGCCCTGGCCGGGAATCAAACCGAGGACTTCAGCACGCCAGGCCAATGCTCAACCACTGAGCCAACCGGCCAGGGCCTTGTGGGCCATTTTTAAGTGAAATTAGCATCAAAAAACACAAAAGTGAGAAAAGTACAATTGTTTACACTATGAGAACTGAAACAAGAAGGCAGAGCACCACCTTGTTAGACCTCACTGGGAAATGCATATCAGATGACTCAATTTTTCCTCAGCTCTGCACATATTCACAGATGTTCCCCAAGTATTGATTATAGGGTTACAAATTCTACTGACCAAGAAAATTCACAAATATGGAATCAACAAATAATGAGGATCTCAGCTGAGTGTTATGTGTCCGTGTGTGTGCAAAGATATATATGTAAGCACAACATATATAGTACACATGCAAACAATATTTTTCCACTTCCTGCTTCAATTATATATGAGAACTACCAATAAACTAGTAATTATTAAAGACACTGGACTCATTATAAGTATAAACATAGGAAAATAAATGTACACAAAAACATTTAAAATAGTGTAGTTAATGATTAAATAAACTCTAGTTTGAAGATTTATTATCTTCTGATTACAAAATTTACAAAACTATTCTTGCTTGTATTTTTATTGAGAATTATAGGTGCCAAATATATGTTTTATCTTTTTTGTTGTTGTTGTATTTTTTTATGAAGCTGGAAACGGGGAGGCAGTCAGACAGTCTCCCACATGCACCTGACCGGGATCCACCCGGCACGCCCACCAGGGGGCGATTGCTCTGCCCATCTGGGGTGTTGCTCTGTTGCGACCATAGCCACTCTAGTGCCTGGGGCAGAGGCCATGGAGCCATCCCCAGCGCCCGGGGCCATCTTTTGCTCCAATGGAGCCTGGGCTGCAGGAGGGGAAGAGAGAGACAGAGAGGAAGGAGAGGGGGGGTGGAGAAGCAGATGGGTGCCTCTCCTGTGTGCCCTGGCCGGGAATTGAACCCGGGACTCCCGAATGCCAGGCCGACGCTCTACCGCTGAGCCAACCGGCCAGGGCCATATGTTTTATCTTAAAAATATGACAAAGCATAATTTAATAATAAGTGATCATTAATTGGGCTATTATTCCCACCACAGAAAAAATATTGATATAACCTCTAGCAAATGAGAAACTACATGTGAGAACACTTGGAGTAGTATGAAATAGTACTTAAATGCCACATGGTGATCTTTAATCTTGGGAAAGTTCCCCAGGATATAATAGATATTTTCTTTATGTAACTTCAAATAAAATAATAAAAACTCAAGACATACATCTAAGCTAAAGGGAAGAAAATTCATCCCATTTGACCTAAAGCCAACAGGACAGTAAGTAGCACTATTACAACTTAGCCATTCCACGATCAGGTTAGTAGACAGTGGGGAAGCCTGAAATATGCAGTAGCCCATTTTCACAGACATTTAAATAACACTGTAGCAAGTAGAAGATTTTGGCTCGCTCTAGAGAATATTCAGAAAACATTTGCATACCTACGCAGGCTCCAACAAAATTCAACTCTTTAAAGCTAGAGCCAAAGGTATTAGAAAGGGCAATTTTAATTAAATAGGGCAATTTTAGTGCATATTAACACTAAATTAGTAATACATAAATTATGGAATAATAATTATAATCAAATGACCTATCTTTAGACCTATAGTCTAATGTGAAGAGAAGAGTCCTAAGTTACTGACCATAAACAGTATTTGTCACCTATGATATTGATGGGGTTCAGGACATGCTACTCCAAAATATGGCACCTTGGCATATTGAATATTGTAAGCTGACGAAATTTGAGAAATGGCAGGTGCAAAAAAGAGATCTCTGACTTGCCCTTTCTCCCTTTAAGCAGGTCATACATGAGACTCTCATGTGATAGGTACCCTACCCCCTACCTTTAGTAAAAGAGCATCCTCATATCCAAAGGCATAGGGACAGCAAGAGGAAGCAAAACGAACAGGCTTTTGCTATGTTTCCCCAAAGTTATTACACTTATATCTTTCTTTTTGTCCTATCACATTTTTTAAACAAATTTCTACTCTTCATCAAACCTAGTATAAAAATGCTCATGCTTAGCCACTTCATTAGGTCTTCCATTTCCTTACGAAGGATCAAGTGTCATGTTAAAATAAGTCTGTATGTTTTCCCTTTACCTGTCTTTTGTTACAGAGCCTGAGCAGAGAACTTAGAAAAATAGAAGGAAAATATTTTTCCTTCCCTAAAATATCATTCTATGTAACATGTGACAGTCAGAATCTCGATCTAAGATTTCAAGTTGAGCTGAAAAAAAAGCCTATGTAAAAATAACAGAAAATGAAGTAAACTGAGAATTCAATATCTATAAAGATTCCTGCATCAAACTGTTAAACACTGGTAACTCAGTAACAGTTGGAAACACTAAGATTTATGTGAATTAGCACACAAAAAAGAAGTCTTTTAAAATCTTAACTATATCATCTATCAGGAAGACAATTCTCATGCTGTGCATAGATACCATACTAAAGCACGATTTTTTCAGAGGCTTTTTATCTTCACAGACACAGCACAAAAGCATTTGTAAATGTATACAAGTATAAGGGAAGCCATTATACAGCATGACATGTTCAGCCAGGTAGAGTTTTAATATGTCTAATTTACTGATTTAATTCTTTTTTGTTTGTTTTCTTTTCAGGTTAAACTTTAGAGCTTAAAAAAGATTTTACAATTTACATAGAACAAAGTCTATTCAAGCTCAAAATCAAAACTTGCATTTCAAAAATTTCTGACAGACAATTCTCCTAGAAATTTCTCGTCCAGCCTTCATTTCTAAGATTTTTTTCAGGTTGGGGGTTCCTTGGATTAGATTCAAAGACTTTATTTCCTAATTCTTACAGAGCAGAAATTGTTAAAATTATGATTATATGAACAAAATACTTCAGTAGTGAAAAAGACACCTTTTGTGACAATTCTGAAGTAAAATTTATCAAGGATGAATAAATCTGCCTAATGAATTAATTGAAATTTAGTCATAAGTTTTGGTGGCTTTGTCATTTTATTACCTCAAGAATTTCTACTACACTGAATGTTTTTAGATTTATAAGGGACACATATCTGTCTTTCGATGTTTTATATTGAAACTATTTTATACTTACAGAAAGTCTACAAAAATAGTACAGTTGTGGTATAACATTAACCAAGCTCCCTGTTAGCATCTTACACAACCACAGCTCAATTATGGAAACCAGAAAATTAACACTGATAGAACTAATAACCTACAGACTCTATTCATATTCCATCAATTTTTCCACCACTGTCCTCTTTTTGGTTCAGGAATTAAATGCAGAATCCCATAAACTATTATTCTTCCTTAGTCTCCTCCAATATATAATAGTTTATTGGGTTTTTGTTTGTTTTTCATGACTTTAAGACTTTTTTTTTTTTTGGTATTTTTCTGAATTGAGAAGCGGGGAGACAGACAGACAGACTCCCATATGCGCCCCATCAGGATCCACCCGGCACGCCCATCCTGGGGTATTGCTCTGCTGTGGCCAGAAACCATTCTAGCGCCTGAGGCAGAGGTCATGGAGCTGTCTTCAGTGCCTGGGCCAACTTTGCCCCTGTGAAGCCTTGGCTGCAGGAGAGGAAGAGAGAGAGAGAGAAAGAAGAGGTTGAAGGATAGAGAAGCAGATGGTTGCTTCTCCTGTGTGCCCTGGCCGGGAATCAAATCCCAGACACACTGGGCCAAAGCTCTACCACTAAGCCAGCCAGCCAGGGTTTTTGGGGTGTTTTGGGGGTGTTTTTTGGGGTGTTTTTTTGTATTTTTCCAAAGTTAGAAGCAGGGAGGCAGTCAGACAGACCCCCTCATGCGCCCAACTGGGATCCACCTGGTATGCCCACCAGGAGGCAATGCTCTGCCCATCTGGGGTGTTGCTTCGTTGCGGCTGCAGCCATTCCAGCGCCAGAAACCATTCCAGCGCCATTCCATATGCGCCCCATCAGGATCCACCCGGCACGCCCATCCTGGGGTATTGCTCTGCTGTGGCCAGAAACTATTCTAGCGCCAGAGGCAGAGGCCATGGAGCCGTCCTCAGTGCCTGGGTCAACTTTGCTCCACTGGAGCCTTGGCTGTGTGAGGGTAAGAGAGAGAGATAGAGAGAAAGGAGAGGAGGAAGGGTGGAGAAGTTGACTGGCGCTTTTCCTGTGTGTCCTGACCAGAAATTGAACCCTGGACTTCCACATACCAGGCCAACACTCTACCACTGAGCCAACTGGCCAGGGCTGGGAGACTCTTTTTAATGGTTAAGTTATTTTATAGAATGGTCCTCAATTTGGGATTCAGTTTTTGTATGATTAACCTGAGATTAAGCTTTTTTTGGCAAGAATACCAGAGGTGATGCCTTGTCCTGCTCTGTGCATCGTATCAAGAAGCATGTAACATTTTATTTCACTAAAGATTTTATTTATTGATATTAGAGAGAAGAAAGAGGGAGAGAAGGGGGGGGGAGAGCAGGAAGCATTAATTCATAGTAGTTGCTTCTCGTATGTGCCTTGACCAGGCAAGTCCAGGGTTTTGAACCAGCAACCTCAGCATTCCAGGTCGATGCTTTCTTTATCCACTGTGCCACCACAGGCCAGGTAAGAAGCATATAACTTTTTTTTATAAGTGAAAGGAGGGGAGATAGAGAGACAATCTCCCGCATGCCCCCTGACCAGGATTTACCCGGCAACCATCAGGGGCCAATACCCGAATCAGCCAAGCTATCCACAGTGCCTGAGGCTGATGCTCAGTCCAAACGAACTATCCTTAGTGCCCAGGGCTAACACTCAAACCAATGGAGCCACTTGCTGCAAGAGGGGAAGAGAAAGAGAAGAGGGCGAGGGAGGGGAAGAGAAGCAGATGGTTGCTTCTCATGTGTGCTCTGACTGGGGGTCGAACCTAGGAAGTCTGCAGGCCCGGTCAACACTCCATCCACGGAGTCAACCAGCCAGGACTGCATGTAATATCTTAATGTCACTTGGTTAGAGTAGTGTCTCTAGTTTTCTCCACTGTAATTAAGGTTTATCTTTGAAATTAAAAATATCTTGCCTGGGCCTGACCTGTGGTGGCGCAGTGGATAAAGCGTCGACCTGGAAATGCTGAGGTCGCCAGTTCGAAACCCTGGGCTTGCCTGGTCAAGGCACATATGGGAGTTGATGCTTCCGGCTCCTCCCCCCTTCTCTCTCTCTGTCTCTCCTCTCTCTCTCTCTCTCTCTCTCTCTCTCTCTCTCTCTGTCTCTCCTTCTCCAAAATGAATAAAATTTAAAAAAAAAACACAAAAATATCTTGCCTGGCCTGTGGTGGTGCAGTGGATGGAGCACTGACCTGGAATGCTGAGGTTGCTTGTTCGAATCCCTGGGCTTGCCTGGTCAAGGCACACACAAGAAGCAACTACTATGAGGTGATGTTTCCTGCTCCTCCCCACTTCTCACTATTCTCTCTCTAAAATCAATAAATAAAATCTTTTAAAAATATATATCTTGTGCAGAAGATACTCTGAGACTATGCAAATATCCCGTGTCTGACTTCACATTCATCCACTAATTTTGGCATTCACTGATTGGTTCTTGCCTACAAGAAATTGTGCAGTGTGTACCCAAAGATGTTATTTTTATTTCCATTGTTCATTCTCCATTATTGGTTGGAATTCTATTTAAACAGAGCTATCCCTTAACGTTGCTGGGAACCTAAAACTGCTCTAAAATATAAGGTTTATTAATTTTAAAAAATAAAAAGAACTGCTCCCTCTCCATTGTTTGTTTGATAGTACAGACTCATATTTTATTCAATGGATTCTGATCCAATGCTATCATTACATATTTTGTCCCAGCTTTTGCCAATACAAGTGCCTTCAATCTGGCTGTATCCTTCCAACATACCCTTATCATTTTTTTAACACTTTCTTTCTTTCTGGCACCATTAAATGTTCCAGGTTCATCTTTATTTCCTTGCCCCAGACCTAGGACCAATAATTTCTCTAGGGTTCCTTTTATTGGAGAATTTTATGTAGAAATGAAAATCAGGGCAGCAGTGTGTTCACTGATACTGTAATATCATTACTTCCAGGTCCTCTCAGTGGAGAGATTTAAAAACCTAACTCTCATTGTGCACAGTATTTTTATTTATTTGTTCAATACAAATATATATTAATGTAAAATTACTAATAATTCAGAAATGCTAACTCATGCCTCTATGATAAAGAAACTTATTTACTAGAGTACAATAATTGCATATAATATTATAATATTTTGTATTTAGCTTTATGATTTCTCAAAGTAACTTAGGCTTGTTCTTTTCTTCTTGACCCCCTTCAATGTTATTATATCACTCATTTATAAGATAACTGGGTTCATTTGTTATTATTATATTTATGTATGTTTTTGAGTTTTTTCCACATCCTGTTTGATCTGAATGATTTATTTTTGGAATCACATACCTATTTTAATGAACATTTAAGAAGAGCACTCTGTTTCTTTGACTAATAAATGGGCATGGGAAGAAAACTCATTATCTCCTTAACAAAAAAAACACACTGTTCCTGATAGTAATGAATCACTTCAAGACATTCCAGACATGTCTAGACATAAGACACTCCATTCCCAAGTATCCTAAAATAAAAATATAATACAAAGTAGATAAAAAGATAGATAAAAAGAAAGCAAAAAACTTATACAACCATTGTTTGATGTTCAAGTGGAATGTGAAATAAAAACATGGGTAGCCTTCCTGTCTCCTTGTAGGTCCTACGCCCTATTTCCTGTTTCTTTCAAATCTCAAAGATACAAGACTGATTAGTGCCTGAAAATCCCTAACATAATTAATACTGATGCCTACACGAATTTAATTTTTTGTTTATTTTAAAAACACTTGTTGCATGCATCTGCTGTCCCAGGCATAATAATAAGTACTTTACGTACATTTATCTAATTAAGTGAGAGCTTTTGAGAAGACCCATTAATTTTGCTACGGTTCGCATTAATTAGTTTCCTCCTTAAATTTTATACACTGTTGTGATAGTACAATCAATATCTAGTGATTTGCTAACAGCAAAGATTTGTCAAGGCCAGTACTTTATGAGAAGCAATTTAACCTACTGGTGCAGACATGTGAATATTTGATAGTTAGAGCTAAGAAGAAATGATATATATATGCTTTCTGTGAGAAAATGAGCATATAAAATTATTTTGTCACCTAAAACTGCAAAGCTTTTATAAAAAGCACTTCATAGAAGCTATTTTATATGACAATCCACAAACTTCTGGACCTCAAAACTCAGCCATTAGATCTTTTAGCATTTTACTCATCATCCCTGGTATAATTACAAATATTGATCGACTTAAGACCTATGCAACTTACGACCATTCAACTTTAAGACCACAATCGCTAGCCACGACTGCTCCGCGTCTGGCAGCGCAAGCGTTGCCCAGCTGGGCCTACGACAGTGACAGTGCGGACCAGCTTCCAGCAGCACTACCATCTCCGCGTGCACCATTTCAACCGTTATCCCAGACTCGGTACAGCAATTTGTGTTTTGTGTCTTGGATATTTTTCATCAAACCCCTCCCAAGATGTCTACCAAGAGGAAATTGTCTTTGCAAATATTAAACCAGTTGTACTGGTAATGCAGTGTTTTACTTAAACCTGACAAATGTAAAAATAAGAAACAAAATGGTGAAGAGATGATACAAATGGCATAAAATGAACAAAGAAAATTATGATGTATAACAATAATGAAAGAAAATTATGATAAAATATGACTTAAAGATTTTTATAACATCATTTCACAGTACTGTACATATAGCCTACTCAACTTACGACCAAATCGTGTTACGACCATTCCGTGGTCGTAAGTTGAGCATTAGCTGTATAGTTAAGTTATACTTTAATTTTATATATAATAAATTTTTCTCAATCAATTCTCTATGTTTTCCTTATGAAATTTTGAGTTAAAAGAACTTCTTCAAAAAAACCACTTGTTGTGCAACTCCAGTGTTTAATAATATCTATGCAGAATACAATGTAAAAACAGTATTATTAAGAAGTACCTGAACTAGATTGATCACACCAGTATTTACTTATAATAACCAACAAGAGTCCCAAATGAAAAGAACAAATATATTGAATATATAGCAGGGGTAGTCAACCTTTTTTTTTTTTTTTTGTATTTTTCCGAAGTTGGAAACGGGGAGGCAGTCAGACAAACTCCCGCATGTGCCTGACTGGGATCCACCCGGCATGCCCACCAGGGGGCGATGCTCTGTCCATCCGGGGCGTCACTCTGTTGTGACCAGAGCCACTCTAGCACCTGAGGCAGAGGCCATAGAGCCATCCTCAGCGCCCGGGCAAACTTTGCTCCAATGGAGCCTTGGCTGCAGGAGGGGAAGAGAGACAGAGAGGAAGGAGGGGGGGGGGTGGAGAAGCAGATGGGCGCTTCTCCTGTGTGCCCTGGCCGGGAATCGAACCCAGGATTCCCGCACGCCAGGCTGACACTCTACCACTGAGCCAACCAGCCAGGGCCTAATCAACCTTTTTATACCTACTGCCCACTTTTGTAGTAGTAAAAAATTTTTTACTTTTTTTTTTTTTTTTTTTTTACAGAGACAGAGAGAGAGTCAGAGAGAGGGATAGACAGGGACAGACAGGAACGGAGAGATAAGAAGCATCAATCATTAGTTTTTCATTGCACATTGCGACACCTTAGTTGTTCATTGATTGCTTTCTCATATGTGCCTTGACCACGGGCCTTTAGCAGAATGAGTAACTCCTTGCTCAAGCCAGCGACCTTGGGTCCAAGCTGGTGAGCTTTGCTCAAACCAGATCAGCCCGCACTCAAGCTGGCAACCTCAGTGTCTCAAGCCTGGGTCCTCCACATCCCAGTCCGAAGGCTCTATCCACTGCGCCACGGCCTGGTCAGGCAAGTGGTAAAATTTTCTAACCACCCACCAGTTCCACAGTAATGATGATTTATAAAGCAGGAAAGTAACTTTACTTTATAAAATTTATAAAGCAGAGTTACAGCAAGTTAAAGCATATAATAATAATTATTTACCAAGTACTTTATGTTGGATTTTCGCTAAGTTTGGCAGAATAAATCTTTATAAAACAACTTACTATAGTTAAATCTATCTTTTTATTTATACTTTGGTTGCTCCGCTACCGCCCACCATGAAAGCTGGAATGCCCACCAGTGGGCGGTAGGGACCAGGTTGACTACCACTGATATATAGCATGGAAAAATATGTCTGAACAGAACTGCTCAGGCCTGAACAGAACTGCTCAGGTATACTAACCCAGACCTCAGCCACTACTAATATCAACTACAGCATCACCACACCACCATACCTTTAAGTTTATTTTTATTAGACCATTCTTGCCATCCCTGCATAGCAGTCAGGGCACAGTAAGTGATAAAGTGCAACACTTGAATTACCAAGTCACCACCTCTAACGTTGCTTAACTCCAAGTTGGAATGACACCACGACCCAAAAAGTCTGCCAATCTCCAGCACAAAGGTTTGTTTATTCATTGATGCTTTGTATGGTTTCCCCTAAAAACCAAAGTCAAACCATAATGGATTAGTTAGCTGTAGCTACAGTACAATTTTAACTTGCTAAAAATATTCCACTCATGAAATTACGTTCATGTCCCAGAAAATAGAACAGTAACACTCCTGTTCTGGACTGGTTTTAAATTCCTATTAAACAATTTAATTCTGTGTAAATAATTAATAGTATATAATCAATTTCCTTAACTCATTGCTTACAACATGGGGTCCTTCTGATGATGACTTAGAAAAGGACTAGCAAGGATCCTTAGAAAAAGCCAGTCTCTTCCCCAGCCACAAAGTACAAAGAAAATTCTATTAATTCACATCTGTGGAGGAGGGTACTCACAACCCCAAGAGACCACAGTTTACTTGGAATACAGAAGGCAATGGTATTCTAAGGAACATGAACAACCAAGGAACCCTATCATATCCTGTTACACCATTTACTTGCAGGCTTCCTTCGGTTCATCTTGTCTGGGACTCTCTGTGCTTCCTGGACTTATACATCTATTTTCTTCAATAGGTTAGCGAAGTTTTCAGTCATTATTTCCTCAGTTAGGTGGGTTTTTTTTTTTTCTTTTTCCAAGTGAGAGGATGGGAGATAAACAGACTCCCATGTGTCCTGACCAAGATCTACCTGGCAACCCATGTCTGGGGCCAATACTGCCCTGCCCATCTGGAGCCATACTCCCAACAGAGCACTATTTTTAGCACCTAAGGTGAAAGCTCTACAGAGCCATCCTCAGCACCAGGGCCAATGTGCTCAAACCAATCGAGCCATGCCTATGGGGGGGGGGGGGGAGGGGGGAGGGATAAGGGGAGGGGTGGAGAAGCAGATAATCGCTTCTCCTGTGTGCCCAGACTGGGAATCGAATCTGAGACATCCACAAGCTGGGCTGACACTCTACCACTGAGCCAACCAAAACCAACCAGGGCTCAGTTAGAGGTTTTCAAATCCCTGCTTTCTCTCTTCTACTGTCTGGTACCATGATGAAGTGAATGTTGATATGCTTGATGTTGTCGCAAAGGTCCCTTAAAATAGCATTTTTTTTAAAAATTCTATTTTTTCTTTGCTATTCAGATTGGGTGTTTTCTGCTACCTTGTCTTCCAGATTGCTGATTTGATCCTCTGCTTCATCTATCAGCTATTGACTCCTCTAATGTATTCATTTTAATTACTGGATTCTTCATTTCTGACTGGTTCTTTTTTATGTATTCTCTTTGTTGAACTTCTCAATGAGTTCATCTATTCTTCCCCTTACTTAGTTCACTGAGCATCCTTATAACCAGTGTTTCAAACTCTGTATCTAGTAAATTACTTGTCTTCATTTCATTTAGTTCTTTTTCTGGAGTTTTGTCTGGCTCTTTCATTTGGGACATGTTTCTTTGTCTCATTATGGTTGATTCCCTGTGTTTATTTCTATGAATTAGGTAGTTCTGGTCTTGACAGAGTGGCCTTATATAGAAGGTCTCCTGTGGGATCCAGTGGCACAATCTACTTGGTCACCTGAGCTGAAACCTCCCAGGTTATACCCTGTGTGTGTTTATGTCCCTCCCCTCTTCTGTTGTAGTTAGGCCTCAATTGTTGTTGCCAGGTCAGTGGATGAGCTTGACCCTCCAGCTGGATGGCTGTTCAGGCTGGCTGCAATTACAGTGGATAAGTTGTTGTGTGGGGGCTGACCCCACAGAGGAGGATCTGCTTTAGTTGGGCTCTGGTAACAGCCAAGTCCACCCTTTGGGTGTGTCATTTGTGGAGCCAGCTGGGTGGTGCTCTAGTGTGGACTGAGCAGGCCCCTGGGTGTGTTGAGTCTGGGGCCACCTGGGAGGGGCTCCAATAGAAGTCAAAACAAGCAGCCACTTATGTAGGTGGCTTGGGATTGCTTGGTAGGAGCTATAGAGTGATATAAAATTGGTTGCCAGTTATGCTGAACTCAGAGATGTTTGGGAGAGATTACTCTTTGAACTAAGACCAGCTTCCACTTATGCTGGGCTTGAGAGACAATTTGGAGAGCACCATGATGTGAGATGAGGCCAGCCAATACTTGTGCTGGGTTTGTGGAGACTTAGTTAAAACCATGGCTCCAGGCTAAGACTGACTGCCACTTATGTCAGGCTGGGGCAAACTTAATGGGAGTTACAATGCAAATTGAAATGAGTCATTGCATGTGCTGGGCTTGGGACCACTTAGCAAGAGCTATAAGGCATACTGAAGCAGGCCACTGCTTGTTTGGTGTTTGTCGACCTTTGAGAGATTTAGAGGAAGTCCATACAGTGAGACAAGGCATGCACACTTGTGTGGAGGAGCCACTAAGAGGCTCTAGTGAGGCAAGTAGGTTGAATGCAGCAGGGTCTCAGGGAATCACCAGGGTGGGATGAATGGTATTAGCCAGGTTAATGGAAAGCACAGATTTGGGGCCTACCTGCACCTGGCTGGCTGGGATGAGGGCTCCACAAAGTATCAATGGCCCCTCCAGCCCTCACCCTGAAGCTAGTCAATTTAGTTCATCCCCTATATCACTTTAGTATGTCCCCGGCACTTTTTGAGCTGCTGCTCCTGCACTAGAGCATAAGGCAAGTCAGTCTGTGAGCAAGTATGTCTGTCCAAGATTCCTTTAAGATCAGAAACTTGGTCCCCATATCCCTTAGCCCTTCTCAGATGCAATGCCAACTGGTTTGCATAACCAGATGTTATGGGGTCTCCTTTTCATAGCACTGATGCCCTGGTATGGGGAGACCTGTGTAAGGCTGGGATCCCTTGCTCTTCCAGAAGAACTTCCACAGCAGGTTTAAGACCTACCCATTCTATATCTGCCCCTCCTACCAGTCTCATTGTGGCTTCTTCTTTACATCCTTTGTTATGAGAATCCTGTTCAGCTAGTCTTCAGATGGTTCTTAATGATGGTTATTTTATCATTTAGTTGTAGTTTATATGTGGTCATGGGAGGAGGTGAACACAGAGTTTACCTACTCTGCCATCTTGACTGAAAGTCTCTAAAAAAAAAGGTCTTTAAACCTCTCATCATCAGCCTCCTGATGAGAGATACAGGTTTTCCAAAACTCTAATTTTTCACTTTGAAAGCTCAAATTTTATGTCTGGCAATAAATTCTACCAGCTGAATCCCTTGAAATCACAAGATCACTTAATTAAAATTTAAGAAAATGTCTGCCAAAATCTGAATAACTGTAGTTTGTCTCTTAGTTGTTCTTTTGAAGTTAAAATGATGTTTCATAAAAAAAGAGCTGGTTCTACTCCCAATTCAATCACACAAGTGCTTCTCTGACAACCATCACACTCTGGTATACAGCAGAAATACTTATACTTCTCTATTTGCTACACAAAATATTAAAAATACAATGACTCAAAGGACTCGATTTAATAAAATTAATTATTTTCATTGCTTCAACTAAGAATGTTCCTAAGTGAAACAGGCCTCTTTTTTTTCAAACTGCAACTTCGAGTAAAGATCATAATGAAAAATAGTATAGTTTGGTGCCACAAACTTGAGGTGCTGCATTCAACAAGTAGGTTGAATTGAGCCAGAATTTTTACACACTAGTACTTTTGTATCATCAGTACAAATAGCAACACAGTGAAAAAAGCAAATTACATCTTAGAACTATTGTAAAAATGTATTTGCCTTAGAAGTATTATAAAAATCTCTCTCTCCTTTCTCTAAAATCAATAAATAAAATCTTTAAATATATATATATATGTTTGACCTCACAGATCCTCTGCAAGAGACTAAGAGACTCCTGAGGGATCTGTAAACCTTATTTAGAGAGCCACTGAATTGATGTATTACTCAGAACCTCTAATGTAGCTATCACTATCTATATGAAATCTCTCCATCACATCAAGTGCTCATCTACACACGCACACAGGTGCGCACGTGAGGTTTTTTTCTGGTCCACTGAAGAAATATTAGTGAAGTAAATGTATTGTATATATAATATGTATATATATAATATGAATATGTTTTCTTTTTTGCAATCTCTACACTCAAATTATTCACACCTACTTTTAAAGATGTTAAAATCAAAAGTTCAGGCCCTGGTTGGTTGGCTCAGTGGTAAGAGTGTTGGCCCGGCGTGGAAGGTCCGGGTTCAATTCCCAGTCGGGGCACACAGGAGAAGCACCCATCTGCTTCTCCACCCCTTCCCCTCTTGCTTCTCTCTCTTTCTCTCTCTCTCTCTCTCTCTTTCTCTCTCCCCTCCTCCTCCTCCTCTTCCTTCTCTTCCTCCTCCTCCTCCCCCCCTCCTGTAACCATGGCTTGATTAGAGCAAGTTGGCCCCAGGCACTGAGGATGGCTCCATGGCCTCCACCTCAGGCACTAAAAAATGGCTCCAATTGCAATGAAGCAAGGGCCCCAGATGGGCAGAGCATAGCCCCCTAGTGGGCTTGCCAGGTAGATGCCGGTTGGGGTACATGCAGGAGTCTGACTCTGCCTCTCCTCTTCTCACTAAAATAAATAAAAATCATTAAAAAATAATAAAATATTTTTAATTAAAACATTCAAGTGCTTTCTAACACATACATTTAGGTAAAATACTCCTATATTTTCTTTAAAATATTTTTCAAAAAACAAAATCTCTGATACTCAACTCTAAATGTTTTATCTAATTTACCACTGTATCACTATTATCTGGTATTCATTAATTATTCATTTGTTAAATAAATACTTGTTATTTCTACTAGATACTCATTTATAAATCCATTTATCTCCAGAATGACAATATTTTAGCTCTAAAATGATTTTAAATAAGTCATTTTACTAGGTTTTAAATTTGTATTTCTAAGTACAATAAAGACCTACAAATTTAGCAGAAAAAACCCTCAAGTACCACAGAAATGTAAAAAATAGAATGTAAAGGCCCTTAATAGCTCACTCTTAAGTGAGTGTGCATCCTCATAAATATAGAATAACTAAAATGAGCAGTGGGCTCAAAACATATTTTAAATCAAAAATGTAAAATCTCAGGAATCAAAACAAGATTTCTTGTTATATCCTTACTTTCTTAAAATAAGTAAAAATTTAACTTCTGATTATCATTATCAGAATTCTAAATTAAACTGAAAAATAAATATTGCTTTGTTCAATACTATAACAGAAAAAATGCAAATCTATCAATATTGTTTCTCATTAATTGAAAAAATGTAAAAGTCAAGAGTAAAATGCTAAATTTGTAAGTTTCTGTGTAAAAAAGCCTATTCTATCTCCTTCTCCCTTCCCACCTGCTCCACTTGGGTCTCAGAGAAGGCTGAGGTCTTGACCAACTGAATGTTTGGCTGCAATCCAACATTAGCTTAATGAAGTCCTAGTAAATGTTAGGCATTAGAGCCTTATTCTAAAAGAGAAGAACCACAGGCAAAACTGTGCTAACAAAGCTCTTTATAAAAAGCACATTTGAATCCTTTTTGCTGCAGGTTCATTTAAAATAACCATTGTGCTTTCCAACATTTTATTGCATCATAATTATATAATAATCCTAAAAGGAAAATGTAGATAGTCTTGAATAAAAATTAAATTTTATTTATTTGTGCCTGACCAGGCAGTGGCACAGTAGATAGAGCATCAGACTGGGACTCAGAAGACCCAGGTTCGAGACCCTGAGGTCACCGGCTTGAGCGTGGGCTCACCAGCTTGAGTGCGAGGTCGCTGGCTTGAGCGTGGGATCATAGACATGACCCCATGGTCACTGGCCTGAGCAAGGAGGCACTCGCTCTTCTGGAGCCCCCCCCACCCCGTCAAGGCACGTATGAGAATGCAATCAATAAACAACTAAGGAGCCGCAACGAAGAATTGATATTTCTCATCTTTCACCCTTCCTGCCTGTCTGTCCCTAACTGTCCCTCTCTCTGTCTCTCTGTCTCTGTCACACAGACACACAAAAAAGAATTACTTATTTGTTAAGAAGCTGGGTTAAAATGTTGAGACTCCTTGACTCACTGCCACATGAGCCCTTAATCTGATACTTCAAATTTTTGAAAACTATGTGTTATATATTATTAAAAGATTAATATTTTGGTTCACTTTATTGCTTTAAAAATAAAACTCTAAAAATACTGCTCGTTTATATCAACTTAAAATGTTACATAATAAAAAGCTATCATCTTACTGACTTACATCAAAGAAAACACTATATATATATATATATTAAAAATTAACAACCTATATAGAAGATGAAGTCATTCTAATTGGCATGCAAAACTTGAAATAAATGTGGCCTTACTGAAAAATATCTCCAAAATTCATTAACAAAATAAAATCACTGGTAACTATTCTCATTTTGTAATACCTTTCCCTTGAAATGCTTCAGAAACATTCTTAGTACATTGTAATTGTTTTATCACTTACCAGAAAAATTTCTGCTCTGTAGTAAAAAAAAAAAATCTACAACTGGTTCAAACAAAAACAACAAACTTTAATTCACTTTTAGAACCATGTTCCTTTTAGGTTTTGCCACCACATGCCATCCAACTTTATGATTACACAAAAAGGAGAGATGAGATGTGAGGTACTGCTGGCATCTTCAGCAGTTCCCCTCATTCACTATAACTGAGCTGGGTGGCAAACAAACAAAAGACATTTGCATACTGGATACTGATTTACACCAATAAAAGAACACAAAAAAATTAATCAAAAATAACTTTCACAAGTAGCAGCTAAATTAAAAATCAAGAGAATTTCTAGTGATAAAGTTAAAGATTTTAAAACTATGTACTATATCGCTAACTTATTTTGAGACCTGGGCATAAGTATCATTTGTTATGAAAATCACCATGTAGGAATAAAAACAAAATTTAAATTTCTCCTTAGATTTATAATAGAATAACCATTATATTCATTAACCACGAAAAGACAGCAATGTGTACTATTATTATTATAGTCAACTAAAATGTAAGACCACTTCCTCTGTTAGGACTTAAAAAAAACTTACATTTCAATCTAGGCATAGTTAAAATCTGTCTTTGGATCATTCATTTTGAATCTAATTCTGCAGTCAAACAATACTGCATTAAACATTAGCTAAAGCCACTGTGCAAAGGCAGGATATTCTATATTCCATAGCTGAATTAAACTATCCTTTCAATCTGCTTAAGTGGGTAGAAAGTAGGCACTACACGTTAGGAAGAGGAGCAGGATCCACAGAAACTGAGTAAAGAAAAAAAATCACAAGGAATTTGATCTCTCTAAATTGTACTTAAAACAGCACAAGAAAGTACCTGATGGCAAGGAAAGTGCTAGCGTTTTTCCTTTTTTGCTCTTTAAGCAAATGCTGATAAAACTCTTCTTAATTGTGTGATAGTTGTGGTTAATATTATTATAATAACTATTAGTGTCAATTTTACCAATTACATAGTGATCATAGGTAATTTCAAAATATACTCATAAATAAATAGGACCTGTATAGTACTATAGGTCTTCAAGCTTTTATTATAACTAAATGTGTTTTTTGCACATAACTAAATCTGATTTCGCAGATTTTAGAAGTATCATATGCATATGACATGTTTTACACAATATTCCCAGCAAAGTCGGGGAAAGCACCCGGTAATTAAATAATATTATTATTTCTTTGGCAAAAAGTATGAATATTCATACTTAGATAAAAACTGTAAATAACTTTATATCAGGCTATCTAAAATCGGTTTTGCTACCAAATGAGTATGCTTCAAGCTAACAAAATATTTAATACTGTTTTAAATTTCTAAATTTGTTTTAAATTTCTAAATTTCACAAGAGATTATAATACCAACATTTGACTAGCATTTTCACATCTTTAATTGCATTTAATCATAACACCTTAGAAACTGGGGGCTTAACAGAGTTAAGTGAACATCACACACATTTAATAAGAACCTAAAAAGCAGATCTCCTCCCTTACTTAAGAAATGCATTAACTAAATCCACTGAATAAATTAAAAACCCACCTGTCCACACTGACATGAACAAATAAATGAATAAAACAAATGGGGAGAAAGCAAAGTTCTTCCTTATGGTAGAATGACAATTAATAAATGTAGAAGAAATATTAGGTTCAGAAAAAAATTACCATTTGGCAAGTATCATCAATGAATGCTGAAATTAGTGTGATGAGAAACAGGATATTCACACAGTCTCAAATATCTCTTCACAAGTTGCTTTTTAATTACAAAGGGAAAAATAGTAACTTTATCTGGCAGATATCGCATTAACCAAGTGATAAAAGTTAACATCAACAGTAATGAGGCAAACTGACATCAAGAGTTCAGTATGATGTATTGAGAAAGAATCCAAAATTACTTCTGTGATATTTCTGCTTAAAATACATTACCTGACTATAAGCATGATGAAACATCAGATAAATTCAAATTGAGAGACAGTTGAAAAAATAATTGACCTGTATTCTTTAAATATGTCAAGGTCACACAACATAGATTAAAGAACTATATAAATAAGACATAACTATGCCCTGGCCAGATAGCTCAGTTGGTTAGAGAGAGCATCATCCCAAAGTGTGTTGGTTAGATCCCCGTTCAGGGCACATACAGGAATAGATTAGTATTCCTGTCTCAGATCTCTATCTTCCTCTCTCACTAAAATAATCAAAATTAAAAAAAAATTAACTAAATGTAACACATGATCCTAGAGTGGTCTCCTGGACAAGCTCAGGTTTGCCAGCTTGAGCAAGGATCATCAACATGATCCAAACGTTGCTGGCTTGAGCCCAAAGGTCACTGGCTTTAAGCCCAAGATCACTACCTTGAGCCCAAGCTAACTGGCTTGAGCAAGGGGTCACTGGCTTGGCTTGAGTCCCCCAGTCAAGGCAAGTATGAGAAGAAATCAAGAATAACTAAAGAGATGCAGCTACAAGTCTATGCTTCTCAATTATCTCCCCCTTCCTGGCTCTCTCTCACTAAACAAAAAGAAAGAAAGAAAAGAAAGAAAAGAAAGAGAAAGGAAGGAAGGAAGGAAGGAAGGAAGGAAGGAAGGAAGGAAGGAAGGAAGGAAGGAAGGAAGGGAGAGAGAGAAAAGAAAAGAAAAGAAAAGAAAAGAAAAGAAAAGAAAAGAAAAGAAAAGAAAAGAAAAGTTACAGCAGAGATGTGTTTCACTGAGTTATTTCATATATGTATTTTATGAAGTCACAACCAAACTGGCTTGGCAGTCTGGATACCATCTTTTAATTTTCATATTATCCTGGACATCATTAATATATTTTAAAAGAATTCTTTTTTTACATGACCTGGCTCTTCTTTTGAAAACAGACCAAACTCATTTATTTCCTTTCATTCTAAGATTCTATAATGGAAGAAAAAAGAAATTATTATTCTTGGGTCTTAAGCATAAAACAATACTATTGAGCCATCAAAACTAAGTATTTGTTCCTTTCAACTTAAGACCCTTAGACCCTTGAAAAGAACTAAAGAATCAAGAAAAGCTACATACTATCAATAACAAGATGAGCTCAGAAATCACAGTACTTGCATTCAAATCTCAGCACTATCACTAGCTAAATTAGCATGGAGTAAACTTTTCTAAGCCCATGGTTTCTTTTTAAAATAAATAAATATTTATGGTTAAAGAAGTCTGTATTTCATAAAGGTAAAGGTTGGAAAAATTAAAGATGATGATACTGGCACAATGCCTCACACACGTTAAATACTCAAAAACTGATAACTACCTAATACATTGTTAATTTTTAGCACCTAAGCTTTAACACTAATTTATTTAACCTTTTTTTTTTTTAAGATTTTATTCATTTTAGAGAGTGAGAAAGAGAGAAACAGGGTAGGGACAGGAAGCATCAACTCCCATATGTGCCCTTGATCAGGCAAGCCCAAAGTTTCAAGCCCACAACCTCAGTGTTCCAAGTCGATGCTTTATCCACTGCACCACTACAGGCCAGGCTAACACTAATTTATAATGTATGTAGAGAAAAGGAGCTTTTCCCCTTTGAATAGGTTAACTTTTTTAAAAAAATTTTTTTATGTGTGCGTGTGTGGCAGAGACAGAGTCAGAGACAAAGAGTCAGAGAGAGGGACAGACAGACAGAAAAGGAGATGGGAAACATCAATTCTTCGTTGTGTTTCCTTAGTAGTTAATTAATTTCTCATATATGCCTTGACCAGGGGGCTACAACAGACCGAGTGACCCCTTGCTTGAGCCAGTGACCGTGGGCTCAAGCTGGTAAGCCTTGCTCAAACCAGATGAGCCCGTGCTCAAGCTGGCGACCTCGGGGTCTCGAACCTGGGTCCTCCACATCCCAGTCCAATGCTCTATCCACTGCGCCACCGCTTGGTCAGGCTGAATAGGTTAACTTTAATTAAAATATCTATAGACTCTCACTTGACCATTGGTAGTGCAGTTGATAAAGGTGTCAACCTGGGATGCTGAGGTCCCAGGTTAGAAACCCAGGGTCGCTGGCTTGAGCATGGGCTCATCGAGCTTGAGTACAGGGTCACCAGCTTGAGCAAGGTGTCACAGGCTAGGCTTGAGACCTCTGGTCAAGGCACATATGAGAAGCAATCAATGAACAACTAAAATGCCACAACTACAAGTTGATGCTTCTTATCTTTCTCTGTCCCTGTCTGTCCACCCTCCTCTAAAAAATAACTAAACTCTTCTAATTAAATTAAAAATGTCCAAGATTAACACTGATAGATTTCCATCTTAGTTGGAACATACTTTTGCAGAGGATTCTAATTAAATCCACCTTTTAACGTAAATACTAATACTGTAATACAAATGGATTCAGAAAAGAGAAAGGTTCAAAAGAAACTGGGCAAAGACTATTGAATTTTGTAACTTCTGGAAATGCTGTCTTAATAAAATTATAGGGATAACTGCAAAGGGTTAAGAAATCTAGCAGTGAAAATTATATAATTATAAAACAGGGCAACAAGGTCATTGTGTGTGTGTGTATCTGTTGTTTGTCTATTTTGCTTCTTTGCTTTTCGTTTTTAAGGATGAGAGAGCTTCTGACCTATGGTGGTGCAGTGGATAAAGCGTCAACCTGGAAATGCTGAGGTTGCTGGTTCAAAACCCTGGGCTTGCCTGGTCAAGGCACATATGGGAGTTGATGCTTCCTGCTCCTCCCCCCTTCTCTCTCTCTCTATAATGAATAAATAAAATATTTAAAAAAAAAAAAAAAAAAGGATGAGAGAGCTGGTTATGATTCTGTTGTTAAGGAAGATAACAGGGGGAAGGAGATAGAAGGATACAGCGATTTAAGATAATCAGTGGTTTTCTACCTTTTTACACTTGGGGACCGGTGAAAATGGGAGAATTATTTTGGGGATTGTCAAGACAGAAATCATCCTGAGCCTAAGCGAATTCAACTAAGATCATTGGGTCTATAATCTTCCCACATCAGGGTGGTTAACTCTTTCACAGGCACGAAATTTCTGATGGACTGGTCCGTGGACCTGTGGTTGAAAAATACTGATATACCGAACAAGCAGTGGAAAAGAGTATGTATCAAAGTGAAAGTGTTTATGAAAAAAATGAGATTAATGTACCAACTACTCTTTTTTTTTTTCTTCTTTTTTTCCTGTATTTTTCTGAAGCCGGAAACCGGGAGAGACAGTCAGACAGACTCCCGCATGCGCCCGACCGGGATCCACCCGGCACGCCCACCACAGGGGGTTACGCTCTGCCCACCAGGAGGCGATGCTCTGCCCCTCCGGGGACCAGAGCCACTTAGCATCTGGGGCAGAGGCCGAGGAGCCATCCTCAGCGCCCGGGCCATCTTTGCTCCAGTGGAGCCTCGGCTGCGGGAAGGGAAGAGAGAGACAGAGAGGAAGGAGAGGGGGAGGGGTGGAGAAGCAGATGGGCACTTGCCCTGGCCGGGAATCAAACCCGCGACGCTCTACCACTGAGCCAGCCGGCCACGGCTCCAACTACTCTTTAAAGATTTTATTTATATCATGGAAACGTCTTGGTCTGACACAGTATGATAGTAATTCCACATCTCTTGCTGATATATAGTAATAATAATTTATAGGAAATTCTCTCAACCTGAAAAATATTTCAGTCCTTTAAAAAATATTTCAGGCTTTTGATAACTTATTATATAAACCAACTTGCATATAAAATTTACCAAATACATTTCTCAGAGAACTGTCAAACACATTATATGGCTTCTTCAGTAATTCCACTTCAGTGAACCATACTTAACTGAAATCCTAAGGTTGTTTGGTGAGCATTATAGATATTGAGTGACTTTAATGGGCTTCGCAAACCATGATGAAATGTCATTTTGAGATTGGAAATAATTACCGCACCTTGGAGCCTGAGGTTGTTTTAAAACTGAGGATTACGAAAAACTTATCTGACAAAGGAAAAATGCATCAACAGAAAATATAAGCAGAAGGAAAATATAAGCTTCACATACTGGCAAAATTGACAGATTTTTACACCTGCTAGAACACATGAAAATGTTGCCACTGTTAAAATAACAACGGCCTATGTGTATGTTTACTTCACTCCTACTCTTTTATGTCCCTCTAAAGTCTCCCAAACGTGGATTTCTACGAATATTCAAGGTATAAGAAATTTAACAAGACTTTGTTTCCTCTATCCACTTGGTTATATCTGATATTACCTACTAACCTTCAGGTTTTATTTTATACCTTCATAAACATCAAATAGTAGATTCTGCCCATTTATATTTCTGCTTTTGTTTTTGTTTTGTTTTTTCTTCAGTAAAACCTCAGTACAGCCCGACCAGGTGGTGGCACAGTGAATAGAGCGTTGGACTGGGATATGGAGGACCCAGGTTCGAGACCCCGACGTCGCCAGCTTGAGTGCGGATTCATCTGGTTTGAGCAAGGCTCACCAGCTTGAGCCCAAGGTCACTGGCTCGAGCAAGGGGTCACTCGGTCTGCTGTAGCCCCCGGTCAAGGCACATATGAGAAATCAATGAACAACTAAGGAGCCGCAACGAAGAATTGATGTTTCTCATCTCTCTCCCTTTCTATCTGTCTGTCCCTCTCTCTGACTCTCTCTGTCTCTGCCAAAAAACAAAAACAAAAGACCTCAGTACAATCTCAATTCATGTCCCTAATCTCTGGAGAACTAAATGATACGTTCATTCTTTAAGTAGGCACAATAATAACTGCAGTAATTATAGGACTAATAGAAAAATAAAGGAAGTTATCAGGAAAAGAAAGGTTGGATAACTAGTCAGAATTATCCTAAAATTAAGGGGGGAAAGTTAAGTAATTGCTTTTCCCTATGAAGACAAATTCATATAGAATTTTAAATTAGTAAAAAACCTACAAAGTAATACTTCAATAAGTAATTCAGTACAATGAATATTAAACCTAAGAATTAACATCCAGCCTATACTCAATCCTAATCTATGATATTACAAGGGAGGATGGTAACCCCCTCCAGAAAGGCACAATAGGGCTTCTGGGGTTCTGTTAATATATAAGGTACTGGTCATATTTGTTTTTTTTTTTGTTTTTTTTGTTTTTTTTTTCATTTTTCTGAAGCTGGAAACAGGGAGAGACAGGCAGACAGACTCCCGCATGCGCCCGACCGGGATCCACCCGGCACGCCCACCAGGGGCAACGCTCTGCCCACCAGGGGGCGATGCTCTGCCCATCCTGGGCATCACCATGTTGCGACCAGAGCCACTCTAGCGCCCGAGGCAGAGGCCACAGAGCCATCCCCAGTGCCCGGGGCCATCCTTGCTCCAATGGAGCCCTGGCTGCCGGAGGGGAAGAGAGAGACAGAGAGGAAAGCGCGGCGGAGGGGTGGAGAAGCAAATGGGTGCTTCTCCTGTGTGCCCTGGCCGGGAATCAAACCTGGGTCCTCCGCACGCTAGGCCGACGCTCTACCGCTGAGCCAACCGGCCAGGGCCATATTTGTTTTTAATCTGTGAAAATTACTTTGTAAAAATTCATCATGCTATATACTTGGGATTTATGGACTTGCCATACACCATAAAAAGTCAAATGTGGATAGAACTGGGCTCTTAAAAAGCTAATTTCCAGCCCTGGCCGGTTGGCTCAGCAGTAGAGCATCGGCCTGGCGTGCAGGAGTCCTGGGTTCGATTCCCAGCCAGGGCACACAGGAGAAGTGCCCATTTGCTTCTCTACCCCTCCCCCTCTCCTTCCTCTATGTCTCTCTCTTCCCCTCCCGCAGTCGAGGCTCCATTGGAGCAAAGATGGCCCGGGCGCTGAGGATGGCTCTGTGGCCTCTGCCTCAGGCGCTAGAATGGCTCTGGATGCAACAGAGCGACGCCCCAGAGGGGCAAAACATCGCCCCTGGTGGGCATACCGGGTGGATCCCGGTCGGGTGCATGCGGGAGTCTGTCTGACGGCCTCCCCGTTTCCAACTTCAGAAAAATGAAAAAAATAAAAAAAATTAAAAAAAAAAAGCTAATTTCCAATTTGGACTTAATTATTCTTCTTTGTGAGTCTGTAACATGTAAAATAACCTCTGTTTTTCAAAATTAAAGGTCTGGGAAATGAATAATAATACTCCCCCCACACACAAAAAAGGTAGTAATTATAAATCTCTTAATTCAAGATAGTTGTTTTTTTAAAAAGAAAAAATCAAGAGAGAGTGACAGGCAAGAAGAGAAGGGAGAGAGGTGAAAGGCATCAACTCATAACTGCATCACTTTAGGTGTTCATTGATTGCTTCTCATACGTGCCTTGACCAGAGGGCTCAGGCCAAGCCAGTGATCCCTTGCTCAAGCCAATGACCTTTGGGCTCAAGCCAGTGACCATGGGATCATGTCAGTGATCCCAAGCTCATGCCAGGAACCCCACGTTCAAGTGGTGACCCTGTGCTCAAGCTCCCTAAGCCCGCACTCAAACCAGCAACCCCAGGTTTCAACCTAAGACCTCAACATCCCAGGTCGACGCTCTATCCACTTCACCACCAATGGTCAAGCATCAGATAGTATTTTTTGTTTTTCCTTTTTGTGTTTCTTTCTTAAAACAAGATAGTATTTTTTTGTTTATCCTTTTTGTGTTTCTTTTCTTAAAACAATTTTATTTTATTTATTTATTTTTTTTTTACAAGGACAGAGAGACAGAGAGAGGGACAGACAGGAACGGAGAGAGATGAGAAGCATCAATCATCAGTTTTTCTTTGAGACACCTTAGTTGTTCATTGATTGCTTTCCCATATGTGCCTTGACTACAGGCCTTCAGTAGACCGAGTAACCTCTTGCTCGAGCCAGCAAACTTGGGTCCAAGGTGGTGAGCTTTTTTTTTGCTCAAGCCAGATAAGCCTGCACTTAAGCTGGCGACCTCAGAGTCTCGAACCTGGGTCCTCCACATCCCAGTCCAATGAAGATGCTATGAAAATTTAATGTAGAGAAAACAATTAAGAACTTTAATATATTGGGATATTACAGTCTAGAAAAGCTCCTTCTTCTCTTTAATTGAGGTAAGGAGGCAAAGACAGACAGGAAAACTCCTGGAAAACCAGCACATCTACTGTGCTTTTTAAATAATAGAAGAGCCCTGGCCGGTTGGCTCAGTGGTAGAGCGTCGGCCTAGCGTGCAGAGGACCCAGGTTCGATTCCCGGCCAGGGCACATAGGAGAAGCGCCCATTTGCTTCTCCACCCCTCCGCTGCGCTTTCCTCTCTGTCTCTCTCTTCCCCTCCCGCAGCCAAGGCTCCATTGGAGCAAAGATGGCCTGGGCGCTGGGCATGGCTCTGTGGCCTCTGCCTCAGGCGCTAGAGTGGCTCTGGTCGCAATATGGCGACGCCCAGGATGGGCAGAGCATCGCCCCCTGGGGGGCAGAGCACCGCCCCTGGTGGGCGTGCCGGGTGGATCCCAGTCGGGCGCATGCGGGAGTCTGTCTGACTGTCTCTCCCTGTTTCCAGCTTCAGAAAAATGAAAGAAAAAAATAAAAAAATAAAAAAATAAATAATAGAAGAAAACAAAGCCACTAAAGCTACATCTCTTGTGAATGTTTAGAAATCTACAATTAAAATTGCAAACTTTTGCTACTGAGGTATCAGAAAACAGACTGCTAGCTAAGTCAGATCTTCTAGTACTTATCCATAAAACTTTCATTTTATTTAAATTTCACCTTAATTCTTGCCCCCATTATTCTGATGACTTATAGTTTTCATTTACTATAAAATACCTTTACTGGTCAAACTCTGTTATTGCTCATAATGTAAAGTCTAGTTAGAAGAACTTTTTTTTTAAGTGATAAGAAGGGAGATAGTGAGACAAACTCCCACATGCACCCTGACTGGAATCCACCTGGAAACCCCATGGGGCCAATGTTCAAATCAACTGAGCTATCTTCAGCGCCTGAGGCGCTGACCACCCGAGCAATCCTCAGCACCCGGGGCTGACGCTCAGACCAACCGAGCAATCCTCAGCACCCGGGGCTGATGCTCAGACCAACAGAGCAATCCTCAGCACCTGGGGCTGATGCTCAAATGAGTCTAGCCACTATCTGTGAGAGAAGAAGAGAGAGAGAGAAGGGGGAAAGGAAGGGGAAGAGAAGCAGATGGTCACTTCTCATGTGTGCTCCGACCAGGGATTGAACCCAGGACATCCACATGCCAAGCTGGTGATCTATGCACTGAGCAAACCAGCCAGGGTCAGAAGAATTTTTTTGGATGAGATATTCGAGACTGCAGTCATGTCAACTTTACTCTAGAGTCCAAGTATGTGAAAAGTAGCACTCTCCAATATTATTTAAAAGTAACAAAGGATGAGAAAAAGTTGCACTGAAGAAACACTACTAGAGATATATGAATGAGCACTTACTTGTGAAATGGGAGGAAAAGACTATCAACAAAAAACAACAAAAAATTTCAGTGTGATCAAATGAATACGTGCTTAATGGGAAAAACACTGCATGTGTTTTAAATGAGAATTCATATGAGATATGACCTAAGTCTTCAACCATTGCAATCATAAGCCTTTTAAGAACAGGACAAACAGGAAAGTCCTCATCTACAAAGGGCTGTATGACTAGAAATTATTCTTGTAGTCTCTATTCTCTGCATCATAAAGCGAGTCCAGGGGGATGGACTCTACCCCTATACTTTAAATTATTCCTTGAGGCAAAATATTTTCCATGTTTAAAAAATAGAGATAACACTAATATATATTAGTAGTGCTTACTAAAAATTTTAAATAACATAGATCTCTAAAATAAACACTGAGAAAAATATTTTTTCGTAACTGATTCAATTATACATCCTTAATCCAGAAATAATCCTTCCTATTTAAAACACAGTGTATCACAGAGGTAGGTGAATAATGATACCAAAATGTTACTTGACAGTGCTAGGGAAAAAACTCCAACCTGCCACCATCCTTGACCATCTTGACTACTATGCACCCACTAGGTAGGTACAACTGCCTACTGGTCGGTCTTCCTGTTTCTCCTACAGCTCCTCTCCAATTCGTTTCTATCTATAAGCCAAATCTATCTTTTAAAAAATAAAATTTCAGCCTTACACTGTATTTATTATATTACTGTTCCGCTTTGGAGTTATAGAGGCCTGAGCCCTAATTCCAGGTTTCCCTTTTACTCAGTTTACTCATCTGTAAAATAAGGAAAAATAATGGAACCAATCAGTCTGTTCAGAGTTAATGAGATAACTTAATAAATATTTAAAGCACTTATACAGGGTGTGTAAATAAGAGAAAAAAAATGTTCATGTGTCTCTTCCCTTATCCTTCAATATATAGATTTATTTACTACTTGTCTATCAATTATTTAGAATAAAGTATCTTAAATCTAGCCTGACTGGGCGGTGGCGCAGTGGACAGAGCGTTGGACTGGGATACAGAGGACCCAGGTTCGAGACCCGAGGTCACCAGCTTGAGTGCAGGCTCATCTGGTTTGAGAAAAGCTCACCAGCTTGGACCCAAGGTCGCTGGCTAAAGCAAGGGGTTACTCGGTCTGCTGAAGGCCCGCGGTCAAGGCACATATGAGAAAGCAATCAATGAACAACTAAGGTGTCGCAACGAAAAACTGATGATTGATGCTTCTCATCTCATCTCCGTTCCTGTCTGACTGTCCCTGTCTATCCCTCTCTCTGATTTTCTCTTTGTCACTGTAAATAAATAAATAAAATCAAGAAATTGCCTTGCTTAAAATCTTTCAACAGCATTTCCCATTTTCTCAAAATGAAGTTCAAATTCTTCATCTTTCTACTGTGGTCTAAAAATGATTTGGCTCCTGTCTGCCTAATCCCCTTGTCATGTCCCTCTCTCCACTCTACCCACACCAGTCTCCTTTCTGAGTCTGTAAAATACCAAGGTCTTTACTACCTCCCGACCCCTTTGTACTTTTTATTCCTCTACCTGAAATTCTCTTCCTGCAATTATTCACATATCTGGCTCATTTTAATTATTTAGATGTCCCCTTGGGAGGAAGGCTCCTTGACTACCTTACCTAAAGTGGTTTTCTCCGGTTACCTTCTAATATAGCCCTATGGCATTTATCATAATGTCTATTACCTTGTGTGTTTATGTATATAGTAGTTATTTATGATCTGTCTTCTCAACAAGTATATAAGTGCCATTGAAGCAAAGTATACAGACACTTTGTTCATGGCTACAGTATACTGTGATAATCTCTTAACCTTCATAAATACAACATGTGAAAGCTAGAGTACAGAATGTAAGGGTTTCTACCTGTTTTTGCTCAGTATCTACTTATAAGACTACTAAACAGTGCTCAAAAGCCAGAAGACATGGGAAAACCACAAGAATATTTAAAAATCAGGTATTTTATCTTAGTTCATTTCAGGAGTGTTACAAACTTGACTTCTCCTTACACTTATGAAGCCTCCAAACTTATTTTAACTGCTTCTCTACAGAAAAGCAGTAGGCTGAGCTGCCTCCCTGCAGAGAAGCACAGGGCTGAGCCGCCTGCCTGGACAGCTGAGCTGCCTCTGGCAACCTTCATTAAGTGCAGCAGAGCATATCATTTGCTTCATGCACAGACCTTATTTTATAGCCAGTTTTGTTCACATGTAATTTAAAAAGAGCTGAGTGAGAAATTTCCTCCAAAACACTGCATAAGATATTCTCTAAAGATGACAACATGAAGAAGCATTTTTAATTTAAATTATCTATATTTTTCTCTGTAGAAATGTAGTCATAAAGAAACCAGAGAGTCATTTTCTCTTATTATTGTGATCTGCTTAAATGAGATAACAGATCAAACATTTTCAGATTTACTGAAACATGGTATTTTTCAGGGAAAAAGTTTCTTACTAACGCACCCTCAACCTTACTATACTAAAGATTTAAGACATCGGCCCTGGCCAGTTGGCTCAGTGGTAGAGCGTCGGCATGGCGTGCAGGAGTCCTGGGTTCGATTCCCGGCCAGGGCACACAAGTAAAGTGCCCATCTGCTTCTCCACCCCTCCCCCTCTCCTTCCTCTCTATCTCTCTCTTCCTCTCCCGCAGCCAAGGCTCCATTGGAGCAAAGTTGGCCCAGTGCTGAGGATGGCTCTGTGGCCTCTGCCTCAGGTGCTAGAGTGGCTCTGGTTGCAACAGAGCAACGCCCCAGAGGGGCAGAGCATCGCCCCCTAGTGGGCATGCCGGGTGGATCCCGGTCAGGCGCATGCGGGAGTCAGTCTGACTGCCTCCTCGTTTCAAACTTCAGAAAAATACAAAAAAAAAAAGAAAAGATTAAGACATCAATAAAACTTTCGTGCTCAAGAAAACTGTAAGGCACTCACCTAAAGGAAATATACTGTTGCTGCATCTATAATACCCCAAAAATTCAAGCATACAATATCTCTGATGAATCATTAAATATATATCATAAAACACATTACCTAATAATTAAAATGAACCTTCTTTTCCTATATATTTTTATATCCTCTGGCTTTTATTATTGCTTTTCATTTCAAGTGTTTCCTCTTACCTGATTTACAGTCTATGGTCAAAGTAGATGTGGCAAGATATACACCAAAAACTCCCACTATCCAGAATAAAAGTAGTGAGAGGAACATGGCTAGTAATTACAACCCTAAATAGTATCAACAAGCTCTTACATGCATACACCTCTGTTCTTGAACTGCAACTTTTATTGTTACCTCCTTAACCATCTATACTCCCCTCACAATCCTTATCCCATAGAAGGAAATACACACTGGCCAGATTTAAGTCTTCAGAACCGAGTACAGCAATTGAGCCCATCTTGAATAAGACAGAATATAAACACATCAAATACCTTCAGCCTTCATCATTACTCTCAGCTCATCCAGGGGCTCAGTAGGATGACAAGAGGATTTACTCAGGTTGCTGAATTTTCCCCTCCTCATTTTTTGTACAGTCAGTCCCACTTCAGTATGCCTCTCAGGCTCTATTCCTACTCCTAAGGGTCAGTTTACACCTATGTTTACTACACATTAGGTCACCATGCATTGGCCACATGATGGCTCTTCTAAAGAATGTCTCCATTGCCTGACCAGGCTGTGGCACAGTGGATAGTGTTGGACCAGGTTGCGGAGGACCCAGGTTCAAAACCCCAAGGTTGCCAGTTTGAGTGAGGGCTCATCTGCATTGAGCAAGGGGTCACTCAGTCTGATGTAGCCCCCAGGTCAAGGCACATATGAGAAAGCAATCAATGAACAACTATAAGGTGTCACAACAAAGAATTGATGCTTCTCATCTCTTTCCCTTCCAGTCTGTCTTTCCCTCTCTCTGTCTCTGTCACACACACACACACACACACACACACACACACACACACACACAAAGAAGGACTCCATTATTAGGCCAGTTCCCATAGTCCAACCTCAAGCGAATTGTGAGTTCTATTACATGTCTGTTCATTGCCCAAATTATTACTATCTTATCTTGTTATTATTGCCTATATGGATTCTGTATATCTTATTTCAAATTTGGATTTTTTACCCAGTCAGCAGTTTAGCATACACCACTGTATTTATGGTCTTGTCCTATAATAGGATTTGTCAAATACTGGCAATATGATTCATACTTCTTTCAAACCCTAACAGAGTTGGGGTATTCATACTCATTGTATATCACCTGGAAACAGAAGAAATAAAATAGTTTCTTTCTATTAATGAATCAAATATTTTTGTCATATGTGCCTGTACTCGGCAAGCCCAGGGTTTTTTAACCAGCGACCTTAGCATTCCAGGTCGACACTCAGGCCAGGAATCAAATTTCGTATTACATATGCCCTGGTCAGATGGCTAAATTAGTGGAGGTATTGTCCTGATATACAGAGATTGCTGGTTGGATCCCTGGTTAGAATATACACAGAAGCAGATTGATGTTTCTGTCTCTCTGTCTCGCTCTTTGTCTCTCTAAAATCAATAAATTAAATGTTTTTAAAATTTTTATTTATTTATTTTTACAGAGACAGAGAGAGAGTCAGAGAGAGGGATAGACAGGGACAGACAGACAGGAACGAAGATATGAGAAGCATCAATCATTAGTTTTTCGTTGCACATTGTGACACCTTAGTTGTTCATCGATTGCTTTCTCATATGTGCCTTGACCACGGGCCTTCAGCAGACCGAGTAACTCCTTGCTGGAGCCAGCGACCTTGGGTCCAAGCTGGTGAGCTTTTGCTCAAACCAGATGAGCCCACGCTCAAGCTGGCGACCTCGGGGTCTCGAACCTGGGTCCTCGACATCCCAGTCCGACGCTCTATCCACTGCGCCACCGCCTGGTCAGGCAAATCAATAAATTTAAAAAACAATTCTTATTACACAACTGATATGTAGATATTAGCTTATCCTAACTTTATTACTTTAGAGAGAACAATTCACAGAATTTCAAAGTTGAAAGGCATCTCAATGTAATTGATTCTCTCTTATGACACAAAAAAAGTTTTAAGAGAAAATATGGTTAAGAGTACTGGCTTGAATTCCAGTTCTGCCACTTTCCAATTATATGGCTTTGCATAATTTATTTAATTTCTGTGTACCTTACCTTCCTCATCAATAAAAAAATATCTATTTCAGCAAAGCTGATGTGAGGATCACCTCAAATAAAGTAAAAAACTTAGCACAGCCTGAGCAGGCGGTGGCACAGTGGATAGAGCCTCGGACTGGGATGCGGAGGACCCAGGTTTGAGACCCCGAGGTCGCCAGCTTGAGCACACGGGCTCATCTGGTTTGAGCAAAGCTCACCAGCTTGGACCCAAGGTCGCTGGCTCGAGCAAGGGGTTACTCGGTTTGCTGAAAACCCACGTTCAAGGCACATATGAAAAAGCAATCAATGAACAACTAAGGTGTCGCAATGTGCAACGAAAAACTAATGATTGATGCTTCTCATCTCTCTCCGTTCCTGTCTGTCTGTCCCTGTCTATCCCTCTCTCTGACTCTCTCTCTGTCTCTGTGGGAAAAAAAAAACAAACTTAGCACAATGCCTGTCACAAGGATGTTTTCTATAAATAGTTCAATAAGTAATTTTTAGAAGTATATATACCATTAGACAAAGTACTTAGTCTGTTCGTCTGTTTTCCTAATTCATAAATAGGAAAAATACCAAATTCAGCTACTTTGATTAGAAAAAATATATAATTCTTCTGTGCCTAAAATTCTTTAAATGAGGGTAATATTATCTACCTCATACTATTACTGAGTTAATATATAGGGTAGGGCAAAAGTAGGCTAACAGTTGTTCATGTAGAAAATAATACAATAATTAATAAATAATAACAAGAATAAACTTTGTGTTTCACATACAACTGGAAACCTACTTTTGCCCATCTTTGTATGTACAACACTAAGAATATTTTCAGGTGGATTAAATCATCTAACCATCAAAAAACAAACAAAAAAACCTACAGACCTATAAACTGTAAGTTAAAATTTTTGGTAATTGTGGATATGGTGAAGACTTTTCTAAGATAACACAAAACCCAGAATGTCATAAAAGAAAAGATAAATGGGAGAAAATAATTTTTATTATATAAATATCATCATCAAATCAATTTAAAAAAGAAACCATTAGAAAAATGAATCTGATATATGAACAGGTAATTCAGAGAACTACCAACTAGCCAATAAGTATAAAAAAAAAATTTCTGCCTCACTAATTACTAAAAATCCTGCACATCGAAACAAACCACAATGCTTATGCTTTGGCAAAAATTGAAAAGATTGATATTATACATTGTTTGGAAAAGGTATATGAAAAAGGAAATTCTTATCTACTACTGGTGGAAATGAAAGGGAGGTAGATTTGGAAGTTCATATCAAAATTTCAATATGCTACCTTCAACCAAAGAATTTTTTAGAACTATCCTGCATGAACAATCAAAAAAATCTATCTGATATATATAATAATTCCACGATTGTTTAAAAAACAAACTCGGCCTGACCAGGCAGTGGCACAGTGGATAAAGCGTCGGACTGGGATGCCGCGACCCAGGTTTGAGACCCTGAGCTCGCCTTCTTGAGCGCGGGCTCATCTGGTTTGAGCAAAAAGCCCACCAGTTTGAACCCAAGGTCGCTGGCTCCAGCAAGGGGTTACTCGGTCTGCTGAAGGCCCACGGTCAAGGCACATATGAGAAAGCAATCAATGAACAACTAGTTGAAATGTGCAACAAAAAAACTAATGATTGATGCTTCTCATCTCTCTCCGTTCCTGTCTGTCTGTCCCTGTCTATCCCTCTCTCTGATTCATTGTCTCTGTAAAAAATAAATAAATAAATAAAATTTAAAAAATAAAAAAACCAAACTCGCCTGAGGGGTAGTGGTGGAGTGGATACAACATTGACCTGGGGTGCTAAAGTCCCAGGTCTGAAACCCCGAGGTCACCGACTTGAGCGCAGGCTCATGTGACCTGAGTGCAGGCTCACCAGATTGAGTGTGGGGTCGCCAGCTTGAGCATGGGATCATAGACATGACCCCAAGATTGCTGGCTTGAGCACAAAGGTCACTGGCTTGAAGCTCAAGGTTGCTGGCTTGAGCCCAAGGTCACTGGCTTGGGCAAGGGGTCACTGGCTCAGCTGGAGCCCACCAGCCAAGACATGTATGAAAAGCAATCAATGAACAACTAAAGTGCCCCAACTATGAGTTGATGCTTCTCATCTCTCTCTCTCTGTCTCTCTCTCTCTCTCTCTAAAATATAAAAAACAACTCTATGCCTGACCGGGTGGTGGCGCAGTGGATAGAGCTTCGGACTGGGATGCGGAAGGACCCAGGTTCGAGACCCCGAGGTCGCCAGCTTGAGCGCAGGCTCATCTGGCTTGAGCAAAGAGCTCACCAGCTTAGACCCAAGGTCGCTGGCTCCAGCAGGGGGTTACTCGGTTTGCTGAAGGCCCGCAGTCAAGGCACATGTGAGAAAGCAATCAACAACTAAGAAGTCACAACGCACAACGAGAAACTGATGATTGATGCTTCTCATCTCTCTCTGTTCCTGTCTGTCTGTCCCTGTCTATCTCTGCCTCTGGAAAAAAAAAAAAAAAAAACAACTCTAGTAAAAGTTAAAGGGGGCCAAATATATGGTGACAGAAGATGATCTGACTTTTAGTGGGTAAACAATGCAATATACTGATCATATATCACAGAAATATACACTTGAGCCCTGGCCTGATAGTGCAGTTGGTTGGAGTAATGTCCTAAAGTGTGAAGTTTGGGGGCTCAATCCCCAGTCAGGGCACATACAAGAACAGATTGATGTTTCTGTCTCTCTCTAAAATCAATAAATATATTTTAGGGAAAAAAATGTATACTTGAAATCTATATAATCTTATTAATCAATATCACCCAATAGATTTAAGTTAAAAAAATAAAATAGTGATACATCTGATAAGGGGTTAATATCCAAAATGTATAAAGCACTTATACAGCTCAATGCCAAAACCTGCCCCCAAACAATCCAAATAAAAAATGGGCAAAGGACCTGAATAGACACTTCTCCAAAGAGGACAAACAGGTGGCCAACAGACATATGAAAAGATGTTCAATGTCATTCATCATCAGAAAGATGCAAATGAAAAACAAAATAAGGTATCACTTCACACCTGTCAGAATGGCTGTCAGCAATAAATCAACAAACAAATGTTGGCAAGGATATGGAGAAAAGGGAACCCTTGTGCACTGTTGATTGGAATGCAAACTAGTGTAGCCACTGTGGAAAACAGCAGGGAGTTACCTCAAAAATTTTAAAATGGAAGTGTTATAAACCAATGATTCCACTTCTGGGAATATCAAAAAACTCAAAACACTAATTCAAAAGAATATATGCACCCCTATGTTCACTGCTGTATTATTTACAATAACCAAGATTTGGAAGTAACCCAAATGTCCATGAGTAGATGAATGGATAGAAAAAGCAGTGGTACATTTACATAATGGAATACTTCTCGGCCATAAAAAAGATGGAAAATTTTATTCTTTGCGACAGCATGGATGGACCTAGAGATTATTATGCTAAATGAAATATGCCAGTCAGAGAAATACAAGTACCATATGATTTCACTTATATGTGGAATCTAATGAACAGAGTAACAAACAAAACAGAAACAGATTCATAGAGAACAGACAAGCAGAGGTCAGAGTTGGGGAGAGAGGGAGCTGGGTGAAAAGAAGGGATTAAGCCAAAAAAAAGAAAAGAACGAAACAACAGTATGGTGATTACTAGAGGGAAAGGGGGATAGGGAGAGGGTATAAGGGGAATAAATGGTCATGGAAGGGGACTCAACTTGAGATGGTAAACATAATACAAATACAGATGATATATTACAGAGTTGGACACCTGAAACTTATATATAATTTTATTAACCAATGTCACCCCAATAAATTCAATAAAATAAAAAATAAAAGAAAAGAAAAGAAACTCTAATTGTACAGATGTTTATTTATACTGCATATCAAAAAGTGTGAAATATTATACACCGAACTATTAACAGTGGTTATATCTAGAGAATGAGATTAAAGAGTAAAGAAGAAATGGGTCTTATTTTCATTATCACTTAAAATTATTTTATAACGATCTTGTATTACAACTTTAGGATTATTAAAAAAAGAAAGATTTCAAAAATAAATAAAGTCAAAGTCTAAAAGCAAAATCAAGTCTTAAAATACAAAGCAAAATCAATATAATTTATCTCATTTACTACAATCATCATTGGTCCTGTTTCCCAAATTTTTTTTCTAAATAGAAATATCACATTTAGAAATTAGAAAGATCACATTTCTTAGAGGCTAGAGGAAACCATGAGACTGAATTGTGAGTTGTAAGTAGATGTGATGTGAATCTCTTCTATGCAGAGTACTTCACTATCATGAAAAATTATCTTCTACTTTCCTTTACCTCTGGCACAGCAGCCAGCAACTTTCAAGATGGTGACACTCTACCATCCCAGATCTCTGAATGATGAACAGAATACCCCTGCCAATCCTCAATGGACATACAGCATGAGCAAGAACTAAACACTGCTTTAGAATAACCTAGCGAGCCTAATCAATTGATAAACTTCCATATACCCTGACTTAATACACTGACTTTTAATTGCAAATGACTAGAATTTAATCTATTTTCAGTTAATAAATTTAATCTATTTTCATTAACAGAGTGATGTGAAATATAAAGCCTATTAGCTTTTTAGTGTACAAATCTTAACTGACTTAGTACAAATCTAAGACTTGCTCTTAAAAGAAGGACTTAGCCACAAGGATCAGTAAAACTGAATGTCTCCAAACCTAAGTAAATGGGTAAAACAGTAATTACTAGAGAAGAGTTGAATAATGGAAAAAGTTGGTACTAAAGGCTAAACTGAATTTACATATCAACAGTTCTCATGACATTTTATCAAGCTAACACACTGGTTTAGCCAAACGAAAAAATAATTAAATATCCCAGAAATGTTATCTCCCACAAAAAAACTGTTTCAATAAGTAACATGAATAATTTCATCTCTTGATATTATTTTGATGGTTTTAATCTTGCCTTTCTTGTCACCACAATATGGCTCTTTGTGTAATAACTAAATATTAAAAAAAGTTACTCTTCACACTAGACTGGCCCCTAGGGATTCTAATCACTAACAACAGATGGAAACATTAAAAACTTATCCTCAATCAAATATACCATCATCACTCTTCTTGTCTAACTGATGTTCCTTCCCAAAACTGAAGCTTTGAATCTTCAGTGAAAAATTTTATTATCCATCAACAATTGAATACTACACACAAAACCTAAAACATCTGTTGTCATTTAGAGCCAAATAAGAAATCATAACTAGGACATAGTTCAGTCTGGGCAAGTAATGCTGAATAATTAAAATGTCAGTAAGATTTTCAGATGCCTAAAATATTCCAAGTATTTTATAACTTTCAGCCTTACACTGTATTTATTATATTACTGTTCCGCTTTGGAGTTATAGAGGCCTGAGCCCTAATTCCAGGTTTCCCTTTTACTCAGTTTACTCATCTGTAAAATAAGGAAAAATAATAAAACCAATCAGTCTGTTCAGAGTTAATGAGATAACTTAATAAATATTTAAAGCACTTATACAGGGTGTGTAAATAAAAGAGAAAAAAATGTTCATGTGTCTCTTCCCTTATCCTTCAATATATAGGTTTACTACTTGTCTATCAATTATTTAGAATAAAGTATCTTAAATCTAGCCTGACTGGGCGGTGGCGCAGTGAACAGAGCGTCGGACTGGGATGCAGAGGACCCAGGTTCGAGACCCGAGGTCGCCAGCTTGAGCAAAGCTCACCAGCTTGGACCCAAGGTCACTAGCTTGAGCAAGGGGTTACTCGGTCTGCTGAAGGCCCACGGTCAAGGCACATATGAGAAAGCAATCAATGAACTAAGGTGTCACAACGAAAAACTGATTATTGATGCTTCTCATCTCTCTCTGGTTCCTGTCTGTCTGTCCCTATCTATCCCTCTCTCTGATTCTCTCTCTATCTCTGTAAAAATACATAAATAAATAAAGTATCTTAAATCTAATCTATTCTAAAACATTTGATTTTCTGAATTTTTAATTCTTTGTAAAATTAAAAGCACAATAAAAGCTAAGCAAGACAGAGATCAGCACACGTGGTCAAAAGTAGTAGGGGCCAAATTGTGTAGGTTTTTTTTTTTAAGTGAGAGAGAAAGAGACAGACAGGAAGGGACAGAGATTGAGAGATGAGAAGCATCAATTCTTCATTGGGACAACTTAGTTGCTCATTGATTGCTTCTCATAAAAGCCTTGATCGGGATGCTTCAGCTGAGCCAGTGACCCCTTGCTCAAGCCAATAATAATCTTGGGCTCAAGCCAGTGACCTTTGGGTTCAAGCTAGCGACTATGGGATCATGTCTATGATCCCATGCTTAAGCTGGTGACCTCTGGCTTTCAAACCTGGGTCCTCTGGGTCCCAGGCCTATGCTCTAACTACTCCACATTGCCTGGTCAGACTTTTGTAGGGTATTTTTAATGATTATGACTTATTCTGAATAAGATGGAAAGGCACTAAAGAGTTTAAGCACAGAAATGTCATGCTCTGACTTTATGTTTGAAAAGGGTGATCTAGCCTGACCAGGCAGTGGCGCAGTGGATAGAGTGTTGAACTGGGACTCAGAGGACCCAGGTTCAAAACCCCAAGGTTGCCTGCCGGCTTGAGCTCAGGCTCATCTGGCTTGAGCACGGGCTCATCAGCTCAGCATTGGGTCACTGGCTTGAGCGTGGGATCATAGGCATGAACCTATGGTCACTGGCTTGAGCCCAAAGGTCACTGGTGTCCCAGTAGAGCCCGAGCTCTACGTTGATCAGGCATCCCCGATTCGACTTGTCCCGCACAGTGGGACACTCCTGCTTAACAGCAGTGCTGGCAGCCTCTTCGAGACTACTCGAGACAGCTATGAGAATTCTACTTATCAGTGCCAAGACCAGCTGCCACCGGAGGAAAGACACGACCAACACACAAGTTAGCTGCAAGAATAACACAGGCAGTTTATTACTCACAAATCCTTTTGGTGTGCCTGAGTACAGCTAAAGAGGGGCCTCGTCGGCTGTGTTCATCTCTGCGTCCTTGGTCAGAGCAGCATGGAGACAGTTCACACTCAACATTGGAGTCCCAGCGACTACCACAGCACGCCTACGCCTTTTCTGGCCTATGCTTTCTAACAGGTGTCAATCTACAGGATTATCACCTCAAACCACCTTTTTGGGAGTTTCTGGAAGGGAGCCCTTTTTATGTTAATCTACTGAAATGTCACATCAAGCCATTTTTAAGGTGTTCCTAGGGAAGCTTCTTGTTTATGTTAACCTACAGAGTTATGACATCAAGCCACTTTTTATCTATATATAACTTCACACACACACACACACACACACTAACTGGGCCCTGCGGGAAATGCAGAGTCTGTCTATCATATCTGTACACACTAGATTAATTCCTATCCAGGTGGCATAACTTTGTTTACTTTCCTTAATTGCTTTTAATATTGTATCCTAATTATTTCTATATATCTTCCATATTTTTCTATATTTCTATATATTTAGTTACTATAATATTATATGACTGCAACAACTGGTTTGAGCCCTCTGCTGTAGCCCCCAGTCAGGGCACATATGAGAATACAATTAATGAACAACCAAGGAGCCGCAATGAAGAACTGATGCTTCTCATCTCTCTCCCTTCTTATCTGTCCCTCTCTCTGACTCTTTCTCTCTCTCTGTCAAAAAAAAAGAAAAAGAAAAAAAAGAGAGAGAAAAGAAAAGGATGACCCAGGATTCATATTGAAAAGCAACTGTACAGCCATGAAAAAGAAGGAAATTTTACCTTTTGCAGCAGCATGGATGGACTTAGAGATTATTATACTAAGTAAAATAGCTAGGCAAAGAAAGACATGTATTATATGATCTCACTTATATGTGGAATCTAAGGAACAAAGTGAACCAAGGAACAAAATAAAGGCAGAGGTGGGGTCACAGGGACCAGAGGGACAGCAGTCAAAGGGAAGGGAGATGTGGGGATGGGATCAGAGAAGGTGAAGGGATTAGTGAAATTATATATACATAACACAGAGATACAGATAACAGGACAGCAAATCCCAAAGGGAAGGAGGGAGGAAGTTGGGGGAGGGGGGAAAGGGGGTGTAAATAGGGACACAGGGGTTGGGGGTGAGGGTGTTATATTCAGTGGGACACTTGAATCCATGTTAACACAATAAATTAAAATTTTTAAAAAAGTAAAGCAACTGTAATAGAGCAAAGGTTTTAGAGAAAATAGAAACTACTGAAAAATAGCAAGTGAGAGGAAGCCTGACCGCTGGCAGTGCAGTGGATAAAGCGCCGACCTGGAATGCTGAGCTCCCAGGTTAGAAACCCCATGGTTGCCAGCTCGAGCACAGGCTCACCAGCTTGAGTGTGGGATTGCTGACTTAGAGCACGGGATCATAGACATGATTCCATGGTCGCTGGTTTGAGCTCAATAGTTGCTGGCTTAAAGCCCAAGGTTGCTGGCTTAAGCAAAGGGTCACTGGCTCAGCAGCAGCCCCCTGACCTGGTCAAGGCATGTTTAAGCAGCAATCAACGAACAACTAAAGTGCCGCAACTATGAGTTGATGTTTCTTATCTCTCTCCCTTCCTATCTCTGTCTCTTGCTTTCTCTCAAAAAAAAGAAAGAAAGAAAGAAAGAAAGGCAAGTGAGAGGAAGATGGTGGATTTTAGATTATGTATTAGCAATAAAAGTGGTAAAAGGATGGTAGACTCTAAATATATTTTGATATTTTGAGGGTGGAGCCAAAAGTTTTGCTATCAGACTGGATGTGAATGTGAAAGAGAAAGCAGAGACAAGGATATTTTTGTTTTTTTGGCCTAACAACTGGAATGATAAAATTGGCATTTGCTGAGTTGAGTAAGACTATGGGAGAACAGGCTTATGGAATAAGGTCAGGAGAGTTCAGCTTGGACACACTGTAAATTTGAGATGATTATCAGACACCTAGGTGGAGATGCTAAATACACAGTTGGCTACACACTGGATTTCAAAGAAAGGTTGGAATGGAAATAAATTTGAAACTTGTCAGCCTCTAGATGTTATTTTTAAAGCCATGAGACTGGATGAGATCACCAAAGGAGTTAAGTGTAAACAGAGTATGTATAGATAGAGGAAAAAAAAGGTCCAAAGACTGAGTCCTGGGACAACACACTACTACTTAGAGGTAAGGGACAAAAAGTCCTGAGACAGTACACCATTCAGAGGTGAGAGACATAAAGAAGAACCATCAAAGAAAATAGAAAGGTAAGAAGAAAACCATGAGTGTGGTATCTTAAAAGAAAATGAAGAAAGTGTTTCAAGGAAGGATAAAATGATCAAATTGGGTCATGCTGCTGATTGGTCAAGATGAGAACTCAGAAATAAACCAAACCAGAAGAATATATGCACAAAAGTCTTCAAAATGGCAGTGTTTATTAAAAGAAGAAAACTATGACAAACTAAACTTTTCCCAATAGGAACTAAGTAAATAAATAAACTTAATGGGATATTACACAGCTACTGCTTATGATATATTATTCCATGTTTAAAAGTTTGAGATATAATTAACTGATATTACACAATTACACCCATACAAAAATAAATACTTAAAAAATTAGACTAAAATATGGTGTTGGAGTCACAGGATTATTAGTAGTTTTTTCTTTACTTTTCAAGTATAAACAAAAATACAAAAACAAAGCTTTCCATAAAATGCTGGCCTGGAGTGTCTATTAACGTTATATAGAGCCTGACTCGTGGTGGCACAATGGATAAAGCATCGACCTGGAATGCTGAGGTCGCCAGTTTGAAACACTGGGCTCGCCCGGCCGAGTCACATATGAGAAGCAACTACAAGTTGATGCTTCCAGCTTCTACCCCCCCTTCTCTCTCTCCTCTCTCTAAAAATCAATAAATAAAATCTATAAATTAATTAACTAAAGTTACATAGTTTGGGGCCCTGGAAAGGTAGTTCAGTTGATAGTTGATTAGAGCATCGTTCCAATACGCCAAGGTTACAAGTTCAATCCCCAGTCAGGACACATACAAAAATAAACCAATGAATGTAAAAATAAGTAGAAAATCAAGTCAATGTTGTTTTTTCTCTCTCTCTAAAAAATAAAATTATATAATTTTGTATATACACTTGTCATCTACAAAAGCAAAAGCTGAAGATATAGCAATAATGATATAAAAAGTCAATTATTTCCTCATTTAAATAAAAGAACTACAGGGTTTAGATTATTAGTCAAATTATATATCGCTTCACATATGTCATTTGTATAGGTCACATTTTTCTCTAAATCATGCTATTTTGTACTTAAACTGCTGGAACAGAATGAAGGTATAATGTACATTATTGATACTGAGATTATAAGGGAACACTACTGTCTTGAAAGATAAATAGTAAAACCTCTGATTTGAACAAACTGAAATTTCTCAACCTCCATCTGCATCTAACCTTCTAGTTACAGATGTATTAATAGATATCAGAGATGTGTGTGTGTGTGTGTATGTGTGTGTGTGTGATCCTTCTATTCCCCCTAAAACTCAACTCTATATAAAACTATTATATCCAATTCTTCTGGCACAATACTTTATCATGTTCCATATTTTTCCATCAAGTCCACATTTAACACATTTAAGGTGAGAATGATTATATAAATTTTGTGTCATATCTTGATGTAGGCAGATGGCTGGAGATTAGAAAGCTGCTCTGACATCTCTTTTTATTTATTTATTTATTTATTTATTTTTCTTCCAAAGTTAGAACTGGGGAGGCAAACAGATTCCCGCAGGCACTGGACTGGGATCCACCCAGCACGCCCACCAGGAGGTGATGCTCCATTGCAGCTGGAGCCATTCTAGCGCCTGAGGCAGAGGCCATGGAGCCATCCTCAGCACCTGGGCCAACTTTGCTCCAATGGAGCCTTGGCTGTGGGAAGGGAAGAGAGAGACAGAGAGGGAGGAGAGGGGGAAGGGTGGAGAAGCAGATGGGTGCTTCTCCTGTGTGTCCTAACCAAGAATCAACCCAGGACTTCCACACACCAGGCTGATGCCCTACCGCTAAGCCAATGGCCAGGGCCCTAACCCAAGACTTTGGTGCGGACTTTGGAACGCCAAGTCCTGCAGGGGCAGAATACTGCCCCAGCAAGCACTGATAAGATTGTTTAAAGGAAGATTCTGAACCTTTTAGCCATTTCCTGCATACCTGCAAGGTTTAGTTAATCATCCTTCTCTGTTTCTGAGCCTATGCTCTGCTAATTTGCTTACTGATTAAAGAAATAAATATATATGATGAGGCTGCAGAGATCTGGGCTCTCAGTCCAAGAGGCTGGGAGTCCCCTGTATCCCATCTTTTCTTTTTTTTTTTGTTTTTTTTTTCCTTTTTTTTTTTTCATTTTTCTGAAGCTGGAAACAGGGAGAGACAGTCAGACAGACTCCCGCATGCGCCCGACCGGGATCCACCTGGCACGCCCACCAGGGGCGAAGCTCTGCCCACCAGGGGGCGATGCTCTGCCCATCCTGGGCGGCGCCATGTTGCGACCAGAGCCACTCTAGCGCCTGGGGCAGAGGCCACAGAGCCATCCCCAGCACCCGGGCCATCTTTGCTCCAATGGAGCCTTGGCTGCGGGAGGGGAAGAGAGAGACAGAGAGGAAAGCACAGCGGAGGGGTGGAGAAGCAAATGGGCGCTTCTCCTGTGTGCCCTGGCCGGAATCGAACCCGGGTCCTCCGCACGCTAGGCCGACGCTCTACCACTAAGCCAACCGGCCAGGGCCAGAAAGCCATCTTTTCTTTATGTGTGCCTTGTATTTTTTTTTTAAGTCCTGCAGCTCCTTCCTTTTGTGCACACCCATTGCAGAGCTAGTTTCTGCGTCTTGATAAATTGCATAATGCATTTTAAGTGTTTCTTAATATGTTCAAGGTAAGGTTAATGAATAGTGTCAGATACTGGGGCTCTACACATGTATGTTACATTTTACGTTAGTTATTTTGGAAATAATTTTCCTAACATCTTATTGCAATGTAATGTGACATATAATATAGAGTCTTAAAGGTACTAGCCACAGAACAATTGTACCTTAAATCTACCAGTTCCTTATATAGGATTTATTTTAATTTTTGAAAACTTTCCCACTGACTTGAATGAGAAAGAGAGAAAGGTAGGGGGTATAAGAGGAAGGGGGGCAGGAGGAAGGGAGGGGAGCAGGAGGAAGAGAGGGGGGAAGGGGGAGGGAAGGGGGAAGAGGGGGGGGGGGAGAGAGAGAGAGAGAGAGAGAGAAGAATCATCATCATTAACTCGTTCCATGTAGCTGTTCCATTTAGCTGTGCACTCACTGACTGCACAACCTGCGACCTCAGTGTGATGGGACAATGCTTTATCCACTGAATCACCTGGCCAGGAAGATTTTTTTTTTAAATAATTTTTTGAGCCTGACCAGGTGGTGGTGCAGTGGATAGAGCGTCGGACTGGGGTGCGGAAGATTCAGGTTCGAGACCCCAAAGTCGCCAGCTTGAGCATGGGCTCATCTGGTTTGAGCAAAGCTCACCAGCTTGGATCCAAGGTCGCTGGTTTGAGCAAGGGGTTACTCGGTCTGCTGAAGGCCCATGGTCAGGGCACATACGAGAAAGCAATCAATGAACAACTAAGGTGTCACAATGAAAAACTGATGATTGATGCTTCTCTTCTCCGTTCCTGTCTGTCTGTCCCTCTCTCTGACTCTCTATCTCTGTAAAAAAAATAAATAATAATAATAATTTTTTGAGTAGGTGGATAGTATTTCAAAAAAACAGGATAATAGGTCTATAATTTGAAGGACTTCCCTGTAAAATGTGCTATACTTGGAATGTATCCTAAGAGAACTATATATAAAAAGTTAATGATCCTGACGAGGTGGTGACACAGTGGATAGAGAGTTGAACTGGGATGCTGAGGGCCCAGGTTCAAAAGCCCAAGGTCATTGGCTTGAGCGCATACTCACCAGCTTGAGCGTGGGATCATAGATATGACCCCACAGTAGCTGGCTTGAGCCCAAAGGTCAATGGCTTGAGCAAGGGGTCACTTGCTCTGCTATAGCCCACCCCCCCATCAAGGCACATATGAGAAAGCAATAGATGAACATCTAAGGAGCCGCAACAAAAAACTGATGCTTCTCATCTCTCTCCCTGCCTATCTGTCTCTCTCTCTCTATCTGTTAAAAACAAAAAAAAACTTCAATGAGAATATATTCAACAAGTTTCAAAATATATTCAAATTTTTTGCCCCTATAAAAACATGTGTTTTAGAAGTATTCTGATTACAATATATCTCCATAAAAAAAGGTTTCAGCCTGACCAGCGGTGGCGCAGTGGATAGAACGTCGGATTGGGATGCAGAGGACCCTGGGTTCGAGACCCCATGGTCGCCAGCTTGAGTGCGGGCTCATCTGGTTTGAGGAAAAAGCCCACCAGCTTGAACCCAAGGTCGCTGGCTCCAGCAAGGGGTTACTCGGTCTGCTGAAGGCCCGCGGTAAAGGCACATATGAGAAAGCAATCAATGAACAACTAAGGTGTTGCAACGCGCAATGAAAAACTAATGATTGATGCTTCTCATCTCTCTCCGTTCCTGTCTCTCTGTCCCTGTCTATCCCTCTCTCTGACTCACTCTCTGTCTCTGTAAAAAATAAAAAATAAAAAAATAAAAAAAAATAAAAAAAAAACATGTGTTTTAGAAGTATTCTGATTACAATATATCTCCATAAAAAAAGGTTTCAGCCTGACCAGGCGGTGGCGCAGAGGATAGAGCGTTGGACTGGGATGCCGAGGACCCAGGTTCGAGACCCCGGGGTCGCCAGCTTGAATGCGAGCTCATTTGGTTTGAGCAAAGCTCACAAGCTTAGACCCAAGTTCGCTGGCTTGAGCAAGGGGTCACTCGGTCTGCTGAAGGCCTGCGGTCATGGCACATATGAGAAAGCAATCAATGAACAACTAAGGTGTCGCAATGCACAACGAGAAACTAATAATTGATGCTTCTCATCTCTCCATTCCTGTCTGTCCCTGTCTATCCCTCTCTCTGACCCTCTCTCTCTGTCTCTGTAAAAAATAATAATAAAATAAAATAAAACTAAAAAAGGCTTCACCCTGGCTGGATAGCTCAGGTGCTTAGATCATCATCCCAAAGCACAAAGGTTGTGGGCTCAATCCCCAGTCAGGGAACATACAGGAACAGATCGATGTTCCTGTCTCTCTATCCCTTCCTCTGTCACTAAAATCAATTAAAAAAAAAAAAGGGCAGCCTGACCAGGTAGTGACACTGTGGATAGAGTGTTGACCTGGAATGCTGAGGACCCAGGTTCAAAACCCAGAGGTCACCAGCTTGAGCGAAGGCTCATCGGCTTGAGCAGGGACTCAGCAGCCTGAGTGTGGGATCACTGGCTTGAGTGTGGGATCATCAATATGACCCCATGGTTGCTGGGTTAAGTCCAAAGGTCGCTGGCTTGAGCCTAAGGTCACTAGATTAAGCAAGGGGTCACAGGCTCAGCGGGAGCACCCCCTTCAATGAACACATGAGAAAGCAATCAATGAACAACTAAAGTGCAGCAACTATGAGTTGATGCTTCTCATCTCTCTCTGTCCCTGTCTGTCTCTCTCTTTGAGAGAAGATGCAGAGATTGTTGGCTCGGGCTGAGAAAAAAAAGCTGCCAGCAAAAGGGATGTCCTCACAGATGCCCTCTGTCCTGCAAGCAGATGTTAACACTGTCACCACCCTGGTGAAGTACAAAGAGGCCCAGTTGGTAGTGACTGCACACAATATAGGTCCCATTGAGCTGGTTGTCTTCCTACCTGCCCTGTGCCATGCGATGGGGGTTCCCTACTGCATTATCAAGGGGAAGGCCAGGCTGGGGCATCTAGTCACAGGACGACCTGTACAACCATTACCTTCACACAGGTTAACTCAGAAGACAAAGCAGCTCTGGACAAATTGGTAGAAGCTATCCGGACCAATTATAACGACAGATATGATTACATCCACTGCCACTGGGTAGGCTACATCCTAGTGCCAAAGTCAGTGGCTCACACTGCCAAGTTGGAAAAGGCCAAGGCTAAAGTACTGACCTCCAAGCTAGGCTAAATGTGTACTGTTGAATTTTCTGTACATAAAAGTAATAAAAATTCTCCTTAAAAAAATAAAAGACTGGAGGCTCTAAATTAACTATACAGATCATTGGTTCTCAAACTTTAAGATACATCAGAATCACCTACAGGAGTTGTGAAATATTGCTGGGTCCCATTCCCAGTTTTGATTCAAATGCCTGAAGTGAGGCTTAATCATGTGCATTTCTAGCAAATTCCAAGATGATATTGATGCTGCTAATCCAGGGAGCACTCATTTTGAACTACTGGCCAACACCAAATAAATCAGTACTTTTCATGAAGTGGTTACCATAGGACTTTTACTTGCTTGGTCAGCAATATAAATATGTAAAATTTATTGTATCTTTCATTTGCTATATTTTCTATATTTACTATATCTTTGTAATTATCTACATCTTTCATTTGTTGTATTTTCAGATATAACCACAGCTGACTGAAAGGTAAATATCCTACTCATTTTTCAAGGATATTATTTATTTCCCTTCTCACATACCAAATATTCAGCACATCAAATGAATTTACATACACTAAAACACAAACTAATATGGAAGATTATGCCAAAGACAGTCCTCATAATGACTAATTTCTTTAAATACTTCCTAAGGCAGAAAAATGTTGAATATGTAAATACAAAGTATTGAAAACACATTAGAAAAGATTAACTGTGGTTCTTCACTTATCTGATGAAGACTGGTTGATAGGAAGGAAAAAAAGGAAGGAAGGGAAGAATGAAGGAAGACAGGCAGCCTGGCTCCTTAAAAAGTAGCATTATAGCCCTGGCCGGTTGGCTCAGTGGTAGAGCGTCGGCCTGGCGTGAAGCCCCGGGTTCGATTCCCAGCCAGGGCACACAGGAGAAGCGCCCATCTGCTTCTCCACCCCTCCCCCTTTCCTTCCTCTCTGTCTCTCTCTTCCCCTCCCGCTCTCAAGGCTCCATTGGAGCAAAGTTGGCCAGGGCGCTGAGGATGGCTCCATGGCCTCTGCCTCAGGCGCTAGAATGGCTCTAGTTGCAACAAAGCAACGCCCCAGATGGGCAGAGCATCACCCCCTGGTGGGCATGCCGGGTGGATCCCGGTCCGGCGCATGCGGGAGTCTGTCTGACTGCCTCCCTGTTTCCAACTTCAGAAAAATACAAAAAAAAAAAAGTAGCATTACAAAAATTAAACAGTCATCACAAAGACCCCAGCAACTCCCAAAAACTACCCCCAAAAAAGAAAATTTCTTCAAAAAAACTGTACCAATGACCTCTCAGCTCATTTATATGTCTCAATATATTAGAACAAAGGAGATTTATTTTTCCAACTTCTACATAGGTCACATTAGCATTCTCAAAGCATAATTTATTGTGCCAGTATAGTGTTAAATATAAAAGGATGCTAAATCATCACAGCTTTCTAGGATGATGAGTAGTAATCACACCTTTACTTCATATCTTTCAAGTTGATATTATTCCTCACTGATAAGGACTGTGAAATCCCTTAGCAACAACCTATAATTCTGTAGTTAATAAAATTTCTCCGCTAGATGTATTGCTGAAAAGACCATCCTTTATGTTTTAATGTAATATAAATATAAAAACACAAGAGCAACACCCAAACTATCAGAAAACTAATTAAAAAATGAATTTATAGCCCTGGCTGAGCATCGACCTGAAGCACAGTGGTTGTCAGTTCAATCTCCAGTCAGGGCACATACAAGAACAAATGAATGTTCCTGTCTCTCTCTCTCTCTCTCTCTTTCAAATCAATAAACAAAACAAAAGAATTCTTTAAAAACTTAATTTACAAAAGCAAGGCTGGGCACAAGAAAAATTAATATAATTATCAAAATTTAAAGGTTAGCACATTTCTCTTCATTTTTAGCAAATGCTTTCTGGTCAAAAATACTCTACAAAACAGTGTAAAGGGGGTCTTCAGGTTACTACAGTCTCAACATACGATGTTTCAAGTTTACGATGCTCACTCCCATAAAAACTTAAAGAAATTGAGACGTGAGTCATTTTTTCTGTTACTACAGTATACTGTACAGTACAGTATATTTAATCCTTTTCCTTTTTCTCTGGCTTAGTTGTGTTTTTTATGTTCTAGATTATACTTTACAACTATGTTAGGATAGGTAAGTGACTTAGGCTAGGGTGTTTCAACTTCCACCAAAATGCGGGTTACATCACTATCATAGGAATGGAACAGTGTCGTAACTCGAGGACCCACTGTATCAGAATAAAGATTCAATGACAAAAAGATGCCTTAAGCATTTTTTTTTTTAAATCAAAGATTGCCTAATCCTGTCAACTAATACACAATACTGAAACAAGAAACCAAAAGATACGGCCCTGGCCGGTTGGCTCAGTGGTAGAGCGTTGGCCTGGCGTGCAGGAGTCCCAGGTTCGATTCCCGGCCAGGGCACACAGGAGAAGCACCCATATGCTTCTCCACCCCTCCCCCTCTCCTTCCTCTCTGTTTCTCTCTTCCCCTCCTGCAGCCAAGGCTCCATTGGAGCAAAGATGGCCCGGGCGCTGAGGATGGCTCTGTGGCCTCTGCCTCAGGCACTAGAATGGCTCTGGTTGCAACGGAGCGATGCATGCCCTGGTGGGCATGCCGGGTGGATCTCAGTCGAGTGCATGCGGGAGTCTGACTGCCTTCTCGTTTCCAGCTTCAGGAAAAAAAAGAAAGAAAGAAACCAAAAGATAGAAAACAAACTCATGGTTTATTAAGCAGAGATTAACACATGTCAAATTCTATCTAAAGCATATCTAGAAGGGAACAACAGAAATTCCCAAAATATTCCTAATAATTTATTTAGGACTAATACATTGATAAAAATTATTTTACTTCATATGTATCATAACAAAAATTATTTCCAGTTTACCTTACTGAGAGATAAAACTAACAAAAAATTTAAGTTATTCTTGTAGATTTAGTCATCTAATACAAATCCTCTTCAATAACAATATGTACCTAAAGTAAAATTTAAGTAACCAGTTATTCTATCAGCTTTTCAGAATGGGAATAGTCAAATCAATAAAAATAACTGTCATTAGTAACAAATATAAATGCCAAAAATACATCAAAAGTAAATTCTTCCAGCATATTCCTTAACACAGAAAGAGTTCAAACTATTATACTATACTAATCAAAGAATAAAATACCTGGAAATAAATTTAACTAAGGAACTGAAACACTTGTACACTAAAAATCACAAAATATTGCTGAAAGTAATTAAAGAGGATCTAAATAAATAGACTGTGTTCATGTATAGGAAGAATTAATATTAAGTGCCAATACTGGCCCTGGCCAGTTGGCTCAGTGGTAGAGCGTCGCCTGGCGTGCATAAGTCCCGGGTTCGATTTCCGGCCAGGGCACACAGGAGAAGCGCCCATCTGCTTCTCCACCCCTCCCCCTCTCCTTCCTCTCTGTCTCTCTCTTCCCCTCCCGCAGTGAGGCTCCATTGGAGCAAAGATGGCCCGGGCGCTGGGGATGGCTCCTTGGCCTCTGCCCCAGGCGCTAGAGTGGCTCTGGTTGCGACAGAGCGACGCCCCGGAGGGGCAGAGCATCACCCCCTGGTGGGCAGAGCATCGCCCCTGGTGGGCGTGCCGGGTGGATCCCGGTCAGGCGCATGCGAGAGTCTGTCTGACTGTCTCTCCCTGTTTCCAGCTTCAGAAAAATACAAAAAAAAAAAAAAAAGATGCCAATACTACCCAAAGTCATTATAGATTCAAACAATTCCTATCAAAATTTCAATAAACTTTTGCAGAAATGGAAAAGAAAATCCTTAAATTCACATGGAATTGCAAGGGGTCCTAAATAGCCAAAATAATCTTGATTAAAAAAGAACAAAGATGTGGCCCTGGCCAGTTAGCTCAGTTAAGAGCGTCATCCTGAAACAAGGTTGCAGGTTCGATCCCTGGTCAGGGAACATACAGGAAGCAACCAAAAAATACACGACTAAATGAAGCAACAAATGCTTCCCTTCTCCATTTCCTTTCCTCTCTCTGTTTCTCTAAAAATCAATAAAATATTGTCCTGCAGTGTTCTCCTGGAGCGCATAGGTTGCTGGTTCAATTCCCTGGTCAGGGCACATACAGGAGCAGCTCAATGTTCCTGTCTCTCTCTCCCTGCCTCTCTCAAATTAAAAAAAAGAAAAGATGGAGGATTCCCATGTCCCAATTTTAAAAATTACTAAAAAGCTACAATAATCAAAACAGTGTGGTACTGGTACAAGGAGACTTATAAATCATTGGATAGGATTGAGAGTCCAGATAGAAATCTATACATATGTGGACAACTGATTTTTTACAAGAGTGCCAATTTCATTCAATGGGGAAAGAACAGTCTCTTCAAAAATTGTGCCGACACAACTGGATTTCTACATACAAAAAATCCAAGAACCTGCCCTGGCCGGTTGGCTCAGCGGTAGAGCGTCGGCCTAGCGTGAGGAGGACCCGGGTTCGATTCCCGGCCAGGGCACATAGGAGAAGCGCCCATTTGCTTCTCCACCCCTCCGCCGCGCCTTCCTCTCTGTCTCTCTCTTCCCCTCCCGCAGCCAAGGCTCCATTGGAGCAAAGATGGCCCGGGCGCTGGGGATGGCTCTGTGGCCTCTGCCCCAGGCACTAGAGTGGCTCTGGTCGCAACATGGCGACACCCAGGAGGGTCGCAACATGGCGACGCCCAGGATGGGCAGAGCATCGCCCCCTGGTGGGCAGAGCGTCGCCCCCTGGTGGGCGTGCCGGGTGGATCCCGGTCGGGCGCATGCGGGAGTCTGTCTGACTGTCTCTCCCTGTTTCCAGCTTCAGAAAAATGCAAAAAAAAAAAAAAGATCCAAGAATGTTGAGTTCCTACCTCAAACCATATGCAAAATTTAACTCAAAATGAATCGGTGACCTAAGCATAAGAGTTAAAACCATAAAACTCTTAAGAGAAAAAAAAAAGTAAATCTCCAATGGCCTTAAGTTTGGCAATGGATTCTGAGATATGACACCAAAAACGTATATCGATGACAAAAAAAAAAAAAAAAGGCTAAACTAGATTTCATCAAAATTAAAAGCTTTGGAGAGACATCAGTATCATGGTAGAGTAAGACCCTTTTGTATCTTCTCTTAAATCTTTAACTAGTTAAGACATTTATAGCCTAACAAAGCTTTTCCACTCAATAAACTAAAACAGTTGAAATATTTACACATCAGTGTATCTGAAGATGTGCATATGGAACATGTAGGGGAGGCAGGCAGGGAGAAAGACAAGGGCAGTGTCACCCACAAATACAATTCCCTAGTTGCCCATGGCTGACCCCGTGGCTCCAGCTAACACTGAAGTAGTGGAGGAGTTGGGAGTGTAGCTACCACACACAATTGCCCAGAAGAGGGTAGGAGGGACAGAAGCAGCAGTGCTGTTCAAGAAACCAGGCAAAGACATCACAAAAAAAAAAAAAAGAAAAGAAAAAGAAAATTACAGGCAAATACGAACAGATGCAAAAATCCTCAACAAAATATTAGCCAATTGAATACAGGAGCATCTTAAAAGAATTATACATCACAATCAAGGATTCATTCCAAGAACGCAAGGATGTATTCATTTACTATTAACTAATAATACCACTGGTTTTCCTCACACCATAAGCAAAAGTGCTATAAGTACTATAAACATCATGCAGGCTTACTCCCTTACTTTACAAAAGAAGCAATTAACCCAAAGTAAACAGCTAGTGGTACCACTAGCAAGGAATTCAAATTTTTCTAGCTTCCAATTCTAGTTGCCTGTTTGACTTAGTAATTAACTACTTTCAAGGATAAGCAAAGCCTGGGAGAGTAGCAATATGAGAAAATCAACAAGGGGGAGGAGTAGCACTAAGAGGAAAAACAACCTGAGGAGATTTAAAACAAAACAAAAAATATCTAGGGAGAAGTGAAGATAGAGAAAATATGGAATCAGGGATATGCAAAGTCACTAAAGTCAGAAGAGAAAAGTTTCAAGAAAGGGATGACCAAAACTCTCAAATTCAGTAGTAAAGTCAGAGAATGAGATTTAAAAGTGACTGAATTTGGCAATTAGGAAGTCACTGCTTACCTAATAATATATACATTGCATGAGGGGAGGGATATTAAGGAGTTGAGAATAAGGAAGTGAAGAAGTGTTCAATGCTCTTTCAAGAAGGCTGACAAAGGCCTGACCTGTGGTGGCGCAGTGGATAAAGCGTCGACCTGGAAATGCTGAGGTCGCCGGTTCGAAACCCTGGGCTTGCCTGGTCAAGGCACATATGGGAGTTGATGCTTCCAGCTCCTCCCCCCTGTCTCTCTCTCCCTCTCTCTTTCCTCTCTAAAATGAAAAAATAAAAAAAATAAAAAAAAAAAAAAAAGAAGGCTGACAAAGAAAAACATAAAAGAAGACTGAAGATCAGTTAGAAGATTCACAAGAATATTGTCTCTTTTCTTGTACTGAAGAATACTTACAGGAATTTCTCATCCTGAAAGGTAGGCAGAGAGAAAAAAATATACTACTAAAGGTCTGCAAAATTCCTACTCTTGTTTCAAATAGCATGAGATCTAATTCTCTTTTATAAAGTGATACAGGCTATGAGATGGTTGGGGGAGGAGGCATACCTCATATTTTTCTTTGTATCCACTAACATTTAAAAAAAGTACTTTGCACAAAGGAAGCACTAAAAAATGTTTGTCCACTGGACATTTTAGTTCTCCTTCCATATGTTATCTATACTATTAATTTTCCCCTACCCTTCCAGCTGCTCCCATGGGTGCATACTGGGATAGAAACTTGGTCTGTTCAAACACTACTATATTAAGTGCAATTAACCCTTTGAGTAGTGGGTTTTTTTCATGCTCACTGACCCCCAGGAGTGAGTTTTTTCAGTTATAGTTTTATTAACTTAAAATCATGTTTGTTTGATAACCAATTTATGTGGAGACAAAAAGAACATACATTTGCTTTTTTTAAATGTTGCCTTACACATTTTTAAAATAAAAATTTTTGCTACAATCCTACTCTGGATGGTCAGGAGACAAGAGGACATACATAACGTTCATACTATTCAGAGGGTTAGGAGAAAACAAAAAGTGTTGTGTTCTAATAGTTCTGGTAAAGCCATGTATTCTAAAATGTACATACATATCATTTACTTACAGGCGTATTTCCTTTTTTATCTTTTTTTTGCTTTTTTTTATTGATTGATTTGAGAGAGAGAGGCATTCACTTGTCCCACTTAGTTGTATGTTCATTAGTTGCTTTCCAAATGTGCCCTGATCTGGTACCAACCACCAACCTTGGAGTTTCAGGACAACACTCTGACTGAACTAGCCAGCCAGGGCTTACAGGCCTACTTCTAAACTCACATAGACTACACATATATTTATATGTATTCTTATAATCCAGCAGTCTTTGCTGTCACATCCATCTCACAAACAACAACAAAAGTTTAAGAAAAAAAATCAAGTCTATTGCTCTCAAAATTCTACCAATGTCATCTGCTTTGCTTCTGGAAAGAATTCAAAGACTAGCCTGACCTGTGGTGGCGCGGTGGATAAAGCGTCGACCTGGAATGCTGCGGTTGCCGGTTCAAAACCCTGTGCTTGCCTGGTCAAGGCATATATGGAAGTTGATGCTTCCTGCTCCTTCCCCTGTTCTCTCTATCTCTTTCCCCTCTCTCTCTCTCTCTCTCTCTCTCTCTCTCTCTCTCTCTCTCTCTCTCTCCCCCCAATAAAAATGGATAAATAAAATCTAAAAAAAAAAAAAAAAGAATTCAAAGACTAGGCCATTCAATTACACGGGAAATAGTTCGGTAATAGGAGAATCTCTTCAACAATATAAGTGTTAAGCAAGGCAGTCAAAATCCATGAATTCCTAGACATCATAGCACTTATATTTAATTTTTCCCAGCAGACATCAATCAAATCAAAATAGAATTCTTCTTTGGTAGACAGAAATTTAATATATGCAACTGATCCACCTGCAGAGCTCCATGGAATATTAATTTGTAACTAAAACCTAAACATTGTTGTCTAATTTAGTTTAGCACTAATTCTCTTATCAACAATTCTCATCCAAATTTACTAAAAGTAGAACCAAATTTAATAAAAGTAAAAACTTGCTTCTACTACTAGTAATTTTTCTTTTTGGCAGAAGGAAAAGGAAAAGGAAAAGGAAAATAAAATGGTCAAAATAAAAGTACAGGCCAAATGAACATATATAATACTGGGTGATCAAAGCACTTTTCATTAAATAACAGCCCTGGATAGTTGACTCCGTGGTTGAGCATCGATCCAGCATGCAGAAGTCCCAGGTTCAATTCCCAGTAGAGCACACAGGAGAAGCAACCATGTGCTTCTCCACCCCTCCCCTGCCCCCTTCTCTAGCGCTCTTGTTATTGCTCTGTCTTCCCCTCCCATAGCCCAGGCTTGACTTATTCAAGTACATCGTCCCAGGGTTCTGAGTATGGCTCCGTGGAGCCTCTGCCTCAGGTACTAAAAATAGCTGAGTTGCAAGCATGGCCCCAGACAGGGGTTGCCAGGTGGATCCCAGTTGTGGCACATGCAAGAGTCTGTCTCTGTATCTCCCCTACTCTCTCACACAGAAGAAAAGTTATAATAAATAATATTATATAAATATATTGTCTTTAAGACTAATAGGCAAGAAAAAAATTATGCAAATGTTAAAAAAGAGAAAGGTTTTGGTAATTACTTAAAGCATAAAATAAGGAATGCTTGGTACAAATGTTGACTAAATAAATTATAGGTTATAATTAGCACAAAAGTAAAAAATAAACTAAAGTAAAACCAGAGAGAAAGAATCTTAAATCTAACAGTTCTCCAACTTTATAGAGTATAAAAAATTTACCTTCGGAATGTTTGTTTAAAATGCAGATTCTTTTTTTTTAATTACTTATTTTAGAGTGAGAGGAAGTGGGGAGAGAGAGAGAGAAACATCCATCTGTTCCTGTATGTGCCCTGACCAGAGATTGAACCCGAAACCTTTGCGTCTCCTGACCAAGCTATTCGGCCAGAGCTAAAATGCAGATTCTAGATTTTTAATTAATTTATTTATTTTTAGAAAGAGGAGAGAGAGAGAGAGAGAGAAAGAGAGAAAGTGGGGGAGGAAAAGGAAGGATCAACTCATAATTGCTTCTCATTTGTGCCTTGACCAGGCAAGCCTGGGGTTTCAAACCAACCACCTCAGCATTCCAGGTCAAGGCTTTATCTGCTGTGGCCCCACATGTCAAACTAAAATGCACATTCTAAAACTCACTGTTCATAAATTCAGATTAATTGGTCTGAGGTGGCACCCAGGAATCTGCATTTCAAACATAATCTAGTCCAATCCCATAATATTAAAACTGAGAAAACTTTCTTAAGTAATCTATTTGACTAGAATCATATAGAATCCAGGTCTCATTAATTCAAGACAGGGGTCTTCCCACTACACCACTTAAACTACTTTATAGTTGAAGGAACTGGGACAAAGAAAGAACAAATTACTAATCCATTATTTGAGTAAATGAGCAAACTTAGAATACTTCCTGGCTCGAATTTCTTTTTATTAGTCATTCATTTAGTATTTTTTTTAATTTTTTTATATTTTTTTATTTATTCATTATAGAGAGGGGAGAGAGAGAGAGAGAGAGAGAGAAGGGGGGAGGAACAGAAAGCATCAACTCCCATATGTGCCTTGACCAGGCAAGCCCAGGGTTTTTTTGAACCGGCAACCTCAGCGTTTCCAGGTTGACACTTTATCCACTGTGCCACCACAGGTCAGGCTCATTTAGTATTTCTGAAACATTTTATATGTGCATAGCAAGATGGTAGATTACAAAACAATTTAAGATCTAAATTCTGTCCTCTACAAGCAATTATCAGTTGGAAGAACAAGGCAAATACATAAAACTGTATTCAACAGCAAGGCAATATATGAGTAAATGCCATAATAAGTGGTTTGGCCAAGTATAAAATTTACTGATTTACACTGACTTCACTCTGTACCTTTTATAGGTAGTTAAATTCTATTAATTACAGAAAAACATAATTTCTTCTCTTTCGCTGTTAAGAAAGTCTACCTTTTAGTTAAAGCTGTTGTCCTTATGCAAAATAAATCTCTCTCTCTCCCCCACATTACATACACACATAGTAGCACTAATATCACTATCACCACATCATCCAACATGCCAAGATAGCTTTTGTAGAGATCAAAGTTGGTATAATTTTTATGCAAAGGCCTAATTAAGAGTTTCACTCTAACCTGACCAGTGGTGGCATAGTGGATAGAGTGACAACCTGGGACACTGAGGTCCCCAGTTTGAAACCTTGAGGTCGCTGGCTTGAGTGTGGATTTGCCAGCTCAAGTATGGGGTCATTGGCTAGAGTACAAAAAAAGATTGCTGGCTTGGAGCCCAAAGTCACTGGCTAGAGCAAGGGGTCACTGGCTTGGAGCCCAAGGTCGCTGGCTAGAGCAAGGGATCACTTGGCTTGACTTGAGCCCCTCAGTCAAGGCACGTATTAGAAGCAATCAATGAACAACTAAAATGAAGCAACTATGTACGAGTTGATGCTTCTCATCTCTCTCCTCCCTTCCTGTTTCCCTCTCTCTCCCCCTCACTCCTTCCTTCTCTCTCTCTGTCTTTAAAAAAAAAGAAGCCTGACCAGGTAGCACAGTGAATAGAGCGTTGGACTGGGATGCGGAGGACCCAGGTTTGAGACCCCGAGGTCGCCAGCTTGAGCGCGGGCTCATCTGGTTTGAGCAAAGCTCACCAGCTTGGACCCAAGGTCGCTGGCTTGAGCAAGGGGTCACTCGGTCTGCTGAAGGCCCACGGTCAAGACACATATGAGAAAGCAATCAATGAACAACTAAGGTGTCGCAAGGAAAAACTGATGATTGATGCTTCTCATCTCTCTCCGTTCCTGTCTGTCTGTCCCTATCTATCCCTTTCTCTGACTCTGTCTCTAAAAAAAAAAATTAGAACTAAAAAAAAAGAATAAAAAGAGAAGCTCCCTTCCTGGACTATCTTCCTGATCATATGTGGTAGATTAAAGGTCTTGTTTCTTCATTCCCTCATAACAATATTATGCATACATGTAATACCATGGCCTCATTATAGGCAAAGTATACTTTGGGCTTGGCCAATGAGATGTTGTTATAGAGCTAGAGTCTGGAAATGGCTGTTGGTGGGATTGAGCTCATCCTCTTATACTTCTGTCACTGCAACAGAACAAGTTTCTCCACAAAGATGTTTACCCTTCCCTCCAGCCTCAGACAAGTGAAGCAGAATAAACTTATTATTGTATAGCACTATGATAGGATTGTCAATTATTATTCAGCAAAAGCTGACTGAATCCCAATATTTTGAATCCAAACAAGACTGACTACTTACATAAAGCAATAGTTCTCAGACTTTTGTGAGAACTTCTGAAGTTTAAGTTTATAGGTCCCAGAGAGATCCACTCAGTACATCTAAACAATGGGGCCAGGAATATGCATTTTATTAGGAAACAAAGGTGATTCTTTTGCAGTGCCCACATTTTGAGAAACACTAAAAGAAAGATTACTAAATTTCCAGTTCCTCAACAATATTCATAAACTGCTCAAGAACACTAACTAACTAAATAGATGAATATTGCTTGAGAATGTGTGTGTTCATAAAGAGATGCATGTAAAACTAAAATCTAGTCAAGTGAATTATTTCAAATGCATGAAGAATAAGCTGACATTGACGCCGAATCAACCATGGACACATCTGAACCAGCCAAGGAGGAGGAGGATTATGATGTGATGCAGGACCCTGAGTTCCTTCTAAGTATCCTGGAGACCCTTCCAGGTTTGGATTCCAACGAGGCCACTCAAAATGCCACCGGCTCCCTGGCCTCCCAGGTGACCAAGGATGGTATAGGAGTTGGGAGTGAATCTTCCCAAAATGGGCCACTCTGGCATGCAGATTATTTTCATCTGAAAATAAAGCCCAGTAAACTCAAAAAGAGTTTGTTAACTCCCCTTACCTGCCTAAAGAGATTCAGATAGACTCTGCTTCAGGAAGGGAATCTTAGCATTTTTCATCTTAGCACTTAGGAATTGTCTACCCCCCTCTCCTCCTTAGTTCAAAATAACATATACCTCATTCCACCTCACTGTCCTCCGAATTTTCATGCTTATGTGAATTCCCTGCATACACATATTAAAATTTTATTTTCTCCTGTTAATCTGCTGTAAATCATTTGAATTATTCAACCAGCAGAAGAACTAAAGGGTTTGTAAAGGGAAAGTTTCCTAGGTCAAGCAATGGCAGGACAAGAAGGAAAAGGACAAGAACTAAGACTGGAAGTGAAGAGTAGTAGCTAAGCCTGCTCAGAGGGGTGCACAGAGTTAGATATGTTACCTATAATCACTACAACCTAAATAAAACTTGGCAAATTTTTTCTCAAGAAAAATAGTTTTTTCTACAGAAGCTAACCCTTAATAAGTATGCCATTGTATTGTACCTTTTTAAAAAATAAATAATTCATTTACAAATGAAACAAGCACATATTTTTATAAATTCTAAGGTTTTGCATACCCATTGTTCTTAGAAATAAGGAATCCAAAAATTAGACCATGACCCCCAAAGAAGGATATGGTATCAGTACATCTTCCAGTATTTTTTCCTTTTGGCTGCACTATTTGCACCTGTTTGATTACATCACTGAATCTATGTATTGTATCCTCAACTCTACAAAAGCCGTCTTTAGTCACTTTGCACTTAATGAAACTGCACTAGCTACTCCAATATTAAGCAAACTTTTACACATTTAGAACTGTGATATTTGCATAATCAGAGCAGTATAAAGATCATGTCAATATCCCTGCTTCTTTGCAAAGCCTGATCAGATGAAGGCTCTACTCTATCTCATGTTCCCAATTAGAGTGAGAAGTTGTTATCAATAATGTTGTAGGTAAAGATGCAGACTATAATACTGACTCCACAATTTACTGAGTGTTGAGTTATTTAAATTCTCTGTGCTTCATTCGCCCTCTCTGTAAAAAGACCATAATTAAACCTGGAGTACAGAATTGAGGATGAAATGAGAAAATACATGTAAAGCTATTAGACTAGTTGCTGGCACAGAGCAAGCACTCAATACATACTAGTTATTATTATTATTATTATTATTATTATTGTAGCTCTGAAATTCAGCTTCACAAATGTGTGTAACACTAAAGAAAAAACAAGACCAAACCACTTTTTAAGCAGTAATTCTTTTAGTCCATCCTTTTTAAGGGACATTGTTCTAATATTTTAATTACCAAATAGAAATTAAGTTTATTTTAAAAATCAATGTTCATTCTCTTACTTTTATCAGTTCTGATCACAAAATAAGGTTGAAAATAACAAAAACACTGAAAAGTCTATACTCGAGATTTCTGCTCTTAGAATGACTGCTTAAGCTTAAGGCCTTTTACTCTCTACTGTTTTATAGGAACCACATGACTTATGGCTAGAGAATTTAAATAGCCAAACCAGTATAAAAGACATCTAGTAAAAAAAGAAAATCATTTTTATCCCAAAAGGAATTGTAATGATTAAGAATATTAAAATGTTTCCAAATATATTCAATTCAGATGTTCAAGTTATTTTAACATAATTAAATTTATTGTGAACATAATAGACATTAACCAAAAATATCAAAGCACAAGAGGAAACTTCAAATTTTCTTTCAGTATCTTCCCAATGCAGATTTAACAGAAATAAGCAAGCAACCTGTATCTAATATGGTGATGAGAAATTTACTGAATATAAAAAATACACTTATAAAAATAAAAATAATTGAAAAACTGTCATGTTGTCCTTGACTCATTTTTAAAGACAATCTATTTGGCCATCCTAAACCAAATTTAAGACTTATATGTACAGTTCACTCCCGAAAATATCTAAAAAAAAATACCTACAATCAAAAGACTAATTGAAAAATAATTGCAAAAGGAACATGAGGCTTTTTCTAAGGTGTCTAAGAACTAAAAAGAAAATATTCCAAGGAAAGGATGACTACCATTTCTCTTTAAGATTCAGTAAAACCACAAAGAACTTTCAGGACTCCCAATCTCCTAGAAGTCTGATGTGAGGTCAAAGTTGTTTCAATGACAGAACAGCCAATAAATGCCAGATGACTAAATGTAAAAAAATCAAAAACCACTTTTATACCCAATAGTAATTCCAAAAGCATATAAAATACCAGTGTCCAGACTGAAAAGATGTAAGTTTAATTATTAAAATACTTTGGAACAAAATAACATTAATGATAATAATAATTTAACAGTCTTATACAATGTATTAAGAATCTCACAGTTTTGGCTTCCTCAACATTTTATTCAATTCATTCAGTAACATTTTTGTATAAGGAAAGGAACATGGAGTCCCAAAGAGTGATCTAAATCTAAAAATAAGACTCAAGTGTGTGCTCTATGGTTGATGTCCTTTTTACTGTAAGCCAAATCTTTATATTAAATAGTAAGTCTACAGCTCTATTTCCAAAGATCTCATAACAGACACGATCCACTGGTGATTAAAATATTATTTTTAATCCTTGCATTACCTCACAGCTAAAAATGTCAAGAAACCACACCCAATATGTCCTTTTTCCCCCGTGGGAGGTGTGAGGGGGTGGGAAAAAAGGGAGTGGGGATTCAAAACCACACGAAAACATAAAAGGTTATTTCCCTGGAAGGATCCGGAAAGGAGCGCAGGTACACGGTCGCGGTTCGCTCCACAGCGATCGGGGGACGCATCCAAGGGCGAGCGCAGGCCTCGGCCTCTGCGCGCTCCCTCCCTCGCCACCCTCCGGGGAAGTGGCCCGAACGCACCAGCCGGGGCTACTCACCGGCCGCAGTGCTGACCAGCAGGACGGTCCATAGTAGCGAGGGCGCCCGCCAGGGCCGCTGCAGCGAGGAAGTCATCCCTGGCTCAGCCAACAAGCAGAAGAGCAGAGGAAAGAAATATGGAAAGTAAACACGGGCGGAGAAACACGGCCGGGAGGCTTGCCTTCTTTCTCGTCTGACTTACCCGGCCTGTATTACAATGCAGTTTGAAAGGACAAATGGCAGATGAGAGGACCTAGCTGCAGAGCTCTCATTCCACTGCAGGAATTCCCTTCATTTCTCTCCCTCGCAGCTGAGGGGGCTCACTCGCCTAGGACTGGGTGCCTCAGCCCCCCACACTGAAGGCATGTCCGTGGGGAGAAGCAGGGAGACAAGAAGCAAGCCCCGCAGTTATTTTCCTCGTAGTTTCACGATATCAAAAAAATACCCAGATCTAGGAGAAAACATATCCAGGGTGCGGAGGGGTGGAGAGCGGGGGTTCGATGGGGGAGTCGAGGATCAGAACTAGTTCCCGACTGCCGGGAAAGGCGAAGCCCGGCGGGCGGCGGCGGCGGCGTTCGGCGGCCCGAGACGCATCGCCCGTGGCTCCGGGAGGGCAGGATTCCTTTTTAAGTTTCGCTTCGCTGCTTCCTTCACTCCGATTTCGAGAACAACAAATCCGCTTTTTCGAATGGATCGAAAAAGGTGTCTGTCTCCATTGACAAAACCACAGCTCCAAGCCTCTGCGGAACAATCCAACGAGCTTCTGGCTCGAGGGCTGAGGGGCAGTGGGGCGCGGGGGAGCGGAGGGGTCGGCAAGCTGGGCCCCGTGCTGCCCGAGCTCCCAGCGGGCGGAGGGGAGGTGCCGGAGGCTGCCCTTTCTAGCCCTCCCGGGTGCGTTCCTCTCTCTCTCTCTCTCTCTCTCTCTCTTTCTATCTCTTTTATTTATTGCAGCCGCTCGATCTCGCTTGAGGTAAATTCCACAAAGTCCCGTCTTCGCCCGTCAATGGCTCCTGGAAGTAAATCACAAACCCCCGAGGAAGCCACTGCCGCCGCCGCCGCCGCCGCCGCCGCCTCGTTCTCCCGCAGCTCTGGGCTCCAGGCGGAGCTCCGGCGTCGGGGGCCGAGGGCGGGGGGCGGCGGGAGAGCGGATGTAGGTTGCTGGGGAGGGGAGGTGGACAGCCAGGCGGCGAGACACCCAGCACCCCTCCGGGAAGCACTTCCAGTGGCTCCGAGCAGACCAGACACAAAGGGGGGAGTCGCCGCAGCTGCCAGTCTGCGGCGCTCCCGGTCACCGGAGTCGCCCCGCCTCCGCCTCCGCCTCCTCCTCAGTCTCCGGCTCTTCCCGACCCTGTCTGTCTCCGGCCTGTGGTGCAGCGCGGGAGGTGGCGGCAGCGACGGCGGCGGCGCGAAGAAGAACGTACTGCGCCTGCGCGCTCGCGGCCTCGCCCGGCCCCGCCCCTCGCTCCCGGGCTGTCTTAGACGCGGCGGGAGCGCGCGGCTTGTCTCACCCGAACTAGCGAGCCCCGGGTGGGGCTAGAAGCTGGTAGTATGGGCGGAAGTGGCCTTTCTGCTTCATACACGCAAACCTTCTATAGGCGCACATTTGGGATTCGCGGGGTGTGTGTGTGTGTGTGTGTGTGTGAGAGAGAGAGAGAGAGAGAGAGAGAGAGAGAGAGAGAGAGAGGAGAGAGGAGAGAGAGGGGGAGAGGGAGGGAGGGAGGCAGGCCACATTGTCCAGCGTTTGGCAAACTCTTCAAGCTGGGTGATTTAGCCCCTGGGTGGCGTCGCGGTCTTTTCCGCGATTCGGAGTAAAGCCTTGAGGGGCAAAACTGCACCTATTGTGTTTTGGTGCCAGAGCCTGCCTCTCCATAGTCGTAAGAATCCAGACGGTCACGCCTTTCCCAGAATCTTGGCCTCCTTGGTCTCCCCTCACTGACTAAAACAAAAGCCGGAATTAGAAAGACCACCCCTAAATTGATATTTTTGCTCTTATCGGCGTCCTGCTTCCCTCCAGCACCCATTCCCGTAGCCCTGCTTGTTCGACAGAAATACTGAACATTTGAAAGGATACGACGCCAGCAAAAAAAACTCATCCTTCTAAAATTCTATACTATCCTGCTGTTACTGTGCCTATTTGTCTATACAGCAACGTTTCCACTATAAGGGTGGGTCTTTATTCATGAAGTTTGGAGGCTTTAAAAGCTTTCTAGGACATGGGAAAGAAAATTGCAGTACGGAGTTGCTGCTTCAGGTTAGAGTGGAATCAAATCTTCGCACCCCAGGAAACCACAATGTCCTGTGGAAGCTTCCTTGAATCTGGAAAGGATCGGCTTAGTAGAGTTTTGTTTCTTTGTAAAATCCCAAGCAGCCAGGATTGGTGAAGAGACTTCTCCCCCTACTCCGCCCTGTAGCCTTTAAACACCCCTGGGGGATAATGCTGACTTGGGTGGGATTTTGCTGGGGGAGAAGGTGACGTGCGTGGCGTGCGTGGCGCCATGATCCGAAGTCTGGATTTAATTCTTAGCTACGAGGTGGAAAATTTGCGTGGGAGGGCGATCTTAGAGGTGAAGTCTAGCCTTCCTTTCTACTGAGCAGAAGGGTTATTCTGAAAGCTGGTTTCGCTGCTCTTTTCCTTCTGGCCAGGGGCAGTTCCAAAGATACATTAATAGAGATACTGGTCTCTGCTAGATTATTCAAGTCCCCTTTTATCTCTTTATATGAACATCAAGTAAATAAATCTCTGCATTCCTTAAACTAGTTGCTGTTATCATACTAAATATCTTCCATAATTAGAGGTTGTGTAATACCAGCCCAGGGTTCTCAGACTCTCTTTAGTGGAAATATTTTCATACAGTATACCCTTCAGGCAGAGAGCAATATTTCAAAGTAAAATCCCTTTTTTTAAAAATTAGAATGATCATATGCTTTAATTCGTTAGCTTTATTACTATATTTTGTTTTGCCCAAGAGGCCTAAAATAAGAAACAGTTATTGTTTTACTATTTGCCTTTCAAGAAATCAGATATAGCACTCAGAGAAATAGGATTTTAAGTATGTTAAGGTACAGAAAGTTTATTAATGGATAGCTTACTGTTTTTCATTCTCAAATTGGGATCAAGTACTTGATTATTCTATTTTTATTTGCATAAAATTTTTCCTAAGAAACAATAAGCACCCTTGTACATATTGTAAATATGTGATAAATTCTATAAAAAAGAAGAAAGAGACCTAGAAATTTTACATTTAAAAAATAAATGATACTAACTTGGTAGGAATAATTAGTAGACAACCAGATAAGCAACCCTCTTCCACTTTTATTACTCCATGGAGACATCGCTGTTAACTCACTATGGGAAAGAACATGAGAGAAGAACAATCTGTCTTGGCAAACAATCTGTCCACTAAGACAAGACAGTTCATGCTGGTGAAAACAAAGAATTGGCAGGGCCAGCCAAGTTTGTTATCTGTACTAGTCAAGGTAAACTAGGTTTTAACAAACATCTCAGCAACTTACAAGTCATGGTAGCCTATCACAGTGGGGTTCACTGGGCAACAGACCCTAAAAACTCAGATTTTTATGCAGGAGGTTATTGGGTAAAGCTCTCAAGAAAAATCTCTCTGGAGATGGAGGTTCACAAGATCAGGCAGAGGGGGAAGTTGAAGTGCAACACAGTTGCACAGAATTAACCAATTCTGCAGAAAGCACTGAGGAATGTTCCTTCAGCATTGTCCTAAATTGAGGGGGGGGGCAGATCTTCATACCATCACATCAAATAGTCATTATTTAGGTCTACACCTAGGGGAGGGAGGTGACTTTGGGAAAGAAAGCTTTCTTTAGCCAAGGACAACCCCAGAGAGGGACCCAGCTGAGAACTGTCAGCCACCAGCATTTCCAGCAGTCTGGAAAGGTTCTGCTTCAGTCCTAACGGGTAAATATGCTCATGGTAGTCACTGAAGTCCCCAGACTATGGAAGCTTCAAAGAGATACATGCTTTCAAGATTGCCACGGTAGAGATCATGAAATTTAATTGCTAGTGCTGCAATGTCTTGGTATGTCTAAGGAATGAAAATGAGGCCAGTTTATTGGAGCATAAGAGATTAAATTAGAGAGGTAGGCATGTGCCACATCACACAAGGCTAGTAGACCATAACAAAGATGTGGATCATTTGCCTATTTGCTCAGTTCTCTTTCCTTCCCATTTCTTCCTTTTTTCTGGAGCTGACTCCCTTAAACTAAATTTTCAACACTCCCTTGCCTATTGATTTCCACTTAGGTTCAGCCAACTGGAGAACCTATTGATTTGTCCAAACTCCCTGAAATGAAATGGAGGCTCCCTCTTATTTATTCCTTTGTTCAGCAAGTATTTATTGTCTACTGTGCTTCCAGGCTTTGTGCTAGGCTAGTTTGGATACAATGAGCAAAACAGTCCAAGTCTCTGTTCTCACAGAGCTCTGTGATACCAAAGAATTTACAGTTCCTCAAACACACATGCCTTGGTGCCTTTGCGCTTTATGTTTTGTCACCCAAGAACACCCGTTCCCCCTCTGACTATCTCATTAAAAAAAAATTTTTTTTTTTTGACAGAGAGAGTCAGAGAAAGGGACAGATAGGGACAGACAGGAAGGGAGAGAGATGAGAAGCATCAATTCTTCGTTGTGGCTCCTTACTTGTGCATTGATTTATTTCTCATATGTGCCTTAACTGGGAGACTACAGCAGAGCAAGTGACCCCTTGCTCAAGCCAGTGACCTTGGGCTTCAAGTCAGCGACCTTTGGGCTCAAGCCAGTGACCATGGGGTCATGTCTATGGTCCCACGCTCAAGCCAGTGACCCTGCACTCAAGCTGATGAGCCTTGCTCAAACCAGATGAGCCGGCGCTCAAGCCGGCGACCTCAGGGTTTCGAACTTGGGTCCTCTGCATCCAGTTTGATGTTCTATCCTCTGTGCCACCACCTGGTCAGGTTCATTAATTCTTTTTTACCATTCAATATCCAGCTTAAACCGTGCTACCTCCGAGAAGATTCCCCTGACCCTAAACCTCAAACAGAATTAATTATTCCCTCTTTGCATTACTTTTATTTTCTTTTTTTATAATTTATGCTACTTTTATAATAAACATTAATCAGGAAAAAACGATTTGCTGTTTTTAAAGAACAAATATAAATGATGCCTGTATGGTGTCTGAATTTCAAATTAGTGTTTATTTTCTTCAATAAAAAAGCATATTCCTTTATTAAATTTTAAGTACTTCTACCTACCCCACATTAAATTCATAATCAGTCTTTTATACCTTTTGTATAAATTAGTTAGCAACACTTTCTAACAGTTCATGCAAAGAACATCTGTTGGGAGGGAAAAAATAGGAGAGTATTGATTGGGTTTGGGTGTCGTCCAAAAGGAAAACAGATACTGAAAGGAAAGAGGGAGGAAGTAGGGAGAAACTTGATTACTTTATAGTTTTCCAGGGCTAGGCATATCTGTGACTAAGGCATAATAGATTATCTTCATTCCACTTCAAAAAGTGAGACACATGCATTTCCAATAAATGCAATTACCAAAAGAGAATTAGAGTCAAATATGGAACTAGGGTCTGCTAACTCAGGTTTCATATCTTTCATCTTTTTATCTTTTTCTTTTTTTATTGATTATTAGAGAGAGAGGAAAGAAGAAAGAGAAACATTTATTTGTTGTTCCGTTTATTTATACATTCATTAGTTGATTCTTGTATGTGCCCTGACTGGGGGATTGAACCTGCAACCTTGGCGTATCTGGACAACACTTTAACCAACTGAGCTACCTGGCCAGAGCTTGTTATCTCTATTTTTTCTTTTTCTTTTCTTTCTTATCTTTTTTTTTTGAGAGAAAGAGAGAAAAAGACAAGAAGGGAGAGAGATGAGAAGCATCAACTCATAGTTGCTTCTCTGTAGTTGTTCATTGATTGCTTCTCATATATGCCTTGATGGGGGAGGTGGGGCCGGTGCTGAAGCTAAGCCAGTGACCCCTTGCACAAGCCAGTGACCTTGGGCTCAAGCCAGCAATCTTGGGATCATGCTGATGATCCTGCGGTCAAGCTGGCAACCCCACACTCAGGCTGGCGAGCCTCAAGTCAAATGAACTTGTGATCAAGCCGGCCACCTTGGGGTTTTGAATCTGGAACCTCAGCATTCCAGATCAACACTCTATCCACTGCACCACTACCGATCAAGCCAGGGCTTGTTATCTCTTTTTATTCAACTTTATTATTAATCAACTCTTGATTGTCAAAATGACAATGTCTGTTACTTTCAAATCTGTACTAAAAGTGTTACCTACTCATTAATTCAACTGATATTTATTAAGCATCTATTTGCCCATAAGTGAATAAAAAACAAAGGCCTCTGTCTTCTTGGAACTTCATTGTAGCAGAGGGAAACAGACAATAAACAAACAAACAAAAAAGACATATAAAATATCTAATATATAGAAAGTGCCAAATATTATGGATAAAGAAAAGGAAGACAGGTTAAAAGTAACTGAAATTGGTAGGGTGGCCAATCAGGTAATAGGATAAAACATGGAAGTTGGGCTAAGTGTTGTTTAAAAGTAAAATTTGAGCAAAGATGTGAAGAAACAGTACTCTTTGGAAGAATTAAAAAGTTCTTCCATGGCCCTGGCCGGTTGGCTCAGCGGTAGAGCGTCGGCCTAGCGTGCAGAAGTCCCGGGTTCAATTCCCGGCCAGGGCACACAGGAGAAGCGCCCATTTGCTTCTCCACCCCTCCGCCGCGCTTTCCCTCTCTGTGTCTCTCTTCCCCTCCCGCAGCCAAGGCTCCATTGGAGCAAAGATGGCCCGGGCGCTGGGGATGGCTCTGTGGCCTCTGCCCCAGGCGCTAGAGTGGCTCTGGTCGCAACATGGCGACGCCCAGGATGGGCAGAGCATCGCCCCCTGGTGGGCAGAGCGTCGCCCCTGGTGGGCGTGCCGGGTGGATCCTGGTCGGGTGCATGCGGGAGTCTGTCTGACTGTCTCTCCCTGTTTCCAGCTTCAGAAAAATGGAAAAAAAAAAAAAAAAAAAAAAAGTTCTTCCATGACTAGTCCCTGACATCTTGGGAGACACTGACTAAGATAGGCAATGGACCAGATAAGCATTTTGTATTTATCCTACCAGTACTCGGCAGCTATTTAAGGATGTTAAGAAGAGAAATAGCATGATCAAATATGGATTTTGAATAACAAATCATTCAGACTGGTAAATGGAAATTGGTTTAGAATGAGGTTATCAAGAGATCATTTGGACCCTGGCCAGTTGGCTCAGTGGTAGAGCATTGGCCCGGCATGTAGAAATTCCGGGTTCGATTACCAGTCAGGGCACACAGGAGAAGCGCCAATCTACTTCTTCACCCTTCCCACTCTCCTTCCTCTCTGTTTCTCTCTTCCCCACCCACAGCCAAGGCTCCATTGGAGCAAAGTTGGACCAGACAGTGAGGATGGCTCCATGGCCTCCATCTCAGGCGTTAGAATGGCTCTAATTGCAATGGAGCCAGATGGGCAGAGCATCACCCCCTAGTGGGCTTGACGAGTGGATCCTGGTGCGGCGCATGTGGGAATCTGTCTCTGCCTCCCCGCTTCTCATTTCAGAAAAAATACAAAAAGAGAGAGAGAGAGATCATTTGGGAAGCTACCCAACCCAGCAGGAGAAAAGGCCCTTATGTCAAAATAAGAACCCCTTACATCAAAAGAGCTATGTATATCTAGAAGTTAATAAAAGAACCAATGCATAGCCATAGCTAATTACTAATAACCAGCAACATTTTTAGAGATACTTCAGTTCTACTGTGCATTAGATCTTTGCATCAGTCTCAAAGGTACAAAGTTTCAAAATTACCAGTTACAATAGGAACTCAGGCACAAGGAATGAAATATGGGTGAACCAGGCACAAGGTAGGCTGCTGTACTTTCAGAAAAAGATAGAAACCTAAAACTGGATTGAGTTTTAACCCAAAAGTTAAAATACAAAGTCCGAGAACTATTAGTGCATAATCTTTTCCTGTCTATGATCGTAGGAGAAGGTGGGACTAAGCTTGTAGTTAGAACCCAGGTAAACTGTGGCAAAAAGAGTCTAGATAAGAAAAGCAGCCCTATAGGAAGTTTGGCTACTTTGACATGTGTGGCAGAGACATGGGTGCTCCACAAACATATCACCTGCTCCTTAATGTTTCCAACTTCTTTGTGGAGATATTGGAGAAGCACAGAGCAGCGAGTATTACACTCCAGCTGTCTTTTGAATTGGAGAGAGAAAACAACCAAGAACACCAAGCACTCCAGGTAGTACAACTACAAAACAGTGCAGCCATCATTAGCTTGGGTCCCTGATAACTAAATAGAACCCCTCTTTAACATACACTGGACATGAATCTTGAATAAAAAATTAAACTTTCATATTAAGCGACAGAGATTATAGGATAGTTATTGAACATAATTTAACCTATGTAGACGAATCAACATGTGTTACCTTCAATAGATAAAGTACCAGAATAGTAGGCAACAGAGTAAAACCATTATTATGCCAGCATATTTTCACAAAGCCAGGCTATGATTCACAAATAAGAAATATGGAAGAGAATAGCTAGCATTTTTTTAAAGTAGGGTCTGTAATCTTCATACAACATCAGGGTGGTTAACTCTTTTATATATTTATATATATTGATTATATATATCGTGTGTATATATATATATATAATTTTATTTACTGATTTTAGAGTGAAGAGCGAGAGAGAAAGTTCTGGGAGAGGAGAGGGAAACATCAACTCATAGTTGCTTCTCGTATGTGCCTTGACCAGGCTAGCCCAGGGTTTCCAACTGGCAACCTCAGCATTCCAGATGGATATTTTATGCACTACAAGGGTAGTAAATTCTTTCAAAGAATGGCATGTACCAGGCCATCTTTGCTCCAATGGAGCCTCGCTGCGGGAGGGGAAGAGAGAGACAGAGAGGAAGGAGAGGGGGAGGGGTGGAGAAGCAGATGAGCGCCTCTCCTGTGTACCCTGGCCGGGAATCGAACCCGGGACTTCTGCACGCCAGGCCGACGCTCTACCACTGAGCCAACTGGCCAGGGCCGAGGGAAAATATTAAACCAGAAAACCAAATTTTTAGTAACAGCTCTGCTACTGATTCTTTGACCTTGAGCAAATCATTTCACTTCTCTAGGTCTCAATTTCTCATCTGTAAAATAAATTTGGACTAATTATTCCTGTTTTCTATCAGCTTTAAAACTCTTATTTAGGCCTGACCTGTGGTGGCGCAGTGGATAAAGCGTCGACCTGGAAATGCTGAGGTCGCCGGTTTGATACCCTGGGCTTGCCTGGTCAAGGCACATATGGGAGTTGATGCTTCCAGCTCCTCCCCACCTTCTCTCTCTGTCTCTCTCTCCTCTGTCTCTCTCTCTCCCTTTCTCTCTCCTCTCTAAAATGAACAACAACAAAAAAAACCAAAACTCTTATTTACTAACATCACTGACTATCCTGTGTTAAGAATATTACATATAATGACAGGTTTCCTTTTACCCTAAAGAACACAGCTGAAAACAGAAATATTTGGAACAAAGCCTTTCTACAGCATATTACTTTATATTAGTGGAAATGTAGTGATTCTTTGTTTAAAATTATTTCATGAGCCTGACCAGGTGGTGGCGCAGTGGATAGAGCGTCGGACTGGGATGCAGAAGGACCCAGGTTCAAGACCCCGAGGCCTCGGCCTAGCGTGCGGAGGACCCGGGTTCAATTCCCGGCCAGGGCACACAGGAGAAGCGCCCATTTGCTTCTCCACCCCTCCGCCGCGCTTTCCTCTCTGTCTCTCTCGTCCCCTCCCGCAGCCAAGGCTCCATTGGAGCAAAGATGGCCCGGGCGCTGGGGATGGCTCTGTGGCCTCTGCCCCAGGCGCTAGAGTGGCTCTGGTCGCAACATGGCGACGCCCAGGATGGGCAGAGCATCGCCCCCTGGTGGGCAGAGCGTCGCCCCTGGTGGGCGTGCCGGGTGGATCCCGGTCGGGCGCATGCGGGAGTCTGTCTGACTGTCTCTCCCTGTTTCCAGCTTCAGAAAAATGAAAAGAAAAAAAAAAAAAAAAAGACCCCGAGGTCGCCAGCTTGAGCGCAGGCTCATCTGGCTTGAGCAAAAAAAAAAGCTCACCAGTTTGGACCCAAGGTCGCTGGCTCCAGCAAGGTGTTACTCAGTCTGCTGAAGGCCCGCAGTCAAGGCACATATGAGAAAGCAATCAATGAACAACTAAGAAGTCGCAATGCGCAACGAAAAACTAATGATTGATGCTTCTCATCTCTCTCCGTTCCTGTCTGTCTGTCCCTGTCTATTTCTGCCTCTGTAAAAAAATTTAAAAAAAATAATAAATAAATAAATAAATAATTATTTCATGAAATTGTTGGAAGTATTTATATAGTTTTGAGTTCTGAGTTATACAATTTTATAGAAAAGAAATCATTTTTTCTTTTTTATTTATTCTTTATTTTTTATTTTTCTGAAGTTAGAAGCGAGGAGGCAGAGAGACAGACTCCTCCATGCACCAGACTGGGATCCACCCAGCATGCCCACTAGAGGGCGATGATCTGCCCATCTGGGGCGTTGCTGGAACCATCCTCAGTGCCTGGGCCAACTTTGATCCAAAGGAGGGGAAGAGATAGATAGAAAAGAGAGAAAGAAGAGTGGAAAAGCAAATGAGCGCTTTTTCTGTGTGCTCTGACCAGAAATTGAACCTGGAACTTCCACACTCCAGCCGATGCTTTACGGCTGGGCAACTGACCAGGGCCCGAAATCACTGTTTTTTGTTTATTATTTTTACATTTTCTTTTTAATGTTATGATTCCCACTGTTCATAGCAAGAATGTAGAAGAAATATATTTTTCCATTTACATCCTAATATGTAGTCAAAACAAACAATTTGACCTTTATAACTCCAAAAAGGTCTAAATCACACCTTACAACTAATTCAGAAATAATATGACTTACAAAAGTTATTAATCAATCAGTAAGCATGTATTGAGTCCCTCTGGGTGACTTTGTAAAAATGCTATATAAATACTAACTTTTTTTTTAATATCTTTATTTTTTATTTTTTTTACAGACAGAGAGAGAGTCAGAGAGAGGGATAGACAGGGATAGACAGACAGGAACGGAGAGAGATGCGAAGCATCAATCATCAGGTTTTCGTTGCGCATTGGGACACCTTAGTTGTTCATTGATTGCTCTCTCATATGTGCCTTGACTGTGGGTCTTCAGCAGACCGAGTAACACCTTGCTCAAGTCAGCAACCCTGGGTCCAAGCTGGTGAGCTTTTTGCTCAAACCAGATGAGCCCACGCTCAAGCTGGCGACCTCAAGGTCTCGAATCTGGGTCCTTGGCATTGCAGTCCGATGCTCTATCCAGTGCGCCACCACCTGGTCAGGCTCAATACTAACTTTTAAAATTTTATTTATTGCCTAACCTGTAGTAGTGTAGAAGATTGAGCATGGACCTGGTATGCTGAGAGCCGAGGTTTATAACCCTGAGGTTGCCTGCTTGGGCAAGGGCTTGCCAGCTTGAACGTTGGATCATCGACATAATCTCAAGGTCGCTAGCTTGAGCTCACAGTTACTGGCTTGAGCAAGGGGTTACTGGCTCTGCTGTAGTCTCCCGGTCAAGGCACATATCAGAAAGCAATCAATGAACAACTATAGTGAAGCAACTACAAGTTGATGCTTCTCATCTCTTTTTTCCTATCTTTCTTTTCCTGTCTCTCTCTTCATCTGAAAAATTATTTATTGATTTTAGAAAGAGATAAGAAAGGAGAGAGAGAAAAAACATCAAGTTGTTCCACTTTTTTGTGCATTCATTGGTTGACTCTGACCAGAGATTGAACCCGCAACCTTGGTATATCTAGACGATGCTCTAACCAAATGAGCTACCCGAACAGGGCAATATTATTCCTTTTTTTTTTTTTTTGTATTTTTCTGAAGCTGGAAACGGGGAGAGACAGTCAGACAGACTCCTGCATGCGCCCTACCGGGATCCACCTGGCACGTCCACCAGGGGGCGACACTCTGCCCCTCCAGGGCGTCGCTCTTTGTGACCAGAGCCACTCTAGTGCCTGGGGCAGAGGCCAAGGAGCCATCCCCAGCACCTGGGCCATCTTTGCTCCAATAGAGCCTCGGCTAAGGGAGGGGAAGAGAGAGACAGAGAGGAAGGAGAGGGGAAGGGGTGGAGAAGCAGATGGGCGCTTCTCCTGTGTGCCCTGGCCAGGAATCGAACCCGGGACTTCTGCACACCAGGCCAACGCTCTACCACTGAGCCAACCGGCCAAGGCCAATATTATTCCTTTTTAATGCTTCATAAATTTGCATGTCATACTTGCTCAGGGGCCATATTAGTCTCTATAGCATTTCAATTTTAGTGTATGTATTGTCAAAATGAGCACTCAACATTAGGTAACTGTGATTGAGCATAGCATAGTTACCTAATGTTGAAATAATAAAAGCATAAGGTATTTCTCTCTAATTATTTCATGGACAATTATAAAATCTGTGAAAATCTTATTTCCTTAGAAATATTTATAATATTAAAGAGTAGTGACTGCCTGACCTATGGTGGCATAGTGGATAAAATGTCAACCTGGAATGCTGAGGTCACCAGTTCAAACCCCTACAGACAACTACAGGAGGTCCTCAGGTTAGTACAGTCTCGACATACGATGTTTCACGTTTACAACGCTCACTCCCATAAAAACTTATAAAAATTGAGACATGAGTGCTTCAGCTTATGCCATTAGTGTTCATACTTTTTTTTTGAAGATTTTATTTATTCATTTTAGAGAAGAGGGAGAGAGAAATAAGGGGAAAGGAGCAGGAAGCAACAACTCCCATATGTGCCTCGACCAGGCAAGCTCAGGGTTTCAAACCAGCAACCTCAGTGTTCCAGGTCGATGCTTTATCTGCTGCACCACCACAAGTCAGGCCAACATCCATACTTTTTTTACACTCATTTATTGTCATTTTTTTTGTGTGTCCTTTCCTTTTTCTGTGACTTAGTTGTATTTTTATATTCTAGATTATGGTTTTACAAATGTTTTAAGATAGGTAAGTGACTTAGGCTAGGGTATGTTTCGACATACATCAAAATTTGGGTTATGTCACTGTCACAGAAATGGAACTGTGTTGTAACACAAGGACCTCCTGTGCTATGAATCGGTGCTTCCCACTTCTCCCCCCTCTTTCTCTCTCTTCCTCTGTCTCTCTCCTTTCTCTAAAAATCAATAAATAAAAAAGTCTAAAAAAAAGGATGAAGAGTAGTGACTAATTCATATGCTCCTATACCCAGAAAATGTTCAATAAATAGTTATTGGAAAAGCCAGATAACTGAGGACACAAAACAAGTAAAAAATATTTAATCCTGCAAAGGCTTATTTGTATCTTAGAGATTAAAAAAATTATAATGACTAATTTTTTATTATTACATATTCTACAAATGTTTGAAACTTTTTCTAGTTATTAAGCATGTCAATATTATTCTCACTTAGATGCTGAGGCTGTTGCATAAACATTGAAATGCACAGAAGTTAAAAAACAACTGTCTTATGGCCTTGCATTCTAGTTTTTCTGGCTTACGATAAATATTTATCTGGCCTCTCTTAATGACCTTCAAATAACTGTACTAGACTATCTTCTTGCGGAAATTACTCAAATAATTTTAAGAGCAACTGAAACTACTGTAATACCCATCCTCACAACCTTCACCCTGTGTAAGATAAGTACATATTCATTCTTCTTAGAGGCTTCTGAAATACAGAAGTATCTACATCAAAACTTACATTCTTTCTTAATCTAGAATTTCCCTGATTCAAATTGGTTAGATCAGGGGTCGGGAACCTATGGCTCGTGAGCCAGATTTGGCTCTTTGATTGGCTGCATCTGGCTTGCAAATAAATCTTTAATAAAAATAATAATAACGGCCCTGGCCGGTTGGCTCAGTGGTCGAGCATTGGCCTGGCGTGCAGGAGTCCCAGATTCGATTCTCGGCCAGGGCACATAGGAGAAGCGCCCATCTGCTTCTCCACCCCTTCCCCTCTCCTTCCTCTCTGTCTCTCTCTTCCCCTTCTGCAGCCAAGGCTCCATTGGAGCAAAGTTGGCCCGGGTGCTGAGGATGGCTCCATGGCCTCTGCCTCAGGCGCTAGAATGGCTCTGGTTGCAACAGAGCAACACCCCAGATGGGTAGAGCATCGCCCCCTGGTGGGCAGAGCGTTGCCCCTGGTGGGTGTGCCGGGTGGATCCCGGTCGGGCGCATGCAGGAGTCTGTCTGACTGTCCCTCCCCATTTCCAGCTTCAGAAAAATACAAAAAATAATAATAATAAATAAAATAATAATAACGTTAAAAATATAAAACATTCTCATGTATTATAATTCAATTATTTCCTGCCTCTCATGTTCATGGTTGCGGGTGGCTGGAGCCAATCACAGCTGTCCTCTGGGACAACACCAAATTTTTATTGGATAATGCGTAATGTACACAGGTCGTTGTATGGCTCTAACAAGATTACATTTTAAAATATGTGACGTTTATGGCTCTCTCAGCAAAAAGTTTCCCTATCCCTGGGTTAGATATTTAGAGCTAAAATGTGTTGTTTTTATCTTAACACAAACTAATCATGCTGAAAACTTGAACCTCTTCCATTCAACTTCCTTCCCCTTCAACTAGACCAATTTTAAACCCCTATTGCAGTAAGAAATTGAATTATATAACAAATTTAGGGTGAAATCTTTGTCTAAATTTGGTCTCAAAGATGTTCAAAAAGAAAGATGATCACCCACTCTTTTTTATTTTTTAAAGTGTGGTAGCGGGAGAGCAACTCCTGCATGTGCGCCCGACTTGGATCTACCTGGCAGCCCCAACCCTGTCTGAGGTCAGTGCTCAAATCAACCCAGCTATCTCAGCGCCTAAGGCCAACCCAGCAATCCTCATTGCCCAGGCAGACACTCAAACCAACTGAGCCACTGGCTGCAGCAGGGGAACACAGAAAGAAGGGGGAGCAGGAGGGAGAGAGAAGTAGATGGTCGCTTCTCATGTGTGCCCTGACTGGAGATTGAACCCAGGACATCCGCATGCCAGGCTAGTGCTCTATCCACTGAGCCAACCAGCCGGGCCCATCCATTCATTTTTATGGGAAAAAATCCAAGCTTCACTTATAAAAATAACAATTTAAAAGAAGGCTGTTCATGGGTAGCTCATCTCAGAGCACATCCCTATTTCATCCAGCACGAAGGTTATATAGTATCTCTCATATTTTTAATATTCTTTTGCTTCAGAATCATCATTACCTTTCACTGGCTAACACATTTCTTCTGGGGGGATTCTCTTTCAGTATACAGTTCTCATATTAATCAAGTTGTTCAGTATATATCTACTATTATCCAGAAATCAGCTCTATATATTTATTATTCTTAAAACACAGAGGAAAAAAATGGAAATACCAGACTTGTAGGGGGTAGGGGTTCATTTCAAATATTACAGAATAATTTTTCCATTTAGAAAAAGGCACCAAACACGAATTATTACTAGAATAGTTTCACAGCTAAGGATCACTCATACACAGTTTGTTTGCCAAGTTTTATGTAGGACATCTGTCAGAAATTTTATTTACCATTGTCTCTATTTCCTACATCTCCCTCTAAGGATATTTTTAAAACTTCAGTAATAGAAAAAAAAATGGGGCAGAAAGAAAAATCTGATAGGGTGATTAGCCTCAGTAATAATTTCTAATTAAAGGGCTAATGATCAGTATCATATAACCAGTTGTCCATTGCCTCACCTACCTCTAACTAAGGACAATCCTAGAGGATAAAGATCAATTCTTTAGCTTATGAACAAAGATCTTCACATTCTTTCCAGCCTTATCCACCTCCCTGCTTTAGCTCCCTAAGAGTCCAAACACACTGAGCCTATTACAGTTTGCTGAATCTACCAGGCCCTTTCCCAAATTTCATCTCTTTTCTAATTAAAAAAAAAGGTAGAAAGGGAGTTCTATAATTTTCTACGAGTTATTCCCTTCATCTTTGATGGCTTCTCCTGCATCTTCTCCAAGCAATCTCGTATTCTTTTTCCAAAACCCGGTGTAGTCTGACTTGTGGTGGTGAGTGGATAAAAACATCAACCTGGAATGCTGAGGTTGCCATTTCAAAATCCTGGGCTTGCCTGTCAAGGCACATACAGGAAGCAACTACTATGAATTGATGCTCCCTGCTTCTTCCCACCTCTCTCTCTCCCTCCCCCTCCTCTCCTCTCTCTAAAACTCAATAAATAAAAAATTTAAAAAAAACAAGTGTAACTGCCACCTCCCTGGTTAAACATTCTCCTGTTCCCAGGTCAACATTATCTATTATCTGCCTTTCTTCTCTGTTCCCAAAAGGTTTTCTTCACACTCGAGAGTAGTATAACATTCCTCTTGCTTTTGTGTGTGTGTGTGTGTGTGTGTGTGTGTGTGTGTGTGTGTGTGTGAGAGAGAGAGAGAGAGAGAGAGTGACAGAGTCAGAGAGAGAAACAGACAGGGACAAACTGAAAGGGAGAGAGATGAGAAGCATCAATTCTTCCTTGTTAGGACCTTAGTTGTTCATTGATTGTTTACTCACATATGCCTTGACTGGGGGGCTCCAGCAGACCGAGTAACCCCTTGCTCGAGCCAGCGACCTTGGGCTCAAGCTGGTGAGCCTTGCTCAAACCAGATGAGCTCATGCTCAAGCTGGCTAGCTCGGGGTCTCGAACCTGGGTCCTCTGTGTCCCAGTCCAACACTCTATCCACTGCGCCACCACCTGATCAGGCTCCTCTTCTATTTTTATTCTTTGCTTTGATTTCAGAAGAAGATGGGTTATTTTAATGTTATATCCTTTATACTTTTCTGTATTTTTTTACTTTGTACTATTTTTTTTTATTTTATTTATTCATTTTTAGAGATGAGAGAGAGAGAGAGGAGAGACAGAGAGAGAGAGAGAAGGGGGAGGAGCTAGAAGCATCAACTCCCATATGTGCCTTGACCAGGCAAGCCCAGGGTTTCGAACCGGCGACCTCAGCATTTCCAGGCCAACACTTTATCCACTGCGCCACCACAGGTCGATATGTATTTTTTTAAATTAGAAAAATATAAATATTATTTCAAAGTAGTAGTTCTGGACAGAGAATATAAAAGAAAAACAAGTAATATTTGGTATCCAGAACAAAAATTTTATTCAAGGTAAGGAAATGCAAAAGAATTAAGCAAAGCCTTTGCATATTATCAAAAACAAATTACTTCACAAATGACACTTTATCATCAGCACCATTTCCTAATACAATCAAAATCTTCTGGATTTTTTAATATTCTATTTAGCATTCTGGCTTATTACCAGTTAGATTTGTGACATTTTATTTTTTCTATTTTATTTTGCTATTTTTTTATACATAAAGATTTTTATTTATTGAATATACAGAGAAAGAAGATGGGGCGAAGGGGTAGAGTGAGAAGTATTAACTCATAGTTGCTTCACTTTAGTTACTGCTTGCTTCTTGTATGTGCCTTGACCATGCAAGCCTAGGGTTTTGAACCAACGACCTCAGCATTCCAATTCGCTGCTTTATTCACTGCACTACCACAAGTCAGGCATATTTTTTCTATTTTATTGTATTATATTATTCATGTAAGCCTCTTAAAGCCCTTAGTGAAAGAGAAACAGTGTAAAGAAGCCTTTTGGGCATTAGAATTAATAACTGTTTCTAGCAGGTTCTATTAGATTCACATATTTAGCTGGAACGGGAACACTTCTTTAGAGAAAGGCATTATGAAGACAGCAAAACAACTAACCATGTGGCTAAAACCTATAGAATAAAAGAGCTCCCACATGCAGTCAACATAAGCACACCTATATACAACAAATCATAAGTGACATACAGAAGGTTCTGATATTAATTTCCACCTCTTCTTCATTATAGAACTTATGAAAACCCTTAGCTACAAATGGCTAAATTGTGTTTGTTTTCTCTCTCTTTTTTTAAATTCATTTTAGAGAAGGTAGAGAGGAGCAGGAAGCATCAATTCCCATATGTGCCTTGATCAGGCAAGGCTGGGGTTTTGAACCAGCAACCTCAGAGTTCCAGGTGGATGCTTTATCCACTGCGCCACCACAGGTCAGGCTAAATTGTATTTTCTTAAATTTATTTTAATATATCTTCTTTTGCTAATTTTCTTTTGTGTGTTCTGTTCTTGAACAATGCAGATCTGGCTAGGATGCAAGGTGGCTTATAACATCAGTACCTTTATTATTTGCAAAAGCAGTGATGCTTTCTAAACCTGTAATTTCTTTTTTTCTTCTTTCTTTTTGTTTTTTATTATATTTTTAGCGAGAGAGAGGGACAGACAGACAGCAAGGGCTCATATAAGAAGCATCAACTTGTAGTTGTGGCACCTTATCTGTTCACTGATTGCTTTCTCATATGTGCCTTGACCAGGGGTCTCCAGCCAAGCCAGTGACCCCTTGCTCAAGCCAGCAACCTTGGGCTTCAAGCCAGAGACCTTTGGCATCATCCAACGACCTTTGGGCTCAAGCCAGCAACCATGGAGTCATGTCTATGACCATGGAGTCACTCGAGCCAGCTATCCCGTACTCAACCTGGTGAGCCTGAGCTCAAGCCAGATGAGCCCATGCTCAAACTAGTGACCTCAGGGTTTTGAATCTAGGTCCTTGGAGTCCCAGGCTGATGCTTTGTCCACTGTGCCATCATCTGGTGTCAGGCTAAACCTGTAATTTCTGAATGATCAATTCAAATTGTATTGTCTTGGAGGCTTGGCCTGTGGTCTGCTCTGCAAGCTTTGCTCTATCCCAGTATCACTCAGCTATCTCCATGACTGATGTTACCCACAATGTCAGGTCTCGGTTCTTGAGTTCAAATAAGAAAGAATTCAAAGCCAAGAAGTCTAGCACAAGTTTATTTAAAAAGTCACAGAGGTAGAAGACATGAGCCAGTTGGACTGCATGAACTCAGGGAACAAGTACAGAGGCAAAACAATAACACTTGGCACGTAAGAGAGAAAATAGAGGATACATGCCTAAGAAAAGAAGAGAGGAAAGGGGCGGGGCAATGAGAGAGACAGAGAAAGAGTGCGTGCACTGAGTTTTTCACCCTTAAGGGTTTTTATTTGTTCTCTAAAGACAGAAATTTCAGACTGACCTGTAGTGGCACAGTGGATAAAGCGTCGACCTGGAACACTGAGGTTGCTGGTTCAAAACCCTGGGCTTGCCTGGTCAAGGCACATATGGGAATTGATGCTTCCTGCTCCTCCCCCTTTCTCTCTCTCTCTTTTCTCTCTAAAGTGAATAAATACATAAATAATATATTTAAAGACAGAAATTTTAGGGGAAGTCTCAGGGGAGGATCTCAATAGAATATTCATTAATTTTCCAGTTGTGTCCTTTCAGGGAAGTGGACTCTACTGATTGGTTGGCACTAACGTAGGGGTCATTAGTCACTGTGGTCTTTTTTTTTTTTTTTTTTCATTTTTCTGAAGCTGGAAACAGGGAGAGACAGTCAGACAGACTCCCGCATGCGCCCGACCGGGATCCACCCGGCACGCCCACCAGGGGCGATGCTCTGCCCACCAGGGGGCGATGCTCTGCCCATCCTGGGCGTCGCCATGTTGCGACCAGAGCCACTCTAGCGCCTGAGGCAGAGGCCACAGAGCCATCTCCAGCGCCCAGGCCATCTTTGCTCCAATGGAGCCTCGGCTGCGGGAGGGGAGGAGAGAGACAGAGAGGAAAGCGCGGCGGAGGGGTGGAGAAGCAAATGGGCGCTTCTCCTGTGTGCCCTGGGCAGAATCGAACCCGGGTCCTCCGCACGCTAGGCCGACGCTCTACCGCTGAGCCAACCGGCCAGGGCCTGTGGTCTTTTGTTTAAAATTTTATTTATCGATTTTTTAGAGAGGGGAGAGAAGCATCCATTCATAGTAGTTGCCTTTCTCTATGTGCCTTGACCAGGCAAGCCCAGGGTTTTGAACCGGTGACCTCAGTATTCCAGGTCAACACTTTATCTACTGCACTACCACATGTCAAGCTGCTTCTGGTCTTGATGTCAGCCATGGCATCGCTTCATCTGGTTTTGCTGCTTTCTGGGCCTGGAGTTGAGATACAGGAGTTGAGGCCTAGATATTATTTCTACTTTGACCAAAACTGTCTCTGTGGTCAACAGACCTGAGGCTTTGTTCCTAAGATTTTTTTTTTTTCCTTTCCTCTGCATTCTTCCCAAGTTGGAAACGGGGAGGCAGTCAGACAGACTCCCTCATGCGCCCAACCGGGATCCACCCGGCATGCACACCAGGGGGCGATGCTCTGCCCATCTGGGGTGTTGCTCTGTTGCAACCAGAGCCATTCTAGCGCCTGAGGCAGAGGCCACAGAGCCATCCTCAGCGCCCGGGCCAACTTTGCTCCAATGGAGCCTTGGCTGCGGGAGGGGAAGAGAGAGACAGAGAGAAAGGAGAGGGGGAGGGATGAAGAAGCAGATGGGCGCTTCTCCTGTGTGCCTTGGCCAGGAATCGAACCCGGGACTCCCTCACGCCAGGCCAACGCTCTACCACTGAGCCAACTGGCCGGGGCCTGTTTCTAAGATTATTTGATGTGGGTCAGAACCTCATTGTCCCAAGGGCTTAATGGTAAGGGAGTGGTCATACAGAGGAGAAGGAGGCAGGTGAATGCTGGATGGGGACAGTTTGAATCAGTGATTTGTCTCAGCTTCTCCATTCCACTTGCCAAAAAATTTTCCTGGCACCTTACTATCCAGCCTCAATGTGATCAGGATTTTTCTGTATTATGTTATGTTCTGTATTATGATGAGAAGCATTATTTGAATACTTTGACTTTTTTCATTGTATTTCCTCTGTAACATTAGTTAAAACCATCTCTTTTCTTTCCCCTAAGTGAGAAGCAGGGAGGCAGAGTGACAGACTCCTGCATGCACCTAGGCAGGATCCACCCAGCAAGCCCTCTACCAGGCAATGCTCTGCCCATCTGGGCCATTGCTCCATTGCTCAATAACCAAGCTATTTTAGCACCTGAGGCGAGGCCATGGAGCCATCCTCAGTGCCCTGGGCTAACTTGCTCCAACTGAGCCATGGCTGCAGGACAGGAAGAGAGAGATAGAGAGAAAGAAGGGAGGGGGTGAGGGGTAAAGAAGCAGCTGTGTGCCCCGACCAGGTATTGAACCTGGGATGTCCTTATGCCAGGCCAACGTTCTACCACCAAGCCAACTGGCCAGGGCCAAAACCTTCTAGTATATATATCCCTGCAAGGTTTTTACTCTTAAGCTATTTAAATCTCTCACTGTGAGGTCTACAATAGCACTTAGAGCATCATATTGCAAATTATCTCCTTAGGAAGTCAAGACATTATAAATTACTTAAGGGCTGGGATTTTAGCCTCAGGATTTAGCATAAGTCTGACACATATAAGGTCCTCAACGAATGCAGTACTTATAGTACTTATTTGAATAAGTAAATGAAAAACAAAGAATTTATTTTAAGGCCTGACCCTTAGTGGCACAGTGGATAAAATGTCGCCCTGGAACGCTCAGATTGCCAGTTCAAAACCTTTGGCTTGCCAGACTGGGCGATGGCGCAGTGGATAGAGTGTCGAACTGGGATGCGGAGGACCCAGGTTCGAGACCCCGAGGTCGCCAGTTTGAGTGCAGGCTCATCTGGTTTGAGCAAAGCTCACCAGCTTGGACCCAAGGTCACTGGCTTGAGCAAGGGGTTACTCGGTCTGCTGAAGGCCTACGGTCAAGGCACATATGAGAAAGCAATCAATGAACAACTAAGGTGTCACAACGAAACACTGATAATTGATGCTTCTCATCTCTCTTTGTTCCTGCCTGTTTGTCCCTATCTGTCCCTCTCTCTGACTCTCCCTCTGTCTCTGTAAATAAATAGATAGATAGATAGATAGATAGATAAATAGATAAACATAAAACCCTAGGCTTGCCTGGTCAAGGCACATATGGGAGTTGATGCTTCCTGTTCCTACCCCTTCTCTCTCTTCTCTCTAAAATGAATAAATAAAATCTTATATAAAAAATATATTTTAAGAAACAGAGAAGTATCAGGAATAATTTTCAAATGAATTTAAGATATGAAATGAATTTCCTGAACTAAAAATAAAACCCAATTTAAAAATGAGCAAAGGATTGCCTGACCAGGCAATGGTGCTGTGGTTAGAGCATCAGACTGGGACGCAGAGGACCCAGGTTCAAAACCCTGAGGTTGCCAGCTTGAGAGGGGGCTCATCTGGTTTGAGCAAGGCTCACCAGCTTGAGCCCAAGGTTGCTGGCTTGAGTAAGGGATCACTTGTTTGCTGTAGCCCCTCAGTCAAGGTATATATGAGAAAGCAATCAATGAACAACTAAGGTGCCACAATGAAGAACTGATGCTTCTCATCTCTCTCCCTTTCTGTCTGTCCCTATCTGTCCTTCTCTCTGTCTCTGTCACACACACACACACACACACACACACACACAAATTAAATGGGCAAAGGATCTAAATAGACATTACTCCAAAGAAGATATTCAAATGACCAATAAAAACATGAAAAGATGTTCAATACTCTTATCCATTAGGGAAATGCAAATCAAAACCACAGCGAGAACCTCTTCACACTCACTAAGATGGCTAAAATAAAAAAAGACAAAAGTGTTGATAGGAATGTGGAGAAATTTGAACCATGATATATTACTGGTAGTAATGTAATATGGCACAGCTGTTTTGGAAAGCAGTTTGATAGTTCTTGAAAAGTTAAGCATACTGGAACCATATAACCCAATAACTTTAATGCTAGATATGTACCTAAGAGGAGTAAAAACATGTCTATACAAAAATTTATACACAAATGTTCACAGCAGTAGTATTCATAATAACCATAAAGAAGATACAACTCAAATGGCCATCAACTGATAAATGGATAAGTAAAAGTGATATATCCATGTAATCGAATACTTTTTAGCCCTAAAAAGGAGTGAGGTGCTGATACATGCTATAACATGGATACGCTTTGAAAACTAAGTGAAAGAAGACAGGCACAGAAGACTATAAATTGTATGATCTTGTTTATATGAAATGTCCAGAATAGGTGAATCTAGAGACAGAAAGTAAATTAGTCGTTGCCTAGGGTTTAAGGGAGAGAGAGGTTGGGAGTAAAAGGGGAGTGACCTGTACTAGAGGAGTTTCTTTTCAAGATGATGAGAATGTTATAAAATTGATTGTGGTGATGGTTATACAACTCTATGAATACACTAAAAACTAGCAAATTGTTCAGTTTAAATGAGTGAATTTTATGAGATTTGAATTATATCTCAATAAAGCTGTTTTTAAAAAGGAACTGAAAGGCATTTGCCAGTAACAAATTGCTAATCCTCAGATTTTCACTTCTTTTTTTTTTTTTTAATTTTTTTTTTAATTTATTCATTTTTAGAGAGGAGAGAGAGAGGGTGAGAGACAGAGGAGAGAGAGACAGAGAGAGAGAAGGGGGGAGGTGCTGGAAGCATCAACTCCCATATGTGCCTTGACCAGGCAAGCCCAGGGTTTCGAACCGGTGACCTCAGCATTTCCAGGTCGATGCTTTATCCACTGCGCCACCACAGGTCAGGCAGATTTTCACTTCTTTTGCAGGATACTTTTTAAGAACAGAAGCATGGTTGAGAAATGCAGCAGATCTTAAAGGAAAATTTTCTGAATCCTTATATTAACCATAGAAGCAGGACAAAATCAAGATGATGAAATTGAATCACTCCTTTCCCACGGGCCTTTGCCTGATACTACCAGCATTTTAAACACAATTTGGTTTGTTGAAAACAATGACTGAAATCTTAAGCTGTTTTTAGTTATATGAACGAAGAAAACCCTTAAAGTTTAAAGTTACCTTGTAAACTTTAGGCCTTAAAATAGATAATTTATAAGCTTTGTTTACATTACATTACATTACATTTCTACTTCCTTTTAAACTCTCGTATAAGCAAGAGACAGAGCTGTGTTAAGAGAATTTCTCATAATAACAGTGTATCTTTATCCCTGCTGAGATATCATCTATTTGGTGACAGGCTTGTTTTAAATTTTCCCAAAGAACTGCCAGCCAGTAATACTATCATTTAATCCCATGCAACAATTACAGTAACCAAGATGATGAAACCAATAACCAATGGTTCAAATCCATTACAGTGTCAAAGCTAGTTGCTGGTCTTTACATCACAGATGATTTCGTACTAGGATTAGAGAAAAAAAAATTTTTGATGACATCAGAATGGAAAACAAATGACAAGAGAAGAGAGAGTGAAGTCACTAGGATTTACTTAGAAAATCTGCTGAAGTTTTTAAATATTTTTGTAAATTACATCACAGCAGGAACAGGAAGAAGCTTGCCTCCTAGGATGATGGATTTATAGGATTTGTTTTAACAATCAGTAAATTGACATTTACTTAACTTTTACAGATTACAAAGCATTTTCACATTTATTTTTGCATTTGAGCCTTCCTCCCATGGGGTGGCTAGAACAAGTATTGTTTGTTTCATCATCACTATCATAAGAAATGATTTGCCCTGACTGGCTGGCTCAGCTGATTAGAGCATCATCCTGATGCACAAAGGTTGCTGGTTCGATTCCCAGTTAGGGAACGTGCAGAAGCAGATCGATGTATCTGTATGTCTGTCTGTCTCTCTCTCTCTCTCTCTACCTTGCTCTATAAAATCAATCAATACAAATAAAAGAAAGAAATTACCTATATTGAGTTCTGGTAAAAGGGGTGTTTTGACCCCATCACTTTAAGCTAATGAGTGTTTTGACTGGGTAACAGGGAAAAATAAAATTTAATGGAAACAATAGCTACAAAAGAAAGTTCACGATAGCAGTAGTTAAAATTGACAGAGTTTATAAGGATAAAAACCTGATGGCTGAAATGAATTTCATTGTAAAATGTGAAAAAATGTTGGGCCTGAGTGTAATCATTTCAGTAAAATAAAACAAGACTAGAACAAAATTGGAAGTAGTTTCACTGTTACAGCATAGAAGTTTGATCATGAATTAAATTGGTGCCTGACCAGGCGGTGGTGCAGTGGATAGAGCGTCAGACTGGGATGCCGAGGACCTAGGTTCAAGACCCCGAGGTCACCAGCTTGAGTGCAGGCTCATCTAGTTTGAGCAAAGCTCACCAGCTTGGACCCAAGGTCATTGGCTTGAGCAAGGGGTTATTCAGTCTGCTGAAGGCCCACAGTCAAGGCACATATGAGAAAGCAATCAATGAACAACTAAGGTGTCGCAATGTGCAATGAAAAACTAATGATTGATGCTTCTCATCTCTCTCCGTTCCTGTCTATCTCTCTCTCTGTCTCTGTAAAAAAAAAAAAAAAAAAAATTAAATTGGTGCCTGACCTGTGGTGGCACAATGAGTGAAGTGTCAATCTGGAACACTGGGGTCTCGAGTTCCAGGCCCCGGGCTTGCTGGGTCAAGGCATGTGTGAGAAGCAACTACAAGTTGATGCTTCCTGATCCCACCCACTACCTTTCTGTCTCTAAAAAATCAATAAATAAAATATTTTAAATAAGAATTATAGGCCCTGGCCGGTTGGCTCAGCGGTAGAGTGTCGGCCTAGCGTGCGGAGGACCCGGGTTCGATTCCGGGCCAGGGCACACAGGAGAAGCGCCCATTTGCTTCTCCACTCCTCCGCTGCGCTTTCCTCTCTGTCTCTCTCTTCCCCTCCCGCAGCCAAGGCTCCATTGGAGCAAACATGGCCCGGGCGCTGGGGATGGCTCTGTGGCCTCTCCCCCAGGCGCTAGAGTGGCTCTGGTCGCAACATGGCGACGCCCAGGATGGGCAGAGCATCGCCCCCTGGTGGGCAGAGCATCGCCCCTGGTGGGCGTGCCGGGTGGATCCCGGTCGGGCGCATGCGGGAGTCTGTCTGTCTCTCCCTGTTTCCAGCTTCAGAAAAATGAAAAAAAAAGAAAAAAAAAAAAGAATTATATTGGTTTTACTTATTGTTTAAATGGATATATTCAGAAAAATAGAGCTTTAAATGTCAGGTTAATATAAGTAGGGGAATAAAAAATAAGGAGGAGTAAATGACAGGATCAAATTGGCATTATTGACTTGATTGTCCGAATTCTTCCTGACTTCTTACCAATTTAACATCACTATATAATGTTAAAATAAATCTCATTATCAAGCTCTCACTCTACCTGTAAAACAAGAAATATAACTATGGGAACTACCTCATTATGTTGTGGATTAGATGAGATAATGCTTACAACATTGTTATTATAGTAGTAGCACAAGTGGAGGGTATTTTAACCCTTTCTTTTCCAAGAATTTATTGTACTTTTTCAGTGTACCAGGCCAGGATCTTTAAAAATAGTTGTTCTACTCACTAAACCACACTACTTCCTATAAATAAGTATGTTCTTGCAATTGATGAAATACCCAGAGATATCTCTGATGAAGCTACAACTAGCTTAACCTCTATCTATCTATATATATATATATGTTAAAATTAAAATTTTAATTTAGAAAGATTGCCCTAAGCAACTACTGAAATATAGAGTTAATTTAATATACTCCCAATTGTTTAAAAAATACAAAAAATAAAAATAGCTGCTTTTTTTTTTCATTTGACACATGAATAAAAGTTACTTAGTTTGGCTTCTCCACCCAAAAATTGCTTTATCTCTTTTCAAGACAAAAGGAAGACCAATAAAATAATAGCATTCATTTTTTAACAGTTTTTTTAATGTTTATTTTATTTATTTTATAGAGATAGAAAGAGAAAGAGAGAGAGAGAGAGAGAGAGAAGAACATCAAATTGTTCCTGTATGTGTCCTGACCGGGGATCAAACCATCAACCTCTGTGCTTTGGGCCAATGCTCCAACCAACTAAGTTTTCCAGCCAGAGCAATAACGGCATTCTTAGTTTCAATAACAGTAATAAAGTATGGAATACTGGAAAATCATTCAGCTTATCAGTCTTCTCATATAGAAAATAAACATGGGCCTGACCAGGCAGTGGCGCAGTGGATAAAGCGTCGAACTGGGATGCAGAGGACTCACATAGAAACTCCAAGGTCACCAGCTTGAGCGTGGGTTCTTCTGGCTTGAGCACAGGGTCACTGGCTTGAGCAAGGGTTCACTGGCTTGAGCATGGGATCACAGACATGACCCCATGGTTGTTAACTTGAGCCCAAAGGTTGCTGGCTTGAAGCCCAAGGTTTCTGGCTTGAGCAAGGGGTCACTCGCTCTGCTGTAAGCCTCCCTCCCCTGCCCCCCGTCAAGGCACAATGACAAAGCAATCAATTAACAACTAATGTGCCTCAACAAAGAATTGATGCTTCTCATCTCTCTCCCTTCCTGTCTGTCTGTCCCTATCTGTCCCTCTCTCTCTGACTCTCACTCTGTCTCTGTCACACAAAAAAAAGAAAAGAAACATGAATAAAATAATCCCACTTCAGTGTTGTTGTGAGAACTAATTAATGTTTTAAAACTGCTTTAAAATTTCCATATAAAAGATACATAATCTTTATCTAGGAGAGATGGATAAGACATGTGAAAAGACACTATTCATGTAAAAGCTAAAATTGGCTTTTGTTTGTGTAACTTGAAGTTCTGCTTGGCAAAAATGTAGTTTAGCAGAGACAATGCTATCATACAATTTTTAAAAGGCATGTCTCAAAATCATATAATATTCACTTTTTCATTATTTCATACTTCATATATGATGCCAACCACAGGTAAAGGCATTTTGGCCTTGAAAATAATTGTGCTACCCTGGCCAGATAGCTTGGTTAGTAGAGCATCATCCTGAAGCACAAAGGTTACCCGTTCGATCCCTGGTCAGGGCACATACAGGTGCAAATCCATGTTCCTGTCTCTCTCTCTTCTCTCACTAAAATCAATAAATAAAAATTAGAACAAAAAATAAAATAATTGTGCTAATTTATACTGCCATCAAAAGTGCCTGCATCTTTTCCTCCCTCCCTCCCTCCCTCCCTCCCTCCCTCCCTCCCTCCCTCCCTCCCTCCCTTCCTTCCTTCCTTCCTTCCTTCCTTCCTTCCTTCCTTCCTTCCTTCCTTCCTTCCTTCCTTCCTTCGCAGGCGGTAAGGGGGACAGGCTGGAAGGGAGAGAGAGGAGAAGCATCAATTCTGCATTGCAGTATCTTAGTTGTTCATTGATTGCTTTCCCATATGTGCCCGGACAGGGGGCTCCAGCAGAATGAACAACCTTTTGCTCAAGCCAGTGATCTTAGACTCAAGCCAGTGACCTTTGGGCTCCAGCCAGCGACCATGGGGTCATGTCTATGATCCCACGATCAAGCCAGCCACCCTGTGCTCAAGCTGGCGAACCTGCACTCAAGTCAGTGACCTCTGGGTTTTGAACCTGGGTCTTCAGTATCCCAGTTTGATGCTTCATCCACTGCGCCACTACCCAAACAAGCAAAAAGTGCCTGTTTCTTAACATTCTGACCAACACTGGGTTTTAAATTTTTCTTAAAGCTTTGGCAGTTGGATAGGTAAAAATAATAGCTTGTTTAGGTTTTAACTTACAATTCTGTAAATGATGTTGGGCATTTCTTCCTCTTGCTTAACGATTTGTTTTACTTCTTTTGAAAATTGCCTCTTTTTGCAATTTGGCACTTTTCCCACAACATTGTTTTTTTCCTAAAATTTTATGAGATCTTTGTATGTTAGGGATTTTAGTCTTTTTTCTAAATATATTTTCAAAATACTTTTTTCTCAGATTGTATTTTGTCATTATTTCTTTTTATAGTTATTCAATTATTGTTTTTGTTTTGTTTTGTTTTTTGGAATTTTATTATTTTTATGAAGTCCAATATATCAGTCTTTTCTTTTATGGCTTCTGGGTTATATTACATGTTCAGAGAGCTCTCTCTCATTCAAAACAATTTTTGCAACAACTTTATTGGGATGTAATTCATACCATAAAATTCACAACACAGTTTAATGGGTGTTAGTATAATCAGAGTTGTGCAACCATCACCACTGTCTAATTTTAGGACATTTCATTACTGCAAAAGAAAACCCATACCAATTAGTAATTACTCCCCATTGCCCCTTCCTTTCAACATCTCACTATCTACTTCTGTCTCTAGAGATTGACCTATTCTGGACACTTCAAATAAATGGAATCACACAACATGGGGCATTTTGTGCTTGGCTTCTGCTTAGCAAAATGTTTTCAAGTTTCATCAATGTTGTGGCATGTATTGGTGTCCAATTCCTGTATGTAGCTGAATACTATTGTTTACACATATATCAACTGATAGACATTTGGGTTATTTCCACTTTTTGGCTATCATGAATAATGCTGCTGTGAGCATTTGTGTGTACATTTTTGTTTAAACACCTGTTTTCAATTATTTTGGACATACACCTAAGAAGAATTGCTGGATAATCTAGTAACTATATTTCACATTTTCAGGAATTTTCTTTCTTTTTTTTTTTTTTGTATTTTTCTGAAGCTGGAAACGGGGAGGCAGTCAGACAGACTCCCGCATGTGCCCAACCGGGATCCACCCGGCATGCCCACCAGGGGGCGATGCTCTGCCCATCTGGGGCGTTGCTCTGTCGCGACCAGAGCCACTCTAGCGCCTGGGGCAGAGGCCAAGGAGCCATCCCCAGCGCCAGGGGCCATCTTTTGCTCCAATGGAGCCTCGGCTGCGGGGGGGGGGGGGGGGGGGGGGGGGAGACAGAGAGGAAGGAGAGGGGGAGGGGTGGAGAAGCAGATGGGCGCCTCTCCTGTGTGGCCTGGCCGGGAATCGAACCAGGGACTTCCGCACGCCAGGACGACGCTCTACCACTGAGCCAACCGGCCAGGACCCAGGAATTTTCTGTTTCCTAAACAGCTGTACCATTTTACAGTGTATGAAGGTTTCAGTTTTTATACATCCTTGCCAACACTTGTCTGCTATTTCTATTTTGGCCATCCTAGTGGGTGTGATGTAGTATATCATTGAAGGTTTTTTTTGTTTGTTTGATTTTTGGGGTTTTTTTAAGTCAGAGAATGAGACAGAGAGGGACAGATAGACAGGAAGGGAGAGAGATGAGAAGCATCAACTCGTGGTTGCAACACTTTAGGTGTTCATTGATTGCATTCTCACACCTCTTAGTGGGGGCGGGAGGCTAGTGACCATAGGTAATGTCTCTGATCACACACTCAAGCTGGCAATTTCAAGGTTTCAACCTGGGTCATCAGCATCCCAGGTCGATGCTCTCTCCACTGCGCCACCACCTGGTCAGGCATATCATTGTAGTTTTGATTTACATTTCCCAAATTTGAGTATCTTTTCAAGTGCTTATTGGCCATTTGTATATTTATTTGGAAAAATGTCTATTTAGATGTTTTTCTCATTAGTTAATTGAGTTTGTTGTGAGAGGGACCAAAGTTTTGCCACCCCAAAATATGCTTTTTGGTATATTGATTTTAAGCTGGTTTATTAAGAAATAAAAGACTCAGAAAGAACCTTTGATCCTCCCACCTTACCTGCCTAGAGGTATTCAGGTAGGAAAATCTGCTTAAAGAAGGGAACATCACTACCCTGGACAGTTGGCTCAGTGGTAGAGCATTAGCCTGACGTGTGGATGTCCCGGGTTCAATTCCCGGTCAGGGCACACAGGAGACGTGCCCATCTGCTTCTCCACCCCTCCCCCTCTCGCTCCTCTCTCTCTCTCTCTCTCTCTCTCTCGCTCTCTCTCTCTCTCTCTTTCTCTGTTCTCCTCCCCTTTGGCAGCCATGGCTCAATTGGAGCAAGTTGGTCCTGGCCCCAGGCGCTGAGGATGGCTCCATGGCCTCCACCTCAGGCGCCAAAAAAAAAAAAAAAGGCACTGGTTGCAATGGAGCAACGGCCTCAAATGGGCAAAACATCACCCCCTAGTGGGCTTGCCAGGTGGATCCCGATTGGGGCACATGAGGGAGTCTGTTTCTGCCTCCCCTTCTCTCACTAATAAATAAAAAAATAAAAAAAAGAAGAAGGGAACATCACTTAGCATCATAACATAAATTAAACGTAGTAGACAGGTAGAAGGCTAGCAAAGCTTATTTGTTAGACTTCCCTCTGTGTCCCATTTTTACTGGGTGATCCAGCAAAAATTTGTTTACCACATTTTTGCTTTTTTTCATCTACCTGTAAATTGCCTACTTTCCTTTTGAAATTTCAGACCCTGCCCCTTTCCCCCTATATCTAAAATGGCATATAATATCAACTGTCCAGTGCATCTTTGGGTCTTATTTCTAATGCCACTGCCAAATGTACGTTCCTAATAAATCTTGGACATTTTTTTCCTGTTCACCTGTCTCTGTTAATTTGATTATTAGCTCAGAGGGAATTTAGAAGTTGAGAGAAAAATTATTATTTCTGTGCCCCCATAGTTATTGTTGTTGAGTACTTTATATATTCTGAATACTAAAACCTATCAGATATCTGATTTGCAGATATTTTTCCCATTATGTGGGTTATTTTTTCTCTTTCTCAATAGTGTCTTTTGAAGTATGAAACTCAAATTTTGATGAAATCTAATTTATGTTTTCTTCTGTTGTTTATGCTTTTGGTGCCATATCTAAGAATCTATTGCCTTACCCAAGATCATGAATCTTTATTTCTATGTTTTCTCCTAAGAATTGCATCGTTTTAGGTCTTTTTTTTTTAATTGTTTTTAAGTTTATTGATTGATTTTGGAGAGGAAAAAAGAGAAAGAGAGAGAGAGAGAGATCAATTTGTTGTATCACTTATTTATGCATTCATTGGTTGATTCTTATATGTGCCCTAACCAAGGATCAAACGCTCAACTTTAGCATATGGAACAATGCTCTAACCAACTGAGCTATCCAACCACAACTAATTTTAGCTCTCATTTTTTAAGTCTTTGGTCTATTTTAAATTAAATTTTGTATAATATATAGTCTGAGGTAGTGTGGTTCAACTTCATTCTTTTGCATGTGATTTTCCTTTTACCCCAGTACCATGATTTGAAAAGATTATTATTTTCCCATTGTATTGTTTTGGCATCATTGTCAAAAATCGATTGATATTGCCCTGGCCAGATAGCGTGATTAGAGTCGTTCCCATATACAAGGGTTGCAGTCAATTCCTGGTCAAGGCACATACAGAAACAGATTGATGTTTCTTCTCTCCCTTTCTCCCTCCCCCTTCTTGTCTATCTAAAATCAATAAATAAATGTTTAAAAATCAATTGGTTGCCTGGCCTGTGGTGGTGCAGTGGATAAAGCATCAACCTGGAACACTGAGGTTGCTGGTTCAAAACCCTTGGCTTGCCCTGTCAAGGCACATAACAATAAGCAACCAATGAACAGCTAGAGTGAAGCAACTACTTCTCCTCCCTGAAACTCCTCTGTAAAATCAATAAATAAAATCTTGTTAAAAAATCAATTGATCTTACATGTATGAGTTTACTTCTGAACTCTCAATTCCATTCCATTGAGCTTCATGTCTATGCTTGTGCCAGCACCACACAGTCTTGGCTCACTATTACTTTGCAGCAAGTTTTGAAAGTAAGAAGTGTGAATCCTATCACTTTGTTCTCTGTTTTCAAGATTCTTTTGGTGTTACTGAATCCTTTTCATTTCCATACTAAATTTAGAATCAACTTGTCAAGTTTTGTATAAAAGAAGCAGCTAGGATTGCTCTCATACAAATTTTATTAATGTAGTTACTTATGATTTCTTTTAGAGCTTTTGCTATGCTGATACTATCAACAAATCCCTCTCAAATCCACTTCACTGACTTCAATCTCGTGATCTAGAAACAGGCTGCAAAAAGATATAGAATTTTCAGACTCTCTAAATATTTGCCTTCTCTGTCCTATTAGGCATAAAAGATGCCAAACACCATACTATTTGGTTACTGCCTACAGGGAATCATTAGTTTCAAAAGTAAATGTAGCTTAGGCCTATGCCCACATCCAGAAACCAAATTGTGAATCAGATGTTGTAGCACTTAATGTATCATCACTACTCTGAAAACTTTCCTTCCATTTTATGTCCATGAGCCAAATGATTGAGATTTTATTCATGCCCATTTGTACCCTGATCGTTCCAGCTTATTTATGACTTATAGTGTGGTACAAAGTCAGACAGCAAGACATTTTAGTTAGTTAACAAATTCTATACCTTATTTTGCAAAATATCTCTTAATGTAATACAAAAATGAATTTATAATTGATTTGACAACACTAATTACTCTGGTCAAAATTATAATTCTGAGAATTACTCTCTACTATAGGGGTTGGGAACCTATGGCTCGCGAGCCAGATGTGGCTCTTGATGGCTGCACCTGGCTCTCAGACAATCTTTAATTAAAAAATAATAACGTTAAAAATATAAAACATTCTTATGTATTACAATCCATTCATTTCCTACTGCTTATGTTCATGGTTACGCGTGGCTGGAGCCAATCACAGCTGTCCTCTGGGACAACACCAAATTTTTATTGGATAATGCGTAACATACATGGGTGGTTATATGGCTCTCACAGAATTACACTTTAAAATATGCGGCTTTTATGGCTCTCTCAGCCAAAAAGCTTCCCGACCCCTGCTCTACTATCTCAACTAATATCAAATGCAGACCATGCATCTAAGGTTCATTTTAGTATTCTTGCATTAAACACTGTGTGAAATGGTACATAAGTAGTACCTGAGAGTCCTAATCAAAATTAGCATTTGGATACTCATTTGATGGGGTTAGCTAACAATAACCCTTTGTGACAAGCATTTCCCTTTTTTTGCAAACTGTTCCAACATGTATGTTTATTTGCACCATTAGTGTAAATCTTCCCATATTATTATTACTAATGTACCTTTCTAACCAATCATTTAAAAATAAAAAGTAATTCAATCTTCATTTCATTGTATTTTTGTCTTCCAAGCCATAACTTTTCACTGGCCAGAAACTCAACATGAATGAACATCTCCAAACTCCAGAAACAGATCCGACAGTAACCATGGAGAGTCAAGCAGAGGCTGTAACATGACCAAATGAACAGGGGAGAGAACCTACCAAGTAGTATGAGAAGTCAGTGCTTACATTTAGTTGCTTTCCATTTTCATGTTCTGTTCTTCAGACCCATTTCTCCCATTTTAAGGAGAGAAAGATGCATATACTTCCCTAGTCAATGGGAAGAGTTTTTAAAAAATTGGGTGCTGTTTTAAAATCGCAAAACTCCCCCCTCTTCTTTTTTTAACCCTCTAGTAATGGTACAGGGTCTCCAAACTGTGGTGGTCACTACACTAGTAAGTCTGGATTCCTACATGTCCTGGTCTGTTTGGATGTAGCAGCATGGTGTTGAACTCTCTCAATTGAATTTAAAAGTTGTTTAAACTGTGCCTTTACAAAAACTCAACTGAGGCAACATAAAAATTTTTTTTTTCTGAAGTGAGAAGCAGGGAGGCAGAGAGATAGACTCCGGCATGCACCTGACTGGGATTCACCCGGCATGCCCACCAGGGGGCGATGCTCTACCCATCCGGGTCGTTGTTCCGCTGCAACCAGAGCCATTCTAGCGCCTGAAGCAGAGGCCATAGAGCCATCCTCAGCGCCTGGGCCAACTTTGCTCCCATGGAGCCTTGGCTGTGGGAGGGGAAGAGAGAGACAGAGGGAAAGGAGAGGGGGAAGGGGGAAGAAACAGATGGGCGCTTCTGCTGTGTGCCCTGGCTAGGAATTGAACCAAAGATTTCCACACATCGAGCCGACGCTCTACCGCTGAGCCAACTGTCCAGGACCCATTGGTTATTTTTAATTTTCTTCTTTAAATTTTCTATAACCTTCTATCTTACTTTTACAATCAGAATTTAAAAGAAATCTGACAAATATTGAAACATTGTATTTAAAAGACTACCTAACACAAAGATTATTAATCAAATACCATCACGCTTATCCTCTTTAGTGCAATAATATCAGTAAATACAGTGAAATAATATTCATAAAATTGAGGGGAAATTATTGTGTTACAAGAATCCTATACCCACTAAACAGGTCTTCATATGCCATGGAACAGAAACTATTCTCACACATTCTTTTTTTTTATTGATTTTAATTTATTGTGTTTACATAGATTCTTGTGTCGCCCCGAATGCATCCTCCCTCCCCCATATCTCACACATTCTTTATTCTTTCAAGGACTCAGAAGATATATTTTCCATGTATACGTTGTAGGACAATATCACGCAGAGAAGTACTCTAGCCAACCTCCAAATGATTTAACTTAAAGAACTCTTGAAAAGGAAATGCTATGACATAATAAAAAGAAGTAAACAATGGTCAAATAATACCGAGTTTAAACCAAATGAGTTATAATTTAAAAAAAAATTACACTAAATTCTCCTACTTATTTACTCAAAAGTTACTTGAGACCTGACCTGTGGTAGCGCAGTGGATAAAGTGTCAACCTGGAACGCTGAGCTCACCAGTTCAAAACCTTGGGCTTGCATGGTCAAGGCACGTATGGGAATTAACGCTTCCTGCTCTTTTCCCCCCTCTCCAAAATGAATAAAGTCTTAAAAATATAATTTAAAAAAAAAAGAAAGAAGGTACTTGAAAGCCCTTGGCCAGATAGCTTGGTTGATTAGAGCATCCTCCCCTTGCACAGAGGTTGGCAGTTTCAATGTTTCTGTCTGTCTGTCTGTCTCTCTCCCTTTCCATCTCTCTAAAATAAAATAAAAAAATCTTGAGGGAAAAAAAGCAACTAGGACTCATTGTCCCCTGTTAAGCATTTTTAAGTGAAGTTCTCTCTTGGCAAATAACACCTACTCACTTGAGAAATTTTCATCACAAAGCAGAAGTGGGAAGAAATCAGCCCTCAGGTGTTTGGGCTGCACAGTATGATCAACTGATTTTTAGTGACTCAAGCCAAGTAATAAACAAAGAGTGAACCTGAATGTCTGTGCAGGACCCAACTTGATGAAGAATCAAGGGAATTCAAAAACAATCATCCAACATTATATGGTTTGGGCCTTTGTTTTTCAGAACACTATAATTTTTTATAATCCTTGCCTTGAACTTTCTGTTATTATATATATCTTTTTGTGTGGGTTTTTTAAATTGAATTTATTGGAGTGGCATTGCTTAACAAAATTAAATTATATAGGCTTCAGGTTCACAATTCTACACACTCTTCTGTACACTGTATTAAGTGTTCACACTCTCCAAGTCACATCGCTGTTCAGTTCATCATCATTTATCCCCATAACCCTCCTCCACCATTCCCTTTCCTAACCCCCTTGTCCTCAGTAATCACCACACTACTGCCCATGTCCATGAGTTTCTCTCTCTCTCTCTCTCTCTCTCTCTCTCTCCTGTGGATTCTTTTGAAAGTCTCTCTTCCCTGACTAGGCAGCTCAATTGGTTAGAGTGTACCGCAATGCACCAAGGTTGCAAGTTTGATCCCTGTTCAGGGCACATACCAGAATCAACCAACGAATGCATAAATAAGTGGAACAACAAATCAATGTTTCTTTCTCTCTCTCTTCTTTTCTCTCTCTCTAAAATCAATAAATTTTAAGAAAGAAAAGAAAGTCTCTCTTCATGTCATTCTGAGGATCAGGTTTTTTCTAGAAATGCAATGACCAGAGTGCTAGAGCCTGACCTGTGATGGTACAGTGGAGAAAGCATCAACCTGGAATGTTGAGGTTCCTGGTTCAAAACCCCAGCCTCTCCTGGTTAAGGCACATACAAGAAGCAACTACTGAGTTGATGCTTCCCGCTCCTTCCCCCCTTTCTCTCTCTCTCTCTCTCCTCTCTCTAAAATCAATAATAAAATCTTAAAAGAATGCTATACCTAGTTAAGATGTCTGGATTCCAGTCCAGCTCTCCTAATTAGGAAAGTGATCCTTAAAACCCTGTGTGTTTTTTGTTAACCCTTTGAGTGAGGACTTACATGAACATTCGTACTACTCAAAAGGTTAAGCTAGTGATCAAAACACTCCTTCTGGGCTTTAGTGTCCTTATTCCTCACCACCTTAGTCAGGGTTGAAAAATTCAAGGATGCAAAAATGCTTTGAATATTCTCAGGTGCTACTGTAACAGTAAAATACTGTCCTTATTCTTTAACTTGAAAATCACCACTATTAAATCAGTCTTGATTGCTTAGCACCCTTAATTTGCTCTTAAGATTAGTATCAATGTCAGTTGTACTACCATCATGTATTAAACAAGTATCAGACATTTTCTGAGCTGTAATCCAGATCTTACCTGAGATAAACAGGTATATCTCTGGAACTTCCACCTCTAACTTTCGTTCCCATATTTTCAAGAACCCAGAATTCTTATGTTACCCTAGAATCTTCGACCAATCAGTAAAATGATTCAATAGACTAACTTTTAGAAAGGTGTTAGTGTTATCCCTAGGGTATACCATTCCTATTTCAAAATTATTATCTTATAATTAAAGTGTGGCCCTGGCTGGTTGGCTCAGTGGTAGAGCGTCGGCCTGGTGTGCGGGAGTCCCGGGTTTGATTCCCGGCCAGGGCACACAGGAGAAGCGCCCATCTGCTTCTCCACCCCTCCTCCTCTCCTTCCTCTCTGTCTCTCTCTTCCCCTCCCGCAGCCAAGGTTCCATTGGAGCAAAGTTTGCCCGGGTGCTAGGGATGGCTCTGTGGCCTCTGCCTCAGGCGCTAGAATGGCTCTGATTGTGGTAGAGCAACGCCCCAGATGGGCAGAGCATCGCCCCCTGGTGGGCATGCCGGTTGGATCCCGGTCGGGCGCATGCGGAAGTCTGTCTGACTGCCTCCCGTTTCCAACTTCGGAAAAATTAAATAAATAAATAAATAAAAATTAAGTGCGTAGTATTTTCTCCATCTGTAAAACAAAACATCTTTCTTTTTGTGTTTACTTGGCAAAATTCTATTCCTCATTCAAATTCCAGTTATCCTGCAATCTTCCCAGTAAAGCCCTTCTAGATTTTTCTGAAAGAGTTGCCATTCTCCCTTGTGAATCCCATCACCCTTTGAACATACATCTGTTATACTTGTCACTTTAAGGATTAATATATATGTCGTGATGGAAAAATTTTATATATAAAACAGTTTCACCAGTATCTCTATAGATGAAGAGAGAAGGGAGGTAAGGAGGTAAGACTTTGAGGGACCTGGGTACAGTATATCATAGGAGATCCAGACCCAGTAAAATGATCTGGTGTTGTTGCAAGATCCCACAGAAATCACAAGATGGACCAGAGGAAGTGGACATAGTCTTTTTACTTACATACAAGGGAAGCACTGATTGATAGTGGTAGGTTGGTGTTTATTCTGCATGGTTTTTATTTTTTTAAGGATTTTATTTTATTTTTCTCATTTTAGAAAGGAGACAGAGAGAGAAGCGGGGAGAAGCAGGAAGCATCAACTCTCATATGTGCCTTGACCAGGGAAGCCAGGGTTTCGAACCAGCGACCTCAGCATTCCAGGCTGACTGACGCTTTATCCACTGTGCCACCACAGGTCAGGCTGTTCTGCATAGTTTTTATAGCTAAGCCTTGGGCAATTGCTCAGGTGAAACTGTTTGTCTACAGGCAATCATGCAGGCTAGCAGGCTAGCAGGCTAGCAGGCAAGCAGGGGGTAAAGGAGAAGTCCATGCGCCATTCTGTGCTGTTTCTCCTTGAAAATACCTGGTGACTGAGTTCCTTATCCTTTCTTCCATAGCTCATGGCCGGGATCCATGACCTCAGTGCCATGGACTGGGGAGGGGGAAAGGCCATGTCCAGCATCGACCCTACATGCAGGCAGAACCAAAAAAGGAAAGGGGTTTGTAGTAAAGTTTATTCCAAAGAAGTGAGGCAGGTAAAAGACATACTTTTAGATAAGAAAGCATATCAGGTGGGGTTTTTTGTGATAGAGACAGAGAGAGGGACAAATAGGGACAGACAGACTGTAAGGGAGAGAGATGAGAAGTATCAATTCTTCGTTGCTGCACCTTAGTTGTTAATTGATTGATTTCTCATATGTGCCTTGATGGGGGAGCTACAGCAGACCAAGTGACCCCTTGCTCAAGCCAGCGACCTTGGGCTCAAGCAGATGAGCCTTGCTCAAGCCAGATGAGCCCGCACTCAAACTGGCAACCTTGGGGTTTCAAACCTGGATCCTCCGCGTTCCAGTCCGAGGCTCTATCCACTGCGCCACCTCCTGGTCAGCCAGGTATTCTTCAAATCACATTTCTGAGGATTATACCTATATAATGCCACCCCTGCCTGGGATCTTATGGGGAAAAATTAGAACATTCAGGACCAAAAACTTTAGATAAATATCTAAACATTTCTCTCTTTTACCTGTTTGCTTCACATAGTTAACATGGGAATCACATGAAATAGAATAAAAAATATTAGAGCCATTAGTATCTGAAACACCAGCTAGTCCAACCTTATATTTTACAGATAATAAAACTGAGACCCACAGAGCTTAGGATATGTCAAAGGCATGGAAGTGGCTAAGGAGGTCTAGAACACAGTCTGGCAGTTTGGCACTTTTCCTCTATAGACTTCATTACCTCATATTTATAAGCCAAGTACTTCAAAACTATATAGCATCTTAACCAAAGTTCCTTTTATTGAAAACAGGAGAAGTCTTGCCTGGCCTGTGGTGACGCAGTGGAGAAAGCCTCGACCTGGAATACTGAGGTCGTTGGTTCAAATCCCTGGGCTTGCCCGGCTAAGGCACATATAAGAAGTAGCTACTATAAGCTAATGTTTCCCCCTTTTCTCTCTCGCTCTCTTTTTTCTAAAATCAATAAATAAAATCTTAAAAAAAAAAAAAGCCTGACCTGTGGTGGCGCAGTGGATAAAGCATCGACTTGGAAATGCTGAGGTCGCCGGTTCAAAACCCTGGGCTTGCCTGGTCAAGGCACATATGGGAGTTGATGCTTCCAGCTCCTTCCCCCTTCTCTCACTCTGTCTCTCTCTCCTCTCCTCTCTAAAATGAATAAATTAAAAAAAAAAAAAAGAAAACAGGAGAAGTCTTTTCAGAGGGTAGTTTATTATAAAGATATAAGGACAAGATGTAGTCAGGCTTCAGGAAGAACTGGAACTAAGAACTGGAAAGGTATAGCCTGACCAGGCGGTGGCGCAGTGGATAGAGCGTCGGACTGGGATGCAGAGGACCCAGGTTCGAGACCCTGAGCTTGCCAGCTTGAGCGCGGGCTCATCTGGTTTGAGCAAAAAGCCCACCAGCTTGAACCCAAGGTCACTGGTTCCAGCAAGGGGTTACTCAGTCTGCTGAAGGCCCGAGGTCACGGCACATATGAGAAAGCAATCAATGAACAACTAAGGTGTTGCAACGCGCAACGAAAAACTAATGATTGATGCTTCTCATCTCTCTCTGTTCCTGTCTTTCTGTCCCTGTCTATCCCTCTCTCTGACTCACTGTCTCTGTAAAAAATAAATAAATAAATAAATAATAAAAAATTAAAAAAAAGAACTGGAAAGGTATAAAAATATAGTTACATAGTTCATCATGCTCTCTCTGCATCTCTCTGGAGCCATATGGCCTTTTGTTTGTTTGTTTGTTTAGTTTAGTTTATTTATTGATTTTTAGATAGAGGAGAGAGAGGGAGGGGGAGAGAGAGAGAGAGAGAGAGAGAGAGAGAGCGATAAAAAAGTGAGAAGTATCAACTCATAGCATTTGCTTCCCATATGTACCCTGATCTGGCAAGCCTCAGGTTTCGAACCGGTGACCTCAGCATTTCAGGTCAACACTTTATCCACTGCGCCACCACAGGTAAGGCCATATGGTCTATTATCTGTTTAATTTCCCTTTATTTCTATAGCTTTTTCTGCCTCTCTGTGCTCTTAATAAGAAAAGGTTGCTAGATACATTTTATTAATAGCTTATCTAACAATCTGGTTCAAGTACCTAGTAGAAACTAACAAGATCTTAGTCCAAATTTCTCAAAGAAAGAATATGATTGATGCATGTTGGGTCAGGTGTTCATTTACCTCTGGTCAAATTAGCCAAAGCCAAGGGAGAAAGATCACATAGTATAAATTTAATGGTAGAGCCCTGCCCAAGGTTAGCCACACTGTGAAGTTAGAGGGAATAGTCCCCATGAGACTGCCCTTGATTCTAATACCAACCACAAGATCAGAGATTTCCAAAATCACCCCAGTTATGACAATTCTCTAGAAGGACTCACAGACTATACTGAAAACTCTTATACTCACAGGTATGGTTTACAGAGAAAATATACAAATTAAAATCAGCCAAGGAAGGAGACATGCAGGGCAGAGTCTAGCAAAGGTTCAAATGCAGTGCTCTTGTCAAATGCTCCCTATGTAGTCATAGGCAGGATAATATCCTCCTACTAGATTTTTTTTTTTTTTTAATTTTCTGATGCTGGAAACGGGGAAGCAGTCAGACAGACTCCCGCATGCTCCCGACTGGGTTCCACCCGGCACGCCCACCAGGGGGGGATGCTCTGCCCATCTGGTGCATCGCTCTGTCGCGACCAGAGCCCCTCTAGCGCCTGGGGCAGAGGCCAAGGAGCCATCCCCAGCGTCCGGGCCATCTTTTTGCTCCAATGGAGCCTCAGCTGCGGGAGGGGAAAAGAGAGACAGAGAGGAAGGGGGGGGGGGTGGAGAAGCAGATGGGTGCTTCTCCTGTGTGCTCTGGCCGGGAATTGAACCCGGGACTCCTGCACGCCAGGCCAATGCTCTACCACTGAGCCAACCGGCCAGGGCCCTCCTACTAGATTTTAATGGGGCTTGATCACATACTGCCTGTGTGGCTGACCTTTAGTCCCCACTCCTCCCAGAGGGCAAGCTAATACTTTTAGTCTCCAGTCCTTCCAGAAGTTAGAACTGATGCAGTGTGGCCCACAGACCTCATCATAAATCACATTGACAGATTGTTCAGTGGCTAAACCCCACTGGCACAGAAAACGTATCAGGCAAGATACCTGTGCCCTGACCTGGCCAGCCCCAGGTTTCGAACCTAGAGATCAGTTTTGCTGAGGGAAAAGACCACACTTCTGTTTAGGTCAAGTTAATTCTTCACTGTACAAGCTCACTCCCATTTGTGCAACAGGGGAAATGTTTTCAAAGGAGTAGGATGTCTCAGAGAAATCCCCCTAAAGGCATATTCTGATGTGTATTAAATAGGTAAATAACTCTAGCTGTTGTAATAAGTAAACACTGAAAGTCCAGTAGTTTAATATTATGAGTTTATTTCTCTTGTTTACAGTTCAATGTGATTTGGTGGAGGGACCTGGGAGAGGAATAAAAAAAGAAAGGAAGAAGGTGAGAAAGGAAGTATGGAATTAGGTGCAGGAGAAGGAGGTAGGACAGGGAGGAGAAAGGGCTCTGCTCCATATATTATCCGAAGACTCATCTTGGGGCTCTACTCTCTCTTTTTTTTTTTTTTTTGTCTTAAAAGTTCTCTCCATTTAGCAGGAGAATGGATAGAAAAAGAGTGAGAATTGTAGTTGGGAGGTTTTTATAGACCTATAAGTGACACCCTTCTACTCGTGCTCGTATTCCATTGGCCAGAACACAGTCACACAGTGACTTAAATGTACTGGAGGCTATTGTTCTTTCCCCTGCTGAAAGCAATTGTCTCCTACAATCTCTGTCTGGCTCATTTCTGTAGTAAGACAGGGACGCTTGGTCTCAAACTTTATTTAAAAAAAAAAGTGCCTGACCAGGCGGTGGCGCAGTGGATAGAGCATCCGACTGGGATGCAGAGGACCCAGGTTCGAGACCCCGAGGTCGCCAGCTTGAGTGCCGGCTCATCTGGTTTGAGCAAAAATTCCACCAGCTTGAACCCAAGGTCGCTGGCTCCAGCAAAGGGTTACTCGGTCTGCTGAAGGCCCGCGGTCAAGGCACATATGAGAAAGCCATCAATGAACAACTAAGTTGTCGCAAAGTTCAATGAAAAACTAATGATTGATGCTTCTCAACTCTCCGTTCCTGTCTGTCTGTCCCTGTCTATCCCTCTTTCTGACTCTCTCTCTCTGTCTCTGTAAAAAAAATAAAAATAAAAATAAATGTACTAGAGGCTAGAAAATGGATTCTGATTTTGGGCCAGGAAGAAGAGAACACAATTATTGGTGAACACTACCAGTCTCTGCCACATGTAAGCAATCATGTGGCACCAGCATTATCTAAGTCCGATATTTTTCTTTCTTTGGAATTCCTTCAACATTTACATACCCCCTATATCATAGTTTGTCATCATATATATTTCATTACAGACTGCCTTTGTTTTATGTCTCCTGGCTCCATTTATTGTTTGTTTGTTTGTTTGTTTTGAGAGAGAGAGAGAGAGAGAGAGAGAGGAGAAGAGGGAAGGATCCACTCGTAGCAGTTGCTTCCCATATGTTAAGGTGACCAATCGTCCTCCTTTAGGGAGGACAGTCCTTCTTTTGTAAGTTCCGTCCTCCCTCGAAAAGTGTCCTCATACATGTCCTCTTTTTTGATACTGGAAGACTGATCTATAAATGTTCGTGTTTGATCGATGCAGAGAGATGATCTATTGCGTGTGATGTGATGTATTTGTATCTAAATGAGTATGTTTTTCTTACAATTATTATTATTAAAAATTAATAGGCATGTAAGCATAATTATAATATAAAATATAAATGTTTTTATTATGCATTTATCATATTATAGTGTATTATTGTTGCAATGAATAAAATGGCTGTTTTATTTATGATATTGTTTTCTTCTATTTATTTTTGTCCTCCTTTTCATTGTAAAAAAGTTGGTCACCTTACATATGTGCCTTGGTTTCGAACCGGCAACCTCAGTGTTCTAGGTCAACACTTTATCCACTGTGCCACCACAGGTCAGGCTCCTGGCTCCATTTTAACAAAATAAGCAGGGGTCATTCATTAACTGCTTTAATATTTATCATAGTGCAGTTTATATGGGACACTATAAATACTAAATTTAAGAATCCCCATGATGAATTGTCCTGGCTAGATAGCTCCGTTGGTTATAGCATTATCCTGAAGTACAGAGGTTGCTAGTTTGATCCTCGGTGAGGGTACATACAGGAACAGATTAATGTTCCTATCCCCTCCCTTTCCAATCTCACTAAAAATCAATAAGTAAAAAAAAAATTTTTTAAGTTAGAGGTGGGAAGATAGAGAGACAAATTCCCACATGTGCTCTGAGTGGAATCCATCGGTCAACCACTATCTTGGCCAATGCTCAAATCAACCGAGCTATCCTTAGCGCCAGGGGCCAATGTTCGAACCAATTGAGCCACTGACTGCAAGAGGCAAAGAGAAAGAGAAGGGGAAGGAGGAGGGGAAGAGAAGCAGATGGGCACTTCTCATGTGTGCCCTGGCCAGGGGCTGAACCCAGAACATTGGCAAGGCAGGACAATACTCTATCTACTGAGCAAACCGGCCTGGGCCCTATAAGTAAAATTTAAAAAAAAATCATGTTGGCCTGACCAGGCGGTGGCGCAGTGGATAGAGCATCGGACTGGGATGCGGAGGACCGAGTTTGAGACCCCAAGGTTGCCAGCTTAAGTGCAGGCTCATTGGGTTTGAGCAGGGCTCACCAGCTTGGACCCAAGGTCGCTGGCTTGAGCAGGGGGTTGCTCCGTCTGCTGAAGGCCCCCCAGTCAGGGCACATTTGAGAAAGCAATCTATGAACAACTAAGGAACCGCAACGAAGAATTGATGTTTCTCATCTCTCTCCCTTCCTGTCTGTCTGTCCCTCTCTCTGATTCTCTCTGTCTCTGCCACAAAAAAAAAAAAAAAAAAAAATCTCATGCTGAATTATTTTATTAAAAAAGAGAGGAAGCTGAAATTTGCAAATTCTTCAAGTCTAGTAATAAGTATTATTTAGTTGCTATAGTACAAGTTAATGATTAAAATATGTATAATAATACATTTTCAAAGTAGAATTTTTAGAGTTTTATTTTAGCGAGCAAACGAGAGAGAGAGAGAGAGAGAGAGAGAGAGGGATATGGAGGAACAGAAAGGGACAGACAGAAAGGGAGAGAGATGAGAAGCAACAACTCGTAGTTGTGGCACCTTAGTTGTTCATTGATTGCTTTCTCATATGTGCCTTGAGGTGGGGGGTGGGGTGGGGGCTCCAGCAGAGTGAGTGACCTTGGGCTTCAAGCCAGCTACCTTTGGACTCAAGTCAGCAACCAGTGAGGTCATGTATATGATCCTGAGCTCAAGCCGGAGAACCCCTGCTCAAGCTGGTGAGCCCATACTCAAGCTGGAGACCTTGGAGTTTCAAACCTGGGTCCTCAGCATCCCAGGTTGATGCTCTATCCACTGTTTCACCATCTGGTCAGGCTCAAATTAAAATTTTAAATAATTTTTTTCTTTCCATTTCAAATAAATTTTCATGTTCATTCAAATAGAATCTTATCTCAAAATTTAGCTTGGATTCTGGAAAACTGGCCTGGTGAATAATCTGAAAAATATTTCTGTCTGAACAGTGAATAAACAAACAAATTCTAGGGTAACATTACTACAGCCTCTTTGGTAAACTCCGTAACCATTAATCAAATTTCAGTGTATCATCTATGTTAGAAAACACCATTAGAAAAAGGCTAGTTTTGGCCCTGGCCGGTTGGCTCAGCGGTAGAGCGTCGGCCTAGCGTGCGGAGGACCCGGGTTCGATTCCCGGCCAGGGCACATAGGAGAAGCGTCCATTTGCTTCTCCACCCCTCCGCCGCGCTTTCCTCTCTGTGTCTCTCTTCCCCTCCCGCAGCCAAGGCTCCATTGGAGCAAAGATGGCCCAGGCGCTGGGCATGGCTCTGTGGCCTCTGCCTCAGGCGCTAGAGTGGCTCTGGTCGCAATATGGCGACGCCCAGGATGGGCAGAGCATCGCCCCCTGGGGGGCAGAGCACCGCCCCTGGTGGGCGTGCCGGGTGGATCCCGGTCGGTCGCATGCGGGAGTCTGTCTGACTGTCTCTCCCTGTTTCCAGCTTCAGAAAAATGAAAAAAAAAAAAAAAAAAAAAAAAAAAAAAAAAAAAAAAAAAAAGGCTAGTTTTATATAAATAGTTCTGGGAGGACAAATTTAGTGCTGAGGAAAAAAGTATGAACACTGTTAAAAAATTCAAGTGGTGATTTTTCCCTTGCTACCTTAGCAAAGACAGAAATGAAAACAGAAATGATTTTTTCTTACATTCCAATTAAAAATTAACGTTTTTTTATCTTGAACAAAAATTTTAAAATACATAAAAATTATACAAGGATATTTATAATAGCAAAAAAATAGAAAGCAAATTAAGTATATTATTGACATGGGAAAGATGCTAACAATATACTGGTAAGTGATATGCACACACATACCCATATTGGGAAGGAGAAAGAGCCTGACCTGTGGTGGTGCAGTGGATAAAGCGTTGACCTGGACTGCTGAGGTTGCCAGTTTGAAACCCTGGGTTTGCCTGGTCAAGGCACATATGGGAGTTGATGCTTCCTGCTCCTCCCCCTCTTCTCTCTCCCACTCTTCTCTCTATAAAAATGAATAAATAAAATATAAAAAAAAGAAAGAAAAGTAAAACGTAAAACAAGGTATTAATGGTAATTGTCAGTAATGTGATAATGGGTAATTTCTTCTGTTTCTTATCTGAATTTTCTAATTTTTCCACAATGAACTCAGCTTACCAGTGTAAATTTTTCAACTAGTGAAAAAAAATAAAAGTAGTTAAAGATAACCATGATTCAGGCCCTGGCCGATTGGCTCAGTAGTAGAGCGTCGGCCCAGGGTGTGGAAGTCCTGGGTTCGATTCTTGGCCAGGGCACACAGAAGAAGCATCTGTCTTCTTCTCCACCCTTCCCTTTCTCCTTCCTCTCTGGCTCTCTCTTCCCTTCCTGCAGCCAAGGCTCCACTGGAGCAAAGTTGGCCCGGGCACTGAAGATGGCTGCATGGCTGCCTCAGGAGCTAGAATGGCTCTGGTTGCAATAGAGCAATGCCTCAGATGGGCAGAGAATCGGCCCCTGGTGGGCTTTCCGGGTAGATCCCAATCAAACGCATGTGGGAGTCTGTCTCTATGCCTTCTTGCTTCTCACTTCAGAAAAAAAAAAGAAAGATAACCATGATTCATTATAATAGCAGCACAATCAGATTTCATTTCATTTAAAATGAAATCTCTTCTAAACTCACTGGAGGATGGCTGAGTCCATGCAAGTATTATTAAGAATAAAGTGCCCTTCTCATCAGCTTGAGTGTGGGGTTGCCAGCTTGAGTGTGGGATCATAGACATGACCCCATGGTTGCTAATTTGAACCCAAAGGTCGCTCAGCTGAAGCCCCCCCCCCCACTCAAGGCACATATGAGAAAGCAATCAATGAACAACCAAAATGCCAGAACTATAAGTTGATGTTTCTCATCTTTCTCCCTTCCTGTCTACCTGTCCTTCCTTGTCTGTATGTCTCTCTTTCTCTCACTTAAAGAAAATTCTTATAGAAACTGGAAGAAAAGGTAATTTTTTTTGGAGGAAGCCACATGTCATAAAATATATTTTTAAATAAATTATTTTTCCCTGAAAATGGCCCTATCAAGAGATAAAGAGAGAGTAAGGATAAGATAATCTTGAAAAGGATCCTTTAATTTCATAAATTGTGTTTTAGGGTAGAACATATTAGCATTTGGTCTAAAAACTTCAGACTAAGCATTTATGAGAAAATTATTAGAATGTTTATTTAAGCAACATAAGGGCCTGCTGGTCCTTGCCTGCAGCTTTATTCGACTGTTCCTGTTTTCTGGTAGAAGCTGCCTATTTGACATCTAAAGGAACATTTTCCCACTGATTTCTCATGCTAGCCTAGTGCCTCTGAGATCCAGCAGGGTGAGCCTTTAAGCAGAGCTCTGAGTTCAGGGAGGGCCAGCAGTAGGTAAGGGTGATTATGCGAAAAGAGCTTTCTGCATTTTCTCTTACTTCACTGGGCAGCATAAGTACAAAGTTCTGAAGATAAAAGGCTTCCATTAATACCAAACCAATGGAAGTCAAAGAGATTTCTTGAGTATGATCAGATTATAACCACAATTTCTTTTCCTTTCCTTTCCTTTCCTTTCCTTTCCTTTCCTTTCCTTTCCTTTCCTTTCCTTTCCTTTCCTTTCCTTTCCTTTCCTTTCCTTCCCTTCCCTTCCCTTTCCTTTCCCTTCCTCCTTCCTTCCTTCCTCCTTCCCTCCCTCCCTTCCTTTCCTCCCCCCCACCCTTTCTTTCCTCCTTATTCCCTTCCTCCCTCCCTTCCTTTCCTCCCCCCCACCCTTTCTTTCCTCCTTATTCCCTTCCTCCCTCCCTTCCTCTCTCCTTCCATCCCTCCTTCTCTCCTCCCTTCTCCCTCCCTTTCTTCTGAATCAAAGTCAGGATTTGGGTTCCCCTGGGCTACTTTCCAGCTTCTATACCCTAGGAGTGGGGCAAAGATTCAAATGCAGTTCTGATAGTTTCCAATAATGAGTAGAAGCAAGTGCCTTAATCCCTGGCAGTTCCTTTTCAAGGAAGGGAGGAAAATAGAGGAACAATAGAAACTGTCTTTTCCTCCTATGTCACATATTGCTGCATGCGTCATAGACATCTACTTGCTCCATTCATGGTTCAAAGAGCAGCCACTATTGCACTTCAGGGACCCCCACCCACTTTACAACAGACTTTGTCATCATCACTGCTCCACTTCCTGCAATAATGTGCTCTCTGGCCACAATCACCTTCCTCATTTGTTTATTTATTCATTCAAAAATATTTATTGAGAAGGTCCTTTTATGCTGGATGAGGTGGTGCAGGATGTAAGTTGAAGTGAAAGAAAAAATAGATCCTGCCCTGGCTGGATAGATCAGTTGGTTCAGAGCATCATCCGAATGCGCAGAGATCGTGGGTTTGCTCCCCAGTCTGGGCACATATGGGAAAAATCAATGTTTCTGTCTGTCTGTCTGTCTCTCCCCCATTCCTCTCTCTCTAAAATTAACAAATAAAAATTTTAAAAAGAGCCTGACCAGGCAGTGGCGCAGTGGATAGAGCATCGGCCTGGGACACTGAGGACCCAGGCTCAAAACCCTGAGGTTGCTGGCTTGAGCGCAGGCTCATCCAGCTTGAGCACAGGGTTGCAGGCTTGAGCGTGGGATCATAGACATGACTCCATGGTTGCTGGCTTGAGCAAAGAGTCACTGGCTCAGCTGGAGTCCCCTCCCCCCAAGTCATATATGAGAAAGCAATCAATGAACAACTAAGGTGCCACAACTGCAAGTTGATGCTTCTCATCTCTCTCCCTTCCTGTCTGTCCCTGTTTGTCCCTCTCTCTCACTTGTTCTCTCTCATTAAAATACATATATATAATAAAATAAAACAGAACCTGGAACTCCATCATATGAAACAGAAAAAAAAAGGGGAGTGGTGAGAATTGAAGCTTGAGTGGAGATTACCTAGTCTGCCCATTCCTTTCCCCCTCAAAGGACTTTCCAAAGCAGTTTGAAAACCACTGGTTTAGATCAAGAGTCAACAAACTATAGCCAGCTGTCTGTTTTTGTAATAACCATAAACCAAGAATGTTTTTCTCATTTTTAAATGACTGAGGGAAAAAGAATTATTTTATGTGACATGTGAAAATTACATGACATTTAAATTTCTGTGTCCATAAATATAGTTTAATTGGAACACAGCCATACTCATTTTGTCTATGGTTGCTTTTGCACTACAGTGGCAGAGTTAAGTAGTTGCATTAGAGATCTTATGTTCTGTAAAGTCTGAAATCTAAATATTTACTGGTCCTTTCCAGAAAAAGTCTGCCAAACTCTGCTTTAGATGGAAGGCTTTATAAGACTGTACTTTCATTTTTTTTTATTTACTTACTGATTTTTAGAGAGAGTGAGGAAGGGAGGGAGAGAAACACTGATTTGTTGTTCCATTTACTTATGCCTTCATTGGTTGATTCTTTTTTTTTTTTTTTTTTGTATTTTTCTGAAGTTGGAAACAGGGAGACAGTCAGACAGACTCCCGCATGCGCCCGACCGGAATCCACCCGGCATGCCCACCAGGGGGCGATGCTCTGCCCATCTGGGGCGTTGCTCTGCCGCAACCAGAGCCATTCTAGCGCCTGAGGCAGAGGCCATAGAGCCAACCTCAGCGCCCGGGCCAACTTTGCTCCAATAGAGCCTTGGCTGTGGGAGGGGAAGAGAGAGACAGAGAGGAAGGAGAGGGGGAGGGGTGGAGAAGCAGATGGGCACTTCCCCTGTGTGCCCTGGCCGGGAATCCAACTCAGGACTCCTGCACGCCAGGCCTATGCTCTACCACTGAGCAAACCGGCCAGGGCCTCATTGGTTGATTCTTGAACATGCCCTGAGTATGCCTGACTGGAAGCTGGAATCTTGGTGTATTGGGACAACGCTCTAACCAACAGAGCTACCGAGCTACTCAGCCAGGTTTACCGTACTGTTTTGTTTTTAATTGACTTGAGGGAGAGAGAGAGAGTGAAACGTCGATTGTTATTCTATTTATTTACACATTCATTGGTTGAATGCGTATGTGCTCTGACTGGGAATCAAACATGCAATCTTGGTGCGCTAACAAACTGAGCTACCTACCCAGGGCATTACTATACTGTTTTTAACAGTGGGATATATGATAAACCGTTTATATGTTTTCTTCTTTTGAGAGGCATTAAAGTTAGGATAGGCTGTGGTTTAAAAGAGATCCTGTCTGTATAGAGGAGAAATGACTGGTCTCAAACCTCCCAGGGTCCCTGAAAGTCTGTCCCTTCCAGCCCTGGGAGGCTGTGGTTTCACCCTTGGGCTCCAGCCAGTCGCCTGCAGATGGCTAAAGGGAAAAGAAGGCAATTACCTGGCAGCACGCCAACCCTCCCACCCATCCCTTTCCCAGTTTGGAGCCTTAAATTCCTGGCAGTTAAGAAAAGGATTTCCTTCAGAAGAATACAATTGCAGTCAAGTTCTGGCCAGCCAGTTACTAGATTTCACAGGGTGGGAAAACATCTGTGATTTGAGAAGAGGAAAGAAAACGCAATCTTAAGAGCCGATGAGAGATGGAGGAAAGCGCTAAGACTATGGATGAGAAAGAGAAAAGCTTACCTCGAACGAGTAGAGAAAGATAGCACTCTTAAGATCAATTAATGCTTTCTTTGAAATTATTACCTATCATTTAAGATCAAATCAGATCATTTGCATTAAGATTTATGAAAACTCTTTGGTCTCCAATGTAACATTTCACAAACATGATGTTTCTCTGATATTTTAAACAGGTGGGAGCTGGAGTTATATTCTGTCACCATAACTCTTCTGTGATTCTAGTTCTTCTGTTATAAAATGGGGATGAGACCTTAACCCTGTCAGGGCCAGGGAAACTTTCCCCTTACCCCTTTAATTCTTCCAGCTGGTCAGATAATTTAAATGATAGCAGACTCAAGAGAAAATCAAAATTTAATTCATGTACACGGGGAATTGAAACAAACATGAAAATCCCAGTGAGGCAAAACGAGGTATGTATATTTTATTTTGGATTAGAGAGGACAGTAGGCAATTCACAGGTAGATGAGAAAGAGCGATCATTTGGTAAACACATTCTTGCAGGCCCACCCAGAGACCATGGGACGCAAAAGGGGAATCTAGGAAACAGATTTTTGCTTGACTTTTCCCTGTCTGACACACTTTATTTATATGTGTTAAGATTAAATTGTTGAGTTTCCCTTCCTGAAGCAGTTTTTGTTTTGTTTTTTCTTTTTTTAATTTCTATTTTGAGAAAGAGAGAGAGAGACAGGAAGGGAGAGAAAGGAGGGAGAGAGATGAGAAGCATGAACTTGCAGTTGTTTCACTTAAGTTGTTCATTGATTGCTTCTCATACATGCCTTAATGGGGGTGTGGTGGGGGTGGGGTCAGCTCAAGGTGAGCCAATGACCCCTTGCTCAAGCTGGCAACCTTGGAGTTTCAAACTGGGGACCTCAGTTCCAGGTTGATGATGCTCTAACCACTGTGCCATCTCCGGTCAGGTCTGAAGCAGGTTTTCCTATTTAAAATCTCTTCAGGTAGGCAAGGGGGAGGTGACAAACTCTTTCCAAGTTTGTTGGGTTTTAATTGTTTTCAGCTCAAAATAATGTGCATGCCAGGGTGGTACTTTCTGGAGAGACTCACTCCCAACACCCACCAATACCTTCAAAACCATGGGATGATTTCTCAGCCTGAAGTGTAGTTATAGTAATTGGGAACTACGGGAGGGCATATGTGGGAAACTGATACATCTCAAATAATTTCTTTTTTTTATTATTTATTTATTCATTTTAGAGAGGAGAGAGAGAGAGAGGAGAGAGAGACGGGGGGAGGAGCTAGAAGCATCAACTCCCATATGTGCCTTGACTAGGCAAGCCCAGGGTTTCGAACCGGCAACCTCAGCATTTCCAGGTTGACGCCCCATCCACTGCGCCACCACAGGTCAGGCTCAAATAATTTCTTCATTTATACTTTACACTTCCCACTCTGTTCTTTAGTGGAAAAGGCTTGGTGATTACAGTGGTAAATCACAAAGCTATCAAAAAATATACTGGCCTGTGGTGGCGCAATGAATAGAGAGTCAACCTGGAACACTGAGGTCACTGGTTTGAAACCCCAGGGTTGCCTGGTCAAGGCACATAAGAGAAGCAACTACTACAAGCTGATGCTTCCCATTCCTCCCCCATTTTCTCTCTTTCTCTCTCCTCTCTCTAAAATCAATAAAAAACATAGAGCCCTTGCCCTGGCTGGTGGCTTGGTTGGTTGGAATGTCATCCTGATACACAAAAGTTGTGGGTTTGATCCCGTCAGGGACCCCTCATGATCTCTGCAGAGAAAAAAACAACAAATAGCTACTATCATAGTTTAAAATACAACTTATATTGTGGTCGTTTTTAACAATAGCTTCATTTATTTTATATTAAAATAAGTAAATAAAAACAAGGCACTGGCTGAGTAACTCAATTGGTTAGCACCATACACAGAGGTTGCCGGTTCAATCTCTGGTCAGAGCACATACAAGAATCAACCAATGAATGTGTGAATAAGTGAAACAACAAATTGATGTTTTTCTTCCTTCCTGTCTCTCTATGATAAATAAATATAAAAACAATATATGTGAAAAGTAACATAAGCACATGGCCTTTTAAAAATGAAACAATACAGCCTGACCAGGCGGTGGCACAGTGGATAGAGCATTGGGATGGAATGCTGAGGACCCAGGTTCAAAATCCCAAGGTCCCGGCTCGAGTGTGGGCCAATCAGCATGGGCGAGGGGTCGCCAGCTTTAGCGTGGGATCATAGACATGACCCCATGGTCGTTGGCTTGAGCCCAAAGGTTGCTGGCTTGAGAAAGGAGTCACTGAATCAGCTGGAGCCCCCCCAGTCAAAGCACATATGAGAAAGCAATCTATGAACAACTATGGTGCCACAGCTCTGAGTTGATGCTTCCCATCTCTCTCCCTTCCTGTCTGTTTCTGCATCTCTTTCTTTCTCTAAATAAATAAATACACAATACATGCCCTGCATGCCCTGGATAGCTTGGTTGGTCAGGCCAATACTCAGAGGTTGCCAGTTCTATCTTCTGTCAGGGCACATACAGAAACAGATAGATGGTTCTGTCTGTCTGTCTCTCTCCCCCTTCTTCTCTCTGAAGTTAATAAATTTAAAAAATAAAAATTAAACAATATAGATAGGAAAGAAAAGCAAGTCTTCCTTCCTATTCTCTAATCCCCAAATCTCCAATTCCTCTCTCCAAAGGTAGCAATTTGTTTTCTTGTATGTCAGTCCAGTAGGAAAAATATACATATATATCCTTTCAAAAATTTTACAGATGGTTTCACTGTTCTGCACTTGGCTTTTTCCACTAAATGGCATATCTAGGAGGCCTTTCTGAATTTTAATGACTGCAGTTTTTGAACATACGATTATTGACTAGCCCCCATTTATGGGATATTGTGTATGTTTCTGATTTTACTATTATAAACAATTCTACAATTATACTTACATCTGACTTTTGTGATTATATTTGTACATGGAACTAGCAGTATCATTGCTTGATGAGCTTTTTTACTTTTAATAGCTATTAAAAAATGCCTTCCAAAAAGCTTCTACCACTTTATACTTTCATCTATAATGCATGTCTGTTTTTTTTAATTAATTAGTTAATTAATTAATTTTTTACAGAGACAGAGAGAGGGATAGACAGGGACAGACAGGAACGGAGAGAGGTGAGAAGCATCAATCATTTGTTTTTCATTGCGCGTTGCAACACCTTAGTTGTTCATTGATTGCTTTCTCACATGTACCTTGACCGCAGGCCTTCAGCAGACCGAGTAACCCCTTACTGGACCCAGCGACCTTGGGTTCAAGCTGGTGGATTTTTGCTCAAACCAGATGAGCCCGCGCTCAAGCTGGTGACCTCGGGGTCTCGAACCTGGGTCCTCTGCATCCCAGTCCAATGCTCTATCCACTGCGCCACGCCTGGTCAGGCTGCATGTCTGTTTTCCTACACGCCAGACAACACTGAATATTACTATTATAATTTGTTGATCATGATTTATTTCTTTTTTTAATTTAATTTTATTTATTCATTTTTTTAGAGAGGAGAGAGGGAGAGAGAGAAACAGAGAGAGAAGGGGGAGGAGCAGGAAGCATCAACTCCCATATGTGCCTTGACCAGGCAAGCCTAGGGTTTCGAACTGGCGACCTCAGCATTTCCAGGTCGACTATTATAATTTAACTTTGGTAATTTGACAGGGTATCCGTTTTTTTTATGATTAATCATTTGAACACTCTGGGAATACTTGGCATTTGTATTTAATTTTTTTAAATTTTATTAATTTAACCTCTGTACATGTTAAAGAAACCATCTCCTTGCTATATTTTGACAATTTTACATTTCTTTTTGACAGAGACAAGGACAGAGGGGCCAGGCAGACAGGAAGGGAGAGATAAAAGCATTGACTCTTTGTTGCAGCACCTTAGTTGTTCAATGATTGCTTTCTCATGTGTTTTAACTGGGGGGTTGCAGCCGAGCCAGTGACCCCTTGCTCAAGCCAGTGACCTTGGGCTCAAGCCAGCGACCATAGGGTCATGTCTATGATCCCACATCTCAAATCAGCAACCCTGCGCTCAAGCTGGTGACCTCGGGGTTTTGAACCTGAGTCCTCCGCATCCCAGTCCAACGCTCTATCCACCTTGCCACTGCCTGGTCAGGCATATTATCATTTTTATAGGTATAAAATATTGACAATTTGCCCTGGCCGGTTGGCTCAGCGGTAGAGCGTCGGCCTAGCGTGCAGAAGTCCTGGGTTCGACTCCCGGCCAGGGCACACAGGAGAAGCGCCCATTTGCTTCTCCACCCCTCCACTGCGCCTTCCTCTCTGTCTCTCTTCCTCTCCTGCAGCCAAGGCTCCATTGGAGCAAAGATGGCCCGGGCGCTGGGGATGGCTCTGTGGCCTCTGCCTCAGGCGCTAGAGTGGCTCTGGTCGCAACATGGCGATGCCCAGGAAGAGCAGAGCATCGCCCCCTGGTGGGCAGAGCTTCGCCCTATGGTGGGCGTGCCGGGTGGATCCCGGTTGGGCCCATGCGGGAGTTTGACTGTCTCTCCCTGTTTCCACCTTCAGAAAAATGCAAAAAAAAAAAAAAAAAAAAAGACAATTTAATGTTTCAAGGGAAGATAAAAACTCAAATGTAGTTTCTTTCTTCCCCTATAAAGTCCAAAATGGATGTTCCTGATCAGTGGGTAGCTGTTCTTCAAGCCACTGGTATTTCAAGCCCCAGGTGTCTTAGGTTATAGCTTCTGTAATGCCAGTGGTCTAGAAGCCAAGCAGGTTTACACTGGATTCCAGCAGGTGGTAGAGGAACTGTGGAACCAGAAAGCATTGAGCCATTCCCATTTATTAGATTCACACAATAGCAGGTGAGCAAACAGGAAACCCGCCTCTCATGGTGGGAGGCAAGCGATCCACACGAAGAGAAAGTACCTGTAGACTTATATAGGCTCCTAACACACACACATGGCTCTGCCATGTGCTCCTGTACTAATCATGCAAAGTGCAAGCAAGCAAGCCTAACAGCTGTTTTCCCTACAGTTTCTGCATTTCAAGGGGGCACGGGCAGAAAAGGGCACTGGGGGGCAGGGGCAGAAAAGGGCACTGACTGCAGTGGAGTTTTATGGATCAGGCTTCCAAGTGATGTACATTACCACCACTGCCATTCCATTGGCTACAACTCAGTCACATCTAACTACAAAGGCTGAGGAACACAGCCTGTGTGCCCAAAGAGAAATGGGTTTGGTAAATGGCTGCCTGGTGGCTACCAATAGCAATTCCCCTTATCCCTCCTACTGATTTCTCCCCTGGAATATCGAACTCTTGGATCTTCCTGTTTTCAGAAGAACAGATTTTGAGTACTAATACTTTATATTTGTTCAGTTTACAAGGATTTCTTGTATAAATTATGAGTTTCAAAGAGACCTGTGAGATAATTATTCCCATTTTGCGGATGAAGAAACTAAGGCTTAGCAAGAGCAAGTGTTGACTTGTCCAAAGACATGACTATGAAACCAGCTCACAAGAGCTGCAAGGATACTAATTTATATAATGCTTTTTGGCATATGCAATCCATTCCTGTATATTATTTCCCCTGACCAGTAGTGCCAGGATCTTCCCATTCTGACAGTTTGTGGCCTCTCCACCATGCCCAGCTGGTTATTAGCATGATGCTGGCCCAGCAGATTATAGGATATAAATAGATGCGCTTGTTTATCTGACCAACTCTTTTCCTGGAGTCAGGCCTATTTACCCCTGCTAGAAACTAAGTCCTTTTCTGATTCTCGGCTCTGGTTATAAAGTCAGTTTTGAGGCCCTAAGAATTTACATGATGGCTTACCCACACTTTTATGGCACATCCTGGCTCTCCAAGTGAGCACCAAACTGCCAAAGCTCAAAGGCTGTTGAAGAGCAGTTTTAGGGTGCTGATACGGGGTACAATGGGATGCAGCTGTACTTATAACTCTATTACCTACCAAAGGGTACATCTCTGCTACTTTGTGCTGCTTTCCGCTTCTTCAGCCTGCAGTCTTCTCACTAGAGCACGAGGGATGATTTCTCTCCCATAAAATCAAAGTCCACTTCACAGCCTTTGCTTTCAAAACATATTCCTCATCCTCTACTGAGATCTCTACTGCATTCCCCTTTCTTCAAGCAAGCAGACTTGAGAGAGAAACATAACCTTCATCAGAAGGGTTTGAGGTTCACTTTGCTTATTGAGGGCAGCAGCTGCTGTCTCTTGCCTGAGTTCCCCAGGCCACCTAACAAGTACCTGGCCTCTAGTGGGTGTCTCAAATGCTTGCTGGCCAAGAATGTTGTATCAATACCTTAGAAGTTTTCAGAGATAAGAACTCAGAATCAAAACAAAATAGCACGTGATTGCTTTAAAAAATAACTTTTAATTATCACTTTCAGGCATACAGAAAATACAATGAACATCCATATACCCATCACCACATATTTCAACAAGATTCCAGTATTTAGCCTATTAAGAAAATGTTCCAAAATAGAGTAGCTTGTATTTTTCAAAATCAGAGGTACAGCTAGGGACAGGGATGAGCCAGAGTCAAGTTTTAAAAGACGACCTTAGAGCCTGACCTGTGGTGGCGCAGTGGGATAAAGCGTTGACCTGGAACACTGAGGTCGCCAGTTCAAAACCCTGGGCTTGCCAGTCAAGGCACATATGGGAGTTGATGCTTCCTGCTCCTCCCCCCTTCTCTGTCTCTGTCTCCCTCTCCCAAAATTGATTAACATCTTTAAAAAAAAAAAAAAAGACGACCTTAGAGAAGCAACAAATGGATTGCAAACTCTTCATGGACAGAGAACTGCTGAAAGTGTTCTGAGGCTGGAGCTCTGGAGAAGACGGCTCAACTCAGCCAAGGCCTTGATAAGCATACTGAGGACCCAGAAGACAGTGGAGAGATACAGAAGTTAGTTTAAACTAGAAAACATAAATTTACACTTTTGAAGAGAAGGGGTGGAGTGCAAGTAAGAATCAGTAAGATTTTCAGCAGAGATTATTTTATGTGGCTGTCACAAGAAAATTCATTTGCTAATCAAAATTAGGTATACAGAAATCACCCGAGCTTCCCATTTCAGACTAAGTTCCCAAGGCTCTTCACTAGGACAAGGGCTTTAAGTACAAAGAACCATAGCTTACCTTTCGGTTAGTGCTTTAAGCAGTTCACACTTTAGCCCTTAAGAAAGCTGACAGCTCTGTGCCTCAGTTTAGTTTCCCCAGGCCTGTAGAACACTCAGATTGACTAGTTTAGTATTCGCAAAGCCTATCTTGTTTCAGATGTAAAGCTTTGATTGTACCGCCCATGGCAGTTTATAGGCCACTTTCATCTAAAAATTGTTAAAAATAAAATTCTGTTAAAGTACCAAATCAGTAAAGCATCTGGGATACTTACTAGGTGAGGCAAAATGACGTTCTCCAAGAAAAAGAACCAGCTTTCCATTGTTGTCTACAGATGGCTACATGTACTTCATGCAGCATTTACTTCAAAGTATCTAAATTTGAAATGTATTTGCATCTCTGAAAATTTGTATCACCTTATTTTCTACAAACCAGTTATTACAGGTAAAGTTGACCATTATTTCTGATTTGCAAATAGGAAACTGAAAAGGGGCTACTCACTGGCCCAGAGTTACATTAAAAGCAGAGGTGAAACTCAGTCATAATTTTAACTACCCCAACCCCTTGAATGCTTTTACTCAATTGGGTTTTAGATGATGCCCATGGCATACAGAAAGGCAAGATGTAGTTCTGTGAGTTATGACTATCATGACTATATGGCTGTCAACCAGGTTATTGTTCACACATTATCTTTTAATTTATTTATTTATTCATTTTTTAGAGAGGAGAGAGACAGAAAGGAGAGACAGAGAGAGAAGGGGGAGGAGCTGGAAGCATCAACTCCCATATGTGCCTTGACCAGGCAAGCCCAGGGTTTCGAACTGGCGACCTCAGCATTTCCAGGTCGACGCTTTATCCACTGCGCCACCACAGGTCAGGCACACATTATCTTTCAGAAATAAAAGATTTCTTTGGCGTTATTTTTGCTCAACTTGTTTTCTCCTTTATCCCCCATTCTTTAATATGAAATGAGTTTTAATTACCCTTTTCAAAAAATGCCTTTAGATTACTTTAGACACAAATCAAAGTCTAGATTAATAGTTATTCTGTGGCACCTTTCAGAACTACAAACAAGTAAATAAAGTTAGGGACAGAACTTTTTTCCTTCTGAAGAGGTGCTCAAAATTTCTGCTCATTTAATTATAAAATTCTGAATACAAAATACAGCTTTAAATAAATAGAGGCAGAAAGATAAATGAAAAAAATATGGAAGCTCCAAAAGGCAAGGGAAACATTAAAGTGAGATTCTTAAACTGGTTCATCTATTCACTGCTTCACAAAAGGTTTGAAAGTAACGATTCACTCTCACTTTTCAAATAGGCTTATCAAAATAGTAACTATCACATGCTAAATAAAATGTAGAAAGGGCCAAAGACTCTCTACCTAAAACAGAAATCACAGAACTGCTTTAAAATACAAAGAAAATATTTTTATTTGTATAACAAAGACTAAGAAAAAATAACAATAAAGTTAACAGAGTTGATGTCAAAACACAAATAGGTTTGAAAAGCTATAATCACTTTGTTCCATTAGACCTCTGTCCATCCTCGATTATTTTAGGGAGCATCTCTGGTATATTCCAGACTGAACCTTAAGCACAATGTATCCAGGTGATTCACCATGATTTTTTCCCATTAGTCCTCATTACTTTTCTTTTTTTTCTTTTTCTTCTTTTTCTCTGGACTCTGAAAATAACCAACAAGAATGTTTTTAAAAGAGTTGTAAATATGAGCAATAACTTGTCCTCATAAAAGGCAAATTAGATCTATTTCTGCTGAAAATAAATTTAAGAAAAGAATTAGAATGTAAAAGCCATCTCCAGGAAAGCGATCTGTAATAAATCATATTCTGTTCCTTACTCAAAGCAAACCCATTCTGTATAAGACTCTTGGTTTGAGGAACAGCCTTTTATAATATACATACAAGGCCCTGGCCGGTAGGCTCAGCGGTAGAGCGTCGGCCTAGCGTGCGGAGGACCCGGGTTCGATTCCCAGCCAGGGCACACAGGAGAAGCGCCCATTTGCTTCTCCACCCCTCCGCCGCGCTTTCCTCTCTGTCTCTCTCTTCCCCTCCCGCAGCCAAGGCTCCATTGGAGCAAAGATGGCCTGGGTGCTGGGGATGGCTCTGTGGCCTCTGCCTCAGGTGCTAGAGTGGCTCTGGTCGCAACATGGCGACGCCCAGAATGGGCAGAGCATCGCCCCATGGTGGGCGTGCCGGGTGGATCCCGGTCGGGCGCATGCGGGAGTCTGTCTGACTGTCTCTCCCTGTTTCCAGCTTCAGATAAATGAAAAATAAATAAATAAATAAATAAAATAAAATAAATACAACGTTTTATTTTTACCTTCGTATGAAAAAAATCACATTCTTAAAACTGCTTGCTCATTTCTGATATATAGAGTGGAATAAAATATGGAGACCCTCTGTGTATCATGAGTACTGGTACTAATTAAAAACAAACATACAGGAATAGCTGTGCTGGTGCATGGTTCTTCCTCAGAAAGTGGTTCTTCTTCCTTAACGTGTTTCTTCTTGTCCTTCTTTTTCTTCTTCTTCACAGATGTCTCCTGTTCTTCCACCACTAGTATTCCCTCCTCTTCCTCTTCCTCTTCTTTTTCTTCTTCAACTGAATAGGGTAAGTATAAAGATACAATTAACACTGTATCAGCCCTCAGTCCCCAAAACCTTTTGAATCTTAGTTTTTTTCTGTCCATCTGATCAATCATCAAGTGTTTATTACATAGTTTATAATTAGAAAGGTCCTTTGAACACTTACTGGTACAATACCACTAACTTTACAAATGATATAAAGCTCAGGGAAGTAAATTTCTCATGATCATGTAGCTAAACATAGAAATCAGATTTAAGACATCTCACCTGTAAATCCAGTTTTTTATGGGGAGGAAAAGATAGTCAATATATATTAGAAATGAGTAAGTTTGTGTTACGCAGTTAAGATATACATTAATTCAACCTGAGCAGTGGCCCCAAATAAGTCATTTAATCTCTGTAAACTCAATTTCCTCAGTTATGAGATTTAATAATGTGCACCTCATTGGATTACTAGGATTTAATGAAGTAACACATGCAAAAAACTTAGCACAATGCTTGACACATTAGAACAAAGATCAATAGGTAGCTATCATTAGAAGTTTATTCACCAAATATGCATTTAGTATGTACTATATGCTAGGCCCTTTCCTAATTAACCAAAGATATAGCATGGCACAAAAACAGACCAAAAAGTCTGTCCTTATGAATCTTTCATTTTAGTAAAAGTGGAAAGACAAAAAGGTAAAAGACACTCACTAAACAGTCTTTTTATATAAAAGTGAGAAGGATAAAAATAAAGCAGGAAGAACACTGAGGAGGGTGGTGCACGCTAACATTTTACACAGAAGTCAGGCAAACGCCTAAGAGATAAGGGAATAAATATGCAGGTAGAATCTATGTAGAGAGAGAAATGCGAAGGTTATCTCGGAAGAAAGGGCTGGATGGCAGGTTCAATGAACAGCAAGAAGAGCCAGTATGACTGCTACGTTAGTAAGTGATGGGTATGATAGATGGTTAGATTCTGGATATATTTTCAAAGTAAAATTAAGAGGATCTGCTGCCAGAATAGATTTAGGTTATAAGAGAAGACAATTCAAGATTAAAGGCCAAAGTAACCAGAACTGCCACTTATAACATGGAGAAAATTGTGGAGCAACAGACCAGAGTGGCAAGGATTCATTACTGCTAAGTTGAAGATAGAAACCTGGAGCTTGTTTCAAATGCTACCAATGGGTTTAGAGATCTCCTTACTGTTCAATAATAGAGGCATAGGAGTTAAAGAAATGTTTTCTTCATCTAGGGTAGGAACTCACATTTGTTGATAGCACACTTTTGACCACAGAGCTATTTAGACACCAAAAATTAAATGTCACTGCTTTCCTGCCTGTCTTGTTAGACTATTTGGTAGGCACTCAGCATAGGTCTAGCTGATAAACAGGGGTACTCACCAACTTCGCAAGACAGCCTAGTTTACTGGAGAGCACCTCTGAACCCTTTGAGGAGTACGAATGTTCATGTACATCTGTGCCTCCTGACCATCCACAGTACGATCACAACAAAAATTTATTTTAAAAACGTGTAAGGCAACATTAAAAAAAGGCAAATGTATGTTCTTCTTGTTTCCATAAATTGGTTATCAAACATAATTTTAAGTTAATAAAACTGTAACTAGAATTAATTTCATTAAAAAAAAACCCTCACTCCTCAAAGGGTTAAATATCATTCCTATGATGACGGCAAGCTACCCAGTATGTTATCACTCCAGTCCATTCCATTAACAGAAACAATGAAGACCACTGCTGCATCAATTCTACAATGAACTAAATAACAAAAATATCTCAAACTCATTTAGAAATCACATAACTTTTTTTCTTCTATTTTAAGCTGACTCTCAAAATAGTTCATATGGTAGAAACCAAAGTTTTGGTATACTTAGTATAATATGCAATTCCACACAGTCATAGGAACTCTACTCGCATTTCCTCTCTGAAATCTGATCAATTTAACAATATCCTAACTATTCTCAGAGAACATGACAGATAATTAAAACACCATTAGCTTTCAATATACAGTATAGGTGATTTCACAATAAAGTTCAATGGTACATACTTTTTCAACTTATGAACTCTGTACTCAAGGAATAAGTATAAATGACATTTTAAAAATTCCGACTAGCCCTGGCCAGATAGCTCAGGTGGTCAGAGCATCATCCTGAAGCGGAAAGGTTGCCAGTTCGATCCCCAGTCAGGGCACAAACAAACAGCTCGAAGTTCCTGCCTCTCTTTCCTTTCCTCTCTTACTGAAATCAATATATAAAAATTTAAAAGAAAAAAAAAATTTTTTTTCAGACTAACCTTTAATTTTAACCTTAGCTTTTTTTGCCTTCTTTTCAATTACTTCATCCTCTTGATCTACCTGTTCTATCTTGCGTTTTTTAGAACAGGTTGGCAGTGTAGAGTCACCAGAAGGATCATAAGTCTTCACTTCACTGAAAGAACCAAAGAGTTTTAGAAAATCTCTACAAATATCTGCAACTGAAATAATTCTAGAGATTTAAAGGAAATGCCGTTAGATAATATTCACATAGGATAAAGCACTGTTTCATTTATTGGCTCTTGGGCAGCTTATGAAAATAGTTTCCAAAAGGTAAAGAGGTATTATATTTTCCAGGTAGGAAATTTATCACACTTCATGAGAAGTGGTGAGTTAAACAAATTCTGAATGAGTAACCAATGAGAGGGACTATGGCATAGAAAAATATTCAATCAACATAGGGGGAAAACAGGAGAAAATTTCTTATGCCAAATGATTATACCAGGATAGTAAAAAACGAACCAATTTGTTTTAGAATATAAAGTAATTCAATAAAACCCAAACCAAAACAAAACACCTCAGTCAGGTTTAATGCACAATGCTTCATTACAAGATTGGAAGAGGCAGAGTAAGAGAGGGATACTAATGTAGAAAGCCCTGAAACCTGATAGCTTTTGTTCTCACATAGCAGAAAGAAAAAAATTGAAGTACTGAGTGCCTAAAATGTGAAGTAAATCTCATAATTTGTGTTTTAAGTGCATGTGTTTAAAGTTATAACATGATATGGGAATATGAAAAAATTATACAAAACAAGCTAAGAAATGTTCTATTTCTTAAGCTAACCTGCGGGCTCACGACTTTAACTTTTATAGGTTAAAAACATTTGTAACTTAAAAAGATCCACATTTGTCAACTAAGGACAGCAAATAAGACCTTGAAAATTCACAAACTATAAAAGCAAACATTAATGCTGTAACTGAATACAAAAGATTTCTTTTCAGAAGAAAAAATATTTTTTCCTGAATGTGTATATTTAAATATATGTAAGTGTACAATTATAATTGAGATGTTACTGTATACTGCTCTCCCCACTATAGCATAAGATTGTATTATTAAAATTCTTAAGGAATTATAAAACTCCTAAAAGCAGAATTTATGACAATGACTAGAAACATTTTTTTTTTTTGTATTTTTCTGAAGCTGGAAACGCGGAGAGACAGTCAGACAGACTCCCGCATGCGCCCGACCGGGATCCACCTGGCACGCCCACCGGGAGCCATGCTCTGCCCACCAGGGGGCGATGCTCTGCCTCTCCGGGACATCGCTCTGTCGCGCGCGACCAGAGCCACTCCAGCGCCTGGGGCAGAGGCCAAGGAGCCATTCCCAGCACCCGGGCCATCTTTGCTCCAATGGAGCCTCAGCTGTGGGAGGGGAAGAGAGAGACAGAGAGGAAAGAGAGGGGGAGGGGTGGAGAAGCAGATGAGTGCTTCTCCTGTGTGCCCTGGCCGGGAACCGAACCCGGGACTTCAGCACGCCAGGCCGACGCTCTACCACTGAGCCAACCGGCCAGGGCCTAGAAACATTTTTTAAGGCTCCTGATGCATACTAACTGCTTCTCAGAAAAGCTGTCCTGTTTGTTCTACTTCCATCACACAACCTTATCAATATTAAGCATCACTTCAAATAATAATCGAAACACCTCTCCACACACATCCTTTTTTCATTGTTTGTTTTCAGAGAGCAAGAAGGAGGAAAAAGTAGGAGGGGGGAGGAGAGAAAAGGGAAGCGGAGAAGCATTCATTTGTTGTTCCACTTAGTTGTGCACTCATGGGTCACCTCCCATATGTGCCCTGACTGGGTATTGAACCCAAAACCTTGGTGTTTTGGGACGAGCTCTAACCAGCTAAGCTACCAGCCAGGGCCTTCCCCATACATATCTTCTGTTCACTTCATGGTGAGGTCTGAATACTTTATCATACCTCTTAGCCATTTTTAGACTTTTCTTTTGTCTCCTGTCTCTTGAAAAAAAAAAAGGTTCAACAAATGCTGAATTAATTTTCTTTTCTTTTTAATAGTATACTATTCTGGAACTACGTTCCAATTTTAGTATATGTGCTGCCAAAGCAAGCACCTATACTGGAACTACGAACGACATATTTACTGTCAATATTTGGAAATGAGGAAGGTAAATATGAAAAAAAAAAAAAAGCCAAAAATATTACTATTATGTACTCATTAAAACAATGTAAATATATGTGTATTTGATTAAAACCCAGAACCGAACATGAAAAACTAAGTGGCAAAAAAACGGGGGGAATGGGTAGGCAGGACGGGGATACTGAGGTATTTCAATTTATAAAAACTGCTGCCAACAATTAACATTTAAATAAACAGGAATCGTCTATCAGCCTCCCCAACATGTAACTTACCTTTTATGTTCATATTTTTCTGCTTTTGCTAATGCCTTTCCTGTTCCACTTATTTTTCTTATCTAAGAAAAAAAAATTATTAACTTTCTAAGGAAATCTCTTTATAGTATATACTCTACTGTATCAATTCTTGGCAAATAAGAGAAACTGTTAACAGAGGCACAAAAAGAATATAATAGAATACTAAAATATACCACAAAACAAAACTATTTAGCAAGTGAAATAAATACATAAACTATTCACAGTATATTAACTTTTAAGAGGTAACACTTCTGCAACAGACAGGGTGTGTTTCTTACCCCTCTATCTTCCAAAGTCCTCAACCTGGCCTCTAATTTGGCTCTGTTCTCAACTCCCATCGCAGAACTGGAATCTTCGCCAAAGGCATCATACCGAATAGCCAAAACAGTTTTGGCTGCCAACATTCGAGAGATCTAACAGAAAACTGGAAGTTAGAAACATTCACAGTAGGATTTTCTTTAAACTAGGAACTAAAAAGTATTATTAATTATACAACTCAAACCACCTGTCTTATATTTGAATCTGTTACAATGGCTAAATATAATCACCATTGTTTTGGTGGATGAATAGATCATCTTTTGGTAGCTCATGTCTAAAACTAGCTCAAACTATGTTTCCAATGCCCTCCTTTAATTTCTACTCAGCGACATTAGTTCTTTCTACACCATGAGGTCAACCAGAAAAAGTACAGTCCCTTTCTGAAGCTAAGTAACATTTTATTAAACCTTTATTTCTCCTATACTCTGCTCTGAATTTTAAAAAATTTAAGTTTTTTTATAATTTATAAATGTTGATGTTAACTTGGTTTACTGCCAGTAAAGAGCACTTGGTTGATGTGCCGTCCATCCACCCCTTCCTAACCGGAATTCCAGGAAAATACTAACAGTGAAAGAAAATGGCTTTAATAGGAACAACAGTACTTTCTTTAAACCCTTTTCTTTTCAGTGTACAAAGTGCTTTTTATTTAGAGAATTCAACCTTCTCTACTTAATGAGAAAATATAAAGATTTATTGCATACTAGAGTAGGAGAAAAATGGCTTGTTGGGGGGGAGGTGTACCTCAGGAAAACAGTAACTCACCTTTCCTTTGTGTTTGGGACTTGTCTGGCCTACAAGTGAAGCATGATAAATGAGACCATACTTAGGGGTATCTCGTCTGGACTTTAGAGCTCTGAAGAGTGCCTTTTCTGCTCCAAGAATCTGAACTGTAGAAGCTGCATGTTTGGCCAAATTCAACAGAGAACCTTCAAAAGAAAAGTAAAAAGAATGCACTTTTAAGAATTTCTAAATTCCATGCATCAAAGACAAGACCTACGATCTAAGTATTAGAGCCACCAGAATGAATAAAAATGTGATGTAATACATTCCCTAAAAATCTTGATGCCTCAGCATTTGTGATTTTTCCATTAGCACCATAAGCAAAGGTATGTAATGTCTGTGACAAACTAAAGATTAAGCTTATTAAATTTTACCTGAGAGATGGTTTTACATTTCACTAACATATCACAAGATACATATATGTCAATAATAAATAGATACATTTATAGATACCAATATTTTGGTCATCAAATATTTTTGCTTTAGATAGAAAAAAAAATACAAACAAATGAAAACTTATTAGGACACCTTGATAGAAGTACATGCTAAATTCCACACACTTATTTACCGCTGTTAAGATATGGTCAAGGAGTTATGCTTGTTAAGTACAGTAATTAGGTATCAAGTTTCTGCTCTGTTGGACTTTTTGCAAAGATTTTCTGTCAGAAAACACCCTCAATATTAATGCAGTTACTAATCACTAGAAACATGTTTAAATTTCAACACATTGCTCTAGCCATTTTGCTCAGTGGATAGTGTCAGCCTGCGAATAAACATCCTGGGTGAGAATACTGGTCAGGGCATGCAGGAGAAGTGACCATTTGCTTCTCTCTCCCTCCCTCTCCACCTCCTGCAGCCAGTGGCTCAAGTGGTGTTTGAGTGTCGGCCCCAGGTGCTGAGGAAGCTCGGTTGCTCCCAGTGCGTCTGTCAGCTTCAGGTGCTAAAAATAGCTCAACCGATTTCATCACCAGCCCCAGACATGGGTTGCCAGGCAGATCCCACGTGGAGAGCATGTGTAAATCTATCTATCTCCTCTTCTCTCACTTAGAAAAACAGAAAAGAAAAAAAAAACACATGCACAACACTTCTGTTAATCCCTATATTTCTTACTGGTACAAATTTAGATAAGCCTGTGAAATTGTGGATGTAGAAAACAAAACCAGCCCAAATGATTCCATCCTTGCAGCTGAGAGTATCTGAATGACATATTTGATCAATGAAGGGTCTATTATAGTTTAAACATTTTGCTGTAGGTGATGCATGAAGACCTACTGTGATAGGTCATTATAATGTCTCCAGTAATAAAATAATGAACTAATACCTCACTATATTTGCAAGTAATCAATTTTACAGTTTTTGTAGCATCCATCGTTACAATATCCCTATACACATACAGTAAGTTTTAATATAAATTTCTCATTTAAAACATTTTTGTATGTCAAATATGACTTATATAGTCACACGCCACATGACGTTTCAGTCAACAAACTGCATATGACAGCCATATGCTATATAGTCTCCTTGTGTGGCAGGCTATACCATCTAGGCTTGTGTTAAATAAATACACTCTATGATATTTGCACAATGATGAAATGGCCTAACAATGACCCATTTCTCAGAATGTATCCCTATGACATAGTAGTACATGACTGTATCATTACCTTTTGTGATTACTTAAAACTATTCAAATTTTAATATGATGAGTTTTTTCAATTAAAGTTGACCTTTAATATTATTCTGTATTAAATTCTTATTTTTATTTATTTTTTTGAGAGACAGACAGGGACAGACAGGAAGGGAGAGAAATGAGAAGCACCAATTCTTTATTACACCACTTTAGTTGTTCATTGATTGCTTTCTCATATGTGCCTTGAACAGGGACTATAGCAGAGCGAGAGACCCAGGGCTCTCAAGCCAGTGACGATGGGGTCAAGTCTATGATCCCATGCTCAAGCTGGTGACCTTGCACTCAAGCCCACAACTTCGAGGTTTTGAACCTGGGTCTTCAGAATCTCAGGCCGACGCTCAATCCACTGTGTTACTACCTGGTCAGGCAATTTTGTATTAATTTCAAGTGTACAGCATTGTGTTTGGACATAAACACTTTATAAAGTTAAAGTCTCGATTATTTCAAGTGCCCACCTGGCACCACACATAGTTATTACAATATTACTGACTATATTCTGTATGTCAGTGGTCCCCAAACTTTTTTGGGCCACGGACCGGTTTAATGTCAGAAAATATTTTCACAGACCGGCCTTTAGGGTAGGATAGATAAATGTATCACGTGACTGAGACAAGCGTCAAGAGTGAGTCTTAGATGGATATAACAGAGGAAATCTGGTCATTTAAAAAAATAAAACATCGTTCAGACTTAAATATAAATAAAACGGAAATAATGTAAGTTATTTCTTTCTCTGTGGACCGGCACCAAATGGCCCACGGACCGGTACCAGTCCGCAGCCCGAGGGCTGGGGACCACTGCTGTATGTTATACAGTACTTTTACATCCTTGTGACTATTTTTAAACTAACAATTTGTACTTCTTAATCCCTTCACCTTTATCATGCAGTTCCCCAACACCCCTGCAACCATTAGTTAATGATTTTTATTTCCATAGCAAGAGGGGGAGAAAGAGAGAGAAACAGAAAGGGAGAGAGATGAGAAGCATCAACTCATAGTTGTGGCACCTTAGTTGTTCATTGATTGCTTTCTCATATCTGCCTTGACTAGGGTGGGGATGGGGCCCTCCATCTAAGCCAGCGACCTCGGGTTTCAAACCTGGGTCCTCAGTGTCCCATGCCAACGCTCAATCTACTGCATCACTGCCTGGTGAGGCAATTGATGACTTTTTAATATTATAAAATATTAATTCATTTCATCTTCCTGCATTCATCTGATTATTCTTTTTTTTAAAAAAAGCGAGAGGAGGGGAGATAGTGAGACAGACGCCCACATGTGCCCTAGCCGGGTCCACAAGCAACCTCCATCTAGGGCCAATGCTCAAATCAACTGAGCCATTTTTAGCACCTGAGGCTGATGCAGTCAGACCAATCAAGCTATCTTCAGTGCCTAGGGCCGACCCTCCAACCAATCAAGCCTTTGGCTGCAGGAGGGGAAGACAGAGAGAAGCAGATGGTTGCTTTCTAGTGTGCCCTGACCAGGAATCAAACCCAGGATGTTAGTATGCCAGGCTGACACTCTATCCACTGAGCCAACCGGCCAGGGCCTCATCTGTTTATTCTAATCAACCACCACAAACTCCCAACAATGAGTAAGTGTCTCAGAAGAGGTAGTGACTAAAGATGCCTTCGTTATTCAAAAGAAAATCAGGAATACAAATAAAAATCATCATCAAACACTGGTCCTTAGTCCTCACGCATATACCACCTACTTCTACATATTTATTATCTAACATTTCTTTAATAACTATAGTTTAGAGATTAAAAATATCCTTGCTAGAAACCTCACCTCTAAATACCCGTGTTTATAAATTACATTAAAATCATCACCTGCATGAGCAATAAGCCGTGCTCCAACTAATTCCCCAACCATGACTGTAACATTGGGTGCAATGGCCATCATTCGATTTTGTAGGTATTCATAGAGCTGCGTTCTATATTCTGAGATTTCAATTACCTAGTATAAGTAACAAAATGAATAATTCATATATGATTAAGAGGAAAACCAGTATAAAATTCACATGTCTAAAACATCAAAGGCCTACATCTATCAGAGCAACTGCAGAACCCTGGGAAAATTAATCACACCTTACCTCAGTTTCCTATAAAAGGGCTCCTGTGAAGACTTTTATTAGATAATGTATGTAAACAACCTAATACACTGCTTATAAATGTTAGCAATATTACTGTGTTATTTTTAAAAACCTTCAAGAATTAGACATCTGTGTCACCAACCTCTCTGATTCTTGTACAGCTATCTTCAGAGGGGGAAAAAAGTATCAAAGTTAGAATTAAATAACTCAAGCATTCCTTGTCTTCTTAATGAAATTAAAATTCAATATTCTGACAATGTGACAATACAAATAAACTAGTACTCTAACTTCATTTTAGTACATATTTCCCCCTTTAAGTATATAAATCAAGATGGCATCAGATGAGGTAGTGACTGAACACCCTCATATTTACTTATCAGGTGAACAATAAGTTTAAAAATCATCATTGCCATCAGAAAATTACTGCAGTACTGGTATCACCACCACAAGCTTCTCTATGTGTACAGTGTACCTGAGTGCAGAGATGCAGAATGTTGCAAATATCTTCTTCTGAAACCTCTGTTCCCATAGATATCTCTGCTGCTGCTTTCACTTCTGCTTCAACTTCTTCTGGCAGTAATTCAGAAAGTTGGGCCGAGGCATAATTCTTCCTGTCGCCTATGGAATGTTTTCAGAATATGAGGGAGAATTACTTTTCAACAAATTATACAAAATCCACCAAACAGTCAAAAGAAAACGTAGAGACAAGCCAATGAAAAGGGTGCCTATACAAAACAAAAAGCGAACAGTGTGACCCAGTAATTTTCCCTACGTAAAGGCTTGATTTTAGAGATTAATAAAATCTCTTCCCACCACCTCTCTCAAAGAAAAAAAAAAAAAAATCCTCCAAATACCCCATTCAATAGGACAACATTGTGACAATTTGTAGTTAAGGTTATACCAAAGCAAGGGCCACAAATTCTTGTAGTGGTAAATCAGTAATATAATGAGCCAAGTACCTCATTTATTAATACTCAGTATCCCCTATAAATAATATCAATGTATTATTAGTATAGACTATAACACTAATATAAATAGCAATATTACTTTTAATATTAATTATTAGTATACTTCAGAATAGCCCCCCATTACCCCTATTAATGGCAAATTCATTATGAGACATTCACCAAAAGCCATTTTAAGAAAAACCAGCCTGGTCTGTGGTAGCACAAGGATTAAGTGTTGACCTGAAATGCTGAGGTCACCAGTTCAAAACCCTGCGCTTGCCTCATCAAGGGACATATGGCAAGCAATCAATGAATAATTTAAATGAAGCAATTATGAGTTGATACTTCTCGCTACCCCCCACCCGTAATAGCAATAAATAAAATCCAAAATAGAGATCTATGTTCTGTTGTACAGGCCATCAAATCAAAGTTAATTCCTTTTGAAATCTATCAGGTATTAATATGGCTACAGTCCTAAAATGTAAGTTATAAAACACCCTGAGAAGTTCGTTAAGAAAAAAATAATTATAACGTGTTCAGGATATAAATAAACTGTTACTTTTAATGCCTTAAAGCATAAAGTTAACTCACCAACTTTTTGCAAACACTTGCAATATGTCAAGTTATCTGAAATAATTTTTCCTAATTCAGGGAAATGCCAGCCATACCATTCTCGACACCGCATAATGTAGTTGTTCAGTTCTTTATCTAAGTCATCCAACAAGGCTGCAACAGATTAAAATGGAACAAACAAACAAAAATCAAACACCCCACAGGAATTTAAAAGGTTATTTATTTGTTTTTGAATTTTTCTGAAGCTGGGGAGAGACAGTCAGACTCCCGCATGCGCCCGACCGGGATCCACCGGGCACGCCCACCAGGGGGCGATGCTCTGCCCCTCCGGGACATCGCTCTGTTGCGACCAGAGCCACTCTAGCGCCTGGGGCAGAGGCCAAGGAGCCATCCCCAGTGCCCGGGCCATCTTTGCTCCAATGGAGCCTTGCTGCGGGAGGGGAAGAGAGAGACCGAGAGGAAGGAGAGGGGGAGGGGTGGAGAAGCAGATGGGCGCTTCTCCTGTGTGCCCTGGCCGGGAATCAAACCCGGGACTTCTGCACGCCAGGCCGACGCTCTACCACTGAGCCAACCGGCCAGGGCCTAAAAGGTTATTTTTTATTATGGTAAAATATACATAAAATCTACTACTTTAACTATTTTCAAGTGTGCATTTCAGAGGCCTCAATGCATTCACAAGTACAACCATTACCACTACCCATTTCCAGAACCCTTTCATCATCCCAAACTGAAATTCTGGATCCACTCAAGAACTCCTCATCCCCACCTTCTACTGTATCAATTTGCCTATTCTAGGCATCACACAGTGTTAGTCTTTTTGTGTGTAACTTACTTTATTTAACGTTTTCAAAATTCACCCATGTTGTATATAGTATGCATCAGAACTTCATTCTTTTTTAAGGATAAGTATTTCATTGTATATACATCTTGTTTATCCATTCATCTGTTAATGTATAATGTGGGTTATTTCTACCTTTTGGCTATTATAAATAATGCTGTTATAAACAGGGGTGTATGATTATGTTTTTGTATTTTTCTGAAGCTGGAAACGGGGAGAGACAGTCAGACAGACTCCCACATGCGCCTGACCGGGATCCACCCGGCATGCCCACCAGGGGCGAAACTCTGCCCACCAAGGGGCGATGCTCTGCCCTTCCAGGGTGTCGCTCTGCCACGACCAGAGCCACTCTAGCGCCTGGGGCAGAGGTCAAGGAGCCATCCCCAGCACCCGGGCCATCTCTGCTCCAATGGAGCCTTGGCTGCGGGAGGGGAAGAGAGAGACAGAGAGGAAGGAGGGGGGGTGGAGAAGCAAATGGGAGCTTCTCCTGTGTGCCCTGGCCGGGAATCGAACCCAGGACTCCTGCACGCCAGGCCGACGCTCTACCGCTGAGCCAACTGGCCAGGGCTGATTATGTTTGAGTTATCTGCTTTCAGGGTTTTTTTGGTATATACCCAGAAATGCAATTTCTGTTTAAAAGGGATTTTTAAAATTGAAAATTAAGACTCCATTATTTCCAAAACTCACTTAATGACATTATAAAGCCAAGTGAAAAAAGCAAAACACAACACAATACCTATCCCACTATGGTTTTAGCAGTTTTCATGAAAAAGGACAGATGAATTGGTCTACGTTAACAGTGCAATTCACATTATCTCCAACTAGTCAAATTATGGGTAGGTTTTCTTTTTCTATTGTTTTCCAATTTCTTATTAAGAGTTGTAGTTAATCTCTTTCTCAACAGAATTATAAAAATACAGTTCTAATAGTAGGAAAAAACCATGTGAGACAGAACAGACCTCACATATACTATACTCACAAATTGCCTGGACAATCATTGTGTCCACTTTATCAGCACTAAATTTCAGTCTATACCGGGACAAGCTGGGGAGGAGAAAGAAAATTACAAGTTACTATGATAGCCCTGACAAAGGCATTTAATTAACATCTTAAAAACTTTTTTTTATTTATTTTTTTTTTATTTTTATTTTTCTGAAGCTGGAAATGGGGAGAGACAGTCAGACAGACTCCCGCATGCGCCCGACCGGGTTCCACCCAGCACGCCCACCAGGGACGACGCTCTGCCCACCAGGGGGCGATGCTCTGCCCCTCCGGGGCGTCGCTCTGCCAAGACCAGAGCCACTCCAGCGCCTGGGGCAGAGGCCAAGGAGCCATCCCCAGCGCCCGGGCCATCCTTGCTCCAATGGAGCCCCGGCTGCGGGAGGGGAAGAGAGAGACAGAGAGGAAGGGGGGGGGGGTGGAGAAGCAAATGGGCGCTTCTCCTATGTGCCCTGGCCGGGAATCGAACCCGGGTCCCCCGCACGCCAGGCCGACGCTCTACCGCTGAGCCAACCGGCCAGGGCCCATCTTAAAAACTTTTTAACCAAAATCCCTCCCTAGATCTACATTATTTTTTCTCTACATGAGAAAATCAGTTGCAAGATTAAAAAAATAAAAGTTAAAAAGAAAATACAGCCTGACCAGGTCGTGGCGTACTGGATAGAGCGTCAGACTGGGACACAGAGGACCCAGGTTCGAGATCCCAAGGTTGCTGGCTTGAGTGTGGGATCATGGACATAACCCCATGGTTGCTGGCTTGAGCAAGTGCTCATTCGCTCTGCTGTAGTCCCCAGTTAAGGCACATATGAGAAAGCAGTTAATAAACAACTAAGTTGCCCCAAAAAAGCACTGATACTTCTCATCTCCTTTCCTGTCTAACCCTATCTGTCCATCTCTCTCTGTCACACACACACACACAAAGAAAATACATCTGTCCAGCTATAACCTGTATTTCTGTAAAATTAATTTATGATCAACAACCAGGGAAATGCTGTGTGGTGCAGGTGATATTGATTTATAGATAATGTTTGCAGCATACTAATGCTTTATACCAGCAGGTAAGAAAAAAATGCAAAGCTGTGACACTTGAAAACAGAAAGCCATGAAGGAATAATACTGTATAACAAAGGTTTCTTAATCCTTGCCCTGAAACCTGTATAATTTTAATAACCAACGTCACCCCAATAAATTCAATAAATAATGTATCTATATTAGAAAAAGAAGATTTTGGCACTCTTAACATCATAGGTCTTTGTTGCAGAGGGGTCAGTCTGTGCACTGTAGGGTATTGAGCAATATCCCTGGCCTTTACCCATTATTAGTATTAACAGACCCCACCTTACGTTCTAACCACCAAAAATATCTCTACATTGCCAAATGTTCTCTGAGAGATATGACTGAGAATTACTGCTATATACAATGCCAATTTTTTTTGAGACAGACGAAAAGAGAGAGAGAAGCAGCAACTCATAGTTGCAGCACTTTAGTTGTTCACTGCTTTCTCCTATGTGCCTGATGGGGAAGGGATCTCCACCTGAGCCAGTGATCGTTTGCTCAAACCAGTGACCATGGAATCATGTCAATGACCCAACTCTCAGGTTTCGAACCTGGGACTTCAGCATCCCTGGCTAACAACTCTATCCACCGCACCACCATCTGGTCAGGTACACAATGCCAATTTAAATACAAGCTTGAATCAACCCAGTTAAGCTATCTGTCCTGCCTTAAAATGCTTATTACCAAATTCTTCCTGATTTTTGTGCATTTTGCTTGTCTGTGGAAGTCAGCAGAGCTTTAACCCTCTACCGATGTATGCTTAATGTTTTTTTGTTCAAAGGTATAGATTTTTGTTTACTGTAGTATTCTTGTAGTATAAGTTTAACATGTCTTTTTTACTACGTTACTATTTTAAGGGCTACTGTTTTTGATAGTGCTCTTTTCATAAATTTACCTAAGTTTCTTCTTGCTTCTTCATAAATCCTGTTATTTTAGTGAAAGTTCATAGGCCAAGATTTTCAGGAACACATATATTACAGTATAGCAGAAATGTCTGTTCTAATGGGTCTCTGGTTAAATATGGCAGGTTAATGTGCTTTTCTTTGCCTTACTATAAAAACACAATAAAAATCAGACTGAAACAAGCAACACAGATAGGACACCTACACACAAAAAGACCACAGTAGATGAGAAAATTTTAGGAGATGGTTAAATAGATGGAGTAGCCCCCCAAAACAAAACAAAACATGCCCAAGCATTGTGCGATCCAACACTGGAGGCGTAGGGAATGCCTATGGTGAGGTTTAGAGTACAGGCAATGAAGCCAGAATGCCTGGGTTCAATCCTGGCCTCCTCATATACCAGTTGTACTGACTCTTGGGGATCCATCTCCTCATTTATAAAATGTGGGTACTCCTACTGATTGTATGCATAACATTCTTAGAACACTACCAGACAAAAGTCAACTTTATTTTCCAGTAAATCTCACCTGTGGGCCAATCCAAGACACATAGCTGCCATTTCACGTGGCTCTACCCCAGGGATTAATCCATCCATTTGGGAACGAATTCCTCTCATAAGTTCACTAACAACAGGACTATGGATGCAACTGAGATTCAGTTTTTCCTTAAAAAAAAAAAAATTAAAAAATTCATATTAAATAAATAGCCTGACCAGGTGGTGGCGCAGTGCATAGAACATCTGCCTGGAATGCTGAAAACCCATTGAAAGCCCAAGGTTGACATGGCCCCATGGTTGCTGGCTTAAGGCCAAGGTCACTGGCTTGGCTGGAGCCCCTGGATCAAGGCACATATGAGAAAGCAATCAATGAACTAAGGTGCCACAAGTATGAGTTGATGCTTCTCATCTCTCTCCCTTCCAGTCACTTAAAAACAAAACAAAACAAAAAAAAACCCCACTGTGGTTCCATCCCCCAGACACTGGGCTCAAGGCCTTCTCTGGGTACATATACAAAGCACTCAGTGGGTGCACTACAAAGTGGAACAGGTTGATGCTTCTCTCTCCTCGCAATCAACAGAAAAATAAATAAATAAAGCTGTAAAAAGATAGTTTCAACTAGTTTTGCTGTTTATGTTGGTATGAGAAATCTTTTACTACTTTACATTAATATACACATAAGATTTTATTTTAATTTTTTTAATTATTTTTTTTTCTACAGAGACAGAGAGAGAGTCAGAGAGAGGGATAAATAGGGACAGACAGGAACGGAGAGAAATGAAAGGCATCAATCACCAGTTTTTCGTTGCGACACCTTAGTTGTTCACTGATTGCTTTCTCATATGTGCCTTGACCGCGGGCCTTCAGCAGACTGAGTAACCCCTTGCGTCCAAGCTAGTGAGCTTTTGCTCAAACCAGATGAGCCCGCGCTCAAGCTGGTGACCTCGCGGTCTCGAACCTGGGTCCTTCTGCATCCCAGTCAGACGCTCTATCCACTGCACCACCACCTGGTCAGGCTACACAGAAGATTTTAATTAACGGTACTACAGAAAAGGAAATGGAATAAAAAGCAAAATGCTGAACCCTGGGCCCTTTTCTTACAGATAAATAACTGTTAGCATCCCTTAAGTACTTCCAAATACATATATATATATACATGTTAACCGACAATAGCGTTATAGGTCATTACCACCTTGAACTTGCCTGATCTCCAGATATAAAAGTGTAAATATGTATGTATACATATACATACAACTCTTTATAATAGTTTAAGTTTTTGCACACCCCCACATGAACAAAAATAAATTTTATTCTCTGTACCTTCATTTTGTCACATTTCAGTTTATATGCTAAATCCATCATATAAATATACACTCCTAGTCCATCAAATAAAATTCACAAAATTGAGCCCTGGCTGGTTGGCTCAGTGGTAGAGCGTTGGCCTAGCGTGCGGAGGACGAGGGTTCGATTCCCGGTCAGGGCACACAGGAGAAGCGCCCATTTGCTTCTCCACCCCTCCGCCGCGCTTTCCTCTCTGTCTCTCTCTTCCCCTCCCGCAGCCAAGGCTCCATTGGAGCAAAGATGGCCCGGGCGCTGGGGATGGCTCTGTGGCCTCTGCCCCAGGCGCTAGAGTGGCTCTGGTCGCAATATGGCGACGCCCAGGATGGGCAGAGCATTGCCCCTGGTGGGCGTGCCGGGGTGGATCCCGGTTGGGCGCATGCGGGAGTCTGTCTGACTGTCTCTCCCTGTTTCCAGCTTCAGAAAAATGAAAAAAAAAAAAAAATTTCACAAAATTGTATATAATGAATGTTTAAGAAAGATTTAGAATGGATAATATTCAGCATAAATATTGTGCTAAAATTTAATTGTTTTTTTTTTTTCTTTTCTTTTTTGTGACAGAGACAGGGACAGACAGACAGGAAGGGAGAAATGAGAGGCATCAATTCTTTGTTGTAGCACCTTAGCTGTTCACTGATTGCTTTCTCACATATGCCCTGATTGGGGGTGGGGGGCCTACAGCAGACCAAATTACCCTTCGCTTGAACCAGATGAGCCCACGCTCAAGCTGGCGACCTCAGGGTTTCGAACCTGGGTCCTCTGTGTTTTAGTCCGATGTTCCATCCCACTGCACCACCCTGCCTGGTCAGGCTAAAATTTAGTATTTTTAACAGAAAAAAATAAACTAAGACTTGTGAACATTTCAAAGGATGAAGATGAGAGTTTGACACCATCACAAAAATAGTTCATGACCTGACAGTACTAGAAATAATCTATTTACACAAACCTCTTAAATTCAGAATCCTGGTTTAAAAAACCCTCAACTCTCTAGTATTTTCCTACCTATAAGACCTAAAACAAACTATCGCACAACTGGTTTTCAAATTGTTCTGCTTTCCATGTTTGGGAGCATCCTTGTCCAATCTTTCCTTCCACTCTCAATGTTTAATGCAGTGGTTCTCAAAGTGTGCGCCCTAGAAGATTTCCAAGTGCGCCCTATGGTATTCCAGAGAAACATGTGCCTGTTGGGGACCAAAAAACCAACAGGGCTTTTGGAGTTTAGATTTTGGGGAGACAGAGGTGTGGGGAATTGGCTGTAAGCTGACAGTCTGCCCAACCCCCCACCTCACTTGCCTGGATTAGGCTGCAAAAGGCTGTTTAGCTGTGGTGCAGGATTGTTTACACTACCTCCATGTTCCCCGGAAAAGACTAGAGGCAAGTTTCTTCTATCAAGTTTGTTTGGTGTAAAGTTAAGATGATATGTATGGTGGGGGTTTCCTACACTCAACACAATTAAGAGTAAAAGAGAGGAATTCTTCAATGTATTGATGAGGAAATGAGAGTTTGCCTTTCAAATATATGTCCAAACATTGAAGAAATCACTAGGACACATTAGGCTCATGTTTCTCATAAACACAAGAATGAAAAACCTTAACACATTCGTGCCAGGACCTGCCAAATTTACTAAATCTTACTAAGAATGTATCTATATATATAAAAAGATAACTTTTATGCCGTTTTTTTAATTTTTAACCCCTCTTTTTTATAAATTTTAAAAAGCATTAATTCAAAAATGTAACATAAAAATGTTTTAAATGTCAGAATAAATTTAATTTTGTCATATTTATTTCACTTAATTACCATAAAAGCACGCTTGGACTTTATATTTTTTCTTTAATATCTGACTTAATTATTATAACATATTTCTCAGAAATTTGTATATAGTGTGCCTACAATTATCTGTAGGATTTTAAATGCGCCCCAACTTCAAAAAGTTTGAGAACCACTGGTTTAACGTCTAGCAACTGTACCCTTACTAAAGTTTTCTAACAAATACACACATTAAAAAAAAGAATCATCATGACTCCATTAATGTTGGGGGGGGTGACTAAACCAAAATATGGCAGAATATATACAAAGTGTTATACAAAAGCTTGGCTTTGTAGTCACTATGCTGTATGGGGAGTTCTGATTAGCAAGCATGAAAGAAAATCATAACTTTACCTTTATGACCCCTCCCAGTTTAGCATCAGCTACAGCCAGGGGTTCATGGGCTTCTTTTACTATTTTCTTCAGAACTTTCTTCAGTTGCTTGTTGATCTTACCCTCCATCAGGGCGGTGAATGCTTTTCAGAAAAAATAAAAATAAAAGAGTTAACTCTCAAATTTTTAAAAGTAAGAACAGAAGATCTTATTTAGATAAAAAAAATTAAAGCAAAATAAACACTCTTTCAAATAGGCTAAACTGAACATTACTTCTAAAATAAAACAACGAAGAAAAATGTTTTACAAGTTATATATTTCACAATCTTGTCTGCTCTTGCCACCCTCGTTTCTACTCCAGAACCAGGAGTTAAACCAGAGACAGCCTTCCTTTCCCTATATACCACATGAAGCTTCTTTTGAATTCGGAACTAGAATCATAAAACGTTAGAAACATTTTATTTTGGAACGAGAGACTGGCGCTCCAGATTGCAAAATACCCCCAAAACCTGTCAAAACTCTTGTAAAAAAGGAGTGTATTTATTTTGAAGGTTTTGCTGCTGTATGAGAATATCTGATTGGGGCCTGATCTTTGCTAATTTCCAATCCACAGGTGTCAGCAAGCCTATGCTTTAAAACCTGCAATGGTGGAGAACTTACTGCGAAGGCAGCCTGTTTGGGTCAGCTTTCATTTTGGATAAGTTCTAAATATGCTACTTTTATACTATCACACTTTCTTAGACCTATGCTTAGATGGTTTGGACCCACAATGGACTAACACTGCTTCTGCTATCTGTCTGGGTTTAGTTGAATTTATAGTACGCCTTGCAGGAAGCAAATCTGTCATAATTTCTAAGACCAAGCATTTAGTCAGCCAGATACTTGTTCTTCCCTCCTGACTACATCTCCATCCACTTGAATTACAAGTCAATTTCATCTTGTTATCTAGGGAAATGAGGAGTGAAAACAAAAAATTCTGGCTACTACACAGCTCTTACCAACGCCTCTACACTCTTAAGAAGCTAAGATGAACCTATTTTTATTGGGGTTTAACCTTTTACATTTTGTACAACATTGACTCCTTAATAATCTAATTTTTTTTTTCTTTCATTTTTTCTGAAGCTGGAAATGGGGAGAGACAGTCAGACAGACTCCCGCATGCGCCCGACCGGGATCCACCCGGCACGCCCACCAGGGGCGACGCTCTGCCCACCAGGGGGCGATAATCTGCCCATCCTGGGCGTCGCCATGTTGCGACCAGAGCCACCCTAGCGCCTGGGGCAGAGGCCACAGAGCCATCCCCAGCGCCCGGGCCATCTTTGCTCCAATGGAGCCTTGGCTGCGGGAGGGGAAGAGAGAGACAGAGAGGAAAGCGCGGCGGAGGGGTGGAGAAGCAAATGGGCGCTTCTCCTGTGTGCCCTGGCCGGGAATCGAACCCGGGTCCTCCGCACGCTAGGCCGACGCTCTACCGCTGAGCCAACCGGCCAGGGCCAATAATCTAATTTTTAATAAGAGTTGTAGTCTTTCAAGTTTTTTATCTTCTATAATTAAGAACTTTTACTCGGCCCTGGCCGGTTGGCTCAGCGGTAGAGCGTCGGCCTGGCATGCGGGGAACCCGGGTTCGATTCCCGACCAGGGCACATAGAAGCGCCCATTTGCTTCTCCACTCCCCACCCCCTCTTTCCTCTCTGTCTCTTTCTTCCCCTCCTGCAGCCAAGGCTCCATTGGAGCAAAGATGGCCCGGGCGCTGGGGATGGCTCCTTGGCCTCTGCCCCAGGCGCTGGAGTGGCTCTGGTCGAGGCAGAGCGACGCCAGGGAGGGGCAGAGCGTGGCCCCTGATGGGCGTGCCGGGTGGATCCCGGTAGGGCGCATGCGGGAGTCTGTCTGACTGTCTCTCCCCGTTTCCAGCTTCAGAAAAAAAAGAAATAAAAAAAAAACTTTTACTCAACTTCCTACTCCTAGTCCTTAATTTTCCTTAGCTGCGTTTATATTCTACAATTTCATAAAAGTAAAACTATTCTAGATCTATTTTAACATATACACTTGTCATTCCTTCATCAAAAAGGGTTACTTACTGTTCATATTATGTACTTTTTAAAAGATGATATATAGAGCCTGAAAGGCAGTGGCGCAGTGGATAGAGCGTTGGACTGGGATGCCGAGGACCCAGGTTTGAGACCCCAAGGTCACCAACTTGAGTGTAGGCTCACCTGGTTTGAGCAAAAGCTCACCAGCTTGGACCCAAGGTCTCTGGCTCGAGCAAGGGGTTACTCGTTCTGCTGTAGCCCCGCGGTCAAGGCACATATGAGAAAGCAATCAATGACAACTAAAGTATCGCAATGTACAACGAGAAACTAATGATTGATGCTTCTCATCTCTCCGTTCCTGTCTGTTCCTGTCTATCCCTCTCACTGACTGTCTCTGTAAAAAAAAAAAAAAACTTAAAAAAAAAAAAAGATGATATATAGAGATGGTGAGAGGGAAAGGGGAAGCTAGTCTTTCCTTCACTTATCTTTTCTAATGGCCACGGTTCAGCACCACCTAGTACGGTAATTTTCTCACTTCATCCAAAGGGAAGCTGGTCCAAACTTTTACTGTGACTCTCTGGAAGACTTGTAACTTGAAACTTTGACCAAGAATAAAAACAAACCTCTTTTTTGTTTGTTTTTTTGTATGAAGGTCATGCAAATGGCATATCTGAACTTCTGGGACCAATATAAACTGACATCACACCCCATCAGGTTCTTTCTTAGGCTATGGCTTTTAAATGCATACTCTGATGTCTACAAACTCTGAATTTTGCTTCTGTCATATCAAAACTACCTTGTAACAGACAGTGGGAAGTTTAATTCTCAGGATGCACTCTGTCATCTTACTATTAAGACAAGGTTCAAATTTCTGGTAAAAATAGATGGGAAAAGACATTGTAGAGGTTTCTATTACCAGATTCCTGACAGAGCTCATTATTTTCATTCATTTATCCAAAAATATTTGTCTGCTAGCCTCTATGAACAACACAGTCTCTGCCCTCATGGAACTTACATTAGGGGAGGGTCAGAGGTTCTCACCAGATATGGCATTTTCCCTATTTATCTTACATTACTTTAAAAAATACCAAAAGCTTGGCGATACCTCTCAATTCTCAGTTTTTTCATCTGTAAAATAGTAATATTATCTACCTCACAAGATTATTTTAAGATTTTGGAGCAATGAATGCAAAATCTGACAACTGCTATGTGATCAACCTATTAGCTATAGTAAAAACTTGCTTCATATTTGGGTGGAGGTTGGACTGGCCCATTTAATAGTTTAATAAGGACTGGTCAGAAATATCCTAAAAAGATTAAAGAGCTTATATACAAAAAAGGAATTCAAAAGAGGCCACCTGGGATCAGGGCTACAGCGCTTTACAACTTCAGGAACTGTATAAGTCAGTCCACGTGAATAATGCGCCACAGAGTAGGAGAACAGCTAACATAATCTTGCTTGGGAATTTTACCAAAATTCTATCCATATTTAGTTTTATTTATTCATTTAACCTACATTTAATTTTAAAGCTGTGATAAACAGATCTTTTAAAAAACTCCTCAGGAAAAATTACCAGGTTATGCTTTATGGCTCTATAAGGCTTTCATTACTAATGAAACAGCCTTTGGAACAATTTTTTAAGATTAAAATATTGGCCCCATTGTTGGGTCTCCCTTCAGCTCACACCTCTGCCAAGATTGGGATGGCCCATTAATATTCCAGCATATTTAACTGGATTCCTGATTTTCCCAAGAAAACTATACCCTTCTGTAGCTGATGAACAAAATAATCTGGGTCTTTCATATTCATTCTTATGGCTCTTCACTTTCAAATTATACCACCAAGTAGTGGCTGATTTAACATAAAATTTAAGCAACTAAATTTATGATTAGGGTTTTATATCTGGTCTTGTTTTCCCCAATATCAAAAAACAACAACAACAACCACCTTATAAAACCAATTGCCTATGGAACCCAAGCCAAGTTAAAAAACTATTACTACTGCATGTCTGTTGTTCTAGCATGAGGACTAACTAAAGGATGAGTCACCCATTCTTCTATTATATATTGTACCCTCTTTAGATAATAACTCATGTCTCTCGGTAGTTTTTGTATTAAAATACATACAAATCTACAAGTATGTTGTCCTTAAACTTTTAGTAACATTGTGCTTTATCAAACTAAAAATGAACACCTCTGGAGAGCTGTTTTATTATTTCCACTGTGAATTCTGGCTATTCTCAACTTTACCCTTGTATTAAATGATCAAAGCTGTGTGCTTGACCACATTACCTTGGTCCCTTGTAGAACAGCTTTTAGTGAACTGTGCTTTAGCATTATGCTGTTGGTTTCCACAGGGAGATCAATTTAACCACTTCTCAGCTCCCATCACATGGGGGGGTAAAACCAGCCCTATGGTAAAAAAAGCTAACTCAATGTTGTCTCAGTGGTAGTGACGAATTGTTAGATCACTTAAATTCAGTTCAAAAAGAATGCATCATTGACAACATTGAATAAGGTTAACTCAGGCAACTGAAGCGAAGAGTATTTTAGTAAGAATAACAAATTGCCAAGATTAAAAACAAAAACAAAAGCTAGTCTGTGACTTTACCTGCTAATGCTTCTGCTGTATCTTGAAATTTCTCAAAATGTTTTAGCTTAACTCTAGAATTAAGAAAGAAAAAAAATGTTATGGAACCACGATGAGTTGTACAAAAGCTACACATTTAGGAAAGGGTGTTGGATTGCTTCCAAAGCATACACTGATAAAAGAAACTTTCTTGTTATTAGTTATCATGGTGCAGAGTTAGATATTATTCATGAAATAATCAGTTTCTCTAAATCAGGGGTTGGGAACCTTTCTGGCTGAGAGCCATGAACGCCACATATTTTAAAATGTAATTCCGTGAGAGCCATACAATGACCCATGTACATTACACATTATCCAATAAAAATTTGGTGTTGTCCCGGAGGACAGCTGTGATTGGCTCCAGCCACCTGCAACCATGAACATGAGCAGTAGGAAATGAATGGATTGTAATACATGAGAATGTTTTATATTTTTAATGTTATTAATTTTAATTAAAGATTTGTCTGCGAGCCATATGCAAACATCAAAAGAGCTACATCTGGCTCGCAAGCCATAGGTTCCCGACCCCTGCTCTAAATGCTAGACCAGCAATGTTTGGATGATTAGAGAAAACTATAGGCTGTGAAGGAAACAGAACAGCAAAGAGGTCTGCTACCATATCTAAACCACAGGAAAGATGCTGAAGCTTTAACATCACAGATGCCTTTTACTAATACAGCATAAAAGAGGCCTAAGAAAAGGCATCTGAGTCTACCTTAGGTCAGGAATCTCACAACATTGATTTGTCCATCCAGTAAAAATGCCATTAAACAACAGCTTGTCAGATTTGGTTCCTGTTACCCTTATTTTACCCCCTTCTTCCCCATACACTTATGTGCAGAGTAAAATTATTTTATATGAAAACAAATATATATATTCAATTCATTATTGTCTCAGTGGTAGCAACAAATATTTGAGTGAGATCACTTCTATTCAGTCTCAACAAAAATACATCCACAACAATAAATCAAGTAAACCCAGCCAATTAAAGCATAAAGCTTTAACATGAGAAAACTAGTCTTCTATTATGCTTAAAATATTCTTTCTAAAAATTTTAGATAAGAGACTGACCAGGCAGTGGCACAGAGGATAGAGCGTCAGACTGGGATGCTGAGGACCCAGGTTCAAAACCCCGAGGTCGCGGGCTTGAGCGTGGGATCACAGACATGACCCCATGGTCGCTGGCTTGAGCCCAAGGTCACTGGCTTGAGCAAAGGGTCACTCACTCTGCTGTAACCACCCCACCCCCAGCAAGACACAAATGAGAAAGCAATGAAGAACTAAGGTGCTGCAACAAAGAATGGATGTTTCCCATCTCTTTCCCTTCCTGTCTCTCCATCCCTCTCTGTCACAAAATAAGTAAATAAATAAAATAAAATACAAAAATTATATAGAGAGGAAGGGGAAGAGGGAGAGAAGCATCAATTCACTGTCCTTCGTAGTTGTGCATCCACTGGTTGCTTCTCATGTGTGCCTTGACCAGGAATCAAGCTGGTAACCTTGGGATTGAGGTGAGGGCCCCCGGATGGAACTGGCAACCTTTGCACTCCAGGTCACTGCTTTATACATTGCACTACTGCTGATGAGGCTAAAAGCAAAGTTTTCTTACCAGGTCAGAGAACACCCTAGTGGTCCATTAAATACACATTCAACAATACAAACATTTAAGGAAAAATGTTTCTGCCTCACCCCACTCCCATTTGCATCTTTCTGAAGTGGTATTTGCTCATATCTCTCTGAATAAATGCATCTATAGATGCACAAGAACATGGCAAAAATGTGATCACATTATACAAAATCCTAAGCATGATTTTCTCAGTATATCATGGACTTCTCTCCAGATCTACAAGAGATCTATAGATATAAAATTTATTCATCCATTACACTGATGGATATTTATTTCAAATTTTGACTTTTTGCCATTACAAAAGCTGGAAATAATTTCTCTACTTAGTATGACATTTCTTTGGGTTCAATGCTCGTTAGCAAGCTTTAATAGTTTCCTTTTATTCTTGTGAGTTTTTTTTTTTTTTACAGAGGCAGAGATAGGGACAGACAGACAGGAACGGAGAGAGATGAGAAGCATCAATCATCAGTTTCTCCTTGCGCGTTGAGACTTCTTAGTTGTTCATTGATTGCTTTCTCACATGTGCCTTGACTGCGGGCCTTCAGCAGACTTATGAGTAACCCCCTGCTGGAGCCAGCGACCTTGGGTCCAGGCTGGTGAGCTCTTTGCTCAAGCCAGATGAGCCCGCGCTCAAGCTGGCGACCTCAGGGTCTCGAACCTGGGTCCTTCTGCATCCCAGTCCGATGCTCTATCCACTGCGCCACCACCTGGTCAGGCTCTTGTGAGTTTTTGATACTAAATGAAGTATGAAATGCCCCTTAGCACCCAAGGATATAACCCAAATCCACATGTACCACGAGATCAGTCAGGTCCTTCCTAGGGTCAGATTCATCAAATGGACTATTTCAAAAGGCAATTCACAGATGGTGAAATAGCTAGCCATCCTGACCACCTTAAGGAAAAGCCATTTCTCTTTCCTACTACTCATTCCTGAAGCTGGACATCAACCTTCTACTCCAGAGACCTTGGGGAACTCAGGTATACCTTTGTAGGCATTACTAGCTAGTTATTACTCCAAAGGGAGCCAGGAAATAGAAGTCATAAAGAATGACTAAACTGCAAATTAAGTTCAAAAACATCTGAATACCACTAACTTGGAGAAACTAAAAGTTAAAACAATCAGAGTCCATGCTTTTGACAAGTACTACTTTTATAAAAAATTTATACTTAATTTACAGTCAATTTGTTTTCAAATATCTTAAAAATTAGTAATTTGGCATCGCTGCCCAATCTAGTCTGCAACTAATACAAATTAATATAGGTACCCTATGCTGCAAATAAGAAAATATAATAATTAGGCTCATTCACACCAATGTTATTCCTGAAATACATTTCAAAACAAAAGTTATGAACATAATATCATATGAACCAGAGAGAAAAAATGTAAAAGGAACGCCTACATATGAACTGCTAAATTCTTAGTTCAAAGTGACTTACATTTCATTTGCTTTCTCAGGAGTTTCAAATTCTTTCCATAAACTATCAACCTCTTGAAGTTTCTTCTCATTCAAAACCTGTAATAAACATTTAAATAATTTTCTTTAAATAGCAAAGCTTAAGCAAGCATATTTAAGCTACATTCTCCAAGTACAACTGTACATGTAAAATGAGGGTGGCAGAAGCTATTTTCCCCTCTAAAATAACAAACCAGTTTTCTTACCCACCAATTGTTGGTCAAATTAACAGCTCAACTGGATACATTTAACAACTGGATGAAATTCAGATCTAGTTTGGGGCAAGGTGGGGTGGAGAGATCTTTGCTGATAACTTTCTATTTTTAACCCCTGCAAAAAGCATGTCATATTCATAGATTTTTCTGACAGAGACAGAGGGAGAGAGGAACAGATAGGGACAGACAGGAGTGGAGAGAGATGAGAAGCATCAACTCTTTGTTGTGGCACCTTAGTTGTTAATTGATTGCTTTCTCATATGTGCCTTGACTGGGGAGCTATAGCAGACTGAGTGACCCCTTGCTTGAGCCAGCGACCTTGGACTCAAGTGGACGAGCCTTGCTCAAACCAGATGAGCCCGCGCTCAAGCTGGCAACCTCGGGGTTTTGAACCCGTGTCCTCCGCATCCCAGTTCAATGCTCTATCCACTGCATCACTGCCTGGTCAGGCAATATTCATAGTTTTTCTTAGAATACTTTCTAATATGCCATTATTTCATACTGCCAATTAAACTGACCTGGCATCAACTGTAAGACATTCCAATTTCAGGTATGTTATATATGAGGATCATCAATGCACCTTAGGATTGATTCTACCTCTACCTTATCTGGTACTTAAGCAGCTGACTTACCATACAGGGTACTGGTAAGTTTGTACAGGAATAAATTACTTTTGATATAAATGAAACTAAGGCAATTTGGTGGCATCTACCAACATAAAATATGCATATCCTATATGATCAATTAAACATGTACTTTCTATAAAACAAATTTTGTTATTTACTGCTATTATCATTCAAACATGAAAGTATTATGGATTTCTCTAAAAGTAAGATACTACCAATTGTAAGACATATCCTGATGCAATTAAATTTAAAATGCAAAGGAAATATGGGGCACTTTAAATCTATGAAACAGTCATTAACCTTTAGGGATATATTCTTTTTTGCTATGTGACATTTTATTTATGCATATTCTTTGTAATCATACTATATATGTAGCAGATCATGAATGTAATTTTAGGTTTTAACAATCTAGAAATACAGTGTATGAACATATCATTATTTGCTTTTATCAATAAATATTTAATTACTTCTAAATTTTCTTGTCCTTCAAAAAAAATTTTTTATATGAATACATGTTGTTTTTCTATAGAATAAACTCCTGGCGTTAACAGATCATACAGACTATGCATATTTTATGTTGACAGATACTACTAACTTGACTTAAAGAGATTCCGTTAGTTTCACTTAAATCAAGAGTGAATAATAGTGCAATTACACATAACTCCAATGAAGAAAAAGAAGCAAAGTCAGCTTTTGGTTTTTCCTGTATGTGCCCTGACCAAGGAACGAACTCAATCTTGGTGTATTGGGATGATGCTCTAACCAACTGAACTGCTCAGCCAGCAATCTTTGGTTTTTAATTATTTCATTGGTTTTCTTAAAAATAGCAAGTAATTAACATACTAAATGCAAATAGAAGTATATTTGAAAATAAATGTCAGAAGAGAAACTTGGGAGAGTGAAAAGCTCTCCCAAATCAATACTTTGGTATGTGCCCTTTCAGACTTTCTATACCCGTATCACAAAGAGGTTTTTGATTGACAACTACAATCATACAATCATACCTTACCTAGCTGTTGGGGGGGCCTTCTATCATCACATATATGAAAACTTTGTTTTTCATCGCGATATCCCTAAAGCTCAAAGAGTGCCTGGCAGTGGACTGCACTCAATTTACCTCATTCTTCCTAACATTCCAATAGCATCCCACTACACGAATGTCCCACTGTTCAATCATTTCTGTGTTGAAGTCTTAACTTCAAACTTCCCCTATTAAAACAATCTAATAAGTTAATTATCAGCAGCCCAGATTTCTTCCTATGCTTCAAATTTGAAATGACACTTGCATTTCCCTGTGTAATAAACACTGCAAGTTTCACACAGCCAATCTGTAACTCTATAGCTCCCCCCCACCAAAAACTCAACCACCTATTTCTCTTCTCTTCCCTATCATCACGCACCAACTTCAACTCATTAACCAAGCCGGTCAGTCCTACCTTCATAATTCTGTTTACCTTCATATCAACTTTAATCAAAGAATCTTTACCTTGTTTAGATTAAAGCAGAAACATCCTTGCCGCCCACCTGTAAAAGTAGATCACTCCTCTCCTAAAACCCTTCAGTCACTCAGAACAAAACTCGAACTCCTTTACAACCTGTAAAATCCTAATACAGCTTCTGTCCTCCTCTCGAACCAGGCCAAATCCTCTCACCCAGAACCTAGCACCCCAAACGGCGGGGCCACGTGTTCGCCAAAACACGCGCCTCCCAGGCCCAAGGCCTTCCCCTTCCTTTAAGGGAGGGGGGACATAAAAGGCACCCATTCTATCCTGAGCAATGTCATCCTCTACTTAGGTCTTTCCTTCTCTTCGCCTGCCCAACACCCGTCTTCCCCCTCCAACTGCTCGATCTTCCACCTACCTTAAAGATGGCGTAGCCGACGGACGTTTCAAACAGCACCAACATGGTAAGGCCGGATCAGGGCGCTGCGCGGCCCGCCGCGAGCTCTTATAAAAATGAAAAAAGACCAGATTTGCGGCGCTGCCAAGGACCGCGAGGCCGCGGCTGGCCAAGCACAAGCGCACGCTTCCCTGCAAAGAACCAGACCACGTTGCCGAAAGGTTCCACAGTAGACTGCGTGCACAGCGCGTGAACGCGCTTCTCCTTCTCTAAGAATTCTGGGACGCGACATACTTCCGACGGAGGACGTGACGCATAGCGTGCCGTCACTTCCGTAATATTCCCGCCAGGGTGGGGTGGGGGCGTTTGTGTGTGTATGGGGGGGGCGGGAAACGACGGAAACATCGCGAGATTTCTTAAGGGGCCGAGTTTTTGCGTGACTCGAGTTTCATCTAAAGAAAACTTTTGCTTGTTATTATTATTTTTGAATTCCGATATATGATATATTTTACCTTACGACAAATGCGGAGCTGTCTGTCTCGTCTGCCTCAGGCATATGGAATTGGGAAAATCCTAAAATGCTAGCCGTTAGACTTGACTCCTGCCTTGAAACGAAGTCCTTAAACTGACACTATGGTTATCACTGTATATCTGAGCTTTCCTGACTCTGCTTTCTGGCCAAACTGATTTTTTGCATAAATGTCTTTCACATATGTGGACCTCTCCCTTTTGTGTGTGTATGTGTGTGTGTGCAATGACTCTAGGATATGAATTTAGACCTCATATTAATGTAATTTGCTTTTCTGATAACTGTTAGTCTCTGTGACTGGTTTAAATACCCCAGTTCTTGAACAGGTCTGACTTCCAACAGCAGTGAAATTTGTTTCCTCACTTCTCAGGCCCTATATCCTAGATTGCCTACAAATATTTCATTGCAGCCTCCTGGACGTTATGGAACACTAAACTGATTTTCACTAGCACCTCTGCAACCTGGCATCAGGAGAAATGAAAATCCTAAACTAAGTAACAGAAAAGGTGAAAAGGGGGGGGGGAGAAACCAAGGGATAAGGAGTTCTAGAGTACAGACAAGAGCATGATTGATTATGCTATAGGATCCAGTATGGCCAGGGAAACAAGAGAAACCAAAATGACTTGACTAGGAGAGAAAGGAAGGTTGGGGTGGGGTGTATGGATGAAGTGGAAACACTTTTTTTTTTCTTCTGAAGTGAAAAGCTGGGAGGCATACAGGTTCTCACAAGCCCACTAGGGGGCATTGCAACTAGAGCCATTCCAGCACCAGAGGTGGAGGCCATGGAGCCATCCTCAGTTCCTGGGCCAACCTTTGCTCCAATGGAGCCTTGTCTGTGGGTGGGGAAGAGAGAGACAGAAAGGAGAGGTAGAAGAGTGGAGAAGCAGATGGGCGTGTGCCCTGGCTGGGAATCAAACCCCGGACATCCACACACAAGGCGACGCTTTAGGGGGGCAAGGGGCAGCGCCGCAGCTGGGAAAGAACAGGGGGGCTGAGGGAGGGGCGAGGGGCGGCGTCGGCTCAGGAAGCCCGTGGGGGTGAGGGGCGAGGGGCAGGGGCAGTGGAGGCGGCAGCACAGGTGTGTATGTGTGTGTGTGTGTGAGTGAGGGGCAGCAGTTTCCTTCAGTCAACAGCTAATCTGACCTGAATTCCTTGCCTAGGCTTTTGGTTTAAACCTTCATTCCTTAGAAATCATACCCTGTAACTTCCTGCCTCTATAATATTGCTTTGTATTCCATTTAATGGACATGGATGGACTAGAACCTATTCTGGGTTCTAGCTATACTTTTTTCTATCCCCACTGTGTAGCAAATTTCTGTCTTTTGGAGAGTTAGGTTAAATCACCCAAACCACTTGAATGTTTTGCCTCTCATATTGTGAAAATAAGAGCGTAAAACTGCCAAGCAATGATCTCAACTTCCAACTCAATGGAACTGTTATGCCGTCTCCAGGGAAAAGATTCCTCCCTAGGTATATTCAAACCCAAGAAAAATGCAGAGTTTTATACATTAGAAACAAATACTGTGACCAAGAGAGAAAATGCACCATTCAGTGAACTCAGGCCATATCAGCCATCCTACAGGAAAGCATACAACCTCACAAGAATCTGTCTACCAGCTGGCTCTGTAACTGAGTCTTCTACTCTTTTACAAGACAAACTGCTCCTCAACATCAGGGTATGTGGTAAACTCAGGAAATCCTATGCAAGTTTGTGGGAGACAAAGCTCTTGTAGTTCGAGGCTTAGTAAAAGGCTAAGTTCTCACCCCACACCTCCATATTGGCTATAAAGCTGAGTATTTGCACTCATCCTAAACCTCCACCTCACTTGCTTGGTTAAGGTGCTAAAAGCTAATTTTTTCTCCACACCTCCATGTTGTGATGCTGGATTGTTTCTACTTGTCCTATTCTCCATGTCCCTCGGAGAGACTGGAGGCAGTTTTCTTTTTACCACTTGTTTTATGAAGTTAAGATGTTATACAGGGTGGAGGGTTTTCTGCACTTGGGAGAATTCTTGGGTTGCCTTGGAAATGTGACTTTGTTTTAATTATTTCTTTGATTTGCTAATAACTTCACTTTGCCTTATGAATAAAGCAGGTTTGGGGGTGGAGCTCTCTCTCTCTGTCTTGCTATCAGCTTGCAGAGGCCTCCGCATCCCAGCCTATTTCTCTTTTTAAGAAAAAAAAAAAGAAGTAATGCTTTACCACTGAGCAAACTGGCCAAGGCCACTATGTTTCCTTACAGAGTTATATAACTATATATTTTGGGGGTATGGTGCTATTCTCACTGGAAGTGCCATCTGCTAGCAGGCGTCCCCAAACTATGGTCTGCGGGCCACATGCAGCCCCCTGAGGCCATTTATCCACCCCTCCTCTGCACTTCCGGAAGGGGCATCTCTTTCATTGGTGGTCGATGAGAGAAGCACTGTATGTGGCGGCCCTCCAACGGTCTGAGGGACAGTGAACTGGCCCCCTGTGTAAAAAGTTTGGGGACCTCTGTGCTAGAGAATGGAATCTGTATTTTTCACTTGTGTCCATAAAGGGCATCATGTACTAGTCATGAACAGGATCTCATTAAGTGATTTGTAAAGATTTAATGAATATCTGCAAGAAATTATTTTCCTTAAGTCCCAGGTTTGATTCCCGGCCAGGGCACACAGTAGAAGCACTCATCTGCTTCTCCACCCTTCCCCCTCTCCTTTCTCTCTATCTCTTTCTTCCCCTCCAGCAGCCAAGGCTCCATTGGAGCAAAGTTGGCCCAGGTGCTGAGGATGGCACCATGGCCTCTGCCTTAGGTACTAGAATGGCTCTGATTGCAGCAGAGCAACACTGGGCATGCCAGGTGGATCCCGGTCAGGCACATGCGGGAGTCTGTCTGTCTGCTGCCCCCCTCCTGCCCACTTCTCACTTCAGAAAAATACCAAAAAAAAAAAAAGCTTGCACCTTTTGTGTGTGTGTGTATGACAAAATCAGAGAGCCAGAGAGAGGGACAGATAGAGACAGACAGGCAGGAAAGGAGAGAAATGAGAAACATCAATTCTTCATTGAAGCTCCTTAGTTGTTCATATGTGCCGTTTCTGGGGAACTACAGCAGAGAGAGTGACCCCTTGCTCAAGCCAGTGACCTTTGGGCTCAAGCCAGCGACCTTTGCCTCAAGCCAGCGATCATGGGGTCATGTCTATGATCCAGTGCTCAAGCCAGCAACCTCATGCTCAAGCAGATGAACCTGTACTCAAGCCAGATGAGCCTGCGCTCAAGCCTGCGACTTAAGATTTTGAATCTGGATCCTCTGCATCCCAGTCTCATGCTCTATACACTGTGCCACCACCTGATCAGGCAAGAAAAGCTTGCACCCTTTTACACAAAGAGAAGTGAAACTATTTAATGAGAAACTTTTTTACTGTTGCATTTCCTAGAAGTTATCATTGCACAATGCCCACATATATTATATAATCAGCTCGGTGTCAGAGCTGTGACTTTGTGTTCGGATATTGGCCAAAAACAGTAATTGTCTGATAATTCCCTGTTGCAAGAAAAAAGTAAGAGATTCAATACTTTATTGAAGTTCTAGATTCAGGGGAGACAGCACAAGTAAGTGTGAGGAGAAGAATATAAAAGAGTATACATAACTCAGAAAGACTTGTAAATTTAGTAGTGGCTTAACATGGTGCAGTAACAAGGATAAGAAACACAGTTCTTCTGTTCTCTCCCACCCCACCCCCCAACCCAATCCCTGTCCCAGCTAGAATATAAGCTTTATGAAAGTTCATTGCTGGATCCCTAGTAATAGGATAGTATCTGCACATAATAAGGACTCCATAACTATGAAGAATAAATGAATAAATGAACAACTGGAATCAATGAAAGATGGGATTAAATTATTTCAAGGTGCTAGCAGAAGCTCCACATACTTTTTTTTTTTTTTTTTTTTTTTGTATTTTTCTGAAGCTGGAAACAGGGAGAGACAGTCAGACAGACTCCCGCATGCGCCCGACCGGGATCCACCCAGCACGCCCACCAAGGGCGATGCTCTGCCCCTCCGAGGCGTCGCCCTGCCGCGACCAGAGCCACTCTAGCGCCTGGGGCAGAGGCCAAGGAGCCATCCCCAGCGCCCGGGCCATCTTTGCTCCAATGGAGCCTTGGCTGCAGGAGGGGAAGAGAGAGACAGAGAGGAAGGGGGGGTGGAGAAGCAAATGGGCGCTTCTCCTATGTGCCCTGGCCGGGAATCGAACCTGGGTCCTCCGCACGCCAGGCCAACGCTCTACCGCTGAGCCAACCATCAGCGGCCTCCACATACTTTTTGAGACCTACTGATACTAGCAAAAGATATCTTCTTGCTCAGAGATTTCCCATGTGCCTTATAACTGAAAGGAGATGTTCTGGATGAACATCTTCCATGTATTCAACAAATATTTGGGTGTCTACTCTGTGCCCAGGCATTCTTATTTTTAAAAAACTTTAATTGATTTTAGAGAGAAAGGAAGAGAGAGAGAGAAACATCTTGTATGTGCCCTGACAGAAGATCAAACTGGCAACCCTGCACTGGCACATCGGGGTGGTACTCTGACCAGCTGAGCCACCTGGCCAGGGCTGTGCCAGGCATTCTTCCCCCCACCCCATTGGTTGATTGAGTGGGAAGGGGGGTGGGGAGAGGGGGGCTGGGAAGCATCAATTCGCTGTTCCACTTAGTTGCCCCATTTAGTTGTGTACTCATTGATTGCTTCTCTTACATGTCCTGACTGGAACCTGCAACCTTGGTGTGCCAGGAGAACACTATCCACTGAGCCATCTGGCCGGGGCTGTGCCAAGCATTCTTATAGGCACTAAGGAGATAGCAGTGAATGAAACAGAAAAATCTTTATAGTTTATAGAACTTATATTCTAATGAAGGGAAGCAGAAAATATATATGTATCTAGCGTATTAGATACTACTATATGCCACAAAGTAAAATTAAACAGGACAGAAGAATAAGATATTCCAGGATGTTCAGGAGACCCCTTATTGAGGAAGTGACATTTGAGCAAATGACTTTATGTAGTGATTTTCAACCAGTGTGCCACAAGAATTTTTAAAACATGCAATACCTGCCCTGGCTGGGTAGCTCAGTTGGTTGGAGCATTGCCCCAATGCGCCAGAGTTGCAGGTTCGATCCCTGGTCAGGACACATGTGGAATCAAACAATGAATGCACCCTGGGCAGTTGGCTCAGCAGTAGAGTGTTGGCCTGGCGTGTGGAAGTCCCAGATTTGATTCCCAGCCAGGGCACACAGAGAAGTGCTCATCTGCTTCACCACCCTTTCCCCTCTCCTTTCTCTCAATCTCTCTCTTCCCCTCCCACAGCCAAGGCTCCATTGGTGCAAAGTTGGCCCTGGGCGCTGAGGATGGCTCCATGACCTCTGCCTCAGGTGCTAGAATGGCTCCGATTGCAGTGTAGCAATGCCCCAAATGGGGAGCGTTGCCCCCTGGTGGGTATGCCGGGTGGATCCTGGTTGGGCGCATGTGGGAGTCTGTCTGTCTGCCTCTGCCGCCCCTTGCTCCTCACTTCGGAAAAATACAAAGAAAAACCCTCCAAAAAAACCCCAAAACAAAACAAAAACAATGAATGTATAAATAGGTGGAACAACAAATCAATGTTTCTTTTTCTCTCCCTCTTTCTTCCTCTCTCTCTCTCTCTTAAACCAATCAATAAAAAAATTTTAATGTAAAATCTGACTAGTCAGAGGAACTGACCTTTTTTCCCTTATATTGTCAAAATAAAAATAAAGGCAACAGTCAATACAATTGCTGTCTGGTGTGAGTGAATTAAAATTATACCTTTTCTTTTTATCAGATCGGCAAAAAATATATTTTTGGTGTGCTGCAGAATTTTAGTAATTAGTTTACATGTGCCATGAGATGTAAGATTGAAAATTGCTGCTTTATGGAGCTATCTGGAGAAAGAGCAAAGAGGCAAAGAGGACAAGAGCACGTCACATTCAGAGACATCACGAATGTGCCTGGCAAAGAAAACCAGATAGAAGGTGACGGAAGACAATTTGACTTTGGGTGATGGGTATGCAACATAATCAAATGTCAAAATAACCTGGAGGTGTTGTCACTGAACATATGTACCCTGATTTATCAATGTCACCCCATTAAAATTAATAATAATAGAAAAAAGAGAAAAAGAAAAGAACGTGCCTGGTACATTCTTAGAACAGTAGGACCAATAGTAGAGTAACTTGTGAATGATTTCCTTTAAAATTAATAAATTAACAATTTTATCAGTGTAGCAGCAAGTGTATTGGTTTATTGTTAGTGCTCATTATATGATGCAATCCTCATAACAAACAGTGTTGTTGTTTTTTTTTCCCCTTCCAAAATACTTTTATTTAAAAAAAAAATTACAATCAAACCTCACCCCTTACCCCACCCAAACCACCACAAACCCACCTTTCTTTTAAATAATGTGGCATGGAGCAGTTTGGTTTCAACTCTATTGCACGTGGTCCGACCTGGTTATGAATCAGGAGGCTTCTTGGACTGGAGTCCTGCTAAGAAGGTGGGTTCACCCTGTGGGGAGGGGGCCAGCCCCTCCTATTCCTTCCAGGTATAAAAGGCAGAGGCTGGGTTTCCATAGCAACCAGGCAACACATCCCTGTTACCCTCTGACAGGCCCAATTTATCTTCCCTGAGGCCACAGTGTTCATAAGAGGAGTAGAAACTGGAGGGGAAGGCAGAAGAAATGTGGAAGTGGGAAATCAGACTCCCAGAAACGGAGTCTCATTAAGGCATTTGGAACAGATAAATTAATTCAGGAAGACCCACCTTCACAGAAGGCTGAGGTAACCAGACACACACACACATGCAAGACAGTTTGTGGAACCTTGAAATGGGACAAAAGGAGGTCAGCCACTGCTTAAAGCCCCCACCAAAACCCACTCATATACAAAAACTACACACATACAAATCCACATACAAAAAAAAAAAAAAAAAAAGAATGAAAGAACAGGCCCCTAGTCAGAGACAGGTATGACACCAAAATCACTTGTCAAATTATAAACATTCAATAGCTGCGGGCTTTCGTACTTGAGTTATGCTTCCATTAAGCTATTTTAAAAAGTAAATGTGCCCATGCCATGTATGAAAACCAGGTGTGCAGTCAAGAAAATGGGTGAGAACTCACACCTCCTGGATCAGAGCAACCTTGAACCTAGCAAAGACCTGACTCAGACAGGAAGCCGTTTATAATATTCCTGCTGCAGCAGACACAGGTGGTGACGGAAGGAAGGAACGGTGCAGAACCGGGGGCCTCAGAGTCTGCTGAAATACAGCCCCTCCCTCCTCTGGGCAGCTTCTGATGCAGCATGTTGAAAGCCATTGTGGAACCACAGTCATTGTAGCCTACCATCCTTCTTGCAAATCAATACATATTTTTCAAACTACCTATAAATCCCCAGAATATTGGTAATTCCCCACCCTTCACCAGAAATGAAAATGATGGATGCAGCACTTCCCAGGGCCTCTCCTCTTTCCTCTCATTCATGTCTTTCTATGTCCAATGAACTTGGAAATAAATGGAATGCATTTAAAAAAAAAAAAAAGAAGTCCTGGCCGGTTGGCTCAGCGGTAGAGCGTCGGCCTAGCGTGCGGAGGACCCGGGTTCGATTCCCGGCCAGGGCACACAGGAGAAGCGCCCATTTGCTTCTCCACCCCTCCGCCGCGCCTTCCTCTCTGTCTCTCTCTTCCCCTCCCGCAGCCAAGGCTCCATTGGAGCAAAGATGGCCCAGGCGCTGGGGATGGCTCTGTGGCCTCTGCCTCAGGCGCTAGAGTGGCTCTGGTCGCAACATGGCGACACCCAGGATGGGCAGAACATCGCCCCCTGGTGGGCAGAGCATCGCCCATGGTGGGCGTGCCGGGTGGATCCTGGTCGGGCGCATGCGGGAGTCTGTCTGACTGTCTCTCCCTGTTTCCAGCTTCAGAAAAATGAAAAAAAAAAAAAAAAAGAGCTGGTACTCTTATTATTATTGCCTTCATTTTCCTTGTCAGAGAAGTTCGGTAACCCAAGATAACCCAACATCCCTCACTGTTGCCTTTAGGAATGGCCAGAGGATGGAGATGGGGATTGTTTCTGTCATATGATTATTGAGGTGCTGCCTACTACTCTGCATTCCCTTCTCTGGTGTCTGCTAGTATTGTCGTCCTTCTGCTCTGTTGACTGTTGCCACTTTATTGAACACCAGTGCTGTCCACACCATTTCCCACCATCTGTGGAACACCACCTTCGAGGGTTCATGTTCCTTTCCAGGTAACAGGGAAGTAGCTTTTATATCTCCTAATTTGTTCTTTCAGAGGTGTTGGCTCTTTGTAATTTTTTTTTTTTTGCCAAAACCATTTTTTTCCAGAGACCAGGGGGTACTTGGAGGAAACAGGTATATTTGAACATATGTTGGAAGATGGACAGAAACAGGCTCAAACCTCAGACCATCAATTCTTTTTTTTAAAGGTTTTATTTATTCATTTTAGAGAGAAGAGAAAGGGAGAGAGAGAGGTGTGAGAGGGAGAAGGGGGAGGAGCAGGAAGCATCAACTTCCATATGAGCCTTGACCAGGCAAGCCCAGGGTCTCGAACCAGAGACCACAGCATTCCAGATCAACGTTTTATCCTATGTGCCACCACGTGTCAGGCCTCAGACCATTTATTCTAATAGTCATGCTTTCTTGTTTGGTCTGGCTTGTGCAAATATATGTATAATGACTTTCTCTCATGATCCTATTGTCTCTCTCTCTCCACTTCAGCATTTCCCGAGAACTTACCACCAGTAGATCAATACCTGTATGAAATTTAATATTTTCCCTGCCTGACTAGGCGGTGGCGCAGTAGACAGAGCATTGGACTGGGATGCAGAGGACCCAGGTTCGAGACCCCAAGGTCACCAGCTTGAGTGCGGTCTCATCTGGTTTGAGCAAAGCTCACCAGCTTGGATCCAAGGTCGCTGGCTCGAGCAAGGGGTTACTGGGTTTGCTGTAGCCCCATGGTCAAGGCACATATGAGAAAGCAATCAATGAACAACTAAGGTGTTGCAATGCGCAACGAAAAACTAATGATTGATGCTTCTCATCTTTCTCCATTCCTGTCTGTCTGTCCCTGTCTATCCCTCTCTTTGTCTCAATAAAAATATATATATATATAATATATATGTATATATATTTTTATATATATTATATATATTATATATATATATATTCCCCTCACTTTACTCTGTCTCAATAAATCAAGAGCATCAGGAATTTAATTCCTCACTATTTCAGTTAAGAAGTTTGAGTCTGAGCAGTGGTAGCACAGTGGATAAAGTGTTAATGTTAACCTGGAAATGCTGAGGTTGCCAGTTCAAAACCCTGGGCTTGCCTGGTCAAGGCACATATGGGAGTTGATACTTCTGGCTCCTCTCCCTTCTCTCTCTTTCTCTCTCTCCTCTCTAAAATGAATAAATAAAATCTTAAAAAGAAAATGTTTGCTGAGCCCTGGCCAGCTTGCTCAGTGGTAGAGGTGGTAGAGTGTTGGCCCAGTGTGTGGAAATCCTGGGTTTGATTCCTGGCCAGGACACACAGAAGCGCCCTCTGCTTCTTCCCCCTTCCCCCTGTCCATTCTCTCCTCTTTCTCTTCACCTCCCGCAGCCAAGGCTCCATTGGAGCAAAAGTTGGCTCAGGCACTGAAAATGGCTCCAAGGCCTCCGCCTCTGCCTCAGGCACTAGAAGTGCTCTGGCTGCAACCAAGCAACGCCCCAGATGGGCAGAGCATTGCCCCCTGGTGGGCATGCCGGGTGGATCCTGGTTGGGCGCATGCGAGAGTCTGTCTGTCTGCCTCCCTGCTTCTCACTTGGGGGGGGGGGGAGTTTGCTGAACATTGAGACAGGAAAGTTTGAAGGCTAGTCTACCCAGAGAACGTAGAACTAATTGTGAGTCTGATGAGCTGTGTCACCTAACCCTACAGAGCAGCCCAAAGAAGTCTCATCTCTGACCAGCTAAAATACAGTTATGATTGTTCATCTATTTCTTATGTGCTTGGACAAAATGAGCCATTGCCTCTAAATGAATCAACTCTGGAAGCATGGTCAAAATTGAGCTTCTTGCTTGTAAGGCTAAGGTCCAAACCTGAACTATTATATGTTATAGTATGGCACTGAACAGATTATTGACTGGCTTCTCTCTCTTTGATATTACTATCTTTGCTCTAACTTCAACATTCCTTGCTCATGGGGACCTTATAATATCTTTTTCAAAAATTAGATCTGGGCCCTGGCCGGTTGGCTCAGCGGTAGAGCGTCAGCCTGGCGTGCAGGGGACCCAGGTTCGATTTCCGGCCAGGGCACATAGGAGAAGCACCCATTTGCTTCTCCACCCCCCCCCCTTCCTCTCTGTCTCTCTTCCCCTCCCGCAGCCAAGGCTCCATTGGAGCAAAGATGGCCCAGGCGCTGGGGATGGCTCCTTGGCCTCTGCCCCAGGCGCTAGAGTGGCTCTGGTGGCAACAGAGCGATGCCCCGGAGGGGCAGAGCATTGCTCCCTGGTGGGCAGAGCGTCACCCCTGGTGGGCGTGCCGGGTGGATCCCGGTCGGGCGCATGCGGGAGTGTCTGACTGTCTCTCTCCATTTCCAGCTTCAGAAAAAAAAAAAAAAAAAATTAGATCTGGCCTGACTTGTGGTTGTGCAATGGCTAAAGCATTGACCTGGAATGCTGAGGTCGATGGTTTGAAACCCTGGGATTGCCGGGTCAAGGCACATACAGGAAGCAACTACTACGAGTTGATGCTTCCCACTTCTCCCTCCTCTTTCTCTCTCTCTCTCTCTCAAAATAAAAAAATTAAAATTAGATCTATGTGTGTTTAACAGTTGTAAAATACCAAAGATAGTTTATTTCTTGATCTGTTTATTACATACTAGATCCTATACTTGTTCTAGTCATTTAAGGACATACAAGGTGTGATTCCTGCCATCAAGGAGCTGAAGATTGATGGAGAAAGCAGATGAATATAATAGAGTTACAATACAAAAGAAGTAAGGAGTGAAAAGGAGTTCAAATCTCAACTTTACCTCTTACTATTTATGACCCTTGGGTCCCTGGGTAAATGATTTAATTTCTCTGGCACTTTCCTTGCATGTAAATTAAAAAAAAAATTATTTATTGGTTTTTAGATAGAAGGGGGGGAGGAAGAAGCAAGAAGCATCAACACATAGTAGTTGCTTCCTGTATGTGCCTTTACCAGCAAGCTCAGGGTTTCGAACCTGTGACCTCAGCATTCCAGGTTGATGCTTTATCCACTGTGCCACCACAGTCAACCAAATTTTTATTTGTTGATTTTAGCGAAAGAGGAAGGGAAGGAAGGAGGGAGAGAGGAGAGTGGGACATTGATCTGTTCCTGTATGTGCCCTGACTGGGGATTAAACAAGCAACCTCTGTGCTTTGGAACAACATTCTAATCAACTGAGCTATCCAGCCAGGGCCTCCTTGTGTGTAAATTTTTTATTCTTTTTTTTTTTTTTTGTATTTTTCTGAAGCTGGAAACGGGGAGAGACAGCCAGGCAGACTCCCGCATGCGCCCGACCAGGATCCACCCGGCACGCCCACCAGGGGCGAAGCTCTGCCCACCAGGGGGCGATGCTCTGCCCCTCGGCGGCGGGGGGGGGGGGGGGTCGCTCTGCCGAGACCAGAGCCACTCTAGCGCCTGGGGCAGAGGCCAAGGAGCCATCCCCAGCGCCCGGGCCATCTTTGCTCTAATGGAGCCTTGGCTGCGGGAGGGGAAGAGAGAGACAGAGAGGAAGGGGGGGGGGGTGGAGAAGCAAATGTGCGCTTCTCCTGTGTGCCCTGGCCGGGAACCGAACCCCGGTTCCTCCGCATGCCAGGCCGACGCTCTACCGCTGAGCCAACCAGCCAGGGCCTCCTTGTGTGTAAATTAAGAGTAATATCTACCTCACAGAGTTATTGTGACTATTAAACAATATCATATTTTTATTTGACGTTGTGGGGCAGCTGTGTTAGGCTTGCTCTCAGGGTTACCAGGTGTAAGCACTTTGCTTAATTAGTGCGTGAGCACGTGGCAGCACCACGTGTGTATGGCCTATATAAGGCTATGGGTGTTTACAATCAGGGAGATTGTGGAAGTGTGGATTGCCTGATCGCCACTGTGAGAGGCCATTTTGCTGTTTGTTTGCCTGAGAGGCAGTTTCCCCCTGCCTGTGTGCTTGTCTAATGTTGTGAGACTATTAAACGAAATGGCCCAACCCTTTCAGCTCCACAGTTTTTCTACTGTCTGCCTGAATCCAGTGAGAACTTGCCTGGCCACCAGCATTACAGACATAAATTAAGTGTTCAGCAAATGGCAAACTTTTCTATGTAATTAAGACAAAATTCATATAGACAAGAGGAGGGAAATACCAAGAAGGACACTAAAGAAATGCGAAACAATATTGACAGTCTCCTTCCACTAAGGGTAAACATGCATATCACGTCCTACAAATGGGAAACATACACCACTTTGTACCCTGAGAAACAGAAACAAGATACTACAAAACCAGAGTCTAGTTCTAGAGCCCAAATTAAATGAAACCTTTAGCCTTTCTATGCATTACCGACTCCAAAGAAAAGCAACACTACCCCTGATTTTTGCAATGCTGATATCTGAAGACAGAGGAAAGCTTGATAGATAAGATAATCATTTGAGAAAATTGCTGTTTTTCTTTTATTAACAAACTAAATATTAACTTGGTAACTTTGATAACCTTTTTTCTCTTTTAATGCATGCTTTATTTGTTCTGTTTTGCTCTGTTGTCCTGGTTTTGATTTATGTACAACTGCTGGTGGCAGCAACATGAAATCTAGCATTTACTTTTATTTTTGTTTATGATATGACCATTTGGTGTACGTTAGATGGCAGTCAGACAGACACAGGGAATCTTGTCATGGTTGGGTAGCAGAAGGCAGAGTATCTGACTGTCTCTTCATGTTTGTTTGTTTTTTAATATTTGCCCATTTGTCTTTCTATTTGTCCTGGCACTCTATGTTATTTGTCTTGCCTATGGGTCATTTTAAGTTAAATAACTAAAAATGTTTTATGTGTCCATGAACCAAAAACAGCTCTTTGAAATCTGGAACTACTGGAATCAACTGATAAGTTTTGTGCTGTTTCCTTTCAATCTTTGGCTGCAGTTGGAAAGCTATTACTACTGGTTTTCTGTTTGTGTATAAATTAAAAAAAAAACTTCCCTCTCTGCAAATGAAAAGTATGTAGAATTTATAATGGTTGAGATATTTCTGTATCTGTGGTTACCCACCTCCTCTCTGAAAATGACTGAAGACTAATTGTTCATAAAAATCCGTCATTTGTATTTAATCAGAAAGGTCACCATCAAAGGGAAGAAAATCTATACAATGAAAGAAGAAAACTTGAATTGAAAAAGTTGAAAAATAATGTGACCTTGACCAAAGAGTGGTCTGGTCTTTGCCCTTGGCTTCTGGGAGGTAATCTATATCATACCTGATAAGAATGTCTTTGTTTAGGGTGGTGATTGGCCATTCCAGAAAGACCAGTCATGTGATCAGTCAGGAGATGAGTCCAACCATATGGACAATCAATCAATCAATTAGTCATGCCTATGTGATGAATCCCCAATAAAATCTCTGGACCTGGTTGGCAATAATCTATGAAAATCGTCACTTCACTGTAAGAAGGGTAACAACATCCTCACTGATGGGAGAGGACAATGGAAGCTTTGATTTTGGAACTCTGCCAGATTTTGTTTCTTCCATTGTCTGATTCTGATCTATATCCTTCCCCTGTAATAAATTGAATAAATTATAATTGAATTTAACAATTTTCAGTGAAATCTGTGAGTCCTTCTAGCAAAATTTTGAAACTGAGGGTGGTTTTGGGAACCCCAAATTTGCAGTTAGTGTCAAAAGTGAGAGCAGTGTCGAGGAGGACTATGTACCCTCTAAACATGATAGTTTATTCTAAATTGCAGTTTGGCTAACTCCAGGCATATGCATTTTTTTTTTTTTTTTTTTTTTTTTTTTTTTTTTTTAGAGAGAGAGGGAGAAGGGGAGAGAGAGAAACATCAATCCGTTTCTGTATGTGCCCTAACCAGGTATCAAACCAGCGACCTTTCTGTACAGGATGACTCTCTTACCAACCCAGCTATCTGGTCAGGGCCAGGCATATGCATTTAGAACAACAAATAGAGGACTTTAATATGGTTCATTTGGCTTCTGCAACAACTATATGAATGAACCTGAATGTGTGATAAAATGGAAATCCAAATAGAGTGACTTATTGTTCCCAACTTGAATGGAGTTTAGTAATCTCCTAAAAAATCTAAAGACTTCTGGAGGCATGACTTTTTCTTTCTTCTTTGTCAGAGGAAAATAGAAAAGTCCACAGAAATATACAAATAAGCTAAGTCAAGATGTGAGAGAAGGCTGTATGTGCTCTCTGTATAGATAAATTATTAGTAGATCCTAAAATTGTGCCCCTAGATTGATAGATAGTCTGACTGAACAAGCATTAAAAAACACAGTGAATAATGACATAGGGAGAGGTCCAGTTAGAAAATTCTTCAGAAATCCTTAGCTTGCTGAAGATTTGGATAAGATTTTTCTATTGTGTGAGTAAGATAGTTTCTGAGTAAATACAATAATATACTTTTGCCTATCTTCAAAAAAAGTAATAAATTAGATTATAAATTATCTTGTTTAACGGAGCTCCTATTTTAATTGGTATATAGAGATTAATAATTACATACATGATTTAAGTTAATATCTTGTCCCTTCTGAAAAATCCTTTAAATATTGCCCTTCTCAAATTCAAACCTCAAATTTGACTGTGTTACTCAGTGGATAGAGCATCTTCCCAGCATCCTGGGATCATGGTTTCAATCTCCTACAGGGCGCATAGGAAAAGCAACCAGTGAGTGCACAGCTGAGTGAAACAATGAGTTTCTCTTCTCCCCCCCACAAATCAATGCAAAAAAAAATTCTAAAATGTACAAACATGCCTGACCTGTGGTGGCGCAGTGGATAAAGCGTCGACCTGGAATGCTGAGGTCGCCAGTTCAAAACCCTGGGATTGCCCGGTCAAGACACATATGGGAGTTGATGCTTCCTGCTCCTCCCCCTCTTCTCTCTCTCTCTCTCCCTCTCTCTCTCTCTCTCTTCTAAAATGAATAAATAAATAAAAATAATTAAAATGTACAAACGTGTAAGTCATGGAGATGTAAAGTACAGCATAGAGAATTCAGTCAATAATATCACAATAATTTTGTATAGTGACAGATGGATAGTGTGATCACTTTGTAAGGTATATAAATGTGAAATCTCATTATGTTGTACACCTGAAACTAATATAATGTATGTCAACTATGCTTTAATTAAAACAGAGCTTTATATTTCAGAATAAAACTTAGACAAGAGGCTAAAAAAAGTATATTAGTTTCCTACTGTTGCTATAACATAAACCCACAAATTTAGTGGCTTAAAATAACACAAACTTATTATTTTATAGTTTTATATATCAGAAGTCCAAAATAGCCCTCCTGTTTTCAGGGATCTGTGATATCAAAATTTTTTCCTTGGACCTGGAAACTATTATTCTAAGTGAAATAAGCCAGGCAGAGAAAGAAAAATATCATATGATCTCACTCATTTGAGGAATCTAATGAACAGTGTGAACTGAGGAACAGAATAGAGGCAGAGGCGAGATCAAAAGGACCAGAGGGAAAGTGGTCAGAGGTAAAGGGGATGAGAGGATGGGATCAGAGAAGGGAAAGAGATTAGTTAAATTATATATACATAACACAGTGTTATAGAGAGCAGGACAGCAAATCCTGGAGGGAAGGGGGGAGGGCATTGGGGGGGAGGGGGCAAGGGGATGCCAAGGGGAACAAGGGGGTGGGGGGGATATATATTCGATGGGACACTTAAATCTATGTAAACACAATAAATTAAAATCAATAATAATAAAAAAAAGAAATAGTAAATCACATGAGAACAGTAAATGTTAAATGTACCTAAGGTTAAAGAAGGTACTGGCCCTGGCCAGTTGGCTCAGTGGTAGAGCGTCAGCCTGGTGTGTGGAAGTCCCGGGTTCGATTCCCAGCCAGGGCACACAGGAGAGGCGCCCATCTGCTTCTCCACCCCTCCCCCTCTCCTTCCTTTCCGTCTCTCTCTTCTCCTCCCGCAGCCAAGGCTCCATTGGAGCAAAAGATGGCCTGGGCGCTGGGGATGGCTCCTTGGCCTCTGTCCCAGGCGCTAGAGTGGCTCTGGTCTCAACAGAGCAACGCCTCAGATGGGCAGAGCATTGCCCCCTGGTGGGCGTGCCGGGTGGATCCCGGTTGGGCGCATGCGGGACTCTGACTGCCTCCTCATTTCCAGCTTCAGAAAAATACAAAAAAAAAAAAAGAAGAAGGTGCTAAGTTTGCAAAGTCACTGAGTATAGCATAAACTTAGAATATAAGTATTGCTACAATTGCAGGTAGAAAACAATACAACTAGTTAAGAACAAGTATATTTCGGCTGTTGTCACTAGCTTTGGGTGGGGGGAATTGTTGTATTTATAAATGTTCAGTATATTTACTTTTCAACCACAGTTTATTTTCTGTATGGACTAAGGTAAAAAGATAGAGTGTAGTACCAGCTTTATTTATACGTTTAATTTTGATTTATTAGTTACCTACCATTTTTTAAGAGCTGAATTATTAGTAAATTGATAGGTGTAATGAGAAAAATTCTAAAGTTCTTTGAAATAAAAATGTCTATCAACAACAAAAAATTTTCCTTTATGACAGTCATATTCATGTCTGCATGTCTTACTGTACCTCATTAGAACAAATCCTGCATGCATTCTAAAATAAGCATGTCCTTATTATTATTTTTTAAAGATTTTATTTATTGATTTTAGAGAGAGGGAATGAGAGAGAGAGCGAGATTGTGGTTGCTTCACTTTAGCTGTTCATCAACTACTTCTCACATTTACCTTGATGGGCAAGACCCAGGTTTCGAAACAGGTACCTCAGTGCTCCAAACTGATGCTCCATCCACTGCACCACCATAGGTCAGGCAAACATGGCCTTATAAAAATAGAACTGAAAAAAGAGAGAAGAATCCTATAGAATGTAAGTTCGCTGAGAGTAGAGGCTTTACCTGTTTTGTTCACTGATGGAAGTGGAAACCTACAGTTAAAAAAGAACAACACCTATGTGACATTAACATAGTAGATGTGTGGTGGGCTGAATAAATCTAATAGCAGTCAGTGGCTGAAAAGATGGTAAGTCATGAGATGCACTGGCAAAATATTTCGCAAAACTATTGTCTGAGATTATTTGAGCAGCAGACCATGTGTCTGCTGAGCCCTGAGGGAAGGGAGTAGAAATAGAAACTTAATAGAGGTTATTTTTAGTGGAGTGTGGCAAGAAATTATAAAAAAGAGATGAAGATCAGGAAAGAATTCCCTTATGGGTTTGTAAGAAGCAACAGAAAGGAATAAAGTCTAAAATTTGGGGCCTTGCAGATAAAAATTCTGACTGCTTTTAGACCTCAACAGTAAGAAACTAGTTAAAAAAGGTTTTAAGCTCTTTATTTTCCTCTTTCTTCTCCCCCCCAACTTCTCTTCTTTTCTCTTTCTCTCCCTCCCTGAATTATTCCATCTCAAAGTCATTAGGCAGAGATAAGAAACTAAGTGTCGCCTGACTAGGCGATGGCGCAGTGGATAGAGAGTGAGACTGGGATGTGGGGGACCCAGGTTTGAGACCCAGAGGTCGCCAGCTTGAGTGCAGGCTCATCTGGTTTGAGCAAAGCTCACCAGCTTGGACACAAGGTAGTTGACTTGAGCAAGGAGTTACTCCGTCTGCTGTAGCCCCATGGTCAAGGCACGTATGAGAAAGCAATCAATGAACAACTAAAGTGCCACAACAAAAAACTGAAGATTGAGGCTTCTCATCTCTCTCCGTTCCTGTCTGTCTGTCCCTATCTATCCCTCTCTCTGACTCTTTCTCTGTCTTTGTAAAAAACAAAAACAAAAAACTAAGTGTCAACATGGTGATACCTAGACAAGGGTGTTAGATTTCAGAATTATTGTGTCCTGGTGAGAACTGTGTGCCTTCAGTTCTTCTTGTTCTGAATGAGAATGCGTTTCATGGGTTTCCTGTTTTGTTGCATGGTGTGGCTATGTTTGGGCAGATTAATTGTCTTTTTAGTTCATAGGTCACTAGACCATAAAGAATCATATCTGAGCCTGATGAAGAAAACTGAATATTACCTGGAGAGCTTGGATTTTGAGCTAGATATAAACTGCTCACAAAAATTAAGGGATATTTTATCACTTCATAGTCACTTTGAAGTATCCCCTAATTTTTGTGAGCAGTATATTTACTGGGTAGAACTTAGGTTGTCTTCTTTAAGGATGGGAAGAGTATTATCTATACAAAGGAAAAATAGCAAACAGGATATTTGGTAACTAAAAGAGCCTACTGTCATAGGCTTGCTAATTAGTCACCAATCTATTTTTCTTTCATTGAGTTACAAGAAAATGACATATTCCAGTTTCATTTGGTTGGACCATATGTCTGTATTCTGGCTAATTGTGAATGAGTTGAAGTCCTGTCCTATTTCTAGGACTGCCTCATTCTTTCTCTTAACCTCTTGAATGCAGAGAGGATTCAGTCCGGGACTCTGAGAGGACCCTGGAACAAAGATTGGTAAACTAAGACCCATGGGTCAAATCTAGCCCACAACATAGTTGTTTTTTTGTTTTTGTTTTAATTTTTATTTTATTTATTCACTTCAGAGAGGAGAGACAGAGAGAGAGAGAGAGAGAGAGAGAGAGAGAGAGAAGGTGAGAGGAGCAGGAAGCATCAACTTCCATATGTGTATTGACGAGGCAAGCCTGGGGTTTCAAACTGGCGACCTCAGCATTCCAGGTCGAAGCTTTATCCACTGTGACACCACAGGTCAGGCCACCGTTTAGTTTTGTAAAAAAGTTTATTGGAACACAACTATGCGCATTCATTTACATATTGTCTATGGCTGCTTTCAAGTCACAATGGCAGCACTGAGTAGCTGTGACAGTATGTCCCGCAAAGCCTAAAGTATTTGCTATCTGTCCCTTTACAAAAAATGTTTGTAGATCCCTGCCCAAAAAGATGGTGGCACCACAAAGGTGATAGGATACAGAATTCTTGAATCAAAATACAAAAGGCTGGCCTTGGGTGGATGACTTGGTTGCTTAGAGTATTGTCCCAATGCACAGAGGTTGCTAGAGTTCAATCTCTGGTCAGAGTATATACACAACAGACTGATGTTTCTGTCCCTCTTTCTTTCTCCCTTCCTTTCTCTAAAATCAATCAATAATTTTTTTTTTTTTAATGAAAGAATGGCCTGACCAGATGGTGGCACGGTGGGTAGACCGTCGGCCTAGGATGTAGAGGACTCAGGTTCAAAATCTGAGGTTGCTGGCTTGAGTGCAGAGGGTCACTGTCTTGAGCATGGGATCACAGACATGACCCAAAGGTCGCTGGCTTAAAGCCCAAGGTCAATGACTTGAGCAAGGGGTCCCTTGTTCTCTTGGAGCTCCACTACCCCCTAGTCAAGGCACATATGAGAAAGCAATCAATGAACAACTAAGGTGCTGCAATGAAGAACTGAAGCTTCTCATCTCTCTCCCTTCCTATCTGTCTATGTCTCTCTGTCTCTCTTGCAAAAAAAAATTTTCCATTTTTTCCCAAGCACATGTTTATTACTTACCAAAACTGACCACATGCGTGGCCTTTAAGCAAGTCTCAACAAATTGCAAAGCCCTGAAATCATATGGAGTATGTTCTCTAGCTACAGTGAGATTAAACTGGACATTAATAACAAAAGGACATAGACAATTTGCATAAATTTTGGAATTAAGGTGTAAACTTTTTTTTTTTTTTGCGAGAGACAGAGAGAGGGACAGATAGGGACATACAGAGAGGAAGGTAGAGAGATGAGAAGCATCAATTATTTGTTGTGGCTTTCTCATATGTTCTTTGGTGGGGGTAGGGGGTGGGGGGTAGCTACATCCTGAATCTGTGATGCCTTGCTCAAGCCAACGACCTTGGGCTTCAAGCCAGCGAGCGACCTTTGGGCTCGAAGCAAGCTACCATGGGATCATGTCTATGATCCCACATGATTCCGCACTTAAGTTGGTGATCTTATGCTCAAGTCCGGGGCCTGAGGGTTTTGAACCTTGGTTCTTTGTGACACTCTATCCACTGCATCACTGCTTGGTCAGGCAAGGTATAACCCATGAATTAAGGAATAAATTGCTATGAACATTAAAAAATATTAATTTATTTTAGAGAGAGAGAGAGTGAGAGAAACATCAATTTGTTATTCCACTCAGTTATGCATTCATTGATGAGTCTTTTTAAAAAATTGATTTTAGAGAGACAGAGAGAGGAAGGGAGAGAGAAAGAGAGAGAAGCATTCATTTGCTCCACGTGGTTGTGCATTCATTGGTCGCTTTCTGTCTGTGCTCTGACCAGGGAGTGAACCTGTGACCTCAGTGTTCCCATACCATGGGCTAACTGAACCAACAGTTGCTTTTTTTTTTTTTTAATTGACTTTAGAGAGACAAAGAGAAAGAGAGATAGAAACATCAATCTGTTCCTGTATGTGCCCTGTCTGGGGATCAAACCAGCAACCTCTCCATATTGGGATGATGCTCTAACTAACTGAACTATTGAGCCAGGGATTTGTTAAGTCTTGCATGTACCTTGACTGGGTATTGAACCGAAAACCTTGCTGCATCTGGATGATGTTCTTGGAGCTACCTGCCAGGGCTAAAAAATATTTCAAATTAAATAATAATGAAGCCTGACCTGTGGAGGTGCAGTGGATAAAGCGTCGACCTGGAAATGCTGAGGTTGCCGGTTCAAAACCCTGGGCTTGCCTGGTCAAGGCACATATGGGAGTTGATGCTTCCTGCTCCTCCTCCCTTCTTTCTCTCTCTCTCTCTCTTCCCTCTCTATAATGAATAAATAAATTCTTTAAAAAAATGATATATAATAGCCCTGGCTGGTTGGCTCAGCGGTAGAGCGTCGGCCTAGCGTGCAGAGGACCCGGGTTTGATTCCCGGCCAGGGCACACAGGAGAAGCGCCCATTTGCTTCTCCACCCCTCCACCGTGCTTTCCTCTCTGTCTCTCTCTTCCCCTCCCGCAGCCAAGGCTCCATTGGAGCAAAGATGGCCCGGGCGCTGGGGATGGCTCTGTGGCCTCTGCCCCAGGCGCTAGAGTGGCTCTGGTCGCAACATGGCGACGCCCAGGATGGGCAGAGCATCGCCCCCTGGTGGGCAGAGCGTTGCCCCTGGTGGGCGTGCCGGGTGGATCCCGGTCGGGCGCATGCAGGAGTCTGACTGTCTCTCCCCGTTTCCAGCTTCACAAAAAATGAAAAAAAAAAAGATATATAATAATAATGAAAAATTTAGTGGGATGAAGCTGAAGCTGTGCTTCAAGTGAAATATTTCACTATAAAAATAGTATATAAATTAGAGCCTGACCACGCGGTGGCGCAGTGGATAGAGCGTCGGACTGGGATGCAGAGGACCCAGGTTCAAAACCCCGAGGTTGCCAGCTTAAGCACTGGCTCATCTGGTTTGAGCAAAAGCTCACCAGCTTGGACCCAAGGTCACTGGCTCAAGCAAGGGGTTACTCAGTCTTTTGAAGGCCCGTGGTCAAAGCACATATGAGAAAGCAATCAATGAACAACTAAGGTCTCGCAAAGAAAAACTGATGATTGATGCTTCTCATTTCTCCTTTCCTGTCTGTCTGTCCCTGTCTATTCCTCTCTCTGACTCTCTGTCCCTGTAAAACAAACAAACAAACAAAAAAATATATAAATTAGAAAAGAAGAAAGGTTAAAAATCAATTATCTCAGTATTAATCTCAATAAACTAGGGAGAATAGCAAATTAAACCCAAAGAAAGCAGAAGGAAGGAAACAGGATAAATGCATAAATAAAATAGCAATTAAACCTACAATGTAGAGAATCAAGAAATCCAAAAGTTGTCTTTTGAAATGATGAATAAAATTAATAGACTTCCAGGCCCTGGCGGTTGGCTCAGCGGTAGAGCGTCGGCCTGGCATGCAGGGGACCCGGGTTCGATTCCCGGCCAGGGCACATAGGAGAGGTGCCCATTTGCTTCTCCACCCCCCCTCTCTCTTCCCCTCCTGCAGCTGAGGCCCCATTGGAGCAAAGATGGCCCGGGCGCTGGGGATGGCTCCTTGGCCTCTGCCCCAGGCGCTAGAGTGGCTCTGGTCGCAACAGAGCGACGCCCGGGAGGGGCAGAGCATGCCCCCTGGTGGGCAGAGCTTCGCCCCTGGTGGGCGTGCCAGGTGGATCCCGGTTGGGCGCATGCGGGAGTCTGTCTGTCTCTCCCCGTTTCCAGCTTCAGAAAAAAAATAATAATAGACTTCCAAAGGGACTGTTCAAAAAAAGGTAGAGAAGGTACAAACAAGCAATAGCAGAAATTAAAAAAGGGGCCTTCTATTGATTCCACAGAAGTAAGAGATAAAATACATATTTATATGCTTTAATCTATACTTGATATGTAATAGTTTCAGACTAACAATACTAGTATTATTAATACTAAACTCATTTAAAATTTGCCTTTTGTTCTGATAATATACCTCTAATGCAGTGGTTCTCAAACTTTTTGAAGTTGGGGCGCATTTAAAATCCTACAAATAATTGTAGGTGCACTATATACAAATTTCTGAGAAATATGTTATAATAATTAAGTCAAATATTAAAGAAAAAAATATAAAGTCCAAGCATGCTCTTATGGTAATTAAATGAAATAAATACAACAAAATTAAATTTATTCTGACATTAAAAATATTTTTATGTTACATTTTTTGAGTTACGCTTTTTAGAATTCATAAGAAAGAGTGGTTAAAAAATTTAAAAAATGACAAAAAAGTTATCTTTTTATATATATAGATATATTCTTAGTAAGATTTAGTAAATTCGGCAGGTCCCAGTACAAATGTGTTAAGTTTTTTCATTCTTGTGTTTATGAGAAACATAAGCCTAATGTGTTCTAGCGATTTCTTCAATGTTTGGGCATATATTTGAAAGGCAAACTCTCCTTTCCTCATCAATATATTGAAGAATTTCTTTCTTTTTACTCTTAATTGTGTTGAGGGTAGAAAATCCTAATTCACATAAGTAGGATGTTGAAAATTGTAGTAAAATGTTCAAAGCTTTTTTAGATATTTCCACATATTCTTCTTTTATAGAAATCCAAAAGGCTTCAAGAGACAATTCCTTATGTTTAATCATCAATCCAAAACCCCCACCATACATATCATCTTAACTTTACACCAAACAAAGGATAGAAGAAATTTGTCTCCAGTCTTTACACCAAACAAAGGATAGAAGAAACTTGCCTCCAGTCTCTCCGGGAAACATGGGGGGTAGTGTAAACAATCCAGCACCACAGCTTAACAGCCTTTTGCAACCTAATCAGGCAAGTGAGATGGGGGGTTGGGCAAACTGTCAGTTTACAGCCAATTCCCCACACCTCTGTCCCTCCAAAATCTAAACTCCAAAAATCCTGTTGGTTTTTTGGTCCCCAACAGGCACATATTTCTCTGGAATACCATAGGGCACACCTGGAAATCTTCTAGGGTGCACACTTTGAGAACCACTGCTCTAATGAGTAGAGAGGGCGGAATAAATTCTAATTACTGCAATCTCTAACTACTGTACTGTTCTTGACATAATTCTTCACTGATGGATAGATCATTGGTTTCCTATACTGTTTGGGTTGAACTGTTTATTTTTTTTAAGAGGAAAATTAAGATATATTACTCTCACTATGTTTCAACTTTGTAGAGTGAATTTATGAAATATAGTGGCTTAGATGAAATATTTTGTTTAATAATAACTTCTATTTAATAAATACTTGATAAATTCATCTCTTGTTTTCATCTGAATGGGCTAGTTTCCTTTTGATTTCCTGAAAAAACTTACTTTGAGTTCAGTCAATATTTCAACAAAGTTTTTTAAAGGGATTTATTAAAGTAAATACAATATATTTATAATTTGCAAATCAGCAACAGAAAATCAGTTGGGTTCGAAAATCCTTATTCCAAAGAGCATCTACGTTATAGATGTGATCTGTGGACTACTGGAGGACCTGGGTCCTTTTCAGGAGATCTTCAAAATCAAAATGAATTTAATTGTATTAAGACATTATTTGCTTTTTTTACTGTGAGAGAGAAACATTGATTTGGCACCTTGGTATACTGGAACGATGCTCAACTTACCTATCCTGCCAGGGCCATGGAACATTACTTTTATATGATAGAACAAATGACAGGTCAATAATGGTTATCCAGACTTGAAATATAGCAGACAGTTTCTCAAGAACATGAATAAATAAAACTAACAAATAGTAAACAACTGAAAAAGTTTGTTGTCAATGACAAAATTTGACCTTTTACCAAAAATTAACATTTTGGAAAACTTGTATTCATCACTGTGAGTTTGACAGTTTCTCGACACTTAAAGACTTTCTCTGATGAGTCTGTGAAAACAACGAATATGATTTTTAGATATTGTATAATGGAATATGCCAACACTAGGAAATCTGTATAACTCAGTAACCAATGATTTTTAAGTGATCGATTCACGATGTTACAAAATTATGTGTGAGTAAAATGTCTATCTAAAAATGCAAGATAGATTAATGGATTTTTAATGTAACACAGCACCCACATTTCAATTAAGAAACTACTACTTGTCAAGTTTGGGTGTGTTGTCAAAGAAAATATTCACAATTATCTGAAAAAGCTATTAAAACAGTCCTTCCTCCTCCCCAATTGTATATCTGTATGAGGCTTGATTCTTGATTTTCTTTACATAAACAAATTATAACAAATATGAAAATAATTGAATGAAATAGATATGACTACCCTGCTGTCTTCTATCAAGCCAGGCGTTTAAAAAATTAAGGATAGTTGCAAAAACAAAGAATACTGCCATTCTTTTCACTAGTTTTATTTTTTTGTATTTGGAAAATGTGGTAATTTTTCATACAAATATGTTATTTATCCACATCAAGGGCTTATTATTTCTTTTTTTTTTTTTTTTTTTTTTTTTTTTTGTATTTTTCCGAAGCTGGAAACGGGGAGAGACAGACAGACTCCCGCATGCGCCAACCGGGATCCACCCGGCACGCCCACCAGGGGCGACGCTCTGCCCACCAGGGGATGATGCTCTGCCCATCCTGGGCGTCGCCATGTTGCGACCAGAGCCACTCTAGCGCCTGAGGCAGAGGCCACAGAGCCATCCCCAGCGCCCGGGCCATCTTTGCTCCAATGGAGCCTTGGCTGCGGGAGGGGAAGAGAGAGACAGAGAGGAAGGAGAGGGGGAGGGTGGGAGAAGCAGATGGGCGCTTCTCCTGTGTGCCCTGGCCGGGAATCGAACCCGGGACTTCTGCACACCAGGCCGACGCTCTACCACTGAGCCAAACGGCCAGGGCAAGGGCTTATTATTTCTTAACAAATTAATACATATTTAACACTTTTCTCAGTTCTAATTTCTAATATGTTAAATATCAATAGAAATAACACAAAAACAAAAACTCTCTGTGGTCTTCAATAATCTATACAAGTTTAAAGGAATCTTGGGACCAAAATGTTTAAGAACTGTGGCTCTAGCCAATTTCAACATACTCTTTGGATTTCAATTTCAATTTTATTTTTTTGGAAGCTTTTCATGGCCATCCTGATTGGATATGAGTGTCCTACATGCTCCATTAATAATACCTTATTATTAACGGCTCTTCTCAGGGCCATTATATTTTATTTTTTTATGTAACAGTTTTATTAAGATATAATTAACATATATAGTTCACCTACTTAAAACGTACAATTTTAATTTTTTTTTTTTTTATAAATTTAAAAAAAAATTTTTTTTAAATTCATTTTAGAGAGCAGAGAGAGAGGAGAGACAGAAGGGGGGAGGAGCTGGAAGCATCAACTCCCATATGTGCCTTGACCAGGCAAGCCCAGGGTTTCGAACCGGCGACCTCAGCATTTCCAGGTCGATGCTTTATCCACTGCGCCACCACAGGTCAATCCAATTTTAATTTTTTTTAGTATATTCACAGAGCTGTGCAACCATCATCACAATCTTTTTTAGAGTATTTCGATCACCCCTAAAAGAAAACCTGTGCCTCTTAGTGGTCACTCTCCATTTCCCTCCTAATCTCCCAGCCCTAGTAGAAAGCTGGAGCAGTGGCCTACTAATCTCTTTTCTGTCTCTTATAGATTTGCCTATTCTGGACATGTTATATAAACAGAATGATACTTTATGACTGCCTCCTTTCACTTAGCATGTTTTCTAGTTTTATCCACATCATATGAGTACTTGATTACTTTCCATGGCATAATGATATTCCATTGTCTTGATATACCACTTTTGTTTTTCTGTTAGTCAATTGATGGACATCTGGGTCATTTCCACTCTTGCTACTATGAGTAATGCTGCTGTGAATATTTGAGTACATTTTTTTTGTTTGTTTGTTTTTAAAACTGTGGTATATTTTTTAAAGTCTTTATTTTTATTTATTTATTTTTATTTATTCATTTTTTAGAGAAGATAAACAGAGAGAGAGAGAGAGAGAGAGAGAAAGGGGGTAGGAGCAGGAAGCATCAACTCCCATATGTGTCTTGACTGGGCAAGCCTAGGGTTTCAAACCAGTGACCTCAGCGTTCCAGGTCGACGCTTGATCCACTGCGCCACCACAGGTCAGACCTGAGTATATGTTTCTGTGTGGATATTTTTATCAATTATTTTGGGGATATATATAATTTCTAGGTGTAGAATTGCTGGGTCATGCTAACTTTATGTTTAACGGTTTGAGAAACTGCCAAAATGTTTTCCAAAGCATTTTATATTCCTACTAAGGAGTATTTGAGAGTTCCATTTTTCCATGCCTTTGTCAACACTTCTATCATTTGTCTTTTTAATGATAGATATCCCAGTGGGTTTGAAATGGTATCTCACTGTTTTTTTGTGTATGTGTGTGTTTTAGCGAGACAGAGAGAGAGAGAGAGAGAGAGAAAACATTGTTTCTCTATTTCTCTCTGTGCCCTGATGTTGTAGTAATATAATGTTATAGTAATTAAATATATAGAAATATAGAAAAAGATGGAAGATATATAAAAGTAATTAAGATATAATATTAAAAATAATTAAGGAAATTAAATAAAATTATTCCTTCTGGATAGGAATTAATATAGTGGGTGCAAATGTGATAAACAGACTCTGACTTTCGAGCAGGGCCTAGTTAGTGTGTGTGTGAAGTTATACATAGATAAGCAGTGGCTTGGTGTCATAACTTTGTATGTTAATGTAAAGAAGAACATCTTAAAAAGTGGTATGATGTAAACATTTCAGTAGATTAACATAAAAGGGGTTCCCTGCGAGTAACTCCCAAAAAGGTGGTTTGATAATCCTGTAGACTGACACCTTTTAGAAGGCGATGGCCAGAAAAGGTACTAAAGCTGACGGGCCCCCTGCTGCAGTAGTCACCCCGACTCCAATGTTGATGTTGATGTGAACTGTCTTCACGGCACTCTGACCAAAGATAGCCGAGAGGAGCACCCCGACCTGGCCTCTTTAAGCTGTACCCAGGCACGCCAAAAGGATTTGTGAGTAATAAACTGCCTGTGTGATTCTTGCAACTAACTTGTGTGTTGGTCGTGTCTTTCCTCCGGTGTCAGCACTGATAAGTAGAATCCTCATAGTTGCCGCAAGAGTAGTTTTGAAGAGGCTGCCAGCCCTGCTGATAAGCAGGAGTGTCCCACTGCACGGGGAAGTGGAATCAGGGATGCCTGATCAACGTAGAGCTTGGGCTCTCCTGGGACACCTGACTGGGGATCCAACTGGCAACCGGTGATGGAATCCGCAAACTTCGCCTATTCTGATGACATTCCAACCACCCGAGGTAGCCGAGTTATCCGGCCGGGGTTACAGCAGCCTCTTTTAAATCAGTAGTCACCAAGATTGTGTCCAATGGGATCGTTGTTTTGTTTTGTTTTTTCAAATCAAGGGCAGGGTGGGGTGGGGAGCTCGTTAACCAAAAATGTTAGTTTTAGGGTAAGAAGCGCTGATACCCAAACCAATTTATTCCGGGAGGTTGACGAGGAAGGCCAGGGGACAATAGAAGCATCTCCGCTCAGCCTTCAGAAAGGCGCAAGGTGTCGGAGAGGGAGGAGTCTGAGCTGTCAGTGCGGTCCCAAACACCGGCTGGAGAGGGGGACCTTTTCCCCTGGGGGGTGGGCTGGAGGTCGAAGCGCACGGCCTGGCCTTGGGTGGAGCACACGAGACTGTTGTTACGGTAATTCACTCCCCCGACCACCGTAAAGCAGCTCCGGAGCTCTTGCGGCGGCGGGTTTCGCCTCTCCTCTCCTCCCCAACCCCGCTCCCAGCGTGTAGCGGAAGTGACGCGAGACATAGCGGAAGTCCCTTCAGACGCGGTGTTGTGCTGTGGGGAAGAGAGGATTTGTAAACCTCGGAGCGAGGTTCTGCCGACCCGAGGCCGCTGCTGTGGGGAGACCCCGGGTGAAGCCACCATCACCATGTCTGACCAGGTACTGCGCTGGGAGCCGTCTGATGACGGTGGCCGGGGCCTTGCTGGGCAGGTCCGCCTGCCGCTAGGCTAGGGCCGGGGAGGGTTGGGGGGAGGGGAGCGCAACCTGGGGGAGGGGGCGGCCGATGGGGACTCGGCGGGCGGAGGGAGTGGACTAGGGCCCGAGGCGGCGGGGCTTTCGGGAGCGGTCCTGTCCTTCTCCGGGCTCGTTCGTCACCTTCAGTGCCCCAGCGCTTTTAGTCGCGGCCTCGCTGAAGCCGTCCCCCCCTGCGGAGCCCAGCTTCTACCTCCCTGGGAGGGGGTGTCTCTGGGGAACCCGTGTGCCTCTCTCTTTAGAGAACCGATTGCAGAAACAGGGCCCCAGGCCCCGGTTATGTAACAGGAGAGAATCTCTGCCCGGGAGGCTCCGTGGCCCTGAAAAGCGGGTAGACTTGCACTTTTTGGTTCTCCGTCTTGAGGTAGTCCCGGAGTGGGTAAGTGGGGGCGGGGAGGGAGACATTGTCGGCTGTTGCTGGGAACCTGGAAAGCTCTGCTTTCCCGTTCGGATTGCCCCTAGGGCCTGGCCGCCGCCGCTCTTTTCTGAGGCTTTTTCCATGTGGGGGTGCAGAGCTGTAGCCTCTTTTCTTGTGCTTTTCCATTTTTTACTCGTGATTGGTTGAGCAATTCTGTTGTAAGAGAGCACTCAAAATAATCAAGAAACAAAGTAGAACAAAACCGCTCCAGCACCAGAAAACGTTTCCTCTGGGCATAAACCTGAAGATGATCGATAATTTTGAGGAAAAGATAGGAAAGCTTCGTGTATATAGAACACTTGCAGAACTTTCGCAGAAAGCTGCCTGTTATGGCAAAGGGCTCCATCTCAATGTTAATATCAAGAATTTTTGGGGGGTTTACACTCAGGAGAGTCCGATTTTCCCTAGTAAGCTTTTCTTCATCTTTTCTAGTTAATAACGCTTATGGCTAGGTGTTTAATAAGTAAGGTGTTTTCTTTTTTTTGTCTTTCCGTTTTTGCTAAGACGACTTTGACATTTTAAAATTTTTTGGACCTTTTGCTGTTTAGTGATCGTTATCTAGAAAGCTCTTTTTAACTCTATAATGTACTTGAACTTGTAATTCTAACACACGTACTCCCTTTTTTTAAATGTTTTATTTTTTTAATATTTTATTCATTATAGGGGGGGAGAGAGAGAGAGAGAGAGAGAGAGAAGGGCGGAGGAGAAGAAAGCATCAACCCCCATATGTGCCTTAACCAGGCAAGCCCAGGGTTTTGAACCGGCAACCTCAGTGTTACCAGGTTGACGCTTTTTTTTTTTTTTTTTTTGGTATTTTTCTGAACCTAGAAACGGGGAGAGACGGTCAGACTCCCGCATGCGCCTGACCGGGATCCACCCGGCACGCCCACCAGGGGGCGACGCTCTGCCCACCAGGGGGCGACGCTCTGCTCCTCTGGGACACCGCTCTGCCCCAGAGCCACTCTAGCGCCTGGGGCAGAGGCCAGGGAGCCATCCCCAGCGCCCAGGCCATCTTTGCTCCAATGGAGCCTCGGCTGCGGAAGGGGAAGAGAGAGACAGAGAGGAAGGAGGGGAGGGGGTGGAGAAGCAGATGGGTGCCTCCCCTATGTGCCCTGGCCGGGAATCGAACCCGGGGGTCCCTCACGCCAGGCCAACGCTCTACCGCAGAGCCAGCCGGCCAGGGCCAGGTTGACGCTTTATCCACTGTGCCACCATAGGTCAGGCTTCCCTTGACTTTTAACCCATTTTAGTTTTGTACCTCTTGGCCATAGCAAGTGAGGCTTTTGTGGATTTGTACTGTTGTGTAAAACGTACATGTGCACTTTTTAAAACTGATTTTAGAAAGAGAGGAAGGTAGAAAGAGAGAAAGAAACATTGATTTGTTGTTCTACATACTTATGCATTCATTGGTTGATTCTTGTCAACCAATTGATTGTTGGTTCAATCCCTTGTCTGACCAGGGATTGAACCTGGCAACCTTGGTATATCTGGACTACACCCTAACCTACTGAGCTAATAGGCTAGGGCAGGGGTCAGGAACCTTTTTGGCTAAAAGAGCCATGAACGCCACATATTTTAAAATGTAATTTTGTGAGAGCCATACAACGGCCCGTGTATGTTATGCATTATCCAATAAAAATTTGGTGTTGTCTCGGAGGACAGCTGTGATTGGCTCCAGCCACCTGCAACCATGAACATGAGCGGTAGGAAATGAATGAATTGTAATACATGAGAATGTTTTATATTTTTAACGTTTTTATTATTATTATTATTATTATTATTATTAAAGATTTGTTTGTGAGCCAGATGCAGCCATCAAAAGAGCCACATCTGGCTCATGAGCCATAGGTTCCTGACCCCTGGGCTAGGGTCTATATTTACATTTTTAAAGCTTAGCTATAAGCTAGGTTAGTTTTGTGTGGATCTTATTACTAACAGTCTAGATTAATTCCCAGGTCGGTATGGGAATGGCATTATAACTCTCCTTAGACAGTTGTTTACTTGGTTGCCAGGGAGGAGACAACAGGTGTATATATTCAATTTCATCAGCTTTTTATTTTGATGCTCAGAAGTGACTAGGAGGCACATTGAAATTTACTAGTTGGGTGAAAGCAATGTAGAGAGTGAAGTATAAAGTATATTGTAGAATTTATTGCTCCAGTTTTAATTCTGGTCATTTAGGAAAAACATGAAGGAAGAGATAAAGGACCTAGGACAGGAAAGGTGGATTTAGACCAGATGGTCTTTAGATTCTTTGCCAGGGATCCTCAAGGCCAAAATCATTTTCTTTTTTATTATTTAATCATTTATTTTACAGAGGAGAGAGAGAGAGAAAGTGGGAGGATCAGGAAGCATCAACTCCCATATGTGCTTGACCAGGCAAGCCCAGGGTTCCGAACCGGTGACCTCAGTGTTCCAGGTCGACACTTTAACCACTGCGCCACCATAGGTCAGGCAAGGCCAAAATCATTTTCATAATACTAGGACATTATTTGTCTTTTTCACTCTTGATTCTTTTATGAGTGTTCAGTGGAGTTTGTTCATTGGAGCTTGCTTTTTTTGAGAGAGAGAGAATTATCAGTTTGTTGTTCCACTTATTCACTTATTTATGCATTCATTGGTTGATTCTTACACCTTCACAGGGGAATTGAACCCACAACCTTGTCATATGGGAAGGACACCCTAACCCAGGGGTCCCCAAACTTTTTACACAGGGGGCCATTTCACTGTCTCTCAAACCATTGGAGGGCCAGACTATAAAAAAGCTATGAACAAATCCCTATGCACACTGCACAGATCTTATTTTAAAGTAAAAAAAAACAAAACGGGAACAAATACAATATTTAAAATAAAGAACAAGTAAATTTAAATCAACCAACTGACCAGTATTTCAAACTATAGAAATGATCCCTGAAAGTATAGTCTTCTGACAAGTATTTCAATGGGAACTATGCTCCTCTCACTGACCACCAATGAAAGAGGTGCCCCTTCCGGAAGTGCGGCAGGGGCCGGATAAATGACCTCAGGGGGTCGCACGTGGCCCGCAGGCTGTAGTTTGGGGACTCCTGCCCTAACCCAACTCAGTTACCTGGCCAAGGTTCCAAAAGACAATATTTATTTAAAGGAAGTTCTATTTGAAAGATGTATTTTCTGAGGCAGTTCTTGGGAAGTTATTGTCTGGTGCTAAAGTATTGAAATTGAGTAATTTCAGGTTAAATTAGGTAGACATTAAAATTCACAAAGGACTTAAAATGCTGGATTCTCCACTGATTAATGAAATATCGTTATTTTTGAAATTTGAGTGAAACACTTTGTTATAATTCTAACAATTCACACATTCTCCAGTGGATTTTTGGACCATCGTTATTGAATAATCCTCTAAAACAGGTTCTAAACCCAGGGTTCATTGACCCTAAAGGTGGAAAATCCAATGAAATTGTATGGAGTTTTTTGTGAGTATTTGTGCATGTGTTCTTTTTAGGGAGAAAGGACCCAAAGCTTTCATAAGGAGTATGTGATCCCTCAAAAGGTTTAAGAACTAGCCTGAAACAACAGAAATCCAATTGGGTCCTCTCCTTTACCCTAATCTCACTTTACAGCAGTACTAATAGGCACTTACATGGAAAAGAGTTTATTATCAAACCAGTGATAGGGGTAATTTGTACAAATATTTTCCTTTTGTTCAGCTTTGTAGTGTTTCTTTTCTATACTAAAATCATCAATGGCAGTGTGGACTTCAGCTCTTCAGTTCAGGTCTGTTAATTTGTAATAATTGGATGACTGATTTGCTTCAAATCCTCATTGAATCTGTTACAACAAGATCCACTCTCCCCATCCCCACCTCAGACAAAGAGATTGATTAGGTGATTTCCTTTTATTGTTTGTCAAAGATTTGAAAGCGGTATGTAATTCTAGTTACCTGTTGGTACCTAACAAACTACAGTACCTTGAAACATAATGCCTTAAAACAACAGCCTTCTGTTTTGCTTATAAATCTGCAATTTGGTCAGAACTCTGTGAGTTGGACTCGTCATTGCTCTGAGTGTGTGGGTCCTATGCCGGGATCACAGTACTCGATTGGCTGGGTGCTGTGGTATGGCTGGGCTCTTCATGGAGTCTCAAGATCTGAGTGGTCTCATCATGTGTTTTTTTCAGCATGGAGACCCCTGGATATTCAGACTTATACCATCTCAGGGCCCACAGAGAGAGTGAGTATTCCCAGAGGACCCTGGGTAGAAACCTCAAGCCTCCCAGGACCTATCCTTGGAAGTCAGGCACATCACTAAGGCCAGCCCAAATTCAAGGGAAAGGCATCTATTTACTTATATACTGACTTTATTATTTCTTATTGGGATATAATTGACTTATATTAGTTTCAGTGGTACAATATAATGATTCAGTATGTGTGTATATTATGAAATAATTGCCATAATCTGATTAACATCCATCATCACACAATCACAAATTTTTTTCATGTGATAACTTTTAAGATCTACTTTCTTAGCAACACTTAAATACACATAATAATTCAGTGTTAGTAACTAGTCACCCAAGGAAAGACATTGAGATTTCATTTCTCAGTGGGAAAAGTGAAAAAGAATTGTAGTTCTCTGTAATCTGCCACTTGAATTGTATTTCCTCAGTTAGGCTAGCATTATTCCCTTCAGTGTTCTTTAGATCTCCCTGTTGATGTTTATTGATCTTTTTTTTTTTTGAAGGATTGTCCTTTTTATTTATTTATTTTTTATTTATTTATTTTTTTTACAGAGACAGAGAGTCAGAGAGAGGGATAGACAAGGACAGACAGACAGGAATGGAGAGATGAGAAGCATCAATCATTAGTTTTTTGTTGCGCATTGCAACACCTTAATTGTTCATTGATTGCCTTCTCATACGTGCCTTGACCACGAGCCTTTAGCAGACTGAGTAAACCCCTTGCTCGAGCCAGCGACCTTGGGGTTTTGAACCTAGGTCTTCTGCATCCCAGTCTGACGCTCTATTCACTGCGCCACTGCCCCGGTCAGGTAATGTTTATTGATCTTACTGAATGTTTGTGACAGCAGGATAATGTGATGAGCTGGGTGGTTTTTTGTTTGTTTGTTTGTTTTTTGTATTCTTCCGAAGCTGGAAACGGGGAGAGACAGTCAGACAGACTCCTGCATGCGCCCGACCGGGATCCACCCAGCACGCCCACCAGGGGGCGATGCTCTGCCCCTCCGGGGCGTCGCTCCTTACGACCAGAGCCACTCTAGCGCCTGGGGCAGAGGCCAAGGAGCCATTCCCAGCACCCGGACCATCTTTGCTCCAATGGAGCCTCACTGTGGGAAGGGGAGAGAGAGACAGAGAGGAAGGAGAGAGGGAGGGGTGGGGAAGCAGATGGGCGCTTCTCCTGTGTGCCCTGGCCGGGAATCGAACCCGGGACCCCTTGCACGCCAGGCCGACGCTCTACCATTGAGCCAAACGGCCAGGGCCGAGCTGGGTGTATTTTAAAATTTATAATTATTTATACTATTATGTCAGAATAAATATATTAAACTGGAGCTATGGCTTGAGCATGTAGTGATAATTAAACATTTCATGCTCTTAATAGGTATGATATGTTTTTTCTCTGATAGATACATGAGGTGCTGCTACTAGATGGTATAAATATAGAAGTGTAATAAATTTCAAAGAAAATGTGACCTAAACAATATTTCATAATATTTTGAAAAGGGAATATGATTGTTACATAGAGTACTCATGAAAGTTGGTTGAATAGTTCAAATTTCAATACTATAAAGCAGTCATAAACTATGTCTTGACACCCCTAGAAGTTAGCATGTTGCTATTACAGCTTTTATATGTAGTGTTAATAATTATTTACTTAATTAGTTTTTTTTTTCATTAGACTGTTCACTTTTGAGGGTCAGGAATCAGGCTTTATTTGACTTTTATTTCTGAAGTGTCCAGTACAGTGACTGGATACTTAGTAAAAGTTCTTGGAGTCATCAGATTCATTCATTTAACAAGTTTTTTTGTTTTTGTTTTGTGAGAGAGAGTTAGAGAGGGGGACAGATAGGACAGATAGACGGGAAAGGAGAGAGATGAGAAGCATCAGTTCTTCATTGCAGCACCGTAGTTGTTCATTGATTGCTTTCTCATATGTGCCTTGGCTGGGGGACTACAGCAGAGCGAATGACCCCTTGCTCAAGCCAGTGACCTTGGGCTCAAATCAGTGACCATGGGGTCATGTCTGTGATCCCATGCTCAGCTGGCAACCCCGTGCTCAAGCTGGTGAGCCTGTGCTCAAGCCAGATGAGCTTGCTCTCAAGTTAGCGACCTCGGGTTTTGAACCTGGGTCCTCTGCGTCCCAATCCGATGCTCTGTCCACTGCGCCACTGCCTAGTCTGGCATTATATAATTTTCTGATACTCTTTTGCTTTGAAAAAGTCATGTGGGCCCTGGCTGGTTATCTCAGTGGATAGAGCATTGGCCTGGCAGTGAGTGGATGTCCTGGGTTCGATACCCAATATGGGCACACATGAGAAGCGATCATCTGCTTTTCGTCCTCTCCCTCTCCTCCTTTTCTCTCCTTTCCCCTTCTCTTTCTTTTTCCCGTCTCTCTTTCTTTTCTCTTCTCACAACCAGTGGCTTGATTGGTTTGCATGTTGGTCCTGGATGCTGAGGATAGATCTGTTGATCTGGGAATTGGCCCCAGATCAGGGTTACCAGGTGGATCCTGGTCAACGTGCGTGCGGGAGTCTATTTCCCCTCTTCTCAATTAAAAAAAAATCTATATATCTGTATATACACACACATAATAAAAAAAGTCAGGTAGGTAAGTTCACACAGATCCCATTATTGGATACGTTAGTTTTACAGTTTACCATATTTCTCCATGTATAAGACTCACACTTTTTCAAAAAATTTGGGGTCTAAGAACTGGGTGCATCTTATACAATAGTTGTAGATTTTTTTACTTGCATTTTCCTCTTTTTTGTACTTATTTTTGTGCTTATTGTTGCAGACAGTGATTCGTCATCACACACAGATGAGGACAAGCTAATGGATGGGAGTTTTGACAGTGATGAGGAGTTGCATGAATTTTATGATGAATAAAACTTGAGTACAATAATTTTATGTAATACATTTCTTTTTTTCAAATTTCGGGCCCCAAAATTAAGGTGCGTCTTATACATGGGGAAACGGTACATTTTGGATAATTCTGCAACTTGACTTAGGTTTATTTAAAGATATGTTGTATTTGTTATACTTTTTAATTTTGACCATTCTTTTTGCTTTCAGTTGCCTTTACTGAGTTAGTGATAATCTGAAGGAAAAGACCTGAAGGAAGGAAGGGTGGAGTTTTGTTTGTTGAAGTTATTTTTAATTTCTAAGGCCAGTAATTTTTAAAGGTTTTACTGAAGACTAATGAGCAAAATAATACACGCATAAATGTACAGTTTACTGAATTTTCACAAAGTGATTGTCTGTGCACCTAGCACCCAGATGAAGAACCGCTGTCCTTACTACTGATACACAGATTAGTTATGCCTGTTTTTATGCATTATAGCATTAAACAAGTATGTAGAGTTATATAGTATATACTTCTGTGTCTGGCTTCCTTTGCTCAGAGTTTGGCGATTACTATGTTGTTAAATTGTATTGCTGTATTGCATTCCATTGTGTGACTACCACAGTTTACTTATCATTCTGCTTTTTTTACACATGTGAGGTAGTTTTTTAGGACCTGTTTTTTTTTTTCCTCTTTTTTTTTGTGTGGCAGAGACAGAGTCAGAGAGAGGAACAGATAGGGACAGACAGACAGGAAGGGGGAGAGATGAGAAACATCAATTCTTCCTTGCGGCTCCTTAGTTGTTCATTGATTGATTTCTCATATGTACCTTGACTGGGGGGGCTACAGCAGACTGAGTGAGCCTTGCTCAAACCAGATGAGCCTATGCTTAAGCTGGCGAGCTCAGGGTCTCGAACCTGGGTCCTCCACATCTCAGTCCAACACTCTGTCCACTGCGCCACCACCTGGTCAGGCAGGACCTGTTTTTAACATAAGCCAAATGATAACCTGTTTACAGCACCTTCTATGTCAGTTCAAATTGCTTCTGTACTAAAAACAGAAAGTCTGATATATTAGGTTAAACATGCAGCTTATTTTTCTAATGAAACAAGTCTAGACATAAGTAGTTCAGGGATGGTAAAGCAGTTCCACAATGCCTTCATACTATTTTTTTTTTTGTATTTTTCTGAAATGAGAAGCGGGGAGGCAGAGACAGACTCCCGCATGCCCTGACCAGGATCCACCCAGCAAGCCCACTAGGGGGCGATGCTCTGCCCATCTGGGGCATTGCTTTGTTGCAACCAGAGCCATTCTAGCATCTAAGGCAGAGGCCATGGAGCCATCCTCAGCACCCGGGCCAACTTTGCTCCAGTGGAGCCTTGACTGCAGGAGGGGAAAAGAGAGAGAGAGAGAAAGGATAGGGGAAAGTGTGGAGAAGCAGATGGGCGCTTCTCCTGTGTGCCTTGGCTGGGAATCAAAGCCAGACTGGCCGATGCTCTACCATTGAGCCAACCGGTCAGGGCCTCCTTTTTACTTTATCTTTCATTGATGTCTTCACTCTTATGCTTGTCTCCTTGTAGTCATACAAAAAAGTGCTTTGTTCCAGGCAAGAGAAAGGGATAGGGAAAGGGAAGGAGCAGGGAAAAGTATGCCAAAGAGTATGTACCAGCAAAAAGTATGTTATCTTATATCTCATTGGCCAGCACTGTGTCATGTGGCCATAAGAGAAACTGAGAAATACGTTTTTAGAAGGCCAAATTTAGGGTTCCCTTTGTAAGGAAGGAGAAAATGGATATTGGATAGGTAATTAACAACGTCTACCATACCTCTAAATTTGTTTGCTAGTACTCCTGGATACAGTCCAATCAATTTGTTCCAGGTTTTGCATAGGTCCATAGTCTAGGCTCCAAGAGGAGGTTTTACAAAACCAGTATGATTTTCAGTTGTAATTTTTAGTTCCTGAGAAATTGCCTCTGCATATCTAGTGTTTAAACACAATTCTAGGGTTGCATGTAAATTTCCACAAGATCCAGTATCTTGACAGCTTGACTTAAACCTTGAAGGTATAGAGCTAAATCTGGTCAGTTCCATTCTAAATCTTTATTACTCTTATTAAGTTTGAACATATCCACCACAAAAATGAAAATGCATATATATATTTTTGTGGTTTTTAGAATTGTGGTATATCTACTGAAGTGTGAAGGAGATGACTTGAAATTTTGGGGAGTATATTTTTTTAATAATGGATATAAATATTAGAATTATCCAACTTAACCTTTGTTGAGCTTTCTTCACTTTAGGAAATAAATGAAAAAAAAAACTGATGTATTATAATCAGACCTATGTATTATAATCAGACCTAGGTATTATAATGAGATCTATGTATTATAATAAGACCTATGCTTAACAGAATTTTTAGAAACTTTTTTTTTTTTTACAGAGAGAGTCAGAGACAGGGACAGACAGGAAAGGAGAGATGAGAAGCATCAATCATTAGTTTTTCTTTGCGCAGTGACACCTTAGTTGTTCATTGATTGCTTTCTCATATGTGCCTTGACTGCGGGCCTTCAGCAGACTGAGTAACCCCTTGCTCGAGCCAGCGACCTTGGGTGGTCCAAGTTGGTGAGCTTTTTGCTCAAACCAGATGAGCCTTTGCTCAAGCTGGCGCCCTCGGGGTCTCGAACCTGGGTTCTCAGCATCCCAGTCTGACACACGATCCACTGCGCCACCGCCTGGTCAGGCATTTTTTAGAAACTTTGAATGCATTTTTTAATGAAATGTCTTATGGAAAATTTTAATGTATGTATAATTAATTGTACCCATAGACCCACATCTTGCTCTATCTTACTTTGTCTACACTGCCTCATTCCACTACCTCATATTATTTTGAAACCAGTCTAAGACATCACATCATTTTATCTGTAAATATTTTAATATGTGTCTCTAAAAGAGGACTTTAAAAAAAAAACCAGGATACTGTTACCACACCTTGAAAAATGAACAGATTTGTTAATGTCATCAAAGAGTATTCTTTGTTTTCAGGTTTCTCTGAACCCTTTCTCTTTCAGAAGAATGCATACTTTTACACAGCTGGAAGGAGCAATGACAAATTGGGGGTAGTTAAATGTGATGCTCTCTCCATTTGGTTGAATTAAAAACATACTGATTGCTGGAGTGCTTTTAAGCAGAGTTCTTGTCCTTTTGACTTTGAAATTAAACTACACTTTGACATTGCACAATAAAATCCTCATGAATTTTGAACATTTGTAAATGAGGATTATTGAATCTTCTGTCCTTTCTAGGACTGTTCTCTTTTCAGATCCTTAGCTGTCTTCTCTTTCCAAGCGGTTCCATCTGTCTCAGAGAGAAGAGTGGATAGTGCTTGGTGTCTGGTAGTTTCTTTATCATTCCTGTTACCATGATTCAGTCTGTGGATGACACATATCTGAAAATGTGGAGGTTTCCAGTTCCTCTCTTTGATCTTGCGTATACATTTACTTTCCATTACCAGTTTCTTCTGCTCTGGGGCTGTGTATCCTTTCCAGCCAAACTAACTCTCCTTCTCTGGGATTCTCTTTTCTCTGATGACCTAGTGTATCAGACCCAGTGCTGAATGCTTTCACTGTTTTATAACTAGTGTGCCATACTATTCTGTATTGGCTGCTTTTTTACAGGGTAGAGAAGGAAAGGCAGCATACAAAAGACACTGAGATCACTGGCGACATACTTTGGCGTTTATTTCCCCCCCAAGACCACCTCATTTTTCATACTAGTTTGACAAGGGAAAAAAAGACAGCTTAGGAAAAGTTTGATGACTGTGTTAGGCACACAGGGCTATTAAACAAGTGGTACAGATGGCATTGCTATAGTGCTTCAGAGTTGGGATGACATCACCAAAATGGAGTGAATAGGGAAATTGGCAGCTATTTTTGGAAATTTCAAATCATAGTGTTTACATGTCCTTATGAGATTGATATGAATTATCTCTTAACCAACTGTGAATGTAAAAAATAAAAAAATGAAAGGATTTTCGTTTGGATTAGTATACAGTAGACATATGATTATTAGTAAGATTTTTGTGGTATGATACAGAAAACAGTGCTGTCAACTTAATTCGACAACATTAAACAATTGCCTAGTATTTGCCTGACACTGAAGACTATAAAGATGAAAAAACTTGGATCCTCTCTTTGTAAAGCTGTAGGAAAGACAAGACATACAAAGGGGCCACAGAAAACATTAATTTATTCAGCAAGCATATTAAATATCTTCAAAGTACCAGATACTGTGCTTAATTAGAAATACAAAGAAGAGTAAGGCATAACAATAGGAACTCCTGCTGGGAGATACAGATATATAAACGTGGTTATAAAAGGTAAAAGTAAGCAATATGGGGACATTTAGAAGAGTGACCAGGGACATAATTTTGCAGGAAAATATGCCTGAGTGGTCTTGAAAGGGGAATAGTGTAAGAAAGCATTCCAACCAGAGGGGATTAATATGTACACAGATAGTGGAGATAAGGTAGCGGGTGCCGTGTTCAAAGAATTGTGGGTAGTTCAGCATGGCTGGATCAAAGGATAGTGTTAGCAAAAGAGATAGAACCTTGGTCGGCAAACCACGGCTCTTGAGCCACATGCCGAGAGCCACATGCGGCTCTTTGGCCCCTTGAGTGTTTAGCAAAGGCCGGCTTAGGAGTACCCTAATTAAGTTAATAACAATGTACCTACCTATATAGTTCAAGTTTAAAAAATTTGGCTCTCAAAAGAAATTTCAATCATTGTACTGTTCGTATTTGGCTCTGTTGACTAATGAGTTTGCCGATCACTGAGATAGAAAGAATAAGGCTGATTGCTAGATAGGGACCAGCACATGAAGACCAATATATGTCAGTTAAGGAGTTTGAATTTAACCCTGAGGTTTCTGGGCAGACTTGGGTTGCATTTTAGAGCAGTGGGTTTGGTAGTATTTTGGAGAATTGAAGAGAGCAAGACAGTTATGTCTGCTATGCTATTGTAAATCCTATTGGAAAGCTGAGGGGTGCTGTGGTTCCTAGAAGAGTTTTTTAAATACTGGACTTCAGGCCCTGGCTGGGTAGCTCAGTTGGTTGTCCTCCCTGTACACAAGGTTTGCTCAGGGCTATTTAAGAATCAACCAATGAAAGCATGAATGGGTAAAGCAACAAATCAATCTTTCCTTCTGTATCTCTGTCCCCCTCCCTCCTTTCTCTGCTTCTCTCCCTCTCTCCTCTCACCCTCTCATCTCTCTCCCCTCCCTTTCTCTCTCTAGAAATAAATCAGTAAAATACTGGACTTTACCTAGATGATCAGTGGGGTGGATTTCTGTGATACGATTTTAAGAGAGTCTGAGGGAGGATGTATATTCCTGGTAAAGGAAACAGACCACAAAGGGCTGAAGGTGGAAAAATGCTGATGGGCATATTTGGGGAGCAGTAAATAAAAAACCCCCAAATCCTTGGGTTTGTAAAATGGTAAGAGAAAAATGAGAATTGAGTATGGTAATGGAGTAACTCAATATGGTTGCTGTGGGACTGGAAGCTATTGATACTTTTTTAATGGGGGTGGGGTAGATATTCAATAAGAGAAGCTGTACTTTAGAAAGAGAGCCCTGAAGCAGTGTGGATGATGGAGGGGAAAGAACTCTTGTCCTGAGCAGCCTCTATAGCTATCTTATATGGGAAATACTGGAGCAAAATCACCCCTATTGTGCTGATGTATTGCGCTGGGGTTGGGGGTTGGGTTCTTTGTGTTAATGCAGACAAAGCTTCTTTACTAACACTCCTTCTTCCCAGTTAAAATAGAACTCGGGGCTTTGTTGGTCTTTGTTGCTATTTGTTGCCCTTCACTGCATGGAATAAGTTGTCCTTACCCTCTGTAAATACTTAAAGAAGCAGCTGTTTACTATGAATACAAATTCATAGAAATGTGGCGTGAGACTATTTGAAGACAGTCTTCTAGTTTTCAGGTGAAATACTGTCTCACTAAAGGAGGTTATTTTGCCTGCTGCCATAATATGCAGTAGTCAGCAAATGTTGAAAGTTCTGCAGAATGAAAAACAGGCAAGGATTCACACTAATGAAGTCAATTCTGTTATGTAAGCATTTTCCTAGACTCTCTAGCCTATACTACTTCTAGTTTAATAGGATCTGTTAAATTTTGAATGTTAAAGAGCCTATTGGTGTTAAGTTACTGGCATGAGATACACAGGTAATTGCCCTGTGATTTTACTTGTAAAATACAATATCATTGGTTACCGGTATATTCTTATCAAGTATAGGTTGACAGTTTAAAGTTATTACAAATAAGAGAGTGTATATTTAAATAAGTTGGAAATTGGAGGCTAAGTGAAAATTGCCAAGCTATCTCCTTTACTAAAAATGGCTTACTTCATGGTGTAGTTGTTTGAACTAATTTGTTCTATTAACTTCATTTTCTTTTCAGTACCCCTTCATTTGAAATTACTTTATAACCTCTTCTGTCTTCCAATTCTGTTTCCTTATTTTTTTTCCTTCTTACCCTGTGTGTGCTTTTTTCTTATTCCAGTTCAATTCCCGATTTTTTTTTCAGCCAAGCCTAATCTAAAATTGGATATAAGGTTTCATATTGTCTAAAATAATAGATGATATACGTAATACTGATTTGGTTTGACTTTGGGGCCAATACTTTGCTGTTTGATTTTCCTTCCTAAATCCTTTCTAAATAGACTTTGCTTATGCTAATATTAATTTACATTTCTTAGTACAGTTTTGTAATTGGAGTAGTTAATTTCTCCTGATAGGCTGTAATTATCTTGCTGCAGGGTCTGGTTAAGAATTCATAGAGAATGAGGTTTTTTTGTCTTATTAGGACTTGACTGTAGGCTAATGATTTCCTGCTAGTTCCTCTGTCCAGCAGCCTTAGCACCACCTGGTAACTTGTTGGAAATGCAAATTATATAGCCCAACCCAAACCTGCAGAATAAACTGGTGCAGGGCCTAGCCGTCTTGACAGGTCCTTTAGGAGATTCTGATGCACAGTGAAGTTTTACAACCATTACTGTAGGATATTATAATAAAAGAGACCTCTTGATTTCTAGTGAACTGGTGTTTGGGCCAGTTTGACTTAGGACGTTTTTGCTTAATTGACTGGGCAAGAATATAAATGTTCTTTGTAGTCTCAGGTGCAGATTTTATATCTTGAGCTAAAGTAATGGGTACTCATAAATGAGTAATGAAAATAGCATATAGGAACTTCTATCTTTAAAAGTACTTTTCTTTCAGGAGGCAAAACCTTCAACCGAGGACTTGGGGGATAAGAAGGAAGGAGAATACATTAAACTCAAAGTCATTGGACAAGTGAGTTTTATTATTTTTCTTTTTTGACTCTCCTTGAATATGTGAATAATTTCTGACACAGAAAAAATGATTTAAGTAAGGCAAGTAATAAAAATGGCATTTTCATTTACTATAAATGTTGGATGTAGAAGATAATTGTTTTTTAACTGTTCTTTGAGGCAAATTTAGGTTATTTTAATTTCTCCAAATAAAATCTTTTTCTTAGTGTGCTTCAATGGCAAATACAGTGAATACTATTGAGTAATAAGACTAGGGCTCACCTTAAACAAAAGGCCTCGGCTTTTTTTGTCACCGATTCCCCTTTCCTGGCAACTCATTTCTCCAGACCTTGGCCTATATCTTTTTTTTTTTTTTTTTTTTTTTGTATTTTTTCTGAAGCTGGAAAAGGGGAGAGACAGTCAGACAGACTCCCGCATGCGCCCGACCAGGATCCACCTGGCATGCCCACCAGGGGCGATGCTCTGCTGCCTGGGGCAGAGGCCAAGGAGCCATCCCCAGCGCCTGGGCCATCTTTGCTCCAATGGAGCCTCGGCTGCGAGAGAGGAAGGAGGGGGGAGTGGAGAAGCAAATGGGCGCTTCTCCTATGTGCCCTGGCCGGGAATCGAACCCGGGTCCCCCGCATGCCAGGCCGACGCTCTACCGCTGAGCCAACCAGCCAGGGCCCCTGGCCTATATCTTATTGACCGTTTTTGAGATGTTAACTGATAATTAAGGTTAGCTGAAAATTGTCAGAAGAATGCATCTTCATAGTAGTTCTTTTTTTTTAATGTTTATTTTTAGAGAGAAAGGGGGAGAGAGAAAGAAAGGGACAGGAATATTGATATATTCCTGTATAGGCACTGACTGGGGATCGAACCAGCAACCTCTGTGCTTCTGGATGGTGCTCTAACAAACTGAGCTATCCGGTCAGGGTGATGGATGTTTTTTTAAAGGGCAAAAGGCAGAATTGGTGGGTTCTCATCATCCAAGTGTGAGAGTTCCATTCTCTCAATCATGGAATATTACTAGTCCTTCAATTTTGTGCTAGTCTGATCGGTAAAACTATTTTGTTTATTTTACATTTCTCTGATTACCAATGAGGTATAATTTTTGGTCTATGTTTATATTTTTCTATGGATTATACATTCACATTATTTTCTGTGGTTATCTTATTTTGAAAAATATTTATTCACATACATAAAATCCATTTCAAAGTGTATAATTCAGTGACTTTAGTATTTTTACAAGGCTGTTCACCCATTACCACTGTTTAAGTCCAGAACATACTCATCACCCAAAATAAAAACGCTGTACTTAGCAGTAACTCCCCACCCTCTGCTCCCCCAGCCTCTAGCAACCACTAATACACTTTGTCTTCATGTTTTTATTAAATCAAATTTATCAGTCTCTTTTTTAAAAATGGCTTTTAGGTTAAAGTCTTGCTTTATTTATTTATTTATTTTTGCATTTTTCTGAAGCTGGAAACGGGGAGAGACAGTCAGACAGACTCCCGCATGCGCGCCCGACCAGGATCCACCCGGCACGCCCACCAGGGGTGATGCTCTGCCCATCCTGGGCGTTGTCATCTTGTGACCAGAGCCGCTCTAGCGCCTGAGGCAGAGGCAACAGAGCCATCCCCAGCGCACGGGCCATCTTTGCTCCAATGGAGCCTTGGCTGCGGGAGGGGAAGAGAGAGACAGAGAGGAAGGCGCGGCGGAGGGGTGGAGAAGCAAATGGGCGCTTCTCCTGTGTGCCCTGGCCGGGAATCGAACCCGGGTCCTCTGCACGCTAGGCTGACGCTCTACCGCTGAGCCAACTGGCCAGGGCCAAAGTCTTGCTTTAGAACAAGGATTTTTCAATGTCAAGATTAGGGGGAAATTTCTCAAGAAAATTTAAATACCATCTTTTTTAATGTTAGCTCTAATTCATCTGGATGTGATTTTTTTTTTTAGTGTATGGCATTGAGGCTGTGCTATAGAAATTTTGCCTGTTCATGAAATTATCCATAGGAAGAGAATTTGTTTTTCTTTAAAATTATAGACACAAAATATTGTAAACATTCAACTTCCACTAATATGATTTGTGAATGTGATATGCAATCGTAAGGATTAGCTTTGAAATTTTACAGTATTTGTTTCTGGTTTGCCCGATAGTTTCCTTGACATTTTGGGTAAAAGAAAAGAATCTGTAGTCTTACAAATCCATTTGACTGATTCGTGTTCTTATTTATCATGTGGAGAAACCAAACTCTGGGGGTGACTTTCTGGGGCAGGTTTCAGTTTCGCAGTCTGTTGTTATCTTACCATTTGTATCTCTCTTGTAGTTTGACCACCTTCAATGACACTTCAGTTGTGGGGGATGACACTTTTTGTTTTGAGTTGCTTTGGGGGAGTTGTATAATTTTACTTCTTTTATTTTAAATATAGAATGGGCATGCAATTATGAAGGAATGCATTCCTTTAAAAATTTTTTTTTAATTTACTGTTTTTGGGTTTTTTTGACTGAGAGAAAGGAAGGGGAGAGAGAGTGAGAGCGAGGAACACTGATTTGTTGTTCCACTTATTTGTGCATTCGTTGATTGATTCTTGTATGTGTCCTGATGGGGAACCAAACCCACAACCTTGGTTTATTGGGACGATGCTCTAACCAACTGAGCTGAGCACCCATCTAGGGCAATGAAGGAATGCATTCTTTGACATATATGCTTTTACCTGCACCACCAATTTTAAAACCCAAGACAGATTGTGTTTATGTTTGTTTTATTAAATTTCTTTCAAAATGGGTATAAAGCAACCTCTTATGCATACTAAAGTATTTGATGAGAAAATACAGGTAACATGGTTTGTTTCTATTTGTGTAATTAAATAATTTGTTTCAAGTAGATCAGATAATTTACACAAAGAGGGATAATGTTTTTCTTTTATCTCCTTAGGATAGCAGTGAGATTCACTTCAAAGTGAAAATGACAACACATCTCAAGAAACTCAAAGAATCATACTGTCAAAGACAGGTTTGTATGTTATTATATTAAATAAAGTGCTTTATATGTGATTAGTTTTTCTTTATCGTTTACCAGTGTATGTGATAAAGGCAAGTAAATTTTGTTGATCACTGTGAAATTTCCATGTTTGTAACCATGAATGTTCAGCTATATGTTAGATTTACGTACTAATATTATCTCTAAGTACTAATTTTATTATCTTTATACATATTACCATAGATTACTTCTAATTGCATTATATGCTTTTATTTTTATTTTATTTTTTTTGTGTGTGTGTGTTTTACCTATGTTTCTCTTTTATTCTGTAAATTTTAGGGGGAAAATGATCTGAGTGATGTTTTGACTTAGGCATTTAACACATTTTTAGTGAATATACAAATAAATAGAAAGATCATTTCACCTAATTAGCCCAACATTTGGTAACCAGTTGACACTATGTGAATCTTTCTAGATTTTCTTTTTTTTTTTTTTTTTTTTGTATTTTTCTGAAGTTGGAAACGAGGAGGCAGACAGACTCCTGCATGTGCCCGACTGGGATCCACCTGGCATGCCCTCCAGGGAGCAATGCCCTGCCCATCTGGGGCGTCGCTCTGTTGCAACCAGAGCCATTCTAGTGCCTGAGGCAGAGGCCATAGAGCCATCCTTAGCGCCCGGGCCAACTTTGCTCCAGTGGAGCCTTGGCCGCAGGAGGGGAAGAGAGAGACAGAGAGGAAGGAGAGGGGGAGGGGTGGAGAAGCAGATGGGCGCTTCTTCTGTGTGCCCTGGCCGGGAATTGAACCCGGGACTCCTGCACACCAGGCCGACGCTCTACCACTGAACCAACCGGCCAGGGCTGTGTATGCTTTTAATATTAAGAGATTTTTCTCTTTAAAAAAATTGTAGAGAAGTCTTATTTATTAATACCAAATTCTCACAGATTCTGGCTTTAGGAGCTAGATTATTAGATCAATAACTAATTCCTTTAACCTGTTTTAGATTCAGGTTTGGATTCTATCACTGTTTGATTGTGGGACCAAGAACATGCTATTTGCTTCTTTTTCCTCATAGAATTATTACAATGCCTACTCCATGAAGATGAAATAAGATAACCTACATAAAGCTGTTAACATGACACCTAAAAATGCTCAATAAATGTCCACTAGTATTAATAAAATACATATTTAAAATAAATATAATTTGAACTAGTATACAGATGCTCTTTGACTTATGATGGGGGTTGTACCCCAATAAACTCATCATAAGTTGGAAATATCGTGTCAAAAATATATTTATTAGTACACCTAATCTCAATATTCAAAGTCATAGCTTATCCTAGCCTACCTTAAATGGGCCTAGAACACAATATTCAAAAATGCTGGCAATTGGTGAACATGCAATGCAATGTACAGATGACATATTGTAGAATTGTACAGCTGAACCGTGTAAAATTTTATTAACTAATGTTGCCCCAATAAATTCAATAAATTTTTTTTTAAATGCTGTCAACACAGTATCTTGTAGAGTAGTGGTAGTTTACCCTCCATGATCATGTTGCTGACTGGAGTTTCAGCTTGTTGCCGCGTCTCAGCATCACGAGAGAGGATTGTGCTGCACATCGCTAGCTTGGATAAAGATCACAATTCAGAATCTGAAGTACAACTCACCCTTGAAGAACACCGGTTATTTTGTATGTGACATGTATTACAGCTGTATTCTTACAATAAAGTAAGCTAGAGAAAAAATGTTATTAAGAAAATTATGAGGAAAATACATTTATAATACTGTACACATTTATTGAAAAAAATCCAGGTTCAAAACCCTGGGCTTGCCTGGTCAAGGCACATATGAAAAGCAACTACTACTCTGAGTTGATGCTTCCTGCTCCCTCTACTCTCTCTCTCCTCTCTAAAATCAATAATAAAGTATAAAATAAATAATTATTGAATCATTTATTTAATTTGAGTTTGATTAGTTTTTATATAAACCTTGTTAACCTTAACATGATATAACGTTTCCTTTTTAAAAGACCCTATAATTAAATTAAAATCAAAACATATTCTGCCATATTTCTTTTATTTAATATATCCCTGGAAATAATTTAAAATGAAATAAAGGGTAGGTCTATAGTCTTATACTTGTGTGTAGTACATATTGAAAGATAGTTTTAGTTTTTTTGGATGTTTTTGGGATGGTGTTTAAGCAGTCAGTGAAAATCTTAATACATTAGTCATTGAGCAAAACTTACACAATACCTTTGGACTAAATAAATTATTGCATTTTTTTTTCTTCTTTTCCAAGCGAAAGGATGGGAGATAGACTCCTGCATGCGCCCTAACTGGGACCCACCCAGCAACCCCTGTCTGGGGCCGATGCTGTGCCCATCCCAGGCCATGCTTGCAACCAAGCTATTTTAGCATCTGAGGTGGAGGCTCCCCGGACCCATCCTCAGCACCTGGGGTGATGTGCTCCAATCAGTTGAGCTATGGCTGCGGGAGGGGAAGAGAGAGAGTGAGAAAGAGTGTGTGTGTGTGTGTGTGCGCGCGCGGGGAGAGGAAGTGGTAGTGAAGCAGATGGTCACTTCTCCTGTGTGCTAATGCTCTACCACTGAGCCAGCTGGCCAGGACCTGTGTGGTTTGTTTGTTTTTTAAATTTTTATGCACTTTATTGGTGTACAGTACAGTTCTATAATGCATCATCTGTGTATTGCATTGTGTGTTCACCACCTCAGGTCAAGTCTCCCTCAGATGATTCCTTTTTTTTAGATGATTCTTGATTTGTACTTATTAGTGAACTTATTTCTCTTTAAACGAGTCACCTCTTCTCTTTTAGCTATTTTGTTGTATAAGTGATTAGAAAAGTATATATTTAATATCTTTTGTGATATTTACATTGCTATCTATGCCATCACAGGTTTATTATAGTTTATCTGGATAGCTCCTGTGCTTTATGAAATTTCTGTGATTTAATCTTTTTTAAAACCAGTTTGGTTTGTACACTTGGAAGGTAGTGAAGGTACACATCCAGTTTCTGATTGTAATTTTTATGTTAGCTTATAGATTTTAGAGGAAACTGTAAAATAGTTGTCAAGAGGACAGGCTTAGATCAGTTTTGGCCTTAAATTCTTGGCTAGCTGTGTGCTTTCTCCATCCCTTTGATTTCCTAGATGTAAAATAAAGATAAGGTATTGAACATTTATGATTATGTATGTAAAATACGTGGAACAAGGAAGGCTTAGTAAATAGTTGGTGCTCAATAAATTGTAATTATGATTTTAGAATTAGCTGTTTAATGGTCTGTGTATTCTGTTGAATCTTTCATGTTTGCTTTTTGTGCATCAAGGTTCTTATATTCTCTAAGATTTGTATGTGTGCGTTTATATATATATATATATATATATATATATTTATTTATTTATTTATTTGCCTTTTTTTAGGGAGTTCCAATGAATTCACTCAGGTTTCTCTTTGAAGGTCAGAGAATTGCTGATAATCACACTCCAAAAGAAGTGAGTAAAATTTCTTTTTTGAGTCAAGAAAAATTTTAAATTCTTCATTGAATGATTGGGTTCATTGATATTAAACTGCCCATTTCTTGAATATTCTCTGATTTAAGCAGTATATCATTTGTCAGAGAGAATACAATATTTTGAGTTGAACTTCCCATATATTGCCTTCAAAGGTGCCCATTAAAAGAGAGGTTGACAGTGGAATGGGTACTGAGATTGTCATAAGGTACATACTCTGCCTTTTTGAAGATGGACAGATGTTCCTCAAATTTAACAGATTTCTGGTATACTTTCATGGTGAGGGTGACCTTTATGCTTTGATTTTTACTTATGACCCATTTTGAGAACATAATACAAAAGCTTAGTATTTGGCCTGACCAGGCAGTGGCGCAGTGGATAGAGCATCAGACTGGGATGTGGTGGACCCAGGTTCGAGACCCCGAGGTCGCCAGCTTGAGCGCCAGGCTCATCTGGTTTGAGCAAAGCTCACTAGCTTGGACCCAAGGTCGCTGGCTTGAGCAAGGGGTCACTTGGTCTGCTGAAGGCCCACAGTCAGGGCACATATGAGAAAGCAGTCAATGAACAACTAAGGTGTCGCAACGAAAAACTGATAATTGGTGCTTCTCATCTCTCTACATTCCTATCTGTCCCTATCTGTCCCTCTTTCTGACTCTCTCTCTGTCTCTGTAAAAAAAAAAAAGCTTAGTATTTGGTTCTCATCTTGATTTATGTGTTTTTTTTTAAAGTTTTTAAATTTATTTTTTATTTACAGGGACAGAAAGAGAGAGTCAGAGAGAGGGATAGATAGGGACAGACAGACAGGAATGGAGAGAGATGAGAAGCATCAATCATCAGTTTTTCGTTGCAACACCTTAGTAGTTCATTGATTGCTTTCTCATATGTGCCTTGACCGCGGGCCTTCAGCAGACCGAGTAACCCCTTGCTTGAGCCAGCAACCTTGGGTCTAAGCTGGTGAGCATTTTTTATTTTGCTCAAGCCAGATGAGCCCGCGCTCAAGCTGGCGACCTCAGGGTCTTGAACCTGGGTCCTCGGCATCCTAGTCCAACGCTCTATCCACTGCACCACCACCTGGTCAGGCTTGATATATGTTTTTTAATGCTTCTGTGTCTCTGTTTTATTATGTGGATTGTTTTCTTTATGTATTGCTTTAGTTTGGTTTTATCTGACATTGTTTCATGATTAGATTCAGTTTTGCATTTTTGGTATGAGTGGCACAGGGAAGCTGTGTACTTGCGAATGTATCACACTGGGAGGTCCATAATGGACATTTGTCTTGTTATGGGTGATACTAACTTTAGTTACTGGTGGTAACTGCCAGATTTACCCATTGTAAAGTCACCATTTTTCTTTTCTTTTTTTTTCCAGAGTCAGAGAGAGGGATAGATAGGGACAGACAGGAACGGAGAGATGAGAAGCATCAATCATTAGTTTTTCGTTGCGCATTGCTACACCTTAGTTGTTCAGTGATTGCTTTCTCATATGTGCCTTCACCGTGGGCCTTCAGCAGACTGAGTAACCCCTTGCTTGAGCCAGCTACCTTGGGTCAAGCTGGTGAGCTTTTGCTCAAACCAGATGAGCCCGTGCTCAAGCTGGTGACCTCGGGGTCTCAAACCTGGGTCCTCAGCACCCCAGTCCGACGCTCTATCCACTGCGCCACCGCCTGGTCAGGCACCATTTTTCTTTGTAATTAATAATTTGTGGGGAGATACTTTGAAGCTTTGAATATTCTTCTTGAGATACTGGCCAATAATGGCCCCTTCAGGTTGGCATCTGTGTTCTTTTTGACATGTCTCTGTCTTTTTAAAAATGTTTTTATTTTGAAATAATTTTCAACTTACAGAAAAGTTGCAAGAATAGTACAAAAAATCTATCTCTTCCACCTAGATTCACTTACTAGCATTTTGCTACCTTTTATTTCCCTACCCCCATGAACACGTATGTATGTTTGTATGTATGTATACTTATCCCACGAGCCAGTTGGGAGTAGGTTGCATGTGCTATGGCCATTTACTACTTAATATTTTAGTATGTGTTTTTTAAGGACAAGTATATTTTATGTAACCACAGTACTATTGATCAAATTCAGGACACTTAATATTGTTAGAATGCTTTAATCTACAACCTAATTTTGTCATTTTTCTCAATTATGTTTTTCATAATACATATTTTCCCATCACAGGATCCAGTTCAGTATGAACATATTTTATTCAAGTGCCTCTGTAACCATCTTTATTCTTTTCTTTTTTCTTTTTTTTTTTTTTTTTTTTGTATTTTTCTGAAGCTGGAAACGGGGAGAGACAGTCAGACAGACTCCCGCATGCGCCCGACCGGGATCCACCCAGCACGCCCACCTGGGGCGATGCTCTGTCCCTCCGGGGCATCACTCTGCCGTGACCAGAGCCACTCTAGTGCCTGGGGCAGAGGCCAAGGAGCCATCCCCAGCGCCCGGGCCATCTTTGCTCCAATGGAGCCTTGGCTGCGGGAGGGGAAGAGAGAGACAGAGAGGAAGGAGGGGCTGGGGGTGGAGAAGCAAATGGGCACTTCTCTTGTGTGCCCTGGCCGGGAATCGAACCCAGGTCCCCCGCATGCCAGGCCGACGCTCTACTGCTGAGCCAACCGGCCAGGGCCATCATCTTTAATTTGGAACATTTCCTTGGCCTTCTTTGTCTTCTGTGACATTTACATTTTTGAAGAATTCAAATAAGTTATTTTCTAGAAAGTCCTAGATTTGGGTTATGTGTTTTTGGCTGGAATACTATGTAAATGGTGATGTGTTTTTCTCACAGTGTAATATCTGGAGCACATGAAGCCTTTTATGGATGATGTTAATTTTTATCACTCAATTCAACTTTCCTTTTTTTCTTTACTATGTAGTTACTTTTCTTCTTTTGACTGAATAATTTGTGGGGACATACTTTTGAATATTTTCTTTCACATCAAACTTTTCCCCCGAGGTTTTGTGTCTACCCATTTTCTTGAGTATTTCTTTACTTTATGGCACAGTAATATACGTTCCACACTCATCTTGTATTTTCCCTGTCCTAGCTTGGAATAATCGCTTAATACAGACTAGATACTAAATGCATTTTAGTGACACCTTGAAATTATCTTTTTAGAAGAACAATAGGGCAGTGGGAAAGAGTAGATTAGATATTTAGGGAGTGATTTCCTTATCATGTTGGTAAGGAATGTACATAGTTTGAGGACATGTGCTACCTTCCTTATTTACAGGTTCTCTTGTAATGTTTGGAGTGTTACTCCTTACAGTATTTAACAGGCTATCTGTGTAATTAAAATAAGTTTTAATAGCATCTTTAATAATTTAATATTCATATATGTACCATAACCACAAGATAACCATAACACTAGAGCCAATCTAATCACTTAAAAATTCTAAATCGAAGCCCTAGCCAGTTGGCTCAGCGGTAGAGCATCGGCCTAGTGTGCGGAGGACCCGGGTTCGATTCCCGGCCAGGGCACACAGGAGAAGCGCCCATTTGCTTCTCCACCCCTCTGCCGCGCCTTCCTCTCTGTCTCTCTCTTCCCCTCCCGCAGCCCAGGCTCCATTGGAGCAAAGATGGCCCGGGCGCTGGGGATGGCTCTGTGGCCTCTGCCTCAGGCGCTAGAGTGGCTCTGGTCACAACATGGCGACGCCCAGGATGGGCAGAGCATCGCCCCCTGGTGGGCAGAGCGTCGCTCCGTGGTGGGTGTGCCGGGTGGATCCCGGTCGGGCGCATGCGGGAGTCTGTCTGACTGTCTCTCCCTGTTTCCAGCTTCAGAAAAATGCAAAAAAAAAAAAATCTAAAGCTACAGAAGCCTGTGGTTTTTCTGTTTGTTTGTTTTTGTATTTTTCTTAAGTGAGAAGCAGGGAGGCAGAGAGAAAGACTCCTACATGTGCCCAACCTGGATCCACCTAGCAAGCCCACCAGGGGGCGATGCTCTGCCCATCTGGGGCATTGCTCCTTTGCAACCAGAGCCATTCTAGCACTTGAGGTGCAGGCCATGGAGCCATCCTCAGTGCCTGGACCAACTTTTGCTCCAGTGGAGCCTTGGGTGTGGGAGGGGATGAGAGAGAGAGAAAGAATGGAGAGGGGAAGGGTAGAGAAGTAGATGGGCGCTTCTCCTGTGTGCCCTGGCTGGGAATAAAACCCAGGATGTCCATATGCCAGGCCGACGCTCTACCACTGAGCCAGCCTGCCAGGGCACTTGTGTTTTATTTTTAGTTTTCTTAGCATAGTATACTTTTTTAATATTTTGTAATTCTGCAGAAAAATATCACCTATGAAATATAAAACTTTTCTTATTAGAGGAAGTTCTTGGTGTTAGACTTTAAATTTTTTATTTATTTTTATTTATTTTTTTTATGATTTTTTTTTTTTTTTTTTTTTGTATTTTTCTGAAGCTGGAAACGGGGAGAGACAGTCAGACAGACTCTCGCATGCGCCCGACTGGGATCCACCCGGCATGCCCACCAGGGGGCGATGCTCCGTCCACCAGGGGGGCAATGTTCTGCCCCTCCGGGGCGTCGCTCTGTCGCGACCAGAGCCACTCTAGTGCCTGGGGCAGAGGCCAAGGAGCCATCCCCAGCGCCCGGGCCGTCCTTGCTCCAATGGAGCCTTGGCTGCGGGAGGGGAAGAGAGAGACTGAGAGGAAGGAAGGGGTGGGGGTGGAGAAGCAAATGGGTGCTTCCCCTATGTGCCCTGGCCGGGAATCGAACCCGGGTCCCCCGCACGCCAGGCCAACGCTCTACCGCTGAGCCAACCGGCCAGGGACTCTTTATTTTTTTTAAAGTGAGAGGCAGATAGTCAGACTCCCACATGCACCCTGACTAGGATCCACCTGCAAGCAAGCCCCCTACTGGCAGTGTTCTACCCATGTGGGGCTGCTGCTTTGTTGCTTGGCAACCGAGTTATTTTAGTGCCTGAGGTGAGACCATGGAGCTATCCTCAGCACTGGGGGCCATCTTGCTCGAACCATTTGAGCCATGGCTGCAGAAGGTGGGGTGGGAGGAAAAGAACAGATTGTTGCTTCTCCTGTGTGTCCTGACTGGGAATCGAACCCAGGACTTCCTCATGCTGGGCTTTACTGCTGAGCTAACTGACCAGGGTAAAATTTTTATTTTTCATTTGCTTTTGTAGTTCAGTGGGCACAGTGCTAGTGTTTTATTTCAGTCTGCCTATTACATTGCTTCTCAATCCTGGCTGCACACAAGAATCAACATATTCATAGTTCTTGATCCTCACTGAGGATAACACCTGGGTGACTTTGTGACACCATGCCTCTTTACATACTCTTTTCTGTTTTATATAAAGAATTCTCATAGTTAGCCTGACTAATGGTGGTGCAGTGGGTAGAGTGTTGACCAGGGATGCTGATGTCTCTGGTTGGAAAGCCTGGGGTTGCTGACTTGAGTGTGGACTCATCCGGTGTGAGCATGGGCTCATAGACATGATCCCATGGTCACTGGCTTGAGCAGGGAGTGACTGGCTTGGCTGAAGTACCCTGGTAAAGGCACATATGAGAAACAATCAATGAACAACTGCAACTATGAATTGATACTTCTCTTCTCTCTCCTTTCCAGTTTCTCCATTGCTTAAAAAAAATAATTCTCATAGTTAAGAATGAAAGTAATAAAAATCAAACTACCAAAGTATACAAAATAGAAGATAAATTCTGACTTTATCTGCATTCCCATATTCAGAGCCAACTGTCATTAACATAATAGTCTTTCTTATCAGCAGTTTTGCTTTTGAGGTCAGTTACCATAGTTCCCAAATAGTAAGTGGAAAATTCCAGAAAAAATTCATAGATTTAAAATTGTGCACCATCCGATGTGAATCATCCCTTAGTCCAGTGTATACATACTATATACACCACCTGCTCGTTAGTCACTTGGTGACTGTCTCAGGTACCAGATTGCTTGGTATCCCAGTGCTTGTGTTTAAATAACCCTATTCTACTTAATAATAGTTCCAAAGCACAAGAGTAATGATACTGGCAATTCAGATATGCCAAAGAAATAAAAACAGTATGTATGTATATATATAGGAAAAAATAGTATTGTTGCAATGATAATGAACTACTCAGAGTAGCAAACCTGTCTTTTGGTTCTGTTCTTCACACGGGGCACTACTTGTCGCAGTGACAATGAACTACTTGGAAACCAGATGATATGACCTGAGGGGCCAAAGGGAGGCAGTGGCTCCAGTCAGCAGACTGAAGGACTGAAGCCCTGTCCCCAGCCTTACTCAGATATTTATTAGCCAGTACAAATAACTCAAGGAAGCAGACAGAAGTTTTCAGGGGGTGAATAAAGGACAGGGAACATTCTGACTCCTAATCTCTGTTTTGAGAGCCTAAACATTTCTCTTACTGAATCCTGCTCGTTTTTTTTTTTTTTTACAGGGACAGAGTCAGAGAGAGGGATAGACAGGGACAGACAGACAGGAACGGAGAGAGATGAGAAGCATCAATCATCAGTTTTTCATTGCAAGACCTTAGTTGTTCATTGATTGCTTTCTCATATGTGCCTTGACCACGGGCCTTCAGCAGACCAAGTGACCCCTTGCTCGAGCTGGCGACCTTGGGTCCAAGCTGGTGAGCTTTTGCTCAAACCAGATGAGCCCATACTCAAGCTGGCGACCTTGAGGTCTTGAACTTGGGTCCTCTGCATCCCAGTTCGATGCTCTATCCACTGCGCCACACCTGGTCAGGCGAATCCTGCTGTTTTGTTGTTTCCAGTACGTACTGTTTCCAGTACGGGGTCAGAGAGGCTCCTGGACTTGTCTGCTCAGGGTTTTCACCTTAGGGTGCCTTGCTGTCTCTAATTGTTTTCTTAACTCTGCATATTTTCATAGCATATTCCTACACAATATATAGAGTTTGGTACTGTTTGTGGCTTCAGGCCTCCTTGGGAGTCTTGGAACATATGCCCCCCACAGATAAGTGGTGTCTACTGTTGTGTCTGTAAGAAAAAATTCCAGAATATTTCAACGCATAGAAAGCACAATAGAAAAAAGATAATTGTGTATATACTTCAGTTAATGTTCTATAAAAGGCAGTTTAAAGGTCCAGGGATGTACTGAGAAATAATTTATCTTATAAACCTGGAGGAATCAAGAAAGAGTAGATGTACAGATAATTTTTCTGCACTGAGTGGTCACTATCAAAGTAATAGTTATATGGCAGAATTATAGATGTCAAGCAAATCACGTAGAAATGAATCCTTAGGCAATTTTCTAACTAAAGCCACATATATTTCAAAGTGATCAGGTTTTCTGAAAAAGGAGATTTTATCAAGTAACTACATCTAGAAATAAAATGCTTTTTAGAAAATGTGCCATCAAACTATTATTTAAACTATTAAATACATGTTTCATTAAATTTAAAACTTCTTTTTAAGCCCTGGCCAGGTAATTTAGTTGGCTAGAGCATCATTCCCATATCCCATTATTGTGGGTTCAGTCCCTGGTCAGGGCACATAGAAGAATCAACCAATGAATGCATAAATAAGTGGAACAAAAAATCAGTGTTTCTCTTTCTCTCACAAATCAAATAAATTTTAAAAAACTCCTTACGGTTTTTTTCAATAAACACATAAGTTTTATATAATGAATAAGTTGGGAAGTGAAATTGATTCAGCAAATAAATTACTTTATATGACAGTAAGAAGGAAAGACATTGCCTGACCAGGCAGTGGCATATTTGGATAGAGCATCGGACTGGGATGTAGAGCAGTGGTCCCCAACCCCCAGGCCATGGACTGGTACCGGTCCATGGGCCATTTGGTACTGGTCCGCAGAGAAAGAATAAATAACTTACATTATTTCCGTTTTATTTATATTTAAGTCTGAACGATGTTTTATTTTTTAAAAATGACCAGATTGTTTTATTTTTTAAAAATGACCTCTGTTACATCTGTCTAAGACTCACTCTTGACACTTGTCTCAGGCACGTGATACATTTATCCGTCCCACCCTAAAGGCCAGTCTGTGAAAATATTTTCTGACATTAAACCGGTCCATGGCCCAAAAAAGGTTGGGGACCACTGATGTAGAGGACCCAGGTTCAAAACCCCGAGGTTGTCAGCTTGAGCACAGGCTCATCAGGCTTGAGCATGGGGTCTCTGGCTAGAGCGTGGGATCATTGACATGACCCCATTGTCAGTGGCTTGAGCCCAGAGGTCACTGGGTTGAAGCCCAGGGTTGCTGGTTTGAGCCCAGAGGTCATTGGCTTGAGCAAGCATTCACTTGCTCTGCTGGAGCCCCTTGGTCAAGGCACATACATACGAGAAAGCAATCAAACAACCAAGGTGCCACAACGAAGAATTGATTCTTCTCATCTCTCTCCCTTCCTATCTGTCCCTCTTGCTTTAAAAAAAAAGAAAAAGGAAAAACATCTATATGTCTTTAGATTAAAGGAACCAGGATTCTTAATTTTAGAGCAGAGTAACTATGGATTCCTTTTCTATCCTTTTGTACTTTAAAACAGTGGCTACATATTTGCAGCCAATTTAAAAACAGTGCTTTTAATATTCTACTAAAATAGTTTTCTTTCCTCTTACAGCTGGGAATGGAAGAAGAAGATGTGATTGAAGTTTATCAGGAACAAACAGGGGGTCATTCAACGGTTTAGATATTCTTCTTTTTTTCTTCTCCCGCAATTCTTTTTTATTTTTAAAATATAGTTCTTTTGTAATGTGGTGTTCAAAGTGGAATTGAAAACTGACCCCTCATCTCTTTAAAACATCTGGTAATTTGAATTCTAGTGCCCATTATTCATTATTGTTTGTTTTCATTGTGCTGATTTTTGGTGATCAAACCTCAGACCCCTTCATATTGCCCTCTCCTTTTTACATATTATATGTGTGCACAGGGAGGCCACCTTTTTCAGGACTGTGCATTTTCAGGTTTGTGATAAATAAGGTCGACCAGTGCAAGTGTTCATAATGACTTTCAAATTGACCCTGAAGTTCTAGTGTGTGACTGCTTCGCTCCTGGACTGTGACTTTCAGTGGGAGATGGAAGTGTTGTTTAGAGAACTGAACTGTGGAAAAATGACCTTTCCTTAACTTGAAGCTACTTTTAAACTCTGAAGGTCTGGACCAAAAGAAGAGGAATACCAGGTTGGAGTCAAGGTGACAGATAAGGTGAGAGTCAAGACTAACTCCAAAGAGGCTTCACTGAAGAGAAATCATTTTAAGAGTAGAGGAAAATCTTGTCAGAAGATCCCAGAAAAGTTCTAATTTTAATTAGCAGTTAATAAAGTTATTCATGCAGAAGTGTGTGCAACAGAACACTGTTCTTTTTGATTTTATTTGTACTTTTTGGCCTGGGATATGGGTTTTAAATGGACATTGTCTGTACTAGCTTCATTAAAATAAAATATTTGTAAAAATCGTACTAATGTTCCATTTTATTTTTAATTGTATAGAAAGAGAAAAAATGGCTGAAACAAGATTTTTTGCATAATGCTGCAAATTATTTTTTGTATATAGTACAAATAAATTTTTTCTTCATTACTGTACAGTGATGATGATCATGACTTTGAAGCACTGAAAGTTACTGAAGTGCCTTTCGAATTCAGGATTTAATTAAGGCCACAGCACCTTCTTAAGTTCTCAATGTTCTGTTTTTTTTAACTTGTTATTTCTGTATGATGCATATATGATATAGTTACCTAATCACGTTGAATAAATGGGCACGCCAAAAATTCTTAGTTGATTTATATTGATAATTTCAGTTTTCCTTTAACAAAATGTTCTCTGCTTACTTAAGGTCTGGTATATTTTGTTTATATTTTCCTTTTATTTCTTCATATCTTACATATTTAAACTTGCTTAAATTAAAATATCAAATTAGTTTCTAGTAGAAACTAGAATTAACTTTTTAACTTTTTAATGAAGCATAGAACTTAGTATATCTATACATATATATAACCCAGTTTCATGTTATCACAAATATAATGTCATCTGAGCATTTGAGAAGAGCAAATAAAAACTATCTCTAATGCATTTTATTTTTTTTTAATTATTTATTTTTTACAGAGATAGTGAGTCAGAGAGAGGGATAGACAGGGACAGACAGACAGGAACAGAGAGAGATGAGAAGCATCAATCATTAGTTTTTCATTGCGCGTTGCAAACCTTAGTTGTTCATTGATTGCTTTCTCATATGTGCCTTGACCCGTGGGCCTTCAGCAGACTGAGTAACCCCTTGCTGGAGCCAGCGACCTTGGGTTCAAGCTGGTGGGATTTTGCTCAAACCAGATGAGCCTGCACTCAGGCTGGCGACCCCGGGGTCTCGAACCTGGGTACTCCGCATCCCAGTCCGATGCTCTATCCACTGCGCCACTGCCTGGTCAGGCTCTAATGCATTTTATAAACTTACAAATCCCCTAACCAGGCCAGCTGTTTTTTGTTTTTATGTTGTTTTTTTTTATGGTCAATTGATTTTTTTTTTTTTTTTTTTTCCATTTTTCATTTTTCTGAAGCTGGAAACGGGGAGAGACAGTCAGACAGACTCCCGCATGCGCCCGACCGGGATCCACCCGGCACGCCCACCAGGGGTGACGCTCTGCCCACCAGGAGGCGATGCTCTGCCCATCCTGGGCGTCGCCATGTTGCGACCAGAGCCACTCTAGCGCCTGAGGCAGAGGCCACAGAGCTATCCCCAGCGCCCGGGCCATCTTTGCTCCAATGGAGCCTTGGCTGCGGGAGGGGAAGAGAGAGACAGAGAGGAAAGCGCAGCGGAGGGGTGGAGAAGCAAATGGGCGCTTCTCCTGTGTGCCCTGGCCGGGAATCGAACCCGGGTCCTCCACACGCTAGGCCGACGCTCTACCGCTGAGCCAACCGGCCAGGGCAATGGTCAATTGATTTTAAAAAATGTTATAGTGCTTGATTTTAGAGAGAAAGGGAAAGACAGAGAGAGACATTGATTTGTTCCACTTTTTTGCATACATGGGTTGATTCTTGTCTGTGCCTTCCCTGAGAATCAAACCTGCAACCTGGGCATATCGGGATGATGCTCTGACCAACTGAGTTACCTGTTCAGGACTAACCAAGTCACCTGTTGAAAAATAATTGGCTTGCCTTATTAAATTCCTATATATTACCCATCTGAAAAACTATTTGTGTTATACATATATAGTCTAGGTAAATTAAAGGCTTTAGACCGTTGCCAGGCATTTTATTACATTATATTAAACAGTAACCAGAAATTAGGCCCATTTGTAGAAAATCCCCATTAAATTACATATTTCTAGCAGACTGAGTAGCAAACTTGATAAGCTATTTGAGCTATCCAGAATGTGTGAATATGTAGTTTGGTATTTTTGTTTGCATCTCTGAAGACTTAGCATTTAAGTGGTGGAGCTTAGCTACTGGGGAAAGAATTTTCTTTTGTTTTTAGTTCGATTCTTCCAGATGCAATGCATTCTGCTATGGTTAAATTAAAAATGTGTTTATCTGGTGTAGTAGTGATGATAAAATAGGCCTTTCACAGCAACAGTTTAATAGACTATCAGATTTGGAAGGGACCTTGAATATCAGTGTAGCCACTTGAAATGGTGCTTGACTGCAACATCCTAGATTTGTAAAAGAAGGGAGAAAATAAAGTCAGTAATGGTGATTTCTCCACAGGGATATTTGTTCCTTGAGTGTTCTTTTGTTCTTGGTTGAATTATTTGAGGTGTTCCTTTCTCATCTGATAAAGTAATATTGAAGGAATGAATGAATGAATAAATGAATGTGTATAAGTAGGGTCAACAAGTTTGAGAAAAAGTGTGACATTCAAATTTATTATGACTGATAGTGTTTAGGTCACTTTCTATTTTACATAAAACAAGCATCAAATCTAAGTTCAATAATGGAAATACAGAATCAAAATTAAGCTTGACATCTGGATTGTAGAATGCAGTTCTTGCAGAAAGCAATACCTTACAGGCATTAGTGGGAAAACTGAGGGAATCATCAGCAAATACAGTACTGAGTTTTTCAGCTGTGGTCAGTGAACTATAATGTGGGGCAAAGGAAATTTGTGGAAAAGTTCAGGTACAGATAGTGCTTTAATATTGTTTTATAAATCTTTTCTGGGGCTCTTTGATCTCCTTTAATGATCATTCTGTGATAATGTCGATACTTATTTTTTTTTTAGGTTTTATTGATTTTACAAAGAGGGGGATGAGAAGTAGTTGCTTCACTTTAGCTGTTTATTGATTGATTGTTGTATATGCTTTGACCAGGCAAGCTCAGGGTTTCGAACTGGCAATCTTAGTGTTTAGGTAGGTGCTCTATCCACTGCCCCACCACAGGCCAGATTAGATATTTATTAATATTAAATAGGTATTAAAGACAAATTATCTAATCAAGACTCTTCCTTGATAGAGGCAATGTGATTTTAAAAGTGGGGCAATTATGTGAGCAGTTCTTCAGATTATAGTTGGGAACAAAACCTTAAGATGGTTAAGCCTGACCAGGTGGTGGCACAGTGGGGTGGAGTGTCGGACTGGGACACGGAGGACCCAGGTTCAAAACCCCAAGGTTGCCAGTGCTGCAGACCAGGTTCTTAGTGAGAATAGTGCAGAATGAAGAAATTCAGAGAAAAGAAGTATGGGATCAGGAGGTCTCTGCAAACTGATAGCAAGCCAGAGCAAAGCAAAGGCCCCAGTCTGCTTTATTGTATAGTGCAGAGCCGTATGCAAATAAATCTCCAATACAAAGTCACACATCTGAGGCCTAAACAGGAGTTCCCCCACCATACATAACTGAAATCAACCAACCTCAGAACAAACAAAGGGTGAGAGGAAGGGCATGTAAATTGCCTCTAGCAATTTAAGCAAGTGAGGTGGGCAGATGGGGTGAGTAGAAACATTCAGCTTCACAGCTGAATGTTTTCCCCACATGGAGGTGTGGGGAAAGAGCTTAGCCTTTAGCTTAAGCTTTAAACTGCAAGGACTTGGTCAGGGTGCAGTCTCCCACACGCCTGCCTGAGCGCAAGCTCATCTGGTTTGAGCAAGGCTCACCAGCTTGAGCCCAAGGTCACTGGCTTGAGCATGGTGTCACTTGGTCTGCTGTAGCCCCCTGGTCAAGGCATATATGAGAAAGCAATCAATGAACAACTAAGGTGCCACAACAAAGAATTGTTGCTTCTCATCTCTCCCTTTCTGTCTGTCCCTCTCTCTGTCTCTGTCTCCAAAAAAAAAAGTTAATTTTTAGGGCTCTAGGACAGTGCTGTCTGAAAGAATTTTCTGTGATGCAACTGTTCTATATCTACTGTCCAATATGGTAGCTAGTAGCCGCATGTGGTTATTAGCTAGTGTGACTGAAGAATTGACTGTTTTAAATAGCTACATGTGGCTTTTTTTTTTTTGTATTTTTTCTGAAGTTAGAAGCAGGTTGGCAGTCAGACAGACTCCCACACGGGCCCTACTGGGATCCTCCCGGCATGCCCACCAGGGAGCATTGCTCCACTGTAATCGGAGCCATTCTAGTGCCAGAGGCAAAAGCCATGGAGCCGTCCCCAGTGCCCGAGGCCAACCTTGCTCCAGTGGAGCCTTGACTGCGGGAGGGGAAGAGACAGAGAAAGGAGAGGGTGAAGGGTGGAGAAGCAGATGGATGCTTCTCCTGTGTGCCTTGACTGGGAATCGAACCTGGGACTTCCACATGCTGGGCTGACGCTGTACCGCTGAGCCAGCCGGTCAGGGCTGATTACTTTTTTTTTTTTTTTTTTGTATTTTTCTGAAGCTGGAAGCGGGGAGAGACAGTCAGACAGACTCCCGCATGCGCCCGACCGGGATCCACCTGGCACGCCCACCAGGGGCAACGCTCTGCCCACCAGGGGGCGATGCTCTGCCCCTCCTGGGCGTCGCTCTGCCGTGACCAGAGCCACTCTAGCGCCTGGGGCAGAGGCCAAGGAGCCATCCCCAGCGCCTGGGCCATCTTTGCTCCAATGGAGCCTTGGCTGCGGGAGGGGAAGAGAGAGACAGAGAGGAAGGAGGGGGGTGGAGAAGCAAATGGGCGCTTCTCCTATGTGCCCTGGCCGGGAATCGAACCTGGGTCCCCCACACGCCAGGCCGACGCTCTACCGCTGAGCCAACCGGCCAGGGCCTGATTACCTTGTTTTAAATAGACATTAGGCCCTGATTAGTTGGCTCTGGTAGAGCCTCAGCCTGATGTGTGGATATCCTGGGTTGATTACTGATCAGGACACACAGGAGAAGTGCCCTTCTGCTTCTTTACCCTTCTTCTCCCCCTTCCCTCTCTCTCTCATATCCCCTCCTGCAGCCATGCTTGATTGGTTCCAGCTCAATGGCCTGGATGCTGAGGCTGGCTGGCTCCATGGAGTCTCCACCTCAGGTGCTAAAAATAGCTTTGTTGTGAGTGGGCAGAGCATAGGCTCCAGATGGGATTGCTGGGTGGATCCCAGTTGAGGTACATACAGGAATCTGTCTCTCTACTTCCCCTCTTCTCACTTGGAAAAAACAAACAAAAAAAAGACAAGACATTAGATTTTAGATTTCTAGGATGAAACGTGATTTTTCTTTTTAAAGGTAATATAATAAAATGCTTAGTATTGTGAATTATCTCCTCTTTGCTAATTCAGAATTATTTCTATTGCAGAATTTCCATTTTCCTGTAACTCCTTCAGACACTTTGGTTAGAATGAAATACTTGGACTAGCCTTAGACTGTGTTAAAGTGTCTTACTAACTGAAATTAAACTGAAATTCAAACAAATTTTGAAATATTGGGTCAGTTTTGGGCACCAAAGCTGGATTTATATGGTGCTAGAGAACCAAAAGGATTTAGGTGAGTGAAGAGTTTAATTGGCTTGAGTAAAGTCTTACTTTGGGGGGGGGCAGGGTTGGTGGGAGTGGAGTGAACTTCCCAGAGTGAAGTTAGGTGTGGGTTAAAATGAATCATATGAGATGGAACTAATTGGGCTCAGTATGGAACTTCATTATAGAAGGAAACTTCTTTTTCTGTCACCACTTACCAACTAACTTTTTAGTTTTCTTCTATCCTTAAGGTCTGGGTATTTGTAGGAACTGGAAGTAAGAGTAGACCCATGGTCTGGAAATACTGTGTGCCCACTGCAGGCCTCCGGCTTCCTTGTGGAGTTCTTGATGGAAATGAAGATGTTTCTTCAAAGCAGACTTTTGCCTAAGGAGATAAACCCACCCCAACCCCAATACTGATTAACCCTTTGAGTAGTTCGAACGTTTATGTATATCCTCAAGCCTCCTGACCATAGTACGATCGTACACATGTAAGGCAACATTAAAAAAAGGCAAATAAATGTATGTTCTTGTTTCCATATATTGGTTATCAAACAAACATGGTTTTAAGTTAATAAAACTGTAATTGGAACTCATTTCATTTTTTGAAAAAACAACAAAAACTCCCGGGGTCAGAGAGCATAAAAAAAACCTCACTACTTGAAGGGTTAAGCATCCTAGAAATGGTCCTTACAAGCTAGTAGAAGAATTTTGGATTTGAGTAATCATCAGACTTGGGGCTACTATCTTGCAGTTTAGTGTGCATCTTGCATCATACTCTGTTCACTTAGTGATGTATGAAGTTTAGAGTATCATGAACTTCCTGCTGAGAAAGTAAAAGGAAGGGCATAACTCAGTTCTTAAACTTATACTGCTGGAAGAGACTCCCTTATATTTAGAGGAAAGAACAGACCAGAGGAGTTAAAGTACCTGGGCCAGGGTCACAGAGGGAAGATGAAATACAGCCAGTTGGCATTAAGTTCTAAGCCTTGGAGTGAAGCTCTATCCCTCACACATCCCTTTATTACTTGGTTTTCTGCTTTGAGCTACTTGTCTTATAACATTGCTCAACTTCCCTTCATATAACTTGACAGTTTTCTTTTTGTGAAAAATTGGAACTCCAGTAGTTCGCTTCTGTTATAAATCCAGCCTTAGTGCTATGATAAGTAGAATATATAATTCTGAAATCGAATCAAGATATCACGAAGGATCCATTTTGTACTTCACATAACAGATGAGGAAAGTCCAGGAGAGGAACAACTCAAGGTTAGGTGGAAAACCTTGAAATTGGGTTCTGGCTGCATTCTTTTTCTGGTCCTCTGGAGTAATAGTTTACATTCAGTGTTTAAAGAGTCAATTAAAATCATTACTCAAGAGATTCTACTATCAGAAAGATGCAATGATTATTACTATTGTAGGAGAATAAAGGGGGGAAATGCTGTTGGCCCCTGATGACTGATTCTGTGTCTTTTCTCCTAACAAATCCCTCACTAGATCTGATTTTAGTTTACCTCTCTGACCTCTCAAAGTATTCTTTGTGCCTTGTTCACTTCATTCCAGCCATGCTGAGTTTCTTTTATTCTTCCAACATGTGGGTCTCATTCCTCTCTTTGGATCTTTGCACTTACTGTTTACCTGCTGGAATATTTTTCTCCCAAATGTTTATGTGGCTGACTCCTTGTCATTCATATTTCACCTTATATATCACCTCGTTTGAGAGGTCTTGCCCTGGTCACCCAATCTAAACTAAGCCTTTTGCAATCCTATCACAGGTTTAAAAATTTTCTGTATAGTATTTATTGCCAGCTAAATTACAAAAACATTTGTTTAGAGTCTGTTGCCATGCCCCCACCCCTAGAATGTAAATGGCATGGTAGATGAGGCATCTCTCTTGCTTACTCCTGAACTCCCAGTGTCCAGAACAATGTTTAGCACATAATAGATATCCAATAAATACTTCTTGAAAAAGGCACTGGTTTAGAATCAGGGGGTCTTAAGATTTGGTCCTGGCATTGCCTCTTAACTGACCATCTGGCCCTTAGCAAGATCCTGTTTGGGGACTCATTTTTCCCCCCATCTATAAACCAGAGGACTGAGATAATCACTAAACTCCCTTTCAGCTTCAGTACAAATTCTATAAGCCATTAAGAAATTCTGTGACATTGCAGCAAAAGAATATTTGTTTTTTAGTTCTTCCAAACTATGGTCAGGGAACTGGGTAAACTTCACGTGTCCAAGGCAGTGCAGGCACTAGCACCAGGCTGGGAAGCCCTCAACAATCCCCCTATGGTAACTTGTCCAAATACCCGGTACCTGGCTAGTTCCTGGGATTGTTCCATGGCTTCCTCCAGAACCAGGCTTGCTGCTGCTGCTTTCTTTTGCTTTCTCTCCTCTGCTTCCAGCCGAGCCTTTTCTTCTGCTTCCTGTTTCTGCCGTTGGTACTCTAGCCGTTCTTCAGCCACTTCGATCAGGTGTCTGTGTTCTTCTGCTAACTTCATTTCCAATTCTTTCTGCCTTTGCTTCTCTGCCTCTGTAGAACAGAAAAGAGGGTGCTCTCATCAGGAGTCTCTATTGGAGAAAACAGTTTTCTGATCCACCTCTCCACCTCACCAGTCTGATTCCCAGGGATTTCCCATGAGAAATGCTACAGTTTACCTGTTAGCAGGTTGCCAAATCTTTGGGGGTTACCTTGGGGTTGATTGACTTAGAGTCCAGTATCAAGCACCTACTATGTGCAGTGCCCTGTGCAATTAACACAAAACCTGTTGTGTCTGGGATTTTCCAGAGCCTAAAGTGCTCATGGGGTGGTGGTATAGATTGGTTGAGAAGGGTGGAGGGATCAGATCAGGGTCTGGAGAAACTCGGTGCTTACTCAGGTGGACTGTCCAGGCTAAAGAGTATCATCTGCTGAAGTTTCTTCCTCTTCCTCAAAAGTGAGGCTGTAGAGATTCCCAACATTGGCACCTGAAAGGCTGCCCTGATGCTATCCAGATGTTTGATTGTTTCAATCTGCTAGGGATGGAAGCTAGGAGCAGGGGCTCTGTCTCTAATTTCAGCAGCTGCCGAGCAACTTGGAAAGGGCGATGGGAGGGGCAGGGTCCCTGTTCAGGGGATTACTGAATTCCGAGCAGGAGCCAAGAGTCATTTCCACAAGTGAGCCTTATTTTGATCTATCTCAACTCACTATCGTCACATATTAATTAATTGCCTTGGGAAAAAAATAGCTTATATATTTAGAGGGTTTCACACACTAAGGGCTAGGATAGAAATAACTCCTGGGAGATTCAAATGAACACACACAGTGGGAGAAAGGTATTTCTGCCCCAGATAGAAAGGAGAGGCAGAGAGTTCCGGAATCCCCCTCACCAGCTCTCTCGGCTTCCTCCTGCTGCTTTTTTCTCTGCAGTTTCCTCTGGAACTGTTGCTGCCTGGCTGTCTCCTGGGCCGCTTGCAACTGTAGCCACTGCTTTCTCTCCCCCTCCTCCTCCTGCTGCCGTTCCTCCTCTTGTCTCTGTTTCCTTGAGCTGAGAAAACATAAGATGGTCAGGAAATGGCAGAAAAACTGGGGCATCCTTGTGAGATAAGTCAAAGGGCAATGCCCCTGATAGAGGCTTTGCAGGCCACAGGCCTGTGGAGCATCTCGCTCAGAGGAGACAAGGCCAGCTGAAAGGCAGAGGCAAGAATACAATGGGCCCGGAACTAGGAGCCTGGCTGTCTCAGCCCAGCTCTGTGCTCTGATGTAAGGCCTTAAGTTCCCAGAGCTTCCTTTTCCACTTCCCTAAAGTGGATTTTAAAACTCTCATCATGGCCCTGGCTGGTTGGCTCAGTGGTACAGCGTCGGCCAGGCATGTGGATGTCCTGGATTCAATTCTGGGTCAGGGCATGCAGGGGAAATGCCCATCTGCTTTTCTACCCTTCCCCCTCTCCTTTCTCTCTTATCTCTCCCCCTCCCACAGCCAAGGCTCCAATTGGAGCAAAGTTGGCCTGGGCACTGAGGATGGCTTCATGGCCTCCACCTCAGGCACTAGAATGGTTCCAGTATCAAGGAAGCAATGCCCCAGTTGGGCAGGACATTGCTCCCTAGTAGGCTTACCTGGTGGATCCTGGTTGGGCGCATGTGGGAGTCTATCTCTCTGCCTCCCTGCTTCTCACTTCAGGACCCCCCCCCCCACACACACAAAACTCCCGTCTCAAAAGGTTGTTATGAAGAGTAAATGGAATGAGTCAAGGCCCGTGAAAAGACCCAGTGTAGGCCCTGGCCGGTTGGTTCAGTGGTAGAGCGTCGGCCTGGCGTGCAAAAGTCCCGGGTTCGATTCCCAGCCAGGGCACACAGGAGAAGCGCCCATCTGCTTCTCCACCCCTCCCCCTCTCCTTCCTCTCTGTCTCTCTCTTCCCCTCCCGCAGCCGAGGCTCCATTGGAGCAAAGATGGCCCGGGCGCTGGGGATGGCTCCTTGGCCTCTGCCCCAGGCGCTAGAGTGGCTCTGGTCGCGGCAGAGCAACGCCCCGGAGGGGCAGAGCATCGCCCCCTGGTGGGCAGAGCATTGCCCCCTGGTGGGCGTGCCGGTGGATCCCGGTCGGGCGCATGCGGGAGTCTGTCTGACTGTCTCTCCCCGTTTCCAGCTTCAGAAAAATACAAAAAAAAAAAAAAAAAAAAATACCCAGTGTAAAGAAGACAGGGGCTCAACAAATGTTTTCTGGACTGAATCGCAGAGACCTTCCAGGAAGGACCCAATGAACATCTACCTACATGTAATGCCGGTGGCCACAGCCAGGCAGGTTCACATAGGACTCGGGCAGACCATAGAGAAACTGCAGAGCCCGAAAGCGTCCGGCCATAACTGCTTATTGGAGGCTCCCAAAGACAAGTGAGCAGATAAACAACAAAAGGGAAAGAGCTAATGAACAAAGGAAAAGCTGCTATTTGCAGTAAGGGCAAGGGAACAAGGAAAACCGCACCTCACAGTGGCGGGAAAGCAAGCTGAGAAAATGGCCGCCCAGGGGCAGCACCCATTGTCTTATATAGGCTGTGCCCACGTGCTCAAGCGAAGTGCTTGCAGCCGGTAAACTGCGAGCAAGTCTAATAGGGCTGCTCCACACTGCAGTAATCCTAATGGTCAAGACACTCTTTTTTCTTTGGCCGAGGTTATATGTAGGGTAGCCGAGGATAGAGAACAAGACATGTTGTTTTACTTCAGGGCATGAGCCTCAGAACCAAGCTTTGCCCCTACTGGGTCAACCGCTGCATTTTTCTTTTTTATTGAATTTATTGGGGTGACATTGGTTAATAAAGTTATATGGGTTCCAGGTGAACCTTGCCTTTTTCTTCTGCTTCTTGACATAACCGTGGCCTCTGTGGCTTTTCGCTGGACCCACCGGGTCTCCTCTGCGCGGCCCTGCTGCCCCTGCTCCAGCTCCGCTGCCATCTTCTGTGCCCTCTCCAGCTGCTCCTGCTGGAGCCGCCACTGCTCGTCCTGCACCCTCCGCTTCCTCTCCACCGCCAGCCGTCTGGTCTGGGCCTTCTCTGCTCGCAGTCTATCCTGGAGAGCTTGCTCCCGTTCCCTCTTAACAAGGAGGGCCTAAGGAACCAGAGAGTTCTTAGTGCAGCGGCAGCCTGGTGACCAGAGGCGAGCCCTCCTCCACCCCAGACACTGAGCCCCCCTCCACCCCGGGCACTGAGCCCTCCTCCACCCCAGACACTGAGCCCTCCCCCACCCCAGGCACTGAGCCCTCCTCCACCCCAGGCACTGAGCCCTCCTCCACCCCAGACACTGAGCCCTCCTTGCCCTCAGACGAGGTGGTCTCTAACCAGAGATGGAATCAGTGAGTGATTTCTGCACTCTGACCACAACTGCATAAACTGCTGCCACCGGCTTGGGCTTTGGGTCTGACTGACCTGGCTCCAAGTCTCTCTTACTTGCTTCAGGATTTGGAGGTCACAGCTTAATTTCTCTGATACTGCCTTTCTCTTGGGGCTATTACCAGGATTAACTGGAATAGTGAAAGTGCCAACATAATGTTTGGTACAGTATGTCTCAAGTTTTCACCCCTAGCTGCACTACAGAATCACCCAAGGAGCTTTTAAGTTATTTGAGGCCAAGCCCCTACCCAGACCAATTAAATGAAAATATTTAGGTGGGAGGCATCCGTGGTTTTAAAAAGCTTCTCTTGCCCTGACCAGGTAGCTCAACTGGTTAAGAGTGTTGTCCCAATATGCCAAGGTTGCAGGTTCGATCCCCCATCAGGGCACATACAAGAATGAACCAATGCATGTATAAGTAAGTGAAACAACCAATCAATCAGTGTCTTCCTTTCTCTCCTCTGTAAAATCAATCAGTAAAAATTAAAATAGAAACCCTTTTCTAAGACATCCATACTAAAAAATAATAATAAAACACTGTTCTAGCAAAGCAGGGCTAGGGACCACGGGTTCTAGAAAAAGGCTGTTTTACCAGGGGCAGTCAGATATGGATGTGTCAGACTCACATTTAATTCTGAACCGACCCACTTTTTCCATGAAAGTTTCTCTCAGTGTATGTGGAGGGTGTCTAGCTTTCTTTTTCTCCCTGGTGCCTCCACATCAGTCAGAAATATGCCCATGAGGGGAACCTGGGAAGGCAACTCTTCCACGTGTATCCAACTTGGGGTGAAACTTTTTCTTTGCTTTTTAATCTTTGTAGAGGCAGCATAGTACTACGGGTTGACAATAAACCTAAGAAATTCTGATAATCTATCAGGGTCAGAAAAGTTCTGCACACAGTTTGAAATCTTCATCTGCTGTGTAGAGCAGAATTCCATAATCTAGGCAGCTGGGAGGATTGAGAACTAACTATAAAGGAAATGTCCTTCTGAAATCCTTTTTGGAAGAGCATGGGCTATAAAATAAATGCATAATAATTTAAAACAATGACAAGAGTTCTGATTTTGGAGCCAAGGGACCTGGGTTTAAGTCTTGGCTCCACCACTTGATGGTTGTATAACTCTGGCAACAGACTTTTAGCTCCTTCAAGCCTCAGTTTCTAGGTCTATAAAATGGGACTAATTATATCTACGAGTGTGGTTGGAGAGATTAAATGAGATTCAGCAGGGCTGTACCATATGCAAGTTTAACCATAGTGTTTTAACTATAGGTGTTTCTGTGATGTTTAAAGATATATTTTGCATAGGCAGCATAGTACTACAGGTTGACAATAAACCTAAGAAATTCTAATAATCTAGCAGATTATCTATTTTTTTGTGGTACAAGATCTCTAAATGCAATTCAGCACCTTCATCTCAGCGGAAGAAATGGTGATCTATTCTTTTTTTTTTCTTTTTTTCTTTATTCATTTTTAGAGAGGAGAGAGAGAGAGAGAGAGAAGGGGGGAGGAGCTGGAAGCATCAACTCCCATATGTGCCTTGACCAGGCAAGCCCAGGGTTTCGAACCGGCGACCTCAGCATTTCCAGGTTGATGCGTTATCCACTGCGCCACCACAGGTCAGGCGAAATGGTGATCTATTCTAACAGCAGAGGAAAAATTGGCTGTGTTGGTCTTACTGAGAAATGTAGCTGTAAAGTATTAATTTTAGTTAATTACAGGGATTTTCAAAGGCAATTTTCCTTACACTGACTTTGTTTTTTCTCTTAAATACTTGTCATTGGAACACAGTGACTCCTACATGCCTGTAAAGGAGATGTGTGTGTAAACTGCCTGTGGCCATGGAAAAGCAGATTAGGAAGGGAGGTATTTCCACAGCCTGTGGAGGCAAGCAAGCTATGAGCTCAGGCCAAATCAAGGATATGTGCTGGACTCTGATGGCCCGAGTCCACCTTTCTCTGTAACTACGAGGCCTGTATCCCTCACAGATGGCTGCTGTGCCAACTTCCTGCTCTTTAAGGGGAGGATATATGCCCTGGAAGTTTGGAAGCCTCAGAATGCATCATTTCAGAGGGTCTTTGCCCCACCCTATGACTTTGATGAGGTCTGGCTCCTTCAAAGTCAGTAGGTACCAAAGTAGAATAAATAAAACCATTCTGTAGTAGAGCTGTTTCCGTAATGGCAGTATAATTTGGGAAGTTTTTCCTACCTCTGCACTTGCACCAGTGAGAGCAGAAATCCCTCTGGTCAAAGGGAGAACATTAGATCCTACCTCGGGAGGATCCTCATGGCTTCTCTCTTGTTCAGATTCCACGTTTCCTGTGACAGTTACAGCCTGGGTGGGTGATGATCTTCCATCTATTGAGACTTGGCTCTTCCGAACCTCGTGGCTGGGAGAAAGCCAGGGGTCCTCTCCCAGAGGAAAGCCTGAAGGAAAGAAACCTCTACCCGAGGTGTCTTCTTTTCCCTTAGAGTTAATGACATCAGGCCCACGGAGCTCTGCTGCCGTTTCCAGATTCCTTTCTTTCTGAGTCCTTTTCCTTTTGGCTCCTGTTCGTTTCCCTTTGGGAATTAGCTCTGATTTCTTTTCAGCCTTTGATTCCTCTGACTTTTCTGGGTGAAAATAATCAGGGACAGAAGTACAGCTAAGTAAACGTGATCTCTGGGCATCGTTTTCAGTAGCTTTTTAACTCCAGTGTGCAGTGGAATCACATGGGATGCAGATTTATGAGCCCCACACCTAGCGTCTGATTTGATAGGAATCTGCATTTTTTTTTTTTTTTTGTATTTTTCTGAAGCTGGAAACGGGGAGAGACAAGTCAGACAGACTCCCGCATGCGCCCGACCGGGATCCACCCAGCACGCCCACCAGGGGCGACGCTCTGCCCACCAGGGGGTGATGCTCTGCCCCTCCGGGGCGTCGCTCTGCTGCATCCGGAGCCACTCTAGCGCCTGGGGCAGAGGCCACAGAGCCATCCCCAGCGCCCGGGCCATCTTTGCTCCAATGGAGCCTTGGCTGCGGGAGGGGAAGAGAGAGACAGAGAGGAAGGAGGGGGGGGGGTGGAGAAGCAAATGGGTGCTTCTCCTATGTGCCCTGGCCGGGAATCGAACCCGGGTCCCCCGCACGCCAGGCCGACGCTCTACCGCTGAGCCAACCAGCCAGGGCCAGGAATCTGCATTTTAACAACCACTCTAAGTGTTTTCAGAAGGGTATTCCACAGACTACCCTTTGAGAAGCTCCCTTATTCTATTTGGATCAACTGTAATTCAGCAATCTTTATTTAATTTTATTTTAATTTTATTTTTTTTAGTTGAGAGGAAGGGAAATAGTGAGGCAGACTCCTGCATGCATCCCAACTGGGATCCACTCAGCAACCCCATCACGGGCTGATGCTCGAGTACCAAGCTATCTTTAGTACCTGAGGCAGATGCGCTCCAACAGAGCTATCCTCAGCACCAGAGGCCATGCTTGAACCAATTGAGCCACTGGCTGCAGGAGGGGAAAAGGGAGAAAAGCAGATGGGCGCTTCTCCTGTGTGCCCTGGCCGGGAATTGAAATTGGGATGTCCATACATCAGGCTGACACTCTATCCATTGAGCCACCATCAAGGGCCTGTAATTCAGTAATCTTGCTACTAAAAAAAGGTTCTGTTTCACACTGATCTATGATAGGACAAGATTTTCTGGAGGGGAGACCTGTGGGCACAGCTGGATGGTCTTGCCCCAGGTCTGGCTTGAGGTTGCAGTTTTATAATCTGGCAAAGTTTAAGCCTTCCTTTCCCTAAGGACTCTTCCTCAGTTCATCTCTGGGGGCCACAAGTATCATATTTCCTTCTCCCAGTCCTGCCAATGCTATCTAAGTCACTAGTTACAACAACGTGAACTTAGCAAGTGTAAAAAGCAAACCTTGAAACTAGATCTGGCCCAGAAAACTAATGTCACCCTTTCTTATATCTTTTGATCTGCTTGGAGGGTATTCTGAATCATGTGGCTAGGAAAGAACAGACATAGGTTTTATGCTAAAAAAAAAAAAAAAAAAGTCGTCTGTGGATCAGGAGTAGAGTGTCGGCCCAGCGTGTGGAAGTCCTGGGTTTGATCCCCAGTCAGGGCACACAGGAGAAGTACCTATCTGTTTCTCCACCCTTCCCCCTCTCCTTCCTCTCTATCTCTCTCTTCCCCTACAGCAGCCAAAGCTCCATTGGAGCAAAGTTGGCCCGGGCACTGAGGATGTCTCCATAGCTTCCACCTCAGGTGCTAGAATGGCTCCAGCTGCAGTGGAACAATTCCTCAAATGGGCAAAGCATCGCCCCCTAGTGGGCATGCCAGGTGGATCCCGGTCGGGCACATGCGGGAGTCTGTCTTTCTGCCTCCCTGCTTCTAACTTTGAGGGGGAAGGTCTGAAGTACAGGAATGTGAATTCTTTGAAAGGTGCAACACAGGCAATCAGGAAGAAAAATGGTATCTGGGGCAATCATTCAGAGCTGGTTGCATCCTTTCCCTTCCCACATGCTCTTCCTGCCTACGTCTCAGATTCTGATATAGTTATTAGCTCATAGAGGCAGTGGTAATAGCATGTGTTTGGAATCAAATGGAGGGTCAGGCCCTGGTTCCACCACTTTTCTGTTTGACTTGTTTGATTTTATGCAACCTTCCTCAGCTTCAACTACTACATGATACAATAATAATGCTTTAAGAAGATGTGGGGATGCATGATCTCATGTAGGCAGAGCTCCTGATAGAGTGGGTATTCAGTACATAGGTGCTAATATTATTATCATTTTCTCTCTTGGTGATCACGGGTCTCTAGGCATGTTGGTCTCCTCTGTCCCTGGTTCCTAAGATACTGACATGAAGTAAGGCTGCAACACTGTTTTAGCTGTGGTGGTCGAGGAGACTCAAAACATAGTTTGTCCCATTGGATCCACCATTAGGTGGATCCGCATTAGGTGTCTTCTGGGTTGTTCCTCCTGAGCACACTCACTCACCGACAGCAGCCTTTGTTTCCTTGTGGACTTTTCCTTGTCTCTCCGCCTTGGGCAACTTAGACTTGTCTGTCTTGGTTCTTTTCTTTCTCTTGGCATTGTCAATCAACTCCATCTCCTCCTAAAGGTGAACATTTAAGGAAAGGGACCATGATACATGTAGGAAATGGAAAAAGAAAACATCAAAGTAAGATTATGTTGAACAAGACAGAATGGCTGTGAATGGAAGCCGTGTGGGTTCCAGATGAAGCGGAGGAGGAAGTCTTAGAGAGTGTGAAGCCGGTGGGCAAAGCCGAAGATGCAGCCTTTGATTCTCAACTGCTAGGTATAATTTCATAGGAGAAGAGGAATAGAATACATTTTATGACCCGTCCCCTTTTTGATGCTAAATCATGGTCTACAGAGCTGGATCAAAGTGAAGCAGTTTTCACTTTTGATAGATTGCTGTTGCCCGATTAATGGTCAAGCAGTTTAAATCAAAGCCAGCTTTATTCACTGCTGCACCGTTTGCTAACTTTCAGGAAATCTTAAGCAGATGACTGCAGCCATGTTAGTCCTCACCTTTCTCTGTGGGTTGGGACAACATGGAGGTTCCTTCTAAGAAAGGATGGCAGAACAGGGTCATGGCTACTCACTCAGTACCTGTGATATTGTGACATAATGAGTATCCATTTGGTTTTCCATCCTCAGTCCCTGACACAAAGCTCCTAAAACCTTTATAATTTCTGGGAGCACCAAGGGACTATGTTTTGTTATTCATAATAGGCTCCTTTCAACAACATCTGAGATTACGTTAATAAGGTGACTTTTAGAAAGCCTTGAAGAAGGGGAACTTGTTGCTAGGGGAACTGACCAGGTGATTAAAAGGTTAGACCTTTCAACCCCACACCTCCAACCTCAGAGAGGGAGATGGACTATAGTTTGAGTTAATGGCCATTTGCTGATGCTGTAATCAGCTGTGCTTGTGTAATGAGCCTCCATAAAAACCCAAACCAAAGGAGTTCAGAGAGCTGGGTTGGTGCCACATCCACATGCTGGGAGGGTGGCACAGCCCAGACTCCCGGGGGATAGAGGCTCCTGCGGTGGGACCATTCTGGACTGTGCCCGATGTATATCTTCACCTGACTGTTCTTTGGTGCCCTTTATGAGAAACTCTGTAATGAATCAGTGATAGTTTTGTGAGCCATTCTAGCAAATTATCAAACTTGATCGGGAGTGAGGGTAGGAATCCCCTATTTAAAGCTTGTTGGTCAGAAGTATAGGGAATAACCTGAGACTTGTGACAGCATCTGAAGTGGGGCAGTCTGTGGGACTGAGCCCCTAACCTGGAGGGCTGTGCTAACTCTGGGTAGTTCGTGTCGAAAGTGAATTGTAGGACACCCGGTTGGTGTCCACAGAGAGGGAGAATGTCATTGTGGGAAAAACCGCCACATATTTGGTGTCAGAGGTGGTATAAGTGTAGGAAAACTGGTTTCTTTTTAGTACCTTTATAGGAATTAGAAATGGGCACCTCATCCTTCAGAAGGCTGTAGCCCAACGCTGGGGTACAGGACATAGTGAGCAGGCTCCAATTTTCTCAATTTTTTTGGGTGCCTCTGTATAGTAAGCAATCTATACACCTGTACCTGGTAGCCCTGATGGGGGCATGGCCCAGGTAGGGCCTTTGACAAAGTTTCTAGGTGTTTACACTCACATGACTGATGTTGGCTGATGTTTGCTGCTTAGACAATCTTGGTTCAGTCTTCCCTTCTCTTTCTTTTGGAAGAAGAAATGGGTCTAAAGGACCCAACCTCTCTGGGGACTTAGTTCCATGTTCGGGGAGTTGTCCGTGCAGATGGTATACATCATAATCATTGCTCCTTTCAAAAAAACCAACAGGACCAAATTAGAGAGCAAATTCTGGTGGACAAGGAAGAGGTTAAAGTGAATATTGAAAGCGTTCTCGGCCCTGGCCGGTTGGCTCAGCGGTAGAGCGTTGGCCTAGCGTGCGGAGGACCCGGGTTCGATTCCCGGCCAGGGCACACAGGAGAAGCGCCCATTTGCTTCTCCACCCCTCCGCCGCGCTTTCCTCTCTGTCTCTCTCTTCCCCTCCCGCAGCCAAGGCTCCATTGGAGCAAAGATGGCCCGGGCGCTGGGGATGGCTCTGTGGCCTCTGCCCCAGGCGCTAGAGTGGCTCTGGTCGCAACATGGCAACGCCCAGGATGGGCAGAGCATCGCCCCCTGGTGGGCAGAGCATCGCCCCTGGTGGGCGTGCCGGGTGGATCCCGGTCGGGCGCATGCAGGAGTCTGTCTTGACTGTCTCTCCCTGTTTCCAGCTTCAGAAAAATGAAAAAAAAAAAAAAAAAGAAAGCGTTCTCTGCCATGTACATACTTGGTCATTTCACACACTTGGTCAAACCTCTTTTTCTGAATAAGAAAGATTAGAAAGCTTGGTCTTCACTTTGGAGTTATCTCAGACTAAATTCTAAAATCTAGGTAGCAGGAAAAATAGTTTGCCTCTTTGGGATTGCATATTTAGGTCTTCAGTTGAATGACATAGGATTGTCTAACTGAAAATTCTTCTATCAAAGGCATAGCTGGAAAAGAAGGTGCCCTTTAAGAATGATTGTCTAAGAAGATGCAATTACCCATCCATTCCCTTTTTCCCTCTGAATTCTCTTCTTGATCAAATTCAGCTTTGAAAGGTCGTGTGCTGTGTTAATTTGATCCCTTGTAGAATTGCTGTCACTGACTTAAGGATGACTGACTTATTTTCTTTGGGTAACAAGGTCACTAGGAAATAGCCATATGGATTCAGTAACAGCAGCAGCTACACAGCTACTGTGTGCCAGACTTGGTGCTGGCATTTTATTTTATTTTAATTCATTTTAAAGAGGAGGGAGGGAGGGAGGGAGATGGAGAGAGAGAGAGAGAGAGAGAGAGAGAGAGAGTAGAGAGGAGGAAGCATCAACTCCCATATGTGCCTTGACCAGACAAGCCCAGGGTTTCAAACTGGCGACCTCGGCATTCCAGGTCAACGCTTTATCTACTGCGCCACCACAGGCCAGGAAGCGTTTTATTTTTTAGCTCCATCAGTATTGTATTTATGGTGCTGTGCTAGCACAGGGCCTTACTATGGAAGCTTGAGAAATATTTGTCAAATGAGGTAAATGGAATTTCCTGTAAATATATGAGTCTTTAAATTATTCAGTATAACTCTATAAAAACCCACAGAAGTATCCTTTGGAATTTAGCTCTAGGAAAACATTTATTTCCCCTGAGGAACAGGTATGCTTGTAAAGGAGAACCGCAAACCTGCTCATGTTGCTTTTTTTTTTCTTTCACATTCAGGAATCTCTGTATCAAGTCTTTAATCACAATGTCTATAACAACTTTTGTGGAGTGTTCGTGTTCTTTTTTTGCTTTTCCTCCTGATTAAAAATTTTTTTGATCTCTCTCTTTTTTGGTGACGGTTTGTTGTTGTAAGTGGTTTAAGTAGGAAAAGGATGAGGTAGAAAAGTTAGAAAATGGAGTTCTTCAGGTAGCTGCCTCACCATCCAAGCGCCCTCTCTCTCTTTGTTGCCTTTCTGATTCGGGAGAGATTCCCTGTACCACAAGAAAGGTGAGGGCAGGTTCTCAAGTCACTGAGGCTCATGGGAGGTCACAGTAGGTTATGGTTCCAGATGGAGGTGGAAACAAAGGAAGCACTTAATACATGTTAGCAATGAGTATTAGTATTATTAGTGTTATTTACTTTACCCAGAGCTGAGTGAATGCTGAGAGAAGAAACCTACGTTGAACTGACAGACCTCAGCTTTGTGAACATACCTGTAGATCTCAGTTAAGTGGACAAATGAGAAAGCTGCTTCCACACTGTTAGAGTTAAACTTCACTCTTTCTCTACCTACCCGAAGAGTATGGTTTACATAGGAAACACATTCCCCTACACTCCTCCCCAAGAATCTGTGTGTTTTAGGCAGTTTAATTCTGGCTCTCAGAATATGTGATCAGCTAAGACTTTTGAGGAAAACAAAAACAAAACAGAAACGAAGTGAATTAAAAACAAAGAGAGGCCCTGGCCGGTTGGCTCAGTGGTAGAGCGTCGGCCTGGCGTGCGGGGGACCCGGGTTCGATTCCCGGCCAGGGCACATAGGAGAAGCACCCATTTGCTTCTCCACCCCCCCTTCCTCTCTGTCTCTCTCTTCCCCTCCCGTAGCCAAGGCTCCATTGGAGCAAAGATGGCCCGGGCGCTGGGGATGGCTCCTTGGCCTCTGCCCCAGGTGCTAGAGTGGCTCTGGTCGCGGCAGAGCGACTCCATGGAGGGGCAGAGCATCGCCCCCTGGTGGGCAGAGCCTCGCCCCTGGTGGGCGTGCCGGGTGGATCCCAGTCGGGCGCATGTGGGAGTCTGTCTGACTGTCTCTCCCCGTTTCCAGCTTCAGAAAAATACAAACAACAACAACAACAAAAAAAAAAACAAAACAAAGAGAAACAAAATTAAAGCAGAGAAGTTCATGTCATTACAACTTGGAACACTTACACCTTTTCGATTGTGTCTGCCTCACGCCTCTGGATGTGCTCAGCCTGGGGAGTGCTAAGAGGGCCCGGGGTCACACTGCTTGGCTCTGGGTCTGTGAAAACAGAGCATCCTTCATCAGCAAAGGACACAGCCCTTTGATCCCAAATGTGGGAAAATGTCTACCTGGTAAGTAGTCAACAACATACAAATTAGAACAGTAAGGTAGTTATATCTAGGAAGTTAGCAAATACTGCAGAAAGCAGTGCTGTCACATGGCAAATGACATTAAAATTAGTAAGACCCTTTGGGAAAGTGATTGACAGTAAGTATCAAGAACTAGAAAACTGGGGCCCAAATCCTTCTGACTGAGCCTCCTTATCCCCCCAAGAAAGAACCAGAAAACTGTTTGGTCTTTGATTAGGAATCTCATTCCTGGGTATTATTATCATAAGAAAATCATTCGAAGGAAGAAATAGCTTTTTGTACCAATTTATTACACTATTATTAATAGCAAAAGATTTAAAAATAGCCCAACAATGTTAGATTGGGAGGTTTATGTATGTTTATATTCTTCTTAAACAATTTTTTAAAATTAAAAAAAATTTTTTCTAAAGTTGGAAACGGGGAGGCAGTCAGACAGACTCCCGCATGCGCCCGACCAGGATCCACCCGGCACGCCCACCAGGGGGCAATGCTCTGCCCATCTGGGGCATCGCTCTGTTGCAACCAGAGCCATTCTAGTGCCTGAGGCAGAGGCCACAGAGCCATCCTCAGCGCCTGGGCCAACTTTGCTCCAATGGAGCCTTGGCTGCGGGAGGGGAAGAGAGAGACAGAGAGGAAGGAGAGGGGGAGGGGTGGAGAAGCAGATGGGTGCTTCTCCTGTGTGCCCTGGCTGGGAATCAAACCTAGGACTCCTGCACACCAGGCTGACGCTCTACCACTGAGCCAACCAGCCAGGGCTTCTTAAACAATTTTTAAATTATGGGAGATATATTTCATTGCAGAAAAACTGGAAAACACAGAAAAACAAAAAGACCACCCTGCCCACCAACACATAATTACTACTAGAATGACTAAAATTAAAACGACTGACTATACAAGAGTTGACAAGGACATGGAGGAACGGGAACTCCCCGGCGCTGCTGGTTGGAATGTACAACCACTTAGGAAAATAGCTTGACAGTTTCTTAAAAATTAAATATTATATCATATATAACACATCATCCACCTGTTATACTCCTAGGTATTTTATCCAAGAGAAACGAAAGCATATGTTCATATAAAGACTTGTACACAAGTGTGCATAGCAGCTTTATTTGTAATAGTTGAAAACTTGAAACAGCCCATATGCCCAGCAACAGGTGAATGGAAGAACAAACGTGTATACATGCAATGCTTTACTACTTAGCAGTAAGAAGGAATGACGTATCGATACACTTAACAACATGGATGAATCTCAAAAGATTTATGTGGTGAAAGAAATAAAACAAAAAGGAGTACATATGATACCATTCACATAAAATTCTAGAAAATGTAAATTAATGTATTGTGACAGAAAGCAGATCAGAGATTGCAGATGAGGGAGGTGGGAGGGGGAGGGCATGAGGAGACATCTGGAAGTGATAAATGTTTTATCTTGTGATGGTTTTATGGGTGTGTACATATATCACAACTTATCTAATCAATCATAAAAGTTCTCACAAGAAAAATATTTTGTTTACTATGTGAGCTGATGTATGTTAAACTTATTGTGGTAATCATTTTGCAATATATACATATATCAAATCATTATGTTATATACCTTAAACTAATACAATGTTATATGTCAATTATATCTTAATAAAACTGGAAAAAACTAAAAAATATAACAATTTTAATGATTCCATGAAAGACAATTAATGGCTGAATAATTTTATGTCCTACAAAGTAATTATATAAAATTAAATAAAATCTAAGGAAAAGTAAAGTTGATTGCATTAAAATCTTTGCAGAAAAAATAAATCTCAGTATTTAACACAAAAAATGTATCTAATTGTGCAGTTTAAATAGGTACCATTTGGTATGTCAATTATCCCTTGATAAAGCTGCAAAAAGGCTAACAAAATAAATATTAATATAAATAAAGTGCCTATAGCAGTGCTGGGATCTTGTAGAAACAACAACAAAAAATACCTCATCCATGGTCACTCTATTCTCATATAAGTATTGCAGATATTTTGGCATATTTACTTTCATGCACATATATGAACTATACATTCATATTTTAATAGAATTGATAAAATAGGGTACATATAATTTTAATGTACTTTTATGTTATTAGAATTTCCTGTATCACAAATATTCTTAAAAATAATTTTTCCCTGGCTGATTGGCTCAGCTGTAGAACATCAGCCTGGTGTGTGTAAGTCCTAGGTTTGATTCCCAGTCAGGGCTCAGGAGAAGTGACCATCTGTTTCTCCACCCTTCTACCTCCCCCTTTTTTCTCTTTTTCTTCTCTCTCTCTCCTCCCTTCCTACAGTCATGACTCAAATGGTTTGAGCAATGTTGGCCCTGGGTGCTGAGGATGGCTCCATGCCTCACTTCAGGCACTGAAATAGCTTGGTTGCCGAGCAATGGAGCAGTGGCCCTAGTTGGGCAAAGCATCACCCTGTAGGGGGCTTTCCAGGTAGATTCCAGTTGGGGCACATACACGAGTCTATCTTTCTGCCTCCCTGCCTCTCAATAAAAAAAATTTTTTTTTAGGCCTGGCCTGTGGTGGCGCAGTGGATAGAGCGTTGACCTGGAAATGCTGAGGTCGCCGGTTAGAAACCCTGGGCTTGCCTGGTCAGGGCACATATGGGGGTTGATGCTTCCAGCTCCTCCCCCCTTCTCTCTCTCTGTCTCTCCCTCTCTCTCTCCTCTCTAAAAACGAATAAAGAAAAAAAAAGATTGCTTTTAAAAAAAAAAAAAATTTTTTTAATAATAGCAGCATAGGCCCTGGCTGGTTGGCTCAGTGGTAGAGTGTTGGCCTGGCGTGCTGGAGACCTGGGTTCGATTCCTGGCCAGGGCACACAGGAGGGGCACCCATCTGCTTCTCCACCCCTCCCCCTCTCCTTCCTCTCTGTCTCTCTCTTCCCCTCCCACAGCCAAGGCTCCATTGGAGCAAAGTTGGCCCAGGCGCTGAAGATGGCTCTGTGGCCTCTGCCTTAGGCGCTAGAATGGCTCTGGTTGCAACGGAGCAATGCCCTGGATGGGCAGAGCATTGCCCCCTGGTGGGCGTGCCTGGTGGATCTTGGTCAGGCGCATTCGGGAGTCTGTCTGACTGCTTCCTGGTTTCCAACTTCAGAAAAAGCCAAAAATAATAATAATAATAATAATAATAATAATAGCAGCGTAGGATTTCATCAAATGGATGTACTATAATTGACTAAAACTAAGCATGTAACTTTTGGAATTTAGTGTTTCAAATTTTTTAAAACTGTAAAGAACTTTGCATAGCATATCCTTGAAAGGAGTTGCTCTGATTATTAAAAGACTTACTTTTTGTCCACATATATGAATATTAAAGGATCTACATACAGTCTTTAAGGAACAATGTCTTCTGCCAAATTGTTCCCTGGAAAATTTGTACCAATTTACAGTCCAAGGAAATGGTCGTTCATTTCTTCATTTATCACTTGTTTATGAAATATTTATTACGTGCTGCATTGTGTTAGGTGCTAGGAATATAATGGTGAGCAGGATGGACTCACCCTGTGGTCTCAAGGAGCTTAAGGTCTAGTAGGGAAGATGAATGTTTACAACAAATAAAACAAAGCTTAAAACTAAAAAATAATAAACTTTTTGAAAGCCAGACTCCAATATTCAATCTTTGTTTTTCTCTTAGTCTCTTTGAGCAATAGATTCTTGCACAACTTAATTTATTTCTCCTCAGTTTTATTTACAGATATAATTTAAAGAAAGATTTGAAAAGAAAAAGTTTACTTATCCTACCATCATGATTGTCTTAATAATAAGTGAATCCATTCTTCTGTGTTCAAGTGTTGTCCTGGTGCCCCCACTTCCTGCCCCGCCCATACCCAAGAGCCTCTTTTCCTTTTAAAACTTTTTTATTTTTTTAAATTTTATTTAGACAATTAACTTTAACAGGGTGATATTGATCACTAAGAGTACAGGCCCTGGCCGGTTGGCTCAGCGGTAGAGCGTCGGCCTAGCGTGCGGAGGACCCGGGTTCGATTCCCGGCCAGGGCACACAGGAGAAGCGCCCATTTGCTTCTCCACCCCTCCGCCGCGCTTTCCTCTCTGTCTCTCTCTTCCCCTCCCGCAGCCAAGGCTCCATTGGAGCAGAGATGGCCCGGGCGCTGGGCATGGCTGTGTGGAGGCGCTAGAGTGGCTCTGGTCGCAATATGGCGACGCCCAGGATGGGCAGAGCATCGCCCCCTGGTGGGCAGAGCACCGCCCCTGGTGGGCGTGCCGGGTGGATCCCAGTCGGGCGCATGCGGGAGTCTGTCTGACTGTCTCTCCCTGTTTCCAGCTTCAGAAAAATGAAAAATAAATAAATAAAAAAAAAAAAAAAAAAAAAGAGTACATAGGTTTCAGGTGAACGTTTCTACAGTGCAGAGCCTCTTTTCAATTTGGGCTCCCTTCTGCCATTCCCAAACATTAGGGTGGCGTGTACTGTCTCACACGCCAACCTCCAGACTGGATTGGGGACAAACTGTTCATGCACAAGGTAGCTGAGAAAATTGAGAAGTTGATTGAGGTGATATCTTGCCATTTATTTTGTCTTGAATAATATGTAATACTAACAGAGCGTGGGAGCTCTGTTTTAAGGGGAATTCTGGGAGGGTTTCTTTCTTTAACATGGCTGGCTCAGGAAAAGCAGCCTCATTAGACATTCACTGGTCTTCACAGCTATTTTGAACTTGCGGACAGGGCCTGACAGGACCAGCAGAGGGCGCATTTGTATTGACCAAAAGCTGAGGTTCTACACTGGTGTAATTTCACCATTTTGATTAGAATTGAAACCCTATTAGTTTTGGGATGGGAACTATAGAAGGGTGATTTTTTTTTCCTCTCAAGTAAAATAACCTGATATTTAGAAAGTACTAAAATAAATCAAGATAGCATTTTGAATAATACCTACAACGTTTAACTGTTTTTAAAAAAATCTGTAAAAAATTATAAGAATGCAGAGTATAGAAATAAGACTGCATATTGATTACCCATGTAGTTACCAACTAGTTTTGTGAAATCTTAACATTTTGCTGTATTTGATTCACATTTTTCCAAAAAAATAAACATTTCTGAAATAGTCCAAGACTTCACTCTATCACATACAATACCATTTCCCTCATTCTCTTCCCTATAGATAACCATTCTCTTAGACTTGGTATTTAGCAGTTGACAGGGTTTAGGCCATGCTACTCCAAAATATGGTACCTCGGCATATGGAATATTTTAAGCTGAAGGAGCTTGAGAAACGGCAGGTGCAGAAAGGACTCTCTCACCTCCCTGTTCTTCCCTGAAGCAGGTCAGAAAACCCTCATGTGAGAGGTGCTCCCCTTTAGGAAAGGTGCATCCTTGTCTCTGAAGCCAGCTCATGCTTTCTCTGCTGTTTTATAATGGCACTTTGCCACGTCTGAGTGCATTTTTTCCTGGATTCTCTATTCTCTTCTGGTGTCCCTACGCAATATAATTTAGTTTTAAATTTTTTAAAAAATATTTTGCTGGGCAAACTCTTCTACTTTGTTTTTCTTCAAAATTGTATTGGCATATTTGGCCCCTCTGCATGAGTTTTGGGATCAACTTACCATATTCCATCAAAAATCCTACTTGGACATTTTAGAAATTGGAATTGCATTGAATTTATGGATTAATTTAGGGAGAATTGCCATCTTTATGACAGTGAATCTTCCTATGTATGAACATTTATACACCATTATATAGAAAATTATATTTGTTCAGGTCTATTTTTATTTAACTTAATATAATTTTATAATTTCTTTGTGAAACTGACATGTCCTTTTTTAGATTTATTGCTAATATATATATATATATATATATATATACTGTTACATTTAAAAATTACATTTATCCTGCCTTCCTACATAAACTGTACCACTGGGTGACTAAATAATAGAGGAGAAAAAGTTTCTTTTGGTAAAAATTTCCCCAGGAATAAGTGAAGAAAGAATGATAGAATTTCACCACCACTACTCTGCAACCTCTCATGAATTAATGGATATGTAACTTCTGGCATCATGAAGAGACAAGCAAATATTTTGTCTCCTGGTGGAGGAACACAATGTCCTCCAGGAAGTGGACTTGCCAAAAGGAAAAACCAAACCTGAATCTGATCAAGTCTCTACATCTAAATACTAACTTGAAGGAAATATAGAAGACAGAGAAACGTGAAACTACGCCTTGAGGATGCAATCAGCAAAATCTAGATTGTGGGAAACTCTACAGGCAAGTGATCCAATTTCCTAAAAATAAACTAGAAGGAAGGGGGTGAATAAATAGAGGGGAACCTATAAATTAAATGAGACTTAAAGGTCATATCAACCCTTTGCAAACAAATTCTAAAACAATTGTAACAATTATAAAACAATTAGAACGTTGAAAAAAAACTGAATATTCAATTATATTCAAGAATAGTTCTGATTCTTAGTGCAACAGTGATATTGCTACGGCTATGTCAAAAAGGCTTTTCTTGGCCCTGGCTGGTTGGCTCAGTGGAAGAGCATCGGCCCGGAGTATGGAAGTCCTGGTTCGATTCTCGACCAGGGCACACAGGAGAAGCACCCATCTGCTTCTCCACTCTACTCCCTCTCCTTTTTCTCTATCTCTCTCTCTTCGCCTCCCATAACCAAGACTCCATGGGAGCAAAGTTGGCTCAGGCGCTGGAATGGCTCCGGTTGCAGAGGAGCAATGCCCCAGGTGGGCCGATTATCGCCCCCTGGTGGGCATGCCAGGTGGAACCCGGCTGGGTGCATGCAGGAGTGTCTGTCTGCCTCCTGCCTCCCCCCTGCCGCCCCACTTCTCACTTTGGAAAAATACAAAAAAATAAAAAGGCTTTTTTTTTTTTTTACAGAGACAGCGAGAGAATCATAGAGAGGGATAGACAGGGACAGGCAGACAGGAATGGAGAGATGAGAAACATCAATCATTAGTTTTTCGTTGCGCATTGCGACACCTTACTTGTTCATTGATTGCTTTCTCATATGTGCCTTGACTGCAGGCCTTCAGCAGACCAAGTAACCCCTTGCTCGAGCCAGCACCCTGGGTCCAAGCTAGTGAGCTTTTTGCTCAAACCAGATGAGCCCGCACTCAAGCGGTCGACCTTGGGGTCTCAAACCTGGGTCCTTGGCATCCCAGTCCGATGCTCTATCCACTGCACCACCACCTGGTCGGGCAAAAGGCTTTTTTAAAATCTTTTATACTCAAATATCTATGGGTAAAATGATGAGCCTGCAATTTGTTTCAAAATAATATAGAAAGAAGGAAGGAGTTGGGGATGTAGGGGAACAACACTGGCCAGGAGATGGGAACATGGGATTCATGGTCCCATTCTGTCTACCTTTGTGTATGTTTGGGGTTTTCTATAATAACAATTATTTCAAAATTGCATTATAAGTCATGCTTTATGGTTTTCTTTGTTTTTGTTTTTTTTTGGTTTTTTTGTTGACAGAGAGAGACAGACAGAGGGAGGGATAGATAAGGACAGACAGGAAGGGAGAGAGATGAGAAGCATCAATTCTTTGTGGATTCTTAGTTATTTGATTGCTTTCTCATATGTGCCTTAACTGGGGGGCTACAGCAGAGCGAGTGACCCCTTGCCAGTGACCTTGGACTCAAGCCAGTGACCTTGGGCTTCAAGCCAGTGACCATAGGGTCATGTCTATAATCCTATGTTCAAACCAGCTACCTCGCAGTCAAGCTGGTGAGCCCGCACTCAAGCCAGATGATCCCACACTCAAGCTGGTGACCTCAGGATTTCGAATCTGGGTCTGCATCCCAGTCCAACACTCTATCCACTGCACCACTTCCTGGTCAGGTCATACTTAAAACATGTTTAAAACACTGTTTTTCCCACAATTTATTTTTTATTTATTCATGTATATATAGTAATCTTGCTGATTATTTTTGGTCTTTTAATGGTTTGTCTTTTAATAGCTCATCTGTGGAGACCTTCAGATTTTTCCATGTAAGTAATACTACTCTCTGGGAATAATGAAAATATACACATTATTTCCTCCTTTATATCCTTCTCCTCTTCCTTTCTTTTGCTTTCCCTACTATGCTGGTACAATGCTGAGACAGAAACAATGAGAGAAGACATTCTTATCCAGGTCCTGTTTCTAAAGAGAATGTTTCCAAAGCTCTGCTACTGAAGTGTGATGTTTACTGCTGGTGTTGGTCGATACTCTTTATCAAAATCAGGAAGTCCTCTTCTAGTCCTAGTTCAATAATAGGTGAGTTTTATAAATTCATTTTTATTTTTGCATCTAATGAAATGGCCCTAAGAATTTCCCCCTTTAACCTTTTGATGTGAATTACATAAACAGATTTTCAAATGTTAGAGCATCCTTTTTGGATTCTTGGGACAAACTGAATTCAATCATAAGATATCTATCTATGTATATTTATGCTTAAGGACTTATTATATAAGCTTAAGGATTTAATTGGGTAGTATTGTATCAGGAGTTTTACATCTTTGATCGTGAGATTGGTCTATAAATTTCCTTTCTTATGTTGTCCTTGTCTCTAGTTTCAACTGCTTTTTGGGTTTGATGAATTTGATCTCAAGTTAGAAATGGAAGGTTGTGGGAGACTGCAAGTGGCAAAGCCCTTTGTAGTTTGAGGCTTAGCAAAAGGCTAAGTTCTCCCACCCCACCACCTCCATATTGGCTAAGAAACTGAGTATTTGCACTCATCCCATCCCCCCACTTCACTTGCTTGCTTAAGTTGCTAGAAGCAATTTATATGCCCTTCCTCTCACCCTTTGTTTGTTCTGATGTTGGTTGATTTCACTTATGCAGGGTGGAGGGTTTCTGCACTTGGAAGAATTCTTGGGTTGTCTTAGAGATGTGTGACTTTGTATCTGAGACTTCCTTATTTGCATATAGCTATATAATAAAGCAAACTGGGGGCTGTTTTGCTCTGTTCTTGCCATCGGCCTGTAGAGGCCTCCTGATCCCATCCTATTTCTCTTTAAGTCTATTTTCTTCATTCTGCATAGTTCACACTCAGGACCTGGAATTACTAGCTGTGCTGGTTCGTGGCAGTGGCACCCAAACAAGGACCTGGGTACAAGAAAACTAAACTAAAGGCAGGCGACAGAACTCCCCAAGTGTGCACAGTGATTAAAGTTTTTGGGGAGAGTATAGTCGGGAGTAATAAATTATAGGACAGTTAGGGTAAAAAGTTAGGGAGCTTTTTGTAAGAATAGTTATGCAGCTAGAATGCTTTTTGCGATATGTTCAAGATGTGTGCCCCTGGTTCCCAGAGGAGGGAATGGTTAGTTCTGCTACAGGGGAGCAAGTAGGTAAGGTTCTAGAAAGGCAGTGGTGTGAGGAGACTATGGCAGGAGGGATGAAAGTGGCAGTTTCTCTGGCAGTTGGTGCTGTACTTTGCATCTTGGGGGCCAAGGAACTTGGGACAGTGAGGCTGCTTCTAGTTCTCTCTGGCTGCGTGGTCTGCCACTCAGCTGAAGTTGAGGTAGGGGAGAAATCTCAGCATAGTCAACCTGAACTGCCAGTTGTAGCAGCTATGGAATTTGAGAAAAGATTAGGAAAATTACAACTTTTCCTGATATTGTCTGGTTTGTCTGATTCTAGTTTCTGTTCAGTTTTTGTCTGATGTTGCCTAAAATGTGTCTGTGTTTAAGGCCTGAATTAAGTTCTTGCATGGAAAAATTGGAAATGCTGGCTTTTATATTGAAAAATAAAAGTTTCATCCCTACGTTTTTGCTTTAAAATTGGAACTTGTAAGGAGTGCTCATTTAAATTTAAATAGAATGCAATGTGGATCCTAAAGACTTGCTAATTTGGTTGGTGCTTTGAAAGGTGTGTTCAACTCAGGTATTAGGATTAATCAGAGTTATGTATTATACTTGTGTCTCTGTACTGGAATTGTCTTGTTTGTGTGTAAAGCTGTACTCAGATAGGTGAAACAAAGGAATTAAGCAAAATTAAGCAGGGCCCTGATAAGTCATTTCAATAATCTGTCTCAAGCTGCTTCAGGCAGTTGGCTACTTGTCAGGCCACATCCTGCAAAAGGGACCCTGAGGAAAGCGGGAATTTGGCTCCTTTAATGCCCTGAAATGGAACTAACAATACAAAAGCGTAAATTCAGAAGCAACATTGGCCTTCTTCTTGGCCTACTTACACAGCGGTCATTGAGCGGCAAGGCATAGGGCAAGGTAAGTCCCCCCAACAAAGCTCTAAGTTTTTTACAATAGGAAGAGAAAGGTCATACTGGACTTTTTCAGCCTTATGTGCTCCCTGGATTGCCTATTAATCTATGGGCTAAAATTTTTTTGAAAAGTATGGGAGCATTACTTGTAAAAGCATTTACTATATTTTGTCAGACTTTTAGAATTAACCTGAGGTCAGGTATTTCTTTGCAGTCCTCAGGGTCAAGGCACTGTAGAGTGTGCCCAGCAAATGCTTAAAGGTCAATTATAAAAAATAAAAAAGGGGAGTCATGCTCTCGAACTCCTGCAAATCTTCTTTATCATGCTTTTTACATTAAAAAAAGTTTTTGAATGCTTATATACAGGGCCATTCAGCGGCCCAGAAACTCTGAAATCCAATAAGGAAAGCCTTCCCTGAAGTACGATGGAGGGACCTGCTCACAGAAATCTGGCAAGGGCCAGACCCTGTTCTCTTGTGGGCTGAGGATATGTTTGTGTTTTTTCTAGGTCACTAAGGCTTCTCAGTGGATTCCTGAAAGTTTGGCAAGATGCCATGAGTCTGGAGGAGAGACTCACCCGTAAGAGCAATTATATAATGCTTATTTTACTTCTAAAATTTTTTGAACATTTTCTCCTCAAGACTTGCTGCAGCTAAGAGGCATTTTATACCAACCGAGCAATGGCTTAAGTCTCTCATGTTATACTGGGATATATTAACTGGCCCTAAGTCGCAAAATTCAATTAAATTACTAACTTGAGGGCGAGGGTATGTTCCAATTTTATCATCAACAGGTCCTCTTTGAATGCCAGCAAGGAACAAGGAACATGAAGCCTCATTATAGATGGACATCAACCCCTAGAGACCAACCTGGTTCTAGAGATCCAGAATGCCCATTAAGCTTAAGGCAAAAGCTTAATGCACTGGAAGCAGTGGTCATGGAACTTGGAAACCAGCTACAGAGTGAGAATGTGACAACAGTTCCATTGCCATGTGGACTTTCCCTGAGTGTGACTCCTGCTCCTTGTGACAGTTCTCAATGGGACTGAAGTGGGGTTGGGTTGCATCTACAGGGAATGCGGAATGGTGATGGTGTCAGCATGGACTTGCATCAACATATTTGCTGTTTTGAAAGACATTCAAAACAGCAAAGACTAAAATTATAGATCCTGCTGTATTGGCTAAAAATTTGCTTGATAATCTAAAAGGCTTTAATCCCTTTAATGTATTAGGATATTATTTGGATATCTGTTGGCATTGGCTATACTAATTTTGTGTTTATTCTGTATTTTTTCAGTCTGCCTCCGAATTAGAATCTGGGAAACTTGGAAATCAGATGAGTACAAATCTCAGCACACAAATTAAAAATTTTAAAAAGGGAGGATATGTGGGAGACTGCAAGTGGCAAAGCCCTTTGTAGTTTGAGGCTTAGCAAAAGGCTAAGTTCTCCCACCCTACCACCTCCATATTGGCTAAGAAGCTGAGTATTTGCACTCATCCCATCCCCCCACTTCACTTGCTTGCTTAAGTTGCTAGAAGCAATTTACATGCCCTTTCTCTCACCCCTTGTTTGTTCTGATGTTGGTTGATTTCACTTATGCAGGGTGGAGGGTTTCTGCACTTGGAAGAATTCTTGGGTTGCCTTGGAGATGTGTGACTTTGTATCTGAGACTTCCTTATTTGCATATGGCTATATAATAAAGCAAACCGGGGGCTGTTTTGCTCTGTTCTTGCCATCAGCCTGTAGAGGCCTCCCGATCCCATCCTATTTCTCTTTAAGTCTATTTTCTTCATTCTGCATAGTTCTCACTGAGGACCTGGAATTACTAGCTGCACTGGTTTGTGGCAGAAGGTGAAGAGAATTTTCAGGATCAAGGGGCAATGGCTGTGTTCTGGGATTCTGGGGACTTTCCTAGGGTTTCAATCTTGGGCTGAGTGGAGTGAGCCAGAAACATTCTTAAGGAGGTGCCACTTCCCACTCTGGAGGAGAATTCTGAAATACTTTCCAGGAGGAAAAATAAAGCAGTAACAGAGGTATAGGTCATCTAGGGTGCTAAGGACTAGCAGGCTATTCTGAACCCAGTACTGTGGCTCCAGACAGCAGAGTGGGGTGGTGTTCAGTGACTGAAGGCTTCACATGTAGCAATTCAGGAAGCAAGAAGCCCTGACCTACATCACCAGGAGACACATTGCAAAGGTTCCACCTTCTAGGCTGTCGACTCTGGGGCGGTGGCGCCGCCTCTACTGCTGTGCACACACTTCTGGTCTCCCTATTTTCTTCACAACTCTAAGACACTTTTTTGCACAGTTTGGGCAGTCATTGTACTTGTTTCTTTGGGACCTGTTTACTCCTGGAGCCAGGAACTGCCCCTGAGGAAAGGCCTTGAAAATGAAACTAAATTGAACTAAACACCGAGTAGAATCTTGGATAACCTTGGTTTTAATAAATAGCTGCAATTTGGTGTAATTGTCTTTACTTTTAGACCTCTGCTTCCTTTATCTTCATTTATATAAATAAAAATGTAAATGTTCGTTTGTTTGAAATCTTAAATCTCTGAAAGTTCTTCACCGATTGCTTTGAAATTTTGACACAACGTTGCATTCAAATACGCGTGTTTTTATATACCTATATACCTACTATTATATAGATGTCACACCTGTGACAGGTAAAAAACATGCTTTTTTTGAAAATCAGCGCCATCTGTTGGACGTAAAAGCAACACACGCTATACTAAATATTTTGCGATTCCATTTCAATGTTTCCGATTGCATTGTTAAATTGAATTTTCATAGATTTCTATTTATTTTCATTTTGATTTAATTATTTCATGTGACATTGCGTTGGAATTGAGCTGTGTCATTTACCATAGTGTTCATTTCATGAGTATAGTTTATTTTTTTTCTTTTTTCATTGTAAACATATTAGAAACATGTGCTTTCTCTTTTCTTTCTTTTCCATTTAACCAGACTGAGCCACAGCAACGTGTGGCCAGGTACAGCTAGTCTATAATGTATATAATAGAACTTCTAGATATTGGTATGTAATTTCCCAGATTCATGTTGGCTTAAAAAACTGCTGCCATAATTTTGTGATATTTCTGACTTTGTACCTATTTTCTAATCAGAAACACGTGGATGAAGTCATAATTTTAAAAAGCCAGCAGCTTGGAGTCATAGAAACCTGGGTTCATAGCTCAGCTGCTCCATTCACTGGCTGTTACCTTGGGCAGGTTACCCAATAATCTCTCTGAGCCTCACTTTCCTCATCTGTGAGACAGAGATAATGTACTTTACCTCATAAGGTTGCAGAGAGGATGAAATGAGATAAACTAGTATAGAACCGTGCACAGAATGCAGAGGTTGGTGAGGCTGCTTCGTTCAGATGCGGCCTACTGCCCACACCTGGATTTAGGCAAAAAAGGACATACCCAGAGGATTTACTCAGTCCTTCAAGAGCAAGCCCCATCCCATTGAGACTGATTTGGAAAGTAAAGAAATCATCATGTTACCAACTTAGAACAAGTTCCTCCTGACAAATTGCAATTTATGGCTACTAAAGTTAAAATTTTAAAGAAATAGACAAATAGCTAACCTTTTGTGAGTACTTACTCTGTATCATGCACTCTTAGAAGCACATTACACGTATTAATTCTTTTATGCCATAACCTCTCCATAAGTACTGTTAGTATCCCCATTTTACAGATGATGAAAAAAAATGCCCGGAGAAGTTCAGGAACTCACACAAGGCCACACAGAATATGGTGGAGCCAGGATTCGAACCTAGGGAATCAGACTTGATAATCATTGCTCTTGATAACTGTAAAGCTCCCTAAACAGTGCCCTCCAACCCTCCCACACTCATTATTTTCATAAGATTTTAGATCCTTTTAAACATTAGCATTCATCATTTAGGACAGGCAAATGCCTTCTTTAATTGCAGTGATATTTCGCTGCATTAGAGACTGTGTGAATGACCTTTATGGAACTCAGCTGTAGCCTGTTCCTCTGTCATGAGGCAGGTAATCTTGTTTTGACTGATTTGGTCATTGCTTAGATCTGGCCATATTCTGTGCTGCCTAAGACCCCTATTGTATTGTAGTAGGTCAAACCTTGGCGCCTTGCCAGTGTTCACATTCTGCTCATGTGATGTATGAGACGGAAGATCTGAGGACTGGAGTGCGTTTTCTCTGGCTATTGTCATTTAGTTTTGAAAGTGGAGGTGGCAGGTTACTTACGTTAGCGGAAAACTTGCTTAAAGGCTTGCCCAAACCCAGGGATTGGACTGCCATAATATTGTATTGTCTGATATCCAGGAGAAGTGAAATCTTTTAAAATGAGTATAAAAAAAATCATTTTTATCTAGAAGTCAAGTGAAAGTAATAGTAAAACATGTAAATAGAAAAAGATCAAGTTTATGGTGAAATCCCAAACCCATGACTTTGCACGTTTATCTGCAGTCAGCCCTTACGGTCTCTCTCACCCACGGGGGTCCAGATGCCATAAGGGGAGTTGTGGTGTCATTTCAGATGGGTAATTACTGTGATATCCAACTTGAGATTAATACTCATTAAAGGACTACTGTACATTAATTACTTCATTTATCCCCTCAGGCAAACTCATGAGGGCAGTACTGTTTTTAACCTCAGTTGAGGACACTGAAGCACAGCTTGGTTAAGGTGATGGTAGATCACCTCCAGAGCCCACACTCTTCCACTCAGCTGCTCAGATCACTGCTGCTAGCCTAAACAGAGCAGCTTATGTGAATTAGAGAAAGGTGCCCCAGTAGAAGGGCCAGGTGGGAAAAGGAGCCCCTTCTGAGTGCACGCACCCAGGGTTGGGTGCGTGGTTTAGGGCACAGAGCAGGATTTCAGCCTGTACTTGCTCCCTCTGCTGGACGCCTTTGTACAGCAAACTACAAGCACAATTGTGGCAGGCCTGGCTGGCATTCACTCCTTGAGAAATTCAAGTCTCTCATGTATGTTTCTACTCCTGCAAGAAGCAACAAAGATAAAGAACAGCTCTGCTACCTGGGCCTAGCCAACTGCAGCGCCACACAGTAGCACACTCAGGTATCCCCAGGGAAGAGCTTAGTGTCTCGTTCATGGTCTGGGAATATGAACTACACTAAAAAGCCCAGTTATAAACAGAATATACCCTAGAACCATCATCATTATCAAATGGAGCATCATTTTTGGAGGAAGCCACACTCAAGCAGCTCTGGCCACCTAGACCTGTGGATGGGTCTCTAAAGATGCTGTTCCTCCATCTGCTCCCCTCGAGGCGGGGAACCTCAGCTCCATCACCTACATACCCCAGCGCCTGTGCAAGCGGGAAAAACAGAGAGGTGGAACTAACAGCCTGTAGCGCCTTTTGTAATGCCCCAAAGTCTCCACTCTCTTCTGTCCATCTGCACCCAGTGGCAGGAAAGAAATTGCTCAGTAAGTTCAAGGACATAAAAGCATGTTATTATCAGTTGACTTGCGATGCACTAAGAACACATCAGAGTCAGAAGTCAACCCTTCGGTCTGTTCGGACTTCCAACCTATGACCTGACAGGAAGAGGAAGCGTCCTTCCCCATGAACATCTTTGAGCAGGGAAAACTTCATCTGACGATTATCGCAATGAGATTATAGAACCCAACCCTTGTCCTACCTTGGCTGTCTCTACCTTGGTTGTCTTGCTGATTTCCTCTGAGGGGTCCTCCTAGTTCTTCATGATAGTCCAGTTCATCTCTACTTTCCTATTCAGTTAACACACAACAAAAGTACATAAGACAACATAAGTGCAAATACTCCTGTGGTCCATGCCCTTTGGGAAAGGGGAATCTGATTTTCTTGGTTGTTTCTTCTCCTTCCTTGTCAGTATATTTTAACTTAGTTACCCAAGATGTCTGCCACCAGTGTGAACAGCCCTAAAAAGCTAGGTGTTTTAGCCACAGCATTGAGCACTGTTAGGTCCTTAGTTGTCATCTTATGGGAGGCTTGCCCCATTGCTCTGTGCAGGGCTCAATGCCTGGCATTCATAGGTGTTAACAGGAGTGGGGGTAGAGTGAGGGGGGTGACAGCAAGAAGAATGTCACCGGCAAAGGTCAAATGATGGAAGGAAGCAGGGTACCTCCAAGGACGTGAGGAAGGACCAGCGTAATGAGAGAAGAGGTTCAGAGAAGGGTGGGGAGCAGTCAGACCTCCTAGGCCTTGAAGGTAGGGACTTCGGTCTTTACTTGGGAACAAATGGAAGGCACCAAGGGTTTAAAGTAGGGGAGCAAAAGGGGGAGGTTGGCCTTTAGTGGCGTTTCCAGGATTATCACAGATTGTATTTCTCATCACATTTAATCCCTTCTTCCTTCTTTCTCTGAGTCACCCAAGCTGCTTGCAATCCTACTGGCCAGAAATCTCCGTAACAGTGGTTCTCAATCCTGGCTGCATATTAGAATTCTTCACGGAGCTTTAAAATATATGCTTCCCAGGACCTAACCCCAAACATTAAAATCAGACTTTCTGGAGCTCATTTTTAAAGCTCTTGAGTGATTCCAATATGTAGCTAGGATTGAGAATCACAAATCTTCTCCAAAGTGTTGGAAGAGCAGCTCTTTAGTAGCCAAAGAGATGTGGCAGGTAGAGTCAATGACCCAAGTAAAGCCCATGGTGTCTGATGAAGCCAGCTCTTGGCCTTTGTCACCTGGATCTCGGATTAACCCACAGCTTCATTTCAGCTATAGAGAAGGAATCTGATGCGGAAGGCCCTGGAAATCTCCTCCTGGAAGTCCCTTTAGTGACAATCAGTTTCTTACTTTATTATCAAACACCCAAGCTGCTTTGGGAAGAGACAATTAACTATGTGCTAATTTGTTTGACATTCTTTTTTCATTCAATGACTTTTAACCCTGTGTATGTCTCTCACTTGTTAACTTAGTGAGTTTGCAGCTCATGCAATACTCTGACATAAAAAAGCTAGAGCCGTTAAGTAATTTTCTTTTTGCACTTTTCATTTTGGAGACAAAGCAAATTTGGCCTAATGCAGTAAAATATTCATCCCTGCATAATTGGAAAGGTTTTAAAGAAAAATTATTATAGGAAAAACTGCCTCAGTCATATTAAACTGCTAAGTTAGAAGACTGGCATGAAGATAAATTTTTAAAAATTCCTGTTTATAAATCCTTTTGATCTAACAGGAAATTGGATTAAAAGGGAGAAATAAGCTTTCCCTTTTGATAGAATTTCGAAGTCAAGAAGGATAAAGCTTGAATCTTAACAACATGCATCTCTGAGCCTCCAGGAGCGAGAAGTAGTCTCCTCATTTCACAGATGGGAAGATGGAGGAAGTGAGTCACAGATTTGGAAAGAATCTTTGGTGAGTTCCTGTTAGAAAAAGTAATATGCTTATTTAAAAATTCTGTCTATTGCTTAGAAAAGTGTGAAAAACGCCTAACCTGTGGTGGCGCAGTGGATAAAGCGTCGACCTGGAACGCTGAGGTTCCTGGTTTGAAACCTTGGGCCTGCCTGGTCAAGGCACGTATGGGAGTTGATGCTTCCTGCTTCTCCCACCCTTCTCTCTCCCCTCTCTCTAAAGTGAATAAAGTCTTAAAAAGTAAAAAAAGAAAAGTGTAAAAAAGCTATCATTTTTACATATATGAACACACATGTGAAATAACTCATACCTAAAGTCATTCATTTCAACAGATTGGAAACAACCTAAAGGTCTCATTGATTGGGAACTTGTCAAATAAATTATAGTAATTCATACAATGGAATACTATGCAACTGTTAAAAAGCATCTCTTTATGAAGTAACAAAGAAAAAACTCCCAAGAACCCTGGCTGGGTAGGTCAGTTTGTTAGAGCATCTTCTGGATACACCAAGGTTGCAGGCTTGACCTGCAGTGAGGTTACATACAAGAATCAACCAATGAACACATAAATAAGTGGAACAACAAATTGATGTTTGCTTCTCTCTCTCTTTCCTTTCCTCTCTCTAAAATCAACCAATCAATAAAAAAGAACTCCAAGTTATATTAAGTAAAAAAAAGTAAGACTGTGAACAATGTGTGTAATTATGTTAAAATGTATATAAAGTTATCTATCTATTTGTGCATTTATCTATCTGTATTGGCTTATACATATATGCATATGACAATTCAGGAGCTATCAACAGTGGAGTCCCAGGTAGCGGGAACTGAGCAGCTGGGAGACATACCCTTTTATACTTAAATTTTATAAACCTTCTGAGTATATTTTGGATTCAAAATCTGAATTGAACTAAAACTAAACAAAATGCTATCTGTCACTTTTAATAGGCATTCCAAATGAAATAGCTAAGCTGAGTGAGTGAAACAAACTAAAAGACTGACAATTCAAATCCTAGCTCTGTTTTTCTGGCTAGGTCATTTGCTCATTCAGCTCATGAACATTTACTGAAAGTCTGTTGTGTGCCAGGCACTGTGCTAGGCATTGAGGCACCAGTCTGAAAGATCTATTTGTAAGAAGCTCACTGACTTGAAGAAAAATGACAAGTAATCTCAACTGTCACAAGGCGGTGTGATGAATGTTGGACAGAACATGACAGGCTTCTGCAGGACTTCACAAGAGGTGAAGCTAAATTAGGCCAAGGAAAGTTTGTTTACCAGTGGACCTGGTGCTAAGTCTTACAGAGAAAGGGAGGTAGGGCAGTTCCCGGCAGAGGAAACCCCGAGTGCTGGTAGGGATAGTGTGGTGTGTCTGCAGTGCCCGGAGAGTGTGAATCAGACACCGCCAGATCTTACAGATCGCAATTTGGAGCTTTAAAAATATTGCATTTGTTATATTTTTCTATTTAGAAAATAAATACATCTTTGATCCTGGGATTTAACCGGAAGGCTAATGGGGACGTGGTAAGAAATCTCAAGCAAACCAGGGATATGACTAAGCTGTAATTACAAAGAGCACTGGCAGTGTGTGGTATTGTAGAGCTGGGAGGGGTGGGGGGAGGGGATAAGGGGTGGGAATAGAAACAAACACTTTGTAAACACAAACTGCAGCACTGAAGCCAGAGGGACAGTTGGGGCATGGATTCCAAGTCCGACGGCCTGCACACAGGATACCTTTTTCATAAATCAGTTTTGTTTTTTAAAGAAGTATGGGGTCTTTTTAATACACATGAAAAGTTGTATACTCTTTCCTTTTCATCTTGAAGTTGAAACTCTCAAATGAGATACTAATTTTTTCCTATCATTAATAAAATATTGAAATTAGTCTTTTAGATGTAATTAAGCCTTTTAAGAATTCTATACAATATTTATTATCACTCCCATTTCACGGATGGAAAGACTGAGTTCAACAATAGGTCATATAGCTGGTTCACAGCCAACAGGAGCCCCATGTCTGACTCCTGCACCCCTTGCTCCTCCATTCTTCCCACAGTTCCTCATGAAAGCTTGCTGTGGGCTTAGAAATGCCATGCTCAGATGGGGTGCTGTGCATGAGGGTATAAGGTTCTCTCCAAAGACAGGTGAGAACTTAAAGTTACATGGCCTAGACCCCTGTGTGATTAAGATTAAAATGTATTAAATCTCCATTCTTCTCCCGGGTTCTGAAGCCAAAACAAAGACGTTCAATTAAATTCCCCACAGGAACAGACCTCACGAATAGCAGGTATTCTAGGGTTTTTTTGTTTTGTTTTGTTTTTACAGAGACAGAGTCAGAGGTATAGATAGGGACAGACAGACAGGAACGGAGAGAGATGGGAAGCATCAATCATCAGTTTTTTGTTGCGACACCTTAGTTGTTCATTGATTGTTTTCTCATAAGTACCTTGACTGGGGGGGGACAACACAGCAGACCGAGTAACCTCTTGCTCGAGCCAGCGACCTTGGGTCCAAGCTGGTGAGCTTTGCTCAAACCAGATAAACCCGTGCTCAAGCTGGTGACCTCGGGGTCTCTAACCTGGGTCCTCTGCATCCCAGTCCAACACTCTATCCACTGCGCCACCGCCTGGTCAGGCAGGTATTCTAGGTTTTGTGGCTTTGAATCCCAGCTCCCTCAGCTGCCAGCCTTGCCACCATTCATCATTTCATCTCACCAATCCTCAGTTTCTTCATCTGCACAGTGACAATCTCCCCACTTACCAAGAAGGGGGTGGGAAAAGTTAAATAAGGTTCATATGTGAGGGGTCTGGCTCTTAGCAAGGATAAATCAATGTTACTTTCTCCTTTATAAACTGAATCCCTTATAGATGTGAACATTCTTTGAAAATTATTTCATATAGTTTTTGCCTCACTGTTGAGAGGCACATATGGACATCCCACTATTATTACCTCTATTGTCGCCTAAAGAGGAAGTAAATCCCAGAAGCATTACAAGGTGACTCAGTCAATCCTGGGCTTCAGTATTGATAATAGTCTACTTAATCCTGGGCTACTTTCTCTTGGAAATGTAATAGACCCAATACGCTAAATTTTTCCCCCTGGAAATATTATTCAAGTGCCCTGGAATCTTTGCATTTTGAAACCAGCTTGTGATCCTCCTATAGCTCTCCTGCCAGTGGCCAAGAAAGCATGTTTAAAGGACTCTAGGCACCTGAACTTCTTTCCTGAAGGGCCCATTCCATCTCTGAACAATGTCTTAAGCCACACATTATTTCCCTGTTACTTCCACTCACTGAAATCCATGCTGTCCCTCCCCTACATGGCCACAGGACTCAGTGGCAGTGACAGTCACCCTCTGCCTACATAAGTAAAACCTCGGGCTGGCCCCAAACTGAAAGGGGTGGGGGTGGGGAGTGCTGCCCAAAGTCTCACGCCTGATTTCTACCTCGTGTTTGAGGGCACCACGTGGCAACTGTCTGTGTGATGAAGGTAAGGTGGAACTTTCCCAGTTCTTCACATCTGGCTATAACCTGCCTGCCCCTGGAGGTCCATGTCGAGTATGAGCATATTCAATTCTGTAGCTGGCATTCATTGGCATTTTTTTTTTTTTTTTCTGAAGCTGGAAACAGGGAGAGACAGTCAGACAGACTCCCGCATGCGCCCGACCGGGATCCACCCGGCACGCCCACCATGGGGCGACGCTCTGCCCACCAGGGGGCGATGCTCTGCCCATCCTGGGCGTCGCCATGTTGCGACCAGAGCCACTCTAGCGCCTGAGGCAGAGGCCACAGAGCCATCCCCAGCGCCCGGGCCATCTTTGCTCCAATGGAGCCTTGGCTGCGGGAGGGGAAGAGAGAGACAGAGAGGAAAGCGCCGCGGAGGGGTGGAGAAGCAAATGGGTGCTTCTCCTGTGTGCCCTGGCCAGGAATCAAACCCGGGTCCTCCACATGCTAGGCCGACGCTCTACCGCTGAGCCAACTGGCCAGGGCCTTCATTGGCATTATTGCTATTTTCTTCTCCACTACCTAACCCTAATAATTTATTAAAGTTCTTGGGGGGAAAAATCCCTATCTTAATTTATTCATCAATTTCCATTTCTTTTTTGAAAATAAATTTTTAAAAACATGGTTCAATATTTCTGTGAACCCAGATGTACTCTGGATCAATCACGTTTCCCCAAATCTAAGCCTGATAAGATTATTTTATAAAATGGGCTGAAAGTATTGTCTTCAATTCTATAAGGAGGTTCTTAAATTTGAGGAGTCCACATGTAGTAACTAAGAAATGCACGAAACTCTCTCATAGCAACCTGGGCCTGCCTCTGCTACAACATTGTACTGATAGCATTTGTTTCTCTGTTTATCTCCCTCTTAGATTATAGGCTCCTAGGGAGGTAAAAAATGGAGACGGCCCATCTCTGCCTTCTCTGTCTGTGCCTAACACAGTGTCTGATTTACAGAGGATGCTCAGTATATGTTATCTGAGGGGAACTGAATGATCACTGGGAGAGAAAGCTTTACATTGGCCCCACAGAATGCAGGTGGGAGTGGGAGGAAGGGCAGAGTCCTGTAGGGTCAGAAAATCTTCCATCAGCAGACTGGATGAGTACTCAGGGATGGAATTTTCTAGAAGAAGCTGTGCTGGTTGCTTAGCTAACATGGTGAGCAGAGCTTCTGATTGGGTAGGACTCAGTTGGGATCTGCAGTGAAGCTTTATAACAGATGGTTGAAAACATGGGCTCTGGAGCTGGGCTGCCTGACTTCAAATCTTGTGTCTGTTATTTATCAACTACATGACATTTGTGTCTTCTCATCTGTAAAATGAGATAGTGCTATTTACCTCTTAGATTCATTTTGTGAATTAAGTGAGTTCTTGTATGTAAAACTTACAACAGAGCCTGGTCAGTGATGTTGTAATTGTGATTATTTGCATCTCTTTTCATGCCCCTTTTCTGCCTCAGTATTTTTATCTCATCTTTTGTCCTGAAATGAGCTTCCTGCATGCACCAGGCAAAAGGAACGAAGTACCCTGTGGATGGACAGGAAATGCAGGAATGAAATGTATAGAACAGCGGTTCTCAACCTGTGGGTCGCGACCCCGGCGGGGGGGGGGGGGGTGTCGAATGACCAAAACACAGGGGTCGCCTAAAGCCATCGGGAAATACATATTTTATTTAAAAATATATTGTATAATAAATATGTATTTTCCGATGGCTTTAGGCGACCCCTGTGTTTTGGTCGTTTGATCCCCGCTGGGGTCGCGACCCACAGGTTGAGAACCGCTGGTATAGAATGAGTTGGTTTCTATAGCTCCAGATGCTGAGGACAGCCTGTGTGTCTTTCTCTGTTTGAACTCACTATTCTTTTCTATACAACCTTGCAATTTGTGTCTTTCTACAAGTCTATCCCTAAGAACCCTGGAGCTACCATGTCAACAAGAAGGTCTACCTATGGAGCGTTATTAACACTGAACATTCCCAAGAAAGGCTATCATCTTTTGGGCAAGGACTGGTCTAGTCTGTGCTCTGTGAGTCCCCTGTAGAAGCAGGCTAAATTATAATTTCTGTGAGTCTGGACAAGGGTGGATTGGAAAGTGAGCCTTAAGAATGACAATGACTTTTTCTCTATAATATAGTGTATAATGTGTGTATTATATGTATATAGTGTATGATATGTATATATAATATAGTGCAGGGGTCTCAAACTCAACTCAGCATGTGGGCCGCAGAGCAAGATCACAGCCATTCGGCGGGCCGCACTAGGTCTACAAAAGGCAACTATTACGCAACACTTTTCTCACTGCAGTTGAAAACAAAAAAAAAATCAGTACAACAGCACAATCTGGGCCGCATGTGGCCCACGGGCCGCGAGTTTGAGACCCCTGATATAGTGTGTAATAATAACATGGTGCCAAACTTGAACAAAAATACAACATAAAAGCCTTATGGACACTAAATATACAAAAAATTATTGTAAAATTCCATACTCTGAATTCTGCGGTTTCTACATGCTCCATAAATATATCCTTATCTCACTTCCATAGCAACTATCGCCTTTTAACATATTATATACATTGCCTGGAGCAGGATAAGGATCTCTTTGTTTGCTGACGATGTATCCCGAATGCCCAGAAAGTGCAGACACATAGTAGGTGGTAGATGCTCACTGTAGGTTGAATAAGTGAACAGTGACAATGATGACGACACCTCATCCCAGAAAGTACCAACCACAATTCTTCAAGCCCTAAGGGAAGAACTAAATTGTTGCAAAGAAAAAAGGCTAGTTTCATTAATATAAATATTTGGGGCTGAATTTTGTTCCTCCAAAATTCATATGTTGAAGTTCAACCTCAGTACCTCAGAATGTCACCGCATTTGGAGATAGGGTTATTAAAGAGGTAAAACGAGGTAATCAGATCGTGCCCTAATTCAATATGACTGGTGTCCTTCTAAGAAGAGATTAGAACACAGACACACACAAAGGAAAATAGTGTGAAGATTCATGGAGAAGAAAACTATCTATAAGCCAATGAGAAAGGCCTCAGAAGAAATCAAACCTGCCGACACCTTGATCTTGAACTTCTAGCCTCCGGAATTGCGAGAAAATAAATTTCTGTTATTTAAGCCACTCAATTTATGATACTTTGTTATAGTCGCTATACTAAACTAATATAATAAGTAATAATCAAGGCAATAATTTTGAATGCTTGGAGCAAATACTTTTTGTTGTCTAGAATCATTCTCTCTTATTCAGATTTTAAGACTGTTTTCTTTTTAAAGGCACTTCTTCCCTTTTCACTCTAGTCCCTGTGGCTCCAGGCTGGGCCAATCAGTGTATTCCATTCTCATGGCCATGGTGATTCATTTGGGTATGGGTGTGTGGACCAAGTTGGGTCAATGAGATGCAGTTCTAGAATGATCTAGAAAAGAGAAGCAATGGTCATCTTGCCATCATAAGGGAAGAGCCTATCTAAGAGGAAACAGAGGAAAGCAGAGCCCAGACATGCTGAGTAGAGATCTGGGGCAAATATAAATACATTACTCTTAAACAAAGCCCCACCTTGCTGAGCTGAGACTTGAGTCACCCAGAGAAAATGTAACATGAGAACTCTGGACTAGCTGAGGTGAGGAGGGTGAACCTTATGGTCTCTGAATCCCCTGCCAGTTTACAGCACTGGCTAAAAGCCACAAAGTATCTGGTTTTTTCTCTGTTTCTGTTTTTCCTAGTCACTTCTTATCAAAGGGCTGGGATTTTGTCCTTGAGGGTATGATGAAGGATCTGAGATCTTTCCATGCCAAGCCTTGCTTTGTTCCTGATCACTTTCTTTTACTCCATCACCATTTATTTCTAGTTCATTCAGCTCTGAGGCAGGCAAAGAATGGGTAGGAAGAGGACCTTAAACCAGAGAGCTGTAGGATGAAAAAGGGGATCAATTTATGGGCATTTATTAATCACCTCCCACATGCCAGTTGCTGTGTTAGGTGGGGCAAGGAGTATTGCGAAGATGGACAAACGCACCCCCACAACAGGAACTCTCAACCCTTAACTAGATAGGAAGCAGAGCTTGGGAGAATGGAAAGCAAGATCAGACATCCGGAAGAGGATTTGCAGTTGATTTCTAAATACGTGTGTAGTTCTCTGTAGTAGGAATATCAGCTCTACCAAGTTACAGTGGCAAAACAGCAACAATGATTTGAGCTACTGTTAAGATAAAATGGATTATATTTGCCTGTTTTATAAGGTAGTTCAAGTTCAGGCTTATCCTTTCTCCTCTCTGTTCCCTATCCCCCACCATCCAAACCAGACACCCAACTGGTTTGTCCTCGACAGCTGGCTGTGATTATTGTCCTAATTTGTCCTTCCTGCATCTACTACAAACTGCCTATTTTCTGTCCCTTCTGATAAAGCAGGAACACTGAGGGACTTCTGAAGCTGTTTTTGTACCATGCAGAAGTGTATTAACTGGAATGACTGTGTATGTGCCTATAAAACCCCTCGTCTTCTCAGTGTGCGATCACCTTCAGGAACGGCGTCATGTCGATGTGCAGCTTGCGCGTGTAAAATTCTTTTCTGTTTGAACATATCATTCCTTTATTTATACAACTTTGAGGCTCTCCTGTCTTCTGAACTGCTGCCTCCAAGGACTGCTGGGCTCCCTGTGAAGAGAAGCAGAAAGCCCACCTTTGATAGGAATGATATACAGTGCGACCACAGCTCGTCCAAATCCCCAAATATTTATAGAAAGTGATTTTTCATCATTGGAACACTAATAGTAACACCTATTTTTACCATAGAAGACACAGGGGACCCATGTGTACACAGAAGAATCGGAGACTGGTTATTAATTCATGCCTGGCGCTGGTGTAATGGGAGAGTGGAGAAAATCACCTATGTTCCAGGGTTGTCATCACTTTATTTAGTCCTCACAACAACTCTGTGAGGCAGGTATTATTATTCCCATTTCACAGATGAACCGGAGGCTCCAGGAGGTTAAGTAACTTGCCCAAAGCCACACAGTTGGTATGTGGCATAGCTGAAACCACCATCTTCCCATGATTCCCCTTTTTTTTTTCCTGAAGTGAGAAGTGGGGAGGCAGAGAGACAGACTGACGCATACGCTTGACCAGGATCCACCCAGCATGTCCACTAGGTGGCGATGCTCTGCCCATCTGGGGTGTTGCTCTGTTGCAACCAGAGCCATTCTAGTGCCTGAGGCGGAGGCCATGGAGCCATCCTCAGCGCCAGGGCCAACTTTGCTCCAATGGAGCCTTGGCTGTGGGAGGGAAAGAGAGAGAGATAGAGAGAAAGGAGAGGGGGAAGTGTGGAGAAGCAAATGGGGTGCTTCTTCTGTGTGCCCTGGCCGGGAATTGAACCCGGGACATCCACACGTTGGACCGATGCTCTACCACTGAGCAAACTGGCCAGGGCTCCATGATTCCTTTTTTTTTTTTTTTTGTATTTTTGTATTTTTCTGAAGCTGGAAACGGGGAGAGACAGTCAGACAGACTCCCGCATGCGCCCGACCGGGATCCACCCGGCACGCCCACCAGGGGCGACGCTCTGCCCACCAGGGGGCGATGCTCTGCCCCTCCGGGGCGTCACTCTGCTGCGACCAAAGCTACTCTAGTGCCTGGGGCAGAGGCCAAGGAGCCATCCCCAGCGCCCGGGCCATCTTTGCTCCAATGGAGCCTTGGCTGCGGGAGGGGAAGAGAGAGACAGAGAGGAAGGAGGGGGTGGGGGTGGAGAAGCAAATGGGCACTTCTCCTATGTGCCCTGGACGGGAATCAAACCCGGGTCCCCCACACGCCAGGCCGACGCTCTACCGCTGAGCCAACCGGCCAGGGCCTCCATGATTCCTTTTTTAATGACATTTTTGATACTGCTATAGCATCCATGAATAGTTATCAAATCTTTCTTGCAGCAAATAAAGTTATAGTAAGGTTCTAGTTTATTTCCAAACTTAAAATGTGTTTGCTGTGTTAGGAAGTGTGATGTGAACACATACCTCAGAGAGGGAAGGAAGAATGGGCTGTTAGAGGACTCCAGTAGGCCCTGGGGTATCATGTTTCAGAGCGCTACAAAGTTGGATCTGAAGTTGCTTTCCAGCCCATACCCCATACTGCAACATGGGTGATCGTTCCAGGGTGCAAACTGGACATCACTCCTCTGCTCAAAACCTTCAGAGGCCCTTCCCCTCAGGGTGAAGGCCAACGTGCTTAAAAGGTTTACAAGACCCTCTCCTGTCTGGCCCTGGACTATCTCTCCTGCCTCATTTAGTCATTCAACAAATATTTATTGAGTGCCTTTTCTGTGCCTGGCAGAACAGATACAGCAATGCAAGAAGCAGACAGAAGTCTCCACACTCATGAAAATTGCACATACATTCCACTGAGAGGGAGGAGATAATAAGCAAGTGGAACATAAGTTATGTCTGAGGGTGATTTGTGATACAGAGAAAAATAAAACAGAGAGCGAAGGGAGGAGTATTTGGGAATGGTGGTGGAGGCTGCAGTTTTAAGCAGGGTTGCCAACGAGGGTCCCATAAGAGAGCAATGTTTGAGCTTTGCAGAAGGTGAAGGAAGGTTCTGTGGGGCTTTCTGAGGGAAGTGTTTACCTCACTGTGGAAACAGCAAGTTTAAAGGGCTACTATCAACACTGACCTTTCAGTTCCTGGATAAGACTATCAATGTGCCTTTCCTTCCCCTGGGAATACACTCCTCCCTTCTAATTCCTCTTCATCCTTCAGATCTGGTTCATCTCTGCTCCCCATGACATCCCAGGACACTGAGCACTACTCACCATTGTCCACAATGATGCTCATGCTTGTGTAGCTACCTATCCTTCCCAGGCGACTGTGAGCTTCATGAAGGAACCAGACTGTTCTGTTCCCATGTAACAGCAGTGCCTGGTACAGGGTCTGGAAATGCATACACCCTTGATACATATTTTCTGAACAAAAGAATAACAATTGCACTGGGGACAAGCTACATGTCATGGTTCAACTCAGTTCAAATGCAGAAGGCCAATGAAGACCCCTTCACAGGAAGTATATGCTGACCTGCACAGGCCTGTCGTCATGTAGCTCTGGCTCCTCATTCCCCAAAAGGAAAGTTATTTTTCAGGGCTAATTAGCTGGGGTCACATACATTAGTGTGCCATGAGATCACCCTGGGTGTGGATTTGATCATTTCCATATTTTTGAGGAGACTAACTCTAGGATGTCTGTCTCTCTGGCTGTCGTAAACACTCCCTCCCATAACATTTCTATTACTTTCAAGTATTAATGATGAATTAACAGTTTGGTGGGTCTCTGCAAGCAGCCATCATTTCAATGAACATCCACAGCCTTTTCCTTTGTTTTGAAATGTGGCGAAAGATAAAGAGTTTTCTGGACAAATACATATCCAGTTATACATATATATATATTTTGTCATCTAAGCAATATATCTGATTAGCTTCACAGGGTGAGACAGCCCCTCCCCATTTCTAGATCAAATGAAAGCATTTCATCCAAGCTAGAATCAGACAAAGCATTTCAAGCTTTCTGGTTTCCAAAATCACACAGGAATCACTGGGCGGAATAATAGAAATCAGACAGTATTGACTTAAAAGAAATTTCTCCATTACCTCCAAGAGACAATTATGTGTTAGGCTAGAGGACAAAAGGTATAGCCAAGATCAGTTCCAATGGATGGATTACTTTAACTCCTTATGTGGGGTTCATATTGAAGAGTGGGGAGTTGTGAGATTTTGAGAAAAGCCCTGCCAAATCACTTGACCTATAAATCTTTTGATGAAACAATTCTCTTGACTGTATAGCTCATCTCTCCAATGTTTAGGGGCCATCAATTCTAGCTTAACGGAATGTATTCAGTGAAGGTTTTATAGTTACTGGAATGTGAAATACTGTTTTTGCTCATTATGTTCAAGGGTTCTAACAAATAAATGATAGTAAAAGGGGGTTTGGGAGATGGGAGAAAACAAAAGATGAAATATATAATATAAAGATGATTCTGAGAGGTAGTGAGAAGAGAAGAAAAAGATAGTTGAAACCAGGAAAGAAGGCCATGCGTTTGGGGTGGTTTTTAATTTACTCATCAAACGGGTATTTATTGAGTTATAGGCAGTCCCTGGGTTATGAATGAGATAGGTTCTATAGATTTGTTAAGTTGAATTTATATGTAAGTTGGAACAGGCACATTTACCTATTTTTCTTTTTTTTTTTTTTTTTTTTTTATTTTTCTGAAGCTGGAAACGGGAGGCAGTCAGACAGACTCCCACATGCGCCCCACTGGGATCCACCCGGTCGCGACCAGAGCCACTCTAGCGCCTGGGGCAGAGGCCAAGGAGCCATCCCCAGCGCCCGGGCCATCTTTTGCTCCAATGGAGCCTTGGCTGCGGGAGGGGAAGAGAGAGACAGAGAGGAAGGAGAGGGGGAGGGGTGGAGAAGCAGATGGGTGCTTCTCCTGTGTGCCCTGGCCGGGAATCGAACCCGGGACTTCCACACGCCAGGCCGACGCTCTACCACTGAGCCAACCGGCCAGGGCCACATTTACCTATTAAATGCAACTTAGAGAGATGTTTGTCTTAACATTGTATTTATTTTTACCTTTCTGTGCCTATAAATACTTAAACATTTTCAACGTACAGAACCTATCTTGTCTGTAACCTAGGGACTGCCTGTATATTGTATGTGTCAGACAGACAAACACATAAATAATTTTTTAGGTGGTGATTTTAGTTATCGACAAATCTATGAAGACAATGAAATGACGATAGGATGGGGACAGTGTGGGCCTTGCCATCGGATGACCAGGAAAGACCTCTCTGAGGAGCTGACATTTGAGCAGAGAGCTGGGTGACAATAAGGAGCCAGTCCTGTAAAGATCTATATCTAGCAGTCAGTGTATCTGACTATTCAGAGGTAAAACCAGGCAGGAATCCTTTGAAAAGGAAAGTAGACTTCCTGATCTTGAGGCCTGTTCTGCCCCAGCCTTCTTGGCCCCATCCCTGACCACGTGAGGCAACCCCCCCCCCCCCCTGTCTTCTGAGTCCTCATAACTGACACCTGCAGCTCTTGGGCTATTTTGAGAGCAAAGACTGCAGAAAAAGTAGTGAACAGAAGTCAAGGTCTCTAACAGTGCAAAAGGGAGAAGAAAACACAAAGTTAGACAGAAGGGAATCAAGATGGGGGAAGGAGAAGAAAGCAGAGATGCCCGGAGCTTTTTTGTTTCTTTTCTGTGCATGCTTTTGTGGGAATTATCATAAGACTGATGGGAGGGTGAAACGTTTAGCAGAAAATCAAAACCCATTCCTTCATCTGTATTAATGTCCCATAAATACTTCAATATTTTTATGTTCTGCTAAACACACCTGGAAGACTTTTTCTTCGGTAAATGAAACAATAAAGATTAATGAGTTAATTTGGTAAAGCTGATTTGAATTGCACAGAAGGTGTTGCGTAAGTTCTTGGCATTTAAAACGTTATCTGACATTTAAAGGGAGATGACTGTTAATGAATTCAAGAGCTAATCTTATACTCTGACAGATTGAGCCACGGAAAATCCAGGAGTATTATCTTGCTGTAAACATAATGTGATTCAGTTGAAAGCCAGAACAAAAGAGAGCTATCAGCTGTGTACAAATATCCATATGCACACAGACACACACACATATATATAATGTAGCCAAACTTGCAGAGGACATTGTTAAATTAAATATTGTTTTCTTTCTTACTCTTGGATTGTATCTGAGCTACAAACTCAAGGAGAAATGCTTCTCCCCAGCAACTGTTCCTCCTTTCAACTTGGTGTATTTTGCAAGGTCACTAGCATGGGTTGGCTCTACAGTCACTGGGATACCTTACCTTAAGAAGGAAAGGAGATCTAAACCCAACCAGCTAGATCTTCACCCACGGATCCCACAGAGCCACCAAAGATACGGATCTGTCCTACAGGCGCCCCTCAGGCCCTCCCCTTTACTTCTCTCACTCCTTTCTAATTGGGGTTCCCCATCTCTGTAGCTGCAGCTTCATGGCCCCAAGAAAAGCTATTGTCCCTCATTAAGGAGGCTGCAACACTCTCGCTGTCTGCCTCCCACGCAGCTCACAACTTCATTCTGCTTGAGAGCCAGGAGTCTGTGGGAACCTGTGGGCAAGCTGAGAGCCCGAGGAAGAAAACAGAAAGAAAACAGATCTTGTAGCCAAGATCTGAAATGTGCTGGGGCACACACCCCGCCATTATCTTAGTGCTTGGAGAGCAGGGGCAGGAGGCCTTTGCTGAAAGCCTATGTGGTCTATCAAGTTGTCACATCAAACCTCTGTGAACACAGGGCATTTGTCCCCCTCCTGTGAGCAAACAAAAGGAAAAGAGTTAGTCCTTCCTTTGTACCACTAGGCCCCCTACTTGGCTGAGAGTCTGTCCCATCACTTCCCTGGGTGTGTGGGGGTGGGGGTCTGAATCCCAGAGAGGATGGATAGATCTGAGAGATGTAGTTAGTTACTGGGTGTTGGGGCAGGGGTGGGGAGGAGACCTGAGATTCTGAGCTCCCCCCTGGCCACATCCCCTGCTGTGTGTATGGACCAAATACTGGAAAGAGCCAGTGGGGCCAGGAGCTATGGGCTGAAGGGCCAGGCAAGCTTCCCGGTGCTTGGCTTTCTCAGGCTGGTATTTCTTGCCCATGGCAGCCTGTGGTACTACAAGTGGGCAGTGGGAATGGGGACACAGGTGGGGCTGAGGGGGGCACGGACCTCTGCTGGGCTCCCTATGACCGAGCTGCTTGGAGGCATCTGAGTGGACTGGGGCTTCTCCTATTCTGTCAACTTGGAGGGGACCCAGCTGGTGCGAGGCTGGCCACCCTGGTCATCCCCTGGTCCCACTCTGAGACTTTGTCTCTGTCTAGGTTTCCCGGAGAAGCAGGAAGCCTCTAGTTTTCAGGAGGCCAGATGGAACACGGGGCTCTCGATTCAACAACGTGGACTGTCTGCACGGCTTCTTTATTAGGAGCAAAAGGTACCCAACCACAGTGCGGTTCCACCAGCACAAGTCTGCCCAGTGGTTCCTGTGCCGGTCACCTGGGTTCATCACACGCTTCCTGGCCACCTGACATCCTGGTCTATTTACCTTCTAAAGGCAATTTGGTGCAGGTGAAGTACTGAGTGGACAGTTTTAGGAGGGCAGCACAGGGAGGTCTGGTGAAGATATGGTTTATTTGGAAGCCAGAAAAGAGCTTTTTTGTTTCTCCCTGCCACAAATTTTGGTCTTCATCCACTTCTTTATGCCTCAACTTTATGGAAGGAGATTTTACATTCTCCCGAGTGTTTATTTAGTAAATTAGCATAATAGCTAGTAAACATTAGACTAGGAAAAGGAACACTGTACTCTCCATCCAGTCTTGGCTTTTGTGAGGGACTGACTCATTTGGTGACTTTTGCCAAGTCATTCAGTTTTCTGTGCCTCAGTTTCCCTACCTCACTGTTCTCAAGGAGTCTTTAAATAATGAAACCCAGGACACTTTAATTCCAGGGTTTTTACAATCTGGAACTGCCTTATCTGTGAATTCTAATTGATATTATTCTAGGTTTAATTAAGTGCTTTGTTGATACAACAGAATCATTGTTTATCTGGCTTAGCAGGAGCTGGAGGAGAGACATTTTAAGCCAAAATAGTGATCTCTTCTGCCCCAGGGGAGGTAGAAACTAGCTTTTTCTGTGAGGGGGCGTCTGGCTGTATTTAGGCTGGAAGCCTGCCTGTATTTGAGAGATGATGCATCCTATCTTAGATGGGGAGATGGGAGGTGCTGGGTGCAGGGTGGGAAATCTGAACAAGTCCCCAGTTCATTCTAACCCCAAACTTTACTTTAACCCCAAATTGTGGAACTTCCTTGTTATGTTGGCTCTGATGTGACTTTTCCAATTTGACAACCGAGAGATAGGGAATCTCAATTTGTAAGCTGATTACACTATAAAAAGGTCATTTAAAATCAGTTGATTTTCACTAGAAAAAGAAATGTTACCCATGGTGTTTTGATTCCCACATTGGCCCGTAAAAGCTTATCTACTCCATAATTTAGTTGGACTCAGTAGTTGAACTAGCCCTGGTAATGTGGGACAGCAGAGGCTGAAAGAAGAGCAAGAAAGGAGTCCTCTCCCTTTCCTTCCTGCCTTCTTCCCGTCCACGGGGCCCTGCTGGCCTCCACCTGGAAGTCCTCCTCAGCAGCCATGTGCTGTGGGGCCTGGCATCCTGCTGGAAAAACTACTTCCAGCTCCAAGATTTCTGGTCTCCCCTCTCCCTCTGGCCTGTAGCTTGCTCCTTTAGGTTCAGGAAGGAAAACGATTTCAAAAAAGGTTTACAGTGAGATATGAGAAACCCAAAGGAATCTCTAATACAGTGGTGGGATTCAAGTAATTTAACAACCGGGTCTCTGCCCTAATAACTGTTTTTTGTTTTTTTGGTATTTTTCCAAAGTTAGAAGCTGGGAGGCAGTTGGACAGACTCCCGCATGTGCCCAACTGGGATCCACCCGGCATGCCCACTATAGGCATGCCACTTTATACTCAGCCCCTTTGGGGCGTTGCTCTGTTGCCGCTGGAGCCATTCTAGCATCCGAGGTGCAGGCCATGGAGCCATCCTCAGTGCCCGGGCCAACTTTGCTCCAATGGAGCCTTGGCTGTGGGAGGGGAAGAGAGAGATAGAGAGAAAGGAGAGGGGGAGGGGTGGAGAAGCAGATGGGTGCTTCTCCTGTGTGCTCTGGCCAGGAATCGAACCCGGATCTCCACATGCCGGGCTGAGGCTCTACTGCTGAGTCAACTGGCTAGGGCCAATGACTGTTTTAAGTATAAAAAACTGATATATTGAGGTCGCTGGTTCAAAAAACTGATATACTGAAAGGTACTTTATTATTACATCTTTTAATACTTAAATAAGAACAATAAAAGCATAAGCAAATGGCAAAATAACCTAGAGCTGTTTTCTCTGAACATATGTACCCTGATTTATCAATGTTACCCCATTAAAATTAATTTAAAAAATCAATAAATAACTAAAAAAAAAAGAACAATAAAAGAGATATACAAAACTAGATTGTTATAAGAAAGGGTTTTAAGATATTAATGAAAAATACTAAATAATACCTGACAAAAAACAATGAAACTGGTATTTAACATATTTCCATATTGCTTCTTGATTAGTGTCCTTACTTGCAATTTTTTTCACCTGTGGACGGATGAACTTTACTATGGGCACTTAGAATACATTGTTGTGCAGATGAACATTAAAAAGAGTAAGGAATGGTCAATTTGTGATTTCCACATTGGTTGGCTGCCCAGGGGCCCACCTTAGAGAAAACCCTGATTACAAGTGCCATTTTAACAACTGGTTCACCGAACTCAACAAAAAATTAGGTACCGGTTCTACTGAACCAGTGCGAACAAGCTGAATCCCACCACTGCTCTAACAGGTAGAATTGTAAGCAGTGAAACAAAATTCCAGACAGCTTGGAGGATATTGGGGTTGGAGGTAGGGCTTAGAGCAGGGGTCCCCAAACTTTTTACACAGGGGGCCAGTTCACTGTCCCTCAGACCATTGGAGGGCTGGACTATAAAAAAAAAACTATGAACAAATCCTTATGCACACTGCACATATCTTATTTTAAAGTAAAAAAACAAAATGGGAACAAATACAATATTTAAAATAAAGAACAAGTAAATTTAAATCAACAAACTGACCAGTATTTCAATGGGAACTATGCTCCTCTCACTGACCACCAATGAAAGGGGCGCCCCTTCCAGAAGTGCGGCGGGGGCCGGATAAATGGCCTCAGGGGGCAGCATGTGGCCTGCGGGGCCGTAGTTTGGGGACCCCTGGCTTAGAGGAAACAATTGATAGATTGGCTTGTAGTCCTGCCTTCAAGCTTCTCTTTTTCCAACTCTGAACTCTTAGATTGTTTGTATACAAGCTCCGAGTTCTGTTTTATAATGGCTTTCAAGTCAGAGGGTGGGGAAATAGAATAATTGTTATTATATTTTATTGGGACTGCATAGTGACAGGCATTGTGCTAATCCCTTTTCATATGTTGTTTCATCTAATCCTTGTCATGACTCCATGAGGGAAATATTATTATCCTTTACAGATGAGGAAATTGAGCCTCAGAGTGGTTAAATAACCTGCCTGCAACTATAGGGGCAGAGCAGGAGAAGCTGGGGTCTCAATGAAGCTTTATGGGTTTCCCAAACCAGTAGGCCATTTTTTTTTAGTGCAGGCCATGTGTTGAATGGGCTCTGTCTGTCAGGACCTCTGTTTCCTCATAGGCAAAAATGGGGATAATAACTGTATCTACCTTATAGGAATGATGTAAAGGTTAAGGGAAATAATCCTAAAGTCTTCACATAGTTATTCTTTAAAGTATTGGCTGTTATTACCCTTTAAAACAGGGGTATCAACCTTTTTATACCTACCGCCCACTTTTGTAGCTCTGTTAGTAGTAAAATTTTCTAACCGCCCACCGGTTCCACAGTAATGGTGACTTATAAAGTAGGGAAGTAACTTTACTTTATAAAATTTATAAAGCAGAGTTACAGCAAGTTAAAGCATATAATAATAATAACTTACCAAGTACTTTATGTCGGATTTTTGCTAAGTTTGGCAGAATAAATCTTTAGACAACAACTTACTAGAGTTAAATCTATCTTTTTATTTATCCTTTGGTTGCTCCGCTACCACCCACCATGAAAGCTGGAACACCCCCTAGTGGGCAGTAGGGGCCAGTTGACTACCACTGCTTTAAAAAGCCTCTCTGAAGACAATGGGGAGGTAACTGTTGAAGCTTATGATAGGTACATGGAGATTCATTATACTGTTCTCTCTACTTTTGCATGTATTTGCAATTTTCTATAATTAAAATGCAAAGAAAGAAAATAAAAAATTAACTAGGCACATATTATATGTCTGGTTGGAACTAGCAGCTAACAAATCAATAAACACAGACTTACTGAAATAAATAATAGTCTAAGTAAATACTCAACAAATAAAAGCCTTCGTTTTATAATTAAAAACAAAACCCTCTCTGTAAATTATCCTTAAATTGTCAATGAAGTGTTTAGGCTGACAAAGTAATCCTGTGGGTAAGGTTAACCCAAAAGATGAAGTTTTCTTAGATCTTCAAAAAAAACCTATGCATTTACAACCAACGCTATTTTTAAAACCAGGGGGAGAGGAAGGGGGAGGGAGAGGGAAGGATCCTGGGATCCGGGAAAAGGCTGTGCCAGACCGTCAGTAATGAGAAATACGTCAGGGTGGAGAGTAAAGCATCCTTCTCTAAATGGGCAAACACAGACAGTTAATTCTAAGGATCAGCACTAGGCCCAATCTTATCAGCCTCAAAAAGCGCTCCAAGAAGGATGCCTAATGACATCTTCAATCTGCACACAACCCAAAGTGTTTCCAGAGAGTGAAATACCAAATTGCAGCAACCAACAGCAGGAAGTATCTGGAGATTGTGTGATTATTAGAGAAATGTCAGCTGAACGTTCATATCATTATATCCTACACCTCCCCCTACTATAGCTACCATGTGCCAGGAACTGTGCTAAATCCTAAACACATGGGCTACAAAGGTGACTGGGCAGTTTAGAAAAAAGTACGTCTTTAAAGAGTAATAGCTTGTTCCTTTAGATAACAGTAAAAAATTCAGCTGAAGGTCAGGTATAGCTCAGGATACTGAAACAAAAGGTTATCTTTGTACCTTTGTACAAAAACTTAGTGTGTCTACAGGTGTGTGTATGTTTTTTCTTTGTCCTGAAGGAAGAAGGCTGAAAGGCGATATGAACACCATCTGTGAAACCCACAAGGAAACAGATGGGGTAAACACAGGTTTATTCAACCTAAATTCCAGTGTGCTAGAATTACAGGCTACTCTTTGAAATCTGAAAGAGGTAAATTTAGGAAACATAAGATCAAATATGAATTTATACTGTTGTAAACTCATAAAACCTGAGGTCAAGAGATAACCTGGGTCGAAATAGAAGTGGCTTTGTGAAATGGGGAAAAAGGGACATAAATCCAGTCTAACAGGATTTTTAGGACGCTACCAAAGTTCCAATCCTTACAAAGAAATAAAATGAAACCTAAGATAAAGCATGTGAGAAAGGATGTTTGCCTTCCCTAACAGAGAGAAAACTGGCAATGTGAAAACGTGACATGGTTTCTTTCTTATTTTAAACAGAGATGCAACAATTCTTGGGAAATATAATTAGGGTTTGAGCATGTTCTTTGATTTTTTTTTTTTTTTGTATTTTTCTGAAGTTGGAAACGGGGAGGCAGTCAAACAGACTCCCACATACGCCTGACAGGGATCCACCTGGCATGCCCACCAGGGGGTGATGTTCCGCCCATCTGGGTCATTGCTCTGTTGCAACCAGAGCCATTCTAGTGCCTGAGGCAGAGGCCATAGAGCCATCCTCAGTGCCTGGGCCAACTTTGCTCCAATGGAGCCTTGGCTGCGGGAGGGGGAGAGACAGAGAGGAAGGAGAGGGGGAGGGGTGGAGAAGCAGATGGGCGCCTCTCCTGTGTTCCCTGGCCGGGAATCCAACCCCGAACTCCTGCATGCCAGGCCGATGCTCTACCACTGAGCCAACCGGCCAGGGCTTGTTCTTTGATATTCTTTACTGAAAACCTCTCTGCCCTGATACCTCTACAAACCAGTGGGCTCAGGGTTCCTCTTGTCACAGCATTACAGATGGATCTGAATGGACAATAGAGTTTCATACTTTGAAATCCAAACTTTTCAGAAAAAAGGCAAGTTCATCATTGTTCCCTATGGTTTAGGATCAGAGGGATGGAATGCTGAAAAGGATGAGATCCTTAAAAGGAAAATTCTGATAGTCCTATCCAATAATCTAATAAAAATCTAATTAATGTTAAATAACCTTAACTAACAGTGGCTAAAAAATAATGGTGCTATGGTGTTGACCCTTGTTTAAAATGTTTTCTGTGACCCTCTAAATTGATTAAAGCCAGACTTAAGACGAGGTATCCTCATGATCTATTTTTTCTTCTTACAGGGAGAATTTTGGGAAGGGAAGGGGGGGTGGGGGAGGGGGAGGAGAAGGGAAGGGAGGAGGGGGGGGAAGGGAAGGGAAAGGAGGAAGGAAAGAAAACTAGGAAGACAAAATAAAAAAAAACTCAACACATCCCTAATTTCAAATGAGCATGACTACATTTTTTTGCATGCATTATTTGCAAGTTTTTCCCTACCCCTGCCATATATATATATATATATATATATATATATATATATATATATACTGCAGCAGTCATAGTTGACATCACTTTGATTTTCCACTTTTAAAGGTGGGTAGGGTATGTTACGGGTGTTTAGTGGGCAGAGGCTAGGGATGCTGCTCAATAACCCACAATGCACAGGAAAACTCTGCACAACAAAGAATATCTGGCCCCCAATGTCAGTGGTGTTGAGGCTGAGAAACCCTCTGTTATACCATTAGTAGTAAATTACAATTTCTAGTCTGAACAAATATCATTTTTTAAATACCTGAATTAACCCCCTCCCGAAGGGATATATCACAATTAACTTATCATCTCCCTGATGTTGGACTATTGAGGCTGTTTCCAAATTTTCTCTATTATAGATAATGCTGCAATAGACATCTTCACACTTTCTTTTCTGCTGAATTATTTCCATAAGATAAATTCTCAGAATTCAGAAACACTGGTCAATGGGTGTAGGAAAATGGCTAGGAATTAGACTGTTGTCCTGAGACAAGTCCTTGGTGCGGACTTTGGAATGCCAAGTCCTGCGAGGGCAGAACCCTACCCCGGCAAGCAATACTATGATTGTTTATAGCAAGGGTCCCAAACTACAGCCAGTGAACCACATGCGGCCCCCTGAGGCCATTTATCCGGCCCTCGCCGCACTTCCTGAACAGGTGCCTCTTTCATTGGTGGTCAGTGAGAGGAGCACTGTTGGGCAAATAAAATATTTTATGCTCACTTTGTTAAAGATGGCGCTGCCCATGTGGAAGCCATCACCCAGGTGATATTAATGTGTGTTGGGGGCGGGCTGTGGGCAGGCAGGATCCTTGTAGCCTGGGGCTTGGTTTTAGGACTAAGCCTTTCCCACCCTTTTTGATGTGGGGTGGTACAATCCAATTATGCCTCAGATAAGTGACTTTGTATCAGAGACTTCCTTATTTTGTATATTGGATTAAAGGTTTTGATTTCTACACTATAAAATGGGGGCAGAACAGGTGCTTGCTCTCTCGGTTCCTGGGATTATTAGCATTAGAGGAGAGAGCAGAGCAGAGAGCAGAGGGAGGCCACGTGGAGGAGGCCAGGAGAAGCAGCTAAGATGGCGGAGTGTTGAGTGAGTGAGAGGCCAGTTTGTGCAGAGTTTGTGCAGGAAGAAGGAAGGATATGGGAAACAGAGGTGAATAAGTCTGGTGAGCTAGAAACCTTTGATTCTAGGAAACTCGGATAAGTCAGTAGCTTTGTGAGTACTGAATGTGAGTGGGTTTTGGAGCCCAATGTGTGTTTTTACTTGCCCGCCGGGTGCAAGCTAGGATTAAAGATGATGGCCCACCAGTTTTGGGCTCCGTTGTTTCTTTACCGACTGTCTGAATCCAATGCGAACCTGCATGGGCCAGGCTGCTGTGATGGTAGCCTTGGCTTCTGGCTTTACAAGCACATTGACCATCTCATTAGCCAAAAGCAGGCCCATAGTTCCCATTGAAATACTGGTCAGTTTGTTTATTTAAATTTACTTGTTCTTTATTTTAAATATTGTATTTGTTCTCATTTTGTTTTTTTTACTTTAAAATCCCTATGCAGTGTGCATAGGGATTTGTTCATAGTTTTTTTTATAGTCTGGCCCTCCAACGGTCTGAGGGACAGTGAACTGGCTCCCTGTGTAAAAAGTTTGGGGAGCCCTGGCCGGTTGGCTCAGTGGTAGAGCGTCGGCCTAGCGTGCGGAGGACCCGGTTCGATTCCCGGCCAGGGCACACAGGAGAAGCGCCCATTTGCTTCTCCATCCCTCCGCCGCACTTTCCTCTCTGTCTCTCTCTTCCCCTCCCGCAGCCAAGGCTCCATTGGAGCAAAGATGGCCCGGGCGCTGGGGATGGCTCTGTGGCCTCTGCCTCAGGCGCTAGAGTGGCTCTGGTCGCAACATGGCGACGCCCAGGATGGGCAGAGCATCGCCCCCTGGTGGGCAGAGCTTCGCCCCTGGTGGGCGTGCCGGGTGGATCCCGGTCGGGCGCATGCGGGAGTCTGTCTGCCTGTCTCTCCCTGTTTCCAGCTTCAGAAAAATGAAAAAAAAAAAAAAAGTTTGGGGATCCCTGGTTTATAGGAAGCAGCTGATCCCGATAGCCGTTTTCCTACATGCCTGGGGGGCATCGGTTGGTCATCTTTCTCTGCACCTGAATCCATTGTCGACTAATCTGACCCAGGCTCTGCAAATTTGCTTGAGGAGCAAGGAGACCAATAAATACAATATAATGAGGCTGCAGAGATCTAGGTTGTCAGTCCTAGAGGCTGAGAGTCCCCTGTACCCATCTTTTCTCTATGTTGTGTCTTGTGTGTTTCTTCTTAAGTCCTGCAGTGCCTTCCTTTCGTGCACACCCATTGCTGAGCTGGTCGCAGCAAATGGATATGAATATTTTTTTGATGTTTCACGAGTCATATTGCCCTTTCGCTTTACAAATGGATTGAAACAAATTACAACCCACCAGATGTGTGCAAGTTTTAACAAAACCTTGGCAGTACTGGGTGTTACCATTTTAAAAAGTGAGAGGAGACACTCATCTTAAATAAAAAATTGTATCTCCATTTTGCCTCATTTTGCATTTAAATTGCTGCTCGGGAGGACTATCTGTCCACATTTGCTTTTTGTCACTATTATTGTCTTTTGCTTATTTCTTTAACTGGTTCTCAATGTTTTTCTTTTAAAATTGCATGTGGTCTTTAAGGAGTGTAAATAATAATGCTGTTTTAGTAAATGGAATTATTTTTAAACTTCTTAAAAAAAAGTTTTACTTTCATCACCCCCAGCATAGGTATGTTAATGTTTCCTCCAAGAATTTTCATTTACAATTTAAATACTCTTTTTAGGTGCTTGTCACCTCACCCAACCTGCAGCCTCTATTCAGAGAGGCCCTGGGGAAGAGGCAAAGCTCTCGCGATTGATGTCAGCTACCCAGGTAAGAACAGGACCTGGTCTCTGACAGTATCCCAGGAACAAATTTCCCTTAATCAAATGAAAGGCCTTAGGAGGAGCCACAAGGCAGAAAGGAAAGTAAATGTGAAGGAGAATATCACATTCTGTGAGGAGTTTGAAGGACCCGCATTTTAAAAGGGCACCATACCTTTAGGACTTCAGAACCGGCAATGCTCCATATGCAGCTATTAATATGCAAAAAATGCCTTATAAATACTTGATTCTGTTCACAGTGGGGAGGCAGTTCATTTGAAAGGGGAAATGGGAGCTTGGAGTTGAAATATGTCTGCTTGTCTTCTTTTCCTTTTTTCATTGCTCTTTTCATCTCCACATTTCCCCTTGTAGTCCCCCCCCCCCCCTTCTATCCTCTACTTAAACCCCGCCTCCAACTCTTAGGAAATGCTTGATGTCAGTTGCTACTCTCATTTTTATTAATGGATTTACCTCGGAGGCCCCGAATTTCGGCCAGGTGTGGACGGGGTGTCTCGGGAGCTAGTCCCATAATTTGCCATCTTGGGTATTGGAGGCCGAAGCCCTACCTTCCTGCCACCTTCCACAGCGCAGATAGGAAACGCACAGCAGAGGTGTTTAAATCCAACCAGTAGGGGGCGTCCGGAGGCAGCCTCCGGAACCGGGTATATCCATGAACCCGGTCACGTCTGCAAAGCATGTCCTGGTTTTCTCTCTTACCCACCCCTCAGAAATTATTTTCCAAATCTAGCTCTGTGACTTCTCCTTAAAGCATGGCGATGCCAAAATATTACACCTTTGGGTCTTCTTCTTCCCTCGCAGCTAGCACAGTGATAAAAAACAAGTGAAAGCATTTTATGTGGCTGAACTCCTAATATGGTCAGACCCCAATGAAAGGAGAGAGAGGGTGAGTCAGTGGGGGATTAACGGAAAGGAAGGAAGAACAGAAACTGCTGATGCTGATAAAGATCAATTTTGTGTGATATCCTAGCCTGCTGCAGAGTGGGAAGGAGACAGAGAAAGGAATCCACCCGATTGGCCAGTGGCCCGTCAAGGTACGTAACTGAAATTTGCTGGGCAGAAATTTGTTTCTAAATCCTTTCCAGATGCTCTACAGTAAACTCGAAACTGGTCATTTACATGGAATAGGTTGAGGAAGTAGTTAAAACTGAAGTCAGTGATTAATAAATGGCCATTAGCCTCAAGAAGTAAGGGGTGGGAGAGGCAAGGAAGATGCCTCCTTTTCCCCTCCCTACCTCCATTTTCTCTGTTTAGGGGCTGGTGGGGCTCCCTAGGCATTTTTTAAAATGGCTTTCATTTTGGGGGCTACTGCTAAAGGAAAGCAGACTACTGTGACTCGGACAAACCGACTGGTTCTGGCGAGAGGAACCCGCCTCCATTTACAAAGGAGGCACGTGAATTCTCAGAGCGAGCTGGTTTGCCACAGCCTGGGGGGCACAGGTTAAGGCCCTCCGTCTGTCCTGTGTTCCTCTTTCGGACTGCAAGGTTACCAGTTCAATGTAGGACTTAATTTGACACGACTGAGTCACTCTTTCCTGGCAGGTGATGTTCTCCTGAAATGCAGCGACGGGGCTGTGTGAATTTGGAGTGTATTTAGAGTGTGTGAGGTATTTGTAAGGCCTTTGGGGCTGTAGAATTATCAAAATAAAGCATATTATATACAATATTTTCCATAGTTACAGACTCTTTTTTTTTTGTATTTTTTGTATTTTTCCGAAGCTGGAAACAGGGAGAGACAGTCAGACAGACTCCCGCATGCGCCCGACCGGGATCCACCCGGCATGCCCACCAGGGGCGACACTCTGCCCACCAGGGGGCGATGCTCTGCCCACCCCGGGGCGTAGCTCTGTCGTGACCAGAGCCACTCTAGCGCCTGGGGCAGAGGCCAAGGAGCCATCCCCAGCGCCCGGGCCATCTTTGCTCCAATGGAGCCTTGGCTGCAGGAGGGGAAGAGAGAGACAGAGAGGAAGGAGGGGTAGGGGGTGGAGAAGCAAATGGGCGCTTCTCCTATGTGCCCTGGCCGGGAATCAAACCCGGGTCCCCCGCACGCCAGGCCGACGCTCTACCGCTGAGCCAACCGGCCAGGGCAGTTACAGACTCTTAAAAAAAGGAAAGCTTCTAGATCCCTTATAAAGAAAGTCTTCAAAGTGGGAATATTTAAAAAAAAAAAAAAAAAAGCAAACATTGGTTCTGTGCTTCCTCAGTAGCGGGCATGGACGGTTCAGCTGTGTTTTACCCCAGAGGAGCCTGACCCAGGCCGGGGTTTCTAACAGTGCGAGTTCAGGTCCTTCCACGGAACCCAGCTAGTCACACAGATGAAAACAAAACTACCTTTATTATTATTGTTTTTTAATGAGTGTGAGGGAAGAGGAGAAAGCCAGGCTGTGGCAGGAAGTCAGAGATAAGAGAAATAGAGATCCAGCCCCCTGGCTCCCGCGGCTGTCACTCCGCAGCCGGAGGCCTGAGGGGCCCCGAGCTGTGCTGTTCCTGCTGCGGGTTCACCCAGCGCAGGGGCGGCTGGAGGAACTCCCCTCAGTTTCCTCTCCAGAGAGAATTGGAAGACAGTCCCAGCCTCAGAGCTTCAGATGGAGGAACAAAATTATAAATACTTGTGATCACATGCCTTTGAATCATTAATAGGTATTCCTAACCCATCCAGATGAAGCATTTTTCTTTCTTTAAGGTATCCTTGTATTCTTTTTTTCTTGATAGCTATTTTTTCCTCCCCATTAGGAATGAGAATTGGAGTAGAAAAAACGGGTCCATTGCACAAAATCTTAGTAGCCTCGATGGAGGATACCTTTCTGTGTTCCTTGTTCCCTTTTTGACTTTTCAGAAATGAGGGAAAAGCCTATTCAGCTTATTCATGAACATGAAGAGCCAGACAAAACATTCCAAGTCTATGAGTTCAGGAACCTCTGTGATTTCATGGTTCATTTGTCTCAATTATTGATGAGGCAAATGAGGCCCAGAGAGGTGAAGAATCTCAGAGGGTTACACAGCAAGCCAGGGCAAGAACTTGAAAGTTCTGACTCCTTATCTTGCTCATTTAAAGTCAATACTGTACCTGTTTCTCTGGCTCTTGGGTCAAAGGTGAGGCTTCATTAAGATTCATGTGAAGATTGGTTCCAGATTCAGTGTTTGCTGTGGCAGAAATGAGAAAAGAATCAAAGCTGTCAGGTCTAGGTCTCATGACTTTTTATGCATACATACATACACACTTAGTTCATATGTGTAAGATTATGCATACACCTATTGCATTCATATTTACTCACCAAATACCCCTAACCTCTATCGGCAGAGTTTAAACACCATATTACCTATAGTGTTAAGACTTTATATTCAAATTTTTATTTTCTTGTTTTGATGGATGTTTAAAAGAACAAAATTAAATTCTTTGTGCTACTAAGACTCAGATAAAGCTGAAATTAAAAAGGAAATATTGATGGAAAAATCTGCTGATGCTGTCAAATATAAATTTTGTATGATCGTACTTCACAGAAGCAGAAAAATGCTTCTGCAACCTTTCAGATCGAGAGATCAGAGACTTCCCTTCTCCCTGATAATGTGGAGGGGCAACAGGTGAGGTGGAAACATGATGCCTAAGTGGGGCTGATGGGAAGGGACTAATGGAAATCACAGGGCTCACTTTGAGCAGGTGCCGCACACACACTGACAAGGTGTTGCTGTGTAATTGTAGGGCCAGTGGCTGTGGCTGTGGCTGTGGCTGTAGCCACGCAGATTCCCATTGGATTCGGGCAGATGGTAAAGGAACTGTGGAGCCAGAAGATGGTGGGCCATTCGGTTTATTAGAGTCTCCTAACGGCAGATGAGCAAACAGGCAGGGAAGACCACTTCCCTCTCACTCAGGGCTCCCAAGCCCCTCACAGGCCCCCACCAGCCTCAGCACTCCCCAGCCAAATTGGCCAGGTCAAAATCTCAGGGCTCCCAAGCCCCTAAACTCTCTCTCTCTTTCTGCACTCTTCAGCAAAACAAGCTGGGGGGAAAAAACCCTTCTCTGGCAAACAATAGCAATAACTGCAGCTCCCACAGTAGCAGGCAGTCCGCAATTTGCAATCTGCCGCCCTGAGGGCACGCACCCGCAGTCTTCCATAGACTAGACACACAAGGCACTGCCCCAATACAAGTGAGCAAACCTAAAAGAAAAACACTTGTTTACCCAACAGTAATGCACTTGCCTCTCATCGGTGGTTGTGATGTCTCTGCTCTCTACAGGTGTGGAAACTGAGGCTCAGAAGATAAAGTGACCTACCCAAGGTTGTTTAACAAATGAAGTTTTGAGTAAGAATTTGAGCCCAGGACTGCCTGCCTCAAACCCCAAGCTGCAAAAGGATAGGATTTATTTTGTGGGGTTTTTTTTCCTCCCTAAAAGTAAATTTAATGTTTATAAAGGAATGTTTATTTGAGGAACAGACTTAGCCAGGCACATGGCTCTCTGACAAAGGGTTTTTAGCCTCTTATGTGGGACCAGTGTTCAACAAAAAGTTCTTTTCACGCTTGCTACTCAGAAGTAGCTCTCTAAAGAGTCTGTGGCCATATGTGACTCTGCCTCTTTGTCTCTTTGACCTGGAGCTTCTAGTCATTCCTTGTGGGCTGACCTTTCCTTTTCTGTTGTTTCTCAGCTGTCCTCTTCTGTCTTGTTTGAAAATGGCTTCTGCACAGATTTAAAACATTTTACAATTGAAAACAGCTGGGGAAACTGAGGCCCAGGGAGTGGTTTCGTGTGATTGGCTCAAGGCCATACCTTGAAATAGCACAAGACCGGATCTCCTGATTTAGTATCTTGTACTTTCCTCTCCACATCACACTGCCTCCTGTTAGCCTCACTTGAGCTTGCCACATCCCAGCTGCTTGGCCTCTGGACAAATCCAGCCCAGCAGAATTGTGTTGTGATGAGGTTCACTTCACTGTGGCTTGAGAGGAACCATGGGTCTCTTAGAAATAAAACTTATAAATTCTAACGCATAAGGAAAGTTCTTGCAACACCAGGAGAATGAATCAGTCAGCCAGAGTTCAAGAAATGTAAACACATTTTTAGATAGGAGGCTGAAAAATCGCTTAAAACTTCTCCATCTCGTGGGTCAAGACCCTGGTAATTTACTGAGGTCCAAACTGTCAAGGAGGAGACACAACTTAAACTGCATTCCTAGGAGATAAAGCAATGGGGGTGGTAAAACCTCCTCTCTGAACAATGTGGGAAGATCTATCCCTGTTATCAAGCTGAAGAAACTGACTAACCCATTGACCAACGCAGACAGCTGGCTGTGAACACAGACCGGTTCTTTTTCATCGTTCTGGAGGTGGTGTGCACAATCACAGATACAGGCTGCACAACTTCCAGGCCCGCCTGAAGCTGGGAAACTCGGGGTCTTTCTGTGATGAACATTTCTGCCACTAAAGAGATAAACAGAAAACATTCCTTTCCTGGCTGCCCACCATCAGGCCTGAGTAGATTTTCAAATGTTAGCATTAATCTAACCACAGGCTTTTAGCAAGGAGATAGCCTTCCCACCAGATAACCAGGCAGTTTCAGAGATGACCCTTACTAGATGGGGTCTCATCCTAAGTCTTTTTCTGCCTTCTCAAATCATGGGATCCTTCACCAAACACTCAAAGCTTGAACAGCAGGAAGGAGCATCTGATTCTAGTCTGGAATAAGATGCCTTAAAATTTGCTTCTATTTAAACTTATATTGACTGTTTAATTGCCAAACTGTTGTTCATTGCTTTAGATAAAAATGTTTCACAACGCTTATTTCCCTCTGGTGAGACCCATCTGGTATCAGAATGGAGACAGAACTTCAAAAAGTCACCTTATCAGGCAAAGTGGGCTACCTGACTCTTTCCATAGATGTGTGTCAAAGCTTGGGAAAGAATTTCAGACCCATAGGCTCCTAAGTGGCCAAACATTCTTTGGCCACAAGGGCCATTGCTTTGGAGATGCTGGAGGAGGAGCCTTTTAAAATATGTTTAGGGTCTTTTCCCACACATACCATTTTTGAGGTATAAGTAGCCTTTGATCATTAGTATGCTGTCATGGAACTTCCTCCACAACTTGAAGTGATTCATCATTGACGAGGGGATCTATTCATTGTCAAACAGATCTCAGAAAGCACCTTTGCCTTCTCATAGTTTTACATAGGGACTTGCAGCAGAAACCAATAGGAAGAGGCCTAAAAGTCAACCTTTGTACTTTCATGGTTTTGTATTTTTGGTCAGAAATGGAAGAGGCAAAGGCAAATTCCAGATTATTTAAAAAAGAATTCTTCCCAGTATAAACTAAACCATAAAAGGAACGATAATTCTGGCTCCTTTATATAGCCTTGCTGACCTTTCTTTAAGAATGAGATCTAAAAATACTTATTTTATATGATACCACTCAAGATGCCTATGACCAACAGAGTATTTATTGTGTTATAATAAATCTCAAGTCTGCTTGCTTAATGTAGGAGACCAAAACCCAAAACGGCCTTTTGGTATTATCATTACCAAATTCTTAGGATAAGATTTAAGACCTTGGTAATGCTATACATTTTCTTTTTAAATATTCCCGGATGAGGAGGGTGAGATGGGCACACTGAATAGTTAGTTGCTCAAGACCTGAGAAAGCCTCCGGGCTAAAGACATACCCTAGGGACCTCTATTCAAGGGAGGTGAAGTAGAGGCATCTAGAAGGTATGAGTCAGTCTGAATTTAAACATGGAAATGCCTAGTAAATACAAGGGCAATATTTTTCTTCCAGTTTGGAATAACAGTTCTTTTACTTATGTCTTTTAGACCAAGGCTAGCTCAGTCTCAAAGGTCTGGCTTTAGTTTTGGGAACACCAGCTTCTCTCCAAAGTTCATAAATTATTTTTAATGAGAGGTCCAATGTTACATGGCAGTTTACCAAGCCCAAAATGGAAGTCAAGATAGATGAAGGAATTTAAATTCGATTTGTGCAACAACAACAAAAAAATCAGCTACACGAGAAACCCTCCAATCAAGGTACATTCTAAGATTAGTAAAGATATCTGGTGGAAGACTGTGTGGAAGAAGGGAATTCAAGAAGTTGAAGGTAGAGAAACATACAAAGTGGCCAATCCATTCAATTCATGTGGTGGTCTTAATTCTGCAGAAAATATTGTTCTTGGTTAGAGGCTCTCAAACAAGTATAGACATCTGGTCCCCCAGCCTCTAGTTTTACCCCCTTTAATTCATTCTTTACATGGCTGGAAGAATCATTTCTCTAAAATAAAAATTGATTATGTAAATTCCTGTGTAAATAGGATCTCACAGCCTTTGGGATAAATTCCTTAGTTGCTGTCTATGGCCCCTTATAATTTAGCTCTTGCCTATCCCTCAGCTGCATTTCTCACCACTCCCTCTCTTCCATGTGTCCTGGGCTTCAGGCATTACAAGATGCTCACATTTCTCCATGCTGTCATTTTTTCCTAACTCTCATATGGTCTCTTTCCCTGGAGCCTCCTTTCCCTTTCTTCACTTGCCTAGTTTCTACATATTGTATTTTTTGCTCCATAAGACACACTTTTCCCCCCTAAAAGTGGAGGGGAAAATGCCCATGTGTCTTATGGAGCGAATGTTCATTTTTTTAGCTGCTGCAGGACACTGTGCCGGTAAACATATAGAATGAGCACCAGTGGGAGTGTAATCATACCTGCCACAGTGGCATGCGGAACCCTGGCATCTGTCTGAGCATCTTAAATTCTGACACTAGTGATGATGAGTTCCTGGGGTTCCCGGACAACTAGAAGAGTGTTTGAACATTAGAGTCTCTTCTCATTTTTTAATAACAGTGCTAATTGTTAATATTGCTGTTGAGTTTACATTGTTGAAATATTATTGTGGTATATTTTATTAAATATTTTAACACACCATTTGGTTCAGGATTTTTTTTCTTATTTTCCTCCTTAAAACCCTAGGTGCATCTTATGGAGGGAAAAATAAGGTATATCTTTAGAAACTCAGTGTGAGTGTCCTTTCCTTCCAAAAACCTTCTCAACTTCCAGGTTTAGGTAGCCTGTGCTCATTCATAGCTCTAAGCATATTCCACTACTTTAAGGCATGGATTTTTTTTATATATATATAAATAAAATTTTATTTTAATGGGGTGACATCAATAAATCAGGGTATAAGGCATGGATTTTTGCCTCTTAACTGTATTCTTGTGCTTAGCACTGTATTTGGCATTAGGAGATGGTCAATTAGTGTCTGTTGAGTGAATGTATGGATGAATGAATAAGCAATCTTTAAGTGCTCTGTAAAACAGACTCCCTAACTCTTTCTATTGGACATGTTCCGATGTTGATGTCTTCATTAATTTTCAAATGAGGAATTATAAAGAACTAAGACAGTGGCAAATGAAAATCCTTAGGCCACAGGGAAATGCATGAAAGAAATAAGAGAGGAACTAGGAGGAGCCTGGCTGGTGGTTCCAAACCCTGAGATTGCTGGTTTAAGTGCAGGCTTGTCAGCTTGAGCGCAGGTTGCTGGCTTGGGCATTGGGTCATTACATGATCCCAAGATTACTGGCTTGAAGCCCAACGTCACTGGCTTGGCTTGAGCACCCTCCCCCCCATCAAGGCACATATAGGAAGCAATCAATGAACAACTAAAGTAAAGCAACTACAAGTTGATGCTTCTCATTCTCTCCCTTCCTTTTCCCACCCCCCCCAAATCAATAAATAAAAAAATTTTTTAAAAAGAGAAACTAGGCCTGACCTGTGGTGGCTCAGTGGATAAAGCGTCAACCTGGAAATGCTGAGGTCGACGGTTCGAAACCCTGGGCTTGCCTGGTCAAGGCACATATGGGAGTTGATGCTTCCAGCTCCTCCCCCTTCTCTCTCTCTGTCTCTCTCTCTCTCCTCTCTGTCCCTCTCTCCCCCTCTCTCTCTCCTCTCTAAAAATGAATAAATAAATAAAAAAAGAGAGAGAGAGAAACTAGGAGGAAAAAGCCCTTAGTAAAAGCCCCATGCTTCTTTATGGTCTTCTTGATGAAAGGATAACAAATATTTGAAGGGTGTTAAAATAGAAAACAGTATTTATGGATTATGGATTATTAGTAAATGAAAATGATCATTTTTTGATCACTTGACAGAACAAAAATTAATATAGTGAACTCTTTTACAGATTGAGAAATATAAATGATACATATACACACACAGACATCTGGAAATCCATACCAGCCTTAAAATGCATTGTGCGAAGTACTACTTCACTGCTGGAGCAAGCTTTGATCCTTGTGCATATCATGTATTAAGTGCACAGTAGATCTTGACGACTTTGGGAGGGACACATCCTGAGAATTTCAAGAATCCTTAGATTTGTGAATACCCCTAGTATATCATATTCCCACTAAAACTAAAGTAGAAATGAAAAAAGAAGGGGCGTTCTTTAGACTTTTCCTGAGCCTATAAATAAATGAGTCTATAAACAAAGGATTAGAGTGATTTATAAAAACCATTTTTGGCAGAGAACCATCAAATTATTAGACCATTTGACTTTCTCTTACTTCCATCACCAGCCCTAGCAGTTGGCCTTCCCTCAAGAGCTATTAAAAAATAAACATTTATTTATATATAAAAAAATCAATGTTCTTTTTTTTTAAAAAAATATAAGAACTATTGCAGATGTTACAATGAATATAGACCACAACACTGAGATGTGGATGCTGGATGGTGGGTAGGTGCTCTTTGAACTTGATTCCAGGGGATATTATTTTCAGAGTAGTGTTATATCAATTTTCCTAAAAACAAAAGGGGAATATGAAACACAAAGAGCTGTAAGAGTTTTTTTGTTAAATTCATTGAGCAAGTCAAGGGAAAAAGTAAATTTCCTATATTCTAAGCCAGGGGTTGGGAACCTATGGCTCGCAAGCCAGATGTGGCTCTTTTGATGGCTGCATCTGGCTCGCAGACAAATCTTTAATAAAAAAATAACATGGCCCTGGCCGGTTGGCTCAGTGGTAGAGCGTCGGCCTAGCGTGCGGAGGACCCGGGTTCGATTCCCGGCCAGGGCACATAGGAGAAGCGCCCATTTGCTTCTCCACCCCTCTGCCGCGCCTTCCTCTCTGTCTCTCTCTTCCCCTCCCGCAGCCAAGGCTCCATTGGAGCAAAGATGGCCCGGGCGCTGGGGATGGCTCTGTGGCCTCTGCCCCAGGCGCTAGAGTGGCTCTGGTTGCAACATGGCGACGCCCAGGATGGGCAGAGCATTGCCCCCTGGTGGGCAGAGTGTCGCCCCCTGGTGGGCGTGCCGGGTGGATCCCGGTCGGGCGCATGCGGGAATCTGTCTCTCCCTGTTTCCAGCTTCAGAAAAATGCAAAAAAAAAAAAAAAAAAAAAAATTACATTAAAAATATAAAACATTCTCATGCATTACAATTTATTCATTTCCTACCGCTCATGTTCATGGTTGCTGGTGGCTGGAGCCAATCACAGCTGTCCTCCGGGACAACACCAAATTTTTATTGGATAATGTGTAACGTACACGGGTCGTTGTATGGCTCTCACGGAATTACATTTTAAAATATGTGGCGTTCATGGCTCTCTCAGCCAAAAATGTTCCCGACCCCTGTTCTAAGCCCTGAAAGAGGTACTCTGTGCTTATAAGGGCAGTCCCTTTGGAATGTGCTTTTCTGCAAAGACTATGGTCTGCATGATGGTGAGACTCCCAAGTAAACCTTTAAAAAGCTTGTTTAACTCATACTATACCTGAACTCTTTTATTAGTCAAATACATATGAAACACCTGTAGTTGGGTGTGCCAGGAGCATTCCACCAGGCACTTGTGGTACTTGTGGATCCCTGCCCTTAAAAAGCTTGCAGTCTGATGGAGAGAAAAGCTCAATAGGTAGACAGTTCTGTAAGAGAGATGCTGCAATGGTGTAAGCATCAGGTGCCGTTTGAGCAGGTGGAAGCACAGAAGAACCACCTGGAGTGAGGTCGACTGGTGAGCTAAATTGGGAACTGAATGATTAGTAGGAGCTAACCAAGAAAAAGGGTAAAAGTTGGGGATAACAGAATGTAGAATGGTGGTTGCCAGGGAGTTGGGGTGGGGTTGGGGGAGAATGGCAATTGTTATTTCATGGATATAGTTTCAATTTTGAAAGTTGAAAATAGTTTTGTTGTACAACAATGCAAACGTATTTAACGTTACTGAACTGTACCCTTAAAAATGGTTAAGTCGGCAAATTTTATTTTATGTGTATTTTACCACACTTTTAAAAAATGTCAGAATAGGAGGAGATAAGAAATTGTGCTCCAGGCAGAGGAAACGGTATTTTCATAAGCTTGGAAATAAGAAAGATTTGCGTTAGCATGAGGTCTTTAGTTACTAGGAATAGAGAAGAGAAGGAATAAGTTTTCCTTCCTGTTCCTGGATATAGAGTTTGCAATGGGGCAATTCTGAAATGGCTTGTCTTTGGCACCCTACCATTTCCCTTTTTGTACTTTTCTCCTTCTTCTGCCTCCTTCCCTGCCATGGAGACAATAACTACTCGAGACCACAGGGAGTGCACCAAGGGACTAGGGGTGACCGCCTCACAATCCCCTAAACAGTTTTCATGAGAAGGGCCGGACCCCCAGTCCCTACGGGTATTTACTGATACACACAAATAGAAGCAGGGACAAGAATGTGGCAATCAGGAAGGGGAACTTCTTTAGAGCAGACAAAAGGGCAAGAGAAGTAGCTCACTTCTGAGATATCTACCCCGCTTATTGATGAATCAGAATTGCTGATTCTATCCCTATGGTGTGCTGTGTTCAGCACTTATTGTGTTCAGTACCTTCTATCAGTGATGCCACTGTGGCTTTTGCCTCAGGGTACTGAACTGTGTCCCTATTCTATGTTTCTATTTAGGGCCTCTACACTTCCCCATATGGCTAATACTCTTGTTAATCCAAGCCCTCTGGGGCATTGTGCAAGTCAGACATGTATCAACCCTTAAAACTCTACTCACCTTAAATTTAACCACCTGTGTTTCCACCTCTATCAGAAAGTTTAGTTCTCATCTAGGTTGCAAGAGGACAGCATCCAATTAAATACATTTTTACTTAAGTGTGAATGACTATTAGCTTTTCAGTATCAGTATTTTTAAGGGGAAAACTTCTGAATCCAAAGTGAATCTATTATTAGTGAGACTTAAATAGTAGAATAGTAGAAGTGAAATGATAACATTATGACCATATTAGGAAGAATATTTTTGGTCTGGAGAGCTACCCTGTAAACAGGCCTATCTTGCTTGGAAATCTGTCTCAAGACTTTGGTTCTCCCAAACAACTTCATTTCTTTTTCAGCTCCTTTTCTTATCCCATATCTCTAAAAGTTGCAAATCATTTTCAGTGTTACCCACAAATGGGTGTCTGATGCTGGTTAAGGAGAATTGGCAGGAGAAAAGAAAACAGAAGCCATTTGTTTGTATGGGTCATTTTAAATCAGGAACTTTTTAAATTCTCCCATATTGTCAGATGGAAATGTGCCTATTTAGATCGACATCATCACTAACCATATATAGTGGTAAAAATGCAGGTTCTTATGGTTCAAATCTCAGCTTCACCACTTAGCTGTGACCTTGGGCAAGTTACTTAATCTCTCTGGGCCACACTATCCTAGATGAAAAGTGAAGATAATAGCATTTATCTTATATCATTGTTGTGAGGATGAAGTGAAATAATGAATGTAAGGCCCTCAGCACAATGTCCAGCATGTCAAAGATAGATAACAATGGTAGCTGTCATCATCATCATCATCATCATCATCATCAGCTTTTGCTGGAAGGCTCCTATCTAAGAGCTGCTTTGGCCCATTTCCAATCAATGAGTGAGAATGAGCAGAATAGACACTGAAACTCTTCTCACCATGATCAGCATGTCCACCCAAGGAGAATGGCAGGAAGGGTAATTCAGAATGCCAGGCTCCTAAGTAGTTCTCTGCTTACAGATTTTGAGATTGACAAGCATGTGATTTTGCCTTTTTTTTTTTTTTTTTTCTTTTTTCCAGTTTTGCGGTCTCTGGCAAAAACAATTCCCTTCACCGAGCTCTGGCTCGGCTCTCCATCTATGGCCTTGCTTCCTGTTACTTTAGCAGATCTCTCACACAGGATTCATTGCTGCCTGCCCCCAAGTAAGCGGCAAGGAAGACCACACACATGTTCCTATTAATCCAAGACTATTTTTAGGAGAGAGGGAAAGTCTCTACATAATCATCCCTTCTGCCTGGTCTGAAGCCGAAGCAGCAATGGCTGTGCGTGGAGGATGAGCTACAAAGTCAACCTACACTTCTAGTTTTTGCTTATTTCTCTATGGGGGGTACAAAGTATAAAAGGAAGCTTGGAAGAGGCAGATCTGGCCTCAGTCCTTCATTTAAAATATAAGCCTCAGTGTCTTTTCCTCTCAGATAGTTGCCAGCTTGTGGTTGTGCAAGCTGAGCTGGGCACAGCTCTAAGAGTCAGTGTCCCCCTTATTATAATGTGACTTGTGCAGCATATGACATAGAACCCACAGAACATCGCTGCACGTTCTCCCTCCTGGGCCAGCTAAGTCTCCCTCCAGGTCCACAAGCACCTGGTTCAACCCAACTTCTCCCCTAATATTTACACTCTGACTACAGCATGCAGGGCTGCCCCTGAGTAACTCATGAGGAAACCATGTTTCTCAGAGTCTCCAACAAGGGAACCCTCTGTCCTACTTATTGCTATATTTGGGGAGAAACTCTGGGTCTAGAGGTCTAGTTATGAAGTAATATGTATGTGGGTCACATGTGAGATGAGAAGTATAGGTGACTTTGTGAGGGAAAGCTAAATTTTTAGGAGATGTTGAATACTAAACCCTTCCTTTTCCGGTGTGATATTTGAACTGACAGATTTATGGGCTGAAAAACAATAAGGGTTTTACCTGAGAGTGTGAAATAGTTTTGAAAAAAGCTATTTTCCTTTCAACAACACAGGGGAGAACACCAGGTGGATGGCTTGATATGTAAGCCTTGTAATGATTTGGATAGTTTTGAAAATTCATAGATGCTATCATGGAAAGAAAGTTGACTTTGTACTTAAAAAGCATTGAAGCCTGACCTGTGGTGGCACAGTGGATAAAGTGTCGACCTGAAATGCTGAAGTCCCCGGTTAGAAACCCTGGGCTTGCCTGGTCAAGGCACATATGGGAATGGAGGCTTCCTACTCCTCCCTCCTCTCTCTCTTTCTCTCTCTCTCTCTCCCCCCCTTTCTAAAATGAATAAACAAAATCTTTTTAAAAAGCATTGAAGGAAATAATATTTTTATTTAAGATGTTTAAATGTGAAACCCTGCAGGGACCATGATGCTAAATTTCTGAGAGGGGAATTTTTGGCAAAACAAGTACATGAAACAGTTAACGCTTGACACATGCTGTGAGGAGGTGCCCAGATTTGAGCAGCATCTGTGTCACAGGGCTGGTGCATGCCGCACCAGCGGTGGGATGACAGACATGCGTGAGGAGCCCCAGCCTCCAGCTGTAGCAGAATACAAGGGTTGGACCATGGGAGACATGAGGGATTCAGGCCCATCTGATTACAGCCAAAGAGACAGACAGGCTTTTGCACACCCCGGGTGAATTTCTTCTGTGATCTCTTAGAGTCACTGTAGGTGAGAATTATTCTCCTACCTGTCCTTGTCAGTCAAAATGAAAATTAGTTAAAACAATGTAGTTTTAATGGCCATAAAGGATTACGATGACAGACCAGAAGAAGATAGTTCATGGGAGGGAACAGATAGTAAAGAGGTCAGCTGAGTGGAGTGGAAATGGAAGAAAGGTTTAGGAAATTTGGTGTGTGTGTGTGTGTGTATGTGTGTGTGTGTGAAAGAGAGAGAGAGAGAGAAACTGCAAGAGACAGAGAGGTGTGAGGTAGCTATAGGGAAAAATGGTCCAGGTCAGGAGATCATAGAAAATTCAAACTGGAAAAGACTTTTAGACCGGACTGTCCATCTAACTACCCACTAAAACTAATATCCAAATACATGCATGTATGTATGTATTTCTGTTTCATTGTCTCATTACTGATACTAACTATACTAGAGAGCCTGCCAAAAATGAATGTTTGGATTGATTGGTTTGCTGAAGTGTGGCGGGTTTGGAAAAGCCTGCTCCTTGGTGCTTTTCCATGTCGGTGTGCATGCATGCAGCCACACGCCTGCATGGAACTTAGGCTGAGCGCGGCAGCATGGGATTCTGAGAACCAACACTAGAGAGAGGAAAAAGCCATAATTAGTGTTAATTGTTGACCTTACAGTTCAAGAATGGATGCTCTGGAGAATGGGAAATGAGAACAAACATTAATTATTGAGAAAGGGACCTTGGAGACAGACACTCTGGATTAAAAGGAGAGAGATAAATTGCATAATGAATGTTAATTTTCCCTCAAAGAATTGAGTGCTCAGTGGTTGGAAGGGGAAAAGAGGCTAAAGCAATCATGAAAGAGAAACCTCAGTGTGTGTTGGGGTGAGAGGGCACAGGAGGGTTATACTAACACTCTCTCCATCACGGCTTCTGCCTTGCCCTCTGCCTCACTCACGGCTCCCAAGAAACTTGCTATCAGGGTTTTCCTTAGAACTCTTATTACCAGTTTTCAGCGGGGAAGCTCAACTACTTCCCCGGGAGCACATAAGCCAGAAACCAGCCACATTGCATTACTGACAGGCTTAGAGGTGCATAACACTGGAATTCATTTTTTATGAGTGCTGGTGGGAGTTTGACTTAAAACGAGGGAGGAGGCCAGAGCTGAGTGCCACGTGGGAGAGAGAGGATGTGCCCTGTGGGAGTGACTGGGGCTCCCGGGCCTTAATTGTTGTTTTATCTTAATTAACATACACGACATATACACATACGTGCTCTCCCCAAAGTCATCCTCTTAACTGAAAGTGAAAACAGAAAAAAGGTAATTTGAGTAGAAAATTAGAGATGAGAATTGTAGCCAGTTTTGTCGGGAGGCTCTCCACACAGGCTAGTCCCTAGCTGCTCCGATCTCGAGTGCTGGTTGAGATCCCTACATCCAGTGGGTGGCCCTGGCCATCTTCCTTTTTTGCAGGGTCTCCTACGACTGTCCACTGTCCTCATCAGCTGTTGCCTGGGTGATTCTTTTTTTTTTTTTTTTTTAAGATTTTATTGATTCATTTCTAGAGAGGAGAGAGAGAAGGGGGGAGGAGCAGGAAGCATCAACTCCCATATATGCCTTGACCAGGCAAGCCCAGGGTTTTGAACTGGCAACCTCAGCATTCCAGGTTGACCCTTTACCCACTGCATCACCACAGGTCAGGCTGGGTGATCCTGCAGTAGTCTGAGTGCTTGACCTTTTCTCTTGCCTGTTCCTTCATGCTGGCACGCATGTTGGGTTGTATGACGTCCCTCCTCAAACACCTATGATTGCTTGTTGCCTGAAACAGTCAGCATTGCAGCTCCACGCTGGCCCAGGAGGCCTTGCCTGGCCTGGTGCTGGCCTGTTTTTCAGCCCCGTCTCCCCACTGAGAAGCCCTTCCATTGCCCCTCCCCCAGGGTTCCTCTTCATCCCACATCATCCCATATGAATGCTCTACCTTCCTATCTCTTTGCCTTTGTTCATGCTGCTCCCTTAGCTGCTATGCCTTTCTCTCTTTGCTTATCCACTTCTACTTATTCTCAAAAGTCAGTGCAGATGAGATTCTCTGCAAAAACTCGTTCTAGTCCCCTCGGTTAGACTTAACTGCTCCTTCCTTGAACGCCCCTGACTTGTGTGATTTAGGCATCTGTTACAGCAGTCATTTTATCCTGCCTTGTGGAAAAGTTAGTTGCTTGAGAATCTTCTCACACGGACTGTGAGGTCCTTGAGGGCAACAGCCACAGGGCTATGTCGAGCCTTGGGGTGTGGGGTGAGGAGGTGTGGGGTGCCCCTGAGAATGAATCGCAGCACTGCCGCTTACCAGGGGGTCATCAGTGCGTGCCAGGGTGTTAACCACCTTGTGTGTCCATTTCCTCACAATGCTGTGTGAAGGAAAGTCCTCCCTTTATAGGATTTGGGGGGTGATGGGATGAGATGACAGGTGGCACAGTGCCTGAGAGTGCTCACTTTCCATATCAATAGCCTCCCTGTCTCCTGTATGTGGTAGGTGGTCAGTACATTTTATCAAAGGAGTTGAACACACGTGTAAAGGGTCTTCCCTCTTTTAAGCCCATGATGTTTCAAATTGGAATTTTTTTTACAAAGTGTACTTCAAGTATGGTCTGGTTTGATTGTCACAAAGCAATGTGAACTAGGACGGCAGATACTACTATAGTTGCATGATATGAGTTAAGGAATATGGTAAGCTGCTATAACAAAGAGACTCCAACAGAAAAAGATTTATATCTCTTTCACTAAGAGTCCAGATGGAGGCGGGCAGGCCAGGGTGGCTGTGCTGCATGATGTTATCCAGGCACTGTGGTTCCTTATATCTTATGGCTCCATCATTTCATGGAGAATTGCCCTCTTCCATGTGGTTGAAAGCTATTTAACCACCACAACCAAGTCTAAGGGGAAAGAGAAGGAAGAGGGCAAACAGTTTCCTTTCAAGGAAATGACCTGGAAGTTTCACATGTTACTTCCAGTCACATTTCATTAGTTAAAACAGTCACATGGCCATATCTGTTTGGCTGGGAGACATAATTTCTAGCTGGACTGCTATGTGTTCAGCAAAATGTTAGAGTGGGGTATTCTATTAATAAAAGGAGCAGTGGAAGAATGGAAACTGGGGAAGAGTGGGGTATTCTATCAATAAAAGGAGTAGTGGGCCCTGGCCAGTTGGCTCAGTGGTAGAGCGTCGGCCTGGTGTGCGGAAGTCCCGGGTTCGATTCCTGGCCAGAGCACACAGGAGAGGCACCCATCTGCTTCTCCACCCCTCCCCATCTCCTTCCTCTCTGTCTCTCTCTTCCCCTCTTGCAGCCAAGGCTCCATTGGAGCAAAAGATGGCCCGAGCGCTGGGGATGGCTCCTTGGCCTCTGCCCCAGGTGCTAGAGTGGCTCTGGTCACGACAGAGCTACGCCCCGGGGTAGGCAGAGCATCGCCCCCTGGTGGGCGTGCCAGGTGGATCCCAGTCGGCGCATGCGGGAGTCTGTCTGACTGCCTCCCCATTTCCAGCTTCAGAAAAATACAAAAAAAAAAAAAGTTAAAAAAAATACAAAAAAAAAATAAAAGGAGTAGTGGAAGAATGGAGACTGGGGAACAGTGAGTCTCTGCTACTCATGGTTTCAATCACTATCTATGGGCAATGTTCTGGGAATACCTACTATGTTCTCTGAGATATTCAGAAGTAGGTGAGGGGACCTACCCACAGGAATTTTAACTTTAGGAGAAGAAAGAAGAGTAAGAAAGATCAAGGAAGTGAGGGAGTGCCTGGTGAGGACCTAAGGAAGTATCAATGTGGCTGCAGTGGTCAGGTAAAACATCACCATAAAAGTGAGACTGCAGCTATTTCTTGAAGCCTGGAAACCTGGATAAGAGGGACTAGATGCAGTGTGATATTGTGGGGAAAACTTTGATCTGAGTGGGTGCAGGAAGATCTGGGTTTGAGCCTCAGATTTGCCACATAGAGGCTGTGTGACTTTGAGCAAATCACCATACCTCTCTGGGCCTCAGTTTCCTTACCCATTAAATGAGAAGGTTTTCAAACTGTGCTCTTATAGCTCCAGTGGCTCTCGATATACTGCCCCTTGCCCCCAAGAACCATCTTAGGAGGGGAAGAATTAGCTGGACGGTGGAGAAGTGTGGAGGACACAGATCCTTTCCACTTCAACCAGGAAGCTGTGCTCTTATCTGTTTTGTCTATTGGTGTCCTCGGCAAATCTGATAAAATGCTTCCTCTGACTAAACACTGATGAAGGTGATGCCTACATTCCCTCTCAACTCTAGTGTTTTCTGAAACCGGACAAGTGCATGGGAGGTAGAATTCATTGCTTCACAGGTTCTATAAAAAACATAAATGCTATCATATGCAAAAAATAAAATATAAGAGAAATTAAATATTCTTTAACACAATTGATTTTTTCTTTAAAAAAGAAGTTCTAGCAGATTCAGAGAAAACCATGATTTTTGACATTTTTTTTCTTTAAAAGAAAAAAAGTGGTAATAGCACCAAATTTTCAGCTAAACGTGAGGTAGGGAAATCTTTGTGCTTATAGGAATCAGGAGAGGTTTTTGTCAAAGGAAAGGAGACCCCCTAGTATTTTTTGGTGGCTCTCAGTTGGTAGCTGTTGGAACACCTTCCAGTGTGGGCTGCTGGGACCACACTGGTTTACTGTGGTGAAGGAAGAACCCTGCCTCACTCTGAAGTTGGTCACAAACATAGCTTTGACACCCTGCCCTGTGATACATGTGACAGACTAACTAACCCCATGTTGAGCCTCATGGGAACATCCCATTATTTCTTCAAGGAGAGTATATTGGTCAAGGCTAAATGCAGAACAAAAACCACCAGACATTTTGAGAAGAAATAATGTGACTATAGAGAACTTGGTGCTTACAAAGACACCGCAGCAACTGCCTCTTGACATGGTCAGTATTCACCGGCTCACTTGCTGGCGTAGGTAGCCAAAAGCTTCTATGCCTCGGCCTCATTTCTGCCCTCCAAATCTCATGCAAGTGCATCTATTTGGTCTAACCTAATTTGAATCCAGCCCTTTAACTGCAAAGATAAAGTGGAAAATGTAATTTTTAGCCTTCTAGACTCCGCAGTATAAGAAGGAAATGCTGGATGCCAAGCAACTATATCCAGCTATGTTTTCCTTTATTTTAATATTTGGCCTGAGATCGTGGGAACTGCTAATATCCATCAACATTATTGCTTATGGATTATTAACAAACACCAATTGGGCAAAATAGCGTTATTGCCACACAGGCTTCCTCCTACCTTCCTTTATTTCTTCTCACCAATACATAGATGGATTGTGGATCCCCTGATTCAGAACTGATATTAGTTTGGAAAGTGAAAATAAGAAGAGTCATGAATGATTGAATGGCTGAGATCCTGCTGCAGGATTTAGACAACAGAACTGCCCTCCTGAGTTTCCTTTAGAAAGGTGCTTATTTAGTAACATAGAGCATCGCAGCTGGAAGTAGCCTTGAAATAATCAGTTTTGTATTTTCAAAAGTGTGTTCCCAAAACCATTTAGATCCACATGGTGTTTTGCTAAGAAAGAAAGAAAGAAAGAAAGAAAGAAAGAAAGAAAGAAAGAAAGAGAAAGAAAGAAAGAAAGAAAGAAAGAAAGAAAGAAAGAAAGAAAGAAAGAAAGAAAGAAAGTATTCATTGGTCAAATAACTTTGAGAGTGCCTGACCTGTGGTGGTGCAGAGGATAAAGCATCAACCTGGAACTCTTAGGTCGCCAGTTCGAAACACTGGGCTTACCTGGTCAAGGCACATATGGGAGTTGATGCTTCCTGTTCCTCCCCCCCTTCTCTCTCTCTCTCTCTGTCTCTCTCTTCTCTCTAAAATGAATAAATAAAATCTAAAAACAAAACAAAATAAAAACAAATAAGTTTGAGAAACACTGCCTATTCTCATCTAGAAGAGCCATAATTCAAGTGAGCATACTGGAGGCTCTATGAAGTCCTACGGTAAGGGATCTGCTTAAATTTGTCCCCTGTTTTTCCAAACATTTGGCCTCAAAACTTTTTGTTATTTTATGCACTTCCTGTTAACCTTGGAGGAATTGGAGTTCTATGATACATATGCTGGGAGAATGGATCTAATCCTAACTCCTCTTTTTAATATATATATGAGGAAGCTGAGTTCTAAAGCAGTGGAATTAGTTGCCCATGATCACAGAAATCGTGCTCATAGAACACTTTGAAAACTTAGTCTAGAGTTCCTTCTTCTTCCTCATGCTGCCTCAAAAACAGTTGTCCTTTAAATCTCAAGCGTCTTCACACAGGCAATAGCTTCTGGGAGAAAGCTACCCTAGAAAAAATCATTGTCAACCGTCCCACCAACAGTGACGGATCTCTTTACCCATGGGTCCCCACAACCAACATTATCACAAATGACAAATGGGCAGAACAAAGACAAAGTCAACCACTTAGCATATGTTTGCCCTCAAATAATCAGTGTTTTGAGACCAGCTGGGATATTCTTGGACCCTTTATCTTTTTGTTTACCAAATTGCAGACCATCAGGAAATGACACCAAATATATTATCTATTACTGAAAACAGATTACTCCCAAATCTAGTGACTTAAAACAACAAACCTTTATTATATCTCACACAGTTTCTGTGGGAATCTGGGAGTGGATTAGGTGTGTGATTCTGGTATAAAATCTCTCATGAAGCTGCAGTCACAATGTCAGGGATGCAGTCATTGGAAGGTCTCCCTGGTGCGGGAGTATCTCCTTTTAAGATAGCTCACTCTCAAGCCTGGAGAGTTCATTCTGGCTATTGACTTTAGTTTAAGAGGGTTTAGTTCCATGCCGTGTGGACCTCTCCATTAGACTGCTTGAGCAGCCTCAGGACAGACATGGTGTTGGTTTTCCCCAGAATGAGTAATCCAAGAGGGAAAGCATGGAGGAAGTGCCTTTTATGACCCAGTCTCAGAAGTCACACACTGTCACATCTGTTATGTTCTATATTTACTAGAAGTTAAGCCTGTGTCCAGCCCACACTGAAGAGGAAGAGAATTAGGCTCTCCCTTTTGAAGGAACAAGTGTCAGAGGATTTGTAGACATATGTGGGTGGGCAAAAGTAGGTTAATAATAATATATAATACAATAATTAATAAATATAAACATACTTTTGTGTACTCACAACTGTAAGCCTACTTTTGCCCACCCCTGTATTTTAAAACCACAAGAGTTGCAAGAGAAGAATGCCAATTAAGTTACTGAAAACAAGTCACATTTTAGAAGTGAAAATCCATTTAGGAGAAGAACAAGTGCTAATTGGAAATTCTGAAAGAGATTAGAAAGTTAAATTTACATGGGACCTGAAGTCTTAAATCATTGGTGCAGATATTCTTGAACTTCTTGCAGTAAAACACTGAATAAAAGAACTTTTGAAAGAAAACTTCAATTGCTGCCACTACAATTAGGAGAATAGATGGAAGGATTTGAATCAAGAAAAAGCAATTTAGAGATCATAGTCAATGTTTTGACTTGCATACTTCCAAGTTAATGTTTCCTTTCTGAAGCAGTTGAATTTTCTAAGTGTTGCGATAACCTAACATGAGGAAGAGGATCAAGTTCCATCTATAGTCTTCACATATTTTTTTTCTTTTTCTGAAGGTTTATATTCATTTCTCTATTCTGTCTGAAAGCAAGATATCATGATCTAATTGCTTAAGAATTTATTTCCAAATAGATGTTGACAAAGCCTGAAAATCTCAGAAAGATGAGACAGACCATCTTCATTCCTTTACTGAAGATATTTTAATTTAAAAAAATCTTAACTATGATTCCCCCCAAAACTTTCCTTTATGGCACCTGGGGTATTCAGTCAATCAACAAGCATGTTTTGAACATATGATAGAAATAAAAGGTTTTCAAGGACTCATACATTTGGGAGCTAAAGTGAAAACAGATGAGGATAAGTACAAGGATCACAAACGTGGGATTGAGAGAGAGGAATGATCCAGGCCACATCCAGGCAGTTCTAGGAGATAAGGTGGATTTATTAAGGAAAATTTCCCAGAAAAGAAAAACCTTTCCCTGGAACTTAAATATATTCTCAATATTTGAGGGAATTTGGACAGAGGAGGAGATAAGAAAAGGAAGACTGAATGTTTGGGCCACTAAAGAGAATGGGAAAGGGGGAGTGTAAATATAGTGGGAGATGAAGTTGGACGGGTAGGGCGTTGATGGTGAGCAAGATGGGTTTGAACAAACTGAGCTGCAAAGAGTTTGATGTGATTGGAGCAAATCTTTTGCAAGAGTTAAAATTTTTTTTCCAGTATACAGCCTCTCTTTATTTTTTTTCTTTATTCATTTTAGACAGGAGAGGGAGAGACAGAGAGAGAGGAGAGACAGAGAGAGAGAAGGGGGAGGAGCTGGAAGCATCAACTCCCATATGTGCCTTGACCAGGCAAGCCCAGGGTTTCGAACCGGCAACCTCAGCATTTCCAGGTCGACGCTTTATCCACTGCGCCACCACAGGTCTAGCCTCTCAAAATAAAGCCATGTGCCTGACCTGTGGTGGCACAGTGGATAGTGTCGACCTGGAATGTTGAGGTCGCTGGTTCGAAACCCTAGGTTTGCCCTGTCAAAGCACATACGACAAGCAAGCAATGAACAGCTAAAGTGAAGCAACTATGAGTTGATACTTCTCATTCTGCCCTCCTCCCAATCAGTAAATAAAATCTTTAAAAAAAAACCCCACAAAAACCCGAAAGCAATGTTAAAACAAGACAAAACAACAAACCTCTTCCCTTAATAGAGACTCTCAGAAAAGTAGATCTGTTCTATGGATCCTTATAGGGAGATATGGGTTGAAGTTCCTGCCTCTGCTTCCAGGGCACCATCCAATCACCATTAACTCACTAACTGTATGTGGAGGAAAGGCTAGAGAGAGGCAGTGACTGACTGACTTGACTGACTGACTGATGATTGATTGATTCAGCAAGCTCACAGTGAATGCTTTTAGGTTTGAGAGGACAATTAGAACTATATTGTTCATTGGACTGGGACAAGAGGGCAGACAATTCTCCATTTATTCAGCATAAGTTTAATTTCTCTGTCTTTGTGTAGAAAAATTATTGAAAGATTTTTAATCAACATTTATTGTGATCCTGCTACGTATGTGTCAGGCACTGTGCTAGGGGTCGGGGATACCGAAATGACTGAAACATTATATTGACGATGTGACACAGAACTTAAATATTTTTTTATATTTATTTATTCATTTGAGAGAGGAAAGAGGGAGGGAGAGAGGGTGGGGAGAGAGACAAGGGAGGAGGAGCAGGAAGCATCAACTCCCATATGTGCCTTGACCAGGCAAGCCCAGGGTTTTGAACTGGCGACCTCAGCATTCCAGGTTGACATTTTATCTACTGCGCCACCACAGGTCAGGCCCAAACTTAAATATTTACCTTAAATCTTTCCTCTTATGCTTCTGACTTCTGCCTAGCAAAAGGGGAGCTATTTCTCCTAGAACAGAGTGTACAAATGTGCAGCAGGTGAATAGAATCGTATTTGCTTTCCAGCTGTTGCACCAGCTGTGTCACAATGATAGTGGCCTCCACCTGTCTGACTCCTGCTTCTGCCAAGTCAGAACCAAGTTATTTTTATACTCCTACCATGGTACACCCCAAGTGGTGATAGAAGTTCTTTAACACTGAATTTGGGAACAAATGCAGTCTAGTTTCTGGAAACCATGTACAAGGTAGCTAGTTCAACAAAAACAGATACAATATGAAAAATGCAGAAAACAGTCAAGGAACTTTTCAGCTGCTGCCAGTGGAGGAGTCTATCCTCTCATTGCAGACTAGATGAAGAACCTTGGACCCAGGGAGAGACTGACCCAAAGTTATCTGATAACAAAGAGGACAAGCTAGAGCTACTCAAATCTCTTGGCTCCGAATCCAAACTCTTTTTATTAAGCCAGCTGTGATGTAACCCACCAAACAAGTGCAGACTTTCATCTCCCATAGCAAGAGGCCTCCTGGCTGTACGATTCATATGTATACATCCTGATGGTTCCTGGGTGGTTGACACTCATCACCCTCTGACTTCATTTTTTCCCCCTCTTTGCAAAATGGCTGCTGCCCAGAGCCAGCATCTCTTTTCCAAAAAGTTAACGTGCCAGAAGGGATTTTGGAAACTGCCTTGATATCTGTCAGATGACTCACAGCAATGAACCAACACACATAACAAGGATACCTGATTGGATTACCAATTAGCCACCTCCACCTTTGGGGGTGCTTGGAAAGAAGAGAAAAGGTGTTGAGGCAAATACCCAAAGGGCTTTATCATTCTCATCAGGGCATCAACATGGCCCATTAGACCTCCTCCAAGCCGTTTCACAGGAACTTCTCTCTCCAGATGCTCTAGCAAGAGTGAACTTGTTATGCAAACACTGGGTTATTATGTCTGAGCTACAGAAGCACTTCTGTGTCAGCGAGAGGGGAAAACTGGCTGACTTGTGTCTGTTTTTAATGATGTCTCTGCTGCTGGAAAGTTTTGGAAGCGGCAGGTAAAATCTTTCCCTATGAAAATGAGACCGAGCGGAGAATGTATCATCTTACCCTCACCCGACAGAAGCTTCTCTCTTTGAGTCGACCCTGGGAGGGATAGGCAGATGCTTTCTTCATCTGGACCCAGCAAGAAGTATCCCAGTGAGGCATCTTCAGACTCTTCTTGAAAAGAAGCACAAGTGTGGGCAGTGTTAGCACCCGTGCAGGGAGGGAGGCTGAACCTGGACTGTGCTCCCTGGATCTCCGGTGGGAAGTGCCGGTGTGCTCAGGGGCTTGCCAGAGTACAAGTTTAGCCCTATTCCTGGAACTTGGCTGAGCAGGACCCTTGTTTAGTCTCTGTCCTCTGGAGGGCACGGGGGATGAACAGAGTGGGGCTGCCGCTAGCTTATACCATGATTTCGTGAGAGTCTGGAACAGGTGGTCCCTCTGGGCTGGAGAAGGGGGCACCTTGTGTGAAGGAAAGGGACCCCCTTCCTGTAGGCGTGTGTAGCTCAGCCCCTGAACACAGGGTTTGGTGATTCCGGCCTCTGCCGTCCCTCTCCTCTGCAGTGCTCAGCATGTACAGCCATGCCCCTGGACCCAGTGCTGGGATGCCTAGTGACACCTTGGGGCTCACGCCAAGGTAGAAAGGAAACTGTACTGCCCTCAGTTGCTTAGAAAAATTGAAGGTGTTTGTGTACTCTCACCTTCTCCATCTCTAAGGCAAAAGGATCAGGAGTTGACCACCAGCGAGGTAGATGTTTACAAGTACACACACACACACACACACACACACAGAGGTATGGCATGCATATATGAAAACACAGACACATACTTACACAGAGATGTGCATACACATGTATATATGCACACCCATGAGGCAAACACACATACACACATGTATAGCCATACACATGCAGGCAGACAAACATGTATGGACATGAAATATACATTTCAATGCATGTACCTTGTTTTCAGACATGCATACATACCTGCATAATCACACACATGCATATACAGGTGTGCATGAATGCACACAAGCATACACATGTATATACATATGAATATTAGCATGTGCTCTCATATACAACTTCACTTACACATACCCAATCTACACACTTGAGGTTTCAGGCTGCACGCCTGTCATAGTCATGGCTCTGATATCCATTCTAATCAGATTCTTCCTTTCTAAGGATGTCTGAGTGAGTGAGAGAGAAGGGGCGGTGAACTGTCCTGGATTCTACAATCTCCTAGGGATGCCCTTGGTGCTGTCATGGGGTAACGAACATTTGGTTCCTTTGAAACAAAACTAAGAAAGCCATGTAAAAGGGGAGGGGATTATAAAAGAAAGATTCTGTCTCTGAAATGGTTTATAAGTAACAATGATATCTTTGGGGAAAAGGGAGAGAGAATTGGGGAGAGAGAGAGAAGCGATGTCATTTTTAACCATTTTAGCCTTAAACAGTGAAGCTGTAAACACAATGAGGTTGTGTTGGATTGTAGATCTATGTATTTAATTAATGATTACAAGACTTCAAGTATATACTCTTGGAAGAGATGTGGAAAGAGATTGATTAAAATAGTGTGGCGTCCATGTCTGAGTGAGCTCGAGATGAAAATGAGGAAAATGAAAGATGTGGTATCTGAGTCTTCTCGTTGGCTCTCAGTCCCCACGGGCCTCTCTGAGTATTTCTCCCAGCCCTGAGTGTGATTCTGCTGTTCACAGATACATTTTCCACATTGTCTGACGCCTGGACACACACCATCTCCTTTATCTGGTGCTCAATCAGAGAAAGCAGCCCCAGGCTCCGAAGAGGGAGGTATAGCTGGCTGGGCTGCAGTTTCTAGAAAATGGTTTGTCTGTCTCCAGCACGGTACCTCCCAGTGGGAATTTCGGGGGCAATTTGGACTCTAAGCAATTTTAGCTTTATGAGCTGCTTTTAGATCAAAGCCCTTGTGGAAACTGTTACTATACTGTCTTTGCATTATTGCTCTTGTATAAGCATCTTAGTCTCCTAGATTTCAGCTCTTAAGGGTAAGAACTAAGTCATAGAGGGTGTGGCCTTGCCCGACCTTACCCTTCAATAGAAATCAAGAGTCCTTCTGTCTCTGTTGACAGGCCTCAGGCTCTGCCCTGGGCTGGAGGATGGCTTCTCTTAGGGGCTCTTTCCATTGGCAGTGTCACCAGGCACCCTGGCCTGGGAGGGGTGTGAGATGGTGCTGAGTCTCGCTGATGAGCACATGGAGCTATGTCATCACATGCTGCTGCCAGGCATGAGGAAAGCACATAACAGCGTGGCAGCGCGTGTTGGTGCAGTGAACCCTCACAACATGTACTGACTCTTTAGGAATACGTGAACATTAATCCCACTGACAGTTTGGAAACACTGCTGATTTCCCCTTTTCAGTGGGGGTGGTTTTCAGGCAGCTTATAGCATGGTTGTCTCATGGCCCTGAAAGATGATTCAAATGAACCTGAAGCCACAGACAATCCAAGGTGGGGGCATCCGGGCACCCCTGGAGTGATTACCTTGTCCTTCTGCTGGGAGCGTGCCTCGGGACCATCTCACGTTTGGGGGGCAGGTGGGGCTGCTGTGGCCTGATGTCCAGAGGCTATCCAGGTCCCTCTGGCCCTCTGGACTTTTTCTTTCTTCAATCAGGGACAGTGGTAGGGTCACATTCTGTCGTGGGGCATCATCATCTTCAAAAGCAAAAGGAGAAAAAGCACAAGAGAGCTTTTGAATCAGCAAGAAGGAGAAGCAACTTCTTTATTTTTATTTTTTGACAGAGACAGAGAGTCAGAGAGAGGAACTGATAGGGACAGACAGACAGGAAGGGAGAGAAATGAGAAGCATCAACTCTTCATTGCAGCACCTTAGTTGTTCATTGATTGCTTTCTCAGATGTGCCTTGACTGGGAGGCTACAGCAGAGTGAGTGACCCCTTTCTCAAGCCAACGACCTTAGGCTCAAGCCAGTGACCTTGGACTTTAAGCCAGTGACTGTGGGGTCATGTCTATGATCCCATGCTCAAGCCAATGATCCTGTGCTCAAGCTGGCGACATCTAGGTTTCAAACCTGGATCCTCCACGTCCCAGTCCAATGCTCTATCTACTGCGTCACCACCTGGTCAGGCTTCTTTTCTAAGTTGGTTGATGGCTCCTAGTGTGTAGAATGGCTTATTCCACTTATTCTCAAATTTGTCCCTCTTTTCAGCCCCACTAAGTAGTAGAGACCAGGTAACTCCTTTGGTCAAGGTGAAATTCCTCTTGGCTAGAACAGTGCCTTTCTTCAGTTGGGGGGATCTCTAAGAACTGGGAGGAGCTAAGTGGTGGTGGTTGTTATTCTCATTCTGTTGATGGGCTCCAGTCTTGCACCTGAAGATTCTAATGCTGAACCCAAGCTTTAGAACTCATTGGTTCATTGGCTACAGAGTTCCAATCACAAAGTAATTTCCCTAAGCAGAAGCAAAAATCACATGGCTCCTCAAAGTACAAAGTAGCACTCTCCCAATGGTAGTCAGAGGGTGGTGGGGTTGATGACAATGCCCCACCTCTATTCTCTCTTTCTCAAAACTAGCAGGGACTGCTCAGGGAGGTGAAACCCAGAAATCTAAGTCACCTTGTCTTAATCTCATCCAGAGAGAGTGGTCTTTGTTTCATGTTCAGTTATTACATACTGTTTGAGGGTCATTCTGTAAGGCAACTAGCCTATCATTAAAAAAAAATATCATTGTTAATGGGCTTGGAAGAAAACCCCAATGTCTGGATGAGAATGCAGCTGGCTGACTTGATTTTGGCCTTGTGAGACTCTGAGCAAGAACCCAGGTATACCATGCCCAAACTTCTGACTTACAGAGCTATGAGCTAATAAATGGTCTTGTTTTAAGTCATTACAAAAAAAAAAAAGTGAATGTCATGAAAAACAAGACTGAGGAAGTGTTCTTAATTAAATTATTTTTCTAAAGAGAAGTGACAACTAAATACAATGCATGGCTCTGGCCAGTTGGCTCAGTGGTAGAGCGTCCACCCAGCGTGTGGAAGTCCGTGGTTCGATTCCCAGTCAGGGCACACAGGAGAAGCACCCATTTAAGGCTCCATTGGAGCAAAGTTGGCCTGGGCACTGAGGACAGCTCCATAGCCTCCGCCTCAGGTGCTAGAATGGCTCCAGCTGCAATGGAGCAATGCCCCAGATGGGCAGAGCATTGCCCCCTTCTCCCCCCCCACCCCCGTGGGTATGCCAGGTGGATTCCAGTCAGGCACATGCAGGAGTCTGTCGGACAGCCTCCCTGCTTCTAACTTTGGGAAAAAAAAATAGAATGCATGATCCTGAGTTGAATCTTGGATTGATTGGGGAAAAAACTATAAGAAACACTATTGGTATAATTAGAGAAATTTAAATGTGGACTATGTATTAAAAAATAGTATGGTATGTTAATTTTTTTGACTGTGATAATTGTATTGTGATTATCAGGGAATATGTGCTTGCTCTTAGGAGATATGTGTTGATAAGGGATAAAATGTACCAAGTTTACAACTTACTTTCAGATGCTTCAACAATAAAATATGTATGTGTATGTGCATAAATAAAACTTGGCTTTATTTTTATGATATTAGGGGTGAAATAATCCAGGGCTAAGTGAGTAAATGGGTATGTGCAATCTCTGAGGCAACGGGACAGTCCCACTTACTAGCTGTAAACACCCTTGCCCAAGGACCTCTGTGTGAGAGAGACTGACATTAAATCTTGCTTCCTTGGCCCTGGCCAGTTGGCTCAGCGGTAGAGCATCGGCCTGGCGTGCGGGGGACCTGGGTTCGATTCCTGGCCAGGGCACATAAGAGAAGCACCCATTTGCTTCTCCACCCCTCTCCCTTCCTCTCTGCCTCTCTCTTCCCCTCCCGCAGCCAAGGCTCCATTGGAGCAAAGATGGCCCGGGCGCTGGGGATGGCTCCTTGGCCTCTGCCCCAGGCACTAGAGTGGCTCTGGTCATGGCAGAGCGACGTCCCGGAGGGGCAGAGCATCGCCCCCTGGTGGGCAGAGCGTAGCCCCTGGTGGGCGTGCCGGGTGGATCCCGGTCAGGCGCATGCGGGAGTCTGTCTGACTATCTCTCCCCATTTCCAGCTTCAGAAAAATACAAAAAAAAAAAATCTTGCTTCCTGGACTCTTCCATTATGCATCTACTATTAGGTTGGGTCATATACTGAACTAACTCCCAACAAGGTACAGGGGATTTCTTAAGCTAGCTTCCCTCTAGAAGGGCGGCAGAGGATGGACAAGCTCGAGATACTTGGTCTCTGGTGGACATGGCAGCTCAATACACATGGAGGGCAGTGTGAGGTGAGTCATACCAAAGACAAAATTCACCAATGTTGCCATTGATTTCAGTTGCTCAGGCTGTGCACCTGATGTTGTGGCCCATAGGTGGAAAACTCCTTTCTTACCTGTTTGCAGATAGAGAACCTTGTCTATATTTGATTTTTTTAAAAGGGAACTCTATAGTCTTTAGGATGATTAACTCTCACTTAACAGATACTAAACAAGCCCCTGCCCCAATAATTAAAGGAAGTTCTCAACACCCATATATCTCAGGAATGTCCTGGCCTGGGTCTACTGTTTTGTTCTGAGAGGCAGCACAGAGTAAAGAGCACAGATTCTGGCACCAGAGGCCTGAGCTCTGATCTCAGCTGGGCCACTTATAGTTGTGTGACCTCAAACAAATGACTTGTCTTACAGGGCTCTAGTCTTCTCATCTGTGAAATGAAGGTAGGGTTGTTTTAAGGAGAAAACGAGATGCCATGTGTTAAAAATTAAGGATGGTGCCTGGCACAGAGGAAGAACTCCTTAAATATTAATGTTCACCCTCTGCTTCTTCTGATTGGCACTAGTCAGAGATCGCCTAACACTTGTGATACTATCATCTTGCACTTGCTCTTTGGAAAGGTGGTTCAGTTTTCTGCAAGTGGGGAGCTTTCTAAATATGGCCTATTACTTGCAACCTATCCAACACACACAAAAACATACTCATGTGTATAGTTCCAAATGTCCATATGATGTATTCAAAGAGTGGAGTGAAGATTTTTATTGATATTATGGACTTTTTAATGAGTAAATAGATATTCCTAAACAGATTGGAAATGAAATCTTATTGGTTAAAAACATAGGCTAAACTATAGAGCATGTGAAAAATTTTTAATCAGTTTGGTGCTGATTTACATCTGCAACCAGAAAATATTAGGAGGGGGATGATTAATGAGTAACTAAGGAGCTAGACACTAAGCTGGTTTTACTGCAGCACATTGGTTAAGGCAGCTGCTGCCTGAAAAAAAGCCATCTTCAAGTGGCCAGTGAGGAGCTCACTGCCATTCCAGCCTCCTTTTCCATGGCTGAGAAGCCTTGTGCATCTTGCTTTGCTTCCCTTCAGGGTGAGAGGCCTGTGAGATGCTGGAGAGTGGGAGAAGCTACCTTGAGGCGAGAGTGTGTCTTTTCCTGTGTCCACTGGGAGATGCATTGTTAACTCCCTCAGCCCTTCCAAGGACGTGTGCTTCAGGGGAGGCTTCCAGAAAGGAACGGCCTCTTCTTCTGTTTCTGGTCCTGACTTGGCGTGTAGAGCACCTGGGAGACAAGGAGAAAGCCAAGTTGTAGTAAATGTCTATGGTTTTGCCAGTTGACTTTTTGGGGGCACCCATCTCTTCCCTGATTGTACCATGTGGTTTGGATGGAACTGGGTCTATTATCTGAACTCATGGATGAGTATGGGGCTGAAGCCTGGCTAATAGAGCACCTCATCACCTTAGCCATTGTGATTGGGTCCAGAGTGGGCATGTAACTCAATCAGAGGCAATTCTAGTACTTTTGCAAGAGCTTTTAGAGGCATAGAGGTTTGGCATCAACAAATAGGAGGTCAGCATGGCATTGCAGGAAGCCATCTTTACTACCACATAGGGACATCCTGCTTGAGAGGAAAGTCTAACAGAGCTGAGACATTAGACAAATAGTGCCCAGATGACAACTGCTGTGACCTGGATCCAACTGGGCCTCGAGTTTGCCCATCCTGGTACTACCCAATTACATGAGCTAACACATTTCTGTTTTGCTTAAGATAGTATGAGTTCGGTTTCTGAAGCTTGTTACTGAAGGAGTTCTCACTGACATAGAAAAACAGTATGAACTCAATGGATTCACTTTCTCTGTACTTTATTTACGTCTATTTCATCTGGCAGTGTGTTGGCAAGCTTAGTGTATCTAATAGCTTTAAGAATCTGGTTCTTGATTGTGCACTGGGTCTTCTTTCGTGTTTTTGCTTCCAAAATAACCAAGAAAAGAAGGAACTATGGTTGTGCTAAAAAAAAAAAAAGCCACAGCCGATCACAGCCACTCCCGTGAAGGAGAGGTGGAAACCACAACAACAGCCCCAGTGGGCAGGCACTGGCAACGCCCATACTTGAACGCCCTAAGCAGTAACAGCAGAGGGGGTGGTGGGCCTGCAGACAGACCACACCTAGGGAACACAGAGGCCACACCCAGTGGACTCCAGTGGCCAAAACCTTCTTTTACACAGACAAAATGAGAAGGCAGAGAAATGCAACACAAATGAATCAAGAGAAATCCCCAGAAAAGGACCTGAATGAGTCAGATATAACCAAATTACCACATGCAGAGTTTAAAATAACAATTGCTAGGATGCTCAAATATATTAGAACAACAATAGATGGTCATTACGAACACCTAAATAAAGAGATAGCAAATATAAAAAAGGACATTGAAATAATAAAAAAGAATCAGTCAGAAATGACAAATACAATATCAGAAATTAAGAACACAATGGAAGGAATTAAAAGCAGGATGATGAAGCTGAGACTTGAATCAGCGAGTTAGAGGACAAGATAAATAAAGGCATGGAAGCAGAGCAGAAAAAAGAAAAGAGACTAAAAAAGTCTGAGGAAACTCTAAGAGAGCACTGTGACAACATGAAGAGAAATAACATCCGCATCATAGGGGTTCCTGAAGAAGAAGAAGAGAAAGAACAAGGGATAGAGACTTTGTTCAAACATATCATAGCTAAAAACTTACCTCAATTAAGGCAGGAAAACATCACCCAAGTTCAAGAAGCACAGAGAACTCCATTAAAGAGAAACCCAAAGAAATCTACACTGAGACACATCATGATTAAAATACCAAAGCTAAGTGATAAAGAGAAAATATTAAAGCTGCTAGAGAAAAAAAGACTATCACCTACAAAGGAGCCCCCATAAGGATGACTTCTGACTTCTCAACAGAAACACTTGAGGCCAGAAGGGAATGGCAAGAAATATTCAAAGTAATGCAGAACAAGGGCCTACAACCAAGACTACTTTATCCAGCAAGGCTATCATTTAAAATTGAAGGAGAAATAAAAAGCTTTCCAGATGAAAAAAAAAAAAATCAAGGAATTCCCTACAACCAAACTAAGGCTGCAAGAAATGCTAAGGGGCTTGTTGTAAACAGATCAAAGGAGAAAAAGAATATAGCAAAAGAGGAATACAGTTTTAAAGAATAAAATGGCAATAAACAATTACATATCAATAACAACCTTAAATGCAAATGGATTAAACGATCCAATCAAAAGACATAAGGTAACTGTGTGGATAAGAAAACAGGACCCATACTTATGCTGTCTACAAGAGACACACCTTAAAACAAAAGATGCACATAGACTGAAAATAAAAGGATGGAAAGAAATATTTCATGCAAATGGAAATGAAAAAAAAGCTGGGGTAGCAATACTTATATCAGACAAAATAGACTTTAAAACAAAGACTATAGTAAGAGATAAAGAAGGTCACTACATAATGATAAAGAAAGCAATCTAACAGGAAGATATAACTGTTATAAATATCTACGCACCTAACGACTTCTGACTTTTCTGATGTTTGAAAAAAAGAGAAAGGACTCAAATAAATAAAATTAGAAATGAGAGTGGAGAAATAACAACTGACACAACAGAAATACAAAATATTGTAAGAAAATACTATGAAGAACTATATGCCAAAAAACTAGACAATATATAGGAGCACCTAAATATATAAAGCAGACTTTGATGGATTTAAAGGATGAGATCAACAGCAATACTATAATAGTAGGGGATTTCAATACCCCACTAACATCACTAGATAGATCCTCAAGAAAGAAAATTAACAAAGAAACAGTAGGCTTAAAGGACATACTAGATCAATTCGATTTAATAGATATCTTCAGAACCTTTCATCCTAAAGCAGCAGAATATACATTCTTTTCAAGTGCTCATGGTACATTCTCTAGGATAGACCACATGTTAGGGCACAAAAGTGGTCTCAACAAATTTAAAAAGATTGAAATCATATCGAGCACTTTCTCTGATCACAATGGCATGAAACTAGAAATCAACCACAACAGAAAAACTGAAAAATATTCAAACACTACTTAATGAAAGGCTCAATAAATATTTTAAAAATTGAGTTGACTATAGTCAGGAGAGACCTACTACTAGATTTTATCCTTTTTTTTTCTCCTTTTAAAAAAGGTTCTCTGAAGGGGATGACCCTGGGGAGGCTCAGCCATGGTTTAGGAGAGGGTTGCCTTAGCAGGACCCACATCCCAGTCCTTCTTGGCTGGCCCGAGTTCCCTTGAGAGTACCCCTCACAGGGGACCTACCTCTTCCATGCGCTTTCTCTTTAGAGGGGTGTTGGGTGTGGAAATGAATCTCCACTGGGAAGATGAGGAGCTCTGCTGGGGGCTCAGTGGCTTTACTTTGACTCCTCAGAGGGTTGAGGACTCTGGGTCGTTTTTCTGTGATAGGAGGTAACTTCAAAGACTTTGAAGCCTGGAGAAAATTTAAAAACAAAACAAAAACCAATATGGCAGGCATTCAAACCCTGCTTCCTGCAGGGGACAAATGGCATTGTATCTATATCTTATTGTATCACTAGCACCAAGAGCTGCTGGGTGTAGCTTCAGTCCTCATGGCTGAGAAGCAAAGCTAACTAACCCTGGATCCGGGTATCTGACAAAGTGGGAACTCAGCTCTGCCCACGTTAATCGAGCCTCTGATTCTTCAGACAAATATAAATGTGATCAATTCAAGAACCTTCAAGAGGAAATATGGTCCTTCTCTTGTAGCTAGGGAAATGGAGCCAGACTGAAATGACAGAGCTGAAATTTCTATGTATGGAGAGGGAGAAATCTCGGCATAATGTCTTTATGGAAGATCATCAAGGTGCAGAACAGTGACTATGCAACCTTTTAGGTAAGAAAGAACAAGAAAGAGGAATACACATTTGTGTTTGCTTACCTTACGCAGCCTCTCTAAGCCTCAATTTCTTCCTCTGCAAAATGGGATTAATTGTACTATGTACCTCAAAAGATTGCCGTGAGAATTGAATGTGGTAATGATATGTTGTTACAGTAGTGTTCAGAACCAGGTTTATTTCTATATGTCTTTGACAGTAGACTCTTCTCTCATTAGGGTTTAATACCCAATCTCTCCATAGCAGAATACCTGTGTACCTCTGCACTTCTGCAATATGAGCACAGCTAAAAAGAAACACTGTATGTCAGAATCAACCACAACTTTAGCCCAGTTTTTGTGTCCAAAAAAAAATCCCAAATGTGGTGTGTGTGTGTGTGTATGTGTGTGTACACAGAGACACCAGGTTGGTACTCAGAGCTTCCTGTTTCCAATTATTCAGAAGTTGTCAAAAATTTCTCCTTTTAGTTTGCAGCTTTTAGTATGTGAACTTGGCTCTGTGAAATGTATATGCGTGCTGGGTTTCAGGGAGTTCAATTTCACAGGAGGAAAAATAAAAACATTCCTCACTTTTTTAAAGCTCAAAAAAAGGGAAACGATCAGAAACACACGTAGGCATCCTACACGTTTAGAGTTGAATGAGGAAGGAAATTGAATCAAATATGTGCAGAGTAATATTTATAATTTTGAGACAGTAAGAAAATGATTAACCAAATGTGTGCACATGGATCGTTATGTTCCTGGAGACGTCCACTGCCCAGGTGCCAGCCGCCCACCAACTGCCCTTTTCTGAATACTGACCTTGTACGTTTTGTGTGACAAAGGTTCGCATTGAGAAATCCATGTGGAAACTCAAATGATTTTGTGAGGTATTGCTGACAAGCCAAGCCTTAATTTCTTTATTCTAATTAAAATTTTACAGAGTTTTAATATAGTGGAAAATATTGCTTTCCTCTGCTAAATCATATACATGAGTTGATGAAAGGGACTCCTGCCCTCTGAGCCAGGTTCAGTTCTGGGGTGTGAGACTGGGGGCTCCCTTTAGGCCTGCGGGGGGCTCCCCTTAGGTCTGCAGGGACTCTGGCAGATCCCTGGTCCAGAGGAACCTGGAAAGACAGATGTCCTTCTTGGGTGGTGGGAAAGGTTAAGATCAGCTTAGACACTTGAACTCTGAGAAAATCCTGAACAGGCTGAAAACAGCCTCCCTCATTGGCATCAGAATTACCTGGAGTGCCCATGGCTTCTGCAGAGCCATTTCAGAGGTCATGGGCCTCCACCATTAGCTAACATTGCTGTAGTTCCCAGGTGGGCGCAAGATACTTCCACCAAAACATACCATCTTCTTTCTTCCTTACATTAGCCCTATGGGGTTGTTGTTATTAGCCATGCACACAGTTGAGGTCCCTGGAGCTCAGAGGGGTGAGCAGCCTGCTTAAGCTCACACAGCTGCTTTAGGGCAGAGCATTCTGGAGCCCGTGCTGGTTCCCACCCAGCACAGGTGCTTCCGCACTACCCAAGACCCACACAGAATTGCAAGGCAGGACCAGGGCAGAGACAGTTAAGAATGTCTCTAAGGAAGAAGGTGTACTCGACTCCTGCAGGGGTCAACAAACCTGCAACATTTACCCTGCATTTTCTAATGTGGCAGACCCTCAAGTAAGCAAAGCCATTGCTGGACTCAAGATCTCCAGCATTTTCAGTTTGAAGTGGATCGATTACTTACAAATTCAAATTCTGTCCTTACCTGTTTACAGATAACCCTCAGACTCTTAATAGAACAAAGGATTCTATTGCCAGTAGAGAACGTAGTAACATCATATGTTTTAAGATAGAATTGGGGGCAGCTAAAATGCCTTGGACTTCATGTTTTCAACATTTAGTAAATTACTACAGCTTTATTCCAGCTCCACAATGGTAAGCCAGTTCTCTGTTTGAGACATCCCTTTGAGTCACCTCGTTCCTAAGTGCATGCATGCACAGGTACACACACACACACACACACACACACACACACACACACACACCTTTTTCTTCTTCATGTCCCCAGCTGTGTTTTTATCGGAGTCAGTGGCAGATGTTACAGGAGGAAAAAGGCATCTTTCAGCAGGAGGATCCTGTAATAAGTGGCTGCTTCTGCCCCTGTGCAGTTCAATAGTTCCTTGTTTGTCTGTAGAAACAGGATGGTAATGAGAAGTTATTAGTTGCAGGTATGGGGCAGGGGGACAGTTGACTTTCAACATTTATCATTTTGGGGTTAATAGGAAGAGAGGCAAAGAGAGTTCTGGGGCACTGAGACAGCCACGGCTTTGGATGAAGCTGGTGTGGGGAACTCTAATATCGTTATCTGCCTGGGTTCTTGCTGGCTGAGTGAGGTGATGGAGAGAATGATGATCATAATAATGACAATAGATACACTGGGAAACAAAATTTTTGTTGCATCCACAAAAACACTTGTTCTTACCTAATTCGAGTGTGCTGATCTCAAATCTGACATTAGTTTTTCTCTGTAAGCTACAGTTTTTTTTGCAATTCAAGATTTTAGGTTTTCATCTTATTGTAAAATTTTCAACATTTAGTTTAAAATAATGAAGTAGAATGTCTTCTCGGGCATCATCTTTGTGAAAATATAATAATTTATATAATGCAGTAAATACACTAATACACAAAAATATGATTGCATTAGAATTTGTCTTTTCAAAATAGAACATATTAAAGCACTTATTTTAATCATAAAATCTGTGCAAAACTTATTTAAATTCTATTCAGGCAAAAATTTGCATTTGTAGCTCTTGCATTTGTGTACTTGTTGAGGACAATCTCGTTTGATGCTCCAGCAGTAGTCTGCTCATCACTAACAGCTCCAAGATTTTCGGGAAACTTATCAAGGTGACTGTTCAGGAAGTGAATCTTTTTATTTTTTATTTATTTTATTTTTTTATTTTTTATTTTTCTGAAGCTGGAAACAGGGAGGCAGTCAGACAGACTCCTGCATGTGCCTGACTGGGATCTACCCAGCACGCCCACCAGGGGGCGATGCTCTGCCCATCTGGGGTGTCGCTCTGTTGCGACCAGAGCCACTCTAGCGCCTGGGGCAGAGGCCAAGGAGCCATCCCCAGCGCCCGGGCCATCTTTTGCTCCAGTGGAGCCTCAGCTGCAGGAGGGGAAGAGAGAGACAGAGGGGAAGGAGAGGGGGAGGGGTGGAGAAGCAGATGGGCGCCTCTCCTGTGTGCCCTGGCTGGGAATCGAACCCGGGACTTCCGCACGCCAGGCTGACGCTCTACCACTGAGCCAACCGGCCAGGGCAGGAAGTGAATCTTAACGCTCATGTTACATCCAATGTCGTGGAAAGCTAACAGCATAGTTTTCCACGACAGTTCATGTCGTGGAAAACTATGAACCAGAAGGTCATAGTTTTCTGCTTTTTTGTTGCCAAGGAAGTTCTTTGTAACTGCCACAAAAGACTGCCATGCTGCTTTCTCCTCCTTATTCATCTTCCTGGCAAATTCTTCGTCACGTATGAGGGTTCGAATTTGAGGTCCATCGAATATACCTGCTTTATCTTTTCGAAAGCCAAGGCAGGAAAAGCAGAAAGAATATGTTGAAAGCCTTCACTTTCTCTATTGTAAGCCTGAACAAACTGCTTCATTAAGCCAAGTTTGATGTGAAGTGGGGGGAAAATGATCCTGTCTCGATTAACTACAGGTTCATTCACAATATTTTGCATCCCTACTTCCAGAGCTTCACGTTTTGGCCACTCCTTCTGTTCTAGTGTTTCTCCTGAGCTTGGCTGTCCCACAAACACAGAAATCAAGGATACTTTGTGAAACCTCTCTGTTGTCCTAGCAAGAAATTTATCATTTTAAGATCCACACAAATGATCCAGTTATGCTCCTCATACTTCAGAAAGTTGAGGATAATTTTTATGTCATTATAATCTTCTCGCAGATGAGTTGAATAACCAATTGGAACCGCTGAAAATGGGCAATATATGCACGTGTCACAAATGATGAAATATTGTGCCTTTGACGTTGAAGTGTGTAACAGCCACATATATAACAAAAGGTGTCAGGACTATTCTTACATTTACGCCTACTTGAAGAAGCCATGATTTAATCTTAAAACAAATTAAGAGGGTGTTTTTTATCAGATAATATTTTTTTTAATTTTTTTTAAACTTTATTTATTTATTCATTTTAAAGAGGAGAGAGAGAGAAGGGAGGAGCAGAAAGCATCAACTCCCATATGTGCCTTGACCAGGCAAACCCAGGGTTTTGAACCAGCGACCTCAGCATTCCAGGTCGAAGCTTTATCCACTGCGCCACCACAGGTCAGGCCAGATAATAATTTTTTACATTTAAAAATAACTACAATTATGTAAAAGTGATGTTTGTAAAACATTAATTGCCTTGTGGTTATGTTCAATCCAAGAGTCGTTCCCCTTTAACTTCAATTTAAAAACCAATGCATGCCATTAATTATAACAAAAAGAAATTAAAATTGCATAAAAACTAGAGCATGCACCAAAAACCAAATTTCAGATTTGGAATCAGCAATGCAGAAATATTTAGAAACAGTTCTAAAACCTCATGCAACAGAAAATGAAAAAAAAAAAAGTTCCCCAGTGATATATTTTGAGTGCTAAATATGGGACGAGAATTATGCAAAGTATTTTACATGCATTAACTCAATCCCTACAGTAGGCTTATGAAAATATTATCATTATCCCCCTTCTACAGATGAGGAAATAGCCTCAGCAAGATTAAATAATGGGCCCAAGATTATAACTGGAAAAGTGGGGTAATTTGAACCCAGGCAGACTGATTGCCGAATGTGTGCAATTGAGTACCAGGCAAAGAGGAGCCTGTCAGTCTCATTCCCACCTACAGCTGAACTTTAGCTGTTATTTTCTAAAGTGAGTGGTGTGAGGAAGTGACACTCAGCCTGCCTCAGTGTTCTCAAATGAACTCTGCATGATTAGGTTTACCCAGATTAACAAGCAAGACATCTGGCTTCTTACCTTTGAGACCTGCCTTGCTATTGGGGAGGGCGTTGCCATAGAACGTAATGTGGGATTTGTCACTCAGGAGCCAAGAATGATCAATGTGGGCATGCCCCAAGGCCCTCCTGGAGGTTTGCTGTGTTTTTTCATTGAGGTTTTCCTTTGAAGCGTGTGTATGATGGAGGTTCTCTATTGACGTGTCCTAGGGAATGACAGATACATTTCTGTCAATAGGCTTTGTAGAGGAACAGGTTCCTTTAATAGTCAGACCTTGTGGCTAGACTTGTGGTTCCAAGGATGACATCTTCTTTGCAGCTTGGGAAAAAAAAACATGGCTACAACAGCAAGATCTGTAATGCTGTTTATTACAATAAAACATTTTATTATTGATGAGAGAAGGAATGACATTTAACTATGCCTGACATACCGTGCTTTCTTTTTTTTTTTTTTGTAGTGTTAAAAAGCTTTAGTGCAAAAGAATGTCTGTCTTTCTGCATCAGTGAGTAGTAGTGCTCCTCAGAATTTCCTAATAACACAAAGGCAAGTCCATACATCTATTTAAAGGAATAGAAAGTGGACTATTAGATCACCCTTAGTTGGGGCTTCTACTGGCTTTTTATTGTATGCTGTTCACTAATATGAGTCAGGTGGACTTTTGTGAGAGAATAGTATTTGGTAGCTAGGACCTCTGTGGGGCATTTCTTCCTAAGTGGAACACACAACAGACAAGGGAGTAGGAGTGGTAATACAGGGAAGCTACTCTTTCCATTTCAGAAGAAGTAGATGAAACCCACGTATGCATTCAAGAAGCCCATGGGATACTCTAGCTGTGGGTAGTGGCTAATGTGGTCATCCAGAATCTACACTGTGGACCACAGCAGCATTTTCCTGTACAGCTCCAAAAATTCCAGATAGGGATTCACCAGATCCAGAGGCCCTTAGGTAAAATGAATGAGAATAGTTACAGAGGCAAGAGCTCCCATTCAGCATCTTCTAAACTTCTTCCACTGGTTGATGTGCTGTGAGAGACCATTGATAACTGAGTTCCCATTGCTGTATATCCCTGTCCATATGTCATGTAGCTAGCTTACCCCCAGGGGGTTGGGCATATGGCCCAAAGACTGCAGTGAGGCCTCAAGACAATACAAAGAAGTTCATCAGTCGTGTGAGAATTGGTGATAACATGCCTTCATCTTTGAGAAACTTTTGGAGAAAGAGAAGACAATGAGTCTCAGGAAATAAACCTCTATCTGACAGAGACTATGGCAAGCCAACCAGATCAATTCTGCTTGAATCTATAGAGCCGCTCCTGAGCAATGATGTCTCTATAATCATGAGACAAAAGACTGACCCTATGATTCTCCCCAGATGCCACAAAAGACACTCTACGATGCTGGTCTGGTCAAATATGGAATAATGATGTGGTCTCGGTTTGTCGCTAAAGCCAGAGCCTAAGACATCAAGGGCAATCTCTCAATGAAACCTCGGCATCAGATTATCCCAAATCTTGTAACCATCATAGCTGGCGTTAGAAAGCCATGTAAAAGCATAACTATCTCTGGACTTCCAACCACACCCACGGAGTCCTGATGAAAGATGTGTAGTCCCTTGTAGGTAAAAAATTTGCCTGATGACTTCCGTGAATGAAGAGCAGGGGAAAGCTGGTGGGGTGGCAGGAGGTGCAGATAGGCCACCAGTGGGGGAATGGCTGGTGGCCCCAGCTGCATCCACCACTTCCTCATCCTGATTCGGGGGAGACCTGCACTACAAGACTCCATGTTGGGGGAACCAGTTGTGCACACCTAGGATGCAAAATAAATAAACAAATAAAATAAAAATAAAAATAAAATGCTAGTATCTTTGACTTTATCTACCATAAAATGCCTTCCCCCCCTCCCATTATGTGGTACTTCTGTTCTCCCCCTTTCCTGTTCTCATTGGCATATGATCTCCTTTTAAGTCAAACAAGTTTATTCAAGATAGAAGCATGTGGTCTGTGTTGCTCTGAACCACTGTCATCTTGTACAACACACATGCGCACATTCACGCGCACACACACACACACACACATAGAGGCCTTAGAGTTCAGAAAGCATTTTTACATTTTAATAACACATTTCATTCTTATAGTAACTTTGTGAGATATGTATGGTAATAGCTCCATTTTACAGAATAGGCAATTTAGGCTCAATGTTAATTAAGTTTCTTGGACAAGTTTACCACAATTAGTAAGATGTAGGTCTCAAACCAACACTTTCAATTCTAAGGTGAAGAGCTTTTTAAATTTTTTTTTGAGATGACAGTTTAATAGATGGGCCAAATAGTCTAGGGAAGATCTGTGATTCAAAAGTTCAGAAAGCCATGAGTTAAAGTTAAACTGGCTGCTTTACCTATAGAACTTCTCAAAAATGGTCCATATTCAAGTGTGCACTTGACTCTCCACGAGGAGAAGATGGTATGCAGCATTTCCTAAATGCGTTTGGCCATGAAATCCTTTTCAGTTTTCATGTATCAATAGTATCTGAAAATGCTAGGGTTCTACAGGTGACACTTTGGGAAACAGCAGTCAATAGGCTCAATATATACTTCTCTTCTCTGGAGGACCCCGAGAAATGGTGAAGGGACAGAGCATCCCTTCTGAAGTCAAGAACAATGACTGAGGGGAGGCCATTAGAAATGCTACCTCCATCTGGGTTTTATCTTTCTGCCAGTGCTGCTTCCTGAGTGGTGACAAGTGAGCAGCCTGATTGCTGTGGTTCTGGTTACAGAGCCCTGGTCCACCAGCCCCAGCTTCCCATTCATCCAGGCCCTGCTGACCTGCAAAGGTGAGCAATGGGTCAATTTGTAACACTGGAGATAGACATGGTCCTGTTAGCTGCCTCTCTTCTTGCTTTTCTGGGCGAAAGTGTCGATCAAGGTCCTTATTCCTCTTCTCTCCTTATTTCTGTATTTCTGCTGGTACTTCCATGGAAGTAGAAACCAGGTCAGAGGAACAGGATTGCCTTTCCCAGGAGGCTTAGGGTTGAATCATTCTCTCTTGGACTCAGTTTTCTCATCTGTAAATTGGGGATACTAACTTCTTACCCTTGCTTCTTTGCAGAGTTGTATGGAGCTCAAGTCAGATAATGAATGTGACAGCCCTTTGTAAACAGTGAGGGACCCTTGGAAAACAGTGGTGTGATTATGGCAGGGTGATTATATTCTGTTGTCATTGAGACAACTATCTACTCGTTGTTTACTTGTGGAAAAACCTCTTCTGAAAGCACTGTGGTGGGACCCTCAGGAAGAATCTGAGTCAACAGATGACTCCAGCATAGTTAACGAATCTTTCATCAATGGTTTAAGGGTCCTCAGCTGTTTTCATCACTTGCTCAAGGCAGGTTTATTACTGAAACAGTCTGGCAAACCTTGTTTACAAGGAGCTGCTTTCGCAACACCTCCATTCAGCATGCAGCTTGGTAGAACAATGTGGGGTTGTCTTTCAACCAGGGCCTCTGGAAGCCTTCAGAATCTCTGTGTGTGTTGGAATGCTGGACTTCTGGAGGCTTCCAGCCAGCCTCACCTTCCCTCTACCTTCCCCGACCTTCGTTATTCTGTAAGTCATTTCCATCCTTGGTGTCGTTGGATCCAGAGCCAAATGCCCACTTGTGGGGCTTTTCCCTCCCTCCAGCTCTCCTTCCTCTGGCCACTGGCTCCCAAGGCCACTTTGGGCTGAGCTGATGCCAAGAGTGTTGGTGGAACAGACACAGACTCAGGCTTGGGTTCAGCGGGTTCTACTCAAGTTTTAGTGGTCCAGGGAAGCCTCAGGAGCCCTGGGGATCCCTCAATCTGACGAGTTCCAGGGCCACATTAGACCTGCCCCCAAGGAGGCCTTGACTCTTTCCAGGGTGTGGCACTGAAGACCACTTTGTGTGTTCTGCAACGATCCTTTGGGGTTAAACCAGGCTTTAAGTCCATCCTTCCTGGTCAGATTCACCTGGAACCAAATTTCTGAGGGTAGAGGAAGTAAAACTCTGGCTGAATGGCTACACCCAAATGGCAGACAGTCTAAGGTGGTGCAGGGGACATTGTGGGTCAGGGGCTATAGGAAGGCACCCTTCCCTTTGGTTGTATACCAGGTGATTTTGATCATACGACTCGATCTATGTAAGGGAAACCAAGATTCTTCTCAGTGAACATCAGCTCTGGCTCATTTGTTTGTGCTTAATAGAAACAGTTTTGTAAGTAGAGTATTAGAAGGTTCAGTTGGTAAAGGAGAACACAAAATTTAGTCTCTATATTTCAAATATGGATTCATATTACCTAAATAACATGAATGGCAGTAGCAATTTAGAGCTCTTAGAAAGTTTTCTTTTTAACCTCTGTCTTCTCCTGTGATTTTTTCACAACAACTCAGAGAGGGTGGAATGCAAGAACCATTACTCTCATTTTGCAGATGAGCAAACTAAGGATGCGGGGGCTGTAAGTGACTTGGCCAACATCACATTGTTGGGGGTTCAAGGAATTGCATCCAGGACTTTTGCTACTTTTTCTTTCTTTTTCTTTTTTTTGTATTTTTCTGAAGCTGGAAACGGGAAGGCAGTCAGACAGACTCCCGCACGCGCCTGACCGGGATCCACCTGGCACACCCATCAGGGGGCGATGCTCTGCCCCGCTCTGTCGTGACTAGAGCCACTCTAGTGCCTGGGGCAGAGGCTAAGGAGCCATCCCCAGCGCCCGGGCCATCTTTTGCTCCAATGGAGCCTCGGCTGCAGGAGGGGAAGAGAGAGACAGAGAGGAAGGAGAGGGGGAGGGGTGGAGAAGCAGATGGGCGCTTCTCCTGTGTGCCCTGGCTGGGAATCGAACCCGGGACTTCCGCATGCCAGGCCAACGCTCTATCACTGAGCAAACCGGCCAGGGCCTTTTGCTACCTTTTCAAATAGAGTGTCTGGCAAAGAGAAGGAGGCCAAGGGGAGATGAAGTTAAAACCAATAAAACCAGTCAAGGTTCAAGTTACAGACTTTGAACTGTTCTTATTTATCAAAAAACTGACTTTTGGTCCTGTGATTATGGGCAACTGAGCATTACAATTAGTTAATAATTGTACTTTAAGAAATACAAGCTAGGGAAGTCTATAATTAATATTTCTTGAGCACTTACTATCTGCCAGCTACTGCATAATCTCCTTTAACTCCTACATCTAATCCTGTGAGGTAAAGGTAGGAGTGGTCATCTCTATTTTATAAATGAAGAAAGCTGAGAACCAGAGAGGTCACATGGCTTGCAATCTGGTGCTAATTGCCACCATATCACTTTATATTGCTTATTCTATATTGCCTCTTTGTTTTCTGCCTGATTGGGATAGCTCCTTAGTATATGGCATCAGTTAGACAAGTCACTTGATCTCTTAATATACAATGGTGATCCCCCCAAAATGGAAATATTGCAGTCCACTGTCAAGTATTTTTAAATCTGAGGACATCAAAGTCTAGAATACTGAGGTCAGTAGGATTTTTGACGACAAAGTGGCTTAAGGCAGTGGCAAGGTGGGGATCCATCTGGGGAAGCACACAGGTTTCCAAACCAGGAGCATTAGCGGGGTGAGTTGGCGACTCCCAAGACATGGATTACCCAGAAAGTTGATCTCTTCATTGCACCTAAATTGACTGGTTTCAAGGATGTCGACCCATATTAACAAAGCGCATAGAGACTGCAGTATAGACAGTGGTCAGCAAACCACAGCTCACGAGCCACATGAGGCTCTTTGGCTCCTTGAGTGTGGCTCTTCCACAAAATACCATGTGTGGGCGCTACCTCGATAAGGAATGTACCTACCTATATAGTTTAAGTTTAAAAAATTTGGCTCTCAAATAAATTTCAATTGTTGCGCTGTTGATACTTGGCTCTGTTGACTAATAAGTTTGCGGACCACTGGACTAGGATATTAGTTTACAAAGAGAAACACAATGACCTGACCAGCATATATCCTATAGATGAATTACAGGGGGGATCAGGTTATGACCAAATTTTCCGGTGCTGGAGAGACTCAAGGGAGGTGTATAGAAGGAGTATTTAATGGCACCAGGCTCTGAGAACCTGCCATTTTCTTCTCTACTAATTTGATAGACTAGATTCTCTACTTATCCTGACCAGATCCTTTTCCAAAGACAGGCTTGGTTAGATACTACCATTGTTTATGGAAATTTTCTTTTTCTTTCTTTTCCTTTTTTTATTTAATTTATTGTGTTTACATAGATTCTAGTGTCACCTCAAATGCCCCCCCCATATTCCCCTCAACAACTCCCTCCCCCCTTCCCTTCAGGTTTCTCTCATCCTATCATCCCATTTCCCTCTGTCCTCTTTTCCTCTGGTCCCTTTGATCTCTCCTCTGTCTCAATTCCGTTCCTCAGTTCACACTGTTTCTTGGATTCCTCAAATGAGTGAGGTCATATCATATTTTTCTTTCTCTGCTTGGCTTATTTCACTTAATGTAATAGTTTCCAGGTCCATCCATGTGGTTGCAAAAGGTAATATTTCCTTTTTTTTCATGGCCCCATAGTATTCCATTGTGTATATGTACCACTGCTTTTTTTTTTTTTTTTTTTTCCTTTTTTTTTCCTTTTTTTTCATTTTTCTGAAGCTGGAAACAGGGAGAGACAGTCAGACAGACTCCCGCATGCGCCCGACCGGGATCCACCCGGCACGCCCACCAGGGGCAACGCTCTGCCCACCAGGGGGCGATGCTCTGCCCATCCTGGGGGTGGCCATGTTGCGACCAGAGCCACTCTAGCGCCTGGGGCAGAGGCCACAGAGCCATCCCCAGCGCCCGGGCCATCTTTGCTCCAATGGAGCCTTGGCTGCGGAAGGGGAAGAGAGAGACAGAGAGGAAAGCGCGGCGGGGGGGTGGAGAAGCAAATGGGCGCTTCTCCTGTGTGCCCTGGCCGGAATCGAACCCGGGTCCTCCGCACGCTAGGCCGACGCTCTACCGCTGAGCCAACCGGCCAGGGCCACCACTGCTTTTTAATCCATTCATCCACTGACGGACACTTGGGCTGTTTCCAGATCTTTGCTATTCTGAACAACGCTGCCATAAACATTTCTTTTTTTGAGTCAGTGATATAGTGTTCTTGGGATATATTCCTAAAAGTGGGATGGCTGGGTCAAAAAGCAGTTCCATTTTTAATTTTTTGAGGAATCTCCATACTGTTTTCCACAGTGGCTGCACCAGTCTGCATTCCCACCAGCAGTGCAGGAGGGTTCCCTTTTCTCCACATCCTCTCCAGCACTTATTCTGTGTTGTTTTGTTGATGAGCACCATACTGACTGGTGTGAGGTGATATCTCATTGTGGTTTGTTTTTTTTTTCTCAACACATTTCTTTTTTTTTTCTTTTTTTAAATAAATTTTTATTAATGTTAATGGGATGACATTAATAAATCAGGGTACATATATTCAAAGAAAACATGTCTAGGTTATCTTGTCATTAAATTATGTTGCATACCCCTCGCCCAGAGTCAGATTGTCCTCCGTCACCCTCTATCTAGTTTTGTCTGTGCCCCTCCCCCTCCCCCTAACTCTCTCCCTCCCTCCCTCCTGCGTCCTCCCTCCCCCCACCCCTGGTAACCACCACACTCTTGTCCATGTCTCTTAGTCTCGTTTTTATGTTCCACCAATGTATGAAATCATGTAGTTCTTGTTTTTTTCTGATTTACTTGTTTCACTTCGTATAATGTTATCAAGATCCCACCATTTTGCTGTAAATGATCTGATGTCATTTCTTCATTGTAGTTTTAATTTGCATTTCTCTAATGATTAGTGATGTTGAGCATTTTTTCATATGCCTATTGGCCATCTGTATATCCTCTTTGAAGAAGTTTCTATTCATTTCTTTTGTCCATTTTTTTTTTTTTTTTTTGCATTTTTCTGAAGCTGGAAACAGGGAGAGACAGTCAGACAGACTCCCGCATGCGCCCGACCGGGATCCACCCGGCACGCCCACCATGGGGCAATGCTCTGCCCACCAGGGGGCGATGCTCTGCCCATCCTGGGCATCGCCATGTTGCGACCAGAGCCACTCTAGCGCCTGAGGCAGAGGCCACAGAGCCATCCCCAGCGCCCGGGCCATCTTTGCTCCAATGGAGCCTTGGCTGCTGGAGGGGAAGAGAGAGACAGAGAGGAAAGCGCGGCGGAGGGGTGGAGAAGCAAATGGGCGCTTCTCCTGTGTGCCCTGGCCGGGAATCAAACCCGGGTCCTCTGCACGCTAGGCCGACGCTCTACTGCTGAGCGAACCGGCCAGGGCACCCCCCCCCCTTTTTTTATGTGATGAATCACATTGATTGATTTACAAATATTGTACCAGCCTTACATCCCCAGAATAAATCCCAGTTGATCATAATATATGATTTTTTTCATGTATTGCTGGATCCGGTTTGCTAATATTTTGTTGAGGATTTTATCATCTAAATTCATCAGGCATATTGGCCTATAATTTTCTTTGTGTTGTCTTTGCCTGGTTTTGGAATCAGAATTATGCTTGCTTCATAAAAGAAGCTTGGAAGTGTTTCTTCCTCTTGAATTTTTGAAATAGCTTGAGAAGCATAGGAGTTAGTTCTCCTTTGAATATTTGGTAAAATTCACCTGTGAAGCCATCTGGCCCAGGGCTTTTGTTTGTTGGAAGTTTTTTGATAACTGTTTTGATCTCATTTGTTGTAATCAGTCTGTTTAGATTTCCTGATTTTTCCAGATTGATTTTTGAAAGATTATATGTTTCAAGGAATTTGTCCATTTTACCTAGGTTGTTTATTTTTTTGGCATACAGTTCTTCATAGTATTTTCTTACAATATTTTGTATTTCTGTTGTGTCAGTTGTTATTTCTCCACTCTCATTTCTAATTTTATTTATTTGAGTCCTCTCTCTTTTTTTCTTGGTGAGTCTGGTTAAAGGTTCATCAATCTTGTTTACTTTTTCAAAGAACCAGCTCTTGGTTTCATTGATTTTCTGTATTGTTTCTTTAGCCTCTATGTCATTTATTTCTGCTCTGATTTTTATTATTTCCTTCCTTCTACTAGCTCTGGGCTTTACTTGCTGTTCTTTTTCTAGTTATTTTATATGCAGGGCTAAGTTTTTTATTTGAGCTTTTTCTAGCTTCTTAAAGTATGCTTGTAGTGCTATGAACTTCCCTCTCAGAACTGCTTTTGCTGTGTCCCATAAATTTTGAATTGTTATATGCTCATTATCATTTGTTTCTAGAAATTTTAAATTTTCTTCTTTGATCTCATTGTTAACCCATTTTTTGTTTAATAACATGCTATTTAGTTTCTATGTGTTTGAGTATTTTTCAGTTTTTATGTTGTGGTTAATTTCTAGTTTCATGCCATTGTGATCAGAGAAAGTGCTTGTTATGATTTCAATATTCTTAAATTTGTTGAGACTGCTTTTGTGCCCTAACATGTGGTCTATCCTAGAGAATGTACCATGAGCACTTGAAAAGAATGTATATTCTTCTGCTTTAGAGTAAAAGGTTCTGAAGTATCTGTTAAATCCAGTTGATCTAGTGTGTTCTTTAAGTCTGGTGTTTCTTTGTTAATTTTCTTTCTTGAGGATCTATCTAGTGATGTTAGTGGGGTATTGAAATCCCTGAATATTATAGTATTGCTGTTGATCTTGCCCTTAATATCCAACAAAGTCTGCTTTATATATGTAGGCGCTCCTATATTAGGTGCGTTGATATTTATAATGATTATATCTTCCTGTTGGATTGCTCCCTTTATCATTATGTAGTGACCTTCTTAATCCCTTTCTATATAGTCTTTGTTTTAAAGTCCATTTGTCTGATATAACTATTGCTACCCCAGCTTTGTTTTCATTTCCATTTGCATAAAATATTTTTTCCATCCTTTTACCTTCAGTCTATGTGTATCTTTGGTTTTGAGGTGTGTCTCTTGTGGACAGCATATGAATGGGTTCTGTTTTTTTATCCATGCAGCTACCCTATGTCTTTTGATTGGGTCATTTAACCCATTTACATTTAAGGTTATTATTGATTTGTAGTTGTTTATTGCCATTTTATTTTTTAAAGCTATATTCCTCTTTTACTATATTCTTTTTCCTTTTTGTTCTATTTACAACAGGCCCCTTAACATTTCTTGCAGCATTGGTTTGGCTGTGATGAATTCCTTGAGGTTTTTTTTTTTTTTTGTCTGGGAAGCTTTTTATTTTTCCTTCAATTTTAAATGATAGCATTGCTGGATAAAGAAGTCTTGATTGTAGGCTCTTGTTCTGCATTACTTTGAATATTTCTTGCCATTCCTTTCTTGCCTCAAGTGTTTCTGTTGAGAAGTTGGATGTCATCCTTATGGGAGCTCATCTCAGGTGATAGCCTTTTTTTCTCTAGCAGCTTTTAATATATTATCTTTATTTCTTATCTTTGGCATTTTAATTATGATGTGTCTTGGTGTAGATTTCTTTGGGTTTCTCTTTAATGGAGTTCTCTGTGCTTCTTGAACTTGGGTGATGTTTTCCTGCCTTAATTGAGGTAAGTTTTCAGCTATGATATGTATGAACAAAGTCTCTATCCCTTGTTCTTTCTCTTCTTCTTCAGGAACCCCCATGATGCAGATGTTGTTTCTCTTTAGGTTGTCCCAGAACTCTCTTAGAGTTTCCTCGGATTTTTTCACCTTTTCTTTTTGTTGCTCCGCTTCCGTGTTTTCATTTATCTTGTCTTCTAAATTGCTGATTCGATCCTCTGCTTCATCCAGCCTGCTTTTAATTGCTTCTTGTGTAGTGTTATTTCTGATATTGTATTTGTCATTTCTGACTGGTTCTTCTTTATTATTTCAATGTCCTTTTTGATGCTTGTTATCTCTTTATTTATGTGTTCATTGTGTCCATCCATTGTTGTTCTAAGATCTTTCAGCACTCTAATAATCATTATTTTAAACTCTGCATCCAGTAATTTGCTTATTTTCATCTCACTCATTTCATTTTCTGGAGGTTTCTGTTGTTGGTTCATTTGGATTGCACTTCTCTGTCTTTCCATTTTGTCTGTGTATACCCTCCTCATTTGGGTGTGTTGTTTGTAGAGATGGCTAAGTCGAGGGTTGGTGTTGTCTGCCTCCAATTTTCAGTTGTGTTATTTCTAGGTCTTCTTGGGCTAATATCAACTGTTGTTTGTAATCCCCTGTTGGATTTAGCTTTTCTAGTAGAGCCTGGAAATTTTCTTTTTAATTTCAGAAAAATTAAGTTTATGTTAGGCTGTTAGTCTTTCCTTTGTCTTTTCTCAAAAATTCTGGTGCTAATCAAGGCCTTATTCTCTGTTAGTGTTACCCAATAATTATCTTTTCCCATCTCCCTTAGTAAAGGCAACTTCTGGTTCCTTTAATGCTTCAAGTTCTCAAGAATAATATTAACAATTAAAATCTCCATAAAACTGAGCAGCTTACAGACACTCACAATAATTTTCAGTTTAGCAATGAAGTTGGTCTTATTACGTTCCTTAAAAAGATGAGCAAACAGAAACTCAAAGAGGTTAAATGATTTGCTCAAGGTATACATCTAGTAAGAGAGAGAACAGCCATTGCAATTGAGATTTCTGGCTCCAAAGCCTGTATTTTTTTCTTATGAGCTGGCCACAAAACTGGATTATAGAATGTTAAAGTGGAATAAACCTAAGAAATCATCTAAAATCTAGAGTCTAAACATGCATTGTCCAATATAGTTGCCATTAGCAATGTGTGACTATTTAGATGTAAATTAGTTGAAAGTAAAGAAAATTTAAAAACTCAGTTTCACAGATGTGTTACCTACATTTCAAGTGCTCAATAGTCACATGCAGCCAATGGCTACTATACTGGACAACATATACAGAACATTCCATCTTTGCAGAAAGTACTGTTGGACAGTGCTGGTCTAAAATAATGCCCTCATTTTTCAGATGAGGACAATGATACCCAAAATCTCTAGACCTTATTTTGGAAACTCCATTTTAAAGTGTCAAAAATCCAAATATTTAAGATTTGGTCATAAAATCAACATGTACCTTCTTCAAAACATTTTCCTTGTGAATCCAAAATGGAGTGAAGACAAGCAAGATATGGTATTTGGGGGTACACCTGAGAGATCCTATTGTGGCCTCAGGTTCTTTGATGCATTAAGGTGACTTCCTTGGAGCAGCACACAATATTTGCTGAATCCCGAATAGTAGGTCAAGAGTTATTGGTAGAAATGATGGTCACCCATTTAGAGATTGTAGAGATAACAACACTAGTCTTGGCTTTGGACATTATCCAATAAGAAAGACAATTAGAAGATGTGAGGGATTAAAAAAATTAGATAGAGCCCATAAAGGGTCCTCTCGGCTATGTTGGGCACTTCTGGCCCCGCACCACATGTGTAATTCTGCCTCTCCATCACTCACTCCCAACAACTGGGTCTCCCTGGTGGAAAGAACATGACTGCTTCTTTGTGGTTTGGTAAAAGGCTCCTGCTGCCTCAGGAGGAAAACCCAAAGATTTCTCATAGGTATATCCTGCTATCTTCTAGAGACCCCATGATTCTCAATCTAGTCATTGTGCAAGTATTTATTGAGGGCTTACTAGTGGTCCCACCCCTTTGCTAGGCAGCAGGGTAGATAGAGAAGAACCAGCCATGGGCCATTTTTAAAGGCATTAATAGTTTGTTGGTGAGACTCATCTCTCCTGTGCTCAACTGTCTGTGATGTAAGGTAGAAAATGAGGAGCTCAATGTTGGCTGAAGATGTCAGAGAAGCCTTTGTAGAAGATGCAGGCCTGAAGGTTGGGAGGGGGGGTTACTATCAGGGTGAGAGGATGGGACCAGAGAACATACTAGCACCACAAAGGTGGTGAGCTCTGAGATGTGAGGGGCGGGAGTGGCACAGGCCTTTGGGCCAGTGATCCCATACCACAGTATTGCCATTGCCTTCCAGCTTGAAGGTTTCACCCTCAAGCAGGACTTTGGTGAGAAACTATGGCAAGGGGCCCAAGAATGGGTCTTTTCTTAAACTGCACATTGTAGACATGTGACTTGCATGGAGGAGAGTCTGAATGATGTGAAGAAGACCTCTCATCCTTGAAGATGTTGGGCCTAGGCTACAGAGCAGCAGCCTGCTCTGCCCTCTGCCCCACCCAATGATAAACACATCCTTGGTTAAGAGGTTCTTTCTAACTAGTGTTAAATAAATGGAACTGCCTGTAATTGTGGGCCTGCTATGAAAGTAAAACCAATTGTTAGTCAAGCTCACAACTCTCATTTTTTTCCAGGTCATCACTTATTGGGGAGAGAGTTTTATCTCCCCCCAAGGCAAACCTATTAAGGAAGAAAAAAATCACTGTTCCTCTAGTCCTGTCTGTTGGTGCTGAAGAAATGGCAGAGAGCAAATGGGCGCTGGCAGATTTTCCTGCTCACCTCTCTTATCCCAATAGGCTTACCAAATCAACTCTGAGACATCCACTTAAAACTGAATGTCAGATAAACTATGAATACTTTTTAGTAGAAATATGTACGAAATATTGCAAGTTTAACTCAGTGTGTACATGTGCATGCTCCAAATGTGACCACTCTCTCTCATCCCCAACCATTTCCTATTTTCATTTTAAGCCTTTTTTTTTTTTTTACAGAGAGAGTCAAAAAGATGGATAGACAGGGACAGACAGACAGGAACGAAGAGAGATGAGAAGCATCAATCATTAGTTCTTCGTTGTGCGTTGCAATACTTAATTGTTCATTGATTGCTTTCTCATACATGCCTTGACCACAGGCCTTCAGCAGACCAAGTAACCCCTTGCTCAAGTCAGCGACCTTGGGCTCAAGCTGGTGAGCTTTTTGCTCAAACCAGATGAGCCCTCGCTTAAGCTGGTGACCTCGGGGTCTCGAACCTTGGTCTTCCGCATCCCAGTCTGATGCTCTATCCACTGCGCCACCGCCTGGTCAGGCTAAGCCTTTTTTATAGAGTGCTTTTGGGGTCTCTGTTCAGCAGAAGGGTGTCCATCTCACTCCTTAGTGATTGTGCTGGAGAGCTGCCATCTCTAAAAGGAGGAGGCTTAACGCTTCCGCTTTCTGGAGGATCTAAGATCACCTCAGAAGGGGAACTAAGAAATGTTGGGAAGAATGTGGAGCCAGAAGTGTGGGGATGATCTAGCTGGTCCCAGCTCTGCTTTTGGCTAAATAACCTTGGCTAGACTGCTTTGCTCCCTGGGCCTCTTTTTCCTCACCTTGGAGAAGATAAGGATCCAACTGAGGGGTCTGACGGCTCTGAGTGGGGAAGGTTGGGAAGAAAGTTCTACTGGAGATGTGGCACTTAAGGCTGCGAGAGGAGCTAGAGTGAGGTGCGGGCAAGCCTTCCCTTCTTCCCCACATTTCTGTCCCTCTGGGGTTGTGGGGAAGAACAAAGGCGAAGGATCTGAGAGAGGCTTGTGCACTACTGAGCTCGAGCACCTTTGCTTTAACACAAATTGGGCCTGAAATTCAGGGGTTTGAAGCCTTGATGGAAAACACTCTCTCACATCAGACTGTGGGGTTGGGCACCTCAGGGTGCACCTCCTCCCATTTCCCCACTGACCTGCACATTGGAGCCTGGAAATGGGAGGCCATGTTCGCAAGAAACCTGGGAGGATGTGGCTCTCTGCTTGGTTTCAGAAGGAGAGGTTTGGTTACCAGACTCTCTCCTGCTCCCTCTATGGGGACACCAGTCAGGAAACAGCATGGCTACTGAGCCCTGAGACTCCCATTGATAAAAGCTGGTTAGTACAATCCTCATCAGTAATTCGGGAAACTCCTGGAAGGTGCTGGAAAGCACCAGAAACAGATGCCTCAGCCAACAGACATAAACCAAGAACCCACAGAGAAAAGCTCTAAGAGGCCCCTGCAGATTTGCAGTTGGAAGGAGCAGGAGAAATGAGAAATACCAGACCCCATCTTGAGATAGAGTATCAGAAAAGGATAAAGAGCCTCAAAGGAAACACATGACTTAGTTCAGCCTGTGAAAATCATTTCAGTGGCCCTGTGCAGCAGTGGGAAAGCCAGCTTGACCAATCAGCACATCGTCACTTAATGTTTGTAATATGACTAATGGGATAGACGCACGATGTCCATGTTCACGGGGAGCCTGGCATTTTAAAAGTATCTGGCCCTGCTGACTTTCCTTTCAGCCAGGGAGAATTTTCTGGGAACCCACCTGCCAAATTCAGTCCCCCTGTGCAAGACATCATGGGGAGCAAATGTGAATAGTAACATCTTACACTTGGCTAAGGATTTATATTATACAAAGAAGTTTCACATTATAATCCTTTAATGTAGACAAGTTAATATGATAACCACTTAACTGATACAGACACTCTCTAAGGATGACCAGCTAAGCACAAGAATAGCAAACATGTGATGCATGTGCTGACATCCCTTCCCATCCCCCTTGTTCGTGGCAGACATAAGCAATTAATTATGACATTCTTGACAGATGAACTGATTGCGATCTGAGAATCCCTCTCTTTTAAATTTTTTTTTTAAATTGAGCCATCATTTATACAGAGTTTAAGTGTTCAGTTTAATAAAAGCTGACAATTGTATACACCTTTGTAACTTATAAAACATTTTTATCACCCCACAAAGTCTCTCATGCCACTTTCTGGTCGATGTCACCCCACCCACCAGATAATTATTATTCTCAGGTTAGGTCAGTAAGCCACTGGCCTGAGTTTCCTTGCCATATCCTGCCAGGACTTACCAAGAAAGGTTTATGGTTTTAAAAGAGAAAAAGAAAAATATGATGAAACTATAAAACCTTCTTGATGAGGGAAAGGAAGTTTGGGTCTTTGTTCTGCTGAGCGAAGCTGTGGTCTGCTCCCATGCTGATGTATTCAGGACATGCAAATGTCACAGATGTGTAGCCCACAGCTGTGGCTAAAGATTCAGGACCACCAGAGAGACTTTTCAGATACAGAGAGGGCTGGGAAGCCAAGTCCATAAGATTAGAGAATATCTCCACTAGGGAGAGAGAAACAGGTATCCAGAGCATTCATCCGTCCATCCATCCGTCCATCCATCCGTCCATCCATCCACCCACCCATCCATCCACCCATCCATCCATCCATCCATCCATCCATCCATCCATCCACCCACCCATCCATCCATCCATCCATCCATCCATCCATCCATCCATCCATCCATCCATTCCTCAAAGACCTATAATGCGCCAAGCACTATGCCAAGCACTGGAGGAAAAGGGATGAATAAGACAGATTGATGATTCATAAATAACTTGAGTAACACATGAAAGAAAGCATGGTTTATTCAACTGGCTTTACACTCTAGAAATTTGTAAATTAAATAAATGTTTGGAATCCAAACACAGAGCATCAACTGGTCCTTGATGTCTGGACAGTTTATGTGGCAGGTACTTCAAGCACAAAAAGAGACTGAAAAATTCAGCCCCACATAAATTTCGAGGTTTTTCTCAGAGGACAAGAAAGAGAAAATTGTAGGGAGAGCAGTGAAAGCAAAATGACTTAAGTTCTTTCGCTCACTTCATTTTTTCCATTGGTCATGCAATGACTGTTTGTTAAGCATCTTCTATGTGCCAGGCACTGTGTCAAGCCCTAGCATTATATTGCCATTAGATCCAAGGCCTTTTTGGGGTGAATTAAAACTTCATTTCCTCCCTGTAAGTCTTTGTTTCAAATAACTTTTCTGTGGATGCAGCAAGACCAAGTCTCCTTCAAGATGCTATGTCCCCTGTGCAGATGGCATGATGCTTTGGATGAGAGCCCCTTGTTTTTCTCATAAATGGGTATTTCTGAAGCACCAGGTTGGCTCTGGAATTTTATTGGATGGCTTGATCAATGCTAGCGGGAGCTGCCAAAGAGGGTTAGAGAGTCCTTTGTCCTAGAATTTGGGGTATCACTTTTGCTTAGTTGTTGAAAGCTACTCTTGGCCTCTGTATTTGTTTCCTATTGCTGCTATCACAAACCAACACACCCTTCATGGCTTTACACAATAAAAATTTATTATCTTACAGTTCTGGAGGTCAGAGTTTAAAGTGGGTCTCACTGGGTTAAAATCAGAGTGTTGACAGAGCTGTGTTCTTTCTAGAGGCTCTAGGGAAGAATTTGCTCCTTTGCTTTTTCCAGCTTTTAGAGGCCACCTGCATTCTTTGGCTTGTGACCCCTTCCTCCATCTTCAAAGTCAGCAACTTTGGGCTGAGTCCTCTTTATACTGCCATGGCTCTTCCTTTCAAATTCATCTTCTATTTATACAGATTCTTGTGATAACACTGAGCCTAACCAGATAAGCCAGGATAATCTTCCTGTTTTAAGGCCACCTGACTAGCAACCTTAATCTTCCTTTGCCATTTCACCTAATATATCTATTGGTTCGAGGGATTAATACATAGACATCTTTTTTTTGGGGGGGGGCATTATTCTACTTACCATACTTTTTAAAAGTTTTTATCCCTTTTTTTTTTTAAGATTTTATTTTTATTCATTTTAGAGAGAGGAGGGAGAGAAAGAAAGAAAGGGGGAGGAGCAGGAAGCATTAACTCCCATATGTGCCTTGACCAGGCAAGCCCAGGGTTTTGAACCGGTGACCTCAGTGTTCCAGGTCAACACTTTACCCATTGCGCCACCACAGGTCAGAAGTTTTTTTTTCTAGTTTTTTTGTTTCTCTTAGTAGTTTTTCAAATTACATCTGTGAAATTGGTTGATAAATTTCACATCTCATTGGATAACTAAAGCACTGAGAGGAGAGAAGCTCCCAAGAAGACCAGTCAGAGTTAAATCATCAGTCACTCATTTCCAACATGTAGAATAATATGTTAAGTAGAAAAAAGCAAGACAGAAGAGAGAATGTGCAGTACCATTACATTCCATAAATGTATGGAATATACAGTATCATAAAAGCTTATTTTATAGATGTTTAATCATGGTGGAAAGATTGGAGATAATAGTTAAAATTCTAATAACAGTGGTATCAGGGTGTGGGGCATAAGATTTTTTTGTATAAAATCAAAATTTCAGTAATGTGGTTGGATTATATTTATAAATGAAAAATATGTTAAAAATTATTTTATTGTAGCCACCATCTTCTCATACATATTTTTATATTCCTTCCCCAACATTATCTTCAACCACTCACCACCCATCCAAAAGTTACTCTAAAACATAAAAGGAGACAGAAGGGAGCTGGGAAGGGAATTTCTGGAACAGGGAAATAAACGGCAGCAGGAGGCTGGCTGCGGATGGTTTCAGACCGCCCGGGCCTGCCTTGGCTTTGCCAGTCAACCTCAGCTTCTGGTTTCTTCTCAACTGAATAATTAGTGTGTGCGAAGTGGCCTCTTATCCATGCTCCTCCAAGAGTGCTTCCTTTAATGAGAGACTTGCTCCTGCTGGCCACCTTCCTGGTGCCCAGCAGGCCTCCGTATGCAGAGGACGCCCCTGCACCTGTCCCCAGCCCTGAGCTGGCTGTCATGTCCACCCACCCTGGTGCTGGGAGGCCAGGGTTTCCAGAGGATGGGAGGACTGGCTGCAGGCTGGTCTCCCACCCAGCAGGTGTGGGGTGGCAAGGTGCCAGAGTCCCCAGGAAGCCAAGAAAAGCCCAGACAGCCAGCTGCCATCTTGCCCCAGAGGGTAGCCAGCTTTTGTGTGCAGGACTTGACAGGAGGTGAAGAGAGAACTCCAGAAATCCTAGGACTGGCGGGCAAAGCCCTCCACTATTTGACCCCACCCACTTCTCTCGGTACGTTGCCAGCTAAGTGCTGCACCTGTCCCGTGACCCTGACTGTCCTCTGCTTGCTTTCCCCTCCTGACCTTCACTCACCTATGCCTAGAAGCTCCCTCTCCACTTATTTTTACCACAAGATTCAACTCAAATTCTACGTCCTCCAAGATACCACTCTAGATTTTCATAGTGAGAAGCAATCACACCCTACCTTCTTTACACTTTGACAGCATGTCAGTAAGTTATAGTCTGGCTCCTCTTACAGGCTGCCTTATATCAAGTATCTCAGGGCCACAAATCTGCCTCCTTGACCAGATTGCACACCCTTGCTGAGAGGAGGGGATGGCCTCCCCCTGCCACACCTTGGCAACTAATATGTTCATCCAACAACTTTTGATTAAGCATCTGCCATGTATCAGGCAGTGTTGTAGGCACTGACTAGTCAATAATTACTCAAGATGTTAGCTCAGTTGAACGGAAATTCCAAAAATGTCTGTACTTGCCTGCCGACCACTTGTGCCTCAACCTGCCCTCCCCAGTCAGAAGCCCTTCTCTCAGGAGGAGTGCAGTTGGTGTCTCCTGCCCCTTAGTCAGGCTTGCTGGAGTCACCGTGCTCAGCCAAAGGCCAAGGCTTAGAACAGGGGCTGACCGTTCATTGTTGTTGCACCTGTGCAGGTGTGACTGGAGCTAGCCTTGGGGCTGCCAGGTGAGTGCAAGGGGCGTAGAGAAGGGGGCAGGGGGGGAGGGGAGAGATGTGTGGCCACTTGCAGCTGTGCTAGGAAAGCCCTCTCCAACAGCAGCCGGACTTTAATCAGCCTTGTGTGAATACTGCCACTCTCAGCCAGTCCTTTTCTCTGTAGGTTTAATTTCTGAGATTCTGTGCAAATGATACTCTCTGTCCCATGCGTCTCTGGTGACCATGTGTTTCTGGATATCAGGCCATTAAGAAGAGAATCATGAATGGTCTGAATTTTCCTATAGTTGCAATGTTGTACCAGGGCTTGTTTCTGACCAAACTATTTTGTATCAAAGATTTGGCCAGCCATATGTCTGTCATAAAAGCAAAGATGCAACAATTAGAATTGAAAACAGCAAAAATTAAGTTCATTTTTTTTAGGAGTTTGATCTGCCTGGGTTTAAATTCTGGCTTCATCATTCACTATGTGACTTCTAGGAAATTAGTTGACTCATTTGTGCCTCAGTTTATCTGTCAAATGAAGGTGATAAAAGTACATACCCTACAGAAAAAAGATGAAGTTGCACCCTTACCCACACCACATAAAATATTAGCTCAAAATGGATTAAAGCTACAACTATAAAAGTCTTATAAGAGTCATGCCATTGGATCTGGTAATGATTTCTTGAATATGACATCAAACTAACAGGGAATAAAAGAAAAAATAGATAAACTGGACTTTATGAAAATGTAAAACTTTTGTTCATCAAAGGACACTATCAATAGAATGAAAATGCAATCTACAGAATGGGATTTTCAAATTCTATATCTGATAAGAGATCAATATCCAGAATAAAGAATTACATTGAAAAATCAAACAACCTGATTTTAAAAATGAGCAAAAGACTTAAACAATTCTTCAAAGAAGATATAAAAATGGCCAATAAGCCCATGAAAAGATGATGCATGTCACTTATCATTAGGGAAATGCAAATCAAAACCACAATGAGTACCACTTCACCCATTAAGATGGCTATTATTCAAAAAACAGAATCAAAATAACAAGTGTTGGTAAAGATGTGGAGAAAAGGGAACCCCTGTGCAATGTTGGGATTATAAATTGGTGCAATCACAACGGAAAACAGTATGGTGGTTCTTCAAAAAATTAAAAATCGAGCTGCCATATGATCCAACAATTCCACGTCTGGGTATATACTCGAAAGAATTGAAAGCAGGGACATGAGCAAATTTGTATACCCATATTTATAGCAGCATTATCACCACAGCCAAAATGTGGAACAATCTACATGTGCATTCACGGATAAATGGATAAACAAAATGTGGCATAAACATGTAGTGTACTATGAGTGAGCTTTAAAAAGAAAGGAGATTTTTTTTTTTTTTCATTTTTTCTGAAGCTGGAAACAGGGAGAGACAGGCAGACAGACTCCCGCATGCGCCCGACCGGGATCCACCCGGCACGCCCACCAGGGGCGACGCTCTGCCCACCAGGGGGCGATAATCTGCCCATCCTGGGCGTCGCCATGTTGCGACCAGAGCCACTCTAGCGCCTGGGGCAGAGGCCACAGAGCTATCCCCAGCGCCCGGGCCATCTTTGCTCCATTGGAGCCTTGGCTGCGGGAGAGGAAGAGAGAGACAAAGAGGAAAGCGCGGTGGAGGGGTGGAGAAGCAAATGTGCGCTTCTCCTGTGTGCCCTGGCCGGGAATCGAACCCGGGTCCTCCGCACGCTAGGCCGACGCTCTACCGCTGAGCCAACCGGCCAGGGCCTAAAGAAAGGAGATTTTGATCCATGCTATAACATGAATGAACCTTGAAGAAACTATGCTAAGTGAAATAAGCTACTCACAGAATACTGAAAGGATACCTACTATGTGATCCCACTCATATGAGGTAGGTATAGTAGTCAAATTCATAGAGGCAAAAAGTAGCATAATGATTTTCAGTGGCTGGCGGGGAGGGAAAAATAGGGAATTAATGTTTAATGGGTTTAGAGATTTAGTTTTACAAGATGAAAACGTTTTGGAGATGGATAGTGGTAATAGTTGTCAACAAGGTGAATGTACTCACTGCCACTGAACTGTATACTTGAAATGATTAAAATGATAAATTGTATGATATAGTTTACGACAATAAAAAAATAACATAAAACCTAGAGAAACAGGAGTCTACTAAATCACATACATCAGTGGTCCCCAACCTTTTTTGGGCCACGGACCGGTTTAATGTCAGAAAATATTTTCACGGACCGGTCTTTAGGGTGGGACAGATAAATGTATCATGTGACCGAGACAAGCGTCAAGAGTGAGTCTTAGATAGATGTAACAGAAGGAATCTGGTCATTTTTTACAAATAAAACATTGTTCAGACTTAAATATAAATAAAACGGAAATAATGTAAGTTATTTATTCTTTCTCTGTGGACCGGTACCAAATGGGCCACGGACTGGTACTGTGGACTGGGGGTTGGGGGACCACTGACATATATGACTTATTATGAACATGTTACATACGAACCAGGTGGGCTTTAATGGTAATCTGATTTACTTTCCTAGAATTGTAAAGGATTTTAAGGGATATGTTGGAAGACCCAGATCCCTTTTTTAAAATGCAGTTAAAGCAGGGTATATGCATCCTTTCTCTGGGGCATGTGGCATCTTCAACAGGCCCTTTAGGGGTTAAGAGTCAGTTGTCTGGACTCAAATCCTAACTTCACAACTTAGAGGTGTAATTTGAGGCAAATTAATTATCTTCAAGCCCCAATTCTTCCTCCCCAAACATGGAGGTAATGCTAGCACTCAGCTCATAGACTTGTGCAGACTGAGGTTCTAGAGATAAAATGCCTGGCATACCCAAAGCACTCAGTAAGTGTTAGCTCTATTGACAGCACCTTTGACCTCATTGTCATGGTTGACACATGAGTCTTTCTTGATCTTTTTAAATTCTATGTTTATTAAAGGCTCCAAGTATAACTGCTCAGAAGCTGCTCAAATGAGGGATTCTGGGCAAAAAATATTGTCAAGCCAATCTTTCCCCTTCGTTACTCTGGTTTCTACTTGACACTTAGTTCATGGCCATCAGAGCACTAATCACTTCTTAGGGATACTGTCAACCAAGCAGCAGGTTATTGATCAGTACTTGCAAAGGGATCTTTGTCCTGCTGATCTTTGGCTGAAAGGATAATTTAGTCTTCTTCTTACTTTTCCTTATTGTTCTACTTTGTGTGACGAGCCATTATGTTTAGGATGGAAAGATAAACTTTACTCAAAAACATATTTCTCACAATATTAATTGATAAAATAGGTACCTTCATGGATGGGACATTGACTGAAAACACCAACTAGAGTAAAGTTCCTTGAATACTGAGATATGGGGAGAAAATGAACCAGCATAGAATGAGGAGGGATGTATTCACTGGAACAAGGTTTACAATACTCTTGTTTGTAATCACATTTATAAGGGCAGAAGCAAAATAATCTTGGTTGAAATCAGCTCTAGTACTCTAAATCCCATTTATCCCTCAATGGGATAGAGGCATGGGATGCTCTGTGAATTGAACTTTTAAAACAAATGATTTTTATACAGTATTTAATCAATGATCCACTGTTGGAAGCCAAAGAATTAAAAGCCTTAAAAAAAATGGTTTTAGCTTTGGGAATGTTTGAACACTAGGTCCTTTTGTTAAAAGCAAAACAAACAATATATCTGTATGTATATAGAAGTGTGAGAACTCTGACATCTAATCTTTTGACTTAGTGTTGACCTTTGCACATTAAGAAGTTGGATCATCCAGAGAGTTAAAGAGTAGGTGTATGTTGAGCTATAAAACCCAGACATATGGCCACATATATGTCATTAGATCCATGTATAGAACTGGAGGTGATGTGAGATGCTTTAAATTTTTAATTGCACCTCTCTGTGACAGCCTCAATTCTCACAGGTCTGAACAAAGCCTACGTTTTGTAGGTTTCCTTATGGTTAAGCCAGTATACATTCTTCTGTAGGCAGTAGTGCCTTACCCATTAATTGTCACCCCTTATTTTCTCCCTTTCCATTCAGGCTCTTTTACTTTGATTATGGTGTTTTTAACTCTTGAGCTATGCTGTTTGGACAAAGAAATACTGACCCTATGGAACAGATGGTGTGGTTATTGGTGGGTTCAATTTACAGCAGTTTCTAGTCCATTTTCCATCCTGATCCCACCTGGCTCTTCAGGGTCAATCTTGCTCTCTCTTTCACTGTCTACCTCCTTCAAAGCCATCAATTTTAATCTCATTTTAAAAATTCCCCAGGTCCTGGTTGGTTTGCTCTGTGGTAGAGCATCAACCTGGTGTGTGGATGTCCCAGGTTCCATTCCCAGTCAGGGCACACAGGAGAAGTGACTATTTGCTTCTCCACTCCTTCCATTACCCTTTCTCTTTCTCCCTTTCACTTTTCCCCTCCCACAGCCATGACTCTATTGGTTAAAGTGCATCCTACACAGTCGTTGAGAATGGTTCCATGGAGCCTCTGCTTCAGGTGCTAAAATAACTTGGTTGAGAGCATGGCCTCAGATGGGCAGAGCATTGGCCCCAGACGAGGGCTGCTGGGTAGATCCCGGTCAGGGTGCATGTGGGAGTCTGTCTCTCTATCTCCCCTCCTCTCACTTGGAAAAGAAGAAAAAAATTTTTTTGACTTAAAAAAAATAATACTTGGTAAAAAAGATATTATAGATAAAAATGTGATTTATAATCCTACTTGCAACAGTTAAATTTTGATGTGTATCCTCTACTTGTAAAACTAATTTTTTAAATTTGGGATTATATCATATTAGAGAGGGTATGTTTTCCATATTGCTTAGTCTCAAATTCTCGTGCAATTATCTACCTTGTGTAATCTTAAATGAATTATTCAAATTTTCTGTGCTTCAATTGCCTCACCTCTAAAATGGGATAATAGTAGCACATACCACCAATATTCATAGAAAGCATACATGAATTATTCATGGAAAGCACTTAGAACAGTGGCAGGGACATAGTAAATACTCAAAAATGTTAATAAACATTGGTATTCTTATTATACAAATATTATTTTGTAACCTGTTTTAAGAAAATACACTGTATTTTCTTGTGCTATTCATGAGTAATACATACTTTATTGCCTGACCCTATTATGTGTTTATACCATAATTTATTTAATCAAGGTTTCATTGCCCTGGCTGGTTGGCTCAGCGGTAGAGCGTCGCCTGGCGTGCGGGGGACCAGGGTTTGATTCCCGGCCAGGGCACATAGGAGAAGCACCCATTTGCTTCTCCACCCCCCACCCCCCACCCCTCCTTCCTCTCTGTCTCTCTCTTCCCCTCCTGCAGCCGAGGCTCCATTGGAGCAAAGATGGCCCGGGCGCTGGGGATGGCTCCTTGGCCTCTGCCCCAGGCGCTAGAGTGGCTCTGGTCACGGCAGAGCGACGCCCCGGAGGGGCAGAGCATCGCCCCCTGGTGGGCAGAGCCTCGCCCCTGGTGGGCGTGCCGGGTGGATCCCGGTCGGGCGCATGCGGGAGTCTGTCTGACTGTCTCTCCCCATTTCCAGCTTCAGAAAAATACAAAAAAAAAAAAAAAAAGGTTCCATTGTTGGACATTTATTATTTTCAATATTTTGTATCGTAATAAATACCCCTGCAGTAAACATTCTTGTGCATAAATCTCTGGGCACATTTCTGATTATTTCCTAAGGCAAATTTCTAAAAGTAGAATGATGGAATCAGAGTATCAGCCCTTTTTCAGGCTTTGGCCAAAATGCCCTCCAGATACGTCATGTGAATTAGACAGCTCATTTCCCCATGGCCTTCCCAGCAACCGATGTTATGATTTAAAAACTTTCTTGCCAGTCTATAGTTTTCATAGTCAGAGAGTGCTCTGTAGTTTCCGAAGTGCTCCTCTTCTGAGATTTTCATTTTTTGAAAAACCCCAAACCCCTTTTGAGTTACTTCTCCTCTTACTTTAATCTTTATGTCTTTTTTTTTTTTTTTTTTTTGCATTTTTCCGAAGCTGGAAACTGGGAGGCAGTCAGACTCCCGCATGCACCCGACCGGGGATCCACCCAGCATGCACACCAAGGGGCGATGCTCTGCCCCTCTGGGGCGTCGCTCTGTTGCATCCAGAGCCACTCTAGTGCCTGAGACAGAGGCCAGAGAACCATCCTCAGTGCCCGGGCCATCTTTGCTCCAATGGAGCCTCGGCTGCAAGAGGGGAAGAGAGAGACAGAGAGGAAGGAGAGGGGGAGAGGTGGAGAAGCAAATGGGCGCGTCTCCTGTGTGCCCTGCCTGGGAATTGAACCTGGGACTCCTGCACGCCAGGCTGACACACTACCACTGAGTCAACCAGCCAGGGCTAATCTTTATGTCTTTATCATAACTTCCTGCCCTGTGACTATTCCTAACCATTTTTTCTCTAATTTCTTCACACCATTTCTTTTACCCATTTAGAGTTAGTCTACAGTGTTCTGTTTTGTTCAGGTATGTGTTATAAATCTAGTAGATAAATACAACAGGAAGACAGAAACTTTTTTTTTTCAGTGAGCCCAATCTAACTAAAAATGAAGCAGTCTCCCAAAAGACTCATCTCCTTTATAAAGTAATAAGATCCCTGTTGCCCAAAATATTTCAGCCATATAGACAAGCGTCTGAAAGCTATGGAAGGAATTCTTCTCTGGGCAGTAAGTTAACCTACATGTCAGTGTTAACCAGGAAAACAGAAACCCCTCTAAGTGTTTAATCCTAGAAGGAATTTGATTCGGGGAATTGGTTACACAGGTGATTAAAAACCAAAAAGATGCCCTGGCCGGTTGGCTCAGCGGTAGAGCGTCGGCCTAGCGTGCGGAGGACCCGGGTTCGATTCCCGGCCAGGGCACATAGGAGAAGCGCCCATTTGCTTCTCCACCCCTCCACCGTGCCTTCCTCTCTGTCTCTCTCTTCCCCTCCCACAGCCAAGGCTCCATTGGAGCAAAAGATGGCCCGGGCGCTGGGGATGGCTCTGTGGCCTCTGCCCCAGGCGCTAGAGTGGCTCTGGTCGCAATATGGCGACACCCAAGAGGGTCGCAACATGGCGACGCCCAGGATGGGCAGAGCATCGCCCCCTGGTGGGCAGAGCCGGGTGGATCCCGGTCGGGCGCATGCGGGAGTCTGTCTGACTGTCTCTCCCTGTTTCCAGCTTCAGAAAAATGAAAAAAAATTAAAAAAAAATAAAATAAAAAAAACCCAAAAAGATGATGAGGTAACATTAGTTGATGAAATTAGTAACATTAGGAAGTCAGCACCAACCTTAGACTAAAAGACAGAAGGAAGAGCTGGTAGGGCCACTGGGGGAACCTGGAGCCACAGGAGGCCTGTCTGTTGGGAGCTGGATTGCAGAGGTGATGTAGTTGCTTCTCACCACTACAGGTAGACTGGGAGGGGAGAAATATCCTGGATTTTCTCTTCCCCCTCTCCAATCTTCCAATGTCTTCCATTGGCAAGTTCAGTGAAAAGCCAGTTGACACAGATGTTCATGTGCAGTCTGTGGTCAGCCCCACTGTGCTGCAGAGTGGGGTGAGGGTAAGGCAAAGTAAGGGTGGAAAGTGGATGTGAGTGCAAACAAGCGAAGGCCAGACACAGTGACTTCTGGAAGCTCTTCGAAACCCAGAGACAATAGGGCAAATTGCAAAGCATGTTCGCCCCGGAGAGGTAGGCAGTGCTGGGTTTGAATACGGGCTTTGCCATTTATTAGCTCGGAGACCTTGGCTAAGTAACTTAAATTGGAGTTAAGTTAATGGAGGTCTGAGTATCTCAGTTTCCTCATCTACCCAAGGGAGCAAGAAGAACTATATCTCATAGAGCCATTGTAAAGATTAAATAAAATAGCTATAAAATAATAGTAAGCATTCAACAACAATTGATTTCCTGTCTTTCAAGAACTTTTGCTTGTAATAACTATATATGATATCAGATAGGTATTAAATTTATTGGGCAATCACCTTGTAAGTTATATAAATGTCTTGTCCACCTGAACCTAATATAATATAGTACATCAACTGCAATTTAAAAATAAAAACTTATTTTTAAAAGAGAAAAAAGTTATGATTTTAAGGCAAAGGGCATTTGGTCAAGGTCGTTAAGAAATATTGAAATATATACTGAAAGAAGGAAAGGGGGCAGAGGACCCTTTCCTCTTAGATGTTATGACTAGGGTGGGATAGATAGGTGATACATTGCTCAATAATGATACTGAGAGATTATCTAAGAGACATTAAAAGTATCATGCATAATGTATTTATTCATTCCACAAACATTTATGAGTCCTCACTGTTTTCTGGAAATGATTTAGATATGGTCCTTACACTCAAGGAGATGGCAACAGGTGGGCAAAGAGATAAATCGAAGTGCATGATGGTATGGGATATTTACAGAGGAGGGAGCAATGGGATGATTTACAGAGGAGGGAGCAATGGGATGTCTTTGCCTAAGGAAGTAGGAGAATGCTTCAGTAAGGAGATTACATTTGAGTTGTGTTTTAAAGGGTGAGCAGTTTTTTAGCTTATGTAAAAGTGTAAAGTCAAGAAAGGTTGCCCTGGCTGGTTGGCTCAATGGTAGAGTGTTGGCCTGGCATGTGGATGTTCCAGGTTTGATTCCTCGTCAGGGCACACAGGAGAAGCGCCCATCTGTTTCTCCACCTCTCTCCCTCTTGATTCTCTCTCTTCTCCTCCTGCAGCCATGGCTCGATTGGAGCAAGTTGGCCCCAGGGCACTGAGGATGGCCATGGCCTCTGCTAGGAAGCGCTCAGTTGATGAGCAATGGAGCAAGGGCCCAGGTGGGCAAAGCATTGCCCCCTAGTCGGCTTGCTGGGTGGATTCTAGTTGGGGTGCATGCAGAAGTTTGTCTCTGCCTCTTCTCTTCTCACTGGAAAGAAAGAAAGGAAGAAAGAAAGAAGAAGGAAGGAAGGAAGGAAGGAAGGAAGGAAGGAAGGAAGGAAGGAAGGAAGGAAGGAAGATAGGAAGGAAGGAAGGAAGGAAGGAAGATAGGAAGGGAAAGAAAGAGAGAGAGAGAAAGGAAAGGAAAGGAAAGAAAAGGAAAGAAAAGAATAAAGGAAAGGAAAGAAGAGAAACGGAAAGAAAAGGAAAGGAAAGAAAAGGAAAGAAAAGGAAAGGAAGAAAAGGTTGTCTGCTGTTTGGGGAATGGTGAGCTATGCACATGGATGTGGACTTGAGGGGTCTATTCAAGAAACAACTGGCAGATGCGGCTAAAAATGGAAGAGAAAGTCAGCAAGGAAAGGGCCTGGGGTAAGAAGCTAATGACTTTTTCTGTGGGACATGAGAAGCCAGCAGAAATTTTAAACTAAGGAGTAACCCATCATCTATAACTTAGAATTTCATAAAGTGACATGTTTTCCCAGCCTCTCTCATGGCCTCAGTCAAAAGGCTGAGGCATGCAGTTATATGAAGCAGGGGCTGTGCGTCCATCTCATGAGACATTAGAAAGTATAAATCAGGAAAATGAGCACAGGGGTTTTCCCTTAATATTAAATTCAGAATGGAAAAGTCATTAACTTATCCTGCAGACGCTGAAGGGCTCAAGGTAAATATTTAAAGTGTTCTCTCTCTCATTTCTACAAAGCCAGGAACATCAGAGGAGTGATGCTGCTGCTTGTGGCTATGAGGCAGGATTTCAAGGATTCTGATGAAACATCTGCTGGCTTGGATCTGTCTGAATGCTGAAAAGGACTTTGTGTTACTCTAACGGAAAGGAAAACACAAAATGATGATAATATAATCCTTTACGCTCTCAGAGCCCTTTCGCTTACATTATCTCATTTAAGCCTCGTGACAGTTGTGTGTGGCAGATAGGGCCAGAGTACAGTCTCGTTATAAAGGTGGAGAAATGGAGGCTGAGAGTTTCCTACCTTCCTTAGGATCTGAGAAGTTACACCCAAAGCTACAAATGGATTTCTAGACACACAGGCCAGCGCCTTCTCCGACCTACCATAGTGCTCCACCTACCTGTCTCCTGTCACGTGTCAGGATGGTTTCTTTGAGGTTCTGAAGTGTGAGCAGTTTAAGATCCAGCCTTTTCCTGTGCACTGTGGAGCGGTAGGGACCTTTTCTCCTCTCTTCGGGTGTTCGTGCTGATATGGCTAAACCTTCTGAGTAGAGGATCAGGGCACCCTTTCTAGTGCTGAAAGTTTTAGGGAGAAAGAGTTTCCATGTGTGCTGCTTGGGGTTGCCTTTATCCTGTGGTTTGCTGACCAGGACATAATCTTCTGGAGACTTCCAATTCAAGTAATCCTGCAATGGAGAGAAACCACCTTGATTGATTCATTGTAGACAGCACTTCTATAACGAATGGTGCTTGTGCAAGATATTGGACTGTTTTTATTTGTTTGTTTGTTTGTTTTTTAGTGACTGGTTTTTTCTGAGTTGCTTACATGATACACAGAGCACAGTTACTCTCTGAGCAACTAATTCTGCTCTCCACATCTCAGAATTAGTAGAACCAAGGGCATGACTTTGTTTTACCCCACACAACTTTCAGGAGAACCACTCATGCCTAGGTTAGAGGCCTGTTAAAGTTTCCTGGCATGCAAGTAAGTAATCAGAATTATCAAGGGCAGTAGATAACTTTGAAATTAGAGCTGGGCTAGCTGGCAGTTTAAAGAGGAGAAAGCCATTCCAACCCATCACTCCCCTTGTACACAGGGAGTTTCAGTACATTCCAGATGCAATGTAACTTTAATGTGTCCATTTAGGAGCCTGTAAAATAGTTACATGTGTTGTAAGTAAGTAAATGCCATTGGCCACAGAGGTCCTTTGAAACTCTATAGTCTTTTAATACAGCAAAGGCCAAATATCATGACAAACTATCATGTCAATGGAAATCTCTGTGTGATCCAAAATTTTTCAAAATACCCCAATGGATTAAAAAAGAATTCTTGGCAGAATTAAATGAAGTAAAATTGCAGTATAACAAGGGAATTTTTGCCACTGCTTTAAAATGTTCTAAAATGAAAAAAAATTTTTTTTGCCTATATTAAATATGAGTCCTGTGGGTTGAATTCCAGAAAGTTCAAGGAAGTCATTGAAATGACAAGAACACACACACAGCATTTCAACCACAGAGCACAACTTCTAAAAACCAAATAGCCACCAACTTGTCTAGAACCTAGGTGGAAATTCTGGTCTTGAACCAAACCATCTGAATTCCAGACAACGAGCAATCTCCTTCAGTCTAAAGCAAAGGAGGCTGTAGGTCAGCATGCAGGGGAAGGAAGAGGGTCGCCATGGCAACCTCGATGTGTCAGGCCTTACTATCTTGAGTTTCACCAAGGAGGGAAGATGTACCACTGAATCCCACCACCTCACTAACCAAAAAAACCCAAACACACATGGCTCAGCTCCAAATGGAAAAATAGAGCATCCCCCCAACCCCCAATATGCCTTTCTTCAGCTGTAAAACTCACCTCTGGTTCAAAATAGACTTCTAACTTCTGTTTGTTCTGGACCAGCTTCCCATGTCCCCGGCTCAGGAGAGAGAGCGTGAACATGCTTCCCCTCCGACCACCCTTCTCAAGGGCAGTTCATCTCCGTTTTGAAGGCTGAAAACTGGTCACACCTCAAGATTTCCTGAACTCAGCAGGGAGCCCAAGAAGACCACAAACACTGGGCCTTTTATTAAATACACTTTCCCCTCATACAGCAGCTTCTTAGTAACAACCAGCCACACAGTTTAGACAGTGTGTGTCTTTGTCGGGAGAAAAAATAAACCGCAAACCCAAACTCCTCAAGCCTTGGACTGTCTGCTCTCTGGGCAGCCTCTCTCGCCTTCGCCTAGGCCCTTGTTCCCTGGTCCCGTTGCTCTGCTACCAGCTCTGGGCCACAGCCATCCTTCCCACAGCAGCAGAGGTTGTTTCTTGGTTGCTATAGTGACACAGGGAAGTGAAGTCCCTTAAGCCAGCCCAGATAAGGCGGAGACTACGAAGGGCAGTGGTCATACACTGGGAGGGGGGGAGGGTCAAGTGGACGCGGAAGGGACCTGGGTCAGATTTCAAGTCCTGATTGTGGGGGTGGGAGGGGCATGGTGAGGTACTGTTTCTGTTATAACAGTACTCATACTGCTTTTAGAATGCCTTCTTCCGTCTCCTGATAGGAGAGCCTTTCCCTGTCAACTCACCATGAACAGAGTCAGAGAATTTATCAAGGTCACCTAAAGTGATCTGTGACGTTTCCCTTGGCTGAGCTCCAGCATCCTCTCCATTGGACATGAAGCCTTTATGGTAGTTGCTGCTTTGCATGAGTGGGTGTGAGATACTGGGGATCTCCAGATTCCTTTGCATACCTGGTTCTTACCTGGGTGAATCGATCTTCAGAGTGGGGTTCTTGGGAGATGTCGGTGGGGGGCATTGGGTTGTCACTACCGGCATTTAGCAAGCAGGGGCCTGGGAGGCCAAATGTTTTGTGGTGTGTGGGACTGTCCTGCATAATGAATTGTCCTCCACTGAATACTAGTAACAGCCTTTTTGAAAAACACTGTTATGGACTGGGCTGATTGGTTCTTCTTCATGCAGACACTGTGATGAGGACAGGAGGAAGGGCTGGGGGCGGGGGTGTCAGGGAACAAAAAGATGCTTTGCTGGTGATCTGTGGCCCTGCTCTCGCCCAGAAAAGCCACCTGCCCTGTCATCTGTCAGATAAAACTCCATGGCCATCTTGTGGGAGTATCCCTGCTGACAAGAACACACGAAGAAGTATAACAGGCAACAGGCCCACTTACCTTCTGGAGCTCCCTCTGTGGTCCTGCTTTCTCAGGAAGCAGGCTCAAGTCTCAGGAGGAAGAAAGAGAGTTCATGCTGTATATAATTAAATTGAGTTTATCATGGGGAATCAAAACAGTGAATGTGGAGACTAAAAACTGAATTTAGTCAAAACCACAATAAATACCATTTCAACACCCATTAGAATGGCTATTATGCGGATGAATCTTCAAGATATATAGTAAGTGTTATAAGCCAGTCACAAAGGGACACATTTTGTTTGATTATAATTATATGAAGTACTTAGAGTAGTCAAGTTCATGGAGACCAAAAGTAGAATGTTCTTTGCCAGGGGATATGGGAGGAGGGACTGGAAAGTTAGTGTTTAACAGGTACAGAGTTTCAGTTTGGGAAGATAAATAAGTTCTGGAGATGGATGGTGGTGATAATTATACAACATTGTGAATGTACTTAATGTCAACCAGTGCATTTAAAAATGATTAACATGCCCTGGCCGGTTGGCTCAGCGGTAGAGCGTCGGCCTAGCGTGCGGAGGACCCGGGTTCGATTCCCGGCCAGGGCACACAGGAGAAGCGCCCATTTGCTTCTCCACCCCTCCGCTGCGCTTTCCTCCCTGTCTCTCTCTTCCCCTCCCGCAGCCGAGGCTCCATTGGAGCAAAGATGGCCCGGGCGCTGGGGATGGCTCTGTGGCCTCTGCCTCAGGCGCTAGAGTGGCTCTGGTCGCAACATGGCGACGCCCAGGATGGGCAGAGCATCGCCCCCTGGTGGGCAGAGCGTCGCCCCATGGTGGGCGTGCCGGGTGGATCCCGGTCGGGCGCATGCGGAAGTCTGTCTGACTGTCTCTCCCTGTTTCCAGCTTCAGAAAAATGAAAAAAAAAAAAAAAAGATTAACATGATAAATTTTATGTTATGCATATTTTACCACAATTAAAATCTAAAAAAAAAAAGATAACAAAGTAAACAAACAAAGAAAACTTGTAGTAAGCACTTTATAATCTGAAAGTCAATTGGTCACCATTATTGTGAAGTGTCCTCCTCACAGCAGATAAGACAAAAGCCTACAACATGAGAGTTCCAAATAGTTTATAGGAGTCTTACGCTGCAGTTGCCTCCTCCCTTCCCCTTCCTTGCCCCTTCAACTTTACTGAGAGATTAATTACTATGTGTATTGAGACATGGTTCCTGTTCTCAAGAAGCTCCCAGTAGGGTGAGAAGACAGGTGTGTGTAAACTGGTACCTGAAAGCTGGTGTGAGGCTGTAATAATGGAGGTGGAGATAAGTAGGTGCTCTGGGGAAAGGGTCAGGGTGTGTGTGTGTGTGTGTGTGTGTGTGTGTGTGTGTGTGTGTGTAGGGAAGATGGATGGTGATGGGCCTCACAGAAGGCTGTGACGATGAGCACTATTGGAGCTGAGCTTTAATGGACAGTAGTGTGTGGCAAGGAGGGAAGATGAAAGAGGATATTGCAGGAGGAAAGAAAATTCTGAGATCTCTGGGGAAGGAACCACTTCTCTGGTGTAGCCACAGCCTTGGGTCAGGTTTACATAGATGAAGCTGGAGAGGCAGGTCAATTGGCCAAGGCCATGGAGGCCACGTATATTCTGCTAACGTGCTTTGGACTTTATTCTTCAGGTAGTTTTTTTAAAGTCAGGAGGGGGAAAGTGATGTAACTCTCTCTGGGTTTTAGAAGGATAACTCTGAGAACAGTATAAAGGACGGATAGAATGAGGCACGTTTATCTTATGAACTCCTGGGTGGACTTTCAGAACCTTGCTATCCAGGCCAACTTTCCCTTGGATTTGAATGAATTTGTCAGATAGATCAGGAATAATCAATCACCTGCTAAATGACCTTTGAGTGAGATGTAGAAGGGAAAACTTTATCTCAGCTGCAATGAAATATAAATGTTGCCATTTTGAAAATGCCATTGCTCATGGAAGAGAGTAGGTAGCACAAGAGGGAAGCGAGAGAGTCGCTGGGACACAAGGGGAAACACTGGCGTCAGCCACAGACTTTCTCCAAGTGTCTTCAGGGGAAATTCATCCTCTGAGCACACCTGGCTTGGAAATGTGAACGCATCCATAAATGGTGAAACAAGACCCCAGGAAGTGACCTTCCTGAGTCTCAGTTGAGTGAGAAATACCCAGATTCCCATCTCGCCTTCCCAACACCATGGCAAGACTACCAGGCCTCTGGGGCTGTATCTACGAGCAGCTAGACCACAGCCCAAAGCAGGCCTCTTCTAAACTGTCATGTTTACATCCATACTGTTTAATATGGACAATGGACAGATGTACATATCAATTAATAGACATTTAAAAGCATTTACTCAGCCCCCACAGCAGTTTATGGAAAGTGCATTTAGAAAGCAATCGAGGTTATTGCTATTCTAAAGTGCTTGGGGATCCCAGATGAAAGGCCCTTGTAACTGGAGAGTATTTATAACTCAAGAAGAAACCCACCACACCCATGTTATACAACACCAACACCATCTCCTGGCATGCCTGACCTGTCAGCCCATGCAGCCTGTCTGTTTAAATTACACTGTAAATTCTATAGGGTGGAGACTTTGTTTTTATGATTTGTAAAGCATCATGAACAACCTTGACATTCTAAATAAATAGAAACCACATGAAAAAAGAAAAGAAATGTTTCTGTGCCCTCATCCCACTGCATAGTCAATGGCCATGTCCCCACTGCATTTAAGAATTTGTCCCTTGCTCCGAACTGCTTGGGGTAAATGGATGCTACTCTGGGAAAGTGGCTCGTGGGATAGTGTCAGGATTCTCACCCCTCTTTTAAAGGGCAGTGTGATAGTATTTTCTAGGAATTGTATTTACCTGCAGGGGAGATCTACCAGAAGTATCATTGGTATTGTCCTTATTAGAGGAAATCACCACACAGAGAGAGTTTATGACTTGCTCAAGGCCTCTGAGCAAACCCAAGGTGAAATGGGACTTTGTCCAAATTTGGTCCTAATCCCAGCCTACTGGTCATCCCACTTCTGCATCAGAATAGCAGCATCTATTCATGAGAAGCTACACCATGGCTAATACCCTGCAGTAAAAAAACTACTGTGACTGAAGCCACCACAGCACCCTCTTCAGCCAGGAAGCCAGGACTGGACAATGGATATGTGTCTGGCTTCTGGGCAGCTTGAAACACTGCTATGTCCTCACCCTTGCTCTCCTTGCAAATTTACCTTGTACTTTACCTTGCAAATCTAGTTGCAAGGAAGTCTAGGAAATCACATTTTTAGCTTTCTAACCTCCTGATAGAGCCATCTATGATTATCTCCCATAAGCACCAAAAACGAATTGGATGAGAAAGTCAAAACAAAGAATTTTTAAAAACATGGGCATGTATATAACAATCAACATCACTTTGCATTATTAAGACACTTTCCATTTGCTTGTGTTTTATACCCCCAAATAGACTGTAAGTCTGTGGAATAGGGACTAGATGTTATAATTCTTAGCACTGCCCATAGCACTCCTTGCATAACATAACATAACAGCTGAATAAATATTTGTTGCTTTCTTTTTAACATGCCTAGATTAATGTGTACTGATCTTGAGCCAGTATATAAGATATATGAAAAAGAAGAGAATTATGTCAAAGCCTGTTTTAGTAGCCAGTAAGTAGTTTGCTTATAGTACAAAGCTTAGAGTCACAGGTTAAAGACTCTGATTAATGCAAATTTGGTTTTCAAAGACTGAAAGGGCACCAAGAGAATTAGCGTGGAAGATAACAGCCTTTTACACTTGCTGGATGCTTCCAGACTTGCTGAGGATGCGTTACTTGGCTTGTTCAGAGACTAGGGCTCACTTCTCATGTGGTCAGGTCGGGTTTGAAAGAAAATGCAAAGATAATAAAGAATACTCTAGAATCATAGCAAGGGAGAAAGTGTCACTGATGGCTCTCTCTGCTTCCTTTCTCTCTTTAAGTATAAGTTATGACCACATGGCCTGCCTAGTTCAGGAGGGAGGAGACTAGAGATCTATTTATTTTAGATCTTTCTGAAGGGTTGCTTTTGGAGTCTAAACCAGTGTTTTTCAACCAGTGTGCCGCGGCACACTAGTGTGCTGTGAGACATGGTCAGGTGTGCCATGGGGAAATTAAACATGGGTCCCCAAACTACGGCCCGCGTGCCGGATACGGCCCACGGAGGCTATTTATCCGGCCTGCCGCCAGCTGCCTCCATCCGAACATAAACATTCCCCTCACAATCCCTCTAGCTATCAGCGACAGGAAGAGTGGAGGCACAGGGAACGCTCACTGACCAATCACCCTCTAGGATTCATCCCGACCACTAGTGATGAACCAATAGTAGGCTGCTCTTATCCACACCCAGGAAGGTCCCCGCTCGGGCTGCCGCACACTTGTCATTGTGTGGCCGCACTGAGTAGTTGAAGCTGCTACCCCTCCCCATGGTCCCGATTTCTAATCCTGGTCAGGACTGGAGGTAAATGTTGCCAACACTAGATGAAGCCTCAGCCTCAGCTGGTTATGTCTATCCTGATGGTGTATATAGATATTTGACCTTTTTCTTTTTAAAAGAGGCCCCCCCCAGAGGGTGATATACAATGCATCACAATGTTATCTATATTGTATATAGCCTCCTGAAGGGTCATCTTCTTAAAGAGCTCAGTCTATACACACCATCAAAACAGACAGAACCAAGGCCCCTGCACCCAGCTGACCATGGGATTTGAACCCACAACCTCAGGGAGAACTCTAGTATTTATCAGAATCCTTACCTAGAAAGCAAACTTCTCAATCTGACAGTAGAGATGCTCTGAGGACTTATGATGTTACACAAGTATCCAACATTTTCTAAAATTGATTTTGTCCAGTCTCTATATAGAGAGAGTATTTGCCAAATTGATTTGAACCCACAACCTTGATGAAAGCTCCAGTATCTATTAGCGCTCCCGTTTTCAACCACATATCTATGTGAGCTGAGCTTCTCAAGCTTGACTGCGATAAAAACTAAAAACAGAGAGAGACTGAGAACTGTTGAGGAAGAGCTTCGTGTGTGTCTTTCCACCATTTCTGCCAGGATATCCCTTTTGTGTTCATCGAAACAGGCCCAGGTTTCACACTAAGTGAGTATAAATACATTTAGAAACTATATTATTAACTATATGTATAATATGTACTGTGTTAGAGTGTCATTTTGTGTCATTTTGCTAGGTGTGTGCCCCAGGTGTAAATGTAAAAAATGTGCCGCGGCTCAAAAAAAGGTTGAAAATCACTGGTCTAAACTACTTAGTTTTGCTTTGGCTCAGGGCTTCATTTTATTAATAGAAGTGCTCATAGTAATCACAAGCTTTTAAATTCATGGTGGGGAGAGAGTAAGATTGGAGAAGAAATAAAATCACACATTCTTGATTCTTTTGTAACACGAGGAAAATCAATCACCAGCCTTGCTAGCAGCTCAGTCACTGGGGGAAAGGGTCACAAACCTTCATGGAAACCAACCTGTGGACGGTGACAAGAACAGGGTGATTTTCATTCTCAGAACAGATCACCTTTATGTCATGAATATGGTTGTGAATTAAGTTTTTTCTTTTGACTTTCACTAAATATTGTCATAATAATGTTTATTTAAATAACAAATAAAATTATTTACATAAGGTCCTAGAGGCAGTGCCTGGCATATAGCACATGCTTCATAAGTAGAAATTATGGTTTGTCAAGTAATTCCATTGCATAATTCATAATACACATGGACTCTCCCCATTATTAACACACAGTAGAGAAGTTTTGCTGTACAGAACGATCCTCTGAAAGCCATTTCCTCACTCTAGGGACTCTCATGTGTGGTAGACAATAAGTTGCTGGGCTGCACCTGGCTTCCAGTTCACTCTTTAAATTCTCTGATGAGCCTGACCAGGTGGTGGCGCTGGTGGATAGAGTGTCAACCAGCCAGGTTCAAAACCCTAAGGTCGCGGCTTGAGTATGGGCTCACCAGCTTGAACACGAGGTTGCTAACTTGAACGTGGGATCATAGACACGATCCCATGGTTGCTGGCTCGAGCCCAAAGGTCACTGGCTTGAAGTCCAAGGTTGCTGGCTTAAGCTCAAGGTCGCCGGCTTGAGCAAGGGGTCACTGGCTTGGCTATAGCCCCCTAGTCAAGGCACATATGAGAAAGCAATCAATGAAAACTAATATGCCGCAACGAAGAATTTTTTCTCATCTTTTTCCCTTCCTCTTTGTCCCTATTTGTCCTTCTCTCTGTCTCTGTCCCTCACTTCGTCTCTTTCTCTCTGTCTCTATCACTAATAACAAACACACAAACAAACAAAAAAACATAAAACTTTCTCATGAGAGCCCTGTTGTTTAGAGTGTCATCCCCACATGCCAAAGTTGTGGGTTTGGTTCCTGGTCAAAAATCAACCAATGATGGCATGAATAAGTGGAACAACAAATCAGTGTCTCTCTCTCTTTCTCCTCTCTCCAGTGTGTGTAGGTATGTTTATGTTTCTCCCATCCTCTCTCTCTCTCTAAAAAATAAATAAGTAAAATATTCTTGATTTAAATTCTATGACGAGAAGAATTTTTATACTTTCTAATTACCACAGAGTAAAAATAGTGAGCTGTCTTCTAATCATTTTAGCAAAATGTTAATTTGATGTACAAAACACATCTTTTCAGGGACGTATATATTGCATAACCCAAGATATACACAAATTCTCTTCCTACTATTTACCCACAACAGTGAGGCTTTTATGTACAAATTGATATCCTACCCTCTGCCCAGGAGGTGAGCAGCCCCAGCCCAGGAGATGGAGCAGCCAAGCCGAGGAAGGGGAAAGAGAGTTAGGCAGCCTGGATTCTGAAAGAAACTTCTCTCGAGGCCCATGAATTGCTAGAGCTCATCTTGTGAACCCAGGAGCCCCTAACTCATAGGTGACCTCCCTGCCTGTTATCCAACCATTATAGTTCCCTTTGGGAAAGGCTTCAGGTCTTCCTGAGAACTTAGTTAAGATGCGAGAGGAAGATGTAAGGTGAGATAGAGGACAGTATCCCTTGGGAGGCAGGTCAGGAGGCAGACCCCAGCACCTTTTCCTGTTCCCCCTTTGCTCAGAGAGCCAGCCAGTGCCCACACTCCTCCAGAAACAGTCTTAAAATGGGGCAAGGGCTGTCAACCTCTGGCAGACCCCAGGAGGCTCTGTAGGTATACATTTGAGGAAGAAGGGAATTCGTTTTTTCTTATCTAACAGAGCAAATCCACTTTGGGCAGCCAAGTCCCTTCACCAGAGGCCAAAGGCTAGATAAAGCTGCACTACAAGTTGAGAGGCATCAACTACACTTCTCACAAAAATTAGGGGATATTTCAAAATGAATATGAAGTGTTGAAATATCCCCTAATTTTTGTGAGCAGTGTATAGTATAACAGGTGTGATCAGAAACGAGCAGTGCCCTCCGAAGACCCTCATGCTCCTAGCCAGCACTCGTACATGCCCAACTCGCATGCCAACCCACTGAAGCAGGTGTCCCTGGGGAGTTGTCAGTCAAACAGGGAGAACATCTTTGAAATGCTCCATTCCAATTGGAGATACTGAAACGAGGAGCAGCTTTGCAGATTTTATGATAATCCTTCTCTTGATTCACTATCTAGACATAGGTGCACAAAGGGTTAACAGACCCCAGGACTCAGCTGCCAAGTACACTCAAATGCTCAGTCCAGCTCTCCCAGATTGTATTCTATGCTGCTGGAGTGGCCTGTTCATGGCATCTGGTTCCCTGGCAACAGCTTTCATTGGCTCAATCAAAGCCCTTTCTTCTTAAGAAAGCTCCTACTGAGACACCCACCACCACCACTAATCACCATCTTAACTCAGGGTTTAGGATGCAGCTGGTATGAAAAACAGCATTTGTGGGTGTGAGCCAATAAAGCAATGGACTGCACTGAATACACCTGCCTTGCGTGATCCTTGCACTGGTTTTTTACAGGACCAGTTGGAAATTACCTGCTTTTCCAATGGGATAGAGAGAAAGGCTGGGCCAAAAAGTTTCCCAGAGCTGGATTTCTTTGTTCGGCAGAAATCCATCAGCCTCTGTGATTCATGACTGTTTCCGGGGCTGATCTGTGATACAACTGTGGGCTCTGTGCTCTGACAAGGGGCGTTGCTAAGCTGAGGGAGCTCAGACAAGGAAATCCATATTGTGGAAGACTTGTCCCCAGTCAGCCACAAGCTGGGCAAAGAAGCCTGTCTCCGCTGGAACCGGGGAGTCTGGCGACTGCTCCACCCTGCCCCGAGAAGTCTCGGCAGCTCCAGATTTGCTATGAATAGCAGGAAATCATAGCTTTTCACACAGCTTTTGGGATAAAAATGTTGATTAGATTCTCTAATAAAAATGGGCATTTTTAGGTGAATGCTGTAGTCTTATTGAAAATAAATAACATGAAAGCAACAAAGTGGAGATGAGGAAGAAGGCAAGCTGTTCTCACTTCTGGTTCACTCATATCAATCTATTTAACTCATTTTATCTTTTTTTCAAGTCAAATTTTATCTCACACTTTAATACTCACCGAAATCTAAACAGGTAGCATCATTCAGGAACTAAAAGTGCTGAGAATTCACAGTAATATTTATAAAAGATGTCAACTTATGGCCTGACCATCCACCCTGACCTTCCGGTTCCGTAAGAGAAAACAGGCTTCCTGGCCATAGCGTTGAGATGCAATGGTGCAGTTGACAATTCAGAGACGGTTAGGGTTTGTGGCTGCTCTGCTTGGACGAGTGAAGGGCCTCGCCTGTGCGGTGTGTGTGTGTATGAATGGCTCTCTGTGTCTGATCTACCAGCCTGTCAGCAATTTAGCATGGTAAGGGTTCTCAGAGGTGCTACCTCACATCGTGTTATAAGTTATGGAGGGCACTTAACAAAAACAACATACATTTGAGAGCTATTTTGGGAGCAGGCTTGTTCTATTTCTCATGAGAGAAGTAATGGGAGAATTCTTAACCTCTGAGCCCTAGTTTCCTCATCCAGAAAATGGGGATAATAGTGCTGATCACATGAGGCTATCAGGAGGACCTGGAGAAATGATGTTTCTGAGACCCATGCTCACAGATTCTGATTAAGTTATTCTGAAGTAGGGTCCTAGCCAGAGGCGGATTTAATGGTGGGCGCACTGGGCGTGTGCCCTGGGCCTCGAATTCTGAAGGACCCCGCAAAACCCCAACTTTACACTTTTTTCTAATGTAAGGGGCTCAAAGTTTTCTTCTGCGCCCGGGGCCTCAACTGACCTTAATCCACCTCTGACCCTGGCACTGATAATTTTTAGAAGCTCCCTAGGTGATTCTAATGTTCCCCCAGCAGTGATAACCACAGATGCAGCAGATGGAGGCTTTCTATGATTATATTTTAGGCTGAAGAATTCCTTGAATTTCAGGAGTTCTTGAGAATGGAGATGATGAAGATGTAATATTTATAGAAACAAAATTCTTACTTCTTCAGATCTATGAGTTACATAGATTGGAATGGAGATGTAGCCCAGTATGGTAGAAGCATTCTCTTCCCTTTGAACTCTTTCAAGATGGGTCTCAATCAAATAGTTTTTCCATTAAAAAAAGGAAATAAATTACTGAGCACCTTCTGTATAAATATTTGTTGTTTATTTATTTGGTTTTTTAGAGAGACAAGGAAAGGAGTGAGATGAGAAGCATTGATTCTTCATTGCGGCACTTTAGTTGTTCATTGATTGCTTTCTCATATGTACATTGACTGGGGGGGGGGGGTTTCAGGAGAGCCAGTGACCCCTTGCTCAAGCCAGTGACCTTGGGGTCATTTCTATGATCCCATCCTCAAGCCGGCAACCCCACGCTCAAGCTGGTGAGCCCATGCTCAAGCCGGCAACCTTGGGGTTCGAACCCAAGTCTTCAGTGTCCCAGGCTGATGCTTCATCCACTGTGCCACTACCTGGTCAGGCAATATATGGATGTTTTGATAAGAGACAGTATAATAGGGAGAAAGAGGTAAATAGTATAATGCTCAGGGAGCTCAAGCCTAGTAAGGAAAAATAAATGAGCCTGAATGTGGGCTTGGTGTGAATAAATAGTAATACCCTGAGCTGCTTTTTCCTGGGGGAGCCATGTTGATGTGACACAGAAAATTTCAAGATACTCTATAATGGAGGACACATTTCCAGCTTGGATCTAAGCAGGAAGGGATTTTTATCCTTCCCAAGAAAGGACAGCACCCTCTGAGTAAAGAGCAAGAGAACAAAAACATAGAACCCTTGTTGTTAAACTTTATAAAGTACCACACTGCCACACTGCCATTTTCGTTAGTTAGCAGAACAGACAGCAAGTATTTGTAGGGCTTTTTAAATTTTTTGATTGACAGGCAGGGAGAGAGACACAGGAACATCCAACTGTTCCCGTATGTTCCCTGATCGGGGAGTCAAACTGGCAATCTCCATGCTCCAGGACGACACTCCAGCCAACCAAGCCATCCCATCAGGGCTTAATCTTTATTGATTTTTTTTTTTTTTTTTTAAGAGAGACAGAGAGAGGAAGGGAAAGAGGGGGAGGGGGAAGGAAAGCAGTCATTTGTTGTCCCACTCAGTCATACATCATTGGTTGCTCCCTGTGTGTTTCCTGACTGTGGATCGAACCCGCAATCTTGTTGTTTCCAGACAACACTCTTGACCAGGGGTCCCCAAACTACGGCCCCGCAGGCTGCATGCGGCCCCCTGAGGCCATTTATCTGGCCCCCCCGCCGCACTTCCGGAAGGAGCACCTCTTTCATTGGTGGTCAGTGAGAGGAGCACATTGACCATCTCATTAGCCAAAAGCAGGCCCATAGTTCCCATTGAAATACTGGTCAGTTTGTTGATTTAAATTTACTTGTTCTTTATTTTAAATATTATATTTGTTCCCGTTTTGTTTTTCTACTTTAAAATAAGATATGTGCAGTGTGCATAGGGATTTGTTCATAGTTTTTTTTATAGTCCGGCCCTCCAACGGTCTGAGGGACAGTGAACTGGCCCCCTGTGTAAAAAGTTTGGGGACCCCTGCTCTTGACTGACTGAATCAACTAGTCAGGGATTGTAGGGCATATTTTAAAAAAGAAAAGCTTTTAAATACATCAGTTGAAAGATATTTGGTACTTAAAAACCTGTGTATAGAGTAAATAAATATGTAAAGAAAAACAGAACTTTTTGTCATTGGTAACAGGTAGGGTGGTCCAAAGCAATATGGAACACCAGGTCTAGAGAACCTGCAAGAAGGTTCCAAACTGATCCCCAAACGGTTCTTTTGGATACACTATTATAAATTTTCATTAATTCTTTAAGATGGAGAAAAGAGACTGGTATTAGAACCCCTGTATACTCCTTGGAGATAATTCCAAGTAAAACATAGCATAGTGATGGCAAATAGGTTTTCTATTATATACCAAATCCAATCCAATTGGTAGTGGCTGCTTAGAACACTTGATTGGGAATAATTCTGCAGAGTCCTGGCTTAGCAAAAAAGAGTTTCATGGCTGATTAGTTATGTCATCCATAAGTGAGGGAGAATGAATTGTGATGCATATTGTGAGCTTTGCCAACTCAATGTTGTAAACTGTACAGAATTCTCATTACAGGGTGTGGGTTTAATCATAACAGATTCTTTTGGCATCAACTTAAAGTCATTTTATTATATTTTATTAACCATTTATTATTATAGAAACCTTAGTTCCTCAAATTTAAGATGCCATAAATTTTAAGATACACCCATTGTTTAATAACAGGTTTTAAGGGGAAAAGCCACTACCATTAATATGAACACAAAAACGAGATTTATCAACATATGCTTTTTCAGTACACTATTCAATGCTTCAAAATACACCTCTTCTAAATTCAGCCTATGGATGCTTCTGAATCATTTGTGATCACTAGAAGTTGTGCATAGCATTATGGGGATTCTCTGCTTTTTATCACCTGGCCTTGTGATTTTGACCTTCTTAGCAAATGTAGACTTAGGCAGTCTAACTGTTAGTCATATTGTAGAATACCAGGGTTTCATTTGTGTTTCCTGTTTGGTTAAACTCTTAGTTTTATCTTATTTTAATTTCTTTTTATTTATTCATTTTTAGAGAGGAGAGAGAGAGGCAGAGGAGAGAGAGAGAGGCAGAGGAGAGAGAGAGAGAGAGAAGAGGGGAGGAGCTGGAAGCATCAACTCCCATATGTGCCTTGACCAGGGTTTCGAACCGGCGACCTCAGCATTTCCAGGTCGAGGCTTTATCCACTGCGCCACCACAGGTCAGGCAGTTTTATCTTATTTTAATTAAATTATTCCTTTCTAGAAGGTGAACAGCTTCTCTTTTGAAAGTCATCCAGGAGGTTCTGAAAGATATTGGGCACCGGAGGGTGACTCTGCTACGAATGAGTTGAGCACACCAACCTCCTTTAACTTTAAAAATTCTGCTAGTTCTCCTGAGCTCTCTGCCAATTTTTATTGTATGTAATTACGATGCCTGTTGTGTAGTCTGGCAATCCTCTTCCTGTGTTCTCTGAAGTGCTTGGCTGGTTGGTTTTTTGTGTTTTTTTTGCTAAAAATCATGAAAGTGTAGTCATGCCTTCAGCAATAAATATTTGTTTCACTTACTGTAAATGTGCCTCGCTAAGTTCTCCCATGGGCAGACAATAACAACTCTATCTCAACTTACTCTCCTGCCAGCAGGGGCACGTTTCTTTTGACATAAGTTTTAAGTGACATCACAATTTTAGAAATGTTAAGATGTGAACAAATAAAAGTCTGAGAAGAAAGGGAATAAAGCAGATATCTGGATGAGATAAACTCTGAGTATCCAAGTCAAGATTTCAGTGCCTAGAGTAAGCAAATAAGACCAGCAGCCTCCCCTTCCCTTTGTCCCCTTACAGAATTGTGTCTCACCAGGCTCAGTTGTATCTGGGTGTGCTTATATAACACACACAATATGAAATAGCAAGTATTACAAGGAAGTAATATAAAATATAAAGTATTGTGTTAAGAGGGGGGTGAAGAAAATGCTATGGGAGTTCAGAGGGATAGAGAGCTTCTGCTTGTATCAATCAAGGTAGGGGAGGAGGTGGCATTCAAGTGGACACTGAAGAAACAGGTACATTGGTGTCCATGAAAAAGCACCTCTCAGATCTCCAACTGTGAGGAGCACCGTTGACCGAGGGCCCCAATTGCATACTCTGAAATCCATCCCTGCATTTGCACTGAGGCTGAGCTTCCCACAGACTGCTCCTACCCAATAGCAGTGTGACGGAAATATCACAGAAAGCAGCTTGTTCTTGAGAGACACTGTGAACACAGGACGTCTCTGGTGGATGACTTTGGCTCAAGGACTCCCTAGCATCCTTACTGAGCACTTTTAGAAATGCATAACAGCCCTGGCCGGTTGGCTCAGCGGTAGAGCGTCGGCCTAGCGTGCGGAGGACCCGGGTTCGATTCCCGGCCAGGGCACACAGGAGAAGAGCCCATTTGCTTCTCCACCCCTCCGCCGCGCCTTCCTCCCTGTCTCTCTCTTCCCCTCCCGCAGCCAAGGCTCCATTGGAGCAAAGATGGCCCGGGCGCTGGGGATGGCTCTGTGGCCTCTGCCTCAGGCGCTAGAGTGGCTCTGGTCACAACATGGCGACGTCCAGGATGGGCAGAGCATCGCCCCCTGGTGGGCAGAGCGTCGCCCCTGGTGGGCGTGCCGGGTGGATCCCGGTCGGGCGCATGCGGGAGTCTGTCTGACTGTCTCTCCCTGTTTCCAGCTTCAGAAAAATGAAAAAAAAAAAAAATGCAGTAACAGTCTAAGATCCTTCCACTTAAACTCCTTCTTCCCTCTCTCTGTTATAGGGTGAGACTTGTCCCTCCTCTGACAGCTCTCCTGGTTCCTTTCTTATTTTCCCTCACAAGTGTTTTCCTAATAAATCCCTCACGTATGTGATCCTGTCTTGGTGTCTGATTCTTGGAGGACCCATATAGACACCCAGTCCCTGTGGAGGTGCCAGGTAGCTGTCCTCAATATATTCCCCATCTACTGTTTCAGTTGCTTTGTTATTTCTCATTTCTTTCCCAATTACCACTATGTTTTAGAAGTTGCTACTATTGAATATTCTCCAGGGAAGAAATATTTTAGGCAGTAAGAAGTGTCTATAGGAAAATCCAGAGGAGAAAAGAAAGCAGACCTAGAGGCCCTGGCCAGATAACCCAGTTGGTTAGAGCATTGGCCCAAAGCACAGAGGTTGCCGGTTTGATCCCCGGTCAGGGCACATACAGGAAGAAATTGATGTTCCTCTCTCTCTCTCTCCCTTAAATCAAAAAAATTAAAATTAAGCCTGACCAGCAGTGGTGCAGTAGATAGAGCATTGGACTGGGATGAGGTTGGAAACCCTGAGGTTGCTGGCTTGAGTGCAGGCTCACCAGCTTGATCAAGGGGTCAATGGCTTGAGTATGGGATTGTAGACATGACCCTATGGTCACTGGCTTGAGCCCAAAGGTTGCTGGCTTGAGCAAGGGGTCACTTGCTCTGCTGTAGCCCTCCCCCCGTCAAGGCACATATGAGAAAGCAATCAATGAACAAGTAGGGAGCTGCAACAAAAAATTGATGCTTCTCATCTCTCTCCCTCCTGTCTGTCTGTCCCTCTCTCTGTCTCTGTCAAACAAACAAATGAACAGAAAAACAACAACAACAAAAAAGAAAGCACACCTGGAGGATGACTAGAAAGACATCCTAATTTTTCCTTACTATGCTAATTATTTCTTTAAAAATAGTTTATTTGTTTTTAAGTGAAAATGGTTAACTATTATTATGATGACATTGAGCTACATTTCAGGAACAAGCAGACTCAGGGACCTGAATGGCATTAGGATTCTATCGCTGCCTCTCATTTCTGAGGCCATCAGACAGCCACCAATGGGTCCTGGACTGACATCCTAAGCCCAGGGACCCAAAGGGAGACTGACTTCTTTTCAATTCCAGTTTTACATCTCAGGGGAAAGCTGAATTCAGCCCAGCTTCGGTCAGATACCTATCCTCACGACAATCAACTGTGTTCTGGGGGGCTGGGCTGGGGAAGGACCATGATTAGTTCATATTCTACCAATGCAGTGGGGTTCGTGGTCACCATGTGCATGCTGGATATTCTCAGAAGAAGGAAGGAGATTTGTTGTTATAATTATGTGTGAAGAGTTGGTAATCTGTTAGGCCTTCAGGATCAAACCAGGCTTTGAAATCCCCATTTCCTCTTTTAGGACCCCAGTCTCTATCTTCTTTCTTACCTAAATTCCCTATAAAGAAAATTATGTATTTTTAATCTAGAGTTTAGGGTGATGAAGGACTGCAGAACAATCTCTGCTTTCAAGTGGGTTATGGATTATTTTTATTTTGCACCTTATTAAATTCCTATGGGATGTACTCATTTTTAGCAAGCAACTGGCAACACTGCTTTTGGACATTTGAGAGCACAGTTAAGAAAAAGATCTAATACTCCCTTCTCCCTTTTCACTGAAGCTTTTTGGGCTGACTTCATGTCAGAATGTTAATGCTGTCTCCAAATTCTCCCTGTTGGCTTCTGAAGTCACAGCTTTTGGTGACCTTAGTGCTTTTTAATAGTTTAGAGCAGTGGTAGTCAACCTGGTCCCTACCGCCCACTAGTGGGCATTTCCACTTTCATGGTGGGCGGTAGCAGAGCAACCAAAGTATAAATAAAAAGATAGATTTAACTATAGTAAGTTGTTTTATAAAGATTTATTCTGCCAAACAGTGAAAATTTGACATAAAGTACCTGGTAAGTAATTATTATTATATGCTTTAACTTGCTGTAACTCTGCTTTATAAATTTTATAAAGTAAAGTTACTTCCCTACTTTATAAATCACCATTACTGTGGAACTGGTGGGCAGTTAGAAAATTTTACTACTAACAGAGATACAGAAGTGGGCGGTAGGTATAAAAAGGTTGACTGCCCCTGGTTTAGAGCATAGTGAAGGTAAGATTTTGGAAATGCCCTCCATTATCTTGATGGCCAAGCTCAAAGCTGGCCTCCTTATCTGGCCCCTGGCACAGCTCTGATGTCTGATGCCTGTTGAGGCTGCCTTTGAAAGTTGACATTTTATTGGGATAAACTCAAGTCCCAATGGCAGACTTGGGTTGCAATGGAAAGGAGATTCCAAAGCTGCCCCTGGAATGTGAACTTTTCCTGGAAACTTTCCATGCTGCCTCTTAGAGAACAGCAGGCATCAACGTATTCACACCAGGAGTCAATTAAAGAAACCCAAATTATTGCCATTCCAATAAACAACGATCTCTCTTCCTTTTCAAATAAACTTGTTAGGATGGCCTAAAAGCCAGGCCTAATTACACGATCAGATAGCATAAAACTGATTAGAAGCTTTTTGTCTACTTTAACTAATTTTCTCCTGCAATCAGTTATTTTTAGTAAATCTTAAATTTGTATTCAAACAATTTTAATGTATATTTTTTCTAAAACCTAATGGAGTTCTCTTTCATTCATCCTTCCTGTTTTTTGATGAGGCATGAATGTTCTTAGGACACAGTATTTAGATAAGGGAAGAGCTAGAAACCACACCTTTATAATTTAGCTCGTGATATAAATACATGTATCACAGGCACAAACACATAGGACATACATCATAAGTTGGGGGGTGGTCATCTAAGATGATTCTGAGTAACTGCTGAAAAGGGGGAAAAGAGATAAGGGGCGGGAGTAAAACAGTGAGAATATTAGCAGTCGACCATAACTAGAGCTTTCAAACTTGTATAAAATAGTTCCTTTCAAGGGCACTCATTCTTATCAATTATCTTTCTCCTGCTCCTCTGCTTTCCCTATCTCTCTCACACAGTAAAGATGATTTTCTCTTCTCAAAGTGCATCTCAGCCTGACCAGGTGGTGGCGAAATGGATAGAACATCAGGCCTGGGATGCGGAAAACCCAGGTTTGAAACCCTGAGGTCCCCAGCTTGAGCACAGGCTCATCTGGCTTGAGTGCCGGCCGGATCATAGACATGACCTCATGGTTGCTGGCTTAAGCCCAAAGGTCACTGGCTTGAAATCCAAGGTTGTTGGTTTGAGTAAGGGGTTAATCACTCTGCTGGAGCCCCCCCTATTAAGGCACATTTAAGAAAGCAATCAGCCTGACCAGGTGGTGGCGCAGTGGATAGAGCGTCGGAGTGGGATGCGGAAGGACCCAGGTTTGAGACCCCGAGGTCACCAGCGCGGGCTCATCTGGCTTGAGCAAAGAGCTCACCAGCTTAAACCCAAGGCCCCTGGCTCGAGCAGGGGGTTACTCGGTCTGCTGAAGGCCCGCGGTCAAGGCGCATGTGAGAAAGCAATCAATGAACAACTGAGAAGTCGCAACACGCAACGAGAAACTGATGATTGATGCTGCTCATCTCTCTCTGTTCCTGTCTGTCTGTCCCTGTCTATCTCTACCTCTGTAAAAAAAAAAAAGAAAGAAAATGAAAAAAAGCAATCAATGAACAACTAAGGTGCTGCAACAAAGAATTGATGCTCTTCATCTCTCTCCTTTCCTGTCTGTCCATATGTCTGTCTCTCTCTCTCTTGCCTGCTAGCTAAAAAAAAAAAAGTGCATCTGTCCATCCAAACGTCATGAGATCCGTAATCCTAATGTTTTAAATACTGATCTTATAGGTAGCAGAATGTATGTCATTCACCTAACAATATCTGGTATGTAATAAGAAGGGAGGAGGAGGGAGGATGGAAGGAGAGAAGATGTAACGAACTCTTTGAGAAGTCATCCTTCTAGTTGAAAAGTACGATTAATACAATTTGATGAGGTGTAGTTTGACCAAATGCTGAGAACACCGGCTAGTGTCGTATGTCAGGTACCCTTAGTTTATGTGCAAAAGGAATGGGTAATTGTGGGTGAACTCTTTTTCCTTTGTACTGGGATTTCTTAGGGGTCTGAGTTAAGATGCTATGTCATCTTCATGCTAATGAAAATTACTGCTGTCATTTTAGGTTTCTCTCAGTTCACTGTATCCTTGTCAATTCTGATGATGAAAAAGGCTCCCTTGAAGTTTTTTAAAAACAAATTCCCATAGAACTCAAAACAATTGCTCCCCCTTTTTAGCCTTGTTTTTGGGAGGACAGCAAATGTTAGTTTGAATCACTTAAGTTTGATTACAATTTAATAATTGTAGAAATTACTCTTTTCTTTTTGTTACTTTTAGTAAGTTCTGAACCAGTGTATTTTTCTCCTTTTTTTTCAAATTGGCTAAGAACAGCAGAAGTAATGGGGGAAATTCTATGTAATCATTCCTAAGAGGTAATAAAAAATCACAACCACCAAACATGAAATAACATTTATTTTTCTATTGAAAAATTGAATACTCTACATTGATGTTATACACATAGGAAAGAAAGAATTCCCTAAAGATAATTGCTTTAATATGCATGTACAAAGACTTGGGGCCCACTGCTAGTAAAGAACGGAGCCTTTAATCAGATGTAGTCAAACACTCTGTTTGCATTGCTCAAGGGGAGGTGATAGGGTCCACTTATCAGAGAGTCCCCAACACCAGTCAACAGGAGACCTCCCACACTCTTTGCTTTAGAGAAAAAACCTAATTTGGCCAAACAGTAGATAAGGAAGAGGACTCACCACTGACTAGGTCACTGCTGGCTGGGTTGAAGTTTGATAATGTCTAATAATATCTCGTGTTTACATAGGAACCTTTTCCTGGGGCAAAGTGCTTTACTGTCACTATCTCATTAACCTGTCTTCTGACCCTAAAAGCATCCACATTTTAACTGGGACTGGGGTTGAACAGAAGAGACAAAGAATGAATGAATTAAATGGCAAAGCTGGATTTGGAATTCAGGAGTCTACATTTCCAGTTCAGGTTGCTTCCTGGTAGTCCATCATCATTCTTCGATGAGCCACTGAAGCCCATTCCAAAAAATGGGGCCCCATGTTTTGACATGGCTTTATTTAAAAAGAAGAAATAACTCTGTTGCCCTTTTTTGTGGTCTGTCTCCAAAGAATTAGTGAAAAATCCTAGTCTACCTGTATCTTTTTTCTTTTTCTGAAATGAGAAGCAGGAGGCAGAAAGACAGACTCCTGCATGCTGGGATTCGCCCAGCATGCCCACTAGGGGGTGATGTTCTGCCCATCTGAGGCATTGCTCCATTGCAACTGGAGCCATTTTAGTGCCTGAGGCAGAGGCTGCGGAGCCATCCTCAGCACCTGGGCCAACTTGCGCCAATGGAGCCTTGGCTGCGGGAGGGGAAGAGAGAGAAAGGAGAGAGGGAAGGGTGGAGAAGCAGATGGGCACTTCTCCTGTGTGCCCTAACTGGGAATCGAACCCGGGATGTCCACACACCAGGCCGATGCTCTACTGCTGAGCTAGCCAGCCAGGGCTTACCTGTATCTTCTAATTCAGGAGCTCTTAATCTTGGTTCAATGGGCTTGGGAAGGTAGGAAGAAATTGGTTGCAATCTTGGGAATATATGATCATACTTGCATTTTTCCTGGGGACTGGACCCATAGTTTTTATCAAATTTCCAAAAGGATTTATGCTTTCTTGAAAAGAACCTCTGGATTCTTAGTTTTGTTCTCAAGTTGTAGAGAATGAGGTATTATGTGGCAAAACTATAATAGTATTTAGATTTCCAAATATATGTTTAAAGCTCTAATCTAGTTATGGGTCATGAGGCAGGAGAAATGGATTTAGGCTGACAACCTATATATCATATTTCTAAAGTTACTAATACTTTATTTGGCTCCAAATAATTTTCCACATGTGATCCATTCATTAATTTTATTCATTTATCTAACAGACAATCACTGAGGGTACAATTTTCCTAGGACTGCTTGAACAAATTACTGTAAACTAGGTGGCTTAAAACAAGAGAAATTTATTCTCTCCCAGTTCTGAAGGCTGTAAGTCTGAAATAAGATGTCAACGAGACCATGTTCTCTCTGAAGGCTCCAGGGGAGGAAACTCCCATGCCTCTTCTAGCTTCTGGTGGCTGCTAGCAATCCTTGGAGGTTTTATGGTTTTTTTGTTTTGTTTTGTTTTTGCCTTCCAGACATACAACTCCAATCTCTGCCTCTGTCGTCACATGGCATTATCCCTCTGTGTCTTTCTTCCATTTTTTTTTTTCATAAGGACAACAGTCTTGTTAAATTAAGGGCCCACCTTACTCCAGTATGACCTTACCTTAACTTCACTAACTACATCGGACCCTATTTCCAAATAAGATCAGGTTCTGATGTTCTGGGAAGGATGTGAATTTGGGGGATACTCTAACCAGCCCACTACACTGAACATCGCTTTGTATTGGATGTTATGCCAAGCACTAGAAATTAAATGTAACACAAATCACTGCTTAGGCACTAATACTACTTAATGATCTTCTTTGATTTCTTTTCTTTTTCTTTTTAGTCCAGCAATATCCCTTCTTCTTGAGATTCCTTCCGTTGTCCCAGGGTGATGTAGGCGTGTCCCAGGGTGATGATCTAGATATCTATGCCTTCACTCTGATTTTCTTCTGGATCCACATTCCTGTCAATTTTTGCAGAGAGCAAGAGAGCTGCAGTGCATCCAAGAAGGGGCTCAATTATCTTTCAGTCGTTGAAATAGCTACCAATTCTTCCTTTCATTAAAAAATGAATTCCTGTAATACATGTGTATGTAAGGCAACTGTAAATGGATCAGAGTAGGAATGGTGGGAGATGAGGCTGCAGAGCTAGATAGAGATTATGGGAGGCCATGTATGCCATGCTTAGGATTTTAAGCAAGGAAGAGACACAGACATAGTTGGAAATACCGTGCTTCCCTCTGGCACAGGTTGGGGACAAGTTGGAAGCAAAATGGAGGCAGGGAGACCAGTTAGGGAGCTATTATAGTGATGTAAGCAAGAGATGGTGACCATGGGGAGAAACTAGAATCCAGGCTAGCCTGCGGATTGTAAGGGTTGAGGGAGAGGACAGAGCCAAGGATAAATTGCAGTTGCTGGCAGAGTAAAATACATAGCAACAGCTGTTGGATCTCAAACCATTGCCCTTGTCCCACAGTACAAGATGCTTCTTACACAGGGCTGCAGGGGAAGGCAGTAAAGCAAGCCAGACCCTGACAATGGCAGGGGGAGCATGATTTCCCTTGTACCTGCCCCCTTCTCAAACCCTGAGGCAAGTCCTATAGAGGGAGCCACAAAAACTGACTCTCTGATAAAAAGGTGCCTGTTTTGCCTTATTCTTCCAACAATGCTGAAAGGTAGGCTTTTAAACATTCATGCTCACTTATTCAGGATACCCCAGTGAGGAAAAGGGATATTTCAGGCTGAGGGTGACAGAGCCTAAGTTGGCCGTGAGACAGTCTTGTGTCCCTTGACCATCTATCTTAGCACCATGCACTCAACAACTGAGCTGAATTTATTTCCCTAGACTGGAAAAACAGTGGTAACTTTTCTCATGTTTGGAGGGAGTCATTAACTCATCTTTTCCAAACAACTTCCAAACTCCTTAGGGAATCAATTATTATCTCTCAAATCCTTCATCTTCAGGGGGGATTTGAAGACTGGACACGGTGAACACTTGGGAAACACATGAAGTGAGTCATCTGGACTTGGATGTTGACATTCTGGAGTCACTTTACCCTGGGGGGAGTTCTCATCGAGCTCCCCTACAACCCCGTTTATGTAAAAACTCAATGAGGTGAGCTAAATCCAGATCCACTTTGGCTCCATAAGTCTATCAGCTTCCCCACTGGTGGCCATGATTCTCCCATGATACTCTGAGAAGTGAGGTGAAGTCATTAAACATAGATCATGGAAAAGCAGGGTCTAATTCCCTGCTAACAAGTAACACATGGCTTAGAATAAATGTATTTCATCTCCCCCCCCCCAATTAATCACATTTTAGTGATATTCCAAAGAAACAGCCAATTCTATAGATACCCACAATTCAGTAGTCAGGGTTGGAAAACAGCAGGAAGAGGGATGCATTACAGCATGGGGCTCAAGGGGTCTTGGGTGAGTTCCTTAACCTCTTGGTGTCCCAGCTTTCTCTTGTCTTTAAAATGAGGATAATAGGTGGGATCTAATGAACAAAATGAACTAACAAGGAAAATAGAGACAGACTCATACATAGAGAGCAGGCTGACAGCTGTCAAGGGATGTGGCTGGATGAGGGAGGTGGAGGGATAGAGAAAAAAAAATCCCCAAAACACTTATGGACATGGACAACAGTGTGGTGATTGCCAGGAGGAGGGGAAACGGAGAGGAGTGTGTGTGTGGTGGGGGGTAAATGGTGATGGACAAAGACTTGACTTGAGGGGGTGAATACACAGTGTGCTGTACAGTGATGGGTTGTGGACTTGGGAAGCTGAAACCCATATGATTATATTAACTACTGTCACCCTAATAAATTCAGTGTAAAACGTTAAGAGATCATATATCAGTATAAAATAAAAAAGCAAAGGAGATGAAGGAATCTTAAAAAATAAATTATAGGCCCTGGCGGTTGGCTCAGTGGTAGAGCGGTGGCCTGGCGTGCAGAAGTCCCAGGTTCAATTCCCTGCCAGGGCACACAGGAGAAGCACCCATCTGCTTCTCCACCCCTCCCCCTCTCCTTCCTCTCTGTCTCTCTCTTCCCCTCCCGCAGCGAGGCTCATGGCCCGGGCGCTGGGGATGGCTCCTTGGCCTCTGCCACAGGTGCTGGAGTGGCTCTGGTCACGACAGAGCGACGCCCCGGAGGGGCAGAGCATCACTCCCTGGTGGGCAGAGCGTTGCCCCCTGGTGGGCGTGCCGGGTGGATCCTGGTCAGGCGCATGCGGGAGTCTGACTGTCTCTCCCCGTTTCCAGCTTCAGAAAAATACAATAAATAAATAAATAAAGTATATAAAAATAACAGAAAGTTGGGATAATAGTTTCTATCTCAGAGAGTTGTTGAGAAAATCAGATAAGACATGTAGAGTGCGTATTACACTGTACGTATGTGTCTGGTACATCAAAACCCTCAATTAATGTTACTGCTTATTATAACTCTCGGATACAGGGAATGAGAGTAATGATGGAAAGTCAAAGGAATGATTGAATCAAGGTGTCGGTGGTGCAGAAGCAGGGCTGTGTTCAGAATTTTTTCTGGCTATCTTGCTCTCTCTCAATCTCTCTCTCTCTCTTTCCTGGGTTTTCCCTTTGATCTTTTTTTTTTTTTAAAACACATTTCATCTTTATGTTTCCTTTTTCTTGGTGCGGAGTGACAGGTAAGAAAGATCTCTAGGTTAAAAGAAGTGTCCCTGAGGAAAATGAGGCTAGCTCCATTCTGATTTTCTTGAAGGCTGATCCTACGCAAATAACACTGGGTTGAATTCTTTTATTCTCTTAAGCAAATAGCCAGGATTAAGAGACACAACAATGTTTACTTACACACTCAGTAACTGTTTTGGAGGTGGAGCCTGTTGAGTATTTCTATTCATAAGCAGGGTCTGAACCTGGTGTTCTCAAGAGCAGAAAATTGTGTTTTATAATTTAACAATAAGAAAAGGCAAGTTAGGTAGCATTCTGATTGGACAGCAGAGATTGTGTTTAGGGTTTTTTTCAGTAGCCACTTCAACTGCTCAGGCAGATTTGAACAATCTTGATACAGCACAAAGCAGTTATAAATGTAAGAGTGGTGGAGTGCTCTGAATGGAGACTCAGTAAACATTTTATACAACTTGTAGACCAAAAACCACCGGGTAAATGAAGGAATTGTGCATCGCCTTCCTCTCATCAAAGTTAAACGAACTGAATTTCCTTGCTGTTTCATGTAACTCTTCCAGTGAAATAGATTCCCACATAAAATAAAATGAGCCCACTTTTGTAAGGGGAGCTCCCCTAAAGTGGATCCTGAATGAAAAACTGAAAAGCTTAATCTTTAGCATTCATTTTGTCAGCCACTTGTGCTAACGGTAGAATAAAACTTCTTTGTGACTTGAGAGGTTGGTTTGGTTAGAAACATTTGTTCTCGTTTTCTAGGGCTCTTGTGACTTTATCCAGCCATTTGGCTTTTGAAGAATGCTTCAAGAAGCACTGGCAAACGCATGCTGTGCTGGAAGCTGGAGGGACTAATGGCAAATTAATATGGCATTGACTTTTCTTTTTTAAAATTTTTTTAATGTTTATTTTATTGATTTACAGAGAGAGGAAAAGAGAGAGACAGACAGAGACGACAGGAACATTGATCTGTTCTTGTACATGCCCTGACCGGGGATCGAACTGACAACTTCTGTGCTTCAGCACGATGCTCTAGCTAATCGAGCTATCTTGTCAGGGCGACTTGTTCTTTAACGAAGTGCGCTATTGTCCCTAGCTGGTTGGCTCAGTGGTAGAGCGTCGGCCTGGTGTGTAGGAGTCCCGGGTTCGATTCCTGGCCAGGGCACATAGGAGAAGCGCCCATCTGCTTCTCCACCCTTCCCCCTCTCCTTCCTCTCTGTCTCTCTCTTCCCCTCCCACAGCCGAGGCTCCACTGTAGCAAAATTTGCCCGGGTGCTGAGGATGGCTCCGTGGCCTCTGCCTCAGGCGCTAGAATGGCTCTGATTGCGGCAGAGTGACGCCCCAGATGGGCAGAGCATCGCCCCCTGGTGGGCATGCCGGGTGGATCCCGGTCAGGTGCATGCGGGAGTCTGTCTGACTGCCTCCCTGTTTCCTGCTTCGGAAAAATACAAAAAAATAAAAATAAAAAACAAACAAAAAAAACAAAGTGCGCTATTTACAAACTTACTTCCTTAGAAATGCTTAGTACAAGTGGTGATGAAAATGGCAACAGATCATCCTTAGAATGAACTTTTTTCTGCTAAAAATTCAATGGTCTCCTTTAAGGCTAGTCTTGATCTTTGTGCAAGGGTGTCACAAGACATCCATTTGACATTCATGTCAACCCTTCTGCATTGAGACCCAGAAGATCACAATGAAAATTGCAACTATAACTATGGTATTTCAGTGTTGATCTTGAAGGACTGAGGTAGAGAGGGGAAGTAGGTGTAAGATACAGTTTTTTAATAACAGATTAAATAAAAATGATCTTACCTTAACATTCAGATTGTCCCTCTTTAAATCGGATTCTTTTTAGATTGTCAAAGTCCAGTTTGAATTCTCATACACACAAGACCCCTTTTATTTAAAATAATTGGCACAATGTGCACACACACACACACCTCTGCTACCACCACTAACAACCACCATTCACTTCTTTTATGCACGACTTGGTTTTCTGTGAGAATCTATCCTTTCTACAAAACCTAAGGCTCAACTAGGCCGGTAAGCTAAAGAATGGACTCTAGATACCCACCATCTCTAACTGACAGACTTAATTAGCAAATCATCAGATAGCTGTACTGGGTAACAACTCTTGTTTCTTATTTAGCAGTTTCTGTGACTGGACCTTCCCCCTCTTGGAAATCCAGTGATCTTGCCCGCAAACGTCATAAGCTTGCAGACATGTGGAAGGGAAAGTGCAGTGGGCTCAGAGGGCATGGTGCTGTTTCACCTTGACTCAGCATCAGGAGAGAGGAGATGTCCCATTTTTTTCTCTGCCAATGCACTGGGTCTGTTGTTGCTGTAACTCATGAAATTATTTTTATCTTTTCATTTAATTTTTTTTATGAACAGCAACAAAAAGTGTGTGGCCATCAGAACTCACACTTTCTGGAGCCAGGGGTGGAAGGTAAGAAAAAATTTAACTTAGTTCTCTGGGGGTTTTTTCCACTCTTTTTCCAAAATTGCTTCCTATTTGTTGAAGAGCACTTCAATGGGAAGTAGTCATAAAATATTTCCCATTCTACATCCTTCAAGTCCAGATAGATTCTCTGTGCCTCAGTTGCTTCTTCTGGAAACTGGGGATAATAAATGGACACTTAAGGATGGGATGCTTGCACAAGTTCTCTTTTGAGCTCATGCCCAACTCTAATGCTCAAAATGATTTCAGAATTCCCTATCAAGAGTCTGTAAAATGAGAATAATTTCCACCTCATAATGTTGTCGGATGGATTGAATGAATGTTAAGTGCTTAACACAGAACTTGCACATAGTAAGCCCTTATTAAATGAAGCTATGATATTATTTCAATACGCTAATACTGATATCAATTTAATGCCACTGAAGGTGAAATCAGAGAAAAAGAGAACAGATTCTATGAATTGTTTTAAGTCCACTTTGGAGTCCTTTTGGTCTCTTCTAGGATTTCCTGATCCTTGTAGACTGTTATTCATCATCCACATATGCATATATAAAAATATACCACCTATAAATAGCCTCCTGCCTTTTCAGTGAAATTAAAGATGGGAGAGTTGGAAGAGAATTTCCCAGTATAATTACAGGGTTCAAACCTACAGCTGTCATACTCTTACAGCTCTACCCAGAGAATTTCTAATATCACCATTTTCTATCAAGCACATTAAAAAAATTGTAATTTTTTCTCCAATGGTAACATGATATCAACTGGACATTTATTTCTTGCCGAGATTTCTCACATACTTACTTTAAAAGATTAGGTGTTGCATGCAGTTATTGTGTAGACTAATTTCATTTTATAAACTGCAGAAATTTTTCACAAGTGTTTCTGCTCCTTATCTAGGGATTAACACCAAACTCCTGCCAATGTTTTTCTTAACCTTTACACGTGCCTTTTCACAAACACTCTCCTGCACATATTTTTTGCTTAGATGTGCCTCCTTAAAAATCCCTGAGCTTCTAAAATTCTTAAAATCAACTACATAAGGACACACCACACAATGTGAAAGGAATTAAACTGAGCACTTTAATCTTTGCTTACAAAAAAAGCAGGTAGTAATTTATTCATACGGTCTTTGTTCCCTCACTAAAGACCAATGTGCTTCAATCTTCGAGCCCCGAAGGACCATGCAGTGCTGAGAAGAGGAAAGAGACACATTTATAGGAGTAGTCACGCAGCTCAGCTCGCAGCAGAAGGGTCTAAGTGCCCTCAGCAGTTAATTTGTGAGCAAAAAACCCTGTTGGGAGCCTTCCACCTACTCTAAAAGCAAACATTCCTAACAGGCGGTATTAAGTGTGGTGTTAAAAACGGCATGCTTTAACCTAAAAGGTGTCATTTTATGAGCAAAAACTGGATAAACCTAAAGAGACTTGAAGTCTATTTTTTTTTCCTTCCCTGATGCCCAGATCTTCATAGGTTAAGATGACCTCACACCCATTGTGATGTTCAAAACCCAGGAGGGTCTTCAAGCTGCTCTGCACAGAGGGCAGCAGCATGGCTTCCTCCTCCTGGTGAGGCCCGTCTGTCACTGGTTTTCCTTCTGTGTGTTTGTAAAACACACCAGCCATGTGTGTGAGCCTGTTAATTAAAACAAAAACAGAACTGTTTCTGTTGCGCTTTAGAAGTACAGAAACTTCGAGCAGAAGAAGGGAAGGAAAACAGCAGCAGCCAATCTGCTGCTGGCTCTCCCCGGCTGGCTGCCGGTAGAACGAGGCAACTGTATTATGAAAAGCCAGGAAACAAGCACCTGAATTAAAAAAGAGAGGCAGGTGGTGGTGGTGGCGGTGGGGAGCTAGCAAGGCTTGGAATTGGAAGTATTTAGAATGCCTTTATCATTTCCCCGAGGGACTGTTTAATATCAAAGTGCCTGGATAGCGAAGGCTTCTCGGTCTGATTCCAAAGTTAGCCTCTCCCACAAGAGGAAAGAATAGCTTCAGTGACTTCTGAGGCCACCCTGGGAGCAGGCATGGAGTCTATTCCTGCCAGAGCTGCTGAGTCACTGCCACCTTCACTGCCACCTCGGGGAACCACTTGACCTCTGGTTCAGTTGACCTAGAAGGTAGAAGGAAGCTTATAGCTGAGAAATGCTCCATGTGTAAGGCCCCTATTATCTGGAATTGTCTATTGGCTTTCCCAGCCACCTGAACCCAAGGGACTTAAGTATTAACAATTTAGATAAGGTTCATCAGGATACAAAAACACCAATCAGTTTTTTGGGGAAAAAAAATCTTCCCAAGGAAAGCAAACCAAAAATATATTCTAGTTCTTTTTCAAATGCATACTTCACCTCTGAAGGGTAGTAAAAACATGGATCAGATAGCCTCTTTAAAAGAGGTGCTTATTCTGTACCTTCAGTAAGCTATCCAAGGCAGGATGTGAGAAGGCTTACGGGAATGTGTGGTAGGTGGTGTGGAGGGAGGCAGGAAGCAGCAACAACAGAAAAAAATTAAGGGACAGTTAAGGCATTCATTTCCCTGTACACTGTATTTTAAAAGGAAAGGAAGAAAGACCTCAATAATATATCACCTCTTCCTCTTTGAGAGGCCCATCGATGTTGCCCCTCCATACCTTGTTTCCATAACAGTTGAGCTCTCTGGCCTCATGATACATAGGCACTGTAAACTAAACAAACGTTCACTTCGTATTTTTAAAAAATTTATTTGTGATCTGTACATGTGATAAAGTGGGGCTTCCTTGTAGACATTTAAAGGCAAAACAAAACAAAAATCAAAAGTAGAAATGTATAAATACAATATATATTTTCTTACAAAAATGGGAGATTTACAAAATGTACATACTGCACTCGTCTCTATTTTACAAATTTCACATGCAAGAGATAGAACACAAAAGATGCTGGAAAACCGCGTGGTGAGAGTTCTAAAAAGACAGTTTGGGAGGTGTAAGAAACATAAGGTCAATGTTAACTTTAATATAAAAAGCAGCTCCATTGAAATGAACATTATATAAAATAACTTGTATTTCTGACAGTACCTTCTATGATTTAAAACTAGTTAAAACAGCATTTTAAAAACTGTTTTGAGAAATAGGACAGTGTCGCAAGATTGGAGGGTGGTGTCAAAGGTGGAATAAAGTTACTCCCATGATTCTCTGTTCAGTTTTAGACTATTATGCAAAAGAATCAGAGTCCTTTTATAGAAAAAAAGGTACATGATTTAAGATTAATAAATTTAAGTCATCCAGCACATTTCAAAGAACTCCAGAATTACTTTGAAGTTTACCTTCTTTTAATGACCTTCCCTAAAAAGGGGCCCATGATTTGAACTGTCCTCTTCATTTACTACCATTTCTGTAGGTCACCCTCCCCACCCAGCCACACAAAGATAGGGTCAGCGTACACACGATGTTTTATAAATGGATTTATGGGACTATGAACACAGGACAAAATGGTTTTTTTAATACTTTTTAAATTTAACTTTCTTGTATTATGAGGCTGAAGACTTTAAGCTCTTTCTTTTATCTGGAAGGATTCAAATTGGAGAAAAAGAAAACCTAAATGCAGGTTTATAGGAAAAAAATAAAATAAAGGGAGCGATTTCCCTGAATATTTTAACAGAGCCTATTGGATCATGTGTTCTGAATTAAGTTTACATAAAACAACAAAACCCCTTTACATTTCGTTTAGCCAGTCAGAACCTCTGACCCAATGGGGGTATGGAAGCACACTGCCTTTCACTTTTCCTTAAGAAGGAATGTTTATCTCAACCAAATCAACACCCAAAGAGAAACCTCAGATTGGCGCTACTTTGCCTATAAAAGTTGCTGTCTTCACAGTTATGCCTTTACACACAGACACTTTTGTTTCCTCTTTTGTCTCTTACAACAAAGACAAGGGGGAAAATGCATTCCTGTTTTGAAAAGCAACAAGTCATCACTTCGTTTCAGGACATTAAACTGAATAAAACACCTTTCTTTCTTTCTCCTGCCTTCCCCAGAAAATAAAAAAAAGTAGCAGAAATACCTACTACTTATCTCCTTTGCATCATCTAAAGATAATATCTTAATTTCTTTTGCATCCTCACATTAGGATTCCAGGAGGCAGGCCTCCCAAGACTTCCAAATGCTTATTTTACAGGACTTGAAAGGAGTGAAGTGTGTGTGTGTGTGTGTGTGTGTGTGTGTGTGTGTGTGTGTTGGGGGGGGACTAGGCGGGAGGGGGCAGGGGAGGAGAGACTGTAATGTCTGACCCTGAAAATTAACCCATCTGGGCTCCAGTTTGGCCCCAGTGAAAAGAGATTATGGTTTGACCACCACTTGACAAGGGCACCGCAGGGAGTCCTCCCTTTTTCCAACAAAGCAGCCACGGCAGACAGAGCTGTACCTTTCACCCGGGCCTCACAGGAGTGAGGACAGGCCACTTGTTTTGCAGCAGGGGAATCGTTCACAGTCCCAGTTCAGCCAGGGCTGGGAGGAACTCACAGCAATCTCTGCTGGTCTCAATCTTCTGGATAGGCCCAGGTCGGCTGTACCACACATGACAAACATCATCATTAGTATCATCATCATTATCCTGCAAGTCTTTGCCAGAAGTCTTTTCTTTCAAACCGTCTTTCCACTCAGGTCTCCTTTCCAAGCCCACCCCTTGTCCCACAACTACATAAGTGTTTTCACTTCCAAGTCACTTCTCACTGGAGGAGGAAGATTACAGAAACAGGCCCCTCACTCAAAAATTCTTTCCCTACCTCTCCTTTCCCTCTATTAGGGAGTGGGGGAAGGGAGGGAGAGGGTGGGGCCGGGGCTCATACCGCAGTCTCCCCTTTACTGCTGTGACTGAGTCTGTGATAGAAACGGCGCCACGACTGCAGGGTCTTGCCGGACCAGATCCAGAAGCCGGTGGTGATGCCCACGATCATGGTCATCAGATACTTGATCATGAAGACTGTGAAGTCGGGGCTCATGGGCGGGAAGTGGCTGGGTGGGCAGGGTACTGCGTAGCTCTTGCAGGTCTGCAGGAGCCAGGTACGCTCCCAGTGTTCGCGGAAGGCCTGCTCGTAGAAGTAACAGGCGAGGACGATGGTAGCGGGTACCGTATAAAGCACGCTGAAGACGCCAATGCGGACCATTAGCTTCTCCAGCTTCTCAGTTTTGGTGCCGTCGTGCTTCATGATGGTGCGGATACGGAAAAGCGACACGAAGCCGGCCAGCAGGAAGGACGTGCCGATGAAGAGGTAGACGAACAGGGGCGCCAGCACGAAGCCCCGCAGCGCGTCCACGCTGGACAGGCCCACATAGCACACTCCGCTGAGCAGGTCCCCGTCAACCTGGCCCATGGCCAGGATGGTGATGGTCTTGACCGCGGGTACTGCCCACGCTGCCAGGTGGAAATACTGCGAGTTGGCTTCAATGGCCTCGTGGCCCCACTTCATGCCGGCTGCCAGAAACCAAGTGAGCGACAAGATGACCCACCAGATAGAACTGGCCATGCCAAAGAAGTAGAGGACCATGAAGAGGATGGTGCAGCCCTCCTTCTTAGTGCCCTGCGCCACCGTGCGGTAGCCGTCGTCTGAGAACCGCTCCACGCAAACGGCGCGGTCCTCCAGCAGGAAGCCGGCCACGTGTGCGACGGCCACCATGAAGTAGCAGCCCGACAGGAAGATGATGGGCCGTTCTGGGTAGCTGAAGCGCCGCATGTCCACTAGATAGGTGAGCACAGTGAAGAGCGTGGAAGCACAGCAAAGCACCGACCACACGCCCACCCAGAGGCGAGCAAAGCGCCTCTCCTCCTCCTTAAAATACATGAGGCCGTTGGCGCGGCCAGGCTCGCACGGGGCACCGCAGTCGCGCTCGCCCAGGAAGCGGTAGCCCAGGTAGGGAGGGACCTTGAGCTGTCGGGGGCACGAAAAGTGAAAGGCAGAACGGCCCCTGCCGTCAGCGGCCCCCGGGGGCAGCGCGGTAAAGGGCAAGTCGGGCATGTAGGGAGCGGTGGGGTGGGCGGTGGGGCCGCCACCCGGGCCCCCGGAGCCGTCGGACGTGTTCTGGCCCACGCAGATCTCGCCAGCGCCGTGCACCGGGAAGTTCTCGCAACGCAGCCGCTCTGGCCACTGGAAACCGAACTTGTTCATGAGTGCTTCGCAGCCCTGGCGGGCACGCTCGCACAGAGAACGGCACGGCGGGATGGCCTTATCCAGCACGGTGCACACTGGTGCGTACATGGAGCACAGGAAGAAGCGAAGCTCGGGAGAACACTGCACCTTCACAAGCGGGTAGAACTGGTGCACCTCAAGGCCCGCGTCCTCTTGATTGGTGTGGCCCAGCAGGTTGGGCAGGATGGTCTGGTTATAGGCAATGTCCGTGCACAGCGGGATGGAGATGAGCTGGCAGAAGCCGTGGTCCGGCACCGATATGCCCTTCTCGCCGTGGTATGGCTGCGCCCGGGTGCTCCCGGGCAGCGCGCCCAGCAGCGCAAGCACCAGGGTGCATAGGCTCACAGGAGAGCGCGGCTTGGCCGCGTCGGCACCCCGCATCGCCGGCAGCGGGTGCAGCGGCGCTCTCAGCTGGAGGAGCGCGACGAAATAGCCGAGAGAAGCTTGGATCCCAGGAGGCGCCACCGCGCCCGGCGCATGAGAGTCCTCCCGGCGCCGGGGCCAGGCCGTGGGCGGCGGGGAGCCGAAGGCGCTGCAGCTGGGGTGCCTGCGCCACGGGGGCGCCTCCGCCGCCTCCGCCCAGCAGTCGCGCCGCGGCCGGGGGCCCAAACTTGTCGGCTTGGGCCGGGGGCGCCGCCTTCTCCTGCCGCGACGTAACGGTGCGGCTTTTTCTGCGGCGAGGAGCAACAAGCGTCTCTAGTTACTACCTTTGAAAGTTTGCCCAAGTATCTCGACTCACAACGCACACCAACGCGCGCGCCCCCTACTCCAACTCCAGCCCCCGCAGACGAGACCGGGCGCCGGCGCCGCCGCCTTGCTAGCGAGGCCGCCGCCTCGGCGGTGCTGCTCCGCCTCCTCGCCTTGAGGCTCCGCTCGCCGCCTCCTCCTCCTTCGCCTCCTTCTCCACTCCCGCTTCTTCCTCAGCCCCAAAAGCTCGGCCCCAAGTTTCAGCCAAACGGCTGATTCTCGCTCTGAATCCAATCGGTGCCTTGGAACCAAGAGCTCAGTGAGTTATTTTTTGAAATCCAGTTACACTGCGTCCGAAGCTGCGAAGTCCTGGAGCCCACGGCCTGGGCCTGGCCTCTCCAGCCCCGCGTAGCCGTGGCCCGTGAGTCCCAGTGCCCGCTGCAGCCGCCGCCGCCGCCGCCCGCGGGGAGGGAGCGCAGAGTAATGCTTCGGCGCCGAGCAACTCGACAGAAGAAGCGTCGGGCTCGCAAGGTTCCGGGCCGCCCCGCCCCCTCCCCTCCCCCCATTCACAAACCACTCCGGGGGCGGGCCTGGAGGTACAGGGGTGCCCAATGGAAGCCTTTGTTTTTTGTGTGGCTGCCTCCGGATTGGGTGGAAGTCGGAAGGGGCAGGCGAGGGAACCTGAGAGGCGGTGTCTGCAGCGCTCTGGGCGGATTCCTGAGGGCAGGGGCAGGGGGCTGGGAGAGAAAAGTTAAGAAAAACTTTTACCCTGAATTTGGTCGGGGGTGAGGGGTGGGGGGTGAGGGGTACACTCACCAGAAAGGGAGTTTGCTTGAAAGATTTGTTCTTCTTCCGTGTACACTAAAATACACATCCCTGAACGGCATATCGGAATTGACTTTTGCAGGGAGAAGCTGAGATAACGTAGCAACTGACATGACTCGGAGTCAGGTTAGCCCTGCTTGGTCTGAAAATGCTGGGTTTCGCCAGGATTCTAAATGTAAGGTTCAGTATGGGGCGAAAGGGGGTGCACTTGTAGATCGCTTTTCTCTCCCAGACCCAAACAGACCACGTGAGGCCTCGATCTTCGCTCACCCCTACTCTGGGTTGTAAAAAGGAGGAGGGGCCGCGTCCAAGGAGAAATCGGAGTCGGGCGGAGGGGGCCGACTTAGGCGGGAGGAGGGGCAGAACCTTTCATACTGGAGCGGAGGGTTTGGGGCACCCCGGCCCCAGGCCGCCTCGCCCGCGCGCACGGACCAAAGTATAGGGATCTGGTGTAGTGTTAGTGAGATTATAAGAAAACTAAGTTTTGGGGGGTGAATGGTTATAAAAGTAACCTGAGACCGAGTGCCCAGGAACACTGTACAGTTTTAAATGAGTCTTCGATTGCCCTGTTTTCCTTAGTTCTGGGATGTGTGGTCATCAGGGATCCCATCTTCCTTGCAGAAGCAATAATTTGATCCTCTGTTTGGAATCTGGGTAGAAAAGTTTTATGCGGTTTAGAAACCAGGGCATTTGCTAATTAAAGAGTTTTCAAAACACAAAGGGAGGTTATCCTTGTTCTCCGGTAGTCTTTTCTGATTGGCAAGCGTTCTTTTGTTCCGTCAAATCTTTGCCCTGCTTAAGGCATAGGGCGCTCGCGCGCTCTCTCGGGTTACTCCCAGCGAGGTCAGAAGTGACCGCGGTTGGGGGTGGGGGCGCCTCTCCTCTCTCGCTGGACATCAAGGAGTATCAGGAATTCTTATGCAGGAAAGTGAAATATTGAGAAAGGGAAAATCTGCCTCGTTCTCTGTCACATGCAAAAGCACATACGCGCACACACAGTCACAGAGCAATTCTATGCTTTAAAAAACGTTACTCCTGACCGAGCCCTTCCTTCTGCCAGTCTCAGTTCCAAGCGCTGGAGCCCAGAGGGGTTTCTGATAAGGTTTCGTGTTTGCAGAAGTTGCTGTCTCTGCTGCCCCCGGTGAGCCTCTTCTCCAACAAGGAAAAAACAAAACAAATCAAAACAAAACTGATTTTGAAATCTAAAACAATTAATTGGGTTCCTTCCCTTCCATGGGAGACTTTGGCTTCCTTAGCTTTTCGTTAATTTTCTATTACTGAAATTTATTGGGCAGCTTTCCTTCCTCTTAACAGTTTTTTGTCGCTTCTTCTATTAATGGGCCTGGAGGGCTGAATCATTTGGACACTTACATTCTCCATCAGTACCTCAACAGGAGTCCTCCTCATTTTCTTGCAAAGCATCCGTTTCCCCCTCACATCCGCGACCGTATTTTAAAATATCTTAGGGGGGTTTCTGCCTCAAGGTAATAGAAGGATTAATGATACTTACTTTAAAAATACGGTATTTCATTCCTTCCTTGTATTGTTTAAGGGTTCTTTTTTTTTTTTTCTTTCTAAATTATTATTCTTATTACCTAACATCGGGGAGCATTGATGTTGTGCTGAAAGATGTTTAAAGACAATGCTGCTGCTTTGCTTTGTCATTTAGAGTGTGTATGGTAGGGGGTTGAAAATCCCTTTTTCTCTCCGGGAGCTTCAGGATAGCCTCCTTTTCTAAATAAAATTTTCATGCTTATTCATCAGGCCCCTGATCTAAGTCATCTTTGCTTACTGAGGGAGAAACTGCAAGCACTGTCATCAAATAAAATGAAAAGCGACAGGATAAAATACTGTGTCTCAAACACAACTAAAAATCAGTTTAGTTGATGAGCTTCTACTCATATTATAGAACCAGACAGCTCCCTGATGTTAGGTAATAGGGATAATTATTTAGAAAGAGAAAAAGAGAGCCCTTAAAGAATACAAAAGACAAATGAAATATTTAAAAAACAATCTACACATAAGATGCAGAAAACCCAGCCCAGATGGAAAATATCACAGGTAGAAGTCCTCTTGCTCTGTCCCAGGAAGACAAGTATAAAAAAAACAGGGAAGCAAACCACAGTTTATTGGACAGTGTTTTGTTTTTTTAAATACTTTTAAAAACCCACTCCAAAATTACTCTGGAAAATCAGAATTGACTGTTTGTGAAGGGTGGGGTAGCTTTTCATGCCTTGTCTCATACAGAATACTGTGATTTCAAGACGATAAGTTAGATCAGGAAAGTAAGTTAATAATATAGACGGCTAAATAGTCTGTTTTAGGCTCTATGAGAAATGTAACATTGGTTCACATTCTGTTACACACGCACAGAATTCAGGATCAATTTAATTTAATTTTTCAAGCAACACCTTCCACACCCAACTCCCAAAGCCACTTTAACTGGTATCTTCTCTGGTGAGCTAAGGGTGGAAAATTTTGTAACTGTCTGCTGCAAAACTTCTAATTGTTCCTGCCCTTTAAAACAACAAAGGCTTTTATTTCTTCACATCATAGTAATATAGTCCCACAGAGAAGTGATGCTATTCATTGGTCCCAGTTATTTAAATGCTACTTATTTTGGCCAAATCCCAGGATTATCTAGTTGAATTACATTCTGATGTCAGGCCAGATTTGAAAATGGCCACCTTCGTGGTGCCACAATCCTATGGTTGTAGTGAAACTCCAGCTGCAAGAATTACTCATGCAAGACCAGAAAGGGCAGCTTGCAGCGTAGCATCTACTTCCCTTTCTGGCCTCTCTTTTACCAGACAATTTGTGAGTTCATAACATAAAGGACTTGGAATTTCCTGTTGCCAGGTTGCCATTGACTTACTTCTTTTCAATTTAGTTTGGGGTGTTGGATCATTCTCCAAATGAGAGCAGTCTTATCCCTACAGCAGATTTTCAAGTGTTGTGAATATTAGAGATATCTAGACTGAATAAGAAGAAGCCATATTAAAGTCTTGTTAGGTGTGCTAGGCCTCACCCAATGGAGGTGATTTATATCACGAAAATGTTTGACCATTTTCTTTGTTGCTTGAGGGTTGTATTAGTTATCTATTTCGTATATCAAATTACCCCCAAATTTAGCAGCTTAGAACAATAAATGTTAATATGTTACAGTCTCAGTGTGTCAGAAATCTGGGTGTAGTTAGTGGGTCCTCTGACTTAGGGGTCTCTCACAAGACTGCAATCAGGGTGTTAGTTGAGACTATAGTCACCTCAAGGTTTGAGTGGAGAAGAATCCCCATCCAAACTCACTTGTGTGGCTATTAGCAGGTCTCAGGGTATTTATTTCCAACTCATCACATGGCTGTTGGCAGGCCTCAGGTTCTCACTAACTGTTGGCCAAAGACTTCAGTTCCTTGCAATGTGGGCCTCTCATAGGGCCACTTAAGACATGGCACCTTGTTCCCCTAGAGCAGCGGTTCTCAACCTGTGGGTTGCGACCCCAGCGGGGGGTCGAAAGACAAAAAATCAGGGGTCGCCTAAAGCCATCGGAAATACATATTTTATTTAAAAATGTATTGTATAATAAATATGTATTTTCCAATGGCTTTAGGCAACCCCTGTGTTTTGGTCGTTGGACCCCGCCGGGGTCTCAACCCACAGGTTGAGAACCGCTGCCCTAGAGCAAGTGCCAAGAGATAGAATGAGGGAGAGAGCATACATACAAAAGATGGCAATAAAGATGGAAGTCATAGCCCTGGCCGGTTGGCTCAGCAGTAGAGCGTCGGCCTAGCGTGCGGAGGACCCGGGTTCGATTCCCGGCCAGGGCACACAGGAGAAGCGCCCATTTGCTTCTCCACCCCTCCGCCGCGCTTTCCTCTCTGTCTCTCTCTTCCCCTCCCGCAGCCAAGGCTCCATTGGAGCAAAGATGGCCCGGGCGCTGGGGATGGCTCTGTGGCCTCTGCCTCAGGCGCTAGAGTGGCTCTGGTCGCAACATGGCGACGCCCAGGATGGGCAGAGCATCGCCCCCTGGTGGGCAGAGCATCGCCCCTGGTGGGCGTGCCGGGTGGATCCCGGTCGGGCGCATGCGGGAGTCTGTTTGACTGTCTCTCCCTGTTTCCAGCTTCAGAAAAATGAAAAAAAAAAAAAAAAGATGGAAGTCATAGTCTTTCTGCAAGCTAATCTTAGAAATTACATCCTGTCATTTTTATCATATTCTATTCATTAGAAGCAAATCACTAGGTCTACCCACATTCAAGGGGCCTCAGGGGCATGAAAACCCATTGGAGAATGAGGATCACTGGGAGCCAAGTTAGAGATTATTTACCATGAGGGTTATTCATTCACTCTGCAAGTACTAAGGAGATGAGGCCAGAGAGAGAAACAACTCTTGGGTCTCTGTTCTTTGGGAGTCCAGAGAAAGAGTCCCAAATAAAAACATATGTTACCTGGTTACGATGCTACTTGCCACTGTTAGGGTCAGAACAGAACCCTAATTCTGGCCAACTGTTTTTTTCAAACAGATGCCATTGACTAGAGGGAGAAAGAATGCAGAGAAGTTAATTAATTGAAGACTACAAGAAACCCTGGGGAAAAACCTCCAAGAGCAGAGGGTGGGCCATTTTGGGGAGTGAAATCTAGACTCAAAGGACAGAGCATTGGAACTATAACCTGTAGAAAGAGACTTTGGCTATTTGGGTTATGAGGTAAGAACAATGTTGGTAAGTGCTCCCCATGCCTTTAATGCCAGTTTGTAGGGTACTGATGTGTAGGAAGGGGGACAGAGGTAGTACAGACCTATTTAGTTCTAATTTTCACAATCGATTTTCTGTCCTGCCTCAGGCAAGTCACTAAACCTCCTTTGTTCCCCCAGGGTATTGTGAGAATTTATAAGATAATATTTACAAAATGCTTTGTGGTCTACGGGCAAAAACAGCATCAGGGCAGAATCCTGGTTTGGTTATATGGATGCAAATCATAGAGATAAAATAAAAGACCCCTATTCCCCCTTCCTCTTTCTCTAAAAATAAATAAATATCTTTTAAAAGCCATTCCAAAAGTTAGAGAAGCCCCAGAATTTCTAGGCTTGGGATATTAAGCCCATATTGGTTATGCCTTCCTGAATGTTATACCTATTCAAGTTTCAAACTCACTTGGTAATGCCCACTAATCTTTCTACTTTTCCAGGAAACACTTTAATTCCCATTGCTGAAACTGCACCAGTGGGATCTAGACTAGGATATGTGGCACTCTGTTCTTGCCCATCAGAACAGTTGGGAAACTTGGCAGTGTATCAGGCCCATCCCATCAGAGAATGTTGGCAGGCCATGTCAGTCAGCAGAGAGTTAGCCAGAGAAGCTGCAGAGACAAGACGATTGTAATGAAAAGCCCCAAGGAACCTTCTAGAAGAGTGAAGCGGGAGCTGGAGCAGTCGATCCCAAATCTGGATGGTCATCAGAATCACCTGAGGTGTTAAAAAGTGCTTTTTTTAATTTTTAAAAGCCTGGGCCCCACCTCAGATACGTTGAGTCAGAATCCCTGGCGTTGGACTTTGGGATTTAATGTTTAGAAGCTCAGGGGGTGATTTTTTTTAGTTAGTCAGATTTGAGAACTGATGACCCAGACCTGTGTTCCAAAGCATCATAGAATGTTTTTAGCCTTGCATAAAGCCCTTAATCTAGAGTATCGTCCCAAGTTGTAGAGGTTGCCAGTTCGATTCCTGGTCAGGGCCCATACAGGGACAGCCCGACGTTCCTGTCTCTCTCACTCCCTTCCCCTCTCTCTAAAATCAATATATATATGGATAGTTAGATATATAGATATAGTGTTTTTTTTAAAGGAGAAGACAATAAGACCAGATTACAAGTGCTGTTTCTTAGCTCCTTCCCTTGAAATCCTACCATGTCGCTAGTAAAGCCACCTGCCTGTCCCTGGCAGCTAGAGGGAATCTCACTAACAATAGTGTCAGGGCCTGGAAAAGGGTGAAAACATAGGTGTCTTCTGGCTTTCTTCTGGTGGATGGGCCCACAGTTGTGGAAGGCTGACCTCCAAGGATTTGCACCGGCCTTGGAGAAGCATCTGTTCAGGGCTGACTAACAAGGCTCAGCCTTGCAGGCACCTGTCTCTTACTTGTATGTATTTTAGTGCTTACCTTACTCCCACCTGTTCAACTGAAAGGTCTTTGAGAGTAGGATCTGTGCCTTGTTTTTCTCCTGTGCCTTTCACAAGGTAGATGTTTGACTTGTTCAATCAAATTGTGCAATTAGACCAGGTGGTGGCGCAGTGGCTAGAGCATTGAACTGGGGCGCAGAGGACCCAGGTTTGAAACCCCAAGGTCCCTGGCTTGAGTGTGGGTTCACCAGCTTGAGCATGGGGTTGCTGGCTTGAGTGTGGGATCATAGACATGACCCCATGGTTGCTGGCTTGAGCCCAAAGGTTGCTGGCTTAAAACCCAAGGTTGCTGGCTTGAGTCCAAGGTTGCTGACTTGAGCAAGGGGTCACTCGCTTTGCTGGAGCCCCCCAGTCAAGACACATATGGAAAAGCAATCAATGAACAACTTAAGGTGCCTCAACAAAGAATTGATGCTTCTCTTCTCTCTCCTTTTCTGTCTGTCTCTCTCTCTGACTCTCTCTCTGTCTCTGTCAAAAAATCAACAAAAGAACCCAAACAACTGTGCAAGTCATCAGTCAGATGAAGTCCAATGAAAAAAGAAACCATAAATTGCAAAAAACACAGGGCGGTGAACGACTAGCTAGGAACAAAAAACCTGGGAATCACAATAGACCACAGCTAAACGTGTCAATGGTGCCCTGCTATTAAGTTGAATGTAAATTTGGAATTTATGAAATAAATTAAGTGGCATGAAGGAACTGGCAGGAAGAATAACTGAAGTAAGTGGAAAAGGTCTTTCTCAAAGAGGGTGTGGGTGTGGGTGCTGGTAGAAGGATTTCATTTTTTAAAAATCTACTTTATAAAACTACTTCTGGCCCCCTCCCCTGGAGAATCTGCTTAAAAGCTCCCCAGTGTGCATTAATGTGCAGCCAGGATCCAAAATAGCTGATGAGAAGACAAGGTGAAAATATTTGGTTGTTTCACTTGGAAAAATACATGAAGTCATTTAATTGTCTTCCCCAGTATATGAAAGTTTATTTTGAGATAGATGTGGTGCATTTCTCTCTCCTGAGGATCAAACAGAGGAAAGGCATCAGTTACAGGCAGGGAAATGAGAAGAATTTTCAGGGTCTCAGTTCAGCAATGAACCCCTGGCTTCAGGCAAGTCAGTTAACCTCTCTGAGCCTGTTTTTCCATCTCTAAAGCTAGGACTTTACCTTGGCCAGGACTTCCCAGAGTCGGGGCTCTTTCCTGTGTTCTGTGGAAGTTACCCACAAAGCCAAGCAGATCTCTTTCCAGTTCTTGACGGCTGGTCAGTTGAAGCTCACCACCTTGTCCCACCGGTGCCCAGAAGGACACAGTTACTCTGAGTGTGCCCTTAAGGGCCACTTACTCATCACTTTTCTTCCCTCACACATTTCCACTTAGTCCCCTTTCCTTCTCCCTCTCTCTACCTCCTTTTTATTGTAAAATAGCACTTTAAGCCCTCGAGCCAGGCTCTTCAATTAGGTGTATGTAGGCAAAGTGGTTTGACTCCACTAGATTAAAAACTGTGAATGGGAGAGAACACAAACCTCAAAACATTTGCCTTTCAAAGCCAGAAGAGGGGGGAGAGAGAAACTGTTATGGGCTCTTGAATTTGCCAGATGTCAGTTTAAAGGGGCCTAAAGAATTCCTAAGCCTTTGTTTACCAAACCCTCCCTCCCCTTGGTAAGAACCTCACTGAAACTGGGGCCTGTGGCTACCTTGCAGGAGAGGCCACAGAACGGCCAAAGCTGGGTGGGAAGGGGTGGTGGTGGTGGTGGGGAGCAGTCATTGAATTTTATTTTTTCTTCCTAATTATCTGGGGCTGTCCTAGGAGAAATCTGTTCTCTTTGCGTTAGGAAATGAACTCTTAATCTCCACAAATGAGGGCAATCAACCCATTTACTAAATAAACACAGATCATTGCAGACTGGCTGCCCCTCTTTTGTGATTTAATTTGAGAATGGCCTCACCTGAGGGAGGAGCTGAGGCGTGGCTGCCGGAGCAACCTGGCGGGGTCCCTCACGGAGGTGGGAGGTGGCGGGGGCACTACAAGGAGGTGGCGGATTGAAGTGGTGATTAAGAGGCAGGAGGGAGCTGGGTTAAGACTAGAGAGGGTTTCGAGATTTCCTTTTCATTAGTCAATCGAAGTCTCTCCCCGGCTTAAGTCTGACCTCCTGAATTTATTTGGGGCCTTCTGTTGTATGGTGTTAAATTTGGCTGTGGAAGTGTGAAGCTGGGTAAAGCAACTTTTATTAGAATGACGGCTATCAGAAGTCTCTGGGAGGGGGACAGAGAAGCCCTTTATTTCTTAGCTACCTCATTGCTATGTTGAGGAATCTCTCCTTGTTCTAGTTCCCTTCCTCAGTCACCAGTTACTGTGTTTTTAAGTAGTCACAGAAGTTTATTCAAATCCTGGGTAGTTACACTACAGTGGATGGAGTGCTAGCGGGTGCTCAATACAATACACGATTGAATGCATGCACAAATGAATGAATAAGGTACATCTTCAATTGAAAAGGATGAAATACGTAAAATCACACGGGCTCTATTTATTTTTTTAAAAAATGTATTCAGAGATTACCATGTGCCAGGCACTGCACGAAGTGGTGGGAATATACTATGTCTTTGCCATCAAGGAACTTAGTATTTCTTTTTAAAATTACTTTTTATTTAAATTTAGCTATCTATTTATTTTTGAGGAAGAGAGAGATAGAGATATTGATTTGTTGTTCCACCCATTTATACATTCATTGGTTGATTCTTGTGCCCCAACCAGGGATTGAACCCACAACCTTGGTGTATTGAGGCGATGCTCTAATGTACTGAGCTACCCAGCCAGGGCAGGAACTTACAGTCTTGATGAACAAATGAATTTGGATTCCTGTGGTGATCATTAGTTTATCTCCAAATTATAATGGGAGTTTGGCACTGGGCTAGGAGCCAGCTCATCCTGTGATTTAAAGAGGAGGGGCTGAGTTGGAGAATGATTTGGGGATTTATTTTTTAGAAAGGACATCAGAGGTCAGTAATTCTTTACCTTCATTTTACAGGTGAGGAAGCCAATGCAGAGATGTTGGACTGGATTATCTAAGGGTTCACAGTAAGAACTGGAACCGGAATCCACACTTTTGGGTTCCTGGTCCTGTGCTTTGTCCAAGAGCTTTGCACAAAATCGCCCAACTTTATTTATGTATCTATCTATCTATTTATTTATTTGTTTCTTTCTGCTTCCTGCTCAGCTCACACTGGAAACAGCTTGTGTGAGCTCCAGAGGGAGAGATCAGAGTGATGGCTAAGTGAGGGCTACAGGATGGCTTGTGCCTGGGAGACCCACAGAATCCTAGTGAGTGTAGCTGCTCTTCTCATGGACCACAGCCTGAACTGACCCCCCACAGCTGTGCTCTGTCAGGAGGGAACTGGAAGGGGGGGTTGCTGGGCCAGCTGGACCCCAGAGGCAGGGGGAGGGACTTGAGGCTGCTCCTGCTGGCTGTTTGAGCTGAGGACAGAGGACTGTTGGCCTGTTCCTGTGGCCTCCAACAGACTTGTGAAGAACAGCTACCAAAATGGAGGAGTTTTGAAAACAGTCCCGAAGGCCAGGGAGAGGAAACATTTGAAGAAGAGATAAACAAAAGAGGTGACAGACTTCTCACTTTACCAAAAGGGGCTTTGGTTTACCTGTGAAACTTGACTCTTCCTCTTCCTCTAGTCTGAAATTTATAAAGCTGGTCCACAGCTCCCAGAGATGATCAATTATTTTAAGGCCTCAGTTCTGAGGACCATAATGGTCTTGCTGTGTCTTAGCACTCAGGGTTGATGATATCCTGACTTAAACTGCAGTTGAACAGTTAAGAGAAAGCCAGTGGACAGACTCCAGGGCCTGGTATTAGTCATATCATTACTATTTGTATTAACAGCTAACATTTATTGAGTGTTAACCATGGCCAGGCATTGTGCTAAGAACTTAACATACGCTCTTTGAATCTTTATCCTCATAACCGACTTTGGAATGGCCATTATGTAAGGGAGCCATTTTATTGATGGGATAACCATGGCATAGAGAAGTCCAAAATCACACCGACACCAAGAAAAGAATAGGACTTTGAACCTAGTTCTTGCTTTGAAGGGAAAACAAACAAACAGAAAACCAAATCTGTGGTAAGGAAAGAAGAGAAGGGAAGAAGTTGAGTCTGCTCCTAAGAGTAAGAGACACCTGAGTATGTCTGGCCTGGAGAAAGCTCCCAGAGAGCAGACAGCGTGAGCTCATGTTTTTTGTGGAAGCCTTTAGCAGGATACATTTCTCTCTACCTTCTCTGTAGCCAGCTGTCCAAGAGGACATCACAAGACCAGAGCATTCATGAGATACTGGATCACTGTGGATAGGATGCTGGGCCTCTCCTACTCACCATCTCACAGTTCTCACTCTGCTAGAAAGAGTGATAAAGTAGTTTTTCCACTAACTATTTTGAAAGCTCTTATTTTTGTTATAGCGGGACTTCCTTTTCTCTGGAGATATACAGAGTGTCCATAAAGTCATGATGCACTTTTGACCGGTCACAGGAAAGCAACAAAAGATGATAGAAATGTGAAATCTGCACCAAATAAAAGGAAAACCATCCCAGTTTCTGTAGGATGATGTGGCAGCATGTGCGCATGCGCAGATGATGACATAACACCGTGTATACAGCGGAGGAGCCCACGGCCATCCCAGTTGAGATGTGGACAGTACAGAGGAAAGTTCAATGTGTTCTGTGGCTCGCTAAATTCAAATTCATGACCAAAGTGCAACGTGAATATCGGCGTGTTTATAACGAAGCGCCACCACATAGGAATAACATTACTCGGTGGGATAAGCAGTTGAAGGAAACCGGCAGTTTGGTGGAGAAACCCCGTTCTGGTAGGCCATCAGTCAGTGACAAGTCTGTAGAGGCTATACGGGATAGCTACCTAAGGAGCCCTAAAAAATCTGTGTGTGAGCCCACATCGATCTGCACTGAATAGGTATGAAACTGGGAGAGTTTTCCTTTTATTGGTGCAGATTTCACATTTCTATTGTCTTTTGTTGCTTTCCTGTGACCGGTCAAAAGTGCACCATGACTTTACGGACACACTGTAGTTTGAATCTGGATTTGAATCCTTGTTCAGCAGCTTGTTAGTTATGTGACTTTGGAAAAGCTACTCACCTTCTCAGGGACTCAGTTTCCTCATCTGTAAAGTGATAACCAAACTAGCACCTGCCTCATGGGATTGTGAAGATCAAATAAGATGATGAAAGTGAACTTAGTACCTGGCATGTTGTAAATGTTTAATAAAGGGTAATTATTGTTGTCTTTTAATGGTTTAAAGAGACAATTTAGTCTAGGCAGAGGGGGGCCAAAGTATCTGGTTTCTCAGAAGGCTGCCAGCATCCTCTATGCTCAGTTGAGAATCAAAATTAAGAATCACAGAATTGGCAGGACTGGGAGAAAGTCATGTTTCTATCTAAATATTGAATATTTCCAATGAATTAATAAGCTGAAGAGATAGATATTTGAAAGTTGCTACAGACCACAGGAGCTACTAAAGAGAAAGTTTTCTTTCCCAAACCCATAGGAAGAGATATTTTGGGCATCCCATGTTTAATTCTACCCTCGTCCTTTTTAGGCATAGAGCCTTCAGAACCGAGAATGGTGCTAAGTACAAAAGAAAGAAAAAAAATTTTTTTCATTCCTAGGCAATATGCACATCAAGCTTATCAACATGATCACAATCTTTAGAGAGGCTGAACTTCTAATGGAAAACGGAGAAAATTTAAGGGGTACATTTTCCACCATGCTTTATATTATTGCCTTGCCCATTTCATTTGGAATACAGACTGATTCAGAATGCCCCATAGAGCAGTTTACCGTATTTCCCCATGTATAAGACGCATCTTAATTTTGGGACCTGAATTTTGAAAAAAAAAAAAATTACATAAAGTTATTGAACTCGTTTTATTCAACATAAAATTCATACAACTCATCACTGTCAAAGCTCCCATCCACTAGCTTGTCCTCATCTGTGTCTGATGACGAATCGCTGTCTTCCACAATGAGTGCAAAAACAAGCGCAAAGAAGCAGGAAATGCAAGTAAACAATCTTTAACCCCTGTATAAGACGTACCCAGTTTTTAGACCCCAAATTTTTTGAAAAAAGGTGCATCTAATATATGAGGAAATACAGTACCTTTATGGAACCCAGGGAACACTGCCCATTTTCACAGGAAGTGCAAGGGTCAAAAGTAGTTTTATTTGCTACATGGCAAGCCCCTAACAGGCATCATCTGCATCTAGGCCAATTATTCGTATTTCTCAAGAGGCTTTGCACCAGGTGAGTGCTTAATAAATATTTGTTGAGTAAATGCATTGTTGTTTCCGGTCATTCTTAACCCTACACAGTTCAATTGTTTGTTTAAAAGAATTTTCTTCATCACAATTTCCGAAAGCCTAAATACTAATGTTTGTGTTAATGTATGTATGTAAAATAACATTAGTTACAAAATGCTGTTTTATATTGTAGTTAGTGAAAAATGCTTCAATTATTATGACTTCTATAAAAACAGTAAGAGCTTAGCATATCCAAAGGCTGAGAACGCTGTCTTACTGTCGTGGAGACAGTAATTACTCCGAGACCAGATGGAGTGCACCGAAGGACATGGGGAGACCGCCTCACAGTCCCCTAAGCAGGTTTCATGAGAACAGCCGACCGGACCCCCAGTCCCTACGGGTATTTACTGATACACACAAATAGAAGCAGGGACAGGAATGTGGCAATCGGGAAGGGGAACTTCTTTAGAGCAGACAAAAGGGCAAGGGAAGTATCACTTTGAGATACCTACCCCGCTTATTGATGAATCAGAATTGCTGATTCTATCCCTATGGTGTGCTGTGTTCAGCATGTACTTTGTTCAGTACTTTCCATCAGTTCTGCCACTGTGGCTCTTGCCTCAGAGCACTGAACTGTGTCCCTGTTCTATGTTCCTATTCAGAACCTCTACATCTTACTGTTTAAAAAGCACAGATTCTTTTGACAAACATTACAAACAAACAAGCAAACAAGAAAACCAACCCTCACAATTGCCAAGAAAGTCTAATGTGTTTTTATCTGCACTTTTAAGAGAGGCTAACTTAACTTACCTAAGATCAGACAGTTAGTAAGTTTTAGGGCTGGGATTTGAACCCAGGCGGTTGGACTTGAGAACTGGAGGCCTTGCTTGATCACACTGACAAATCTCAGGTATGTGTCATGGGCCATTGGGCAGCTCTGGCCTAGAGATCTCACCTCTGCCTGAACTCCTGGGAGAGAGGGGTTTCTTTAAAGGGGTCACATTCCATTTTTCAGACAGATTTAATTGTTAGAAAGCCCTTCATGATATTGAACCGAAATCTGCCTCTCCAAGGCTTCTATTGATCTTCGTAGTACAAATTTAATCTCTCTTCTATACAAAGGCTCCTCAGAGAAGTATGTACCACCCTTCTCCCATGCCTCCTTCTCCGGTAGATTGTCTGTGGGAACACTAGAAATAGGCCCTCTCAAGATTCCTGACCCCAAAGCAACCAAAGCTGAGGGGAGGTTGGATGGGGCTTTTGTTGAAGGCAGACTGTAAATCGAGTGCTGTAAATAGCTCTGAGGCAATGTTTAGAATGGTGGGCCAGGAATTCCCTAGGAAGCTTGTAAGGATGGCTCACCATCCCTGAATTATACCCTTCTCTGTAACACAGACATTGCCATAAGATGTAATTGGTCCTGAAAGTGGTGAGCACGGTGAAATAGCAATGACTCGAACCCTCTGATTTGTAGTTGACTCTATTCCAACCTAGATGAGGCTCAGTGGGAAAGGGAACCAGATGAACAAACTTAGTGAGGATGAGACCGAAAAAGACATCATAATGGGGAGAGGCCTGAGTGGGAAAGTAAAGTCGTTTCTGCAGTGAGAGTGATCATGTGGTGCCTGATGGGTCTGAAACGGCAGCAAACCCTTGCTAAGTGCAAGAGAGCCAGATATGTCTGTTCTCTCCATTCACTACATTGTAGAAATAAAAATGCATGAGTTATGTGTTTGGGGTGGCTATAGCCAATAGGAATGAATGAGAAGCACCTTTGGCAGCCACTTTTAGAGGCTCTCTCACCCCTGCCCTTGGCTAGACTATAATACCTGATGAACGAATAGCTCATCCTCGTGTAACCACATGGGTGAATACCTCAAAACGGTCAGCAAAGATCAGAGAGCCCCAGAGATTGGTTGAATCCAAATCCTGATCAGACCAGTGATCCTTTGGAGAAGCAGCAAAGATGGACAACAAAAATGCATGTGTTCATGCATCCATCCAAGGTCATGGCTGCCAGGCCCCATGCCTGACCCTCCTCCTACAGTGGTAAACAAGATCAGCACAGTCCCGGCATCATGCCATGTAAGCTTACTGGGCACCCATCATATACAAGTCTGTGTGCTAGACTGAATTGGTATGCAGGCTCTGAATGTCCTACCCTATTTTTAAAGTTTTTAGGGAGGAGATGTGGAAGGTGAAAATCTTTGCTATTAGAATAGTGATGGCTCTGGGCTCAGGAAGGCTGGATGTTGGGACTGCCCACCCTGGCTATCTTCTCAGAGTTATGAAGTCTGCAGCCACAGAGGGCTCCTCAGAAGAGGAGTACTCACAGGACCGCAGACCCCTCCCCTGCCTGCTTCTCCATCTGTCTTGCTATTGGAGACAAATTCCCCTTTGTTTAAATTTGGATGTTGTTCTTCCTAATGGAGAGGAGTAAAAGTCTAGCAATGCCGGCTTCCCTTGGCCTCTCAAGCCAAGCCTTTGAGCAGACAGGCATTCCTCATCCTCAGTCTCTCAGCATCTCCCCAGAGATTAACAGAACATGACACCAGGCCCATCAAGATAAGGATCCTTATGGCCGCAATGGCTTCCCTTTCTTCCCTCAGCCTGTCTTTATTGCCGTGTGCATTACCCTCACTTCCAGCAGGGAGAGTTTTTAAGTGTGGGGCTAAGGCAAGCCCTTTCTGCAGGCAGCTCCCCGCAAGGCTTGTGTGAGGGCTCCAGGGGCAGAGATGCATTTCCCTTTAATAAGCTTCTCACACTACATTAAAGATAAAAGGAGAAGGGAAATATTTATATTCTGACAAAGCAGCTCTTCCCTTCAGGCTCTTGTTTTATTTATTAACTTGCTCTGTCCCTCTCTGTCTTTCTCTCTGTTTCAGGGGCTAGGCATTTCCTCTCCTTCTCCCCTTTAGTCATTAATTTTGCGGGTGAGTGGCAGTGACAGGGGAACTTTAGAATCCTTGTCAAAGAGATGAGAATTATATGTGGGCCCCATTCCCAGGTGACACCAACAGCTGTTCCTCTGCCCTCTCGGGAGCTGCTCCCTATTACCACCCTTACTACCTAGCACCCGGCCGGACGGCAGACTGCATCACGCTGGTTAAGTTATGTCATTTCAAATGAAGCTGTGTCAGTCCAGCGAATTGTTCCGATACGGCGACCTAGAAGTATGACTGCATACACCTGGCATTGCTTTGACCTTTTGTATATTATCCATTTTCTTCTCTCACAGGGGTAATTCCTTAAGGATGCTGATTTCCTTCAGCTAATCTGCCCAAAGCCAATAAAACACAGGTATGCTGTTTTTTTTTTCCTTTTTAGTTCAATTTATTAGGGTGACATTGGTTAATAAAATTATGTAGGTTTCAGGTGTACAGTTCTATAATACATCATCTGTGTTTATTGTATAGCGTATTCACCACCCCAAGTCAACTCTCCTTCCATCCTCCTCTATACCTTCTTCTACCTCCTCCCACCCTCCTTCCCCCCTGGTAATCACTATTCTGTTGTCACTATATTTACAAGTTTTGTTTGTTTGTTTGTTTGTTTTTTGCTTAATCTCTTTACCTTTTCATCTAGCCCCACACCCTCCTCCCCTCTAGCAGCTGCCAATCTGTTCTCTGTATCTACGAGTCTGTTTCTATTTTTTTTTGTTAGTTTATTTTGTTCATTAGATTCCACATATAAGTGAAATTATATATTTGTCTTTCTCTGGCTGGTTTATTTCATTTAGCATAGTGATCTCTAGGTCCATCCATGCTATTGCAAAGGATAAGATTTCCTTCCTTTTTATGGCCAAGTAGTATTCCACTGTGAAAATGTACCATTGCTTTTTTAAAAATTAATTAATTTATTTTTATTTATTCATTTTAGGGAGGACAGAGAGAGGGATAGAGAGAGAGAAAGAAAGGGAAGAGGGGGAAGAGCAGGAAGCATCAACTCCCATATGGGCCTTGACCAGGCAGACCCAGGGTTTCAAACTGGCAACCTCAGTGTTACAGGTCGACGCTTCATCCACTTCGCCACCACAGGTCAGGCTCACCATTGCTTTTTTTATCCACTCATCTACTAATGAACACTTGGGTTGCTTCTAAATCTTGGGTATTGTAAATAATACTGCAATGAACATAGAGATGCATATATTCTTTCAAAAAAAATTTTTTATAAATAAATTTTTATTTTAATGGGGTGGCATCAATAAATCAGTGTACATATATTCAAAGAAAACATGTCCAGGTTATCTTGTCCTTTAATCTGTTGCATACCCATCACCCAAAGTCAGATTGTCCTCTATCACCTTCTATCTAGTTTTCTTTGTGCTCCTTCCCCTCCCCCTCCCCTCTCCCTCCTTCCCTCCCCCCGCCCCCCCCCCCGTAACCACCACACTATTGTCCATGTCTCTTAGTCTCGTTTTTATGTCCCACCAATGTATGGAATCCTGCAGTTCTTGGTTTTTCTGATTTACTTATTTCACTCCGTATAATGTTATCAAGATCCCACCATTTTGTTGTAAATGATCCGGTGTCATAATTTTTTATGGCTGAATAGTATACCATGGTGTATATGTGTCACATATTCTTTATATAGTCTTCTATTCTTTTTTTTTTTTTTACAGTGATTAAAGCCTTTAAGCAAACTCTTGGCCAATACAGCAAGAATCCATAAAAGAGTAGTGTCTTTAACATGTTCACCAAGTCCAAGTTGGCCCCAACACCATGCCAAATCCCTGAAAAATGCAACCCAATCCCAGTTCAGTCTGTTATGAGCTATCACAAGGAGCAGGAGTCCAGGAAAAGTCCACACCCAGGAAAAGTACGCATGGCACTGGAATTGTTGTCACAATTCTATACTTTGCAGCTCACGTCCAAGTCCCAATGACCACTGCTTCTAGCTGGTAATGATTCAGGTAGACTGGAAAAGCCATCTGCAGCATGTGTGGATATGGAGCTTCTGTTCTCCTCTGCCTGGAGAGATGAGACCAGGTTGCTTTTCCCTGTGGCTTGGTAAAGAGAACCTTGGGATACACTAAGCTGGGTGGCAAAGGTAGATTCATAATAGAAGTTGGCAAAAGGGGGAAAGAGAGCTCTAAATTAGGAGTAGGTCCCAGCCCGAAATATGAGTGGGGCGTTGAGGTAGAAGGAATAAAGGAAACACTATATATTAAACAAAGCAGCAGAAAATAGAACTATCAACACCCACAACAGAGATCTTTGAGGGAAGAATAAAAAACCTGACTATTCAGGCAAGACATAGTTAAGTGGCCCTTGTGCAAATGAGATCAGTTTACCTGCTTCTTGGAAGAAATACCCTAGGCTCGTCCACAGTGTCGTAGATGGGGCCAATGGCCCTGGGCACCTTCAGCCTTCCGTGGCAAACCCCAGCATTCTGGGCAAGGTTAGGTCATAGGTGGCTGGAGCAGGGCTGGAAGAGACTGAACTCTCCCTTAGAGGAGCGAGGTATTCTTTCAAATTTAATGTTTTGGTTTCTTTGGATATTGCCCCAGAAGTGGAATTGCTGGGTCATAAGGCAGTTCTATTTTTAATTTCTTGAGGTAACTCCATACTGTTTTCCACAGTGGCGGTACCAATCTGCATTCCCACCAACAGTGCAGGAGGGTTCCTTTTTCTCCATAGCCTTGCCAACACTTGTTGTTTGTTGATTTACTGATGATAGCCATTCTAACAGGTGTGAGGTGATATCTCACTGTGGTTGTAATTTGCACTTCTCTGATGATTAGTGACGTTAAGTATCTTTTCATATGTCTATTGGCCATCTGTATGTCCTTTTTGGAGAAGTGTCAATTCAGGTCCTTTGCCATTTTTTAATTGGATTGTTGTGTGTGTGTGTGTGTGTGTGTGTGTATTATGTTTTATAAATAGTTTATAAAATTTGGATATTAACCCCTTATCAGATGTGTCATTAGCAAATATGTTCTCCTATTCAGTGGATTGTCTTTTTACTTTGTTGATGGTTTCCTTTGCTGTGCAAAAACTTTTTAGCTTGATTTAGTCCCATTTGTTTATTTTTCTTTTGTTTCCCTTGCCCGAGGCAATATATCAGAAAAGATATTACTACAAGAAATGTCCAAGATTTTACTGCCCTTGTTCTAGGATTTTTATGGTTTCAAGTCTAACATTTAAGTCTTTAATCCATTTTGAGTTTATTTTTGTGTATGGTGTAAGAAGGTGATCTAGTTTCATTTTTTTGCATGTTTTCTTTTTAGTTTTCCCAACACTATCTATTTACTGATTAGAGTACCTTTGCCCCAGTGTTTTTTGTTTTGTTTTGTTTTTGCCTCCTTTGTCAAATATTAATTGACCATAAAGTTGTGGGTTTATTTCTGGGCTCTCTATTCTGTTCCATATATGTTTTTATGCCAGTACTATGCTGGTTTGATTACTATGACCTTGTAGTATAGTTTGATATCAGGTAGCGTGATTCCTTCAACTTTTTCTTTCTCAAGATTGCTGTGACTATTCAGGGTCTTTTGTGGTTCCATATACATTTTTGGAATATTTGTCCTAGTTCTGTGAAATATGCCTTTGGTATATATATTTATTTATTTTTATTTTTTTATTTTTTTCATTCTTTGAAAGAGAAGAAGGTGGGGAGAAAAAGAGAGAGAGAGATTTGTTGTTTCACTTATTTGTGCATTCATTGGTTGATGTGCCCTGACAGGGGATTGAACCTGCAACTATGTTGTATTGGGACAATGCTCTAACCAACTGAGCTACCTGGCCAGGGCCCACCATTGTTCTCTTGATAGAAATTTCATGGAATCTTTAGATTGTTTGGGTAGTAGAGATATTTTAATAATGTTGATTTTTTTTTCTATCCATGAACATGGTATATACTGTCACTTATATCTTCTTCAATTTCTTTTTTCAGTGCCTTATAATTTTCTGAGTACCAGTCTTCTCCATTCTTGGTTAAATTTATTCTTAGGTGTTTTGAGGGGTTTTTTTTGAAGCAATTGAATATAGGATTGTTTTTTTAGTTTCCCTTTCTGACAGTTCATTATTGGTGTATAAAATACAACTGATCAGAGATGATGTCAGAGTAATGGCGGGGTAGGAAGCGATACCGATAAATCTCCCCCAAAACTCAACAAGATCTTCAACCAGAAACAGAAAAACCTATACTTGGAGCTTCCAGATGTTTCACAATACACCCAAAGGTATGATTGAGTGAAAAATTGGCTAAATATATAACCAAACCCCGAAGGAAATAGGGAGTAAGAAATGCTCCTCCTTCCTCACTAACCTAAACAGAAAGGCTTTCTCTGGTAACTGTGAATATAGAAACTGAGGCAGGCAAAGGGGGTGAATAAATCCAGGCCGCCGCAGCACAAACGGCCGAACCAGGCTGTGGCATAGAGATCCAAGCCGAGGAAAATCTGATCCTGTGGCAACCCGGGCAATATAAGCTAACACTCGCGCCGAACCCAAAGAAAGAAAGACAAGCGGAGCAGCCATTTTACCCGGTCTCCTGGTCAGTGCGCAGTTAGTGGGCAAGAATTTCTTCCTGGGAAAGCCACGCACGGGAGGGAGCAAGAACTAATTCCAACGGTGGAGATTTTCCATGCTGGAGGGTGTTTCACTCAAAGGGAACCGCGGCCGGCCTCATATCCTGGTGTGCGCGCGCAGATAAGGAGTGAGCAATTCCTCCGAGTGCCTCGGCAGTGCGCGCCCGTGTTATCGCACAGAGGGGCAGAGTCAGGGGCCTTTGTGTGGGCCAAAGCGGAATCTCGAGCCGCCCCAGCGCCTTGCAAAAGCCGCGCACGGGGTCGGAGTGAGACTCAATTCCAACGCTACAACTTTTCCCTGCGGTTGGGGGTTTCACTCAGATCGTGAGACTGCTGGCCGGATATCCTGGTCGCAGACAGTGAGTGAGAGTTTCCTCCAAGCGCCCCGGAAGTGGGCGCCCGCTTGTGTTACCAGACAGAGTGGCAGAGCCAGAGGTCTTTGAGTGGGCAGAAAGCCCGCCTGATTATGCTAGCAGCTCTGACTGACTGAGCCTTACCCAGAGCCCTGTGCTGAGTGGAAATAGAGTGGGGAGTTGCCAGCTCTTTGAGCCTCCTACTATCCAGGCAGAGGCAGCAGCAACCCCATAGCTGGATTATCAGGCTACTAATTAAGGAAGGAAAGACTAGGAGAAAGGCTCCAGGAACACGGACTCTCTCACTGTCGGAGCCTATAAATGCTATTGAGCTTCGACTGCCAACGAGACTAAAGCACAATACATGACATTGCCATAGAGTCTTATCAACTGCAAACCTCTACCTGAGCGTGCCAAAGGGGTAGAACCCGGGGTACAGAGTCACCGACCAGGAAGAGGGAGAGAAAAGAAAAAGCAAGAAGATAACCTCTCAAAATCAAGAATAATCTGCAGACTTTATAACCTATCCCATTTTATTATATTTGTTCGTTTGTTTCTCTTATCTTCATTCTTGATACTTTTTTTTCCTCCTCCAATTTGGCCGATTAACTCTCTGCCGGTCTTACTCTCTCCTCTCCTTGAACTACACTACCCATAAGTGTTACATCTCCCATTATCTTTTCTCTTCTCTTCCTTTCTCTCTATGAGGGTTGCACTCCAAAACCCTTAACTCTCTCTCTCTCTCTCTCTCCTTTCTTTTTTCTTCTTTTAGTGGTTACCTCTTTTTTTCTCTCTCTTTCTTTTCTTCCTCTATATTAGTTTCTTCTTTTCTCCTTTACATCTCCTCTCATTCAAACCTCAATAACAAACAAATTATCTTATCTGGGACTCAAACCTATGTTTGTGGCATTTTGGGGGGTTTTTACTTCACCTTTTTAACTCACTAGCAGTGCTCTCATCCCTGGCTCTCCATATTATCTAGTTCTTGTTCCACTAAATACAATAGTAATTTTTTAATTTGTCCCCCCATTTTTCCGTTTTCCTCTTATTCCTCTCATCATAACTCTTAGACAACCAACACCTAAAAGCAAATCATTTCATTCTTGACCCAAATTTTTTCCTTATTTGCTTTTTGTGGGTCCATACGCTCTTTTTTTTTTTTTTTTTTTTTTTTTTTTTTTTTTTTTTTTTTTTTTTTTTTTTTTTTTCCCCCTCTATTACTTTTCCCCAATTCAGGCCCTCCATCACAGGCATTGTTTGTTATAATTCACAGTCCACCACAAGATTTTCTCAAAAAAGAGGGGAGAGGAGAGGAGAGGAAAAAAGGAGGGGGGGAATAATTTCCTTTTTTTTAATTTTTGTTTTATTTTTCTTTATTTCATTATTAATTTTTTTTTTTTAAAAAACAACTCTTTTCGATTTTTTATTTTTTTATTGTTATTTTTTTAACTTTTTATTCTTTATTAAATCTCATTAATACTATCAACAAAACCACCCTCAGATGCCATTAAGGAAGAGAAAATCAAATATCATGGATACAAAAGAAAGAGAGGTAACACAGCTAGATGAGGAAAAATCTATGGAGAAAAAATTTAATATATTGGAAACCTTGGAGCTAAATGACAGAGAATTCAAGATAGAAATCCTAAAAATCCTCCGAGATATACAAGAAAACACAGGCAATTTAGGGAGCTCAGAAAACAACTCAATGAACACAAAGAATATATGTCCAAGGAAATTGAAACTATAAAAACAAATCAAACAGAGATGAAAAACTCAATTCACGAGCTGAAAAATGAAATAACAAGCTTAGCTAATAGAACAGGTCAGATAGAAGAGAGGATTAGTGAAATAGAAGACAAGCAACTTGAGGCACAACAGAGAGAAGAAGAAAGAGACTCAAAAATTACAAAAAATGAGATAGCCCTACAAGAATTATCTGACTCCATCAAAAAGAATAACATAAGAATAATAGGTATATCAGAGGGAGAAGAGAGAGAAAATGGAATGGAGAACATACTCAAACAAATAATGGATGAGAACTTCCCAAGCCTGTGGAAAGAACTAAAGCCTCAAGTTCAAGAAGCAAACAGAACTCCGAGTTTTCTTAACCCCAACAAACCTACTCCAAGGCATATCATAATGAAATTGACACAAACCAACAGCAAAGAAAAAATTCTCAAGGCAGCCAGGGAAAAGAAGAATACAACATATAAAGGAAGGCCCATTAGATTATCATCAGATTTCTCAGCAGAAACTCTATAAGCTAGAAGAGAGTGGACCCCAATATTTAAAGTCCTGAAAGAGAGGAACTTTCAGCCACGAATACTATACCCATCAAAGCTATCCTTCAAATACGAAGGAGAAATAAAAACATTCACAGATACAGAAAAGATGAGGGAATTTATCATCAGAAAACCCCCACTCCAGGAATTACTAAAGGGGGTTCTCCAATCAGATACAAAGAACAAAAAAAAACAGAGCCACAAGTAAAAGCTCCAAGAAGAACACAATAAAACCAAATTTAAACTGTGACAACAACAAAAAGAAAGAGGGGGAGAAGATGGAGATTAACAGTAGCAAAGGACGATGGAGTGCAAAAGTACTCACAAAATAGTTCGCTACAATGAACAGGGTAGGGACCCTTTTCCTTACTCAAAGGTAACCACCATTGAAAAAACCACCACAGAAGCACATGAGATAAAAAAGATAGCAACAGAGGAAAGATGTATGGAATACAACCAAATAAAAACAAAAGATAGAAAAACGAAAGAGAAGGATCAAACAAGACACAAAACTAACAGAAAGCAAGATATAAAATGGCAATAGGGAACTCACAAGTATCAATAATTACACTAAATGTAAATGGATTAAACTCACCAATAAAAAGGCACAGAGTAGCAGAATGGATTAAAAAAGAAAATCCAACTGTATGCTGCCTACAGGAAACTCATCTAAGTAACAAGGATAAAAACAAATTCAAAGTGAAAGGCTGGAAAACAATACTGCAAGCAAATAACATCCAAAAAAAAGCAGGTGTAGCAATACTCATATCGGATAATGCTGACTACAAGACAGGAAAAGTACTCAGAGATAAAAATGGCCATTTCATAATGGCTAAGGGGACACTGAATCAAGAAGACATAACAATTCTTAATATATATGCACCAAACCAAGGAGCACCAAAATATATAAGACAGCTACTTATTGACCTTAAAACAAAAACTGACAAAAATACAATCATACTTGGAGACCTCAATACACCGCTGACGGCTCTAGATCGGTCATCCAAACAGAGAATCAACAAAGACATAGTGGCCTTAAACAAAACACTAGAGCACCTGGATATGATAGACATCTACAGGACATTTCATCCCAAAGTGACTGAGTATACATTCTTCTCCAGTGTACATGGATCATTCTCAAGAATTGACCATATGTTGGGCCACAAAAACAACATCAGCAAATTCAGAAAAATGGAAGTTGTACCAAGCATATTTTCTGATCATAAAGCCTTGAAACTAGAATTCAACTGCAAAAAAGAGGAAAAAAATCCCACAAAAATATGGAAACTAAACAACATACTTTTAAAAAATGAATGGGTCAAAGAAGAAATAAGTGCAGAGATCAAAAGATATATACAGACTAATGAAAATGACAATACGACATATCAGAATCTATGGGATGCAGCAAAAGCAGTGATAAGAGGGAAGTTCATATCACTTCAGGCATATATGAACAAACAAGAGAGAGCCCAAGTGAACCACTTAACTTCCCACCTTAAGGAACTAGAAAAAGAAGAACAAAGACAACCCAAAACCAGCCGAAGAAAGGAGATAATAAAAATCAGAGCAGAAATAAATAGAGAACAGAAAAACTATAGAAAAAATTAATAGAACAAGGAGCTGGTTCTTTGAAAAGATCAACAAAATTGACAAACCCTTGGCAAGACTTACCAAGGAAAAAAGAGAAAGAACTCATATAAACAAAATCCAAAATGAAAGAGGGGAAATCACCACGGACACTGTAGGTATACAAAGAATTATTGTAGAATACTATGAAAAACTTTATGCCACTAAATTCAACAACCTAGAAGAAATGGATAAATTCCTAGAAAAATACAACCTTCCTAGACTGAGTCAAGAAGAAGCAGAAAGCCTAAACAGACCTATCAGTAGAGAAGAAATAGAAAAAACCATTAAAAACCTCCCCAAAAATAAAAGTCCAGGCCCTGACGGCTATACCAGCGAATTTTATCAGACTTGGTTCCTATTCTACTTGGTTCCTATTCTACTCAAAGTCTTCCAAAAAATTGAAGAAGAAGCAATACTTCCAAACACATTTTATGAGGCCAACATAACCCTCATACCAAAACCAGGCAAGGATGGCACAAAAAAAGAAAACTACAGACCAATATCTCTAATGAATACAGATGCTAAAATACTAAACAAAATACTGGCATATCGAATACAACAACATATTAAAAAAATAATACATCATGATCAAGTGGGATTCATCCCAGAATCTCAAGGATGGTTCAACATACGTAACACAGTTAATGTAATACACCATATCAACAAAACAAAGAACAAAAACCACATGATCTTATCAATAGACGCAGAAAAGGCTTTCGATAAAATACAACACAATTTTATGTTTAAGACTCTCAACAAAATGGGTATAGAAGGAAAATATCTCAACATGATAAAGGCCATATATGATAAACCATCAGCTAACATCATATTAAATGGCACTAAACTGAAGGCTTTCCCCCTTAAATCAGGAACAAGACAGGGTTGTCCACTCTCTCCACTCTTATTTAATGTGGTACTAGAGGTTCTAGCCAGAGCAATCAGACAAGACAAAGAAATAAAAGGCATCCATATCGGAAAAGAAGAAGTAAAGGTATCACTTTTTGCAGATGATATGATCCTATACATCGAAAACCCCAAAGAATCCACAAAAAGACTACTAGAAACAATAAGCCAATACAGTAAGGTCGCAGGATACAAAATTAAATACAGAAGTCAATAGCCTTTCTATATGCCAACAATGAAACAACTGAGAAGGAACTCAAAAGAATAATCCCCTTCACGATTGCAACAAAAAAAATAAAATACTTAGGAATAAACATAACAAAGAATGTAAAGGACTTATATAATGAAAACTATAAACTATTGTTAAGGGAAATTGAAAAAGATATAATGAGATGGAAGAATATACCTTGTTCTTGGCTAGGAAGAATAAATATAATCAAGATGGCTATATTACCCAAAGCAATATACAAATTTAATGCAATTCCCATCAAACTTCCAATGACATTTTTTAAAGAAATAGAGCAAAAAATCATCAGATTTATATGGAACTATAAAAAACCCCGAATAGCCAAAGCAATCCTAAAGAAAAAGAATGAAGCTGGGGGCATAACAATACCTGACTTCAAACTCTATTATAGGGCCACGACAATCAAAACAGCATGGTATTGGCAGAAAAATAGACACTCAGACCAATGGAACAGAATAGAAAGTCCAGAAATAAAACCACATATATATAGTCAAATAATTTTTGATAAAGGGGCCAACAACACACAATGGAGAAAAGAAAGCCTCTTCAATAAATGGTGCTGGGAAAACTGGACAGCCACATGCAAAAGAATGAAACTGGACTACAGTCTCTCCCCCTGTATAAAAATTAACTCAAAATGGATCAAAGATCTAAACATAAGACCTGAAACAATTAAGTACATAGAAGAAGACATAGGTACTCAACTCATGGACCTGGGTTTTAAAGAGCATTTTATGAATTTGACTCCAATGGCAAGAGAAGTGAAGGCAAAAATTAATGAATGGGACTACATCAGACTAAGAAGTTTTTGCTCAGCAAGAGAAACTGATAACAAAATAAACAGAAATCCAACTAAATGGGAAATGATATTTTCAAACAACAGCTCAGATAAGGGCTTAATATCCAAAATATACAAAGAACTCATAAAACTCAACAACAAACAAACAAACAATCCAATAAAAAAATGGGAAGAGGATTTGAATAGACACTTCTCCCAGGAAGAAATACAAATGGCCAACAGATATATGAAAAGATGCTCATCTTCTTTAGCTATTAGAGAAATGCAAATCAAAACGGCAATGAGATACCACCTCACACCTTTTCGATTAGCTGTTATTAGCAAGTCAGGTAATAGCAAATGTTGGAGAGGCTGTGGAGAAAAAGGAACCCTCATCCACTGTTGGTGGGAATGTAAAGTAGTACAACCATTATGGAAGAAAGTATGGTGGTTCCTCAAAAAACTGAAAATAGAACTACCTTATGACCCAGCAATTCCTCTACTGGGTATATATCCCCAAAACTCAGAAACATTGATACGTAAAGACACATGCAGCCCCATGTTTATTGCAGCATTGTTCACAGTGGCCAGGACATGGAAACAACCAAAAAGCCCATCAATAGATGACTGGATAAAGAAGATGTGGCACATGTACACTATGGAATACTACTCAGCCATAAGAAATGATGACATCAGAACATTTACAGCAAAATGGTGGGATCTTGATAACATGATACGGAGCGAAATAAGTAAATCAGAAAAAAACAGGAACTGTATTATTCCATACATAGGTGGGACATAATAGTGAAACTAAGAGACATTGATAAGAGTGTGGTGGTTACGGGGGGGAGGGGGGAATGGGGGAGGGAAAGGGGGAGGGGGAGGGGCACAGAGAGAACAAGATAGAGGGTGACGGAGGACAATCTGACTTTGGGTGGTGGGTATGCAGCATTATTGAACGACAAGATAACCTGGACTTGTTATCTTTTAATATATGTATTTATTGATGTCACCCCATTAAAAAAATAAAATTATAAAAAAAAAAATACAACTGATTTCTGGATATTTATTTTGTGTCCTGCTACTTTATTGAGTTCATTTATCAGTTCTAGTAGTTTTTTCTGGTAGAATTTTTAGAATTCTTTATATACAGTATCATGTAATCTGCAAATAATGACAGTTTTACTTCTTCCTTTCCAATTTGAATGCCTTTTATTTCTTCTTCTTGTCCGATTGCTGTGGCTAAGACTTCCAAGGCTATATTGAATAAGAGTGGTGAAAGCAAACATTTCTGTCTTGTTCCTGATCTTAAGGGAAATGCTTTTAGTTTTTGCCCATTGAATATGATATTGGCTGTGGGTTTGTAATATATGGCCTTTATTATGTTGAGGTATGCTCCCCCTGAATCACTTTGGAGAAATTTTTTTTTTAATCACAAATAGGTATTGGATTTTATCAGATGCTTTTTCTACATCTATTGATATGATCATATGGTTTTATTATTCATTTTGTTTATGTGGTATGTTATGTTTATTGATTTTCAAATATTATATAGCCTTGCATTCCTAGAATAAATCCAATTTGATCATGGTGTATGGTCTTTCTAATGTGTTATTAGATCTGGTTTGCTAATATCTTTTGAGAATTTTAGCATCTATGTTTGTCAGAGATATTTGCCTATAGTTTTCTTTTTTCTTTTTTTGTAGTGTCTTTATCTGGTTTTATAATTAGAATAATGCTGGCCTGGTGGGAAAAGCTTGAGAGTCTTGCCTACTCTTGAATTTTTTGGAATAGTTTGAGAAAGATAGATATTAGTTCTTCTTTGTGTGGTAAAATTTACCTGTGAAGCTATCTGGTCCAGGATTTTTATTTGTTGGGAGTTCTTTGATTATTACTTCAGTTTCTAATTGTAATCTGCCCAGATTCTCTGATTCTTTCTGATTCAGTTTTGGAAGATTGTATATTTCTAGGAATTTATTTATTTCATCCAGATTGTTCAGTTTGTTGGCATAATGTTGTTCATAATATTTTCTTACAATCCTTTGTACAGGGGGCCCTTGGGTTATGACAGATTCGACATACGACTTTTCAAGTTTACGGTGCTCACTCCCATAAAAACAAAAAAATTGAGACGTGTTTCGGCTTATGCCGTTAGCGCTGTACTTACAGACTAAGTGATCCTCTGCTGAAGACCTCATTCACCTGGAGAAGCATCTGATTGAAGAGGAAGAGATAGAAACCCCAGAACCCAAGAGATTTACTACCAAGGGTTTGGCAGAAGGTTTTTCTATGGAAGAGGATGGGTTGGCAAAATTACAGGCTGAGGACCCCAGTGATGACAGATTCAGTAAGGTCTACAGAGCTGTTATGGATACCTTGCAATGCTATGGGCAGATTTTGGAAGAAGTCATCAACCTTTCAGATGAGCCTGGAGCAATTCTTTAAGAAGGTAGAGAGGCCTGCAACAGATCCTGTACCCTCTACATCAGCTGCTTCTTGTGATGAAACACCTGTAGTACAGGTAGAATCATCTCCAGCGTCTCCTGCACGTTCCTTAAGCAATCCTGATTCACCTGACCCAGTATCTCCAGCACCTTCTGCAGGTTCTCCTCCCTTTCCAGCTTCCTCCTCCCAATAGGTCACTCTCTCCCATCTTGAAATGCCCCTTCCAGTGTGCAAGCCAGCCACAGGAATAAAGGTAAGGAATTTTTTTTACACTCGTTATTTTGGTTACTACAGTACAGTGTACAGTACAGTATATTTATGTCCTTTTCCCTTTTCTGTGGCTTAGTTATGTTTTTATGTTCTCGATTATGATTTTACAACTGTGTTAGGATAGGTAAGTGACTTAGGCTAGGGTGTTTTGACTTACACTAAAATTCAGGTTACGTTACTGTCGTAGGATCAGAACTGTGTCGTAACTCGAGGACCCCTCTGTATTTCTTTGGTATCAGTTGATACTTCTGTATCATTTCTATTTTATTTATTTGAGTCCTCTTTCTTTTTTTTTTTTTTTTTTTTTTATGAGTCTGGTTAAAGGTCTGTCCATCTTTTTTATCTTTTCAAAGAACCAGCTCTTGGTTTCATTGATCTTTTGTACTGTTTTTTAGACTCTATTTATTTCTGCCTTGATCTTTATTACTTCCTTTCTTCTGTTCACTTTGGGCTTTGTTTGTTGATCTTTTTCTTGTTAGATTTTTATTTGTGATATTCTTGTTTCTTGAGGTAGGCCTATAGTGCTATAAATTTTCCTCTTAGGACTGATTTCACTGTGTCCCATAGATTTTTGGGTTGTATTGTTCTCATTTTCATTTATTTCAAGAGGTTATTCCTTGATCTCATTGTTAACCTATTCATTGTTTAGTAACATATTATTTAGGATCCATGTCTTTGTATGTTTTTCAATTTTTTTCTGGTGGTTGATTTCTAGTTTCATACCATTATGTTCAGAGACAATGCTTGATATGATGTCAATCTTTTTAAATTCATTGAGGCTTGCTTTATATCCTAACATATGGTCTATCCTAGAAGATGTTTCATGTGCACTCGAAAAGAATGTATATTTTGCTGCTTTGGGTGAAATGCTCTGAAGATATCAATTATCCATCTGATCTGGTGTGTCATTTAAGGTCACCATTTCCTTGTTAAATTTCTGTTTGGAAGATCTATCCATCAATGTCAATGGGGTGATAAAATCTAGTACTATGATTGTATTACTGTTTATCTCTTTATGTTCATCGAAATTTGATTTACATATTTAGGTGCTCCTATGTTGGGTGCTCCTATGTTGGGTGACAGAGACAAAGAGAGAGGGACAGACAGACAGACAGGAAGGGAGAGAGATGAGAAGCATCAATTCTTTGTTGCGGCTCCTTTGTCTCCTTAGTTGTTGTTCATTGATTGCTTTCTCATATGTGCCTTGACCAGTGGGCTACAGCAGACCAAGTGACCCCTTGCTCAAGCCAGCAACCTTGGGCTCAAACCAGTGAGTATAGGGTCATGTCTATGATCCCACGCTCAAGCCAATGACCCTGCACTCAAGCTGGTGAGCCTGTGCTTAAACCAGATGAGCCTGTGCTCATGCCAGTGACCTTGGGATTTCTAAACTGGGTCCTCTTGTGTCTCAATCCAATGCTCTATACACTGCCACTGCCTGGTCAGGTGAGGCTTTACAATTTATTTAAAGTTGATTTTAGGGAGAGAGAAAGAGAGAAACATTGACATGCTGCGTCACCCATCCATGCATCCACTGGTTGCATGTGCCTCAATAGGGATTGAACCTGTAACCCTGATGCATCAGGATGATGTTCCAACCAGCCAAACAGGGCCTGTAATTGAGTCTTGAAGTGTTGACCCATTCATACATGGGATCAGCCTTCTGGGTGGCTAACTATGAGTCTCAAGCTTGACCACAGCATGCAAGCTACTGTGCAGGTGCTGACCACAAAGCAAAGTTTGCCTCAGTAGGATCTCATGCTTGCTGAGCTTTTCTCTTGGACATGCCACTTGGAAGCTTATTATACTTTGCTCTGATGTTTTCTGAAGCTGACCACTGAGTGTATTGGTTCTGGGCCTCTTAGAAGGATTCTGCAGGGCATTGTCTCATGCTGCCTGTGACTGGCCCAGAGCCACGTTTTTGAAGTTACAAACCATCCACAGTTTGTGGCTGACTTTGCTGGGCCTGGGTGCACATGGCCAGCTTTTACAAGCACTGGGCCCCAGGGCAGGTCAGCAAAAGTCTTAAGGCACCTCAAGATCTTCCTCCACCTGCCTATCCTTGCCTGCTGCCTGTTAGGCTTAGTCCCTGAAAGATGCTCTGGTGATACTTGAGTTGTATGAAGTAGGTTCTCAGCGAGTCACCAGGTAGGGGTGAGTGGTGTTCACCAGATTGATACAGGATCAAACTCAGTGCCATTGCTGGGTCGGAGGCCACTCAGCCAATGTCTCAGGGTATACCAAGTCTAGCTGCCACCCCCTGGGTACTTGTACACCTTTATGTTGTGGTGTGGTCTCAGGGAATTGTCAGCATCAGGCCAGCAGTGTGTTGGGTTTTTTTTATTATACACACACACACACACACACACACACGTATATATATACACACACACATATATACATATATATACACACATATATCAATATATATATTTATATTTATTTATTTTTTGTGAGAGATAGTAAGAGAGAGGGACAGACAGAAAGAGAGAGGAATGAGAAGCATCAACTCATAGTTCTGGCACCTTAGTCATTCATTGATTGCTTTCTCATATATGCCTTGACTGGGGGGCTACAGCAGACTGAGTGGTCCCTCACTCAAGCCAGCAACCTCAGGCTCAAGCCAGTGACCTTGGGCTTCAAACCAGGAACCTTTGGGCTCAGGCCAGTGACCTCAGGGTTTCAAACCTGGATCCTCAGCATCCAGGTTGATGCTCTATTCACTGTGCCACCACCTGGTCAGGCCAGACCAGGCCAGCAGTGTTTATCATGGCCAAACAGACCAAAATTTGGCTGTGTGAAGGCAGGGCTCTGCTCTGGTCGGGCATACAAGGGAAAAATGGCCCCTGTTCTAAAGCCATACAACTCAGTCTGTCCCAGAGTCTGTCAAGAGGAGCCGGAGCTCAGCCAGGTGGGGCTGCTAGGAGTCTGGAGGATGGGGCTAGTGAATCTCTATGAGGGAGTGATGCTGGTCAGGCTTTTGTAAAGGTGGAGGATGTGGCCCCCATCCCAGTGCCACACAACTAAGTTGGCCTGGATTTTGCCCTGACCTCAGCAGGGTGGAACCATTAAAGTTGGGTGAGTGGATGGGGCTCTGGCTGGTGGTTCAGTGGATTGAGCATTGGTCCAGTGTATGGACATCCCAGATTTGATTCCTGGTCAGGGCACACAGGAAAAACAGCCATCTTCCCCCCACACACACACCACTTCTCTCTCTTCCCCTCTTATAGACAGTGGCTTGACTGGTTCAAGCATGGCCCTGGATGCTGAGAATGGCTCAGTTGGTCCCACTGTGTCAGCCTCAGGTGCTAAAAATAGCTTGGTATTCAAACATCGGCCCTAGGTGGGATTGCTGGGTAGATCCTGGTCGGGGTGCATGTGGGAGTCTACCTCATTATCTCCCCTCCTCTCATCTAAAATAATAATAATAATAATAATAATAATAATAATAAAGTTGGGTGGGTGGGACCACCAGAGCCAGGAGGGTGGGTTCACTGGAAGTCCAGAAGGTGGGGCTAGTGAATTTCCCGTGAGGGAAGAGTGCCAGTCAGGTTCACAGGAAATTAAGGGGAGTGACCCCAACCCAAAGCCGCACAACTCCATCACTGACAGCCCCTGAGTCTGCCCAGACTTCTACACCTTGGCCAAGACAGCTGAGTCCTCATCAGCAGGGCCTAAGCTCTGCAGGATGGAGTGAGAGGGAGTCTAGAGGGATTATTGCTCTCCTCCATGCTGATGCCGCATGGAAGGGAGTAGTACTACACCCAAGAAAGAAGTAGTCTGTGGCAAGGTAGAGCGACACAACACAGGTATCCTGGCAGCTGTCCCTTTAGCTCTTGTCCCAGAAGCACAAACTCCAGACTCTCTTCATACAATTCTAGTCTGTTCCACCATCCTTCCTCTGATGCCCAAGGTGAGTGGCTACAAACAAAATTTTGTGCGTAGGCCCTTTAATAGGACCCCTGTGTCTCTAACAGACTCCTGTCTTTCCCTGATGGACAAAAACCCCGATGCTTTCCCTAGCCAGATGTTACATGGGTGCCTTTTCCTGGCTCTGGTGCTCTGGGTTGGGAATCTGGGCTTGGGATTGAAAACTCATGCTTCTCAAGGGGAATCCTCTGCAGCTGAAATATCCTCCCAGAACTTCAGCTGCTGCCCATGGGAGTGGGGCTAGCCCTTTTCACATCTCTGCCCTTCCTACCAGTCTCAATGGGGCTTCTTCTGTAAATCCTTCGTTATAAGACTTCTCTTCATCTAGGCTTCAGTTGGTTATTCAGGATGATTGTTCTATAAATTTAGTTATAATGCCAGTTTGATCCTGGGAGGAGGTGATTGTAACTTCTACCTACTTCACCACCATGTTGGATCCAATAATTAAATATGCTGTTTTGAATTTTGATTCACCCCTTTGCAATGATTATCATTACAGTTTCAGACGACTTATTGTTCCAAAGCCTGTACTAATTTGTTAAGGAGTTAATTCTCTACACACTCCCCTCCCCCTCCAAGGAGCCTCTTAGACTAGTAGTGGGGAAGGGAAATGGAGATGGTGGTGTGGGCTGCGGTATGCGGCGTTTTAGGTTCTGTTCAGTTGGCCCATTTAATATTGAGAGTATTCATTTAGTTTTGCAAGTAAATTTTCTTTTATAATTTGCTATTGACTTTTTTCCCTAATAATTCATAATCATCAATTAAAAATTCAAAGTATAAGGACAGCAACAAATGACCTACCTGCCCACTTTCAGAGAAGCACTTCTCTGACTCAGGTTGTTTTTTTTTTTGTTTTTTTTTTGTTTTGTTTTGTTTTTTCATTTTTCTGAAGCTGGAAACAGGGAGAGACAGTCAGACAGACTCCCGCATGCGCCCGACCGGGATCCACCCGGCACGCCCACCATGGGGTGACGCTCTGCCCACCAGGGGGCAATGCTCTGCCCCTCCGGGGTGTCGCCATGTTGCGACCAGAGCCACTCTAGCGCCTGGGGCAAAGGCCACAGAGCCATCCCCAGCGCCCGGGCCATCTTTGCTCCAATGGAGCCTTAGCTGCGGGAGGGGAAGAGAGAGGCAGAGAGGAAAGCGCGGCGGAGGGGTGGAGAAGCAAATGGGCGCTTCTCCTATGTGCCCTGGCCGGGAATCGAACCCGGGTCCTCCGCACGCTAGGCCGACGCTCTACCGCTGAGCCAACCGGCCAGGGCTGACTCAGGTTGTTTGCAAAACAAGAGTTGGATTAGATTCTGAAGATTTTTTAGTTCAGAAAGTTTTCATTCTCTATATTGTTATACCAGTTAAGTTAACTGGACTTTTTCTAATGTGTGTCAGGAGTTAGACTACTTCCATTGCAAGTGACAGAAATCAACTCTATTTAATTTAAGCACAGGAGGTATTTATTATAAGAATGTGAAGGCAAGTTATAGAACTAAAGGGAAAGCAGAAAATACAAGCTCAGAGAAGACAGAAGCCAGAGCAGGTCCTGGGGTCCAGACTGCAGGAATTAAGAAATAACCTCTTCAGGGTACTGTGGTCTCAGTTGAACTTGGACCATTCTCAAGAACATTCAGTATTGACATTCTGGTATATTTCAATCCTGCTTTAAGCTTGTGTAAAGGAACCACTATGATTGTATCTATTAAGAAGGGATCATTCCCAAAGTCAGATTAGGGGCTAGTACTAGGAAAAAGTGGAATGGATACCTAGCAGATGTCCACAGTAGAGTGAAAGACATAGCTGTCTCAGAATTAGACGTTGTAGCATGAGAAGCCAATGAAGGAGTCAAAGAAATCAAAATGGTTCTTGAGTCATTTGCTCATTCTCTCAGCAAATACTTACTGAATCTGTGAATGGCATTTTGGAGGGCAACAAAGAAATATAATAATGACCTACCTGTAAGACTGGTGGGAAAAGGTGCTTCAGTTTTACTCAAGATGACTTGGGAACAGAATTATATTCCCTTTTAATTTGAGTCATTAAAATATATCCAGGCATATGTAACTGCAGCTCATTATAGATGTTAAGTAATTCCCTAATTATATGTATTACATGGTAGGCAGAGGCTCCTGAGACAACTGACTTATCTCACATGTCAAGGGGCAGAGCTAAGAGCAGGACTTGACTGACTTACTTGAATACTCTAAGTGTTCTGGACTCACCGGCTGGCAACCATGGTCCCCATTCAGGAACAGCGACCATGAGAGGAGCAGTGGCACCTGACTCCCCCACGACACCATGAACTTCTCAAAGGCATGTTGAGAATTGGGCCTGTTCCCTGTGTTTCCCCTGGGGCCTCATGTGGCACTGACACACAGAAAGCAGATATTCAGTAAAATGCTCTCTAGCTTCTGTGTTCGAAGCTGAACCTATCTATCTCCACCTTAGGGGCAGGCTTTGGTTAGAGAGGATTGAAAACATCCCTGGTGCTTTCAGAAAAGCGTCGTCTGAGGGCATAGGAGGAAGGGCTTATTTCAGAGAGGAGGAACTCAGAGACTTCTTTTCTAACAGGAGACTAAGCTATAACCTTGGTGCTATTTGCCTTAGATGGCTTATCCATCTCACTGTGTATGTGCATGATTACTTCTGGCAAATAATGAAATAGTATGACCTCACATTGAAAACCAGTGAGTATAATCATCTCCATTTATCTCTTTCCTTTCCTATGGGGAAAAGCTAGCCTGTGCCGCGAACTTTGCTCAGAAGGAAATGTGTATAGAAATTTGTTCTCTATCAGGTACTTGTACATATATGTGTTCTTAGTTTAGGAGAACCCTCCAACTCTCTCGGCTTACCTTTGAAGGCTCTTAGCCAGGCTTTTATCCAGCTGTCTCTGATTCGTGGTGGCCCTGAGCTCAGGCAAGGTCACCTGTCCAGGACCAGAGCATGACAATGTGAGCCACAGCTGGATCCTGGAAGGATAGATCTCATAGGTCATAAAAGCATTTATTAGATAAAATTGCTCCCTCTTTATACTGTTAAATAAAAAGGTGGGGGGGGGGGGAGGAGGTTTTGTCCTACTTCTTCTTCTTTTCCCAGAGGCGATCAGCCTGTGTCCCTAGGCCTACCTTTGTGGAATGGCAGGGCCTTCCAGTTTCAGTTTCACAACAACCTAGAGCTGAAGTCTGTTGAGAAATCCTCAAAATTAAATTAACTTTGATTCACTTAGGCTTACTACATCGACATTACTCTGCACTCACTGTAAGAGCAGAAAGCTGGGAAATCAGAGGTTTTATAGATAGATTGCTATACCTCCAAAGAGACTGGTGCCCTTGGGGGTTATTTTGGGCTGGTTCATCACCACTGTCCTTATCTCCCCAGCAGGAATATGGTGTCCATTTGTTAAAAGATTTTTTCTCCCCCTGAATTTTAACATCAAGCAGCCCTCTAAACTCCTTTATTGTCTCATTATTATATCCATGGAGCTCTGGTCATTTCACTTTTCTCCCTGGCCCTCTTCCTATTCTCCATATCCATGGTCACATAGGTCCCCCTGACGTGTGAATCTGAGATATTTATTAGTGAGGCCCAACTGGAACTGACTTGCTGCATGCCAGATTCCTTGGCAACTCCAGTGGTCACTAAAGACCTTGCCTTTTACTTCAGAGGACTTCCTGGTGGGGCCACCCTTAGCTACACTTCCCTTATAACCCAAGAGATTCTCCAGAGAGCCCAGCTCACCTCCTCAACTTCCTTGTTTTCCAATACTCACTAAAAAGCAAAACTACAGGGAAATAACTTTACTTCTGCTTCAGCTGGACTTCTCCATGTAGCCACAGAGGTTAAGAATCACATAGATTCAGAGCAGTGTTGAAGGATGTTACAAGAGAAGTTCAGACAGAAGGGTGGCAGCAATATCAGCAGTCACCACAGTCTCTGATGGGACCATGCAAATATTACTCCTGCCACACTTGACCTCAGGAAAACTACCATTTGGCTTACTGTGGGGTCTGCTCTGAGATAACACAGAAATACCTATATTTTTGGACAGCTAATTCCCATCTTTTCCCTTCTCTTTTTAAAAAAATGTTTCTGAACTTTTTAATGTTGAACCAATTTAGAGGGTGAGTCAAATATCAGGAGCTGCCAAGAAAATGCTTAAAGTTTTCCTTCATCAAGTGGTTTTGAGTAAAGAGCAGACGTTCAGACAGGATGCACCCCGGGCTGTGGGTGGGATCTACAGCCAGACCAGGATGCACCCCGGGCTATGGGTGGGATCTACAGCCAGACCAGGACCACGGTTCACCAGTAATCCCACTGAGTGCTTTGGCGGGCCAGGGTGTTTATGTGTGTGTGTGAGATACAAGCCTGAGGATTCTCCAAGGTGAGAATGTATGGAAGGACAAATGAATGGCATCAGAAAGGGCATGCGTGCTGCTGATTCCAGCAGAAGTTGACTTCCTTTTCTCTCGGACTAAACATATCTTCCTTTGAAGCTGAGCCCATCAACACTCAGTCATCTGATAATTAACATACTAGGCAAGGGGAGCTTTTGTTTAGAGATTTTTACTCTAGGAAAGTTGTGGGGTGGATTGGAGAAAAGGGAAAATTTGGGGCAGGGATGAACCTGCAGAAGAGAGAGCTGTGGAAAGCAAGGAAATGCACAACAATTCTTTGTGCAATGTTTGTTGATCAAGTAAAACCTTTGCCAGAGCCTATTACAATTTATCTTCATTATATCAGAGGACAGTCAGCTTCTATGTTATGAGAGAAGGAAAAAAAGAAAAAGAAACTAATCCCAAACCTTGTTCCAAAGCTTATCAATGACTATGTTTCTTTAGTTCAATCTGAGCTGGTGGCCACCAAATATCCCTGAGAAAACTCTTAACTCTAGCCAGATCCGTGAGATTATTAAGACTCACCCAAGGGCTGCAGACAACTAAAATAATAATGTGCAGTTTCACAACTTGGCACGAATAGTGTGGGTGATAGCAAAGAGGAAAGGTTTTGGTCTTTCCAGTAAATCAGCGTTAGTGAGTATATTCTTTGCTTCTCCTGCTGTCCTTTCTAGTTCTAAAATAAACCTACCAAGATTTGTTGATGTAATCACTATGATGAAGCTATCCTGGTTAAAGTCACATCCCTATCTTATTGCCCTTATTTCTCTTGAACTGAAAAGGTCAGCTTGAATGAAGAATATTTCATGTAACCTTTGCAATTTCTATCTGATCCGATAAGGATTAGGTTTGAGTTGTGAGAAAATTCAATGCTTGCTTCACAGCTCTCTCTTGTTGATCATGAGTGGTATGCTTTCCAAACTCTTTTTTTTTTTTAATTTTTTAAAATTTTTTCATTTTATTTATTCATTTTAGAAAGGAGACAGAGAGGGACAGAGAGAGACAGAGAGAGAGGAGAGAGGAGCTGGAAGCATCAACTCCCATATGTGCCTTGACTAGGCAAGCCCAGGGTTTCGAACCAGCGACCTCAGCATTTCCAGGTCGATGCTTTATCCACTGCGCTACCACAGGTCAGGTGCTTTCCAAACTCTTGGGAAGTCCAACTGATTAACAAGGCTCATTCTGAGCTTGAATCAAACATGAGTTGAGGGCTAAGGAGGCCCCCACGTGTCTGAAGGACTACCTGTTTGCAAAGAAATTTTTAAAAAGATAGTAAAAAGATTAAAATAAAATAGAGCTCAGACAAGATAACATCTTAAGGGAATAAACTGTAACTAAATTCAAAAGAGGTGGATTAGATTTTCTTGAAAATATTCTTCATTAAAACAATTGGAGAAAATGCTTGTCATGATGCACTTCAGATTTGGTACAACTAAGACTGTTTGGGGACAGGGAGGCAATGTACTGAACCCACCCAGCATTGTATGTAGCGGCTCATCTTTGAAGTTAGGGCACATGAGTACACAGTATGTACATACTATCTGTGTTATACATAAGCACCTTCCTCTGGTTGATGTATTTCAGTGAACAGCAAATAAATATTTTGTGTTTACATTTCTGTTTTTAAATCATTAGTTTTTCTAAATGTCCCCCCATACCAAAATCTCCAACTCTATGAAAAATTAGTTCTAAAAACAGAAATTTAAAAACAAATATCTGTCCTATTAGCTCACCTTTTAAATTTATATCATTTGACATGCTCACAGTTCCCAATAAGGAAAGTAAAGATTAAACAAGCTATTAGGTTAGAAAAAGGACATGTCAACATTGGCTCACTCTCCAAAAATGTGACTCATTCTCAAGTTATATGTGTGTGTGTATATGTATGTGTGTATGAATAATCCTGTTCTCATAGCTCTAAAATGCCCACTAAGTGATCCAGGAATGTTTCCCTTCAGTTTCCCCTGTAATTTCAGCACACAGCCTTGTCCACAGCAGGTGCACCTTCCTTGACTGCATTGTGTTGAGCATCTACCATGAAAGGGTAGGGCAAATAAAGCTTGAAGTCAAGATTATCCTTGAAAAATCTCTCTGATAGCTTATGAAATGCAGTAGCCCTCACTAGGTCCAACAGAATCAGGTTTTCCTCCAATAATAGATCAGATCTCCATTTTGTTTTATTTGTTTAGGTTGGGAACCAGATGAATCAGACGGCTTTTATTTAGGGGCCCTGATGCATTCAAAACACTTATATTTCAAACAATAGCCTTACATGCACCACCACTTCTAAGGGAAGTATAGGGAAATAAAGCCAGCTGAGCCGACAGTAGGTCCATCCTCGCATCTTTCTGACACTGGGAACTGTCATCGAAGGAATGGGTGGTTGGAACGTCTACACTATGGAAAATGTTATTTTTCTTTCTCTTTCTTTTTTGTAGGGGAGAGATGGGCCAAGAACACATAGTTGAATTTGTATTGTATGATATATTATGACTCTATAGTAAATATTTATTGAATTAATTTAACATTTGAGATGATAGTCATTATTTGGTTCAACTGCTCTACTGACTCTTGTATGAATGTGCTATTTTTTCTCACTGAAAAAAACTCAGTGGTTTCAATGGCTTTTAGTAATAAAGCATGTAAAAAAGACTTAAAGAAGAAATTACCACTCACTTTAAAAAGTACAAAAAAAAAGTCAAGACTTTTTAGATGACAGTCTTGCCATAAATATTCTAAATTTCTTAAGGGTACAATATATAGCAATACTGGCAATTCTAATACCATCACTAATCATTTTGGATATTCTGACATCCTTTCTCTGTATATTTGCGTATTTAGTGGAAACTTTTGAAAAGTCATTTCACTAACAAAAGTTATTTCATAGATATGATGTAATTGCGAGGTAGTATTTCAGAGTTGTCAAGGTCAAAGACTTGAAATATGACTTACAAACAAAAAAAAGAGAGAATTTTAAGAGTGGACACTCCAAACAACCTTTTAAAGGAACTAATCAATAGTATTTCATCTTTTGTTTTCCTTTCACTTTTAGAATTAGAATCATACAAAGGATATATTCTCCAGAGGCACATGATTCAAAACTACAGAGTGAAAATAAATAATTTTAGATGAAGCTTTTCACTCTGATTAAAACAGTGAGAAAGATATATTCTCAATGTGTTGGCCATAAACATAGGAAAACTATATAAATTGTGAATTAGGCTTAATACCACAATCTGAAAATGGATGTCATGAAAACCACTTTATGGTTACTATGTTTATTGAAGGAAGTATTTAAAAAAATTTTTTATGCATGGGGTATTTGTCTAGTTTATCTTCTTGGGCCTTAAAGCCAAAACTTATCTTTAAAAATGAAGACCCTTTTTGTAGAATAAAACCCAAATTGACATATTTGTTTTTCTATATTTTTGCTTGCTGACTACTGTAAGCTCAGCTATCAACCTGGTCTGAATGGACTGATTTCTGGGTAAATTCAGGTAGTTAATTATTTTCTCTGCTGGTCTAAGGTGATGAAAAAAAGGGGACACAAAGTTACAGTTCTCCTTTGTAGTACTCTCTGACTTCCTCAAGCTAAAACAAAACAAAACAAAAACCCAAACAATGCTCATTCAATTGTAAGGCATTTTTAGATGATGATGATCTATTTTTAAATCAGAATCTGCCAACCCTTTAAAAGAAAAATAAGGAAAAAGCGTTTGTGATGCCTCCCTCCCTCCTTCTGGTAACTCAGAGTTAAACTAGGCAGAGAACACCTTAATTTTTTTTGAAGAAGAAGACTGATCCCTGGGGTGGATTAATCAACCGAAATCACATTTAAGTTAAAAAAAAAAAAAACAAAAACAAAACTCAATTAAATTTTTTTCCCTCCAGAAAGATAGAACATTTGCTTTTGTCACTGAAGAATGTCATCCCCAGTGAAATCAAAGAGTTACAATGTAATATGCCCCCACTTGAAACTTAGCTATGCTACTGCTTAGAAGGGATGTTCTCCCCAAGTTTCCCCATGTTACTTGTCTCTAAAAGGCTACTCTCCCTCACAAACCACAAAATAACAGCAGCAGTCACAGCAATAGTAATAAGAATATATAACCATCACCACAATAGCAGCTATCATTTGACAGGGTCTGTTTCTAAGTGTCTGGCAATCTGCTCTTGTTAGCTTGTTAATTTTCACAGCACTCTTTTTTTTTTTTAGTTGATACAAAGATTTATTCAAAGAGGTAATGTGTCATTAGAAAAGACTTTCCCAACAGCTTCTTCTACTTCTGTTTATAGTTTCTTTATCTTCAATTGCGGCCATTGTTGTTTCTTAATTGTGCTCAGCTAACTTTTTCCAGATTGTTAACTTGAATTTCATCTTCTAACATCCTTTTCCCTGTCTGAGGAACTGTAGAATGTTTCACAAATTTGCGTGTTACCCTCGCATAGAGGCCAGACTAATTTCTGCATCTTCCCAGTTTTACTGTACATGCTGCGGAAGCCAGCACTTCATAGCTCTCTTTGAAACGAGGGTTTATTATCACCATTTTACAAACAAGGAAAGTGAATTCAGAGAAGTAGCTTATGTTTCAATAAAGAAGTAATAAAGCTACAATTTGAACCCATGTCTGACTTTATGCTATTATTTTTTTCATACTCTGGCCAACTGTTGTGGCTATTTCTCTTGGCTGGGGGAGTGAAATAAAGGGGAAGAGAGCATCCGGGAATTTTTCAGGAAGTGCCATCCTTCACTAACCTTTGGAGACCAACCTTATTCACGGTTATGTTCCCATTAGGGGGCATATAGTAGATCTATACATGTGTAATAAATGGAGATAATAGATGCTTATTGAATTTGTTCCGAATTGAATTTTAAAACCACTGCCACACCAACAGTCAGGGCTCCACAGTTTGTACACAAGAATTTAAGGAATGGCAATCTGGTGGTGAGGGGGTCTAGGTGGACTGCTCTGGAGCATAGCAGGGGGTGGGTGGGCGGTTTCGGTAACAGCGATAGTAAATGGTAATGATGGTAACTTCGCACATCCAAGTCCTCACTAGATTTCTCTGCACGGCGACTGAGTGCCTTTTCCAACCCAGCAATGGGTCAGTGTTCTCATGGCTAGTGAAGAACCTACCAGCTAACCCAGGCATGGCTGGGGGCTGTGAAGGGTAGGAAGGGGCCCCCCCACAGCTCTCTGCCGCTAGCGCCGGCGGAGCTGCAGCTGCGCTGCTCGGGGTGTTTTCCGAAGCGCGATGACAGTGTGATGGAAGAGCCACTGCCTCGAGCCGCAGCTCGCCAAGCCCTGGGAACGCGGCTGCTCACATTGGCCTCGGCTGCTCCGCTCAGAACCCACCCTGCTCGGTGGGGCCCACAAGCGGAGGGGAGGGAGAGGAGCCTTCCCTAATGCAGCATTTTAGCACATTAATCAAGAGCAAAATAAAAGCAAATTTCCCCCAAACATGAACCCACGCCGATGACACGTCTCTCTTTAGTACAGGGCTGTAGCAGGGGCCCAGCTGGACTGGCCGGCTCACGTTCACGGAGGGAACCGGGAAGAGCAGAGAGGATGTAGGAGATAAAGTTTCTCTGTCAGGGAGAGATTCGAAACTGACTTCAAAAGAAAGAGAGGGGCGTTATTGTTGAGGTTTGGGTCTCAGAGGAAGATGTCTTTCCAGCTGAAACACTTAACAAACCAAACCCACAGAATTGGATATTCTAGCCTCTTTGGTCGAGAGCTCCGGAGGGGGCGGGGGCGGTCTCACTGATCTCTCTTCTCCGGGCTGCTGCATTTTTGATATGTCTCTCAGGGTTAGGCCGGGATTAGCAGAGGCCTTGTGCCCTTCTCTGGAGGTTTCTTCCCTGCAACCCGACCTCCCTCAGCAGTCTCTAAGCATATCAGATCCAGAGGCCATTTTTCCTTCTGCTTGGCCTCTGGCTGAGTTATTGGGGTGAAAGTGAGTTGTAAATGGGAATGTAGTTGTGGGGGCTAAATAAAATACTTTTCCTCTCACCTTCTAAACTCTTCTAGCTGGGCTAATAATTCAGTTAACAGAGACAGATTTAACAAGAGAAAATGTACCAAATTGCTTATCTGAATGTACATTCGGGGGTGTCATATAATAACGAGACCCAGAACACATTGAACAGTTGAGGTTTTATGCTGTTTTGAACAAAGGAGAAAAGGGGGCTGGGGCAGGGGTCTGAGATGTCAAAGGACATGGGAATTTTACAAGTAGCCAAATACAGGTGGCAGACAAGTTCTTGCCAGGCAGTACAGAAACAATGGGATACAGGGGGATTAGCTAACAGGCCCCCTTGCAGTCTTTCTGATTTTAGTCCTGGCCAGGTCTTCCAGTCTGAATCTGAGACAGGAAAGGGGGCGGATCAAATGTCTCTTCTGAGTCTTTTGTTCCTTAATCACTAGCTTAAAATCAATATCCCAAAAGGGCGTTTTAGGGTGGCAAAACTTTGGTTGCCTTCATGTTTTACAAATAGCTCCTATACCCCTCTCAGAGCTCGGAACTGTGATTGCTGGGAGCAGAAGCCCAACAAAGAACCGTTGGGTAAAGAAAATAGTGGACTGGAAGGGCTTTCTTGTTGGCCACTTTGGAAACTGAAATCCTTACACGCTGCTTCTTGTTTCCATACGCTGGCCTTGTCCCTGGAGGCATGGAACGGTGAGGAGAAAGGTTGATAAGACACATCCAAGAAGGCAGAGTGAGAAAAAGAGGACAGAGAGCAAGAAAGGTTTCTACCTTCTCCTTTGCTCCTGGGCAGCCAGGTTATCGCGTTTCCAAGCAGAGAAAAGGGAGATTTCCCAGAACAGCCAGGAGAAGACAGTTCAGCAAAACCTGGGCCTCCAGGTGCTATTAACCAAAGAGTCTGTGGGAATTTTGACCCTTCAACGACTACAACAACAACAAAAAGTTTTTTGTACCTTCTCATTTATGAAATATATATATCAAAGTGGAACAAACATAAAACAAATTTAAGCCCATAAGTTTAACAATCACACTTGCTTGCTGTTGGAAACCTCTAGGAATTTATGCCTAAATTTCTATTTTATCTGTAACTATAACTTTGTTTTTTCTGGAAGGGGAAGTTCCTCCAGCGGAGGGTAATTTAATTTGGTCGGTAACCAGACACATTCTGTTTGGATTTGGAATCCTTTTAACATAGGAGCTTTCTATCAATCACCAGCCCTGAGCATGTTTGGATTATGGGCTCTTCCAGAAAGGGGCCCTCTCCCTATTGATGACGTGGTGACCGAAGGGGACAACCTGCCTGCCTTCTCTGTGGCAGCTTCCTAGAGAGAAATATTCTCAATATTCATATGTTAATGAGCAGGAAATGGCCTGGCCACCACTCTCCTGGCCACGTGGCCTCTTCTTGCCCCCATCAGGCTTAAGGCTGCCTTCTCAGTGAGTGAAGTGAGTGACAGGACATGCTGAAGGGAGAGAAGAATTCCGGCAACAGTGAAAACAACTTTCTACTCCATCCCAAGAAGCCAAACACAGAAACCATAGTCAAAGAGTTCTTTGTCCACAAGATAACATTTGAATCAGAAACTTGTTTAGCCAGATTCTCTTGTTACAATTTACTACTTCATCAGGTGGGGGCAGGGATGGGCACAATCCATCCTTTAAATGATGGGGCAATTCCACCAGGAAGGGTCTGCAACTCCCGATGTGTATTAAAAAAACAAACAAACCCTCATCTGCCCAAACCTCAGCCTCCAGCATTGAAAAGGCGCCTCTGACTGCTGGAGGGATTGGTGCACAAATAATCGTAGGAGGGAGGGAGTGTGACTTTCAAGTTGGAGACGAGAAAGTAGCCAAGAGCAATCTTATTTAGGACAACTTCCATCCCAGGGATTAAAGGTGGGAGCAGAGATGGAAGGGATGGGGAGAAGGGAAAGGACAGACAGACTTCTCCCTGCAGTACATTCCTGGAGAACAATTGCCTTTGTTCGAGCAGGCTGAGAAAGCTGCTTGGGAAGCTCCGGATTTGGGCTCTGGGCAGGTTAGGGCCTGTGAGTACTTGTGAGGTCTCCTGGTGACCAAGGGCCCTGGTGGGTGGGCCTGGAATGCTGATACTAGAGCAGGGCTGAGGGGGTGTTTTGGCCCATTACCTGCCCACCTCCACTCAGAGTTCTGACTGCTCCAGCTCCTGAAAAGTCCCCTCCAGCACTCCTGATGGGGGATGGAGGAAAGCCCAGATTTCTTAACTCCCTGGGGGTAGCCAGGTTGCCTGCCAGGGACTGACTGGGATTCTTACTGCCCAGTGTGGGGCTCTGGTTCTGGCTGGGCCACAGTCACCCCGGGGGGAGTTCAAACAGAACAAACCAAAGACCTGGGCCCCTAAGATCTTTTGAATCTCCATGGGGATTAGGTTTGGGAATTTGTGTTTTCCAAAGCTTCCCAGATGTTTCTCATGCTGCTAGTGAGGTACCTTCTAGACTGATGCCAGTCTTTGATTTGTTTTAAACCTACTAATACATGTGAACCCCAGTTGGGAATTCCAAATCCAAAAGTTGGCCAAACTTCTAAGGGGTCTTAGAACTTTGAGTGGACAGGGCAGACTCTTCCAGCTAACACCATTCCTGAAATGGGTTTGGGGAAAGCCATTCACCAGAAACCCTTCAGACTTCTGGTCTCCCAAGACAAGGACTCATAATGTTATCAGGCTTATGTTTTCAAGACCTGATGTCTTAGAAGAGTCAGGCATATGGCTGATCGCAGGTCCAGGCCAGCCACTGGCCTGGGAAAGAATGGAACCAAAAAACCACCAACATGCTTCTCAGTCCGGGATGTTCCATGCAGCATGGCCCCTCTGACCTCCAGCTCATCCCTCGAACCCTTCTTGGCTGAGCTTTTATTTAAGCACTATCTCATGTTGTCTTGTTTATTGATTCATTCAACAAGTATTCACTGAGTACCTGCTATGTGCCAGGCATTTGGGGGTGCAGTAGTGAACAAGCCATCAGGGATCACTGCCCTCGTGGAATGTAAATACTGACAGGGGAGGAAAGACAATAATTTAGAAACATAAAAATAAGAGAATTATCAATGTGTTAGAAGGTGGTAAGTGCCATGGGAAAAATAATCCAGAAAAAGGGAATAAAAAAAAGTGCTGGCCCTGGCCGGTTGGCTCAGCGGTAGAGCGTCGGCCTAGCGTGCGGAGGACCCGGGTTCGATTCCCGGCCAGGGCACACAGGAGAAGCGCCCATTTGCTTCTCCACCCCTCCGCCGCGCTTTCCTCTCTGTCTCTCTCTCTTCCCCTCCTGCAGCCAAGGCTCCATTGGAGCAAAGATGGCCCGGGCGCTGGGGATGGCTCTGTGGCCTCTGCCTCAGGCGCTAGAGTGGCTCTGGTCGCAACATGGCGACGCCCAGGATGGGCAGAGCATCGCCCCCTGGTGGGCAGAGCGTCGCCCCTGGTGGGCGTGCCGGGTGGATCCCGGTCGGGCGCATGCGGGAGTCTGTCTGTCTCTCCCTGTTTCCAGCTTCAGAAAGAAAAAAAAAAAAAAAAAAAAAAAAGTGCTGACTGGAAGGGGATGGGCAAATTGCAGTGTTAAGTTTTCCGAGCATCTATTTTGTTATTTATATAAACGGTATTGCTACATATCTGATTTTGTCTTTTGGGTTTGTTTGGTTTTTGTTTAGCACCAAGTTTTTAAGTGCTGCATAGTATTCCATGGTGTGTGTTTCCCACTCTTACTTATTCACTGTTACAGTATGGACACTCAGGTTGCTCCAATTTCCCATCACCACAAATAAGGCTGCAGTTGGCATTAAAGGTTAGGAAATGCATTCGGGATTTATACCTAGGAGTGGAATTGCTGTGCTGTAAGGTCTACCTATACTTACCTAATCTTATCAAATATGCCAGATCGTTCTCCAGATTGCTGCAATAGCCTACACGCCCATCAGCATGGACCAGGGTCCCTAAATGGCCCTACCCCTTCGAACACATGGCATTACTCAGCTCCCGGGACTTTTTTGGCAGAGCATTCTGGCTGCTGTTCTCAGCATTCCTGCTGAAATGACATTCTGCCGTTGTTATCTGTGGCCCTGTCCTTCCTTCCCTGGCTTGCCTCACTTCTCCTGTTTACTTCACCACTCTCTATGTCCTTCTAACCACAAGCGGTTCTTGTCTGCATTGCTGGACTGTCTTTTTCTCACCTCAAGTTTCATTCTCATTGGATTTCATATGCTGAGGTCAGAGATCCCACCTCTTGTTGGTAAGACAGTATCCCGAAGACTATTTTTCTCTTACCTGGGGTAATAGTTTTGCTTCTATGCCGTTGTCAGGATGCTTGACTCTGCTTAGGGCCTGTAGTGGTTTCCTATGTGCTGTCTCATCAAATCTAACGTCTCCCACTTGGCTTCAAGACCAGCAACCCACCTGACCTGCTCTTCTACTTGGTCTTTGCACATCCTCTTCCCTCAGCCGGAACTAGCCCCTCTCCCACTTTGCTTGGCTCACCATGGCTCATCTCTGCCTCTCAGCTTTGAGTCATGTTCTTTCCCCAGGTCTCAGTGAGGTGTCCTTCATGTGTTCCCACAAGACTCTGCGGTTTCCCTGTTGTGACACTCTTCCAGTCTCTTTGTTGTGTATATCACCGGGTTCAGAGGCGGATTAAGGTCAGCTGAGGCCCTGGGCACAGAAGAAAATATTGGGCCCCTTAAAAAAAAAAGAGACAGGGAAAAAAATATGTTAACCACATTTTTAAATAAATAAAAAATATTAGGTACTATTAACGTTAAAATTGCACATAGAAAACCAAACTTGACGTCATGAGAAAAAAGTGTAAAGTTGGGGTTTTGTGGGGCCCTTCAGAAGTCGGGGCCCAGGGTGCACACCTGGTGTGCCCGCTGTTAAATCCGCCTCTGACTGGGGTCCAAGTTTTTGCAAGAGAGACAGTATCTTATTCATTGTCCTAGCCTCAGCACCTACGCTGTGTGTGTGGCACTTAGTAGGTATTCAGTCAATATTCATTGACCAAGCAAATGAATGAATGAGCAAGTGAGTGACAACTTTACATTTCTCACACATACAACTATTGCCAGCAGCAGGTCTTCATGCTCCACTTGAAGCACTTCTCTCCTCTACCCTGCCATCTGATTGTCCTAGTTTATAAAATATGATTCAAAACCCAGCCATTCTACAATTCTTACCTACCTGATCACTGGTCCTCATTTGTTTGGAATTCTGTATTCTTTATAACACACTGGATAGAGCCAGTTTTTTTTTTTCACTGGATTTAGTGTTTGCTAAGGCCACAGGCCCACATTATAGAGGAAGCAGTTTCTGATGGGGTCCTATTCTTTCCTGTTTATTGCCAAATTCTGTGCTGGAGGACCTCCCTGCAGCCCACCTTCCATATGCCACAACACATGTCACAGTTTGTAACAGTTGTTGCCCGTGGTTGTCAAATATTCATTCCTCCATTGAACTCCACTTCTGGTTATAATCCCCAAATTGCCTTCGGGGGAACCACTACTCCTTCATTTCCAGCACAGGTTTGGAGGTGGGGTGGTGGTAGGGAGGGACCTGATCATCTGGGCATATGACCCAGCCCAGCCAAAGAGACATCATGAGGCTTTTGCTAGAAAATATGTGTGCGTGTGGCAAGGAGGGTGACGCAGAGAATCTGTTTTCTTGCTGGTCTTAACCTGAAAGGATAATATTAGGTCTACAGGTTTAAGCAGCCACTTTGTCACTATGAGGGAACTAACTGCCCATCTGAAAAAGATGTCAGTCTCACAGAAGCTGACCCAAGAGGGGAGGAGAGAGAAAAACAAGTCTTTTTCTTGAGCTGTTCCTGAAATCAGTCTTATTCCTAAAATATTTAGGATATGAGCCAAAGTCATTTGGAACCACGGTATTTCATTATTATTTTTTTTTTTTTTGTATTTTTCCAAAGTGAGAAGTGGGGAGGCAGTCAGACAGACTCCCGCATGTGCCCGACCAGGATCCACTCAGCATGCCCCCCATCTGGGCTCTTGCTCTGTTGTGGCCTGGAGCCATTCTAGCACCTGAGGCAGAGGCCATAGAGCCATCCCCGGTGCCCAGGGCCAACTTTTCTCCAATGGAGCCTTGGCTGCTGGAGGGGAAGAGAGAGATAGAGAGAAAGAAGAAGGGGAAGGGTGGAGAAGCAGATGGGCACTTCTCCAGTGTGCCCTGACCAGGTATTGAACCCAGGACTCCCACAGGCTGGGCCGACACTCTACCACTGAGCGAACCGGCCAGGGCCTGGTGTTTTTTTTGATGTTTAATTTTAAATAAGGGACAAAATATTGTGGTGGAAAAAGCACTGGTTTTTGAACAAATTCCTCCATTAGCTAGTCATGTGATTGTGATAAGATCACCTCCCCCCCCCCCCCCACACACACACACACACATCATGCTCTTCCTCTGGGCAGTGAGGAAGCTGGATAAGATGAGGGCTGATATTGAACAGGATGCATCAGCCCAGGGTTCCAGCTGCCTTTTGGATCTGACATTCTAGTTGCCGAATATCTTGGACCAGATTATCTCAACATTCTTGTATATCTGTTATTCTATGGTTGTAGGCAGAAAAATCTGATCTTTTTGTAATCCTTGATACTCTCATCCAGGCACACCTTGTATAAAGTGCAAGGAGAAGCATGTTGGATTAAAACTGACAAATAGCATATTTGTGCTGCCCACAAATGGTTTATATCCTTGCCGAGTTTCCTTTAGCTCCATTTTGTGTCTGATTTAGGAAAAAGGGGAAAAGGTGTAGGTCTCAGCTTGGAGTGTGACCTCAGGCATGTAATTTGTCTGTCATACTGTGGGTAGAAATGACAAAGAAGATAATTAACAGTGACATCAGTAATTGAGTTATGAGGCTTTTTGGGGTTTTGTTTTATTTTTACATGTTTTCCCTAGATTCTAAAACTTCATAGATTTTTCCCTCCATGTGTTTACCCTATTAAAATATTTTCTTTAAAAAACAAGTGTTTTCCCATCATTTTTATTGCTAGAAAAATCTCACAGCCTTTGCCCCAGGATTGCCATTAATCCTCATTCATTGTTATCTTCAAGTTTAGCAATGTGTTTTTCTAGACAAGTTAAATATTTCTAAGCTCACTTATCTCAAGGTAGCATGCAGAATGAGCAAATCGGTGATAGAATTTCTAAGGAATGAATTTGTGTGGTCCTAGCCTCCTGGGCGTGGCATGTGAGAAACAAGGTCAAGGAGAGTTGAATTTAGGTCTGTAACTAAACTCTTTATTGCCATAGTAAATCTAATAGCCCACGACCAAAGAAATAAGTAAGATTAGGAAAGTGAATATACAAATAAAAAGTTACCGCAGAAGTTCCTGTTAGCTCAAAGAGGACTCATTTGTTGAGAGATTAAAAAAAAACAACACAGTAGCTTTAATTCATTCATTCCAATCTCTTAGTAAATCCTGCTGGCTCTACCTTAAAAGTACGTCCAATGTGTAACCACTTCCTACCCTCCACTGCTTCTGCCTTGGCCCTAGGCACCATTATTTCTCATCTTGACTTTGCCATGATCTCCCATCTTCCATTCTTCCTTCTCTGCAGTGTAGTCTCTAGAGCTGTGGTAGTCAACCTGATCCCTACCGCCCACTAGTGGGCATTCCGGCTTTCATGGTGGGCGGTAGCGGAGCAACCAAAGTATAAATAAAAAGATAGATTTAACTACAGTAAGTTGTTTTATAAAGATTTATTCTGCCAAACAGTGAAAATCCAACATAAAGTACTTGGTAAGTATTATAGCCCTGGCTGGTTGGCTCAGCGGTAGAGCGTCGGCCTAGCGTGCGGAGGACCCGGGTTCGATTCCCGGCCAGGGCACACAGGAGAAGCGCCCATTTGCTTCTCCACCCCTCCGCCGCGCTTTCCTCTCTGTCTCTCTCTTCCCCTCCCGCAGCCAAGGCTCCATTGGAGCAAAGATGGCCCGGGCGCTGGGGATGGCTCTGTGGCCTCTGCCTCAGGCGCTAGAGTGGCTCTGGTCGCAACATGGCGACGCCCAGGATGGGCAGAGCATCGCCCCCTGGTGGGCAGAGCGTCGCCCCTGGTGGGCGTGCCGGGTGGATCCCGGTCGGGCGCATGCGGGAGTCTGTCTGACTGTCTCTCCCTGTTTCCAGCTTCAGAAAAATGGGGAAAAAAAAAAAAAAATAGAAACCAATCTTAAAGTCATTTTAGAGCCAGCTGCTGTATCTGAAGTCCACACAGTTATGGTAGAGGGGAGAGTGTGATTGCCTGGAGACAGGGTACAGGGTGATGGCCTCTTGGTGGCAGGTTTGGTCTGAGAGCCCCCCCCCCCAGATGATGCCTGGTAAAGGAAGATTATTTAAGTTATTTTTACCAAATCCAAATAAAGGTCAGCAGATGTCCTGGCAAATCTGGGCACAGACCATAATTTCTTCTCCCTTAGTTACCAAAGGAAAGCATCTTTAAAAATATCCCTGAAGTCCTTAAGTGGGGTTTTATCTTTATTGCCCAAATACTTCCCTTGGCATTTCATGGGCTTCTCTATCATCCCAAAGAGGGGAGGGGGCACACCTCCCTTTTCACGGGTGGAGAAAAAAGAGGCAGACAAGTCACATGACTCACTGCTTATCAGACCTGGCTGTCCTCACACCCACAGAAATGCTTTGTAAGAGAAACAGTGCCTGTAAATCCTTAGACCCCCACCTGCTAACACTCTTTCTTTCCCTCCTTTTGGCCAATGAAAGAAATAGGCATTCCCTAGAAGCAAGAAGGTGTGAAAAAACATTCTAGGGCCTCTAGAGCCTTTTGTCTTTAGGGAGAAGATTCTACATCGTGTAGGAGGAAGAAAGGTATTGATGAGAAGCCCTGACTCTCTGTGGCTGACTAATACACCCGTCACTCAGATTGTTCATGAAGACTCGGCATTTCCCTGGCACTTTATACCTGAGTCCCGGGGGGGGGCTCACGGGGATCCACAGTTTTCACATGTAGTTCATTTACCAGCTGTTGCAGAGAATAGGTGGTTCTGTCAAGGTTAAAAAGAAAACCACCCCACAAAAACCAGTTTCTCTAAGTTGGCTCAGGCCCGATAAAATGGTAACTAAGGCTTCTTCTCTTCTGAGTCTCAAAGACTCAAGTCAAGCACTCACTCACTGGTCACAACAGCAGTACCAGACAAGAGTTGATAAATAGGAAGAGTTTTTATCTTATAAAAATTCAGGTCTGGTGTCTGACGTATGGTGGCGCAGAGGATAAAGCATCGACCTGGAACACTGAGATCGCCAGTTCAAAACCCTGGGCTTGCCTGGTCAAGGCAAATATGAGAGTTGATGCTTCTTGCTCCTCTCCCCCTTCTCTGCCTCTCTCTCTCTCTCTCTCTCTAAAATGAATAAATAAAATCTTTAAAAAATTTTAAAAAGATGTAGGTCTGCCTGATGCTGGGTCATGTTGTACCTGGTTATATGTACTGAAGGCTCTGGACTACTCCCATTGTCAAACTAGCCACAAATTGGACTGGTCCTCACTTTTACCCTGGGGAAACTGAGGCAAAGAGTTGGGGAGGCCTCCATGGAAGGTTGTGCCAAGGGAGTCAGTTGGTGGCCACGGTCCTTTTCTCTAACCACAGTGTGACTCTGCCTCCTGGTATGTTTACAACAGCTTGAAGGTAATCTCACATGTCAGCAGGAGCTTTCCGGAGTACGTGCATCTCATATTCTGGGCAGAGCAGGCAGCGGGGGTGAAGGTGAGACAGGAAATCTTTCTGGAGCTCTGAAGCCATTCCGGTTTTGGAGCGTCCCCAGCAACTCCCACAGAGTGGAGCCTTAGAAACCGCCTTGTGGAGACAGCCCGAGAGCAGGGCCGCCTCCGTCTGCACTTGCCCTGCTTCCTTTCTGGGGGACCCCGTGAGGGGAACCGAGCAGCGCCCCGGGGAGGGTGCGGGGAGAATGAGCTGATTGAGGGATGTGGGCACGAGCTGGCGGGCTGCCACCATGATGCCTGTCAGCGGGCTGCAGGGTGGCTTTCTTCTGGGTTTGCTCATAGAGCAGGGGAGGCTGGGTGCCAGGGAGAGAATTTCCTCCGTTTGGGGAAGGCTGTGTCCATCTGGCCGGCTCTGCAGCCTGTCGCCTCTCTGCTGGGCAGCTTCCCCGTCACTGGGCATGGACCCCACACGCTGGGTCTCTGCTGTGACTCCCAGGAGGCACTGGCCTTGGAGAGGCAGCCAGTGAAGACCCCACACAGGAGTGTGTGTGTGTGTGTGTGTGTGTGTGTGTGTGTGTGTGTGAGGGGGTTGGACTGACTGAGCCACCACCTGGTCACCCCACAGGTATTCACTAAGGGTCGCCCCCACTGGAATGTGGGCTTGGCCTGCGGATATCGTCTCAGGCAGTGCTGTTGGAAATGGCAGTCCAGTATTCTTGGGCCAAAAGTGTCTGGCAGATGATCCTGTGTGGCCCCTTAATTTTTTGCAGATGAGGACAGTGAAGCTTGGGGACCGAAATAGCTTTCCCGAGGTCACACACAAAACCCAGGTTCATGACTTGGCTTTACCACTACCTTGTAGGGCCTTGGCCAGTCACTCAATCTTGCTGGGCCTGTTTTCTCACTAATACAGGGGGATAAGAAAAGAACCCAATTCACAAGGCCAATGTGGGAGTTTCAAGTGGAGGGCTCATCATGGGGCCTCTGCTCACGTCCATCTCAGAACCTGCATTATCCTTGTTTTATTACTGCTGTGACATTGGCAACATCCACTGCAATGGCTGAAGATGCTGGAAGCCAGGACTCAGCAGCCATGTTCTATGCATGTCTCCAAAATTGCTGTTGCCTCCCATCCTCCTTGTGCCTTCACCTTCTGCCGATTAGAATATTCCTGCTCATAGAACATTCCAGCTGTGCTGGGCCTGGCTACAGGAGAGGGAACCACCTCCCCCACACATGGATGGCGATCATCTCAGCCTTGTTACCCTGTGTGCTTGCTCTTGCGTTCATCCCCAGGTGCTGGCAGGAGGGTCCGGGGCTTCCTGCCTGACCACGGAGGGCTGCGTTTCAGGGAACGGTAGAAACCATTTCCCAGTGCCAGGACTGTGGCCAGTGGCAACTTGAACAACAAACAATCACCATCAATTGTGCTATAGTGGCTGAAGGGATTTATGGATGTTTTCTGAAAATCTATGGACACAGACCCAAACTGAACAGAGCTCAGAGGAAACACAGTGGCCCTTGTTAGACAGGAAGAATGAGTTTAATGTATACAGAGTGAGGGTAGGGGTGCTGGGGAGAAAACTGGAGGAATGGGGGTTTGCCCAGTCAAATATTCTGTTTGAACCCTAAGCCCTGAATTTCCAAAGGTGGTGGCAGGAGGATCATTTCTTTAATATATCCCTCCCTCTAAACCCACCTTGCATGAGAAACTGCAACCGGCACAAAACACTGCTCGTGACTATTGATCAGTAACCCCCCAGCCTCTGGGAAAGTGGGGCTGCTGCTGAAACACTCCATCCCCACCCTCAAAGGCAAATAACCCCAGAGGGAGACCCTGAACCAGACTGGAGGCTAAGAGAGCAGAGGTCTTCCAGGCAGAGGGGTCAGAGGGCACGGCCTGGGGAGGGCTCAGCTTTGTTTCCTCTCTGTGTCGGTGAAAGTCAAACCTTTATGGAACTTTCCTAGCTGCATTTTGGGCTATGTAGCTTTAAAAATAAAAGATTTATTCCCCCCCCCCCCTCTTTTGGGTTTTGTCCTCCCGGACTGTGGTGACATATGCAGGTCTGCAGGCTGTGAAAGCCAGGCCAGGCTCTCCCTCATCCTAAGGAAAAGAAAAGATAGGATCTTAATTAAAAGAGAACCCAACAGTGGAGAGCTAGCACAGACATTCCCAGCCACCACCGTCGCTCCTCTGATCCTTTCCACAGAGAAAGGAACAAGAGTGGTCTGCTGAGGTGTGCCTTTCATAAAACACTGTGCACAACTTGCTACACATTTTATAAAGCGCTTCCACATGCTACAAAATCCCAGTAATCCATTCTATGAGATGGGGCTGATGGTCCCCTTTTAAAGACAAGACAAATGAGGCTTGTAAGTAACTTCACCAAGGTCGAAAAGATACTGGAAAGGTCGAAAAGATACTGGAAAGGCAAAACTAGCTAGCAGTCCAACCTGTTTCTGTCTCCAAACACAGGGACCTCCCAACAAACGTACCAACTGATGGGATTTAACTTCTCTCGGTATCCTTTCCCCAATCTGTAGAAGGCTACACATGAGGTTCCATTTTGATCTTCTAAACTGTTTTGTCACTTGGGTTCTTCACAAGAAAAAGCCAACCAGAGGGGTGTCAGGAGCCTGCAATACTATGGAAAGAAATCAAGCTGCGTATCTTAGTAGCTTCTGGGGTTTTACATCAAGTTCCCCGCATGGTGACAAAAATGGATTTTGTTCTCAAATACCAATCAGAATGTTTATAAAATCTATCTGGAATATCTGCGTAGGCACCTCCTGGCATTTTTAATGTAAAAGATGCTGCTAGCATTATCAGACATCTACAAGTATGTGATTTGAGTAAAAAATACAGTCCTGTTCTCAATACCATGATATTGTTGGTTGAAAGGGATGTGGGGCAGAAATTTGTAATTGGGTCCTCTGTGAACAACAGCTGACTGGGGGTATAATAATGCCTAGGCTCACAGCATCTCATTTTTTAGTTCTTTGGTGGAAAGCTATTACAGTGACACCTCGATTTTCATTGATAATCTGAAAACAATCGGCAAAATCCAAGCCTACGAACACCGAGGCAATTATTTCCATATGAATAAATGTAAATCCAATTACTGTCCACAGTAATCACTTACATGTCATTGTAGTATTAGCACTCGCAATCAATAAAAAAAAGCACAAAAACACTGGAAAGCAATGGAATTGTTTGGCTAGATGCGCCGGGTGATGCTAACACAACGAGAAACAACACAACACTAAGCAGGAGAATGAGTGGGTCACCCTTTGTTTTTGCAAAATTAGCAGTGAGGTCACGTGGGCACACAGACAAAATCTGAGACAAATTTTTCGGGGAAAAAATAGACAAAAACCGAAACCAACGATAACCGAACCCAACGAAAACCGAGGCATTACTGTATCTCAACTTCCATAACTCAGAGAAAGTGTTCTGGTGACTTTCTGGTGGCCACCAAGATACAATCCAGCTACTACTCTATTATGCTGGCTATTGTGGATGTAGTAAAGGGATTGGCTGGCAGCCAAAGTACTTTACTAAGGAGCGGGTGTGGCTGGAGAGAAGCAGCAGTGAGATCCTCTTGTCTGGTCCAAGTCTGAAAAGCCTGCATGCCCTCATTTCGGTAGGGAAGGGAGCCGCCCCTCTTGGTATTGAGCTCAGCACCTGTCCCGTTCTCATGCCTTTTGTTTCTAGACATCTGAAACATATGGACAAGAGAGACCAGAGGGCATCAGGGCACCAGCCCCGCTCGACAGTTACCTCACGTCTCCAGATTCAAATCTGCTGGGAGTGTCCCATCGTTGGAGAGGATGCCAGAGGTGAGCACTGTGGGAAAGCTTGTTTTTGCTCTTGTATTCCCCTGCCACTTCTATTAATACAATAACTGCGAGGAGGTAAGGGATAGTAGAGGCGGTGTAGTGTAGAGGTTAGAAGGTTTGGTTGGGCTCAGGAGTTAGACGCCCTGGAGCCAAATCCTAGTTCTTCCCTGCTGGGATCTTGGCAAGTTATTTCAGTTCAGTGTTCCTATTTCTTTATCCACAAAATGAGGATAATAGTTGTTCCTTCCACATAGGTTGTTGAGGGGATTCAGCTAAATAATTGCTGTGGTTCCCAGCACAGAATGAGCGCCCAGTTTGTGTTAGTTGTTACGTAGCCCCTGCTTTGGCTGTGGCATAGGTGAGAGCCCCCTCCCTGCCCAGGACACCTGTCAGGCCGACAGGCCCCTCTCTGGCTGTAGGGCATGGGGAATCGCCCATGCCTCCCCCTCCCCCAGAAATGTGGGGTAGTTCAGCAAGTCTCAAAATTGTGCAGACAGACACACAACTTCCTCCTGTTGCTGGAGGAAGAGGGGATGTGTGCACCCGCCTGGCCCAGCCCTCTTTGGGTTCAGTGCCAGAACCTGAAGCTTCTAAGCAAAGCTGCATGGTGCACACTGGGCTGCCTCACTTTAACAAGCGGGCTCTATGCAGGCCCTCAGGTGGAAGAACTCTCTGAGCCGCAGGGAAGACAAACTCTGTGCGGAACAGCCAGGATAGGAAGCAGGCACTGGTGTCTCACATCTCCTGGAACTCCGGTCTGAAGGGGACCCAGGAGCCAGTGAAAACAAAACTGCAAGGAAGACTTTATCCCTTGCACCAGATTCTCAAAGGGGCCTGCGACACTAAAAAGGAAAGAGCCATTGTCAGGAAGATGGGACAGCTGTAGCCGGGAGCAAGAACCTTGGGTGAATGTCTCAACACAGGATGATCATTAGTGAGCGAATCTGGTTCCTGCTCAGGGCTCGGCTGTGGGGGCTGGGCATGCATGAAAACACAAAGGGGGCCCTCTGATCATGTGAAAAACAACCACTTTGTCTTCTGCTGTCAAGCAGGTGGGACAAAGCAAGGAGTCTTCTGTTCAGATAAATAGTTGGGATTGATAACATAATGCTAATCATTACATTTGCTAATGACTGCTCCCTTTAAGGACTCAAGTTGGAGATCATGATAGATAAAAGTTTCTGGGGACACTGTGGAAACTTAGTGGGAGGACAAAGAATAGTGATTTCTCTCTGGGTGGGGCAATTTCCTTCAGTTGATGGTTTACCTTGAGCCTCTTCACCACCTCTTCCTTTCCCTTGCCTGCCCCATTCTCAGCCAACGGAAGAACCATGCTCGATGACAATCACAGTGATTTCCACTTACAGGCAAGGAGCTGCATGCCAGGCACCTGTGTTGAATGTGTTCTAGTTGTTACCTAGGTTAATACTAACAATACTCTTCTAATGTAGGCATTACTATTATTTTTCAGACGAGGAGACAAGCTCAGAGAGATGAACTCGCCCACAGCGAGGACACAGATGAACCCAGATCCCCACGGTCCCTCTGACTCCGATGTCTGTGGACTGTCCTGACACCTTCCTCCCCTTCCATGCAGTCACACATCACAGACCGGAGTCAAGATAGCATCCCTGTTGGGGTCTGTCCTGGAGAAAAAGGCAAAGAGGGATGGAATAGAGAACAGAACAGCTTTGTCAGTGTCTGTGGTGTTGGGGTACTGTGTAGAGTTGGGGTGTTGTATGTGTGCTGGGAGTGTTGTGGTGTTATGTAGAATGTGTACTGAGGTACTGTGTATGTTGATGTATTTTGTAGTAATGAAAGTGTTTTGTGTATGTTGGGGTGTTTTCTAGTGTTGCATGTGTGTTGGGGTACTAGGTGTAGTAGTAAAGGTATTTTGTAGTGTTATATAGTGTTGTGGTGTTGTGTTTGTTGGGGTATGTGTGTTAACATTTTGTATAGTGCTGGGGGTGTTGTATGTGTGTGTTGGGGAGTTGTGTAGTGTTGAGAGTGTTGTGTGTGTGTAGGGGCTGTTGTGAGGGTACGTGCTGGGGGTTGTGTGTGACGGCAGGAGAGCAAGGTTGTCTCATGCGTGGTTCATCACTCCTCGGCGGGGACCTCGTTCCTCCTGCCCAAATCCCAACTGTTGCCGCCACTCCTCCCCCAGAGTGAAGGGGGTGAAGCAGCTGGCCCGCCATCTTTTTCCTCTCTGACCTTGATGTGGTACTGGAGCTGGCTGTGAGCTTAGTGCCAGGAGGCAAGAGGACAGACCCAGAGTGAGCACTCAGGGTTAAACAAGCATCTTGGCGTGGGCTGACGGATTCATAAAGGCCACACTCTGTGTGGTGTGTGCGTGTATAAGAAATGAAGAATTTGCCTGCCCCTTGCTTTGTACAGCTCATCAGCGAGATATGTGTTTTAAATCTATTATCAGATATTACTGCAATGATAATAAAAAATAGCTAATTTTTACATTGCATTAAGACACTATTTTAATGGCTTTACATAGATTCTAATTTAATCCTTGCAACAATCCTAAAAGGTAGGTACCTTTATTATCCTCATTTTATAAACGAGGAGCCTGAGACACAGAGATGTTAAGTAACCTACCCAAGCCAGTACAGGTAGAAAGGGTGCCTGTGCCCCTAATCACTAGATCACCTGGCCCCTCATTCCAGGCATAGTGACCCATGTCCTGAGGGAATGCAGCTCCACTTCTTACAGGTCCTGAGTTCCCTGAGGCTGGTGTGGCTCCATGACTAAGGTAATCAAGACTTTAGTTGGGTTTTATTTAGACCTGAGTTTTCATCTCAGGGTTGAACAATTCAGTTCTCAACCTGCTGGTCTCTGGTGTTTGCAATAAGAGCCTTTCTATTGAAACACTAAAGGAAGATGGTCCAGTTAAGCCCCAGATAAGAAACAAAGAAGGTAAAAAAGCAACATCCTTTCCCTGTTAGCTTGTGAACAATCATCTTTCTTCCCAAGAATCAATTTCTTTGCATCCTAACTGTTGAAAGAAAAGACGTATGTCATTAAAAATAAAAAAGGTTTTAAAGAAGAAAAGCTATCTTTGTCTCTTTGTGCATCTCCACACCCCCTACGTGTGTTTTCAGAAAGCCTCAGTTAAATGAGCACATTCCTACAGTGTTAAGGGACCAATGGAGCAGCAAGTGGACTGGCTACTTGGTTATTGGACAGTTCTCTGTGGGGGAACAACTTAGAACAAGCCCTGTGAGGAGCTCAGAGATGCAAAAAAGGAGAATGTCAGAAGGTAAAGGGATTCTTAGTCCGGGGTAGCAAGGAAGGAATGGAGAAAATGTATCTAATGAAACACCAGCCTGTAAAGAGCAGGAAAAAACAAACCAACATTTATAACCGCTGAGGAATTCACGCTGAGCTCAGACAAGACAATGGATTTATTTACAGGTGCCCCGTGATACGTGCTGGGGCGGGGTGGCAGAGCATGCTTTTGGCTCCAAGAATTTTCCTTGACTAGAAAGTGGATTTCTTGGCAGAACCGGAACCTGGCTTCTTTCAGATTTCTTAAGGACAGAAGAAATTCCCCGAGACTCACACAAAAGAGTCTGTTGCTGTTGAATAGTCAAGCGGAGCCATCACTATACTTGTCTCAAGACCAGTTCATGAGGGACATGTCACCTTTATGTTGGTCCATGCCCTTGGACCCTCTGCTACTTCCTCAGGGCCACAGGAGCCAGGAGGAGCCCCATGGAGACCATCTGGAAGCCCCTAAGGTCTAAATCTAGCCCCATCAGGCAAAGGAACTAGACTCAGAAACAGATGTAGAAGAAAATAAAAACAAATCCCCAAAAGAGAAAATTCAGAAGGCCTGGACACAAAGTAAACGAGATGCACAAGAGGACTGGAAGCTATGGTCCTGCTCTTTTCTAACCTTCAGCAGCCAAGAACTGGATGGGGGTGGGCATCTTCAGAGTCCTTCCAGAGCAGCCTGGCCCCTAGCCTGCCTCTCAGAGTATCCTTATCATCCTAGCTTTGGGCTAGCACCAGGTGAGGCTTACGGCATACCAAGAATTTGAAGAAAAGAAAAAGAAAAGTTTGAAAATTCCTGCATGATTCCTGAGCTATCCCATTTGTTCATGTTCTCAAATCTGGGATCTGACAAAGAGGCTCTCCTAGCCTTTTCGCAATGCCAGTCTCTCTCTTTGGGTAACTACTTCGTGCAGAGGCAAGCCTGGCTGACATTCACAGTAGGGGTGGGCTGGGCACAGACAGTGCTCTCTCCATCACAGAATAACAGAATCATGGAGCTTTGAGGGACCCTAGACAGAATCCAGATGTTTGAGGCTTGAGATAGCCAACTTCACAGTAAAACCAAAGTGAGCTTTTTTTTTTTTTTTTTTTTTTTGATATTTTTCTGAAGTTAGAAGCTGGGAGGCAGTCAGACTCCCGCATGCACCTGACCGGGATCCACCTGGCATGCCCATTAGGGGGCAATACTCTGCCCATCCGGGGCATTGCTCCATTGCAACTGGAGTCATTCTAGTGCCTGAGGTGGAGGCCATAGAGCCATCCTCAGCATCTGGCCAATTTTTCTCCAGTGGACCCTTGGCTGCGGGAGGGGAAGAGAGAGATAAAGAAGAAGGAGATGCAGATGGGCGCTTCTGCTGTGTGCCCTGGCTGAGAATTGAACCCGAGACTTCCACATGCTGGGCCGACACTCTACTGCTGAGCCAAACTGCCCAGGCCCAAAGTGAGCTTTCTTTTTTTTTTTTTTTTCTTCTGAAGCTGGAAACGGGGAGAGACAGTCAGACAGACTCCCGCATGCACCCGACCGGGATCCACCCGGCACGCCCACCAGGGGCGACGCTCTGCCCACCAGGGGGCAATGCTCTGCCCCTCCGGGGCGTCGCTCTACCTCGACCAGAGCCACTCTAGCGCCTGGGGCAGAGGCCAAGGAGCCATCCCCAGCGCCCGGGCCATCTTTGCTCCAATGGAGCCCTGGCTGCAGGAGGGGAAGAGAGAGACAGAGAGGAAGGAGGGGGGGGGTGGAGAAGCAAATGGGCGCTTCTCCTATGTGCCCTGACCGGGAATCGAACCTGGGTCCCCTGCACGCCAGGCCGACGCTCTACCGCTGAGCCAACCGGCCAGGGCCCAAAGTGAGCTTTCTTGATTCCCGTCACCACCCTCCCCATATTATCTCTCAGTTATCATCTCTTACCATTTTCTTTTAAAACATTGGTGATTTATTTATTGCTTTGAGAGAAAGAGAAAGGGAGAGAGAGAGAAAGAGAGAAATATCGATTTTTTTGGTTCTATTCACTTATGAATTTATTGGTTGACCCTTGTATATGCCCTGATCAGGGATCAAACCCACAAACTTGATGTATTGGGACAGTGCGTTAATCAATTGAGCTACTCAGCCGGGGCCTCTTACCACTTTCAATGTTCCTTATTCAGCTCCAGCCACACTAGCCTTCTAGCTGTTCCTTGAACATATCAACACACTTCTAGTCCCCGTGCCTTCACACTGGCTGTTCCCCTTGCCTGGAACTCTTTTCCAAAATTATCACATAGCTAATTCCCTCTTCTCCTTTGAATCTGTTCAAATGTCACTTCCTCAATGAGTTTTACCTGATTACCTTATCTGAAATTTCCAGCCCCCTCTCCCTGTTCTCTGAGGGTATAGGGATCTTAGGTGTCCCCCCCCCCCCTCACTGTCCCAAACACTTTTGGTTCATTGTCCCAAGCACCTAGAACAGTCCTGGCACATAGTGAGCCCTCAATACACATTTTTGGAATGCAAAAGCATTACTAGACATGCTTCTTGATGTAAAAGAAAGAGGGAGCTCATAATTAGCATATGGGACTCTGAGGTTATATTATTAACAAGTGCCAGAGACAGAGTTTCAACCCAGGGCAGTTGAAATCCTGACTCCCTGCCACTTATTAGCTCTGTGACCGTGGGCAACTTACTTAACCTTGTAGAGTCTCCATTTTCTCACTTGTAAAAGGAGCATTTACAACCCTCCTTACACTTAATTGTTAGAATTAGGGTTACATCACACCATCAACCTGGTCTTGTGGTTCAATTCTCAGCTCAAATGCTGCCACCTCTCCTGAAAAACTTTCCTGTCTGTGCAATCTAGAATAGCCTCCTAATAGTGCCTGGCATTCAGTGGGCACTCAATAAATGTTTGTCTAACAAAGGATAACCCTGTTTAAAACCTATCACTGACCCCTAGGGTAAAGTCCAAATTACTTTTCAGGGCTTACAGGGTCCCCTCTAGGCTAACCTCCTCCTCTGCCACCTCCAAGGCTAGGGAGGGGAGACGTCCCAGATGTGTCCTCAATTTTCTGTTTACTCGTAGACTTCTCCAGGGCCGAGTGGGTCCATGTTGTTCTTTGCTGCATCCCTGATGTCTAGAACCATATCTGGAACAGGGAAGGTGATCAATCAACCAACCAATCAATCAATTAATCAATCAATATTTGTTGCATGAATGAATGGCATTGACGTCCCCTCTTTCCCACCTGAAAAGAAAATGATGTCAAATGTGCAGCCCAGAAACAAGGCTCAAGGAGACCTGGAGTTTTGGAGGAAAGCCTGGTGGCAGTGAGATGTTCTCTTTCCCCAGCCACAGGGTTTGGGAGCTGCAGGGACCTTTGGGGTTTGGGTTGGGGTAGTGAGGATGCATGGATGAGAGGCTCAGAGTTGGGAATGAACAGGGTAAAATAAATACCTTGGAAAGAGAGCAGTTGTAACTCTTTGACTGAACATTCACTTGATGGTGTTTGGAGGTTTTGGCAGTAGCTTGCTGCTTATTCACATTCTTAGTTACTTTATACCCAAGCTTAAGGCAGCAACCACTGCCCTCCGTCTCACAAGGCATTTCACCATGAGAGTTACTTATGAAACGACCCACGGAGGATTCTCTCTTGCCCCCTCTTTCCTGTATGAAGAGATTGTGATTGTTTTGATAAAAACCAGGTAGGCCGTTTTAAGTCACTCAGAGGCACCCTGAGAAGTCCCATATGGTCTAAGCACAGGAAAGGCTCTCAGGGCTGAGCTAGAAAAGACCATTTTATTATCCCAAAATCAAAGGCAACAACTGATAAAGGCAGCAAATAAACCTTTCTTTTTTATAACAATTTGCCTCCGACACCTATAGTTGATCCAACTAGAGCAAACTGAAATTTCATTTTATTTTCTTAAAAATTTTTTTGTTGATTTTGGAGAGGGAGAGGGAGAGGGAGGGGGAGGGGGAGAGGGACATCAATCTGTTCCTGTATGTGCCTTGACCAGGGATTGAACCAGCAACCTCTGTGCTTCAGGATGATGCTATAACCAGCTGAACTATCTGGCCAGGGCACAAACTGAAACTTAAAAAACAAACAAAACCAGTTCAGTGTAATTCACCAACAATTTGCAATGACTGCACAGATGGCATGTTCTGGTGTCTAGGGTACCGGGACAGTGCAAAGGTCTGTCAGGAGGGACAATCTCTCCACACGGAGAAGTCATTCTTTGGGTCCAAATAACATCTCTTTTCAAGAAGGAACCTGCAGGATAACATTTCTCTACGGTGTTAAGAGATACCCAGAAACCAAGCAGGAAGAAAGATGGTTGGTGCAGTAGTGAAGAAAGCCACTCACTCGCTCCTTGGCCTCTGTGAAATTTCGGCCTTAGTTTTTCAGACAGCTCTCAATTCTCCTGGAAGGTTGTTGCTTCTGAGCCCAGGCAGTGATGTGCTGGTAAATTGTTTAACAACAGGCTGGAGAGGAGGTGGAGCTTGTTTGTAGCATTTGCCAATTAACATGGTTTAAATTCTCCCACCATGGCTGGTTTCAAGCCATCAATGTGACATCAACCATCTTACAAAATCCCTGAAAATTTACGTCCTCCCTTAAACCAGAATGAGCTGGCTCAATCTCCAGCCGCTTCTAGGGTAGTCTGTGTGGGGGTCAGGACTTGGGACACTCAAACCACATGTTTGCCCAGGACGACTACCCCAGCTGTAATTCCAAAGGCCTGTTTAGTCAGGGCTGAACCTCCAGCACAATGTGAGGCTGTGGTGTGGGTTAGCAAGCCTGCGGGGCCTCCTAGACTGGGTCTCCCAGGGTGGGCTGGATCCCCGGAATTTGCAGAGGCCCCTGCTGTTCTGAATGCACTGGGGAAGAGGCGGTGGGGAGGTTAAACCAAAGAGTCCACTCCCAGGTCTGCTGGAAAACCCCAGATTGGCCTGCTTTGTGCCTGATCTTTAGCTCTATGTGCATGAGAATGGGTCTGTGGCAGGTGGCCTCGTGGTGGGTATGAATAGTGGTAATTGTCCCTGTGTCAAAAGGATGAGCCAGGAAACAGGAATGGAACTGGAGGAGGGGGGTGGGGTGGGGTGCAGCCCTCAGTGAATTAGGCCTTTTCTATTGATTCCATGCTGCTACATAATGAGCTGCTTTTGCAGCCTCCTGCCTGCCCTGTTGCAGCGCTGACCTTTCTGGGGGGGGGGGCCAGGGGAGTGTGTCACCGCCTCCCCCCACTTGATGTGCTCTGCTTTTGTTTACCTATTATTGCTCTGGAAAGGAAGCCTGGTTAGGGAACAGGCTGTTAAGTGTTTGTTGGAAGCAAAGTGTGTGGAGCCATACTGCCTCTGACTCCTTCGGCAAGAAGCTGCACCCATCTGAACTCAGTCTCCCCATCTGTAAAATGGGAACCATAATGATTCCAGTCTCAGAAGGTCATTTCCAGGACTGAGGGACCCATGCCCATGACGGCCTGGTGTAGTCTCACTAAAGCACTCCATTGAAGGTAACCATTATTAGTTTTCTGACTTTTGGCCAAGGTCCTAGGACAGACTAAACCTATACCGTGTGACTAAGTGTGTAACCCCGGGCTCTCCTTCCTCGCTCCTTCCTCCCCTCCCCACCCTCTCCCTCAGTAAAATTCAGGTAATCATGCTGGGCCCTCCCTGCCTCCCAGGGACAGGAGGATTAATGAGATAATTCGAGAAGGCGGCTGCTCTGGGGAAGAAAGGTGTTATGTACATGGAAGGTGTAATTATTATCCTGTAACTACATGAATGTTTACATTGTGCCTACCCCGGCAATTCCGAGGGGCTTTGACAAGCTGGAAACCAGTTCAAGGGGGTGGGGACAACATCTCTCTGCTTCCGACTCCAGGCCGCCATCACTGGGAGCCTCCTGGAGGAGGCTTCTCCCGGCTCCAGGTGGCAGGAGCTGGGTGGTAGCGTGGAGCGCCTGAGTCCCCTATGGCATTGTACCAGCATCTTGGAAGACCCCAAGATGGCTGTTTAGAGCGTTTGAGTTGGAATGGAAGTTCAGGATACGCATAGCAATTTCGTGGCTGGCAAAGATTTTGGTGTGTTTAGCAAATGATAGTCTTGTTCAGTGTGTCCTGCCCTGTCCCTAACATTTCAGCCTCCTGCTCCCCTTCAACTGTCATCACCACCAATGCCATCTTCATCATCACTGAGGAAGTCCCAGGCGGGCAGGACCCTGCGCTGCCTTTGGCTGCTTTAGAGTTTGGAATTGACAACAGCCTCTCCTGGGCTCCTCCTCAAATTCTTCCCTCCAGAAATAGCTTGCCAGGCTAAGGGGAGGGGATTGGGCAAAGAAATGGATGTGAGTCACGCCCCTGGCAGCTTTGTGGGGAAGGGAAGATTACGGAGTGAGATGGAAGAAGGCAAAGGGGTGGGAAAAGGGAGTCCCGGAATATTCTGTACCCAATCAGAAATGCAGCTGGGGATTAGGAGTGGGATCCTGGATTCACACGCTGGACTTGCCACTTGCCAGCCTCTTGATCAAGGTTACCTCTCCTTTATGTACCTCAAGTTTTTTTGCCTGCAAATCCGGGGTGATGGTGAAGGGTCGGTGTGATGATCCAGTGAAATAGCGCCACTAAGGCGCCAGGGTTTGGAAAGCAGTAAGTGCTCCAGGTGTGTCTTAGGTGATTAGGTGAAGCCGCCCAGCAGTCCCCACGTCGGCAGGTTTTCCACGCTGGTCTGTAGTCATCCCACTAAGAGTGACTTCTTCAATATGTAGTGTCTCTTTCAGTCAGGGGACTTGGAGGCCAGTGCACGCCCGTGGTGGCCCTGCCCAAGACTAAGCTCTCAGCATCTCATGGTCACCACTTCTTCCTTAACAGCCAGAGGAATGAGTAGGGCCTCTCCGTCAGTGGAGATGACAAACAGCCCCTCCTAGCAAAGACCCTGGACAAAGTGACTTCATCCCAAATCATGATGATGAAGATGGTAATGAAGATGATTATAACAATACCAATAATTATATACAACCTTTAACATTCCAAACTGTTTTTTGTGTTGTTTTTTTTTTTTTTTTTTACAGTTTCCTCATTTGTAAAATGATAGGGTTGGACAAGATGAACTTTGAGGTCCCTTCTTTCTTCAAACTTTTCCGTTCTGTGGTTCTATCTGGCAGCATACAAGACAACTTCTCAACTAGGGACGAAATGGACCTCTCTCCCTTCTCCCTTCTCCTACTCCCTACGCTCCGCATGCACCAAAGGCTGATGGCTCCTCCAGACATCTGTGGATGGATATAGCTTCAGCATAAGCCTTATGTGAAAGGATGTGATCCTTGGGCGCCTGTTCTGAGGTATTTTGACAGTGTAGAAAGGAAGAAACCCCAATTTGGGGTTATCTTGGAGCTGTGAGGGTGCGAGAGTGTGTGTGTATGAAGCACTTGTTTAAAACACTCAGTGGGAAACTCTCAGGCCACTTAAGAGTATTTGGATGCTGGGAAAATGTGAGTCATCATGCTTTCATGATTTGATGGAAACATACCCTCCAGACAACTGAAGTTCTTTTTCCTATTGTTCTGTGTTCACCAAACAGCCTTCTGGCTCCATATTGGGAAAGAGGGGATCTGACATGCATGGCCAGTCTGCTCTGCATCTGAAGTTAGCACCCTCGGGGGTTTGAGTCTCTCGGGCATCAATTGATTTTGGATGATTGGACTATCATGGTCACAAGGGTAGAGAAATGGGATCTTAACCCAGTATATCATGTCCTCCCCATGAGTTGTAAGAACCTGGAGGCCCAGGTGGAAATAGCCTGGCCTCCTTAGCCATCAGTAGCAGCTCCCTGTCCTCATAGCCAGTCCTGGATCTGGACGACTGCACGGCATCCTGGAAGCAGCGCCCGATGGGTCCATAAAGACACCTGAGCCTGCAAATATTGTTTCCACTTTCCCTTACTACGAAGGGGACGTGAGGTGGGAGATGGCAGAGAAGGAAGGGAGGAGGGGAAGGTGAGTAAATCCAGGGGTAAAATAAGCCGAATAATGATCTCCCAATAATGTCCAGGTCCTAAATCCCAGAACCCAGGAATACATGTTATGTGGCAAGGGGAAATTGAGGTTGCTAACCGGATGACTTTAAGATAAAGAGATAATCCTGGATTATCTGGGGGAGCCCAAAGTAATCACAAGGACCCATGTAAGTAAAATAGGGAGACAGGAAGGTCAGAGTCGGAGGGACGCAATGCGAGAAAGACCGCTGGCCATTGCTGGCTTTGAAGATAGAGGAAGCGGTTGCGAACCTACGAATGTGGGCAGTTGGAAAAGTTGAGGAAATGAATCCTCCTTTGCAGTCTCCTGAAGGGAACATCACCCTGTGCTCCCTTCAGTTTTAGGCCAGTGAGACCTGTGTCACACTTCTGACCTGCAGAACGAAAAGATAATAAATTTGTGTTGGTTCAAGCCACTTCAAAGTGTGGTCATTTGTTGTAATAGCAATAAGAAACTTGCACAGCAGGCCTGGGACAGGGCTTCAGGAGTAAAAGGATAGAAGTCTTGAAATTATTGTCCACGTTGCTATGGACCCAAGGAGGGTGATGTACTGGTTCTCGACCTGGCTGGGTTGGATTACTTGACGCTGAAATCCACAGCCTCAGGCTAATGCCTGGAAGTGGGGTGGGGACGGGAGGAAGCCAGGGTGGCTGATAAGGCAGAAAGGGGGCCACGTGGGCAGCTCTGAAGCCTCTTTGCCCACACAGACCCACGGCGACTTCCCCGGTCTCTGCCCTTCCAGAGGCCTCCTCAGCGCTGTCCTTCACGCCGCCTCCCCGGCCCTCACGCTGTCTGCTCTGCACTGAGGATTACTGATCTCAGCACAGATGTTTGCACTGCTTGTTCCCAAGTGGCCACATGCATCTGTGGTACTGTTGGCTCGAAGGTTGGGAAGTCTTCTTCCATCGGGTGAAGTCAGGGGGCTCAGAAGAGACTACAGTCCTGAGCGGGAATGTGAAAAGGTGACAGGGAGATCCAGGGACACCCAGGTGGAAAAGACTCAGGACAGTAGGAGTGGGTGGGGGTTGGGTGATAGTGTTGTCTCCCTCCCTCCATTCCTTCTGTCCCTCCCCAGTTTTCTTCATTTTTTACTCTGAGCGCTGGTCAGTCTGTGGGGACAGCTGGAGCAGTGACAGGTTTGGGGCGAGCCTCAAAAGAAGGTAGGAGGCACTTGTACTAGTTTCTTAGCATTGTCATACAAAATTCTACAGACTGGGTGGCTTAAGCAACAGAAATTTATTTTCGGACAGTTTTGGAGACTGGAAATCCAAGATCAAGGTGTTTGCAGCTCTGGTTTCTGCTGAGGCTGCTCTGGCTTGCGGATGGCTGTCTTCTCTTGTGTCCTCACTCGGCCTCTTCTTTATGCGTGTGCACCCCGGGGTCCCTCCCACTTCTTAGAAAGATGCCAGTCAGATTGGATTAAGGCCTACCTTATTGGCCCTATTTTAATGTAATTACTTCTTTAAATCACTGTCTCCAAATATAGTTATATTCTGAGGTACTGGACGTTAGGGCTTCAACATAAAAGTTTGGAGGGGACACAAACTGTGGGAGCAACCCACAACAGCAGTATAACCTGGTGATTGAAAGAAGTCACACTCGCCCTGGTGGGTTAGCTCAGTGGGTTAGAACGTCCTCCCAATATGCAAAGGTGCGGGTTCGATCCCTGGTCAGGGCACAGACAGGAAGAGATCAATGTTTCTGTCTCACTTTCTCCTTTCCTCTCTCTCCAAAATCAATCAATAAATTTGGAGAGAAAAAAAAAAAGAAGTCATGCTAAAGTTAAATTTTGGTTCCTTCATTTCCTACCTGTGTGATCTTGGGCAAGTGGCCTCTCTGGGCCTATTTCTTCTTTGATACAATGGGATTAATAATACCTACCTCCAAGAATTTTTATGAGGATTAAACAAGATGAGGATGTAACTGCTTGGCATGGTGCCGGGCACATAGTAAGTGCCTGATGCTTGGGAACTTGACTATTATTCCTAAATAGTCAGGGAGTGTCCTTTTGGCCCAAACCTCCAATAAAGGAGAAACCTGGCCAAGTAGAAGCTCCCTGGACCCAGTGTAGAAAAAAGCAGTAATTAAAATTGGCATAGATTCACCCTCACACGGACCCCAGCTCCTCATGGCCAGGATTTTGTTGAGTCATTTACACCAAACACGTATTGCTTTGTAATGAGAGCAGGCTAAAAGGGTACCGTGTTTTGCAGATACAGAAACATAGACTCAGCACCGGAACTGAGGCCGAAGTCACGTGAATTAAGCATCGGAGCCAAGACAGGCTCTAGATTTATAAATCCAAGTGCAGCGAGCATTTCACACCTGATGGTTCTTGAGCTGACGTTTGTGAGTCACCAGCAGCAGAACCTGCTTCTGAGCAAATGCAGAAGTCGAGCTCAAGGATAAAGCATTGGCCTTATGGGCAAGGTGTGTGTGTGCAGGGGATGCTGGGCTGAGAATCAAAGGAGAAAGGCTTGCAGTCTGTGCCTGGGGTCAGGCTCAGCGTGTGGTACTGAAGAAGGCACCTGGCCGATAACTTGGTTTTTGCTGGGGGTTTGGGAAAAAGGTGGCTGTCCAGGACCCTCAGGTTTGGAGCAAAAAAAGAAAGGTAGAGATGATGGCCAAGGGTGGCCGTGGGGCACCTCTGTGATCAGCTCCTTTCGCATTTTCTGGAGCTCCTTTCTGTTTTCATTAAAACCTGGACCCAGAGGGAATGCTTTCTCCTTTCCAAAGAAGATGTGCCAGGCCCCCCTGCAAAGGTCAGTTCTTTGGTCTTCACCTCTGAGGCACTGGGCATGCGTCAAGGAGGTCTTGGGATCAGGCTTTGGAAGCCAGAGGAGGAACGGTCAGAGAGGCGGAGGCCACTTTAGTCAGTAAAGAACTTGTAAAAGTAGCCAGAGATCCTGAAAAATGAGCTAGAAAGAGAATAATGGCACAGTGGGCTGTTTTAATTTCACTTTAGGCTCACTTGGGGATGTGGAAAGGCCGGTGCTCACTGGCTTTGTGTGGGTACTGCCTGGCTCTGTAGCCACAGTCGCTTGCTGTTCTGTTAAAACCAATGATCGTGATTAGGAGGGAAAAGGGGAGAGGAGCCGGAGTGTGCTCCCACTCGTCACCCACAGGAAAAAGGAGAGAAATAGAAACAGATGCTCGGGGCTGGCAGTCAGCATTCACTGGCAAACTGTTGTCACGCTCGACTGGTTTGGCTAGTCAGTCAAGGGGAAACAAATAAAATCAAGGGCCTCCTCTCACACTGGTTTGTGGAGCGGCCGCCAGGACCCTGGGTTCCCCTTGCTCCTTGTGGAGCTGACTTTTGGAGAGTGGGGGGTGGCCTATGGGCAGCCAGCGGTTCCTGGGGGCTGGGAGAGAGGCTGAGCCGAAACCTTGGGTCCCTGCTCAGCAGGAGTGCCCAGCACCAATGGTCTGAGGCCACGTTACTGGCTCCCCACCCTCCTTCCTGAGACTCTGAGGTCAGTCTTCTTTTTTCATCTCCTCTTCCCATGCCTGGATTCTGGCCTCTGTCCCTGACTTGCCCAGCAGAAGCTCCAAGCCCATACTGCTCTTTCTTGCTCTTCTCTTACTCATGCCAGAAGGGACTAAAATAGAGTAAGGATTGTCATACACCAGAATACAATTCAACAATGAAAACTACCAAACCACCCCTCCATTCAACCATGTGAGCCAGTGTCACAGGCAAAATATTGAGTAAAGACACAAGAGTATATACAAATTCCATTTATGTGGGGCCCTCAAACAGACAAAGCTGTTTATAGTGACAGAGTCAGAAGAGTGGTTAGTCACCTCTGGAGCTCAGTGTTAATTTGGAAGGGCATGAGGAGACCCCCTGGGCTATTGGAAATGTCCTATAGCTTGATCTGGGTTGGAGAAGGGCACTTGTATGAATGCAACTGTAAAACATCACCAGGCTGGCTACTTAAGATTTGAATACTTTAATGTATATATTCTACCTCAGTAAAAAAGTAAATAGCAAGAGACAAAACAGTAAGCTATAAAACAGGGTAAGCCCTGCTCTGCACCACCATTTTGAACCACTGACTTGATTCTCCCTGTGTGATTGCTCTTCTTGGCTGCAGGATCCATAACGGTGTATTTTAGAGTCACACTTATTGGCAGTCTGTTTAAATTCACTCTTCTTAATAGTTCTGACCTGCCAAGGCAGCACCCTTGAGAGTGTGGGGCTTTACATTCTTCAAAGAAGTCCTTTTGTACTGATGGATGTATAAGGTGGGCCTCCAGGAGTGAATCCAAGTGTGGAACATGTGAATCCTGTCTTCTCAATAATCACTCCCTTCTTAGTCTGGGAAGGAATTTGTGGTGTAAGGAAAAGAGTCATTAGTAGCTCTTGTGAGAGGAGATGTTTTGGTTACAAGAACAAATACTTGTTGGGGATGTTTGGGCATCCTCCAATACTTGGTGCATTGATAATTCAAAGGTTCTATCTCCTTATGCAACAAAAATTTTCTTTTGGAGCTTCTGAGCTGGTGCAAGCCATACTGATGCGTGGGGGTTTCTATCCGCTCCCCCCAGACTTTGGTAGGACCTGCAGGAATAAAACAGACAGGAAGCCATCGGAGTGCGGGCGAGCAGAAAGAAGGTTCAAGAAAGACGCAAGTAGTTCACTCCTGGGAAGTCATTTCTCCCAAGTAACTGGGAGCCCATGATTAGCAGGGAGAGGGGGAGCTCTGTCACCCGCTTCTGTTTCTGAGTAATTGACCCTCCTACGCACTCTGTCCAGAGGTATTGAAAAGGCAGTCGAGTTTCAGGTCAGTTCTTACCAACTGTTTCTGAATTGGCTGATACAGTGAGGCAGAAGAGTGTAACAACCTTTTCATCAAAGCTAGAATCCAGCTAACTCTGCCTCGGAGTAGTGCTGACACGCAGCCCGGATGCGATCAGACACATTTCTCCCATTTTCTGCTGCTCTTGGTGAAAGCTACTGGTGTTTGATGAGCGGAAACAAGCCGCCCTGCTGAGATTTCCTGCCAGTGCCAAGTGTTTCTGCCAAGAGTGCTGAGTCTCCGCCATGTTGAAGAGGTACCTTTGTGTAGTCTGGCTTAGTGAGGCGGCCTCCCTACAGATCAGTGGGGCCAGCGGCATTTCCTGTCTGCTGCATAGACACTGGGGCTGGAGCATAGTGTGTGTGTGTGTGTGTGTGTGTGTGTGTGTGTGGTATACATGAGCCCCAAGGCTAGTGTGGAAGGGGGAGGGTCTGACCTTTCCTATGCAGCCCTAAAGTTCTCTTTGGAACCAGCATTCTTTGCCTGGAAAACACAAGGCTTGGGAAAAAGAGTGATTCCCCTTTAAGCCCTAACTTTTTCTCTACCTGCTTGGTTTATTTTCATTAATTCCTGAAGAAGAACCAACCCTTAAGACTCTTACAACCACTTCTGTGCATTTCTTCTGTCAATAATTTTGTGCAATTTCCTGTTGCAGACAAAAGATGCTATTAGTCATCTTTACAGTTTACAGCTCTGTGGCTAGCTGAGAGTCCTGCTGCTCTGGTGGGGAAATGAGAACCTGAAGCAAAGAGCCGATGGATGGGGCGGGACACACCCACCCCTCCCACAGTTGGTGGCATATTAATAACTGGAATAACTGCACCCATAATGATCCCAGCAATAGCAATTTCTCTGGGGTACCCAGGGCTAGTGAATCGAAAAAACTCTATACAGTTGGGGAGTTCCAGGCCAGATCCTTGACAAACCTCTTCTTGCCAGCCTCTGTCTGCCCTTCTTCCCACATGCAGGCCTGCCTGGGTCCAAACTGCACTAAACTCCATTGACTTTTCTCTCTTTTTCCTCTGCTTCCCTTCTCTTGACCAGCCAGGAAGGGCTGTCTGCCTGTTGTCCTGGTGTCACAGGAATTTCCCCATATTTCCCTGTGGAACTTGGTTTACCCCAAAGTCCAAACGAAGACAAGAGGACAAAGGCCATGCCAAGCGACAGCAGCACCGCTCCCAAACTTCCCAGAAGTTACCATGGATGGAAACTGGAATCCCTATTGGTTTTTCTTTTTAAAACACAACTTTCACTAAATGTCATGAGTTGGCCACTGTTAAGACAATGGACCTGTCCAAGCATCTTGTCTAGGAATCAAGGGAGAAAGACATTGTGGGGCCCAGGAGCAGATGAATTACTCCTAAGAATGGAAAACAAATGAGCCGAGGTACAAATGGATGGAAAAACAAAAGGAAGAGATTCCCTGAACAATGGTGACTATTGAAGGGAAGGGGGCCGTGGACAGAGGCCCAGGGCGTGGGACCAGCTGAGGAGTGGTGGGATGGGGTGGCCTAGCTGTCAGCCCACAACAGAGAGTGGTTTCATCTCCCCCTTGCCTTGTGATCCATGAAAATGCTGTGCTCCTCTCATTTTCTTGCCGCAACTAGTAACTGCCCACTGCTAGAAGTTTTGTGACTCTAAAAGACAGTGACACCAAGGTGTACCTGCTACCCTACTCACTCCCAACTCCCAGCCCAGCTTGTATCATGCATTCACAATGCATACAGGCTGTCACTTTCTGGGATGGGCTGCAGTGAGGCCTGTGGTGAATTTCAGTGGAACATATGGACTCTCATGGAATCTGACCTTTCTATCTCTAAGGAGCTATTTATAATGGGACCAGCAAGAGCACAAGATCTTGGCTCTCCCGACCCCTGGCAAGGTGAGGGTGTTTCTTTCTCTCTAGAAGACATGATCACCTTGCCCTTGGGGCACATTTACATATGTCATTATGTGGGGACATGTCTGTAGAAAACAAGGAACTGGTGTGTGCAGAAAATAACCTCTTCCACTTGGAAGCCACCAAGACTCAGTCCTCTCATGGGGAAGCGGAGCTGAGATGGGGTATGGCTGGCGGGAGGGGCAAGCCACTCCTTACCCCTACCACAGGACTGGCCCTGCCACCAATCGGCAGAGTTTCTGGACAAGTAGCCAAGCCTGTAGTATCTTCCTCTCGTGGATTGCTGTGGCCGTGGGACTCTGGTTTTTCAGAACACCTCTCAGTTAACTCAGACTCCTGGGGGAGATGCTGGCCGGGGAGAGGAGTGTTCAGTATTTTAGGATAAGGTCAAGGCTTATCACTGAGGGCCAGAGTCAGGAGGTCCGAGATGGGAGAAACTGTAGACAGCTCCTGATTCCAACATCTTATTTCCTGTTAATAAACAAGGCCCTGAGAGGAGGGTGAGTGACGGTCTGTGATCACACAAGCAGTGTTGGAATCTGGGTTAGGGGCTCGGGCTTCCTTCTACAGGACCTTATAAGTCCCCGGGTAACATAGGGCAGCTGTTGAAGGGGTATGAAATGTGGATGGAGACAAATGGTTTGTTCTTCCTTTTATGTCTACCAAGTGACAGATGAAACAAACAAACAAAAACAAACTGCCCATTCAGCGAGAAATGCAGACCTAGCCTCAGAGGGTTAGACTAGAGCCTGACAAAATTAGAGCAAACTTGTCACAGGTTCTGTCACCAGCCAGTTCTTATTGGAGGGATGTAGCTAATAATGCCTGTGGTGGAGAGCCTGCTTGCTGGCTCCCTTGATGGGACTTCTTTTCTCCCTGAGGGCAGAATGAGTTTCTCTAAATCCACCACAGGCTCTTTGGAGACAGGGGTCTCCATCTGCACTTTTTTTTTCATCATTCTCTCTTCATAGGAGAGGCCACTGGGACCCAGAGAGGTGACTTTCCTAAGGTCATAGCAAGGGCCAGTGTCAAAATTCAAGCCCAGGTCTGTCTGACTCCGCCACTCCATTGCCCACATGATCTCTGTGACATTAAAAATACACGCATGCGTGTGCACACATAGACCACACTGGCATCTCTGTTTGGAAAAAAAAAAAAAGAATGGAATAGCAGTTTGGGAGCAAATTTTGCTCATCCCTACCCCATTGAAGAAAAAGAAAACAAGTTTTCTACACACAGAGAATGGGAAACTGTATTTCAAAAAAACCGAGTGCTCAGAGAAAACCAAGCGGACACAGGGCAGCGTGGGAAAGTGAGTGTCAAGGAAAGGAGAAAATCATAGCGGCGTGAGGGGGTGAGGGCTGTGATGGACGGATGGGAATAAACGGAGAAAAGCCGGAGAACGCTTACATCTCTTCAGGTGAAATCAGCTTCTGTGTAAGTGTGGACATGATGGGGATCTGAAAAGCAAATCTTAAATGTTCCTCCTTGGAAAGATAATGGATATGGATGGAATATTTTAGTAATCAGTCATGAACAAGAAAACTTGAGAGAAAATCCTTCTAAGGAAGAGCATCTGGCTCCTACAACCAGCATCACTTTTCTTTTTTTCTTTTTTTTGTATTTTCTGAAGTTGGAAATGGGGAGGCAGTCAGACATACTCCCACATGCACCTGACTGGGATCCACCTGGCATGCCCACCAGGGGGCGATGCTCTGCCCATCTGGGGCGTCGCTCTGTCGCGACCAGAGCCACTCTAGTGCCTGAGGCAGAGGCCACAGAGCCATCCTCAGTGCCCGGGCCATCTTTGCTCCAATGGAGCCTTGGCTGCGGGAGAGGAAGAAAGAAGTAGAGAGGAAGGAGAGGGGGAGGGGTGGAGAAGCAGATGGGCGCTTCTCCTGTGTACCCTGGCCGGGAATCGAACCTGGGACTCCTGCACACCAGGCCGACGCCCTACCACTGAGCCAACCGGCCAGGGCCAACTTTTCAATTAGAAGTTAATCAAAGGGAGAAACATGGCGGCTCTGATGTTAACCAAGAGGTTGTACTCTGTATTATTCCGCAGAACCTCTACCTTCGCCCTTACCATCACCGTGGGTGCCCTGTGTGTCCAGATATAAATCTATGAACACATCAGCCAGGGGAAGCTGTGGAAACTCATCAAGCACAAGTATGAGAACTAGTTTCTTGGAGCCTCCCATTAAGGCCAGGAAGACCGGGTCTACCCACCAGCTGTTTGCCCAGAGTGAGGGCCTCAGCTTGAGATGGAGCTCCCAACACTCTCCATGGGCCACTTTTAGCTATCATTACAAAATGGCTTCCGTGACAGACTCTTGAGCTTCTGCTATGTTTAAGTATGTTTAGTCAGAGTCATCAGCAAATAAATGTAAGTAATCCTTAGAAAATAAAAGAAATTAAAGTGTTGGTTGGAGTCTCATGTGGAAAACGACCAGCAGTAAGCTGGCATAGCTCAGGGGCCTGTCCAGCTATTCCTCAGTGAATGTACAGGAACACTGCGGGGTGCAGGAGGGGCGGGTCGACTGGGCCTGGAGGTGAACGTGGACACAGTTTCACATGCACACCCAAGAGCTGACCTTTTCAAAATCTATAGTCACTTAAAATGGTAGAATGTTTAGAAGTTTGCAAAATGCTTTTTACATCATCTCACTTAAAAACCTCATCATGTGGGGTGGGCAAGTACAGAAATAAGCATTTTTTTCAGATGAGAAAATGGGACTCAAAGAGATGGAGTAACACCCAGCCCGTACTGTGGTAGACTGCAAGTGGCAAAAAGCCTTTGTAAATTCGAGGCTTAGCAAAAGGCTAAGTTCTCCCCCCTCTACCTCCATGTTGGTAGAAGCTGAGTATTTGTACTTATCCCATAGCCCCATTTCACTTGCTTGCTTAAGTTGCTGGGAGCAATTTACATGCCCTTCCTCTCACCCTTTGTTTGTTCAGATGTTGGTTGATTTCACTTATGCAGGGTGAGGGGATTCCTGTTTATGCCTTAAGAGAGTTCTTGTTTTTGCCTCAGATGTGTGACTTTGTATCAAAGACTTCCTTGTTTGCATATGGCTGTATAATAAAGCAAACTGGGGGGGGGGGGGGCTATGGGCGCTCAGATATTGCCATCAGCATTGAAGAGGCCTCCTGATCCCATCCTCTTTTCTCGGTGAGTGTATTTTCTTAATTCCACACTGTTCTTCCTCAGGACTCAGAATTACTAGCCGTGCTGGTCCGTGGCACCGTATAGCTTGGACGGGGTGGGACCAGGGTGGAACCAACGATTTCAGTCTACTTCACTTCAGACTAATATGGGGTTTCCCCTGAAGCTGGGGCTGCAGGTCCCCTTTCCCTGGGAATGGGAATCTAAAGGAAATAGAGTTTCTTCAAGCAAGGAAGAGGGGGTTAGATGATGATGAACTGGCCACTATAGACTCCCATCACACATTTATTCAGTCAGTCCTGTACTGAGAGACCTTCAGGCTGTTTCCAGTTTTTCACTCATGCACACTGCAATAAATAGTCCTGCACACATTCTACCCTCAGGTGCTTTCATTCCAGTAGGTTAGATCTCCCAGGATGGGACTGCTGGTACCAAGGGCAAGTATATTTTTGCTTTAATATGTCCTGTCTGATTCTTGCCAAAAATGTTGTGGCAGCCACACTCCCCAGCAATGGGTGGGAAGCCTGTCTCCCCACATCGCTCCAGCTTCCAGCTTATTTTCCATTGTACTCTGCCACCACCCTGGTGGAAAGCATTTGCTGACTGCCAAGCAGACAAGTTTATAGTCACCCACTGAGTTAGTGCAGATGTTCCTTGACTTACAGTGGGGATGTGTCCCAATACACCCATCATGAACTAAAAATACCATAAGTCAAAAATGCATTTAATATACCTAACCTACCAAACATCATACCTTAGCCTAGCCTACCTTCAACATGCTCAGAACATTAGCTTACATTAGCCTACAGTTGAACAAAATCATCTAACAGAAAGCCCATTTAATAATGAAGTGTTGACCAACTCGTGTAATTTGCTTAATACACTACTAAATGAGAAAAACAGAAAGGCTTTGTGGGTGCCCACTGTTAATGTGCACAGCTCAAAGCATCCTGGACCTGAGAATGTTTGAAGCATTAAACTAAAATTAATTGCTGGATGATTGGGGTGCTACAACGACAGGGTCATCAATTTCTTCTCCCTTTACTGATGAGGCTTGCAAATGTGGAGGAAAGCACTGAGCATGGACACTTGGTGATAGTTTAGCAATCGCAGTGTTCAGTGCATCACTTGTACGCCATTGTAAGGTAAAAAAAAAACTAAGTTGAATCGTAGTAAATTTGAGACCATCTGTATTAGCTAATTGCCTTCAGATATTTGATTCCTAAAAGACTCTTCTTTCTCTTCCCCTTTGTGAGGAAAACAGCTGTGTTAGGCTTGCTTACTGGTTTACCAGCTGCAAGCCCTTTGCGTGATCAGTGCATGAGCACGTGGCAGTGCCACGTGTGGATAGTCTCTGTAAGGCTATGGGTGCTTGCGCTCAGGGGGATTGTGGGTAGTGGATTGTGATTGCCTGCCTGCCACTGTGAGGGGACATTTTTGCTGTTTGTTTGCCTGAGAAGTGGTTTTTCCCTGTGGGTTTGCTCATCTGCCACTGCGAGACTCTATTAAACAGAAATGGCCCAAGGCTTTCTGGCTCCATATTTCCTCTACCATTTGCCTGAATCCAATGTGGACCTGACTGGCCTTGGCCACCGGCATTATACTCTTCCTCTTCCTCTTCCTCTTCCTCTTCTTCTTCCTCTTCCTCCTCCTCCTCCTTTTCTTCTTCCTCCTCCTCCTCCCCCTCCCCCTCCTCCCCCTCCTCCCCTTCCCCTCCTCCTCCTCCCCTCCCCCTCCTCTTCCTCCCCCTCCTCCTCCCCTCCTCCTCCTCCTCCTCCTCCTCCTCCTCTTCCTCCTCCTCCTCCTTCTTCTTCTTCTTTCTTGCCTTTATTGGCTACTTCAGAGGAATGAAGGGGGAGGAGTGGGTAGCTATGATACCAGGCTGGTGGTGCCCTCTGGCTTGTAGGTGATGAAGAGCTAGCCCAGGTAGTGGCCAATCATCTCAGGTTTGGTTTCCACCTGGCTGAAGGTCTTGCTATTGTACATGCCCACCATGCTGTCCACCACCTCTGGCAGTTTGATCCTGTTCCACAGGTGTTCTTCACCAGCTCAGGCTACTCCATGGGCAGTGCCTCCTTCTTGGACTTCAGCGGGTGCTGCAGCAGCACGTGCTACTTCCTCTGCAGGCCCTGGTTCAGCCACCGCCACCGCGGGCACTGTCGAGCTGTGTTAGCTGTCCGTAGGACACGTCAAGCCACCGTAGGACACGGAGATCCACGCTGAGGTAGGTAAACTTGTGGAATGTCTGCTTCTTCTTCTGTACCACATCTGCCTTTTGGCTGTTAGGTCCAAAAACGTCTATTCTTAAATGACAAATGAAGCTGGTCTGGGGTTGACAGGTTTCACCAAAGCTGTAATTGCTACAGTCTGTGAAAGTTGAGTTTGGATTCTCAATCTGCTGCTTTAGGTGGTTCTTGTTCTTCTTCTACTGGTGCACACACTATAATGAGCCTTGTCCTAACTGTGTGTTTCCTGGTCCTAAGCCACTTTTTTTTTTTTTTTTTCATTTTTCTGAAGTTGGAAACGGGGAGGTAGTCAGACAGACTCCCGCATGCACCTGACCGGGATCCACCCGGCATGCCCACCAGGGGGCAATGCTCTGCCCATCTGGGGCGTTGCTCTGTTGCAACCAGAGCCATTCTAGTGCCTGAGGCAGAAGCCATAGAGCCATCTTCAGTTCCTGGGGCCAGCTTTGCTCCAGGGGAGCCTTGGCTGTGGGAGGGGAAGAGAGAGACAGAGAGGAAGGAGAGGGGGAGGGATGGAGAAGCAGATGGGTGCTTCTCCTGTGTGCCCTGGCCAGGAATCGAACCTGGGACTCCTGCACGCCAGGCCGAAGCTCTACCACTGAGCCATCCGGCCAGGGCCCTAAGCCACTTCTTAAAACATTCCCATGGCTTTTGTTTACCCTTAGAACATATTGGAAGGTTTCTGTTTGTTTTCTTGTTCTGATTTTGGTTTTTGCCTTTGACCAGTTTAGAGAGATGTGCCAGGAATCTCACACTGGTCACCTTTCTGTCCCAGATCAGCCGGAGTCAGGGCACATAGGAGAAGCACCCAATGAATGCATGTAATGTCAGTAGCCGAGGCCAGGCAGGTTCACATTGGATTTAGACGATAGAGAAACTGCGGAGCCAGAAAGTGTTGGGCCGTACTCATCTGTTGGAGGTTTGCAAAGACAGGCAAGCAAATAAACAATGAAAGGGAAAGAGCTAATAAACAAAGGAAGGTCTGCTATTCTCAGTAAGGGCAAGAGAGCAAGGAAAACCCCACCTCACAGTGATGGGAGATCGATCTGGGAGAATTGACCCCCAGGGGAAGCACCCATAGCCTTATATAGGCTATGCTCACATGTCTCTGCCACGTGCTCACCCACTAATCAAGCAAGGTGCTTGCGGCTGGTAAACCCACGAGCAAGCCTAACACAGCTGCCCCACAATGAGCAACTAAGTGGAACAACAAATCAATCTCTCTCTCTCTCTCACTAAAATCAATCAATCAATCAAAAAAAAAATCAAACTGCTCAGAATAGAATACTAGCCTACACTCAGTGAAAAATAACTATTGTTGGCCCTGGCCAGTTGGCTCAGTGGTAGAGCATCAGTCCAATGAGTGGATGTCCCAGGTTCCATTCCCAGTCAGAGCACACAGAGAAGTACCCATCTGCTTCTCTACCTGTCTCCCACTCTTCTCTCCCTCTCTCTCTCTCTCTCTCTCCCCCTCTCTCTTTCTTCTCCTCCTGTAGCTATGGTTTGATTGGAGAGAGTTGCCCTGGATGCTGAGGATGGTTCCATGGCCTCTGCCTCAGGCGTTAAGAAGAGCTTGGTTGCTGAGCAATGAAGCAACACCCTAGATGGGCAGAGCATTGCCCTCTAGTGAGCTTGCCAGGTGGATCCTGGTTGGGAGGCATGTGTCTACCTCTCCTCCTCTCACTGAATAAAAAAACAAAAAACAATACCTATTGTTATCATTTTGCAAGAGGAGGTAGTTCTGCATAGAGAGTGCTTTGTTCCTTTGCACAGTGTTTTCTTCCTCTGGTTCGGCAGTGCTAACTGATGGAGAGGAAGGGGAGCAGGAGAGAGAGCATGGCAAACCCCAGAGAGCTATGCATGTGAGGTGTGTGTGTATGTGTTGAGAATGTAGACCAAAAACGGATAGTAGACTGTGTGAATTATAAAAGGTAAAGAAATGAGAGGACCAATGAGGACAAAGAACCGATTCATGAGGGGAGAAGCAGTGGGGAATGTCGGCAGGTGAGAAGGCCCTCGTTAAAGTATCCTGCTCAAGGTCTTTGGGGAAGGCAGAACCGTGAAATGTGGCCCAGCTGTGGCCATCATGCTGTGGAACAAAGGTCACCAGGGCGGAGGAAAGCACAGAAGAGGGTGGTCAGGCTATTGGATAGGTCATTGACATGAAGGTTGGGGTCACCGAGGATAACAGGGAAAAGAGAAAACTGTGAACCAGGCAGTGGCAGGGGCCTGGAGAAGGTGGCGTGACCAGATGATAAGGGCTTGACTGGCATGACCAAATGGCAGGCATGGGCCTGATGTGCTCTCCCTTCCCCTTCATGTTGAAGAGCCCGGGCGGAGGCAAGGCAGTGAGAGGACGTCAAGTAGTGCAGGCAGGGTTGGGTTACAGAGGGAAGAATTCAGCGTAAATGGACAATAGAGTGGGTTTCTACAGGCTACTGTGGAAAGGCGGGTAGTCAAGAGGGTCCCTAAGAAAGATTAGGCAGAGCTGCTGAGCAATGAGGATTTGTGTGGGGTGGGGTGTTCGCATGTGTGCAGTTAGTGCTGGTGCAGGAGCTGAGACATAGAAAAGGGGGAGGTAGTTTAAAAGATCTCTGCTTGGAGAGTCCATGGCCATAGCAAATAGGAGTAGTAAAAAAAAAAAAAGAAAGAAAGGAAGAAGAAATCAATTTACTGAATTATTTTCCTCTGAAGAGGAGAGGAACATTAAATTCCTTCGTGGTCTAAGCAGCCACCAGCCTCTCCCTCCCAGGGGCCTGACACCCACCCCTGTTGCTTGACCATCAGCGCTGGTTGTTAGTTTCAAGAGGGCAGGAACCATGAGTGAGGCATGGTCATCTGGCTGTCCCCAAACACACAGCCGAGGCCTACCTGCTGCAGGACTCTCCTTGGTTTCTGCTAATGCTGAAGCGAGCTGAATGGCTAATTCATTCCTGGTACCTCTGGGGACCATGAGCTCACCATATCCTTAAAGGAAGGAGAATAAACAGGATAGAGGAGCTGCTTCGGAGTTAAGTAAACCTCTGGCACTTGCTGCCTCCCACACATCTTTAGGGAGACAAAGGGGCCCCGAAGGGCCGGCAGTTCCTGGCTGCCACCCTCTCCAGCCTTCCCTCTCCAGCCTTCCTTCCCTCTCCACAGGCAGCTCAGGGTCAGGGCTGCTCCCCAGCACACGGGGACAGCAGAAGCGGCCCTCCTGCCAGGCTTTCCTATGCCTCTGTGGACACCACTCTGCGTGTCAGCTCTGCAATGCCATCCAAGGACCTTTTGCCAAAAATAAAATCCTTCTTCCTGATCTTGGATTTTTCACACTTTTCATTCCCCAGTCTTTTTTGTCTTGCTCAACTTAACTCTTGCACTTCTAAGTCCCAGCCAAGAAAAACCTTATCCTCTGAAAGCACTCCTGCTTTCTCTCACCTCTGAGTCATCTGTCTTGTTCCACCTGTCTGGAATGTCCCCTTCCTTCTCTATCTGAAGGGGGGTGCCAGGAAACACATCATCAGTCGCTAGAGGATCTGTTTGTGGCTCCTTCAAGACCGAACCCTTGACTCTCTTTACTGGCTTCTCTTCAGAGACACTCCCTCTCCTCTCCTTCAGTTTTGGCACCTTAGCTCCTAGGTATTTCTGGGTTTCTCTGTGCGTGTCGGGGTGGTGGAGGGGGAGTTGTGCCCCCAGCCCCAGGTAACTTTCTGAGTGAGGCATTCTACTTATTATTTAAATCAATCTATTTAAAATTTTCACTTCCCCTGACATTTTAGGTCTTCCTGACTTATTATTTTTATCTTAGTGTCTTCTTCTTACATTATTTACACAGTGGGGCCCTTTAATATCATACCCACTTTGCTTTAACTTGAGTGAAGGGAATATTTAGTTGGCCACTGGTTTTTGTCCTCGATAGTGGGTTCACCTCGATGTTTCATTAATCTCACAATAACCCACATTTTCCACACTTGTATTGTTTGGAATCTAATATAGTGTTATATTACGGCTTTATTTTACTTTATATTTTCACTTATTTGCTTATTTGTCACCTTCATCGAAATGTAACATTCACAAGGACAAAAATTTTATTCATTTGGTTCTCTGTGGTGGTCCCAGTGTCTAGAACAGTCCCTGGTTTCGTAGGCTCTCGAGATGTTTATTGGTTGGATGGATGGATGGATGGATGGATGCACCCACATATCATCTCTGCCAGGGTGGGGCCCTCACCTTCCCTCCCTCCCTCCCTCCTTCCCTCCTCCCTCCTTCCCTCCCTCCCCTCCTCCCTTCCTCCCTCCCTCCCTCCCTCCCTCCCTCCCTCCCTCCCTCCCTCCCTCCCTTCCCTCTTCTTTCTTTCCTTAAGTGAGAAGCGGGGAGGCAGAGAGACAAACTCCCATATATGCCCCAACTGACTGGGATCCATCTGGCAAGTCCTCTATGCCCATTTGGGGTCATTGCTCCGTTGCTTGGCAACTAAGCTATTTTAGCACCTAAGGCAAGTCCATAGAGCCATCTTCAGCACCCAGGGCCAACTTGCTCCAACCCAGCCATAGCTGTGGGAGGGGATGAGAGAGATAGAAAGGGAAAAGGGAGGAGTAGAGAAGCAGATGGTCATTTCTCCTATGTGCCCTGACTGGGAATGGAACCAGAGACTTCTACACACTGGGCGGACGCTCTACCACTGAGTCAACTGGCCAGGGCCACATTTCCTTTCTTAGTTTTGGTCCATGAGGCCTTCTTTGGGGGTTAATGGGTTTGTGACATGAGCTCACTCATGGCTGGCCATTTGGCAATTTGGCATAGAAAGGGGTCTGAGCCCCCGGAGCAACCCCTTTGAAAAAGGAGGAAAACTAGGTCCAGCATTAATTACTTTGGGACAATAGCTATTCTGAGAAACAAACCAGGTGCTGCTAGGGTGAGGCTGTGCCCTGGGGCACGTTTCTGGTCTCAGGAGACTCATCACACCTGCTCAGGAGGAGCCACTAGTTCATGAATTGTCATGCGTCTTTAATTTTAATAACTTCTAGGATCCAGATCTTGAAAGTACTTACATTTCAGGGTCAAATAAGATAGAGACAGCTTGGTTCAGCTCTTTCTGGCTCCTGTACAGCCAGGCAGTGGGTGAGGCTGTAGTTTTTCAAAAAGCCCACCTGGCTCAGGCCTGGTCCTTGACAGAACCACAGGTGGGCAGCTCCAGTGTGACCTAGTCTGAGTAAGAACCAGCTGGAAAGCATGTGCACGGTAGGCTTAGGCAAAGGTTGGGGCTGGGAGGAATGGGGGAATGAGCATGATGTAGGGCTGGGGGCCAGATAGAACTCATTATTCAACAGTCCAGGCTGAATCCAGGAATCAGGGCGGAGCAAACACTTGACAGGGAACCAGACTGGGACCTGGCACAGCACCTTTGTGTGAAGTAGAAAAAGGCACTGCTCTGGGTAGACAGCAGGAAAGGAAGTCTTTCCATAACTGTTGGATGGGGTCTGGAAGGGACAGGAGAAACTCAGCCAAGCCCTGGGACAAGTTAAGGATCGGGTGTTAGGTTACTGGGCCCCCAGAGGAGACTGAGGTTGGAGGATGAGAATTCTGGTTCCTTAGGGAAAGAAGAAGACAAGGAGCCTAATCATGGCCAAGCAAGGCCAAGCCCCAGTTATGGAGTAACAATGTAGCAGAAACCCAGCTAGTGGGAACTGATATATCAAGGCCCAAGAGTGTCAGCAGCATGAATAACTCAGGGTAATGAAGGGATCCCAAGCCCCTCCCTGTACACAGATGGTGGCACCTAGCACAAGATGCTGCTGAAACCACAGGTGGCCATTAAGCACAGGGCAGCAGTGCAGGCTCTGTCCAACAAAGAGCCTTTTGGTTGGTTTACTAGAGTCCAGTGGCTCTCCACGTTTGCTTTCCGGACTAACAGAATCCTTATCATCTGGGAACTTGTTAGCAATGTGTATTCTTAGGCCTTCTCCAGACCTGCTGTCCTGGAAACTCTGAGGTTAGGGCCTAGAATCTGTATTTCAGCAGACTGCCAGATGATTCTGATTTCGATACACTTTATAGTTTGAGAACACTCTTGTAGCTGAAAAGCCCTAGCTCATGTTTCAGAGGCTGCTTTAAGGGGTGGGGGACAGACTATCCATGTCTGTGCAAGATCCAAAAGCAGATGCTTATGGGAAATGTCCACCTTGCAAAACCAAAGATTCTGGATTGAGGCTTGGAGATTGAGTTTGTGGTTAGTATTTCTTCCCCCTTAAATGGTACTGGGGCCGGAGAGGGGCTTTTCCGTAGCTCTGATTCTAACCCTGAGGTACCGTTTCTTATAGTAAGAAGGAGAGGCTTAGTATTAGAGGATATGAAATAATTACTGTTTATTTTGTTGGGCATGATAATAGTCTTGTGGTTCTGTAAGAAATGTCTTTATTTATTTATTTATTTATTTATTTATTTATTTATTTGGAGATGTACATTGAAGTCTGTGGGGCTGAAATAACATGTTATCTTTGATTTGCTTTAAATAAAAACAGCCCATCAAAAGTTGAAAAAGGAAAAAGAGGTAGAACAAATGTAGCAAAATCCTAATTGCTGAATCTGGGGCTGACTGTGTTATTCTCTCAACTTTTGTTGGACATTTGATATTTTTCTTTTTAAAAAAAAAGCATGAGGATCTAATGTAAAATATGTTGACTGTAGGTCAGAATACTATATTTGCTTTTACTGTATTTACTGTCCTTAACTGAAATTTGCTAAGAGAGTAGAACTTAAATGTTTTCACCAAAATAAAAAAGAGATGGGTGTGTTGACTAGTGGGGGGAATTTTTTCACAATGTATCAAATCACCATGATGTACACTTTAAATATCTCACAATTTTATTTGTCAATTATATCTCAAAGCTGAAATTAAAAAATAAGCCTGGAAGTAGCTGAGAAGCAAACAAATGTTAACCTTTCAGCTAAAACTAAACTCACTGTCTTTAGCTGGTACTGCCTTCAGGTGGGCTGAAGAGGGGGTTACCTACCTCCTGGGGTGCAGCACAGTAGAGTACCCCTCAGCCTCTGCTGCCCAAGTGGAGAGGCACTGCCTGCTCTCGTTCCAAATCCCACCCGGGCCTTCACAGCAGCCAGAGTGGTTGAAACCTGCACACATCTGTGGGAACCAGAAATGGCCCAGCTTGAGCTCAATTTCAGGGTAAAGGGACGTTCTGCATCATTAAATAATACAGGTCCCAGGGAGGGGACCAAGTGCTGCAGGAGGAAGTGAAGGGGACCTCTCCTCACCCAGCTGCTGGGAGCTGGGGCTACCTGCTCCCCGGGGGGTGCTGGCCAGCTTAGCCTGGCCTTCAGGGCTTCTCCGAGGACTGCTTGGCCTTTCACATTGGGTCCAATTAGTACTGTTAAAATGTAGGGTTTTGGCCCTGGCCGGTTGGCTCAGCGGTAGAGCGTCGGCCTGGCGTGCAGGAGTACCGGGTTCGATTCCTGGCCAGGGCACACAGGAGAGGCGCCCATTTGCTTCTCCACCCCTCCCCCTCTCCTTCCTCTCTGTCTCTCTCTTCCCCTCCCGCAGCAAGGCTCCATTGGAGCAAAGATGGCCCGGGCGCTGGGGATGGCTCTGTGGCCTCTGCCTCAGGCGCTAGAATGGCTCTGGACGCAACAGAGCGATGCCCCAGAGGGGCAAAGCATCGCCCCCCTGGTGGGCATGCCGGGTGGATCCCGGTCGGGCGCATGCGGGAGTCTGTCTGACTGCCTCCCCGTTTCCAGCTTCAGAAAAATGAAAAAAAAAAAAAAGTAGGGTTTTATTGCTGTGTAACCATACAAAGGGGCTTTAGTCATTTTCCTCATTCTCTTATGTCTCTTTAGGGATCTTTTTTTGATGGACAATTCAGAGGCCTGGCAGGAGCTCCAGATATTGAGCAAGGGCTCAGTATTGGCTCTCTACATAAGAATTTGTGTGTGTGTGTGTGGGAGAGACAGAGAGAGTCAGAGAGAGAGACAGACAGGAAGGGAGAGAGATGAGAAACATCAATTCTTCGTTGCGGTTCCTTAGTTGTTCATTGATTGATTTCTCATATGTGCTTTGACTGGGGGGCTATAGCAGACCGAGTAACCCCTTGCTCAAGCCAGTGACCTTGGGCTCAAGTTGGTGAGCTTTGCTCAAACCAGATGAACCTGTGTTCAAGCCTGCAACCTCGGGGTAGTAAACCTGGGTCCTCCGCATTCCAGTCCAACTCTCTATCTACTGCGCCACCGCCTGGTTAGGCAAGAATTTCTAATGTCAACTAAGAGTCCATTTTGTTAGTATTGATTGGGAGAGTTCATTTTCTTTCTTTTTTTTCCCACTGCATATTATTGTTGTTGTTTTTATTTTTTAAATAATTGATGTTACTTCTTTTTCTTCTCTTTTGGGAGAGGGATGGGGGAGGGGTGAGGTTTTCTCCAGTTCTCTAAGTCTCACGTGGACACAGGAACGGCTCTGACAGCACATTGTCTTTACGGGTTGGTCCTGGGAAAGTTTCAGCTTCATGACTATGTTCAGCCTCATCTCCTGGGCTGCCTCATTGTTTTCTCAGGGAGGACAACAACCTCCATGCTGGCTGGAAGGGGAAAGCTCGTTATTTTCCCATTTTCAAAAATTAAGGATCTTCTTTCATTACTGAGGTTAGGGAACTGACCACAAGTAATTACATTGGCTGCATTTTTGCATTCTCTGAGCATTTTAGAGTTCTCACTGCTAATCGTCCATGATGTTTTGGTAAAAATAGGCCACAGGTTCACTCTTTGTCCCAGAAGAGGAAACAGGAGATTAGTCAACAGACAAGGACACAAGGAGTGTTTAGGCAGGGCTGCCTGGGGTTCACGTCCTTTTCTGTATTTGTTTCATACCCTTGTTATTAAGTATACACACAAGTCAGGCTCTGTACTGGCCCTCAAGGTGCACCTATGGGAAGACATGGATTCTGCCTCCAATTGCTCCCAGTGTCTCGGGAAGAGACACTAACAGCTGTACCATGTGTGGGCACTGCTGTGATGAAGCTGTGTGTGGCGTGGGTGGGAGGGAGGACCCCCACCACGCCTTCTCTAGGAGAAGAGAAGGTGTCAGTATCACATGGGCTCTGAACTCTGCTTTTACTAGTCTCTTAATCTGTTTCTTCATCTGTTAATTGTGGATAAAATAATGGCTACTGAATAGGCTTGACATGAAGATAAAATGACATCATGCAGGTATAGAGGCTTTGCATAATTATTAATACTAAATATATTCATTACTTTATATCTTGTTATGTGTGTGTTACTGAAGACCTTACTAGTTTGATCCTCACTCTGGTCTAACCACGTCATCTTCCTAAAAAAACAACAACCCAAAAAACTCCTATGGTCTTCCAAATTAAGTGCAATTGTCTCTCATGCACATCTTAAATACAGTAAAATAACTAACATTTATTGAGTACTTAATGCCGGGTGATTTTTCTATGCTTATTTTATTCTCTTTTCCCCTTTTCTCTGTTAAAATCTTAAATCCTGCACATGCACCAAACATTTCACAGAAGAGGGTTAGGGAAAAAGTCCTAAGTAGGAAAGTTTGAGAATCACCTTGAGGGTCCCCTGACATTAAAGGAACAGGCTCAATTATTCTCCTGTATCCATTTGAATGGCAGTTAATACTGGAAAGAATTCTGCTTCAGCGGCTCCTTTGCCTCCAGGGGTTCAGATAAGAATTATAATTGTTATGGAGCCTGCCCAGTCCCCTAGATTGAAACAGAGATAATTCTTTGCTCTTTAACAGTGAAGTTGGAGTCCTTTGGAGACAATTTGGAAAAAGAGGAGAGAGGCAGCAGGGGAGAAGTGAGACCTGTTTAATCTCTTTATTTTCAGGAAAACAATCATTTTAATGATTCCATCCTTTAATTTATAAAACAAACACAGCTGTGACTTGACACCCTTTATCTGATTTCAAAGGTGCTAACCTTTCATCACTGGGCTCCAGAGGGGCAGCCCAACACAGATGAACAGAGGTCAATGGGTTCAGAAAAGCTGCCCGGAGTTGGGGGCAGGGGCTGGGAAGCCCAGCCACCCCAGTGCTGAGGCCCCTCTCCAGTGCTGAGGGTGTGTACCAGAGCTGGCACACTTGTTTGCAAATGGTTTCAGATCCACACATACAGTCCTGGGTAATAAAGACCCCTCATGTTTGTGTAACGGAGAAGACTACAAGCCCCTTCTCCCACCATGTTCTTTACGTGCTTGTAAACCCAGGAGTGTTGGTTTCATTCACTCCCCAAGTTGTAGGGCGATGCCTGGCACTTAGTAGGCCTTGTGCAAGCTTCTTTCAGTCAATCAAAAGGCATTTATATTAACTGCAATGTGGAATTGTGGCTAGGATATTGGAACAGTTAAAAGATATTAGTAGAAAGACTGGTGGAGTTAAAACCAAGCCTGTAGTTTAGTTCATCATAATGGCCAGTGCTAATTTTATTAGTTTTGACCAATGTACCATGGTTATGTGAGTTGTTAACACCAGTAGACACTGGGTATACAGGTAAAGAATACACAGAAACTCTGTACTATCCTTGAAACATTTAGTAATACTCCAAAATATAAAGCTTGTCATTAAAAACATTCTGAGGCCTGGCCTGTGGTGGCACAGTGAGTAAAGTGTCGATCTGGAATGCTGAGGTCGCCTGTTCAGAACACTGGGCTTGCCTGGTCAAGGCACTTACTGGAAGCAACTACTATGAGTTGATGCTTTCTGCTTCTCCCCTCCTCCCCCCCTCTTTCTCTCTCTCCCCCTAAAAAACCAATCAATGAATAGAAAAAATTAAAGAAACATTCTGAGGTTAGAAAAAGACAGTTATGGAAGTTATTGAAGATTTTATCTTTAAAATCATAAATATCTTTATTCTTTTATTTAGGTATTTGTTTTATATAAAAAATAGTCCTACTCCCATAATTCCAAGTAAAAATAGGTACTTTGGGAAGATTTTCCATGCTAATTTTGTGGTTTTAGGTACCCCTTGGTTATATACTTACACATTGCAGAAATATAGGCCCCTGTGACAATACTGAACTTTACTTTAGCCTTATGTTGCTGTAAAACAGCTAAGAAATTCCTCCCCTTCGTGTTCTGGAAATAGATAACACAAAGTACCACTCTGTCGACTGTTGAATATGCCGGAGATAATCCTTTCAGGTGGCTCCTGTAAGACTTGGTGATGACTCCCTGGTCTACCTGCCTCTATACAACCTCACGTGCCTTCCTTTTTTTGATGCATTTTTCATTAATAAATGTTCCCTTTATTGCAATAACCTGAATAAAATCATCTCCCTAATTGTTCGCTGCATTTTGTCTTGACACCTACTTAAAAAATTAGAGATGTATCTGACAGCCTGTCTCAATGGCTGGTACAGAGATGTTCACAGATGTTAGAAGCATTAACAGTGACTGCCATTAGAATCAAACTTTAGTGCTTAGAAGCACTCTTCAGATATTGTTCAGAACAACCCCCTCACATTACAGCTGTGGAAACCGAGGTCCACGGCAAGTTCATAGCAGAATGGGACCCCCAACTCAGGCTCTTCTTTACCTGGTGAAGCAGGTAAAGTCCCTTTCCTGGGACTAGCAGTGACCTGAGGATAGGGACCACTGAGGCTGAGTGGTCTCCAGAACCCAACAAAGTACGTGGAATACAGCAGGTGCCTAATAAATGTGTTTTGAATGAATGCATGAATGAATAATGGAAAGTCTCACCTTCTTCTAGAATGTTTAAGAGTGATATCTCTGAAATTCTTCAAAAGAGCCTTATAACTAGACTCTAAATTGGCATACTTTCTATCATTTCTGACCTAGGATAAGAACATGTGCTGACATAGTCCTAGGGAGTAAATATTTTTTGGAATTCTCAGGGGCTGGAGACCAATATTTTACACTACTCAGGACTTGGGTCTGTTTCGCATGGTGTAAGGCCAGTAGCCGCGGCTGCCATCACAGACACCTGGCTTTTGCGGGTTTGCATTTGCTTTGGACAAAAGGTAATGAAACTGCAGAGCCAAGAAACTGGTGGGCCATTTTCCTTTATTCTAAACTCATACCGGCCAACGAGTAAAAACAAACACACGGGCACCAAAACCCATTCTTTCCAGTTTTTTCCCAGAATCAAAGGCTCCCACCTTTGTTCACCTCCATTTTGGTTGCCTCCTGTCCTCCAACCACGTGGCCTCTCTCTCCTGGAACAACTTGGTCTCTCCTCTCTTTGCAACAATGTGGTCTCTCCTCAAATGACCTCCTAGCTCCTCCTTTTAAAATTTTCCCATGAAAGTTCCTCCTCCAGCACACATTAGCATAACCAAGCCCCTTCCCAAGCAGAAAGGCAATTAGCTGTATCACGTGAGAGCATTATCACATGAGCAGTGGCCATTTTTAACAATAAGAGTGAGCAAAACCAGAAAATACAGATTTTATAAACTCATTTGCCCAACACATAGCTTACATGAAATAGGGGCCATCTGGACATTGTGTGCTGGCCACTGGATGGGTATAGTAGAGAAGTAGAGAACACCAACTCAGAAGCAAGACTTCTGGGGTAGAAAAACCACCTCTGCCACCTTATTAGCTCTGTAACCTTGGGCAAGTTATTTATCCTCTCTGAGTCTCAGTTTCCTCCTCTGTAAAATGGGATCAGTGATAATATACCTAACTTATGGATGATGACGTGTGTGTGTCCACAAATGGTTGTAATTGCTTGGATCAACACCTGGCTTTTAGCTAGTCTGCACAAGCACCATCTATTACCATTCTTATTTTTATGATGGAGACAGGGCAAAATGACTCCACCTACTTATCTATTCTTTTTTTTTTTTTTTTTTTTTTTTTTTTTGTATTTTTCTGGAGTGAGAAGCAGGGAGGTAGAGAGACATACTCCTGAATGTGCCCGACTGGGATCCACCTGGCAAGCCCACTAGGGGGCGATGCTCGGCCCCTTCTAGGGCGTTGTTCTGTTGCCACCAAAGCCATTCTTGTGCCTGAGGTGGAGGCCATGAAGAAGCCATCCTCAGCACCCAGGCCAACTTTGCTCCAATGGAGCCTTGGCTGTGGGAGGGGAAGAGAGAGAGAGAGAAAAGAGGGGAAAGGGTGGAGAAGCAGATGGGTCCTTTTCCTGTGTGCCCTGGCCGGGAATCGAACCTGGGACTTTCACACACTGGGCCAATGCTCTACTACTGAGCCAACTGGCCAGGGCCTACATATTTATTTTAAAACTTCTCTGGTTCCTCTTAGAAACATGCAGAATGCCAGTGTAGACTTGGCATTAAAACCAACCATAAGAGCCTGACCAGGCAGTGGCACAGTAGATAGAGCGTTGGACTGGGATGAGGAGGACCCAGGTTTGGGATCCAAAGGTCACCGGCTTGAGTGCGGGCTCTTCTGGTTTGAGCAGGGCTCACCAGCTTGAGGCCAGGATCACTGGCTTGAGCATGGGGTCACTTGGTCTGCTGTAGCCCCCCCCTTCCCCCGTCAAGGCACATATGAGAAAGCAATCAATGAACAACTAAGGTGCTGCAACAAAGAGTTGATGCTTTTCATCTCTCTCCCTTCCTGTGTGTCTGTCCCTATCTGTCCCTTTCTCTGATTGTCTCTGTCACAAACAAACAAATAAAACCCAGCCACCAGAGAAATTATCTTCCCTGTTTTAGGATGTTTTCTGTGTCACAGGGAATATGCCTTGAAGGTTCCTTGTAGAGCTGTCTGCTCTTGGTTCTTGGTCCCACTCTTTGACCCAAATGAGTCATCAGTTAGGAATTTATTGCTAGAAGAAGGGTCACCTAGGAGGAAACTGCCCTTTAACCTCGTCTCCTTTCTCTGCCTTAGCTGCAGGAACACTGGCCTCCCCAGAGAAGGCTGGGCTTTCTCTCCTTCTCACTTACAAAAATCAGCTTGGTAAGGTAGTGCCCCTCTGGACCAGCATTCTCTTTGGCTTCTGTCAGCATCAGACTCGAATTTCCCAGAATAAATTAAATAAACACAAGGATTTATGATGTAATCCAAGAGAGAAGTTTCTATTTTAACTAAGAGCTCCTGCTCCAAGCCAAATTGCCTGTGGCAAGGCCATTTATAGTTGGGACCAGGAGAGGTAGCTAATGGGCATGAGAACAAATATTTTAAACCTGCTTTCATAAGTGGAATGGGTAGAATAAGTGTCCAGAATGAGACAAGTGTCTGTAAGGAACTATATATTTTTTAGGCCTATCCCATTTACTTCCAAAAATTATTTTAGGATGTTTAATGTTAAAGACACATGGGCAGTAAAATCCATGTAGATAGATAGTTATACAAAGAGACCCACAGATATATAGCATACATATATATATATATGAAAAATCAAATATGTACATAGATATGATAAATGGAGATATAACTATAAGAAAATATATGCTAATATAGTTATAATTGAGTACTAAATGTAGCACTAGGATTTCTGGCAGCTAACCCAAAATGAGAAATACAGTGGGATATATATAATTTTCATCTGGTAAAAAGAAAAATACAAGTGTGAGATACTGGGATTGGCAAGATCCCTAAAGACAGGTATTAAGGAAGACACATTTCTGTGTTGCCAAATAATCCTCTGCTATTATTCAGGTAAGAAATGCCCCAGAGTACCAGGTATATTCTGTCTCAGAGGTAAAAATAGCCAATTTAAGAAGTAAACAGCATCAGAACTACATGTGTCCCTCATGGGTCAGAGACTGTAGGAAAGTGAGGAGAAATACCATCACCCAAGAAAGGCTTCAGCAGGATGCTCATTGAAGCAAATAATAAAGTCTGTGAGATGGCTTTGGATTTCATGAAGGACCCATTTTCATCAACAAGGGCATATTAACAAAGGCTCAGAAATTCATCCTTTGCCCAAAGAGAACACAGAACTGTTTACTCTGCTGAACAAACCTTAGAGGGCTGACAAATACTTTTTTTCTTCTGTAAAACAAAGAAGGGAAAAGGAATTCTAATACAAAGCCAGGAACTTAACAGACATGGATGTCAGCCTCTACACAATTTTGCTTCTTGTTAGGACTCAGATGCTGCTCATGGTTTCAGGAACTAGGGCCACTGGCATCCTATATGTGGCTTAAGTGGCTGCTAATGGAGGAGGCCACTCCCTCAACCTGGGTCCTAGCCCATGCCCAGGTGCTACAGCTGCTGAGAACACAGGAAGAAAGGCCGGTTTATACACATTTCCCAGTTTGGGAAGGTGGGAATGCTACAAAGGACATTATTGAGTCAATTGAAAAAAGGAGTGTATCAATGTTAAATTTACTAAAAGTGATAATATACTGTGGTTGTATAAGAGAATACTTTTGTTCTTAGAAAACCCACATTGATGTATTTAGGGGTAAAGGGCTATGATGTAGATATTTACTGTCAAAAGATTAAAAAAAATATTTTACATATATATGTGCATGTAAACCTATATATTTACATATATAATATGTGTATACATATATATGAGAGAGTACAGGTGATGAAACAAATGGGCAAAATGTTAACAATAGGTGAATCTGAGTAAAAAGTAGATAGTCTACTATGTCTAATTTATGTTCTTGCAACTTTTCTGCACATCTGTAATTATTTTCAAATAAGAAATTAAAAATTTTTTACATTATTAGATGAACAACTCTTTGGGCCTTGTTATTACATAAATTAAGACTGCCTTCTCTCCTTTTGTTCTTAAACAAATGTCCTAAAACAGGGGTCAGCAGCACTCTCTACCTCACTTCCAGCTCATGCCTCAACCTAGCAAGACTGTCCTCTGCCTGCAACTCGATGATGTAACTATTGTTGCCCCCACCCACTCCCACTGTTCTCTAGTTCTCTACTTGGCAGTCTCTCAGTGGTCTAGATTCTTATTCTTTGTGATGTGACCTTCCTACAGCACTGACGTTGTTGACCACCCCCTTCTACTTGGAACTCTTTCCAGAATTTCTGCCCCTCATGTTTTGACGTCATCTGAATTGTCCCAGTAAACGGAAGCTGTCCCAAGATGTGCTCTTGGATTCTCTTCTCGTTTCACTTTCTTTTTCAGCCACTGAATCAGAGGGGTGGAGATGATAGTGGGAATGACTTCCACATTGTATCTTTGATCTCACTGTTCTCCCAGGCTCCAGAACTCCATATCCAACTGCTTGCATCTCAGCCTCAGTGGGCCTCTACCCATACTCTTCCTCTTTGGCTCAATCCTGTTCTAAAGTCATTTTGTAGATCATTCAGACCCTTAACCCCGATATCTTCTCCTGTGTCAATCTTGTTGGTCATTCTCTTCTGCTATCAATCTCCAATCTTACCCCTCTTTGCCGAGGCCACTTCTCTGACCAAGTCAGGTCCCTATAATTCTTGCTTTGACTGTTAAAACAGCTTTTAACTATTCTATTCACTTCCAGTTCCTACATTTCTGTCCTTTGGCCAAGAACATATATTTCTAAAACTCTGATGTGATCACATCACTCCTATAATGACATTTCTTCATGTCTCTGCAGTACCAACAGAATAAAATCTAAAGACCCTAGCATTGAAGTTCCCCATTATTTCAATATACCTTGTCATTCTAACCTTGTCTTCAAAACAATATACACTCCATGCTGCTGGGCTGGTCACTGTGCCTTGAATCCTCTTCCATTTTTCTGACCTTGGATCTCTGCCCCTCCCTTTGCTTATAATATTATACATGCCCCTTCCTGTCATCCAAGGCCAAATCCCAGTGCTGCCTGTATTAAGGAGTCCTCTAAGGTCCTCTTAAGCTGAATGAATTTGTTCCTCTGGGTTCCTTTGTCCATGGTTGTACCTTTGGTGTTTCAGATTCTCCATGTGTCTGTGTCACTAACTTCACTTCTAATGGGTTGTCTGCTCCCGAGGTAGGCTCCATACCTCTTCCCTTTGGCACCTTACTCATCGTGGAGGCACTCAATCAATGTGTCTGTGCTTCGTTAGAAGACTCTGCAGACTCAGAGTCTCACATTTGAGACATAAAACCACTTTCTCCAATCTGTGACATTTCCCCCCTTGTTGAACAGAACATTTCGAGTACGGGGATCCTATTTGCTTTCCTAGGAGGCACTGGATGGCAGACCCCTAGACCGCACATGGCCTGTTCTATGAGACTGGGACAAGAGCTAGCAGGACGGGACATCTGTTTGGGAATCGAAATAGGACTAGGAAGAAATAGGGAGAAAGCAGCAGCCCTTTGGGTGTGGGACGTGCTCCTAGGTAAAGGCTGAGTTGGTTTGGGTCTTCTGGGAAGCAGATGCTAAGACAGTGAGAAATGTAAGAAGTTTATTGGGGGTTGTTAAGGACTACATTGTATTCCTTTCCTCAATGTAACTGAATTTGAAGATAGGGATTTTAAGGAGGTAATTCAGGTTAAATGATGGCAGGGTGAATACACAATACGGTGTACAGCAGATGTGTTATAGGATTGCGCACCTGAAACCTGTATAATTTTGCTAACCAATGTCACCCCAATAATTTCAATGAAAAAAGAAGAGGTTAAATGAGACCTGATAGGACTGGTGTTCTTATAAGAAGAGAAGAGACTCTCTACGTGCACAGAGGAAAGGCCACAGGGACACAAAGTAAGAAGGCGGTGGTCTACAAGCCAGGAAGAGGGCTCTTACCAGAAACCAACTCTGATGGTCTCTTGATCTTGCACCTCTAGCCTGTAGATCTGTAATAAAATCAATGTCTACTGTATCATCCAGCCAGTCTGTGGTGTTTTGTTAGGACAGCCTAGACCAGTGGTTCTCAACCTTTCTAATGCTGTGACCCCGCAATACAGTTCCTCATGTTGCGGTGACCCCAAACCAAAAAATAATTTTGGTGGCTACTTCATAATTGTAATTTTGCTACAGTTATGATTCGGAATGTAAATACCTGATATGCATTATGTATTTTTCGATGGCTTTAGGCGACCCTGCCAGGGTCGTGACCCACAGGTTGAGAACCGCTGGTCTAGACAGACTGACACGGGGGTAATCCTGTGAAAGATGAGTAGGAGAGGCAAGCAGACGTGTGTAGGGATAAGCCTCAGAACACAGTGGTGAACTGATAGTCTCAGACAAGCCATTGGGCGCTCTGGTGCCATGAGTGCCCATTTGAGGCTGAGTCAGCCAGGCCCTAGTACTCCATGTTCAGTCACTGCCCGGGGGCTTGTGGCCTCAGAGCTGAGGTGGGGCCTGAAGGCTCTAATCCAGTGGTAGTCAACCTGGTCCCTACCGCCCACTGGTGGGTGTTCCAGCTTTCATGGTGGGCAGTAGTGGAGCAACAAAAGTATAAATAAAAAGATAGATTTAACTATAGTAAGTTGTTTTATAAAGATTTATTCTGCCAAACTTAGCAAAAATCCAACATAAAGTACTTGGTAAGTCATTATTATTATATGCTTTAACTTGCTGTAACTCTGCTTTATAAATTTTATAAAGTAAAGCTACTTCCCTACTTTATAAATCACCATTACTGTGGAACCAGTGGGCGGTTAGAAAATTTTACCACTAACAGAGACACAGAAGTGGGCGGTAGGTATAAAAAGGCTGGCCACCCCTGCTCTAATACGTGCGGGCGGTCAGCTCACCACACTCCTTGCAGCTGAACAGCAGCAAGCTGTTTAAGAGGAGATCTGCGTGGCTGCCCAGGAGCACTGGGGCAGCAACTGGACTGGTGTGGAGACGTTACTGTCTCCCTTTCCATCTGTGCCCCCAGCCCCACGCTCCCCAGGCTCACACGTTTTCTGAACATGGTACTCCAGGCACCCAGAAAGTGTGGAGGGAACCGAGGGGCTCCTGAATCACCAAGCTGGTGGCCTGAGGAGAGTGGGAGGGGAGGTTTTCCAACTGTGTGTGAGCTCTCTGTAAAGCGTAGCCCAGGCTCCTGCCCTCCCTGCGGGCTCCTGCCTCTAGCATTGTCCCCTAACTCCTGGTAGAGACGGCCCCGAGTCTGGCCCATTAGGAAATATTTCACTCAACTGACACATTTGTCACCTGCCTGCTGCTCTTTGGCTACGGCCAAGAGACTGGCCACCCCTCCCCAATTTTCCTGTGCTAGAAACCACTGAATCCTTGCTGCTGCTGTCCCCTTAAGAGAGGAAGAAATGGGAGTCGTGAGCAGATGGGTCCCTACACACAGGACCCTCCTCTTGCCACTCGCCCTCCCCTTACCATCCCATTCTTCCTCCCAAACCCAGACTGGTGAGAAACTGCTGAGAAACAACACCCACAATTAAGTTCGAGGTCACGTTTAGTTCAGCACCATTGGCTGCTTAATTGGCTGATTCTATTGCTACTCCCCTCGTCTGCCAATACAGCCTCTAACAAGCTGCTGGCAGGGCCATTAATCCTCAGGTTCCCGAGACCTGGCTGATACAAGGATTTGTTCCCTTCCTGGGCTTCTGTCTATCTGCGAACCTGTCCGGGGCAGGGGGGGAGGGCAGGGCAGTAGGTTCGTGTCCAGAAGTTCTGCATGAAACTTCGTGGGGCTCAGAGACCAGCCATCCCAAGGAGGAGGCACCAGAACCCAGGAAGGAAGCTCTAACTTTATTTCTGGGCCCAGTAAAGGCGGGCCTGACTTCCCCCTTGGGCCTTGTGGGTCCGCTTCCTTCAGCCTGGGCCAAGGGACAGAAGAGGCAGTCAAGTTCACGGGTAGAGAATGCACAGTCAGGCAGGCCCTGGTAGTTCTGCAACCTGCCTTGGTCTCTTATTAGCCATGTGACCTTGGGAAAGTTATAGTCACTGATCTTTTCTGGGCCTCAGACTCTTCCCATGTAAAAAACGAGACAATGGCAACAACTATTATTGTGTTGTCACTTACAAATAAGGATTACATGATGTTGTAAATGTAAAGTGCTTAGCGTAGTGCCTGCTGACGTCATCAGGGCGGTAATGACATTGGAGAAGCAAGTGAAATCATACAGCCAGAGGCAGATGGTGTCAGCTTCAGTTGGCAGAGGGAACTATACATGATGGGCAATGGAGAGATGGCATGTCTCTCGGGGATGGGAGGCAGCTGTAAAGTCTAACAAGTTTGAGCAGAGTTGAAATTTGGATTTTTGTGGGCCGGTTACCCTCATGAGGGAAGGCTTCCGTGGGTGCGCCTCCGTGGGCTCTGCCCTCCTCCCCAGCTCATCCGCTTACTGTGTGGCCAACAGAAGGAAGGCAGATGCACAGGCATCGTGGCTGTCACTATCATTGCCCAAATCTGGGGTGCAGTTTGCACACACCTATGTATATTAGTGCATTTGATCTTCAGTGCAACCCTGGGAAGGTCATTGAGGTTCACATTTATGAATGAGAAAACTGAGACGCAGAGAGTTGGCTACTCATCTCGGTCGGCCACAGTGTGAGTGCAGAGGTGGAGCAGGAGTCCAGTTTCTCTCTGTTGCTGAGTCCAGCAGTGCTTTATGCCGCCATAACAGTCACCACTCACATTGCCGAGGGTGTGGGCTGCTTGTGACTCTTCTAAACATTGCTGGGAGAGGTTGTCTGTATGTGACTTAACTCTTTGCTTATAAAAGGCACAGGTCACTTAGACCAAGCCACATTGTTAGTAAAAACAAGTGCCAGCCCTGCTAGAGACGGACTCTGTGTGTCTCAACAAAGTTCACATGTTAAAACCTATTCCCCATTTGGGTATTTGGAGATAGTGAGGGGAGGGGATTAGGTCATGAGGGTGGAGCCCTCACGATGGGATTCATGCCCTCGTAAAAGAGACCCAGAGAACTCCCTTCCGCTTCCACCATGTGAGGACATAGTGAAGGACAGACAGCCCATCTGTGAAGCAAGAAGTGAGACTCACCAGACACTGAACTGCTGATGCATTGATCTTGGACTTCCCAACTTCCAGAACTATGAGAAATAAATTTCTCTTGTTTATAAAATGCTCAGTCAATTTTGTTATTGCAGCCGGAATAAACGAAGACAAGCCCTCCACCCCTTCCTTTCTACTAAGACTTAAAGGCTGAATGTGGGACTAGTGGCTTCGACTTGAAAATATTTTCCCTAGTTTCATTACTAAGTTTAAAGCCCCTGGGTTACTCTCACATTATGACAGAAAAGGGCTAGATTTTTCAAATAACTACTCTTACCGCTCTTATCTAGTAGCCAATTGGAAGTCTCTGTTCCACCAGGTGAGGTCAGGAGAAAGACAAATCCCACTGGCAATGGCTTGTTTTTAGATGCTGGAGGAAAAAATGTTCCTTAAAAAACAGAAGAGATATCCTTTCCCTTTTTGTTTGAATTCTACTAAGGAGACCAAAAAAACCTAGGAGGCCATCGCCAATTCCTGTCCAGCCTATCAGACTTAGGAGGGGTCGGATGTGGGTGGTGGGGGGAACTAAGTGACCAGATGCCCGGTGAAGGTGATGGAAACATTTTGGCTTGTTGGGAGGGGTGCCCAGTACCCCCACCTGCCTACTGACCCCTTTACTTTGTTTACCTAATTTAACAAGGTTTCTTGTGCTAATTTGACTCCTGTTCCTTAGGAAGCTGAGACATGGGGGTCTGAGTTCACAACTGGGGCAGGAGGGTTGAGCTATCATCCTTTCAACAAGTCTCAAAAATAATTGTCCCGATTTTAGAAATGTGTATTTAAAAAAATTACTGAGACACCTGGGAAATGAGAGAATAAGAGTGAAGCCATTTGAAACTCCTGGGTGTCTAAGGAATATGCCTTGTTTTCAATATCTCTAAAGATAATGGGGGTGGGGGGTGGTGAGGAACGTGAGGAGGGAGTCAACCAGGTATCACAAATCATGGAGGTTCAAGATAATCTCATCCTCACATTTCTTTTCAACGTCTTCAGAAATTTTACCGGGTTGGTAAGGAGCTAAACGGACTGATTTGAAGTTCTAGTTCCTTTATTTTATTTTATTATTATTTTTTGTTACCGTATCATTCCAGGCAGGCTTGTTAATGAGCAGGGGGATGGCTAAAAGGCAGGCAGGATGTGGGAAGAAAAAGGAGGAGTCGTGATAATCCACAAACTAGATAATTGGCCTGTGATTAATCAAGGGCAATATTTCAGCACTGATTCTTTTAGGGGAAGCACAGAGAGGGAACAGAGGGAAGAGCTGGCATCTAAAAGCCCTGGAGCCTTAATGAAGAAGAAATCTGTTCAGCCAAGTGTTAAGGAGTATGGGCTAGCATAAGTACCCAATTAAGGAAGCCCTTGCAAGATAATTCACTCCGAGGAAGTATTAGGAAGGGTAGAAATTTGTTCATTTAAGATCAAAACAACAACAACAATACTCTATCAGTTTTGTAGACATATTTTGGTGGGTTCCCCAGTATCTCTTCATTTTCCCTTTCCCCTTCTTAATAACATCTCTAATTTTCTGTGGGAAGCCACTCTTCCTCCCCTTCTCAGCTGTGTGCTCCTAGGTGCTAGGAAGGGAGCATGTGATCACTCCATCCCGTTTCTTCGGGCCTTCCAGTTGGGAAAATCATTCTACTCTGCCCATCAAGGCCAACAAGGCTCATTTGGGGGCATTAACAGCCATCTCTGGGTCATGAGAAAAGAACCTCATGTGGGTAGAGCCTGATGAGGAATTTAAGCTGAGAAATGGAAGAGAGAAAGACCTGGTGGCGTGGTTTGGAGCTCAAAAGCAAGCCTCCCCAGAAGCCCTACTTCTAGACCAGGGGTCGGGAACCTATGGCTCGTGAACCAGATGAGGCTCTTTTGATGGCTGCATCTGGCTCACAGACAAATCTTTAATAAAAATAATGATAATATTAAAATATAAAACATTCTCACGTATTATAATCCATTCATTTCCTACCGCTCATGTTCATGGTTGCGGGTGGCTGGAGCCAATCACAGCTGTCCTCCGGGACAACATCAAATTTTTATTGGGGCCCTGGCTGGTTGGCTCAGTGGTAGAGTGTCGGCCTGGTGTGCAGAAGTCCTGGGTTCGATTCCCGGCCAGGGCACACAGGAGAAGCGCCCATCTGCTTCTCCACCCCTCCCCCTCTCCTTCCTCTCTGTCTCTCTCTTCCCCTCCCACAGCCAACGCTCCATTGGAGCAAAGATGGCCCGGGCGCTGGGGATGGCTCCTTGGCCTCTGCCCCAGGTGCTAGAGTGGCTCTGATCGCAACAGAGCGATGCCCCAGAGGGGCAGAGCATCGCCCCCTGGTGGGCAGAGTGCCGCCCCTTGGTGGGCGTGCCGGGTGGATCCCGATCGGGCGCATGCGGGAGTCTGTCTGACTGTCTCTCCCCGTTTCCAGCTTCAGAAAAATACCAAAAAGAAAAAATTTTTTTTATTGGATAATGCATAATATACACGGGTCGTTGTATGGCTCTCACGGAATTATTGCAATACATTTTAAAATATGTGGTGTTCATGGCTCTGTCAGCCAAAAAGCTTCCCGACCTCTGTTCTAGACGTTTCAGTTAAATTAAACCAGTAGAACACCTTGATTATCTGAGCCAGGTTGGATTGGATTTTCTGTTTGTGACTCAAAGCATCCTATCTGAAACAACTAGCAACAAAAGACCCAGTGGGAACAAAGTCAGCATCATTGCTGGGAGAGGACTTAATGAGAGGGACACCTAGTCAAAACTCAACTGTGCTTGTGTGTTACACCCCAGGTACAGAGTAGCTGATGTATGGGTAAGCTTTAGGCTTTATTCTTGCCTGTCATAGAGCCTGATGCTATAGAAATAAGTCCAGGCTAAACTCTGGATCAAGTTTAGCAGAAGTGTTTCAGCCATATCCTGTTTCCCTACACTGGCCAAGCACTAACTAACACTGGTGTGCAGGGAGTGTTGGGGCCCAAGATAAAGTCATGCATATCTCCAGGAAAACTTTTTCACTGCAAAGCAAGAGGCAACCCCCTGGGGATGAGGAATCTCACTTCCTCTTCCCTGTGTTGGGACAAGTCACCAACAAGGCCAAGCTTTAGCTCTTGATTAGTAAAATAAAATAATTCTTATTGTAAACCATACATGACCTTCTGTGCCAATTGTCCTTGCCTGAGGTGGATGGTGGACTTTTTAGAGGGAATTCCCAACAAACTTGTAGTATATAAGTCTGTTCCTGGCTTGTAAGTGACCTAAGGCAGGTTGCCTTTTTTCTCACAGCTCAGGACCTAATGCTTGGGAGGTGCTGGCTGAGTGTTTAGTGAAGGAAGGAATGAATGAATGAATGAACGGTAGCCTTAGCAAGTGCCTTACCCAATCTCTCACTTTGGAGGATCCCTAAGGAAGGGGTGCACAGGACAGGGAAGGGGAGAAGCCACAATTACACGTCCCTGGGGAAATGCTGCTGACCTATTGTGCGACCTTAGACAAATGACCTGATGTTTCTGAGCTCTGTGTCTTCATCAGAAAATAAAGTGCTGAGATCTATCTTCCAAGGTGTTGCGAGGGTTAAATAAGATAATACATGAAGGATGAAGCACACAGCGCTCAGTAGATGTCAGTCCCTCCCACCATTGCTTCCCTGAGCACTCCCAGTGCTAGCCAAAGATGCAGTCTTCGGGCTGTGGGGATATCTGCTCAGATGTGCAGTAACACTCCTGTTTTGTCTTTTCAGGGAGTCTCTTTGTCCTAAAGGGAGGACTTGCAACTGGGCATCCCCATACTGGGGAACTTTTTCAATTTCTATTGCTGCTGACACAAATTACTTTAAATTTAGTGGCTTAAAAAACTCAAATGGCCCTGGCCAGGTAGTTTGATTGGATAGAATGTGGTCCTGATATGCAAAGGTTGCCAGTTCTATCCCCAGTCAGGACACAGACAGAAACTAATCTATCTGTCTGTCTGTCTCTCTCTCCTTTCCTCTCTTTAAAAAAAAATCAATCAATAAATTAAAAAAAAGAAAAAGCAGTAAAACAACGCAAAGGTACACTCTCACAGTGCTTGCTGGAGGCCAGCAGTCTGAAATCCGTTTCCCTGGACTGAGGTCGGGGCACTGGCTGGCTGTTTCTTCCCGAAGGCCCCAGGGGCGAGCTGCTCCTTTGCTTGCTCACTGCTAGCAGCTGCCTTGCTCCTTGGCCTGAGCTTCCTTCCTCCATTGTCATTTCTTCACTCCCACCTCTGCTTCAGTCCTCACATGGCTTTCCCCTCTTCTGTAGTCAAATTTCCCTCTGCCTCCCTCTTCTAAGGACACTACTGATTACATTTAGGGCCCACCTAGATAATCCAGGATAATCCCTTATCTCAGGGGTCGGGAACCTTTTTGGCTGAGAGAGCCATGAATGCCACATAGTTTAAAACAGGGGTCCCCAAACTACGGCCCGCGGGCCGCGTGCAGCCCCCTGAGGCCATTTATCCGGCCCCCTGCCGCATTTCCAGAAGGGGCACCTCTTTCATTGGTGGTCAGCGAGAGGAGCATAGTTCCCATTGAAATACTGGTCAGTTTGTTGATTTAAATTTACTTGTTCTTTATTTTAAATATTGTATTTGTTCCCATTTTGTTTTTTTACTTTAAAATAAGATATGTGCAGTGTGCATAGGGATTTGTTCATAGTTTTTTTTATAGTCTGGCCCTCCAACGGTCTGAGGGACAGTGAACTGGCCCCCTGTGAAAAAAGTTTGGGGACCCCTGGTTTAAAATGTAATTCCGTGAGAGCCCTACAATGACCCGTGTACGTTACTCATTATCCAATAAAAATTTGGTGTTGTCCCAGAGGACAGCTGTGATTGGCTCCAGCCACCCGCAACCGTGAACATGAGCGGTAGGAAATGAATGGATTGTAATACATGAGAATGTTTTATATTTTTAATGTTATTTTTTTTAATTAAAGATTTTGGCCCTGGCCGGTTGGCTCAGCAGTAGAGCGTCGGCCTGGCGTGCAGAAGTCCTGGGCTCGATTCCCGCCCAGGGCACATAGGAGAAGCGCCCATTTGCTTCTCCACCCCTACCCCCCTCCTTCCTCTCTGTCTCTCTTTTCCCCTCCCGCAGCCAAGGCTCCATTGGAGCAAAGATGGCCCGGGCGCTGGGGATGGCTCCTTGGCCTCTGCCCCAGGCGCTAGAGTGGCTCTGGTAGCAGCAGAGTGACGCCCCGAGGGGCAGAACATCGCCCCCTGGTGGGCGTGCCGGGTGGATCCTGGGTGGGCGCATGCGGGAGTCTGTCTGACTGTCTCTCCCCATTTCCAGCTTCAGAAAAATACAAAGAAAAAAAAAAAAAGATTTGTCTGGAAGTCCAAAAGAGCCACACCTGGCTCACGAGCCATAGGTTCCCAACCCCTACCTTATCTCAAGATCTTTAATTTAATCACATTTGCCAAGTCCCTTTTGCCATATAAGGTAACATTCAGAGGTTCTAGGGACTAGGGCCTGGATATTTTTGGGGGGCCACTGTTCAGCCTATGGCAGGAACCAAGCCCTGGGGAATCCTGGTGGGCTCAGGCCACACTCAGGACCTGGCTTGGTGCTGGCTGTGGCACGAGGGGAGATGAAATGTACTTCTCAAAAGGCTCTGTGGCTGCCCTGTGAGTGTTTTCTTTGCTGGTGAACTCACTGTGCTAACCATCATCATTTATCAAAGGTGGCAGGTTATAAAAGTCCTGGCTACATTCGTCTTGTCTTTCCCCTCCCACTCAGGTCCATGAATGCCCCCGCTGCTGGCTCTGCAGTGCATGGCCCCCACACCCCGAGCCCTACCAGAAAGAAACCTCTGAGGTGCCCGGTTGTTGAGCCTGGCTCTTCTCCGGCCCGCCGGCCCGTGTGTTCCTGAAAGGCAGATCAGGGCTCTCTCCAAGGCTTCAGAGACATCATTCTGCCCAATGAATGGGACTGGCCAAATACTGAGTCTGTGGTAGGCGTCCTAACGCCAGGACAGTCTTTCTTACACAGGCTTGGCTTGGGCTTCACAGAGGAAGAGCATTTATATCAGTGAAAACAAAGTGAAGCCATAGGGCCCGGCTTCAGGACACACAGCTCTGCCCAGTGCCCCTATGTTAGGACAGTCATTCTGGCATGACTTCTCAAGAGCAGCACAGCTGGTTTCCAGGAGGTACGAAAAATGGCTTCAGAGGGCCATCTTCTCTGGAGGATGGGGGAAAGAGAAAGAGAGAGAAAATTCTCTTCACACCCGGACGGTGGGAGACAGTGTTTGTTAGGATCAGGATTAAATGGAGATGTTGCTCTGGCTGTTGTTTCTTAGTGACTATTTGGTCTAAACTATTAATTTTTAACAGCAAGAAAGATCTACATGTTGCAACCACCTCTAAAAAAAAATAAAATAAACAGGGCTTTGAAAGAAAAATCCCAGCTGCCGGGAAATGGTATTTTTCACGTATTTCTCATGAATGAATATAAACCTTTGTGTATTTATCCAATGTCCTCATTTGAGCAGAAGTAAACATGCTTTACTAATTCAGATTAATTGTGTAGGAGGCCTAAGTGAGATGTCTGCATTACTATTTTTTAAAAGAAAAGCAGTTTATTTTCAAGAGCTTTGAGTAATAAAGCTAACAAGATGTTACCTAGGAGACATATTTACAGATTTATTCTTGAGGCAAAAAGGGCTCCAATTTAGAATGCAACTCCTGGGAAGGCAGTAGTAGCAAATTGAAGGTATGTTTTTACTGCAGGTGAGGGTGTGTTAAGGTGTTTTGATTCAGAGGAAATCATTCCTTTTGTATTCTTTTTTTGTTTTTGGACAATGATGTTGCAGATTTAGGTACCCGCCATCACGCACACACAATACTGTACTACATCATTTTGCACCACAAAATAGCCATGATGCATTAGAACAGAAAGATGACTTTCTGCAGTCATCTGGTCAACCTCCATCTCTCAATCCATGAGGAGCTTGAGAGCCAGAGAGGTGAGGTGACTTATCTAGCAGAAACTATTAGCAAGTAGAAGGACCAGGTTTTAAATGTGAATTTCCTGCTCCCACATCAGTTCTCTTTTCTCTTTTACTGCTCCCTCTTTGGCATCTGCAGACACATAAGGGAAAGCAAAGAAAAAAAAGGGGTGGGATAGAAGAAGAGTAAAGGCACAGATTGAGAAAGCAATGACTCAGTAACTCATCTGTCATTTCTAACTGGATTTGGAGCATGGTACTGTTTATGCTTGTTCTTCTCTGCAGGGAAGCAGGCCCTGGACTGTGGAGCTAAGGCAGCAGTAACAGCAGCAGGTGCCGTTTATCTAGTGCTCGCTCTGTGCCAGACACTCTTCTAAACACTGTACATGGATTAACTATTTCCATCCTGAGAATAGCCCCATGAAGTAGGTACTGTTATTAACCCCATTACATTCCAGAGGAAACTGAGGCAAAGAAACTGACCCAAGCCTGACCCGTGGTGGCACAGTGGATAGGGCGTGGATGTGGAGCACTGAGGTCACTGGTTTGAAACCCTGGGCTTGCCTGGTCAGGGCACATATGGGAGTTGATGCTTCCTGCTCCTCCCCCCTTCTCTCTCTCCTCTCTGAAATGAATAAATAACATCTTTATAAAAAAAAAAAAAAGAAAGAAATTGACCCAAGGTCATGATAAGTGACTGAGCCAGGACCCAATCCAAGCCATCTAATTTATGAGCTGCCCTCTTCTACCTGGTGTCTTTCTGCCTAACCATTTTGCTCTACTCTGGAGCTTCCCAATAGGTGACACAAAATATTGGCCTTTTAGCCATTGGGCATCTGGGCAAGACTTGGAGTGGCTAGAGCCACCTAGTTGGTTGAAAGCAACCTCATCTGTTTATCAGGATTATTATTATTATGTAATCACTAGATTGTATTGTTGTTTCCATGTGCCACAATGTGGGAAAAAATGGGAAGCATTGCTCTGTTCTGTAATGTATTCTCAATGGATAATTCAGTCCATTTTAATATTGTTCATGTTGTCTGGCTAGCTCAGGATAAAATATGGCCACAGGTTTAGCCCTGTAGGCAGGTGATTTAGTCTCCCAGACCCCACATGCTCCTCTGGGAGCCATTTCATAAACACCGGGAAGAGAGGATAGGAGTATATCTGGATCTGTGTAAACCCATCGCCTCCCAGAAAGGCTACTGAGCACATGTCCTTTCTGTACAGTTTAGCATCCTCATCAGCATATGTGAAGGACAGGGCGTCCCAACCCAAGGAGGAGAAAGCATCGAGGTCAGCATCACAGAGCATTCTTTATTTCTCTATTTCTGGATGTCATTTCCATTTTTTTTTTAACCTTCTCTACCTGTCATTCAGGGGCACCTGAATTTTGTACTGGCATTGCAACAATATATTCTTTGAAGGAGAACTACCTGTTCTGTAGATGTCAGGGTTGGAGGAGTCAGCAATTATGAGCTTATGAGATAATGACATGTGTGTTTAGAGTGATGGCAAATTATACCATAGAAAAAAATTTTAAGATTCAGAGTGAACTATTTTCCCATATAAACTTACTGCCTCAGGAAATCTGTGGTTAAAATTATAAATTACCAGGAAACGTCAAATTTCCCCTAGAGAGCCAAAATAGAAATACAAGAAGAAACATTGTTGAAATCATCCCAAATTGGAAGGCAATGATTATTCAATTAAAAATAAGTGTAGTTACACTTTCTGTTTATATAGTGTCTCCTAGCAGTTTTTAGCCGAAAGGCTCAAAGGGAAATCTAGTAATCCCAGACTTCAGTCTCCTCATCTACACTAGGCCATCCAGCAGCTAACCTATTTCCTATGATTCTCCAAAGAAGTAGCTTCCTCTCTTTTCTCAGATGAATCAGCTTCAGCTTCTCATGGTCAGAAAGTTCTTTCTCGTGTCTATCCTGAATCCTACTATGACTTAAACCCACAATTTCTTGCCTTATCCTAGGGATAATGACAGACACAGTTAACCCTTCACATTCTTGGAGAGATGGACAGCTGGGGCTTACTTCTCATTGCTTCCATTTTGGGAGGATGTTGTCTCTGTGCCTTTTCCAAACCCACATCAGAGTGACATTCCAGGGTGCACACCCAAATGCAATGTGGTGGTGGACAGGGTGGTCTCTGTGTGTTCTACCAGTCTTTGTGATTCACTGTTACATCTGCACAGTCAAGGGTTGGCCAGTGCCTACTCTTGTGGAAGCATAAAACATGAGGTTTTATTATTTCATAAAAACCTAAGTAAATGCAGGTTCTGTGAGAAGGAGTAAAAGAAGCACCATTCTCAAAGTATGAGATTGCTCTGAACACCCCTCCATGCTGGTCTGGGATCTTGGGCATCTTAGTTAAAGCCTTCTAAATCTCTCAGCATCCTTATCTATGTAAAGGAAAACGGCACCTGCCTCACACAACCTCACAGGGTGTTGTTAAGATCAAAGGAGATATAGATGTCATTGCAAAGCTCACTGCTCCTTCTCAGTTTTAAACTGGCCCCCTTTGGCCAGAGCCCAGGCGCTGAATCTATCTGGGTAAGAAGATGGGGTTAAATCTAGGATACAGTGGCCCACTCATTGGGCTATTTCCTGCTGAGTTAAAGTTTGCTGACAACTTTATAATTGTGTGATAGTTCCCCTTTATTTCTTGTGGTCACAGCCTCCATGGGGGTGACAAATCTTCTATGTTAAAGGAAAAGGCAATCACCCATTGGGTTAATGTAATTCACCACACAAGACTTGACAGTCTCTATTACAGTAATCCTTTGGATTATAGGTCTTGTCAACAGAAGACCTCTGTTCAAATATACATACTTAGCTTGGTAGGGGTAACCCTTTGACAGTTGTTTCTACATTGTCACAGGTAAATTAGTTAATTCCCTAGCATATATCCCTGGGGGTGGATGGTAAGTGTTGTTTTGGTGGAATGAGGGTGCTTGCCTCCTGCATGAGGAGGGTGCCAGGCAACAGAGCGTTTGGAGTGGAAGAAAGAACACTGAACTTCAGTCCCAAGTCTGCCATTTGTGAATTGTGTGACCTTGGGCACCTCACTTTATTCTTTTGAACCTGAACTTTCTCTTCTGTTAAAAAAATAATAAAAATGAGGATACACATACACTCCACAAGACAGTTCTGAGGATTAAATAGTAGGATGTGGGTGTTTATGCTTTACAAACTAGGAAGGAAAATGCAAATGTTGGTTGTCATTACTATGATCTCTTTGTGGTTTCCCAGGATCCAGGGCCAGTGTGGAGAGAAGTGAGAATCATAAGCTAGTTTACTTTGCTAGGGACGCTAGGATGTGTGCGGAGCTGAGATGGGGGGCTGGATGTCTGTGAAGAGCATCAGACACCAAGGTCAACATAGTGTAGTATTTTCATTACGGAGCCCCTACTGATGCCAAGTAGTGTGCTAACCACTTGTTCACATTACTTTCAGCCCTCACGATAACCCTTATATTATTAGTATTTCTGTTGTTATTGTTTTTTAATATGGAAATGAGCTCAGAAAGGGCAAGTAATGGTCTAAGGTCACACAGCTTGTGAGGGGTGAAGCTAAGACTCAGATGCAGGCTGGGTGACTGGGAGGCTTTTTATACTCACTCCTCCGTAAGTCTTTTTTCAGATTCCGTACCCCAAAACCTTCATTAGGGAAGCCCTGTTTTAAACAGAAGACTGGCAGATCCCAGCACCGATCCAACTCTACTACCAGAGGCAGCAACCTGATCCAGCAATCAAACTGGGGGTTCCCCAGGTGTTCACTGGGAGGGCTAGGTGATCCCAAATGGGAAGTGACCATCTGTGTTTGCTGTTACCCCAAAGTGCCTGCTCCTCATTTGGGGCATTGGTGGTTCTGAGAGAAGTAGTAGTATTTCAGCAGCAGTGGTGATTAGTTACAAAAGGGGCCACGGAGCAGCTTATCTCCATGTGAAAAGCTCCCCAAGGACCTCCTGGCCTGTGCTGTCCCATGTCAACAGCATGCATGTTCCCTGTCCGGTGCCCAGCTGGCAGCAGCAGAACTGTTGTGACACAAACCCCTTTATACTCAAAAGAGTTGTAAAGCAGCCAGAGACGGAAAGAGCGAAGAAAGTGGAAGAAAGGCAATAGGAACACATCAGTAAGAACAAGAAAGGGGATGGCAGCCCTCCCCCCCAGGAGAGAGTTAGCCCTTTCTGCACATGGGGTCTGGTTCCAGTCCACTTTTCTCTGCTCAGAAGGTTCGAGCAGGGAGGGAGTGTGGCTATGGAGCCCCCAGGAGACAAACAAGCATCTGGAAGTCCAAACACCTATTTTTAAATTCTGGTGTCTCAGCCTAGTCTTGATTTGATGTCACTTGCTCGTTAACTCTCAGCCACTGGGCTGGGCGTGTGTGACTTGGGAAAAGGAATGAGGGTGCGATTTGTTTCAATCACATAATCCTTCATCCACAGGAAATGGAGGGACTGTTGGTTTCCTCTTGAGGCCTTCCAAACCAGAAGGCCAACTTTGTAGGTGTGCAGTTTCACACCCCAGGCGTCTACCATCAGGGGACCATGGGGCAGACGGGAAGGAAAACATCCCGTGATCCAGCTGGGGTCACCTCCTGCTCTGTGGGAGGGTTGGGGACCAGCCAGGGCAGAGGCCAGGGGAGGGAAGGGTGTTACTGGGTGGCAGGAGCCAGAACAAATGTGGGTGAAGTAAATGAGGTTTAATTTAGCAAGGGAAGTGCCATAACTGTCTCTTCAGTAACCACAAGGTACAAACTCTGGGAAAGATGATTGTCTGCACGCCCTTGTTTAAAGATCCATATATACCCATGAGTATTAATAATGCAAACTGAACTCTTTTTTTTTTTTTGCTCCTATGCTAATTTTTGGCAAAAAAAAAAAAATCACTGTGTTTATGCTAAAGATTTTCCTGAAGTTGCCCAGTTAAACTCAAAATTAAAAACAATATTCTGCCTTTATCTTCCCAACTTCTTCTAAGCTCTCATTTTCTTGTCTTAAACCTTGGATCATGCCCATGCTATAGTTTCTGTATATTTTTCCCTGTGGAGAAAGATCTCGATCGATCATCAGTCTTATTGATCTAATGACACTACCAGGTCTACTGCATTCAGAGCAAAGGGTGCCTGCATGGGAACCAGGCAGTCCCTGGGCTCCGGGTGAAAAGATAAAAGCAAAGCACAGAAGTAAATGCTGAGATAGTCAGAAGTCTGGGAAGATCTGACATTCCTTCTCTCACCCCCGGGTGCTTTCTCTGAGCCATTCTTAGTGACTCCTCCCATTTAACCTTGTTTATGCTCTGATATTTTATATCATTAATGCTAATTGCTAACACTGAGTGGTAGCCATGTGCTGCTAGACCCTGCGCTAAATTAATTACTCATATTTTCTCTTGATGTCTTCATAGTAAGCTGGTATTCTTCTCCCATTTTCCAGATGAGGAAATAGAGGCTCAGAGGCACTGACTGGCTTGAAGGCACATGGCTCAGAGTTGGTAAGGCCTGTGCTTGGGCCTTCAGGCGGCTTGTCTTCAAATCTTACGCACTTTTTATTGCCCAAATACCCTCTAAGCAACCCTGTGAAGTAGGTACTGTTCACCCCATTAGCCAGCAGGGAAACGGAGGCTGAGAGAGTCCAAGGGATGATTGCCTGAAGTTTTACCACTAGGAAATGCAAAGCTGGAACTGCAGCCTGGGTTGCAGTTGACTCTAAATTCAGTCCTTTTTCCCTGACTCCTGCAACAGCCCTGGGTTTCTGGCAAATTAAGAAAGGAAAGGAAGCTGAGTTCATAGTTTCTCCAGGGCCCCTTACCTTGACCTGTCATTACTTAAACCCTCCACTCCGCTACACGCATCTTTTTAGCCCTTGGCTGAGCGGCTAAATCAGGGGACTCTCCAAGGCACCTGTCATCAAACAATCACTTTACAGTGCAATTGAATCACAAATGTCCTCACCTTGGTTTGGCTACGTTATTTCTCCAGGTCCCTCTTGGGTCCTTTTCCATTAAGATTCCCCTTCTAAATACCAGCGCTCCAGGAGGCCTTTCTTTTCTCTCCGGCTCAGGTTACTCTACTTGAAACCTTCCTGTGATGTTGACTGTTTTTCCTTTTTCTGCATTGGGTCCTGCATGAGAGTCTACCTACATCCCATATGTGGTCCCCCAGCGCCCCCTTGAAGGCCTATCCCGTCTCTGGCGAGCTAGAGAACACGAAGTGCTCTCTCCTGCACTTTCGCCAGGCCCATCCCCCACCCCTGCCGCCACCACCTTGCTTCACCTCCTGGAACGGGTCTGAGGCAGTGATGGCCTTAACGCAACCCAGTCCTTGCGGTGAGGGGGAGCTTGGCACTAGTTATAAACCTCCTTGTGGCCAGGGTGGCCCTGTTCCCCATCGTCCTCTGCTCCCTCTTCCCAATAAAATGACCCGTTTAAACCAGACTCTCCTTATTAACAAGCTTTCTACTAACTGGCTTCAGCTGGACTTGTTGATTTATAGGGCTCAGAAAGCACTGCCAGCCATGCTGTCCCTGTTGGTTCTAGGACCTCTCTGAATCGTCCTGTCCTGGTGACACTGTGGGAAGGCAAACATCACCCTTCAAGTGGCAGCTCTTTTCAAATGGGAGCTTCTTTTTCTTCTTACTATTTTAATTTTCAAAGTGTTCAAACACGCAACATTAAAAAAAAGAATATAATGGAACCCCTTGAACCATCACCTTGCCAATCTTGTTTTCTCTGCCTTCTCCTGCTTCCCAAACTGCCCCCACCAGCTACATTGCTGTAAACTGTATGCAAAACATTTTCTCATTTCACCGATAACTAGTTCAGTATATTTTCTAAGAGATAGACTACTTTAATATATATTTTTTCTCATTTCCATTCGGTATTCAAATTTTCTTGATTGTCCCATAATTTTTTAAAAATATTTGATTCATTTATGTCAGCGTTCCCAGTTGCATTTGATTAATATAACTCATGTTTCTTTTTAATCTATAACAGTTTTCCTCCTCTTCCCCCTCTCCCACCCCAGGGGTGTCTTGATGTATACAAATTTCCCAAACATAGGTACACTGTGTCATCGCCAACAGGAAGTCCTGAAGGCACATGGTCAGCAGGACCTTTCTGACACCAGGGGTTAAGTCACTTATCCCCTTACATATGGCTCTAACCCCCAAGGCCTCTCCTGCTGTCCCTCTGAACATGTTAGGAAGGTTACATCATCTTAAACCAATACTGGTTACAGTTACCCATTCATTCACCCCAATAATAACTCATGTTTATTAGCATGTAAGTGTTTACCACACCTCACTAGAATTGGTCCTTTACTACTCCCGTTTCCCAGATGAGGACATAGAGGGATGGAAGAAGTGTTCTGCTCTTTCTGATCAGTGGATTGGGGCTTTGAAATCAGATTGTCTGATGGATTCACCCACTTGCTTTGCGGTGGGGAGACCCTGCCCCATGGTGCACAGCCTCCTTTCCCACCAGGGCCTTTTCTGGGCTTGCAGGACCCTCTCAGGCCAGGCCGGCAGGGGAAGATGAGAAATCTTGATCAGCAGGATGCGTTTGCAGTCCCAGGGAAGGAGCAAGGCAAGGAGGCAGCAGAAAGGAGTGAGCTCACACAGGGCTCCAGATCCTCTGTGGAATCTCTTTGTCCAAGCTGGGCTTGCACCCACCAGCTCCCCAAGGGAGGCCATGAACAGGCCTCCCCACCTCCTCTGTTTCACAAGTACACACTCCATCATTACCACACACTCTCAAGCCCACACAAATACCACATCCACATGTTCTCAGACCCACACAACTCAGCTAGCAGGCCAGCCCCCACATGGCTCATTCCAACAAGCACAAACTTGCCGCCTTCGCCGCCGCACACCTCACTGTGCTGAATAAACACAGGCTCTGGAGGCAGTGCCGGGAGACGGGGAAGGGAGTGGTGTTTTCCTGGTGCAGCCAGAACTAAGGGCTACCTGACTTCAGAGAGAAAAGTTGACTGTCTATATCTATCTATCTATCTATCTGTCATCTATCTGTCTATCATCTATCTATCTATCTTTTTTTTTAATGGGTCTTCTTTAGTTTGGGAAAAGGCATAGACTTTGGAACTCATGGTCTATGTAGGTCCAGGGGATCTGGAAGGAGCATGAGAGTTAGTGAGGCCAGGATGGAGAGGCTGGACTGCGGTGAGGAGCTGGCTGGTTAAATGAAATCCCCACCCACCCACCCCTGTCTGAAGGAGGGGAGGAGCTCTCATTTGTGGTTCTAAGAGATAGAAAAACACCAACCACTAGCAAGGTAATCCAATTTCCTTTCTCCATCCTCTGAAGGAGACTGCCCTGGCCCTCCGGCTCCATCTTCCTGCTGGGTCTCAGTCTGGCTAGAACTCTTTACCCCTCCAGCAGAATTCATATCAAAGCCTCAGTCCCCCAGGGTTCATTAAGAGGCATTTATTTCTGCATATTCTTGGAGAGCAGGAGGGAGGATAACTTGATTCGCAATGCAAATTGCTTGGCTGTAATTTCAACTCTCCCTAGCTTCTCACAGGGAGATTTTGCAGGTCATTAAAAATATATAATTGCCTCCGAAATAGCAGTGACACCGCTCTGCTGGGCAGGGCCAGGTGCTGGTGCTTGAGGGCCACAAATAAATAGCTGCCCAGCCAAATGGAGCCAGGTCCTCACTCCTGTCCCAGTCTCTAGGCTCCAGAGTGCACATGCCGGGGCAGAGGCAAGGTCTGGGAACTCAGACCTACCTTGTATTTAGTTCAGCTTTGCCTTCTATTGCCACAGGGCGGCTGAGCTTTGGTTTCCCATCTTCCAGCTCTTGCCCTCTTCTATAAAAATGGCGATAAATGAGGAGTTCGACCCAGCACCTGGTGCGTAGTAGGTGGTCAGTCTGTCCGGCCATCCAGGCCATTCATGCCCCATCCCAGGCTTGCTGCCTGGTTCAACAACACCTTCTTCATCCCATCGCCTTCCCCAGTTTGGGCTACAAGGACCCACCCAGTCAAGGCAGTAGTGCCCAGATTTTCTGGTCATGATGAGGGTCTCACTTGGTGTTTCTGTCCCTATACTATCATGGAATTATGGGAATTCAAAAGTCCCATAATTACCTGGGGCTTTCCCTTCAACCTATTTGATCTTATAGACATTGGTCAATGTATAGGGGGAGGGAGGATCTAAGGCCTCATTTTATACCTCTCTATAAAGCCAAGAAAAGGTTTTAGGCCAGGCAGGAAGGAAACTGTTCTTCCATGAGTCTGAGACACTGCACTGCGATCCCCCAGGGAGGATGGAGATCCCTTTAGGCTTAGCCCCATAGTTCCAGGTTGCTCCAGTCCTGAACTGCAGAGATAAAGATGTCCTCCTTATAGAAGAAACACATAACCCAGGAGGAGCACAGATTGCTGTGTACGATCGTTAGAGGAAAGCCGTATCTTTTGAAGGTTTAAAGTTGCCTTTTAATTCTGATTAAAAAAATATTTTTTAATGTTTAGATTTTTTAATTGATTGATTTGAGAGAGAGAAGAAGGGAGAGGGAGAGAGAGAGAGAGAGAGAGAGAGAAGCATTTATTTGTTGTTCCATTTAGTTGTGCATTCACTGGTCACTTCCCGTCTGTGCCTGGACCAGAGGTCAAACCCGCAATTTTGGTGTTTTGGGATGATGCTCTAAACCAACTGAGCTAATTGGCCAGGCTTAATTCAGATTTTTTATTTATTTATTTATTTATTTATTTTGTATTTTTCTGAAGCTAGAAACGGGGAGAGACAGACTCCCGCATGCGCCCGACCGGGATCCACCCGGCACGCCCACCAGGGGGGCGACGCTCTGCCCACCAGGGGGCGATGCTCTGCCGCGACCAGAGCCACTCTAGCGCCTGGGGCAGAGGCCAAGGAGCCATCCCCAGCGCCCAGGCCATCTTTGCTCCAATGGAGCCTCGGCTGCGGGAGGGGAAGAGAGAGACAGAGAGGAAGGAGGGGGGGGGGGTGGAGAAGCAGATGGGCGCTTCTCCTGTGTGCTCTGGCTGGAATCGAGCCCGGGACTTCTGCACACCAGGCCGATGCTCTACTACTGAGCCAACCGGCCAGGGCCTAATTCAGATTTTAAAAGGCATATAAGAAAACAGTTTGGAAGTTCCTCAAAATATCAGAGTTACCACATGACCCAGTAATTTATAGGAACTTAAATCCTGAAGCAAAGAAAACATAGGGTCATGTGAAAACTTGTGTGTAAATGTTCATAACAGCATCATTCAAAATAGTCCTAAAGTGAAAACAACCCATCTCTCTCTCTCTCTCTCTCTCTCTCTCTCTCACACACACACACACACACACACACACACACACACACACGCCTGCCTGCCTGCCTGCATTTCAGGTTTAGTTTCTATAGGTTAATGAAAATGCCAGGAGTCTTCTCCATAGAATGGGTCTTCAGCCAGGTTTACCCCAAGAGCCTGGGAAGAGGAGTCCCTTTTCCCAGCTTCACCCCCTGCTGTCCCTGCTGTTCCTCTGTCCCTCCTCCATATTCACCTTCTGCTTCAGCACCTTCCACTTCGTGCGGCTCTGGAAGCCTCCTGTCCTTGGGGTGCCTTTCCCCTGCTTCTCTGCCCACCGACCGCCTCGTTGTCCTCCAGTCTTCCCTAGCTTCTCCTTTTGCGGGAAGTTCCCTGACCTTCCCTTCCCTGCACCCCAGCTCCCCTCAGGCTATGGTATAGCTCAGGGGTCCCCAAACTTTTTACACAGGGGGCCAGTTCACTGTCCCTCAGACCGTTGGAGGGCCGGACTATAAAAAAAAACTATGAACAAATCCCTATGCACACTGCATATATCTTATTTTAAAGTAAAAAAACAAAACGGGAACAAATACAATATTTAAAATCAAGAACAAGTAAATTTAAATCAACAAACTGACCAGTATTTCAGTGGGAACTATGGGCCTGCTTTTGGCTAATGGGATGGTCAATGTGCTCCTCTCACTGACCACCAATGAAAGAGGTGCCCCTTCCGGAAGTGCGGTGGGGGCCGGATAAATGGCCTCAGGGGGCCGCATGCGGCCCGCGGGCCGTAGTTTGGGGACCCCTGGTATAGCTTGTGGCTGTCCCCTGGGTAGGGAGCAAGCACAGCCCCGACTGGACTGTGTGCTTCTCAGACACAGGGACCGTGACTCTCTCACTAGAATCCTGGTACAATGTGGGACATACAGCATGTGTGCAAGTGATGATGGAAAGGAAAAAAGAAGAAGAAGGCAGAGGGACAGAAGGAAAAGGGAGATCATCATTTTTGTATTATTTATGTTTTTATATACTAACATTTAAAAGGAAGGGAAAGGAATTTGTTACCAAATGGTCTCAGTTCTATGTATATTTTTTTGGTATATAATGTAATTCACTAATAAAGTGGCAAAGGAGAAACTCAGTTATATTTTACATTCTAATGCCATTTAAATAGGTTTGAGGATTTTAAAATGATTACTTTTTATAGTCAATATTTATTTCTCCCTTGTAGAATAATCATTTTCCCCCCCAGGAATGACCTTGGTCCTTACTGTTTTCTGAGAAAATGGGGGTTAAAAATGGAGTTTCTTTTCTCTTTGTTCAAGTGGAAAGTATACATACAGTTGTTCCCTTTCAAATCAGAAGGGGCTTAACTTTTTTATTTGGTCCAAACCCATCCCACTTAACACTCCCTAAGTACAAATGCATCAAGTTTATAGACTTCAAAGGGTGTTTCACATGAGCTAGAGATATGGGGGTTCGGAAGGTGGGTAGGGCCCCTCTTTATTAGTTAGCATTTACAAAGCCTTTATAATCATTAACTGGTTATCCTGGTGGAGTAATTCTCACAGGCACTGATGAAGATTGTCTGAACATATCAGGATAGAAACTGACCTGCTGACTTAGTAATTCTATTACTAAGCAGGCCCCTTTATGAAGCACTTCTCAGAACCAGGGGCAGTATAAGACAGAAGAAGACACATTGAACTGATTCCTGTTCCAACTTTGTCATTAACTAGCTGTGTGACCTTGGCTGCAGCCTCAGCTGTACTGGGGCTGGCTTTAATCAGGGAAAGCAAACAGGTAGCACATGTGCCACCATCGATGCCTCCTGTCACCAGGGCAAACACTGCTGATCAGTCCCAGCCCTTTTCCTGAGCCTGGACAGAGCACAGGCCTACGTGCCTACAGTTGGTCAGACTGTCTTCTGAGCTGCACTAGATGTCTCTGTGCTGTCCCTTCCAAGACTAACATTCGATAATTTTAAGTATAACAGCTATTTGTTTTGTTGTGGCAACCACCGCCACAGACTCCATGAAATTATGCTAGTCTATTCCAAGGATCACAAAGAATTTCCCTCCTCAAAACACTCCTCTAAGAAACAGAAAAATAAGCATTCCATTCCAACCGTCCCAGAGGTTGAGGCTGCCTGAAACAAAGGGGGTGGCCCGGAGACTCTACAACTAGTTCCAAGCAGGGCCGAGCGCAAAGGCAGCCACAGCGAACTTCCCGCTTCTTCCCTCAGGATCCAGGGCCAGGAGCCAGTCCCTCATCCCGAGGGGGAATTCCTAGAGGAGTTAATGAGAATCTGGCATTAGAATGAATAGGTTTCTCTCACACCCTGCTGGGGGGAATGTGAAATGGTGCCACTGCTTTGGAAAACAGTCTGGCAAGTTCTTCAAAATGTTGAACATGGAGACGCCATATAACCCAGCAACTTACTCCTAGGTATACACCCAACAGAAATAAAAACTTATGTCCACACGAAGACCTGTACATGATTGTTTGAAGTAGCATTGTTCAAAGTAGCAAAAAAGTAGGAACAACCAAAACGTCCACTGACAGAAGAAATGAATAAACAAAATGTGCTACATCCACCCAATGGAATATTATTTGGCCATAAAAAGGAATGAAGTGCTGATACATACCTGGATGAACCTTAAAACATATCCAAGAGAGAAAAGCCAGTCACAAAAAACAACAAGTTACATGATTTTATTTATAAGAAATAGCCAGAATAGCCAAATCTATAAAGACGGAAAGTAGATTAGTGGTTTGTTTAGGGCTCTGGGGGACGGGCACTTGGGGGTAATGGCTAAGGGCTGTGAGGTTTCTTTTTTTGGATGATAAAAATTTTCTAACTTTGTGCAAGTCTGTGAATATACCAAAAGCCATTAAATTATACACATTGAATGAGTGAATTGTATGGTATGTGAAATATATTTCAATGAAGCTATTAAAAAACAAAGCTATTATATTTTAAAATTTTTAGTAAAATGAATAGGTTCCAGTTTTAAGGAAATCTTAATGTTCAAGTTAAAGGTCGTGTTCTGTGTGTGTCACTAATCCTGACAATAAAATAATATCCTACAGTGTTCCATGATCTGGTAACTAACACAAGTAATGATTTTTAAATCATTAAATGAAATGATTAAAAAAATTTTTTTTCAGTTACAATTTTCATTCAGTAACACTAACAGTAACACTAATTTGATTTTTTAAAGTTTGACTAATGTGTCCCATTCCATACCCAAACCTTTAACTTGATGATGCAATAAAGGGAAAATATTACATATGTTTGATCCTCATTGGGGTACCCCACTGCACAATCATGCCTGTCTTCTACTTACAAGCCTCCGATCCCTCTCCTATGCTTATATTATAAAGTCAGAATATATGCAACTCGAACAAGCTGCCCCTACTTAATTTACCAGATCATCTCCGGTCACTTCCCCAACACCCTCTATTATCTAGTCATTCAGAATGGCACCCTCCCCCCTTATCTAGTCCACCTGTGCAATTTCACACCTCTGTGCCTTCACAGATAAGGTGCCCTCTTTTAATGCTTTACTCCATCCACTCGACTCTTGCTTATCTGGCAAAATTCAACTCACTCCTTGGGAAGCTAAAACCTCTGGGAAGCCTACTCTGGATCCCCAGGAAGGTTACTTGTGCCCAGAACTCTGTACAAATTTCATAACTTGGCACATGCTTTGTTGACTTGTCCATCTGCCCCATGCTACTGTCAGCACCTCAAAGGAGAGGTGATGTCATAGAGATTTATTAATTCCCAGGGCCTAGCAACGGGTCTGACACACAGTGGGCCTTTGGACCATAAGTGAATGGATAAACACTTGGTGGCCCTGTGCATTATTTTAGTAGGTTATATGTTTGTTTGCTTTTCTTTTGGAATGGAGGAGAGGCAGCCAAGTTCATGTGCAAATGGAACCTTCAAGAGTTTGGTTTCCTTCCAATGGTAGCTTTTTCTACAAAAATCTGATTGTTGTGTGAAGTACAAACACACTGCCCACCAATTAGGATGTCTCTTCCCTCTGGTTCAGGGCAATCTTCTTCAACGTTGAGGAAAATTCTTGGTCATTTCAGTTAGTAGAAAGTAGAGAAAAGAATGAAAGGTACAGTTTCTCTGGGTTTAATTCTGACCACTGAGTAGGAAGTGGTTGGAGAAATGATGGAAACCTTGAGAGAAAACCACCCCATGGCCTGGCCATTGGTCACCACCACTGCCTGCAGCATAAGTTGGTAGCTATGCCTGTGCCATGCAGGGGCCTGGCAACTCAGCCCAGTACACATTTAGTTACAAACCATGTATGTATATATACTGCTGTACTCATTGTATACGTGCAAAATCACATGGGGTTTTATGTATGCATAGACACACATGTATATACAGTATATAGGTCTAACCCTTGTGAGAATTTAAACTTATATATTTAATAACTATATTTATTAATATGTGTATAATAATATAGTTATATAAATGCAATGATATTCAAATATATTCTATTTTTTCCCCCACAAGTTTAAAAAATTTACTCTGTATTGCTACTCCCTTTCCACTTGGACTCCAAATTTGGGAACTACTGATCTAGTTCAGCACAATTCCAGGAGGCAGAGCTCCTTCTCCTGACTTAAGGATTAGAAGCATAGGCACAGGGAGTTAAAGGGGTAGCCCAAATCCCACGGCTAGTAGATGCAGTCAGGTCTCAACGTTCCTGGATAGTCTCAGAATCATTTCACCAGCCCCAGGCGCAGGGGAGGGTACCAGGGGGTGTGTGGGACGGCTCTGCAGGAAATTGGAAGGGGCACTACAACTTGTGCAGAACCAGAAATTGTTGTGCAAATCATTTAGGGGTAAATGGGAACCAATCATCATCCCCGTCTGAAAATATTAAAACATGCAAGAATACGTGTTTTAGTGAAGCATCTCTGCTTCTTAGAACTCCAGGGCCTGAAACCTTATCTGCAGTGGGTGAGGTCTGAGGGAAAAGCAGCCTTCTGCGGTGTGTATACAGAATAAGGGACAGCCCCATAAAAAAACGGATTCCTTTAATCCACCGGGGGAGCACCACTGACAAGACACCACGAGGGCACAGCTGTGTTTACTCCAGGGTCACCTCGCATTATTTATAATAAATGCTTTCGCTTTTGCACTCCGGTGACCACCTTCTTCTTTCCAGGATATGAAGTCGGTTTTCACAGAACCAGACGCTGTTAATGGGCCCACGCGGCTAACAAACACCCCAGCCGGGCTGAGATTTCATAGGATCCATCACGGGACACCAGGACCCTTATTAAAGAAGAGAGCTCTTACAGTGTCCTCCTCCCCCACCCCAGAACATCATATTTTCTAAAACCACGCTGCAGGGAGAGTGCTGCAGTGAGTGATACTGCATGAGAGGCCGTTCGCCCAAGTCTGGGCCACGGCTGCGAGGGAGGAAAATCAGCAGACGGTATTTATTACGTGCCGTCCTGCGTTGACGTGGTGCTGGGGGCCACACGAGGAAAGGTAGACCGTCCTGATGGTTTTTCCCCAGGAACTCCCATTCGGAAAGTGAACGCCCAGGCCTGCATAAGAATTATGACTCAATTCACTACAATGTGGAACAAAAATGTAATTAACTTTGATTTACAGTGTGCAGTACAAACCTTGATCTGCTCAACCCTCTGGGCCACCAGAAGTTCTTTTTCATTTCAACCCTTGTTTAATATCTTATCAACCCGTCTCGGGCCCCTTTTCCTATTTAGGAAGCAGAGTTTACCGAAAATAATCTTATCTGTCTTTGAGGGCCAAGAATGGTGCAATGTCAGATGGATGTTTGTAAACGTTCATTTGCTTCCTGAGGACCCCGCTCCCTGTACTCTGTGCTGGACCCGGACGGGATTAAGAGGGCTGGTTTAGATGGCTTTGATGTCAAAATCCGCTCTGGCGCTTCATGAGCTGGGTGACCTGGAACGTGTTGCTTTACCAGTCTGAGCTTCTGAGCCTTAGTGTCCTCATCTGTAAAATGGAACTACAATAGAAGAACTACAATAGTTGCTCTGCTAGGACTAGGGATGATGAATGTAAAGTCTGTAAGCATAATAATATCTACATAATAGTATCCGCTACATAAAAGACACCAAACAATAATAATTCTTCTTATCTGTCATATCAATATGAGATGGGCTATAGATCAACCTCGGGACATACCCCAGCAATACTGGTTGCTTGCAGGGAGTGAATACTATATGGTGTCTGCCCAGATCCCTCCTCCTGGCCAATCCGCCTGTTCCCCAGCAGCTGGGAACATCAGCTGCTTGATGACTCATAATGCATTCCAAGCTGGGCACTGCCCTCAGCCACCAGGAACTGTCTGGCTCAAGGTTATACTCCCTCCCAGAATGGAAGAGGTGGGTACAAAAGTCCAGCCCCATTGCCTCAATTTGGGATGGCTTTGAAGGGCTGTCCCAGCTCCAGAGCTTATAGAATCAGCAGAGGCCTCAGAGGCGGCTGCCTTGGGGGCCAGCATCTCCCTCTGCTGGGTCCTCACCTCTTACAGGCGCATGTCCCCAGAGCTCTTCCCAATAAACCTGTGCCCCACCCCAACTTAACCATCAGAATCTGTTTCAAGAGACTGAGACCCAATATGAAATCTTGCTTAAAATTAAATTGTTGATTTAAACCTTTCTTGAGATTTGGCTATTTTTTCTAAAAGTGGTAAGTGGGAAACATTTCAGAGAATGATATTTTCTGGTTTGTTAGGTCCTAGCTAACTGTATTAGTTTCCTCTTGCTGCTGTAAGAAATCACTAATAAATTTGGTGGCTTGTGACAACAAAAATTTATTATCTTAAGTTCTGTTGTTCATACATCTGAGATAGGTCTCTTTAGGCTAAAATCAGGGTTGCAGCAGAAGTGCCTTCTATTTTGGAGGTTCTAGGGGAGAGACTATCTTTGCCCTTTTTAGCTTCTAGAAGCTGCCCCCACTTTTTGGTTTATGGCCTTTCTCCTCCATCTTCAAAGTCAATAATAGCAGGTCCAATTTCGTATTGCATCATTCTGACCTCTGTTTTGACCTCTTTCTTACACTTTTCAGGACCTTGCATTAGCAATAGGTCTACCTGGAAAATCCAGGATAAACTCTCTGTTTTAAGGCCAGGTTATTAGCAACATTGATTCCATCTGCAAATTTAATTCTTCTTTGTCATGTAATATAACATATTCACAGTTTCCTGGCTTAAGATGTGGACATCTTTGAGGGGCCATTATTCTGCCTACCATTCTAATCGAAGTTTTATTATTTCACTGATAAGACAAATGGGAACCAGACCAAAGTAAGTGAAAATGGACTGATTTGGACAATTACAATGTGTATACATTTTGTCATCTGGGATATTTTAGGATTGTGAACATCTGGGAAGCACAGTATAGTTCAGGGGGAAGCTTTGGAAGAAACAGGGCAGCAGTGTAGGCAAAACTAATTGGGACAAGCACTTAAAGAAACCAAAGTTATATTACTGAAAAAGTCAAAGGGCTGTGCTTTGAGGAAATTTGAAAGGAGAGATTTAAGTAGGGTCTCAACATAATGACTAAACCCTGGGAGAATGTCTTTGGGCTGAGTTAGCCACCTGGCTCATCAAATAATGAAGACTGAGGCTATGGAAGGCTGGTCCCATGTACCCAACATTAAATTGATTATGAAATAGCAGGCCGTGTAAAAACCAAGTGGAAAAATTTTGTTGAAAGTTATCCGGCAGTAGCTGGGATTAGATGTAACACTAGATTTCTAGCAATTTGGAGGCATTTAAATTCAGGTTAGCTCTATATATGATATAAGAAAATTTGCTGACTTCCTAGCAAAAAAAAGCCATACCCAATACTCGTATTTGTCTTTTCAGAGAACAGGACCCTCTCTCTAGCTGCTACCTGCCATTTCTGGTTTAGGGCTCAGCATTGCAGAACAGAGAGCCGGTTCAAGGAATATGTGGGAGGGGTGTCTGTTTGGGTGCTGGGATGGGGGGGCCTGTTCCTTTTCTCAATGAACCCTTTTGCTTATGTTTATAATCCATGTAATAAATGTTTAAAAGTCCAGACAAGACACAGCTGAAAAGGGCTCGGTGACCTGATCAATTTCCCGTCTTAGCAGAACTGAGTGTCTGGGGCTTCTAGGCAAGTTACTTGTGAATATATATAAGGAAATTTAAGGTATGTTTTAAATAAACATACCAGAGCTTATGCATCCCACATGAGTCTCCCCTTCAAAGCAGTCTCCTTGGAAGACGAATCGCTTATTCCAAAGGTACTGTTAAAAACCCTCTGGGTCATTTCTTTTTAGACACTTAAGTGCATTCTTTGGCGTATCTTGATGGGGCAAATATTTATCCTTTACAGGTGGATTTGATTTTTTAACAACAGCCAAAATTCGTTTAGATCAAAGTCCGGGGAATAAGGTGAATAATTGAGTTAAGTAATGCCATTTTAGATTAAAAGATGAGGCTGATATAATTGAATGAGACTAGTTTTCTCATGAGGGCTGTGGATGATTCTCAGGGCCAAAGGGTAAGAACAATGGCAGCATTGATGGGAAGAGTTGGCACCTTTCAGAGCGATTCCTTTAAAAGATTATACAGTTGAAGGTAGCAACATTTTAGAATTTTTAAGAAGTTTATGACTTTAGAGAGACATTGTATTTTCTAAGAAGCACAGGTTCTGCAGTCAGTGAGTGCTGCAACCAAAGTTTAGCTCCGTCATTTTTTAGTTGTGTGACCTCCGGTGAGTCACTTAACTTCTCTGAACTTCATTTTCTTCATCGGAATACGAGGATTTTAATAGTGGTACCTTGAGATACAAATTTAATTCGTTCTGTAACTGAGCTCGTAAGTCAGTCAACTCATGTATCAAACTGCCAATACTGGACCCATGCGCCAACGCGCCAACTAGCGGCAGCTTCCCGAATCACGACTCGTACCTTGGAATTTCGCTCAGATCTCGAACAAAAATATGGACTGAGTCACAGCTTGTATCTTAAAAAATTCGTATGTTGCTCTGTTTGTATCTCAAGGTACCACTGTATTAACTACCTCAGAGAATGGCTATGAGGAATAAAGTCATATATGTAAAACATAAGGTCATGTATATAAAGCACCCAGTCTGTTGCATGAAACAGGTGCTCAATAAATAGTAGCTATTATTTTTCTTCATCAACACATTGTGTGCACATAGACACACACATGCCTATACAATCCTAGGTGGGAACAAATTCATAATATTGTAGTGATACATTAATACTAGTAACTATCATTTACTGACATCCTTGGTGGGTCAGACCATTTCAACCCTCACTTTAACCTCCTTAGAGGTAGGTACTGTTATTAGACCCATTTTTACAGATAAGGAAATTGAGGCCTAATGAGGTTAAATAACTTGCTCCAAATCATCCAGCTACAAAGCTGTGGAATCAGGATTCTAATCCAGGCACTCTGACTCCTAAATTGACACATTTAACCCTTTCTTACGCAGCTATTTATGAAGACTTATTGGTCCTCTTCACAGTGACATGTGGACAGCATGAATAGGGGTTTGAGCATAGACTTTGCAACCACATGGGCTGGATTTGAATTTGAAACCCAGCTCACTCATTTATTTGCTCCGTTGTCTTGACTGTAATGTGGGACTAACAAAGAGATGCTATAGGAGCAGCATTTGGCAGAGTCAGTGCTGTAAGGCAATGTGAATGAAAACCTCAGTGAATAGAACATTCTGCACAGAGTGGCTTTTGGCCTCACATCCCCCTACCCTTGAGATGTGCATGCCTCCAGGGAAGAGCAGTATCGCTGCTCTGAAAGCCTCTGGTGATAGCCTAAGTATGAAAAACAGCCTCACTGATAGTGGGAAATTCTCCTGAAAGTGGGCAAAGTGTTTCCATCAGATTGTGGCTGAATTCCAGGGGGGTGGAGGAGGTGGCAGACAAAACCACTTAGTCTTCCTACTCGGCCCACAAGTTGACTCTCTGATCAAGCACTTTTCCTGACGCGTGTTCCTGAGAGCAGCTTGTTATCTGGGGCTGGGGTTGCCTAATGACCCCTACTCCTGCCTAGAACTCCTCTCCCCTCCTATTCCCCTCAAATTGTGCCTTGTTACACAGTGACACTAAGAAAAACCCTGAGTGGCCAGAGGAAAACCTAACACTGTTTGCAGCTTAGGGTCTGGCTGGTCTAGAGCAGTGGTCCCCAACCTTTTTTGGGCCACGGACCGGTATAATGTCAGAAAATATTTTCACGGACCGACCTTTAGGGTGGGAGGGATAAATGCACAAAATAAAATTGCAACCAGAGTAAAAACTGTGGTATTTTTAAATATAATTGTCAAACTTACGAGACAAGCGTCAAGAGTGAGTCTTAGACGGATGTAACAGAGGGAATCTGGTCATTTTTTAAAAAATAAAACATCGTTCAAACTTAAATATAAATAAAACGGAAATAATTGTATGTTATTTATTCTTTCTCTGCGGACTGGTACCAAATGGCCTACAGACCGGTACCAGTCCGCGGCCCAGGGGTTGGGGACCACTGGTCTAGAGTTTTCGTTCATTCATTCTCTTTCATTTGCATAAGAGAAGTAAGCAGCCAGTCTCAAAGTTAAGAGGCCTATTATGGGCCGAATTGCATTCCCCCCAAATTCATTATGTTAAAGTTCTCACCCCACTACCTCAGGATGTGACTGTATTGGAGAAAGGGCCTGTAAAAAGGTAATTAAGATAAAATGAGTTTATATAGGTGGGCCCTAATCCAATATAACTGGTGTCCTCATAAAAAGAAGATGGTAGGACACAGACCGAGGGGTGACCATGTGAGGACACTGAGAGAGTGCCACCTGTAAGCAAGGGAGAGATCTCAAAAGAAACCAACCCTGCAACACCTTGATCTTGGACTTCCAGCCTCCAGAACTGTGAGAAAATAAATTTCTGTTTTACACCACCGAGTCAGTGGTATTTTGTTAAGGCAGCCCCTAGAAAACTAACACAGGCCCAAATTTCATTTTCAGGCATACACACAAGAGTTAGGGGAAGGTGTAGATGTCTCCCAGGGAGGGTCCTGCATCGGGGCGCTCCCTGGAGGCATTTGGCACAGAGAGCCTACTGGGCTTTCCTCCTGCAGGTCTGTGACCAACGCTCCACGCTGTCACCTTTGCCCCACCAGAGCAGCCTTCCTGACTTCTAAATCTAGTTACTCCAGCTCAAAACTGCTTTCAGACCCCTTGGGTGTGACTCAGATGGGGAGGAGAGGCGTGATTAATCACTGAGGTGATTCATTTTTTTTTTTTTTAACAGAGAGAGTCAGAAAGAGGGATAGACAGACAGGAACGGAGAGAGATGAGAAGCATCAAGTATCAGTTTTTCGTTGTGACACCTTAGTTGCTCATTGATTGCTTTCTCTTATGTGCCTTGATCGTGGGCCTTCAGCAGACTGAGGAACTCCTTGCCCAAGCCAGCAACCTTAGGTCCAAGCTGGTGAGCTTTGCTCAAGCCAGATGAGCCTGCGCTCAAGCTGGCAACCTTGGGGTCTTGGACCTGGGTCCTCCGCATCCCAGTCCGACGCTCTATCCACTGCGCCACCGCCTGGTCAGGCTGAGGTGACTCATTTTTAAAAGACTCTTTATTTACCTGTTCTATCTGCTAAATGCTTTTACGCTTTCTTTGTTGTTGCTTGAATAACACCTGTTAAATGACCTATCTTGTGTCTCCTACCTGCCTTTTGAAAGGACACAATAACACGAATTTAAATATATATTGGGTGAAAGGCATTTTATTTTCCAAGAGAAGAATTATGTAATCTGGAATTGAAAATACTCAAAGGTGCCATCAGTGATATTTTTCCTTTAAATTTCTTCTCAGCGTCCCAGTTTTCTTACCACATGAAAAATCAGGTGCTGCCCTATATATTGCTCACTCAACAAGTCGCTGTTCAGGCCGACTTTGACCAACATGATTGATATTTCTACTTAGCAGCAATTTGTAATTCAGAAATTCTTTGTTAAATATTGAAATTAAAATGGCTGTCCTGGTTGGTTATCTCTGTTTGCTAACCTGTAAATGAAGAGCTTCAAAGATGATCTCTAATATACCCACCAACCACCAAGATGAGCAAATGTATGGGTCTCTCTCTGCTTCTCCAAACAGCAAACCATCATTCTAACCCAAATACTGTTCATTGCACTCATTAATAAATGCTGTTGACTGAGGGACTGAATTAATTCATGAATGCCACTGGGTTCTGAGCCCCAGGGATCACACAGATAAATAAGCAGTTCCTGTCTATCAAGAGCTCACACCCTGAAGGAAGAGACAGATGTAAGAACAGATGCGCTGCTCAGTGCAACTTTTTTGTTTGTTTGTTTTCAGTTAGTGTTAGTTATGATAATAAAAACTTTATTTAATGCCTACTCTGGGCCAAACATGCTGCTGGATGTTATACAATGAATCTGTGTACTCTACAAAGTAGATGTTGTTGACACTATTTTAAAGATGAAAACTGAGGGCCAGCAAAGTGACAAAACGTAGGTCTAGTTTACTGTCATATATATAATATAAGTTATATAAGCTTTATTAATTCTAGATAGAAGAGCAGAATGGTGCCAATATTTAATCTTAGCAAAAGGCAGCAAGATTTGATTATAATTTTCAGTTCATTCACTTAACTGATATTTATTGAGCACCTTCTCAATGTCCAACCTACACCAGACACTGGGGATAAAATTAAAAAGCTTAGCCCTGGCCAGGTAGCTCAGTTGGTTGTAGTGTTATCCTGACATGCCAAGGTTGCAGGTTTGATCCCCCGTCAGGGCACATACAAGAATCAACCAATGAATACATATGTGGAACAACAAATAGTTGTTTATTTCTTTCTGTCTAAAATAAATAAAAAAAATATATAGGTATACTTCTGACCTAGTCCTCAAGCAGTCAGTTGTAGTGAAGAAGAAAGAAGTGTCACTAATAATTACCATGATCTAGGACCAACACTATGATGTAATAGCAACAGAGTGCTCTGGGATCCCAGAGGAGAGGGCCGCTAACTCTGGGACAAGCAGTCAGGGAGGATGACCTTTGAGCTAAGTCTTGAAAGGTAAATGGAAATCCCCCAGGCAAAAAGAAGGAGAAGAACGCTTCTAGTAGAGGGAACAGAAAGTGCAAAGGTCTAGGGCAGTGGCTCTCAAAGTGTGCGCCCTAGAATGTTTCCAGTGCGCCCTATGGTATTCCAGAGAAATATGTGCCTGTTGGGGACCAAAAAACCAACAGGGTTTTTGGAGTTTAGATTTGGGGGGGAAAGAGGTGTGGGGAATTGGCTATAAGTTGACAGTCTGCCCAACCCCCCCACCTCACTTGCCTGATTAGGTTGCAAAAGGCTGTTAAGCCATGGTGCTGTATTGTTTACACTACCCCCCATGTTCCCCAGAAAGACTGGAGGCAAGTTTCTTCTATCCTTTGTTTGGTGTAAAGTTAAGATGATATGTAAGGTGGGGGTTTTCGGTACTTGGTAAAATTCTTGGGTTGCCTTGGAAACATGATCAAAGATCTCATCTAGGCCCTGGCCTGTTGGCTCAGCGGTAGAGCATCAGCCTGGCATGCGGGGGACCCGGGTTTGATTCCCAGCCAGGGCACATAGGAGAAGCGCCCATTTGCTTCTCCACCCCCACCCCTCCTTCCTCTCTGTCTCTCTCTTCCCCTCCCGCAGCCAAGGCTCCATTGGAGCAAAGATGGCCCGGGCACTTGGGATGGCTCCTTGGCCTCTGCCCCAGGCGCTAGAGTGGCTCTGGTCGTGGCATAGCGATGCCCCAGAGGGGCAGAGCATTGCCCCCTAGTGGGCAGAGCGTCACCCCTGGTGGGCGTGCCGGGTGGATCCCGGTCAGGTGCATGCGGGAGTCTGTTTGACTGTCTCTCCCCATTTCCAGCTTCAGAAAAATACAAAAAAAAAAAAAAAAAAAAAAAGAAGATCTCATTGATTTGCTAATGGCCCACTTTGCCCTATAAATAAAGCAAGATGCTGTTTTTGGGTGCACTTTGTTCTTGCCAGCGGCAATTACAGGACCCTCCTGACCCTGTATTTTCTTAATTCCACACTGTTCCCACTTGGGACCTGGAATTACTAGCTGCGCTGGTTCATGGCATGTGCCCAGATATAAAAATAAATATAGTTACTCTATTATATCATTTTATTACGGAAATACCACTCTTTTTGTCAACACATCATTATTATATTTATTATTAACACATCATTATATTATTTTTAGATAAATACACCCAAATAAAATGGATAGATTTCTCAAAAAGAAGCATGATATTGAAGAATCCAATTCTGGAAGTGAACAAAAGTTAAGTGTAAATAAAATAAGACTTGAAGGCTGATGGGCAGAATTTAATTTATAGCATTTTCCATCACTTAACACTGCACAATATAATTGGATTAGAAACCCATTCATGGAAGCTTCAAGTAGTTTTGGTTTAACATTAACAGAAGAAGAATAACTGGCAGCTATATCCACTGATGGTGGTTTGATGATTAAACATAAGGAATTGTCTCTTGAAGCCTTTTGGAATTCTATAAAAGAATAATATGTGGCAATATCTAAAAAAGCTTTGAAAATTTTACTACAATTTTCAACATCCTACCTATGTGAATTAGGATTTTCTACTCTCAACACAATTAAGAGTAAAAAGAGAGGAATTCTTCAATGTATTGATGAGGAAATGAGAGTTTGCCTTTCAAATATATGCCCAAACATTGAAGAAATCGCTAAGACACATCAGGCTCATGTTTCTCATAAACACAAGAATAAAAAAACTTGAATGAATTTTTTTTTTTTTGTATTTTTCTGAAGTTGGAAATGGGGAGGCAGTCAGACAGACACCCGCATGCGCCCGACTGGGATCCACCCGGCATGCCCACCAGGGGGCAATGCTCTGCCCATCTGGAGCATCACTCTGTTGCATCCAGAGCTATTCTAGCGCCTGAGGCAGAGGCCATAGAGCCATCCTCAGCATCTGGGGCCAACTTGTTCAAACCATTCAAGCCATGGCTGTGGAAGGAAGAAAGAGAGAGAGAAGGGAGAGGAGTGGAGAAGCAGATAGTTGCTTCTCCTGTGTACTTCCACATGCTGGGCCAACACTCTACCACTGAGCCGACTGGCTAGGGCCTAATAGAAACTTTTCTGGGGGGGGGGATGGTGACATCATTGGCCTTGTTTTTAATGAGAGAGCCCTGGCTTCAGTGGGGAGCAATGATTATTGGTCCTGGATATACAACAGAATAATACGGGGAGCTTTAAAAGAATCCTGATGCCTAATGCTGCACACCAGATCAACGAAACAAGAGTTCCCAGGAGTGGGACGAAGATGTAGATATTTAAAAAAAAAAGATTCTCTAGGTAATTCCAATGTGCAGCCAAGGTTGAGAACCACTGGTGAAGAATTCTCTGGAGAAGAAAGAATTGGTGGCTGGGAAGCCAGTAAAGGGACCACTGGATAAGGCTTGGAGGACACTGCCGGGCGGTGGTGTTCAAACACCAGTGGGTCAGACTCACTTGGAAGGCTTTCTGAAAATGTAGACTTGGGGAGCCCCAGCTTTCAGTTTCTAGTTCAGTAGGTCTAGGGTGAGGACTGAGAATGTACATCTGTAACTGTTGCCTACATACTGCTGCTGCTGCTGGTGCAAACCGTTTTGTGAACCGCAGGTCTGTTGCCTGGCCGTGGAGATGGAGAGGAGAAAACAGACTAGAAGGTATTTCAGAGGTAGGGAGAGAGGGCAGTTAACTGGGTGGGTGGTGCTGCTAGTGACCAAAATGGGAACAAAGAAGCCCTTTTTGCTTTGTTTATGATATAGGGGAAAAGATGGTCAGACATGGAGCACTTGACATATTTGTTAGAAATATCTAGGTGAAGGCATCTAATCAGCAGCTGGAATTGCTTTTCTAGTTATCAAGAAGTTAGGCAAATTCTGGAATAAGGCCCTGGCCGTTTGGCTCAGTGGTAGAGCATCGGCCTGGCGTGCGGAAGTCCCGGGTTCGATTCCCGGCCAGGGCACACAGGAGAGGAGCCCATCTGCTTCTCCACCCCTCCCCCTCTCCTTCCTCTCTGTCTCTCTCTTCCCCTCCTGCAGCCGAGGCTCCATTGGAGCAAAAGATGGCCCAGGCACTGGGGATGGCTCTTTGGCCTCTGCCCCAGGCGCTAGAGTGGCTCTGGTCGCAACAGAGCGATGCCCCAGATGGGCAGAGCATCGCCCCCTGGTGGGCATGCCGGGTGGATCCCAGTCAGGCGCATGCGGGAGTCTGTCTGCCTCTCCATTTCCAGCTTCAGAAAAATACAAAAAAAAAAAAAAAATCTGGAATAAATCAGGACCTCAGACCTAGCCTAATCCAAGATAGATAAGAACTTATGACTATATATAGCTTATGAATATAGTATATATTACTTCTATTGGAGCCATTTTTTTTTCCTGATGACAACATGACTAATCAACAAAAGACTATGATGATGTCTTTTTAGACACTATGCAAAAAAATAAAAATCACATTACACATAAAGCATTAAACCCAGTTGTTAATTATATGTAGATCATCAGTTTTTTCCCCCCATTTATCTTCACACATGAATTTGAGAAGCAAATACAACCTTTATTTCTTTGTATATATTGATAGTTATTATGTTTGCCTCTTATGTGTGAGACCAGTCCAAGGCCAGCCTCAGTTTCCCCAAGGGTGAACAAGGGGGCATAAATTTTGTGACTGCCCAAGACCCTTCTAACTGCAGCATTCCATGAGTTTGCCTTTGATTCTGTGTTAGTTTTGCCAGAAGGATCTCCAGGGGCTGGTAAGACTGGAAAAGTTTTTTTTGTCCACTTTAATTTAACTTTTTTTTAGAGTATATTTCTATCAAAACCCAGTAAGGCCTTATTGTCAGAGCTGTCTTACAGCATCGCCAGGCTTGTTTCTTATTCCCTCCGTGACAAGGGCTGCCACAGGGCTCCATCACTCCCGGGCTAACAGCTACCAATAAACAGAAAATTATTTCCAACCAGCTAACATGCTGTTTACTTTCCAGAAAAATTGCACTATCCAATCTGACAGTTGATCAAGGGGTACCCTGCTGCTGTCAGCAGGGAGAAATGTTTAAACACAGAGATGGGAGTTTAAACATTTTCTCATTATCACAGAATAAGAGGGGAAAAAAAACACAAATAAATAAATAAATAAATAAATATGGCAGCCAGACTCTCTAACCCCCCGCTGGGAGAGTAATGAAGCTGTGTCATGTGACCAGAAGGAGTGGGCTTTTATCTCTGGCCCCAGTACCGTTACTCAAGTGACACCTGTCATATGACCCAACTTCCATCTTTTATCTGCCTTCCCCAGCCACACTTTTGGGGAGTTGTCTTTTCCAGAGATGCACGGCCTATTACGGTCATTGTCGTGAGCTCTGATGGTGCTATGAGCCTGCTCGTTTGCCTATCCTGCCTCAGATCCCCTAGACCTGTCCTCAAACATTATTTAAACAAGATAAATGACAGAACAACCACAAAACTATAACAAAAGACAAAAAAAAATTTTCAGAGAAAACAAAGACAATCAATGCCGTTATTATATTTCCAAAAGTTTTCAAGAATTAAAATTTGTCTGGAGAGAAAAATACTCGTATTTTAAAGCACTAATCTTCATTGTTGAATATTAATTAGAACAGGAGGTTAATAAAACCCAAGGAACACTTGTTATAAAAGCACCTGTAACTTTAGCCTGGTTCACTGTGCTGAACCATTGTCATAAACAGAACCAGAACCAGATATCGCCACCTTTCCCCCACAAACTTCATTCCAAACCCCAACTAACTCCTTTCATCTTTAGTTTTTTTGTTTGTTTTTTTTTTCATTTTTCTGAAGCTGGAAACAGGGAGAGACAGTCAGACAGACTCCCGCATGCGCCCGACCGGGATCCACCCGGCACACCCACCAGGGGCGGTGCTCTGCCCCCCAGGGGGCGATGCTCTGCCCATCCTGGGCGTCGCCATGTTGCAACCAGAGCCACTCTAGCGCCTGAGGCAGAGGCCACAGAGCCATCCCCAGCGCCCGGGCCATCTTTGCTCCAATGGAGCCTTGGCTGCGGGAGGGGAAGAGAGAGACAGAGAGGAAAGCGTGGCGGAGGGGTGGAGAAGCAAATGGGCACTTCTCCTGTGTGCCCTGGCCGGGAATCGAACCCGGGTCCTCTGCACGCTAGGCCGACGCTCTACCGCTGAGTAGTTTGGTTTTTTATTGTTCCCCTGGACTCCTGTCTTGCCTTGCTAGCTAGAACCCATGGTTGGGCACCTCTATTTCCCTGGTTGTCTTTTCCTTCCACTTTATTATGACAAGCACTGCTACCACCATATGACCATCAACAACATCATCACTACCATGACCACCACTGCTATAACCATCATCACTACCATGACCGCCATTGTAACTATCATCACCACGACTGCCATCACCTCCACCACCCCTCTCATCACGACCACCACCATCCACCACCACTATTAGCTAATTTTTATGGTGCTTATTACTTGTGAAGCACTGCTTAAAATACTTGAAATGTAATCACCCCCATTTTACAAAGGAAGCAATAAAAGCACATAGAAGTGAAGTAACTTGCTCAAGGTCACACAGCTGATTAGTGCAGAGCCAGATCTAAGCAGCAGCAGTCTGGCTCTTCACGCTGCATGCTGCTAAATGGCTGTGCAATCTGCAGAACTTTTCTGTATCTTTACCCGTGTACTTTTATGTTTTCCTGTCTCATCGGATACCTGTATCTTATCCTTTCCCAGGTAAACAAAGGCCCTTAATCTTATTTCCTTCAATCTATGAATCTTGATTGATTTAGTCATTTATTATTCCACAAATTATTTAAGAGGCACTACGTGTGTGTCATGCACAATTCTAGATGCTTGGGATATATCAGTGAACAGAACCTACAATATCCTTGTTCCTACGGGGCTTACTTTCTAGTGGGGGGTGATAGAAAAGAAACAAGAAATGTAGAACCAGAACATATACCTGAAAGAAACCCAGAACAGTTTGAGTCAAGGAGTGCTGAGTTTCAGTTGAAAACGTGGTCGAGGAGCTCATTCACTCAAAAGACATTTATCGAGGACCTACTATGTGCAAGAGACAGCTGAAGTGCTTAGATAATTCAGTGAGTAAAAAACAAAGTTTCCTGTCTTCATGGAGTTTACAGTTTAAAAGTGGTGAGGGAAATAATAAACATCATGGAAAACGTAAATTATAGAGCGTGAAATCCACTGATAACAAGCTGTAGGAAAATCGAGCTGGGCGAGGGAGATAGGTGTTCAAGAGACTTAGATGTTAAATAATGTGGCTGAGGAAGGCTTGAAGTAGGAGTTGGTTGTGTGGGTGTTTAGGAGAAAGGGTTCCACGGCAAGGGAGAAGCCAGGCAAAAAGCCCAAGAACAGATTATGCCTTGTGTGTTTAGACTATCCTTTGATTATTCCAATTTCTTTCTTTTTCCTTCAGCCCATAAAAATGCATAGATCTCTCCTGTGCTAAACAAAACAAGAATCTTCTTCCACACTCCAGACAGCATTCCATCTTTTCCATCCTTTTGTGACAGTTTCTGAAAGATATCCCCTTCTGCTCTCTTGCCACTTACTCTCTCTTTGGTCCACTGTATTTTCCTATGAGCACCATCTCACAAAAACTGTCCCCTTATAGGTCACCAGTGACCAGTAGCCACCAAAACCATGTAAAGAACCAGGTTTTTTTTTTTTAAACATTTTTTCTTTTTTTTTTTTTTTTAGATTTTTATTTATTTATTCATTATAGAGAGGAGAAAGAGAGAGAGAGAGAGAAAGAGAAAGAGAGAGAGAGAAGGGGGAGGAGCAGGAAGCATCAACTCCCATATGTGCCTTGACCAGGCCAGCCCAGGGTTTTGAACCGGCAACCTCAGCGTTTCCAGGTTGACGCTTTATCCACTGCGCCACCACAGGTCAGGCCAAGAACCAGGTTTTGTTGATGTTGACCCATCAAATCAATCAATCCTGGAACCAACTAGCACTTCTGGACTTCTTATGTGAAATAATATCCCCACAGATTAAGCCATTGAATTGGGTTTTTTTTGTTTGTTTGGTTGGTTGGGTTTTTTTGCATTTTTCTGAAGTTGGAAACAGGGAGGCAGTCAGACTCCCGCATGCACCCGATCGGGATCATGCCCACCAGGGGGCGACGCTCTGCCCATCTGGGGCGTCACTCTGCTGCAACCAGAGCCATTCTAGCACCTGAGGCAGAGGCCACAGAGCCATCCTCAGCGACCGGGCCAACTCTGCTCCAATGGAGCCTTGGCTGTGGGAGGGGAAGAGAGAGACAGAGAGGAAGGAGAGGGGGAGGGGTGGAGAAGCAGATGGGCGCTTCTCCTGTGTGCCCTGGCTGGGAATCAAACCCAAGACTTCCACACGCCAGGCCGACGCTCTACCACTGAGCCAACCGGCCAGGGCCTGAATTGGATTTTTTAAATTCTGTACAGCCAAATATATCCTGTCCTTTCTCTATTTTTCTCAAGTAGGGTTATCTTATTCTCACTCCTTTAACTGCCTGCCTGGCAAACTCTCACTTCAAGGTAAGGCTTAACTGTCATCTCCTTTGTGATAGGGCCCTCTGAAATGTCATTGGTTCTTGTATTTATTTCCCTCTAACTCTGCATTAGATGACAGAATCCCCAGGAGAACTGTTAATTTTTGTATTTCTAGTGCACAGATACTTGTTGAATAAATTAATGAATAGATGGATAGGTTGTTTATATTTTGGTTCAGTTTTGGATTCCCACAAGATTTTATTGTAATATCCAATGATTGCTCTTACAGTAGAAACACAATTTTATAAGCATGATAATAAACTTGGATGAATTCATTACTGAGCACCTAGGATCTTACCCAGGTGCCATTAACCTACTTAGGGATAGAGAAAGGTTAGGAGGGAAGAATGTGAATAGCTTCAGTCAGGAGGGACTAAAATAAAACTACTTTGGGAATTCATTTATGAAAGGTGTCAAGAGTAACAAAAAGGTGTTAATCCTCTGTGTCAATGTAACCTTCAGGAAAAGACCTTTGGTTCTAAGAAATGTAACTGCTCATAGTGATTTATTTTGTTCCAGAAGGTAACCTCCACTTGTTCCCAGGGGTTTCATTTTAAAAAGGTGAAACTTTTTGAGAATAACTCCGAGGTGGTATTGGATGCACACTTAAAATATTAAGAAATGTTAGAAGATATCATTACCAACTTTCATAAAAATCTTAGCACTTACGTCAGCACTGTTCAACAGAACTTTCTTCAACAATGAAAATGTACACCTGCATCATGCATTATGGTAGCCTCTAGCCACATGTGGTTATTGAGCCCTTGAAATGTGGTTAGTGAGACTAATTGAATGTTTAACTTAATTAAATATCAATATAAAGTTACATGTAACTAGTAGCTACCATGTTGGACAGTGAAGGTATATGTTTTACTTGTCCTGGTGCTAGTCAAGATAAGGTGACATTACAATGCTGTAATAATCCCAAAATATTAGTGGATTAAACAATAAAGTTTTATTTTTTCTTCCAACTACACATCCACCATATGTCATCTAGGGACTCTGTTCTACCTCTGTTCATTCTGAGACCTTTTAATAATATATTTATTTTTAATGTTCTGGAAAAAAAAACTATTGATTTTAGAGAGAGAGAAAGAAACATAAATTTGCTGTTCTACCTATTTATGCATTCATTGGTTAATTATTGTATGTGCCCTGACTGGGGATCAAACCCAAAACCTTGGTATATCCGGATGACACTCTGACCAACTGAGCTACCTGGCCAGAGGATTCTGGGGCCATCTGGAATGCTGCTGGTCACTATAACAGAGGAAAAGTAAAATGATCTGGAGAGTACTACACTGGCAATCAAATGAACGCTTGGCCCAAAAGTGACATTCATTGTTTCATCTCACAATTCATTGATCACTAATCATATAGCCCTATCCACCCACCAGAAGGCCAGGACATATCATCCAATTATGGAGCCAGGGAGACAAATATTAGGTGAGTCAACTGGTTCCTGAATAAGTAAGCATCATCAAAATAACTAATATATCAAATTGGACAAAATTAAATTACATTTTAAAAAGTCAGGTGTATGTCATACAAAGGAGTCACTAAAAACCTGGAGGAAAAACACACAGACATCAGGAGTGCTCCTTTTACAAAATCAAGGAAGGAAGATGAGAATGATGTTTTGGTGTTTTTTTACATAATTTTTATTATGCTTTTAAATGAATAAATTTATTAATTAAAAAGAAGAAAGCATAGCTTAATTATCTTCTATTATAATTAAAAAGGATAATTTTGATGATTTTCACTTTTTTAAATTTCCTTTTTAACAATAAAACAAGTCTACCCATTCTTGCGACAATAGGATCTTATTATAATTCTAAGTATAATCTGTCAACAGCTGTTCCAAAGTCATTAGTAGACAATCTTGCAATGAGATGGGCTTAGATATCAGCTAATGGAATCTCTAGTATAAGCATCCCTCCTGTTGTCTCCATATCTTCTGGGTGCTGAGGAAGCCCACTATTGTTATGGAACTCATTCCATTGGTAGACAGGTGAAATTGAGAACTCTTCCTGCTTGTATCAAAAGCAGTTTCTCTGAGCTTCCTCTGTATTTGTGCCGGCTCCACAGACGCCAGCAGAGGGTCAACCCCTTTGCTCTTTGAGAGGCCTTAGCCTTCTGGAAGGAATTTCTCTGTCCTCTGGGTTTTCCCTGTTGGAGTATGCTTCCTGGTGCCTGGTTCCCCATGCCCTCTCTTCTCCTAGGAGCCCTTCTTGGGGCATGCAGCGCGGAGTTGGGGTTAGGGGAGCAGAAAGCACAGACTGTGGAGACAGGGAGTCTGTGGGGAATAAATAACTACATACACCTCTCGGTCTTACGAGGATTAAACAGAATTAATGTCTGTAAACTAACAGATGCCCAACAAATATTTACTTCAATATGGTGTTTCTTTCAAAGTGTGCTGGATAGCGTTACACTGAATAATTTTGATGTGATCTCATCAGTAGAGAGTAAACTATTTCTCCTTTCTGGGTTACCATCTTATTCCTTCATTTGTATCACTTAACAGTATTGGTATTACCTTTTATGAGCAGTCAGACATACTATTAATACATATTGTACTAAAAATACCAATTTCCGCTATGTCACAGTCTTGCTTAACTTGTTGACATTTTATGCCTTAAGTGTAAGAAGTTAAATCAGATAAAATTTAATTGGGATGAAGGTTGTATTGACTTGTTGCAAATTAGGTTACCTTTTTTTTTTCTGGTTTGTTTTTAAGACTTTATTTTTAGAGCAATGTTAGATTCAGAGAAATATTCAGCAGAAGTTACAGAGATTTCCCATATACCCCAGCCCTCACATATGCACAGCCTCCCCCGTTATCAACATCTCCACCTGAGTGGTACATTTGTTACAGTTGACAAACCTATACTGACATGTCTTTATCATCCAAAGTACGTAGTTTACATTTGATTCATTCTTGGTGTTGTACATCCTGTGGGTTTTGAAACCTATATAATGAGATGTATTCACCATTATAGTATCATACATAGTTTCACTGACCTAAAGATCCTCTGTGCTCTGTCTAGTCATCATCCCCTCCCTCCTAACCTCTGGCAGCCACGTATCTTTTTACCGTCTCCATAGTGTTGCCTTTTCTTGAATATCATATAGTTGTAATCATAGAGTATGTAGCCTTTTCAGTCTGGCTTCTTTCACTTGATTATATGCATTTAAGTTTCTTCCATGTCTTTTGATGGCTTGATAGCTTTAGCACTGAATAATATTCCACTGTCTGGATGTACCAGTTTGTTTATCCATTCACCTATTGAAGGACATCTTGGTTGTTTCCAAGTTTGGCCTATTATGAATAAAGCTGCTATAAATATCTGTGTGGGTTTTTCTGTGGACATGAGTTTTCAACTTCTTTTGGTAAATACCAAGGAGTACCATTGCTGAATCATATGTAACGGTATGCTTAGTTTTAAAAGAAACCGCCAAACTGTCTTCCAAAGAGTCTGCGCCATTTTGCATTTCCACCAGCAGTGAGTGCGAGTTCCTGCTGCTCCACACCCTCAGCAGTATTTGCTGGTGTCAGTGTTCTGGAGTTGGGCCATTCCAATAAGTGTGTAGTGGTACGCGTTATCTTTGAGCAAGGACTCAGTCTTTTCCATCATGATCCAATACTAAATATAAGCTGCCTCTTCAAGAACTGTGTATTCTACAGATTTGATAGGTACGATATTACTGGGAAGATCAAAGACACCAGAGACAGCCAGCCCTGAGGTTTGTACCTTAACTCGGGAGTACTACCTTGCAGGAGTTATTTAACTTCTCTGAGCCTCAGTATACCTCCTTTGCAAAATAGAAGTAATAAATTGATAATAAGAGTAATTACTTCAGTGAGTTATGTGAATAAACTGTTATGTGAACACACTTTCTCTGATTTTATTCAAGTGGTTAATAAAAATATTTGACCAGAATGGGAGTCGGGACTGAACCTTGTAGCATTTGACTATCAACCTTTCTCTCAGTTGAATAATCACTGTTCTTTGAGCTCATCTACTACCCCATCATCCAGCCCTCACGGTTTTGTATTTCAAGTATATCTGGACAGGCTTTGTCACACACCTTACCAAAGTCAAATACTCACTAGGTAGATTTCTTTGGACTATTTGTCTACTTTTTCCTTCTTCCATCTCAGATTTTGGGTGGATAGGTACTATTTTTTTTAATTCTCTCTTAATTAGTTCCTACTGGTTCTTCCAAAGGATATATAAAGGTTTCTGGTTTCTAGGCTTACTACATTTCCTGAGTAGATGAGCCTTTGACAAAGTAATCTGAGTTTCCCTGGCTTCTTTCAGAAGGAATCGTTGTAGAAAATGATACATGGGTTAGCTGAGACAAATCTCTCGTTTTATTTGAGGGTTATGTGTGTCTGGTGGTGCAACAGGGCTTGAATTACATCTTTGGAACTTTTTTCCTATCCATCTACTCAGTATCTTCACCATCAAATTAGAGCTTAGATTCCTCATCACTTTTGCTATCATCACAGACAATTAGGATTCAGTAGAAGGAGATAGCCTGAAATATAATTCTAACTAGCAGCTCAATCTAAACTTCTAAAGTCTGGCTGGAGCGGGGTGGTAATGCGCTTTGATAGTGCAGTTAGTGAAGGAAGAAGCACCCATAGGAAATCACAACAAAGAGTCTTCAGCAAGTCTTTTTGTTGACAACTTTATCCAAAAATCCATCTTCTCTGGAGACTGTTTTAAACTTTAGACTAATCCTCTCTTTGCCACAGAAGCCCTTTTGTTGAGAGAAACTGTAAGTGAACCCAGGAGTGACAGGCTTCTGTAAGCACAAGCTGGTCTTCCAAATTCTTTCCATTGTCAGTCTCCCATCTGTCCCGCAGTCCTTCCTGCCCAGGGATCTATCAGGTAACAAAATGGATGGGATTATTCAGTAGTCCTCTTCTCGGACTCTCGGTCTATGTCTAATTTTTGAGTCAATCACTGCGAAATTCTAGGCAAGTAACAATAGCAATAACCTTTCATTACTTTTTCTTCAAGTATTATGCACTGTTGCCTTGGACATAATATTTAAAACATTTAATATATTCCAGGTCACAGGTGGTGGTATAAAACACATGGCCCAGTGTGGAGTTAAGTTTGAAGCTTCTCAGTAGGCTGAGGCAAATTGAAACTGAAACAGCAGGAATGTAGCCCTAGATGTAAATAAAGAATAAACAAAAACAAAATAATAAATGACATCATACTGATTGATTAAGGGAAACCGATTAAACATAACTGCAAAGTTATTGATGGAATTATATCTATCACTAGAAAGAGTGATCATGAATTATAACAGGACGGCATCTTATCTCTGGTAATAAGAACTAAGTAAACCTTAAAAATAGTCAAACACTGTTGTTGGATCTTCAAACCACCATTGTACCACACCACACCCCGCTGTTCAAAGAACAACAAGCTTTGAAATAATGTGTGTAAAGTGCCTGGCACGTGGTGTGTACCCACTAAATTTTGATGCTCCTCTATTTCTTCACTGTAGACAGCAGTACACATTTTTTACCACACCCGAAACTGACATTTTGAGGATCTTTTAAGAGTCTTAATTTTGAGGCACTGCTGGCAGTTACAAGCCCTAATATCCCAATTTACATTTGGAATCTCCTGAAAAGTGAATATTTTAACATAAATTCAATTTAGTGAAGAGGATTTACAGGCCCCAAGTGTCCGTTGATTATGACTTTCAGTCTCTAACTCCAGCATGTCCAGATTTTGCTGATCCCAAGCCATTTATTAAACAGTTTAATTGCCCTTGCTTTTCTCTTTTGTGGTTCATCTCCTGCGGGTTTTATCTCCTTACTCGAGTACAAAGGGCCCAGGGACAGCATGAGATTACTCCGCTAGGTGCTCAGTCTGCCTCCTCCTACTTCAGTTGTTGGCACAGGCATGTTTGACAGACTGCATCTAATTGACTTTCTATTGTGACCTATTCACAACTACAGGTAACAACTTTTCTTTTTAGAGAGAGGTAGACAGAGAGAGAGATAGGAAGGGAGAAAGATGAGAAGCATCAAGTCATAGTTGCCTCACTTTAGTTGTTCATTGATTGCTTCTCATATGTGCCTTGACCGGGGTGCTCAAGCTAAGCCAGTAACCTTGGGCTTCAAGCCAGTGACCTCTGGGCTCAAGCCAGTGACCATGGGACCATGTTGTAGACGATTTCATGCTCAAGCTGGTGACCCTGCACTCAAGCTGGTGAGCCCATGCTCAAGCCAGTAGCCTCAGGGTTTCAAATCTGGGACCTGTGTCCCAGGTCAACACTCTATCCATTGTGCCACCACCAGTTAAGTATGAGTAACAATTCTTCATGAAAAGTCACTATTGATCAGAATGGCAGGGTCTGGTTGCTATATAAAACAAAATAAAAATAATAGAAATGATAATAATGCTTAATGTACCACTAACTGACACCATTTCCACAAATCCTTCACTTTATATAATGTAGCGAAAGTAATTATATAATAAAGTAAGCTAATGGGTTTAAAACGGCATAATTATACAATAAAATCTCTGCTCTAGAAAATATTTTGCTTGGGAAATTTCACATTATTGTGTTGCTTGTTGTAATTCCAATTGTATATTGTCAAAATACAAACTTAGAGTTCTCTGAGGAACAGCTATAATTCTAAACATCCCCAGTCTTTCCAAATTTCTAAATACAATGATCTTAGAAGATCCAGAAGGGAAACTGCATCATTCGTACATGCCTTTAAATATCAACAGCCCAAGAGCCAAGAGCCAAGACAAAGTGGCAAAGAGCTGAGTCCTGCCATGTGAACAACATTGGGGTGTGAGGGAAGTGTAGGGAGTAGACCAGTTGTGACCATCTAGACCCCAAAAGGTCTGTTAAGAAGCACAGCCAAGGCCCTGGCCGGTTGGCTCAGTGGTAGAGCGTTGGCCTGGCGTGCAGAAGTCCCGGGTTCGATTCCCGGCCAGGGCACACAAAAGCGCCCATCTGCTTCTCCACCCCCCCTCCTTCCTCTCTGTCTCTCTCTTCCCCTCCCGCAGCCGAGGCTCCATTGGAGCAAAGACAGCCCGGGCGCTGGGGATGGCTCCTTGGCCTCTGCCCCAGGCGCTAGAGTGGCTCTGGTCGCAATAGAGCGACGCCCCACAGGGGCAGAGCATCGCCCCCTGGTGGGCAGAGCATCGCCCCTGGTGGGCGTGCCGGGTGGATCCTGGTCGAGCGCATGTGGGAGTCTGTCTGACTGTCTCTCCCCGTTTCCAGCTTCAGAAAAAAATACAAAAAAAAAAAAAAAAAAAAAGAAAAAAGAAAGAAAAAGAAGCACAGCCAAGCTGTGGTTACCAAATGGGTGGCCAAATCATGGTCTAACTTTTGTGGCTTGGGATATAGCCAGGGTCACCAAAAAGGATGTCTGGCTGGCTCTGTGCATGGGTCCCACCTTGATTCCTCTGTTTAAATTACTTTCCCTACTACCCACCCTGGAAGGCCCAGTGGGAGAAGTGCTCTTGTAAGATCTAGGGATGTCTGTACTATGGTAGCTTTCAGAGTTGTCCCACCTGGCTTCCTGGATCTACCAGCAGAACTACCACTAGGGCAGCTTTGGGAACATCCCTCACGGCACCTTTTCCTCCTCCAGTCTATTTAGAAGGCTGGGATACCCTAGGTTATTGAGGAGATTCCTGAGAACAGCTGTGTCTGTGACATTTGGAAATGCGCATCAGGTCCTTTTAGGTTCGCAGAACTCACCCTGGATAAGAGGACTCTCTGTAACCAACTAGGCAGAGGGTGTAGCCTAAGAAGCCGGTAGCAGTGATGACTTGATTCTCACAGGCCTCTAAAACTATCTCTTGGGCAGGGCCAGGCTCTGAACCACGTCTCTGGCACATGGAGGTAGGCCAGGTGGTAATTTGTACCACCACAATGACCGAGCATCCTGGTTTACCTGGAAATGTGCCAGTTTTAGTATTGAATGTCCTGCATTCCCAAGACACCCCTAAGTTTAAAAAAGATGGGACAGTTGGTCACCCTAACCTCTGTTTTTGTCCTGTCAGTCGATAGAAGAAACTCTGTAGTTAAGGAAATAAAATATGACAGTTATAATCCTTTATTCCTCAGGTGTCAGCCGAAGGCCTCACAATGACTTTTAAGTTTTGTCTTGGGAGCCTTGCCCCTCCTCTGGGAGTGAGAGAGACAGGTGATGCACATCGTTATCTTCTTTTCACGGCCTGCACAGGCCAGGCCACCTGTCCCTGGAGTGGGAACGAAGAGCCAGACACAAGCAGAGGTGCTCAGCACCTGTGCACCGTGTCCCCTCCTCCTGAGATGTTCCTCTATCTGAGAAAAACAGCGGCTACTTTTCAATTCTGTCCGTAAAGAGCCTCTCTGTTGGGAACACTTACCTAGAAGGGTCTCGGTGGCGTCACCCTTTCTTTTCACCAGCATTTGCTAAACTGAGCGGGGTGGTGACCTTTCCGGTAGGAAGCCAAAAGGTCGTACATTTCTGGCTTCAGCCTCACTCCTGAAACTGTAAACAGAGATTCCTCTGTACGGGGAAAAAGAGAAAAGCACCAATATTTTATTTCCTGGGATTTCATAGTGTATTTTTTTTATGTCTTTGTTATATCTGTCACCTGAAGAGACATCAAAACATGAGCCAGACTCACCCACCAATAATTTATACTGACTCATGGATAACTTAACTGAATCTACTAAAATTTGTCAGGTGGCTCTTATTCAATCCCATTCAATGCGTATTTACCAAACTGAGCAGTTAAGTAAGGCATTATGCTAGGTGTTAAAGATGGTAGAAACAGGAATAGAACAGGGAGACACACAGACACTAACAGACTAGGGCCAAAGTGAGGGGCAGAGAACCATGACAGCCCCTCTCTTAAATCTGCTGGAACGTGGGAAAAGCAAGGACAGGGGCCCTGGGGGCCTTGAAGGATGACTATGTCCATAGTCAAAGACTTCTTGGGAGGACGCTCCTGGCTGAGTGATCAGCGTAGGCAAAGGACTGGAAGAAGGAAAGTGAGAGAATTGCAGGTATTCATGCATGGTTAGTTAGAGCACAGCAAACTAGAGGACTGGAAAAGTAGGTTAGAACCAGATGCTGAAGAGAATTATCAAGCCAAGAAGTCTGGACATTTGTCCCAGTGATGACAGGCAACAAGTTTTGGAAGGTTTCAAATCCTGCTACATTAGATACACTAGGCAATCTATTTAAGTAGACTCTAAGTGCAACCTTTGTAAATTAAAAAAAAAAAAGAACTTAAAAAATAAATACATACTGTATTGGCCTCTGGTTTAGTATTTGGTTAGTTCAGAGTGCTGGACGTTTGTATTTTAATAAATGCCTATGTTTGTTAAGTGTGTTGTTCCCGGGTGGTTCCCATGCTCAAGTTAAGGGTCACGAACTCCAAAAGTTAACATTTTAAGGGGTTCATCTGCAAAATGGAGATAATAAAACTTCCTGGCAGATTGTCCTAAGTTTGAAGAAGATATATACGAAACCTCTTGGATGGTTCCTGTTATACAATATATTTTTAACAGTAGTAGCCATTGTCACAAGCATCAGCCTAGCTCATCTGAGAAAAACAGCAAGGATGCACGAGCCATGATGTCACAAAGCACATCCACAACACCTGCTTAGGACATCTTCCCACTTGGGCGTTGCTTTGCTAGGCTCACTATCAGCACAGACCTAGGTTTGCTATAAATAGTGCATAATTTACAAAAATTGAAGCTTCTAGATTTGGCACACCAAAAGCCTAAAATACCTAAGAAACATTGTTTGCTGGGAGCTACTCACACCTGACAGGAAAAATCAACCTGCAATGTGGGCTCTGTCCCACTAGGCCTGGACTTCCGTTTTAAGTAATCTGTGACCCTCCTTGGGTTTGGAAGTATATATTTGCTAGGCTAGAAAGGGGAGACATCAAGTTTTGTTGACATGCATAATATATTTTCAGAGGTATGTTATAATATGCAATTTTATATTCTACTTTCTTTTTGAAAAGCTCATGCCATAGTATAAACAGTCAAACAGCTAAAATAAACAATGCAGAAACTTCACAAATTACTTCAACTCCAAAGTATCTTGGGAACTTCCCTCAGGGAGAAGTGTCCTCTTGCCTTGGGGACAATGGCAGGAAGATTTCCCCTGGGTTTCCTTGCCCCTCAAAAGCAGCTGCTCCTCAAAAGCAAGGAGAGAGGGAGGAGGGAGAAGGGGGAGAGAAAGAGAGTGAGGGAAAAAGAGAGGGGAAGGAGAGAAAGGGAGAGATGGAACACAAGGGGGGGAGAGAAATATTATCTGACAGAACAGTGCTGGGAAAGCAACCAGCTAATCAAAGGGATTCCAACTTGGCCATGGACTGCCCGGCTCTCCTTCCCAATTCATAGGCGGGGAAAGCAAAATAAAAAGAAAGAAAGAAAAGAGAAAAAGAAAGAAGGGGAAAAGCATCAGAGCAGTTCTCCTGCAGCAATCTCACAAACGCAAACCCTTTCGTTTGGCTGACTCCTCATTAGCTTACTGAATCTGACAGCATAATTATCGCAGCTGCTTCGTGCTTAGAATAAATAAATATGAAAGCGAGTGTTTAAACATTTTCTGAGAAGGGAAATTCAGTCATCTAGACAGTCAGTAGGACAAGTTTATTTAAAACTTTTAGATTCTTATGTATTTAGATCACTTCAGAACGAGATAATGAGATAGTTGTCTTTCAGTCTAATTGAGTTCCTAAGCTCCTGGCTGTTGGCTGTCACCCCTTTCAAACTTTGCTTTAACTTTCATTCCTTTAGAAATCCGATCCTGGTGTCTCCATTTACTCTTCCTGGGCTGAGAACCTGGTGAAGGCACAGTGCACTGGAGTGCAGAAAGTGACTTAATGGGATTGAGGAGCTAAATAACCTTTCACAGGAAACAAGATAATCAAATCTCTTTCACTCGCCTGTAATGGCTAAAACAGAAAGCACACGTTAAAAAAGAAAGCTTGGGAATTAAACCATCATTTCAAAATGTCTTGTAATTTTTCTTGTCACGTGGTTTTTTGCACTACTCTTACACATCATCAGTCCATCAGCTAGAGTTGCTCAGTACATTTAATTATTCAGATGCACACAGCCCCGTGAGTATGCGGTAATTTTAGCTCATGTGTATGTATATAGGTTTCATATCTTCAAAGCCCAGAGGATCACACAGTACTTTAAACTGAAGTTGCTAATAACAAGAAGTGCACTTAAAACTCTGACTAGGGGCACAGCACATATGCATTTCCGATTAAAGCAGATGATCTTTCCTTTTAAAATTAATTAGTGCCTATTTATCTTTTCCTCTCCCTCCTACCTCTCATTCTCCCAGGACCAAATTTATATGAACCCTTACATTCAGTGAGTTAAAAGCTTTATAAAATAAACATTCTGTCAATCTGGGATAAAGGAAACTTGTAGTAACCCATCATGCGGGTTGAGAAATTGAGGTTCACAAGGACCAAAAATGTATCTTACATTGGGGAAAAAAGAAATAAACTCAGGTCCTTTACCTCTCAATCCACAGCTTAGACTCCCTGTACTATCTGTCATCCTTCATTCTTTTCAACAATAGAGGCAATATAATGTCAACGTCAAAGAAAACTTCGAAAAAGGGGGGAAAACCCCCCACAATCTTCCTAAACTGGAAGAGCATTTTTATTTCTTATATTCTACCTTTCAATTTTGTTGATATGCATAACACATTTTCACAGCTGTACCATAATATGTAATTTTGTATCCTACTTTCTTTTAGCTCATGTCATAGCATAATCATTTCCCTATTACCACACACGCCTATGAATTATTTGAAATGGTTACAAAGTACTTTATGCTGGGTCAGTATGCAAGCACACTTGTTCAATTGATTCTCTAGTGTTGAATATTTAGATTATTTTTATTTGTAATTTTAAAAAAATTATAGACAACACTGCAATGAACATTTTTATGCATCTCCTTTTCTTTCTGTTCAATTGTTTCTTTGTATAATTACCAGAACTGAAGTATAGAGTTGATGGTTGTAACCATTTTTATGGTCTTCTTATGTATGCCATAATCCTTTGTAAAGATTTCCCCAGCTGACACCACCATTAGCAGAGAGTCATTTACCACAACCTCACAAACACTGGGAGTCATTAGGTTAAGGAAAAAGCATAACTAATTTAACAGTTATTTGTATTTATTTAAGCACTGGTAAGTCTGTCTTTTTATTTCATGTGTTGATATACTTTTTCCTTTTCTTTGCAGAAATTGCTATTTTATGCCTTTGCCCAATTTCCCATTGGATTCCAGATGTTTTTCTTATAAAATTGAATGAGTTGTAGTAAAACAAAAAATAAACCACCATTGGTTAAGAAATTGAAAAACCGAAGGGTGACTGTGTTTGTTTGTTTTTTTTAAAAAAGAACAGAAACTATGACAAAAGGTCAGGGGCCTCTGTTAAACATAAAATTGAACCCTCTTAATTGTGAGATATTAAACATGTTACCTGGGGACATGTGGAATCATTCCTAGGAAGGCTTTAAAATAAACATAGATAGAGCATGAGACAGTGGAAAGGTCATGGGAGTGGGAAGCCAAATCTCGGTTCGTTTTCATTTTGCTCCTCAGTTCCCGTGTGATCTTTAGCGAGCATCAATAAGTAACGGGACAAGAGTGCCTTGGGAGTCTGAAGTCAAACCTTGGTTCTCCCACTTACCAGCTGTGTGACTTTGAGCAATTTACTTAGCCTCTCTCAGACTCATTTTTTAAGATGTAATGTGAGGATAATAACTCCAGCCTTACCAGTGTACAGATTAGATAAGAATTTATGTAAAGCACATAGATGCTCAACAAATGGCAACCACTATTACTCTTCCCTGCGTGTCAGGGATTCATGAGGATATGGAATAGCAAGTCTTTAAGATCCTTTGCCACTCAAAGATCTCTCTTTTCTGAAGGGTTTATCTTTACTTGGAGACTCTTTCGTGCTAACAAATTTAACCAATATAAGGGGTTGGTGGGACTGAAGGACTTGGCTGACCCAGACCTCTCCTAGCAGTACAACTCTATGCAACACGTAAGTTGTGTCTCAACCCAATGTCTTGTCTAATGTATTGGATTGGGTTGAGGACAACTTTGAGCATAGGAAGCGGAGAGGTGTGTTATGGAAGACACTGCCTAACTTGCTTCTTAAATACTGATTAATGAAGTCTTTCAAGGTGGAGAGTGGTCTGAATTAGGTTGCAAACTCCTAAAAAGCAGAACAAAGTCGAGAGATCGGGCTCTGAATCTCCCTTCCCTCTTTCGTGCCATCCCTAACCCCTGAAACCTGGTTTCTAGGATGACAAAATATGCTGGTTAAATTTTAAATAGATTACATAGTAAAAGTAATAAATAGAATAGATTTGATGTAAGCATACAAAAAGCTAGACTAATTTCACTAGTACATGTTAAAGAAAGTTTAAATTATTGCAAGAAAATGGTGTGTGTGTGTGAGTGATGATAAGGAATAAAAGGTATATATAGGCCCTGGCTAGTTGGCTCAGTGATAGAGAGTTGGCCCGGTGTGTGGAAGTCCCGGGTTCAATTCCCAGTCAGGGCACACAGGAGAAGCAACTATTTATTGGCTTCTCCACCTCTCCCCCTCCGCTTTTCTCATCCTCCCTCTTCCCCTCCCGCAGCCATGGCTTGATTGGTTTGAACATATCAGCCAAGATGCTGAGGGTGGCTCCATAGAACCTCCACCTCAGGTGCTAAAAATAGCTTGATTATGAGCATGGCCCCAAGTAGGCAGAGCATTGGCCCCAGATGGGGGGGGGGTTGTCAGGTGGATCCCGGTCAGAGTGCATGTGGGAGTCTGTCTCTCTATCTCCACTCCTCTCACTTGGAAAATAAAATAAAAGGTACACACACACACACACACACACACACGATGAGAAAGAGTAAAAATCAGGATGAAATATGTCAGAATTGTGCCACTATTATTAAAAAGAAAAAGACACCATCAGAATAATGGTAGATGGTATTAAGAAGAGGAAGACATTCTTCTCCCTGGATATTCTTCCTCCCCAACCATCCAGGCTCCATCATCTTTCATGACCCACTCACAAAGCTCTCCTTGATCCCCACAGCTGGAGTTAATCTCACCTCCTTTGAACACCCAGAGCACTTTTACACTTGATCTACACCTGTTTAGAAAATTGTCTCATTTCCTTAAGGATTGTAAGCTCTTTGAGGACAGGGTCCATAACTAACGCACTTTTGTATCCCTCAGTAGTACACCTAATAGACACTCCAAGAATCTCCACTGAATGAACTGGAATATAATTCTTCCATGATGTTAGGAACCCGAGTCTGTGTTGGGTCCATAGTCTGAGAGATAAGCAAAATAATTGGAACAAGTTCAGAATAGAATCATGAAACAAAATGATGAAAGAGTGAGAGAAATAGAACCTGTATTTAGTTGTGGGGAGAAGGTCAAAGAAATTCAGCCTAGAGAAGTGAGCTTCAGAAAATTATATCAAGGGATCTTTAACCATATTGAAGAGATCATTTTAAAAGAAGGCCTGAAGTCCTTTTATTGGAACAAAACAAAAAATCACACAGATTTTAATGGGCAATACGAGTAAGCCTGCTGAAGACCTACTAGATTATAGACACTAGGGTGGGGCGATGAAGGCTTGAGGTAAGCGCCACACCTTTTCCATCTCTACAAGTATGAAAGGATGACAAGGACTCTGGTAAACTGTGTTTGCAAAATTACTTGTGAAATAGCTGCAAGCTTTTAAGTTTTAGAATTATTCCCCCAAGATGCTGAAACCTGTTTTAAAGGAGAAGGGGGATTTAGCCCAGGAAAGAATGGGAGAGGCTCAGCCTGAGATTTGGAAAGCAAGCTGGGACCAACCCAGAGAGAGACAGCCTTTGATGTCCTGACGATCAAGGACCAGGGCTTAAGGACCAGACTCTTAAATCACGTGGCATTTACTGCCCTAGATAATAAAAAAAAAAACACAAAATAAAACAACAACCCAAAATACTTTTGTGGATCCATGTATGTGGTTCAAAATGGCAAGTTTCCAAAATCGGTCTTAACTCTCCAGGGGTAACATTTGGAAGGCTCCCTGCAAAAACGGAGTGGAGCCAGTTTCTAGAATGGGCAGCTTAATGATTTTCTACACCCCCACCCCACAATCATTAAACAGTGTTCCTTTCCCAGAGCCCAAGTTCAAGCTGAGGGCAAAGGGAATTAAACGAAGAAGCTGAGACTGCAGCTAAGATTAGGGAGTTGCCAAGGGCCTAATTTTAGGTCCTTGCTGCCCCAGCTGACGTCCTACTCTGCTGGCTCAGCCCTGAGGACCACAAGCGTGGCTGGTCAGCGGGTGACTGAGGGAGCAGTGTCTCCCTGGCCATCTGCAAAACCAATTAGCTTGGTGTTGGTGGGTTTTGAGAGAGACTCCCGATAATTTCTCCTTCAACAAATGTTTCTTCAGGTGTTCCAAGAGTCAACAAGGGAAAACGTCAGTGCTGGGCAGAAGTTCCCACGTGCTTGCCTTTCTAATATTCACGCTTGTCCACTTCAGAGTGCTCTCCGAAAGGGACCTAATCCTGGAATTCCTGGATTTTCATGGCAAGTAACCCTTTGATTTCCTCTGGCCATAAGCTCACTGCCAGAACCTACAGAGAGCATTGCTCAGGACTTCTCAGGCTTTGTGAAAACAGACATGGACGGATGGGAGCAGTTCTTGCATTCGGGGGAGAATTCCTATGCCACTCTTCCACTGGGATTTTAGGCTGTTCTTCTACTCGTCACATATTTTCCAGCCACAGGTTTCATGCTTCAATTGTCTTCTTCAGAGGGCAGACGGTGAGAGCTGGCATCTCCCAGATCAAAGGGGAAACAGAATATATTTTAAAGTGACAACTTTGTTATCCTGCAGCCAGAATAATAAAACGATATAAATAGAAGCCCCTAAATCATTCCATACTGAATTGTCACCAGAGAGCAAAATTTCTTGCATAATCATGACAGGGAAACTCTCTTTACAAACCACTCACAAGCGCATGTCTTATTTTTGCACAATTCTTATGCCTGGGGCCACCCACCAGGGATGGGGATACGGAGTCTGTGTCCCTACAGGTTGGGAACTATGATAACCGGCTGTTGTTCCCTGTGTGCAAAGGAGGCTCCTAATAGAGGCTCATAGCCCAGGGCAATGAAAAAGGAGGCTGGTACTGCCAGGCCAAGGGAGCGCATCCCTTAGTGGATGTGCCCCTGGTGAGGGCCACAGTTGTCAAGGTGCACAAATGGGCCCCAGCTGCTTCTCGCTCTTCCTCTATTTTTTTCCCCCAATTTTCTTGGTAGATTTGCTTTCCCTGTCTACTTGTCCCGTGTCCCATCTGTTGGTCTGTCTCTAAACCTGTTTCTGCATCCCCTGCCGCATGCACACATACACACACACAAGCCCCCAGTCCGGCCCCCCTTCCCCTGTCTCTTGGCGCTGGCCCTTTCATCTTCTCCCTCGGGGATTTGAGATGTCGCTGCAGGAAGTGCTTGTCGGCCGAGGCAGCAGCAGCAGAGCCCTGTGGCTTTGACAAACCTCATTTAATTGGGAGGAAGCCAGGAGAATTTGAAAGAACTGAAACATCCACGAAGCTCCTTTTATCAGGCATAATTTAAACTCTGCATGGAAAAACCCCTATATGTATAAAGAAAAGTCAACTTCCCTCCTGCTGTGAGCACTCTTCGTCTCCCCCCCAGCACAGGCAGGCTCCTGCAAGATTCCATCTTTTCATTTTTCTAAAAGTGTCAAAGTAGATTTGGGTTGTGTGGCTGGGTGAACAGAGAAGGAATACAGATCGCTCTCCTCTCACACCCGTATGCGTGCACACACACACACGCGCGCGCGCGCGCAAGCAGAGCCCCTCTGCTGGTGGCTTTGCTTCTGATGGCCAGGAAAAATCAAATCCCAAGTTTCTAAAAAACATCAGTTTGGACAGCGATTGTTTTTTCCTAATTACCCCTCATCAGGCAAAGGCTGAGGCCCAGAAGACTGAAGACCCCAGCAGCTCTCTATGCAGAATAAATAGATCCTGGAGGAGGGCCAATGGGAGAAGTTTCCTGAAGTGGCAAGAGGGTAGTGTGAGTGTGTGTACAAGTGTGTATACTTGCCTCAAGTGGGAGTTAGAAGTCCTAAGCCCAAGAGAAGAAAGTTAAGAAGAAGAGATCTAGGGGCTCAGACTGGAAAGAGGGGAGGGGATGAGAATGGGGGAGGGAAGGGGGATGAAGGAGGGGGTGAGGGACCAAAAGCGGACCAGTAAGAATTATAAGTCTCCTGGAATGCTTTTTATTTCACCCATATGCCAAACCATGTCCCTTCCCTCCTTCCAAATTCCACTCCAGATTCACCTCCAGTCTAATCCATCTCATTTGAGTTATTCTGGTGCCTCCAAAGAATTGCCTATCGTGCACACATATTCTCTGAACATCTGCAGCTGATTATGCACAGGCTGTAGCTGTTTAAATATGATTTGTGCTAATATGTGTACGAGGGTGCCCTGTTTCCTCTTCCTCACCCTCTTTTCCTCCCACGCCGTAGGATCCTTGAGGTCAAGGGCAAGCCTCTTTTCTCTCTCAATTTTTATAGCACTTAATATGTTCTTGACACTTAATGGCAACTTACTAAATACTGATGACTGACTCTTCTCACAGGGTTAAGTAAGACACATTAACCCCAGTTGTCTGATTACAGTTATTTTTGGAGATCCTAAACGACTCACTTTAATAATAAAAATACCGGCCCTGGCCGGTTGGCTCAGCGGTAGAGCGTCGGCCTAGCGTGTGGAGGACCCGGGTTCGATTCCCGGCCAGGGCACATAGGAGAAGTGCCCATTTGCTTCTCCACCCCTCCGCCGCGCTTTCCTCTCTGTCTCTCTCTTCCCCTCCCGCAGCCGAGGCTCCATTGGAGCAAAGATGGCCTGGGCGCTGGGGATGGCTCTGTGGCCTCTGCCCCAGGCGCTAGAGTGGCTCTGGTCGCAATATGGCGACGCCCAGGAGGGTCGCAACATGGCGACGCCCAGGATGGGCAGAGCATCGCCCCCTGGTGGGCAGAGCGTCGCCCCATGGTGGGCGTGCCGGGTGGATCCCGGTCGGGCGCATGCGGGAGTCTGTCTGACTGTCTCTCCCTGTTTCCAGCTTCAGAAAAGAAAATGCAAAAAAAAAAAAAATAATAATTAAAAAATAAAAATAAAAAAATAAAAATACCTCGAGAAATCCCAAACTAAGAGCTTTAGACTGTTGCAGGACAATGTCTCAGATACAGTGGTGCTGCATTTGCAGACCCTGAAGACTTTGGCTGGACCATATATCTAAGGATCTTGGGCAGTAGGTCCATACCCCACCCCCATAATTTCTTCCCAGTCTGAGCCCCTAGACCTTCCTTCTTACTTTTCCTCTCTCCAGCTCAGGACTTCTAAAAACTGTTTTCATTTAAATGGGATTTTCATAGAAACCCCACCTAAGGATACTCCCCCTAAACAGCCTGGACCGCACTGCCCACATCCTCCGCATAGCCCTTCCCGGCCACATTCTAAGAAACATGAGGAGAGCTCCAGCCACATGATCCCTCAGCAGATTTCAGATTTGGAGGATGACTTCAGGCCCGGGCAGCTAAGCTGATTTCAGGGTAACTTGTGTTTCCCATGGGCGTCCGGCCTGGGAGGACGTGCCCCTCCCCACAGCGCCCCACCCGGGTACTTCCCTTGGCAGCATCAGATTACCAATCAAGACAGGGCCAGCTCTCCTCTCTTACATATCGGTGTCACCTATCATCTTACTCTCAATGGGAAGAGAGAAGGGGCTTGTCAGAAACTTTGATTTCGCTGCTCCTGGCAGATGCAAGTGAAAGTAAACAACTCAGAGGCAACTTTCATCTCATCCAATTTCTAAGTGGAAGTATGTATATGGGACGTGCTTGGATCATTGCGAGGAGGTCTGTGTCACCTCGACCCACCAGTGTTTTTGAGTTTTACAGACTCTCAGGCAACACTCAAGCAAGACTGGGTCCCGCTCACCTCTTTCAGGTAAACTGATCTCTAAGCTCACTTCTGGTTGGAGATGCTAGGATTCTCTAGTGCCCAGAGGAAGTACTTAGACACCGACATGTGTGTACACACACTCACACTCCATCACTCACCAGGAGAAAGCTGGTGCAGCTGAGCCGGCAGGGAGCTGAAGTAGTCGTGAACCAGCGCGGCCTGGGCAGAGACGCGGGCCCGAGGAAAGCCTTTCAGCATTTGCGTGGCCAGGTCTTCAGCTTCCGGAATTCTGCCCAACCTGGAAAAGGAAAAGAAAAAAAGAGAGTTTCTTCACAGGCCTCCCTTCTGAAAAATAAAAGGGGAAAGGAGAAAAAGAAAGAAAAGGAGATGGCTGGAAGAGGGTTTCAAGTAGAATTTTCCTGGGATTAGTAAAATTGATGGCAAGTGGCAAAGTAACCCCCACAGCGAAACTCTTACCTGTCCTGTTACTAAGATGAAGGGGAAGAATTTCAGTATTCTATCATTTAGCCCCCCCCCTCCTGCAGCCTTGTACTGTCTCTGGTACCATGTATACATAAAGGACCAAGAATTATAACTATAGAAGCAGAAAGATATAATTAAGGATTCTTCTTTGAGGGACATAGCAGCCTCTACCAAGCAGAAAAGCCTAATTAGAAATACACTCCAAGGGCAGTAGGCATAGACTCCCGGAAGGAGAAGAGGGAGGGAGGCAATTCTGGAGGGTAAAGTTTGGGTGGAAAACACCCTTACAAACAGTGTTTCTGAAACTCACCTCCCAGAATTATTAGCTAAGATGCTCCTTGGTTCTCCCTGAGATGGAGCATAGGAAGAGATCAATAAGGAACCAAATTACAGTAAGGACAGGTCCTCAACGTGACATTCTGTTGAATCATAAATCCAAAGATGAGTAAATCCATTAGTTGAGTGACTACTATGTGCTAGTTGGTGGTTGGCTCTGCGAGATACAGGCAAGACCCTGCCCTCTGGCAGCTTGGTCTAGTAGAGGAGCCAAATTATCATACACATGCATAAATACAACTGTGAAGAAAAAGGCCGAGATACCTAAGAGTGGGAGGAGCTAGTCAGGGAAGCAGCAGTTGAGCCAGGGTAAGGCAAGGTAGGCAGAGATCTGTGGTGCATACAGACCCTGGGGTGGGAGGGAGGAGAGTGAGTTTAAGGGACGAAAGGCTAGTTGGCTGGCCTGGGCAAAGAGTGGGAGTAGAGCCAGATATGAAGCTGGGGAGTGTGGCCGGACTAATCCTCCAGGCCTTGTGAGTCTTCATGTTTCCTATTTACTTACAATGTTTGAAAGTCTTTGCTAATCTAGTGCCAGTCATTTAAGTACACCCATCTCCAGAGCCCACAGAGGGTTTGCAGGTGGAAAGCCACAAGATGGAAAACTGTACAGATCCCAAGAGGCAGTTAATCACAGGACTGATGTCTGACATGCAGAATTAAACTGCTTGGCCATCCAAATCCCCAATTAAGAAAAATTAGATGGGCTTATTTGTCAAACCTACACACAAACCCGAAACAACAAAAGAGCTGATACCCTGCCCCTTCCATGATGCAGTGAAGCCGGAAGTCCGGGCCCAGAGGTGTAATTTGCCTAATTTTTGCATAAGAGTTCCATAAGAACCTTTTGGGTATCTAATTCCCATGACATAAAACTGTATCTACAAACAGGTAACTTTACCCTCAAACTCAGGAGTAATTGCTTTACAGACTTAAAAGAAAAAAATGGCAAATCCTCGGTCCTTGCAAATTTCCAGGCCAGTTAGGAGACAAGGGAACTGAGGGCGGAGGCTTGCTCAGTAGCCAGTGTCCTGAAAAAGGGCTGGTGGTATGGGGGCCCTGCCCAGGTATAGAGTTTCAGGACTAATGATGAGGTTTCCAGTGGGAAGCTGGTACAAATCACTAGGGCCTGGTATCACTTTGAAAGGAGATTCAGGGAAAATCTAGTGAAAAAACTGTCATTGGTTCACCCTTGCTGTGGGGTAGTGTGGTGGGATGTATGCCCAACTGGAGCCTGAAACCACTTTGTGAATGGATAAGTGGTAATGGTGAGGAGGGAGAAATGCATTTATCAGCATCCACCTCCGCATTTCTGTCCCAAATCGGCCATGTGCTCTTTCTGCATACTCCCACCCACTGGCTCCTAAGGACTGAATTGTTAAGAATTCCTCCGCAGAAGAGGCTTAGGATCTGCAACCTAATTGGATAAGGAAGGCTACTGGACCTATTTTGAACTGGTGTTAGCATGTCATGCATACCGTTTTTATTTAGACTGTTTATGTCTGATGGCTGAGGAAGCCAGGAAAAGCTGATGGAGCTAATGGGGATAGAAGGGACACACAGGAAGAACAGGCCACTTTTGCCAGAAAACTGAGAGTAAGTACTGATTGGTGATATAGGCCTTTTTTAGGACTTTCCTCTTCAGTGAAATAATGCTCCCGGCATCCTTCCCACAAGGTTGTATCACAGCTTCCACTGGTGTTAGGATTTGTTTCAGTCCCACTGCCTCCAAACATGAGTGCCACCATCGAGATCTCCTGCTCCTTAGTTGGCAGTGACCAGGGCAAAGTATACAAATGAAGAATTTCCTCCTATGAGCCAATTTCATGATAGTCTTCCCTGTAGAAGCCAAGTCCATGCCCTCCTGAATATAAGCCTTTTACTAGCAGCTTGAAGTAGGGATACTGGGTCTGGAGAAGCATCCTAGTTATCTCTTGCTACTGGCATATTGCCTTCTTATTTGGAATGAGTAAAGAGAGCCCCAGGTATACAAATGGTGCTTCTTTGGGCACAAATGTTAATTTTCTTCTATGTTTGTATCATTTTGCTTCTTTCTGCCATTTGCTATCACTGCCTTTATTGTTCCATTTCTACAATTTGAGACCCACTCCAACTCCTACTAGAATAATTCTTCACTGGTTACAACTTCTACTTTGGATATGAAAGCTGGCATGAAAAGTAAACACCATAAATGTTATTTTGCCTACCAGCACCTTTCCATAAGGCTAAATGTCAGTATTGCTTCATTTGTTAGGCTTGCGATGTTAACTACCAAACATACTGGGGTATCTTGTACAGTGAAGAGAACCCACCCACCCAATTAGTGAGAGTCTGTTAATAAAGAGAGTCTTTTGATGAAACTCTGCTTTTAGTAACATTTCAAGAACTGAGAACTGTTCCACTTTTAAAATAATACTTATTGTAGCACACTTAGAAAATGCGGAGTCTATCACTCTGAGATAAGCTCCTTCACTCAAATATAATCACCATTGCTTTTGTGTTCATTTTCCTTTAGTCCTTTATTTTTATGCTGACATCTTTTTTGTTTTACCAGAAAAATGGGATCATACTCTACATACTGTTATAACCTACTTTTTCCACTTCACTATCTTAGTCATCATCTCAGAACTTGGAATCACTTTCTAGGACATAATTTTGATGGCTGCATAGCTTCCCATTATGTAGACACACCATCATCTACATAGCCAGACAGTTATTGAAACCCCCCCCCCTTTTTGTTAGGGTGTGAGGTGAGGGGCTACAATTAAAATCATGCTGTGGCAAATATCCTCAAAGAGAAATCTTTGTGTACTTGTGTGATAATCTTCTTAGTATAAATTCCGAGAACTGAAATTCCCAGGTTGAAGGATGTATAACACATCAAGAGTTTCTGATTAAGAACATCAGCGAGTTGTAACAATTTCCATTTCCACCAGCAGCCCGGGAGAGCGCCTGCCTGTGCTTGTGAGGAAAACAGATTCATACCAGCTGGCCTGAGTTGCCCCAGGCCCCACTGCTTATAAAAGCTATAAAAAAATATTAAAATTGTTAATTGATCCTAAAAGACGGGCTAGGTGCGAGGACATCCGCAGTTAATTTTTGAAGTCCAGAATAGAAACACAAACTATGAGAAAAAAATAGAAATCAGGCTTTGTGGTTGTGTAAAGCACCATCAACCAGCCCATCACTCCACACATGTAAAATCTGGTGGTTCCCAGGAACCTGGGGCAGCAGCCCAGCCGCGTCTGAGTATAAAACTCTCCCACCGCCGCTGTGTCTGCCTGCCGCGCAAGGGCTTCATCTGTTTGCAGCACAAGGCTGGTCACTGAGTTCAGTTGGTCTCTTTGTTGTTTTTCCCTAGATCCATAGCAAAAGGAAAAGGGCAGGGATAGAGTGGGTGCTTTTTTCTTTTTCTTCAATTTTTCAATTTGTTTTTATCTGGAAGTAATTTTAGGTTTACAAGAGAGTCACAGGCATAACGCAGAGAGTGATCGTGTGTGTGTTTCACCAGCTTCCTCTATTGTTAACCTTCTACCTAACCGCAGTCAAGTGATCAAAAACTAAAGATTAATATTGGCACAATACCTTTTCCTAAGCTGCAGACTTTATTCAAATATCTTCGGCTTTTTCAATAATGACCTTTTCGTTGCTGGGTGGGTACTTTTTAAATGCTGTCAATTTTAGGGCGCCCCCCAAAAAGAAATCGATCTAACCTTAGGAAGAAACATCAGAAGCTATAATGTTCCAATTGGTCTAACAAGTAAGAGGGTACTTGCTGCTAGGTCCTCCTTAATCAAGTCACCATCAAACCCCAGGCAAGACCCTGGAGAGCAGTTGTAACCCTGCCCAGATCTGACGCACCTCAGCTAAAATCTTATAGAAAAGCCAGTGACACTCTCGCTGTTCTTCACTCCTCACACTTACAACCTGACCCAACTGTCCCGTGTGCTAGATGAATCCTGGTTCTATCACTTACTTAGTTTAACTGCCTTGGCCAAGTTACTTACCTTCTTTGAACCTCGGTTTCTTTGTCTTTGAAATGGGAATGAGATTTGTGAAGAATAAATGAAATCATATAGACAGTACCCTGCTGGGCATATAGCAGACATTCCACATGACATTAATGCTTTTTCAATGCCAAAGGCCTTCTTCCCAGAGCCAAGAATTGTGTTGTGTGATAATCTAGGCCAGTGCTGTCCAACAGAACTTTCCATAATGATAAAAAAAATAGTTTATTTCTGCCCCATTTGATAGGGGAGCCACTATTCAAATATGGCTATAGAGACCTTGAAATTTGGCTAGTGCAATTGAGTAACTGAATTTTAAATAATTTAAATTTAAATGGTCACATGTGGCTAGTGGCTACTGGACTGGACTGCACGGCTCTAGACACTACTCCGTGTTCTGAAGATCTGAGCGAAGAGAAGCCAGAAGTTCGAGCTAAGACAAAGGTATTGCTGGGAGCCAGGCGAGGGCAGAAGCGCTGGGCGTTGTGTGTGGTCAGAAAAGTCAGAGGGATATTTGGCTAATTCAAGCCCTACTCAGCCCTAGAAGGAAGGACTGGTGGGACAATAGCAGGAGGCTAATGGTGCTTTCTTCTGCCCTGAGACAGTGCCAGCAGCAGCAGCAGCAGCAGCAGCAGCAGCAGCAGCAGCAGCACAGGGTATTAAAGTGGTTTGCAGGTTTGAAGTTAAATGGTAAGCCACTGGTGAAAAGAAGGAAAGCCACAAGGCAGTGCTAAAATACAAATATGTCTAGCTAGGGGTTAGTGGGCCTGACTATGCTAGCAAAAGAAAGTTTGTACATTTTGCAAGACAGATAAAAAGCAGTTCTCTGGAGCCCATCTCCAAAACCACAGGGACTTTCAGGTGGTACAGTGAGTTTGAAGATAAGTGTGGAGTGGGGGCCCCCGAGGGGGGCGTCCCTCCCAATAAGAGATCCTTTGCTAATCCCATAGTTCTGTGATCCAACCTATTCTGCTCTGTGTGCTCTAACAGTCACTCTACATGGAGCCTTTCTGAAGCACAGGAACGTGGAGTCTGGAGATATCAAACTAAATCTGGCTCAGTTAAACTCGACCACATTTTCAGGGAAGAACAACATTCGAACGTTCAGTTGGGACCTCTTCCCCTTCTCCCCACCTGCGCGAGTGTTTTTCTTTGACATTTGAGCTCGTTTCCCCTGTCTCTGATGTTTTCCTCACTGCCCTTTTTGCCTCTTCACTGAAGCAAAAAGAACAGAGCCTCGGCTAATTACTCTCAGATCAAATAATACTGGTTATTGTAATTGGTCATTGTCCGAAAACACTGAGTTCTTCTTAGCCCTGAGGTTGCCTGGCACGGCTTAGTTAGCTAACTATTCCGGGAATGTCTCTATTATCTGTTTTACTTTGCAAAAGAAACTAGGGATTTGTTGAAAGCTGGTAATAAAAGTCTGCCCTGGTCTGAGCTGAGACTGCGTAGAGAGGGCCTGGGAAAGCATGACCTCCATGAATCAAGCCCCCCCCCCCCCAATAGCCACTCAATGATGTTATTTGGCTTCTCTGTGTCAGAGAATAATACATCCACTAGGTTTTCTTGCAGGCCAACACTCCCTCATTCTCAGGACCTCGGGCATGGTTGAGGGGCACAAAACAATTTTAATGACTAAACTCAGTGAAAGTAAAATGGTTCAAGAGAAAAACTAACAGACTCACAGGTGGCTGGCTCTCCAAGAGGCATCTTCCTGGGGTATAGGGCCTGCAAATTGAGGTGCTCAGTGGACTGAGGTCTCGAGAAATGTCCCTTTAAACCCTACTGAAAGATAAGCTTTCCAAGGTGGTACATACCTGTTCCAGACATTCTGAAGACTTTGAGGTTGAGGCAGTGGGAACCATTCTGAAAAGCACACATAGACACGTTAAACAGCAAAGCAACCCTAAAATCCTGTTTCCCAAAATATCAATATCCTGAATGTTCTTGGTTTAGAGTAAGACAAAATTCAAGTATCAGGTCGGCAAAATGAACAATGTTTAAGGTCCCTTCTCATTATGAATATTTTAGGATTCTGTGTAAGGTCACCATTACAGGTTAAAGTGTGCCCCCCCCTCCAATTCATATGTTAAACTCCTAACCCCAGGTATCTCAGGATTTGACCTTATATGGAAATAGGGTCATTGCAGATATAATTAGATAAGATGAGGTCATTAGAGTGGGCCTTAATCCAATATGACTGGTGCCCTCATAAAAAGGATCACAGAGACAGAAATATACAAGGGAAAACAATGTGAAGAGACAGAAGGAGAAGCCAGCCATCCACAAGAGAGGCATGGAACATATCCTTCCCTCAGAGCCCTCAGAAGGAGCCAATCCTGCCGACACATCAATTTCAGATCCAGCCTCCAGAACTGTGAGACAATAAGTTTCTGTGGTTTAAGCCATCCAGTTTGTGGTACTTTGTTATGGTAGCCCTAGCAAATGAATATATTCACAATATTCAGTAAAGTCATCAAACATTTGTTTAGCATTTACTGTGTGCAGAGCATGTACCAAGGGTTGGCAGAATACAAAAGAAATCTCCCCACCCTCTCAGAGCTTATAATTAATTTCTGAGAATAAAGTTCACTCACGTGAAAAGTCATGTGACTGATGATGCAACAAAGTCTCAAAGTGGTAAGAAGTAACAGGGCTAATTTTATATGTCACAGAAAAAATAAAGTGAATCCTGGTTTAAATGATCCAAAATGGATGATAATAAAATATGTTATTTTCTTTGGAGCCCTCTTTACAACATTTACATGTGGACATATGTTTCTGTTATTCTTATATTGACAGTATTTAGCCCAAAATAAAACCACCATAAAAGGGAGGAATTTCTCATTCATTCAGGAAATACTAATTGAATGCTTACTCTATGAAGAGCCATAAAAGAAGCGGCAGAGGATATAAACTGATGTTCCTTAACAAATCCGTCTACCTCCCATTCCAATGAGAATGGAAATAGTGCAGCTCTCATTTAAAATGATGTTTGGCCTTATACTTTTCTTGACCTGAAATGTATTGTTTTGATTCTAAAAGATCTCATCTTTCCAATCCTACAGGAATGGAATACATCAAGACTGTTTACCCAACAAAGAATTAAATTGTAGTTGGGCAAAAAACAATTTTGCTAATGCTGGCAAATTCATCCCTATATGTACACAGAAAATGACTCAGCAGACAGTGATAGTGGTTATACCAGGGCTTTCCTTTTTTAACTTCTATGTTTAGTTTCTTAAATTTATTTTTTTAATTTTTATTCATTTATTTTATAGACAGCAGAACAGAGAGAGGCAGAAACACTGATGTGTCTTTGTATGTGCCCTGACCTGGATGGAACCAGGAACCTCTGCACATCAGAAAGGGTGATGCAACGAGCAATTTGGCCAGGGCTTAAATTTATTTTTTAAATAAAAATCACAGAGAACTCCCTCTCCCCCACTGTCCCCAGAGCCAGGAGCAGCCTTGAGGAAAAAAAAAATCACAGATAATGTCAGAGTAACAGCAGTATGAGAGATACTTCTGACTTCTCCCCTTGAAATTTCAACAAATTGAACAACTATAATGCAGTGAAGGAACCCTAGCTGGGCTCGCAGGTGTGCCTGAAAGAATCCCTGCACCAGATGGACGAAAGGTGGGATGGGGTGAAAAGGGAGGCTGAAGATAGAACACAATCGTGGTAGGCTTTGGAGAGGAGAGGAGACAAACCCAGAATGACTTTTTTTTCTCTACTGGACTATGAGGAGGATGGAAGCTTGGGCTCTCGGGATTTTGGCTGAGGAGTATGGAGATGGAAACTCAGAGTGACTGGGTTTTCTTCTGCCAAGAGGAGCAGTGAGACAGAGGGGCAGAGGGGGAAATAAACCAAAGCAGCCAGAGCGCTGGGTCACGGCTAGTGTTCCCACGGTCTGCCTTCAGCCTGCACTTAGCAGAGCCAGAGAAAGCTAAAGTGCAACACCCCAGCCTCCCAGATCCTGCCTCCCTCACCTTGTGGTATGGAGAGTGGCAGAGACAAACCCCAAAGCTAGCCCTCTAGAGCTACTCTCTCTCCTGAAGAACAGAGGTGCTCTGCATCTGGTCCCCAGGTCTGTTGAGATGTGGGAAGGAATGCCCAGAAGCCTGAGCTCACCATTGCTAGAGCCATAAAACTGGAAAACTGAAGTGGTAAAGCTGAAGTTGTAAAACCCTAACAACATGCCCCACACAACAATGTGACTGTGGCCCCACCTACATCATTGGGACAGCAACATCTCAGTGGACAGCCCAGGAACTTCACAGAGCTAAAAGTTGTAATGCAGAGACATCTACTGGAAGAAACCTCTCAAAACCAAAATTTACTTTTCTTTTCTTTCCCCCTTCTTTCCTTTTTTCCTTCTTACTCTTTTTTCTCTTTTTTATTTTTGAATTTCATCCATTAAATTTTTATATTTTTATTCTTGTATTTTTGTGGGTGTTTTGTTTTTTATTTCTTTGCTTCAGTCTTCTTTTCTATTATTTTTCTTATCAAAATTTAAAAATATTTTATAGTGTTTCTTTTTAATGTTTCAATTTTTTAGTTGCTTTTTTGTTAGGGTTCTTAACAATACCACTTTCAAATGCCACCAAGGAAGAAGAAATCAAATACCATGGCTACACAAGACAGAGATGTATTTCAGAAAGAAAATGAAAAATCTCCAGAAAAAAAAAATCTCCATCACATGGAAGCCCTGGAGTTAAATGATAAGAGAATTCAAAATTGAAGTTCTGAAAATATTCAACAAGATGCAAGATGACACCAATAGGCAACTTAATGAGCTCAGAAAACAAATTAATGACCAAAACGAATACCTCACCAAGGAGATTAAAACTTTAAAAATAGATTAAGAACTCAATATGTGAACTGAAGACTGAGGTAGCAAGTTTAGCTAATAGAACAAGCCAAATAGAGGGAAGAATCAGTGACATTGAAGACAGGCAACTAGAGATGTTACAGAGAGAAGAGGAGAGAGACTCACAAATTAAAAAAAAACCAGAGAGCTCTACAAGAACTGTCTGATTCCATCAGAAAGAGCAATATAAGAATAATGGATATATCAGAAGAAGAAGAGAGGGAGAAGGGAATGAAGAGCCTATTCAAACAAATAATTGATAGGAATTTTCCAAACTTATGGAGTTAGAGCCTTGAATCCATGAAGCAAACAGAATGCCGAGTTACTGCAACCCAAACAGACCTACTCCAAGGCACATGGTAATAAAATTGTTAAAAATCAATGACAAAGAAAGAATCCTCAAGGCAGCTAGGGGAAAAAAGACCATAACATACAAAGGAACGCCCATTAGGTTATCATCAGACTTCTCAGCAGAAACTCTACAAGCCAGAAGAAAGTGGACACAAATATTCAAAGTACTGAAAGAGAGGAATTACCAGCCAAGAAGACTATATCCATCAAAGTTATCTTTCAAATATGAAAGAGAAAGAAAAACTTTTACATACATACAAAAGCTGAGGGAATTTATCACCAGAAAACCCCCACTTCAGGAAATACTCAAGGGGGTTATTCCATGAGACACAAAGAATAAAAGAATTCAAAACTACAAGTAAAAGCTCCAACAAGTTCACAATAAAAACAAGAATAATCTGTGACAACAATAACATAAAAGGGGAGAGGATAAAGATCTGCAGTAGCAAAGGAGTATGGAGTGCAGAAGCACTCTTATGACAAAGGACTCCTGTACATATGAACATTTTCTTCTTAACCTAATGGAAACCACCCACAAAAAAAAGCCACTACTGAAACACACAGCTTAAGAAAGAAGAAACGGGAAAGAAGTATGGGATACCACCAAACAAATACAACTAACAGAAACAAAAAAGAACCAAACAAGACACAGAGCTACCAGAAAACAAAACATAAAATGGCTACAGGAAATCCTCAAGTGTCAATAATTAGCCTAAATGTATATGGACTGAACTCATCAATAAAGAGGCACAAAGTAGCAGATTAGATAAAAAAACAAAGTCCAACCATATGCTGCCTTCAAGAGACACATCTAAGCTGCAAGGACAAAAGTAGAGTCAAAGTGAAAGGTTGGAAAATGATTCTCCAAGCAAATATGATAATATCCAAAGAAAAGCAGGTATAGCCCTACCCATATCTGGCAATGCTGACTTAAAGACAACAAGGTAACCAGAGACAAAGATGGACATTTCATAATGATAAAGGGGACACTGTATCAAGAAGGTATAACACTTCCAGGGAGCACCAAAATATATAAGATATCTACTAACTGATCTAAAAATAGAAGCAAACAAAAAAATAATCATACTTGGAGATTTCAGCATACCATTGATGGATTTATATAGATCATTCAAACAGAAAATCAATAAAAAAAATATCAGCCTTAAATGATACTTTGGGCCAAATGGACATAATAGACATTTATAGGACATTTCATCCCAAAACGTCAGATTATATCTATGCATTCTCCAGTGTGCATGGAACATTCTCAAGGAGAGACCATATGTTGGGCCACAAAACTAACATCAACAAATTCAGGAAGACTGAAATTATACCAAGCATATTTTCTGATCATAGGCTTTGAAATTAGAATTCAACTGTAAAAAGGAAGAAAGAAACCCACAAAAATGTGGAAATTAAACAACACACTTCTTAAAAATGACTGGGTCAAGGAAGAAATAAAAGCAGAGATCAAAAGATATATACAGGCAAATGAAAATGACAACACGACGTATCAAAATTTCTGGGATGGGCCCTGGCTGGTTTGCTCAGTGGTAGAGCATCGGCCTGGCGTGCAGAAGTCCCGGGTTTGATTCCCGGCCAGGGCACACAGGAGAAGCGCCCATCTGCTTCTCCACCCCTCTCCCTCTCCTTCCTCTCTGTCTCTCTCTTCCCCTCCCGCAGCCAAGGCTCCATTGGAGCAAAGATGGCCTGGGCGCTGGGGATGGCTCCTTGGCCTCTGCCCCAGGCGCTGGACTGGCTCTGGTCGCAACAGAGCGACGCCCCGGAGGGGCAGAGCATCGCCCCCTTGTGGGCAGAGCATCACCCCCTGGTGGGCGTGCCGGGTGGATCTCGGTTGGGTGCATGCGGGAGTCTGTCTGACTGTCTCGCCCCGTTTCCAGCTTCAGAAAAATACAAAAAAATTTCTGGGATGCAGCAAAAGCAGTAATAGAGGAAAGTTTATAGCATTACAGGCTTATATCAAGAAATAAGAGAGATCCCAAGTAAACAACCTAACATCACACCATAAGGAACTAGAAAAAGAAGAATAAAGGCAACCCAAAGTTAGCAGAAGAAAGGAAATACATAGTAAAAATTAAAGGAGAACTAAATAAAATAAAGAATTTGAAAAAACTAGAAAAACCTAAAATAATAAAGAGCTGATTCTTTGAAAATATCAATAAAATTGACAAAGCATTGACTATTGACTACACTCACTAAGGAAAAGGAAGGAAGAAATCATATAAACAAAATCCAAAATGAAAGAGGAGAAATTTCCACAGACATCATAGATATACAAAGAATCATAGTAGAATATTATGAAAGATTATATGCCACCAAATTCAACAACCTAGAGCAGTGGTCAGCAAACTCAGTCAACAGAGCCAAATATCAACAGTATAATGACTGAAATTTCTTTTGAGAGCCAAAAATTTTAAACTTAAACTATATATAGGTAGGTACTAGGTACATTCCTTATCAAGGTAGCGCCCGCACGAGGTATTTTGTGAAAGAGCCACACTCAAGTGGCCAAAGAGCTGCATATGGCTAGCAAGCTGCAGTTTGCCAACCACTGCAATGAAGAGTTAATATCCAAAATATATAAAGACCTCACAAAGCTCAGCAACAAACAAGCAAACAATCCAATTAAAAAATGGGGAGAGGACCTGAACAGACACTTCTCCCAAGAGGACATGCAAATGGCCAACAGGTATATGAAAAGATGCTCATCTTCACTAGTTATTTGAGAAATGCAAATCAAAACTACAATGAAATAGATACCACCTTAAAACTGTTAGATTGGCTATTACCAACAAGATAGTTAATAATAACAAGTGTTGGAGAGGCTGTGGAGAAAAAGGAACCCTCATTTTCTGCTGGTGAGGATGCAAATTAGTACAATCATTATGGAAGAAAGTATAGTGGTTCCTCAAAAAATTAAGAATAGAATTACCATATGATCCAGTAATCCCTCTACTGGGAATCTACCCCCAAAACTCGAAAACATTGGAATGTAAAGACACATGTACCTCCACATTCATCGCAGCATTATTCACAGTGGCCAAGACATGGAAACAAAGTGTCCCTCGATAGAGGATTGGATAAAGAGGATGTGGTACATATATACAATGGAATACTACTCAGCCATGAGAAATGATGACACAGTGACATTTATGACAACATGGATGGACCTTGAGAACATTATACTGAGTAAAATAAGTAAATCAGAAAAAGCTAAGAACTGTATGATTTCACACATAGGTGGGATATAAAACTGAGACGTATGGACATAGATAAAAGTGAAGTGGTTACCAGGGGGGTGGAGAATGTGGGGGAGGGGGAAGGGGACTTGAGTGATGGGGAGGAGGAGGGGGAGAAAGGAAGGGTGTAAAGACGGATAAATACAAGGTGATGGAAAATGATTTAACTTTGGGTAATCGGTATACAACATAATCAACAGTTCAAATGCTATAGAAATATTCACCTGAAACCTATGTACTCTTATTGATCAATGTCACCCTGTTAAAGTTAATTTTCTAAATAAAATTTAAAAATCACATTATTTTGAAACTTCAAAAGTAATTTTAGTTAAAAGTGGAATTTATCCAAAAGTTGTAGAGTGAAAGGAATGGTTAAAGAAGGTGAATGAACCCTAGCTGGTGTTGCAGTGGATAGAGCGTCATCCCAGAGCGACCTGGTTTGAGCTCTGGTCAGTGCACATATGAAAAGCAATCAATGGGTGCACAACTAAGTGGAAGAACAAGTTGATGCTTCTCTCTCTCTTTCCTTTCTCTTTCCCTTCCTCTCTCACAAAAATAAATAAATTAATTAATTAAATAAATAAATAGAAAGAAAAAGAAGGTACAAAAGAAAAAGTGATTGAAGGCCTGGGCTAGTTAGCTCGTTGGTTTGAATGTCATCCCCAAACTCCAGGTTTTGGGTTCTATCCCCAGTCAGAGCACATACAGGATTCAACCAATGAATGCATAAGTAAGTGGAACAAAAAATGAATGCTTCTCTCTATCTCTCTCCCCCTCCTCCCTGTCTCTTGAAAAGCAATTTTTAAAAAAAGAAGAAAGTGACTGAAGCTGAGTTTTCAAGGTCAGATGCAATAAAATGTGAACCACTCTGGCGTTTTATAGTCCTAGGTGGGCACTAAGGGAAGCACTTGTATATACAGGTTATTTACTCTCTGTTCAAATGATTGTTCCTAAATTCAAATAACCAGTAAGGATAAAAATATCTGGCACTTGTTTCTAACCTTTATTTCCAAATCACTTTCTGCTGCCTATTTACAATTTTTCCCGACCATAACAAAATTAAAATATTTCCTCATTTGGTCATATCCCAATTTCCAATCAACATAACAAAATTCATTTCAATACTCTACAATGTTCTGTTTTCCCTTCTTGGAGCCCAATGTACTGTGGTTTTTGGCCTTTAGTATGTATTTTAATACAATTTCTAACTTTAGCATTGTTCTTGTGGAACATGGTTTTGGAATAAACTGAATTAGGGTTTGAACACTAAACCTAAGGTTTGAAACTGCTACTTCCATTGCACTGAGACCATAAGCATGGTATCTTTAACCTGTTTTCTTGACTCAAGTTGGAGGTCGTATTCTCTTCACAAGGACAAGTTGATTCACTGGATTCATTGATTCATTAAGATATGAAGAGCCTGCCCCAGAGTGTTAAACATAGTATTTCCTGTTTGCTTCTCCTCTTGCTATTTCACTGAAAAGTGATGGGCAATGTAAACTGAGTGTGTAGTTAGGACCCTGGACCCAAGTTTCAAATCTGCACTGTGCCACTGATAGCTGTGTATCCTGAGGGTGTTTCTTAACCTCATTGAACCTCAGTTTTCCCATCTGCAGAAGGGAGATGATTATAGTTCCTCCTGCATAGCTGTGAGACTTAGGATAGTCAGTTTCATGTAAGTAATTCTTTACCCTTTGTCTCTTTCGTTTGTTTGGTGTACCATGCTTTCTCTCTCAGTTATTTCTGCCTTACCATTCTCCTTGGAAACATTCTATAACTTTCTGTTGCATTCTACTGGAATTCTAATGTGTCCCAAGCTCAAATTCTTATAAGCCTGACTTGATTTCTTTTGAGTCCCCAGGGTAGGCCAGAGGCATGTTTCCTAGCAGGTGGTGTAGTAACATGAACACAACCCCGGACTCCAAATCATCTTTCTGCCATTTATGAGCTCAGTGATTTGGGGTAAATTACTTAACCTCTGTAATTAAGTAACTCCAAAGTCTTCAAATCTATAAAATGGGAATAATTTTCCCAGTTGTATGAGAGGATTAGATAAGATTACACACTTGATGTATAGTAGGGGCTCAAATAAATGTTAGTTTTATTCTATTTTCTTTTTTCTCTTCTTGTTTTTACCTCTCATTTTGAAGAGATTGCTTGGTCTAACAGAGTGGTTCTCAAGCCCAGCTGTATATTAGCATCCATCACCTGGGAGAGTTTTGAAATGGAAGGAAGCCCTGGCTCCACCCCCAGAGTCTGATTCACCATGCCTGGGGCAAGCCCAGCATGGTCCATTGTCTTTTTTTTTTTTTTTTGTATTTTTCTAGCTGGAAACCGGAAGAGACAGCCAGACAGACTCCCGCATGCCCCGACCGGGATCCACCCTGCACGCCCACCAGGCGCGACGCTCTGCCCACCAGGGGGCGATGCTCTGCCCACGTCACTCTGCTGCGACCAGAGCCACTCTAGCGCCTGGGGCAGAGGCCAAGGAGCCATCCCCAGCGCCCGGGCCATCTTTGCTCCAATGGAGCCTTGGCTGCGGGAGGGGAAGAGAGAGACAGAGAGAAAGGAGGGGGGGGTGGAGAAGCAAATGGGCGCTTCTCCTATGTGCCCTGGCCGGGAATCGAACCCGGGTCCCCCGCACGCCAGGCCGACGCTCTACCGCTGAGCCAACCGGCCAGGGCCAAAAAAAGAGTTCTTATTGGGCCCTGGCTGGTTGGTACAGCGGTAGAGCGTTGGCCCAGTGTGTGGAAGTCCCCGGTTCAATTCTCCACCAAGGCACACAGGAGAAGTGCCCATCTGCTTCTCCAATCCTTCCCCTCTCCTTCCTCTCCCACAGCCAAGGCTCCACTGGAGCAAAGTTGGCCTGGGCACTGAGGATGGCTCCATGGCTTCCGCTTCAGGCGCTAGAATGGTTCTGGTTGCAACAGAGCAATGGCCCAAATGGGCAGAACATCGACCCCTGATGGGTATGCTGGGTGGAGTCCGGTTGGGTATTTGCAGGAGTCTGTCTTTGCCTCCCTGCTTCTCACTTCAGAAAAAAGAAAATAAAATAAAAAAGAATTCTCACTGGAGTTCAATTGGATTTCAAGGTCGGGGAAAAAAAGCAAGCTGCAGGAGGAAACTTGAAAAGCTGAACATTTAAATTTTCCAACTAAATAGAGTAAAATTTAAATGATGGCAGAACTGTTGCTACCATAGTCAAATAATGCATTTTTTTCATAAATATTCAAGAAAGCTCTTTTTGTGAACAGTCATCTTAGTCAACAGAGATTTGTTGGTTGATTGATAAAACTACACCAGGACCACTTTGTGTCTTACCTAAAGGTAAAGCATTTTCTAGTTACTACGTCTTGCCACAATCACCCTAAGGTTATCTTATAGTGTTGTCTACTGAACTACACCTCTGGAATTTCCCAAATACAATGCATTCTTGAGATACCATATATTTAAATAGTTGATAATGTTGTTAGCACTATTTTGCTATCTCAAGCAGTAACTTTAAAACTGCACCACAAAAGTCTGTGGCTCTTCTCCTGTCCCTGCCTGCCCCCATCCCAAATACATAAATTCACTACCCTCTTCCCCAGGTACCTGGCTTGGAAGCTTCCTTAGTCTTGGGCTCAAGGAGTCTTAACAGGGCTCTTCTGATGCTCTGCATTACCAGGCCTTAGATTTCTGTTTGGGTATCATTAGGATGCCAGTAGCAATGCTCTCCCCAAGGGTGCTCCTTGGCATTTGAGCCTGGCACTCCAACTCATATTTATGGTTTATCACTTTGTCACCCTTCATCAAAATTTTCTGTGTATTCTAAGAAAATATCCCATTTTCTGAATTCTACTCCTAAGGTAATGGTCTCAGTAGAGGAAGGGGAAGACAGGGCTTGCTCCTTGTGGGTGGGTGGAGGAAGTGGAGGGGATCTCCTCTTTCCCCAGGGCAGTACCAGGTTAATGTCTGTTCACCCCCATAAATGATGTTTGAGCTATAGCTTGATCATGCCATTTGGTGTTTATGGTATTTAATAATGCATAATTTAACAACATTTACCATTTCCCTGTTGTCTCAACAAATGTTTAAGGGCCACCACATGCTGGCATTGAGTTCAGCACTGGGAATACAGAAACATGGTACTTGGCCTTTCCTCCAATGATTTCTGTAGTATATCATCATCATCATCATCATCATCATCATCATCATTATCCCCTGGTCTTCTCCAGCCCCTCTGGCTGTTCCTTCTCAGTTTGCAAAGACTCCTTTCCCCTCTGCCTAATCTTTAGTACTGGTCCCTCAGGGTTCTGTGATAGTCTTCTTTCTCTACACACTCTCCCTCGGGCAACGGAATTCACACCTGGGGCTTTACATACCACTTTGAGCAAGTGATTTCCAGTTTTGTATCCTAGATTGGACTCTTACAGTCACAGGCTTGTATTTCTAATTGTTTTTGGATATCTCCATTTGGTGGCCCCACAGATACCTTAATCTCAAAGTTTCTAAACCTTCTTCTACTCATTACCTTCTCCACAAATCTATTTCTTTCCCCTTTTATTTGCTGTGTGGATGAATGGTGGTATCATTCTCTCACCTACTGCAGACAGGTTTCCCTTCACAATGCAAACCCAATCAGTTACAACTCCCCTTGATTCTACCTCCTGGGTGCTTCTTAGGTTTGTCCCCTCCATTCCTTATTCATGGCCAGGACTCTACTTGAGACTTCCTCTCTGTCATCTAGAATTCAGAGCATTGTCACATCGCTTCTGGCCAATCTGATTCTACCTGTTGTCTTACAAGCAATTTCTTCTAAAATTTAAATCCTGCCACATCACTTCCCTGATAAGAATCATCCAGTGACTCTCTTTGTTTCCTAAGCAAATCCAAATCCTTAGGATTACAGAGCACTTCCCCATCTGGTCCCTATCTACCCTCCCAGGTTAATCTCCAGCAATGGCCCACCACAAAACCAACGTTCTAGCTTCCCTGAGAAATTTACCTACTTGGTATGTTACTAAATGTACCAGCTTTCTTATGTCTCTATGTCAAGTTCCTTTGCTGGGAATGTCCTTTCCTTCTTGTTCATCTGGAAAAAGCCCAGTTAGTCATCTTTGAGACCCAGCTCATGCCTCTTTCAAACAGCCTCTAAATTCTCCAAACAAACCAAGGGGACCTTTTTCCTAGTTCCTGGAAGTCCCCAGGGGGTGTCGCTATATGAATACTTCCCACATTGTATTATTTATTGTTTCCCCCCTCCACACTGTATGCCTTGAAGGCAGGTATCAATGTCTTACTTATTTTTGAATCTCCCAGTCCCAGCACTTAGCATTTAATAAATATTTGTTGAATAAATAAAACAATTGATGCTTGGATAAAAATGAAATAAATTTAGTAAACCTTATGCCTTTTTAAAAATTGACTTTAGAGACAAATGGAAGGAGCAGAAGAGAGACAGGAAAATCTGTTCCTGTATGTGCCCTGACTAGGGATTGAACCAGCAACCTCTATGCTTCCAGACAATAATCAACTGAGCTATCCAGCCAGAACACTAAACCTTACTTTAAAATGCAAAACTATAACTCAAGAAAGCCCGCTTGTGTATTCTGCTCTATGTCTTACAGACAGCAATGACATAAGGCACTGGCCATGAAGATGGGGAAGGAGCCACTGGTTTGATCCAGTTCCATGATGTTTGGAAACTTAAGGCTCCTTTTCTTGAACTAGGAAGGAACATAGCAGGGTTTCAGTTGAAAAAAAAATATTTTTTTTTGTTTAACTTGCTTTCACTCATTTGCAATTTTTCCTAATTTTAACTACTTTAATCATCTCAGCCCCCTCAATAAAAACTAATAATTGCCACCAAATAAATTAAAGATGAGAAACTAAAAATAAATGAAGAAACGAGAAGAAACTATTAATGAAGATCAAAGTGGACTGTGTATCTAAATGAACTTCACTGACTGTCTGGGGGCGGGTTAATAAAGATGTTAATAGTAACTCCCCAGGAGCTTTCGGCAGCTCCAAAAGTGCGACAGTAATGAGCCCAATCAGGGGGCACAGATTCAGTGAACGCCTGTGGCTTCATTAAGCTGGAGCAAAGGGTGGGGGTGCAGAGGTGGCTGCTGGAGTCTCAGGGTAGAGGCTCCACTCACAGTACATCCCGGAAACATGTCACCAAGCCCATAGATTCTAAAATCAAGTCTGGTTGGAAGACATAATCATTTAGAAATGGACTTGGAAAAGTGTTCTTAGTTGGTCTCCAGTCTAGATCATTGTTTCATTACCAAATCATTATATTTGCCCTTTGATGGCTGGATGGTAATGTGGAATATTGCTAGAGCATGACCTTAAAGTCCAACAGGTCTGGATATTTTGGGTCACTCCCTTTCTGGCTAGGTGACACTAGGCAAGATAACATACCTCCCTAAGCCTCAGCTCTCTCATCTATCAAGTTGGGATGGAAACATTGCTCCCATCTGATAGGGTTGTTGTAAATCAAAGTAGAATGATGTGTGTAAAGTACTGAACTCATAGTTAGTGTTCAATAACAGTAGTTGTTATTACCCAGTAATAAGGTGAATGATGACTTATACGTGCTTTCTTGGCAAAGCTGGCAGAACAGGAATTTTAGAGTTCGAGAGTGTACAGTTGGAACAAAAACCTAGGTTCTCTTCTTTCTAGTCATTGGTTTAATTTACATGTATTTCCCCAGGTATAAGACACACCCCTTTTCAAAAAATTTGGGGTCTACACACTGGATGAGTCTTATACAGTGGTTGTAGATTTTTTTACTTGCATTGCCTGCTTTTTTGCATGGATGAGGAGTTGTATGAAGTTTATGATAAATAAAATTTGAGTTCAATAACTTTATGTAATACACTTTTTTTTTTCCAAATTTCGTGCCCCCAAATTAAGGTGCATCTTATACACGGGGAAATATGGTAACAACTATTTAATGACTATTATGTGCCAGTTAAGGGGCATATGTAAAATACTAGAAACAGCAAAAGGGGTCAGGTTTGTTCTGCAGAAAACTTCAGCACTCTGTTCATGTTTTGGGTGAAATCAACAATGATAATACTAATAATGCTATCAGTGATTTAGTAATCTTTAGTGGATACCCAATATGGAGCATGTGGACAATAAGGGTCCTCCCAGGGAAGAGGCCTGTGGCCACAGAGTGGGCAGGCTTCTCACAACAGTGTGTGTGTGTGTGTGTGTGTGTGTATGTGTGTAGCGGGGGACAGGGAGAGCAGAATGGAGCCTTCACCAGCAAGGACAGCTTTAACAGGCCCTCAGATTGACTTAGGTAGAAGTTTGAGAACTGTAGGTCAGCTCTTAAGGTGTGAAAAGTCAGACAACATCTAGGCCAGGGGTAGTCAATCTTTTTATACCTACCGCCCACTTTTGTATTTCTGTTAGTAGTAAAATTTTCTAACCGCCCACTGGTTCCACAGTAATGGTGATTTATAAAGTAGGGAAGTAACTTTACTTTATAAAATTTATAAAGCAGAGTCACAGCAAGTTAAAGCATATAATAATTACTTACCAAGTACTTTATGTCAGATTTTCGCTAAGTTTGGCAGAATAAATCTTTATGAAACAACTTACTATAGTTAAATCTATCTTTTTATTTATACTTTGGTTGCTCCACTACCGCCCACCATGAAAGCTGGAATGCCCACTAGTGGGCGGTAGGGACCAGGTTGACTACCACTGATCTAGGCCAAAACAAAACTCAGTTGTGGAGCTGGGAGGTGTGCCTGCCATCTGGAAGGAAGCCAAGAATGCAAGGGAGTGAAACATAAAGAAACAGGCTGTAACATCAATTCTCACACATCTGTCAATGAGGCTGCACCTTGGCAAGTCACTGAGCAGCTCCATGAACTTCCACACTATGTAAAAAATGGAACGACAACTGACTTTTGTTGAGCACCTACTAAAAGTTAGGCACCATGTGTGGTGACTGATGTTAACTAGACTGAGTATGGTGATCATTTTACAATATATACATATATCAAATCATTATGTGTATACCTATGACCAATACAATGTCAATTATATCTCAGAAAATTTTAGGTAGCATGGCAGATGCAGAATAACAATTTCACTTATTTCTCAGAACCTCCCCGCAAAAGGAGACACAGGGACATCGCAAGATGTGGCTGTGGACTGACCTATTGCCAATGCAGAAAATGCCTCTGTGGGGACCTGGACGAAAGCCTCAGCTTCTTGGTGTAAAATCGTGGTACTCCCACCAGCAAGGACCCTGGCAGGCAGTAGTAAGGATTAGCAATTATGTATGTCCTGTGCGTGGCACATAGGAAACATTTTTTCAATGATAGGATTGTTCCCATTTTGCAGATTAGGGAAGTGGGGATAAGTAACTTCCTCAAGTGCCCCCAGGGAGTACAAGGTGGAGCTTGACCGGCTGTCCCTGTGAGAGTTAAGAGTTGATGCTCATAGTTAACACCTCTGTTATCAGTGTCTTTCCCCTTAGCTCAGCCCACCCTTAGCTCAGCCCACTGAATAACTCCCTTGGCTAAAGCTGTCACTGAGAGAAGGCTGATGCCAATCACAACACACAAAGGCATGTTCACAACCTTCTGAGCCCAAAGCGTGGTAGGCCTTTATCATCCCAACAGGGACAAGGATCATTTTAGATTTTAATCATTATCTGTCCCACAGTGGTGGCAGATGAAGTGACGCTCTTACACTGGATTTCAAGTCAAAATAAAACATTACAAGAGAAAGGCCACATTGCTCTATTAGAACGCTGTCCGTCAGCATTCCTGTTATTTTCGTCCCTGTTATTTTTTGCTTCCACCTGGTGGTCAAAAGTTGAAAAAGCAGGCAGATTGAAAAGAACTAGGAGTCCATCTGAGTCTGGGTCCCTGCAGTGCGTTTAGTACAGGTTTCCTGCCTTTTGATTTCCACTGAGTTCCTCCAGTGGAAAATCCTCCCATGTGCAGCATGCAGCGTTCTTTCCTGGGGCTGAGAGAACCAGGATAATCCCTAATGTTTCCCTGCAGCTGAGCTCATGTCACAAATCAGGCATGATTTTCAGCAGATATTTCTTTAAAAGTTTGAAGGCCTCCGTGGACTCTATTCCCTTCTCAATGAGAACAAGCATCAAAGAGACATGACTAAGATGCTTTGCACGCACATCAGGAACTAATTGCCAATTTGGCAAATGCATTGACTAATGTCATGCACTGTTATTTCTAAATCCTCTCCTGTCCTTGACCCCAGTATCTAGATGTAAACTTGGAACCATTAGTGGAGAAGGATAAAGTCTTCTGGTGCCTTAAATGGAATTGAGAGGGATTTAAACTCAGTGCTTTTGAGTGTGGTGAAATGAACCCAGCAGTACATTAATGCTAGGATTTGAGCTCACACAGCATGAGTGCTTTCAAAAACCATGTTTAAGGAAGCAAACAGAGCCACGACAGACCCTTTGAGTGGAGCAAAAGAAGTTGGATGAAACAATCAATAACACATTAAAAACCACAACTGGGCTGCAATCATGTGGGCAGAAAAAAAAGTTTTTCTTTATCACAGGATCTTTGCATCTAATGAGATGGTGACTGGACAACCTCCAGAGGAGTAAGGCCTCTGTTTACTTTAGCTGAGAAATGTCTAAATATTTAGTTGAGTCTTTTAAAAGCCTTACACGATTCTGTAGCAAACTCTAAGGTATGATCTTATTAGCTCTAGATTACCATTGGAAAATCTATTTAGAGGAAATTTGGAAGAGAAAAGCCAGAAGATATTACCATTAAAAGCACAAATGTTAACTTATTTTTCTCTCTCAAAAATGAACTATTTTGCATGTCCTCCAAATACTTAGTTTAGAAACAACACCTAACCCGTTAAAATCTTCTTTTTATTGATTCTAAATTGTTCTCTACTTTTTATATATGCTTTACTCCTATTGGTTCCAGTTGGACCCAAAGTGTTTGAAGCTCAAAAGGGAAGGGACCCCTGAGTGCATTTCCTTGGGGGAAAGGGGGGAGCGGAAGAGGGCAAGGAAGCTTTGTAAAAATGCCCATGGGGTCCACTCTTTAAATTCACACTTCTATCTTGTGTAAGCAGATCTTAGCTAAGACCAATATCCAGTTTGCTCTGAGCTTCTGGGATCCTCTGGGCCACAAACACAGTGCCTCACAGAGACGGCATAAGTTGGGGTTTTCATCTTTTTAGACTTTCTGATAAAATCCTCTCTAACATGCTGTCCTTTATTATTGCTTCCTGTGGACTCTTACTAAGGATCACCAAAACTGTTCCCCTCCCCCACTGCAGGAGGCCTGCACAGCCCCAGCTCCCGGCCAGTTTGATTAATGTGTCTTGGCTAATTGTGTGAAAGATGGCAGGCCTTTAGCAAGTGTGACCAGCTTATTGTTCAGCCAATCACAGGCGCCTCAGTTAGCATGTGAAAAGGGTGTGTGTTGCCAGGGGCGGGTGAGTGTTCTGGCGGCTGAGTCAAAGGAGAAGCATTTTGGGGGGTCACAGAGCAACACCCACTTCTTTGAGGGGATGTTACTATGCTCTGCTAAACCTGTAAACCTCTTACTCAAAGCACTATTTTTCTCCTCCCTCCTTTTTCAAGGAGACCTTTTTTTCCCATGGTGCAAGCAGGCAAGACACTGGCTACTCTGCAGATGGAGTTCACGTTCCAGGGTTTTTAATATTTCACTTTTATATTTCTGTTAGAGAACGATCCTGCTGAGAGTCTGGGAATCTATGCTCGTCAGAACCCCCTCACTGACACTTGGATATATTGCTCTGAAAGCTATCCCAGGAGAAAAGATTAAACAAAAAAAAAAAAAAAAAAAAAAAAAAAAAAAAAGGAAATAAGAAAAAAAGAAAGAAAGTCTACTTTTCAAAGCCTACTTCTTAATCTGCCCACATCAAAATAAGACAACTGGCCCTTTGAAGTAGAGGACACAGAGTTCTCAGCCAGCTTGCTTAAAGTGGGGGATGGGAGAGAAGGAAGGAAGGGAAGGAAAGGAAGGAAAGGAAGGAAAGGAAGGAAAGGAAGGAAGGAAGGAAGGAGAGAGAGAGAGAAAGAAAAAGGAAAAGAAAGACTAGCCTCTAACATTATATGCCTCTCTCACATTGCCCAGATTTAATCAGGCACAACAGTCTGACTGATGGCTAGATAACCTACAACCTCGCTCACCATTGTCCCAATAAAACAGGTGACTGCTCAGACAAATCTGTCCGACAAGGTTAGGTTTTGCTTTGTTTTAACTTGTACAAAGAGAAACTGCTGTCTTCTGAGACACAGTCCAGTCGAGGCCTGGAAATGGCAGAGTGGGCAGAGATGGACACTGAATAATTCTCCCAGGTTCTTGGCTCCCTTAAAATTCCTGTGCCGGATGAATTAAAAATTTGGGGTTCTTACTACTACTTAGAACAAAAAGGAAAAGATGGAAATCTCATTCAAAACGGTGCTAAGAGTTCTGCTCTGTGACTTTTTTCTAGCTCCCACCCCCTCTTCTGCTCCTGTAACCACTGGAGTGCAAGAGCATGGAGTAGCAGCCGGAGTAGCTCAGGGCTGGGGTGGGTGAGGAAGGTGGCTCAGAGAGACTCCTTGAGTTACACAGGGGACGTTCCGGGAACACAGAGGTGAATGGCCCTTTTAAAACATAGTCCTGCCCTGGCCGGTTGGCTCAGTGGTAGAGCGTTGGCCTGGCGTGAGGGGGACCCGGGTTCGATTCCCGGCCAGGGCACATAGGAGAAGTGCCCATTTGCTTCTCCACCCCCCTCCCCTCCTTCCTCTCTGTCTCTCTCTTCCCCTCCCGCAGCCAAGGCTCCATTGGAGCAAAGATGGCCCGGGCGCTGGGGATGGTTCCTTGGCCTCTGCCCCAGGCGCTAGAGTGGCTCTGGTCGCAGCAGAGCTACGCTCCAGAGGGGCAGAGCATCGCCCCCTGGTGGGCAGAGCGTCACCCCTGGTGGGCGTGCCGGGTGGATCCCGGGCGCATGCGGGAGTCTGTCTGACTGTCTCTCCCCGTTTCCAGCTTCAGAAAATTAAAAACAAAAAAACAAAAAAACCTAGTCCTTGTGATTAAGTTATCAATAGTACTGATCTCAGGACCAAGATAAACTGGGCTTTTAAGATTTATGAATTCACCTGACTGGTAGTGGTGCAGTGGACAGAGCATTGGCCTGGAATGCTAAAGCTCCTTGGGGTTTGATACCCCAAGGTTGCGAGTTTGAGCATGGGGTCACTGGCTTGAGCAAGGGATCATTGACATGATCCCAAGGTTGCTGGTTTAACCCCAAAGGTCACTGACTTGAAAACCAAGTTCTCTGGCTTGAGCCTAAGGTCACAGGCTTGAGCAAGGGGTCACTGGCTGGGCTTGAGCCCCCCTGGTCAAGGCATGTATGAGAAGCAATCAATAAATATCTAAAGTGAAACAACTGCAAGTGATGCCTCTCATCTCTCCTTTCTCTCTCTCCCTAAAAAAAGAAAGAAAAATAAATTTTAAAAAATTACAAATATGGGCTTACAGCTTGGCTGTGGTTAAGGTTATATAACTTCTTTCCTTTCACAAGCTTAGCCCTCAGTTACACAGTTACACACTGGTCAAGCCCAGTGGAAGCAGGGCTCACACATGAGCACCCCCCCCCCCCGTTATAAGGAGATCTGGTAAAAGAGAGTGGATGAATAAATACCAGCCCAAAGCTCTTAACGATCCAAGAATGGACCACTTCCATCTGTGCAGACCCACCAAACAGCACAGCACCAGACAGATAGTAGGTACCTAAAATTTTTTGACTCATTTGAATTAAATTGAATGCTTACTAACAAAACAATGTAAAGTGTGCATAAATACCCTACTGATGTACCTGGAGATTTCTGTACATAAATAAAAAATTTCACATCACTTTGAAACGACAGCAAAATGAAAAATGTTACCTATTTCTCATCGTTTTATGGAACTCAGTTACCTTATTTAGTACAGAATCTGGCAGGGGAGCATTTTGGCCAAGTTTCTATCATTATTGTTCTCATCAAGGCATTCTGTACTAAGTAACTGTTTATTGGTTGAACCAATCTGAAAACACAAATGTTTGAAGTTTAGGGGAACAGCATATGCTCACAGTGGCACCTTTGTATATATTAACATTATTCAAATTGTTTTCTACAACCCATCTGCAACCTTAAATGTCTGCTTACATCCATGTTAGAAAGTTGAAGGATCCCATTTCCACCTGGAGAAGAGAGTACAGCCATAAGGAGAAGTATGGGTAGGGTAGGAAAAGATGAAAGCCAGACTCTCCTAGAAACCATGGCAACCAGAGATAGGACCTATTGCAGACTGGATCGTGCTCTCCACAAGAAGCCTGTTCTTTTTTCTCTCTATCTCAGACCAAAGGGAAAGCCCTGTGGCCAGACAGCAGCATTTTTCTCCCGTGCTAAACTAGCAAAATAGTTAGAAATGGTAAACTATTTGTAAATGACCCCAAAGCCATTTAGCAATGCATACGATCAGTCACATAAAGCTGAAAAGATTTTATAGTTTGTTTTTAGCTTGCTGTAAGGTTCCCATAATCCTGGTTAGTTCAGGATACCTGATCCCTATATATAATTGAGGAAAAATATTGATATTAGATGTTGCAGAAGAAACAAACAAAAAAATCCCTAGGTTCTTATGTCTTCTGTTTTTCATCACCTTTTTATTTATTTTTTGTTTTTTTTTTTGTTTTTTTTTCTCCATTTTTCTGAAGCTGGAAACAGGGAGAGACAGTCAGACTCCCACATGCGCCCGACCGGGATCCACCCGGCACGCCCACCAGGGGCGATGCTCTGCCCACCAGGGGGCGATGCTCTGCCCATCCTGGGCGTTGCCATGTTGCGACCAGAGGCACTCTAGCGCCTGAGGCAGAGGCCACAGAGCCATCCCCAGCGCCCGGGCCATCTTTGCTCCAATGGAGCCTTGGCTGCGGGAGGGGAAGAGAGAGACAGAGAGGAAAGCGCGGCGGAGGGGTGGAGAAGCAAATGGGCGCTTCTCCTGTGTGCCCTGGCCGGGAATCAAACCTGGGTCCTCCGCACGCTAGGCCGACGCTCTACCGCTGAGCCAACCGGCCAGGGCTTCATCACCTTTTTAACCTCTCTATAGTTTCTTGCTCTCATGAAGCCCTTACAGAATAATCTCATACCAATATTAGCAATGACAACAATTTGGGGGGGGGGAAATTCATTTTTTAGTAATGGGGCAATGTTAGAATATAAGACTAGAAAATCTGACTTGGACCACAGTCACCCTAACCTTGTCTTTATCTGTGCATATCTATCTCCCCTTTAATCCCAACAGCGGGAGTCCGGTTTGGGTAGGGTCATTCTTGCTTCTCCAGCACCTGATACATCTCTTCTTCTTATAGCTCACTGCTTTTATCCTCCCTTCTGTCTCAACACCCTTGATGTGAGCACTGGTTAATATGTCCCCTCAGCCATGGCCTTAGGACCCCTTCTCAAAGATTCGCCCCATGAGCAACACTTCCAAACTCGCCCTGGGAGTCAGTCTTGGAGGACCAAATCTGTGACAGAAAATGACCAAGTGGGTGAACTCTTGTGTAATCTAGGGGCATTTTACCCGGCCTGTCCTAATCCTAATGAACCTAATGAGCCTCTACTTCTCCTCTGTATATTAGCATATAAATCAATGACAGTCGTGGGGCTCAAAAATGACACTGTTTTTTGAGTAGTTTCCTAGAGTTATTGTGTATTTGGAAGTGGATATGGAATGCACAGTAATATTCACTTCTTATTCAGTTTGTTCAATAAGATTAAATTTGAATAAAATTCAAATTCTTACTCAGTTTGCTACTTGTGTTTTACAGTCTGAGAGCTGATTTACCTACTACTTAAATGTCTTTTCTGGTAAAGCTACTACTTCAGTGTCTTTTCTGGTAAAGGATTAGTCAGAGAATATAAGAATCTAAAAAGTTTTCTAGACCTTTCTTCACTGTTGCGTTAACAACATGAGAACATGTTGTGTAGCTAAATCTCTCACACTGCTGATTCTCAGAGTATTCAGAAGCTCAAATCAAATATTACCTGGATTGTAGTTAGGCAGTTTGGACACCCCAGGCCAGGTATCCTCCGTAGGGACTCCCAACACCTATACAAAGCCAAAGACAGAGAAAAATGAGGGGGGAGACAAGTGGATGAAGCGGGTATGAAGACACGAAGGATAGATATAGGAGGAGCAAGGGAGAATTGGATGTGGGTCATGTTACGACAGCTGATGTATACAAGAAAGAAACTTTCATGTTCCATATTTGTAGTTTCATGGGCAAAACTAATATATTTCTATGGTCTTGTAATGGTTAATTTTATGTGTCAACTTGACTGGGCCCAGATAGCTGGTAAACATTATTTTGGATGTGTCTGTGAGGTGTTGTAGGAAGAGATTACCATTTGAATAGGTAGACTGAGTCAAGAGATCTGTCCTCACCAATGTGGCAAGTATCAATGAGGAATTCAATCCATTGCAGGCCTGAATAGAACACAAAGGTGAGGAAGGGCAAATTCTCTCTCTTCTTGAGCTGGGATGTTCATCTCCTCCAGTTCTCAGACATCAGAGCTCCCGGTTCTCGGGCCTTCAGACTCTGGGATTTACCGCCAGCAGCCCCCTCAGTTCTCAGGCCTTTGGGCTCAGACTGAATTATACAACTGGCTTTTCTGGTTCTCCAGTTTGCAAATGGCATATCTCAGCCTCCGTAATTGCATGAGACAATCCCCATAATAAATCTCCTCTTATCTATCTCTATATAGCTCATTGTTTTATTTCTCTGGAGAATCCTAATTTGGTCTGGAGCCTATGTCTTTATTAACTAACTTGTGCTCTGAGGCAGATCGTACAGCCTTGCTTAAAATTATATTCTCATCATTAAATATCTATTGCATGACCAACATATATTAGGATGCTATGCTAGGAGTTGGGATATAAAGAAGCAGGCATGATGTGTTTGTCTTATATCAGATGACTTTATTTTTCTCAACAGGAAGCACTTGACAGCTTAAATTATGCCTCAGCATGGGCATTCAGCTGTTCTGTAATGTGCTCAAATTAAAAAGAGTTCATATTACTGACCTTTAGGCAGTGGAATGTTGGCTAAAAGTGATCCCAAACCTAACTCTAGTCCTTTCTACCAAATTCTTCTCATCTGCTTCTTTTTCCTGTGTCCCAGCAGCTTGGAATATGGTATTTGGTTTTTAACTGGTGGTAACAATGTCACTGAAGGAGACCTCATTTATACTCGGAATTACCAAATTGAAGCTCTAGTTTTGAATTTACAGGAAAATAAAAGTCTACTGTAGTACAAAGTCAAAATATTTCAGACTTTGGATAGTGTTTTTTCTGTGAGGTGCCATATAGTTATTACCTTATCATTCTTTTAAGGTAACCATACAAGCCCAATGTCAGTTATATTGGGGAGCTAAAATGACATTGTTTTTATAAAATACTAGTAGCTTTTGTCACACTACTACAATACAATTCCTTTTAGAAATATATGTCGGCGTTAGCTGGTTGGCTCAGTGGATAGAGTGTCAACCTGGTGTATGGACGTGCTAGGTTTGATTCCTGGTCAGGGCACATGGGAACAATGACCATCTGCTTCTCTCCCCTTTCTCTCCCTATTCTCCTCCCGCAGCTAGTGGCTCAGTTGGTTTAAGCATTGGCCCCAGGTACTGAGGAGAGATAGGTTGGTCCAAGTGCATCAGCCTCAGGTGCTAAAAATGGCTCAGCTGATCCAAACATCAGCCCCAGATGGGGTTGCTGGGTGGATCCTGGTTGGGTGCATGTGGGAGTCTATCTCCCTTCCTCTCACTTAAAAAAAAAAAAGTATATCTCAATATAACTTTTTAGCAGCACCTCTTGTAGAAAGCCTAGAGACTATTTGTAAAATGCTGATGGGACGGCGGTCCAACAGTTATGGCAGGAAGTTAATTGCCCAACAACCAACTGATTATAATCAGTGATGAATCCAGAATCTTAATACCCACCAGCTTGCTGACTAGGACTCTGGCTGAAAGGTATACTTTGTGGTGCCTGTTAAGCTTGCCCTCAAACAAAAGAAACTGAAGTGCTATTCTCCCTCATATAATAAAAAAAAAATCATGTCACCCAGTAAAATCATCTTTCTTTGCTCCATTCCCTAAACAAACTGAAAAGCTACTGAGAGGATTATAGGCTTTTCCTATCAACCCTCCTGAGCCTGAGGAATACTAAGAATCCTGGGATCCATTTTGAAAAACCAACTGGACTGATTCTTTTGTAGGAGTCAACCAGAAGATGGTTAACTAATTCCTCTTTTTTAACCTACTATCTTATGTATTTGCACAGATGTTCATGTAAACAAGTGGGTGTGACTCACTTGTACCCACACACCTTCTGTTGACTGGCAAAGTACAGTGAAAAAAAAAAAAAAACCAAAGATAATGAAGTGAAAGCAATCAGGGAGATAAATAACAACCATATTCATATTTTTCTAAGGTTGAAGTTACTAGAATTATTGGTTATTTTGTATTATGTTTAATCAAATCAACAGAATGGATGCAGATAATTTTTAAACATTATGCTTAAAGCTTTAAGCTTGAAATTTTAAGAGTTTAAACAAAACTTAATATCCTTTATTTGGAAATTTGATGCTGAGTTTCTGTTTGAAAATTATTGAATTTGTTTTCACCTGATAAAAATTACTAAATCTCCACTTCAGTGTCTGAGAAGCTGAAAACCAAAAATTGTTGATTTATGCCCTCCCTAAAGGTTCTTAAAAAGGCAGCTAATGAGTGCTATATTTGAAAACACAGTGGGCTGCAAAGATTGTTTTCTGCCTTTGTTGGAATGGAAACTAGGCATTTTGATTAATGGATTTAAGGTCTGCATAGTTTGTTTTATTCTGATTTTAGAACAACAGCTGGAATTATTTGTTATAAAACACTGAAAGAATTAGATTTCAGAAAGCAGTGACACACACACACTATTCAGACGTGAACACACACACACACACACACACACAATTTCAGGAAGATGATAAAAAAAATTCAAGACTCCTCATTATGTCTTTATTCCAAAGAGTGAGATCTCAAGATAAATGTAAAGGAAGGTTGTGTTTAGAGGTGGGAAGAGTTAGAATAAACACATTACTTTCAAAGAAGCCATTTCTACATCCAAAATCATAGGCTGGAACTCGACTACCTATTTTCATTTGTGTAGACCATGTTTAGTAAAACACAAATTTAGGAACTATTTGTAATGTTTAAATTTTAACCTGCTTGAGATATAGTAGTATTAAAGATAGCACGCTGCTGAATATAGTGCCTTTTCCATTTTGTCCTCAGAATGCGAAAATACGGCCCTGGCCGGCTGGCTCAGCGGTAGAGTGTCGGCCTAGCGTGCGGAGGACCCGGGTTCAATTCCCGGCCAGGGCACACAGGAGAAGCGCCCATTTGCTTCTCCACCCCTCCGCCGCGTTTTCCTCTCTGTCTCTCTCTTCCCCTCCCGCAGCCAAGGCTCCATTGGAGCAAAGATGGCCCGGGCGCTGGGGATGGCTCTGTGGCCTCTGCCTCAGGCGCTAGAGTGGCTCTGGTCGCAACATGGCGACGCCCAGGATGGGCAGAGCATCGCCCCCTGGTGGGCAGAGCGTCGCCCCTGGTGGGCGTGCCGGGTGAATCCCGGTCGGGTGCATGCGGGAGTCTGTCTTGACTGTCTCTCCCTGTTTCCAGCTTCAGAAAAATGAAAAAAAAAAAAAAAAAAGAATGCTAAAATACAAGCAGAGTAACAGAACCACGGTCCTCCTGCGACAGAACCAGAAGGAAAATAAGATGTAATGAATTGACCTCCTAGGGCCCATAAAGTATGGCTAAGCAATATGGAACTAGATTCTTCATCAGTACAGATCAAAGTCAACAATGAGCTATGCAAATTGACAAACTTGAGGAAAATCTACCTGGAAGGGGAGAATCAAATAAACAGAGAAGAATATTATGATTTTCAATGATGGGAGCTACAATATTCTCTTCATATTTTGTTCAAAGAAGTCACAACTTCATGGAGTCAGAAAACAAAATACAAGTGGCCCCCCGACTTACTATGGTCTGACTTATGATATTTTCAACTTATGATGGGTTAATCAGGAAGTAATTTATCATAACTTGAGGAGCATCTGTAACATTTAAGATGTTGGAAAACCAGGGAGGTCAGTTATGTAAGTTGCTCTCTCTCATAACTTAAAGTTGGCGCTGGGTTCAGAACTCATGTCTTCTGACTGCTGGTCAGTGTTATTTCTAATGTGTTTACTTGTTTTAAATTTGTAATGAGTTGTCATAAATGTCAAAATAAAGTCCCCTTGATTGATTGCAGTGTGATAAAGACAGTGGTAGAAATCATGGCTTCCTGAGCAGGAACTATTAGACTGATTTGTTAAGACATGTTTGTTTTTGCTGCATCACTCATGTTTTGGTAATTTATGTCTGGATTTAAGTCCAAGTTCTTTCCCTTACTGAATTACCTAAAACATCTTCAGATGGCCCGTGTCAGTCAGCAAGGCTAGTCCTGGAAACTTGAACAAATACCTAGAGAGCCATCAGGTCCTGGGAAATGTCTAGCTCGTTCTTTTCATTTTATAATTTCTAAGCACTGTGCTAAATGCAAAGAACTGTTAAATGATTGCTTTTAAGAACACGATTTTTTAAAGGTAGTATGTAATATAAAAAACCAGTCACACTCAACTTTTCAAATATCCTAATAACATACATTATTTCAATATTACAATTTATATTATCTACACATACATCCCTTCACACATTTTTACAACTTATATGTTTTGTTTCACATATATTTACTGCGTATACTTCACCCATTTCCCCACCAAGACTGAACAACACTTGAAAGCACAGATGATTTATTTTGATGATTTATTTTTCTTATTCTTTTTTCCATGCCTTGTAACTTCTCACAAGACCTTATAGAATATTTTATAGGATAAGTGTCCAGTAAGTGTTGTTTCCTGATTAAATGACTAGGAAATACTCTTCAAATGTGTAAAGGTCATTGCAAGGTCTGGTTTAGACAGTGCTTCCTCTATTTAGTGGACAAGAAGTAATACTACATAGAAGAACAATTAGGTTATATATCAGCGAATGCTTTTTAGCACTCAGGATAATGAAACATTTGTATAACCAAAAGTTATATAAGAAAGAAAGGCAGCAAAAATTTATTGAGCACTTCAGGCGTGTAAAGTTTGTTATGCATCTGACCTTATGGAATTCTGACCATAGGTTAAAAAGACATTATCACTAGCCCCATTTAACAAACAGAAAACTGAAGCTCAGGGAACTACATAAATTGCTCACATTCTTTTAGCTAGGAAATGAATAAAATTCAAACCCAAGTCTTATGACTTTAAAGCTATTATTACATTAGGCTGCCTTCAGCTTAGATGATGTTATGGCATCTAATGATACTGTTTGAAGATAAACAGCATGTATCTGCCTTACAGAGGAGTTTGGAGAAAAAACATTTTGGTTTTTAAAAAATGTTTTCTTAGTTTATGAATACTTCCCAATTTTTCTTGTGTTTCCCCGTAATAACCACCATGTTTCCAAAAGAAATATTTAGTGGCAGTAATTAATCTGTACATAATGTATTAATTTCTCAAAGTACATTTTATTTTAGCCCGAAGACAATGTCTTCCGGGTCATGAATTTATAGCACTCGACTTTGCACAGAACTTCTCCAAAGAGGTAAGCCAGTGACTCTCCACACATTGTCAACGAACTCTTTTCCTTTTCCCCATTGTTCCCCAAAGAGTTTTCCTCACCTTTATGTGTGTAGTAAACATAAATTGTACTTTAAAAATTTAATTAAAAGTCTCCACAGTAGGAATGTAATTTGAAAGTGAAAATTTTATACCACTTCTAGACAAAAGTTAGGGGCAACTAAATCAAAACCGTAAAAGAGTTTGAGAGAAGAGAAGAAGTTTCTTCGCCTGCACACAGAACCCACACTGGAGGCTGTTAGCAAGGGTACTCCAGATGCTGCATAAAGCAAGTAATCTTGAAAGGGAGCAGGGTAACAAGTGATTAAAATAAAACAACAAAAACAAACAAACAAAAAAAGAGTTTAAAGCCCTTTGACACGTGCTACAAAATGGATGAGCCTTAAAAATATGCTAAGTGAAATAAGGCAGACACAGAGGACAAATAGTGTATGATTCCTAATATGAGATACCTAGAATGGGCAAATTCAGAGAAATTGAAAGTGGATGAGAGGTCACCAGAGGCTGGGAGGAGGGAAGATAGGAAGTTATCGTTTAATAGGTACAGAGCTTCTGTTTGGGATGATGAGAAAGATTTGGAAATGAATGGTGCTGATGGTTATATAACAATGTGCATGTATTTAATGCCTATGACCTGTACACTTAAAATGGTTAGAATGATAAATTTTATGTATATTTTACAATTTTAAAAAAATCCCCCAAATGGAAATATACAGATAGCTAACATGACATATGAGCTACAAGGGAAATAAAAATGAAGTACATTAAGGTGTAACTGAGGCAGAGATAAATAATGAATAAAGAAATAGAACTAAGGAAAAAAAAAATGGGACTACATCAAACTGAAAAGTTTTTGCTCAGCAAAAGAAACTATCAACAAAATGAAAAGACAATCTACTGAATAGGAGATATTTGCCAATGTTACATTAATAAGGGATTATTATCCAAAATTTATGAAGACTTTATAAAACTCAATACTCCTCCCCCCCCAAAAAAAAATCCAATAAAAAATGGGCAGAGAACCTGAATACACAGTTCTACAAAGAAGAAACACAAATGGCCAATAGACATATGAAAAAATGCTCAACATCACTAATAGTAAGAGAAATGCAAATTAAAACCACAATGAGATATCACCTCACATGTGTTAGAATGGCTATCATCAATAAATCAACAAATGCTGGTGAGGATATGGAGAAAAGAAAATCCTCATGCACTGTTAGTGGGATTGCAGACTGGTGCAACCAGTATGGAAAACAGTATAGAGGTTCCTCAAAAAATTAAGAATGAAACTGCCTTATGACCCCATAATTCCAGTTCTGGGTGTATATCTGAAGAAACTCAAAACACTAATTCAAAAGAATATATGCACCCCTATGTTCACTAGAGTGTTATTTATAATAGCCAAGATATGGAAGCAACCCAAGTACCCATTAATAGACAAGTGGATAAAAAGTGGTGGTACATATATGCACTAGAATGTTACTTGGCCATAAAAAAGAGTAAAATCTTACCATTTATGATAGCATGGATAGACCTAGAGGGAATTATGCTAAGTGACATTAAGTCAGTCAGAGAAAGACGAATGCCATATGATTTCACACATATGTGGAATCTAAAGAACAAAATGAACAAGCAAAATTGAAACAGAGTCATAGATCCAGAGAACAAACTGATAGTTGCCAGAGGCGAGGGGGTTGAAAGGCTGGGTGAAAAAGACGAAGGGATTAAGCAGCACAAATTGGCAGTTACATTACAAAATAGTCACAGGAACATAAAGCACAACGTAGAGAGGATAGTCAATAATATTGTAATAACTATGTACGGTGGTAGGTGAGTATTGGCAAAATAGGAGAGAACATTTTATAAAGTATATGATTGTCTAACCACTGTGCTGTACAACTGAAACTAATAGAAAATAATATGTAATGTAAACTGTAATTGAAAAAATGGAACTACACACACAAGAAAGCACCTTGATATCTTCGAATTTGGTTGTGGAGGAGTGTGATAAATACTCTATTTCTCTCACACTAACATGGTAAGCCGTGGTTTTTATTGGAGTTCTATGACAACTTAGTGTCTTGTCATTAGCTGACAAAAATCCAGGGCCAAATATATAGTAGAATCAGAGCTGCGGTGGCAAGGCAGAAAGTGCATAAGTAGTAAAGGCAAAAATAGCCTTGGGAGGTTGAAACAATAATAATAGGGAGCAGGTGGATTCATGGGATGCTACAGGACAGCAGGGGTTTCCGGACTGCTCATTCCCAAGGTGCTTATTATACCTGTGGCAAATACCACAGTCTCCACAACTCTTAATATATAGCTTAATATCTCAAAGCAGATGGACTGTGTCATTCATCTCAAAGGCAAATTTGACTTAAAGTTTGAAATGCAGATACTTCTTCTTAAAAGGAATTCTTCTCTTACCTCCCAGATCTTCTCCAGCTGTTCAAGGATGTTGGAAACCCCAGGAAACAGAGGTTGACCCTGGAACATTTCAATAAAGATGCAGCCTGCACCCCTAGCAAAAGAGATAAGGGGTCAACCTGACACTTTCAAGGAAATCATACCTGCAGAACTGAACTACTAGCATTTCTTCTCCCAAGAAACATTTTGGGGGACAAATAGAGGCCACATGCTATTAAAAGTATCATATTAGGGGGAATAATTCCCTTTGCCAACCAAAAATAAGAACAGCCTACAGCTTTTTGTTAAAAGGGAACGTAACCAGCTTTAGAAACACAGTATAGGCCCTGGCCGGTTGGCTCAGCGGTAGAGTGTCGGCCTGGCGTGCAGAAGTCCTGGGTTCGATTCCCGGCCAGAGCACACAGGAGAAGCACCCATTTGCTTCTCCACCCCTCCCCCTCTCCTTCCTCTCTGTCTCTCTCTTCCCCTCCTGCAGCCAAGGCTCCATTGGAGCAAAGATGGCCCGGGCGCTGGGGATGGCTCCTTGGCCTCTGCCCCAGGCGCTAGAGTGGCTCTGGTCGCGGCAGAGCGACACCCCGGAGGGGCAGAGCATCGCCCCCTGGTGGGCAGAGTGTCATCCCTGTTGGGCGTGCCGGGTGGATCCCGGTCGGGCGCATGTGGGAGTCTGTCTGACTGTCTCTCCCCGTTTCCAGCTTCAGAAAAATACAAAAAAAAAAAAAAAAAAAAAAAAAGAAACACAGTATAGTTAGCAAACATTTTAACTCACTCAAGCTCATTAACTATCTATAAGGAAGAGAAAGTACTAAACCTCCAAACTGAATACTCTTTCACTGAATCTAAGATGCTATCATTCATTGTAAGAGGCACCACTATTGTGCTGTTAAGAAACAAGAAACCTGCAAGTTAAACTATGACATGCTCAGAAATGTTTCTTTTATACTTATCAAAAGGGCTGCTATTCATTTAATTAGATTATTTTATCATATGTCAAACTTGTGTATGCAAAAACTAGAATATTAAGTGAAAGAAATTGGTTTTGGTGGTCCTGAAAATTTTTCACATTTAGCATTTGACTCAGACGCTTTGATGTCTGTGCTTATCCATGGTATCATCCTCTATATCAGGAGTTTGATGACACAGCATGTCTTAAAATAATCCATTAAAGAACTAAGTAAGAGTCATTAGTGCTGCACTCCTAAGCTGACCTTGCAATTACGTAGAGTTTGCCTGCTTTTGATTCCTGCTTAAAAAATGCTGCTAAGCATGTCTGATTCACTCCCTTTCCATAACTGTTTGGTTCCTAGGGGCGGGGGCGGGGGATAGAAAAAGAAAAAAGAAACGCTTTTCTGTCTGCATGACTTTTCCAAGTCACTGACACTATTTAGCAAGTTTTGATGCAGGCAAATTTGATGTTCACACATGTGCAATGGTAACTGCAGTCACAAGTGCACCCTGGCTGATGGCTACTGTAAGATACTCCTGACTATAAATTGCATCCTGATTTAAGATGCACCAAGAATATGCATCTTAAAATAGATTACATATTGTGAAATGTTTTCTTTCCTATGTAGTCAAATAAGAGGGTGGTTCTTAAGAGGTAGTAAGAAATAAGATTTATTTTGCTACTAATGCCATTTTTATTATTCTAAGTTCTTTGAGTGATAAAAGCGGTTCTGGTGACAGATTACAGAGATTATCCCCATGGTCCAATACTTGGACTTCAAATCTTTTTCACCTTAACACATATATTTGCAAATGTCTTTAACCATATTGACATTTTTTGTGTGTGGCATGACAAAGAAGGATATCTATGTAAAACATTTTATTATAAATAATTACATTATTAAAGATTTGTATTAAATATGGTCTTTAATAATATTCATATGTATTTATCCTATATGATAAATTTTTACATTTTCCATCTGATGGTAGACATATGTTCTTTAATTTACCTTAACTTGATTGTGTAGGAGAAAGCAGATTTATTTATAAGCAAGGTTAAAAATAATTTTTATCTTGTGTCTGGTTTAGGGACAGAATATATATATATATAAAATTAAAATCTACCTGTATTTTATTATATCTAAAAAGACAAAAAGCTATTTTCATGAATTAATCAACTGGCTTATTCTTTTTGTATTTTTTTGAAGAGAGAAGCAGGGAGGCAGAGAGAGACTCCCACATGTGCCTGACTGGGACCCACCCGGCAAGCCCACCAGGGGGCAATGCTCTGCCCATCTGGGGCATTACTCCATTGCAACTGGAGCCATTCTAGTGCCTGAGGCAGAGGCCATGGAGCCATCCTTAGCACTCGGGCCAACTTTGCTCCAATGGAGCTTTGGCTGCAGGAGGGGAAGAGAGAGATAGAGAGAAAGGGGAAGGGGAAGGGTGGAGAAGCAGATGAGTGCTCCTCCTGTGTGCCCGGGCTGGGAATTGAGCCCGGGTCTTCCACATGCCAGGCCGACACTCTACCACTGATCAACTGGCTTATTCTTAAAATTTTGTGTATGTAATATATATAAATAAAAGTCATCAGACTGAGTTTTACAAGCAGATCCCCCCAACAACAGGTGGTTTTTATTCCCAATTTTTTTTTTTTTTGTATTTTTCTGAAGTTGGAAACAGGGAGGCAGTCAGATAGACTCCCGCATGCGCCTGACTGGGATCCACCCGGTATGCCCACCAGGGGGCAATGCTCTGCCCATCTGGGGCGTTGCTCTGTTGCAACCAGAGCCATTCTAGTGCCTGAGGCAGAGGCCATGGAGCCATCCTCAACGCCCGGGCCAACTTTGCTCCAATGGAGCCTTGACTGCGGGAGGGAAAGAGAGAAACAGAGAGGAAGGAGAGGGGGAGGGGTGGGGAAGCAGATAGGCACCTCTCCTGTGTGCCCTGGCCGGGAATTGAACCTGGGACTCCTGCACACCAGGCCGACGCTCTACCACTGTATTCCCAATTTTTAAAAAGCCAATTTGGAAATAATAGCCACCATATTTAATTTTTACAGATTTTTCATGTATAGGAGGCATCTTGACATATGATATAAGAACTCTGATTGGACAAATGTAACTTAAGAATCTAATGAGTAGTATCTTGAGCTAAATTTTTAGAACTATTGTCATATTAAAGCTTTTCATTAGCTTGTCTTTAAATATCCTTTACTTTCTTTTTGTGCTTGTCTTTAAAGCAATTGATATAAAAGGTATAAATTAAACAGTATATGAAATAATGAAAAACTGTCAAATGGTTAAAAACCATCCTGGTTGCTAGTGATGGTCAACTATGAGATAAGCCAACTCAGAAACCGAGGTGGTGAATACCATCAAATGGTCTCTTCCCACCACCCCTCACACTTTCTCTATATGTACTTGAAAGGTCTTATACCATTTCATTTTGAAATGAGAAAAAGTTAAATATCCATACACATGTGTGTGATGTATTAAGTATATATGCAATTGTTTATTAACTGATACAAAACAGAAATGGAAATGTACCAGGTTTTGAAGACTTGAACCAATTCTGTATCCAGTGCCCTAACACCTTCCAGAAAACTCACAGGCTCACCAACCACCAGCAGGCCAGAAGGCATTTTAAGCAAGGTTCAAAACCATAGTTATTACTAGATATAAACCTGTAGTACACTTTTTAAAAATAACTTTTAAAAAATTGATCTTAGAGAGAGAGGAAGGCGGAGAGAGAAAAAGAAAACATTAACGTGCTATTCCATCCATTAATGCATTCACCGGTAGACTTCTGCATATGCCCCAACCAGGGACCGAATCCACAGCCCTGGCGTATCAGAATGATGTTCCAACCAACTGAGCTATCCAGCCAGGGCTATAGTCCACTTTTTTGCCTCCCTCAAAAAGTTTTCATTGCTTATGAAAAGCTGTTGCCTTTTCATGTCTTTTCATACTAGTGGCTCTAGGGAAACAATAAGGAAGTCCTCTCATTACACAATTTCTTAGTGTATTTTATCTTCTACTCCATGAGGGCAGTGTACAAAATTACATAAAATATACCGGAGAAAGCTGGACGTTAAGGTCATTATGCAGGTACTCTAAAGTAACACAAGATGTTTGTGTTACAGAATAAAATACTAATATTTGGTTGAAATTCATCGTGATTGGTATCATACAGGCATGAGTCTTTCTTTTTTTAAAGCTTCACTTAAGAGCAAGTTAAAACTTTCTCATCTAACAAATCTAGAGTCTAAGGTTACACATATATAGTGTGTGCACAACCCGTGTGCATACATGCATGCACTTAAAACACATATAAGACAAACAAAATTCCTAAATCAATTACATTTTAGTACCTAGAATATCCATAAGAACCATAAATATTTACCTCAAGTTTGAAAGACAAAAGCTGTTCTCTAGGTGTAAGCACTGCTCTTTGAAAACCATACAATTCATCTTTCTATTTTTTATTTGTTCTTCGAAACTGTTCTATATTTTTTATTCATAAATAAGTCATGTGACTTTTATATTTTTTATTTGCTTCTTAAACAAGTCATGTGGCTATCATCTATTTTGCCCACCCCAGACTAGCCTTAAGCAAATGTTTGAAATATTCTGAACATTCAGATCCTGATGGGGAACCAGCTTCTATTTCCTTTTATTCCTCTGTTTTGTTCTGACATCTTATTCCCATGGCTCTTCTTACCCTACCTATCTTTAGGCTTCTCAGAGGATTTAGGCTCTGTGGAGATACCCTTGAGGCAGTTCATGAAGAGGAAGGGGAACTTCACACGAACAGAAAGAAAGACCCTATGGCCTCACACAGTGAATCCTTCTAGAAAGGAGAGAGGCACTGGGCCATTTTATTGCTCCAACTGTAGTTCTTCAGTTAAGTTGGAGGAAACAGCTTACATGTTTTCTGCTTTTTCTGGCTCTCTTCCTAACCTTTTCTCTATTCTAAGCAGGAACAAATTCTTCCATCAGAGAGAAAAAGATTCCTCAAATTCCTTAGGCAATCTCTGGGGAAATAAACCATCTCAGGAGTTTCAGGTTTTAGGAGGAGCAAGGAGCATATAAAAGAAGTCATTGGGAGGAATGAATAAATATTTCATTTTTCGCTGTTGTAATTAATTCAGAACAACCTAATACTGTGTATGGCAGTGACATGACATTTCCATTTGCTTTTCCCTGGGCCACTCTTTATATTTGGAAGTTTGCAGCCAGAAATTTGCCATCTCTTAGGCAGGGACAACTTTCTGCAGTTCTAAAACCAGCAGCTGCTTGGAGTCAGTTTTGAATACAGCACTTTGTGTAGCAAAATAGTTCTTTCTTTAAAACCCAGTTTAACACAACAATGAATGAACTTTGAAAGCATTATGGTAAGTAAATGAAATTAGATATGGAAGGACAAGTATTGTATGATTCCACTTACATGAGGTACCTGTTTCTGCTCACAACAATTAGGGGACATTTTATTGCTTCATATTCATTTAAAAATATCCCCTAATTGTTGTGAGCAGTATAGAATAGTCAACTTTGTTTTTTTGGGGGGGTTTTTTTTTGGTTGTTTTTTTTTGTATTTTTCTGAAGCTGGAAACGGGGAGAGACGGTCAGACAGACTCCCGCATGCGCCCGACCGACCAGGATCCACCCGGCACGCCCACTAGGGGCGTCGCTCTGTTGCGACCAGAGCCATCCCCAGTGCCCGGGCCATCTTTGCTCCAATGGAGCCTCGGCTGCGGGAGGGGAAGAGAGACAGAGAGGAAGGAGAGGGGGAGGGGTGGAGAAGCAGATGGGCGCTTCTCCTGTGTGCCCTGGCCGGGAATCGAACCCGGGACTTCTGCACGCCAGGCCGATGCTCTACCACTGAGCCAACTGGCCAGGGCTAGAATAGTCAACTTTATAAAGACAGAAAATAGATTGGTGATAACCAGGGCTGAGGGGTGAGAGTCACAGGTAGTATGTTTAATGGGTACAGAGTTTCAGTTTGAGATAATCAATGGTAAGTTCTAGATATGGGTAGTGGTGATGGTTGAACAACACCGTGAATGTACTAAACGTCACCAAATAGTACATTTTAAATGATAAACTTTATGTTATGTAAATCTTAATGCAATATAAAAAAGTAAAAACAAAAACAAAACAGTGTGATCATTCTAAAACTTTGGGTTTTTTTCGCTGAAGTTGCTAATGGAATATTTTAAAGTCTAAAAAAGTAGCAGAGAGAGAAGAGAAGATGTTAGGACATTAGAGAACGTTGGTTGTAAATTCTGAAAATAACCAATATGTCCTACTTGTTCATTTCCCAAACTCTAACCATTTGCCCTGGGCCTCCTATCGACCCTGCTGCTACCAGGGCTCCTTGCACTACCGTGTTATAATTAGTTTTTTTAAGATAAATGGTCTAATCTTCACCACTATCATCTGCCTCCTTAAAGGCATTCAAGTCTGAACACTAGGCCATTGCATGGCCTAGCAGAATAGTAATTTTTTCTTTTTCTTCCTTGTCAATTAGAAATCTCCCTTCTCACTTCCCCTCTTATCACAAGAAACAGGAAAGAAAAGGGGGAAGGAGCATAAGGGGTATCCCAATGTAAACATCCAATATCTCACAATTATGTAGAACGTGAACAATATAGTAAACTCAATGGAAGATGCCTACTGCTCTTTTTCTACATTACTTTTTGAGTTTTACTGGGTGAACAACAATATTAGTGAAATGAATAAATTTTATTTTATAAGTATCACCATTATTCAAGGTTAAATTAATGAAACGTTTCTTAATGAAATAATGTATATCCCTCTACTTGCACTAAAAAGAATACATAGTTTAAGAGACATTTACAGCCTGACCAGGCGATGGCACAGTGGATAGAGTGTCGGACTGGGATGCGGAAGACCCAGGTTCAAGACCTCAAGGTCACCAGCTTGAGCGCGGGCTTATCTGGTTTGAGCAAAGCTCACCAGCTTGGACCAAAAGTCGCTGGCTTGAGCAAGGGGTTACTCGATCTGTCTTAGCCCCACGGTCGAGGCACATATGAGAAAGCTATCAATGAACAACTAAGGTGTCACAATGAAAAACTGATGACTGATGCTTCTCATCTCTTTCTGTTCCTGTCTGTCCCTATCTATCCCTCTCTCTGACTCTTTCTCTGTCTCTGTAAAAAAAAAAAAAAAAGAAAGAGGCATTTACAGAACTGGGCTGGGTGACTCAGTGCAAGCCTCAGGAAAAAATTACCCAGGATGCAGCACACAAAGTTGAGGAGATGGAAAATATGAAAGAGAGCATAAGAGACAGATGCGGTCTAATAATTTTTCACTGGAGCTCCAGAAAGTGAGAAGGGAATAGAGGCAACATTCATATAGAAAATGACTAATGAAAAACATGGATTCATAACTGGAAGAAGCACAATATATCAAGCAGGGTAAGTAAAAAGAAATTCACATTAGACAACTTATAGTGAAAACTGCATAATAACAAAGACAAAGAAAAACAAGAGATACCTGCAAAAGAAAGACAATAAGGCTAAAAGCAAAATTCTCTGCAATTAGGCTAAAAGCAAATTCACAACAGCAACAATAGAGAACAAAACAGTGGAATGTGGCCCTGGCCGGTTGGCTCAGTGGTAGAGCGTCGGCCTGGCGTGCAGGGCTCCCTGGTTCGATTCCCGGCCAGGGCACACAGGAGAAGCGCCCATCTGCTTCTCCACCCCTCCCCCTCTCCTTCCTCTCTGTCTCTCTCTTCCCCTCTCGCAGCCAGGGCTCCACTGGAGCAGGGTTTGCCCAGGCACTGAGGATGGCTCTGTGGCCTCTGCCTCAGGCATTAGAATGGCTCTGATTGTGGCAGAGCGACACCCCAAGATGGGCAGAGCATCGCCCCTGGTGGGCATGCCGGGTGGATCCTGGTCGGGCGCATGCGGGAGTCTGTCTGACTGCCTCCCCATTTCCAGCTTCGGAAAACTACAAAAAAAAAAAAAAATTGGAAGACAATATTACAAAGGTGTTAATTAGTCTCATAATGTTCTATAATTTGAATAAAATTCCAATAAAAATCTCACTAGGATCTTTCATGAAATGTGAAACACTGAATCTAAAATTTATATGAAATAATCAAAGGGGAAAAATATCCAACACAGTCCAGAAGAAGAGTAAGTGGGCGACTTGTCCTACTAAATGTCAAGTATTATTACAGAGTTATAAAAATTAATACGGTGTAACACTGGTTCAGAAACAGATAAAGTGACCCTCAGCGGGAAGGAACAGAAAGCACAGAGACGGACCAATCATCTAGAGAAATTTGATATACGAGAAATTTGAGATAGCAGATAGCTGAAGAAATTGGGGTCAGACAATTGGTTAGTATATAGAAAAGTCAACTTCCAATGTATCAAAGAGTTAAAATAAAAGGAAAAAAACTTTACAATTTTAAAAAGAATGTACAGGACAATATCATTCTGACCTCAGGAAGGGAAGGATTTATAAACAAGAAACAAAAGGGCCAACCATAAAAGAAAAAATTTACATGGTCAGCAATGTTAATTAAAATTAAGAAATTTTGTTCATAAAGACAACATAAGGATGTGAAAACATAAGCCATGGCCTGGGGGAAGCTACCTGTAACACACATAACTGATAGAAGGTTAATATCCAAAATACAAGAACTTCTACAAATCTATAAAGAAAGGGAAGGAAAGGAGGAGAGACAGAGAGAGAGATAGAAAGACAGAAAATAAAAGACAAACGGGCATTTCATAGAAGAGAAAACACAAATGGCAAATTTAGATCTTAATATAATATCATACCATTCTACCCACTCGAATTAGCAAAATTAAGAAATCTATTATTATAAAAAGTTGGTACAGATGTGAATAAGGGACTATAATACACTGTTTGTGTATAAATCATTACAAACAACCACTTTTGGAAATCTATTTTATGAAGTTAAACATTCACATACTCTGTGACACAGCAAATCTACTCCTATGTAAGTACCCTAGAGAAATTCTTAAATGCACATACCAAGTATATTCATAGTAGCAAAAACAAGACAATAAACAAATTAAATGAGATGTTTATCAACAGGAAATAAAGTATAACTACAGAGATCAATCAACATGGATGTATCTTAGGAGCATAGAGGAAAAAAAGTCATAGAAGACTAAAACCAATATTCCATTTTTATAAAAATTCAAAAGCACGGCCCTGGCTGGTTGGCTCAGCGGTAGAGCGTCAGCCTGGCGTGTGGGGGACCCGGGTTCGATTCCCAGCCAGGGCACATAGGAGAAGCGCCCATTTGCTTCTCCCCCTACTCCTTCCTCTCTGTCTCTCTCTTCCCCTCCCACAGCTGAGGCTCCATTGGAGCAAAAATGGCCCGGGTACTGGGGATGGCTCCTTGGCCTCTGCCCCAGGCGCTAGAGTGGCTCTGGTCACGGAAGAGCGATGCCCCGAGGGACAGAGCATTGCCCCCTGGTGGGCAGAGCATCGTGCCGGGTGGATCCCGGTCGAGTGCATGTGGGAGTCTGTCTGACTCTCTCTCCCCATTTCCAGCTTTAGAAAAATAAATAAAAAATAAAAATTAAAAAAAAAATTCAAAAGCACATGAAACAGAATGTTTTTAGAATCCACTTACAAATGTAAAAGTATTATTTTTAAAAGGGATAAGGGAATGCTACAAGAGAAAACATTCAGAATAGAAGCCCCTCTTGTGGCGGCGCAGGCTACGGGGCAGATGAGACGCACTGAGTATGGTCTAGCTGTTACCATGGGTTGTGGGTTTACGGAGCTCCCTTCATGATGCTTCCTAAGCTGTGTCAATCCTGACACTGTTGACATTTTGGACTGGGTACATCTTTGTTGTGGGGGGTGCTATCCTGTGCATCGTAGGCTGTTTAGCACCATCCCTGCCCTCTACTTACTAGGTACCAGTAGCACCACTTACCCAGCTGTGACAATAAAAATATCTAGACATTGTCAAACATTCCTGAGAAGAAAAACTGGCCCTTGTTGAGAATCACTTATGTATATATGTTATATATATTTTTGAACGTTTTACATATTCTATAATAAAGTTTAAAAGTGATGAGTAGAAGTTTTACTCTGTCTGTGAAGAACAACTTAGAAAGTGATTGATCGTTAAAAGCTGTGAAAGCCAGAGCCCATCGAAGGCCTTTGAAATGACAATGAGAGCTGACAGTTTCAGGAGGGTTTTGACTAGCAGATGATGCTTGTAGAAATGGCACCGGGTATTAGAAAATCAATGACTCCGGATACACTGGAGGACAATTTCTGCAAACCTTTCTCAATTCTTTGGGAAGTCCATAGCTTAGTTTAGCCTTTCAGGATGCTGTTTAATGTTTTTAATCCATTATTGCTTTAAAAAATAAAAGATAAAGAAAAAAAATAAACAGGGCCTTCTGTTTATCTATGACCTTCTAAGGCAGCAGTTCTCAACCTGTGGGTCGCGACCCTGGCGGGGGTCGAACGACCAAAACACAGGAGTCGTCGCGACCCACAGGTTGAGAACCGCTGTTCTAAGGCCTTGAAAGAAGTCCATGTATTTTGCTACCATTGAGGAGGTAGCTATGACTGCCGTCACCACACATCTAACTGTGGCCCCCAAATGACAGGGATATTTTAAGAATAAGGTCTAAAGCACCACTGCTCTAGGAATGAGGAGTGCCTGAGATCCCACACTCATCACCACACTCCAATTAATATAAGAGCCTCCCCAGAAATGTGGTTCTACCTGACAGCATCTACCTGGTTCTGATCCTTGCACTATAGTTCCATTTAACCCCTCATGGGAGAAGTAAACATAGACACATAGAAGATATATATGTGGCTTTTTCAAGGTAACATAATCTAGAGAAATTGATCAGAAGTAGAACTGGCATAAAAATCAGATGTCCTGATTCTTGGTCTCTATGCTTTTTCACCAGGCTCTGAACTGTGTTTGGGCATGTGTGAGCATTTACACAGAGACAAGTGCGTGTGTGCATGTGTGTGTGCATGTCTGTGGTTTGGGACTGTACGTGTGTTTCTCTGAGGACAAAAAGAAAAGACAAAGGATTGAAGAGAAGAGCTAGGAGGTGAGGCATGCTAGAAAGTGTATAAAATTCAGAAGATGCCTTGGGCAAGACCTCTCCTAGTCTCAGTTTCTTTAGCTGTAAAAACTTAAGCACTGGCCGGTTGGCTCAGTGGTACAGCGTCGGCCTGGTGTGCAGAAGTCCCGGGTTCAATTCCTGACCAGAGCACACAGGAGAAGCACCCATTTGCTTCTCCACCCCTCCCCCTCTCCTTCCTCTCTGTCTCTCTCTTCCCCTCCCGCAGCCAAGGCTCCATTGGAGCAAAGATGGCCCGGGCACTGGGGATGGCTCCTTGGCCTCTGCCCCAGGCGCTAGAGTGGCTCTGGTCGCAACAGAGCGATGCCCCGGAGGGGCAGAGCATCACCCCCTGGTGGGCAGAGCATCGCCCCCTGGTGGGTGTGCCGGGTGGATCCCTGTGGGCGCATGCGGAAGTCTGTCTGACTGTTTCTCCTGTTTCTAGCTTCAAAAAAATACCAAAAAAAAAAAAAAAAAATCTTGTAGTATAATTGGAAGAACCAAATGGGATATGTATTTGGAAGCATTTTGCTTTTCTGTAGACAAATGAGAATGTCATTAGAATTATTATTCAAAATATAACACAGATGATAAAGCCTAACCCTCAAGAATGACTCAGATTTTCTTCATTTGGGGGGAGGCACTAGCTCTTACCATATGTCCAGTTCAGAGGAATATTCAGTGGCTCCCAGCAAGGCATCAGGAGGCCGGTACCAGAGGGTCACCACTTCTGAAGAGTATGTTTGACTGGGAATGGATTTTGCCCGAGCAAGACCTGATCAAAGGGGAGAAGCACAGAATTCATTGCTCTGGGATTTCCTGGAGAGCCCCAGTGACACATTCTGCCAAGGAGGGCATAACTGGCTGTATAAACAATATTTTAAAAGTAAAACACACACTCTGGGTGATTTTAATAAATCTAATCAACATTCTTGATCCTTGTGTACAACACGTCCTCATCAAGTGAGTGTCTCAAATTTTGGCTGACTTTGCAGCTAGATATGACCTTCCTGGCAGCTAAGTGTACTGAAGGTGACTAAATCTTACCTATATGATATGCACAGCAGTGATCATGCACTAACTGGAGTGGTTATGAATTCAGTCCTTTTCTCCCTCCTCCAGGCTGTAATAAAAAGGGGGTGGCAGCCATCTTGAAATACACACCTGGGGCAATACCTTAGGGATAGTGGGGCCACATGATGGAAGGAGTATGGACCAAAACACCATGGTGCCACTTCACACCTCTGACTGCTTAGGTCAGATGGTTATGTGAGAGTAAGTTAGGCGTCTAGCGTGTTTCCACCTCTGTAACTTTGGGTATCTGTAACAGTAACAGAACTCAATTCATTAATATGGTGGCCTACATTTGGCAGTCCCAGAATCCCCAGCTAGATAAAGGGTGGGGATTGCTAATCCAAATCAGTTAGCTTGGTAGGACTTTAGATGAGTCATTTCAAGTGCCCTCTGCATAATGAAAGTACTTTTGTCAGCTGCTAATTTCACAGAATCACATGGTCTACAGCTGGAAAAGTATTGAACAGATGAGTCGCTGTTGTGGGGAATTGATAAATGAATGTCTGTGAAATGCTTACACATCCGGATGAAAGCTACTGTCTCAGAATACAGTACTGCAGCCAGAGTACAACTATTCAACATTTGCCAAACAAAGAAGGGTGGTCCCTAAGCTCACGTGAAACCAGCTTTTCAACAACTACTTATTGAGCACTTACTATGGTGCCAGGCACTAGGGATACAATTTGATATGCAAAAATAGTCCCAGGCTGCCAGTATAATGCCTATAGTCTAGTGGAGGAGTCAGAATTGTCACACAAATATGTTGTGTATGTGTATGATTATAAACAGTGGTAAGTGCTAATATGGAAAGATACAGTCATACTTAGGAGAAATCTGCATGACTTTGATGGAAATAAAAGCGTCAGGTACCCATACAGTCACATCTATATTGATACATAGTTGAAAAGGAACAAGGGTACCAGAGCCTTCATTACAGGGGTCGTCTATCTGACAGTCTGGGGCTTTATCTGTTCTCCTGGGATATCCTCAATCTACTCTGATAGAATTGGTATATCCAGCTAGATTTACAGAAAGAAACCTACCAAGTATAGTTTACTTTACAAATGTCTCTGTATCAAACATGGCAGTGGGCTAGTAGCCTGATTAGACTGGAGCTTGATAGAATTCTAAAAAGCTACCAATCTCTCCTGTTTCTTGCTCCACACTTCCTATATGGTTGTTTGATTTCCTCACAGAGCATCATGCTCCTTGGGCCTCAACTTTAAAAAGGCCAGGCCTCATCAATGCTTTAAACATGTGAACACAAAAGCATCATTGTTCACAGCCCAGAAAAAGACTCGAGGGGCAGCTTACCAAAATCAGCCAGTTTGAGCTCTCCCAGGTGACTGATGAGTAAGTTTTGAGGCTTCAGGTCCCTGTGAAGAACATGTTGGTGGTGGATGTACGCCAGGCCCCGCAAAAGTTGAAACATGAAAAGCTGGAAAGAATGAACACCTTATCTAAACAGATTTCAGCCACTCTGTGTGGATTTCTCCTCTAAATCAAAAACAGTCATCTGTAAGAATATAGTAAGATTAGTGTCTCTTGAGAGAGAGAAAAAAAAGAAAAAGAAAAAAAAGGGGACAGGGAAAGTCAAGTAAGGAGACCAGGTACCTAACTAAACAAAGGGATTCTGGCTTTCCCTGACATCTCATTTCTTTGATATGAAAGGAATTACCCTTCCTTAAAAATCTAAAGTAAAACTTTGAAGTTTCTCCTGGAATACTAGTTATTGATTTAGATGTAAGAGATTTAATTTTTTTTCCCACCGATGAACTTGACATATGAGATCAAAGTTGACCTGGAAATGATATTCTGAAGTTTACAACTGCTTAAGTTTTCCAAACTCTCTGATATGAAGCCCTTTTAAAAACAGAACACAAGGAGACCAGATCGGAAAATATATCCTTAAATGGTAAAAGGAAATAAAGGAACCATCATCTTTTTAAACCTACTTTTTTTTTTTCTTTTTGTATTTTTTCAAAGTTAGAAGAGGGGAGGCAGTCAGATAGACTCCGCATGTGCCCGACCGGGATCCACCTGGCATGCCCACCAGGGGGTGATGCTCGGCCCATCTGGGGCATTGCTCCGTTGTGGCCAGAGCCATTCTAGCGCCTGAGGCAGAGACCATGGAGCCGTCCTCAGCGCCAGGGCCAACTTTGCTCCAATGGAGCCTTGGCTGCAGGAGGGGAAGAGAAAGAGAGGAAGGAGAGGGGGAAGGGTGGAGAAGCAGATGGGCGCTTCTCCTGTGTGCGACTGGGAATAGAACCTGGGACTTTCACACGCTGGGCTGATGCTCTACCACTGGGCAAACCGGCCAGGGCCTAAACCTACTTTTAAAGTGTTAGGTTCCAAGTTGAAAATAAGGGAAATATACAATATAGATTAAGAAGGCAGACAAAAAATCAACAGAATAAGGAATAAACAGTAGAGAGAAGAAAGAAGTATGTGTGTGTGTGTGGGGGGGGACAACAGGAAAAATACATTCTGGGCCAAATTTTTAAAACGTTGCATGTGATTATAAGGCACAGAAACCAGACATTTTAAGGGCTCCACCATTATAAAAGTTTAAGGGGAAAAAAAAGAATGGTTAGTTTTCCAAGTTTCTTTTGCTCTTTTCCAGTGCCACTGGCAACTGAGAATTTAAACACCAACATTAGTGTTTACAAAGACCTATGCCAACTGAGAACATGTTCTGACAGTTTAGAAAAGAAAGGACCAACCTCAGCATTCCGGGGACACAGGCAACACAGCAGATACAGAGCTGTGTGGAGAAGTCCACTCTTTCCATCACATCTTGGCAACTGGGAACTTCAGAGATGCTAGGACCTGTACTGATCTAACAGCATCTTGGAGACACTGGACCCAAGTTTATGAGCAGCATGGTTTGGGCAAAGCCTGAGTTTACCTACCACAGCACAGTTGCGGCCATGCATGTTCGATGCAGGTCCCACATCAGTTTCACAAGCCATTTGAGAATGTTAAAAATTTCTTGAGACTCCTACATCAAATGTTCCCTGGTTCTATGACTCTTTCCAAGGCTATATCTTCTTGGTGCTTCAAACACACATTATTTTTGCATTCATCAAACTATAAAGCTGCCAAAGTACAAAATTCTTATACCACTATGCAAACCTTCCAATTGGTTATAATTTTCATGGAAAAGATAATATAAAAAAAACCAACAGAAATCCCAGTTAAAAGATAAGATGCCATAGGACATGTTTTCCAATGGGAAAGTCTTAAGGAAAGAGGGAGATGGAGACAGGTGAGAGACAGAAGACAGAAAGATGGCGGGAAGGGAGAGAGACAGAAGAAAGGGAAAATAACATTTATGAAATGCCTATTACCTTTTGTAATCCTCAAAACAACCCTGTGCGTGGCCCTGGCCGGTTGGCTCAGTGGTAGAGCGTCGGCCTGGCGTGCAGAAGTCTCGGGATCAATTCCCGGCCAGGGCACACAGGAGAAGCGCCCATCTGCTTCTCCACCCCTCCCCCTCTCCTTCCTCTCTGTCTCTCTCTTCCCCTCCCGCAGTCGAGGCTCCATTGAAGCAAAGATGGCCCAGACGCTGGGGATGGCTCCTCGGCCTCTGCCCCAGGCGCTAGAGTGGCTCTGGTCGTAACAGAGAGACGCCCCAGAGGGGCAGAGCGTCGCCCCCTGGTGGGCGTGCCGGGTGAATCCCGGTCGGGCACATGCGGGAGTCTGTCTGACTGTCTCTCCCCGTTTCCGGCTTCAGAAAAATACAGAAAAACAAAAAACAAACAAAAAAACAACCCTGTGCGGAAGATATGCTTGTCCTCAATTTACAGATAGAAAAATAAGAAACTTTAAAAGTGGTTTACTTATTGATTTTAGAGTGCAAGGAAGGAGAAAGAGAGAGCAAGAGAGAGAAACATTAATTTGTTGTTCCACTTATTTATGCATTCATTGATTGATTCTTGTATGGGCCCTGACCAGGAACTGAACCCACAACTTTGGTGAATCAGGATGATGCTCTAAACAACTGAACTACCTGGCCAGGGCCAAAAAAAAAAAAAAAGGAAACTTAAAAATACGTCTGGAACTATGTCTTAAATTCAGACCTGCCTGACTCCAGTACACCATCCTGAGGAGCCAGAGAAAAGGCAGAAAATTAAAACATGACAGGGAAAGAGGGCGTCTGCTTGCTGAGTCAGAAACAGAGCTTCTCAGTGGGCAAGGCTGAAATGCCTTTCATGTCCTAAGGATAGACTGTTCTCACTAATTAGTCACACCGCCTCCCACCTTCTTGCTTGGTCCCTGTCTTCCTTGCCTCCTCACTTGTCTGTCTGCAGGCATCTGTAAGTGGGAAAGCGCTGTGGTGTGAAGGTCTGGCATTTCACAGCCACATTCTCCAAACCTCCGTGTGTGCTGACTAAGCTCACCACCCACTCACTCTTCAGTCCTTTACAACCTGGATTCTTCCTTCAACACTGCCGGAGCTCAGCCGATAATGTGACCCAACCTGATGGCGTTTTTCCAGACAACTTCAAGCCAGATCGTGGGTGACTCTTTTCAGAAAGGCTTCCCATACATACCCCAGGGGTTAGTTCTGTTTCTAACACAATGAGCACAATGAGGCTCTTGGGAACAAAATGTAATTCCTTTGGGCTACTGCCATCTGGGCTGGAATCCCTCAAAATATAGTCGCATCAGTTAGCCAACTCCTGCAGGGAAGCCTGAGTCCTTCCCCTCACTAGGGATCCCTGGGCTTGTTAAATCCTAAACCCAACACAGGCAAACCTCACTATGAGTTGTGACCCATCATGTCTTCTGGGGTCACAACTCAAATATAAGTCTCTCTACTATTTTTTCTTCCTGTACACTCATCTCATTTAATCCAGTATCCGTGGTTCCTGCCTCTCCCAAACCTTTACACTGCTCACTCTTCCCTTCTCAATCCTGGTTTAAAAACTCTCTACAACTCAACCTCTGATGAATTTCCTTCTGCCTCCTTTCCTTAAGTGGGACTTTTTTTCTTTTTTTTTTTTGTATTTTTCTGAAGCTGGAAACGGGGAGAGACAGTCAGACAGACTCCCACATGCGCCCAACCGGGATTCACCCGGCACGCCCACCGGGGGCAACGCTCTGCCCAACAGGGAGCGATGCTCTGCCCCTCTGGGGCATCGCTCTGTCGCGACCAGAGCCACTCTAGCGCCTGGGGCAGAGGCCAAGGAGCCATCCCCAGCGCCCGGGCCATCTTTGCTCCAATGGAGCCTTGGCTGTGGGAGGGGAAGAGAGAGACAGAGAGGAAGAAGAGGGGGAGGGGTGGAGAAGCAGATGGGCGCTTCTCCTGTGTGCCCTGGCCGGGAATCGAACCCGGGACTTCTGCACGCCAGGCCGACGCTCTGCCACTGAGCCAACCGGCCAGGGCCCCTTAAGTGGGACTTTGAATTCACTGCTTCCCTATAGCATTCTCAAGTGGAAGCTAGTTTTTCTACAGCTTACTCATATATCTGATCACTCATATATTTGAGGTGGGGTCAGCTGCCTCCTGACTCCTCAATACTACTTCAAAATACTACTTCTCCACCATTACCTAAAAGCTCCTGTAGCTTAGACTTTCTTGCCATCTAGCTACATCTTCCTCTACTCCTCTTATTACTATCATCCAAACAGCTCCCCACTACACTCCATCATTCACTCAAAACTTGGGCACTTGGATCACTCCTGTTGCTTCCTTGACATTAGTGGCCATGTGAACAAATTAAACTGACTTTCTTACCTCCACTGATTTGCTTCTCCAATCAACTTTAGCCCCTTACTCCAGGATAACACAGTGTGTCATGCCATCATATGCAACTGTTTTGATCACGTCATTCATAATGTATTTTTTATTCCATAGTCACCAATGCTTTTTGCTATGGAAATCCAATGGATACCTCTCATTCCTTCTCTTTGCAGCATTTAGCATTTTTGACCATGCCTTCCTTCCTGAATCTCTCTACCCCTCGTATCACAATCTATTACCTTTTCTCCTACTTCTTTGACTACCTTTTTATAGGTTCCATGCACTTCCTCTATTGATCTCTAATATATTGGAATTCTTTTTTTTCTTTTTTTTTTTTTTGCATTTTTCTGAAGCTGGAAACAGGGAGAGACAGTCAGACAGACTCCCGCATGCGCCCGACCGGGATCCACCCGGCACGCCCACCATGGGGCGATGCTCTGCCCACCAGGGGGCGATGCTCTGCCCATCCTGGGCGTCGCCATGTTGCGACCAGAGCCACTCTAGCGCCTGAGGCAGAGGCCACAGAGCCATCCCCAGCGCCCGGGCTATCTTTGCTCCAATGGAGCCTTGGCTGCGGGAGGGGAAGAGAGAGACAGAGAGGAAGGTGCGGCGGAGGGGTGGAGAAGCAAATGGGCGCTTCTCCTGTGTGCCCTGGCTGGGAATCGAACCCGGGTCCTCTGCACGCTAGGCCGACGCTCTACCGCTGAGCCAACCGGCCAGGGCCTATATTGGAATTCTTTAGGGCTCCATCCTGGACCAAGTCTTCTCTTATTACTCCACATCCTCTCCCTTAGCCATCTTATCCACTAACTGCCTCAGTTAACAACTGTAAACTTAAGATTTCAGTCTTTTTTGTGTGTGTATGTATGACAGAGAGAGAGAGAGAAACAGAGAGAGAGGGACAGATAGGGACAGACAGGCAGGAAGGGAGAGAGATAAGAAGCATCAATTCTTCGTTGCAATTCCTTGGTTGTTCATTGATTGCTTTCTTATATGTGCCTTAATGGGAGGGAGGGGCCAAGCCAGCGACCTTGGGCTCCAAGCCAGAGACCCTGCGCTCAAGCTGGTGAGCCCCGCTTGAGCCAAATGAGCCCGCACTCAAACCTGCGACCTCAGGGTTTCAGACCTGGGTCCTCCGTGTCCCAGTCTGACAGTCTGTCAGGCTAAAGATGTCAAAGTCTTTATTTCCAACTCAGACTCTTGCTTGAATTTTAGACCCAGATAGTCTGAAGTTCACTTGGACATCCCATAATCACCTCAAATGCAGAATGTCCAAAACTTAACTCATTATTTCCTTCTAAAATCCATTTCCCCCCTCTTTTTCTCTCTCAATGGACAGCACAATTAAACAAGCAATCCATCTAAATGTGCAAAGTTGGAAAAAATATTGTTGACTCTTCTGTTTTTTTTATGAATTCTGGCTAAGTAATTGATCACATATATATTCACTTTCCTCCACCATCATCTCACATCTGCACCACTGTTGTCCTGATTAGCCTCACTGTCCCTAACAGACACCAGCATTTAGGGAATGAGTAGAGAACATGGGATGATGGAGGTGAGAATATAAAAAAATCAGAGAGGGTGAGGTCAGGGGGCTATAATATTTCCCAAAATGCATTGGCTTTTCCCAAACTATTCACTAAAATGCCATCAGAGTAAGCTTTACAAAAATAAAATCTGAATTTAACACGTCCTTGTTTAAAATAATTTAATGGCTTCTCCTACGGAATAACATGATATGGCTGGGCCCTCACACTCTGGCTCCTACTTACCTCTCAAGTCTCTTCTCTGACCATCCCCAACTCTGTTCATTCCAAAGCTCCAGCTTTACTGAATTATCCTCCGTTCTTGGAATATGCCATGCCTTCTCTGGCATCCCAGCCTTTTCACTGCTGCCTTGAGTATAGGGAATTCATCCTTACTCCCACCTGCTTTGATTGGATAACTTCTTCCTTTCTGTCTCCCTATGCCCATAATATATTTCACTATTTATTAGTGTGTTCCTCACAAATCTACAAAGTCCTTGCAGTCAAGCACCATTTTCAACTGTATTTTTGGTATTTGTGACACTTTCAACCATACCTTCCTTGGTATGGACCTTGACTTCCATGAAAATGGTTTTTTCTGGATCCTCTGCATTCCTAAAAGCTGTTTCCCTTCGTCCCATGCTGACCTCTTCTCATCCTCTAACGGCAAAAGTTCTATCATCCGTCCTTTTCCCTTTGTAGATCTGTTTTCTTAGTTACCCTTCTCGTGTCTTCACCTATAAATTCCTTATACTGTTTACCCTCAAATCTACATCTCCAGCTTTTATGTCCCTCCTGAGCACCAATCTCCTCTTCAGCTGTCAGCCTATTTCCCTTTGGATATCCCACCTCAACTAGGAGTTCATTCTGTCTAAGACAGTGTTCCTCCTCTTCTCCAAACCAACTTCTGTTTCTATTAACAGAGCTAGAATACTCCTGGTCAAACTCAAACTCAGTCACGTTTGTCCACACCATTTCCCTCCTTATGCCCAGTTAGTTACCATATCCTGAATGAACTCTTCATTGTTTACGTTTTTCACATTCCTTCCCATTCTTGCCATCACTACCATAATTTAGGCCTTTGTTGCTTCTTCCCTAGATCCTTTATACTCAAAGTTGGGTCCTCGACCGGCAGTGTCTATATCACCCAGGATCATGTTGGAGTCAGAAGCTCAGGCCTCACCCTACACTTACTGAATCGGACCCCCAAGTCATTCATCCGCTCAGTGAAGTTTGAGAAGCACTGGGCAAATCACATCAATAAACTCCCAACTGGAATCCCTGACTCCAGTCTCCTCTCTTTAATGCATCCCACAGACTACACTTACATATATTTCCTTCTGATTGTGTCATTCTTTCTCAACTCAGACCCTTTTAATGACTCTAACGTCTAAGGAAGAAGGCCTGTGTATTATAAAGTAAGGCTCTCAGCCGCCTACCCAATCTGTGTGCCCAGATTTATGTACCTCATTTGCTAATATATTCTCTATATCAGGCCAACAGGACCAAAGATGCAATATGGCAGTAGAGGAAAAACATCCTAACCAAGAATCATCTTTAGCCATGGACAAAGCTGGTTCTATAACCTCAAAGTGTTTGTCTTCTCAAACTTAAGAGTCTGATGCTGCAAAACAAGGAAGTTATATTAGCCCAGTGTTTTAAAAGCAAACACAGTAAGAAACACATCATACCCAGTATTCACATCCATACATAGATACAAGTAGAATTCCAACTGGAACAAAAGCTGTACAAAATATTTTCTCTTCTCTTCTCATCCATTTCATTTCATTTTTCAAAATGTTGGTTGTGCCAGGCCTGTGGTGGCACAGTGGATAAAGTGTCAACCTTGAATGCTGAGGTCACCCGTTTGAAACCCCAGGCTTGCCTGGTCAAGGCACAAACGAAAAACAATCAATGAACTAAAGTGAAACAACTATGAGTTGATATTTCTTGCTGCTTGCCCATCCCCCTGCCCCCTAAAATCAGTAAATAAAATCTTTTTTAAAAAATGTTGGTTGCTAGTCAACCAATTGATTTTATAATCCACTAATGGGGTCAGAACCTGAAGAATGAAAACCACTGTCGGCCCCCTAACCCTAACAATCCATAACTCCGGGGTCCTCCTCCTTGAACTTATCCTCTATTTCCCGGCTCTGTGCCTTTGATGAAAACATTTCTTCTTTCTGGAACATCTTCATCTATTTCAGCCTCTTAAAATGCAATGCACTTTTAAAGTTCTGGCTTAATAAAACCACTTAAAATGAGAAAATATGTTTATTTCTTTACTCATCTACAATGCAAGGTCTTTTTTTTACTTCACAAATGTCCTGCAATAGTATTGGTGTATATTTATTTTATCTTTGTTTTTGGATGTAAGTGCCTTGAGGGCAGGAATCTGCCTTCTATGTTGTTTTTCCTCCTAAGCACTTACTTAGCACAGTGTCTGGTATATGAGTCACATAAACCTGAAAATCTTCCATTTAATCAACACTTCTAGTCTAGTTTCTTGACTCTTCTGTTTTCTACCTAGCTATCAGCAACCTGCCTATCTTCACTTCCTTCCTCCAGTTTAGAAGCCACTGACCATCATTTTAACCTCTTGATAGTCTCTTCAATTCTCTTGCCAAACTGTCTTTTCCTTTCACCTAACTGGCAAAACCCCAACTCTGAATTGGTCAAACTGACTACAATACTTTCTCTGTTCCTTTGTGCAAGTTGCTAAAGACTGCCATTAAAAAAAAAAATCCCATGATCATGATCATGCAGATAATTTAATGATTTTCATTCTCATTAGAATATTTAACACACTGCTAGACTTTCTTGGTTTCCCTGGTTAGTTCTCTAGCCAGTTCTCCAATAGCTACTGAAATGTCTCCACTCTCCTTAACCCCTCTCTCCTCAAACCTTTTCCCCTTGCTTCCAAGTGTAGAGTAAGCCTCTTTTTTTTTTAATTTTTTTTCTTTTTTTTTGTATTTTTCTGAAGCTGGAAACGGGAAGAGACAGACTCCCGCATGCGCCCGACCGGGATCCACCCTGCACGCCCACCAGGGGGCGATGCTCTGCCCCTCCGGGGCATCGCTCTGCCGTGACCAGAGCCACTCTAGCGCCTGGGGCAGAAGCCAAGGAGCCATCCCCAGCGCCTGGGCCATCTTTGCTTCAATGGAGCCTTGGCTGCGGGAGGGGAAGAGAGAGACAGAGAGGAAGGGGTGGGGGTGGAGAAGCAAATGGGCGCTTCTCCTATGTGCCCTGGCTGGGAATCAACCCGGGTACCCCGCACGCCAGGCCGACGCTCTACCGCTGAGCCAACCGGCCAGGGCCGAGTAAGCCTCTTAGAAAAAGTTCTCACCTGGCCTGTGGTGGGGCAGTGGATAAAGCATCAACCTGGAATGCTGAGGTCACTGGTTCAGAACCCCAGGCTTGCCCGATCAAGGCACATACAAAAAGCAACTATTATGAGTAGATGTTTCCTGCTCCTCCCCCACCACCCCATTTCTCTCTCTCTAAAATCAATTTTAAAAAGGGGGTTCTCATAATATTCCTATTAACATGGCTGTAGCCTTATCACTTTGCTTCTGACTGCCCATTTAAATCCATGTATCTCACTGGGCACTATAAATATCCACTTAGTCACAGTGCACTGAAAATAAGAAACACAATTTATTCATTAGTGGAACTTCAGAACTTAATATAATACTAAGTAGTCAATAAATATTTCTTGAATTAATGAATACATAAATTATTAGTAAATGAATGAATACATCATATACAAATCTTATGTGGTTAGGTTAAGTGCCAATCAATTAATTAGTGCCAATAAAACCTTAGGGAATGAAAAGTATAACACACTACTAATGGCTTCTAAAATGTATAACACATGTAGGAGTATGGCTAGTTAAGAGTTTATTATTATTGCTATTCTAATAACTTGGAAAATGCAAGCTAGTCCCATAGATGATATGACCTGATAGAACAGGCAGAAAGGTAACTGACTAATAAAGGTAGTTTGTTTGCTAATCCTTGCAGGGAATTACAACTACAACACAAACTTCATCACAGACCATAGTAGTCTGCCATGAAAAAGGTATTTATTTCATGATGGCCTTCTTTCTTTTTAATGCAATTACTCTTAATTGTCTTATGCTTCTAGAGACACATTTGCATAATGACAATGACTAACAAGGTTAGGCTGCCCAGGAAATGGCTAAACATTGCTCCATATGCTGAGCAGCAACTTTTTTTTTTCTTTAACTTTTCTCTAGCATATCAATGATGGCCATCTTCTTACTTAGTATCTCAGGACCTTGCACTGGTGGTCTGTTTCAAAATTCTGTTGTGGGCAAGCCAGAGAACCATGACCCTCAAAGTACTCACCCTGACGTTGTGAGGATGAAGCCCCCCTGGGTGCTGAGACATGTACTGGGCCAGGTCTGTGTGCTGCAGGAAACAGCGGAGAAACTGATGTTAGCGGTGCTTGAACAGTGCCCTGAGCAGACCCCCTAGATTTGACTGTCAGAGGTATCACAAAGTTCAGAATTTTTGAGAATATATTGAATGATACATGACCCAGTTTCCTGAGATCCCACTGTTAAGGTCAAACACAGTTGTGTCTTTCTAACTGGCTGCTCTTAAAAGGAAGCTTGTTTCTCAGCACAAAAAAACACTCATCTTAAATGTTACTGAACAAAATGACAAGAGTTTTTCACTCTTACTGGTGGCAAGTCAAGTACACATGCTTTATATTAATTTCCTTCTGCTAATATTTGAATAATTTTTTCTTTCAAATATACAGAAATGAATTATTCTTTAGTAAACTTGTATGCACTTTTAAAAAACCTTAAACTTTCTGTCTTCATTGTCAAAGAAAAAAATGGTTGAGTTCTGCTCAGATAGTGATTAAAAATAGGTTTTAAAAAGTGCAAAAGTTTAATTTAGGAGGCAAACTCAAAATTCTTATTTATTATTTCTGGTGAGGGGAATAAGATAGCAAATATAGTGGGTAAAAAAAGCCAGATTAAAGAATGAGTGTCAGAACAATAAGCTCTGTTAATCATAATAATGAAAATTTCCATGACACTTTCCACATTGTAATGAAAATTTTATCATGCCATAAAATATTAACAGACCTATTATTCAAGCACCAGGCTTTTCCCTCATGCTTTGTAAAATGCTGGGGCAACTCACCATGTATTCGAAAACGAATGTCAGTGTCTCTTTGGTGTGGATTATATCATGCAGGAGCACAATATTGGCATGTTTCAAACCCTTCAAAAGAGAAGCTAGAAAAATTAAAGTGATAATTCAATCGTTGATCATGAAAGCATTGCTTTAAAGATATCAAGCAGTATTTATTTTTTAAACATTTCAAATCAAGCGGTCTGGTTTCTTTATTGCTGGAAAAATCTGTGAAGCAATATTTAAAATTACAAAGGACCTTCATTATTTGTTAAATGGTGAGTCATTGCATTTGCATACCTTATTATTTTAATAGGCTAGAGTAGTGGTCAGCAAACCGGGGCAAGAAAGCCACATGCTCACTCAACTCCTGCATAAATCGCTGGCACATCCCCCCCCCCCCCACTGCGTATCCTGAGGGCGTCTCCAGTCCATTGCCTGGACTGACACCCCCCCCAGTACCTGCGCCCCCCGCACGTGGTATTTCCAGGTAGGGCCAAAGAGCTGCATGCGGCTCGGCTCATAAGGTACGGTTTGCGGACCTCTGCCCCAGGGAAAGAAGCAGAAGGTATTCTGTGGTTCTCACTAGTCTTGAGACTGGCGGGTTCCTAACCTCTCTGGGCCTTGTTTTCCCCACCTGAAAAATGAAAAATGTGAAAGCTGAGGCTGTGATTACCTTGGAAAGGGGAGGGGGAAAGGGGGGGAAGGGGAGGGGGAAAGGAGGGGAAGGGGAGGGGGAAAGAGAGAGAGGGAGAAGGGGATGGGGAAGGGGGGAGAAGGGGAGGGGGGAAGGGGAGGGGGAGGGGGAGGGGAGCCACATGCCCACTCAACTCGTGCATGAATTGCACGTGCCTCCGAGCGCTGCCTGCTCTCCTAATGCCTGACCTGACTAAACCCCCAGCCCTACCTGCGCACCAGCACGTGGTATTTTATGGAAGAGCCAACACACAGGGGGCCAAAGAGCCGCATGTGGCTCGCAAGCCGCAGTTTGCCGACCACTGGGCTAGAGCAGTTGCAAAAAATATGTTTCCATTTACCCAATCAATTTCATCAAAGCACTCAGAGCACTTTGCAAATGCTTTCCTCTGGGAATCTTATCATCTCTGCTTCAGAGTTGCAGGAGAGGCCTGGAGAGATAAAGGGGGTTGGGGAGCAGGAAATGGAGTGTATTGCCTTCTGGAGCAGGACTTTGCAACATGTGACCATTTTCTGAAATTCAAAGTCCCATAGGGGCTCAGCAGGTCTGGTGGATGGGATTGGTAGAAGGCAGGGATAAGAGCATGGGATGAAAAATTGTTCAAACATAACGAAGAGTGGAAGGGATGTCTCAAAGGAAGGATCGCAAACCTTGGAAAGAAGAAAACGCAAACTTGAAAATAGGATAGGGCCAAACTTGGAAGTCCAGAGAAGGGAGAATGGGGTGAGGACTGTCTCTTGCATCTTAAATAACAAGTTATCACTAGTTTAGGAAGGGCAGCCTTAAAGGGGAGTGTAAGGCCAAGGGCCACCACCATGGTGGCCATGCACATGCAGGTTCCCATTAGAGTCCTACAGATGGTAAAGAAACAGTGTAGCCAAAAAATGGTGGGCCATTCCTTCTTTCAAGCCTCCTACCTGCCAACTAGCAAACACACAGGGAAAACACTTCCCTCTTCATTCATTCAGAGCTCACAAAGCTACTGACACATTATCCGTCCACAACCAGGAGAATCTTCTCCCGTTCCTCCTAGAATCAAAAGCCCCACCAGTCTCAGTGGAGCTTGCAAAAGCCCCTCAGTGGAGCTTGCAAAAAAACCCTCAGCTCTGGTTCCCCATCTGGTTATCTTCTCCCTTCTCTCTATTCTCACTCTGCAAACATGGCTTCCTTCTTTCTGCCTCTCCTTCTCCTTTTTAAAAAACTTTCTGGCATGAAAACTTCTCCTCCAGCAACCATTAGCAAGACCATGGCCCTTCCCAAGCAGGAAGGTAATTTGCAATTTCATAGATCCCATACCTGTCGCTGCCCAGCGCCATCTTTTAACACTAAATGTGAGCAAATGCAAAAAATACAAATTTTACAAACTCATCTGCCCAACAGGGAGAAATCACCACAAAAGGCCAGGGGTTTAAAAGTTTTTTTGGTTTTTTTTTGGGGAGGGGGGTCCAGAGATAAGAAGACCAAAAGGGTAGAGAACAGAAAGGACACAAAAAGAGGATGATGAGTCTCAACTCAGAACATCCCTATATGAAGAAACAGTATCTTTAAGACTTAAAGGAAAGGAAAAACCAAAATGTAAAGCCAGTAGCCACGGCCACCATCACAGCCGCCTGGCCCATGCAGGTTTGCATTAGATTTGGACAGACGGTAACGAAACAACGGAGCCAAGAACTGGTGAGCCATTAGCTTTAATCCTAGCTTGCACCTGGCGGGCAAGAAATACACACAGTGGGAAAACACTTCCCTTTCCATTCAGGGCTCCCAAAGCCACTGACTTATTTGAGTTTCCTAGAATCGAAGGTATCTACCTCACCAGCCTTATTCACCTCTGTTTCCCATCTCTTTCTCTCTGCACAAACTCTACACAAACTGGCTTCTCTTTCAGCACTCCGCCATCTTGACTACTTCTCCTCTCCTCCACGTGGCCTTTCTCTGCTCTCCTCTAGCATGAGCTCCTCCTAGAACGTAATCCCTCTTCTCCTGGAACAACGTGATCTCTCTTCCTTTTTAAAACTGTTCGGGCCTGGCCTGTGGTGGCACAGTGGATCAAGCGTTGACCTGGAACGCTGAGGTCGTCGATTCAAAACCCTGGGCTTGCCTGGCCAAGGCACATATGGGAGTTGATGCTTCCTGCTCCTCCCCCCCACTCTCTGTCTCTGTCTCTCTCTGTCTCTGTCTTTCCTCTAAAATGAATAAATAATTAAAAATATATTTAAAAAATAAACCTTTTGGCGCAAAAGCCCTCCCTCAACACATATTAACATAATCACGCCCATCCCAAGCAAGAAGGGCAATTAATATTATCACCTGGGCTACGGGCGTCCACGTGGGCAGCGCCATCTTTAACAAAGTGAGCATAATATATTTTATCTGCCCAACACAAAACCTCAAATCAGTGTTCTGCATGGTATGCCTGGATCTCATGAATCTCCCGCACCAACTTTCTTCCGAATTCTGTAAAATTAAAAACAAACTCAAATATTCTCCTCAAATGTTGGGATAAAATTACTTCCTTTAGTAATCTCACCCCATTGTAATGATTCTCTGTTGTGCTGTCCTCCTAGGAGCCATTCTGCCTTTCAGTGGGAGCACCTCTATTTTCCTCTAGTGAAACAAACACAAACCTCTTACTACTAAGTCCATGCTGTTCTGGTGGGGCTGACCCCACTCCTGCACACAGTGGTTGGCTCAGAGACAGGCACAAAACCCAAGCCCGTGAGAGCCCTGCTTTGCTGGTGTCATCAGGATAGAAGTGCTTTCTTTTCCACAGTGAGGGCTGAGTTTGTGGCCTTTAGTTAGAAGCTGCTCTGGCTAGATTACCAATACCTGAGAATAAATCTAAGGCAGAGACAAACAGTGTTGGGGATGGACAGGCATGGATTCCTGGTGACATCGTTTGCTCCCTGCTAATCTGTAGTTATCAGATCGCCAAGCCAGTATATTTCCTTCTTTATTCACCTAGTTTGGGCTGGCCACCTTTAACCACCTGAGAAGCCCTATTCTACTTGTTAACCCTACTTTGCTCTAATGACCAAAACTGTAACTTTACTTTTTGTCCCCTGAATCCTCATGAGCCAAATTTATTATTTCATTCTTACAGGTGCATTGCTTTGTAAATGTAGTAAACAGTTTCACAGGCATCTGTTTAACATCCCTAGTCCCAGACTGAAGGTTACATGCGAATAGAAGGAGTGACTTTCTCTCTTTTTCAGATGCCGCCACAACGCTCAGCCAAGAGTAAGCACTTAATCTATCAAATATATTTATTAAGTGTCTTAAAGGAGGCTGACTGTGGAGCCAGAAGCCCTAATGTGAATCCTGGCCCTGTCACTTTCTATCCAAGTGAGCTCAGGACAGTATCTCAACCCATGTCTCAGTTCACTCCTCATGAAAAAGAGATAACGACTTTCTTGATTTGACTTCACAGGGTAGACATGAGGGTGGAACCGGATCCCACGCGGGGATCTCTGGCAAATGTCAAGTGTCACACAGTTGTAAATTAGAATTAATATCCCAGCTATCAGGTACCTGTCCCTTCCTTTCACCTTGAACCCCACTAAATCCCCTGCTAGATCCATATCTTAAAATTTTGTTTATGTCAACTCATAGATAAAAGAATATTTTGATGGTTGCCAGATGGGAGGGGAGTTGGGGGACAGGTAGAAAGGAGAAGGGATTAATGCATGCAAACTGCCAGTTATAAAAATAGTCATAGAGATGCAAAGTACAGTGAATGGAATATAGTCAATAATACTGTAATAACTATGTATGGTGTCAAATACGGCTACTAACCTTACTGGGGTGATCATTTTGTAAGTTATATAAATGTCTAATCTATATGTTGTAGACTTGAAACTAATGCAATATTGGATTTATTGTATTCTATTGTAATTACAAAATTAAAAAAAATTTTATGTTACTTTCTGCGAGAGTTTTCAACACCTTCCATACTTACAGTGACTTCTGACCATCAGTTAAACATGCTTGTATTGTATATGTATTTTTATTTGTAAATTATGTTAATTTTCTCTCTCTCTCTCTCTCTCTCTCTCTCCCTCCCTATGCCCCTCCCACACACACAACATTACAAAACATGCACCAAAATTAGATTTTAAAAGGATATGGTAAAGTTGAAATTGCTAAGAATATTGTTAAGGTATTTAAATTTATTTTTAATACAAAATTTATTCTCACTTAAATATTGTATTACTAAAACTCCTGATGCTTATTTTTAAAATCATGGTGGCATGTTTTGTGAATTCTAATAGCTTCATATTATCATTTACTAAAAAGCTCAAAGAATGATATTCACTTAAGATGAGGCTCACTGCTAACATCAGTGGGTATAAATCTTTATTTCATATGGTTTCTTGATCATTTCTGCCCTCATCAAATTACACTCTTATCCTTGTTCACTTGGCTCTAGCTATTTTGGCCTCCTACCTGTTCCCCGGACACTTCCAAACACATTTCTTCCCTGGGTCTTAATACTTAACTTTGTCTCTGCCCACAACCCTCTTTTACCTGCTCTCTGCAAGCTTCCTCCCTCACTTCCTTCCGGTCTCTGCTCAAAGTCTTGGCTTCCCTGACACCCCTCACCCTAGTGATCGCTGTTCTTGTGCCCTGCTTTATTTTTCTTGATAAAATGTATCACTCCTGACATATTATAGCACTTATTACCCCTGACATATTATAAATCTGTTTATTGTCTGTCTCCATCCTTAAGATCATAAATTCCATTAAGAGCAGGCACTTTTGTCTTTTGCTTATTGCTACGTGTTCAGTGTCTAGAACAGAGGTAGTCAACCTTTTTATACCTACCGCCCACTTTTGTATCTCTGTTAGTAGTAAAATTTTCTAACCGCCCACCGGTTCCACAGTAATGGTGATTTATAAAGTAGGGAAGTAACTTTACTTTATAAAATTTATAAAGCAGAATTACAGCAAATTAAAGCATATAATAATAATTATTTACCAAGTACTTTATGTCGGATTTTCGCTAAGTTTGGCTGAATAAATCTTTATAAAACAACTTACTATAGTTAAATCTGTCTTTTTATTTATATTTTGGTTGCTCAGCTACCGCTCACATGAAAGCTGGAATGCCCACTAGTGGGCGGTAGGGACCAGGTTGACTACCCCTGGTCTAGAACAATGTCTACTATATTATGAGCATTCAGTAAGTATTTACTATTGAATTAGTGGTCACTAATTGCCTAATATCATTTCTATACCTGTAATTGGTTGCTATAGGGTGTTTCTGCTGAAGATGCTTTTATTTCTTTATTTTAGTTTTCTTCCTCATTAGATTTTAAATGTTGTGTTTGTTATGTCTACTACTGCTTTTTTTTTTTTTTTTAACACTCCGGAACTTCTGAAATACTTACATGGAAACTGACTTTCGATGACTAATAATAGGAAATTTACATGAAAGAGTAGATGATTTCGCATTTATCTGATGCTGTAGGTATATTGTTTGGTCCATCCACCAGAGAGATCTACAAATGCCTATAGCCTCAGATGTGTACGGGTCTCAAACCCAGGAAGAAACAGTCTTTCTTCTAATTTCAAGGTTGTCTCATAAACTTTACAGCAGGATGTGGTGTGTTCTGCAAGCGAATCAGCTGAGAGATGCAAAGCCAACTGAGAAGGGAATGATCTTGAAATCAGAGCATTCAGATTCCTGTAAAATTATTGTTTTTATATTTCACATATTCTAAGTCTACTAATTTTTGTTTCTCTTCAAAGAAAAGACACAAATATAAATTAGGGAGTCTTTAAAGCTCCAGACAAATGGAACCACAATGGAATTTCTTTGAGTGCTTCCAAAATACTTTTATAATGATGATGATGATAATAGCTAACACTCATTGAGCATTTACCTCATGCTAGGCATTGTTGTAAGAATTCTGCATATATTAACATGATATGATCATGAGAACATCTAGAAAAGTTGAAGAGAAAACCTGAAAAAAACAACGTAATCTCAAAGAGCAAGAAATATAACCCATGACTGAAAGTTACTAAGCTCATTTTAAAAATGCAAAATACTGGCCCTGGCCAGTTGGCTCAGCAGTAGAGCGTCGGCCTGGCGTGCAGGGGACCCGGGTCCGATTCCTGGCCAGGGCACATAGGAGAAGCGCCCATTTGCTTCTCCCCTCCCCCCCTCCTCTCTGTCTCTGTCTTCCCATCCCGCAGCCAAGGCTCCATTGGAGCAAAGATGGCCCGGGTGCTGCGGATGGCTCCTTGGCCTCTGCCCCAGGCGCTAGAGTGGCTCTGGTCGTGGCAGAGCGAAGCCCCGGAGGGGCAGAGCATCACCCCCTGGTGGGCAGAGCGTCGCCCCTGGTGGGCGTGCCAGGTGGATCCTGGTCGGGCGCATGCGGGAGTCTGTCTGACTGTCTCTCCCCGTTTCCAGCTTCAGAAAAATACAAAAAAAAAAAAAAAAGCAAAATATTTTTTTCTTTATTTTAAATATCCAAAAAAGGTCTTTAGTATGACTAACTAGTTTAACATTTCATGGAATTTAACTTGATTCTCATATATGTAAGATATTTAATAACTTAGAAGAAAGTTCTCATTTTCATCTTGCAGTTATATGCAAGTATTTAATTTCTTGGTTTTGTTCATTTCATCAGAGTTTGTGATTCAGCAAAGTTTTGTGAAGACTGATGTTCTGCAAGCACAATGGGTCATGAAATTTTGGTGTTACTTTATTCTGCTTTAGTTTAGAACAAGCGGTTCTCAACCTGTGGGTCGCGACCCCGGCGGGGGTCAAACGACCAAAACACAGGGGTCACCTAAAGCCATCGGTTTAGAAGGAAAGGTAAACGATAATGATGACCAGGAAGAACAAGGCTGACTCTCAAAGTCCTAGGGCAAAGTTATACATAGTGAGGACCTGGTAGTCAAAGCCCTTTCTAGGCTGTGAGCTTCCTGAGGGCATGGGTATCCCTGTCCCTGACCTTGTCTTTGTGCCTCCAGCACCTAACACAGACTTGGTGCTCAATAAGTGCTTATGAATTAATGAAGACCAGATAGTTGTAATAAGTTTTGTGTAGGAGTCAATAATGGAGCTAATTCCTACCCCAATCCCCATTGGGCATTGAATTTTAAAACATTTATAGTTCCTGATGTCACTTTTTGTCTGGCCTGGGTGTCACAAATCAAATCAATGAGGCAAGTTATGCATTTTAAGAAAATAAATCATTAAGATAAATATGAGCCCTGGCCGGTTGGCTCAGTAGAGCGTCGGCCTAGCGTGCGGAGGACCTGGGTTCGATTCCCGGCCAGGGCACACAGGAGAAGCGCCCATCTGCTTCTCCACCCCTCCCCCTCTCCTTCCTCTCTGTCTCTCTCTTCCCCTCCCACAGCCGAGGCTCCATTGGAGCAAAGATGGCCTGGGCGCTGGGGATGGCTCCTTGGCCTCTGCCCCAGGCGCTAGAGTGGCTCTGGTCGCAACATGGCGACACCCAGGATGGGCAGAGCATCGCCCCCTGGTGGGCAGAGCGTCGCCCCATGGTGGGCGTGCCGGGTGGATCCCGGTCGGGCGCATGCGGGAGTCTGTCTGACTGTCTCTCCCTGTTTCCAGCTTCAGAAAAATGAAAAAAAAAAAAAAAAAAAAAAAAAAAAAAAGATAAATATGATGACAAATTTAGGTAAGTAGTTATCTGATTTTTTTTAATTGTAATTTGATCACATAGCATTATCCTGGCATCATTTGTTTTATAAAAAATGTAACTATGCACAAGTAAATATGCTGTCTGTGATATGATTTGATTGCATTCAACGGAGAACTTCTTGTCAACCTAGCCTGCCGCAATCTATTTGTGGTAACCAGTGAGTCAGCGGTTCTAATTGGTATTTTGTACCTCATTGTATGATCTCAGGGAGGTTCCTTAAGTCTATTTTTGGCTCAATTTTCTCATATATGAACTGGTAATAATTACTCTGTAATGTTTTCTACTAGAAAATGATTTTAAAAGATTCTTAGCTAAAAACTGTTTCTAATTTAAACATTGCAATTACTGGTGCTGTAGACTAGAGTCCATGACAGAATCATAATTGACAGACATACAATATTATATTATACATTATTTTCTTTAAAATATTTCTTCTGCATTTTGCTTAACATTTATACAAAATGTATCAGAAAGACATATTTTTATTTTAACTGTTGCTAAAGAAAAAATGCTTGAGTTTAGGAGTTTTAAATTGATTCCAATAAAGTAGGATTTTGAATAGAGGAGATTGAATTCTACTACGTAACAAATCTGATTCCTAGTTCTGAGATTTCAGACAAGTTACCTAACCTGAGGCTCAGATTCCTTCATCTCTACAACAAAAACAACATGCTTTATTTACCTCCTAGACTTGATGCAAGGATTTAAAAAAAAATAATTTATGTGTGTGGGAGATTATGTCATATGCCTAGTCCTCTACAAAAGTTAGTTATATGATTGCTTCCTAAACAGACTGAAAGTCCTGGGTTTAACCAAAAGTTTCTAATTGTATAGGAATATATTTAAAATAATGTACATTATTAAGATATTGCTACACAGTTTAATAAAGCTAGAAACATGCTCTTTTATAAAACTTAAGATATCAGTCTATTCAAATAAACATGTTTTCTCCTCGTTGTAAAAATAAATATTTAAAACATAATTCTAGAGCCAATTATGAAAGATTTTCTAAGTTGCTATGAAGGTAGCTAACCTTTTTAATTGGCAAAGGAATAAAGGGTAAAGAACACATGTCTATTGTCTGCACTACTGTGTATCTAGTGATCAGCAGAATACCTGGCCATAGTAGGTGCTCAATAAATATTTGTAGAGCCTGACCAGGTGGTGGCGCAGTGGATAGAGCGTCGGACTGGGATGCGGAAGGACCCAGGTTCGAGACCCCGAGGTGGCCAGCTTGAGCGCGGGCTCATATGGCTTGAGCAAAGAGCTCACCAGCTTGGACCCAAGGTCGCTGGCTCCAGCAGGGGGTTACTCGGTCTGCTGAAGGCCCGCAGTCAAGGCACATGTGAGAAAGCAATCAATGAACAACTAAGAAGTCGCAACGCACAACGAGAAACTGATGATTGATGCTTCTCATCTCTCTCCGTTCCTTTCTGTCTGTCCCTGTCTATCTCTGCCTCTGTAAAAATAAATAAATAAATAAATTAAAAAATAAAAATAAAAAAAAAAAAGCCTTAAAAAAAATAAATATTTGTAGAATGAGTGCACAGAAAATGTATAATGTTTGAATCAGAGAGATTTGGTTTGAATTACAGCTATATATTAGAAGAAGAAGACTATCTACCTTCACAGGTTGTTAACAGAATTGGAAAAGGTAACACATGAAAATTATCTGGCATGGATATTAAGATATGTTTCCCTTAGTGCTGTTCCTATTGTTTTTGCCAATTTTATAATATGACATGCTAAGATCAAAAAGTATTCCAAATGACCTGATGAATAAACTGCCACGTGTCTTCCACTTCTGTAGAGACCAGACCTACAGTAAAATCCTACTTAATAAATCTTTGGCTGATATTTCATAGTCCAGCCAAACTGTTCAGGAAAAGTAATTCCTTCTTCAAGGTTTCTGAAAGAAGTCTGCATTACTTGTTCAGTTTTTCTGCATGTGGCTTTCAGTTGCCTTTTTAGCTAGTGACCTTGGATTGTAACTAATGAATTCCAGCTGTTCTTATTTTGCTCCCAGCCCTTCTCATTTAACCTCCCGTCTCCCTGGTCTCACATCCTTAAAGTTCTTACAGGGAAAGTGGGACCGTGCCAAAGTTTTCAAATGAGGTCTCATATCTTCTTGAGGGGAGAGGGCTGCTCTAACAAGGGCTCCCAGCTTTTACACTGGTGGAAAAAGAAACAATCATTGCTGGAAATTAGATGCCTAACCACCTCCAACGTGTCAAAATCCTTTTGTGGTTTTTAATATTATAGAGCAAAGCATTCAGTAAGGTAAGTCCACAAAGCAAACCTACGAAGCCCACAGTTGAATACAAAATGTAATTGCAAACACCTGCGATGGAGAGGCAATTCCTGGTAAATATTCAATAAAAGAGACGTTTAGCATACAGAACAATACAGGTCCAGCTTTTCTGAACCATGCTGAGAACCATCTGTTAGCAAAATCGGCAAAAGTTTTGTCAGATACCAACCAGAAAAACTGGGCTGTGGGCAAAATCTGAGTGAGGCAAGCCTGAAGCAATAGACAAGTACATGCAGGAAACAATGTTAGAATGGGGTGAACCCAGGCCTGGAGACCCTCCTGTGGTGGTGACCTGGGATCTTTTGTTACATTCAGAAATACTCCTTAACCAATAATCTTCTAAAGTCGGATGTTCTTTAATGGGGACCACCAATAAGTGCATTAGTAAATGCAACTTCCATTATATTAAACACTTAAAACCATGTTTTCCTCTAGAATGCACCTGATCCTACCAGCATGAATCCCCAACTAATCTGATAGCTATTTGGCCCTTCTACTTAAATTCAAAATAACACATTTCCCAGGGGAGCTGAAAGACTTTTGAAAACGGCATCAAATTCAGTTATAAACTCATTTTCCGAATTGCTTTTTCCATGCATGTTTGCATAGCCGTCCTTCCAAGCTCCGCTCAAAATCTACTGATTCCATTTGCCACACTGACACTAACTGGTTCTCATCTTAGTTTATGTCTTTTTTACCTCCATTATAACACTGGTTGTAACTGGAACCATCTGCTCTGTTACATCTGAAAATGATACGTATAGAGCAAAGATCAGGCATTTTCTTCTCATCCATCACAACACCCAGCAATATGCTTTGTATACAGGATGTGCACATAAAGAAGGGAAAAAATGAAGTAGTTAAATAGGGAGAAAGTAAGGCCAGGGAAGAGACATTTCTATGGGTTTCTGATGAAATGGCTAGCAATCCTATTATCATCTTATTTCAACTGGCTCATGTAAAAAGGTTAATAAGTAGAATTTTTAATGGTTTATTTTCACTATAGTGCTTGTTGATGGCAAAGAAGTCATCACTAAGGGAAAAAGACAAGAATGGAATAATAATGGCTAGCATTTGTTGATTTCTGATAATGGATTCTTTGATTAGTGCTTTAAATGCATATTCTCATTTAATCCTCATAGCAACTCAAAGAAATAGGTACTATTATTATCCTCTTTCTGCAATAAACTGAGTTTAAAATAGGTCAAGTAATCTACCCACAGTCACACCACTAGTAATTGGTGGATCTAAGATTCAAACTCAAGTCCATCCTCACCCACTTGCTATACTGCCTGAGACATAATGAAAATACAGGCACAGCCCTCAAAATACATGCCTTCCCAATGAGTTTTTCAAATGCTATCTAAACAACTTAATATTTTCAAGCAAATTGTTCACTCAGAATTTATTATTTATTTTATTTTTTATATGGATTTTTCTGGGCATATATATATATATATATATATATATATATATATATATATATATTGCCTTAACACTTAGTATGGGATCAAACATACAGAAGGTACTTAGTAAATACTGAGTTCATAGACTTGCTTAACTGATGTGAGTCTTAATTTCTTCAAGAATAAGTAGTAAAATGATAGTCTCAATCAGGGATCGGGAACCTTTTGGCCACATATTTTAAAATGTAATTCTGTGAGAGCCATACAACGACCCGTGTACCTTACGCATTATCCAATAAAAATTTGGTGTTGTCCTGGAGGACAGCTGTGATTGGCTCCAGCCACCCGCAACCATGAACATGAGCAGTAGGAAATGAATGGATTGTAATACATGAGAATGTTTTATATTTTTAACGTTATTTTTTTTTTATTAAAGATTTGTCTGCATGCCAGATGCAGCCATCAAAAGAGCCACATCTGGCTCGTGAGCCATAGGTTCCCGACTCCTGGTGTAAAGGTACTTGGAAAACTTGTATAAAGAATACAATTGCAATTAAAATTTTACTTCTAGAAATATCAAAATTTTGATGCTGAGTGGATAGACTCAATACATTTTTTTTCCCAATCAAGGGCTTAAAACAGATCAGTTGGTCCATTTTACTGTTCTTACCTTCCCGGATAGCTGTAAATGGGACTCCTTCCTCTTCATTCATGCTAATGACTTTTAAAGCCACCAGTTGCCTGTTTATTCTAAAAGAATGAGGGGAAAGAGAACACATAATATGATTCATAGCAGTTTAACAAAAAAAAGTTTTTCTTTAAAATATATTTTAGTATATAAGTCAACATTTTTTTTCAAAATAAAAAGTTTTAAAAGTTTATATAGACCAAAACATTTTTCTCTTTACCAAAATGATCCATGTTTATTATTTAAAAAATTTGGAGCTCTGGCCCATTGGCTCAGCAGTAGAGCGTTGGCTCAGTGTGTGGATGTCCTAGGTTCAGTTCCTGGCTAGGGCACACAGGAGAAGCATCCATCTGCTTCTCCACCCTTCTCCTCTCCTTTCTCTCTATCTCTCTCTTCCCCCTCCCACAGCCAAGACTCCGTTAGAGCAAAGTTGGCCTGGGCGCTGAGGATGGCTCCATGGCCTCTGCCTCAGGTGCTAGAATGGTTCCAGTTGCAATGGAGCAAGGCCCCAGAGCAGAGCATCACTCCCTAGTGGGCATGCCGGGTGAATCCTGGTCAGGTGGATAAAGGAGTCTGTCTCTCTGCCTCCCAGCTTCTTACTTCAGAAAAAAATTTTTTTGGAGAATATAGTAATCAGAGAACCCCCTGCAACCAAATCCATTCTCATAATATTTTAATGTATATTGCTTTTTAAATTTCCATTTGCACACTTATTTGAGCCATTTTTATTTTTCCTCTGAATTATTGTAGTGACTGCCTACCAATCTCCCTGCTTATACACTTGTTTCTCTACTGTCTACTCTCAATAGAGTACCCTGGGAATTCTTTTTAAGTGAAAGTCAAAACAAACCACTGTCATTCTGAATAAAAGCCAGATTTTTGTGGCCTTCTAGGTGCTACCTGACCTGCCAAGTCCCACCTATCATCTCTCTCTCTTCATCTCCTCCTACTCTCTACTTAGTCATTGTTTTGGTCACTGATGTAAGCTAAGTGCCAGAGGACAGAAAATATTTTAATGCAAGTATAAATACATTATTTTTAATACAGTGGGGTTCATATCACATCATATGATTATATTAGTAACCTGTTTTCCTCCATTTAACTTTTTGTTTTATTCATTCTTGTTTTATGTGATATTTAATAATGACATAATATTTCATCACATATACTAAAATGTGTTTGGCTAATTCCAAATGTTTTTAAATTATTTCTAATTTTTTATTATTATAAAAATACAGTGATGATCATATTTGTAGATCAGTCTTTTTACACAGCCCCTACTATTTTCTTAGGGTAGAGGTGTAATTGCTAAGTCAAAGGATGTGCTGTGCACATATTTTTATTGTTTTAAAGGCATGTTTCCAAATTTTGCCGTAAGGTGATCTAGTACTCCCTCACCATCACTGAGCAAAGTTTTTGTTTTTTTTTATGGAACTCTTCACGAATTTGCGTGTCATCCTCACACAGGGGGCATGCTAACCCTCTCTGCATCACGCCAATTTTAGTACATGTGCTGCCAAAATAAGTATTGATTTTTTTTTTTGACAGGGACAGAGGGAGAGAGACGGACAGATAGGGACGGATGAGCCCATGCTCAAGCTGGTGACCTTGGAGGTTTCGAACCTGGGTCCTCTACATCCCAGACCAATGCTCTATCTACTGTGCCACCACCTGATCAGGCAGCTTTTTTTTTTTTTTTTTTTTGTTCCCATATACCTCACAACCAGTTTCTTCTATTATCAACATCTTATATAGTATGGTACATTTGTTATAATTAACAAACCAATATTGACAACATTATTAGGATATTAACTAAAGCTCATAGTTCATTACAAATTCTTTACTGGTTTGAAGTAAAATTGTATTGTTATTGTGGGTTGCATTGTAAATTGAAAAACAAATTTGAGGAGATTGCAACATAATACATAGGAAAAGCCAAAAAACTACCATACCTATGAATTTTTCCCAGTAAACTTATTTAATAAAGATTTTTAAAATTCCAAATGAATGAAAGATATCCTCCACTATTAGTTATACTAGAAAAAATAGAAATAGCATTAGTGTCGGCCTGGCCTGTGGTGGCACAGTGGATAAAGTGTCGACCTGGAATGCTGAGGTTGCCGGTTCAAAATCCTGGGCTTGTCTGGTCATGGCACATGTGGAAGTAGATGCTTCCTGCTCCTCCCCTCTTCTCTCTCTCTCTCTCTCTCTCTTTCTCTTCTCTAAAGTGAATAAATTTTTTAAAAATCTTTAAAAAAAAAGAAATAGCATTAGTGTCAAACATTAGACAAACAGTTTAAGAATGTATGTTTTGATTTTGCGGGAGATGACGTCAGAGTAATGGCTGGGTAGGAAGCGATACCGATAAATCTCCCCCAAAACTCAACAAGATCTTCAACCAGAAACAGAAAAACCTATACTTGGAGCTTCCAGATGCTTCGCAATACACCCAAAGTTATGATTGAGTGAAAAATTGGCTAAATATATAACCAAACCCCTAAGGAAATAGGGAGTAAGAAATGCTCCGCCTTCCTCACTAACCTAAACAGGGCGGCTTTCTCTGGTAACTGTGAATATAGAAACTGAGGTGGGCAAAGGGGGTGAATAGATCCAGGCCGCCGCGGCACAAACGGCCGAACCAGGCTGTGGCACGGAGATCCAAGCCAAGGAAAATCTGATCCTGTGGCAACCCGGGCAATACAAGCTAACACTCGCGCCAAACCCAAACAAAGAAAGACAAGCGGAGCGGCCATTTTACCCGGTCTCCTGGTCGGTGCACAGTTAGTGGGCGAGAATTTCTTCCTAGGCCCCGAGAGTGGGTGCCCGTGTTGCCCCACGGAGAGGCAGGGTCAGAGGCCTTTCTGTGGGCCGAGGGCAGAGTCTCTGGGCAGCCCCAGTGCCCTGGGAAAGCCACGCACGGGAGGGAGTGAGAACTAATTCCAACGGTGGAGATTTTCCGTGCTGGAGGGTGTTTCACTCAGAGGGAAACGCGGCCGGCCTCATATCCTGGTTTGCGCACGCAGATAAGGAGTGAGCAATTCCTCCGAGTGCCTCGGCAGTGCGCGCCCGTGTTATCACACAGAGGGGCAGAGTCAGGGGCCTTTGTGTGGGCCAAAGCGGAATCTCGAGCCGCCCCAGCGCCTTGCAAAAGCCGCGCACGGGGACGGAGCAAGACTCAATTCCAGCACTGCAACTTTTCCCTGCGGTTGGGGGTTTCACTCAGAGCGTGAGACTGCTGGCCGGATATCCTAGTCACAGACAGTGAGTGAGAGTTTCCTCCAAGCGCCCCGGAAGTGGGCGCCTGCTTGTGTTACCAGACAGAGTGGCAGAGCCAGAGATCTTTGAGTGGGCGGAAAGCCCGCCTGATTATGCTAGCAGCTCTGACCGACTGAGCCTTACCCAGAGCCCTGTGCTGAGTGGAAATAGAGTGGGGAGTTGCCAGCTCTTTGAGCCTCTTACTATCCAGGCAAAGGCAGCAGCCACCCCATAGCTGGATTATCAGGCTACTAATTGAGGAAGGAAAGACTAGGAGAAAGGCTCCAGGAACACGGACTCTCTCACTGTTGGAGCCTATAAATGCTAATGAGCTTCAACTGCCAACGAGACTAAAGCACAATACATGACATTGCCATAGAGACTTATCAACTGCAAACCTCTACCTGAGCGTGCCAAAGGGGCAGAACCTGGGGTACAGAGTCACCGACCAGGAAGAGGGAGAGAAAAGAAAAAGCAAGAAGATAACCTCTCAAAATCAAGAATAATCTGCAGACTTTATAACCTATCCCATTTTATTATATTTGTTCGTTTGTTTCTCTTATCTTCATTCTTGATACTTTTTTTTCCTCCTCCAATTTGGCCGATTAACTCTCTGCCGGTCTTACTCTCTCCTCTCCTTGAACTACACTACCCATAAGTGTTACATCTCCCATTATCTTTTCTCTTCTCTTCCTTTCTCTCTATGAGGGTTGCACTCCAAAACCCTTAACTCTCTCTCTCTCTCCTTTCTTTTTTCTTCTTTTAGTGGTTCCCTCTTTTTTCTCTCTCTCTCTCTTTCTTTTCTCCCTCTATATTAGTTTCTTCCTTTCTCCTTTACATCTCCTCTCATTCAAACCTCAATAACAAACAAATTATCTTATCTGGGACTCAAACCTATGTTTGTGGCATTTTGGGGGGTTTTTACTTCACCTTTTTAACTCACTAGCAGTGCTCCCATCCCTGGCTCTCCATATTATCTAGTTCTTGTTCCACTAAATACAATAGTAATTTTTTAATTTGTCCCCCCATTTTTCCGTTTTCCTCTTATTCCTCTCATCATAACTCTTAGACAACAAACACCTAAAAGCAAATCATTTTATTCTTGACCCAAATTTTTTCCTTATTTGCTTTTTGTGGGTTCATACGCTCTTTTTTTTTCTTTTTTCTTTTTTTTTTTCCTTTTTTTTTTTCTTTTTTGCCCCTTTATTACTTTTCCCCAATTCAGGCCCTCCATCACAGGCATTGTTTGTTATAATTCACAGTCCACCACAAGATTTTCTCAAGAAAGAGGGGAGAGGAGAGGAGAGGAAAAAAGGAGGGAGGGAATAATTTCCTTTTTTTTTTAATTTTTATTTTATTTTATTTTTCTTTATTTCATTATTAATTTAAAAAAACAACTCTTTTCGATTTTTTATTTTTTTATTTTTTTTAACTTTTTATTCTTTATTAAATCTCATTAATACTATCAACAAAACCACCCTCAGATGCCATTAAGGAAGAGAAAATCGAATATCATGGATACAAAAGAAAGAGAGGTAACACAGCTAGATGAGGAAAAATCTATGGAGAAAAAATTTAATATATTGGAAACCTTGGAGCTAAATGAGAGAATTCAAGATAGAAGTCCTAAAAATCCTCGGAGATATACAAGAAAACACAGAAAGGCAATTTAGGGAGCTCAGAAAACAACTCAATGAACACAAAGAATATATGTCTAAGGAAATTGAAACTATAAAAACAAATCAAACAGAGATGAAAAACTCAATTCACGAGCTGAAAAACGAAGTAACAAGCTTAGCTAATAGAACAGGTCAGATAGAAGAGAGGATTAGTGAAATAGAAGACAAGCAACTTGAGGCACAACAGAGAGAAGAAGAAAGAGACTCAAAAATTAAAAAAAATGAGATAGCCCTACAAGAATTATCTGACTCCATCAAAAAGAATAACATAAGAATAATAGGTATATCAGAGGGAGAAGAGAGAGAAAATGGAATGGAGAACATACTCAAACAAATAATAGATGAGAACTTCCCAAGCCTGTGGAAAGAACTAAAGCCTCAAGTTCAAGAAGCAAACAGAACTCCGAGTTTTCTTAACCCCAACAAACCTACTCCAAGGCATATCATAATGAAATTGACACAAACCAACAGCAAAGAAAAAATTCTCAAGGCAGCCAGGGAAAAGAAGAATACAACATATAAAGGAAGGCCCATTAGATTATCATCAGATTTCTCAGCAGAAACTCTACAAGCTAGAAGAGAGTGGACCCCAATATTTAAAGTCCTGAAAGAGAGGAACTTTCAGCCACGAATACTATACCCATCAAAGCTATCCTTCAAATACGAAGGAGAAATAAAAACATTCACAGATACAGAAAAGATGAGGGAATTTATCATCAGAAAACCCCCACTCCAGGAATTACTAAAGGGGGTTCTCCAATTAGATACAAAGAAAAAAAAAAACAGAGCCACAAGTAAAAGCTCCAAGAAGAACACAATAAAACCAAATTTAAACTGTGACAACAACAAAAAGAAAGAGGGAGAGAAGATGGAGATTAACAGTAGCAAAGGATGATGGAGTGCAAAAGTACTCACAAAATAGTTCGCTACAATGAACAGGGTAGGGACCCTTTTCATTACTCAAAGGTAACCACCATTGAAAAAACCACCACAGAAGCACATGAGATAAAAAAGATAGCAACAGAGGAAAGATGTATGGAATACAACCAAATAAAAACAAAAGATAGAAAAACGAAAGAGAAGGATCAAACAAGGCACAAAACTAACAGAAAGCAAGATATAAAATGGCAATAGGGAACTCACAAGTATCAATAATTACACTAAATGTAAACGGATTAAACTCACCAATAAAAAGGCACAGAGTAGCAGAATGGATTAAAAAAGAAAATCCAACTGTATGCTGCCTACAGGAAACTCATCTAAGTAACAAGGATAAAAACAAATTCAAAGTGAAAGGCTGGAAAACAATACTCCAAGCAAATAACATCCAAAAAAAAGCAGGTGTAGCAATACTCATATCGGATAATGCTGACTACAAGACAGGAAAAGTACTCAGAGACAAAAATGGCCATTTCATAATGGCTAAGGGGACACTGAATCAAGAAGACATAACAATTCTTAATATATATGCACCAAACCAAGGAGCACCAAAATATATAAGACAGCTACTTATTGATCTTAAAACAAAAACTGACAAAAATACAATCATACTTGGAGACCTCAATACACCGCTGACGGCTCTAGATCGGTCATCCAAACAGAGAATCAACAAAGACATAGTGGCCTTAAACAAAACACTAGAGCACCTGGATATGATAGACATCTACAGGACATTTCATCCCAAAGTGACTGAGTATACATTCTTCTCCAGTGTACATGGATCATTCTCAAGAATTGACCATATGTTGGGCCACAAAAACAACATCAGCAAATTCAGAAAAATGGAAGTTGTACCAAGCATATTTTCTGATCATAAAGCCTTGAAACTAGAATTCAACTGCAAAAAAGAGGAAAAAAATCCCACAAAAATGTGGAAACTAAACAACATACTTTTAAAAAATGAATGGGTCAAAGAAGAAATAAGTGCAGAGATCAAAAGATATATACAGACTAATGAAAATGACAATACGACATATCAGAATCTATGGGATGCAGCAAAAGCAGTGATAAGAGGAAAGTTCATATCGCTTCAGGCATATATGAACAAACAAGAGAGAGCCCAAGTGAACCACTTAACTTCCCACCTTAAGGAACTAGAAAAAGAAGAACAAAGACAACCCAAAACCAGCCGAAGAAAGGAGATAATAAAAATCAGAGCAGAAATAAATGAATTAGAGAACAGAAAAACTATAGAAAAAATTAATAGAACAAGGAGCTGGTTCTTTGAAAAGATCAACAAAATTGACAAACCCTTGGCAAGACTTACCAAGGAAAAAGAGAAAGAACTCATATAAACAAAATCCAAAATGAAAGAGGGGAAATCACCACGGACACCGTAGATATACAAAGAATTATTGTAGAATACTATGAAAAACTTTATGCCACTAAATTCAACAACCTAGAAGAAATGGATAAATTCCTAGACAAATACAACCTTCCTAGACTGAGTCAAGAAGAAGCAGAAAGCCTAAACAGACCTATCAGTACAGAAGAAATAGAAAAAAACATTAAAAACCTCCCCAAAAATAAAAGTCCAGGCCCTGACGGCTATACCAGCGAATTTTATCAAACATTCAAAGAAGACTTGGTTCCTATTCTACTCAAAGTCTTCCAAAAAATTGAAGAAGAAGCAATACTTCCAAACACATTTTATGAGGCCAACATAACCCTCATACCAAAACCAGGCAAGGATGGCACAAAAAAAGAAAACTACAGACCAATATCTCTAATGAATACAGATGCTAAAATACTAAACAAAATACTAGCAAATCGAATACAACAACATATTAAAAAAATAATACATCATGATCAAGTGGGATTCATCCCAGAATCTCAAGGATGGTTCAACATACGTAACACAGTTAATGTAATACACCATATCAACAAAACAAAGAACAAAAACCACATGATCTTATCAATAGACGCAGAAAAGGCTTTCAATAAAATACAACACAATTTTATGTTTAAGACTCTCAACAAAATGGGTATAGAAGGAAAATATCTCAACATGATAAAGGCCATATATGATAAACCATCAGCTAACATCATATTAAATGGCACTAAACTGAAGGCTTTCCCCCTTAAATCAGGAACAAGACAGGGTTGTCCACTCTCTCCACTCTTATTTAATGTGGTACTAGAGGTTCTAGCCAGAGCAATCAGACAAGACATAGAAATAAAAGGCATCCATATCGGAAAAGAAGAAGTAAAGGTATCACTTTTTGCAGATGATATGATCCTATACATCGAAAACCCCAAAGAATCCACAAAAAGACTACTAGAAACAATAAGCCAATACAGTAAGGTCGCAGGATACAAAATTAACATACAGAAGTCAATAGCCTTTCTATATGCCAACAATGAAACAACTGAGAAGGAACTCAAAAGAATAATCCCCTTCACGATTGCAACAAAAAAAATAAAATACTTAGGAATAAACATAACAAAGAATGTAAAGGACTTATATAATGAAAACTATAAACCATTGTTAAGGGAAATCGAAAAAGATATAATGAGATGGAAGAATATACCTTGTTCTTGGCTAGGAAGAATAAATATAATCAAGATGGCTATATTACCCAAAGCAATATACAAATTTAATGCAATTCCCATCAAACTTCCAATGACATTTTTTAAAGAAATAGAGCAAAAAATCATCAGATTTATATGGAACTATAAAAAACCCTGAATAGCCAAAGCAATCCTAAAGAAAAAGAATGAAGCTGGGGGCATAACAATACCTGACTTCAAACTCTATTATAGGGCCACGACAATCAAAACAGCATGGTATTGGCAGAAAAATAGACACTCAGACCAATGGAACAGAATAGAAAGTCCAGAAATAAAACCACATATATATAGTCAAATAATTTTTGATAAAGGGGCCAACAACACACAATGGAGAAAAGAAAGCCTCTTCAATAAATGGTGCTGGGAAAACTGGAAAGCCACATGCAAAAGAATGAAACTGGACTACAGTCTCTCCCCCTGTACAAAAATTAACTCAAAATGGATCAAAGATCTAAACATAAGACCTGAAACAATTAAGTACATAGAAGAAGACATAGGTACTCAACTCATGGACCTGGGTTTTAAAGAGCATTTTATGAATTTGACTCCAATGGCAAGAGAAGTGAAGGCAAAAATTAATGAATGGGACTACATCAGACTAAGAAGTTTTTGCTCAGCAAGAGAAACTGATAACAAAATAAACAGAAAGCCAACTAAATGGGAAATGATATTTTCAAACAACATCTCAGATAAGGGCCTAATATCCAAAATATACAAAGAACTCATAAAACTCAACAACAAACAAACAAACAATCCAATAAAAAAATGGGAAGAGGATATGAATAGACACTTCTCCCAGGAAGAAATACAAATGGCCAACAGATATATGAAAAGATGCTCATCTTCTTTAGCTATTAGAGAAATGCAAATCAAAACGGCAATGAGATACCACCTCACACCTGTTCGATTAGCTGTTATTAGCAAGTCAGGTAATAGCAAATGTTGGAGAGGCTGTGGAGAAAAAGGAACCCTCATCCACTGTTGGTGGGAATGTAAAGTAGTACAACCATTATGGAAGAAAGTATGGTGGTTCCTCAAAAAACTGAAAATAGAACTACCTTATGACCCAGCAATCCCTCTACTGGTATATATCCCCAAAACTCAGAAACATTGATACGTAAAGACACATGCAGCCCCATGTTCATTGCAGCATTGTTCACAGTGGCCAGGACATGGAAACAACCAAAAAGCCCATCAATAGATGACTGGATAAAGAAGATGTGGCACATATACACTATGGAATACTACTCAGCCATAAGAAATGATGACATCGGAACATTTACAGCAAAATGGTGGGATCTTGATAACATGATACGAAGCGAAATAAGTAAATCAGAAAAAAACAGGAACTGTATTATTCCATACGTAGGTGGAACATAATAGTGAAACTAAGAGACATTGATAAGAGTGTGGTGGTTACGGGGGGGAGGGGAGAATGGGAGAGGGATAGGGGGTGGGGAGAGGCACAAAGAAAACAAGATAGAAGGTGACAGAGGACAATCTGACTTTGGGTGGTGGGTATGCAACATAATTGAACGACAAGATAACCTGGACTTGTTATCTTTGAATATATGTATCCTGATTTATTGATGTCACCCCATTAAAAAAATGAAATTATAAAAAAAAAAGAATGTATGTTTGTCATACCTCTACAATGAAATATTTTGCATTCATAACAAATGTGTAAGTCTAGAGACATGTAGAAAAAATATGGAAAAGATGCACGATAAAATAAACAATAGGATACAAAACAAAAGGATACAAGTTCATCATGTTTGTAACTTTAAGTACAGTTGACCCTTGAACAATATAACTTTTTAAAAATAAATTATTGATTTTAGAGAGAGAGAGAGAGAAACAAACATTGATTTGTTATTTCACTTATTTATGCATTCATTGTTTGATTCTTATATGTGCCCTGACTGGGGACTGAACCTGTAACTTTGGCATATCGGGGAGAATCTCTAAACAACTGAGCTACCTGGCCAGCGTCTCATATAACTTTTGACTCCCCTAAAACTTAACTACTAATAGCCTGTTGTTGATAGAAGCCTTGCCAATAACATAAAGAGTCAGTTAACACATACTTTGTATGTTTTAATTCAAAATATGTATCACTGTATTGTCTTCTTACAATAAAGTAAGCTAGAGAAAAGCAAATGTTATTAAGAAAATTGTTAGAAAGAGAAAATACATTTACAGTGTTTACTGAATACACCTGTGAATAAGTAGACTCGTGTTGTTCAAGGAGCAACTGTAAACTGTATGTGTATGGAAGACAATACATGTGTGCAATTGCTGTACTAAAGTGATAGTTTCCGCACTTTCCTTGTTTTTGATAACCTTGACGGTTTTAACAAGTACCAGTCAAGAATTTTGGAGGATGCCTCTTTATTGGAATTTTTCTTATTACACCGGGGTTACTGGTTTTGAGGATGTAGAGTGTGATTTTTATCACACCATAGTTGGTCTTAATCACTTGGATGAGGTAGTGTTTTCCATATTTCTTCCCTGCAGTTATCTGCCCCCTATACTTTTCTTATGGAAGAATGCCACTATGAGTAGTTCACACTTAAAGAGCAGGGAGTTATGCTCCACCTCCTTGAGGGCAGCTTGTCCACACAAATTATTTAGAATTCTGCATGGGAAATTTGTCTTTCCACTCCCACTTATTAATTTATTTAGCTATTGATTTTTATCAATATGTACTCATAGATGTTTATTTTATACTTTGGGTTATAATCCAATACTACATACAAAGTATAATTTCTTTATTGTGTTGCTCAAAGTTTTCCACCATTGTCCTTTGTGAGCTCTTTCAGTTGACTCTTGTGTCACTTTGACCTACCTTCATTAATATGGGTTTGTTTTTTTGAAGCATGCTTTTGTCTTTTTCCCCCCTCATTTATGAGTAAAAAAAATTTATCGCATTGTAATTTCTATTTCTTTACTTGTGGAACTAAATTATCATAAATGCATGGGTCTTTCCCATTCTTTTATAATTTTCCCATCTTTTTATTAAAATATTTTGCATATACTTTTCACCAGTTTCTTTTTTTTTTCTTTTTTTTTTTTTTTCATTTTTCTGAAGCTGGAAACAGGGAGAGACAGTCAGACAGACTCCCGCATGCGCCCGACCGGGATCCACCCGGCGCGCCCACCAGGGGCGATGCTCTGCCCACCAGGGGGCGATGCTCTGCCCATCCTGGGCGTCGCCATGTTGCGACCAGAGCCACTCTAGCGCCTGAGGCAGAGGCCACAGAGCCATCCCCAGCACACGGGCCATCTTTGCTCCAATGGAGCCTTGGCTGCGGGAGGGGAAGGGAGAGACAGAGAGGAAAGCGCGGCGGAGGGGTGGAGAAGCAAATGAGCGCTTCTCCTGTGTGCCCTGGCCGGGAATCACCAGTTTCTTTTGTGCCTTTTCATGTCTTTGAAATTTTACACCATAAGCCCTGGCTGGGTAGTTCAGTTGGTTAGAGCATTGTCCCAGTTATGCCAAGGTTGTAGGTTCGATCCACAGTCAGGGCATTTACAGGGATCGACCACTGAATGCATGGATGGATGGAACAACAAATTGATGTTTCTCTCTCTAAAGTCAAATAAAAAACTTTAAAACTTTATGATGTTCAGCATTTTCCAAAATATTTTACCCACCCCTCCAAAAACATATTTTGGTCAAATATGTTTAGAAAATGCTTTATATTTTTTTAAATTTTCTTAACTTCTCTTAGATAGTCCTGGTATACATTAACATTTTAAGATGTTGAGAACCCCTACAATGAAGGATCACATTTTATTTGGTTCTAGGGTTCCCATGTCAATTTGACCGTGGTAACTGTTCCAGTGAAACCTCTGTTAAGGTGTCCCAGGATTAGAGCTCTCCAGAAGATACTTGGCTAGATGAGGCATGATGGGCATTTCCAATCTCCCTTATGGGGTCTGACTTAAATGTTAATGTACAGACAGACCTTCCCAACCCAAAGCTATACCGAATTCTCTTATCTATTCTTCTAGTTCCTGGATTTTTTTCAATTTCATTTAACTTTTTATCCACTGGGAATTTATAGTGTATATTTTTACCTTTTCCAAGTTGCTAACAATTGTCCCAGCTCCGTTTATTGAGCTGTCTTCTTTTCCTTGCTAATTTGAAATGCCACCATGACTATATATATGATCTTACACTTGGATTTGTGACTGTTCTGGACTTTTTAAACTCATATTTCTTTGATATGTTCTTTCTTGTACTACACTACCTTGATTGTTGTAGCTTTTGAACACATTTACAATACATTAAGACTCTAAATTAGAGAATCATTGCAGTATTAGACGTTCTAATCCAGATATCCTCACAGCAGTCCCTAGAATGATCCACAGGCCCCTCTGCACCCGCCGTACTGCAACTGCATCTCCTCCTGGTCCTCATCCGCTTCCACTCTCTCCTTTCAGTGCCAGGCCTGCTCCTGCCTCAGGGAGTTCTTACTTGCTGTTCCCTTCCGGAAGCTCTCTTCCACTACATATGTCCGTACCTCACACCTCTCCTGTGTCAGAGTCTCTGATTAAGTGTTCCCTTCTCAGTGAGGCCTCCTCTCAATGCTCTATTTAAAGTAGTAACCCACTACCCCACTCTGGCTCTCCCTATCCCTCTTCCCTGTTTTACCTTTTTCAAAAACACGTTTCACTCTTTAAAAAACTCAAGATTTTACTAGTTTTTTATTGCCTGTCTTGCCTCCACTGGAATGTATACACCATAAGAGCAGGGGTTTTTGACTCTTGTTCTTGGATGAATCCTTATTGGCTAAAATAGTGCCTGATACAAAAAAGGTGTTAAAAAAAATTTTTGTATACTGAATGAATACCTGTATGAAACAAATAAATGCCCTCCTGGCTCTTTCTTCAAGATTTTTACATCCCTTAATAAATCTTTGTATAAATTCTGCCCATTTGTTGATGCTAATGACTTTGTTATTGTTGTTGTGAGTGTAATCTCCCCTACTATGTTTTCTCTTAAATGGTAATTGCTAATACATAAAGGCAACTTTTGATAAGTATATTTTTATTTTGTAACTTTATCATACTACTTTTAATTGTTAGATGATTCTCTTGGGTTTTTAGGTAGACAATTCTATAATCCACAAAAATGATATTTACTCTTTTTTTCCCTCATTGCATTGGCTAGAACATTAACAATTATCTTTCTTTCCTTCCTTCCTCCCTCCCTTCCTTCCTCCCATTGGCTAGATTTATAATTTTTAAATTATAAATTAAATGAATGCTTTTGTGTTTAGGAATAAAGTGAAAAGTGTAGTGATCTTTCCTTCCCCACCCACTATCAACCACTAGAAGTATCTACTTTTAACAATATCTTGTTTTTTCTAGACTCTGCTATGCACATACAAACTTATACATACATAGTAAGTACAGTTGAGGGATTTTCTTCTAAATGAGATCATAGAATGCATATGGTTCTGTAATTTATTTTTTTACTCTTAAAATATTAAACATCTTTTCATATTAATAGATCTATCTTATACTTTAGATGGCTGCATATTATTTCTTTGTACAGTGACTATTTAGGAAGTCCTTCATTATGGATATTTGTGATCAAGTTCTTACTTTATAAATCTTGCTGCAATGAATACACTTACATATATCCCTGTATACTTGGACAAATCTTTCTAATGTATTTTTCATCCTATTACTAAGCTGACTCCTCTGAAAGAAATCTTACATCCTTAGTTCCTAAGATATTAATCCTGTCTCTACATAATGCATTTAAAATATCTACCCGAAAATCCTGTTTTAACAAGTAAAAATAATAACACAAATACTAAGATAAATGATATTTAGTCTTGTAGTATTCACATTAAAGTTTTAAAATTAACATTTAACCAGTATTGAGTTCAGTTTTTCAACATTGAAATAACATAAAGAAATCAGACCTCTAACATTCTTTTGACTAAAATGCTATGGAGTTCACAGATCTTTCATATACGTTGAATCAAGTTTATTGTTAGCCAAAATGGGCACTTGGCTTCTGGATTAGCAGTATTTTTATTCTTACAGCCATTATATATATTTTACAAGGGTAGAAAACCCAGGGTTGATCATTTTTTGCATATACCATGCTTTGTACAAACCAACTTCAGTTTCTTCTATGAAGGCAAAGTGGAAGGAGGAAGGAGCCAACCCAAGGTTGCCATTGCAAACCTCTGTTGTTGTATTTTAGGAAAACATATAAAAAACAACTCTAGAGACATTTTACTAACTGCACTTCCCATCAGGCAAAGAGCAGTAATTGTTCTTTGGGTCAGTAACAGTGGCCATCTACTTTGAATTGAATAAAAGAGAAAAACAGCTGATAAACATCTTAGTGGGCTGATTTTAATTGGGGCCGAAGTTTGTTTTTCTTTCAAGGCTATTTAAATCATGTCTCTTCCTATTGATCATGGTGTCTTGCCCAGGTCCTGAACTTCTGCTGTGTGTTACCTGGCTTTACAATGTCAAGTGCGGGGGGATGGACTCCTCATCTCTAAAGTCTTTCCCAGCTATGAGTCACTCACCTGCTAATCCCTTTGTAAACTGTAGCATAAGAACCTTCACCCAGCTTCTCCAAGTTCAAGTAAGATGAGGCTGCCCCAAAAGGGAGACTCTTCCTCTGCTTAAGGGGAACAAGGAAAGGGTGAGATGTGGGGAAAAAAGAAAGCACTGTTTTTAGTGTTGACTTTTTTTTTTTTTCCAGACAAATTCGCCAGAGTGTACTTGGGAAGATCTATTCAGTAATTGCCCTGGAAATAGGGCCAGCCTCCCTAGACAAGCTCACATTAAGTCCTTCTTGATCAGCATCAGCTGCTCACTCACCCACTGAAAGCCCTGCCTCAGATCCTCTTCCTGAAAAGAATCGCTGTTACTCCGTGGCCTTTTACTCTTGAACTTCCGGGCCTGGACAGACTGAAGTCCCCTGGGGTGAAATGAAGTCGTGGAACATGATTCTTCTTTTAGGTTTGTTAGCTAGTTGAAAAAGAAAGTGCAGGAGTAAAATTATGCAAAGTCAAGACTGACTGATAAACCATTTTTTCTTTTTTTTGCCTGATTTTCACTTTTCAAAATGTTTTCTAAGTTTCTATATCTTCAAAATGCACCTTTCTTGAAAGTTAGGTCATTTTAAAAAAATTCTTAATGATATCAATTGTTGAAATACTATATTCTTTTTCACTTAGAAATATGTCTTTTTAAAACTTAGGTTAACCTAAATTTCCTTGATGGATGGTTTCCAATTTTTTCTGCTTAACTCACAGGTTTTTGTTTTTTTTTCATGTTCCCTTAATTTATCACCTTAGGGAAATAATTTTCTAGTATAGCATTGCTAATAACCATGAGTTAATTATTGAAAATTTTAATCCACAGCACAGCAATACTGCAGCTTGCTTCTTAAGGCTCAGCTCCATAATTTAGTACTGCAGAGATTTTAAAAGAATACCTACTTTCTGAACTTCAAGTCAACTGGGTTTCAGGCAGCCTAAAGCATAGAATTATTTTTCCCTTTTGGTTTACAAGAAAATCTCCAAATTTGACAACAATAGCTATAAATTCTCTGTGACTTTAAGAGAATTTTATTTTTATTGGATTAGACCTACCGCAGAAGAATCAGAGCCTGCTACAGAAAGGGCGTCTCTGAACTCCTAGGTTTCTCAACAGAGAAAGATGCTGCTGGGATACAAATACCTCAATCGCAGCTTCCGGCATCACAGGCGCACTCCTCTGACAGCTGTGCACATCGCCTCCCTCCCAACAGCGATGGCAGCTGCATCCAGGCTGGAGAGTCTTTGCACACAGCTCTTGACCCATAATCTTCTAGGCTCAGGGAGAAAACTTGCACTTGAACCTCTCTGTCTCTCCTGTCCTTGTTCACTCCCTTTTTTTTTTTTTTCTTTTTTTTTTTGCCAGAGGTCAGCAATGCTGGAGCTTTCATATGACTCGCATGAGGGCTCTGCCGGAGTGGAGCAGCCTCATGACTTCAGCAGTTTTTCCTTATTGGTACAAGAAACCATACATTGGAAGGCGGCTGCCTGCACTTGTGTGTGCACAACTGAAAACAGGATGGCTAAGGCTGGATAAAGTGAAACTGGGCACAGTTAAGAATCACATTCCAGCCACAAGTTAGTTCGATTGGTATACACGGGTTTTTTTTATGAGTTTACATTATTTATCCCTGTAAATAATAATGATAATTATTAGGCTTCCCTGGCGCTAAAGTGGACATGTTGAGAAGTATTTTCTCCCTGCCTCTCATCTAAGAGCAGTTTGCTTTTCAGATCTTAAAATATATTTGAAACCTAGCCAACTCTTAGTAGTCAAAGAAACCACAGAATCCTAGAACAGGGAGAAAGCTGAATATACCTACTCCATCTCTTTGCCTTCAAGCAATCGTGTATCTAATACTCCCAGAGGGCTAGTCATTCATTCATTGATTCAAAAACTACCTAGTGAGTACCTGTGTTGTTCTTATACAAATAGTTACCCAGTGGTGGAGAGAGAGGAGTTTGCATGAAATATCTTTTCCCCACTTCCCCTTCCTTCCTTTCACATAAATGTAACTAATGTTTTCTATATTGATAGAATGGCATGTTGAGGATCTAGTTTAAGCTAGTTTGTAGTCTTTGAACAGAAGTTTTTACTCTCATAGTCTCCTAAGGTTGGTTATTGCCACTATAATGTACTAATCTGAGTGAGACAGAATGTACAATTCACACACACATCATTATCATTAAAAAAAAAAAAAAAGTAAGTCGGCCCTGGCCGGTTGGCTCAGCGGTAGAGCGTCGGCCTGGCGTGCGGGGGACCCTGGTTCGATTCCCGGCCAGGGCACATAGGAGAAGCGCCCTTCTGCTTCTCCACCCCCCCTCCTTCCTCTCTGTCTCTCTCTTCCCCTCCCGCAGCCAAGGCTCCATTGGAGCAAAGATGGCCCGGGTGCTGGGGATGGCTCCTTGGCCTCTGCCCCAGGCGCTAGAGTGGCTCTGGTTGCGGCAGAGCATCGCCCCTGGTGGGCGTGCCGGGTGGATCCTGGTCGGGCGCATGCGGGAGTCTGTCTGACTGTCTCTCCCCGTTTCCAGCTTCAGAAAAATACCAAAATAAATAAATAAATAAATAAAAAGTGAGTCATGTCTATTATCACAACAATATTTATGTATATTTGATATATGAACCTCACAGTGGTTTAAAAAAAAAAACCTTTCAGGTAATTTAATTATGAGCATGTATTAATGTTTATTTCAGCCCTGGTTGGTTTGCTCAGTGGATAGAACATCGGCCCAACATGTGGATGTCCCGGGTTCTATCCCCAGTTAGGGCACACAAGAGAAGCGACCATCTGCTTCTCTTCTCCTTTCTCTACCCCCACCCCTCCCTTCCCTTTTCACAGCCAGTGGATCATTGGTTTGAGCGTTGGCCCTGGGCACTGAGGACAGCTCAGTTGATTTGAGCATCAGCCCCAGACTCAGGTTGCCGGGTGGATCCTGGGAGGGTTGCATGCGGGAGTCTATCTCCTTTCCTCTCAATTAAAAAAAGTTTTACTTCAATATTCTCAAAAGAGGAAAGATTTCGAACAGGCCAATTAAAAGACTCACTCAAATCAGAGAGATGCAGGTGTTTTTTTTTTTTTAAGTAACTAGTTTTATTAATACAAAAAGGAAAAAATATTTGGTTAAAGATTAAACTTTTTTTTTTTTTGTATTTTTCTGAAGCTGGAAACGGGAAGGCAGTCAGACAGACTCCCGCATGCCCCCGACCTGGATCCATCAGGCACGCCCACCAGGGGGTGATGCTCTGCCCATCCGGGGCATTGCTCTGTTGCGACCAGAGCCACTCTAGTGCCTGGGGCAGAGGCCACAGAGCCATCCTCAGTGCCTGGGCCATCTTTTGCTCCAAAGAGCCTCGGCTGCGGGAGGGGAAGAGAGACAGAGAGGAAGGAGAGGGGGAGGGCTGGAGAAGGAGATGGGCGCCTCTCCTGTGTGCCCTGGCCAGAAATTGAACCCGGGACTTCCACACGCCAGGCCGACGCTCTACCACTGAGCCAACCGACCAGGGCCAAGATTAAACTTTTGACTGATAATCAATGGAGAATGAGAACTAGTTTCTTAGAATAGTTCATGATTCCATTAGAATTTATCATAATTATATTCTATTTTATCAGAAATGCTGATTTCTTTCTAAAGAGATTGTAAGTTTCATCATACAAATTTTATATCACAGATCAGGTCTGAGACAGTTTTTCATTATCACCCTCTAATTATTATCACTTTTATAATTTTTAAATAGTTAGTATATTTGTAAGCCTTGGGGGTAACTCACCTAAGTCACAAGTTCCTGAAGTAGAATATATTAATTTTTTTAAGGTTTAAAAATGTTCTGTTTAGATACTAGAATGAATTATTGTGGAAAATTGTAAAAGATCCATCAGATTATTCAAAAAGAAAATAATTTATGGTCTTGTTTAAAGTCAATGAAAAATATTAAATGACTTAAGATGTTTTGTAGCTTTGTGTTTGAAGCAATGTCTAGTATCAAAGATTTTTGAATAAGACAGAAGACTTGGATGATTTCAATTTGTGTTGTGAGTCAGAACCAGTGTATGTGGCCCTCCAGGTTAGCTGGACCTGCCTCAGAGGCCTGGGTGGCTTCTTAGTAGGACAAGGCCACTATGCTGTCTTGAAGCATGCCCACTGTACTGCTGCCTCCCTCTGTAATAGACCAAAGAGTTCCCACGCAAGAGGGCAAAAGGACAACAGAGGAGAGAACCCTGTGTGGTAAAGGGCCCAACCAAGGCTTTCCTGCAAGGGCTAGGAGGTGATACAATGAAAGAAATGCAGGACGTCCCATGGAGTGCACTTCCACTTTGAAACCAGCAATGTGGAGCTGAGGCCAGCTCAGATAACATGCTCCATGGATTTGCTCTCCATCCTTCTCTAGTTTACTTCCCCTTTCCCTTCATTTCTGCGTCTCTGAGATTGTGCATGACCCCATCCCCTCAAAATTAAGTGTTGGCATATAAGCTTTTGTGTGAGGTTCTGTTTTCAGGGAATCTGTGTTAAGACAAATGGTGGCCATTTCTTTAATTAGCAGTAAAATTATAGGTTATTGATCATTTCAGACTAGCTTCTCCTGCCTACATTTTTGGAGTCATTTTTTTCTTTCTTTCTTTCTTTTTTAATATTTATTGATTTGAGAGAGAGAGAGAGAGGAAGGGAGAGAAAGACAGACAGAAACATCAGTCTGTTCCTATATGTGTCCTGACCGGAGAGCAAATCTGCAACCTCCATACATTGGGACGAGCTCTAAGCAACCAAATTATCCTGCCAGGGACCTTTCTATTTTCTTTTTTTTTTTTTTTTTTTTTTTTGCATTTTTCTGAAGCTGGAAACAGGGAGAGACAGTCAGACAGACTCCCGCATGCGCCCGACCGGGATCCACCCGGCACGCCCACCAGGGGGCGACGCTCTGCCCACCAGGGGGCGATGCTCTGCCCATCCTGGGCGTCGCCATGTTGCGACCCTCCTGGGTGTCGCCATGTTGCGACCAGAGCCACTCTAGCGCCTGGGGCAGAGGCCACAGAGCCATCCCCAGCGCCCGGGCCATCTTTGCTCCAATGGAGCCTTGGCTGCGGGAGGGGAAGAGAGAGACAGAGAGGAAGGCGCAGCGGAGGGGTGGAGAAGCAAATGGGCGCTTCTCCTATGTGCCCTGGCCGGGAATCGAACCCGGGTCCTCCGCACGCTAGGCCGACGCTCTACCGCTGAGCCAACCGGCCAGGGCCCCTTTTTATTTTCTTAATTGGTGTGTATTTGAACTACAATGTTTAGTTGAGAGTTTGTACTTTTCCAGTCTTTGCATTCTGCCTTTATTTAATGTAGCCAGATAGTTAGGAATTATGGTTAATTATAACCTTCCTAGAATACATAGGTTTTCACAAGGGCTCAACAGATAACAACATGAGAAGTAATGTGAAGTCATGCCAGAAACATTTGTGTATAAATAATCTATATACATCCAAACAATAAAGTACAGCTATAGAAAGCAAAAAAAAAAGGGTAACTTGCATGATTATTAAAATATGTTAAGTGAAAAAAGCAAAATGCTTTGGTATGTTACCTTTTGTGGAAAAGAAATGAGGGGAAATAAAGTGTAGTCAGTCATTTTACTAATAGTCACAATATTATTATCACCATTCTAAAACTCTTCTTGGTATATTTTAGGATTAAACAAGTAATTATGCTAATGTCATTAAATCCAAGTTTTTCAGCATAAGAGAAAATAGGTTTAACTATCAAATCAAAGAAATCAAGTAAAAAGTATGTAATCTTAAGTTTAGTTCGGAAATATTGGTATGATTTTTTTCTTTAAAAAAAGCTCTGGGCCCTGGCCGGTTGGCTCAGCGGTAGAGCATCGGCCTGGCATGTGAGGGACCCAGGTTCGATTCCCAGCCAGGGCACACAGGAGAAGCGCCTATTAGCTTCTCTACCCTTCCGCCGTGCCTTCCTCTCTGTCTCTCTCTTCCCCTCCCGCAGCCGAGGCTCCATTGGAGCAAAGATGGCCCGGGCGCTGGGGATGGCTCCTTGGCTTCTGCCCCAGGCGCTAGAGTGGCTCTGGTTGTGGCAGAGCGGCGCCCCGGAGGGGCAGAGCATCCCCCCTGGTGGGCAGACCATCGCCCCTGGTGGGCGTGCCGGGTGGATCCCGGTCGGGCGCATGCGGGAGTCTGTCTGACTGTCTCTCCCCGTTTCCAGCTTCAGAATTAAAAGGAAAAAAAAAAAAAAAAAAAAAAAAAAAAAAAAAAATATATATATATATATATATATATATATATATATATATATATATATATATAGCTCTGTCAGCTGAAAAGATCTAGCAACAGTGACAACTCAATAGCAATGAACAATCCTAGTACTCATCTGTGGTCTCTAAATACTATCTTTTTATTAAAAAAAAATCAAACAGGCCCTGGCCGGTTGGCTCAGCAGTAGAGTGTCAGCCAGCATGTGGAAGTCCCAGGTTTGATTCCCATCCAGGGCACACAGGAGAAGCGCCCATCTGCTTCTCCACCCTTCGCCCTCTCCTTTCTCTCTATCTCTCTCTGCCTCTCCTGCAGCTAAGGCTCCATTAGAGCAAAGTTGTCCCGGGCGCTGAGGATGGCTCTATGGCCTCTGCCTCAGGCACTAGAATAACTCTGGTTGCAATGGAAAAACACCTCAGATGGGCAGAGCATCGCCCCCCAGTGGGGTTGCTCGATGGATCCCGGTCAGGCGCATGTGGAAGTCTGTTTCTCTGCCTCCCTGCTTCTCATTTCAGAAAAATACAAAAATAAAAATAAAAAAAAGAATCAAACATTTGTGGGGAAATTGTGGCTGAATGTCTGGAACATGAAATCTCAGAAATTATCAAGAGAGATGTCTTAGGCATCTTAAATCAATAGGAGTCCTGTCAAAAGAACATAGGAGCCAACTTGAAGGGACCCCCTTTTGCTTAAGATGGGACAAATTCAATTATGAAAAATAGTGACTGTAATATATTGAACATAATATGTAAAATCCATAACTTTATGGTGATTATAAACAAAAGTGGTCACCTGGAGGTTTCTAGTGAACCAACTCATTACTTTGAAGTTTAAAAAAGATATTATATATTGATTTTAGAGAGAGGAGAGAAAGTGAGGGAGAAGCAGAAAGCATCAACTTGTAGTAGTTGCTTCTCATATGTGCCTTAACCATGCAAGCCTGAGGCTTCAAATCAGTGACCTTAGCATTCCAGGTTGGCGCTTTAACCACTGCACCACCACAGGTGAGGCTACTTTGAATATTGATAAAGGGGGAAAATCAAGTATTTATTAAGTCTTTTTTATACAAATCATTTTTCAGGGGTTATTAGCTAATGAGGAGAAAATTCTTTCTCATAGAAGATTTCCAGCTAATATAGGCAAAAGCAATGATAGAAGTAGGAATTCACTGTTATGCAATCTCTAATGCAATAATAGATCTAAGCAACAGTCATCAATGTATGCTAAAATCGTTAGGTGAGAGATTGATAGGGAGCTTTACAATGAAGGGTCAGGTGAACACCATCTGAGTCCACGTATCAATCTTGGCTCCACTAAATTTGAGACATCTAGAAATTACGTGCCTCCTGATGTGGTACACCAGGAAGAACACAGCATCACCTGTTATATATTTTTGACTAAAGAATAAAAAACTTAGTATGAATCTAGATCTCAAACCAAATTACAAGGACTACAAAGGGCAGAGAGGTTAAATAACACTACAAAAAAGCAAATTGCCTAATAGAAAGGATGAATAACCTGATTTCTCTAACAAATCAATGTCATAAAAAAAGAAGATAAATCAGAAGTCTTATTAGATACAACAAATACAATTACATAGACCTTGCTTGAATCTTGCTTTGAACAAATCAACTGCAAAACAACATCTCTTTTCCCCCAGCTTTACTGAGGTATCATGGACAAATAAAAATTGTATATATTTAAGGTATACAAGGTAACATTTTAATGTAAGTATTCATTGTGAATTGTTTACCATAATCGAACTAACATATCTATCCCTGCACATAGTTAATTTTATTTTTTTTGTGTATGTATGAGAACAATTAGGATCTGTTCTTTTAGAAAATTTCAGTATACAATACAGTATTGTTAACTATAGTCGCCCAGCTACATGTTAGATTTCCAGAATTTATTTATCCTGCATACCTAAATTTTTATATACATATATTTGACCAACATTTCCCCATTTCTCCACTTCCTAGCCCCTGATAACTACTGTAAAATGACATTTCTGAGGCAAGTATGAAAATTTAAATATGGTATTAGATGATCTTAGGAATTTATATTTAATTATGCATAGTGATTATATTTTAAAATAATCCTACAGTTGAAAATGCCTACTAAAGTATTTATAGATAGAATGATATAATTTCCTTTTAAAATATTTCAGAAAAATAACATTGGGAATAAAAATAAATTGGTAAAAAATGTTGATGATTGTTTAAGCTACGTGATGGCTTAATGGAGGTTCACTTTTGTGTGTTTAAGAATTTTCTAGGTCCTGGCTGGTTGGCTCAGTGGTAGAGCATTGGCCTAGCATGTGGATGTCCTGGGTTTGATTCTGGTCAGGGTACACAGGAGAAGTGACCATCTGTTTCTCTCCCTCTCCTTTCTCTCTCTCTCTCTCATTTCCCTCCTCCTCCTCCTCCTGCAGCCATGGTTCAATTGGTTCCAGCAAGTTGGCCCCGGGTGCTGAGGATGGCTCTGTAGCTTCTGCCTCAGGTGCTAAAAATGGCTCTGTTGCTGAGCAACAGAGCAACACCTCAGATGGGCAGAGCACTGCCCCATTGGGGGCTTGCTGGATGGATCCCAGTCAGTTGGGGCTCATGCCGGAGTCTGTCTCTCTGCCTCCCCTCTTCTCACTAAATTAAAAAAAAAGAATTTTCTAAATAAGAAAATAGAAAAAAGCAATACTCTTAAAAACATTCTTTTTTTGTGCAGGGGGACAAACTGTACTCAAGTTTCATTTTTGCATGTGGCTTTCCAATTTTGCCAGTGCCATTTATTGAAGAGGCTTTCTTTTCTCCATTGTTTGTTTTTGGCTCCTTTGTTGAAAATTAATTCAAAATTAAACCATTTTGAATTAATTTTTGAGAAAGGAGCCAAAAAATATATTTAGGAGACTTAAATATAAGATCTGAAACAATAAATTACATAGAAGAAAACATAGGTGCTAAACTCATAGGCCTTGGCCCTAGAGAACAATTTATGAATTTGACCCCAAAGACAAGGGAAGTAAAGGCAAAATAAATTAATGGGACTATATCAAACTAAAAGGCTTCTGCACAGCAAAAGAAACTGACAACAAAACAAATAGGCCTGACCAGGCAGTGGAGCAGTGGATAGAGCATTGGACTGGGATGCAGAGGGCCCAGGTTCAAAACCCCAAGGTCGCCAGCTTGAGCGCAGGCTCATCTGACTTGAGCACGAGCTCACCAGCTTGAGTGTGGGGTTGCTGGCTTGAGCATGGGATCATAGACCTGATCCCATGGTTGCTGGCTTGAGCCCAAAGGTTGCTGGCTTGAAGCCCAAGGTCACTGGCTTGAGCAAGGGGTCACTCACTCTGCTGTAGCCCCCCTGTCAAGGCATATATGAGAACACAGTCAATGAACAACTAAGGAGCCACAACAAAGAATTGATGCTTCTCATCTCTCTCCCTTCTTGTCTGTCTGTCCCTCTCTGACTCTCTCTGTCTCTGTCAAAAAAAACCCCAAAAAACAAATAGGCAGCCAATTAATGGGAGATGGTATTTGCAAACAACAGCTCTGGTAAGGGGTTAATATTCAAAATATATAAAAGACCTCACAAAGGTCAGCAATAAACAAGCAAACAATCCAATTAAAAAATGGGGAGAGGACCTGAACAGACAATTCTCCCAAGAGGACATACAAATGCCAACAGGTATATGAAAAGGTGCTCATCTTTACTAGCTATTCAAGAAATGCAAATCAAAACAATGAGATATTACCTCACACCTGTTAGATTGGCTATTATGAACAAGACAGGTAATAATAAGTGTTAGAGAGGCTGTGGAGAAAAAGGAACCCTCATTCACTACTGGTGGGAATGCAAATTAGTACAACCATTATGGAAGAAAGTACAGTAGTTCCTCAAAAAATTAAGAATAGAACTACCATATGATCCAGCAATCACTCTTCTGAGTGATTGAAACTTGAAAGCATTGGTATGTAAAGACACATGCACCCCATGTTTATTGCAGCATTGTTCACAGTGGCCAAGATATGGAAACAACCAAAGTGTCCTTTGATAGAAGATTGGATAAAGAAGATCTACATATATACAATGGAATACTATTCAGCCATAAGAGATGATGACATAAGTGCCATTTACGACAACATGGGTGGACCTTGAGAATGTTATACTGAGTGAAATAAGTAAATCAGAAAAAGCTAAGAACTGTATGATTTCACACATAGGTGGGATATAAAACTGAGACTAATGGACATAAATGAAAGTGAAGTGGTTACCAGGGGAAGGAGGGATGCAAGGGAGGTAGGGAGAGGAAAGGAGTAAAGAGGGACAAATATAGTGACAGAAAATGATTTGACTATGGGTGATGGATATACAACATAATCAACAGTTCAAATGCTATAGAAATATTTACTTGAAACCTTTGTACTTTTATTATCAATGTTACCCTATTAAATTTAATTTTCTAAATAAAATAAAAAAAGAAAACACACTCACATGAAATCACACATTTTGATGACTTATTTCCTTATATTCATCCCTGCCTACTTCCAATAGGCGTATGTGTGACTTTAGATAAAAGTACAATAGCAGTTTCTTCATCAAAGGGGTTCTTGCTCACCCTTAAGATAGAAATCAGGAGAGGAGGCAAAACCAATTCAAAACAAGAGGCTTACTGAAATCAAGTGGTGAGAAGGGAGAAAGAGAGGGAGCTCCATGCACCAAGGGAGCATGGAATAACAACAGCATGGCTCCCCCAAAATGCAGCTGGGGTCTGGCTTATATTAGGGTTGGGTTTTCCACACAGGTGCAGAGTGAGTTCTTTACTTTCCAGGTTCCAGCCATTGTCTGGTATCTATCCAGCAGGCACAGAGCAGAGCTTTGTGGAGAGCCTGAAGAAGAACTTTAAAGTTATCCAGGAAAGGTTAAAAATATAACTGAAGAACATTCTTATCCATTTAAGAAAGAATCAGCCTATCTCAGTAGTAGTAGTAATAATATAATAGTAACAGCTTGCTCTGTGTCGGACTCCATGCTGATCCTCCAACTCCATGACAGTGAGTAGGCACCGTTATTATCCCCATTTAATTAGGAGCATACTGAGTCTTAGAGAATTTATGTAACTTTCCCAAGGTTACTAAACTAGAAAATAGTAGAAAATATTTTAAGTCTCCCAAAGTCTACTAAATTTTCCAAATTTTATTTAATGAGGAGACAATGATAATTGTATTTGCAAAAAAGCACAAAACTTCTCTGTTTGGTTTCATTTCTTACTGATTATTAGGACTAGATTTAAATTAGTTATTATATTTAAGGTGAACCAGTAATAGTAAGTGATTCTGGTTCATTAATCAGAAGGAATGTGACATCCAGTTTAGTCCAAATAAAAGCTACAGAGCATGATTCTTAAAGTACACATCTTCCTTCTTCCTGGAGTACTTTGAACTATTTTTTTGTTTTACTCAAAACTTTTACATGCTAAGGGTGCTGTCTGCTGACAATAAGCAGAACTGCAAGCACATGATATCTGGGTCTCCTTTGTAACTTAACATGCATTGTGATCTTTCTGTACATCATATTCTTCTTGCATATTAGTGTGCTGTGTATTTACTTGTACTTAGTTTTCACGGTGAAGTTGATGATGTAAGTTCCAGAGTTATCTTTTATTCTCACTGCCTTCAAGAAAGGCTAAGGTTCAAAACTAATAAGTTAATGAAAAAATAAGTGGCGTAAGATGGCCATGTTTCCCAACTTTGCAAGTGCTTATTTATCTAAGAAGACAATTTCTAGAGTCCTTGGAAATTCTGTTCAGAAATGCCATGTGCTCCAGTTACCAGTTTTCTAACCTTAAATGCTGTGTTTCTGGCTGTAATACCAGGGTCTATCTCACATGCACGCTCATTCCACATCCTGGCCTTCACTTAGAAAGAGTAGTTTAACTTGTGGATCAAAACTGAACTACAGATGTAATGCTCAAGAATGCTAAGTGATTCCATATGTGTAGGTCCACATTCTAAAACTACTGGAAAGCAATGATGGGTTAAAAAAAAAAAAAAAAGACATTTCATAGGTAGGTAAAGAAATTTAATTGCAAGGTGTTCCTGTGAAATAATGGCTTAGCTTGTGAAACAACGTAATTATACCAAACACTATACTTAAAAAGGACCCTTTGTCTGAAACGGTATAGGAATCCTTGGGAATCTGGAGATGCAGTCCAATAAAAGGGAGACAGTGAAAGACTCTATTCCTAGTATAAGCAAAAAACAAAATTATGCTCCTACAGACCAGATGTTTTCTCTGTTACTTGCATTTGTATGATTGCTTGTTTGTTTTGATTTCTTGAGTCTAAATGCATTCAGAGAAAATTCCAGAAATGACTTGAACTGATGATTTGTTGCCCATTGAGATGGAGGGCATCAATTATATATTTAATTTTCCGCTTTCAACATCAAAGCATGATTTCTTAAAGAACAGATTTGTAAATATAGTATAATCAGGTCCCATGGTGAGGCAACTTGTTACATATTTAGTCAGTCTTCTGGCTGTAGGTAGGAAAAAAGTGACAATAATAATAAGGCAAACACATGGTTTACTTGTATTTACTCACAGCAATTCTATAATCAGAAGTCCTAAATATTTACCCAAGGCCATACAAGAAAGAAGTGGTGAAACCATGATTTAAAGCAGGGGTCTCAAACTCAACTCAGCATGTGGGCTGCAGAGCAAGATCATAGCCATTCGGCGGGCCGCACTAGGTCTACAAAAGGCAACTGTTACGCAACACTTTTCTCACTGCAGTTGAAAACAAAACAAAAAATCAGTACAACAAGCACAATCGTACATGCAGTTTACTCAGTGTCACAAAACGACCAGAAACTGTAGTTCGCATCACAACTGCTGTTAACTAAGCTAATATCTAGCTAGGATGCTAGAGAAATGAAAAATACAAGTAGGCCCCTAGGCTTACTTAATTTTATCCAAAATATTTTGAACTTCGTGGATTAGTCTGTGGGCCGCACAAAATTGTTTGGCAGGCCGCATGCGGTCCGCGGGCCGCGAGTTTGAGACTCCTGATTTAAAGCAAGGCAGAGCAGCTTCAAAGTCCATACTTTAAACCTATTTGACCACCTTCCTTCTTAAATTAAGAATTGGGAGATCATCAGTCATACCAAAGACTTTCCAGGCCTGTTACTGACCCTCCCTTCCTTAATTGGGCAATTCCATCTAATATGCCCTCCATCTGCAGTTTTAACTCCATACTTCTCTTTCCAGCAGCCTCTCAAAGTCAATGTACAATCAGAGCAATTAGTTCACTATAGAAGTGCTCAGGCTGCTGACTAAAGAATGATACCTTTGTACAACTTAGTGTTAATTTCTATGAAACACCTTAAATGTTCCCATAACCTTCTTTAACATTGCTCTAAAGTTTCTTGCTTGTCAGTCAAGTGATAGCTTGGAAACTCATTCTTTGTCATGCTGAAGAGTAGCACATTCCACAGTATTAGAAGCAGTAGAGTCTTAGTACTGTTTGAAAACATCTCCTGCAAGTTACTATTAGTTTAAAATATACAAATATTGTGGATACATAAATACAACTTACAAAAACCTAATCTGTAAATTTCTGATGACCACAAACTGTGTGGGGGACCCTGTGACTCCCTCTCCCCATCTTCATCCCAGGACACCTGAGCCTCTTCTGTCCCAGTTCCGGAAAGCAACCAGCCTTGTTCCCACAGCACCACCCCGTGGCCAGGATGGAGAACTGGCCAAATCAACTTTTCTTCCCTCCAGACTTCCTTTTCCTTAAGAGAATAGTCCTCCTAAATCCCAGTCTCTCCTCCACCACACATTCACCTCAATATTCTTTGGGCTTTTCAACTCATAGTCAAGGTGATTGCACCTCTTAATCTCTCAAATTTACACATGTCCTTTTACAGAAATCTTTTTTCTTATCCCCACCTAATTACTTCTTAAGTTTTTCTTATTCCTCCAACTGCCTTTATCACATGCATAAGGCTAGCAGTTACTAGGGCTGGGCAAACCAGATGTGACCCCAAACTTAATGGGTTTAACTACGTCTTTAGAAATTAAGTATTTTAAAATCTGTGCAATCAATTATGCCTTCCTCTCGGAACGAGTACGCCCTCCCCAGCTCCCAGCCCCCAGGAACCAACTGGCTCCTGGCTGTGGCAGAGCTTTCAGTAACAGCCAGGGAAAGCTGATGAAGCTGGAGACCCAAAGTAAGAAAAATTTTAAAATAAAAAAATATAGGGAGGGGGGAGGAGAGGGCAAGCCAGAGGAAGAGAGAGGGAGAAGGAAGGAGGGAGAGAAAGAAAAGTAGGGAAAAAAGTTTAACCTGCGGGGTCTCTTGTGTGGTCCTCACCGCTTCCCACCAGTGCCTCAGATAGGATGAGGCAGGGGACATACACCCACACACCTCAGTAATCAAGACAAATCAAAATAATAAATAATATTAAGGCAATGTTTTAAAATCAAGATTTTTAAAAATTAAAACAAAAATTAATGTCAAAAATCCACGGTGAACAAAATACAGCATCAACATTTTAAATAAAGACAAGCTATTGCCCTTTTTTTTTTTTTACTACCCCACGTATCTGTGCAAAGGGAACAGTCGTTTCCAACCAGCCAGCAGTTCCCCCGAGTGGCTGCGGGGGTGGGTGTGGGAGGCGGGGTTCCGCCTTCCCACCTCCAATCCCGCCCCAGCAGGACCCTCGAGTTTACGGGGGTTGATAGTGATGTGTGAACAGATTGGCAACTCGGGGTTTTATTTATATATATACTGTAGATGTTTTTCCAAATTGTAAGACTCTTAACTTTTTCCAACTGATTCCAAATCTGAGAGGTTATTTTGATCCGTGTACACATAAGGACGCACGTAGGTCCTGTTGCCTCGGGTTCCAATATGGCTGGGTCTCGCGCTGCTGCCCACTCCCCTACCCCTAACCCCTCTGTGCTCCAGAGCTCCACAACTTCCATGGAACTCTTCATCCTTGTCTCTTAAAACTTGCTTTTCTTGGCTCTGGCCAGTGAGCTCAGTCAGTTGGCGTCCTGAATGAAAGCCAAGGTTGAGGGTTCCATCCCGGTCAGGACAGAGGGAGGAAGTGACCAGTGAATGCACAGCTAAGTGGGAAAACGGGTGAATGCCTCTCTCTTCCTCTCCCTCTCTCTCTTTCCTCTATCTCTCTAAAGTCAATCAAAAGAAAAAATTTTTTATTTTTTTTTTTGTATTTTTCTGAAGCTGGAAACGGGGAGAGACAGACTCCCGCATGCGCCTGACCGGGATCCACCCGGCACGCCCACCAGGGGGCGATGCTCTGCCCCTCTGGGGCGTCGCTCTGTTGTGATCAGAGCCACTCTAGCTCCTGGGGCAGAGGCCAAGGAGCCATCCCCAGCGCCCGGGCTATCTTTGCTCCAATGGAGCCTCGGCTGCGGGAGGGGAAGAGAGAGACAGAGAGGAAGGAGAGGGGGAGGGGTGGAGAAGCAGATGAGCGCTTCTCCTGTGTGTCCTGGCCAGGAATCGAACCCAGGACTTATGCACGCCAGGCCGACGCTCTACCACTGAGCCAACCGGCCAGGGCCAAGAAAAAAATTTTTAACCCCGCTTTCCTTTAAGTACCTGCATCCATGAAAAACTACTTAACACCTAGGGGTTTTCCTTCTGTTTTTAAAATTATAAAGTATTACAAAAGTATTTTCATATTTTTATATGAAATGCACATTATTTTAACATCATAAATCACATGAGATTTGTAGAATAGTCCTGGAAATAATACATAGTTTACCTCACTATTTCCATGGGAAAGTATGTTCTAAGTTTCAAGCAAGTCACTTGCAAATAAATACTTGGGACACTATTCTTTGTAGGTTGGACTTAAATGCTTTCTTTAAATGTTTACATGCATGTTTCTTTTGCATGTTATACATCATAATACAAAAAAAATAGATATGTCAGAACAATTTTGTCAACAAAACTGAGACAAGAGCAGAATAAGAGCAAGAAGAGAAACATTATTAGGCATATATTACATTAAAGTAACTCAGATATAGATGAGTACTTTATTAAATATAGATATTTACATTTTATTAAAATATGCTTGCTCTAATGGTTACTTATATGCCATAACATAGGGTTTATGAACATATGTCTCAACAACTCTCATACAGCTTTGTGCTTCCATCCTAAAAATAAGTTAGCATTTGCTTACGTACATCTGGTGATTAGTCATTCAATTCACTAATTATTTTTGGTATGAGATGAGTAGGAGCATTTCTATTTAAATCATTCCCCCAAATTACAATATGTCATCAGCAGGTCTTTGCTTCTCATTTTGGTCATTATCTTCTTGCATGAAGTTCAGCCACATAGTAAAGTGCTCCCAGATGTCAATGACAGTTGGGTGCCCCTTTTCTAAAATCACAACCGCTCCGAATCTCAGCATTCATTTGTTAAAACAAAGATCTAAGTTGTTTTTAACCACCCTTTAAAACTTGGAATAGAAATGTAATCTAATTCAGTAAGAATAAGAAGTGTAACATACATACATGCTCACACACACCACCTCTATTTTAATGGTTAGGTAAAATGAGATATTCAGACTACAACTCTACTTTGAAAGCCCAGAAGATCTTTCTGTGGTATACTTTTTAAATTTCTTTTTGATTATTTCTGATTAAATATCCTCAAAGATCCTCTACTTCCAAATGGAATCAATCTGTCTAAATCCCTGAGCTTGGCTTCTGACTTTCTGACTCTATCCTGCCCCTCCCACCACAATTCCTCAATCATCCACCTACATGTCCCTGTAGCCATACCAGTAGCCTCACTGTCCAACCAACCTTCCTTACTGTTCTGACTCAATCTCTCTGTGTTTCTCATTTGACATGTTCTTCCCTTGACTGTACCTATCCCTCCTTCAAGGCCTGGCTAAGATTCCGTCTTTGCTCTGAACTTTTCCTTGCTTCTTTGATTCTCCCCACCACTAACCCCATCTCTTTAAAGGCTTAGCTCCTGGATCACTGATAGTCTGAACTGTGCATTCTAATTACTATTTTCATTGTTTTCCTAACAAGTTATTAAGTACATTCTTTGAGAGTATTAACTATATCTTATACTCCTTTCAGATTCTTAATAAATGGCTGTTAAATAATAGCATTTATACATGTGTATGAAGGCACCCCACCCCACACATATGCACAGATATAGAGAGGATGGGAGCCTAGAACAAGTGTTTACTTCTTGTTCATTGTTACCCCACTCTGAGCAAATCCCTGTACACTGCCCTCCGTGAGTCTTATTCTGTTTCTGAAACCGGCCTTCACTAACCCTGTTACTTCCTTTCTGTTATCCTCTATCACCACTTTTTTTTTTTTTTTTTTTTAGCAAAACAGACAGAGACAGAGAAGACAGTGAGAGGGACAGACAGACAGGAAGGGAGAGATGAGAAGCATCAATTCTTTGTTGTGGCACCAGTATGTGCCTAGACCAGGGGTCTCCAGCTGAGCCAGTGACCCCTTGCTCAAGCCAGTGACCTTGGGCTTCAAGCCAGCGACTTTTGGGCTCAAACCAGTGACCGTAGGGTCATGTCTATGATCCCATGCTCAAGCCAGTGACCCCGCACTCAAGCTGGAGGCCTCGGAGTTTCGAACCAGGGTTCTCTGGGTCCCAGGCTGATGTTCTATCCATTGTGCCACTGCCTGACCAGGCCCTGTATAACCTCTTTTTAGAACCTTATTTTTTTTTATCTCAGTCCTGAACTCTCTATTCACCACCTTGATCCAGCAGGAGCTGAAGTGCATATGTGTGTGTATGGTGAGGGAAGAGAATGTGGAGTTTGGAGATGTAGATTTGGAGACCTAGGTGTGAGTCCCTCTGCCAATGAGAGTAGTTGGATTAGCTTGGCCAAGTCAGTGGTCCTCAGTTTCTTCATGTGGACTTGATGAATATTATACTTCTCATGGGGTTGTTTTAAGGCTAAAATACACATACAAAGCATTTTGCAAAAAATATAAAATATATTGCATTACAATATTATAAAAATTAGCCCAAATATCATTATCCTCCGGAGGCTGAACCTGGCAACACACGCCCTACCCGCCAACCTGGCAACACACGCACACAGATACACATTCACACATTCACTCATGGCTTGTTCCAGGGCAGATGAACTGTCGCCTTCAATCCCTTTGAACTTTGAGCCCAGGAGGATCCTTGTCTTCTGACAAGGATAGGAAAGCAAGAGGATCCTCCCAATGGGTAATCAGAAGACCGGAACTAGAACCAATGTCAGTCAAAGTTGCTTGCAGAAGAGGCAAATACTTATGTCTGTATCAATGAACTGTATTTCAACAAATTACTAAATTGCTAGCTCTCAATAAACAATTTTATTGAACAATTGCTAAAGGATAAAGCACTGTGCTAATCCCTATAGAAATAAAAAATGAGAAAAACACTGCCTGGGAGCTTAGACTCTAACAAGAGAGACAGACAGGTTTTCAAATTAGTGTGATACGTGCCATGCTAAAAGAGCTTATATTTATAAGTAGACTCAACTCAGATTGTTCACGGAGAGTATTGAGTCTATGATAATATATAGAAAAACATGTTGGATATTTTTTCTTTTTTCTCTATAACATCAGATCCTTTGGAAATGAGAAATCGAAGTTTGCTATCATATCAACCATTTGGCTTTTTTAATGCTCGGGTTTTGGAGTATCTATTCTATATCTTGACTTCACATCCCTCCTGGATACTGCCCAGTTGTTTTTTTTTGTTTGTTTGTTTTTAAATTATTTTTATTTTTATTTATTCATTTTAGAGAGGAGAGGGAGAGACAGAGAGAGAGAAGGGGGGGAGGAGCTGGAAGCATCAACTCCCATATGTGCCTTGACCAGGCAAGCCCAGGGTTTTGAACCGGCGACCTCAGCATTTCCAGGTCGACGCTTTATCCACTGCGCCACCACAGGTCGGGCCTGTTTTTGTTTTTTAATTCTACTTCACAGCAGAAATCCTTGAAGATGTCTCTACTTTCTCCTAGTCCCTCTTTAACTTACTCCAATAAAGCCTCTGTGTTTACTGCTTCACTGAACTTCTCTTGCCAAGTCACCAGAGTCCATGCTTCTCAGACTTTATTTTACTTCACCATTTAACAGCATTCAATACCATTTATCACCCCTCCCCCTTTTTTTAGAGAGAGAGAGGTAGTTGCTTCACTTTTGTGAAGTAATTGTTTCTCGTATGTGCTTTGATCAGGAATAGGACCTCTGGCTCAAGCTACGTCAGCAACCCCTTATTCAAGCCAGAGAACTTGGGCTTCAAGCCAGTGTCCTTTGAGCTTAAACAGCAATATTAGGATCACATCAGTGATCCTGCACTCAAGCCAGTGACCCCATGCTCAAGCTGACAAGCCTCACTCAAACTGTTGAACTTAGGGTTTCCAACTGTTGACCTAAGCATTCCAGGTCAACATTCTATCCACTGTGCCACCACCAGTCAGGTCATGACACCCTTCTTAAAAGTCTCTTTGATGTCTTTGAAGTGACCACTTATTTGTCCTGCTACCTCTGTGGGGACTCTGCTGCAATCATCTTTCCTAGCTCCTCTTCCTCTGCTCAACTGCCAAGTTTGGGCAACCCAGTGCACAGTCCTGGCCTTATCTACACTTTCTTATCTTCACTTTCCTCCCAGGTAATTTAATCTTTCTCTTTAGCTACCAATGGCACCTATGTGCAAATGACTCTCAAATCTCTACCTCCAGTCCCGACTTCTTCCTAGCACACCCACTTCCAATTTGACACTTCAGCTTGGATGCCAAACACAAAGTCAACATCAAACACAGCCCTCTCGAACCATGCTAAAATGCTTTTCCTCAGTCTTCTCAAATTCAGAAAATGTAATTCTCATTCATCAGCTGCTTAGGAAAAAAACCAGCTAGGCAGCATACAAATCAAATATTATGTCTAATCCATTATTAAGTCATGCCAGCTTTACTTCCAGAAAATATCTCAAATATATCTATTCTTTTTTTTTTTTTTTTTTTGTATTTTTCTGAAGTTGGAAATGGGGAGGCAGTCAGACAGACTCCCGCATGCACCTGACTGGGATCCACCCGGCATGCCCAGCAGGGGGTGATGCTCTGCCCACCTGGGGCATTGCTCTGTTGCAACCAGAGCCATTCTAGTGCCTGAGGCAGAGGCCATGGAGCCATCCTCAGCACCCGGGTCAACTTTGCTCCAATGGAGCCTTGGCTGCGGGAGGGGAAGAGAGAGACAGAGAGGAAGGAGAGGGGGAGGGGTGGAGAAGCAGATGGGCACTTCTCCTGTGTGCCCTGGCCGGGAATCGAACCCAGGACTCCTGCACGCCAGGCCGATGCTCTACCACTGAGCCAACCGGCCAGGGCCAAATATATCTATTCTTAACTGGTACTACGTCACCCTCATCCAAGGCATTATCTCTCATCTGGACGAATGCAATACCTCTAGTTGGTTTCTGTGCTTCTATCCTTATTCTCATGTATTCAGTAAGAATAAACTCTAACAAAAAATGTTAATGTCACTAAATCTCAACCCTTGAGTAAATTTTTTAATATGTGTAACAAAGTAGGAAGTACCCATAAAACACTTGACATAATGAACTTTCAAAAATATAAACCAGATCAGGTCAGCCTCCCATTTAAAACTTTCTGATGATTTTCCTTGCATTTAGAATAAAAAACAAGCTCATATCCTGTCCCACCATCCCATACACGATCACTACAACCTCATTTTCTACAACTCTTCTCTCTCATACACTCTCTGCTAAATATTTTTGCCTTCTTTCTGTTTCGAAAACACACTCTATTTCCCTGTCAGAGAACCCAGCAGGATTCTGGGTTAATCTTCCCTATCTTCTCTCTCTAAATAGAGAAGCACCCCAGGGCTCAGGGCTCAGACTGCTCCTACTTTCCTTTATCTTCAACACAAGACTCCTATGTGCAACTACCTACTTAACATCTCCATTCAGATCGTCAATGGCCATATAAACGATAACATATTAAAATATGAATACGTACTAGGCTGCATAGGCCCCGCGCAGCTGTGCCGGGGGCTTCAACCAACCTTAATCCACCTCTGGTGCCAGCAGTTTGGTTTCAGGAGGTGGAGGGGAGAGAAGAGAAGGGAGAGATTAATCTAGAGGTTTGGAGACCGCTTGTGGGGACTGAGACTCCCCTCTAACTGGAAGTGGTTGTAATTTTTTTTTTTTTTAAAGAATACTTTCCCTGAGCCCTGGCCAGTTGGCTCAGTGGTAGAGCGTCGGCCTGGCGTGCAGGAGTCCCAGGTTCGATTCCCGGCCAGGGCACACAGGAGAAGCGCCCGTCTGCTTCTCCACCCCTCGCCCTCTCCTTCCTCTCTGTCTCTCTTCCCCTCCCGCAGCCAAGGCTCCATTGGAGCAAAGTTGGCCGGGTGCTGAGGATGGCTCCATGGCCTCTGCCTCAGGCGCTAGAATGGCCCTGGTTGCAACAGAGCAACGCCCCAGATGGGCAGAGCATAGCCCCTTGGTGGGCATGCCAGGTGGATCCCAGTCGGGCGCATGCGGGAGTCTGTCTGACTGCCTCCCCATTTCCAACTTCAGAAAAATACAAAAATACAAAAATAAAAAAAATAATAATAAAATACTTTCCCTCGAATCGGAGCCCTAACCGCCCCTCCCCAACCCTGTCCGGCGAATAGCTCCGCGCGGAGGAAGGCAGCGCCTTCCTGAAACAGTTTATCTTGGGGCGGATTTCTTGAAGAGAAAAAGAACCAACAGGTTGCCAGCCCCAGCACCACACACAAGTCCGCGCAGACGGAAGCTCTGGCCCAGATTTCCCCTGTCTGCGTTAGCACCGCGCAGCTGTGCGAGGGGAGGAGGGGGGCTATGGCCCGGCCTGACCCATCTGTGTCTCCCTCGCTGCTGCTGCTGCTCCTGGCGCAGCTGGCAGGCCGGGTGGTGGCCGCCTCCAAGGCCCCGGTGTGACAAGAAATCACCTCCGCATAGGCTACAACCTGTCGCACATGCCCAAACAGTTCAACCAAGACATGCAGGGCGAGGCGGGCCTGGAGGTGCACCAGTTCTGGCCTCTGGTGGAGATCCATTGCTCTCCGGACCTGCTCTTCTTCCTATGCTCCATGTACACGCCCATCTGCTTGCCCGACTATCACAAGCCCCTGCCGCCCTGCCGCTCAGTGTGCGAGCGCGCCAAGGCCGGCTGCTCGCCACTCATGCGGCAGTACGGCTTCGCTTGGCCGGAGCGCATGAGCTGCGACCGCCTCCCCGTGCTGGGGCGCGACGCTGAGGTCCTGTGCATGGATTACAACCGCAGCGAGACCACCACGGTGCCCCCTAGACTCTTCCTGCTCAAGCCCACCCTCCCAGGCCCTCCAGGGGCGCCGTCCTCCGGAGGCGAGTGCGCTGCCGGAGGCCCATCGGTGTGCAAGTGCCGTGAGCCATTCGTGCCCATCCTGAAGGAGTCGCACCCGCTCTACAAGGTGCTGATGGGCCAGATCCCCAACTGCGCGGTGCCCTGCTACCAGCCCTCCTTCAGCCCAGATGAGCGCACGTTCGCCACCTTCTGGATTGGCCTGTGGTCAGTGCTATGCTTTAACTCCACCTCCACCACGGAGGCCACCTTCCTGATAGATATGGAACACTTCCGCTACCCAGAGCGCCCCATCATCTTCCTGTCAGCTTGCTACTTGTGCGTGTCTTTGGGCTTCCTGGTGCGTTTGGTTGTGGGCCATGCCAGTGTTGCCTGCAGCCGTGAGCACAGCCACATTCACTATGAGACGACGGGCCCTGCGCTGTGCACTGTTGTCTTCTTGCTGGTTTACTTCTTCGGCATGGCCAGTTCCATCGGTAGGTCATCCTGTCGATGACCTGGTTCTTGGCAGCTGGCATGAAGTGGGGCAATGAGGCCATGGCGGGCTTTGCACAGTACTTCCATCTGGCTGCGTGGCTCACCGCCAGCGTCAAGTCCATCATCGCACTGGCACTGAGCTCTGTGGACGGGGATCCAGTGGCTGGCATACGCAATGTGGGCAACCAGAACCTGAACTCGCTGCGCGGCTTCGTGCTGGGCCCTCTGGTGCTCTACCTGCTGGTGGGCACGCTCTTCCTTCTGTCAGGCTTCGTGTCGCTCTTTCGCATCCGTAGCGTTATCAAGCAGGGTGGCATGGCACCAAGACAGACAAACTGGAGAAGCTCCTGATCTGAATTGGCATCTTCACGTTGCTCTACAGTGCCAGCCAGCATTGTGGTGGCCTGCTACCTGTATGAACAGCACTATCGCGAGAGCTGGGAGGCTGCGCTCGCCTGCACGTGCCCAGGTCCGGACTCGGGCCAGCCACGGGCCAAGCCGGAGTACTGGGTGCTCATGCTCAAGTACTTCATGTGCCTCGTGATGAGCATCATGTCTGGCGTCTGGATTTGGTCCAGCAAGACTGTGGAGTCGTGGCGGAGATTCACCAGCCGCTGTTGCTGTCGCCCACGAAGAGGCCATAAAAACGGTGGCACCATGGCCGCCCGGGACTATGCCGAGGCAAGCGCAGCGCTCACAGGCAGCTGCCTACCACAAGCAGGTGTCCCTGTCGCACGTGTAGCAGGCCACAGCCCTGAATGAGGGAGGAGGTTGTTTGGTAGCTTTGCCAAGGTTACTTCCGTTTACCCAGGGTGCCGATGACCCCTCCTGGGGCAAATTGGAGAGAGGGAAAAGGGCTCTTTCAAGGGAATAGCTGTCCGAGAACCTCTCAAAGGGGCTCAGCTCACGTGCATTCTGTGTTTCTGCCTTCTTTAAGGGAACCTGGTTTTAATTTATATATGTTTTCTTAATGTTGGTCAAATAAGTTTGCAAATATGATGTATATATTTGCTCACTTATAGTTTGCATTGGGTGTGGGGGACAGGCTGTAAGCAGGCCATTATAGCCTAAGGCTTAGTTTTAAGACTAAACTTTTCCCCACACCCTTGACTGTTGCATGATAGGGGATGGTGCACTCTTATGAGGAATCCCATTTATGCCTCAGATAAGTGACTGTATCAGAGACTTCCATGTTTGTATATTGGATTAAAGGTTCTGATTTCTACACTATAAAATGGGGCAGAGGAGCCCATGCTGGAGGAGAGCAAAGAGAGGCCAAGTGGAGGAGAGGAGAAGCAGGAACAGAGGTAAACAAGGCTGGTGAGGTAGAAACCTTTGATTCTAGGAAACTCGGATAAGTCAGTGGCTTTGGGAGCCCTGAATGGAAAGGGAAGTGTTCTCCTACTGTGTGTATTTCTTGCCCGCTGGGTGCAAGCTAGAATTAAGGCTGATGGCCCACCAGTTCTTGGCTCCGTTGTTTCATCATCGTCTGTCCAAATCAAATGCAAACCTGCATGGGCCAGGTGGCTGTGTTGGTGGCCGTGGCTACTGGCATACACTTAATTTTTAACTTGGTTGCATTTTGGCAACAAAATTCACCTTTGCTTTGGGGGTTTTACAGTCCTAAGGTTGGCATTATAATGAAGTTCCGCTTGGTTCAGACTTCTTTGAACTGTGTGGTCTGAATTGGAAAAATATATTTCCTATATTTGTGTCTTTAAAAAAATGTGAACAGTTGTTGGGCAGATAAAATGTATTATGCTCACTTTGTTAAAAATGGCGCTGCCCATGTGAGGCCGTCGCCCAGGTGATATTAATGTGTGTTGAGAATCCTTGTAGCCTGGGGCTTGGTTTTGGGATTAAGCCTTTCCTACCCTTTTTTGATGTGAGGTGGTACAATCAAATCATGCCTCAGAGAAGTGACTTTGTATTAGAGACTTCCCTATTTTGTATATTGGATTAAGAGTTTGGATTTCTACACTATAAAATGGGGACGGAGCGGGGAGCTTGCGCTCTTGGTTCCTGGGATGATTAGCAAGAGAGAGCAGAGGGAGCAGAGCAGAGAGGAAAAAGAGGCCACGTGGAGTAGGCCAGGAGAAGCAGCCAAGATGGCGGAGTGCTGAGTGAGATGCCAGTTTGTGTAGAGTTTGTATCTGGGATAAGGAAGGAGATGGGGAACTGAGGAGAATAAGGCTGGTGAGCTTAGAAACCTTTGATTCTAGGAAACTCGGATAAGTCAGTAGCTTTGTGAGCACTGAATGTGAGTGGATTTTGGAGCCCAGTGTGTGTTTTTACTTGCAAGCCGGGTGCAAGCTAGAATTAAAGAAAATGGCCTATCAGTTTTTGGCTCCATTGTTTCTTTACCGACTGTCCGAATCCAATGCGAACCTGCATGGGCCGGGCAGCTGCTGTGATAGTGGCCCTGGCCGTGGCTACTGGCTTTACAACAGTGAAAGCTTGGGTTACTCTGACTGAGAAGTTGAGGGGTGTGCTTCTTCAGCTTGTTTGTCCTTCCACTGCTTCAAGTGTCCAAGCTGTTTTAAGGTGAGCTGCTTGTCCCTGTTTATGAAACTCCAGGTCACAACAAGGGTGGGATAATATGGTTAGGGCCTCCCCAAAGTGACAAGGTTAGGGTGTTTAGCGATTTTATGTTCATTCTAGCCTTGTTTAGTGGGCTTCAGTTTCTTTTCTGCAGTAATCATTCTCATTCTTAAAAGGGCCGGCGTTTTGAATAAGTTAGAGGTAGCATTGAGGTGCCCACTATAAATATTTGGAGTAGTGAACACCTAAGGGAGGAAAACTGGTTGAGTTTGAATTCTAGACTGAGAAGATGGCAGCTCTGTGCCAGAGGAGTGGGTGGTTCTTAATAGGCTTCAGTGATCCCTTTTCTTTTTCTTTCACAAAACGACTTGTGTTATAATTATGGTAAAAGTAAATCCACTCCTTTCTCCTGGAACTACTTAGCGATAGTTGCTAGAAGGGGCTGCTTTGTAGATTTAAGGACTAAAATGGATATACCTCCAGTGATTAAGTAAATTTCCAACACTTATCTGCTCCACCCTTATCCCACCTCCTTGATCATGTTAAACAGTCTTTTTGCTTTTCTTATTCTTCCTCTCCTGGAGAGTTGTGATTAGAGACCACACCCAACCTTGAATGAGGTCCTTGAACTGGGGGAGGGAGGCTGGCTACCTGTGAACAAACATTGGCAGCAATGAGAGAAAATACCTGTCCCTGGACTTTGGACTAGTGAATAGCCAGATATTCCAAAAGCAGCAAGACATTGCTCCCTGCACTCTCCGAAAACAAATGGGGCCCATAATATGCTTGTGTTAGTTTCTAAAATGTGGATCATTTTAGAAGGAAAGCTGTTTCCGCCACCCCTGCCTCAGTATATTTTTCTTCCCTCTTTTTCTGAGAAAGCCTATGTATTTATTGATGAACGTGCACATGTGCTTACACACACACACACTCAGATTTTGCTGTGGGAAGATCCTGTTTGTTTTCCTAATCTAACCATATATGAAAGCCTATATATCAGGGGTCAGGAACCTTTATGACTGATAGAGCCATGAACGCCACATATTTTAAAATGTAATTCCATGAGAGTTATACAATATGCTTAACACTAAATTCAAGTAAATGTGTGCATTTTATGTAAGACTAACACTTCTAAAGTACAATAAGTCTCTGAATTCTTTTTAATAATGTTGTTTTGCTGTTGCTAACCAATGATGAATAAAGTACTTCTTACCATTAATGCGACTTCTGGTGCTGCATGGTTTTGCTGATGGCTTTGTAATCTGGTTGATACGTGGTGAGGTTAAGCTTCATGCAGGTGTTGAGACTTCCATCCGTTAAACATGATCGTAGGTTGGTTAACATTCTTTAGATGTGAGAAAGACTGCTCACATGCATACGTAGAGCCAAACATCGTCAGTACAGCAATACTCACACGCTGCAGTGTGTGGTATGTGACGGGAAGCGCGTTCCAAGTTTTGACAATCAGCTGGTCCGCAGGTTGAAGTTTTTTCATTTCTCCCCACTTGTGTTTGCTCACCAACTCTGCTTGCTGTCGTGCAAGTCTTTCCAAATCTTCATTCAGTGACTTGAACTTATTCACCCACATGCCTGAGGCCTTCAGGTCAGCAGCTTGTAGCTCAAAATCTCTGACAGAGACACTGGGGATGTAACTCAGGTCGGCGCTGTCCACTGCACACTCATATGGATGGGTGATGAACTTAAAAAGACGAGTGCACCCACGAAATTCTCCAAAGCATGCTTTGAACGACTGCGGGAGATTAGATGTGAAGCTTGCTAGCTGCTGGAGATCAAGATGTTGAGCAGGGTCACTTGCTGTGCATGCATCTTTAAACTCTCCCAGTTTTTCAAAGTATAGTAAACGACCTGTTTCAATGTTGGCGATGAAGAATTCCAGCTTGTTTTCAAATGCAAACACTGCTTGTTGAAGGGATAAGACTGTATTTCCAACACCTTGCATTTTCACATTGAGCTGGTTCAAATGTTCAGTCATGTCCACAAGATAGTAGAACTTCAGGAGCCACTCAGTGTTAGCTAACTCAGGATGCTCGACATTTTTCATTTCAAGAAAAGTCCGGATTTCGCTCAGACAAGCCACGAAATGGCTGAGCACCTTCCCTCTTGACAACCAACGCACATTGCTGTGCAGAAGCAGACCAGGATAATTTTTTCCAACTTCATCCAGCAGTGTTTTAAACAGGCGATCATATTTAAAGCTCAGACAACAATAAAGTTGATCACCGGAATGACCAGCAACATCACCTCACCAAGCTGCTCACCACACATCTGAACACAAAGCGCCTCCTGATGTAGGATGCAGTGAAAACTTAGGATGGGTCTCTTCATGTTCACGAAGAAGTGCTACGAATCCTCTGTTTCCCCCACCATGCACAGAGCACCATCAGTACACACTGAAATAAGTTTATCTATCAGTACATTTTTTTCTTTAGTGAACTCAGTGAAAGACTTGAATAAATCCTCCCCTCTTGTTGTCTCTTTCATAGGCAAAACAGCAAGACTTTCCTCACCTAGTGTGTCACCATCAGCATACCTTGCAATCATGCTGAACTGGGATAAATGGCTTACATCTGTTGACTCATCCAAAGCAAGAGAAAAGAATGGTGCTGCATTTATGTCCTTCACTTGTGTTGCCTCAATTTGATTTGCCATCTTGATGGTACGATCATGAACAGTTCTTGCCGACAGAGGCATGTCTTTTATTCGTTTCATTATCTTGTCTTTATCTTGAAAAGTCGTCAAAAAGTTCATTGGCAACACCAAGCATGAATGTTTTGGCATACTCCCCATCTGTGAATGGCTTTTCATTTTTCACAATTGCTAAAGCACCAGCAAAGCTAGCTGAATTCCAGTCACCTTGTTGGGTCCAAACACGGAGTTGCTGCTGACTAGCTTGCACTCTGCACAGTAGCTCTTGACATACTTTATTCCTGCTGTCCCCCACTGGATATTTTGATGCAAATGCAGTATGGCATGTGTCCAAGTGCTGCTTTATATTTGACCATTTGATTGATGCAATTTTACCATTGCATATTCATACACTGCAGAACCTGCTCTCTCCACAAAGGTGAATTCCTCTGCCCATGCCTGCTGAAAAGTATGATACTCATATTTTTTTTTCTTTTAGCCATCTTCTTCGTCAAAAGGGTTTCTGCAATTAGTTAGCTGACTACTTGATTAAAAGGAGGGAAGTTTATTTCCTGACCTCACAACAACCCGTGTACATTACGCATTATCCAATAAAAATTTGGCGTTGTCCCGAAGGACAGCTGTGATTGGCTCCAGCCACCCGTAACCGTGAACATGAGCGGTAGGAAATGAATGGATTGTCATACATGAGAATGTTTTATATTTTTAATGGTTTTTTTTAAAAGCTTAACAATAAAATTTTATTGCTTTAATCATATGGTGCTTTTGCAAGGCACTGTTGTATGGACTAGGAAACTTGGAATGACTTGTCAAGAAACCTTGGAATGACAGATGAATGATGATATATGAAAACTCATTCTGAGGCAGGATGATTTACTGAATTGTTTTTAACCAGGGTATAAAACATCGGGGATGAGTTCAAGGTAAAATTCACAGGAGAATGGAAACATCGTAAGGTCAGTCATTTCACATGCCCATCCTGATACTTTGAATAATCTGGAAAATTGCAGAATCACAAACAACAAAAATGAAGAGAGCCAATAACCAGGGTCCTACGGATGCCTTCTCCTCAGGAGCATTTCTTGAGGTCTGGGCGGCGTTGCTGCGCTTGTTGATGTTCTTGCTGTGCTTCTCGTTTGTCTTGTGGATCCACTGCTTGGCGACCATGTTTGCGGCCCGGACTCGTTCGCTTGTTGCCCGTCTGCCGCTGCCCGTGCCCAAGCCGTGGGAGGATGAGGCTCTTGGTCGGGCGCTGCCTCTGGCCCTGGGCAGCTGCAGGCGCTGAGCGCGGATGGGCAGGGGCCTCCGACCAACCGAGGGCGTCAGGCCGGCGGTGCGGGGGGGCGGGGGGGAGTACGACAACAACGACGGCGACAGCAGGCCGCTGTCTCAGGCTCTGCCGCCACCGCCGCTGGGAGCGTGGAGCCGAAAAGGAAGGAAACACAACGCAACAAGCAGACCTTACAGCCCTGCACTTGACTACTTCAGGCTTGGCTGCCAACATCCATTTTTTTATTAAAGATTTGTCTGCGAGCCAGATGCAGCCATCAAAAGAGATCATCTGGCTCGTGAGCCATAGGTTCCCGACCCCTGCTATATATTGATGAATACACACAGGCAGGTTTCTTTACTATTAGAAAATTGTTTGCTTTCCTAATCTGCTTAACCATTCATTCATGAAGAGTGTGAGGCCATGACTGGGGGAGGGGGTGACAGTGCATTGGCTGGCAAAATACCAATGAGCAGGGTTGAGTGGGGACTAAATATGGGAAGCTAAAATGGCAAAAGCAATTAAAATTTAAGAATGCGCCCCCCCCCCCCCCAGGGAAACAAGTTGAGGGAATTTGTGCTTCATTGAACAAAGCTGGAAAAGTAAGAATTAAGCCCAGTTCAGTTTTTACTTCATGTATGTCAAGTAAACAAATTAATAGTTCCCATAATGAATTTAAACACTTTGTTGGGGCGCAGTGGGGGGAGGCTGGTATTGCAGTTTTAATGACTCAAAAGCTGTTCACAGTTATAAAAAGCACTGCTCTCACCCACTCATCCTCTGAATCAAGTAAAATTCCAGTGATTTGACAAAACCTAGTACACAGAGCCTAGAGAACTTTTGCACATCTTATTCGTCTCCTTATTCAGAAGCATCTTAGAACCTTGAATAATTCCCTTGTCTAAGGGTCAGTTCCTTTCCTATTTTTTAAATGAGGATCTTGCCTGATCACCTCGACCTCTTCCCTCAGTATATCTTACAAGAAAGTACGTGGGTAGTTCTGCTGCCTTCAGTCATTGTGTCTAATTTAGATTGATCCCCCTCCCCCCAAAAAAAGTTGTGGGATGAGTGGATGGAAATAATTTAATTCTTTAAGAAATTACTTTTTCACCTGACTGGGTGGTGGTGCAGTGGACAGAGCCTCAGACTGGGATGCGAAGGACCCAGGTTCGAGACCCCGAGGTCGCCAGCTTGAGCGCGGGCTCATTTGGTTTGAGCAAAGCTCACCAGCTTGGACCCAAGGTCGCTGGCTTGAGCAAGGGGTTACTCGGTCTGCTGTAGCCCTATGGTCAAGGCACATACGAGAAAGCAATCAATGAACAACTAAGGTGTTGCAACAAAAAAATGATAATTGATGCTTCTCATCTCTCTCTCTCTCTTCCTGTCTGTCCCTATCTATCCCTCTCTCTCTCTGTCTCTGTAAAAAAAAAAAAAAATACTTTGGCAACATGTCAAACCAAAAAAAAGGGAACCAATTTACTTGAACCAGGCCGAGGAGAGGCAGCATGGGCATCTTTTTGGGGTCTGCTTTCCGAGCTGCCTCTTCGTTTTCACCCTTGCTCTCCTCCTCCCCCTCCAGGACAAAGCGACCTGCTTCCCTGCAGTCTCACCAATACACACGTGCCACCGGCTCAGGGGAGCGAAGCTGGAGCTGTGTAGGGTCACCTCCTATTTCCGCCCACACACTGTCCCCTCCCCATCTGCATTTTCATTGTGCAGACGTCCATACTCATGGAAACAATTATAAAATGACAGGTGAGGTGGTTTAGCAACTTCCTCACAGCCAGCCCTGTGCCCCGGAGAGGACCTGGGGCTCCATCTGGTCTCACCTGTGCAGCAGCTTCAGGGTTGTTCCTTCCACAGTTCAGTTTTAAGCAGTGTCTTACTTCATAGATTAGGGGGGGAAGATTTAGAAGGTTGTCTACACTACAGGAACTAATGTGACCTCTCAGTGAATCAGTTGACATGACCTTAGGAAGTGCTTTTAATTTATATTATTTCCCTCCTCACATTTTGAAGTTCTCTAAATTGGCTGAAAATAACTTTTCTTGGTGCCTTATTGGTTTATCCTTGCAAACCTTTGTCATATTTTCACCTGACCACTTCTAATGACAGGCCTGTGCATGTATGTGTGTTGTGTGTGATTGTGCGCATGTACAAGCTTAAATAATGTGCCGACAGCACTGTTTTCAAGTTGGTGTTCATTAGGCTGTTTCCTCCTGGGCCGGGGCTACACTAATCCTGACACTGGCTGCTAGGAGAAAACCTCGCGGATCCCACACCGAACCTTAATAACCGCATCCGTGACCTCACTGCCAAGTACAGAATGGGACCCCCAGAGCTAGGAAATGTAGTTGTGTATTTTAATGAACTGCTACCCCTGCTAAAGATGCTTCTTTCACTTTTGTGCTCTGCAGAAAGACCAAGGGGGGTAGAAGGGACAAAGCTTTGAATAACTGCTTTCTAACACCAACGTGGCAAACAGGACAGAGCACATCACAAATCTAGGCAGGTGTGAGGTACAGGGGCTGAGATTTGCCCGTTCCCTCTGCATGCCCTTTCTTGACGCCAAAGTCCAATCAAGTGATCTTGGGAAAGAAATACGCCTCAGTTGAGGAGGGTGGTTCTGAAAGAAAAAGTTACCAAGACATTAAATCAGAGTGAGGTGTAGGCAGGATGTAAGTCACTAAGTAATAGAACTCAGAACTGATAAAGCTTCTAGCAGCTTGATGACAATTACAGGATTGATTTAAGCCAGGATAATGTCTGTGGTACATCATTTTATGAAAATATTATGTCATGTTGTTACAAACTGTATGTATAGTATGTATGTCAGGGATCCCCAAACTTTTTACACAGGGGGCCAGTTCACTGCCCCTCAGACTGTTGGAGGGCCAGACTATAAAAAAAAAAAACTATGAACAAATCCCTATGCACACTGCACGTATCTTATTTTAAAGTAAAAAACAAAATGGGAACAAATACAATATTTAAAATAAAAAGCAAGTAAATTTAAATCAACAAACTGACCAGTATTTCAATGGGAACTATAGGCCTGCTTTTGGCTAATGAGATGGTCAATATCCAGTTCCATATTTGTCACTGCTAGCCGTAACAAATGATATGACGCACTTCCGGAGTCGTGACGTATGCATTCCGCAGACTGGAAGTAGTACTGTACGTGAGCAACGCCGTGCTTTGTGATGCATCCTATGCTCCTCTCACTGACCACCAATGAAAGAGGTGCCCCTTCTGGAAATGCGGCAGGGGCCAGATAAATGGCCTCAGGGGGCCGCATGTGGCGCGCGGGCCGTAGTTTGGGGACCCCTGATGTATGTGATGTGGATGTGTATATACATAATATATATTATATATATGAGAGATTTAGTGACTTTTGATACAGGTTTGATACAGGTGAATTTGTTACTGAGCCAAATGAGGCACATACCAAGTCAGTTCGAGTCCAGGGCATTTAACGTTTTTATGATTTCCGTGTGTGTATAGTGCTTGCCCCATTCATGAAGATATCTCCCGAACTCACGAATCAGAGCCAGCGACATTTTATTTGTAGACAATCAACTTGAATCTGTAAATTATTACTGGCAGATGGTTATAATTCTGAATCCATACTAACAAGTGGAAACCCAGAGCATCTTGAGAAGTTTTTCTTTATTTGTTTCTGGAAGTCAGTGGAACAGCTGTGTATATGGTTATGTTAGTCTAATGATAATTTGCTGGCCTTATTATTTTAAAAATATTTTGTATGTATTATATTTGTGGGAAGGTAAATTAATGCTTTCAGATTTTTATCAAATATGGAGAATAGTTATGTATGAAAAACAAAGAAATGTCTATTTTTGTTTCTTTGTTCCCAACTAATGTAGGTAAATTTCAAAGTGCATTAAAACAATGATGAAGAAAATGAGATGCTGTTCAAGTTTGTTTCACCTCGTGGTTCTATGGAGACACACTGCTTTCTGAGAGTGTCTGAGGAGATGATGTGGTCCTAACTTCATGCTATTTCTCAGATGTACTTGAAACACAAAGGGTAATGTTTTTTATTAATAAGAAAAGCAGCCCTGGCTGGTTGGCTCAGCGGTAGAGCGTCGGCCTAGCGTGCGGAGGACCCGGGTTCGATTCCCGGTCAGGGCACACAGGAGAAGCGCCCATTTGCTTCTCCACCCCTCCGCCGCGCTTTCCTCTCTGTCTCTCTCTTCCCCTCCCGCAGCCAAGGCTCCATTGGAGCAAAGATGGCCCGGGCGCTGGGGATGGCTCTGTGGCCTCTGCCTCAGGCGCTAGAGTGGCTCTGGTCGCAACATGGCGACGCCCAGGATGGGCAGAGCATCGCCCCCTGGTGGGCAGAGCATCGCCCCATGGTGGGTGTGCCGGGTGGATCCCGGTCGGGCGCATGCGGGAGTCTGTCTGACTGTCTCTCCCTGTTTCCAGCTTCAGAAAAATGAAAAAAAAAAAAAAAAAAAGAAAAGCAAATTCCAATCACCAGAAACAGAACTAATGAAAACTTGTTTTACTTGAATATACTTCATAGGTTTCTCCTGCTGATCCTGTTATTGTTTCATTATTCACTTGCAGAAGAACTGAGGCATTACCTGAGACTCTGTTGTGTTTTATCATCCCTCTGTCTATACCAGCAGTTTTCAAACTTTTTCATGTCATGGCACACGTAAACTAATTATGAAAATTCTGCAACACACAGAATATATTTTTGCTGATCTAACAAAAAGTATAATTTTGATTGAGTTACCCAAAAAAACCCAATAGTAATTACTTTTTTGCTCCTAAGTGACTTTTTAAAAAACCAAGTGCCTATATCTGTCTATAAGGATTTCTGGTAACAAGAATTAACCAATCAGACACAACCTTATTATGCCACATGACCAATAAGATGTAACTCTGTTATATGACCTGTGCATTTATGGTTCGAAATGGCATTCACACCGGATGGCTATTGTGTTGGCTGTTGTCATTATTTGACAATCTAAGGAAAAAGAGGTCAGTGCCCCTGACTAAACAGTCAGGTACTAAATGTGTTAAACATTGTTGTGGCACACCAGTTGAAAATCGCTGCTATCAAATCTATTGGAGTAGATATTGGTGCTGTTGTTGTTCTGTGTGTCTGGTTGGGGAGCAAGAACTCTCCAAACTACTTATTCACCAGCTAGACCCACAACTTGATATCAGGCTGTAAATACAAGTCAGGGAATCCAGATAAGATGATATAAATTGATTTAGAGGTGGCACCTCCCTTATCTGTCTGGAAAGATGCTTAGTAAACATGAGAATACTTTCTTACTGGCTGCTGCTTGGGTGAGATGCAGACTAGCTACCAATCCACAACCACCACCTCATATGAATGCCTGGTGTATCTGTTTTCCAGCAATGGGCTGAGGCATAAGTATGGGAGAAGATAGGTAATTAGGAGCTTACAGTGTTGTTTGAGGGAGATCAGATAAATCCAGTATGAGAGTATACAATTCAATGGCAAAGTGAGTGCTGGGAACATGAGATTGGTGTATACGTCAGGACAACTGGGAGAAGAGGAGAGCATACAGTAGTTGAGCTGGATCCTGACAGAGCACCTGTACCTTTCTGTACAGGACTCTAGTTGGCACATATTCCCAGTGCTTTCTCATTGCTCATTTCCCCCCAAGGGAAAAGAGAGGAAAGGGCAAAGTCACAAGCTGGAACAAAGGGACCATTGGGTCTTAGACTGTTGGAGAAAATAGGTGGGCCCAGAGTATTACTGGTAATAATGCTTTAGTGATTTACAGAGCTCTTTAGTTTGTCATGGATGGAAACATGATCGAGAGGCAGTAGAATGGTTATGTGCATAGACTTGGGAGCTGGACTGACAGGAGTCTAATTCCAGCTCCACCATTTATGGGCTGTGTGATTCTGGACAGGTTAACCTGTTAATACTTCAGGTTTCTCATCTGTGAAAGGGCGGTAACAGTCATGCCCATATCTCAGGATTCAGAGATCTAACGGGTTAAATCAGGCAAAGGCAAGGTCAAGGTAAAGCAAAGAGGAGCAGCTGTTCAGGCATGGAATGGAAAGGGAATGGAAACACTAGGTTTTCACATTTGAGTCTGCATAAGAATCCTTTGGGGCTATTAGAAATGTAGATTCCCCAAAAAAAGAAAGAAAGAAATCGAAGGAGGGAGGGAAGGAGGGAGGGAGAGAGGAAAGAAGGAAGGAAGGAAGGAAGGCAGGAAAGAAAGAAAGAAAAAAGAAAAGGAAAGAAAGAAGAAAATGTAGATTCCTAAACTTCAGCTCCAGGGATTGAGATTTAGTAGGTCTGGAGCCCAAGAAACTCCTGTTTGCTATTTTTTTATTTTTCTGAGTTACAAAAAAGTTGCAAAGATAGTTCAGAGTTCCTGTATACCCCTTCCATACCCATTCCCCCCCCCCCAATGTTAACATATTATAGTACATTTTTCAAAATTAACAAGTCAACATTGGTTTATTACTGTTAACTCTAGACTTCATTTGGATTTCACCAGATTTTCCACTACTATTCTTTACCTGTTCCAGGATCCAATCCAGGATTCCACATTACATTTATAGCAACTTTGTTCTTCATAGCTACTTTCAGCTGACAGACGTGGCCTGGGGACATGTTGAGAAACACTAGATGTACAGGACTGAGCAAAGTCAAGGTGCCCCATCGCAACATTAAAATGAGTACATCTTTAAGGCAGAAAGGGATAAGTTGATGGATGGGTGGATATAGGTGGTTGATTTTAAAATTAGGATGGAATCCCCTTGGTTAGGTGAGAGGGGATACCTTGAGAAGCAAGACAATCTATTCCTAATGCCAGGTGAAATGAGTTTTGGAGTTTGGAATGTGGGGATGCTGCCTGTACTGAGGAGATTACATCTAGGGTTGTGGGTAGGTCAGGGGAGTCAGCAAGTGCAGTAAGCTAGGAACAGCTGCTTTGGGGAACACAGGAGGGCTCAAATAGGGGACTAAAGGGGATTGCAAGGGGCAGTTAACCTGTGAGCCAAGTTATAAAACCAGTATTTACTGGAGCCTTGTGATAATGTTTTGGAAACGGGTCATGGTAGTAAACACCATTAAGCATTGCCCGGTGGGCATTAGCAGAGGTCAAAGGGTGAAGGCTGAGATGATCTTGTTGAGGGCCAGCCCTAAACGGCAGTGGGCAGGGGACAGAATCCTGAGGCTCTGCCTTTGAAAGAGTCACTTTCAGTGAGGATGTGAAGGAGCCACTGCTGGGGGCTAAAAGTCAAGGTTAGTAGACTTGAGAAGAATAAGATGCAGTAATAGATGTTTCAAGAAAATGAAGAGTAAGATGAAGTAATAGATGTTTCAAGAAAATGCTAGCAGAATCATTTGAGGTCTTGAATACTGTTGATAGCTTCTGATGCTATCACTGAATTTCTCTCGCCATTCAAATTACGTAGCTCCCTTCATCGCAGTCAACAGTCACAAAACTTAGTTCTTTTTAAAAGGTTGTTAACCTTTTTTGACTCTGGATTCCTCTTCATTTCTAAACGATTTCACGTTCTTAGTTCTTTCTGCACCCTCAAGATCTTAAGCAACAAACTGCTGGTATTCCTAGAATTTATTTTACATTACATGGTCTCTCCGCTGGCAAACCGATTCAAAGTAGTTGAGTGGAAATTGCCTCAGAACTAAAACAGATTGCACCTGTGCTCTGGGGAACTGACTTTGCTAAAGGGCTCCAAGATGTTTTGTATTGTTTGCTGTCAGTGTCAGGCTAACCAGGTCAATAAGGGGCTAAATTAAGGCCATAGGAAATCTAACCCTTATTTCGTTGATAGGTGCTGAGTATAATCTGCAGATTCTGCATTCAAACACTTACCTGGGATATTTCTCTGCCAACTGTCAAGTGTTTTTCCAAGTAGCTTTGTATTCAAGAATGCAACTCTGAGTGAGGGAACAGTCTAGTCATTTTAGATGTGGTTAGGGAAAAGGCTTGGGTGATGAAAGATTTTAGCTAGCCTACATGCCATAGCTAAACATTTCCAAAAATACTGTATAACCTGAACACAGAGTGAATTCTTTTCTGTAGATACTGGTTTCAGCACTTTTAAAAAAAATCAAGGAATAGTATATTTATGGATACAGGAAAACTAAACCAAGAAGTGAACCATGAGCTGTTATAAAACCAGGATTCAGTGCTGCTGGATTTCAATAAGTGTAGGCATATGGGACATAGTAGGAAGGACAGGGCCATGTTGGATTCTGATACAGTGTGGAAGAACTTTCCCATTGTTTTAGAATGAACCATATAAAACTGCTGATAGGCAACCATTTTTGACATACAAAACTGGCAATTTTATTTGGTTCAGACATTTTAGACACTTCGTCTTTTCCTTGTAATAAAGACTTAAGGGTTCGGGTAACAATATACCAGTGTTAAAATTTCATTGAGGTCAGTATTCCAATGGGGGATGGGAACTGAAAGACAATAAATTGGAGTCAAGGTAATCAGGTATTCTTTTAGTCTTATCACTGTAGGGCACAAACATTTCCGAAGTATAAAACCCAGAAAACTGCCTGTTATCACCCTACTAGTAACTAGTTTCCATGCCCCATAACCTCTGTCAGAGAACCTACCGACTTTCAGTGATGTTTATAGTCTCATCCGAGGTTGACTAAATTTCTCATTTCTTAAAGTGGCCATATCACCTTCTAGAGTTAAAGCTAAAGGGGAAAGAGCAATTTTTAGTTATTCTAGTTATTCCACCAATTTGTTCTTGAAACCAGATTCATGTCCAACGTCCCTTCTCCAAATTCTTTTATCCTTTTGACCACTCATAAATGTCAGCATTTCTGCATAGTAGCTGGCATATTACTATGGGGTGCAAACTATCTTGCAGACAGTGACACGTGGTATTTTTTTGTCCTTTTAAACTAAATCAGATCATTTTTCCTAATCAGCAATTTATCAGGAACAAGTGATAAGATTTGTCCTTAGTGAAATAAGGAACATGAAAATAGAGTAAAATTATCAGGATTTACTGAATATACTCAGCTGAGTGGCTAGGGTCTTAGTTATAAGTAAATCTTAGAGAATTTGGTGTATTTCTCCCATCCAAGTCTAACCAGGCTCAACCCTGCTTAGCTTCTAACATCAGATGAGATTGGGCACATTCTGGGAGGTATGGCTGTAGACAGAATTCGGTATATTTCTAACTGAAATATAAGTCTGAAAATAGCATTTTAAAGTAATCTTTAAACAGTTCCTATGCTTCCATTTTCTGACCTGTTTAATTGCTTGAAATCCCCAAATAACTTACATTCTGATCTAGTTTTCCTTTCTCTCTGATATGTTTTACCTACTTTTTTCTTCCAATGTGTTTTTCCCCCTCTAGGCACAATAATGAACTTTATTCAAAGATGCTATCTAATGCATCATACCACTGAGTACTGTGGCCACTGATGTTAAGTGTAATAAATTATCTTTAGGTTGAAAAGAGCTTAAGACAAACGAGTGCATCTTAGAGGCAAAGGTCAAACCAACTTATGGTCAGGTTAAAAATGCTTTAAGACATCACTATCAGAGTTGGTTGAAAACATCTAAACTTAGGGAAGAGAAGGTTTTACAAAACACTTTAGCCATTCTTTAATTAAAATACTTTATTAGCTTTTATTTTAATATAAACATGAGTAAGAAAACCCACGTAAGTTGTAGCATTCATTTCAAATAAAAATGAAGTCAATACTTGAATCTCCAAGCTCTGAATTCCATAAACAATGTTTTTTGAGGTGGTAAATTTTAATATTTTATTTATCATTACATTTTCTGTCTTTTAAAAATGATGGAATCTGCAGTACTCAATATAATGTGAAGCCTTGCTATATTGAAAATATTCCTTGGCACAGAAATACTTTGTTTATAGGCAGAATTTCTAGGACTACATTTTAGAAGGTAGGAGAAAAATTTCACATAATCAAGAACATTAATTTTAAAAAAACATTTCAAGTTTAGGTGACATTTTACCAATTTCCTAAACAGTTGACCTGACCTTTAAGGCCTGAAGTTAGGGTTCCTAAGATTTGAATAGAATCTTAAGGAATGTTCCTTGAATAGAAACACTTAAATGAGACACCTACAGCCACATAAACATGAGAAATAGAAAGGCTCTTTCATATTACCTACTTTCATAACACTACTATGATCTAATTCCTTTCAATTTATTACATGTGAATTAACACTGCTCCTCATAATCTTCCTTTACCAAAATGTAGGAAAAGTAACTTTGGTGATCAAAGCAGGTATACCGTTCAGCCCTACAAAGAACTATTGTTAAAAGAGGGTATTTCTGTGAAGATACAGGGTGTCCCCCTAAAGTCTTAGTGCAATTTTAAGCTTTGGCAGTTGTAGAAGTATAAATAAATACTAAAGACTTATAAAACATTTGAAAGTTTAAAACTCTCTTAAACTTAGTTTTGGATATTTTAAATATTAAACTTTTAGTTTTAATTACTTTGTTTCATCCTCTCTTAAAGATGGCAAAGATTGGCTGAAACAACAACAAAAAGTTTACTATTTTAAAAGTAAAGTTCCTAAAAAAAAAAAAAAGTAAAGTTAAAGAGACAGAAGATGGCAGTGGAGTAGGCAGACGCACAGACTCCCAGCTCACACCACCGAACTGGATTGCAAACTAATTTATGAACAATCAGCTTGAAAAACCAAATCTGGACTACAAGAACAGCTCTCAAAAACCAAGGAGCAAAGAAGAAGCTACAACAAACCTGGTAGGGAGCTCCTGAATCTCCCCTGCTTACAGAACAGAGGGGGTGGTGAGGCTGAGAGCCCAGAATGGCTCTCTCTCCAAGGAAAAGAGCAGTAAATACTGCTCACAGCCACTTGCCTGGCGACCAGGAAACGAGGTGTGTTGAAAGGGCCGGCTTGTCTTCCAAAAAGAAAGGGGAGAGAGAGAGACAGATGGTGAAGGGCAGAGGAATGCAGAGGATGACCTGAAAAGCTGACTCATTCAGTGCTGGAGGCAGCCATAGCTGGGGGAGGGGCTGATCCTTCCACAAAACAAAAGTCAAAGTGCTTCCAGGGCACAGATCTCCAGACAGCTCTCCAGCTCAAATCAGCAGAACAAGGCACAGCTGAAAACAAGAAGTGGGGAGGAGGGGCAGTAACTCAGGTCTCCATGGAGATCTGAGATACACCTCCTCTACTGAAGCTGAGAAAGCAACCCACCCCCAGAGAGATTAACTGGCAGAAGAGGACTTCAGAGTCTCCGGTTACACCCACCACATTCCTGGATACAGTTTCAAATAAGCCCCCTGCTGAGATCAGCAAACAAGACAATCAGCTGTTAAGAAAACAAACAAATCAAGACTTCAAAGTGGCCCAAATCCGAAAGTGGATTACAAATAATAGCTGATGCCAACCCAAGAAGACCTAGAAATAACACAATTGAAAACTGGAGGCAGACAACACCAAGCCTAGACTCAACCAGCTCTACAAACAAAACACCCACACACACATATATAATGAGAAGGTAGAGAAGTGCAATCCAAATGAAACCACAAGAGAAGCATACAGGAAATGAACTGAGTGATATGGAAGTAACCAAACTTCTGGATGCAGAGTTCAAAATAATGATTGTCAGGATGCTTAGGGATCTTAGAGCAACAATGAATGTCATTATGAACACCTAAATAAAGAAATAGCAAGTAAAAAAAAGGATATTGAAATATTAAAAAAAGAATCAGTCAGAGATGACAAATACAATATCAGAAATGAAGACCACAATGGAAGGAATTAAAAACAGGATGGATAGAGTTGAGGTTTGAATCAGTGAGTTGGAGGACAACTTCAATGAAGGCAAGAAAGCAGAGAAGAAAAAAGAGACTCAAAAAGTCTGAGGAAACTCTTAGAGAGCTCTGTGACAACATGAAGAGAAATAACATCCACATCGTAGGGGTTCCTGAAGAAGAAAAGAAAGAACAAGGGATAGAGACTTTGTTCAATCATATCATAGCTGAAAACTTCCCTAAATTAATGCAAGAAAAACTCTCACAAGTTCAAGAAGCACAGAGAACTCCATTAGAGAGAAACCCAAAGAAACCTACACCAAGACACATCATAATTAAAATACCAAAGCTAAGTGATAAAGAAAAACATATTAAAAGCTGCTAGAGAAAAAAAGGCTATCACCTACAAATGAGCCCCCATAAGGATGACATCAGACTTCTCAACAGAAACACTTGAGGCCAGAAGGGAATGGCAAGAAATATTCAAAGTAATGCAGAACAAGAACCTACAACCAAGACTACTTTATCTAGCAAAGCTATCATTTAAAATTGAAGGAGAAATAAAAAGCTTCCCAGACAAAAAAAAACAAAAAACAAAAAAAACTCAAGGAATTCATTACAACCAAACCAATGCTGCAGGAAATGTTAAGGGGTATGGTGTAAACAGATCAAAGGTAAAAAAGAATATAGCAAAAAGGGGAATACAGCTTTCAAGAATAAAATGGCAATAATCAACTACATATCAATAATAACCTTAAATGTAAATGGATTAAATGATCCAATCAAAAGACATAGGGTAGCTGCATGGATAAGAAAACAGGACCTGTACATATGCTGTCTACAAGAGACACACCTTAAAACAAAAGATGCACATTGGCCTGACCTGTGGTGGCACAGTGGATAAAGCGTCAACCTGGAAATGCTGAGGTCGCCGGTTCGAAACCCTGGGCTTGCCTGGTCAAGGCACATATGGGAGTTGATGCTTCTTGCTCCTCCCCCTTCTCTCTCTCTCTCTCCTTTCTAAAATGAATAAAAAATAAAAAATTAAAAAATATATATATAAAATATTAAAAAAAAAAAAAGATGCACATAGACTGAAGGTAAAAGGATGAAAAAAAACATTTCATGCAAATGGAAATGAAAAAAAAAAGCTGGGGTAGCAATACTTATATCAGACAAAATGGACTTTAAAACAAAGAATATAGTAAGAGATAAAGAAAACCACTACATAATGATAAAGGGAGCAATCCAACAGAAAGATATAACTATTATAAATATCTACACACCTAATATAGGAGCACCTAAATTTATAAAGCAGACTTTGATGGATTTAAAGGGTGAGATCAACAGCAATACTATAATAGAAGGGGATTTTAATACCCCACTAATATCACTCGATAGATCCTCAAGAAAGAAAATAAACAAAGAAACAGCAGACTTAAAAGACACACTAGATCAACTCGATTTAATAGATATCTTCAGAACTTTTCACCCTAAAGCAGCAGAATATACACTCTTTTCAAGTGCTTATGGTACATTCTCTAGGATAGACCACATGTTAGGGCACAAAAGTGATCTCAACAAATTTAAGAAGATTGAAATCATATCAAGCACTTTCTCTGATCACAATGGCATGAAACTAGAAATCAACCACAACAGAAAAGCTCAAAAATTGTCAAACACATGGAAAGTAAATAGCAGGTTGTTAAATAATGAATGGATTAAAAATGAGATCAAAGAAGAAAAAAATTCCTAGAAACGAATGATAATGAGCATACAACAACTCAAAATTTATGGGACACAGCGAAAGCAGTACTGAGGGGGAAGTTCATAGCACTACAGGCACACTTTAAGAATCTAGAAAAAGCTCAAATAAACAACTTAACCCTGCATTTAAAAGAACTAGAAAAAGAACAGCAAGTAAAGCCCAAGTGTAGTAGAAGGAAGGAAATAATAAAGATCAGAGCAGAAATAAATGACATAGAGGCTAAAGAAACAATACAGAGGATCAATGAAAGTAGGAGCTGGTTCTTTGAAAAGGTAAACAAGATCAATGAACCTCTAACTAGACTCACCAAGAAAAAAAGAGAGAGGACTCAAATAAATAAAATTAGAAATGAGAATGGAGAAATAACAACTGACACAACAGAAATACAAAATATTGTAAGAAAATACTATGAAGAACTGTATGCCAAAAAACTAGACAATTTAGATGAAATGGACAAATTCCTTGAAACATACAATCTTCCAAAAATCAATCTGGAAAAATCAGAAAACCTAAACAGACTGAGTACACCAAATGAGATAGTAAGTTATCAAAAAATTCCCCAAAAAGAAAAGCCCTGGGCCAGATGGCTTCACAAATGAATTATACCAAATATTCAAAGAACTAACTCCTATCCTTCTCAAGCTATTTCAAAAAATTCAAGAGGAAGGAAGACTTCCAAGCTCCTTTTATGAGGCGAGCATAATTCTGATTCCAAAACCAGGCAAAGACAACACAAAGAAAGAAAATTATAGGCCAATATCCCTGATGAATATAGATGCTAAAATCCTCAACAAAATATTAGCAAACCAGATCCAACAATATATGGAAAAAATCATACACCATGATCAAGTGGAATTTATTCTCGGGAGGGAGGCAAGACTGGTACAATATTCGCAAATCAATCAATGTGATTCATCACATAAACAAAAGGAAGGAGGAAAACCAAATGATAATTTCAATAGATGCAGAAAAAGCATTTGATAAAATCCAGCACTCATTCATGATCAAAACTCTCAACAAAGTGGGAATACAGGGAACATACCTCAACATGATAAAAGGCATCTATGACAAACTCACAGCCAACATCATACTCAATGGGCAAAAATTAAAAGCAATCCCCTTAAGATCAGGAACAAGGCAGGGGTGCCCTCTTTCACCACTCTTATTCAACATAGTTCTGGAAGTCCTAGCCACAGCAATCAGACAAGAAGAAGAAATAAAAGGAATTCAAGTTGGAAAAGAAGAAGTAAAACTATCATTATTTGCAGGTGATATGATATTGTATATAGAAAACCCTAAAGTCTCAATCAAAAAAAACGACTAGACTTGATAAAGGAATTTAGCAAAGTGGCAGGATATAAAATTAATACTCAGAAATCAGAGGCATTTTTGTATACAAGCAATGAACAGTCAGAAATAGAAATTAAGGAAACAATCCCATTCACTATTACAACCAAAAAAATAAAGTACTTAAGAGTACATTTAACCAAGGAGACTAAAGACTTGTACTCAGAAAATAATAAAACATTGATAAAAGAAATCAAGGAAGACACAAACAACTGGAAGCATATACCATGTTCATGGTTAGGAAAAGTAAACATCATTAAAATGTCTATATTACCCAAAGCAATTTATAAATTCAATGCAATACCTATTAAAATACCAATGACATACTTTAAAGATATAGATCACTTATTCCAAAAATTTATATGGAACCAAAAGAGAACACGAATAGCCTCAGCAATCTTAAAAAAAGAAGAATAAAGGGGGAGGTATCACACTTTGATATCAAGCTATACTACAAGGCCACTGCACTCAAAACAGCCTGGTACTGGCATAAGAACAGGCATATAGATCAATGGAACAGAACAGAGAACCCAGAAATAAACCCACAGCTCTATGGACAACTGATATTTGACAAAGGAGGTAAGATAATACAATGGAGTAAAGATAGCCTCTTTAATAAATGATGTTGGGAAAATTAGACAGCTACTAACAAAAAAATGAAACTAGACCACCAACTTACACCATTCAGAAAAATCAACTCAAAATGGATAAAAGACTTAAACATAAGCCGTGAAACCATAAGCATCTTAGAAGAAAACATAGGCAGTAAGCTCTCCGACATCTCTCGCAGCGATATAATTGCTGATTTATCTCCATGGACAAGTGAAATAAAAGATGGGATAAACAAATGGGACTATATCAAACTAAAAAGCTTTTGCACAGCTAAAGACAATAAGAACAGAATAAAAAGACAAACTACACAATGGGAAAACTTTTTTTTTTTTTTTTTTTCTGAAGCTGGAAATGGGGAGAGACAGACAGACTCCCGCATGCGCCCGACCAGGATCCACCCGGCACGCCCACCAGGGGCGAAGCTTTGCCCACCAGGGGGCGATGCTCTGCCCCTCCGGGGCGTCGCTCTGCTGCAACCAGAGCCACTCTAGCGCCTGGGGCAGAGGCCAAGGAGCCATCCCCAGCGCCCAGGGCCATCTTTGCTCCAATGGAGCCTTGGCTGCGGGAGGGGAAGAGAGAGACAGAGAGGAAGGAAGGGGGGGGGGAGAGGCAAATGGGCGCTTCTTCTATGTGCCCTGGCCGGGAATCGAACCTGGGTCCCCCGCATGCCAGGCCGACGCTCTACCGCTGAGCCAACCGGCCAGGGCTGGGAAAACATATTTGACAGTACGTCTGATAAGGGGTTAATAACCAAAATTTATAAAGAACTTGTAAATCTCAACACCAGGAAGACAAACAATCCAATCAAAAAATGGGAAAAAGAAATGAATAGACACTTTTCCAAAGAGGACATACAGGTGGCCAATAGGCATATGAAAAAATGCTCAACATCACTAATCATTAGAGAAATGCAAATTAAAACCACAATGAGATATCACCTCACACCAGTCAGAATGGCGCTCATCAACAAAACAACACAGAATAAGTGCTGGCGAGGATGTGGAGAAAAGGGAACCCTCTGCACTGCTGGTGGGAATGCAGACTGGTGCAGCCACTGTGGAAAACAGTATGGAGATTCCTCAAAAAATTAAAAATCGAACTGCCTTTCGACCCAGCTATCCCACTTTTAGGAATATACCCCAAGGACACCATAGAACTGTTCCAAAAGGAGAAATGCACCCCCATGTTTATGGCAGCATTATTCACAATAGCGAAGATCTGGAAACAGCCCAAGTGTCCATCAGAGGACAAATGGATTAAAAAGCTTTGGTACAGGCCTGACCTGTGGTGGTGCAGTGGATAAAGCGTCGACCTGGAATGCTGAGGTCACCGGTTCGAAACCCTGGCTTGCCTGGTCAAGGCACATATGGGAGTTGATGCTTCCAGCTCCTCCCCCCTTCTCTCTTTCTGTCTCTCTCTCCTTTCTCTCCCTCTCTGTCTCTCTCTCTTCTCTAAAAATGAATAAATAAAATAAAAAGCTTTGGTACATATATACTATGGAATACTACTCAGCTATAAGAAATGATAACATCGGATCATTTACAACAACATGGATGGACCTTGATAACATTATACGGAGTGAAATAAGTAAATCAGAAAAAACTAAGAACTATATGAACCCATACATAGATGGGACATAAAAATGAGACTCAGAGACATAGACAAGAATGTGATGGTAACAGGGGGTGGGATGGGGGGGAGGGGGCGAGGAAGGAGAGGGGGTGGTGGGGGAAGGGATGAGAACAAAGAAAACCAGATAGAAGGTGACTGAAGACAATTTGACTTTGGGTGAGGGGTATGCAACATAATCAAATGTTAAAATAATCTGGAGAGGTTTTCTTGGAACATATGTACCCTGATTTATCAATGTCACTGCATTAAAATTAATTAAAAATAAATAAAAATAAAATGACACAGCTGCTATAGAAAAAAAAGTAAAGTTAATTACAGTTAAAATTCAATATTTAAAGTTAATTAGGCCCTGGCCAGTTGGCTCAGTGGTAGAGTGTCGGCCTGGCATGCAGGAGTCCCAGGTTCAATTCCTGGCCAGGACACACAGGAGAAGTGCCCATCTGCTTCTCCACCCCTCCCCCTCTCCTTCCTCTCTGTCTTTCTCTCTTCCCCTCCCACAGCTGAGGCTCCATTGGAGCAAAGTTGGCCCGGGTGCTGAGGATGGCTACATGGCCTCTGCCTCAGGCGCTAGAATGGCTCTGGTCTCAACAGAGCAATGCCCCAGATGGGCAGAGCATCGCCCCCTGGTGGGCATGCCAGGTGGATCCCGGTCAGGCGTATGCGGGAGTCTGTCTGACTGCCTCCCCGTTTCTAACTTCAGAAAAATACAAAATAAATAAATAAATTTTTAAAAATAAAATTAAAGTTAATTAAATTAAAAATTATTTTTCTTAGAGCTAAATTTAATTAAAATTTTCAATTAAACTTAAATAATTTAAAATCTTAAATATTAAACTTTTTTTTTAGTTTTGTTTTGTTTCCTCTCTTGAAGATGGCATCATTATCATTTGTTTTTAACATCCTATTATAGTTCTTCGGATATGCAGTATGCATGCACTCATAGCTGATATGATAATTTAACTGGTTTCTGAGATGTGAGATGGAATTTCTTCAGTTCTTAGAGATGAGGGGCACATGATGTTTCAGCTGGTCATTTCTTCCTTAAGAGAGGACGGCTCAAGAGCGCTGAGTACCAATAAGGTTATCAGCACTGCCAGACCTTCTCAGAACATTTTTGTGCAGATCTTTCTCTTCGCACAATCTGGAAATAACCTAGAAAGGGCAATCAACAAAACACAGGTACAATAAAAAAAATACAAGGGTTTCAACCTTTAAAAAAAGTGTCTCTGATAGTACACACATTCACACTCCTTTATATGGTTGAGAGTTACTCCCGCCCTCCGTAGCTGACATTGCCAGGTTATGGTTATGCTACTTCCTGCTAATTCACTAAGGTGAGTTCTTTAGGGGCTACGATTAGATTGCCAGAGCCAAAGGGAACTAGAACTATTTTAAAATTGGGTTCAGGATGTCGAGGTCATGACAGGCTCCCAACAGCAATATCATCTGCTGCTTGTTCCTTAAACATAGTGAACATACACTTGGGCAAAATCAGTGTTTACTCAGCTATTCAAATTCTACCCAACCTTCATTAGTTGTTATGCACTCTGAGCATGTTTTAATGAGGCACCCACGTGCTGTAATTTATCAGGAGACCCAAAAGCTCCAGTGACTGAAGCACCGTAAGGAACGATTCACTTGCACATTAATTATGGTAGAAAAACATCTGATTCTAAAGAACTACCAAGGTACCACAGACAGTGTCCATTTTACACGTGTCTATTTATTTTATTTTATTTTATTATTTTTATTATTTTTGTATTTTTCTGAAGCTGGAAACGGGGAGAGACAGTCAGACAGACTCCCACATGCACCCGACGGGGATCCACCCGGCACGCCCACCAGGGGCGACACTCTGCCCACCAGGGGGCGATGCTCTGCCCCTCCGGGGCATCGCTCTGCCACGACCAGAGCCACTCTAGCGCCTGGGGCAGAGGCCAAGGAGCCATCCCCAGCGCCCAGGGCCATCTTTGCTCCAATGGAGCCTTGGCTGCGGGAGGGGAAGAGAGAGACAGAGAGGAAGGAGGCGGGGGTGGAGAAGCAAATGGGCGCATCTCCTATGTGCCCTGGCCGGGAATCGAACTCGGGTCCCCCGCACACCAGGCCGACGCTCTACCGCTGAGCCAGCCGGCCAGGGCCAACATGTGTCTATTTTAATTGTGATGACTTTGCTGTATACTCACCGGAAGTCAAAACCATAAACATTACTTTGTCCCGTGTCCTTTACCATTTCCATTAAATACCCCTGCACTTTCTACACTCAGTGCTTGACACACAGCACACATTTTCTGTCTCTCAGATTAGTCACTAATGTTTTGTCTGCTAAACTCATGGGACTGAACCCTGATATATAGAAAAGACATGAATTTTCAAACTGAATTAAAGTAGCAAGTACATTATGTACATAGATATCTTTAGTGATATTTGTAAAAATTATTCATGTATGGTTATAAAGAAGGGAAGAGGTTCAAATGGAAAACCATTCACAGATTAAATTTGATTTAAAATATTCTGAGTTAGCTTGACCTGTGGTGGAGCAGTGGATACAGTGCTGACCTGGAATGGTGAGGTCGCTGGTTCAAGACCCTGTCCGGTCAAGGCACATATGGGAAGCAAGTTGATACTTCCCATCCCCCTCCACCTCCCCCATTCTTTCTCTCTCTCCTCTCTGTTAAATCAATAAATGAAATCTTTAGAATAGTCTGAGTTATGGTCACAAAAGAAATCTATAATTTTTTAATAATGTGGTATCTTTGTAGAAACCATTAAAGACCCCATATATGATGCAGAAGAGTTAATAAACTCTTTTTCAATGTGTTAATCTAAAAAAACTTTCCATTTTTATAATCACTGCTTAATATGACTTGTCCCCAGATGTTGGCTGTGCTGACTGACAGAAACCCCACTCAGTGAGTCCACAGCCTTACCTCCAGCTCCTGCACTCTTTTTTGGTTGAGAGGATGAAATCAAAGTCTAGATTTTTATATACTCTCAAACGGAGCTCAAAGTAGCACCCAAAATAACTTTATTTTGAAATATTAACATCATAATGGAGAAAGTCCTCCAACTCTTCTACCATCTCCTTCCTGGGGAAGGAAGAGGAGACAAAACCAACACAGGACAATTTTAGTCAGCTGGGCTATCTTCAAAAATACCACTCTAAGCTATGAGGGTGGCTCTAAATTTTGTTTTGAAACAAAAGCTACTCAGTTGTGTCAATAACATTAATGTTCAAACAAGTACAGCTGTTTGTGGTCCTGTCTGCATCCCAGCACTCTGAGTTTGGGACGAGGGCAGGAGGCTATGGCCCTCTTGTGCACTGTGCTGCTGACTCGGGCACCTTCTCCAGACTTCCATTAGTGCAGCTGTACAATTCACGCTCCCCACTCGCTTGCAAGGCCCCACTGTAGAGATCAGATGAAAGGAATGATGTATGCTGTTTATCAGCTCTGAAGAACTTGCAGACATTTTCAGCAGGCTGATAACAGGAGGGGGCTTATTGAAGTAGAGACGCACCAACAAAAGGAGTGGGCACATCACCACGGCAACAAGTGGATGCATTGAGAGCCATGGCTATTATCCCTGAGGGGGAAACTCTTGAGGCAGCAAGGATTCAGCTCAAATAAATAAATAAGTAAACAAGCCACATTCAATGGGAAAGGGAACCCTTCTTGCAGCCCCAGTGCACGGGGCTCACGTCAGGGCATATGCTAGTTTCTGTTCACCTTCATCCTACTGGGGTGGGAAACTGTCACTATGACAGGAAAGGGTACACTTTTTAAACTGGAAGGCAGAAAGATTAATGAGAGATGTCTTGGCTGTACTAACCCCACTTTATGATACAACCTCTGATACAGCACTGGACTCAAAATCCAACAGTGTTTCTCCCGTGTTGAGAATGCAATCCTGAGATGCTCACATCCACCACCCCTTGACAGACAGAACAGGAACACGGCCACCGGGGGTGAGCTCAATAAAGTGGGGAAGGAAAGTTGGGAGCAGGCCTTTGCTATGTGACCATACTGCTGTCACCTGCCAAGTATTTACATGTGAAGTTAAAGCACATCACTTTACATTAACCCCTTGATAGAATTAATTATATAAAAATGATATATACCTGAACAAACATGAGAGACTTATTTCTTAACATATTTGGTTTTTTAGTTTTAATATTTTATCTATTGGATAGGTCAAAAAGGCTCAATGTTCTCCTGTCTGGATAGCAGTCAGAATATGAGCAGAAAAGAGATTTCTTTTTCATTTGTTAAACTTTAATCCCAACTGAACCTACTTCCAAAATTAATTTCCTATTCATATGGCCATAAATCTATAGAAATGTAAATCAGATAATGCTTTGATAATCAGCTAATCAGGACTTAATTCACTACAGGAATAATTGCACTTCACTATCCCTTTTATACTTTCTCCACTAATACACTTTAATTGTCTAGAAATATAGTACTTCATAGGATTAACATGTCTATTAGTAGAAGTTTAATCATGGAAGAAAATCTTTATGTCTGCAGAATGTGCACCTTCAGGGTTTTTTGTTGTTTTTTTAATGGCTAGATGGCTGAATAGCATACCATTTACAGGTACAGCAAATTTTCTGAATCGCAGCTGCTCAGTTTAACTTACTCTTTTGAAGGGAAATATATTCTAATGTTGGAAAGTTTTAAGAAAAAGCAAACGCCAATTTTTCAATTTAGACTCAAAATGAGATCATTACAAATAGTCAACAGCAGAGAGATGAGACCAGTGTACACTAAACATTGTTGTAATCCCTTCCAATGTCCAAAGGTCATAAACAAAAGCAGCCTGTTACAAACATCGCTCCTGGAGGTTTTCTGTTCATTCGTAAAAGGCATTGTTTACAACCAGTCTTCCTATACTAGACACGGCCCCCACTGCCCCTGGAGCTCACACCTGTGAAAACCCACACATTTCCCTGCCTGTTCTCTGATGTTATAACTAGAGCCAGAGCCCCAGCCAGCTCAGCTGCAGGTTTTGAGAAAATGTCAGCTGCCACCATGGCAGGGCTAGTATTCATGGTTACAAATTTTCCTTATTTCAGGGGCCAGTTTGAAGACTTACCACAGTGGTGATCAGTGATGTTAGCTTCTGCATCTTACTTTTGGAAGTGTACAAGTGCACTTTGGTACTTCGGAATGAGTCTGACCTAGAGTAACGAGCAAAGGAAACAAACTCTTGGCACTGCTGCCAGGATCCTGCTCTTCCTATGCTTTTCAGTATTATCAAGAGGTGTTCTTTCACACTTTCCTAAATGCCATCACAAAGACATTTTCCCTGTCACGTGGGCAGTTTGAAAGTCTGCTGGAAATACCTCTTTGGCTCATCCTGCCTGCCACCCTCGACCCTCACAGTAGATCAAATGCCCTTGTTTAGTGCTTCTCTCACGTGTGCCAGCTATGTGAGTGCCCTCAGGGTTGACCTACAGCCCTCACAGTGCACTGCTGTGGTTGCCAAGAGCCTCGGAAATTCTCAAATGAGATAAGCGCTAGTGAAGGCCAGTGATGTTTCCCCCTCCAACTGCCTGGGAGGGAGGAGCTTTCTAACTCAGGAGACTTGCTTTTAAACACATGCAATTCTCTTAAAGAGACAGGAGAGAGCACAGGGATGAAACCTTTATATGTGGTTAATTTTCTATTATGGCGAGTTTAACAACAGAACTTCAGATAGAAAGGAGGGAAAGACCAGTAAAAGCAAATATACAATATGTGACCCAGGTTTAAGCTATAACTTCTCAATAGTCTCATGGCCCTAAGACCTGTGCAACAGTGGCCAAACAGCTATTTCAAGGGCCAAATGTAGGCTCCTTAAAAATGGACTGGAACTGGTAGATGGCTTTAAGAAAGCATGAAGATATTTACTGTACTGCTGTTCTGGTCGTAAGCTTGTAAAATGTCTGCCAAAACCAGCAGAGAAACAATTATCTAACAGATTATTACAACAATAATACATCAAGACCTATTAAATGTTGAGGAATATGAAGTGTTAGGTCACAAAAGAAGTATTGATATATAATTTTATGCCTATGTCTCTGCACAAAGTTACCTTTACAAATATTTAACATATAAGCTCTATGGGGGCACATGAGGTACTGCTAAACAGTTAAAAAATCTCACCCAAACCTTAACAAACTCACATGTCCTTAATTGAAATGCCTACGGTTTCCTGGACGTAGTCCATATCCAACGCATTCTGATCACCCGAAACCTTGCAGTCAAGGTAAGCAGCTGCCACAAGCCTCCTCCAGTTCTTGGGGCAGATATCAATTTCAGCGGAAGTTACAAGTCTTTTTAGAAGAACCTGCAAAAGAAGAGCACCAGTCTTTGATTTTGGTTCAGTTTAAGTGCTGTGATAAGAACTGTTAGGAATGGCAGATTTTATCTCTTCTTTTTAACATGCCTTTTATTTTTAGGTTCTGCAGAGGCTGCTTGGGCAGAATCAGAGGCGAAGTCGCAGTTAGCCCAACTTTTGGACACAGGAATGAATGTACATCTTAGCAAAGGTCATGCTGAAGAAGTGCATTGTGTTAGTACCTTTCCACTTATAACGGGCAGCATATACAGGCCCAGTGTAGATTCAAGTTGTTCAACAAATACTATCACATACAGTGTTTCATACCTGGCTGGTAGTTATATGGGGATTTTACATAATTCTTGCATATGTAAATCCTGAACACATTTAGATCTTCTTTTCTTAATAACCAGTCCTTTTGTGGCACAAGCTAAAGATAAAAACTGGTGGTCAACGGAGCCTCCCAGTGGCTGTTGTGAGGTACAGCAGGACAGCAATACAAACAGCTGGGCTTCAGGCTGATCTGTACAATAGACAGTGTTCCTAGTGTTCCTGCCTGGGCGCCTTTGTGAGGAACACACATCCATACAAAGGACAGTCTTTCTCATACTCCTTAATATTCACACCTGCATTATCATTTTATGAAATGCATCTCTGTCTTACAGAATCTGAAGCTTTAGTCAATTCTGTTGGTTTCAGGTGGTAACGGAACTGCCAGTCTGTGTCCCTGACACTCCTCTACACCTGCCGGTAACTTGTGAGATTTCATGACTTTTTTTTCATGTACTAAATGTCTATTCTACAAAGAACTAGGCAAAGTTAACAGCTGAGTAAAGATTATAGATTTAAGTTTCAATTGGTTGTTACCTCAAAAGGTGCTTTGCAGAAGAGTACATATGCCATTTGAGAAACAGAAAAAAGTTCAGTTTTAGAGTGTGTTTACTGTCTGAAGGTTATCAGATTGACAGCTCAGATTTGCAGATGTTCTCCAAACTCAACTGTGATTTCCAAACAAATGATTACTGAACATGATATGTTCTTAGTGAAATTCTGCACCCGTTCCCTGAAACACAGTGCTCTCAGGTATCCTAAGAACAAACTCCTTGTATGCATAGTTCAACTGTCTATAGAAATAATTAAGGCACTTATACAACACTGGCTTTCTCTCAACTTCCTGTTGTTGTTACAGCAGACTTGCTACATTACTCATTCATTCACACCACTTGGCCTGCTGTGTCAGTGGGATTGAGATGTCTCTTCTCACCGAAGCTAACTCGTCTATCACCAAATCGATCTCACTCTACTTCCGCAGAACACTGCTCCCACAATTACCTTTTTGAGAATCCTCCATCTGCCAGATATTTTCCCCAATGTGACTGTGTTTATGTTGTTGCCACCACACCCTCCACAACTCCCAGAATGCTTCCTCTCACCTCGCTGAGTTAAGTGCCCTCACGCGGCTTCTCATCTCCCACTCTCTCCTTAGCCCACGTTAGTCCGCCCCGCCATCGTCACTCTACTCCAACCACTACTGCTAACTGAGGTGCCTTCTCGCATACATACCAACTCCACTGGTTAGTATGCCCTAAAAACACGAGGGACACTGCCATTTGCCTAGTTGCTGGGGCAAAAACCTCCATCTGAGTTAGCCCGCTCCAATCTGTTAACAATTCTTGTTATCTCTACCTGTCACTGGTAATCTGATCACTATTTGTCGCTTCTCACTTGTATCACAGTTATTGCCTCCTGGCCCACTCAGGCTCCCAACTAGTCTGTTCTCCCCAAAGCAGCCAGAGTAGCCTCTTTAATTAAGAGCATTTCACTCCCCTGCTCAGTATCTCAGTACCTGCCAAAGGTTTCCCGTCAAACAAAATGTTCACTTACACGCGTGGCCTGCCAGCTACAGGTTCTACAGGACAGGACACCGGCCTTCTGTGCCTCCCGTCCTACAAGCTTTCCTGTCTCACACTCTCACTGCGCTGGCCAGACCTCCTGTCCCTCGAGCACACACAGCATGTTCCTGTCCGAGGTCCTGCACTTCCCCCTCTGCCTGTAAGGCCGGAGCTCCTTGTCTTCCTCAGTTCACTCAGCTCTCGTTCTAATGTTCCCTCTTTACAGAGGCTCTTCCTGATCATCCTATCTAAAGTAGCGAGCCTCTCTAATCACTGCATCACTTTACTCTGCTTTATCATCTTCTTTAAAAAGTATTTATTGTATTGATTTTAGAGAGAGAGGAAGGGAGAAAGGGAGGGAGGTAGAAGAAGGGAGGGGGGAGAGACAGGAACATCAGTCTGTCCCTGCTTGTGCCCTGACCGGGGAGCAGACAGGCAAGCTCTGCGCTTCTGGGCGATGCTCTAAGCAACTGAGCCATCCAGCCAGGGCTGCTTCTTTTTAAAATACTCATTAAAAATATATACTTATATCATCTTCACTAGATATAAGCTCCATAAAGGCAAGAACTCTATTGAACCTGTTCTCTCCTCTGTCCTCAGCACTGAAATCTGTACTGTCAGCACTCAGGGACAAGTCCCCAGGAGCGGCTGGAGTGGCGGGAAGACTGGAGAAGAATCAGAGAAGCTCAGGTAAGTGAGACACAGGAGAGTGTGGTCAAAATGCGAATGTCACCAAAAAGTTACTCATGCCATAAATAACCACTGAGCACCTACTCTTTGTCACTATTCTATCTTCTACCCACTTTTATTTAAATGCTTTCTATGCATTTGAACAGCTCTTGATTCTGTACCCCTAGTTCAGATTCATGCTCTAATTTCATATATTCGAATGATTATGACATTGCCACTCTGCTGCCGCAGGTACATCAAACTTAACGTGTCTACAAACAACTCCCCCTCTTCCAACCCAGGTGTTCTCTTTCCTGTATTACCCAGCTCTCCACATGGAAATACCATTCCTGCCTTTCTCCAGAATGTGCTAAGCACTGCAAATGGTTGGTAGCTCCATGAAACAGCCTGTGTCCGAGCCAGTGCCCAATGAGGGGGGGAGGGTTCTATTCAAAAGCACAAGCTGGCCCTGGCCGGTTGGCTCAGTGGTAGAGCGTCGGCTTGGCGTGCAGAAGTCCTGGGTTCGATTCCCGGCCAGGGTACACAGGAGAAGCGCCCATCTACTTCTCCACCCCTCCCCCTCTCCTTCCTCTCTGTCTCTCTCTTCCCCTCCCGCAGTGAGGCTCCATTGGAGCAAAGACGGCCCGGGCGCTGGGGATGACTCCTTGGCCTCTGCCCCAGGCGCTAGACTGGCTCTGGTCGCAACAGAGCGATGCCCCGGAGGGGCAGAGCATGGGCCCCTGGTGGGCGTGCAGGGTGGATCCCGGTCGGGCGCATGCGGGAGTCTGTCTGACTGTCTCTCCCGGTTTCCAGCTTCAGAAAAATACAAGGAAAAAAAAAAAAAGTACAAGCTGCCTCTTCAAAATTTTAACTGGATACTGAAGAAGGAGGCCCTGATCTAAGTATTCTTTTCCTCGAGACCAGGCCATTGACTTTTCCTTTTAGGTTTGCTGCAGGGAGGAATAATATAATCCCAACCACTTCACACCAGGATAGGGCTTTTATTCCAGATAATAAGATCTTACCATTGGAATTCTGACGATGACACGAAGATCCTTACACAGCTGTAGCTTAGCAGGCAGCTAGCAAAGCCTTCTCGGGTACTACTGGCACGATACCCCTGGGCAACGTCACAGGCAGCCATGAGAGGACCGCAGCCTGGGACACAGCTTAGACCGACACTGAATAAGTCTGCCTGGGGACCAGATGGTTCTGTTGCTGCCGCCATCCTACCCCACCAGCGCAGCGTGTGTGTGTGTGTGTGTGTGTGTGTGTGTGCGCGCGCGCGCGCGCATGCATCTCCTGAGGTATGGAGGGAGAACCAGAAATCTCTCCTTCTGCCTCTAATACCCATTGTTTCTGGTAAAAAAAAAACACCAATGACACCATTTTATTTATTTATTTATTTTTACAGAGACAGAGAGTCAGAGAGACGGATAGATAGAGACAGACAGACTGGGATGGAGAGAGATGAGAAGCATCAATCACCAGTTTTTCGTTTCGGCTCCTTAGTTGTTCATTGATTGCTTTCTCATATGTGCCTTGACCGTGGGCCTGCAGCAGACCGAGTAACCCCTTGCCCAAGCCAGCAACCTTGGGTCCAAGCAGGTGAGCTTTGCTCAAACCAGATGAGCCCGTGCTCACTCTGGCGACCTCGGGGTCCTGAACCTGGGTCCTCTACATCCCAGTTTGATGCTCTGTCCACTGCGCCACCACCTGGTCTGGCCCAGTAACACCATTTTAAGCTCAAATGTACATATTTTACTTTCTTTGATAGGTGTTTCTTAATAAAGTTCTGATGATCATTTCAGGAGCCTACTTTTATTTGAAAAAAGATCATACCCTGTGTACAAGACAGAAAAGATGCTTTATGAAAGAACTATCTTACCGCAGTATATATAGCACATTCAGCTGTTAGTAGCATAGCACAAAAAACAAGACAAACATCTCAATGTCGAAGCATCTGGGATCCTTCTTAAAATAGTCGAGTGGAAATTTTTCTTTCTGAAAGGAGAAGAAAAATGCAACAGTAAGTATCTAGGGAAGAAAATTACTTAAGTACTCTTATGACAGCAGTCTTCTACTGGTGCTCACATGCCCCTTAAGATCATTTTTATTGGGTGACATGTCTTTTACTCTTTTATATATAAATAATGGGGTCTTAAAAAACAATAGTGATTCAATAACCATTTTTTAAAGAAAAATACAGACACAACCTCACAAAACTTGTATGTTCTTTTCTACCTTCCTACTACAGAATTCTATCTAAATGTAAACTGTTTCCAGGCTCAAAGTCTTGATCACCATGCCGTGCTTCTCTGCAATCAAGTCTGAAAATACATTAAAAACATTTTTTTTATTTACTGATTTTAGAGAAATGAAGGAACAGAAATATCAATTTGTTTTTCCACTTACTTGTGCATGTATTGGTTGATTCTTGTATGTGCCCTGACCAGGGATTGAACCCTCCACCTTGCATGTTGGGATGATGGTCTACCAACTGAGCTACCCGGGCAGGGCTGAAAATACATTTTCAGTTTCTGTAACCATGAATTTTAAAGTGTGCTGTCTTATACAGTAGTTACTAGCCCCATACTGCTTGCTACAGAACATCTGAAGAAATGAATTTGAAAATGTTATTTTAATTAATTTAAAATGTAAAGTTATTTAATTTTCTTAATAGAGATGTTAACATCTCTGTTAAGTTTATTTACATTATTTGATGCTACTGAAAATTATCTTTTACAAAGATATATTTCTAGTTTTTTGCAGTATATTTTTTATCTTACCTCACTAATTAGACAAAGCTAGCCTAACCAGGCAGTGGCGCAGTGGATTGTTGGACTAGGACACAGAGGACCCAGGTTCAAAACCCCGAGGTCTTCGGCTTGAGCCCAGGCTCATCTGGTTTGAGCACAGCTCACCAGCTTAGATCCAAGGTCACTGGCTCCAGCAAGGGGTTACTTGGTCTGCTGTAGCCCCTCCCCCCTCTCCCTCACCCCCATCAAGTCACATATGAGAAAGCAATCAATGAACAACTAAGGTGCCAAAATGAAGAATTGATGCTTATCATCTCTCTCTTCCTGTCTGTCTGTCCCTCTCTCTGTTTCTCTCTCTGTCTCTGTCACACAAAAAAGGGTTTATACATGAAAAAAACTTTTAAAAAATTAAGACAAAGCTACAACTCAGTTCTTACTGACATATCCCTTATACAACACTCCTTTTATAAAATAATTAGATACAACATGGGGTGGGGAAGAATATTTAATGGAAGATAATTTTTTACTTCAAGCTGCAAATAGTAATTTTCTTCTAGTAATTAATTTCAAAGCATATCAGCATGCAATGAACACAGGTGTATGAGGGAACAATACAACCTCAATAAAACTGATACTTACTGTAAGTGGATAAAATCGTTCATCAAAAATATCCATGGATCTATCTGCAAGTCTAAAAAATAAAAATATGTTTTTAAAAAACTAATTCAGAAACTGTTAATATGTTAGGAACACATCTGCTGGGAGTAGAGATAGGTGGAGGGAAAAGCTTAATCTTCCACAAAATTATTTTAGAAATTCTTCTGTATTCCATAAGAAGGTTTCCTGATCTCTTTTTTCTCAGTATATTAAATTCTGTGGAATCTTTACTACAATGACCAGCCCAAGTCGCCTTTATAAGCACCGATCCTCCCTAACAGGCAATGCTAATAAACCAAGTATATTTCCACTCCTCTAACCTCACACTGGAAGACACAGAACACTTTATAAAGCACTAGTGTAGGCAACGTCTTGAGAATTTTAATTTATGTGAATATGAGATTTATGTTTTCCCATTAGTTTCCTATATTATATTCTTATTATGTGTTTCTTCTTGTCTCTTTTAAATAGTTTGAATTAAATCCTTGCCTTTTTATTTTAAAAGTGATCAGTCTTTTGATTTAAAAGTTCACCACACTAAAATGCTCTGCTCATTTAAACAGAGGTTCTGCAAGTATGTTCTGCAGGCCTCTGGGGTTCCCCTAGTCCCTTTTCAGGAGTCCCCTGAAAAGGGGTCAAAGGTGTTTTTATAGGAATATTAAGGCATTGCCTGTTTTTACACTTGCAATGATTGTATAAAAGCAAAAGTGATTTCTGAGCATGAATCAAGGCAGTGGTACCAAACTGTACTATTAGTCATTTTATTCTTCACTGCCACTTGCAGTTGAAAAATAAATCTGCTTTACTTAAGAACTTAAGATAAAGCAGTAAAAACTGAGAGTGTTATCAAGCCTTGATCCTTCTTTTTACATTCCCAACAGGTGGAAAGTAAGCATTACGTATTTCAGCACAACGGATTATGGTTGTGTTAAGGAAAAGCACTCTTAGTTGTGAGCTAAAGAAGCCACTTTTTTCATAGAACATCTTTGATAGTACAACTGCCATTCTCTCAAAAACAAAAAGTAAGCCTTTCATTTCAAGGAAACTAACTTGCCTATTTGTTGCTAATGACAATTCAAGCTATCAAGCTGAAAGTCAGTATTTGGGAAAACTTGTACTGTACCTTCCTTTGGGAGCTTGATAGCTTTTCAGTACTTCAAGACTTCAATGGGAATTAATTTAACCAAGTACCTACTTCATATTGTTTCTTCAGAACAAATGATTGAAGACAGTTTACCTGAAATCTATGTACAGTTATTGATCAGTGTCACCCTGTTAAATTTAATTTTCTAAATAAAAGGATTGAATACAGAGTATGAGCTGCCTTTTCTTTTCTTTTCTTTTCTTTTTTTTTTTGTATTTTTCTCCGAAGCTGGAAACGGGGAGAGACAGACAGACTTCGGCATGCGCCCGAACGGGATCCACCCAGCACACCCACCAGGGGGTGACGCTCCGCCCACCGGGGGGCGATCTCTGCCCCTCCGGGGCGTCGCTGGGTTGCTACCAGAGCCACTCTAGCGCCTGGGGCAGAGGCCAAGGAGCAATCCCCAGCGCCCGCCCAGGCCATCTTTGCTCCAATGGAGCCTCATTGCAGGAGGGGAAAAGAGAGACAGAGAGGAAGGAGAGGGGGAGGGGGAGGGGTGGAGAAGCAGATGGGTGCCTCTCCTGTGTGCCCTGGCCGGGAATCAAACCCGGGACCTCTGCACGCCAGGCCGACGCTCTACCACTGAACCAACCGGCCAGGGCCGGGCTGCCTTTTCTTAAGTCAGATTTTAAACAGATTTGCAAAAATGTAAATGACACACTTTCCACTCAACTTTTTTGTTGTGAAAAAGAATTATTTTTCATAAAAATAATGTTGATACTATGGTTCTCAATTGGGTGATTTTGTCCCCGAAGGGGACATTTGGCCATGGTTGGAGAGACTTTCGTTGTCAGAATGTAGAGCAGGGAGACAGTGCTATTTGGCATCCAGTGAGCAGAGGGAGTAGAAGCCCGTGATGCTACTAAACATCCTATGATGCACAAGATATTCTGCCACAACAAAGAATTATCTAGCTCAAAATTTCAAGAGTGCTATAAAAATCCTGTTTGATTTTTAAATTCTGAATTTTAATTTCTAACACAAACAGATATTCTTTGGGTTCCACAATAACTTAACAGTCCTGAGACAAAAATCAAATGATTCACTTCAATAATGTAATAAAAGCACTCTACAGCTTATGCCAATAATGTCTACAGTTACTACTTACCACTAAACTTGGTATCTTGTAAACTTATTAGCTAAAATAACAGGTTTTAAAACTCACCTATCCTTAATGAGGTCATATATTGCCTTGCTGACACTGTGGAGAAAAAAATATATAACAATTGATTTTAATGCCTGAATATATTTTTTTAAAGGGGGTTAGGGTTGGGGGGAAGACCTTCCCAATTACTCAATGGCCATGAAAGCCTCAATCAGAACAGTATCATGTGGACACTTGTGTCCTTGTTTTAGTTTGTTTGCTTTTAGCAAAAATAGGAGAACCAAAATGCTAGGTAATATGCTGCTAGAAGACATGTTTTGACTGATTATTATAATGTGTGTTATTACATATTTTCCCTGCCATTTGCCCTTCCCCCATAGAACCTTTCATACTGTACAAGTTATATTTATTTGTACACATGCTTAAATTTAAGCCATACACTTTTTATGCTTTAAAAAAAGTGTTTTCTGAAGCTGGAAACAGGGAGAGACAGTCAGACAGACTCCCGCATGTGCCCGACCGGGATCCACCCGGCACGCCCACCAGGGGCTACGCTCTGCCCACCAGGGGGCGATGCTCTGCCCATCCTGGGCGTCGCCATGTTGCGACCAGAGCCACTCTAGCGCCTGAGGCAGAGGCCACAGAGCCATCCCCAGCGCCCGGGCCATCTTTGCTCCAATGGAACCTTGGCTGCGGGAGGGGAAGGGAGAGACAGAGAGGAAAGTGCGGCAGAGGGGTGGAGAAGCAAATGAGCGCCTCTCCTGTGTGCCCTGACCGAGAATCGAACCCGGGTCCTCCGCACGCTAGGCCGACGCTCTACCGCTGAGCCAACCGGCCAGGGCCCATAAAATTAAATTTAATATATTTTTTACATTTAAATGTCAGTTGAACAAATTATATCCACAAAAAAATTTTGAAATGTTCTTTAAGACTGGTTTCATGCATTTTCCCCTTCTTTGGGGGATAGGAAGGAGAAGTATTCTGTGTTTTTTAAAACATAGAAATAGTGTAGGAAAAAAATGTATGATTGGGGAAATCCAATTAAATTTAAGAACACATACATTCTGGTGCCAGAAGGGGACAGGTTGTTCCTTCTTCCAAGAATAGCTTCCAAAGTAATATGCATTGTTTTAGGCCTATATATTAATAAAGAAATACTTTTTTCTAAAAACATCCAATAAAAAGCACTTCTCCTTTTTATTATATTCAACAATGTCTTAACAGAAATGCATCGAATAAAAATAAGTACTTTTTCTGGGATTTCTTGGTTTCTAACTGGCTTTCCCTTCTTCCTTCCACTCTAAGATTAAAATGGAAATTAAAACCTCATTAGGTCCTTGAAATCAATATAAAACTGGCATCTGTGTCTTTACCTAATCACTGAAAAAGACAATCAAGTGACTGAAATTATATATGGTGAGGATGCTTTTAGCATAAGAGGGTCTGTCACTCAGCCCTTGGTGACCTAGTTGTACTCACCTATCATAAGTTTCCATAATGCTGGGTTCAGTAGGTGTGTTCTTATCTATGAAGATGGTTGAACATGAATTGTACTGTTTACGATGATGCACTGCAGATAACTGAAGGGAAAGGGAAATAGAAGAAAATGTCAAAATTACACTCGTAAAAGTGTGGTTTTTCCTTGGTTAAAATGTCAATCATTAAGATGTTTCTTATATTCTATGAACTACTTGAAAGTGCAGCTCTACAGGAAACCCATTAAGTACTCTAACTTTGACAGACAAGATTTGAAGAATGGGTTACGAAATGTTGCCCTTGATATAATACCTATAATCCAACCTGGCAAACCCCTTACAAATTCCATTTGTAGTAATGTAAAAAGTTTAGAATAAGATTTCAGTGTTATTTTCTTAAGCAATGAAAAGCTAAGATTATCTATTTCTCCTATTCATTTTCTACAATAAACAAAATGCCTTATATAATATAGAAACAGGAAGATATTATTGCAGTAGATGAAAGCCAATAATAAATATTAGTTCAGGAGACATTGTGATAAAACCTATTTGAGTCAAGAGTTATGTCCATCCCTGGGCTGCCCACTTGCTAACAAGATAGGGAGTCAATTCTGGATCTCAGTTTCCTTATCCGGAGGATATTGTTCTAAGATTCTCTCACATCTGAAAAAAACAACAACCATGTAAATCAACTTTGAGAATTTAATTCTCATTTCCTGTTTAAATAGGATTGTCATTACTCAAGTGAAAACCTCAAAGAATACTGACCATTCATTTCTAAATGTTATGAATTCTATTTTCTAAATTATTTGACACTCATCGCAACCCGGCCTCACTCACGCCGCTGTCTGGCTACAACGTGCAAGCTCACCTTCCTCCCACCCCCATCTACCTCCAGGACACCTTGGCCGGCTACCCCACTAGGAAACCCCCTTTTCTGTATACTCAGGCACCAAGTAACCACTTGTTACACAGTACCAACTGCTTACAGGGAATCCCCCTCATAAAAACTTAAGTTTTTATGGGGAAGGGAGAATACTTACTTTTCTACCTCCAGGTGCTGAGCGCAGAATCGGATAAATTAGGAGTTCAAGTAGTGTCTGAAAAATTATTTAAAATTAATTATAGCTTGAAGGTAAATCTCAGTACAGATACAAATTAGAATTTATCTGCAGTGGTACTGAATAGGTGACAATGAACTTTTTGAGACACTCTAACACTTTAGAAGTATCCATTGATTTGTAAACAGCCCAATATTACAGCAACAGCCAAATACTGAAATAGCCTAAACAATGTTAGGACAATTCTCTTCCTTAAAGTAAGGGCAATAACTAATCCCAGTCACTGTAAGTAGCTGAAAATAATAGTAGTACTCTTTAACAATACAAAATATCAACAATTTTAATATGCTTGGTTTTGTTATATTTTTTAAAGCTAATTCAGATAAGCCTTTCTTCCTCATATCAATATAAAATAGTTTTTATCATGCTGTCATACTTTCCCATCAGTATCCCCCCCCAAAAGACACAAAAGATGGGCCAGGGAGAAAATCTTGTTGAAGCCTTTTAAAAAATAGAACATTTAAAAACTGCAGTAGCCACCCGCCCTGGCCAGTTAACTCTGTTAAGAGTGTGGGACGTGCATAAAAGTTGCCAGTTTGATTCCCAGTCAGGGCACATACAGGATTAGGAATAGCTCATTGTTCCTGACACTTTCTCTCTCTCTCTCTCTCTCTCTCTCTCTCTCTCTCTCTCTTTCTCTCTCTCTCTCCCCCCGCCCTTCCTCTCTTGCTAAAATCAATAAATCTGGTGTGAATAAAACAACAATAAAAAAAAACTCCAGTAGCCAATAGCTGGATATATCTATATATTATATAAACCACCAATTCACTTGTTTCAGATGTTTTACTATAAAGCCCCTCATTCTTTATTAACCAAAAGTTCCAGACAGTACACTTTTGAAAAGGAGCACTATTTGGAGGAATAAATTCTCCTTCAAGCCAGAAATGTTTTAACTATAGCTAAAACTATGATATGTGCCTTAAGCTATGCAGTTAACATGCAATTTACTTTTGTGATCTCAAAAAACAAATATAGCATAACAAATGAAAATGCATTTAAAGCCTTTTATTCTAAATAAAAGGCTACATATTTTTTTTTCTTTTCCTGTATTTTTCTAAAGTAAGAAGCCGGGGGCGGGGGGGCAGACAGATGACAGACTCCCACATGTGCCCGACTGAAATCCACTCAGCATGATCCACTGCAACTGGAGCCATTCTAGTACCTGAGGCAGAGGCCATGGAGCCATCCTCAGCGCCCCGGCCAACTTTGCTCCCATGGAACCTTGGCTGCCGGAGGGGAAAAGAGGGAGAGAGAGAAAGGAGAGGGGGAGGGGTGGAGAAGTAGATGGGCACTTTCTCCTGTGTGTCCTAGCCAGGAATTGAACCCGGGACTTTCATATGCTATGCTACCGCTCTACTGCTGAGCCAACTGGCCAGGTATATATATATATATATTTTTTTTTTTTTCCTGAAGTTGGAAATGGGGAGGCAGTGAGACAGACTCCCACATGCGCCCAACCAGGATCCACCTGGCATGCCCACCAGGGGGCGATGCTCTGCCCATCTGGGGCATTGCTCTGTTGCAACCAGGGCCATTCTAGCACCTGAGGCAGAGGCCATAGAGCCATCCTCAGCGCCCAGGCCAACTTTGCTCCAATGGAGCCTTGGCTGCGGGAGGGGAACAGAGAGACAGAGAGGAAGGAGACTGTACTGGGACTCCTGTACGCCAGGCTGACGCTCTACCACTAAGCCAACCGGCCAGGGCCCAGAAGGCTATATTTTAATATCACTACTGAAGTGTAATATGGCATATGATACAGCATAATAAAGACAATTATGACCAAAAACCTATATACTGGGGGAGCATAAAAATCAGGGGAAAATGTACCAAAATACAGACTAGTCGGTAAAGCGTTGCTGATATTAGCTTCCAATTTCCTTTGTTTAATTTTTTTTCTATTATAAATGCAGACTGGTTTTTTGTGTATATTAGTGTTAAACATGTACAATTTTTAATTAGACATGGGCTTACACCCCCTGGGGCTTCATTTAGTAAATTAGCTACTTACCATCTACTGTCTAGATCCAATCAAAGGAACACTAAACATTTTCCCTTCAGTCCAGCCTACTCCCAACTATTCACACTTTTCAGTATCAGGATCCACTAGAGGCTGGTAGAGGCTAGCCTCTGAGGAAAACCTGGATATATTGGCTGCCTGCAGGTTACTTGCCCTTCATCTTGCTTGACAATTTAAGACAAATGTCCTTTATGGTAATTAAAGCTTTACTAACACTGTCTTACAACTTCAATCAACTACACTGACAAACATAAAGATATAAAATGCAAATACAAAAATAAATTAAATGGCCAAAATACTACTAATAATTTAGTGTTCATAAGTATTATTAAAGTTGGTCACTAGAATAGAGAGGGACAAAGAATCATACTTTATCTTTATTCATTCAGCACTAATGACAGAATAGATGGACTTTTATAATATTCACAAGAAAGGGAAGGCGTTACTTAGTAGATTTAGGGTTCAATGACTGCCTGATCAGTGGTGGCACAATGGATAGAGCATTGACCTGGGACACTAAGGTCCCAAGTTCGAGACCCTGAGGCTGCCAACTTGAGTATGGATTTATCCGGCTTGATCACAGGCTCACCAGCTTAAGCATGGGGTCACCAGCCTGAGTGTGGGATCAACATGATCTCATAGTTTCTGGCTTGAGCCCAAGGTTGCTGGCTTGAGCCTAAGGTCGCTGGCTTGAGCAAGGGGTCACTGGCTCGGCTGAAGGTCCCCTGCCCCCAATCAAGGCACATATGAGAAGTAATCAATGGACAACTAAAGTGATACAACTACAAGTTGATGCTTCTTATCTCTCTCCCTTCCTGCCTCATCTTCTGTCACTTAAAAGAAAAAAGCATTCAATGGCAAAGAATAGAAAAATAATCATACCTAGAAGTCTAACAAATCAAAACCCAAACCTTACTATCAAGGTCAAGTACCTGCTGACATGCTGCCCCACCCATTGTGCCATTGCTCCTACTGCCTCATCTTAGCCCATTAAAAATAAAGCTGAGGTTTACTGTTTTCTCTCCACTTCTCCACAAGTTTTGAATGTTAAGGATGACTTTCGGCCCTGGCCGGTTGGCTCAGCGGTAGAGCGTCGGCCTAGCGTGCGGAGGACCCGGGTTCGATTCCCGGCCAGGGCACACAGGAGAAGCGCCCATTTGCTTCTCCACCCCTCCGCCGCACTTTCCTCTCTGTCTCTCTCTTCCCCTCCCGCAGCCAAGGCTCCATTGGAGCAGAGATGGCCCGGGCGCTGGGCATGGCTCTGTGGCCTCTGCCTCAGGCGCTAGAGTGGCTCTGGTCGCAATATGGCGACGCCCAGGATGGGCAGAGCATCGCCCCCTGGGGGGCAGAGCACCGCCCCTGGTGGGCGTGCCGGGTGGATCCCGGTCGGGCGCATGCGGGAGTCTGTCTGACTGTCTCTCCCTGTTTCCAGCTTCAGAAAAATGAAAAATGAAAAAAAAAAAAAAGAATGTTAAGGATGACTTTCAATTAACTTAAAATTTTCTAACACTATATGCACTAATGAAAACTGCTCATTATGTTGCACATTAATGGAACAATATGGCAGGGTGTGTGGTTTGAATGGAATAAGGCATTACTAGGAAAGTGTAGTATGCTAACTATAGGTACAGCCAAAAATAGTGAGAGTGAGAAAGTTAAGGTTTCAACTGCTCTGACAGGAAGTCAATAAATAGTGCAAAAACATCTTTTAGCTATTATAATTTTCTTTAAAAAATGAGGTTTGAAAATTAAGGCAATTGGCCTTGGCCGGTTGGCTCAGCGGTAGAGCGTCGGCCTGGCGTGCGGGGGACCCGGGTTTGATTCCAGGGCACATAGGAGAGGCACCCATTTGCTTCTCCATCCCCCCCCACACACTTCTTCCTCTCTGTCTCTCTCTTCCCCTCCCGCAGCCAAGGCTCCATTGGAGCAAAGATGGCCTGGGCGCTGGGGATGGCTCCTTGGCCGCTGCCCCAGGCGCTGGAGTGGCTCTGGTCGCGGCAGAGCTACGCCCCGGAGGGGGCAGAGCATCGCCCCTGGTGGGCGTGCCAGGTGGATCCTGGTCGGGCGCATGTGGGAGTCTGTCTGACTGTCTTTCCCCATTTCCAGCTTCAAAAAAAAAAAAGAAAAAGAAAATTAAGTCAATCAATTAGGGCAGATCTACCGCTGAGCCAACCGGCCAGGGCTGTAGGATTCTTGATTAATGCATCTGCGCTGTTGTGAAATTGTGCCAATGGTCCCCCCTTCACCAGGTTGAACCACTTTGCATTTCCATCAGCAATATATAAAGGTAACTGTTTCTTCACAGCCTGATCAAAGAATGCACTGCCAATTGTATGGGCCTTTTCCCAATAGGAGAGAAACTACAGTATAATCTTATTTGTATTTTTTTGTTTTTTTTTTGGTATTTTTCTGAAGTTGAAAATGGGGAGGCAGTCAGACAGACTCACGCATGCGCCTGACCAGGATCCACCCAACATGCCCACCAGGGAGTGACGTTCTGCCATCTGGGGCGTTGCTCTGTTGCAATCAGAGCCATTCTAGTGCCTGAGGCAGAGGCCATAGAGCCATCCTCAGCGCCCGGGCCAACTTTGCTCTAATGGAGCCTTGGCTGCAAGAGGGGAAGAGACAGAGAGGAAGGAGAGGGGGAGGGGTGGAGAAGCAGATGGGTACCTCTCCTGTGTGCCCTGGCTGGGAATCGAACCTGGGATTCCTGCATGCCAGGCCGACGCTCTACCACTGAGCCAACCGGTCAGGGCCATTTGTATTTTTCATAAAGACATATTTAAATGTAATCTTCATTTCTTTTTCTGTGACTTATCCATTCATATCTTTGTTACTACTTTTAAATTCACTTAATTTCTTTAAGTCAGCCTATTTTAAACCACTCTTGTTGTTTTTTTTTTTTAATTTGGTTTTTTATTTGTTTGTTTAAGCCACTGCTGGCTGTCAGCTGGTCTCCCTGCTTCCACCCTATTCTAACACAGTAGCTTTTTTTCTCTCTCCCTCTCTTTTTTCTAGAATTAACATTATTTCCCTGCATTTAATCCTCCAGTGGTTTTCCATTACTACACTAAAATTCATATTTTTTGTCAAGGCCCACTAGGCATATAAGGTCTTAATCCACTACACTCCTCCTGGCGTCCTTTCGCTCTGCCGAAGCCCTCCCTGTGTCCCCTTGTCCTTTGCCTGCACTCAGGGCACTCCCATCTGAGAAACTGCACGGAAGCCTCTCCTGCCTCTTCCTCACAAGGCTCCCTCTCAGTCGCTTAGGGAGGGACACCTCTTTACCTTTCTGACTTTCCCCATTGTTCACATGCTGTCTGCCCCCAGGCTCCTCTGGAATGTTAGGACCTGAGTTAGGGTAGGGCTTTGTCTTGTATATCAGTTTGTCCTGCATCTGGAATGGTGCTTACTAGATTATCTCACCATTTCGGTGTACCCAAAACCAGTTATGTTTCTCCCAATCTGCTCATATCATTTAAGGTTTTATCTAATGTTATCTTTTGATTTGTCATCTAAGATCAGCATTACTTTCAAATCTTAGAGAAGTATTCAGAATTAAAGGCACAAGAACCACAGAAACCTAAAAGGAATTCTGATAGCCAGTGAAAAAACAATGGTGACTTTAATTTGGGATAAGAACATTTAATGTTAAAATTCCCTAATTAGAAAATGACATCCTGATTAAGTTATAAGAAAGTATACCATCTGAATTCCGTAGGGAAGTACAACACATCCATTTTTTAAAACCTGTGTTCCAAGAATAAAGCATAATGAAATTATGTGTGGTTTCACTTTAAAAGATGGCCAACCACAAAGGGTGGGTGAATGAATGATGCTCCAACCATCTGATGGTGCACTGAACAGTCACTAAAGGCGTGTAGTAGAGCTCCACGCAGTTGCATGGAGATACTTCCTGGAGCGCTGTCTAGGTGCCAAGCACAGTTCCAGGTGCTTTACTTTCTTACTTTTCTCCATAACAAAAAGCTAAAAGAAGCATATAAAGAATAACCTCATTTTTGCAAAATAAACAAAATGTTATGGTTAGATGCGTACAAAAGTTTCAGGAAGAATCAACTCCAAAAGATCAATAAAGTTACAAATGTTCTTAGCATAAGTGAATGACTTTTCTGGACTTTAAATCTTTTACATCAAATGCTTTTACTGTCACCAAAAAAGAGAGAGAGAGAAAGAAAAAGAAAATAAAATAAAAAGAGGATTTAAAATAGCTACTGGAAAGAGGAAAGATCTGTTTGGACAAAACTAAACTATTCTCTGCAGCGCTGGCAGTAACATTTCACATTGTTCAGTTATTTTAAGTTCCCTCTCCCACCATTTTCTTTCCTTCCGTGCTCAAATTATAGTCGGAAGGAATAAAGCAGCTTCCATCCCACTGAAAACTGCCTATTTCAGAACGCTATATAGGCTCTCCTATGCCGGTCGCTAGTTTGAACTTAAATAAAAACCCTAAAACGTTTGTGTCTGAATTGTCCCGAGTATCAGCATTACGGGTGGGAGGCAAGGGTACCACCAGGCCCTTGCCGGGTTCTTTCCCTTCAGCACCATCTGGATAGGAAAAGATGGGGAGATCAGATGCATACTCTGAAGTGGGGTATTCAAGTTTTCATTGAGAAAAGAGAGGAAAGAGTCAAGTCCCACTGGACCTTAAAGAGAACCCCAGGCAGGCAGGGCGGAGGACTGGAGGGTCTCAGGCTGCGCTGAGAAATGGGAACAGGGACAGAATGGGACGTTTGATAGAGACGAGAGAAAGAAACTGGCCAGTCAGGACCGGGAAAGAATAAAGGGTGGGGACGCCAGGCAGAGCTAGCCTTCTTGCCCGCTGTCCAGCCCTGGGACAGCCTGCTTCGAGCAGGATGGAGCCCAGGGGGTGTGCCCTCCCCGAGGACCGCGGGGGCCGGGGAAGCCAGAGGTACGCCCGAAAGCGTTGATCGCCGTCTTCTTACCGTTCAGGGTAGCGGGCTCCGGGACAGCGGGCTCCAAGGTAGAGGGCTCCGGGGGAGCGGGCTCTGGGGTAGCGGACTCCGGGGTAGCGGGCTCTGGGGTACCGGGCTCCGGGGTAGCGGGCTCCGAGGTAGAGGACTCCGGGATAGTGGGCTCCGGGGTAGTGGGCTCCGAGGTAGAGGACTCCGGGACAGCGGGCTCCGGGGTAGCGGGCTCCGAGGTAGAGGACTCCGGGACAGTGGGCTCCGGGGTAGCGGGCTCCGAGGCACCGGGCTTAGGTGTTACTGCCACCGCCTCATACATTTCATCAGCCTCTGCCGCTGCATGCCGGCCCCCCCTTGGGCTGCCTTGAGGCTTCCGGCAGCAAGACAGGGCTTTACCCGTAGGGCTTCAGTCTTACACTCACTGCCCTGTCCTTGTCTTCGCTCGCCCTGGGGGCTACGATGTGGAGCCGAGAACGGGGGTGACATTGTCCACTGTCCGCCATGCAGCAGGGCCGCCGGCCTGGCCGAAAGGCCGGCCACAGGCCCCACAAATGAGCCGCCGCTGCTCTGCTACAGGGAGATGGTTAGACTACTAGTATTTAAAAGGGGTGGGGACTAGATAAGCGAAGTTACACTGGCCAAGCTCAGCCAAAGCTCCTCCTCCTTCCGCAGCCGCCTCTAAATGAATGGAGCATCCTAGCTGGCACCAGCCAACCGAAACGCGTTCTACAGTTACTTGGTAACGAGGGACCAATCACGCCCAGAGCTCTCTTCACGAAATGGCCCGCCCCGCTCCTCAGGGGTTCCTCCTACCACCGGTGCTTGGGCCACAGGTTTCCATTTTTCCCGAGTCTGGGAGCTTTTGGGTCCTGCGGAAGGCGACCCGGACCTTTGTTAATAAGTTCTCTGTTGGTGGGTTCTGTAGAAAGTCCCAGTTAGTGAAGAACAAGTTGGTTAGCAACTTGGTTTTGCTGAGTCCGACAGCTGACTAATTTGATGTGTTATTCTCAGGTAGTGAACTCAGTTACACCCTAATTTGTTCACTGTTTTTTATAATTAACTGCTCCTACTCTCTGTCTTCCAAAAGTGTTAATTTTTTGCCTGCAACCTGCCATTGCAACTCCTAAGGCCCTGGTCCAACTCTCAAAAGATCTGTGACTGTGTGTCTTGAATGACTCTCATTTCCTCATCAATACATTGAAGAATTCCTCTCTTTTTACTCTTAATTGTATTGAGTGCAAAAAAACCCCACCATACATATCATCTTAACTTTACACCAAACAAAGGATAGAAGAAACTTGCCTCCAATCTTTTGGGGAACATGGGAGGGTAGTTTAAACAATCCAGCACCACAGCTTAACAGCCTTTTGCAACCTAATCAGGCAAGTGAGGTGGGGGGTTGGGCAGTCTGTCAGCTTTCAGCCAATTCCCCACACCTCTGTCCCCCAAAAATCTAAACTCCAAAACCCTGTTGGTTTTTTGGTCCCCAACAGGCACATATTTCTCTGCAATACCATAAGGCACACCTAGAAATCATCTAGGGTGCACCAGTGCACCCTGGCGCACACTTTGAGAACTTTAGAAAGTTCAATTGTTTGAGATCACACTGTTGGCAAGTGCTTAAATCCAGGACTCAAACATAGATCTATCTGACCCCCAAGTAGATGCTGGAGTAAAGAGTTTGAATTTTAACCTGGAAACAAGGAGCAATAGAATAATGTGAAGTTAATGAATCGCTATCAGATGGCTTGTAGTGAGGTCACTCTGGACAATGACGCACATGGAAGGAAGCAGCATGATCAATTGAAACACTTTGTGTTCATCTAGGGGAGTAATGAGGGTTCAATCTAAAAGTTATGGTAGTGACTGAAATGAAGGGAAAGGATTTGAGCTCATTGGGGAAGTAGAAAAGAAGTACCTGGTGACTAGCTAGGCATGAAGAGAGAAGTGAAGAGGGGAGGCAAAATGGCTGCCAGGGTTCTGGTCTGGGCCACTGGGTTAATAGCAGTGACTTTCTCTTGGACAGAGAATGCAAGGAGAGGAACACGTATTGAAGGAAGATTAGTTTTGGCTCTAAGTGGAACATGGAAACGGAGCTCTTGGGTTGAAAGTTGAATATCCATCTATTTTGGCTAAGTTATTTTTGTTTGTTTTTAAAATGATATCCTAACTTACATTTTTGAAAACAGAAGACATTAAATCAAAATTTAAAAAGTAGCCATGGCCTGTTGGCTCAGTGGTAGAGCGTCGGCCTGGCGTGCAGGAGTCCCGGTTCGATTCCCGGCCAGGGCACACAGGAGAAGCGCCCATCTGCTTCTCCACCCCTCCCCCTCTCCTTCCTCTCTGTCTCTCTCTTCCCCTCCCTCAGCCAAGGCTCCATTGGAGCTGCGATTGCCCAGGCGCTAAGGATGGCTCTGTGGCCTCTGCCTCAGGCGCTAGAATAGCTCTGATTACGGCAGAGGGACGCCCCAAGATGGGCAGAGTATCGCCCCCTGGTGGGCGTGCCGGGTGGATCCCGGTCGGGCGCATGCGGGAGTCTGTCGGACCGCCTCCCCGTTTCCAACTTCAGAGAAATAAATAAATTAAAAAAAAAGTAATTAGGGATTTTGGTCCTTGCAAGGAAGGGAACAAGATTGTGCAAAAAAGGAGCTGGTGTGATATTGCCATTTTTTGCAAGGCTTCTAACAGCACAATGTTGGGACAGAGCATTCGGAGATTCACAACCTCTGTGGTCCGTAGGAGCCACTATGAGGATGTCCCAGGGAAGAATTTGCCATTTTCAGTGGAAAATAAGTGGCGGTTACTAGCCATGATGACACTGTTCTTTGGGTCTGGATTTGCTGCACCTTTCTTCATAGTAAGACACCAACTGCCTAAAAAATAAGGATGTTTTCGTTAATTCGTGAAACAGATAAGAAGAGGATCATTTTAAGAGGTGCAGTCTCTTTGAAAAATGGATTAAACAGTTGAACTAAAAAAATGTAATTAGGGAAATTTTTTAAATTGACATGCTAAGAATATCACTTTTTTGTGTGTGTGATTATTTTCATGGAGCAACTTGAAACCTATGGTTTAAGTAAATGAAGCATCCTATGTAAAATAAAGCTGTTAAATGAAATCTTTTAAAATTATATTGCCATGGCCTGACCTGTGGTGGCGCAGTGGATAAAGCGTCGACCTGGAAATGCTGAGGTTGCCGGTTCGAAACCCTGGGCTTGCCTGGTCAAGGCACATATGGGAGTTGATGCTTCCAGCTCCTCCCCCCTTCTCTCTCTCTGTCTCTCTCTCTCCTCTCTCTCCCTCTCTGTCTCTCTCTCTCCCTCTCTCTCTCCTCTTTAAAAATGAATTTAAAAAAAAGTAGGAAAAAAAATTATATTGCCATTAGACTACATAGAAAGTATAGAGAAGTAATTTCTTTGGGAAGATATGTATGATAAGAAAGAAAAGAGGAGGCTTGGAGAATAAGGAGATTTAAGTGGCATTTAAGTGAAGCCTGCAAGTGGAAGTTAAGGAACCTGAGTGTTATCAAAAATGGCTGATCAGTTTAGCTCCATAAGGGTGGGAATCACTTCTACCTACTCTAGTTTTTGGCCAGTAGGCACTCCATACATAATCCCCTAAACAGCATCAAATGTCAGGAGGACAGGGAAGCTACAAATGCCATTGGCTCTGTAAAATGGGTAACTGATGATGTGAGCCTGCAGGATGACAGGCAATGAGTGAGTGAAGGAGTGACTAGGAAGTGAGAAAGTAAACACAGGAACTGAGGGCCCTTTCCAAACATTTGGCTGAGAAGACAGATAGGAAAGTAGTTAGATGTGATAACAATGAGACACACTGTTAGGATTTTTTATTTTCAGAAGGAAAAAAATGTAGGTATATTTGTATGTTTAAGAGTAAGAGCCAGTGGAGAAACAACAATGACAAAACAACAGTTGGAAGGTAGAGGGAAAGGGAGAATACACTAAGCAGAACCCCCAAGTAGGCAGAAGTGGACACGCTCCAGAGCAGGGATAGATTAGCTTTGGGCTAATAGAAAACCAAGAAGGGATATTTTTTAACCTGTTCAGAATGTGATTTACTTTTGGTTTCATCTTATTCTCTAAAGGAACCATTTAAAACAAAGAAAATGGCCACTAGTCCTGGCTGGATTGCTCGATTAGTGTTAGAACATTGTCCGGAAGGGCAAAGGTTGCCATTTCAATCCCGGGTCAGGACACATGCAGGAACAGATTGATGTTTCTGTCTGTCTCTTTCTCCTTGCCCCTCTCTCTAAGATGAATAAATATCATACATTTTAAAAAAATTTTAAGCTCTCATAAGATAAAAACAAAACAAAACAAAAAACTGGCTAAATTAATATACTATTTAAAAATTATTTTTAGATTTTATTTATTCATTATTAGAGAGGCGAGAGAGACAGGAGGGGGAGAAGCAGGAAGCATCAACTCCCATATGTGTCCTGACCACGGAAGCCTGGGTTTTGAACCAGCGACCTCAGCGTTCCAGGTCAATGCTTTATCCACTGCGCCACCACGGTCCGGCAGTATACTATTTTATTGATAACTAAGAGACAGGATAATCATCTCTTAAAAACAAACACTTGAGGCCCTGGCCGGTTGGCTCAGCGGTAGAGCGTCGGCCTAGCGTGCGGAGGACCCAGGTTCGATTACCGGCCAGGGCACACAGGAGAAGCGCCCATTTGCTTCTCCACCCCTCCGCCGCGCTTTCCTCTCTGTCTCTCTCTTCCCCTCCCGCAGCCAAGGCTCCATTGGAGCAAAGATGGCCCGGGCGCTGGGGATGGCTCTGTGGCCTCTGCCTCAGGCGCTAGAGTGGCTCTGGTCGCAACATGGCAACGCCCAGGATGGGCAGAGCATCGCCCCCTGGTGGGCAGAGCTTCGCCCCTGGTGGGCGTGCCGGGTGAATCCCGGTCGGGCGCATGCGGGAGTCTGTGTGACTGTCTCTCCCTGTTTCCAGCTTCAGAAAAATGAAAAAAAACAAAAAACAAAAAACAAAACAAACAAACAAACAAACACTTGAAAAAAGAGATCCCATAATTCATACTATGATGTTTCTAAAGATTTTTGAGTTTATTGGAAGAGGCACTGACTACATAATTTGTGGGGCCCAGTGCAAAATGAAAACATGAGGCCTTGGCCACAGTTACCCACTCTCTGCTGATGTAGTCCTATTGCTGCCCTGAGCAGAAGGCAGCAGTGGTCACCTGCAGGAGTGCGGAGAGGAAGGCAGATGCAGTGCGGGGAGCAGGGAGCTGGTCATTGAGAACCTGTGTGGGAGGCAATGAAGAAAGCTCCAAGCCCCTATGCTCCATGGTCCCATTGGACCTCTCTCACAAAACACAAGCTCTGATAAGAATTCACTATGTTGTCTTCAAAGCATCAATCCCCTAGCACAGGGCCCTTTGGAGCAGTGCGGCTCTGCAGGACTGCACTGGTTGCAACCCATGAAGCTGGCTCTTGGGCACATCTGACCTTAGATGGCACAGTGCTATGTGACTTAGTTGTTTTTTTAGCTATACTACCTGGTAGTGTGCTAGTTGTTCTTGTAAATCCTACAAATATCTTAATTATGATTTATCATTAATTGGTTTAAACCTCTCTAGGAGGTTTAAATTACTTAGAAAATAGTTAATGGATGCCAAACTTAAAAAAAAAAAGGAATGCTATTTAATAGTATACATATTTATTTATTTACTTATATAACTGAAGAGGAGAGAGAGAGGGAGGGATAGAGAGGGAGAGAGATGAGAAGCATCAACTCATAGTTGTGTCACTTTAGTTGTTCATTTATTGCATTCTCATATGTGCCTTGACTGGAGGGCTCTAGCTGAGCCAATGACACTTGCTTAAGTGACCTTGGGTTTAAGCTAGCATTGGACTCAAGCCAGTGACCATGGGGTCATGTCTATTATCCCACGCTCAAGCCGGCAACCCTGCATCCAAGCTGGTGAGCCCATGCTCAAGCTAGATGACCCAGCACTCAAGCCAGATGTGTCCACACTCAAGCTGGTGACCTTGGGGTTTTATACCTGGATCCTCAGAGTCCCAGGCTGATGCTCTGTCCCAGGGGTCGGGATCCTATGGCTTACGAGCCAGATGTGTCTCTTTTGATGGCTGCATCTGGCTTGCAGACAAATCTTTAATAAAAAAAAAATAACGTTAAAAATATAAAACATTCTCATGTATTACAATCCATTCATTTCCTACCGCTCATTCACGTTCATGGTTGTGGGTGGCTGGAGCCAATCACAGCAGTCCTCTGGGGCAACACCAAATTTTTATTGGATAATGCATAACGTACATGGGTCCTTGTGAGGTCAGGAAGTAAACTTCCCTGCTTTTAATCAAGTAGCTAGCTAATTGCAGAAACCCTTTTGACAAAGAAGATGGCTAAAAGAAAAAAAGATGAGGAGTATCGTATTTTTCAGCAGGAATGAACAGAAGAATTTGCCTTTGTGGAGAGAGCAGGTTCTGCAGTGTGTCTAATATGCAATGATAAAATTGCATTGATGAAACGGTCAAATATAAAGCGCACTTCGACACATGCCATACTACATTTGCATCGAAATATCCAGCGGGGGACAGCAGGAAGAAAGCATGTCAAGAGCCACTGTGCAGAGTGCAAGTTAGTCAGCAGCAACTCCTTGTTTGGACCCAACAAGGTGACTGGAATTCGGCTAGCTTTGCTGGTGCTTTAGCAATTTTAAGAAATGGAAAGCCATTCACAGATGGGGAGTATGCCAAAACATTAATGCTTGATGTTGCCAATGAACTTTTTGATGACTTTTCAGATAAAGACAAGATAATCAAATGAATAAAAGACATGCCTCTGTCGGCAAGAACTGTTCACGGCCCTGGCCGGTTGGCTCAGTGATAGAGCCTGGCGTGCAGGAGTCCCGGGTTTGATTCCCGGCCAGAGCACACAAGAGAAGCGCCCATCTGCTTCTCCACCCGTCCCCCTCTCCTTCCTCTCTGTCTCTCTTTTCCCCTCCTGCAGCCAAGGCTTCATTGGAGCAAAGTTGGCCCGGGCGCTGAGGATGGCTCTGTGGCCTCTGCCTCAGGTGCTAGAATGGCTCTGGTTGCAACAGAGCGACGCCCCCTGGTGGGCATGCCAGATGGATCCCATTCGAGTGCATGCGGGAGTCTGTCTGACTGCCTCCCTGTTTCCAGCTTCAGAAAAATAAAAAAATTTAAAAAAAGAACTGTTCACGATCGTACCATCATGATGGCAAATCATACTGAGGCAGCACAAGTGAAAGACATAAATGCAGCACCATTCTTTTCTCTCACTTTGGATGAGTCAACAGACCTAAGCCATTTTTCCTAGTTCAGAGTGATTGCAAGGTATGCTGTTGGCGCCACACTACGTGAGAAAAGTCTTGCTGTTTTGCCTATAAAGGAGACAAGAGGGGAGGATTTATTCAAGTCTAACACTGAATCCTTTTTTTAAAATTGTTATTAAGTTTAATGCAGTGACATTGATAAATCAGGGTACATATGTTGAGAGAGAACTTCTCCAGATTATTTTGACATTTGATTATACTGCATACCTCTCACCTAAAATAAATTGCCTTCCATCACCTTCTATCTGATTTTCTTTGTGCCTCTCCTCTCCCCCCACCCTCTCTCTCCTTCCTCGCCCCATCCCCCCATCTCCCCCACCCCCGTTACCATCACATTCTTGTCCATGTCTCTGGTCTCATTTTTATGTCCCATCTATGTATGGGTTCATATAGTTCTTATTTTTTTCTGATTTCCTTATTTCACTCCATATAATGTTATCAAGGTCCATCCATGTAATTGCAAATGATCCGACGTCATCATTTCATATGGCTGAGTAGTATTCATAGTATATATGTACCAAAGCTTTTTAATCCACTCATCCTCTGACGGACACTTGGGCTGTTTCCAGATCTTCGCTATTGTGAATAATGCTGCCACAAACATAGATGTGCATTTCTCCTTTTGGAGCAGTTCTATGGTGTTCTTGGGGTATATTCCTAAAGTGGGATAGCTGGGTCAAAAGGCAGTTCGATTTTCAATTTTTTGAGGAATCTCCATACTGTTTTCCATAGAGGCTGCACCAGTCTGCATTCCCATCAGCAGTGCAGGAGGGTTCCCTTTTCTCCACATCCTCACCAGCACTTATTCTGTGTTGTTTTGTTGATGAGCGCCATTCTGACTGGTGTGAGGTGATATCTCATTGTGGTTTTAATTTGCATTTCTCTAATGATTAGTGACGTTGAGCATTTTTTCATATGCCTATTGGCCATGTCCTCTTTGGAGAAGTGTCTATTCATTTCTTTTTCCCATTTTTTGATTGGATTGTTTGTCTTCCTGGTATTGAGATTTACAAGTTCTTTATAAATTTTGGTTATTAACCCCTTATCAGATGTATTGTCAAATATGTTCTCCCATTGTGTAGTTTGTCTTTTTATTCTGTTCTTATTGTCTTTAGCTGTGCAGAAGCTTTTTAGTTTGATAAAGTCCCATTTTTTATCCTGTCTTTTATTTCACTGCCCCGTGGAGATAAATCAGCAAATATATCGCTGTGAGAAATATCAGAGAACTTACTGCCTATGTTTTCTTCTAAGATGCTTATGGTTTCACGGCTTATATTTAAGTCTTTTATCCATTTTGAGTTTATTTTTGGGAATGGTATAAGTTGGTGGTCTAGTTTCATTTTATTGCAGGTAGCTGTCCAATGTTCCTAATACCATTTATTAAAGAGGCTGTCTTTACTACATTGTATACTCTTACCTCCTTTGTAAAATATCAGTAGTCCATAGAGCTGTGGGTTTATTTCTGGGTTCTCTGTTCTGTTCCATTGATCTATATGCCTGTTCTTAGGCCAGTACCGGGCTGTTTTGAGTACAATGGCCTTGTAGTATAACTTGATATCAGGAAGTGCGATACCTCCCACTTTATTCTTCTTTTTTAAGATTGCTGAGGCTTCTGTTTTGGTTCCATATAAAATTTTGGAATATGTGATCTATATCTTTGAAGTATGTCATTGGTATTTTAATTGGTATTGCATTGAATTCATAGATTGCTTTGGGTAATATAGACATTTTAATGATGTTTATTATTCCTAACCATGAGCATGGTATATGCTTCCACTTGATTGTATGTTTCTTGATTTCTTTTATTAGTGTTTTATAATTTTCTGAGTACAAACCTTTAGTCTCCCTGGTTAAATATACTCCTAGGTACTTTATTTTTTTGGTTGTAATAGTGAAGTGAATTGTTTCCTTAATTTCTCTTTCTGACTGTTCATTGTTGGCGAATAAAAATGCCTCTGATTTCTGAGTTTAATTTTATATCCTGCCACTTTGCTGAATTCATTTATCAGGTCCAGTAGTTTTTTGACTGAAACTTTAGGGTTGTCTATATACAATATCATATCACCTGCAAATAATGATAGTTTTACTTCTTCTTTTCCAACTTGAATGCCTTTTATTTCTTCTTCTTGTCTGATTGCTGTGGCTAGGACTTCCAGGACTATGTTGAATAAGAGTGGTTAAAGGGGGAACCCCTGCCTTGTTCCTGATCTTAAGGGGATTGCTTTTAATTTTTGCCCATTGAGTATGATGTTAGCTGTTGGTTTGTCATAGATGGCTTTTATCATGTTGAGGTATGTTCCCTGTATTCCCACTTTGCTGAGAGTTTGATCATGAATGGGTGCTGGATTTTACCAAATGCTTTTTCTGCATCTATTGAAATTATCATGTGGTTTTTCTCCTTCCTTTTGTTTATATGATGAATCACATTGATTGATTTGTGAATATTGTACCAGCCTTGTCTCCCCAGAATAAATTCCACTTGATCATGGTGGATGATTTTTTCCATATATTGTTGGATCCGGTTTGCTAATATTTTGTTAAGAATTTTAGCATCTATATTCATCAGGAATATTGGTCTATAATTTTTTTTCTTTGTGTTGTCTTTGACTGGTTTTGGAATCAGAATTATGCTCACCTCATAAAAGGAGCTTGGAAGTCTTCCTTCCTCTTAAATGTTTTGAAATAGCCTGAGGAGGATAGGAGTTAATTCTTCTTTGAATATTTGGTAGAATTCAGTTGTGAAGCCATCAGGCCCCGGACTTTTCTTTGTTGGGAGTTTTTTGACACCTGTTTTGATCTCATTTGATGTAATTGGTCTGTTTAGGTTTTCTGATTCTTCCAGATTGATTTTTGGAAGACTGTATGTTTCAAGGAATTTGTCCATTTCATCTAGGTTGTCTAGCTTTTTGGCATCCAGTTCTTCATAGTATTTTCTTACAATATTTTTATTTATTTATTTATTTATTTTGTCTTTTTCTGAAGCTGGAAACGGGGAGAGACAGTCAGACAGACTCCCGCATGCACCCGACCAGGATCCACCCGGCACGCCCACCACGGGTGACGCTCTGCCCACCAGGGGGTGATGCTCTGCCCCTCTGGGGCGTCGCTCTGTTGCGACCAGAGCCACTCTAGCACCTGGGGCAGAGGTCAAGGAGCCATCCCCAACGCCCGGGCCATCTTTGCTCCAATGGAGCCTCGGCTGGCTGCGGGAGGGGAAGAGAGAGACAGAGAGGAAGGAGAGATGGAGGGGTGGAGAAGCAAATGGGCGCTTCTCCTGTGTGCCCTGGCCGGGAATCGAACCCAGGACTTCTGCACGCCAGGCCAACGCTCTACCACTGAGCACCTGGCCAGAGCTCTTACAATATTTTGTATTTCTGTTGTGTCAGTTGTTATATCTCCACTCTCATTTCTAATTTTATTTATTTGAGTCCTCTCTCTTTTTTTCTTGGTGAGTCTAGTTAAAGGTTCATCAATCTTATTTACCTTTTCAAAGAACCAGCTCCTAGTTTCATTGATCCTCTGTATTGTTTCTTTAGCCTCTATGTCATTTATTTTTGCTCAGATCTTTATTATTTCCTTCCTTCTACTACATTTGGGCTTTACTTGCTGTTCTTTTTCTAGTTCTTTTAGATGCAGGGTTAAGTCATTTATTTGAGCTTTTTCTAGTTTCTTAAAGTGTGCCTGTAGTGCTATGAACTTCCCTCTCAATATTGCTTTTGCTGTGTTCCATAGATTTTGAATTGTTGCATTCTCATTGTCATTTGTTTCTAGGAATATTTTTATTTCTTTTTTTATCTCATTCTTAATCCATTAATTATTTAACAACCTGCTATTTACTTTCATGTGTTTGAGAGTTTTTGAGCTTTTCTGTTGTGGTTGATTTCTAGTTTCATGCCATTGTGATCAGAGAAAGTGCTTGATATGATTTCAATCTTCTTAAATTTGTTGAGACCACTTTTGTGCCTTAACATGTGGTCTATCCTAGATAATGTACCATGAGCACTTGAAAAAAATATATATTCTGCTGCTTTAGGGTGAAAGGTTCTGAGATATCCATTAAATCGAGTTGATCTAGTGTGTCCTTTAATTCTGCTGTTTCTTTGTTAATTTTCTTTCTTGAGGATCTATCGAGTGATGTTAATGGGGTATTGTAATCCCCTACTCTTATAGTATTGCTGTTGATCTCGCCCTTTAAATCCATCAAAGTCTGCTTTATATATTTAGGTGCTCCCATATTAGGTGTGTAGATATTTATAACGGTTATATCTTCCTGTGGGATGGCTCCCTTTATCATTATGTAGTGACCTTCTTAATCTCTTACTATAGTCTTTGTTTTTAAAATCCATTTTGTCTGATATAAGTATTGCTACCCCCGCTTTTCTTTCATTTCCATTTGCGTGAAATATTTTTTTTCATCCTTTTATCTTCAGTCTATGTGCATCTTTTGTTTTAAGGTGTGTCTCTTGTAGACAGCATATGTATGGGTCCTGTTTTCTTATCCACACAGCTACCCTATTTCTTTTGATCGGATCACTTAATCCATTTACATTTAAGGTTATTATTGATATGTAATTGTTTATTGCCATTTTATTCTTTAAAATTGTATTCCTCTTTTGCTATATTCTTTTTCTCCTTTAATCTGTTTACAACAGGGTCCCTTAGCATTTCTTGCAGCCTTGGTTTGGTTGTAGTGAATTCCTTGAGTTTTTTTTTTGTCTGGAAAACTTTTTATTTCTCCTTCAATTTTAAATGATAGCCTTGCTGGATAAAGTAGTCTTGGTTGTAGGCTCTTGTTCTGCATTATTTTTAATATTTCTTGCCATTCCTTTCTGGCCTCAAGTGTTTCTGTTGAGAAGTTGGAAGTCATCCTTATGGGGGCTCCTTTGTAGGTGATAGTCTTTTTTTCTCTAGCTGCTTTTAATATTTTCTCTTTATTACTTAACTTTGGTATTTTAATTATGATGTGTCTTGGTGTAGGTTTCATTGGGTTTCTCTTTAATGGAGTTCTCTGTGCTTCCTGAACATGTGAGATGTTTTCCTGCCTTAATTGAGGGAAGTTTTCAGCTATGATATGCTTGAACAAAGTCTCTATCCCTTGTTCTTTCTCTTCTTCTTCAGGAACCCCTATGATGTGGATGTTATTTCTCTTCATGTTGTCACAGAGCTCTCTTAGATTTTCCTCAGACTTTTTGAGTCTCTTTTCTTTTTTCTGCTCTGCTTTCATGCCTTTATTTATCGTGTCCTCTAACTCACTGATTCAATTCTCAGCTTCATCCATCCTGCTTTTAATTTCTTCCAATGTGTTCTTCATTTCTGATATTGTATTTGTCATTTCTGATTGATTTTTAAACTTATTTCAATATCCTTTTTTTATATTTGCTATCTCTTTATTTAGGTGTTCGTAATGACCATCTATTGTTGTTCTAATATCTTTGAGCATCTTAACAATTGGTATTTTAAACTCTGCATCTGGAAATTTGGTTATATCTGACTCATTCAGGTCCTTTTCTGGGGATTTCTATTGATTCATTTGTGTTGCATTTCTCTGCTTTCTCATTTTGTCTGTGTAAAAGAAGGTTTTGGCCCCTGAAGTCCACTGAGTGTGGCCTCAGTGTTCCCTAGGTATGGTCTGTCTGCAGGCCTGTCACCCCCTTTGCTGTTGCTGCCTAGGGTGTTCGGGTATGGGCGTTGCTGGTGCCTGCCCACTGGGGCTGTTGCTGTGGTTTCCGCCTCTCCTTCACCGGAGTGGCTGTGATCACTTGCTTGGGTGTAAAAGCCTCATTGGCCTTGGCCTTCGCCCCACCCCCATGGGTGGCGTTATGCTTGGCCCTGAGGGCAAGGGTGAGCACCTTTGCTCAACTATGGGTCTCTGCCTGATTCCAGGCTTTCACCCCACCCTTGCAGGAGGAGCCGCTCACTGGACACCTTGGCTCCACAGGCTGGGCCGGACTGCGTGCATTGGCTCAGTAGCGGGGCTCAGCCTGTTCTGGGCTTTTGGCTCCACCCCTGCGGGAGGAGCTGACTTTCAAGTCAAGCCACAAGCCTAGGTTCTGCCGGCAGGGCAAAGCTGTGCTCCTGCGCCCTTGCTCAAGGGCCTGTCTCCACCCCTTCTGGGGTTCCTGCCCTTCCCCCCCCCCCCGCAGGCTGGATTGCAGGCAGCCCACAGCTGGGCTTGACCACTTTTGCACGTCCCCTGGTCCCCATCCGGGCAAGACTGAGCTCACACCTGGGCCCAGCGGCGGCCAGCAGGCTTCTGCCCTTGCCGATAGAACCTCACTTCCGTGTCCCGCTGCTGCTGCCCGCCCTCAGGTGAGCCCTCAGCTGTGTGGATGGGGGCACTGCAGCTCAGACCCTAAGATTCACTCCTGTAGCCCCAAAAGCTCCCTCCTTCTAAGCAACTCTGCTCTGAGTGCCACGGGGGAGCTTGTTTGGCTTGTGTCCTGCTTCCCTTTGCTGGTATTACTGTTTCCAGGGGAAATATTCACTTCATATTTGGGGAGGGACTCATCCCAGAGGTTAGGGTGGCTGTCTCCCAAAATGTTTCTCCCTGTGCCTCCTAGATTACAGTCTCTTCCTGCTACTCCAGTCCTCTCCTCTCCCCCAGTTCCCCAGAGCCCCGGGTAAATAGTTGTGAGAAAGTTTTTCTGTGCGGTCCCTTAAGAAGAATCCTGGGTCTGAGAAATCAGTCTCTTTCTCACAAACAGTATCCTGTCTTGTTTCCAGCTAAATACTGTCCATACACCTCTTCTAGGCTCTGGGGCTGCAGGCTGGGGCTTTGTTTCTGGGACTCAGGACCCTGCCGTCTCTGCTAAATTCACTTCCTGCCACCAAGTCTCTCCCAGCTGCTGTTTGCTCCGGGGAGCTGGGCAGCCCTCTCCGCATTTCTGCTTTTCCTTCCAGTCTCAGTGTGGCTTCTTCAGTGTTCTTTGGTTGAAGAGTCCTCTTAGTTTAGTCCAAAGTTGGTTTTTCCAGATGGTGGTTCTTAAAAATTAGTTTGTAATCCACTTTGGTTCTGGGAGGTGGAAGTTGGTACGTCTGCCTACTCCATCACCATCTTGTCTTCTATCCAAGTCTTACACTGAATTCACTAAAGAAAAAAGTCTAATGATGGATAAACTTATTTCGGTGTGTACTGATGGTGCTCCGTGCATGGTGGAGAAAAACAGAGAATTCGTAGCGCTTCTTTTTGAACATGAAAAGAGACCCATCCTAAGTTTTCAGTGCATCCTACATCAGGAGGCACTTTGTGCTCAAATGTGTGGCAAGAGCAGATTGGTGAGGTGATGTCGCTTGTCATTTGGGTAGTCAACTTTATTGTTGCCCGAGCTTTAAATGATTGCCAGTTTAAAATATTGCTGGATGAAGTTGGAATAATTATCTTGGTCTGCTTCTGCACAGCAATGTGCGTTGGTTGTCAAGAGGGAAGGTGCTCAGCTGTTTTGCAACTTGTCTGAGTGAAATTCAGACTTTTCTTGAAATGAAAAATGTTGAGAATCCTGAGTTAGCTAACACTGAGTGGCTTCTGAAGTTCTACTATCTCGTGGACATGACTGAACATTTGAACCAGCTCAATGTGAAAATGCAAGATGTTAGAAATACAGTCTTATCCCTTCAACAAGCAGCATTTGAAAACAAGCTGGAACTCTTCATCGCTGACATTGAAACAGGTCATTTACTACACTTTGAAAAACTGGGAGAGTTTAAAGATGCATGCACAGCAAGTGACCCTGCTCAACATCTTGATCTCCAGCAGCTAGCAGGCTTCACATCTAATCTCCTGCAGTCATTCAAAGCGTGATTTGGAGAATTTCATGAGCGTACTCATCTTTTTAAGTTCATCACCCATCCACACGAATGTGCAGTGGACAACGCTGACCTGAGTTACATCCCCGGTGTCTCCTTCAGAGATTTTGAACTGCAAGCTGCTGACCTGAAGGCCTCAGATATGTGGGTAAGTTCAAGTCACTGAATGAAGATTTGGAAAGACTTGCACGACAGCAAGCAGAGTTGGCGAGCAAACACAAGTGGGAAGAAATGAAAAAACTTCAACCCACAGACCAGCTGATTCTTGAAACTTGGAATGCGCTTTCCGTCACATACCACACAGTGCAGCATGTGAGTATTGCTGTATTGACAATGTTTGGCTCTACGTATGCATGTGAGCAGTCTTTCTCACATCTAAAGAACGGTAAGACCAACCTACAATCATGTTTAACGGATGAAAGTCTCAACACCTGCATGAAGCTTAACCTCACCACGTATCAACCAGACTACAAAGCCATCAGCAAAACTATGCAGCACCAGAAGTCGCATTAATGGTAAGAAATACTTTAGTCATCATTGGTTAGCAACAGCATAACAATGTTATTAAAAAGTATTCAGCCCTGGCCGGTTGGCTCAGCGGTAGAGCGTCGGCCTAGCGTGCGGAGGACCGGGGTTCGATCCCCGGCCAGGGCACACAGGAGAAGCGCCCATTTGCTTCTCCACCCCTCTGCCACGCTTTCCTCTCTGTCTCTCTCTTCCCCTCCCGCAGCCAAGGCTCCATTGGAGCAAAGATGGCCTGGGCGCTGGGGATAGCTCTGTGGCCTCTGCCTCAGGCACTAGAGTGGCTCTGGTCACAACATGGCGACGCCCAGGATGGGCAGAGCATCGCCCCCTGGTGGGCAGAGCCTCGCCCCTGGTGGGCGTGCTGGGTGGATCCCGGTCGGGCGCATGCGGGAGTCTGTCTGACTGTCTCTCCCTGTTTCCAGCTTCAGAAAAATGAAAAAAAAAAAGGTATTCAGAGAGTTATTGTACTTTAAAAGTGTTGGTCTTACATAAAATGCACACATTTACTTGTATTTAGTGTTAAATATGTTGTATGGCTCTCATAGAATTACATTTTAAAATATGTGGCATTCATGGCTCTCTCAGCCGAAAAGGTTCCCGACCTCTGCTCTATCCACTGTGCCACCACCTGGTCAGGCAATGCATTTTTATTTATTAAAGTTGCAAAAGTGCTGTCATATATTAAAAATCTCATCTTAGTCCTCATTTCACTGATGGACTCTAACTTTCCTGGATTTTAATCTTAATTGCCAAAGACTTCTGCAAGAGGGTATAATGGTATTTTTCTCTGAAATATTATCATAAAATCCTATGAAATATTTCAGTGATATGAGTCACTTACTTATTCATCTGGGTAGACATTTAGATAATAGAAGTAGCTAACAGAAATCTGTGAGAAATATATTGTTAACTCTGGTGAAAGAGAAAGGAAGAAATTCTATTGATGTATTTTTAAATGTATTTAAATTCTGTGTTCCCTGTCATTCTAAAATACCAATGAGTATTTTCTTCTGCTCCTTTCTTTCCAAGAGGCTATGTAAAATTACTTTGACAGAGAAAATAGTGAATTTTTTTCTGTTAAGTTCTACATCCCATTTCATGAACATAGCAAATAATATCCTTTTTTACCAACCTTGCACTTACTACACAAGTGAAACTTATTACCTTGTACTATGATGTTTAGTTAGCAATCTTGTCCAAGTGTTATATTTTTTCAATATGACTGAAACTGACAAGAAACAGATTGCTATTTAAAGGAAGTTGAAAGCTTTGAAATCATACATGCTGTAGGTAAATTAACACACAGCATACAAGTACTTATGGTATTAATGCACAATTAGAAAACTCTTAGTGGCCTGACCTGTGGTGGCGCAATGGATAAAGCGTCGATCTGGAAATGCTGAGGTCGCCGGTTCGAAACCCTGGGCTTGCCTGGTCAAGGCACATATGGGAGTTGATGCTTCCAGCTCCTCCCCCTTGTCTCTCTCTTCTCTCTCTCTCCCTCTCTCTCTCTCCTCTCTCAAATGAATAAATTAAATAAAAATAAAAAATAAATAAAATAAAATAAAATAAAATTTCCTTAAAAAAAAAAAAGAAAACTCTTAGCAATTCATATTATTAAATGAAGGTCAGTATAGTTTTTGGTAATAAATCAGTTAATACATTTTGAGACTTGGAGTTTTATAAAATCTTTTAACATAATTTAAAACAAAAGTAGGTAATTTAAGAAATTCAATTTTTGGGAACTGATTGATGATCTGTCTGCTATGAGAAAATTATCTGTTTTATTTGTTCTTAAATATCATTGTACTTTGGAGGGAGGAATATGTACAGCCAATTTTAGTAGGAACTAAAGAATTCAATTTTTATTCTTCAAAAACATGTTTTTCAAGATAAATGCCTACCTCATTGTTATTCCTATACACATAGGCTTATTATCATGAATAATTTCAGGTTTATATTGTTCACTCTCATGGTTTAATGGAAAAAATTTTTTTTCTCTCTTTTTATCTTTTCCAAAGAAGGGAGCTATTTTGCTTTCTCTCACAGGAATCTGTTATATATTACTAAGTATTTAAATATAATTCTCCAAGGTGTGTCTTGGGTATATGGTATTTCTTCTCTTTATAATAGTAATTTCTTGGAAAATCCATTTTATTGGTTATTGGATAGTATGAGGGGATTATTGTGGATTTGGTTGGGTGTACTAACAATATTTTGTGGTTATATAGCAAAATGACCTTATTTTTTTAGAGATATATCCTAAAGTATTTAGGGGTTAAATGTCGTGATTGACTATTAATTTTCTTTAAAGTCTTTAGCATAAGATTAATATGAGAAAATAAGGTACAATAGAAGCTATTGTTACATCTAATTAATGGGTATTTTGTGTTTTCATTATACCATTGTCCATAGTGTATGTTTGTAATTTTATAATGAAGAGACTAAAAAATTCTTATTTCTTTTTAATAATTTTATTTTATTTTTTCAACAGAGACAGAGAGTCAGAGAGAGGGACAGACAGACAGGAAGGTACAGAGATGAGAAGCATCAATTCTTTTCTTTTTTTTTCTTTTTTTCTTTTCATTTTTCTGAAGCTGGAAACAGGGAGAGACAGTCAGACAGACTCCTGCATGCGCCCAACCAGGATCCACCCGGCACGCCCACCAGGGGCGATGCTCTGCCCATCAGGGGGCGATGCTCTGCCCATCCTGGGCGTCGCCATGTTGCGATCAGAGCCACTCTAGCGCCTGAGGCAGAGGCCACAGAGCCATCCCCAGCGCCCGGGCCATCTTTGCTCCAATGGAGCCTTGGCTGCGGGAGGGGAAGAGAGAGACAGAGAGGAAAGTGCGGCGGAGGGATGGAGAAGCAAATGGGCGCTTCTCCTGTGTGCCCTGGTCGGTAATCGAACCCGGGTCCTCCGCACGCTAGGCCGACGCTCTACCGCTGAGCCAACGGGCCAGGGCTGAGAAACATCAATTCTTTATTGCTGCACCTTTGTTGTTCATTGATTGCTTTTTCATATGTGCCTTAATTGGGGGGCTACAGCAGAGTGAGTGACCCCTTGCTCAAGCCAGTGACCTTGGTCTCAAGCCAGTGATCATGGGGTCATGTCTATGATCTCATGTTCAAGCTAGTAACCGTGTGCCTAAGCTGGTGAGCCTGTGCTTAAGCCAGCTACCTTGAGGTTTTGAACCTAGGTCCTCTGCATCCCAGTTTGACACTCTATCCACTGTGCTACCACTTGGTCAGGCCAAAAATTAACTTATTCCTTTTTTTTTTTTTTTTTTTTTTGCATTTTTCTGAAGCTGGAAACAGGGAGAGACAGTCAGACAGACTCCCGCATGCGCCCGACCGGGATCCACCCGGCACGCCCACCAGGGGGCGATGCTCTGCCCATCCTGGGCGTCGCCATGTTGCGACCCTCCTGGGTGTCGCCATGTTGCGACCAGAGCCACTCTAGCGCCTGGGGCAGAGGCCACAGAGCCATCCCCAGCGCCCGGGCCATCTTTGCTCCAATGGAGCCTTGGCTGCGGGAGGGGAAGAGAGAGACAGAGAGGAAAGTGCGGCGGAGGGATGGAGAAGTAAATGGGCGCTTCTCTTGTGTGCCCTGGTCGGTAATCGAACCCGGGTCCTCCGCACGCTAGGCCGACGCTCTACCGCTGAGCCAACGGGCCAGGGCTGAGAAACATCAATTCTTTATTGCTGCACCTTTGTTGTTCATTGATTGCTTTTTCATATGTGCCTTAATTGGGGGGCTACAGCAGAGTGAGTGACCCCTTGCTCAAGCCAGTGACCTTGGGCTCAAGCCAGTGATCATGGGGTCATGTCTATGATCTCATGTTCAAGCTAGAAACCCTGTGCTTAAGCTGGTGAGCCTGTGCTTAAGCCAGCTACCTCGAGGTTTTGAACCTAGGTCCTCTGCATCCCAGTTCGACACTCTATCCACTGTGCTACCACTTGGTCAGGCCAAAAATTAACTTATTCCTTTTTTTTTTTTTTTTTTTTTGCATTTTTCTGAAGCTGGAAACAGGGAGAGACAGTCAGACAGACTCCCGCATGCGCCCGACCGGGATCCACCCGGCACGCCCACCAGGGGGCGATGCTCTGCCCATCCTGGGCGTCGCCATGTTGCGACCCTCCTGGGTGTCGCCATGTTGCGACCAGAGCCACTCTAGCGCCTGGGGCAGAGGCCACAGAGCCATCCCCAGCGCCCGGGCCATCTTTGCTCCAATGGAGCCTTGGCTGCGGGAGGGGAAGAGAGAGACAGAGAGGAAGGCGCGGCGGAGGGGTGGAGAAGCAAATGGGCGCTTCTCCTGTGTGCCCTGGCCGGGAATCGAACCCGGGTCCTCCGCACGCTAGGCCGACGCTCTACCGCTGAGCCAACCGGCCAGGGCTTATTTCTTAAAATGTGTATTCATACAGCTGTGCAGCATGAAATGACCTATTGTACAAAAAGCCTTTTTGTTTTAATTGGCACACTTTTAACCATTAAATAAATATCCCTAAAATTGAGACTAACATTTATATCACTAAAACTGAAACCAATGTTTCAGATGATAAAAGCTTGCCTAAATAAAAATCTTAGATTCTAGCCATTTATATTTTGATCATATACAGAACATTTTTCCAAAGATCTAGTATGTGCAAGCTATATGTGCTTGATATTTAAATTTCCTGATTGTCTTAAATCTGACTAAAACCCAGAAATGTATCTTTTGTATAAACACTATGAAAATATTAATCACTGATAATTATTTCTCTTGTTTAGGGTGAGAATGGGAAGTCAGTTAGTTAATGTTAGATTCAGGGAGGTGTGCTGTGGCTGTCAGAATGTAACTATTGAAGGAGCAGGAACAGAGAGTGCTGATAGGGCCCCTGTGAGGCTGAGAACAAAGAAGGTCAGAGACCCTTATCAGAAATTTATGTTTGAAATTCGCCACTAAGCTAAACCCGGCCCCTGTTGCTATGCCGACTCCTGTTGCTATGCTGTGTGCGACCTCCCTAGCGAATAACTAACTGCCACATCTGCTTCTGTAAATGGTTGCTCACTTAGGCTATATAAGGACCTAGCTGTAAGTGCCAGGCACGACTCCTGTTTGCAGCTCCTTGTGAGTACGGTGTCTCTGGACATCTTGGGAGTTTGCCTCTGCACAGGTTAAACTGGTCAAGAAAGTAACATCTAAACTCCTGAAAGTCTCCGACATTTGTTCTCGTACCCGGTGGATGCAACATTTTTGGAGGCTTGCCCGGGATTCTCCCTTGGCGGAGTTTTGGGTCGGAGACCGGAGGGACAGCTCGAGCTGAGTAAGTATTCACTGAGGATCCTAATTTGGTTTGGCTTTTGGGCTCCGGAGCACACAATCCTGAGGTAGTGGGTGGGACGCTGCCGGTAACCTACCCAGGGCTTTCAGAAGTGGGACGCTGCTCTCTGAAATTTGGATATTTGGATTTGTTAACTTTAGGAGTGACCGGTCACATTAGGAATCCTTTTTGTGCTGCGCTGCACTGCATTTTGTCTGAGCTCGAATGACTGAGTTGAGTGTGAGAGAGACAAGTGTGTTCCTTGTGTTAATAGTGTGTGTTGCCTGTATCCTACCCTTTCTCATTATTCCTGAGTCATCTAGGATGGGACAACAGGAGTCTATGCCGGGATCCCCACTCGAGTACCTGTTGAAGAATTTTTCTGATTTCCAGAAGAGGGCTCAGGGGTACGGAGGTCTGCAGCCGAGTCCAGGTTCCTCCGGACTTTGAGCCAGCTGTAATGGCCTACATTTAATGTGGGATGGTCCACAGAGGGCACTTTTGACCTTCCAACATTGTTTGCTGTCAAAGCCATGGTCTATAGAGCTCCCCACCCAGACCAATACCTATATATGGATGTGTGGGTAGGTGCAGCCATTTTGCCTCCATCTCCGGGAGGCGCAGCCATTTTGCCTCCTTCTCCAGGAGGGCAGCCATTTTGCCTCCTTCTCCAGGAGGCGCAGTCATTTTGCCTCCTTCTCCAGGAGATGCAGCCATTTTGCCTCTCCGGGAGGCGCCACCAGCACCAGATGCTGGCCCACGGGCACCTCCTCGCCTCATCTATGTGCCTTTTTCCACTAGTGATTTATACAGTTGGAAACATCAGAATCCCCTATTTTCCGAGAAACCTCAGGGACTAATATCTCTCCTGAGACCATTTTTAGGACCCATCAGCCCACATGGGACGATTGTCAGCAGATTTTACAAACCCTCTTCACTTCTGAAGAAAGGGACAGAATAATGAGAGAAGCTGCTAAGGCTGTATTAGGAGAAGAAAGGGAAACTCGGGAGGGAAGAAGGGAAATAGAAGATGTTCTCCCATCTCAACCTCCTACCTGGGACCCTAATAGCGCTGGGGGAAGAGATGCACTCCTCCAGTATCGCCGGGCTCTGTTGAGAGGGCTCAAGGCAGCAGCTAGAAAGCCAACCAACTTTAGCAAGGTAAGTGAGGTCATCCAGGGAAGAGAGGAATCCCCAGCACCCTTTCTAGAAAGACTCATAGGGGCTTATAGAGTATATACCCCTCTAGATCCTGAGGCAGAAGAGAACAGGAGACTAGTAAATATAGCCTTTGTGACTCAGGCTGCTTCAGATATTAGGAAAAGCTTCAGAAGATAGAGGGATTTGAAGGAGAAAATAGGAGTAAGCTATTAGAAATAGCCCAGAAAGTATATATTAACAGGGATGATCCGGAGGTTGGCAGAGCAAAGGAGGTAGCCAAGATCCTGATTGCTGCTCAGAAACCTCCCCCCAAAGGAAAAGGGGGACAGAGGAAGGGCCAAGGACAGCGAATAGACAAGGATCAATGTGCCTATTGCAAGGAGAAAGGACACTAGAAGAGAGAGTGCCCAAAGTTGAGGGCCGACAGCCAGAGGCCAAAACAAGCCCCAGAGGTCTTGCTCCAAACCTTAGACTGACGGGGCCAGGGCTCCATTCCCGTCGGCTCCCAGGGGCCCATGGTCACCTTAACAGTCGAAGGAAAACCATTAGACTTCCTAGTCGACACGGGAGCCACCTATTCAGTCCTAAAGAAACCACAGGGCCAGATGCAGAAGGCAACTACTAAGATAATAGGGGCAACGGGCAAAGCAGAAGCCTACCCATGGGCCATCGCAAGAATTACTGACTTAGGTCGAGGCACCATCACCCACTCTTTCCTAGTCATTCCAGACTGCCCTTACCCACTGCTTGGAAGGGACTTATTGCAAAAACTTCAGGCCACCATAACCTTCCGATGGGAGGAAAGCCCTATGGGGAACAAAGAGGCAAAGGTCAGCATAGAAGTAACTGTCCCACTGTCTGAAGAACACTCACTTGCCACCGTCCTAGAAGGTAAGGATGCCGAGGAAGGGGTTCCAGATGCCCTGTGTGCCCGGGTACCTGAGGTTTGGGCGGAAACCAACCCCCCTTGGTTTGGCCGCTCACCAACCACCTGTCCTGGTGCAACTGCTTAGCACTGCTAGACCAGTTAGGATCAGGCAGTACCCGGTCCCAGCCCGAGCTAGACAGGGAATCTCCTGGCACTTGCAACGCCTGCTGGAGGCAGGCATCCTTCGAAGGTGCCAATCAGCCTGGAACACCCCGCTGCTTCCTGTCCAGAAACCAGGGAGCCAAGACTATCATTTGATCCAGGACTTGCAGGAAGTAAATGTGCAGGTAGAGACTATTCATCCCACGGTGCCCAGCCGTATACCTTACTGAGCTCATTGCCCCCAACCCATACCTATTATTCTGTCCTGGATTTGAAGGATGCCTTCTTTTGTATTCCCCTGTCGCCTCAGAGCCAAGAGATCTTTGCCTTTGAATTGAATGACCCAGATAATGGACTGGTGGGGCAGTTCACTTGGACCAGACTACCACAAGGGTTTAAGAATTCCCCCACCATTTTTAATGAAGCCCTCAGCAAAGATCTGCAGGCTTTCCGCTCCTCCCATCCGTTGATTGTACTGCTCCAGTATGTGGATGACATCCTCATAGCTGCCAAGGACGAAGGAGAGTGTGAGGAAGTTACCTCGGACCTGCTACAAGATCTCAGGCGAATGGGGTATCGAGTCTCCGCCAAGAAGGCCCAGATTGTGACAAAAACTGTAAGTTATTTGGGGTATAACTTACAGGGAGGGCAAAGGACATTGTCCAGCCAGCGAATTCAGACGGTCTTGCAGATCCCCGAGCCTACTAACAAGAGGCAGGTACAAGAATTCCTGGGTGCAGTAGGATACTGCCGACTGTGGATATTAGGCTTTGCAGAACTAGCTAAACCCCTACACGAACTAACCAGGGGTAAGGAAGAGCAGTTCACATGGACAGATAGGGAGAAGCAAGCATTCCAAGCACTTAAAAAGGCCCTAGTGGCTGCCCCAGCTTTGGCCCTGCCAGATCTGGCCAAAGCCTTTTAGCTATTTATAGCAGAAAAGGGAGGGGTAGCTTTAGGGGTACTAAACCAGGAACTTGGGCCGTAGAAGAGGCCTGTCGCCTATCTGTCCAAGAAATTTGATCCTGTAGCCTCGGGTTGGCCAACATGTCTGAGGGCGCTTGCTGCCACCTCCATACTAGTCAAGGAGGCTAGTAAATTGACTTTAGGGCAGGACATCAAAGTCATTAGGGAACACTACGTAGAGCAAGTGCTGCGAGCACCTCCTGACAGGTGGCTATCTAATGCGCGGCTAACGCAGCATCAGGCTCAGCTGCTGAACCCTCCATCTGTTCAGTTCCTCGAAACTGCTGCCCTGAACCCAGCGACCCTCTTGCCAATACCAGACTCCACTTTGGTCCACAGTTGCAAACAATTCCTTGACACAGTGACTGGCTCCTGCCCAGATTTAAGGGATCAAGCATACGGGAAGGCAGACCTGACCCTCTTTACTGACGGGAGCAGTTTTATTAAGGATGGACAGCGACATGCAGGGGCAGCAGTGACCACGGAAAATAAGGTCCTGTGGCAGAAAGCACTGCTCACAGGAACATCTGCACAAAGGGCAGAGCTAATAGGACTAACCCGAGCCTTACAGATAGCAGAGGGAAAAGTTGCCAACATCTACACTGACAGCCGGTATGCATTCGCCACTGCCCATGTCCACGGAGCCATATACAAGGAGAGAGGCTTACTGACAGCAGGGGGAAAAGACATTAAAAATCACAATGAAATTCTTGCCCTCCTAAACACCATTTGGCTACCTACCAAAGTTGCCATCATTCATTGCAAAGGACACCAGAGAAGGGACTCTCCTATTGTAAAGGGTAACAACCTAGCAGACTCAGCTGCGAGAGAGGCAGCCACTGGGCCACAAGAAAGCCTTCTGCCATTGCTGCCTAAGCCAACACTACCTCTGGATCCTAGATATTCCCCAGAAGAAGAGCAGGAAGGGATGCAGTTGAAAGGGAAGAAAAATCAGCCGGGATAGATAGAGCTTCCCGGCTCTATTTACCCCAGGGAATAGTAAGAGAAATAGTAGGAGATATTCATACTAGTACTCATCTAGGACAAAACAAGCTAGAACAACTTATCAGGAAGTATTATGTAGGGCCCAACATCAGGGATATTTCCACTCCATTGTCTCGAGGTACAGCATCTGTGCCAGAGTAAATGCGCAGAATAAGAAGCTACCCCCCCCCCCCTTTGTGAGGTATCGGGAGAAAGATCCGGGAGAACTGTGGGAAATAGATTTCACAGAGATGACCCCTGGGAAGTCAGGTTATAAGTATCTATTAGTATTAGTAGACACCTTCTCAGGATAGGTAGAAGCATTCCCCACGCGAGGAGAGGCTACTTCCACAGTCTGCAACAGTCTTTATGTCCTTTTGGAAATGAATTCATGCCGGGGCTTAAGACTAGTGATAAACTTAAGTGTTCACCATTATACAGCACTTTAGATGGACCATCCCATTTAAACCAGTGTGGTCTGTGTGAGATTGCATTGCATTTATAGGCCCCAAAGTTCAGGACAGGTAGAAAGAATGAACAGGACTCTGAAGGAAACTATAATTAAGCTGAGAGGGGAGACAGGCAAAAACTGGGTTGAGCTCTTCCCTTTTGCCCTTTTTAGAACCAGATGTACCCCTATCTCAATAAATGGACCCCTTATGAAATCTTATTTGGGCAACCTGTGCCCCTTGTACCTCGATTGACCAGAGGGGAACTAGAGATTTCTAATCATAATTTCCTCAAGTCCTTGCAGGCCCTGCAGCACATCAGAAGCGAGGTGCAGGCCCTCCAGAGATCAGCCCAATTGAATGCGAAACACAGCTCCCGACTACTGGAGCCTCCAGAGCCTAGACAGTAGGTATAGATTCTCAACCACAGACGGGGCAACCTTGAGGCATGGTAGAATAGACCGTTCCAGGTGATCCTGAGTACACTCACAGCTATTAAGGTAGCTGAAAAGCCCTACTGGATCCACCTCTCCCACGTGAAGCCGGCCCAACCACCCGACGAAGGGTCTCGGAGATGGCAAGTCAAGCGGACCCCTGGAGAGCCTCTAAAGCTCACCTTCTCCTCCACTTAGGACTGATGACTTTTTATTGTTTACCCAGCAAGGGACTAGAGTTGCAGAAATAGGTTTTAATCAGGACAGTAGATAGCACAGTTATAGCACAGAATAACACCTGGGAAAGGAACCTGCCACCTCCTGGCAAATTTCACCTTAGGTAATTCCAATTACAGTGACTATTGCCTTAACCAAGAAACCCTGCCTGCCACCCTAGAGGGCCCAAAAGTAATGAAGGCACCTGAAGGACTATAGTTTGTGTGCACTCAAGGTATCTTCAAGTGTATAGTCCCCACTCATCCTGAACTTTGTGTAAGTGCTTATATTATTCCACAGGTATATCTGTATAGGGGAAACCCCGAATTCCTTGTTGCTCCTCTGAGGCGGGAAAAATGAGCTCCACTCCTTATCCCTATCATAGCTACCATAGGAATTGTAGGGTCAGCAGCAGTACGGACAGCATCCCTCATTCAAGGGGAACTTACCCTCAGACAGCTATCCAAGACATTCTCCAAAGATATTGCTCTTCTCCAAAACCAGGTAATATATCTCGAGAAGCAAATAGACTCCCTAGCCGAGGTAGCCCTTCAGAATAGGAGAGGGCCAGACCTCCTCCTCCTTGAGCAAGGAGGACTGTGTGCTGCCTTAAGAGAAGAATGTTGGCCCTGGCCGGTTGGCTCAGTGGTAGAGCGTCGGCCTGGTGTACGGGGGACCCAGGTTCGATTCCCGGCCAGGGCACATAGGAGAGGTGCCCATTTGCTTCTCCGCCCCCCCTCCTTCCTCTCTGTCTCTCTCTTCCCCTCCCACAGCCAAGGCTCCATTGGAGCAGAGATGGCCCGGGCGCTGGGGATGGCTCCTTGGCCTTTGCCCCAGGTGCTAGAGTGGCTCTGGTCGCAGCAGAGCGTCGCCCTCTGGTGGGCAGAGCGTCGCCTCTGGAGGGCGTGCCGGGTGGATCCCCGTCGGGCACATGCGGGAGTCTGTCTGACTGTCTCTCCCCATTTCCAGCTTCAGAAAAATACAAAAAAAAAAAAAAAAAAAAAAAAAGAGAAGAATGTTGTTTTTACACTAACCATTCTAGAGTAATTAGAGAGAATATCAAGATACTTGCAAACAGATTAAAGAATAGGAACCTAGAAGAAGACAGCCCTAGCTAGTATGCCTCTATGTTTAAGACTTCTCCTTGGTTAACTACCCTCATATCTGCAATTGCTGGACCCCTTCTATTATTCTTATTGGCTCTTACCTTTGGACCAATAATCCTTAACAAACTCCTTGCATTCGTAAAGGAGAGGGTAGATGTAGTAAAGTTAATAGTTCTGTCCCAACCTTATACCATTCTCCCCACTGATGAAGAATCAAGGGTTTGATTTATGCTCAAAAGAGATGGGGGAATGTTAGATTCAGGGAGGTGTGCTGTGGCTGCCAGAGTGTAACTATTGAAGGAGCAGGAACAGAGAGTGCTGATAGGGCCCCTGTGAGGCTGAGAACAAAGAAGGTCAGAGACCCTTATCAGAAGTTTATGTTTGAAATTTGCCACTAAGCTAAACCCGGTCCCTGTTGCTATGCCGGCCCCTGTTGCTATGCTGCGTGCGACCTCCCTAGCGAATAGCTAACTGCCACATCTGCTTCTGTAAATGCTTGCTCACTTAGGATATATAAGGACCTAGCTGTAAGTGCCAGGCGTGACTCCCGTTTGCAGCTCCTTGTGAGTACGGTGTCCCTGGACATCTTGGGAGTTCGCCCCTGTGCAGGTTAAACTGGTCAATAAAGTAACATCTAAACTCCTGAAAGTCTCCGATGTTTGTTCTCCTACCTGGTGTATGCAACAGTTAACCATGTCATTGTTTGAATAAAAAACTCTGCTTGTGCCCTGGCTGGTTGGCTCAGTGGTAGAGTGTCAGCTTGGTGTGTGGAAGTCCCAGGTTCGATTCCCGGCCAGGGCACATAGGAGAGGCACCCATCTGCTTCTCCACTGTTCCCCCTCTCCTTTCTCTCTAGCTTCTCTTCCCTTCCCGCAGCCAAGGCTCCATTGGAGCAAAGTTGGCCCCAGGCGCAGAGGATGGCTCCATGGCCTCCACTTCAGGTGCTAGAATTGCTCCTGTTGCAATAAAACAATGCCCCAGATGGGCCGAGCATGACCCCCTGGTGGGCATGCCGGGTAGATCTCATCCGGCACATGCGGGAGTCTGTCTGTCTATGCCCCCCCAACCCACCCCCCTGCTTCTCACTTTGGAAAAATACAAAAAAAAAAGAACAAAAAACCAAAAAACAACTTTGCTTGCATTTCTCCTGAGTACAGTTGATTTTTTTTTTTTTTTTGTATTTTTCTGAAGCTAGAAATGGGGAGAGACAGTCAGACAGACTCCCGCATGTGCCGGACCGGGATCCACCCGGCACGCCCACCAGGGGGTGATGCTCTGCCCCTCTGGGGCATCGCTCTGCCGTGACCAGAGCCACTCTAGCTCCTGGGGCAGAGGCCAAGGAGCCATCCCCAGCGCCCGGGCCATTTTTGCTCCAATGGAGCCTTGGCTGCGGGAGGGGAAGAGAGAGACAGAGAGGAAGGAGAGGGGGAAGGGTGGAGAAGCAGATGGGCGCTTCTCCTGTGTACCCTGGCCGGGAATTGAACCCTGGACTTCCGCACGCCAGGCCGACGCTCTACCACTGAGCCAACTGGCCAGGGCCCCGTTGATATTTCTAACTGGGAACTTAATTGCACAAAAAGGAATTCTTTTAAATTTCCTGAAAATATATATTTACACATATTTTTACTCACTGAAATATGTTTTTATGTATATATAAAAATTATATATATATATTCAATTTTTTTTTGCCTGAGAAAATCATATAGCAGTCAAAAAACTAGTTTTGAAATTCTCAAGGTAAAAGAGCAAAAACAGTCCAAAGTATCTTCATGAAGGAGGAGATTTAACAGTTTGTTATTTGATGCTTCCAAGCATTTAATATAAAACCACAAAAAGAGATGATTAATGCAGGAACTGCCATTTTATTCATATCAAACAACTGGTATTATTCTTTAGGTGCCATAGAGCCTATTCTCTAATATGTATTTTAAAAACATGACAAACTACAGTAAAATACTAATTGACCCTCTTAGTAACATTGAGGATACTAAAGCTGATAGGTTGATATCATTTAATAGACTGAAAATTTGGGGGCAAAAGTTAATGATGCAAACAGTGTTAGTAATTAGCAAGTTAGTGGTGCACAGAAAAAATAGGAAGGGAAAGTCTTCTAGATGTAAGAAAAGCAATGTAAATTCAATTTATCAACATTTATTTCTTTAGTGTCCATTCTGTCAAGCATTGTATTATGTACTTGACCTTACTTTCCTCATTTAAGAATAGAGTTACAAGGATAGTAAATATAGATCAGGGGAACACCACACGACACAGTGCATCCTTATTTCACAAGAAAAATTTGGTACTTTCTTTCCAGTCTGTTTCAATGGTGATAAAACCTTTGCTAGGTATGAGTCTAAGGTACGTTCACACTGGCCAAATTTAAGGTATATTGATAGTGGCTTCTAACTGGGTGAGTTTTCTGAGAGTAAGCCAACAGGCTCTCTTGTTGGCCTTGTTCAACGTTCTAATTCAAATTTGGGACTTAGTCAAGGTGTAATTCATTGTAAATAAATATAAAGTACTGCGACTACATTTTTTAAAAATCAACTGTACTTGGCATGAAAGTTTTTTTTTTTTTTTTATTTTATTTTAATTTTTTTTCTTTTTTTTTTTTTTTTTTTTTTTACTTTTTATTTATTCATTTTTTAGAGAGGAGAGGGAGAGACAGAGAGGAGAGACAGAGAGAGAGAGAAGGGGGGAGGAGCAGGAAGCATCAACTCCCATATGTGCCTTGACCAGGCAAGCCCAGGGTTTTGAACCGGCAACCTCAGCGTTTCCAGGTCGACGCTTTATCCACTGCGCCACCACAGGTCAGGCAAGCATGAAAGTTAATATGTAAAAAAAGCTAGGTATTTTTAATGCTTAGTTTGAATCAAACTGATGATAAAATTGCTAAGAAAAAGCATCTTGGGCTGCATTAGTAAATATATTCACTCTGATCTGGAGAGATAATAGTCTCACTGGACTCTTAGAAAAATAACCCATGTTCATTTTAGAAAATCAGCATTAGCAAAACCAAAAATTTTACAATCGCACCACTTTATATAAATACGTGGTGCATATATTTATAATTTATAGATCTTATTGCTGTCTTCCTTTTTGCTTAAATTATCTTGGCGGCAGTAGAAGTGTCTATTATGTCCTTGGGTCCTTAGATCCAACTGAGTGTTAAAGTCAAGGTAAACAACTTTTTTACAATGAAAAGGACAAAAATAAATCGAAGAAAACAATATTGTAAAAAAAAGAAACAGTTTATTCATTGCAACAATAATACACTTTTTGAGGGAGGATGGAACTTACAAAAGAAGGATTGTCCTTTTCATTTTATTTTTTTTAATTAATTTATTTTTTACAGAGACAGAGAGAGAGTCAGAGAGAGGGATAGACAGGGACAGACAGACAGGAACGGAGAGATGAGAAGCATCAATCATCAGTTTTTCGTTGCGACACCTTAGTTGTTCATTGATAGCTTTCTCATATGTACCTTGACTCCGGGCCTTCAGCAGACCAAGTAACCCCTTGCTCGAGCCAGCGACCTTGGGCTCAAGCTGGTGAGCTTTTGCTCAAACCAGATGAGCCCTCACTCATGCTGGTGACCTCGGGGTCTCTAAACTGGGTCTTCCGCATCCCAGTCCGACGCTCTATCCACTGCGCCACCACCTGGTCAGGCAGGATTGTCCTTTTTAAAGGAGGACGATTAGTCACCTTAGTTAAAGCTCCTCTTAGTGGAGATTCCCAGCTTCCAGAAATTGGAATCATGGACCTTCAGAGCCAGAAGGGCAGTTTCATCCACATCACCTGGAACCTCTCTAGAAATATAAATTGGGCAGACCATCTGAATCAGAATCTCTGGGAGTGGGGCCTAACAATCTGTGTTTTAACAAGCCCCCCAGCAAATTCCAATTCACACTGAAGTTTGGAACTGACCTGAGTTTAACCCTTTGATTTTTTTAGATAAGGAAGCTAAGATCCAAAGAGGCTGTCACAAATTAATTTGAGGAAAGTACTAGAATCCTCACACAGTGATTCCTAGGATGATGAATAATCCCTCAGGATTTTTTTTTTATCGGAGTACTTGCTAAGGCAGTATTCAAAAGGATGCTAGGTGTGAGTATTGAAATGGGAGAAGAGCTTCCTTTTAACACACCCGGTGGGTTTCTTATAATTCAACAATTGCCTTTTGATCCTTTGAACTTTAAAAGTTTGCTTGATCTAAAATGTTTTTATTCACTTGATTATTCTTTAAGTGTCTTATTCCCCGAAGCAAGTTTGTGTGCCATTTAAGTAACGACTACACCATTCCATCACTACTGCTCTCTAATGAATCTCTGCCGAGTGACCCTGCAGCTTTCATTTTTAAAAACAAGTTCATCACACTTAAGCTTGAGAATCACTAATACAGGAGATGTTTAAAGCGGTTAAAGAGTAAAACTGGTTGGACTGGACCAACATCTTCAATGTCATTTTACTTGGGTTTCACAGTGAAAACTCAAAAACAATTTGCTAATATCATAAAGCCAGTCATCAGAGATTGCTCCAGAAATCTGTAATGGTACAGCATTGAAATGAGGGGCGGGGAATCGCAGTAAGAGGAACAAGAGATCACAAGAACAAGAGTTGAAATAATGGATCCAGTTCTAAACTACAAATGCAGCCAACCTTGAGTTTACACGGTACAAAAAAGGTCACACACTTTATAATATCTCAGCGGTTGCCAGGGACTTTAATTTTCTCCGATTACATTGTTTGGAATTGTCAGATTAAGGAAAGATACATCTTTTGGGGAATAAGAACGAACTGCCAAAATGATCCACCTGAGTTTTTGTAGTATTTAACGTTTTTCAAGGTGCTTTCACATAAACTTTTAATTTACCCCTATAAGGAAGAAAATTAGTACCAGCAAAACTATTTCCGAAACTACTGGATCCAGGTAGAAATAAGCAAGTCGATGGAACCAGAGCAGTGACAAAAGGTTGGCACTGAGGAAGCAAGTAAGTCATAGGGCGAATACAAAAAAGCCGAGGTCCAGGGGACGGAGGAAACAGTTTTAATAAGTAAATGCAAAACATGCAGGAGTGCAGGACATTTGGGAAGAGGCAACTGGAATGTAGTTATGTGTCCCAAAGAGCATGGATGAGGTCAACGATAAAGAGAAAAGTGAAAAGGCGGCACTTAAAGCTGCACCGAAGTTTTGCAGGCTTAACATATCCCTCCGGCCTATAACCATGGCGTTTGACTCCAGCCTGAAGACCACGCGGAGTGGGGGTCGCGGAGGGCGCCAGCGGCAAGACAGCGGGGGCGGGTAGACCTTTCACGCCGGACTAACAAAGGCCGCCTGGGAATTCCCGAACCACACAACCTGCGGGGGCCGAAGGGTTAACCGCGAGCCGGGATCGCGCGCACCTCCCAGCCCCCACTCCTGTCGTCGCTAGGAGACGCCGGAAGTGGGGAGGGGCGAGCGGCGCGGCCGAGGGTGGGAATCTTTCTCAGGCGCCCGGGGGCGGAGGGAGGGAGGGCGCGTGCGCGCGCCCGGCCGGCTGTCGCCGCGGTGACCGTCCTCCGAGTCCGTCGGCTCGCGCCCGGCCCGCGTCCCTGCTGCCCCCTCCCTTGTCGCGCGCGGGGGGTGCTTATCGCTCCTCCCGAGTTGCCGTCGCCGTGGCTGCTCCTCCTCCTCTCCTAGTCTTGGGTTTCCCTGGCTGTGGCCGCCGCTACCTCTGCGGTCTGTCTGAGGGGGAGTAGGAGGATGTGAAGATGGCGGAGCTGCAGATGCTGCTGGAGGAGGAAATCCCGGGGGGCCGCCGGGCCCTCTTCGACAGTTACACGAATCTGGAACGGGTGGCCGATTACTGCGAGAACAACTACATCCAGGTGAGAAGCATCCCGGCCTGGGCGTGCGGGGCCTCGGGGTGGCGAGCGGCGCGTGGGACCCGGGGCTGGGGCAGGGGGCGCGCGGGGCCGAGGCCAGGGCGGGACACGGGGACACGGACCAGCTGCGCCCGCGGTTGGGGGTAGGGGATGGTGGGAATTGGGGCTGGTGAGTGGGTGAGAATCCTCTGGTTGGAGAAAACTGTAGCTTTAAAACATTTTTAAAAGCCATGAATCAGGCGGTGTGTGGTGTCCGCGCCTCTTCGCTTCTCCTGCCCTCGGTCGCCCCCGCACTCGGTGCCAGGCAGGGTTCTGGATGGAGGAAGCCGAGGTTGGCATCATCTATTTGACGGAATCACGCTCCCCTCTACATGGCGGGGTGTCGGGGATTCATGGGCCACCCTCTTACCCTAAGCTCTGGAGAAATTTTTAAGGGGCTTTGTGGCTGCAAAGTGAAGTGCCTCAGTTTTCTATTCGTGTGAATGTCTCAAGAGGCTGTTTTTGTGTGTGTGGTGTGTGCGGCGTATGTGGGTGTGAGGGGGTTGCTTTAGCTTCTAACCGGGGATACAGTAGAACAGCCGTTCTCTTGCTGGAAGTTACTGCTGTTTTCCTCCCTATGGGGAATGAGAAGCTGAAAGATAAGCTCCCCCGGCCCCCATCCCGTTAGAATAGGATATTTATTTTCCTGTGGGAAGAAGAATTGTGACTGTTTTTCAGAGAGCATTAGGAAACGGTCCTCATGGTTTAATTTTTCCCGTGACGGTAGGTTTGGCACAAGGACTCATAGTGGTAGCGCTGTGTGTGTGTATGGAGGCGGGGATAGTGGGTGAGATGAGCTTCAGCTGCGCCTGGGGGAAGCAAAAGATCCTGTGGAATAAAGAAAAAATCTTTAAAACTGTTTTTTAAAAGAATAGGTTAAAACGCACAGTTTGCAAATTCAGCTGCTTTTGTTTTCTTTATGGCTGCTTTTGTATCACAAGTTCTACCTCCAATTTCCTTCCCATTTAAATTTTCTTGGGATAAAGGTGGGAATGGAAGAAGTATGTTAAATTGTTCCTACACTAGGGTCTTTTTTTTCTCTGCTCTCATCTCCATCTCTCGAGGCGTCCTTCTTAACGTCAGATATTGGGAAGCATTTCCAAGTCTAAATTTAAATTAAAAAAGGTTAAAATGTATAAGTTCATCAATTTTGTAAGAACCATGTGGTTACTCAAGGATGGTGTGAGATTTTACTTGATTAGTTGTTATACATATATAAATATATAAATATATATATATCTTGTAGGGAATATTTGTATTGAAGAGTGAACCAGACATTCTCTAAGGCTTTTCTCTTCAGAGAGGCAGTTGAAAGTATGGCTAGTAGGAAAAGAGAGCATATGTCTTGGGTCAGAGATTCATACAAAAATACAGTTGTCCTTATTTGTAACGTGCCTTTCTGATACTGAGTGGGCGAGGAGAGATTCAAAGGTTCACTTTGATGATATGCATCCTAGTTGAAACAATTTTATAGTGCCTTAGTAGTAGATGCTGCTCTGTGAGCAAATGAATACCATGTAGTGTGTCAATTTATACTCTGATGGACTTTAGGTGGGAAGAAGGAGTGGAAGTAGCTATGGTGTTTCAGGGAATTTACATTCTATTCTCTAGGAGAAGCAACTAGACTGAAGTGGTAATTCTATTGCTTTCTACAGTATATTACTGGAAAGAATTAAAGGTCAGAAGAGAAACTGAGGGTAGACAAGTGATTGTGTTGCACTTATTACCAGTGAGTAAAGAAAAGAAACAGCTTTGTCTCTCTTTAGAAGATAATTTTTATTGAAATTTCAAGGTATAGTTTCTCTTAGATTTGTTATATAAAGGTAAAAGTACATGGATTAATAAAGCTGATAGGTTAAAGGGATCAGTAATTGTTTTTCTATACATGCATACTGTCTTAGCAGTGGGACTCAATATTCAGTGGTGGCATTTTGAAGTTCAAAGTATAGATATTGGTTAATAAAATGGATTTTATTTCTTCAATTTAGCATCTAAAACAGATTTTACATTTTTTACTTTAGATTGTGTTTTAGGATCCATTGGGTATATTATTGGTGTTCTTTTCCAAGATGACAGTTCTTACATGATCTGTTTGTAGTAAAGTGGATAAATAGAACATGGTGATAGTGCTTTGTGCTGACCTAGCTGCACATTTGGCCAGCTCTCCTTACAATTTAGAAAATTGACCAGCAGGGGTTTGATGTTGGTCAATTTAGCCTTTTTATAGCATCATGCCCTAACCACCAGCTGAAGTTAAGTAACTTGACACATTTTATTTTGTGGAAGTGTAATGTTTGCTTGCAATGCAAAAAAAAAAAAAAAAAAAAAGACAGCTATGTTGATCTTATATAACAAAAGATAAGGTATTTTTTTGCTCAGTGTTCTTTTTTTCATGGGAGGAGGGAAGAGACAAACTCCCGCATATGCCTCAACTGGGATCCACCGGGCATGCCCATTAGGGAGGAATGCTCTGCCCATCTGGCGCCCACTCTCCATTGCAACTGGAGCCATTTTTTTTTTAGCACCTGAGGTGAGGCCATGGAGCCAGGCTCCTCACCTAGGGCCAGTTCGCTCCAGTTGAGCAATGGCTGCAGAGGGGAGGGAGAGAGAGAAAGAGAGAAAAGCGAGAGAGATGCAGGAGAGAAGCTAGAGGGGGAGGGGTGGAGAAGCAGATGGTTGTTTCTCCTGTGTGCCCTGATCAGAGAATCAAACCAGCAACCTCTGCACTCTGGGATGATGCTCCAACCAATTGAGCTTTTCAACCAGGGCTTAATTTTTATTGATTTTTAGAGACACGGAGAGAAAGGCGGAGGGGAGGGGAGGGGAGGGGAAGGGGAAGCATTTTTTATATTCAATCGTGCATTTTTTGGTTGCTTCCAGGGTGTGTCCTGACCCAGGATCCAACCCTGGGACGATGCTTTTAATCTACTGAGCTAACTGGCTAGGACCTGCTCAGTGTTCTTAAATAGCTGGTTTTATGCATACGAATATTCAAAAATTTGAGATAAATAAGAATACAGTATTCTAAATGTGGATTATTGTGTGTGAAATTGACAAAGGAGGGAAATGATTGGGGCTGTCCTTCTAAAAACAATTGTACTCTTTAGTTTCTATGTTGATAGAAAGTTATAAATGCAGTTTGCTGATATTTACCTGATTGATTTTATTTCTTGCCTGTAAAAAAATTTTTAGTAATTGTTAAGGATATTTTTTGAGATACATGTAAGACCTGTGTTTCTTTTCATTTATTTTATTTTATTTTTTTAATAAATAAATTTTTATTAATTTTAATGGGGTGACATCAATAAATCAGGGTACATATATTCAAAGAAAACATGTCCAGGTTATCTTGTCATTCAATTATGTTGCATACCCATCACCCAAAGTCAGATTGTTGTCTGTCACCTTCTATCTAGTTTTCTTTGTGCCTCTCCCCCTCCCCTCCCCTCCGCACTCCCTCCCTTCCTCCTCCCCTTCTCCCTCCTTCCCTCCCCCTTCTTCATTTATTAATACAAATATCTATGTCTAATATCTAGTGTCCAGAAATTTTAAAAAATGTTTTGATTAACTTGGCATCTACAGTATTATAAATAGAAGAATTTTATAATATGATTTGCTTTAATATGTTGTTAGGTAAAATAAATTTTTAGTCATTATTTCCCTTAATTAAATCTGAAAAACCAACTTGTTTTTACATTTTTTTCTCTTACTAGATAAAAAAAGGATAAAAAATGTTACTGATTTTTGTGAGTGATAATTTGCATAGATACATTGTAAGATTCCATTGTTCATTATTTGGATATGGAGCAAAATTATCTAATAACATGAATTTGCTCAGAAAAACAGAAGTTATGAATTTACCTAGTATTTTATGTCTTATTTATCTCGCCTTTTTTTTTTTTGTATTTTTCCGAAGCTGTAAACGGGGAGAGACAGTCAGACAGAATCCCGCATGGGCCCGACCGGGATCCACCCGGCACGCCCACCAGGGGGCGATGCTCTGCCCCTCCGGGGTGTCGCTCTGCTGCGACCAGAGCCACTCTAGCGCCTGGGGCAGAGGCCAAGGAGCCATCCCCAGCGCCCGGGCCATCTTTGCTCCAATGGAGCCTCGTTGCGGGAGGGGAAGAGAGAGACAGAGAGGAAGGAGAGGGGGAGGGGTGGAGAAGCAGATGGGCGCTTCTCCTGTGTGCCCTGGCCGGGAATCGAACCTGGGACCCCTTGCACGCCAGGCCGACGCTCTACCACTGAGCCAACCGGCCAGGGCTTTATCTCGCTTTTAAATAACAGGAGAGCTGTCATTAATAGCTCTCCTTTTTTTCTTTATATCAATAAGGGTACTCCAGAATTCATAAAACATTGCATGAAAGGTTTATAAGGAGATAGTACACTGCTCACAAAAATTAGGGGATATTTTATCACCTCATATTCATTTTGAAATAGCCTATAATTTTGTGAGTGGTATAGAATCTGGCTTGTTCCCAGCCAGTTTCATTAAACAAAAGTAATTATTTATACTAAAATAATATAAAGATTTTAAAATATTTTTTAATTTTTATATTTTTAAATTAAAAAAAATTGTATTGCCCTGGCCGGTGATAGAGTGAATAGAGTGTGGGTCCAGGGTCCCCGACTGGTTCCCATAGACGTGTTTTTGATTCTGAGGGCATCGGCCGGACCCCGGGGTTGCCAGGTGGAACTTTGTTCAGGGCACATATGAGAAGCAATCCATGGGTGGACAACTAAGTGGAGAAACGAGTCGATGCTTCTCTCTCCCTCTCTCCCTTCCTCTCTCCCAAATAAATGGGAAACTTTTTTTATTTATAGACTTTAGGGGATGATGAGAGAGAGAGAGACAAAAACATCGATCTGTTCCAGTATGTGCCGCCTGACCAAGGATTGAACCCTCAACCTTTGCATATCAGGATGATGCTCTAACCAGCTGAACTATTGGACCAGGGCTTAAAATTTTTATTTAATAAAAGTCATAGAAGCGCTGACTGGTTAGCTCAGAGCATCGACTGGATATGCCAGTGTTTAGGTTAGGTCTCCAGTGAGGGCACATATATATAAGAATCAACCATGGAATACATAAATAAGTAAAACAACACATTGATGTTTCTCTCTCTCTCAAATAAATTAAAAGAAAAGTTCTGTGTATTTTAAAAAAAACATAGAGTACATGCTTATTGTTGAAGAATTACATATTAGAAAATACAAATAGGTATTAAGGAAGAAACAAACTTGTCTAATAATTTTGAATATATATCTAGTATACAGTATATACTTTTAAATCTTTTTCATATGTACATGTCCAGTATATCATTTTTTATTTATTTATTTTTTACAAAAATCGGTTCATATTCTGTATTACCTCTATACTTTTCTTTAAAGATAAACTTTTTTTTTTTTTTTTTGGCCCTGGCCGGTTGGCTCAGTGGTAGAGCATCGGCCTGGTGTGCAGGAATCCCGGGTTTGATTTCTGGCCAGGGCACACAGGAGAAGTGCCCATCTGCTTCTCCACCCCTCCCCCTCTCCTTCCTCTCTATCTCTCTCTTTTTCTCCCGCAGTCAAGGCTCCATTGGAGCAAAGTTGGCCCCGGCGCTGAGGATGGCTCCATGGCCTCTGCCTCAGGTGCTAGAATGGCTCTGATTGCAGCAGAGCAACACCCCCTGTTGGGCATGCCGGGTGGATCCTGATTGGGCGCATGCGGGAGTCTATCTGGCTGCCTTCCCGTTTCCAACTTCCGAAAAATACAAAAAAACTCCCCCAACAACAAAACCCCCCCAAACCCCCCTTTTTTGTGACAGAGACAGAGAGACAGAGAGAGGGACAGACAGGGACAGACAGAAAGGGAGAGAAATGAAAAACATCAATTCTTTTTTTTTATTTTTATTTTTTTTCCATTTTTCTGAAGCTGGAAACGGGGAGAGACAGTCTGACAGACTCCCGCATGCGCCTGACCGGATCCACCCGGCACGCCCACCAGGGGCGATGCTCTGCCCACCAGGGGGCGATGCTCTGCCCATCCTGGGCGTTGCCATGTTGTGACCAGAGCCACTCTAGCGCCTGAGGCAGAGGCCACAGAGCCATCCCCAGCGCCCGGGCCATCTTTCCTCCAATGGAGCCTTGGCTGCGGGAGGGGAAGAGAGAGACAGAGAGGAAAGCGCGGCGGAGGAGTGGAGAAGCAAATGGGCGCTTCTCCTGTGTGCCCTGGCCGGGAATCGAACCCGGGTCCTCCGCACGCTAGGCCGACGCTCTACCGCTGAGCCAACCGGCCAGGGCAACATCAATTCTTTGTTGTGGTTCCTTCATCTCCTTACTTCATTGATTGCTTTGTCACATGTGCCTTGACCAGGGGGCTCCAGCAGAGCGAGTGACGCCTTGCTTGGGCCAGCGACCTTTGGGTTCCAGCTAGGGTTCATGGGGTCATGTCTGTGATCCCACACTCAAGCCAGCGACCCTGCGCTCAAGGTGATGAGCTGCTCTCAAGTCGACGACCTCACGGTTTCAAACCTGGGTCCTTTACATCCCAGTCTGATGCTCTATCCACTGCGCCACTGTCTGGTCAGGCTAAAAGTAAACTTTTTTTTTTTTTTTTTGCATTTTTCCGAAGCTGGAATCAGTTAGACAGACTACCGCGTGCGCCTGACCGGGATCCACCGGTATGCCCACCAGGGGGCTATGCTCTGCCCCTCTGGGGCTTCACTCTTTTGCATCCAGAGCCATCCCAGTGCCCGAGGCAGAGGCCACAGAGCCATCCTCAGTGCCCGGGGCCAAATTTGCTCCAATGGAGCCTTGGCTGAGGGAGGGGAAGAGAGAGACAGAGAGGAAGGAGAGGGGGAGGGGTGGAGAAGCAGATGGGTGCTTCTCCTGTGTGCCCTGGCCAGGAATCGAACCCGGGACTCCTGCACGCCAGGCCGATGCTCTACCACTGAGCCAACTGGCCAGGGCCCTAAAAGTAAACTTTTAATGGTGCTAGGCTTGATTTTGTTATTTATGGATGTTTTAGAGCAGGGGTCCCCAAACTACGGCCCGCGGGCCGCATGCGGCCTCCACCGCACTTCCGGAAGGGGTACCTCTTTCATTGGTGGTCAGTGAGAGGAGCACATTGACCATCTCATTAGCCAAAAGCAGGCCCATAGTTCCCCTTGAAATACTGGTCAGTTTGTTGATTTAAATTTACTTGTTCTTTATTTTAAATATTGTATTTGTTCCCGTTTTGTTTTTTTACTTTAAAATAAGATATGTGCAGTGTGCATAGGGATTTGTTCATAGTTTTTTTATAGTTAGGCCCTCCAACGGTCTGAGGGACAGTGAACTGGCCCCCTGTGTAAAAAGTTTGGGGACCTCTATTTTAGAGTATACATAAAGGAGGTTTGTGTTGTATTTACATTCTATTTTTGTTTTAGATTTTATTCATTTTTAGAGAGAGAAAGAGAGAAGGGGAGAAGCAGGAAGCATCAATTCTTATATGTGCCTTGACCAGGCAAGCCAGGGTTTTGAACTGGCGACCTCAGCATTCCAGATTTACACTTTATCCATTGCGCCACCACAGGCCAGGCTATATTTACGTTGTTTGTTTTCACAAATAGAGAAATCTTACAAGTATATAGATGAAGGAGGGAAAGAAGGTCATTTGATAGTAGAAATTTGAGGTCCTTCTCTGTGACTTTGGTCTTTTACCTCCATAGACAGGAGTGAACCACATAGGTGAACATCAGGCTGAATTAGGGAGATTGAATTTCCCTAGATTGAAGTACTGTAATTTAACTTATCAGGATTTGATCAAGGTTTATCGTCCTCAAAGAAACCAGGCCTGACTTCCCAGAAGACTTTGGTGATTGAATTTTCAGTGAAAAAGACAAACCCGTTGTTACGAAGACCTTTGACAAGATTGCAAAACCATACTAAATTATATTTTGAGACCTTTTTTATAATTAAAATTATTTTTAATAAATTTTAATTTAATTTTTAATTTTAGAGGCAGGCAGGGAGAAAGAGAGAGGGACATTGAGATGTGCCTGTATGTGCCCTGATTGGGGATTGAACTGGCAATTTTTGTGCTTCTGGATGATGCCCAACCAACTGAGCTATCTGGGCAGGACTTAGTTTTTATTTATTTATTTGTTATTTTTTATTGAGTGATTTTTTTTAGAGAGAGAGAGGAAGGGAGAGTGAGGGGAGGGGGAAGGGAAGCAGTCATTTGTTGTTCCACTCAGTTGTACACTCATTGGTTGCTTCCTGTGTGTGACCTGACTGGGGATTACTGTACACTTTTTTTTAAAAAGTAAGAGTAGGGGAGGCAGAGAGGCAGACTCCCACATGTGCCCTGACTGGGATCCACCTGCAAGCCCCCTATGGAGCAATGCTGTCTGGGGCTGTTGCTCCATTATTCAGCAACTGGGCTATTTTTAGTGCCTGAGGTGGAGGCCAGGAGCCATCTTGGAGGGGGCAACTCCCTAGAACCAATTGAGCCACGGCTGTGGGAGGGGGAGAGAGAGAAAAGGGGAGGAGGGAGAAGCAGGTGGTCACTTCTCCTGGGAATTGAACCCAGGACATCTACATACCAGGCCAACTCTCTACCACTGAGCCAACAGGCCAGGGCCATCTGTGCACTTACTATCCCTTCTTCTCTAAGGTACCTAACTGACCTCTTAATTCCCTTTATTGACACAAGGACTAGAGCTGCACTTTATTTTTTGCCCCACTTTGAAAAACTTGTTTCAGAATTGCCCTTGACTCAGTCATAAATTCTTCCTTTGTCTTAACCTTGATATGATTAATGTACGAATGTGTTATAGGTTTCCTTCATTCAGGGTCTTCTTTCCTCTCCCAAAGAATAGTTTAAAACCAAACTGCTTTTCTCATGTCAGATATATATTTGAGATATTTTTGAGCATGATATCTTTTGGTGTTACTTTCCTTTTATGCAAGGAATTTTAAAAGCATTCAGTGGCAGTGAGTATAAATGTAATGTTTTGGTGGATGAATGAAAGTACAATATCTTGAAAATTATATTACACTATTCATAGACTTTTGATAGCTTAGGATTGAATTTTTATGGGACTTACTAATAGCTTGACTTTATGAAGCAATGTGGGCCAATACGTTCTACTTTTTTTTTTCATTTGCTTTGTATTCCTTCTCCACATGCAAAGCTTGTAGAGGATGGAGTCATATCTTAATTTTTATTTTTCTGTGACAGAGGCACAGAGAGGGGTACAGACAGACAGGAAGGGAGAAATATGAGAAGCATTAATTCTTCGTTGTGGCACCTTAGTTCATTGATTGCTTTCTCACATGTGCTTTGACGTGGGGCGGGGCCTCCAACAGAGCTAGTGACTCCTTGCTCAAGCTGTTGAGCCTGTGCTCAAGCTGATGAGCCTGCACTCAAGTTGGTGACCTTGGGGTTTCAATCCTGGCTCCTCTGTGTCCCAGTCTGGCATTCTATCCACTGCACCACCACCTGCTCAGTCTTAAATTTTTAATTTATATTTTAAATTTTACTTATTGATTTTTAGAGTGAGAGGAAGGAGGAAAAAGAGAGAGAGAGAGAGAAAGAAACATTGATTTGTTCCACTTATTTATGTATTCATTGACCAAGATTGAACCTACAACCTTGGTATATCAGGACAATGCTCTAGCCAACTAGGCTACATTTTTTAAATATTTATTTTTATTTTATTTATTCATTTTTTAGAAAGGAGAGAGAGAGAGGGAGAGAGAGAGAGAAACAGAGAGAGAGAAGGGGGAGGAGCAGGAAGCATCAACTCCCATATATGCCTTGACCAGGCAAGCCCAGGGTTTCAAACTGGCGACCTCAGCATTTCCAGGTTGACGCTTTATCCACTGTGCCACCACAGGTCAGGCTAGGCTACATTTTTTAATATCTGCTGATTAGGCACACGATATTGTACATATAGAAGACACTGATTAAATAATTGCTGAATATCAGAAATATATACTTGGTTGTCCTAGGTCTATAGACTGTGCACTGGTTTTGTAGACTGAATGTAATTACCTCTAAATTTCCTTTGCAAGATTTTTCTATTAAATATTGTGAGCACATTCATACTGCAGTCATTTATCTTGCAAGGATCAGAATTTTACTTATAGCTAGTGCTCAACTTATGACCATGATTGGTTCCGACAGACCGATCATAACACGATTTGGTCGTAAGTTGAGTAGGCTATATGTACAGTACTGTGAAATGATGTTATAAAAATCTTTAAGTCATATTTTATCATAATTTCCTTTGTTCATTTGTACCGAGTCTGGGATAACAGTTGAAATGGTGCACGTGGAGATGGTAGTGCTGCTGGAAGCTGGTCTGCACTGTCGTACACCCAGCTGGGCAACGCTTGGGCTGTCAGACGTGGAGTAGTCATGGCTAGCGATTGTGGTCTTAAAGTCAAATGGTCGTAAGTTGCATAGGTCGTAAGTTGATAAATACCTGTAAAGATAATTTGAATGTAGTGGCTGTGACTGGGAAGCTAGCTATTTAACTTCTCTGTTTTGGTTTTCTCATCTCTAATATGGTACAATGATAATAACTATTTTATAAGGTAATTTTGAAGATTAAATGAATTCATATAGCTAAAATGATACATTTAATCAAATCTAAGATGACAATTTTTAAAAACTGCCATTTTATGTGCCACTATATTAATACTGTCACTTAAACATTTAAAATACTGCCACCTAACTGACAGTGTATTTGGATTTATTTTAAAATATGAAGAATTGTTCGTCTTACAGTCATGAGTGTTTGCTATTACTACAGTCATTATTCATGTATATTGACGACTTAAATGTTTTGTCATATTTTTACAGTGCTCTTTTGGTGTATGTCTTTAATAGGTCCCTTTTAAAAAAATTTTTGATATGATGAGGTCTGACTTATTGGGGTTCAAAGATGCTTGTATCTGTGGTGCTAGGATTTCTTGCATCTTAATTTCACATATCCTGTTGAACTACAGCTATATTATGGTAGGATATTTTTAAAAAGAATTTTGCAACTTTTGTGACTAAAATGTCTTATGTAAAGTTGTACTTTACATTCACAGACACACAAAGAGTTAGTTGTATTTTAATTTTCTAAAAATAGTTACATACTAGTTATGGATAGCCTGGGTTCAGGTTGGGCTTTGTTCCAAAACTTAGTTGCTATAGGGTGATATTTCTTAACTCTTTATACTTCGTGCCCTCTTAAGATAAATACAAAAACCAATTTACTCACCTTCTCTTGTACCAATTTTATGGTTCTGTATTACCTTAGGCTGTAAGCATTATAACTCAGTCTTTCCAATTGAAAGTTGGAAGATGGAAGGATTTATATGAGGTAGGCCTTCTAGAGTTTATATTTATCAGGGTGACACATTCTGCAAAGTTCAGAGATGAGGCTTCAGATCATAGGTGACCAAATATTTATATTATCATTAAGTTTATCACTATTTCAGCTCCTGTTTTGAACTATATGTCAGAGGAAATTTATTTAAAATGCTAAGATATTGGTTTAAACTGACACAGTACCTTCTGCATATACAATCTTAGAGACTTACTGATGTTATTTTCAAATCCAGAAGGATATTTTGTTATATACAAAATTCTGATACTACATATAGTTTTTAATTTCTAAATATTCAAACCATTTATTTCTGTATTTTCCTGTTGCTGTTGCAATAAGTTATGATAAAATTTTAGCAGTGTAAAACAATATGAGCTTATGTCATTTTACTGTTTTGAAGAGTAGAAGAATAAATGAGCCACAGAACTGTGTTCTTTTTGGAGGCCTTAGGGGAGAATCTGACTACCTACCACCTCCCCTGCTACCAGCCGGATTCAGGCCACCACTACCCCTCACTTAGATTATAGCAATATCCTTTTAGCTAGTCTTAGAACAGCAGCCAGAGTGATCTTTTAAAAATCTAAATCAGATCATGCAACTCTTCTCTTCAAAACATTCAGAGAGTACCCGTCTCACTCAGTGTAAGAACTAGTCCTTAAAATTGCCTACAGACTGCAAATGATCTAACTTCTAGCCTTGAATCACCTCCTGTTACAATTCTTTCCTCTCTCATGTGCACTCTACTGCAGCCACTTTGACATTTTTTTTCTTAAACATACCGAGCATACTTCTGCCTCACGACCTTGTTACTTTGCATTTACTAGGCCTTCTGCCAGGAGTACTCATCCCCTCTATATTTGTATGATTGGATCTTTTACTTCCTTTTAGGCTTTGCTCAGATGTCACCTTGATGACCCCTTTTTTAAAAAAACATTTATTGATTGATTTTATAGGAAGAGAAAACAGCATCGATTTGTTGTTCCATTTATGCATTCAGTGGTTGATTCATTTAAAAAAATTATTGATGGATTGATTGATTTTAGAGAGAAAGGAAGGGGGATGAGGAGAGACAGAAACATCGATCTGTTCCTGTATGTGCCCTGACTGGGGTCAGACCATCAATCTCTGCGCTTTGGGACAATATTCTAACAAAGTAAGCTATTTGGGGCTCATTGGTTGATTCTTGTATGTATCCAGATGGGATCAAATCTGCAACCTTGGTGTATCAGTACAACACTAACAACTGAGCTATTCAGCCAGGGCCACCCCTTCTTGATCGAATAAAATTTATAACATACTCCGACCCTTTGTTCACTCTCTTCTTTGTTTGTACTTTTCAGGCTTTATTTAATTAAGAGTTGCTTTAGTGAGAGGGGAAAAAGAGAGACACACTGATTTGCTGTTCACCTATCTATGCATTCATTGGTTGATTCCTGTGTGTGCCCTGACCTGGGGATCAAACCTACAAGCTTGGCTTATCAGAGCAGTGCTCAATGAACTGAGCTACAGAGCCAGGGGTCACATTACAGGGGATCCTTGGGTTACGACAGCCTTGACATGACGATGTTTTGAGTTTATAGCACTTGTTCCCATAAAAACTAAAAAATTGAGACATGAGTGTTTTGGCTTACGCCATTAGCGTCATACTTACGGACTACGTGGGCAAACAAGTTTGGTTGCATGTGGCAGGAGAACAAGAATATGCAGTATTATTTTTTTGTGGCTTAGTTGTGTTTTAATGTTCTAGATAATGATTTTACACCTGTGTTAGGATAGGTAAATGACTTAGGCTTGGGTGTGTTTTGACTTACACCCAAATTTGAGTTATATCACTGTTATAGGAATGAGACTATGTCATAACCCAAGGACCTCCTGTACTTATTTAACATGAACATGACATATCTTATTTATATGACTGTCTTCCTCCCCTGGTGGGTGAGTGTCCTGACGATGGAGAGTTTTGTCTCTTTTTCATTGTCAGCACCTGGAACAGTACCTGGTATGAAATAGACATTCAGTAAGTATCTGTCACTTGAATAAGTTAGTTTCTTTTTTCCTAGTAAGCAGTAGAAAACTACTTGAAAGCTGTGAAATAGTTTTCCAAGTTTGAAGAGTTTGTAGGTTTATGTACAAGTAAGTGAAGTTGTTTAATACTTCTCATTTGTTCAGCATATTTAATGAAGATGTGTCTGATGATTGACGTACTATTTCACACATGGCTGATGCTTTAGATTCAATTTAGCAGTTTAGTTCCTTTCACTCAGTGCAGGGCTTATTCTATAGTGGATGCTCATCCTTCATCTGAGCTGATCTACAGCCTCTTAGGAAGTAAGCAAAGGAGATATTTCTATTTTTTGAAAACTAGATAAGTAAATTCAAGCTTACCTTTGACTCTGCTAAACTAAAATTTTGTTAAGGCAAGAATAGTGTTCAGTTTTTCCTTGTGTCCACTGTGTTTTGTTGACTAACATGATTGAACTATGACTTACAACATTTAAAATATGTATTTTTTTCTTATTCATTCAAATAAGATATTTATTGAGCATTTAGGAAATCAGTGTTAAATAACTCATGGACCTAATAGTCTAAGTTCTGTTACCAATTTGATTCCTATGAAGAGCCTCTTTGTAAATCTGAATTAGTGGGGTTTGAACTGTATATGTAACATAGGACTTTTTTTTTTTTTTTTTGTATTTTTCTGAAGCTGGAAACAGGGAGAGACAGTCAGACAGACTCCCGCATGCGCCCGACCGGGATCCACCCGGCACGCCCACCAGGGGCACCGCTCTGCCCAGCAGGGGGCGATGCTCTGCCCTTCCGGGGCGTCATTCTGCCGCAACCAGAGCCACTCTAGCGCCTGGGGCAGAGGCCAAGGAGCCATCCCCAGCGCCTGGGCCATCTCTGCTCCAATGGAGCCTCCGCTGCGGGAGGGGAAGAGAGAGACAGAGAGGAAGGAGAGGGGGTGGAGAAACAAATGGGCGCTTCTCCTATGTGCCCTGGCCGGGAATCGAACCCGGGTCCCCCGCACACCAGGCCGACGCTCTACCGCTGAGCCAACTGGCCAGGGCCAGGACTATTTTTTTTTTTTTTTTTTGCTGACCATTATTTGGCTTTGTCTATTTGTTTATAACTTTGAATAGAGGTAAATAGATGCATTGTTAGGAACTTTCAGAATCTACAAAAGAAAACGAAATAGGAAAGCCAACAAATGATGCCCACCTTTTACAATATTTAGTACCACAAGTTCTCAGCCAGAAGATAGTACTTTAAAAATGATTCTTTCTCTTCTAAAGTTTTTATTCTACATACAGAAGAGCTGGCCAGGTTCACAGAAAGAATCTGAAGTACTTGGCATGATATATGGCTGTGTTTTTTAAGAGAAGAAATTTAAATTTATTGACCTTAAGTTTTATATTTCTATATATATATATATTTTTTGGTGACAGAGAGAGAGAGGTACAGATAGGGACAGACAGACAGGAAAGGAGAGAAATGAGAAGCATCAATTCTTCGTTGCAGCACCTTAGTTGTTCATTGATTGCTTTCTCTTATGTGCCTTGACTGGAGGGCTATGGTAGAAGGAATGACCCCTTGCTCAAGCCAGTGACCTTGGGTCCAAGCTGGTGAGCTGTGCTGAAACCAGATGAGCCTGCTCTCAAGCCAGAGACCTCGGGGTTTCAAACCTGGGGCCTCTGCGTCCTAGTCTGATGCTCTATTCTCTGCGCCACGACTTGGTGAAGCTAGGTTTTTACTATTTATACATTTGTATAGAATATTAATATGTATGCTTATGAACTTTATTCATGTGTAAGTAAAACGTACACATAATATGCATTTAATGTTAGCAGTTTTGTTTGTGCTTTAAACTAATATCATGTACATGTAATGACAAGGCATGACACACCAGCTTCTTCTTCTTTTGATGATACATTAAAGACTGCATTTCTAGGATTATTAACATGATTTTAAAAATATTTTTGATATATTGACAGATTTTGTAGAGAGGAATGGGGGAGAAAGAGAGAGACATCAAGTTGTTGTTCTACTTATTTATGCACTTATTGGTTGATTCTTGTATTTGACTTGAGTGGGGGTTAAGCCCACAACTTTGGCATATTGGGATGGCACTCTAACCAACTGAAATACTGGGCCAGGGCTCATTTCTTGATGTACTAATTTGTTATTTGGAGGGGAGAATGAGTGGGAGATTGCATTTCTGCTCTAGCTGTGGTTTATGCTTGCCTTATTAGTGTGGAAACATAGAGTTTTACTGTGGCAGTGTAGCATTATACAGTTACTAGCTTCATGAGTATTGAGCTTTTAAATGGTACATATATATTTTTAGATGATATATATTTATTTGGCATGATAGGTTCTACGACCAGTAGTAATTACATGGTAGTTTCCTGATCAGAGCATAATACAGTAGTACTTTTCTCTTGTTACAAGTTACAGTGGTTGCCTTCTGATTCTTCTGACTGCTCTGGTTTTGTTATGTCTCTCTCTTACTGGTGGGCCAATTCTGTGATTTTGTTACAGACATGATGTCTGGAGGTGAATCCTAGAGCTTAATTTTCTACTGTTTCCCATTATTTGGTAAATACTGCCTTCTATAAGTTGCACAAAGTGACTGTGCACTGGTTTATTTTTTCCCAGCTTTATTGTGGAAATAATTGACATGTAACATTGTGTAAGTTGAAGGTGATTTGATACATGTATGTATTGTGAAATGAATACCACAATAGGGTTAGTTAACACCTCTATCACCCACGGAAGTGCTTACTTTTTTGGAAGGGGCAGTGAGAATATTTAAAATTTATTCTCAGCAACTTTCAAGTATATGCTACAGTATTTTACCTTGAGTCACCATGATGTACATAGATTACCAAAACTTACATTTAGTAAGTAGAAATTTGTACTCTTTGACCAACATCTTTCCATTCCAACCCTCCCCCCAACTCCCTGACAACCACCATTCCTACTCTGTTTTATGAGTTTGGCTTTTTTAGATTCCACATATAAGCCTGACCTGTGGTGATTCAGTAGATAAAGTGTCAACCTGGAACGCTGAGGTCGCTGGTTTGAAACCCTTGCTTGGAGTTATGCTTCCTCTTATGGGAGTTGATGGTTCCTCTCCCCCCCCCCCTTCTCCCTCCCCCTCTCCCTTTTTCTCTCCCCTCCTCTCCCCTCCCCTGTCCAAAATGAATAAAGTTTTTTAAAAAATTAAAAACTTATCACATTTATCACATGTATGTAATATCACACAGTGTTTGTTTTTCTCTGACTTAAGCATAGTGCACTCCATGTTGTCACAAATGGCAGGGTCTCCTTTCTCATGATTGATTAATATCCATTTGTGTGTGTGTGTGTATGTATATATCACACATCATTATTGTTCATTAATTCATAGATAGATGCTTAGGTTGTTTCCATATCTTTTTTATTTTTTTATAGAGACAGAGTCAGAAAGAGGGACAGATAGGGACGGACAGACAGGAACGGAGAGAGATGAGAAGCATCAATCATCAGTTTTTTCTTGCGGCACCTTAGTTGTTCATTGATTGCTTTCTCATATGTGCCTTGACTGCAGGCCTTCAGTAGACCGAGTAACACCTTGCTCAAGCCAGCAACCTTGGGTCCAAGCTGGTGAGCTTTGCTCAAACCAGATGAGCTCGTGCTCAAGCTGGAGACCTTGGGGTCTCAAACCTGGGTCCTCTGCATCCCAGTTTGATGCACAATTCACTGCGCCACCGCCCGGTCAGTCAGTGGATTGACTGTTTCCATATCTTGACTATTGTGAATAGTGCTGCGGTGAACATGGGAGTGTAGATCTCTCTTTGAAATAGTGACTTCATTTCTTTTGGCTGTATACCCAGAAGTGGAATTGCTAGATTATATAGTAGTAGTTCTATTTTTAACTTTGTGTTTGTGTGTGTGTGTATTTTTCTGAAGCTGGAAATGGGGAGGCAGTCAGACAGACTCCCGCATGCGCCTGACCGGGGTCCACCCGGCACGCCCACCAGGGGGCGATGCTCTGCCCATCTGGGGCGTCGCTCTGTTGCAACCAGAGCCATTCTAGCACCTGAGGCAGAAGCCACAGAGCCATCCTTAGCACCCGGGCCAACTTTGCTCCAATGGAACCTTGGCTGCAGGAGGGGGAGAGAGAGACAGGGAGGAAGGAGAGGGGGAGGGGTGGAGAAGCAGATGGGTGCTTCTCCTGTGTGCCCTGGCCGGGAATCGTCCTGCATGCCAGGTTGACACTCTACCACTGAGCCAACCGGCCAGGGCCTATTTTTAACTTTTTGAGGAATCTCCATCCTGTTTTTCTACTGGCTGTACCAATTTAATTCCCAGTAGTGAACAAGATTTCTCTATCTCCGCAACTGCACCAACACTTACCTTACCTATCTTCTTTTTGATGGTAGTCTTCTAACAGGTATGAGGTGATAGCCCATTGGGATTTTTATTTGCATTTTCCTGATACTTAGTGATGTTGAGCACCTTTTCATGTACTTGTTGACCATTGGCATATCTGTGGGAAAATGTATATTCAGTTTCTTTGACAATTTTTAAATCTAGTTATTTGGGGGTTTTTGCTCAAATTATATGCATTACTTAAATATGATTGGCAAATGCATTTTCCCTGTTCTCTAGGTTGCCTTTTCATTTTGTTGATGATATTTTTTTGCTTTGTAGATTTTTATTCTTAAAAATTTTTTATTTATTGATTTTAGTGTGAGAGGAAGTTAGAGGAGGGAGAGACAGGAACATCCATCTGTTCGTGTGTGTGTGTGTGTGTGTGAAGAGGAGGGCATCTATCTGTTCTATATGTTCCCTGAGAGAGAGAGAGAGAGAGAGAGAGGATATGTGTGAGGAACATCAATCTGTTCTTATATGTGCCCTGACTAGGGATCAAACTGGCAGAGGTCCTCTGTGCTTCAGGATGACACTTGAACCAACTGAGCTATCTGGTGATTTTTTTTTTGATTTTATTTATTCATTTTTATTAGAGAGAGAGGAGAGAGAGGAAAAAGAACAGGGGGAGGAGAGGAAGCATCAACTCCTATATGTGCCTTGACAAGGTAAGCCTGGGGTTTCAAACCGGCGACCTTGGCATTCCAGGTTGATGCTTTATCCACTGCGCCACCACAGGTCAGGCCTGGTGTAGATTTTTAATTTGATGTAGTCTCACTTGTTTGTTTTTGCTTTTGGTGTTGTCCTCAAAAATATACATAGTTGCTGAGATCCCCATCCAGGAGCTTTTCCTCTGTGTTTTTTCCTGCTAGTTTTATGGTTTCAGGTCTTATGTTTAAGTCTAATCCATTTTGAGTTAATTTTTGTGAGAGGTGTAAGATAGAGGTCCAATTTTATTCTTCTGTGTGTGACTATCCATTTTCCCCAGCACCAATTATTAAAGAGACTATCCTTTCCTCATTGAGTATTCTTGCCTCCCTTTTCAAATACGAGTTCACTGTGTATGTGAGGATTTATTTTTGGGCTGGCTATAATTCTGTTCCATTGTGTGCCTTTATTTATTTATTTATGTATTTTTTCCCCCTGAAGTTAGAAGCAGGAAGGCAGTCAGACAGACTCTCGCATGCGCCTGACCAGGATCCACCCCGCATGCCCATTAGGTGGCGATGGTCTGCTCATCTGGGATGTTGCTCCGTTGCGGCCGGAGCCATTCTAGTGCCTGAGGTGAAGGCCATGGAGCTGTCCTCAGTGCCTGGGCCAACTTTGCTCCATTGGAGCCTTGGCTACGGGAGGGGAAGAGATAGAGAGGAAGGACAGGGGGGAGGGTGGAGAAGCAGATAGGTGCTTGTCCTGTGTGCCCGGACTGGAAATCGAACCTGGGACTTCCACACACCTGGCTGATGCTCTACCGCTAAGCAAGCTGGCCAGGGCCTTCTGTGCCTTTTTAAATGGCATACTGTTTTTTTTTTTTTGTATATATTTTTCTGAAGTTGGAAACAGGGAGGCAGTCAGACAGACTCCCGCATGCGCCCGACCAAGATCCAACCGGTATGCCTACCAGGGGGCGATGCTGTGCTCATTTGGGGCATTGTTCGGTTGCGATCAGAGCCATTCTAGCGCTTGAGGCAGAGGCCGTGGAGTCATCCTCAGCATCCAGGCCAACTTTGCTCCAATGGAGCCTCGGCTGCAGGAGGGGAAGAGAGAGACAGAGAGGAAGGAGAGGGGGAGGGGTGGAGAAGCAGATGGGTGCTTCTCCTGTGTGCCCTGGCCAGGAATTGAACCCGGGACTCCTGCATGCCAGGCTGACACTCTACCACTGAGCCAACCAGCCAGGGCTTAAATGGCATACTGTTTTAATTACTAAAGCTTTGTAATGTAGTTTAAAGTTACGAGGTGTGATACTGTCATCTTTGTTCTTACTCAGAATTTGCCTTCACGATCTTTTATGATTTCATACAAATTTTGGAATTTTTTTTCTATTTCTATGAAAATATAGTACTATTTTTTATAAGTGATCTTTGACCAGTACACTCCTGGACTCTTTTTTTTCTTTTTTTTCCACAGTGACTGAGAGAAAGAGGGATAGATAGGGACAGACAGACAGGAACGGAGAGAGATGAGAAGCATCAATCATTAGTTTTTTGTTTTTTTTTCATTTTTCTGAAGCTGGAAACAGGGAGAGACAGTCAGACTCCCGCATGTGCCCGACTGGGATCCACCCGGCATGCCCACCATGGGGCGAAGCTCTGCCCACCAGGGGGCGATGCTCTGCCCATCCTGGGCGTCGCCATGTTGAGACCAGAGCCACTCTAGCGCCTGAGACAGAGGCCACAGAGCCATCCCCAACGCCCAGGCCATCTTTGCTCCAATGGAGCCTTGGCTGCGGCAGGGGAAGAGAGAGGCATAGAGGAAAGCGCGGCAGAGGGGTGGAGAAGCAAATGGGCACTTCTCCTGTGTGCCCTGGCCGGGAATCGAACCCGGGTCCTCTGCATGCTAGGCCGACGCTCTACCGCTTCAATCATTAGTTTTTTGTTGTGCGTTGCAACACCTTAGTTGTTCGTTGATTGCTTTCTCATGTGTGCCTTTACCGTGGGCCTTCAGGAGACCGAGTAACCCCTTGCTTGAGCCAACAACCTTGGTTCCAAGCTGGTGAGCTTTTGCTCAAACCAGATGAGCCTGTACTCAAGCTGGCGACCTCGGGGTCTCAAACCTGGGTCCTCCGCATCCCAGTTTGATGCTCTATCCACTGCACCACTGCACTCCTGGAATCTTAAAAAAATTATTTAGCATAGTATATACCATTTCATTGAATTTTCATTGTGTTTTGTTTTCCCCTTGCCTCTGCAGATGTTGTAATACTTTTGTTACTATTAAGACATTTGTGTATAGAGAGAAACTAGAATGTATTTATGTACTACTGCTTATTTTTTAATTATTGATGTATAATTGACATAAAATTTTATTTCAGGTATACAACTTAATGATTTGATATTTGTATATATTACAAAAATATCACCACAAAAACTCTAGTTAATGTGTGTCTGCACAGTTACAGATATTTTTTTCTTGTGATAACTCTTAAGATCTATTTTCTTAGCAACTTTTGTATATGCAGTACAGTATTATTATCTATATTTGCCATGCTAAGATGGTATCTTCTGGCTTACATGTACTACTGCTTATTGAAACTAATATTTCTTGCCTTTGCATTAGAGTATATGTTGTCATTTTTTTTTCATGTGTAAGGCAGAGGCATAATTGGAAAACCTCTGATGTCCTTTCTAACTTGAATTTTTATTTATATGTGTGATTATCTGTGCTTTAACATTTTCCTCATTATGGATACTGATAACTGTGTGCAGAGAAAAATGTAAATATGAAAAGGGAAGTCAATATGTAAGTAATTGTTCCAGTGTTTGTAATTATAGTTTAAACTATTTCAGAATTGTGGAGAAAATACCTAAGTTCTCAAATAGCCTTGTTTTATTAGATTTCAGAGTTTAATATTTTCAGGGTTTTTTTCCTGCTTCTTATTAGCATGTATTTGATGCTGAATTTTCTCCTGGGCCATTAAGTTTGTTTCATTAGAGTCTTCTGAGATATCTTTTTCTTCTGTGCAGCCTCTTCTTCTGGTTTAGAAACAGCCTGCTCTTTTTCAATAAGGATCATCTCAGTGTGACAGGGAGAGTTTATGTATGGGTTATTCTCCCCAGGGCTCTGTAAATTCTGAGCCGTGGCCCTGGCTGGTTGGCTCAGTGGTAGAGCATCAGCACAGCGTGTGGAAGTCCTGGGTGTTTCCTAGTCAGGGCACACAGAAGGCAACTCTCTGCTTTTCCTCCCCCCCCCCTTCTTCTCTCTCTCTTCCTCTCCTGCAGCCACGGCTCAATTGGTTTGAGAGCATTGGCCCGGCTACTGAGGATGGCTCCATGGAGCTTCTGCCTTAGGTGCTAAAAATAACTCGGTTTCAAGCATGGCCCCAAACGGCAGAGCATCAGTCCCAGATGGGGGTTTCTGGGTGGATTTCGGTAGGGACACATGTCTCTCTGTCTCCCCTCCTCTCATTGGGAAAAAATTAAAATTAAAATTAAAAAATAAAAGAAATAAATTTTCAGCCATATCTTGGGAGCTATGTTCTCCTGGATGTGCTCAATGACCAGAGAATCTACATCTAAACACTTAAGTTCTGTATTGCTCTCTGTATTTATAAGCATGTGTAGCAAATTCACTCTTTTGGGGCACCCACCCTGTTCCCAGCCCCACTGTTTGTTTGGCAACACCTACCAACTTCATTGTAACAATGAAATGGCACATACTGCTTCGGTAAAGTGATGTCCTTCAGGTACTTGGTGGCTTTTTGGTTATGGATACCCTTGATGGCCTGGGCAGTTTCATGATTGCTCTTGAAGTGAACAAAGATTTGAACGTCTTGATATGCATGGTTTTGTAGGGATTTTCTAGGTCAAATGAATAGCAAATCATTTCCAAGGTCACTGCTTATGGGAAGAATAGATTTTTGTTAATCTATAAAGTCAAGAATTTTTTTTTTTTTTTTTTGCATTTTTCTGAAGCTGGAAACAGGGAGAGACAGTCAGACAGACTCCCGCATGCGCCCGACCGGGATCCACCCGGCATGCTCTGCCCACCAGGGGGCGATGCTCTGCCCATCCTGGGCATCGCCATGTTGCGACCAGAGCCACTCTAGCGCCTGAGGCAGAGGCCACAGAGCCATCCCCAGCGCCCGGGCCATCTTTGCTCCAATGGAGCCTTGGCTGCGGGAGGGGAAGAGAGAGACAGAGAGGAAGGCGCGGCAGAGGGGTGGAGAAGCAAATGGGCGCTTCTCCTGTGTACCCTGGCCGGGAATTGAACCCGGGTCCTCCGCACGCTAGGCCGATGCTCTACCGCTGAGCCAACCGGCCAGGGCTATAAAGTCAAGAATTTAAAGGTATTTTTAATTTCCTGTGTCTTGAAATGCCAAATGTTACTGTTGATTTATACTTTCCCAGATTTGCTTAAGCTTTGGTTAGAAAGGATCTTACCTAGGAGTATAAAATTACCATGTTGTATTTACAAGTAAAGACTGTTGTGAATATTATTTTTAGAAATAAAACTTATTCAATGCTAATTAATTTTTTTATTGAATTTATTGGGGTGACATTGGTTAATAAAATTATATAGGTTTTAGGTGTACAATTCTGTAATACATCATCTGTATACTGTATTTTGTGTTCACCACCCAAGTCAAGTCTCCTTTCATTACTATTTCCTCTCCCCTCTTCTACATCTCCCCCAAAACCCCAAATTGTTCCAGTAATTGCTTGTAAGTAGTAAAAATATATTCTAATGAAAACTAAATACAATATAATTTTTTATAATTTTCTTTTTTTTTAATAAGAAGGGGTTGCTTGTGATAAATGTTTGTAATGTACCTCTGTATGGGCTTTATCAAATAAAATTTCATAATAATTTCTTTCTCAACTACTTAAACCTTTGAGAAATTTAGTGTTGCTGACATGAACAAACCAGAGTAGTTGACCAAATGCTATTTTTATATTTGGCATCTTTTTCAGGTTTGTACTAATAAAAAACAAAACTTTGTTGTGTTTTGAAAATACACATTTCAGTTTGGAGAAATAAATTAAGCATATCTTTGACCCGTCTGTATGATACCATGTTACTAACTGAAGGAATACATCAACTATAAGAAGGAAAGTGAGGAATTGATAAATAAATTGAAATATATCTGCTATATATTTCAGGTTTATCCATTTTTGGAACTGTTCAATCAGAAATACAGCATATTTCTTATTAATTCCTAAAGTCTTTGACTCCTTTGTCTCCTTTTTGTCTTAGATTTAGTAAAAATTTTTCTGTAAACTTGTGCTTTTTTTCTTATCCTATATTTCTATCTATTTTTAGTTAATATCTTGCCTTTGAGGTAAGTGATACTGACCTATAAAGTAGAAAAAGATCAGCTAGCTTACTCTAGGGAGAGCAGGTGTAAAGTAGTAAACCTGACAGGAAGGAGGGAGTGTGTCATTCGTTACATTTTCATCTTGGTCTCTTGCAGTATTAGATTATAAAATTGACCCAGTAACTGACCCTATACTTAATGCCCTTGGTTTTGCTACCCACTTCGTATTCTATAGTGGATTTTTAAATTAATTAATTAATTCATTATTACTGAGCTTGAATTTAGTTTTGTGTAGTTTTTCTTTATTTAGGTAGTAATTTTTTCTGTTGAGTATCAAATGGAGTTTTTCTCTCCTTCTTTAATCCAAGGTGTACATCATGTACTTTTGTTGTTAATTTATTTGGAGGCATTGCATATCCTTAGAGCAAGGGTCCCCAGACTTTTTACACAGGGGGCCAGTTCACTGTCCCTCAGACCATTGGAGGGCCGCCACATACAGTGCTCCTCTCACTGACCACCAATGAAAGAGATGCCCCTTCCGGAAGTGTGGCAGGGGCCAGATAAATGGCCTCAGGGGCCGCATGCAGCCCGCAGGCCATAGTTTGGGGACGCCTACCTTAGAGTAATGAGCTGTTACAAAGAAGGCAAGAAAGTGATAGGTTTGGTTCATGGCCAAACCATAGAAGTGAGTTGAGTGGAAAACTTTTTTTTTTTTAATTTTTCTGAAGTGAGAAGCAGGGAGGCAGTCAGATAGACTCCCTCATGCGCCCAACCAGGATCCACGTGGCAAACCCACCAGGGGGCGATGCTCTGACCATCTGGGGCGTCGCTCCATTGCATCTGGAGTCACTCTAGCACCTGAGGTGGAGGCCGTGGAGCCATCCTCAGCACCTGGGCCAGCTTTGCTCCAGTGGAGCCCTGGCTGCAGGAGGGGAAGAGATAGAGAGAGAGAGAAAGGGGAAGGGGAAGGGGGAGAAGCAGATGGGCACTTCTCCTGTGTGCCCTGGTTGAGAATTGAACCTGGGACTTCCACACGCCAGGCTGATGCTCTACCACTGAACCAGCAGGCCAGGGTGAAAGCTTTTTTTTTTTTTTTTTTTAGTGTAAATATTATGAGATTTAAACTTGGTTCTGCAGTTCTATATTTAGTAACTTATTTGATATTTTTTGCTTTTTTCATCTGAAAATGGGATGGCTGATTTTATTCCAGTTTTGTCGATAAATCAAATGTGCACTGGTTTCAATTAATACTTACTATTTTATGTGAGATTTTGGTGGCTTAGGAAATTAAAAAGAAATCAATAAACTCTGACTTCTGTTCTCAAGATACATCCAGGTTTATAATCCCATAATGGAAATAGGACCAGTATACAGATAACCATAACTTTTCCTAAGTGGCATGATGAAATTACTTGCCAAGGAAAAAGTGCAACAGAAAGTGGAAGATCAAATCTGCAGACATTTATTGACTTCTACAATGTGCTTGCCTTTCTGGTCAATTGAGAGACCAGATATAAAAGCTGTGGTCCCTGCTTTGGAGAGCTGGGTATAGAAATCACTGTACATACGGAATGAGGTTATAGTTTGGAAGTACTTTAGGTTTATTCTTAAACTGTGTATTATATATATAAAACATCTAACTGTTAAGGTTTTTAGGTTTCAAACTGGGAAATTGTAGTTGCTTGTTTAACTACTTATCTTGGCAATGAGTTTTTGGTTTGGCAGTTTGTCCCAGGTCAGACAGTTGTATCAGGAGCATTCACATATAAGAGTTATTTTTTTGTAATGTTTTCAGAATTGTGCCACTTGGATGCTTTCTAGATATTTAAAATTTGGTCATTAACCAGGTTGACCATATATATATTAACATGAAAAATAACTTGAAAAAGAAAAGTTTTAGCAACTGCATCTTAAGTAAAAATAAATGTAATTAAGGTTCAGTGTAGTACTTACAAGTTTATTCATTCCAGATTAAACAAGGAAAGTTCTTTAAAACTCAGTCATTATTTTAATTGGTATGAAGCATGCAGGAGATAATTAGCTTAAGGAAAATGGTAAAAAGAATCAGGCATGATTTATATACAAGCCTTTTATATGAAGAAGTGACTATGGAAGGTTTTTTTGATATGTTTAATTATGTTGTTTGTTGACAGGATAATTAAAAGTGTGTGTGAGTAGATTTATGAACAGAATTTAATTATAGCAAAACCTTAAGTTGTTGGAAACTTTTCCTCAAATTTTTAAACTCAACAATAATTTAATAACACCCATCTGGATGAAGTAAGGTTATTTCTTTTAGTATTAATTTAAATTAAAATTAATAACTTTTTTGTTCCCTGAACCATTTGGAATAAGTTGCTGACCTGATGTCCCATCACTGCTAAACACACTTCATTGTGTTTTTTCTATAAACAAGGATACTTTTGTAGTTAATCACAAAACAGCCAACAAAATCAGGAATTAATATTGATATATTTTACTATTAAATCCTCATATTCTTATTCAAGTTTTACCAACTGTCTAAATCATGTACTTTATTTTATTTTAGTTTTAGCATGCACGTGCATGTGCACAAGAGGGGAAGGGGGAGGACAGATAGGGACAGAGAGACAGGAAGGGAGAGAGATGAGAAACATCAATTTTTTGTTGCACCTTAGTTGTTCATTGATTGCTTTCTCCTATGTGCCTTGACCAGGGCACGGGGGGCTCCGGCAGAGCAAGTGACCCCTTGCTCAAGCCAGTGACCTTGGATTTCAGGCCAGTGACCATGGATCGTATCTATGATCCCACACTTAAGCTGGCAACCTCAGGGTTTTGAACCTGGGTCCATGGCATCCCAGACTGATACTTTATCCACTGCTCCACCACCTGTCAGGCTTAATAATGTACTTTATTAAAAAGGAATTTAGTTTAGAAATATATTACATTTATTTGTTGTGAAACTTGGTCTACTCCAATCTAGAATAGTTCCTTGTTTGCTCAGCTTTCTTTGATTTTTATGATCATAATAACACTTTTGAGGGTTACAGGCATTTATTTTTCTTTGAATAGTATCTTTCAATGTGTTTCTTCATAACTAGATCCAAGTTAATGTAGTTGTGGTAGGAATATCACAGAAATGATGGTGTATTATTTTCTTCCTTCCTATCAAGTTCTTGATTTCAGTTTGTCCTATTACTAATGATTCTTTTCTTTTTTTTTTTTTTACAGAGACAGAGAGAGGGACAGATAGAGACAAACAGGCAGGAAGGGAGAGAGATGAGATGCATCAATTTCTTCGTTTTAGCTCTTAAGTTGTTCTTTGATTGCTTTCTAATATGTGCCTTGACTGGGGTGGGGGTGGGGGACTACTGCAGAGCGAGTGACCCTGTGTTCAAGTCATCAACCTTGGGCTCAAGCCAGCGATGTTTGGGCTTCAAGCCAGTGACCTTTGGGCTGTAGACAGTGACCATGGGGTCATGTCTCTGATCCCACAGACAACCCTGCGCTCAAGTTGGTGAGCCCGCGCTCAAGTTGGTGAGCCCGCGCTCAAGCCAGATGAGCCTGTGCTCAAGCTGGCGACCTCAGGATTTCGAACCTAGGTCCTCTGCATCCCATTTCGACACTGTCTACTGCACCACTGCTCAGTCAGGCATGAATGATTCATTTTGTTTCATCATTAACGATATTTTTTTTTTAATTTTTTTTTTATTTATTTATTCATTTTAGAGAGGAAAGGGAAAGACAGAGAGAGAGAGAGAGGAGAGAGACAGAGAGAGAGAGAAGGGGGGAGGAGCTGGAAGCATCAACTCCCATATGTGCCTTGACCAGGCAAGCCCAGGGTTTTGAACCGGCAACCTCAGCATTTCCAGGTCGACGCTTTATCCACTGCGCCACCACAGGTCAAGCCTCATTAACGATATTTTAATCACTTGATTACAGTTATGTGACAGGTTTTTCCACTGGTAAAATTATTCTTGAAATATTTCTTTTTGTGATTTTTAAGTATGGGAAGATACTTTGATATTGTGTATATATCAATATTTCATTCTTTATTAAACTTTTCAGCTCATTTTATTCATTGGATTATAATCTACTAAAAATTACATTTAATTTAATTGATTTTAAAGGAAGCGGAAGTGGGGGAGAAAAAGAAACATCGATCTGTTCCGTTTTTTTTTTTTGTGTGTGTATTTTTCTGAAGCTGGAAACGGGGAGAGACAGACAGACTCCCGCATGCCCACCAGGGGGCGACGCTCGGCCCACCAGGGGGCGATGCTCTGCCCCTCTGGGGCGTCGCTCTGTTGCGACCAGAGCCACTCTAGTGCCTGGGGCAGAGGCCAAGGAGCCATCCCCAGCGCCCGGGCCATCTTTGCTCCAATGGAACCTCTGCTGCGGGAGGGGAAGAGAGAGACAGAGAGGGGGAGGGGTGGAGAAGCAAATGGGTGCTTCTCCTGTGTGCCCTGGCTGGGAATCGAACCCGGGACTTCTGCATGCCAGGCCGACGCTCTACCACTGAGCCAACCGGCCAGGGCCCCGATCTGTTCCTTTATTTGCCCTGACCAGGGATCAAACCCTCAATCTTTGTGTATCTGGACCATGTATGCGCTAACTCACATCGGCCAGGGCGGTTTATTATCCATTTTTTAATTATTTTGATGCTAACATTGTCCTAGATACAGCCCCTTTTTGTATTTTATTTGGGATGAAAATTTTTTTCTTTGATGTCATATCTCTTGTTTTTTAGTGTTTTAAATAGAGATACAAAATGTTTGCTTACAGTATATGTATTACCAACCAGGGAAGCTTATCCAAGTCCTGGTGTGTGCAGTTTTTTTTGGCTCATTCATGTAGGAATGGGGCTCCTTTGTGACTAACCTTATTACTTGGCTTCTTAGCCCCCGCCGGCAGAGGTCAAATTGATATATTATGTCCCAGAGCCTCTGGTGAATGAAATAGCTGATGTGGCCCTGTGCTTCAAGTATACAGAGTTAGGTTCTTTTACCGGGAAAGTATTTTTAGGATTTGCCCCTTTCTCCCAGGATCTGTTCAAAGGTCAGTCCTTTTTTTGGAATATGTAGGATTTGAACACCCTAAGCCTGTTGACAGTTTCTCATCTCCAATAAACATAAATGTTTAAAGAAAGAAAAGAATCAATTTTTTTTTTCAGAGAGAGAGAGTCAGAGAAAGGGATAGATAGGGACAGACAGATAGGAATGGAGAGAGATGAGAAGCATCAATCATTAGTTTTTCGCTGCGCATTGCGACACCTTAGTTGTTCATTGATTGCTTTCTCATATGTGCCTTGACCACAGGCCTTCAGCAGACCGAGTAACCCCTTGCTCAAGCCAGCGACCTTGGGTCCAAGCTGGTGAGCTTTGCTCAAACCAGATGAGCCCACGCTCAAGCTGGCAAACTCGGGGTCTTGAACCTGGGTCCTCGGCATCCCAGTCCGATGCTCTATCCACTGCGCCACCGCCTGGACAGGCTCTACCAAATTCTTCCGGTGCTACTTACTATATACTTCACCAAGAAGAGTCTTGGTTTAAATACTCGTGAGATATCAAAATGTATTATAGGGAAAAATTTGAAATCAACGTAATAAAGCAGAAGAAATTCTTGCTTAGGACAGACAATAGTCCAGCCACTTCGCTAACCTAAGTAGAAGGGATTAGTAGTTAACATCACAATGTCACAGTAATTATGCCTATATAATATTTGTATGTACTTAGGCTGTAGTTAATTTATATGTAGTTGTATTCTATAATATGGATTATTATAGTTTATATTTCTATAACTAGAACCTAGAACATTAAGAACCTAAAGGATATTTATATAGAGGTAAATGGCTATTTTTTCTCATCAATTACTAATTTATCTTTAAACCAAATTAAAGAACAAAAAAGTGGAGCAAAAAGTTTCTAAGAATCATTCAACTTTGAAGCTGACAGAACCATTGGAATCATATCGTCCAGTATTTCCCCAAACTAACGTTGCATAATATGTAAAAATATTTATGTTGTAAAGTGGATACTGCATAATGTGCCCCTTTTGGACCTATAAAGCACACTATCATTTTAAGTGTTTGGGGAAGTCTTGCAGTAAAGAAACGTGTTTAACTTACCTATATGTAATATTTCATGACACATATTAGTTCTCCAAACTATTTTTGGATGCCCAACAATTATTAATACCACAGCATAGTCTGGGAAATGCTCTTGTAATGTTCTTCTTTTTATAAATCTAGATGCTTATGCCGTTAGAGTTTAAACATTTCTTTTAAAGTTCATCTGTCCCTGGGACACTGCATTTATATTAAAAACTTTTAAGCAGTTACAGTCCAATGTTTAGTGCTTCTTTGCTATTTTTAAATGTCTACTTCCCTTTCCTTCCCAACCTCTGCCTCCCAGATGGCTTAAGACAAAAGTCTTTCTTGCTCATAGAACACTTCCTTTGAATTTAGGAGTCAGTGCTGTTCAGTATAGAAGCTACTGGCCATTTAAATTTTTTTGAATTGAGATCTGTTTTGCATACCTTAAAATTTATCCATTTAAAGTGTACAGTAAGATTATGTTTGGTATATTCACAAGATGGTCCAGTCATCACCACTATCTTGATTCCAGAACATTTTAGTTGCTCCAAAAAGAAAGCTCATAGCTTTTATCAGTCATATCCCCATCCTCTTCCTCCTCTGTCCCCTAGCAACAACAAATCTATCTGTGTCTATAGATTTGCCTGTTCTGGGCATGTCATATAAGTGGGATCATATAATATGTGACTTTTGTGTTTAGGTTCTTTTATTTAACAATGTTTTCAAAGTTCACTATGTTGTAGTACGTCAGTCTATGATTCCAACTGTATAGAGATACAATTCATATGTAATATGATTGCCCATTTTTAAAGTGTGCAGTTAAGGGATTTTTAGTATCTTCACACATATGTACAACCATAACTATAGTTAATTTTAGAACACTTTGATTACCTCAGAAAGAAACCCTGTACCTCCTTTCCTCTTAGCTAATGTACTTTTATTTTGCCTGTACTGAGCATTTCATGTAAATAGAATTGTGCACCAGATGGCCTTTTGTTTCCACTTTTTATTTACTTAGCATATTTTCAGGGTTCATCCATGCTGTATTTTGTATCAGTACTTTCTTTTTTGTGACTGAATGGATGTGTGGCATTTTATTTATGCACTTCTCAGGTGAAGGACTTTTGGATTGTTTTCATGTTGTGGTTGTTGTGAATAATGCTACTATAACATATTACTATAAGATATATAACTTTATAAACATTCAAGTATGCTTTTCTGTGGGCATGTGTTTTCATTACTCAAGTATATACTATACCTAAGAGTGAAATTGTGCGGTCATATGGTAACCTCATGTTTAACCATTTGTGAAACTGCCTAACTTTTCTCATGTGGTTACACCAATTTACATTCCCACTAGTATTGTATGAGGGTTCCAGTTTCTCCACATTTTCACCAGTATGTTTTGATTATAGCCATCTTAATGGGTATTAGGTAGCCTTTTTGTAGCTTTGATTTGCATTTCCCTAACAACTAATGACGTTGAGCACTTTTACATGTGCTTTTTGACCATTGGTGTAGCTTCCCTAGAGAAATGTTTTTCAAATCCTTTGTACAGCCTGACCAGGTTGTAGCGCAGTGGATAGAGCAATAGACTGGGACGTGGAGGACCCAGGTTCGAATCCCTGAGTTTGCCAGCTTGAGTGCGGGCTCACCAGCTTGAACATGGGGTCACTGGCTTGAGTGTGGGATCATAGACATGACTCTATGGTTGTTGGCTTGAGCCCAAAGTCACTGGCTTGTGCAAGGGGTTACTCGCTCTGCTGCAGCTCCCTGGTCAAGGCACATACGAGAAAGCAATCAATGAAAAGTTAAGATGCCACAATGAAGAACTGATATTTCTCATCTCTCTCCTTTCCATCTGTCTCTGTTCAAAAAAAAAAAAAAAAAAAAAAAAAGAAATCCTTTGTTTATTAAAAATTGGATGGATTGCCTGACCAGGCAGTGACACAGTGGATAGAGCATCGGACTGGGATGCTAAGGACCCAGGTTCAAGACCCTGAGGTCGCCGTCGCCAGTTTGAGCGCAGGATCATCTGGTTTGAGCAAAGCTTACCGGCTTGGACCCAAGGTCACTGGTTCGAGCAAGGAGTTACTCAGTCTGCTGAAGGCCCGTGGTCAAGGCACATATGAGAAAGCAATCAATGAACAACTAAGGTGTCGCAACGAAAAACTGATGATTGATGCTTCTTATCTCTGTCTGTTCCTGTTGTCTGTCTCTATCTATCCTTCTCTCTGACTCTCTCTCTGTCTCTGTAAAAAAATAAATAAAAAAGGTTTGTTTTTTAGTTTTTTCATTGTATGAGCTCTTTTTTTTTTTTTTTTTTGAATTACAAAGCTACTTTTAATACTTTGGGGTGAGCCCCACAGGAATAAAAAACACTGGGATGGGGTAACCCCCTCACCCTCAGGAGTGGCCCAGAGGGAGAGAGGCTACCTGAGGGAAAGGAAACACAAAAGGGACCCCCTGCAGACTCAGGGCAAAGGGAATGCCATCGGTGCTGGGACCTGTGAGCACTACAGGAGGAAACGCGAGCGTGGTGGGACTGGCTCCAGGCACACAGGCGAAGGGTAAGAGGGTTGGACATGAAGCCACAAAGCTACTTGGGTTCCTCCTCCTTCTCGTTTGCCTTTTTCTGCTTCTGCTGCATGATCTCCGAAACCCTCTGCTTGCGGGCAGCAGCAGAAAGCCCGTCATCTCCATGCTTTCCCTTAACCGAGTCGCTCTGCTTTTTCATATTCTTCTGGGGGGCGAGCTCACGTTGGTTACCTCGGGTCATGGCGACGGCAGCGGCTCCGGCCTGCCTCCGTTTCGTCCCCTCGTTCACTCCGACGTTGAGCTCTTATATTTTTGATATATGTGCCTTATTATCACAGTGGTCCCAAACCCCCGAGCCGTGGACCGATACCGGTCTGTGGGCCATTTGGTACCGGTCCACAGAGAAAGAATCAATAACTTACATTTCCATTTTATTTATATTTAAGTCTGAATGATGTTTTATTTTAAAAAAATGACCAGATTCCCTCTGTTACATCTGTCTAAGCCTCACTCTTAACGCTTGTTTCGGTCACGTGATGTATTTATCCGTCTCACCCTAAAGCCCTGTTTGTGAAAATGTTTTATGACATTAAACCGGTCCGTGGCCCAAAAAAGGTTGGGGACCACTGTCTTATCAGACAAGATTTGCAAATATTGTCTTCCATTCTCTGGGTTTTCATTTTCTTGATGGTATCCTTTGATATAGAAGTTTTAAATTTTAATGAATTCTTACAGCTATTATTTTTTCTGTGCTTTAGGTATTATATTTAAGAAATTATTGCCTAATCAAGGTCACAAAGATTTATTTTTATATTTTACCTTAAGAGTTTTACAGTTTTAACTTTTACATTTAGATTTTTGATCCATTCTGAGTTAATGTTTGTATATGTTGTATGTAGGTAGGAGTCCATATTTATTCCTGTGCATATGAGTATCTGGTTATGTTAGCATCATTTGTTGAAAAGACTTTTCTTTCCTCATTGAATGAATTATCTTGACATCTTGGTTGAAAATTAAGGATCTTTGAACATATGGACTCTCAATTCTATTCCATTGATTCATATTCTTAAATCAGTACGACAGCACCTTGATTACTTTACTTCTGTAGTTTGGAAATTGTAATATATATATATCTTTCAACATTGTTCTTCCTCAAGGTTATTTTGGCTACTCTGCATTCCTTGAATTTCCAACGAATTTTATGATCACTTGTTAATTTCTGCCAAAAAAGCTGCAGGGATTTTGATAGGGATTGTGTTGACTCTATAGATAAATTTGGGAGCCATCTTAATGATACGAGATGATCCATGAACCAACCCCCAAGAGTACCCCTTTACCTTTATTCCATATGTCCAGATGTTTATCTCCATATGTTTATACTCATATCCAAATGTTTGGACATTTCTATAACAAATAGTGACTTTTGTTTTCTTACACCTTTTCTCATCTTCTCAACATAACTTATACCAGTTTTGGATTTATTCATATGTTTATTACTTGCATTTAAATATTCACAGCTAAGCATACAGTAGACTGATTCTACTTATTAATTAGTTATCTTTTTTGACAGAGACAGAGTCAGAGAGAGGGACAGATAGGGACAGACAGACAAGAGAGGAGAGAGATGAGAACCATCAATTCTTCGTTGTGGCACCTTAGTTGTTCATTGATTGCTTTATCATATGTGCCTTGACTGGGGGTGGGGGGGCTACAGCAGAGCAAGTGACCCCTTTCTCAAGCCAACGACTTTGGGCTCAAGCCAGTGACCATGGGGTCATGTCTATTTATCCCATGCTCAAGCCAGGTGAGCCTGCGCTCAAGCCAGCAACCTCGGGGTTTTGAACCTGGGTCCTCCGTGTACAAATCCGTCCACTGCACCACTGCCTGGTCAGGGTGATTATATTTCTTAAGCAAAACATACTGCTCACAAAATTAGGGGATATTTCAAAATGAAATGAAGTGATAAAATATCCTCTAATTTTTGTGAGCAGTATATTTTCCCTCTTGGCGCTAATAAATACCTCATTTTTGGCTGGCTTGCTTAATTATGTATCTATCTATAGTCTCTAAACTTTCTCCTGGATGTATAAATCTTACCTCAACATAGTATAAAACATATCAGTAATCTAGCAGTTGTCAAGAACTGTGAAGGATCTGAAATTTAACCCTATCTGGGACTAACAGCCAGCTACAGTGGCTGATGTGGTAGAAGATATGAGACTTCTGGGTCAGAGACATACGACTTTATTACTCACAGGAATACCATTAGCCAGAAGATCAGCATCTTCTTGCACTGTGCTTGTTCCCCAAACCCCAGTTTACAGTGTGATATGAAGAGTGCCAGGTGATATCTTCATATGTATTGGGTTATTTTTTGGAAGGAAGCTTGAATTTAGGGAACCTGAATCTTTTATTTTGGTTAGTATGCATGCCTTCCCTTTGCTAAAGATGGAGATGCTTTTTTTTGTCTTCCAAGACCTTTCTGTACAGTGGTTCCTTGTCTATCGCAGGGGTTAGGCTCCAGAACCCCCGCAATAGGTGAAAGTCTGTGAAGTAGCGACCTTACATTTATTTTACTATTTATATATATATTTTAAGGCTTTGTAAACTCTCCCACACTCTTATAAACCTTTCCCACACTGTTAGTAACCTTTCCTGCACTTATTTTGCCATAAAAATAATTAAAATAATATATAAAAATACCTGTATACCACAAAATCCCACAGTAAAAATCTGATACAAAACTAGATATATACAATTTAAAAATCTGCGATACAGTGAGACTGCAAAAAGTGAACTGCGATATGGCAAGGGAGAGTGTACAGATATCCTTGAACGGATAGTCGAACAAGACTACCAATGCTTCTGCTTTCATAGGGTACAGAAATGCAAATATCCACAGAGAATTTTCTCTCATTATCAGTTTCATTTCCACCCTCAAGATACCTACATATTTCTTGGAGCACTTGATCATCTTCTCCAATCAGGATTGTCTGGATTATTAACATTTTAGTCCTATAGCATAGCTGTCATCTCAGAAATTTCCTTTGCTATCAATCTTGGATTTCTTTTTGCCTCTTTGATGTAGGTCCTATTTTCTGTTTCCCATGCTTCTTTCTTAGCTTTCTGTTTTGAGGATGTACATCCTCCAGTACTTCCTGAGGAAAAAATACACGGAATATTTTTAAAAATTGACATTTTGTGTGCTGACAAATTTTATTCAATTTTCACCAGGTTAATGGTTTGACTAGATATAGAATTATAGGTTGGAAAGAATTTTTTTCTCATATTGTGAAGGCATTCTTCAAATTTTTTCATTTTCTACTAGCTTTTGGTGTTCTTTTTGAGATGTCAAGCACCATTTTGATTCCTGATTCTTTGTATGTGATCCCCCCTCCCCCACCTTCCTCTCTGGAAGCTTATTGAATCAGTTATTCCTCATGATGTTCTTTGATATGGGTCTTTTTTTCATTAATTGTGCTAATCATTTGATGAGAATATTTAATGGACATTTATATTCTTTAGCTCTGGAAAATTAACTTGTATGATTTTGATGGTTGTGTCAGCTGTGTTTTCTCTTTCTTGTATTTTTATTAGAGTTGGATCTTTTGTTTTTTTTTTAATTTTATTTTTATTTTATTTATTCATTTTAGAAAGGAGAGAGAGAGAGAGAGAGAGAGAAGGGGGAGGAGCAGGAAGCATCAACTCCCATATGTGCCTTGACCAGGCAAGCCCAGGGTTTCGAACCGGCGACCTCAGAGTTGGATCTTTTGGATTGAGCCTCTAATTTTTTGTGTGGTTTTATTTCCCTTTAAAATGTCTCTTTATTGTTATTTTAATGGGGGTTGGAGGGTGGTTCACCTAGGCACAAGTGTGATTAAATGCCATGTTTCATAATACATTTTAAAATGCAGTTATTCAAATTTTTTCAATCATACTTGTCAAGTAGTAGGATAGCACTAGAAGGATTACAAGAGTTTTTGTGCTTATATCTGCCTGACTTTTGGGGGAAGAGGTATCTGGAATATATATATATATATATATATTTTTTGCATTTTTCTGAAGCTGGAAACAGGGAGAGACAGTCAGACAGACTCCCGCATGCGCCCGACCGGGATCCACCCGGCATGCCCACCATGGGGCGACGCTCTGCCCACCAGGGGGCGATGCTCTGCCCTTCCTGGGCGTCGCCATGTTGCCACCAGAGCCACTCCAGCGCCTGAGGCAGAGGCCAGAGAGCCATCCCCAGCGCCCGGGCTATCTTTGCTCCAATGGAGCCTTGGCTGCGGGAGGGGAAGAGAGAGACAGAGAGGAAGGCGCGGCGGAGGGGTGGAGAATCAAATGGGCGCTTCTCCTGTGTGCCCTGGCCGGGAATCGAACCCGGGTCCTCCGCACGCTAGGCCGATGCTCTACCGCTGAGCCAACCAGCCAGGGCGGTATCTGGAATATTTTTAAAGACAAATGAGTAAAGGTGAGCTTATCTGCTTTTAAAAAGCAAGTTTCATGTCAGATTTACCAAACAGATTTATTTTTTCCTAATCTCAATAGGTACTATTATAAAACTTGTGATTTGTCACTTTTTAGATATGCATGTATAGTTTAATCTAAATGATCTATTTCCAAATAATGCTCAAAAAATGAATCGTAGTATTTCATAGCTGAAACTGATGTCATAATCTAGTCTTTTCAATGTAACATGTAGTAACTTGAGTCCTTGAGAGTATAAGTGACTTATGACAGCCATATAAGATAGCAGAGCTAGAATAAGAACCCAAATGCCATATCTTCTCATTATTTTCTAGAAACTCTACTTTGGCTTTAATGATAATTTTTCCTAAATAGTCAATCACAGTCACAGCAAGTAACTTTATTTTCTGAATCTCAAACAGCTTAGTCTTTGATCACCTGTCCCCTTCCCCCCCTCTCTCCTCTGACACTTTATATGTGTAGGTGAATATCAAGTTTATTATCTCAGTTTCCAGTTAGACTGTATATAGCTGGTCTAGGCAGATGACATAATACCTTGTGTATTTTAAAGGTGACATGTTATTGAGAACTGAAGCCAGTATGCATGAAACTATTAAAAGCATTTTTAAGTGTTTTAAGATTCTTTGGCTTCAAGTGACAGAAACTCATATTGAACAAAAATAACAAAAATGTGAATTTACTAGTTACTAATTAGACTACATGAAAAAGCAGGAATTACTGGAATCAAGGACTCTGTCTCTCATTTCTGCATGTTGGCTTATCCTTTATAATAGGCATATTCCATGAACTGTGAGACATCCTTACATGTGTTTCAGACCTCACATAACTGAGATAAGAGAAAAAGAAAGCTCTCTATTTTGGAATTAGTTTGAAAAATTCAGGGAGGTTTCTATTATCATGGTCCTGTCTCTCAAACAAGGTCACTCTAGCTTAGAGTGGACAAAGTATTGGAATTGGCCTAGTGTAGGTCAGATGCTGGGTATGCGGTGGGGAGGAGTTATTTTCTCTTTTCTATCAAGATGAAAGAATGCTTCTCAGACAAAAACGTTAAATATTTTTGTAAAGATCACCATCAGTCTTTTTACATATATCCTTATATTTCCCTTAATTCCATATGAATTTATAACATCTTCTAATTCTCAAGTTGATAAATGAATTTTTTTTTTATTATAAATTCACTTGACTTCCTATGAGTGACATCTTAATTTTATTAGTTAAGTGTCTCCAGATCACATTTCATGATGGAAAACGCTGTTGGGAAGGTTCTTATAGCAGACTTGTTTCATTTATAATTGTTCTGTGGTAACTTAAAGATCATAAGGAATGTTTTCAATCTAAGTTTCTCCCTGTTTTATTCTTTTATTTATTTTTATTTATTATTTTTTTGTGTCTCTGTGTGTTTAGGAATAGTGTGTGTATGTGTGTGTGAGTGGTGTGTGGGGGGGTGCTTGCCGCCAGGCATCTCTATACCTTGGGTCTTTTAAACCTTTATCCACTGAAAAATTTTAGAATGTTCTATTTGCAGTTTCTTTCATTCACAGAATCTGCAGAGATTCCAAGTTATACTTTGCTTTATCTGAAAGAATATTTTTCATCTGTGTAGTAAGAAAAATATATATCATATTCTAAAATGTGTATGTAGGAATATATGTCTTGTTATTCTGGCATTGTCTTTTATGAATATGATAAAGGTAGGTATTTTGAAGTGGAAGCAATTTTATACTTAAGGCACTTTGTAAGTGTACTGTTCATTCTCTTTATCTTGTTAGGATTTTAAGAAAACTTTTTAAATGATTTAAAAATGATTTATATTGTGTAAGGTTTTATGTCAAAGGTTTTAGGTTCACAGCAAAATTGAGATGAAAGTATAGAGATTTCAACACCTCCATCAGAGTGGCACATTTGATAACCTACACTGACACGTCATTATCATGCTAAGTCCATAGTTTAGGGTCCACTTTTGGTGTTATACATGCTATGGGTTTTAACAAATGTATAATGCCATGTATTCATCATTAGTATATCATACAGAGTGTTTTCACTGCCCTAAAAATCCCGTGTCACACCCATTCATCCCTTCCTCTGACCACCCAGTGATCTTTTCCACTGTCTCCATGCTCTTTTTCCAGAATGTCATATTGTTGCACTTTAATTAGTATGTAGTATTTTCAGATTGGCTTCTTTCTCTTAATCATATGCGTTTAAGGTTCCTTCATATCTGTCATGGATTGATGACTCATTTCTTTTTAGGGCTGAATAGTATTGCATTGTAAAATGTACCCTGTCACCTATTGAAGTATATCTTTGTTGTTTTCCAAGTTTGGGCACTGAATAAAGCTACCATAAACATTCATATATAGTTTTTTTTTTTTTTTTTTTTTTAACAGAGACAGAGAGAGAGAGTCAGAGAGAGGGATAGACAGGGACAGACAGGCAAGAACGGAGAGATGAGAAGCATCAGTCATTAGTTTCTCATTGCGCATTGTGACACCTTAGTTGTTCATTGATTGCTTTCTCATATGTGCCTTGACCGCTGGCCTTCAGCAGACCGAGTAACCCCTTGCTCAAACCAGTGACCTTGGGTCCAAGCTGGTGAGCTTTGCTCAAACCAGATGAGCCCGCGCTCAAGCTGGAGACCTTGGGGTCTCGAACCTGGGTCCTTCCGCATCCCAGTTTGATGCTCTATCCCCTGCGCCACCGCCTGGTCAGACATGTATAGGTTTTTGTGTGGACAGAATGTTCCTCTGTCTTTTTTTTTTTTTTTTTTTTTTTTTACTAAATTAAATAAGATTTTAATAACAAAGATTTTGAAGCAACATTAAAATTTTTCCAAAGAAGGATGGCTAAATAAACTGTGGCAGATTCTTTACATATTATACAGTAGTTAAAATGACTAAAATAAAAAAAAATGGAATATTGAACAACAAAAGCAAATAGAAGGATAAATATGGTATGACAACACTTATAAAAAGTAAGAAACATATAAAACAATACTATGTTACATGCATATGTAGTAAAACTATTAAAATGTCCATGGTAAGCATCAAATTCAAAACAGAGGCTACCTCTGAGAACAAAGGGACAGTAATGTGATAGGGACAGAGTGCCCACGGTTCTATTATACCTGTAATGTTTTATTTCTAAAAGGGAAAGTGGGCATATAAATGTTAATTTCCTTATTATCTATATATATATATATTTTTTTTTAATATATAAATAAATTTTTATTTTAATGGGGTGACATCAATAAACCAGGGTACATACATTCAAAGAAAACATTTCCAGGTTATCTTGTCATTTAGTTATGTTGCATACCCATCACCCAAAGAGAGATCGTCCTCTGCCACCCTCCATCCAGTTCTCTCTGTACCCCTCCCCCTCCCCTCCCTCTCTCCCTCCTTCCCTCCCCCCACCCCCCATAGCCACCACACTCCTGTTCATGCCTCTCAGTCTCGCTTTTATGTCCCACTAATGTATGGAATCCTGCAGTTCCTGTTTTTTTCTGATTCGCTTATTTCACTCCGCACAATGCTACCAAGACTCCACCATTCCGCTATAAGTGATCCAAAGTCATCATTTCTCCTAGCTGAATAATATACCATGGTGTATATGTGCCCCATCTTTTTCATCTAGTCCTCTATTTTTTTTACAGTGATTAAAAGCCTTTAAGCAAACTCTTGGCCAATACAGCAAGAATCCATAAATGAGTAGTGTCCTTAACATGTTCCCCAAGTCCAAGTTGGCCCCCTCACCATGCCAAATCCCTGAAAAATGCAACCCAACCACAGTTCAGTCTGTTAGGAGCTGTCACAGGGAGCAGGAGTCCAGGAACGTTCCCCACAGGAAAAGTCCGTATGGCACTGGAATTGTTGTCACCATTCTATACTTTGCAGCTCATGTCCAAGTCCCACTGACCGCTGCTTCTAGCTGGTAATGATTCAGGTAGACTGGAAAAAGCCATTTGCAGCATGCGTGGATATGGAGCTTCTGTTCTCCTCTGCCTGGAGAGTTGAGACCAGGTTGCTTTTCCCTGGAGCTCTGTGACTGTGGCCTGGTAAAGAGAACCTTGGGATACACTAAGCTGGGTGGCAAAGGTAAATTCATAATACAAGTTGGCAAAAGGAGGAAAGAGAGCTCTAAATTAAGAGTAGGTCCCAGCCTGAAATATGACTGGGGCATTGAGGTAGGAGGAATAAAGGAAACACTATATATTAAGCAAAGCAGCAGAAAATAGGACTATCAACACCCACAACAGAGATCTTTGAGGGAAGAATAAAGAACCTGACTATTCAGGCAAAACATAGTTAAGTGGCCCTTGTGCAAATGAGATCAGTTTACCTGCTTCTTGGAAGAAATACCCTAGGCTCGTCCACAGTGTCGTAGATGGGGTCGACGGCCCTGGGCACCTTCAGCCTTCAGTGGCAAACCCCAGCATTCTGGGCAAGGTTAGGTCATAGGTGGCTGGAGCAGGCCTGGAAGAGACTGAACCCTCCCTTAGAGGAGCGAGGGGGAAGCCCACCTTCCAGTGTCCCTGTTTCCTCACAGTAGAGGTGTGTAAGCCTGGCAGGCTTTAGCTCAATGACCTTCCTTTCCACTATTGAAGCAGGACCCAGATGGCATCCTATGAGACCCCTTTGTGGCGCTGGAGCCTTTAAGGGTGTATCCTAAAAGCTGGTAGTTCCCCCTGATCTCTATTGGGCTTTTTCTGCCTCTAGGTATCTTAAAAGCCATTCTCAGAAGATCTCGCTGAGGGGTTTGAGGATCCTCATCCGCCTATATAAATCTTTTCCATATATCTGGAGCTATTTGGAAAAAAGACAGAACAGTGTTATTAGCTAGATCTAATAAAGAAGGTAGATTTGGTGTCTCCTGTTCATCAGCTTTCAAAAGAAATGTAAATTTTTTTTTTTAAGTAAAAAGCATGATATGGTAGACCCATCGGAGTCATTGGCCTGGTGTGCAGGATTCCCGGGTTCGATTCCCAGCCAGAGCACAAAGGAGAAGCGCCCATCTACCTCTCCACCCCTCCCCCTCTCCCCCCTCCCGGTCCCTCTCCTCCCGCCCACAGCCAAGGCTCCACCGGAGCAAATCCACCCTGGGCACTAAGGATGGCCCCATGGCCTCCACCCCAGTTGCTAGAATGACTCCGGTTGCAACAGAGCAACATCCCAGATGGGCAGAGCATTCCCCCCGGTAGGCATGCCAGGTGGATCCCAGTCAGGCGCATGCAGGAGTCTGTCTGCTTGCCTCCCCATCCCCATCCTCAGAAATATACAAAAAAATAAATAAATAAAAGAAAAAATACAAAAAAAAAAAAAAGGGGGGGGGGCATTCCCTTGTGCTAAAGCACCAGGAAGCATGGAGTGAGCTTGAGTATGTCCTATGAAACATGGAGCTCTATGTTTACATATAAGTATTTGAAGAAGGAGGAACTGCTGAAATAGTTTGTCAGCATTTGTCCCTAAGACAGCAGTCTTTATAGTGGGAACACCATACGTAAATATTTGCTGTCTGTCTATAGATTAAGGGGGGGATATGGCCAATGCTGAAAAGCCATGATCTTTGTGCCCCTCCCCTCCCCCAACCCCCTCCCACTCCTCCCCCCACCCTGTAACCCCAACACTGTTGTTCATGTCTCTGAGTCTCATCTTTATGTCCCACCTATGTGTGGAAACATATAGTTCTTAGTTTTTTCTGATTTACTTCTTTCACTCAGTATAATGTTATCAAGGCCCATCCATGTTGTTGTAAAAGATCCTATGTCATCATTTCTTATGGCTGAGTAGTATTCCATAGTATATATATACCAAAGCTTTTTAATCCACTCATCCTCTGATGGACACTTGGGCTGTTTCCAAATCTTTGCTATTGTGAACAATGCTGCCATAAACATGGGGGTGCATTTCTTCTTTTCAAACAGTGCTATGGTGTTCTTGGGGTATATTCCTAACAGTGGTATAGCTGGGTCAAAAGGCAGTTCGATTTTTAATTTCTTGAGGTATCTCCATACTGTTTTCCACAGTGGCTGCACCAGTCTGCATTCCCACCAGCAGTGCAGGAGGGTTCCCTTTTCTCCACATCCTCGCCAGCACTTATTCTGTGTTGTTTTATTGATGAGCGCCATTCTGACTGGTGTGAGGTGATATCTCATTGTGGTTTTAATTTGCATTTCTCTAATCATTAATGATGTTGAACATTTTTTCATATGCCTATTGGCCATCTGTGTGTCCTCTTTGGAGAAATGTCTATTCATTTCTTTTGCCCATTTTTGGATTGGATTGTTTGTCTTCCTGGTATTAAGTTTTACAAGTTCTTTATAAATTTTGGTTATTAACCCCTTATCAGACGCTATGTCAAATATATTCTCCCATTGTGTAGTTTGTCTTTTTATTCTGTTCTTATTGTCTTTAGCTGTGCAGAAGCTTTTTAGTTTGATAAAGTCCCATTTGTTTATCCTGTCTTTTATTTCACTTGCCTGTGGAGACAAATCAGCAAATATATTGCTGCGAGAGATATCAGAGAGCTTACTGCCTATGTTTTCTTCTAAAATGCTTATGGTTTCATGGCTTACATTCAAGTCTTTTATCCATTTTGAGTTTATTTTTGTGAGTGGTGTAAGTTGGTGGTCTAGTTTCATTTTTTTGCAGGTAGCTGTCCAGTTTTCCCAACACCATTTGTTGAAGAGGCTGTCTTTACTCCATTGTATTGTCTTACCTCCTTTGTCAAATATCAGTTGTCCATAGAGCTGTGGGTTTATTTCTGAGTTCTCTGTTCTGTTCCATTGATCTATGTGCCTGTTCTTATGCCAGTACCATGCTGTTTTGAGTACAATGGCCTTATAATATAACTTGATATCTGGAAGTGTGATACCTCCCGCTTTTTTCTTCCTTTTCAGGATTGCTGAGGCTATTCGTGTTCTTTTTTGGTTCCATATAAATTTTTGGAATATGTGTTCTATGTCTTTGAAGTAAGTCATTGGTATTTTCATTGGTATTGCATTGAATTTATAAATTGCTTTGGGTAATATAGACATTTTAATGATGTTTATTCTTCCTAACCATGAGCACGGTATATGCCTCCACTTATTCGTATCTTCCCTGATTTCTTTTATCAATGTTTTATAATTTTCTGAGTACAAGTCTTTAATCTCCTTGGTTAGATTTATTCCTAGGTACTTTATTTTTTTGGTTGCAATGGTAAAGGGGATTGATTCCCTGATTTCTCTTTCTGACAGTTCATTATTAGTGTATAAAAATGCCTCTGATTTCTGAGTATTGATTTTATATCCTGCCACCTTGCCAAATTCTTTTATCAGGTCTAGTAGTTTTTTGACTGAAACTTTAGGGTTTTCTATATACAATATCATGTCATCTGCAAATAATGATAATTTTACTTCTTCTTTTCCAATTCGGATGCCTTTTATTTCTTTTTCTTGTCTGATTGCTGTGGCGAGGACTTCCAGAACTATGTTGAATAAGAGTGGTGAAAGGGGGCAACCCTGCCTTGTTCCTGATCTTAAGGGGATAGCTTTTAATTTTTGCCCATTGAGTATTATATTGGCTATGGGTTTGTCATAGATGGCCTTTATCATGTTGAGGTATGTTCCCTGTATTCCCACTTTGCTGAGAGTTTTGATCATGAATGGGTGCTGGACTTTATCAAATGCTTTTTCTGCATCTATTGAAATTATCATGTGGTTTTTCTCCTTTCTTTTGTTTATGTGATGAATCACATTGATTGATTTGCGAATATTGTACCAGCCTTGCCTCCCAAGAATAAATCCTACTTGATCATGGTGTATGATTTTTTCCATATATTGCTGGATCCGGTTCGCTAATATTTTATTGAGGATTTTTGCATCTAAGTTCATCAGGGATATTGGCCTATAATTTTCTTTTTTTGTGTTGTCTTTGCCTGGTTTTGGAATCAGAATTATGCTCGCCTCATAAAAGGAGTTTGGAAGTCTCCCTTCCTCTTGAATTTTTTGAAATAGCTTGAGAAGGATAGGAGTTAGTTCTTCTTTGAATATTTGGTAGAATTCACTTGTGAAGCCATCAGGCCCAGGACTTTTCTTTTTTGGGAGTTTTTTGATAGCTGTTTCAATCTCATTTGTTGTAATTGGTCTGTTTAGGTTTTCTGATTCTTCCAGATTGATTTTTGGAAGATTATATGATTCAAGGAATTTGTCCATTTCATCTAGGTTGTCTAGTTTTTTGGCGTACAGTTCTTCATAGTATTTTCTTACAATATTTTGTATTTCTGTTGTGTCAGTTGTTATTTCTCCACTCTCGTTTCTAATTTTATTTATTTGAGTCCTCTCTCTTTTTTTCTTGGTGAGTCTTGTTAAAGGTTCATCGATCTTGTTTACCTTTTCAAAGAACCAGCTCCTGGTTTCGTTGATCCTCTGTATTGTTTCTTTAGCCTCTATGTCACTTATTTCTGCTCTGATCTTTATTATTTCCTTCCTTCTACTAGCTCTGGGCTTTACTTGCTGTTCTTTTTCTAGTTCTTTTAGATGCAGGGTTAAGTTGTTAATTTGAGCTTTTTCTAGCTTCTTGAGGTATGCCTGTAATGCTATATACTTCCCTCTCAGGACTGCTTTTGCTGTGTCCCATAAATTTTGAGTTGATGTATGCTCATTATCGTTTGTTTCTAGGAATTTTTTAATTTCTTCTTTGATCTCAATGTTAACCCATTCATTGTTTAATAACGTGCTATTTAGTTTCCAAGTGTTTGAATGTTTTTCAATTTTTCTATTGTGGTTGATTTCTAGTTTAATGCCATTGTGATCAGAGAAAGTGTTCGATATGATTTCAATCTTCTTAAATTTGTTGAGCCCGCTTTTGTGCCCTAACATGTGGTCTATTCTAGAGAATGTCCCATGAGCGCTTGAAAAGAATGTATATTCTGCTCTTTTAGGGTGAAAGGTTCTGAAGATATCTATTAAATCGAGTTCATCTAATATGTCCTTTAAGTCTGCTGTTTCTTTGTTAATTTTCTTTCTTGAGGACCTATCTAATGATGTTAATGGGGTATTGAAATCTCCTACTATTATAGTATTGCTGTTGATCTCGCCCTTTAAGTCTATCAAAGTCTGCTTTATATATTTAGGTGCTCCTATATTAGGTGCGTAGATATTTATAATGGTTATATCTTCCTTTTGTATTGCTCCCTTTATCATTATGTAGTGACCTTCTTTATCTCTAACTATGGTCTTTGTTCTAAAGTCCATTTTGTCTGATATAAGTATTGCTACCCCAGCTTTTTTTTCATTTCCATTTGCATGAAATATTTTTTTCCATCCTTTTATCTTCAGTCTGTGTGCATCTTTTGATTTAAGGTGTGTCTCTTGTAGACAGCATATGTATGGGTCCTGTTTTCTTATCCACGCAGCTACCCTATGTCTCTTGATCGGATCATTTAATCCATTAACATTTAAGGTTATTACTGATATGTAACTGTTTATTGCCATTTTTTTTCTTTAAAACTGTTTTTCTCTTTTGCTATATTCTTTTCTTCCTTTGATCTGTTTACAACAGGTCCCTTAGCATTTCTTGCAGCCTTGGTTTGGTTGTAGTGAAATCCTTTAGTTTTTTTTTGTCTGTAAAGCTTTTTATTTCTCCTTCAATTTTAAATGATAGCCTTGCTGGATAAAGTAGTCTTGGTTGTAGGTTCTTGTTCTGCATTACTTTGAATATTTCTTGCCATTCCCTTCTGGCCTCAAGTGTTTCTGTTGAGAAGTCAGAAGTCATCCTTATGGGGGCTCCTTTGTAGGTGATTGTCTTTTTTTCTCTAGCAGCTTTTAATATTTTCTCTTTATCATTAAGCTTTGGTAATTTAATTATGATGTGTCTTGGTGTTGGTTTCTTTGGATTTCTCCTTAATGGAGTTCTCTGTGCTTCCTGAACATGTGAAATATTTTCCTGACTTAATTGGGGGAAGTTTTCCGCTATAATATGTTTGAACAAAGTCTCTATCCCTTGTTCTTTCTCTTCTTCTTCAGGAACCCCTATGATGCGGATGTTATTTCTCTTCATGTTGTCACAGAGCTCTCTTAGAGTTTCCTCAGACTTTTTGAGTCTCTTTTCTTTTTTCTGCTCTGCTTCCGTGCCTTTATTTATCGTGTCCTCTAACTCACTGATTCGATTCTCTGCTTCATCCATCCTGCTTTTAATTCCTTCCATTGTATTCTTTATTTCAGATATTGTATTTGTCATTTCTGTCTGATTCTTTTTTATTATTTCAATGTCCTTTTTTATATTTGTTATCTCTTTATTTAGGTTTTCGTAATGGCCATCTATGGTGGTTCTAATATCTTTGAGCATCCTAACAATCGTTATTTTAAACTCTGCATCTGGTAATTTGGTTATATCTGATTCACTTAGGTCCTTTTCTGGGGATTTCTCTTGGTTTATTTGTGTTGTATTTCTCTGCCTCCGCATTTTCTCTTCACGAGAGTGGCTTTGATCACGTGCTCGGGTGCACAAGGGTTGGTGGCCTTGGCCTTTGCCCCGCCCCCGTGTGTGATGTTATGCTCGGTCCTGAGGGCACTGGCGAGCACCTTTGCTCAGCTGCGGGTCTCCGCCTGTTTCCGAGCTTTCACCCTGCCTTTGCAGGATGATCCCACTCAAGGAACAGCTGCTAGCCTTGGCTCTACCACCAGGAAAGGCTGCGTGCCCAAGCTCAGCTTCGTAGCGGAACTCTGCCTCTTCTGGGCTTTTGGCTCCACCCCCGCGGGAGGAGCCTGCTACCAAGTCAGACCGCAAGCCTGGGTTGCACGGGTGGGGCAGGGATGTGCTCCTCTGCCCTTGCTCCGGGGCTGGTTTCTACCCTTTCTGGGTTTCCCGCCCTTCTCCCGGAGGCTGGATTACAGGCTGCCGGCAGCTGAGCTTAGCCTCTTTTGCACGCCCCCTTCTCCCTAGCCGGGCAAGATTGAGCTCACACCTGAGCCCACTGGTGGCCAGCCGGCTTCCGCCCCTGCCAGCAGAACCGCGCCTCTGTCTCCCGCTGCCGCCCGCTCTCCGGTGCGCCCTCAGCCGCGTGGGTGGGGGCGTTGCAGCTCGGACCCTAAGACTCACTACCGTAGACCCGAAAGCTCCCTCCTTCTATGCGACTCTGCTCTGAATGCCGCGGGGGGGGGGCTTGTTTGGCTGCTCTCCTGCTTCCCTTTGCTGATATTGCTGTTTCCGGGGGAAATATTCACTTCAGCTTTGGGGAGTGACTCGTCCCAGGGGTTAGAGTGGCTATCTCCCAAAAATGTTTCTCCCTATGCCTCCTAGATTGCACTCTCTTCCTGATACTGTGGTTCTCTCCCCTCTCCCTCCGTCTCCAGGAGCCCCGGGTGAGTGTTTGTGAGAGAGATGTTCTGCGTGGTCCCTTTAAGAAGGATCCTGGGTCTGAGAAATCAGACTCTCACAAACAGTATCCTGACTTGTTTCAAGCTAAATACTGTCCTTATGCTTCTTCTGGGCTCCGGGGCTGCAGGCTGGGGCTTTGTTCCTGGGGCTCAGGGCCCTTTCCCCTCTGCTAAACTCACTTCCCGCCACGCGAGTCTCTCCCTGCTGCCATGCGCTCCGAGAAGCTGGGCAGCCCTCTCCGCGTTTCCGCTTTTCCTACCAGTCTCTGGGTGGCTTCTTCAGCATTCCTGGGTTGAAGAGTCCTTTTAGTTTAGTCCAAAGTTGGTTTTTCCAGTTGATAGTTCATAAAATTAGTTTGTAATCCACATTGGTTCTGGGAGGTAGATGCTGGTACATTCGCCTACTCCAGCGCCATCTTGTCTCTCTCCTCCTCTGTCTTTAATGCAGAATAGTAATGCCCTGAGCACCTGCTTCATGGTGACCTACATCAATGTTTTAAATCAGCTAAAAACAGCATCTTCAGTTAGATTTTTCTCTTTTAGAGAGAGACAGAAAGATGGAAAGATAGGGACAGACAGGAAAGAAGAGAGATGAGAAGCATAAATTCTTTGTTGCAGCATTTTAGTTGTTCATTGATTGCTTGCTCATATGTGCCTTGACCAGGGGGCTACAGCAGAGCCAGTGACCCCTTGCTCAAGCCAGTGAGCTTGTGACCTTTGGGCTCAAGCCAGCGAACATGTGGTCATGCCTATGATCCCATGGTCAAGCCAGTGACCCTGTGTTCAAGCCGACAACCTCGGGGTTTCTAACCTGGGTCCTTAGCGTCTCAGGCTGATGCTCTATCCACTGCACCACCACCTGGTCAGGCAGATTTTTCTTTCTTTTTTTAAAATTTTATTTATTTATTTATTTATTTTTATAGAGACAGAGAAAGAGTCAGAGAGGGATAGATAGGGACAGACAGACAAGAACGGAGAGAGATGAGAAGCATCAATCATTAGCTTTTTGTTGCGACATCTTAGTTGTTCATTGATTGCTTTCTCATATGTGCCTTGACTGTGGGGCTACAGCAGACTTGAGTAACCCCTTGCTCAAGCCAGCGACCTTGGGTTCAAGCTGGTAAGCTTTGCTCAAACCAGATGAGCCCGCGCTCAAGCTGGTGACCTCTGGGTCTCGAACCTGGGTCCTCGGCATCCCAGTCCGATGCTCTATCCACTGCGCCACCACCTGGTCAGGCAGATTTTTCTTTATACATTTTACATTATAGGGTCCTTAATATTCCATGGAAAAGTAAATATATATAAAGCCCACCTAATAAAAGGGCCTCTCATATCTTTGACACAGCAATAATCAGCCACATGATTTCACATATATGCTAGGAATAAAGGCATAGCATGAAATAATTAATATTAATATTTACTTTTCAGATGATCTCAAATACTGACAATATAAAAAAGGATAATTGAAGAAAATAATTTTATCTGTCCAGATAGCCATTCCCTTGATCCTTTGAAGCACACTAATAAATTGTTATAATTTTGGATTATTCTCTATAATAAATACTCTGATTTAGAATAATGTCTAAAAAATGTTAATGACTTACTGTTTTTTATGGTGAATCCAAGAAGAGTTGATTTTTACAGTCTGGTCAGCTTTTTACTTGTTAGGATGGAATGATGACTTCTAAGCTCTCCCTGTATCTACAGTCAGAATCTGGATGTTTCCACTTGAATCCATGTAAACACAATAAATTAAAAATTAATAAAAAAACAACAAAGTTTTTTTCTTTTAGATTTTATTTATTGATTTGAGAGAGAGAGAGAGAGAGAAGAGAGGTAGAGGGAAGAACAGGAAGCATCAACTCCTAGTAGTTGCTTCTCATATATGCCTTGACCAGGCAAGCCCAGGGTTTTGAACCAGTGATCTCACTCAGCAGTCCAGGTTTACATCTTACCCATTGTGCCACTACAGGTCAGGCAGTATGGCATTTTTTGAAGTATTTACCTTCAGCCAAATTTGATTTCAACTCTGTTGTTAATTCAAGCATTGATAAAACTGAGGTGACTGATGATCAGAATCGAGAAGAAAAAATAAAAAGCTAATACTCTTTTTTTATTTGAGAGTAAGAGAGACAGACAGGAAGACAGGAAGGGAGAGAAATGAGAAGCATCAACTTATACTTGCAGCACTTCAGTTGTTCATTGATTGCTTTCTCATACATGCCTTGACTGGGAGGTGGGTGCTCCAATCATGCCAGTGACCCCTTGCTCAAGCTAGCGATAATAGGGTCATGTCTATGATCCCACACTTAATCTAACAATCCAGCACTCAATTTGGTGATCTCAGGGTTTCAAGCTTGGTTCCTCAGCATCCCAGGTTGATACTCTATCCACTGCGCTACCACCTGGTCAGGCAAAAAAGCTAATACTCTTTTCAAGTTAAAATGGTATCATTTAATTATGTTGTTAACTGTTGCTTCAATAAACTTTTTTCCCCCCTGGAAAAACTTACATCTAGGATTGTTGATTCTGACTCCTGTAATGTGTGGGAGAGAGGAGATTGAGACATAGTGGACTTTAAAGAGTTAATGACCATTCAAAGAAATAATTACAGTTATATATAGTGATTTGTAGTTTTAGAAAGTGGTTTTACATGCATTATCTTTTTTGAGTTTCACAGCTACTTCAAATGATTGATAGAGAAATTTGTTTTCTCTGCTTTGTAATTGTGGACATTGAGAAACTGTCCTTGTCCAAGTTGACATATTTTAGTAAATAGTGGAGCTGACATTAAGAAAATGGTTTTTTGGGTCCTGGCTAGTTGGCTCAGTGGTAGAGCATTGACCTAGCGTGTGGAAGTCCCTGGTTCGATTCCTGGCCAAGGCACACAGGAAAAGCGCCCACCTGCTATTCTACCCTTCCCCTTCTTCTTTCTCTCTCTCTCTCTTTGCCCCTCCCACAGCCAAGGCTCCACTAGAGCAAAGTTGGCTCAGGCGCTGAGGGTGGCTCCATGACCTCCGCCTCAGATGCTAGAATGGCTCTGGTTGCAATGGAGCAATGCCTCAGATGGGCAGAGCATCCCCCCCTGCTGGGCATGTCGGGGTGGGGGGGAATCCCAGTTGGGCGCATGCGGGAGTCTGTCTCTCTGCCTCCCTGCTTCTCCAGGAAAAAAAACACACACACACACACACACACACACACACACACACACACACACTTTTCTGCTTCAAAGGCTTGTGTACTTTCTGCTGAACCAAAGCTTTCTATAGATCTAGAGCAGCGGTTCTCAACCTGTGGGTCGCGACCCTGGCTGGGTTCGAACGACCAAAACACAGGGGTCGCCTAAAGCCATCGGAAAATTAAGGTGCCACAACACTTATTGAAAACACACAGGTTGAGAACCGCTGATCTAGAGCAAGAAGATGGTGTTTGGCATTTAGCAGCATAGCACATGTATCTTGACTGTTGCTTTGCATTGTGATCTTGGAAATAACCACTTTTTACCATGTGCTCTCTGGTTTTCAAGTAGATTTTTAGAACTTGGCAATTTATGTCCCATAGAGTTTTAACACTTAAGATGCTTGGGAAGAATGGATGTTTTTTAAAATTTTAATTTTATTTTATTGTGATTATTACCATTTTTATTATGTCATTATTACTTTAATCAGACATTACATTATAACCACATCTCACATATTACAGTGAAAAGAAAGGAGGAATTCAGGATAATAGAAAAAGTAGGCCGGAATTTATACACTCAAATAAATGCTACCTCTCTAAACAGTGACCTTGGGAAGTTATATACTTGCTGCCATTGCCCAGGTTATCCAGTGGATCTCATATTTTAAATAATGGCTTCAAGATTTTATTTGCATCAGTACAAAGGTGTATCTATTCTACATGAAAATATTAGTGAACTTAGTCAATAGTTTAGTTGTTGGGTTTACATTATACCAAATTAGTATCCAGATCATTTTTAGCTAGTATGTGTAGGTTCAGCAACAGAATTGTTTTTTTTGTTTGTTTGTTTGTTTTTTTGTATTTTTCTGAAGTTGGAAACGGGGAGGCAGTCAGACAGACTCCCGCATGCTCCTGACCAGGATCCACCCGGCATGCCCACCAGGGGGCGATGCTTTGCCCATCTGGGGCGTTGCTTTGTTGCAACCAGGGTCATTCTAGTGCCTGAGGCAGAGGCCATGGAGCCACCCTCAGCGCCACTTTGCTCCAGTGGAGCCTCGGCTGTGGGAGGGGAAGAGAGAGACAGAGAGGAAGGAGAGAGGGAGGGGTGGAGAAGCAGATGGGCGTCTCCTGTGTGCCCTGGCTGGGAATCGAACCCGGGACTCCTGCATGCCAGGCTGATGCTCTACCACTAAGCCAACCGGCCAGGGCCAGAATTGTTTTTGATGAGTATTATTGTTGGTTAGATTGATAGAATGGGTTATCTCTGAATTAATGATTGTTCTTTTTTTCTTAGTCAGCAGATAAGCAGCGAGCCCTAGAAGAAACCAAAGCCTACACCACCCAGTCCTTAGCAAGTGTTGCCTATCTGATAAATACCTTGGCCAACAATGTACTGCAGATGCTGGATATCCAGGCATCCCAGCTACGAAGAATGGAATCTTCAATCAATCATATTTCACAGGTAAGACCACACTATTTTCCGATTTTGTTATGAGGAATATAAAATAAACACAGACATTCTGTGATGCTGACAGTCTTTATTATGGAAGTTAACTCACATGTATGATTTGGAAAATACTCAATATTACCAAATCAGTGGTTCTTATTCTTTTTGTGGAGCCATTATCTTTTCTATGATGTGAATAGGGAAGTAGATTTTAATGGTTTATATTAAAACACATTTGTCATGTTAAAATAATCAGCCTTGAGGTGAAAATTAGTCATGTTTCTTCCTACTTTTACCAAATTATACTCTTTTATTCTTTTAAAACTATAAATGTGATAGCCTCACCAGGTGGTGGCGCAGTGAATAGAGAGTTGGACAGGGATGTGGAGAACCCTGTTTTGAAACCCGGAGGTCACCAGCTTGAGTGCAGGCTCACCAGCTTGAGTGTGGGGTCGCTGGCTTAAGCATGGGATCATAGACATGACCCCATGGATGTTGACTTGAGCCCAAAGGTCTCTGGCTTGAGCAAGGGGTCATTGGCCCTGCTGTAGCCCCCACTGCCCCCCCCCCCCCCCCCCCCGTCAAGACACATATGAGAAAGCAATCGATGAACAACTAGGGCAGCTAAGGAGCCACAATGAAAAATTGATGCTTCTCATCTCTCTCCCTTCATGTCTGTCTGTCCCTATCTGTTCCTCTCTCTATCTCTGTTATACACACAAAAAAATTAAATTAAAAGAAAGAACTCTATACATTAAACATAACTGGAAGAAATTTCAATCCTTAAGAGAAGTGCTAAAAATATCTTTTTAAAACTTAATTTTTATTTCATAGATACAGCCTCCATCTGCCCATTTTCCCTACTCAGTCCCTCATCGAACATACTATTCTGTATTAACTTAAAAGCTGCTAAACAACTATAGATTACCCACCTCTTCAGGTATTGCCCTTCAGACACTCAATTCCAAACGAAGACAGTTTAAACATATGCTAGACAGCTCTAACTCAGGCCCCTGTTCTTTCTTTCTTCCTTTCTTTTTTTTTTTTTTTTTTTTGTGACAGAGAGAGAGACAGGTAGGGACAGACAGGAAGGGAGAGAGATGAGAAGCATCAATTCTCTGTTGTGGCACAACACCTGATGTGGGGAGGCTGCAGCAGAGTGAGTGATCCCTTGCTCAAACCAGTGACCTTGGGCTCAAGCCAGAGACCATGGGGTCATGTCTATGATCCCACGCTCAAGCCAGCAACCCCGTGTTCAAGCTGGTGAGCTCGCACTCAAGCCGCGACCTTAGGGTTTCCAACCAGGGCCCTTCACGTCCTAGTCCGATGCTCTATCCACTGCCACTGTGTCACCACCTGCTCAAGCTCTAGAGTTCTTTGTTTTAAAAGTCACTTGAACATCAGAACTATTTGATGCTCTTTAGACTGAAAGACTATTCAATAGTTTAAGAGAAAATGTTTTCTCTTTACAAATCAAATACTCAATAAATAAATACTCTAAAATAAGGATAGACAAAGCTTTTCTATAAAGGGCCCGATAATATTTTAGGTTTACCGGACCACATATGGTGTCAGTCTCATTTTTTTATGTGTATGTTTTTAAACAACTACTTGAAAATGTAAAAACCATTCTTAGCTTGTGGGCCATATAAAAGCAGGCTCAGACCAGATTTGACGTGGAGGCTGTAGTTTTGAAGTCCTTGCTCTAACATACTCCCTCCTCCCACACACTAATGTTTGGTACTTAAAATTTATTATTATTACACTTTTGTTAAAACTATTATTATGTTTTTAGAGAAGCCAGAGAAGGTTCCTAAGATGCCTTGAGACTAGATTTTGTTTTATTTTTAAGTAAAAAATCTTTTTTGCAATTTGGGTAAAAATACTAGGTTTGGAGAATTTATAGAGCAGATTGAGTTGAAGAAACAAAGAAGTGGAGGTTCAGTCAGGTCAAAGATGAGATCACATGCTTTTTGTATGGTAGAAGGTGTCAGCTGTCATAGGGAGAAGAATGGTAATGAATGCAGACTTGACTTGGGGTACAAGGTCAGTGTACAATGATGTGTTGTAGAATTGCAGACCTGTAGAGATATGTTAACCAGTGTCATTGATTCAGTAAAAAGGAAGAAAAAAAAGAGTTGTCAGGGTTTTCTGGTAGAGTGGTTCAGGACCAGTTGATACATATCTGAGCTATTTGATTTTCTTCCTCATCAGTATCTTTTCCCGTCTCCTGGGTAAGAACCTGATCACTTTTCAGCTTCCTACTGCTCTAGCTCTTCTCTCCATTGTAGTGGGAATGAACACTGAGTAGTATTGGGAGGCAGGAAGGTAAGGTGTCTAAATTACACCTTGGTTCCTCAGTTTCTTCAGCTGACTTATGTGACATTTGGCTGTTTTGAACTTCACTTTCTTGTCTGTAAAAGGATTGGACTGATTAGATCATTTCTGAGCTGTCTTCCGTCTTGAATTCTTTATTCTTCTGAACATCCCTAAAATAATACTTGATTTGTATTTGTTTTTTCCTCTATTCTGTCGGGCCTGCTATTCACCTCAGTCTGTGCCCCACTGACCTCAACTGTCTTATCACCCTGCTGTAATTAAACTATTTCTCAAATTACTCTGAATTTGAATGTAGGGATGGGAATTCCATTGACTGTCAACTATGGATCAGGAAGAAATACTTAAAAAAACAAAACAAAAAGTAATAACCCATTCTCTAATATTTTGAAATAAAAGACAGACTTGATTAGGAATATAGGAAGTCCTCGGGTTATGACAGTCTCAACATACGACATTTAGAGTTTACAACTCTCACTCCCATAAAAATTTTAAAAAGTTGAGACATGTTTCTGTTTATGCCATTAGCGTCTCCTTGTACTTACAGACTATGTGGGTGAACTAGTTTGGTTGCGTGCAGCAGAAGAATACACGGTAACACAGCATGTGAGTGAGGGAGTTGGTGTCCCCCAGTATGCTTACCTACGCCATTTTGGACCATTAAAAGCGCAAGTGTTCCATTTGTGTTAGGCTAGTGTGTGTTAACTTACACCAAAATTTGGGTTACATCACTGTCATACGTCACTGTGTTGTAACCCGAGGACCCCTGTATTTAGTATCATGTCTTTTATTTTTGTGTTTATTTTATTGATTTTAGAGAGAGGGGTAGAGGGAGAGAGACAGGACTATCTATCTGGGTTTGCATTCTTATGGTTTTATTTCTGAATAAAATAATTACATTTCTAAAGATTGAGCAGAGTAGAAACACCGTCTGAAGAGGACTATATTCTTGCCTGACTAGGCGGTGGCACAGTGGATAGAGTGTCGGACTGGGATGCAGAGGACCCAGATTTGAGACCCCGAGATTGCCAGCTTGAGCACGGGCTCATCTGGTTTGAGCAAAAGCTCACCAGCTTGGACCCAAGGTCACTGGCTTGAGCAAGGGGTTACTCGATCTGCTGTAGCCCCATGGTCAAGGCACATATGAGAAAACAATCAATGAACAACTAAGGTGTCGCAACAAAAAACTGATGATTGATGCTTCTCATCTCTCTGCATGCCTGTCTGTCCTTGTTTATCCCTCTCTCTGACTCTCTCTCTGTCTCTGTAAAAAAAAAAAAATATATATATATATATATTTTCTGATAAATCTTTTGTTAATATGACAAAAACCAGTTTTATAAAAAAAATTATAATAATAATGGTCTCACCTATGGTGGTGCAGTGGATAAAATGTCAACCTGTTTGCTGGTTTGAAACCCTGGGCTTGCCAGGTCAAGGCACATATAGGGGTTGATGCTTCCTGCTCCTCCCTCCTTCTCTTTCTTTCTCTCCCTCCCTAAAATGAATAAATACAAAAAAAAATTTTTTTAAAGAAAGAAAATGCCCTGGCTGGTTGGCTCAGCAGTAGAGTGTCCACCTGGCATGTGGGAGTCCTGGGTTGATTCCCAGCCAGGTCACACAGGAGAAGTGACCATAGGCTTCTCTACCCCTCCCCCTTCTCTCTTTCTCTCTCTCTCTTTCCTTCCCTTCCCATCCCACAGCCATGGCTTGAGTTGTTTAAGCAAGTTGGCCCTGGGCTATGAGTATGGCTCCATAGGACTCCCTTAGGCACTAAAATAGCTCGGTTGCTTAGCAGGGGAGTAGTGGCCTCAGATGGGCAGAGCATTGCCTGGTAGGGGGCTTGCTGGATGGATCCTGGTCAGGGTGCATGTGGGAGTCTCTCTACCTCCCTGGCTCTCACTTAATTTAAAAAAAGTCATAAAAGTAAAAAAAATAAGTGCTTATTTTGTTTGGTTTTTATTTTTTAATTTAAAAAATAATTTTATTGAGTTTAGAGAGGAAGGGAGAGAGAGAAACATTGATTTATTGTTCCACTTATGCGTACACTGGTTGATCCTTGTATGTGTCTTGACTGGGGAGCAAAACTATCATCTTTGGCGTGTTTTATTTTATTTTGAGACATACTAATGGATGAAATCTTCTGGTTCATATTTTCAATGATTTAGGATGATTTGTTAAAAGTTATTCAAAATGAAATTAATTTTCATTTTTCTGAAGTTGAAAATAAGTAAATTCCAGTATCATCACTGATACGCAAACCCCATTTTTCTGTTACAGCTCTTGCCAGTTGTTGAAAAAGAAAGCAGATTTCGTAATTTACCTAACATGCACAAAAGCAGCTCAGGTTATTTTTCCTTAAAAAGATATACTTAAAATGATATGGTTACTACCTAGGCTAGTCTTTGATTTGATGTTTTATTTAGATATTTATTAGTGCTGAAGCTTATAGATTATGTTCCTTTTAAGATTTCTTGGTTGAAATAGGCTTTGAATTTGTTTCTGGTTTCCTTCATATCTAGATAGTTGAAAAGGATAAATCATCAGCTTTCAGATTTTTTAAAGTGGTATTTAATAATGTCATGATGGCTATCATCATTTCTTTCCATTTCTATGTTATTTCCCGGGCCTTCTTATAGAAAGAGGAAGTTGAAATAGGACTGGGAGGAAATGAGCAAAAGTGTCTATTAACTACTGCTTGAGGAAGAATGGTGGGAAGAGATGTGAACAATTTTAGTGAAGTATTTTTCAACCTTTTGGACTATAACCTACAGTAAAAAATACACTTTACCCTGCATCCTTTACACAGCTCATGTATGTCTTTATATACATAACAAATAAGTGTTTCAAGAAACAATACTTACTGTGTATATATATAGTGTGATACTTCTATTTCATTAAGATAACTGCTGCTCACATCCCACTAAATTGCAACCTACAGTTTGAAAAATGCTGTTTTAGTGTATTAATTATCTCTGTGAAGAAATTTACTCACTATTAGCAAATAGAAGACTGTGAGTAAAAACACGTATAAGCATGTAAATATTTAATAAATGAAATAAATTAAATCTTTTATAAACGTGTTATAAAATAGAAGCCATAAGTCATTTTACCTAAGCAAACAAATACTATTTTGTAAAAAGTGAGATTTGGCCCTGGCCGGTTGGCTCAGTGGTAGAGCGTCGGCCTGGCGTGCGGAAATCGATTCCCGGCCAGGGCACACAGGAGAGGCGCCTATCTGCCTCTCCACCCCTCCCCCTCTCCTTCCTCTCTGTCTCTCTCTTCCCCTCCTGCAGCCAAGGCTCCATTGGAGCAAAAGATGGCCCGGGCGCTGGGGATGGCTCCTTGGCCTCTGCCCCAGGCGCTAGAGTGGCTGACTGCCTCCCCGTTTTCAGCTTCAGAAAAATACAAAAAAAAAAAGAAAAAGAAAAAAAGTGAGATTTATAACATTGTATTTTATATTTTAGGCCACTCCCTTCTTTAAAAGTAAAGTATTTATTAGGTTAAATAATAGAAATTATAATGATAGTTTATTTTTAAATGTAACTGGATTAACCACTGGGGGCCTCCTTAATCAAGTTGGCTAAATCTTAATGAAGAGGAGAAAAAATTGCATGCTTTATTGGCAAACTTATTCTGTAAAGTCCCAGCTAATATTTATTTTAGGCTTTGCAGTCCATAAAGTCTCTGTTAGAAATACTCATCTCTGCCATTGTAGTGTGAAAATACATAAGCAAATAGAATTGCTGGGTTTCAATAAAATTTTATTTATGGAAGCAGAAGTTTGAATTCTACATAATTTTCACACATCACAGCATTATTTTTCTTTTGACTTTTTCCAACCGTTAAAAAATGTAAACACCACACTTAGTGTTTGAGTTATAAAAACAGGTGGTGGGCCATATTTCGTCTGCCAGTCATGGTGTGACAACCCTTGCTTTAGCCTAAAACTGGAGGTCAGTATTGGTCCAAAAAGGAGAAAATGTAATAATTGTAGTTAAGAATATGAATAATGGTGATAAACCTCTTAACATTTATATCTTAATTTTTCTGAATATTAGAGCTATACATTTTTTGCATTGTGTTTATATTTTACAGACTGTTGATATTCATAAAGAGAAAGTTGCAAGAAGAGAAATTGGTATTTTGACTACTAATAAAAACACTGTAAGGACACATAAGATTATTGCTCCAACCAACCTTGAACGACCAGTTCGTTATATTAGAAAACCTATTGACTATACAATTCTAGATGATATTGGACATGGAGTAAAGGTAAGTATAATTTTTGTCAAGCTTTTTAAAACAATAGCTCATAACGGAACTAACTCTTTAGAAAATTAAGCTTTTTTTCCCCTTTCCTAGAGAACCAAATCTTGGCCCAATTGTGGTTCTGAAGATTCCTTACTGCTATGACCTATTTTATCTTTCTTGCCTCTTCTTTGTGCTGTGTTCTCAGGTTTTAAATAATTACCTTTGAATGAATTGTATTTGCTTAGTAATGGTAGTACCTCATATATATATATGACAAATAAATGTGGTATGTTCTTCCTAATCTTTTAATGATTTAAAAGGACTAATTAAAAAATCAGTATGTTATTAAAGTGTTTATTTTACCTGAAAAATTTATTAGCAGACTTTTGGCCTTAGTTTTTAGAACATGAATAAAGAAAAATGTACTTTGATTTTTCTAAAATAATTTTATCTTAATATTTTGGTGGACAGTAGTGTAGATAAAAGAAATATGTGAATTAATTTTTCCACTGCTTTTGTGTATATAGCCATTATATAAATATTTCTTGGCTATATTCTAAAATGTATTTGAATGCCTGCTAGGTATATAAAGTACCATGATCAAAACTAAGGGACAGACATATAAATTTTATTTAAATTGGTATTTTTACTTAAAGTTTGCATCTCATCAATGATTTTAAAGACAATGACTTATCAAATGTGACTTTCACTAAATATATATGCTTTTAAATGAAACTGCATAGTTGATTTATGACTCTATAAGCAAATTTACATTTAAAAAGTACCCTAAGCTAGTATGGTTAGAAATCTGTTAATAGATTTAGGTGAATGAAAATGTACAGTGTACATTTAAAAAAATTCTTATCTGGAATTTGATATTTAATTTTATAATTGACACCTACATGCATTTAGATTACTGAATTAGAGCATGTTAAAATAGGAAGTGTAATTGGATGGATAATTAATAACAAATTTATTCCAACTTGGGTATAAACCTTTTGAGATTTATTTAAAGCTAGCCACTGTTAATAGAAAATTTTAGGGTAATGCCAGAATCTAATGACAAAAAGGCATTTAGGATATAAGATATCATATTTGTGCTTGCCCACCTACATATTAAAAAATGTGATTCTCCACTCCAGTTCTCATTTAATTCTCAAGTAAAATGTTACTGTTTTGGGACTCTGTAGTCCCCTTCATTGTTTAGACTTTTAGTGTTTAGGGATCACTGATTTGAAGAAATCTTTAATAAAGTTGTTTTTGAATAAAAGTGTCATATAATTTCATCAAAAACTCTTGTTCATGACACATTCTGCTTTAACCACTCTTTCTATGATCTATTGAAACATTATTTTTTAATGCTGAATACTTAACTTGTTTTTTCTTTGTTTTCTCCTATCTCTTCACATCCTGAAGTTCCAACTAACTTTTCAATGCTTTTTTTCCTTACCTCTTTTATTTGCTCCATTTATGCATTAAGTGGTTGCTTAGATTTAAGGTAAGAGATTCCAGGGCTGGATTTCCATTCCTTGTTCTTACGTAGATTATTACATATGGGGAGTGAAGAGATATTTCGCAGTTGGCCTTTTCAAACCAAAGAATAATTCCTCTTTTTATTTATTTTTTATTTTTGTCGTGCAACCTTGTGGTGTCTTCATGTTCCATGAGGGCAGTTATTTTGTCTGTTCATTGCCCTATCTTGTGTGCCTAGAGCAGTGCTGACTATTTATTAGGTGCTTAGTAAATATTTGTTCAATAAATGGTTATTTTGCAATGTTAATATATTTTGTGAAACTGAAATGTAAGTTTACTCTAACATAAAATGTCATGAAATAATATTAGCTGGATTTTGTAAATGTATAAATTTTGTTATGGATTAGACAGCCAACTAATATGCTTTATTTAACCCTCCCCCTGTGTAATAGCCTTTTTATTCTATAAATGGTGTGCTTTATTGTATACCTTGTGGCCACTATGTCATTATCTCTTGACTTTTAATGTAAGAAATTGAGAAGCAGAAAATGTTCAGTATTACAGTTTTTTTTTTAAGTTGCAGTATCGTGTATTTTGTAAAAAGATGTCTTTTTCTCAAATTGCTATGTAAATATTTCAATATAAAAATACTTCCAAGGGTTTTTCAAGCTCAGTATTATTTATGTGCAAAGCATCAAAAACACAATGCTTAGCAAAATACAAGTTAAGAAATTAGAGAAATATTTCTTTTTCCAGAAACATTTTAGTATGATATTTTGGAGGACTGATGGTAAAAAGACATTCTAGAATATACAAGAAACATGTCAAATAGTATGTTACTTAGATTATTTTACCAAACTGAGCTTGCATTTTCTTTTCTTTTTTCCTTAGGTGAATTTTAAACTTCCTTTTTAAATACATATTCTTTATAATACTCAGTTGTTTGCCATGTCTTCAGTGTAGAAAGTGATAACAAGGAGACAAGATAAGTGAAATTTGAATTATTAACTAGCTACTAACCATGTGGCCACAGACGTTTCAATAGCGCGGTAGGGAGATGTGACTAGAGGAACCCAGGTAATGCACTTCTTGTGTTATTGACAAGTGTTGGCTCCATGTGCTCAAGTCTTGGTGAATGAGACCTGTGGAATTGTGAGGAGATTGTTTGCATAAAATAGGTAGAACTAGACCCAAAACAGTGTGTGGCTTCCTTGGCTCTTTTCCTCTAAAATCTGTATTCAGATTTTTGATATTGATGTGTTAACCTCCAAAGTGAATGAAATACCCAGAGATTAACTAAATGAAAACCACAGAAATGACTAATCCTTTTCCCTTAAAGTTTAGACCAGCTTGCTTAAGCTCCTGTCCCATGCTCATTTTCTCTAAACCCTACTATGATTCCTCCTTGACCTTCCTGGATTCAGGCTCTCCATGTGGAGACAGGCCAAAAGGAGTGGGAAATGAGAGGCTCGTTGAAAGAAAAATCTGACAAGGAGACATCATACTTGGATAATACTACTTAACATTTTTGCTCTTTGCATCACATAGCTCCACTCCTCAGTGCCGTGGCTCTGTCCAGTGTAGGTGTTTCTACTATACCTGGTGGAGTTGACAGGGTGAGAAGACTACTCTGAGTTTATTCTGGAAGCTCGAGTATGCCAGTGCCTTGTCTTTCCTTCCTTCCTGTTCCTTTTGTTAATGTCTATCTTCTCTTAGAAACTTATAGCATATTAATAATTTTAAGTGAACCAAACCAAAGTCTAACAAATAAATTTTCAGCATATAGCAAATCATTTCTCCTTTTATGCTGGAAAAAAAGATTAGTGGTTTTGAAAGCATGGTTAATGGAATACAATTGATTATATTAAGGTAGAAAATGGAATTAAAGAAAAAAAAATGTTAAAGTTGTAAGGGACTAGACTAATAGTTTTCCAGCTGAGCTTGGTGACCTGTGGGTTATATCAAGAGTCCTGGTCTCCTGGTGTTGGGTGGGGTTATCTGCTGCTTTGATTTCCTCCTCAGCTCTTCTTCAGCTCTTGGTTTTGCTCTTGTTGCTGTCAGATTTGATGATGCTTTTCAGATGGACTGTAAAATTTTTTACTTTGGGATCAGACATATGGAAATTGACTCAGAAGAGACCTCCATGCTTAAAAGTTGAATTTTTAACATTTTATACTCTTGTTCTGGTGGTATTTAATGGTTCTTTTCATCTGTTATTTGGGTTAATTGTTTTTCTTCAGTCGACTGATGAAAACAAGTTGTAGAGTTTAATTCATCAGACCTTTGAACATAATGTGGTGATATTTTTATAACAAAAGGCCTAAAAAGCCAATGGATAGAGTGCCATATTGGAAATGTTTTATCGGCACCAGAGGCCATATTAAAATGGAACGTGTCCTGGTCAGATAGCCCAGTTGGTTAGAACATTGTCCCGAAGCATAGAGGTTGCCAGTTTGATCCCCATCTGGGCACATACAGGAGTGGATCCATGTTCCTGTCTCGTTTCCTCCGTCCTTCCTCTTTTTTTTTTTTTTAAAAAAAAAATTAAAATGGAAGGTACCTTTAACTGGGATACCCTTTCCCCACTCTTTATTTTAATTGTAAAATGAGTTTTAAGAGTCTGCTACTGATGTATTTGAAATGGACTTCTCTGCCTTTTTATTTTTTATTTTTTACAGAGATAGAGAGAGAGAGGGACAGATAGGGACAGACAGACAGGAACGGAGAGAAATGAGAAACATCAACTACTAGTTTTTTCGTTGCAACACCTTAGTTGTTCATTGATTGCTTTCTCATATGTGCCTTGATCGTGGGGCTACAGCAGACTGAGTAACCCCTTGCTTGAGCCAGCGACATTGGGTCCAAGCTGGTGAGCCTTGCTGAACCAGATGAGTCCGCGCTCAAGCTGGCGACCTTGAGGTCTCGAACCTGGGTCCTCGGCATCCCAGTTTGACGCTCTATCCACTGCGCTACCGCCTGGTCAGGAGACTTCTCTGCTTTTGAAAGCAGTAAAGTTGTCATTAATGAAGCTAAACTTAAGTACTTTTAAATAAGTATATTAGTTTAATCAAAAAGAGTAGAGACATATGATCTATTAATGTATTTCAGCTGAACACTGCACAAATGAATTCTAAATAATTAATGAGAAGATGGTAAAGAGTTTATTTTATAACTAATATGATAAAATGAACACTTGAAAATTTTGCTTGGCGTCTTGGAGGTTCATAACTGAACCCTATGTAAAAAAGTGGACCAAGTTTGTCCCTTGAGCATGATCTTTTAGCAAGTATTTGTCATTATCTACAGAGGATGATAAATTGTCCCTCACATTTCTAGCTTTCAGGTACAGCATTTATTTGATACAGTGTTTGGAAGAAAAGTTTCATAATAACAGCAACCATTGGGGACCCCCTTGGATTTGCTTGTTCCAGTCATGAACCACCAGTTCAATTTTGGCAAAAGCCAGTTTTCAGAAACAATCTTCAAAATCAAACAGAAGTTTGTCCCTCTTTATTTTTCTTTTCTTCTTTTTGACTGGTTTTTCTTCCCCCTTTCCTGATCTCTTATTCCCTTATTCTGTGTTGGATTATTTTAGGACTCTTGGCACCTTAGGCTTTTTGTCATTCTAACTCTCTCATGAAGTTTTACCTCTCTGCTGAATTCATACTCGAATTCCTGGTTTCAGCTTTAATTTCCTGCCGAGGATCTCCTCATCCTTTTCCTGCTACACATGAGAATTGAAGTAGGAACATATATATTCTCTTAGGAGAGGGCTAGAGATTTCTAGGAAGCCAAAAATTTATGTCCTGGATGGGACTTACAGGGAACAATACTGGACAGCGAATGAAGGGCCAGAGGTGCTTGACCACAGCTGTGTTCTGCTGGTCTTCACTGCTCCACATCCAGGCACAACCCTTAGACTGCTACTCTTCTCTTTATTTATTTAAATCCAGCTCTTTTTTAAACTTAACAGCTCAGCCCAGATTTTTCTCTATGAAACCTCCTGTAGCTATTCCTTCTCACACTGATATTTCTTTGGGGAGGGGATTCTGTATAATTTGTAGAGTCCTTTTTGTTTGAAACATTTGAGTCATAAATTCCAAAATATAAGTTCTCTAAAAGCAGAGAAATAATTTTATAGATCTTTGTGTGTTCCCTATCAGTGTCTTATATTTCATATTCCTTTCTCATTGTATCTAGTAGTCTGGTAGGTTGCAAATTGTTGATAAATGAGGGATATTTTACAGGTACCATTTTGCCACTGTTATATCACAGCAGGTCATCTGTCCGAGAGTTTTTTTGTGTGTGTGTGGCAGAGGTGACAGCCTTTATGAACTGAAGATCCACGGCTGGCCAGCTCTAAAAGAAATACTAAAGTTAACAGGGTACTTGAAAGCACTGAGAGTTGTAATGAACTTTATATTATATATCGGGGTTCAAGTACGTATTGAACATACCAGAAAGTGTTAGAGCAGGAAAGGTAGAAGCAATCTAGAAAAAATATTAAGGCACAAGAATTGGTCTGATGGTTGGTGCTACTTGTAGAGCTCTCCAAAGTCTGGGAGACCAGACCACTCTGGTTATAAAGGAACTGATGCTACCTCCAGTATTATCTGCATTCCTTAGTCACAGGCTGGTGGGAAAGTATTTGAGCTGTGGCCAGACATTAACCTTCATCACCGAAATGTAATATTTCTTCTGTTTTGAGGGTTTCTCTCTGGTAGGAAAGAAAAAATGGGGACCTTTCTTACTTTTCCTCCTTTCTTGTACCTAATACCTGGTTTACTTAGTTCTCAGTACCTTCCCATTTATGGGATAAAAAAGATAACCCATATAATTGAATTATTGTTGCAGTCAGCCACCAAAGTTATCATTTCAATTCCCATTCCCAAATAATACTTTGAAAATTATAATGCATACTCTCAGTCATGATTCAGGACCAATAACTACATATTTGTGTGCCAGATGATAGTTCTGCTTATGTTAACAATTTTTAAGTTTCATGTGGAATTGCTGTGATGAACAGGGTACAGAATTGCTTTGTTTTCTTTGTCCTGAGTTTATGGTATTTGTGCCCGCCCGCCCTCCCTCCCTCCCTCCCTCCCTCCCTCCCTCCCTCCCTCCCTCCCTCCCTCCCTCCCTTCTTTCCTCCCTCCCTCTCTCCTTTCCTCCCTCCCTCTCTCCTTTCCTCCCTCCCTCTCCTTCCCTCCTCCTCTCCTCCTCTTTCCCCTCCCCCTCTCCTCCTCTTCTCCCCTCCCCTCTCCTCCCCTCCCTTCCCCTTTCTTTCTCCTCCCCCTATCCCTCCTTCCCCCTCCTGTCCTCCTCCCTCTCTCCCTCCATCTTCTTTCCTCTCTCTCTCCCATCTTCCTTCCTCTCTCCCTCTCTGTTCCTTTATCCCTTACAGTGTAGTCATGTGTTTTGCTGCTTGTTAGGAAATATTGTTTCCCCTGTAAACTGTTCTGTGGTAGTGCAGTGAGTGAAGTGTCAACCTGGAACATGGACGTTGCCAGTTCAAAACCCTGGGCTTGCCTGGTCAGATACAAATTAATGATCTTGACTCTTCCCCCTGCAACTTTCTCTCTCTAAAATGAACAACAACAAAAAACTTTAGAAAAGTTGTTTTTAGAACCATGATGGCTATCTAGTAAATATTTTTTATAAAAATACTTTAGGTTTAAAATATAGTTTCTGAACTTTAATTTTAAATCAGATCCAACTTATTATAAAGGAATTAAATTTTGTTTGGCAGTTACTCCTTTTCCTCAAATTAGATGACAGTATTATTCTGGATAGCATATTTATTGTTTTACTTTGTGCAGAAACATTTTTCACAAAGGACAACTACCTTAAGAAATAGTGAAAAACTCTTTTTGGTTAATATAAAGGAATTATAGTATCAATAAAGTATAAATTACAGATTTTTTTCAACATTCTAGAGGGACTCTGGTTTCTTACGTGATTTGTTACTCATCCAAATGTCATTACCCAACGAAATACACTTATATGATGATTCTACAGATCATAAAATGTACCAAATTTTATTTATAGAAATGTTCACCAGATTTTAAGTAATAGATTGTTTATTTTATATATTTTTTGGGGGGGGATAGATTAAAAGACCTAAAGAAGATACTGCAATTTAAACAAAAACACCTTACATACCAAAACCTTCAACCATAGTTGGAAAACTGTTTTCAAGTATTTTAGCTATGCCATGTATAGAATAAAATTTTTTACTCTTTTTCTATTCCTGCTCCCTTTCCTTCCTTTATAGCAAATTAATGTAGTTTAGTGTTTATTTCACCTACTTCTCCCTCATCACTTAAAGCAACTTTGGGTTTTATGTTTAAGGTTGAGCTTAAAGGACTTCAGTTACTACTTTTAAAAATCTTCTGGTATCATAAATTAAAATTATAGTTTTAAAAGCTATTGGTTATTTGTCATACTTCTCTGAAAATTTTCCCCAAAAAGTGGATTGATTTTTTAAAAAACTTCTGACATTTCATCTTAAGATATGATTAGAATACCCTCTGCTTATTAATGAGGGGGAGAGCAAGGATAAGTTAATCTTTATTCTTATTTGATCATGTTTGATTTATATTTATTGTTTAAAAGCAACAACAAAAGGATTACTGATAAGTGCTTTACTTTAAAAATACTGACATTTCAAAGGTATCATTTGTCATTAAAGATTATTTTATCATCACACACAACTTGTTCACTGGGCTATTCATTTGAAGAGTTTGTTTCTTGATATATTATTTCTTGCCTTTTCAGATGACTAGTAGTTTAGGATTTTAAATTCCACTTAGTTTTGATAGCCTCAGTACTCTGTATACAATTATGATTTGTTTTCTTAAAATTTTATTTTTGAAATTATATATAAATGTATTCTGATTTCAGTGATATAATGTCTTGAAATTTCATTTTACAAGTATAATTTGAATACAGTAGACATTCTTATTAGAAAAATTAAGATCCTTTTTTGAAGTGTTTGGCAATCCAAAATATAAGAGGCTTAAAATAGGGTCAGGTATGAACCTATATGATACATTAACTCTTGACCCATTGGTAATCTCAAAACTGTTTGAGATTGCATTTGAATTATATTTGTGAATGGCTTCTCTTAGCTCCTTAAGATAGCCATATTTCTAGGGATTGGTATATAAGTGCCGACTTACTCGTTTTGTGACATCCGTTGTTTCCATATTACCCAACTTTTCTACACTTGTGTTTTCAGTTGCGGATAGAATAGTGAGGAGTCATGACCCAGTTCTGATTAAGGACTATGTTGTTTACATCTTTCCCATGACTGAATTAATCTTCATTTGGGGCCTGCATGGGTCTGATTCCCACTGGAATTGCCTGTGGTCCCTGTTCTATCAACAGTTGAATGGGATATCTCAGCCCTAGCTTTCTAGTTCACATGTTTAGGAATATGCATGCTTAACTTCTGGCAGTTTACAGGTAGGTGATTCCTTCATAAGAGAACATTAAATCTAAATTGTAAGGCTGATCTATTAAAAAACTAAAATTTTCTGTAGATCATGCAAATTAACTTTATTTTGCATTCTCTAGCTTTAATGGATCAAAACTATAGTTGCATATTGTATTTGAGAAACATGTATTTTGTTTCTTATGATATACTTACTATCTAAAAAATAAGGGATTGCTTAAGGGTGCCATTTTTTCTGATTGACTTTACTCTTTATTAAAACTAAAGTTTGTTTTAATAAAATTTGTATAGTTATCCTATTTAATTTCAGTTGAATGTAGTATCAAATAGTAGTCCAACCAGTGATCTGTTGGTGTGATGGCCTAATGGCAAATAAAGTCTTTGCATACAAGTTTATAATCATTTGAAATTTTACGTTAGGAAGAGTCCTTTGAGTACAACTATAGAATAATAGTAGAGTAGAAATTGCATATGAAATGCATGGCCTCTAATTTTTTTCCTATTTAAACTTTCCCCTCCTCTGTTAAATAGTATAACATCGTTGCCCATAAATGCTCCTTTGTTTCACTGCATACAAGTTGAGTTTTACTCAAAAATTTTTTAGGTGAGTACCCAGAATATGAAGATGGGTGGGCTGCCACGTACAACACCACCAACTCAGAAGCCCCCCAGCCCCCCTCTGTCAGGGAAAGGGACACTTGGGTGAGTATGTAACTAAGTAATAAGTGAAAAACATGTAGTGTTGTTCAAAACTAAACACTACATATATGTATATTTAAATTATTTTTTATATTTGAAAAGAGAACATTTTCTTCCTAGGATTATCTAATTGTTTCTAATATCCCCCCCCCCTTTTTTTGTATTTTTCTGAAGCTGGAAACGGGGAGAGACAGACTCCCGCATGCGCCCGACCGGGATCCACCCGGCACGCCCACCAGGGGGCGATGCTCTGCCCTTCCGGGGGCGTTGCTCTGTTGCGACCAGAGCCACTCTAGTGCCTGGGGCAGAGGCCAAGGAGCCATCCCCAGAGCCCGGGCCATCTTTGCTCCAATGGAGCCTCGGCTGGGGGAGGGGAAGAGAGAGACAGAGAGGAAGGAGAGGGGGAGGGGTGGAGAAGCAGATGGGTGCTTCTCCTGTGTGCCCTGGCCGGGAATCGAACCCAGGACTTCTGCACGCCAGGCCGATGCTCTACCACTGAGCCAACCGGCCAGGGCCTAATATTCCCTTTTTCTGGTAAACGTCTTTATACTTTAAAAGATTGTTTTTAGAAAATTTTTTTCTAATTTTACATATAAGATAAAATCCTAGCCCGAGTTCATGATTTATTATAAATTGTACTTTAATTCTTAATTTCATTAAAGTTTTAGTCTTTTGCATTATAATTAACTGTTCTTATTTAGACTGTTCCTCTGAAGAGCACTATGTAGATTACAAAAATCTGTACTTGCGTGTTATGAGAATATTGAGCTTTAATTTGGTCCTACAGAAAGAGGCACTGGATTTGACTTTTGGCAGAAATGGTCAATTAATAGAAAAGCTTGACTTTTTTTCTGTAACATCATGGTATAAAAACTTGTTTTATCTTAGCGATTTATATGATCAGGTGGGCATAATATACCTCAGAAGCCAGATGATCAAAATTCTGTTCCTGCTCTGTGGTCTTATATGGTTAGCCTCTTAGCAATTTAGTTTTTTCATCTGTAAAAGGGGGTAATATTTGTCATTTATCAATTTTTCAGAATAACCACTATGAATTGGATTTTTTAAAAAAAGACAAAATGCTTTGATATATTGGCTTTATGATATATGCTTAAAACTTTTTAATTGACAATTTTGGTTTTGGCCCCCTCACCAAAAAAAAAAAAAATAAAACCCCACAACAAAACAAAAACACCAAACAAAAACCAAAAACACAAAAATACCTGCTCAAGCACTGTGATTAAGAACAAGACAAAGATGAGTTGGGATACAAAGGAGGATAATGTTGGAAGAGGAATTTATATCAATAGTTAGGCTGAGGTAAACAAAAGAATAAAAATGAATTCCAGCCAGGAATAGGATTTTATTTGAGGTGGACACACACGCAAAGATTCTGCATAGATTAGAGAGGAATGAATCTAGTAGGTCGATTAGATTTAAACTTCAGGGTAGAATGTAGATGACTTGGTAGAATATAATTTTGCAGAGGTAAGAGTAGAGAAATCAAAAGGAAGCATTTGCTTTATTTTCCTGTGGAAAGTCTAAATTCTACCATGTATAGTACCTAATGGATTTTGTTAGATTTTAAATCAAAATTGTTAGTAAGCTAACCCATTGTAGTCTCTAATAAAGTTTGAATTTGATTTACTCATATACCATATTTGTTTTCTTTGTGTATTAGCAAGGGTCTGCAGGACCCTCAGAGTCCACAAGCCAGCTGATGTTCATAGCCTGGCTTTCTTGCAGTCTTTGCCTAGCCACCATATTTTGTTCCTCTGCCCCTTAATTTTTACCTTGTTTTTATCATTGCGTTCACAGTATAGAGCTCAATCAGCTAAGGGTTTTTTCTTGGCTTGAAACAGAACATTTTTGTTGTCTGGAAATTTGGAAATTAATTTTCTATTTTATATGTTTTACATTTATAATTTCAGAGATGCCTGAATTTCATTTTAGTATTTTAAATGCAAAATCCTGACATTCCTTTTTCTTCCTCCGACCAGTGTCTCATCTAGTACCCATTATTTGTTTTTAATGTATATACTTTATGTATTTATGCAAGAAGATTTTGAGGGTAGTAAAATGAATGGGGTCATTGTAAAGTGATCTCATCCAAAATCAGTGAACCATACTCTGCTTTTTCTTCAGTTCGTATAAATCTTTCCACTTTTATAAAATTAGTGAACCATACATATTTTGAGTAATCCAGGAAAACAGTATTTAAAGTAACTGTGGGAACTTTGGAGCAGTGAATTATTGAGAAATTCATAAATTAAATGAGCAGCATCATTTCAGGAAAGGAAAGCTGTTTAATTTTCACATCTTAAGATCCCAGTTTTTATTCCTTTAAAGAACAGAATTGGCCCTGGCCAGTTGCTTCAGCTGTAGAGCATTGGCCCAGCATGTGGAAGTCCCAAATTTGATTCCTAGTCAGGACACACATGAGAAGCGACCACCTGCTTCTCCACCCCTCCCTGCCTTCTATTTCTCTCTTTTCTCCCACAGCCATGGCTTGAATGAGCAAAGTTGGCCCCAGGCACTGAGGATGGCTCCATGGCCTCAGCCTCAGATGCTAAAATAGCTTGGTTGCCGAGCATTAGAGCTGTGGCCAAGCTGGGCAGAGCATTGCCTGGTCCGTGCTTGTTGGGTAGATCCCCATTGTGGCACATACAGGAGTCTGTCTCTGCATCCCCACTTCTCACTTAATTAAAAAAAAAAAAAAAGACCAGAATCTCATCTACAAAATGTCAGTTGAGTATTTGTTATTGTCCTAAAGAATTTGGAAACCATGTGCTGTACACCTGAAACTAATACAAAATAATATTGAATGTAAACTATAATTTAAAAAAATAAAAAAAATAAAAAATATCTAAGTGTTAACACACACACAAAATTTGGAAACCATATTTCCTTTTTTTCTCCTTTCTCTTCCTTTACAAGGAAATGTTGAGAAAAGGGAACTATGTTAATAAAATTGTTTTGTACTTTGCAATTTGAAGTATATAAGGTAGAAAGGCTTAGGTGATCTTTTTCTTTGCTTTCCTTCCTTTTAAATGTTGGACTCTGAGGGAGGGGAACAGGTAAGAGAGACCAAGGTGTGAAAGCTAAAGGAAGACGTGAGGTGAGAATGGAAGGAGATAGATTAAATAGTATATTTTTGTGTATGGATATAGTTTAATTTGTGTTTACTATATAGAAAAGGAAACAAAAAGTTGTAATTGCTACTGATCATTAGTGTGGGGATTGTGGAACCTATCTTTGTGTGTCTTTGGTTAGGGAGAGAGGGGTGAGGAAGATAATGAGTATGCATTCATGCAATGCAGTTGGGAGACTGACATGGTGCTAAAATCATTTGAACTCATCCAAGAGGAGCCTAAGAAACATTGGCTTATCTGGTGGGAGAATCTTGGTGCTGAGAATGAATGAACAAAATTGCCTTAGTACAGAAAAATGAGGTTGGAGACTAAAAAATAACAGTAATCATCAAAACCCTAATGATGGAGAAGTGATAATTAAGGAAAGACAAATTGGTAGCTGGGTTATGTAAAAACACCTTTTCCTTATCACTGAGTACAAAGTGTATTTCACTACTGGCAACTCTTTGAATTGATTGTGCCGAAACTTGCTAATCACACAATACATACGCTCTTCTTTTTGTAGGCGGCACTCCCCCTATCGCACACTGGAGCCAGTGCGTCCTCCAGTGGTACCAAATGATTACGTCCCTAGCCCAACCCGTAATATGGCTCCCTCGCAGCAGAGCCCTGTGAGGACAGCTTCTGTGAATCAAAGAAATCGAACTTACAGGTATTTTCTTTACCTCAGCGCAAAATGTGATGGCCATAGTACCATAATTTGTTCAGATACTTTCAGTTAAATCTCTCTCATTTTCCAAGCACTAAGTTCTTTTCCTCACTCTACTCTCCCAAACCTCATCTGCTTCCACCTCTCTCTCCTCATGTTCTGATGCAGCTTTGAGCAGTCGGGGAGTTGGGGAGGGGAGAAGACATGCAAAACTAACAGTTATAGTTGACCTTTAAAAAATTATGGACCAGATCTGGGAAATTTCAAGTTGTTTTTTTGGTGGAACTTTACAGATGAAAAACTATGCAAGAAAACATTAATATGGGATTGTATATTGAGATATTATAAATATAATTAATCAAATAATCTGTTTAGGACAACTGTTCTATTATAAAAGAAGTTTCTTCAGACAGGCATTAAATTGGTGTAAAGGAAAGTATTTTTATGTGTTGAGCTCTGTCATTAATTATTTGTTTATAATTTTTTTTCTTCTTTCTCAGTTTCTTTATTATATGCTTATTAAAAGGTGATCAAAACAAGTTTCTTGAATTCATCTTTTCCCCACACTAATAAGTTCAATTTGAAGTGGAAGGCTTGAATTATTTTTATTGTGGCCATCTTCATTTCAGGAGTTGTAGGGAAATGCTGGAGATCTTTTGCTGTGTATAAATACTCATGTTCTGGTGGCTCCTATTTCTTTAGCAGCAGTGGGAGTAGTGGAGGAAGCCATCCAAGTAGTCGGAGCAGCAGTCGGGAGAACAGTGGAAGTGGGAGTGTAGGAGTTCCCATTGCTGTTCCTACTCCTTCTCCTCCCAGTGTCTTTCCAGGTAAAACATGAATGGTGCTTCATCTTCACTTGTTCTTTCTGAATTTGAGTTCAATTTCTGATTTAATTACATTGGGCTTTCTTCATAATCAGGATTTATTTTTCCTTTTAGATGCCATAAATTAGAAAACCTTTTAGTTATTTTTAACCAGGTGGTTTGTAAGTTTATGCTCATACACTTCTGTGTAGTTTGGTTTTACGTCTTTGGTACAGTAGCTTGGTTGGTGCTTTGAGGTTTCAGGTACCAGCTTGGTATGTTATATGTTTAACTCCAGCTAGTGTCATGACAGTGTATGCCTTGGGACACAGAGGAGATCAGTGTATAGCACCGCTACATAAATCAACACACTGATAACTGAGAAAGTCAGTCTTTTCTTTTTTCTTTTCTTTTCTCTCTTCTCTTCCCTCCCTCCCTCCCTCCCTCCCTCCCTCCCTCCCTCCCTCCCTCCCTCTTTTCCTTCCCTCCCTCCTTTCCTTCCTTCCTTCCGTGTTTATTTTACTGATTTTTTAGAGAAAGAGAGAGAGGGAGGGATAGGAGGAGAGAGAGAGAGAGAGAGAGAGAGAGAGAGAACAGGAACATAGATCTGTTCCTGTATGTACCCTGACCAGGGATCAAACTGACAACCTCTGCACTTTGGGACGATGCTGTAACCAACTAAGCTATCTGGCCAGGACTTGACAGTTAAATTTAGTGGACTGTTGGTACTTAATAGTCTCTGAAATTCTACCCTCTTTTCTCTGAAACAAAAAATGTACTTAATCTGAAGACACCAAAGTTAAAATGCATTTTAAAAGCATGACACAAAAGATGTAGGGATAGAATATTATGTATTTAACATACTTATCCTAATGACAAATAGATAATACCTTTTTAAAAATCAAGAGAGAGATTTGTGTTGTTCTAAATGGTGTTTTAGACCTGTGGTGATTTTAGCGCAGTGGATAAAGCATCGACCTGGAAATGCTGAGGTCGCCGGTTCAAAACCCTGGGCTTGCCTGGTCAAGGCACATATGGGAATTGATGCTTCCTGCTCCTCCCCCCTTCCCTCCCCCCCCCTCTCCTTTCTAAAATGAATAAATAAATAAAAATCCTTCCAAAAAATAAATAAAAAAATTAAAAGTGTAAATGGTGTTTTACCTTTTACCTGATAAGATATTTATGCATGGGATATATATTTATTTTCTGACTGTGTAATTCAGTATGGAATGTTGTTGTCTTCTAGTGTTTAGTTACATGTATTAGTTACAGACCGTTATGCTAAAGATTACAATATTAAGAGAGTACTTTTCTTGTAGAATAGTGGCTTTCAGGTAAAAAGTCATGCTTATTTCTAATGAATTAAAAAATCTGTACATTATTACCCTGGCATCTTGAGTTATTTGCTACAATACCTTTAACATAGCTTTATTCTTTTTGCTTTTTAACACTCTGTTCCATTCTTTGGTTAGTGTTGAGCATTGAAATCTAACATTAAGTTCTCTGATGCCTTTTCTATTCCTGCCTATTGGGATTGCCTCATTAATGCTGCCTCTTAACTCCTCTTTCCCCTCAGCCCCTGCTGGCTCTGCTGGTACTCCTCCCCTTCCTGCTACTTCTGCACCTGCCCCTGCCCCTCTTGTTCCTGCTACTGTCCCTTCCTCCGCTGCCCCAGACGCAGCTGCTGGGGGTGCCCAGACCCTTGCTGATGGCTTCACTTCTCCAACTCCCCCTGTTGTTTCTTCCACTCCCCCTACAGGTGAGTGTTGGCTTATTCCTTGGCAGGCAAAATCCAATCATCTGCCTCTTCTATTACCTGGAACTCTGGCCTTATGATTTTTCTTTGTGCTTTGAGTTGGATATGTGTGTGTGTGTGTGTGTGTGTAAGTATGAAGAATAATTTATGAATTAGAGAATGGCACATTACCAAAAGAAAATATTCTGAGGAAATCAGGGTAAAGTTTCTCATTTTTCCAATAGTGCAGCATAAATATGCATTTTTTTATTGCTTGAATTTCATTTACTAGATATCTGTGACTTTAGTATGAAGATGTCTTCTATACAGTTTTGAAAAGTTGTCATTAGAATTATTGTTTGTTACAGGTTAAGTGACTGACTAAAAGAAAAGTCTATGACTAATTCTAAGATATATTTTATAGGATATATTTGATATGAGCTGTTTGTAAGACTATAAGTTTATTATAACAGAATCTGTTGCTTATTATAGCAGCATTGGAAACAGACATAGGACCGCTAAAGAATTTTAGGTTTACTTAAGTGTTATGTAACATTGGTGTTTCAGTGTTTTAAGATTACAGATTATTGTTGTTTTTTTGGGGTTTTTTTAGAGAAAGAGAGGGGCAGAGGAAGGGAGAGAGATGAGAAGCATCAACTCATAGTTGTGTCACCTTAGTTGCTCATTGATTGCTCCTAGTATGTGCGTTGACCAGGGTTGGGGGCTCCAGATGAGCCAGTGACCCCCCCGCTGAAGTCAGCAACCGTGGGGTCATGTCTATGATCCCACACTCAAGCCACAGTGACCCCATGCTCAAGCCGGTGACCTTGGGGTTTCGAATCTGGGACTTCAGTGTTCCAGTTTGCTGCTCTATCTACTGTGCCACTTCTGGTCAGGCCCTAAAATCTGTGTTTTGATAGGGAAGGAGAAAAGAGCTCAATTGCTACAAATTATATTTACAAAGGTAATAGTAATGATGCTAGTTAGTAAATAAGTTCTTATCCATCAGAAAATGTATGTGTTTGAACACACATCACCTTAGGCTGCCAAATACTTCTTGTAATTATTGTATATTCAGCTCTGCTGCTATAACCAGATATTTAAATATGTTAAAGATACTTTTAGTTAAGCTGGATTTTGAATGGTGTTTTATGGGATGACTTTTATAATAGTGATTTTAAAGAAAAGCTTTCTATAGTGGGTAAATGTAAAATGGGCTGTTATACATCTCTGTTTGACCAGACTGGCTAGTTAACTATAGGAATTGTGTTATGCTTCTGCATCGATGAGTCAAGAGTATATCTTGAAATTGTTGTAGGCCTAGAAAGGACAAATCACCCCCACCTAAGAGTCATGATTTTTATAATTCAATTACAAGTACTGGTTCATAGTCTGCATTAAATGAACATTTGTTGTATGAGTGGATAATTACAGCTTTTAAAAAAAAAACATAAAGCAAGGTAGTAAATGCCTGTATAACAGCCTTTGTTGATATGATCTTTTGTATACAGTGTCTTTGAATTACCAAGTACTTTTTTTTCTTTTTAAGGTAAAATTTACCATTTTTAATGTGTATGTCTGTGAGTTTTGAATTGTATGCAGTGATGTAACAACTACAGTCAAGATGTAGAACAGTCTTAACATCCCCTAATTTCTTCCATGCCTCCTTTGTAGTCAGTTCTTCCGTTTCACTCCTCGCGCTTGGCAACCACTTGATCTGTTTTTTGTCTCAAATTTTGCCTTTGTAAGAATATCATGTAAATAGAAGCATATGGTATATAGCATTTTGGATTTGGCTTTTTAGCACAGTGCATTTGATATTTATGTTATTGCATGTTTTATTATTTTTTTCCTTTTTATTACTGAGTAATGTTCTGTATGGATTTACACAATTCGTTTACTTATTTTCCAATTCAGGGACATTTGGATTATTTCCTGTTTGGTGTGATTATGACTAAAACTGCCATAAACATTTAAACAGAGACTTTTGTGTTAGCTTAAGTTTTTGTTTCATTTGGGCAGTTCATAGATTTTCTTTTGTGGATTGTGCTTTTGATGTCATTATTTACAGCTCTTTATTTTGCATATGGGCTTAAAGATTTTGTCCTGTTTTCTTCTAGAAGTTACTCATTTTAGGTTTTACAATTAGGTCTCTGGTAATTAAACTGTACTTTTGCTTTGGTTTTCAATGCAAAGCAAAGTAAATGCCTTATTAATGGTATGAATAGTCTCTTTATGTAGTGTTTCTGAATCACTGAGGACCTGTCTATCACACGTAAGATTTTTAGACTGGATCTAACGACAGGAAATTCATAATGGTGTTAATTATCAGATGTTTTTAACTTGATGATTCTAGGTTTGTATTAGTTTGTTAGAGATTAATTACTAAAATTTCAATAATGTATTTGTATCTGATGATTCAAATGACAAAATGTACCTGTTAAATTATAATTTGTTTTTATATTTTTTTATCATGGCTATAGTGACTTGACAGTGGATTATATTTAAGCTTTAATACTCAAGCTTTTTATACAACAGCATTGATTTTTAGGTTTTGATACTGTCATATGTCAGAAGATTAAATGGTATAGCAGATCATTTTGTGCTTTTATTATATTCTCTATATGAGTCCAGGTTTAAGTTATGGTGTTTCTAAAGACCAATTTTTGTCATGTAAAAACCACTTTAAATCTTTTTTTTTTTCTTTCATTTTTCCGAAGCTGGAAACGGGGAGGCAGTCAGACAGACTCCTGCATGTGCCCGACCGGGATCCACCCGGCATGCCCACCAGGGGGCGATGTTCTGCCCCTCTGGGGCACGCTATGTTGTATCCAGAGCCATTCTAGCGCCTGAGGCAGAGGCCACAGAGCCATCCCCAGCGCCCGGGCCAACTTTGCTCCAATGGAGCCTCGGCTGCGGGAGGGGAAGAGAGAAACAGAGAGGAAGGAGAGGGGGAGGGGTGGAGAAGCAGATGGGCGCTTCTCCTGTGGGCCCTGGCCGGGAATCAAACCCGGGACTCCTGCACGCCAGGCCGACGCTCTGCCGCTGAGCCAATCGGCCAGGGCCCACTTTAAATCTTTGATAACATGAAAATGTTAAAAGTGTTTTTCTTTTTTTCCCTCCTCTCACCTCTCTTCTTCCCCCCTTGCCCCTTCTCCCTTCCTTTCCCTTCCTGTGTCCTCCCTTGTCCTGTCTCCTCCCTTGTCCTGTCTCCTCCCTTGTCCTGTCTCCTCCCCTTGTCCTGTGTCCTCCCTTGTCCTGTGTCCTCCCTTGTCCTGTGTCCTCCCTTGTCCTGTCTCCTCCCCTTGTCCTGTGTCCTCCCTTGTCCTGTGTCCTCCCTTGTCCTGTCTCCTCCCTTGTCCTGTGTCCTCCCTTGTCCTGTCTCCTCCCTTGTCCTGTCTCCTCCCTTGTCCTGTCTCCTCCCTTGTCCTGTCTCCTCCCCTTGTCCTGTCTCCTCCCCTTGTCCTGTGTCCTCCCTTGTCCTGTCTCCTCCCTTGTCCTGTCTCCTCCCCTTGTCCTGTCTCCTCCCCTTGTCCTGTCTCCTCCCTTGTCCTGTCTCCTCCCCTTGTCCTGTCTCCTCCCCTTGTCCTGTCTCCTCCCTTGTCCTGTCTCCTCCCCTTGTCCTGTCTCCTCCCCTTGTCCTGTCTCCTTCCTTGTCCTGTCTCCTCCCTTGTCCTGTCTCCTCCCCTTGTCCTGTCTCCTCCCCTTGTCCTGTCTCCTCCCCTTGTCCTGTCTCCTTCCTTGTCCTGTGTCCTCCCTTGTCCTGTCTCCTCCCTTGTCCTGTCTCCTCCCCTTGTCCTCTCTCCTTCCCTCCTGTTTTGTTCCCCTGATACTTCTCCTCATTACTTTTCTCTCTCTCTCTCTCCTTTTTTCCCTTCCCTTCTCTCTTGCCAGCTGGAGTGTTCTCTTGGGTGCTCTAGTGCTTTGTCTAACACTAGGTCTCAGCTGAATGATTTTGAGTGGGAGTGAAATTAAGATAAAATTTAGGAAGTAGATTGCATTAGGGAATTTGATAGGAAATTTTATTAGTTATTTAAATACTCTCAGATCAAAATACAGTGAAATTACTGGTAAATATATACAGGTTCAGGGATGATAATAATATATATTTTGATTAACTTTTTGTATCAGCTTTTTCATAATTATAAATTTCTCAACTCTTTAAGGCAAAATAATTAGTTATAGAAATAGATATTTTTGATCAAATAAAGATTTTTTGTGGGTTTTGTTCTATACTCACAAAAATTAGGGGATATTTTATTGCTTCATGTTCATTTTGAAATATCCCTTAATTTTTGTAAGCAGTATACTTGATGCAGTATGCCAGGGGTCGGGAACCTATGGCTCATGAGCCAGATGTGGCTCTTTTGATGGTGGCATCTGGCTTGTAGACAAATCTTTAATAAAAAAAGTAATAACGTTAAAAATATAAAACATTCTCATATATTACAATCCATTCATTTCCTACCACTTATGTGCATAGTTGCGGGTGGCTGGAGCCAATCACAGCTGTCCTCCAGGACAACACCAAATTTTTATTGGATTATGTGTAACATACATGGGTCGTTAAGGTCAGGAAGTAAACTTCCCTCCTTTTAATCAAGTCGTCAGCTAGCTAATTGCAGAAACCCTTTTGACAAAGAAGATGGCTAAAAGAAAAAAAGATGAGGAGTATCATATTTTTCAGCAGGAATGGACAGAGGAATTCACCTTTGTGGAGAGAGCAGGTTCTGCAGTGTGTCTAATATGCAATGATAAAATTGCATTGATGAAACAGTCAAATATAAAGTGGCACTTTGACACATGCCATACTGCATTTGCATCTAAATACCCAGTGGGGGACAGCAGGAAGAAAGCATATCAAGAGCTACTGTGCAGAGTGCAAGCTATTCAGCAACAACTCCTTGTTTGGACCGAACAAGGTGACTGGAATTCAGCTAGCTTTGCTGGTGCTTTAGCAATTGTGAGAAACGGAAAGCCATTCACAGATGGGGAGTATGCCAAAACATTCATGCTTGATGTTGCCAATGAACTTTTTGATGATTTTTCGGATAAAGACAAGATAATGAAACGAATAAAAGACATGCCTCTGTCGGCAAGAACTGTTCATGATCGTACCATCATGATGGCAAATCAAATTGGGGCAGCACAAGTGAAGGACATAAATGCAGCACCATTCTTTTCTCTCGCTTTGGATGAGTCAACAGATGTAAGCCATTTATCCCAGTTCAGCATGATTGCAAGGTATGCTGATGGTGATACACTATGTGAGGAAAGTCTTGCTATTTTGCCTATGAAAGAGACAATAAGAGGGGAGGATTTATTCCAGTCTTTCAGAGTTCACTAAAGAAAAAAATCTACCGATAGATAAACTTATTTTGGTGTGTACTGATGGTGCTCTGTGCATGGTGGGGGAAAACAGAGGATTTATAGCGCTTCTTCATGAACATGAAAAGAGACCCATCCTAAGTTTTCACTGCATCCTACATCAGGAGGACTTTGTGCTCAGATGTGTGGTGAGCAGCTTGGTGAGGTGATGTTGCTGGTCATTCAGGTGGTCAACTTTATTGTTGCCTAAGCTTTAAATGATTGCCAGTTTAAAACACTGCCTGATGAAGTTGGGAATAATTATTCTGATCTGCTTCTGCACAGCAATGTGCGTTGGTGCTCAGCCATTTCGCGGCTTGTCTGAACGAAATCTGGACTTTTCTTGAAATGAAAAACATTGAGCATCCTGAGTTAGCTAACACTGAGTGGTTCCTGAAGTTCTACTATCTCGTGGACATGACTGAACATCTGAACCAGCTCAATGTGAAAATGCAAGGCATTGGAAATACAGTCTTATCCCTTCAACAAGCAATGTTAGCATTTGAAAACAAGCTGGAACTCTTCATCACCGACATTAAAACAGGTCGTTTACTACACTTTGAAAAACTGGGAGAGTTTAAAGATTGCTGCACAGCAAGTGACCCTGCTCAACATCTTGATCTCCAGCAGCTAGTGGGCTTCACATCTAATCGCCTGCAGTCATTCAAAGCGTGCTTTGGAGAATTTTGTGAGCGCACTCATCTTTTTAAGTTCACCCATTCACACGAGTGTGCAATGGACAGCACTGACCTGAGTTACATCCCTGGTGTCTCCGTCAGAGATTTTGAGCTACAAGCTGCTGACCTGAAGGCCTCAGACATGTGGGTGAATAAGTTCAAGTCACTGAATGAAGATGTGGAAAGACTTGCATGACAGCAAGCAGAGTTGGTGAGCAAACACAAGTGAGGAGAAATAAAAAAAACTTCAACCCGCGGACCAGCTGATCGTCAAAACTTGGAACGCGCTTCCCGTCACATACCACACAGTGCAGCGTGTGAGTATTGCTGTACTGATGATGTTTAGCTCTACATATGCATGTGAGCAGTCTTTCTCACATCTAAAGAATGTAAAGACCAACCTACAGTTACGTTTAACGGATGGAAGTCTCAATGCCTGCATGAAGCTTAACCTCACCATGTGTCAACCAGACTACAAAGCCATCAGCAAAACCATGCAGCACCAGAAGTCGCATTAATTGTAAGAAGTACTTTACTCATCATTGATTAGCAACAGCATAACAATGTTATTAAAAAGAATTCAGAGATTTATTGTACTTTAAAAGTGTTGGTCTTACATAAAATGCACACATTTATTTGTATTTAGTAAGCATATTGTATGGCTCTCACAGAATTACATTTTAAAATATGTGGTATACATGGCTCTCACAGGCAAAAAGGTTCCCGACCCCTGCAGTATGCACTCTGAATCATTGATGGTATGGTCTCCCCATAAGCCAGCATACATTGGTCTTTGAATCAGGGGTAGAATTGGGTGTGGCTCCTTTGACAATTACAACTAATAACCCACTTGCAGAATTTTTTATATCTTGTCTCAGCAACTTAGAGTTTGTTAATTTATAGGATCGGGTTATTTCTCCAGTGGATACTGTCGGGGGAAGTAGCAATGATCTCATTGTTCCACCTTAGTATTTTAGACTCCTTATTCCATTGAATTAACAAATAAAAAGGGATAGTTGTAAAAAAATGTGTTTGATTTGATGATGTCAGTTGACCTTTTGCTGGAAATATTTTGTTTTCCTTTAATTGCTTTGCTACCTTAAATTTATTGTTGTTGTTATCATTATCATTTTGTATTAAGACTGTGTGCACCCCCCAATTTTCTTTTGCTTTCCCATATGTCCTTCTTGTTGAGTTTAATTTTGCAGGGGTCCCCAAACTTTTTACACAGGGGGCCAGTTCACTGTCTCTCAGACTGTTGGAGGGCTGCCACATACAGTGCTCCTCTCACTGACCACCAATGAAAGAGGTGCCTTTTCCGAAAGTGCGGCGGGGGCCAGATAAATGGCCTCAGGGGGCTGCATGCTGCCTGCGGGGCCGTAGTTTGGGGACGCCTGGTTTAGTGGGCCTTTTTTGGGGGGGATTGCAAAAGAAGTGAGCCATTTTAATTGTGATGATTTTGAAACCTGATCAAATTATTAGTTAATAAAATCATAATATTAATTAGTAATCTCTTTAGATGTAGCTTTTCCGAACCGAATCATGAATCTACTTTCCTGCTATTGCACTTTGATATAATGTCAGCTGAATAATAACTGTCACCTTGCATTGTGTTGTCAGATAACTAATTAAATTAGCTAAACGTTATTTTTTGTAATCTCATTAAGATTCAGGCATTATACCTAAAATATTTCATTATCTGAGATAATTTTATTTTTAATGACAAATTTATGTTGTTCCTTTTCCAGGTCATCCTGTTCAGTTCTACAGCATGAACAGACCTGCCTCTCGCCATACTCCCCCAACAGTAGGGGGCTCGCTGCCCTATAGACGCCCTCCTTCCTTAACTTCACAAACAAGCCTTCAGAATCAGATGAATGGAGGACCTTTTTATAGCCAGAATCCAGGTTAGATTTTCTTTTGCTTTTTATAGAATGTACCTGGTTAAAAACCTTCAGTTACTAAGAAAAAAAAAACCCTTTACAAATGATTAGCACATGATAGGCAGTTAGTACTTTTTTTTTTTTAATAAACGGAGGAATGAATACAAGGTTACTAATACTGTATTTTCCAGTTTTTCTTTTTTAAAATATCAATACATGTTTTCCTAATAAACTTGTAGAACTTAATTTTTCTGAATACACTCTTTTTGAATGTGCAAATATATATTTATTTGCTTTTAAAAATAATATTGTGATAAACTATTTTCTTTTTAATCAGATATCCTTGTTCTGTGAATAGCAAATAATGAAAATTGAGTGTACATGGACAAAGTTTAAGTGGAGAAGTAAAAGGGATATTTTGAAGCTGCTTTGTGCTGGGGAGTTAGGCTATCCTTATTCAATCCTCATACCAAACCTGTGATGGGAAAATTGGGACTTGGATAGATTGATTCGGATATAACAATCATCTTTTAGTTGTATCATGCACCCTGTACACGGACAACTTAATCTGTCCTGTTTTTAATACCATATGTTTTTGCAGAACCAGCACGGCTAGAGATTCTGGGTCTTGAGGGAGAACGGTGCGGAATTAAGAAAATAGACTCATCAAGAAAAGAGGATGGGATTGGGAGGCCTCTTCAATGCTGATGGCAATATCCGAGCACCCATAGTCCCCAGTTTGCTTTATTATACAGCCATATGCAAATAAGGAAGTCCTTGATACAAAGTCACACATCTGAGGCAGAAACAGGAATCCCCCCACCAGGCATAAGTGAAATCAACCAACATCTGAACAAACAAAGGGTGAGAGGAAGGGCATGTAAACTGCTTCCAGCAACTTAGGCAAGCAAGTGAAGTGGGTGCAAATACTCAGTTTCATAGCTGATATGGAGGTGGAGGGGTGGAGAACTTAGCCTTTTGCAAAGCCTCGAATTTAGAAAGGCTTTTTGCCACTTGCAGTCTACCACAATATATAAAAATTTTTGCTCCTTCAGAAAGGATAAGAACAAATCTTAGACTTTATGACTGTTGTGAACATGGTATGTCAACTTAAATATGCTTTTCTGGATTTTTGTTGTGATCACCTCTAATATTAAGGAACAGCCCATTCTGTCTTTCATAAACTCTGAATTTTATGGAATTTTCATGTCTAATATGGCTACCACCTTTTGGTGAAACCTTGTTATATTCTTTGGAGTTGTGTAGAAGAAGAAAGCTGATCCCACTTCATAAACACGGTTTAAAGAATGCTTTTATATTTATTCTTTCATTTGATTTTTATAATTATGTGATCATTTTCATCTGTATTTTTTTTCTTTTTTCTTTTTTTGTATTTTTTTGAAGCTGGAAACAGGGAGGCAGTCAGACAGACTCCCGCATGCGCCCGACCGGGATCCACCCGGCACGCCCACCAGGGGCGATGTTCTGCCCATCCGGGGCGTCGCTCTGTCGCAACCAGACCCACTCTAGTGCCTGGGGCAGAGGCCAAGGAGCCATCCCCAGCGCCCGGGCCATCTTTTGCTCCAGTGGAGCCTCGGCTGTGGGAGGGGAAGAGAGAGACAGAGAGGAAGGAGAGGGGGAGGGGTGGAGAAGCAGATGGGCACCTCTCCTGTGTGCCCTGGCCAGGAATCGAACTCGGGACTTCCATACACCAGGCCGACGCTCTACCATTGAGCCAACTGGCCAGGGCCCATTTTCATCTGTATTTTACAGGTGAGAAGAGTGAAACTGAGGTGATGGTCAAGTTAGGATTTGAACTTAGGTTATCTGACTCTATGTTCTTTCTGTTGTACATCCTACCTACCGTCAGATCTTTAAAAAAATCTTTCTCTTACCCTCTTGCATAATTTCTTTTGTTGTAGAGGAGGATGTCCACATTGTAATATAAAATGCATGAAAGCCTGGGATAGGCCCTGGCTGGTTGGCTCAGTGGTAGAGCCTCGCCCGGCGTGTGGATGTCCTGGGTTCAATTACCGGTCAGGGCACACAGAAGCGACCATCTGTTTCTCCACCCCTTCTCTCTCCCATCTCTCTCATTTCTCTCTCTTTCTCTTCCCCTCTCGCAGCCATGGCTTGGTTGGAGCATGTTGGCCCAAGCGCCGAGGATGGCTCTATGACCTTGCCTCAGGCACTAACATAGCTCGGTTGCTGAGCAACAGAACGATGACTCCAGAGGAGCAGAGCATCTCCCTGTAGGGGACTTTCTAAGTGGATTCTGGTTGGGGTGCATGCTGGAGTTATCTCTCTGCCTGCCTGCTTCTCATAAAAAAAAAAAAAAAAAAAAGGCCTGGCCAGGCAGTGGCATAGTGGATAGAGCATTGGACTGGGATGCAAAGGACCCAGGTTTGAAACCCCGAGGTCACTGGCCACTGGCTTAAGCATGGGCTCATCGGGCTTGAGCGTGGGATCATAGACATGACCCCATGGTTGCTGGCCTGAGCAAGGGCCCCCTCCCCCCCACCCCCTGTCAAGGCACATATGAGAAAGCAGTCAATGAACAACTAGTGTACTGCAACAAAGAGTTGATGCTTCTCTTCTCTCTCCCTTTCTGCCTGTCTGTCCCTATCTGTCCCTCTCTGTCACACACACACACTGAAAGCCTGAGACCTTGTTATTCTTTTATACAGTTATATCCTGGGAATAGTGCTCAGTAAGCATTGGAATGTGTAATGAATCCCTTGATCCTTTATTCATATCCCTTCACTTTTATTTTGTTTTTGTTCATTAAATTTTACATATAAGTGAAATTATATGGTACTTGTCTTTTTGCTGACTGGCTTATTTCACTTACCATAGTACTCTCCAAATCCCTTCACTGTTTTGGGTCTCGTAATTTAAGTGCCATAAGTATAGTTTAATCAGTGCACCCAATAGTGTGATTACCAACTGCCTTACTTGAAATACACTTCTTTTATTGCTGTCTTTCATTACACATACTGATTTTGGTGGTGCCATTCTTTTTCATTCTTTTTTGAGCTTAATTTTGGTAAATCTGCTTGTCTTTTCATCTATTCTTTTAAATCATGTGTTCCAAACCCATATTTGAATAGGAGCTGTTTTGTACCTAAATTCATTTTTATTTTTATATATATACACACACACACACACACACACACACACACACACACACACACACATATATTTTTTGCATTTTTCTGAAGCTGGAAACAGGGAGAGACAGTCAGACAGACTCCCGCATGCGCCCGACTGGGATCCACCCGGCACGCCCACCAGGGGTGAAGGTCTGCCCACCAGGGGGCGATGCTCTGCCCATCCTGGGCATTCGCCATGTTGCGACCAGAGCCACTCTAGCGCCTGAGGCAGAGGCCACAGAGCCATCCCCAGCGCCCGGGCCATCTTTGCTCCAATGGAGCCTTGGCTGCGGGAGGGGAAGAGAGAGACAGAGAGGAAGGCGCGGTGGAGGGGTGGAGAAGCAAATGGGCGCTTCTCCTGTGTGCCCTGGCCGGGAATTGAACCCAGGTCCTCCGCACGCTAGGCCGACGCTCTACCGCTGAGCCAACCGGCCAGGGCCATTTTTATTTTAAAATTTTATTTTTTAAAATTTAGTTTGTTAGGTATGAGTTACTTCATGGTTCTGAGGTAAGCTTTCTTCCTGGCCCTCTTGGAAGTCGAGTTATTGCCTAGGACCCTTACACCCTTCCTTATCTTGGAAGTGTTTTGAAAGAATGATGTCAGTTCTGTAAGGGAGCTGAGAAGCTTCACTGTAACAGCATGGGCCCAACTGTACAAAATACAGGAAACATAGATGCAAGGGTATTTCATGCTGTGTGCATGTACAAAGACAAAGTATTGGGCTTATGAGGACCTTGGTGGAAATAATTTTAAAAAAAATCTTTTTATTTATTTTATTTTTTTGTTCTTTCCTTTACAGAGACAGAGAGTGAGTCAGAGAGAGGGATAGCCAGGGACAGACAGACAGGAACGGAGAGATAAGAAGCATCAATCATTAGTTTTTCGTTGCGCGTTGCAACACCTTAGTTGTTCATTGATTGCTTTCTCATATGTGCCTTGACCCCGGGTCTTCAGCAGACCAGGTAACCCCTTGCTCGAGCCAGTGACCTTGGTCCAAACTGGTGAGCTTTTGCTCAAACCAGATGAGCCTGCGCTCAAGCTGGCAACCTCGGGGTCTCGAACCTGGGTCCTCTGCATCCCAGTCCGACACTCTGTCCATTGCGCCACTGCATGGTCAGGCGGTGGAAATAATTTGAAAGCTGTTTATGTACATATTTAAAATTGTTTTAAATACCTATTTAATATTTCTTATAAATCTGATGTTGCATACTTGAAAATGTGGGGGTTTTTTTCTTTCTTTTTTCATTTATTATTAACTGAGAGACAGGGAGGCAGACAGATAGGCTCCTGCATGCGCCCCAATCACAATCCACCTGGCAAGCCCCCTTCCGGGCGGTGCTCTGTCCATCTGGGTTGCTGCTCCAAGCTTAGCAACTGAAACTATTTTAGCGCCTGAGGCGAGGCCATGGGCCATCCTCAGTGCCCGGGCCAACTTGTTTGAACCATTTGAGCCATGGCTGCAGGAGAAGAGAGAAAGAAAGAAGGGGTAGGAGTGGAGAAGCTTATTTTTGTTTCTCCTGTGTGCCCTGACTGGGAATTGAATCTGGGACTTTCACACGCTGGGCTGACACTCTACCTCTGAGCCACCTGGCCAGGGCCGAAAATGTGTTAAAGTAGAAAAGTATCTTACTCTATGGATTGACTTTAATGAAAGTATTTTTTATGCTCATGAAAGTACAGTGAATTGGATTGTGAACCTTTAATGTAATGTGTGAGACAATTTAGTTAGTTCTTTTTCTTCTCTACATTCCTTGCTATTAAACTCTGCCGTTCTATTACTCTAAGGATTTTGAAACTATTTATAGAGGGTAGCTAAAGCTTATTACATGATTAATCAAAGTGCTTTTTCTAAACTAAACTGAAAAATTTTTTTACTAACAGCTGTCCTTTGAAAACTTTTTTTGCAAGACTTAATACCTTGCAAACCAGTGTTTTAAGACTATTAGATGCTCCTTTATTTACTTTAGAATATCATATAAGTCTCGTGTTATTCCACTGGTCTTACAGTGGCCTCTGTATTTTCATATTTAAAATGAGAAAGTTTGTTGTGTTTTTTCAAGTAGCTAATAACCTGATTTAACAAAATTATCCCTGGGATGTGTTTTATGAGCTTGTTTTTTTGCAATTGGAGGCTTGACATGGATATGTGCTTCTGAAGAAGTGAGGCTGGGATTCATGTGAATGTAATTTACTGGGGTTTTCTATGAGATGTAAATCTAGCAGCCCTGCTGTTATATTTGGTTTAAATTTGAAAATGCATGAGCAGTGGTGGGATTTGGCCAGTTCACACCAGTTCGGCAGAACCAATACTTAATTTTTTGTTGATTTCGGTGAACTGGTTGTTAAAATGGCACTTGTAATCAGGGTTCTCTCTAAGGTGGGCACCTGAACAGCTGCCCAATGTGGAAATCACAAATTGATATTCCTTACTCTTTTTTTTTTTTTGCATTTTTTTTTTTGCATTTTTCTAAAGCTGGAATCAGGGAGAGACAGTCAGACAGACTCCCGCATGCGCCCGACCGGGATCCACCCGGCACGCCCACCAGGGGCGAAGGTCTGCCCACCAGGGGGCGATGCTCTGCCCATCCTGGGTGTCGCCATGTTGCGACCAGAGCCACTCTAGCGCCTGAGGCAGAGGCCACAGAGCCATTCCCAGCGCCCGGGCCATCTTTGCTCCAATGGAGCCTTGGCTGCGGGAGGGGAAGAGAGAGACAGAGAGGAAGGCGCGGTGGAGGGGTGGAGAAGCAAATGGGCGCTTCTCCTGTGTGCCCTGGCCGGGAATCGAACCTGGGTCCTCCGCGTGCTAGGCCGACGCTCTACCGCTGAGCCAACCGGCCAGGGCCCTTACTCTTTTTAACTTTCATCTGCACAGTAGCGTTTTTCTTTTTCTTTCTTTCTTTTTTTTTTTTTTTTTTTTTTTTTTTACAGAGACAGAGAGAGAGAGGGATAGATAGGGACAGACAGACAGGAACGGAGAGAGATGAGAAGTATCAATCATCAGTTTTTTGTTGTGACACCTTAGTTGTTCATTGATTGCTCTTGCTTTCTCATAATGTGCCTTGACTGTGGGCCTTCAGCAGATCGAGAAACCCCTTACTCGAGCCAGTGACCTTGGGTGCAAGCTGGTGAGCTTTGCTCAAACCAGTTGAACCTGTGCTCAAGCTGGTGACCTCAGGGTCTTGAATCTGTGTCCTCCGCATCCCAGTCCAACGCTCTATCCACTGCACCACCGCTTGGTCAGGCTGCACAACAGCGTATTCTAAGTGCCCGTAGTAATGTTCATTCTGTCCATAGGTGAAAAAAATTGCAAATGAGGACACAAATCAAGAAGCAATACGGAAATATCTTAAATAACAGTTTTATTGGTTTTTGTCAGGTATTGTTTAATATTTTTCCATTAATATTTTTAAACTTTTTCTTATAATTGAGTTTTGTGTACCTCTTTTATTCTTATTTCACTATTAAATGCATGAAATAAACTACCTTTCAGTATAGTATTTTTTTTATACTTAAAACGGTCATTAGGGCAGAGAACTGGTTGTTAAATTATTTGAATCTCACTACTGAACATAGGAATTAAAGTACGGAATACCCGGTATCTAGAACCAAGTCCTAGAAGCACAATAATTACTTTTCTAATGAGATTATTTCAGAAACAAGTTAATGAAAGGAACAATTTGATCAGTGCAAAACTGAAACTCTTGGTTTCATTGTTTCTTAATCTAATCCAGCCAAAGAAATAGTAACAACAATTTATCATTCATCTTGTCAGCAGTAAGGATGGTCATGAAAAGAAATAGGGCCAATCACAAGTTAATATTTTTTACTTTAAATATAAACATGAAGTATGAAGTGGCCTTGGCCTGGTAAGTCAGTTGGTTAGAATATCTTCCCAATAACCAAGGTTGTGAGTTCAATCCCTGGTCAGGGTACATACAAGAATCAACCAACTAATGCATAAATCAGTGGAACAACAAATTGATGTTTCTCTCTCCCTTCTTCCCTCCCTTCCTTCTCTCTCTAAAGTCAGTCAATTAAAAAAAAATGTATGAAAAATATATGAATGAAAAAATATATAAATAAAAAATATATGAATGAAGCACCTTGGTGGTAAAAAAGAATGTGTGTGTGTATATATATATATGTGTGTGTATATATTTGTACACATAATTTACATATATAAACCTAGTTTGGTAGGTGTCTTAGTTGGGCTGCTATTGCAAAGTGCCATAGACTGGGTGGCTTATAAGCAACAGGAATTCTCATATTAGTAGAGGCTGGAAATCCGAGATCAGGGTGCTAACATGGTCAAGTTCTGTTGAGGACCCCTTTCTGGTTGCAGACTGCTGTCTTTATGTTGTATCCTCGCGTGGTGGAAGAAGAGTGAGAGCTCTGTAGGGTTTCTTTTATAAAGGCACTGATTCCATATGTGAGGGCTCCACTGTCGTGACCTAATCACCTTCCAAAGGCCCTATCTCCAGATACCATCACATTGGCGATTACGATTTCAACATGAATTTTTGGGGAACATAAACATTCAGTCTATAACTATGAGGAATTAATACTGTGGTATTTAAGTACTAAGGCTTAGATAGAAGATAATCCTGCATTTTACTGCTCATATTCTCTTACAACAAAAACTTTTTTAAAACCCTGTAATTCGTAAAGTGGAATGTTGGTTCCAAGAAATGTGACTCATACAGTTATATGAGGTACAGGAATTTATGAATGAAGATGTTGTTTCACACTAGGATAATGTCACACTCTAACCCCTTAATATCTTTTTTTTTTTTTTTTTTGACAGAGACAGAGTCAGAGAGAGGGACATATAGGGACAGACAGGAGGGGAGAGGGATGAGAAACATCAATTCTTTGTTGTGGCATCTTAGTTGTTTGTTGATTGCTTGTTCATTGATTGCTTTCTCATATGTGCCTTTACGGGGGGGGGGGCTGCAGCAGAGTGAGTGACCCCTTGCTCAAGCCAGCGACCTTTGGGCTCAAGCCAGCAGCGACCATGGGGTCATGTCTATGATCCCATGCTCAACCCAGCGACCCTGCACTCAAGCTGGTGAGCCCGCGCTCAAGCTGGCGACCTCAGGGTTTTGAACCTGGGTCCTCCGTGTCCCAATCTGATGCTCTGTCCACTGCGCCACCTCCTGGTCAGGCCTAACCCCTGAATATAATTAAAAGCAACTAAAAATAAAAGACAACAGTGACAAGACAATATTGGGTTGGTGATATTGCAAACAAGAAGCCGTACAGCATTAAAAATGATAGTCAAGTTACAGAATTACCAAAAATCTCCCTCCAGAAGAATACAGATGTGGGGCTTAAGCAAAGTATAAATAAAGAGCAGTAGTAAGAAGCTATTTTTAAATTCTCATTTTGGGCAATCTTAAGGGTTTATTAAAGAATGTTTACTCTGGGGAGAACAAAAAAGCCAGAAAGCAGTGCAAAACTGTAGTACATTTTCAGATGACCAAGTAAACCAAATAGACCCTTTACACTGATTATTAAACAAAAGTTATGCTTTTAAACTGTATCTTAATTTGCTACTTTTCTTGGCATACCAGTATATGGTGATTTTTTTTTTTTTTTTAGCTTGGAAAGAACAAATACTCTAATTTTTTTAATACTTCTGAGACTGTAGGACGATAATATTTGGCAACCATATTCTTTTTCATCAAAAAAACTCCTCTTACTCTAAGTATGATTAGCTCAGTTCTCTTTTAAATACTTATTGTTCTAGTTGCTATCGATGTTTAAAAATTATTTCACCTTTTTTTTTTTTTACAGAGAGTGAGAGTCAGAGGGATAGATAGGGACAGACAGATAGGAACGGAGGGAGATTAGAAGCATCAATCATTAGTTTTTCGTTGCGACACCTTAGTTGTTCATTGATTGCTTTTTCATATATGCCTTGACCGTGGGGCTACAGCAGACCGAGTAACCCTTGCTCAAGCCAGCGACCTTGGGTCCAAGCTGGTGAGCTTTGATTAAACCAAATAAGCCTGCGCTCAAGCTGGCAACCTTGGGGTCTTAAACCTGGATCCTCCGCATCCCAGTCCAACGCTCTATCCACTGCGCTACTGCCTGGTCAGGCAAAAATTATTTCACTCTTTTTTTTTTTTTTTTCATTTTTCCGAAGCTGGAAACAGGGAGGCAGTCAGACAGACTCCCACATGCGCCCGACCGGGATCCACCCGGCACGCCCTCCAGGGGGCGATGCTCTGCCCCTCTGGGGCGTCGCTCTGTTGCATCCAGAGCCATTCTAGTGCCTGAGGCAGAGGCCACAGAGCCATCCTCAGTGCCCAGACAAACTTTGCTGCAGTGGAGCCTTGGCTGCGGAAGGGGAAGAGAGAGACAGAGAGGAAGGAGAAGGGGGGAGGGGTGGAGAAGCAGATGGACGCTTCTCCTGTGTGCCCTGGCCGGGAATCGAACCCGGGACTCCTGCACGCCAGGCCGACGCTCTACTGCTGAGCTAACCGTATTTCACTCTTAAATTGCTTAAATTATTTCCTTTTCTGGAGCGTAAAATATAAGCAACTGAATTTGAACAGGCTATCACTTTTATATGGTTTCTAATGGTAATATTCTTTGATAGCTTTACAGATAGTATTTAGAATATTTATTTTGTTTAATTTTCTCAGTATTTATAATGCTATAAAAGTAAGATGTAAAAAGCCTATCTTTTTTGAAAACTCTGTGAATTGGACATTTTAAAACACTAAGCTTCAAAGATTTTGCTCAAAAGAATTTTATAAATAACTAGGAAGGTCATGCTTGGAAAGACTATATTTCATGAGCAAAGAAAGATCTGTCTTCTAAGTTTGGTTTGCCTGCAGAGCCTTTTACTGTTTCTGTATCTACATGTTTCTATGTGTAGATAAGTTGTAGTTCTTACAGCTGTTCTGCTTAAGATCTCTGTGTAAACTTCAGTCACTTGGTGAGCTGTGTCTTCATATTAACTTCATTATTGTGTATTGTGAACATAATATTATGAGTCTGAGTTTGGAGATCTTTCAGTGGTTGTAGGGAAAGGTTCTTGTTATATGAAGAATCATCTTAGCTGAATGTAATGAAAACGAGTTTATAGTTATTTTCTGTTTTTGCCTGTTCATGAGCTGCCTAAGACTGACACTGAATATAGCAAGCAAATCTTTGCATTAGAATCCTGCTTAAATACTCCTAGATTAGTTCATTTTCAACTCAACTCTAAGGAAGGTATATCTATTCTAAAGTAGGATGTTCTGGTTCACAGTTTTGGTCAAATGAATTCTTAGGTGGTCCAGAAAAAAATGCTGTGGTATCTGAATTGATTTGGACTGTCATAGAAAAGTTTTGGCCCTGGACAAAAATAATGTAGAACTTGGGGTGACCTTTGTAAACTCCATTTGGAACTGAATTTTTTAACATGCCCTGGGCTGGCTGTGAAAAAAAAACAACTGACCTGTCTTGTTATAATTTGTTTAAAGAAGATCTGGAATTGCTCTTGGTGGATTTCTTAAAACTACCATGGTTTCATATTTTCACTTTCAGAACTAGAAAAGAAATAAAACATACCTTTGAAAAAGAAAAGTAATAAACAGACCCACCTGCAAAAAGACTGTTCTAAGTTAAGCACCTAATCGTTCATTTTTATAGTACCAGAACGGTTTTTGCTTTTTTTTTAAAATTTGGATAAGACTTCATGATTGTAGTGGGAAGTGTCCTACATAACTGTTACAGGGTAGGTTGGGACAGGTGCTAATGGAAGAGGAGTTTTCATCTTATTTGATATGCGCATTCACATAATTGCCACTTTCTGAGTGCCAGTGCTGTCTGCTGCTGTTTCTCAGTTTTATCTGCTTTGTCTACCTTCTCTGTCCATTGAGTCTTCTTCTTACCCCAGTTTGGGAAACAGTATGGTATTGTGAATACATCAACAGTTGTTTTAAGCTTCAGAGAGTGGGAGACAGGCATTTATTTCCAAGAAGTATGACTTTAGGTGAGAAGCTAACTAATAGGCCCCTTTTGGTGATATTGCAAAAGAGAAGCTGGCCTGCCTACTCACCAGCCCGCTTCTCTATACACCTGCCAAGGCTAATGTGGTGGTGGCACCTGCACCTTCATAGTATGAAAACTAAAAGTCTAAGAATCATCTTTAGCTGTTGCTCTCCTTCATATACTAGCCAAATCCTTAGTTACCAAGTACTGTTTTTCCACACTAAGTTCTCTCTCTGTTTATACTGTCTTGACTTCTTTGTGCCAGGTCCTGGATTAGGTTTTCTGCATATATTGTGTTTTTAAAACAATATTTGCAACCACTGTGTAAAGTGGGTTGTATTAAGTCACATTTATGGAGTAGGCACAAAAAAGGTAACTGGTTCCAACATCAAGGAAATGGCAAACCTGGTTATTTGATGTGAGTGACTTTAAAGTCCAATCTCTTTCTACTAAGCACTCTTTCACCTAACATAGGAGGCCCTTCCCTGTTCATAGCCATCCCATCCATTCATCTTTCTGGGTTTTGTACTTTCCCTCTGGGATCTCATGCTAGCCATAGGGAATTTTTCTGATCTTGTGAGCTGGTCACCTCTAAGCCTTTGTCCTCATTTGGTTCTCAGCTTGTCTTTCTGAACTGTTGTCTGCTTGTCAGTCAAACTCCATTTAAGTCACGTCTGTGTAGTCTTCCTTGCTATTACCACCCCAACTAACACTGCCACCATCACACCACACCATCACCACCTCCAGGGAATTGCTACAAATACTATTGGGTAAAGTTACTGCTTTGTTTTATATTCCCAGCTAAGCAAGTTATATCTCTTTGAGGGTAGTCACTCTTAGTCTTTTTTTTAAAAATATTGGTTAGTCTCAACTGTAGTTGGAGCTAATAAAGGTGTTCTTTATAAGAAGATACATGCCATACTTTATAACCATTCTGAAGGAAACTGTAACTGTAGAGTTAATATTAGGAAGTTGTTTGGCACATACCTGGCTTATTTGTTTATTTACATACATTAAATACTTGTTGAAGGCTTCCTAGCGCTAGGTGCTGTACCGGGTGTTTGAGATAGAGGGAAAGACATCTTGAGGAGAAGGGAATGATTGGAATGAGGTCCAACATTTTCTGTAGGGTCAGGGAGAAAATGTACCTGTTTGAGCAGGTGGTATGAATTGGGATTATGGCAAACTAATGACACAGACCTGACTCTCAGAAAATGTCTCTTAGCAGACTGCTTTCCACTTAGTAGAAAGTCAGTAAATGTTTTTTTAATTAATGAATGAAGAACCAGCCAATTAATTTGTCTTTTAATGTAATGAAAAGTCTAAATTTAGGATGTTGGGACATAATAGTTTTTTTCTCTTGTACTGACAATATTTAAACTTGTAACCATCAAGGTGAAATCCAGAAACTGAAATTATTCATGGTAGTCTGAAGAATTTCTGTCTTTAGAAGACATGTTATTGATGAAAAGATCAATTTGCCATTTTATGTTAGAGTAGATCTGTTTATGATGAATGCTTCCTGTTGTAATTTTAAAAAACTTTCTTAAAATTCCCCTGATACTTTGTTTTGGGTGTTAATGAATTATCCCTAAAAAGAAGATTCTAATATATCTTATAAAATGTTTATGCATAGTGGTTTTCTTCCTTATATATTCATTTTATTGTATTATCCTTTCTTTTAATGTAACTCTCCCTTACCCCTTATCCTCCACACTTTTTTTTTGTTTTTACAGTATGTCTTGCTCCTCCTCCTCCCTCCATTCTACAGGTAACTCCTCAGTTACCTTTAATGGGATTTGTGGCCAGAGTCCAAGAAAATAGTAAGTTTATGTCTTCTTTATGCTGTAGATCAGATTATAGTCATAAAATGTCATTTATATTTGATAGGCTAAATATTCATTGGCTGATACTTCAAGTATTTGAATATTATGAACAAGTCTATGTATGAGCAGCTAGTAGGGATGATAAAATAGGATGGGTTTTCTACTTTCAAATAAAAAAAGGTATGGGTAAGAAAAGAAAGATTTCATCCGAAGAGATGCTCTTTAATCACCAGGTATCCCATATTTTTCTCTGGGATGCTTAGACAAGTAGTAGTCTAGTTTCCTGTCACTGGAATGTTAGGATTTTGTGGCTGGTCTGAGAATCTTCCTCTGGTCCTGTGATTCCAGAAATAAAAATGACCATTCCATGGTAGGTCCCAGGTGACCAAATTGCCACTTAGTTTCCCAAGAGGCCTCATAGATTGGCAGTGAATTCACGTTGGCCTATGGTCTGATGGTGAGCCATGCAGGATCACATACTAATTTTATTGACAAATTCAGTCTCCTTGGGAAGTACTAAAGAAGCTCAAACGACTGATGTCTGCAAAGCAGGAGGCCTGTATCAACATTCAGTGATGAACTATAGTTAGAGACGAGTGAACATAGTCTGTGTGGTAGATGAGTTTGCTTCTGAGCAGTCTTCATGAGGAACTAGATCATAATCATAAGGTTGCTTGACGGGCATGGAATCTGAACAAAGGGAATTTCATTAATGAAAGAAAGATTTAACGTCAGGCCGAAGTAGCCTTGTGTATGGATCTCAACAGGAATGGCCTCCGCAATGAGATAGAAGTCTGTACACTCTGTTGCTTAGGACTCTTGCTCCTTTGAGATGGGCATTGTCAATACTAGAATGTAAGCTCTGTGAGAGCAGGGATTTTCACTTGTTTGGTTCATGGGTGTGTCCCCAACACTTAGAAAAGCATTTGAAACATAGCAGACACTTTTAGTCCTTTTTTTGGTACTTCCCTAGTTTACTAAATGCCCCCTTTTTATTGACATATTTCTTTGTTGTATTTTAACTGGTTTTAGTCCAGTGTTAACTGGACTGAGGGCTCAGTCTCGCTCTCAGGTGCCTTTGCATCTCTAATTGCTAATTTCTGAAGATAGCTTATGTTCAGTCTATTGGAGGGTATCCCATGAGCACGTCCAGTGTTTACCACAGTGTGATGGCCTTTTGGGTTATCTTTTCTCATTTCTTTCCATACTCATGTACATTTCTCACCTATAAAATGTATAAAAATAAGAAATTTTATATATGAGGTGTGCTGTGCCTGATCTTAAAGGCATAATGGTACTTATACATTCAAATGGATGTTGTCCTCTTCAAAACATTCACCTTGGAAAGATATACGCCTATCTTTTGGGATTATCTTCATAGCTTTGAATATATTATTTTGAAGGTACTCTGTGGTAGCAGGTAGTAATTCTGTATTAAAATTGATGTCTGGAAGAAGTCTGGAGTTATTGGAACCAGTTATACTGCACTAAGTAGTACAGCTGTGATCTGATTGTTCTTAAACCCTTCTGTGGCTTCCCGTCGCTTCGGCTAGAATTCAGACTGTTGCCCTTCCTGCCTAGTGCTCTTTAGCTTCCTCATGCCTCTTCCTGCTGAACTTTGGTCAGTTCTTTGAAGAGTTCCTGCTTTCTTACCTTTGCATTTTTATTTTTGTTTTTTCTTTACATTGGACATGAAATACCCACTCCAACTCAATCCCTCCTCTGGCCATGTATTCTTACTCATCTTTCAGGTTTCAGAAACCCATGAAAGAGGTTTGCTCTATCTACTGCTTTATTTTCCATATGACTTAAAGCACGATTGCACTTAATTATAAATGAAGGTTTGATTGTCCATGTCTCCAAGACTTTTGCCCACTGCTTTGTTCCCAGTGCTGAGCATAGTACCTAGCAATAGGGTTTCAGTTGCTGTTTGAGTGAATGAAACAGTACTTTAAAGTTAGTGTATTTGGGCCGTGGCCGGTTGGCTCAATGGTAGAAAGACAGCCTGGCATGTGGATGTCCTGGGTTCAGTTCCTGGTCAGAGCACACAGGAGAGGCAACCATCTGCTTCTTCACCCCTGTCCCTTCTCTCTTTCTCTCTTTCTCTGCTGCAGCCATGGCTCAATTGGCTTGAGTGAGTTGGCCTTGGGCACTGAGGATGGTTCCATGGCTTCCCCCTCGGGTGCTAAAAAATGGCTCTGGGTACAATGGAGCAAGGGCCCCAGATGGGCAGAGCATCACCCCCTAGTGGGCTTGCTGGGTGGATCCTGGTTGGCCGCATGTGGGAGTCTGTCTCTCTGCCTCCCCTCCTCCCACTAAAATTAAATATAAAAATAAAAATAAAGTTAATGTATTTATCTCATCCCATAGTATTATAAGCTTTTAGATAATAAACCCTGGAGTTCCAGTTTCTGTTCTTCCACTTACTGGCTATTTAACCTAGGAAAGTCATTTTCCACATCCATAACATGAGGATTAAAAACATCACTTCCTGCCTGACCAGGCAGTGGTGCAGTGGATAGAGTGTCGGACCGGGATGCGCAGAGTACCCAGGTTTGAGTCCTGAGGTTGCCAGTTTGAGCACAGTTTCATCTGGTTTGAGCAGAGCTCACCAGCTTGAACGCAGGTTGCTGGCTTGAGCAAGGGGTTATTCGGTCTGCTGTAGCCCCACAGTGAAGGCACATATGAGAAAGCAATCAATGAACAACTCATGTGCCAAAGTGAAGAACTGATGCTTCTCATCTCTCTTCATTCCTGTCTGCCCCTATCTATCCCTCTCTCTGATTCTCTGTCAAAAAAAGAGTAAAAACAAAATAATGTAAAGTGCTAGCTGAAAAATTGTAATATTTTAAATAAAAAATTGTAGCTTTTCTTAGTCTTATTAAACTGCCTCTCAGGCAGTTATTAAAAAGGTAGAAATGAGCCATTACAGCATCTTTGAATAATTTTGTAATGTAATTTCTCAAGGTGATTGTTTTGAAAGACAGAGTTCCTTTGGATGTATTTCTTTCTTTTTTTTTTTTAGTTTAAAGGCAATCTCTTTACCTTATAAATGTAAAAAGGATATATTGTTGGTTCTTACCCCAACCACATGTAATCTGTCAAAAAGTATATGCTACAGTCACATACTGTATGTCTGGTTTATTAAAAAATATATTATGACTAAAAGAATTATTTTTAATTGGTCAAGTTTTGAAGTTCTTAAAGCAGACACGTTAACCAGTGCAGAGTGGGCCAGCAGACAGGAAGAACACTGGGGTAGGGCAGCAGAGGAGGAGGTTGGTACATTGGTACGACAGTCCTCACCAGGCATCAGCAGTCTTCAAATCCATTTGATCCAATCAGTAGTTTTAGATAAAAAATAGAAAATAAACATATTGCTCAGAAAATTTCACAGAAACAATACTGACCTTATAAGTAAGAATCTGTGCTGTTCATTAAAATTGGACAACTGATAAATGCAGCTTTGTTTATTTGATGTATTTTGTTGAGCTTTACTTAAGTATGTACCAAACATTTTAAAAGTTTCAAGTTCCAGACATTACTGTGTGTTGATACCTGAGCTGTGGAAGTAGATGGCAATAGAGACATTTAAAATATTTTAAATCACTCTTGGATATGTACCTTGAAGAAATTCTGTGTCATAAATTAGTCTGAATTAGTTGAAATTCTGTATATAAACATGAACCAAACACATCTTTATGGATGAAGTTATCCAAAATTATGATTTCTGCCCTGCTAATTTGATAAGATGCTAAATTTTAAAAAATTCATCGAAAATAGATTATTAAAATTTGATTGTTCCCTGGAATCATTTTAATTTTTTATAAATTAACTATGGTTATAAATATCTAAATTATTAATATTTCTGATAACCACTCCTTGTTGGGTATCATATAAAGCCAAGCTATATTGTATTGATCTCTTTCTCTGAAAAAAAAAAGGATTATGTATTAGCATAAACAGGTTCTAGAGGCTCAGCTTAATAATTATTTTGGTTAAACTTGGCCCATGGGGAGGAAAGTCATGCTTGGAGATGGGGAACATTATAGTTGGTGGGGGAATTCTCTTGCTCACTCATGTTTTGAAAGATTATTATTTTCAAGTCTAGGTTTATAGTCCATGAACATAGATAGGAAACATTGAACTTTGCATTAGATGTAGCTTGTTGTCAGCCTAGTGCATTCTTAGTTTCAGATACACCGCCACCGCCACCACCTGTGGAAGAACCAGTGTTTGATGAATCCCCACCACCCCCTCCTCCCCCAGAAGATTATGAAGAGGAGGAGGCAGCTGTGGTTGAGTATAGTGATCCTTATGCTGAAGAGGACCCACCGTGGGCTCCAAGGTCTTACTTGGAAAAGGGTAAGTTTTGGAGGGGTATCTGGAGAGATGGGAAGAATCTGTGCATAGAAATGAAATTTACCAGTACCGAAGAGATCTTATTTATTTTTTCACTGATAAGTAAAATTTTGCTTGTATTACGTTTGTCTTACTTAGTTCATAACTTTTATATACTGCTCACAAAAATTAGGGATGTTTCAAAAATGAATATGAAGCTATAAATATCCCCTAATTTTTGTGAGCAGTATAGTTTTGAAAGTTATGCTAGTAAAATTATGTGACTATTTGATTTTTTTTATTGATGGTTATGTATTATTGTTCCTATTGAACATACTTTTTATAATTGGTTTCTGTAAGACAAAAACAAGAAAGGAGAGGGCTTTTCTGCAGTGCCTCAGGAAGAGAATGATTTCCCCAAACTATTAGTTATACCTTCCCCCATGGTTTATAAAGCATTCCTTTGTGGCATCTTATATCAGAGCTTTCTATTTAAGTATGAAACTTTCTTCCAAAGAGTAATGATTTCTTAGTTTCTTTATAAAGTAGTGTTGGGCATTTCTTTATTGAAAAGTTTCTCTGAATATATTAGATAATCACGACTGTTGGAAGACAAGCTTCCAAATCTTCCAGCTCAGAAAAAAATGGTGTGTTGTCTTGCAGGAAGTTTTCTGTTAAGGAAATTAAAGCTATTCACTGGGTTTCAAAACTGACCCTGCATTTAGAATCAATCACCTGGGGAGCTTAAGAAATGGTGGATTTCCACTTCTGGCCAGAGTTCACCCTCTCTCCTAAAATAGTTAGGAATCCAGAAAAGAAAAAAAAAAATAATGGTTTGAGACATTGGACAACAGGCAATGGTGGACTGTGACCCCAGAGAGAAGGAACTCAAGGTGAACCTTTGATGGTCCTGAGTTGCTACCTAGAGGCAGTTTCTAGGCCATAGTGCAAGGAGGTGGAACCCAAACAGAGACTGGGGGTCTGATGAATCACCCCACCACCTCCTTCTAGAGAAGACAGAGATCAGAATGTTTGGAGGGCGCAGAGAAGAGACAGCTACACTAAGAAGATAGAGCTCTGGAGATCTGCAGAAGGGTCCTCTTGAATCTGAGCACTGATTTTGTATGTATGTGTGAAGAAATTACCTATATTAGAGAAGAAAAACCAGAAAGGAGTAGGTAGAAAAATTATTGGAAATGACCCAGGCCTAGAAATAGTGCATATTCCCAAACCAGTCAGAGTAGAAAGACTCTGATTCACAGGACATCGAGAAGAGTCCTCAAAAGTATGTCCCCTTAGTAGTGGGGCCAAATTAGCCCTAAAGTTTGCTTTGGACTGCCCTAACAAGTGCTTACATGCCAACCTGGAAAGCATCCATCTGATTTCAAGTGATTTAACTTGAGCTCAAGGACAAAACTCAACACTGTTTGACAAAATCCAGTGCACCAAAAAGTCAGAATCAATGTCCAACAGCCAGTCAAAAATTACAAGGCATGTAAAAAAACAGAAAAATATAACTCATACTGAAAGTAATCAGTAGAAACAGACCCAGAAATAACCAAGATAATGGAATTACTAGACAAGGTGTTACATAGCTATTATAAATGCCACTTATATTTAAAAAGGTAAAGGAAAACATGAACACGAGAGGAAAGTGGAATATACCTTTATATTTTTTAAAAAGAAAAATACACGTAGACTGTCTGGAAATGAAAAATACTGTATCTGAAGTGACACTTCTGCAGATCAGCAAGCTTGACCATATGACAGTAGAAACTAAGCAAAATGAGGCATGGAGAAAAACTGAAAACAGAGCAACAGATATGTGAAATAATATCAACTATTCTTTGTTTGCAGAAGATATGATCTCATGTAGGAAATCCTAAAGAATGCACACAAAGCTGGAGCCCTGGCTGACCTGGCACTCACTAAGTCTTGGCTGTACAGTTTACTAGCATTTAGCATTCAGTTCTTCCATCCATTCCTTCTGTCAAGTCGTCTGTTCTTGTGTTCTTCCAGCTCAGTGACTAACCTCTTGTTAGAAGTATCAACAGTGTATGGTAATTTATCAGGTAACATTTCCGTCCTCACAAGATGATGACAGTTTGTCTTGTTCATCTTCGTATCTCTTAAAAAACAGCACGGATGCTCCATTAAAATTTTGATTGTCTAGAAAATGAATAGTGCCATTAATTCTATCTGGGGATTCAAGAAACCTTCTTAGAGGACATGGCATTTGTGATGTAAGCCTGACCTGTGGTGGTGCAGTGGATAAAGCATCAACCTGGAACGCTGAGGTCGCTGGTTTGAAACCCCAGGCTTGCCCAGTTGAGGCACATATGGGAAGCAACTACAAGTTGATGTTTCCTGCTCCTCTCCCCCTGCTTCTCTCTGTCTCATCTCTCTAAATTCAATAAGTAAAATCTTTAAACTGAGGATATTATAAGGGGTAAGTAAGTGCTTGAGAGGCATTAGTGATGTGCTTTGAATGATGAATAGGAGTTTTTCAGGCAGAGAAGAGAGCTAGGAAGAGCCGTCCAGGCAGAGGTGTCCTGAGTGAAGGGCTGGTTGGTCGGGGCACGGTGGGTAGCGCCGGGTGCAAGAGGGCAGGAGGGGCTGCAGGAGGGCGGCTGGGGGATGAGTGCAGGAACTTGTAACTAGTGATGGAAGGGGACAGGAGGGGCTGCAGGGCGGGCGGCTGGGGGATGAGTGCGGGAACTTGTAACTAGTGATGGAAGGGGACAGGAGGGGCTGCAGGAGGGCGGCTGGGGGATGAGTGCAGGAACTTGTAACTAGTGATGGAAGGGGACAGGAGGGGCTGCAGGGCGGGCGGCTGGGGGATGAGTGCGGGAACTTGTAACTAGTGATGGAAGGGGACAGGAGGGGCTGCAGGGCGGGCGGCTGGGGGATGAGTGCGGGAACTTGTAACTAGTGATGGAAGGGGACAGGAGGGGCTGCAGGGCGGGCGGCTGGGGGATGAGTGCGGGAACTTGTAACTAGTGATGGAAGGGGACAGGAGGGGCTGCAGGGCGGGCGGCTGGGGGATGAGTGCGGGAACTTGTAACTAGTGATGGAAGGGGACAGGAGGGGCTGCAGGAGGGCGGCTGGGGGATGAGTGCAGGAACTTGTAACTAGTGATGGAAGGGGATAGGAGGGGCTGCAGGGCGGGCGGCTGGGGGATGAGTGCGGGAACTTGTAACTAGTGATGGAAGGGGACAGGAGGGGCTGCAGGAGGGCAGCTGGGGGATGAGTGCAGGAACTTGTAACTAGTGATGGAAGGGGACAGGAGGGGCTGCAGGACGGGCGGCTGGGGGATAGTGCAGGAACTTGTAACTAGTGATGGAAGGGGACAGGAGGGGCTGCAGGAGGGCGGCTGGGGGATGAGTGCGGGAACTTGTAACTAGTGATGGAAGGGGACAGGAGGGGCTGCAGGAGGGCGGCTGGGGGGTGAGTGCGGGAACTTGTAACTAGCGATGGAAGGGGACAGGAGGGGCTGCAGGAGGGCGGCTGGGGGGTGAGTGCAGGAACTTGTAACTAGTGATGGAAGGCCTTGAGTACTGTGCGGAGGTTTTTGGATTTTTCCTTTTTAAAAAATCTGTTGGTAGAGAGAAAACTGTAAATGATTTTTTAAGCAGGTTAATGAGAAGTTTCCATGTAATTAATCTGAATTTTTTTTTAACAAAAGTTGCCTGATAATTAGAAAGGAAAATAGGAGTTGGGAACACAGGGTTGGATACCTTTCTAAGAGATGAGGGCCTCACCTAAGACAATGGTGTTGAAAAGCTTGTTCACATTAATAAGCAGATGCAAATGGAAGTATTTTTCATGTGTCATCGTCACTCAATTCTTTTAACTCCTTCAGAGCTACTTGCCAAAAGCCAAATAATTTTCTGTCTTTAAAAATGTATTGTGTCAGCTGATAACCTCCATTGAAGTATTAATTTTTATTAAAAGCAAAAGAATGGAGCCACTAACTTGCAAAAGGATTGGATTATTCAGTGGAGTGACTCTCAATACCACATCGATATTCTGAATTGTCCCTTAGCACCCAGAACTGTTTCCTACAGTGCACCACTATACTCAAGTAGGAAGTGAGACCTTTTATGACTGATGCCTGACTGAAATGAAGGTACCATTTCAAGCAGACCAGTGTTCGGAAGCGGTATTTATAAAGTTTGAGACTGGAGAAGTTATCTCCCCCAAATCCCCTTCATTCATGCTTAGGAAACTTCCTCCAGGTGCTCCCAGTGGTACGGATGTTCCGTGTCAAGACTGCTGCACTGACGAGTGCAGTGGCGGTCATGAGCGAAGTGTAGGGAGTTGAGCTTTAGGCAGTAGAATTAAAGGACCTGGGGATACTCTCTTCTGAATTACTTTTCAATGGGTTTGTATTCCGGTAAACACCAAGAATGTTATCAAGTAAAATAGATGGCAGAAAATATTGACTAGAAATAGTAAATACTTAGCTTTTCTTTTACATTTATAGTTAAACTTGTATGTCATTTAATTATATATGTGTTTAGGGGGTTGGTTATACTTTGAGAAATACATACTAAACTCTTCCTGGGCCCTTTGAAGTATTTTCAGACATCCTTAACAGCTCACTAGAATGGCAAATCTTGAAATTTTAAGAAAGCCATTTGATTTAACTAAGCAGGCCAGAAACACATTTACTGGGGCAAACTGGGCTGTGTCAAGAATTCGTATTGTAGTTTCTGATTCTTATTTATCTGAGGATTAAAGTTGCATGAGAAACTAACAAAGTCAGTACATGGTTCTCAGAATGATGGATAAGTGGAGACTGTTACTGAGTGAAATTGAGTGATATAAAAAGATACAGAAGATCTTTTTATAAAAAAGATAAATCTTCCAGTGGAGTGGAGCAAGTCATTGGTTATCTCAATTTAACTAAACTGTTGAGGTAGATGTAATCCTTAGGAACCAGAGGTTGTCTGAGATATAATTGAATGGCCCCAGTTACCAGATTATTTAGGCAGTGGAAATCCCAGAATTTACAGGTATCTTGGTTTTCATAACACTTTTAGTCTGTTACAGGGGTATGTTAAATTGCTAACATAATGTACAGCATGTGTTTTGAAAGATTGTATGTAGTGGACTCACGTCATTCGCACATAATCTTGTGGGCATTCAACCACTGTCCTAGTCAGTGAATAGGCGTGGGCTCCAGCAAGTGAGGAGACATCGATCTATCTGCTCATTATTCCTTTATCCTTCTAATTCTCTCTCTCGCCTCTCATCGTGTTTCTCACTACACTAGTATAATTCTAATGTTTAAAGATAAGTGCTTTTGCACAATGCAGTGCTTCAACACAGCTCAGCTGAATATACATTTTTCCTGATTCTGAGATTATGTCTTTTTCTTCAGTGAGGTATTTTCCAATAGGCCAGGGGTCCCCAAACTACGGCCCGCGGGCCGCATGTGGCCCCTTGAGGCCATTTATCCGGCTCCCGCCGCACTTCTGGAAGGGGCACCTCTTTCATTGGTGATGAGAGGAGCATAGTTCCCATTGAAATAGTGGTCAGTTTGTTGATTTAAATTTACTTGTTCTTTATTTTAAATATTGTATTCCCGTTTTGTTTTTTTACTTTAAAATAAGATATGTGCAGTGTGCATAGGGATTTGTTCATAGTTTTCTTTATAGTCCAGCCCTCCAACAGTCTGAGGGACAGTGAACTGGCCCCTTGTGTAAAAAGTTTGGGGACCCCTGCTATAGGCCGTTCAAGGGTAATTTGACTGATTTTTTGCCATTTATTGTTTGTAAGTTAACCTCCCCAAAAGATGGGATCCTATTATACAGGATTGGGTATTAGGAAAAAAATGTTTTTGGTCTGTGCTTAGGAAGCCACTGTGATTGAAGTGCTACAGAAGTTGGGAAAGGATGTATATTCACTTATTTGGTTCTGTCTTTGTTGGAGTGTTATTCTTTTTCACATCCTATTTTTCTCCCCTCTAGTTGTGGCAATTTATGATTATACAAAAGACAAGGAAGATGAGCTGTCCTTTCAGGAAGGAGCCATTATTTATGTCATCAAGAAGAACGACGATGGTTGGTATGAAGGAGTTATGAATGGAGTGACTGGGCTCTTTCCCGGGAATTACGTGGAGTCCATCATGCATTATTCTGAGTAAAGCTCAGTAGGGCTGTTTCTCTCACGGGCGTAGTCAGGACTTCCCACATTATCACAAGTCCTGGGATTCCCCTCCAGTGAAGTGAATGAAGGATAGAAACGATAAAAACTACTTTTTTTTTTTTGGTTTGCCCCCCAGTATTAAAACAAAAAAGCAAGCTGAGTGTGAACAAACGGATCTGTCATCATTTGTACTATGCTGAGCTGTGAAATAAAGTGACCATTTCTGAAGATGTTGGCGATGTAACAGCATAACTATGTAAAACAAATCAGGTTAAGACTGATTCAGAACAAAATTTGGGCTCTTTCTCAGGAATACTGTACACCGTGGGATTTCTCCTGCGGGATCAGTGGCATTGGATGTTCTTCAGTGCCTGTGTGAACGGTTACCTGTGGCCTACTGCGTACCCCACGCTTTCTTCCATTTGTATGAGGAGGGAACCAATGTTTGAGTACCATACTTAACCATTTTTAGTTGTTTCAGATGGCTCCTTTCCTCTTTCACACTGTAAAGTCTGCGTTCTCTCGGCACTTGAGTGCATGAGTTAATGCTGAGCTGATTGCATCCCTTCGTGTTTCTCAGTCTGTAGATTATGATGAAATGAGTCGCCAAACATTCTGAGGATGGTTGACAGTTGCCTGTTTGATTTTAATGTGCTGCTGCTGCATGAGACTGCATCACCACTGATGGCCAGTACACCCGATGTGTGAGGCCCGTAGCCGGGTTCATATGCGGAAGTAGGTGTGAAGGCTCTTCAAGTTCTGAAGAGACTGACCTGTAGAAAGTGCTGCCAGACAGGCATCCTAAATCCCTGTCATAGGCACTGGTGTGAGGAGTAGGATTTTGGAAGTTAGACCAACCGTTTACTTTTTTCACTACTTAGAAAAACATTCTTTTTAGAAAAATAGCAGTTATTTTCAAGTTTCTTGATAATCACTGGGAATAAAAGATTTGCTACTGTAATCCTGGAGTGTTAGTAAAGGCAAGGGTCCACTGCTGCTGAGTTGTTCAGCCACTCACCTCTAGAGAAGGTAAACGCTCTCCTGCTTTTGTGGCTGGCCTTGGAAGTGGCTTCCCTTGGTAAGAATTTGAACCTTGTAGCTCAGACTAAGAAATGTGGGATAAGGCCAAATACCCAATGACATAGATTAAAAACTGATAGAACTTTTGAGAGAAACAAAGTATTTTTTTATCTGCCCAATTATAGCTTCAAGTTCAGTGGAATTTATAAGTCAGATGGCTTTAATCATTTCTGTAATCAGTATAAGAAATATTCAGCAAGTGAATCCTTTGTGATGAAGCAGCTCATGGTGAGGCTCAACTTTATCGTGGGCTCTTCCCCGTCCCAGTGACTGCAAGAAGAGAGCTTTGCAAGGTGACTTCCTATGCTGGGTCAAAAGGCAGCAGCAACAGCTGCATCTATAGTTGACCCTTGAACAACGCAGGTTTGAACCGCACTGGTCTGCTTACATGTGGATTTTTTTTCAATAACTTATCAGTAACTATATAGTTGGCCATTTATATTCCTTCATTTTGCATCTGCAGATTCAATCAGGTATGATCAAAAACAGTATTTTCAATCTGTGGTTGGGAACCCACAGACATGGAGGACTAACGGTGTGCATTGTTTATGCCATTTTGTATAAGGGACTTGAGCATCCAAGGATTTGGGTATTTGTGTGTGTGTGTGGGGTGATCCTGGAACCAGTCCCCCACAGATACAGAGGGCTGACTGTAGTTAAGTTTTGGGGAGTTAAAAGTTATAGGTGGATTTTCAATCGCACGGGTGTCAGTGCCCTTAACTCCGGTGTAGTTCAGGGGTCAACTCTATTTCATATGTAGGCCTTGAACATGAGATAGTGCAGACAGAAAAACTTGATTTAAAAATGAGCATGTGTAGTAACATGAGGGAGTTCAGATGGTGTAGGCAGAAGTTAATATTCCACTTGTGAATCTGAGCACAAAGCTTCAACACCATTTAACTGAAAGCCAGATAGAGTCCCCTTATCAAGGCTCTGTTATGAAGTTGCAGGGTTTCCCCGACACACTGTAAGTCAGCTATTTTGGTTTAGCTCTCATCAGCACTTTGAATTTAGCTTTGCCTCTGTGCTTTTGTTAGGTCATCTCATCCTTTATTCAATTTTCCTTTAAAGTAGTGGCCCTGAGTGCCCTCTGAGGCTTCAGCTTCATTATGGATACAACCTAGACTATAGTTGAATAGGTTAAACCTTTTTTAGTGTTGGTGTATAATTAGAAAACTTTTAAAATTAGGTGTCCCAGTTATTTATTTGAATAGCTTTTTGCTGAGAAAGCTTAATGGACTTAATAGAGCGGAGGGTATTTTGAAATCCAAGAAACAGTCCCATAGCTCACGACAGCAGGCAACCATGCAGAAGCTGGCGGCGGTCAGCTTGATTGTTGGACCCGCTGGATGGGGAGCGCAGAAGACACTGGTGATAAAGACCAGCAGTAGGGAGATCAATGGGTCAGCTCATTTTTTTCTATATTATTTAGTACTAATGTGTGATTTTTTGGAAATACCTGTTGGATTTTTCTGCATACATTAAATTTTTGTACAGTTTTAATTCTATATATTGTCTTGGAAGGATACTGTGTAATGATGGGCCAGGCCTAAAGTAATTGGAGACTTTCAATGTATGTAATATTTCATAGATTGCATGCTATTAAGTCTGTGAGGGTAGTATATCTTTGTTTTATCATAAGTTTCCCCATTTATCATTTTATAAATGAGGTGAGATGGTGGGCAGTAGGAATTCCAAATGAATGTAGAAATCTTACATGCTACATAATATTGTTGCAAAGATGACCCAAGTCTAAAATCTGCTGACCAGTAAGCAACCATATTATCAGGATAAAGAATCTAATGAGGGAATGTTTTCCTTCTGAAATGTTTCTTTTTGACTTGTTGCCCACTCTGTTCCCTTAAAAAAAAATCAAAAAGGAGTGACTTAAGAGTTCCCCTTTTTTGGGTATTACTGTTTGAAAGGCCATGGTGGTATGAATGAAAATACACTTGTCATTGACCTTATGGCCAAGACAATAAATCTGAAAATGTCAACAGTCAAAATCTAGACCTGAGAGATTCAGCCTCCTGTGCTTGAAACAAATATGAATCTTCTTTAGTATTTTCCATCTTTTGGCCATTTGCTTTCTGTCTCCCTCAGGGCACCTTATGGTTGGCAAGGGCCTACTACTGTACTTTTGTTATGCTTCTAGAAGTCACCAGGTGAGACATTTAATCCCTCCCTCTCCTCCCCACTTCTGTGTATTACCCAACTAGACTGTCTTACTCATCTTCAGTGACTTCTGCCCTGTAGCTGTGCTCCTGGGCACACCTCTTACCTTGGAAAGGATTCAGTGGCAGGTGACTGCCCCGTCTTGAAAGAAGGGGGGACCTGAATCACTTTTGAACCACTTTGGCCAAGAACTCTTGAATGGTGTTAAAGTGATGATTTCCCTCAGATGATCTACTTAGCATCATAGAATTTTAGAGATTTTAGTTTGATCTCATTTTACTGAAGTCAGATATCGGCTAATTAATAATGGTCAAGTTTCTGACTCAGTGCTACTTGGTACTCTTTCTACAACTGTCTTAATTGAATGTGCTTTGTTTCTTTAAAAATTCAATAGTTCTACTTGATGTCCTCAGGAAGAAACTTGAAAAGATATGCTATGTTCCGATAAATACCACCAGAGTACTCAGACTTGTTTAAAGGAGTGTACTAAGTGCAACCCTAATTAGTGAAAAATCCTGATTTTTAAGCCTTCTAAAACTGCACTCAGTACAAAATGGTCTTTTCTATTAGGTGTTATTAGCAAAAACATGACTTCAGCACTGGCAGGAGCACAGCACACAGCCTTATTTGAGAGAGCCTTACAAACAGTTCTTTGTGAAACTGAGGCATTGCGCTCATTACCTTAAGTTTACTTTATGCTGAGCTTTGTTCCTGTTTCTTATTGAGAATCCCATAATCCTATAAAAAAAAGTGACAAATTAAATGACAGGGCCTTGCTAAATATCTTAAGATTTTCTTTTTTGTAAATTCCCAACCAAAAAGCTTATTTTCACATTAAAATGGAAACGCCTTTTGCACCTTCAGAATTCTATGAAAAAGCAGTTTTTATCATATCTTGTGTCCATACATTTTTTTTCCTTAACAATAGTTTACAAAAAGAACATAAACAGTTTGTGACCTGGCCAGCTGTATTTTTAGCTCCCAGAGGGAAGGTTGGTATTCTTGGTAAAACCATGCAGGAAAACAGGAGGGAGCAGTCTGTTGCCAGTAATGTTTCTTGTGTGCCATTAAACCACCTCCATGAGTGGGGGAGCATTCCCTTTCTAATTTTGAAGTTGTATTTGGAATTGTTGCTGTGTACTAAGAACTTGACCTAAATAAAAATCCCACAAAGTGCATCTAAGTGTCTTGTGAACATATTTATGAAAGTAACCTTTCTTTCTAAGGTAGTATGTGAGCGTAAATGTTGGAAAGACTTCCCCGTTGCCCTAAACCAGGGGTAGTCAACCCTTTTATACCTACCGCCCACTTTTGTATCTGTTAGTAGTAAAATTTTCTAACTGCCCATTGGTTCCACAGTAATGGTAATTTATAGTAGGGAAGTAACTTTACTTTATAAAATTTATAAAGCAGAGTTACAGCAAGTTAAAGCATATAATAATAATTACTTACCAAGTACTTTATGTTGGATTTTTGCTAAGTTTGGCTGAATAAATCTTTATAAAACAACTTACGATAGCCTGGCCTGTGGTGGTGCAGTGGATAGAGCGACGACCTGAAATGCTGAGGTTGCCAGTTTGAAACCCTGGGCTTGCCTGGTCAAGGCACATATGGGAGTTGATGGTTCCTGCTCCTCCCCCTGTTCTCTCTCTCTCCCTCCTCTCTAATAAAAATAATTAAAAAAAAGAATGACCCCATCAATATCAGGTATTATAAAAAACACTAGTTAAATCTATCTTTTTATTTATACTTGGGTTGCTCAGCTACTGCCCACCATGAAAGCTGGAACGCCTACTAGTGGGCAGTAGGGACCAGGTTGACTACCACTGCGAATCTAAACCAAACAACTTTTTATTACCTAAGTCCTAAAAACTTCAAATATTTAAAATGTTGAACCTTAAAATAATTTTCACCTTTCTAAAATTCTGTTCGGCAGCTGTTCTAAATAATTATCCCTGTTTTTGCTGTAAGTGAACCTTTCCCCAAATACATGTTATTTTAATATAAAAAGGACAGGTTCTATTTTTGCCCTATTTTTGGTAAATGGCAGTGATTTGTAAATGCATGAGAATACACCTTTATACATAACACCTTGACATAGCAGCCCAACACAATTGTGATACAGAAGCTTTGAACAAAAAGGATCCCTTTTGTACTAGCTTGTACCTAGTTGTACTTCTATTTAAAGAAAAACATCTATTTGATAACCAACGCTCCCTAATTTACTTCAAGGTTAAGCAATTGAACACTTCAAGTTGTAATTTACTTTCACACTCAATTTGTTCTCACCACACAACCTATTTTTGGGTACCCCAACCTAATAAATAGGAAAACCAGGTTCTTAATGGTACCAATCTACAAACAGTCAAGTAAAGTCCCCATGTTTAAATGAAATCTATGTATTTTTATTAAGGATTGGTAAGCTGACATAGTGAAAACATGTAACTGAAAAACAAATTTACACTGTATGACGACTGTCCCAAGCCATTACAATAGTTCACTGACAGTAACTGGCAAGAGTAACTTGGAAAATAACTTAACCCAGCAGTAGAACAAAGACATCGTCAGTAGTACTGAATATATCTCTCTCATATATATCTATCTCTCTCTATATATATAGGTTTGCACAATCGGGGAGAAAGGCACATAATGAAATGAGTGTACATTTAAACAGAAAATAACAGTAACAAAGTTGAAAGAAAATTGTTACTTCATCTTTACCGAGCTGTGCATAATCATTTGAATAATGTCCTCCATCTTCTTTAATGTAGTTCCTTTTGCCTTCTTATTCCTGCTTTAAAAAAGTATACTCCTGCATTGTATCTATTTTTTATTTAGAGCAAAGCTCCCATAGCTTACATGTCAGTGTGAGCCTTGACTCACTTTATAAAAGAATTGGGAAGAGAGGGAACAATCCCAGTTAAATATAATGTGCAATTTTCCTTTAAAATAGTAAACAATGTTTTTGCACCATTTAGCACAAGCTAATGATACTTTATTTTAAATGTACATGTCTATAAAAGGACTTCACTAGTGGTTGATAAGAAAATTAACCAAAATCACTTGAAACATTCCAGTTTATGCTTATTTTCTAGGAGAGATTATTTACAAGTAGAGAAAAAATATAGGAGACGGCAGTCATGGGAAATGGTAGTTTCTGGTATTAGGTTACAATAACTTTAACAAACAATAGGCAGGTCCCAAAATGCAAAGATTATTATTTTTTCCCTTAAGTGCTACAAGTTTACTCTATGAAAAGGTTGAGGCTTTCCACATTTGAGCTTGGTATTTAGAGCCATTTATGATCAACATCTTTTGAACTTTGCCATCTTTTACCTACGTACTCTTCACTGTAACCCTGACTCAACTCACTTCCCTCAGTGTCTTTGGTAGAAAGCAGCCAGTCCCCTTTTAGGCAGATGACCATCTATTTCCTGTGAGATAGTCACTATTTTTGCATAAACTAGAACTACTCACCTTCTTTTCAATAGCACCTCGTAACTGCTTGTTAGATCTTGCTATTTCTCCAAAGGAATTCAAGGCACTGGGATTATAGCAGATACTGTTTTCTCTTCAAAATGGTTTATTACTTCAAGCAAAGAACAAACCAATTGGAAATTTTTACCCTTCAAGTGTTTATCAAGTATAGTGTTTGCTTACTTTTATTTAGCAAGTTTATTTTACAGCTAAGTATCATTTCTTTTACAACAGAGCACTTGTTTAGTCTGAGGGATAGACTGGTAAGGTGCAGAAATGTTCTCCGCTTGAATTTTTAAAGGAAAATAAATCTTAGGTGGGATATATAATTCTGTCTACTTGCATCTCTCCGTGGATCAAATCACAACTTTACAAGGGGGTCACATGTTCCTATAGGATTAGGGATAGCCTGCTTTATACAAATAACATAAACTATATAAAACAAAACTCAAGTGCCACAAGGTACTTGCAACGTCAAGTGATCTTTAGACAGAATCCTCTAGCAGGTGTATAAATCCAAATCATTCCTATTTCATTTAAAGCAAGTCAGGGTCATTCAGGTTTAATTGTTCTAAATTTGAATGAAATCTGAGATTACATCAGTTATTCTGTAAGTTATTAAAAAATTCGGTAATAACATATAAAAGTAGGAAAACATTTTTTACTTGTTTAAAATTACCTTGTGTTTGTTACATAAAATTGCTTTTAGCAGAGGAAAAAAGGTGAAAAGAGGGTTCTACTGGTGACCTGATAGTCAAATCAAACCAATCCACATCTACCTGAAAAATGTTTTTTAGGCTAATTTATGACTTGACATTCTTGACACAAGCTTATTAACAACTGTATTTTCCCAGAACAACTTCTGAAACTAACCGGATGCACAGCTCCCATTAACCTTGATCTCAGAGTGGTCACTCTACTGGAATTATTCATGATTCCCCAATTTTGCTTAAGCTTTCTTGATAAACTCAGCATTGTTTTCAGTGGCAGGTAAACTTACACAGAGAGGGGACTTCTAAGACAGTTCACAGCCCTTAGCAGAATATGCCACCAGTGGCCAGGAGCACCTTGATTTTAGAGGACTGGAAAAGATCATGTCTACATGACTTTGTAAGTTTCTGATGAAAATCGTGTCCTATAACCTAAGAGTCAGCAATCTTTCTCATTTTAAAACGTCAAATTTTAAAAAATCTAATTTACAGTTAAGTAGGTATCTGAAAAAACCTTAAGACTTTTCCCAAGTGAGAATTATAGTAGCTAGGGAAAAAATTTTTTTAGTAAAAGCGAAGCTGATGCAATTTCAAGAGAATAACCTAACATTTATATTAATACCTAGAAATCTGATGTAAGTTGTTGCTGACCTTCAGAGTTGGTGCCAATTTTGAAATTATCTCTAGTGAAACGGTGTCACCAGTTAACCAGTCACTAGCTCTAACAGGCACCTGTCTGCACTGCCCTTCACAACAGGCTGAGTTCGTCTTTCATCACAGCCAGGTGGGCTGTGCTGGGTGAGCTGCTGAGCAGGAGGCAGGGAGAGAAGGCACAGGCTAGTGTCATCTGGCTCGGCTGTTTAACCACGGACACCAGAGAAAAGGACAATTACAAATAACAGTAGTCTCGAGAAAAAAAAACCCACAGCTACATCCCAACATTAAAAAAAACAAACTACTTACTAAACACTGGAAGTATCTTTTTTTTTTTGGTTTGGTTTCACACATAACAAAGGGAAAAACCATTAATAGCCTTTTCCATCTTTGGAGAAATGTAAACAACCTGTTGTCAGCCAAGCCAATGGGTTGGGGTAAAAATGACAGTTCCTCCTCTGGTGCAACTCTCATCCCTTGTGTTGTTCTAAAGGATGTTGGCCCTGTCAGGAAAATGATACACCAAAAGGTTCAGCCTAGGATGGTTGTCAGCAGGACTGACATAAGCAAGAAATCCTAGGAAAGCCCACACTGAAAAATACCGGCTGTAGCTGTGGGGCTCAAATCATGGGTGAAGGAAGACTGAGGGCACATTATTAAAGTTGCATCTGTCCATCTTTATGTAAAAAACATTCCACCGCAACAAAAACTCTAGTGATGAATATATCACTGGATTCATATCCTTAACTCTACCTCACAAGTAAAGGTGACTTGTAGAGTATAAAACTGTAGGCAGAGAGAATGGGAAACTACACTTCACTCGTGATCACACTGGAAAGTGGCTGTCTACTCAGATGTTACCCAAACTGCGAGCATGCTTTAACGATGCAGCTGTGTTCAAGGTCACTTCAAAATCGTAGTATCTAGCACACAAACCTTCTCAACAAAAGATCCCAAAAGTATCTTTTAAAGAAGCATGGCTTTTAAAAATGCACAATGGTCTGTATTACTGCTCTATAAGTACAAGAATATATCAAACAATATCCTGCAGACATGGTGATGGTGGTGACAGTTATTCCAGATGCTCCACGATGTGGAGAGTTGGTTATATGGGCATCTTGTGTGCACCGCACTTGACCTTACTCGTGAACTGCTATCAGTTCCACTGCATCGGCACACTTTTTCCTTATGGGACAATGTCAAAAGATTTCTGCAGTTGGCACTGAGAATCCTTAGTCACAACAGGCAGAGACTTTCATTACAAGATGTGCTCATTTATCATTCCTAGGGTGGCTAGTTTCTATTTTTTTAAGAGCAGCTTGAAATTGCATTTTATTCCTAATGGTTCAATTGATCACATTTCTCTCGTACAAAGGAAAAGTCACAGGGAAAAAAAAGCATATGAGGTGTAGCATGAAGCATAATTAGTGTGTCAGAGCAATGATTTCATGTGATACCAAAACTGCACATGCATAATATATAACGTTGCTTACTGTACTTGGACTGCACTACTCCCACAGCCACCTGGTAACCTGGATGCATCTCCACAACCAGGCTGCAATGAGCAAGGACCCTAGGGTGCTCCAGTACCAAAACCTCACTTACTCCCCTCCATGATAGTCCCATAACTTAAAGGAACTCTGTATTACACACTACAATCCATATACAACCTGATTAATGATACCTGCATAGGGGCCATTTTGTTCCTTTCTGTAATCACTCCAACCTTCTAGAAAGCAATACACAAAGACATTTCTGGTGATTCTGTTATTCATATGATGCACCGTATTGGACACAGGATGGGTATTTTTGATATAGCAACTGTCTACAGACACCTAAGATCAACATTTTCCTAAAGCACACACTTAGAAGAAGATAACTGGTGATCCAAAGACATCCTGGGACTGAACATTCTAGGGTATTATGTCAGATATTCTTACAATAAGTCAAAGCAAGGATTGTGAAGCCAGACTTGATCAAGCTTCACAAAGCCCATGAAGGATTCCAACAGTATTAAAAAACTATCCAAGATTATAGTACTAAATTATCCATGTACTGTAGGCAGAGAGCCTACCTGTGACGACAATCCTAGATTCAGGTGGACCACTGTGGCAGCATTGCATCTAGAATGGTTTAGTGACACTGTATTCACTTCCTACCACAGCTGTGTAGTGTCTGAAATTTCCCCATAACGCACTATTGACCCATCTGAGGTTCAGAGACTCTGCTGATTAAAGTGCCCCTTTATGTATAGTGATAAAGTGTCAAGCAGTTCTAACTTCAGCCAACTGGGGAAAAAACAAAAGCCCTATAGATGCATCAAACATTCTGGTTGTCTTCTCAAACTGAGAAACAGCACATTTTACATCTATTCCTTAATGTATAATACACAACATGCACAGATAGGCTGCACATGGAAACTTATAAAATAAGTCATCTAAATAAGTCATCAGAAGCTTTTTTTTTGGTCCAATCCACATGACAGATAATAGAAATCATAAGGGATAGGACACACATCCCCTTCCATGCCTCTTTTGCCCAAAATACACAATCCATTTTCAGATTAGGAGAGAAAAGGAATAAATAGAATCACTCCCAGCTATATATATACACATATACATATATGTATACATACATATACATATGTATACATATATATACATATACACACAATGTATAGCTATGTGTGTACACACATACACACACACAGCTGGACACTACCTGAATAACATACTAGAAGGCTCTGAACACCTGAATTCATAGATGATCAGGTGAGCTGATTGTAGAACTGATTACAGACACCATGAAAATCAAGTCCTATGGCAGCTACCAGTCTCGTGAGAGCTTGGTGTTCTGGTCTCTCTTGGGGGGAGCAGGAGGGGGTCCTCTCCGCAATGTTGCATAGCCCGATATATGACTGCCTCCATAACCAGCTTTCTGTTGATCAGAAAGCAGTTCCGGGGGTGGCGGGGGTAATGCCATGTCGTCCATGGTGGCTGTGGGTTCGGCTCTGGACATGCGGGAGGAGGACAGCGAGCCATGCCGGGTGATGGACTTCCGTTGCAGTGTCCTGTTGAGGTCAGCCAGGAATCCAGGCTGGACACTAAGGCTGGATTTTGGAGAGGTGGGCACTTGCGGCACAACTGTGGCCATTGCTGGCTGCTCAGCGGTCTCCGCGTGGGTGAGGCGCGTGCTGTCATTCCGTCTGGGTCGTGTGGGCGGCGGGGCCTTCTTCACTGACGGTTTGGCCCATGACTGTGGCTGAGGACTAACAACTGCCACTTTTGGAGAAATGTTTCCCAAGAATGCTGCTGGGATCTCTATGGGGGGCAGAGGAAGCTCTACTTCAGGAGGAGGGGGTGGAAAGTCAGAGTCTGATGGGGGAGAAGGAAATTCTACCATGGGGTCTTTGCCACGCCCACTCAGGACAGACGCTTTTGCTGCCACAACCCCCTGTTGGAGAACTCCAGAAAGATTTAGTTTCCCGGGTTTGGGGGGTGCTGCAGGAGGTGGTGGGGTCTCCTTGCTGGGAGACCCAGGGGGTTCTGCTGGCGACGTGAACTTGCTGACTAGACTGTCCACGGAGGGTCTCGCGGGCTCGGGCTGCTCGGCACAGCCACTGGACTTGATGCTGGAGTTTCGCTGTGGGGTCGGGGGAGGTTTCTTCCCCCCGGGGCTGGAGGTCTTACTGGTCTTTTTGCCTGGAGATCCACTTTTGTCAGGGGTAGGGGAAGCTGTCGGTGTAGGTGGTGGTGGTGGCGGCGGCGGCGGTGGCGGCGCTGGGGCTGGGGGAGGGGGCGGGGGAGGGAACACCAGGCTGCTCTCAGGAGGAGGAGGAGGGAAATCTGGAGAAGGGACAGAGATCGAGCTGGGCTGCCACTTGGGTTTTGCTTTCACAGCAGGAGGGGACTGTGGGGCTGTATTGGCTGGGACCGGCTTGAGGGGCTGCGCCTCCACGGGAGGAGGGGTGGGAGGTGGGGGGAACTGGCTGGCCATCTGCTTCACTACAGAGGGCGCTGGGGACAGTGGAGAGGGAGGTGGCTTCCCGCTGAAGCTCTGATGCTTGGGGAACGTGGGGGGCGGGACTGGACCAGCAGGAGCCACCGGAGAGGGCGGAATGTGAGGAAAAGCCGGCTGCTTTTTCGCGGGGGGTACTGGAGGAATGGGTATAGGTGGCACAGTCTGTGTCGCAACGGGGGGCATGGTCTTGGTGCTAGTTGGTGGCAAAGTCACAAGAGGCTTGGGAGGGGCCTGAGGAGGGCCGGGAGGAGGGGCTGGGGGCGTTGGAGGAGCTGCCTGAACAGCGTGCTGAACGTGATGAATCTTCAGTGGAGGGGGAGGGGGGCTGAACTGTGGAAGGGACTGGGCACAAGGCGCAGGTTTCAGCTGGGCCATTGCTGAACCTGGGGTGGGGGCTGGAGGTGGGGGTGGGGGTGGGGGCACCACTCCATTGGGGGGCACCGGGATCTGAGGCTTTGCCGGCTGTGAGGTCAAGGGCGGAGGCTGCATCGCTGAGGGTGGTGGCGGCTTAAACAGGGGTCCTGAATGCTGAGAGGCGTTCTGCAGCCTGGTTATTGTGCTGTACTTGACAAACATGGTGGCTGCTGAGCCCCCAGAAGGTGCGGACTGGCTGGGCAGAGGAGGGGGGGGTGGGGGCGGAGGTGGGGGGGGGCGGAGGAGGGGGCGGCGGCGGGGGTGGGAGCGGAGGGGAAGGCTGGGAGGCGGTGTAGGGGTTGACTGGTTTAGGTTGTGGGGATAAAGGGGGCATAAGCGAAGTGTAGGCTCGATTCATAGATTCCATTCTGGCCTAAAAGGAGTATGAAAGGGGTGAGAGAGAAAACACAACAGAATGGTTACAGAGGTAAGCCTGATTGGGTCAGAGTAAAAAGCAAGGACTCAACATGCATGAAAAGATGCAGCAGCTGGTGATTACAAAGACAAACGATGTCAGGAAGGTTAAAATCTGACTCCCTAGGCAGCAAGGGCACAGGAAAAACTTGTTTACCCAATATTTTTTTATTTTTATTTTTTGTATTATTCCCAAGTGAGAAGTGGGGGGTAGAGGGTGGAGAGGAGAGAGCAGGCCGACCCCGCAGGCGCCCAACAGGGATCCACTGGGCATGCCCACCAGGGGGCGATGCTCCGCTGTGGCCGGATCCATTCTAGCACCTGAGGCAGAGGCCATAGAGCTGTCCTCAGCACCTGGGCCAACTCTGCTCCAATGGAGCCTTGGCTGCTGGAGGGGAAGAGAGAGAGAGGAAGGAGAGGGGGAAGGATGGAGAAGCAGATGGGCACTTCTCCTGTGTGCCCTGGCCAGGAATCGAACCCGGGACTTCCACACGTCTGGCCAATGCTCTACCACTGAGCCAACCAGCCAGGGCCCAACAACATTTTCAAAAGGCTAGACTGCCTAACAATCCAGGAGCAATTTCCTATTCTAAAAGCTATTTCGTGATGGGAAACACGAATGGGCACTGAATGGAGCCTTCCATGGGAGGCCTCTGAGCCCTGAGCCCACCTGTATCTGGCAAGGGGAGATGTGATGGCTGGTGGTCACCTTTCAGTCCATGACTCATCTACAACAAGCAGATGCCACAACTGGGTTTAAGAGTGCTGGTGGAGGGCCTCCTGAGGAGTGAGGATGGCTTTTGATGCTAATGAGCTGACACGTGAGAGTGTGAGAATGTTCAGCAGGCATGCACAGTCACACAGGAATGAATGAACTTGACACACACACACTCATGTTCACGTGAGACTTTGCATCCAGCATGCACAGAAGTTCAGCAAGGCAGGTAAAGAGGGGGCATCCCTTACATTTGTTTTACTGGGAAACAAAGAAATGTTTCATAAACATTACAGCGAAAGATCATAACTATATCATACAGAAAAAGCCAGAAGAAAACAAGGAAACTTTAAAAGGCCGCAGTAAAGGAAATGCATCAAGAAAGGGGGGCCAGAGTTTGTCAACAACCTGCTGACCGGCCCCCTGAGCACCTCTTGGCGTTGCCCAAATAACCAAATCTGGTCATTTATTTCATGGAACTACTCATGCATGGGTGTGGTTCAAGTTCTTTTAGAAAGAATAAAGGAAGGACCCTTGGTTTAATAAGTTTGGGAACATCTTTTAGACTCTTTGAACATCCTATGAGGATACACGATAAACTATTTGTTTCCAGTTATGAATGACATCTAATTAGCATGGAGAACACTTAGGTTAGTGAACTAAAAGGCTCATTACATGGCTGAATTCTAATGCTCACCAGGACACTTGAATGTTTAAAAACTGCACGTCAAAGTAAAAGCATTAGTCTGCAAGACTTGGTTACAGGATCACCCAGGTTAATGTGTTTCCAAAGAACAGTCCCTGACCTTAACTTGACCCTGTCTTGGCTGCTGCAGGGGTGCAGACCTTAGCTGTGCTGGCCTTCTCATCTGGCACCTGAGACTGAGGTAACAGAAGAAACACAGGGGGATCAGGACTCAAACACATCGTCACTGCTGCATGGCTGGTCCGTGCTCTTTCTGCAACTGCAGTGAGACTCCCTGCGTGGTCGCAGAGCACTTGAACCTGTTTCCCTTGGCCTTCCGTTTAAAATGCACATGGATAACACCATTCAAAATTTAGTAAGTCAGAGGCTTTTTCTCCAGATGTCCGAATTACGTAAACCTGCTTTTCTACTACATACACTGAATTATTAGCACCAGATTGGGAGGGGGGCTTCTCCATCCAAATTTAGTGGGAGAAAGGAGAATTATTTCTTAAAGTTTCTGCTGCTGATAAGGGAGTTAAACTATCACTGTTTTGAGAATTTAGGTAATTAGAACTAATTATCAAATATTTACTTCCAAGAGATGCCCACATTGGGTTACTAACGCCGCCTCCACCCTCCTGAGGGCCTATTAACTAGATATGCAAATAAAGGAATAGAGAAAATTACTCATATAATTCTCATTGGTGAATGCACTTGCATAAGTGATTCAGACCAAAAGAACAAAAACATCAAAGTGATTGTTCAAATAAAAAAAAAAAAGGCCAGACCAGGCAGGCGACTGGTTCCCCAGTGACAGCGTGAACGCTGGCCTCCTGAGAGGTGACGCAGCCAGGACACCTTGCCACAGAACTTCAGAGACAACGTGATATGGCCATTTTCAACCATCTAAAGAACCTCTCCATTTTTCTAAAGCAGCGGTTCTCAACCTGTAGGTCACGACCCCGGCGGGGGTCGAACGACCAAAACACAGGGGTCGCCTAAAGCCATCGGACATACATATTTTATTTAAAAATGTATTGTATAATAAATATGTATTTTCTGATGGCTTTAGGCGACCCCTGTGTTTTGGTCGTTCAACCCCCGCCAGGGTCGCGACCCACAGGTTTAGAACCGCTGTTCTAAACAATCTTGCAATAACTACACTCATCCTCAGTGTCCCAGAATGAGGTACTATACAAGGCTCAGGGATCCAAAATTTTAAGGTGATTAATTTAAATGTAGCCTTCCACATACACTATAATTTGAGAAAATTCATCAATGCACAGAGAAACTCCAAAAAAATAGAAGAAAAAAGAATGAGTCTGACTAAAGAAATAACCATTAGCAGCTTCTCTGGAACAAAATTAGGGCACTGGCACAAATGGTGTTGCTCCACCCAAATTAAGGAGGAAGGAAAGAAATTGTTATTTCTTAAAAATCTGAGCTACTGAAAAAGAGTTAAACTGCCAGGGTTTTTCATTTGTTTGGTTTTGAGAACTTACGTCTCTAAAGAATATACAGAAACAGAGCCAAGAAAGACTCCTATCGAAGGAATAAAAGCAACAAGCTAAACCCACGGAATCCACAGAGCTCTACATCAGAGAACACAGGGTGCTGCTACCTTGCTGGACTCCTCCAGCTGGGTGCCTCTTCTCCAGGCTTCCGAGAAGATGGAGCTCACGGTGCTCTGGGAACGGGCGTGTCCTGCGGGCTGGGTGTCGGACACTCCGCTATCAGACTGAGTAGAGTGATTGGACTGAGACTCTGTTTAAAAGAGATTTTCAAAAATAAGGTTACGTAAATCAGTATTCTGACAGTATAAATACGTGCATTCAGACAGATCTTTTACACAAGCCCAGGTGCTACATAGAAGAGTAACAAGTTACCTTTACTCATTTCACATAAAGCACAGCCCGTATTATCTACTGGAAAACTTCCCTTACCTTAGGGCAGTGGATGGCAAACTCAGTCAACAGAGCCAAATATCAACAGTACAACGATTGAAATTTCTTTTGAGAGCCAAATTTTTTAAACTTAAACTATATAGGTAGGTACATTCCTTATCGAGGTAGCACCTGCACATGGTATTTTGTTGAAGAGCCACACTCAAGGGGCCAAAGAGCTGCATGTGGCTCACGAGCCACAGTTTGCCGACCAGGGCCTTAGGGGCCATTAGGAAATCTTGATTCTTTTAAAACAGTTCATCATGAAAAACTGATAATTACAATGAAAAGTACCCACAACATTATTGCTACCCTGACAATCTGTCTTGGGAGAACTCCTAGCAAACGAAATTAATGAGCCGTCAATAGAGAACTATTAGTATCTTCACTGCATTGAGAGTCAATCTTTTTATACCCCTGTGGCTCCAGGCATCCCCGAGTTCTCACTTATAAGCTTAGATCTACACAGGATGATCACATCCTTTTTCCCAGCAATGAGCAGTACTTAGCATTTGACCCCCGCGCAAGAAGTGTGTTTCCTAGGAATTCAGGTATTGGCAGCACAAGGCGGCAACCGTAGTACTGTCAGCCTGGCCTCCTGGCAAAGCGCAAGGAAAAGTCTGCACGGGAGCTGGGAATGGCTGAGGGACAGTGTCATCTGAGTGACACCCAGGCTCAGAGAACTGGGAAGATTATTTCACTGGACTCCCAGTCAGGTAAGTAACCATGCAGAAGCATGAACCCAGTGCCTGAGGTCTGGAAGAGACTCAGATGTTAAAGCTAGTACTATGCAATCACTCTGTGAGAGGCGGGTATTGTTAGACTGCCCGAGATACTGTCCCCTCTAGCAAAAAATAGAAGTTGATATACTATTTATAAATTTAGAACTTAGGAATGGCTCTGGTTGTGAAGAATCACACTGAAGTAACCAGGTCTACTAGGAGCCTAGAGACACCTTTATATTGCTAGGAAACACTGCATTAGGTATTTCAACTACCTGGGATGCTGGAAGAACTGGACCCCGATTTAATGCTGGAGCTGGATAAGGAAGTCCAATCACAGGCAGACTCTGTTCTCTTCAAGGCCTCTTGATAGTTCAGGTAGAGCTGCTTCCCATACTAAACAGAAGGCAGTAAATGATGACATCCGAACGTCAAAGGGCATGATACGGATGGACGGTAGGAAAGGGGGATATATTTCTGTTTACCGATTCATAATCTGTATCAAAATTAATACCTATAATCCTTCAAAAATTCTTTTTTTTTTTTTTTTTTTTTCTTTTTTTCATTTTTCTGAAGCTGGAAACGGGGAGAGACAGTCAGACAGACTCCCGCATGCGCCCGACCGGGATCCACCCGGCACACCCACCAGGGGCGACGCTCTGCCCACCAGGGGGCGATGCTCTGCCCATCCTGGGCGTCGCCATATTGCGACCAGAGCCACTCTAGCGCCTGAGGCAGAGGCCACAGAGCCATCCCCAGCGCCCGGGCCATCTCTGCTCCAATGGAGCCTTGGCTGCGGGAGGGGAAGAGAGAGACAGAGAGGAAAGCGCGGCGGAGGGGTGGAGAAGCAAATGGGCGCTTCTCCTGTGTGCCCTGGCCGGGAATCGAACCCGGGTCCTCCGCACGCTAGGCCGACGCTCTACCGCTGAGCCAACCGGCCAGGGCCCAAAAATTCTTTTAATACCAGTAAATTATAATCTACTCTTTTCCTCATTTTTACAAAGATAGCAAGAAATTAACACTTGATAGTGTTCATTATCAATATAAAGATTTTATTGTTATTCCTCAAAAAAACTTTGATTTTATAGCTATAATATATTTTATTTCTAGTTATTTAGTAAGCATAAATATTTCTTCAAGTATTATGTATAATCATCTTTAAGATGTCCTTTAAAAGACTTTTTTAAGACTTGCTTTTTTATAAAGCAGTTTTAAGTTCATAGCAAAGTTGAGGAAGGTCCAGAAATTTTCCATACACTCCCAGCCTCTAAAAATTGCACAGCCTCCCCCATTACCAATATCCCCACCAGAATGGTACATTTGTTACAATCAGTGAACCTACATTAATGTATCACAAACACTCAAAGTCCATAGTTAATCAGAGGTTTACCCTTGGTGTTACACACTTATGGATTTGGACTAATGAATAATGACACGTACCCACCATTACAGCATCAGAGTATGAATATTTTCACTGCCCTAAAAATCCCATATTCCACTTATTCATCCCTTCCCTCCCCCCCAAGGCGATTTAATTTTCAAAAAAATGTGTCTAGGCTGAACTCTGCTATATGAGAGTCATACAATACATGCTCCAAAGCCAAAATAAGTCATTGACACTACACAAGCTTATACCAGCACTATTATTCCATATATACCAACTGTTAAAAGTTTATGCCTACCACCAAAGAAAGACATATTTATAACACAAGGCTTGAGAAAACCAGACATTGGCAAAATCATGAATATGAAACAACCAGAATAACTGTCATGACAATCAAAACCGTTATCACTAAATACCTACCTCATCATTCTGTCATCAAACCCGAAGAAATCTTACCTTTGCGATGCGGATACCATTGACCCACTGGTGCAGGGTCCTCACGTCATCACAGCAAAGATATTTGATGTACTGAGACTTCTTCTGAATCTGTGGGTGCTGCAAGGTTAAAGACAAAGTCCAAACAGTCTGCTGGAGAACTAAAGAAAACTGAACTCTATCAAAGCCAAACATACCCTGACAAGTTACAGATCATCAAAGTAATGGACAAATAATTTATACCTCTTATATAGCCATAAGGCCAAATAAAATGGCCCATTTATATATTTACAAAATAAATAAGGGCCTGACCAGGCAGTGGTGTAATGGACAGAGCGTTGATTGGGGACACTGAAGACCCAGGTTTGAAACCCTGAGGTCACCGGCTTGAATGTGGGCTCTTCTGGCTTGAGCGCAAGCTAACCAGCTTGAGTGTGGGATTGATGACTTGAGCATGGGATCATAGACATGACCCCATGGTCTCTGGCTTGAGCCCAAAGGTCACTGGCATGAACCTAAGGTCGCTGTCTTGAGCAAGGGGTCACTCGGTCTGCTGTAGCCCCCTGGTCAAGGCACATATGAAAAAGCAATCAATGAACAACTAAGGTACTGCAACATCGAGTTGATGTTTCTTATCTCTCTCCCTTCGTGTCTGTCCCTCTCTCTGGCTTAAAAAAAAAAGAGAGAGAAACTTGGGTTGAATTGCTGAATTTAGATCAAGATATCCAAGTTTAAAAATATTTTCACATCATGAAAAATTCCCAAATACCCCTCTACATTTGAAAGAAAAGTACATCGGGGGTAACAAAATCAGTAGAATTCTTTTATTTATTTATTTATTTTTACAGAGACAGAGGAGAGAGTCAGAGTGAGGGATAGACAGGGACAGGCAAGAACGGAGAGATGAGAAGCATCAATCATTAGTTTTTCGCTGCGCATTGCGACATCTTAGTTGTTCACTGATTGCTTTCTCATACGTGCCTTGACCGCGGGCCTTCAGCAGACCGAGTAACCCCTAGCTTGAGCCAGGACCTTGGGTCCAAGCTGGTGAGCTTTTGCTCAAACCAGATGAGCCCGCACTCAAGCTGGTGACCTCAGGGTCTCGAACCTGGTTCCTCTGCATCCCAGTCCGACGCTCTATCTACTGTGCCACCACCTGGTCAGGCAAAGTCAGAATTCTTAACCTATAAGACTATGAAAAAAGAAAATAATGTTTGATTTCACTTTGAACCCGCAGAAAGGGGTTCAGGAGACTCCAAACAAGAGTCTTTGGGAAAGCCTCCAGTGTTTCTCAGAGACGGACTGGACAGGGAGGACCATTCACAAGGTACAGCACCGGGAGGTGGTGGGCACTCCCACCTGCTGCAGGGTGCTCCCTGTGGACTGAAGACTACTCTGCATGCCCCTCTACTGGCAGGACATGCCTTCCAGGGAATGGGCAGCTTTGCAATGGCCTCATCGGATTTTGTTCTGCACAACCCAATGTACTTTTCACTTGAGTGTTGGACCACAAGTGACTGACTTGACCTTGATTACAAAATGCACGTGCTAGAACAGACCAGGTATTTTACTACACTAGGCCACCACCACTAGTCCTCGAGGATGAAAAACTATAAATCACACTTGGTTTTGGATGTAATGATTATTAATTATTACTTCTCTTTTTGTTATACTTTTAAAAAAAGGTTACATTTTACCTGAAGTATTTAAATTTAAGTTCAATTACAAGAGGCTTTAAAAATTCTCTAAAAAAATAAATTCTCGAATCATATTCATTTGTTGTGGAAACCCATGAAATCAATAAAATAAGCAATTTCATTAAGTTCTCAATGCAGCAGGAAGAGGAGGCCACCATTATAAATTATGTATCAGCATTGTTAAAAATCGATCTCTCTGGTCTACAATGACAGAAATGTAAAATTCACTTCTCTCTTTTATTCTATACATTGCTTCACAGAGCTCAGCTCCTATGATAAAACACTGAATACCAAAACCAATTTAGTTATTGAAAGCTCCAGTTTAAACTATAATCCTTCAACAATAAAAGGTTAGCAAAATAATACTTAACAAGATTTTTCTCCTGATAATATAGGCTCCATGACCTTCTCTTGAAATACATGCCTTTGTCCTCATTAGATCACATTATAATAAACCACCATGGCAGTCTTGAAAAAGCAGAGGAGGACAGGCAGAGGAGTAAATGCTTTTCTTGAAGAGGAAGGGGAATTTTATTTCCTTCATTCACTCAACTCAAATTCTTATTGACCAAGATCTATTTGCCAGATGCTTCAAGTAGATGTTGGGACACAGTACAAACAAAACAGAAGAGGCCACCGTTTGTGCAGAATGGGCTGACTGGAAAAGAGCTTTCTTCAGTGTTGCCAACTAGAGCTAGAAGAGCTGTCCTCCGTCTCCTGCTTCCCCAAGCCACTGCCTATCAGGCAGGGTTCAGACATCTGAACGAGGGGCTACAGATGGCTCTCAGCCTTTATGTTCACCCTGCCCTTTATGGTGATTTACAAACCATTCTTGACTGATTCCTTCCATTTCCCGAGAGTAGGGCTACTGCCAGGGGTAGACCACTCTCAGTGGCCCTGCCTGAGAGTGTGTGTGTGTGTTCTCTACACACAGGAGTGTTTTGGTTTTTTAAATCAACACAACACCAGAGAAAACCAAAGAGAAATTATCCTTTATTCTTCTCTCCTTATCCCTCTAAACAGAATATCAAAATAACACCCTGAAGAGTATTATGATATGATTATTTGAATATCTATCTACAGATTAATTGCTAGTTTAAAATTCATTTTAGGACCTCAAAAGTTCTTTTTCAACCTCCCACATAAAAAAGACATTCATCTACAGCTGTCATTACAGTCAGTCAGGTTCTGTGCCAATACCTCAGAAGAATACCTATTCTGCTGATATACCGCTATTTATCGTGTCATTTATTGAGTACATAGTATGTACCAGCTTCTGCTAAATATTTCACATACATTAGCTCATTCCAACCTCATGAAAGCCCTATGAGTTACATATTACCTTCACCATCTGAAAAGAAATTAAGGCACTGAGGGGTTCAGATCGCATTCCAAGTTATTTGCCAACAAGTAAAAGAAGCAGATTTTGAAACCACGCGATTTCACTGCATGACCCATGCAGCTAAATACTATGTCATATTACTGTCTTACAAGTGGTGAAATCTTCTGAATTTGCTGCCTTTCTTCTCTTTTCCCCAAATATTTCACCACTTTTAAAATCATACATGAGCTAAAAGCAGGTAAAGAGGAAACATTCTTGGCTAAAAATTAGAAGCTTTGCATTTAAATGCTTAAACAGTCCAAAAAGAATATCTTATGAAATTACTCTCCAAAACAAATGTACAAGCTCTACAGAAAAAGAGGTTATTATTTCATTTCTAAAGTGATGTTTATTTATAAAGTTTGCATTCTTTAATAAAAGGTAAAAAATTTGAGAAGTAAACAAAAACATTTAAGAATGCAATAAATTCTAGATTACTATTGTGCTATTAGATTATTTTTCTCCATTTATGCCAAAAAATTAGACTGCTATAAATTCTGTAACTAAAAGTTATGCTTTAAAATCAGTCTAAATGCCAAAGGAAAACAACTGAATGTATATTAACTACTTATAGCTTTGGAGACACATACAGCCTTGAAAATTAGTTCCTTCAACTAACATGCAAGAAGCTAAAAAATAAAAATATGCAATGCTTCACCCACTCCAACACTTGATCCCTCTAAACCTCAATAAATAATAAATAAATAAAAATATCCTTAAGCCTAATTTTGTAAGCTGCAAAAGGGATTAAAATAATACTGTAAGAAATAACAAGTGTTGGCGAAGATGTGGTGGGCTGAATATTGGCACAGCCACTATGGAAAACAGTGTGGAGGTTCCTTAAAAAGTTAGGATATAAGTACCATATGATCTAGCAATCCCTTTCCTGGGTATCTATCTGAAAAATATGAAAACACTAATTTGAAAAGATATATGAAAACAATCTAAGTGTCCGTCCACATGGATTTTCTGGGTCAATATGTGATGCCTAGAAATGCAGTGGCCATCTGTGACCGTGCGGTGAGCAGCCTGAGAACGAGCTGATAGGCAGAAGATGGAACAAGGGAAAGAATCTGTGTTCTCACTGATGGTATTCAGCCATTAAAATAACCACTCCTCGTCTATGAGATCCCCAAATAACTTATGTATATAGGTATTGATATTTAACTTATAAGATATTAAAACTTAGACAAAATTAAAACACAAGAATATACAAAAAGACACTCCACTACCCAAGAGAGCAAAGATATCATCACATCATGTTACCTCTTTGAAAACTCCATCATACATTTGTTAGAGAATAAGAGTGTAAGAGGCAACTCATATCTTAGCATCATTAGAAGAGTAATTTTGACATCATGGGCCCCTTTGACAGGTCCTCAGGGACTCCCAGAGGATTCTGAACCTCCTTTTGAAAACTGCTGAATTAAATTACTTTCTATTGGCTTTTAAAAAATTATTTGCTGCTATTATCTAAGTGATACAGTGGTATTCTCCAAGAAATGATTACTAATAAAGGGTTACTGCAGCACACCTAATTTTATCAAAGCAATAAAAACTACCCCAAAATCCCACTGACACTACCCCAAACCCAACTGACAATTCTCAGAAAAGCAAAATCAAATGATGATATAAACATGTAGACTTAAGTAGCTACCCAAGATGTAAGAGATGTAATCATCTCCATAATTATTCTGGGTTTTTAAAAGTTTTTATCAGTATTCTAACAGATCACTAAAAATTTACTATAAATGTCAGGTCTCAAAGTACAGGTATAATCGGTATAAGAAGCCCAAAAATTTGGATAAAGGAGGGAAAAAATCCTTATAAGCAGCTCTGACAGGTCATGATACATGCATGTGTTATCAGGGCTATGGTTGTGTACGGGGGGGGGGGGGGGGGGACGACACAAAAATTGGTACTCCACCAGATGAAAGCCAGCCCATTTTGACCTTGGGAACAGTGCCCTCTGATGGTCCTACTGAGTAAGTACAGGAGAAAAACTAAACCATACAAATTTTCTGTCCCACATTTGACTCTAAGTTTTCCTAAAATAAGTCTGTTATTAAAGTCTCAAATTTATAATCTACTTTATATACTATGACTCAAAGCTTACAATCCAGTACCTATTTCTTAGTACCATCAATCTAATAAGGGCTACTTAGCTAAGGGTCAAATGTGGTATATAGCACACTATTCTTTTCACTATCCTTCTCCATTCTTTTAAAAATCTATAGAAAAAAGCAAAACCAGCACACTTGATGAAGATCCAAACTACTCTAAAATGTCCAATAACCCGTCTATGTCTAACATCAATTAAAATTCCTAAGACGAGCTATGTTTACCTTTAGCACCAGACAATAGTCTGTCGGGGCTTTGTACTTGTTCCGATAGTCCTGTCCGTAGTACACATTGACATGATCCAGCTGGAGGAAGCATACCAGATCCCGGGAGACCTAAGACAAAACACCCAGAAGAGTGAGGAACAACAATGGGCAAGTAAGCAAATACAACCGGTAAGTTTCCAGTAGAAAATAAAAACTTTACCAAGTAGAAATTACTATTTTACAGAAGACAAGACAGTGAGATTCTATTTCTTTTTTAATCCATGATTCAACAAAAAAGGCCTTCTCTTTCACTTACTGTCTTGCCATTTACAATGAACACTGACTTGTTTGGAAAAGTGTGGCTTTATGTATAGTATATATGTATATATTAAATACAATATAGTGCAATAGAGCTTCCTGGGACGAACAAGAAAACAATGTAGTTCAGTGTCTGTACATGCCTATCTCATGTACAGTGATTCTCAAGTCGGGCGTCCTCACCAGTTACCCAGAAGCAACAATTTATACCTTTCAGGATGGCAGTAAAGACTGGAAGAAATGATACTGTAAGGCCCTTGAAACAGTGCTGGCCCCAGTGAGCACAGAAGTGAGAGGTACTAAGGGAGCCCTCAAAAGCAGGTTGAAGCATCTATAATCCCAGAAAGCGATTCTTCCCAATGACGACAAGCAAAACTACTCTGATAGAGAAGTTCCAAAAATAATAAATAAAAGTATGGTTTCAGATTTGAGAAGAGAATCGAGATGGGCCCAATTAAGGACCAGAGAGAGAACGTCTTGAGGTTTTGTCTTTATAACAGATCAGTAACCAGAGCAAAGTTCTGTGTGTCCTCCAGAAGCTGAAATAAGAGCCTAGAGTCTCCTTGTCAGCACTCACCACAAATTAGCATAATGAAGAAACGCAAAAGCTAATAGCAGGGGACACACCTTCGCTTTTCCTTTAGGGACATAGTAAACACCAGATGCTCGCAGGAGAAAATAACGCTTCTTCCAGGACTTCTTGCCATCATCTTTCAACCAAAGGACTCCTTCAATTTCTGGTACAGTCACAGAACTTCCACAAAAGCATTCCTAAAACAAGAAGGTAAGTTGAAAAGACATATGATTCTTGGATTCTCAGAACAACAAAGTTATATTTACCCCTGTGAAATGCGTAACACTGTAATTAAACCAAAATGGCTCTATAACCATGCTACTCACTTACCTCAATTAGAATTTTCTATTCTAAACATAATATGGATTTATTTCAAAACTACTATGTCAATTCCTATGAACTTTTACCTAACACTGTTTTGAAGAAACTAAGATAAAATGTCAACTGAGTTGGCTATTACAGCACTTAAATTCATTTGTAAATAGCACAGTCACACTAAATTTAATGAAAGTATCCGAGCTAACATAAGCATTGAACTTTGTACTTGTCTCCAAATTAATAACACATTTAGATTAGCTGTCAAGCTAAGTAGGAATACATTTGAAAAGAATGCAACATGCTAAGTGAATGATTAAACTTTCATAATTTAAAAATTATCAATTTATATGACTAAAATAAAGAGCATCTATTTTAAAAAATATTTAATAAGCTGAAAGTTGTAAACAAACTCAAAATTTTGATTTGTCTATATTAGATAAAAACTTAGTTTTAAAGGAAAAGGCAATCATGGAATTGGTAAAAGAATTTCAGAAACGCTCACTAAATATTAACACAGGATTATTCTGAGCCTAAATTAATTCCTCTCTTCCCAAACTATGGAAAATGTAGTAATTATAAGAGGATTGTTCTTAGTTCTAGTATTGTATGAAAAGCTGAGTGCTGATCTTCACTTTCCTAATTGTCTTGTTGCTAAGTACGCATTTATTCAGGTTTTCAAACATACTAACTTCTTTGATCATTGTTCTCTTAAATCAGCAAAAGCCAAAAATCCAAAAATTCAATTCCATTTGAATTTGTTATATTACTCTTCAAAATAAGGAGATACATATATTTTTTAAAAATGATTATGCTTTTAAAAATTCAGTTACTTAAGACTAAGGCTTGAAATGTTTTTGTACACAGCTAGTTATCGTCAGACTTCTCTCTAGGGAAGCAGATGGCACAGTGCAACCACCTGCTTCACTGACCAGCCTTTTCTCCCACTCGCCAGCCCCCAAAAGCTCCTGCCCTTTTTAAGTACGCCGGTATAGTGCTTGGCAAGATAATAGTTTTAAAGAACTTCTTCAGTGATCTAACATTCACAGTTGAACTCTCTCCATCAGGTTATAGAAGAATATAGTCTTCTCCAGTTACAACTACAAAAATAAATACACCGCACTGACATACCTGACTTCAAACAAAGGTACTTAGTATTTTAATAGTATAATGTGCAGGAGAAAAGGGTGACGGAGGAGAAGAGTCATACCTCCAACAGCACTTCTTTGTTTCTGTCTGCCATCTCAGCTGTTTCTTTCTTCCCCAGAAGATAATTCTGGAAAAATGAATAAATGCAAGTTAAAGAACAAACCCTTTCTATTACTCCCTTGGCACAAGGGCATATATGATGTCTTTTAGAGATACAGCTACTCTGTGCCCATGTCTGCCTGAGCAGGGTGAGAAGGAACACTCATCATTAAATGGTTTACACGGGCCTCTTCCCTACCTTATCCATGTATCTTGAATTACTCCATAAACTACTCTCCCCCAAATCCTGAGGTGACACTACATGCAACAGCTGGCAAGTATGCTTTGATATAACTAATGAAAGCTACACTTACAGGACTTCAAAGGTTTACAAAATTATTAAATATAATAAAGAAGGCAAATTTCCTTAAAATATGCTGAGTTTAACTGATTCAGATGGAGAAATTTAATCTATGTTCTGACATTTTAGAGAGAGAGAGAGGTAGGAAGAATGAGAAATGAGAAGCATCAACTCCTAGTTGCATCATCTTAGTTGTTCACTGATCGTTTCTCATACGTGCTTTGACTGGGAGGCTCAAGCCAAGCCAGTGACCCCATGCTCAAGCCAGGGACCCCACACGCAAGCTGGCAAGCCTGCACTCAAGCCGGATGAGCTGGTGCTGAAGCCCGTGGCTTCGGGGTTTTCAACCTGAGACCTTAGTGTCCCAGGTCAACACTCTACCCACCCACTGCGCCACCATCTGCCAGGCCGATCTATAGTCTGGCTTTTAGAAAAGAAATCCAAAATTCTCTGAGACTACATTAATCTCATTTTGGTAACTAAAATATGAATTTTAATTATTAGCCTTATAAAAAAAATTCCACAATCACCCCTAAAAAGATCTGCTGGTATTCCCAAATGTATATTCTTTACTTAAAATAGCCAGTAAAGATGTGTTGTGAATAAACCACCTGAAGGATAACTATTCAATTCCTTTAACACTGCTATAATTTTTCCTCATCACTACTTTTTATAGTGGAGCTGTTTTACCTATGGATTTTTATAAAATATTCTGACAGAAGGAAATATTAACTCAAACATTGTTCTGGAATAAGCAAAGGTGCCAAATAAATTAGGGTAACATATATATTAGAATGTGGAACCATTTACAATCAAGGTTACTGTGATTAAAAAAATAATTTAAAAAAGAAATAAAATGTCAACTGGATAAATGGTTCAAATAGAGAAACTTAAATATGTTAAGTACTTTTCTTTAATGGATGAGAAACTAACCAAATAAGTAGCTACTGAACACAGATCTGGATTAGAGAGAGCAGAAACCTGAGAACTCCCTGGAGTCACTGCTGCTGCCCCACGGGCTCACCCCATCTGGCTGAGGGCTGGTCACCTCTTTGAGGCCTGACAACCTGGGCCCAGGAGTCTCTCCACCCCGGCAGTAGTGAACACAACCATGGGATTTTAATGTTCCAACCAGGTGGTTGTCAGTCTTTTCACTCTACTAACTTAACAGTAATAGAAAAATATAAGCATTTAAAAATTCTGTCTTCTGTAAGTTACTGAGTCTCACCTGTGGGTTTTTGAAAAGTGCATATTTTTCTATACGCTCCATAAATATAAGCTTGTTTTGACTATCTCTTGTCCAGTTAAGAAGATTTTCAACCAAGTTTTCATGGTCTTCAAAGATTCTCTCTGTCCCAAAATAAAGTACCAATATTTTATTAGTATTCATCAGAATTACAACAAAGACATGAAACTTTGCAAAGTAACTGACAGCAGAACCATAGGATCTTTACTGATAATACAGCCCTGGGCCTTTAGAGGTTATGTGGTCTTCTATATATTTTCAGATGGAGGACATGCCCTGATGGTGTTAAAGGGGCGTTAGCAAGCTACATGGAAGAATAAGGATGAGAGCCCTGGCTGGATAGCTCAGTTGCTTAGAGCCTCATCCCAATACGCAAAGGTTGTGGGTTTGATCCCCAGTCAGGGAACATACAGATAGATGTTTCTGTCCTTTTCTCTCTCTATAAAATCAATAAATAAATTAAAGAAAAAAAAATTAGGACTAGAATCTAGGTCTTCTAACTTCTAGGTCTTTTTCAGCTCTTAATCTTTTCCCATCCCATCTTTAAAAAAAACAAAACAAGTTAGTGGCATTTCAGAAATTCTGATACTAAGTATTTCAAATACCGTTATTTTTTGTTCCGTAAGACATACCTAAGTTTTTAAGGAGGAAAATAAGAAAAAAATATTCTGAACCAAACAGTGTGTTAAAGTATTTAATAGAATACCGTATTATTTGCTCCATAAGACGCATGGGCATTTTCCCCTCCACTTTTTGGGGGAGAGTGCATCTTATGGAGCGAAAAATACGGTAGTATTCAGTTCCTGTAACTTTTTAAATTTCCAAGATAATTTCTTCTTTGATCCATGGTTTTCTTTTGTTTTTGTTTCATTAATTTTTATTGATTGCTTTTAGAGAGAGAGAGGAAGGAAGACAGAGACAGAAAACATTGATTTGCTCCTGCATGTGCCCTCACTGAGGATCAAACCTGCAACCTTTGCATATCGGGATGATGCTGTAACCAACTGGGCTATATCAGCCAGGGCGATTCACGGGTTTTATTTTAAACAGACATATTCTCTAATTTCCATATTAGGAATCAAAGAGCATGTCCTTCAGATTGAACATATATTCAAAGAAGCTTTTCCAGGTACTAATCTTTTGAAATTTCTTAAGAGTTGATTATGACCTTATAGTTGAATTAATTTTTAGAAGTATTTGATTTCTGCTTGAAAAGAATGTATATTTTCCTGTTATACAGTATTCTAAATATTTAATTATTTTTCAAATCTCCTATATCCTTTTTTAGTCGGCTTGATTATATCGATCACTGAAAAGGTTCTTGATGAAAAAGTTCTACTATGAAGACTAGTGAATTTCTACTGGTAGTTCTGTCAAATTTTGCTTTATACTTTTTAATGCTATCAGATAAAATTTAGAATAACGGTTTCTTCCTGGTCAATATGGATGTTCTCTTCATCTCTAGTAATGCATTTTGCTTAAAGTCTATTTTGTCTGATATTAATATAGTTAATTATCTTTCTTTTGTCTACTATCTTTTCACATTCCTATAATTGGTCTTTAGTAAATATGTTGATCTATGCAGTTCTTATTTAAAGAGAAATACTATCTTGTTACCTTAAAAGAAAAAATAAAACTTCATTCTAGTTATAAGAAAATCTGAAGTGAACTAGAAATCTCATAATCAAAGAAATCTCAAAATACTTGGGGGAATAAAGGTAATGTAAAAAGCCAAGGTTATATTATATGAAGAAAATATAAATATGTCTCAAGGTATTTTTATCAACATGAAAACCATTGGAATTATATAGAAATTAAAAAGTAACAGAAGCAATGAGACTACTAACCCATTTGTAACTCAGAGATGGTTTCCACCAGTGACCAGTCTAAACTGTAACCGCAGTGGGATTTGTCCATCAGGTTGTCCAGCACCTGTCTCACTGTCTGCCTCTCATCCACCATCATTGTTTTAGAACTATCATCGGACATGTGGACTCTAATCACCAGCTATAACAGGCAAAAAAGGAAATTTAAGTGCAAACCAAAAATCAGGCATTTTAGAAACTTTTTCCAATACTGAATATGGTAATGTTCTCAGTAATGTCCTTAAATATAAATTAAAATGAACTTTATTACATTAAAAATACTCTAAAATTAGGTATCAAATAACCCAACTAAACTAATTTAAAGCTTTCTTAAAATTATTAATAACAGGTAAGATTATAGTAAGACTATTTTGTTTTACTCTTTTAGGATAACCTAAAACCAAAAAGTTCTTTCTTTTATAATGCACTTTTATCCACAAAAGATAGATGTGAAAAATATATCAGCAAAACATACCCCTCTACCGCTCCAAATCTTAGAGATATATTATATAAACAATGCAATTCTTTATCAATTCATATCACTAATAGGAATCCCAGCCCAGGAAAGAGCCCAAACATCACCTTTTTCACTTGTGCCTCTTTAATTTTCTCTAGGGCAACTCTGATCTTCTCAGCTTTCAATTTTGCAGCTTGTTCCTCCTGTGAACAAAAGCACTTGAGATAAACTAATGCTAAAATAATGAGAACTGTTTTAGAAGTCGTTTTATCCTTAAGGATGTTGCTAACATTAAATTTCAGTAAGAATATAACTTTACATACTTATACAAAGCACATTTAAAAAATAACCTTGTTAACAAAGTGAGAGCTCAGATATAAAGAAACTTTTTAAAAGATGTAAACTTGAAGATCTCTTATAAGACTAGATTCCATATTCTTCCAGAAAAAGAATCTGTGATGTAGTAAATTAATGAGTCTGCTTCTGTCAATCTGAAGCAGATGAATTTCGGGTTCTGGGGCAGGGGAAACATGACTGTCTAAGGGCTATCTGTGGGCCTGCCATTTGTTACACCTGCACAATCCCTCACTCTGAATTTACACTCCCTCCAAAGTGTGGCAATCTTTTGCATACTAATGTTTTGTATCATCATAAAAATAGTAAACAAACAAACAAAAAACCAGTATCAATTTCTATGCAACCATATAAAATCCTTAATAAGAAACGTAGGTACATTTTCATTAACATCCCAATACAAACAGAGGAGGCTACATTATATTCTAGGTTTTACTTCGCTCTGGAAAACAATATAATCAATGCCTCATGTCAATAAACTCAAATCTGTTTCCATTAATTCAAGTCAAATATGATTTTCCAAATATTTAAATCCTAGTAACTTCTATTTTATAAAATTTAGCTTAGTAATAAAATCATCAAGAACTAAAACTATACTTAGAGCATTTGTCTATTTTCCCCTAAGAACAGATAGCACTATACTACCGGTACTTACTTGCACTCTCCAGCAATAGGCCATAGTACACTGTAACATTAATCGCCAGTTGAAAAATTTATGTAAAAGTAAACCTTTGCTTATAGAGAATTACTTTCTAATTCTAAATTTTGATTTCTCTGGAAAATAACTAAGAAAAGTATAAACTACCATTTTGTAGATTCTTTTATTTACTAGTTAAAAAAAAAGAAGAAAAAAAATCTAATTATATCAGCCAAACTTCATCTGCGATGGATTCTGATTAAAAAACAAAGCATATGTTGTTTTTCTTCACTAAAAACCTAAAGCTTTCAGGGAAAACACCCCAAAACTCAATTTATTAATAACTTGATTAACTGTTCTAACTTCTGTTGGCTTCCCTGTTTCTGAACTGCTTCTCTTCCCACTTCACATGCGAGGCTGTCTCTCCTCATTTCAAGCTTAGTGTTTACTACAAAGTGGAACAGAGAAGAAAACAGTGGTTGGGGAAGACAGTGGGCTTGTTTGTCAGAAATCTGATCCTTTTCAATGAAAGGAGCCAGGGAATTAACATAATAACCAAGGTCTGGAAATAGTATCTGTAAACCCAATTAGACAGAGAACAAGGAGCTTTATTTTAACAATGGAGAATAGTAAGATAAGACCTGATTCTTAGACTATTATAGATATATCCATTTGATTAAAAGATTAGATCATCCTATCCCTTTATACAAATAAACAAAAACAGAACTATAAAATATTTTGACTATATATATATATCACATATATAATTTACAGGCAGAGAGAGAGTCAGAGAGAGGGATAGACAGGGACAAACAAAAATGGAAAGAGATGAGAAGCATCAATCATTAGTTTTTCGTTGCAACACCTTAGTTGTTCATTGATTGCTTTCTCATATGTGCCTTGACCGTGGGCCTTCAGCAGACCGAGTAACCCCTTGCTTGAGCCAGTGACCTTGGGTCCAAGCTGGTGAGCTTTGCTCAAACCAGATGAACTCGTGCTCAAGCTGGTGACCTTGGGGTCTCGAACCTGGGTCTTCCGCATCCCAGTCCGATGCTCTATCCACTGTGCCACTGCCTGGTCAGGCCGTTGACTGTATATTTTAACATAAAATATTTTTTTCTTAATAAGGCAGGTTATAAAATGAGAAGACTAAACTAGTACCAATCTAAACCTCAAAGTCTGATAAGAAAAAACTGGTATGTGGAATCAACGCTTTATTTGGAAAATAAACTTTTAAAAGGTCCAATTCTTTTATATTACAATTAATGTGCAGAAGTAAAAAAATAAAAAACAAACAAAAAATAACTTAGATGTCCTCAAGCCATAAAACATTTTTAGAAAAAAACATATTCAAAAGAATAAGAAGACAAACATAGACCAGGAAAAAATAGTTGTAAAATATCAGACATATCTAAGAAAGGACTATTATCTAACTCAGGGGTCCCCAAACTTTTTACACAGGGGGCCAGTTCACTGTCCCTCAGACCATTGGAGGGCCGGACTATAAAAAAAACTATGAACAAATCCCTATGCACACTGCACATACCTTATTTTAAAGTAAAAAAACAAAACGGGAACAAATACAATATTTAAAATAAAGAACAAGGCCCTGGCCGGTTGGCTCAGCGGTAGAGCGTCGGCCTAGCGTGCGGAGGACCCGGGTTCGATTCCCGGCCAGGGCACATAGGAGAAGCGCCCATTTGCTTCTCCACCCCTCCACCGCGCCTTCCTCTCTGTCTCTCTCTTCCCCTCCCGCAGCCAAGGCTCCATTGGAGCAAAGATGGCCCCGGCGCTGGGGATGGCTCTGTGGCCTCTGCCCCAGGCGCTAGAGTGGCTCTGGTCGCAACATGGCGACACCCAGGAGGGTCGCAACATGGCGACGCCCAGGATGGGCAGAGCATCGCCCCCTGATGGGCAGAGCGTCGCCCCCTGGTGGGCGTGCCGGGTGGATCCCGGTCGGGCGCATGCAGGAGTCTGTCTGACTGTCTCTCCCTGTTTCCAGCTTCAGAAAAATGCAAAAAAAAAAATAAATAAAATAAAAAAATAAAAAAATATAAAGAACAAGTAAATTTAAATCAACAAACTGACCAGTATTTCAATGGGAACTATAGGCCTGCTTTTGGCTAATGAGATGGTCAATGTCCGGTTTCATATTTGTCACTGCTAGCCGTAACAAGTGATATGATGCGCTTCCGGAGCTGTGATGCGTGCCTCCCATGTCACCGGAAGTAGTATAGTACGTGAGCGACACCGCGCTTTGTGGCTCCCCACATACAGTACTCCTCTCACTGACCTCCAATGAAAGAGGTGCCCCTTCCGGAAGTGCAGCGGGGGGGGGGGCTGGATAAATGACCTCAGGAGGCCGCATGCAGCCCACAGGCCATAGTTTGGGGACCCCTGATCTAACTATACAAAGAATTATTAAAACCAAAAAGAAAATGAACAACTGAATTTAAAAATGGGCAAAAGACCTTAATAGACAACTCATCAAAGAATATACATAGATGGCAGAGACTATGAGAAATGCTCTAATTCATGTCATTAGGAAACTGCAAATTAAAACAAGATACCACTACACATATATCAGAATGGCCAGAATCTGAAACACTGAAAACACCAAATGCTGCTGAGGTTGTGGAGCAACAGGAGCTCTCCTTCACAGCTGGTGGGAATGCATACTGGCACAGCCACTTTGGAAGACAGTTTGGTGGTTTCTTATAAAAGTAAACATGCTCTTACGATAGGACCTAGCAATCATGCTCCTTAATATCTACCCAAATGAACTGAAACTTACCTCTACCCAACAACCTACACATAGATGTTTATAGCAGCCTTATTTATAAAATGCCAAAACGTGTAAGCAACCAAGATACTCTTCAGTAGGTGAAGAAGCTATACCGCATTCAGACAAAATATTATGCAGTGCTAAAAAGAAATGAGCTATCAAGCCACGAAAACACATGGAGGAAACTTAAAAGCACATTACTAAGTGAAAGAAGCCAACCTGAAATGGCTACATACTGTACAATTCCAACTATATAACATTCTGAAAAAGGCAAAACTATGAATACAGTAAAAGATTAGTAATTGTCAGGGTTGGGGAGACGGAGGGATAAACAGGTAGAGCAGAGAGAATTTTAGTGGGAGAGAAAATATTCTAATAGCATGAAACTATAATGGTAAATATATGTTGTTATACATCTGTCTAAACTCAGAATGTATAACACCAAGAATGAACCCTTACATAAATTATGGACGCTGGGTGATACTGATGTGTTAATATAGGTTCACCAGTTATAACAAATGTACCACCCCAGTGGGGGAATGGAGGCTGCATGTGTGGGGGTGTTATATGGGAAATGTCTTTACCTCCCTCTTAATTTTACTGTGAACCTAAAACTGCTCTAAAATATAAAATCTATTCAAAAAAGGACTATAAAATTTAAATATTATATCTGACATTATACATATTCTGAAATTTTATTTTTATAACTCCCATGTTAGTACATTATTTAGAACACCGTGCTATCTTTTGAAGAGCTAGCATAAAAGGTCATTCAATTATAAGATTAGCTTAAACTCCCAAATCAGTTTCTCTTCCACAGGCTAAGGGGGAAAAAGATGACACACTGGTTTGAAGAAGCAAAAGACTCCAATAAATTCAATTAAAGGAAGGAAGGAAGGAAGGAAGGAAGCAAAGAAGGAAGGAAGAAAGGAAGGAGGGAAGAGGGAAGGAGGGAGGGAGGGAGAGAAAAAGAAACAAGAGATACATACAATCAATGAATATACATTAGACCAATTAGATTTCCTGGCCATCAAAAAGAAACCATTCTTAGGTAATACAGTGAGGTGGCGCTATTTTAAAACATCCAACTTCAGCTATTCTCCCATTTGCTTAAAATACTACTCTTTACATAAATTGGTCTGTGTTAAAACTGTATCAAATTCAAATTTAAGAGCTCTGTGCTTAATTTCAACCTAGGCAATATTTAATTTATTATTCTCATTTATTAGGAGTTTTTTGAAGAAACAATTGATCCAGATACCTCTAACCTTTAGTCACTGGAGCAAAAGTGAAAATGAAATGTTTCTAACTGCAAAATTCATAGTATTTTATTCTTCCAGTGGATGATAAAAGCTCTTGCTCAGAAAGTTTGATTTTCACTTACTATATTTAAGCCATAATCACATCTTTTAAGCATGAACAGCCCAGTAAAGAAAGAAACTGTTGTAAGTTAATAAGAGTACTGTGCAATATAGGAAAGATCAGTAAGTCTCTGCTGATGGATTTATAATATATCCTTAGAAGACAGCTAACAGTTTATTTATAAAGAAATGCAAATCTATGTTTAATGTCTGCAGCCCAAGTTTAATACAAAGAACAAGGCTTTACTCATCTCATTTCTTCTTGTTAAATCTGACAAACAGGTTTTAAGTCTTCTGCCCTTATCTTTTGCTTATCCCTTTCTTCACACTGTTTGTCCCACAACTATCCTAAATATAAGTAAAAGATATCTCACACATATAACTTAACTTACTCGCCTGCCCCTTCTCTTAAAAAAGCAAGAGACAACCCATTTTCTACCTGAAAAAGTCCTGTGTGGCTATCAATAATCATCAAATGCCAAGCCTCCTCAAATTTACATAAAGGACAAAAACTCGGTGAAGATCTTATGATTAAATGAAAGCCAATGCTGTGGCTACAAAGTGTTAGAGCATTGTCTTCAGTGTAAAAATCAGAATAGTTACAGAAAGAGTTTCAGTTGCTAAGAGACGGCCAGCGAATTCCTTCAACTAAGAAATTATTAAGGCTTTGTGCGTTCAGAACAAATCCAATTGAAATTAAGGGGCCAAAAGAGCAGTTAGCAGCTTTTTTGAGATCTAATTTATTTCACAGATTACAACAAAACAGTTACACAAATGAAATAAATATAAAGAAAACTTGGAGTGATAAGCAGTTTAATACCCATGAAATGATCTAGTCCAGTGGTCCCCAACCCCCGGGCCATGGACTGGTACTGGTCCACAGAGAAAGAATAAATAACTTACATTATTTCCGTTTTATTTATATTTAAGTCTGAACGATGTTTTATTTTTTAAAAAGGACCAGATTCCCTCTGTTACATCCGTCTAAGACTCACTCTAGATGCTTGTCTCGGTCACGTGATACATTTATCCATCCCACCCTAAAGGCCGGTCCATGAAAATATTTTCTGATATTAAACCTGTCTGTGGCCCAAAAAAGGTCTAGTCTATAAAACTGCTTAGAGCCAAAACAGTAACAAGTTTTCTCCCCTTAAAGAAATCATGAAATGATCACTAAGAACATTAACTAAACACCTTAAAACCTGTCACACACTAATTGGCTTGCTACACATAGTGTCTCATTTAATTCTCAATAATAATAATAATAGTAAATTCACTGTACTAAGACCCAGAAAGACTAACTCTTTCTAAGATTATACAGGCAGTTACCAACTGACTACTTGCTCTTTCCACTTACAATATAACAGCTCCTTTTGTCCTAGGGTTATAACACAAACTTTTGGAATAGCAGTAAATAAAAACGGCTTGTCAAAAATAAAAGATATTCAGTCATAGTAGCATTTTTATTTCTCTGAGGCAAAGAAGATGGTGGTCAACATTGAGCAGTTCTTGCAAACTGATGCTCACTAAAGAACCATTCTTCCATTTGACAGATATCTGTTGAGACTGAGCAGGCTTGGATAAGAGTGCAGGAGTACAGCATGATGGCAGCTCTCTTTAAGCTTATATTTAATGAGAGACAAAATAAAAAAATAGATGTGTGGCCCTGGCTGGTTGGCTCAGAGGTAGAGTGTCGGCCTGGCGTGCAGGAGTCCCAGGTTCGATTCCCGGCCAGGGCACACAGGAGAAGCGCCTATCTGCTTCTCCACCCCTCCCCCTCTCCTTCCTCTCTGTCTCTCTCTTCCCCTCCTGCAGCCAAGGCTCCATTGGAGCAGAGTTTGCCCGGGTGCTGAGGATGGCTCTGTGGCCTCTGCCTCAGGCGCTAGAATGGCTCTGGTTGCAACAGAGCGATGCCCCAGATGGGCAGAGCATCGCCCCCTGGTGGGCGTGCCGGGTGGATCCCGGTCAGGCACATGCGGGAGTCAGTCTGACTGTGTCCGTTTCCAACTTCAGAAAAAATACAAAAAAAAAAAAAATAGATGTGTCAGTTATAAGTCCTATGAATAAATAAAGAAATAAAGAAATAAATAAATAGTGACAAATATGCATTACCAGATCAGGAGGTTAATTTAAGGCTTTTTAGAATGATATCCAGAGATATAAGGGCATCAGCAATGTCCTTTGCCCACTGCTCTCATTTGCAGCAAATAGTCCTGTGCTGGCACTAATTGCCACTCCTAGACGAAACTGTTTTTTTTGCAGAGGCTCCCAGCTCAGAACGCCAGGTGGGATAGTTATGTCAAAAACAGTGGTACAGTTACAACTGGATTGGTGTGGGAAAAAGAAACAGCAACATTCTCTTTGCTACCTTGGCCTAAGCACAGTGCTGTTCTGTTCATTCTACTGTGTACTAACTACTGGAAGTTGCAATGTCCTAGTTTGGACAAGTGCAGACCAGAGGAGACTCAGTAATGTGGGCACATACTCTTTGGGTAGGGAGAACAAACTGCCACACAAGAGATATCCAAGAGGTCTAACCTCATTTTAGCTTCAAAACAGCCTGGTAGAGAGGTCACTGACATTGAGAGGCCCCATGGCTCAGGTTATCTAGGAAGTTCTGCCACTTCATCCTTGACTCCATTCCCTACCCCACCCTAAACATTTAGGTTCTATGCTACTGAGTCGCATTCTTGCTCAAATTTCTTATTGTATGTAAGGATGATATATAGGCAGGTATTGACCATATATACAGTAATGCCTCCACTTGGGTAATGGGAGAAGATGGGATCTGAGTAGGGGAACAACTGATGCTGCAGTTGGTATGACCATCTCTTGGGCAGAGAGAGATGAGAAGTTACTGACTGCATTTATCCAAAACTTGCAAAGAACAATTCTCCCTGTGGTAGGTAGACTGTTTTGTTCACCTGTATTTTGGGTTGTAAACACTGTGTGGCACATAGTACGTATTCAGTAGATATTTGTTGAATGGATGAAGTTATTCTCTTCAAGATTCCCATAGCACTCAGAAAAAAAATACAAACTCCTTAGCATGCCTCCAATGATTTGGTTCCTGCCTACCTCTCCAAATCCGTATCGGTACACTCTTTTCTTCTTTCAACTATTGTGGCTCCAGCAACAGAATCTTTTTTCAGCTTCTCAAATATGCCAAGCTATTTTCCCCAGGCCTATCTACATGGACCACTTCCCCTCACCCTCACAATGGCTTCTTTTCATCATTCAAGCTTTAGATGAAATGTCACCCCCTTAGAAGCGTCTTTTCTGATTTTACTGTCTAAAGGATATGTAGCCTTCCATCATAGCACTGAACATGGAATATGTCTACATTCTTGCTTGTTAGTGTTAAAATCTATCTTCATAAGAAAACTGTGAGCTCCTGAGGGGACAGGGGATATATGGCCCTATTTTATACATTGTTATATCCCATCAGCTAGCACAGTACATGACTCTACAAATATTTGTTGAATAAATAAGCAATAGAAATGATAAAATGTTATACTTAGTCTGTGAGCAGTGTATAAAGTGGACTGGAGGAGGGGTGCAAGAGTCCAGTGACAAGTGCAATGGTTCTGGTAAAAGGTAAAAGTGGCTTCAGGGTGGTGGCAATGGGAGTGAAGTGGCTGGGGGAACTCAATAAACCCTGCAGATTACCATGAGCTTCACCAGAGCTTTGAGGAAGGCGCCAAGAATGGTAGAGGGCTCAAACCTGGGCGCCTGGGAGAATGGCAGCATTCTGAACAGAAACAAATGTCAAAAGAAGATGTGAATATAAATTGTGAGGCTCAGGGTATGGAAGCTAAAGACTTGCGGGATCCAAGGTGCTGATAATCTTCCAGGAAGATGCCTGATGGCTATCTGGAAATCTGCTGCTCTCAGGTAGAGAGAAATGATCTAGACGCGAGATGCTAGTTGAAGCTGTGAGTGTGAATTTGAGGTAGAAAGAGAGTAAATAGAAGAGCTGAGGAAAAGGAAAGAACTTTGCTATGGTTACAAAGTACACGCCTATTACTGCTTAGACTTCTTCATTTCCCCGATCTTTAAGATACTGCTAACACATTCCTAATCTGATTTACGGAGAGAAACTCAAGCAAATAAAAAGGTTTCACTGCTGTCTCTGGGTCTTCTCTTTGAACTGCTTCTCATGGAGATTTTAGTTTTAGCTTTATCATCTTCTTTCACAAGTTTGTATGTTTAAGAATATATTAATTTTAAAAAACTCTCTGATACAATAACAAACTAGAGACATTACCTATAATTACTATGTATGTTCTTAAGAAACCAAGTCTGACATTCTTGAATTTAACATTATTTAAATCAGATAATGAAGTAAAGACATGATTTGAAAAAAGGCAGGAGAAAGCTATTCAGTCAGCTTCCTTCCTGTTATCATTAATTAGTGATGACAATGGCTAAAAGATTTAACATTGTAGAATACCAGCCTGATTAAAATCTAGCAGGACCACCCTCAAACTATTCTGAAAATGAAGAACTGAGAAATTAAAATTCAACATTCTCTTCGAACTTGATGAGGCTAATGTAAAGTAAGATTCTGTTTATATAAACAAATGTGTTAATTAAATAAATGCTGATAATATACACAAGAATCAGAAAACAAAGTCTGCTAAAAAATAACTCACAGCATGGATAACCATTAGTAGTAAAAGTTAAAATTAATAGCAATGATTTTTAGACTTTAAACTGATATACAATGTTAAGCTAGAAAAAGCACAACATACCTGGAAAGACTGTTAGGTACTTACTACTTACAAAAGTTGAAAACTAGTGAAAATTAACTGAAAATATGTTCTATTCTCAGTATTTTCTAATAGTCATTAAAATAATTACCTTTAGTAAGAGAAAGAAATATCTCTATTCAGCACAATGGTGCTGAAACAAGAAAGGACAATCTAAGAAATCTGAGAGTGTAATCAAAATCAGCAATTATATTCTACCTACAAGGCAATAAATATTTACATACAGGTGGAAAGAAGAAGTATCACCTTGGTCAGCAAATGAGAAGGTTTTCCTGCAATGTTTCTCAGAAGAAGGGAGGTTTCCCTGTCCAGATAGGAGTGCTTGTGCAGAAAGAGAGAAAAACAAAAAAGGCAACAGAAGTCAGTGGTTTTATGTGTTTAAAATATAAAGTAGACAAAGCAAGAATATTCTCTATTATTAATCTCATATCTTTTCTCTAAACTCACTGAAATGTGTCCAAAAGAAAACTTTTTTTAAAATGGGGAAAAAGAGAAAAGGAAGGCACCAGCATCACTGATACCAGCAGAGTATCCTAGCTGACGCTTGCTGATTCCTCCCTCTGGGAAAATGGATCACACTGCAAAGATCACAGAACCAGTCTGTCTTCCAGGGCAGTGTTTGTGAGTGCTGTGCACACAGCACAAATAAACAGGCATCACAGACCAATGACAAATATATTCTTTCCTCTTGTACAGCCAACAAAAGACCTGTACAGCTTTAAATAGAATACTCTTATGAGGAGAATAAGACTATATCATTTCTAAAACTTCTTCAAGGTGTTACTTTAAGTTGGTTAAATTAATTCAAACAATTAAGATATTTTCATTAAAATGACTGTGAATAACATAGCCCCTAACTACCCTTCCCCCCTTAATTACTTTTTAATAACACGCTGTAAGGTGTTTATGCAACTATTTAAACTCTATAGCAGGGGTCTCAAACTTGCGGCCCGTGGGCCGCATGCAGCCCGCAGACTAATCCACAAAGTTCAAAATATTTTGGATAAAATTAAGTAAGCGTAGGGGCCTACTTGTATTTTTCATTTCTCTAGCATCCTAGCTAGATATTAGCTTAGTTAACAGCAGTTGTGATGCGAACTACAGTTTCTGGTCGTTTTGTGACACTGAGTAAACTGCATGTACGATTGTGCTTGTTGTACTGATTTTTTTTTGTTTTCAACTGCAGTGAGAAAAGTGTTGCGTAACAGTTGCCTTTTGTAGACCTAGTGCGGCCCTCCGAACGGCTGTGATCTTGCTCTGCGGCCCACATGCTGAGTTGAGTTTGAGACCCCTGCTCTATAGTATAAATTACAGCTGCTTTGATATAAAATTCAGACTTGCCTCTCCTAAATAATTCCAAATTAGTTTTAATGCTATATAGTTGTTAACCTCCATTTAAAACAATACATGGTACAGCTAAGTGGAGTCATAGAAAATATTCTATAATTATATTTTACAAACCTAACTGTATAACAAGTTATTCTTGAGAAACAAATTCTTTTAATTTATGTAAATAAACATCAGAGCAGCATCCACTCTAATAAAGTTCTTTGTCACAAATAAAACATACTATAGGGGGTTCTCGGGTTATGACAGTCTTGACATATGACATTTCAAATTTACTATGCTCACTCGCATAAAAACTTAAAAAAAAATTAAGATGTGTTTTGGCTTACACCCTTAGCATCGTACTTATGGACTACATGAGTGAACTAGTTTAGTTGTGTGTGGCAGAAGAATACACGGTATTCTTTTTCTGTGGCTTAGTTGTGTTTTTAATGTTCTAGGCCAGGGGTAGTCAACCTTTTTATATCTACCACCCACTTTTGTATCTCTATTAGTAAAATTTTCTAACTACCCACTGGTTCCACAGTAATGGTGATGAATAAAGCAGGGAAGTAACTTTACTTTATAAAATTTATAAAGCAGAGTTACAGCAAGTTAAAGCATATAATAATAATTACTTTCCAAGTACTTTATGTTGGATTTTCACTAAGTTTGGCAGAATAAATCTTTATAAAACAACTTACTATAGTTAAATCTATTTTTTTATTTATACTTTGCTCTGCTACCGCCCACCATGAAAGCTGGAACGCCCACTAGTGGGCGGTAGGGACCAGGTTGACTACCACTGTTCTAGGTTATGATTTTACAACTGTGTTAGGATAGGTAAGTGACTTAGGCTAGGGTGTATTTTGACTTACACCAAAACTCAGGTTATGTCACTGTCATAGTAACGGAACTACGTTGTAACTCGAGGACCCCTTGTACTTAAGATTAGAAATAGTTACAGAAAATAATATTAACTTAATATCTACACTTGAGTTAGGTTTGCTATATATGGTATTTCATTGCCTGTATTTTTTTTAGCTTTGTTTTAATTAAAGATGAACCTTATAAGCACACCAGCCCCCTTCGCCCACTCCTGGAAAAAAAAGAACAACAACAAAAGAAACCCAAGGTTAAAAAATATTGAATATATTCATCAAGATTAATACTAACAAGATAGACAACAAGAACAGAGACAATTATCCCTAGGTCATCATTTACCTAAATGGTATAATTCACCTGAAGATAAGGATTAGTTGGCTTATCTATAGACACTATGTAAGCAGAAATTTCCAAAAAAATTCAATTTAATTTGAGGTTAACAATCAGTAAAGACCAAGGTGAAAACTGGGAATGACAATTAAAAGAGCAATGATAACTTTCACTGCTCTTACTCCCATTCATTTTTTGCTATCACACGTAATGGGGGAAAAAAGTATTGATATTTATACAATTATATATGTTAAACATATAGAAAATAACTTATTGAAAACTCTTTCCTATTTATCTTATTCACAAAGTTTACTTTCTCAGAAAAATATTTCCCAAATGAGTGGAACATTAATATTTAGATAATTGTATATAAATTTAAAAAATAAATCTGCTTCAGCCTATCAAAAGTATTATTTCATAAATATAATCCCAGACTTTAAGTTAAAGTTTAAACTTAAAAAAAAAATCTTACAAGATTTCAAATCACTAAAATAATCTATACTCTGATCAGTAAGAATACCTATTTGAAGACTCTTACGGTAGAATTCATTTAAAATTTTTACAAGGTTTAAATAGCTTAAAATAAAAAGAGGACAGTCATTACAGTTGGTGACTCCAAAATATGGCACATCTAGAAAATGAGATCACAAGTAATAAGTGGACATGACCATAAATGACTCTGTTTGAGACATATATACAATAGCTATTCATTGCTTAATCACCGTTAGGGCAAGGCCAGGCCTCTATGTTCCCTCTATCTAAGCTACAAGCATTTGTAACAGGAAAAACCCCCTGGAAATCTAGAAATCAGAAGCAGCAAATTCCTCCCTTCATTAAATACTTATCTAACTTTCCCCACTAGTGCCAGTCCTACATAGCTCTTCAATTCCTCAGGAAGGGGGTGTGGGTGGCAGAAGGACTGGTTACTGGGGAAAGATGCAAAAGGGATGAGCGGAGTGTGTGCAGTAGTAGGACTGAGAACAGTAAGACGCAGTGCTTTGGACATGTCATTGAATCAGCCTTCAGTCCTGGTACATGTTACTTACTGGTTATAAAAACGCAGAACTTCATTTGATTGGGACTTTTTATATTGTCCTTCATTCACCACTGACACCAGAAAGTCAGAACTTACTCTCAATCCATTTCACTGGTTTATTAGCCCGTTTTCTTACTCTCTTCCCTTTTCCCCTTTCTTTTATTTATTCAATTACTATATTTATAGGTTTCAACTTTGAGCCTGTAATCATGCCAAGCACTGGAGATGCAAAGATGACCAAGACATTTCTTGCTCTCACAGAGCTTAGAGTCTAGTAGGGAGAAAGCTGACAACTCCCTGATAGTGTGGTAAGTGGTATGGGAACAAGCAGTATAGGAGGTGGGCTACCTAACCCAAAGTTAGGAGCTCAGTAAAATCTCTCTGAAAAAGCTTAGCGGATGTGTGAAAGCAGCTGGGGTGAGGAGTAGACAGAGAGTAGAGATACCAGGGGTTCTCAATGGGGGTAGTGCTGCCCTCAAAGAGGCATTTAAAAAAAACACTGGGGATATTTTGTGCTGCCACAATGATGGAGAAGATGGCATTACTGGTATTTATTGGGAGGGAAGTCAGAAAAGCTAGATGTTCTGTAAGCATGGAACAATGTCATATAATAACCAAAGTCCCATATTACACATGAATTTTTAACATCCTTATATGAGAATCATACAAGTAGCTAACCCTGTTTATAACAACCTAAGCTTAGATTCCATATTACCTATAAACATGAAGTATTTATGTATAATTTTAATTTTCAATGAATCTTCTAGGAATGCTATATACCATGTAAATAAAATGAAGGAAGCCGGCTCTTTCTTTTCCTCGGAATTTACCAGGAGTTATTTATGTTAGAAAATCATTTCAGCAATGGAAACCTAACCAGAAGTAAGAATTGTGAGTACCAAAAACTAAGTGTCAGACTGCACAGTCCCATGCGAGTAAACAACAGGAGAGATTTGAAATTCCTCCTAACAGTATTAATACCTAATTACTAGTATATTAATGAAAAGACAAAAATGCAGGTATCTCACTGAGCTTCATTAATAAAGCTCGTTTAAAAATATTTTATATATTGTCTTATTTAAAATATTTATAGTACCATGAGAAATCTATATTGTAAAAAATGAAATACTAAAATCATTTTATCACTGCCTCATCCCAATGTTGTAGGGCAGGGAATGATTTTGTCATTGTGTAATTATAAGTCAGATTCAGCTCATTTACAAGAACTTGGTACTTCCTCATTTTCTTTTCTGTGATGGTCTATAAACTGTCTCAGCATGTTATCACTATTACTTCAGTTACGATCATTTCCCATTCCCTATAACCATATACAAGTATTATATCTCCTAAAATTTATCATAACATGCTTTAATTCTAAGTCCACTCATATTTCTACTTTCTTTTTCCTGTAAAAAATATTCTGTAAAAAAAATTAAAAACTAAAGTAAATAAATACCTTATACTATAAATTAATTTTTTTGTTATTTCTCCTTCAGATTAGGCATTAGGACACTAAATTCATTAAAAATAGCTACATAAGTTATATTATCTATATCAATTTCATTTGGAATAGTAAAAATAGTGTTATAATTTGTTATAAAATGGGGGTACTGGGACTGAAAGGATTGAGAACTGTGGCTTGGGTAGAAGACACAAGTATAAGCCCTTGCTGGATAGCTCGGTTAGTTGGAGAGTTGCCCAGAAACACAGAGGTTGCCGGTTCGATTCCCGGTGAGGGCACATACATGTCTTTCTCTCCCAAGGAAAAAAAAGACACAAGTAGATGAAAACACAAGCATGACAGTAAGTGTGGTTGATGCTTACGAGTGTAGGGAAGGGGTTGGAGAAGTTTTTTCTCCCATATACAGGATATATAATCCATTAGTGGTGTGTAAAATCAATTCACTGGGTTACCACCATATTTTTCAATGGTAGGAAGAAGGGAGCGTGGGAAGAAAGAGGAGGGAAAGAGAGAGGGTCAGAGGAATCTGATTCAGCTGGGTCGAGGTCAAAGATTTTTTAATGCTTCACAGATGACTGAAGCAGTGCTGACCGATGGAAATATAATATGAGCTTACGAATGTAATTAAATTTTTCTAGTAAGCACATTTTTAAAAAAGGAAATCATGTGTTAAGGTCATATCAGTATCTTTTATTTAACTGAAAATATCTACAACATTATAATTTCAATAAGTAATCAATACAAAAATATTAAGAGATATTTCACATTCTTTTTTAATACACAATCTTCAAAATCCAGTGTATATTTTATCTTTATAGCACCTTTCAATTTGGATTAACTACATTTCAAGTGCTTATAGCCATTAGAGCTAGTGGCTACCATACGGTGCAAACAGTGCAGCTCTGAGCATCCACTGACCAGGTATCTACTGACCCCAGAGGATACATTTTTTTTTATAAAAATAAATTAGGTTTTCAGTTAAACATCAGTGCAGAAAAATCATTCTACTTGATATCCCTATTCTGAAAAAAGCTAAATTTGTTAATATCTTAAGAAATTTACAAAAGCCTTTAATTTCAGAATAAAAAAGAAAGCATGTGGTTTCAGGTTCCAATATAGAACTCCTCTGTATTAGATATGCCACAAACTATATAATCTTACCATGTGTATCAAGTAATATTCAATGGTGCTATATCATACAGTTGCTCATTTGCTTTTGCTCATTTATTTTTAAGTGTGGTTTAATTTTTAATTAAGAAAACTGAGGTCTATAACAAGGTTTCACGATCAGAAGTTCTAGAGACTGTATTGCTCTTCCTTGACACTGAAGTAGTCCTGTGGACATGTTTACAGAACTTACAGCTGTCAGGTCAGCCTGTTCTTCTGTGAAGTCAGTATGCCGCTCGGCCTGCTTGCTGGGACATCTCAGAGAAATAGCATGCTGTGAAAATGCAGGAAGGAAGAAAATGGTAGGTAAAGGAGGTGGAAAAGGGCAGTTCTCATCAGCATGCAGGAAGAGAAAAGATCACTGAAATGAATAGCTGAAATAAAATGGCAATGAAAAGTTGCATGTAGCTTTCATCATACTATGAAAAAATAAAAAAGGTAAGAACCAGATGATTCTAAACGTTGATAATTTAAGGATGTCATTCTACTTTTGTACAGCAGAGCTCTATGGGAGAACCATACAGAAACACTGTCCATTACAATTCATGCTCTGAACTTCAACTGGGCCTTGACTGCTTTCAGCACTACTATCTTTCCTCCCCACTCCCTGTAAGCCTGTTCTAAGTAGTTTCCAAGTTCTCCAAGCTTCTAATTTCACCTTTCCACCTCTTCACATGATCTCACTCCTCGCATTACTAAGCAAATCACACCCATCTATCATGAGGATCTTCATTCCTAAAACGCATCCTATAACTACACCCATATTCTCATCCTTCTCTCCAGTTCTATATGAGTAAATATGTTTTTTCCCCTCCAAAGCTAAGCATGTCCTAGCTAGATCAGTGGTAGTCAACCTGGTCCCTACTGCCCACTAGTGGGCGTTCCAGCTTTCATGGTGGGCGGTAGCGGATCAACCAAAGTATTGATATAAATAGATAGATTTAACTATACAGTAAGTTGTTTTATAAAGATTTATTCTGCCAAACTTAGCGAAAATCTGACATAAAGTACTTGGTAAGTAATTATTATTATATACTTTAACTTGCTGTAACTCTGCTTTATAAATTTTATAAAGTAAAGTTACTTCCCTACTTTATAAATCACCATTACTGTGGAACCGGTGGGCGGTTAGAAAATTTTACTACTAACAGAGATACAAAAGTAGGCGGTAGGTATAAAAAGGTTGACTACCCCTGGCGTAGATCCTACTCACCCCCTCTCTAGCATATGTCTTCGATACTCAATTAGTCCAGCTTATTAAGGACCGAAAAATAATCAAGTCTCCTGGGTATTCTCTTTTTAAACTATTTTCTGCTTTTCACTGCCAAATTTCCTGAATTCAGCTATAGTGTACGTACCTCCTCCACTTACCCCTCAACTCTCTACAGTCTAGCACACATCTTTCTTTTCCAAATCTTTGAGTTGTACTGCATTCTGTAATTCATTCTCAAAGTCATCAATGACCTTTTAACCAAAATTTTCTATCTTTCCTATCATACTATTCACCATATTGTACTGAAACTGTTAGTTTGGTTGTCTATCTTCACACCTCTCTCCTCATACAATTTATAACCTCGTAAGGACACTGTGCATCATGTTCACAGTTTTATAACTTACAGGCCAGTGCAGCACCTAGGCGCTCAATGATTAACAGAATGTATGAATAACTACTTATTTTTGAACTTCATGACACATGCTTGGCCAGATGAAGACTGTTTTTACTTTCCTTCCTCTACATTTCCTCTTGAACATATTTTATAGCACTGTGTCAATCACTGCATCTATAGGAGGCCTATCAAATCTATATTGCCAATATCCTCATTCTTAGGAAACAAAGACTGCCATATTAAGGGCTAAAGGGGTATGATACATGCCAATCAATTCACTCTTAAATGGTTAAGGAAAAAAAAGATGTTTAAAAAATAAAGTAAATGTGGCAAATTGTTAAAAAATTAGTGAATCTGAATGAGTATCATGAGTTCTTTGTACTCTTCTTTCATGTTTTTGTAAGTTTGACATTTTTTTCAAAATAAAAAGTTTAAAATAAAATCTATTCTCTCACACCAGCTAACATTTTATTTCCTAATGCTTACTGATTAATTTAAAGTAAAATCTAAATCTAAAGTGTCCAAAAAGAAATGACTGCCTATGTACCATGTTAAACAGTATGAAACAATATAGTTATTGATATTAAAATTCAACACATCCTTAGCCAAAAATGAAAATATATATGCAAAGTGACAAAAACAGATAGAAAATTGTATGTATGCAAAGATTAAATGTTGTTACATTAATAAAGATAAAGAGATTATCAAATGATATAAACTAATGTTAATTAAGATCTATTTCCACAAAATATTTACTATTCTATAAAAATATTTCTCTCTCCCAATCTAATTTTTATCTACTCTTCATCACTACATTAAGTCTAAAAGTTATGCTCAAGACAAAATAAAAATGAAATTTGAGGGTCAATTCTCCACGTAAACTTTGTTCTAAATATTCTCAGTTTCAAAACTTCCATTTGTTATAAAACTATCAAATTCTCCATCAATCTCTCAAAAACTCTCCACAAATTCTGCAAAGTAAGTTATGGTTCACTACTTTTTTGAATTGAACCTGGAAAATGTTAAAATGAAGTGCCATTTACAAGCTAGAATCTTGGGCAGGGGTGAGGGGTGGGGGTGGAAAAGCATTGATCTGAACACAGGAGCCAAATCATGAATCAAGAAATGGCCTGTACCAAAGTCATGATTACAAAATAAAGCACTTCCTTTTGATAGCTAACACCGTAGATTACAACTGGAAAAAATGGAGGTTGCAAACACACATTAGTGTTTCAATAAAGCAGACTGACATTCCTCTTTTCCTGGCCTGTGTATGTGCTTTTCACACACACAAAAAAAGCACAACATGATGGGTAAGAATGGAGACCCTAGGGCTGGACTCCAGCGCAGCTATTTACTAGCAATGTGACTCTGAACTTATTATTTAACCTGTTTCTCTATGTATCAAATGGGGTAATAACTGCATTTATCTGCAAAGACCGCTAGATATAAAATTTTATTAGAATTAGAATTCAGCCCTCATCTGAATTTTACTTAAGCCTCAATACATTTAGATTAGAGGCAGCTTTGCATTAACAAATTTTAACTAAAGTCAGGAATATACTAACAACCACCACAAGATGGAGATGTTACCACATAAATCTTTTTGCCTTTTTTTTTTCTTCTGCCCATGCAAGTTCTGCCTCTAAGGCCTGGATCAGAGAGGGCTGGTCAGTCAGTCTAGCCTTGTCTTGATTCTCCTTCCATTCTGTAATGAAGCAGCATGGTGCTGCAGTATGAGCTATACAAGAATGTCTGGGTTCAAGTCCTTGGGAAAGTTATTTAGTCACTCTCTGCCTTAGTCCCTTCCATTGTGAACCAGAGGCAATTGCAGTACCTATTCCACAAGGCACCAGGCAGCTTCAGTGTGTTAAGACATGTACGCCCCAATGCTCACCACAGAATAAGCATTCAATATAGCAGCTGCTATTGTTCCTTTCCCCCCTCTTCTCTTTATTCTTCTCCTTTTAACAACTATTCTATATCCAGTAAATATTTGAATGCTTTTAAAACTATTATTATATTTTATAGTCCCTATTAATTTTAAAAACAGATGAATATACTTCTCTTATTCAAAAAAAGGTCCTTTCCTAGTCGTCCATAACATCAGAGAAAAGAGAAAAACAAAATTGACCTAAAACCAAATAAAAATGCCTTTTTACCTCTTCAGGGAAAAAAAATTACACAGATTTCTATGAAATACACAAAGAATCAGGGCACTTATGCCAGTGTTGATTGGGAGAATTACTGCATTTGGAAAGTGCTTGTGAGAACTAGAAACTTCTTTCTTTTCCCTGGCTCTTCCCAAATTTACAGCTCCTCTTTCACTTTACAGCTCCTCTGCCATTAACTTCACTAGGCTAGGCCAGTGAAATCCAGAATTAAACACCACGTTGGTACATGTGACCAAATCTCTGTGAGATGTAGCAATACATCCATTAGAATTTTAAGAAAAATGTAAGCTGCAACAATTGATAAACCAATCAATAGCCCCAATTTTTACATATGTAGGCCTCAAAGATTCAGAAAGCCCTGTGCTTGCCTCCCACCCAGTTAATACTCCAGATCAAAAGGTTGTTTGCTAAAAATAATTCAATGGATTTCAATGCCAGTGAGGTTTTCTCCCTGATGCTACAGTAAATGCAACTGCTGTTTTCTTTCCAATACCTCAAAATTTCTAAACACATTAATTCTTAAAACAGTTCAAAAAGTAAAGGAAGTGCTGTAGAGGAATGGCATTGAAGCTATGACATGCTATGTTGCATATTACTGGTTATAAGAGTATATCCAGGAACTATTTCATGTAATAATAAAGCCTCTACAGATGAGGGAAACAACGATAATATTCAAAAGTGTAAGTAGCTCAGATACAAAAAATATTTTCCTATCATTATATTTATAACACAATCAAGTTTTCTTAAAATTAGTCAAAAACCTTTTGAATCTGCCATAAAGTACAGTAATAGGTTTTAAAAGATTTTCATTTAAAAAATATTTTTATGTATAAAATTCCAAATTCAGAGGACTCACTAGTTTAAAACCCATCAGAAAATAAATATAAAATTATATGTAGCATTAACCTTTTATCAGTAAACCCTATTTTATATAAAATTTATAACATGCAATTGCCATTTAAATTTGCAAATGGCTGTCTTATTGAAAAATATTGTTGAATCAGTTAATGTGAATAAAAATACCACAAAAAAGAGAGAAAATCAGCTGCAATGTTTTTTCACATTGGTCACAGTCAGGAGTCTCTATTAGAATTTATTTCAAGTACAATGAATTTGCATTTCAAAAAATTAGCAAATGAACATTACTGATGGGTTTCATAACAACACTAAAATCATTCTATAATTTATTTCTATATTTATCCATAGAAAATATTTTTATGCTAAAACATTCTTTAACATTCTGGAAATAATTATTTTTAATAATCAGCTTCACTTTATTTTTAAGATATTGATAAAAATTGGGAGGCAAATGTTTAGTTGTGAAATTCAAATACAGATTTTTCAGTTATTTGTCTACTTTATCTCTTCTCTGGTATAATGCCCCTACCATTGGGATGGTGAAAGGCTTAAATGGAGTAACATGTGAAGTGCCTGGAAACACAATATTTCAGCAAGATCAAGAAAGAGAAACTTGGAGAAAAGACCTACTCTTCCTGATATGAAACTGTCCTACGCTGTTTCTGCCGGCTTTCCGAGACCCCGCAGCAGGAAGATAAGCTACAGGGGCATTTTATTTTAGGACGGGCAGTCTGACAACTCATGTCCACAAGCTACAGGAGCATTTTATTTTATTGAGAAATAAAAGCAATCTCAAATTGATTTTTTCTAATGTCACTAAACTGCAGCTGAAACTAACGGTTCTGTCCTGGATTTCCCTTAAACAGTTAGGTATAATTACTGCTTCTAAAGAACCCAGTTGGAAAAAAACAAGTTTCACTCTTCAGTGTTTTCCCAAGTTACTTCACTTGTGGCACTCCATCTGCCACCTTGAGGGAAAATAATACTGACAACTTTAGAGTGCAACCTTTTAGACAAGATTGTTTGAATACGTGCATTTTTGTTCATTCAAATATCTGAGTGCTTCTTATGAGCTAAACAATGCTCCAGGTGCTAAGGATACATCAGGAACTAAAAAAAAAAGTTTTTAAATCCTTCTCTTCTTATGAAGTTTATATTCAAGTGGAAGGGGACAGATGAACAGAATTCGAAAAGTAAAATACACAATATGTTAAATACTGATAAAATAAACAGAAATATAAAGGAGAATAGATAAAAAGTAATCACAAGGCAGATGAAGAGGAGTTCAATTTCAAAATACGGTGATCAAAGAAGGTGATATTTGAGCAAAGTCTTGAAGGTAATAAGGGGTCGGTCTATCATGGGGAAGGTGCTCAGGCAGGGGACAAGTGAAAGGCTCTGAGGTGGGCTCTGACTTCTGGCGAAGAGCAACTAGAGGCAGTGTCTGGCAGAGTAAGGGAGGAGGGAAGAAGGAAAATAGGGGCACAAGTAACAGGAAAGCAGATTTGGTAAGGCCCAGAATGTAGGTCACTGTAGGGATTTTAGGTCTGAAAACATTAAGAGCAAGATCTGACTTATTTTTTAACAGGACTACTCTGGCTGTCGTGTGGATGATAGACTGTAGGGGAAGATGAACACAAGAAGACCAGCGGTAGGATTTCACAAAAATCTGTCAAGGTAATGTTGGCTTGGTGGCAGGTAGTTAGAAACGATAAAATTCTGAACATACTCTGAAGGTAAAGGGAACAGAATTTGTTGCTGGATTCACAGGAGGGTAAAAAGAAAAACAAGTAGATAAAGACACAAAATCTTTTGTTTGATACATTGGAAAAACAAAATAGCTGTTAACTGAGATGGAGAAGACTGTGAAAGGAATAAGTTTGAGAGAAAAGATAGTAATTTCAGTTACAGATGAGTTAAATCTGAGCTACCTGTTAAGACACCCAAATAGAGATAAATGTTAATTAAAGATAAGATGTATGAGCCTGGAGTTCAGGGGACACGCTGGCTAACAATCCTGTATTTCACTGAATCTAAGATGCCTTAATGTTGGTACCTGCTTGTCAACAGAAGGCTTCACACAAAGTGGGGTAACTGCCACTTTGCACACAGTGAGTAATAGATGCCACCTTTACGTGTGGTATTATTTTGGGTCAGATAATTCTTTGTTGTGGGAGCTGTCATGGGCATTGCAGGATTTTAGCAGCACACTTGGCCGCTACCCACTACACACCAGTAGCACCTTTATATCGTTGACAACCAAAAATGTCTCCAGACATTGCTGAATGTCCTTTAGGGGACAAAGTAGCTCCCAGTTGAGAACCACTGTTTTAGAGATATGAAAATGTGGGGGGGGGGTGTGTCTTAAATAAGTAAAATAGGGTATTAAGATTTGGGATTTGGCATGACCAGGTGGTGGCGCAGTGGACAGAGCATTGGCCTGGGATGCCGAGTGCCCAGGTTTGAAACTTCGAGGTTGCCGACATGAGCGTGGGGTTGCCAGCTTGAGTGTGGGATCATAGACATGACCCATGGTTGCTGGCTTGAGCCCAAGGTCAATGGATTGAGGGGTCACTCACTCTGCTGGAGTGTCCCCTCCCCATCAAGACACGATGAGAAAGCAATCAATGAACAACTAAGATGCCACAACGAAGAACTGATGCTTCTTATCTCTCTCCCTTTCTGCCTGTATCTTGCTAAAAAAAATTGTAATAATTGGGATTTGTCAGTACATAAGATCAAAGGTAACCTGAGAACTGTACCTTGGGTCTTCCAGGTCTAGAGACTGTAGACATAAGAGGGAAACTGTGAATGGACAATGAGGTAGCTCCACTCCCTCCCCAAATTCTACTAAAAGAGAATAAAATGAAGGGTTTTGTTGTGTGGTTTGTTTTTATGACAGACTCACAAGAAGACATGAAAAATTTTGGAAGCCAGAAAGCATATGGCTGAATGGTAACCAACTCAGCAGGCATAAGAAAATCTGAATGCTAAGTCAGCACTGGAGAAAAGCAGAGGAGCACCCCAAAGTTACATTATGCAACCTCAAAAGTCTCCAGAGCAGCAGAAGTGAAGGTGGAACTAAAAAGCAGGAAGATTGGCTGAAAATATATTTAAGAATGCAGTTAATTTTCAGATTCCCTCCTCTATTCGCCAACCAGCAGTGGTCTCAGGTTCAGACTGATATTCATTGACGGGACCCAATAGAAAATAGCTTGGCATCAGGTTCACTTAGTTCCATAGAGACAAAGACAGCACATTAGCATTAGACATGTTATCTTCAGAAGATATCTGAACTGTCCACCAGGAGACTTTTTGGGACCATCGTTGACAAAGAGATCGTGTCAGGTAAGAACAGAAATCACCTAGCTTAGAAAAACTTCTTGGTCCACAGGAACTGGTGGCACGTTACAAGAGCTAGTGAGTGTAGGTTCCAGGGCCCCTCAAGAGGTGTGTTCACGCTAACTTGTAAGAATCACATACTGCACACCAGGAAGTCAAGGTCTGTGTCTTTTCATAGGCTTCTAAAGTTCACTCACCATCTTCCTGATCCATATGCACTCATCAATCAAGGGTCAATTTACAACAGGTAATATTACCTGAAAACATTCTATATTTATTAAGTTTCTAGTAAATAAATTCCAGGAGAAGGGAAATTTAAGGTCACTTCCCAGATCTGCTAATTAACTTTGTACTTAAAGTAGTAAATTCTCAAATGGGGACAATCTTGCCTTACAGGGAACATGTAGCAATGTCTGCAGACATTTCTGTTGTCACAAATGGAGGTTGTGTGTGTGTACTACTGGCACCTAGTGGGTAGATGACAGGGATGTTGCTTAACATACTACAATGCACAGGATAGTTCCTCACAACAAGTTGTCTAGCCCTAAGTGTCAATAAATTGATGGTTGAAAACCCCTGACCTAGAAGGATTAAATGGAAGTTCTCATACTGAACACTGAGGGCCACCCCAAATCTCACGCCTTCTTTCATAAATTGGCTGCTAAAGCTCTGGCAGCCAGGCACACGCCCTCTGGCAGGGAAAGGGAAGAATTTTCTCTGAAGAAGCCTTACCCATTTGAGAGAAAAGACCTCAGAATGGCCCCAAAGACTCCAAAAGAAAAAAAAATTTAAGATGAAATTAACAGAATACCAATCTTGTTTAAAATATATAAGAGATTTAATCAACTGGGGGAAAGTTTAGAGTTGAAATAGTGATAAACATACAAAAAAAAAAAAGATGTATCTTAAAATCTAAAGACAGTTATTAATTTCAGGAAAAGCAAAATATAATGTCCCAGAATGGAAATGTAATAAAAGTATACAGAGTTTAGAAGTAAGTTGCAAATATAATCATGATAATATTATATAAACACTGAACAGCAGTAACTCAACCAAAATACATTGGGATGATGGGTAATAAGAGGAGAGAAGTGGAGGAAGTTGTCTAAAGAGTGTTAGCTCCTAATCTTCCAGAATGTGAAGTCAGCAGATAATATATGCAACTGAAAAAAATCAAGAAGTAGTGATATAAATACAGAGTTAATGATATGGAGGTAAATACCCTAAAAGGGCAGAAAGTGCTTACCTCTGGGAACAGAATATGTGTGTGTGTGTGTGTGTGTGTGTATGTGTAGGTAACAGTGTTTTTTGTAACAAGTCTTACAGAACCATTTGACTCTTTAAGTTCCATATGCATGTAAAACTAATGTTTTTTATAAACTATATGTAGGGATAATTTGATATATGGGTTTGGGACCTAGTAAGCCTCCCTCAATTTTCTAGATATGAATCAAAACAAACTACATCCCTAAAAACGTATTGAAGCAAGTTCCAGTCAAACTACTTTTCTACCCATTGGGCAAGGCAAAAGAACAGGCTGAATAGAGAAGACCTTAACTCCTCTCCCTGCTTTATTTCTGGCTTACTCACCAAACCCTTATATTAAGGCCTTATGTTAAACACAACACCATTGAAAATTGATATTCTTGCCCATGGATACCACTGGATACCATCTGAAGTGTCTGCTGGGAGAAGAGTTTTCACTTTTCTTGCTTTTTTATTGTATGAACTTCTACAATGAGAGTATGTTACAGGTGGACACACACACATACACATCCTGAGTGATTAACCTGTCCCCATGCATGTTGACTCAATTATAAATAATCTGAATGGAAAGAAGGAATATCAGTATACAAAGCAAAAAGAAACAAGAAAGCACATCCCTAATAAAATGGTGCTCATATTCAACAGGTAAATCTAAAGGACATGAAAGATGCATACTAAGTAGCTGGTGCTACTTAGTATCATAAGGTAGAAATCAGTTTTCAAGTTCTCTATGGAATATATACCACTTTGATAAGTTTCACTTCAAATAAACTAAAGTTTATCCTTTAGATTGACATAATTTGCTTTCATCAGAAGCAGTAAAACTGGTTTATATCCAAGCTATCGCAATTGATGCTTCCCTTGTGCTCCATTCTACCTAAAATAAAACTAGGTAAGTGGGAGGTAGCAAGAGTTACTGAGTGATAAGAAGTAACCTAATACATTAAATCAATGGGGGGAAATCAATAATATCAACAGGTGTAAAATTTAAATTTCTGTGCAATTCATTAAACAATGTTTTAAAATTTTACCTTTTGGCTATTTATAAATACATTATTTTACCCCATATTAGAGGGAACTGTAAATACAAAGTGAATGGAAGCCTGGCTTTATTTGGTCCCCATTGATTTTCTTCTTTCTTGTTGCTACCCTATAACAAAACTGCCCTCTCCTTGATGAAAAGAACTCCATGAAGAACTCATTTTCACTGAAGCCAACTTTTTCTAAACTTATTTGATCACAAATCCATTCCTTATCCTTATCCCCATCAAATCCAGAAAACTTCATCTTTAAAAATCTGTTCATGTACAAGGTGGAGGCAAAATTAGGTTTACTAATACAATAATTAATAAATAATACAAGAATAAATTGTGTTTCATGTACTCAAAACTATAAATCTACTTTTGCCCCAACCTGTATATGGCTTTTGACTCAGAACCACCGTCTGAGGCATGCAGGCCATGTACTATTAGCTTCCTCTTACGAGAAACTTATGCTCACAGACATTGAATAAACTCATTTAGGTTGTATGGGTAGTGAGTGGCAAAGAAAACACTTGGCACCAAGTTTTCTGATTCTAAGTTCAGTGATTCTTTTCAATACACCACACCAACTCTTTGATAATAAAATGAAGTAAACCCTAAAATCTAGAATCTTACAGGACTACAATAGGAATGAGTCTTTCTTAAGTTGTTATTTTATAATAAACATACATTAAGCAATCATTATCAGCTTACTAGCCATACTAATTGTAAAATGTCAAAATAAAACACATTTCAAGTTTTTTATTAATGTGAAACAACTAACATTAATTCAAAGACTTCATATAGTCACAAGAATAAAACTGAAGAAACTAAATCTTAATCATCTTTGTGGCATTGTCGTAGCTAGTGATACATTACTTTTGTAGTGATTTAAAAACCTAGCTTCGGAGGTATCCTGGATAAATTTTAAATGTAGAAAAAAATAAGAATGTTATTTCAAACTACGTTTAAAAAATGTTTCCTATTTTAATACTAAAATACAAAGGAAAAAAGTTCCATGTACTTACCTCAGTAATAGGCTGCCCCTGGGGTGTCAAATCCAGTTCTTGTGGGCGTGTTACTTTATCAGTATCCAAAGAGTCCATGCTGGAAGCTGCAGAAGTGACGCTGGAGCGAGAGGAGTTACTAATAGAGCGCACTTCAGCGTCACTTACTGTGCCCGCTGATGCCGTTCTTCTATGCTGATTAGTTACTACAGGCTTAGCATCTTCGGGTACAGACTGCTGAGCAGCCTCATCCATGCTTAAGGAGGCCTGTTCTAACTGTGCAGTAATGTCATCCAGGGAGTAGTTGGCATGTGACGGTTTAGTTATCCTATTAGATGAAGACGACAATCCTTTCAAGGTGCCGTGTTTTGATGTATGTCGGCCAGGAGGTAATTTCTGAGTGGCCTTTGTTTCTGTGAATTGATGCTTACTATTTCCTGCACCAATACTGCTGAGCTCCCTCTCTATCGAGCAAAGATCGGCCATCAGGGCATCCAGATCCACAGTCTCTCCCTGGTTCAGAGCTTCTGCAATGGATAACATATATGATATTTCCAGAACAACTGAATCAGAATGTATAACTTATATTATAAATAAGTTAATTAATGTTAAGGAAGAAGCAAAAAAAATCATCCTATTGGGCCTAAAGCCTCTCAAATATAGTGTTTCTAACAGTTTTGATTGTTTTACATTTCAAGAGAAAATTTTAGAAGCAAACAGTCCATCTTTATATATCAGAGAAGAATTATTATAAATTGAAAGGTAAAAATAATGCAAAAATTATACTGTCCCTAGTTTTTAGTATAACCCCAATGCAACTTATTACGAGAGGTTCTAGTTGTTACTATGATCAGTTCCCTGATAGAGATGTTACCCAAAGAGTTGAGGGCACAAAGATAAATGGAAGGCTTGAAAAATTACAGACTGGGCCCTGGCTGGGTAGCTCAGCCGGTTAGAGCTTCCACCTGATCTGCTGTTTGCAGGTTGATCCCCAGTCAGGGCACATACAAGAATCAACCGATGAATGCATAAATAAGTGAAACAACAAATCGATGTTTCTCTTCCCCCTCCCTTTCTTCTCTCTCCAAAAAAAAAAAAATAATAATAATAATAAAATGTTTAAAAATTATAGATTGAAACATCAATTTCAAATACTATAAAACTGACTAGGCAGAGGAAATTAAATAAAGCAGAAAGGCTTATTTTAAAATTACTAACAACTTCACTGGAATTTATTACTTATTGTGGGGTTCCACCTGAGTACGTACTTTGTCAATTCACTGGGGAACAATTTGTTTTTTCATTTTCTGTTGCATGAGGTTTTAGAACTGTTTCTATATATTTCTGCATTGTTGATTCCAAAACTGAAATCCGTTTTTTGGTGCATGCTCCAGTTTTTATGAAATTTTAATTTCTTTTGTTACAGTTAATGGCATGCATTGGTTTTTAAATTGGAGTTAAAGGGCAACGACTCTTGGATTGAACACAAGGCAATTAATGTTTTACAAACATCACTTTTACATAATTGTAGTTGTTTTTAAATGTAAAAAATTATCTGATAAAAAAAATATATCTGAAAAAAATGGCATATGATCACATATCCTGATATTCCTTCAGCAATACGACCTATCCCACACTGAGACACTCCTGGTTCCAGTTTTCAATGGTTTTATTTCTTCTAAGGATGAAGAAAGTGAACATGGTGATCAAGTGTATTTTGATAATATGCATGAGGAAATGGTTGTAGAATCTGAAGGGTCTTCTTCTGATGCCAACCCCTCAGCAGTTTAGCCAACCCGAATTGAATGACTTAGTAAGAGATTTGGGTCTACCAAAGAAAACAGTTGAGTATTAGCCTCCAGGCTTCAAGAAAAGAATGTACTTCACCCCTCAGCTAAAGCAGTGGTCCCCAACCCCCAGGCCGCTGACCGGTACCAGTCCGTTTTTTCTGATGGCTTTAGGCGACCCCTGTGTTTTGGTCGTTGGACTCCCGCCGGGGTCGCAACCCACAGGTTGAGAAGCGCTGGTCTAAGACTCACTCTTGATGCTTGTCTCGGTCATGTGATACATTTATTGGTCCCACCCTAAAGGCCAGTCCGTGAAAATATTTTCTGATATTAAACCGATCTATGGCCCAAAAAAGGTTGGGGACCACTGAGCTAAAGTATCCCATTTCAAGAAGCATGAACAAATTTTTGTGAACTTTTTTCCCCGAAGACAAACACTTTGTTTACTGTCATGATATCACTAGTTTTCTCAGCCAGTTAGGTGTTACCACTTACAGTCCAACAGAATGGTAGCTATTTCTTGACAGTTCTAAACAGAGTCTGAAATGTGTTCTCCTACACAACGGTAATGTTTATGCAGCGGTTCCAACTGGTTATTCAACTCATCTGCTAGAAGATTATAATGACATAAAAATTGTCCTCGACTTTCTGAAGTATGAGGAGCATAACTGGATCGTTTGTGTGGATCTTAAAATGGTAAATTTCCTGCTAGGACAACAGAGAGGTTTCACGAAGTATCCTTGTTTTCTGTGTTTGTGGGACAGCTGAGCTTGGGAGAAAAACTGGGCACAGAAGGAGTGGCCGAAACCTGAAGCTCTGGAAGTAGGGATGCAAAATATTGTGAATGAACCTGTAGTTAATTGAGACATGATCATTTTTCCTCCACTTCACATCAAACTTGGCTTAATGAAGCAGTTTGTTCAGGCTTTGAATAGAGAAAGTGAATGCTTTCAACATATTCTTTCTGCTTTTCCTGCCTTGGCTTTCGAGAAGATAAAAGCAGGTGTATTCAATGGATTTCAAATTTGCACCCTCATACATGATGAAGAATTTGCCAGGAAGATGAATAAGGAGGAGAAAGCAGCATGGCAGTCTTTTGTGGCAGTTACAAAGAACTTCTTTGGCAACAAAAAAGCAGAAAACTATGAAATTCTGGTTCAAAGGATGCTGTTGGCTTTCTGCAACTTTGGATGTAACATGAGCGTTAAGATTCATTTCCTGAGGCCCTGGCCGGTTGGCTCAGCGGTAGAGCGTTGGCCTGGCGTGCGGGGGACCCGGGTTCGATTCCCGGCCAGGGCACATAGGAGAAGCGCCCATTTGCTTTTCCACCCCCCCTTCCTCTCTGTCTCTCTCTTCCCCTCCCGCAGCCAAGGCTCCATTGGAGCAAAGATGGCCCGGGCGCTGGGGATGGCTCCTTGGCCTCTGCTCCAGGCGCTAGAGTGGCTCTGGTCGCAAAAGAGTGATGCCCCGGAGGGGCAGAGCATCGCCCCCTGGTGGGCAGAGTGTCGCCCCTGATGGGCGTGCCGGGTGGATCCCGGTCGGGTGCATGCGGGAGTCTGTCTGTCTCTCCCCGTTTCCAGCTTCAGAAAAAGACAAAAAAAAAAAAAAAAAGATTCATTTCCTGAACAGTCATCTTGATAAGTTTCCCGAAAATCTTGGAGCTGTTAGTGATGAGCAGACTACTGCTGGAGCATCAAATGAGATTGTCCTCAACAAGTACACAAACGCAAGAGCTACAAATGCAAATTTTATGATTAAAATAGTGTTTTAATATGTTCTATTTGGAAATTGTAGACAAATTCTGATGCAATCATATCTTTTAGTGTATTAGTGTATTTATTGCACTAATAAATTATTATATTTTCACAAAGATGATGCCCATTTTACAATAAGATGAAAACCTAAAATCTTGAATTGCAAAAAAACTGAAGCTTACAGAGAAAAACTAATGTCAGATTTGAGATCAGCACACTCGAATTAGGTAAGAACAAGTGTTTTTGTGGATGCAACAAAAATTTTGTTCCCCAGTGAATGCAGGTAGAAAATTGTTTTAGCTATATTCCAGTTTGTTTTCTTCTGTGATCATCAAATTAGTAATAAAATACACAGAAATAGAAAAATTAAGTCAAGTTACACACATTATTTTTATGTTGAGCTATTTGGAATTGCAGCTGCATTGCTTCTACATTATATAACTTATTATGCTATTTTACACTTTATTTCCAATTACATCTTACCATTCAAGTTGTATATGGAGAAGCGATAAGAAAAGTTGGCCATGTTTGTTTCCTGGCGAAGAGGAGATCTTTTTACTGGTTCCGTGGGCTTTTCAGAATCCAAACTCTTTGAAAAAGAAAGTTTTATAAGTCATATTATATTCACACTTCAATTATTAAAAAGATAAAGTTTGTTTTATGATTAAGTGATTTGTTATAGAATAGGTAAAAAAAACTAAAACTTTTCTAGCTAATAGCCTCAAGGAAAAAGTAAGTGGTTTTCATATTATTTTGTTACAGTTTTTTTAAATTTTTAGGTAACAATCTTATTTAAAGCACTTGAGACTGTCATAGTTCAGAGAAAATATCTTTCCAAATACATCAAGCAGTGACTAAGTTCATTTTACATAAATTCACTATAAAACTAACTAGGTATATGAATGTGGGCATGGTAAAATAAATAGGATGAAATGACACAGATAATTCTGTTATCCCTTTCTTCAAAGTAATTTGCTTTCGGTCCAGCATAGTGTCATTCTTGGCATGAGGTACCCGGAAGATAAGGCGCAATTCTGGACTCAAAATTAAGAGAGTCTCAAGATCTTAACATATGGCTACAACTTTAATCAATAATGGAATATCCTCGAAAGTGTTAATAAGCAACACATTAGAAGTCACGTTACACAACAGTTTTGTATAATAAAAAGTCACAACATTAGTTTAGATGCTAAGTTTTTTGGTGAGCAGCTCTTCATAGTTAGAAGTCAGGGGACCGAAATATAAAGAAGAATGAAAGGTACTAAACCTGTAGAAATGCCATCTGCAGTAGAGTAGCATGGAGTACTATTCCACTCCTAGTATGGCTGGAGTGATTTCTACCTGTCTTTTCTCTTTTTGGTCCTCTTTCCAAATACGAACAATAAAACCATATGGTCAAGGAAAGCCCGGACATGCCAGCTGGCCCTCACATACTTTCCTTTACACATTATCATTCTCTATTTCCTCTATCTTGCTTCCTCTGTCCTTTTTCTCCTCAACAGAGAACTGCATAGCCTAGTCACCATCTCTATGCCAATATCACATTTACAAAAAAGAAAATTATTAAACTGAAATGGTTTCACAACTATACATATAAAGAAAAGAGTTTCTTTCAACAAGTAATGTTATTTCTCCTCATTGGAGGTGAAGAGAATGATTCTTATGGGATCCTAGTAGAATTGAAAACATTCTCCTCAATGCCTTGATTGGGTAGCTCAGTTGGTTAGAGCATCATCCTGATACGCCAAGGTTGCAGATTCAATCCCCGGTCAGGGCACATACAACAATCAACCGATGAATGCATAAATAAATGAAACACAAATTGATCTAAATCTTGAACTCACTCTCTCTCTCTCTGTACCCCCATGACCTCTCTGATTAAAAAAAAAAAAAAGCATTCTCCTCAAATTCGGCATTAACTGATCATGGTCACAAACATGTCTGCTTTTCAAAATGATGTTAAAATTACAGGAAGAGTTTTATCAGCTTCAGTAGACTGTTATAGAAAGAGGGAAACAAACTAGTACTTTAAGTTTCCACCTTACCACCTACTTGTTTACTAGTTAAAGAATCTCATACGTAAGCAATTTTACACAAAAGTTCTTCCTAGAGATATTAAAATTAGAATGAAAATAATTTTTGTTCTAATGTTCTCATTGCTATAAAGTTAAAGTTGTTTTTAATAAAATAATCATCTTTAAAAAGTGAATATAATGTATCAACTGGGGCAGCAACAGTGTATCCTTTTATCTGAAAAGTGTCTTGGTTTACAAGATAAAGTCATTATTTAAAACAAACCCAAGATACAATAAAACCAAATGAAAAGGCTTTGCTACTGTTTTAACATGCAGCTGGGAAAGAAACTGTGTCAGTATTCTAGAGTCATGTAACAGAAAATATCTGCCTGTGAAGATAGTACTTATGTGGTAAAATGTATTCAAATTCCTAAATTTAGACTTTGAAATTTTAGGCTTTAAAACTTTTTAGCTAGCAATCTCAACCAATGAAACATTTTAAGTAATCCTTGTAGATGAACAGAACCTCTGTCATAAGTATTTTTTTAAAACTCCTTCAAATAACCAGAGAAGATATTATCTTCTAGTAATATTCATTTACTTGTTAATGTATTGGACATTTTCACTTTAAAGCAGTTTTAAAAAATGTAATCTCTATCCATATCCTTATGGCTATACTGTAAACTTATAGCACAAGGAGATGACTTTAAATCCTCAACCAGTTTTTCAAGCACTATCTCTAACCTGAGTGAGTTTGTCTAGCTCCCCCAGCCAGGCTCCAAACATTTTGTCCAGGTCTTGATCTTCTTTGTCACTGTCTTCTTCAGCACCATGGTCTATTTCTTCATCTGATAGCTGTTCCATCTGAAAGACATTTGTGTAGAATAGTTACAGGTTAAACTTGGAAAATTATGCAGTATATTTTCTGATATATACTGCTCATAAAAATTAGGAGATATCTCAAAATAAATATGAAGCTATAAAATATCCCCTAATGTTTGTGAGCAGTGTATATATCATACTCCCTGGAGTCAAACTTTTGAAACTAGAGATTATATTATAAAAGGAAATTAGAAGTCATTATTGGAGACAGGGTTGACAAGTGAGTAGAAGGGAGCGCCCAAGTCTCAAATTTTTAGAAAACTGACAGAATGAACTATACAAGTTATGACCAGAATCGCAAGTAGCAATAATTAAAAAATTGCAGATCACTTTCATTAACTAGAGGATATGTCAGCAGAACAGTTCTCTCCACTAACAGATTCTAACACCCTAAACACCTTTGTGAAACAATTCCAGGACTTGATGCAGCAAGTTATCTTATTTGTAAAAATCTATTTAAATACAAGTATGTATCTTGCAAAAGCTTAGTCCAACAAGCTTTTCAGATAAAAGACAAAACAAAAATTTTATTCTAGTTTAATCTGTTGAATTAGTTCCACCTATCCTACTCTCTGCTTCTACCCTATCTGCCCCATCTGTCCTTTGACCTTACTTTCCCATTAGTTCCCACAAAATCCAAGAAATTAGAATTGAAGTAGAAAACTAGAAGTAAATTCATTAGATTAAATTCATAAAAAAACTTTCCTATATATAATAAATTTTTAAGTTACTTGAATGAGAAGATATTTTCCTTCTTCCCATTAATAAAATAATGTGGTATCTGACATGAAACTTGCATATTATTTTGTGAAGGGAGGAAGAGATTATACAAAATAAAATAAGGTCAATGACTGACCAGATACTTAATGTCCTTAAAGATTAATGACTTTAAAAAATATTTCAGTATTAAAAGCTCTGAGAAATCTTCACTATACTCAGCTTTGCTTAAAACAAAGAGAATAGTCTACATATTCTAAATTTATATAACCACAAAACTTTTCCTTCAATTTGGAAATACCTATTAACTATCCCACGGACACAATGGGTATAATCATTGTACATTCTTGACTCACCCTTTTTTTTTTTTTTTTTTTTTTTTTACAGGGACAGACAGAGAGTCAGAGAGAGAAGGATAGGTAGATACGGACAGACAGAAAGGAACGGAGAGAGATGAGAAGCATCAATCATCAGTTTTTCATTACGACACCTTAGTTCATTGATTGCTTTCTCATATGTGCCTTGACTGCGGGCCTTCAGCAGACTGAGTAACCCCTTGCTCGAGCCAGCGACTTTGAGTCCAAGCTGGTGAGCTTTTTTTTTTTTTTTTTTTTTGCTCAAGCCAGATGAGCCCGTGCTCAAACTGGCGACCTCGGGGTCTCAAACCTGGGTCCTCTGCATCCCAGTCCAAAGCTCTATCCACTGTGCCACCACCTGATCAGGCTTGACTCACATTTCTGAAACTGATTTTGTTCCAGTGGATATAGGCAACAATTGGAATACAACCTGTCAGGTGATTTAAACCAGTGGTTCCCAATCTTTTTTGGACCACAAACCGGTTTAATGTCAGAAAATATTTTTACAGACCGGCCTTTAGGGTGGGATGGATAAATGTATCACGTGTCTGAGACAAGCATCAAGAGTGAGTCTTAGACGGATGTTACAGAGGGAATCTGGTCATTTTTAAAAAATAAAACATTGTTCAGACTTAAATATAAATAAAACAGAAATAATGTAAGTTATTTATTCTTTCTCTGCGGACCGGTACCAAATGGCCCACGGACCGGTACCGGTTTGCGGCCTGGGAGTTGGGGACCACTGATTTAAACAATTCCTCAGAAACTAAAGATATTCTTAATCTCAGATAAGAATTTGTACGTATCTTACATCTTCAAAAACAGCAATCATTAAAATTACCTCTGTGATCCTTAAATGTGGTTATAAGATATGTTAAGAATCTAATTAGCTGATGAGATGTCATGAAGTTAAAATCTAAACTTTATTATATAAAAATCTGGGCCCTGGCCGGTTGGCTCAGTGGTAGAGCCTCGGCCTGGCGTGCAGGAGTCCTGGGTTCGATTCCCGGCCAGGGCACACAGGAGAAGCGCCCGTCTGCTTCTCCACCTCTCCCCCTCTCCTTCCTCTCTCTCTCTCTCTCTCTTCCCCTCCCGCAACCAAGGCTCCATTGGAGCAAAGTTGGCCCGGGTGCTGAGGATGGCTCTGTGGCCTCTGCCTCAGGCGCTAGAATGGCTCTGGTTGCAACAGAGCGACGCCCCAGATGAGCAGAGCATCGCCCCCTGGTGGGGATGCCGGGTGGATCCCTGTTGGGCGCATGCGGGAGTCTGTCTGCCTGCCTCCCCATTTCCAGCTTCGGAAAAATACAAAAAAAAAAAAATCTGCAGACAGGGTCAAATAAATGATGTTAAAAAATCAAACTGAACTTAGTTCTAACAACATTGAAAATTAGACCATATCTCATTTAATCACTGAAAGAAAGTAATTTTCTCAAGCTTAATAACTACAAATGATAACAGCATATCATTATCTCTAATAGAAACTGATCGTCCTAACTTCTTAACTTCACTACTATAAGCATGTATAAATCAGGGAATTCTACTTTGATAAATGAAAATGGATCCACTAATTTTCCAATTCATAAATGTGGCTCTTGAAGAGATTTGGTTTTTATAATTCACTTGTGTTAATACTATTTCTAATATTTTCATTTTATTACTGAATTATCCAGAGATCAATCCTAATTGGTATCATTCTTCATTAAGTTATGTACCTATGAAAAACATAAAATGTTAGTGCAAAGAAAAATCTTATTTGATCAGGTGACTTACTCAAATAATGGTTGCAGTTTGAGAACATCTAGGAGCAATAATGTCCAGTGTTCATAATGAGGGCCAACAAGCAACAGAACTGGAATAGTCAACTACCTCTTCTTCCCTAGTTTTCAAAACTAAACACATTGGAATGACCCAGAAGCTAAAATATTCTATGAAGAATTCTGCTTTGAGATTATATTTATGCCTCACTTCCCTTGTGAGCACACACTGTAATTGCCCATAAGGAAGATGTTATACTGGGGAGAAAATGAAACAATAGGAATATAATTTTATAGAGCAAACACAAAATAGTTCAAAATAAATGAGTATTTTAAGTTATCACAGACTCCACATCAACGCCTGTGTTTTGTGACTTTCTTATTCAAACCAAATACATAGTATGCCTTAGTATGTAACAATATTATTCTGACAAATTTTCCATTAAGTTAATTATTCAAGCATATTTCCCCTATTAACCTTCCTCTTGGGAGATATTTTTGTTTACTATTCAATTTCCTCACTGTGAGATGGAATAGATATTTATCAAGAAGGCTGGGCTTAGATTAGGGTTTAAAATTTTGAATAAATACATTCCAGGTAGGGCAAATTAGAAAGAGCAAAGGAGAAAGTCTGGGTTTGTGAAACTGTTGTAAGACCGACTCAAATAAACAAGAGTAACATTTAAAAGTAAAGACTAAGGTGGGACTGGTCATATAGAACCTTAAAAGCCAAGCCTTTCCACGCCTCCACCCCCCACCCCCCCAGCTCACAGAAGGTAACTAGATAACTAGATTCTGAAATGAGTAGGGGAGAAAAACAGTATTTTATTCAAAGGACATGATGCCAGGATAAGAGTTATCAGAGAAGAGAAAGACCATTAGAAGGCTTCTGTATCTATTATATAGGTAGAGATAATTCTAGATAGGGAAACTGAAGTCCTGAAAGGAAATAAACTTCCACAAGCCACTAACTTAAAGAGTGGCAAGAAAAATACCTGATGTATAGCTAGGGTACCTTATTTATTACTTTCTGTCCCTTTAATAATTCAAAAATAACTTTTTGTAAAAATAAGTTCTCCATACTTAAAACTATGTGAAAACTCTCAAAATACAGGAGTGCAGAGCTGCCAAGGCAGCATTTCTCTAAGTCTAGCATGCTCAATATTCCCAAGAGGCAAGAGAAACTTTGATTGTAACATTTACTATACATCCAGTTCGTGCCAGATACTGGAAGAACAAAGATAAACATGACAGCCTTTGTACTGACAGAATGTATTATCAAGTAGGAGACAGACAAGGAAATTACTGTTATTTCCCCATGTATAAGACGCTCCCACGTATAAGATGCACCTTAATTTTGGGGCCCGAAATTTGAAAAAAAAAAAGTATTACATAAAGTTATTGAACTCAAGTTTTATTCATCATAAAATACATACAACTTCTCACCCACATGAAAAAGCGGGAAATGCAAGTAAAAAAACTGTAACACTGTATAAGACAAATCCAGTTTTTAGACTCAAATTTTTCGAAAAGGGGTGTGTCTTATACATGGGGAAATACAGTAACAATGATGAACCACTGTGCTACATGAGAGTAGTTTAACTCAGTTTAGAAGGAAAAAGGAAAGGTGTGATGCTTCAGGCAAAATCTGAGGAATGACTATGCAAAACAGAGAAGAGGAAGGGTGTTTTCTTCAGCTGAGGGACCAGCATGTGTAAGGGTATAAATTAGGTGTGAGAAAGTAAGACATGTTGAGAACTGTAAATTGAGAACTCTAAGTTGCTTAACTGTTAGAGGCACAGGTTGTGTGGTGGTACACTGTTGGGCAGATAAAATGTATTATGCTCACTTTGTTAGGGATGGCGCTGCCCACGAGGAGGCCGTTGCCCAGGTGATATTGTGTGTTGGGGGCAGGCAGGATCATTGTAGCCTGGGGCTTGGTTTTGGGATTAAGCCTTCCCACCCTTTTTGATGTGGGGCAGTACAATCCAATCATGCCTCAGAGAAGTGACTTTGTAGTAGAGACTTCCCTGTTTTGTATATTGGATTAAAGGTTTGGATTTCTACACTATAAAATGGGGGCAGAACGAGAGCTTGCTCTTGGTTCCTGGGATGATTAGCATGAGAGAGCAGAGGGAGCAGAGCAGAGAGCAGAAAGAGGCCATGTGGCCAGGAGAAGCAGCCAAGATGGCGGAGTATTGAGTGAGAGGCCAATTTGTGCAGTTTGACGCTGGAGAAAGAAGGAGATGGGGAACAGAGGTGAATAAGTCTGGTGAGCTAGAAACCTTTGATTCTAGGAAACTCAGATAAGTCAGTAGCTTTGTGAGCACTGAATGTGAGTGGGTTTTGGAGCCCACTGTGTGTTTTTGCTTGCCCGCCAAGTGCAAGCTAGAATTAAAGACTATGGCCCATCAGCTTTTGGCTCCGTTGTTTCTTTACCGACTGTCCGAATCCAATGTGAACCTGCATGGGCCAGGCTGCTGTGATAATGGCCCTAGCCCTGACTACTGGCTTTACATACACTGCTCACAAAAATTAGGGGATATTTCAAAAATGAATATGAAGCGATAAAATATCCCCTAATTTTTTGAGTAGTATATTATTACATGTCGCTGAGTGGGCTCTGACTCCTGGCAATCCTATGAAAGAGTGAGTTGTCTCATAATAGGGATTTCCAAGAGGATTGAGGGAAAAAATGCAGCAGTGATTTACCATCGCCTTCTGCTGCAGTGTGTGGGTTCAACCCATATGTGCTTGGATCCATGGTGTTGTAAATCACCAAAAGCCTATGAAATGTAGGTGCCTCTGCAGGGATGTGTGGTATAGACCTATGGAAAATGGGGCTAGAAAGAAGGTGGGGGCAAAACTGTAAGCCATACCAAAGAGTTTGGACATGATGCTGTCCAGCAATTGTTTTTTCTAAATGTTTTTCTGTTGATGATTTGCATTAAAATTACCTGTAGTGCTTCTTTTAAAATCAGTTTTAAAATGCTGCCAATATCTACTAAATACTCATTTCCAGGGAGTGGGACATTTTTAACAAGTTCCCACAGGTATTTCTTATGGCTACTCAAGTTGTGTTATAATTACTGGGAACACTTGTAAGACAAAAGTAATGGAGTTTTGTATAACCACAACTTAATTAAAGGCCAAACAACTTAGAACAAGTACTCCCTAAAACCATAAAGAAATTAGGCAGCAGCCCTGGACAGACAGTTCAGCTGGTTTGAGATGGTCCCAATACCACAAGGTTGTGGGTTCAATCCCTGATCAGGGCATATACGAGAATCAACCAATAAATGGAACAATAAATCAATGTTTTCTCTCTTTCCCTCTCTCTCAAAATCAAATTTTTTTTTTTTTTTTTCATTTTTCTGAAGCTGGAAACGGGGAGAGACAGTCAGACAGACTCCCGCATGCGCCCGACCGGGATCCACCCGGCACGCCCACCAGGGGCGACGCTCTGCCCACCAGGGGGCGATGCTCTGCCCATCCTGGGCGTCGCCATATTGCGACCAGAGCCACTCTAGCGCCTGAGGCAGAGGCCACAGAGCCATCCCCAGCGCCCGGGCCATCTCTGCTCCAATGGAGCCTTGGCTGCGGGAGGGGAAGAGAGAGACAGAGAGGAAAGCGCGGCGGAGGGGTGGAGAAGCAAATGGGCGCTTCTCCTGTGTGCCCTGGCCGGGAATCGAACCCGGGTCCTCCGCTCGCTAGGCCGACGCTCTACCGCTGAGCCAACCGGCCAGGGCAAAATCAAATATTTTTTTAAAAAAATTAGGAAGCATCAGGATCCCCTAATTAACACCCCAATTACTCCTCATTCATTACCACAGTTCCATGCTTCTCAGAGCTATTTATTTTTAAATAAACGTTAATTCTTTACATACATTTATATTTCTGTAGCTGTATCACACACACACACAAACATCACACACACAAAAAAGTTTTTTTTAAACACCTCCTATCCTGTTCTAATTCAATAAATAATTCTCAAGAAAAACATGCCCGGAGAAGGGGGGACTGTGAAGACTTCCAGGTTCAAGGAGTGCCCCCCACTGTGCAAGATAAAGCTCTTGCAAAATACAAGCAAGAGGAAGGAAACCTAAATCAGACAAAAGAAACAGTAAGGAAAAAAAAAGAAACCTCTGTTAAATTTAGTAAGGCACAAAAAGAGGAAGAGGACCCATCAAAAGGGAGAGAGGCAGTCAGAGCAGAAAAGGAAAAGGGGAGAAAAGGACACAACACAATGTAAGATGCAGTGAGAGTTTGGGTGATGAAGGGCCATTAACTACTCATCTGTAAGGCACCAGGGATGCTTCTCTCTCAACCTACCACACAGGACCTGCTGTGAACTAAATGGCATCATTTGTAAACTGGCCAAATGTAAACTGGGAATTTAATAAACCAACTGAATTTACATGGGCTCTTTACAGACTCAAGATATTAACCCTGTTGTGTTTATGGCAACATTTTCCATATACACAACAGGTTTTATCTTTTAATTTGTTGAAGTCTTTTTTTAAGATGCTACTAAATGTTTTATTTTTTAAAGTTATCAGAGGTATACATTCTTTTTCTTTTGAATTCTTACACTAGTTCAGTAAATTCTTCTTCATCCAGCAATCAAATATGTAAATTTTTAGTTTATTCTTCTATGTAAATACATTTTACATAGGTAGCTTAGTTTGATACATAATGTGAGTGTGAGAACCTAAATTAAATCTCTCCCAAATTAAAAAATTTTCATCTTTGGTCTGTTACTTTTATTTATGTTCTATGCATAAGTCGGGGTTTTTTGAGGATCCTCTTCCAGTGCATGCCTATTTTTAAATAAACATCATTTTATAGCTCTGTCATTAATCTATAAAGTAGATAAGTTAAATAAAAAAATCAAGATTGTCTTCTTGATATACATTATGACTTCAAAGGACATCAATCCTAACTGTAGGGGATATGGTAAACATACAAGTATCTTGACTAACAAGTTCTCTCAAGAACAAAGTTTCTTCCTTTTGTAGGCCTATACATAAAACAAATTTAAAGGAAGCTATGATCCTTTAAATGTTGAAAGGGTCTAGGAAGGAGGCATCTACATTATACACAAAGGTTTTGCAGTAGTAAGCACAGTAAACTGGCCATGAGGGAACTTGTATGGCCTGGTCTTCTGGGAATGAGCTGACACCTGGAACTAAGTTTTGTAAAGTTTCTACATGGAACTGTACTTCCCTAATAAATAAATGTATTGTTCGTGGGCCAGCAATAGTGAAACCTTCCTTACCCAGAGGAGGTAGAAACTCTAATGGAGGTGATTCACTCCCTTATACCTCCTCCTTTATATTTCTGTTTTTGACAATCCAGGATGTAACTAACATATCCTTTTCATCATCGTGTACAAGAACTATGAGGACTAAAGATCAAATAAGGATTCATAAAAACAATTAAGAACTAGTTTAACAGTTGATAGAGGACATGATACCTAAGAGCTACAAATCAAATCAAAGGCAATTTTGTTAATTCAATGTTTTATTTATTAAGCACTTAAATGTATCCACTAGTAAAGGAATTCCTTATATAGAATGATAAACCATATTCACTCCTTTATTCACACAGATTTCCATAACATTGGATATACTTAATCTACCAAACCCCAAACAAGAACTTCTACCTAGAATAAAAAAAAAATTTAGTTCAATGTTCTACAAACAAACTCCTAACATTCCTATAAATAAGACGTTCTAATAATGGATTTTATCATTACTTATTACACAGTACATCACAAACTATGATCTGAAACCACTGAGCAACTAAAAAACAAAAACAAAAAATACTGTAGTTGTAAAATTCCTTAGCTTATATCCTGCTTTTCAAGTTCATTTCAAAAACTGTGAGAGCATGAATTTCTGGGGTTTTTTTAAGCCACCCAGAGTGCAGTGATTTGTTATAGCAGCCCAGGAAACTAATATGGTGACTGTATCTGTAGAAACGAGGCTTCCATGACTGCTTCCAGAGACGGTCATCTTGCTCATTCTGCTCCACACTTGGGACCTTTCTTGCCATACTACCTAATAAGTAGGTAATTATCTTTGGAAGCAGTTGATATAAAGCATGCATGCTACCACTTCACTCTTGTGAGTAGGAGGAAGTGTACTGAAAGCTTCATTAGGGAGGCAGATGACTTAATGTTTTCCTTTACTTTTGCCCTACTCCTCTACAAGATAGCCAATTGCACTGGCAGGAAATCCAGCCCCAAGGGCAGCTCATACTTGGGGCAGGGGGGTACAGACAACTGCAGCCTGTAGCATAGTAGCCATTTGAATTGAATCTTGAATCATAAGTATGAACTCAAGGTTTCAAACAGAGGTAAAGGGAAGGGTAGAAATATAAATATATGTATATGTGTGTTTGTAAGTATGTCCACCGAAAGAGCCTCATAGCAATGACACCCTAATAGCAATTAGCATAGCTAGTGCCCAGTTTTTGGTTTCTAAATATATATATTCTACCCAAAAAGTAACAGATCATGGAGTAATGATTCTGGAGCTGGGATAGGAAAAAAACCCAAGAGCATCTTCTTGTGCCAGAAAGTGCTCACTAAAGATGGGGACATGTCACAAGGATATAGGTAGAAGCCAGGCCTGAAGGGGCTCCCAGGAGCTTAATCTGGAAAAATTTAAGCATCAAAATAAATTATGATATAAACAAACTATAATCCATTGAATAAAATAAGAACCCATGATTTCAAACCGATAAAAATATGAAGATGAAAGCTCTTCCTTACATTAAATGCCAGCAAAGTAATGTAGATGAAATGACAGATGATCACCATTTGCAAAAACTAATCCATGCAAGAATCATCAATAGACGCTAAAAATAGTGGATGAAAATTTGATGAGACTATTTACATATTCTCAAAATATCTCCCCACAAAGTAATGTGAGGACACTGCCTTAACCAAGAGATCAAAGTTAAAATCACCAATACTGGGGAAACCACCATCTTATGCCTTCCTATAATGATATACTGAAAAGACCTTATGTGGTATTCCTGCCAAAACCACATTACTTGCATCAAATCATAGAAACATTTTACAAAATAATTGGCCTATAGTATTAAAAACTGTGAAAGTCAAGAACATAAAGGCAGGCTGAGAGTATGTTCCTGATTAAAAGGACACCTAGAAGACACGACAACTAAATGCAATGGTTGATCATGAACCAGAAAAAATATGTAAGTATACAGAGGACAATATTGGGACTAAGTGCAAAAGTTGAGTATGGATTGTGGATTAGATCATAGCAAACTACTCACAAAAATTAGGGGATATTTCAAAATGACTATGAAAAGATAAAATATCCCCTAATTTTTGTGAGCAGTATATTATATCGATATTACACTTACTGATTTTTTTGTGTGTGTGTATGTGTGACAGAGAAAGAGACAGAGAGAAGGACAGATAGGGACAGACAGACAGGAAGGAGAGAAATGAGAAGCATCAATTCTTCGTTGCAGCACCTTAGTTGTTCACTGATTGCTTTCTCGTATGTGCTCTGACCAGGGCTACAGCAGAGCAAGTGCCCCTTTGCTCAAGGCAGCGACCTTTGGACTCAAGGCAGCGACCATGGGATCATGTCTCTGATCCCATACTCAAGCTAGCAACCCTGCACTCAAGATGGTGACCCCATGCTCAAGCTGGATGAGCCTATGCTTAAGCGGCGACCCTGGGGTTTTGAACCTGGGTTCTCTGCATCCCAGTCTGATGCTCTATCCACTGCACTACTGCCTGGTTGGGCTACACTTCCTGATTTTGACTACAGTACTGCAGTTAAGTAATGAAATATCTTTGCTCTTAGGAAACAGACACCGAAGAACTAAAAGTCATAAAGGGCACAATGCAACTTATTCTAAATTGGCTCAGAAAATATGTGTATGCATATGTTAGTGTGAGTGCGAGTGCATGTGCGTGTGCACGCGCAGGTGCAAATATGTATATGGGGAGAGGAATGATAATTAGGCAAGATATAAATAACAAGTGAATCTAAGTAAAGGGAATATGGGAGTTATTTAACTTCTTAAAACTTTTCCCGCAAGTTTGAAATTATATCAAAATAAATTAAGAAAGAGAGAAAAGGAGAAAGGGGAAATAAAAAAAAAAGGCCTCTCCCCTCAGGAAGTTGTAGTTACTTAGGAAAACAGAGCATGTCAACTTATAGATCATTTAAAATTCAGAAGTGCCCTGGCCGGTGATTCAATGGATAAAGTGTCGACCCTGTGGACCAGAGGTCACTGGTCCAAACCCTGGTCTAATCCCCAGCCAGGGCACACACAAGAAGCCATCAATGAGTACACAATTAAATGGAACAACTAAGTGAAACAACAAGTTGAGGCTTCTCTATCTCTCTTACCCCTCAAATCAATGGAAATTTTTTTTAAAAGAGTGATTTTTAAAAAATGCAGAAATAAATAAATAAGATAAATTCATAAGTAAACCTAAGGGAAAAAAACACATAGGCTGAAAAACATTTTTACTAAATGATGCAGTTTAATCTAAAAACCCTGAAAAATATGGTATATTTCTCCAATACATGTTTTTTATTATGTATACACGTGTCACCTTTCCTAAATTGCATTTTCCTGGCTTACTCAGTTAACTTTAGCTTAATTTGGTCATCATAAAATTAGTATTTAATGCACAAAAAGTTTAACATCTTAGAAAAATACTCATCAGATAATTTTTTCTCAGAGGCAAAAGGCAATCATTTCTAACTTTCAGATGAAAAAACCAAGCACTAAAAAAAAGGTTGGTTAATGTCACAAGTATGTCAGAAAGAAATCAGAATCAGTTCCAAATCAAAAATAGGTTTTTTGGGGTTTTTTTTGTATTTTTCTGAAGCTGGAAACGGGGAAGCAGTCAGATAGACTCCCACATGCGCCCGACTGGGATCCACCCGGCACGCCCACCAGGGGGCGTCGCTCTGTTGCAACCAGAGCCACTCTAGCGCCTGGGGCAGAGGCCAAGGAGCCATCCCCAGTGCCCAGGCCATCTTCTGCTCCAATGGAGCCTCGGCTGTGGGAGGGGAAGAGAGAGACAGAGAGGAAGGAGAGGGGGAGGGGTAGAGAAGCAGATGGGCACCTCTCCTGTGTGCCCTGGCCGGGAATCGAACCCAGGACTTCTGCACACCAGGCCGACGCTCTACCACTGAGCCAACCAGCCAGGGCCAAAAATAGGTATTTAATAAAATAATAAATCTTAAGCTAAACATAGACCTCAAGGTGGTTTAAAAAAATCATTTTAGAGAGAGGAGACAGGGTGTGTGGGGGGAGCAGGAAGCATCAGTTCATAGTTGCTTTCCATATGTGCCTTGACTAGGCAACTGCAGGGTTTTGAACCTGCGACCTCAGCGTTTCAGGTGGATGCTTTAACCACTGCACGACCACAGGTCAGGCCACAGAGTTTTAAAAAGATGCTTTTTTAAATTGTGTCACTTAATGTGAGAACAAAGGGAGTTAAATAGTGAAACACTTGTACCCTGCATTATTCATAACATATTCCCTGACTTCTTGCCAAAATCTAGAGCTGGAAAGCGCCAGAGTTGACCAAATATCCCCCCCATCCAACAAAGCTGAGATGTCTGCTTTCTGTTTCATCTATCTCATAAAAGCAAAAATTCCAGAAAGAGTATTTACAACACATCACTGATAGACGATGATTTCAGTACAGTCCCCATATAATCAACCAATCCATCGAAGTAGAAATCCCATGACTAGCCCTGGCTGGGAAGCACAGTTGCTTAGAGCATTGCCAGATATGCCAATGTTGTGAGTTCAATCCCTGGTCAGGGCACAGATAAGAATCAACCAATGGTCTGAGCAGTGGTTGTGCACTGGGTAAAGTGTTAACCGGAAACACAGAGGTCGCTGGTTTGCAACCCTGAGATCTTTGACTCAGAGCATGGGCTCATCAGCACAGGGTCTCTGGCTTGCACAGGAGAATCTTCCACAGGATCCCAAAGCTTGCCAGCTTGAGCCCAAGGGTCAAGGATCTCTGGCTTGAGTTAGGGTTGGGGTCGGGAACCATTTTGGCTGAGAGAGCCATGTACGCCACGTATTTTAAAATGTAATTCCGTGAGGGCCCTGGCCGGTTGGCTCAGTGGTAGAGCGTCGGCCTGGCGTGCGGGAATCCCAGGTTTGATTCTCAGCCAGGGCACACAGGAGAGGCGCCCATCTGCTTCTCCAGCCCTCCCCCTCTCCTTCCTCTCTGTCTCTCTCTTCCCCTCCTGCAGCTGAGGCTCCATTGAAGCAAAGTTGGCCTGGACGCTGAGGATGGCTCTGTGGCCTCTGCCTCAGGCGCTAGTATGGCTCTGGATGCAACAGAGCGAAGCCCCAGAGGGGCAGAGCGACGCCCCAGAGGGGCAGAGCATCGCCCCCTGGTGGGCGTGCCGGGTGGATCCCAGTTGGGCACATGCGGGAGTCTGTCTGACTGCCTCCCCGTTTCCAACATCAGAAAAATACAAAAAAAAAAAAATGTAATTCCGTGAGAGCCATATAATATGTTTAACTCTAAGTACAAGTAAATGTATGCATTTTATGTTAAGATCAACACTTTTAAAGTACAATAAGTCTCTGAATTCTTTTTTTTTTTTTTTTTTTTTTTGCATTTTTCTGAAGCTGGAAACAGGGAGAGACAGTCAGACAGACTCCCACATGCACCCGACCGGGATCACCCGGCACACCCACCATGGGGCGACGCTCTGCCCACCAGGGGGCGATGCTCTGCCCATCCTGGGCGTCGCCATGTTGCGACCAGAGCCACTCTAGCGCCTGAGGCAGAGGCCACAGAGCCATCCCCAGCGCCCGGGCCATCTTTGCTCCAATGGAGCCTTGGCTGCGGGAGGGGAAGAGAGAGACAGAGAGGAAGGCGCGGCGGAGGGGTGGAGAAGCAAATGTGCGCTTCTCCTGTGTGCCCTGGCCGGGAATCAAACCCGGGTCCTCCGCACGCTAGGCCGACGCTCTACTGCTGAGCCAACCGGCCAGGGCCTCTGAATTTTTTTTAATAACGTTGTTATGCTGTTGCTAACCAATGATGAATAAAGTACTTCTTACCATTAATGTGACTTCTGGTGCTGCATGGTTTTGCTGATGGCTTTGTAGTCTGGTTGATTGATACGTGGTGAGGTTAAGCTTCATGCAGGCGTTGAGACTTCCATCTGTTAAACATGATTGTAGGTTGGTCTTAACGTTCTAGATGTGAGAAAGACTGCTCACATGCACATGTAGAGCCAAACATCGTCAGTACAGCAATACTCACACGCTGCAGTGTGTGGTATGTGACGGGAAGCGCGTTCCAAGTTCTGACAATCAGCTGGTCCGCGGGTTGAAGTTTTTTCATTTCTCCCCACTTGTGTTTGCTCACCAATTCTGCTTGCTGTCGTGCAAGTCTTTCCAAATCTTCATTCAGTGACTTGAACTTATTCACCCACATGTCTGAGGCCTTCAGGTCAGCAGCTTGTAGCTCAAAATCTCTGATGGAGACACCGGGAATGTAACTCAGGTCAGCGCTGTCCACTGCACACTCGTGTGGATGGGTGATGAACTTAAAAAAACCAGTGCACTCACAAAATTCTTCAAAGCACACTTTGAATGACTGCAGGAAATTAGATATGAAGCCCGCTAGCTGCTGGAGATCAAGATGTTGAGCAGGGTCACTTGCTGTGCATGCATCTTTAAACTCTCCCAGTTTTTCAAAGTGTAGTAAACGACCTGTTTCAATGTCAGCGATGAAGGGTTCCAGCTTGTTTTCAAATACAAACACTGCTTGTTGAAGGGATAAGACTGTCTTTCCAATGCCTTGCATTTTCACATTGAGCTGGTTCAGATGTTCAGTCATGTCCATGAGATAGTAGAACTTCAGGAGCCACTCAGTGTTAGCTAACTCAGGATGCTCGACGTTATTCACTTCAAGAAAAGTCCGGATTTCGCTCAGACAAGCCAGGAAAGGGCTGAGCACCTTCCCTCTTGGCAACCAACGCACCTTGCTGCACAGAAGCAAAACAGGATAATTATTCCCAACTTCATCCGGCAGTGTTTTAAACTGGCGATCATTTAAAGTTTGGGCAACAATAAAGTTGACCACCCGAATGACCAGCGACATCACCTCACCAAGCTGCTCGTCACACATCTAAGCACAAAGCGCCTCCTGATGTAGGATGCAGTGAAAACTTAGGATGGGTCTCTTCATGTTCACGAAGAAGCGCTACGAATCCTCGGCTTTACCATCAGTACACACCAAAATAAGTTTATCCATCAGTAGATTTGTTTCTTTAGCGAACTCAGTGAAAGACTGGAATAAATCCTCCCATCTTGTTGTCTCTTTCATAGGCAAAACAGCAAGACTTTCCTCACCTAGTGTGTCACCGACAGCATACCTTGCAGTCACGATGAACTGGGATAAATGGCTTACATCTGTTTACTCATCCAAAGTGAGAGAAAAGAATGATGCTGCATTTATGTCCTTCACTTGTGTTGCCTCAATTTGATTTGCCATCATGATGGTACGATCGTGAACAGTTCTTGCTGACAGAGGCATGTCTTTTATTCGTTTCATTATCTTGTCTTTATCCGAAAAGTCATCAAAAAGTTCATTGGCAACATCAAGCATGAATGTTTTGGTATACTCCCTATCTGTGAATGGCTTTCCGTTTCTCACAATTGCTAAAGCACCAGCAAAGCTAGCCAAATTCCAGTCACCTTGTTGGGTCCAAACACGGAGTTGCTACTGACTAGCTTGCACTCTGCACAGTAGCTCTTGATATGCTTTCTTCCTGCTGTCCCCACTGGATATTTCGATGTAAATGTAGTATGGCGTGTGTCGAAATGCCGCTTTATATTTGACCGTTTCATTGATGCAATTTTATCATTGCTTATTAGACACACTGCAGAACCTGCTCTCTCCACAAAGGCAAATTCCTCTGTCCATTCCTGCTGAAAAATATGATACTCCTCATCTTTTTTTCTTTTAGCCATCTTCTTTGTCAAAAGGGTTTCTGCAATTAGCTAGCTGACTACTTGATTAAAAGGAGGGATGTTTACTTCCTGACCTCACAACAACCCGTGTACCTTACGCATTATCCAATAAAAATTTGGTGTTGTTCCGGAGGACAGCTGTGATTGGCTCCAGCCACCCACAACCATGGACATGAGCGGTAGGAAATGAATGGATTGTAATACATGAGAATGTTTTATATTTTAAATGTTATTATTTTTTTTATTAAAGATTTGTCTGCGAGCCAGATGCAGTCATCAAAGGAGCCACATCTGGCTCGTGAGCCATAGGTTCCCGACCCCTGAGTTAGGGGATACTGGCTTGGCTCAGTCAAGGCACATATGAAAAGCAATCAATACACAACTAAAAGTGAAAGCAACTACAAGTTGATGCTTCTCACCCTTCCTTCCTGTCTGCCTAAAAAGAAAAGAAAGAGAGAGAGAGAGAGAGAGAGAGAAAGAGGGGAAAAAAAAACAATCAATGAATGCATAAGTGAATAGGACAACTTATCAATGTTTCTCTCTTCCTTCTTCTCTGTAAAATCAATTTCTAAAACCAATTTTTAAAAAAGTTACATGGCTAAACTGTAATTATCATAGGGCAATTAATCATCATAAAACAATTTATCAGTTTCAGTACCAGGAAACTCAACCATCTTTCTGACTCCTTGCTTTTCTTTTCACTTTGATGACTACTACCTTGGTTCAGACTCACACTATATCATACTCAGATTATTCTAACAACTTCCTGACTCTCCTTTAACCCATCACAGTCAGATTAATCTTTCTTAAAAACTCTTTTCATGTCATGATTCTGCTCAAACTCCAACAAAGGTTCCCCATGACATTCTGAATTAAGTACAAACTCATCAAACGATTTCAGACGCTCTCTGATATGGCCTCAACCTAAATGTTCAACCTTATTTTCAACCTTTCAATCAACCTAAACTAAAGTCTTCTCAAAAAACAAGCCATGCTTTCTTAACTTGGCCTTTGTGCATGTTTTCAACCTGAGTGTGGCATCTCAATCTGTCAAAAGAGTAACAGATTACCTGTCTTTCCTTTGCTAACACCCTACTGAAATGAAAGTAAACAATTAAAAAAGGGAATAAACTAATAAAGGCAGTGAGTACTGGAGATGGCAAGATCAAAAGACCAGAGATTTTGGTAAATTTCTGGAATTAAAAAAAAAAGGATATAGGTGATGAACCAGAGCAAGAGTCATAGCTCAAAGAAAGCATTTTCACTCAGCATTTATTCAATAAATGTGTATTAAGCACATACTATGTGCCAAACAAGGGAGGAAAACATTAAACAGAAACAAATTAGACCCATGACAAATGTAGTGATAAATGAGGATTGTGTAGAAAGTGACCAAGTAGCTGCCTTACATTCATAAACAGAGAAAGCCTGAGTAGCAATATTTAAAGCGAGATATGAATGATGAGAAGGAATCAGACGTGCAAAGTTCAGAGAAGAGCATTCTAAGTAGAGGATACAAGTTTGATATGTCATGGAACAGAAAGATCAGATTGATCGGAAGAGACAGATTATGCAAGGATTTGTAAACCAAGAAAAGTAGTTTGGATTTTATTCTAAAGAAGCCCCCTTGAGGACAATAAGAAGTCATTTCTCACAAAATGCTGCAGCAGCAAAAGGGACCATTCTTGAAGGAGTCAGAGGGTCGAGTCTAAAGAGGAACAGAGGTGGGGGGAAAGGATGCTCAGCAGGACAGCAGCCAGTTATGCCAAACAGGAACTCAGAAGGTAATTTTGGCATTTGTTTCCAGGGTTAAGGAAACTAAAAAAACAAACAAAAACCAAAAATAAACAAACAACAAAAAACAACTAAGCCTGGTAGCAAATTTAAATACTTTCTGGGATGAGGTGGCAATAGAAATACCACTGGTAGCCAGATGCAAACACCAGGGAGTGGAAGAGCCTGAAAACTAGAGGGCAAAACTACCAACTGTTTAGTTTATTCTGGAATTAGCTAGTGGGGAAATGGCACACCCTTGTGAATATATTAAAACACACTGAATTTTTTATTTTAAAAAAGTGAAGGTTATTTATGGGTATTATATCTCAACTTTAAAAAAAACAAAAATAAATTTTAAACACTGTGCTAAACACAAGAAAGTTAGATACTGCTTCCTCTGAGAGGCCCATGAACTTTGTACCTCTCTATGGCATTTATAGCTAATCAGCTTTGTTATGTGGTGGTTATTTGTGCACTTGCCTTATCACCCTCCACACCCAACTAGGTTACAGGCTTCTAGAGAGGGACATATGGTTCTCATTTTCAGTCCAGAGCAACTAACAAATAATCATACAGGGTGGGGCAAAAGTAGGTTTACAGTGTTCATATGGGTAATAATACAATAATGATGGGCGGATGGTGGATTTTTGAGTCGTGCACCTAAAACCTACATGGTTCTCTGAACCAATGCCATCCCAATAAATACAATTAAAAAATAAGTAAAAATTTAAAAATAAAAATAAATAATATTGGAACAAACTGTTTTGTGTACCCACAACTGTAAACTACTTTTGCCTCAACCTGCAATCCTCCTTCATCTGAATTTCAACTATTTTCTGCTAAATATGTCTACTTTAAGATGACTCAAAATTTAAGATGAGATCTAATTTAAGATGACTCAAAGCTAAAGGTACAGTTCTTTAAAAAGGTGCCTAATATAGCCAGTTCTCCATAAATACTAATTTAAAGGAACACATTTAAAATTAATTTCCCTATCAAAAGAGGAATAGTTTAGAAAAGTCAAAACAAATTCTACAATGCACTTTAGTTTCAGCAGAGTATTTTATACTATTTCTATAAGGTTATATTTTTCTAAGGATATGATTTGATTCAATAGCTGTGTTATAATATGACTCATAAAAATTAACAAATCTAGTATTAGTAATGGTTTTTGCGTATGACAGAAACCTAACTAAAACTAGTTTAAAGCAAATAATCTATTCAAATTCAAAGTATAAGAAGTTTATCAATACATTTATCACAATGTATCTCTTCTCTCAACTTCCTTCATCTTCCTTTCTCTCCTCTCTAAGGTTTTGTTCTAAAATTCTGTACCCCCTCCTCTGCAACTGTTTACATCTCCATCTCTTTTTTTTATATAAATAAATTTTTATTTTAATGGGGTGACATCAATAAATCAGGGTACATACAAAGAACACATTTCCAGGTTATCTTGTCATTTAGTTCTGTTGCATACCCATCACCTGAAGAGAGATCGTCCTCTGCCACCCTCCATCCAGTTCTCTCTGTACCCCTTCCCCTCCCCCTCTCCCTTCTTCCCTCCCCCCACCCCCTGTAACCACCACACTCCTGTCCATGCCTCTTAGTCTCGCTTTTATGTCCCACCAATGTATGGAATCCTGCAGTTCCTGTTTTTTTCTGATTCGCTTATTTCACCCTGCACAATGCTACCAAGACTCCACCATTCCGCTGTAAGTGATCCGATGTCATCATTTCTCCTAGCTGAATAGTATACCATGGTGTATATGTGCCCCATTTTCTTCATCCAGTCCTCTATTTTTTTTTACAGTGATTAAAAGCCTTTAAGCAAACTCTTGGCCAATACAGCAAGAATCCATAAAAGAGTAGTGTCCTTAACATGTTCACCAAGTCCAAGTTGGCCCCATCACCATGCCAAATCTCTTTACATTCTCTCTCCTCATTCTGTCCCAACAATTCTCTCTCAGTACCCCTCAAAGGAGTCATTTCCAATTCCTACATATGAATATCCAAAATTCATACAGTCTTGCTTAAAAAAAAAAGACTTTTAGAGTTAACCAGAATTCTGAATAAAAAGCCAAAGCTGGGAAGAAGTCACCCTGGTCAGGGGTGGCTCAGTGGATAAAGCGTAGTCCTGGTGTGCCAAATTTGTGAGTCCAAACCCTGTTCAGGGCATGAATGACAAGCAATCAATGACAGCACAACTAAATGGAACTAAGACAAGTTGATGCTGCTCTCTCTCTCTCTCCCTTTCCCTCTACCTGTCTCTCTCTCTTCCTCTATCTTTCTCTCTCAAATCAATGGGGGGGGGGGGAAGGTGGGGAGAAGTCACTTTACTACTAAATTCCACACACAGTAGTTCTTCCTCCATTTTTGTGTATCTCAGTATCTTCTTCTGGCAAGAGTCAGAAAACCAACCAGAGATTGCTTTTATTCCTGATATTAACCTGTCAACAAATGGCAACACATGAGACTAAAATATTGCTGGGGGTGAAATGGATAGGGTCTAAATAGTTACTGAAATTATCAGAATGAGTTTGTTGGTTGTTTAAACTACAGATGCTAAATATCCTCTATCATTTTAACACAAATTCTGGTTAACAAGAAAACTCAAGTAAGTAAATCTTCCATTTTTTAATTTAATTAGTAAGAACAGAACCTTCATTATACCACTGAAAGGGTCCATTAAAGCCTTCAAGATCTTCCTAGACTAAGCCATCTAAAAACTAAACAAGGAGTCAGGAGACTGTAAATTCTTATTCTGTCTCTAGCTAGAACTCTGGGCTAAATTATTTAAATCTTTAGGCCTCACTTTCTTAATCTGCAAAAAAGAGAAAAGACTGACTAGCTGAATCCAAAGGTCTACTCCTACCCCACTCCAACTCATTCTTGTCTGAAGTTCTATTATTTAATTACTGACTTCACTCCAAATCCCTCCCAATTTACCAGTCTTCTCTCTCCAAACTTAATTCCAGAGGATAAATACCTGCTGCCAACTACTCTTTAGACAAACTGCTTAAAAGGAGGAGAGGTTTAGGCTTTTCCATCTCCTCAGTCCAAACTCCCAACAACATGTATCTATGGTCTGTCTCAGTCCAAATAAAGTTTCAGCAGGCGTCTAAAAAACCCTAGAACTTGTTCACGATATTGTGGCTTCTAATTAATTTAATACTTCTGGGTTTTCTGAGTTTTGGTTTTACTTCTCAGAGTTTATTAATTTGTCTGAATAGCAAAAATAGTCATGGTTACAAGAAAGAATTAAATTTGACTTATAGCACAACAAAATATTGATTCCAGGAAGCACAAAAGGTGTACTACCAGTGAGAGAATGAATCATATCCCTAGAGTGGGCTTCCTGCACACCTAAAATTTACTTTGAACTCAACTACCTTATCTGAAAAATTCACATTAATTTCACATTCTGTTGTTTGAGCCAAGTAAAAAAAGTGTTTCAAAACTATCTATTGCCCTGGCCAGATAGCCCCGTTGGTTAGATCATCATACCGAAGAACAGAAGTTGCTGGTTCTATGCCTGGGTCAGGGCACATCCAGGAACAGATTGATGTTCCTGTTTCTCTCTCTCTATCTTCTTCTCTCTAAAATCAATAAAATAAATATAAAAAACAAAACTATCATCAAGTAAATTTAGTGCTTCAGAATAATGAGGACATTTATTCTATGGTTTTGCAATCCCAATCCCTCTCCAATCCCTAATCCTCTGTGCATGTGCAAAAGACACATCCTGAGGGGGTTGGGAGACCATTTATCTAGTTTGAAAAGACAGAAAAGTGAGTAGCACCATCTCCATTTTATTATAACAAGAAAACTGAAGTTCAAAGAGTTTCAGAAAGAGGAAAGATTAAAAACATTATATAGGTCACTTGTTTTCTTTATTAACCTCTCAATAAATTGTAAATAAAATTAAAAATCTAATTAAAAAGTAATTTTTATATTTATTATTTTATTTTATTTATTCTTTTTTAGAGAGGAGAGAGAGAGATGAGAGAGAGAGACAGACAGAGAGAGAGAAGGGGGGAGGAGCTGGAAGCATCAACTCCCATATGTGCCTTGACCAGGCAAGCCCAGGGTTTCAAACCGGCGACCTCAGCATTTCCAGGTCGACGCTTGATCCACTGTGCCACCACAGGTCAGGCCAAAAAGTAATTTTTTAATTAAAAATAAAAAAACTAATAACTCTGTTAATCTTCCTACAACTCTAAGTCATTAACAATGCCTAATCAATATAACTTTTGGTTAGACAGTATGTTGGGTCAAAAGAGAAGGGGTTTTTCAAAATATCAGTGATTCTCATTCTTGCCACAAAGGCCACATTAACCAGAACTAGTAGTGGTCAGGCAGTGTTAAGTTTGGTGCCTTGTTTTTGATCATAGCTAAAAAGTTCATATGACTGGCATCAATATCCAAAATATACAGAAAGAAGACATTCTGGTTGCAATTTGTCATTCCACAGATGGCTAAATTGGCAGACATGGCTAAGGTGCTCTTTCCATTCCCAACTTCTTCATTTGGTTAAGAGCTAGGACTAGTTAATAGACAACCTGACTCAAACACTGAATTGCTCCATGAACTTGTATTAGCCTTGTTAAGTACTCTAAATCTGTTTCCTCATTTGTAAGATCACCTCACATTATTATGGTGAAAAGTAAATGAAATAACCTACGTAAAAGACTTAGTCCAGTGTCTGGTAAATAGGTAATATCTACTGAAGGTTTCCTATTTCAACTGTGGCCCATATCCTATTGATGTTTTCTTAGCTTCTCTTTATGATTGGGTGGTTGATGAAAACTTAGGGTTTAAACACCATTAGAAGATTTACTTAAAATCAGTTTAGTAATTTTGGCATTGGAATAAATGATATACTGCTACAGTAGACTTTCAGAGACTGTCACAGGGAAGAATGTCTTTGGCTTTGTTAAACCTTGTCTGAAACTGATAAGCAAACAGAAACTATATGAATAAGAAAGAGGTCCCTATAAAATCTCTACATTTTATAGTAAAATCATCCATTTTCAACATCTCTAAGATATGGTTAAATGATTCCAAATAATGTTCACAACCAAGTGAGTAGAAACTTTCCATATCTATACTCCATATATTTTTCAAGATCCAATTAAGTTCCACTTTCTCTGAAACAACTCTTAGCTTCCGAGATCAGGCGCGTTCAAGGTGGTATGGCTGTAGACTGAAACAACTCTTGATGACTACAGAACATGTGTTCTTATATCAGTGTTTTACTGTTATATTGTATTATTTAGCACTCTTGTATTGTATAGACTACCATTGTCTTCTATCGATATCATATATTTTGAATACAAAGCAGAGATATTTGAAAACATCAGTGAATCAATAGTAGGTTGTTGTTAGTGCATGTGGAGTGAGTAAACGATTTGAAACCTGTGATTGCAACTGCAAGAGTCACTTGCAGTATGAACCATGTAACCCGGGTCAACTTCCAGAATGATTATAAAAAGACTAATAAAATGATTGCTGTTGTCTCAGTCACTAAGTTCTGGGGTGATCCACTACACAGCAATAGATAATGCAACTCCTTGCCAAAAACACACTGAAAGTGGGGGGACCCGACGAAAGTTCTGGGAAAGCTGTATAGACAGAAGGGTGAGAGGTCTGAAGCACTGGCTGGGGAAAGCAGCCATAGATGAGATGCAGACGGCATAGACAGTAAAAGGCTATAAGAGAGTACAGTAAAAGGCTTTATACGTCATGTGATCTGTCCCTTGTAAACCCCCCAAAACTGTCACTAAAATCAGTAAATTTAGGAGACCCTTGGCTTGTAAAGGAAAGAGCTTTGTGCCTACTGGACTTGAGGCAAAAGACACAGGAGCAGAGACAGATGAAACCATGAGCAAGTAAAGACAGAAACCATGGAGAGGAAGCTGGACACCCAGAGGGTAACTACAGCTAAATTATGTAGATGGGCTCCACATGAATTTTTTCTTTTTGTTATTTTTTTTTTCCATTTACTTACTGATTTTAGAAAGAGGAAGGGAGAGAGGGAGGTAGGGAGGGAGAGAGAGAGAGAGAGAGACTACTTACTGATTTTAGAGAGAGGAAGAGAGAGAGAGAGGGAGGAAGGAAGGGGGGGAAATGTAGAAGGGAGAGGAAGGGAGGGAGAGGAAAAGAGAGGAAAGGAGGGAGAGAGAGAGAGAGAGAGAGAAAGAGACAGCCAGAAACATCAATCTGCTTCTTCTGTATGTGCCCTGATGGGGGATCCAAACAGCAAACTCTGCATATTGGGACAATGCTCTAACCAAATGAGTGATTTGACCAGAGCTCCATGTGATGTGCACTTCTCCTGTGTGCCCTGACTGGAAATCGAACCCGGGACTTCCACACGCCAGGCCGACGTTCTACCTGGCCAACTGGCCAAGGCTGAAGAAATAGTTATTTTTTAGTTAAGATCACTACTTCTTACCAAGAAATAATAGTGGTCATTCAATAAAGAATGAAATACCACCACGAGCTGGGCACTAAACTGAGAAGCACAAGGAATATAGCTGTTTAAAGGGCAGACATGTTCTCTGTCTTCAGGCAGTTTTATTAAAATCTCGAACAAGAGAACACAGTATTTACTTTTATACTTATACTTTCTACTTTCAAATTAATGTGCCTACACGTTAAGATACTTTAAATCTAAAGTGTTTTTCATTACACACACACATACACACGCACACTGGTGGAGGGAAGTGAAAGACAAATTTTACAATGATGATATGTTCACAATTACCAGAGTAAATAATTTCTACTCTTATACCATAAGCACTCTCAAATTGCCACTGTTAAATGAAAACGGTATATAATTGGATATTACATTTTTACTTAACTATATATGTTTATAAAAAAATGAAGTATGTTCCCCGAAAAAGTTCACAGGAACTAAAATCAGTTATGGGTTCTGTTAGCCAAATAACTATCAAAATCAGCTTTTTAAAACCTTTTTCAGCTCATGGCACACACAAATTAATTACTAAACCTTTGTGACACACACACAAAAAAATCTATTTTAATTTTTGCTGATCTGACCCCCCCCAAATAAAGAGATAATTCTTAAAATTTATTTACAAAAATAATAATAGTAGAATAACCTATCCTTTTTGCTCTAAAATGACACTTTAAAAAATCAGGTACCTATATTGTATACATATAAGGATTTCTGGTACCAAGAATTAACCCATCAGGCGCAACTTTATTTTGTGACATGACCAATAAGATGCAACTCTATTAAATGACAGGACATTTACACTGGAAATGTATTGTGTTGGCTGTGTCTTTTTTAATTTGACAATCTAAGGGAAAAAGAGGTCTGTGCTCCTGACTAAGTACTCAGGTATTGGGCTGGCTTTAGCTCAGCGGTTCCTTCAAGTCAAGTTCTCCTGCTAAATAGTCAGGTATTGCATGTCTTAAAAATTCTAGAGGCACACCAGTTGAAAACTGCTCATCTAAATTATCTACAGAGATATTACAAAATAAGACTAAATACATTTTAGGCAATTCTCTGATATCAAACAGTCTTACAGCCAGCACACTGTGAATAAACAATGCTTTTATTGGAAACTATTAAATAAGACCTTTAATTTGTGATTGTAAACATTTCTTAATGGAGACTTAAAAGTATACAGTTTTCACTAATAAAAATGTTAACTGAATATGATACAAAACTTCATATTCCTTATTCTAATAACCATACTTATAAAATCTTACCAAAGAAAAAATATTATCCATTTCATACCCATCAATTTGGCAAAAAATAGTAAGCCTGATAAAACCAAAGGTTGGGGAGGATGTGAAGTAATGCACACTGGTGGTAGGGACTCACCACTCTAGTGAACCATTACATATCTTATGAGCTCACAAAACCACCTTTAAATGTCCAAGCACTAAAGAAAGAGACAAGCACCAGGAAATGTAAATGATGTTCATTGTGGCAACCTAACTTTCTAACTATCCCTCAAAAGAGAATGGAAAAACTGCCTTATTCTTATAAAAAGAATGACCTGGATCTCCAAGAACCAGTATGAATAATGACAAACTAGACGATTGAGTATGACCAGGCAGTGGCGCAGTGGATGGAGCATCGGCAAGGGACACAGAGGACGCAGGTCTCCCGAGGTCTCCGCTTGAGCGCGTGCTCATCTGGCTTGAGTGCGGCTCACCAGCTTGAGCACGGGATCATAGACATGACCCCATGGTCGCTGGCTTAAGCCCAAAGGTCACTGGCTTGAACCCAAGGTTGCTGGTTTGAGCAAGGTGTCACTCGCTGTGCTGTAACACCCCCCACCCCCATCAAGGCAAATGAGAAAGCAATCAATGAACTAAGGTACCACAACGAAGAACTGATGCTTCTCATTTCTCTCCCTTCCTGTCTGTCTGTCCCTATCTGTACCTTCTCTGTACTTCTCTCTCTCTGTCACACACACAACACAAAACTATATGCTTGAGTGAAAATTGCAAATTTTGAAAGAATGATATAGTTTATCCTTTATATAAAACTCAAAAGTACAGACTGCAATAAGTAAAATTTTATGGATACATATGTATTAAATGTACTAAAACATGCACTAGAATGACACAGATTGTTACTGGGGGGAGGATTTTTATTGTATCATCTACTTAAATTATTTACGGCAAAATGTAAACAACTGATTACTAATGGTGATGGGTATGTAGATGTCTATCATGTTTTATACTTTGACTTAAAATGTTTCAAAATTAAAAACAAAATTTAAAAAATTCAAAATATGGATAAAGTATGTGAACAAGTATGCTCATCAAAGCCAAATTTAATAAAAAGTATATATATATGGGGACAGGGAGGGCAACGAAATATCCTCCAAGAAAAGAAGAACTATGTAAATTCTTGTGTGTTATGCCCATCATGGATTAGAATGCAGATATAAATTATTCATAAAACATTTAAATGCATAGGAAAATGCTAGTGATAGATGTTTAAATGAAAGAACTGAATTGTGCATATAGTAATGAGCTACATAAATATACATAACACACATATATAAAAAAATATACCCAAAACCTTAATTGTAGTAATTTCTGGGTGATAGGATTTTGTTTTATTTTTTTACACATTTCTAAGCATTGCATATTTTCATTAATATTAATAAGAGGGGAGAAAGAAGGCAAACTACAAAATGCAAATTCAAAATCCTCTGGCAAAAACTTAAACCTCAATTAAACTTATAAGATACTGTTTCACTTCTGATTCCAAAAATATCAATCTATTATATGTTAATAAAAGTAACCCTCTTAAAATATTATTATCCACAACCATACAAACCAAAAGAATTATGCCAATAATTATAGAGTTGTAAACTTGTGCTTTAATGTTTCTAAAGATATGTTTCAGTCTCCTCTGTTTCTAGCACTGTCACATCAGAATAGGTGGTCTCTTCATTAATGCATTAGATAAGGTCATCATATGGAAAAACTCCATACCAAATCTTAATTTATATAATAAAAATAAGCATGTGCAAATCATGACTTGGCTATAAGAAATGATACAAACAGGACAGCGTGCAGTGTTTATGCAACCGAAAAATATAAAATAGTGCTGAGAGAAATTAGAGAGCTAAATAAAATGGACAGATTACCATGTGACTGGATGAGAAGAAGCAATGTTATTTCACCTCCTATTGAACTAGGTACTCAATGTAATTACAACCAGTATCCCAATACTTGATCCTAAAATTTATATGGAAAAGCAAATGACCTAGAATAGCCAAACAATCTGGAAAAATAACTTGGGAGGTTTACTACCTGACTTCAAGACTCACCATGAAGTTCAGTAATCAAGACAATGTAGTATTGGCAAAAGAATAGAGAATTACATCAATGTAACAGAATGGAGAACCCAGAAATAGACCTACACTTACAATGTCAAATGATTTTCAACAGGTATGTCAAAGTCAAAGGTAGGAAGGAAAGAGATTTTTACCAGTTCTAGTGAGGTATAATTGGCAAATAAAAATGGAAAGCATTTTTTATCAAATGTTGCTGGAACAAATAGAAACAAAAATTAATTCAAAATGGATTACAGATTGAAAAGTAAAAGCTAAAATGATAACACTTCTAGAAGAAAACATAGGGAGATATCACTGCAATTTTGGTGTAGGTCAAGATTTATTAGGACAGAGAAAAAGCTAACCATCCAAGGAAATTCTCTGAAGTTCAATAACATCATTTATTTGAAAGACACCATAAAAAAAACAAATAGGCAAGCCACAAATTAAGAGAAAATATTCACAAATATATCTGATAAAGGATTTGTACCTAGAATATGTGAAGAATGCTACAACTAAGTAAAAAAAGACAATTTTTAAAAAGGGCAAGACTTACAGTAACTTCCCAAATTGCTAATAAGAACATAAAAAGTGTTTCAAAATCATTAGTAATTAAAATATTAAAACTACGATGAGATGCCACTACATATCTATTCCAGTGGCTAGAATGAAAAAAAGGGACAATACCAACTGTTAGTATGTAGAGCTATTAGAATTGTCATATAATGCTGTTAAATATAAAAATAATACAACTTTGGAAAAGTTTGCCAGTTTTGTAAAAAATTAAAAATACACCTACCTCATAGGTGTATTTTGTCCTCAGGTATTTACCCAAGAGAAATGAAAACATATATCCATTTACACACAAATGTCATAACAGCTTTATTTGTAAAAGTCAAAAATGAAAACAGCCTAATATTTATTAATAGTTGAATGGTTAAACAAAATGTGGTATACAATATACACATAATGGAATACCATTCAGCAACTACATAAAAGGAAATAATCCAATCAACACAGAACAAATCAGAAATCATTAATCTGTGGACTAGAGAGAGAGAATGAACTAGAAAGATCAGTGTTATGATTCCATATATAAAATTTTTAAAAATGCAAACTGGTCTATAGTGACAGCTTGTCCAGAGACTGAGGTGGAGGGCAGGATGACTTACAAACGGTATGAGGAAACTCCAGGGATTATGCAAATGTTCCCTATCTTGATTGCATATGAAAATTAATCAAATTATGTATGTACTTTAATGGATGCAGTTTATTGTATGAAAATTATACCTCAATAAAGTAGAAAACACTATTAAATAAACAAGCAAACAAAAGAACTTTAAAGCAGAATGAGAGTTAGGAATCAAGGTAATGGCTAGTCATGAGGGAGAAGAGGTATAAAGAAGCGAATATGAGGGGGCAAGGGTTCTGGCGCACTGGTAAGTTCCTATTTTTTTGTCCGTTTATTAGTTATACATGAGTACTCCGGTTGTAAAAGTGTACACTTATGATATATGGATTACTCTGATAAACAATGTATACTGTTCTTCAATACAAGTTTTTAGAAGCAGGAACATCTACCTGGAACCTAGCAATTCTGCTCCTTTCTCCAAGAGAAATGAAACATGTCCACAAAAAGACTAGTACACAAGGTCATTACAGTTTTCTTCAAAACAGCCCCAAACTAGAAATAGCCCAGGTCCCCTTCAACAGGAAACTGGATAAACAATCTATGGTATATTCAATGTATTTGTACAGTTAAATATTATTCCACAATAAAGAAAGTTGGGGGCGAGGGAAGTGAGGTTTAATTTCAAAAGCAACTACTGCTGCAAAAAGGAAGTCGAAGCACAAAGAGTGCCAAGTGTTAGAGGATGTTATTGATGTGGTTGAGGAGTGACCATATATGTTGTACCAAACAGGTTTATTAGCTGTTGCATGGCAAAGTGTTTAAAAAGAGGTGCCAAATTTCAAGATGAGTTAAACATTGATCTTTTACAAAAAGTCTAATTTTGTTGACTTTTTGTGATAAATAACTGTTAGTAGTATGCTACCTAGCCATTGTTTTTAAAAATAAAAACAGTTAATCTATTTGTACCTTAAAGGTAAATGAAACAGCTTAAAACTGGGTAAGAAAATAACTGTACTTCAAAAGAAAACAATGTGTCGTCTTGAAATACTCATACCTGCATAGCTTAAAAACAGAGAAACCATTTTCTAACTCTTTAAACACTTTTTAAACACTTTTCCTATGTGTTATGAACACACTTAATTAAAAATATAGAAATGAAAATCCTCACACTGATTTGCACAGTAAGAGCACCCTTTACCACTCAAATATGTATAATTAATGATAAAAATTAAACAATGAATACCTCCATTTAGGGAGCACAAAGATGTACTTATTCTTTTTGGGTATATGTCCCTACATAAGTTGCCTTTTAGCCAAGTACCAAAATAAACAGATTTAACATCTAGACTTTGGAATTTCTGTATTATAAAGTAGTAAAAAACAGATATTTCAAGCATGACGCAGCATATTCACTGCTCCTGCCTTAAAAAAATTATATATTTAATAAAAAAACTTAAGAGTAAATAAAACATTTTTTATCCATATCTAACATTTATAAAGCACTCTATTCACAGATAATGGGGACTACAGATTCTCTCCACCAGGTTCTAAAGTCTTTTGTTACAATATGAAATAAACCAAGAAAGCATTATCCTTTATAAATAAACTTTATTACATTTTGGTGGATCTTTTCTGGAGATGGACATCAAATGTAAAGTTTTCAAGGAACAGCTTTCATTAAAATCTTATTAAAAAAAGAAAACCTTTTTATTGAATTTCTATTATGTTTAAGGGACTGAGAGGAATTTCAGATGACTAAACCCTGGTCCAACACGTTAGAATGAAGGAGTATTTAAGACAATACACAATTATCTACAACATAAGGCAAATCAAGTAAGGTCTAGAGCCGGGGTAGTCAACCTTTTTATACCTACCACCCACTTTTGTATCTCTGTTAGTAAAATTTTCTAACCGCCCACTGGTTCCACATAATGGTGATTTATAAAGTAGGGAAGTAACTTTACTTTATAAAATTTATAAAGCAGAGTTACAGCAAGTTAAAGTATATAATAGTAATTACTTACCAAGTACTTTGTGTCAGATTTTCGCTGTTTGGCAGAATAAATCTTTATAACACAACTTACTATAGTTAAATCTATCTTTTTATTTATACTTTGGTTGCTCTGCTACTGCCTACCATAAAAGCTGGACGCTCACTAGTGGGCGGTAGGGACCAGGTTGACTACCACTGGGAGGAATGAAGAAGAAGTTAATTCTGTTTGTGTCAAACAGCTTCAAGAAAGGTGTGGGGCAATGGAACCGGGTCTCACAGGAAGAGTGGGATTTTGACTAAAATTAGGGAAGATAAAACATACTCAGAAACATAGAGACATGTACAATCTGGGATACATAAAGAATACACTGTATTTTCAAGTTACATTATTTGTTCTTTTGTTGTACTGATAGGTAGTAACACTTTGCTTCATTTATCAAACTTGGTAAATTTTGTCTAAAATTTAAAAAAAAAGGCACCCAATTTTCATGTATGGCTACAAAACTGACTTATTCTAATTCTAAAATATTTGGGCCTATTTAATATGTTTACAATTCTAATTTTTTCCAGATTTCACCATGCTTCCCCAGGGGGGTTAAGTTTTAAGTGGCATATAATGATTAGACATCCATTATGGACCTCCCAATTTGCTTTTCTTCTCATTTAAAGGGATGACTTGTCCCTTCTTTCCAAACCTTCTCTCTTCACCCATTTTAAGATCCCAGTTTACGTCTGTTTTTTTTAAAAAAATTTTTAGCTCTGCTCCCTCAATTACCTTTTTTATTGATTCCTTGTATCCTACACTTAAACTAGCATCCTGTATTTTGGAGAGGAGAAAGTCTTATCTGATTTCTCCATTATGCCTAGCTCTGCCTAAAGTAGAGATACAATGTGTATTCTTTTTTTTTTTTGTATTTTTCTGAAGCTGGAAACGGGGAGAGACAGACAGACTCCCGCATGCGCCCGACCGGGATCCACCTGGCACGCCCACCAGGGGGCGATGCTCTGCCCCTCCCGGGCGTCGCTCTGCTGCGACCAGAGCCACTCTAGCGCCTGGGGCAGAGGCCAAGAGATAGACAGAGAGGAAGGGGGGGGGGGTAGAGAGCAAATGGGCGCTTCTCCTATGTGCCCTGGCTGGGAATCGAACCGGGGTCCCCTGCACGCCAGGCTGACGCTCTACCGCTGAGCCAACCGGCCAGGGCCACAATGTGTACTTTATTAACAGCAAAATATGTATTTTTTAAAAAGCCAATTTATAAATCATGAGTGATGTATTTGAAAATATCTGCCCCAAAGTAAATATTGCATCTTAAAATAACATTGATAACAACATGAAATGAAGCTTTAGAGATTATTATAATATGGGAGTTTCCCAGTATTTAACAAGAAAACTTTTCCAGTTGAAATCTTATATAGTATTCCACATATATAAAACTGGCAAAAGTGTTGCTAACCACTTTTATGTTCAAATAGATCCCATTAATTTAGCACAAGCAGACAAATCGAGGATTAGGGATATTAGTTCTAGTTTATTTATTTATGCAAAATTTTGTTTTGATTTTGCTCCATAAGTAGTTGCTTTTGTTTTGTTAGCAGCTTTTTGTGGTTCACTTTGCAGTCTCAGGATATACTTCAATAACATTGATACATTTTTTAAAAATAGGAATATCTTCTTACAAAGTTTACTAACTATGTAATTGTTTAGAAGGCAAACAAGAACAACCCAAAACTTTCAAAAAGCTATAAAAACATCTATATCATGACATCAGGGTGTAGTGTTATATGTTTGTTATTAAACAAATGACTTGCACAGGATGAGTATACCCCCAAAGAAATGGGCTTGGATCTTGCCCATTGTTTAACTAACACAATGCACATGCCATATTTATTTTTTATACAATTATTTATACAATTGGTTTTTTGTATTATTTATACAATTCTATAAAATAGATATGCACAAAACTGAATTTTAAAAAAATTTACTGCAAACTACAACTTTCCCTATCATAATCCCATTTAAAATTCACAAATAAGCAGACAGTAAGAGCAGCTTTATATTAATGCTGCTGCCCTCCCCACACAAAAAATTAACCATGTATAATCATGTAACACTATGGTTTCCAATGTGTTAAAATTTTATATATATGTAAATGGGGTGCCAAGACCATGCAATGGGGAAAGTACAGTCCTTTCAACAAATGGTGTTGGGAAAACTATATATTCACAAGCAAAAGGATGAAGATGAACCCTTACCTAACACCATATGCAATTAGTAACTAAAAATGGATCAAAAACCTAAGCATAAAACTCTTAGAAAATAGAGAAAAAACTTCATGACACTGGATTTGGCAATGGTTTTTTAGACGTGATACCAAAAGAAGAGGCAGCAAAAGACAAAAATCAAGTGTACTTCATTAAAATAAAAAATTTTAAACAGAGAAAAGGACACGACTGAAAGAATGAAAAGGCAACCCACAGAATGGGAGCAAATATTTGTAAATCATGGATCTGATACAAGATTAGTACCTATTGAAAAAATTCTTACAACTCAACAACAAAAACCAATTTAAATAGGCAAAGGGCTTGAATAGACATTTTTACAAAGAGAATACACAAATGGCCAATAAGCACATGAAAAAACACTCAACATCTCAACATTAATCATTAGAAATATTTAAATCAAAACCACGGCCCTGGCCTGTTGGCTCAGTGGTAGAGAGTCAGCCTGGTGTGCAGGAGTCCGGGGTTCGATTCCTGGCCAGGGCACACAGGAGAAGCGCCCATCTGCTTCTTCTCCACCCCTCCTCCTTTCCTTCCTCTCTGTCTCTCTCTTTCCCTCCCACAGCCAAAGCTCCATTGGAGCAAAGTTGGCCCGGGCGCTGAGGATGGCTCTGTGGCCTCTGTCTCAGGTGCTAGAATGGCTCTGGTTGCAACAGAGCGGCGTCCCAGATCGCCCCCTGGTGGGCATGCCGGGTGGATCCTGGTTGGGCATATGCAGGAGTCTGTCTGACTGCCTCCCCATTTCCAACTTCAGAAAAATACAAAACAAACAAACAAAAAAACCAACACAGACACACCACTTCTCAGCCATCAGGATGGCTATTATTTAAAACTAACAAATAGAAAATAACAAGTGTTGGTGACTACAGGTAAAAATGAAACCCATGTGCATTGCTTGTGAATGTAAATTGCCATGGCTGCTGTAGAAAACAGTATAGCAGTTTCTTTAAAAATAAAACAGCCTGACTGGGCAGTGGTGCAGGTGGCACAGTGGATAGAGCATCGGACTGGGATGCGGAAGACCCAGATTCAAGACCTCGGCGTCGGCCTAGCGTGCGGAGGACCCGGGTTCGATTCCCGGCCAGGGCACACAGGAGAAGCGCCCATTTGCTTCTCCACCCCTCCGCCGCGCTTTCCTCTCTGTCTCTCTCTTCCCCTCCCGCAGCCAAGGCTCCATTGGAGCAAAGATGGCCCGGGCGCTGGGGATGGCTCTGTGGCCTCTGCCTCAGGCGCTAGAGTGGCTCTGGTCGCAATATGGCGACGCCCAGGATGGGCAGAGCATCCCCCCTGGTGGGCAGAGCGTCGCCCAGTGCCGGGTGGATCCCGGTCGGGCGCATGCGGGAGTCTGTCTGACTGTCTCTCCCTGTTTCCAGCTTCAGAAAAATGGAAAAAAAAAAAAAAAAAAAGACCCCGGGGTCACCAGCTGTTGGTTTGAGCAAAAGCTCACCAGCTTGAGCCCAAGGTCGCTGGCTCAAGCAAGGGGTTACTCGCTCTGCTGAAGGCCCGTGGTCAAGGTACGTATGAGAAGGCAATCAATGAACAATTAAGGTGTTGCAATGCGCAACGAAAAACTAATGGCCCTGGCCGGTTGACTCAGTGGTAGAGCATCAGCCTGGCATGCGAGAGTCCTGGATTCGATTCCCGGCCAGGGCACAGAGTAGAAGCGCCCATCTGCTTCTCCAGCCCTCCCCCTCTCCTTCCTCTCTCTCTCTCTCTCTTCCCCTCCCGCAGCCAAGGCTCCACTGGAGCAGGGTTGGCCCGAGTGCTGAGGATGGCTCTGTGGCCTCTGCCTCAGGCGCTAGAATGGCTCTGGTTGCAGCAGAGTGACACCCCGGATGGCAGAGCATCACCCCCTGGTGGGCATGCCGGGTGGATCCCGGTCAGGCACATGCGGGAGTCTGTCTGACTGCCTCCCCGTTTCCAGCTTCAGAAAAATACAAAAAAAAAAAAAAGGAAAAACTAATGATTGATGCTTCTCATCTCTCTGTTCCTGTCTATCCCTCTCTCTGACTCTCTGTCTGTAAAAAAATAAAAAAATAAAACAAAATCAAACAGAATTATGATATGATCTAGCCATTCTACTTCTGGGTACATACCCAAAAGGATTGAAAACAGAGGATTAAACAGATAGGTATACACCAATGTTCAGAGCAGAATTACTCACAATAGCTAAAAGGTGGAAACAACCAAATGTGCATCTACAGATGAATAAACAAAATGTGGTACACACATACAATGGACATTATGCTAAGTGAAATAAGCCAGATACAACAACAAAATATTGCATGATTCCACTTATATTAAGTACCTAAGGTAGTCAAAATCATAGAGACAAAAAGCAGAAAAATGGTTACCAAGGGCTGGGGAATAAGAGGAGGTGAAGGGTTACTGTTTAATGGGTAGAGGTTCAGTTTGGGATGATGAAAAAAAGTTCTGGAGATAAGAGATGATGACTGCACAACCATGTGAATATATTTAATACCACTGAACTATATACACTTAAAAAATGGTTAGAATGGTAAATATTATGTTGTATATTTTACCAAAATAAAACATACTTGTGTATTACTCTTTTATGATGGTGGTAGGGGAATGTAGTTAAGAATACAAGCTTAATACCGGTATGCTATAAAGCTCTACCACTTTAGAGCTATGGATTCTCTGCCTGTTTTCTTAGTAACAGAACCTTCCTAGGTTACTGCAAGGATGAAGTAAATTAATACACGTACAGCATTTAAAATAGTGCGTGTCATACAATAGTCACTTTTGATTACTATGGGTTTAAAATACTTTTTTAATGAGATTTAAGTCAAACTATCTGCAGAACCTCTGAAGGTCCTCCTCAAAATTCCAGAGTTGAGTAAAACAAATAGAAAAACAGTGATCTAATCAGCAATTTTCAAATAATGTGCCACAAGAATTTTTAAAACATGCATACAATACCTGACAATTGCGTGACCTCTTTTCCCTTAGACTGTCAAACAGAAAAATAACAACAGCCATCTGATGTGAATGAATCAAAATTATACTTTTTTGTTAGATTGATCAAAAAAAAATTTGTGTGTCACAGAATTTTAGCAATTATTTTATGTATGCCATGAGATGACAAAGGTTGAAAACCACTGATTTAATCTGTATTTCTCATTTTACCAGTAAAAAAATGGAAAGTCCAAGCTAATTGATTTGCCTGCAGTCACATATCTTGTTTCATTAATGTTAATTTTCCTAAAAAGTTTGGGATTAACAATACTAATGTTGACATTCAACTACTTGAGAACCAAGGCAAAGCCATGAGATTCTATAATTTGTATCCAAGAACCTATGAACAGCATGATAGTCATCTGCCATGCTAATCTAATGAATAATTTCCCGCCCATTCTTTTTTTTTTTTTATTAATTTTAGAGAAGAGAGGGATAGATAGAGAGAGAGGAGAAACAGAGAGAGAGAAGGGGGGAGGAGCTGGAAGCATCAACTCCCATAGGTGCCTTGACCAGGCAAGCCCAGGGTTTCGAACTGGCGACCTCAGCATTTCCAGGTCGATGCTTTATCCACTGTGCCACCACAGGTCAGTCCCAATGAATAATTTCCCATGAGTGGAAACCAAGGGTAGCAAAACCAAAAGAAAAGCCATTTTAATTATTTTCAAAGACAAAAGTTAGAAACACCCCTGTGGGAAATAAAAGTGTTACAATATTTGTGAAAACAAATGATATGGATCAAGAGTTTGAAACATGCCCAATATGTGCCCATTACTCCACTTCTTTCAGCCATATACTTAATATATGATCTTACTGAGACCTCTGAATCTGTAAATTCACATGCTTTTTCTACCAAATAGATGAATTATCTACAAATAATTCTTTATTAAATTCAAACAGAAGCGAGCATAAGTCCAAACAACACAAAATGTCTAATCCAAAAAATCATGTATTAAGCTTTGTAGACATCACCTGAATAGACTAGATCTGGTTTCTGGGAAATTCACAACACAAAAAGCAAAATAACAGACACAATCTTTGAAGGTCAGACTCAACAAAAGCTAAAAAGCTTTTGAGAGTCTCTGTTTTGTCCTTCCTCCACAAATCTGTCCTCAAGAATAGCACCATCTCTACTCAGAATTTTCTCCCCCTCCAAATAAATCAACATCAGCTAAAATCCTAGCCATCCTTAAAGGTTCCACTTAAATGCCACAGCTTCCGTCAATTTTCCCCCAGTGCTCCCAATCTTGAATTGAGTTCTTTCCTCTTTGCTGCCCTGTTTTGCACCCCTATTTCAACTATTTACTATATAATTTATTGAATTACAATTACCTACATTCACTTCTTCCCCCACCTTCCCCTAAGAGAATCCCAAAATCAGTAGGCAAGGGAAGAAAGGAATTAACATTTATGAAAACCTCAGTGCCAAGCAAGGTGGTAGGCATCTTGCACACGTTATCTCATTTAATCTGTTTGACGACCATCTGGGGAGGTAAGCAGGTGGTGTTATTCCCATATTACTAATAAAGAAAGTACTGTTGAGAGTTCAATAGCTTATCCGACGTCACACCGCTAAACCAATTACAGTGCTTTATGGAACCGCTGGTTTCCCCGGCTTCAAAGAGCTCTTTCCACCACTGTAGGTCTTGTTCACTTGGGTCCCTCACCTTGCCTAACAAATAGTAGGTATTTCACAAATATTGGCTACATTTAATATTCCAATGGACTCAGTACCACCCATTTAGTAACACGATTAAGCCCACCACCTAGCCCCGTTACCTTTCCTGTCCCTCCATACATACACAGACCTCCACATTTCCTAGAGAAATGCTGCAGACATCAACCCTTCTGGGGAGGTTAAGTGAAAACCTTCCAATTCTCCCAGACTTCCCCAACTGTTCTTCCCACAGAACGTAAGAAATGCACACATACACACACACACACACACACACGACACTTTCGATGTACACTCTTCCAAAAAGCTCTTATTTCACACCAAGCCACGTCTTCGTGCTTATAAGCAATAAGGTTTTAGCGGCTTCTGGCTTCTGGCTCCCACTGTGAGGACACCCTGAGACACTGTCTGAATAAGAAAATCCCATCTTTCAAACCATCTTAAAACGAAGGCATCCTAATACTACCACAGTGCCGCCGCCCCCCCCCCCCCCCCCCATGGACTGCAGTTTGGATTTCCGGCGGGAATGCACAGACAGAGAGAGGAGATGGGGCTCAGAAGCAATGGAGCAATCACTTAGCCTGGTTAATTAGGAAGAAGACACGGAAGGTGCCCCGCCTTTTTAAATCTCTGCACTGAACTCCGATACGGAAGATCGGGGATGGGGGGCACCGAAACCCCGGGGACGGGGGGCACCGAAACCCGAGCAACCCCAGACATCTGCAGCTGGTGGTGAGACAGTCCTTTCCTCCCCGCGGTCCCGGGCCACCAGGACCCGGTGCCGCTCGGAGAAGCCCGACCGCACCCTCCCCAAGCGGCCCTGTCTCTCATTGTCTCGCTCCGCCGCCCTCCCCCCCGGGGGGCCAGGGTGCAGCCCAGGCCCCGCCGACTCGCGCCCCCGGCCGGCAGCGTCGCCCGGCGAGGTCCAGCTAGCCCCGGCGCGACCCCGCCCCATGCTCGGCCACCCGCACCGCGCCCGGATGGCGGGGCCGGGCGCCGGGAAAATGGAGGCGGGAGCGGCGACAGTGCCTCCCAGCCCCGCGCCCAGCCGGTTCCCCCCGCCAGCCCCGAGGGCGAGGCTGGGCACTCACCGCGACAGCTGCTCGGTCCGCCGGGGGCCCCGGGCTGGGCAGCCGCGGCTCGCGCTCCGCCAGCAGCCGCCACCGCCGCCTCCCCAGGCGCGGCGCTCCTTCCCGAGAGACGCCGCGAGCGCTCGCAGCAGCCGCGCCGCGCGCTCCGTGACTGACTGACTGACCGACGGGGCGGCGGCGCCGGGGGCGGGGCGGGAGCGCGCGGCGGACCCGAGTGCGGCCGCGTCTGGCCGAGACGCAGAGGGCGGGGCTGAGGGCCGGGCGGCCCACAGGCGGACCCACTCGCGCCCGGCCGCTCGCTCCCCCGCCCCCGCCCCCGCCCGCCGCCAACCACTCACTTCCGGCGCAGGCGGCCGCGTCCGCCCCTCCCGGGCGCCGACTCGCCGCCCGCGCCCCCCGCCGCGCCCCTCGCGCCGCCCGCTCACCTTCCCCGCGGGCGCCGGGCCGCACCCTGCCGCGCTGCCCGCGCTCCGCCTTTCCTCCGCGCGTCCCCGTGAGCCACCTCAGGAACCGGTGAATCAGAGAATGAATGAGTGCGGAAGGAAAATCCCGGCGCTCTCCCACCCTCCCGCTCGCTTCCTTGGAAGCAGGCCCAGCGGCCTCTGTCCGAGGCCCGGGACACACCGGGGTAGTGAGCGGATCGGGCCAACCTCCGTGCGCGCACCTTTCTGCAGGACTATTCAATGACTCCAGCGGCGCATCAGATGTTGCCTTCGGCACTTAAAGAACCATTTTCGTTGCAATCTGGGAGACCTTTTTTTCCTTTTTCTTTTTTTTAAGGCAATCCTTTCGTGTTGGCCAACGACTCTGCAGTTTCATGGGTTATATTGGGAAGCTTTTAAAAATTGGACACGTCAATTATTTTGAAGTACTTTTTCACTTTGAAATTTGCTTAGCTTGCGTTCTTAATAGCTGTCACCGCCTTACTGAAATTTTAGGAGCAAGGTGTTGGCATGTTTTCTTAACACCAAGTTCTAAATTACTCAGAATAATTATCAAAATAATTACTGCTTATTTTGATGCAGGCTTGACTTTTATATTCTAATTTATATCTCTGTTTTGACCTTCTAAAGTTAATCAAAGGATTGAAAAAAATATATTATTTTTTGGCTGGCAACATGCAAAGCAAGTTTGTTGACAGCATTAAAACAATTGAAAAGTCAGGAATGTGACCTGGAATCAATTGCAGTAAACACTCCTTTTTCGCATCTTCCCATCTGCTTGCTGAGTAAAAAAGTATCTGTTCTTGAATTTTCACAAAGAATTGACTATATATTTCTGAAATCTTGGCTCCCTTTCTGCAAACCCAGGTGTTCATTTTCTGTCCTGGAGCCAAATCCTGGTTTGGCCAGTTACATTGCTCCTTTCTGATATTTGTGGGGACTTTCAAGTGGTTTGGGTCTTCTTTTTTTTTTTTTTTTTGCACAATCTGCTCCAAACTGGTACACAATCTGTTTCAAACTGGTATTTAGAATCATGCACTACAGTCACAAGTAGCATTTCACACTTGAGCTATCTGTACTTTCACAACATTACTGTACTTTTGTGTTTTAAGTTGAGGAAGTGCTTCAATATTTCTGTGTAGAATAATGAAGATGGTACTGGTGACCAATTCCTGCAGTCTCTGTTCCTTTCTTGTGGAGATCCTCATTCATTACCTCAAACTATAATTATTTCAGTAACTTGTGATCTTCCCCAATAAATGTAATACAATAATGTATTCATCCTTATATCTTACATAATCTCTAGCATGGTACCTTACACAATAAGTATCTTTAAATTAATAAGTGAAAATATTTTGGTAAGTGATAATTTATACAAATCTGTCTACAACCTTTCACCTCATTTCCCTATGACCAGGTTTGTTGAGATCAGACATACCTAATAAATCCCTATTGTCATCAAATACTATTGCTAGGCTGTGATACTACTGTACAAGGAAGATAATTCACTTCACTGAAATTTCCTTTAAAAATAGACCATTAAATGCTTTTTAGATAGCTCTTAGCCAACTCTCTCCTCCTAGTAGTTGGGCTGGTCAAATATAGTTAGAAAAGGAAACAAAGTAAATTTCAGTGTGGTAGATTGCAAGTGGCAAAAAGCCTTTATAAATTCCAGGCTTAGCAAAAGGCAAAGTTCTCCCCCTCCACCTATGAAGCTGAGTATTTGCACTCACTTCACTTGCTTGCTTAAGTTGCTGGAATTAATATACATGTCCTTCCTCTCACCTTTTGTTTGTCCAGATGTTGGTTGATTTCACTTATGCATGGTGGGGGGATTCCTGTTTTTGCCTTAGATGTGTGACTTTGTATCAAAGACTTCCTTATTTGCATATGGCTATATAATAAAGCAAACTGGGGGATATGAGTGCTGGGATATTGCCATCAGCATTGAAGAGGCCTCTGGATCCCATCCTCTTTTCTCGGTGAGTCTATTTTCTTAATTCCACACGGTTCTCCCTCAAGACCCAGAATTAATGAGCCGCGCTAGTCAGTGGCATTTCAGCTATTGAGGAAAGTGAGCAGGTTCTCATCAGTTCCATTAAACCATGAAATGATTCATTCCACAAGGGTTTATTGAGCTCCAGTCCAGCTAAGGCCTAAAAATACAAAGATAAGAAAGACATAAATAACAAGGTGGTTTCTGTCCTCATGGTCTGATGGGTAAAGGAGGCAAGGAAGTCACTATTATAATACGGAGTTCATTCCATTGGAACATGACATGCTTTTTCTAATGGAACATCTCACAAGACGTGCTTTCCACAGGATACACGTTAGGAAATAACTGCCCAAACCAGATTTTTGGTTTATAGCAGAGAAAAGTATAGCCCCTAGAGAAGAAGTGACTTTCCTAAAGTTAAATAGCCATGAATGGAAGGTAGTGGACTAGAATTCATATCTTCTGACCACACTCACAGGTTCTTTTCACTACATAAAGCTTTGTGAGTTACAAACTCATTCTAGCTTCATTAGTCAATCATGGGGAGAAAAATATTATAAAAGAATTATGGGATATATTCTTTTAAATGAGGTTTCCAATCAGTAACTTCTAAAGCTATGCTGATTTTTAATGATAACTAGTTCATAAGGTGAAAAGATTTGTACACTGGAAAAGTAGGACCAACTGTTACCTCAGTATGATCTTTTGATAATTGAGCAGGAGCCTTGTAAAATTAAATTACCTGACTAGGATATCCATCTAGTCAACATAGCTCTGAGGTAGCTTTAAATAAAACAAAATTTCAGGAATGGATAGAAACTTTAAAAATCTCCCCCCCCCCAAAAAAAATTTAATAGTGATTCCACCACCCTCTTCATATTTAAGAAAAGGACAGGTTTAAAATGTGCTGAGATTCTGAAAATCCACACCAGGTTTTGACTTCATCTCTGGCACAATTCCCCTGATTCTGAATACACTAATAGCTAATGGATAGGAACATTTCATACCCTAATTTCATAGTTTTAATCCCCAGAGAAGAAGTTTTTAGTACTTCCTATTCTTAGAAAAGTGAGACAGATTGTTTGTTCCCAAGAGACTTGTTAGGACTAAACTATAGCTTTAATTTTAAGAGTAGTTTCTATATACGTTACCTTTAAAACCAGTTATCACTATTTAATGTATGAGTCAGTAATGTATAAGGTATTTGTTTAATTTCTAAATGCTGTTGTAGCAGTCAGATCAAGGACCATTGCATGTAATATAAGTATGTTGAATGGTTCAATAGTTATTAACTTTAAAAAATCATTTGTAAGTAATGGAAAGAACATTACTTACTAATCAATTCATTAAAACTATTTCTTTATTGTCCACTGTGTCCCCAGCTCTGTTGAATCACTTAAGAAGTATGAGAGAAATATAAGAAATAGTCTCACCCTGGCTAGGTAGCTTGGTTGGTTTGTGCATTGTCCTGAAGCACAGAGGTTTCTGGTTCAATCCCTGTTCAGGGCACAAACAGGAACAACTCAATGTTCCTGTCTCTTTTGCTCTCTCCTTCCCTCTCTTGCTGAAATCAATAAATAAAATTTATTTTAAGAAAAGAAAGAGACTCTAATTTTTAAAAATCATCCCACCCATTAATTGGCAAGGATGGAAAGGAATGTACTCTCATGTCCCACAGGTGGGAATATAAATCATTACAGTTTTTTTCTGAAGGGGAGTTTAGCAATACACTATTAAAATCCAGTAAAATGTGCATCTCTTTGATCAAGAAATTTCTCTTTTATGAATTTATCCCAAGAAGTAAGAACAAAACATTAGCTAGGATATTGTGCCATGATGGCAAACAATTGGAAATCCCTTAAATATCTAGCAATGAGTTTAAGAAAATGATGATTCCTAGAAAAATAGTTTTTGATATGAAAAGATGTTCACATATGTTAACCAATAAAAATAATTACAAACATATGTACAATATGAATTCATGAAAGAAACAGTATATAGGAAAATATAGAAAGAAATACAACAAGAATACAGAAATGTTTATTGCATAGGTGTGATTATGGTATTTTCTCTAATATCTTTATTTTTAAATGATGATTTTGTATTCTTTAATTGGCAGTTAAAATGAGTGAACTAAATCAATATTTATGAAGTTAAATCTCTAAAACAAATGTTGAGGAAAACAGAGCATATATTTACTAAAAAAAGTAAATTTTTTTAATTTTTATTTTATTTATTTATTTTAGAGAGGAGAGAGAGAGGGGGAGAGAGAGAGAGAGAGAGAAGAGAGACAGGGGGAGGAGCTGGAAGCATCAACTCCCATATGTGCCTTGACCAGGCAAGCCCAGGGTTTCGAACCGGCGACTTCAGCATTTCCAGGTCGATGCTTTAACCACTGCGCCACCACAGGTCAGGCTAAAGTTAATTTCAAGTGAAAAGGAATCTCTGCATTCAAGAAACTGTTGATGCAAGAACAACATGAAATAACGAGAGAGTAACTAAATACTCAGTTCTGATACAGATTGTAAGTACAACAGAAATTAAGACAAGAGAGAAATTGACTAGGGTTAGAGAAGCTTAAGATCACTTCAAGTAAGAATTAGCTGGCACTTAACATCTGACTACTGTGATGAGAAACAGTCAGGGGTAGTAACAGAAGTAAGGCAAGGACCAGGCATGGCCCATCCTACACAAATCTCACCCCTCCCAGTTGAACTTCAACATTTGCAGAACACTTGATCTTTGACTGTAAAGGTACTTCTGCTTCTTTTACACAAGTGGGATTTACATGCCCTATGTAATATAAATATGCAGTAAATAAAGTATTACATGACCTCTATAATATGTTTTTTAAATGTCCTAGTAGATGTTTTTTACAGGTAAGCCTTTTTCCCTAAATTTTTAGAACTGGACATTTCCATATATTGACTTAGAAAAAACACCAACTGTTACGCAAGAGCAGTTATCACAACCTGTACCCTTGTAAGTAAGTGTTCTGACGTTCACAATCAGACCACAAAGAAGTTTAACCAATCAGAACTCAGCAATTCTCTGATTACGTACATATTCCAGAGAGTTATTTTTAATTCAGCTTTTGAGCTCAATGACTAAGCTACTACTAGTAGTATTAGCTATACATACTAAGTGAAAGAGTGAATGACTTGTGTGTAATGCCAAAGAATAAACTAAAAAGGTTATGTCCATTTCAAAAATGTCTGCATTTTGAGAACAGGAACAGAAAAGAACATGAAAGAACAAGGCAGAACATGAACTTCCATCAAGTATTCCTTCAGGTGAAGTATCGCCAGGTCTAGGGGGATGGTTTAACAAATGTACCAAGCAGAAAGTAGCAGGTTATTTTTAATAACTGGTGAGGGAAATGGTTTTACCAGAGCTAAAAAGGCCTGTTGAGGAATAGGGAGGTGGAACGAAGACAGATAAAAAAAAAAAAAGACCTTGGAGAACAAGCAGTCTGTTTGGGAAACAATGCAGTAGATATAAATGATCAAGTTCATTGTTCAATGTACCAGCCATTTTCCCAACTCTAGGCCCTTTTAGTTACCATTCACTCTGTCTGGGATGTCATGTCCTTTACCCTTCTCTGTCTGTCCTGCTTCTAGTCATCACAGTTCAACTGTCTTGTTCTTTTATCTCCAGTTCCTCTGAAGAATTCCTCTGGAGAACAGCACAAAGAACTATTTGCTACCACCTATAGTTATACTACACATGGGTATTATAACTTCTTGTGCATGTGGCTGACTCCTCCATTCATGGTGTCTTGTACACAGAAAAGTTCAGCAATATTTGTCAAATTAAAGGATGATGAGAGACAAGATTAAGAAACATCTGGCAACATTTTGAAGAATAGGTTGCAATAAGGGAAGTAACTAGAAGGCCGGTTGTGTTAATCCAGGTACAAATTGATGAGAAATGAGAAAGGAGGAAGACTAAAATACATTTGGAAAAACTGATGGCATAGGTAACAGAGCGGACAGAGGCATGAAGGAGAGAGAGTCCAAGATGATTCCCGGGTTTCAAGGCTGAAAGAATACTAACTGCAGAGGATTGATATCATTGTTAAATCAACAGACAGATACTGAGTGCCTCTCAAATTCAAAGCATTGTGCTAAATGACAGGGAGGCCACAGGGAAGAGTTACAGCCCTCTGTACCCTAGAAAGTAAAGCTGCAGTTTTGGACAAGTTGCATTTGAAGTAATGGTAAGACACTTAAATGGGTCTGTTCTGTAAGTTGCCAAAATCAAGAACTAGATTGCCCTCAAGGCTAAGACTGTGCCTTTTTATTGGTAAATATTGAGTCTCTGTCTTCTGTCACAGCGTCTGAGACATAGCAGATTGCTGTATTTGTTTCCTATACCAAAGTACCACAGACTGTGTGGCTTAAACAACAGAAATTTGCTTTCTCACAGTTTTGGAGAAGGCTAGAGTTCCTAGAGGCTAACACTTAGGTGTCAGTAGGCTTGGTTTCTTCTGAGGCCTCTCCTTGGTTTCAGAGGGCCACCTTCTTGCTGTGTCTTCACATGGTTGTCTTTCTCTGTGTTCTAATTTCCTCTTCCTATAAGGACACCGGTAATATTGAATTAGGGCCCAGCCCAACGACCCTATTTTAAGTTAATTGCCTCTTTAAAGACCTTATCCCCCAAAATGACTGTTTAAAATAGGAAAGAATAGGGCAGACCATAAACTCCCACCAAGTATTGCTGCTTTAGCATTTCAGATGGATTGATGGTTAGGGTTTGAACATAAAAGTTGGGGGAGGGGAGACACAATTCAATGCATAAGAACTTCCTGATAGATATTGTTTGAATTGAAGGGATTTCATCCAATGTGAGAAATCAAGGTTGAAGAGGTAAATACACACATGCTAGCCATAAGGACTACATAACGAATAGAGACCGGAGCGTGCACCCCCCCCCCACATTATGTATAATAAATTGTTTATTAATATGACAATATACAATGTGTTCCGTGACATTGCCTGATATGTTTAATGTGTTGTTCCTCATTTGCAACATACAATTTAATATACTGTGCAAAATTGCAGTGATTGTCGTGTATTAAGGTGGTCTTTCCAGCGACGATTCCTGCACATCCATGTCTGATTCTTTGCTTCAGATGATTTGTGTCTCAGATTTTCATTGAAAAAAAATGTGAATCTTTTGCATGCCCCGGAATAATCAGTAATCAAGGGCGTTCAATTTGTAAAAAAAGAAAAGAATATATATAATCTAAGTTTCCAGGCTTTATAGTCAAGATGTATATATGCAATGTATAGGCAAAATGTACCTTATGGGAACAATTACAAGTCTCAAAATCCATTATTTTACTAAAACAATTCCAGATTCTCATACAATTATGTATTTATCATTTAACACTTTTTAGTCTTTACAGTTCATCTAGGGAATTGATTGGAGAATCAAGAAATAATAAATTACTTTTTTATTCTTTTGCTGCCTCACAGTCATTTGTATGGCGCTTTGAATTGCTTGGGTAAAGTCATTTAAAAAATACGTCATGAAAAAACAAAGTAAATAGATGAATAGTTGATCACTAGGACTTTTGTTCAGTTATGTGCTTTGAGACAGCGCTATGCCAAACAACATGACATCACTGAAGTGCTGTCACTGACATCAATCATGCTTTTCAAATGTCCCTTGTTGTCATTTCTTCACTGCCCTTTCAAGATCTTCAACATCTCAAGCTAGAATTTTGCAAAATCTGTGTGCTTCTCTCCCACTAGCCTCTCTCTTCTCCCTTTGAAACATTCTGTATAGTATTCCTAACCAATTCCTGATACTACACTTTCACTGTATTATTTTTATTTTTAAAACAAACAAAAAAATTACCATGTTTTTATTTTGAAAAGCACATATTGCAAAATACCAAGTATAGTATGATCCTGACTTTTTTGAAAAAAAAAAATCCCAATCCACAAACATACATATACATTGATTATATTAGCTTCTTATTGCTGCTGTAATAAAAACATATACTCAGTTGCTTAAAACAACACAAAGGTATGATCTTATATGTAGCTCTGACCATCAGGAGTTCAAAATTGGTCTCAGCTGGCTAAAATCAAGGTGTCAACAAAAGTGCATACCATCTGGAAGCTCTGGGGAGAATCTGTGTTGTCTTTTCTAGCTTCTAGTGACTGCCAGCATTCTTTAGCTCATGACCCCATCCTCCATCTTCAAAGCCAGCAGCATAGCATCTTCCACTCTCTCTCACTGACAGTGATCCTCCTGTCCATCTCCTATAGGCACCATTATGATTACATTGGACCCACCGGATAATTCAGAATGATCTTTCCATCTCAAGATCCTTAACTTAATTACATCTGCAAGATCCTTTTTGTTGTATAAAGTAACATATTCACACATTCTAGGAATTAAAACATGAATATCTTTTGGGGGTAAGGGCATTATTCTGTCTACTGCACTCATACATAGATATGCTCAAATATGCATTAAAAACTGAAAGGAAGTAGTGTAACAAAATATTAACAGGTTATCTCTAGATTAAGAACTTTAGACCATTTTAATTTTTACTTCTTTGTGTTTGATTAATATTCTCAGTTTTCAAAATGATCTTGCATGGTTTTTTTATTCATAGAGAAAAGCATCAACAAAATCAATAAATGTCATGATAGAGGACAGTTATTATTTCCTCTGCCCTGTCCTCTTCTCCTGAAGACGGTACGTTTCCTTTGGAATTACTCCTCTCAACTCAGCTTCCAACTCAGCCGTCTGGTTCTATGGGTTGCTGCTAATCAAGGCACTGCTTTATCCTGGTTGCAAGTGGGAGTGTGTGTTCCACACTGGGATAACCAGAAACATTCCCAGAATTTTGTTCTTTCTTTTAACTAGAATTAGGAGAAAAAGTCAATTTTATGATGGGACACTCTGAAAAAGGCAAACCAGAAAATATTGGTGACTATGGTTCTGATCTCATTGAAAATATGAGAGCAAAGTAGAGATAAAGAAAAAAGAGAGGGAGACTCCTAATAGTATTTGTATCCTTGATTGTGGTTGTCTGAGAACCAGCTAGCTGTTTTTCTCTCCTTTCTAGGTTTAGATATATAAACCAAAAGATTACTCTTTAGCTCAAGCTGGCTGTTTCTATCATCTGCTATAAAAGTTGGTGAAAATAGTTAGATTGTTTTTAAGCCTGCAACAATTCCCTGTTGTCTGTTACTGTCTCAAATTAGCTCCTCTAACTGGCTTCAAAGCTGTTCACAACCTCCGTCTACTCTGCCCCCACTTCTCAACATTGCTTGACTCCGACTGGTCTTTTCATCTTTCCTTCCTCACTGTATGGCATTTGCTTTTATGACTTTGCTTTCTTGCTCTTCTCACTGTCTGGACTCTCTTCATCTCTCCTCCATGCCCCTCCAAATCCTGTTCAACATTCCCAGCCACCTCCAGCACACTTCGTGAAATGTCCCCAAGTCAGCCAGGGAAGGCTTCTTTTTCTGAATGTTTGTAATACGCAGGGTCTGCACACTATAAACAACTATGATTTTTTGTGTGTGTGACAGAGACAGAGAGAGGGACAGACAGAAACAGACAGACAGGTAGGGAGAAAGATGAAAAGCATCAATTCTTCGTTGTGGCACCTTAGTTGTTCATTGATTGTGTTCCCATATTGTGTCTTGTCTGGGGCAGTACAGTAAAGCAAGTGACCCTGGCCTTAAGCCAGCAACCTTGGGCTCAAGCCAGTGACCATGTGGTCATATCTATGATCCCACACTCAAGCCAGTGACCCCACACTCAATCTGGTGAGCCTGTGCTCAAGCCGGTGACCTCAGGGTTCTGAACCTGGGTCCTCTGCATCCCACTCCCACACTCTTATCTACTGCGCTACCACCTGATCAGGCTACTTTTTAATGATTTGGATCACTCAATAATAAACCTCATGAGTAAAAAAACTATGCCAACCTATACAAATTGCACTCATAGAACTAGCTGTTCATGTTAATTGATTAAATTATTTGTTGAGCAAAAAGTTCAGAAATATTAAGGCAGAGTCCTCCTTGGAAGAAAGCACAGTGGCCATTGTGATATTTATAAGTTAGAAATGGCCCAGTACCCTGGAGGACATTTTTATAATACTAAGTTGTGATCCTTATGTTTTCTCATCATTTCCACAAAGATAATTTAAGAATGGGAAGTAAAACCTGATGGGAAAAGATGAAGAAGCTAGACTCATTTATCCTTGAGAAAAAAAATGAAAATGAACCTAACAATCTCAACATTTAGGAAAATTTGTTATGCAGAAGATAGTGTTCTTCCTCCTTAGAAATTAAGACTGAGGTAGGGAATAAGCATGTGATCACATAATAAAATTTAGGTGTGTTTAGATTGATTTTTCATAAGGATGTCAAACAATGAAATGAATTTTGAATTTTTTAGAATGTATTTCTATACTAGTCCTTAAAATAAATGTTTGAAAATGGCCTATAGGTGATTTTGCCTAAAGGTAAGGAATTGAATAAGATGACCACAAAAACTTACCATAAGGGTTTATTTTATAAAACTTTATACAGAGGAGAAAAATACTTTAAATGATATTTAAACATTACAGCTATGTATGCAGATGCATTTATTTATTTATTTATAGAGAGAGAGGGAGGGAGAGAGACAGGAAGTTGATGAGAAGCATCAACTCATAGTTGCATCACTTTAGCTGTTCATTGATTGATTCTCGTTCGTGCCTTAACAAAAGGGGGTGGGGTTCCAGTGACCCCTTGCTCAAGCCAGTGACCTTGGGCTTCAAGGCAGCTACCATGGGATTATTTCTATGATCCAGCATTCAAGCTGATGACCTCAATGTCCCAGGTCAACACTCTATCCACACTGCGCCACCACTGGTCAGACTATGCAGATGTCTTGTTTTTCTCCCTGAAAGGAAGATTTCTTGTTCCAAAGACATACAAGAATAAGATAAAAACCTTTGTCTGATCTTTTTATCTGCTTCATTCCAATGGAAATCTTAATTGTTCAGATGAAAACCCATGAAATTATTGCTGCCTTTTTTGCATCAAGTGAAAGTATACATTTTAAGACCAAATCATGTACTAAAAATACTCAGAAACTATTTCCTACCTGGACAAGACGCCTTTATCCCAATAATTCTAACATGAGCATAAAACAGATCTCAGTTCTGTACAGTACTGTACATCAGGACCGGCAGAGCACCAATGATATGCTCATCACCTGGGAGAAGGAGAAGTGAGCAGGGGGAGCATAGGGCATTTTTAGGGCAGTAAAACTAGTCCGTGTAATACTGTAGTGATGGATACATGCCATTACACATTTGTCAAAACCAGGAAGATAGATATATAACACAAAAGTGAACTCTCAAGTATGGACTTCAGTTAATAATGCATCAATATTGCCTCATTAATTGTAACAAATCTACCACACTGACACAAGATGTTAATAATAGGGGACACTTTGGGAGATTGTGGTAGTAAAGAGGATGGGTAAGAACTCTGTACTTTCTATTCAGTTTTTCTGTAAACCTAAAACTCCAAAAAAATTGTCTATTTTTTTTAAGAAAGTGACTCCAAACACCTGAGTAAGTTTTTACTTAGGGAAAAGGAATTAAGCATAAAATATCTATAGCACCATCTTTGGTTAAAAATATTACATATGACCAATATCTGTCTGTAATAAATTGTCTTCCCATTTATTTTAGACACCCAGGAGAATTTTTTTGCTCTAATGATCAGAGTCTCATTGAAAATAAAATAAATTTGAAACCATGAACATTTTTTGTGGCTTTGCTTACTCACTATGAACCAATATTAGGGAGAATATGTAATTGTCTTCATAAAAAATTGAGAGTACTTGTAATAAACTCTCCCTCCCCCGTTTTATTTTCTACCTCAGCAATAACTTAGTATCCATTTTAACTGTTATTGTAGGGGGAAAATATATTGGAATTAATGCTGGGACATCATGGATAGAAAATAGTTAATGTTTTTAGTCACTGTTCTTGTTATTATACTGTATTTTAAACTTGAATATATAATGGAGATACCAGTGCTTTAGAAAGAATAATTCCTTTCAAAGCCCCCTCCCGTATGGGTTGTACAGCATAGTGCAGAAGCTGGACACTGAGTATTATTACTAAAGGCATTGGAATATGCTCAGGAAATGAACATTGTGTGTGAGCTCAGGGAAAGAATGAATGGAGGAATGAAATGATGGCTTAAATGAATGGGAGATATGAGTAATGATACAGGACTATGTATTTGAATGTACACTCGTACATCAAATGCTTCACGTGTATTTCAAGATCTCATTCTCAAATGAACACAGCTAGTTCTTACGTGTGGTTCACTGCAGTAAACAAAACTGGATTTTTTTTTTTCCAGAGTGTCAATTGTTGGTGAAAGGGACCCCTGTCCTTTTTCTGTACAGGAAGAGAGTAGATCTTCTTTTCTGTGCTTTTTCCACATCCACGTTCAGTCATTCCGGCTACTAATCTCAATCCTTAAACTCTAATGTGAAAAAACATCACATTTCTTTTTTTCCCCCAATTAATTTTGATTTGTACTCTCCGTTTCTACACGGTAGACCAGAAACTCAACCTCAGTCATCCCCGGCCCTCCACCATTGTCCCCACCCCATGGTAGGGAAATACAGAGACCTCCCTAGCCTCAAAGCAGTGGGGAGATCCCTTTTGTCATCCACCCACACAGGGTTCTGCAGAGGCACCCACTGCCCTTGTTCTTAGAACCTCTCAGATCCAGGACTCTGGTGCTTTCATTCAACCCATGGGTACAGGAGTTCTTGGTCAGCTAGAAATGTCTGGCCACTTTTCCAGGCCTACCAGGGAAGAGAGGGCAGGAGAATGTGGGATGCATCGACAACTCTCTCTTTTTTTTTCATGGAGCACCTTTTTCCCTAAGAGGCAAACCCAGTTCTCTTTTCCCTCCGGGGAATCCAGCAGAGACTTCTGAGGCCGAGTGTGGTTTAGGCATTTGGAAATAAAACCAAGAAGGGAAGTATTTTGCACCCAACTTCTGCTTTCCTCCTTATGACATGCTAATTCTCCCCATGAGGCAAAGAAGCACGAGGCCTACTACCTTCCTGAATCAAGGATGCAAGAAAGAGGGAAATACAGGAGGGAGCCATAAATACATATCTCAAAACCTCATCCTCCCACAGTCAGATTGCCCAAGCTTACTCAGCTGAGTGAGACTCTTTAGCCTGAAACTGTGATGCAAAATGGTCGATCACTAGTAAGCTACTTGATACCTAACCTCTTCTACAAATTCAGTCAGAAATTCTGACTGAGAAGAAAAAAATTAAAGATCAGAGACAGGAGAAATTGGATGCATGGAATTATTTCCATAGTTCACACAGTGGTGGGATCCAGCCGGTTTGCACCAGCTCGGCAGGACCGATACCTAATCTTTTGTTGATTTCAGCAACTGGTTGTTAAAATGGCACTTGTAATCAGGGTTCTCTGATTTCAATCCCATTGGGTGGCACCTGAGCAGCCACCCAATGTGGAAATCACAAACTGACACTCCTTTCAATTTTTTAACACTCATCTGCACAATAGCTTATTCTAAGTGCCAGTAGTAATGTTCATTCCGTCCACAGGTGAAAAAAATTGCAAATGAGGGCACCAATCAAGAAGCAATATGGGGCCCTGGCCGGTTGGCTCAGTGGTAGAGCATCGGCTCAGCGTGTGAAAGTCTCAGGTTCGATTCCTGGTCAGGGCACATAGGAGAAGCGCCCATTTGCTTCTCCACCCTTCTTCCTCTTCTTCCTTTCTGTCTCTCTCTTCACCACCTGCAGCCAAGGCTCCATTGGAGCAAAGTTGGCTCAGGCACTGAGGATGGCTCCATGGCCTCTGCCTCAGGCACTAGAATGGCTCCGGCTGCAACGGAGCAATGCCCCAGATGGGCAGAGAATCGCTTCCTGGTGGGCATGCCAGGTGATCCCCATCGGGCACACCTGGGAGTCTGACTGCCTCCCTGCTTCTAATTTTGGAAAAATACACACATACACACAAAAGAAGCAATATGGAAATACCTTAACAGTTTTATTTTTGTCAGGTATTATTTAATATTTTTTTCATTAATATTTTAAAATTCTTTCTTATAGCATAATCTAGTGTTGTGTACCTCTTTTATTCTTATTTAAGTATTAAATACATGAAATAATAAACTACCTTTCTGTGATAGAGACAGAGAGAGGGACGGATAGGGAAATATAGGAAAGAAGGGACAGAAATGTGAGGCATCAATTCTTCATTGTGATACCTTAGTTGTTCATTGATTGCTTTATCATATGTGTCCTTGAGGGGGGTAGGTGTTGGGGGGGAGCTATAGCAGAGCTAGTGACCCCTTGCTCAAGCCAGGAACCTTGGGCTCAAGCCAGCGACCTTGGGCTTTGAACCAGCAACCTTTGGGCTCAAGCCAGCAACCATGGGGTCATGTCTATGATCCCATGCTCAAGTCAGTGACCCCATGCCCAAGCTGGTGAGCTCGCGCTCAAGCCGTGACCTTGGGGTTTCAAACCTGGGTCCTCTGCATCCCAGTCCGATGCTCTATCCATTGCGCCATCACCTGGTCAGGCTAAACTACCTTTCAGTATATTGTTTTTTTATACTTAAAACGGTTATTAGGGCAGAGAACCGGTTGTTAAATTATTTGAATCCCATCACTGAGTTCACATTTATTAACACAAGATTAATTTGGTAGATAAAATGTTAGAAGTATGAGTGCTTATAAATGAGTCAGTAGATAAAGGTAGAACATTTCAGTAGTACCTGGCCTGTGGTGGTGCAATGGATAGAGCTTCAACCTGGAATGCTGAGGTTGCTGGTTTGAAACACTGGACTTGCCTGATCAAGGCACATACCACAAGCAATCAATGAACAGCTATAGTGAGGCAACTATGGGTTGATTCTTCCCATCCCCCCACCCCACAAAATCAATAAATAAAATCCTTTAAAAAAAAAGAAAATTTCAGATGTGACTGTCTTTTGAGAGCCTTAGTCTCCCTTAAAAAATGTTGATTTAAAAAATACCATATTTCCACATGTAAAACACCCCCTTTTTGGAAAAATTTGGGGTCTAAAAACTGAGTGCATCTTATACAGTGGTTGTAGTGTTTTTTACTTGAATTTCCAGCTTTTTTGTCCTTGTTGTCTTTTTTCAAATTTCAGGCCCCAAAATTAAGGCGTGTCTTATACATGGAAGCGTCTTATACATGGGGAAATTATATTGTAAGAATAACTAGATGATTTAAAGCAAATACCTTCACGGATTTAAGTGTAATTCATTCACTGATCCCCCCCCCCCACCACAATAATTTGGTAAAGAGCAAGACAAGTCACTACTAGTAGTTTCTTCAGTGACATGCTGTATTTGTAACTTCTGTAATAACTTCTGCTGTGTAATTACTGTTTTCCTTTTTCCTAGAAGCACCCAAATAGACAAAGGGAAACATAGGAGTTTCCATTTTGTCTGGAAATTTCATATTCTCTGTTCCTCTGCTTCAGTTTTGGATGCATTTATGCATGTGATAGCAATGTTAAGTAAAAGTTATAATTAGAATATCATGGTAATGTAGGATGAGTAATATCTATACATATAACAGAGCTTCTTTGCTGTTACCACAACAAATAATGGGAAACCACGAGGGCTTCTTAGGCATTTTTCTATTTGAAGGTCTGTTCATGTAGAATATTTGTCAAAACTCTAAGTGAAAAAAATTTTTTTTCCTAAATATGTTTTATCATCTTTGAAGTTTGTATTTTATGCTTTTGTGTAACAAAAACTTTCTTTCCTTAAGTGGTATCCAAAGGAATTATGACCTTTAAATAACTATGCATGTTTAACTGTTCCTTGGTTAGATCTTATTTCCTTAAACTTATTCTGGAAGAGAAGATATGTACATCTGCCACCGATTATCCATGTCTATATATCATGGTTCATAAAATCAGGGACATTAAAACTGCATGCATGGAAGACCAACAAAAAAGTTATTAGCTCTCAGTGTAATGTGAGGATGTGTGCCTGATTCTTTCCTTAAGGTTCCAAGAAAGGGGAAAATCTTTTTTTCCTTCAGCATTCTCTAAGCAGCTTAGCGATTGAAGAACAAATCATCTATACGTAAATTTTTGTCACATAGAAACATGTATTCCTGGAGTGTCGTACAGAACAAAGAATTATCATAGATGATAATTCCCTCTAGATTTTTGGCTGTGCTCTCCACTCTACTCCATGTCTACCAGGTAGAACTGGATGATCATCATTCATTCAAAACAACTTTAATTGAAGGCTCACCATGTATTCAGTACACTCCTAGAAACAGAAAAGCAAAGGCAGTCTAGGACTGAAATGCTGAAACGTCTCTGTGGTTGAGTATGGAAGTTCAGCCCTCCTGATTAGTTCGGTTTAAGGGATGGAAATGGGGGTTTAAACGTTTCAGACCAAGCACCTGGCCGAGAGAGGGTGCTTTCAGGATGAGGCCAGCTAATGCGATAGAAAGCTGTTCAGTCAATCTCCTGAGAGTGAACAGCCATGCAGCCATGTCAAAGCAGTGAGTCGAACCCCAGGCAGGTGGCCAGAAGTAGGGAGGACTGGAAGTGGGTAGCACTGCCCTGGTTATGGGTCTGGGCTTCAAGACACTATTTCAGTTTCTAGGGAGGACAAGAGCAAGATGAATCCCAGGCCTAGAATAACTATAGTGGGAACAACAAAAGATACTGTTGTTTGATACCCAAAAACATCCCCAGCTTCCCTCCCTGGCAGTTGGGGGTGGCCATGTGATCCAGTTCTAATATAAGACATATTAAGGGATGTCTGTTGGGAGGAAGGAGCAGGCTTCTGGGAAATATTTTGCTTTACTGATAAATAGGGATAAACATTATTAGCAGGGGCCTTTTCCTGTCTTTTTTGTTTTGCAGCCTTGAATGCAAACATGCTACATGCTGTATGCTGAGTAGACAGTGATCAAAGGCAACATGCTAAGGGTGGTAAGGCAAGAAAAGAGAATAAGGTGAGGTCTTTGACACAGTGCAGCCCTGTCCGGGCCCTGGATACCCTGCCTCCGGATTTCTTGTAATTAAAAAAATAAAAAGAATAAAACACTTCCTTGGTTAAATCACTTTTGAGATTTCTATTGCTTACAGTCAAATATCATTTCTAACTAAAATAAACATCAAGATAGAAACTCCGTGGAAAATAAAGGCGGAGGCGGGAATTTAGTGACTGAAGTCAGAGTAAGGGATGGGAGATAGCTTACAGGAAACTAGGTCAAAACTCAATGATTAGAACCAGGGAATGTGTTCAGATAGTGCATAACTGGCAGAAGGCTGAGTTTTCAAACTTCTTAAATCCCCTGTGGCCAGGACTGGACTCAGAACCTAGGAGACAGATAAGTTTAGTTTAGGGCACAGAGAATTTTGAGAACAGAGAAGACAGAAATGTTTCAAAGACTTTCTTTCATTGTCAAATTTCTCTTAAAATTTCATCCCATTGCTTAAGAGCTCTAAAATAACGTCTCTTATAAACCAAAAGAGTAAACTATGTTTTGTTTTGTTTGTGACAGAGACTCAGAGATAGAGATAGAAAGGGACAGACAGACAGGAAGGAAGAGAGATGAGAAGCATCAGTTTTTCATTGCATCACTTTAGTTGTTCATTGATTGCTTTCTCTTATGTGCCTTGACCATGGGGCTACAGCAGACCGAGTGACCCCTTGCTCGAGCCAGCGACCTTGGGCTCAAGTTGGTGAGCTTTACTCAAACCAGATGAACCCGCGCTCAAACTGGCGACCTAAGAGTCTCGAACCTGGGTCCTCCGCATCCCAGTCTGACGCTCTATCTATCCACTGCACCACCACCTGGTCAGGCTAAACACTATTTTTTTTTTTTTTTTTGAGTTCCTGGGAAAACAGCTTACTTCCCAATTGGTAAGTTGATTAGAATGTCTACTACCTGACCAGTGGTGGCACAGTAAACCTGAAATGCTGAGGTTGCTGGTTTGGAGCCCCAAGGTTGCTGGCTCTGAGCACAGGTTCGTCAGCATGGGGTCACTGGCTTGATCTGGGGAATCATCCGCACGATCCCAAAGCTCACCGGCTTGAACCTAAATGAAAAGGTCACTGGCATGAAAAACCCAAAGTTTCTGGCTTGAACAAGGGCACTGCCCCAGTTAAGGCGTGTACAAGAAGCTCAACGTACAACTAAAGTGAAAGCAACTATGAATTGATACTTCTCATCCTCTCTCTCCCTTTCTCTCTCACTCTCTCAAAACAAACACACAGACAAATAAATAAAATGTCTAGGCCCTGGCCGGTTGGCTCAGCGGTAGAGCGTCAGCCTAGCGTGCGGAGGACCCGGGTTCGATTCCCGGCCAGGGCACACAGGAGAAGCGCCCATTTGCTTCTCCACTCCTCTGCCGCGCTTTCCCTCTCTGTCTCTCTCTTCCCCTCCCGCAGCCAAGGCTCCATTGGAGCAAAGATGGCCCGGGCGCTGGGAATGGCTCTGTGGCCTCTGCCCCAGGCGCCAGAGTGGCTCTGGTCGCAACATGGCGACGCCCAGGATGGGCAGAGCATCGCTCCCTGGTGGGCAGAGCGTCGCCCCTGGTGGGCGTGCCGGGTGGATCCCGGTAGGGCGCATGCGGGAGTCTGTCTGACTGTCTCTCCCTGTTTCCAGCTTCAGAAAAAAAAGAAAAAAAAAAATGTCTATCTACTAAAGTGATTGATCTAAATTATGAAGATGAGAGTCAAGAGATTCTAAAACCTATGAAGCCTATTGAAGCCTGTGTTGTGGGACTAATATCCATGAAAATTTTTTCAGTCTAAAAAAGTATAATAATACTAAAAATGTACTACTTATTCATATTATTAGCGAATAATATGAATCTCATTTAAATGTGGTTAAGTCCTTCCTTCCCCCTCCAAGTTTCTGACATCTTACGTAGGGATTCATACCTAATGCTTGGGGGAAAGCTCAGACCTAATGCTCTCTCCTTTTGTATTGGCTTGAGTTCTGCACTATAACTATCTCCTTCAAATTAATTGACATAATTTTCCTTGGGCAAATACAGTAAGTAGTTCAGCAATTTGGCATAGTCTCTGGAATTCTATATATGAATCTATGTGTGTTCTTGTCTGTTTTGGTTCATTGTGACCTCATTTGCAGGTCCAAAATACTTACTGTGTTTTCCAGACCTATCCACCACTTCATTGCTATGGGCAGTGTAATAGATTTGCAATTTGAAAAACAAGCATTTTACCCTTTTTCCTGCCCTTTCTGTTATTAATCACTGTGTCTTTTTCAAAGAGTCACCCTTCTCTCTCGTTAAATCCTTTTATTACTAAAATGTAGAAACAATATAGAAGGTATAAAATGTAGAAAAAAGAGTCTGTTGTCTGAGTATATTATTAAATTCTAATTGGAATTAAAGAAAATATTCTGGAAAACCATGATCTATATATCTGAGAGTCATGGGAAAAAGAAAGGAAGGGGTAAGTTTAGGGTTGAGAAGTGAGGCCATGGCTGCGTTGGAGGTAGTAAGGAGAGGTTCTAGGAGGCAGAGGGACCCTGAAGACAGACTGGACGACTTCCTGGACATTAGTGGTAAAAATGAGATTACTTTTTCTCTGGTCATATTATCCTCTGGGAATAGAATTCTGGGAGCCAGAGTCTAGCATCCTTTTCCAGAAGAGCAGAAAGTCATTCTAGGAGTAAGAAATCTAATCAAGAAAATAAACTAAGAAACAAAAGAGAACCAGATTTATAGATACTGAGAACAAACTGACAGCTATCAAAGAGGCATGGGGGTTGGAAGGCTGGGTGAAAGAGGTGAAGAGATTAAGCAAAGAAAAAACCTTATAGATGCAGACAACAGTGTAGGGATTGAAGGAGGAAAAGGGGGTGGAGGAATGTGCAGGAGAGGAGAGGGGGTATAAATGGAGATGGAGGGAGACTTGACCTGGGGTGGGGAACACACAGTGCAATATACAGATGATGTGTTGTAGAATTATGCACCTGAAACCTGTATAATTTTATTAACCAATGTCACACCAATAAATTTAATAAAAATAAAAAAAAGAAAGTAGTCATTGCTGACATCTCCCTATTCTCTGACTGCCAAGAAAGTGGCTAGGGTCTTGTACGAGGCAGAGTTTTGCAGGAGGAACAGAGCAGTAGCATGTAAGGTGAGCCCAAGCATGGGGTGAGGCAGCCAGGGGCAAAAAGGTTACCTGAGGTCAGGCCAGGTACGGGTTGGATATGGTGGTGGCTTTAGAATTTAACTGTGGATTGAGGCAGATGTCTGCTCACTGATTTTGGCTAACCCTAATATCAAAGTTCCAGGTCCACCTAAAGATAGCTCCAGTCTACTGGGTTTCTTGATGCTTGTTCAAGAAAGAGTATGACCTACTGGACAGAGCCCCGGGTATGATTTGTCTCTAACAAAGTATGAGCAGTGGTGGGATTCAAATAATTTAACAACCAGTTCTCTGCTCTAATGACCATTTTAAATATAAAAAAAGATATACTGAAAGGTAGTTTATTATTTCATGCATTTAATACTTAAATAAGACCAATAAAAGAGGTACAGAAAACATTGTTATAAGAAAGAGTTTTAAAATATTATAAAGTAATATTAAATAATACCCGACAAAGAACAATACAAGTTGTCACCCAATGGTTGTGACACTTTTTCTCTTTACGTTATATGTTTGTTTACTGAAGTAGGTAACAAACACAAGGGAATTAAAATGTAGTATTTCATCAAAAGTATAATGAGTTTTATGAAATAATAAATAGTTATTACAAGCATAGTACAATTACATCAAATTTTTTTTACCTATGGACGGAATGAATATTCCTACGGGCACTTAGAATACTCATTCGCTCAGGTGAACATTAAAAATGAGTAAGGAATGTAAATTTGTGATTTCCACATTGGGTGGCTGCCCAGGCTCCCACCTTAGAGAGAACCCTGATTACAAGTGCCATTTTAACAACCAGTTCACCAAAATTAACAAAAAATTAAGTATCGGTCCTGCCATACCAGTGTGAACCGGCTGAATCCTACCACTGAGTATGAAGTCAATGGAGGTCTCATTCCTAGAAAGCTAACCTAATTGTTGACTTTGCACCTATGCAGAGTCATTTTGCTGTTCAAAAGACCTTACTCTTTGATTTCAGACTTGATTTTTGGGATTGTGTTGTCTCCCCAAAAGCTTTTTAGCCAATCGACCAAATGGTTGATGCCTCTAAGAAGTCTAATCAGGAATGTGAATAAACAGGGAGGCCTCAGCTTCTGGCCAGATTTTGGATCTACATAGTAGTGACCCCTTTTCTCTGGGAGATTGAGTAAGTTAGTTGTGGAGGCCTGTGCCCCACCTATTAGGGGAATCCTTCTTAGTCCAAAACTGTTGTTTCTTCAAGACCAGGAAGAGCGATGTAGCCCAAAAGGGACTGTACACACTTACCATAGAGGAAAATAAGTAATTCTTCTTTCAGAATGGGCATTGGCGATTACAGTTTCCTTAACCCCACAAAGATCTCTTTACCTGCTTGACTATCTCTAAAATTCCTTTCATTGATAATTAGGGATAAAAAAATGCCTAGTTGAAGAGATACATTGACAGAACTCATTCATACCAGGTTAATAGGCCAGTTAATCAATAAACCCAGAGACTGATTTAAGGAAAGCTACTGGATCATTGAAGTGGATGATGAGGTAGAGAGAGGCCTGCATAGAGCAGAAAGATTCAGATGAGTCTTTTTAAGAAGGGAGAGATGGAAACTCTAAGGTAAATGTCTTTCATTCCACATAAAAATATTGCTTTTGAGTTGCACAACACACACTTCTGATAATGTAGCATATTGGTGGGATTTAAATGTGTTCAAGTTCACCATAAAGCTGCTTCATTCTAGATAGAATAGTTCTAGAGTTTCTTAGCAAGCTATTATTTAACCATTGTTAGTTACTATTTCTATTCATTATAATAGTGATGATGGTAATACAAATATGCATATAACCACGTTACTTATGACAGAAACACTCAAAATGTGCAAATTCTGATGATTCACCCAAATTGCTGTCTCGATCTTTTTTTGCAAATAGGAAGAAGTGGACATCCCATTATCCCTCCACACATTTGTGGTGCCCTGTCTCCATTAACTTTTTTTTTTTTTTTTAATAAATTTTTATTAATGGTAATGGGATGACATTAATAAATCAGGGTACATATATTCAAAGAAAACATGTCTAGGTTATTTTGTCATCAAATTATGTTGCAACCCCCTCGCCCAAAGTCAGATTGTCCTCCGTCACCCTCTATCTAGTTCTCTGTGCCCCTCCCCCTCCCCCTAACTCTCTCCCTCCCTCCCTCCCATGTCCTCCCTCCCCCCCCCACCCTTGGTAACCACCACACTCTTGTCCATGTCTCTTAGTCTCATTTTTATGTTCCACCAATGTTCCATTAACTTTTGCTTCTTAAAAACTCACCTCTAAAGTGAGTTCAGGAGCTTTTCTTTCTTGTTCTAATCCCTGACTAAATGATTTTTAAAATAGTGTTTAAATTATTTCTTTTTATCAGAAAATTATCTCATTATGAATCTGCCCTATGAATTCGAAAGGAAAGCTAAGCAGAAGTTTGAATAAGTGAGTGTTCTATATGAATTACATTGGAATTTGTTCTTTTTTCAACACTACATTCAACATATGCTGTGGGCATGGTATATAACAATACATTTTTCTATCTAGAAAAAGTATTGGAGGCCTTTTTTTTTTTTTTTTTAGGTGAGAGGAGAAGAGATAATGAGGCACACTCCTGCATGCACCCCGACTGGAAACCATTCAGCAACCCCTTTTGGGGCTGATGCTGGAGTACTGAGCTATTCTTAATTCCTGAGGCTGATGCATTCCAACAGAGCCATCCCTAGCCCCCGGGGCCACACTCGAACCAATTGAGCCACCAGAGAGAGAAGCAGATGGTTGCTTCTCCTGTATACCCTGACTGGGAATATAACCTGGGGTGTTCATACACCAGGCTGACACTCTAACCACTGAGCAATCAGCCAGGGCCAAGGAGGCTATTTTTGTCATCATTGAATGTTTCTTGATTTTTTAGAGTTTAGGAAAGAATTCTGCAATTCTTTTTATTTTTTTATTTTTATTTTTTGTGATAGAGAGAGAGAGACAGATAAAGATAGACAGATGGAAAGGAGAGAGATTGAAAACCATCAATTCTTTATTACGGCACCTTAGTTGTTCATTGACTGCCTTCTTATATGTGCCTTGACCAGGGGGCTATAGCACAGCGAGTGACCCCTTGCTCAAGCCAGTGACCTTGGGCTCAAGCCAGCGACCATGGGGTCATGTCCATGATCCCATGCTCAAGCCGGCAACCTCTGAGTTTCAAACCTGGGTCTTCTGCATCCCAGTCTGATGCTCTATCCACTGTGCCACTGCCTAGTCAGGCTAGAAGAGAATTCTGCAATGCTTGAATCATTTTAAATCTCATTTAAAAGTATGACATGTGGGAATTAAGGATGTAAGAAAAGTAAAAGGAAAAAATTGTTAGAAAAAAGAATCTTAAAATAATTTGTAATATTTTTACAAGTACACTTAAAGTACTTAAGAGAATGACAGTTTGATTTTGTGAGAGGTCTGAATTAAGATTAAACATGTTGCCTGAGCTGTGAAGGTGCAGTGGATACAGCGTCAGCTGGAATGCTGAGGTCTCCAGTTTGAAAGTCTGGGCTTGCCCAGTCAAGGCACAGGTGAGAAGCTACCGCTGTGAGCTGATGCTTCCCGGTCCACCCCCACCCCTTTCTCTATCTCCTTTCTTTAAAATCAATAGATAAAGTGAAAAATAGGTAAAAATAAATATTACACGTTTTTATAAACAGTTTTCAAGTGCTGTGGCATAGTGGCCAGGTGGCCACCAAAAACCGTTCTCCTTTTCATGGTTACAGCTGTTGCTGGAAGATGGCCACTGAGCCAGGGTCTAGATTTCCCAGTCTCCCTTGTATGTACCCCTGGCCAATGGAATATGAGCTGGAATGACTTTTGTCACTTCTGGGTTAAATCTTTTAAGAAACAGTTATGCCTTTTTATTTGCAATCTCCTCTTGCATTTTCTCCAACTGGAAGCACATGACAATGGGGACCTAATGGAGATGGAGACACTGATGAACTGAACCTGGGTTCTTTTTTTTTTTTTTTTTTTTAATTGAACTCAACTTTTATTCATCATAAAATTCATACAACTCCTCATCACTGTCAAAACTCCCATCCATTAGCTCAGGGGTTGGGAACCTTTTTGGCTGAGAGAGGCATGAACGCCACATATTTTAAAAAGTAATTCCGTGAGAGCCATACAACGACCCGTGTACATTAGGCATTATCCAATAGAAATTTGGTGTTGTCCTGGAGGACAGCTGTAATTGGCTCCAGCCACCCGCAACCATGAACATGAGCGGTAGGAAATGAGTGGATTGTAAACATGAGAATTGAACCTGGGTTCTTAAGTCACCATCTGCAAGAAAACTGCCTGCTGACCAGAGGCACCATTCGAGCCAGAAATAAGCTTTTAACTGTGTAATATCTGTAAGACAATAGAAATTTATTCATTACAGATGTTAGTGTGACCCCAGCAATACACGTACCTTTGTGACTCTCATTTAGTGGAGATTTCCAACAAGAGATTCTGCTGTACTTACTTTAATGAAGAGATGAGACTCACTCGCAATTAACAGACCCTTTGGACACATGTTTTATTTTAAAATGTGGTAAACAAAAAACATGTAACATAAATATACCCTCTTAATAATTTTTAAGTGTACATTACAGTATTGTTAGCTATCTGCACATTGTTGTACATCAGATGCTGTATCTCTAGGATTTTTTCATCTTGTATGACTGAAACACTATACTTATTGAACAACTGGACACATATTTTTAGTCTTTAATAACAATTTAAGTTCTTAAGGAGAGAAACTATTTTCCTGAAGTCTTAATTCCAGTACAAGCATAGCAAAACATTTCACATTGGAAACCCCTTGCTGTGTGCCAGGGACTGCTCTAAGTGTTTTATTTTTATATATTACATCAATCTGACAAAAAAAATGTGCAAGACTTCTACTAAAAAATAAAATAAAATTACTTTGAGAGGCAAAACTTTTCTATATCAAACTGAGAACTAATTATCACATATTTTATATTAATGACTCTGAAATAATGAAGTTTAATATAAAGAAGTTTTATTTAAAATAAATACAATGGCACACAACACAATGAACAGTTCAAATTGTATAGAGATGTTTACCTGAAACCTATGTGTTCTTATGGACAGTGCTACCCTATTAAATTTAGTTTCTAAATAAAAAAAATAAATACGAGAAGATTTATGGTAAATATAAATATTCATTAAAATAGATACACAAACATGATGTTTCTGATATTTCTGATATTTTACTGCTTAAGTAACTGTGTTAGTTTTCCTTCCTGAGATGCTTTTCTTAGTCATGGCCTTCACAGTACATTGATGTTTCTGCCTTCGACACAGACATACTATTAAAAGACTTGGTGAATGAATGATCATAATCTAAGATCAATCTTCATCCAGAAAATATACCTAAGTCTTGCTAATGGACCTTCAACTAAAATAAAAGTTTTTATCCTCTGCCCTGTCAATTACAGTACTCCTTTCTGGAGTGGCAAATAAACACAGAAAGATACTAGGCTTGCCCCACCTATGAAAAGTGAATCATTATAATTATTTGGAGCATGCTCCAAATCATACAAACATGCTTACTCTAAATGCACCATGAATGCTGTTCCACTTGTTTACATTTTCCAGATCAGTTGTGTGGGGTTGGAAACTTAACTGCTTAAACTCTCCAGTTTAAATTTAGATCAAGCTCCTGTATCAAATTCCCACACTCTTTATTTTAACCGCCCAGAATAATGTTCTCTTTAATCCTTTGCTGTCCTTCCTGCTTATCTGCTTTCATTTTTCTTATACCCTAATCCTCTTTATAAGATCTGCTCAGACTTCTATCAAGGATAATGCTTTAGTTTCCTCCCGGCTTTTAGCAGTCTCCTTTCTTCTGGTCTCAACAGCTGGGGCCCTAAAGTCTTCACTCACAGTCTCAGTCCTTCGCTTATGTTTGGGAACAACTTTGGGTCAGGTCTGGGTCAATTTAAAGAGCCTTAGACCAGTAGCTGGGCAACTCAGCCTCAAGTTAGCCTGTCCGCTGTCACCATTTGAACATTCTCCCTGTATTTATTGAACACCCACCCCTCTGCCATTCACCCTCTATCATGTGTCAGGCACTGTGACAAGCACTGAAAACCTAACAGATACCAGGCATGTGTGAAGCACTGAAAACCTAACAAATACCATAGTCCTTACGGTGAAGGTTGTGCAGTTTAGAAGTGTAGACAGACAGGTTCACCTGCAATCACGGTGGAGCTGTGTGCTGTGACAGAGTCACACGAGGGATGCTGTGGGAGCTCCAAGGATGGACGTCCACGTTGGGAGCATCGGGTGGATACAAAAGAGAAACTCAGAAAGCGCTTTCCAGAAGAGTTGATTTCTATACAAAGATCTGAAGGATAAACAGGAGTTACCTAAGCACGTAGGGGAAAAATGTGTGTGTGTGTGTGTTTGTGTAAGAGAGAGAGCAGAGAATAAGCAGAGCAGAGCAGAGCAGAGGATGCTCCAGGAACTCTAAGTAGCTCCATTTGGCAGTATAACATAGTAGTTAAGATTATGATCTCAAAGCCAGAACACATGGGTTTGAATTCTGACTGCTGCTATATGTGAACTTGGACAAGATAATCTCTTTTTGCCTCAGTTTCCTTATCTGTAAAATAGGAATAATAATAGAACCTGCTTCATAGGGTTGCTGTGAGGAAGAATAAACTCAATATGTACAAGTGCTTAGAATGGTGCTTGGTATATAACATAATAAAAAGGGTGTGTTATTATGTAGCTATAGTATCAAATGAAAGACAGGGAGGGGCCAAAGAAAACTCTTGTGGGCCATGGTAAGAAGTTTGGACTTTAAAACCATTCACTGCATCCCTATTGCCTTCAGATTAAACAGGGAAATTATGTATCAGGTTGCTGCTTTGAACAGAATCCCCTTGCTGGAGTGTAGACATCTGCTCGGAGGGGTCAAGGTGGGAGGAAATTCTGCTCTGCCTACAGTCCTTGCTGGGAAGGTGACGAGCTTTTGGCTCCACCCCCTCCTCCACTGAGTGACTACTGGGAACGGTGATAACTAGGGGCGCAGGATGGGCTGGGTGGGAGAATGATCAGTTTATTAAAGGCCTTTGAATTGCTTTGTGGAAGCAAGTGTAAATGTATCTTAAAGAGCTGGATATTCAGTCCTGAAGACAAGATTTGAAAGTAGTCAGCATTAAGAGGATACTTGAAGATCTAGAATTAGAGTGGATGGAGAAAAAGAGAGGTTCCAAACCCTGAGAAAGACCATCATTGAAAAGATATGAAGAAAAAGAGCCCTTGAGGATACTGAGAAGTAGCTGGAGAGGCAGGAGAAAATCCAGGAGTCATAGTCTCACGGAAGCCCAAGGAAAATCACTTTAAAAGGCAGGAGTGATCAACAGTGTCAAATGCTGCTAAGAAAATGCATAAGGTAGCGATGGAAAACAGTCCATTTCTGATAGGGAGGACTTGGGCAGCAGAGTTTCTGTGGAATGCTTGCCAGAAACCATGTTGTAATAGGCTGCTGCATGAATGGGAGGTGAGGACTGAAGGAGTGTGAACAGAATTCAGGAGGGAAAGTTCAAGAAGACAGTGAGTTTGGGAGGCTAGTGAATTCAAGAAATTTAGAGGTGAAAAGGAAGAAATGGGGTGTGGTAGGTAGAGGCACCCGTGGAGTTCAAGTGCGAAGTGGTTAAATGCTGGTGGTAAAGAGTCAGTAGAGAAAGAAGACAAAAAGCGTGGTAACTGGAAAGAAAATGTCTCTAAAGTGGGTCAGGGAGAGAGGAAGGCTGTTAACCTTGAATAGGAGGAGGGACCCTTCTTGCATTGGATGGCAGAGAAAGAAACAGATGGGTATAAATTCAGGAAAATAGGGGGACTGAAGCTGAAGGAATTCTCTTCTGATGGTCACCGCTCTCGTCGGAGCCTCAGTCTTCTGTTCCAAGGGAGAGGACCAGGGACACAGCAGGAGGTTTGAGGAGAGTGGGGAAACGTGAGTGAGAGGGAGTCCTGGGAGACACTGTCGGCATGGTTGATGTCCCAGTTTTTATCTGTAGACCGAGTTATTTTCCCAGCAGTTTAACACAACAGAAATGTTTCTGAAGGGGTGAGCAGGTGGAGCCCGTCCATTTTAACAACACCCAGTAGGCATGGCCCTGTCTTCTCCTTTCCCTCCAGCAATCTTCAGTAACTTGAATAGGAGGAGAGAAACACAGGACTGGGGTTTTGTTACACAGGTGAAATGAAAAGGCAGCTGAGCGGGAGACTGGAGGGACTGGCTGAAGCGATGAAGGAGGGATGAGAGTATGAAGGAGTGACTGAAGAAGAGATTCACACAGGCAGGGAGGGGACGTGTAACCAAACAAAGATGCCAGGGTCCAATCTGCACAGCCTTCTGTGGCCACCCTGCCCTAGACGTGGGGAGGTCAGCTATTCGCAAGATCTCCAAAACAAGGGAAGGAGGCAAGAGGGGAAGAGGAACTTAGATTTATAGGAAGGGGCTAATCATGACCGAGACTGATTTTCTGTTATGGGACCCAAGCTCAGTTAATATAGATTAATTATTCAATAGTTCCCAAGTCTTTATTGCATGTTGGAAGTAGCAGTGGTTCTGGGCACCCTAGGCCATGGGAGTAGGGTGAGGTAAAGGTAAAGGTGAACCCTCCAAATTTTGTCCTAGCAGCAGGGCTGCCCCCTGGTTAATTGTGTTCTACTTATGGTATAATATCACCTAATATCATACATGATACTTATTGTCATTAGACCCCTGACTTGTTGCCTTTTGTCCAAGTTTTTTTTTTTTCTTTCATTTTTTCTGAAGCTGGAAATGGGGAGAGACAGTCAGACAGACTCCCGCATGCGCCCGACCAGGATCCACCCGGCACGCCCACCAGGGGCGACGCTCTGCCCACCAGGGGGCGATAATCTGCCCATCCTGGGCGTCGCCATGTTGCGACCAGAGCCACTCTAGCGCCTGGGGCAGAGGCCACAGAGCCATCCCCAGCGCCCGGGCCATCTTTGCTCCAATGGAGCCTTGGCTGCGGGAGGGGAAGAGACAGACAGAGAGGAAAGCGCGGCGGAGGGGTGGAGAAGCAAATGGGCGCTTCTCCTGTGTGCCCTGGCCGGGAATCGAACCCGGGTCCTCCGCACGCTAGGCCGACGCTCTACCGCTGAGCCAACCGGCCAGGGCCTTGTCCAAGTTTTTGACGTGGGACTTGACCTTGTCTGAGGTTAGAGTTCTACCTTACTCACTAGGGATTTCAGGCCTGAATTCTTGGCCCTCAACTCCAGCCACATAGCAGAGATTGGTATCCGCTGAGCCCTCTCTGACGGTCATCTACCTCCATCTCTGCTTCCAGCCAGCTCCTGAATTCCTCAGATACTTGGGTCCTTATTTTCTGACCCTCACCTGCACCTACATGGAACATTCCAGACATTGATCCTTTCCTTGCCTGGGCTTCCATCCAATGTGGATCAGTCTTTGAGCTCCTGGTCCAAAAGGATGTGTCTGATGGGTCATGCATTCTAGCTTCTCTGGCTCTTCTGGGTCTGGTCCGCCTCATACCAACGGACTGTCAGTTATATTGCTTTGCTCCTCTCTTTTCATTTTTTAAAAAGTATTGCCATTGTGCCAAGAGTACCTTTTTCCTCATTTGTGATATCTTTCTGCCACTATTCTTTTTTTATTTTTTATTTCTTTTATAAATTTTGTTTAGAAAATTAAATTTAATGGAGTGACATTGATCAATAACAGTACATAGGTTTCAGGTACACATTTCTCTATACTATTCCCTTTTAGGTTTTTATTTTAAAGGATTCTTTCTGAAGCCGTATTCCATGGAACACTGGATGTAAAAGGAAGTTTAAAAATTCTGTAAAAAGAAAGAAGGGTGATTTCTTTTTTTTTCTTTGTGCCCCTCCCCTTCCCCAACCCCCTCCTTCCCTCCCCCCCCCAACCACCACACTCTTGTCCATGTCTCTGAATCTCATTTTTATGTTCCACCTCTGTATGGAATCATATAGTTCTTAGTTTTTTCTGATTTACTTATTTCGCTCAGTATAATGTTATCAGGGTCCATCCATATTGTTGTAAATGATCTGATGTCATCATTTCTTCTGGCTGAGTAGTATTCCATAATATATATGTCCCAAAGCTTTTTAATCCACTCGTCCACTGACGGACACTTGGGCTGTTTCCAGATCTTCGCTATTGTGAATAATGCTGCCATAAACATGGGGGTGCATTTCTCCTTTTGAAACAGTGCCATGGTGTTCTTCGGGTATATTCCTAAAAGGAAGGGTGATTTCTGCAGATACATGTATGGTTAAATAAATGTAAACAATATCTTTACCATAGCACTTTTCGGAACATCTAGTAAGCCAATATGCATTGTAAATTCTCTAGAAGGGTCTATAATAAATAATAATTCCCAAATCTACTTACCAGTAAAACCTACTTTTATGGTATACTTCTTAATATTTTTTTTTAAATAAATTTTTATTAATGGTAATGGGATGACATTAATAAATCAGGGTACATATATTCAAAGAAAACATGTCTAGGTTATTTTGTCATCAAATTATGTTGCAAACCCCTCGCCCAAAGTCAGATTGTCCTCCGTCACCCTCTATCTAGTTCTCTGTGCCCCTCCCCCTCCCCCTAACTCTCTCCCTCCCTCCCTCCCATGTCCTCCCTCCCCCTCCACCCTTGCTAACCACCACACTCTTGTCCATGTCTCTTAGTCTCATTTTTATGTTCCACCAATGTATGGAATCATGTAGTTCTTGTTTTTTTCTGATTTACTTATTTCACTCCTTATAATGTTATCAAGATCCCACCATTTTGCTGTAAATGATCTGATGTCATCATTTCTTATGGCTGAGTAGTATTCCATAGTGTATATGTGCCACATCTTCTTTATCCAGTCTTCTATTGAAGGGCTTTTTGGTTGTTTCCATGTCTTGGCCACTGTGAACAGTGCTGCAATGAACATGGGGCTACATGTGTCTTCACGTATCAATGTTTCTGAGGTTTTGGGGTATATACCCAGTAGAGGGATTGCTGGGTCATAAGGTAGTTCTATTTGCAGTTTTTTGAGGAACCACCATACTTTCCTCCATAATGGTTGTACTACTTTACAGTCCCACCAACAGTGAATGAGGGTTCCTTTTTCTCCACAGCCTCTCCAACATTTGCTATTACCCGTCTTGTTGATAATAGCTAATCTAACAGGAGTGAGGTGGTATCTCATTGTAGTTTTGATTTGCATTTCTCTAATAACTAATGAAGCTGAGCATCTTTTCATATATCTGTTGGCCATTTGTATCTCTTCCTGGGAGAAGTGTCTGTTCATGTCCTCTTCCCATTTTTTTATTGGATTGTTTGTTTGTTTGTTGTTGAGTTTTATGAGTTCTTTGTAAATTTTGGATATTAGGCCCTTATCTGAGCTGTCGTTTGAAAATATCAGTTCCCATATAGTTGGCTGTCTGTTTATTTTGATATCAGTTTCTCTTGCTGAGCAAAAACTTTTAATTCTGATGTAGTCCCATTCATTTATCTTTGCCTTCACTTCTCTTGCCATTGGAGTCAAGTTCATAAAATGTTCTTTAAAACCCAGGTCCATGATTTTAGTACCTATGTCTTCTTCTATGTACTTTATTGTTTCAGGTCTTATATTTAGGTCTTTGATCCATTTTGAATTAATTTTAGTACACAGGGACAGGCTGTAGTCGAGTTTCATTCTTTTGCATGTGGCTTTCCAGTTTTCCCAACACCATTTGTTGAAGAGGCTTTCTTTTCTCCATTGTGTGTTGTTGGCCCCTTTATCAAAGATTATTTGACCATATATATGTGGTTTTATTTCTGGGCTTTCTATTCTGTTCCATTGGTCTGAGTGTCTATTTTTCTGCCAATACCATGGTGTTTTGATTATCGTGGCCCTATAATATAGTTTAAAGTCAGGTATTGTAATGCCCCCAGCTTCATTCTTTTTCCTTAGGATTGTTTTGGCTATTCGGGGTTTTTTATAGTTCCATATAAATCTGATGATTTTTTGTTCCATTTCTTTAAAAAATCTCATAGGGATTTTGATGGGAATTGCATTAAATTTGTATATTGCTTTGGGTAATATGGCCATTTTGATTATATTTATTCTTCCTATCCAAGAACAAGGAATATTTTTCCATCTCATTGTATCTTTTTCGATTTCCCTTAACAATGCTTTGTAATTTTCATTATATAGGTCCTTTACGTTCTTTGTTATGTTTATTCCTAGGTATTTTATTTTTTTTGTTGCAATCGTGAAGGGGATTATTTTTTTGAGTTCGTTTTCTAATATTTCATTGTTGGCATATAGAAAGGCTATGGACTTTTGTATGTTAATTTTGTATCCTGCGACCTTACTGTATTGGTTTATTGTTTCTAATAATCTTTTTGTGGAGTCCTTCGGGTTTTCGATGTATAGGATCATATCATCAGCAAAAAGTGATAGCTTTACTTCTTCTTTTCCGATATGGATGCCTTTTATTTCTTTGTCTTGTCTGATTGCTCTGGCCAGAAGTTCTAGCACCACGTTGAATAAGAGTGGAGAGAGTGGACAACCCTGTCTTGTTCCTGATTTAAGGTAGAAAGTCCTCAGTTTTATGCCGTTTAATAGGATGTTGGCTGATGGTTTATCATATATGGCCTTTATCATGTTGAGATATTTTCCTTCTATACCCATTTTGTTGAGAGTCTTAAACATAAAATTGTGTTGTATTTTATCAAAAGCCTTTTCTGCATCTATTGATAAGATCATGTGGTTTTTGTTCTTTGTTTTGTTGATATGGTGTATTACGTTAACCGTTTTGCGTATGTTGAACCATCCTTGAGATTCTGGGATGAATCCCACTTGATCATGATGTATTATTTTTTTAATATGTTGTTGTATTCGGTTTGCCAGTATTTTGTTTAGTATTTTAGCATCTGTATTCATTAGAGATATTGGTCTGTAGTTTTCTTTCTTTGTGCCATCCTTGCCAGGTTTTGGTATGAGGGTTATGTTGGCCTCATAAAATGTGTTTGGAAGTATTGCTTCTTGTTCAATTTTTTGGAAGACTTTGAGTAGAATAGGAACCAAGTCTTCTTTGAATGTTTGATAGAATTCACTAGTATAACCATCTGGGCCTGGACTTTTATTTTTGGGGAGATTTTTAATAGTTTTTTCTATTTCCTCCCTGCTGATTGGTCTGTTTAGGCTTTCTGCTTCTTCATGACTCAGTCTAGGAAGGTTGTATTGTTCTAGGAATTTATCCATTTCTTCTAGATTGTTGTATTTGGTGGCATATAATTTTTCATAGTATTCTACAATAATTCTTTGTATTTCTATGATGTCTGTGGTGATCTCTCCTTTTTCATTTTGAATTTTATTTATTTGAGTCCTGTGTCTTTTTTCCTTGGTGAGTCTTGCCAAGGGTTTGTCAATTTTGTTGATCTTTTCAAAGAACCAGCTCCTTGTTTTATTGATTTTTTCTATAGTTTTTCTGTTCTCTATTTCATTTATTTCTGCTCTGATTTTTATTATCTCCTTTCTTCGGCTGGTTTTGGGTTGTCTTTGTTCTTCTTTTTCTAGTTCCTTAAGGTGTGAAGTTAAGTGGTTTACTTCGGCTCTCTCTTGTTTGTTCATATAGGCCTGAAGTGATATGAACTTTCCTCTTATTACTGCTTTTGCTGCATCCCAGAGATTCTGATATGTCGTATTTTCATTTTCATTTGTCTGTATATATCTTTTGATTTCTGCGCTTATTTCTTCTTTGACCCATTCATTTTTTAGAAGTATGTTGTTTAGGTTCCACATTTTTGTGGGTTTTTCCCCCTCTTTTTTGCAGTTGAATTCTAGTTTCAAGGCTTTATGATCAGAAAATATGCTTGGTACAATTTCAATTTTTCTAAATTTGCTGATATTGTCTTTGTGGCCCAACATATGGTCAATTCTTGAGAATGTTCCATGTACACTAGAGAAAAATGTATACTCTGTCGCTTTGGGATGAAGTGTCCTGTAGATGTCTACCATATCCAGGTGTTCTAGTATTTCGTTTAAGGCCACTATATCTTTATTGATTCTCTGTTTGGATGACCGATCTAGAGCCGTCAGCGGTGTATTGAGGTCTCCAAGTATGATTGTATTTTTGTTAGTTTTTGTTTTAAGGTCAATAAGTAGCTGTCTTATATATTTTGGTGCTCCTTGGTTTGGTGCATATATATTAAGGATTGTTATGTCTTCTTGATTCAACTTCCCCTTAATCATTATGAAATGACCATTTTTGTCTCTGAGTACTTTTTCTGTCTTGTAGTCAGCATTATTAGATATGAGTATTGCTACGCCTGCTTTTTTTTGGGTGTTGTTTGCTTGGAGTATTGTTTTCCAGCCTTTCACTTTGAATTTGTTTTTATCCTTGTTGCTTAGATGTGTTTCTTGTAGGCAGCATATAGTTGGATTTTCTTTTTTAATCCATTCTGCTACTCTGTGTCTTTTTATTGGTAAGTTTAATCCATTTACATTTAGTGTAATTATTGACACTTGTGGGTTCCCTACTGCCATTTTATAAATTGCTTTCTGTTAGTTTTGTATCTAGTTTGATTCTTCTCTTTTGTTTTTCTATCATTTGTTTTTGTTTGTTTGTGTTCCATACTTCTTTCCTCTGTTGCTACCTTTTTTAAGTCAAGTGTTTTTGTGGTGGTTTTTTTAAGGGTGGTTACCATTAAGTAATGAAAAGGGTACCTACCATATTCATTGTAGTACCCTATCTTATAAGTATTTCTGCACTTCATCATCCTTTGCTACTGTTAATCTCCATCCTCTCCCCCCTTTTTTTCCTTTGTTGTCACAGTTTAAGTTTGGTTTTATTGCGTTCTTGGTGGAGCTGTTACTTGTGGTGGTGTTTTCTTTTGTTCTTTGAATCTGGTTGGAAAACCCCCTTTAGTATTTCCTGGAGTGGGGGCTTTCTGTTGATAAATTCTCTCATCTTTTCTGTATTTGTGAATGTTTTTATATCTCCTTCATACTTGAAGGATAGCTTTGATGGGTATAGTATTCTTGGCTGAAAGTTTCTCTCTTTCAGGGCTTTAAATATTGGGGTCCACTCTCTTCTAGCTTGTAGAGTTTCTGCTGAGAAATCTGATGATAATCTAATAGGCCTTCCTTTATATGTTGTACTCTTCTTTTCCCTGGCTGCCTTGAGAATTTTTTCTTTGTCATTGGTTTGTGTCATCTTTATTATGATGTGCCTTGGAGTGGGTTTGTTGGGGTTAAGAAAACTTGGTGTTCTGTTTGCTTCTTGAATTTGAGGCTTTAGTTCCTTCCACAGGCTTGGGAAGTTCTCGTCTATTATTTGTTTGAGTATATTCTCCATTCCATTTTCTTTCTCTTCTCCCTCTGATATACCTATTATTCTTATGTTATTCTTTCTGATGGAGTCAGACAATTCCTATAGGGCTTTCTCGTTTTTTATTATTTTTGAGTCTCTTTCTTCTTCTCTCTGTTGTGCCTCAAGTTGTTTGTCTTCTATTTCACTAATCCTATCTTCAATCTGGGCTGTTCTGTTAGCTAAGCTTGTTACTTCGTTTTTCAGCTCGTGAATTGAGTTTTTCATTTCTGTTTGATTTGTTTTTATAGTTTCAATTTCCTTGGTAATATATTCTTTGTGTTCATTGAGTTGTTTTCTGATCTCCCTATATTGCCTTTCTGTGTTTTCTTGTATCTCTCTGAGTATTTTTAAGATTTCTATTTTAAATTCTCTGTCATTTAGCTCCAAGGCTTCCAATATGTTAAGTCTTTTCTCCATAGATTTTTCCACATCTATTTGTGTTACCTCTCTTTCTTTTGTATCCATAATATTCGATTTCCTCTTTCTTATCGGCATCTGAGGGTGGTCTTATTGATAGCACTAATTAGAATTAATAAAGAGTAAAAAGTAAAAAAAAAAAAAAAAAAAAAAAAGGTAAAACATCCCACAAAAAAAACCCAGTAATAATTTATTATTTCCCCCTTTTTTTCTCTCTTCTCTTTCCCTCCTCTCCCCTCCTCAGGGAAATATCGTGCCTATAATGGAGGGCCTGATTTGGGGTGAAGAGTTCAAGGGGCAAAAAAAAGGAAGTAGGGGCCTACTAAATGCAAAAAAAAAAAAAAAAAAAAAGGAAGAAAATCTTAGACAAGCATAAGATGATTTGCTTGTAAGTGATAGTCAACTAAGAGATATAATGAGAGGGATAAGAGGGAACCAGAAAAAAGGACCAAAAAAGAATAATAAAGAAGAAAAAATAAAAATAATAAGTAAAAATCTGTTGTATTAAGTGGAGCGAAGACTAAATACAATGGAGACCTTGGGTTGGGAGGACCCAAAATGCCACAAAAATAAACAAACAAGAAAAAATAAAAAAAAATAAAAACAAAAGCAAAAAAGAGAAATAAAGCCAAAAAAAAGCCTTGAGTCCCAAATTAACTTATTTGTTCGTGATTGAGGATTATATGGGATGAAAGTAAAATGAGAAAAGAAAAAACGAATAGAAAGGAAAAAATAAGAAAAAGAGAACAACGAAGGAAGAAATAAAATAGGAAGAGAAAAAAACAAAATAAAGCAAGACAAAAAAAAAAACAAAAGAGGAGAGAGTGAGAGTTAAGTGTTTTGGAGTATAACCTTAAAGGAGGGTGAGGATGAAGAAGAAAAATAAAATGCAACACTCATGGGTAGTGTAGTTCAAGAAAGGGGAAGCATGAGATGGGCAGAGAATAGAAGGACCGAGGTGGAGGATATAAAGGCAAAAAGATAGAAGAAACAAACAACAACAACAACAACAAAAAATTAGTGGATCAAGTTGTAAAGTCTGTGGGTTTTTCTTGATTTTGAGAGGTTAACTTCTTCCTTTTTCTTTTCTCTCCCTCTTCCTGGTTGGTGACTCTGTACCCCAGGCTCTGCCCCTGTGTCACTCTTAGGTAGGGATTTGCAGTTGATGGGATTCTATGGCAATGTCATATAATTGGCTTTAGTCTTGCTGGAAGTAAAGGCTTGTTGGCGTTTGCAGGGTCCAACGATGAGAGAGTATGCTTTCCTGGATTCTCTCTCCTAGTCCCCCCTTTCTGAATTAGCAGCCTGGTGATCCAGCTATAAGGCTGCAACTGCTTCTGCCTGGGGAGTAAGAGGCTCAAAGAGCTGGGAAATCCCCACTCTATCCCCACTCAGTGCAAGGCTTTGGGAAAGGCTCTGAGAGTCAGGGCCTCCAGTGTAATCAGGCGGGGGTGGGAGTCAATTGTTGTCAAGGTGACTGTTCAGCGCCTAGCATTTAGTTGGACCTCTCAACCCAGGCTTTCCACACTTTGTAGCCTGTTTTTGCAGGGAAGAAGAGGCACTAGTCTCTGCTTACGACTAGTGTAGTATAGACCTTATTATCTGCCAAGTCCTTCTTGTTAGCGTTTATCCCTGAATATGGAGGCTCTATCAATCAGAAGTTGCCCCCGCCCCTTTAGCGAGAGGCACTAAAAAATATCATGCCTCTTGTCTTGGATCGCTGAACTGAGAGAGATCTTATCAAATAGAACCGAGGGTGCGCAGATTTCATGGGTTAAGCTAATTTCAGTGATTGGGACGCAGCTGTGCTTCCGAAGGTATTTTAGGCTGCCTGCGCGCGCCCCTCCCCCAACGCTTGATTGTTAGCTTGAATGGCTGGGTGAGGTGCCCCGCCCACGGAGAGAATCTCCCAAGCCTCTCCCGCTCGCCCCGCCGCTGGCGGCTGGACCGCACCAGGCGCAGGATAATGGAGCCCCCTGGGTGTGCGGGCCAGCAGGGCGCCCTGGGCGCGTGGAATGCCCCAGGCACGCGCGCGAATGGGGCGCTCCGGGCACCCGTGGCTGGCGACCCCCACTCGCAGTGTGCGGGCTGCTGGGAACGTCAGCGGTGCTCAACCGGACTGGGCGTGCACGCGGCTGCTCGCGGTGGCGGTTCGCGGGGGCTCGCGGCGGCGGCTCGCGGTTCCCAAGTATATGGGCTGACTCACCACAGGCGCACTTCCTTGCGGTTTGAAAGAACGTCCCTGTGGTCGATTCCTCCACACCCTCGTCTCTCAGATTCAAGTGATAACAGTCCTTTCGCTATCAGTTTGTGTGGAACTCCGGAATGCTCCGAGGATAAATTTTTCTGTTTCTAGTTGATAAATTTGTTGTGATTTAGGGGAGAGCTGTCGGACACGCTGCTCACGGCGCCATTTCCGTGACGTCTCTTAATATTTTTGAAGCAGCTTGGAAAACACTGTTTTAGAGGGATTTTTTTAAAAAGGCACTGTTTATAAATCATGTATTTATTAAATTGCATTTCATTAAATCCAATCAAAATTTATAAGGAGCCTTCTATCTCAGGCATGGTGTTACATAATAGAGACACTATGATGATTAACTTTTGAGGACCCTACAAGCAGATATAAGCATAGCCATGTCCTCAGGAGCTTATACCCCACATTGATAACTGACCTTAGACAGGTCTCACTGCTATCCAAAAAAGACAACCCAAAACGTAGTCACTTATGCTAAGCCCCAAATCACCAAACCAAGACAATTACAGTGGCGGCTGTCTGAGAAACAGAATCTTAGACTGGTCATTTAGGAATCTCCTGACCAAAACGACTTGGAAAATCTGTCTGATGGGCCCCTTTTATTCCCTTAGAAAAGAGCAAACCTGCAATGACCAATCTGCTTTTTTGTAACTATAATTGCCTTGCTTCTGATCCCTTCTGCCTATAAAAGTTTTCCATTTTGTACAGTTCCTTTCTATCTTCTAGATTGGATGATGCCTGATTTGAATTAATTTTTGCTCAAAGAGACTCTTAAAAAATTTTTAATATGCCCCAGTTTATCCTTTAATACTGACTGAACTCATGCAAAATTTGATATTTCTAGCTATTTGCAGCCGTTGGTGTAGTGGAAAGAACAATGAATTTAGAGTGAGAAGGTCTGCTTTAAGCAATACCCTCTTGGGTTTGGTTTTCTCATTTGTAAACTGGGGATAATCACCTATTTGGTGGCGATGTGGTTAGAATTAAATGAGATAATATATATGAAAGTTATTTCCAGATGTAATTTATTTTTCAGACAGGATAGTTTACTGAGTGGAGGAAAATCGTAATGGCATGATTAAATAAGTACTTGCATTATGTCAGAGGTCAGGTTTATTTTTCATTTTTTAGACAACACTCCTTCTTAGGCAAGAAGCAATAATGTTGATGTAAGTTCAGGTAATAAAGCAATCTCACATGTTTCAGACTTAACTTTTCAGGAAGCTGTAGAGTACTCTTGAGTTTCTGATCTCCCTCCAAAATAGAATTATAATTACATTTGCAATCCAGACTTTGGGGTGGTGGTAGTTAGTTTCACTCCGACTAAGATATGCATTTAGGCCCTGGCCAGTTGGCTCAGCGGTAGAGCGTCGGCCTAGCGTGCGGAGGACCCGGGTTCGATTCCCGGCCAGGGCACACAGGAGAAGCGCCCATTTGCTTCTCCACTCCTCTGCCGCGCTTTCCCTCTCTGTCTCTCTCTTCCCCTCCCGCAGCCGAGGCTCCATTGGAGCAAAGATGGCCCGGGCGCTGGGGATGGCTCTGTGGCCTCTGCCCCAGGCGCTGGAGTGGCTCTGGTCGCAACATGGTGACGCCCAGGATGGGCAGAGCATCGCCCCCTGGTGGGCAGAGCCTCGCCCCTGGTGGGCAGAGCCTCACCCCTGGTGGGCGTGCCGGGTGGATCCCGGTCGGGCGCATGCGGGAGTCTGTCTGACTGTCTCTCCCTATTTCCAGCTTCAGAAAAATGAAGAAAAAAAAAAAATTAAAAAAAAAAAAGATATGCATTTAATTGTGTAGGAAGTATATTAAAGAAGTGAAAAATCTTTAATGCTTATTTTGAGAAAATGCTATTTGTAAAAGCAGATCTTTTTTTTATATATGTATGGTACACTGAAATGTATACTAGAAGCAACTGCCCCATGATAATCCTAATTTGAAGCTCAAGTGTGATAGGAGGAGTAAGAGGAAAATGGTCAGAAGCATGTAAACCTCTGTATTGATGAACCTGTGTTTCATGGGAAGGGAGTTCACACTTTGCTCTAGGAAGGTAGTATTCTCAGTTGTTCTCTGTGTGGTTTTTTTGTTAGTCTGATTTTAAGTGAGAGAAGAGGAGATAGAGTGACAGACTCCCATATGCGCCCCGACTGAGATCTATCTGGCAACCCTTATCTGGAGCTGATGCTCGAATAAAGTGAGCTATCCTTAGCACCTGAGGCCTACGCTCTATCGAGCCACTGGCTGTGAGAGGGAAAGAAAGAGAGAAGGGGGAGGGGAAGAGAAGCTGATGGCTGCGTCTCATGTGTGCTTTGACTGGTGATCTAACTCAGGATGTCTGCACTCCTGACCAATGCTCTATCCACTAAACCAACCAGTCAGGGCCTATTCTGTGTTTCTTAAACCCAGGGGATCTAGCAGCGGTTGGAAAACTTATTAGTCAACAGAGCCAAATATCAACAGTACTGAAAAATTTTTTGAGAGCCAAAATTTTTAAACATAAACTATATAGGTAAGTACATTCCTTATTGAGGTAGTGCCTGCACGTGGTATTTTGTGGAAGAGCCACACTCAAGGGGCCAAAGAGCTGCATATGAGCTGCAGTTTGCTGACCAGGGTTAGGGGATCTACCCAGTGACAGTGCTCTATTTAAATCATTAGTAAACAAATTTCAACACAATGAAACTGTGAAAACAGTATAAAAAGACCTACAAAGGTTCTCAGCTATTCTGCCTTCTGAAGGAAATGGCTTGTTATAAGAAAAAAATATCTGTGTCCTATTTCTTAAGTTGCACATTAAACCATGTGGGTTTTCATTTAAGTCCAGAGACTTTATTAACATGGAGAGTCATGAAAGAGTTGTCCAAGGTAAAAGTCATATTGCCACTGATTTGTTGCAATTAATTAATTTGATGAACTCTTTCTTCATTGGCTCCCTGTGAACTGGAAAGGAGTTAGTCATTTTTTTTTTTTTTTGTATTTTTCTGAAGTTGGAAACGGGGAGGCAGTCAGACAGACTCCCGCGTGCGCCTGACTGGGATTCACCCAGCATGCCCACCAGGGGGAGATACTCTGCCCATCTGGGGCATTGCTCTGTTGCAACCAGAGCCATTCTAGTGCCTGAGGCAGAGGCCATGGAGCCATCCTCAGTGCCCGGGCCAACTTTGCTCCAATGGAGCCTCCACTGTGGGAAGGGAAGAGAGAGTCAGAGAGGAAGGAGAAGGGGAGGGGTGGAGAAGCAGATGGGCGCTTCTCCTGTGTGCCCTGGCTGGGAATTGAACCCGGGACTCCTGCACTCCAGGCCGATGCTCTACCACTGAGCCAACTGGCCAGGGTGCTAGTCATTTTTTTTTAACAGATGTAGAATCTTGAGTAATTGTTACTAATTCAGATGATGGTGATTGCATATTTATACTGCTCACAAAAATTAGGGGATCAGGGAATGTGCAGATACTCCAGTACAGTACTTTCAGCCTTTTGTATGGTGCATTTTCAACAAAGAAATAAAAGTTGGTTTTGCATCTCATTTGCATAACTGAACAACTTTCTTTGAATTGTCATTTGCTTTTCTGATGTTCTTGTTTAATAAAAAAAATAAAATGCTTTTTTTTATCGCTTCATATTCATTTTGAAACATTCCCTAATCTTTGTGAGCAGTATATAATACCTCACTTGGGGAATCATTACTTATTGTACACATGGAAAGAGAATTGCTTTAGGTATGCTTTTGTGTGACTTATTGAGAGTCAAACATATATATTTTTTTATTTAGAAAATTAAATTTAATAGGGTGACACTGATCGATAAGAGTACATAGCTTTCAGGTGAACATCTCTATAGCATTTGAACTGTTGATTGTGTTGGGTGCCCATCACCCAAAGTCAAATCACTCTCCGTCACTGCCTACTCGTCCCTCTTTGCTCCCCTCCCCCAGTATATCTTGTATATATAATTTTAATTACAGCAAAGAACAATGTCAATATTTAGTCATCTTTCCTATTTGCAAGTAAAAGAACTAATGATTTATTTGAAAAAAATTGCTTTTCTTGGCTCTGCTAAAAAATGCCAATATCCAATGCCTGTTTCTTTTTGGCAGTTCCTTCTTGCAACATTTTTCTAATCCTCTGAATATAAAATTCAATCTTTGGGGATAAAAATACTACTTTTATTTACTTTCCAAACAATCAAACTGATTCGGAAAAAAATAGCATTGGCACTGGCTGGAAACCCCACTAGTTATGAAATCCTACATAATTTTTACGACCTTGAAGATTGGAACTGCTTATGGAAACTCATGCCATCAAACCCTCCAGCTCAATTAAATATGGTTTGTTAACATCATGGCTGGCCATGTAACCTCAGTGTATGCAAGCAAAGAAATAAAGGAAACACTGGTAATAAGCAGCAGTGCTACTTATAATTTTCATTATTCGAGATTCACTCCTTTGAAGTAAAACATTTTATTCTGGGAGCAGAGGATTAAAACTCAAAAGACTCTGCTTGGCCTGTGGTGGCGCAGTGGATAGAGCATAGACCTGGAACACTGAGGTCGCTGTTTTGAAACCTTGGGCTTGCCTGGTCAAGACACATATGACAAATAATCAATGAACAATTAAAATGAAGCAACTATGAGTTGATACTTTTCATCCCCCCTCTCCCAAAAAATCAATTAATAAAATCTTACAAAAAAAATTCACAAGCCTCTGGGTGAAATGCAACATTGGACCATTGCTTGTGATTAGCACCTTGAGGATAAGCAATATATTCATTTTGGAAAGAGAAGCTGGGAGGAGGAGTGATTTGCTCAAAGTCACATAGGTAGTTATGAGCAGAGTGGTAGGTAAAGTTTTGATGCCCTTAGACCCCTGGCCAGTGTTCTACTGTAACAGTGGCCTCCTGTTTTTAGGTCTCTATTCACTTTGGTAGAATAAATAAATTGTTCAACTCTCCAATTTTTATCAGCTCTACAAATTTCTACAAACTTGCTACAACTCTACTAAGGAAGAGAAGGCAGAGTGAGGTTGAACTGGGAGAATGGAACAATTACGTTTCTGTCTCTGCCAAGCTAGACAACTTGAAGGCCAAGTTCCAAAGCAGCTTTCCAACTTTTGCTCAGCTCTGTGTTTCTATCTTGAGTTGTTGTCTCAGGTGAACAGTGGTTCCTACTTGGGGAACAAGGGCCTAGTGGTCAGGTTCATCCTACTTTGATCCCTACCTAGTCTGCCTTGTATTTGGCTTTTAAATTTTTTTTTTTTTGGCATAGCTGTGAGCCCACTACTTAATAAAAATCTGCTCCTCAGTTAGCCTAAAATACCTCAGTTTCTTCTGCTCTATTGAATTTTAAGTCCCTGATTTACTTGCACCTTTTCTTTAAGAGGGGGTCAAAGTTGCCCTTTAAAGGGAATGCATTGAGGCTGGTTCTGATCGACTCCTTTCACTGGTAGAGCCACTTTCTTCCATCTCCCCCTCCCCTTTAAAAAACCATGCCCCTTCTTACCAAATGCAGACACTGGGTTCTTTCTGATTTTTGGAAATCACTAAGTAAATGTGTGTTAAACATCTTTCCTCACACTCTATTTCCTGGTTAGAGCAGGCCAAGTCTGTCCCTCTTGTTTTCCTATGTGTCCCTCCACTGATGTGCTCCGAAGGAGGAGAGGAACACATTGAGAATCTGCATTGGAGTGGAGCCGTCGCTCTTGATCAAAGCAGCAATGGGATAACACCCATTTGCAGAGCTTGGAGAACTTGAGACCTAAGCTACTCTCGCCTCTTTTTTTTTTTTTAACTGAAAAGGTAATGTGAACAAGACAACTAATAAAGGGAAAAGGGAGGGAAAATGGGAAGTTCCTGATGAAAACCAGAAGAGAGGCTTTCTCGGTCTCTCACCAGAGCCTGTTTTTATTTATTTATATTTATTTTCCCAGATTTATTAAGATACAATTGACATGTAATATTATGTACGTTTAAAGTGTACAGCATGATGATTTGATGTGTGTATATATTGTGAAATGATTACCACAGTAAGATTGGTTAACACATCTATCATCTCCCGAAGTTTCAAAATTCTTTTGTGTGTGGTGATTTCTTTTAAAATCTCTTATTTCCTCTCTCTCTTTGTTTCTCTCTCACTTTTCCTCCCTCCCTGCCTTTCTCTCTCTCTTTCATTCTTTCTTTGTTTTTACATCAATGAGCTTATACTATTCATCTAGTTCTGCTTTTTTTTTCTATAGTCATATGATATGTCATTGTTTGGGTATGGTATAATTTATGGAATCTGTCCCTCCAATTGATGAAGATTTAAAATCTACTTTTCAATTTGTTAGATGGATAAGTTAGAGAGCATAAAGAGCCCTCACATTTTAGAAAGTCAGATTTATAAGATGAAGTTTGAGTGGAATGCATGTCTTGTTTCACAGCAGGGACCCCTTTTTGTGTTTCTTGCTAAGCAGTAGGAACAGTCTCTAAGCGAAGCTTCCCTCCGCTGTGAAGTTTATGTGATACCTGGTATGGTCGCTTGTATTACCGGTGCTTAGACTTTGTTAACTGGTGATAATTGCTGTGTTTCACTTTAGAGGAAAGAAGTGATCAAGCTGCAGGATGGTGGGAGTGGGCCAAGAGCCAACGCTTGGCTGTTAAACTAGCTCTTTACTCATGAACTGCTTCTCATTATTTCAAGGACAGTTACTACTGTCACCGTGAAGATAGCTGGTTTCAAGCTGGCAGGTTATACATGCAGATAAGAAGACAAATAAACCTCAAGACATAAAAGATAAAAAGAAATCTATGTCAGAAAGTAAAAAACGAACTGTTGTTATTATTGGTATAGTGATGATCCAACTGCAATGAAATAATAAAAATTACATTGTCATTAATTTACATACTGAACATAATTGAAAATAGTGCCTGGCAAGATTGGTCCTCAGGATGAACAAAACTACAATTTTATGCAAAATAAGTCTATTCTTAAGTGCCTCTTCTGTAACTCCAGGAAGATGTGATTTGCAGTGCAGTGAGCAATACCGATTGCCACGTTTCTCTTGTGGGTTACAGCTAATGCTCGTCTTCACCTTCCTTCTCACTGAGACGGGCAGCAGACATCAATCATCATTACTGAGCAGCCTGTCTGCATCCTTAATTAGGATGACACACAGTAGAGCATGCAATATTATGCATTTAAAAAAACTGTTTGTGGTAAGAAGCAATCCCAAATAAATTGCATGATACCTTGTGTTCTGTGAATCCAGGCCTTGACTGGGTCTTAAAGATCTAAAACCATTTTTTTCTGGTAAAATGTCAAGAATATAATTGAACATATCCTGCTTGTCTAAGCAATTTGCAATTATGTTTTTGAATACAAATGAGGATATTTCCAGTGTTATCACTCACATTTTTATGGAAGCTGTCCAGGTTAATTTACCTTGCCGCGGTTGCTTCATGCTGTCTCTTGGGCTGTTTATTTGGCATTTGTGCAACTTGGGGTTGATGGTTCCAGCACAATGAGAGATTATTACTGATTCATATCTTATCATTGGTTTGCTGCTCTGTTCTTGCATCCTATCATCATGATTCATCTTTGCTATCATTGGGCAAGAGAATGGGTGGAATTATTCTGATTTAAGGAAAATAAAGGCATTTAAAACTGCAGCCGGGAAGGGAAAGGGAGCTAGCATTTACTGAGTACCTACTGTGTTCCAGGCAGTACTTCAAAAGCATTTTCTTTTTTTATCCTCACAACTCACCTGTGAGGACTTTATTACTATCTCTACTTTGCAAAGGAAAAAACCCCACTTAAATTCAGATTATGTAATTGCTTGATGTCATGCAGCTCACAAGCAGTGGAGCCAGGATTGGAATGCAAGTTAGTCTAAATGCTATAATTCAGTTTCTTCAAACAATAATAATTCTTACATGTGTACAGAGCTCTATGGTTTACAAAACACTTCCCCATATGTTATCACCTTAATTTTCCCAACAGCTTTGTCAGGTACACACTATTACAAAGTTTTACATTTTACATTTACATTGCATAACAGAAAGAGTTTGTCCGCCCAGCACTAGCAGAGCCACACACTAAACACCAAGAATAGCAGTGGAGAAATATTGACTATTTTATTATGAATGGCGCCACCCAGGATAACAGGAGGTCAATTCTCAAAAGTTGGAACTCCCTAATGGAGTGTAGGTTACAGATTATATAGGGCAAAATCACAAGACTTGGTGAGCTAGGCATTCAGAGTCGTGCTGGGAGCTGATTGGTCGAAAGTGAGGTAAGGGTAATGAATCATTTCTTCAGGTCTTGAGGACAGCTCTGAAGGTCTTTCCCCAGCTTCCCTGTGTGGGGCTCATGGGAAAGTAGCTAGGAGGTTGATCTACCTTAGGGCTCAAGAACTGAAACATAACAGAGGTCAAGATGTTATCTTTAGCCTGCCAGAGGTGTGGACAGTGTGACCATAGTTAGCTCCAGGCTATTGTCTTCTGCCTCAGAAGTTGCTGATTATGGGGGAAAGTTTAGGTTTCTTGGGGATACACACACACACACACAGATAGGATTTCTAGAGCTAAGATTTAAAACTAAATTTAATCAAAGTCATAAGGACCCTCAGTTTTATTTGTATGTATGTATGTGTGTGTGTGTGTGTGTGTGTGTGTATATATATATATATATAATTATTAATGCATTTTACAGAGGAGGAAAATGAAGCTCAAAAAATCTGTGACTTGCCCAAAGACACATGCAAAATAAATAGCAGGACTAGGACTTGGATACTTATAAATAAATATAAGATCATCAGTTTTTCTATGACACTACTGAAAACTTGGAACAAACCAGTTCTTATTTAGAAAAAGGCAGATCATTTTTCACCATGTTGTGTGTTTATAATTCTATGTTTTTATAACTTATGCAATTGGAAAAATAATCTGTGCAAATCACAGCTTAATACATAGGTGTTTTTAAGCAGTTAAAGCCAAGGTAAAAAAACCAAGTAGTGAATTAGAATACACATTTGCAGTTGTGCATAAAACTAGAAGTTAGATCTGAAGTCATGAACAAACAGGAGCATCTTTTTATTGTAATATTAATGGTATAATTGGAAGCTTTTCAGTCTTGTTTAATAAAGGACTCTCTTGCCCAAGAAGACAACTCATTGTGAAGTTGGAGTTGAGTGGGGAAGAAGTTGGGGGAACATAAAGAATCTTTCTCTACTTTTTCTTAGTTACATTTTCTAACTCCCCACTCCCTTTTAGCTGACTCCCCTCCCCCTCCCAAAGACATTTACCTAATAAAATCATTGGCACCAAGATGTGAATGACTGCCATGGTTACCTCTTCAAAGAAAACACCTGAACTTCCAAGGGGTAAAATGGTAAAATGTCCCTGAGAGGTTCTTTTGAGTAAGGAAAGTTTCTGTTACTCTATGATTATTTCAGGCAGCCATATCCTCAAACTTGCTCATATTTCCCTCAAAACACTATTTCAACATGCTTTCAGCAGCAAATATTTATTGGGTATGATTTGTGACAGGCACTGTGCCAAGTGCTGGGAATATGTTAGTGAGAAACCAGACATACTCTCCAGAATATAAACTCCAGGAGGGCGGGGAGGATAAAGATCAGAATTAGCATTGTTTTGTACCAACCGCAAAGTTCTTTTCACTTTGGCAACTGACGGTGTACTCTGTTGGACTGAGTAAAACCAGAGAACTAAGAGCATGTTAGATGGGTCCTGGGTTCGCAGATGGAATTATTGAGACCATGAGGAGTAGTGATAATGGATATTGTATTGCAGAATCTGCCCTTCCTCCCTTGATACCTCCGTTTCTCTCCCTCCTTTCCTTCATCTCCCCACCCCCTTTTTCTCTTATTAGGACTCAAATTATTCTTGAAAACAGATGAATTTACAGAAATCAGGCTCCAAGGAAGACTTCATTTTGGGTCTACCACACAGCACAGGCTTTGCCCATTTACTAGCTGAGTTCCTCCAAGGTTCATTTGCTTCATCTGTTAGGTGAGGATAGTTAAAAGCTACCTTAGGCCCTGGCTGGTTGGCTCAGTGGTAGAGCATTGGCCTAGTGTGTGGAAATACCAAGTTCAATTCCCAGCCAGGGCACACAGGAGAAGCGCCCATCTGCTTCTCCACCTCTCCCCTTCTCACTTCTCTTTCTCTCTCTTGTCCTCCTGCAGCCATGGCTTGATTGGAGCAAGTTGGCCCTGGGTGCTGAGGATGGCTCATGGCCTCTGCCTCAGGTGCTACGAAGAGCTCAGTTGCTGAGCAACAGAGCAACACCCCAGATGGGCAGAGCATCGCCCCTAGTGGGCTTGCTGGGTGGATCCCAGTTGGGCACATATGGGAGTCTGTCCCTCTGCCTCCCTGCTTCTCACTTCAGAAAAATACCAAAAAAAAAAAAAAAAAAAAAAAAAAAGCTACCTTAAAGTATGCACTACATTGTCTGGCCTGTGGTGGTGCAGTGGATAGAGCATCGACCTGGAAAGCTGAGGTCATCTGTTTGAAACCCTGGGCTTGCCCAGTCAAGGCACATACAAAAAGATACCAATGAAAAGCTAGAATGAAGAAATTATTTCCCATCCTCCTCCTACCGTCCATAAAATCAATAAACAAAATCTAAAAAAAAAAAAAAAAAGGTATGCACTATATGTACATAATTTGTGCTCAATAAAGGGAGCTATTTAGATTTAGAACTCTTCATTAAATACTGTAATTCATTACCTTTATAATACTGAAGGTGTTTTTTCCTTAAGGCATTATTTGTGGAAAGATGGTGTTTCACATTTCCAATTGCAGTGTATTACCTGGAGAACTTTTATATAGCATATTCATAGCTTAGGTTATTTTGATCATTTTAAGAAGGTAGGTTCCTTATATAGCATTAAGTCAGCTAAGCAGTTGAAAAGTCAAAAGGTATTTGTAACCCATGTAATACTTGCAAAATATATAATACATTTACAGGACACAGGAAACTGGGTCTACTTCTCCACTTTTGGTCCTTAATCATTTTTTTCTCCTCATGACACAAGTTAATGTGATTAAATGGTGTGGCCCAGCTGTGCCCTCTCAAGGACTCTATGACGTCTATTGTGTTGTCTTAATGCCCCCAAGTTCAAGTGAAGGTTCCAGTGTTCATGTATCAGGTTTGGAGAGTGTTTGCCGAGCTGTGAAACATTCATGTTGCAGGCCCTAATTCAAGAAACTTTTGGCATGGTTTAGAAAAACAGAGAAATCCTATAGTACCAAAACCAAATTAAAATCTATACTAGGAAACAACAAAAATATGTGGACCATTCTCAAGCAACTACAGAGCTGTGAGGTGTGTTAAAGCTTGAGTCCAAATTGGCCCTTAGATCCAATGCTTTGGCTCCCATATAGGTATTTTTTTTTTATAGGAGCAGGGGGGCAGACAGACTCCCACATGCACCCAACTGGGATCCACCCAGCATGCCCACCAGGGGGCAATGCTCTGCCCATCTGGGGCATTGCTCCTTTGCAGCCGGAGCCATTCTAGCACCTGAGGCAGAGGCCACGGAGTTGCTCTCAGCGCCTGGGCCAACCCTGCTCCAATGGAGCCTTGGCTGCGGGAGGGAAGGAGAAAGATAGAGAGAAAGGAGAGAGGGAAGGGTGGAGAAGCAGATGGACACTTCTCGTGTGTTCCCTGACCGGGAATCGAACCCAGGACTTTCACACACACTGGGCTGATGCTCTACCACTGAGCCAACCGGCCAGGACCTGGTAATTTTTTTTAGAAGGAAGTATTAATTGAATACTTTCTTTAAGAGGCAGTATGCAGGCCCTGGCCGGTTGGCTCAGTGGTAGAGCATCGGCCTGGCATGCAGGAGTCCTGGGTTCGATTCCTGGCCAGGGAACACAGGAGAAGTGCCCATCTGCTTCTCCATCCCTCCCCCTCTCCTTCCTCTCTGTCTCTCTCTTCCCCTCCCACAGCCAAGGCTCCATTGGAGCAAAGTTGGCCCGGGGACTGAGGATGGCTCCATGGCCTCTGCCTCAGGCGCTAGAGTGGCTCTGGTTGCAACAGAGCAATGGCCCAGATGGGCAGAGTATCGCCCCCTGGTGGGCGTGCCGGGTGGATCCTGGTCAGGCGCATGTGGGAGTCTGTCTACCTCCCCATTTCCAGCTTCGGAAAAATGCAAAAAAAAATATAAATAAATAAAATAAAATAAATAAAATAAAATAAAATAAAAGGCAGTATGCATAAATGCAAGAAAAAAATTCCAAATAATTTTTCTATTTGCCTTTAATAGTTCTTTTGGGAAATATGCTTTGTGAGTATACAGTAAATATGTCTAAACACAAACATTCTAAGTTTTTTTTCCATTCCCAGTAAGATTATACATTTACTCTTATTATGCTGCTATTTTAAAGAATATGTTTAGAAGAACCTTATGGGCTTCACGCATATTCTTTACAGTTGTGGAAAATCTTCACTTTATTTTTAAAAATTTTTATTTATTGATTTTAGTGAGAGAGGGAGAGAGAGAGAGAGAGAGAGAGAGAGAGACAGAGAGACAGAGACAGGAACATTGATCTGTTCCCAGGGGTGGGATTCAGACAGTTTGCACCGGTTTGGCAAAACAGTTACCTAATTTTTTTTGTTGTGTTTGGTGAACTGGTTGTTAAAATGGCACTTGTAATCAGGGTTCTCTCTAAAGTGGGTGTCTGGGCAGCTGCCCAATGTGGAAATCAGAAACTGACATTCCTTACTCTTTTTCTAACGTTCATCTGTGCAACAGCATATTCTAAGGGCCTGTAGTAATGTTCATCTTGTCCATAGGTGAAAAAAATGACATGTGAGAACACCAACCAAGAAGCAATACAGAAATATTTTAAATAACAGTTTTATTGCTTTTTGTTAGGTATTATTTAATATTTTTTCATTAATATTTTAAAACTCATAACATAATCTAGTTTTGTGTACCTCTTTTATCTTTTTTTTTTTTTTTTACAGAGACAGAGAGTCAGACAGGAACGGAGAGAGAAGCATCAGTCATCAGTTTTTCGTTGCGTGTTGCAACACCTTAGTTGTTCATTGATTGCTTTTTCATATGTGCCTTGACTGTGGGCCCTCAGCAGACCAAGTAACTCCTTGCTGGAGCCAGCGACCTTGGATCCAAGCTGGTGAGCTTTTACTCAAACCAGATGAGCCCGCGCTCAAGCTGGCGACCTCGGGGTCTCGAACCTGGGTCCTTCTGCATCCCAGTCCGACGCTTCATCCACTGCGCCACCGCCTGGTCAGGCTACCTCTTTTATTCTTATTTAAACAATAATGCATGGAATATTGTAATAAACTATCTTTCAGTATATGGTATTTTTATACTTTAAATGGCCATTAGGACAGAGAAATGGTTGTTAAATTATTTAAATCTCATCATTGTCTGTTCCTGTATGTGCCCTGACTGGGGATTGAACTGGCAATGTCTACACTTTGGGACAGTGCTCCAACTAACTAAGCATCTGGCCGGGCAAAAATCTTCACCTTTCAAAGGTGATTGCGATTTTCAAATATTACCAATGTTCATTTGGAGCCAGGTCTGGGTAATTAAGCTAGATAATTCCACTTGAAGTAAAAACAAAACAAAATGTGATGAATCTGATAAAATGTTCTGAAAAATATGCCATGTAAATTGACTTTAATGGGGCTAGGGGGAAAAGGTGAAGTGATTAAGCAAAAACAGACAAAAACCGAGCCCTGGCCGATTGGCTCAGCGGTAGAGCGTCGGCCTAGCGTGCGGAGGACCCGGGTTCGATTCCCGGCCAGGGCACACAGGAGAAGCGCCCATTTGCTTCTCCACCCCTCCGCCGCACTTTCCTCTCTGTCTGTCTCTTCCCCTCCTGCAGCTAAGGCTCCATTGGAGCAAAGATGGCCCGGGCGCTGGGGATGGCTCTGTGGCCTCTGCCTCAGGCGCTAGAGTGGCTCTGGTCACAACATGGCGACGCCCCGGAGGGGCAAAGCATCGCCCCATGGTGGGCGTGCCAGGTGGATCCCGGTCGGGCGCATGCGGGAGTCTGTCTGACTGTCTCTCCCTGTTTCCAGCTTCAGAAAAAAAAAAAAAAAAAAAAAAAAAACAGACAAAAACCAACAACAACAAAATCTCTAGACCCAGGCAACAGTATCGTGATTACCAGAGGGAAAGGGGAGTGAGGGGAAGTGGAAGAAAGTATAAGGAGGATAAATGGTGAAAGAAAAAGTGAAATAAAAAAGAAGAAAAACAAATCAAAAGAAGAGTTCTGCAATAACTTTAGGCAATGTGAACATTGGAACTACATTCATTGCCTTTCAATGTGACTACTTGAAAAATCTAACTCTGGTTCTTTTATGAAAAGTTAGTTTTGTCACTTATTGGTAATACTTCATGCCAGTGCGCTCTGACTCAAAAGAAAATTCCAGGAACTCAGGGTCTGTGCTTTCAACAATTAAGATACATTTTTACTCAAGTGCTTCGTATGATGCCAAGCATTCTGTGGCAGCTGAAGAAATAGTGGATGATGATGACAACTGGTTTTGATATCAATGGACTTGATAACATAAGCTGACTTGACAAGACGTAAGTGACCACGTGCTGGCAGTTTCAGGATTGCTGGCATTGCCTTAGAATAGAAAGAGTAAAACAGCTACTTAAACTGATAGTTCTCTTGCTTTTTTCATGGCAGCTTATAAAACACGTGCCTCATGCTTGCTTCTAACGCAGCTTACAGATACTGTGTAGTGAAGAACAACCCCTAACAATGGAGAAGCTTGGCACAGAGCAGACATGGAGTGGTTTATTTTGAAGAAAGAAAGTCAGGAGAGGCCATGTTAATCACATCAATAATGTTAACCCCAAGGGAAGACTCAGAGATTGTCCTCCTACAAAGTACAGTCAAGCCACCGACTGTTTTCCATTCTCATTTATACCTTTGGAAACATTTGTTGTTGTATTCCATGGTATATAATGGATCTGTAGAAGCAAAAATTGCAATATCTGCTTTAAATGTACAAAAAAAAAAAAGAGAAAATTCTCTGTGGAGCTTTTTCTGAAGGAGTTTACATGTTAGCAGAGGAAATCAAGATAGGCAGAAATAGTTAAAAAAAAAAGGGCGAAGTAAGAAGTAAGGAAATTATTTGAGAGGTACAGATACGTACAATGAACTAATTGGTTGGAAGAAGGTGAGTCAAGAATGTTCTGTGGAGGAAGGAACATTTGAACTAGGATGTGAGTGTGAGATCAGAAAATAGCACATAAAACACATAGAGGCCCAAATCCAAGAGATAATGGGGGAAGAGTGAGCTGTTCATTTAGCTGGAATGTGAAAGTGTGAAGTAGGAAGGGTTGGAAACAGGTAGGAGGAGTAGATGAGACTTAGATTGCAGGCGGTGAGGAGGAGTAAACAGATGCTTGATACCATTCGAACTTAGCTTCTTTAAAAACAAACTGTCAGCTCTGTTTTCCAGTGAGATCTATTTCAGCTAATGTTAAAAAAAAGAGGCTCATGTCCAGACAAGAACTTGAGATGTTGTCAACCATTACTGGATGTGAACCAAACTTGAGTTCTAACTGCGTCTTTAATTGTGTGATTGCGGCATTCCTGATTGGCTTAGTAAATTAAACTTCACACATGAGTTGTTGGTGTATATGGGTTAGCTTTATACTGTCCCCTAGCTCAGTGGTTGGCAAGCCCCGGCCCTTTGGTCCCTTGAGTGTGGCTCTTCCACAAAATACCACCTGCAGGCCTGCAGGTATGCGCGGGTGTGTGTGGGGGTGCCCATCGGTCAGGCGATGGGAGACGCAGGGCAGGATAGGCAGCGCTGGGGAGGCGCGGGATTCATGCAGGAGTTGAGTGAGCATGTGGGTCCCCTCTCCCCTCCCCCCTTTTCTCTTCCTCCTTTCTCCCCTTCCCCTTCCCCCCTTTCTCCTTTTCCCCTTCCCCTCCCTCTTCCCCCCTCTCCTTCCCCTTCCTCTTACCCCCTCTCCTTCCCCCCTTTCTCCTTTTCTCCCCTCCCCCTTCCCCTTTCCCTCTTTCCCCCTCCCCCCTTCCCTTTCCTTTACCCCACTTCCCTCTCCTTTCCAAAGTATTCACAGCCTCAGCTTCCACATTCTTCATTTTTCAGGTGGGGAAAACAAGGCCCAGAGAGGTTGGGAACCGGCCAGTCTCAAGACTAGAGGGAACCACAAAATACCTCCTGTTTCTTTCCCTGGGCAGTGGCTGGCAAACCACGGCTCGCAAGGCTCTACCAGAAAATATTACGTGCAGGCGTGCAGGTAGGCGCAGGGCTGGCAGTAGGTCAGGCGACAGGAGATGCCGCACAGGATACGCAGGGGAGGCACCTGCTTCATACAGGAGTTCAGTGAGCATGTGGCTTGCCAGCCACAGTGTGCCGACCACTGCCTTAGCTGGACATTAAAAAAATTAACTGTCAAGCTGAACGAAGTGCTCTTAAAAATGCAGGTTCAGACATAAATTGCCTATTTTTTTATTCTTTCGAAAAAAGATGAATCTGGAAAAATCCTTACGGAAGAAGTAGAACTCTATTTAGCTACCTGTTTCTAGCTGTTTAGGTAAGAAGAGGCCAGTGGAATGATTTGTTCAAATTTTCTTAAACTTCTGTGTCAGAGTGCAGGTCTGGGCAAGCTTCTTCTCAGTTCCCCAGGCTACAATAAACCCAACATTGACTCTTCCTATTGGTGAATTGAAAGCCATACATTTGGCATTGGAATGTAGGCCAAGATATCAGAAAGCTTGATTATGTTACCTTCCATTATGCTGCTTATTGAATATCAGACAGAACAAAAACCAACCCCTAAAACTAAAACTTGTGATTGTGCTCGGTGAACACCACACCCTGGAGTCAGTGAAGAGATCAGCAAAAGTAGGAGTGTGGGCCTCATTACAACACTGAGTCACCCTCAGAGGTGCATACTGCCACCATTGAATTAAAGTTGCAATGTTTTGAGTGTAGCTTTGAACAATACAGCACTCTCATAACCAAGTGTGGGAGTGATAACAGAACAAGCAAATTATAGGGAACTGGAGAAGGGATTCCATTATCGAGGAAGCAAACCTACGGAATAGTTTTCACGTGAAATGTGAATTTGGTTCTGCACACATTTCAGTGTCCTTTCCGAATACAGATTTTTCTTTTTTTCGTAGAATCAATGACCAAAATTGTGGACTGCACACACAATAAATTCAATACAGCAAGAACTCTGCATGTTGTGGTTTTACATAGAATGTTTCTTTGACAGTTTTCCTCAGAGTACTGAGATTAAGTATGATATCAGGTCAGTGTTGTTGACTATAGATGACAAAGGACAGTAAGAGATGTGAATAACATGTACCAATGAATCCTCAATTTTACTTTTTCAATGGAATACATGTACTGTGTGCCAGACTCTGTGCTAGACTTCTCAGGGTATACACAGTTGAGGAAAGCACAGGCTCTTTCTCAAGGAGCTTATATCTAGTCGGGAACATGAGATAAATGTACATTTGGCTAAATTACAAGGGAGGACATGTTCAACGAATGCCATAAGAGAGCTTAAAAGCAATATGCCATGATGGTTTGGAGCAGAAGAATGTCCAAAAAAAGTTAAATAGAGGCAAAAGGTGTGACTCTACAAAACTCTGGGTGTCTGGGAAAATGGTGGCCCCAGTCATGGAAATAAGGAAGTCAGGAGAAAGAGTAGGTGTGTGTGTTGCCTGTGAGTGTGTTGAGTTTGAGAAAGCAATGGGAACATGGATATCCTGGAGGTAGTTAGAATACTGTCTAAGGAGAACTTGGCAGCAGAGATGTGAAGGGACATGCAGGGATAATAGTAGATGTTGTGGAGTGGATAAGATCACCAAGAGAAACCATAGGAAGAACAAGAAGAGTACCAGGAACTTCTAGAGAAAACCTGCTTTTAAAGGACAGGAGGAAGAAGAGGAAGTGTTAGTGAGATACTGAGGAAATGATTGGAACAGTAGGAGAACCAGGGGAATGCAGTGAAATGGAATTTAAGAGAGGATTTCAGGAAGAATTTGAGCAACACTAAGGATTACAGCTGAGGGCTCAAGAAGGATACAGATGGAGGAAGAAATGGTATTTAATGATTAGAAGGTGATTGATGCATTTTTAGAGAGAGTCTTCAGTAGAATGACAGGAGCAGAAGCCAGAGGAATCATTAAAATATGCTGAAATGTATAAAACAAATTGCAAAAATACAAATTTTCCTATTAAAACAAACAACTACTCTGCCTTTTAATGTCAAGGAAATAATGCAATATCTAGAGGAAATTATTTCACAGTGGATTAGCATTAAAAAATATCACCATTTGGTGAGGTTATCTGAGTCTTTCTCACACATGCCAATGTAAACCCTTTGTTGAGATAACTGAGTGGCTTGTCTTCCATAGTATTCACACTTGTTAATACTACCAAAGGAAAACTACATGTAGCTAGGCATTGAAGTGGGGGATGTCTGAAGTAGGTGATGGAGATGAGCAATAAGACTCCACTTTAAAGTGCTTAGCATGTGAAGTCACATTAGTCACTGATTTTTCTCTGTCTTGGAGTGCTGATTTCTCCTCTTGACTTCTGTGCTTCTCTTTGGACCGCAAGACTTTTTCTTTAATGATGCTTTGAGTAGTGGCAGACTGAGCAATGGGACTGTGTTTACACAATTATATGATGAATCTCCCTTTTGCCTTCTTCAGGAGGATAACCAGCTGATGATTATGGAAACAACAATAAGACTGCAACAACAGTATTTTTTATTTCTATACTTTTTTCTAACTCTCCAACCCTATTTGCATAAACCCTCCCATTTGACTTCAAATCAGTTCTACAGAGAAAAACAGAACTCACCGAAGTCTTTTGGATGGAAATAAAGGGAGAAAGGGAATATATATTTGTTTGTTTAATTGACTCTTTCTAGGACCATTGTAAACTTAATCTCCTTTATTTAAGGATATTTTTTCCTCTAGTTAAATTGATGATATGTAGATAGACAATATTTCTATACCATTATTTATAAATGTGCTCATAGAAATTAGTTAATTAGATATAAATAATGGAAACTGTTGAAATAAAATTAGGTAATAATTTTTATTTATTGAAATTAATACTGAAAGTGGAATGTCCCACAATTTGTCTTTATCTTATTCCTGAAGAATCTTGCTCCCCTTTCCATTTGACAGTCTTTCTATAAAAGCCATTATAGCCTGATCAGGTGGTGCTGCAGTGGACAGAGCGTTGGACTGGGACCCGGAGGACCCAGGTTCAAAACCCCGAGGTCGCCAGCTTGAGTGCGGGCTCACCTAGCTTGAGTGCGGGCTCACCTAGCTTGAGCGCGGGCTCACCAGTTTGATTGCAGGGTCACTGACTTGAGCGTGGGATCATAGATGTGACCCCGTGGTCGCTAGCTTGAGCCCAAAAGTCACTGGCTTGAATCCCAAAGTCACTGGCTTGAGCCCAAATATCCTGGTTTGAGCAAGGGGTCACTTGCTCTGGTGGAGCCCCCCTCCCCCTCTGTCAAGGCTCATATGAGAAAGCAATCAGTGAACAACTAAGGAGCTGCAACGAAGAATTGATGCTTCTCACCTCTCTCCCTTCCTATCTGTTCCTATCTGTCCCTCTCTCTGACTCTCTCTCTCTGTCTCTGTCAAAAAAATAAAATAAATAAAAAATGCCATTATAGTTAGCATGTAATCATAGCTGGAGTTATTTAGAGTTAAAGAAGGAGTATTTAGAGATATGGAGATAAAAGGGGGATGTTTCAAAGAAGGAGAATCATTCATTCATGAATTCTTTAATTCATATAACATCTATTGATATCACTAGGTGCCAGGTGTTATGCTAGGTCTGGGGTTCTTTTGAGATGAAACGTTTTCCCTGGAATCCCGGAAACCGCCCTGGTGTTGGAAAAAGGCTTGCGGGCAGTTGGTGGATGAAAGAATGGAGGAAGAAAGGGAAGACTGAGTGAAAGTCCTGGACAGCATGGGAAGTAGGCTGCCGCCGCCACATTTCCTTTCTGTCAGGTTCCTGCTGAACCTCAGGAAGAACCACTGGCTGCAGAAGGAGGGCTGGAGGACTGTCAGGGAGGACTTTGAGCTGAAACACTGCTGGGCTTCAGCAGACGATTGAGGAGCTGTTCTCGGGTTACTCTGCACCGCAAGACTTCACAATAGGTTTGAAGGGAAGTCAAGAGCAGCTTCTAATTTCAAACCATGAGAAACTTTAAGAATGAATCAAGGTACATTTTCTATTTTAATCCTTTAGTGAGCATTGGTGGATTTTCAAAAAATTAAACTATGTCAGGACCGAAGGGTCATGTTTCAACTAGTGTTTAATTTAATTTTACGCAGGAGAGAAAATTGCCACTTGGGTCAACCCTAGTTTGTGTGGAATTAGATTCTACCCCCGCCCCCTCTGAAAGCTCTTATCTAAGAACTGTCCAGAGTTAAATGAAGGGTGACAAGTTCATAGACCAGAAGGAACACTGTGTCTCTGGGCTATAAAAACATTGATGGTTCGCCCAGCTATTTAGCAGGGATTCCCTGGAAAATCTCTGGCTTCTAATAAACACTAAAAATATATGAATGGGAAACAGGATTTGGAAAGCTGTCTGTATGAGAAGAAAGTGCACTGATGACAGGCACACATGTGTGTACCCTGTGAGTTGGCAGAAGGATGTTGACCATGTTGACAGTTGACAGAGTCGAGGACATAATATCTTTGAGCAACTGCTTTGAAGTTGGGTATGTATTTTTTTTTTTTTATCATAGAGCAAAGGGTATTAGTAGTGGTGGTTGTCAATTCTCTACTGATAAGAAAGACATGACCTCTATAGAGCCTCTACTCTTCCACTTTGGCTGGCTCCACTCGCCCATGAAGCAAGCTAGAATGGCTAGTTCTACTGGCAGTTACCTGAGCCAGTCTGCACAGGTCCCTGATTGCCGTGAATCAACCCTTGTGAGGTTCCCCAGGCAGGAAGGAACCAGAAATACTGGTTTTGACCCACTATTGGACTCCTAAGGACTGGTGTGACTAACAGCAGCTTCAAACCCTTTCTAGAAGAAGGAGGCAGGGTTTATAAATAAATAGAAAACAAACACAACTAACTCAAACTGAAATATGTGACTTTGGTTTGATGTGGTAGATATAGTCAACCTAGCCAAAATGAGAAAGCTGGAGTCTATACATACATGTGATCAGTGTTCAACAATGTCTAAAAGAATCATTTATGCAGCTGAAAATAACCATGTAACGAATAGAATGATCATTATAGTGCTTTGCAAGTGAGACTATAAAATTATAGTGAATGAAGAAGAATATGAGGCATTTAATTAAAAAATAAGAACATTAGAATATTACTGCATGTGCTCCCAAATTGTTTTTAATTGTAAACAATGTAGCATTAACTATAAAATGCTTTCTTCATTTTTCCCCTTTGCTCAAAACTAAAAATTCCTTTAAAAAAATAGCAAAAGCTCTTTACAATTAATCTTCTCTACTTTAAAAAAGCATAGAAGCAGCAACAGCTGAGTAGAAGACATTTTTTACATGTCTCATGATCCTTATTTAGAAGATACATACAAAGGTGTACATATCTGTGTTTTTACCGCTGTCGACACCCCCTTCCCCCGAGTGCCTGAAGTTGGTGCTGTTTATTTCCCAGATTGATACAAGCAGAGCTTGCTGGGCCCCTGATTCCCTGGATTAGGAAGACAAAGGCTGACCTGTGGGGAGAGGGAGAGTTTTCTCGAGGCACGTGTAACTGCTGGTAGCATAGACAGTACATTACCCAATCTGACAGCAGTGCTGACATCCACCCCCTAGCCTCTCATTTCAGGGTAAATAGAGGCGGGTACTGCCACAGGGCATTCTCCTTCTAACTACACACACCTAACGGTAAAAAGCCAGAGGTTCCCACTGTCATTTTCATCCCAGAGGCCTTTCTCCTGAATTGCTAGATGTCAGAATCTGGGGTAATCACAAATTAACCTGTTTAAGGTACCTGGATCTTGCTTTATTTTAAACATAAACTAATAAGCCCCTGTGAATATTGTTGCTCTCTCAGCCCCAGATGGGGGTTGCCAGATGGATCCCAGTTGGGGTATATGCGGGAGTCTGTCTCTGCCTCCCTGCCTCTCAAAAAAAAAAAAAAAAAAAAAAAAAAAAAAGATTGCTGCTCTCTTTTTTCTGGTGTAGGAACATGGACACTTAAGTGGGTGATTTTTTTTTTTTTTACCATATTTTGTGCTGTATATAGTCTTTTCTTTTTTTTGTGTGTGTGTTTTTTTTCAATTTTTTATTTATTCATTTTAGAGAGGAGAGGGAGAGACAGAGAGAGAGAGAGAGAGAGAGAGAGAGAGAGAGAAGGAGGAAGGAGCTGGAAGCATCAACTCTCATATGTGCCTTGACCAGGCAAGCCCAGGGTTTTGAACTGGCGACCTCAGCATTTCCAGGTCGACGCTTTATCCACTGCGCCACCACAGGTCAGGCGTTTAGTCTTTTCTATTTCAAGAATAATCCATATAAACAAGAATTAGACATTGTCACACTGTTTTTGCGATTCCCAATACATTTAAGACTATTATTTCAGTTGGCCCAGTCGTTTCATAATTTAACATGGCAAATGCTCAGTTAAGCCTGCATAAGAAATGTCCAAGTGCTGGGAAACTAGAAAGAAAAGTTCAATTCCATGTAGAGTTATTCACGTCATCCGTATACTAGACTGTGCCATATTCCTTACACTGACCTTATTATCCCGTGTTCCAAAAAGCTGTCAACTACCCTGCATATCACACAGATGTCTTGTTTTGGCTCACTGAATTTCAGACTTGGTTGTGAATACTTGCAAACATTTTCTTTAAAATTTAGCATACGTTACTGGTTGCCTCAAAGTATTTCAGTAATAATGCTGTAGTCTTTGTTTACAACTAGAGAGTGAGAATAATCCATCAGGAGAAGCCGATGACTGGGAAGTCGCTCAACCAAGGTTCTTTCCTTGGTGTTACCAGGACTGAGGAACTCAGACAGGTTATGAATTTCCTCTGGGTGGTGTCACTGAAAAGCAGGGAGAATTTGCAAGCTGGGTCAGCAGGGGCTATTTAAGTGGAGCTATTAAACATAGTCACTGTTTAAGTAAGTCTGAAAAAAAAATGTGCTTTTACAAAAACAATTAAATGTTTATAGACTCCAGCAGAGCATTCAGTGTGTGTTTCCCAAGTAGTGCATTCCCCGTTTGGATAGGTCTGGATGGCCTCCCTGCATTTCAGAAGTGCTAGAATAACAAGCAATGTCTGCCTGGGTGATTTTCCACATTTGCCCTGTTTAAAGGAAGAAGCCTGTTCTACTGTAAACAGTTATGGGAACTGTTTGCTTTGGATGGACTTGGTCCTCATGGGCCGAGGAGGGCCTTCTTTCTCTGGTTTCTTGCCAAGGTGGAAATGTGATGCCAAGGCTTCCTGGTCATGTAAGGGCATCCTCTAATTTGAATAAGTTGTGTCTGAAGAAAGTGTGGTGGGGAACTCAGGGGTACTAGTAGTGGCCTGCCAAAACAGTCGCTTGAAGTAGTAGCTTGTGCTAACCTAGCATGGAGCAGAATTTATCATCAGACCTTGGATTAAATGTTTTTTGGATCTGTTTTTGCCCCACCAATGATGAGGGAGAGCTCTATCCTAAGACTAGACTGTACCTCTATGGAATCCTTTGGGATTCTTATACTCCCTACAGCTATTAAATGTAGAGGATAAGCTTTCTGGGTGATCTAGCACAGTCTAACCTCCAAATGGGAATACAGAGGTGAATTGGGGGTGGTTACTAGAAGTCAGTTTTACATTCTAGTCATTCTATTACTTGCTCTATTCAGTGGATGATCCCTGTGGAGTTGTGGTTCTAAGGCTCTAGAGACACACTGCCTTCAGTGTGAACCCTGCTTCTACCAATATTTAACACGTGACCTTGGACAAATCGAGCTGTGCTTCTTTCTTTGCCTCTGTAAACAGGGCATATCATAAGGTCTCAATAAGCACTTAGAATAAAGCCCAGCACCAAGTATGTGCTCAACAAATGTTCACTACTTTTATTTTCTCCTTCTTTTGAAATGACAAGTGATGTCAAATGATTACTGACTCACTGTCTAGCTCGATGGTTCTGGTTGGAGAGGGAATTATAGAAGAGTGAGAAATAATGTGGGTGTGCCATCTGCCCACCGCAACTCCTATGTGTACCCATATCTGTGCACAAAAGCATAATTGAGCCCATTGAATGCTTAAATATTTATCAAGCCTTCTCTCACAAGAACCTTTTTCTGGCTTTTATACAGTTAGGTAGATCGTCAGGTTTATTTTTAATATTGCTCTGTCCTTTCACTGATTGAATTCAAGCTGTGCTTATTATTAGCTGACTCTTACCCAAAGGCTGCTGTGTCCAATCCTGTAAGGCTACTGACAATGGTCTATGGTAATAGTCATTTCCACACACAAATTGTGGTTGACCAAATCCATATATTCTCTCAGGTGTGGGCAGAACCTCTAATGTACCACATAGCAACTGGGATGTGGGGCATTTAGAGGTAGCAGATTATTGTACAACCATTTCCTATGCCTCAGCCTCTTCTGACCTCAGCTGCTTTTTTAAGCGACTGATCCACAGCTCCTGGTATGAGCCATATCCCCACACCTCCCCCATGCAGCTCCACTAACCACCCCCTGTCTTGGATCCTGGCTGCCTTCTGTCAGTCTTGCAGATCACATTCACCAAATCCAATATCTTGTTCTCTGGTGTTTGTGTGTTTGATATGCCAGGTCCACAATTATCTGTTCATTTATTCAGCCACCCATCAGGCATTTATTGAGGCTTACGGTATACTAGGCATTGCATTAGGCATTGGAGATGCAAAGATGACACAAGTTCGCTGTAGCACAGACCATATCTTAGACTTTAGAGCAGGGGTAGTCAACCTTTTTATACCTACCGCCCACTTTTGTATCTCTGTTAGTAGTAAAATTTTCTAACCGCCCACCGTTTCCATAGTAATGGTGATTTATAAAGTAGGGAAGTAACTTTATAAAATTTATAAAGCAGAGTTACAGCAAGTTAAAGCATATAATAATAATTACTTACCAAGTACTTTATGTCAGATTTTTGCTAAGTTTGGCAGAATAAATCTTTATAAAACAACTTAGTATAGTTAAATCTATCTTTTTTTTTATACTTTGGTTGCTCCGCTACCACCCACCATGAAAACTGGAATGCTCACTAGTGAGTGGTAGGGATCAGGTTGCTTTAGAGGAAAGAGAAACACAGATGAGTCATGTCAAAGGTAGCAAATGGTGTGGAGTGATCGTTAGAAACATGGACTTTGAGCCTGAGTGTTTGGGTTCAAATTCTTGCCCTGACACCTCCTATCTGTGTGAACTTGGACACGGTTCTTCTCTCTGTCTAGTTCTCTTATTTGTGAAATGGGGAGCAACTTTGTACCCACCTCACAGAGTTGTTATAGGGGTTAATATTTATGAAATATGTAGGAGAATGCATGAAATATAGTGAGTGTTATGTAAGTGTTTTTAAATAAGTGCAACAATAGAGATATACACTGGGTATTGTAAGAGTACCTAGTCCCATTAACAACATCTTAATGTTTTCATTCAGCCCTGTCCCAGGTTTGAGGACCTCTTTCCACTCAGGAGAACAGAAAATACCCCCCACAAACATAATATACAAACGAGGCCAGATTTGGGTTATTGAGCATCAGGGTGACTCTTAGTGCAGGCCAGCTTGACCTGATCTTGTCCTTTATTAGAAATAAGTCTTTTGCCCTGTTCCTTGTACCAAACTTTTATCTCCTATCTTTGGTGTAGTGCAGGGGTCTGGAACCTATGGCTCGCGAGCCAGATGTGGCTCTTTTGATGGCTGCATCTGGCTTGCAGACAAATCTTTAATAAAAAAAAATAACGTTAAAAATATAAAACATTCTCATGTATTACAATCCATTCATTTCCTACCGCTCATGTTCATGGTTGCGGGTGGCTGGAGCCAATCACAGCTGTCCTCCAGGACAACAGCAAATTTTTATTGGATAATGCATATCGTACACGAGTCGTTGTATGGCTCTCACGGAATTACATTTTAAAATATGTGGCGTTCATGGCTCTCTCAGCCAAAAAGGATCCTGACCCCTGGTGTAGTGACTGGGTCTTTGTCTTATGTTTCTGCATCTCTGTTTTCTGCCCTACCTTTTGGTCAAGGCTTCAGTTTTTCTGGAGCAGAGGTTCTGCCCTGACCTTGTCAGTCTGCCCTTGAATGCCATTCTCCCAGCAGGGCTGGCTGCCAGGCCATGCTGCCTACATCTCTGAATATTACCTCCCCTAGGATTCTCCATTGCTGTGTTGCTTCCACTTGTTCTGCCACCCAGCTACCTATTCTACTGTCTGGACACTATGCCTGCCCACATGGCTGGTCCCTCCTAAGTGCCTGTTTCCCAAGCATCTGCCTAGCCTGCCGAGGCATGTGTTTAATCTCTGGTCTTTTCATCCTACTTAAGGGCTGTTCTGCCACCACTTAATCTTCCTACTGACAGAAAGAAGGATGGCAAGGAAAGAGCTGAGTCATGCATTCTCTGTGTTGCTCATGAAGTGACCTCTGTAGTTTAGTTGTTGGTTCAAAGGGATTTTTTTTGGGGGGGAGGGTGTATTTGAATTAGCTATAATCAATAACTGTGCACAGGCAAAGCTGTACTTAGGAGGGTGTTGCTGTGCATAGTGTTTGTTATTTGGGGACTTTCTCCTCTTAATGGAAATTTCTTTACTGATATATCTCCTTGAATAAGCAGCCTTGTTCAGTACCAGTCATGCATGTTGCCCCAGTACTCCTAAATTAATGTAATCACAGTATTGCAGTTCTGTTTTTTGACTTCAGTTCTTTTTACGTATTTTTCATTCTTAGTGTTTACATGTAGGTTAAATGTTTCAGGACAGCATGGGCTTCTCCTCTGTTTTCTCTCCCATTCCCATTTTTGCTTCCTCAGAGTTTTCTAAAACTTGAGTATAGTTTAAATGTCAGCCCAAAGAATTTCTCTTTCTATGGACTCCCTTCTATTGACCATGGTCACTTTCTCTTTGAATGAGAACATCCAATCACATCCATTAAGATAACAACCTCAAAGCTCCATTACTGACTAGGTTGTTGTGAAAATGAGTCAATAGTGGAAAGGAAACAAAAGGGTCTGGGATAATTCCCTAAAAGCGACATAACCTAATTTTCATTAGGTCCCATGTAGCTATCTTAATTTCCATTAGACACCTGCTGATTTCTTTAGCCCTATGCACAGAAGACAATTTTATTTTCTCTTCAGTCCTATTTGGCACTTAGATTTAATTGAAAACTTAATTATAAGTGCTAGAACTCAATCGCACAGTATGTCTCATTTGTGAATTATTTTATTATCCGTTTTTTTATCGTATGCCTTTATTTTTTTGATCGAAATGATTTTTATTTAAAATAGCATCTGACATTTTCAAGAGTTTTAAATCACGTTCACATATGTTAGCTCATTAATTCCTACAACCGCCATGTGAAGTAGGCAAAACTGTTACTATTCTTATTCCACAGATGAGGGGATAACGGCACAGAGAAAGATGGAAGGACGATAAGAGCTCATGGGGGCGGGGTGGAGGGAGTGCACTGGAGGGGCAGCCTGAAGACCCAGCAGTGCTGGCAGCTCGGGCACCGAGTGTGTGCTACCAGGCCTCAGTTTCTTCATCTGAAAAGCGAGGAACTTAGATGTGATGCTCCACAGGCTTTCTTCCATTCTAAGTCTGGATGCTCTTCTTGTTCACCTCCTCTATACAACTACTGACAAGTGAAGAATACACACACACACACACACACACACACACACACACACTGCAAGTACTTCTTTGGACCGAGAGTTGTGAGGAGCGTTGGCTGGGAGAACAAGGGAAATGGGTATGTAGAAAGAGATGACTTATTCTTTTTTTTTTTTTTTTCATTTTTCTGAAGCTGGAAACAGGGAGAGACAGTCAGACAGACAGACTCCCGCATGCGCCCGACCGGGATCCACCCAGCACGCCCACCAGGGGTGAAGCTCTGCCCACCAGGGGGCGATGCTCTGCCCATCCTGGGCGTTGCCATGTTGCGACCAGAGCCACTCTAGTGCCTGAGGCAGAGGCCACAGAGCCATCCCCAGCGCCCGGGCCATCTTTGCTCCAATGGAGCCTTGGCTGCGGGAGGGGAAGAGAGAGACAGAGAGGAAGGAGAGGGGGAGGGGTGGAGAAGCAAATGGGCGCTTCTCCTGTGTGCCCTGGCCGAGAATCGAACCCGGGAGATGACTTATTCTTGAAAAGGCATAATGCACATTTTAGGTAGAGTGAGGTGGCAAGCCCTGGCTGTGTTTGATCCAGTTGGATGCAAACCTGGAGGAATTAGAGAGTGGGAGAAGTTTGGAAAGTATGTCCTTTTAGGAGAGAAACAAACTAGAAATCAAATACAAAACTTCACTGCATGATGGTTAATAGAAATGTGGTAACCGTTAGAATTTTTAAAAAGACATTTTTTTTAAAGAGCAGTTTTAGATACACAGTAAAATTGAGGGAAGGTACAGAGATATACCAGGCATCTCTGCCCCACACACGCATAACCTCACTCAATATCAACGTAACTATTAGAATTTTGAAAACAAACAAAAAAGAAACACCAAACCTCAAAGGATAACTACTTCTATAAATGCAAAACTGTGAAAGGCCTTTTGAAAAATCAATGGGTTTATTAATCTTTACACAAGAATTTTGTGGTAACATTTTGGGAAGGGGAACCTTTCTCTTCCTCTCGTTGTGTTCGTCACAATGTTATGGCACTAACACTTAGTCAAAAGGGTGTGACAAAAGTATCTGTTTCGTAACACATAATCTTATAGGAATTCAATTCTAGAGTGCTTACATGGTGGTGGTGGTGGAGTGTGCATATCTGTCTATGTGTTATATTTTTACTAGCTTAGATGCTTCTTCTGATTATATAGTGCAACTTATTGGTATCTCCTAGAGCCGTGATTGTCTTGATCACCAGTAACTGCTGTCATAAGCATGGCAGTGTCATTAGAACATCTCTTAACTGAATTTGAGGTAAGGAAAGCTCAGTGTGGGCAAGGAGCCTGCCCGCCTATGTTATTCATCCTCGCAACCCGAGTGCTCACCAGTCGTAGCCCCTCAGTTAAGTTGTGGTTAAACAGAACAATTTCTTTTAACACTCTGATAACAATGTTTATAATCATCAACAGTGGAAAGAGTTACATAATGGAATAAGGTGAGCAAAACAAAAAAACCCTTCTTTGTGTGAAGTTAAGCTACCAGGGCTTCATGCAATATATTCCTTCACGATATTTAGTGACTATCATTCCTTTATTTCCGAGATCTCAAAGTAGTGAACTTGTCCTTGATTTTAAATAAAACAGTGATAGTTTCTACAGCTATGTAAGCAGGGATTTCTGTCTCCTGAAAAGTTTGAAAAGTGAATAGCCCATGTGAAGTTTGGTGGGGACACTAGTATATGCATTTTTCTTACTCTAAGAACATGGAAATATAATCCAGGGTAGAATTACTAGATGGGACTTTCTTGTGGTCTCATGTGGAAATGTCAAGACAGAACACAATAGGGAACAATTACCTCCACATTCGATGGAGAGGAGTTAGACCAACACCAGAGCTTGCTAGGTAGTGCCCTAAACTGTTTTTGTGACCTGTTTTCCATCACCCACTCCAACAAGAGTTTTTTGGAGAACTTATTTAAATAGCAACTTTACTGAGATATAATATACATACCATCAAATCCACCTTTCTAAAATACACAATTCAGTGGTGTTTAGTGTACCTGTAGAGTTGTATGACCATCACAGCTATCTCATTTTAGAACATTTTTATCACCCTCTCCATAAGAAATTTCTATTCATGAGTCATCACTTCCCATCTCTCCTTCTTTTGGCTCCTGGCCAATCATTAGTCTGCTTTTTGTGTCTTTGGATTTGCCTATGCTGACCATTTTTGTTTAAATTGATTCACACAATATGTGGCTCTGTGTCTGGTTTTTTATTTTTATTTTTGTGACAGAGACAGAAACAGAGAGCCAGAGAGAGGGACAGATAGGGACAGACAGACAGGAAGAGAGAGAGATGAGAAGCATCAATTCTTCATTGCGGCTCCTTAGTTGTTCATTGATTGCTTTCTCATATGTGCCTTGACTGAGGGGCTACAGCAGAGTGAGTGATTCCTTGTTCAAGCCAGTGACCTTGGGCTCAAGCCAATGATCATGAGGTCATGTCTATGATGCCATGCTCAAGCCAGTGACCCTATGCTCAAGCTAGTGAGCCTACATTCAAACTGGATGAGCCTGTGATCAAGCCAATGACCCTAGGGTTTCAAACCTGGGTCCTCTGAATCCCAGTCTGACACTCTATCTACTGTGCCACTGCCTGGTCAGATGTGTCTGGCTTCTTTCACCTAACATAATGGTTTAAAGGTTATCCATATTGTAGCATGTTTCAGAACTTTACTTCTTTTTTATGGCTGAATAATATTCCACTGTATGTATGTATCATGTTTTCTTTATTTTTTAAAAAAAATATTTTATTTATTCACCTTAAAGAAGAGAGGGGCGGGGGGGAGGTAAGGGCAGCATCAACTCCCATATGTGCCTTTACCAGGTGAGCCCAGGGTTTTTGAACCAGCAACCTCAGTGTTCCAGGTAGATGCTTTATCTGCTGCACTACCATATGTCAGGCCATGTCACAGTTTCTTTATCCATTCATTTGTTGATGACTGTTGGGTTGTTTCTTCTTTTGAGCTATTATGAATAATGCCACATAAACAGTCATGCTCATGTTTTAGTGAGGTCTTAAGAGAATTTGGCCTCTGTTTCCTGGAGCTTGTGAACACAGGGTATGAAGTCTGCTCCTGCCTATGCACGAGACTGGCTGGAGATGTGGCTCATGGCAAAGAGAAGAGAGGAGGCTATAGTGAGAGCAAGCTATAATTCCACGGCAAGCAAGGTAAGGATCATGCTTTATGAAGACTAAGTGGATACTGTGGGAGCTGTAACCATCTTGAAAAGACCCTGAATAATACTAGTCTCTCTTTGACGTCTGTCTGAGCAAGAGCTAAGGGAGAATCGTTAGTGGTCAACAGGAGAAGATGTTGTCCACTGATGGAACAGGAAAGTGTTGGAAATCCCCAGTAAGGGTTAAGGGTTTTTCTAAAGAACACACGTAAGTTTCCGAAAGGAGGGAGTCAGCTGAAATTTGAACATCTGCTTCATAAAGGACACCACCAGCTAAATGACAAAGACCTTCTTTACTTCTCCTTTCTCCTCCACCCCTGGACTGGAGAGGAACAGCCAACAAGATTAGGTGTGGCTGGAGTAAGACCGTGCGTGACCTACTTCCTTGCGGCCAGTTACTGGGAACTATTAAGATCTGACTAGGAATTAGGGGAGGAAGATGTGAAGATGAGAAAAGAACTAAGTTTGGCTGTTTGAGAAAACTGAACTTGTGTAATACCTTGAGATAAAATTGTTACAAAAGTGAAAAGCACCTGGAGAAGTCATACAGTTTGTCCAAGATATTATCTGAGGTCAGGGAAAAGAGCTCTGACAGGGCAGCAGGTTTGAAGCACCAGAATGAAGGAAAAATAAAAATCATTTCCTGATTGTACTCTACATAGTCCAGCCTGATAAGTAAACATGTTTTTGTCAGAATAAAGTTATCTCTGAATCTAGACTGCTTAAGACATTTTATTTTGAATTATGGGAGAGGTGTTTTGCTGTAGGGGGTGGTAGCCTCCCTAGTGGAGCTGGCAATCCCAGGGCTTGTCTCTCCCATCCACAGGCAGATGACCAGCCTGACCAGTTAAGAATAACCTGTTTCCTGGTGACAGTAATGGACACAGTGGCAAGCAGAGTCCTGTTGGAATGTTGTGAATCTTTCTCCTTAAGATCGCTAACTGTAAACATCACACAAACCTGTTTTTTTATTTTTTCTAGTATCATCTTCCCTTCATGTGAATAGAGCTCACTGGGAATGAAGCTAGAGAATCAGAGACCATCTGATTAGTAATTACATTGTTCGATGAAATAATTCTTTAAAAATTATTGGACCATTAGTATAGGAAGTTGAGTTAATCATACTTCTCAGTTCTTAGCATACATTACTCATGGTCTGTGAAAGATGCCTCTCATTTTATTATTATTATTATTATCATTATTATTAAGTGAGAAAGAGAGAGACAAACAGACAGAAAGTGAGAGAGATGAGAAGCATCAACTCACAGTTGTATCATTTTAGTTGTTTATTGATTACTTCTTATACATGTCTCAACTAGGAGGGGCTCAAGCTGAGCCAGTGACCCCTTGCTCAAGCCAAAGGCCTTTGGGCTCAAGCCCGAGACCATGGGGTCACGTCAATGATACCACTCTCAAGCCAACAACCCCATGGTCAAGCTGGCGACACTGTGCACAAGCTGGATGAGCCCGACCTCAAGCTAGAGACCTTGTGGTTTTGAATTTGGGACCTCAGCATCCCAGAGAAAAATGTCTCTTACTGTAAAAATTATTGTTCACTCTCATCTCCCATCCCTTTTCCTATACTCTTTCCACTACAGGCATCTACTTAAATGTATTTTTACATTTTCAAATGTGCACACATATCAAAGAACAATATTGGCAGGATTTTGTGTGTTTGTTTTAACTATAAATAAATGGCATTGTATCATAGACTTCACTAATTTTTTTCCTTTTACTGTATTTAACCCAATACTGTGCTTTTAAGTTCTAATGACCTTACTGCCTATAACTCATTGACCTGAGTAGGCTAGGGCTTCTGAGTTGACAAAAGCTCCCTGTTTCTATAAACAATGCTGTCATTAACATTTTCATATACGTTTGGGAGTATACCGGGTAGTAGAATCTCTGAAACGAACTTCTGGACGTTTCAGTTACTACATATGTCAATAAATTATCTTTTTTGCTTAATCTACTTGGCAGTGGGTTTGTGTCACTTGCATTCAAAGGACTCTTATCTAATCCTTGCCCATTAGAGGTGAGGGGCATCTTGCCCCCTTCTACCTGGGCTTCTCTAATTCCCTTTGGAATAAGGTTAAGGATAATGTAGCAACTTTTTTATTGATTGATTTTAGATAGATGAAGAGAGAGAGAGAGAGAGAGGCATTCATTTGTTGTTCTAATTATCTGTGCATTCATTAGTTGCTTCCTGTTGTGTCCTGACAAGGGATGGAACCTGCAAATTTGGCATTTCGGGATGACACTCTAACCAACTGAGTTAGTGGCCAAAGATAATGTAGCATTTTTGAAGTACCTTCAACTCTCTCTATCCATACTTTCAGACTCAGTAATTGGCCTCTCCTTTGAAAACTGTCTTATCTTTCCTGTTTCACCTAATGGATAATATAAATCTGTGGGTGTTACTTTATTGAAAAAGTATTTTAGTTTTAAATATCCATGTTAAATGCTTAGACCATATAAAAATGTTTCCAAACTGAAACCACAGTTATGTTTTTGACTCACTCTCTAGAAACAGAAATATCTGTCAATCTTAAAAATACTTAACTAGATCAATCATTTTAATACTAACATCATATGAAAACATTTTTTTCTCACCACAGGAATGTTGTTTATGAGACCTTGATTAGGGAGATTTCCTTCTGTGGTCTACAGATATTTCTTTTTCCTGAAGCGTTTTTGTTTACTGAACATTTTGGGACTTCTCAGAAGTCTTCTTATCACACCCTGTTGCAGAAAGCTTCATTCAAGACACAAAAGTCAGTTGAAGCAGCTGAAGAATAATGGAATAGTATTTTATTCCTTGACAATGAGCTGATACCAATAAGATGAAATTCAATAGAAATCCATTCAATGGAAATATCTATAAAATCATTGCTATTCCATCCTAACATTAAAAGAATTCAGGAAAGGGTAGACCTGGTTTGACAGTAGTTCATGTGAAAAAGACATCGAGGTGTTAGGTGGCCTTAACTTAACGTATGGTGACAGTCTGAAGAGGCTGTCAGAAGCACCAATGCAATGAGAAGCAGAAATAATTGATCTCCTGTGTTGTATTCAGTTTAGGAGGCAGGGGAGAAATCACTCCCTTCTCCTTTGCTGGTTTTACCATCTCTGGGGTATTATTCTGAACACCAAGCTTAAAAGAGACAATGACAAATTAGAAGCTTCTAGAGGATGACAATTGGCATGAAAAAGTAATCTGGAAACTATCGTGTCAGCAGACACCATGGTAATACCATCTTCTTCAAATCCTTGGGGCAGAAGTAGGTTTACAACAGTTTGTATGGAAAATAATATAGTATTTCATAAATAATAATACAAGAATAAACTTGTGTTTCATGGGCTCACAACTGTAAGCCTACTTTTGCTCCACCATGTATTTGAAGGGCTTGCATGTTAGTAATGGTAGCACCTTATGTTACATATTGCACCCCATGATTTTCATAGCTTTTTCATTTTTATTATTTAACTTGCTTCTTACATTGGCCTTATGAGATAGAATAGGCAAAAACTGCTCTCATTTTATAAATGAGGAAACTGAGGCTCAAAGAGGTTAACTTGATTTCATTCAACGTAGCATGGAAGTTGAATGGAGAGGCTGGGACAACAAATCAGGTTTCTTGACTCTGTTTAATGCTCTTCCAGTTACCGTAAGTAACTGAAAACTTAAGTCTTTCACATCCATGCTCTTGTGGAAGGCAAACCTAGGACCAGTGGGTGTCAGTGAACCACAAAGAAATAAGTGCAACATAAAGAAGACTTTTAGAAAACCGCGAAGAACTTTCCAATAATGGAAGGGGTGGCCCCCTCAAAGATATGAACTCCATCACTGGCATTCTTCCAGTGGAGGTGAAATGATAGTCCTCCAGGGATAATGTAGAAGAGATTTCTGTATGAAAAAAGACATCTGACCATCTCCTTTGTTCCCATGACTCTTAGTTTATTTGTATAGAATTGGGAAAAATATAAACATATAAATATTCTGGGAACCCGCTATGTTTTCATCTGTCAGTTTGCTAACTAGAGCTGAGGTCTGAAAATAAAATTCCATTTGAAAAAATATTGTTTAGGCTGGTGGCAGATAAATAAATGAGTCATTGATATATTTATGTCAGTTTTATTTCTGTGTATCTGCTGATGTCTACATTGGTGTTGATGTCTCTTACACTTCAGCCATTTCCCTTAACACCAGTTACACGTGGGGAGGAAAGAATAAGGATAATCATGAAAAATCGGGCTTTGGAAACTGAATTGCCTGGGCTGAAGGATAGCGCCAAGTCACCTCAGAGCCTCGCAAAGTATTATATATATTTCTGCAGCCTCAAGTATCGTTATTTTTACTGTGTGTCTAAAGCTTATGACATGATCGAGGTTAGTAACTATGGAGACCGGAGTGATTTATTTACCACTGAGGAGGTTTAGCACTGACAGAATCATAACAGGCTTCCTCCTGCAAGCACAGTGTCTGCCCACCCTTTACGAAGGGGATCTGTGGGAAAAGATGGATTAATAGAATTGAGGAATCTGAGGAATGATTTTAAATGCAGGCATGTAAGAGCAAAAGGGAGGAAGGCCTCGAAGAAGGACGGTACTGACGTCCCCTCACCTCCATGTCTCTGCCTGTCTGATTTTCTTCTTTTGGAATGCCCTTCTCCATCCAGATGGTGACCTTCTCTACCCAGAACAGTGACCTTCGCCGAGCTTACTCCACTGGCCCAAGACCCAGCTTCTATACACAGCCTTCCCAGTAAAACTAACCAACGTTTATTTCTCCCTTTTCTGACTGGCTGTGTCAGATAGTTTCCGTATCATACCTGTTTGCAGTGGATTACACTGGACTGAAAGGTTTTATTATTGTTCCAGGGTTATCCCACATGTCCCACATGCATTCACGGTCTGAGCAAGAGCATCTGGACCACAGGTGGCCTGGGGGCTGAACTCCAGCCCATGATCCTTTCTCCATGTCAACAGCCCATCCAGAGGACGGAGGTGCTTTTTAGATTCTCACAAGACCTCAAACAGACTAGTGGCTCTGATGGTCCCCTAAGTAATACCCTTGCGTTTGCCATGTCTTCCCAGTACATTTGTATCCCCTGGAGGGCAGGGGGTCTGTGAGATATTTTGATGGATTCCCCATAAGGCTTCGCCTTAGCTACATGCTCTTTTACTTGAACAGAGGCCATATCCGAGGAAGTGAAGTGCAGAAAATATGGTCTACAAAGAAGGGAGAAGGGGAAGAAAGAGGAAGCAAGTAGATGGCAAATGCAGGGGCCACTTCTGGTTTTTTATACAATACTTGTGTTATGCTGATGCTATACAATAGCAACATTGATACTAGAGAAAATCCGTAAACATGGCAATAATTTAAGTGTTAATTAGGGACCAGCTCCTAGTCTCTAGGGCTGCCTAATGGCTATGAACGCGTGAGCGAGGCTCTCCACAAGTGAAGATGCTGAGTTTGTCGGAGCTCTGTTAGCCTTCTCTGGGTCCTGCTGGTTGCTGAGGCTGGGCTGGTGGGGGTGGAAGGATGGAGTGAGGGAAGGTAGAAGTGAGGATGTGGTGGTTGGTGGTAGGGTCTGAGTGATGAGGCCAAGACTCAGTGTATATTTGGGGTTACAAAAAGGAAGCAACAGAGATCTGCAGATGACCTGATATATTTTACTGGATCCTGTGGGAAAAATCCTAAGAAAATCCTTCCCATCACAAACATCTCTATTCATTTTGTAAAATGAAATTGCCCCTTGTCATCCTCAGGCACAGTTGCGTCTTCTGCAAACCAAATTTTCCTGGGGGACTGATGTCAGACTCCCATGGCAGAGCCAGGCCTGGCTGACCTCCTTACAATTCATTTTGCTCTGTTCAAAGTCAAAATGAGTTGTGTGTGTGACTTAAGAAGAAGTCACAGATGGCTTTATTGTTTCTTCTCCAAAACTTCCCCTACCTCAAACCCCAAACCCAAAATACCATCAACTCACCACTCTTGAGGAAGCCACTGGCAGAGCCAGGGTGTGCCTGAGGATAGGCTGCAGCCAACACCGGTTGCAAAAAGAAAGAAAGAAAAAATCTTATTAAAGGTATGGAAATCTAAAATTCAGTCTATTTTTTTAGGTAGCAAGAACACTAGATTTATTTACTACAGGCAAGATTCCTTAGTTGGGATGGGTTTCAGATGATCAGAGGAAGCAAAAAAAGCTGCTGTCATTCCGAAGAAGAATAATGAAGTTCCTCCCTCTCTGACACAAGCACAGATCTCATTAGCTAATGTCTTTTGCATCTGGGTAGAAGTAACACAAATAAAACTGTGACATGATGCAGGATGAGCAGGATGGGTTTTTACTAAACTATACAGCATAGCATGAAACCTCTGCATCTTCAAGTAGACCCTTTTTGTTTAACTATGCCCTGCTGTTCATAAACCACAAAAATGAAGATAGTAGGAAGTAGATGTTGCAAAAACTGTCCAATGTTTATTCATTAGCATCGACCCCAAACTGTTGCTCTGTGGTATAGAATGGCAAAGGGGTTTCTTCCAGACTAGTAGCTTTCCTTTCTGTAGGGCTGGACAAAGCAGACCCCTGGCACCTTACACAAACCACTCAATGTCTCCAAACTCCATTAACTCATCTGTGACATGGAGATTAAAGTGATATCATATGGGATTATGATGAGGATTCAATGAGGTAACCCATGTGAAACTGGCACTTAGTGCAGTGCCTGAAAAGGAGGGCTCGATTAACGTTTGCTGTCATTATGGTTTAGCACATTAATTAAGCACATGGACTCCAGTGCCAGCATATCTGTCTGGGGATCCTGCCTTCACAACTTACTGGCTGTGCACCCTTCAGCAAGTTACTCGATCTTTCAGTTCTCTGTTTCCCCAACTGTATAATGGGGGGGGGGGAACTTCCAATGAGTTCATAGGGTTATTGTTAGGATTAAATGCAGTAAGTCCTTGGAACACTGCCAGGGTCAATGAGCACAATATAAAGTGTTACTTCTTTTCATTCTGTAAAGAGAACTTGCCTTCTCTCTACTCCCTATCCCCAGTCTTGGAATTCTTAAAGTGTATAGCTCATCATCTCTTTTTAAAGTTGAGCTACTAGAAAAGCTTCAATTAAAAAACTCCATTTCCTCTCTCCTGGGGGACCTGAGCAGGAACACATCCAATGATGAGATAGTGGTAGCAGCAGAAACCTTAGCTGTGCCAGAGCCCTGAGATGTCCCGCCTGCCCTCCCTTTCCCTGGCCTGGCCCTGGGGGCTCAGGAATGGCTCCAAGGATCTCGAGGGGGCCTGTTGAAATGCCAACGCCTTAGTTTAGCCCAGGTTTTGAGGAAGACCCAAAGGCTCAGGGAGGACTCCAGACTGTAAGTAGAGCAGAGCTGAGCTCCCAGCTCCATTTGCTAACCAGACTGACATTAGGTGAATTCCATAGTCTGGGGAAATTCAAGGCTTGGGAGGGTCACCTAGGGTTGGATGAACTGAAGAAGATTGCAGCCTGGAATTTCTTATAGAGGTAGAGAGATTTTAGCCATTCCCTCATGCTGGTATTAGGAGGATAGTGTCTAGATTTTCTCAGCTAAATTGTATCATCAGCTTTTATTTGCTATTTCTTTCATACAAAAACTCAATCTTAAAAACCTCTGGATCTTTCTGTTCATGACCTGTAGGAAAGCCAGCACTAACCAGGAGGGAGAATCGAGTGTGAGAAAACGAGTGGGTTCCAGGCAGCTCTGTAAATGCTTAGGAAGGGAATTCAACTCTTAATGAGAGCCTGCTATATGTCAGTGAGTGTGCTTCACAGGCTGTCTCTGAGTGAACCCTTACAAGAGCCTTAGGAGGTAGATACTACAAATTATCCCCATTTTATGAATGAGGATCTCATTGAGGTTCCAAAGGGTCACACAAACAGTGGTGTGAAGAATCTGGAATTAAATCCTCTACAGTTTGATTTCAAAGCCCAGGTGAAAAGATTTTCATCTACCCTTTCTGACCTTCTTCTCCTTTTATAGGTACCTTCTGTTCCTCATTCACCCTCTCTGAAACCTCCACCAGAAAAGGAATTAACCACTGACATTTAAGTCTTCATATGAATTTAAATTGACATGCTACAGTTCTAAGGAGATTTCCTCATTTCAAGATTCTTTACCAATTCTAAAATAAAAGGCTTTATTTCATTGAGGCATTTGGGGCATTATCTCATAGGTAGGGATGCATTTTGGGAACACTTTTAAAACAATATAATCCTTACTCTAAAGTTGGCCTTGCTAATTCTAATAGCAGTAACAACAATTATAATAACATTGAATGCAACAATCATTGAAATGGCATGTATGAAGATATAGTGTAAATTATTTATTTAAATCAGTTATGTAAATTATTTCATTCAATCCTCACCATAACTGTTATAGGTGGTTATTATAATTGATATAATTATCAATTTATGAATAAAGAAACTGAAGATCAGAGAGGTTAAATTACTTGCTTAGGATCATCCAAAGAGTAAGTGTTAAAGAGTTGGGATTTGACTCTAGGATATTTCTCCAGAGATTGAACATAAACTCCCCTCTGTGCCATACTTTAGAGAGAGCTAAACTTTGGGGGGACCCTTATGAAATAGGTCAGAGGTCCTCTTTATCTTTATTTATTTCTGAGGATTTTGTGCACTTCTTGCATAGATGGCCATATCTAGAAGATTAGGTGGTAGCTAATGTCTTGACTGAGTCTCCATCTCATACAAGCAGCAATCCCAGTATAAAGACTGCCAAGTCTGTGATTACCAGATCTACTTAGCCAGATTCTACACTGTTAATTTTGTACCTTATCTCAATGGGGTGATTGTCCCAGGCAGTTTTAATTTTTATTTATTTATTTATTTATTTATTTATTTATTTATTTATTTATTATCTTTATGGGTGATTTATACTAAGTGACTTTTCCAAGGAGAATTAATAAGGCAAAGGTTGGATTTTGAACATGCTCAACTAAATGATCCCAAATTGAAGTCGAAATAGTTTTTGGTCCCAAAGATTTCATAGGATAATTATTATTCTCTGTTTCAGGTCAAGTCCCCAAGACTAATACTTAAAATATACTTACTTATTCAGGCTCTCTTGGAAGGAGTCAAAGTTCGTAAAAATATAAACGAAAACTTGAATACCATGCTGAGTGTTCCACTGCTCTTGTGATGTCCTCTGTAGTTTCTGTTGACAGGTCCAGAGAAGGTCCAGATGTAATATATATTTGCTGCAGCACTGCTTGTACACTCTAGGTTCAATTCTGTATTTTCAATTCTGCTGTAGCAGGCAAGAAAACAAATGAATGGCAAGGATAAAGCTCACAAGAAATGGTGAGTGTACACAGAAAGCAAGTTCTCATTTTATGAGGTACTGGTGAAACTTCTAGAATGTTAGGTATAGATGAGTAAGGAAATAGCTTATGAGACAGGCAGATTCATAAGATGTGTTATATATAAATAATTAGCTAGCAATTTATAAAATATGTTAAAGAAAGATAGAATAAATGAACTACATGGTGGGCAAAGAATAAGAATGTTACTTATAGATAGAAAGAGATGGGGAGATCAAGTCATGATCATGCTACCTCTGGGCTGACAGCTATGTAATCCTTAAACTGGCCACCCATTGGTAACACCCATTCTGATCCCACTGTGTCCAAGAACTAAACATAAAACCAGAGCTACTTAGCATGCTAATTGGGAAGCTACAGCTGTGGTTAGGTGAACTTGCCCCTGTGTCTCTTATCAAGGTGTGACATTAGCCCAGGGTACCTTCTGTCTGGGAGCCCTCTTGTTGCAACCTCATTTGTGGTCTTTCTAATCACATAATCAGTGGGAAGGAAGGCTGATACGGGGGACAGAGGTGGGGGGAGAGGCTCTGTGGGTCATCTTTCCACCCACTTGCACCTTTTTTTTAAGTGTGTTCACTTACCCCATCTCATTTCCTTTGTGTCTGTAATGTATTTTAAATTAGTTTATTAAACCATACAATTTGAACATGTTGAATTTCAAGACTTTTTTGAGCCTGTCTGTGCTGTGGCCTCAGGGATAGTTTGCCTGGTAGTGTTCTAGAGGCTACTTTCACATCAAGGTAAATTCTCACCCTACATTCGTATTAGGTTGTTTCCACTTGGATCTTTTCAATCACATCATCTGTTTCCTTGGAGGAGACTCCCAACTGCGGATTCTTTCACTCCATCAGAGGACCTGGGAAAGAGCTGTGCCAACAGAGTTTGGAATGGAGGCTAAACTAACTTTGGAGGGCTCCAATGTGTGTTGAAAGAGAAAGCAATCAAATGAATGTGTTGTATCTCATCCTGAATATGGTCTTAGGCCCTCTGCCAGGTAGTCAGTGAACACTCTTTATGAATTTGATTTTTTTTTTCCATTAGGAAAATTACCAAACCTCTGAATTAAGCAGAGTAGCACAAAAGGGACAGCATGTCTGTCATTCATTCAGAACACATTTGGGAGGAAGGAAGGACAATGGTTTGTAAAAACAGGTCCATAAGTAACAAATGATTTTAATAACTCTGAGTGACTTAGTTGTTCACATTGAGTGACCTCCTCAATATATTATTCATGCCTTTTGTGTTTTTTTCCTAATATCTTTTTTCCCCATTTCTGGTCACAGTACTCTATTGCCCATTTACTGTGTTTTAACCACAAACTTCTTGCCACTATCAGTTACATGGCTCTAAAATGAAATATAGATTATAGAAGGAAACACTTCCCACGCACTTATGAAATGGTTTCCAGCTGGTCTTAAAAGTGCCTCCAATTCCCTCTGGATGAAAGTGTTTATCTGCTAATTCTCAGCATTCGGGGCTTTCCCTCCTCATTTTTGAAAGTGGGAACATGGAGATAAAGACAATGTTTTAAGAGATTAATATGTGAGAAATGCAAAATTGGATGAAATACACATCACACATGTATAAGAAGAAAGTTTTAATCACTATATAGTGAAATTACACCTCCCCCCAAACAAACAAATCTAAAATGACCCCAGCAAAAACTTCTTCTGTGTCAGAGAATACAAGGCTTTTAAGTGTGTTCACTTAAAAACGACCACTTCTAAATGTGGTCATTTCATGATCAGGAGGCATGATGTTGTGTATTCAGAAGGGTGAAGGTTATCGGTGGATGTGATGAAATCCTGAGCCATATGTCAATTCTTGCAGAGGACCTAGGTCACTGGGTGCAATCCCTGTGGTACATTGTCTGTTTGTCAAAGAGGAAAGGGTCTATCAGGCCCTCTAGACACACTTCAGATGTGCTGCTGTGTTAGAGACTCTGAAGGCTTCTCATGCTGCTGCAGGTATTCTGGCCTCAGAGATGACTCCGTGGGGGCTTGCTAATAGGACAAGAGCCAGGGAGTCATTACTTCAAAGAACGGAGATCCTTGTGCCTGAATTGATAGGGTTAAATAAACACTCATTTTCCTTCCTCTGACCCCATGTGCTCTTTTTGCCTGTAGCTGTAGGCACATATGTCACAAGGTTCACTTAAAGCAATCCAATTTTGGACTTCAACAAGAAAATGATAACATCTACCAGAGACATCATGGGGAAATAATTCTCAAAAGGCTAAAGCATTGAGGTGTAAAGTAATGAAGTACAGAAAAACTCTCCAAGCTATAACTTTGCTTCAAAAAGTCCTCCGACTTGGACGCACCCATCAATCAAGGACCACTTTAAGCTTCATTTTAGCTGTATCTAAAATGGGTGGGGTGGGGTTCTCTTGTTTCTATTAAAGGGCAAAGCAGTATGATTTATGTCAGGAAGACTTGCTGAAAAGGACGGAGGCTCCTGCCAGAGCTGCCAACTTTCTTAGCAATAACCTTCCAACTGAAATCAGGGTGGCACTTCCCAGATAGGATTCCCTAGAACACTAGTTGCTTAAACTGCTAATATTTTTGTTTGATTTTTTTTTTTAATGGGACCATTGTGTTTGGTCCAAAAAAAAAAAAAAAAAAAGTGTGAAAAATTCTGGGTTGTACAAATTTGATGGAATAAATTTCTGCAGGGCATTAAAAATATTGAATGTGCTAATATGAATCACATGTCTTGGAATTAATGGCTTTCAGAACATAATCTGCAAACATCAAACAAGGGTGAGCTCCCGCAGAGAAGTGGCCCATGCCAGGCTGCCTGACCGTGAGCATCCTTTACGTCTGGACTGCCAATGGTTAGGCAGTGCCACTGGATGTCCCCAGGTCTGACTGGGGTAGAGCTGTGAAGACGGAAGAAAAGAAGCATAAAACAGGGAGAGTGAGGTGGTAAGGTGATCCTGATTGACTTAGTTTTCCAATCCCAGCCGCTTTTGGGTAAGACCCATGCCCACTACTCTTGCAATGGAGTGAAATTTATTCAGGGAAAAGAACTACTTCTTTGACCCTGAATGAAAAAACTTGGGTAGCCCTATGACTTTCCTGGTTACAATGTCTTACAATTGCTTTAGGTCTCATGGTCTCCATTCATAAATTAAAATATCCAGTTTGAAATAAGAAGCTACATTCTAATCTTCATTTAAACATAAGATGCCTCTCATCCCCAGGTAGGCCAGTGGCAGGTTATGGTCAGTGTTTTTGTTTTTACCTTCTCCCCTTCTCAATAGCTACTGTTTCTGACCACGGGGCGGGGGATGAGAGATCAGGGGAATGGGATGGGAAAGTTCTTTCTCACCTGGTGATCTCATAAGATGGATGGGCTGGCAGCTCACAGCTTAGAGAGGTACAGCGTGAAAGGAAGAGAAGGATTAATCAACAAGCAGAAACAACCACTCCCCCCAAAGGAGATTTTTTTTATTTTATTTTCTTAGGGTTAATGGCTTAAAACAAACACTCAGTGTTATGTCACAGTTTCTGTGGTCAGAAACCCAGGCTGAGCTGAATGTCTCTGATTCAGGGACCTCACAAGGCTGCAGTCAAGGTGCTGTCCAGGCTCCTTCTCAAGGCTCACGGGGGCTGATCTGCTCCCGAGTGCACTCACGTGGCTGGCGGCCAGCTCAGGCCCTCTCTGGCTCTTCTGGGCACTTGGGCATCTCCACAGGGCTTATTATAATTTGGAAGTTGGGCTTAATTCTCCAAGGGTTCCTTAGGCCTAAGTGGCAGGTCCAAATCAAGCTCTGGCCTAGCCTCATGACTTCTGAGGTTTCGATGCCTGTGGGCAGTGGAGAGCAGCTCTCCCTGGGACCCTTCGTTGTCCGCAGTCCATTCCACACACTCTTTTTGTGCCGTGCCGTCTATCACTGCACATGGAGGTCATGCATGGCCTCTGTTCTCACGTGCCTCGGGAGCGCTGCGTCTGGCCCCTGAGATGCACACGTTTAATCTATTGCATCACCTCCCAGACTAAACCCTCTGTCCTGCTGCCAGTCACTGCAGCCTTCTCAAATGTGAGTTAGGGGCCAGTGCCGTGTGCCCAGAACTCCAGGGAGCACATCACAAGCATTTGTAAATGGTCCCTTTGAATTTCCGTCCTGGGACTTGAAGTGAAGGGGAAGCACCAATTCCTCCTTCGGTGGGGAAGAGGGACCCACCACAGTTTCCTCTTTTTTTTTTTTTCATTTTTCCGAAGCTGGAAACAGGTAGGCAATCAGACAGACTCCCGCATGTGCCCAACCGGGATCCACCCGACCGGGATCCACCCGGCATGCCCACCAGGAGTCGATGCTCTGCCCATCTGGGGCGTCGCTCTGTTGCATCCAGAGACATTCTAGCACCTGAGGCAGAGGCCACAGAGCCATCCTCAGTGCCCGGGCCATCTTTGCTCCAATGGAGCCTTGGCTGTGGGAGGGGAAGAGAGAGACAGAGAGGACGGAGAGGGGGAGGGGTGGAGAAGCAGATGGGCGCTTCTCCTGTGTGCCCTGGCTGGGAATCGAACCTGGGTCTCCTGCACGCCAGGCCGACGATCTACCGCTAAGCCAACCGGCCAGGGCCCACAGTTTCCTCTTGAGCCACTGTCTGAAAACCCTCCTTCTCCCCACTCTTTCTCTCATTTTTTTTATATTGCCAAAGTGAGTCAGGAATTGAAAAGTTACATAACCAATTTTCAGCTAAATCTTTATAAAGTTTTGCATTTGAACTTCCACCTCCTTTAAAATGTAGCAACTATTATATCTCTGTGCTTCAGTTGACACTTCTGTTTAATTTTCTGTTAAAAAATGTTTGTACATATATCTGAATTTCTCTTTGAATGGCAATTTATCTTAGGTTGGTTTTCTAGAAAAATAATCGTCGGTGCCTGACCAGACAGTGGTGCAGTAGATAGAGCGTCGGACTGGGATGTGGAGGACACAGGCTTGAGACCCTGAGGTCGCCAGCTTGAGCGCAGGCTCATCTGGTTTGAGCAAAGCTCACCAGCTTGAGCCCAAGGTCACTAGCTCGAGCAAGGGGTCACTCGGTCTGCTGTAGCCATGCCCTCCCCCCCAAGGTGCATATGAGAAATCAATCAATGAACAACTAAGGAACCGCAATGAAGAATTGATGTTTCTCATCTCCCTCTCTTCCTGTCTGTCTGTCCCTCTCTTTGACTCTCTCTGTCTCTGCCACAAAAAAAAAAAAAAGAAAAAAAAGAATAAATGAAGCACTAAAAAAAAAAAAAGAATCGTTGACTTAAAGGACTTGGAAAGAATATTTTCATCTGGGCTTGTGGTTGTTTTTCTCAACCTTGAGACTGAAGGGGAATGACTGGGCTCACTCAGGGCGAAACAGATTGTTATGGGAAGCTAGACCTTGTGTTAAGTGGTGCCAGGGTGGGTACTGGAATGTTTCTAGGTACCTATAATTTGCTTACCTGGTTAGTGCCAATAGTTTGAGGTTCTCCATGTGCTAGTTCTTCCATGCAACTCCCTGTGCAGGAGCAGTTGCAGAGGGACAAGGCTCATGTCTGCAATGGGAATAAGAGTCTCTTAGATGCCAATGACTAGTGGACACTTAAATAATGGTAGTTAATATTTATATAACACTGAGCCTGTGCCAGGCCCTGTCTTAGCTGCATCAATATATGTTAATTCATTTAGACCTCCCAATACTATGAAGAGGCATTTTTATTATTTCCATTTTACAGATGAAAAAGGCTGAGGCACAGAGAAGTTAAGTAACTGACTCAGCTAGTATAAGCAGCTTAGCTGAAAATTATTAAACCCACGCCTTCAGGCTGCAGAGTGTGATTCTAACCATTGCCTGAACTGCCTCTGACACCACACAAAGCACCAGCTGCTGTGACTGCCTGCAGGGGATCTGTCGCCTCCCCAGAAAGAAGCCGGGAAACATTGTGAGAACTAACCTGATTTCCAAGCTGGATGGGCAAAAAAAGGAGTGTAGTCTAGCTGGGTGGGTACTGTCTCCACCTTGGTAGTATCTGTCTTTGTTTCTTTTCCCCTTGGTGGGGAAGTGGGCCACACACTTACTTGGTGAAGGTTAGTCTATGACTAAATGAATGATACAGTCTACATAGATAACAACACAAATGTATGCTTTCTGCATGTGTAATCTCTGCCTCACATTATCTTTAATCCTCATAGCAACAGGATAAGCTAGATTTTCTTTTCCTAGCATTACAAATGAGGAAGCTGAAGTTTAGGGTCATTAAGGGCTTTGTCCTATTTGAGGCTAATTCAGCTAGTCAGCCGCAGAGGCCGATCTCAGGCCCTATCAGTCATGATTTCTGTTCAGCTGAGGTCTGACATGTATGCCCTATGACCTGTTATAATAGTAACATTAGCTTATGTAGGTCCCCTTAACATGGTCTACTTAGAAGACCTAGCTAATTTATCCCTATTTAGAGCCCTCACACTCCAATCTTGTTATTAGAATATTTTCTTGGATCTCCAAACTGATTGTTCATATCCCTTTCATAACATTAAGCCAGAATAATTTCTAGGTAGTTCAGAACACTATTGGCTTTGTCAGAAAATCCTGTAATTTTTCTTAGATGACATCTTTTTGAATTAATCATTCCATTCTGTTACATCCTCTCTCTCAGCACATGCCCAGCAGTGCCGTGGGGAGGCTGGGAAGGGCTTTCTTCCTCCGGCCTTCCAAAGGTAAAGACGGCCTGCCTGCAATAGTGCAAGAACAAATGTCTTGACCTGGAGTCAGAGCACTCAAGTCTGCATGCTCTCCTGCCCCTCTCTCGAGAGGGAAAGTATTCTAACTGATTTTGAAGTAGATTTCATACTACATGAAATCAAGAGATGTGACTAGGACACAGAAGGTGATAGATGTGCCCAGGCCAGACATCACTATTCACTCCAGGAAGTCCTCCTGTTCACTCTCATGCAGTTCTTCTGTCAGATGCTCTGGGTGCCCTGCAAGAAGCACTAAGGTGAAAGGTGAAAGGTGAAAGGTGAAAGCTAGTCACTGCCTTTGGTAAATATGAACGCTCAGCTCTCACATGGGCCTACTCCTAATGTTTGTGGTCTGGGACAAGAGTACAAATGGAGACCATATATTATATATCTAAATACCTTCAAGTTATAAATCAAACTAATAAACTGTTCAATAATATATGTTTTACTCTCATAATGTAAAAAATATAGCTTCATTATAACCCCCAAATTCTCCTACTCCTTAGAGTTCTATGTCGGCAAGTGGCAGCATGGAGAGAAAGTCACAGGCCATGGCTGACTGTGGATCTTCTAATGCCTGCAGATTATGAAGGACCTTACATGCAAGTGTGAGGTCGCCCTCAACCTGCATACCGAAGCTCTGCTTACAATGCTGTGAATAGCTGGCCTCCTGTGACCCCTCAGGTGATGCAGTCCACCTTAAGGATTTGGGCAGAGGATGGTACAAGCCCTGGAAGTCTATTTGGTTAGGATATGTGGGGATCTTGGTCCAGATTACAAATTCAAGTTGATTCATTCCATAGGCCTTGCAGACTCCTCACCCCATGAAAAGGGGTATCATTGAATGAGGGCCAGAGAAAGTTCTCTAAAGTGCAAGGTTCCTCTGGCCTGAGTGTTTGTCTCTTCTAGACACCATGGCATGAGCTCATCCTCCCCACCACTGGTCATGTCTGACCACCTAAATGTTCATAGCTCCCAAATTCATATTTCCACAGAAGTCAAGAGAGTAGAAAGTTTCTCAAAGGCAGAGTGATCAACTGCTTCAAATGCCCCATTGAACTCTAGTAAGCTAAGGGCTGGGATGTGTCCACTGAGACTGGATATATGAAGGTCATTGGTGGCACTAGATAGAACAGATTGAAATTCAAGAGAGTTGAAAGGTGATGAGAAGTGAGGAGGTGGAGGTAGAGAGTGAAGGGCTAAAAGGGAGAGAGAGGGAAAGGAAGGAGGGAAATGACTTTTTCAAGAAAGTGAGCTGAGAAGGGAAAGCAAGATAAAAGGCAGTAACTAGAATCGGATTCAGGGTCGAATATTTGTACAGACATGCTTAATGGAAAGCACCAGAGAATGTTTACGGGCTGAAAGAAGGAGCTATTACAGAAGGAAAGATGGGAAGTCTAAGAGAGAAGGGATAAGTGACGGTGCAAGCAAGGACTGGGGTCAAGAGCACAGGTGGAGGGATTGACCTTGAACCAGTAGTGAGATGACTTCTTTCCCAAAGCTGGAGATAGAAACAAGTTTGTAATTGGAATGTTGAGGCAGAACATGATTGCTTCAGTTCTTTTCTTCTTCAATGAGGAGATCGAGCCTCATGAAAGGGAATGGAGAATAATGTGGGTTTGGGATTTAAGGAGTATTGAGAATGTTCTAGAGAGAATTCTTTTACCATGCAGGTAAAAGAATTGTCCAGTGGCATAAGGGAAAAGCTGAATTTGTTAATCATAAATGCAAATTGGCAAAAATGCAAGGTTGTGTGCTTTTTTTCCCCCTAGAAGAATTCATCAGCTCAATTAGTGGGCAGAGAAGATAGTCTGTGGAAATGACCTGGGGTCAGAGTTTCAGTGCTCTGTAAGGTGCAAAGGAAGTAGAAGAAACAAGTGTGCCTGGGACTGAGGGGTGCAGCAATAGAGTAGGTGATCTTCTGTAAACTGTAGTCTTGGAGGTTGGATCAGGAAAGATGTGAATGCCAGCAAGGGATTGGCCAGTGCTGACAAGTTGAGATCATGAGAAAGCATATGGAACTGGAGTGCAGGTATGAGAGGTCTGGATGATAGGGAGAGTCTTGGATGTGCGTGCTCACGATTTCAGAGGGGAAGCAGTTACAGCTTGATGCCAAGGCCCTGGATTAGGCCAGTGGGAGGAGTGATTTAGTTGGAGTAGAAGTACAGATTAGAGGTCATGGAAATTTGATGCCAAGGTTGATTAGATTTTACACATTGTTAATACAGGGCTTGAAGAAAAGAAAAAAAGTAAATAACATATAAATAAAATAAAATTCTCTTATTTGAGACACAAGCTTCCGGGGCATGCTAGTCACTCTAACTTTTCGTTTCTATCATTTACAGAAGAAGTGGAACACCATGGGGGTATGAGGATGAGAGTCCGAGGCTGAGGGGGGTGAATTGAGAAGATGACACGTTGGCTCCTGCCCCAGGCTGGCAGGGATTTGTGCAGCTTCCAATGCAATGGTGTGCTCGGTGGTACTGTCAGGACTTGATCCTACTGGGGAAGCAGGCTGGAAGTTTCCACACAGGCTCAGCAGACTGGGAGTTGGGAATGTTGAGGAGGGCAGTCTCTGAAAATGCAGTTTCTGGGGCTAGTTCCTAGAACTGAGATTAACAGGGAGAGAGAGGGAAAAGAAGGAGGGAAAGGAATTCATGTTTATTAAGGCTCCATGCTAGACACTTTACAGACTTCCATTTAATTCTCATAGTAATTCTGCACAGGAAGCATGATTATCCTCACTTTAAAAAAATGTCAGCTTGCTGTAACGTGATGTAAATTTCTATGTGAATGCAGAATTTTCTTCTTGAATTCCAAAACTTACCAATGCAGAAATAGAAAGTTAAATAATACACAGAAATAAAAAGGCATGCCAATAAGCAGTATAGCCTTCAGAGCTGCCTTCGGGGCCTAGACAATATTTTCTTGTATCTTTCCTGCCTCCTTTGTTTAATCTCGGCTCAGGGTCTGTTTTATCATTTGACAGAATTCAAATTGCTGTTTCTAACCTTCACCAACATAAATATTCCAAATGCATACTCTGAAGAATAATTCACTTCAGACTCTCTGTCTGAGGAGGTAGTTGTGATGAATTGAAAATATTGGATTGAGAATTAGAACCATGGATTCTGATTCAGGTCCTTGCTACTGACAAATTCTGCGACCCTTGGTAAGACATTCAGCCCTTTGTGTCCTTATCTTTAAAACAGGGATAATGATACCTGCATTGCTTACCTTATAAGATTGATTGTAGGTTAACTGAGACAGTGTATGTGAAATGGTTATATGGTTATGATATGCTAGGCAGATGGCATGGACTAGTGTTCCTGAGCCAGGGCATTTCAGAACCACTTACTATTTTATTTTATTTTATTTTTATTTTAGTAAGAGGAGGGGAGATAGAGAGACAAACTCTCTCACATTCACCCCAACCGGGGTTGACCCAGCAACTCCCATCTGGGGCCGCTGACAATCAAGCTATGTTAAGTGCCTGGGGCTTCACAGAGCCATCCTCAGGGCCTGAATCAATTCAGCCATGGCAGCAGGAGGAGAGGGGAGAGAGAAAGAGAGAGAGGAGGTGGAGGAGAAACAGTTGGTTGCCTCTCCTATATGCCCTGACCAGGAATCAAACCCAGAACTTTCACACGCCGGTTCGACGCTGTTCCGCTGAGCCAAAGAACCACTTACTTTATTTTATGTCATGCCTCAGACAGTGTACAACACTGTGAAACAGGTCCACAAACTTTTTCTGAAACCTTTGTGGCCAAATGTCATTCAGAATGAAGAGAGTTTTTTATGATTTTAGATAGAAAATGTAGTTCCCATCTTGAATATTACTTAACACCCCTATGGAGGTCTAAGGCCAGCGCTTTATAATCTCACACATAAATACTTCTTTAGCAACATTCATATTAAAAGGGATAAACAAAGATCATAAATAGCTTTGTTTTCATTTGATTCAGTATAAGAGGTTGAACACAACGGCCATCTAAAGATATCAAGTCCTAATCCTTAGAACCTGTAAAGGTTACCTTATAAGGAAAAAGGAACTTTGCAGGCATGATGGAATTAAAGATTTTGATATTTTTGCAGATTTGATGGGTAAAGTGTGATTATCCTGGATTACCTGAGTGAGCCTTAAATGCCATCAGATGTGTCCTTATAAGAGGAAGACACAGGGAGATTCGAAAAGCACATGGAAGAGGAGAAGGCAATGTGACCATGGAAACAGAGACTGGAGTGGTGCAGTCACAGCCACAGTCACAGTCACAGTCACAGTCAAGGTCAAGGTCAAGCCACCAGGAGCTGGAAGAGGCAAGAAACGAAGCCTGTGCTGGTCCCTGGGGAGTGCCACCTTGCCAACACCTCAGTTGTGGCTCCATGAAACTGACTCTGAAAACTGATTCTCTGCGAAATGGGGAGAGAATAAATTTCTATTGTTCCAGTCACCAAGTTTGTGGTCATCTGTTAGAGCAGCCATAGGAAACCAATAGTCAGGCTTTGCTGCCAAATGGCATGAAAAGAACGCCAAGAGTTTATTTTTTTTTGACTTTGGAAATTGCAAATAAGACTGTGGACCTGTGTCTAGGACTGGTACTCAAGGATCTTTCAACATGGTTGTTGTGCTGTCTTGTTCATTCACAGCCAGTCAGAATTATTGGAGATATGCCCTGACCAGTTGGCTCAGCCCAGTTTATGGACATCCTGGGTTCGATGCCTGGTCAGGGCCCACAAGAGAAGCAACCATCTACGTCTCTCCCCTCCTCTCTCCTCCTTCTCTCTTTCTTCTCCTCCTGCAGCCAGTGGTTCAGTTGGTTCAAGTGTCAGCCCTAGGCACTGAGGATAGCTCTGTTGATTCAAGCATTGACCCCAGATAGAGGTTGCTGGGTAGATTCGGTCAGGGGCATACTGGAGTCTATCTCTTCTCCTCTCACTTAAAAAATAAAAAGAATTACTGGGAAATTGGGGACCAGGGTGGGGGGGCAGATAGGGCAGGAATGGCTGCTAGTATTGCCCAGTGACTGTGAGGTATGTTGAGGAAGAGTATAGGATGGGCTTATCCAAAAGCAAAGTTTGAGCTAGCACAGCAAGGTGTTTCACCTAAGGAGCACAGCAGTCTCACTATAACTCAAAATAAATCAGGCAAATGGCTGTCTTCAGGGACCCAAGTAATAGCAGGGTGTATCCAGAGGTAGGTGATTCTCAAGAATGCAGGTAAATAAACACAGGTTTAGAGAATCTGGGAAAGCGAATCTGAGTATCAAGTGGCAGCTGAGAGTCAGAGGAAAGGCTAGGACATCAAGGGACATAGGTTACTATAATAGAAACTAAAACAATATAGACTGATACAGAAGCTCAGTTGTATCGTGTGTGTGTGTGTGTACATGATACTGGCTGGGATACTTGGGTGAGAGAGGTTCTTTATTAGAGGACATCTTGAAATGGGTTGGGAATGATGATTTAGGAAGGTGCCAGTGTCCTGAGCCAAACTAGCAGCAAGAAGAACTTGAGTGAACACCACGGAAGTCTGACTTGGGTGCGAAGCAGGAGCCTGGGTTAGCACTGAAGCACTGTCATGGGCCAGAACAAGAGACTTGACTCGTAATACTCAGCCCAAGGAAAATGGTTCCGAGGCCCCAAAGTACTCACACCAAGCTGGGCCAGAAAACCGGGCTCAGTAGAATCTGAAGGGGTAAAATGATTGGGCCCAGCAAGAGAGAGCCACAGGCCAGGGAAGGGAAAATCTGTGGTGCTGAGGGTGGGGCTGGGGCGGGTCAGGGGGCAGAACAGCAGCCGAGCTTGTTTTTGTCTTTTGTTTGTTTTAAAATCAACTTCCTGATGATAAGATAGTCCTTGTATCATGACACAACTGTCAGTGTGTGATGAAATTACTTAAAAATCTCCATTTTGAAGCTCATTTAGTTTCTCTACAGGCTATTAAAAAAGTAATGATCTAACGTAGAGGGCCAGGTTAAGTAAACCATGGGCATCTGTGCAGCCAACATTTTACAGCCATTAAAGCCGTGTTTACAAAGAGCTCCTCAAGGCCTGGAGAAATGTTTACGCTATCATGGTGTGTGAACAGGGCAGGATACAAGCTTGTTTAGAGATTCTGAAAAAAAACAACAAACACAAAATAAAAACCATGCATGAAAAACAACCTAGTAGGAAATCCATCGAAATGTTAATACAATGATAGCTTCTGGATAGTGGGGCTCAGAATATTTTTTAAAAAAATCATCTTTCTAGTTTTCTATTTTCCAAATTATCTGTGCTTCATTTTTTCTCTTAGTTGTTTTTTGTGTTCTTTTTTTTTTTTTACTGTTTTTATATACTGTACTTTCGTCATAAGGATTCAATATGGTCTACTTTCTGAAAGAGCTACTTATCTGTCTTTAACTTAAAATAAAAAATTTTATGTTTCAAAGGGTAATAACTACCAAAAAAAAAGATATTGCATTAACATTTCTAATTATATAAAGTCAAGATACAAAACACAAAACAACTAAACGGATATGGCTCTCCCTCTCCCCAAATCAAACTTAAGTAGAAGCGGCCTTCTTCTTCTTCTTATCTTCTTTTCATCTTCCATAAAACAAAACTGGCAAGAAACTTCAGACTATGAAAAAGTACTTGGACAAGATCACAGTGTGGTTCAGGATGGCTTTCATTTTGCCATTTAAACCATTTGCTTCAGGAAGAGGCTGCTTTTAGAGGTGGGTGTGGTGAAGGAGCTGTCCTCCACACCAGCCTTCAGATTTCTCCTAGGGTGGGGATTCTTCAAAACTCTTCTCAGGCATTATCTCTTCCAGGATGCCCTCTCATAACCCTGAGCTGGAGGAAGTGTCCTTCCTGCTCTCTCAAAACCCTGTGCGTGGCCCTGTCAATGTGCTTATCATGTGACATCATTTTATGGATGAGGTTTTGTAAGAGTCTCAGAGTGGCACAGACTGGTTTTCGCTTCTGACAGTCTCAATAACATTTAGCAGAGACCCTAGCAGATAGTAGGAGCTGAATAAGTGTTTGTTAAATGAACTGAGCAATTCTTTATAAGTGTGAGAAATGGTATTAGCTTCCCAGGGCTGCCATGACAAAATACAACAAACTGGGAGGTTAAAAAAGATGCAGATTTATTTTTCTCACAATTCTAGAAGCCAGAAATCTAAAATGAAGTTGTCGGCAAGGTTGGTTTTTCTGGTTTTGACAGAGGGTCTGTTCCATGCCTCTCTCCTACACATTGGGGTTTGCTGGCAAGCCTGGGTGTTCCTTTGTTGGGGGCAGTGAGAACAAGAACAGCACCAGGTGATAGATCGGTAGGGTTGTCTGAATCTTGGTTCCGCAAGCTTGGCACTTGACTTCTGGCTAGGAAAGAATTCGGAGCCAAGACTCAAAATACAAGAAGTGGTTTATTTAGAAGGTCACAGAGGCAGAAGGAGTGAGTGGTAGAAGACATGGGCTTTAGGAAACAGGTTATAGAGGCAAAAGAAGGGGAGCTTAGGAGAAAGAGAGGAACGTGCCTGTGGAAAGGAAAGGGGAAAGGCGTGGGCATGCTCCCGGGAGGGAGAGCCTGCTGGGATCCACCAACCTAAGGGCCTTTAAGGGTGGAGATATTAGGGATGATCTCAACATAATACAATACCATGTTATAATAATTAAGTTAAATATTATAGAAAAAAAAAAAAAGTCCAAGCGTGCTTTTTTGGTAATTAAATGAAATAAATGACAAAATTAAATTTATTCTGACATTAAAAAACATTTTTATGTTACATTTTTTGTTATGCTTTTTAAAATTCATAAAAAAGAGGGGTTAAAAAATAAAAAAATGACAAAAAAGTTATCTTTATATATATATATATAGATAGATAGATAGATACATTCTTAGTAAGATTTAGTAAATTTGGGAGGTCCTGGTGCAAATGTGTTAAGTTTTTTCATTCTTGTGTTTATGAGAAACATGGGCCTGATGTGTCCTAGCGATTTCTTCAATGTTTGGGCATATATTTGAAAGGCAAACTCTCATTTCCTCATCAATACATTGAAGAATTCCTCTCTTTTTACCCTTAATTGTGTTGAGTGCAGAAAACCCCCACCATACATATCATCTTAACTTTACACCAAACACAGGATAGAAGAAACTTGCCTCCGGTCTTTCCAGGGAACATGGAGGGGGGGGGGGTAGTGTAAACAATCCAGTACCACAGCTTAACAGCCTTTTGCAACCTAATCAGGCAAGTGAGGTGGGGGGTTGGATAGACTGTCAGTTTACAGCCAACTCCCCACACCTCTGTCCCCCCAAAATCTAAACTCCAAAAACCCTGTTGGTTTTTTGGTCCCCAACAGGCGCATATTTCTCTGGAATACCATAGGGCACACCTGGAAATCTTCTAGAGCACCTGGAAATCACCAGTGTGCCCTGGTGCACACTTTGAGAACCACTGTCCTAGACGCACAGAAACAACAAACAGGATTTACTTAAGGCAAAGATAACCCCTTTATTAAAGAAGTTATTGACCCTGGCTTGTAGGCTCAGTAGATAGAGCGTCATCCCAGCATATGGATATCCCGGGTTCAATTCCCAGTCAGGACACACAATGACATTTACTTCTCTTCCCCTCCCTCTACCTCTTCTCTTCTTCTTCTCCTGCAGCCAGTGGCTTGATTGCTTCGAGTGTCAGCTTTGGGGGCTGAGGATAGCTCGTTGATTTGAGCATTGGTTCCAGAAGAAGGTTCCTGTGTGGATCCCAGTCAGGGGTCATGTAGGAGTTTAGGAGTTTGTCTCACTATCTCCCCTCCCTTCACTTAAAAAAAAAATAAGTTATATGCCTGGGGCTTGACCACCCAGCATAACCTGCCCATTTAGGAATTTACAATCAGATCACCCTGTGAGGTTACTTTCTATAGAACCCCTTTTTCATCCACAGGAATCTGGGGTTAGTGGAGTAGATGAGCAATTTGTTAACAAAATGACTTCTATTTCACCCTAGACTACCAGCATACTTGGTAATCTTTGATTCTAGTATCTATCTCACATCTGACCCCAGGTACACATTAGAGATTCTGGCACCAAGTGAAGTAGGTAAGGAAAAAGTCAAGCATTTTTCTCCTAGGAATCATGAAGGAAGAGAATGTGTTGGCTCTGTGTATCGCAACAAAATCTGAGGGAAACACTCTACTGAAGAACACTCTACAGTTGTCTTAATCACGTATTTTCTGACAAAGAGAGCCCAGAAGAATGGTAACATATTTGGCAGAGATTACATTCTTGTAAGTGGCTCTGTGGTAAATTTTATATGCAACGTGTAGCTCTGGGGTTTGAGGAGCCAAGGGAGATAACACTGTTGTTTCTCGTTGAAACCAAAATTTAAAGCATGTTTATTATTCATTGTAAAAGAGCAATTAATAAAAACAAAACTGGAAATTATCTCAGTAAGTGCATATCCCCAAGTGAAATGGTTCCCATAAGCTACTTCTTTGTGAGAGTCCTTTTTCCTGAAACTTCAACTGAACTGTTTATTGTCTAACCTGAGGAAGATGTAGGACAGGCCTTAACACTTCCATGACGAGAGACTGCAATTCTTATGTGTGTGAGCCCTTGCGATATATATACATTTGTGGTCCAAGAATATCTAAACTTAACGGCGAGTTTCAGACTTGAATATCAGACAGTGAAAGGAAAAATTAGAGATGAAATGTTCTTGCTTTGAGTAGGACCAGGTCATTTAAATTGAGTTGAGTTGACACAAATATATTACAAATGGAAGAGAAAGACAAGGAGGTGGCATGAAGGAATGCTGAACTAAAGCAAGGGGTGACCCAGGATGGACATCTATCAAAGTTCCAGGAAAGACTGTTTACTCCCCAGACTCCTGAACAGGCGACTGGGATTTGCAAAGGCAAAAAAAAAAAAAAAAAAAAAAAAAAAGACAAGAGCTGGATCTTGTCAAGGGCAACCAGGGTTTTCAGTAGCTTCATACATGCTCTGGGTCATTTTTGATAACCAAGTGCCTCTTTTGTAACCCCGGCAAAAAGGAAATATTTGTCCTGCAAATGGCACTGGACTGGACTGTGACATGGGCTCTGAGCATTCCAGCCTCAGATAATTAATACTCAAGAAGTTTTCCTGTTGAGCAAGAGTTCAAGAAAAGTTTATACTGACTTCACAATGGGCTCCAACCAAAAGCTTCAGCACCCTTTTATTTAAGGTATTAACTTACTCGTTCCCCTAGTTTGTATGTAAAACTGGCTAAGGAGAAAAGGGCACCATGAAAACAGATTTTTTTAAAAGTCTGGTTTTGAACTATGCTTGGTATGCTAAAATAGTTAATTCTTCAAAACTTGGCATTTAGAGAAGAGGGTGGATTTAAAGAGAGGATGACCAGCTGGCTAATTACATGTTGCCAACATTTCCCTCTGGGTTACTTACTGGATGAGTCCTGTTTATGTCAAAGACAGACTCTGTCCTTAACCCTCTTTCATGGCCAAGAAATGGAATGCCATGCATTTTACCTAGATGAGATGTCCTGGTGAAACCCAGCACAACCAAGCCCGCTTCCCTCTCTTGGTGGGCCAGACAAGGCAGGTGGTACTAGAGAAGCAGTGTGGAGAAATTTCGAGACAGGCTGAAAATTATGAACAACTAAGATCCCAGTTTACCATCCCTTCCATCTCCTTTTAGAGAAGGTAATGTCTTATCTTTTAGATGTTTTGTGAAGTCAAAAGCTATTGAAGTCACAGTCAAGGCTAAGTGTCTCATCACGAAAACAAACTAATTTATCGAAGCTCCACTGCCCAGCTGAGCCCTGTGGGTAAAGTGGGGGTTGAGATAGTAAAGTCGATGGGTGTGAGGTGGGATGGCCTCTTCTCACTTCATAATTTAAAAAAAACAAGCCTCCAGAGACCTTTGAGGTGTTTTTAAGAAGAGGGGCCAAGTATAAAATTGATGGAGCCTTGAAGAGAAGTAGAGTTGGAGGGGAGATGAGAGTATGTGTGAGGGGCATTTGCTGGATGTTTCTCTCAAGGCCATTCATAAGAGTTCTATCACAAGAGACAAATTCTAGTAGGAATAGCAAAATCAAATGCCTCTATAGGCAGGGACTAGTGGATAATATAAATGTTTGAGTGTAAGATCATAGGGACAGATGGGGACCATATCAAACTGCAGAACACATGTCCGGTATAAAGGCAAATAAATTAAAAAAAAAATAAAAACAGCGTGTTGACCAAACAAAACATATCTGTGAACTGTATTTTTGCTCAAGGGCCATCAATTTGTGACTGCTATCTAGTGAGAGCTCAATATCGAGGGTCTGAGTTTTGAGGCTGTACTTATTTGTTGAAAATGGTTTGCAAAACTGCTTTATAGAAGGTAAAGCTATTGTTCAAAATTTCTGTCATGATTTAAATGTATGTAAAAATCTTTTTCTTTTTTTCCTGTTCTTTTTCTATTGCCATAAAATGCAGAACATGTCCTTGGAAGAAAGATCTTCATCTTGCATATTGTCAGGGGGCTGCCCTTCACTTTCTGAATGACTAGCTCAGCGTAAACACTCAGAGAGTCCCCCTCCATCGTCCCACCCCAACCTCAGGGGTTATCCGCACACCACTCTGGGCCTCACCTTAATCCCAGGCACACTCGGCTCTCTTCTGTGTCCTCTCCAAACGCCAGTGGCACAATAAAGGAAGCAAGCCATCATAACAGTGAGTTTTAAGTCAGTTTTGTGAATGGGGCCGGAAGTTTTTGTTGATTAGAAGAAGAGATTACTTTGTAGCCTTGTATAAATAAATCAAAACAAATTCCTCTTAAAGTGGGTGCCCCTATGCGGAGAAGATTTGAATGGGTAAGATTTATAGTTAGGATAATATTTAGCCAAGGACATACTAACTCTGTAGAAATTTAGTTTTAGATTTCTCACCTGAGAATTTTTCTCTAAATTTCTCAACAGAGATATTATCTAAAACAAAAAAAAGCTTTAATACATAATATGTATTTATCAAACAGTTCTAAGGCTAAACACTATAGTAGTTCTATGCTACTGGCCTTAGCTTACCCCTGTTACTGTTGCTGCATTTCCCAGAATGCACTATGATGAAGCTGGAGTGTCTGTGCTAATCTTCCTCTGGTTAGACCACAGCCTCAGGATCCTCTGCCGCAGTCAGACATAAAATAAACATTCATATTCCAGGCTGCTGGAACAAAAATAAGACTAGCAAACAGTCACCAACCCCATAGTGTGTACTTTGTAGTGTGTGCGTGAAAAGTGAAATAGAAGTGTATCGGATGGCTGATAATAAGAGGAGAGCCATCAGTCTAGCAGGAGTAGAAGTTGGTTAAGCAGATTGGAACCAGACTATACAGGCAATTTTGCTAGCTAGACTGAGGAGTTCAGACATTTTCTTGAATGTAGGGAGTCCTTGCATGCTTATGAGGAGGAAAGTGAAATGGTGGAAGAACTTCTAGAAAGCTCAACATGACAGACATCAGCAACATGGTCTGAAAGAGGGAGAGACTGGAAACTTGGAAATCAAGCACAATAAATCCAAGTCTTAAACCATCTAGTGAGTTATAGTGACAATGGGATACTTAGTTATATGATGAATAGCTAACAGTAAGTGCATGTTCTCCATGTGCCAAGGACTGCTGTACATGCCTTAGAAGCATTAATTAATACTTGCAACAACACTTTGAGATGGATGCTATTAATTATCACTCTTGTCTGACAAGAAAACAGTCTCAGAGCAGTAAAGAAAATCGCTCAGTGTTATCTGGTTAGGAAGTGTCTGAGCTGGGATATAAACCATGGTTGCAAGGCCCTCACCTTCAACTACACTCTACACTGCCTTCCAGCAATTTGTGGCTGAGCTTCTTGATCCCTGGCCTTTCCCTGACATTGTAGTGAGGCTGGACTGGTACCACTCTGCTTCATTGTCTATTATTTTTGTACACAGACCTCTAACCCAGGTGGCATGCTTGCCCAGGTGTTAACTTTAGACACTCCAAACACTTTCCTATGCTTGCATCTATTTCAAAGGATACCTGTGAGCCAAGAAGGGTAAGATAAGGCACAAATACTATAAAATATATTCCACACGACTGTTCATCACATTCTAAGAGAAAGGAAGGAAATTCAGTTCTTTTTCCCCTGTTGCTGTTCATTAGCTGTTAATGATGTTATTTGCTTGGCCTCGTTGGCCTTGGGTCAGTGGTCTTAGGATGCATTTGATTTCAAAATGGGAGTTTTGGAGCTCACCTGATGTCAAATTGTTTGGTGTTTTACTGGCATCCTTCAGTCATCACTAGATGAGGAAAATTTATTGTAAACTCACACTGCCTACATGTTTTTGTCAAAGTTATTGTGAAAGATCCCCGCACTTTTTGAGTCTGTGGATAATCTAGTCAAATACAACCTTGTAAAAACAAAACCAAGAACAGATATTTGCCATTTAAGTTTCTTCTAACACTACCTTACCAATTAAAAACCTGATGCAGAATCAACCAGAAGGTGGTCTAATTAGATAATGTTTAAATTAAGGTAATTTCATATAGGCAGCATAGAACAATTTATATATATATATATTTATTTTCTCACTATGAAACTTTCCTATGTAGGACAGCCATTAACTCAGAGAATATTATTTTGGCTAAGGCTCTAGATTTATATATTTACTTTTTAAATACTACCTAATAATAAATACTGCAGTGTTAAAGGAATTCTATTGTAGAAAAAACAGGCTATACCTTAGTTATAAACCTAAACTACACTGCTTACAAAATTTAGGGGACCAGGGAATGTGCAGATACTCCAGTACTTTCAGCCTTTTGTATGGTGCATTTTCACCAATGAAATAAAAATTGGTTTTGCATCTCATTTGAATAATCAAACAACTTTCTTTGACTTGTTTGCTTTTCTGATGTTCTTGTTTAATAAAAAAAAATCAAGTGCTTCTTTTTTTATCACTTCATATTCATTTTGAGATATCCCCTAATTTTTGTGAGCAGTATATTTACAAATGACTGTCATCATATCATATAACGAAGGAACTTACAGATTTGATTTGATATCAATTTCAACAAACATTTATTGAAGACCCACATATTACTTGATTCATATGCTGTAGTTTCATTGCTAGCTGGATTCTCTGTGAACTCTATTAAGAATATGTTGTTTACTGTTTTAGCAGGATGCCCTCTGGTCAGTCCCAGCAACACTCCACTGCATCAGCAGATCAACCTATTGATTAATGCTCCAGTCTATTTTAAAGTTTAAACTTTGGCCAGGCAGTGATTCAGATGGATTTATTTTTGTAAACAAGCAGATTACAACGGCAAGCAGATTTAGAAGTACTACTGAGAAATTCTGAAACCATTTTGTTTAGAAAGTTCAACAAATGAATTGATTCCATAAGAGAAATATCTAAAGCACAACAGCTAAACAATAGAAGTTCTCTGATTGTCAGCCTTTAAATATGCATTGATAAACTTGTCAGGTCTCTGTAAAAATACAGTATGGAGATATGTAAGATTAAGCTTATTAGAAAACTTATGAAAGCAGTATTAAAATTTTAAAGTAATTCTTATTTGATTAAGCATGGGTCCAACTTCAGTCAGAAATGGTCTTAAAAAGTAGGACTTTTTTTTTTTTTAAACTGTAGAGAAAGTTTATCAAATTCCTGAGGAAAAGTTTAACATTTGGGTCACTCTCCCTAATAATATTGGGTTTATAGAATTGATATTGATCGAGAACTAAGAATTCTATTTCTGCTTAGGAGCTTTAAAAATTGACTTCAGAGAATCATTTTTTAAAAGATAACCTTCTCCAAATCCATGTTTCTTATTAAATTTTGCTTTACATTATTTTACTGGATTTTATTTAATATTTTGCCTTCAGAACTCCGGATTTTTTAAAAAATTTAAACAATAGAATTTCTTAAAATGGGTTTTGCATAGATGACATGTCAAATACAATCAATTAAAATTTTTTAAATCTATATAATATATAAACATCTTATAATAAAACATCGAGATGCATTGTTTGAACAGACCCCTCCGTGCCCCTCCCCGTAGTGTCTCTGGCTGTAGTTCTGGGCCTGTCTTTAACCCTCTGAGTGGACACATACACAGGCAGCTATATAGACACACATAGACAAGTGACTTTCAAGTCTTCCCCTTTCATTTAGATTCCATTTAATGAGAAAATTCATTTTGTTGGTAAAACAGTTAACAGACTTGACAAATAATGTTTATCTCCTCCAAACAGTTATTTGTAAATTAACAGTGAAAGGAACTAATTAAATGAATGCTTCTCGTTAGGGAATCATTTCTCTGGTCCTACTTCTCCTGTCCACAGCTGAGGAATTCTTTGTTAGTGTCTAGGGAAATGTAGGAGATGTGCCACACTCTGTCAAGGCCATTATACCACTTGTTTCTGTCCCACATTATTACTTTTATGCTCAGAAAAAGTACGGTGTTTGAAATTTTGATGACCTTCCGCCATGCCTTCTCTTCTTTTCCTCCCTGTTTATCTTTTTCTTTCTTTCTTTTTTTTTTTTTTTTTTTTTTTTTACAGAGACAGAGAGAGGGTCAGAGAGAAGGATAGATAGAAACAGACAGACAGGAACGAAGAGAGATGGGAAGCATCAATCATCAGTTTTTCGTTGCGACACCTTAGTTGTTCATTAATTGCTTTCTCATATGTGCCTTGACCGCGGGCCTTCAGCAGACCGAGTAACCCCTTGCTCAAGCCAGCGACCTAGGGTCCAAGCTGGTGAGCTTTTTTTGCTCAAACCAGATGAGCCTGCGCTCAAGCTGGTGACCTGGGGGTCTCAAACCTGGGTCCTCTGCATCCCAGTCTGAAGCTCTATGCACTGAACCACCGCCTGGTCAGGCTCCTTCTTGTTTATCTTGCCTCCCCTTTTATCTTTATCCTTTTTCCTTTTCCTAAGTCTGTCAGGCACTCATGCTTGCTGTTGACTTTCAGGATAAACCATACATATATTTTAAAAGCGGAGTCATATTTGCTGGATGGGTTACACCCAAATGCCAGTGAGTACTGGCTTCCTGGTATTGTGGCCCAGTGACTTCTGGAGTCAGAGAGAGCCAAGTTTGAGCCCAGCATCATTTGCTCTGTGGCCATAACGCATTCCTTAATTTAGCTAACCTCAGGTTCCTCTTCGATAAAATGGGGGGTAATAAGATCCTTCTCATATGGCTGTTGTGAGGAAATGATGAAATAATGTATGTAAAATTTCCTAGCATGATCTCTCAATAAGCAGTGGTTATTATCACCCTAATGTTGGCACTTGCCTTGTGAATGAATGGCTAGGGAGATAGGGAACATCTCCGTAAATCTTCACCAGTGGCTTGGCTTCTGGGAAAGCACTTCCTGAAATTATAAAATCTTTTGTGAGGAAGTGAAAAAGTAGGGATCAAATGTAAAGTGACCCAGCAAATTCACTAGGTAAAGAATTTTGAATTAGATAAAGTTCAAAGGGGTAAGTGTACAACGTTTACGGGACAAAATCAAAATGCTGCCATGCAAGATGGCAAAGGTGGTCGTTAAGCCAGCATGGCTACCCTTTTAGAATTGCTAACTAAGTGCCGGTTATTCATAAAGCCAACTAGATAGTGGGATGCATGTAAAGCAAAGGGCAGGAAGTGGCCTGTCAGCTTTTCCCAGCACTGGCCTGACCCCGACTGTGGCTACGTGGTGTCTCCCCTTTATTTATTTATTTATTTTATTTTTTTATTTTTATTTTTATTTTTATTTTTTGCATTTTTCTGAAGCTGGAAACAGGGAAAGACAGTCAGACAGACTCCCGCATGCGCCCGACCGGGATCCACCTGGCACGCCCACCATGGGGCGATGCTCTGCCCACCAGGGGGCGATGCTCTGCCCATCCTGGGCGTCGCCATGTTGTGACCAGAGCCACTCTAGCGCCTGAGGCAGAGGCCACAGAGCCATCCCCAGCGCCCGGGCCATCTTTGCTCCAATGGAGCCTTGGCTGCGGGAGGGGAAGAGAGAGACAGAGAGGAAGGCGCGGCGGAGGGGTGGAGAAGCAAATGGGCGCTTCTCCTGTGTGCCCTGGCCGGGAATCGAACCCGGGTCCTCCGCACGCTAGGCCGACGCTCTACCGCTGAGCCAACCGGCCAGGGCCGTGTCTCCTCTTTAAGGAGGATGTGGGGAACGGCAGAACTCCAGAGTAGAGCAAAACGTAATTTAGGCTTAGGAAATAAGGACTACGAGGAAAGGCCAGAAGCTGTGGGGTTATTTAGCTTAGAGAATTGAGTTCTAACAGATTTGAAGGGTCATTATAAAAAAGATATTGGTTGTTTCCCATTTCCATAAATAACGGGATAAGTGGAAAGAAGCTTACACTGCACTCTGGAAGGTTTGGGGCTGTGAGAATTATTAATAAGGAGGCTTTCAAGGCTCTTGAGGTAACTGTAGAGAAGAATGTACAACTATGGGTGTGCCCACTCATTCACATTTACCTGCAAAAGAAGAATAAAGGTGCTTTTCAAATACTAGCTTTTGAATTGTCCAGTTACTTTTTGTTTGAAATAATTTAGTTGTTGACTATCCAGATCCAGTTATTAACAATACTTTAGTTTGAAAGTGTAGAAACGAATTAGAAAGGTTCAGGATTTTCAGAGACAAAGACTTGCCCATAATATCGGTTTCAGTTAACATCAACTGAAATGCTCTTTGAGGTTACATTTATTCACCACATCGTGGAAGAATCCACTTCAGTTGTGACTTTTTGTTTGTTTTAAAAAAAATTATTTGCAGGTTTGATCCGCAATCAGGGCACTTACAAGAGTCAATGAATGAATGCATAAATAAGTGGAACAACAAATCGATGTTTCTCTCTCTCTCTTCCTTCCACTTATTTATGCATTCATTGGTCAGTTGCCACAACTTTGGCATACTGGGATGACTCTTTAATCAATTGAGCTACCCGGCCAGGTGGTTGTGACTTTTAGGAAAAGTCTGATAAACCCCAGTGTGGTGTCCGTATTACTGCATATCAAGGCTTCAGTGACGGGTTTCTTGCCTTTCATTTGTGTTCCTGGATGGTCATAGGGAAGGTACGGCCCAGCAAGTACTGTGAGAAAGAGTCTCAGCTCAGAATGTGGTAGTGTCCAAGTTATAGGGAGAGGAGTACATTTGCTTCAGGAAATATGTGGTCTGTCAATGTTTCCTTCTATCTTCCAATTTAGGTGGTTGGTGACTAACTTCTGTTTGGATGCTCCTTCTGCTGTTTAGTGAGGCTATTCTTAGTAAGAATTTCAAAAACTCAAAATAGCTTTATTTATAGTATTCCTTTTTTCCTTTCTGTCTATCATTCTTTCTATTATCACTTCTGTTAATAATTCTCAGTTACATCAGCAATACAGAACAATATCTTTTGAGATATTTCCTCATTAGGATATATATAATACCGCTTTTTTTTGGGTGAAAATTCCTGGGTATGGATATATTGTAATTGAAAAAAATTATAATTGGTGATAATTATGGAAGTCAGAATCATTGTTACCTGTGGAAGGGTATTATTGATTGGAAGTGGCATGTGGGAATGTTTCTGGGGCCTGTTTGTGTTCTGTATTTGGCTCTGGGTGCTGATAACATGGGTTTATACACATGAAAATTATCTTGTTTGTATACTTTATTGTATGTAAATTATACCTTAATAAAAAGTTTAAAAACATGATTAAAGTCATTATACTTCAAAGATATTATAAATAATTACAATATATTCTTGAAGAAATATGACAGGGATATAGATAAGAAGAATGGGAGAGTTGAGAAGGAGTTGAGCTAACATGTATTAAGTACCTTCTACCTTGTGAGCATATTACACAATTTCTCATGTAATTATCGACCACTCTGTCAAGTGAGTATTCTTACTTCATTTTTGTAGATGAGGAAACAGACTCAAAGGGTAAGGAAATTGCCCCAATTCACACATACTTGATAAGTACCAGAGTCAGAAAATAAAATTATCTTATTTGGGGAAGAGAGGAATGTGTCTTCTTCTAGACTTACATATCACAAAACGATATAATATATTCCAGAAATAACATTCCAAATATTGCTAGTGAAGTAGTCATAACTGATCTTGAACAAAACTTTTTTCTGTCAGATTATAGATTGAAACCTGCTTTGTGGTCTACTGCCATACAACCCTGAATGCGCCCAATCTCGTCCGATCTCAGAAGCTAAGCAGGGTCGGGCCTGGTTAGTACTTGGATGGGAACTCGTTTTGTGGATTTGTTAGCATCAGAAAATCATGACATGTCAAAGCCAATGGACATCAGAAAGTCATGATATTTCAAAGCAATGGACATGAGGTTGGACCTGGCTGTCTTGTTCTTCAGTGTAGAGACAGCCAAGAAGAGCCATATACATATGATGTATATTCTAGCAGGAAAAACATAGGTCTGTACTGTTTATTTCTGTCCACTCTTGAGGCAACAAGGAATAAAATATCACTAACTTTAGGGGCATTTCTAAGGTGATTCTGCTGTCCTGTAACCTGGCTTCTTGTGGACAAACCCAAGTAGCTGAAATAAAAATGCTACATTTGTTCTTTTTTCCTTTTTCAAACCAGTCTTTCTGTGTTTATAAACTAAAGGGCCCAAAAGGCATTGCCAACTTTTCATGCATTTTAATACATACCTATAAAACTAAATCAATGAAGGAAGCACGCATTACTCATGTAATCAATGATCTAAAGAAACCACATCATTTACTTTTAGGTTATATGAGTCAGACTGCTGGCTGATGAAAGAAACCAATTTGTACAAAGATTTCGGGGCTTTTGTTTCCTTGCGTGCAAAATTGGGCCTCTTTCATGGCTAACGTTCTAAGATTCTATAGTTTACAGCCCCAGCAAATGTGCTCTTTTGGGTTTAAACGTTGTCTGGCTCTCAATAGATAACATTTCAGAATAGAATTTACTCCAATTATGGGAGTGAGCAGATTATCTGAGGAGTATGTGTTCTTGTTACATTCCTGTCATTACTAAGAGAGCACAATTATCAATCTCTAAAGTATGGGTAAGTGGATTGATGTAAACAAGCTCATGCCAAGTGCTGAGACGTAATGAAAACATTATATAACTCAGTAATGAGAAGTGGAAAACAATTATCAACAGGAGGAGGAAACAAAATGCTTTTACTGAAAAGTATAGAAAAAGGAGCTTTGAAAAAGGCTGATGAGTTAACATTGAAGAGAAATATCCAGAACAAAGAAATCCAGTCTCTGTAAAAAAAACGATATAAAGGTTTATACAATTTATATTTTTATATGAGCATTCTTAAATTGTCCCAGATGGTCTTCTTTGTCATTAAATTGTTCTTAACTACCTTTAAATAAATGATTTTTATCATCCACAAGTTCCAAAACAAAACAAAAATCTTTAACCCTCGTACACATTTCTGAGGTTAAAAACCAAATCATTTTCTACAAAAGCATATAATTTTCAAGTTTTCCCAGGACCAAAATAAAAAAGAAAGTTTTCAGACACTGAAGTGGTTCAGGTTATCCTTTCATAAAGTCTAATTTGCGTCTTTGACAATAGGGAATTTCTAAAATTTCTCCATCAGTAAAACCTCACCTAGCACATTTTCTTCTAGTATGTATACAAAAAAAGAGACAAAACTTTCTTAAACACTCTGAAAATTAAACAGAGAGGAAGTGAATTGTTGCGTGAAAGGGCCGTGGGATAGGAGCGCCCACTTGATCCGCCGCTTGCCCATCGCATAAGCTTGGGCCGTTCACTCAGGCGCTGAGTTTTACCTTCAACCTCATAGCCCGTCTTTCTTTGTAAATTTTATTGATCTTCATTGCTGACAAAGCATTTGAGAGTATAGAAACAGATTTTTTTAGTTCACGGACTTGAAAGTCTTCAAATATTCGATATAAATATTCATCAATTTTGGCAAACGTGTTGTAAAGCCAGAAGGCACGGCCAGGGCCACCATCAGAGCAGCCTGGCCCATGCAGGTTCGCATTGGATTCGGACAGTCGGTAAAGAAACCATGGAGCCAAAAACTGGTGGGCCATAGTCTTTAATCTAGCTTGCACCCGGCGGGCAAGTAAAAATACACACTGGGCTCCAAAACCCAGTCACATTCAGTGCTCACAAAGCTACTGATTTATCCGAGTTTCCTAGAATCAAAGGTTTCTAGCTCACCAGCCTTATTCCCCTCAGTTCCCCATCTCCTTCCTTATCCCAGATACAAACTCTACACAAACTGGCATCTCACTCAGCACTCCACCATCTTGGCTGCTTTTCCTGGCCTTCTCCACGTGGCCTCCTCCCGCTGCTGGCTCTATTCTCTCTGCTCTCTCATGCTAACCTCAGGAACCAAGCGGCAAGTTCCCGTTCTACCCCTATTTTATAGTGTAGCTTCACAACATCTAATCCAATATACAAAATAGGGAAGTCTCTAATACAAAGTCACTTCTCTGAGGCATGATTGGATTGTACCACCCCTCATCAAAAAGGGTGGGAAAGGCTTAATCCCAAAACCAAGCCTCATGCTACAATTCTCAACACACATTAATATCACCTGGGCAACGGCCTCTTTAACAAAGTGAGCATAATACATTTTATCTGCCCAACACGTGTCAAATGTTATTAATGAGGAGATCGAAACAGATGTGATAATAATGATTAGTAGGCAAAACAAGTCTTTCCAACTGTTTGCCAAGCCAGGAGAAAAAATTTCTTTTTCTTCTACCCTCCTGTGGACGACTCCCCTGCAGCACTGTGGTTGGCTTTGACTAACCTTTGACTAACAGGCTCAGGTGTCATTCCAATTAAAATGTTAGCACCCTGCCTGACCTGTGGTGGCGCAGTGGATAAAGCGTCGACCTGGAATGCTGAGGTTGCCGGTTCAAAACCCTGGGCTTGCCTGGTCAAGGCACATATGGGAGTTGATGCTTCCTGCTCCTTCCCCTGTTCTCTCTCTATCTCTCCCTCTCTCTCTCTCTCTCCCCTCTCTCTCTAATAAAAATGAATAAATAAAATCTAAAAAAAAAGTAAATAAATAAAATGTTAGCACCCTGAGGGCAGGAACTGGACCACCACTCTGTGAGGATCTCACTATGTGGACTGTCCCTCCATGGCCCTCTGTAAACTTTGTGGGTCAATAAACAGCACAAAATTTTCCATTTGATTCTCCCCCATTTAGCAGCTTCCACCTTCTTTTTCCTTGTCTTTTGAAAAATAAGTGTAATATTTGCCCAGGGCAAACAGACTTGGGAGGCAGCATTACATAATGGATGTAAAAATCATGCTGGTTTAACTCTTTGCTCTCCGAATTATTAGCTCTTTGACCCTGGGGAAATTACTTAACTCCTCTCATACCTTCCTCTGGAAAATGAAGATAATAGGTTCTACTTCAAAAAGGGTACAGATTAGAGGAGACCATGTCTTAAAGACTTTAACAAGGTGCCTAGTATTAACACTTGATAATTGGTAGCTACAACTATTATTATTTCCTCAAAGGTACAGATATACCAAAAAAAAAAAAAAAAAAAAAAAAAAAAAAAAGCAAAAACAAAAGATGTCATCGGCTATTTCTTGTCTTTCCCTCTAGTGAACACATCAACTTCTGGATTGGAGTCAAGCGAAGGCTAAATGTTAGTAGAGATTAGGTCTGAGTCTCCTAACAAAATCTGTCTGGAACATAGATCCACTGATAAAAATTAGGTTTTTATGTTTTCAAAACTGAAAGAGGTGGGCCCTGGCCAGTTGGCTCAGCGGTAGAGCGTCGGCCTAGTGTGCGGAGGACCTGGGTTCGATTCCCGGCCAGGGCACATAGGAGAAGCGCCCATTTGCTTCTCCACCCCTCTCCCTCTCCTTCCTCTCTGTCTCTCTCTTCCCCTCCCGAAGCCAAGGCTCCATTGGAGCAAAGATGGCCCGGGCGCTGGGGATGGCTCCTTGGCCTCTGCCCCAGGCGCTAGAGTGGCTCTGGTCGCAACATGGCGACACCCAGGAGGGTCGCAACATGGCGACGCCCAGGATGGGCAGAGCATCGCCCCCTGGTGGGCAGAGCGTCGCCCCCTGGTGGGCGTGCCGGGTGGATCCCGGTCGGGCGCATGCGGAAGTCTGTCTGACTGTCTCTCCCTGTTTCCGGCTTCAGAAAATTGCAAAAAAAAAAAAAAAAAAACAAAAAAAAAACTGAAAGAGGTGCTTCAGAGTATTGAAATAGGAGAAGAATAGGGGTGGGCTAGGTAATAGTAATCATAGAGTATTTTATTTCGGGTAAATTATAACTTGAGGCAGTCTCTAGTAAAGCACTTAAACCACATTAGACAACTCCAGGGAATAAACTGTAGTGACTTTTGTTCTTTCCTAACTAGCAACCAACCCTTTAGAATTACATCTCCCTTTGGCTGTTTTGCCCTAAGACCATTATTGAGTTTCACCAGGGCTGCCTTACTGTATGTACTTTATTCACCATGTAGCAGTTGAGTCTTAAAGATGGGGGAACATCTTATGGATATGCTCACCAAATTTCCACCAGGTTTCTGCATTTGCTTCTGGAGATGGCTCAGAAAAATGCAGCGTCACCCTGGGTCATATTTCCAAAACTTCTTTCCTCCACTTGGATTTCTCATATATTAAGCCGATTATGAACAGCAAGAGCACTTCTGAAAACCTATGGAGCAAAAGATAGCAACATCTCCTGGACATAATAAGCATTTTCAAATCAAGTCAAATATAGCTCCCTTTGAAAGGCAGAATTAAACAAATGATGAACAAAATCTATACTTCCTGAGGCCAAGTGAATGTCCTCTTTTATGGAAGCAAATATACACTCCTTCCCCTTCCTTGAAGAAAGCCAGGTTTCAATTTATTTATTTTTGTTCAAGATTCAGCAGGAGCACAATGTTTTCTTATTTTATAGAGGCTTATTACAACACAATGACAGCACCACAATTTCCCGCAGGGGAGAGAGCTTTGCTTGGCTTTAGGCCAGATAAGCTGAGTGTCATTTAGCAATGGTGTACCTTTTGACACAGGCGAATACCTTTACGTTTATGTATTTTGTACTGTATTCTTTTAGGAAGCATTTTTTAAAATATTGTTTTTAACAGCATTTCAATAGAAGCAACAGTCAGACTTTGCATGTGAGCAGATGATTTTTCCCTGGTGTGGACATTCACATAGTCTACTAGCAATTGCAAATGACCGCACTGCCCACTTCTTCGGAGGCCAAAGCAGTCATAAAATCAGTTTGGTGTGCAGAGGCCCTTTTGGTTCTTTTGTTAAAGGAAACCTGTAATTTTAAAATTGCTCCCGGATTTCATCGTTCACATAGACCTAAATAACGTTCCTTGGTCTTTTTTTTTTTGCAGGTTATGTGGTATGTGGTCATTCTTGCTGTTGTTTTGAAGTTATAGACAGTTAAGTAAACATCTTAGGAAAAATAGCTAAGATCTAAAGCTAGGAACACTTTATATTTTTGCCTATTAAAAAAGAGACAAAGATTTTTCAGAAGTCTTTTGCCCTGCCCTCCACGCCTGTCTCTTGTTATCACTGTGGACTTTTGCCCCAGGAGACTGGGTCTCTACATAAAAGTTGTGTAACCCTTTCTGAATGAGAACTACCTGAGTGCTTGCGTGTAATACTCGCCTCCCACATGGACAGGCACAGAGGCTGCTGTGTGACTAGTATTGCACAGCCCAACAGGAGACCTGCCCGAGGGGGTGAGAGGAGGATTCCTCCGCGCAAGCACAGCTGTGTAGCACGCCTTTGATCCAACAGCAGAGCTCAGTACAGCATATCGGGGTCATCTCCTTCTCCTTTAGCGATCTGACACGGCTTACTGCAATTTCTTCCAAAAGCTTCCCTCCTTGCCCTGGCAGGGTGTTTCAGTTGGTTAGAGCATCATCCCAATACACCAAGGTTGTGGGTTCCATTCTTGCTCAGGGCACTTACAAAAATCAACCAAAGAATGTATAAATAAGTGGAAGAACAAATCGATGTTTCTCTTTCTCTCTCTTTCTTCCTTTTTTTGCAGGTTATGTATCTCTGTAACTCAGTAAACAAAAATTTCCCTCCTTTCTGCTTAGACTGAGGGTGAGATGAAGATAGAAAATGAGAGATCAACAAGAGAAAACAATTATTTGTTTATTTATTGACAACAAATGTAAACATTTACTAAGTGCTCTTTGTGGGTCAGGCTTAGACTAAGCTCAATTTCTTACGTGCATTCTTTCTCTCACTTCTTACTATAGCCATCAAGTAGGTACATTTCAAACCCCATTTGGCAGTCGAGAAAACTGAGTCTGTGGAGAGGTTAAGAAACTTGCCCAAGGTCACACGGTAAGAGGCAGAGCTGGGACTTGATTCTGATGGGATGCCAAGGCTGTGCTCTTAACCACTGTGCTATACTGCCTCCCTGTGTTAGCATCTTTTATCTTTTGTTTCCAGCACCATGGAAGAGAAATAGAAGATAAGAAACCTGCTAGATGCCTGGAGGTACTATTATATGTGTTTGTCATTACATTAATACTATGTTATTGTGGAATGGTATGTTAAATTATTATGTTTATGTGAAACAACTGGGAAACTGAAATAGGCTCCAGCAAACATAATTCAAGCTGTTTGATCTCTGAAATATGATTATAATGATCTCTTTCTGCTGGCCTCTGTCTGTCTGTCTCTGGTTTTCTGAAGTGATCTTTTGTTTTGCATGAACAGTTGTTACTGAGCAATACCAGCTGCAGGAAAACAATTCATGACATTACCGCCTCCCCCAACGGCCCTCCCCCTTCCTCCCACAGCCCCAGTCCCAGCGTGTGCTATGATTTTGAATGAATGTGATTGACAGAGATGGGAAGCTATCACATGAATTTCTTGTATAAAATTCATTGAAGCAAAAGCTTCTCCAAGAGTGGCCCCAGCATTGTTATCTGGTTCAGACACAAATCTTCAAGGGAGGAAAAGGCTGCCAATACAATTTAATCGGAAGATAGAGAGGCAGAAGTAGGAACACTTTGAGGAATTTTGAACACTTTTTTTTTCTATTTTTGGCACCCTGAGGGATAGTTACATCTCAAAGCACAAATTAGAGTAAGGAGAACTTCTGAGATTATATAATGCCCTCTGTTAGACAAATCAGATTTAGGGTTGGTCTAATTTACTTTGACTACTCATTTCTGAAAATTGCTTCTGGGGTGCAGAATCTGTCTTTAAATTAAGCCTTTTTCTTCTTCCTTACTTTGTGTGAGAGAGTGCACTCAGCTAAACAAAATCTTCAAATCTCCAGATCTTCAATAAAGGTAGAAAGCTTTTCTGTTTATATTGAAGGTTCTCAGTCTTCCGTGTTTGTAGTCCACTTTCAAATGCTAGAATTATTGGCAACACAAATCAAGGGTCCCCAAACCCCAGAACACACTACCATCCCCGTTACAATAAAACAGTATCCCTTGGTGTCCATAAAAGTAGCTACAACAAGGGCATGGCTTATGTGCTTGCCTTTCCACGCCACATCTAGGTGTGAGGACAGCTGTTTTCTACCTTTTCCTGATGTCTTGTATGTTTACACATTTCAGAAAACATGCAATCTTTCTCTGTTGCTGGTCTGCTCTTACGCCACAGCTTTTATTTCTTTGCGAGATGAATCCTGCCCATCTCAGGAACAGTGTGCACAATTAGTTGCAGCAAAGATAAATTTCACAAGATTTGGTGAAGGGTTCAGATGCTGGGGTGGCATAGTGTACTCTTGGAAAACCACTGCCTGATCTACTTGAAAATAAATAAAGCACTAAAGGGAAGAGCAGAATAAAAAAACCAAAAATGCACCCTGAGAGTGCTTGCCAAATGGCCCTACACTGGGGTGACAATGTTAGGTCACTTTTTGATTTAGTGACACTCAGAGTTGGCTGCTTTGGGGAACAAATTTACATGAGGTAGCTCATTGTAAAGCCTGGATAATGAGTCAATAATTTCAAGGGGCTCTTATAGTTTGATGGTTTAGAAGTAGATACATGGAAAGCAACATTAAATATGTGTACTTAAAAGTTGACAGGAGTTCAGTATTAAAGAATTTGATTAGTGAGTGCCTGCCATGCATTTAGAGAAGCTTTTGTATTATCACTCCATGTTCAGAATTATCCAAGAGATTAGGCAAGTTTATTTTATTCTTGTGCACATTAATTTAGGAATTTGGCTGGGAAACTTTCTATCCTTTTTTTTTTTTAATTAGTTATTTTAGAGAAAAAAAGGAAGGGAGAGAGAAAGAGAGAAACATCAATTTATTGTTCCACTTATTTATTCATTCATTGGTTGATTCTTGTATATGCCCTGACAAGGGATTGAACCTGCAACCTTGGCGTATCAGGATGGCACTCTAACCAACTGAACTACCAGCCAGTCAGCTCCTCTTCCCCTTTTTCTTAAATCAATCATCTAAAGTTGATACCATTGAATACTGCAGAGTTCATTTTCCTCAACCTTCTTAGTATCACAACCAAATTAAATCATGAGTAGTTTTGAGAAATGGGCCCAAAAGAGAAAGAATAAATAAAACCCAGTGAATTTCATTCAGAGTGAATGATATGCTTAATACTTATATGCAACCTGATTAGGTTCAAATATTTATAGATGGTTAATCATGTACCAGATATATATTCTAGGCTTTGGGAATAAAACAGTGAACCAGACAGACAGCAGTTTCTGTTAGTGTGAAGGGCAAATGATAAATAAGTATAAAAATAAATACATACATGCTAGATAGGGAAGAATAGAGAGTTATGGGGTAGGAGTGCCAAGTCATAATGGGTAATTATGGAAGGAATTCGAATAAGGTGACATTTGAATAGAGGACTAAGGGGTCTAGATATCTGTGGCAACCACATTCCAGGCGTAAAAACATCAGAGGCAAAGAACCTGAGGCCAGTTCCCATCCTGACTGTGGGTTTATCCATGTGACTTGCTTTGGGCCATGGAATGTTAGTAGAGGCTTGGAAATCATGTGTGTTTCTTCTTGCCCTTTGCGTGATGGGCTGTATTCTTGTTTCCATCTCTGTCTGTCAGGAGAGCGTGCCCTGGCTAACCTACTTCAGATGTGTGAGAAGAGTGTGGAGCAGAGAGCCAAGGCCATTGAAACCAGCTGACAGCTAGCCAACTCTCAAACAGGAGAATGCTCAGCTAAGGCCAGCTGAAGTCCTCCCCAGATAGTTTCAAGCAGAAACTAGAGTCAGATGGAAGGAGATGGTGGACAGTGCAAAGGAAGAATCTGAGAATGGGATGAAGTACCAGTTTGAGACAGAAAGAGAAACTGGTAAACTGCCACTTTGGTGGCAAAGAGGACTGAGAAGGTACCAGTGAATTTGATCATTAGAAGAATGTTGGTGTCTTTGAGAAAAGAATGTTTTGGTCTATAGTTATGGATTTTGAGGTCAAATTGCAGGGACTGAGTTAAGTTAAATGAGGAAGTGGAAGGAGAGAGTGTAGATTCCAAGAGACTTGTTAAAGAGAGATGAAATAGTACCTGAGGGTTGAGAGGAGACATTGACGTGATTTGGGCATTTGTGCAGATAAATTGGTGGTGGGGATTAGATTGGAATAAGGAAAAAGGTTCCAGAGAAAATGGGAAAAAGAAATGAGAGCACATAAGGGAGGTTGACTTTAGCAGGGGAAACGGCACTTCTTTTTCTGAAATGGAAACTAGAAGAGGAACATTTACCTTCACCATATCTTCACGTGGACCATTTATGGGCTATGCTTACAGAGATAAAATATCACAGTACATCATCAGTCATTCGACATAGTATGGCAATTGACATTTCTTAACTTTTTATCTTAGAGGTTAAAAGCATTTAAAAAATGAAATGTTAATATATTAGTCTTTTCAACAACCCAGTTGTTTATGTGACCAAGAAATGTCAAACTGTTAAGAGGTTAAAAAAAAAACCCAACAAAAAACCCCTCAAAGCACATAGTTTTTTACGGAATGGGAAATAAAACAGATGATATTTATCAAATGTATATTTATCCATTATAGTAACCGGTTTTGCTACATCTCCAAAATTTGGGGGTAATCAGAATAGATAATAATTGGGTGTATAATATAGATACAAATTTTATATACTCTTTAAATTGATTATACCTTTATTTGGCTTTAGTACTTTATGAAATAGAAAAACATTTTCACAGGTATTTTCAAAAATAGGCCCTTAACTGTGTATATAAATATTTACTTGCTCGTATAATTAAGCCAAAAAACACATACAATAAAATATTTGTATTAAAATCATAGAAATTTACAGATAACTTAAAAATTTATTCATCAAAATTCTCTTCAATGTGGTTAATGTTTGTATGATATAACATAAATACCAAGAATTGATCTATTTTTTTTTTCTTTCATTTTTCTGAAGCTGGAAACAGAGAGAGACAGTCAGACAGATTCTCACATGCGCCGGACCGGGATCCACCCGGCACGCCCACCAGGGGCGACGCTCTGCCCACCAGAGGGCGATGCTCTGCCCATCCTGGGCATCGCCATGTTGCGACCAGAGCCACTCTAGTGCCTGAGGCAGAGGCCACAGAGCCATCCCCAGCACCTGGGCCATCTTTGCTCCAATGGAGCCTTGGCTGCGGGAGGGGAAGAGAGAGACAGAGAGGAAAGCGCGGCGGAGGGGTGGAGAAGCAAATGGGCGCTTCTCCTGTGTGCCCTGGCCGGGAATCGAACCCGGGTCCTCTGCACGCTAGGCCGACGCTCTACCACTGAGCCAACCGGCCAGGGCTAAGAACTGATCTTTGAACCAAGATTTTATAATAAGGAGCAATTAAGGGGAGATTTCTCATTGTTATATTGGCTTGGTTTAAGGTAGTTCCAATACTCTGAGTTTGCTTTTAGAAAATATTTTTTTAAAGATATTTGGGGCCCTGGCCAGCTGGCTCAGTGGTAGAGCATTGGCCTAGCATGTGGATGTCCTGAGTTTGATTCCTGATCAGGACACATAGGAGAAGCGCCCATCTGCTTCTCCACCTCTCTCCCTCTCGCTTTTCTCTTTCTCTCTTCCCCTCCTGAAGCCATGGCCCAATTGGATCAAATTGTTCCTGGGCATTGAGGATGGCTCCATGGCCTCTGCCTCAGGTGCTAAGAAGAGCTTGGTTGCTGAGCAACAGAGCAAAACCCCAGATGGGCAGAGCCTCCTAGTGGGCTTTCTGGGTGGATCCCAGTTGGGGCACATGTGGAAGTCTGTCTCTGCCTCCCCTCCTCTCCTTGGATTAAAAAAACCAGTTTGGGTGACATTACTTTTTCACAGGGAATGCTAAGATAAAGATGAAAAAAGACTAAGGGTTACTGCAAGTGAATGGACATTCTCTCTAGTTGCTTTCATGTCTTTTGACAGGAAGTGAACTGGCCACCCCCCACCCCACCTCTTGCCTCCTTTCCTTTTGCCCTCACACAGACTGTTGCTGTTGTTTTTTCTGTAAGGACAGGTGAGGGAGTTGAGGGGTCTCTCAGAAGGAGGGCTGCTTTGATCTCTGCTGGACCTGCAAGTGACCCTGGTCTCTTAGGTCATGCCTGTCTTTTTTGGGGGAAGGTCTGTCTTTTTTTAAGGATTCCTAGTTCCCGACTGTGTCTGTGCAAGGAATAAAAGCTGTTCCTGCACTCCTGACTGAGGAGGGGTGCTTGGCCTCAAATCCCAGTTCAGATTCCAACACACCCTATTGAAAAGGAAGCCTTACAAGTCTGAATGTTGGTTTGAGCAACTGAGAATGAAAGCATTTTCTTTTAAATCCTTTGTGCTTTATGGAACACCTGAAGGGAAATGTCTTTAATTCTGGAGCCCTTAATAAAGAACTTAGGAAAGTTTGGTTTCTTTGATGAAGAAAAACCTGGTGCATAAAACAGATGATATAAGTAACCCTGCTTCTTTAAATGCTGTTGTTTTACCTATTTAGTGCATTGAGAATTCTTTGGAGATAAATCAAAATGTAAGCAAAACTGGGAGAGAAAGGAAAATAATAGGTTTTTTCCCCCATTACTGTATAGAGACACTAAGATATGGAAATTATTCCTAGGATGTCTAGAATTCTTAATAAAAGTTCTAAGAAAATCTACTTTAAAAAATTGCACACAAGCCCTGGCTGGTTGGCTCAGTGGTAGAGCGTCGGCCTGGCATGCAGGAGTCCTGGGTTCAATTCCTGGCCAGGGCACACAAGAGAAGCACCCATCTGCTTCTCCACCCTTCCCCCTCTCCTTCCTCTCTGTCTCTCTCTTCCCCTCCTGCAGCCAAGGCTCCATTAGAGCAGAGATGGCCCGGGTGCTGGGGATGGCTCCTTGGCCTCTGCCCCTGGTGCTAGAGTGGCTCTGGTCGCAACAGAGCGACGCCCCGGAGGGACAGAGCATCGCCCTCTGGTGGGCATGCCGGGTGGATCCCGGTCGGGCGCATGCGGGAGTCTGTCTGACTGCCTCCCCATTTCCAACTTCAGAAAAATACAAAAAAAAAAAAATTGCACACAAAGCTAAAGAGGAGAAGAATTCCATGTTCCGGGGAGTTTTCAGGGGCAGACATCTTAATGGGGTGACATTTAGGTGCCAAAGGAAAAATTGGTGTGTCACTCAAATTGAGCTCTCCTGCTCCTCTATTCTGTAACTCTAAAAGCTGATACTGAAACCATCGGAGGGCTTCCCATTTTCTTTTTCCTCTGGTTCCCAGGTCAACTCTTCATCTCCTCCAGCTCCTTCTGGCCCTGCTCTTCCTATAGACAACTGCAGGCATGAATCCCTTGCTCTTCATTCCCTTGTACAGGGAGGGAAGGCCCCAATTACAAATCAAACATTCCTACCCTCTGACAGGACATGACCGCGAGTAAGCTAAATCTTATGGTTTAGTTTTGAACTTCAAGTTCTGATGGCTTCTGGGGCTTCGTTTTTGGTATTTTGAATTTACTATGTATAACTATTTACAGGGGTCCTCAGGTTACGACAGTCTCGACATACCATGTTTCGAGTTTACGACATTCACTCCCATAAAAACTTTGAAAAATGGAGACATGAGTGTTTTAGCTTATGCCGTTATTGTCATACTTATGGACTACATGGGTGGCTTAGTTAGGTTGCGCATGGCAGAAGAATAAACAGTATTCTTTTTCTGTGGCTTAGTTGTGTTTTTATGTTCTAGATTATGATTTTACAATTGTATTGAAAGAGGTAAGTGACTTAGGCGAGGGTGTGTTTTGACTTATACCAAAATTCGGGTTATGTCACTGTCATAGGAATGGAACTGTGTCTTAATCCGAGGACCGAGTGTGTGTGTGTGTGTGTGCACATATAGGCATTCACACAGATTGATTTAAGTTTGTATCTCCCCCTTAATACTTTAGTGAATCTCATTATCCTGAGATTAAGCCCAAGCTTTTAGCATGCTTAGAATCTCCTATCCTCATTCTTTGTCTGGTTGACCCTTCTTCTCTTCAAGGGTTCAACTCAACATACATCATTTACAGAAAACGTCTTAGTATCAAGGATGTGTACTGGTACCTCATCTTTGCCTCTGTATCCCTTAGTATATTATAATAAAGTAATTTACTGATTGATTGGTTCAGCAAACATTTGTTGAACGCTTACTCTTATTGGCTTAACACTATAAACCCCACCAGGTCAGGGGTGTTTGTTATGAAACAGACTTTAATAAATATTTGTTCAATTAAAATAGATATATATTATTTTTAGTTTTAGGAAAATGCTTAATTGGTTACTCATGAATGAAATTTTCCTTAGGCAAAGTGATGTGGTTAAAAAAATCCTGTTGGAGTTAAAAACAGAATAGCTGCTGGTGGTGGCTAAAAGCCTAGTTTCAGAGTCAAATTACATGTGTTTTAAATCCTGGATCTTCTGCTTGCTGACTTTGTGACATTCAGTTTCTTGTGTCTCACATGTAAGATGGAAATTACAACAACAGCTGCTCCACCAGGTTATTGAAAGCAGTAAGAGAGGAAGGTACAATTAAAAAAAATGTTTACTTTATCAATTTAGAGAGAGAGAGAGAGAGAGAGAGGAACATCAATCTGTTACTTCATGTGACCTGACTGGGGATCAAACCAGCAACTTCTACATTTTGGGATGATGCTTTAACCACCTGAGCTATCCCTCCAGGGTAGGAAGGTACAGTACTATTAAATGAAGAAGTACATTATAAACTTCACAGTGTTGTTATTTCTTTAATTAATTTATGCAGTTAATTAATTTTTTCAACCTCATCCTTGATAGTGCCTCTCAAAAACTTTAATGTCTATACAAATCACTTGGTCATTTTTAATAAAATGTAGTTTCTGATTCAGAAGATCTGCGAGGCTTGAGGGTCTGCATTTCTAACAAGCTCCTTGGGGATGCCCTGGTCCACAGAACACACTTTGGTCTAGTAGGGCAGTGGTTCTCGAACTTTATATGCACCAGAATCTCTCAGAGGGCCTGTGAAAACATGACTGCTGGGCTCCACTCCCCAGTTTCTACATTCGTAGGTCTTGGATGGGGCCTGAGAACTTGCATATCTAACCAGTTCCTAGGTGACGCTAATGCTGCTAATTTGGGACTCTGTACTTTGAGAATTGCTGATCTAGAAAACAAATGATTGTTTTACTTGGAGAGTAAATTACTTTTCTATGTTACTGAAAACAGGAATTAAAGACTTAAGACTTAGAGTCTACTCTTAAGATTTTAGTTCTGGTGCCTAAACACATTTAGTATAATTTAAAAAAAATAATTAGCATTAATCTGTACTTATGGTTTTGTATTTTCTAAGGCCTGCCACTGTTGTAGTAGTAATAATCTATTCTTGACCTGGGAAAGCCTGACAAGGATTGCTCTGAAAGCCAGCGAGATTTTGGCTCTTGACCAAATGTCCTCTCTCTCACATGGAGGAACAAAGGAGAGGAAAATATTTTAGTAAGGTTCTCATTAGGCATTGTGAACACTGGCTCATGCTTTGATAGCCTTTGCCACAATAAATAAGTACACTAGGATAATGGATTCTCTTCCTGGACTTAATGGAAGAGTTGGTACACTTGGTGGACGGGCATGGATTATATGACTCTTCAAGGGTTTACTTATAGAAAACCATTAAAACAGAAGCGGGGAGGTCAAATCTGTCTCTAAAAAAAGCGAAACTTAGACATATGCAATATTAAAATATACTGAACTGAATCATCCTATGTTTGTTGGTTCTCTAGCTCTTTGGAGTGAAGAGATTTTCCTTGCAAATTCTAGATTAATTATCTTCCTAAGTCAGCCTGGTACTATTAAGTCAAGCAACCCCTCTAGTTTATTATTTATTTATATTATTATATTTTATTTTAAAAAATTTGTTAAAGTGACATTGGTTAATAAGATCATATGGGTATAAAGTAGATGTTTTTATGATACCCGATCTATATATTGCATTGTGTGCCCATCACCCGAAGTCAAACCATCTTCTGTCACTATATATTTGGTTCCTATTACCCCATACAACCTTTGACAACCCTTTTAGTTTAAAGAAAAATAAAATAAAATGGCCATGGAACAAAATCATGCTTCCCTATCCTGAAGATGGACCAACTATATATAATATATTTAACAGTAACTATTTCATCTTCTATACAAAATAGAGTGCTATATTCTGGGAGTAAGTTCAAGAGTCATTCTTGACCCCAAGATGTTTACAATCTTAAGAGAAATGAGGATTTTTGTAAATAATTACACTGTAAGTAGAATTGAATAACTGGCATATCGCCCATATTACCAATGTGAAGAGGGAATGCAGAGGGATCTCTGATATATTCTGGCTCAGGAAGTTCAGAAGGTTTAAAGAGGTTGTACTATGGGAGCTGAAATGTAAAAAAAAAATAAAAGCATTTCAGTAGACAGAGGCAAGTTAGCTGTATTGAGCCTAGAACTGAAGTTTCCAATTATTGTGCTTTGCAGACATTGTAAGGTTTATTTTTCCTCAAATTGGTGGTATATAATGCAGAAAAAATATACGTGGACTTTATGAATGGAAATATGTGTTACATTTTGTTACACGAAAGGTCAGTGGTTGCTTAGATATATTTTCGATTTCTATGCCCTTATTTCCCTAAGAGCCAATGGGATTTTGTTAACAAGATGACTGATTTTTCTATTGGCCCCATCTGCACAACTCTAAAATAGAATTCAAAGCTGATTATAGCTAAAAGACTAATAACCTCCAAAGACACACTTTAACTTTGGAGGACATATGAGTAAATTATTTCTTTACACCTTTCAGAGTCCAGATAATATGTATAGCAAGAAAAATGGGTAATTAACAAAGAAACCTAATAGATATAAATTTAAACTTGATGGAAATCAAACTTGTCTTTTTTAAAAAAGAAATTATTGATTGATTTTACAGAGAGAGGACAGGGATGGTGGATGAGACATACCAAACTCATAGTTGCTTCACTGTAGTTGTTCATTGATTGCTTGTCATATGTGCCTTGACCAGGCAAGCCCAGGGTTTCGAACTGGCGACCTCAGCATTCCCAGTCAACACTCTATCCACTGCACCACCACAGGTCAGGCAGTCTTGCTTTTTACTTGCAGTGCCATCACACTTGCTTTGACACCCCACTAGATTATCATTTTCTTGGCTGTTCTATTTCCTTCCTATCAGCAATCTTCTGGTATCATTTCTTATGATCCAACCTGGATTTGGTAACTTACTCCTTTGACCACTCTCATAAATTAACTTTACCTTTCTGACACTTTGTCTTTCCATTGCACTTACCCACCAAATCCTCAACCCTAGATTAATCCAGTATCTAGATGTCTTTATCCTTCTACTTTAAACTTGTGTTACTATGTTTTGGTGTTGCTTGTAGTAAATGTCTATAACTGTGTTTTGTTTTATTTTTAAAACAATCTGAGAATATTTATTTTAAATTGGGGGAACTTGACTTGTTTATATTTATTGTAATTACTGACTTTGGGGGCAAATTGATGTCACTTTCATTGGAGATTTTTATAATGTTACCCCCACGTATTTTTTTTTAGCATCACTTAATTGCTTCTCTCATCTTTATTAAAAATTACATTATTTTATCATATTTTAGTGGTTACCTTTACATATTTAACAGGTCTACTTAACAAGGTATCACATTAATAAACATCTCTATTCTTCTTCAGAACAATATCAGTACTACAGAACGTTTGAACTCTGACACCCTTGTCTCATATTCCATGTTACCGGAGTATAGAATTTTAGTTCCACTGTGTTTTTAATTCCCTCAGTTAGTCATTATTATTTTAATAAAATTTTAATTTTATGTAAGATTTATATATTTATATATATAATCTAGACCTATTTTTAAAAGTATGTAAATCATAATAATACAGCTTGATGCCTTTTCACAAAGGGATCAGCTCATGTAACAACCACCTAGATCAAGGAATAGAATATTACTAGCACCCCGGTAGCACCACTACGCCCCTTCTCAGCCACTACTTTCCCAAAATAACCATTATCTTAACTTGTGTCATTATTGATTCGTTTTGCCTGTTTGAAACTTATGTGGACTCTATGTTTGGCTTATTTCCCTCCATATTATTTTTGTGAGATCTATCTGTATCTGTGTTGTTGTGTGTAGTTTGCTTCTATTGCTGTAAAACATTCCATTATATATATGAATGTGTGTACCTTATCTATCCATTTTGTATTGTTAGATATTTAGATATCAGTTTGTCTTTTTACCAATAATCTATAAATATCTTTAATGTATCTTTTATATACAATTTGGGATACATGCTTTTAGCATATGTTCATAGGAATGGAATTGCTGGGTCACTAGACAGGCAATTTACCTTCTCACCAATAGTGTAGGAGAGTTCTAGTTGTGCCACATTCTAGCCAATACTTGGTGTTGTTAGTCTTTAATTTCAGCCATTCTGGAGGCTGTGTAAAGATATCTCATGTGTTTTTTTTTATTATTAGTTATTTACTGATCACTAATGAGGGTGATCACCTTTTCTCATGTTTATTGGTCATTTTGATATCTCTTTTTGTGAAATGCCTATTCAAATTCTTTCTGTGGTTTGTACTTGTTGATTATGAGCTTAGTTTTAGTTTGTTTTCCAGGTAAATAATAAACAGCAGAGCTGATTTTAGAACCCAGGCCATCTGGAGATGTTCTACCTGCTAGCATCTCAGGACCTAATAAGGTGGTACTCTTCCTTAAATTTGAGTTAGTGTAATTTAAGGAAACTAGGGGAAATCCCTGTTTCTAGAAAGAATAACTAATAAAAATACCAAGGAGATTTCAGTTGTTTTAGTTGTTACAACTGGTATATAATAATATAACATTTTCTCATACATTGTAACTGAAAGAGCAAAAGAAAAGATGTGTGTGTGTGTGTGTGTGTGTGTGTGTGTGTATGTACTTCCCCCCATTTCCTTCAAAGGTCATGTGAAAGCCTAGATAACTCAGAGAGATATTTCTACACTGAAAAAAAAAATCTCTCAAATTTAAATAAATTCAAATCCCTTCTTGACATCTAGGCTGTATCTAGGACACATCTGGACTTTTGAAAACATCCAAATTGGACTTTTCCAGTTTTTAGCAGAACATTTAGTGAATAAAAATACAAGGAACTTACTAATCATGTTTTCTTTCTCTCTTTCTTCTCCCTCCCTCCCTCCCTCCCTCCCTCCCTCCCTCCCTCCCTCCCTCCCTCCCTCCCTCCCTCCCTCCCTTCTTCCCTCCTTCCCTCCCTTCCTTCCTCCCTCTCTTCCTCCCTTCTTTCCCTCCTTCCTTCCTTCTTTCCTTTCTTCCTTTTTAAAAGGCAGCAGCATTTCTGCGGGACCTACATCTCCATAGCACAGCCTTTATTTCTTGCACCATTGCAGACCTGCCCATGTTAGTGGAGGAAGCTGATGTTCAAAGGGTGTGGTTTCTGAGGTTGCCACATGGCCTTGCCATGACTTAAAATATCACTCTCTGGCAGCCAGATGGCCTGGGCAAGCACCAAACATGGGATTCACTGATCTCAGAACTTGATGCCTGAGACTGGAGGCTCTTTCACCACACTTAAGTTTCTGTTTCTAAATTATCTGGAACACTTTAAGCCTTAAACCAGGATTTCGCTCTTTTTTTCCTCTTTGCTTTAGTGAAAGTAGAAGGTGAGAATTAATTTTGGGCCAAGAAAGTGAATGCTGACCTTTCATCATTCCCCTGAGAACACTAATCTTTACTTTCCAGAAGAAAGTCTCCCTTCTTCAGCCTAAATTCTTTGGAAATTGTGGGCATAAGATGTGGAGAAACCCATGGGGAACTTATTCTGGGAGTCTAAAAATAGGCAAACAGCTTCAGTATTCTCTTCAGGTTCAATTCTTTACTGTGTGAAGATGCATACAACGCAGCTTACTTCTAGATACTCAATGATAATGTCTTGAAAAATTAAAGAAACAGTTATCTTGAAGGAAAAAGGTAAAAAATATTATTTAGAGAAGAAAATTACTTTTTTTTCTATTTACAGAATGGAAAAAGAGATAAATTGGTTCAAAAAGAGAAAAATATATATGTTGAAGGGGAGAGTTTATTTATCAAACATTTATTGAACACCTATATGGAAGGGGTAGCTCTAAGCTCTAGAAATATAATAGTCAGTAGAATAGATAGACATGTTATTTTAGCCTCATGGACTTCCCACTCTAATGGAAGGCACACGGAAGGAGTGCTACTCCAGTGTGTTTGTGTCAAGAAGGGTCAGAAATTTCTCTGAAGGTGTGATGTTCAAGCCAAGAACTGAAAGTGGCTAGATGGAAAAAGTCTTTAATTTAGTTTGGCTTCTTTTTCGGTGATCCTGTTACAAAACAAAACAAAACAAAACAAAATAAAAATCTAGTTTGAAATATTTTGTTTTTTCTCTGCTTCTATGGTTGCCTGTCACAGAGAAAATTTTAATTTCAATGAAGTACAATTGGATTGCTACCTCTTTCTCTATTTCTATCATAGCTATATATTATTTTCTATATCTCACTATATTATGATTAATTGGTTTACATGTCTGTCACTCCCTCTAGATTGTGAATCTCTTAAAATCAGGGATTAGATCTTAATAGCTTCTGTTCTGGCACATTGTAGCTCTATGAGTAAATAACAAAATCAAGATGAATAAATAAAAAATGGATTGCTTCCATAGCATCATTTTGCATTGATAAAAGTCTCATATTAAAATATACTTTCTTGTATATATTTTTTTCAATCTTGATTATATTTATTGAGCATACCATGTGCAGGCCCAGTGTTTGTCATGGGGGTATAAGCTGACCAACATGGACATGACACTGTTTTTTTTGGCATGTACAGTCTAATGGAGGAAGATAGACTTTATCTATACAATCACTCCAGTATCTAATTCCTAACTCTATTATAAAAGACAGTGTAGGTTAAAGATTAAAATAAAAATTTTAGCCAGGAAGTTTTAATGTTTCATTAGATTTTTGGATGCCTATAAGAATTGTAACTTTTATTTTCTCCCTTTCTCCTCTCCTATCCTCCTGCAGTCATTAAGTTTTAAAACTCAAGATGTGTAAGTTCTACAAAGAAAAGAGGCATAAGTGAATATTTATTATAGATCTTTTAGCTCCTTGGCTTGGCTCAACTGTTTATGGCAAAACACATTTTTTTTTTTGAACAACAGCCTGATTTCCCCAAAGTTATTTCCCAGTGGTCTTGATATTTAATGTGTCAGAGCCCTACTTTGCATGAAAGGTTTGGAATTCTAAAAAATCACCAACATTTATAAACGGGAGTGTATATCCTTGTATATTAAGAATTTGAAAAAGACACATAAATACAAGAGGTAGAAAATAAGAGCAAGTCATTTGTACTGCTCTCCAAATGTCAGGAAGATTATGCTTAGAAGCTTATGAAATAATTATATACAGCACAACATATATATTTTGTTCTGGCTCTAAATCTAAAAAAATAATTAAAAAAAGAACTTTTTAGTATTAGGATGTGAACACTGGAGAGTGAACTGACCTCTTTAATATAGAACACACTTAAGTTGATGTCTCATTGTTGCCTTTAAAATTTATGGGTATATATTAGAAAACACCCTCAGCATTGTTTTTCTTTCTATTCTCCTATTTACCTTTCATCCTTTCCTTTATTTACTTTTTGTCCCTGAATGATAACATGTGAACCACTGGGCTGTGTTGCTAACACATATGCTCTTGATGTTTTTTTTTTTTATAAAAGGTATAAAAGGGAAAGGGCACTTAAAATGGTATGATAATATGGAAGAATACTTTTCACAGATTATTTTATTTTTTTTTAACAAAGGAAACTGCTCATAATCTAAAAAGGAAAAGCTTATTTATAATTGTTGATTAATATCATGCTATTCTTGATGGAAATCATTCTATTCTGGTATTTAGTTGCTTACCATTTTCATAAAAAATACAAGAGCTGAATTGGTAAGAATAAAAATAGCAAGTTAAGAAAAACAGAATAAACAAAATGAAAAAATAAAAAGTGTGAACCACTACTGAAAGCCTCACCACTAAGGTAGGCCACTTCCCCACCTCGGTGTCCTCTGTAAACCCCTTGTCAGTTACAGATAACAGCCAAGTAAGAACTGTATAAGAGAAGCAGAGAGGAATTGTGGTTACCAGGGGCAAGGAAGTGGGAGTGGGGAGATGCTGGTCAGAATGTAAAACATGCAGTTATGTAGGATGACTCTGTAGATATCTAGTTAACAGAATAATGATGGTAGTGATGATAATACTATATTGAGTACTAAAAATTAGTTCAGAGAGTACATTTCAGGTGCTCTTACTACACCTACACAACAGGTAACCGTGAAACGTGATGCTATGTTCACTAACTAAGCTGGAGTAATCGTTTCACTAAGTATACGTTTATCAAATCATCATGTTGTACACCTTAAATATATATAATTTTTATTAAAAAAAGAATTATATATAAGGTGCTTTAAATCATATGTCCTGAATCATGCAGTTTCAACAGGGTGATATTGTCTGCAAGGAGGTGACAGTTTGTGTGTATACATAATATTACTTTATTAATGTACAAACCATAGATGTAGAGTGTATAAATAAATATACAGTATACTTATGACATTAACATTTCACAGTAGGGGAGCAGTTAGAAAAAAATGTTTAAAAGGTTTCTTAGGGAGAGGGCAATAATAAAAAATGGTTGAGAAACATTGTTCTTAATGGCACCTTTGTGTGGTGTAGAGGAGATAATTTACTTCTGGGTAAAACTAGTTAATCTTAAAGAATTTGATATTTATATAGTAGCATCAATTAGAAAATAACTGTGTTGCCTGACCAGGCAGTGGCGCAGTGGATAGAGCGTAGGACTGGGATGCGGAAGGACCCAGGTTCGAGACCCCGAGGTTGCCAGCTTGAGCACGGGCTCATCTGGTTGAGCAAAGCTCACCAGCTTGGACCTAAGGTCACTGGCTTGAGCAAGGGGTTACTCGGTCCACTGAAGGCCCGCGGTCAAGGCACATATGAGAAAGCAATCAATAAACAACTAAGGTGTCGCAATGCGCAACGAAAAACTAATGATTGATGCTTCTCATCTCTCCGTTCCTGTCTGTCTATCCCTGTCTATACCTCTCTCTGACTCTCTCTGTCTCTGTAAAAAACAAAAAAACTGTGATGGGATAAAGCCAGATGATAGTGTGGCTAATAAATGATGAAAGAGCCTGGCCTGACCTGTGGTGGCGCAGTGGATCAAGCGTCGACCTGGAACACTGAGGTCACTGGTTCAAAACCCTGGGCTTGCCTGGTTAAGGCACATATGGGAGTTGATGCTTCCTGCTCCTCCCCCTTCTCTCTCTCTCTCTCTCTCTCTCTCTCTCTCTGTCTCTCTTCTCTAAAATGAATAAAAAAAAAAAAAAAAAAGAAAGAGCCTGAGGCAAATTGACAGGCTTCTTTCTCAAAAGCTTTACTATAGGTCAACAAACCTGGGCCAAAACTAACTCTATATTGTCAATAACAAGGCAAATCCTGTTTTGCTTATTTACAAAATGTCATTTATAGATTTTTATTTACAGAATCTATAGTTTTAATGTGTACATGTACAAAAGACATTCTCTTAACTGACCCACACTTGTAACTAACTTGGCAGATTAAGAGAGTTTTCTCCAAACCCTCTGTAATATGTCTGGGCTGAGGTTCATGGAAATTTGAACACCCCAGACTAGTGGGCTATACATGCTTCTCTTCTCCTTATTTGAGTTATAAGCTTACCAAGAGTAAGCTTGGTTTATTCCTAAACCTGTTAATTCCATTTGCATCTGTTATTATAATTTGTCATTATTTAGTGAAATAGCAGGTAAACTGAATGCAAAAAACAACGACAAAAATAGGATTATTGTTTCTACAAAACCAAGTTGAATGTTTCAGAAAGAGCCAATAAATAGAATCACAACTTTAAATTGACTAGCTCTACCCTCTGGGCTCCAGAAGACCCCAACCTCACAAAACCTGGTGGTCTTACCCTTCCAAGTTCTGAACAGAATCCAGGACAGACTGAATTGTGTGGTTCTAGAACAGGGACCATTTTCCTTCACACACCAAACTAGTGTACAGCCTCCCCCCCCCTTCCCATGTCCAAATCTTGGTCTGTTTGGGCTAAACTCTAACAGCCTCACCCTGACAACTTCCTGAGACCCTACTCCACCACAAAGATCTGCAGGCAACCAGCAGGGGGAAGCTAGAGTTGGTATCCCTCAGGACATTTGCTGAGTGGCCTCAGACCCAGCACTGGTACTGAGATTGAACCTGTATAAATCCTGTGAACACCACCTGCCCTGACCTGGAGCCTCATTGAGAACCTACCTCATTCGACTTAAGTACCATCAGAGGCTCTTTCAGTGATTGAGCCTAACAGGCAGGCAACAGGTACAGGCAGGTGGAGGCAGATCTTGGGTTGCCTTAGAACTTTTCCACCATGTCCCTGGGCCTGATGCTGGTAAAAGTCAGCCTTGGTGCACAGCTTGGTCCTCCCCTGCAGGCCCAGCAGAGGCAGCTAGAAACTGTGGCTCACTTTGTAGTTCCAAACAGATTTCCCAGGGCTAGTCATTGGAGTGTATGATATTGGTCTATACCAGAGTCCCTCCCAAGAGGCCCCAGAACCAACACACCCAGTTTTCAACTTCAGATAACAACAGAATAGTATCCAATTAGCTTCACAAGAAGCATATTCAAAGAGAGATCGCAGCAGATTCCTGACACTGCTGAGGTAAATTCTATTTCATGTGGTTAGCTCCTGGACAACAGCTTGTACACTGTGGTTGGGGTCAATCTTCATAATTTTCCAGTCTGAGGGTTGACCTTATGCATGGACAGGCCAATATTAATTAAAAATTAATTACAAGAGGAGGGCCCACATAACCCACACAAAGGATATTCCTGGAGCACCCAGCTTAGGTGATCAAGGAGACTGTGGCACAGGTCACATAGGACACTTAACTATGGAAGGCTAGCCCACCAAGACTGGAAGTAATAGCAAATCTACATAATATATAGAAACAAACACAAAGAGGCAGCAAAAATGAGGTGACCAAAACAACAACAACAACAAAACAACCTCCTGAGACCAGCTCGGCAATGGGTGTACACGAAAGGAAAGCACTGCAGGACTTAAGGAAAAACACACAAGACACAACATAGCGAAGAGATGGGCACAGGGGACTCCCAGCCTCTAGGACTAAGAGCACAGATTTCTGCAGCCTCATCCTATTTATTCGTTTCTTTAATCATTAAGCAAATTAGTAGAACATGAGTTAAATTAGCAGAGCATGGATTCAGGTGTAGAGAAGGATGATTAATACCTTTCAGGTATGCTGGAAATGGCTATAGGGATCAGCTGCCTCCTTTATGTATTTTTTTCTGAAGTTGGAAACGGGGAGGCAGTCAGACAGACTCCTGCATGCGCCCAACGGGGATCCACCCGGCATGCCCACAAGGGGGTGATGCTCTGCTCATCTGGGCCGTTGCTCTGTTGCAACCAGAGCCATTCTAGTGCCTGAGGCAGAGGCCATAGAGCCATCCTCAGCGCCCAGGCCAACTTTGCTCCAATGGAGCCTTGGCTGCGGGAGGGGAAGAGAGAGGCAGAGAGGAAGGAGAGGGGGAGGGGTGGAGAAGCAGATGGGCGCTTTTCCTGTGTGCCCTGGCCAGGAATCGAACCCAGGACCCCTGCACACCAGGCCAACGCTCTACCACCGAGCCAACTGGCCAGGGCCTCAGCTGCCTCCTTTGAACAATCTTATCAGTGCTTGCTGGGGCAGCATTCTGCCCCCACAGGACTTGGAGTTCCAAAGTCCACACCAAAGACTTGTTTCAGGGCAGCAGTCTAATCTTCGGCCATTTTCCTACAAAACCAAACAACCCTTCCCCCCAAAGAAACAAAACATGCTCCAAATGAAAAAGAGCAGGAAAAATCTCCAGAAAAGTGTAAAATGAAGTGGAGACAAGCAATTTATTAAATATAGAGTTAAAAAAATAGTTATAAAGATTCTTAAGGTACTTAGTGTGAAAGCTACAATAGCATTGAAAAGGAAGTAGCAACCATACAAAAGAACCAGTTAGAAATGAAAACTACTATATTTGAAATGAAAACTACAAACTAGAGGGAATAAACAGTGGGTTGGATAAAGCAGAGGATTGAATCAGTGATTTGGAAGACAAGGTAGCAGAAAACACCCAACCAGAGCAGCAAAAAAGAAGAAAGACTTAAAAAAATTAGGATAGTTTGAGAGAACTTTGGGACAACATGAAGCATAACAACATTTGCTTCATAAGAGTACCAGAAGAAGAAGAGAGAGAACAAGGGATCGAGAATCTATTTGAAGAAATAATGACTGAAAGCTACTCTAACCTGATTAAAGAAAAAGATACACAAGTCCCAAAAGCACAGAGAATTCCAAACACAATGAACCCAAAGAGGTTCACACCAAGACATACTATAGAACTGACACAAAAGAAATACAAAGAATTGTAAGGAAATATAATGAACAATGATGTGCCAACAAATTGGACAATCTAAACAAAATGTATACATTTCTCAAGAAAACAATCTTCCAAAGCTGAAAAAGGAAGGATCAGAAAAACCTGAATAGACAAATTAAAACTAATGAAATTGAAACAGTAATCAAGTTCCCAACAAAGGCCCTGGATCAGATAGCTTCAGAGCTATATTTTACCAAACATTCAAAGAAGAACTAACACTTGTCCTTCTCAAACTATTCCAAAAATTCAAGAGAAACTCCCCTCCCCAAGCTCATTTTATGAAGCCAGCATTATTCTAATTCCAAAACCAGTTAAAGATACTACAAAGACACAAAATTATAGGCCAATATCCCTGATGAACATAGATGTTAAAAATTCTCAACAAAGTATTAGAAGATATTTTGCTATACATTAAAAGTATCATACTCTATGAACAAGTGGGATCTATTCTGGAGATGCAAGGTTGGCACACTATCTGCAAACCAATAAATGTAATATACCACATAAACAAAATAAAGGATAAAAATTATATGATAATAACAATAGTTGCAAATAAAAAAAAGCATTTGATAAAATCCAGCACACAGTTATGATAAAAACTCTCAGCAAAGTAGAAATAGAAGGAACATACTCAACATAATAAAGGCCATATATCAGAAACCCACAATGAACATCAAACTCAATGAGCACAAACTACAAGTGTTTAAAGATCAGGATTAAGACAGGGATGTCTGCTTTTACCACTCTTATTCCACATAGTACTGGAAGTTATAGCCACAGCTATCAGACAAGAAGAAATAAAAGGCATACAAATTGGAAAGAAAGAGGTAAAACTGTCATTATTTGCCAATAACATGATACTGTATATAGTAGAACCTTAAAAATTCCACCAAAAATAATATTAAAACTGATAAATAAATTTAGTAAAATAAAGTACAAAATAAATATCAGGAAATCAGATGCATTTTTATGCACTAATAATGAACTATTAGAACAAGAAACTAAGAAAACAATCCCATTTACAACTACATCAAAAACAAAACAAACCACCTAGGAATAAATTTAACCAAGTGTGTAAAAAGGCTGTACTTCTAATATTATGATACCAAAGAATGACATTAAAGAAGATACTAATAAGTGGAAGCATACACCATGTTCATAGATAGAAAGAATTCACATTGTTAAAATGACCATACAACTGAAAGTAATCTATAGATTCAACTCAATTCCTATAAAAATTCCAACGGCATATTTCACAAAACTAGAAGAAACACTCCAAAATTTATATGGACACAATGATATACTACTAAGCCATAAAAAAGAAGTCAATAATTATCTTTTATAACAGCATGGATAGACCTGGAGAGTATTATGCTGAGTGAAATAAGCCAGTCAGAGAAAGACAAATACTATATGATTTCACAAAACAAAGTACAAACAAAATAGAAACAGACTCATAGATACAGGGAACAGATTGACAGCTGTCAGAGGGAAGAGGGGTTGTGGGGCTTGGTGAACATGGTGACAGGATTAAGGGAAAACATCCTCATAGGCACACACAGCAGTATGGTGATTACTAGAGGGAAAGGGATGTGGGGGAGGTAGACGGGGTGAAGGAGGGATAAACGATGATGGAAGGAGACTTGACTTGGGGAACACGCCATACAGTATATAGATGCTGTATTATAGAATTGTACACCTGAAACCTGTGTAATTACATGAAACAATGTCATTCCAATAAATTCCATAAAAAACCCAGCCAATTAAAGTATTAAATATCTCCCTCCCCCAAATAAAATCTCCACTTTACTTAAAAAAAAAAAGTTAGGAGAGGCCAGGTTATATTGGAATGATACTGAAATGACCAAGAATTTACCCCAAGGGTAAGGTTGGAGGGAAACAGTGAAATGGCTCAGGGAGTAAAGAGTGACATAGAATCTGCAGGTGACAAGTCAGTAAGTGTCAAGAGTATTCAGAGGAGAAAGAATATTGTGAACTGGCATGTCTTGGAAAAGTATTGTGAAAGAATGGTGTTATGTTGGAATGTTGAAGGCTGATGTGTTATGCTTGGATAGACAGAGAGGACAGGGGAAGGTGTTTCAGGTTGTGAACAGGTCATAGAATAAGCAAAGGCCAAATGACAGGAAGGAGTGTGGTGTTTTTGGTGTTTTGAGTTTATGAAGTGTGGAGGTTTTGGACTGTGAAAGGTTTGGAATGCTGGACTGGAGATTTTTTGTTTTTGTGCTTTTTGCTTTTTCTGTAGAAAAGTGATTATTGTTTGGCTACTGCCTTTTAGAATTTTCTCACAGCGCTAATCTTTACTGACGTTATTCTGTGAGCCAGAATTCATTCTGACATTGAAGTTTTGAGGCTGTAAGAAATTGCTGACACTTATAAACATAAGTAAATAGTCAAACACATTAAAATAGAAAAGAACCGATGGAAATAGATTAGAAAATTAGAAAACGACATTTGAGTTTGCCTCGTAGTTCATTTGGAGAGTACATTTTCAGAAACTTTTGTCTGGTAAACCTCATGTCTTCATCTTTGAACCCTGATCTTCAAGAGCACTTTATCTTAGAATGTCAGCCCTTCAAATTTGTGGTTTTTTTCCATAGAACTGAATGTAAACTAAGTTAATTCTGCCACTTCCACTTCCTTTTGACTTTCCATTCACTGTTTTTATAAAGCACAATAACAATGTACTGATTTGTGATGAAATATTGAGTGGTCATGAGAACCAGTCTGACCAGGGTCTTCTATTTCATTAAGTAGGCCAACATAGAAAGCCAAGTTACCATCAAGATTTTAGGTGAGGTGTAATCAGAATGAGGGTAATTCTTTTTGGATGAGACAAATGGTTAGTGATATCGAGTGATGCATGCTCAATGTGTCCATTTCCTAAAGGGTCTTTCTTAATCTTCACTGCTTACTTCCTTCAGGGTCCTAATGTGAAAGAAGTGGCACAATCAAAGGTGTACTCAAGGAGACTTTAACTAAAGGATTCTTTTTTTTTTTTTTTTTTTTACAGAGACAGAGAGAGTCAGAGAGAGGGATAGATAGGGACAGACAGACAGGAATGGAAAGAGATGAGAAGAATCAATCATCAGTTTTTTGTTGTGACACTTTAATTGTTCATTGATTGTTTTCTCATATGTGCCTTGACCGGGAGGCTACAGCAGACCGAGTAACCCCTTGCTCAAGCCAGTGACCTTGGGTTCAAGCTGGTGAGCTTTTTTTTTTTTTTTTTTCTCAAACCAGATGAGCCCACGCTCTAGCTGGTGACCTCGGGATCTCGAACCTGGGTCCTCCGCAGCCCAGTCCAACAATCTATCCCCTGCACCACCACCTGGTTAGGCTAAAGGATTCTTAACAGAAGTATGCACAGGGTTAAGGGAATTAACAAAGATGATGAAGCACCGAGGAAACTAACAATGTTGAGATGCTGTTCCTGCTTCTAGTCCTGGAAAGATGAGAGGAGTGAGTGGTGATGGGGAACCCAGAATGAGTTCTTGCCATGGAGAGGAACATCCAACCAGAGCTGTGGGTATCAGTAATGAAAACACAGTCAGGGAGGGAGCAGACAGAATAAATACCCAGGTCTCTCTCTCTTCCCACCCTTCAATCTTCTCCAATCAGTTGGAAGCCAGATGGCAAGAGAGCCTGGACGATAAAGCCAAAGAGGTCCACCTCTTGGGGTGCAGCAAGGAAGAGAAAAGCCAAGAATAAGTCTGGAGAAGACAAAGAACAGCCAGCACTCTAGTAATTCAACTCATCAGTTCTTTAGAAATTCATATAATTTTACTTCCTTCTTAGAGGAGCGCTTTATTAAAATTTGAAAAGTTAAATATTTGAAAAATTATTTAAAAAAAATTAAGCCACTATTGGGGTTTTGGAGAGGGTTCAGTAAGTAGAACATACTGGGGAATACTCCAAGTGCTGGCAGGTGGGAGCTAAAAGACCATGCTTATGATTGGTCAAGTTAGGTTGGAGGGAACAGCTTCATGGGAGCACCTATGAATCTACGAATGGAGCCGAGAAAATTAAATTGGTTTTGTGATATTAGCACAATTCTTCTGTCTTCTCCACCTGGTCGCAGATGACACCAAACCAAGTGGGGAAGAGCCTGTTCTGAGAGGTGTGCTTCCTTGGGGCAGTTTGGCCTCCCCCCACTCAGAGGAGATGGGGCGGAGAGGGCAGGCTTACCCACAAGGGCGAAGCTGGAAGTGTGAAGTCCAGCGGACGCCCTTTGAGAGCAGCTCACACCTGGAGGAAGGGTGATGCTGGGCCACACATGCCTCATTACTTTTCCTGAGCTTATCAAGCAAGGAAGTCTCTCTGCCGCCTTGGGGCAGAGTGAATGAAGAGCATTGGAGGGGACAGCCTTTTCTCCACTCCATTTTCTCATTCATTGGTTCATTCAACTTGCATGCTTCCAACAGTGAGGCATCTTAGATGCTGGCAAGGCCGAGATGAATAGGACGCCATTTGTCCCTGGATGGTAACGACCGGAACAGCTGACAGTTACTGAGGGTGTTCCTTAAGGCAGGGCATGCTTTTATTTATTTCTCACAAAAAGAGTCACAGCCACCACAGAGACAGACACTGTTACTGACTTTATTTTGCAGCTGAAGAAACTGAAGCTTGGCAAGGTTAAGGGACTTACACAAAACCACAGAAATTAGTTAGTGGCAGAGCTAGGATTCAAATCTAGGCAGTTTGGCCCCAGAGCTAGTCTTCTTAATTCCTTCCCGTGTCATAGGCCAGTGGTGGAGACAGGCCTGTGAACAAATAATTACAGCATAATTAATGAGGTAAGTGCTAATGAAGGGATGTACAGAGTGCAGAGGAAGGAGTGACTAAACAGGCCTATTTGTGTGACATTTGTGCAATTTCCTGTCTATTGCCAGAAATTGACATACTGAAGTCTTTTTTGGGGCTTGACTTATTATTACTATACATGGATTCAGATACAGAGCTCAATTCATGCTGCCTGGCTGCCCCTCCCAAGCATAACAGCACTTAAAATAATTTCTTCCTGACATCTTGGACCCCTTCCAAGAGTTCTGTTCTAGCTTTTGGACAAGGCAGAAACAGGAAGAGGATGTCCTAATGTTCCCTGACTGGAGACCTACACTGGAATTTGGAATCGTTTTGGGATTAACATCACTGTTAAGATGCTATTGTCTTATACTATATAAATATGTGTATGTGTGTCAGCTGTGTTCTACAACAGTCATAATACATGTGCTATATAGAATCACTAGAATCAGCTGTGACATTGATTAAATTTCTATGCTTCTATAGTTTATAGTTCTTATATCAAATGATGATTTTTTTCTTCATAAAGTAAAAATTTCACACCTCAAAAACTTTTTGGCTATGACTTTATCATAATTTAGTAATAATATATTATATTTTTTGCTAATAACACAAAAGCAATTACATTTCTGTTTCATTCTTCTAGGTAGGAAGTTGTTTCCATTTGCTCCCCTTTCTCTCAGCTTGTCTTTGAGATACTGAACATCCATACATTTGGCTTTTATATCCCTTGAAACTAGAGTAGGTATCATTAAGCTTATATGACCAGATTGGGTACTGTAAACAGCTGTCCGCTGCTGCCAAGTGATGGCCCATTCATGCCAGGATATTAAGCACATCCGGTAGTTTGGTGTAAACACCAGGTGGAATTCTAATTCATCCAATGCAGAGCCCCTCACTCTTTCCTCCTTAATTAATGAAAATCTCTGGAAAGTCCCTGCTCAAGAATTCTGTATCCTTTTGAAGTCAGTGAGTCTCACTCCAAAATGACCCAAGAACAGGACAGGATCAGCTACACCCAAACTCCCTCTATTCACACCACATTTCTCAGAGTGACGTCACTAACTCACAGAGGAGTCCCAAGTGAACATGTAGCCCCTTTTTGTACTAGGTTACTCTTTCAGGGTTTCAGGGTTAGAGAAATCCTCCTTCCTTTCCAAAGTTGAAACTGCCTGGGAGCTTTGCAGCCCTGACTCATTACTGTGTGATTCTCCTGTTAGGGCTGTAGAGAAGACAAAGTGATGGAAGTGATCCTCACAACCATCAGATGACCTCTGGGTCTCAAGGTGATCAAAGCAGTATCTTTGGCCTCGGATAACTGGTGATGGTACTTAGACCCAAGCAGAACCATCATCAGGAGAGTTTTCCAGGAGGTGATATAGACCTGCTTAATGATTTGACCAGATGTCACCAGGCAAAGGTATACGAGCTCTGTGACACTACTTCAATGACCTCTCATTCCTTAGGCATACCAAGATATCATACTGGCATAGGTGGTCTGAGAAATGGAGTAAATTTGGAGGAGGGCACAGTGCAATAGCTTTGCAAGCAGAAAAAGGGGCTGTGTCCTCTGACAAATTATCCATCTTCAAAGTAATAATTTGAAAATTGACAATTGTGGCAAACCCTGGACATCTCCCAATATCAATTCTCTCTTTTTTCTTGAATAACAGAATCTCCAATATGTAGCCAGGAATAGCACTGAAGCTCTGGTCATGCGACTAGGTTTTGGTCAACAGTATAACAGCAGAAGTGATGCCATTTCCGGGTTGTGCACTTAAAGTGAAGGGCAGGCCTTCCATTTCTCCATCTTACCTTCTGGTTGGCTAGAATGTGAGTGCAAGGGTCCATGTGGGTTCAAGGATGGCAGAACTACATGGCAGATGGCACCTGGGCCTCTGAGCCTGAGCTGAAACACTACACCTGGACTGCTTACTCCAAGACTGCTGGACGAGAGAGGAAAACCCATCAGTTATGTTTAAACCACTATTAGTTTGGGTCTCTGTCAAAGCAGTGAAGACTTTATCCTAAGTCAGTGACTTCAGGTTTCAGTAGAATAAAATCAATTTTAGTTGAGAACATTGCATTATTAATCCAACACATCTGTTTCAACAGATAACATTACTCCCCTCAGAGCTCTGTAGATTCCATGTAGGATACTGCTTTTGGGGGGAAACCCAGAAAAACAAAGGGCTCTGAAATTAGGCCCAACTAGAATAGGGAGTGAAGAGCTAGATTTTCACTTTGACTCAAAATCCTTCCCCAAAGTGTCATTTACTCCAAACATTGCCGTGTCTCTCTGGCACTCCTCATGACTGACGTCTATAAGAGCAGGGCTACTTTCTCAGACATGAGTAGTGTTTGAACTTGTTGCTAGGACATCTATGGAATTTCCATATTCTATCCCAGGAAAGAAATATAATTTTTCTTTGATGCCACATTCTTCTTTCGCCAGAAATACAAGAAAACCACTGTTAGCTCTGGGGTTTGGCAGAACTCTGAAGTGTGGCCTGGATCTGGGAACCCACAATCCAAGAATAAGGCACCATTTATGTACAGAATTGTTGAATTTGGGTAGAAACTAGGTTCAGCTATGTTTGTGAAGCCACTCTCATGTAGGGTCAAAAAGAGCTTATTTTTCAAGTAAGTGTGTTTCACTGTTTACTGGCGACTCTAACAAAATAATTATTTCCTGTATGGGTCACTGGGAGTGAGGTAATCCCAAGGAAAATGTTCCATTGTGCTTACTGGGCTGGGCAGTGCAGCAGCTCCAGACATTCCCTTAAAGCAACAGTAATCGTGTTGAGTGGTAAAGTCTGGTTCATATGCCCCTGGGAGGGAGGTTCATTTTCTGATTGATACTTTCAGGATCTTGTGAGAGAGATGGCAAATGGGAAGGTACACATACACATACACATATCTGTGGGTGCCTTTATCATGTTGGTTCATTTAAATAGTTTTATAGGTATTTTAGAAAGAGAATGTGTATACGAGCCAACATAATGTTCTCTATTCCTATCAATGTAAAAACTGAAACTTACCTTGTACAAGTTATTAATTTGCTTGTCTGTCTTGAGCCACTTGAGGGCATGCTTCATTTGCTTTTGTCCTTCCCAGCTCATAGTAATGAGCCTATCACTGAGTGCAATGCTCATTAATCATCTGGGGATGCATGCACTGCTTACAGAGAAACTGAATTCTGGGAGGGACCTAATACCTCAAAACTGATTTCTCTGGTATGATGACACCAAGATGAGAGATATTTCTGGAAAGACTGCTTGGCCAGCCAGGATTAGAGCAACTCTGTGGTGCTAGACTCCATGGTTCTAGAGATTAAATAACTCTATACTTACTGCCATCTTCCCTGGAGTCAGAGAAGTTGGCACAACATTATCCACACCAGTTGTTAGAGACTAGAGCAGCAAGTATAGTGAACTTGATCAACAGGTGACAGACAATCAAACTAGGCCAAATGGAATAGCACTTCTAGTCCATAAAGCAGAGGCATGCTTTTGAATATACATCATCTGATACTTTACTCTGCCTACTTTCCATTATTACTCTGGTATAAGAGCTTAATGTATATATTATAGAACTGTGTATTATAAAAAAGAATGTTCATTACTGATCAATCCACTCACCAAATTTTTATTGAATGCCTACTATATGCCAGGCATTGCACTGGTGTTGAGATACAAAGTAGAACAAGCCATATATGGGGGTCTCTTCACTTAAGTTTTGAGCCTCTAGTGAAAGAGATGGACAAGAGCACAAAGACATATAGAATAATTACCCATTGTGTCCATTTAAGAAAAATTACTAGATATTGTTGCAGGGAAGGAAAGAAATACCTAATTTACATGAGGTTGCCAGAAGTGATTGTCAGGCAGAGAAGCAAGCTTTGGGGAGGGTGAAGAGGAGGAACATTCCAGACAGAGGAAAGAACTCATGTAACGGACCTGGTGTCTAAAATAAACTGGTGTTTAGATCATGAAAAAACAGTGCTTATGTGTCGGCAGCAGAGTGAGCAATGGGAAGAGTGTGCCCTAAGTGGCAGAAGTCCTCCAAAGATATTTGGATCTCTCGTCAAGGACAGAGTATCAGTGGAGAATGTGGAATGCTTGCAGAGTGATCAGAGGACTTGAAGTCATTATCCAGAGCAACAAGTCTGAGCTTGATTGGCGTCCTTCCACTGTATGTCGCTTCTTGTCTCAGCACTGTTTATCTTACCCAATTGAGTTCAGTGAGCAATGGAAAGTTGGACTCCATCTCAAATGAGGGATCAAAATAAGCACAGGTGGAATTGTGGCGCTTGTGATTCTAGCTCAAGTTTCAGGCCCAAATGAGAAAATCATGCTTTGGAGTGGCCATCTACAGATTCAGTTGGTACATGAAACTAGAAGCTAAAAAGAATGCTGACATTGAAATATACAATGTTACCTGTACTTTCTGCTCCTGATCTTTCAGGATAGAAGACATCTGGCCAGTGTCCTTTATGAGTGTCATTAAGAAGCTGTCAGTTTCCAGTTGAGACTACAAGGCATGCAGTGTGTGTGTGTGTGTGTGTGTGCGCGCGCGCGCGTGTGCGCACGTCCCTGTTCTGTATGCAGGTAGATGGATGCTGATGACCGCCAGATGTATTGGCATTGGCTATTCAGGGATTCATAACCAAGATCTTGGCAGGAAAAAATTATATTTTTGTTTTCACTGACTGCTCTAACTGAAACTTAGCATTTCAATGACACATTTGGGCAATGAACAACAGTAATTTTAGCATCAGTAGAAATCACAGATATTTTCATATGTTATAGTTGTTGCAGGTATCTCAAAAATCACTTATACTTATCACTACTTCAAAATTACAGTAATTATCACATCATAGCTAGATCTTGTTATTTAATGTGCTAACAAAGCACATTAACTACATTATGTTTTTAAAAAGACTTGAAAACCACATTTCACTATTCTGGTTTCCTTTACAATCCTATTTATTTTATTTTTGCATTTAAAACATCATTATGAGAGGGGTTTGCAGGCTCCCAGACCACCGAACTGGTCCTAGCTCAGTGGTGGAATTCAAATAATTTAACAACAGGTTCTCTACCCTAATGATTGTTTTAAGTATAAAATAATATATGGAAAGGTAGTTTATTATTTCATGCATTTAATATGGAAATGAGAACAATAAAGGGGGTACACAAAACTAGATTGTGTTATAAGAAAGAGTTTTAAAATATTAATGAAAAAATATTAAATAATATCTGACAAAAAACAATAAAACTGTTATTTAAGATATTTCCATATTGATCCTTGATTGGCATCCTCACTTGCAATTTTTTTCACCTATGGACAGAATGAACGTTAGTACGGGCTCTTAGAATACGCTATTGAGCAGGTGAACATAAAAAAAGTAAGAAATGTAAATATGTGATTGCCACATTGGGCAGCTGCCCAGGTGGCCACCTTACAGAGAATTCTGATTACCAGTGCCATTTTAACAACCGGTTTGCTGAACTCAATAAAAAATTAGGTATTGATTCTGCTGAATTGGTGTGAACTAGCTGAATCCTACCACTGTCCTTGACATAAAACAAGTTAAAGAACTGCCAGACTTAACAGACAGTCTTGCCAGTTCAATGTAATAAGAATGTTGGGGACAGACTACCTTATCCATGTGCCGACTTTCATGTGAAGCATGTTCGCATTCTGAGTAGAAAAAAGAAAGAGGCAGTAAGTAAATACTTGTCAACCCCATGTTTGTGCAAAAACATACATATTTTTATCCAGTTTGTAAACCAATTCAGGGGCTGAATTTCTTTTTATAAAAAAAAATTATTTTTTCCTCTTTTACAAGGACAGAGAGAGAGTCAGAGAGAGGGACAGACAGGGACAGACAGACAGACAGGAACGAAGAGAGATGAGAAGCATCAACTATCAGTCCTTCGCTGCGACACCTTAGCTGCTCATTGATTGCTCCCTCACATGTGTCCCGACCACGGGCCCTCAGCCGACCGAGCAACCCCTTGCTCAAGCCAGTGACCCTGGGTCCAAGCTGGCGAGCTTTTATTTTTTCCTCAAGCCACATAAGCCCGCGCCCAAGCTGGTGACCTCGGGGTCTCAAACCTGGGTCCTCCGCATCCCAGTCTGATGCTCCATCCACTGTGCCACCCCCGGTCAGGCAGGGGGCTGAATTTCTGAGAAATAAAAGGAGAGTAATAAATTAAGGGAGCCAAGAGAGGGAGTTCTGAGAGAACATGCTCTCAATCTTGGGTAAAAGGAATGTATTTCCACAAACCTTTGCTCAGTAGAGACCTGGGGAAAGAACAAACATAAGTCTCTTGAAACCCTAACTTCCAGGGCCAGAGAAGGTCCAAGCAGCCAGCCAGATCCTTCCCCATCCCTTGGGCTGCAGCCACAGGCTCCTCACAGAGGACATCTCTAACCATGAGGCAAATTATTAGCCCATCTGCCACCTTCCGAGGCTCAGTCACCTGATGGATGCTATTTTTAGGAAGACTGATTTCTGGCAGAGATATAGCACCAACAGCAGGCCCTGAGAAGTCAGCCTGGTTTTCCAAAGGTCTGAGGTGGCACCCAGGGACATAAGAAATACCTTCACGCCCCTCTGCTGAAAGAGATGTTTGTTCACTTTTCCAGAGACTTTAGAAATAGAATTTAAAACTCAAGAAGCCATTCACTTCCCACCATCTTCCACTCTTCACCCTACAAACTAAATAATGGCTTCTGAAGATGCCTCTCTCATTAATTCACTTTGTCTAGCAGTGGAATCTCATTCAGAAGCAACGCTTTAATGAAACAATGGTTTAAAGGCAAAGAGCAAGGAGTCAGAGAAATCGTCAACTTTCCCAAGATCATACATAGTTTGAGAGCTGGCAGAAGTGTATTTCTGTTCCTTTTTGCTGCTGAGTAGGTCTTCTCATCTATAAGATGGACCAGTAAGAGTGGCTCTTACACAGGGTTTTTATGAGATTATGTATGTAAATGGAAAAGTGCCTGGCCAATGGTTATTAATCTCTGACTGCTATAACCTCTGTTTTCTTAGACAAATGTGACACTTTCAAATAGGTTTCCTCCTTTTTAATCAATACTGAGGTACTAGTGTATGTCCAGGCCTATTTCCTGTTATCTCCTTTCTTTCCCCTGGAGATTATCCTCCCTCTTATCCCTTCTGTCCTCTCTGTGATGTCTTCCTTTCTGGAGCATGAAAATGTGTTCACCTGTCTCTCCCACTTTAAACCTGTCCCTCTCCTGACCTTACATATCTCTCTGGCTCCTGCTGCCCTCTGTCCTCACCTTTGGGACCTGTTCTCCTGTAGAGAGCCAATGTTCTGCTCTTGGCCCAGTGGTAGCTTAGCGGTGAAGGCTCTGCCCTTGTAGGTGGGGTGCGTATTATTCTAACAATGTCTGTGACTGATGGGTAAATCTGTCTAATTCTGGGGTGCTTGTTGTGCCTGCAAATCGTAGCCATATTCTTCGGTAGTACTGTCGGTAATATTTGCATCTCCATCAGCATGACTCCTTTATCTTTCTTAGTCTCCCTTATTAGATTTAGAACTGAATTAGCAAGTGGAAGGAAGTAATCGGTTGGCCTCCTCAAACCCCAACTGTGGAAAACCGCCAAGATTTAAGGGACAGGTGGGGGAAAAGCAGTCTGCAATCTGATCTGTGTTCATGGCTTTTTTTATAATCCTGACCAGGGAGCCACAGAGAGCCATGCCTATCCTCCCCTTGCCCTTCCCACGCTCCCACTGAACCAGTATGAGGTCTCAGAAGTCCCCTTCAACATTGTGACTCAGGTGGCTGATATCAATCAATTGGAGTTGATGTAAGAGATTAAACCTTTCGAAAGCCTGGGTTGAACATGCTGATGCCTCCTAATTCGGTAACAGCAGCCTAGACCTGGGTGCTGACCCATGTTGTAAGGGTTCCTCATTGTTTTCAGTACAAAGAATCATCTTCTTTTTTTTAGATTTTATTTATTTATTTTTGAGAGGAGAGAGAGATAGAGATAGAGAGAGAGAGAGAGAGAGAGAGAGAGAGAAAGAGAGAGAGAGAGAGAGAGAGAGAGAGAGAGAGGAGGAGTCGGAAACATCAACTCCCATATGTGCCTTGACCAGGCAAGCCCAGGGTTTTGAACCGGCAACCTTGGCATTCCAGGTCGACACTTTATCCACTGCGCCACAATAGTCAGGCAAGAGGCAACTTCTTACCATAGCCTGATTGCCCCTGACTGCTTGTCACCTCCCTTGCCTTTGCTCAGTGTTCCTTCTTTTCCAGTCACATCAAACTCCTCATGGCTCTTTCAGCAAGCTCTGCCCTTTTAGGCTTGTGCAAGTAGTATAGTTTTGCCTGGAAGGAAAGTGTTGTTCTTCACCACTTCCGGCTAATTTTGCTTATTCTCCAAATCATAACCTCCCTGCCCTGAATGCCTCTCCAGGCAAGTTAGGGGATTCTTCCTCAGTGTTTCTTCCAGTGTTTGAATTCACTGGGAACAAGAGGACTGCCTTAATTTCTCTGGATCCTCAGGGTGTAGAACAAGCTGTCTCTATTATGGGCACTGAACATGTTTGTTGAGTACATTTTCAAGGTCACTCTATATAGACTCTCCTATTCTTGTCTGTTCTTCTTTGAAGCCTAAATGATTCCAATTTTTCTAGAAGAGACCTAAGACAATTTGGCACAACAAAGCTGGGGGAGCTTCATACAGTGAACAACAGCATGAGAAAGCAGCATAGATTAGATTCCTGATGTGAATGAGATGTCCTTGTTTCAATGTCTATTTTGGCCCCTCAATGAAGAGAGTGATGATTTAGGTTTCGGTTATCTCCAAACTGAACAGCTTGTAATATAAAGGGAGCTAAATGTTTTGAGAACAAGGTTAGCCTGGAATTTTCCTCAAGACCATGTATAAAAGCTATCACATACAATGTAGTGTTGTTAATGGCTATTTGTGGATGGATTCTTAGACAAATTCTAGATTTGTCTGGACCTTACCTCAGGACATAGCCTCTTTATTCTTGTTCCTTACTGTTACTATATGGCTTCTTGTAACATCTGTTACAACTTTTTTCCTCCTCCAATATTTCTGGGAGAAAACATAAAATCTTTGGGTTTTTTTGTTTTTGTTTTTTTTCTTTTTTGTATTTTTCTGAAGCTAGAAATGGGGAGAGACAGTCAGACAGACTCCCGCATGCACCCGACTGGGATCCACCCGGCACGCCCACCAGGGGCGACGCTCTGCCCACCAGGGGGCGATGCTCTGCCCCTCCGGGGCATCGCTCTGTTGCGACCAGAGCCACTCTAGCGCCTGGGGCAGAGGCCAAGGAGCCATCCCCAGCGCCCAGGCCATCTCTGCTCCAATGGAACCTCAGCTGCGGGAGGGGAAGAGAGAGACAGAGAGGAAGGAGAGGGGGAGGGGTGGAGAAGCAGATGGGCGCTTCTCCTGTGTGCCCTAGCCGGGAATCGAACCCAGTACTTCTGCACGCCAGGCCGACGCTCTACCACTGAGCCAACTGGCCAGGGCTAAAATCTTTGGTTTTATTGTCTGTTCTCACAGGAGGTGAAGGTTGTGAGTGTGTATGTGTATATGTGTGTGTATGTGTTAATATGTTGAAGTATATTGACTTAGAGAGAAAAAAAGTATTGCATTTTCCAGAACTTAAAGAAAAACTTAAAAACGTGGTATGCTTTGGGTTTGTGCTATATCTGGCACATAGCAAATGCTTAATGAATTTTAGCTATAGTTATTATTATAATTATTAATATTTTTATTAACAGTAATAAGATCCAATACTTGAAAACAAGTTGTTCTCTACCAAAGCAAATTTGGGGAATACACTCTCCTGGCTCTACATTCTCTATAGGAAGTAGAGATTGTATATGTTAGCTGGAGTTCACCCAAGTCACTTTTGGGACAAACAGGATCATGTGTTTGGAACAGAGGTCAACAGCTGCTACTCTTCTGTGGCATTCCAGAGATGTGGACAGATGTATCCAGATTGACCTTTCTTATTCAGTGAGTGTGGGAACTGGTGGAAAAGAGTAGGGGGAAGGGAGATATAGCAATGGGGAGGGTGAGAAGGCTCCCATGGGGGCTCAGTAACATGAGAGACCATTGAAAGCAACATTGAAGTTAACAGTTTTATTTCCTGGAGTTTCTGTGCTAAAAAACATTAGGAGATGAGGGCCCTTAACATTTTTCTGAAAGAAAGAAAACCAGGCATGACAATTTTCCCAAGGCCAGAACAAGATTGCACTTCCTGAAGAGGTCAAAGGTGACTTCTTTACCATTCCACTGATTGCACAGTAGGGAATAGGAAAGAGTCAAATCAGGTTCAGTACAAGATGTAGAGTGAAATACATTCCTTACCTTGCCCTCCCAACCCCAGTCATATTTAATTAACATTCCTGTTTCTCGAAGATATCCGAATGTCTCAGTGGCTTCAAAAAATTAAAAACTCAGCCTGACACAGGGCACTTGGTAAATCTGTGTAATACCAGCCATAAGGCCAGCAGCTGATCTTCCATGAGGACAAAAGAACATGGCTCCCTCCATGAGACTGTTAAATTTTCCGACTAATAGGATTTGAAACAGCACAGTAGACTTTCCCGATGACAATATCTTTGGGTTCTAAGATGTGTGAGTTGGGTTCTAAGATGTGTAAGTTTACACTGTCATTGTGGTTTAGCCAGAGTCTGCTTGGCTAAACCAATAACCTTTCTCAGTCTTTAATGATGGTGATTGATATTTCTGTACCTACCACTCCCCTTCTGCTTTTTTTTTTTTTTTTTTTTTACATGTTGCCTAGTGAGTGAATGTGTTGTTATGCTGTTCTCAAGCTCAGATCAGCATTGCTTGGGTGCAGGATGGATTCTTGCTGACAGTACACAAATTCATCTAGAATCTTGTCAGCATTAATTCCTCTCGGATAATGTCGAAACTACACAAATTTGGCTTTTTCCTCTTGACGGGTTCTACATGAGCATAGGGTCAGCAGGGAAGTAATGGGAACCGCAGCCTCCTGACTGAGAGAAGATGTTGCAAGTCACAGAGAGAATTCTTGTTGAATTTTTATGAAGTTGGTATTAAAGGTCAGATATGCCTATCAAGAAGATACATTTCTCTTTAAAAACCTTGTTCCTAAGCACTGTGCAATCAATCACATATCCCAGCTATTGATTAATCAGGATTGTGTCCACTTTTGTCATGATGCTCGAAACTAGGCTTCACATTTGAGTAAGACAAAATCAAGTTTACACCTCTGTTCTACTATTTACTGTGTGATTGTGGGTAAATTACTTAACCTCTCTAAGCTTCTGTTTTCTTAACTTTGGAACAGAGGTATTAATAATACCCACCTCTTAGAGTTGTGATTAAATGAGATGAGGCATGCATAACAGCACAATGCCTGCTAGCAGGAAGCCTCCAGGAAATATTAGCCACTTGGAGCCATAGACCTACCTCTTTGTGTAAATGGTCAAAAGATTTTTTAAGGTAATTGTTTTAAGCTACCCTTCACTATATTTTTCATGTAATCCTTGATAAAGCCTCCTGGATTGTTCCTGTAAATCTATATTTCTGTAATATTTGTTTACTCAGTGGAATTAGTTGATCAATATGGTAGTTATTTCTTGCTTTTTTTTTTCTTTTAGTTGTAATGTAATCTTTTTCCAGGCTTTGGTCCCGCTGGTTTGTGATAATATGCATGACTTTCTTAACCATCTTTGTCTACTTTTTAAATAAGTTTTTCATACCAACAGCTGGGGTAATACTGTGTAGCTCAAAGAGAGGATCTCAGGCTTTGCTATTTTCCCACAATTGCTATGTGATTATTTGAACCTCTGTATGGCAGAGGTTTATGGAAAATTGGAAACTAAGATAAAGGCAAGTTTCTAGCTGGAATTTACATAAAAGAAGATATTGTCCTGGTAGGCATGCTCAATATTAGCTAGAGATAACCAAAGGGCTTCTCGTCATTGACTGGCTTGACAACTGTACTTCTTGAAGACTCTTCAGTGATACCTTACAGTTTATACTGGTACAGGTTATAATGAAAGAATTGTGTACCAAGGAGGAATACTATGCTGATTTCTAAAACAGAGCTTTGGTAGATCTCATGCTATGAAGTAAAATTAATCCACACAAATATATCATGTATATATATATTCAATGATCCGTTTTGGTTGATCCAACAAACATTTGCTCAGCTCCTTATAATAAATGTGAAATGAAGAGTCATTAAATCTTATTTCTATCTTAAGGGTGTAGAAATTCACACATCATGTGAGACATCGACAACTTATTGCATGAGTTATTTTCATCCCCACTACACATGAGGAATTGAGGCTATGACTTTCTAAGGTAGTGTGGCTTCAAGAGGCCCCTAAGCCTGTGGGATTTCAAGTCCTGTACTTTAAGCCGCAAGAATCTTCAAAAGTATTCCTTTCTCCACCCACCAATTCTCTGACACCAATTGGTTGTCCTACAATTTAATTCTAGTTTGACACTATTTAACTAGAGTTAGTGCCAGATTGCATAAGTTAAGGGCTCAGTCCTGCAAGATTGCCCCCCCCCCCAGATGATAAGTGAAAGTCCCAGGTTGTCATTTGTACTTTTGACTGAGTGGCTAAAAATTATGTTCCCATGACCCACTTCTCAGCTTCAATAATTTGCCAGAATGACTCATATAACTAAGGAAAATATAACTTATGCTTACTGGTTTATTATATAATAAAAGATGATCAATGGTGGGATTCAAATAATTTAACAACTGGTTCTCTGCCCTAATGACCATTTTAAGTATAAATAAATAATATACCAAAATATAGTTTATTATTTCATGCATTTAATACTTCAGTAAGAACAATAAAAGAAGTATACAAAACTAGATTATCTTATAAGAAAGTTTTAAAATATTAATAAAAATATTAAATAATACATGACAAAAAAACAATAAAACTATTATTTAAGACATTTCCATATTGTTTCTTGATTGGTGTTCTTGATTGGTAAAAAAATTGCACGAAATGAACATTACTACGGGTGCTTAGAATATGCTGTTGTACCGATGAACATTAAAAAAGAGTTAGAAATGTAAATTTGTGATTTCCACACTGAGCGGCTACCCAGGCTCCCAGTTTAGAGAGAACCCTGATTACAAGTGCCATTTTAACAACCAGTTTGCCAAACTCAACAAAAAATTAGGTATTGGTTCTGCCGAACCGGTGTGAACTGGCTGAATCCCACCATTGGATACGATTAAAAAAATACTAACGAGCAGCTAGATGAAGTGATATATAGGACAAGATCTGGAAGGGTCCTAAGTGTATTTCCTCTATCCCAGTGGAGTTGGGGTGCACCACCCTCGTATGGAGTTAACGTGTTCACCAACTCAGAAGCTCCTGGAACCCTGTAGTTCAAGGATTTTTATGAAGGCTTCCTCATGTAGGTATGATCAGTTATTAAACCAATCCGCAGCCTTTCCCCCTCTCAGAGGATACAAAGTGGGACTGAAGTTTCAAGGTTCTAATCATGGCTTGATCTTTCTGATGAACAGCCCCCACCCTAATGATATCCAGGAGCTCACCAAGAATCACCTCAAGAGAACAAAAGATGCTTCTGTCACCCAAGAAATTCCAAAGCATTTAGGAGTTCTGTGTCAGGAACTGAGGTCCAAGACCAAATATGAAAAGAAAATGCTCCTAGAACATTTATTGTTTAGGAAATGCAGAAGTTTTAAGAGCTCTTTGCAGGAGCCAAGGATGAAAACCACAATAATACAATATTATATCACAATATTATGCCCTGAGATTCTGTCTTTCAGGGTTTTAACCCCAGGCTTTGTTCCTATTATGTTTACAACACCTTATAGAATTGGGTTATTTGTATTATATTTTTTTCTCACAAGTCATGTAGTCGGGACTCAGTATACTTGTTGATTGATTAAGGTCATTTGTTTCATCACAGTGCACATTTCTTCAGTTTCAAAATCATGTGTGAATTTTAAAGTTCTGGAATTTCTTCAGAGATATCCAGGTGCATTTTTATGAAACACAGTTTGATGGTCTTTCCAGCATCTTGGACCACTAGCCCTTTTCCTCTCCACATTTCAGTCACCCAGACTAGATGTTAAGATGCCCTGTAAGGGCTAGATAATGCACATTTCTTATTCTTTTCTTTTGAAAGAATTTACAATACTGGAGAGGCTTGGCAGTAAGGAGACAGTATAGTGCTGTGATTAGGGCAGAGCAGTTCAAGTTAGAACTATCTAGATTCTTTTTTTTTTTTAATTATAATTTTATTTTTTTAATGGGGCGACATCAATAAATCAGGTTACATATATTCAAAGATCAACAAGTCCAGGTTATCTTGTCTTTCAATTATGTTGCATACCCATCACCCAAAGTCAGATTGTCCTCTGTCACCTTCTATCTTGTTTTCTTTGTGCCCCTCCCCCTCCCCCTTTCCCTCTCCCTTTCCCCCCTCCCCCCATAACCACCACACTCTTCTCAATGTCTCTTAGTTTCACTTTTATGTCCCACCTACGTATGGAATAATGCAGTTCCTGGTTTTTTCTGATTTACTTATTTCACTTCGTATAATGTTATCAAGATCCCACCATTTTGCTGTAAATGATCTGATGTCATCATTTCTTATGGCTGAGTAGTATTCCATAGTGTATATGTGCCACATCTTCTTTATCCAGTCATCTATTGACGGGCTTTTTGGTTGTTTCCATGTCCTGGCCACTGTGAACAATGCCGCAATGAACATGGGGCTGCATGTGTCTTTACGTATCAATGTTTCTGAGTTTTGGGGGTATATACCCAGTAGAGGGATTGCTGGGTCATAAGGTAGTTCTATTTTCAGTTTTTTGAGGAACCACCATACTTTCTTCCATAATGGTTGTACTACTTTACATTCCCACCAACAGTGTATGAGGGTTCCTTTTTCTCCACAGCCTCTCCAACATTTGCTATTACCTGTCTTGTTAATAATAGCTAATCTAACAGGTGTGAGGTGGTATCTCATTGCTTGGCAGTAAAGAGGCAGTATAGTGCTGTGATTAGGGCTGAGCAGTTCAAGTTAGAACTATCTAGATTCTTTTTTTTTTGTATTTTTTTTTTCCTGAAGCTGGAAACAGGGAGGCAGTCAGACAGACTCCCGCATGCACCCAACCGGGATCCACCCGGCACGCCCACCAAGGGGCAATGTTCTGCCCATCTGGGGCGTTGCTCTGCTGCGACCAGAGCCACTCTAGCGCCTGAGGCAAAGGCCATAGAGCCATCCCCAGCGCCCGGGCCATCTTTGCTCCAATGGAGCCTCAGCTGCGGGAGGGGAAGAGAGAGACAGAGAGGAAGGAGAGGGGGAGGGGTGGAGAAGCAGATGGGCGCTTCTCCTGTGTGCCCTGGCCGGGAATCGAACCCGGGACTTCCGCACGCCAGGCCAATGCTCTACCACTGAGCCAACCGGCCAGGGCCAGAACTATCTAGATTCTAATGCTGGCTCCACTGTTTCTTGAGACTTCTCGTCTCTCTCTTAGAGTTATTCTTCTCATCTGTACAGTGGGGATAATAATAGTATGTGCCTTACAGGTTTTTTGAGTGTTAAATTAAATCAAGCATGTAAAGAGCTTAATACATAAATGCTAGCAATTTTTATTATGGGGAATGTAGTAGAGACTCAGTACTTTATGCATTAATGGTTTTGATATCCTTTATTTCATCTCTATCATTTCTGCTTCTTAGTATATGTGAATGCCATTGCATTTCAAGAGCAAATGTGAAAGGACCTTAATGAAATGATTTACTTCTTTCTGTGATACATGTTTATGGAAAAGAAAGGCAGATGTCAAAGTTTGTGTTTCCTTTTACTCTAAAGAACGAAAACCAAATAAGGTTAGTCAAGTAATACAATCAAATTCACTTTAATTACTGTTTTGTGAATTTGTACAAATTAGCTAACTTCTCTGAGCTTCAGCTCCCTCCCCTGCAAAATAAAGGAGTTAGATCAGATAATTGCATGGTTTCTTCCCAGCTAAGTTTGATATGTACTACTATATACATAATATTAACTAGATGTTGTATAGTCATCTTCTATATGCTCGAAGATAGCTATTCATTTTCTTCTTAGTCTTTTGTTATTAATCATGGGGAAGTTTGCAAAGTCTTTGTTTCTACTGTACATATTCTTAATCTCTGTGATGAATTTCAGAACCTCTCTTTTTAGATCTGGGTGGTCTGACTGCTCCAGAATAGGGGTAATCTTTTAGAGAACGGCACTATGCTTTCTTTAAATTGTCCCTGGAAAAGACATCAGGCCCTGGGCAAAATATAGCCCTCCCCCTAAGTGGATAAAGGGTCAGAGCCAGGAATACTGCATCAAAATCTAGAAGTGAATCTTCTCTAGGACTGGGAGTATAACTTCAGGATTTACTTCTAGCTCAGAAGTGTAAGTGAATGATTTTCAAGGACAAATTCCATCAAAGGGCAGAAAATGGTGTCAGTATAGAAGGGTCACAAAGACTATGTTTGTGAGAAAATTGATATGTGGACAAAGGGGGTCTATCAGGAAAGGAAATACTTTTTATCAGCAGATTAGGAGACAGGGACTTATAGCCAGGTCATCAAGGATATTCACTGCAGCATTTTAAATGAGCAAAATATTGGTAACAATACTAGGGGTTTCTTAAACAATTTATGATATGATTATAGGGTAGAGAGAGTATTATGCATCAATTACAAATGATGTTTATAAAGAATACTTATATATCCTGGGAAAAAGTTCAAGCTATCATATATAAGATTATATATCTGTTGAAAAGTATAAATAAAACATGACATTAAATATGTAAAATCTTAACGGAAAAACGCACGGAAGATAATGGACCAGAATATTAAAAGTGATCATATCAGGGTGGTAAGATTATGGGCGAGTTTGTTTTACTGATTATTTTTTTCTTCTTTTCCAAGTGAGAGGAGGGTTCGATAGAGCGACGGACACCCATTTGTGCCCCCAACTGGGATCTATGTGGTGACACCCATCTGGGATTGATGCTCTGCCCATCTAGGGTCATGCTTACAACTAAATTATTTTTAGTGCCTGAATTATTTTTAGCACCAGGGTGATGTGCTCAAACCAATCAAGCCATGGCTGCAAGAGGGGAAGAGAGAGAGAGAGAGAGAGAGAGAGAGAGAGACAGGAGAGGGGGAGGGGTGGAGAGGCAGATAGGCACTTCTCCTGTGTGCCCTGACTGGGAATCGAACCTGGGACATCTACACACAGGGTTGACGCTCTACCACTGAGCCAACTGGCCAGGGCCTAATGATTATTTCTAATGTTGAAAAAAATATATATCCTTTTTAAAATTTTCTATATGAAATATGTCTAACTTCATAGTCAGAATAGAAAGCGATACAAATTATCTTTATAAAAGAATCCCCACATGTTATACAAACCAAGAAACTAGAGTAATCATATAAAGTGTAGATTTTTCAGGAAAGCAGAAAAAATGACTGTAAAGGTTTTCAGAAAGCCATCAAGTGCAAGGTCCTGAGCCAGATGCTGGAAGATGACAACAGAGTTGGCCGCATCAGTGGAGTGGCCCTAAATGCAGAAGGGCTGGCCAGCGGAAGAGGGCTTGGAGGCGTGCTGACTGGCCTCGGGGAGCCTCTCTGAAGTTCCTTTTTCTGTCTATCATTTATTATTGAATTATTCCTTGAGGGAATAGAGAGCACCCTATACCAAAGGGCTTGGGGTCACCTTATTGTCCTCCTAAGGACATGTGATGTTATTAGACTCTCGTGTTGCCTAGGGAACCTTCCCTTCTTAGTGGGCCGGGTGATACAAGTAGGGTGTGTTTCTCGAAATTCCTCGAAGTGAGCTGGGGAGGCTTGGTATAAACTAAGGAGTGTGTGTTAAGTCCTCCATGCGGCTATCTATATCCAACACAAAAGTTCAATTCCTAAAATTTATCTCTCCTTTCAACACTGATACAATGTTTCCCAAATCCTCAATATAATTTCTGTTGTTGTCTTTTTGACACATTCTATCCTCACCCTATGAAAATCTGTCCTCTGTGAGAGGCTTTATTTGTCCTTTAGAATACCATGTTTGTCTACCCTTAAATTCCTCCTTGGCTCACAGCTCTGACACCAGACTCTATTCTCATGAGTCCATTATGCAGTAACTGACTTTTCAGTGACAAGAAAAAGCCAACTTTAAAAGAAAAGTCTAAAGTCATCAAAACAAAGTAATATCCTGTACGAAATGATGCCTTGTGGTTTGAGAACATGTGGTTTGATCATGTGCCCTGAGGAGGTAAGTCAGAGTCGGCCGTGGATGACGGAGACGCTCAGGCCTTGGCAAGTGAGTCTTCAGTCCACCTCGCGCTCTGGGCTCCTCGGGGAGGAGGGGCTGCAGCCCTGACCCACCACTGGCACAATGATTTTCAGGCTGCTCCTAGCTCTCACCCTCTTCCCCTCAATTCAAGTCACAGGTAAATAATTTTTTGACTTCTTTCTTCCTCTGCGTTTTACTTTTGAGTTCTTTGTTTGGCTTGGTTCATTTTAAATTTTCAAGCAACTTGTGAAATTTGGGTGGTTTTAAAGTGTTGTTTTGCTATAAAAATGGCAACCTATTGTTTAGAAGCTCACTAATTCTCAGACTACATTATATATTTTAATGAACATCTTTTGGAATTAAAATTTTCATTTAGCTATTAGTTGAAAATGTCCTATTACGTATATATATGTCAATACACACACACACACACACACATATAATTTAAGAAAACTACTATTAGCAGTTTGGTTCTGAAAGTTCTCGAATAAGACTGCCTGGGTTCATATCGCAGATCCACTTCTTACTAACTAAGCTTAGGCTAGTGTTTAAATTCTCTAAGCCTCAGTTTCCTTATGTGCAAAATGGGTATGACAATAACCTTATCTCAAGATCATTGTGAGGGTAAAATGAAGTAATCTATGTAAAATGCTTAGTGCACTCAGTGCTGGCCAGCAAGGTAAGTGCTACTTGTAGTTACCATGTCTACCAGAATTGAATGAGTGCTAAAACTAATTCTGAAGTCATCACAGAAACTGGCATAATACAAATAATAAAAAATTATTAAAAAAATAATTGGCTGAAATCCGTTTCCTTAGACTAAAATACTTTAAGTTCCCAAATGATATACCTAACACTATTACAAAATCTCATTTCAAATGAAGAGATGGAGGAGTAAGAATGCTAATTTGCCCAAGGATACGCAGGTACTTGTTGGAACCAGGGTTTGGTGCTAGCGCCTGTGCTCTTGACCATTATGTTATCCCACCTAACATGATGAGGTTTATAATTTCATAGCTCCAGGTACATCCAAGGTGAAATCATCTTTAGAAAAATCGCAATTCCAAACAGAACAAACTTGTTGCTTTGGTGGGCTGGAGTAAGGTGTTTATTCAAGTTGTTCTCAGAGTAAGAAAAGAGTTCTGCTTGGCTCAAAACTTGGGCTGATTAGAGTCAATGGTCATGTTTAAATATAGTTGTTCTTTCCTTTGAAGATACATTGAAAAGCCAGTATCTGCAATTTTCTTTCTCATTTGTTTCGGTGTGGGAAGACTGCATTATTTGTTGTTCTCAAGCACCAGGTGCATGCTTTCCAAAGGGTACAGTTTCCTCACCTTATACACGTACATAGTTACATATATATTCATATATTTCATTGTCTGATGTGCCAGTGAGAACATTGAGAAATTGTGCACATTTATAAAAGGTGTTCATATAATGAAAGACATGAGCTGGTGATGAGAGAGGTTTTGCCCAGTGTTTAGTACCAAGCATTTAGAACTACTAAATTCATTTAAAACTTATCTTTACATTTATTTTTTTAAAATGTTTTTAAGCTCCATTTTTAAAGGCTCTTTAAAATTAAAAAATTTTAAATTTATTAGACAGTAATGAATAGGTAGAAAGGAAAGAGAAACTTCGCTCTGACAAAAAACTAAAATTAATAATTGTACATGAAATACTTTTCTGATGTGCTTGCGGACAACCATCTGTCATCAGTTTATTCACTGCCCTTTGAAGATATTTTTTGTAAGACTCAAAGCTTTATATTTTTTTCTTTAGAACACCTGTTGAAAGGGGTGTAACTAAAAAACCAGTCTAAGGGTTCACACACACACAAATGTTGTTTTCGACTTTAAGATACATCTACTTTCAAACACCAAATCACCCTCCTAATAACTTTTCATATGTGATGCTGAATGATCATCTAATGTAGTAGGAAAGGGGTTATTTTGAAATCCAGTAAGAAAACTTATGAGAAAACACAATGACAACAGACACAAATGTATGATCCATTTTAATCCATGGTGCAGAACCTTGCATGTGCTCTTTGTGTCTTCATGTTTACTCTCTATGGAGATATTAGAAAGATAAGAAAATTCTCTGGTCAGAATGTAATTGTCCTCCTTAGAATTGGGAGAGACTATTGATAGATCTGTGTTGAGGTGTGTGCGCATGCATGTCTGTGTATGTGTGTATATATAAGGAATGGATGAATAGTTCTTTTTTTTTTTTACTAATTTAATAATGCTAACTCATTGGCCTACAGCATAACTTAAAATAATTATTCTAAGAAGGTTAAACCAAGCCTGGTTTTGCATGACTTTAGTGGCACTCAGAAGATCTTTATGGCTAAATTAAAGAAGCATGACTTAGGGTAAGGAAACCTTCACTTAGACAATTCTTTTATTAAAGTTACATGTTTTCTACCAGATTTGGGTAATTGTGCAATTGAGATCTACAACAGAGGATTCTTTTGGATTTTTGGAACATGAAGTTCAACTTAGAATGGCAGGCCCTTGAAAGCGACCTGACTTTTGATTGGTGATGGAAGGTGTGCACCCATAGTACATGACATTGTTCACAGATTTGCAGCTAGTAGTGGTCACTTTTCAGCAAGCTCATTATTCAGTAGAAAGGCGAAATCAGGGCAACAACTTCATTTTTTCATGAGAGCATTTATTTTCACTTCTCCCAAACCTTAAGAAATAAACTGTCAACACGGCCGGTTTGAACAGGATAGATTCTCCCAGACTTCTGCATTTCCCTCAGCGTTTCTTTTTCTAAGAGAGGCTCAGGAGGCAGAAAAATGGCATTTAATCATTTAAATAATCAGCAAAGCAAGGTAACTAAACTTTATTTTTAGGTCAGTAAATGACCCCTCTGAGGTAGTTGTTCACAGAAGGAAGTAATTTACCACACAGGAAAGTGTTGTTCTGAGACTGGACTTGGGAAAGTAAGGCAAAAAGATGAGCAATCAAAAATGCAATGTAATCCGCAGATGGCTGGATCCACATGGCATTCAATACACTATAGCCAGTTTCTCTGACTGTTAAAAACTTGATTAGGTGCTTTTGTCATTTCAAGTAAAATTTGACAGACTTTTCAAAAGTATAGACCTTGCGTAAGAATTTTGTTTTACTCCACTGCCATATCCTACAATAAGATGTTACTCTTTATTTATTTAAACCATCTAGAAAGGACTTTTACAGCAAGGGCTGTTAAAAAATATCAATATCAGGAAATAAAATGACTTATTTTCACAGATAGATTAGAAATAGAAACAAATCTGTGACCTCAAATTTGAAGCTCTCACATTCAAACCTTTACTCTGGGTGGGGAGGGGCTCTCACTGTCTCTCATTCTTTAGAGATAGACCGTCCTCCTTTTTAATGCTTTTATTCTATTATCATGAGGGTAGAGACTCCTTGACTGCCATTTGGTTTTTATTACATGTGCATATCTTCCTCCAAGTATTTCCTGCATGCAGTGAGCTGACATTTACAAAATAAAAAATTTTATGCCACCAATATCCCAGAAGCAAGTTCTGTTTGTGGTTCCTCATCTTTAGAACAACATCGCCGTATTAACTAGTATAGGCATTGATAAGGCTACCCAATTCATTGCAGACTTTCTTGACCAAAAATCAAAACACAGCTATTTCATAGCAGGTCATTGAAAAGGATAAAATCTTTCTTTCCTTCTTTTTATCTTGATTAAATTTTTGCTTGCCTTTTTTTTTTTTTTTTTTTCAAGAAGTTTGTTCTTTATGGAACTTCACAGAATTTTTCTTCTCAGTAGATCGTTTTGCTGAACTTCAGGAAAGAAAAATGACATCCGGTGGCTTTGTAACTGACTGAAGGGGTCTCTAGTTTTCTAAGCTGTGTTAAGGAATATGTGTCTCAATGGTGATTTCTTTGACGTTTTTGGTCAGTGATGTGCTGTTGTCATCAAAAAATGTACCCAGAGCTTTCAGTCTGAGAATTGTTGCATGAGAATTGGTTTCTAAACCTAGAGGAAAGTTAACGCAGGCACAATTGAGAGGAGGTTGGAAAGCACGTGTCTAACTTCTTGCTCCTCACTCCCATTTTGATGACTCTAGAAGAGAGAATAGGATCAACTGCTACCCAGTTGCTCATTAGAGGATGTGAGAAACAGACTTGAGACTTCTCTGGCCTTTGTATTTCAATGCTAATTTCACAGGCATCTTAATTTAGTCTGTGTGTGTCACCATGCAGGCTAAATGTGCTTATGTTTTCATTGCTGGAGAATATGCATGATGGTGGAGAACTTCCTACTTAACTTTGAACTGCAACTTTATTTCTGTATCACCATGACCATCATCTTTTCATTCATCACATCTCTGTTATCTTGGGAACTCTGGCTGCCAAGGTAACTAGGTTAATGGTTCCTGATGGTGTTGTCAGAGTCACCCACTTACTGTTTTTGCTCTGACCTCTGATCTAATCGTGAGCCCCTTTCTGAGGTATCTGTGTCACTTTGTTGGCTCACAATCCGGAAGGTGATGTATTGATTATAGCAGTAGTTACTATTCATCACCCGTTCATTCCCACAAAAATCTAAGTTATCGAAATCTCTTACATTTTAAGAGTGACATAGATTTCCTGTAAAGAACTTAGGTGGGTGTCTGTCTTTTTTTTTTTTAATTGCTAAAAAGGTAGAGGGTTGTGCTTTTTATTGCTGAGAGATACTTGACACAAAATGAAGGGTCAGAATATCCCTGTGGCTGTATTTGCAGCTTCCAGGTGACTTGATGACTTTCCTTGATTCTGAGCTCTACTAATAATCAGGGTACATAGTTTAAGATCAGCTTTAAGAATGTTGAGCCTAGGAGGGTTTCATTTCTGAGCCACAGACTATCCCATAGAAGGTGGGCGAGAATGGGCGCATAGGAGGAGACTGTTTCCTTATACCATGACGCTCCTTTGGGGGCTAAAACAGGGTGTTAGTAAGTGATAGGTCTTGGAAGTACTGGGTATATGTGTTCTAAAGTGCTTGTTCCTTCTGATGCTTTAGTAAGACAGGTCTCCCTTCAAGTGCTCCATCATGTGTTTATTAACATCTTCTACGTGCTATTCTAGGTTTTGTGATAGATACAAAACCCCACTTTGAGCTTCAAGGAAGTAAAAATGAGTATTGTGAACTCTTTTTAGAAATTGTTTTTCATTTAAGACTATGATAATGATACTTTATTAACTCTTTCTTATTTTGTGGAAAACAGTTATATGCAGAAGCATCATTGAATTGTTGAACTACAGACATTTAGAGATGGCAGGAAACTTAGATATCTCTCAATGTATAGAAAAGGAAGTTGTGTTGATGGTTCCTAGAAGATGCTTATAGAAAGATGATGCTGTAATGTTTCCTGGCAATTTTGGATGCGTTTAGGATGGACTTATCTTACTTATCCAATTTATCTCCTTTCTTACTCTAATATAAGATCTTAAGCCCCAATATTGCAGCTTTCTTCACTGTCTCACATACCTGCATTCTGCATATGTTATCTTCCTGATAATATTTTCCTCTTGGATTATCCTTCTTCTTCCTTTCAACCCATCCAAATCCTGCCTGGCTTTCAGTTCATGTCCTTAGTGCAAGATTCACCTTCTTGGAGAAGCTTTCTCTGGGTATTCAGCCTTCATTATAAACTTGTAAGAGGCATTTCAATGAGAACGTAACTCAATCTAACAAATATTTATTAATCCTCTCCTATATTTTAATCAGTATTGGGATCTGAGGGGATATAAAAAGAGGAAAATAAATTTAAAGACTTAATTAGCCCACAAGAACTCCTTGTGTAATTAATCAAGTTCTCTCTGCTTTCATGGACATTATGATCTAGTTCGGAAGACTATATTTAAGAGGACATAACAGCTGGAAACATAAATAACACTTAGCAGTCCCCTACTTCACTATGCCATTTGATGTCTTAATTGCTTTGCATATATTATTCTTGTAATCTGGGGTGTCCTCTATACTTTTAAACTGAAGAAGCCTTCTCTAGGGCCTCAAATGGAAAAATGAGGGATTTTTTTTCTTCTCAGAGTCCAAACTTGTTATTGTTATTATATGTTGACATCTGTTTTCTCCACTGTGACTGTGAGCTTTTTTGGGCAGGATCATGTCTTATTCATCCTTATAACCTAAGTACTGTGAACAATGCTGGGAACATTATAGGTGTTCCACAAATATTTGTTGAAAGAGAAAGTGAATTAATACTAAAATGAGGAAGCATACAATAAATACTCTGGTAAGATAAATATAGATTGGTAAGTCTTAATGAAAGGTTGGGAATTTAAAGCCAAAAGGCTTTAAATAGATTATGTTATTAATAGTAATTAGTAGTAACATTTAATTTGCACTCATAATGTGCCAAGCACTGTTCTACCTGGCTTTCCCAGTATTAAATAATTTATTCATCCCTTAAATCCTGAGAGGTACTTTCTATGATTATCCTCATTTTATAGATAGGGAAACTGAAGCCCACAGCAGATATAGCAGCTGCCTGTGGTCACACAGCTGGTAGGTGAATAAATCACTCATTCTCCAGGGTTCATGTCTTATTGATGCTATTTTGCTTGAGAAAGGAGACACAATACAAATAGGGAAATCAAACCAGAAATATTGTTTTATGTTCTTGGAACTGATATCTAGTCTGAATGTTTGTCGACCTGGAAAGATAGGATAGAATCAGGTGAAACAAAGGATTGAATATTGATCCCATAAGTTCACAATTCATTTCCAAGGCATTGTGAAGAAGCTGAACATTTTTGGAAGCAGAATGATCTAGAATAAGTATGGTTTTGGAGACTAATATCAAGGAGATTATGTTATAACACTCTGTCGCTTTACCAAGAAGAAGGTAGTAGATTAGGATTTAGGTTGTAAATTTGGGGCTAGAAAGAAGCAATTATTATGAGAGATTTTTTGACAGTAGAAACCCCAGAATTTAGAACCTACTGTAGGATGAAGACAAAAGAGAGGGAAGGATCACAAATGATGCTAGGGTTTTTGGCTTATCAGAGGTTGGTGGTACAACCACCTGAGATCAAAATGTTGAGAAACTGAGTTTTGGAGAAAAATAGTGTTTAGCTTCAGACATGTTCAATTTGAAGTAAAGGCTTGAGTTGTCAGAAAAATATCCAGTACAGACTGAAGATATAGAGACTGGGTAAGAAGAAAAATAGTTCTGGTGAGGAGTCAGCCGAAGAGAATGATGGGTAGTGAAGGACAAAATATATTTGGAGAGGCAAGGGGAATAAGGCTAATGAAGTATCATTATAGTAAAAAAAAAAAAAAGAATTAAACAAAGAAACAAACATTGGTTAACAGCATTAATTAGATAATGGAAGGGGAAGTGTAATTTGGGAAGGCCACTGATTTGGCTAAAAGGAGACCACCTGTGACTTTTGAGTTCAGGCTGTGTTGGGAAGGGAGATAAGACTTCAAAGTATTAAGACAAAGGACAGGAAATTACTAAAGTGAAGACAATTAGGAACGTTTATCACCTTTAATGCTTAGCATGGTATTTTTGTACATAGCAGGTATATAATAAATGTGCAGACTGAAAGACTTGATTATATTTGACATCTAGAAGGAACCAAATGCTGGTCTTGTGTGTGTGTGTGTGTGTGTGTGTGTGTGTGTGTGTGTGTGTGTGTGATATTGCAGGTTATAGGGGAAAGAGGGCTGGCAATTCAGAAAGAAAGCAGGAGGAGATGGAAGGGAAAAAGGATAATGAAGGCAGTTTTGTCCAGAAGATGAGGAGGGAGATGATTTGGAGCGTAGGAGATTATAGAAAGGAAGACAAATATCTAAGAAGAATAGGGAAGAAGAAAGGAGATTTATAGAGGCAGAGATGTGTTAGGAAGAAGCGAGGTGAGATGAGTGATTTTGTGCTGACAAACGTAATGTCAAAGACTATGTTTACATAATTCCTCAGAACAAGTTACTGTGTTAAACTTTTATCAGCAAAAAGCCACTGGGTAATATATACCTTGACTTTGAAGCCCATGGGTACTTTAAATTTGCCTGAACCTTCAAAAATGCATGCTATGGCTGGGCGTGGCCCCAGCTTATGGCTGAAATAACAGGATCACAAGGTTCAGAGCAATCCTGCCCAACATCACGGGCAGGGTTCCATTTTCCAGTCAGGAAAGTTAATCTCAGCATTTCCTTGTGTTTTTTGGAACAAGGATGTGGCTCCTTGCCCTTGGCTTTGGAAAGGCCATATCTAATATTCTTTTTACCTTTCTTTTTCTGAACTCAAAAGCTAAAGCTACCATTTTTTTCAAGGTAGAAGATGTGATTAGGAGTTATAGTCTGTCACACTGTGGAACAGCTTTTTCTGCCTTCGTTTTCTCATCTGATATATGAAGGGGTTGGACTTGAAGACATCTCAGGTCTATTTCTGGCTTAAAATTGCCTCTTTAGTGGAATAAAAATTCTGGCTTTTATCAGCTCTAACAAGGCAACTCAACCACCCACCCCTTTGTACCTCTCCTTTGTAGATGCACTTATGATCTCTCCCTTGTTTTCCTATGTAATGTTGAGGTCCAACATAGCAATTATTATCAAACTTCCAAGCCATGACTTTTACCTAGAAGATTCTGTATGTACCAAGGTGGTCCTGAGAAGGTTCTTCAGAAGTAGAAGATTTAGGGAGACTGAAACAAATAGGATAAATGTACTCTCATCTTTTTTAAGAGTTGTTTTGAATGAGGGCTCAGAATGATGATGTCTCAGGAGGAAAATATGGTTCCTAAATTTTGTTATTGGATTAAAATATACATTTAAAAATAAAATATTAATAATATAGGAGGTCCCTTGATACCTGTGAGATTTCTTTTAATCTGTTAGTTGAATTACTGTTATGCTACTTATGTAGAAAGCTATAAAACCCTGGTTACTTACTATTTGGACTAGAGGCATCCTTCTAGGGTAATAAAACTTGATTTTTGGAAGTAGTTTGGTGACTTTGGGTAAGGGAACCTCTTTCATATAAGTTAAGGTGCTCTGGGCCTGACCTGTGGTGGTACAGTGGATAAAGCGTCGACTTGGAATGCTGAGGTCACCGATTCAAACCCCTGTACTTGTCTGGTCAAGGCACATATATATGGGAGTTGATGCTTCCTGCTCCTCCCCCATTTCTCTCTCTCTCTCCTCTCTAAAATGAATAAATAAAAAAAAAGTTAAAAAATAACTTAAAAAAAACATTAGGGTGCTCTGTCATGGTGTCTGTCTTTCTAGATTGTCTTTCTGTCACTAAAATCTAAGAGGACAATTGCAGACCTTTGAATGGTAGGGTCTGGATCACATTGCATCCAAGATTAAATTGCTTTGCATTTAGAAAGTTTCAGTCCTAGTCTGCTCACACCCTGCATTGCTGGGCAGTGTCTCTGAGTGGTAGGGATGGATTACAATGATTTTAAGCAGGTTAATGTTAACTGTCATCCTAATATCATACAAATAACACCCTAATGTGCATATCTATCTCTGACTTTCTTGAACTCTAGCTTGATATATCTAACTCCTGAACCTTTTCTTTAAGATGCTTTGCCTGCCACTTAAACCCAACACACATAAAACTGAACCCAATAGCTTTTTATCCAAATTTTCTCTCTTCATTTACTTAATTTTGTCAACAAATATCACCACTTTTGCTCTCACCCAGCCCATGACATCTGTGTCACTTTTGACTCCTGTTCACCATCACTGAGCACAACCCAAGCACCAATGACTTGTCCATCTTTCCCATCCCAGTTGCGACCTCTGTAGCTCAGAGCCTATGAGCTCATATAAACACTATTACAACAGCTTCCATGGGAAGCCTCTGTGCTCACCTCGTTTCACGTGTCATTGCAGTCTGCACTGATGTGCTAACACCTCAAACTAGCACTTACCATCCTGTTCTTAATTCAGATGTCTTCAGTGTCTCTCCTGCTTTTCTAGAAAAATCCATTTGCATTTTATTGGCATTGAAAGCTCTCCATGATTATTATCAGCCATCTTCACCTACTTCCCTGTTAAATAAATGGGATGTTCTGCTAGTCTCCAGTAAACTCTTACACTAGAAGTCCTTTCCTTTATTTTAGCTTGTCTAAATTTACTCTAGACTTCATGGCTAAGTTAAAGGCCAGCCTGTGTGCGCACGCACGCCCTCCCTCCAGAATCGTGACATCTGGCCTCTTTCATGTGACTTTCAGTGAATCTCTATAAAGCTCATGCACCATACATGGCTTTGGAATGTACCTAATTGTGTACCTGCCTTAGGATTTCTCCTGGAAAGAAAATGCTGCATCTTTTAAATGTTTCCATCTCCCAGGAACCTAGTACATTATGTCCAATTGCCATATTTATTTGCTGAATGAATGTATGACTTTGTTATACATTCATTAACAAGGCAGAAGTTAGAATACGACAAAACAATTTTCTGACACATCAAAAATTATTTTCAGAAAGTACTTATCGATCATTTTGATAATATTTTTCTCTTTTAAGAATTAATGACTTAGGTCTAGGTGCTCAGATGGGACTTTTTGCTGTTGAACTATTTGACCTTTGAGTTACTTTCTGACAGTTTCATGTAGCATAAATACTTTAAACCGGGGGTCCCCAAACTACAGCCTGTGGGCCGCATGTGGCCCCCTGAGGCCATTTATCTGGCCCCTGCTGTACTTCCGGAAAGGGCATCTCTTTTATTGGTGGTCAGTGAGAGTACTGTATGTGCTGGCGCTGCAAAGTGCAGCATCGCTCATGTACAGTACTACTTCCGGGGACGCGGGATGCATGCGTCAGGGCTCCAGAAGCGCGTCATATCACTTGTTACAGCTAGCAGTAACAAATATGGAACCAGACACTGACCATCTCATTAGCCAAAAGCAGGCCCATAGTTCCCATTAAAATACTGGTCAGTTTGTTAATTTAAATTTACTTGTTCTTTATTTTAAATATTGTATTTGTTCCCATTTTGTTTTTTTACTTTAAAATAAGATATGTGCAGTGTGCATAGGGATTTGTTCATAGTTTTTTTTATAGTCTGGCCCTCCAATGGTCTGAGGGAGAGTGAACTGACCCCCTGTGTAAAAAGTTTAGGGACCTCTGCTTTAAATTATAGTTGACATACATTACATTAGTTTCAGGTGTACAATGTAATGATTTGACACTTATTTACCTTACTAAGTGATCACCACAATGTTTAGTAATCATCTGTCACCCCGCAAATTTATTATAATATTATTGACTATATTTCCTATGCTATGTTACATCTATGAATTATTTATTTTATAACTGCAAGTTTGTACCTCTTAATTGTCTTCATTTTTTCTACTCATCCCCCCCACCGCCCTCTCCGCTGACAACCATCTGTTTGTTCTCTGTATCTATGAATCTGTTTTTGTTTTGTTTGTTCATTTGTTTTGTTAGATTCCACATATAAGTGAAATCATATTTTTCACTGTCTTTCTCTGTCTGACGTATTTCATTTAACACAATACTATTTGAGTCCATCCATGTTGCCACAAATGGCCAGTTCTCATTCTTCTTCATGGCTGAGTAATATTCCATTCATCTATCAGTTTACACTTAGGTTGCTTTTTTATCTTATCTAAATAATGCTGCAGTTAACATGGGGGTGCATATATGTTTTCAAATTAGTGTTTCATTTATAAGAACAAAGGAACTGTATTCCAGTGTTTTTCAACTACCCATCCACGGATCAGTCCACCAGAAATTTTGAGCTGATCTGCAAAAGAGTTAACCACCTTGCTGTTGTATGAAGATTATAGACCTAATTATCTTAATCAAATTTGTTTACATTCAGGGTGATTTCTGCTTTAGTAGTCCCTAAAATAATTCTCCTATTTTCACTGGTCCTCACTGCTCTATACTACCGTGCTTGCATGTATAGAAGCACAGATCAGGGTTAAATGTGGAGCTTAGACTAGTGGTGACCAATAGCAGCTTGTTTAGTAAATTTATTAATTAGGCTTCTAGTTCTATTGTTACCTTTACTCATTTGTACTTGTTTGAACTAAGATTTCTCTAGATTTTATTTAAGAATCACACTTTCTATTGATAAAAGTTAATGTGCTTACCTGACCAGACAATGGTGCAGTGGATAGAGCATTGGACTGGGATGCAGAAGACTGAGGTTTGAAACCCGAAATCACCAGCTTGAGCGCAGGCTCATCTGGCTTGAGTGTGGGCTTACTACCTTAAGCACAGAGTTGCTGGCTTGAGCAAAGGGTCACTCACTCTGTTGTAGCTCCCTGGTCAAGGCACATATGAGAAAGCAATCAGTGAACAGCTAAGGAGCCACAATGAAGAATTGGTGCTTCTCATCTCTCTCTCATCCTGTCTGTCTGTCCCTATCTATCCCTCTGTCTCTGACACACACACACACACACACACACACACATACACACACACACACACACACACACACACACACACACAAGAGTTAATGTGCTTGATGTAGCTGATAGTTGTACATACACAGTCGTAGCTGGTTGCTTGACCTCTTGATAGAAGTTGTTGCTTCTGTCATGGCCTCTTCTACACAATTGTCTTTTCATTTGTTTTTGGTAACCTTACTCTCTCCTTGCCCCTTTAGACCTAAAGGTGATAATAACTCTGCTACTATGAGCTACAGCTTCTAGCACTACGCCTTATGGTTCCACACCTTTTCAAACAGTCCTTTTATATGTAAAACCCTCCTCCTGCTTCTAAATTTTGAGTGTGCCATTTGTTTTCTGCTAGTATCCTGAATGAGACAACATATATGTATGTATACTATGATTTTTTTCAAAGCCTTTTAAAATCTCTATTTTTTGTGAAAATGAGAGAGTCTCAGGATGATAGTCAACAGAAAACTAGACCACAGAGTTATTTTGAAAATATAATCAGCATTACTTTTTATTTTAACATAAATTTTAGAGAGCCTAGAGCCATTCTAAGTGTGGCAAGTCATTCATAGCTCTGATTTTATCTTTCTAGTAGCTCAAAGAGAATGGTGAAAGATGCTGTAGTCTGATGAATGTTTTGTACTCTTTCTCATGTCTATAAAAGGCCAAATCTAAAGTTAACACAGCCATAGATGCCCAAGTCTCCCTTTACTTCCAGAAAGCAGTTTGTCCACATGTTCCTGAGCAGACAGACCCCGACTGTCCTATGGGGCAGCCTCCTTCTTAGGGAGATTGAAAAGGAGAAAGTAGTCAGATGGCCACATGTTGAAGAGTATGCTGGGCCTGAGCAAGAAATATACTCAGAAAGAGGTTATGGTAACTTTACCAGCTCTGTGGTCAGGAGAGAGATGTTCTGTGCCAGGGAAACCAGTGTCACCTTCACAAACATCATAATGCAAGATGATTGAAAATAGAAAGCCTTTCATTTGCTTTGGTTCCTGCCAAACTTGTTAAATTCTGTTATGTCAGAACTAAAAAAAGGAAAAAAAAATAACGTGATTACAGTTTTCCAACCTGATTTTTAAACTGCAAAAGAAACTCTGATTGGGATATGTAGAGATGGAACCCAATAAAATCCATAAGAGGTTCTGAAGGGAAGTCACATTGCTAATTAAATATCTATTACATTATTTCTACTGTTCCCTTAACTTCTTAATGCAAATTTCAGTATTGAGTGCTGCCTACTCTACTCTGGTTCATCAGCCTCTATAGGAATTTTATGTCTCTGTAGTGTTATGATAGAGAAAAAGAAATACAAAACATGGTAAACTAAACATGACAAAAAATGCAGTTTACAAAGATCATGAAGTTAAGAATTTCCCCAATGAGGTACAGACTGAAGGGTGATTTTATGTATTGACTAATGTTTAAACCCTTTTGCATACTTGGGCAAGCTAAAATGGAAGAGCTGCTATGGTATAATTATTGGTTGTGGATCTGAAATAATTTATAAGAGACATTTCATTGTGATCGTATTATCTGCAGGCCTTATCTGGGATCCATCTATGATCTTCAGTAAGTCTTTGAAATGATGAGCAAAATGTTTTGTGTATGCATGCTAGAGGCACAGAATGTTTATAGACATGCTTTGTCTAAATATGGCCATGAAATCTACTCCTTGTGAAAATGGGGATGTCAATTTTGAAGAATGACAAAGTTGATTTTCTATTCATGAATGATTTAAAATATTACTCTTAGAATCGTAACTACATACATACATACATACATACATCCATCCTTGGCTTTTTCACTATTTGTGTGACGTTGCTTAAAATGTTACTTACTTCATTTATTTTCAGTTGCCTCTTTTATAAAACAAAGGGTTGACTTAGATTATCTCCAGCTTTCTTTCTAGCTGAGTACTTTTTGCAGCATGGGACTCCAGCACAATGGTGAAGAAAATGAAATTTATCTTGGTCCTGACTTTCCCCACTCTATTTACTGCCTTGCTCAATAGTATTCCCCTCCTTAACGCTTACTGCAGACATGTAGTAACATCCGATTATCAAGTCCAACTTTGAGAGGATCTAAAATCAATCACTGATATTGTGTTGACATTTTGATGCAACCTGGCAGAGAGAAAAGAACAATAGATTAAAAGTCATGAGGCTGTTCATTGCAGCATTGTTCACAGTGGCCAGGACATGGAAACAACCAAAAAGCCCGTCAATAGACGATTGTATAAAGAAGATGTGGCACATATACACTATGGAATACTACTCAGCCATAAGAAATGATGACATCGGATCATTTACAGCAAAATGGTGGGATCTTGATAACATTATACGAAGTGAAATAAGTAAATCAGAAAAAACCAGGAACTGCATTATTCCATACGTAGGTGGGACATAAAAGTGAAACTAAGAGACATTGATAAGAGTGTGGTGGTTACGGGGAGAGGGGGGAAAGGGAGAGGGAAAGGGGGAGGGGGAGGGGCACAAAAAAAACTAGATAGAAGGTGACAGAGGACAATCTGACTTTGGGTGATGGGTATGCAACATAATTGAAAGACAAGATAACCTGGACTTGTTGATCTTTGAATATATGTAACCTGATTTATTGATGTCGCCCCATTAAAAAAATAAAATTAAAAAAAAAAAAGTCATGAGGCATGAGCCAAGTCCTAAGGGTCATTTACTTGTCCTACAACATTGGGCAAGTCACTTGATTGAATTGACCTCAGTTTTCTCACCTATAAGATGGCCATAAAGATGAATACTTTGCCTATTTACGTCACATGTTAATATAAAGTTCATCTGAGATAAAGTAGGGGAACATGCTTTGTAGTCCTATATATGTAGGTCATAATTACTAATTTATATCAACATGTTTTCTACCTTACATTTTAGGCTTTATCTTGTTTTGAAATCTAAGCATTAACTAAACTGGTGAAGAGGGTTCTTTCAGGGTCAGCATTCCTTCTCTGGTACTTGGAGCCACACCTTACAGTTGGTTATCCATTTCTGTGCAGAGAGTTGACTTGGTTATTAATATAGTACTGACCGTCTTACAACAGGCAGAAATGGAAAGCTTTTTTGTTGTAATCAAGCTTCCTCCCCCACTCCATTCTCATGGAAGCACAAGCAATATTCAGTTTTATATAAGTCAACTATAGCACAAGATTCACAGATTATCTGTGGGAAATCTTTTAGCTCTTACTGCCTTGCTCATAAGAAGCAGATAAGTAACTTCTCACCTCCAATCTGACTCTTCATATTGTCTGTTGTCAAGGAGGAGTTGTGAGGGAAAGAGGTTTGAGGTTACTGTTTCCTGTCTCCACACCTTTAGCTGGTTTAGCTGCTAGGAAAGGCTTTGAAAAGCAAAACACTAAATTCATTATCAAAACAACTTGTCAATTCAGTTATAGAAATGTCAGTCAACACAATCTTTTGATATCATAAGCAAATACAATAGACAGATAGACAGCGTTTCTCTTTTAACCTAGTAGATTTGACCTAAGTAGACTTTGCCTAATTACTCAGAGTAGGGAAAACCAAATATTTATGGGGAAAAGGCTATGTCTATTAGGACCAAATTAGCCTGAGAAGGATGTTTTCTACTCCTAGCATGAACTGGAAAGCAAAAAGGAATCAAATAGAAGTTAAATATGGGGAAACTAAATATTTGTTTACTTTTTTCTGAGTCTAGATATGTCCTTAAATTATTTGAAGTTCTGTGGGGTCCCTGAAACTTAGAAAACCAAAATACATATCAAAGCCAAATATCATTTGATGCTTTGGTTATTGGTTGCTTTGACTTATCCATGTCATTACTTCACTCCCATTGAGTAAGTGGTGTGGATTTTTGCACATGCTCTATTTTAAGGAAAAATAAAGAGGAATCAGAATTGCGTCTACTGAAATTCATAATGATCACAGTATGTTCAATATCACTTAGAGAAACTGATCATCTTTTTCTATTACCAAAAGTGAATTTGCTTCCTTTAGTTTCTCTCCAAAGCAGATGTAGATTTTGAAGTCCTATTAGATGGTTTCTCACTTAGGTTTTTCTGAATAATTGACATGAGTCAAGCAGAACGAAGTACTATAAGGATATAAAATCTTGAAAAACAAGAGGTTCTATAGGTCAATTCTGAACTCCAGTTGAACCTTAATCTAGGAGGATGTTAGTCATACACTAGCACATATTAAGCAAAACACCTTAAGAAAAGTTTCTGTGTTTTAAGGCTCAATCAACTTAAAAATCATATGTATGGAGACAGAGGAGGACTTATTGACAGATAAGTTAGAGGTCTCTATTTCATCAAAAGGTCACACAAACAACAATTTTATGTTCTTTCCTCCACAAAGAAAATATTAGCACAAAAAGTCACACACAAGGAAGGACTTTTTCTACATAAAAGTTCTTATCATAAGAAAGAAAAATTGTGAGGGAACTAAGATGGCAATGGAGTAGCTGGGTGTTACACTTACCTCCTCCCAGGGCCAAACTGGAATTACAGCTAAAATATAGAGCAATTTACCTGTATAAGCAACTAAACTAGCTGAAGAGAAGTCTTATAACCAAGAATTTACAGAAGAAACCATTTTGATAATGGTAGGGAGGGCAGAGACATCGAAGGACTGGCCCACTCTTATGGGAAGCAGCTGAAATTCTGGAAGGATATCTCAGCAGCAAAAAAGTTCCTCCTGAGAAAAGGGGGCTCTCAACCTCAAACCAGGCTCCCCAGCCCAGATGACCAGAGTTGAGCTGAGGCACCCACATAACATCTGGCTGTGAAAATTAGCAGAATTGTGTCACTCAGGCAGAAATAAGCATAGTCTTAAAAAGCCAACATATAAATTCTCATTTATAGCTACTCACACTGGGCTTTGGCAGAGGGAAAGTAGAGCAGATTAGAGTCACAAGAGGAGAAACTGGGGTTTGTGACTCTGGGGAGAGATCTGAAGGAACAGCTGCCAGGATCCCTGAGCTAAGTTCCTTTCCCACAACACATACTCCATCATTCCTGGTTGGAACACTTTTCTCCTTATGGCATCAGCCTGGGGGAATGCAATAACCCATCTTCTGGACTCCCTATTGTTCCACCTTGTGGAGATTGCACCTTGCCTGAGCTGGGGTGTAGAGGTCTGGACAGAATCAGGGGGTGTCAGTGACAGAGTTGTATGGCTTTGGGACAGGGACTATTCTTCTCACTTTCCCATAAATCTGACTTGGGCCTTATCCTCATGGGAGAGCCACAAGTCCCACTCTCTGCACTCCTGGTGGCTTTACCACCACAACTCCTGGTGGCTCCACCCTGCTAAGGTCTGGGTAGAATTTAAAACAGACTGAGTTGTGTGGCTGTAGCATGGGGGCCAGTTTCACTTGTATACCCAACCAGTGTAGATCTCTCTCCTCATGTAGTCAAATTTTGGTCTGTTTGGGCCTGATAAACTCTGCTGGCCTCACCTGGATAACTCCTTGAGACCTTGTCCCACACAGAAGTGTGCAAGAACCCAGTGGATAACAGCTAGACTTGGTATACCCCAGGACATTTGCTGAATGGCCTCAGATTCAACACAGGCACCGAGTTTGAACCTGTAATGATATGATCAACACCACTGGTCCCTACCTAGTGACTCACTGAAAACCAACTTCATGCAACTGGAGGAGTATCACCAGAGGCTCTTTCAGCTGGCAAGTGGAGGTAGGTGGAGGTAGATCTCATGGTGATACGGACTTTAGCTGACCTAGTGCCCTTGGCCTGGTGTTGGTAAAAGCCAGCCTTGGTATGCAGCTTGATTTTTCACTCACACACCCAGGCCCAGCAGAGGCAACCACAAAAAGTGGATCACTTTGTAGCTTCAAACACGTTGCCCAGGGTCAGTCACAGGGAGTATTTGACATTGACCTGCAGTAGAGTCCTTCTCAAGAGGCCCAGGGGTCAGTTTCAGACAATATCAAAGCAGGATCCAATTAGTTTCACAAGCAGTATAGCCAAAGGGAGATCTCACCAGATCTCACTGAGGTGAATTCTGCTTCATGTGGTTAGCAGCTAGACAGCAGCTTGCACATGGTTGTTGAGGTCAATCCTCACAGTCAGCCAGCCTGAGGGTCAACTTCACACACCCATACGACAATATAAATCGAGACTCAATTACAGCAAGAAGGCTCACATAATTCACACAAGGGATATTCTTTTTTTTTTCCTTGTGGGAGAGACAGAGAGAGTCAGAGAGAGCAACAGATAGGGACAGACAGACAGGAAGGGAGAGAGATGAGAAACATCAATTCTTTGCTGCGGTTCCTTAGTTGTTCATTGACTGAGTTCTCATATGTGCCTTAACTGGGGGGTTACAGCAGACTGAGTGAACCCTTGCTTGATTGAGCCAGTGACATTAGGCTCAAGCTGGTGAGCCTTGGTCAAACCAGATGAGCTCGCACTCAAGCTGGCAACCTTGGGGTCTCAAACCTGGGTCCTCTGTGTCCCAGTCTGATGCTCTATCCACTGCGCCACTGCCTGGTCAGGCACAAGGGATATTCTTGTAGCTCCCACTTCAGGTGATCAAGGAGAGTGCACCACTGGATCCCACAGGACACCTGCTACATGAAACCATCTTACCAAGACTGGGAGTCATAGCCCATCTACTGAATACATAAAAACAAACAAAAAATAAGGAGACTAAGAAATATGCCCCAAATGAAAGAACAGGAGAAATCTCCAGAAAAAGAGCTAGATGAAATGTAGGCAAGCAATTTATCAGATTTAGAGTAAAAAAAAATGATTATACAGATACTCAAGGAATTTAGTGAGAACTTCAACAAAGAGCTAGCAAACAAAAAAGGACATAAAAACCATAAGGTAAAAAAATCATTCAGAAATGAATAATACTATATTTGAAATAAAAAGTAGGTTGGATTAAGCAGAGGATTGAATCAGCAATTTGGAAGACAAGGTAGCACAAAACACCCAAAGTAGCAAAAAGAAAAAAGACTTTTAAAAAATGAGGATAGTTCAAGGGACCTTTAGAACCACATGAATCATAACAACATCCATATCATAGTAGTACCAGAAGAAGAGAGAGAGCAAGGGATCAAGAATCTATTTAAAGAAATAACTGAAGACTTCTCTAACCTGGTGAAAACAAAACAAAACAAAACACACAAGTTCAGGAAGCACAGAGCATCCCAAAGAAGATGAACCCAAAGAGGCCCACAGCATGACACATCATAGTTAAAGTGGAAAAGGTTAAAGGTAAAGAGAGAATCTTAAAAACAGCAAGAGAAAAACAGTTACCTGTAAATGAGCTCCCATAAGATGGTCAGCTGTTTCTCTTTAGGTCAAAAAGGATTGGCATGAAATATTCAAAATGATGAAAGGTGAGAACCTACAGACGACTGCTTTACCCAGAAAAGCTATTATTTAAAATTGAAGGAGAAATACAGAGCTTCCCAGACAAGAAAAATCTAAAAGATTTTGTTACCGTTAACTGGTATTACAAGAAATGTTAAAGGGTCTTCTTTAACAAGAAGAAAAAGGAAAAATTAAACCAAGGAACATAATTAAAAGACTAAAATGGCAATAACTGTACCTATCAATAATCACTTTTGATATAAATGCTAAATGCTCCAACCAAGAGATATAGAGTAGCTGAATGAATAAGAAAACAAGACTTGCCTGACTAGGCAGTGGTGCAGTGGATAGAGTGTCAGTCTGGGATGCTGAGGACTCAGGCTCAAAACCCCAAGGTCACCAGCTTGAGCGCAGGCTCATCTGGCTTGAGCATGGGGTAGCCTGCTTGAGTGTGGGATCATAGACATGACCCCAAGGTTGCTGGCTTAAGATAGGTGTCACTGGCTTGGCTGGAGCCCCCCACCTCGGTCAAGGCACATATGAAAAAGGAAACAATGAACAACTAAGATGCAGCAACAAAGAATTGATACCTCTCATCTCTCTCCTTTCTTGTCTATCTGTCCCTGTTTTTCCCCCCTCTTTGTCTCTGGCTCTCTTGCTAAAAAAAAAAAAAAAAAAAAAAAGGAAGAAAAAGAAAATAAGATTCATATATATATGCTGTTTACAAGAGACCCAACTCAGAACAAAAGATACACAAAGACTAAAAGTAAAAGGATGGAATAAGATACTTCATGGAAATGGAAATGAAAAAAAAAAAACCCCAATAAAAGCTGGAGGTAGCAATAAGTGTATCTGACCAAATAGTCTTTTAAATGAAAGCTATAGTAGGAGACAAAAAGGAGGTCATTATAAGATGATAAAGGGATCAATTCAACAGGAAGATATAACCCTTACAAATATTTATGCCCCCAACATAGGCACACCTAAACATGTAGAACAAATCTTGATAGACATACAGGGTGAGATAGACAGTAATACAGTTATGGTAAGGGATTTTACCACCCTAATAACATCAATAAATAGATTTTCTAAACAGAAAATCAACAAGGAAATAGCTACCTAAAATGACACACTGGAGCCTGACCAGGTGGTGATGCAGTAGATAGAGAGTAGGACTGGGACACAGAGGACCCAGGTTTGAAACCCTAAGGTCACTGGCTTGAGCGAGGGCTCATCTGGCTTGAGTGTAGGCTCACTAGCTTGAGCATGGGATCGTTGGCTTGAGTGTGAGATCATGACCCCATGGTCGCTGGCTTGAGCCCAAAGGTTGCTGGCTTCGCCTGAGCCCAAGGTCGCTGGTTTGAGCAAAGGGTCACTCATTCTGCTGTAGCACCCTAGTCAAGGCACATATGAGAAAGCAATCAATGAATAACTAAGGAGCCACAACAAAGAATTGATGCTTCTCATCTCTCTCCCTTCCTGTCTGTCTGTCCCTCTCTGTCCCTCTCTTTGACTGTCTCTCTGTCTCTATATAAAAAAAAAAAAGACACACTGGATCAGATGGATTTAACTGATATCTTCAAAGTATTTTACCTCCAAACAGCAGAATATACATTCTTTTCAAGTGCACATGGAACATTTTCTAGGATAGATCACATGTTAGGATACAAAACAAGTCTCAGTAAATTTAAGAAGATGGAAATGATATAAAGCATCTTCTCTGACTCTCTGACTGTAATGGTATAAAACTAGAAGTCAGTCACAAGAAAAAACCTGAAAAACACACAAGACATGGAGGCTAAATACATGTTATCAAACAATTAATGGGCTAACAATGAGATCAAGGAACAAATAAAAATACCTTAAAACAAATGAAAATGAGAACACAACAATTTAAAATCAATGGAACACAGCAAAAGTATCCTAAGAGGGAAATTAATAGCATAATAAGCCTACCTCATGAAACAAGAAAATACTAAAATAAACTATCTAACTTTACATGTAAAAAAACCAGAAAAATAACAAACAAAGCCTAAAGTGAGTAGAAGAAAGGAAATAATAAAAATCAGAGCAGAAATAAAAAAGTCTAAAACAAAAACTCAACAACACAAGAGATCAATGAAACCAAGATCTGATTCTTTGCAAAGATAAACAAGATTGACAAACCTTTATCTAGACTCATCAGGGAAAAAAAAAGAGGACCCAAATGAATAAAATTAGAAGGGGAGAAGTAACAATTGACTCAACAGAAATACAAAGGATTTTAATAATATATTACAAATAAAAATTGGACAATCTGAATGAAATAAATAATTTCCTAAAAAAAACACAAAATTTTCCAAATCTGAATCAGAAAGAATAAAACATCTAAATAGGCAGATTACAACTAATGAAACTGAAGCAGTCAACAAACAAAACAAAACAACTTCCAACAAACAAAAGTCTTAGAGTAAATGGCTTCACAGGTGAATTTAACCAAAATTTCAAAGAACTAACACCTATCCTTCTCAAACTATTCCAAAAATTCAAGAAGAGGGAAGACTCCCAAACTTATTTTACAAGGCTAGCATTATCTTAATTTGAAAAGCCAGAGCCTGACTGGTGGTGGTGCAGAGTATAGAGCATTGACCTGGAATGCTGAGGTCCCAGGTTTGAAATCCTAAGGCTTGGGCATAGGCTTGTCGGCTTAAGTGCAGGGACATTGGTTTGAGCTTAGAATCATTGACATGATCCCAAAGTCACTGGTTTGAACAAGGGGTCACCAGTTCAGCTTGAGTCCCTCACTCCCATTAAAGCACATATGAGAAGCAACCAGTGAACAACTAAAGTGAAGTACCTACGAATTGATGCTTCTCACTTCCTTCTCTCTCTCTCTCAAAAAAGGAAAAACAAAACAAACCCAAAACCAGATAAAAACATTAAAAAGACAGCAAATTATAGGCCAATATTCCTGATGAACATAGATGCTAAAATTATAAAAAAAATTTAGCAAACTGGATCCAGCAATATCTTAAAGAGATAATATACCATAATCAAGTGGGATTTCTTCTGGTTTTGCAAGTTTAGTACAATCTCTACAAATCAATAAATGTGATTCATCACATAAACAAAATGAATGGTAAAAATCACATGATCATATCAATAGATACAGAAAAAGCTTGTGATAAAATCCAGCACTCATTTATAATAAAAACTCTCAGCAAAGTGGAGATAGAGGGAACATATTTCAATATAATAATGGCTGTCTATCACAAACTCACAGCCAACATTATACTCAAGGGACAAAACCTAAAATGTTTCTCTTAAGATTAGGAACAAGGCAGGAATGTTCACTTTCACTACTCTATTCTATATAGTAATGGAAGTTCTAGTCACAGCAACCAAACAACAAGAAGAAATAAAAGGCATCTAAATTGGGAAGGAAGAGTAACACTGTCATTATTTGCAGATGACATGATATTGTATATAAAGGACCCTAAAGATTCCACCAAAAACTACTAGAACTGATAAATGAATTCAGAAAAGTAGCAGGATACAAAATAAGTACTCAAAAATCAGTTGCATTTTTATATACTAATAATAAACCAGCAGAAAGGGCAACTAAGAAAACAATTCTATTCACAACTGCATAATAATAATAATAATAATAATAATAAACCTAGGAATAAATTTAACCAAAGATGTAAAAGACTTGCACTTAGAAAATTATAAGACAGTGAGAAAGGAACTGGAGAAGAAATAAATAAGTGGTAGCACATACTATGTTCATGGATAGAAAGAATTAACATCTTTAAAATGTTCATACCACCCAAAACAATCTGTAGATTTGATGTAATTTTAATCAAGATACCAATGTCATATTTCACAGAAGAAGGAGAAATACTTCTAAAATTTGTATGTAACCACAAAAGACCCTGAATAGCCACAGTAATCTTAAGAAAGAAGAAAAATTTGGAGAAATAACTCTACCTGATATCAAACTATACTACAAGGGCATAATAATCAAAACAGCATGGTACTTGCATAAAAATAGACATAGAGATAAAGAGCATAGACTAGAGAGCCTAGAAATAAACCAATTCCTTTATGTTCAATTAATATTTGACAAAGGAAGCAAGAACACACAGCAGGGTAAAGCTAGTCTATTCAATAAGTGGTAGTGTGGAAATTGAACAGATATGGGAAAACAAATGAAACTAGAGCATTTTTTTACACTATATACAAAAATTAACTCAAAATGAATTAAGGTATTAAATGTTAAACTTGAACACACAAAAAAACTTCTAAAAGAAAGCATAGTCAGTAAAACGTTGGGCATTTCTTGTTGGCAATATTTTTCTGATATATTTTCTTGAGCAAGGGAAACAAAAGAAAAATAAACAAATGGGACTACATCAAACTAAAAAGATTATGCATAGCAAAAGAAACTATTAACCAAATGAAAAGACAACCTACTAACTCAGAGAACATATTCAAAAATGATGCATCTGATAAAGGGTTAACTCCAAAATTTATAAAGAATTCGTAAAACTCAACACCAAAAAAAAACAAACAATCTAAGTATTTATATAAAATGGTCAAAGGGCCTGAACTTTTTTTAAAGAGGAAATACAGATGGCCAATAGACATATGAAAAGATGTTTAACAGCACTAATTATCAGAGAAATATAAATTTAAACCGCAATGAGATATCACCTCATACCTGCCAGAATGGCTATCATCAATATATCACCAAAGCTTTGGTGAGGATGTGGAGAAAAGGGAAACCTCGTGCACTGTTGGTGGGAATGCAGACTGATGCAGCTGTTGTGGAAAACAGTATGGAGTTACCTCAAAAAATTCAAAATGGAACCCTGGCCGGTTGGCTCAGTGGTAGAGCGTTGGCCTGGCGTGCAGGTGTCCCAGGTTTGATTCCTGACCAGGGCACACAGGAGAAGTGCCCATCTGCTTCTCCACCCTTCCCCCTCTCCTTCCTCTCTGTCTCTCTCTTCCCCTCCCACAGCCAAAGCTCCATTGGAGCAAAGTTGGCCAGGGTGCTGAGGATGGCTCTGTGGCCTCTGCCTCAGGTGCTAGGATGGCTCTGGTTGCAACAGAGCAATGCCCCAAATGGGCAGAGCATCGCCCCCTGGTGGGCATGCTGGGTGGATCCCGGTCAGGCGCATGCGGGAGTCTGTCTGTCTGACTGCCTCCCCGTTTCCAGCTTCGGAAAATACAAAAAAAAAAAATCAAAATGGGATTGCCTTATGACCCAGCTATTCCACTTCTGGGAATAGATCTGTAGAAACCTGAAACACTAATTCAAAAGAATTTATGAACCCCTATGTTCATTGCAGCATTATTACAGTAGCCGAAATTTAGAAGCAGCTCAAGTGCTCATCAGTCAATGAATGGATAAAAAAGCTGTGATTTTTTACACAATGGAATACTACTTGGCTGTAAAAAAGAGAAAATCTTATCTTTTGCCACAGCATGGGTGGACCTGGAGAACATTGTGTTAAGTGAAACAAGTCAGAGAAAAACAAGTAACATATGATTTCATCTATATGTGGAATCTAATGAAGATAATAAATAACACATAAAATAAAAACAGACTCATAGATACACGGAGGAACAGACTGACAGCTGTCAGGTGCGAGGTGAATTGTGTGGATGGGTGAAATAGGTGACGGGATTAAGGAAAAGATTTATTGACACAGACAACAGTATGGTGATTACTTGAGGGAAAGGAATGTGGTGGAGGTAGAAGAGGATAAAACAGAGGTAAATGGTGATGGAAGGAGACTTGGGGTGGTAAACACATAATACAACATATCAATTATGTATTATAGAATTGCATACTTGAATCCTAAATAATTTCATTAACCAATGTCACCACAATAAATTCAATTAAGAAAAAAATATTCTGTAATTATGTATGGTGATGGGTGTTAACTAGACATTGTGGTAATTATTTTTTAATATATTCATATATCAATTCATCATGCTGTACACTTGAAACTAATAAAATGCTATATGTCAATTATACTTTAATTAAAAAAAATAACTTGTTCTTTTTCGCTCAGTTGTTGGATATGCCAGCAACCAGGAGAAAACTGAATGTGTAACAGCCAGTCTAAATACTGCGATCTCAGCCCTGTTTTTCCCTGAGAAATTTTTCAACTTGTAAAGCTGAGGTAACGAGCTCAAGGGGAGTCTGATTCAATTAACAATGCTGAGGTGTGCCTTTGGAGGCTCTATGATGTACCAAAAGAATATCTGTCTTCCAGTCATCTCACTATATTATGCTTGTGAAGGAAAAATACTTGCAGAGAAAAAGACCTCTGCTTCTCCCTTGTGAAAAACAGCAAACACTGTACTCAGCTCCAGGGAGTCAATTGTATTCCCAAGAACCTTTGAGGCAATTCAAATTTTCTTTGCAAAGATCCCTTAGGCTGGAAGAATGTCTTCTTTATATTCCGGATGTCCAAATTTCACTTCTGTTTCAGAGCTGTCTATTCTGGTTATGCAATGAAGAAGAGACATAGGCCAAAAGAAAACAATGTTACTTACTGGTTGTTCTGTGTGGCCTGAGGACAGTCGTTGTTAACTCCTCCTTCTCTCTCCCTCACAACATCTAAGCCAATATGGTGTTCTGTCAATTTTAACCTGTAAATATTGAATCTATTCACTTCTTTTGAACTGGAGTTCTCTCTAACTTTATCACCTGTTTACTAGACTACTATAATTGTATCCTAACTGGTCTCCATCTATTCATTCTTGTACCATTCAAATTTATTTTTCATGTTTTTGCTGAAGTGATCTATATAAATTGAAAAGTTTTACATATTACCTTTCTGCTTAAAATTGTATAATAGATCTTCATAACCTACAGGAGAGTGCCCAAGTTATGAACTATGCTTGCTTTGTCAATCTTGTCTTTTACAATCTGGTCCAGCGAAATGGAGGTAGCTGTAGTTTCCGACAAGTTATATTCTTTCTCACCTCCTCGTCTTCTCTGCCTAGATTGTTCTTTTCCTCTTCTTGTCCTCTTCCCCAGAGTTCTCTACCTCACTCCCTACCCCAACACACATTCTCTAACTTCATCCCACCTTTTAACACAAAAACTCATCTTAGGCTAATTTTATGTATCTTTCTTCCCTACCAGGCTGTGAACTGCCCAAGAACAGAAACTGAACTTTGTTCATCTTTGGGAAATCAAAAATTTTTCCTACATGCATCTTGGGAAGGTATCACACACTGAGCTAGACAAGACATATTAAGCAAACTACTGGAATGTAGCCTGCTATGAAGTATAGTAACATCATTTTTCTTCCCTTCCTCTCCCTTCAGTTCCTCCACCTAAGTGTGGGTGCGAGGAGAAGAAAGCCAGACTGGGTAACTGTCCAGGCTTTCTCTCATTTTCTTGCCCAAGCACTCCTTCCCCCTTTAGGGTTTCTCTCACTTTCTTGCCCAAGCACTCCTTCTCCCCTTATTAAATCTCTGCACAAGAGCTCTAGTCTCATCTTTTTTCTTATATCAGCTCTCAAAGGCAGAGCAGGAAGAACTTGAGTGCTCATTACAACAGAATCCAAATAATTAGTCACAGAAATACAATTCCTGAAGGGCTCAGTAAGCAGAAATACAAATACCTAACCTGAACTTTGAGGTTGGCCTTACTTGCTGGGGTTGATTCTTATCAGAACCTGCCCAATGATTTCTTCTAGGTACACAAAGAAAAAGGCCAAGCCAAACAAAGCCAAATAGAAAATAGGTTGGATTTTTCTATTAAGCAGGTTGAACTTTTTGATTCTTTTCATGTTTACTTTCTAGTGCTTTTGGGGAGTGTTTGTTGAATGAATACTAAATGAAGCTAAAGTTATTGTTGAGACACAGATTTAGAATATAGACTTAATGAATGGTAGTTAGATTTAGCTCCTGTTAAGAATGGTAATCAGGTCACTATCCTTCACTTATTGATTATTTAAAGAGGTACTATTACTTGCACAGCATTATACAAAAAGCTTAACATGTGGCCCTTGCTCTCTAGTTTTCAAGAGACTTGAAAACTAGGGGTCTAGAGGAAATACACACAAATCAAAACCTGAATAAATTGAAGCACACAGAGCAAGAGGTGTTTAAAATGTAGAACTGACTGTATTTTAAAAGTATAAATTGAAGGCTGATGTCCAATTGAGTACATTCATTTACCTAAGAGATAGCATTATCTGCAAATTAAAAACTTGAAAACACATGAGCTGGAATTACATAATTTTGTGACACTATCATGAGTGAATGCTTAGAATTAAATTGGTCTCATTGTCATTATATTAATGGCCATTTTTTTAACACAGCTTTTCCAAATATAGTTAATTTACAAAATAATTTCTTTGAAGACAATTAATTCCTGCAAATTTTCAGCTTAATTTTATAGCATGATATTTTCAATTATGCAAGAGTCTCAGATAGTTATAGTTTAACTGATCTTGGTAATATATAAAGTGGAAGATAGCATTCTGGCATTTTTAAAATGGTGTTTAAAAGTTTTAAAATATACAGTTGACCTTTGAACATGGGTTTGAATTATGAGGGTCCACTTACATGCTGAGTTTTTAAATAAACACTGTAAATGTATGTTCTCTTCCTTATGATTTTCTTTAAATTGAATTTGTTGTGTTGACACTGGTTAAAAAATTATTCAGATTTCAGGTCACAGTTTTACAATACATCTTCCGTACATACTGTATTCTTATGAATTTCTTAACATTTTTTCTTCTAACTTAATTGTAAGAATATAATATATAATACATATAATATAAAAATATATGTTAATCCACTCTTTATGCTATCTCTAAGGATTCCAGTCAACAGTAGACTAACAGTAATTAAGTTTTCAGGAAGTCAAAAGTTATATGTGGATTTTTGATTGCATTGGAGTTGACACCTAAGTTGTTCAAGGGTCAACTGTATTTTCAACTCAGACGTTAAGTCAGTATTGATTCCAGGAGAAATCAATGTCCACAATATTTAATACATAATAAATAGTGAATCATATAACACTTATACAATGTATTGAAATTATGAGACCAATATGTCACACAGAGCAATAATCATCCAATTAACAAAAGACATCAAGACAAAAAGTGTTGAATCTGACCAAATGGCAAATGAGTGATAACACGTAGTGATTGTTTTGAGACCTGAGAAGGAAAAGATACTAGCCATGGAGTTAGAGAACAAAGTATGGAGAGAGGAATGCTCACAGTGTGCTCTGGGATGTTGACTTGAATATAAATAAATAGTCCAGCTAATTGGTAGCGCTTTGGTTTGAGGAAGTGAGGTTGGAAAAACCTGTGGAGACCTATGAATTGAGGATAAAATGAGTTTTCATCTGTTAAATCACTGGTTTCTAAACTTGACTGCAAATTTGAATCTCCTGAGAACCTTTAAAAATACTGATGCCCGGGTCCTATATTAAGAAATTCTGATTTAATTGGCATGGGAATCCAGGGTTTGTAAAAGTTCCTCTGATGTTTCTAATATGTTGTCAGCTTGAGAAATCAGCAAGGCTATTGTGATTTTCAACCCTAAGTGAATATGAGCATCAACTAGGAGAATTTTTAAGATGATATCAAAGATACCTCAGAAAATGGAAGAAAATACTTGCAAATCACATATCTAATAAGGAACTTATTAAAAAATATGTAAAATCCTCTAATAATTCAAAAATAAAAAGACCAATTCAGTTAAGAGGGCAAATGATCGGAATAGACTTTTTTCTAAAAAGGATATACAAATTGCTAATAAACATATGAAAAAATGCTCACCAGCATTAGTCATTAGAGAAATGCAAATATCACAGTGAGATAGAGATAGCACTTTATATCCAGTAGGATGGAATAAGCTGAACAATAGCAAGAATTGGCAAGGATGTGAGAAATTGGGACCCTCATACATTGATGGCGGGAATGTAAATTGGTGCAGTTGCTTTGGAAAACAGTTTGTGAGTTCCTCAAAAAGTTAAACATAAAGTTATCATATGACTCAGCAATTCCACTCTTGGTTTGTACCCAAGAAACTTGAAAACATACGTCCATACAAAAACTTGTACATGAATGTTCACAGCCCCATTATTTATAATAGCCAAAAAGTGGAAGCAAATGATGAATGGAAAAGCAAAATGTGGTATATCCATACAATAGGATATTTTCCAGTCATAAAAAGAAATGAAGTTCTGATACATTTTACAATGAACACATCTTGAAAACATTAAGTGGAAGAAACCAGACACTAAAGGCCACATATTGTATGTTTCCATTTATTTGAAATGTTTAGCAAATCCATAGAGACAAAAAATAGCCTCGTGGTTGCCACTGGCAGGAGGGAGCAATGGGGAGTGCTCATGGGTATGGAATTTATCTTGGGGGGTAATGAAAGGGTTCTGGAATCAGATAGTGGCAATCCAGTCACAACTTTGGGAATATACCTAAAACCACTGAATTGTACACATTAAAAGGGTGAATTTAAAAAAAAGGCAAGCTCTTGGGTACAATAAAGTTGTTATAAAAAAATTAAAAGAAACAATTCAAGCACTCTCTCCCCTGCAGCATAAACCAAATTATTCAGAATTTCTGGGTATGGAACTTGGGCATTTTTTAAAGTGTACAACCAGCATTGAGAACTATGTAAGAGATAAAAAGCTATTAGTGATTTAGTTCTATGAAACTCCCGTTTTCTCAAAGCAAAAACAAAACACCTGAATGCATGAATTCAAATCCAGGTTAAATTGTATATTTTATTTTAATAGGTTCTGATTTTTATTTGACTCTTCAGTATGAGTGTATAAAATGTTCCTGCAAATAAATTTAAAAAAATGCATATAGGTAGACAATTTTTAGAATACCCCTCAAATGATAGCAAAAAAAGTATTATTATTATTATTTTTTGTATTTTTCTGAAGTTGGAAACGGGGAGGCAGTCAGATAGACTCCCGCATGCGCCCGACCGGGATCTACCCGGCATGCCCACCAGGGGGCGATGCTCTGCCCATCCTGGGCGTTGCTCTGTTGTAACCAGAGCCATTCTAGCGCCTGAGGCAGAGGCCATGGAGCCATCCCCAGCGCCCGGGCCAACTTTGCTCCAATGGAGCCTTGGCTGCAGGAGGGGAAGAGAGAGACAGAGAGGAAGGAGAGGGGGAGGGGTGGAGTAGCAGATGGGTGCTTCTCCTGTGTGCCTTGGCCGGGAATCGAACCCGGGACTCCGCACACCAGGCCAACGCTCTACCACTGAGCCCAACGGCCAGGGCCAAAAAAAATGTATTTAAATTTGTATCGGCCCTGGCCGGTTGGCTCAGCGGTAGAGCGTCGGCCTAGCGTGCGGAGGACCCGGGTTCGATTCCCGGCCAGGGCACATAGGAGAAGTGCCCATCTGCTTCTCCACCCCTCCGCCGCGCTTTCCTCTCTGTCTCTCTCTTCCCCTCCTGCAGCCAAGGCTCCATTGGAGCAAAGATGCCCGGGCGCTGGGCATGGCTCTGTGGCCTCTGCCTCAGGCGCTAGAGTGGCTCTGGTCGCAATATGGCGACGCCCAGGATGGGCAGAGCATCGCCCCCTGGGGGGCAGAGCACCGCCCCTGGTGGGCGTGCCGGGTGGATCCCGGTCGGGCGCATGCGGGAGTCTGTCTGACTGTCTCTCCCTGTTTCCAGCTTCAGAAAAATGAAGAAAAATAAATAAATAAATAAATAAATTAGTATCAAAGACACAAAGCAATTAATTTTTTTAGAGAAATTTTGGAGTGTTTTGGTTACAGATGGACCAGCAAAAGAATTCTTGTGGGCCTCTTCCATCTTCTGGGATTTAAGGGAACAATTATGCAAATTTATTGAAAAGATTATTCTCAGAATTTGCTGTGGAAGATACAGTTTTGGATTACAGTTTCTCTTACCTCTTTATCTTACCTTTGGAATGGCTTATAAACAAAGTCAAAATTTTTTCAAAACATTTAAAATCCTTCACAAAAGCCTGTATCACAATTTTAGAACAAATCTATTGGTGCATCTAAGTCAAATGTTAAGAGCCATATCCAAGTGTACCCCTCAATCAGGAAATTAACACAATTAAGCATCCTAAGAGCTAAGTACAGATTTAAAAATTCTAAATGCATAACTGTGATGCTCAGTGCCAACAGAAGACCACATTCCACCTTCCAAGTGAAGATATGTTTCATTGTTCCATTCAAAAGAGGATGAAAATTTTATCAAACTGTAAATTTTTAAACTGTTGGTACAATTGTCTCCCAAAGAGCTACTGCATCTTTGTCTGTCAAAAGAAAGCCTTTGCTGATATTCTGTTTGTTTTGTTAATTCATATATTTTGATATCAGAAAAAAAGTCTTTAAACCCTGTTCTAAGCAAATGATTTTTCCTCCTCCAGAAAACAAGATTTTGGTGAAGCAGACACCTATTCTTGTGGCGTTCAACAATGAGGTCAACCTTAACTGCACGTATACCTACGACCTCTTTTCAAAGGAGTTCCGGGCATCCCTTTATAAGGGAGTAGATAAGGCTGTGGAAGTCTGTGTTGTGAATGGAAACTACTCCCTTCAGCCTCGGTTTAAGGCAAGCACGGGATTCCACTGTGATGGGAAATTGGGCAACAAAACAGTGACATTCTACCTCTGGAATTTGTTTGTTAACCAAACGGATATTTACTTTTGCAAAATAGAAGTCATGTATCCTCCTCCTTACATAGACAATGAGAAGAGCAATGGAACCATAATCCATGTGAAAGGTAATATGCAACTTTACCAGTGTACCACTCTAACTGTTCAACTGTAGTCTTGAAAACTAGGTCATGGTTAGTGGTGGGGTTGGATAAATCCCAAAGAGGATAGACCAAAGAGGAAGTCTACACATTTTAAGCTAGTGATATTTTGCATATTTTGGTCCCTCTCACATTCCTCCATAATGTTCAGAAGGAAGGAAATGTACTCAAGTGCCACCCCCATATCATTTAATCTACTCTATTCTATTTTCAGAGAATCAGACCTGTGCAACTCAGAGAGCTCCTGAGCCTTCTAAGCCATTTTGGGCACTGGTGGTGGTTGTTGGAGTCTTGGCTTTGTATAGCTTGATAATAACATTGACTTTTTCTACTTGCTGGGTAAGAGAAACAGCACTGCTTTTATGTAACTTTTCTACTATACATGTGATTTGATAATATTTAAGAGTTTTGCCTATGTGGTTTATTTTCTGTTTAACATGTGATTTTACTATTTTCTTTTTGTTACTAAATTTAAGTAGGTTCTCATTTAGCCTGTCCAACTTTATCTGAGATAAAAATCTGATAGGTATCCTATTTTCTAGAAGGCATTAGTTAGGAGGTCAGACAGAATAAGAAACTAAATGGTTAAATTAAGTTGGTTATTAAGGGAAGTTACCTTCTTTTAATCCCTATTTTCAATATCATTATGAGATTTAAAAAAAGTTTTAATATATACATATATATATAAAAATCTAAGTAACTTGGGAATTCAGACAACTGAAGTCAGTTAACAACTTTGGTTCAGGTTCAAAAATCAGTGAGAAATTTGTTGAGTGAAATTATGCATTCAAACCTAGCAAAGAAACTAGGTCTGTTTATCTGAGTCATATTTTTATCTCCTCAGAAGCAGTTGAATTTTGTGAGGCCAAGTATGGTGCTGTCATTATGAAACTTTAATGAGAATTAGACTTTTCTGAGCTCTCATCATTGAACTGAAGTTTACCAACTTTCTCATCACTGAATTGGAGTTTACCAACTTTTCCAAATATTCATGCAATAAACTTGGTATATATACTTATATATTTTACCTTTTTCCAAGTTGAATTTTCACAGAGGTTTGAGGAAATCTTGATGACCATATCTACTGTGAAGAATGGCCCTCCTTCTCAAGGATCTTTCCCTTACCCAGGAACCTCCTGTTCTTATGTACACATTGGGGTACAGAATACAGCATGATTGATTCCACCTTGTCTTTGAAAATTTTTCTAAAATTCTAAAAGTTAGATGCATGTACAAGTCATTCCTTCAACAATAACAAAAAATTCTATGCTCCTAAAGAATAAAGGACAATTTCTCTTTATATTTACCACCTATCTAGTATTAAGAACATTTAATGCTTAATGAATGTTTAAATTTATAACCTCCATAGAGGCCACACTAAGGGTTTGATGAAGATGCCTGAAGTAGAATGCCCATCTTCAAGGCACATTCTACACATTTAATTAATCCGTACATGGGTCAGAGATTTCTGGAAGCCATGCTATGTAAAGCCATCCTATTTACAACAGTTTTGGCCCTAGGAGGGATTGGGCAGTCATGGGTTCACACACATGCCAATGACTGATACAACCTGAGATGCTCTTAATTTCTTGTGACATGTTGTCAAAGTTTGTGGGGAACAAAGGTATTCCCCACATACTTCTTCCATTTCAGAAGATCCCAAGGGTGTTCTAGACATTGATCATGCTTCCTGTTGCCTCATCTCTACCTTCAGCCGGGTAGGGAATAAAGAGGCTGCTTGTTCCTGGAAATCCTTTAAACCAATTTCATCTTGAGAATTTGCCTGCCCTCCCTTCTTCAAGTTGCCCAAACCTGATGGGGGCCTTTTATGTAGTAAAATATTGCCTTAGTTCCTCCTCTGATGTTACCTGGGTCTTTCATCTTTCTGGTTCTTGGTGTCTTCATCCAAGGTACCTTGTAGCTTTGAACTACTATGGTGTTTAAAGATTTAAAAATTTAGACTCTTAGTTCTTGTTTTCTTCCTGATCCCATTGGAAATCTCAACTTCTTAATTTAAAAGAGAGAAGATGGGGGTCCAGGGGCTGGCTGAAAAAGATGAAGGGATTAAACCAAGAAAAAAAAACCTCATAGGAACAAACAACAGTGTGGAGATTGGGAGAAAAAGTGGAGGTTTAGGAGGATGGAGGGGTACTGGATGGTGATGGAGTGAGACTTGATTTAGGGTGAACACACAATGCAATATATAGATGATGTATTATAGAATTGTACACCTGAAAGCTGTATAATTTTATTGTCCAATGTTAACCCAATAAATTCCATTAAAAAAAGTCAGGTGCAGTGGCTTTTGGGTACCCTTCTAGGATAGGTGCTCCTTGTAACATGCTGACTTAAGTCAATATAATTTACTAGCTTTGCAGGAAGTAATTTTGGGAACTGCTTTAACTTTAAGTGGCTAGAAGGGTTCTGCTTATCATTTAAAACTTATTGTAAATATGCATTAGAATATCAGTTCCTATAATCAGGCACTGAATTGCTAAATTGCTTAAATCAACCCAAAGGGCAAAAATATCAATAGCTTCTTATTTTCAAGGAATTTTAACAGTTTATTTTTAACTTGGAAACCACATAGCCACAATAAAATTTTCCTTGGCAGTACTACTGATTCCTAGTGGGGTTCATTTTGCTTTGTCTTGAGAAAACGTATTTTGGTCTTATTCTGTCTTACTGGATCCCCATAAACGGGAAGATTGCAGTGCTTGGTATATCTTATCATTTGTGGCCTTATGTAGTCAATTTGGTTACCCGATAATGACCCTTGACTTGCAGTGGTCTGACCTCAGACCTAGCTAGTGGTCTTTGTATTCTCTGACAAAAAAGGTGTGAAATATATATATTTTTTATTTTTAAAAAATAATACAGCATTTTTACCCTGGGCTCATCTTTTCTTGCTGCTGTTATTAAGCAACTAGCACCTTGCTGAGTTAGGCAGCTAGGCCATTAAGGATCTCTACAGTTTAGACATTTCCTGGGTACTTTTTTGGGATCCTATTTTTGGCTGGTCTGCTCTATGCCTTGGAGCAAGTTGCTGTTTTCCGGAACTTCCTGAAGGCTTGTGACGTGCTACCATAGGCAATTCATGGCTGAGTGGGTTTCTGGGAGCAGCTGCAGATTCTGTCTCAGTTCTTGACCTATTGTTGACATTTGAATAAATAAAGAGCTCCCTTTGGCCAGGCTACCACAGACCAGCACCTGTTACTCTCACTCAATTCTCCATTCTCTGAATTGCTTTGTGTGTGCCTGTGTCTTACTATTGCTCCCAGGAAATAAGTGGGTAAGAGCTGTGGTGAAGGGAAGGGCAAGGGAGGTGGGTCTTGAAATCATACACCTTTCACAGACATTGAATGGTGAAGGGGCAGAGTAGATGACCCAGTCACACAGACACATGAGGTGAGTACTCTGCAAACGTATATGCATATCCTAGATGCATATGGACACTGTGAGTTCTATACACTGTTTCTAGTCATGTGTGTGTCATTTCTCTCCTACTATTGTGTTTAGAGTTACAGTGATGATGACTAGATCCACCATCCGAGAACAATGTGAGGGTAAACATGGGATTTGATTGCAGCAGATCTTTCATAGTCTTTGTGTGAAACCCGGAGAACCCCAGAACCAAGACATCTTCATTATTGGGCCCTCTCTGCCAGCTCAAATTTTATTTGCATGTCTGGAGACAAAGACTCTCACTTGGGAATCTGACAAGAGGAGTCCTCAGGGTTGGAACAAGTACTAAAGTACTTCTCAGGGTATCATCAGCAGCCTTCTACATTGATTTGGGGGCAGACATTTCCATGTCCTTAATCTTATCACTCTGCAACTTTATGCCCAAGAGAACTCCTCCTGTCTTTCATTTACGGAATGTTTGATGAGCAACTTTCTTCATGCACTTGGTTTCTATGACTATCTCTCTCTGAATGAATCCCCTAATCATGTGTGTTTAATGCTATTGTCTTAGTTCCAGCTAGATAACCCATCCATCATCTCAAGTCCCAACTGACTAAAGCAGAATTTATAACCTCCTTTAAATACACTTCTCCTAGTGTGTTGCCTTATGTCCATTGATGAAATACCATCCTTCTAGTCATCCAGGCTCAAATCATCAATCATCTTTGGATATGAGCAAGAAGGAGTAGTTAAGCAGCCTAACAACACTCATGCAAATCTGATGATACATTTTGTATCTATTGCTTTGTTTTCGTTACTTTTTTTTTTTCATGACCAAACTCTAGTTTAGGATTTCTCAGTCTTGGCATTATTGACATTTTGGGCTGGATAATTCTTTGTTGTTGGGGACTGACCTGTGCAATGTAGGATATTTAGCAGCATCTCTAGCCTCCACCCACTAGATGCCAGTAGCATTCTTCCCATGTGTGACAGTCCAAAATGCTTTCAGACATTGTCAGATGTTCCCTAGGACAGGGAATAAGGGAGTAGGGGGTGGCAAGAATGAGGTTTAGGAGGTCTGGCTTGGGTAGCTACATATATATATATATATATATATATATATATATATATATATATAGTGTCACAACTGGGAGAGAATTCAGACTTAGGGGAAAATCTTGAGTTTTGTTTTAGATGTGTTACATTTAAAATGACTTTGAAGTCTAGTTCAGAGATAAAAATTGGGGTAAATAAATGATAATTCAAACTGTGAATGTTGAGATTGCCTAGGGAGAGGAAGGATGGAGTGAGTAGAAGGGAAAGCCTAGGATAAAGCTGAGAAGACCCTGACACCGAAGGGCTAGAGAAGGATGAGCTTGCAAAGGAGGCAGGAAAGAGTGGTCAGAGAGGCAGGACATAAACCTGGATGGAACCATCTCATAGAAGCCAAAGTGGAAGAGTGCTTCAAAGGGGAGTAATAAAGAGTGCTGCTGTGAGTTCAAGAAGATGAGGACTTAAAAACATATTAGTCATATTTAGTAATGTGGAGGTCAGTTGTCTTCCAACCTTTCTTTAACACTTACTCATATCCCTTTGACAAGGAAGGTGTGAACTGCTCAGGTAGAAGTGCATGGAAATAAGGCCAGTGCTAAAGTCACTTGCTTACTTAATTATGCAGGTGTTCATATCATTTATGTCCAACATATTTACTTATTTATAAGATTATGTGTCAGGAAATAGGCCATTTATTTTTCTACCATAGAGAATTCTAAATCTAGAAATCTGGATGGCTTTCCATATTTAGAACTTTATGGGTCTTTTATCAAATGTATCAATTTTACCATCACATTGATCCAGAAAAGATGCTCCTTAATCAAAACTTTGCTAAGATTCATGGAAGGATAACTCTTGTATCAGGATAAGTATTGTCTTACTTTCCTCACCCTTCTTGGAAATTTATCCAGAGGGAGTTGAGTCTGAGGAATAAAAGTGAGTGACTCTATTGTCTTTATGGAAATATAAACACATGTAAAGGAATGAGATTGTAACAACTTGCCTAGAACTATCCTCCCATTAATTTGGAATCCACAAATATGAATTTATGATTACTCCAGACTCTGAAGGGCTGCAGGTCTTCTTTGGTTAACAGCTTGTTAAGCAAATGGCTAATGTAAAAAGATTGCAGTGGAGATGCTTAACTTTTGCAAAGGAGGAAGGGACTTCAAGAGTATTTGCATATCAACAGCAGATACACTAATTAGATATGCCTTTGAAATTCAGGTCAAAGGACTGCTTTGAGAGTTAACTGAGGTGCATTTCTCTAAAATACTTTCTTTGATCCAGATTTTTCAAGTTAATTTAGAAGAGTCCAACATAGTTAGGTTTGATTAGTCGTGACCCAAGTCCAAGGTGCTTAATGAATTCTGGTGTTTAGCTTCACTTGACAATCCATGGTCTGAATAGTTGGCTCCAATGTCTTAGAACTTCTCCCATGAACATCACCTTCCATGTCCCTGACCCTCTCACAGTGACACTTCTCTTTTCCACAGATGAGTAATAAGAGGAACAGGATCCTTCAGAGTGACTACATGAACATGACTCCCCGGAGGCCGGGGCCGACTCGCAGGCACTACCATCCCTACGCCCCGGCGCGAGACTTTGCTGCCTACCGCTCTTGACACGGACGCCTATCCAGATGCCAGCCGGCTGACACCTCTTCACCTGCTCAACTCCACTGCTCTGGATAGGAATGGACCGCCTCATCTTCAGCCGGCCACCTCAGGCCCTTGTTAGGCCACAAATGCCAATTTTTCTTGACTGACTAGACAAAATAACATCATTGTGAGACTCTGAAAAGTAGTTAAAGAATATTACCATAGCAGGCTAAATCTTGTAGTGCCATGACCAGAATTCAAACTTACCATGTATTTATTGATTTGATTGAGAGGTTAGGGTAAAAAATAAAAAGTGAGTGAATTCTGTTAGCTTTAACATCTGCTTACAATTTTACTCTTTTCTGACTCCCCTGCACATGGCGGTCAAGTGAAGTATGATATTGAAGAACTTTTAGAGAAGAAAGGTTAGAAAATCATTCCCTTTGGTTAAATGGGGGTTTAGGGTGGGGATAGGTTAGAGACTTTAACATTTTTAAAACCACGGAAACACTGTCTGTCTCTCATGAAATGAGCCACTTCGTTTCTATTCAGTGTTGTTTTCCTTTTAATTTAGAAAGATGTAGACAGACATTGTCTTGGATCAATTCTTGTCATATTTAGTCATTTTGACCAATGAATTGCCTTCAAAGCGATGCAAGGCACACTGACTTGCTTTCCTTACTCCCTGTGATGGAAATTCAATGTCGTCTTCATAGTATGGTTTCAAAAAAAATAAGGTCATCTTCCCACACCAAGGAAGAATATGTTTGGATATAAAGCCACTTGATGTCAAAATTATTTGAATACTATGAAGGGTTATTTGTTTAGCAGCACATTCCAGGCAGCTCCCAGGGAGGGCTTTTCTGTTCCATGTATCTCAGGTGTGCACAGCTGGTCTCTTTGTTGTCTGCGTGGAGATCCGCAGTGGGTTGAAGACATGAAGATACTGTGAAAAAGGGATGTTCGCATCCATTAGGATGTGGGGGATGAGTGCCAGGAAGCTTGTTCTGAAGGAGGGAGAATTGAAGGAGTGACTCAATTCTTGTCATGTGCAAAGGGGCTGGCAGGAGCCCTGGCAACAAGAGGAGCCCTCTTTACAGAAACTTGAAGTGCTTTCTGGTTCAAAGCTTCAGAACTTGGTGGGTTCGGGCGCCTGCTTACCCTGGAAGTCCATTGACATGGAAAAATATTTTGGAATATGTCTTTTGAGATGGCATCAAAGTTCTCAAGATAGCCTGTAAGGCCTGACCCTGGAATGACCATGTGGACATTTTTCTACCTTCAGTTTGTGTCAACTGGAGTGTGCCTGGGGACCTTGAAGAATGGCTCTACTGCTGCCTTTACAAATTGTTCAGTGCTTCAGTTTATTCAGAGGTTAGAGGATTCTGGGTGTTAGAGGCACATAGACCTGGTTTAAGTCTCATTGTTAGTTTGCGTCAGGCAAGTCACAGTCTCTCTTAGACTCTGGCTCTTCTACTATAAAATGGAGATAATAATCACAAATGTCTGTTCCTACACTGTCATCTCCTTGAGGATATGGCCCTAGTTTGTCCTGTTTTCTATTTGTCCCTGACAGTACCATGCCTGATGTGTAATGTTAGTCATTATTATTACTGCCATGTATATAAATTATGTGTAAAAATTAAACTAAGCAATGATCTGAGAAGAGAGACAATATTGTAACACAAATTTAAGCCTACTACTCAGGGAAGAGGTGTTATGAAATTTGAGAGCCTCTTAACTTCCACCATTTTCCTCTTTCAGATTATTTTAGTTTATAATGAGCTATACAGCATTCCATGTCCCACCTTTATGTATAAAAATAGAACTCTTTAATTTTTTTTTTGTAATGTGGGGAAGGGAAAGAATACTATGATTCCAGAGAGAAAATATTGTACCAGGGTTGACTTTTTAAAGTGGGCTTCCATCCCATGAATTTAGTTGATCCAAAGAAGGCCAAATCAAGTAGTGTTTGAGTGACAAAAAACAGTGGTACTTAAACTGAGAAGTGTGTCATATTGTCAGTCTCTTGACACAGAGTTCTTTAATCCAACTTATCAGATTGGCTTTAAAAATAATAGAACTGGAGAATTTGTAGAAAAGGCAATAGCAAAAAAATAAATAAGAAAATAAAGATGGAAAGATTGATCTTTGGTACCAACTGGTTTTATTTTCTGATGGGAAAAAATAGGTTTACTAAAGATGAATCACACTTTAGATTTTCTTACTCACTTTGAACAGAACCAAAGTAGAAATGTTAATAGGGAAGTCCCTTTTCACTATTAGTGTAAACTAAGAAATGGTTTGAAAACAGTGGTTTGAGCCATGCTTTTACAGTTTCAGATATGGTAATTATGAAGAAAACAATGTCTTTTGCAACTTTTATTCTAAGAGTTTTGTACTTAGTATTTCTATAATTTTTTATTGTGTTTTTTTAAATTTTGGGCTGAATATGTCAATTTAAAGAGTCCAAGTATACATTTTAAGTTCTGTGTACTCAGTGATAAAATTACTGAACTACCATGTGCCCATTTTTAAATTTGTGCTTTAACACTGTCTTTCAGAGCAGATATGCTTCACTTTTGGCAACAAAATTAGAGGAAACTTGTTATTTTAAAAGAATGTGGGATACATTTTTTTTATAAATCTCCAACTTTAGCCCTTTTTTTTCTTTTTTTTTTAATCCAGACTTTCAAGTATTTTCACTTCAAAGCAAGGTAACTTCTAGCTTGGCTTTAGTCACAATTTCTCATCAAAACAATGTTTTACGTTTCTGAGATGTGAGGCTGGGTTTACCTATGTATTCTGTGTGATATGAATCTGTCTCTTATAGGTATATGCTTTCTGACAGATTCGTCCTCAACATCACAGGCATGTTCCCATTTCAGGGCCTTTATACATATTATTATTTTTTCTAGATTGCTCTTCTCCAGATAGCTACCTGGCTTGTTCCCTCATTTCTTTCAGGTCCTTGATCAAGCATCATCTTCTATCCTTGTTAAATGTCCCCAAACTCTATCTGCTTTCCTTGCTTGTTTTTTTTTTTCCCTATAGCATCTCACCAATTCTCACACTAGATTTTATTACTTATTTATTTATTATTTGTTTCCCCAAACTAGAATATAAATTTAATGAGGGACAGAATTTTACTTTGTTTATTGCCATGTTCCCAGTGCCTAGAACAGTGCCTGGCATGCAATAAATATGTATTTAGTGACTGAATGACTCTCACATACCTTAATAAATCAATGGTCTGTCTAAATGTACAAATCACATTCTGAGAAGGAGAGAGCCAGTTCTGTTTTCCACTTTCCTATTCATAAGTTCAAACATCCATTTTTTAAAAAAGTGAAGCAGGAGGTAAAAAGATGTACAGTTAAACTTGGTGAAAGAAAACTTGATGAATGTAAGTTAATTTATATTTAAGAAATTTTTACACAATGAGGAAAAACAATAGGGTTTGAAAGAATCATCTTAAAAAGTCATATAGGCCCTGGCCGGTTGGCTCAGCGGTAGAGCGTTGGCCTGGCGTGCGGGGGACCCGGGTTCGATTCCCGGCCAGGGCACATAGGAGAAGCACCCATTTGCTTCTCCACCCCCCCTTCCTCTCTGTCTCTCTCTTCCCCTCCTGCAGCCAAGGCTCCATTGGAGCAAAGATGACCCAGGCGCTGGGGAGGGCTCCTTGGCCGCTGCTTCAGGCGCTAGAGTGGCTCTGGTCGTGGCAGAGTGACGCCCCGGAGGGGCAGAGCATCACCCCCTGGTGGGCAGAGCATCGCCCCTGGTGGGCGTGCCGGGTGGATCCCGGTCGGGCATATGCGGGAGTCTGTCTGACTGTCTCTCCCCATTTCCAGCTTCAGAAAAATACAAAAAAAAAAAAAAAAAAAAAAGAAAAAAAAAAGAAAAAAGTCATATAAATAAGCCAGTGAGGAGTTACGTTGATTTCCCACTTGAAGTTTCCAAAATAGAGTATGGACAATGTTTTAAACATGCTTTCAGCCTAAGACTTCTGAAAATGTTGCTTTTGTAGTTAAAATACCGTAACACTACTGAACTGCTGCTCTTTTTGGTGGAGAGATTTTGTCTCAACATATCCTATAAATGCCTTGCCTGGCTATGATTCAGAAAGAGCTCGGAGATGGGGAAGCTAGGACAGACAATTTCAGCTTCTTTAGCTGTCATGCTCATGTCATGCTCATGTCACAACTGAACACTGTCATGGCTTGCAAGAGTTTAAAAATAAAATAAAAACAAACAAAATTGTGGCACTTGGAACAAGTTGAAAATTCAAATCAGATGTATTAATCATCACACACACACAGACATACACTGTTATCATCTTGTGGTAGGGGAAGGCCCTTGAACAAGAGACTGGTCTGATAATTTATGTAGCAACTCCTGTTTACTTCATTGCAAATTGTGTTCTGAGGGTGGCCTGAAGTCAAAGACATGTGCAATGAGTTCAACTCCACACTTAAACTCTTTTCTTTCTTGAAATGGAGCTCCATAAACTTAATAAAGATAACTAAAACTTGAGAAAGGTGAGCCTCTGTTTCCTATTCCAAAAAAGGCTGAACTCAACTAATCACTCATGACTTCAATAGGACAGATCCAATCGATGGAAAAGGGACAACCTTGGTAAAAATCAGCCATTAAATAAATCTGTTCAATAAACATTACTTTTGGGGCTAATAAAAATAATGTAACCTACTTCTCTAAAAAGGTGCCAGTACCTTGAAACTCAAGTTCAAAATGAAATAAAATACAAACTTCATGAATTTACCTAACAGACATCCTACTATGTTCTAGCCATATAAGTATGTAAATATGTAAGTGCCTGCAGTGTCAAATTCCCCCCCCCCATTCTGATAAAACTGATTGATTGCTTTTAAAGCACTACTCTTTCTCCTATCTCATATTGTGTGTAACAGAGATAATGGATGAGTGAGAGAAATCAAAGGAACTTCTTTTTTAATTTTTTTTTATTTTTCTGAAGCTGGAAGCGGGGATAGACAGTCAGACTCCCGCATGCGCCCGACTGGGATCCACCCGGCACGCCCACCAGGGGTGACGCCTACCAGGGGGCGATGCTCTGCCCCTCCGGGGCGTCGCTCTGCCGAGACGGAGCCACTCTAGCGCCTGGGGCAGAGGCCAGGAGCCATCCCCAGCACCCGGGCCATCTTTGCTCCAATGGAGCCTTGGCTGCGGGAGGGGAAGAGAGAGACAGAGAGGAAGGAGGGGGGGGGGTGGAGAAGCAAATGGGCGCTTCTCCTATGTGCCCTGGCCGGGAATCGAACCCGGGTCCCCCCGCACGCCAGGCCTATGCTCTACCGCCGAGCCAATCAGCCAGGGCCAATCAAAGGAACTTCTGAATCCATCATAGTGGCGGCCTGAGGACCACATTAAGCAGCAGCAAATGGGAAGGTCTTGGAACTATACCAGAGCTTGTCTGGTAATGTATCTGTGTCTCCAAAACTGAGAAGCATTGCTTCAATCTTGACTTTTCAACAGGGGTGTTCAGAGGTTGGTTCTTCAGGAAAAATCTGAGTGGGTGGACGACTCAACTTTCTCCAATTTTGTATTCCAAAGGAATTAGTGTTTTCCCTTCAAAGGTTCATGGGCTCTCAGCACTGTTCAGCGTAAAATGTGGCACACTTTCTCAGTGTGCCTTTTGTTCATTTGAGGGTGTGGACACCGGGTTCTACACTTGAAAAAGGCTTGGGCTGAAATATGAGTGTGCCCAGAATATTTTGTCTTTTCCAAGCTGACCTCACTATTGAAGCCACTCTGAAGCTAAAACGTGTGTTCCTCAAGCCCTTTTCCCTATCCTATTCACCTGTTTCAACTTTGTGAAAGGTCTTGGGGTGCCAGGAATTTGAGAGGACAAAAATTTCCAAAAAGGTGAACTTATTTTAGAGTAGGGGTGGATGGGATTCTACTTATACCTCAACTGACAGAGTTATCTCAATGGCAGATTCAAACACTCCCCTGGAACGAATTGTGAGAGCTGGGTGGAAATGTCAGTTGAGGCAGAAAAGCAGCAAACAGCTTTGTTTTCCTACAGTTGTGGTTTTACATAGTGATGATGACACATGAAGATGAAAATGTGCAGCATGAACTCCAGTTGTTATCTGAGTGAGCATCTCTGCCAACACTGAAGGATATGTGTGGGTGTCACCTGCAAGCAAAGAGAGAGAGAGAGAGAGAGAGAGAGAGAGAGAGAGGCCCTGTTTCGGAAAGAAAAGCCAGCAGTTAATCAAAGATCAACAGTGACAAGTGGTGCTGTTTATTTCATGAGCTTTATAGCTGACTTCCTTCCCCTTGCTAATCTCCAAGTCTGCATTTACTCTCTGGACTAAATATATGTGTGTTTGGTGGCCGAGAAAGAGGGTAGAAAAGACTGTCTTGAATGGGCGTTATAGCAGTTACCATAGTGGTTTAATCATTTCTTTTGTCTTCTGGGTGCACACTTAGCATTTGCTATGTTAGGTTTCAAAGTGTAAATGTTTGCTAACTTTTGGGAACCCACAACATTTACACATAGGTAGACAAACTTGAGGTAGTTATTGGGGCATATTGTTCACTCCCAACTCTATGCAACTTTTATTTCAGTTGTTTTATATTTCTTTCTCCCCCATTCCTCTTTATTTATTCAAAAACTATTTAATGAGCATCCCCTCAGCTCTAAGAAGTGGGCTAGGTACTGGCAACATGGCAGTGAGCAACACCAACATTATTATCTCCACACTTACCAAGTGTAGAGTGTAGACTTTGTATATTCCCCTTCCTCTTATTTAATACCCTGTTTCTCAGCGTAACCACTTAGTCTTAATTATAGGCTCAGATCTTAATGTAGCTATTTTATAGACTTTGCCTTGGCTTGCTTGAAATTTATTTCTTTGTAATGATCTTATTTAGCATCCCTAACTTGTTTAGTGTCTTAGGTCAGGGACTGACAAGTTTTTTGTTTGTTTATTTGTTTTTCTTTTTCTGGATGGGAAGGGCCAAATAGTAAATATTTCAGGCTTTATGACCATACAATCCCTTGCAGCTACTTGACTTTGCCATTGTAGTATAAAAACAGCTAGAGGTGATATGTAAACAACTGAGCATGTCTGTGTTCCAATAAACCTTAACTTGTGAGTATTGATTGTTTAATTTCATACAATTTTCATGTCACACACATTAATATTCTTTGATTTTTTTTTTCTAACACATGTAAACTTCCACTCTTAGCTTATGAGCTGGATTTGGCCTGCAAGCTGAAGTTTGCCGACTCCTAACAGAACCAAGGCCACAGTTTTAGCTACAAGGTGTCTTTGAGTTCTAGTAGCTACTACCATCTACCTTTTTAAGGCCAGAAGGAATTATTATGAATATGTGCAGAGGCTTACTGGGGTTGGCAAACATTAAGTATCTTTTTGAAAGAAAGACAAGGTTCAAGGAAGAAGGAAGCAGAAACTTCTGAGGCAAAGTCATTTTAGGCAGAAGAAACAGGAAATTATAAGAAAAGAAGATAAGAAGCTATTTAAGATGATAGAATCCGCCCCCCCCCCCCCATTGTTGCCAAAGGCCTACGGATGTTGGGAATTATGGTCAGTCTTCTCTTAAATCCTGTTTGCCCTATCTCCTCTTTTCTAAGCATCAAATCCTCTTAATCTCTAAGGAAACAAAATAAGTGTTAAGTCACAGCAGCCAGGGGACAAAATATGATCTGTCTTTCCCTGCGAAGTCTTCCCCACACAGCACAATCAAATCCAGCTGGGGCTGGTGCTCAGAGGTCAGGAACAGCTATGTCAGAATTGGCCTTCATTTTTTTGTCCATCACACTCTTTCCGTCTGCACTTGGCTGCTATTTTATGGTGACCAAGGGTGAACCCTTCTCACCCACAATTAAAACGAAGGCTCAGCATTTTACAGGTAACTGGTGAAATCAGTGTTATTCAGATTAGAAAGGCACTGACCGAACACTACCATTCCTTCAGCTCCATTCTCCACTCCTGTGCACAGCTGCTGGTCACACCCAAGGTACAAATAGTCCCTGGAAGCAGCCCAGTGTATGTGGGCACCCTGAGCTACACACCCATTCACACCATCTGGGCAATTTAAAAATAGGGCTAAATGTAGCATTTAGCTTGATCTGGCCAGCTAAGATCAGGAAATTGTTTCTAAAAGGTCAGATGATTAATAATGTTATGCCAATGTCTAGCGTGTCAGTAATGAAAAACGACTCTGGCAGAATGGATTTTGTCCTGATTTTGTACATGGTATTCCAAGTTCTGAGTCTGGGCAAACAGCCTCGGGAATTCCAAGATTCTTTTCCCTAGCTTGCAAGGTCACTGTGTACATTTATGCATGGCATGCCCCACACAAAGACTTCTAGCCAATAGGGTAGAGGGGTCTGAAACTCAGTCAGGATCCTCTTATTATAAACTATGCACGTTCAAGAGCTATGCCCATCTGGAGAGGGCCCTTTTCTTTAATGTCCAATGTGTTGGCTATAGAGGCTCTGACAGAATGATTGCCTTCTTTGCCACTTGGTTACTGGGCTCTTTATAGAGTAGATTAGATCACCATTCTTAAAACAGGAGTTATCTAGAATGAACAAAAGTTAAAACAAAACCTCAAAAATGGAATCGTTCTTAATATCATAAAATATCTTTCCTGGGTTCCTTTTTTAGTAATTTCTTCCCCTCAATTTTTTATACTTTCAGTTTGTCAGGTTTTCTTTTTTTTTTTTTTTTTTAATAAATTTTTATTAATGGTAATGGGATGACATTAATAAATCAGGGTACATATATTCAAAGAAAACATGTCTAGGTTATTTTGTCATCAAATTATGTTGCAAACCCCTCACCCAAAGTCAGATTGTCCTCCGTCACCCTCCATCTAGTTCTCTGTGCCCCTCCCCCTCCCCCTAACTCTCTCCCTCCCTCCCTCCCATGTCCTCCCTCCCCCCCACCCTTGGTAACCACCACACTCTTGTCCATGTCTCTTAGTCTCATTTTTATGTTCCACCAATGTATGGAATCATGTAGTTCTTGTTTTTTTCTGATTTACTTATTTCACTCCTTATAATGTTATCAAGATCCCACCATTTTGCTGTAAATGATCTGATGTCATCATTTCTTATGGCTGAGTAGAATTCCATAGTGTATATGTGCCACATCTTCTTTATCCAGTCTTCTATTGAAGGGCTTTTTGGTTGTTTCCATGTCTTGGCCACTGTGAACAGTGCTGCAATGAACATGGGGCTACATGTGTCTTCACGTATCAATGTTTCTGAGGTTTTGGGGTATATACCCAGTAGAGGGATTGCTGGGTCATAAGGTAGTTCTATTTGCAGTTTTTTAAGGAACCACCATACTTTCCTCCATAATGGTTGTACTACTTTACAGTCCCACCAACAGTGAATGAGGGTTCCTTTTTCTCCACAGCCTCTCCAACATTTGCTATTACCCGTCTTGTTGATAATAGCTAATCTAACAGGAGTGAGGTGGTATCTCATTGTAGTTTTGATTTGCATTTCTCTAATAACTAATGAAGCTGAGCATCTTTTCATATATCTGTTGGCCATTTGTATCTCTTCCTGGGAGAAGTGTCTGTTCATGTCCTCTTCCCATTTTTTTATTGGATTGTTTGTTTGTTTGTTGTTGAGTTTTATGAGTTCTTTGTAAATTTTGGATATTAGGCCCTTATCTGAGCTGTCGTTTGAAAATATCAGTTCCCATATAGTTGGCTGTCTGTTTATTTTGATATCAGTTTCTCTTGCTGAGCAAAAACTTTTAATTCTGATGTAGTCCCATTCATTTATTTATCTTTGCCTTCACTTCTCTTGCCATTGGAGTCAAGTTCATAAAATGTTCTTTAAAACCCAGGTCCATGATTTTAGTACCTATGTCTTCTTCTATGTACTTTATTGTTTCAGGTCTTATATTTAGGTCTTTGATCCATTTTAAATTAATTTTAGTACACAGGGACAGGCTGTAGTCGAGTTTCATTCTTTTGCATGTGGCTTTCCAGTTTTCCCAACACCATTTGTTGAAGAGGCTTTCTTTTCTCCATTGTGTGTTGTTGGCCCCTTTATCAAAGATTATTTGACCATATATATGTGGTTTTATTTCTGGGCTTTCTATTCTGTTCCATTGGTCTGAGTGTCTATTTTTCTGCCAATACCATGCTGTTTTGATTATCGTGGCCCTATAATATAGTTTAAAGTCAGGTATTGTAATGCCCCCAGCTTCATTCTTTTTCCTTAGGATTGTTTTGGCTATTCGGGGTTTTTTATAGTTCCATATAAATCTGATGATTTTTTGTTTCATTTCTTTAAAAAATCTCATAGGGATTTTGATGGGAATTGCATTAAATTTGTATATTGCTTTGGGTAATATGGCCATTTTGATTATATTTATTCTTCCTATCCAAGAACAAGGAATATTTTTCCATCTCATTGTATCTTTTTCGATTTCCCTTAACAATGCTTTGTAATTTTCATTATATAGGTCCTTTACGTTCTTTGTTATGTTTATTCCTAGGTATTTTATTTTTTTTGTTGCAATCGTGAAGGGGATTATTTTTTTGAGTTCGTTTTCTAATATTTCATTGTTGGCATATAGAAAGGCTATGGACTTTTGTATGTTAATTTTGTATCCTGCGACCTTACTGTATTGGTTTATTGTTTCTAATAATCTTTTTGTGGAGTCCTTCGGGTTTTCGATGTATAGGATCATATCATCAGCAAAAAGTGATAGCTTTACTTCTTCTTTTCCAATATGGATGCCTTTTATTTCTTTGTCTTGTCTGATTGCTCTGGCCAGAACTTCTAGCACCACGTTGAATAAGAGTGGAGAGAGTGGACAACCCTGTCTTGTTCCTGATTTAAGGTAGAAAGTCCTCAGTTTTGTGCCGTTTAATAGGATGTTGGCTGATGGTTTATCATATATGGCCTTTATCATGTTGAGATATTTTCCTTCTATACCCATTTTGTTGAGAGTCTTAAACATAAAATTGTGTTGTATTTTATCAAAAGCCTTTTCTGCATCTATTGATAAGATCATGTGGTTTTTGTTCTTTGTTTTGTTGATATGGTGTATTACGTTAACCGTTTTGCGTATGTTGAACCATCCTTGAGATTCTGGGATGAATCCCACTTGATCATGATGTATTATTTTTTTAATATGTTGTTGTATTCGGTTTGCCAGTATTTTGTTTAGTATTTTAGCATCTGTATTCATTAGAGATATTGGTCTGTAGTTTTCTTTCTTTGTGCCATCCTTGCCAGGTTTTGGTATGAGGGTTATGTTGGCCTCATAAAATGTGTTTGGAAGTATTGCTTCTTGTTCAATTTTTTGGAAGACTTTGAGTAGAATAGGAACCAAGTCTTCTTTGAATGTTTGATAGAATTCACTAGTATAACCGTCTGGGCCTGGACTTTTATTTTTGGGGAGGTTTTTAATAGTTTTTTTTATTTCCTCCCTGCTGATTGGTCTGTTTAGGCTTTCTGCTTCTTCATGACTCAGTCTAGGAAGGTTGTATTGTTCTAGGAATTTATCCATTTCTTCTAGATTGTTGTATTTGGTGGCATATAATTTTTCATAGTATTCTACAATAATTCTTTGTATTTCTATGATGTCTGTGGTGATCTCTCCTCTTTCATTTTGGATTTTATTTATTTGAGTCCTGTGTCTTTTTTCGTTGGTGAGTCTTGCCAAGGGTTTGTCAATTTTGTTGATCTTTTCAAAGAACCAGCTCCTTGTTTTATTGATTTTTTCTATAGTTTTTCTGTTCTCTATTTCATTTATTTCTGCTCTGATTTTTATTATCTCCTTTCTTCGGCTGGTTTTGGGTTGTCTTTGTTCTTCTTTTTCTAGTTCCTTAAGGTGTGAAGTTAAGTGGTTTACTTCGGCTCTCTCTTGTTTGTTCATATAGGCCTGAAGTGATATGAACTTTCCTCTTATTACTGCTTTTGCTGCATCCCAGAGATTCTGATATGTCGTATTTTCATTTTCATTTGTCTGTATATATCTTTTGATTTCTGCGCTTATTTCTTCTTTGACCCATTCATTTTTTAGAAGTATGTTGTTTAGTTTCCACATTTTTGTGGGTTTTTCCCCCTCTTTTTTGCAGTTGAATTCTAGTTTCAAGGCTTTATGATCAGAAAATATGCTTGGTACAATTTCAATTTTTCTAAATTTGCTGATATTGTCTTTGTGGCCCAACATATGGTCAATTCTTGAGAATGTTCCATGTACACTAGAGAAAAATGTATACTCTGTCGCTTTGGGATGAAGTGTCCTGTAGATGTCTATCATATCCAGGTGTTCTAGTATTTCGTTTAAGGCCACTATATCTTTATTGATTCTCTGTTTGGATGACCGATCTAGAGCCATCAGCGGTGTATTGAGGTCTCCAAGTATGATTGTATTTTTGTTAGTTTTTGTTTTAAGGTCAATAAGTAGCTGTCTTATATATTTTGGTGCTCCTTGGTTTGGTGCATATATATTAAGGATTGTTATGTCTTCTTGATTCAACTTTCCCTTAATCATTATGAAATGACCATTTTTGTCTCTGAGTACTTTTTCTGTCTTGTAGTCAGCATTATTAGATATGAGTATTGCTACGCCTGCTTTTTTTTGGGTGTTGTTTGCTTGGAGTATTGTTTTCCAGCCTTTCACTTTGAATTTGTTTTTATCCTTGTTGCTTAGATGTGTTTCTTGTAGGCAGCATATAGTTGGATTTTCTTTTTTAATCCATTCTGCTACTCTGTGTCTTTTTATTGGTAAGTTTAATCCATTTACATTTAGTGTAATTATTGACACTTGTGGGTTCCCTACTGCCATTTTATAAATTGCTTTCTGTTAGTTTTGTATCTAGTTTGATTCTTCTCTTTTGTTTTTCTATCATTTGTTTTTGTTTGTTTGTGTTCCATACTTCTTTCCTCTGTTGCTACCTTTTTTAAGTCAAGTGTTTTTGTGGTGGTTTTTTTAAGGGTGGTTACCATTAAGTAATGAAAAGGGTACCTACCATATTCATTGTAGTACCCTATCTTATAAGTATTTCTGCACTTCATCATCCTTTGCTACTGTTAATCTCCATCCTCTCCACCCTTTTTTTCCTTTGTTGTCATGGTTTAAGTTTGGTTTTATTGTGTTCTTGGTGGAGCTGTTACTTGTGGTGTTGTTTTCTTTTGTTCTTTGAATCTGGTTGGAAAACCCCCTTTAGTATTTCCTGGAGTGGGGGCTTTCTGTTGATAAATTCTCTCATCGTTTCTGTATTTGTGAATGTTTTTATATCTCCTTCATACTTGAAGGATAGCTTTGATGGGTATAGTATTCTTGGCTGAAAGTTCCTCTCTTTCAGGGCTTTAAATATTGGGGTCCACTCTCTTCTAGCTTGTAGAGTTTTTGCTGAGAAATCTGATGATAATCTAATAGGCCTTCCTTTATATGTTGTACTCTTCTTTTCCCTGGCTGCCTTGAGAATTTTTTCTTTGTCATTGGTTTGTGTCATCTTTATTATGATGTGCCTTGGAGTGGGTTTGTTGGGGTTAAGAAAACTTGGTGTTCTGTTTGCTTCTTGAATTTGAGGCTTTAGTTCCTTCCACAGGCTTGGGAAGTTCTTGTCTATTATTTGTTTGAGTATATTCTCCATTCCATTTTCTTTCTCTTCTCCCTCTGATATACCTATTATTCTTATGTTATTCTTTCTGATGGAGTCAGACAATTCCTGTAGGGCTTTCTCGTTTTTTATTATTTTTGAGTCTCTTTCTTCTTCTCTCTGTTGTGCCTCAAGTTGTTTGTCTTCTATTTCACTAATCCTATCTTCAATCTGGGCTGTTCTGTTAGCTAAGCTTGTTACCTCATTTTTCAGCTCGTGAATTGAGTTTTTCGTTTCTGTTTGATTTGTTTTTATAGTTTCAATTTCCTTGGTAATATATTCTTTGTGTTCATTGAGTTGTTTTCTGATCTCCCTATATTGCCTTTCTGTGTTTTCTTGTATCTCTCTGAGTATTTTTAAGATTTCTATTTTAAATTCTCTGTCATTTAGCTCCAAGGCTTCCAATATGTTGTCTTTTCTCCATAGATTTTTCCACATCTATTTGTGTTACCTCTCTTTCTTTTGTATCCATAATATTCGATTTCCTCTTTCTTATCGGCATCTGAGGGTGGTCTTATTGATAGCACTAATTAGAATTAATAAAGAGTAAAAAGTAAAAAAAAAAAAAAAAAAAAAAAAAAGGTAAAACACCCCACAAAAAAAAACCAGTAATAATTTATTATTTCCCCCTTTTTTTCTCTCTTCTCTTTCCCTCCTCTCCCCTCCTCAGGGAAATATCGTGCCTATAATGGAGGGCCTGATTTGGGGTGAAGAGTTCAAGGGGCAAATAAAAGGAAGTAGGGGCCTACTAAATGCAAAAAAAAAAAAAAAAAAAAAAGGAAGAAAATCTTAGACAAGCATAAGATGATTTGCTTGTAAGTGATAGTCAACTAAGAGATATAATGAGAGGGATAAGAGGGAACCAGAAAAAAGGACCAAAAAAGAATAATAAAGAAGAAAAAATAAAAATAATAAGTAAAAATCTGTTGTATTAAGTGGAGCAAAGACTAAATACAATGGAGACCTTGGGTTGGGAGGACCCAAAATGCCACAAAAATAAACAAACAAGAAAAAAATAAAAACAAAAGCAAAAAAGAGAAATAAAGCCAAAAAAAAGCCTTGAGTCCCAAATTAACTAATTTGTTCGTGATTGAGGATTATATAGGAGGAAAGTAAAATGAGAAAAGAAAAAATGAATAGAAAGGAAAAAATAAGAAAAAGAGAACAACGAAAAAAGAAATAAAATAGGAAGAGAAAAAAACAAAATAAAGCAAGACAAAAAAAAAAAAAACAAAAGAGGAGAGAGTGAGAGTTAAGTGTTTTGGAGTATAACCTTAAAGGAGGGTGAGGATGAAGAAGAAAAATAAAATGCAACACTCATGGGTAGTGTAGTTCAAGAAAGGGGAAGCATAAGATGGGCAGAGAATAGAAGGACTGAGGTGGAGGAAATAAAGGCAAAAAGATAGAAGAAACAAACAACAACAACAAAAAATTAGTGGATCAAGTTGTAAAGTCTGTGGGTTTTTCTTGATTTTGAGAGGTTAACTTCTTCCTTTTTCTTTTCTCTCCCTCTTCCTGGTCGGTGACTCTGTACCCCAGGCTCTGCCCCTGTGTCACTCTTAGGTAGGGATTTGCAGTTGATGGGATTCTATGGCAATGTCATATAATTGGCTTTAGTCTTGCTGGAAGTAAAGGCTTGTTGGCGTTTGCAGGGTCCAACGATGAGAGAGTTTGCTTTCCTGGATTCTCTCTCCTAGTCCCCCCTTTCTGAATTAGCAGCCTGGTGATCCAGCTATAAGGCTGCAACTGCTTCTGCCTGGGGAGTAAGAGGCTCAAAGAGCTGGGAAATCCCCACTCTATCCCCACTCAGTGCAAGGCTTTGGGAAAGGCTCTGAGAGTCAGGGCCTCCAGTGTAATCAGGCGGGGGTGGGAGTCAATTGTTGTCAAGGTGACTGTTCAGCGCCTAGCATTTAGTTGGACCTCTCAACCCAGGCTTTCCACACTTTGTAGCCTGTTTTTGCAGGGAAGAAGAGGCACTAGTCTCTGCTTACGACTAGTGTAGTATAGACCTTATTATCTTCCAAGTCCTTCTTGTTAGCGTTTATCTCTGAATATGGAGGCTCTATCAATCAGAAGTTGCCCCCGCCCCTTTAGCGAGAGGCACTAAAAAATATCACGCCTCTTGTCTTGGATCGCTGAACTGAGAGAGATCTTATCAAATAGAACTGAGGGTGCGCAGATTTTAAGGGTTAGGCTAATTTCAGTGATTGGGTCGCAGCTGTGCTTCCGAAGGTATTTTAGGCTGCCTGCGCGCGCCCCTCCCCCAACGCTTGATTGTTAGCTTGAATGGCTGGGCGAGGTGCCCCGCCCACGGAGAGAATCTCCCAAGCCTCTCCCGCTCGCCCCGCCGCTGGCGGCTGGACCGCACCAGGCGCAGGATAATGGAGCCCCCTGGGTGTGCGGGCCAGCAGGGTGCCCTGGGCGCATGGAATGCCCCAGGCACGCGCGCGAATGGGGTGCTCCGGGCACCGGTGGCCGGCGACCCCCACTCGCAGTGTGCGGGCCCCTGGGAACGTCAGCGGTGCTCAACCGGACTGGGCGCGCGCGCGGCTGTTTGCGGCGGCTCGCGGCGGCTGCTTGTGGCGGCCGCTGGTGGTGGTGGTTCGCGGGGGCTCGCGGCGGCCGCTCGTGGCGGCCGCTCGTGGTGGCGGTTCGCGGTGGCGGCTCGCGGGGGCTCGCGGCGGCTCGCGGTTCCCAAGTATATGGGCTGACTCACCACAGGCGCACTTCCTTGCGGTTTGAAAGAACGTTCTTGTGGTCGATTCCTCCACACCCTCGTCTCTCAGATTCAAGTGATAACAGTCCTTTCGCTATCAGTTTGTGTGGAACTCCGGAATGCTCCGAGGATAAATTTTTCTGTTTCTAGTTGATAAATTTGTTGTGATTTAGGGGAGAGCTGTCGGACACGCTGCTCACGGCGCCATTTCCGTGACGTCACTCTGTCAGGTTTTCTTGTGTTTTGTTTTTTGCTGACATACATCTTGTGGGTTTGTCTTTTAGGAGTAATATAAGAAGAAACTTTCTGGTTCAGATCTCAAAGGGTCTAGAGAATACTGGCTTGTGGGTTAGTTCTTGGAATGTCCCTGGAACTTTTCAGTTAGTTGCAGTCTACTTTAGTTTCCTAGTTATCAGCACATGAGAGGGTAGACTAAATGCCCTCAGGGCTAATTCCTATAATAGTTGTCATACTCCTTATTATAACTATCCCTAGATAATTCTTCTAAAATAAATGGCATTGTTTTGGGTTCTCTCCTATAATTACATGCCTAAATTTTACAGGTAAACATTTTATATTTGATATTTGTCAATCAGGATTATTTGAATAAATCTATAATTTTCTGTAATTCTTTATTTTTTATTTTTATTTTTTATTATGTGAGAGGGGGGGAGGCAGAGACAGACTCCCGCATGTGCCCGGAACGGTATCTACCCGGCATGCCTCCTACCAGGCGATGCTCTGCTTGTCTGGGCTGCTGCTCTGTTGCTCAGCAACCAAGTTATTTTAGAGCCTGAGGCGAGGCCATGGAGCCATCCTTAGGGCCTAGGGCCAACTTTGCTTGAACCAATCAGGCATGGCTGTGGGAGAGGAAGAAAGTGAGGGGTAGTAAAGCAGATAGTTGTTTCTCCTGTGTGTCTTGACAGGAACTGAACCTGGGACTTTCACACGTCAGGCTGATGCTCTATTAATAAGCCAACTGGCCAGGGCCAATTTTCTGTAATTCTTAAATTCAGTAATATATCAAAGTCATTTAAATTAGTGGTCCCCAACCCCCGGGCCGTGGACCGGTAGCGGTCCGTGGGCCATTTGGTACCGGTCCGCAGAGAAAGAATAAATAACTTACATTATTTCCGTTTTATTTATATTTAAGTCTGAACAATGTTTTATTTTTAAAAAATGACCAGATTCCCTCTGTTACAACCGTCTAAGATTCACTCTTGACGCTTGTCTTGGTCACGTGATACATTTATCTGTCCCACTCTAAGGGCCGGTCCGTGAAAATATTTTCTGACATTGATCAGTTCCGTGGCCCAAAAAAGGTTGGAGACCACTGATTTAAATCACTTTCTTGTAATAAAATATTGAATTTTATTTGTAAGTTTAGGTTGGAAATCTTAAAAATGTTGTGGAACTTACAGATTTACTTTGAAAAGCACCTTTGCAATATAGAATGAGAAACTATTACATAATTTTTCAAGTTTGACATTTTTCAAATAAACTTCTTATTTTTTTAAGACAGAGAGAGAATCAGAGAGAGGGACAGTTAGGGACAGACAGGAAGGGAGAGAGATGAGAAGCATCAATTCTTCGTTGTGGCAAATTAGTTGTTCATTGATTGCGTTCTCATATATGCTTTGACGGGGGGGGGGGGAGGTGTAAGGGGTCTCTCTACAGCAGAGAAAGGGACCTCTTGTTCAAGCCAGCCACCTTGGGCTCAAGCCAGCCACCATAGAGTCATGTCTATGATCCCACGTTCAAGCCAGCGACCCCTGCATTCAAGCTGCAACCTCAGGGTTTTGACCCTGGGTCCTCAGTGTCCCAGTCCAATGCTCTATTTACTGCACCATCGCCTGGTCAGGCTAAACTTCTTGATGACAAATCATACCTTTAATATAATAGATGCTCAGGACATCTGGGCTAAATGAATAATTGGATGGATGAATGAATGAATGAATGACTATCTTTCATGTGAATATCTGCAAGTTGTTTTGGGTTTAACAGATTAGATGAACCAGGTACTAGAAAAGATGGGAAAACTGAGGACTATTGATAAAGATTTATCATTTCTTAAATTGTTAAATGTATCTTATTAATAAGATATATTTTCTGACCTTGTTCAGACATTCAGAAGCAAAAACTATTAACCTTTCCTTGGCCAGTTTGAGTTAGATTTTTTACTGCCTGAAGCTTAAAGCATTCTAACTGATAACTTCTTCATGTTTATTGATGTATATTAATACTCATAGATTATATTACTTAAGGATACAAAGAACTTGACTCAATGGTGTCTTGTCTTATTGATATGCTCAATTATTAGTCTCTAAAAACTCTCGGCCCTGGCTGGTTGGCTCGGTGGTAGAGCGTTGGCCTGGCGTGCGGAAGTCCTGGGTTCGATTCCTGGGCAGGGCACAGAGAAGCGCCCATCTGCTTCTCCACCCCTCCCCCTCTCCTTCCTCTCTGTCTCTCTCTTCCCCTCCCGCAGCTGAGGCTCCATTGGAGCAAAAGATGGCCTGGGCGCTGGGGATGGCTCCTTGGCCTCTGCCCCAGGCACTAGAGTGGCTCTGGTCGCGACAGAGCAACGCCCTGATGGGCAGAGCATCACCCCCTGGTGGGGATGCCGGGTGGATCCCGGTCGGGCGCATGCGGGAGTCTGTCTGCCTCTCCGTTTCCAGCTTCAGAAAAAATACAACCCCCCCAACCCCTCCCCCCAAACAAACAAACAAACAAACAAACAAAAAACCTCTCAATAACTAAATGTTACCACACCCAGGATAGTGTCTATATATGTTGGCATATAAAATTTGGGCAACTTGCCTCTTTGAACACATTGCTTATTGGGGATGTGATAGATCATAGAATAGTGAAGATAGCTTCTACAAGAGATCACTGCCTTCTAGAATATGAATTAATGAGAAGGAGCACCTCCCGGAAAGAGAAATTTACTGTCATATTTTTAATTAAAATGTATGTGAAAAATGGGAATATTGACTTACTTCCTTGCTGTATAAAATAGCACACTCCAGTAAATTCTTTCAAGATTCTTTAGCTGAGAGGTTTCTTTCTTTCTTGTGTTCCTTAATACTACCCTAAACTCCAGAGGTCAGTAGGAGAGATAACTTTTAGTAGGTATAAAACAATATATATTTAAACAACATATTAAAATTAAAACTTCAAAATGTATATGTTTAAAAATATAAAGCTAAAACATTACATTGTTGATTTAGATCAGTGGCTTAACATATAATTTTTTAATGGTAGAACCCTCTTTCATTTTTCTTGTAATGAAATATTATCAGGAGGTCAAAATAAGTGTCCTTTCCATCTCTCTTAGCTTTTGGCAGTGGATCCTCAGGCTGCATTGAGCTTTGGAGTTCCTGGAATGACCTACTAAATCCTAGAGAGGTTTTGAGTTTCCCCGAGGAAGACTTGTGTCCTATGAAAAGGATACAAACTGAGCATAAAATGTGTTCAATATAGCTATGGGTACTTAGAAGGACAGAAAGATTTAAGATGCATTCTTAACCTCAGAAATTCACAATCTGGTTGCAGAAAAAACTGGTCATAGAGCCCAAGCAGTAGGTACCTAGTTCCACTTGAATGATGCACGATTCAAGTTCAGAGGTGAAAGATTATTGTGGACTGGATTTCCAGATCTGGCTTGGAACTGATCTAGAATGAAGGGTATTGTATATACATCTCTTCAAACTTGGGTGAAGTAACACTCCCTGGAGGAAGAGTGTTTGCATTTTTAATCTTTAGAAATATTGTCAATTTTCTTTTCAGAGATGATGTATACTCTCATCAGTCATTACAAGAGAGCCTATAACCCCATTTAGTCTCAACTACACAGTGTTATCAACTCTTGGTCTTTGCCAATTTAATAATTTAAAATTGTATCCTATCATGATTTAATTTGCATTTCATATTTTAATGAATGAGATTTATCTTTTTATATAGTTAAGAGCCATTGTATCTCTTCTTCTGTGAACTGTCGATTCATATTCTTTGACTATTTTTTTTTTTAGTTATCCCTTGGCTTTTTAGTGTAGGACTTCTTTAAGGAAACTAGCCCTTTGTTTTTAACTCTTTTATTTTAGAGATGAGCAGATGCAAGCTTACTGTTTCACTGTTTATGCATCAGCATTTATTAAGCACGCATTCCTACTAGGCACTGAATTGGCACAGGTGTTAGATATAGCCCTTGTCCTCAGGAAGCTTCCAAGGTATAGAAGATATGGTATTTCTTCCATGTTTTGGGGGTCTATTATAGAACTATGTATAGGAAGTTGTTGGAGCTCAAAAGTCTTCTGTTAAATGAGTTGAGATGATCAAATGAACAATAAAATAAGACAGATATAATATTAAATAACTTATCTATATTTATTGTAGTTTTTATTTTATTTATTTATTCATTTTTAGAGAGGACAGGGGGAAGGAGAGAGAGAGAGAGAGAAGGGGGAGGAGCATCAACTCCCATATGTGCCTTGACCAGGCAAGCCAGGGTTTTGAACCGGCAACCTCAGTGTTTCCAGGTTGACACTTCATCCCACTGCGCCACCACAGGTCAGGCTTCATTGTAGTTTTTAGTTGCAGTTGAGATTATGCCTTGAATGTTCAGAAAATAGTCTCAAAAGAAATTGGTTTTAGGATTATTTATAGGATTATCTTCTTCAGAACCATGCAAACAATTTGGGTATTTTTTTGTTCTAATTTCTTTACAGTTTATTAAAATTTCACTTTTGTGGCACTTTTGCATGTAGGTTTATTTGGAAAAATAATTTGCTCTAAAATTTAAAAAATACTTTAAATTTATTTTAAAAACAAAATATATAGATCTATTTCTTTTTATAATAAATAACAATAATAGTTCATACCAAATAATTGTAGCCAGAACAAATATGGAAGAAATTAAATTTTCTAACAAAGACCACAATTTGCTCTTTATTTGAAGATCTTCTCTCATTTTACTTAATTGTTCTAAGGTATTCTCTGTCTTGTCTCTGTCAAGTCTGTTTTAATAGCATTTATGAGGCATTCCCATCATATATTCAAAAGCAGGTGTAAGGTCAAATTTGCTATGGATGTGTTTCATTAAGAATTTTATCTTTTGGCAGATTCATAAAATATTTTGTATAATCTTTGAATCTTTCCAAAGGATGTTATTACTTTTAGCACTCATGAAGTCATTGTCTTTGGTGCCAAATACAAATAATGAGTCAGATGTGACTTCTGTATTTTTGACCAAAATTCTGGCTTGTACACATTTTTCTTTCCAATCATGTTAGTGTCCTTCTCATAGACTTTTCTTTGACAAGTGAAAAAAAGAACACATTAAAATAAAACTAGAATTGTTTTCTTTAATTTTTAAAGACTTAAATAAGTTATGTTAATATTTTTTTCTATAGAATCTTACAGAATTGAATTCTACCACGTCATGTCCATTTAGTTGCCATGTCAATGTGATGAGCACTAAGACGTGCCATCTGATCCGCTGCAGGTCCAAGTCTGCATTTTTGCAGCTGCTAGAGTGTTTGCTTCTGATGGCAAACACTGAGAATCAGGAGTCGCTCATTCTCACCCAGGGTTAGGCTTTCTTCCTAGCAACAGCCTTTGTTCAATGGTGGGTTCATTTAGAGGTACCACTGTTGGGACAATTCTGAAGGGCCAAATCCCTGCTCCAGAGCTTCTAGTAATATTGACCAAGGCTTCTGTTTTAACTGTAGCTATAACTCAGTTCAACTTCTTCCTGTGCCCAATCCTGTTTCCCTCACTGTGCCTCTCCTTTGAGTGATTTCTTGTTTTGTAAAAACTCAAATAAATTTAGAGTCTCAGAGTTTGGTTTCAGGAAATCTAAGCTATTATGCTAGTAAAGAACCAGCATCCATCTTCATGTATATTGACTAGGCTTAGAGACAGAGGCGGATTAAGGTTGGTTGAGGCCCCGGGCGCAGAAGAAAATATTGGGCCCCTTAAAAAAGAAAGAGGAGAGATAGGGAAAATAAAAATACATGTTAATCATATTTTTAAATAAATGAAAACTATTATATAATATTAATGACGAAATTGCACATATGAAACCAAACTTGGTGTCATTAGAAAGAAGTATAAAGTTGGGGTTTTGCAGGGCCCTTCAGAAGTCGGGGCCCAGGGCACATGCCTGGTAGGCCCGCCGTTAAATCCATCTCTGCTTACAGATATATTCTGGAGTGCTTTATATTGTTTAACATTGTAAAATGTTCTAAAATATGTGGAATTGTTGCAAATACTGTGCTACTTTGTGAGCATTTCTGGAACCACCAATTGAAACTCAAAGAGAAGCAAGGAAAAGGATGTTGTGGGAAGTGATGGCTTATTGTATAAGAATCTAAAGCAGTCATGCTATCTAAAAGGACGAATTTTAAAAGCTAGTTTTTCTTTTCCTTTGATACAATGTTTCTAGCACTCAGTCCTCCCCAAACTTGGAAGAAGTGCCTGCAGCTGAGATGGGCAGAGTTACAACCTGCAACCTCTATGACATGTGGAGACAGTGGCACAGTGTTTGGGGATCATAGGACAAAAGATGTGAAAGAGGATTCCCCGAAGTCTCATATGTGGGATCATCAGGACAGCTAGCTTTTCCCTATCAGGTTTTCAGGGTGGGAAGAGAATGCAGGACCCTGGAGAACACCAACAGCTAAAAAACGGACCAAGGCAGGCAAACCTGGGAGGCCTAGAAGGAGCTGCGAGAGAGAGGAAGGGAGGAGAACTGTCATGTTGAACCACATGAAACTGCTGAGATTTAACCTTTTTTTTTTCTTAAGTAATAGACAATTTTTAGAGAGCACTTTCAAGTTCATTGCAAAATTGAGTAAAAAGTACAGAGAATTCTCATATACTCCCCCTGGCCTCCCCTGCCTCAAACAGCCTCTCTCACCATCAAGACCTCCCACCACAGTGGTAAATTGATCACAATCAACGAACCATCATCAACATATCATTACCAGCTAAGTCCATAGTTCACATTGGTATTCATCTTGCTATATAATTCTATGGATTTTGACAAATGTATAGTGACAGGTATTCATCATAATATCATATGGAAAAGTTCTATTGCCCTTAAATTCCTATGTTCCACTTACTCATCCTTTTCTACCTCCCCACCGCCCCACTCCTGGCTATTTTATCATTTTTGATTTATAAAAACTGATACTTCATATGTTTCAATACAAAGAAAAGAAAGGATCACATTTACTCTAAAGGAAAGGCTGAGTGTGAGAGTGTGGTCAACAGTGTTCATTAGATAAGGAAGATGAAGGATGATCCTGACCAGGTGGTGGCACAGTAGATAGAGTATCGGACTGGGACACGGAGGACCTACGTTCGAAATGCTGAGGTTTCTGGCTTCAGCAATTCATGGTTGCTAGCTTGAGCCCAAAGGACTCTGGCTTGAGCAAGGGGTCACTTGCTCTGCTGTAGCCCCCTCGTAAAGGCACATATGAGAAAGCAATCAATGAACAACTAAAGTGCTGCAAGAAAGAATTGATGTTTCTCATCTCTCTCCCTTCCTGCTTATCTGTTCTTTTTTTTTTTTTTTCAGAGAGAGAGAGAGAGAGAGTCAAAGAGAGGGATAGATAGGGACAGACAGACAGGAATGGAGAGAGATGAGAAGCATCAATCATCAGTTTCTCATTGTGGCACTTTAGTTGTTCATTGATTGCTCTCTCATATGTGCCTTGACTGTGGGGCTACAGCAGACCAAGTAACCCCTTGCTCAAGCCAGCGACCTTGCTCAAACCTGATGAGCTCACACTCAAGCTGGCGACCTCAGGGTCTCGAATCTGGTCCTCCGCATCCCAGTTTGATGCTCTATCCACTGTGCCACCGCCTGGTCAGGCCCTGCCTATCTGTTCTTTTTTTTTTTTTTTATTTTTTTTATTTTATAATTTTATTTTTTTAATGGGGTGACATCAATAAATCAGGATACATATATTCAAAGATAACAAGTCCAGGTTATCTTGTCGTTCAATTATGTTGCATACCCACCACCCAAAGTCAGATTGTCCTCTGTCACCTTCTATCATGTTTTCTTTGTGCCCCTCCCACCCCCTATCCCTCTCCCATTCCCCCCTCCCCCCCGTAACCACCACACTCTTATCAATGTCTCTTAGTTTCACTATTATGTCCCACCTACGTATGGAATAATACAGTTCCTGTTTTTTTCTGATTTACTTATTTCGCTTCGTATCATGTTATCAAGATCCCACCATTTTGCTGTAAATGTTCCGATGTCATCATTTCTTATGGCTGAGTAGTATTCCATAGTGTATATGTGCCACATCTTCTTTATCCAGTCATCTATTGCTGGGCTTTTTGGTTGTTTCCATGTCCTGGCCACTGTGAACAATGCTGCAATAAACATGGGGCTGCATGTGTCTTTACGTATCAATGTTTCTGAGTTTTGGGGATATATACCCAGTAGAGGGATTGCTGGGTCATAAGGTAGTTCTATTTTCAGTTTTTTGAGGAACCACCATACTTTCTTCCATAATGGTTGTACTACTTTACATTCCCACCAACAGTGTATGAGGGTTCCTTTTTCTCCACAGCCTCTCCAACATTTGCTATTACCTGACTTGCTAATAACAGCTAATCGAACAGGTGTGAGGTGGTATCTCATTGCCGTTTTGATTTGCATTTCTCTAATAGCTAAAGAAGATGAGCATCTTTTCATATATCTGTTGGCCATTTGTATTTCTTCCTGGGAGAAGTGTCTATTCATATCCTCTTCCCATTTTTTTATTGGATTGTTTGTTTGTTTGTTGTTGAGTTTTATGAGTTCTTTGTATATTTTGGATATTAGGCCCTTATCTGAGCTGTTGTTTGAAAATATCATTTCCCATTTAGTTGGCTTTCTGTTTATTTTGTTATCAGTTTCCCTTGCTGAGCAAAAACTTCTTAGTCTGATGTAGTCCCATTCATTAATTTTTGCCTTCACTTCTCTTGCCATTGGAGTCAAATTCATAAAATGCTCTTTAAAACCCAGGTCCATGAGTTGAGTACCTATGTCTTCTTCTATGTACTTAATTGTTTCAGGTCTTATGTTTAGATCTTTGATCCATTTTGAGTTAATTTTTGTACAGGGGGAGAGACTGTAGTCCAGTTTCATTCTTTTGCATGTGGCTTTCCAGTTTTCCCAGCACCATTTATTGAAGAGGCTTTCTTTTCTCCATTGTGTGTTGTTGGCCCCTTTATCAAAAATTATTTGACTATATATATGTGGTTTTATTTCTGGACTTTCTATTCTGTTCCATTGGTCTGAGTGTCTATTTTTCTGCCAATACCATGCTGTTTTGATTGTCGTGGCCCTATAATAGAGTTTGAAGTCAGGTATTGTTATGCCCCCAGCTTCATTCTTTTTCTTTAGGATTGCTTTGGCTATTCGGGGTTTTTTATAGTTCCATATAAATCTGATGATTTTTTGCTCTATTTCTTTAAAAAATGTCATTGGAATTTTGATGGGAATTGCATTAAATTTGTATATTGCTTTGGGTAATATAGCCATCTTGATTATATTTATTCTTCCTAGCCAAGAACAAGGTATATTCTTCCATCTCATTATATCTTTTTCGATTTCCCTTAACAATGGTTTATAGTTTTCATTATATAAGTCCTTTACATTCTTTGTTATGTTTATTCCTAAGTATTTTATTTTTTTTGTTGCAATCGTGAAGGGGATTATTCTTTTGAGTTCCTTCTCAGTTGTTTCATTGTTGGCATATAGAAAGGCTATTGACTTCTGTATGTTAATTTTGTATCCTGCGACCTTACTGTATTGGCTTATTGTTTCTAGTAGTCTTTTTGTGGATTCTTTGGGGTTTTCGATGTATAGGATCATATCATCTGCAAAAAGTGATACCTTTACTTCTTCTTTTCCGATATGGATGCCTTTTATTTCTTTGTCTTGTCTGATTGCTCTGGCTAGAACCTCTAGTACCACATTAAATAAGAGTGGAGAGAGTGGACAACCCTGTCTTGTTCCTGATTTAAGGGGGAAAGCCTTCAGTTTAGTGCCATTTAATATGATGTTAGCTGATGGTTTATCATATATGGCCTTTATCATGTTGAGATATTTTCCTTCTATACCCATTTTGTTGAGAGTCTTAAACATAAAATTGTATTGTATTTTATCGAAAGCCTTTTCTGCGTCTATTGATAAGATCATGTGGTTTTTGTTCTTTGTTTTGTTGATATGGTGTATTACATTAACCGTTTTACGTATGTTGAACCATCCTTGAGATTCTGGGATGAATCCTACTTGATCATGATGTATTATTTTTTTAATATGTTGTTGTATTCGATTTGCTAGTATTTTGTTTAGTATTTTAGCATCTGTATTCATTAGAGATATTGGTCTGTAGTTTTCTTTTTTTGTGCCATCCTTGCCTGGTTTTGGTATGAGGGTTATGTTGGCCTCATAAAATGTGTTTGGAAGTATTGCTTCTTCTTCAATTTTTTGGAAGACTTTGAGTAGAATAGGAACCAAGTCTTCTTTGAATGTTTGATAAAATTCGCTGGTATAGCCGTCAGGGCCTGGACTTTTATTTTTGGGGAGGTTTTTAATGGTTTTTTCTATTTCTTCTCTACTGATAGGTCTGTTTAGGCTTTCTGCTTCTTCTTGACTCAGTCTAGGAAGGTTGTATTTTTCTAGGAATTTATCCATTTCTTCTAGGTTGTTGAATTTAGTGGCATAAAGTTTTTCATAGTATTCTACAATAATTCTTTGTATATCTACGGTGTCCGTGGTGATTTCTCCTCTTTCATTTTGGATTTTGTTTATATGAGTTCTTTCTCTTTTTTCCTTGGTAAGTCTTGCCAAGGGTTTGTCAATTTTGTTGATCTTTTCAAAGAACCAGCTCCTTGTTCTATTAATTTTTTCTATAGTTTTTCTGTTCTCTAATTCATTTATTTCTGCTCTGATTTTATTATCTCCTTTCTTCGGCTGGTTTTGGGTTGTCTTTGTTTTTCTTTTTCTAGTTCCTTAAGGTGGGAAGTTAAGTGGTTCACTTGGGCTCTCTCTTGTTTGTTCATATATGCCTGAAGCGATATGAACTTCCCTCTTATCACTGCTTTTGCTGCATCCCATAGATTCTGATATGTCGTATTGTCATTTTCATTAGTCTGTATAAATCTTTTGATCTCTGCACTTATTTCTTCTTTGACCCATTCATTTTTTAAAAGTATGTTGTTTAGTTTCCACATTTTTGTGGGATTTTTTTCCTCTTTTTTGCAGTTGAATTCTAGTTTCAAGGCTTTATGATCAGAAAATATGTGTGGTACAACTTCAGTTTTTCTGAATTTGCTGATATTGTTTTTGTGGCCCAACATATGGTCAATTCTTGAGAATGATCCATGTACACTGGAGAAAAATGTATACTCAGTCACTTTGGGATGAAATGTCCTGTAGATGTCTATCATATCCAGGTGCTCTAGTGTTTTGTTTAAGGCCATTATGTCTTTGTTGATTCTCTGTTTGGATGACCGATCTAGAGCCGTCAGCGGTGTATTGAGGTCTCCAAGTATGATTGTATTTTTGTCAGTTTTTGTTTTAAGATCAATAAGTAGCTGTCTTATATATTTTGGTGCTCCTTGGTTTGGTGCATATATATTAAGAATTGTTATGTCTTCTTGATTCAGTGTCCCCTTAGCCATTATGAAATGGCCATTTTTGTCTCTAAGTACTTTTCCTGTCTTGTAGTCAGCATTATCCGATATGAGTATTGCTACACCTGCTTTTTTTTGGATGTTATTTGCTTGGAGTATTGTTTTCCAGCCTTTCACTTTGAATTTGTTTTTATCCTTGTTACTTAGATGAGTTTCCTGTAGGCAGCATACAGTTGGATTTTCTTTTTTAATCCATTCTGCTACTCTGTGCCTTTTTATTGGTGAGTTTAATCCATTTACATTTAGTGTAATTATTGATACTTGTGAGTTCCCTATTGCCATTTTATATCTTGCTTTCTGTTAGTTTTGTGTCTTATTTGATCCTTCTCTTTCGTTTTTCTATCTTTTGTTTTTATTTGGTTGTATTCCATACATCTTTCCTCTGTTGCTGTCTTTTTTATCTCATGTGCTTCTGTGGTGGTTTTTTCAATGGTGGTTACCTTTGAGTAATGAAAAGGGTCCCTACCCTGTTCATTGTAGCGAACTATTTTGTGAGTACTTTTGCACTCCATCGTCCTTTGCTACTGTTAATCTCCGTCTTCTCCCCCTCTTTCTTTTTGTTGTTGTCACAGTTTAAATTTGGTTTTATTGTGTTCTTCTTGGAGCTTTTACTTGTGGCTCTGTTTTTTTTTGTTCTTTGTATCTGATTGGAGAACCCCCTTTAGTAATTCCTGGAGTGGGGGTTTTCTGATGATAAATTCCCTCATCTTTTCTGTATCTGTGAATGTTTTTATTTCTCCTTCGTATTTGAAGGATAGCTTTGATGGATATAGTATTCGTGGCTGAAAGTTCCTCTCTTTCAGGACTTTAAATATTGGGGTCCACTCTCTTCTAGCTTGTAGAGTTTCTGCTGAGAAATCTGATGATAATCTAATGGGCCTTCCTTTATATGTTGTATTCTTTTTTTCCCTGGCTGCCTTGAGAATTTTTTCTTTGCTGTTGGTTTGTGTCAATTTCATTATGGTATGCCTTGGAGTAGGTTTGTTGGGGTTAAGAAAACTTGGAGTTCTGTTTGCTTCTTGAACTTGAGGCTTTAGTTCTTTCCACAGGCTTGGGAAGTTCTCATCAATTATTTGTTTAAGTATGTTCTCCATTCCATTTTCTCTCTCTTCTCCCTCTGATATACCTATTATTCTTATGTTATTCTTTTTGATGGAGTCAGATAATTCTTGTAGGGCTATCTCATTTTTTTTAATTTTTGAGTCTCTTTCTTCTTCTCTCTGTTGTGCCTCAAGTTGCTTGTCTTCTATTTCACTAATCCTCTCTTCTATCTGACCTGTTCTATTAGCTAAGCTTGTTACTTCGTTTTTCAGCTCGTGAATTGAGTTTTTCATCTCTGTTTGATTTGTTTTTATAGTTTCAATTTCCTTGGACATATATTCTTTGTGTTCATGGAGTTGTTTTCTGAGCTCCCTATATTTGCCTTTCTGTGTTTTCTTGTATATCTCGGAGGATTTTTAGGATTTCTATCTTGAATTCTCTGTCATTTAGCTCCAAGGTTTCCAATATATTAAATTTTTTCTCCATAGATTTTTCCTCATCTAGCTGTGTTACCTCTCTTTCTTTTGTATCCATGATATTCGATTTTCTCTTCCTTAATGGCATCTGAGGGTGGTTTTGTTGATAGTATTAATGAGATTTAATAAAGAATAAAAAGTTAAAAAAAATAAAAAAATAACAAATCGAAAAGAGTTGTTTTTTTTAAAAAAAAATTAATAATGAAATAAAGAAAAATAAAATAAAATTTTTTTTAAAAAAGGAAATTATTCCCCCCCTCTTTTTTTCCTCTCCTCTCCTCTCCCCTCTTTCTTGAGAAAATCTTGTGGTGGACTGTGAGTTATAACAAACAATGCCTGTGATGGAGGGCCTGAATTGGGGAAAAGTAATAAAGGGGCAAAAAAGAGAGAAAGAAAAAAAAAAAAAAGGAAAAAAAAAAAAAAAAAAAAAGAAAAAAGAAAAAAAAAAGAGCGTATGGACCCACAAAAAGCAAATAAGGAAAAAATTTGGGTCAAGAATAAAATGATTTGCTTTTAGGTGTTGGTTTTCTAAGAGTTATGATGAGAGGAATAAGAGGAAAATGGAAAAATGGGGGGACAAATTAAAAACTTACTATTGTATTTAGTGGAACAAGAACTAGATAATATGGAGAGCCAGGGATGGGAGCACTGCTAGTGCGTTAAAAAGGTGAAGTAAAAACCCCCCAAAATGCCACAAACATAGGTTTGAGTCCCAGATAAGATAATTTGTTTGTTATTGAGGTTTGAATGAGAGGAGATATAAAGGAGAAAGGAAGAAACTAATATAGAGGGAGAAAAGAAAGAGAGAGAGAGAAAAAAAGAGGGAACCACTAAAAGAAGAAAAAAGAAAGGAGAGAGAGAGAGAGTTAAGGGTTTTGGAGTGCAACCCTCATAGAGAGAAAGGAAGAGAAGAGAAATGATAATGGGAGATGTAACACTTATGGGTAGTGTAGTTCAGGTAGAGGAGAGAGTAAGACCGGTAGAGAGTTAATTGGCCAAATTGGAGGAGGAAAAAAAAGTCTCAAGAATGAAGATAAGAGAAACAAACGAACAAATATAATAAAATGGGATAGGTTATAAAGTCTGCAGATTATTCTTGATTTTGAGAGGTTATCTTCTTGCTTTTTCTTTTCTCTCCCTCTTCCTGGTCGGTGACTCTGTACCCCGGGTTCTGCCCCTTTGGCACGCTCAGGTAGAGGTGTGCAGTTGATAAGTCTCTATGGCAATGTCATGTATTGTGCTTTATTCTCGTTGGGAGTCGAGGCTCATTAGCATTTATAGGCTCCGACAGTGAGAGAGTCCGTGTTCCTGGAGCCTTTCTCCTAGTCTTTCCTTCCTCAATTAGTAGCCTGATAGTCCAGGTATGGGGTTGCTGCTGCCTCTGCCTGGATAGTAAGAGGCTCAAATTGCTGGCAACTCCCCACTCTATTTCCACTCAGCACAGGGCTCTGGGTAAGGCTCAGTCAGTCAGAGCTGCTAGCATAATCAGGCGGGCTTTCCGCCCACTCGAAGACCTCTGGCTCTGCCACTCTATCCGGTAACACAAGCGGGCGCCCACTTCCGGGGCGCTTGGAGGAAACTCTCACTCACTGTCTGCAACCAGGATATCCGGCCAGCAGTCTCACGCTCTGAGTGAAACCCCCAACCGCAGGGAAAAGTTGCAGCGTTGGAATTGAGTCTCGCTCAGTCCCCGTGTGCGGCTTTTGCAAGGCGCTGGGGCGGCCTGAGATTCCGCTTTGGCCCACACAAAGGCCCCTGACTCTGCCCCTCTGTGCGATAACACGGGCGCGCACTGCCGAGGCACTCGGAGGAATCGCTCACTCCTTATCTGCACGCGCAAACCAGGATATGAGGCCGGCCGCGGTTCCCTCTGAGTGAAACAGCCTCCAGCACGGAAAATCTCCACCGTTGGGATTAGTTCTCACTCCCTCCCGTGCGTGGCTTTCCCAGGGCGCTGGGGCTGCCCAGAGACTCTGCCCTCAGCCCACAGAAAGGCCTCTGACCCTGCCTCTCCGTGGGGCAACACGGGCACCCACTTCCGCGGCTTAGGAAGAAATCTCTCTTCCACTAACTGCGCACCGACCAGGAGACCGGGTAAAATGGCCGCTCCGCTTGTCTTTCTTTGTTTGGGTTTGGCGCGAGTGTTAGCTTGTATTGCCCGGGTTGCCACAGGATCAGATTTTCCTCGGCTTGGATCTCTGAGCCACAGCCTGGTTCGGCCGTTTTTGCTGCGGCGGCCTGGATCTATTTACCCCCTTTGCCCGCCTCAGTTTCTATATTCACAGTTACCAGAAAAAGCCGCCCTGTTTAGGTTAGTGAGGAAGGCGGAGCATTTCTTACTCCCTATTTCCTTCGGGGTTTGGTTATATATTTAGCCAATTTTTCACTCAATCATACCTTTGGGTGTATTGCGAAGAATCTGGAAGCTCCAAGTATAGGTTTTTCTGTTTCTGGTTGAAGATCTTGTTGAGTTTTGGGGGAGATTTATCGGTATCGCTTCCTACTCCGCCATTACTCTGACGTCATCCCTCTGTTCTTATCTGTTCTTCTCTTTGACTCTCTCTCTCTCTCTGTCAAAAAAAAAAAAAAAAAAAAAAAAAAAAAAAAAAAAAAGAAAAGAAAGAAAGAATAAAAGAAAAAGATGAAGGAGGCCTGACCTGTGGTGGCGCAGTGGATAAAGCGTCGACCTGGAAATGCTGAGGTCACTGGTTCGAAACCCTGGGCTTGCCTGGTCAAGGCACATATGGGAGTTGATGCTTCCAGCTCCTCCCCACCTTCTCTCTCTTGTCCCCCTCTCCTCTCTCTCTCCCTCTCTCCGTTTCTCTCTCCTCTCTAAAATGAGTAATAATAATAATAAAAGAAACAGTTAAACGAAAAAAAAAAAGAAAAAGATGAAGGATGAAATCAACTCTTTGGATTTAGCAAGTAGGGCCTTGGTAAGGTTAGTTGAAGTAAGATGGTGGGGCTCAAAGTAAGGTCCTATCAGGAAAAATTGTGGTCAAAGTGAAGAATAGGAGGTTAAGAGAGCAGAACTTAGGGCAAGAAGTTTCCTGGTGAAGAGAAGTATCTTGGCATATGCACTCCTTTTTTTGGTCTGAGAGCTCCTGATGGTATCTCCAAAGTCCAGTAAACTGTGAAACAATGGGGCTGTGGTAGGTTCTCAAATGTTTGTTGATTGGAGAGCAAGAGGAAGTTTTGTTGTTAGAAGGCAAAGATTTAAGCTGTTTAAGGAAAGAGGATATCTGGTAGAAAGGAAGAAATGAAAGCTAAAGGAATAAGAGGAAATAATGGATGGTGAAAAACCCTTGAGTAGTGATATTAGTTGGTAGAGTTGGGGAATTGAGAGAATGGAGGGTTTGGGAGGGGTTTTAAGGTTGGGGAGCAGTGAATCTTGGCTTGGAAAGAGATGTTGGTCTCTTTCTCACACATATACATGTGACAGAGTGCACTGCACATCCCTTATTTGTAGAGTGTGGGGAGAGGCTATTTTGTTTTGATCATCTACTCCTGAATTTTTTGCTTCACTATCCACTGAATGGAAAGGTATAGACTATGAAGGATTTGTTTTCTGCAAAACCAGCTCTTCTATTCTCCTCCGGGTGTAAAATGCACAGGATGACTTGATATGATCAAAACTTGCACTCTGTTCCTATTATGTGTGGACAGAGCTATGGACCTTTACTACATGTGGTCAGTTGGTTCTGCGAGGATTGTTGGCTACACCTGCAAATAGTACCCAAAGATGTGAGTTCTCCCTCCTCCAGCTGTGCCTTTGCTCGTAATCTGTTATTTGCTGATATGTGACAAACCATTCCAAACTTAATAGCAGGGTGGGGAAATGGTGATGCCTTGTTTTAATTCACACTGTTTTCCTCCCATCCACATGGAAAGGCAGAAGAGCTGACACTCCCTTCTTATATACCACGATGAAGTAATTATCCTTGTCATATTATAAAACTCTACTGGATATCAGAGTTGGTTGTATGGATTGGAAATCTCTTATGTTTCACTTCAAATCTTCTTATTCTTGCCTGTGTCTTTTTCCCTCTTTTGCTGAGGCAATCAGCTTTATGTACTTTCAAACTGACAGTACCTCATCTCATATGACCTGTGTGCATCTCCTCTGCTCTGGGGCTTCTGTGCTTATACCTTAGTGTAGACTCCTCACGAACACACTTAATGCCCCCATAAGCTAGGTAAATTAGATTATGGCTCCCAATCTTTATTATCTTCCTGTAATAGAATTATATGCTGAAAACCATTGTCAAGTGTTTTTATTTTTCTTTTTTTAGTGCTTCTCAGTAGAATAGTTGGATATTTTATCTCTGTGCATTGATTTTGGGTTGTGCCATGTAACTTTCTTTAGCCAATGGAATGTGAGTGCATGGGATGCAGGCAGAGGCTTTAAATGTGTGCATGTGGTTTGACTTTTCTGATGTCTCTGTCATTCTCCATGAGAGAACATGTACCAGGAAGTTTATGATCTGAGAAAGACATATGAAGCAGACTTGAATCCATACTACTCACAGCCTAAAACAGAGCATGGTCCACTGACTCACATGCATAAGAAAAAGAAATACAAATATTATTTGGCAAGCTGATGAAATTTTGGAGTTGTTTGTTATGCAGCATTATTGCAGCAACAGTTAGCTAACATATATGTACAACCTGGAAGTGTGGGGTATTAATGTCCTGTGGGATGAACTTTGAACCAGTGGGAGTTGGGAATCAATGGTTAAATGTTTCCCCCTTCTACTTCCAGATTGCAGACAGTGTTCCATGTAGTCCTTTGGAATGGAGAAACCAGTCACACATAGTGGTGACTAATCTAATAACTCATCCTTGGATTGGCTCTCCCCTTACCTGGCTTTATGTCACCTGGTCACCACTTTTGCTTCCTGAATCCCACTCTCCAGTAATGCATTCATATAGAAGTTTTTGTTTCACGTTCTTCTTTTCAGAGGGACCCAAGCTAAGACCCTATACATTTCCTTTTATTTTTGATTGGTTAAAAGTTTGTATACATCGTTCAGATATTGGAAGTTCCAAAGTTCCAACCCCTTCACACTTTTGCTAGTAACTAGATGGTCAAATGTTTTCAACAAACTTCGGGGGCTTGAGGGTATGGTATGTGTATAGGAAGGCTAGTGAGCATATGTTGATTTTTTTTTTAATCCTTTTTTTTTTGTATTTTTCTGAAGCTGAAAACATGGAGAGATAGTCAGACAGACTCTCACACGCGCCTGACCGGGATCCACCCAGCACGCCCACCAGGGGCGACGCTCTGCCCACCAGGGGGCGATGCTCTGCCTCTCCGGGGCGTCGCTCTGCCATGACCAGAGCCGCTGTAGCGCCTGGGGCAGAGGCCAAGGAGCCATCCCCAGCGCCCGGGCCATCTTTGCTCCAATGGAGCCTTGGCTACGGGAGGGGAAGAGAGAGAGAGAGAGAGGAAGGAGGGGGGAGTGGAGAAGCAAATAGGCACTTCTCCTATGTGCCCTGGCTGGGAATCGAACCTGGGTCCTCCGCACGCCAGGCCGACACTCTACCGCTGAGCCAACCGGCCAGGGCCAGCATATGTTGATTTGATTGAAACTGAACTTGTCTTTCTCTTTCTATCTGAATCCACAGCCTCTTCTGTTAATCATGAATATAGCCCTTGCTACCACCAGCTGCCCCTAGTTTCTTTCTCCTTGGGCATTTGGCAATGTCAGCGATAAGGAAACACTTGATAATTCTCAAACGACTTTTTTTTTATTATAAATTTTTATTAATGTTAATGGGATGACATTAATAATTCAGGGTACATATATTCAAAGAAAACATGTCTAGGTTATCTTGTCATTAAATTATGTTGCATACCCCTCGCCCAGAGTCAGATTGTCCTCCGTCACCCTCTATCTAGTTTTCTCTGTGCCCCTCCCCCTCCCCCTAACTCTCTCCCTCCCTCCTTCCTGCGTCCTCCCTCCCCCCACCCCTGGTAACCACTACACTCTTGTCCATGTCTCTTAGTCTCGTTTTTATGTTCCACCAATGTATGGAATCATGTAGTTCTTGTTTTTTTCTGATTTACTTATTTCACTCCGTATAATGTTATCAAGATCCCACCATTTTGCTGTAAATGATCTGATGTCATCATTTCTTATGGCTGAGTAGTATTCCATAGTGTATATGTGCCACATCTTCTTTATCCACTCTTCTATTGAAGGGCTTTTTGGTTGCTCAAACGACTTTTCAAAGATAATATGGCTTGACTAGGAAAGCAATGAGTTTCTCACCACTGAGGAGGAGTTAGCTAGATGATCATTTGCTAAGTATGTAAGAATTAAATAAGCAAGTAAATAAATAAATAAATAAGATCACAGCTACCATTTGTTTGGCACTTGGCATAATCTTAAGCATCTTAAATACATAACCTTGTATCTTCATAATAACTCTGTATAATCTTCATAATTGTCTATTTTCTTCATTTTTCAGTTCAGGGAATTGAGACTCAGGTAACTTGTTCAAAGCTGTGTGACTAAGAAGTAGCAAAGCCAAATATTTTGTCCAACTTCAAAGCCTATATATATTCTTTCCACTGGTTTGCTTGTCAATTTCATTATGGTCTAGGTGCTTAAACCATCTTGACCTTAAGTCCCTTCTACATGAGAGATTCCACAAGTTTATGAACTTTGGTTTCAAGGCATAGTAGCAAAGAATGATGAAATCATACTGTATGAAGAAGTTTCCTTCCCACTTGTTTTTCTTTTCTTCATGTTTTTTTGTAGGGGGCAGAAATTGAAATGATTAATACATCCTTGTAACTCTTTTAACAAACAAGTGAGTACAGTGGTTTTCACACTCAAATCAAACCCAAGGTTGTTCTGACTCTAGACAAGCCCTTGCAGAATCTAGTCATTTATAAATTAGGTGAAGCTTGTGCCTAACTGCCCCAACTGGAGTGGAGAGAATGAGCCATGGAGATCTGTGGGGGTATGGGGGCCATACTGGGGGAGGTGTAAGTGATATTTAGAGAGACAACTACCACAGTAAGTGATCTCTTATACCTGTGTGGCTCCTGAGTGTTTGGGCAGAATTATAAAAGTACTAAATATAATGCAAAGGGAAAAATAGGGGCAGGGGAGTTAGATTTGGTCTTAGAACTTATGCTCTGACTCATAGAGACATGAAAACATTTGAGAGAAGGGGGAAAAGTTATGTGCTATAGGCAGATATGAGTGCACATAGATAAGACAGCAAATCTGTGATTTTGAGAGTATTCCCCAAATGAATAAGTGAATGCCACTTAGTCTATGCTAATTAGATAACAAAAAATAGGAGTGTAAAAGTGAAAGAGGGTGGGCAAAAGATAAAGTATTTTGCAAAAAGAAAACAGGTGAGGGTCAAATAACTTGGGGGAACATTACAGGTAATATTCCTTTCAGAGATTCACACTGTATATAAACATATTTAAGGTTCTGAGAATAAAAAAATAATTTACTTTTAAACAAATATTTCCAATCTAATTTTATCTCTCAATTTTTTAAAGTACATAACATCTATTAATAACTCACAGAACTGATGTTCTGCACCACATTTTAGGAAGCTGATCTAAGAGCCTTTTTGGTTCTGTTCTTGGCATCTACAGAAGGTTGCTAACACCTGTCTTAACCAGTTTGAAACTGAGAATTAAAATAATAATAGTAATAATACTAAGCAACTTAAAATTGTATAGCATTTTCATATATGTATATATAATACATACAACAAGTCTGAGTAATGTACATAGAGTATGTGTGTGTGTTTACACACATAAATTTGGTTGAATGTAAAATATTATAATAAAACCTGTGTACACCTGCCCTGCAGTAAAAAATAGAAGAGAATCAATTTTGGAAGCTTCCCGTATCACTCCTCTATTCCATCTCCCTTTCTTCTTACCAGAGAAAAATACTGTTTTGTGTTTTGTCATTTACTTGATTTGCTTTAATTTTATCATATATGTATACCTCTTTCAGCAATATATTTTTTAGTTTTGTATGTTTTTGACCTTTCTATAAAGAGGCATATTGTGTATTTTCTTCTGTAATTTGATTTTTTGCTTACTATATGATTTGAGATATTGATCTTTTTTGATGCTATTCATTTTCACTGAATCATCATTTATTGTTTGATTATGTCAGGCCCATTCACCAGTTTAAGTTGTGGTCCCCCCCTCCCCATTTTATGGAATGAAGCTATTATCAACTTGTGCATTCATGTAAAATTTTCTTTAAGGAACACGTAAGAGTAGAACTTCTCTTTAAGCAATATATAAGTGTAGAATTGCTGTTATAGGTTATTTTACTTTTCAACTTCTCTAGAAAATGGCAAATTGTTTCCAAGTTGTTATACCAATTTTGTTTTCTCACCAGCAGCGTTTTAGATTTCTGTTTCTCCACATCATAACCAACACCATTGCCATTTAAGTTTTGTTAGTTTGAAGGGTGTGAAGTAGTATCTCAACGTATTTTACTTTGTATTTTATAGATTTCAAAATTTTGGTTGTAAAATGTCTACACAAGTCTTTTATCCATTTTTCTTTCTCTTTTTAACATTTTATTTAGAGAATAAGCTTTAACAGGGTGACATTGATTAATAAAGTACATACGTTTCAGGTAAACATTTATATTGCACTTGAACTGTTGATTATGTTGTATAACCATCATCCAAAGTCAAATCATTTTCCGTCATCTTATATTTGTCCCTCTTTACACCCTTCCCCCTACCGCCTTCACTTCTTCCTCCTCCCCAATGTCCCCCTCTCCCTGGTAACCACTTCACTTTTATCTATGTCTATGAGTCTCAATTTTATATTCCACCTATGTGTCAAATCATACAGTTCTTAGCTTTTTCTGATTTACTTATTTCACTCAGTATAATGTTCTCAAGGTCCATCCATGTTGTCATAAATGTCACTATGTCATCATTTCTTATGGCTGAGTAGTATTCCATTGTATATGTGTACCACAACTTCTTTATTCAATCTTCTATTGAAGGACACTTTGGTTGTTTCCATGTCTTGGCCACTGAGAATAATGCTGCAATGAACGTGGGGGTGCATGTGTCTTTACATACCAGTGTTTTCAAGTTTTGGGGGGTAGATACCCAGTAGAGGGATTGTTGAGTCACATGGTAATTCTTTTCATAAGTTTTTGAGGAATGACCATACTTTCTTCCGTAATGGTTGTACTAATTTGCATCTCCACCAGCAGTGAATGAGGGTATTTTTCTCTCCATAGCCTCTTCAACACTTGTTATTACTTGTCTTGTTGATAATAGCCAATCTAACAGGTGTGAGTTAGATTGCATTGTAGTTTTGATTTGCATTTCTTGAATAACTAGTGAAGATGAGCATCTTTTTGTATATCTGTTGCTATTTATATGTCATCATGGTTCTCCCATGATGTCAGGTCCTGTCCCCATTTTTTAATTGAATTGTTTGCTTGTTTGATGCTGAACTTTGTGAGTTCTTTATATATTTTGAATATTAACCCCTTATTGGAGCTATTGTTTGTAAATATCATCTCCTATTTAGCTGGCTGTCTATTTGTTTTGTTGTCAGTTTCTTTTGCTGTGCAGAAGCTTTTTAGCTTGATATAGTCCCATTCATTTATTTTTGCCTTTACTCCTCTTGCATTTGGGGTCAAATTTATATATTGTTCTTTATGGCCAAGGTCCATGAGTTTAGTATCTATGTTTTCTTCTATGTAATTTATTGTTTCAGATCTTATATTTAGGTCCTTGAATCATTTTGAAATAATTTTTGTGCAGGGAGAAAAACTGTAGTCAAGTTTCATTCTTTTGTACGTGGCTTTCCAATTTTTCCAGCACCATTTATTGAAGAGGCTTTCTTTTCTCCATTGTGTGTTTTTGGCTCCTTTATCAAAGATGATTTGTACATATATATGTGGTTTTATTTCTGGGCTCTCGATTCTGTTCCATTGGTCTGTATGTCTGTTTTTCTGCCAATACCATGCTGTTTTGACTATCGTAGCTCTGTAGTATAATTTGAAGTCAGCTAGTGTGATACCTCTGGCTTCATTCTTTTTCCTCAGGATTGCTTTGGGTATTCGGGTTTTTTTTTTTTTTTTGTATTTTTCTGAAGCTGGAAAAGGGGAGAAACAGTCAGACAGACTCCCTCATGTGCCCAACCGGGATCCACCTGGCACGCCCACCAGGGGGCGACGCTCTGCACACCAGGGGGCGATGCTCTGCCCCTCCGGGGCATCGCTCTGTTGCGACCAGAGCCACTCTAGTGCCTGGGGCAGAGGCCAAGGAGCCATCCCCAGCGCCGGGCCATATTTGCTCCAATGGAGCCTCGGCTGCGGGAGGGGAAGAGAGAGACAGAGAGGAAGGAGAGGGGGAGGGGTGGAGAAGCAGATGGGCGCTTCTCCTGTGTGCCCTGGCCAGGAATCGAACCCGGGACTCCTGCACGCCAGGCCGACGCTCTACCACTGAGCCAACCAGCCAGGGCCAGGTATTCGGGGTTTTTTATGGTTCCATAGAAACCTGGTAATTTTTTGTTCTATTTCTTTAAAAAATGACATTGGGATTTTGATGGGGATTGCATTAAATTTGTATATTGCTTTGGGTAATATTCTGTGTTCATGGAATGGGTCTTTCTTAAAATGAAATATTGACAGTGTGATATAATATGATTAGAGATTAAAAATTAGAAATATCCAACAGAACCAATGAGGTTGCAGGAAGGCTTGCTGGTGAGTTCAGTGTTTAAAAGACCACAGCTAAATGTGGAAGTTTAGAAAGTAGCCAAATGTCACTAGATCATAGTTCAAGATATTAATTCATTTTTTTAGAGGGGGGGACAGAGACAGAGAGAGAGACCAAGAGAGGGACAGATTGGGACAGACAGACAGGAAGGAAGAGAGATGAGAAACATTAATTCTTCATTGCAGCATCTTAGTTGTTCATTGATTGCTTTCTCATATGTGCCTTGACCAGGAAGCTAGAGCAGAGCGAGTGACCCGTTGCTCAAGCCAGTGACTTTGGGGTCAAGCTGGTGGGCTGTGCTCAAACCAGATGAGCCCTTTTCAAGCCAGCAACATCGGGGTTTTGAACCTGGGTCCTCTGCATCCCAGTCCTATGCCCTATTCACTGTGCTACCACCTGGTCAGGCAATATATCAATTTTTATGTTTTTTTTTTGTTCCTGTGTTTCTCTTTCTACCCTCCTTTCTTCTCTATTCAAGTAAGAAAGTGACTCTTAACTTTGTTGTCTCAGAAGAGATTTGTGGTTAAGGTGGAACATCTAAAAGATTTTCTAGCTTTTGTTTCCAAGAATTTAAGCCCTTAAGAGTCTTTAAGCAAAAAGGTGCAGAGCGTCCTTGGGTTGGGGCCAAATGTCTAGGAAAGGTGGGATTTTCACAGGTTAGAAAGTGTTTGTCTTTTTATTTTATTATTATTATTATTTTTATTTTTCCAAAGCTGGAAATGGGGAGGCAGTCAGACAGACTCCCGCATGCGCCCAACCAGGATACACCCAGCACGCCCACCAGGGGGCGATGCTCTGCCCATCGGGGCGTCGCTCTGTCGCCACCAGAGCCACTCTAGCACCTGGGACAGAGGCCAAGGAGCCATCCCCAGCGCCCGGGCCATCTTTGCTCCAATGGAGCCTCAGCTGTGGGAGGGGAAGAGAGAGACAGAGAAGGAGAGGGGGAGGGGTGGAGAAGCAGATGGGCGCTTCCCCTGTGTGCCCCAGCCAGAAATTGAACCCAGGACTTCCGCACGCCAGGCCGACGCTCTACCACTGAGCCAACTGGCCAGGGCCAGTGTTTGTCTTTAAAATGGTAGGAAGTGGAGTGGTCTGTAGATATTTTGAGCAGAGGTGACTTGTGCACTGTGCTTTGGCCGTCTTTGTTTATTGCCATATCCTGGGATTCTCTAGCACAGGGTTTGCTACTCAGTAAATAGACATAGATTTTGTTAAATGTATGTTTGTCCAAAACCCAGAATGAAATGACTTGTGAGGAATTCTAAGGGTAACAAAAAGAACCTTTGAAGAGTTGCCTGATAGTAAGGGGAAAAAGAAAGAGCCTACTTACTATTTGACCAGGATGGGATATCAAATGACACAAAGATAGCAGAGTTACTAAACTCTTATTTCATTTCCTTGTTTTCTAGAATGGAAAATTATCTCTCAACTGAGATATGTAAAATAAACATGGTTAAGAGAATTTCTCAGTGCAAATGTGTGGTTAGTCTTTATCTCTGTCCTTTCTACCTTTTTCTGTGTCCTGGGGGCCAGCTCCAAATGGATCCTACTACATGGGCTCCTCGGCTAACTGGCTCTAGTTGGGTTTGGACAATGGGAGGCAGTGGTGAGAAGTTGAGAGCAGAGTGAGAGAGAGGGTGTGGTATTTCTTCCCTGCATCTTCTCTTGCTTTGATGCCTCATTCCTTCACATCTACAGCTTTTCACCAGATGACCCATCTTCTGTTCCAATTCTAGTTTGCAGAGGCCTCCGGTAACATTTCTTCTTGTGCCTTTGGGACAAAAGGACTAGCCTGTGCTGGCTGTTCTTTCCCCTTTTGGATGCACCTGTCCCCATCTTCCATTTTGCTATATACTTAGGAGGCTACCATGTATAGGTATCATCAAAAGGCTCCCTTTCTTCAGGTTTCCAGGTGGGTTTAGCCAATGAGCAGCATCAACAGGATTTCCTAGTATGGGGATGGGGTGAATGAGTTGGGGTATTTATTCTCCTGTCCCCTTTTCTCTTTCAACCTGGAAAAATGATAGCTCTCCAGAAATATATGAAAAGAGGCACATAATAGCCTCCTCAAATATTTAAAATGCTGTTGTATAGAAGAAGGAATATACTAGTTTCTGAAGGTAGAACTCAGACAAAGAGTGATGGTATTGTAAAACAAGTTTTAAGGTTTAGTGTAAGAAAGAATTTGTTATCAATAGATCTGTTCATCCCAGAACAGATAGTTTGTGAGTGGTAATAATAATAATTTTAAGTGCCTACCATATGCTAAATATTTTGAGATATAATTGATATATAATATTATGTAAGTTTAAGGTATACAACATGTTCATTTGATCCACTTAAATCTTACAAAATGATTACTGCTGTAGCATTAGGTAACACCATCATCATGTCATATAATTACCATGTCTTTAATGTGGTGAGAACATTTAAAATCTACTTTCTTAGAAACTTTCAAATACACATACAGTATTATTAACTATACCCACAAGTTGTACATTAGATACCCAGAACTCATTTTTGTCTAACTAGAAGTTTGTATTCTTTCACCAACATCTCCTTTATGTGCTAAATTCTTAAATCAATTAATCATAACAACCACTCCTGAGGCAGTACTGTTATAAATATCCTTACTTTGCAGATGAGGAAAATAAGTCTCAGAGAGCTTGAGTAACTTGCCCAATGACACACAGATGATATATACAGGACAGAGCCAGGGTGTGAATCCTGGTCTTTTGAATGCAAAGCTCATGCATTTAAACTTTATGTGATATGGCCCTCAGGAAATTTTGTATCAGGTATCAGTTCAGAAGGAATATTTTAAACAGGATTTTATTGTTGTGTTTGAATTGAACTGACATGGAAGGTGTTTCATAATAGGAATGTGTAAAAAATTCTGGGAACACTGAAATCTCCTATTAAGTTAACTAGTACCTTTGTGTTGAAGGGTGCTGAGGAAGCCAAGGAATTATACATTGACGTAGAGTTAGACAAAATCCACTGCTGGTCCAACCCAAACTGTGTCATAAGTGTGTGGTTGCCATAGGTAATAAATAATAGCATTAGAAAATCTGGGAGGTTAAGCAGAAGAAAGGAAATAATAAAAATTAGAGCAGAAATAAATAAAATAGAGAACAGAAAAACTATAGAAAAAATTAATACAACAAAGAGTTGGTTCTTTGAAAAGATCAATAAAATTGGAAAACCCCTGGCAAGACTCACTAAGAAAAAAAAAGAAAAGACTCATATAAACAAAATCCAAAATGAAAGAGGAGAAATGACCACAGATATCAGAGATATACAAAGGATTATCACAGAATACCATGAAAAATTATATGCCACCAAATTCAACAATCTAGAAGAAATGGATAAACTCCTAGAAAAATACAATCTTCCTAGACTGCCGGGGTCCAGCCCCGGGGGGGATCCAGGGGTCCCACAGGAGGGGACGGTGTCGGCGAAATTCAAGTGAGAGAGCCGAATTCTTTATTCTCTGGTTAGCATTTACTGCCAGGCATCTCTCCCAATGGCTGGTCTAACTTTACTTTTTATGCACACACACTAAGTTACAATCACATGGTATTTTGAATACATCATTGTTTTAGTTTCACTATGGTTACATATTTCCAGATAACAGTTAATTCATATCTATAAGCTATAAGTCAGGTGGTAAGTTATTCAAAGTACAGTTATACAATAACTTGAATAGTAATAACAATATCGGTACAAACTTCTAAAAGATTAGTACTAATTAATAACTATTTTACTGTTGTTGTGAGTCAAGGGCGCAGAGAGAGATAGCAGACAAAATTATCAAGGACTAGCAAAGGACCACCGCTCGCTCAGGCAAATAGCCTTGAGTTCATGTAGTGTCCTAATTCTTTTTTCACAAGACTACAAAAGGCTTGCTATTAAGAAACTGACATAGTATAAAGAGTAATTTTTACTTAGAGATACATAGAGTGCACCTGCAAGATAGCTAGTAGCAACATAATATCAGAAGGCATTAGTTGCTATTGCTGCTATGAATCCCACCACATTCCTCTCCTTATTCTTGGAAAATGCAAAAATCTCATGAGAATATTTTACTGAGAAAAGCCCAGCAACTGTCTTCAGTGACCAAACAAGTCTTTTAACAAAACATTCTTTACTAGCCAGCTGCACTCCTATCCAAGGCCACGCAACAGGCCACTCTACTACACCTTACCTAAGATTCTAATGTCTAGTTAAACTTTATTCATTAACTATATTTATACACTAGTTAAGTTCTAACTTTATTCTTTCTAACATGATTAATAAGAAGAAGTTCTCCTACAAACTTAATCCTTTATGAGGGATATCATGGCCAGCCTCTTATGTTTATGAGCCCAGTTCAAGGGGCTTACAGGCTTTTCTGTGGAACTTACACCTTCTGTCTCATTTCCAAAGAAATTACTACAAATCTACAGGGAAAGCATGGTACTATTATCCCTGTGCCATAAATAATAGCACACACTCAGAAAAGGGGAGATATAAGGCCAGATTAATTCAAAAGATTAAAGGGGGAAGTATCATTGTGCCTATCCTTTGCGGTGACTTTGTCAACCCGCAAGCTGTTGGTCTTACTGCGGTGACTTTATCTTCTTTTGCTGTGACTTTGTCAACCAGCAGTTGTGGATCTTCTCCTGCTGTGACCTAGTTAGCCAGCATTAGTGGATCGGCTCCCGACACTAGACTGAATCACAAAGAAGTAGAAAGCCTAAATGGACTGATAAGCAGGGAGGAAATAGATACAACTATCAAAAACCTCCCCCCAAAATAAAAGTCTGGAGCCAGATGGATATAATAGTAAATTCTACCAAACATTCAAAGAAGAATTGGTTCTTGTCCTTCTCAAAGTGTTCCAAAAAATTGAAGAAGAAGCAATACTTCCAGACACATTTTATGAAGCCAATATATTCCTCATAGTGAAACCTGGTAAGGACAACACAAAAAAAGAATACTATAGACCAATATCTCTAATGAATACAGATGCAAAAGTCTAAACAAAATACTAGCAAATTGAATACAACAACACATAAAAAAAATTCATCATGATCAAGTGGGATTCATCCCAGAATCACAAGGATGGTTCAACATACATAAAATGATTAACGTAATACACTACATCAACAAAACAAAGAACAAAAAGCATATGAGCCTATCAATAGATGCAGAAAAGGCATTTGATTAAATACAACATAATTTTATGTTTAAAACACTCAACAAAATAGGTATAGAAAGAAAATACCTCAACATAATAATGGCCATTTACAACAAACCATCAGTTAACATCATACTAAATGGTAGAAAATTAAAACTTTTCCTCTAAAATCAGGAATAAGACAAGGCTGCCCACTCTCTCCACTCCTATTCAACATAGCGCTGGAAGTTTTAGCCAGTGCAATCACACAACAAGAAGAAATAAAAGGCATTCATATTGGGAAGGAAGAAGTAAAGGTTTCACTTTTTGCAGATGACATGATCCTGTATATAGAAAACTCCAAAGACTCCATAGAAAAGCTATTAGGAACAATGAACCAATACAATAAGGTTACAGTTTACAAAATTAATATACAGAAGTCTATTGCTTTCTTATATGCCAACAATGAAACCTCAGAAAAGGAACTAAAAAAATAATCCCTTTTACAGTAGCAACAACAACAATAAAATACCTAGGAATAAACATAACAAAGAATGTAAAGGACCTATATATTGAAAACTACAAGGCATTATTAAAAGAAATTTAAAAAGACACATTAAAATGAAAAATATTCCTTATTTGTGGATAGGAAGAACAAATATAGTTAAAAATGACTATATTACTCAAAGCAATATACACATTTAATGCAATTCCCATCAAAATTCCAATGTCAATTTTTAAAGAACTGGAACAAAAAAATCATCAGGTTTATATGGAACCATAAAAAACCTCAAATAGGCCTGACCTGTGGTGGTGCAGTGGATAAAGCGTCAACCTGGAAACGCTGAGGTTGCCGGTTCAAAACCCTGGGCTTGCCTGGTCAAGGCACATATGGGAGTTGATGCTTCCTGCTCCTCCCCCTTCTCTCTCTCTCTCTCTCTCTCTCTCTCTCTCTCTCTCTCCTCTCTATAATGAATAAATAAAATCTAAACAAAACAAAACAAAAAAACCCTTCAAATACCCAAAGTAATCCTAAGGAAAAAAAATAAAACAAAGCTGGAGGCATTACAATACCTCACTTCAAACTAAACTACAGAGCCATGAAAATCAAAACAGCATGGCACTGGCAGAAAAATAGACACATAGATCAATGGAACAGAATAGAGAGTCCAGAAATAAAACTACATATATATGGTCAAATCATCTTTGATAAAGGAGCCAAAAACACACAACGGAGAAAAGAAAGCCTCTTCAATAAATGGTGCTGGGAAAACTGGGGAGCCACATGCAAAAGGATGAAACTTGATTACAGTTTATCACCTTGCACAAATATTAATTCAAAATGGACCAAAGACCTAAATATAAGATCTGAAACAATAAATTAAAAACAACAAAGGCACTAAACTCATGGACCTTGGCCATAAAGAACATTTTATGAATTTGACTCCAAAAATGAGGGAAGTAAAGGCAAAGATAAATGAATGGGACCACATCAGACTAAGAAGCTTCTGCACAGCAAAAGAAACTGTCAACAAAACAAATAGCCAACTAAATGAGAGATGATATTTTCAAACAACAGCTCAGATAAGGGACTAATATCCAAAATATCAATATATAATATAAAGAACTCACAAAACTCAGCAACAAATGAACAATCCAATAAAAAAATGGGAAGAGGACATGAACAGACACTTCTCCCAAGAAAAAATACAAATAGCCAACAGATACATGAAAAAATGCTCATCATCACTAGCTATTCGAGAAATGCAAATCAAACTACAATGAGATGCCACCTTACACGTGTCAGATTAGCTATTATCAACAAGACAGGTAATAACAAGTGCTGGAGAGGCTGTGCTGAAAGAGGAACCCTCATTCACTGTTGGTGGGAATGTAAAGTAGTACAACCGTTATGGAAGAAAGTGTGGTTGTTCCTCAAAAAATTAAGAATAGAACTACCATATGACCCAGCAATTCCTCTACTGGGTATATATCTTTAAAACTTGGAAATATGGGTACGAAAAGACACATGTACCTCTATGTTCATCGCAGCATTGTTCACAGTGGCCAAGACATGGAAACAGCTGAAATGCCTTTCAATAGAGGATTGGATAAAGATGTGGTGCATATATACAATGGATTACTACTGAGCCATAAGAAATGATGACAGTATCATATAAGACAACATGGATGGACCTTGATAACATTATACTTAGTGAAATAAGTAAATCAGAAAAAGCTAAGAACTGTATGATTCCATACAAAATTGAGACTCATGGACATAGACAAAGGTGCAGTGGTTACCAGGGGAAGAGAAAGGTGGAGAGGGAGAGGGATTTAAAGAGAAATAAAATATAGGGTGACAGAAGATGATTTGACTTTGGGTGATGGATATAGAGCATAATTGACTGTTCAAATGATGTGGAGATGTTTTCTTTAAATCTATGTACTCTGGTTGACCAATATCACCCTGTTAAATTTAATTGTCTAAATTTTTTAAAAAAAAGGTCTGAGTGGTTAAAATGACCCAAGGTGCTATTTCCTATGTGTGAGATGTTTGGCTAAAACCCAAGAAAACCTTGATATAGCCATTGCCAGGAATGTAGCTGGGTTTTCATTGGATGCTCAATATCTCTCTCTACAGGGCTTGGAGGTACAAATTCTCTATCTTGCGTTGGCTGTAATAATTTGTTTAGTTCACACTCAGCCACATAGAAACAAGCCCTGGCAGTCGTAGCACTTTTGTCAGGTAGCCATGGAGACGCTGTATTGTTTCAGAAATTCGTAGCTTACAATGGGGGATAGACTCTGAAAGCACTGGAAATGGATCATAACTCTTTTTTTTCTGGTTTGTATTTGCAAAAATAGTGTAAAACAAATACAGCTGGACCCAAGTATCCAATCCAACTAAGAGACTCAATTTGACAGAATATAGTTCTTCTAGTCCTGCATTTTATAACAAGCAAGTTTTTAATCTTAATTCAATTGGCCATTCAGGAATTTCTGCCTGCCAAGATTAAACACTGCATATAAATGTACACTCTCTGTTTTTGTTTTTTTTTTAAATTATTTTTTTTCATTTATTCATTTCAGAGGAGAGAGAGAGATTGAGAGAGAGAGAGAGAGAGAGAGAGAGAGAGAGAGATTGAGAGAGAGAGAAGGTGGGGAGGAGCAGGAAGCTTCAACTCCCATATGTGTCTTGACCAGGCAAGCCCAGGGTTTTGAACCGGCAACTTCAGCATTCCAGGTCAATGCTTTATCCACTGCGCCACCACAGGTCAGGCACACTCTCTGCTTTATAAAAATTTATACCTTGTCTAAACTGGTTCAGAGGTTATCCCAGACCACAACAGTAAAATATGTCATTTAAGTGTCAAACAAAACAGAATTCATCTACAAGAAGGAGAAAGTAAATATATTTAGACCACAGAGTAGAACAGATTGCCACACTTGGGCAAAAAAATTGCAGTAAGATTTCTAGTAGTTAAAGCTATAAGACAAACAGAGAGTTATATATTTTTCATTTTCTGACAACAGGAAGCAAATAAATCCATAAATAGATAGATATTCCCTCCCCGCCCCTGCAACTAAATGAAATCATGAATGAATGGCATGGGGTCCTTCAATAACACAGAGATATAGGAAGTGAACAGAATGTTAACTTTGGTATAAAAAAATACTGGGACAAATCTGAGATGGCTCTTGAATCAGCCATCCATTAAAGACAGAAGGCTTGACTTTAAGAAGTAACAATGAAGCCATTTATTTTGCATCAGATTCTGTTGATACAGAGCTAAAAGTCTTTTTCTAGGGTCTAAGTTAATAGAGAAATAGCATTGTAAAACTCTCTATCAGGGACTTTCCAGCTTTGGTGAATCACCTTGGGAGCTTGATAAAAAGGTGGATTCTTCAGCCCTTTTCTCAGAGATTTAAGTTCATTGTGGCTGTGACAGGACCCAGAAATCAGTATTGAGATAAAGATTTTCTATGGACCCAATTTGGACAAACACAGATGAGATGACATTAGTGGATTTGGGGCAGGCGCTGAATCAAGGTCTATTTATAATGGGTGTGAAATGAACTAGAGGCATTTCATAGCCCCTGTGGAGTTGAAGTTCATCTGACTCTCTTAAAGAACCACGGAGCTGCAGGCATTATTTCTCTTCACAACAGATTACACTAAATGTCTCTTTAAAGTATCTGTCATGAATTTCTTAGAGCAAAAAGCATACTATATCATTCTAGTTACAGAATTATGTGAGCTTGGTGTTATGTTCAGAGTCCCAAGAATGTTAAGTGTATCCTTAAATGGTTCCATTTTTTTTCTATTGCTTGCAGTTATGGAACACAGTAATATATAGGCTGTGTCCCCATGAAAAGAACTCATACTTTGAAGTTCTTTTTATATCAGAGAAATCTAAACATGCCAGTGGACATCATGAGCTAACCCTGTGGGCTTGGAGGAGCACATGGGTGATGGGGCAGGGAAGTTAGAGGCCAGGTCAGAGAGTCCCTTCAATTTTTCTTATTGCTGACACCACAGCTTTTTGGGGTAATGTTCATACACATCCCTATTCTTGAGGAGGTGCAGGTCAAAGAGCATGTGTGGGAAAGGCAAGTATCCATGACTGTTTCTGAGAGTCTAATCCATGCCTTAGTAGTGGTGGTACAACATGAGACCTTTGGGGAGATTCCAAGATGGTGACTGAGTAGGCGGACATTCCAATTGCCACCTCCCAGGACCAAATTGGATTACAACTTAATTTAAGAACAATCATCTTGGGCCCTGGCCGGTTGGCTCAGTGGTAGAGCGTTGGCCTGGAGTGCAGAAGTCCCAGGTTCGATTTCCGGCCAGGGCACACAGGAGAAGCGCCCATCTGCTTCTCCACCCCTCTCCCTCTCCTTCCTCTCTGTCTCTCTCTTCCCCTCCCGCAGCCCAGGCTCCATTGGAGCAAAGATGGCCCGGGCACTGGGGATGGCTCCTTGGCCTCTGCCCCAGGCGCTAGAGTGGCTCTGGTTGCAACAGAGTGATGCCCCGGAGGGGCAGAGCATCGCCCCCTGGTGGGCGTGCCGGGTGGATCCCGGTTGGACGCATGCGGGAGTCTGTCTGACTGTCTCTCCCCGTTTCCAGCTTCAGAAAAATACAAAAAAAAAAAAAAAAAAAAAAAGAACAATCATCTTGAAAAACCAATGTTAGATTAAACAAAGAGGACTCTGTAACCAAGGATCACAGAAGAAGACACACTGAGACTGGTAGGAAGGGCGGAGATGTGAAAAGGGCTGCCCTGCTCTGAGGAGTGAGGGGCAGCGGAGGGTCCAGAGGGACTCTCATTGCAGGAGGGTTGCCCTAAGAGGTGTGGGTGCTCAGTCCCAGGTCTGGAGCTCCAGCCTAGAGCCCCAGAGCCTAGAAGAGAAACTCAGAATTTGGCAGTGAAAAGAGCCAGGTTTCTGTCTGCAAGAAAGAGACAGCTTTCTGGGATGCAGACTCTGTCTTACAGGGCCTGTGCAGAAAATCTCTTTCATAGCCACTTACCCAGGGCTCTGGGGGAGGGAGAGCTGAGAGGATTGGAGTTGCATGAAGAGAATGTAGAGTTGGAGGCCCAGGGAGAGACAAGGTGGGGAACGGCCACCGGAACCCCTGTGCTGAGTCATTCTCCAATACTGCAGTTGCCATCTTTCTTGGGTGGAGCAATCCCCTCTGAGTGGCATCAGCCTGGGGAGAAGCAACAGCTCCACCTTCAGGAGTCTCTCCTGCTCCAGTCAGGGTGAAGGGTCGTTCTGAGATGCCAGGAAGCAGGGGGCACATTAGTGACTCAGTTTTCTGATGCTGAGGCTGAGACCCCCCCATGCTCCTGAGTCTAAGACTGGTGCTTCCACCTCACAGGAGAGCCAGAAACTGGGCGGGCAGATCATGCCACTGGGTCTCAGAGGGCACACTCACTGGACTCCTGGGGCCACACTGAGGTTTGTGAAAAAACTCTGGACAGATTGACACTTGGGGTCAAGGGGTGGAGCCACACCTACCACCCCTCCTAATCCCTGATTTGCTGCAGGCTCTAGGCTCTAGCAGAGGTTTATTCAGTGGCCGAGACCACCAAGCAGCCAGCAGACAGAGGCAGCAGAAGGACAGACTTAGGGAACCTTGGCCTTTTAAGTGGACTTTCCCCCAGGCCCAGTGTGGGTAAAAGACAGCCTAGGTGTGCAGCTGGTACTTCCATGTGCACCTGTGCCCAGCAGAGTTAGCCACAAACTCTGGATTGCTTGTAGCTCCAAGAAGGTTGCTGAGGGCCAGTCACAGCCACTGGCTTGTGCCGGGTTTCTGCCAGGGAGGCCTAGGGCTGGCACATCCAGTGGCCAGCTGTGGAGAACATTGATTCAGGACCTAACAACCCTTGCTAAAGTGGTATCCTAGGAAAGGGCTCCTCACACCTGGCTCAGCTGAAGTGAGTTCTGCTCTCTGTGATCAGCACTGGCACAGTGGCACATGTGCATTAGATAGGGTGGAGCTTCACAGCCAGCCAGCCTGGGTGCTAGATATCCTACCCTGATGGCATAGACTCCAAAGGGGGAAAGGAGAGAGGCTTGGAGCATGGACATTCGAAGTGTGGGTCCTTGTGAGCCTATTGTTGGATCTGGTCAAGGGGCTTAGTCACTTTCTAGGGGGCACAGTCAGCCCCAGGAGAGGACTCTCTCAGTCTTCCTCCCTGAGACTAGTGCTGTAAGAACTTCTGCAGAAGGGATTGTCAACCCCACTCAATCTGAACCTGCTATTCACCTTGTTGGGGAGAAATACAATTTGAGTATCCAGCAGTGACTGAGGGATTAGGCTCTGGAGTAGGGGCCACAATTCCTGTACTGAGCTACTTCCCAAGAGGCCTCTGAAGTAGGGGGTCCTACAAACATTGTGTTTCCAACCTCAGGTGCCCTAACCCAGTGGTTGGCAAACTGCGGCTCGCAAGCCACATGCAGCTCTTTGGCCCCTTGCATGTGGCTCTTCCACAAAATACCACGTGCGGGCATTACCTCGATAAGGAATATACCTACCTATATAGTTTAAGTTTAAAAAATTTGGCTCTCAAAAGAGATTTCAATCATTGAACTATTGATATTTGGCTCTGCTGACTAATAAGTTTGCCGACCACTGCCCTAACCAAACAGACTTGCAGCCTGTTGAGGGATTGGTTGGGTGAAGTCAGTCTGGCCTCACACTACAGTCTTTCTACAGAAGACTCTGGCAGAGCTGCAAGAGGAGGTGGAAGAGTTGAAAACTGGAGGCAAATCTTACAGAGATTGGGTCATTTACAGAGCTGCTGTCAGATCTAAGCAGGAGGAAGCTGATCCTTATACACAGGTTGGCCCCTCCCACACTACCCAGGCACAGAAAACAGAGTCACAAACAGCAAAAAGAACAGTAGCTGCAGACAAGTCACCAACAGCAGGTTACAAGGAACAACTGATGCCAACCTAAGAAGATCTAGAACCAACACACTGGTAACTGGTGGCAGACAGCACCAATCCTAGACTTAGCTAACTACATAAACAGCATGCCCAAAGGAGTAGTTGATACACAGACAAAATGGGTAGACAAAAAAATGCAACCCAAATAATTCAACGAGAAATCCCCAGAAGAAGAACTAAATAAAATGGAAGTAACCGAACCACCAATGTAGAGTTTAAAATAATGATTTTTAGGATTCCCAAGGATCTTAGAGTAACAATAGATGGACATAATGAGCACCTAAATAAAGAGATAGCAAGCATCAAAAAAAGGACATTGAAATCATAAAAAAGAACCAGTCAGAAATGACAAATACAATATCAGAAATGAAGAGTGCACTAGAAGGAATCAATAGCAGGCTGGATGACAGAGGATCAAATCAGTGATTTAGAAGGCAAGATAAATATAAGCACAGAAGCAGAACAACAAAATGAAAAGAGGCTCAAAAAGACTGAGGAAACTCTAAGAGACCTCTGTGACAACATGAAGAGAAACAACATCTGCATCATAGGGGTTCCTGAAGGAGAAGAGAATGAACAAGAGATAGAGAACCTGTTTGAAGAAATCATAGCTGGATATATCTCTAAATTGAAGAAGGAAAAAGTCACACCACTTCAAGAAGCACAGAGACTCCCATTAAAGAGGAACCCAAGGAGGCCTACACCAAGACACATCATAATGAAAATGCCAAAGTTAAGAGACAAAGAAAGAATACTAAAAGCTGCTAGAGAAAAGCAGTTAGTTACCTACAGAAGAGCACCCATAAGGATGACATCCAACTTCTCAACAGAAACACTTGAGGCCAGAAGGGATTGGCAAGAAATATTCAAAGTGATGCAAAACAAGAATCTACAACCAAGACTACTTTATTCATTTAAAATTGAAGGAAAAATAAAAAGTTTCCCAGACAAAAAAGACTCAAGGAATTCATTACAACCAAACCATTGCTGCAAAGAATGTTAAGGGGACTGCTATAAATAGAGCCAAAGGAAAAAAAAAGAAATCTTGAAAAAAAAAATCTAGATTAAAAGAATAACATGGCAATAAATAAGGACATCTCAGTAATAACCTTAAATGTAAATGGATTAAATGCTCTAATCAAAAGACATAGGGTAGCAGCATGGATAAGAAAACAGGACCCATACATATGCTGTCTACAAGAGACTCACCTCAGAAGAAAAGATACACATAGACTGAGAGTGAAGGGATGGGAAAAAGTATTTCATGCAAATAGAAAAAAAAAAGCTGGCACAACAATATTTATATCTGACAAAATAGACTTTAAAACAAAGGCTATAATAAGGGATAAAGAAGGTCACTACATAATGATAAAAGGAGTCATACAACAGGAGAATATAACCATTGTAAATATTTATGCACCTAAGATAGGAGCACCTAAATATATAAAGCAGATTTTGATAGATTTAAAGGGTGAGAACAACAGTAATACTATAATAGTAGGGGATTTTAATACCCCACTAAAATCAATGGATAGATCCTCCAGACAGAAAATTAACAAAGAAACAGCAGCCAGCCTTAAATGACACACTAGATCAAATGGACTTAATTAACATCTTTAGAACTATTTACCCCAATGAAGCAGAATATATATTGTTTTCAACTGCTCATGGTACTTTCTTTAGAATAGACCACATGTTAGGACACAAAAGAAGTCTCAATAAATTTAAAAAGATTGAAATCATATCAAATATCTTCTATGATCACAAGTGCATAAAACTAGAAATCAACTACAATAAAAAAACTGAAAAGCATTCAAACACTTGGAGGCTAAATAGCATGTTATTAAATAATGAATGGGCAATGTTAATGAGATCAAAAAAGAAATAAAATTTCCTTGAAACAAATGAAAATGAGCACACAACCACTCCAGATTTATGAGACACAGCAAAAACAGTCCTTACAAGGAAGTTTATAGCATTGCAAGAAAAAAAGCTCAAATAAACAACATAACCCTGCAACTAAAAGAACTAGATAAAGAACAACAAATAAATCCCAGAAGAAGTATTAATTATTAGAAGGAAGGAAATAAAGATCAGAGCAGAAATAAATGACATAGAGGCTAAAACAACAATACAAAAAATTAATGAAACCAAGAGCTGGTTCTTTCAAAAGGTAAACAAGATTGACAAACCTTTAACCAGACTCATCAGAACAAAAGAGAGAGAACTCAAATAAAATTAGAAATGAAAGTGGAGAAGTAACTACTGACACCGCAGAAATACAAAGGATTGTAACAAAATACTATGAAGTTCTATGTGCCAAAGAATTGGACAACCTGAGTGAAATGGATAAATTCCTAGAAACATACAATCTTCCAAAACTCATTCTGGAAGAATCAGCAAACCTAAACAGAGCAATTACAACAAATGAAATTGAAACAGTTATCAAAAAACTCTCAGCAAAAAAAAAAAAAAAGTCCTGGACCAGATGGGTTCACAGGAAAATTTTACCAAACATTCAAAGAAAAACTAACACCTATCCTCAAGTTATTTCAAAAAATGTAAGAGGAGTGAAGACTTCCAAGCTCCTTTTATGAGGCAAGCATAATCCTCAGTCCAAAACCAGGTAAAGACACTACCAAGAAAGAAAACTATAGGTCTATATCCCTGATGAACTTAGATGCTAAAATTCTCAACAAAATATTAGCAAACCAGATCCAGAAATACATAAAAATAATCATACATCATGATCAAGTGGGATTTATTCTGGGAAGGCAAGGCTGGTACAATATTTGCAAATCTGCCTGACCTGTGGTGGTGCAGTGGATAAAGCATCTACCTGGAAATGCTGAGGTCGCCGGTTCAAAACCCTGGGCTTGCCTGGTCAAGGCACATATGGGAGTTGATGCTTCCAGCTCCTTCCCCCTTCTCTCTCTCTGTTTCTCTCTCTCTCCTTTCTAAAAATGAATAAATGAAATAAAAAAATATTTGCAAATCTATCAATGTGATTCATCGCATAAACAAAAGGAAGGATAAAAATCACATGATTATATCAAGGATTTAGAAAAGCATTTAATAAAATCCAGCACCTATTTATGATCAAAACTCTCAGCAAAGTGGGAATACAAGGAATATACCTCAACATGATAAAGGTCATCTATGACAAACCCACAGCCAATATCATACTCAATGGGCAAAAAAATAAAAGCAATCCCCTTAAGATCAGGAACAAGGCAGGAGTGCCTTCTTTCACCACTCTTATTCAACATAGATCTGGAAGTCCTAGCCACAATAATCAGAGAAGAAGAAGAAATAAAAGACATCATAATTGGAAAAGAAGAAGTAAAACTATCATTATTTGCTGATGACATGATACTGTACATAAAAAAAAACCCTAAAGTCTCAGTCAAAAAACTACTAGACCAGATAAATGAATTTTGCAAGGTGGCAGGATATAAAATTAATATTCAGAAATCAGTGGCATTTTTATACACCAACAATAAACTGTTGGAAAGAGAAATTAAGGAAACAATCCTATTCAGTATTTCAACAACAACAACAACAAAATAAAATACCTAGGGGTAAATTTAATCAAGGAAGTAAAGGACTTGTACTCAGAAAATTATAAGACATTGATAAAGAACATCAAGGAAGATACAAACAAGTGGAAGCATATATCGTGTTCATGGATAGGAAGAATAAACATCATTAAAATGTCTATATTACTCAAAGCAATTTATAAATTCAATGCAATTCCTATCAAAATACCAATGGCATACTTTAAGGATATAGAACAAATATTCCAAAAATTTATATGGAACCAAAAAAAGAACATGAATAGCCTCAGCAATCTTGAAAATGATGAACAAAGTGGGAGGTATCACACTTCCTGATGTCAAGTTATACTATAAGGCCATTGTACTCAAAATAGCTTGGTACTGGCATAAGAACAGGAATATGGATCAATGGAACAGAACAGAGAGCACTGAAATAAACCTATGCTTTTATGGTAAATTGATATTTGACAAAGGAAATAAGAGCATACAATGGAGTAAAGACAGTCTCTTCAATAAATGGTGTTGGGAAAATTGAACAGCTACCTGCAAAAAAAAAAAAAAAATCTAGACCACCAACTTACACCATTCACAAAAATAAACTCAAAATCGATAAAAGACTTAAATGTAAGTCGTGAAACCATAAACACCTTGGAAGAAAACATAGGCAGTAGACTCTCTGACAATCTTTCATAGCAATATTTTTGCCAAAATAGCTCCACAGGCAAGTGAAATAAAGGACAAAATAAACAAATAGGACTATATCAAACTAAAAAGCATTAGTACAGGAAAAGACATCATTAACAATATAAAAAGACAACCCACACAATGGGAAGATATATTCGCCAATACGTCTGACAGGGGTTTAATAACCAACATTTATAAAGAACTTCTGAAACTCAACACCAGAAAGGTAAACAAAAGAGGTGTAATAGGGACACAGTGGGAGGATGGGGAGGGTGTTATATTCAGTGGGACACTTGAATCCATGTTAACACAATGAATGAAAATTAATAAAAAAATAAATAAAAGAAATTTAAAAGATTTTTAAAAACAAAAAAACCCTTAGACTTTTGAAGGTCTACATGAGAGATTTCTAAGTCATGAATCTTATTTTTTTTTTTTAAATCATCACATCAGAGCACAGGACAAAGTTGTAGAAAATACAGACAAGTCCAGTTAGACAATGGCAATGTATATACTATACTACTCCTATACCAAATTGAAAGCTTAAAAATCTTATCAGACATTTATTTTGTCTTCACAACATAAAACAATCAATTGGACCATTCCCCCCACCCCGTATTAAATGACTGGTTAAACAGCTGTTTAACTTGACACTCTGATTTTCATTATTTATTGTTTAACATTTGTCCCTGATAATATTATCAATTCTAAGTGTTAAGAATATGTTTTAGTCAATTTAAATATATATCTTATGTTTTATTTAGAAGATTGTTTTTCTCTGCTTGTCTTTTAACCTCCTAAAAGCAGGCAGCCAACTTATTAGTTCATCTAGTTTGGCATGATAAAACAATGAATGATTTAAAAAGTTTGGAAAATGTTTAACTGCACAATAATGTCCACCTGATAGTGCTGTTTATATACTTTATATGGGATGTATACTTCATCCTGTGGAAGGATTTCCTTCATTTTGAATCCTCCAAGGTTTTGGGATGACTTCCTTCTTCCTCTGGCATTGTCTGTGTTTTGAGAAATAATGCCCAGGAGATAGATAACCATCTTGCTGTTGTGAAAACATATGTGTTCTCGTACAATTTCTATTCTCTCTTCCTTGTAAGTAATGAGATGAAGAACTGAGTTTAAGCACATCATCAAAATTGCACAGTAAGTGGTCAGGAGTCTTTCAAATGGCACTAAAAGAAGCTGAATTACAAGAGGAAGAAGGCGCAGCTGGAAGCTAGCAATTGCATCATCTGGCCTTCCTCAGCTGAACAAAGAAAATTATTTTCTAAAGTGTTTACAGATGCTCTTATTTCAAGTGACACAATGCATTTGTTTCAATGGAGGTTTTCAACGTGCAACTTGGAAGTTTTCCTTAGTATGGAAAACCCCATAACAGTCCATTGTACCCTGGAGTATATTTGAAGGGAAATGGTTGAATCTTAAAGCTAAACTAGTAATTTGGAGAGCTTCAGAGGCTGATTTTTTCTGGAATGTTTCCATTTTAGATCACAGCACAGAAATTCTGCCTTTGTGTCAAAAGGGAAGACCTGGAAAAAGACTTGCCACAGCCATGACACTGGTCCTGCTGTGTGATTTTAAATCTGCGGTGTGGCTTGACTGGTCATGGTACAGTGGATACAGCATTGACCTGGGATGCTGAAATCTTTGTTTCAAACCCCAAGGTCATTGGCTTGCGTGTGGGTTTGTCAGTGCTCACTTGAGCATGAGGCCATTGACATGATTCTAAGGTCACTGGTGTGAGCCCAAAGATTGTTGGCTTGAGCGCGGGGTCGCTCACTCTGCTTGAGACCCCTAGTCAAGGCACATACAAGACACAATCAATGAGCAACCAAGGAGAAGCAACTATGAGTTGACGCATCTCACTATCCTCCCTTCCTGTCTGTGTCTCTCTCTCTCTCTAAAAAAGAAAAAGAAATCTGCAGTGTAAGAATACTCGCACACTTATACTTTTAGGAATTGTGAATTTTTTTTAGGAAAGAAAGGATAAAGATAGGGTTCTGAGATCAAAACAATTGTCATTCATTAGGTTATTAGCTTATGAGGTTGAGGCTGTCTTCAAGAATCTTATTTTATGCAGCACAACAAAAACAGATAACAAAAATGTAAATATTTTCATGATTGATCGATAGATTAATCGATTATTTCATGATTATAAATCAATTGTTCAAGAAACAATCTTCAGATTTAATAAAGGAAAAGAGTAGGTTCTTCATTAGCCAGTTCAAGTAGTGAATATGCCACTACTCACCATTCCCTGTCATGTAGGAAAGTAGCTTATGGAAAGGAGAGACATACAAATTATTAACGTAGGCCCCGGAATGAAAGTGGAAAAGAAGAAGGCTAACTTGATTGAAGTCACTGTATCTTTCTGATTCAGAATCTTGGGAGAAGTTCTCTGTGTACCTCCTGGACTTGACTTGACAGGTCAAAATAAACAGGAATATCAGGAAAAATTTGTTCAGATCTTTTATTTTAGCTTTGTTTTCCCAGTTTTCAGACTTGATGGCCAACAATATTGCCCCACAGGACAATTCACCGCCCATGTCTCTTTAGCTTCATTTCTTATTATGTTAGTGAGATCATATGGTATAAATTTAGACTAATTCATAACAAGACAAATGCAGACCTTATAAGATTATCTTTTAACTTTAAATTTAGACTCTGGATTCTGTTTCCTTATTTACTTCCTCATTTTATTTCTCCATCCTTTTCTCCCCCTTCACTTCTTACTCTTTCATCCTTTCTATTATTTGCTAGACTGGCTATCTTGACCTTTTAAATAATGTATTAAGTCCAGTTCATTTTGGCCAATACTAAAGGCACACTTGAACTTTGCAATTAATAGTAACAATCATTTAGACAAGGCTTACCATGTGTTAGGCAAAGGTTTTACATGTATTTTCTTGTTTAGCCTTCGACCTCTAGGAGGTGCTGTTATTGTTACTATTGCTATTATTATTATTATGCCTTTTTTTTCCTTTTATATGTTAGTCTGAATCCAGGTTCTCTTATCTTCATTATACAGGTTGATTCTCAGCCAGCAGATTTAGCAATTGTTGAAAAGCAAAAATCAATCCAGCTCCTATTTCTGTCCGAAGCTGCCAGCAAGGGTTGGGAAAAACATTTTCAGGCTGACAGTTATTGTCAAAAGCAGCTTTTCCCTTAAGTTGCCTGGCAGAAGCCAGAAGGTAGGCTGGGTCTCCCATGATTGCAGAAGCAAGGAGAGTTCTGGTTGGAATGGAGGTCTTTAGTATATTTCATTCTTGGATGAGCTGCTTTACTATTTTTTCTCTTTCACTTTGGGTTTTTATCTACTCTCTTCTGTCTCTAAAACACACTTGGAGCTCTCTCTATAGAGGTAATTTCAAAAGTTTGTTTAGGGAACCATGTTTTGGGTTTTATTCTAGGGCCAAATGCTATGATTTCTAAGCATCTGTTCCATATGCAGTGCTAAAAGACATTATTTCAACAATTTCCCATGGTCCAGTTGTAAGAGCAGGCGCGAGGTCCAGGTATGAGGTCAACTTACTCTGGGTTCACATACTGCTTTTCATGAGGGGACAATAATTTTTTAATGAATTATAAGATAAATTGGTGAATAATGTTTTGGTACCATCCTTAACGTCTTTACTGTTACAATAGCAAGTTTCATAGGGCAATCCTTTATTATATATTTTAATATCTGATTATGGTATATGCCAGAGATCACATCAGTAAAATTAATTCCATGAGGGGTGAAACACAATGCGCAATTTTCTGATGTTTTGATTTGATTTTAGGATAAATTTCTAGTGTATCCAGTGCAGTGAAGAAGTCCTTCACAAATACTAGTTATTTACCAGCGGAGAAGTCTAGGTTACACCTTTGAATAAGTGAAGATATTTTATGTTGATCATTGCCATTAAGGCAACAAAGAACTGGAGAAACTCACTGAGGAGCTAAATAAACAGTCATCCCCCTTCTTCAATTAGGCATGAAAGAGAATTTGGTTTGTAGAGAGAGCCTCTAGATATTCTTATGAAACAAACTGGGCTCAACTCCAGCACACAGAAGAATGGATGATTGTAGAACTAAAAGAAAACACCAACTTCATTAATTCAGCCTTGATTAAAATTAAGCTGACATCAGAAATTGGAAATATTTAGTAACAGGACTCTTGAAATTATGAAGAGCTGTTGATAACATGTGTTTTAGAAATACAAAACACTGAGCTGGCTTCTTAACCATCTTGTTTTGAAAGATAAGAAAATATGTTAGAAAATATTTGCACACCAGGCACCAAATATTTGGGTTAACTTAATCCCTATGCTCTTTCTTAGCATTATGTTGAGTGTTTATCTATTGCTCTTTAATAAAAAAGAACAAACATTTTTTCTAAAATATTGAAATTTTAATATTTTTAATAGTTTCAAAGACTGTTGAGTTATAATTTTAAGGGTTTGAATGATTGAAATAAAAGATCATATTTGTGAACTTTTTAATAAAGAAAGCTGTTAAAGTTTCCTTTATCAACTGTGAAGAGACTTCTGGTATTCCAGTTCTTACTCACTCTTTCTTACATAGCAACAGAATTTTTAGCTGGATAGAAAGATATCTAGAATAGAAGCAAAGACATATAGCCATGGGACTACATTACGGACAATAGGATGTGAGAAGTAAATTGTATTCTCAAAGGGAGAGACTATTCCTTACTTCTTCCCTTCCTCCTTGGTAGGGTCTGGAATGTGGATAGAATGATAAGTCATCTTGGAAAATGCAGAGAAGAGCAGAACTCTATTTATACAGAGAATACATAGAAGGACCTGAGTTTCTGACCAGAGATGTGGTTGTATCTGCCTAAGACATCTTATCTCCAGTCTTCATTTACATGAGACAGAAATAAACAGCTGGCTTTTAAAATTATTTTGTCATTTTGGAGCTATCTGCATGCCCCAAAGATCTTACCAAATAAACCAAATTTGTGTAAACTTGAATCCTGTTGATAATTAACTCAATCAAATAAGACTCTCCAGATAATTTTAAAATTAGGAACACACTGAAATATACTTGTAAAAATGTTATTTTAGAATTTTGACAAGAAATTATGGAAACACAATATAGAATCTCAATTTTCTGGGACAGTAAAGCTTCCAAAGTTGTGTGCTTTAGGTTAAAAGCTGTCCAATAGAATTTTCTGCAGTGATGGAAGTATTCTTTGGCTGTGCTTCCCAACATTGTAGTCACTAGCTTCATGTATCTACCAAGCACTTGCAATATGGCAAGTATAACTGAGAAACTGGTCTTAATTTTTATATAATTTAAATTAATTTAGATTTATAGAGCCATAGCCTTAGATTATGGTCATAGTAATTTTATTTTTCAAAAATTCTACTTTTAAAATTGCTTTAAAGATTTTATTTATTGATTTTACAGAGAGAGGAGAGACGGAACAAGAAATATCAACTCATAGTTGCCTCACTTTAGTTTTTTATTGATTGCTTGTTGTTGACAGGGCAAGTCCAGGGTTTTGAACTGGCGACCTCAGCATTCAGGTTGACACTCTATTCACTGCACCACCACAGGCTAGGCAGTTTTTTAAACTTTTAAAGCTCAAAAACATAGAGACTATCTCTCTTTAAGAATTTCAACTTTCTGGAGAAACCCCTGATATAAATAAATTACAAAATATATGCTTAGGTGTCTTGACTTGATTTGCTTTATAAGGTTGTTAGTCATAAGTCGATTAAATATTGAAGAAGAGAGCATCTACTAAATATGATGTTTTTGATACAGTTGATATTGAGCCTTACTTTGCAACAGCAATTATGTAGAAGTAAGGCCAATGATGTACTGAGGCCTTTCCTTTATAATGACAGTAAAACCAAGTGATTAACTGGCAGAGAGAATGCTTACCTTTCTGTCCTCTTGTCGGAATAATGCGCATGAAGCGTGGCCAAAGTGGCAATCTGCTTAGTGATTAAGCACAGATGAAATCAGACCAAGGTTCCATTAGAAGATCAACTAACTCACTGTGTGATCTTGGGCAACTGGCCTAATTATCAGTTTCAGTGCTTTATCTATAAAATGAAGATAGTAATAATACCTATCTACACTTGAGAGGCTCAGATGAGATAATTTTTATTAAGCTCTCAGTGCAGTGCCAAGATAAGTGTAAACCCTCCGAAACTTACAGAAAGACAGATTACAGTCTAGTTCTAGAACCAAAGGATTAAAATGATAAAAATGAACAAAGAAAAAACTCTCCAAGACAGACATACTCAGCCACCAAAAGAATGCAGTGATCTTGCAAATGTCTTAGAATACTTCTCTATAGATGCAGAAATAGAATACATAACAGCTAGAAGACCAATCAACTTATTAACTAATTAATAATTCACTAATTTACATATATCAAATTAACAAAATGTGATTAATGGGAGTGATGTAAATGTTAAAAACTATATCTACTTTCCAGCAAGTTGAGTTAGATCCAGAGATTTCTATCATATGAGCCAGAAAGCTTAAAAGCAGTCTCATGTGGTTGACAAAGATAAAGGTTGGTCAAATATATTCTGATTTATTATTTATTTAGTTGTTGGTTTAATTTCCTGAAAACAAGGTCAAAACTAGTGCATATGAAAAATTAGGTTTCTTTAATTCATGTCTCTTATAGGCACATAATTAGAAAATCAAATACATTCTGTATGTATTAATTAAATTAACCATCTTTAGGAAAACTATGTCTTTGGGTTGTATTGAGTTGGTGATGTAGCATGAAAAATTTCACATAAGAAATTAACAAATTGACTACTCTCAATTTCAGCATTTTTGGTACTGAAATATATGCTGGTCATTTGGTATTTTCTTGGTTGTATAGCAGAAAAAAACAGATGAGTTAAGAGTAAAAGAATTATAGTCTTAATAAAAATGGGCAAATCTAAAGAAGATTGTGTAAACCAAATTAAAATTTATGTCAAATAACCTCTAATAACTTCAGTCACATTGCTTTACCATTTTAACCTGATATTTTATTACCTTAATATTTTGTAAATTCTTGAACTAAAGCCAATGACATCCCAAAGAGTGCTATTACAGGATTGTATGACTCTAATGTTAAAATAAAAACAACAACAAAAATAAGTAAGCTGAAATGTTGGATTTTCTTACTTTTATGACCTCATCTAGCTGCATTTCAGAAGAGGAGTATTAGTCATGTCAGGGGTTACAGTCACTGGAAGACAGGCGTGTGTGGGGAGTAGGGTAGAATTTAAAGGGATAGTGATGAAAATCTGGTGTTGACGAGAACTGGTTAAAGCCATAAATACTAATGTTGTATGCCATCTTGGATTTGGCAATGAAGTTGTTCTGGTTTGAGGTATAGTTATTTACCCAGCTCTGAGATGTAAAGGAGTTTTATGTGTTCATCAAGGTTTTGGTTGTATCAGAAATAAACCCCAGTTAAATGAAAAAGTAATTATTGGACAACTTACAGAATGGGAGGTCTAAAGAAGTAGGCTTGAAAATAGACCAGAATCAAGAGAGGTTTGGTTGCAGTAAACAGGGCCATGGTCCACCACTTCTCAGTGTCACACTCACTAAACTCATGATGCTGGTGCTTTCATCACATTCTAATTCCCAACTATCTTTATATCTTTGTGTTATCATCACAGAGTCAAAGTCCCTGATGAGAAACATCTACTTGGGTTGAACCTATATCCTTTGCCTTATCTTTCAGGGCCAAGACAAGTTATCTATTGGGTCTTTCTGGCTTCCAGTTCAGGATACCAAAAGTGGGGGATTATCTTCAAGAAGTAAAGGTGTTCAGATAAAAAAAATGTCCACAATGTTCTCTGGACCAGGTACTCTAGAGTTGGATTTATTAGTTCCTCAGCTGAGCAGGACTGGAGCTGGACCAGGTAAAACTGGATCATATGAGGGGGCCACTCAAAAGAGGCTATATCTCTGAATGACAATTTTATTTTATTTTTGGTTTGAACAACAGAAATTAATTTTCTCAGAGTTCTGGAGGACTGAAGTCAAAGATGAAGGTGATGGCTGGGTTGTAGATGACTTGGCTTGTAGATGACTGTGTTTTCCACTTGGTCTTCACATGGTCTGTGTGTGTGTGTGTGTACCCTAATCTCTCTCTTTTTTTCTTAAAAATTATTTTTTATTAATTTTTTTAATAAATTTTTATTAATGGTAATGGGATGACATTAATAAATCAGGGTACATATATTCAAAGAAAACATGTCTAGGTTATTTTGTCATCAAATTATTTTGCAAACCCCTCGCCCAAAGTCAGATTGTCCTCCGTCACCCTCTATCTAGTTCTCTGTGCCCCTCCCCCTCCCCCTAACTCTCTCCCTCCCTCCCTCCCATGTCCTCCCTCCCCCCCACCCTTGGTAACCACCACACTCTTGTCCATGTCTCTTAGTCTCATTTTTATGTTCCACCAATGTATGGAATCATGTAGTTCTTGTTTTTTTCTGATTTACTTATTTCACTCCTTATAATGTTATCAAGATCCCACCATTTTGCTGTAAATGATCCGATGTCATCATTTCTTATGGCTGAGTAGTATTCCATAGTGTATATGTGCCACATCTTCTTTATCCAGTCTTCTATTGAAGGGTTTTTTGGTTGTTTCCATGTCTTGGCCACTGTGAACAGTGCTGCAATGAACATGGGGCTACATGTGTCTTCACGTATCAATGTTTCTGAGGTTTTGGGGTATATACCCAGTAGAGGGATTGCTGGGTCATAAGGTAGTTCTATTTGTAGTTTTTTGAGGAACCACCATACTTTCCTCCATAATGGTTGTACTACTTTACAGTCCCACCAACAGTGAATGAGGGTTCCTTTTTCTCCACAGCCTCTCCAACATTTGCTATTACCCGTCTTGTTGATAATAGCTAATCTAACAGGAGTGAGGTGGTATCTCATTGTAGTTTTGATTTGCATTTCTCTAATAACTAATGAAGCTGAGCATCTTTTCATATATCTGTTGGCCATTTGTATCTCTTCCTGGGAGAAGTGTCTGTTCATGTCCTCTTCCCATTTTTTTATTGGATTGTTTGTTGTTGAGTTTTATGAGTTCTTTGTAAATTTTGGATATTAGGCCCTTATCTGAGCTGTCGTTTGAAAATATCAGTTCCCATATAGTTGGCTGTCTGTTTATTTTGATATCAGTTTCTCTTGCTGAGCAAAAACTTTTAATTCTGATGTAGTCCCATTCATTTATCTTTGCCTTCATTTCTCTTGCCATTGGAGTCAAGTTCATAAAATGTTCTTTAAAATCCAGGTCCATGATTTTAGTACCTATGTCTTCTTCTATGTACTTTATTGTTTCAGGTCTTATATTTAGGTCTTTGATCCATTTTGAATTAATTTTAGTACACGGGGACAGGCTGTAGTCGAGTTTCATTCTTTTGCATGTGGCTTTCCAGTTTTCCCAACACCATTTGTTGAAGAGGCTTTCTTTTCTCCATTGTGTGTTGTTGGCCCCTTTATCAAAGATTATTTGACCATATATATGTGGTTTTATTTCTGGGCTTTCTATTCTGTTCCATTGGTCTGAGTGTCTATTTTTCTGCCAATACCATGCTGTTTTGATTATCGTGGCCCTATAATATAGTTTAAAGTCAGGTATTGTAATGCCCCCAGCTTCATTCTTTTTCCTTAGGATTGTTTTGGCTATTCGGGGTTTTTTATAGTTCCATATAAATCTGATGATTTTTTGTTCCATTTCTTTAAAAAATCTCATAGGGATTTTGATGGGAATTGCATTAAATTTGTATATTGCTTTGGGTAATATGGCCATTTTGATTATATTTATTCTTCCTATCCAAGAACAAGGAATATTTTTCCATCTCATTGTATCTTTTTCGATTTCCCTTAACAATGCTTTGTAATTTTCATTATATAGGTCCTTTACGTTCTTTGTTATGTTTATTCCTAGGTATTTTATTTTTTTTGTTGCAATCGTGAAGGGGATTATTTTTTTGAGTTCGTTTTCTAATATTTCATTGTTGGCGTATAGAAAGGCTATGGACTTTTGTATGTTAATTTTGTATCCTGCGACCTTACTGTATTGGTTTATTGTTTCTAATAATCTTTTTGTGGAGTCCTTCGGGTTTTCGATGTATAGGATCATATCATCAGCAAAAAGTGATAGCTTTACTTCTTCTTTTCCGATATGGATGCCTTTTATTTCTTTGTCTTGTCTGATTGCTCTGGCCAGAACTTCTAGCACCACGTTGAATAAGAGTGGAGAGAGTGGACAACCCTGTCTTGTTCCTGATTTAAGGTAGAAAGTCCTCAGTTTTATGCCGTTTAATAGGATGTTGGCTGATGGTTTATCATATATGGCCTTTATCATGTTGAGATATTTTCCTTCTATACCCATTTTGTTGAGAGTCTTAAACATAAAATTGTGTTGTATTTTATCAAAAGCCTTTTCTGCATCTATTGATAAGATCATGTGGTTTTTGTTCTTTGTTTTGTTGATATGGTGTATTACGTTAACCGTTTTGCGTATGTTGAACCATCCTTGAGATTCTGGGATGAATCCCACTTGATCATGATGTATTATTTTTTTAATATGTTGTTGTATTCGGTTTGCCAGTATTTTGTTTAGTATTTTAGCATCTGTATTCATTAGAGATATTGGTCTGTAATTTTCTTTCTTTGTGCCATCCTTGCCAGGTTTTGGTATGAGAGTTATGTTGGCCTCATAAAATGTGTTTGGAAGTATTGCTTCTTGTTCAATTTTTTGGAAGACTTTGAGTAGAATAGGAACCAAGTCTTCTTTGAATGTTTGATAGAATTCACTAGTATAACCGTCTGGGCCTGGACTTTTATTTTTGGGGAGGTTTTTAATAGTTTTTTCTATTTCCTCCCTGCTGATTGGTCTGTTTAGGCTTTCTGCTTCTTCATGACTCAGTCTAGGAAGGTTGTATTGTTCTAGGAATTTATCCATTTCTTCTAGATTGTTGTATTTGGTGGCATATAATTTTTCATAGTATTCTACAATAATTCTTTGTATTTCTATGATGTCTGTGGTGATCTCTCCTCTTTCATTTTGGATTTTATTTATTTGAGTCCTGTGTCTTTTTTCCTTGGTGAGTCTTGCCAAGGGTTTGTCAATTTTGTTGATCTTTTCAAAGAACCAGCTCCTTGTTTTATTGATTTTTTCTATAGTTTTTCTGTTCTCTATTTCATTTATTTCTGCTCTGATTTTTATTATCTCCTTTCTTCGGCTGGTTTTGGGTTGTCTTTGTTCTTCTTTTTCTAGTTCCTTAAGGTGTGAAGTTAAGTGGTTTACTTCGGCTCTCTCTTGTTTGTTCATATAGGCCTGAAGTGATATGAACTTTCCTCTTATTACTGCTTTTGCTGCATCCCAGAGATTCTGATATGTCGTATTTTCATTTTCATTTGTCTGTATATATCTTTTGATTTCTGCGCTTATTTCTTCTTTGACCCATTCATTTTTTAGAAGTATGTTGTTTAGTTTCCACATTTTTGTGGGTTTTTTCCCCCTCTTTTTTGCAGTTGAATTCTAGTTTCAAGGCTTTATGATCAGAAAATATGCTTGGTACAATTTCAATTTTTCTAAATTTGCTGATATTGTCTTTGTGGCCCAACATATGGTCAATTCTTGAGAATGTTCCATGTACACTAGAGAAAAATGTATACTCTGTCGCTTTGGGATGAAGTGTCCTGTAGATGTCTATCATATCCAGGTGTTCTAGTATTTCGTTTAAGGCCACTATATCTTTATTGATTCTCTGTTTGGATGACCGATCTAGAGCCGTCAGCGGTGTATTGAGGTCTCCAAGTATGATTGTATTTTTGTTAGTTTTTGTTTTAAGGTCAATAAGTAGCTGCTTATATATTTTGGTGCTCCTTGGTTTGGGGCATATATATTAAGAATTGTTATGTCTTCTTGATTCAACTTTCCCTTAATCATTATGAAATGACCATTTTTGTCTCTGAGTACTTTTTCTGTCTTGTAGTCAGCATTATTAGATATGAGTATTGCTACGCCTGCTTTTTTTTGGGTGTTGTTTGCTTGGAGTATTGTTTTCCAGCCTTTCACTTTGAATTTGTTTTTATCCTTGTTGCTTAGATGTGTTTCTTGTAGGCAGCATATAGTTGGATTTTCTTTTTTAATCCATTCTGCTACTCTGTGTCTTTTTATTGGTAAGTTTAATCCATTTACATTTAGTGTAATTATTGACACTTGTGGGTTCCCTACTGCCATTTTATAAATTGCTTTCTGTTAGTTTTGTATCTAGTTTGATTCTTCTCTTTTGTTTTTCTATCATTTGTTTTTGTTTGTTTGTGTTCCATACTTCTTTCCTCTGTTGCTACCTTTTTTAAGTCAAGTGTTTTTGTGGTGGTTTTTTTAAGGGTGGTTACCATTAAGTAATGAAAAGGGTACCTACCATATTCATTGTAGTACCCTATCTTAAAAGTATTTCTGCACTTCATCATCCTTTGCTACTGTTAATCTCCATCCTCTCCCCCCTTTTTTTCCTTTGTTGTCACGGTTTAAGTTTGGTTTTATTGTGTTCTTGGTGGAGCTGTTACTTGTGGTGTTGTTTTCTTTTGTTCTTTGAATCTGGTTGGAAAACCCCCTTTAGTATTTCCTGGAGTGGGGGCTTTCTGTTGATAAATTCTCTCATCTTTTCTGTATTTGTGAATGATTTTATATCTCCTTCATACTTGAAGGATAGCTTTGATGGGTATAGTATTCTTGGCTGAAAGTTCCTCTCTTTCAGGGCTTTAAATATTGGGGTCCACTCTCTTCTAGCTTGTAGAGTTTCTGCTGAGAAATCTGATGATAATCTAATAGGCCTTCCTTTATATGTTGTACTCTTCTTTTCCCTGGCTGCCTTGAGAATTTTTTCTTTGTCATTGGTTTGTGTCATCTTTATTATGATGTGCCTTGGAGTGGGTTTGTTGGGGTTAAGAAAACTTGGTGTTCTGTTTGCTTCTTGAATTTGAGGCTTTAGTTCCTTCCACAGGCTTGGGAAGTTCTCGTCTATTATTTGTTTGAGCATATTCTCCATTCCATTTTCTTTCTCTTCTCCCTCTGATATACCTATTATTCTTACGTTATTCTTTCTGATGGAGTCAGACAATTCCTGTAGGGCTTTCTCGCTTTCTTGTTTTTTATTATTTTTGAGTCTCTTTCTTCTTCTCTCTGTTGTGCCTCAAGTTGTTTGTCTTCTATTTCACTAATCCTATCTTCAATCTGGGCTGTTCTGTTAGCTAAGCTTGTTACCTCGTTTTTCAGCTCGTGAATTGAGTTTTTCATTTCTGTTTGATTTATTTTTACAGTTTCAATTTCCTTGGTAATATATTCTTTGTGTTCATTGAGTTGTTTTCTGATCTCCCTATATTGCCTTTCTGTGTTTTCTTGTATATCTCTGAGTATTTTTAAGATTTCTATTTTAAATTCTCTGTCATTTAGCTCCAAGGCATCCAATATGTTAAGTCTTTTCTCCATAGATTTTTCCACATCTATTTGTGTTACCTCTCTTTCTTTTGTATCCATAATATTCGATTTCCTCTTTCTTATCGGCATCTGAGGGTGGTCTTATTGATAGCACTAATTAGAATTAATAAAGAGTAAAAAGAAAAAAAAAAAAAAAGGTAAAACACCCCACAAAAAAAAAACCAGTAATAATTTATTATTTCCCCCTTTTTTTCTCTCTTCTCTTTCCCTCCTCTCCCCTCCTCAGGGAAATATCGTGCCTATAATGGAGGGCCTGATTTGGGGTGAAGAGTTCAAGGGGCAAAAAAAGGGAGTAGGGACCTACTAAATGCAAAAAAAAAAAAAAAAAAAAAAAGGAAGAAAATCTTAGACAAGCATAAGATGATTTGCTTGTAAGTGATGGTCAACTAAGAGATATAATGAGAGGGATAAGAGGGAACCAGAAAAAAGGACCAAAAAAGAATAATAAAGAGGAAAAAATAAAAATAATAAGTAAAAATCTGTTGTATTAAGTGGAGTGAAGACTAAATACAATGGAGACCTTGGGTTGGGAGGACCCAAAATGCCACAAAAATAAACAAACAAGAAAAAAATAAAAACAAAAGCAAAAAAGAGAAATAAAGCCAAAAAAAATCCTTGAGTCCCAAATTAACTAATTTGTTCGTGATTGAGGATTATATAGGAGGAAAGTAAAATGAGAAAAGAAAAAATGAATAGAAAGGAAAAAATAAGAAAAAGAGAACAACGAAAAAAGAAATAAAATAGGAAGAGAAAAAAACAAAATAAAGCAAGACAAAAAAAAAAAACAAAAGAGGAGAGAGTGAGAGTTAAGTGTTTTGGAGTATAACCTTAAAGGAGGGTGAGGATGAAGAAGAAAAATAAAATGCAACACTCATGGGTAGTGTAGTTCAAGAAAGGGGAAGCATAAGATGGGCAGAGAATAGAAGGACTGAGGTGGAGGAAATAAAGGCAAAAAGATAGAAGAAACAAACAACAACAACAACAACAAAAAATTAGTGGATCAAGTTGTAAAGTCTGTGGGTTTTTCTTGATTTTGAGAGGTTAACTTCTTCCTTTTTCTTTTCTCTCCCTCTTCCTGGTCGGTGACTCTGTACCCCAGGCTCTGCCCCTGTGTCACTCTTAGGTAGGGATTTGCAGTTGATGGGATTCTATGGCAATGTCATATAATTGGCTTTAGTCTTGCTGGAAGTAAAGGCTTGTTGGCGTTTGCAGGGTCCAACGATGAGAGAGTTTGCTTTCCTGGATTCTCTCTCCTAGTCCCCCCTTTCTGAATTAGCAGCCTGGTGATCCAGCTATAAGGCTGCAACTGCTTTTGCCTGGGGAGTAAGAGGCTCAAAGAGCTGGGAAATCCCCACTCTATCCCCACTCAGTGCAAGGCTTTGGGAAAGGCTCTGAGAGTCAGGGCCTCCAGTGTAATCAGGCGGGGGTGGGAGTCAATTGTTGTCAAGGTGACTGTTCAGCGCCTAGCATTTAGTTGGACCTCTCAACCCAGGCTTTCCACACTTTGTAGCCTGTTTTTGCAGGGAAGAAGAGGCACTAGTCTCTGCTTACGACTAGTGTAGTATAGACCTTATTATCTGCCAAGTCCTTCTTGTTAGCGTTTATCCCTGAATATGGAGGCTCTATCAATCAGAAGTTGCCCCCGCCCCTTTAGCGAGAGGCACTAAAAAATATCACGCCTCTTGTCTTGGATCGCTGAACTGAGAGAGATCTTATCAAATAGAACTGAGGGTGCGCAGATTTTAAGGGTTAGGCTAATTTCAGTGATTGGGTCGCAGCTGTGCTTCCGAAGGTATTTTAGGCTGCCTGCGCGCGCCCCTCCCCCAATGCTTGATTGTTAGCTTGAATGGCTGGGTGAGGTGCCCCGCCCACGGAGAGAATCTCCCAAGCCTCTCCCGCTCGCCCCCGCCGCTGGCGGCTGGACCGCACCAGGCGCAGGATAATGGAGCCCCCTGGGTGTGCGGGCCAGCAGGGCGCCCTGGGCGCGTGGAATGCCCCAGGCACGCGCGCGAATGGGGCACTCCGGGCACCGGTGGCCGGCGACCCCCACTCGCAGTGTGCGGGCCCCTGGGAACGTCAGCGGTGCTCAACCGGACTGGGCGCGCGCGCGGCTGTTCGCGGCGGCTCGCGGCGGCTGCTTGTGGCGGCCGCTGGTGGTGGTGGTTCGCGGGGGCTCGCGGCGGCTGCTCGTGGCGGCCGCTCGTGGTGGCGGTTCGCGGTGGCGGCTCGCGGGGGCTGGCGGCGGCTCGCGGTTCCCAAGTATATGGGCTGACTCACCACAGGCGCACTTCCTTGCGGTTTGAAAGAATGTTCTTGTGGTCGATTCCTCCACACCCTCGTCTCTCAGATTCAAGTGATAACAGTCCTTTCGCTATCAGTTTGTGTGGAACTCCGGAATGCTCCGAGGATAAATTTTTCTGTTTCTAGTTGATAAATTTGTTGTGATTTAGGGGAGAGCTGTCGGACGCGCTGCTCACGGCGCCATTTCCGTGACGTCACCATTTTTTATTAATTTTAATGGGTGACATTGATAAATCAGGGTACATATATTCAGAGAAAACATCTCCAGGCTATTTTGTGAATGACAACTTTAAATTTTTGCAGAAGTCACATAATCAAAGTATATATTAAATGTTGCACAGGGCATGCTAGAAGAATGGTGGTTCAACAAGCTCCATCTTTGTTTTCCTTTAATTGTTAATAACTCCAACACAACTTCTCCTCAGCTAACTGGGGTTCAGGGTTGGGAGGCAGGTGGCATGTGGAAGGCTGAGCTTTCATTCCCCCTACCTCCTTAAAGCCAGCTAAAGTCCAGATAAAACCTAGGGAAATATTTTAGTGCTTTTCAAATTCCTGGGGAGTACTTGGCCTGTGGATACATCCTGAGCAGTCAGGAAAAAGGCTGACATTGGCTAGCATGAATATGCCTGTCTTTTTGGCTCCCAGGAAGCCAGAATAAGTAAAGGATAGGTCTTCACCACTTCTAAGGTTGAGAGAGCCAGAGAAGCCCAGAAAGAAGAGATGTATCCTCCAAGTTCCTCAGCAGAAAACTGGAAAGGTTAGATTGCTAAAGTATCTTCAAGGATAGACAAAGAAAAATAACACTATACTTCAGGGGCCAGCAGTCATAGGGAAAATAAAATAATCAGAGTAGACCTTAACAAAATTGGAGGAATTTGCTTGAGAAACAACTAAGCAAACAATAAATAAATTCAAAGATCTCAAGAAAAAGGATTTATATATGTGTATATAAATATATGTATATATCTATACACACACACATACACATAAACTCAAAAGGCAAATGACAGAGTTGGAAAAAATATTTGCAATTTTGATACCCCAAAAATGGGCAACTGGTATGAACAAATAGTTCTTTAAAAAGTAAATCTAAACAATCAGTAGCACATGACAGGTTGGTGATGTCAGACTATTGGCAATGTGAGTGATACTCTTAACTTCTCTCCTTGAAATTTCAACAAATTGAACAACTATAGCACATTGAAGGAACCCCAGCTGAACTCGCAGACATGTCTGGAAGATTCATGCAGTGAATGGAATAAAAGTGGGAACTGGTGAAAAGTGGGCAGAACATAAAGTGTACTTGTGGTGGGCTTTGGAAAGGAGAAGAGCCAAACCCAGAGTGACTGGGTTTCTTCTTTTCTCTACAGGACTACAGAGAAAAGGGAAGCGTGAGTTCTCTGGATTTTGTTTGAGGTGTATGGAGAGAGAAACTTAGAGTTACTGGGTTTCCTTCTGCTGGGAGGAGCAGTGAGACAGAGGGGCATAATGGAAGATGAACCAAAATGGCCAGAGTGTAGGGTGATGGCCAATGTTCCCATGGTTCACCTGCAGCCCGCACTTAGCAGAGATATAGAGAGTAAAAGTGCAGCCCCCTATCCTCCCAGATCCTACCTCTCTCACCTCGTGGTAGGGAAAGTGGAAGAGACAAACAACACAGCTAGCTCCCCAGAGCCATTCTCTCCTCTAAAGAATAGAGGTGCTCTATGTCAGGTTCCAAGGTCTGTTGAGACTTGGGAAGTAGTGCCCTGGAAGCCTGAGATCTCCATTGTTAGAGCCGTAAACCAGAAAGCTGGAGTGTAAAGTCAAATGCATAAGGCTGAAGCCATAAAGCCCTCACAACATACCCCATCCACCAATACTACTGCAGCTCTGCCTACATCACTGTGACAACAACATCTCAGTACAGCCCAGGAAATTCACAGAGATAAAAATTGTAATACAGCAACATCTACTGGAAGAAACCTCGCAAAACCAAAATTTATTTTTTCTTTCCCTCCCTTTTCCTTCTTTTTCTTATTTTTCTCTTTTGTTTTTGAATTTTATTTTCTTTAATTTTAATATTTATTATTCTTATTCCTTTGTGGGTGTTTTGTATTTGATCTTTTTGTTTACTTTCAATTGTTTCTTCCTGTGGGTTTCTTTTTTACTTGTCCTAATTTTTAAAATTTTTATATTTTATTGTATTTTAAAATTTTTTAAATTCTCTTAGGTTTTTTAAATGGTTCTTAACAACACCACTTTCAAATGCCACCAAGAAAGAAGAAATCAAATACCATAGCTATACAAGACAGACTAGTTCAGAAAAAAAATGAAAAATATCCAGAAAAAAAAATCACAAACACATGGAAATGATGGAGTTAAATGATAGAGAATTCAAAATTGAAGTTGTGAAAATACTTGCATCTTGTGAGATGCAAGATGACACCAATAGGCAACTTAATGAGCTCAGAAAATAGATTAATGAACAAAACAAATACCTCACCAAGAAGATTGAAACTTTAAAAACAGGGATGAAGAGCTCAATATGTGAATTGAAACTGTGGTAGCAAGTTTAGCTAATAGAACAAGACAGATAGAGGAAAGAATAAGTGACTTTGAAGACAGGCAACTAGATATGCTACAGAGAGAAGAGGAAAACTAAGAGAGCTCTACAAGAATTGTCTGACTTCATCAGAAAGAGCAATGTAAGAATAATGGGTATATCAGAAGAAGAAGAGAGGGAGAAAGAAATGGGGAGCCTATTCAAACAAATAATTGATGAGAATTTCCCAAGCCTATGGAAAGAGTTAGAGCCTCAGATCCAAGAAGCAAACAGAACGCCAAGTTACCTCAAGCCAAACAGACCTATTCCAAGGCAAATCATAATAAAACTGTAAAAAATCATCAACAAATAATCTTCAAGGCAGTTCAGAAAAAGAAGAACATAACATATAAAAGAAAGCCCATTAGTTTATCATAAGACTTCTCAGCAGAAGCTCTACATGTGGAAGAGAGTGGACCCAGACATTCAAAGTACTGAAAGAGAGGAATTATCAGCCAAGAATACCATGTCCATCAAAGTTATCCTTCAAATAAGGAGAAATAAAAACTTATATAGACGTACAGAAGCTGAAGGATTTTATCACCAGAAAACCCCCACTGCAGGAAATACTCAAGAGGATTATTCAACCAGACACAAAGAACAAAACAAATCAAAACTACAAGTAAAAGCTCCAACAAGGTTACAATAAAAACAAGGTTCATCTGTGACAACAATAACATAAAAGGGGAGAGGATAAAGATCTGCAGTAGCAAAGGAGGATGGAGTGCAGAAGCATCCATAAGACAAAGGACTTTTGTACATATGAATTTTTTTCTTAACCTAATAATTACAGCAACAAAAAAAGGCAATATGGAAACAAACAGCTTTAAAAAAAAGAAACAGGGGAAAGAAGTATAGAACACCATCAAACTAAAACAATGGACAGAAACAAAAAAGAGAAGAACCAAACAAGACACCTAGCTACCAGAAACAAAACATAAACTGTCTATAAGAAGTCCTCAAGTGCCAATAATTACCCTAAATGTAAATGGACTAAACTCACCAGTAAAGAGGCATAGAATAGCAGATTAGATAAAAAAGCAAAACCCAACCATATGCTGCTTTCAAGAGACACATCTAAGCTGTAAGGACAAAAGTAGAGTCAAAGTGAAAGGTTGGAAAATGACTCTCCAAACAAATAATATCCAAAGGAAATCAGGTGTAGCCATACTCATATCTGACAATGTTGACTTTAAGACAACAAAGGTAACCAGAGACAAAGATGGACATTTCATAATGATAAAGGGGACATTGTATCAAGAAGACATAACACTTCTTAATATATATGCACTGAATCAGTGAGCACCAAAATATATAAGACATCTACTAACTGATCTAAAAATAGAAGCACACAAAAACATGATCATATTTGGAGATTTCAACACACCGTGAATACCTTTATAGATCATCCAAACAGAAAATCAATAAAAAAATATTGTCCTTAACTCTCTGGACCAAATGGACATAATAGACATTTATAGGACATTTCACCACAAAACGTAAGATTATACATTCTTCTCCAGTATTCATGCAACATTCTCAAGGATAAAACATATATTGGGCCACAAAACTAACATAAACAAATTTAGGAAGATTAAAGTTATACCAAGCATATTTTCTGATCATAAGGTTTTGAAATTAAAATTTAACTGTAAAAAGGAAGTAAAAACCCCACAAAAATGAGGAAATCAAGCAACATATTTCTAAAAAATGACTGCGTCAAGGAAGAAATATAGTAGAGATCAAAAAATATATATAGACAAATAAAAATGACAACACAACATATCAAAATTTCTGAGATGCAGTGAAAGCAGTAATAAGAGGGAAGTTGATATCATTACAGGCTTATATCAAGAAACAAGAGAGATCCCAAGTAAACAACCTAAAATCACACCTTAAGGAACTAGAAAAAGAGGAATAAAGTCAATCCAAAGTCAGCAGAAGAAAAGAAATAGTAAAAGTTAGAGCAGAACTAAATGAAATAGAGAACAAAAAAACTATAGAAAAATTAATAAAATGAAGAGCTGGTTCTTTGAAAAGATCAATAAAATTGACAAATCACTGGCTAGAGACTCACTAAGGAAAAAAGAGGAAGGACTTATATAAATAAAATCTTAAATGAAAGAGGAGAAATTACCATTATACAAAGGATCAGAGAAGAATATTATGAAAGATTTTATGCCAACAAATTGAACAACCTAGAGGAAATGGATAAATTCCTAGAACTATACAATCTTCCTGGACTGAGACATGAAAAAGTGGAAAACCTAAATAGACCTATATGCAGGGAGGAAATAGAAACGATTATCAAAAACTTCCCCCAAAACAAAAGTCTAGGACCAGATGGGTATGCTAGTGAATTCTACCAAACATTCAAAGAAGATTTGATAGCTATTCTTCTCAAAGTCTTTAAAAAAATAGAAGATGAAGCAGTACTCCCCAACATATTTTATGGGCCAACATCACCCTTATACCAAAACCTGGCAAGTACAACACACACACACACACACACAAAACTACAGACCAATATCTGTAATAAATACAGATGTAAAAATCCTAAAAATAGTAGCAAATTGAATACAACAACACATTACAAAACAACACACCACTATCAAGTGGGATTTATTCCAGGAACACAAGGATGGTTCAACATATGGAAATAGATTAATATAATACACCACATCAACAAAACAAAAAACAAAAATCATATGATGCTATCAATAGATCTAGAAAAGGCATTTGATAAGACACAACATCCTTTATGTTTAAAACACTCAATAAAATCGGAATTGAAGGAAAGTACTTCAACATCATAAAGGTCATATATGATGAACCATCAGCTAATATTATATATACTAAATGATAAAAAAAATGAAGGCTTTTCCTCTAAAATCAGGAACAAGACAAGGCTGCCCACTCTCTCCACTGTTATTCAAAATAGTTCTGGAATTTTTAGTCAGAGCAATCAGGCAAGAGGAAGAAATAAAAGGCATTCATATCAGGAAAGTAGAAGTAAAGGTATCACTTTTTGCAGATGACATGATCCTGTATATGCAAAATCCCAAAGACTACACCAAAAAACTATTAGAACAATAAACCAATACAGTAAAGTTGGGAAATGAACTAAAAAAATAAAGTAGCAATTCTTTTTACAATTGCAACCCCCCTACCCCCCCCCAAAAAAAAACCAGCCTAGGAATACTTAACAAAGGATGTGAAGGACCTATATACTGAAAACTACAAAACATTATTGAAAGAAATTGAAAAAGACACAGAGAAGTGAAAAAATATTCCATATTTATGGATTGGAAGAATCAACATAGTTAAAATGGCCATATTACTCAAAGCACTACACAAATTTAATATAGTCCCCTTCAAAATCCTAACATAATTTTTTAAAGAAATAGAACAAAAAAATTACCAGAAAAACAGACATACAGACCTACAGAACAGAATCAAGAGCCCAGAAGTAAAACCACATATATATGTACAAATCATCTTTGATAAAGGAGCCAAAAACACACAATGGAGAAAAGAAATCTTCTTCAATAAATGGTGCTGGGAAAATTGGAAAGCCAAGTGCGAAAGAATGAAACTTGAGTAGTTTGTTCCTCTGCACAAAAATTAATTCAAAATGGTTCAAGGACCTAAATATAAGATATGAAATTATAAATTATATAAAAGAAAACATAGGCACTAAACTCATAGACCTTGGCCATAGAGAACAACTCATAAATTTGACCCCAAATGCAAGAAAAGTAAAGGCAAAAGTAAATGAATGGGACTATATCAAACTAAAAAGCACAGTAAAAGAAACTGACAACAAAACAAACAGACAGCTAACTAAATGGGAGATAATATTTGCTAACAGTAGCTCTGATAAGGGGTTAATGTCCAAAGTAGTATATATAAAGGACTCAGAAAGCTCAGTAACAAACAAGCAAACAATCCAATTAAAAAATGGGGAGAAGTACTGAACAGACACTTCTCCCAAGGGGACATCCAAATGGCCAACAGGTATATGAAAAGATGCTCATCTTCACTAGCTATTTCAGAAATGCAAATCAAAACTATAATGAGATACCACCTCACACCTAATAGATTGGCTATTATCAACAAAAGTTAAGAACACGTGTTGGAGAGGATGTTGAGGAAAGGGAACCCTCATTCACTGCTGGTGGGAATGCAAATTAGTACAACCATTATGAAAGAAAAGTATGATGGTTCTTTAAAAAATTAAGAATAGAATTACCATATGACCCAGCAATCCCTTTACTGGGCATCTACCCCCAAAACTCAAAAACATTGGAACATAAAGACACACGCACCCCATGTTAATCGCAGCATTATTCACAGTGACAAGACATGGGAACAACCAAAGTGTCCCTCGATAGAGGATTGGATAAAGAAGATGTGGTACATCTATACAATGGAATACGCTCAGCCATAAGAAATGATGACATAGTAACATTTATGACAACATGGATGGACCTTGAGAACATTATATTGAATGAAATAAGTAAATCAGAAAAAGCTAAGGACTGTATGGTTTCATACATAGAAGGGATATAAAACTATGACTTATGGACAAGATAAAAGTAAAGTGGTTACCAGGGGGAAGGGAATTTGGGGGAGGGAGAAGGGAACATGGGGGAATAGGGACTGGGGAGAGGTGGGGGGGAGAGTGTAAAAAGGGACAAATATAAGGTGACAGAAAATGATTTGACTTTGGGTGATGGGTATACAACAAAATTAACAGTTCAAATGCAATATAAATGTTTACCTGAAACCTATGTACTCTTACTGATCAATGTAACCATGTTAAAGTTAATTTTCTAAATAAAATTTAAAAGTTAAAAAAAAAAACAAAGAAGAACATGACAAAGTACTTAATTAGCTATCAGAAAATGCAAATTAAAGAGAAACAAGAGATCTCTCTGTTAAACTGTGATTGCTCTAATGGGTATGAAAATAACCACCATTGATCAAGTCACAGGGGAAAATAATTTTCACTTAATGGTTTTGCAAATTCTTATAGCTTTTGAAGAAAATAATCTCATTATGTCTTTTAAAAGTAAAAATTCATTTGCCCTTTGACTCAACAATTCCTTGGTGGGGAACCTATATGGAAATAAAAGCAACAGTAAGTAAGTAAATGAAGTATACGAAGTTTAGTGTAGCATTGCTGTAGAGACAAAAAAAAAAACTGGAAATAAAGTGAATGCCTAAAGAAGGAAATAGATAAATTGTAGTATGTTTACATCATACAATAGCATACAGTCATTAAAAAGAATGTTAGTTGATCACAGGGAACAGATGGACAGCTGTCAGAGGGAAAGAAGAAGATGGGATGAGATTAAAGAAGGTGAAGCTATTAGCCAAAATCATATATACAGATGACAGGTAGCAATAGCCAGAGGGAAACTGGAGATGGAGGTGGGGGAGGAGGGATAAAGAGGGTGAAATAGGGGTAAAAAGAGACTTTTATGGTGCATGGGGGCATGATGTGGTGGGTAGAGGGTGCTATATCGAGTGCAACACTTTAAACCATGTCAACACAATAAATTAAAAATAACATTAAATTAAATTAAGTAAAAAAATATTAGTTGACTTACAGGGATTGTCACAAAGTATCAAAGAAGAAAAGTAAGATACAGATATATGCAGATGATCCTATTTGCATAAAGCAATGCCCAAACCCCACTATGTATCTGATAATTTGTGAATATTTTCATATCTGTATATGCATAAATATGGTTGTATATAGCTATATGTATATGAAAAGTACATTAATGATAACATGAGGATGAGTGGAGAGGGGATAGAGGTGGGAGACAAGTTAAAAAAAAGCAAAAGCAAAAAAAAAAAAAGACTTTCCTAAAATTTTCCAACATGTAAACTATAATTTTACTTATGTAAATGAATATGTGTGTATACAATTTTTTCAAGCATATCAAGTTAAGAAAATAAATAATTTTAAGCAAATGTCATATAATTTCATCTGAAAATATTTCAGTAAGAATCTCCCACGTATATGTATGCTTGTACTGGTATCATAAACCAGGAAAAAGGTAGACAAGTAAATACTAGATTATTAGTGTGGTCACCTCAGCGGGTGGAAGTGGAGAGGTGGGGAAAGGAGGGATATAACTAGCTTTGCCTTTTTATGCTTTTGAATTATACTGTTCACTTGTAATAAGCATAAAAAAAAACCCCTGGCAATTTGGTCCTTTTGTTGGCAATTGGAAGAAATTTTAGCAATATCAGCCATCTCTTCTCCCATGCTCAGGCAGCATGCTTGAGCTGTTGTGAATATGAAATAGTTACACAGCAGCAAAATAGTAGAGTGGAAAAAAATGATGGCTTTTTACCCAACTTATTAAAGTTAAGATAATATTCAATGGTCAGAGGTACAACAAAGCTATAGAGGAAAGAGCTTATGAATTTTGGGGTGAAGAGCCATGTATACATATATATGTACATGTATAAGTAAATTTTATATATATTATATGTATCTTCATAATATATATTAAGAAGAGTCATGTGATCATATATATATATAAGGAAATAAATCTAAGTTTAAAAAGATTTTTGTACTAAATGCTTTCAAGTAGATATACTTAAAATTTCAAATTGTCAGACAAAAATATTTATTCCTATATAATGCCGCAATAGTATCTTTTTGGTGTTGTCATTAAAAATGATGTTTAGAAAGACTATAAAATAGCTAAGACCTTTTTCAAGATTAAACATTAAGAGAAACAAAGAATTATATGCATGAAAAAGCCCATCCTTAAAAGACCTTTGCATAGAAAGAAGACAGGAAGGAAATATAGAACACCTCAATGCTAGCCATGGCTGTCTTTCAAAAGTGATATCATAGGTATTTATATGTAGTTATTCCTACTATTTTGTTTTGTCAAACTTTCTGTAATTAGCTTATAATACTTTTATATATAATGAAAAAAACTTGATAACAGAAACAAGTTTTAATTTAATTTCAAAAGTTTATTTTGACACAAAGCATCAATAAGCATTTCATAGAGGTTATTACGGTATTAAAGTCATTCTTTCATCATTTCTGGCATTACGTAGATATGTGAAATACTAAATAAGGGCAGAAATACATATGTTGTCAGTAAGTAACCTTCAGTTGGTTCAAAAATTTCTGTACTCAGAAAACAACTACAAGAAAATGTAGACAGGTAAATATAAGAATGCTATGAAATTAACATTTTGGATCCACTATCAGGAAAATAGCCTGGCATGAGGTATTAAAGAAAGGCAAAACAAACAAAAAAAAAGTGATCTTTGAATCAATATGACAAAAGTACAAGCATTACCTGAATAACGCTAGTTAGGTGGTTTCTTTCATTCTCATTTATTCATTTGTACATATATTCATTCATTCAAATATCATATAGTAAGTTAGGAAGTTAACTGCTCTGAATGGCTGTTTTCTCATATGTAAAAGGGAGAGCATATAGAGTACTACTTACCTTACTTACAGGGTATTTCAGGTTAGGGATAATGAATGTGAAATTCCTGGCACAGAACAGGTACTCAGGAAATAGAACCTGTTGTTGTTGTTACTATTACACTTATTAATTGCCTCTTTTAATGCTAACAACTCTTGACAAAGGCATTCACAACTATTCTATTGAGGAGGAATTGACAACATAGTGTGGTAGATGCTACTCATAATTAACAGTGTACCAAACTTGGTCTGTTTTATCTCATAGAGTAGATTCAAAATCTCTCACAATTTTCAGTCTAATTTCTGTTGCCTCTGTCAAGTCCTTAATCGAAAGATGACTTTGGTCTCTGACTCAGGGCAGCCTGACTTACATTTCCGCTAACTCTGCCACTAAGACAACCCAGGCTGCTTGACCAGTGATAGCTGAATAGCTTCCTGCTGATAGGTGAATTACTTCTTTCCTATATATGATGCAAAAGCACAAGCCCCTTGTGACTCATTGTTTCAAGATATTTAAATAAATCTCTGTCTTTAAATAAATTAAGTCTTTCCAGAGACCATTGCTAGGCTTCTTGATAAAAACTGCTGGGTGTGAGTTCTTCTGTGAGCTCCTGGTAACAGTAACCACGTGTCCCAGTTCCTAATGCATCCCATGGCCTCTTGGAACGGCAACAAGAATCACTAGATGAAAGGATGCTGGAAGTAAGATTTTATATAGTTAAAAGGACATTTGCAAGTCTGGGGATACACGTGTACTTTATGTAAATTCAGATTCAATATAGACAAACACCCTGGCCTTCTAGCACCCAATAAAGGGAGGACAACTCAGACACTTGTCCCCATCAGGTGTAACTCTCATTAGCTGGAATAGTTTCAGCTTTAAGTGGTTATGGTGAGTGCCTAGCATGATCAGCTGTCAATAATGGTAACTATTATTTCTGTGTTATGAGCATCATAATCATCATTATCATGGCCGTATGGTGATCATATGAAGGCTCAGCCAAGAAAAAACTTGCCCACACCTCATTCCAGTTAACTGCATGATAAATGTAATGCTAAGAGACTGCTTTCTGGTTATAATATCTGGTTTAGGTAGCAAAGGTATTATGACATATGGAGACATACTTCCTTTTATCCCCAAATCCAGATGTTGGCAGCTTTTTATCTCTTAGAAATCATGATGCTTTAAAACAGCTCTCATAATGTCCACCCCTCTTTTATGCTGGTTGTAATATACCACCATTCAATATTGATATATTCAGATTTGATTAAAACTCAGAAAATCGTGGTGAAGCAAAGCACACAGTAATGCATGAATGCCCCAACTACATACAGGTTATCAGAACTGATACCTGTTTTAGTTTGAGGCTTCTATGAAGTAGACCTGAGACAAGGACTATGTGTGGGTTGTTTATTTGGGAGGTGATCCTCTTAAGAAGGGGTGAAGGAATAGAGAGTGTGAGGCAAGAAGGAGAGAAGCTAAAGAAGGGTGCATTATTAGGTTGTCCATTAAGCAATGGGAGGCCAGTTTCTCCCAGAACCTTGGAGAAGCATCAGAATGCCTCTCAGCAGCATCCAGCTGAAGGACTGGTTTTTGTCATCCATATTTGAGGATTTCCTGGGATCTTAACTGTCCTGAAATTCTGGAATTATGTTTGCACATGGTTGGGGTGGAATTCAGAGAAGGCCATGAGGTAAAAGATAAACAAAAACAAACAAACAAGGACATTTAAACGATCTTCAAAAATCTGCTTGTCCACACAAGGAACAAGAACTGCCCAAATCAGCATGTTTAGACCTCTGGAAATTTATTAAAGGCTTATAATAATCCAAGGAATATTTATTGAAGAAAAAGAGCTAAATCTCATTAAGAACAGGAAGACTGGGGCATTCCAAGGCTGATGACAAAATTTAAGAGAAAAAATTTGTGAGTTAGATGTCCCTAGAGGGTTTTAAAAGTTCTGACTTATTCCTGCAAATCTAGAAGGATGCATAGGACCATGCAGTTACTTAGGAAAGGCCTGGAAGGCCCTAAGCTCCCACCACATGGCTGACCTTAAAGCTCTCTGTAAGTTGGAAGTGAAAGGAAAGACAGAGCTGAAAATGGCGCGATGGAGTGTTGAAAATGTGCCCCAACACACACATAAAATCTGTGGGCAAAGGCTGGGCGACGCATTGTTTCAAAGCATTTAAATACATCTCTGTCCCTTGATCAGTAAGCTTAATAGAGCAGAGACCACAGTGACTGCATAGGACAAAGAATATAGACTTTATAGAATTTGTCCAAGAAAGTCACCAAACAAACAACAGGAACAAAAACAAGGATAAATCCTGGGAAAGGAGAGGAATCTTGTTTCCAGGGTTGATGCATTGTATTATTTAAAATACCCAGTTTTCAACAAAAAATTATGAGACATGCAAAGAAATAGGAAAGTATGGCACATACACAGTAATAAAAGCAGTCAATAGAAACAGCCTCTGAAGAAATCCAGATATTGTACTTACTATACAAAGACTTTAACTTAGCAATCATAAAGATGTTTAAATGGTACAAAGGAAACTATGTCCAAAGAGTTAAAGAAAGGTATGTAAATAATATTTCACCAAATATGAAATATCAATAAAGAGGTAGGAATTATAAAAAAGAATCAAATAGAAATTCTGGAGTTAAAAAGTACAATAATTAAAATGAAAAATTCACTAGAGGGGATTAACAGCAGCAGCTTTGAACTGGCAGAAGAAAGACTCAGTGAGTTTGACAGCAAGTCAATGGAGATTATTCAGTTTGCAGAACAGAAAGAAAAAAAGTAAAGAAAATTAATATAGCCTCAGAAATCCATGGGACATCATCAAACATACCAACATGCATATAATGGGAATCCTAGAAGGAGAGGAAAAAGAAGGCAATAGAAATAATATTCATAAAATAATGGCTTAAAGTTTCCCAAACCTAATGAAAAACATTAATCTGCATATCCAGGAAACAACAAATTACAAGCAGGAGAAACTAAAAAAGATCCACATATGCATCATAGTCAAACTTTTGAAAGACAAAGACAGAGAGAGAATGTTAAAAGCATCAAGATAAAAAGCAACTCCTTATATACCAAAGATGCTTAGAAAAGCATTATTCATAATAGTCAAAAAGTGGAAACAAAACCATCAATGAATGTATAAACAAAATGTAGCATATCCATACAAAAGAATATTATTTGGCCTTAAGAAAGAATGTTTAAAAATTTTTTTTTTATTATTTTAGAGAGAGAAACAGACAGGGACAGACAGACATGAAGGGAGAGAGATGAGAAGCATCATTTTTTTATTGCAGCTCTTTAGTTGTTCATTGACTGCATTCTCTTATGTGCCTTAACTGTGGGGCTACAGCCAAGCCAGTGACCCCTTGCACAAGCCAGTGACCTTGGACTCAAGCCAAGTGACCTTGAGCTTCAAGCCAGCAACCTTTGGGCTTAAGCCAGTGATCATGCGGTCATGCCTATGATCTCATGCTCAAGCCACTGACCCCACGCTCAAGCTGGTGAGCCCACACTCAAGCAACGACCTCAGAGATTTTGAACCTGGGTTCTCAGTATTCCAAGCTAATGCTGTATCCACTGTGCCACCACCCAGTCAGGCACGAATGAAGTTCTGATACATGTTACAGGAGAGATGAACCTTGGAAACATTATGCTGGCCCTGTTTGGTTGGCCCAGTGGTAGAGTGTTAACTTGGTGTGTGGATATTCTGGGTTCAATTCTTGACCAGGGCACACAGAAGAAGTGCCCATCTGCTTCTCCACCCATCCCCCTCTCACTTCTCTCTCTCTTTTTCTGTCTCTCTTCTCCCCTCCTGTAGCCATGGTTCATTGGAGAGAGTTGGCCCCAGTCTCTGAGGATGGCTCTGTGGCTTCCACCTCAGGCTCTAACAAATGGCTGTGGTTGCAACGGAGCAAGGGCCCCAGATGGACAGAGCATTGCCCCCTAGTGGGCTTTCCAGGTGGATCCCGGTCAGGGTGCATGTGGGAGTCTGTCTCTCTGCCTCCCATTCTCTCAGTAAATAATAATTTAAAAAAAAGAATTAAAGGAAAAAAAAAAAAAGAAACATTATGCTAAGTGAAATAAGCCAGTCACAAAAGACTACCTATTGTATGACTAATGTGAAATGTCCAGAATAGCAAATCTATAGAGGCAGAATGTAGATTAGTGGCTACCAGGGGTAGAGACAGGGAAGACTGGAGATTGGCCCCTAACTAGTACGGAGTTTCTTTTTGGGCTGATAAAAATGTTCTGAAATTAGTGGTGATTGACGGACAATATTGTGAATATTAAAATCACTAAATTGAATACTTTTATTTTTAAAAGTGTAAAATCTATGGAATGTAAATTTTATCTCAATAAAACTGTTATTAAAAATCAAGTGAGCCTGACCTGTGTTAGCGCAGTGAATAAAACGTTGACCTGGAACGCTAAGGTTGCCGGTTTGAAACCCTAGGCTTGCCTGGTCAAGGCACATATGGGAGTGGATGCTTCCTGCTCCTCCCCACTTTGTCTCTCTTTCTCTCTCTCCTGTCTCTCTAAAAATGAATAAACTAAAAATAAAATAATAATAAAAAAAATAGAACTTGATTTTTAAAAAAATCAAGTAAGGCCCTGGCTGGTGGCTCAGTAGATAGAGCATTGGCCCAGTGTATGGACATCCTAGTTTGATTCTGGTCAGGGCATATAGGAGAAGTGACCATCTGCTTCTCTCTTCCTTCCTCTCCCCCTTCTCTTCCTCTTTACCTCCCACAGCCAGTGGCTTGGTTGTTTTGAGTGTGGCCCTGGGTGCTGAGGATAGCTCGATTGGTTCAAGCATGTCAGCCTCAGTCACTAAAAATGGCTCAGTACTCAAGTATTGGCCCCAGATGGGGTTGCTGAGTAGACCCCAGTTGGGGCACATGCAGGAGTAGAGTCTGCCTCACTATTTCCCCTCCTCTTACCTAAAAAAATATCCAAGCAAATCAGTGAGTGCTTGAAGTCAGACATTGTCAGCCGCAGATGAATTTGAGCTCACATGCCCTGCACACCACTCACTGCCATGCTGAAATCAGAGGTGAGTAGAGGGGATGTGATGTTCAGCACCAAAGAAATCTGCTACAGTATTGCATTAAAAGATAAAATAAGTTGCTCATATGTGCAATTCCTAGAGTTTTAGGAATGAATTTTTTTTTTTTTTTTTGCTATCTTGCTCAAGTAAATAAAAGGGAAAACAAATAAATGGAAAAAATGCAATTCATAGTGATTACTTTGACTTCCCTATAATTAATTTAGAACTATAATTTTAAATTTTATATTCTATATTAAACTCTAAAGTTTAATAATTTAAGCATATCCCTAGCAGTTTTTTTCTTCACTACACATCTCACACCAGAGAGTAGCTAGAACTATGTGGTGAGAGCCTGAGAGAGAGTCGCTGCTTATTGAGATCATCAGTCCCAAAGCTTAGTAAGCACAAGAGTTACTTGGGAAGCTATTTAAAATGTTGACTCTGGGCCTCTCCTACTCTCTAAATTCCACCTCCCACTCCCACTCCCACTACCCCCGCTTCCCAAATAAAGAGTATGATTCAGTTGGATGGAGAGGGGCCCAGGTGTCTGCATTGCCAAAAAACATCCCTGGTGATTCAGATGCAGGCAGTCTGTGGATCCCAGTTGCAGAAACATGGATCTTGTCCATCTCTAGTTTTACAGATGAAATAATTGAGACACATGCCTTGTTTAAAGTCACATGACAGAGGCAGAAGTGTGGAGCAAGAATCTATATTCAGGTCTTGTCATCTGTAGTCTTGTGCACTTTCTACTGCATTACAGTTTTTTTTTTCTCATATTTTCAGTTAGAACAGCCCTGCAGTCACTGCTCAGGGAGGCAGTGGGCCACATACTAGGGAACATTAAAGTTACCACACACCTGCCCACAGCTTGAGCGATCAGAATTTGTGCTGCTATTGCACATAAAAAGCATTCTACGCAGCGCAGCAGAATGTGAACGATGCCACTGTGGCCCCCGTGAAAGGGCTAATGAATGCAATGATGTATTTGAAAGTCCTTGGAGTTTTCAGAGAGTGGTAAACCAAAGACCCACTAATTATTCATTTCTTCTTGAACCTGGGCTATACAGTGATAAGCACCCACATATTTTCAAACATGTGGATCACTGATTTAAGTGTTCATTCTCCTGCTTGCATTTGACATCATGAAACCACAACTACACAGAATTCCAATTCACAGTTATAAATAGACTTAGTTACAAAGAATAGAGACAGCGAAAGGTATGAGACAGAGTGCTATGTGCACTCTTCAAGGATAAAAGATTAGCTTCGAAACTAAATTATTTTAAGCTGATACTACCAGGCTGGGACAGGTGATGAGGAAGAAAAGAGATTCTAGGCTGAGAAAACCTCACATGCAAAGGTCTGGTGGCATGGAAATGGTGCATTGGGCAGCTGAGAACAATAGGGAGTGGGTGTGGCTGGATGAAGGTGTGTGTGTGTGTGTGTGTGTACAGTCAAGGAGGAGGAGGAAGGACATGAACATGGAACACTGAGAGAAGAGGTCAGAGCAGGAACCAGGAGAAAATTACTTAAGTCCTTAAACGCTATTTGAAGGAGCTTGGACATCATCTTATTAATAATGGAGAACCACTGTTGAATGGGGAGTATTTCAAGTGACAGAACTGCAGTTTAGAAAGATCGCTCAGGTTGGAACACAGACAGAAGTTGGAAAGGGGTGCAGGAACAGAGACCAGCTAGAAATGATGAGAGCATGAACTAAGGTAGTGGTTAATAGCTCTTCCCTCATTTGAGCACAACCACTGGTCAGGGAGCCAGTGGACCACACTGCCACTGGGCCAGTCCTCAGGAAACCTGATCCTGGGAATGCTTTGCCTATGACCTCTTTACATCTTAGGAGATATTCCAGTGATCATATTTGAGAATCAAATTTCAGAGATACAAGCTTGGATAATGGGAATAAACATTACAAGAAAAATTGATAAGGAGAGGGAAAGATGTAAAAAGGGGAAGGGGAGAGGAAGAGAGAAAAGGTATTTGAATGTTAAAACTTAGGAGAATCATCAAAAGGTCATTCATAGGCTGCATAAATATCTTGGAAGGACTGCTTTAAGAAATACCCAAAACTTTAAGATGGATATCTTCTTTAGTGATAAATTCATTTCCAAATGCATTTTAAAGAGCTCATTATTAAAATAAATGAATTATCTCATCGTGATCTCATACATACACATACATAGCTCATGCCAAAGAGGTGAAAGGTTATCGAGCCATGCAAAGGAAACTGATTAGTGCTCTGTGGTTTGACAGTGTGTGTTCTGAGCATGAGCCACAGCCAAACTCCACATCTCAGAGGCTTTCGGATTTCCAGAGAAGGGGTGAAAAATGTGCGCTCATTGGGCTGGTGGAGGAGGTTAGGGCTGAAAGCCAAGGTACCAAATCCCTGTCTGGAGCATGTGGGCAGATGTGAAAAGTGGGAGGAAAGTTCAGACCACACCGTTTCCTAGCGAAAATGCCAATGCAAACTTGCAACCATAGCAACATAATAACCTTATTAATACAAACAAAACAAAACAAAAAACAACAAAAAACTTGTCTCAAATTTCAGTTAATTGGCCAAAAAAAAAAAGAAATCACAAAATAAATCTCTTTTCACTTTATACTTTTTGCTAACAAGTAAAATTTTATATACAGGGAGTCCTCAGGTTACGACACAGTTCCTATGACAGTGATGTAATCTGTATTTTGGTGTAAGTCGAAACACACTGTAGCCTAAATCACTTACCTATCCTAACACAGTTGTAAAATCATAATCTGGAACATAAAAACACAACTAAGCCACAGAAAAAGAAAAAGGACATAAATATACTGTACTGTATTAACAGAAAGAAAAATGATAGAAAATGAGTGTAAAAACGAAATTTTACCTTTATTCCTGTGGTTAGCTTGCACACTGGAAGGGGCATTGCAAGGTGGGGAGAGAGTGCCCTATTGGGAGGAGGAAGCTGGAGAGGCAGGAGAACCTGCAGAAGGTGCTGGAGATACCAGGTCAGGTGAATCAGGATTGCCTAAGGAACATACAGGAGATGCTGAAGATGATTCTGCCTGTACTTATAGGTGTTTCATCTCGAGAAGCAGCTGATTTAGAGAGTACAGGCTCTGTTGCAGGCCTCTCTACCTTGTTAAAGAACTGTTCCAGGCTAGTATGGAAGGTTGATGACTTCTTCTCTTCCAAAATCTGCCTATAACATTGCAAAGCATCCACAAGGGCTCTGTAGACCTTACTGAATCTGTCATCACTAGAGTCCTCAGGCTGAAATTTTGCCAACCCATTCTCTACCATAGAAAAACCTCCTGCCAAATCCTTGGTAGTAATAGCTTATGTTCTGGGGTTTTCAGCGGACAGCTCCTCTTGATATGATGCCAGTAGCTCTGTGAATTCCATTGTGATGGCTTACCTCTTTTTCAAAGTACTGCCACTTGAAGATGCTGAGTTTCATTTAGGAGCCATGATAAGGGCCCAAAAGTCGTCAAACAAAGCAACAAAAACGGAACATTTCTTCTTTAAACAGTTCAAAATGGCATAGGTAAGCAAACTGGGGGACGCCAACTCCCTCACTCATATGCCTCTGTTATTGCATATTTTTCTGCCATGCAACCAAACTAGTTCACCCACATAGTCTGTAAGTACGATGCTAATGGCATAAGCTGAAACACTCATGTCTCAATTTTCTAAAGTTTTTATGGGAGTGAGCACTGTAAACTCAAAATGTTGATTGTCAGCACTGTTGTAACCCAAGGACCCCTGTATATTTTGCCTATTTGACTAAGAATGCTTTGTTTAAAAAAGGGAGAGGACAAAGAGTAACAGTAGCAAAGGAGGATGGAGTGCAGAAGCACTCATGAGATAATGTACTACAATGAACATAATATGTATGCTTTCCATTACTTAATGGTAACCACTCCTGAAAAAACCAACACAGAAGTACATGGCTTGAGAAAAGAAGTATGGATTACAACCAAACAAAAACAAATGATAGAAAAATAAAAGAGAAGTACCAAACAAGATACAAAACTATCAGAAAGCAATCTATAAACTGGCAATAGAAAACCTTCAAATGTCAATAATTACACTAAACGTAAATGGATTAAAGTCACCAATAAAAAAAACACAGAGCAGCAGAATGAATTAAAAAAGAAAATCCAAAATGTATGCTGCCTACAAGAAACACATTTAAGCTACAAGGATAAAAACAAATTCAAAGTGAAAGATTGGAAAACAATACTCCAAGCAAATAACATACAAAAAAAAAAAAAAAAGAAAGAAAGCAAAGAAAAGCAGGTGTAGCAGTACTCATATCTAACAATGCTGACTACAAGACAGCAAAGGTAATCAGAGACAAAAATGGTCATTTTATAATGATAAAGGGGACATTGAATCACGAAGACATAACACTTCTTAATATATATGCACCAAACCAAAGAGCACCAAAATATATAAGACAGCTACTGACTGACCTAAAAACAAAAACTGACAAAAATACAATCATACTTGAAGACCTCAATACACTGCTGATGGCTCTAGATCAGGGGTCTCAAACTCGCGGCCCGTGGGCCACATGCGGCCACCGAACAATTTTGTGCGGCCCGCAGATTAATCCACGAAGTTCAAAATATTTTGGATAAAATTAAGTAAGCCTAGGGGCCTACTTGTATTTTTCATTTCTCTAGCATCCTAGCTAGATATTAGCTTAGTTAACAGCAGTTGTGATACGAACTACAGTTTCTGGTCGTTTTGTGACACTGAGTAAACTGCATGTACAATTGTGCTTGTTGTACTGATTTTTTTTTGTTTTCAACTGCAGTGAGAAAAGTGTTGTGTAACAGTTGCCTTTTGTAGACCTAGTGCGGCCCGCCAAACGGCTGTGATCTTGCTCTGCGGCCCACATGCTGAGTTGAGTTTGAGACCCCTACTCTAGATCATTCATCCAAACAGAAAATCAATAAAGAAATATTGGCCTTAAATGAAACACTAGAACAATTGGATATGATAGACATCTACAGGACATTTCATCCCAAAGTGCCAGAGTATACATTTTTCTCTAGTGTACATGAAACATTCTCAAGAATTGACCATATGTTGGGCCACAAAAATAACATCAACAAATTCGGAAAGATTGAAATTATACCAAGCATATTTTCTGATCATAAAGCCTTGAAACTAGAATTCAACGGCAAAAGAGAGGTAAATAAACCCACAAAAATGTGGAAACTAAACAACATACTTTTAAAAAATGAGTGGATCAAAGAAGAAATAAGCATAGAGATCAAAGGATACATACAGGCAAATTAAAATAACAATACAACATACCAGAATCTCTGGAATGCAGCAAAAGCAGTAATAAGAGGGAAGTTCATATCACTACAGGCCTATATGAACAAACAAGAGCGAGCCCAAGTAAACCACTTAACTTCACATCTTAAGGAACTAGAAAAAGAAGAACAAAGACAACCCAAAACCAGCAGAAGAAAGGAAATAATAAAAATTAGAGCAGAAATGAACAAAATAGAAAACAGAAAAACTATAGAAAAAATTAATAAAACAAGGAGCTGGTTCTTTGAAAAGATCAACAAAATTGACAAACCCTTGGCAAGACTCACCAAGGAAAAAAGAGAAAGGACTTATATAAACAAAATCCAAAAAGAAAGAGGAGAAATCACCACAGATATCATAGATATACAAAGAATTATTGTAGAATACTATGAAAAACTATATGCCACCAAATTTAACAATATAGAAAAAATGGATAAATTCCTAGAACAATACAATCTTCCTAGACTGAGTCATGAAGAAGCAGAAAGCCTAAACAGACCCATAAGCAGGGAGGAAATAGAAACAACTAAAAACTTTCCCAAAAATAAAAGTCCAGGGCCAGACAGCTATACTAGTGAATTCTATCAAACATTCAAAGAAGACTTGGTTTCTATTCTACTCAAAGTCTTCCAAAAAATTGAAGTTGATGGAAGACTATATGACTTTGGGTGATGGGTATGCAACATAATCAAATGTCAAAATAACCTGGAGATGTTTTCTCTGAACCTATGTACCCTGATTGATTAATGTCACCCCATTAAAATTAATTTTTAAAAAAAGAAACATGTGGTCATGTTAGAAACAAAAAAGAATGCTTTGTTAGAAGATTCCAATTTCTTTTTTTTTATTTTTATTTATTTATTTTTTTAAATGAGAGGTGAGAAGGCAGAGAGACAGACTCCTGCCCTGCCCTGTATCCACCTGGCAAGCCCCCTACTGGGCATACTCTGCCCATCTGTGTTGCTGCTCTGTTGCTCAGTAACCAAGCTATTTTAGCGCTTGAGGTGAGGCCATGAAGTCATCCATCCTCAGCACCCAGGCCAACTTGCTCGAACACTTTTGAGCCATGGCTATAGGAAGGGAAGAGAGAAAGAGAAAGAGGGAGGGATGGAGAAGCAGATGTTTCTCCTGTGTGCCCTCACTGGGAATCAAACCCAGACTTCCACATACCGGGCTGACACTCTACCGCTGAGCCAACTGGCCAGGGCCAGGTGATTTCAATTTTTTGGTTACCCTTTCTAATACAGAGACAAAAGTTTTAAGAATGCAATCTGTATTTGAAGACAATTCTCTTATGACTCTAGAAGGGGAGAAATAAAGAAACTATAATAAAACTAATTAAAAAGTAGGAGTTGAGGCCCTGTCTGGTTGGCTCAGTGGTAGAGTGTTGGCCTGGCGTGCAGGAATCCCGGGTTCAATTCCCGGCCAGGGCACACAGGAGAAGCACCCATCTGCTTCTCCACCCCTCCCCCTCTCCTTCCTCTCTGTCTCTCTCTTCCCCTCCCGCAGCCAAGGCTCCATTGGAGCAAAGTTGGCCCTGGGCACTGAGGATGGCTTTGTGGCCTCTACCTCAGGCGCTAGAATGGCTCTGGTTGCAACAGAGCAACGCCCCAGATGGGCAAAGCATCGCCCCTGGTGGGTATGCCGAGTGGATCCCAGTCGGGTGCATGCGGGAGTCTGACTGCCTTCCCGTTTCCAACTTCAGAAAAATACAAAAAAATAAAAATAAAAATAAATTTAAAAAAATAAATAAAAAATAAAAAGTAGGAGTTGGCTTTAGACCCTTCTCTAGGCACCAAAATAAAATCTGAGGGTTGGGTGGGTAGAGACCTGAGTTAACGTGGGCCATGCAGAGGGGCCATGAGAAAGAAATGCCCCAAGGACTTAGGACTTTTCTTAAAGAGCAGGACTGGGACTGAGAAGACTGAGACAGGTCCAAGTCTGTTTTTATTCAATTTTTGATATTTTGTGGATTTGCATGAATTCATGTTGATTTTAAAAAATATTACATGAAAATATTAATTGTTTTAGTGACTGAGTATTTGGTGCCCCTTTAAAATTTGCACCTGAGGTGGGTGCCTCCTTTGCTTCACCCTAGTTTCTGCCTCTCTTGGGAGAAACATTAATACATAAGAAAAAAATTCATAGTGCATTTATTTATTTGTTTATTTATTCTGAATTTGAGTTCTATTTTTATTAGGTGGTTCTGTTTATTTCTTTTTACTTAAATTTTATTGAATTTATTGTGTGGCGTTGGTGAATAAAATACATAGGTTTCAGGCGTACAATTTTATAATACATCATCTGTATATTGAAATGTGTGTTTACCACCTTAAGTCAAGTCTCCATTTGTCACCATTTATCCCAGCCTTATCCTCTTTGCCCACCCCCACCTCCCATTCCCTCTCACAATCACCATATTGTTATCTGTGTCTATGAGTTTCAGGGTTTTTGGCTTAATCTCTTCACTTTTCTCGCCTAGCCACCCAATCGCCCTCTCATTCTCTGTATCTATGAGTCTATTTTTGTTTGTTAGCTTATTTTATTCATTAGATTCCATACATAAGTAAAATCATACAGTATTTTTCTTTCTCTGACTAGCTTATTTCTCTTAGCATAATACTCTCCAGGTCCATCCATTCTGTACCAGAGGGTAAGATTTCCTTCTTTTTTACAGCTGAGTAGTATTCTGTTATGTATATATACCACAGCTTTTTATATCCACTCATCTCTTGATGGGCACTTAGGCTGCTTCTAAATCTTGGCTATTCTAAATAATGCTGCGATGAACATAGGGGTGCATATATTCTTTCAAATTAGTGTTTAGGGTTTCTTTGGATAAATTCTCAGAAGTGAAATCTGGGTCATAAGGCAGTTTATCAGACTTTATCTGGTTTGGGAATTACAATAGTAAATGCTCATTAAAATGAGCTTGGGAATTGTCCCTCCTCTTGAATTTTTTGGAGTAGTTTGAGAAGGATAGGTGTTAGTTCTTTGAATGTTTGGTTAAATTCATCTGTGAAGCTATCTGGTCCAGAACTTTTGTTTATTGAAAGTTTGATTACTGCTTCAATTTCATTAGTTGTAATCTGTCTATTCAGATTTTATGATTCTTCCTGATTCAGTTTTAGAAGATTGTAAGTTTCTAGGAATTTATCCATTTAGTCCAGATGATACAATTTGTTGGTATATCATTGTTGATAATGTTTTGTTACAATCCTTTGTATTTAGTAAACACAGTTGTTACTTATCATTCATTTCTGATTTACTTGGGTCCTTTATTTTTTTCTTGATGATTCTGTATAAAGTTTGTCAATTTTGTTTATATTTCCAAAGAACCATCTATTGATTTCATTGATTTTTCATATTGCCTTTTTTAGACTCCATTTTGTTTATCTCTGTTCTGATATTTATTATTTCCTCTATTTTACTCACTTGGGCTTTATTTCTTGTTCTTTTCTACTTTCTTTAAGTGCAAAGTTAGACTGTTTATTTGAGATTTTTCTTGTTTCATGAGATAGGCCTACAATGTTATGAATTTCCCTCTTAGGACTGTTTATGCTGTGTTCCATGTCTTTGTGTGTTTTTCACTTTTTTCTTCTAATTGATTTCTAGTTTCATACCATTATGGTCAGAGAATCTTCTTAAATTTCAATCTTCTTAAAGTTATTGAGAGTTGTTTGTGTCCTAACATGTGGTCTATCTTAGAAAATGTTCTACGTTCACTTAAAAAGAATGTATATTCTGCTGCTTTGAGGTGAGATTAATTAAATCCATCTGATCTAGTATGTCATTTAAAATCGCTGTTTCTTTGTTGATTTTCTGTCTGGAAGATCTATTCATTGATATCAATGGGATATAAAATTCCATAATATGATTGTATTGCTGTCAGTCTCTCCCTTTATGTCCATCAAGATTTGCTTTATACAATACACTTAGGTGCTTTTATGTTGAGTGCATCAGTGTTTATAAGGGTTAAATCCTTTTGTTGGATTGTTTCCTTCATCGTCATGTAGTGTCTTTCTTTAGTTCTTACTATAGCTTTCATTTTAAAGTCTATTTTGTCAGATATAAACACTGTTACCCCAGCTCTTTTTCATTTCTGTTCAAATAAAAAATATCTTTTTCCATCTCTTACTTTAAGTCTGTTTGTATCTCTCATTCTGAGGTGGTCTCTTATAGACAGAATATGTATGGGTCTTATTTTATTGTCCATTCTGTTGTCCTATATCTTTTTATTGGAGCATTTAAGCCATTTACATTTAAAGTGATTATTGATGGGTATATATTTATTGGCATTTTATTCTTTTAACTATGTTCCTGTGTTTTCCTTCTTCTCTTCTTCCTCCTCCTACTTCTTCTTAAAGAAGTCCCTTTAATATTTCTTGTAATATTGCTTTGATGTTAATAAACTCCTTTAGCTTTTTCTCATCTGAGAAGATATTTATTTCTCCTTTAGTTTTAAATGATAGCACAATTGGTAAAATAGTCTTAGTTGGGAGGAGACGATGTAACACCCACCTAATCTGCCACCATCTTGGATCTACTTCCATACTGCATTTAGAAACGCTGTTTGCATTCTGAGCTATGTTTGAGAAATCAAGTTTATGCTCTCTAGGTCCTGAAATCTTGGGGCTCTAAATTCTGTGATCTCCTAAGACCAGGATGTGTGGAACTGGACATTTTACAGTGTGGGGGAAATACCAGAATTTCATGGTATTTTCCCTCTGATTGCTTTGAATATTTTCTCTTTATTACTGGTTCTAAGCAATTTAATTATGTTATGTTTTAATGAAATTTTCTTGTTTCTTATGCTTAGGGTTAGCTTGAGCTCTTTGGGTCTTAGGGGGTTATAGCTTTCATTAAGTTAGAAAAATTAAGCCTTTATTTCCTCATATATATTTTTCTGTCCCTTCCACTTTCCATCAGGAACCTCAATACTCCAATTACATGTATATTAAACCACTTGAAGGTTTAGGGCTGATTTTTCCTCATTACTGATTCTTTTACTCCAGAGGTTATGAAATATGAGGTTTTCAGCTCTGGCTGGTGGGAACAGAAACTAATTCGAGCCTTGTGAAAGCAAAAGTATTATTCCCTGTGATCTTTTCCCTGGCCTCAGGTAGTTTCCTTACATGCACAGGGTGGGGCAAAAAGTCGATTTACACAAGTATGTATATGTGAAATACAGAGTTTATTCTTGTATTATTATTTATTAATTACTGTATTATTTCCCTCACAAACTATGTAAACCTACTTTTGCTCCACCTTCTATATGCTCTTAAGTTCCAAACTGAAGATTCAAGGGGCATCCTCTTAGATCTCCAGCACTCACTCTGTGAAGCTCTCAGCTCCCTGGAATTTTACCCTGTGAAATTCTACCTGCCTTGGCCTCTCAAAAAGACCTCCCTGTACTGTGTCTTGAAAACTATTTTCAGGTAATAAGCTGGGACATCATAGAGTTTGCCTCATTTGTTCCTTTCCTCTCAGGGATCACTTTTCTGTGCTGACTGATATCCAATATCTAAAAACTGTAATTTCATATGTTTTTCCCATTCCCATTTAGTGTTTAGGTTTTTTTGTTTGTTTGTTTATTTTTCCAAAAGAGAGGGTTAGTTAAATTCTTAGTCTTCAACTTTATGGCTTCTGAATGTGATTGATGAGTAATATATTTGGAAAAAAGAATAAATTATGTCTTTAATGATAAATGAAGGTTTTGTAATAATTTAGGATATCCTAATAAAATTTATATAATTTTCATGTGTCAAAACATAATTCTTATAATTTTTTACTTGTAATTTCTACATAATTATTGAGCAAGTGTCAAGGGTTTATTTTTCATTAATGAGGTTGCCAGAAAGATGATAATAAAGCCAGTTCAAAAACTGAGACACAGAGAAGGTAAATGATCTATTATTAGTGAGGGAAGGAGAATGGAGGGGGAAGAGAGAAGGAGAATGGAAAAATATGCTGGAATAAGATTGCTAAATTACATAAAAAACTGGTTAATGCCCCACAGGCCAATAAAATTATAACCTTTGGGGTTATCTTGTCAGCTGAACAGAAATAATTTTTATTTCTATTATACAAACACTCATCTGCCTAGTATTAATTCTCTGCAAGTTAACATCTAACCTTTATAGACTTAAAAGTGTCTGGATATTAATTAGTAGTAATATGAAGTGAAGTAAAAGTTATTTTTCCCTAGAGAGTCAATGACCTTTGGTTAGGCTTAAGACAATATTTTAGTAATGCATTGATTGGATGCAAGTCATATTTATTTCTTATTTCCAAGTTTTGGAAATCTTCTTAACATAAGAATTATCTATAAATCAGTGAAATCTACTATTACCTAACTGGTCACTCTGAGCTAAAATTTGCTCACTTAGTGAAAAGATGAAACTAAAGCAGTGGTTAATAGCTGTGGTTACATGTTAGAATCACCTGGGGGAGCTTTTCAACAATGCTGAAGTCAATTGGTTTAGACCAAATAAACCAGACTCTTTGGGGAAGAAGCCTGGCCATCATTAATTCTTTAAAAGCCCTCTAGTTATTGTAATGTGTAGGCAGAGTTAAAAACTACTGGTCAGACTGGGTTGCTCAGACCCCTTTCAAAAATGCTCTTTGATTCTGTGGCTTGAAATGCAGGCAAATCACTTTTATGCTGAAGGTAGTAGACACACATACAAGCTCTGCTAACTTTCCTGCATTACCAGTGACTTGGAAATGATTCAAGGCTGTTCATTCCATAATGTGGAAGCAATGGGAAAGGCCAGGGGTGGGATGGCTGAATGACTGACCTTTGTGTTCCAATTAGACATAGTCAGCTTGAGTTATTAGAAAGAGATAAGAAAATCTGAAGTCCATTTCTTAATAAAAAAAGGATAGAAAAGAAAGAAAATATCAAAATTAATTTTTGTGCCCCTGACTCTATACTGTTGAGATCATCCTTAGTCCCAGATCAGGGGTTCTTTCACACAGTTATTATTGAAGATTGCATTTCTGACTTAAAACTCTTTATCAATAAATTAAAACCATGACCAATAATTCCTACAAAAAGAAAACAATGCAACAAGTATGAGTCTTTAAGATGATTTCAAATAACTAAGGTGACCAACTTTTTTACAATGAAAAGGACAAAAATAAGTGAAGAAAACAATATCATAAATAAAAGAAACATTTTATTCATTGCAACAATAATACACTATAATAAGATAAATGCATAATTAAAACTTTTATAGTATTTTATATTATAATTCTGCTTATATGTCTATTAATTTTTAATAATAATTGTAAGTAAACAGTATTCATTTAGATAATATTATCTAATATGAGTACTTTTCCATTGAATGAATATTTTTTGTCAATGTATTATCTTGTAACAATATATTGGAAATATCTGACAAGAAATATCCTTCATATTGAATATTACGACAAGTGCTGCAGCTCCAGTATCAACATTCAATTTCAGTTTCTCACTTGTCCAAAAATCATTAACAATTGAAAAAACTCTTTCAACTGCTGCATTAGTTCCAGGGCAGCACAATGTAAATTGAACAAGAATAAATAAATTTTCACATGAAATATGTTCATTTTTGAAATGGCTGAATACTTCCACCCATCTTTTATCAATTTCAACGTGTTCATTTTCCCATTGTATTAATTTTTCAGAATTTAAATATACTTCAGTCTTCTAATTTCTTCAAAGAGACAATTGTCATCTATTTTGAAGTCTGGCATTTCTTTCTTTTTATTTTGTGACAGACAGAGTCAGACAGAGGGATAGATAGGGACAGACAGCCAGGAAGGGAGAGAGGAGAGAAGCATCAATTCTTTGTTGTGGCACCTTAGTTGTTCATTGATTGTTTTCTCATATGTGCCTTGACCAGGGGGCTACAGCAGACCGAGTGACTCCTTGCTCGAGCCAGAGTTGATGTCTGGGATTTCTTTAGATAAAAACTGAAGATAAGATTCAATATTCATCCAATATACTTGCGATGAAGTAAAAAAACACCATTGAAAACTGTTATTTCATGATATTTGTTTCAGACAATTCTTCAATATATTGAAAACATATCTGGTAAAAATTCTGCACTTCTTTGATAGACTTTTCCATTATGCTTGGATTTGATTTCTCTAAGTCTGACAATTTTCTTTTTATAATTAAAGGAAGAAATTTTTCTTCAAAATGAGATTTATATTGAAAGATAAAGTCATTCAAAATAAGACTAACTTCCGTAACTGAAATGTGTTCACCTTCAAATTTTGAATCGTTTTGTGAAAAATAGATGTTTGATTATGTAAAAAATACATTAATACCTCAGATATTTTATTATTGAAAAATAATCCAGGATTTTAGGACACTTGTCTAAACTTAAAAAATATGAATGGAGAGGCTCAAATAATTGTAGAACACTCTCTATAGCAGGTGATAGAGCAAGGCATCTAACTTTTAAATATCCTGAAAGTTTTTTGTATTCAACATTTGCTTCTTCATAAAATTGTTTTAAAGTAGCAACACAAGTGGTAAAACGACTAAAATGCAAATAAATTGTAGTTATTACTTCTACATCAATTGGCATGGCACATGACGCTGTGTTGATTGCATTTGACAAAATATGTGCATTACAACCTATTCCTAGTATTTTCTTTTGGAGTAACTCTTGTAATTTTACATACACATTATTCACCCCTTTGCATATTTGCCCACCAAAATTTTTATTTGTATTATCAGCCGTTGGTGCAACAACTTTGGATTTCAAATTGTTTTCATTTGTTACTCTGTATAGATGGTTTGACAAAATTTCAGAAGTTTCACCCTCTATGGATTCTAAATTAAAATTTTTTATTTGAATGTCCTTGGTAACGTTAAAATATCTTACTATTATTGGATACAATTTAATTTCATTATGATTTGATGCATCAGATAAAATCATTACAAATTCAGTTTCCAAGTCCTCTGTAAGTATTTTGTCACAGTAATTTTATTTATTTAATTAATTATGTTTACATAAATTCTAGGGTCACCCCGAATGCATCCCCCCCCCTAGTCCCCTCAACATCTCCCTTGTCCCTCTCCCTACAGCGCCCTCCCTGCTTCCCTTCAGGTTTATCCCATCCTATCATCCCCTTTCCCTCTGTCACAGTAATTTTTAAATAATGATTTCAAAACAGCCTCCCATTTTGTCCTGGAACATGAAAATTTTGCATTGTGAAACTTTTTCAGTAATTTAGTTGTACAATCCATACTACGAAAACTTTGTGAATTATGGTATGAGATGCAAATGTTCCCTTCATTGCAGCCCGCTGTTTTTCATCTTCAGAATAATTTGAAGTTTTAAAAACACTTGTTACTTTACAACTGGAAGCTGATGCATCTAATGATTGCTTATGTTTGTTGGTGGTCAAGTGTTTCGTTATCACTGCTTTGCCCCCAACTGCAGTATAAAATTCTCTGCTGCAAATATTGCAGAAAACAATGGTATCTTTCTTTGATATGATGAATAGAAGTTCCTTTTTCAACTTATTGAAATGGCATTTATTCTTTTTTGATTTTTTTCATCCCTTAAATGAAATTAAAAATAAAATATAGAGCCACCTGAACGATGGAAGCACATCAGGAACTGAAATCGTTACATCATGGTAGATGAATTTTCCAGAAGCTAAATTAACAAAACTAAATATCAAACAAAACCACTAATCTGGAGTGATATTTGGGCGTATTTATCATTTTCTAATTAAAAAAAGTCTGTTTTATGAAACTATTTAATCAAAATGTGTTATTAATAGATATTGTTTGAGGTTACATTTCCACTTTAAAACTCAAATTTTGGGAAAATACTTGTAAATAAAATTATACATATTTGGAAATTATTAAATAGATAATGAATTAATAAAACATGAATTGTGCTTACCTGTCTATGATTGAATATTCACTGAGAAAGAAATAATTTTGAGTCTACAATGTTGTATGTGCCATGTCGTGTTTCAGTAAGAAGTACACGAAGACATTTGTGTGCTCGGTATATTGTGCGCTCTCTCAAGGTCTCCCATGCAGAGCGCATGTGTCTCCTAATCGTGTCTTGCCGCACTGTGCTGATCTTCGATGAATCGTCGTGTCAAATACAAATACGTCACATCACACTCAATGGATCGACTCTGCATCGATCGAATACGGACATTTACAAATTAGTCTTCCAATATCAAAAAGGAGGACATGTAGGAGGACACTTTTCGAGGGAGGACAGAACTTACAAAAGAAGGACTGTCCTCCTTAAAGGAGGACAATTGGTCACCTTAAAATATCAAAATTCTATTTCAAATTCTATTATTTCATGCTTGTTATCACTTGAAAAGCATTTTTTGGTAGCTTTTTTTTCCTTGACACTTTTAGTAATAATCTTCTTTATCCCTGTGAGTTGGGTAGGGATAGTATTAATTTTCATAGTCTTTTGACAGATTGGAAAACTAAGACACAAAGGTGGTAAATTACTTATTCTCTGAGAACAAATGATAAATAAGTAACAAAGCCTATACTTAAACGTTTTGCTCCTGATTTCTACCCCAAGAATTTTTTCTCTCTATTCTCCTCTAGGAAATTTATGTTTTCATCAAGCAAATATTCCAATTACTAAATATTTCAGATAACCTTACAATATTTCACATAACCTTAGAAAAATGTTTTGAAAACAGGATTTCAAATTCCAGCTGAATTAATAATGCTGTTTAAAAACCTAATTCCTAATGCTTTCCTTTCTTTTAAAAAATTTTTTTCCACAGTAACAGTTCTCACAACTACATTTAACAATCATAGGGTTTGGGGGGAAACGTGAGGAGACAGTGGGAGACGATGAGAACAAGAGAGGTCAGAGGGAGGGCTGAGCCATTAGCTAAGCTAGAGGAGCCACTGGGATGAGTGGATTTGAAGGTGAGTCTGCATGGAGGGGGCTAAGCATGGTTCAGGTGCATTAGTTTAAATTTCCAGGTGTGAAATCTACAAGTCAGTTGAAAATACAGTTCTAGAATTCTGGAGAAAGCCTGGACTGGACATGTACGATTGGTATTGATTAGTATACAGATGGTTGCCAGAATCTTGGGACTGGAGAAAATCATTCAGGGTGTGGGAAATAAGGAGAAAAAAATATGAAATGCCAACCTTTCTGTGGATAGAAAAAGAGGAACCAAGAAGATATCCAGTGAGAAGAGTCAGAGAGGGGAGAGAAAAAGCAGGGGAGGGCAGTGTCTTGAAAGCCAAGGGAAGAGAAGAAGTCTCCTCTCTTCCCACACCAACCTTGTCTTCTCCCAGGATCCCCCACTTCAGTAAATGGCTCTCCATCTACCTAGCTGCTCAAGGAAGCAAACAGTTATCTTTCTGATTTACTCCCACAACCTACTCCCATCAACAAGTCTTACCCATTCAATTCCTAATTGTATCTGAATTTGTTGACTTTTTCCCCTTTCCATTGGTACCTCCCATTCCACAATTACAAGACACTGAACTTCTCCTCTGGACAACTGCTGTAGCCTCTTTAGTCATCTACAGGCTTCTGATCCTCCCTTCACCTACTAGACCCCCTGGTCAGCAAACTGCGGCTCGGGAGCTACATGCGGCTCTTTGGGCCCTTGAGTGTGGCTCTTCCACAAAATACCAATTGCGGGCGCTACCTAGATAAGGAATGTACCTACCTATATAGTTTAAGTTTAAAAAATTTGGCTCTCAAAAGAAATTCAATCATTGTACTGTTGATATTTGGCTCTGTTGACTAATGAATTTGCTGACCACTGCTTCTCCACTCGGCAGACAGAACACTTTTAGGAAAGCACAAGTAAGATTTTATTAATTCTCTGATAAAAAATCTTCCGATGACTTTCCATTGCACTTTAATGAAAATCTAAACTCTTAAAAATGTTTATTTTATTAATTTTAGAGAGGAAGGGAGAGAGACACGGAGAGAGACAGAAACATTGATCTGTTCCTGTATGTGCCCTGACCAAGGATCAAACCAGCAACCTCTGTGCTTCAGAATGATGCTCTGACCAACTGAGCTATCTGGCCAGGGCTAAAATCTAAACTTTTATCATGATCTTAATGGACTCATATCTGGCTCCTGTTCAGCTCTCTGACCCCATCCTGTACCATTCTCTCCTTGTTCGTGAAATCCAGACACAACAGCCTTCTTTCTGTTCTTTGAATGTATCAAGTTCATTCCCTCTCAGGCTCTTGCCTTTGTTGCTTCTTTGTCTACAATGCTCTGCCTAAGACTTATGCAAGATTGGTTCTTGCTTTCAGTCAGGCTTCAGACTAATAAATAGCACCTCACAGAAAGGTCTTTCTTGACCACCCCATCTGATTAGCAGATACCCACTGTGTTAGTTTGTTAGCGTCGCTATAACAAAGTACTGCTGATGGGGTGGCTTAAGCAACAAATTTATTGTCTCACACTCCTGGAGGCTAGAAGTCCAAAATCAAGGTGTTGGCAGGGTTCACTCCTCCTGAGGGCTGTGAGGGAGAATCTGTTCTTGGCTTCTCTCATTGGCTTGTAGACAGCTATCTTTTCCCTATGTCTCATCACATCATCTTACTTCTATACAAGTCTCTGTGTCCAAATTTTTCCTTTTTATAAGGACATTGGTCATATTGGATTAGATCCCATCCTAATGATTTCACTTTAACTTGATTACCCCTGTAAAGTCTCTAAGTCCAAATAAAGTCACACTCTGAGGCACTGGGGGGTTTAAACCAGTGGTGGGATTCAGCTGGTTTGCACCAGTTCGGCAGAACAGATACCTAATTTTTTGTTGAGTTTGGCAAACTGATTGTTAAAATGGCACTTGTAATCAAGGTTCTCTCTAAGGCCAGCACCTGGGCAGCTGCCCAATGTAGAAATCACAAATTTACATTCATTACTCTTTTTTTTAAAATGATTTTTTAAAAAGATTTTATTTGTTCATTCCCAGAGAAAGAGAAGGGGAGAGAGAGAGAGAGAGAGAGAGAGAGAGAGAGAGAGAGGAGGGGGGAGGAGCAGGAAGCGTCAACTCCCATACGTGCCTTGACCAGTCAAGCCCAGGGCTTCAAACCAGCAACCTCAGTGTTCCAGGTTGATGCTTTATCGTCTGAGCCACCACAGGTCAGCTTCATTATTATTATTATTATTATTTTTACAGAGGCAGAGATAGACAGGGACAGACAGACAGGAACGGAGAGAGATGAGAAGCATCAATCATCAGTTTCTCATTGCGTGTTGTGACTTCTTAGTTGTTCATTGATTGCTTTCTCACATGTGCCTTGACCGTGGGCCTTCAGCAGACCGAGTAACCCCCTGCTGGAGCCAGCGACCTTGAGTCCAAGCTGGTGAGCTCTTTGCTCAAGCCAGATGAGCCTGCACTCAAGCTGGCGACCTCGGGGTCTCGAACCTGGGTCCTTCCGCATCCCAGTCCGACGCTCTGTCCACTGCGCCACCACCTGGTCAGGCTCATTTTTTTTTTTTTTTTAACATTCATCTGTCCATAGGTGAAAAAAATTGCAGGTGAGGGCACCAATCAAGAAGCAGTGTGGAAATATCATAAATAACGGCTTTATTGGTTTTTTTTGGTCAGGTATTATTTAATATTTTTTCATTAATATTTTAAAACTTCTGTATAATCTAGTTTTGTTTACCTCTTTTATTGCTCTCATTTGGATACTAAATGCATGAAATAATAAACTTCCTTTTAGCATATCATCTTTTTATACTTAAAATGGTCCTTAAGGCAGAGAACCTGTTGTTAAATTATTTGAATCCCACCACTGGTTAGGACTCCAAAATATATGGGGACACAATTCGACCCGTAATGCCCACATTCAACCGCTATCACATCACAGTTTCATCTTCTTCATAGCATTTATCTTTATCTGAACGCATACTGTTCATTTTCTGCTTGCATTCTATTATTTGCCTGTGGCAGCTCCAGAGAACAGGAACCTAGCCTGTCTTTGGAGTCGACTCATTGTGCCCCTGATAATGCCCCTGTTGCCATAGATACCAGCAGCTTCTCACTGCAAGCATCTGCACATTCTGAGATTTTCCTCTTGCATGAGACAGGCAGAAGGTATTGGAAAGTTACTGACAGGTGAGAATTTGTAGCAGAATACACTTTACCTAGCCCTTGTGGGGCACAGTGGTGAAGTTTGCTTTCTGCCGCCTCTAAACGAGACTGAGCCAAGTTATCAACTCTGCTCATGAATGTACCTATCTTGGCTTTTCCCCATTCTCTGTGTACTTCCTCACCTCCTTACTTGTGTTTCCTGGGGTTCCTTCCTAAATAAACTACTTACACTGAACTCCTGTTTACGGGTCTGCTTCCTAAGGGAAACTGGCTTAAGATCATCTTTATTACTATATTTCTGGAGCTTAGAACAGTATATAATACAACATTTATGGTAAATACTCAGTTAGTTAGAATGAATGAATCAACAGAGGGAAGTGGTCCTGGACACTGTCAAATGTTGTAGAAAGATGTTCAGTAAAAGAAAACTTTAAAAAAGTCAATTTGGTAATTGTGAGGTCAGTAAACACTGCTAAAGGAGCTTATTAGAATGGCAGAGGAAAAAGTCTGATCTTGGTGGGTAATGAGGTGAGAATGATAGGCATTAAGGGACAGCAAGGAGTTAGCTTTATAAGAGAGCAGAGTGAATGAGTATGGATGGAGGACTTAGCATGGGGAAATATGTAGATAACTCTGCTACTCCAAGGAAGTAGGCAGAAGTCAAGACCTGGTAACCAGAAATATGAATATATGTATACTTATAAAGTTATATATACAATAATACTTTTTACTTATGATTTAATAAGTAACAGGTGTTCATTGCAAAACATGTGGACAATAAAACCAATAACGTTTATAAAGCACTTAAAATATTCCAGACTCTGGTCTATGTGCTGTACATGTTATAACTCATTTACTCCTTGAATTACCATATGAAGTAGGTACCATTACTATATCTATATCTGTATCTATCTATATCTATATCTATATCTATATCTATATCTATATCTATAGCTATAGCTATAGCTATAGCTATCTATTTTTTTGATGAGAGAGTGAGTCTATTGCTTAAGGCCACAAGACCGGTAAATGACAGACCAGGAAGTGAACCTACATTATCTACATTGTTTCAGAGTTATTCTGTATCATACACAAAGAAAAAACCAAAGAGGAAAACATCCATCAGAGAAAATAAACATGTACAGAATATTTAGATATCAACAGAGATCATCAGTTCACTGCTGATGCTTCTCTCTTCTTGGGGAAAGAGGAATCTGGTAGTAAGTGGCACTCGGAACTCAAGCTTAATAGTAACAGTTTGAAGATGTGCCTTCTGGGAAAAGAGAAAAAGATCTGGTTGAAGATTTTAGCAGCAATAATGAACCAGTTTGAGGCTGAGGCTGCAAACCCTAAATTTAGGGAGGATCAGTTGGCATAGTTTGGTGATTTTCTCAGGGGCAATGGAATGTTGGGTAAGAGCAACTGGAGGTTTTCTGTGGGAGGTACACAGAAGGTCAGGAGAAATTGACAGTTTTAACAAGAGCAAGGTTGAATTGATTGCATCTTCATCTGAGATCCCCAAATGCAAACTTGGAGACTGAGCAAACTGAGAGGTGATTCTAGGAAAAATGCTGGTAGGGGAGAAGAGGAGTGAGACAAGAAAGAAGCCAATAAAAGGAATGCACTTCAGGCAAGAACTTAGTCCTGCTGGGTTTCTCTTGGAGTCAGTGTAGAAGTACACCCCAGAGGGCGGGTGTCCTTAACACACTGCTTCCCATTAGCCATTCTCATTAGGACTGTCGTGGGGTAACCATGGGCTGGGAGCCACCATACCCACAGACAGAGAAGACTCTGATGGCCAGAGAAAGACGTTAGACAAAGAGATGCTGGCTGTTAAAAGTCTGGTCAGTGTGCACTGAAAGGTAATGCCTGAGGAGATAAGGAACAGGCATCAAATGTCTGCTACAGATGGACCATGGGTTTGTGACTGGATCAGAGAGGAGGCGAAGCTATCAGAAGACTAAGAGAAGAGGGGAACAGTTCTGGGATGAATGTCTTTTTGAAAACTATTTTGAATAGGTAATATTGGCATATGGTATAAAATTGAAGTATGAAAGAGTATAAGTGAAAAGTCTTTTCTCACCATCTACCACTATCTTCTACTATTGCTAGTTTCTTGATATCCTTTTAGAGACAGTATAACAGATAATAAGTGTGTGTATATTATAGGCACAGATACTATACATGTATATTATATATGTACATATTATAGATATAGGCTTTATATGTATGTATATATACCCAAATATATTACAGGTATAGTTAATGTGTTATTGATTTTTACATAAATTACCCACACAAGTGATAGTACATAATAAAGTATTCATGCAGTGTGTTATTGAGCATACTCATGTGATCTGTCTGATAAATGCTTCAGAATAGAATAGCTGGGTCAAAGAGCATGTGCATATAAAATATTGATAGACAGTGATGAATTTCCTTGTACCAAGATGCATACCCATGGGACTGACCATCACAGTGAGGCCAAAGAGTGAAAGTGTGGGGAACAGAGATAGAAGAAAAGAAGGAGCAATCAGACACTGAAATGTCTCTGGTGGAGGAGCTCCCTCTTCTGACAAGGTCCAGGGTGTGGTTGTACGAGGAAGTTGGTGTGGGGCAGTTTATAGGCAAAGGTCAATGAAGTAGAGGAGATGAAGGAACTATGAGGTGTCCAAATGACTCAACCAGATGATGAGAAAGCCAGTCCCTCCTGGTGAGTTGTTAAGATCTTGTGAAATGTGATTAGAGACATCTTTAGCTTCCCGTAAAATCTAGCAGGGAAAAGACACTGGATGCCTCCCAGTCCTTTCTACTCTGTGGAGCAAAAAACTCTTCACACTTGATCTCTCTGAGGAGGAAGGATATCAATCAACACGGCTGCTTCAGGGGACACGCAATGATGGTTCCATTTTTTCTTCTGGTATCAGTGGCAGTGGGAATGGCAGGGCTGTGTTCCCAGATCTTCTGGCTTCAAGTGTGTGGTGCCTCTTTCTTGTTAATAAAACCAATAACAGCAGTAACAACAATAAAGGTTAATGTGCAGAATCAGTTAGGAATTATATCCAGCAGTAGGTCATTTAAATACTGGTTTAAACCCGAGATGAATTCTCTTTTCTCTCCTCTAACATGAAGTCCAGGGACAAAGCATTCCAGAAAAGGCATAGCAGCTTCACAAAGCCATTGGTGTCTCAGGCTTCCTCTGTCTTTCTGCTCTGCCTCCCCAGTGCTTACTTCCATCCTCATGGTTTCTAAGGGGCTGCTGGAGTTCTAGCTCTCTTGTTCATGTTCCATGCTAGAAAAAAGAAAAGGGTTGTTAAATGTTGGTCAAATAAGTTTGTAAATATGATATATAGGTTTGCTCGCTTATAGTTTGCATTGGGTGTGGGGGACAAGCTGTAAGCAGGTCGGGTTGTTTTAAGACTTAGTTTTAGGACTAAGGCTTAGTTTTAAGACTAAGCCTTTCCCACTGTAAAGCCAGCATCCACGGCCACCATCACAGCTGCCTGGCTCATGCAGTTTTGCATTAGATTTGGACAGTTGGTAATGAACCACGGAGCTAAAAACTGGTGGGCCATTAGCTTTACTCCTAGCTTGCACTCAGTGGGCAAGTAAAAACACACACTGCGCTCCAAAACCCACTCATTTAGTGCTTACAAAGCTACTGACTCATTCGAGTTTCCTAGAATCAAAGGTTTCTAGCTCATCAGACTTATTCACCTCTGTTCCTCATCTCCTTCTCTCTGCACAAACTCTGCACAAACTGGCTTCTCACTCAGCACTCCACCATCTTAGCTGCTTCTCCTGGCCTCCACATGGCCTTTTATCTGCTCTCCTCTCTGCTCTCTCCTCTAATGCTAATCTCAGGAACTTAGAGCAAGCTCCTGTCTGCCCCACTTTATAGTGTAGAAATCCAAACCTTTAATTCAATATACAATCAAGGAAGTCTCTGATACAAAGCCACTTATCTGAGGCATGAGATTCCTCATGAGAGTGCACCACCCTACATCAAAAAGGGTGGGAAAGGCTTAGTCTTAAAACTAAGCCTTAGTCTATAAGAATCCTGCTTGCTTACAGCCTGTCCCCCCACATCCAATGCAAACTATAGGTGAGCAAACATATATATTATTATTTACAAACTTATTTGACCAACACTTACCCTAAGTGACTTTGTATCAGAGACTTCCTTGTTTGTATAGTGGATTAAAGGTCTTGATTTCTACACTATAAAATGGGGCAGACCAGGAGCTTGCTCTTTGTCGGTTCCTGAGATTAGTATTAGAGAGGAGAGCAGAGAAAGGCCACGTGGAGGAGGCCAGGAGAAGCAGCCAAGATGGCGGACTGCTGAAGGAGAAGCCAGTTTGTGCAGAGTTTGTGCAGGGAAAGGAGATGGGGAACAGAAGTGAATAAGGCTGGTAAGGTAGAAAACTTTGATTCTAGGAAACTCAGACAAGTCAGTGGCTTTGGGAGCCCTGAATGGAAAGGGAAGTGTTTTCCCACTGTGTGTATTTATTGCCCGCTGGGTGCAAGTTAGGATAAAGATGATGACCCACCAGTTCTGGCCCACCATTGTTTCATTACCATCTGTCCGAATCAAATGCGAACCTGCATGGGCCAGGCGGCTGTGATGGTGGCCGTGGCTACTGGCCTTACATTAAAAAAATAAATAAAACAAAATTCAATTGAGTAAATCTGAACTTCTAATCAGCTTTTTAAGCAATGCACAAATTGGGCAGCTCCCATCTAGGAACTAGAAAGGGTGCTTTCAGGGGTTGTACAAAATAGAAAGTTTTTATTTAAAAAAAAAAAAAGGCTGAGGCATAGAAGTTATTATCAAAAGAAAAGAAAGGATTATTTTGGGTCCAGAACAATGGAGAAGGGTTTTTATCATACAGATTACTTCTTCTTTCTATGAAGTGGGCAGAGGCATGGAGCAAGACTATGTGATAGACCAGTGGTCCCCAACCCCAGGGCCGCGGACCAGTAGCAGTCCATGGGCCATTTGGTACCTGTCTGTGGAGAAAAAATAAATAACTTACATTATTTCCGTTTTATTTATATTTAAGTCTGAATGATGTTTTATTTTTAAAAAATAACCAGATTCCCTCTGTTACATCCGTCTAAGACTCACTCTTGACGGTTGTCTTGGTCACATGATACATTTATCCGGCCCACCCTAAAGGCTGGTCTGTGAAAATATTTTCTGACATTAAACCTGTCCCTGCCCTGGCCGGATGCCTCAGCGGTAGAGCGTCAGCCTGGCGTGCGGGGGAACCCGGGTTCGATTCCCGGCCAGGGCACATAGGAGAAGCGCCCATTTGCTTCTCCACCCCCTCCCCTCCTTCCTCTCTGTCTCTCTCTTACCCTCCAGCAGCCAAGGCTCCATTGGAGCAAAAGATGGCCCGGGCGCTGGGGATGGCTCCTTGGCCTCTGCCCCAGGCGCTAGAGTGGCTCTGGTCGTGGCAGAGCGATGCCCCCGAGGGGCAGAGCTTTGCCCCTGGTGGGCGTGCCGGGTGGATCCTGGTCGGGTGCATGCGGGAGTCTGACTGTCTCTCCCCGTTTCCAGCTTTAGAAAAATACAAAAAAAAAAAAAAGATTACAAAAAAAAAAACACCTGTCCATGGCCCAAAAAAGGTTGGGGACCATTGTGATAGACTACTTCATTGGTGTAGACCAGAAAATTCCAGGCAGTGATTAAGATTATTTCCTGGGAAAGGATGAAATAGCAACTAGGTCAGGTATTAGATCTAGGTTTGGTATCATAGGCTTTAGTAACAGTGACACCACTTGGGGTCTGTGGTTATCTCTTTAGCAGAGTCAAAGGTAAAAGGGTGTATGCCAGGTGAATCAGCATCCCCCACCCTGACGTTTTACAGCTTTCCCGGAATCCACATTCAGTAACTGGACCTTACATCTCACTACACGGTTTACAGTCACGCCATGCCATCACCCCTATCTGCAGGGAGTCTGGAAACCTACTGTTAGCTAGGCTCATTGCTGCCCCAACAAATCAGAGTTCTCTTAGTAAAGAAAAGGAGGAGAATGGACATTGATTGGCAGTCTCTCCTTGATATCCTAAGCACTTTGCATTTATAAAAAAGTTTACTTATTTTTATTGTAGTGAAGTATCCATGACATCAGTTTACCATTTCAACCATTTAAAAATGTTCAGTTTAGTGGTTTTAAGTACATTCCCAGTGTCATGTAACCACCATTCATTTTCACCCTCATGACCTAATCAACTCGCAAAGATCCTGTCTTCTAATGCCATCATATTGAGCATTAGGATTTTGACATATGAATTTTTCAAGGACACAAAGGTTCAGACCATAGCAGTTGTTTCTGCTTTTGACAATTGTGGATAATGCTGATATAAACACTGGTGTATAAATCTCTGAGTTTCTTCTTCCATTTCTTCTGGGCATATACCTAAGGGTGAAATTGCTGGATTACATGGTAATTCTATGTTTAACTTTTTGAAGAGTCTCCAAAAATACTTCACATTTTGTATCTTATTTAATCTTCACAAACTCACAACTGTTGCAACCACACATTGAAATTCTGATAGAGAGGAGCCACCCACTCTGGACCCAGGTGAGCCCCAGCAGGATAATGCCACCCTCTGTCTCTGTTGGGGAACTCCTGTGTAGTAGATGCCAAAGTGAACTGGATGGGATTATCTCCATCTCAGAAATGAGGAAAGGAAGGTAAAAGGCTAAGTCAGCTTCTTGGTAATGCTATACCCCCCTCTTCTCTTGGTAATGAAAACTCCACCAACTTTCCCTGGCTCTCTGATAAAAATTCTCACCCAGTGCTTGCAGGCAACCTTATTTAGTCTATACTAGATTTTCCTGACCAGTGTAGACTTGTAAAGAACACACCATGAGGTTCCAGAGAGCAGGTATTTCAATCCTTATGCTTGACGTCAAGCCAACATGTCACACATTAATTGAGGAGATGGAAGATGAACTTAGTTTATTCGATTCCCAGTAATGGTTCTAAGTGCACATTAGTAGAGTGGTAGGGACTATGGCCTCCAGAGCTAGATGGCTTGTGTTCAGATTCTAGCTCTGTTATTTGTTGTGTGAGCTTCATTGCAATTATTTAATTTCTTTGTGGCTCATCTTCCTACCTGTAAGTTGGGGACTCATAATAGTGTTTTATCTGTTCACATGATTGTCACCTGAGTTAACATGTTTAAGCAAGTACTTTGGAAAGCTGCTTGCACTCTATTAGAGCTCTGTATGGGGGGTACTGTTAGCAGTATTGACATGATTATACCCAGGAAATGTTAATTCTTTCAATCATAACAGTTCATAACAAGCTGACTATGGATCATCATTATAGTTCTAGTAATTAAAAAGAAAAGAAAGAAGGAAAAATTAGGAGCACACACTGGAACAAAGCACGGAGAGACACAGCCAGATGGGTTGAAAAAGTCACTGGACTTTGACAATCTTTGGTCTGAAGTCATAAGCTTAAAAATGCTAACCACTTGGCATCTGAAATTCATCTCTCACCTCCAAATTGAAGTCAATTCTACTATATTTATTGCATTATTGTGAGGACTTACTGAGGCAAAGATAGGGCATTATAAACTGTTATTGCTAAACAAATGTAAAGGCTTAGATTAACAACCCAAAGTAGCTTTGTTAGCTCCTAGTATCTCTGTCTAAAGAGATTTGGTGTTTGTCATCAGGTCTTGGCACTAAAACCCAGGGAGACTGTGGAAAAAGTGGAGAAAGCTCAGAAGCCAAAGACAGACATTAGGAGGAGCTGGAATTCCCACATAGTTCATTTGGACCAGATGAGTGTCTGCCAACTGAAGATGGAAGTAGGCTGAACTGTACCACAGTCTGAGGAAGTCGGGCTAGTTTCATAAACATCGAATTTAAAATACCAACAAGAGTTCTTCCCCCCCCCCCCCAAAAAAAGAAAGAGGTGTAATTTGTGTCCTCCCTCTGTGATTATCCAGTTGTAACAGAGAAGTGGAAGAGACCCAGCTGTGAGAGACACTGAAAGCTCTCCAGCCTTTAGATAGCAGGCTTAGACCTGACTGATTTTGTGAGGTCACCAGGAACTAGCTATTTATTTAGCAGTCACCTTGCACCATCTATGGGTACTGTGTTTTATTGCAATTTCAGAAGCAGAGGCTGTGATACCTGCAGAAAGGGTGGGTGGATTTAATTTTAAAAACTCCTCTCCTTTGCTCGTGAAAGCTGTTTTCATGAAGGGGAGTTTGGTTGTTGTTGTTGTTTTTGTATTTGTAATGCAATACTTTTTTGTCACTAATAATAATTCTTTGTTTGGAACAAGTGGGGAGATTTTCCCTGGAGATGTAGACAGGCATGAGGAAGGATCTGGATGCCTGGATCCTGTTAGCTACTGTGTTTCTAATAGCAGGAAGTCCTTCCCTCTATATCACATGACCAAGACATCATTAAAAAAGAAATATTGTGAAGCTAGTATTTTCCCATAGCTTGATGGAAAAGAGAGTTGAAGTGATTTCTGCTTTTCATTGTTCCAATGTTTTATTCTTAGCACCAACTGGTGTAGGGAACACCACTGACTGGGGCAAAGGAAACCCTAAGTACTGTGAAGGGCAGGACAGAAAATGTGGGGAAGACATTTTGGAGGGGGTGATGTGGGTTCTAGATTTTTAAAGAAATGACATTCACTGAAAAGAGGGAAGGCTGGTAGAGAAGACCACCTGCAACCCTGTGCTCTGTCTGCAGTTTAAGACAAGTTCACATGAAAAGAGAAAATGAGTTTCTCATGTGGTTGTCTCATATTAAACTTCTTTCCTCTGTTTCTCCATGTCTATGTCACCTGCCTATTTTCCTACTAAGTCTATTTCTGTACTAAACTCCTTCAGACTCTCCCTGGTCTAACCACTTTTAGTTTCTGGAAAGCATCATTTCCTCCATCTGTAGATACTTTTGTGTCTGCTGCCTGCCTCTACCCAAGACCCCCTTTATTCTGGTAATTCCTCTTCACCCTGTCAATTTCAGTTTAAAAGTCACTTTCTGTAAGAGTCTGTGCCTGACCCCTAGATGAGGAGAGATCTTCTTGTACCTGTGGTGCATCCCATTCTTACCTCTTTTGGAATTTCTATCATACTTGTGGGATTGCCTCCGCAACATCTGTTTTCTCTTTGTTGCAAGTATGGGATCGTGTCTGTATCCCCATTGTCCAGTATGAGACATATGGATAGGTCATGAGGGGAAAATAGCAATGGCATTGTATATGTATTCCATTATGAAATTTTGTTTGGAGAATGTGTTAGAGGGCAAGTAAAAGGTGTTCAAATGTGCCCATTCATTAATTCACAGTAAAGTTGAGAGAGAGAATGTTGTAGGTGCCATTTTCCATAGTAATGGGTGGGCTCCCATTTTCTGATCTTCCTTTGGTCCTGTAGGGAAAAGGAGTAATGCTTTGGAATGGAAGTTCTGCTTTCACTCCTGCCCCCAAGGGTAAAATAAGATGGTGACTGTGCAGAAAGGTCCCTGGTTGACACAAGACAAGACCACTAAACTCAGGGAAAGGGGACACCAATTAATTGAGAAAAAATATTTCCCAGAGTGCACAGGAAAATTGGAAAGATTATGTCCATAATACAACCCTTTAAAATAATATGTAACAGTATATAATAAACTACAAAGAAGATCATGCTGAGGCTTGAATGCACTGAATCCAAATGCAGATCTAAGAGAATGCTGGCTATTAAGATGTGCAAGCATACTTTAAGAAGCTGAAAATGCTCAAATAAACAACTTATCCCTGCATCTAAAAGAATTAGAAAAAGAACAACAAATAAAGCACAGAGGAAGTAGTTGGAAGGAAATAACAAAGGTCAGAGCAGAAATAAATGACAAAGAGGCTAAAACAACAATACAAAAATCAATGAAACCAAGAGCTGGTTCTTTGAAAAGGTAAACAAGATGGAAAAACCTTTAACCAGACTCATCAAGAAAAAAAGAGAAAGAACTCAAATAAATAAAATTAGAAATGAAAAAGGAGAAGTAACAACTGACACTGCAGAAATACAAAAGATTGTAAGAAAATACTAAGAAGATTTATATGCCAAAAAATTGGACAACCTAAGTGAAATGAATAAAATCCTACAAACATACAATCTTCCAAAACACAATCTGAAAGAACAAAAAACCTAAACAGACCAATTACAACAAATGAAATTGCAACAGTTATCAAAAAACTTCCAGCAAAAAAAAAAAAAGTCCTAGACCAGATGGCTTCACAGGCAAATTTTACCAAACATTCAAAGAAGAACTAACATCTATCCTTCTCAAGCTATTTCAGAAATTACAAAAGGAAGGAAGACTTCCAAGCTCCTTTTATGAGGCAAGCATAATCCTCATTCCAAAACCAGGTAAAGACGCTACAAAGAAAGAAAACTATAGGCCAATATCTCTGATGAACATAGATGCTAAAATTCTCAACAAAATATTAGCAAACTGGATCCAGCAATACATGAAAAAAATCATACATCATGATTAAGTGGGATTTATTTTGGGGAGGCAAGGTTGATACAATATTCACAAATCAATCAATGTAATTCATCACATAAACAAAAAAAGGATAAAAATCACATGATTATGGAGAAAAAGCATTTGATAAAATCCATCACCCATTTATGATCAAAACTCTCAGCAAAGTGGGAATACAGGAAACATACCTCAACATAATAAAGGCCATCTATGATAAACCAACAGCCAACATCATACTCAATGGGCAAAAATTAAAAGCAATCCCCTTAAGATCAGGAACAAGGCAGGGGTGTCCCCTTTCACCACTCTTATTCAACATAGTTTTGGAAGTCCTAGCCACAATAATCAGACAACAAGAAGAAATAAAAGACATTGAAACCGGAAAAGAAAAAGTAAAACTATCATTATTTGCTGACGACATGATTCTGTACATAGAAAATCCTAAAGTCTCAGTCAAATAACTACTAAACCTGATAAATAAATTCAGCAAGGTGGCAGGATATAAAATTAATATTCAGAAATCAGTGGCATTTTTATACACCAACAATAAACTGTCTGAAAGAGGAATTAAGAAAACAATCTCCTTCACTATTGCAACAACAACAACCAAAAAGTAGCTAGGAGTAAATTTAACCAAGGAGGTAAAAGACTTGTACTCAGAAAATTATAAGACATTGAAAAAAGAAATCAAGGAAGATACAAACAAGTGGAAGCATGTTCATGAATAGGGAGAATGACCATCATTAAAATGTCTATATTACCCAAAGCAATCTATAACTTCAATACAATTCCTATCAAAAAAGCAATGGAATACTTCAAAGATATAGAACAAATATTCCAAAAATTTATATGGAACCAAAATAGAACACAAATAGCCTCAGCAATCTTGAAAATGAAGAATTAAGTGGGAGGTATCACACTTCCTGATATCAAGTTATACTATAAGGCCGTTATAATCAAAACTGCTTGGTACTGGCATAAGAACAGACATGCAGATCAATGGAACAGAACAGAGAACCCAGAAATAAACCCACATCTTTATTGTCAATTGATATTTGACAAAGGAGGTAAGAGCATGCAATGAAGTAAAGACAGTCTCTTTAATAAATGGTGTTGGAAAAATTGGACAGCTACCTGCAACAAAATGAAACCAGACCACCAACTTACATCATTCACAAAAATAAACTCAAAATAGATAAAAGACTTAACTGTAAGTCATGAAACCATAAACATCTTGGAAGAAATCTTTCATAGCAATATTTTTGCCGATTCTTCTCCATAGGCAAGTGAAATAAAGGACAAAATAAGCAAAAGGAACTATATCAAACTAAAAAGCTTTTTTCACAGTGAAAGACACCATTAACAAAATAAAAAGACAACTCACACAATAGGAGAACATATTTGCCAATATGTCTGATAAGGGATTAATAATCTCAAATTTATAAAGAACTTCTAAAACTCAACACCAGGAAGATAAACAATCCAATTAAAAAATGGGCACGATAGCGTGTGGAGGACCCGGGTTCGATTCCCGACCAGGGCACACAGGAGAAGTGCCCATTTGCTTCTCCACCCCTCCGCCGCGCCTTCCTCTCTGTCTCTCTCTTCCCCTCCCGCAGCCAAGGCTCCATTGGAGCAAAGATGGCCCGGGCGCTGGGGATGGCTCTGTGGCCTCTGCCTCAGGCGCTAGAGTGGCTCTGGTCGCAACATGGTGATGCCCAGGATGGGCAGAGCATCGCCCCCTGGTGGGCAGAGCATCACCCGTGGTGGGTGTGCCGGGTGGATCCCGGTCGGGCGCATGCGGGAGTCTGTCTGACTGTCTCTCCCTGTTTCCAGCTTCAGAAAAATGCAAAAAAAAAAAAAAAAAAAAAAAAAATGGGCACGAGAACTGAATAGATGCTTCTCCAAAGAAGACATACAGATGGCCAATAGGCATATGAAAAAAATGTTCAATGTCACTAATCATCAGAGAAATGCAAATTACAATGAGTTACCACCTCACACCTGTTAGAATGGCGCTCATTAACAAATCAACACATAATAAGTGCTGGCAAGAGTGTGGAGTAAAGGGAACCCTCCTGTACTGCTGGTGGGAATACAGACTTGTGCAGCCACTGTGGAAAACAGTATGGTATTTCCTAAAAAAATTAACGATGGAACTGCCTTTTGACCCAGCTATTCTACTTTTAGAAATATATCCTAAGAATACCAAATCACTGATTCAAAAGAAAATCTGCATCTCCATGTTTATTGCAGCATTGTTTACAATAGCCAAGTTCTGGAAACAGACCAAGTGCCCGTCAGTGGACAAGTGGATTAAAAAGTATTCCACACACTCAATGGAATACTACACGGCCATGAGAAAGAAGACAATCTTACCTTTTGCGATGGTATGGGTGGACCTAGAGATTATTATGCTAAGTGAAATAAGCCAGGCAGAGAGACAAATATCATATGACCTCACTTATATGTGGAATCTAATGAACAAAGTGAACTGAGGAACAGAATAGAGGCAGAGATGGGGTCACAGGGAGCAGAGGGACAGCTGTCAGAGGGAAGGGGGATGAGGGGATGGGATCAGAGAAGGTGAAGGGATTTGTGAATTTATATATACATAACACAGAGATACAGATAACAGGACAGCAAATCCCAGAGGGAGGGGAAAGGGACTTAGGGGGAGGGGGACAAAAGGGGTATAATGGGGGGCATGGGGGTGGGAGGTAAGGGTGTTATATTGAGTGGGACACTTGAATCCATGTTAACACAATAAATCAAAATTAATAAAAATTTTTAAAAAAGAAAAAAAAAGGAAAGGAAAAAGGAAGAAATGCAAGCAGTTTGAACTAGGAGGAGATAAGAAGAGAAAGGTGATCCAGTTCTGAGCTTCATCTTTTGTTTTATTATGAAGACAATAAAATTTTGAGGTTATGAAGGTGAAAAAGAAAAATGGTATCCTATGAGGTTAATTTGGCTGTTGTATTTCGGGGGAATTGGAGGAAATTGGTCTGGAGGGGAGGTGAGTGTGAGGGCTGGAACCAAATCTACGGAGCAGGGTCTGAAGGAAGATCTGGGCTCAGTCTGTGGGGGGCTAAGGGTCACTAGTGCAGCAGCCCAGGGGTCCGGGGCACCTGACTCAGCAGTTAGTGTGAAGATAACCCGGAAAACTGTTCACAGAACTTTGCAAGCAACGGTTGCCTCACATGTCCCGGGGCCAACTGAGTGTCCTGTCAGCATTATTTGAAGCTCATGAGAGAATTGCTTTGAGTTGTCAGTTGGAAGCACCTGATTCTACAAAGCTAGTATGAATATAAGAACTGACATGCAGCCTGGTCATTTGACTTCTGACTGGCCAAAGAGATTTGAGAATAACCTAGGAAAGAACAGGATGCGAGGTCTGGATGGCTGCCCTGTGGTAATAGTGGGCTTCCTGGGTAATGAGGCCAAGGCGTTAGGAGGCTCACTTACACCCCTTAAGTTTTAAAGATCTCTCGTAGGCTTGGAGGGAGTTGCTCATACTGTACCCACAGAGTTGAATAAAATCTCTTAATCCAGAGTTTGGCTAACACATGATCCTTAATTTTATGGGAGAAAACTCTGAGTGTTGGCATTAAAGAATGTGTACTGGGTTTTTAATGGCCATAACACATTTCCTGGCTCCCTTGAGGAAAACCTTTCACTGTCAGGTGTCAGGTAATGCTCTACCACCATCCTGTGCTAATAAATCAAGATCTGACTCCTTGAAGATTCTTCTTAAGAGCTATTCCTTGGGGGCTGCCTGAGCAGAGGAAGGTGCAGGAGAGTCTGGTTCCACACCCAGCCTCCTCGTTCCGTAGCTCTACCCACGAGTAACACACGTTGCCTACCCAGAGTGAGATTTTCCCACTGGAAGGAGATGGAGCTAATGTTCCTTCTGCAACCATGGGGCAAGTGGATTGGAAGCCACTGATTTCCAGGAGGGAAGGTCTATACTGTCAGCCCAAAGATCAAGATCCCAGAACAAAGTATGTGGAGGTGTGAAGAGTCTACCATTTATGTCCTCTCTCCCTTCGGTGTTTCCTGTTCCAAGGGCGGGGCAGCGCTTGGGTAGTGAGTGGTCTCTCAGAGCTAACCTGTTCCAGAGACCCAGGTAGGGGGAGCAGACAAACTCCAAAAGTGAGACATCAAATACAGGAGGTCCTTGCAGGGAGCCTGAGAGATCTGAAGACCCAGAGTAACAGCACACGTGTGTGTCCATGGACTTGATCTAGACCTGAGCTTTCTGTGGGGTGGCAGCAGATCTTGTCCCGGCTTCCTCAGTGGGATAAGATATTGATATTACTTAGTGGGGTAGAGAATGCAAAGGACAGCAGTAGGTTCCCGTGCACGCACTGTGGCCTGTCCTGTAGTATTATGTACTGTACCAGGATGGCCCCAAACCCAGCCAGTCATACTCTCGGGGCCTTACAGTGAAATCTTACTTATTCTCATTCCTGGTATTCAAAGTATGTCTAATTTGCAAAGAGACTGCCCTGAAATCTGGCTTCACAGTGTACTCTCAAAGCTGTTGTGCTAAGCAAATCAGAATAAATTCTCTTCTTTTATCTGGCATTGATACATCTACGTTAGAGTTCATAACTGTCACTCAAAGCAATCACTGAGGAATCCTGAAGGCGAAGGATTTTTCTGACTTCTCAAAGAAACAAATATTTTATGGAGTAGATATATTTTACAGTTTCTTGTTCTTGAAAGTTTGTGATCTATGGGCCACAAATTTTTCTACATATATCCAGAATACATGATTTTCCAGACTATCTGGGATCTCATTGTATAAGTGCATGCAAGATTGCATAGATATATTTATCTACCGGTATATGAGGATAAATGTTTTATGCACTTTGGAAGCATTTAAAAAAAAGATTACCTTGCTAGTGAAAGAATATTTATTATAAGAAGTATTGAAAGAATATAATAACATTAGAAGTGAATGGGGGTACAGTGTGTGTAAGTAACATGACATTTTTGTAAATAGACACATGTTGAAGTTTGCATTTAATTCACTTCTGAATTCTTTTTTATTTTTTAATTTAGTGAGAGGAGGGGAGGCAGAGACAGACTCCTACATCCTCTCCTCACTGGAATCCACCTGGCAAGCCCACCAAGGGGCGATGTTCTGCCTATCTGGGGCCGTTGCTCCATTGTAACCAGAGCTATGTTTTAGTGCCTGAGGTGGAGGCCATGAAGCCGTCCTCAGTGCCCGGGGCCAACTCACTCTAATGGAGCCATAGATGCAGGAGGGGAGGAGAAGAGAGACAGAAAGAGAGGGGGAGGGGTGGAGAAGCAGATAGGCGCTTCTCCTGTGTGCCCTGGCCAGGAATTGAAGCCCTGACATCCACATTCTAGGCTGCTGCCCTATCACTGAGCCATTCAGCCAGGGCCCACTTCTGAATTCTTAACAATTCCCACTCTGTACTCTATATGTCATATACCCTTATTAAAATTTTGTTGAGTTAGGTTTTAAAAAATGAATAATCTGAACCATATATCTGAATATCTCTAGAGCTAACTTAACAAAAATGGGAGGCCTATTCAAAACAGACCTAGAGAAGGCTCAAGGGAACACAGATTTCCAGTTTGTGGTTTCAGATATCCACAGTTCATGGGCACTTGTTGCTTGCTTGCTTGACACTTCCACATTCAGCGCATTCCAGTTCATTGCTTTGATCTGTTTTCCTTTGCGCTTGACTGAAAAGTAGCTATATGAGCTGAGAGGTTAACATCTCCTATAGGTGGCCTGCTTTCTGTGGTGGGTCTGAAAAAAAAAAGAGATATCACTACTGGTCCTAGACTCCCCAGAGAGGAAACAGTCCAACTCCAGCTTTCTGAATCTTTATTTCTCTCTTAAGCTCTCAGAATTTGTCAGAATCCTTAGTTGTAAGCAACACAGACTTCAGCTGACTTAACCTTGTTTATTAAAATGACACTGGATTGCTTGTAGAGTTGCTAGAGGACATGGAAAACCAGGCTCGGAGCCACAGAGGCAGGCTACACACAGTACCTGCAATCATGCCACCTGATGTGCTAGTTGAGGACGCTGTTGTCACTGCCTTGCCCGATGCCCTATTCTTCTGCTGAAGCAGCATTGCTTCTGTCCCAGGTACAGGATGGGAACAGTGTGTTAAGCCTAATTCGGAGGGACCCGCAACATGGAAGATAGGAACAAGGTCCATCGTTTACACCTCAAAGCTTTATTGTCTAGCTTGGCCAAGCGGCGGCAGCTCCGACAGAAATCTGAGGGAGAGCGTGTCGGCCCTTGGTTCTACCTAGTTTTTATAGTTTTGTAAGTGGGAAGTACAGAAGCAAAAATTGTAATTAGGAGCCTTTTACCACTATTGGTTATAGTCATATGTCCTTTAACATGATAGGACCATGTTCAATTTGCAAGCCATACATCATTTTGGAGAAAACAAAATTTACAAGTCAACATAATGGTAGAAAGATGTTTCTTTACATGTTAAAAGACATTCCTATATTTCCTAGTGTTTATCTACCATCTCTCTGTCCAGAGTCACACGTGTTAACCACACGCATTTACGTAGGAGAGGTAGTTTCCGTGGGGACAAATACCTGCAAATGGCTCATTGCTATAAGAAAAGGTTTATTTTGGCTTTTCTCTTCCTGCACCTGGCTAGCCATTCACCCCTTTCCTCACAGATGTGGTGGAATGTCTGGGAATCTATGTTTTCCTCCCCTTTGCATTCACAATACAATGCCAAGGGCCATCTTGGTTATGATAATCATACAGTACAGAGAATACTTTCACAATTTCTCTGCACACCTTAACCCAAATTAATAAAATGTTCTCCGAGCCTCTTAAAATATTAATTCTGTAGTTTTTGGTACCTTACAACACCTGCGGGTGAAGTGGCTCAGTGGCTCCTCATTCCCCGCTCTGAATGGGAGGATAAGACGCGGTATCTACCAAGGGGAGAGGCTGGTAGGTGGGCTGAAGCGTGGGTCGAAGGACGAGGAGATTGGCGGCCCCTAGCTGGCGTTTGACCAGGGTGGCCACTGTGCGTAGAACACAGGGGCCGATCAGGAGCATGGCAAGGAGCACCAGAATGGGACCTGCAAGAGGGGGGAGAGCAATGTAGTGGCCCATGAGGGCCAGGTAAACCCGGGGACCCAAAGTCCATGTGCTTCTCTGTCCCAACGGCGTTTCTGCAGGCGGTCTCTGAGGAGGTCCAGAGATTGGTGATGACTCCGGAATGGTTGGTGAAGAAACAGCATTGCTCTTGGAGAGCTGCACACAGTCCTCCTTGGGCAGGAACAGCAGGTCGAGTCCCCTTCGGTTCTGCAGTGCAACTTCTGCCAGGGAGCCCAAAGGTTTCTCGAGAACTCGGATTGAGCTCTCAAGGGCGGCGATGTCCTGGTCAATGAGTTCCTGAAGAGCCCTGAAACCGGAGTCCTGGACGACTAGGGCCGAGATACCTGTTCCTGGTGAGGTGGCCCCTAACAGGCTGTCCAAAGCTACCGCCGCGGGGCCTATAGCCCTTTTTCTTCGGTGAGGGGAGTCAGAGTGTGGCTGGTCATAGAGAGCCTCTAGGTCCTCCTCTGATAGGTAGGTTACTCGGGGAAAGATATGGACTAGAACACAAGCCTCCTTTAAGGTTTTGAGGATGAGAGGGTTCAAGCAGGAGGTTAAACCCGATGGGCAGGCCCACCAGGCCCCTGTAGGGGCTAGATAGTAGGTTGAATTATCTTCCTGGAGGGGGTGCCAGCTGGCGCAAAGAGTCTCCGAGAATTTGGCAGTTTCAGAGCCGATGCAGGTACCTTGTCCCTGGACTAAAGGCAAGGTGAGACGGGCAGGGTTCCCTTGGCAGCTGTCTGCAACAGAGCTGGTACTGATGGAGGCATTGAGGCCTACCCCTTCATAGTATGGGGGCCTGCTAGACAGGCATAGCCAACAGTCGCTGGTGAGATTCGGCAGGGAGTTATTAAAGCCTCATATGCCAGGTGGATAATGGACAGGGGAACTAGGGGTCCTGGGGAAGGAAGGATTGCTGTTTTCAGCCCCGCTGATGGCCCGTAGTAGGTTGAGTTCCTATTTTCGGGTGGGACTTTGGCTGCACTGGGTACAAGCCAGAGTTTGGTCCAATTGCTTGCTATAGGGGGCGCATAAGTTGTTTCTGTCATGCGGATGCTAAAGGTGAATCCGTAATGATACCCTTTCCCACCCATGGTTCTCCATGTGTTCTCAGGCCATACTCGGAGACCCCATGTTTTTGGTGTGGCCCACGAAAGTTGTTGCCCCTCTGTAGAAATGCTAAAGTAAGGGAATTGCATCCGTTCTTACAGTCAGAGTTGGTGGCTCCCCGATGGATCATTATGCCATCGGGTTGATGAATTATGGCGAGGAGGGGGTAGTCTCAATTGTGGCGCATTTGGGAGTATAACAGTAATACTGCTCGGGTCCTCCACAGGCTAGCTTGCAGAAGGGGGACCCATACTCAGGGCAAATGTAAAAGGAGTGGCGCTGTAGCCTCTCCTGCCCACAAGTGTTAGGTGTGCAGCTCCAGCCAACAGCACAGTCAACAAATTGGAACTTCCCACTGATTCTGCCCCCTTCTAGAGAACAAATGTAAAAAACAAAAGTGGGCCAGTTGGCCATTGCAGGAGCCACTTTGGTGATGGAGCTCACAACCTGGTTAGTATCTGGATTTACTAGTTCCCATACTCGTCTGACAGGGAGATGAGGGCTCCCTGTTGTTGTTGCTACCAGCAGGGCTAGAACCCAGATGTGGTAGGTGTGACACGAGTAAATCTGACCTTGAGTGGATCTCTGGGGTCCGGTTGAGCCCTCCATTTAACTGTGTCAGTTTGATCAGGAACTGGCTTGATGTGAGCTCGATGAATCCACGCTGCATGGCCAGCAACCTTTACAGCTGTGGGGGTACTGAGGACCACCGGGAATGGGCCCTTCCACCGAGGTTCAAGGCTTGAAGCTGTATACTTTGGTCAAGTTTGTGGGTTTGTGAGCTGCCGCCCGCATCCCGACCAGGAGATACCGGGGATAAATTGTGAGCGCATCCCTACCGCCTCCGTCATTAGGGTCCCAGTTAGGTCTCTCAGTGGGGAGTGGCGCTTCTAGGGCTGCCCGCCCCGCGGGGGTGTCTGGGGCTTCCTGGCCCGCCAGGAAAGCGCGTCTTGCTTCGGCACCGATACGTTCCCGCTGCTCCGTTGTGAACAGGACCTGCAACAACTGCTGGCAATCGTCCCATGTTGGTCTATGTGTGTGAAAAATAGACTCAAGAAGGGCAGTGAATGCTTGGGGTTTCTCGTCAAAAGAAGGGTTTTGGTGCTTCCAGTTGTACAGGTCAGAAGTGGTGAAAGGCACATACACAAAAGCACCCCCGGGGACCTCTCTGAGGGGCAGGAGGGTGGACTGCTGCCTCCCGGCAGGGCTTGCCTCACGGTCCCTGTCCTCCCCTTGGTAAGGGGTGCCCTGCCTAGTGTGCACGGGGGAAAGGAGAAGCTTGGGACGAGGCCCCCTGTTCTCCTCAGCTGGAGGTTCCCTCTCCGGCTCATCTGGGGGATTTGGGGATTCTTCCTGTGGTGGAGGCTCCCGATACGGAGGGGGCTGCAAAAGGAGCTCATCTCCTGGTGCGCTAGGCAGGACTGCCGGCCTGGGTTCTTCTCTGGGCCTGGCCACTCTAGTTACTAACAGCCTGCTACTTCCTTTCAGGGAGCATTTCTGCATCCACGGAGGGGGTTGCTCACAGAGAGCGACCCAAACATCAATGTAAGGGAATTGGTCCGGATGCCCGGGCCTACCTGTTAATACTGACCATACCCTCCGGGCCAGGACTGAGTCGAACGACCCTTCGGTGGGCCAGCTTACCCCAAATGTGGGCCATTCGTGTTCGCACAACGTGCGAAGGCGGCCCTTGGAGAATTTCTCCCCGTACACATCCTCCTGTGGAACATAAGCCAGTTTAAAATGAGAAATCATACATTCAAGAGGGGACTGTGGACCTTTGCTGCTTCTGCCACCCATGTCTGGCTGTGGGGAGAATAGGACCAAGACGAATGCAGTGACAAAAACAGACAAACAGCAAAAACAGATAGACAAACAGCAAAAACAGATAGACAAATAGGCGCCACACCTCCCTTGAGCTCGAAATATCTAAACTCAAATGGGGTTTCCTAAATGTGGGCTGCCCCCCCCCCCAAATCTGCCAACCTTCCGTCCGAGGGGAGACGACCAGAGGCTCCTTTCTGACTCGTCAGCCAGACCTCACTGGCAAACAAACAGTCACGACCTTCTTCCACTTACCCGGGGTCGAACAAGAAAACTTCGGTGTGCAGACTGACGGCGGCGGTCCCTCATCTTCCCGGCCCATGCACCAAATGTTAAGCCTAATTCAGAGGAACCCGCAACATGGAAGACAGGAACAAGGTCCGTCGTTTACACATCAAAGCTTTATTGTCTAGCTTGGCCAAGCAGCGGCAGCTCTGACAGAAATCTGTGGGAGAGTGCGCCGGCCCTTGGTTCTACCTAGTTTTTATAGTTTTGTAAGTGGGAAGTACAGAAGCAAAAATTGTAATTAGGAGCCTTTTACCACTATTGGTTATAGTCATATGTCCTTTAACATGATAGGACCATGTTCAATTTGCAAGCCATACATCATTTTGGAGAAAACAAAATTTACAAGTCAACACAATGGTAGAAAGATGTTTCTTTACATGTTAAAAGACATTCCTATATTTCCTAGTGTTTATCCACCATCTCTCTGTCCAGAGTCACACATGTTAACCACACGCATTTACATAGGAGAGGTAGTTTCCGTGGGGACAAATGCCCGCAAATGGCTCATTGTTATAAGAAAAGGTTTATTTTGGCATTTCTCTTCCTGCACCTGGCTAGCCATTCACCCTTTCCCCACAGGTGTGGTGGAATGTCTGGGAATCCATGTTTTCCTCCCCTTTGCATTTACAATACAATGGCAAGGGCCATCCTGGTTATGCCAATCACACAGAACAGAGACTACTCTCACAATTTCTCTGCACACCTTAACCCAAATTAATAAAATGTTCTCCGAGCCTCTTAAAATATTAATTCTGTAGTTTTTGGTACCTTACAACACCTGCGGGTGAGGTGGCTCGGTGGCTCCTCACAGTGTGCAACCACTGCTGCCGTGGAAACATGGTCTTACTGCAACTGCTGCCACCTCTATGTGAAGACTTCAGAAACCTCTGCTTTTTTGTGTCACCAGCACTTAATTCAAACTCCAGAACGAGTGCTTCTGATTGATGATCCTGGATCCATGTTCATAACTATCTGCAAAGGATGCTGGGAAAGATAGAGTCTCACGGTTTCGCTTTTATAATAGAAAATGGGCTCTGCCTCTCACAAAGACTCAGAAGAAAGGCAACTCTTCAAGTATAGGCAAGATGTTCAAATAGAAGGCAGCAAAAAGGAATGACAAATGACTATGTGATAAAGTAAATTATACCAATCTTCCAGAAAGAGGATAAAAACTTAGAAGTACACAGATAATTAAAAACCAAACACACATAATAAAAACTGCCAAGAGTAACCACGGAAATACTTTATTCCTTTATTTCTTACCTTGAAAACTCTCGTTACTGTGAGAATTGTTTCAAATGTAATTGTTTAAAGTCTACTAGACTAGGAGCTTTCAGCTTCATTTCAATATCTTCTTTGGGAGAGTTTTGCTTTTTATCTCTACCTTTCAGAAGCCTATGTTCTTAGTGTGTTATTGGGGTAGATTATTTTTTATTCATGGAGATTTCTAATTTGTAAATAGAGGTTATGTTTCTAGAAACCTCCAAACTGGGCAACATCAGTCCTTTAAACCTTTGTGGGGATAATCAGCTTTTCCTTAACTAAATTTCGCCACCATCTCTCGTGTTTATAAGAAATCAGAAATAGAGCTAAATGGGGGTAATTTTACTTAGATTAAAATAAAAAGGTGTCCTATCTCACTAGATTCCTACTGTGTCATTTTGTTACCAAAGGTTTCCAGTTTATTTCATTTCACTCTTAGAAGTGCAGCCTCAGAGAGCAGGGAATGTGGCATATGGTGAAAAAGATGAGAGTGATGTGGTGGGAAGAGCAAGACACCAGGGGGCTTACTGGACTGTGTTGAATGAACCATTTTGTCCTCCAAAGAGCCCTCTCCTGGTCTCACCCTGGTGATATTGGTTCAGCTATTTCAGATAGTTCAACATTGTCTGACACTGAACAGCTGATTATCCCCACAAAGGTTTAAAGGACTGATGTTGCCCAGTTTGGAGGTTTCTAGAAACATAACCTCTATTTACAACAAATGAATTGAGGATTGTTCTACAAATATTGATCAACTTATGACCTATGCAACTTACGACCATTCGACTTTATGACCACAATCGCTAGCCATGACTGCTCCGCGTCTGGCAGCGCAAGCATTGCCCAGCTGGGCATACGACAATGCGGACCAGCTTCCGGCAGCACTACCATCTCCGCGTGCACCATTTCAACTGTTATCCCAGACTCGGTACAGCAATTTGTGTTTTGTGTCTTGGATATTTTTCATCAAACCCCTCCCAGGATGTCTATACCAAGAGGATATTGTCTTTGCAAATATTAAACCAGTTGTACTGGTAATGCAGTGTTTTACTTAAACCTGACGAATGTAAAGATAAGAAACAAAATGGTGTAGAGATGATACAAATGGTATAAAATGAACAAAGAAAATTATGATATATAACAATAATGAAAGAAAATTATGATAAAATATGACTTAAAGATTTTTATAACATCATTTCACAGTACTGTACATATAGCCTACTTAACTTACGACCAAATCGTGTTATGACCAGTCTGTCAGGACCAATCGTGGTTGTAAGTCGAGCACTAGCTGTAATATGATTTTCACCTCCCCATTGACAACAGCAAGTCTTGACCAAAGTAGCATAAAGAGTAGGTCAAAGTCTGGTTAGTACTTGGATGGGAAGAGTAGGTCAATGAGATAGAATAAAATTACTAATCTTATACACTTAACTTATATCATTGTTAAATTAATTAATTCATTCTATCACCATTTATTACATATATAACCTGGTATCTACAAGTGTCACATTAACTACTTTTACTTTTATCACATTATTTAATAATCCCTCTAACAACCCTATCCTATGAAGTAGATCTAATTTCCTCCTTCATTTGAAAGAGAAGAAAATTTGAGGCTTAGAGAACTTAAGCGGCAGAAGGAGAATTTAAATCCATATTATTCTGATTCCAAAATCTGTGATTCTACTCACTGTCTTTTATGATTTTTGATGCTCTGGATAGTGATGTGACTGAAAGACAGTGTCTAACCTCAGTGGTGGTTGGATACCATAAAAGAAACATTACCATAATGTGTAAGCTATCCTATAATCTTTATTATATGTGGCTTAAGTGTCTGTTTGTCGCCGATAGCTTATTGGTTGCTTGCGTAACTGTACTAGCCAATGGGGTGAAGTTGCCATGGCATTCAAATAGTCCCGCCTTCTGGCATGCCACCTCACAAATTGAGGTTAAAGATTGGAGCAATTATTATGCTGTTAAGAAATCTTAACACCAGAAGGGGTCTTTGCAATGGTACAAGACTAGAGGTTTTCCAATTGAAAAATAATGTTATAATAGCTAAGTCTTTGACTGGCTCCTCTAAAGGTGAAATACATGTCATTCCAAGAATTGATTTGGCTCCATCTCAAACAGGGTTGCTGTTTCAACTGAGATGCAGACAATTTCCTGTAAAACTTGCCTTCACTATGACCATCAATAAGTCTCAGGGCCAAATGCTTAAGCATGTTGGCATTTTTTTACCTGAGCCTGCATTTGGACACGGTCAACTTTATGTTGCCTGTTCAAGAGTTCGTGAAAGAACGGACGTAAAATTAAAAAGAATTGATGGTCCTCTGCAAGGCGAGCTTAAAAATGATGGAAAGAGCTACACAAGAAATGTTGTGTACAAAGAGATCTTTGACATGTGAATTAACATTTTATTATTTAAATCACCTTTATTTATTGAGCTAGCAGTAGCTCTTAAGAAATGTACCGCCAGTGGTTTCCTTCATTGCACTCTACTTTAAGCAATTAAGCAAGTAGAAGGGGGAAACTCCATGGGGCAGTAAGCAAAGGGGCATCCTCGCCGCCTGCCCTGGGTAATTCAGTTTGAATTAGCAGACACTTTTGCACAAATCATTTTAATTACAATTTATAATATCTAGAACAGCAGTCATTTCGTATGACCGCCGGGTTTTCTAGTACTATTATAAACAGGAACTCAAAAGAGAGGTATCTTATCTGGCCTGAGGTCTGGATGAGAGGGTATTCATTAAGGCTCCTTGTAAAAGGTAAAATGGGATAAGTGATGAAGGATGGCCAAGATGTTTCCACAGGAATAGCATGTGTAGAGGCATGGTGGTGTGAGAGGTTTGTGTGAATAGTGTGTATATGTGTGTGTGTGTGTGTCTGTGTGTTGAGAAGGAGAGTGGAAGGGAGAAGGGGAGAGAGAGGAAGACAGAGAAAGAGAGAGACTAAAACAAGGTCAAGTGCTATTTCCAGTATAGATTTAATAGGACTTGGTGACTGGCTTTATATGGGAAATGAGGGCTTCATTAATTTTTTAAAAAGAAGTTATTTTATAGAGTGTTTTAATTTTACAGCAAAATTGAGAAGTACAAAGATTTCCCATGCACTCCTCCCCAAAGTGTGCATAGCCTCTCCATTATCAACACCTCCACAAGTGTGGTACATTTATTAAAATTGATGAACCTGCATTGATACATCATTATCATCTCAAGTCTATAATTTACATTAGGGTTCACTCTTGCTGTATATATTATGGGCTTGAACAAATGCTTTATGACACATCCATCATTATAGTATCATACAGAACATTTGCAGTACTGTAAAAATCCTCTGTAGTCCACTTGTTCTTTCCTATGCTCCCTAGCACCAACCCCTGAAAACTATTGGTCTTTTTACTGTCTGCATAGTTTTGCTTTTTCTAGGATGGTTTTTTGTTTGTTTGTTTGTTTGTTTCTTGAGTTCTCTCTCTTCCCCACATAGCCTACAGTTCACACCCTCATCACCTGTAGGTCTTTGCCTAAATATCACTTCAATGAAACGTTCTCTCACCACCCATTTTTTTTTTCAGGCTAGTACTTTTATTTTTTATTTTTTTATTAAATTTAATGCAGTGATATTGATAAATCAGGGTACATATGTTGAGAGAAAACATCTCCAGATTATTTTGACATTTGACTATGCTGTATACCCCTCACCCAAAGTCAAATTGTCTTCTGTCACCTTCTATCTGGTTTTCTTTGTGCCCCTCCCCTCCCCCACCCCCTCTCCTTCCTTGCTGCATCCCCCCTCCCCCCCCACCCCCGTTGCCATCACATTCTTGTTCATGTCTCTGAGTCTCATTTTTATGTCCCATCTATGTATGGATTCATATAGTTCTTAGTTTTTTTCTGGTTTACTTATTTCACTTCGTATAATGTTATCAAGGTCCATCCATGTTATTGTAAATGATCCGATGTCATTATTTTTTATGGCTGAGTAGTATTCCATAGTATATATGTATCAAAGCTTTTTAATCCACTCATCCTCTGATGGACACTTGGGCTGTTTCCAGATCTTCGCTATTGTGAACAATGCTGCCACAAACATGGGGGTGCATTTCTCCTTTTGGAGCCATTCTATGGTGTTCTTGGGGTATATTCCTAAAAGTGGGATAGCTGGGTCAAAAGGCAGTTTGATTTTCAATTTTTTGAGGAATCTCCATACTGTTTTCCACAGTGGCTGCACCAGTCTGCATTCCCACCAGCAGTGCAGGAGGGTTCCCTTTTCTCCACATCCTCGCCAGCACTTACTCTGCGTTGTTTTGTTGATGAGCACCATTCTGACTGGTGTGAGGTGATATCTCATTGTGGGTTTTTTTTTTGTATTTTTCTGAAGCTGGAAACGAGAGGCAGTCAGACAGACTCCCACATGCGCCCAACCAGGATCCACCCGGCACGCCCACCATGGGACGAAGCTCTGCTCATCAGGGGGCGATACTCTGCCCATCCTGGGCGTCGCCATGTTGCGACCAGAGCCACTCTAGCGCCTGAGGCAGAGGCCACAGAGCCATCCCCAGTGCCCAGGCCATCTTTGCTCCAATGGAGCCTTGGCTGTGGGAGGGGAAGAGAGAGACAAAGAGGAAAGCGCGGCGGAGGGGTGGAGAAGTAAATGGGCACTTCTCCTGTGTGCCCTGGCCGGGAATCGAACCCGGGTCCTCCGCACGCTAGGCCAACGCTCTACCGCTGAGCCAACCGGCCAGGGCTCATTGTGGTTTTAATTTGCATTTCTCTACTGATTGGTGATGTTGAGCATTGTTTCATATGCCTATTGGCCATCTGTATGTCCTCTTTGGAGAAGTGTCTATTCATTTCTTTTTCCCATTTTTTGATTGGATTGTTTGTCTTCCTGGTGTTGAGATTTACAAGTTCTTTATGAATTTTGGTTATTAACGCCTTATCAGACGTATTGTCAAATATGTTCTCCCATTGTGTAGTTTGTCTTTTTATTCTGTTCTTATTATCTTTAGCTGTGCAAAAGCTTTTTAGTTTGATATAGTCCCATTTGTTTATTCTGTCTTTTATTTCACTTCCCCATGGGGATACATCAGCAAATATATTGCTCTGAGAGATGTCGGAGAGCTTACTGCCTCTGTTTTCTTCTAAGATGCTAATGGTTTCACGGCTTACATTTAAGTCTTTTATCCATTTTAAGTTTATTTTTGTGAGTGGTGTAAGCTGGTGATCTAGTTTCATTCTTTTGCAGGTAGCTGTCCAATTTTCCCAACACCCTTTGTTAAAGAGGCTGTCTTTACTCCATTGTATTTCCTTACCTCCTTTGTCAAATATCAGTTGTCCATAGAGCTGTGGGTTTATTTCTGGGTTCTCTGTTCTGTTCCATTGATCTATATGCCTGTTCTTATGCCAGTACCAGGCTGTTTTGAGTACAATGGCCTTGTAGTATAACTTGATATCAGGAAGTGTGATACCTCCCACTTTATTCTTCTTTTTTAAGATTGCTGAGGCTATTCGTGTTCTTTTTTGGTTCCATATAAATTTTTGGAATATGTGATCTATATCTTTGAAGTATGTCATTGGTATTTTAATTGGTATTGCATTGAATTTATAGATTGCTTTGGGTAATATAGACATTTTAATGATGTTTATTCTTCCTAACCATGAGCACGGTATATGCTTCCACTTATTTGTATCTTCCTTGATTTCTTTTATCATGCTTTGTAATTTTCCGAGTACAAGTCTTTAGTCTCCTTGGTTAAGTTTACTCTTAGGTACCTTATTTTTTTGGTTGTAATAGTGAAGGGGATTGTTTCCTTAATTTCTCTTTGTGACTGTTCATTGTTGGCATATAAAAATGCCTCTGATTTCTGAGTATTGATTTTATATTATGCCACTTTGCTGAATTCATTTATCAGGTCCAGTAGTTTTTTGACTGAGACTTTAGGGTTTTCTATATACAACATCATATCATCTGCAAATAATGATAGTTTTACTTCTTCTTTTCCAACTTGAATGCCTTTTATTTCTTCTTCTTGTCTGATTGCTGTGGCTAGGACTTCTAGGACTATGTTAAATAAGAGTGGTGAAAGGGGGCACCCTGCCTTGTTCCTGATCTTAAGGGGATTGCTTTTAATTTTTGCCCATTGAGTATGATGTTGGCTGTGGGTTTCTCATAGATGGCTTTTATCATGTTGAGGTATGTTTCTTGTATTCCCACTTTGCTGAGAGTTTTGATCATGAATGGGTGCTGGATTTTATCAAATGTTTTTTCTGCATCTATTGAAATTATCATGTGGTTTTTCTCCTTCTTTTTGTTTATGTAATGAATCACATTGATTGATTTATGAATATTGTACCATCCTTGCCTCCCCAGAATAAATCCTACTTGATCATGGTGTATGAGTTTTTCCATATATTGTTGGATCCAGTTTGCTAATATTTTGTTGAGGATTTTAGCATCTAAATTCATCAGGGATATTGGCCTATAATTTTTTTTCTTTGTGTTGTCTTTGCCTGGTTTTGGAATCAGAATTATGCTAGCCTCATAAAAGGAGCTTAGAAGTTCCTTCCTCTTGAATTTTTTGAAATAGTTTGAGAAGTATAGGAGTTAGTTCTTCTTTGAATATTTGGTAGAATTCAGTTGTGAAGCCATCTGGCCCCAGACTTTTCTTGGGAGTTTTTTGATAACTGTTTCATTTCATTTGGTGTAATCGGTCTGTTTAGGTTTTCTGATTCTTCCAGATTGATTTTTGGAAGATTGTATGTTTCAAGGAATTTGTCCATTTCATCTAGATTGTCTAGTTTTTTGTCATACAGTTCTTCATCATATTTTCTTACAATATTTTGTATTTCTGTTGTGTCAGTTGTTATTTCTCCACTCTCATTTCTAATTTTATTTATTTGAGTCCTCTCTCTCTTTTTCTTGGTGAGTCTAGTTAAAGGTTCATCGATCTTGTTTACCTTTTCAAAGAACCAGCTCCTAGTTTCATTGATCCTCTGTATTGTTTCTTTAGCTTCTATGTCATTTATTTCTGCTCTGATCTTTATTATTTGCTTCCTTCTACTACATTTGGACTTTACTTGCTGTTCTTTTTCTAGTTCTTTTAGATGCAGGGTTAAGTTGTTTATTTGAGCTTTTTCTAGCTTCTTAAAGTGTGCCTGTAGTGCTATGAACTTCCTTCTCAGTACTGCTTTTGCTGTGTCCCATAAATTTTGAGTTGTTGTATGCTCATTGTCATTCGTTTCTAGGAATTTTTTTGTTTCTTCTTTGATCTAATTCTTAATCCATTCGTTATTTAACAACCTGCTATTTAGTTTCCATGCATTTGAGAATTTTTGAGCTTTTCTGTTGTGGTTCATTTCTCGTTTCATGCCATTGTGATCAGAGAAAGTGCTTGATATGATTTCAATCTTCTTAAATTTGTTGAGACCACTTATGTGCCCTAACATGTGGTCTATCCTGGAGAATGTACCATGAGCACTTGAAAAGAATGTATATTCTGCTGCTTTAGGGTGAAAGGTTCTGAAGATATCTAGTAAATCGAGTTGATCCAGTGTGTCCAATAAGTCTGCTGTTTCTTTGTTAATTTTCTTTCTTGAGGATCTATCTAGTGATGTTAGTGAGATATTGAAATCCCCTACTATTATAGTATTGCTGTTGATCTTACCCTTTAAATCCATCAAAGTCTGCTTTATATATTTAGGTGCTCCTATATTAGGTGCATAGATATTTATAATAGTTATATCTTCCTGTTGGATTACTTCCTTTATCATTATGTAGTGGCCTTCTTTATCTCTTACTATATCCTTTGTTTTAAAGTCCAATTTGTCTGATATAAGTATTGCTACCCCAGCTTTTTTTTTTCATTTCCATTTGCATGAAATGTTTTTTTCCATCCTTTTACCTTTAATCTATGTGTATCTTTTGTTCTAAGGTGTGTCTCTTGTAGACAGCATATGTACAGGTACTGTTTTCTTATCCATGCAGCTACCCTATATCTTTTGATTGGATCATTTAATCCATTTACATTTAACATTATTATTGATATGTAGTTGTTTATTGCCATTTTATTCTTTAAAGCTGTATTTCTTTTTTGCTATATTCTTTTCCCACTTTGATCTGTTTACAACAGGCCCCTTAACATTTCCTGCAGCATTGGTTTGGTTGTAATGAATTCCTTGAGTTGTTTTTTGTCTGGGAAGCTTTTTATTTCTCCTTCGATTTTAAATGATAGCCTTGCTGGATAAAGTAGTCTTGGTTGTAGGTTCTTGTTCTGCATTACTTTGAATATTTCTTGCCTCAAGTGTTTCTGTTGAGAAGTCGGATGTCATCCTATGGGGGCTCCTTTGTAGGTGATAGCCTTTTTTTTCTCTTGCAGCTTTTAATATTTTCTCTTTATCACTTAGCTTTGATATTTTAATTATGATGCGTCTTGGTGTAGGTTTCTTTGGGTTTCTCTTTAATGAAGTCCTCTGTGCTTCTTGAACTTGTGAGAGTTTCTCCTGCATTTATTTAGGGAAGTTTTCAGCTGTGATATGATTGAACAAAGTCTCTATCCCTTGTTCTTTTTCTTCTTCTTCAGGAACCCTTATGATGTGGATGTTATTTCTCTTCATGTTGTCACAGAGCTAAGAGTTTCCTCAGACTTTTTGAGTCTCTTTTCTTTTTTCTTCTCTGCTTTTTTGCCTTCATTCAAGTTGTCCTCCAACTCGCTGATTCGATCCTTAGCTCTATCCATCCTGTTTTTAGTTCCTTCCATTGTGGTCTTTATTTCTGATATTGTATTTGTCATCTCCGACTGATTCTTTTTTAATATTTCAATATCCTTTTTTATACTTGCTATTTCTTTATTTAGGTGTTCATAATGACTATTCATTGTTGTTCTAAGATCCCTAAGCATCCTTACAATCATTACAATCATTATTTTGAACTCCACATCTGGAAGTTTGATTATTTTCATATCGCTCAGTTCATCTTTTGAAAGTTTCTCTTGTGGTTTCATTTCAATTGCACTTTTTTTTTGTCTTCTCATTATCTATGTTTGGGTGTTTTGTTTGTAGAGTTGGTTGAGTCTAGGCTTGGTGTTGTCTGCTTCTAGTTTTCAATTGTGTTCTCTAGGATGTTGAAATTAAAAAATATATAGTCTTTTGGATTGGCTTCTTTCACTTAATAATATACACTTAAGTTTCCTCTATATCTTTGCATGGATTGATAGCTCATTTCTTTTTAGTGCTGAATAATATTTCATTGTCTGGATGTACCAGAGTTTATTTATCTGTTCACTTACTTGAAGACACCTCAATTGCTTCCAAATTTTGGTAATTCTGAATGAAGCTGTTATAAATATCCATGAGCAGGTATTTATGTGGACATAATGTTTCCAACTCTTTGGGTAAATGCCAAGGAGTGTGATTGCTGGATCATATACTAAGAGTATATTTAGATTTATAGCAAACCACCAAACTGTCTTCCAAAGTGGCTATAAAATTTTGGATTTCCACAAGCGATGAATGAGAATTTCTATTGCTCCTCACCAACATATGGTATTGTCAGAGTTTTGGATTTTGAGTATTGTTGTTTTAATTTGATGACATGATGTGGAGAATTTTTTCATATGTTTAGTTTCCATCTGTATATCTTCTTTGGTAATGTATCTGTGAAAGATTTGGCCCATTTTTAAATTGGATTGTCTATTTTCTCATTGTTTACTTTTAAGAGTTTTTTATGTTTTAGATAACAATCCTTTATCAGACGTGTCTTTTGCAAACATTTTCTCCCAGTCAGTGACTGTCTTCTCCTGCTCTTGACATCATATTTCACAGAGCAGAAGTTTTGAATTTTAGTAAAGTCTAGTTTATCAAATATTTCTTTCATAGATTGTTCCATTTCAATACTCAAGGTTGCTTTAGTTGTTTTTTTCTCTATGTTATCTTCTATGCCTTTTATAGTTTTGAGTTTTACATTTGGGTCTATAATCCATTTTGAGTTAATTTTTGTAAAGAATGTAAAGTCTATGACTATATTTCCTTTTTTTTGGCATGTGGATGTTCAGTTGTTTTAGTACCATTTGTTGAAAGGACTATCTTAAAAGAAAAAGACTATCTTTCTCCCATTGTGTTGCCTTTGCTCTTTTGTCAAATATCAATTAATTATACTTATGTGTCTATTTTTGGGTTTAACTTTTACCTTATTTATAATAGTTAATGAGTGCTTGCTTTAAGCTAGGCATTGTAGTAAATTCTGCAAATTCAGGGGACAAAACAAATTAAATGTCATCCTTTTTTTGGATTGTGAAATGTATGAAGAGAAAATGACAATTTCTGGTAACTCTAGATATCTAGTTTAGATAATGGGACGAAAACTCAGAAGAAGAAGTAAGTTGATATGAAAAAGTGCTTGGTTTTGAAAAGTGTTGAATTTGCCATTTCTGCAGGACATCATATAAGATGGCAGCAAGGTATACAGATATAGAACTAGGAGAGAAATCTGGGCTTGAAATATAGATTTGGGCACCATCTTCATGGATATGGTGGTAAAAAACAAGTATGAGTGTGTGATTGTTCAGGGAGTGTGTATTGGGGTGGAGGAAAAATAGAAATCAGACAGTGGAACTCCAATATTTAGAGGATGAGGGATGGAAAGGATTGTAGAGAAATTGAAAAGGAATGGTCAGAAAAGTAAGGGAGAACCATGAGAGAGTCATGTTATAGAAACCAAGTGTTATAGACAGAATTATGCCTCCTGCACCCAGTCTATATGTTAGAGCCCTAATTCCCAACATGATTGCATATAGAGATAGAGATTGTATGAAGATAATTAAAATTAAATGAAGTCATAAGGATGGGATCTTACAAGAAGAGGAAGAGACACCAGAAATCTCTTTTTCTCATTCTCCTCATGCATAGAGGAAAACATTACATGAGAATGTGAAGATGACACCATCTGCAAGTTAGAAAGAGGGCCAAAACAGAAACAAACCCTGCCAACCTTTTTTTTTTATTTTTTATTTTCTTGAAGTGATAAGCGGGAAGGCAGAGAGATAGACTCCCGCATGTGCCTAACCAGAATCCACCTGGCAAGCCCACAACTGGAAATTGCTCTGTCCATCTGGGTCATTGCTCCGTTGCAACTGGAGCCATTCTAGCACCTGGGGTGGAGGTCATGGAGCCATCCTCAGCGCTCGGGCAAACTTGCTCTCATTGAGCCTTGGATGCAGGAGGAGAAGAGAGAGACAGAGAGGAAGGAGAAGGGGAGGGGTGGAGAAGCAGATGGGTGCTTCTTCTGTATGCCCTGGCCAGGAATTGAACCTGGGACTTCCACATACCAGGCCAAAGCTCTACTGCTGAGCCAACCAGCCACAGCCCCTGCCAACATTTTGATCTTGAATATCCAGTCTCCAGAACTATGAGAAAATAAATTACTGTTGTTTTAACCACCAAACTGTTGAAATTTGTTATGGCAACCCTGGAAGACTAATACTGCAAGAGATGAGAGTGTTTCAAGGTCTTTTTTGTTTGTTTGTTTGTTTTTAAGTGAGAGGAAGGGAGATGGTGAAACAGACTCTTGCAGGTGCCCAACCGGGATCCACCCAGCAACACTGTATGGGGCCAATGCTCGAGTACCAAGCTATTTTTAACATCTGAGGCTGATACACTCCAAGGGAGCGTATCTTAGTGCCCACGGCCTCACTCCAGTCATTAGTTATGGGAGGAGAAGAGGAAGAGAAAGGGAAATGAGAGGGGGGAGCAGATGGTTGCTTCTCCTGTGTGCCCTGACTGGGAATCAAATCAGGGATGTACATATGCTGGGCTGACACTGTATCCACTGAGGCACTAGCCAGGGCCTCAAGGTCTGTTTAAAGAAAGACAAATATCAACAAAGATGAGGGTTGACATGTGTTCTCTGAATTTGGAAATCCTGTGACCTGAGCAAGAGCAAAGAGTTGCCAAGGCAGGAAGTCAGACTGCAGTGAGTTTAAGGATTGCATGAAAAGGAGAGGGGATCATGTTTCACATGCAAGTAAGGCCTCCAGGAGTTTGGTAGCTTCTACCACCTGCATCTGTAATCCCAGTAAACCTCTTTGTGTAGGCTCTTCCAGGGATGGGCATAGTATGGGGCACATAGCAAGTTCACAATAACACTGCTGAAGGACCTCTTTCTGCTATACACTGGCTTAGTAAAAAGTTAGATCAATCTTACTTGACCAGCAAGACAGCCTCATATAGTAGACAGCACTATTGTTTAGTAGTGTTTCCTTTACATGTATATTCTCATGTAATTTTCATAGCATTGTGCTAAATCCTTTACATGTATATTCTCATGTAATTTTCATAGCAACCTTATGAAGTAAGGTAGTAGTACTATTATGTTCATTTTTTTTTTGGAAAAACTGAGCTATAGTTTCAAACACGGGTATCCTGATACTAGAGCTCAAGTCCCTAAGTACCATGTGCTGTGGCTCCTTTCTTTCACTGTATGTGAGCACTGGGCACAGATACCTGGACCTGCCCCATGGAGGCTTGTGAAACTAACTTGAGCTCTCTGGGCCTCAGTATCCTATACAACCTGTGTTCTTTGGAGCAGATGATTCTTTCAGGTGCTTTCTGCTCTGATCTGTTGGTTTGTACTAAATTACACTCTAGTTATGTGACCTGATTTTAAGCTCTACGGAAAAGTAAACCAGAAGTTCTCAGTCAAAACCAGACACCAGGACCATGAGAAGGTCCTACATTCGGTGTCTTGTATATAACACACCAATCCTTAGTTATGTATGCAGGGAGCCTGTGGAACCCCACCCAATGGTTGATGTGTAACTGAGAGGCATGATGTAGGTTCCATTCTATAGAGGTTGGCTGTGGGACTGAAAGAAACCCCTGTTTCTGCCCCATGTTGCTGTTTCCATTCATTGGCTAAGTTGCGAAGAGTTGTCTGGATGAGGGTTGGTGATTAAGTATTTCATTGGCGTGAATAATCTCCTTGGTCACTACCATGGTTGTTGAGGATTTAACGATGCCATCGCTGCCATGAGATATGCAAGGGTCTGGGCAAATTTTTCTTGCAGGGCTCCTGTTTATATAAATCATTTGATTAAAAACATATCACAAATATTCATGGATCCCTGTGAAGCCCACATGGTTTGTCAATGACGATTTAGAACAATGGATAGAAAAGAGTTGTTTTTAGCCTATGTTTTTACTTATTGTCTAATTAGTGCACATGTAGATCTCTGTTCAGCTCTGGGAACCATCTCTTTGTGGTCTTAATTGTCATATGCTCCATTTTTGGCTAATTTTGTATCTTCCAGGAGGAAAAGTTAGCAACACTGTTATTACTCACAATGCCATGTCTATTTAGAACTTGTTTGTGTTGGAACAATACAGATCTTTCAGCCTCTGCTGTCCCCCAATTCCATTTACTTAATGCTGATTACAGCATTTTTCATGATCCTGCATCATCCATCATGCTGCCTATAAATATTGGCTTCCAATGACTGGTTAAGAAGTTGCGACTGTGGTCACTGTGGATGACCACAAATGCAAGTCACACTTAGAGTATGCAAGAAAATGTCAACGGTACAGTGTGTCCGTAAAGTCATGGTGCACTTTTGACTGGTCACAGGAAAGCAACAAAAGATGATAGAAATGTGAAATCTGCACCAAATAAAAGGAAAAGTCTCTCAGTTTTTTTTTTTTAATTTTTTTTTTTGCATTTTTCTGAAGCTGGAAACAGGGAGAGATAGACGGACTCCCGCATGCGCCCAACCGGGATCCACCCGGCACGCCCACCAGGGGGCGACGCTCTGCCCACCAGGGGGCGAAGCTCTGCCCATCCTGGGCGTCGCCATGTTGCGACCAGAGCCACTCTAGCGCCTGAGGCAGAGGCCACAGAGCCATCCCCAGCGCCCAGGCCATCTTTGCTCCAATGGAGCCTTGGCTGCGGGAGGGGAAGAGAGAGACAGAGAGGAAGGCACGGCGGAGGGGTGGAGAAGCAAATGGGCGCTTCTCCTGTGTGCCCTGGCCGGGAATCAAACCCGGGTCCTCCGCACGCTAGGCCGACGCTCTACCGCTGAGCCAACCGGCCAGGGCTATCAGTTTTATACCTATTCAGTGCAGTTTGATGTGGGCTCCATTTGTTGCCCTACACACATCCAAACGATAGTGAAGTTCTTGCCACAGATGGATAAGGATGTCTGGTGTAACAGAGTGAATAATGTCTCTGATTCTCTGTTTTAAGTGATTAATGTCGTGGCACTTTGTTATAAACGCGCCGGTATTCACATTGCACTTTGGTCACGGATTCGAATTTAGAGAGCCACAAAACACACTGAACTTTCCTCTGTACCATCCACATCTCAAATGGGCATGGCCGTGGACTGCTCCGCTGTATACACGGTGTTACGTCATCATCTGCGCATGCGCACATGCTGCCACATCATCCTACAGAAAAGGGTTTTCCTTTTATTTGGTGCAGATTTCACATTTCTATCATCTTTTGTTGCTTTCCTGTGACCGGTCAAAAGTGCACCATGACTTTACGGACACACTGTACTCTGATTTTTGGTCATGTGCAGAATTTTATAGCACAAGGTGGAACAGCACATCTTTCAACCATGTCTTCTTTTGAACTTTTTAGGTCATTATCACTGCATTTCTAGAATGCGATCTTCAACAATGATTGCATTTCTGTCTTCCATATACCACCCATACTGGAAGGAGAGGCAAAGTTCTCATGGGCAGATACAGAAGAGTGTTCTCATTCATGTAAGAAATGTGTGTCCCGTGTCAGGCACAGCATAACACTGACCCAGGTCAGCACGATGTCACCACACCAACTGAAGGCAGGGGGTGGCTTCACTTGGAATTACTTGTTGTCGGTGGAAGCACAAGTGGTGTGGCACAGGGTGTACAAGATCAAACAGCCTTGCCTCCACTCCCGCTTCCCCCAGGGCTGTAACCAGAGGCAGCACTTTAGTCAGAACAGGTGAGAGCCTATACAGGGCCTGCACTTGTGGCTCAAACCCTGCGTCAGTGCTGGTATCTATTTGTTTTCTATTGCTGCTGTAACAAATTACCATGTATTGGGAGGTTCCTTGGTATAATGGTGAAGAAACAAGACTCTGAATCCAGTGACATGGGTACAAGTGATAAAATATTTAGTGGCTTAAAAACAACACTCGTCTATTATCTCACAGTCATATGGGTCAGAAGTCCAGGCAAATATGGCTTAGCTGGTTCTCTGTTTCAGATTTCACAAGTCCATAATCAAGGTGTGGGCGGGGCTGTGTTCCATTCTGGAAACTCTAGAGATGAATCCACTTACAAACTCATTCAGATTGTTGGCAAAATTCAATTTCATGCAATTATAGGAATAAGTTTCTTTGCTGGCTGCTGACCAGGTGTCAGTCTCGGCTTCTAAAAGCCACCTGCATTACTTGGCTCGTGGCCCCCTTCTCTTCATCTTCAAAACCAGCACACTAAATTGTGTTCTCATACTTGGAATCTCTTTGATTTTTCTCTTCTGCTTCATTTCTCTTCTGCTTCCAGTGGGAGAAAGTTCTCTGCTTTTAATGGCTCATGTGGTAAGATTGGGCTCACTTGGATAATCTGTGATACTCTCCCTATTTAAGGTCTGTACCTTAATTATATCTGCAAAGTCCCTTCTGCCATGTAATATAACAGATTTAGGAGTTCCAGGGATTGGAGTGTGAATATCCTTAGGCAGCCTTATTCTGCTAACCACAATGATGGATGCTAGTCCTAAGCTCTGAATTTATCCTAAATTTATCCTGTATTTGATATGAATGAGCTTCACCTTAAACCAGAATGTCAGCCCCATTCTGGCCATCCAATACTGTGCAAAGCCTTGAAAGAGATGCCCTACTGGTTAACAGGGAAAAATCACCTGTCAGGCCACCCTCTTGGAATGAGGCCTGGCCATGCGACCCAGGACAGCTACATGGGCATGATCCCAGAGCTCCTCGGACCACATGGTCCGCTCCTTGTGGGCAGGGTGTGGTAGACTGCAAGTGGCAAAAAGCCTTTATAAATTTGAGGCTTGGCAAAAGGCTAAGTTCTCCCCCTTCCACCTCCATATTGGCTACGAAGCTGAGTATTTGCACTCATCCCATAGCCCCACTTCACTTGCATGCTTAAGTTGCTGGAAGCAGTTTACATGCCCTTCCTCTCACCCTTTGTTTGTTCAGATGTTGGCTGATTTCACTTATGCATGGTGGGGGGATTCCTGTTTCTGCCTCAGATGTGTGACTTTGTATGAAGGACTTCCTTATTTGCATATGGCTATATAATAAAGCCAACTGGGGACTATGGGTGCTGGAATATTGCCATCAGCATTGAAGAGGCCTCCGATCCCATCCTATTTTCTTGGTGAGTCTATTTTCTTAATTCCACACCATTCTCCCTCAGGACCCAGAATTACTAGCCACGCTAGTCTGCAGCAATAGGGGTTGGGACTAGAGATTTAGAAAGTTGGGAAAGATCCCTAAAGAGAAAAATAAGAACTAGAACCAATAGGTCTCTATCTGGATGGTACTGATGATTCTGGATGTTCCAAGGCACTAAATAACTCGAGGAAGGCATTCCAAAGTGCAGGTAGATAGGCCAGGGTAGAGGCCCTGCTTGCCTGGTTCTAAAGGCAAGGGAGTGCTCCTCCCAGAAAGTAAGCTGATTGGAGCTTAACTTCCTTATTCTTTGTATAATATCTCTCCAGAGTGAAGTTCAAGGCCCTGCTGGGGCTTGGCTTGAGCAGGCAGAGGTTATGTGACAGAGAGCACAGAGGCTTTCATTTCGGCCAGTCTTGGGTCAAGTCCGGGATATGCTCCACAGTAGCTGGATACTTAGTTGCAAGGTACTTAATTACATGGAGCCTCAGTCCCTACAGCTGTGTAGTAAACTGAAGGCAACGGCTGTGAACACTGGCACACAAAGGGATGACATAGCACAGCTGCTTTACAGTCACATCGGCTCATTATTCCCACCTTTAATGTTGTGATGATCAGGTGAGGTGGCCTATGTAAAAACACCTGGAATACAATAAAGCGCTCTATAAAATTTAACAATAAGCAATAATTGAGCCTGGTAATGGGATGGTAAATGTTTGACCACTGGTTATCTGGGGGAGGAGAAGGGGTGAGTTGGTAGCATTTGACACTTCTTGGTGTATATTCTCCCACCATGGCTAATTTCAAGCTGTGCACATGGTGTCACTGAACGGGGAATTGGGAAGAGACGCTAAGAGCCAGATCTTTTTGGCAGGTGGTTGCCCAGCTCCAGCGCCCACTGGTTGAACTTGTATATTGCCAGAACAGCACTCAGGGCTGGAGACACAGTGATGAATACAGTGGAAATCATAGTTCTTTTCTCGGCACTCTTTTTTCCTTCCTCAACCAAGGGTACGAGCCTCTGAAATACTTTGTAAATAAGATGTAGTTCTAGGTAGAGAAGCATGAACCCAATAACCTCTCAAGGTATCTCTCAGCTCTTGCCTGAATCAGCAGAGGAAGTGTCATTTCTGGCTTCTTTGCACACCAACAGGCTTGTTTCCGTAGAGCTGAGTGGGGTATGATTAAGGCCTGAAATGCTGCTCCTCTCACTGGTTTGGGGTTTGCTGTTGGTGGAGACATTTCATTTCCTGGAGGCCCACTCAGCAATACTAAGAGGGGAAGGTGCTGGCTCATCTATTTGCTATCACGGGGACCGAATGACCTTGGTGAGAGCCAGTCATTTCCCAGTTGTATGAGGTCGCAACCCTCACTACGTCCGCACTTCATTCTCCCAGGGCACCTTAAGGATGCTGGGGATTCCACTATGACTAGCACCTGATATTCTTAATAGGAAAGAATGTAACTGTTCTCAAAGTGGGAAGAATAGTTTTTGATGCTTGTAGAATGTTGAAAAAAAAATCTATGTCGAGTAACTGAAAATGTGTGAATGGGTAAAACTAGACAGCAAGGAGTAGGTTTGCTCTACCTCGTTATCTTGAGTCACTGAACTCATATACTGTAAGTTGCTTTTTATCATTTCTCAGAAGTCAATATTTTTTCTCTGCGTAAGTTTCCATATAAGGTGATATTAAGGGGGGAAAAGCATAATGCAAGCATGTTTGTTGTTACTGGTGTTTGAAAGGGGACATTAAAAATAAGATTGATATCGGCTTACTTAATATTGTGTCCAGTTGGGATTTAATACAAAAGCTGGAATCCTGATGGTTTATGCGTGCATGTAATAAACTCATAATAAAATTTATTTGGTATGTTTGAGATTCTCTTATTTTTAAAAAATTTTTAATTACATTTAGAAAATTAAAGTGTATATTTAATAAGAGTTGAAGCTAAATATTCAACTTTTGGAATAAAGGACAAACTCTCAAAATTTCAAACAGCTCTATAATAGAAAGAACAAAATTAAGACTCAAGGGCAGGAGAAAGTAGAAAAACAACTGTAGTTTATTCTTGGAGACGCCTGGGTATGGGTGGGATATTTTCATTTCACTAACATGTAGGGACCAGGGAGTTTGTATCTAAGTTTTTCATTTTAGACAACTCTAATCGATTTCTTATGTGTCAAGGCTATATAGCATTGTGAGTTAGTTTCCACAATACCTTTTACATTTACTATAGAATAACATATACTTTCCCAGGTTGGAGCTTTTGGGTTCAGCATATGTGTAATAAGAATCAGATCAATATTTTGTTCCAATTTAAAAAATCTCATCCACTTGTATGTTGTTGCTTGAAGTCTCAAGACAATGCTGATAATTATAATTATACAGATAAAATTAAAAAACAGAATGTATCTAGTGCTTTCTGTATAGGTATTATTACTCTTTGTTTCTGGTATGAACCTTTAAGGATGAAATGATATTCTAACATCGGGCCTAGATTGACAAGATATGGAAACAGGAAAACATGGAATTATGGGGTCAGTGAAGAGTATACATTTATTCAGTCGAGAACAACTAAGTTAAAATGCCAAAATATCATTTTAAGAGGCTATTGTGATAGCCTTGAATGCGAGGGTAAAGTGCTTACAGTTTAAAATTGTCAATAATTTCCTTTTGCCTGAAAAAGTGAAAGGAGAAAACAGTGGTAGTGATGGTGTAATAGGATCAGGAATATATTTTAAAAATGTATGTGGGAATATATAAAATGGTGGATTGGGACAATCAGTGAGTAAAGATATGAGTTAGATCATCAGATAAAATATAGGAAATCTTTTTAAAAAAACTATAAGTATGTCTCATGTAATATTTGGGAAGTATTTGGAACATACTTATCCTAAAAAAAGTATTCGTAGTGTATCTAGAATTCATATTTATTTGAGAGTCCTGTATTTTTATTTGTTAAATCTGGCAACCCTACTTAGTAGGCTACTGTAGTAGTCCAGGTAAGAGGTGACAATGCCAGCCAAGCACTGCAGGAGGAAACTGATAGAAGGGTGTGGGTGAGAAAGATCTGAGAAAGTAAAATTGATAGGATTTGGCAACTGATAAGAGAACATGAAGTACATGATGTGGTACTTCACGGAAGTGAGCCAGAACCTAATAGATTAATTTTCTAAAGGAAAATTCTGATAATTCAAGGAAAAATGCTGGCTAACTTGACCGAGAACCATGATTCTGTGAACTGTTAGTCTTGATGTGTACATTAAAAGACATTATTGCAATTTTAAATTAAATTGAATTAAAAATTTAATAAGTTACATTCTTTGAAGAATATCATTTTCACAAATGTATTGTGCAGTTTAAATATTTTATAAAGAGCATTGAGGATATGTCTGTTTTTTCACAACCCAGATAAATGTGGCTCATATTCGGCCAAGGCATTTAAAGTTGTATTCTAAATCAAACAACAGCTGTGTGTCTCATTTCTGCTGAGAAAACAGTCTTTAAAAATGAATAGGTTATCAAGCTGGGCAAAATAACTTGTGCCTCATATAAATCAGTAGGATTAAATGGTGTTTCACAAAGTCCTGCATTAAAATTATTAGATAATATTCACATGTTATTTTAGAACAGTAAGCAGGGCCATAAAAATGTTAAGACTTTGATTTCTAGATATGCCAATTTCTAACCATGTATAGATATATCTTATATTTGAAAATGGTAGAATTAATTAGAAATTAGAATGATGTCTCTGAGACCCTTTAAACTCTCATAAAGGCCATTTAATTTATACAATAAATATTTTTACTTATCTTTTGTGGACACAGTTTCTACCAATTGCATGTAAGAAACAGTTCATCTCTTCATCTTTTTTTTTTTTAAGTGAGAGAAACAGAGAGAGACAAAGAGAGGGACAGATACGGACAGATAGACAGAAAGAGAGAGATGAGAAACATCAGTTCTTCGTTGAGGCACCTTAGTTGTCCATTGATTGCTTTCTCATATATGCCTTGACTGGGGGGGGGGAGGCTCCAGCTGAGCCAGTGACTCCTTGCTCAAGCCAGTGACTTTGGGCTTTAATCTAGTGTCCTTTGGGCTCAAACCAGTGACCATGGGGTCACGTCTATGATCCCACACTCAAGCCAGCAACCCGCGCTAAAACTGGCAACCTCAGGGTTTCAAATCTGTATCCTTTGAGTCCCAGGTTGATGCTCTGTCCACTGCACCGCACCACAGTGTGGTCAGGCCTCTCCTCATAATCTTAAAAAGCAAATAAACTGTGGAGCAATGAAGTTACTATAGAAACTTCAGATACAGAGCTATTCCCCATTTTCCCTGCCATCTCTCCCCATGTCTGCTGTGGTGCTGCTATAGTCAGCCACCTGGCATGGGACAGAAATCACACCAACTATTTGAACAAAGAGATGTATACATAAAGAATTGTTAACTCTGTGGAGAGGGGTTGGGGCGATGAAGCTGGTTTCTCAAGTCTTGGAAAAAAATTGCTAAGTGGATTTATCATCCTTTTTTTTTTTTACTTCAGCCTGGCAGTCTTATTCTAGCACCTTCTACACACAATACCTATCATGGATACATTTTCCAAAAGTAGGAATGTTGTTTTCAGACTCCCAGCCTCAGCATCACAACACATAGTTGTGTTGATTTGACCTGAGAGACCATGACTTAATGACTAGCACAGCTCCTGAATGCTTCTCTTGACTCACCTCTTGCCTTCTCCAATGGAAGCTCCACCCTGACCCACAGTAATTTTTCCAAAGCCCTTCAAAGCTTCTCATGCTCTCAGTGTAAAGGCAAAGATTCCTAACATGACCCACAAACCTTGCAGGATTTGCCTCCTTCACACATTTCCTTACTCATCTTGGACCACTATCTCTCTGCAGCCTGTTGACCTCCCTTCCAGTCCTCAAATGTGCCACATTCTCTTTACTTTCTGGACTTTTGTACTTACTATTCCTTGTGCCTGGAATGTTCTTCCCCTCCTCTTTGCCTGGTTTTATCCTATTCGATGTTGAGATCTCAGCTTAAGTATAATTATTTCTTTAGAAGAGTGAGAGTGTCCTTTGTTTCTTAGATAGATGATATCTCTTATTCTAAACATTTCTATGGCTTCCTTGTTCTCTTCATAATTTGAAGCTGGATTGTTGTGTTTGACTAACATTTGTTTCCTCACTGCATTGTGAGAAAACACAAGTACAGGGATAATGTCTGTTTTGCTCACTACTGTTTTCTCAGTGCCTACAAGGTGTCTGTCAGGTACCTTGTACTTATCACATGATTGAATGGCTGAACCCAATTATTTTGTGAGGATGAAACATTTATTATCATAATTCAGGATGCTATTGCTGCAACTACTGTCATTTCATTACTTAAAAAAAAAACCCAGTTGAATAGAAGCACTCTGAAAATGTCTAATTTTGGGGGTCCAGGTTTAAGACTGCATCCCAAACAGTGGGAAACTTTTCATTTGCAACTCATTCCTAGGTTCAGTTTCCCTGTGCTCTTTTTATTTCCTAAATTGACTTATTGTTAGAAGAGATCACCTCACCTACTGGGTTGATTAAAGACAATGAAAAGAGAGCATAATAGGCCAGTATTGCTATAGACATACATAGGTATATGTATGTGGATAAATGTGTGTATGAAGTCTTGTATTTTCCCTTTCTGCATTCCAGAAGTAAAGGGCCCTTCCTTCCTTCCTTCCTTCCTTCCTTCCTTCCTTCCTTCCTTCCCTCCATTTCTCCCTCTCTCCCATTCACCATCCATCCATCCATCCATCCATCCATCCATCCATCCATCCATCCATCCATCCAATTTAACCTTTCTCAAAACCTGGCTTGCTTAGGCTTTAATTGTGCAACAAGTTGTGTTGTGTAGATAGAATCCTGATTGTGTGTCTTCAAGCCTAGGCCTGTTTGTTTTCACATGAAGTAAAATAAAACCTGCACATCCTGTATTTTCAAGATTCCAACAACAGATTTTCTGCATGCCTCTCTTCGTACAAAACACTGCTCCATGGGAACCAGAGCGAGCGTGTAGGCCCAGAACCATCCAAGCTCATTCTTAGAAAAGAAACATTTCTTCAAAGGAAGCATGGTCTGCCCACCATACAGACAACCTTTTATATTCTCAGAAGAGCGGTTTGCTTTCCTGGTGTGACATCATCTCAGACATCTGTATTATGAGTAGGGTCTTTGTTCTATAAACGAAAGGCCTACTCCAATGATTTTCTTTGAACAACAGATTGGTCTGTACCAAAGATTTATTTGAGTCTCTACCTCACAAGAGAGGAAAGTGCTTACGACCTTCAAATGGTGGTTCCATTTCCAGGATGTTTTTTCCCTTCCCATCAATGCTCAAAGACATAAAGACTAAGTTACGGTCAGTGCGTAGGTTTAAAGTACCATGCGTAGCACACCTCCCAGCAGTCTCTGCAAGAGATAACTTTCTCACAAACATGTTTATACATTTAGTTATCCACTTATTCAACACACAGTTACTGAGTACTTACTAAGTCTAAAGCATTGTTTTAGGCCAGTGATTTTCAAGCAATGGGCCGCAAAAATTTTAAAACATGAAATACCTGACTATTTTGTCAGGAGCACTGACTTCTTTTCCCTTAGATTGTCAAATTAAAAAATGAGACACAGCCAACAGAACAATAACCATCCAGTGTGAATGAATCAAAGTTATACTTTTTTTTGTCATATCAGCAAAAAATAATACTTTTTGTTGTGGCACAGCATTTTAGTAATTAGCTTATATGTGTCATGAGATGAAAAAGGTTAAAAATTGTTGGAACTATTATAGAGTTGATGGGGAGAGATAGGTTATAATTAAATAAGATAATGTTGGGCAATAATAAGCACCATGAGGAAAATAGTGATTTATGGGCCTGCATTGGAATAGGTGGTCACTGATGTCATTAACGAAGGATAATTAATAGAAATCAGAATGACAAGGAACCAATCTTGGTAAGATATTAAAGAACAATATTTCAGGCAAAGGGGACAAATCGTGCTGAAGCCCTCATGGGGGAATTAATTTGGCTAAGCGTGGCTGGAGTGAAGAGAGCAAGGGGCCGTGGAGGAGAACCCAGCCCTGAGATAATGGCATAGAAGGCTGACTTACCTCTTCCACACTCTGCATTACTTGCCTTTTCCCTGTGCTAGGACTCACTGCATTTTCTGTTACGTTCTTTTGTGATTTCTGCTTAGGTGCAGTTGGAGCACCCAGTTGCTCTACTACTATACACCATCAATCAAACTTCAAATACAGTTTGAGAAAAATGATAATATAGTTCTGAGTTGAACCTTGAATATTTTATAAGGCAACTACTACATTATACACTTTGGGTATATGAAAATAAGATAAATAAATGTGGTTATGGTTCCATATGTTCTGCTAGATTATTCTCCTCCCCAGCTTTAATAGAATTGACCCATTTATAAAAGTTATGAAAACCTAAATAACAGTGAAATACTACTATGTACCTATGAGACTGGCTAACATAAAAAAAAATAAAAAAAAATATGAACAATGCCAAGTGCTGATTAACATGTAAAACAACTAGAACTCTCATACCTTGCTGATGGGAAAGCAAAATGGTACAGTTGATTTGACAGTTTTTGTGAAGTTAAACATACACTTTCCCAGCAATAACACTCCTGAGTATTTATTTACTCTGGAAAAATGAAAATTTATGGTTATAAAAAATCCTTTGCATAAATGTTCATAGCAGCTCTATTTATAATCATCAAAAATTGAAGCAACCTAAATGTTCTTCAGCAGGTAAATGGATACTCTGAGGTACATCCATCTGATGGAATACTACTTAGCAATTAACAGTAAAAAACGATTGATATAAAAACAACTCAGATGAATCTCAAATTACTGGCTAAGTAAAAGAATCTGGTCTTAAAAGGTTGCATAATATATGATGCCATTTATTTGACATTTTCCAAAAGACAAACTATACTGATGGAGCAAGTGGTTGCCCATGGTTAGGGCAGAGCAGAGGGCATGACTACTAGAGGATAGTATGAGGGAGTTGTTTGGAAGATGGAACTGTTCTGTATTTTTTAAAATGTATTTTTCTGAAGTGATAAGTGGGAAGGCAGAGAGACAGAGTCCCACATGTACCCTACCAGGATCCACCCAGCATGCCCACTAGGGGGCGAAGCTCTGCCCATCTGGGGAATTGCTCCGTTGCAACCTGAGCCATTCTAGCATCTGAGGCGGAGGTCATGGAGCCATCCTCAGCACCTGGGCCAACTCTGCTCCAATGGAACCTTAGCTGGGGAAGAGGAAGAGAGAGTCAGAGAGAAGGAAAGGGGGAAGGGTGGAGAAGCAGATGGGCGCTTCTCCTGTGTGCCCTGGCTGGGAATTGAACCCAGGACTTCCACACACTGGGCCAATGCACTACCACTGAGCCAAATGGCCAGGGCCTGTTCTGCATTTTGATGGTAGTGATGGTTATATGAATCTATACATGTGTAAAAATTTATAAAACTGTACATGAATTTGAAAATAAATTTTGTTGTATATAAACTTAGAAAATAAAATTAAAATAAAAACAGTCAGTGAAACAATCAGTAAATATGTTGGTGTATCTGTGGGAAGGATATTTAAATTGATGCATAACTAAGGAAAAACTTTAAAATCTTAGTTGTAATGATTTTTCTGCATATAGTAAATTATTAATCTTCCCAAACTGAGAGGTCAGGACAGTGAATATGGGTTTGGAAGGTACTGATTTTTCTATAGCCAAGAATATTTAATTTATTAGTGAAATATAATCAGATTCATATAAATTAAAAACTAGAGTAAAATGTTGAGCAATTCCATTGACTACTAGCACATGATACACAATGTTGAAGTTACCACAAGGAATAAGAATTAAGTAAGATTTGTCTTGGCTCCCAAGGAGGTTATGATCTCATTGGGAGACTATGACAAAAAGACAAATAATCATCATACAAGGCTGTTTAGGAATTCAATTAGGTAAGGACATTAAGAGGAGCACAGAGTATTCCCGGATGTTGAAAGGAGGGAGAGGTCACAGAAGATTGGGGATCAGAAGTCCAACTGAACCCTTAATTTACTGATCGTATTTTCTGCAGACCACTTTGTGGGAGAAAGGTGTAAAAAATAAATTAATTTCAGAGATTTTATTGAAAAGTAAAATGAGAATTATTCATAGAGTATCTCAGAGTCTCACGGAATAAGCCCCATCTCCTGGGAAGACTGTTTTTCATGGAATATTTAGCGGACCTTAAAAATACTTTGGGAAATACTGTAGAAGTCTCAGACAACTTTCACATGTGGTTTTCTGAACATTTGGATCCTGGTCTGGTCTCAGGAGATGAGGAGGAAGTTTGGGTTAATGCTGAGAACTGATTTTTGCAAGAGCTTCAGAAAGGAAGCGAGGTTTCAGAAAGGAAGAAAAAGAGGAAGTGGTTTACTGGGTCAAAGATGGGAGAGAAGAGTCCTCACAAGGAACTGTGCTCTCATGCCAACTTCACCTTCATTTTGTTATGTGAGCTGCAGCTTACTAATGCTCTATTGGATTTTACAGCCCCCGAGAATGAATTTATGTAGCTTTCAACAAAGCTGTTTATTCACTGATTTCCCAGCTCACCCTAGAACTGCAGTCTGAGTTGGAAAGAGCCTTAGAGGTCATCTAAGCTGCACTGACCTACCTCTAATTTAGACGTTGTTTTGTGTCCTCACGAATGCTCTTCCTGCCTTTGCTTGAATATGCCCGGTGACACTGTCTGCTTTTTGAGGCACCTTGTTTCATTGTTGGGTAACAGATTATTAATACCAAGAGCAGCTTTCGAAGTAGAATGATCTTGTCCTGTCTTTCATCTTTCGGGCCTAGTTACACCCCCAGCATCCTCAGAAATGTCTATTCCTTCCTTTGTGACAGTGGGTGAATCACATCAGTTTTTGAGCCTTACTTCTTCTGTAAAATCAGGGCAATGATAGCTACTTTTAAAATTTTTTGTGAGAATTTATAAGATAATATACAGTAACTATCTAGTATTGTGGCTGATACAGTGGATATTTAAAACACTTTCATTTTCTCTCCCCTTCTTTAAATAATAGCCTTTCAAATGATTATCAATAGGTGCCCTTGCTTCCTTTTCTAAGAAAATCTTTTTTTGTTCATTCATTTATTTATACATTTATTCACCTATTGATTCTATAAATATATTGACCATTTATTTACTTTATGAGAAACTTGTGCCAGGTGGTTAAGATACAGTGGAAAGAGCACCAGCAGCGCTTCCAATCTTAATCTCATGGAGTCTAGGGATAAGAAGACAGGTGATAATCATTGAATGATAATAGTTGAGTGCTATGTTGGGCACACCATAGGAGAAGAAGGAAAGAAGAACCCCTTTGGGTTGGTGAGTGTGTTTGTTTCTGGAGGTCGTTTTAACAAATTACCGTAAACTTGATAGCTTAAAACAACACAAATTAATTTTTCCTACTTCAGGATGCTAGAAGTCTGGCAGGGCAGTACTCCCTAAGGCGGTGCTAGGGGAAGAATCAGTTCCTTGAATCTCCCAGCTTCCTGTCCCAGCATTCCTGTGTTTGTAGCTTCCTCACTACAATCTCTGGCTCCTGTTCACTTGCCTTCTCCTCTATGTGTCTTCATGTTATTTCCCTTTACCTCTCTCTTAAAAAGACACTTGTGATGACATTGAGGGCTCCCTCAATAAGCCAGGGCAAGCTTCTCATCTTTTTGTCATCATAAAATCCTTAATTATATTCCCAAAATCTCCTTCTCCAAATACAGAAATTCTAAGGATTAAGATATGGTATCTTTTAAAAAAAAGTTTAAAAAATTTTTTTTCTTAAGTGAGAAGTGGGGAGACAGAGAGACAGACTCTTGCATGCGCCTTGACCAGGATCTACCTGGCAAGCCCCCTATGAAGCAATGCTCTGCCTATCTGGGACCGTTGCTCCATTGCTTAACAGCTGAGCTATTTTAGTACCTGAGGTGAGGCTATGGAGCCATCTTCAGCACCTGGGGCCAACTTGCTCCAACCAAGCCATGGTCGCAGGAAGGAAATAGAGTGATAAAAAGAGAGAAGGATGAGAGGCAGGGGTGGAGAAGCAGATGGTTGCTTCTCCTGTGTGTCCTGACTGGGAATTGAACTTGGGACATCCACATGACTGGCTGATGCTCTACTGCTGCGTCAACTGGCCAGGGTCAAAAATTTTTTTCCAGCCCTGGCTGGTTGGCTCAGTGGTAGAGCGTCGACCTGGCGTATGGAAGTCCCAGGTTCGATTCCCGGCCAGGGCACACAGGAGAAGCACCCATCTGCTTCTCCACTCCTCCCCCTCTCCTTCCTCTCTGTCTCTCTCCCCCTCCCGCAGCCAAGGCTCCATTGGAGCAAGATGGCCCGGGCGCTGGGGATGGCTCCATGGCCTCTGCCTCAGGTGCTAGAGTGGCTCTGATCACAACAGAGCGACACCCCGGATGGGCAGAGCATCGCCCCCTGGTGGGCATGCCGGGTGGATCCCGGTCGGGCTCATGCCGGAGTCTGTCTGACTGCCTCCCCGTTTCCAGCTTCAGAAAAATACAAAAAAACAAAACAAAAAAAAATTTTTCCATTGATTTGTGGGAGAGAGAGAGAGAGGAAGAGAGGAAAGGAAGAGAGAAAGAGAAGAAGAAAGTGAAATGGGAAAGGGAGAGAGAGAGAAGCATCAACTCATTATTTCACTTGTTCCACTTAGTTGTGCACTCATTGACTGCTTCTCCTACCTATCCTGATGGGGTTCAAACCCACAACCTCTTCAGTGCCAGTTGACACTTTATCCACTGAACCATCTGACTATGGCAAGACATGAAATCTTTAAGTAGCTATTATATAACTCACTATAAAGTAGTCAGGATGAAAGAGGGCTTCCTAGAGGAAGCAACATCTTAGCTGAGACATAAAGATAAGTAGAAGTTCTTCAGGAGGAAAATTGGCAAGAATGGTTCAGAATGTTCCAGGCAAAGGCAATAGTGCATAACAAAGACCCAAAGGTGAGAGGGAGTGATGAATCCTAGCATCTGAACAGAGTGGTTATGAGTTGAGCCTGTAGCAGGTGTGTATGCGTGTGCGGAGGAAGGGCTGGAGAGAAGACAGGCAAGAGGTGAGTCTAAGAAGATAAAAACACTGGTTAGATCAGGAGGGGCCTTGGTAGCCATGCTCAAGTGTTTGTATTTTATGCCATATGTAATGGAGGTCCTGGAAGGGTTTTAAGAAGGCATCTCACCTGATTCGATTTGTAGTAGCCTCTGCAGAAAAGTGAGGGGGTATAGCAGAAGGCAAAGGCACCAATCAGAGGGCTGCTGAAGTCATTTCTACTCCTCCTATCACATTCCAGATCCACTGCCATTTTTGGTATAGAAATCAAACCTCATTTACTTCTATTGTTCTGTCTCCCACTCATCATTTAAAGAGGTAAATTAAAACCTTCATAGGGTGTGACCAGGAATCGCTTGGTCATGGTATGCTAGGACAGTTTATTGTTATTTGACTTACAATAAACCATGGGATTCCAAGCTTGACTTTGGAATAGAAGCTTACTTATTATAGACTTGTAAGTGACACTTGTCCATCTCCCTTTCTCTGCCAGCCCTTTCCTGGTGCCATGCCAAAGACTGAGTGAGGTGAGAGGCAGGACTGGAGGGAAAGACAACGCAGTGATACAAACAACAAAGGAGCTTCCTTGTATATTTTCTGACCTTTTTGGACTTTTTTGTAGGCTAGTTGGAGGTGCAGTGTAACTGAGCACAGATGCACACATTCACACTCCCATTTAGAGGCATATATAAAGTTGACGTTATGTTAAAACCTTATCAGAGCTCCCTGGGGGAGGTCCTTGTGTCACTGGTTTGTCCTAAACGTGATTGTTTTCAGAAGGAACACAGGTGACGTGGCCTGAGTGTTTCTGACTGACTATATACATTGACCCATCCCTGTGGATAAGAATCTATAAGCACCAAGTCTTTTTCTTTAGATCTCTGGGACATGGAAGCATATCTTTGTATATCTTCTGAAATCAGGGCCATGGCTTCCAAAAGGTGGGAGTTGCAAATAATGAGAAAGAGTGAAAATGTGCTCTTAACATTCTGTAGTTTGGAAAAAGAGGATTCTCACAGTGTAGTCTCCCCATCCTGCCTCAGAAGAATAACCTGATATTCTTTTTAAACAAACAGGTCCCATGATACACTTCAGTCAAATGAACTGAGTTTTCTAGGGGTGGGACTCAGGAGTCTGAATGTTTAACCAATATTTCAGAAAACCATAATGCTCAGAAAAATTTGAGAATACTTCCATTAGAGCTCAAGAAAAGGGAGGGGAAAAAGGAATCAGCAATGATCCTGCTTTAGGAGAGTAAGGAGGAAAAAAGGCCTCAAACCAGTGAGGTCAGACAGAAAAGAAACCCATTATGTAAATTATGGTACAAAGAACTATCATAAAACACATCAATCAAGTGCTGTAGATGAATATATATTGACATGAAATATATCTGTTATATATTGTCAAATGCAAAACAGTGTGTATGGGATAATACTATTTTACATGTATATATGCATAGAAAAAGAAAACTCTTAAATTCATTTATCCAAAAGAATATTCATTGAATTAACAGTGGTGAACAAGAATGATAGGGTCCTTTGTCCACAATCTAGTGTATATACAAATATCATTTATTGAGCTAGCACACTGTTTATGAATATAAGAATTTCAACTGCTTATATAAATTTTCTAATTTATATGTAGTTAACATGCATTGTTTTATAGTAAAAATAATAAAAATGGAATATAATTGATTCATCATATATACCATTGATTTTATGAATCACATTTCATGGCAGTGCCTAAATTTTTAACAGCGCTTTCTGTTCTTATCTTCTTTTACACTGGTTTCTTTTGACCATGGTCTACCCTTTCTTTTCTATATACAGGTTTTCAGTTATATTCCACCAACTATGTGTGAAGAGAAATTATGTTCATTTCACTTATTACTCATATATTACATATGGACATACAAATATGTGTTTGCATAAATATTATTCATGATCATTTTTCCTGTTATCTCCTCTCCACTATGATGCATTTTTCTAGTTCAAGCTACACGATACACAAATGAGTAATAATTCCTGGTGAAGAAGGCAGGAGTCAGTAGCCATACGTCTCAGTGTATTTCACTTAGGTCTGTAGTGCTGAGTCCTCCCTGTGGTTTTATGTTCAATTCTCATTAATTCCTCTTCCAGTACCAAACAAGGATGGACAGTAACTAAAGGCAGTCAAGTGTTTTTAACAGGGAAGCATGTTGAACTTGGCTGTATTGGTTAAGAAAGGGGCCATCGAGTGAAAGAGGAGAAGCAGGAATTGAGTTAGGCAGCTCTTTTGCCTTCCCCTTTCCTCCTGAGCAGGCTCGGTTTAAAGACTCTCTTACTTTATAGGCATAGTTTCAGAAAGCTTCGATTTTATAAGCTATAAGAAGACTGAACAGGTGCCATCTCTTTAAATTCAACATTATTGGAGCCTAAGACCTGAGGAAACCTTTTGGACAAGTATTCTGTTACTCCATATAATGCAAATCTAAAAATGAGAAACACATTTTCTTTCCTTCTTTTCTTGCTTAGCAAAGCCATCAAAACTCTTGGTTATCATATTGTATTAGGTTTTTAACATTTTCAACTCACAAATGCCTTTGTTTGATTTCCTTCCAACAAATCCGGTTCCTCATGCATTTCTAATGTTAAGTGTAGCCTGCAGTCAAGTCTATGATAAGCCTCATGCTTCTTCTGGACCATTGTGAAGGCTTAGAACTGTGGGAGAACGTAGTGGAAAGAGGGGAGAGGGACTTCTCCCTAAAGCCTCTCTCCTACACTCACTCCATGTTCACTGTTGAGCTATTACTATTCTGGAAATGATAAAGCATTGCTAAGATGTTTTCTGTGTGTGACCAGGCTGTGCGTGGGTTTGTGGGAGTGAGAACTTCACTTCAAGGTCACATTCACCTGAAAAGAGGCTGTGATGCAGAAATCTGAAGAATAGTATTCGATTATTGTTTATTCCATTTCTCAGCCCAAAGCCACTGAGAATCTTTTTCCATGGACATCTGGAAACCATTTAGGACCTCTGCCTCATGCACACTGGAGGCTCCACAAATGCTGTCAACTCCAAAGCAATTTGGAAGTTGCAAATTCATAAGAGCAGCTGTGATCTTTAACAACATTCCTTCTAGCTTCCTATTAAAAGCAGGGCTGTGACCAGATTAAAATGAAAAGTTCTGACTTGGCATTCATATGTTTTTCAGTTTAACATTCCACATCTAGATTTTTTTAAAAGTCTAGGTGCCTGACTGTTGGAATATCCATTGTGATTTTTGATACCTGCCCGGATCCTCTAAAATATGTGAACTCAGACTATTTCCACATTTGGAAAGGTTTCACGGCTGTCTTTGAGAAGCCACCATAATGCAAGGTAGTCTGGTAGGGTTGATGGACACCTGAGTATGCTGGTTGTCCATAGAAAAGACACAAAGAGAAATAAACATGAATGTGAAGCCATGCTACATTTTCCCTCTTCTCTTGGAGATAATCCTTTAGCATTTAATTTATTTATTATGTGCATACTTAACAGTTCAAAATGCTGACGGCATAATGATAAAAGGGATATAGTCCTTGTCTTTAAAGAATAAAATGTGTAGAAAACACCTGCTAATTAATAAAGACAATGGAGTGTTGTGGATGCTGATAGAAGTACCGATAAGAAAAATAATATTAAAAAAATAAAAATAAAAAAACCTACCTGACCTGTGGTGGTGCAGTGGATTAAACATTGACCTGGAACACTGAGGTCACTGGTTTGAAACCCTGGGCTTGCCCAGTCAAGGCACATATGGGAGTTGATGATTCCTGCTCCTCTCTCAAATAAATAAATAAAGTCTTTAAAAAAATAAAAAAATAAATAAATAAATAGAAGTACCAATAAAGCACAGCAGCGGCCAGAGGAGAAGTTATGGGGTGGAGATTAGGAAGGAAGAAAAGAGTAAAGACTTTATGAAAAAAGTATCTGCCAGGCTAGCGAAAAGGTAGAGAAGCTCAGGCAGAAGGCAAAACAAGTTTCCAAAAACCTGGAAGGTTCAGTATATTGGTCTGATGCAAGAGTGGCACGCAGAGGGGGTGGAAGAATCAAGAGACAGGCGGAAGCTTCAGCGCAGGCAGACCTCCCCCTCCTGGACTGTCTGTGCGATATTTTTAAACATTCCTCAGGTGGCATCGCCTCAGCCTGTCGTTGCTCTTTAATCGTTTAATGCTCAGTGTTATGACCAAAACTAATTCATAAGAAGAGACTAAGGTCATGAGAAAGAAGCATGCTAGAAAAGCCACAAAATCTATGTTCTAATGATGGAAATGTAAATCAATACATTTGTCTATATATGTACATAAAATTCTTACTCAGAATCCCCCTGCTGAAACTTAATTTAAAAGGATAAAATTCAGTTTTAATTTTAAGAAAAAATCTGGGACTTATTTTCCTGCATAAATTTGGGACATAAATAACTGTGACACCCACTCACGCAGTAGTAAACACTGGGAAAATTATTCCTTGTTGTTTGGGGAAGCTGAAAAGAAGACTACGGATGAGTACACAAAATTTGAATTAGAATTTTCTACTTGGATTAAGTAAACCTAACCAAGAAAATAACATTAAAAGTATTTTTTATCTGGTACTTAGGGTTCCAGCAGAAGCAAACTAGAAATAGCCCGACAGGGATCTGAATGCCCTGGGATGCCAAGTAACCAACTCCAGTGAAGATGAGCTCACAGCAAACAATCACAAACTTCCCGGTGTCCGGACCTTCAACTACAAGGAGCATCACCGACCAAGGCCCCAGACGCTGCGCTCTGAAGTCCACCATGTACGTGTGCTGCAGCCACACTTCACGGCTGCTTCCAGACAACGGTGACATGTGGCAGGGATACTGAGGCAGGCTTCTTGTTGGGAGGTACAAGACTCCTTTGACAGCTGTCTTTAGTGTGAGGCTTTGCTCTGTGAAACCACTGACGATGCTTTCATTTAACCATCCTTCCCTCTCTCCACGCAGGATTAGACTTGCATAATTTCTGTTGGCTTTCCCAGCCTCCTTCAGCTCCCTCTTCATTTTATCCCAGGCATATCCTCAAATAAAATCCTTGCATGTTTAATCTCATGTTGGCATTCATTTCTCAGAGGAAATAGGCTTTAACCTTGGAATTTGAGGTTGACTTTCCCACCAACCAGCTGGTAGAAAGGACAGAATCTTGGCTAGTAGGTGGAGTACACATAGTTCCTAGACAATGTGGAGGTTCAGTTGCTAAAGATTTCACCAGTGGTGACCTGAGAACATATTCGGGTGGAAGTGAATGCTGATCCAGGCTGTTGAAAGCTATAAAGGGAATAACGCTTACAGAGATGAGGAGTTGGCTGACTACTCCGAAGTTTTACTAATGTATTAAAGCTCTGCAGAAGGATATTGGCAGACCGAGGACTGTTAGGAAGCAGTTTACTGCTAAACGTGAGAGCCAGAGAACTTTTGCAGTAGCTCTCAAAGAGGCCTGTATCCCTTTCAGTAAAAGGGTAGATTTACTGAGGAACAGTTTGAAGATCTAATATTTGAAGAGCTCCAGAAAAATATGACTACTCAGCCAAAGAAGGTCTGTTATGCAAAGGTTACGGGTCTGGTGGGAAATATAGAATACTGAAACATGGAATGAGGGCATGTGCATGGCATCTGGAAGATATTGATTCTGTAAACTCCTCATATCTTCTTGGCTTCCAGAGGTGGTCCACCTTCCATACTAAGGGCTAGCAGATTTATGGTACAGGAATATGCTATAGATATACCATCTCCATAACAGGGGCCACCTGCAGAACCTGTCCCCACCTCTTCTCCTGCCTGCCAGGCCAATACCATGGCTGAGGACTTGCTGGGCCTGGTAAGGAATGAAAGAGACACTATGCCCAAAGAATTGCAATAATTAGTCAACATATATTGACAGGAACCAGGGGAATACTCTTGGAATTGGATTTCAAGGCTGCTTGATCAGGGAGGCTAGAATATAAGACTGGATAAGAAAGAATTAATTACTTTAAGAATGCTTTCTTGAGACATGGGATTTAATACCTTAATGGAATTGTTAGGGGACGGGACAAACTCGCTACTGGGAAGGCTCTTAGAAGGCTAAACAATGACTAACAATCATGACATGGAAGTGCCTTAGTTGCCCTGGAAGGTGGTAAAGAAGAAATAGAGACTGAAGAAGTGGATATGCAGGAATGGATATATTTTGTGAGACTAGAAGTCCCACCAGAGAACGATGTTCCATGAAAGATACCAGAGGACAAATTATTCACCAAGGCCATAAGAAATATGCTGGGAAGGAGGATCAGCATGTCAGTGACACCTTTTCTGTATGCCAGGGATATGGTAAGAGAGGCAATCACGGAACTAGGCTTGTTAGTAACCATGGAAATAATGGAGCTCTGAAAATTCAGGAGACTGAGAGAAAAATAAAGGCAGAAGTGGAGGATTAGGAGGCTGAGGACAATTACTCTGATCAAAAGTCATAATTCCTTGCTCAATTCCTTGACCTGGGCTAGTTTTCAGATCTAGAACCCATTAGCACAAGAAGTGACTAGGTACCTAGGAAGAAGGACCCTTCAGCACCATGGCAAGAATATACTGTGACAATTCCCTCAGTCCTTCCCCCAATGAATTTATGACCACTTACTCTGATAGGGGAAAGGAGAATACCCAGACATCTTGAGGATTAAAGGACAAATCTGAGATGATATCAATACTTGGAGCTCCAGAGTATCATCACAGTACCCTTTGTTAGAGTGAGAGCCTATACAGGCCAGGTAATAAATGGAATCCTGAGGGATTGCATAATTGGAGTTGATACAGTACATATTTGGAAGCTGGAGTAGCCCCCACAGAGACTTCCTGATCTGTAGAATGAGAATTACCATAGATGTGAAAGCCAAATGGAAACCTTTAAAATTTTCCAACCCTTTCTTACCTCACTCAAGATAATAGACCAAAAAATATCATATCTTGGGGTGAAGGAATAATAAAGACTTGTCCCGTCATTAAAGACCTAAAAGATGCAAGAGTGATAGACTCTATCATTTCTCTATTTAGTTTACTAGTCTAACCCCTTCAAAAACTGGATAGATCCTAATAGTTCTGTAGACTACCATAGTAGTAATATTTTCAAGTGCAGCTGCTATACCAGATGTGGAATCATTCCTAGAATGCATTAATAAGGGCTCAAGTTTATGGCATGCAGCCACTGTCTTGGTCAATACATTCTTTTCAATTTTCTGTAGAAAAGAGGATCTGAAAACTTTGCATTCACATGAGATAGACAACAAAATCCATTTACGATTTTGTCTCAGGTCCAAGTTTCTCCCATCCTCTGTCATAATATAGCCTGAAGAGACCTATATTTGCCTGGACATCCCACAGAATATCACAGTTATCTACAGATGTTCCTCAACTTGTAATGGGGTTACACACAGATAAACTCATTGCAAGTTGAAAATATAAGTCAAATGCATTTAGTAATTCAACCCACCAAGCATTACAGCATAGCTTAGCTTACCTTAAACATGCTCAGAATACTTACATTAGTCTACAGTTGGGCAAAACCAAATCTTGCTGCTTCTATCTCACACTGATAGCTCAGGAAAAGATCAAAATTTATAATTTGAAGTATGGTTTCTACTAGATGCATATTGCTTTTCTGCCATTGTAAAGTCAAACAGTATTAAGTCAGGAGTCATCTGTGTTTCACTGATAACATTAGGATGATTGAACAGGTTGAGCAAGGACTAGAATGCAGGGTCTGGGTAAACTATTGATATATATGTGCTAGTGGGTGGGAAGATTCAGTGACAACCACCTTAGTGAAGGTCTTAGCCGTCCAGTGCTCAGTGGCATTCTGGAATATCCTCTCCAAAGTAAAAGACAAATTTCTTTATCTTGCATCACCTATCAAACCGAAAGAAAGAAAAAAATAGAGAGAGAAAGAAAGAGAAAGAAAGAAAGAAAGAAAGGAAGGAAGGAAGAAAGAAAGAAAGAAAGAAAGAAAGAAAGAAAGAAAGAAAGAAAGAAAGAAAGAAAGAAAAGCAATAGCATTAGCATCTGGTCTCTTTGAGTTCTGGAGACAACACATCCCATATCTAGAGATATCACTACCACTCTTGTACTGGGTGACATGAAAGTTTCTCAGCTTTGAGTGTGGTTCAGAGCACAAAAAGAAACTACAGAAGATCCAGGTGCAACCAACCTTGCCACTTGGGTCATATGAATCAATAGACCTTATGATATAGAAGGTATCAGTGATAGAAAAAGATGCAGTCTGGAGTTTATTGCAAGTTCCAGCATGCAGGGCTCTGGGTTTCTAGAGTAAGGCAATGGTTTTTGTAGTATTACCTTTTGAGAAATAGCTCTCGACTTGCTACTAGACCCTTCCCCAAAATAGAACACTTGATCAATGGTCTACAAGTGACTATGGGTCTGGAACTGCCCATTTTGAGATGAGTTCTGTTAGATACACCAAGCCATAAAGCCAAAAGCAGTCTATCATTGGATAAAGCCATAAAGCCAAAAGCAGTCTATCATTTGGGATTGAGCCCAAGAAGAACTAGAGGGCATGAGTAAGCTGCATGAGCAAAGAGCTTAGATCTCATGTCATCTATCATGGCTGTAGTAGTGCCCCTCCTCAAGCTTGCACCGATAGCCAAATGAATGTTCCAATATGACCAGCTGAAAAAAGAGGAAAAATCCAGAGTTTTGTTTATGGGTGGCTCTGCTTGGCACTTAGATGCAAACACAATGTTGAAAATAGCCCCATTATAGGCTCATTCAGAGGTGGCTCTGAAAGACTGTGGGGAGGAAACATCTTCCCAGTGGGTAGATCTGTGAACCATGCTCCCAGTCACCCACTTTTTGTGGAAGAATAAGTGGTCTAAAATGATATTGTAGATCTTGAAAAGTGGCAATGGCTTAGACATCTAATCAAGGACTTGAGAGGAAAAGGATTGGAAGATTGGACAACCGGGGACAACTTTGCACTAAGTGCAAATATTTTGTTTCATACATGCTCACCAGAAAACACTTACCATGGAAGAAACACTGAACAACCAAGTGGACTAAATGATTTGACCAGTTGACATTAATCAGTCTTCATCATTTGTCAACCAAGAACTGGTGTGATGGACACATAAATAGTGGAAGCGATGGAGGTGACATTGTGGTTCAGCCATATTTGCATCTACTTATCAAGGCAGATATAATGCTATATACGAATTTCAGTTGTTATCACCACTGAGCCTCCCATAGGGCACTATTCCTTGAGGATACCATCTGGCCACTTGGTGTCATGCTGATTACATTAAGACTTTTCCATCCTGGAAGGGATGGACTTGCTTTTTCCACCTGCAGAGCCTCATATCAACACTACTATCTGGGGACTTCTAGAATAACTGATTCACATGAAGAGAATTCCATTCTAAGTGTCATTTTACCAAGTAACTCACTTCATATTGAAGGAGGTGAAATGTTTACTGATTGTATCACCTACTGTACCAGAGGCAGTCAACCTTATATAATGTCGCAATGTCATTAAAAAGGAACAGCTTGGAAGAAACCTTTTGAAAGAAAGTGGTGCCATCCTTTAGGATACAATATATAGATGGTTATTAAATCAGACTGCTCTGTGGTACTGTGTCCCCAGGAAGAAAAGAACATGAGCCCACGAATGAAGGAGTAGAAGCAGAAGTAGGCTCATTTACCATTACTTCCAATAACCCACTGGGGAGATTTTGTGTTTCCAGTCTCTGCTACTCAAAGGGGTTACATTCTTGCTAGAAGACACAGAAATGTTGCCATTGAACTACACATTACAGGTACCAGGAGAACACCTTGGAGTCCTATGTCCCAGGAGCAGCAGGCAGGAAGAATAGTCATCATATTGGTAGAGGTAATTGACCCTGATCACAGGTGGAGAAGGTAAGGCTGCTTCTACAGGATAGGACAAGGAACAACAGGGGTGGAACACAGAAAAAAATATACTATGAACAAATGTGTAGCCATCTAGACTGTGAAGGGTATGATTATCAGGGGCTCAGACTACTTAGGAATGAAGGTTTGGGTCATACCACTAGGTAGGCCAAAAAGACCTGCCATAATGATAGCTGAGGATGTAGGGAAGGAATTTAGAGTGGAGAGTGGAGGAAAGAGAGGAAGAAGACTAGTTGTGATTTTGGAATCAATTAACCTCCCTCCTTTTAGTCTTTCCTTAGAAATAAAGTCCTGCAGAAACTGTGGAAGAGGGGCTGCATGAACCTATGTGAAGAAGTGTATGCATGTGGCACAAAGGTAAACTAAGGGTAATCTGTGAGAAGGAGCCTTACACAAACCCCTAGTGTAAGGAAGGTAATGGACCAAGAGCCCAAGCTACTGCACTCTGACATCCATTGCCCTGTTTATGCTGAGGTCTTGCTTCCTGTAGGCTGCTCCCAGGTAATACCTGTGTGTAGCAGGAATTCTAAAGCAAGTCTGTTCTGGATGGCCCACCTTGGCTCAGGGACCCCTGGCATTCTTGCCAAACCCTTCTTAGTGCTCACATGGTCTGAAATGCTTCCATCCAATCTTTCTTCCCTCTCTTTGTCTCTTGCAGGTCAGATGTGCGTCTTCATCTGATGTTTCTCCCAGCTTTCCCTAAATTTCTTTCACAGATATTTCCTCTAACAAAACCCTTGCATGTCAATAGTTCTGAATTTGAGAAACCCTGACTTAGAAAGTTTATAACAGTGGGAGTTGGGTATCAGTATTGGCCCAATTACTTTATGATTCCCTGGAGATGGAACTCTCCAGGACTGGTGTTGACAGTAGATGCTGCACCAAGGAAAACGTTGCTTCTGAGAGGCAGCTGGAACAAGATTCACAGTGTCCTGTTCCTGTGGGGAGGGGTTTGGTCAGAACTGATTTGCTATGAGAATGCATGGACTTAATAATTCTTATTTGCTTACTTCTTTCTTCTTTCCTTCCTTTCTTCATCCCTTTTGCCTTTCCATCTTTCTTCTTTGATTCCCTCTTTCTTTCTCTTCTCCCTGCACTCACTCCCCCTTTCTCCTTCTCTTTTGTTTCTTTTCTTTTTCTTCTCTGGTGCCAGTGATTTTTTTTTTTTGGTCTCATGCTTCAATATCGTAGTTAGTAAATGACAATGATTACTCGATAGTTCCATCATAAAAACATAATTCTCATGCATGTAGTTGACATTGGTTTTGGTTTAAAATTTCTCATGGTTCATTTTCAGATGACGGGTGAATGTTCTTGGAAAGTTTAAACTTAATCAGAAAAATTATGTTAGAATTATAATCTTAGAGCAATTGCTGAGCTTTTAGATCTGGAAACATTTTTCTACCAGTTCTTGTCCACTCATTGCTCAGAGATTTGTGTTAATAAATTTATCACTTAATAATTTCTTCCTCCTCTTCAGCTCTTAACATTTGCGTATATTTAGTTTCACTTCTACCCTTAGCACTGCACCCCAAAATTATAGCTGAATTCACTCCAACCTTAAGTTTTAACTGGGTCAGGTTTGCTAAGAAGCAAGCCCAGTTTTACCAACTCTTTTTATAAAGTTGATCTGGGTTTCAAAAACGTAATGAAACTAGTACGTGGGGGAGTTTAGAATGTAGTCTGGTCTCAATTTGTCTGCTCTTTGAAAACCATGGTCTGGTTTCAACCCAACTAAATTTGGATAGTTAATTAAAAAAAAATAGTGACTGGAAAATCCCATCAACCCATGGAATCCAATAGCACCTTTCTAAGGACAATAAACCCAGAGGGGGAAAATGTGTGGCATTTTTCTTATTAGCTTTACAGTAGAGTAAAGGGATAGATAAAAAAATGTATCAGAATTTATGAGTGCTGGTCTCTTCAGAAAGTGGACTTGGCCATCCAATCAACCTTTATTTATGTCTCTTATCTCTATCTTGACCAGTTTCTTCCACCGTGTTCCAAAATGTCTTACCTCGCCTGCAGGCTCTGTTTTACTTCAGTCCAAAATGGAGTTACAAGCATTTAAAAAGTTTCAGTCCTGCATTGAATGGGGTTTAGCACTACTCACTATCCAAGACTAGAATCCAATGAAGTTCTTACAGTTGGGTTCTCACTGTGGGAAATGGCCACTGGGTTTCTTCCATAATCAAGTAAGGCCCAGCTTCTTCCAAGTCCCTTTGAGTCTTAGAAGACTGAGTGCTTTGATTGTCTTGTTCTGTCTCATTATATAGAAAATAATTTGTGTATTGTGTCATTTGGTTTTCAATTGTAAAAGCTTCAAGTTAAGGCCTCTTTGCAGAAACAAGAGGGTTTGAGGCACTGAATCTTGGTGACGTCCCAAACTGTTGTAAATCTATAAAAAGTTGCTATATAACCCATTGTTAATAGAAATATAGTTATATCTAAGTAAGAGTTTCCTGACTTTTAAGTTGATGACTTAAAAAAACCATTTACGTTGCAGTAATTTGAGTTAAAGACTTTAAGAAAAGGTTCTATGAATCTTATCAATCACAATCAATTTTACTTGCTAAATTTAGTACTAGAGTGACCTTAACTGCACAGTATTTGTATAAAAATATCTAGCAGAACACCTTTTTTTTTGGGTTTTGTGATATTGAGAGGTTTTTGGAATTTTATGATAGTTCCACCCACAATGAAAATCAAAGTTCTTTTCATGGACAAGAGTGTGGTGGTTACCAGGGGTGGGGGGAGGGAGGATATGGGAGGGAGGGAGGGAGAGAGGGGGAGGGGGAAGGGCACAGAGAACTAGATAGAGGGTGGCGGAGGACAATCTGACTTTGGGCGAGGGGTATACAACATAATTTAATGACAAAATAACCTAGACATGTTTTCTTTGAATATATGTACCCTGATTTATTAATGTCATCCCATTACCATTAATAAAAATTTATTAAAAAAAAAAGAAAAAAAACTCAAAGTTCTTTTATCATTAATTCTGTGAGATAGGTCAAAATTGAATATATGCAAATTATCCTCTATTTAAAGTTCCTGTTTTGCCTCTTTTCCTCTGCTCTATTTGTTTCTCATTTCTTTTATTATTTCTTCTCATTTTTCTCTTTATTCCCATTCTCTTAAAATAAATACCTTAAGGGTCACCCTCTTGTTTTTTCTTTGCTCTAAGAGATATTGAAGTCAATGAATATATTCAGATTATAAAAATGACATTCACTTACATAAAAATTTTATGATGCTGATTAAAAGAAGGCCTAGATATCTAAAGAAAGAGCCAGAGACTTTGGAAGTGATTTATTTTCTTAAATAAAAAAAAGTAGTTCTACATGATGAGAAAGAAAATGCATTTATTAAACATCAGTTATCACTATAAACTTGGTTATTGAATTTATCCTAATAAATCAAGATAATAAATTACAGTAGCAAAGATTCAATTTTTAAAATTCATAACTTTCTTCAGCTTAAAAAAAAAATATATATCATGAGTTAAAAATTTCTAACAATCTCATTTGTTTTTAAGCACCTATTTATCTATCTTCTCCAAAGGGTAAACTGCAGGGGATATAGTTCAATGATGCCTCCTGACCTGCTTACATTGTTGGAGGATAGGGAACAAATGTTTCTGGTATATTCTACCTGTCAGTAGTTCTTAACCAATATAACAGAAATGACTAGAATTGCAAAATTTAAATGAGGCAAGAACTTCACGTGATCAGACTGATTGAGATAATGTTAAGAAATAATAAGAACACAAGCAGTGGATTCCTCAGCATTTTAAAGGAAATGTCATTATAGTAACATGATTCTCTTTGATGAGTACAGATGCTGGTCTCTATACACATGCCAAACAAAAACTAAAGGCCCTGAGCTTCAGTCACAGTGCATTACTCTGACTGCCTTCAGCAGGCCCTGATGTGACCATAACAGAACAATTATTTAGTTTTCTACCCATGAATGAAACACTGGGCTAGAGATTTTTTTTTTTCACAGAGCATAATCCATGAAATGGGGCCTGCTTAAGGAAAGCTGCTAAGTATAACCAGCTGCTTTTAAATAATATTCTTCTAAAATTTGCTTGAATAATACAGTTCATTGAGCCTAAGTTTCTAAACATGGCCTCCCTCCATCTCATTTAGTTACTCCACAATTGAATAACCAGTTTGAAATCTGTTCCTAGAGCCCAATGATCCATATCTCAGATACTGGTTGGTGAGGGTTCAGTGTGATGTGTGTTCAGAATTGTAGATGATGAGAAATAACCAGAATCTTTCTCTCTTGCATCAGCCATTAAGAATATGTTTACCAGCTCATTCTTTTCATACTTGGAAAGAAGTGAATTTGGCTATTGATTGTGTCTAGATTACATTTACAGAAGAGCAAACAGTATGGCCAATTCATACTGTAAGACCTATGGTGTACTTTTTAAGATGGTGGATGCCTACTGAATCCATCAGCATGATCATATATATTTTTTTGTGTGTACTAAAGTACATGTGACATGAAGTTAACATTTTTTAAACATTAAAAATGTACAATTCAATGGCATTTAGTAGATTCACTATGTTCTGCAACCATCATCTCTATCTCATTCAAAAACATTTTCATCAGCCCATAAGAAATCCTATACCCATCAATCATTCTCCATTCACTACTCTTCTCAGTTCTGGGTAATTAATTGTCTGCTCTCTGTCTCTATGGAATTGCCTATTCTGGATATTTAACATAAATGGAATCATATGGGTTTTGTGTCTCACTTCTTTCATGCAATATAATATTTTAAATGTTCATTCATGTTATATCATACATTAGTACTTTATTTCTTTTTATTGCTAAATAGCATTACATTGTATGGATAGATGACATTTTGTTAACCATTCATCAGTTGATGGACACTTGGGTTGTTTCCATCTTTTGGCTGTTGTGATTGGTGCTACTATGAGACCATATATATATTTTTTTACTTAAATAAAATCTGATGTGCAGATTTGTGTTTGTGGGTACCCAAGACTTACCAGATCACTTGGTAGTTCTGGGTTTCAAGTTGCAAACTAGCAGGAAATTAGAGCCAGAAGCCATGTTAGTTTAACAGGTTTTGGGAAGATAATGAATAATGGTGAAAGCATATAGTAAGAAAAAAATTATACTTGAGTTAAGGATATTTCGACTCTGGTTTTGGTTCTGCCAGCAACAGGCTGCACATGTAATTTTGAGTAGATCATTTCACCTCCCTAGGCCTTTCTTTTTGCATCCATAAAGTGGGAAAGCAGAACTCACTGACATTTCTTCTAGCTCCAGGATTTAAGGCCCACAAATTTCTCTACCATCACAAATGCTATCACTAACACAGAAAAGGAGTAAAGATGCTGCTTTTCTACACTCTGGGTATGAACATAACAGTTTCTTGTGAGCTGGAGGTGCGAAAGGGGTCATGGCTTGAAATCATTCACGTGCTGCAGTAGCAGCGGGGCTTGAAACAACACAGCTCAAACTATGAAACAGTGATTTTCATTTACCAAGAAGCTGAAATAAGTGCTTGAGACTGATAGTACACCGGCCACCAATATCATGGGAGTAATGGGTTCCATCAAATGTTTGACATTTTCAATGTCACTACTTATAGATAACTAACAACTTTTGGGGTTTGGGTGAGTGGGTTATTCAATAGTAAAGAAAAATTTCAGTCACATTCCAAGGTTTCCTCTTCTTTACACTAAGACAAAAAAAAAACACATTAATAACTTGTGAAGTTTTCTCTTTTGTAAAAGGGAGGTTGTACTGAGCCATCTCAACTTGTTCTAAATAGGAGTCAGATACACTCTGAGTGTACCATTCAGATGATGTAAGCTGGGGTGCATCATAGGTCAAGCAATGGGTTATTTACCCTCCCCTTTCTGTTCATTTCTCCTTGATGATGGTAGAGGATCTAAATTTAGAGGACTAAATCTACATGTGTGACCCTGGGAAAGTTAATTAACTTTTCGGCATCTGTTTTCCAATCTGTAAAATAAAGGGGTTACCTATTTTGAAAACGTCTATTCATGGCTTTTGATAAAGTCACTTACCTAAAGTTATTTGTGGCTGGCTTGTTGCAACAGGGGTGAAGAATTACAAATAAAACACAATCCAAATTTAATTTTACTTTCAGGGATGAGAAGCTAAGGAGATTGAGAGATAATCATAGATAATAATGGCTAAAACCAGAAATATAATAAGAAATTATTATCCATAAATGAAGATAAGATATCCAAATGGATTTTATCATATAAAGGAAGGAGTTTGGCATTTAGAATAGAGATCATCTTACAAATTGCTTTGTGTCCTCATTTGACTTTGTCATCATTCAAAAATGCTAGCTGTTTTCACTCACATAAGTAAAGCTCTGATAGGTGAGGATTATCCTTCAACTGAAGCAACCTCTGCATTCCACTTTGCCCTCCAGATCAACAAATAAATCTTGGCTTTCCTGACCAACCACACTTTCTACTTTATCCCCCAGCGAGGGGAGAATGTAGACTGAAAAGCTGGGAGGAGCCTACTCTATTTCCCCACTAAGAGACTGGCAGAAAAGTCCACAACTCAAAAGTACTCATTTTACCTGACTTCATTATGTAGATTACAGTTTCCTAGGGACTGAAAATACACCTACCACATTTAATTGAGTTCTTGCCCAGCCTATATTTTCACCCTTTAATGGTAATGAAGCTAAAATTTCTTTCCAGTCAGTTTGCATATAATTTCCTTTTTTAAAACTCTCTGAAGTGAGATGATTGATAGATCATTTACTTTGGTAGATGATTTTATTTTTCCTTTGAAGTAAGTTTTGAAAGGAGTGTACTGTGATGAGTTAATTAGTACAAAAACACAGAGTATATAACCTTAATTAGGCATGAGTATAGGCTCAACGTAATGGGATGTCCTGAAACTGCATGCTATGCAAATATTAGACTTTTCATTCTTCCCATTACATCTGAAACCATCAAGCAAAGGATGTTTTGAAGTATGTACTATAGTCAATGCCAGGTACAAATCTTTCAACAAAAAGTTGGTTTTTTGGGGTGTACTAGTTGAGGAAAGGATAATATGAAGGGATTTGGGAAAAAAAAACTTTAAAGGAACTAAACAGTTTAATTAAATTCAGAATGAGCTTTACAAATTCAGAGAAATTTTACCATTGAATAAAGCAATGCAGTTACCCTGCTCAAACCAAATCACATTTGGAATTCTGAAGATACTACGCTGTAGACATCACTGTGAATTATGCAAATCTTGAGAGAGCTTTCAAATCCAGAAACCACTAAGAGTACTACTACAAACCAATTTGGGGTTTCCTCAACCTAGTAGGATACAGGAAGATAGTAAGAAAATTAAATTACAGTGAATCCCCAAACCCTAATTTTAGCTAATTATTTTCATTTCCTTTACTATCAATCATTTTTAAAAATTGGAATAGTAAAAGTAAAACTTGACTTTTCCCTTTCCTACCCTGAGATGAAACAATCCAAGGATGTGGTATCCTTAGATATTTGAATGACTGAGGTCTTCCAATACATAATTCTTAGATTATGTCTAAAATTGTGAGTTTTTAGACTCAACCAGGAGGCAAATAATAAGCTAGTTGGAGACATAATAAGCTATTTGGAGACAATGTCAGGGCAGAAATTTAATAAATGTGTGAGTATTCAAATAGTACCTGATTTTTAGTTTAATGTGTCATCTATTCATTGGAGATTATAATGAAAGAGGGATTTGTATATCCATTGAAAATTGAAATCCAAAGTTTTCTTTGTATTTAATATATAAACTAACATTTTACTAAGCACATATAATATTCTAGCCACAGTTATCAATATTTTATTAGTAGCCTCATTGAATCATTACAATAACCTCATAAGATGGTTACCACAATTAGCCATATGAGGAAATTTTTCAGATGAGGAAATTTAGGATAAGAGAAGTTCAAAAACCCCATCCAGGCCACACATCTACTAAGCAATAGAGCCACCAGGACTTGAATTCATGCCTGTCTGACTCCGGTAATGCTCTTAACTACATTGCTGGGCTCACTAGTGCATCACTGTCCTCTCATTGAAGCCTTACTTATTAGCACTTTCCCCAGAGCTGGAAATGAGGTGGAACAGAAATAAAAAGAATTGAGACCTAAGTCAAAACACAGAAATTCTCTGTCACCTGTTATACACAAAAGAGGTCCTAGTTAAATGCTATGTGTGAGGTGAGGGTGAGAGTGGAAATATAATTTGAAATAAGAGATACAGAATTCCACATGACTGGCTGTAATAATATACATGTAGGATTCAACATGTTATTGCATACAACATGTTATAAATAGGGGAAAAAATAAATACTGGACAGAAATGAGACTGGATTTAAATTTGGCTTTTGCCACTTGCCAGTTGCAGGACTGGATCGATCAGAGACTCTACCGGACTTGTGGTATCAAATAAGACACCCAGTGAAAGGACTATATTTTGAGAGGTATTAAAGATGTTAAGGGGCAGAAGATGTTAATACACTCAGGTGCTACAAACAGTGGAAGCTGATACCATTCTCAGGACTGAAAAGACCAGGGGAAGGAATAGTGAGAACTGGCATCACAGAAGGAAGTTTGGGGCCACCTGTCAAGTGCTATTGTGCAGAGCTACTGTTACTGCCAGAGACAAGGCCCTAAATCTGGGAGGGAGCAGGGAAGAAATCCCCTAGCTTCCATTCTCATGGTCTCTGATCTTCTGCTGGTGCCTCCCATAAGCTGATCCCTCCCCAAAGCTAACCTGCCAGGAACCCCAGTCTACCATGGGGTCTGTCTTCCAGGTGGAGAATGGATTTGAGGACAGAGTTTGCAGCATAACCTTGAACAAGTCACCTCCTCTCTCTAAATTTAAGTTTGTTTATGAATGTCTTCTGTATTCATAGTAGCCATGTAATTTTTACTTTCCACTTTCTATTTTGAAAAATTTCAATCTTACAAAGAATTTATAAGAACAGTACCATGAACAGGAGATATACTCTTCACCTAGATTCTCCAATCATTAACATTGTTACTGTTTCTCTCTCTCTCTACTAACATAAACATACACACATATTTTTTTCTGAATCATTTGAAAGTTATTTGCCATTTGAGAGTATTTAGGACTTTCTTCCTAAATAGTTAAGTAAATATCACCTAAAAACAACAATGTTTCCCCAAATAACCCCAACAAAATGATCACACTCAGCAAATTTAACATTAATACAATGCTATTATTAAATATAGCTAATTCAAACTTCTCCAACCGTCTCAGTAATGTGCAAATCTTTTTATAATCAAGGATCACATGTGAAATTTTGTCGTCATGTCTCCTTAATCTTTTTTAAATTAAAAGTTCTTAAAGGTTTTTTTCTTTCTTAATCCTTCATGATATTAAAATTTTTGAGAAATCCAAGTCTTGTTTTGATGGTCAGTTGTTTTGCAGAAAGACCCCAATATGGGTTTCTCTAGTTGTTTTCTCATGCTTAAATTTAGTTTGAACAATTTTGACAATCTTACTGCAGGGCGTCACATCCTTCTCTGTGCATTGTATGTGGAGGCACCTAATGCCAGAATGTCCCATTGTGGGTGAGCTTCACTTTGATCACTTGGTTAAGGCAGTATCTGCTAGGTTTATCCATTGACTTTGCCCCTTTGTAATTATCAAGCAATCTGTGGGATCATATATCTTTTTTCATTTCTTTACCAACATTCTTTCACCCAGTGGTTTTCGAAACCATTGAATTTTCTTGCTATGGCAGATATAGTTTCATAAAAGTAAAATTAGGGCACCTAGGAAGACCTCTTTGAAAGTTCTTGTTATCAACATTCATCTCTTTTTATGTTCAATGGTTACCATTCATTTATCTCTTCAGTTAACAAATGTTTATAGAGTGTTCATCATGTTCCCCAGTCCTGTGAAACTTGCATCGGGGCTTCATGGCTGCCTAAATGAGGGTCTATAGATTGGATCCTTATCCTGTGCTCCAGAGCCATATTGGCAGTTGCTTTTATGTGTCTGAAACTTGCCAGCTATAGATGTCTTAAATTCAAATGTCCAAATTGCACTCATCATCTTAAATCTAATCTTCTTCTTATGTCTCTATTCCAGTCAATTGCACTTCTGTTTTTTCAATGACTATAATAAAAAAGGACTCCTCTTTATTGAGTAGCAAGCCACCATAATAGGTCTTTTACGCATATTACATGCATTATCTCATTTAATCTTTGCAATAGCCTTGAGAAATAAATAGGCACTGTTTTCTGGAGGACATTGGGATCTCAGCCCCAGATTAACAGTTAGCAAGTCTTTGCACTAGGTTTCAAATTCACTTCCCTTTGACTTTAAAGTCTTTGCTTTAGTGTAGTGATTAACAACATACTCGCTTCAAATGTTGGCTTTACCACCAACTACAAGGGATTGGTTAAGTTTCCTTAACTCTCAGTACCTTGGTTTACTCCTTTATAAATTGAGAAAAGCAGTAATTCCTGCCTTGTAGAGTTGTTTTGAACTTGAATTAGATTAAATTTAACAAACATTTGAACAATTCCTGGCATAGAAAAGAGGATAGAAAAAAGTCAGGTCAGGCAGTACCACAGTACTTCCAAAGACATAAATTTTGTGTGATCCTAAACTTTTTCATCCATTCACTGCTTGTGGATACTAATTCTTAAAAATAAAACTCCTTGGCCTGACCTGTGGTGGCGCAGTGGATAAAGCGTCGACCTGGAAATGCTGAGGTCGCCGGTTCAAAACCCTGGGCTTGCCTGGTCAAGGCACATATGGGAGTTGATGCTTCCAGCTCCTCCCCACTTCTCTCTCTGTCTCTCTCTCCTCTCTCTCTCCCTCTCTGTCTCTCTCTCTCCCTTTCTTTCTGCTCTCTAAAATGAATTAAAAAAATTAAAAAAAAAACAAAACTCCTTAATAACCTTGTCACCACTGCTGTCATCGTCTTAGTTGAGACCAGGAATTGGCAAATCATGGTCCATGGGCCAAATCTAGCCTTCATCTGTTTTTGTAAATTGTGTTTTTCTTTAATTGAGGTATAATTGACATTGTAAATAATGTTTTATTGACACAACCATACTCATTCATTTACATATTTTCTGTGGCTGCTTTCACCCAGCAAAAAAGCCCAATGTATGTATTTACTACCTGGCCCTTTACAGAAAAAGTCTGCCAGGTCTTTGTTGCCTGGGGTATTGCAATAGTCTCCTTCTTGCTTTTAACTCCCTGAACCCATCCTCCCCACCTCTCTTCCTGTGTGAGGGGGAATTTCCCCAAATATGGGAATTCAATCATGCCAATTTGTTCCTCATGGTGCATTGGCTCTCACTCCTAAAAATGTCAGCTTCCACCTACTGCTGAGCCCCATACTGGCCTTGTCCTCTGACCATAATGAATGCTTTATGTCCCTTCTAACCTTGGCACATGCTGGGGGTTTTTTTTTTGTTGTTGTTGTTGTCTGAATACCCACCCTTTGCTTTTGTCCTCAGTAATAAGCTCAGGTTTTATTGATACATTCTCCAAGAAACTCTTTCTGATTTCTCAAGGCTGAACCAATGGCTCTGCTACAGCTGGTGCAAACCTCATTTCCAGCGTGGATCCACACTGTCATGGGGTTAGCTGTCATGATCTGCCCCTGCCACTGCTGTGGCTTCCTTTCAAGGGTGAGAACGTACATTTTTCACTTGTGTATCTCCCGTGTCCAGTCTGGGATCTGGCCCTTAGTAAATTCCCATTAGTTGTTATTCTCTGCGGGCATTTCAGCTGCAGTTTGAAGGCTTCTGTGAGGTGCTAGGAGAGGAGAGAAAAAAGGTAGGTCAGGGAAACCTTCCTAGAGGAGCTGATGCCCAAGCACACAGCTGGAGGATGAGAAGGATAAAACAAGATAACAGGAGAAAAAAAAGTCAGCGATGAGACCTGAAAGGAGTGTGTTGGAGAAATGGCAGGCAGAGGAAGGAGGCATGAGAGAGGATGCTGGGTGATCCGCTAAGAAGAGAGCGTTAGATGCGCATCCCGCAGAGCCTCCCCAGCAGCGCTGCGCTGGCTGCGCAGGCAATGGGAACCACCAGGGGTCTGGTAGGCAAACACCGTACTTACTTCACGTTGTAACTGTCTGTTTGCATGTCAGTCTTCTAGAAGCTTCTCAAAGCATTAACTCTGTTTTTGTCTTGTCATTACTCAACCCTAAGTGTACACAATTTCTGGAATGTCATGGATGATCAATAAATATTTCTTTCCTAGTTTAAATATATGGAAATCCCCCATTTTTAAAGAAAGGTCCTTGGTGCTTAGTATTTTCTAGTAAGATGAACATTTGTCCTTAAAATTTTCATAAATTTAAGAACTTCTGTCATAATTTCTAGATTTTCTGCTTGAAAAATTCCCATTAAAAAAAAAAAAAAAAGCCTGACCCAGCGGTGGCTCAGTGGATAGAGTGTCAGACTGTGATGCCGAGGACCCAGGTTCGAGACCCCGAGGTCGCCAGCTTGAGCACGGGCTCATCTGGTTTGAGCAAAAGCCCACCAGCTTGGACCCAAGGTCACTGGCTTGAGCAAGGGGTTACTCGGTCGGCTGAAGGCCCACGGTCAAGGCACATATGAGAGAACAATCAATGAACAACTAAGGTGTCGCAACAAAAAACTGATGATTGATGCTTCTCATCTCTCTCCGTTCCTGTCTGTCTGTCCCTGTCTATCCCTCTCTCTGACTCTCACTCTGTCTCTGTAAAAAAAAAGGAAAGAAAGAACACAATGTCTGTCTTCTTAGGGAAGGCTTGAACCTCTCAGATCCTCTTGGGTGGCTCTCTCTGGACCTTCCCCAGCTCTGTTTTCTCTTTGTTGAGGTAAGGCTTGCAAGACTGCCTGAATGCTTTCTTAATCTTTAAAGCCAGAGGCATATCATTTTATTTTATTTTTTTGTGAGTTTGGGTATTTTCTCTCAAGGAAAGGCTAAATGGAGCTTGGAGAAAGTAAAATTCTTATTTGTAAAGCAAGCCAGGGATGGTGCCTCATGGGTAGAAGGCAGAGTTCTTATTAACGAGATCTATAGACTAATACTGTCCTTAGCTCAAGGGCTCAGGAGAGCCGGCCACTTAGTAGTTCTGGGGTGAAAGTTGCCTAGATAATTGGATGAAATTGGGATGTAGGAAGACTCCTGCACTCCAGGAAAATTTCCAAGTCTCCTTTTAGTTATCCTCAGAGTGAAGAAACGCTTCAGTTTCAAGTTGAGTGCATTTTCCACCCATGGATTGGCTTGTTTTGTTCAGTTTTACTTTGAGTGTTTGAGGTTATCATTTCGACGTAACAGCTAAACCCACGACTTCCTTTCTCGTAAAACCAAAACAAAAAGGCCTTCAATTCAGGTGCCTTTTACATATAATGAATGTGTAATGCATACCTGGGATAAAAGCCAGCTATATAAAGTCCTCGATTCTGTGTGGGTTCAAACACATTTCAAAGCTTCGGGATCTTGAAAGGTTTCACTCTGCTTCCTGGAGACCTGATCACTGCTCCGTCAGCCATGGCTTGGCTTGGATTCCGGAGGCACGGGGCTCCGCGGGACCTGGCGGGTAACACCTGGCCCTGCACTGCCCTGTTTTCTCTTCTTTTCATCCCCATCTTCTCCAAAGGTGAGTGAGGCTTTTGGAACATGAAGGTGGAGGAGGTGTTTCTCCCACCTGGGTTTCATTTCTTTCAGCAGTCAGGGGCAGTGATTTCTAGCAAAGCCAGAAGCGAAAGGTAAAAACTCCAGTCTCCAGGCTTGGATCGCTCCGTATTCCAAGGCAAGTCGGGCCGGGCTTGCAGCAGCGAATAAGCAGAGATCCAGACCTCAGCAGAGCGCCAGGCCCCCGAGTGGAGGCTTAGCGAATACATCTGAATTGATTTGGAAGACATGAGCAATTTCAGACAGAAAGAAAATACTGTAAAGTTAAGTGATTTAGGAGAGAAAAGATATCCACAGTCCTGTATATATCTGAGCTTGGAATCAGGGTGAGATCAAGATTTTTCTTAAAAAATAAAAAATTCTATTGAAGCAAATTATGGAAAGCTTCTTCTCTGCCCAATTCAAGGTTTTAAGGTCTTCTTAATCTAGTGGTTTTCAACCTTTTACACTTGGGGAACTGGTAGTTAATAAGAGATTTTGGGGACCGCTAATCATCCTGAGCATAAGCAAATTTGACTAAGATCATTGAGTCTATAATTTTCATACAACATCAGGGTGGTTAACTCTCTTGTGGACCAGCACGAAATTTCTGGCAGACCGGTCCATGGACAGGCAGTTGAAAAGCACTATTTAATCAACTCTATAAACTAGTGAGCTAACTATTTTAAAAATGAAAGCAGTTTGAAGTTGTAAAACAACGAATGAAAGAAAAAAACCCATCAGTCTGTTTGGCATAAGGTGTTTAACTGCTGCCTGAGCTACCTGTGACCTTCAGAAGCAGATTCCCCATGTTTCAGATAGAATAAAACCTTCAGAGGCTGATACCAGATTTGTTACATGGTGTAAAATGATGAGCATTCCCACTGCATTTCAAACATCTCTCTGGGTAGTCTTGCTCAGAAGCCATGTAGTTTGTATCAAGTCAAAAGATGTTTAATGATCTAATTTTTACTAGATAAGAAATATTCATATACCTTTTATTATTTCACCTGTTTTGAACATTAAGATTAAATGCCTTTAAAGGTATTTAAATTTCCTGTTTAGGACATTTATCTCAACCTGTAACTGAAATCCTCCCATAGTAGATACTGGGAAATTGAATGCCACCAAATTCAATAGTGACAGTTGAGAGCTTGCCTCGAGGAGGGCAGGAAACTTGGTCTCCTTTAGGCTTAGAGTCAATACAATGATTATTGAGTGTCCATCTGGGCAGGATATAATGTTTGCTCCTAAGAGTTTATTAGCTAAAGGCATAAGTTGGAGGAGGTATTATTAGTGCACACAAAAAAGTTTAATATGGGGCAGAATTTGATTAAGTACTGTAATCGAGTTATAGCAGCTCAGCGGATGTTCAGAGGGTATCTCTGATAGATGAAAATGAAGGTTGTGGAAGGAGACTATTGTCTAACCAGGGCTGCTGCATTAACTATGACAATGGCTGCTGCCATATTGCTGTCTTTTCTGAGGATAGCTGTTGCCCAGTGCAGGTTCCTGGGGAAAGACTAGCACCTTCAATATAGAGAAATTTATATACAGGAACAGTTGTCCTGGAACCTCAGTCTGGAGTGCCGGGTTGGGATTGGAATATGAAGGATAGTGAATGTACTTGTTTTTTGCAGTAAGTGTTATGTAGGCATCAAAAAGTTTAAGCAGAATTTTCCATGTCACTTGGATGATTGAGAGGAGAGGGATTAGTTAAAGGAAGATAATAATTTGACATGAAGTCACTGTATTTTAGAAGGTGTGAGCCTTCTTGTCCAGAGAGCAGGCCTCTCTTATCCTATAGAAACCAGAGGGTAAAAGAGCACCCGTGCAGGTGCTCAAGGGAGGAGAGAGGGTGGCGGAAGATGTGGTGGCAGTGGCAGGGGAAGCCCACAAGCTTAACTGCAGGGATGCCTCAGCTTGGAGAGGAAACGACCCGGTGCCCTCTGCTCTGTGGCTTTCTTAATCTAGCAGCATCCCTTCCTCTATGATAATAATGCCAGGGAAGGAGGTGGCGAGCACAGTGAACCAATGTGCAGCTACTCATGGGTAATAGAGATATAGGGCCAGGGAATTGTAGGCAAAAGCTTCCGAGGTATGCTTTAAGATATAGGGCAATGTTCTGTACCTCAGCCTCCAAAATTTCCTTTACTACCCATAGTTCTTAAACTATACTTCCTTTAGTTCTATTATAACCTTAGAATACCAGACTTGGAAGGCACTGATCTGATCAAATCCCCTTTACATACATGTGAGGGAAATGAAGTCCACAGGGGAGGCATGACAAACCATATATTTCAGGGTAGAGCCAGGTCTTCTGTTATATCAGTGTTCTTTCTGCCACAACCATCTTCAGGAAAGTATTTTCCAATAAGAAAACTCATTGCCTGACCAGGCAATGATGCAGTGGATAGAGTATCAGACTGGGATGCAGAGGACCCAGGTTTGAAACCTCGAGGTCACTAGCTTGAGCACGGGCTCATCTGGTTTGAGCATGGGATCATAGACATGACCCCATGGTCACTGGCTTGAGCCCAAAGGTCGCTGGCTTGAGCAAGGGGTCACTCCCTCTGTTGTAGCCCTCCAGTCAAAGCACATATGAGAAAACAATCAATGAACAATTAAGGTGCCGCAACGAAGACTTGATGCTTCTCATCTCTCTCCTTCCTGTCTTTCTGTCCCTCTCTGTCCCTCTCTCTGTCTCTGTCACAAAAACAAACAAACAAAAACCAGAAAACCAAACTCCTTTATTCTGGAAGACAACAGATAGATGGGTGGGTGGAGAAGGAGAAGGATAGGGGAGGTTGACGGGCTGGGTTGAGGGGAAGAGAATAACTGAAAGGTAATGTTGGAGGTTGCTCATCAAAGATAACCCTTCTCTGGCGTTTTTCCACCTGGTGGGTGAGCACGAGTTCACTGAGTTTCCTTTGGTTTTCCATGTTAGGGATGCATGTGGCTCAACCTGCAGTGGTGCTGGCCAGCAGCCAGGGTGTCGCCAGCTTTGTGTGTGAGTATGGGTCTTCAGGAAAAGCCACTGAGGTCCGGGTGACAGTGTTGCGGCAGGTTGGCAGCCAGATGACAGAAGTCTGCGCCGCAACATACGTGGTGGAGAATGCGTTGACCTTCCTCGATGATTCCACCTGCATTGGCACTTCCAGTGGAAACAAAGTGAACCTCACCATCCAAGGACTGAGGGCCATGGACACGGGACTCTACATCTGTAAGGTGGAGCTCATGTACCCACCTCCCTACTATGAAGGCATGGGCAATGGAACCCAGATTTATGTCATTGGTGAGCAGCGCCATATCATTAAGGTGTCTTCTTTGCATAAAAATAGTTCTGCTCCTTAATAATCAGGTGGTTCACTTCAAATATCCTGAAAATTCTCTTTTAAGGGTTCTCTGGCACACCACATGGTATTTTTTTTTTTTTTTTTTTTTTTTTTTTTTTTTTTTTTTTTTTTAGTGTGTGTGGCAACCCAAATTGGATTCTGACTATAAAATAAAGTGGGGTGGGGAAGGTCTTTTTTCAATTGGCAGGTTGGGGCACTCACTCTGGGATGATGACAATCATCAAGTTTGCCCTACACCTTTGATATGGTACTCAGGGGAAGTAGCTCCAATTAGTTGGATTTACCTGTGGGCTAGCAATATTATCAAGGTCTGAAAGCTCAGATTCCTTCCATTTTTTTCATCAATGGGGAAACGGGACCCTGAAGTTTCAAGAGTGTCTCAGGGAGGCTCTGCTGTGCTTTCTGTTGCAGAACCCGAACCATGCCCGGATTCTGATTTCCTCCTCTGGATCCTTGCAGCAGTTAGTTCGGGGTTGTTTTTTTACAGCTTCCTCATTACAGCTGTTTCTTTGAGCAGAATGGTGAGTGTGATGCTGACAATGTACCATTTTTGGTGGGGATACCTTTAGTGATAACAACTGACCAGATGACGCTTTTGAGTTTTTTTTTTGTTTTTTTTTGAGGTGAAGCAATAAATGAGGAAGGGGAAAGACGGTGATAAAGAATACACTAGAACCCATGGCACTGGCCTTTGAGGTTTCGGGATGAGTAATACTTTAGATGAGCATGTTTGACATTGAATGTTTGTGTGCTTCTGAACAGGGTTTCAATTTGAGTAACCATTTGAACAACATAGGGCAGCTGTTTTGCTCTTTATCTTCATGACAATTGTGCCTACGTTAATAAGCCTGAAACACTCGAATAGGTTGAACAAAATGTTGCTAGAGAGGACTATCCATCTGGATAAATTTTATTCTGTCCCTTAATGTCCTTCAACTTCACCAGGAAGTCATTTCTTAGTGTCACACAACTTACGTCTTCTTTGTCCACACTGTAGCTATCCACATAACAGCTGTCCAGGGCTTAGTGTCACACAACTTACGCCTTCTTTGTCCACACTGTAGCTATCCACATAACACCTGTCTAGGGCTCCCTGTTACACAGTTGGCTTGACTGGGAAGTCTTGACCTCCCCTCCAGCCCAGTAAAAGAGAACCCCGGTTTTTATTTACTACAGTTGTTGGTGGAAGAGAAAGAGGTATAGAGAATCTGGCCTCTTATCAGGATTTCTTTCTGACAGTCATTTTCAGTCATTTCTGCCTAAGCCTGGCTTTGACATAAACTTGTCCCTCTCTTTCCTCCCTCCTTTTCTCTCTCCTTCTCTCCCTCCCCCATTTTATTTCTCTCTCTGCCTTCCTCTCTCCCTTCATCACCCCTCCCCTTTAGGATCCTCTTTTAACCTGTTTTGTTGCTTCTTCTAACCTCATTTGCTACAAACTGCCAAGCAGACTAGTAGTCTGGACCTCAGTTTACTGAGGTGATAAAAACTGGGAACTGACATGGACAAAAAAAAAAAATAGTAAAAAGGATATGAGGACTAGAAGTGAGAACTACAGCTCTCAAACAGGATAACTAAAGTTTATTATATCATATTATCAAACTTACCCCCACCCCTGATGGCGTGTAGTCACTTACCATAGGCATTTGGCGTGTTTTTTCTGAAGTTTTCTCCAAGTCTCTTTCTTCTATCTTCCAGTCAGGGAACATGTTTGCTATTTTACACTCAGAACACAGAGTTATTTAAGTAAAGTGAATTTTAATAGCTGAATCAAGAAAATTGCCTGGGGCTTATAATTCTGTATGTTGGGACTATTCATTTTTCAACAGGGAAGGGACCCAATAGTTGTTGAGTCTCATTATGGTTAGAAGTGGCTTCTCTATTCCTCAATAATACTTACTGTTTCTTTTTGTGTTTGACAGCTAAAGAAAAGAAGCCCTCTTACTACAGGAGTCTATGTGAAAATGCCCCCAACAGAGCCAGAATGTGAAAAGCAATTTCAGCCTTATTTTATTCCCATCAATTGAGAGTCCATTATGAACAAGAAAGACCATTTTCCAATTATTAAGAGCTGAGGCATTCTACTTTTTTTTTTTCTTTCTATCCAGTTCTTTTAATTTGTTTGTGTACTTTTGGGGGAATTCATCTCTCTTTAAATGTAAAGCTGGATGCCAAATTCAAATCACATGTACTACAATTTAAAGAAAAGGAGCAGAAAAGCAGAGCAGGGTGCTTCTGTCACATCAGATTCAGGGTTAGCAAAAGCATCATTGAGGGTCCATGTGCAGATGCAGCCGTAGGATGTGGAATCAAGGAAACAAGTTAGGAGGTGGTACTGTCCTGGGGAAACAAAGGAACGAAGTGAGGGTGAGGGTGATATTGTACACACCTTGTATTTACTTGCGAGAAGTCTCTAGCTAAAATGATGTCTTCAAGTTAAATTTTTATGTTGTGTTACTTTTCTTAACAAGTGAATGATTATATAAATAGTTTAAAATACTCACATGGCTGTACGTTAGCCAGTGATTTCAAGAGTTGTATTGTACCAATATGTGCTCCTTATCTGATAGTGTTGTGCATGGGGGTCACACGTGCTTCTGTGCACTTGCTGATAGTTTGAATATGAACACTATGTGGCAGTGTCTTCCCACTGTGGGTTCAGGGGAAGTTTGATGAAGGGGCTCAGGACACTAAGACACCATGTAGAATACAAGAGAGCCTGCTAACTGTCTCGAAAACTGGATAAGGTCATGGTGGATTTCTTACAGACATGTGAGGCTGAATGGGTGTTGACACGTGCTTTGGACTTTTATGCCAGTTCCTTCGAATGGCCTGCGAGGAAACCAAAGTTGGTGGTATCAGAGTTAGCTTTGATAGAACACCACTGTGGAGAAAATGGCTCATTCCAGGAGTCCTATAGGTGTGAACCTCAAGGAAGCTCCAGTTACCCGGGACCCCAATTCTCCACACCTGCTTAATGACACAAGAGGAAAGAGAGGCAGGTAGCAAAATGGGATGCATGGAGGTTTCTGAACTAACACTGTTGGTGTTTTTTAACTCAATATTTTCCATGAAAATGCAACAACATGTATAATATTTTTAATTAAATAAAATCTGTGGTGGTCGTTTCCTGGAGTTGTCATTATTTTCCTTGTATTTGGGGAATGTGTTGGAGTTTGTTTTTGATGGATTCATTCAGCAGTAGGTGGGGTTGCCAATATTAGAAATACTGGAAATAAAATTTAAAACTCCTAAGGGGTGATAATGCTTCATGTGTTAGCTGTCTACCAGCCCATTACCTGTAAGGCATTCTTGGAAGAATTCAGCTTCTGTCCCTTTGATTTCTTCACAGTTATTTGAGATACAGAGTGGACTGCCAGAGATGTAGCAGTTCTTGATAAATCACAGAGCACTCTCTTTAGCAAGTTCTTCACCTCATTTTTCTTACCCACAGCTTTCTCAGCTCAAGTCGGCCACCCATTACAGTTGCTATGGCAACTCCAGTGTTGTGAACCATACCCCCCTGGCAGCCATTTTGAGCTGCTTCTATGGCAAATAGAGCTTTTCCTTGAAGCTTCCAAATGGACTCTTTCACAAATGTGGGAAAACACACCTGTGGTCCTGTATTGCTGTCAGCTGGCAGGCCTGGCCCACTGAGTCTTCTATGATTCTTGGTTAACCAGTTGTAGTCTCAGCCTGCTCGGTTTCCACACAAGATTTCTCATTCTTGACTTCCACATCCTGTTATTGTCTTGTGAAGTGTTTCTCAGTGTCACCAGGGACCACTTGTAATTTAATCAATTTGCTAAATATGCTGATTCAAGCGCTTAAGTTCAGACGCATTGATTCAGAATTTTGGGGCGATGGAGCCAGGAGTTTTCTTTTCCAACCAGAACTCAGTGCTTCTCATACCTATCCAGTTTTGAGAATCACAGTTTAGGCATCTCTCCTCTTGCTCACTTCCTCTCAATCTCTCCCTCTCTTTCTTTTTCCAGAAAGTGCTAAGAAACAAATGAGACAGCATATAGTGAACATTCTATAAAGATTTGTTAAAGGAAAAAGAATGAATAGGTCTTTTTTTTTTCCTTTCATGCTCAGTCTCTCCACCCCATCTCCTTATACAGCCCCCAACTCCCCTTCCTTTACAGCTGTCAGTCTACTCTTTATTTATGAGTCTGTCTCGAGTTTGCTTGAGAGTGCATTTTATTCATTAGATTCCACATAGAAGTGAAATCGTGTAGTACTTGCCTTCTTTGCCTGGCTTACTTCACTTAGCATAATGCTCTCCAGGTCCATCCATGCTGTCACAAAGGTATGATTTCCTTCTTTTTTATGATCAAGTAGTATTCCTTTGTACAAATATACTGCAGCTTTTTTTATCCATTTTTCTATTTAAGGACACTTCAGCTGCTTCTAAATATTGGCTATGGTAGATAATGCTGCAATGACCATTGGGGCATGTATTCTTTCAAATTAGCATTTCAGGTTTTTTAAAAATAAATTCCCAGAAGTAGAATTGATGGGCTATAAGGAAGTTCCATTTTTAATTTTTCTGTATTAACATCACACAACTTTCCACAGTGTTTGCACCTATCTGCATTCCCACCAACAAAAAAAGGAGAAAAACCCTGGCCGGTTGGCTCAGTGGTAGAGTCATCAGCCTGGCATGCAGGAGTCCTGGGTTCAATTCCCAGCCAGGGCACACAGGATAGGTGTCCATCTGATTCTCCACCCCTCCCCCTCTCCATCCTCTCTGTCTCTCTCTTCCCCTCCTGCAGCCAAGGTTCCATTGGAGCAAAGTTGGCCTGGGCACTGAGGATGGCTCCATGGCTTCTGCCTCAGGCACTAGAATGGCTCTGGTTGCAACAGAGCAATGCCCTGGATGGGCAGAGCCACACCCCCTGGTGGGCATGCCGGGTGGATCCTGGTTGGGTGCATGTGGGAGTCTGACTGCCTCCCCGTTTCTAACTTCAGAAAAATACCAAAAAAAAAAAAAAAAGAAATAAAAAAAAATTTTTAGAAAAGAGAAAAAAACTCATGGACACAGAAAACAGTATGGTGATTGCTGGGAGGAGGGGGACTTAGGGGAAGATGGAGAAAGGTATAGAGGATAAATGGTGATAGGAGATTTGACTAAGGGTGGTGAATACATAATATGATGTACAGATGATGTGTTGCAGAATTATATACCTGAATATGTATAACTTTTAAACCAGTGTCACCTCAATAAAAATAAATAGGTTTTTCAATATATGGTAATAGCAGTTACCTAGAATGAGCTCCTATTATGTTAAAAACTATACTTCTTGGTCTTTGGTTGGAGGCCATGAAGAAACACACAGTTTAGGGATTACAATAAATAGATTCATTCCATTTTTACTCCTCCAAATGTCTTTAGAGAGATCATTCTTTTCCATAATTAATGGTCAATCTAAATGTCAGAGAGGGCCTTAGACAAGAGACCTCTCAGGTGTTTTTCAGATACCATTGAACGATGGACTACTGGCACTCCCCGGTTGATTCAGGGGTAGAGCGTCAGCCGGGCATGTGGAAGTCCTAGGTTCGATTCCTGGTCAGGGCACACAGGAGAAGCAACCATATGCTTCTCCACCCCTCCCTCTTCTCTCTCTCTCTCACTCCTCTCTTTCTCTCTTCCTCTCCGGCAATCATGGCTCAAATGGTTTGAACAAATTGGCCCCTGGTGCCAAGGGGGGTTCCATAGCCTTGCCTCAGGTGCAAATATAGCTTGGTTGATGAGCAATGGAGTAGCAGCCCCAGGTGGGCAGAGCATCAGCCCCAGATAGGGTTGCCAGGTGAATCCTGGTTGGGGAGCATGCAGGAGTCTGTCTCTACCTCCCTATCTCTCACTTAATAAAAAAAAAAAAAGAAAGAAAAGAATGATGGACTACTTTATATAAGTTTAATATCTCCTCTGCTATTACTTGAAAATTTACTATTAACTATTCATTGAGTTGAGCATTGCTTCTCATTCAGTCTCAATCTTAAAAAACTATGCCTCAGCTCAAAAATTTTCCCCTATGAGCCCTAGCTGGTTGGTACAGTGGTAGAGTGTCAGCCCAATGTGTGGATATCTGGGGTTTGATTCCTGGTCAGGGCACAGAAGAGAAGCACCCATCTGCTTCCCCACCCTTCTCCCTCTTGCTTTCTCTTTTTCTTCTCCTCCTCTCCTGCAGCCATGGCTTCATTAGAGCGATTTGGCTCCAGGCTCTGAGGATGGCTCCATGGCCTCCATCTCAGAAGGTAAAAAATGCCTCCAGTTACAAAGCCCAGAGCACCACCCCCTAGGGTGCTTGCTGGGTGGATCCCTGTTGTGGTGCATGTGGGAGTCTGTCTCTGCCTCCCTCCTTTCACTAAATAAAAAAAAAATTCCCTTATGACAGAAGAAATGGGTAAGAAAGCCTGTGACTTGAGATTATACTGAAAGAGAAAGAAAATATGAAGTGAGGGCATCTGGTCACTAGATGAAAGCCTCTTCTAATACTCATTTTGTTTATAAGGGTAGATTGCTGGTCCTTTGCCTGCAATAATCAGAGATTTATTGCTCCCAAATCAGAGGACCAACTGTTTAATGATGTTCCAACTTTCATCAGTATCCCCATATCTGGGATCTGGGTCTTGGGTAGACCCAAATGAGGCATGGCCCACCACGGAGGAAGAGCCTGGACACTAGAACCTTTCTCACTGGAACCACTGGTTCCAGGTAGGAATGTGGATGACAAGGGAAACCTAATAGAGCTGCCTGGGTCATCCCCAACTCCTACCAGTTCCCAGCACATACTTTTGCTCATCTTTTTTCTTCCACCTGGTACTTTCATTTCTGCTACTTCCTGTTTCTTCATTATTTACTTCTCCCCAAATATCTTTAGCCCTCATTTTTATATCCATTGGGACTCATCTGAAATTCTACTTCCTCCATCAGATTCGCTGGCATTTCAAGCCCACATGGATTTCTCTTCTTCTGTTCGCAACTATATTTATTTTTGTCTCTAATAATTTCAAATGTGCATGTCTTTTCTCACTAACTGGAGTGGGAACTTCTCCAAAATAAGAATCATCACTTCTTTAGGCACACAATAGGTGCTCAAATAAATGTCCTGAAGACTTAGGGAGCTAGGGATTATAGGAGAGACAGCTGTCTTTTTTTGCAGAATGTGGCTGCATTTTCTTAGGTGGCCTCAGCTTAATATCTTTCCCCTTTGACCAGAAGAACTATGTGTAGGTTAATCTATCTCTTGGTTTAACATTTAAGACTTTGCTTTAGACTCCCAGCTGGCTACCCTTCCCCCATGTTCTACTTTTATCTCAATTCAGCTTTTTACTTTGTGTGTGTGTGTGTGTGTGTGTGTGTGTGTGTGTGTGTGTGTGTGAAGGCAAAAATACTCATTTTTACCCTCTCTCTTTTGAACTGTGGGATTATTGCTAAAGTTGACTATATTTTTTTATTAAGTCTGAGCCTTTCTCTATCTCCATACTTGATATATGCTTAATATACTTGGGATTACACTTGCAAAATGTTGATGTCACTGTGCTGTTAATTGGAGCAAAGCTAGTTAAGAAGTTCAAGAACTGATAAATTTCAGTTATTGCTTTGGGAGGCCTCGAAGCAAAGCAGAAAATGACTTACCTTGGAAAGTTTTCCTATTGCTTCCGTTCTTTTTTGCATCTTGTTGGAACCATTGCTCAGGTGCTTTAGAAGCCTTGTTTTCTTTTATATCTTTTCTTTTTCCAGAAAGGTAACACACCATACTGATATAGGGGGAGAAAAGGTTTTTTATTTCCTCTTCTTTGTGTCCTTGGCTATAGGCTGGGATAGGGGTTTATAGATTCAGTCAAAAACAAACCTAACCAAAACAAAACAAAACAACTCCTTACCTCCAAACCAGAATAACTTGTATTTGATCTGACAACCCTATCAGCAGGAAAAATTATGCCTTTAATGCAGTGTGAATAAAATGTTTGCTGGAAACTCCTCCCCAGGGGTTTCTGGGCAGGAACAACCTGAGACTGTGGCCACTGTTTCAGTTCTAACACAATCTCCTACGGCCACTCCTGGGCACAAGTGGGCTGGAGGCTTATTTAGTGTCACTGAGACACATGGGCCCGGCAAAGGGGGCAGCTATTAATCTTCTAAACATTTCGCTTAGCAGAATTCAAAGTCCTCTGGTCTATCTGGCATGGAATCGGACATTCAGCCCCTTCTTGAGAATCATTGCTTTCATGGGGGCACTCTATTATAGTATTATAGCTGTTCTTTCGTTTATTGTGTATGGTAGTTCCCTGAAACACTTGGGGAAAATGAAGATCAAGGTGCCTCAACCCAGATCTTCTCATTTGTAAGACTTGAGGCAGAGCCTGAAGTTTTTAATTTTCCAATGGATCATATTTTCAGAAGTGGTGATCTAACTCAAGACCCTACCATCATAGATGATGAGGACCGGAGAAGCAATCTTGGAAATTATTTTAGAAGAAAAAATGAAGCTCAAAGGCATCAGGAAACTTGTCCAAGGTCACAGAAGGAGGCAGGACTAAACCATGCTGAGAGGCCAGGTCTGTCGATATTCACATCCGGGCTTTGCAGTGGTTGCCATTATGGGCCTTTCTGCCCAGGGGCTGTTCTTTCCTTGCTGCTTTTCCTCCCATCTCCACCCCAGCTGTTCTGCCAAGTCTCAGTGTGGTCACCACCATTGTTTCTGGCCTGAGTTTGGCTCCATCTTTTCTTTTTCTCCCTTAACCTCACAGGCACTAGTAAGAGACTCTCAGGTGATTCAGCCTGTCCTCAGCCAACCTGCAGAAGAATGCTGCAGAGGAAAACACAAAGCCACCACTACCCATAGTCTATCAGCAAGGCCTGCAGGACACTAAGAGACCATCTAAGTTCTGCTGGAAGTACGTAACAACCCAAGGTAAAGACACATGCTCTTTTTAGCACACACAGTCAGGTTATCATAGCAACCAATAGTGTTTTAAAAGCATGATATTAATCACACAAAATGATATAAGCTATTTGAACAACAACAACAAAAAAGGAGGCTCTCTCTGGGAAGAATTATAAAAAATACATTTCAGGATGTGAGTTCAAATTTTAGAGAGCAATGCTCACAATTTCTCACATACAGCACTTTTCATAGGATGATTCCTTCCTCTTCTCACTTTCTCTTGACAACATTTTAGTCCATTCTGCGGTCATTCCGGTATTAGTTTATTTTCTTTACTTTGTTGAACATGAGTCTCACTTTCCTTCTTTGGTGTTAAATTGCAACTCAAATGTAGTCTCTAGTCTCCTGTGAAAATTTTTTTTTATTTTTTTGCCCCTGGCACATCAAAGTTATCTTTAAATATGATTGGACTTTAAAGACAGAAAGCTCAGATTTGTGAATGAAGATGAACATTCTCTAGTATTCTTTTTCTGTTTAGGAAGTCACCATGTTGGATACAACTCATGAACTTCTCATTCTGAATAAACTAGGAAAGAAAGCCAACTTGTGAAGTACACTCATTGCATGGCTGTAGTTATATAGAGCAATTCTCACAATAACCCTGCAGAAGAGGTAGTGCCATCATCTCCATTTTTACAGATGAGGAAACTGAGGTTCAGAAAGGTTTTGTTACTCTCTGAAAGCCACACAGCTAGTATGTAGCAGAGTTAGCATTAGAATTGGTGTTGAATCCCAAAGCCCACTTTCTTTCAAATGACCATATTTAAGTTCTGGGAGTTTATCTGCAGAAATAAAAAAGGGGGAATGGAAAGTAAGTGGAAAGTGCTAGAGAAGTAAAGCATGTATCATGGAGGTTACAAACAGGGGTTAGAATAAGAAAATCTTTGGACAAATATTTTCAAAGGTTTTTTGAAGATGCTCATGCTGAGATTAACCCAGCAGCTGAGTGTTGTAACCAAAGAAAGAGGAAAGCGGGACGTTGAAGACAGTGAAGAGTGGACCCCTGGTTTCAGTCTGTGCTGTTAGCAGTAGCTGCTTCCTACTCACTGGGCCAAAGTCAGTGCAGCCGCGTGGCCTCTTATTCAGAGGTGGGGAAAATGGAAACCACTGATACGGCTATTGCAATTTCTGAGTTTTGCATAATCTATTGTGCAAATGAGCCATTCCCCATTCAAAATAGGCTGGAGGTAATAAAAAGTAATGACCAGTGAAAGTCAGTGGGAGTTACCTTGCACGTGTATCTGTGAACCTTGAAACGGGGCTAGTTTGTAAGAGAACGATAGTCAGCCTAGAGCAGAAGGTGGGGGTGGGGGTGGGGTGAAAGAGACGGGAGAGTCTGAGTTGAGGTTGAGGGGTGCTGGAAAATAAAAATGAGTCCTTTTGAGGAAAAATAAATAGGGAACAAAAGCAGAAAACAGAGGCCTGAAGATCTCCCAATGACATATTAAAAAAATAAATAAATAAAGTGGGCCTGTATTCTGTGAACAAAATTATCGAGCAAGGCTCAATGCCACATAGAAGACTGAAGATTGAGAGAAGCCCAGGTCAGGATGAGAGGACTGTCCAGCCAAGACTATGGCGGAGGTAGCTGCACAGAAATAATTTCTACTAGAAGTTAAGGTGTGGGAACATCTGGGGTTAAAACTAAAAGCAACCTTCCCTGCCAGGAATGGGCATTAAAGGCAATGGTTCCTCTCTTGGTGGTGGAAGCAGGTATGTGTGGGGGTTGGGCACTGTGTAGAGGTGGAAGCTGATTTGAGGGGCAGTGTCAGGGAGCATCACCAGGAAGGGCTTTGAACCTGTGTGAACCTGAGCAGCATGGGCTGCACTTGTGCCAACTTGAGTGTTTACAGTGTTTGTAATTTGTGCTTGAAAAGGTGATTCCTGAAGGGCATGGGTAGCTGTGCTTAAGATGTGAAGGGCTGTCACACGAAAGAGGAATTAGATCTGCTTTATGGGTTTCCTGTAGCAATCTGACCTGGTGTTCCAGAGGAGAACATGATAGAAGGTGGGGGGGGGACAGGGGGCTAAAGAGAAGGGGGATCAGCATGACCTTTCTTCCTACATGTGGACTTGCGCTCAGAGCCAGGGGAGTGCATTCATTCGGTGATATTGCAGACTAACTTGGAGCAGTCCTGAGGACCCTGATCAACATCAACTGGCGGGTAAGGGAAAGAATCAGGAGTTTGGGCAGGGGTTGGGGAGATGGACCTGAGTGCAGGACTAGCTCCTGCTGGGCAGGCAGCACTCCTGCGGACAGCATCTGAAACTTGTATTGGGTTCAGGCTCCATTAAGGTAGCCATCACTGTCCATGGAAATCTAACCTGGCAGGCAGGTGATATAGCAGGAAATGATATGGTAGAAAATACTCAGAGCCAACCTGACCAGGTGGTGGTGCAGTGGATAGAGCGTTGCACTAGGATGTGTAGGACCCAGGTTTGAAACCCTGACGTTGCTGGCTTGTGTGGGATCATAGATATGACCCCATGGTCGCTGTCTTGAGCCCAAAGGTAGCTGGCTTGAGCAAGGGGTCACTCCCTCTGCTGGAGACCCCTGGTCAAGGCACATATGAGAAAGCAATCAATGAACAGCTAAGAAGCCGCAATGAAGAATTGATGCTTCTCATTTCTTCCCTTTCCTGTCTGTCTGTCTGTCCTTATCTGTCCCTCTCTCTGTCTCTGTAAAAAAAAATAAAAATAAAAAAAAGAACGAAAGAAAAAATAATACCCAGAGCCTGATAGCTATTAAAGTTCTGGTGGGTCAGCTGGTTCACATTAAGACCCCTTCAGACATTTGGGGGAACAGACAATAGGATCCCTGCTCAGGGGAAGGTATGAAGGCTGTTGGGAGAATTGGCATGCGGGGCAAGTGAAGTGGGGCCAAAGTCCAATAGAACTTCATGAATTGAGGAGGGCTGCATTGTCCTGGAGACCCGGCCTGGAGATACTGTCATAGACTGTGTCTGGGATTAGCCACTAGGCCACTGATCCTAGGAATAATCTCAGAGTGTCATCACAGATGGCATTCAAGATGTCATTGGTAACTTCAGGGATTTTAACCACTTCTATCTTTTCCAAGACTCAGCTCCAATGGCCCCTCTTCTGTAAAGCGTTCTTGAACTTTTGCACACAGTTTCTCTTATTGCACTTGGTTCTTCCCACTCTTAACTCCTCTGCAGCATCAACTCATTTATAGCCTTTTATCTTCTTTCCGTGGAGCTCACTGTGGGCAATGGGAGAGCCCTTTCCATACTTGTCTACCCAGCCTTTAGATTGAAAAATACTATTTCGGCCCTGGCCAGTTGGCTCAGTGGTAGAGTGTCGGTCTGGTGTGCAGAAGTCCCGGGTTCGATTCCCGGCCAGGGCACATAGGAGAGGCGCCCATCTGCTTCTCCACCCCTCCCCCTCTCCTTCCTCTCTGTCTCTCTCTTCCCCTCCTGCAGCAGAGGCTCCATTGGAGCAAAGATGGCCCGGGCGCTGGGGATGGCTCCTTGGCCTCTGCCCCAGGCGCTAGAGTGGCTCTGGTCGCGGCAGAGCGACGCCCCGGATGGGCAGAGCATCGCCCCCTGGTGGGCAGAGCGTCGCCCCTGGTGGGAGTGCCGGGTGGATCCCGGTAGGGCGCATGCGGGAGTCTGACTGTCTCTGCTCATTTCTAGCTTCAGAAAAATACAAAAAAAAAAAAAGAAAAGAAAAAGAAAAATACTATTTCTATTTTTGTTAAATGATTTGGCCAAGTTCTCATCACAAAAAAGCAAGTGGGAAGGATTCAGTTCAAGTCAGTCTTTTGTTTGAACCCTGTGCTCTCTTCCTTTCACCCCGCACTGATGGCGGGCCCTTCAGCACACTGGCACAGGCTGGGGCAGGAGGGGGACAGGCTTCCCTCACATAGACGGAATTGGGTGACTGTTCTCAAAGTGGCGTCCCTGGCTCCACCCTCAGAAACTTCCACCTTCTGTGGTGCATTATATAAACTGAGATCAAATGATTCTTGATGAATCTGACTTTTGACAACCGCATGAACACTATTGCCTTGATTCAGCTGCCGCTGAACTATTTTTGTCATAACTTGGCTATCTAACCTAAAAGTTTTTCCAAATTAGATGTCTCTATGCCTAGTGAAACTGAGAGAATTATTTTATAATCACACTCACTGGAAAAAAAATAGTCAATGGAAATTTTTAATAAAAAAATGTGGTTAAAACACAATTTTAAGTCATAAATTGGAATATATGCAGCAGTCTTTATCCACTAGACTACACAGTATTCTGCGACCATCTGTGGAAATTTATTGGTATTAAATTAGATACAGGCTGCTTTTTCTGTATGCAGAACATAACAGAAACCTAATTAAAAACCACACACAGTAACATTACACAACCAAATGTAATGTTTGTTCCCTTCAAGGTCAAAATACATGTGCAAATGTAAAGAAAATTATTTGCTTTGTCCTTGAACAAAAAGAGCTCTGTTAATATTTTATTAAATGTGGTAACTTTCTAAGAGACAGATAGTGAAAAAAATAATTGCAATCATTCACTCCAAAAATCTAAATTATATTCAAAAGTGATAATAGGAAAAAAAAAGTTAATCTTATTTTGCATATATGCTATTGTTTAAAAGGTTTCTTGTGCATAGGTTTATAAGTCTGTTCAGTTCCTTAAAAATACTGATCCCTGCATTTTTCACAGAATCCAGAAAATGAGTGCAGAAGAATTGCTTCATTTGGCCAAAGAGTATATCAATATATCCTGGCCTGAGGGCAGGAGTCTGGCCAAGGTGACATCAGAGGTCTTGTGGGGTGAGGTACCAGATCTGTCCTTTGGAACCCTGTCCCAGAGGAAGCTTCTGTGGAACTCTGAAAGTGAATTGTCAAAGGCAAGGGGCCTACTAATCTTCATTCAGAGCTAGGAGACCTGGTCTGCTCTTGGCTCTGCCCCAGCAGGTTTGCAGTTGCCTGATGCCATTTCTGGTTTAGATAGTGTTTTATAGTCACCAGATCTCTTTGCTGATTGCTCCAGCCAGGCTGAACTCCTGGACTGATTCTTATGTTGTCTTACAAAGATGTAATTTGTTATGTTTCACCATCATAATTAAGTTTTCGTGCCCCATGCCCAGTACATCTGATTCTGTGATGGGCTTCTTTTACTTTATAGAGGCAGTGTGGAGTAGTGGTTAAAACATACCATTGACAGTGAGGGGACTGAGGCTCATCCTACTTCATATTCTGTGCCTCCATTTTCTCATCTGTTGAATGAGGTTGCAGGTTAAATGAGTTAGTGTATATAAGGTGCTGAGCATGGCCTGGTATAGGGTAAATTCTGTGTTATGTTTTACCCTACATATATGTATATACGTAGTAAGTACTATACATTACTACAGATACTTTTACTATTTTTTTGTGAACCCTCATACTGACCCTTGGTACAGTTCTACATGTTTCCTCCTTGCCTTCCTTTTCTCACCATTTTTTTTCATTTCCTCTTCAGTAAGTCTTTGTTAGGCAAACATAACATTTATAATAGGATTGATACAGGTTCATGTGGAGATGCACATTAATGCTGGGGAATTGAATTCACTATATTGGCTGTTTTTGCCCCCAAAATTTCTTCTTTCTTCTCCCTACCCCCCCCCCCCCCCCCGTTTGGGGGAAGCTGACCTGAATGGACCACGTCATCTGTCTCCCTTGCCTCTGTCAATCCACCACTGGAAGGCACCAACAGGAGATGGGACTGAGGAGAAAGTGATGGGGGTATTTTTTGTGCCCCCGATATTTCCAGTACCCGCCTGACACCATACATAGTTATTATAATATTATTGACTATATTCCTTATGCTATACTTTACATCCCTATGACTATCCTGTAATGGCCAATTAGTACTTCTCAATCTCTTCACCAAAAATTTTCACAAATATTGCATTGTACTTTAAATAGTAACAAAGAAGAATAGAATAAATGAAAAAACAAAAGAATGTAATGGAGTATCTCTTCCAGTCATCCCTGCTTTGACACAGAATCTAGGGCAGTAGTGTCCTTCCCTGACCACAGCTCTGGTTGGGTGGCTTCTTCCCATTTCCTGCTTTTACTGAGCTCTGTCACTACATTCTTCCCTTCTCTGTTAGCTTCAGGAGAGGACATTTCTACTATGGCTAGTCGCTGAGGATCCCTGCATCTGCTGTTTTCCCTGAACTCTGTCCACAGCCCTGTAAGGAGTTCCTTTATGTAAGTTACTTCAGTTGAAGTGCCTGCGATGAATTGTTTGAGGCTGAGATTCTAACTTATACACCATACATCCTTGGAAATGACCTATGTGCCCCTGGGTATCCATTTCCTTCTCCATTGAATAAGGGGGTTGGTCAGACTTGCTATATCCAAGGTCCCTTCTCGCCCTGGAAGTCTACGGAGCTGTCCTTAGAATGCAGAGTTACCCTGATAACCCACAGAGGTTTTTAGATATAAACAAAATGAGTTTCACTGAAGACCAAGAATAGAGAAATGTGCTTGGGGAAGACAAACAATTAGAAATACCAGGTGATAAATGCCTGGGTGTATGTGACTACCTCAGCAAAAGACTCAGGGATGAGCAAACTATCCACAATGTTGATCGAATTGAATAAATCTGGGGGATATACACAGTGCATGATCTGTAGAAAGTGCAAGGCCATCCCTGCTTGCCGGTGATTGCACGTGCCAAGCTGGAGTGCTGTTATTTGATTCAGCTCAGTAACTTAAAAGACGGGTTCTTAAGAGAAAAGAAACCCTAAGTTATATTGGAAATAAAAGAATGACTTATGGAAAGGTCAATTAATTTTTTCCATCCTCTCTTTCTCCCTTTGTTAAGAACCTGGAGGTAGAATTAAGGAGCAGTCCTCATTCATATGAAAGGACATTTCAAGTCTCTGTGTCCTGGAAATGCACTATGTTGAATAAGTTGCATTTTGGCTAATTATGAGTGTAATCCTGGGCATGGATTACCATGGTCAGGGATTTGTATGTTGTTAGTGGGCTTGTCACTGGTGGTGGTAGGGTCTTGAAAACATATTCTTTACACTCCGCTCATTTTTTCCCCCTACTGTAATAGCTTAGGCAATGAGCAGACAGGCACAGAGTAGGTTTTCAACCAATACCTCTGGTAGAACGAGTTCCTGATTAAATATGAAAGTGGGGGCTAAGAGCACCATTGAACTTAAGATCAATATAAGAAGCACATTTCAAAGGGTCACAGAATCTTTACTTATTAGGTGTGAACCCACAACCTACTTCTCAGGAAATGATATTAAGAATAAGCTGTATTCTGGAATTCTGCATATTTTAAGAACAAATATCAATTACAAAATTTCATTAACAAAGTCCCTCAAGTGGCTGGAAGCATACCTAGCTTGTGGCCCATTCCAGAGGGGGAATTGGATATGGAAGGGAGCGGGCAAAAATTCACATGCCTCCTTGGTGGATAATTTAGGAAGGAGGGGCATGTCACTCAAGAAGGACAACCTAGGGCTGTGTCTATCTGTTCTCCAATGGAAACCAAGGACCCTTATGACTTTGGTTAAAATTAGTTTTACATTCTAGCTCTAGAAACAGTATATCTCTCTGTCGATACCCCTCAGAGACCTAGCCTTATCCCTGAAAAATAAGCAACCCTCGAGGTAGCAGAAGACAATAGCTTGGACCGGACTAATGGTCACAGGGTTTGGACCTCTAGCAGGCTAAAGATAACATCTTGACCTCAGTTATGTTTCAGTTCCTGAGCCCTAAGTGGAACCGAGCCCTGGCTACTTTCCCATGAAACCCACAGAGGGATGCTGGAAAAAACCTCAGAGCTGTCAGCAAGACTGGAAGAAATGATTAATTAGCCTCACCTCACTTCCAACCAATCAGCTCCCAGCACCACCCCAACCCCTAACTCACCGTGTCTTGTGATTTTTCCCTATATAATCCGTAATCTGCACTCCATCGAGGAGTTTGGCTTTAGAGCATTAGCCTCCCATTCACCTGGATGGCACCATTTGTGATAAAATAGCCAACATTTCTCCACTGCAGTTCTCGATGTTTAGTGTTTGGCTCTGCTAGCACTGGGTGGACAAATGCTTACTGTTCAGTAACACAAACATTGGTTTCAAAGCAGATATTGAGTCATTTTAGTTGGAAGAGGACCATTCAAATAGGTCTGTTTCATATTTTGATGTTAAACTCTTTCAGATCCTTTCAGATGACACGGATTGAATGTAGTGCTTATTTCTAAAGCAAGTGAGGAAATACTGCTGGATTACAAATGAAGACTGGAGTCCCATCACTAATTAGCTGCCAGCATCAGGCAAGTAATTTACCCTCTGGGCCTGAATTTTCTCAGTGCCTTCCATTTGAGGAACACCTTTCTATTTTCAAAGCATTTTAGGTATATTGCTGAAATGCAATAGTCAAAGGAAATGGTGGTTCCTTTGAACATGATAATTGCCCTAAGAAGTAGGTAGTGCCAGGCTGGTCATAGGGTATAGATGAGAAGGTAAAGGTTTAAGGGTCTTAATTAACAAGTTAAAAAACAGTCCTGCTGTGCTCTCTCTCTTACTTTTTCTGGTGCCCATCACGCCTTTCCTCCTTATTTCATCTCTCAAGGTACGTATCTCTCTCTCTCTCTCTCTCTCTCTCTCTCTCTCTCTTCCCCCCTAAGCTCCAGTATTCCTACCTTTTCTGTAACTCGTTTCCTGAGCCCATTTCTTCTATAGCTCACTTTCACGTCTATGACTCTAATATATTTTTTCTTGTAGTGTGGAAAAAAGATTAAAAAAAAACAAACCAGCCCCAGATCTTCTTATAGGATGCTTTTACTTGTTCAGTCTACTTTCAGCTTTATTATTGTGGTGCTATTTCTATGACATCTTTGATAAAGAACCTAAATGTTCATGTAGTTATTGTCCTACAAGTTTTAAAACAAGAAAATAAAATTTATTCAACGCAAGCTGTATTTCTAGTTTCTTCTTGCTAGAAAGTTCACTTTTATCATAGAATGAAAGGAAAGTCATATGATTTTTAAAATATTTGCCCACCTCTCCTCCCCACTCTACCACCCTGAAACCCCAGAGCTTTGCTTTCTGGAAAGAACTCAAGACATAAGCTCCACAACAAATTGGACTCGAGACCACACACTTGGAACAGTCAGAATGGGTTTGGTGAGGTGTGCTAATCAAGAGAGGAAAGGAGCACAATTCATTTCTGAATTGGTTGTCAAATTCTTCTTGTAAGTGACACGACTGAAACTGCCAATTGGCTTTGCAACCTGCTGAGTCCATATTTCTACATCTGTGAAAACTCAGCAAATGAGCCCTCTCGGCATAGCAAGAAGGTTTCGACAGCCAGAAATTTGATGAGGTGTTACGCCTTGAGGCCAACTATTTCTCAAGAGACCTCTTTCTGTTTCACCTATTGAATTCCTTTGTGATTGACAGGCAGCTTCACTCATTACTCAAATTTTCCTTTGTGTTATCTCCTTAGCAAATCTGGTCACCACTGTACTTTTTGAGAACACAGTCACATTATTGTTCTGGAATCATTCAGTACTATAGCTTGAAGGGACTCAATAGGTCCTTTAGGCACACTCCCTTCTCCCAAGAGTAGCCATTCAGTTTTCTCATCTTGAACCCATAAACAGGTGGACCCAACAATCTTTCCCTCCATCACCTTTGAAATATTCCATCAGGAAGTGCTCTTCAATTTCTTTCCATGCTACCTTTCAAAATCTTTGGCTCCCCTCACAACAAAATGATGCCTTAAATGCAAAGATGGTGTACTAAAAATTACAATAAATACTATTCATTTTGTCACAGTCGGAGCATTTGTTTTGCCATTTTTAACATTACAAGATGAGCAGAAGCATTATCCTGTCTTCCATAGAGAAAGAAGTAGCAGGTGAAGGTCTATCAATGTTTGAGCAATAAGGAATAGGACCTCATCCACCTAGACTCAATCTCAGAATAGTCTTTTATTCTTTTGGTAACTATACCTTCTCTAAAGATGTTCTCAGGCGTATGATGAGTTTAATGTTTGTGTAAGGGAAAAGAGTATTAAGAAAAAAATAGTATATGCTTAATTTTTTTCTTCTGGGTGTTTCCCTTCCTTCTAGACATTAGAATTCTGTTTCTAATAAGAGAATAGCAACAGCTACATGAGTAAACACATTGTCTATCTGAGAGAATACCATTCAAACTGCTGAAAACAGAAGCAAGTTAAACAATAGGTGAATAGAAGCAGCAGAGTGGCATTTTGCCACTTAATGACTTACAAGAAACAGATGTTAGTTTTTTTTAAAGGGACACATGCTCTGAACTTGGCCCATTTGTCAAGAATTAGAAAAATGTCTTCAAATTAATAATTTAGGAAAGTCTAGTTCATTTGTGCATACACATGCATTTGACAGCCCCATCACATGATTTGATGCCTTTTTCATTCGAAGACTCACTTATTATATGAGATACTTAATTCTTTTGCTGGGCTGGGGTTGGGAAAGTGGGGAATTTATTTAGCATCCACTTATTGTCAGCATGTTATGCCATAACATCATTCCACACTCATGGAACTTACTAACCATTTTTTAGAACATAGGAAAATGGGAGGTGTTTTGCATTAGAGAAGATTAATAATGATTATAAGCTTCCTAAGGTCAAGTTCATACCTTACATTTCTGCTGTATTTTCTATCATACCCGCACACTGCTAACAGAATAAGTACTGAGTAATGTTTAGTAAGAACATGTTGAACAAACATAGTCTTGTTTACTTGTCTCCTTTAAGAAGCTTGCACAGAATCTGGTCATCTACCTCCACACAGCCATTAAGTTAAGACAGCTTTAGGACTGGGAAGGATGGAGTAAAAGCAAAGGCATGAGATCTTGTAAAGGGAAAGAAGTACTGAGATGGGTTAGTGTAGTGAGGAATGTGGAGGGGATTAGGCAAGAGAAGACCATTTGGTAATTTGTGGTTGCTTAAGAAGTCAGAATTCAGTAAATGTTTACAAATGAATTATTGCAGTTAGTCCACATCTAGAGGTATAAGGTGAACTGCTCTGATTTCAGGATCAGAAAGAGCTGGGAGATAGGCCTCATTAAAAAAAATACTATCAAATGTTTGTCAGAAATTAATTGAGCTGCCTGTTGTCAGGAAACCTTGGAAACCTGGGAACCTATGGGGTTCAATCAAGGTTCTAGCAACCATTTTTGAATAGGAAGAAGCTTGATTTTGTAGTCACCATAGAGATATGATATCTGTCCCAATTTTATAAATGTTCTGCTTATTCTAACAACCACTTTTAAGTGGGAATTATAGCCTCCTTACTATAGAAATCTACTGCTGATATAACTGTTGGTAGTCTGTTTGGCTAAAAGTCTTAGTCTAAGAGAAGAGGGCAGAGAGGAGAGCAGGTGAACAATGGTCAGTTTTGTTGAGATGTAGCTATTCTTTAAGATTCCATGGGACAGCTTTTATCAGCACAGCTACACTTTAAAAATCTTTGCCACCTCCTCACTGATTATGCATCTAGTTGAAGAGCCCTAAATTGTCTCTGTCTAGCTGCAGAGTCAACATTGTCTCTTGTTGCTGGTTGGTTGAGAGAGAGGACTTTCTTAGAGTGAGACTAGAAGGATGGCTTCTGGGTCAATGGAGCTAAGCGTAGGTTCAATAGTGACACCTATGAGTTTCTCACTGACTGTTTGATAGAAAAACTATAAGCCAAGTAGGCAATCACAAAGGCTGCCTTGCCCAAAGAACTTGTAGAAAATGATGGTAGACTCACCACAGTAAGATAAGACCCTAACAAAGAATGTGTAATTAGCTTACAGGTTCTAGAATAATTATGATACATCTATTGAAAATGGCATTTCTGTAATATTGGCAAGTGATATCTTTGTATCTGTGTGTATACTCCTCACAAAAATTAGGAGATATTTCAAAATTAATATGAAGCAATAAAAAAAAAGAAGCATTTGGGTTTTTTTAATTAAACAAGAACATCAGAAAGCAAACAAGTCAAAGAAAGTTGTTTGATTATGCAAATGAGATGCAAAACCAACTTTTATTTCACTGGTGAAAATGGACTATACAAAAGCTTAAAATACTGCAGTATCTACATGGTCCCTAATCTTGAAAGTACATTTTGAAATATCCCTTAATTTTTGTGAGCAGTATATTTAAGAAAAAGTCTTTCAGAGACTTCAGAGGTAATGATTATAAATATTTAGTGTATCTATGTACCAAAAACTGTTTTCAACCCTTAAAATTAAATTATTCAGTTTACTTCATAAGATTATTATCTTCACTGTAATATCACACATACAGCAAAGACCTGTGTAACTGTGTTGGGCATTCAGAGATAGGATGACTAATTTCAAGTGAGCTAATTAAGCTTGTGGAAGAGTACCTAGGGTAGGTAAGCTGAGAGTATTTTTCTTTTTTTATTATTAATTTTAATGGGGTGACATTGATAAATCTGGGTACATATGTTCAGAAAAAACATCTCCAGACTATTTTGACATTTGATTATGTTGCATACCCCTCACCCAAAGTCAAATTGTCTTCCATCACCTTCTATCTGGTTTTCTTTGGGTCCTTCCTTTCCCCCACCCCCTTCTTCTCCTCCCCTTCCCCGTTACCATCACATTCTTGTCCTGTCTCTGTGTCTCATTTTTTTGTCCCAACCATGTATGGATTCATATAGTTCTTAGTTTTTTCTGATTTACTTATTTCACTCAGTATAATGTTATCAAGGTCCATCCATGTTATTGTAAATTAGTGGTCGGGAAGCTTTTTGGCTGAGACAGCCATAAATGCCACATATTTTAAAATATAATTCCATGAGAGCCATACAACGACCCATGTATGTTATGCATTATCCAATAAAAATTTGGTGTTGTCCCAGAGGACAGCTGTGATTGGCTCCAGCCACCCACAACCATGAACATGAGCAGTAAGAAATGAATGGATTGTAATACATGAGAATGTTTTATATTGTTAACATTATTTTTTTTATTAAAGATTTCTCTGTGAGCCAGATGAAACCATCAAAAGAGCCACATCTGGTTCGTGAGCCATAGGTTCCCGACCCCTGTTGTAAATGATTCGATGTCATCATTTCTTATGGCTGAGTAGTATTCCATAGTATATATCTTTGCTCCATAACCAATATGCAGGTTTCTGACTTGTTAGTAAATCTTGAGTCTGTGGTGTCTTCTTTTCTAGCTGGTGTCTTTGAAACTTAGACAGGAGATTCTTGTTAGTCATTTGTGTCTGTAGAATCCTTTGCATTCTACTAGAACTGGAGAGTAACAATTGATCTCACTCCTTCATTCTTTTTTGCTTGGGGTTTAAAGTATACAGCAACCAGTAAAATCATCTGACCAGTGAGCTAAATAAACATAAATAGGCTTTGAAATTTCAATAAGGAAGGCCTTCTCATCAGGCATCAGTATTCTCACTGAAATAGGACCCAGTATCAAAACCCTGACATGTGTGACTGAGTATGGAAATCATGTCCCTTCCCTGTTTTCTTGTTTATACTTTAAATTCCAAGCTCCATTAAAAGAAATATTTGTCAAGAGAAAGAAAGCAACAAAACAGAACTTGTAGATGGTGAGTTATTACTTTGAAGCAGTGACTGTTAGAGATCTGAAATGTGAAAAAAAATCATGTCACTTTCAGAAGAGAAGTAGAAGTTCTTGTTTGAAGTGTCTCTTAGCCAGGAGGAGGGAGACCTCTGCAGCAACAGATAGAAGCCAATATGGCTGCCACTCAGAGAGAGGCTGATGCCTTCACTGGGATTTATTCTGAACTTCCACTAAGGAGGGGGTTATTTAGCTATTTTCCAATATAATACCACCCCTTCCAAAGGAAGAGATTTGGGGCTACTTTTAGAAATACGAACTATAATGTTAAAAATAATGAGGACCTTGGGCTGTTGAAAAGCTATTTTCAATTTCACACAACACCCAGTCGTGTCTGGTTATAGCCGAGTTGCCAAGGGTGAACTTCTTACTTCAAAACATAGGATCCCAGATTTCACAGCGGCCCTAGAGCTTTAAAACTGTTAATGCCCTTACAGTCCTCGTAAAACCACATATACCAGCTGTCTGCCACCCAGGGTTAGCTCTCTGGTGAAAATGATTAAATTTTTGCTGGCTAGATCTTTGGAGTAATCTGAGGAAATGGATCTGGAAAAAGCTACTTTTAAGGGGCCACTCCTAGCTCACATTTTACTGATTCAGATAGTTTTCTATCTTTCCCTATTTAAACTAGCACAATAGAATAAAGAAGGGAGTTGTTTCAGAGCTTCATTAAATATGCTGGTCTTTGCAACCAGCAAGCAATGTTCATAGAGGCTGCTGTACGTCATGCATTGCTCTAGGTGCCTCAGGGATACCTAGCTTGCAAGGAATACTTAATGATCAATCATTGGATTCCCCAGGATTGTGAAGGGTAGATTCCAACTAGATCTGCTTGTGCAAGGCAATACAATATAGCACCCTATGAATATAGAGTAAGTATGAATCTTACTTAGAAAGGCATATGTGTATTTCAGTTCATTTTCATTAATCAATTGCAAAGTTTAAAGTTTGACTGTAAGCTTCATTCTGCTAGGCTAGTGGAAAGAAACTTTAACCTCAATTCTTTCTGGGGTTTCCCTATCTCTCCACAAAATTGCGTAATACTTCTGGATCTTACACAATGTTAAGACAACTGGGGTAGGTTGTCATTAGGTCCTCTAACATCTATCCAGTTCCACCGTTTCTGTCTTCTCCATCCCTCAGCGATAACAACACCCAGCCGCTAAGTTTGAGGCTGGGCATTTTGAATGAGGCGGTGTCTGGTTCCATTGGCTCTTTTGTAGCCTATAGCCAATCCTTTCTTTCTCTGAGGTTCCAGATGGTTGCATCAGGGGGTGAAGTATAGTACCCTCTGTTCCCTGACCTACCCTCTCTCCCCCTTACCCTCGGGGTTGTCTCTTTAGGGGCTGAGGAAAGTCCTTCTCTGTGTAGGTTTCTTTGAGAGACTTCCTTACCCTGAGACATTAAGTTAAACAAGAGGCAGAAAGACTAATGGGAGTAGTTCTGCTTTTTTTCTCTGGAACATTCTTTCCCTGAGGCAAAGAAGAGCAAGTTATAGGAACATGCAAAGAGGGCAGAGAGAAGAAGTGAAAGAGAACAGTACTGGGAGGGAAAAATAAGTGGTTATATTAAAATATTATCCTTTAACAACCCAGTGGAAATAAATGTACCCACTCATCAAAATACCTACACAGGGAGGGGCAAGAGGACAAGGCCTAAGAGGAAAGAAGAATCCACCTCACACAGGATTGAGAGGACTTTTAGCATGTTCAGACATAGCTGTGCATTCTCAATGGTGCCTTTTAAAAATTAGATGACATAAAAATGGGTAGCTCTTAAAAATGATTGTTTAGGATTGAATAGCTTCATAGTATAGTGAGCAGTGATCAAATAGTCTATAGGGCAATTGGAATGTAGGATATATTTTGGGGGCTGGCAGATGAGCTAAGTAGAAGGAAGGGAGACATAATTTCTCCAAAATCCTATCTTATTTTACTTTATAAAACTAGAATCAGTGCTAAAAAAGACTGTTGAAGAGCCTATAGTTTTATAATTTCATTTTGTAAAGTACGGAAAGGTCATAACATTTGCCCTAGGTTGTCTAGTCCATGGCAGGAATGGAACTAAGCCCATGTCTTTGGGGTCCTTGTCCCTTGTGCTCCTTAGGACATTCTTGTATATTGTAAAGGTATTTAACAATGAGGTTATAATTTTGAGGAGAAAAAACAAACTGTGAAAAAAACATTTTAATATCAACAATATACTATTTTAATGGGTTTTAAGACAAAACCTTTTGTCAGTATAACTGCTTCTGGGAGTTTATTTCCAGGAACTGAAGATGTCATCTAAGGACTTGGATTTCATGCGGTGAATCATCATTGTGTTCTCAGACTCAGAAGCCCAGGCCAGCTGCATGGCCAGATGGCCCAATGCTATACTGGGATTATCTTGTTGGCCTGAGAACTAGAGCAGAGAGAGAGAGAGAGAGAGAGAGAGAGAGAGAGAGAGAGAAATTATAGCCAGTGGCTGCTGCAACTCTAGCTGTTGATCTGATTCCAGACATGAGCATGACAACGATCTGACTGACAAAAGAGTAACACATATTCCAGCCAGAGCGAGAACATCCAAGCATCTGATGACTTGCTTCAATAAGTGTGTCTTGTTTCATGAGCCTCCAGAAGCTGGGTAAAGCTGAGTTTAATTCTTTTCTTTAGCACTACTCAAAGGGACATATTTTGTGATTTTGTTCTGACTTTCTTCCTCAAAGTGTGGTTTGTGGACCAGCCTCATCACTTGGAGTGGGTCAGAAATACAGAGTCTCAGGCTGCACCCCAGGTCCAGTGACTCAGATTCTGCGTTTTCACCGAGATGCCCAGGTTACCCACGTACACCGTAGGACTGAGAAGTATAATAAAAGATAGACAAAACCAGGCTGTAGTATTGAATCAGGAGGATAGGGAGCAGATGTGGCAGGGGCAGCAGAGGGGGATGTGCAGAAGACCAGTCTGAGATACGAAACCTGGTCTAGACCCATTTCTGCCACTTCCCCTCGGTGTGACCCTGGGGAAATCACTCCCTCTCTATAGGCATTGATTTTCTCATCTTTAAAATGGGAGAATGACATCTGATTTGTTTACCTTAGGATTGTTTTAGGATCGAATGAGAGCATCAGGAAAGTGGTCTGTGAAGTAACGTGCACATTTCAAAAGCAAGGGAATGAGAATTGTTGTAGTTGTTCAGACCTACTTAAAATGAAATTTGGGCTTTTTTAACTTTTGAGAAATGAGTCAGAGCACCAATCTAGTCAGTTATGAAGAAAATGTACGTGACAGGCAAGTGCAGCACACGAATCAAGGAACTATCAATATCTCCTCTGAGCCGCTTTCCTCAGACACGAACATAGAATTCTGACTCATAAAAATGGATTCAATGAGGCACTGTTTATGAAGTTAACAGTGGTTCTCAGCCAGAGCTGTTCATTACAACCATCTTTTAAAAACTGTTTTTGCTTGGGTTCCCACTCAGACCAACTGTATCAGAACCACCAGGGCCGGGACACAGGCATTAGTCTTTAAAAGCTCTCCTGGTGATTCTAACGTGTAGCCAGCGCTGAGAACTGCAGAGAAAGTGCTCAATCAGAAAAGTTGCCATGTACAAGTGGACATTTCTTGTTATGGACAACTGTAGAATAAAGCCAGAAGGGATATACTTCTGTGTTTCTTCCTCATGTTTCCAGAATCCCTCTCCAAGTAGTTCATTTAAAAATGTGAACCTAGAGAAGCGAGTTTAAAAAAAAAAAGGATAATTTTATTTTTCAGCGCCCGAAACTCTGAACATAAGGAATTCTTTGGGTCATTTATTATGACATGAGGTGGTCAAGCGGGGCATTACGATTTGGGTTTATTAAGCTCGATAAATGGGTCCAGTCATAAAGAAGGATGCTGAGGAATAAGGAATGGGCTCAGAAAATACCCCGGCAAGAAAGAAAATGTATTGTTTAGGAAAAATTGATGACTGTAAGTCAGGAAGGAAGATTCCAGAGCTTGAAGGTTCCTCAGAAACATTTAGGGTAGCCACAGTTAAGTTGCCTTGAAGCTGGGTAAATTAAGCTTTCTAAGGCTTCTTGTCTTTGTTCTGGGTCACAGAGGACATGGACTCTCATACTCAGTTTTTGTTTCTCTACAACAGGGACCACCTCCGCCTTTCTGCCCAGGGCTCCAGCTGAGCTGAGGATGTGATCAGCCTCTCTCACACCATTTCTGACGCATGGTCAGAAAGCCTCCATCCTTTTAGTATAAGCAAGTTCCTTAAGATGGGGAGTGATCTGCCAAGAGGAGGAACCAGAGTATAATGGTTATACTTTCTTTACCACCGAACATGTTTCATGTTCTGAAGCATGAGGCATGGGGACCTGGGCTGTGTCAAGTGCCATTCCCCATCTCACTTGTCTACAGAGAGTTATTTCATTCAATTCCCTTATCCCGAACAGCCTTCACCTATCCCTCTAAATACCTATTAACCCCAAGATTTACTTGGTTGTTCTTTGTCAATTGGCACTAGCTCGTCCTCCTGGCAGAGGACCCTAGTCCCCTAGCCCATTATTTGCACCTTGCTGGCCAAGAATCAGACACCTCAACTTGTCCCTCTGAGAACCGGCGCTGGCTCAGGCACTGGGCACGCGGGACTGAGACCGTTCAGTCTAAGACTGCACACAACTCCTGCTGAGGGTTATGAGCTCAGCCCCTCCCACGTCGCTTTTTTCTTGCCACTTTCGCTCACTGGCTATAATGAAAACCAAAGGGATTTGGAAACGACAGTGCCTTTAAAGTCATCTTTAATGGAGCACATTTATTAGTCAAGCCAAGGAGAGCTATAGCTTTACTTTCTCTGTACTTTTGACCTTGGAAAAAGAAAAATTGGTAGATAAGCAGCTATTTCAGGGGTTGTTAAAAAATGCAGGATAGCATTAACACTTGATTGCTTACACATGTGCATATTTCCTACTATTATTTACAATATGTCTGGCACTTTCCTACAAGATTTCAAAATTCTAGGCAAAAAACAAACAAAAAGGCTACATGAAATGAAACAAATGTCTTTTAAAGTTTCTGAATTTTTTTTCTCTCTTTTCTCTTCTTTTTCTCAATTTTGAAGAGAAGTATAATGGCAGGTGGAGGAACAAACCGAGCCCACTGGAATCGGGGTCAGCCTTACCTCCCAGCCAGGCCTTTAAATGACTGCTTGACAGTTTGATTGATTTCTGAGACCTACTTTCCTTTCTTTTATAAAGAACAGAGAAGTTAATTGTACCTATCCCCCCACCCCTCCCCAATGTTATTGTGTGGATTCAGTGTAGTAATGCCTTTGGGTTTGTCAGTAATTTTAATTTTAAGTGGTCAGATCATAAAAGATTTTTTTTAAAATCATATACAATTTATATAGTCATGTCCCCAAACACCACAGCATTTAATTATTGTAAAGAATTTCATTTTTATTTCCTGAGTTAATATATAATACCTATTTTTCTGTATTAATATGGCTTGGAAAGTCATCAGGCAAGATTCCTGACCGCCCCTCACCCGTACTTTCCTCCCCCTCCTCATCCATTCCGTTCCCTTTGCTTAGAGCCTGCGGTTCCCTCCTGCTGCTCCCTGGAGGGACGCGCCAGTGGTGGAGGTGGTGAGGTTGCGCGGAGGGGACGATCCTGAATGGCTAACTCTGCTAAGCTGATAGCAATTCCGTTCCTTGACAATGGCCTGGATGGTAAGTAGATATTGAGCATTTTTTACTTTGGGCTCTTTGACTTATTTTATAGCCCAATTTCAAATATGTTGTTTCTAATCTTTCTACCGTTTGCCACAGTTCTGAAGGAAGGCAGGCTAACAGTGTGCCAGTCCTGTGGCCTCAAGAATTAGATACCTCCTACCCCATGTTTTTGCTCTGGCAGAAAGTGAAGAGATGAATTCTCAGGTGGGATAGCGGTCACATGTACCCTTTTTGGGGAGGTTGCCGAATACTTATTTGGTAGAAAATGTTGTCGGCCTAGAAGGGTGGAACCAGATTTGATCTCTAAAGTGTGATAATTAACCGACCTCTCTTTAATTTTTTAAAAAACAGGATATTGCTGCTCAGGTGTGTTACATTTGTGGTCTTATTGGGTGTTCTTCCTAAGATCTGTGCTGGCACGAGCCATAGAATCACATTCTCAAATAATGGCCAAGCTTCCTTCCTGCCTCTGATTAGACTCTCTCTAAGCCATGTAATCCAGGCAATGAAACTGCAAAATGTACTTTGCCTAAAAATCATTCCTGTTCATCACTCAAAAATTTCAGAGAACATTTTATTTAAGACTATGAATGGAACCTTCATTTTCATGGGGCCTCTCTTGATTTCTTTAGATAGTGAGTTCCTCATCTGTCTTTCACTTCCCATTAGAAACTGCTGATGTGACTTTTATTCTTTTCTTGTATACTTATTACTCTTTGTAACTTCTATAGAGCTCCTTTTTATATTTTCTTCTGTTTCTTTGTTTTGTTGAATATTTTCAAAGTGTTAAGTGTCAACACCAATTAATCTCAACCATGTGTCTTTAATCTTTTCAGAATGGAGCTCTAAGTTCCTTATGTCTACACTGCTCACAAAAATTAGGGAATATTTTATAGCTTCATATTCATTTTGAAATATCCCCTAATTTTTGTGAGCAGTATATAAGCAGAGAGCTCTGTGGTTTGCCAAAATTTCAGTCAGTAAGGAAGAGCCCCTTTCTCCACTCTATTTTATGTTATAGCTGTCTCCCTTTGTTGCTGTATGACACTGATACTGTGAGAGCACAAGACTTTGGGGAAATGAAAAATGGCTCTTGTCATCAAAACTTGAGGACCCTCGCTTTCTAGAAAACCCACATAATTCTATTCTCATAAAACTACCTGCCTTTCTAAAATCCTTGCGATTTAAGAATACATTTCTCTAAAACCACATCTTACCTTTTTATTACACTTCCATTTTATTCTTAAATGTCAGGATTTATATTTCAAATTCTACTGTAAAAGAGGTTATTATTTTTAACACTAGTTTATCCACCTTTTCTCTAGCTCCAAAAAAATAGACTCAGAAAGGAAGCACCTCTTCTTCCTCTGATACCATGATCCTCCAAAGCTTATGAGTCAGGGGCGATCGTCAAAGATAGATGTGCTGGGGTCTGTGTGTGCACCTCTGTCTCTCTTTTACCCAGACCTAGAAATCCCAGAAATTCAGTGGTGACAGATTGTGATGGTTAATTTTGTGTCAACTTGTCTGGGTCATGGTTGCTCAGATATTGGGCCAAATGTTATTCTGAATGTGTATTTCCAGATGAAGGCAACATTTAAATTGGTAGAGTAAAGAAGATTACCCTCTTTAATGTGGGTGGGCCTCATTCAATCAGTTGAAGGCTTTACTAGGAAAAAGGCTGACCTTCCTGTCAGTAAGAAAGAACTCCTCCTGTCTGATTGACTCGACTGGGGACATTGTGTTTTGTTTTTGTTTTTTTTTCCTGCTTTAGAACTTGAACTGAAACATCAACTCTTCCTGGGTCTGAATCCTGCCAGTGTTTAGACCGAAACTACACATGGGCTCTTTTGAGTCTCCAGCTGTTGACTACAAATCTTGGGATTTTCAGCCTCCATAATGGTGTGAGCTAATTCCTGATATTCTCTCCCTCTCTCTTTCTCTCTCTCTCTCTCATCCTAATGGTTATATTTACCTCTTTAGGTTGCAATGAGAATCTTGATTTTTAGATTTTCATGATAAACCCTGTTAGGGTTTATAGTCTTAGGGTTTAGAGCTTGGATCACTTGTTTTAGTATGAAAACTTGAATTTGAGACATGGTTTTTAATCCCATCTTTGCCACCAACTAGTTGCATGATTAGGGACAAGTTACTTCTCTCTGTGGTTCAACTTATTTATCCACTATATGAAGAAATTGTATTAGCTTATCTTTAATGTCACTTTAATCACTGATTCTATGGTTTATAAAACTACAATGATCAATATTCATTCAAATTATCTTTATAAAATGAAATCTGAGAGGGAGTTGATGAGAATAAAGGGAAAGATAGGGAATCTCCTAGGAAATGTGTGGAAACGGTATCTGACTTCTTATCTTTCCAAGGATTCCCTTTGTTCTTCCCCTCATCTGCCCAGAATTCATTATCATCTGGACTGATTAGAACGTAGGCTTTGGACTACAGGTTACTGAAAACACTAGTGCATTTAAGTGTCTATATCTTGTTTCTACCTGTGGCCTTCTGTCTCTGTCTCCTTGTATTGGTTCATATGGTAATATGGTTGCAGTAGCATCTTGGGAACAAAAGAGATGAGGGAACTTCACTTAAAGCCTTCAGTAGATTTTCTCTTACATCTCATTGGCTAGAATTAGATCACATGCCCTCGTCAATAGTAGCTACTGACAAGGGGCATAAAGTGTTATTGTGGGTTAGACAGAAGTTTGGCAAATTATAGCCTATGGGTCAAACTCAGCCTGTGGCCTATTTTTATAAAACCCATAACCTAAAAAAGGTTTTTACATTTTAAAAAAGTTATAAAAAATAAATATGCAAAACAAAGAATATATGACAGGGTCTTATGTAGTTAAAAACCCTAATATATTTATTATCTGGCCCTTTACAGCAATAGTTTGCTGGCCCTTAGCTTAGATGGATTACAATCTACCTCTAGATTTGAGAATGGTGTCAACTATCCCCTGAGTTGCATGGAGGGCAGGGTTGAATATCTGAACAGTCTGTAAGAAGGAAGAAGGGAGAAATAGATGTTGGTTGTATTGGCAGCCAATTGAGTTCACAACAGTACCTCTTCTTAGCCTCTCCACCTCTCTCTGGTGTGGGGGTGAGTCTGCACTGCCAAACTGAGGCACTGGCAATGATCTGCCAAGTCCAAGATCTGAAGATATTCTTTCTGAGAATTAGTTTTCCAGATGGAAAGTATGTCTCCTGAATGTTCTGCTTTCTCTGTTTATTTATTTATTTATTTTTTTAAGATAACTTTTTTGTCTTTTAATTTTTTTTTCCAATATTTCCAAAGCTGGAAACGGGGAGGCAGTCAGACAGACTCCCGCATGCGCCCGACTGGGATCCACCCGGCACACCCACCAGGGGGCGATGCTCTGCCCCTCTGGGGAGTCGCCCTGCTGCACCCAGAGCCACTCCAGCACCTGAGGCAGAGGCCACAGAGCCATCCTCAGTGCCGGGGCCATCTTCGCTCCAATGGAGCCCCGCCGCGGGAGGGGAAGAGAGAGACAGAGAGGAAGGAGAGGGGGAGGGGTGGAGAAGCAGACGGGTGCTTCTCCTGTGTGCCCTGGCCAAGAATCGAACCCGGGACTCCTGCACACCAGGCCGACGCTCTATCGCTGAGCCAACTGGCCAGAGCCATGCTTTCTCTGTTTATAAACAGATTTTCAGGTAACGATTAGCTCTGCTTTTTCCTCTGGAAATTTGAAGAAAGTATTTTAGAACAGAGACATCAACATGCTCTCTTAGGCACACACTCTCACACATATATAAACATGCTGACACATGCAAAGCTATACAAAGAATCGCCCATCTGAGCTGCTCACTCAGAGACCATTCAACAAACTTGTGCACACTACTATCATGGTTTTTAAGGGGAAAAGCTAATTTCAGTCCTGGTTTAGTTTTGCCTAAGTCTGGGTTGTTCTAGGACTAACTGAGCCTGCATTTAACTGATAATATTTCTAATTAGGCACATGAGCTCTTTTCTGAGATCTTTGTATCCCACTCAGTATAATTGGTTGTTAAATATGCCTAGAAGCAAATAAGACACTGTAAATACCCTTTGAAAGTGTTGATCTTTGAGCATTGTTTATGACCCTAGAAGAGTTTGTCTTAGAGATTAGAATTCACAGACATAAAGAGTTGAATACTAATAAGCATTCATTTTCTTTAAAACTATTATTGACTTTGGCGTATCATTCCTTATTCTGCAGTGCTATAAATTCTTAGAACCAACTGAAGACTTCGTCATCACAGAGTCTGCGTAGCTGGCCAAGAATAGTGACAACAAGACAGCCTAGCTATGCCATGAGAAATTTGTAGTTGAAATGTATTCTACACATGCTCTGTATATTGAGCAAGGATACTGTTTTCCCTGCCCTCTAATAAGACTTTCAAGAGGGAAGTAAATATCAAGCACTTTAAAGAGATTATTTATAAAGCAAAGCAGCTTTTAGTTATTTATTAATTCATTTAATAAATATTTATTTGCTGCACTGACAGATGGCAAGTCCAGTTCTAGGCATTGAAATGTACCAGGAAAGAAGCAGACAAGGGTTCCTGTCCTCATAGGACTCACACAGGGTAGGCTGGAAAAAAACTTAAGAGTGGTGATATCTGCATGGTATTAAAGCTATGAGACTGGGTAGGATCACTAAGGAAGTGAATGTAGATCGACTAGAGATTTCCAAGGACTGAGCAGCACTCCAATAACATGCAGTAAGAAAGAAAAGCTACTCAGGATGTAGGAAATCCAGGAGAGTGAGGGGTTCTGTAAACTAAATGAAATGTTTCAAAGAGGAGAACATATACAAATGTGTTAGATGTTAGTAGATGAGTACAATGAGGGCTCAGTATTACCCATAGAATTTCATGACACGAGGTAATTATTGATCCTGAAAACATCAGTTTTGGTGGAAGGGTGAGGAGAAAGGTCTTGACTGATGCACGTTCAAGACTGAGTGAAAAGAGAGAAATAAATGGCCAAAATTATAAAATAAATAAATCTCTATCAGAGCAACATTCAGTAAAGAATATTATTTACTTGCTTTTTTTGTTCATTTATTCTGTAATACCAATATTGTAACTATAATCAAAATCTGAAGGCTGTTAGATAAAAATACCAGTTTTCAACAATTCTTAAGGTGCTGTTTTATTTTTTTTAAACCTGGAATTTTAGACAAAGATTGTAATGGTTGGGATACTCATTTGGCTGCTGTAAGAAAGGCCAAAATAGCAGTCGATCAAACAATATGAAAATTTCTCTTGACCCTGGCCAGTTGGCTCAGTGGTAGAGCATTGGCCTGGTATGTGGATGTCTTAGGTTTGATGTTCAGAGCACACAGGAGAAGTGACCATCTGCTTCTCCACCTCTACTCCTTCTTTCTCTCTCTCTCCCTCTCTCTTCCCCTCCCGCAGCCATGGCTTGATTGGTTTGATTTGAGCACATGAGCCCAGGGCACTGAGGATGCTTGGTGGAGCCTCTGCCTCAGGTGCTAAAAATAGCTCAGTTGCAAGCATGGCCCCAGACAGACAGAGCATTGGCCCTAGATGGGGGATTGCCAGATGGATCCCAGTCACGGTACATGTGGGAGTTTGTTTTTCTATCTCACTTGGAAAAGAAGAAAAAAAAAAAAAAAGAAAATCTCTCTCCCTCACTTAATGGTCTTAATGAAGAAATTCAAGATGATCAATGATGTTGGGGTCCTTCTTGCTCTACCATACTCAACATATAGCTTCCTTTTTGTGGCCTATGATAGCTGCACTTACTTCCACCATGACTTCCACATTCTAGCAAATAAAAATAAGGAAGAGGATATTCCTATATTTTTAAATCTGTGACCTATAAGTTGTACATCACTTTCTCTTACTTCCTGTTGGCCAGAACCTAGCCAGTCTCATGAGTACACTTAAGTGCAAGGGTAACTAAAAAATGTAGGCTTTGGCTGTGTAGTTATATGTCCAACTATATTTTACTATTACTAAAAATGAAAAAAGGACAAGATAATAAGGGAGAATTAACAATGTTACAAAGATTGATTGAAAACAACTGAACTATGACTATGAAATGAAAATTTTAAACATTTTTTTCTATATAATTAATGAGCATATTTTTTTTTTCTGAAGTTGGAAACAGGGAGGCAGTCAGACAGACTCTTGCATGCACCCGACCGGGGTCCACCCAGTACGCCCACCAGGGGGCGATGCTCTGCCCATCTGGGGCATTGCTCTGTTGCAACCAGAGCCACTCTAGCGCCTGAGGCAGAGGCCACATAGCGATCCTCAGTGCCCGGGCCAACTTTGCTCCAATGGAGCCTCGGCTGTGGGAGGGGAAGAGAGAAACAGAGAGGAAGGAGAAGGGGAGGGGTGGAGAAGCAGATGAGCGCCTCTCCTGTGTGCTCTGGCCGGGAATCGAACCTGGGACTCCTGCACGCTAGGCCAACACTCTATCACTGAGCCAACCAGCCAAGGCCGATGAGCATATTTATATTTAAGAAATAATTTAAAATTAAACAAGTTTTTTTCCCATTAAGAATAAACCAAAATTGGCCATTTTATATGCTACAATGGTTATTTTCTTTTGTCTAGCCTGTATCTTGTATCTACAATATGTAAAAAAAAATTTTCTGAAAATACTTTTGGTTATGTATAGTCTACAAAGTGCCTACTGCCAGCTATTTGTTTAAAAAGGTACAGCTTCTTTCTATTGCTTCTGCTTATTGTTTCCTGCTTCAGTGTCTCTCCAAAGAACATTTTCTAACCCATTTTATGAGGTCAGTATTACCCAAACACCAAAATCAGACAAAAATATCACACAAAAAAAGAAAGTACAGACCAATATCCCTTACAAATAGAGTTGTAAAATTTTTAACAAAGTAATAGCAAATTGAATTCACCAGTACATAGGAAGGATTACATACTGGGATTAAATGAGATTTGTCCTAAGGGTGCAAATTTGGTCCAAAATACAAAAATTAATCAATATAATGAACCATATTAATGGAATAAAAGATTGTCTCAATAGATGCAGAAGAGGCATTTGACAAAATCTAATATCTTTCATGATAAAAAACACTTAAACTAACAAGAAAAGGGAGCTTCCTCAACCTGATAAGGGTCATCTATGAAAAACCCTAGCTAACATCACAGTCAATAGTGAAAGACCAAAAACTTTCCCCCAAATAACAGGAACAAGACAAGGATATTTCTTCTTACTCCTTCTAATTCACATTGTACTGAACATTTTAGCCAGAGAATTTAAGGAAGAAAAAGAAATAGAAGTACCCAGATTGAAAAAGAAGAAATGAAACTCTGTTTTGTGAATGACACAATCATATATATAGAGAAAACCTAAAGACTCCAGAAGAAACTATTAGTACTGTTATACAAGTTCAAGTCTGCAGGATATAAGACCAATATACAAAAATCCATTGTATCTACTGAAAGCATGGTGAAGGTTAGTAGGTTGCTTCTTTTGGAAAACATAATCACTTTCTGATGGGCATTGTAAGAAGACTCTTCAGAGTCTTCTATGACAAGGTGCTTTCTATGTAGCACTATGAAAGCGTGCTCTGCATGCAGCATCCTGGGCTTTTCTGTTTAATTTCATACTTACAATGGAGTAGTCTAGTGGTTTTCAAAAGACAGACCTAGAAGGAAGAGTATTTTTTTTTTTTGTCCAAGTTTCACTTGTCTGAAGTTAGATGAGAAAAACATGATTCACATAGTGCACTTTTAATTCCATTTAAAGAACAGCTTTTATTTTGAGAATATAGTCTTTCTATGAATTTGTCTGGTAGTTTATACTATGATCTTTGTTGTTTTGAAAATTTTATTTATTTAATTTTATTACCTGGCAAAGCAAAAGCTAATAAAGTTCTCTACTGTTTAATCAATTTACTTTTGAAAATTTACTTTGTCAAATTCAAGAGTCTAGAAACCATATGTGGAAACTACATTAGCTGTGTTTACTGCATATGTTTTAGAGCTCTTCCTAGCTTCACCTTAACTGTATCTCCAGTCTTTCTTGGTCTCTTCTTCCTTTTTCTTTTCCTGTTTTAGTTTATCTAACAAGCTTGTCTTCTGAACTCTTTTGTCTGTTATGAACTAAGAAAACGTTTGGGTGGGAAAAAAATAGCTTGAAAGGTTTGAGATTACTCAACTTTGAGTCTTCATATCATTCCTCAAAAATAGAGAAGTTGTCATGTGAAGGGCATGGACCTTAAATATTTTTTAGTTATTAAAATAGGAAGAGCAGGATTAAAATCGTTGAGCATTTGGTTGAGCAACAGGAAGGAATTCATGAAATGAAGCGGTTTTTAACCTTGGAACTGCCTTCTGAGATCCAGTTTGGAGTTTCTGTCCCTGTGGAATGCTGGACAGGTTTCAGACATTAAGCTTGACCTGATAACCTCTGGAGAATCATTCCCGCTGTCTAATTATAAAACATTTTGATAGCCCACCCAAAATTCCTGCTTGATTTTTACATCACTACATGTTGAGCTTTCCAAGTTTTTAAAGGAAGGTCTATAAATCAGTACTGACCTACAGGCTTAAAAATGTGTGCCTTAACCGATAAAGTGACAACAACTAAAATGCAGTATCTAGAGTTTGAACTATTCATTTTCAATGTTCTGTTGACTTGAAGTATTTCATGATTATCTTGTTCATAATAATAAAATCTGACAAACCTTATGCACGCAAGCCAACAACAGTTTTGGAAAGCCTGAAGTGCTTTTTCTGTCTTCAGCATAGGGAAATAAAAAGTTAAGTATTTTCTAATATATTCTTTATCTAAAAAGTTACACATTTTCATAACATTGGACTTAGAATCTTGCTCTGAATGGCATTCTGTTTTGTCCTTTTTGAGCTAAGAAAATGTTCTCTAACTCTGTGCAAGGAACGGAGTGAAGATTCGCAGATGTTAACGGCCTTGCTTAAGGTAATGCCGTAAGGATTTCTCACCTATAGGCTTTCTGTATCATCAAACTGTCTTCCTCAGGATTTCTGCTCTGAATAAAATAAACACCAAAGAGAAAGATTCAAGTAGCGTGAGAGAAATTGTGGCACATCTCTGAAAGCCTTTTCATTTTTGGTGAAGGATGCAATGATTTAGTTTGCAAAACGGAACTCTGGCATTCCACATTTCAACAAATGGTGGTGTTTGATCAAACTTAATTGTGTTCACTGATTTGTGAAGTGTTAGAAGCTGGGGGACTTTTGAGGTTGCCTAGTCTAGAGGCTTCTGAATGATTCAAAGCTGCAGAAATATTTCTTTAAATAAAACCTTCCATAGAAATCCGTTATAAAAAGTACTTTCAAGCAAAGCTTCTCCCATTAAGGTGGGGGCAGGAGTTGGGGTCTGTCTCACTTCCTTTGTCACCCCCTAGCCCTGAGACCTTTGTGTTAGAGTATTGGCCTCTGCAGTGAGCAGTTTAAAGGTCAAAGGCCTGATCTTTGGCCCTTCTTTTACCTCTGGGGAAATTGAGAAGATACCTTTGTTTTCTTAAATTATACCCTCACGTAAATTCCTAAGAAAGGATGGGCATAAGGCAAATATTTGATCCCTTTGCAAGTCTGAAAAAGTTTTAATTTGGCAATTATACTTGATTATAAGTATGTAGATTGAAAATAATTTTCCCAGGGCACACAGGAGAAGCGCCCATCTGCTTCTCCACTCCTCCCCCTCTCCTTCCTCTCTGTCTCTCTCTTCCCCTCCCGCAGCCAAAGCTCCATTGGAACAAAGATGGCCCGGGCACTGGGGATGGCTCCTTGGCCTCTGCCCCAGGCGCTAGAGTAGCTCTGGTCGCAACAGAGCGACGCCCGGAGGGGCAGAGCATCGCCCCCTGGTGGGCAGAGCGTGGCCCCCTGGTGGGCGTGCCGGGTGGATCCCAGTCGGGTGCATGCGGGAGTCTGTCTGACTGTCTCTCCCCATTTCCAGCTTCAGAAAAATACAAAAAAATAAAATAAAATAAAATAAAATAAAAAAATAATTTTCCTTTAGAACTTTGAAGGCATATTGTTATTGGCATAGTAATCTAATGCCATCTGATTTTCTCATTCCTTTTGTGGGAAATATATTTTTTCCCTCTCTGCTAATTAGAATCTGATTTAATTTTTTTTCTTTAATTTCCCTTTGCTATATGTTTGGGCTTTAATTTTTGTAATTATTTATGTTATGTGTAAAAGACACACGTACACAAGTTTGTGTATGTGTATGAATATGTGCATTACTTATCACCCTGAACATGTTAACGTTCCATGTACTTACTCTTTGGATCTTATTTCAACTCCGTTTGTGTGGAGAAATCATTCACTTTCACAACAGCCAGCATTGTCAGTCCCTCCCTGCTGTTGCTGCTGCTGCCCTAGAACCCACTTCAAAAAACACCTGGAGCTCTTAAATAATCTGTGGGTTCAGAGACACAGGAAAGGCAGAGGCTATGAAAGCAGGAACAACCAGGAGCTAATTCTGAAGCTAGAGTCTCAGCAAGGACAATTCTTCCTATTCCCATATAGTTGTGATGGTTAATTTCATGTGTCAATTTGACCAGGCCCTAGGTGCTAAGATACTGGACAACATCATTCTGAGTGTGTTAGTTAGGGTGTTTTTGAATGAGTGAGAACTTAAATTGGTAGATTGTGTAAAGCAGATTGCTCTCCGTAACGTGTGAGGATCTTATTCAATCAGTTGAAGACATGAATGGAACAAAAAGGCTGACCACCCCTTGATTAAGAGAGAATTCCTTTTGCTTGCCTGACTGCTTTTGAACTAAGACATTGGCTTTTACTTGTCTTCAGACTTGAATTGAAAAGATCAGCTCTTCCTGGGTGTAAAGCCTGCTGGTCTTTGGACCAGAATTATACTGTGAGCTTTCCTGGTTTTCAGTTCTCTGGACTTGGATTGGAGTTACACCATCAGTTCTTCTGTGTGTTTGGCTTGCTGACTGCAAATCTTGGGGCTCATCAGCTTCCATAATTGCATGACTATCTCTTTCTCTCTCTCTCTCTCTCTCTCTCTCTCTCTTTCTCTCTCTCTCTTTCTCTCTCTCTCATACACACACCACATACACACACACACACACATACACACGCAGTTGCTTCTTTCCTCTGGAGAAACTTGACTAATACAATAGTGTCCAAATTGACATTTATCTGCATGTTTGTTTTTTTTTTGTTGTTTGTTTTTTTGCATTTTTCTGAAGCTGGAAACAGGGAGAGACAGTCAGACAGACTCTCGCATGCGCCCGACTGGGATCCACCCGGCACGCCCACCAGGGGGCGACGCTCTGCCCACCAGGGGGCGATGCTCTGCCCATCCTGGGCGTCGCCATGTTGCGACCCTCCTGGGTGTCGCCATATTGCGACCAGAGCCACTCTAGCGCCTGGGGCAGAGGCCACAGAGCCATCCCCAGCGCCTGGGCCATCTTTGCTCCAATGGAGCCTTGGCTGCGGGAGGGGAAGAGAGAGACAGAGAGGAAGGCGCGGCGGAGGGGTGGAGAAGCAAATGGGCACTTCTCCTATGTGCCCTGGACGGGAATCGAACCCGGGTCCTCCGCACGCTAGGCCGTATCTGCATGTTTTAACATTAATTTTGCTTCATTGACTGGAATTCTATTCATTATCACTTCATTTAGTTTATCAAGCATTTTCCTCAAAACTAGAAAGAAACAGACTTCTGGTTTCTGATTCAGCATGCAAGAAGCTTAGAAGTTGCCATCCCATCATACAAGTAAGGATCTGAACAAACTAAAAACTCAACAGCTCTTTATAAATTCCATTATAAATCAAGAGTTGAGATCACAGAGCCAACTGCTGTCCCTAAAATTGGAGAAACAGATAGATACAGAGAATCACACTAACAAGAGCAGAACCCTCTGTGAAAACCAGTTCTTTTTTTTAATATTATTTTTATTAATTTTAATGCAGTGACATTGATAAATCAGGGTACATATGTTCCGAGAAAACATCTCCAGATTATTTTGACCTTTGATTATGCTGCATACCCCTCACTCAAAGTCAAATCGTCCTCCGTCACCTTCTATCTGGTTTTCTTTGTGCCCCTACCCTCCCCCCACTCCCTCCCTCTCCTTCCTTGCCCCTTCCCCACCCCTCCACCCCATGCCCTGTTACCATCACATTCTTGTCCATGTCTCTAAGTCTCATTTTTATGTCCCATCTATGCATTGATTCATATAGTTCTTAGTTTTAAATAGGAAAATTTGCAATGTAACTGGTGAATTGCTGGAGACTCAGTGTGGAAACTGAGAAAATTAAAAACTTCTAGGAGACCCAATTATAGAGAAGCCCCTACATTTTTTTGTGTGTTTTATCTCTAGGAGCTCTATTAGGTCTCATAGTGAATCTTGGAGGAAAATTCACATGATTCATAGTAGGATGGGAAAAGAAACCATTTGAAAATATGCCAGAACATTCTACTCTTCTTCTCTCAGGAGAAACTATTTCACCAGAGCCTAATCTGCTGGTGTTTTGTCAGAGCCTCACTTATCTGGGTGGAAAGAAGTACCAAACTCAAATCTGCTCTAGTCTTTCATGTAGTTGCTTGGTGAAGGAACTATCCAACTCTAGTGTCCTCCAGCCATCCTGTCCCATCTATGAGGAAAAAAGAGAAACTGAGAAACACTGGAAAAGTTTATAGTGCAGGGGAGCACAGTAATATTTACATTAGCGCCTCCCAAATGAAATACTTAGGTATAAATCTAATAAAATATGTACAAGATCTATATGAGGTAAAGCACAAAACTGGTGAACAAAAATCAAAGGAGAGTTATATAAATGGTGAGCTAGTCTATATTCATGGATAGATAGACTCAACATTGTCAAGGTATTGACTCTTCCTAACTCGAGCTATAGATTGAATGCAATCCCAGTCAGCATCTCAGAAATTTGTTTTGTGTCTATGGACAAACCAATTCTAAAGTTTATATAAAAAGGCAAAAGACCTAGAATGGCTAACTTAATACCGAAGGAAAAGAAAAAAGTTAAAGAATTGATGCTACCTGACTTTAAGATTTATTATAAAGCTACAGTAATTAGACAGTGTGTTATTGGTAAAAGAATAAACAAATACAGTCATGCATCACATAACTTTTTGGTCAACAATGGATGCTATATACCACGGTGGTCCCATAAGATTATAATGAAGCTGAAAAAAGTCTTATTGTCTAATGACATCATAGCCGTTATAATGTCATAGCACAATACATTGCTTCAATTATATTCAGTACATAATACTTGATAATGATACTAAATGTCTATGCTACTGGTTTTGTATTTGCTGTACTATACTTTTTATCATTATTTCAGAGTATACTCTTTGAACTTATAAAAAGTTTTCTGTGAACCACTATGCTGTGCTACAATGGCAGCTGACCCAGACAATTTCTTGATTGCATCATGTTCTCTTGTGCTTGATTTAATTTTGTGTTGTATTGTACAGTAACATGCTGTACAGGTTTGTAGCTTAGGAGGAATAGGTTATATCATATAGCTTAGGTGTATAGTAGACTATACCACTAGTTTTCTATAAGTACTCTATGATGTTTGCTCAATACCAAAATTGCCCTAATGATACATTTTTCAGAAGGTAAATCCATCATTAATCAACACATGACTGTAGATCAATGGAACAGAAAAGGGAGCCTATAAAAAGACCCACACAAATGTCATCAAAAGGTCTTTGACCAAGGAGCAAAGGCCATACAATGAAGCAAAAATAATTTATTCAACAAAGATACTGGGACAATTGGACATCTCCATGGAAAAAAATAAACCTAGACACAGACTTAAAGTCTTTACAAAAATTAACTCAAAATGGATCACAGATCTAATTGCAAAATATAAAACTATAAAACTGATAGAGGATAACGTAGGTAAAAACTTAGCTGATCTTGGGTATGGCAATGACTTAGATACAACATTCAAGACATAATCCATGAAAGAAATAATCGATCATCTAGGATAGTGATAATGATAGTTGGATCGCTTCATTAAAATGAAGAATTCCTGCTTGTAAAAGACAATGTCAAGGGAATGAGAAGACTAAGCCACAGACTGGTAGAAAATATTTGCAAAGACACGTTGGATAAATGATTGTTATCCAAAATATGCAAAGAAGCCTTAAAACTCAACAATTAAAAAAAAGAACCTGATTAAAAGATGGAGCAGAGACTTGGGCAGACATCTCACCAAAGAAGGTGTAGAGATGGCAAATAAGCAAATGAATATATGTTCAACAACATATGTCATTAGGGAACTGCAAATTAAAATGAGTTACCACTACATATTTATTAGAATAGCCTACATCCAGAACAGTGACACCATGTAATGCTGACAAGGACACGAGGCAACTTTCATTCATTGCTGGTGGGAATGAAAAATGGCACAGGCACTTGGAAGACCATTTGGCAGTTTCTTACAGAATTAAAAGTATTCTTACCACATAATCCATCAATTATGTTCCTTGTTATTTACTCAAATGAATCAAAAACTTATGTTTATACAAAAGCCTGCACACAGATGTTTATAGCAGTTTTATTCATAATTGCCAAAACATGGAAGCAACCAAGTTGTACTTCTGTAGCTGAATGGGTAAATAAATTGTGGATATCCAGACAATGGAAGTTATTTCGTACTAAAAAAGAAATGAGCTATCCAGCTAAAGAAGACATGGAGGAAATATAAGTTTCTATTATGAAGTGAAAGAAGTCAATCTGAAAAGGCTACATGCTGTATTATTTAAACTACATAACATTCTGGAAAAGGCAAAACTACAGAGGCAGTAAAAAGATTAGTGATGCTCCGGGTTAGGGGAGAGAGAGGGTTGAATAAACATAGCACAGAGGATTTGTAGGGCATTGAAACTACTCTGTATAATAATACTGAAATGGTTAATACATGTCATTATACTTGGTCAAAATCCATAGAAAGTACAGCACCAAGAGTGAACTTTACTATAAATCTGAACTTTGGGTGAGAACAATGTGTCAAGACGAGTTAATTGATTTTAACAAGTGTATCACTATCTTAAAAGATTTTGATGGTGGGGTAGGCTAAGTGTGGGGACACAGTTAAATATAAAAACTAGAATTTCCACTCAATTGTTCTGTGAATCTAAAATTTCTTTAAAGAATAAAATGCCTTATTAATATTTTTTATATTTATTAAAAAGATTTAAAATGAAGTGTATTAATAATGTATATACATGTACACATTTGGAACAGTATGGGAGATTTAGCATGGAAAATTTAATGGTCATTCACAAGTTAGTGTCAGTTAGTTTGTGTCTTGGGAGAGTCATTTTTCTTCTACCAAGGGGGAAAGTGAGAGTTGATTATGGGTAGAGAAAAGAAGAAGATAGTAATTTTATGGTTTAGAGAAACATAATAGAGTGAGACTTGGAGGAGGAGAAATTAGTAGGTGTTATGTAGTAGAGTTAAAATGAAACCAATGTTAATTTTTGCCATTTTAAAAATGGTATATAGGGTTGGCCCTATGTCATGTGAAGGCATTGTTGTTTTGATGTGTTTATAACAAATATATAATGTAATGCAGTGATCGAGAACCCATGGCTCGTGAGCCAGTTGTGGCTCTTTTGATGGCTGCATCTGGCTCTCAGAGAAATCTTTAATAAAAAAAAATAATAACATTAAAAATATAAAACATTCTCATGTATTACAATCCATTCATTTCCTACCACTCATGTTCATGGTTGTGGGTGGCTGGAGCCAATCACAGCTGTCCTCCGGGACAACACCAAATTTTTATTGGATAATGTGTAATGTACACGGGTCGTTGTATGGCTCTCATGGAATTACATTTTAAAATATGTGGCGTTCATGGCTCTCTCAGCCAAAAAGGTTCCTGACCCCTGATGTAATGTGTATATTAGCACATACAAGTTTGTGTCTTTCTAATGCTTTTACTTCTCAATTCTTTTTCTTGTCTATTCCATTAATTAGAATTTCTAGAATAATGTTGAGTAACAGAGAATAATAGTTGGATTCCTAGCCTTGTTCCTGACTTTAATATGAATTCATCCAAAGTCTTAATCCTAAATGTAATGCTTACTTTTTATTTCTGTTAACAATCTAGGATTAGAAAAACAACACATTCATAACAATAAACTGTACTAAGTACTTTTATTAGATATGGCTATTGAACCATATCAAATATCTATTAATTCAAATTATTTAGTTTTACTTACTGTAATTTTTATATAAATTTCATAACTATTTGTGTACATTTACTTACGCACATGGAGAATATTCATAGATGCAGAAATGTGTGATGTACGTACTTTTTATATCCTTACCACATTTTCTCCTATAACTTAGATTAACAATGCAAGATATAGCCAACCATGTTTTCTTGATAATGATTTGTGCAAGGTCTCTACTATTTTGGAGTTCGCTTTGCTCATATAACAATACTTCATGGAAACCGCTCCAAGTTACACAGATGTTACATTTTAGTCTTGCCTCTGCTATTTATTAGCGTATTTTTCATTGCATGCCCTTGGGTAGGTTAGGTAAACTTTATGGTACATGATTTCTCATTTGAACATGAGGATAGTTATTTCTTTGTCCCAGGACTATTGTGAGAACCAAAGGATATCATTTATATATATATATATAAATACTAAGCCTGGAACCTGGTAAATAATAGGCTCTACACAAGAGTTCATCTCATGCCCGGCTCAGGGAGAACAATCTTTTTTCTTTCCCTTTGGGCTCACGCTTTTGGCCTGATAATTTATAACTCAGCCAGTGCCTGAGAACTCGCTGAAGGGCCATGTGGATACCCTGGGTGGTGGTTTGGTTCTGAGCAACAGATCGGGAGCCAATGGCCTGGTGTTCAATCCAGGCCCTAGGACTTTGTCACTGTGTTTTTCACTTTGGACAAGTTTCTTAACCTCTCTATGCTTCAAATGCCTCATTTTAAAAATGGAAATAATAACAGTGCCTACCTGTTACATCTATTTTGGGTGTAAATGAAATGATGCAGGTGACGCACTTGGAAGAGTGCCTGGTACACTCGATAGGCACAGGCCAGTAAAGTGAAAGGGCGCAAGCTTTGAAGCCAGTTGGCTTATCTCTGCCATTTGCTGGCTGTGTGAGTAGGGGCGAGTTTTGATGAGCTTTCTAATCCCTAGCTGCATCTGTAAAACAAGGATAATAATACCCACCTTAAAGCATTGCTTTGAGAGTACAATAAGTAAAGTATGGTCGGTGGTGGGGGTATATAGTTTAGGCCAGGACAGTCTGTTTCCCTCTGCCCTTATTACTTATAGTCCAGCCTATGGATTGGATGTGTCTGATTGGCTGCCCCGGGTCTCTAAGCGTCCTTCATAGTTCTCTCACTTTCAAACATGGGCCTGCCAATGGACTTTCGGCATGTGTGTTCTCAGTGAGTTGGGACATACCTGCTTCCTGATTGTCCGTTCTTTTCAAGCGGTTCGTGACCTATCTGAGGACATGGGGACCATGCTCTGTTCTCAGCAGCCTCTGCCACCTCCTTTTGTTTCATTCTTGCATGAAGGAATATGCATATTTTATTTCAAGTTATTCATCCTGCTCTGTGGGGGACAGATTTACTGCTGCTCAGACAAACTCATGAGGGAGATGACAAAGTGTGTTTGCAGTTAAAAGGTGTGGCAATGGGACCATGATGAGCCCAGTGGGCACATATCGATTTCAGCTGGCTTTTTTGCTCACATTGGGAGATACAGTCCTCCAAGGGTATCTCAGATTCCTTCTCAGATATCTGAGGGGAAGCTCTCTCATTACCCCTCAAAGCAAAGCAAAACAAACATTGCATAGGCAGTTATCTTCTTCAATGCAAACACAAAATTGTTTTTTTTTTTTTGTTTTTATTTTTGCATTTTTCTGAAGCTGGAAACAGGGAGAGATAGTCAGACAGACTCCCGCATGCGCCCGACCGGGATCCACCCGGCACGCCCACCATGGGGCGACGCTCTGCCCACCAGGGGGCGATGCTCTGCCCATCCTGGGCGTCGCCATGTTGCGACCAGAGCCACTCTAGCGCCTGAGGCAGAGGCCACAGAGCCATCCCCAGCGCCCGGGCCATCTCTGCTCCAATGGAGCCTTGGCTGCGGGAGGGGAAGAGAGAGACAGAGAGGAAGGAGAGGGAGAGGGGTGGAGAAGCAAATGGGCGCTTCTCCTATGTGCCCTGGCCGGGAATCGAACCCGGGTCCTCTGCACGCTAGGCCGACGCTCTACCGCTGAGCCAACCGGCCAGGGCCCAAACACAAAATTGTTTTAAGAGAAAAACTCAAGGCAGGGTATCACTACATCAGATAATTGGTTTCTTCTTGCTGAGATTTGCTTGCTTCTGATGGCAAAACAGGAATTCACAAAATTTGCACTATGGGACTGTATTAAAAAATTTTTTTTTGTTTTTTTTTTAAATTCTTGCTCCTTACACTGTACTGCACACATGACTATGAAATGAGTTTTCCTCCCCAGAAAAGAAACAAAAGCATTGTAAAGCTGGGAATTTTGTGTGAAGCATGATTCAGCAGCACCCCCTAGTGGCTATATTTGGGAACTGTAAAAGGCTCTGAGACGTAAAGGAATCCTGGGACTTCAAAGTAGGAAACGAGCAGAAATAAAAAATTTTAAACACCAGTAATTACATGAGCTACACCAACTACTCCAAGTATGTTTAATTACAGAGAAATTTTTTAAATCACTTCATTAGTTTTTCTAAGGCAATGCAAATGAACAACGAAAACCAACTGCATTGCTCTGCTTTGGGCTCAGGAGTCATTGAAATATTCCATTTGGGCCTCATTTCTGTCTGTTTCCACTTTAGCAGCATAGCCCTAGGAAGTGATGCCTAGTCCTACTCTTTTACTGAAAAAGATCTGTCATTCAACCACTGGAGTGGGCCTTGAACACAACGGATTCTGTATTCAACCACAGGCAGCTCCATTTTGAAATCACTTTCTATGCTATGAATGCTAAGTATTTGTACTACTTGCAAAATAAATTATCCCAGATCATTTCAAATAGGTCAGATGCTCTCAATTAGGCATTCTAGCTAATTAAGAGTTACCTTATATTCCTCACATACATGAGGAGGTTTCACATACTTGGAGCCTAACCAATTTTGTACTTTGTACTAAAGTGACATCATTTTCTCTTTTTGGTCACTTGAATAGGCATATCAGGGTCGTTATATTTTATCATAAAATCTGCTGATGGATATAATCCCTAGAGTATAGCACTAGTTTTTTAAAATTAAAAATGGAAATCTGATAAAATGAAATACTTAAGCAGTTGAGCCAACTGGAGAATGAGCATAACAGAGAATGAGTAAAATGTGTGAATCCCAGACTCTGACAGTTGCTATTTTCTTGAGTCAGTTTTCTTATTTGTAAAATGGAACTGCTCTAAGCATCAAATGAGATAATGTGTGTTGAATTCTTAGCACAGTGCATAGAAGCTTAACTGTCAATTCTCCTACTTTCTGCCATGTAGAAAAAGAGAGAAGAGCTACAACAGAATTTACTGTTAAGAAAGCTTGAGTTGTGAGATTTGATTTAACTGACTCCGTGGCTTTAATAAAAAGTATAGTGGTTATAAACATTGGCTCTGGAATTCTCTCCTTCTGTTCCAATTCTGAATCTGCCACCTAACAAGCCAAGGGACCCTGTGCAATTTACAATCTCTTTGCTGTTCAAGCTCCTTGGCTGCATAGCATGGATAATGATGGCATCTCCATATCAGATGAGATTAAATATTGTAATTTAATGGAAGGAAGTATTTACAAAAGAATCTGGCATAGAGTAGGTTCTCTATAAATGTTAGTTGTTATTAATATTAAAAGGTAAAATATGTCAAAACTGTCTATAAAAACAATTAAATTTATGTATGTTATGAACATGTTCTTTTAAATCACATACTTATTACTTTCTGTTGATATCAACTAGCACTGTCCAATAGAACAATATTGTAAGCAACTTACACAATTAAAGTGTTTATTTAGCCATGTTCAATTACGGTTGTTAAATAAAAGTCAAAATCAGCAGTAACAAGACATAGAGACATCATGAACTCCTTGACAGGATGCACTGAAAAAGCTGTGTTTTCTTTCCCAAAATCCACAACCACCTTCCAATCATGAGAAAAGAAGACAAAACACCTGTAGTTTTAAGATGGGTGTGAGAAAGAATGACTTTAGGTGGTACTTGGACATTTCATTAAATTACATGGACTCACAGAGTGAGAATATTTCCCCCCGTTTCTGTTTTCTTTCATTCTTTTTTATTACATCAGGGATCAAGTCTCATTTACTGCCTTTATATCTTAACACCTCCCCAATATTTGCTAATCTTAAACTCTCTCTTTCTCTCTCTGGCTAGAATTATGCATTAACTGTTTCTAGTTCATTTATTTTTGCCACCACCTTTTATTTATGGAAAATAATACTGGCTTTCCATTTAATTAGTGTTATGAAATTATTATTTTTTAATTTTTAAATAAAAATATAAATATAAGAACAAAATTAATAAATATACAATTATTAACATAACCGTAACTCCCTGAAACACACCAAACAAACAAACAAAAGATAACTGTAGCCCAAGTGGCCCTGAGACATAGCAAAAACAGGAACATAAAACCAAACTCATCTCCCCAAATCATCAAGTGACTACAAAAACATTTGAAATTTGGGGAGTTGTAGATCAATTCTCAGTTTCAGAAGTGCTGCCGTAAAGAAACCTCTAAGAAAACAATTAAGTCTTGGGAGGCAGAATGGGGTGTTTCGATAAACCAACTTCCTAATTCAATCTTTCTCTAGAAAGACTGTTTTTCTTTTCACAGTTCTCTCTTCCTCTGGTTGTTGCCTGTCCCTCCCCCTTTCACATTATTTCTCATGCCTCTGTTCTTTCTCGGCTCCCTCTTACATTTCCCTCTTTTATTTCCCACCTTTTGGCCAAAGTTCTGGCTCTTCTCACCCACCAATCACTGTTGGCTTCTGACTTTACTTTGAGACCTGACCAATCAGGATGCAGGTTCTGAATCATTGGGCTTTCCGCTTCCTCTGGTTATCTTCAAAAGAGGACTCATGTAGGCCCTGGCGGGGTAGCTCCGTTGGTAAGAGCATTCAGCTATGCCAAGGTTGTGGGTTTGATCCTTGTCAGGACACATAAAAGAACCAACCAATGAATGCATAAATAAGTGGAACACAAATTGGTGTTTCTTTCTCTCTTACTCTCTCTCTAAAAAAAAAAAAAAAAAATCAATCAAAAATTAAAAAGAGGACCCATGCATATACAATACAGTTCCTGGATATTTTTCAATTCCTTTAAGGTTACTTAACAATTTCTGGGTTCAAATTCTGGGCAACTGGAAGGAACTATTCTTCATAGAGCAAACATTTGCCATGTCTTCCTTGGATCAGAGAGGTGGGTTTTTCAGGTTGTGCTGCACATCGTCTTTCTTCTTATTTTTTTTTTCTTTGCACAAAGATAATACTCCTAGAATCTGGCTTGGATAAGTTATGTCCTTGAAGGATATTATTGCATCAAATTCTGGGGGTATTTAGGGCAAACACTGCCAATATGAAGCTATTGATAAATGTATCCAACAAGGCAGTCAATTTGAAAATGATTTGGGCAAAAGTAATTTTTCCCTCTCTTCTACCATTGTTATGGATGGAGTTTGATAGGAAAGATTCATTGAAGTCTTTCCCATTATGAGATCATATACATATATATACAACTTTCCACCTCAGACCTAAAAATAATGTCAAGTTCTGCTTTTAGCTTCTTTCACAACTCTTCTTCTTTCTTACATTTCCCATCAGTCATCCTTTTATATTCAGCTTTTGAGCACACATAAGAAATAGTTTAAAATTTTTACCATGTTTCACAGGTCAAGAAAGAGAAAGCTTAAAGTGATTTAAAAAAAACACACAAAAAACAGGTAATCAATTTCTGCATCGTTTCAAAACACAACCCACCAACAAAGCTGGTGTCACAAAACCTCACCGCCACCACCACAGGCTCAGTTCAGGGTCTCCCCAAAAGGCAGCTCGAGGTTTGACCGCTAACCACGCAGGTCACCCCTTGATTCACACAGGCATCCCCAGCCCACTGATTGGCTTTCGACTGGCGTGGGAGGCTAGAGCAGCAACTTGCAGATAAGGGGTGAAAACTCAGGCGCTGTTTCCCCGCCCCGCAACACCAGAGGCAGACAGGACTTACCGAACAAATAAACCATGTCAATTACTAGTGGAAGAACTTTACTTGTACTGAGTTATTTGATTCCCACAACAAACGAACGATGCTGGTAGTGGCATTATCTTCATTTTACAGATGAGAAAACTGAACGTCGAAATTCAGTCCCTTCCATCCGGGCCAGTAACTAGTAAAACCAGAAGCTTGGGTTCCAATCCAGAAACCCTCTGGATGAAGAAGCACTGTTGCTTCCGCAGCGTTTGGAGCCAGCAAGAGTCTGTGAAGAGAATCCAGTTTTTGTGTTTTGAAATCAAGTTGTAGTCCATTGGAAAAATTCCTGGGCACGGGGTGTAATGAACATCACATTTAAGAATGAGGCAAAACTTACCATTTTATGTACTTGAAAGAAAAACTCACTCCTCTAAATTTACTGTATTGTTAAGAACACGGAGCCTCACTAAAAAAAAAGGGGGGGGGGAGGGAGGAAAGAAAAGAAAAAAATGAATAACTCTGGAATTTGGGATTAAAATAAGACAGTCAAACAGATGGTTCCATTAATGGGGTTTCTGTCACACATGATATTCTATTTTTGAGGCTGAGTTCTCTAAAATTTCAGCAATTTGGTTTTCTTTGTGTGTGTGTGTGTGTGTGTGTGTGTGTTCTTTTAATCATTCCACAGACTACTTGATATTTTTACGCTTACTCTAAGGCAACAAATTCCCACGCACAAATATCAAAGGAGAATTCTGTTGCTTTTTTTTTTTTTTTTTTTTAGCAAGAGAGACAGAGAGAGGAACAGATAGGGACAGAGAGGCAGGAGGGAGGGATTTTAGAAACATTAATTCTTCATTGTAGCACCTTAGTTGTTCATTGATTGCAAAGAAGTAGGAGGTACCGTAGCAGTACAGGGTGGGGCAAAAGTAGCTTTCCAGTTGTGTGTATGGAAAATAATGCAATAATTAATAAACATTGGGCCTGACCTGTGGTGGCGCAGTGGATAAAGAGTCGACCTGGAAATGCTGAGGTTGCCGGTTCAAAACCCTGGGCTTGCCTGGTCAAGGCACATATGGGAGTTGATGCTTCCTGCTCCTCCCCCCTTCTCTCTCTCTCTCTATCTCTTCCCTCTCTATAAAGAATAAATAAAATCTTAAAAAAAATAATTAATAAACACTACAATAATAAACTCTGTTTCATATACTCACAACTGGAAACCTACTTTTGCCCCACCGTGTATTTATTCCTGTAGAGAGAAAAACCAAATGTAACTGGGAGCCCTTCTTTGCTTTGCTCTCTATTGCTGTTAAGATGTACTTTCCCTGTTCATGCAAGGCACTGACCAACAAGGAACTACCATCTTTAACAAGCAAATCCTGCAAATTTAGGGGCGTGGGGCTCAAGCAGACTCAGAGTTTTAGGTAAGGTTTTATAAATTACTTTTGTTGGAGTAGCAACACCTACAGGTTAGGTATGGAATTGACCTGGACACTCCAGGATTCTATTTTTTTTTTTTTTAATATTTATTTGTTGATTGATTTTAGAGAGAGAAGGGAGAGAGACAGAGAAACACCGGCCCTTGCTCCACCATCCACGTGTTCGCTGGTTGACTCCTGAATATACCCTGACTGGTGATGGAATGTTGCTGTATCAGGATGATGTTCTAACCAACTGAGCTATCTAGACAGGGCTCTCCAGGCATCTTATCTCACCACATTTTCTTTCTTTCTTCTCATGTCAGTTGAATTTTAATTCTTCTAAGTTCAGTGGTCCTTATATAGTATATTTGTGTGAGAAGAAATAACATGTTATGTCTTAAAATGCCAATCCTTTGCTTGGAAATGGAGCTTTGTCCTAATACTTGATAGGATGGGCAGCAGTCCAACCATAAGCTAGTTCCAAAAAAATGGCTAAAGGCACTGGCAACTTTGTTGCCTTAAATAATGGCTCTAGTGACATATATTGATGGTTACCTCCCTTTAGGATTTATATGCGTAAGTTGCAGCTTCATGATATTAAAACAATGGATTGTTTTGGTTTTCTTGGTTGGGTGGAGAAGGAATTTTTATTTTGGGTTTTTTGTTTGTTTGTTTGTTTTGTTTGCTTGTGTTCCAGAAGAGAATCTTTTACCTTAGAAGCCACGGGGGTAAATGTATTAGTTTGCTAGGGCTGCCATAACGAAAGTGCCACAGACTGGGTGGCTTAAACCACAGACATTTCTCATAGTTCTGGAAACTAGAAGTCCAAGATCAAAGTGTTGGCGGGATAGGCTTCTTCTGAGAGCCATGAGAAAAGGATCTATTCCAGGCCTCAACCCTTGGCTTTTATTTTAATTAAATATATTTTTTAGTAACTGTATTTTCTGCCAACTGTATATCCATTTTCTGATTAAGAGTCTGTGGAAGACAAGCTTGAGACTGCTCAGTGGCTGTTTCTACCCATTCAGTGGCCTGAGAGCGGGGGCTGCAGACCAGTCTGCAGTGGCGGGCTAGGTGCTCCAGGCGTCAGCAGGAAACTGCTGAACAGTCACACAGGGACACTGCATACCTTCAGATCAGTCTGCGACCTTGGGTTGAGTAGCAGTAAATCCAGGAGCTGAAGCGCTATATTCACCCTGAAATTCCTTCTTGGTTACAGCCTTTTCAGCAGCAGCTGCTTTTCCTTTTCAGTCTCTTTAAGATCTCTGTGGAAGCAGAGATCAGATGTGACCTGCTGCAGGTGCTGATGAAAGATGGTGCACGCATGCGCAGAACTTCCCGGACCTCACGTCCACCACGTCAGACCCACTGAGTGAGCTCCTTTGGTTGTTGGACTTGTTGGGAATGTCCACACAGTGCAGAGGCGCGCCTGTGTGACCCAGGGCTTTGGCAGGTGGGTTAACGTAAGACATCTCCGTCAGAGGCTGGTGGTCAGCCTCGGCTGAGATCAGTAACCACCAGACAGTGCCTGGACCTGGTCAGGCAGGCTTCGGGACTGGGCCTGGCCAGCGGCTCCAGAGGCGGCAGTCAACTCCGGCAGAGCCTGCCACCAGTACTCCTGAAGGACATGACTGACATCCAGGCCGGGTTTGTAACAGCACGAGCTGCCAGCAGAATCTTCTCTCAGGTTCTCTTCACGTGGAGGAGGCCATCGCTTTTCCTTTTGTAGATGTATATTGGTGACACCTAAGGGGATTCTCACTACAAAGAATTTGTGGAAATTCTCCTCCTTCGTTTATAAGACATTGCGGGCCCTGAGCATTGTGCAATTTTCCCTTTATGCTATGACTGGAGCCCAGAAAAGTGCTTCATGAACCCCTTCCCAGGGAGCGTGGCTTTTCTCCCTATGTCTTCACGTTGTCTCTTCTCTGTGCATGTCGGTCCTAATGTCCTCTTCTTATCAGCACACTAGTTGTATTAGATCAGAGCACACCTACATGACCTCATTTTACCTGAATTACTTCTCTAAGGGTCCTGTCTCCAAATATAGTCACATATGAGGAACTGGGGGGTAGGACTTCGACATACAAAATTTCAGGGAGACACAATTCAGTCCCTGACCATGGGTAACTTCATTTATTCTAGGCTGATAGAGAAGAGATGCTTAGCTTTAGAGTTAGTCTTTGAAATTATAAATGGAAAAAGTCTATCTTTGGTATACAATGTCTTTCTCCCCCTTGATCTTTCATTGTGTTGACAACATCTTTTTGGTCCTTATCAGACTGTCTCATTGTTCTATCTCCTTCTATCACCGGTGTTCTCTCTAAAGAGAGAATCCGCTATCAATCATTTATAGAGTGAAGAAACTATAAGCCAAGGAAATGCATACATTATGTTCCTTTCTATAATAGTGTAATGAAAGGCTTTATCTCCACTTAAAGGAAATTCACCCATCAGTGAGTAGATCAATAGGTGAGGGGTAGGGTGAGATGAAGGCCTTTGCCTTGCACTAACAATACACATATAGCCAGGCATTACTGTTAACCTCTTTACAAAACTGGTCTTCAGCTCTAGAAGGCACCTTCCCTCCTCAAAGGAAGTAGGCAATAAACTCGAGCAGGAGTCACTGAAAAAAGTTTAATAAAGAGATTATTTGAAAGGTGTAAAGAGGGTTAAAGAAAACCAGTGTGAGATGGAGAACATACTGGGGCAAGCATTTACCGGAGGGAAGCCATTACCAGATCTAAAGATCAAGGAGAGGGAAGGTTACCAGAACACAGACAGAGTTGTGGGAGGGCCCATAGCTGTGAGGGAGGGCTTTCCAACAGAAGCTATGGTTTTGAAGAGCGGCCCAGGGAATAACGACTCACCTTTACTTTGCTCCTGCCCTACCTTCTCCCATCGGAGCTCTCACAGCTGAAAGCTAGTGGAAGCCAGAGGTTGAGGGAGTTAATGCAGTCAGTCGGTTCAACCTCCCAAAGCACAGAGCAGAGTGGAAAAGTCCTTCTCACTCAAAGTGGTACTTTTTGTTGCAAGTGGGGTAACCATTCAAAGCCCTTGAACAAACAGTGAGTGCTAATTATTGGCTCCTATTTTCTCCTCTATTTTGAAAAAGGAAATGACTAAGAGAAAGCTTCTGTTAATCACTGCCAGTGACTTAGTCTAAATGTCTGATTATACACATCCTACCACAATGCGTTTCCATACTGTGCCTTGAACATTTATTTTATCCCCAGTGTCAAGGGAAGGAACCATTGTCCCATCTTTGCAGACTTCTGATTTTGTCCGCCCAATGTTCCTTTTCCTTTTTTCCAGTAACAGCACCTTGATTTTTCTTTAGGGACCACTGTCCCCCACCTCTTAGTTCATATGGTTGGGCTGGGGTGGCTGTCACCTGTGGGTGCCAACCTCTGGGACCCACAGGTGATTGCATCTCTTTTGCTACAGGGATTCTTTTTTTTTTAATAATTTTATTTTTTTAATGGTGCGACATCAATAAATCAGGATACATATATTCAAAGATAACAAGTCCAGGTTTTCTCGTCATTCAATTATGTTGCATACCCATCACCCAAAGTCAGATTGTCCTCTGTCACCTTCTATCTAGTTTTCTTTGTGCCCCTCCCCCTCCCCCTTTCCTTCTCCCTTTCCCCCCTCCCCCGTAACCACCACACTCTAATCAATGTCTCTTAGTTTCACTTTTATGTCCCACCTACGTATGGAATAATGCAGTTCCTGGTTTTTTCTGATTTACTCATTTCACTTGATAATGTTATCAAGATCCCACCATTTTGCTGTAAATGATCTGATGTTATCATTTCTTATGGCTGAGTAGTACTCCATAGTGTATATGTGCCACATCTTCTTTATCCAGTCATCTATTGATGGGCTTTTTGGTTGTTTCCATGTCCTGGCCACTGTGAACAATGCTGCAATGAACATGGGCTGCATATGTCTTTACGTATCAATATTTCTGAGTTTTGGGGTATATACCCAGTAGAGGGATTGCTGGGTCATAAGGTAGTTCTATTTTCAGTTTTTTGAGGAACCACCATACTTTTTTCCACAATAGTTGTACTACTTTATATTCCCACCAACAGTGTATGAGGGTTCCTTTTTCTCCACAGCCTCTCCAACATTTGCTATTACCTGTCTTGTTAATAATAGCCAATCTAACAGGTGTGAGGTGGTATCTCATTGCAGTTTTGATTTGCATTTCTCTAATAACTAAAGAAGATGAGCATCTTTTCATATATCTGTTGGCCATTTGTATTTCTTCCTGGGAGAAGTGTCTGTTCATGTCCTCTTGATTGGATTGTTTGTTTGTTTGTTGTTGAGTTTTATGAGTTCTTTGTATATTTTGGATATTAGGCCTTTATCTGAGCTGTTGTTTGAAAATATCATTTCCCATTTAGTTGGCTGTCTGTTTATTTTGTTATCAGTTTCTCTTGCTGAGCAAAAAACTTCTTAGTCTGATGTAGTCCCATTCATTAATTTTTGCCTTCACTTCTCTTGCCTTTGGAGTCAAATTCATAAAATGCTCTTTAAAACCCAGGTCCATGAGTTTAGTACCTATGTCTTCTTCTATGTACTTAATTGTTTCAGGTCTTATGTTTAGATCTTTGATCCATTTTGAGTTAATTTTAGTACAGGGAGACAAACTGTAGTCCAGTTTCATTCTTTTGCATGTGGCTTTCCAGTTTTCCCAGCACCATTTATTGAAGAAGCTTTCTTTTCTCCATTGTGTGTTGTTGGCCCCTTTATCAAAAATTATTTGACTGTATATATGTGGTTTTATTTCTGGACTTTCTATTCTGTTCCATTGGTCTGAGTGTCTATTTTTCTGCCAATACCATGCTGTTTTGATTGTCGTGGACCTATAATAGAGTTTGAAGTCAGGTATGCTACAGGGATTCTTAAAAGCAAAACAAAACACAACACAAACCGCACATGCCCCCAACAGTCTCTAGGGCATCATACAGAACTTCTGTTAGTGCCACACCTTCTGTTTATAAACTGTCACATTTGCAAAGGTGGGAAGATATAAACCCAGTGTTCCTTGGAATAACCGGTATCAAAATGAGGCCAACACACAAAACAGCAGAAAGGAAATGCAAATAAAGGTAGATTCCTAGATCTATTTGTACATGATATTCTCTTGAACTTACTTGTAGTTTGATGAGTCATGATTTATTTTCTTAAGCCAATTTGGGTTTCTGTAACGTGTAATAGAAACTCCTGGCTCTGGCTGGTTGGCTTAGTGGTAGAGCGTCGGCCTGGTGTGCAGAAGTCCCGGGTTCGATTCCCGGCCAGGGCACACAGGAAAAGCGCCCATCTGCTTCTCCACCCCTCCCCCTCTCCTTCCTCTCTGTCTCTCTCTTCCCCTCTCGCAGCCGAGGCTCCATTGGAGCAAAGATGGCCCGGGTGCTGGGGATGGCTCCTTGGCCTCTGCCCCAGGCACTAGAGTGGCTCTGGTCACAACAGAGCGACGCCCCGGAGGGGCAGAGCATTGCCCCCTGGTGGGCAGAGCTTCGCCCCCTGGTGGGCGTGCCGGATGGATCCCGGTTGGGCGCATGCGGGAGTCTGTCTGTCTCTCCCCGTTTCCAGCTTCGGAAAAAACAAAACAAAACAAAACAAAACAAAAAAACTCCTGAGTAATCTATTCTCTGTGATCTTAAAGTCAATACTACTTCATATTGAGTTCTATGCATCTTATTTACTATTGGATGGCCTGAGTTTAGTGCTTAGTAGTGATGCACTTCAGGGATGGGGGATTAGCATTGAAAATACAATTATTAACAGAAAAGTAGAATTACTTATAGGCCATCAGTTGGAGTGTTTTCTTGGGAATAGAAGCCACCTATCTTACCTAGTTGTAAGGAATATCACTTATTTGATGAAATGATATAAAGTGCAGGCATAGTTTATCCACAGGAATATGTAGCATTAATTTTTTAAAAATATATGATAATAGCAAGTCTACTACAGCTATGGAAAATATAGCACATTTAGGAATGCTTCTTTTTTCTTATATGTCTTTAAGTTACATGAATTATATTCCAAGACCTGCTTCTGTCAGTCTGGAAAGTAAAGCAGACTAGTTCTTATTACGATTTCTATTTATTATGCTATTATTCTCTTTCAGGTCATAAATATGTTCTTAAGGCTATTTCCAGGGCAAATTTTCAAAGCTGAAATACTCTGTCAATTACTGTTCAGCCTTTGCTCATCTAATACTAAACAACTATAAGAATCACATTCATTCAATTATTTGGTTGATTCTAAATACCTACAAAGCAGATTTTAAAAATCTAGATGTTTGGAGTTTGGGCATAATTTATAATGTAGATGCATAGCTGTATATGGGTTTGGGGTCCATATGAGCTTCTACGGGGGCCCTGACATGTCTGAAATGTCTGATAAAGTGGTAGAGTAGGCCTTCTGGGAAAGTGCTGCTTGATCAGGACCCTGTATGGTGCGCTATAAGACTGATATTTATTATCAAGTTGCCCTTCAGAAGGTTGTATCAATTTTCATTCCTACTGGCAGTGGATAAAAATGTCATTACCTATTTCCTTTCCAAAACCAAACATTAGATTTCATCTAATATTTTTAGATTAATTTAATATTTTTCAAATATCATTTAATATATTTAAAATACTATTTAAATATCTTTGCCAACTTGGTAGGCAAAATACTATTTAAATATCTTTGCCAACTTGGTAGGACAAAAATGTATCTCATGGTTTTATGTATCTCATTTCTCCTTGCTTACTGGTGAGAATGAACTTTGTTTTTCTTAATGTGAATTTGGACTTCTGCATTTCTTCTTTCATAAATCGCCTACTTAGATTTTTAATTTAAGTTTTAAAGTTGAAGTATCCACCTTGTTATGAAATGACTTGTAAAAAGTCTTACATATTGATCACATTGGCCTTTTGCTGTACATAAGTTGCAAATATCTTTTCTGCCTTTGCCATTTGACTTTTAATTTTAGCTTGTTTTAAATTTAGAAAATTATATTTACTCGGGTGACATTGATCCAGAAGAGTACATAGGTTTCAGGTAAACAGTTCTATAGCATTTGAACTGTTGATAACGTTGTATACCCATCAACCAAAGTCAAATCATTTTCCATCACCTTATATTTGTCCCTCTTTATGTCCTTCCCCCCAAACCCACACCCCCACAACTCCCTCCCCCGGTAACCACAGCACTCTTATCTATCAAAGTCCATCCATGTTGTTATAAATGTCACTATGTCACCATTTCTTATGGCTAAGTAGTATTCCATTATATGGATGTACCTCATCTTCTTTATACAATCCTCTATCGAGGAACACTTTGGTTGTTTCCATGTCTTGGCCACTGTGAATAATGCTGCGATGAACATAGAGGTGCATGTACCTTTATGTATCAATGTTTTTGAGTTTCGGGGGTAGATACCCAGTAGAGGAATTGCTGGGTCATATGGTAGTTCTATTCTTAATTTTTTGAGGAATCACTATACTTTCTTCCATAATGGTTGTACTACTTTACATTCCCACCAGCAGTGAATGAGGGTTCCTTTTCTCCACAGCCTCTCCAACACTTGTTATTACCTGTCTTGTTGATAATAGCTAATCTAACAGGTGTGAGGTGATATCTCATTATAGTTTTGATTTGCATTTCTCGAATAGCTAGTGAAAATGAGCATCTTTTCATATACTTGTTGGTCATTTGTATGTCCTCTTGGAAGAAGTGTCTGTTCAGGTACTCGCCCCATTTTTTAATTGGATTGCTTGCTTTTTTATTGCTGAGCTTTATAAGTTCTTTATGTATTTTGAATATGAATTCCTTCTTGGAGCTGTTGTTTGCAAATATCATCTCCCATTTAGTTGGCTGCCTATTTGTTTTGTTGTCAGTTTCTTTTGCCATGCAGAAATGTTTTAGTTTGATATAGTCCCATTCACTTATTTTTGCCTGTATTTCTCTTACCTTTGGGGTCAAATTTATACATTGTTCTTTACAGTCAAGATCCCTGAGTTTAGTACCTATATTTTCTTCTGTGTAACTTATTGTTTCAGGTCTTATATTTAGGTCTTTGATCCATTTTGAATTAATTTTTATGGGAACAAACTGTAGTCAAGTTTCATTCTTTTGCATGTGGCTTTCCAGTTTTCCCAGCATCATTTATTGAAGAGGCTTTCTTTCCTCCAGTGTGTGTTTTTGGCTACTTTGTCAAAGATTATTTATCCATATATATGTGGTCTTATTTCTGGGCTCTTGATTCTGTTCCATTGGTCTGAGTGTCTATTTTTCCTGCCAATCCCATGCTGCTTTGATTATCATGGCTCTGTAGTATAATTTGAAGTCAGGAATTATAATACTTCCAGCTTTGTTTTTTTCCTCAGGATTGCTTTGGCTCTTTGGGATCACCATACAAACCTGTTAATTTTTTAGTTTCATTTTTTTTAAAGAATGACATTGGAATTTTGATGGAAATTGCATTAAATTTTTATATTGTTTTGGGTAATATGGCCATTTTAACTATGTTGATTTTTTCAATCCATAAACAAGAAATATTTTTTTATTTCATTGTGTCTTTTTCAATTTCTTTTAATGAGCTTTGTAGTTTTCCTTGTATAGATCCTTTACATTCTTTGTAAATTGTATTGCTACATATTTTATTATTTTTGTAGCAACTGTAAAAGGGATTGTTTTTTTTAGTTCATTTTTGAGATTTTATCATTGGCATATATGAAAGCAATAAACTTTTGCATACTGATTTTGTATCCTGTGACCTTACTGTTTTGGTTTATTGTTTCTGATAGCCTTTCAGTGCAATCTTTGGGTTTTCTATATGAAGGATCATTTCATCTGCAAAAAGTGACACTTTTAATTCTTCTTTCCTGATATGAATGACTTTTATTTCTTTCTCTTGCCTGATTGCTCTGGCTAAAAGTTCCAGCACTATATTGAATAGGAGTGGAGAGAGTGGGCAGCTTTGTCTGGTTCTTGATTTTAAAGGTAAAGCTTTCAGTTTTTCACCATTTAGTATGATGATTTGTCATATTTGGCCTTTATTATGTTGAGATATTTTTCTTCTATGCCCATTTTATTGAGTGTTTTTTAAAAAAATATTATCTTTATTTATTTTCTTATTCATTTTTTAGAGAGGAGAATGAAAGAGAGAGAGAGAGAGAAGGGGGAGGAGCAGGAAGCATCAACTCCCATATGTGCCTTGACCAGACAAGTGCAGGGTTTTGAATTGGCGAACTCAGCATTCTAGGTTGACGCTTTATCCACTGCGTCACCAAGGGTCTGGCGATTATTGAGTGTTTTAAACATAAAGGGATGATGTATCTTATCAAATGACTTCTCAACATCTATTGATAGGATCATATGATTTTTGTTCTTTGTTTTGTTAATATGATATTTTATATTAATTGATTTACATATGTTGAACCAGCCTATGCTCCTGGAACAAATCCCACTTGATTGTGATGTATTACTTTTTTAATGTGTTGTTGTATTTTATTTGCTAATATTTTGTTTAGAATTTTTGTATCTATATTCATTAGAGATATTGGTCTGTAGTTTTCTTTTTTGTATTGTCCTTGCCAGGTTTTGGTATGAGAGTTATGTTGGGTTCATAAAATGTGTTAAAAAGTATTGTGTCTTCTTCTATTTTTTGGAACACTTTGAGAAGGATAGAAACCAAATCTTTTATAAATGTTTGGTAGAATTCACTAGTGCAGCCATCTGGTCCTGGACTTTTATTTTTGGGGAAGTTTTGATAGTTGTTTCTATTTCCTCCCTGCTTATGGGTCTGTTTAGGTTTTCCACTTCTTCATGACTTGTCTAGGAAGATTGTATAGTTCTAGGAATTTACCCATTTCTTCTAGATTGTTGAATTTGGTGGCATATAATTTTTCATAGTATTCTACTATGATTCTTTGTATATCTATGATATGTGGTAATTTTTCCTTTTTCATTTCAAATTTTTTTATATGAGTCCTTTCTCTTTTTTTCTTAGTAAGTAAGTCTAGCCAGGGGTTTGTCAATTCTACTAATTTTTTCAAAAAACCCATCTCTTTGCTGTGTTAATTTTTTCTATAGTTTTTCTGCTTTCTACTTCATTTAGTTCTGCTCTAATTTTTATTATTTCCTTTCTCTTCTGCTAACTTTGGGTTGCCTTTGTTCTTTTTTTTCTAGTTCCTTAAGATGTGATGTTAATTTGTTTACTTGGGATCTCTCTTGTTTCTTTATATGCCTGTAATGACATAAACTCTCTTCTTATTACTGCTTTTGCTGTATCCCAGAAATTTTGATATATTATGTTGTTATTTTCATTTGTCTGTAAATATCTTTTGATCTCTGCTTTTATTTTTTCTTTGACCCTGTCATTTTTTTTTAGAAGTATATTGTTTAATTTCCATGTTTTTGTGGGTTTCTTTATTTTCTTTTTATAATTGAGTTCTAATTTTAAAAACTTATGGTCAGAGAATACGCTTGATATAATTTCAATCTTCCTGAATTTGTTGATGTTCATTTTGTGGCCCAACATATGGTCTATTCTTGAGAATGTTCCATGTACACTGGAGAAAAATGTATAATCTGAAGTTCTGGGATGAAATGTCCTATAAATGTTTATTATGTCCATTTGGTCCTGTGTGTCATTTAAGGCCAATATTTTTTTTATTGATTTTCTGTTTGGATGATTGATCTAGACTTTCAATGGTGTGTTGAGATCTCCAAGTATAATTATGTTTTTGTCTGTTTCCATTTTTGGATTAGTTAAATGTCTTATATATTTTGATGCTCCCTGGTTTGGTGCCTACATATTAAGAATGTTATGTCTTCTTGATGAATGCCCCCTTTATCATTATGAAATGTCCATCTTTGTCTCTGGTTACCTTTGTTGTCTTGAAGTCAGCATTGTGAGCTATGAGTATGGCTACACCTGCTTTTCTTTGGGTATTATTTGCTTGGAGAATCATTTTCCAACCTTTCACTTTGAGTCTACTTTTGTCCTTGAAGCAAAGATGTATCTCTTGAAGGCAGCATATGATAGGGTTTTGCTTTTTGATCCAATCTGCAACTCTGTGACTTTATATTGGTGAGTTCAATCCATTTACACTTAGGGCAATTTTTGACACTTGAGGATTTCCTATAGACATTTTATGTTTTGCTTTCTGGTAGCTCTGTGTCTTCTTTGGTTCTTCTGGGGTTTTTGTTTGTTTGTTTGTTTGTTTGTTTCTGTCTGGTGTTTTGTTTGGTGGTATTCCACACTTCTTTCTCCTTTTCTTATTTTTTCAAGCTATGTGTTTCAGTAGTGGCTTTTTCATTAGGTTATTAAGAGAATAATTGTCATATTTACAAGAGTCTATTGTCTTATAAGTGCTTCTGCACTCCATCCTCCTTTGGTACAGCTGATCTTTATCATCTCCCTTTTTATGTTATTGCTGTCACAGATTATCCTTGTTTTTATTGTGACCTTGTTGGAGCTTTTACTTGTAGTTTTGATTTGTTTTTTTTTTTTGTATCTGGTCAAATAACCCCTTAAGTATTTCCTGCATTGGGGGTTTTTCTGGTGATAAATTCCCTTAGCTTCTCTATGTCTATAAAATTTTTTATTTCTCCTTCGTGTTTGAAGGGTAGCTTTGCTGGATATAGTATTCTTGGCTGATAATTCCTCTCTTTCAGTACTTTAAATGTTTGGGTCTACTCTCTTCTAGCTTGTAGAGTTTCTGCGAAAAGTTCAATGATAACTTAATGGGCCTTTCTTTATATGTTATATTCTTCTTTTCCCTAGATGCTTTGAGGATTTTTTCTTTGTTATTGATTTGTGACAATTTCATTATGATGTGCCTTGGATTAGGTCTATTTGAGTTGAGGTAACTTGGCATTCTGTTTGTTTCTTGGGTTTGAGATGCTAACTCTTTCCATAGGTTTGGGAAGTTCTCCTCAAGTATTTGTTTGAATAGGGTCTCTATTCTCTTCTCCCTTTCTTCTTTTTCTGATATACCCATTGTTCTTACACTGATTTTTTTGATGGAGTCAGAAAATTCTTGTAGAGCTCTCTCATTTTTAAAATTCACTAGTCTTTTTTCTTCTCTCTGTAGCATCTCTAGTTGCCTGTCTTTGATATCACTGATTCTCTTCCCTGTTCTACTAGCTAAGCTTGCCACTTCATTTTTCAGTTTATATACTGCATTCTTAATCTTTGTTTCTTTTTTAAAGTTTCAGTCTCTTTGGTGAAGTACTGTTTTTGTTCATTAATTTGTTTCTTGAGCTCATTAAATTGCCTATCAGTGTTTCCTTGCATCTCATTGAGTATTTTTTTAGAATTTCAATTTTGATTTCTCTGTCATTTAACTCCAAGGTTTTCATGTGATTGAGATTTTTTTCCTGGAGATTTTTCATTTTCTTTCTGAACTATGCCTCTGTCTTGTGTATCTATGGTATTTGATTTCTTCTTTCTTGAGAGCATTTGAGGGTAGTATTTTTAAGGACAAACTAAAAATTTAAAAATTAAAATTAAAACAATACAGTGAAAAAATAAAAATTCTAAAAATAATGATTGGTAGAAAAGAAAAAAAAAACACAGAAAACAAAGAACAAAGACCAAGAAAAAAAGAATAAAAACAATAGGAATAAATCAAAATCAGACAAAATACCAAAAAAATGAGTAAAAATATAAAAATTGAAGAAAATAAAATTCATATATAAAAGAAGAAAAAGGAAGAAAAAAGAGTAAAAAAGAAAAAAAACAAAACAAAAATTTATAATAAATATATAAATATTAAAGATAATGGAATTCAGATGGGAAAAAGAGAACAAAAAATGGAAAGATAAATGAGTAAAAATTTTTTTTTTCAGTTTTGAGAGATTACTTTTCTTCCCACTAGGTGTCACTGTACTACAAGTCTTGTCTCTGTGAAGTTCTTGAGCAGAACTCCATTACTATGTTCTGTCCTAATCACTCAGGCAGGGCTGCAGTTGTATTGGTGGGTAGGGCATGTTGTGAGGGCTTTACAGCTTTAGCTTTATAGCTTTGTGATTTTATAGCTCTGTGGCTTTACGGCTCTAGCAATGGTGATTTCCAGTCTCTGGGTGCTCCTCCTCATGTCTCAACAGACCAAGGGATCAGATACGAAACACCTCTGCTTGTCAGGGGACAGAGTGGCCCTGGAGAATCAGTTGTGGAGTCTGCCACTGCCACTCTTCGTATCCATGAGGGGAAGGAAACAGGGTCTGGGAAGGTAGGGGGGCCAACCTTGTTCTTCCCTGACACTGTGCAGATAGCCCTGCCATGGGCACAGTGTGGGTCAAGCACTGCAGGCAGAACACAGGCTAAATTTTGAGGGCAGAGTGCAGGCCACAGGCAGGCTGTGGGAACTTGGCCTTGACTTGGCACTTGACAGCACTCTGCCTTATTTTAGCACCTCCACCACTTCCCCTCAATTTTTCCACATCCTCCTGGCTAAAGAAGGCCCAGGCACTTTTGGTTTTACTCTCTGTTTTCTGGAAAACAAAACTTAAGCAATAGGAGTCTCCCTTTCTCAATCCAGCAAGAAAAAGGAAAACTCTCAGGTCACTCCTGCTTCTCTCCTCTCCAGAGCCAATTGCAAGTACATTTTATTTTTCACCCCCCTTTTCAACCTGTCCCACCTTCAGTCTATTTGGTGCATGGATCTTTCAGACATGCCTGTGAGCCCAGAAGAGGTTTCTTCACGGCATTATAGTTGTTCAATTTGTTGAAATTTCAATGGGAGAGGTCAGAACTATCTCTCATGCCATCATTACTCTGATGTCTAATTTTAGATTTTTTGATGCATGAAAACTTGTGAGTTTTTATAAATTTAATGTATCTAGTTTTCTCCACTATGTTTTATTTTTCCTTTGTTTTTGGTTTAGGGTAATTTCTTTATACTGTTATCAGGCAATTAGTTATCTATATATTTTTACAAAAATGTCTTTATTGTTTTTTATAACTCATGAATATTGATTAAAAATAAATCATACAGGCTGACCAGGCAGTGGCACAGTGGATAGAGTGTTGGATTGAGATGCAGAGGACCCAGGTTCAAAACCCCAAAGTCACCAGCTTGAGTGCAAGCTCATCTGGCTTGAGCATGGGCTCACCAGCTTGGGCATAGAGTCGCTGGCTTGAGTGTGGGATCATAGACATGACTCTATGTTTGCTGACTTGAACACAAAGGTTCCTGACTTGAAGCTCAAGGTCACTGACTTGAGGTCAAGGTCGCTGGCTTGAGCAAGAGGTCACTCCCTCTGATTTAGTCTCACCCCAGTCAAAGCACATATGAGAAAGCAAATAATGAACAACTAAGATGCTGCAATGAAAAATTGATGCTTCTCATTTCTGTCCCTATCTGTCCCTCTCTCTGTCTTTCTGTCCCTGTCTCTCTCTCTCTCTCTCTCTCTCTCTCTCTCTCTCTCTCTCACACACACACACACACACACACAATTAGATGATACAGAGTAATAAATGCCTAAGAAATAACTATGATGGAGTTTATCCATTTTCTTCAAATTATTTTATAATTTTATTTTTACATTTAATTTAGAATCATCAATTTATTTTTCTGTTAATAATGTAGTACTGTAACTTAAGTTTTTTCCCCAAATAGTAGGCTAGTTATTACTAATTCCTTATTTACTGAAAAATGCAAATTTCCCCCACTGACTTGAAACTCTGTGTATCTATCATTTTACTAAGTTCTTATGTTATTTGGATTTGTGCCTAGATTTTGTATTTGGTTTAACTAATGCTTATACCCATTCTTAATGCTCAACCCCCTTGTCACTTCACATTCCAGTCCATTAATTGTCTAGGATATTCTTAACTTTATCCTTTCAAAAGAACTCTTGGATCATTTGGTTGGAATCTCAAACATGAAAAATCCAGTTGGTATTTTGGTTAGAAAAACATTTCATTTATAAGTTAATTTGGAAAGAATTAATACTTTTATAACATTGAGTCTTCCAGAGGCATTGGTGTGCTTTTCCATTTATTTAAATATTTTTGTAAGTCCCTTAGCAAGTCATAACTTTCTTCATAAAGATTATACATACTTATTGTTATTTTCTCCTTATAGTTTTCTAACTATTCATTTTTCCCCTGACATATGAAAAAACTACAATTTTTACTATATTTATTTTGTTGTTGGCTGCCTTACTAAACTTTTTTAATTATCATACAGTCTAGTTCATTCTCTTAGACTTCCTTGGTAATCAATCATATCACAACAAATATCTGATTATTGTTTTTCTTCTTTTTAAAAATGTATAGCACTATTTCTTTTAAATATATTTCTAAATATTGGAAAATAGCAAGAGTCATGCTTCCTTAAAATTTTAGGTGATTCCTATAGTTAAGCATGCTCAAATTAATATTTTTAAAAAACAAAAGCAACTTTCAATTTATTATAGTTTCTCTTTCTTAATTAGCTATTTTTTTATTTAAAATATATATTAATTCTATGTTTCTGTGTTTTAAAAGCTTGTTTAGTTTTTTCTCTGTATCTCTTGATCTAAATGGTTAATTCATTAGCATTATTTCATATTTTATAATAAAAAACTAAAGTTATATGAATACATTTTAGCCTAATTATAGCTTTAGCCGCATCTAACATGTTTTGATAAGTTTTATTTTATTATCATTTCCCCCAACTAGTCTATAACTGAAATTTACTTTTACTCTTTGACCAAAGTAATTAAAGTGATTTTTGAAATTTTTAAGTCATGTTTTAACACAAACTTTTCTTACTAATTTTTAGTTTTATTGCATAGTAATCAAAGAAAGTATATATTAGCTGCCTTTGATTTACATTGAAAGTTTCTTTGAGTCTTAGTACATAGTCATTTTATAAATGTTCTAGATGTGTTAAAAAACAGATATATTCTCTAATAGACAAAAAATTTAATATATTTTCAATAAATTAACTTCTATAATTTTGTTATTCAAATACTATCTTTAAAAATTTTCTGATTTAACTCTTCAAGTCCAGAAATAATCTGTTACTAATGTGTTTCTGTCAATTTTTCATGTATTTCTGGTAGTTTTTATTTTCTATATTTCAGTGGTATTTATAGGGAGTCCTTGGGTTATGACACAGTTTTTTTTTCCCATGACAGTGATGTAGCCCAAATATTGGTGTAAGTTGAAACACACCCTAGCCTGTCACTTAGCTATCCTAACACAGTTATAAAATTATAATCTAGAACATAAAAAAAAACACATGTCACATTACTGCTCTTATTCTACTGTGCACAACCAAACTAATTTGCCTGCATAGCACATAAGTATGATGCTGATGGCATAAGCTGAAAAACTCATATCTCAATATTTTTTAAGTTTTTATGGGAGTGAGTGTTGTAAACTTGAAACGTTGTATGTCAAGACTGCATTACCCAAGGACCCCTGTAAATGTGAAGTTTTATGGCCACTAGAGTTTCATTGTGAATTGTACTTTTCATCAAAATAAAATGACTTTTCAGCCTGACCAGGTGGTGGCACAGTGGATAGAGTGTTGGACTAGGACTTGGAGGACCCAGGTTCAAGACTCTGAGGTTGCCAGCTAGAGTGCAGGCTCATCTGGTTTGAGCAAGGCTCACCAGCTTGAGCCCAAGGTCACTGACTTGAGCAAGGGGGTCACTCAGTCTGCTGTAGCACCTCCCTCCCCCCGTCAAAGCACATATAACAAAGCAATCAGTGAACAACTCAAGTGCCACAACAAAGAATTGATGCTTCTCATCTCTCTTCCTTCCTGTCTGCCCCTCTCTCTGTCTCTGTCACACACACACACAAAATAAAATAAAATGACTTTTTGTCTTTAGTTTTTTTTTGATATTAATATTTTGACCCCATTTTTTCTTTTGATTTATTACTGTTTTATGAACATCTTTTTACATTTTTCCTCTTTTGTCAATTCTATATGCAAATGCTTTGCCTATCTATCAAGTGTTAATAGTTTTGTTTTTATCAATTTGCCTAAGCATTTTACATATGAAAAAAATTATTTGCCTCTTATAATTATTGTTTCTAATCTGTTTGAATTAGGATCCTTATTTTCATGTGTAGAAAATTTTATTTTGACACAATCCATTAATGTTTTTATGAAATTATTTTTATAGTTAGAATATAATTTTTTATTCTTTTATTTTTAATGTGAATTGTACAATTTAACTCAAATTCATATGCAGTTTATTTTTATGTATTTTGTAAGGTGTAGATTTAAATAATTTTTTCCCACTTAGCTATCCAAATATTCTGGCACCATTTTTTTCAAAAACTTTTCCTTTCTAGCTGATGTGAAATGCTGTTTGGTAGATACTGAAAATTGGCTTGCTCAAATTTTATTTCAACCTCCAAGTGAACCTTCTTATATTTTAGAGTAAATCTGATAACTACTCTTCTGGGATCTCTTGCAGCTATGGTTCAGATGTAATTTTGGTACAACCAACAACATTTACTTTTGGGATCACATAATGGAAGAAAAGGGGAAATCATCTATTTTACTAGCACAAATTATGGCAGAGGTAGAATGTCTTAAAGTCAGTATATTCCTGATATGGCAGCCTCCAACAGTGGCCTTGGCAACCCTTAGGATCATAATAGAAAAACCATGTAAGTCTAGGAACTGGAAATTATTTCTGCATGCTCAGCCCAGAATCTGCTTCTCCAATCCTTCTGAAAATTTTGTAATCTCTGGTAACAAAGCCTGCTTGGGTTAAACTAAACAGAATGGTTTCTGTTATCTGCAACCGAACCATATCTAGTACATTGCCTTTATCAAACATTAAATTCCTATATGTATAGGTACTTAGTTCTGAATATATATCCTTTTTCTTTGAATTGTCTATTTTTGTGACAGTACAAAATGATGCAATTATTATAACTTTATAATATACTTTAATATATGGCAAACCAATATTTAAAAATACTCTTCTGGACTTCCCTTAGTATAACAGACAATTTCCTCATAGTCCTCACTCTACACTCATTCTATCCCTTGGGGATTTTGATTCAATATGCCACTTGAGGTAACTGCTCATTATCTGGGCTGGAGATCCAGGTTGGGCTTCACAGTATCTTGAAAATAAACCTAGTAAAATTGTCACAAAATAATTCTAAGAACTTAAGATGAGGTTTTAGTAATAAAATGTGACATTAATTTCCATGGCTTTGTAATAGCACCTGCCAAAACTTTGTTTATATTTTTATATTAAATAACTTATGAAAAGCTAACATCAAAGAGGTTGGACAATAACATAACCCTCATACCAAAACCTGGCAAAGACAACACAAAAAAGGAAAACTACAGACCAATATCTCTAATAAATACAGATGCTAAAATACTAAATAAAACACTAGCAAATTGAATTCAACAACACATTAAAAAAATAATTCATCATGATCAAGTGGGATTCATCCCAGAATCTCAAGGGGATGGTTCAACATACGTAAAATGGTTAATATAATACATCATATCAACAAAACAAAGAACAAAAACCATATGATCTTATCAATAGATGCAGAAAAGGCATTTGATAAAATACAACATCATTTTATGTTTAAAACACTCAACAAAATAGGTATAGAAGGAAAAAACCTCAACATAGTAAAAGCCATCTATGATAAACCATCAGCTAACATCATATTAAATGGCATAAAACTGAGAACTTTTCCCCTAAAATCATCAACAAGACAAGGTTGTCCACTCTCTCCACTCTTATTCAACGTACTGCTAGAAGTTCTAGCCAGAGCAATCAGACAAGAGAAATAAATAAAAGGCATTCATACTGGGAAAGAAGAAGTAAAGGTTTCACTTTTTGCAGATGATATATGATCCTATACATCGAAAACTACAGACTCCACAAAAAGACTACTAGAAACAATAAACCAATATAAACCAATACAGTAAGGTCACAGGATACAAAATTAATATACAAAAGTCCATTGTCTTCCTATATGCCAACAATAAAACATCAGAAAACGAGCTAAAAAAATAATCCCCCTCATGGTTGCAACCAAAAAAATAAAATACCTAGGAATAAACATAACAAAGAATATAAAGGACCTATATAATGAAAACAACAAAGCATTGTTAAGGGAAATTGAAAAAGATATAATGAAATGGAAAACATTGACAGAAAAATAGACATTCAGACCAATAGAACAGAATAGAAAGCCCAGAAATAAAACCACATGTATATGGTCAAGTAATTTTTGATCAAGGGGCCAACAACACACAGTGGAGAAAAGAAAGCCTCTTCAACAAATGGTGCTGGGAAAACTGGAAAGCCACATGCTAAAGAATGAAACTTGACTATAGTTTGTACCCTTGTACTAAAATTAATTCAAAATGGATCAAAGATCTAAATACAAGACCTGAAACAATAAATGACATACACAAAAACATAGGTACTAAACTCATGGACCTTGGTTATAAAGTGCATTTTATAAATTTGACTCCAAAGGCAAGGGAAGTGAAGACAAAGATAAATGAATGGGACCACATCAGACTAAGAAGTTTTTGCACAGCAAGAGAAACTGATAACAAAATAAACAGACAGCCAACTAAATGGGAGTTGATGTTTTCAAACAACAGCTCAGATAAGGGCCTAACATCCAAAATATACAAAGAACTCATAAAACTCAACAACAAACAAGCAAACAATCCAATAAAAAAATGAGAAGAGGACATGAACAGACGCTTCTCCCAGGAAGAAACACAAATGACCAACAGATATATGAAAAGATGTTCATCTTCACTAACTATTAGAGAAATACAAATCAAAACTACAATGAGATACCACCTCACATCTGTTAGATTAGCTACTATCAACAAGACAGGTAATAATAAGTGTTGGAGAGGCTGTGGAGAAAAAGGAACCCTCATCCACTGTTGGTGGGAATGTAAAGTAGTACAACCATTATGAAAGAAAGTATGGTGGTTCCTCAAAAAATTAAAAATAGCCTGACCTGTGGTGGCCCAGTGGATAAAGCATCAACCTGGAAATGCTGAGGTCGCCGTTTCAAAACCCTGGGCTTGCCTGGTCAAGGCACATATGGGAGTTGATGCTTTCAGTTCCTCCCCACCTTCTCTCTTTGTCTCTCTCTCCTCTCTCTCTCTCTCTCCCCCCCTCTCTTCCTTTCTCTCTCCTCTCTAAAATGAATAAATAAAATTTTTAAAAAATTAAAAAACATTAAAAATAGAACTACCATATGACTCAGCAATCCCTCTACTAGGTATATACCTCCAAAACTCAAAAACATTGTTATGTAAAGACACATGCAGCCCCATGTTCATTGCAGCATTGTTCACAGTGGCCAAGACATGGAAACAACCCAAAAGCCCTTCAATAGATGACTGGATAAAGAAGATGTGGTACCTATACACTATGGAATACTAATCAGCCATAAGAAATGATGACATTGGATCATTTACAACAACATGGATGGACCTTGATAACATTATACTGAGTGAAATAAGTAAATCAGAAAAAACTAAGAACTATATGATTCCATATAGAGGTGGGACATAAAAATGAGACTCAGGGACGTGGACAGAGTGTGGGGGTTATAGGGGGGGAGAAAGGGAGGGGTGGGGGGAGGGGAAGGGCACGAAGAAAACCCGATAGAAGGTGATGGAAGACAATTTGACTTTGAGTGATGGGTATGCAACATAATCAAATGTCAAAATAACCTGGAGATGTTTTCTCTAAACCTATGTACCCTGACTGATCAATGTCACCCCATTAAAATTAATAAAAAAATTTTTTTAAAAAGGTTGGACAATTTAATGTTCTATAATCTGAAGAGGTTGAGAACAAGATTATTTAAAGTTGCATTCTTTTGGCATAGGAAAATGTAAACTCAGAGAGTGAAATAGAACCAAGCTTCCAGAACAAACTTCTATAAGCCTAGCATGTTTTTTTTCTCTTTCTCTTTCTATCCAGACCTTTATAAGAGCACTAATCTATAAACAAGTATGTGTGAGTTCTGGACTAGTTAATTTAGGTAAAACATTTAACTTCTCTTTAATACAGGTTTCCATTTCTACCTGTTCTGTGAAAGTCATTGGTTTTTAACACAATGTATGTGTAGATATTATGTAAACTCTCTCATGCCATACAAATGTGAGTTAACTTATACAGTCCTTTATACTCTTTTAATCTACTTTAATTGTCAAGGTTCTGCTCTATCTTCTTCTTCAAACTTTTAAGCCCTCTCTTATTTTTTTCTTGACTCATCATGAGTCCTACACAGCTATCCATGTGCCTTAGTTCTTATTGCTCATATAATTTTCTGTCAAATCCCACTAGCCATTATGAGATCCTTGCCTCTTTCTTCAAATGGTTCAGCACTAGGGAATGGGGAAAACTCTTGTGACATGTTCATTTTTTATAGTCACCAAAGCTTCTTCAAAGCATGAGATAGTGATTAAGAAATAAAGGTGAACATTGATAAAAGTATAAAATTAGTTTTATATCTGTTTAACTTTCATTTGACTTTTAAATAAAGTGGTTTATGAAAGCTAAGAACTACTGGGCTGTAAGATGCTCCTAGACTTGTGAAGTAGTAACAAAGTTCTGGGCACTCAATACAGTATTGAATCAAATATCAGTGGAATTTGAGGTGTGGAAGTTGGACAGGGAGAACTTGTAAAAATATGACAATGATTCTCAGGTGTAAGTGGAAAAACAATTAGGTAACAATGGATATTTTTGAAAAAGAAAAACAAATCGGAGGTCTTTGCCAGGCAAAATTTCAAGCTCACTATTAAGCGTTTTAATCACTTTTGTCCTTTGTGTTTTAGGTATCCTGCTTTCTCCTGTATAAGGTAATTTAATAAAACCTTTAGGAAAGAAAGAACTGTCACACACACGTACACACAAACACAAGCACACACTGTGTTTGTTTATTCTTGGTATGAGAATGATACTTGGTCATAGGAAAAAATTCAAAAGTGCAGAAATACAAAATGGAAACATAATTTGTAATACTAGCAAACTAATTTCTGGTGCTTCCCCTTTGAATATTGTCTATTATAGTTTTTATGTATGGTATTATATATGCCTTCTTGTAAATTTTTCTATAAAAATTTAAACATTAAGCTCACATACATGTAATACATATAACTTGCTTTTTTCCACTTACTGTATCTTGAACATTTTCTCATGATTTTATAAAACCCTTGATGGATACTTCTGGTAATTATACTTTTGACAGCATTGGACTCTGCTGGATATAGTTTTCTTTCTCTTGTGTTTTCTCTTGGCTTAAAAAAATGAACAATTCTTTTTCATCTTGAAAATAAAATGCACATTATCAGTTTATACCAGTAGGTGTCATCCGTTCGCAAAAAGCTCACCCAAGAAACCTAATATAATTTAACTTAATCTCTGTAATATCTACTGAATTCCAGTACTGTCTTCTAGCTGATCTGAGACACTTGGGTGAAGGGCATCTAGGTACTAAACAGAAATTGGAGAAGATGCTACCTTTGCCCTTAAATTGCTTGCAAAGAAAGAAAAAAAGAAACAAAAGACCAGTTTTGAAATGGAATGCATTAAATAGACTTGGAGTGATCATTTTATTTTTCTAAAAATACATTAATTACTCTAAGAGGTTATTAAAATCTTACACTGAATAGGCATCCACAAAGGTCAGTGAAGCTATTGTCATGTTTTTTTGTTTTTATTTTTTCAAAATGTTTACCAATCTTAATCCCATGTATAAAAATTCAAGATAAGTTGAAATGTAATGAGATATTTTTAAAATATCAAAAATTATTTAAAAGTCATAAAATTTTAAGTCAAAATTTGATTATAAGAGCCAGATTTTTTTTGGTATCATGTAATAGTTCTTAAGACCTTTCCTATCCATTCATTACCTTTGGGTCTGCGCAAGAATCCTCTGAGGTTACAAATGAATAAACTGCCAGAAAAGGCCCTGGTTTTGCTCAGGGCCACCCCACTAGTAAATGATACAGACAAGTCTAGAACAAGGATCTCCTGAATTTATATGCATATATATGTGTAGGTACTTTCAAATGCGTGTTATCCTTTGAAGCAGAGGTTAAAAATTGATAGTCCATGGGCCAAACTGGATCTTCAGATGTGTTTTGTTTGCTTCTTATAGTGTTGGCTCACACTGTACTTAAAATGTTTTGATATAGTCCCCTTTGTTTATCCTTGCCCGTGGAGATAAATCGGCAAATATATTGCTGTGAGAGAGGTCGGAGAGCTTACTGCCTATGTTTTCTTCTAAGATGCTTATGGTTTCACTGTTTACATTTAAGTCTTTTATCCATTTTGAGTTTATTTTTGTGAATGGAGTAAGTTGGTGGTCTAGTTTCATTTATTTGCAGGTCCAATTTTCCCAACACTATTTATTAAAGAGGCTGTCTTTACTATGAAATACTACTCAGCCATAAGAAATGATGACATAGGATCATTTACAATAACATGGATGGACCTTGATAACATTATACTGAGTGAAATAAGTAAATCAGAAAAAACTAAGAACTATATGATTATATACATAGATGGGACATAAAAATGAGACTCAGAGACATGGACAAGAATGTAATGGTAACGGGGGGGGGGGGGGAAGAGGAAGAAGAGGGAAGGGGTGGGGGGGAGGGGAGGGGCACAAAGAAAACCAGATAGAAGGTGACGGAAGACAATTTGACTTTGGGTGATGGGAATGCAACATAATCAAATGTCAAAATAATCTGGAGATGTTTTCTCTGAACATATGTACCCTGATTTATCAATGTCATCCCATTAAAATTAATAAAAATATTTTAAATAAGTCGAAAAATTTAAACATTAGAATATATCCACAAAGGCTAGACTTTCATATTTATTTGGAAAAAAATCAGAAGATATGTCTATATTGGACTCACATTCCCTTGTGGCACTGTACATAGAATCTAAGTGGCTGCTTCTTCTAATTTTTGTGTTTTTTAATTTGCCTCAATTTTCACTACTCCTTATTGCTTTATACCAGGTCTACTTCTTTCATTTTTTCCAACTGGTTGGCCCTTGAATATCTGTAAGTGTTTGAGTTTTAGTCTTTTGGAAGAATTAGGTACTCACTTTAACAATGTAATTATGGTTCAAATATTTTTGAAATAGCTTTCAGTATCAGATTAAGATCACAGAAGAAAAATAGTGTTGGTATTTTAGCCTTCTTAATTTTTTTAACTAACAAGGGACATTATCTACTTGATCACTCAGGAGGAGTAGACAGAATGAAGGAAGCCGAGAATAAGAGCTCCAGTTCTGGGCAATATAACATTAACATTTAGGAGAAGAGAGGGATTACAACTGGCAGAAAAACCCAAGCTGGAAGGCAACTGAGATGTGAGTAATAAAGAAGAAAGCAATAATTCTGACCATACCTAGGGACCACAGAGGGGTTTCAATGAAGTATTGTTTAAAATTAAGAGGATAAAGATTTTCTTCTGAGACTTAGATCTAAAATTTAACATAGAAGAAATCAGAGTAGAAGCATGCAAAGCAACCTAAAATATGCAGAATGGCCCTTAGTTCTGGTAAGTCAGTCAGGAATGGTTGGTACTGTTTCAACATACAGTAAGTATAGCATCAAATGATTTACAAAGGTCAAGGAAGGGAAGGCTAGAGAGTGGTGGTGAGACCTGGCAATGTGGAGTTCATGGGTGGGCTTTGGGGAAGCAGTTTCAGGGGTATGATTGAGTTAGAAACCCATCTACAGTGGGTTGAGGATCATCTAAGAAGCATCAAGGGGTTGAGGCTAAGTGTGAACTTGTCTTTACTAAGAAAGAAGAGAGAAATATAGATGGCAGGGCTTATAGGATATGAGGAAATGTGTTTGTATGTGTTAATGATTGAAGACATACTCTCATGTTCATAAATAAGGGAAGGAGCTTTGGATGGCAGGCAGTCCAGGAACAAAAGCAGGACTGAGGGGGCCCTGGACAGTGGCTCAGTGGATAGAGTGTTGGCACAGTATGCAGATATCCTGGGTTCAATTCCCAGTCAGAGTACACAAGAGAAGTAACCATCTGCTTCTCCCCACCTTTCACTTTCCCTTCTCTTCCTCTTCCCCTCCCACAACCAGTGGCTTGACTGGTTTAAGCGTGGCCCTGGTCACTGAGGATAGCTCCATTGGAGCGTATCAGCCTGAGGTGCTAAAAATAGCTCAGTACTAGAGCATTGGCCTTAAATGGGGTTGCTGGGTGGATCCTGGTCAGGGTGCATACGGGAGTCTGCCTCACTATCCCCTCCTCTCACCTAAAAAAAAAAGATAGAACTGAGGGATCCAGAACCCTGTAGAGGATGAAGGGAAAATGAGGTCCAGTGAGGTGCTTTACGATGCTGAGCAATGGCATCATCATCAGAATGAAAGCTTTGCTGCCAACATGACCAAGTTGGGATATTTATGTTAAAAATAATCAATCATATTACTTTAGAGTCATATCTTATACTGTGATTTATTTACCATTCATGGAAATGTGCAATTAGTTTTCTAGGCTTAATAAATTAATAACTTTTAAATGAGAAAATATGATTTGGCTGTTGAAACAGAATGTTCTTTTGATTTGATGATTAGGATGGAAAGTGATCAAATAAGAGATAAATGAGGATAATTATTATAGTTATTGAATTAATTTCAATGTGAAATACTAAAATATCTTGATAATTTTCTCTTCTCACATTATGCATTATGATTGAAGGAGCAGTGTTAGTTGTTCCTGAGGTAATATAGTTCCTTTGAAAGTCAATGATTCTTCAAACACTCATTCATTGAAGACATAGTTAGGGAGCAGGCACTGTGTTGGCTATTGCAGGTATGGCTTCAGAGAAGGCATCTTCAGTCCTTGTTCTGATGATGTTCACAATGCAGTGGGGGCTGTAAGAATGCAAACAGGCCATTACAGTAGCAGGATGAATTCTATTACAGAATGGCGGCTGCATAAGGGCTTTAAGAAGATGCAGAAAGCTACCTAATGGACACTAGTTATGGAAGTGGTTGGTTGTGTGTGAATGGAACAGGAAAGCCTTTTTTTGTGTATGTGATGAATTGATACACATGTAAGCAGAGATCTGAAGAATGGTAGGATTTCTGCAGAAGAAAAGAGACTAGAGTGGTAAAGAGGGGCAGTGAGATGGGAGAGGACTCCTGACAGTTGGAGGAAGCATTAGCTTGGGGAATTTGGAGGAGGCAGCATCATTCCATATGGCTGATGTTTCCAGTGCAGGAGGAAGAAGAAACAAATGTGTCAAGAGATGGAGCTGAATTGGAGGTCTAACGTAAAGGGGTTTGGGCCTTATCTTTGACTGACAAGAAGTGAAACAGTGGAGGCCAGATGAATTAGATTTACATTTTGCAAAGATTATTTACTCTGGTTGTGGTGTGGAGGCAGATTGAAATGGAGTAAGAGTGGGGACAGAAAGACCAGGAGAGTAATACTGGAGGCAGTGTCCCTGGCAAGAGAAGGGGAAGAAAATGTGGCAGACAGCAGGAAGAAGAAAAGGGCTTATTATTGAGTTAATGCAGAGCAGAGAGGGCTGACACACAGATTCCTGGCTAAGTGACTGGATGGTGTTGCCACGCAACAATAAAGGGAATAAATGAGGAGAGACAATTTTGATAAGGAAGAACCCTTCTCTTTCCAGGTTTGTCTATCAAATTGGCAAGCCGAGTTCAGGGGCACATAGATACTTTGGGGGTACTTTTTAACCTCATTGTTTGGACTCAGAGGCCTTGGTGTGTGGGCCCCTAAACATCAAATGTTGCTTTCAGTAAGTTTCAAGCAGAGCGTAAGAAAGGTATTTACCTGTGGAACTTCAGAAAAGCAAGAACTCAACATCAATGAACTCTGGTGCCCAGAAGACAAGTAATAATAAACATTTCACTTTTAATGTAACAGACTTTCCATTCCCCGCCTTTGCCCCAGGCATCTGCACACACAAATCAAAACCTTCTTAAGTCATGGAATGAAAAAAAAAATAACATAAAAGCAAACATGATTGCTTCCTGTGCGGTGAGTGGAAATTTTTGCTCAGTTTATTTTGTAGGCGCATGAAAAGTGTTCTAAATATTTTAAATCATAAGTAATTGTATTTACTGTTGTGCACTTTTCTCCTCTTGAGATAGAAACACCGCACTTAAATTTTATTAGGAAATCTCTTTTTTATTTAAATGTTTTGAAACTTCATCTAGGATCTAAAAGTACCCTTCTTCAACTAAAATATGAAGCCAAAAAATTATGTTACTAGTAATTTTTGTCTAAATAAATAAAGATTGATGTGAGAGTGTGGTGTGGTAATTAAGAGTGTGGAATGCAGAGTTTCTTTGTCTGGGTCTGACCTGGCTCAATCAATTAATGGCTGTGTGATCCTGGGCAAATTACTTAGTCTCTGTAGCTATCAGTTTCTTCATCTGTAAAATGGGAATAATAATGGGGTATACCTCAGAGAGTAGCTGTGAGAACTGAATGAGATAATTCACATGAGGTAGAGTGTCTGGCACATAGTATGTGCTCAATAAATGTTCATTATTAGAGGCCTACCCTAATTCCCTCTGCATCATTGCACCTGAGCTCTAGAATCTGTGGCAGCTTTCATCAAATTAAGTAAAAACTCTCCATACAATATTTCATTCCAGAGCTAGGCCACAAAAATGTTAAAAAAAGTCAATTATTTTCCACTGCTTGTATCTTTGCTGGAAAAGGACTCCAAGGCAGTGACAATGTATCTGGAAGCACTTCCTCTTGGTGCTGTCCAGGGGAGATAGTGGAAGGGAAAGGAAAGAATCAGTGTAGCAGGTTCCAAGAGATCCTGGAGGATCAATCTTTACAGCTGGAGCTGACTCAACATCACAAATAGCTTTCTCATATCTACTACTGAGGCCCATGAGCCCTAAAAAACTGTGCCTGGGAAAACCTTAGCATCTTAAGGAAATCATTGCAGAATCAGCCTCCTCCTTCCCCTTTGTATCCTTACTTGTTCTATTCTATAGCCCAAAACCTGGATTCCACTTTAGAATCTGCACATTTTGGACTGCCACCTTGGTTGCCCTACCCAACTGCTTCAACTTCACTTGGATGTCACCACTGCAGGCTGAGAGTTGCTCCTTCTCTGTCACTCCTCAGAAAACAAGCCTGGATTCAGCCTTCTGGAAACTGTTCAGACCTCTGGATGGTATTCTCAGAACTCATGGCACTAATGGTTTCACCTGCTTGGTTAAGAGTGAGGCCTCTACAGCCAGACTCGCCAAGTCCCAGCCTTGCCACTTACAGAGCTTGAGACAAGTCCTTTATACTCTTGTGCCTCAGTTTTACTTATCTGTAAAATGAATGACTAGTAGTTCCCATCTCCTAGGATAGTTAAGAAGGTTAAATAGAGTAATACATGTATAAAACATAATATAAATACACAGGGTGTAGCAAAAGTGGATTTACAGTTGTGAGTATGCAAAACAGCTTATTCTTGTATTATTGTTTATTAGTTATTGTATTATTTTTCATATGAACAACTGTAAATCTACTTTTGTCCCACACTGTATATACAACTAATTCATGGAAACACAAGTGAAAACATAAAAATATTAGCTATATTCATATTATATTTTATACATATTAAATATATACTATTTACATTTAATTTTATACTTTTTTGCATTAACATGTATTATTTTATATAAAACATTTGTGTACATATAAATATAATTATTTATATTGCTATTATTGTTGTTTTTGTTTATCTATCTCCCTGAAGAGGCAGAGAAATCAGGGGTAAACTTTTCTTTTTCTTTTTCTTTTTTGTATATTTTTCTGAAGCTGGAAACGGGGAGAGACAGTCAGACTCCCGCATGCGCCCGACTGGGATCCACCCGGCACGCCCACCACGGTGAAGCTCTGCCCACCAGGGGGCGATGCTCTGCCCCTTCGGGGGCATCGCTCTGCCGCGACCAGAGCCACTCGAGGCCAAGGAGCCATCCCCAGCGCCCGGGCCATCCCTGCTCCAATGGAGCCTCGGCTGCAGGAGGGGAAGAGAGAGACAGAGAGGAGGGGGGGGGGGTGGAGAAGCAGATGGGCACTTCTCCTATGTGCCCTGGCCGGGAATCGAACCCGGGTCCCCCGCACGCCAGGCCGACGCTCTACCACTGAGCCAACTGGCCAGGGCCAGGGGTAAACTTTTCAACTTTCATCTGAGGCTATAAATGCAGGGTCTCTGGTTTTTCAGACTCTCCAAAATATGCAGAGCAGGGTTTACATGGATTAAAACTGACTCCATCATTTGGAGAATTATAATCAACAATGACTGCCATGTAAATATTATTTCTCAGATTATCATGTTGCTCCTCTTTCAGATAACTTCTCTTAAATTTCTGTAATGATTTTATTTCTTATCCTATTTCAAAGACTTTCCTTTTCTCAAGCAAATAGCATAAGAGAAATACAGTACAGTGTGCCCGTAAAGTCATGGTGTACTTTTGACCTGTCACAGGAAAGCAACAAAAGATGATAGAAATGTAAAATCTGCACCAAATAAAAGGAAAACTCTCCCAGTTTCATACCTATTCAGTGAAGTTCAATGTGGGCTCACGCACAGATTTTTTAGGGCTCCTTAGGTAGCTATCCTGTATAGCCTCTACAGACTCGTCACTGACTGATGGCCTACCAGAACAGGGTTTCTCCACCAAACTGCCGGTTTCTTTCAACTGCTTATCCCACTGAGTAATGTTATTCCTATGTGGTGGCACTTCGTTATAAACGTGCCGATATTCATGTTGCACTTTGGTCATGAATTCAAATTTAGCGAGCCACAGAACACACTGAACTTTCCTCTGTACCATCCACATCTCAACTGGCATGGCCGTGGGCTGCTCCGCTGTATACACGGTGTTACGTCATCATCTGTGCATGCGCACATGCTGCCACATCATCCTACAGAAACTGGGAGGGTTTTCCTTTTATTTGGTGCAGATTTCACATTTCTATCATCTTTTGTTGATTTCCTGTGACCGGTCAAAAGTGCACCATGACTTTATGGACACACTGTATATCAAAATATATTATTTATCATGTAATTATTTTTAGATCCTATTATCCGCAATAACTACTGATTTAGAAAAGTAGGAGGGTCCTGGCCAGTTGGCTCAGTGGTCGAGCATTGGCCCAGTGTGTGGAAGTCCCAGGTTTGATTCCCCACCAGGGCACACAGGAGAAGTGCCCATCTGCTTCTCCACCCTTCCTCCTGTCCTTTCTCTCTATCTCTCTCTTCCCTTCCCATAGCCAAGGTTCCATTGGAGCAAAGTTGGCCCCGGCGCTGAGGATGGCTCCATGGCCTCCACCTCAGGTGCTAGAATGGCTCTGATTGCAGTGGAGCAACAGCCCAAATGGGCAGAGCATCGCCTCTTGGTGGGAATGCCGAGTGGACCCAGTCGGGCACATGCAGGAGTCTGTCTGTCTGCTAACTGTGCCCTGCCCCCTGCCTCTCTGGCTTCTCACTTTGGGAAAATACAAAGAAAACAAAAAGAGAAGTAGTATGGTTTTGAAAAGAGGCAGTGTTACTTTCCCTGTTTGATGAACCAGAATGAAGGTAGAGTTTTCCTCTGTCTTCAAAATCATCAACAATCCTTGAATTATGCTTCGTCCCCATTGGCAATAATGCCTCTCATATAGCCACTTGTCACCAATTAAAAGACACCTCTTTGCCTTGATAGTGTGACATTATGTCAACCCCCACAAAACCACTTCCTTTCCAGCAAGTAGAAAACAGCTGGGAACATGAATTTTGCTGTCATTTTTTTTTTCAACACTGAAGGAGAGGATTTTATCTATTCTGGGCAAAGATGAAGTTAGACCTTTGGTATTTTTTTCTCTTCTGTTTCCAGGTTGAAGTTCTAACAGGTAAGTGGTCTATTGAATATTTCTTATTAAGTTCTAATTCAAGATAAGAGTAAAAAGAAATCAAAGGTAGAAAATCTGGCACCAAACAAGGTTTTTGTTTTCTTTTTAAATAAGAACAATTGCAGAAGCGCCCAGGTACACGGATGGCGGAGGGCGTTTGTCACCCATGTCACTGTTGATGGCATGGAGTTTGTACTGCTTCCTTTGATTCTATGTTTTAAGATAAAGAAAAATGTTTTATCAGACCATTAAAATTTTAAATTACCGGCTTGAAGTTATCTTTTAATGGTTAAACTAGAAGAGTGACTTACTATTCTTAGAGAAAGATGAAAGGCAAAAGGACTTGTGTCAACAGTGACAATATTCCTCTTGCCATGTTCTCCTGTGTTATGATCTATATTCTGATCCGATGATCTGAAGATTTCCATTATTTTCTTCAGTTACAAACTCTAAATTCTAGCACGAGGAAGATATCTTTCTTTTACTCTAATGGGTGACTAAACACCTTTTCTGGGGATGGATTCTTGGACCGCAATCTTTTATTTATTTACCATTTAAATTATTTAATCATTTTTTATTTTCAATTACAGTTGACATTCATTATTATATTAGTTTCAGGTGTACAACACAGTCATTAGACAGCATATAATTTACTAAGAGAGCTGTACCTAATAAATGTCTTACCCATCTGACACCATATGGTTATTAGAGTATTATTAACTATATTCCCTACGTTGTACTTTACATCTCCATGATTATCCTCTAACAATCAATTTGTATTTCTTAATCCCTTCACCTTCTTTACCTGCCCTTCTAACCCCTCACCCATTTGGCAACAGTCAAAATGTTCTCTGTATCTATGAGTTTCTTTATGTTCTACTTACTTATTTTATTTTCTAGATTCAGTTGTGGATAGATATGTATTTATTGCCATTTTATTGTTCATATTTTGCATCTGCTTTTTTCTTCTTCTTAAAGAAGACCCTTTTAAATTTTATACAATACTGGTTTGGTGGTGATGAACTCCTTTAGCTTTTTCTTGTCTCTAAAGCTCTTTATATGTCCTTCAATTCTAAATAATTGTTTTGCTAGGTAGAGTAATGTTGGTTGTAAATCCTTGCTTTTCATCACTTTGAATATTTCTTGCCTCTCCCTTCTGGCCTGAAGTGTTTCTGTTGGGAAATCAGTTGACAGTCTCATGGAAGATTCTTTGTTTGGTAACTAACTGCTATTCTCTTTCTGCTTTTAAAATTCTTTGGCTTTAACCTTTTTTATTGTAATTATGATGTGTCATAGTATGGGCCTCTTTGGGTTCATCCTGTTTGGAACTCTGTGCTTCCTGGACTTGTATGTCTATTTCCTTCCCCAGGTTAAGGAAGGTTTTCTGTCATTATTTTTTAAAATAGGTTTTTAATTTTTTTTGTTCTCTCTCTTCTCCTTCCAGTACACCCATGATGCAAATGTTGGTATGCTTGAAGTTGTCCCAGAGGCTCCTTACACTATATTTAATTTTTTTGGATTCTTTTTTCTTTTTGCTGTTCTGATTAAGTGTTTTTTGCTTTCTTATATTCCAAATTGCTGATTTGATTCTCATTATTCTTTTAATAGTTTGTGACTATTCACTCACTGTCTGCTGGCTAGTAGGGTTGTCATGGAGAATTCCATGCTAATCCCATTCTCATTCCTTTGTAAGCAGTTTTAAAAATTCTCTAGAATCTTGTGAGCTACCCATTTTATTGGAATTCAGGAACTGCAACCGGATTTCCTGTTTCTGTGATTATTTTTATTAGTGTTATTTGGGATTAGGTGAGCCTTTTCAATCTGCAACCTGACATGCTGTGTTCTTTTTTTTTTTTTTTTAGTTCAAGGATATTTTTCTTCCATTAGTTTAATAAATTATATCTTTTTCTTTTTTTCCCATTAGTTTAATAAATTATATCTTTTTCTTTTTTTCCCCCTTCTTATTTCTAGGAGTACTTATTAATGTCTTATGAGATCTGGAGTCTCTTATTTTTTATCATTAGTGAACAAAATGGTTTTCTTAACTTGCCATTGCTGTTAATAATTCCCTCAGATGAAATGGAATATTATAGTTTTTAAATTACTAGCAGCATGTTCTCATTTCTTGGTAGAAACAGAATGTAGGTATGTAAGAAGGACCTGAATTCTCACCTTAGCTTTGCTTATTGAAAGCTTAGATATTTATAGATATAATTTCTAGACGTGTTAGGCTCCAGAAAATTGGCTGGGAATCATTCAGTATGAGTCTTTGTCTTTGGACTGGGAAACAAGTATTCTCCAATCTCCAGTAAATAGGATTCCTTACCCTGCCTTTTTTGCTCTTTTTCTTAGCCTTTTGCAGGACATTTACCAGCCCTGTTCAACCTTTATATTCTTCTATGTACTCATTTATTTAATATTATTGAGCTTCTAATATATTCTAGATCCTGGGATTATTTAGGGGACCATGATGCCATCCTTATTCTTATGAAGCTCATGGTCAAATGAGAAAGATAAACAAAATAATTATGCTCTAAGTGTATTTACATTATAAGTATATTACTGTAAGCAAAGTACTATTGAGACAATAGAGGTTGTAGTATTTGTTGGGTGGGGGGCGAGTGCTCAAGACCAATACAAAATGATTCTTAAAGAATAAAGGAGGGGCCCTGGCCGGTTGGCTCAGCGGTAGAGCGTCGGCCTAGCGTGCGGAGGACCCGGGTTCGATTCCCGGCCAGGGCACATAGGAGAAGCGCCCATTTGCTTCTCCACCCCTCCGCCGCGCTTTCCTCTCTGTCTCTCTCTTCCCCTCCCGCAGCCAAGGCTCCATTGGAGCAAAGATGGCCCAGGCGCTGGGGATGGCTCTGTGGCCTCTGCCTCAGGCGCTAGAGTGGCTCTGGTCGCAACATGGCGACACCCAGGAGGGTCGCAACATGGCGACGCCCAGGATGGGCAGAGCATCGCCCCCTGGTGGGCAGAGCGTCGCCCCCTGGTGGGCGTGCCGGGTGGATCCCGGTCGGGCGCATGCGGGAGTCTGTCTGACTGTCTCTCCCTGTTTCCAGCTTCAGAAAAATGCAAAAAAAAAAAAAAAAAAAGAATAAAGGAGGGTTTCTAGGCAGATAAAGGGGTAAAAAAGTCTAGTCTATGGAAATAAGATTAAGAATGTAGAAGGAATGGCCAAAAAATTCAATGTGACTTGAATATATAGTCTATAAGATTTTCAAAGAATTTTGTGTCATGCCAAAAACTTGATTTTTTTTTTTTACCTCATAAACAACAATGTAATGTATATTTTTAAACTGGGAAGTGTAATTTTTTTTAGAAGTACAATTTGGGGAGCAACTTGGGGGGACTCAGAAGGGAAAGACTGCTGTTGGAAAGGACAGAAGAAGATGCTTTCACAGATGAAGGGAGACATGAAAAGATCTGGATTGGCAGTAAGAGTGGAGAAAAATAATTGAATTCAAGAGATTCCCTTGATGTAGAATAAATTGGACCTGGTGACCAATTGGATCAGGAGTGTCAAAGAAGAAATGAGGAAAACTCTGAGATGTGAGTCAAACTAATGACTCCCTTAAGAGGTTTAGGTTTGTAAGTGAATATTGAATTCAGTTTGGAAATGTTATTCTTGATGTGTCAGGGGATTTCCAGATAGAGATGCTGAAAGGAAATTGGAAATATTGCCTGGAGCCAAGGGAAGAGGTGGGTTTGAGAGAAAGGTATGGGTCTCTTAGGTAGAAATAAGAGCTGGACCCTTAATTATAAACAAGTTCACCCACTGAACATCTGCTCTGTGTGCCCAAAGCGCTTTACACAGCAGCTGAAGGATAGAAAGTGATGTGAATATTTATGGATACTGATAAAATTCCCTCTCCTTCCTGGAAGAGAGTTGGGTCTGTTTAATCTCATGTGATTTCTCTAGTAGGGCAATTTCAAATCAATGGCAATAGTAAAATGGAAATAATTAAAGAATTAACTTGTTTACAGATTAATTACTTTATAAGTATTTGCTACAAAGTTTTATAACATTTCTTGAATTTTTCCATTTTCTCGAAGAAAAAGGGTTTTTAACAGAGGAAAATGAATCTTTCATTTAACTTGAAGTGCCAAGGATTTTTTAATTCTCTGCTACAGGGTGGCTTGGAGAGTATAAACAACTCACACATTGTGTGTGTGAGAAAGTGTGCACTCTTTTAGTTTTTAAAATTTTTCTCTTCACTTTCTTTTTCACACTTTTGTCTTTCTTTTCTGCAAATGTTAAGAATTTAGACTGTGCCTGACCTGTGGCATCACAGTGGATAAAATGTTGACATGGAATGCTGAGGTCACCAGTTTGAAACCCTGGGTTTACCTGGTCAAGGCACATGTGGGAGTTGATGCTTCCTCTCCTCCCCCTTTCGTTCTTTCTTCTCTTTCTCTCTCCTCTCAAAAATGAATAAATAAAATCTTTATAAAAATATTTTCCCTACTCTTTCTACCAATTTTAATCATTTCTTTTTTTTTTCATTTCTTTATATTACAGATACCTTTGCTTAATAATGCAAATATAGAAATGGTGCATATATATAAAATTTTAGCTAGTAGATTCATAAGAAATGACAATGCTTTTTTGAAAGGTAAAAAAAAAGTGATAGAAAGCACATTTTTAGAATTTCTTAGTAAAAGAGCAAAGGTTACAAAAATCTAAAATAAACATTATATTTTTTAGTACTTTGTCTCTTATGTCACATTCATGTATGATGCTCAGCTAAAGCTTATCATTGTCTGATTACAGAAAATGTTTTTAATAAGCACTATCAATAATTGTGACCTCAGGAGATTTTATCTTTCTATTACTCTGACACCTTTGGGAGGATTGTGGTTAGAAGTCTGAGCTAAGAAGAATAAAGTCAGATTGCTGATTTGTCTCACATCGCTTGTATTGTGTGTATTTTCTGAATGTTTTTGTCAAAAGTTTTTCAACTGGGGATAATACAACTGCTTACAAAGAGTGCTGACAGTATGGGTTCTAGTAAGACCATCTTATGGCTCAAGAAATGAAATAGTTTATATCTTAAAATAATAAATGAGCAAATAAACTTTTGAACCATAGTGTAACTCTCAGGTGAATACAATTTTCTTCAGAGATTTTCTTAACAGCTCCTAAAAAATGAAGATGAAAAATTTGGAAACCTAAAGAAATTACCTATATAAAGATTCTGATTTTTCTCTTGAAAACATTAGTCTACTGATATCAACAGTAATATTATAAAAACCATAGTTAACAGATTTGAACCTCTATGGGGAAGATTGTACCCTTTAGACATAGCAGTTTATATGATTAAAAAGATATAGTACCTGTGCTCTAGAGCAGCAATTTCCAACTGGTGTGCCATAGGAAATATTAAAACATGGATTACCTATCTATTTACTCAAGGGCACTCACCTCTTTTCCCTTAGATTGTCAAATAAAAAAGGTAATAACTAATACAACAGTAGCTGTCTGGTGTGAATGAACCAAAATTAAACCAGTTTTTGTTTTGTTTTTTGTCAGATTGGCAAAAATATTTTTTGGTGTGCTATATAGAATTTTAGCAATTAATTTAGTACCATGAGATGAAAAAAGGTTCAAAATTGCTACTCTAGAGTACTTAAAATCCGAGAGTATCAACAAGAAATAAACAGATATAATATCAAAACAAAAACTAAGAATATTCAGATTTTAAGACTCATCACCAGGGTTTAAGAGAATATATTGATTATTTGTGTTTTTAATAATGTAAATGCTAAAAGATATAGTATGATGTTTATATAAAAAATTACTAACATGCTGTGGTTATGAAACATCTAGGTGTATTAGAACAGTTATTGGTCCCAGGACCCCTGTACATTGGAAAAATTTAATGACTATGCACTCTGGAGATAAAATAATCAACGAGATTTAAACCTAACCTTCCCTCTATAAACATAAAAGAACTAAGAGTATCATTAACCATCTAAACAAATTTTTAAGAACCTGGGGGATGTTTATAGGTAAATAACCTGTTTCTTTGAAGCTCAGAGAGACAATTTAAATTAAAATCTGACATCTTAGTTGAGAAGGTGTGTTTTACTCTTGAGTGTATATTTTCATGTCCTTGTTTCCAGAAGAAAGGCTACATGGTGTAGCTAACCTTGGGATCATGTCCCACTCCACAGACGAGCTATAATCCTGGGCAAGCTACTCACTTTTTTGGCCTCAGTTTAGATTGATAAGCGTAAATTTAAAATGAAGCTTAAATAGATCATTTCATTTATAAAGTTAAATTTAACAAGGTGACATTGATCAATAAGATTACATAGGTTTCAGGTAAACATTTCTATAGAATTTGAACTGTTGATTATGTTGTGTACCCATCACCCAAAGTCAAATAATTTTCCGTCACCATATATTTGTCTTTCTCCAGTCCCTTCCTCACCAATCCTTTTCCCATGGCAACTGCTTCATTTTTATCTATGTCCATGAGTCTCAGTTTTATATCCCACCTATGTGAGAAATTATATGGTTTTTAGCTTTTCCTGATTTTCTTAAGTTCTATCCATGTTGTTGTGCATCACAATATATCATCATTTCTTATGGTTGAGTAGTATTCCATTGTATATATGTACCACATCTTCTTTATCTAGTCCTCTATCAGGGATACTTCGCTTGCTTCCCTGTTTTGGCCATTGTGAATCATGCCGTGATGAGCGTGGGGGTGCATGTGTCTTTGCGTACCAATGTTTTTGAGTTTATTGAGAGCCCTTTGTTTCTTACATTCTATATTCAATGTTTAATCTCTCCAGATTTATGAATATCTACATATTTATTTGTCCATTCATCCATCCATTCTTCATCCATCCACCCAAGAAATTTTTATTGTGATCTATTACCTACCAGATACTCTTATAGATACTTTGGGATAAATCCATGATAAGATAAAGAAGGTCCCTGATTTTAAAGATTACATTATGGTGGGGTAACCAGGCAAGCAAATAAATGAATTAATCAGATGATTTCAGGCAATGATAAATACTTTCCCTCAGGTAATATGCTAGAAGGTGACTTGGGGTGCACTTTGGGTTGAGTGGTCAGTGGTTGCTGCAGTAGTAAGAAGCATATGAAGATCAGAGAGAACATTCCAGGCAACAGTTTCAAAGCTTGGGGACCAGCTTCTTGTGTTTGAGGAAGAGGAGGAGCAATGTGACTGCAATGTAGTGAATGACTGGTATAAATAATTTTAGAGAAAAAGAGTATGTCATGCAGGTTATGGAAACCAGGGTAGGGACTTAGATTTTATTCTAAGTGAAATGGGAAGACCTTAGATATCTTATAAGCAGGACAATGGCACTAGCCGATTGTGTGTGTTAAAAAATCATTCTGGTTGCTTTGAAGAGATTGGATGGTAAATGGGCAAGAGTGATATCAGAGAGTTAGTATACTTTTGTAATCCCAGAGAGAGGATGCTGATTTGGACAGTCATACTTTAGATGGAGAAAAAGTGAATATGTTTTCCTGGGCATAAGACAGAGGTACAGGAAATTAGACTTTCTTTCTGTAGACAGATTTTAACAGTAGTCCAGGAAGACTCAGTCTGAGGTGACTATTGTCTAGCTTCATGTGGTTGCCTGCTTCTATTGCACTTCCCTTGGTTGTTGCTAGTGGCATCCCAACCTTAGATCAAACCCCAAATCTTTCATGTACCCAAGAGGTTATGTGAGACCTTACAGACAACAAATCTAAACTGTCTAAGCCATCAGTTGTCTGTACACGAAAGAATCAGATCAATGTATGATTTCTAAGTTTACCAGGTATGACTGTGCATGATGCTGGGGAAAGTTTGAATTATGTGATAGGAAATGTGTATGAGAGTGTGGGAGTGTTTACAGGATGTCTGAAACATGGACAATGTATGTAAGAATTTATGTGCAGTAGAGATAGAGATGTTGTGTTGCAGAGAGTGAGGAACATAGACAGTTTGGGAGAGGATATTTGGGGGAATGGCTTTATATTAAGAGGTGATGTGTGAAGAAATTTTAAGAGTGATAAAAGGAAAGAAAGAACAAGAATAAACAGATTGGTGAAGGGCACCCTCACAATTTTTAACTAATGGTATGGCAGAGGAACTGACCAAACAAATTTGACACCCAACTGGTTAAAACAGACTCTACTTATAAAAATGGTGCTATCCTATCAGTACTCCCAGTTGAATATTAGCTTTGGAGTTAAGAACAACCAGGAAGGGTGGAGAAAAGATTCTGTTTCTGTACTTTTTATGAAATTAATGTACAGATTTTCCTTAAATTTAGTCTATCTATTAAATGCTTTAGTCATGGTTATGGGTATAATCTCAATTTGATACCGTTTTTTAAATATCACCAAAGACTAAGGAGAACTTATGATTAGGTATTTGAGCATATCTAGTCTATAGATGCTAAAGTAATTATGAAACAATTGATTTAATACCACCCCTGGTTCCTTTAGTTGAAATTATTCAATTTGAAGACTTAGATTTGCCAAGTAGTTTTCTGAATGGAGAGCTTAAGCATCGTATATGTGGAAATTGAAGTCAGGCTTCTTGTTATGACATTTGATAATAAATGGGTAACCTAGGTGGTTTTTAGATTAACTATGATGAAATGAAAAATTAAGAATGTCCGGTAGCAATGACACTTTGGAATCTCCATTTATTCTTCTGATGTTGCTGGCACACACCCTTGGCACTGTCACTCAAGAAAACCTTAGGTAGTCTTTCTAGACCTAAATACTTTAATGGAAAATAAGATAGTTTCATTCATTTTTTATTTTTTTTGAATCCCTGGAACAGTCCAGTAAGATGCAGGGACAGAAAAAGGTATATGGGAAAACAATTTCTTCTTTGGAAGATCCAATAGCAAAGTAATAGCTCTCTCAGTTATTTGTAAATGTCTCATATGGGTATGCTCTGGTCCTGGATCCATAAAGAATAAGTGTTAGAAAGAACTTTAAGATGTTTTTGTCTCACTTCCTTATTCCACAGATGAAGAGACTGAAGTCCAGAAAGGTACTTTAGTCACAGAGTCTTGCTAATGCCAGAGCTAGAATTTGCTTCTGGTTTCCTTGGGTGCCACTGCATCGGACTTCTACCATCCGGTACCACCAACCATTGCATTTCATCTTGTGTTGGGTTATAAGTCATTCTGTGGATACAAAAGGGGAAGAAGTTGATGACAAAATCATCTTCAGAAATAGAAAGCAATGCTTTTATGTCTGTTTCTACACATAGTGACCACAGAAACTTTTACTCAAAGAGTCTTTGTGGTTCACTTGTTACCATTCTCAAGTCCATGGGTAATTTACTCTGATAATTTCTAAAGGACTTGAGAACCTGCTCCATGATTTTACCTTCTACAACAGACAGTAGAGACATAAGCATCAACACAAGGAGTAGTACAATGTAATTTACTCAAATAAGTCCCTAAGTCAAACACCTTTCATTTTTATAACGCAGACTTCGTCTATTCTCATGCTATTGGTTCTTTCCCCTTTGCTTGTATTATTCCCTCTATTGAAAAGATAAAACAAGCATTATTTTCTCTATACTTTTAAAACTTTTAAATTCTAGAACAAAACATCTATAAAGAAAAGGGAACAATCATAAATGTTCTGTTAAAGAATAATAATAAAGAGCACTACCTCATTCCTACAATTACTACAGGTCAAGAAGTAAAACATTGTCAGCACACAGAAGCCTTTCCATTGCCTGTGTTGGCCTTCCTGATTTCAACTATTCCAACTCCTCAACCCCTTCAGATTGAACTTTGTGGTATTCATTTAGGCCATATATTCTGTCTCCATCTATTCTTTTAGTCATCACAACATGCATACTTCATTTATCCAAGTTTCAAGTTACACAAATACTTTGATTGTCTTATACCAGTGATTTTCAACATTTTCATCTGATGGCACACATAAGTTAATTACTAAAATTCTGTGGCATACACAAAAAATATATATATTTTTTTGCTGAGCTAACAAAAAAATAGGTATTATTTTGATTCATTCATACTGGATAGCTATTGTTATACTGACTGTTGTAATTTTTTTTTTATTTGACAATCTAAGGGAAAAGAGGCCAGTGCCTCTGACTGAATTGCATGCTTTAAAATTTCTTGCAGCACACTGCTTGAAAATCACTGTTTTAGACCGTATGTTCTAGGTTGACTGGTAGTTTCTTTCAGCACACCGAAGATACAAGACATGATTCCGCTGTACCATGGCTTTTATTATTGATATTGCAACATCACCTGTCAATCTAATAGACTAATCTATAAGTCTAATAATCTAATTACCTCCTTGGAAGGCAATCAGTGTTTTTTTTATCCTGCTGCTTTTAGAGTTTTCATTATGTTATATGTAGATGTAAATATTTTATTTTTTATTTTTACTTTTTTAGTGCATGTGCACATGCACACAAGAAAGATAAACAGACAGGGAAAAACAGAAGGAAGAGAGACGAAAGACATCAATTCTTTGTTGCAGTGCCCTAGTTTGTCACTGATTGCTTTCTCTTATGTGTTTTGACTGAGGAGTTCCAGCCAAGCCTGTGACCTCTTGCTCAAGCCAGCAACCTTGGGCTTAAATTGGTGACCTTGGGCTTCAAGCCAGTGATCTTTGAGCTCAAGCCAGAGATCGTGGGGTTGTGTCTATGATCCCAAACTCAAGCCAGCAACCTTGGGGTTTCCAGCCTGGGTCTTTAGTGTCCCAGGCCAACACTCTATCCACTGCACCATCACCTGGTCAGTCAATGTAAATATTTTAAAAACATCTGCTTGTGATTTGTTGGGATTCTTGAATATGTGGATTATGACTGCACTCTGAATAATTTTTCTAATCTATTTTCCAGTTCATCAACTCTCTCTTTAGTTCTAATTCTCTTAACCTTTCCATTGAGTTTTTAATCTGAGTTAGTGTAGTTTTTGCCAGTTCCAGTTGGTTCTTTTTCAAATTAATTGATTGTTTTCAAGTGTTCTATGATCTGGATATTAAAAGTTTGTTTTTGGTTTTCTTCAACATAATAAACTCAATTGTTATATTTTGTGAATCTGATAATTCAAAAACATGATTATTTTAAGTTTGTTTCTGTAGTTTGTTAATTCTATTGCTATCTTGTTTTCTTTGTATCTGATTATTTTTTATGGTGTGCTGGTCATTGTATTTAAAAATTATTTGTAGATATGATTTGCCTAGAATGTAAGTCTTTTCTTCCTGAAATAATTTATATTTGTGTTTGCAAAAGGCTAGGGGGTGATAATAATCCAAAATAATCTTAAACAAATATAAGAATTGAAGTTTTGTGAACGCTTAAAGTGATTCAAAGGCAGATTATAATCTGCATGAAGACTGGTTTACCTGTACTCCAAGAATGTAACCTTTTTGGATCCCAGCTTATTGAGGAAAGAGTCTTCTACTAGATTAATCACTTTTCAAACTCTGGGAGTTGAAATGTGGAAACAAAAGCTTTAATCTGGGACAACAGTATTTGCTATCAAAGTAAAAGCAGCTCCTAAACTCTGCTTATCTCTCTGGGTTCTGGATCTTCAAATTTGATCTAGTAATTTCTTCTCTTTGTGTCAGCTCTATAATATTTTAAATAATATTTTCAGACATTTTACTCAGCATTTTAGTTGTTTGGGTGTGGGAATTAGTTTGGATAATCTGTACTACCATAACTGATAACCAGAATACTTGAGTGTATATTCACAAGAAACCTCAAGTTGAAAATCTATTTCTTAGTAATATGAAAGATATAAATTGAAGCCTACAGATATCAGGTAAAATAAGTAACTGTGGCAATATTAAATAAAATTAAGGCAAATAGTGCAAGTAGAGTTGTGGTAAATGAATTTTTCTGCATAATGTTGGTTACATCATAAATTGGAGTAGTTCTTTCAGCAATATGGCAATACAGTGTCCTAGCAATGTTTAAAAATTTTTACTAAATGTTGTAATATTTACATAAAAGTAAAATATTAAAACCCTCAATATTCAACATTAGTAGAATGCATTAACAGATTACAATAGAGTAATATTATGGCTTTTTACACAATCATTAAAAAGGATAATTATGATGTCCATGTCAAAATGGAAGGTTTATGATGCAATATTAAGTGAGAATAGAGGAACACAAAATAGTATGCTTCCTACATAAAACAAGTATAAATCTAAATGATAAAAAGCAAAAATACACAAATATTTCAGAATAAAGACAGATATTTTAAAACAAGTAAAAAAAACTGTTGTGATAAAAATTTTCCAAACAATTTCAGCATAAAACTTTCTCACATAAGAAAAGAAAAGAAAAGAAAAAACCTGACCATGCAGTGGCACAGTAGATAGAGCATCAGCCTGGGATGCTGAGGACTCAGGTTTGAAACCCCAAGGTTGTGGGCTTGAGTGTGGGCTCATCCAGCTTGAGCGTGGTCTCACCAGCTTGAGCAGAGGGCCGCTGGCTTGAGTGAGGGATCACAGACATGACATTATGGTTGCTGACTTGAAGTTTAAAGTCGCTGGCTGCTTCTCATTTCACTCCCTTTCTGTCTGCCTGTCACTCTCTATCCCCTCTTCTCTCTCTTTCTTTCAAAATAAACAAATAAATAAATAATAAAAAATTTAAATAAAAAGAAAAGAAAAAACATTTGGAATTTATAGTGTAATAACTCAGAATCCGTAGCCAAGCCTTACTTCTGTGATCCTTATGTAGCCCACCAAAACAACCTTGGCTTCCAATCTCTAGCTTCAAGTTAAAAAATAAAATAAAAGAAACAGCAAAATTCTGGGGCCTTACCTTTCTCATCAGACCTTGATTTAGTTTTCAATGTTCAGAATAGAAACATTTCTAGCATTTGAAGATTCATCTGTTTCTTTTACGCTCTAGCAGGGGGGTATAATGTAAATATATATTTAAATACAATCGCTTATTTTTAGTTTAAGCTATTTGCACTTTAAATTTTTTTTTCTTGACTCCAGTATTTTCCAACTCTCTCCCCTAACCTCTCCATGTTTGAGTGGATGCTAATCCTCCATCAATTTCAATATTAAAGTTGTTTCCTCAAAGTGGCATTTTCTGATTCTCTAGTCAAAATTAGAATCCATCCCACCACCCTTATTTGATTAGTACTCCATTCCTTGCACAAATTATGGCGCATTACTACATATTTATTTTTTCACCATCCGTTTCCAATACAGAAGTTGCCAAAGGGCAGAAACCATATCTGATTCATACTTCGTAAATATATTATCTAATATATTGCATATTATATATTCATGTATGACAAGCAAGTTTCTGCTTAGGTATAGTTTTCACTATTGTCATGTTCCTTTTTTGTTGTAAAGTTCTTTCATTTGGGTGCAATAGAAGTGATTGTACAAAGAGATTACTTTTGTATTTAAATATAATTATTAGGGCAACATATTTATAAAGTATCACTTTGGCTTTTTTCTTTTTATCCAGGAGAAATCAATGTTTCCACCTCCTCTGAGATGTTTACATTTCACAATGGAGGTGTACAAATTTTATGCAAATGCCCTGAGAGTGTCCGGCAATTTAAAATGCAGTTGCTGAAAGGAACGCAAGTAATCTGTGATGTCAGTAAGACAGACGGAAATGGAAACGCAGCGTCCACTCAGAATCAGAAATTCTGTCAGCTGTCCAATTACAGTGTCTCTCTTTTTATGAATAACTTGAACAGTTCTCTTGACAGCTATTACTCCTGCAAACTATTAATATTTGATCCTCCTCCTTTTCAAGAGATTCTTCACAAAGAATATTTGCATGTTCGTGGTAAGATATTGTTTTCATCTTCTGGATGTAGTGTACGTATGCATTTTGACAATTTTTCTCACTAATGAAAACAAACAAGTTATCTTTTGTGTTGGAGTTCATTTAGGTGCAACTGATAGCAATCACTTATAATGAAAATATGCAAGGAATGATTTATTATTTGTTTTGTGTTGTCTTTTATTTTATGTTTATTTCTGGGTTTTTTTATTATGAATAATTAGTTTTAATCAGTAATATGAAATTTAATCATGTGGACTGCTGAGTTAGAAACAGGTTGTCTTTAAAACACATATGCCATTCAAAATCAGGAAAAATATAAACAAATACCTAAACCCATAGTTTAATGCTATTACTTCTTTTCATTTAAGGCTCAAGGTTTTGATTATGCTGGGTTTATGGAATGCATTGAGAGCGTTGAAAATAATATTTTATGTCATTACTTTTTTCACTTATTCTTTTGCAAAATATAGACAAAATGTCATTTTTTATTAACCAAATTTGTAAACATATATGTGCATAAAGTCTTTTAGATTTTAGTTTTTGGATCTTTGCTATATTAACATGATCTATTTACTGCTGACTGGATATCATGGTAGTAATGAAGACAAGCTCATTTGATTAAATAACTCTTTTAAATTTGGTAAAAGAACTTGTAGTTCAGCAACGACGGAGGATATTTGATTTTCAGAATTTTTTCTTAACAGATCTTCTTTTCTAACCCAGAATCACAGCTTTGTTGCCAACTGAAGTTCTGGTTACCCGTAGGATGTGCAGCTTTTGTTGCAGTCTACAATTTTGCATGCATATTTTTATGTTGGCTTACCAAAAAGGTGAGCAATGTCTATCCTTTCTTGTATCTGCTCTAACAGAGGGGTATCAGTGATTATTCACTTATCAAAGTACATGTTGCTCTTGCCAAGATAAATTGATCAACAGGTAGGCAATTTCTATTTCTCAAGATATATCTACTAGTTAAACCACTAACTTGGACCAGAAGCTTATTTATTTTTCAGTTGCTTCATTAATTTGATGGATTTGATCCCTGGTCAGGAATCACACAAGGGAGGCAACCAATGAATGGACGACAAAGTGGAATAACAAATGGGTGTTTTCTTTCCTCCTCCCCTCTCTCTCCTTTTCTCTCTCTGTCTTTCTCTAAAAAAAAAAAAAAATCCCTGGCCAGATAATGAAGTTGATTGGGGTATTGTCCCAGAAAGCACAGGTTGCCAGTTCTATTCCCCAGATAAAAACATAAAAATAGATGCTTCTGACTTTAACAAATTATTTAATGTGTGTTGCATGTTTGATTCTAAGCATCCTAAGAGTCAGGAAAAGATGAAACAATTATGTTTCACTCAATTGGTCAGTTAAAAGATAATCAGGAAAAGTCTTATAAGGTACCAGGAATAGCTGAGAAGTCCATGGCCAGTTTCTTTGGATGGTAGATTATTAGGACTCCTTGTTTATAAAGAAAACAACTGGAAAGGAATGCAGAAAGATAATAACCAACAATAATGGCAACAACAAAAATCTTTCTTTGCTGGAAGTATTTTCTTTTTGGTCTTTTACACTACAAGTTCTCAAAAAACTTAAACCATCCTGCATATTAGGAAAGTATGCTAACACTCAAGTGTATCCATAGTGTGATCATTGGCCAGACATTGTGTATATTTGTGCCAGAATGGAATATGAAAAGAGAGATGAAGAAGTAAGACAGTGAGATAGGTCCCATGATCCTAATCATGGGAAAAACAATAAAGGCAAAAGTGAGGAAGTTAGTTTAGCAGAAAGCTCTTTTTATTTAAAGCCCTTTCTTCCTCCCTCCCTCCCTCCCTCCCTCCCTCCCTCCCTCCCTCCCTCCCTCCCCTTCCTCCTTTCTTTCCTCTTTCTTTCTTTCTTTCCTTCTTTCTTTCTCTTTCTTTCTTTCTTTCTTTCTTTCTTTCTTTCTTTCTTTCTTTCCTTCTTTCTTGGAGGGGAGGCAGAGAGACACACATCCACATGTATCTCAACCAGAATCCACCTGGCAAACTCACTAAGGGGCAATCTACACATCTGTGGTGTTGCTCTGTTGCTCAGCAACCAAGCTCTTCTTAGTGCCTAAGGCAAGGCTATGGAACCATCCTTAGAGTATGGGGCCAACTCACTCCAATTGAGCCATGGCTGCAGGAAGAGGAGAGAGAGGGAGAGAGAGAGAGAGAGAGAGAGAGAGAGAGAGAGAGAGAAGCAAGAGGGGGAGGGGTGGAGAAGCAGATGGGCACTTCTCCTGTGTGGCCTGACCGGGAATTGAACTAAGGATATCCACACACTGGACCAATGCACTACCACTGAGCCAACTAGCAAGATCTCAAGCCCTTTTCATATTATTTTTCTACTTAGCTTAAAGTCAGGAACCTAAGCCCCATTATATAGTTGTCACATACACCACTTCAATAAAGAATAGAAAACAATAAACTAATAAACAAGAGAACAACAACAAGACAGGGATGGAGATGGAGAACAAATGACAAACCATGTTCTGACTTTTTCTTTCAGAAATATAAATCCAGTGTGCATGACCCTAATAGTGAATACATGTTCATGGCAGCAGTGAACACGGCTAAGAAGCCTGGATTCACAGGTATAGCAACATTGATGGGTTTGGGAAAGGAAGAGCATGCTTCCCAGTAAGCTTGGACTTTTAATTTATGACTTTAAAGGAAGGGGAAATGCTTCTAAGTCTAAAGTTTAGTATTTTCCATGAAAAAGTAAATTTTTATTTTAACTGAATTTACATTTTCTACAGTGCATTGAAAACAAATTTTAAAACTGCTATTAAAAATGAACAAAAGTTTGTAATAATGAACAAAGTTTATAAATCACTATTGTGTCGAGGAAATATTCTAATTGTTATTTTAAAAATTGAGATGAGCCTGACCAGGCGGTGGCACAGTCAATAGAGTGTCAGACTGGGATGTGGAGGACCCAGGTTTGAGACCCTGAGGTTGCCAGCTTGAGCACGGGCTCATCTGGTTTGAGCAAGGCTCACCAGCTTGAACCAAGGTTGCTGGCTCGAGCAAAGGGTTATTCAGTCTGCTGCAGCCCCTAATCAAGGCACATATGAGAAATCAATCAATGAACAACTAAGGAACCGCAATGAAGAATTTATGTTTCTCATCTCTCTTTCTTCCTGTCTGTCTGTCCCTCTCTGTCCCTCTCTCTGACTCTCTCTGTCTCTGCCACAAAATAAATAAATAAATAAATAAATAAATAAATAAATAAATAAAATTAGGATGAGTCTAAGACTTTCTTGTTAAAAAATTTATTAAGTCATTCAATGAGGTTTACGGACTATCAGTTAATATCGATATATGGAGGGTTTTTTTACTGGGATTTGGAAGAGAGTTCTGGGCTGGTGTTACCAGGGGAAGAAGGAAGAATTGGTGAGGATATTGTTGCAGGTTTAAAGAACTCAGATGTCCACAGAAGGCCAGTTAGGTGGTATTTGACCTTTTTCATTCAGAATAAGTGTTGTCAACTTGACTGTCATTAACTTGAGTAGCATTCAGAAAGTTTAAAGCATCTATTATGGAAAATGCATAATTTTTATGCTTTTGAGGTAGCAATGATTTGAGATACATAATGAGACAGAAGCCATTACACTTTTGCCACAACTCAGTGGTGAAGAACTTATATTAAAGAAACACAGCCTGACCGGGCGGTGGTGCAGTGGATAGAGCGTCAGACTGAGACACAGAAAACCCAGGTTCGAGACCCTGAACACAGGCTCATCTGGTTTGAGCAAGGCTCAGCAGCTTGAGCCCAAGGTCGCTGGCTCAAACCAGGGGTCACTCAGTCTGATGTAGCACCCCAGTCAAGGCACATATGAGAGAGGAATCAATGAACAACAAATTTGCCACAATAAAGAATTGATGCTTCTCAACTCTCTTCCTTCTTGTCTGTCTGTCCCTATCTGTCCCTCTCTCTGACTCTCTGTCTCTGTCAGAAAAAAAAAGGAACACACAAAACATTTCTCATCCTAGAATTAACACATGGGAAGGGAGCTGAATGCTCCTTTAGTCCATCTCATTTTTTTTAGATGCAAGAAATTGATGTTCAATGACTTTGTTTCCCAGAAATTGAATATCATATTTTTGATACGAGCAAAGAGCTTGTCTTTCATATAACTTTGTTAATGAAAAACAAAAGTAAACATTTCTCCCAATATTTGTGCTCATAATAATGTGCCTGTCTTGCTTTGGAACCCTGAAAATAGACCTTGAGACAGAGACTTGGGTGCAAGTAGTTTAAGTGGAAGCTGCCCCCGCAAAGTGGGTCAAGGAGCAGAGAGAGTGAGGCAGGTAGGGAGGAAAATCAAATGAAAGTTGTGTTACTGAGATCTCAGCTAGAGGCCATAAGACCTCTGAAGGGTGTCCAGATGTTTCCCGTAAGTGGGGCATTTATTCACTGACTCCCATCCTCACTGGTTTGGAGGGCACATAAATCTCCCTGGTCCCTGAGCTGTGCGCCCTGGACTTGGAATGAGCAGACTCACAAGTCTTCAGAGTAAGCTCTGAGGCAGAAAAGCAGATAAATGTCTGATGGAAATGTGTTACTGCGTTAGAATAGTCAGCCTGCGTAGGATTGTCTACTACAGTTGCGGCTCTGAAATCATGCCTAGCCTACCAAACCTAGCTTATATCTTGCAATTAAATTTAAACAAATAATTGTGAAAATGTCCAGAGTGTAAGCTTCTTGAGAGGAGCCAGGATCTTTCTTCTCTATACTCTGAAGGCATTACACATACACAATTCCAAGCAGACTGACTCAGAACCTCTGTCAAATATTGAATGATTATTATGCGAATCACAAATCACACTGTGCTGAGTAATGTGTGTTGGGTAGAGGGAGGGAAGACCCAAGACAGTCTTTGTTTTTAGAGGTGATATGTTTGCATGGAGGGTACAGTCACATGACCGTGTCAAGCATACTCAATTGTGACATGTAAAGTTCAAATAACATCTGCTCTAAGAGTTGAAAGTTAGCTGATTAAAACTTTATGGAAAATGCAGAACCGGTGCTGGGTCTTGATGGATAAAGAAGTTTGAATGGGGGGTACTGTGCATGTATGCACACACACGGGTTTATAAGAGGCAGAGAAAAGGAGAAAGCTTGTTGAAGGGAACTGGCACATGAAGAGCTTTTAAAGAATTTATGCTGAATTTTTTGTTGCAGATGTTACTCGTAACTTGGGACTCTCAGGCACCCAGGCATGAACCACGTTGGCCATCTCCTCCCTACTTGAAGTGCAAGATTTCCTCATTTCCTGGACCATGGAGAGTCTGGCTCAATTTGACTACATACATCATTTACTGGTGTTTTGTTCAGTCTGGACCAGTGACTCTATCAGTCAACAGGGGTGTTAACAGACTGCCTCAGGACTGTTGCGTTCTATCAAAACAAACATCCTCTTGCAATTAGCTTTACAGAAAGCCCGGCTTATGCGTGCTCAACAAATAGACCACGCTGGGATGGAATCACTGTCTTCACATCTGCTTCTAGCAATGCACCCACCAGTAAAACAAACATATCTACAAACATTTTTAAAAATATGCCAAGGGTACTGAATCTACAAAACAAATGGGCAGCCAAGGGCCGGCAACTGTTCGTATTTCAGTAACAGACTAACTACCTCTTCTTGTAGGATGAGCATTCCTTTTTAAATCAGACAGTAGAAGGAGATACTTCAAAACTGTAGCCATTTTATTGCCAAGGTGTCAACGTGTAAATATAGTGTGCTAATACATTAGTACAGAGTATTCTCCAACTTCTGAACCCCAGTTCACCACTCCCCCAAGAGTTTAGATGCCTTCTAGTCCTAATTTTACTTTTAATATATAATACTTCTACATGACTATTTGACAGACACTCTGAGTCGGGAGCTACGTCCACATTTTCTCCTCTACCGCTCAGTAAAATACACATATACTATAGGTTACATATAATATATTATACATTTATATTCATAGCCCAATGAATATGATTTACCTATATTCTTCCTACAAGAATATTTTGCTCCAAAAAAAGACACCTTTTCTTTTTTTCCAAATTCAGTTAAAATAGTGTACTTTCTTGGCTTGTTGGTATTAGTGGTAGCGTAATGGCCAGAATGAAAAGTGACTTTATCTTATGATCCTGTTTTCTACCATTCTCTATGTTTTCAAGGTGCTATTAGTTACAAGGTAGGCTATTTTTGTAGGTCATATTACAATTACAAATGAGCAAATAAAACCATGTATGACTGTCAAGTATTTTCCTGGGATAGAGCCAATGATCTATTCAGCATCAAAACTACAGTTTCTGGAGGTCACTGCCAAAGAATAGCTGTCCTGCCTCCCTGCTCGGCAGGTTGAAATGACCCTTATCAGCCTGGAGCAGCCATCCAGACCTGAGTGGAGTTCCAACAGCTGAGAAACTCCCCTGAGTTAGGGACCGCCAGGTGCTCTTGCCTCCAGAGGCTGAAGTCACCCTGGGGACCAAAGAGAATCAGCCTGCAGTTGTACTTCCAGGATTGATGAAGAAGCACAGCTGTGTCAGGGAGCATCAGCATGATTGCCTCTCGTAGAAACCGTTCAGTCTGGAAACTGGCCCGACCCTTCAAGATAGTTTTCCTTTGAATACGATTTGGTTGGAAAGATTCTTAAATACATGTAACATGATTATTCGTAGCCTGGATATTTTCTCTACTTCTTTTGTGCATGCCAAAGACTTCTGAAACAGCCAATGTGTATTCAACAACATTTTTAACTTTAGGTGAAATGGGGTTATTTAGTAATTTTAAATTCTGTAGTTGCCTGCTTAGAGTTTACTTTTTTGAAAGTAAAACCCGGTGTGTCATTATGCATGTTTATATTATTTTAAGCATGGGTAATGCTGGATGCATACAGTACAATACTGAATTTGTAATTTGAATCAAGTATAGTGTTCTCTGTTTTCAGCTGATTGAAACAACCCGTCTGGCTTTGCAGAAGTGTTCCCTGAGTTATTTGCAGCTTTCTTGGTCAGGGCTCGGAGTGGGGGAGGGAGACCCTTTCTGTGTCCTGATTGTCCAAGCTGGGCCCTGAACAATCCTCATCCTGGGACATTTCGAAGTAAATGATTGAAAGATACCATTTCTGTGAAATAAAACTGGTTTTAAGAGAAGCTACTTACAAAATGGATTTCAGCAGTAGTAGGAAGCAAAATAATAAACATTTAATATTCAGCAACTTAAAATACCTTTCAGTGTTTTCTTGGGGGAGGGAAATGATTACTTCAGCGACTTTGCCATTGTCCTTGAAGTCAGTTGCAATGCTTAGAAAAGTCACTATTTTCATTTCCCTCCCTCCCTCCCTCCCTTACTCCATCCCTCTCCCTTCCTTCCTTCATTATTCTTCCTTCCTTTCCCCCATTTTCTTCTTCTTCTTCTTTTTTTTTTTTTTGTATTTTTCTGAAGCTGGAAATGGGGAGAGACAGTCAGACAGACTCCCGCATGCGCCCGACCGGGATCCACCCGGCATGCCCACCAGGGGGCGATGCTCTGCCTACCAGGGGGCGATGCTCTGCCCCTCCGGGGCGTCGCTCTGCCGCGACCAGAGCCACTCTAGCGCCTGGGGCAGAGGCCAAGGAGCCATCCCCAGCGCCCGGGCCATCTTTGCTCCAATGGAGCCTCTGCTGCGGGAGGGGAAGAGAGAGACAGAGAGGAGGGAGAGGGGGAGGGGTGGAGAAGCAGATGGGTGCTTTTCCTGTGTGCCCTGGCCGGGAATCGAACCCGGGACTTCTGCATGCCAGGCCGACGCTCTACCACTGAACCAACTGGCCAGGGCCCTGTTTTCTTCTTTTATAAAAAATTTTTGAAACAACCACAAACTTATTTTCAAAATTGGAAGTATAGCAAAATGACTGTTCTTTTCCTGAGTAAGTTTCTGACCTATTGTCTTATAACCTCTAAATCGTATGTATTTCCTATAAGAAAGAACACTTTCCTCCTCCATAACCACAATCCATCAATATCAAAAAGTTAACAGTGATACATTGCTACCATCTGATTCTAAAACTGCATTCAAGTTTTGCCAGATGTCCCCATGATATATATTTTTTAATATTTTAATTAAAAATTTAAATTTATTGTGTTAACATGGATTCAAATGTCCCACTAAATATTACACCCTCACCACCCAACAACGTGCCCCTCATTACACCACCTTTACCTCCCTCCCCGTGACTCCTGCCCTGCCTTTCCTCTGGGATTTGTTGTCCTGTTACCTGTATCTGTGTGTTATGTATGTATAATTTCACTAATCCCTTCACCTTCTCTGATCCAATCCCCACATCCCCCCTTCCCTCTGACAGCTGTCCCTCTGCTCCCTGCGACCCTGCTCTGCCTCTATTCTGTTCCTCAGTTCACTTTGTTCATTAGGTTCCACATATAAGTGAGGTCATATGATGTTTGTCTGTCTTTTTTTTTATTAATTTTAATGGGGTGACATTGATAAATCAGGGTACATATGTTCAGAGAAAACATCTCTAGGTTATTTTGACATTTGATTATGCTGCATTACCATCACCCAAAGTCCAATTGTCTTCCGTCACCTTCTAACTGGTTTTCTTTGTGACCCTCCCCTCCCCCAACCCTCTCAATCTCCTCCCCCTCCGTAACCCCCCGCACTCTTGTCCATGTCTCTGAGTCTCATTTTTATGTCCCATCTCTGTATGGAATCATAAAGTTCTTAGTTTTTTCTGATTTACTTATTTCGCTCAGTATAACGTTATCAAGGTCCATCCATGTTGTTGTAAATTATCCGATGTCATAATTTCTTATGGCTGAGTAGTATTCCATAGTATATATGTACCAAAGCTTCTTAATCCACTTGTCCACTGAAGGACACTTGGGCTGTTTCCAGATCTTCGCTATTGTGAACAATGCTGCCATAAACATGGGGATGTATTTCTTTTTTTGAAACAGTGCTATGGTATTCTTGGGGTATATTCCTAAAAGTGATATAACTGGGTCAAAAGGCAGTTTGATTTTTAATTTTTTGAGGAATCTCCATACTGTTTTCCACAGTGGCTGCACCAGTTTGCATTCCCACCAGCAGTGCAAGAGGGTTCCCTTTTCTCCACATCCTCGCCAGCACTTATTCTGTGTTGTTTTATTGATGAGCGCCATTCTAACTGGCATGAGGTGATATCTCATTGTGGTTTTAATTTGCATTTCTCTAATGATTAGTGAGGTTGAGCATTTTTTCATATGCCTATTGGCCATCTGTATGTCCTCTTTGGAGAAATGTCTATTCATTTCTTTCGCCCATTTTTTGATTGGATTGTTTATCTTCCTGGTATTGAGTTTTACAAGTTCTTTATAAATTTTGGTTATTAACCCCTTATCAGACATATTGTCAAATATATTCTCTTTTTATTCTGTTCTTATTGTCTTTAGCTGTGCAAAAGCTTTTTATTTTGATATAGTCCCATTTGTTTATCCTGTCTTTTATTTCACTTGCCCCTGGAGATAAATCGGCAAATATATTGCTGCGAGAGATGTCGGAGAGATTACTGCCTATGTTTTCTTCTAAGATACTTATGGTTTCACGGCTTACATTTAAGTCTTTTAACCATTTTGAGTTTATTTTTGTGAATGGTGTAAGTTGGTGGTCTAGTTTCATTTTTTTGCAGGTAGCTGTCCAATTTTCCCAATACCATTTATTAAAGAGGCTATCTTTACTTCATTGTATACTCTTACCTCCTTTGTCAAATATCAGTTGTCTATAGAGCTGTGGGTTTATTTGTGGGTTCTCTGTTCTGTTCCATTGATCTATATGCTTGTTCTTATGCCAGTACCAGGCTGTTTTGAGTACAATGGCCTTGTAGTATAACTTGATATCCGGAAGTGTGATACCTCCCACTTTATTCTTCCTTTTCAAGATTGCTGAGGCTATTCGTGTTCTCTTTTGGTTCCATATAAAGTTTTCGAATATGTGTTCTATATCTTTGAAGTAAGTCATTGGTATTTTAATAGGTATTGCATTGAATTTATAAATTGCTTTGGGTAATATAGACATTTTAATGATGTTTATTCTTCCTAACCATGAGCATGGTATATGCTTCCACTTGTTTGTATCTTCCCTGATTTCTTTTATCAGTGTTTTATAATTTTCCGAGTACAAGTCTTTAATCTCCCAGGTTAAATTTATTCCTAGGTACTTTATTTTTTTGGTTGCAATGGTAAAGGGGATTGCTTTCTTAATTTCTCTTTCTGACAGTTCATTGTTAGTATATAAAAATGCCTCTGATTTCTGAGTATTAATTTTATATCCTGCCACCTTGCTGAATTCATTTATCAGGTCTAGTAGTTTTTTGGCTGAGACTTTAGGGTTTTCTATATACCTATAGAAATATACAATATCATATCATCTGCAAATAATGATAGTTTTACTTCTTTTCCAATTTTAATGCTTTTTATTTCCTTTTCTTGTATGAATGCTGTGGCTAGGACTTCCAGAACTATGTTGAATAAGAGTGGTGAAAGGGGGCACCCCTGCCTTGTTCCTGATCTTAAGGGGATTGCTTTTAATTTTTGCCCATTGAGTATGATGTTGGCTCTGGGTTTGTCATAGATGGTCTTTATCATGTTGAGGTATGTTCCCTGTATTCCCACTTTGCTGAGAGTTTTGATCATGAATGGGTACTAGATTTTATCAAATGCTTTTTCTGCATCTATTGAAGTTATCATGTGGTTTTTGTCCTTCTTTTTGTTTATGTGATGAATCACATTGATTGATTTGCGAATATTGTACCAGCCTTGCCTCCCAAAAATAAATCCCACTTGAATATGGTGTATGATTTTTTTCATATATTGCTGGATCCGGTTTGCTAATATTTTGTTGAAGATTTTAGCATCTAAATTCATCAGGGATATTGGCCTATAATTTTCTTTCTTTGTGTTGTCTTTGCCTGGTTTTGGAATCAGAATTATACTCGCCTCATAAAAGGAGGTTGGAAGTCTTCCTTCCTCTTGAATTTTTTGAAATAACTTAAGAAGATAGGAGTTAGTTCTTCTTTGAATATTTGGTAGAATTCACTTGTGAAGCCATCTGGCCCAGGGCTTTTCTTTGTTGGGAGTTTTTTGATAACTGTTTCTATCTCATTTGTTGCAATCAGTCTGTTTAGGTTTTCTGATTCTTCCAGATTAATTTTTGGAAGATTATATGTTTCAAGGAATTTGTCCATTTCATCTAAGTTGTCTACTTTTTTGATGTACAGTTCTTCATTGTATTTTCTTACAATATTTTGTATTTCTGTTGTGTCAGTTGTTATTTCTCCCCTCTCATTTCTAATTTTACTTATTTGAGTCCTCTCTCTTTTTTTCTTGGTGAGTCTGGTTAAAGGTTCATTGATCTTGTTTACCTTTTCAAAGAACCAGCTCCTGATTTCATTGATGCTCTGTAATGTTTCTTTAGCCTCTATGTCATTTATTTCTGCTCTGATCTTTATTATTTCCTTCTTTCTACTAGCTCTGGGCTTTACTTGCTGTTCTTTTTTCTAGTTCTTTTAGATGCAGGGTCAAGTTGTTTATTTGAGCTTTTTCTAGCTTCTTGAGGTATGCCTGTAATGCTATGAACTTCCCTCTCAGCACTGCTTTTGCTATGTCCCATAAATTTTGAGTTGATGTATTCTCATTATCGTTCGTTTCTAGGAATTTTAAAAGTTCTTCTTTGATTTCATTGTTAACCCATTCATTATTTAATAACACGCTATTTAGTTTCCAAGTGTTTGAGTATTTTTCAGATTTTCTGTTGTGGTTGATTTCTGGTTTCATGCCATTGTGATTAGAAAAAGTGCTCGATATGGTTTCAATCTTCTTAAATTTGTTGAGACCGCTTTTGTGCCCTAACATGTAGTCTATCCTGGAGAATGTATCATGAGCATTTGAAAAGAATGTATATTCTGCTGCTTTAGGGTGAAAGGTTCTGAAGATATCTATTAAATTGAGTTGACCTAGGATGTCCTTTAAGTCTGCTGTTTCTTTGTTAATTTTCTTTCTTGAGGATCTATCTAGTGATGTTAATGGGGTATTGAAATCCCCTACTATTATAGTACTGCTGTTGATCTCACCCTTTAAATCCATCAAAGTTTGCTTTATATATTTAGGTGCTCCTATATTAGGTGTGTAGATATTTATAATGGTTATATCTTCCTGTTGGATTGCTCCCTTTATCATTATGTAGTGACCTTCTTTATCTCTTACTATAGTCTTTGTTTTAAAGTCCATTTTGTCTGATATAAGTATTGCTACCCCAGCTTTCTTTTCATTTCCATTTGCATGAAATATTTTTTTCCATCCTTTTATCTTCAGTCTATGTGCAACTTTTGTTTTAAGGTGTGTCTCTTGTAGACATCATATGTATAGGTCCTGTTTTCTTATCCACGCAGCTACCCTATGTTTTTGATTGGATCATTTAATCCATTTACATTTAAGGTAATTATTGATATGTAATTGTTTATTGCCATTTTATTCTTTAAAACTGTATTCCTCTTTTGCTACATTCTTTTTCTCCTTTGATCTGTTTACAACAGGCCCCTTAGCATTTCTTGCAGCCTTGGTTTGGTTGTAGTGAATTTTGAGGGTTTTTTTTTTTTTTGTCTGGAAAGCTTTTTATTTCTCCTTCAATTTTAAACAATAGCCTTGCTGGATAAAGTAGTCTTGGTTGTAGGCTCTTGTTTTGCATTACTTTGAATATTTCTTGCCATTCCCTTCTGACCTCAAGTGTTTCTGTTGAGAAGTTGGAAGTCATCCTTATGGGGGCTCCTTTGTGGGTAATAGTCTTTTTTCCTCTAGCAGCTTTTAATATTTTCTCTTTATCACTTAGCTTTGGTATTTTAATTATGATGTGTCTTGGTGTAGATTTCTTTGGGTTTCTCTTTAATGGAGTTTTCTGTGCTTCTTGAACTTGTGAGATGTTTTCCTGACTTAATTGAGGGAAGTTTTCAGCTATGATATGTTTAAACAAAGTCTCTATCCCTTGTTCTTTCTCTTTTTCTTCAGGAACCCCTATGATGCAGATGTTATTTCTCTTCATGTTGTCACAGAGCTCTCTTAGAGTTTCCTCAAACTTTTTGAGTCTCTTTTCTTTTTTCTGCTCTGCTTTAGTGCCTTTATTTATCTTGTCCTCTAACTCGCTGATTCAATTCTCAGCTTCATCCATCCTGCTTTTATTCCGTTCATTGTGTTCTTCATTTCTGATATTGTATTTGTCATTTTTGACTGATTCTTTTTTATTATTTCAATGTCCTTTTTTATATTTTCTATCTCTTTATTTAGGTGTTCATAATGACCATCTATTGTTGTTCTGAAATCTTTGAGCATCCTAACAATCATTATTTTAAACTCTGCATCTGGTAATTTGGTTATATCTGACTCATTCAGGTCCTTTTCTTGGGATTTCTCTTGATTCATTTGTGTTGCATTTCTCTGCTTTCCGATTTTGACTATGTAAAAGAAGGTTTTGGCCACTGGAGTCCACTGGGTGTGGCCTCTGTGTTCCCTAGGTGTGTTCTGTCTGCAGGCCCACCACCCCTTCTGCTGTTGCTGCTTAGGGCATTCAGGTATGGGTGTTGCCGGTTCCTGCCCACTGGGGCTGTTGCTGTTTTTTCTGCCTCTCCTTCAAGGGAGTGGCTGTGATCATGTGCTTGGGTGTACAAGCCTCGGTGGCCTTGGCCTTGGCCCCACCCCTACGGGTGTCATTATGCTCAACCCTGAGATCAGGGGTGAGCACATTTGCTCAGTTGTGGGTCTCGGCCTGATTCCAGGCTTTTGCCCCGCCCCTGCAGGAGGAGCCCACTCATGGGACGGCTGCAAGCCTTGGCTCCACAGGCTGGGCAGGAGTGCATGCCCACAATCAGTAGTGGGACTCTGCCTGTTCTGGGCTCTTGGCTCCACCCCTGTGGGAGGAGCCGGCTCCCAATCAGGCCACAAGCCGTGGTTCCATGGGCTGGACAGGGCTGTCCTTCTGTGCCCTTGCTCAAGGGCAGGTCTCCACCCCTTCTGGGGTTCCCCCTCCCCGCAGGCTGGATTTCAGGCAGCTGCAGCTGGGCTTGACCTCTTTTGCTGTCCCCTCCTCCCCAGCTAGGCAAGACTGAGCTCACACCTGGGCTTCTGTGGTGGCCAGCCGGCTTCCGCCCTTGCCAACAGAACCACAGTTCCATGTCCCGCCACCACCAGCCCTCAGGTGAGCCCTCAGCCATGTGGATGGGGGCACTGCAACTCAGACCCTAAGACTCACTACTGTAGTCCCGGAAGCTCCCTCCTTCTAAGTGACTCTGCTCTGAGTGCCACGGGAAAGCTTGTTTGGCTGATGTCCTGCTTCCCTTTGCTGGTATTGCTGTTTCCAGGGGAAATATTCACTTCAGATTTGGGGAGTGACTTGTCCCAGAGATTAGGGTGGCTGTCTCTCAAAATGCTTCTCCCTGTGCCTCCTAGATTACACTCTCTTCCTGCTACTCCAGTCCTCTCCTCTCTCCCTGTCCCCCGGAGTCCCGGGTGAGTGGTTGTGAGAGAGGTTTTCCGTGCAGTCCCTTTAAGAAGAATCCTGGGTCTGAGAAGTCTGTCTTTTTCTCACAAACAGTATCCTGCTTCTTTCCAGCTAAATACTGTCCATATGCCTTTTCTAGGCTCTGAGGCTGCAGGCTGGGGCTTTGTTCCTGGGACTCAGAACCTTCCTCTCTCTGCTAAACTCACTTCCTGCCACAAGAGTCTCTCCTGGCTGCCGTTGGCTCTGGGGAGCTGGGCAGCCCTCTCAGTGTTTCCGCTTTTCCTACCAGTCTTCGTGTGGCTTCTTCAGTGTTCCTTGGTTGAAGAGTCCTCTTAGTTTAGTCCAAAGTTGGTTATCCAGATGATGGTTCTTCAAATTAGTTTGTAATCCACTTTAGTTCTGGGAGGTGGAAGTTGGTACATCTGCCTACTCCATCACCATCTTGTCGATGTTTGTCTTTCTTATCTGGCTTATTTGATTTAGCATAATAATCTCCAGGTCCACCCATGCCATTGCAAAATGTAAGATTTCTTTCCTTTTCACAGTTAAATAGTATTCCATTGTGTATGTGTACCAAGCTTTTTTGTTGACTTGTCCACTGATGGACACTTGGGATATTTCCAGATCTTGGCTATTGTAAACAATGCTGCAATAAACACGAGTGTGCACATTTTCTTTTGAATTAGTGTTCTGGGATTCTTAGGATATATTCCCAAAAGTGGGATAAGTGGGTCAAAAGGCAGTTCCATTTTAAATTTTTTTTGGAAAGGCTATATTCTTTTCCACAGTAGCTGCACCAGCAGTACAGGAAGGTTTCCTTTTCTCCACACCCTTGCCAGCACTTGTGTGTTGATATGTTAATGAGAACCATTCTGACAGGTCTGAGTAGTATCTCATTGTTATAATTTGCATTTCTCTGATGAGTAGTGACCAACATTTTTTCATATGCCTATTGGCCATCTGTATATCCTCTTTTAAGAAGTGTCTATTTAGTTCCTTTGCTCGTTTTAAAATTGGGTTGTTTACATTTTTGGTGTTGGGCTTTAGAAATTCTTTATTAATTTTGGTTATTAACCCCTTATCAGACATATGGTGAATATGTTCTTCCATTGTGTGTCTTTGCTGTGCAAAAGCCTTTTAGTTTGATTTGTTTATTTTGTCCTTTATTTGACTTGCTTGTGGAGATGTATCAGTAAAAATATTGCTACAAGAGATATCGGAGATTTTATGGCCTATATTTTTGTCCAAGATTTTTATAGTTTCATGACTTACATTTAAGTCTTTTATCCATTTTTAGTTTGTTTCTGTATATAGTATGAGTTGGTGGTCTAGTTTCATTTTTTAATTCATTTTTGAGAGGGGATGGAGAGAGAGAGAAAGAGAGAGAGAGAGAGAGAGAGAGAGAGAAAGAGAGAGAGAAGGGGAGGAGCAGGAAGCACCAACTCTCATATGTGCCTTGACCAGGCAAGCCCAGGGTTTTGAACTGGTGACTTCAGCATTCCAGATAGATGCTTTATCCACTGTGCTACCACAGGTAAGGATATTTTTTTTTGCATGTACCTAACAATTTTCCCAACACTGTGTATTAAGGAGACTCTCTTCACTCTATATGCCTTTGTCAAATATCAGCTGATCATAAAGGCATGGGTTTATTTCTGAGTTCTCTGTTCTGTTCCATTGATCTGTATGCCTGTTCTTATGCCAATACCAAGCTGTTCTGATGATGATGGCTGTGTAGTATAAGTTGATATCAGGAAGTTTAATACTTCCTATTTTGTTCCTCATTTTTAAGATTGCTGAAGCTATTCAGGGTCTATTATTTAAGATTGATGAAGCTATTTTTTTGGTTCCATATAAATTTTGGGGATATTTTTTCTAGATCTGTGAAGTATGCCATTGGTATTTTAATAGGAATTACATTGAATCTAAAGAGTGCTTTGGGTAATATAGACATTTGAATGATGTTAATTCTTCCTATCCATGAACATGGTTTATGCTTCCATTGTTTCTTTCTTGATTTCTTTTTTCAATGTCTTATGATTTTATGAGAACATGTCTTTTATGTCCTTGGTTAAATTTATTCTTAGGTACTTAATTCTTTTTGTTGGTATAGTGAAGGGGATTGTTTCCTTCATTTCTCTTTCTGACAGTTTATGGTTGGTATATAAAAATGCCACTGATTTCTGAATATTAATTTAATATCCTGCCACCTAGCCAAATTCATTTATCAGATCTAGTAGTATTTTAACAGAGACTTTAGGGTGTTCTGTGTACAGTATCTTGTCATCAGCAAATAATGACAGTTTTATTTCTTCTTTTCCAATGTGGATGCCTTTTATTTCTTCTTCTTGTCTGATTGCTGTGTCTAGGACTTCCAGAACTATGTTGAAGAAGAATGGTAAAAGGGGGCACCCCTGCCTTGTTTCTGATCTTAAGGACATTGTTTTTATATATTTACCCAATGAGTATGATATTGGCTGTCAGTTTGTCATAGATGGCATTTATTCTGTTGAGGTTGGTTTCCTGTATTCCCACTCTGCTCAGAGTTTTGATCATTAATGGGTGCTTTCTGTGCATCTATTGATATAATCATGTGATTTTTGTCCTTCATTTTGTTTATGTGATGAATCCCATTTATTGATTTGTGAATATTGTACCGCTTTGCCTCCCTGGAACAAATCCGACTTGATCATAAGGTATGATCTTTTCAGTGTATTGCTGGATCTGGTTTGATAATACTTGTTGAGAATTTTAGCATCTATATTCATCAGAGATATTGGCATATATAGTGGCACCTTGAGATATGAGTTTAATTCATCCTATAACCGAGCTCGTAGGCCAGTTAACTCATATATCACACAAATTTCTCCCATTTAAAATAACTGAAATAGATTTAATCCATTCCAGCCCTGTGAAACACCCCCAAACCATCCTAAATTATGAAAAAAGACATGTTTTTAATTAAGAAACACACATGTATACTTTACCAATGCATAACAAAATATATGACATAAAAGAAAAAAGTGTTATTTAGTACTGTATTCTTATCTTGGAGACAGATGAGTGCGGCTAACAGAGGTGAATGGCAGAGGAGGAGGGAGAGAGGAAGGGATGCAGGCATTGTAGATACGTAAACTAAAACTGCACTTTCTTAACACTAAATGTGAACTAAAACTGCATTTTCTTCACTTTAAACAAAACTAAAACTACAATTTCTTTACTTAAAATGAAACCACATAAACTTAATTATAAAAAAAAATCCACTTTCTTAACTTTAAACTTAACCTAAGCTTAGCGTTAGGTATTTTTCATTTAATCATCACCTGTTTTTGCCTTTTTGGCTGCACTTTCAGCAATTTCACTTGCAGGACTTTTGAATAAAAATCTATTCAAAGAGGTTTGCCTTTGTCTGCCTTTTAAAATGTTACGGAAATGTGACAAACAAGTGTTTGTCATTAAAAAGTGCTGAAGCATGACCAGTTGAAATTTTTCTGGGTGTTTCTTTTCAATGAAATTTGAAAGCTTCTCCCACATTGCCAGTAAGTCTTTAATTTCACTTGTAGAAATCACTTCCTCTGGCTCTACATCCTCCTCGCTACTAATCTCTTGCAGAAGCTCTGTATGTTGCATCATCTGTAGCTCTTTCAACTCCTCAGCTGAGAATTTCTCCTCATGTTCCTCAATGAGCTCGTTTACATCACCCTCGTATACCTCCAGACCCATTGACTTTCCGAGGGACACAATCTCCTCCAATGCTTCTACCTTGGTCTCAGTCTCTGGTTCAAATCCTTAAAAGTATCTGTCTGCAACAACATCATAACTTTTTCCATGCCCAGTTCAAGGTTCTTCTTGTAACCTCTTGCCATGCCAAGTCAATAATGCATAAACATATCACAATGTTGTAGTGATTTTTTCAAAACTCTCGAAGGGTTAGATTTGTATTCTCAGTCACCTCAAAGCAGTGGCGGAACAAGTGCTTTGTGTAAAGCTTTTTAAGGTTGGAAATGACCCGCTGATCTATAGGTTGCAAGATTGAAGTCATGTTGGGTGGGAGGTAGAGGACTTTCATGAATTTGAACTTATCAAGAATGTCATCTTCAAGAGCAGGTGGGTGGGCTGGAGCATTTTCAAGGATTAGTAATGCTTTCATTGGGAGTTTATTTTCTTAAAGATATTTCTTCACTGCAAGACCAAAGACAAGATTTACCCATTCAATAAAAAACTGCGGTGTAACCCATGCCCTAGCATTGGCATGCCACATAACCTTCAGTTTTTCTTTAAAAATCTTGTGAGTCTTAAAGGCTCTAGGATTTTCGGAATGATACACTAGAAGTGGCTTTACTTTACAGTCACTGCTAATATTTGTACACAATGCAAGGGTCAGACAGTCCTTCATGGGTTTATGGCCTGGCAGCTTCTTCTCCTCTGCAGTGATGAAAGTCCTTTGGGGCATTTTTTCCCAAAACAATCCTGTTTCATCACAGTTGAACACTTGTTGGGGGATGTAGCCTTCCTTTAGGATATGCACAGCAAAATGTGCGATGTACTCCTCAGCTACCTTAACATCAACTCACAGCTTCACCATGCCTCACTACCGAGTGGATGCCAGATCTCTTCTTAAAATTTTCAAACCAGCCGTGACTTGTTTTAAATGTATCTTCTGCTGCCTCTTTTGAGGTTAATGGTTCTTTCTTCTTCAAGTCGATGTAAATAATATGTACCTTTTTGCATATTACAGTCTCCATCCCTGTATCTCCTGCCAGTTCTTTCTCTTTCACCCATACCAGCAGAAGCTTCTCCATTTCTTCATGGATATTTGTCCTTAATTGGGACAGAATTGTAGTTCCTTTTGCTGGATTTGCACTTTTGATGGCATCCTTTTGGTTAAGGATGGTACAAATTGTAAATGTATTGTGGTCATACAGCCTTACCAGTTCAATCACTCGTACATCACGCTCATGTTTTTCTATTATTTTGCTTTACTTCTATCGACATCATTCTCTTCTTCTTCTCACCACTGTCCTTTACACTCAGTTTCTTTAGCCCCATGATAGCACATAAAATAAATTAGTAAAAAATGCAAAAATGATGCAAGAACGAGTACAGCGCATGAGATTCTACTTGATTCTGCAGGTAACACATGAGAAAGAATGAGATGCTGGTGGTGTGCTGTCTATACTGAACCTGTGTGCCAACGCGCCAATTAGTGGCACCTTTCCGAATCATGACTCGTATCTTGGAACTTTGCTCAGATCTCGAACAAAAATATGGACCAAATCGCAGCTCATATCTTAAAAATATCATATGTTGGTCTGCTCGTATCTTAAAAAGTCGTATGTTGGTCTGCTTGTATCTCAAGGTAACACTGTAGTTTCTTTCTTTGTAGTGTCTTTACCTGGTTTTAGAATGAGGATAATTCTTGCCTCATAAAATGAGCTTGGAAGTCTTCCCTCCTCTTGAAATTTTTGGAATAGCTTGAGAAGGATAGCTGTTAGGTCCTCTTTGAATGTTTGGTAAAATTTGCCTCTGAATCCTTCCAGTCCAGGACTTTTGTCTTCTGTGAGTTATTTGATAATTTCTCTTTTGATTTTTAAATTTTATTTAGAAAATTAATTTTAATAGGGTGACATTGATCAATAAAAGCACATAGGTTTTAGGTAAACATTTTTATAGCATTTGAACTGTTGTTTATGTTGTATACTCATCATTCAAAGTCAAATCATTTTATATCACCTTATATTTGTCCTTTTTTACACCCTTCTCCCCCACCCCTTTCTCATCCCTCTCCCCCAGATCCCCTTCCTTATGGTAACCACTTCATTTTTATATATGTCCATGAGTCTCAGTTTTATATCCCACCTACATGTGAAATCATACAGTTCTTAGCTTTTACTGATTTACTTATTTCACTCAATATAATGTTCTCAAGGTCCATCCATGTTGTCGTAGATGTCACTCTGTCATCATTTCTTATGGCTTGATAACTGTTTCAATTTCATTTTTTGTCAAAAAGTTAAAAATGGAACTGCCTTTTAACCTACGTATCTCACTTTTAGAAATATATCCTGTATATCCTAAGAATCCCAAAACTAATTAAAAAATATGGATTTCCTTGTTGATTGCAGAATTGTTTACAATAACAAAGACCTGGAAATAGCCCAAGTGTCCATCAGTGGATAACTGGATAAAAAAGCTTGATATTATATATACAATAGAATATTACTTGACCCTGAAAAAGAAGGAAATCTTACCTTTTGAAATGGCATGGATGGACCTGGAGATTATTATGCCAAGTCAAATAAGTCAGGCAGAAAAAGACAAATATCATATGATCTCACTTATATATGGAAGCTAATGAACATGGTGAACTGAGGAACAGAATGGAGGCAGAGGTGAGTCACAGGGAGCAAAGGAACAGACAGCTGTCAGAGGGAAGGGGGATCAGGGGATGGGATCTGAAAAGGTGAAGGGATTAGTGAAATTATATAGACATAACACATAGATACAGAACAGCAAATCCCAGAGGGAATGAGGGAGGGAGCCAAAAGTAGGGGGTCCAAGGACATAAAATAGGGGGCTTGTTTTTGGGCATTGAAGGTAGGACAGTTGAATCCATGTTAACACAATAAATTTAAAAGTTTAATTAAAAAATATATAAGGAATCTTTTTGTTGGGGCTGGCACCAGTTGGGCGGTGATAGGGGCAAATCCTCCCATTAGCTCTGTAGCTGCTCCTGTCATTCCCCAGACTGAAGCCTCTGAGGGGGATGCACTTTGCATATCCCAGCTCTGAGAGCTCTGCTGGGGGTGACACTGGCCCTTAGGTTGGGAGAGAGCTGTACATTTCCCCATTGCTTCTCAATTGCTCACTGAAGGTTCGAGTTCTTTGATCCACCCTCTTCTCCCTGCAGAATTAAGCCCAGCAGGATTTGAAAGTGCAAATTATGGCAGCCTTCCAGTAGGGGTGGTGTAGGTGGGGAGAAAGCTACAGGTATTCCCCTAGTTCCTCTGCTGCTCCTGCCAGAAGCCCTGATAGGAAGCTTCAAGGGGGTTGTACCAATGGTCCCAGCTCTGAGCTGTGCCCCTTTCCCTCTGCAGAACCCACAATAATGGATGGGGCCAGTGGGACTTTGGAATGCAAACCCAGGCAGCCCTCTGCTGAGGGTGGCACAGACCCACAGAAAACAACCAACTGCTTATCTCCCCAGCTCCTCAGCTGCTCTGCCAGAGACCCGGACAAGGGAGTCTTCCATTGGGGATGGCACCTGCCTAACCTGTGGGCAGGGGGAAAGATTACATTCCATCTCCCATTCCAAAGCTATGCAATTCAACGACTATCTGAGTGTCTGCCTATATCTTCTCCAGAAAAAGAGTATACCTCAGATCCCCGTTGGGTGCAGCCAACAGTCCTTTCTACCGAACTCCATCTTGGTCCAATTGTATAACCAGAATCTGGAGGACTGGACTAGTGCTCTGCCCCAGCTGGTGCTGCAAAAAATAGGCATTTCTAACCTGGAGGATGGTGCCTGATGGTGGTGTGGCATGTTGTCTCAGGACCAGACCTCAGTAGTTGATCTTTCAGAACTTTTTCCTGAGCCACGCCACCCAGATCTTCTCTATGGCTTCAATATGTCCTGAGTCATCTTCCCTCTACCAGGTTTCTGAGTGAGTGTTCAAGAGCAAGCTCCTGTGCATTGACCTTTAGGAGAGCACCTGGGATTCTAGAAGACTCCTTTCTCTTTCCAGCAGACAGAGTCACCACTGATTTTCACTACCAGATGTTCTTCAGGCTCTTCTTCCTAGCTCTGGTGATATGACTTGAGGGTCCCAGCATGGGGTTGAGACCCCATGCTTCTCAGGAAGGATTCTGCCACCAAGATATCCCCCCAGCTTTTCAGCCACCAAACCTGGGTACAGGAGCTAGCTCTCTCTGCATCTCCACCTTACCAGTCTCTCTGTAGCTTCTTCTATAAATCCTTGGATATAATACTCCTGTTTAGCTGTCCTTCAGTTGGTCATTCAGTTTGACTGCTCAATAATTTAGCTGTAAATCCAGATTGGTGCTGGAAGGTGTGTGTGGCTTTCACTTACTCTGTAGCTATCTTGGATTCCCCTTGTGTCTTTTTCACGTACAGGGGATCCTCGTGTTACAACAGTCTCAACATACAATGTTTTGAGTTTGTGACGCTCACTCCTACAAAATTTAAAATAATTGAAACATGAGTGTTTTGGTTTATGCTGTTAGCGTTGTACTTACAGACTACGTGGACGAACTAGTTGGGTTGCATGCAGCAGAAGAATACGCAGTAACACAGCATATAAATGAGGGAGTTGGCACCCCCCAGTATGCTTACCTACGCCATTTTGGACTGTTAAGAGTGCAAGTGTTCCATTTGTGTTAGGCTAGGGTGTGTTTTGACTTACATCAAAATTCAGGTTACATCATTGTTGTAGAAACGAAACTGTGTCATAACCTGAGCAGCCCCTGTACCATTATTTAGCTTATCACAGTCCCCTAACCATCATGGTTTTGGGGAAAGTGGGAATCCCCTAGAATTTTTTCTTCCACTCCTAACCTATGTCCTTATACTTAGGATTGTCCACCCTTTGCTCTAATTCTTCTTTCTCAAACTCCACACCCTTCCTTGACAAAGCTTCAATTGTTACCTCTTTTAGAATTTTTTTCTTTGGCCACTAGGCCATGATCTAAATCATGATTAGGTTTAGACTTCAGCCCATTGGCTGCCTTACTGACATTTATTACTCTTAACAGAGCACATGCTAAGGTGGAGGGTGAATAAGTCAGCATAGGCTTTAATTTTGTACCCAATAGTGAACTCAACTTGATCAATTCCAGTTTCCTTTCATTATGTCTATTGAAGGCAACTGCAGACTCTATTAGTTGTTTGCTGATTGGTCCATGATACTAAGCACATTCCTGAAGAAGATTTCTTTGCTCAGGAGTCAGTACAGTTTGAAACTATGCTAGAAAATATTCAATTGCCTCACTGAGCCAGGACCCTGTCCTGTGCTGTGCACCTCTGGGTCCCCATCACTGTGAAATAAAGTTATTTTCATGCTTTATCTGGAAGGACCTGCCAGAATCTTAAAAGAAGTTGACATAAGCTTTTAATGGCTGTTCACTTTATTTATGAGGAAAGTGGGCTAGACTTAATTAAATCATTTTGGGTCAGAGTTTTCCCTTTAATGGAAACCAGGGTTGGGTATCTTCTATTTTCCTTCATCCCGTGGCATATATTAAATGCTGTAGGGTCTGAATTTATTTCCTAGCAACAGTCAAGAAAAATGGTTATTTCTGGGAAGCATTCCTCTTTTAACATAAAGAAACCCAAGTGAATGAACATGAAAAATATGAGAATCACTGCCTGCTTTCCAGTTGAAGCTTGGATCCAGCCTAACATTTCCCAAAACCATGCTTTGAGAATAAATTCCATTGGTATGTGAGGAGCAAAGGAGTGATTTAAAACAATCAAAATGCCTTCCAACCTTTCTCTGTGCTGCCTAACCACCCACTCTTTCATCCTAAAGGAACAATTAATTCATGTTGAATTTTGTATTTCAGAAAAATGTTGCCGAAATCCAACTGTCCGGATTTTCAAATGTCTAAGAATAATCCATTTTATGTGAGTGAATGCAAGGTCTAAGGTATCAAATCTTATCACAGAAAATAGTTATTCAACAGAACAACCATAGAATCTACACAGGCTCTTCTCCAAACACAGAGCCTCCAATGATCCATAGTTCAACTTTATAGATAGTCCAAAAAAGTAAAATGATTTCTCATGATTAAAATCTTAGTGAGTGTCAGAAGCAGACCAAAAAATGTACCTCTTATTTTTGACACCATTGTTTTTCTTTTTTCCCACTTGTTTTATTTTACCCAACCCCAACTTGACATACCCTATATCCTCTCCATAAACATTCATTCTCTCTTCTTAATGTCCATCTTCTTCCTCCCATAGAGGAAGGTGGAAGAGTATAAAGAAGAAGTCTGGGTAGGCAGTGTGCAAAGGAGGATCCTTCTATGGAAGAGGTTTGTCAATTGCAGTGTCCTTTTCATTTTCCTTCCTCTTCATCAAGACTCATCCCTACCTCCAAACCTCATTTGTCCTCCAGTGTTCTAACACTTCACTCCACTCCTGACCCCTGAGACACTGAAATAACCTTCTTCCTCTGCCAGGTTTCACCACACATGAGAAGATATGGTCATAGAAACATTTATCGGAAACCTATGTACTCTATTGATCATTGTTACCCTGTTAAATTTAATTTTCTAAATAAAATTATTAAAATAAAATAATGAAGGGTCAGTGGAAATGAGGGTTAGATCTCTGACTTTTGAGACTCAGACTCTATCTTTTTGTTTCCTACTAAATTCTTTCGGTTTATTTGTAGCTGTACTAATCATCATTTTGCAAAATCCTGAGAGTTAGGTAATTACCTCATCATTACTCCAGCAAGAAAATAACTTGACAGCATTAAACTTTGCCTTTAAGATTCCTTCTGGTAAGTATTCTGCATAAGAGACATAGTTACTATCAGTCATTGGAGTTTCAAACCCTTACGCCAAACTTATCAGAATCTGTATTTTGCTGTGACCCCTCAATTCCAGCCAGGGCCATCCACTTAGCTAACTACTTGTCAGAATAAGGTCCATTTTCAGGCTCTGGGCCGACTCTAGTTTGGATCTATGAAACATATATAACAAACACAAGGAAAAATCTTTTCGGCACCACTATTTATCAGGACAATACAAATAAAAACCATAACAAGATGGCACTACCCACTCACTGGTATGGCTAAAATTAAAGCGGGCCTGATATAGAGCAACTGGAACTCTCACTCATTGCTAATGAGAGTACAAAATGGCAACACCACTTTAGAGAATAGTTTGGCAATTTATTGTAAATTTAGCATATTCTTATCATATGACCTAGCAATTCTTCTAGTAGAAATCTTCCCAGAAAGAAGTGAAAATATGTATTTTTACAAAAAAAACCTTTATGCAGATGTTCAGAGCAACATTATTCCTAATAACTAAAAACTGAGAACAGCCAGAATGTCCCTTAACTGGTGGTGTTCAAGTCCAAAAATCATTGTATCCTTACTTGTGATAAATAAGAAAATGATCCATTTAAGCATTAGGTTTTATTGTTAGAATCACAACTGAGCTTTTTGGGGGAAAAAATTGTAGGACAGAAGAAAGAAATGAACCCCCAGAGTTAGGTCCTATGACTGAAAAAAGAATTAAACAGAATGAAATTCTACTCAAAGTCTAGGATATCCAAAATCTGAGGGAAGATAGAGGTGCTTTGAGGCTACAGGGCAGAAAAATCAGCTTTCACCAGAGCCCAGGAGGAAAATATTCTGAAACAGTAGAAGTTTCAGTTCAGAGATCCACTGAGAGTGAGACTCCAACAGAAAAAAATGTAGTAAGTAAGGTAGTATCTTTTCTAGGAAAAAGGTTTCACAGGCCCAAGCAATTCTACTACAAGAGGTAGGAGTAGCAGCCATTGCGTCATAGGAGGGGTAAGGCTTGCTCGGAAATAGGTGAGATCATGATGGTCTAAATAGATATCACACTAGGTATGTCACCTGAGAACCAGAAGTACAAGACTTGAAGGGGAAATGGAAAATCTTGTTACAGGTGCCGTAACCACTGTACATTTTGACACTTTTTAAGAAGGCTATGATGTCTCCAGCACCTCTTTCTGAGGAAAAAAGGCACTATGCTCTTGGATTTTCCCTCGTAACATTAACCTCTTAGGAGAAATTAATCTCTTATGAAAAATTTCTCCCAATGGGGTTTAATTTCATAGTCATGAACTTTCGATAACTGACACCAGCTGACTGACATCCCGGTGAGACGAAAACGGAGATCTCCTCTCTCTTCTTCTTCCCTCAGTGCCACAATTCACTGCTGTGGTCTTTGGCCACGTTAATGTAGGTCTAGTGTAAGTATTGTGTTCAAGAAACAGTTTCACCTGAGATAAACTTTCAAGAGGCTAGGATTTGTCCTGTTTTATATTTTGTGAGTATAGTACTGCCTGCTGTGATGACCTAGGTGTGTTGTTGGATTTTTATAGATGTTGGAGAATATAAGAAATCACACTTACTTCAGTGATAAAAATCCACGGCAGTCTGGTTGAAAGAACTCAGATTCTACCAGGCATCTGACACTAAATCCTTTAGCTGAGCTTAAATAAAATAAGACCTTGGGGAGTAAGAATTAAGGATATTAAATTTTATGCACATTAAATTATTAGGACATGAACTTGCACGATAACAATGTTTGAACTTATATTAATTTTAGAAATTTCACAATGGGAGAGAGTTTATATGTAAAATTTGGACATTCTTATGTTGTTGTAAATGTGTTAGTAGAATATATTAGGGTTGCCACTTAATTATAATGCCTAACCTCTGGTGAGCTATATTGGGCAGTGTGAAATAGAAGAGGGAGCAAAATCTTCACTTTGGACACAGTGCAGATTTGGAATTAATCTAATAAGTGTACTGTCTGGGAGTATTTTGAAGCTTCCATGGTAGGATACCAAAGGAACAGTAGGTGGTATTTAGGAAGGTGGAAACACATGAACCACTGATCTCCTCCCTTTTAGAGGATGGCCACTGTTTTGGTTAATATAATTCATGTTGAATTCCAAAGGATAAGATAAAACACAGGAAATGTTTGGGGGAATTTCCACCCTTTTCCAAGCATTTTTTTTTTCTTTTAATTGTGAGAGTCCTTAACTACCACCCTTGTCTTTTAGCCATCTTTTTTCTTACTCTACCCCTTCTGATGGTAGGAGACATCTATTCTTCCACATTGATATTTGATGGAGCTAATTTATTACAAAGTTACAAGCACTGGGGTGTTACATTCTAATATTTTTTCTCCATCTTGGATCAATATGAGGCAGAAACCCGGGTACTGTTTTATTTTGCAGTCCCAAAATTTTCACTCCAAGGGCTTTCCTAAGGATTGTGAATGGATGGTAGCATAGTACAGAGTATCAGTTGACCCTTTTATTGCATAAATTAACTACATACTCCTCCTAGCTTTTGTGGTACTATTTCGAACATTTTGATCTTTATCTTCTTGACTCTAATTAAGAGTCTGTTACTCATTTGGTTTTTAATTTGGGCGTAAGATGGAGGGGAGTACAGATGTTGTTTTTATAGATTCTCTTAAACCAGAATCATCAGTGCAAAATCACAAAGACAGTAAAGAGTAGGGTTTGTTGAGACAAGTGTATATTAAAGTGATGGGATACAAGCCAGAAAATACAGTTTGGGGCAAAATACACTAATGACTTTAGATTGAATTATTTTAGCAAATGAAGAAGTCAGGGGAAGTATTTGAACAAGGCCAAATGTTTCCAGAGATGAGTTTTCCAAAAAGTAATGCAGTAGCAGTATGTAAGTAGACCGAAGAGATGAAAGCGGATGACCTAGAAAGGAGATAATGGCTGAGGCAACAGAAGCAAGGAGGAGTGGTAATATACAGAGCTGTAACTTGACAGATGATTCTCTATTGAGGGTGAAGGAACTGGAATTATCACAATAATGGGGTTCTTCACCTTTGGGAGTTTAGTGTAGGGGTTGGCCAACTTTTTCTGTAAAGAGCCAGATACGTGTTTTAGGCTTTGTGGACCATTCCATCTCCATGGCAACTATTCAACTAGGCCATTGTAGCATGAAGGTATTCAGAGAGAATATGTAAACAAAAAAGGCTGTGTTCCAATTAAACTTTATTTACTAAAGCATCCAACCGACAGGCCATTGTTTGCTGATCCTGGATTAAGGAGATTTTGACACCAGTGTTGGTATTAAACTATCATTTCTGAGTCCCAAATCCACTTTTTTTATTTTCTTTTGGCAATGAAGACATTTCATGGTGAATAGAATATGGATGATTATAAAAAAACTTACAAGCTAAATAAATTAAAATTTTATTTTTTTACTAAAGAAAACTTGAGGAATATTATAGATAGAGAAGTTATCAGTGGGGAGGGACAATGGATATGCACAGAATAAGGGAATACACATGTAACACATACGTGGAGAAAAGCGGAAGAAGACAGATGAGATGGAGAACCCAACTGTACGTAAAGGAAGGGCACCTCCCTGTCTGAGATCCTGGTAACTTTTGTGTGGGGAGGAGAAAAGCAAAACCTGTTTTGAAAAATGAAACTGCCCTAATTCCTTGTCCCAGCTTTAAACAATCATGGGGCCAGATATATTTTCTTATTCCTATGCTATACAGTGCTGAGACCAAGCAATAATACTAATGGTTACTTGTTCGGGGAATATATGCTCATGGTTGATGATACTGTGTGCCACGCTGTCCAGATCCCTCTTCAAGGAAAGACATCTGCCCTCGCTGCTGGAGAATGGTATCAGTAAAAAGCTTTTATCCTCATTCCTTTCAGAGGTTGCCTCAGCTGCAGAAATCTGCCTTCCCCATTACTTCCTTTCAGCCTATATCCAATGACGTGGGCCCAATGTGAGACGTTGCTGTTGAGCCATTTAAAATGTATAGAGCTCCCTGTGGGGACTGACTGGACGGTGAAACCTGCATCACAGCTTGACTTTTCTCCCTGGTCAACCCAGGTTCTTCCTTCTTTATTGTAGGTGTTTATTTCAAGGGTACTCCTTAATAATCATTCTAGATAGTAAACTGCCTTAGAGCCTGTTTCACAGAGGACCCAATCTGTAACTTAACAGCTACTTCTAACTACCTGTTCATTCAGATCCATTTTAGTATGTATGTCCCGCTGTATCCACACACAACTTATTTTGTCATGAACACAGCTCAATCTCAACTAGCTTCCTGCCTTAGAAGCTCTGACTTAAAATTATCCAGCCTAGGCCTTAAAATTCTCTCGATAACCTGTCTCGATTTTCTATTTTGAGACTGTCAAGATGGCATCCTTTCTTTTTTCATTAAGTTTAAGGATCTTAGTTTTGCTTGATTTACAGGTTTCTCTGGTTGTGTTCTAGAGAAATTATAGTGGAGATTTTTCATCCATTGTCATTATTCATCTCAAGTTTTAGAGAGCCTGATAGCTTCAGGGAAAGAGGAAATATACTTGAAAAATATATTTTGGCCAATGTGGTAAGGAATAAACTCTAGAAACCATGTTTCCTCTCTTGACTTAAGATTTTACAAGAAAAGTTGGCAGGGGCGCCACAAATGGGCTCAGATGACATGCCATAAGACAGCCAGGGTTGGCAGCTGCTATCTTCACCTTATAATTTGTGTTCCCAGAAGTCTTAGTCCTCTGAGGGGCAGCTTGAGTTATGGGGAAGATGAGTGCCTGATATCTGCCTGACTCAATGGTCATGTGTTTCCTTGAGTCTGATATGACTTTCTTGGATCCTGAGTGCTCTCATGTATTCTTTCTACCATTCTTCCAAGCTCCTCATCCTCTGCTGCTGTAGGTTCAGCAAGAGAAGATTGTAGCCACGGGTAGTTTTTCTCACTTCCTTGTGTAAAACACATTAGTGTGAATTTGGAAACACAAAACAAATACAATAGTTTTTCTTCTAAATAATCTTAAGGACATCACAATAACATGTGAGATGAACTTTGATGTGCTCAGACACATGACCTTGAAAAGAAGTATTATCTATTCTCCTGTCTTCTACTTCATTTAAAAAATATTAAAATAGATATTTCCTATGTAGTTATTTTTTAATAATTCTCACTAGAATGTGCTTCTTATGTGTTGAAATTTAAACCAATTTCTTCATGTTGTTAATAAAAATAGCTCACACTATTAATGAATAGCTGTTAGGACAAGTCTGCCCACCCTCTCATGATATCATATTATGTCCTTGAAGATCATTATTACCTCTTTCCTACTTTTTCTTCTTTAGGCCAAATGGACCTAATGTTTTCCTTTATCTGATTTCCAAAAGATAGTTTCTATTTCTTTTTTTTAATGCATTATTAATAAAGCAGGGGTGAGACATTAAGTCAAGTTCAGCCCACAAAGAACCTTAGCTCAAATTACCAGCTTCTGAATTTTGAAGCTTTTGATGCTTAGGTTTATTTGAAGTTTTGGGGTTTTCCCCTCTTTTTATTATCTTCATTATCAACAGCAAACTCTGGTGCCTATTACAATTTCAAGCACTCCACCCACCACAAACTCAGCCCGCTGTGCTCTTGAAAAGCACCTTGCACTACAGCTGATTATGGGGGCCATTTGAGAGCCATTTTTACTGAGAGATACAGCAAAAACAAAACATGGTGCTCAGAGACATAATGGGACTAAAATTTGGTGCCTATAATCTAGAAACTCTGCCACTCCCACAAAGAACAAAACAGATGCTCTTGCTAAGCATTTTTTTCATAATGTAATTTGCTTTTATAAACAGGTAGTATTTATTGTTGCTGTAGATTGAATTAACATGAATCTTTAAAACTTTATTTTTAAGAAATAGATTAGGATATGTTTTAAATGCATGCTTAAAAATATTTATTACTGTGATTATACACTTTTTACTAATGATCTGTCTAAAATTAGTCAATTTTCTATTCTCATAATCATCATGAGCTTTTTGACTTTCACACCTCACTCCTCTGCATTTTCCCACAGATTTCACTAGCTTTGAATTTTCCAGTTTATATATATAATTATGTACATATATAAATTATATATGATTATATAAATAAATATATATAATAAATATATATATATAATTTTCATTGTTGACAAATTCTTCATATTCATGGAGAAGGAGCTAAGAGTGTGCCATAGGGGAGCCCAGACTGAAGCTTAGGGTCCATGCAGGCAAGGCCACTGTGTACTTGCATCACAATTATACCCAATACCATTTAATTTTTTTTCTTTTTTTTTTTTTTTTTTTGTATTTTTCTGAAGCTGGTAACGGGGAGAGACAGTCAGACAGACTACTGCATGCGCCCGACCAGGATCCACCCGGCACGCCTACCAGGGGGCGACGCTCTGCCCACCAGGGGGCGTCGCTCTGCCCCGACCAGAGCCACTCTAGCGCCTGGGGCAGAGGCCAAGGAGCCATCCCCAGGGCCCGGGCCATCTTTGCTCCAATGGAGCCTCGCTGCGGGAGGGGCAGAGAGAGACAGAGAGGAAGGAGAGGGGGAGGGGTGGAGAAGCAGATGGGCGCTTCTCCTGTGTGCCCTGGTCGGAATCGGACCCGGGACTTCCACACGCCAGGCCGACGCTCTACCACTGAGCCAACTGGCCAGGGCCCCAATACCATTTAATTTTAACATTCACACACCATTTGTCTTACTGCTCAGAGCCTGCTGCCTTTTGTGTGTGCCCTTATCATCACACACTCAGTCATCTCACCAACAGTTGGACACACTCTAGGTTTCATTTTACCGGTTTACAAATAGCTCCTGGTGTCTCTTCTACCTTTCCAATTTTACTATTCTAGAATTCAAAAATCTTTAGTTCTATCTCCAGCACTTGAATTTTAGCACTTCTTAAAATATTTCCCGGTGGTGATTTTAAGGGTCATTAGCATCTGCCTTGTTTTAGTTCATTGCTGAAAGCTTGCACTTCCACTCTCCATTTTCTTCCGTTGGTTCGGAGAATAGCCCTTGTATTCAAAAGTACCATATATTACATTCACAAGATAAATTTATATTTAAAACATTTTTTTTTGGTAAAATCTTGTACTTAAGGTGCATAGTCAGGGATTGTACAATTTACTTCTCAAATTTTTGGAAAACTATTAATGTTCCCAAAGTCACTGTGAAAATCACCCTACTCACACGATACATTTTATCTCCATCTTTTACCCTTTGACAACTTGCTTAGGAAAGAGGCAGTGTGTTTAAATTTTTACTTAAATTTGGGAGTCCCCCTTTCCCATTCTAATTATTTTTTATATTGTACCTTTTTATTTATTTTTTTCCTTGAAATTTGGGTGGAGAGAAAGGGACTGTCCCCATGAAAATAGATAGAAAGGAGTGACTTTGCCTAAAAGGAGCACTTTTATTTATGGCAAGCCCAACATGGGAATATGTTTGAATTAGCCACAACTTAATTCTTAGTATATAGAATAAGAATATATGTGATATAGCTTCTTTTATGACATTTGAAAGTGGAAAAACACTATTTCAAAATGTTATAAGTGAGATTGAAATACTTCTTGGGCTTAAATAGCGATTACAAGTGAGCTATTTTGAAATCAGAAACATTTAGGTATAATTTCTCACAAAACATGGTAGAGATTTTATAAAGAGTGTTTCAAAGTACTCATTGTCTTTTGTCACCAGCTAGAAGCCTTTTAAGAATTCATAGTGATTTTAAATGAAGCTACATTGGAAAATAATCAAAGTAACATAATCCTCCATAGTACATCCAAACACTTGGTCCAAGAGATAAAGAGCATTCTAATTGCTGAGTCTGTCACATCTAAGAGAGGTCAAAGCTGGACAGGGAGAAGGAGTTGAGAGCCACTGAACCATGTACTGCACAGGTTGGCATACACACAGGCACAGATTAAAATGGGACCACCCAGGATTGGACAGCTCACCCATAAGGTTGCATCCTAGTCAAGAATGTCAGGCAGCTGCAGAAATCAAATAGGATCACGAAGCAATACCTATTCCCCAAAGAGTTAACAACCAGGATAGGTAAATGTAGATAAAGAGGTTGCTTCTGAGAGCTCTAAGGTCTGGAGGCACAGGTCGCAAGAAATAAATTAAAGCTGATGTAAACATAAACGTAGCAAATAATAGGTCGGTGTGTTTATGTGAAGGCCCAAACTAGACCTGAGGACAAGGAAGTCACTCATCCTGCTGTGCTCCTGACTTGGGACTTTAAAGTTTCTCTGCCTAACTTCTGGTTTAACAATGTTTATTCAGCACCTACTATATGAAGGTCACAGTAATGCAAAGTGTATTAAGCTCAATAAGATTTTGCTTCTCTTGAAAATTTATATCTATTGACTCATCACTCTTCCTATCTTCCCTAACACCCTACTGCTTACTCCTTTCTATGTGATGCTCTCCCTTCTCTTTTCACTGTCTTCTTTTTCCATTTCTTTCTTCTAAGTTTTTTATTCTTTATTCTCAACCTATTTCCAAAGATTAACCTATTTTTCCTAAAAGGGATGACTATATTTCCAAGTACTTGCATATTTTTTTGTCTGAACTTCTTTCTATCACTTCCTATATTATATATAAATTACTTAGTACTGAAAGGGGGTATAAAAATGAGTATGATATCTATGAAAACATTCATCTGCTTATTTGTCCAATAACCATTTATTAAGTGCTTTATAAGTGCTAGACGTTATTTGAGGCATTGAAGGTACAGAAAAGATTAAGATAAATATTTTATGATTAAAAACTCATGGTCTAGAGGAAGGATAAAACACATACACATATAAAAGCCTCAGGGGGCTTAAGTAAATGACAGTAAAGGGCTAGCAAATTCATAGAATCTTTTCGGAAGTATTTTATGTTCTAACCACACTCCTGTCTTCATCTCATTTTTCTATCATTTGCTAAATTTTACAATAAATTTTATTTTGCTATATAGTTGTGTCTTTGTGACACTATACCTTCTTTTTTGTGATGGTATGTGTTATAAATAAATATAAGGAATAGATGTCTATACTCAGGGAAAGTGAATTTTGAAGTGGGTATTGAAAGATGGAGTTCAGGTGGCAAGAGGAGGAAAAGAGGCAGAATGTACAGTATCTGCAAAGACACAGGGAGATGAAACTCTTGGAATGTTTGGATAATGGTGAGTGTTTTTTTTTGTCGAAATGTGGAGTACCTGTAAAAAAGTAGCAAGGAACTACTGGAAGGAAAATAAGTTCTGGTCATCCTAAAGAGATTGAACCTTATCTTGTAGTAAATGAAGAAATATTAATAATTTTCTTTTTCTTTTTCTTCTTTTCCAAGTGAGAGGAGGGGAGACAGAGAGACTATGTCCGCATGTGCCCCAACCAGAATATACCCCACAATCCCTGGCTAGGGATTGCCCATTTGGGACCATGTTCACAACTTAGCTATTTTTAGTGCCTGAAGTGAAGGTTCCACTTGCCATCCTCAGCACCCCAGCTGGTTAGTTTGAACCAGTCAAGCCAAGGGGAAGATAGAGAGAGAGAGAAGGGGGAGAGGGGTGGAGAAGCCAATGGTTGCCTCTCCTGTATGTCCTGACTGGGAATTGAACCCAAGACATCCACATACCAGCCTGATGCTCTACCACTGAGTCAACTAGCCAGGGCTAGGAAATAGTAATGATTTTTAAGGAGAGGAGCAACATGTATGGTTCTGTGATGACAGAGTGAAAAATGTGGATTGGAGTAAGGGAGGAAAAAAGTTTGAAGATAGCTTCAGGGAAGGCTTAAACTAAGGTAATAGTGGAAGTGGTATAAATATATAAAATGATCAATTTGAGCAATATTGAAGAATCAGAGCGATAAGAGTTCAAGAATGTTTGGATATAGCTAGTGAAGGAAGAGGAGAGGCAGGCTTATATCTGGATTGTAAATGATATCCTTATTCCCATAGACATTGAATGCATGGTGCTTGGAAGTAACTTAAAATCTTTTGGGGTAAAACTTCACTGGCCTATGAGAAGTGAATTGACAATAGTTTACTTTGTTTCACAGTTTGACATGGGTTTTCATTCTTTTGTTTGATACCCTGTGACTGATGTTATAAGGCAATGAATGATTGAGTGTAAAACGTGATCCCAACAATGTGGGCTCTGTGTGGAGAGATGGTGGCATGATATGACATAAAGAGTTCTAGGCTATCTAACAAGAGGATATAACATTTGTAAATACTTATGCACACAATGTAAGAGCACCTAAATATATAAAATATACATAGGACCTAGAGGAAGAAATAGACAACAATATAGTAATAGTAGGGAATTTAAATATTCCACTTTTACCAGTGAGTAGATCATCCAGCCAGAAAAATCAATAAGGAAACATTAGATTTATACGATACATTATAACATATGTACTTAAAAGACAATTACAGAAGATTTGCATCCAAAAGCAACAGAATATACACATTCTTCTCAATTTTTTATGGAACATTCTCCAGGAAAAATTGTATGATAGGCCTCAAGACAGGTCTTAATAAATTTGGAAAAATTAAAATCATATCAATTATGGTTTCCAGCCACATATATTATAAGAAGAAAACCAGAAAATTCAAATATGTGCAGATTAAACAATATGCTACTAAATAACCAATGGGTCAACAAAGGAATCTTTCAAAAGAGAAATTCATAAATAACTTGAGACAAATAAAAATGAAAATCCAACATACCAAAAATTATAGAATGCAGAAAATGTAGTTATATGAGAAAGTTTATAGCAAGAAATGCCTAAAAAAAGAAACAAAAAAGTATCTCAGATAAACAACCTAACTTCTTAACTCAAAGAACTAGAAAAAGAAAAATCAAAGTTAGGAGAAGGAGAGAATAACAAAGATCAGAATGGAAATAAATAAAATACAAAAATTAAGGAAAACATCAAAGAATCTTGAGACCTTTTTCTGGAGAGATAAACAAAATAGACAAACCTTTAGATGCATCAAGATAAAAGAGAGTGGATTTAAATAAATAAAATCAGAAAGAGGAGAAATTATAACTGATACCACAAAAAACAGAGGATTATAAGAGCAATTACATGCCCAAAACGTTGACAAATTAGAAGAAATAGATATTCCTAGAAACATACAACCTACCACCAAGACAGATTTATGAAGAAACAAAATTTGAACAGATTGATTACTAATAAGGTGATTGAAATCAGTAATCAGACACTTCCCAATCAACAAAGGTCCAGGACCAGGGGATTTTACTGGTGATTCTACTAAATAGTTAAAGAAGAATTAATGCCAGTCTTTCTCAAACTCTTCCAAAAAAAAAAAAAATAGAAGAAGAGGTAAAACATCTAAACTCATTTTCCAAGACCAGCGGTATCCTGATACCAAAACCAGACAAGGACATCACCAGCAAAGAAAATCACAGGCCAACACAACTGATGAACATGCATGCAAAAGTCCTCAACGAATATCAGCAAACTGAATTTAATAATACATTTAAAAGATCGCACACCACCATTAAGTGGGTATTTATTATAGGGATTCTAGAATAGTTCAACATCCACAAATCAATTAATGTGATACACTACATTAACACAATGAAGAATAAAAGTCATCTCCATAGAGAAAAAGCATTTGTTGACAAATTCAACATCCATTCATGATAAAAAGCTCTCAACAAATGGGTACAAAGGAAACACACCTCAACATGATAAAGGCAGTGCGTATCACAAGCCCACAGCTAACTAACATCATGCTCTATGGTGAAAAGTCAAAAGCTTTCCCTATAAGATCAGAAATAAGACAGGTTGTCCTCTCTGGCCACTTTTATTCAAAATAGTACTAGAAGTACCAACCAGATCAATTAAGCAAGAAAAAGAAATAAAAAGCATCCAAATTAGAAAGGAAGAAGTAAAACTGTCTCTAATTGTAGGTGACATGATATTATATGTAGAAAACTCTAAAGACTCCACCAAAAAACTATTAGAATAAATCAATAAATTCAGTTTCATTAAAATTATATTTCTAACACTATAAAAAACAATAAGAGCCTGACCAGGTGGTGGCGCAGTGGATAGGGTGTCGAACTGGGATGCAGAGGACCCAGGTTCGAGACCCCGAGGTCGCCAGCTTGAGCGCGGGCTCATCTGGTTTGAGCAAAATGCTCACCAGCCTGGACCCAAGGTTGCTGGCTTGACCAAGGGGTTACTCAGTCTGCTGAAGGCCCATGGTCAAGGGACATATGAGAAAGCAATCAATGAACAAGTCAGGTGTTGCAGCGAAAAACTGATGATTGATGCTTCTCATCTCTCTCCATTCCTGTCTGTCTGTCCCTATCTATTTCTATCTCTGTAAAAAATAAAATAAAATAAAATAAAATAAAATAAAATAAAATAGCTCAAGCTCGCTTTTCTCTCTTAAAAAAAAGAAATAAAATTAAGAAAATATTATCATTTACAATTGAATCACAAAGAATAAAGTACTTAGAAATAAATTTAACCAAGGAAGTAAAATAATAATACACTAAAAAATATGACATTTATGAAAAAAATTGAAGAAGACACAAATAAATGCAAAGATATTCTATACTAATTGATTAGAATAATTAATATTGTTAAAAGATACATGCTACCCAAAACAATCTACGAATTCAATGAAATCTTTATCAAGAATCCGGTGGCACTTTTCACAGCTATGGATCAACCAATCCCAGAATTTATACAAAACTACAAAAAGACCCTGAATAGCCAAAGCAATCTTGAGAAAGAAGAGCAAAGCTGGAGGCACCATGCTTACTGATTTCAAACTATATTACAAAGCTCTAGCAATCAAAACAATAAGGTCTTAACATAAAAATAGATATATAGGTCAATGGAATAAAATAAAGAACCCAGAAATAAACCTGTTTATATAGTCAATTAATTTATGACAAGGGTGCAAGAATATAGACTGGGGAAAGGATAATCTTTTCAATAAATGATGTTGGAAAACTGGACAGCCACAAAAGAATGAAATTGTGCAACTATCTTACACCATACACAAAACCCAACTCAAAATGGATGAAAGACTTGCAAATAAGATTTGAAACAATGTATTTCTAGAGGAAAACATAGCAAGTAAGTTCCTTGGCATTGGTCTTGCCAATGATATTTTTGGATTTGACTCCAAAAGCAAAGACAACAGAATCAAAAGTAAACAAATGGGAACATATCAAATTAAAAAGCTTTTGAACAGAAAACATCCAGAAAATAAAAAAGAACCTATGAAATGGGAGAAAATACTGGCAAATTGTACATCTGATAAGAGGTTAATATCTAAAATACATGAAGAATTTATAAACTCAGTAGAAAAAACTCAATTAAAAATGGGAAAAGGATCTGAATAAATATTTTCCCAAGGAAGACATACAAGTAGTCAATAGATACATGAGAAGGTGCTCAACATCACTAATTATCAGGGAAATACAAGTCAAACCACAGTGAGGTACCACCTTACACCTGCTAGGCTGCTTATTATCAAAAAGACAAGAAATAATAAGTATTGGCTAGGATCTGGAGAAAAGGGAACCCTTGTATACTATTGGTGGAATTATAACTTGGTGCGGCCACTGTGTAAAACAGTATGGAGGTTTCTTTAAAAATTAAAAAAATAAAACTACCATATGATACAGCAATTCTACTTCTGGATATTTATTTGAAGAACATGAAATTACTGTCTCAAAAATATATATGCATCCACATGTTAATTTCAGCATTATTTACAATAGTCAATGCATGGAAATGATCCGTGTTCACTGATGGATGAATAGATAAATAAGATATTTTATATATATAAAATAATATAAAAATATAAATAAAACAATAAATGATTATATATAAGTTATATGTATAAATTAAATAATATAAAAATAGAAATAAAACAATAAATTACTTATTTATTATGTATATATATATATAATGAAATATGATTCAGCCATAAAAGAAAAGGAACTCCTGCTTCCCCTTACTGTTTTTGCAGAAGTGAGTTCATAACTATAAGAGTCAAATTAAAGGCCTTGTGAGCTTCCATCTTGTTCAAAGGATGGCTGAGAAATTACTAGAAAGGACTGACATTTGAGATGTCATTTTACAGAAAGTGAGCCAAGGCTCCCCTTATGAGGTTGGTGGTCCTCACACGCCAGCTAGTGAGGGGCAGTGTGAAGGCCAAAGTCCCTATGTCCTGCCTTCACATTTGAAGCATGCTCTTGGTAGCCTCAAAGCTGCATGTAGACACCTGTACTCTCCCTGGCTGGAAGGGTCTCACTCTGGGCTTAGGGCTAGTTAATGGTACTTAGCACTGGTTCTTTGAAATGATACAGGCAGGTCATCTGTTGGGGTCTTTCATTCTATTGGGCTCAGCCATCTACTAACATGCAGGAAAAACTCCCGCAATCAGTGGTGCATCTAAACTTCTCCGATGGCCTGTAGCTCTCCCTTGAGTCCCTCTTCTAGCTCCTTCAGATGCTCAGGGTGAGAGCTACAGAAGAAATCCTAAGGAAGCCGCATGACACACTCCTACAAACACCTGCGTTCTCCAGTCTAACTTGTTAGAAGGAAGGTCTGGGAGAGTAAAGCTGGAAAAGATCTCATGTATTCCCCATCTTCCCACTTCCAACATATCCCCATGACCCTTCCACAGACCAAGCTCAAGTCCAGATAGAGGTCCAACTCTCCTTTGGACTCACATAAGCATGACGGTCACTAGCTAGGTTAGCACCCCACCTTCCCGCTTTCTCTCACCAACCACTTCCCCTTAAAAATCAAAAAGAAAGAAAGAAGTTCTGGGCTGGCTCTGAAAGTAAGTAAAGGTGTGAATTTTACTCTCTTTGGACTTTAGTTTTCTTCACTTCACAGTTTGTTTCAGGTAGGGCAGCATGAGGAGTACTCTAGATGACATTTAAGTTTTTTTCAGATCTCTCAATTTATGAGTAAACATTCATCTTTCTTTCCCAAGCTAGTTTCCCCTTCTGACTAGCCTGTTATTTCCTGGAAGGCAAGGACTGAAAGACTGCTGTATTCAACTCTGAATCCCAATGACCTGGCACAGGGTCTGACATAGAGTACATAATTAATATTCTTGAATAAGTGGCTAAATGAATGACCATATTTCATTAAGGATACTATACCCTAATCCCCTTACCTCCTGGAAGTAAAACCTCAGACTATGTCTGTCTCCCTTTTCCTTGCATAACACCCCCACTCCACTTTGTCCTTGCCCATTAACTCAGGACATCGGTCTTCACTCCAAGTGTCTTTCAGATGTGGTTTCCCTTTCTATCTCCAGATAGTCACTCGAATCTCTGCAATTTACCTTACATTTAGATAATTTTAACAAAGTATTCACTTTCTGTTTGAGTTTCTCCCCAATATGGCACCACTACGGGAAATTCCAACAGCTGTGCATCTTAAAAGCTCAAATCCCCACAGTGTACATTTAACTCAGTGCTGGTCTTAATCTGGCTCTGACCTACATTGGCATGAATTCACTACTTCACCTGTCATTCATGATTTTCTGAACATTTGAACATTCCTGTTTCCATACGTTGCTTATTATTGTTTCTCCTACCTAGAATGTTCTTGCCCTTTTACTACCATTCTCAGTGCACTTCATCTTTCAAAGCCTAGTTTGTTATTGTTACTTATGGGCAATGTGTCTTAAGTATCTTTGTATTCCTTATTGTCTGATGACAACAACACTACTAGTCAACAATAGCTGATTACTTATACGTGCTAGACACTCTCTACCAAGCCCATTGTAGTCATTATTACTTTTAGTATTCAAAACCACATTATAATGGGTGTTTATACTAACTCCATTTTGGAGGGGGAGACAGAAACTTAGGAATTTTAAGTAGTTTTCATGAGTCACCTATAAAGTGACAGAGTATTGTTCAGTTTTTACGTAGCCTCCCTCAAAAGTTGAATAATTAATTTTCAAGGGATGTGTCTTGATAATTTTTTCTTCCTATTGTCTGGAATAAATGTATTGAGAAGGTGAATTCTTGTGGGTGTGGGTGGGCTCTGGGACAACCTTGAGAAGAGCAAGATCTACCAATATGAGGCAAAAGATTGTGAAATGAAGAAAATTGTTTCAGAACTATTAGACCCATTTATGGGAAGTTGCAAATATAGAAAATAACAATGTAAAAATATCCTGGGCCAATAACCTATGAAAAAAAAGGAAGTTTGAAACAAGCATTACTCCAAACAGCTATGTGGTTTTTTAGCTAACACATTTAGATAGCATGGAAAGTTTTCAGTTAGATTTTGAAGAGTAAGCATGCTAATTAAAATTAAGATAATATTTCACAGTCGGAAAAAATTGTACATAATATGATTCAATTATAAGTAGTGGGTTGTATTTGATAGTATAATGTGCTTAGAGCTTAAGAGGAAGCTCTGACTACATTCTGGGTTCATTCTCACCCTTGGGAACCACAAAGTGGGAACAATAAATTTTTACTTTCTATACAAAACACTTTCTAAGAGTCTTCCAGAGATTCTTTGGTTGGGATGACCATAACAAGGATTGAGATGAGTACTGGCTTCAGGACTCAAATTAAAACATCTTTGAGACTGAAGGAAACACAGTGCCCATCAAAAACACTGCCCCAGACTCTGTTTTGAAATTGTGACAACTGGCATTCCAATCATAACTCACCAAAAGGCACTACCCTAGGGAGCCAGGTTTCTAACCAGTCTCTTTGCTTTGAAAATGGAAGAGGCAATGGAGAACCATGGGTTTTGGTTAACCACCTGGAAGAGACTTCTTAAGATTCAAACACAAAAGAGTCATGACCTGGAAAAGCAATTGACATTTATCAAGCACTTAGACCATGCACAAGTACAATGTTTGTTATGTTATCTCATTTAACGTTTATATCTCTATGAGGAAATGGCTAAGGAGTTAAGTAACTTATGCTAAGTCTCACAGCTAGTAAGTGTTAGAGTGAAGATTCACAGCTAAGATCTTTTGATGCTGATATACATTTGTGTTACCATTTTTTATTCTTTTTTTTTTTAGAGAGGAGAGAGAGAAGTGGGGAGGAGCAGGAAGCATCAATTCCCATATGTACCTTGATCAGGCAAGCCTGGGACCTCTAACCAGCAACCTTAGCATTCCAGGTCAACATCTTATCCACTGCACCACCACAGGTCCAGCTTGTGTTACCTTTTTTGTTCACCAAGAAAAATACCCTGTCCTCAGAGCTCTAACCTCAGCTCCGCTACTAACTGGCTGTGTGATCTGGAAAGGCCTCTTAAAAAAAAGTATGCTAACCAAGGTTGCTTCCAATACTGACAGTCTCTCTCTCTTATATTATCTAATAAACCAATGGAAAAAATCCAAATGCTAGGTAGAAATGGTGTGCATAATCTCATTCTGGTCACTCTACTTAAATTTCTTTACCATTAAGATCAGGTAATGGGCATAAAAGAATCAAAAGAAAGAATTAATGGAAGCCCAAATCCTGGAGCAGTAAAACAAGTAATTGGCATAGTGATAAAGACACAAGGACCAGCAGACTTTAAACAAACCAGTTTCTCCTAATCTCATCTGTCTTCTCACATGAGCTGAGACAAGACTGGAATCTTTGGGTCTTTTTCTTTTGATTTATAAATGGATGTTGTCTGACCTGTGGTGGGCGCAGTGGGATAAAGCATCAACTTGGAACACTGAGGTTGCTGGTTTGAAACCCTGGGCTTGCCTGGTCAAGGCACATGTGGGAGTTGATGCTTCCTGCTCCTTCCCCTTCTCTCTCTCTCTCTCTTTCTCTCTCTCCCTGTTTCTCCCCCCTCTCTCTCCTCTCTGAAAATTGAATAAATAAAGTTTAAAATATATATATAAATGGATGTTATATTCCCAAGCCAATTGGCTGGAGAGCTGCAAATGAAAGTAATGGAGGAGCCTGACGAGGCTGTAGCGCAGTGGACAGAGCATTGGACTAGAATGAGGAGAACCCAGGTTCGAAACCCTGAGGTCACCAGCTTGAGCACAGACTCATATGGCTCGAGCGGGGCTCACAAGTTTGAGCGCCAGGTCGCTGGCCTGAGCGTGGGATCATAGACATGACTCCATGATTGCGGGCTTGACCTCAAGTTCACTGGTTTGAACAAGGGATCACTCTCTCTGCTGTAGTTACTCGATCAAAACATGTATGAGAAAACAATCAATAAACAACTAAAGAGACTGAGGAGCCACAACAGAGAATTGATGCTTCTCATCTCTCTGCCTTCCTGCCTGTCTGACCCTATCTGTCCCTCTCTCTGTCTCTCTGTCTCTATCACACACACACACAAAAAAAAGTAATGGAAGATTCACAGCGCTGTGTGTCCTAAAAATTACAATATGGGTTGTCTTCACATGAGGGCTGCAGAGAGTGTGGGGAAATCATTATCTATCGAGGAGGTAATCATATTACCATAGGAGAGGATATTCCATGGTTACAGCAGTTATCTTTCATATGACTGAATTAGTTTTATCTTAAGATAACAAAAACAAATGAAGTAGTGATATATGCTACAACATGGCTAAATCTCTAAAACCTTAAAAAGGAAGTGATCTGTATAAAACATTTAGCACTTATTGGCACATGGGAACTTTTCAATCAATGATGACTGTGCCAATAGAATTATTATTTCTAAAATGAGAGTGTATATGGAAGAACCTTCCCCTCTGTGTCTAGCCTGTGACAGACTCCATAAAATGTTAGTACCCTTTTCCTTAGTGAGAATTGTGTTCTTTTCTTTCTCATTAGAAGAATATATCAAGTCAAAACCATTTATATAACTAGCAAACCAGGCAACTCAAACCTCACTCCCCTCACCACCATTCACCTGACTGAAATGGAGACATTATTAAAATAAATTTGAGGGCTCAGTTTCAGTAGATAATTTTTCTCTTTCCAAGAAGTCACACAATGCAATATACAGATAATGTATTATAGAATTGTACACTTGAAACTTATATAATTTTATTAACCAATAAATTTGTTTTTTTTTAAAGACACAAGTCCTGCCCTCAAAAATTATAAAATAAGCCCTAGCCGGTTGGCTCAGCGGTAGAGCGTCGGCCTAGCGTGCGGAGGACCCGGGTTCGATTCCCGGCCTCGATTCCCGGCCAGGGCACACAGGAGAAGCGCCCATTTGCTTCTCCACCCCTCCGCCGCACTTTCCTCTCTGTCTCTCTCTTCCCCTCCCGCAGCCAAGGCTCCATTGGAGCAGAGATGGCCCGGGCGCTGGGCATGGCTCTGTGGCCTCTGCCTCAGGCGCTAGAGTGGCTCTGGTCGCAATATGGCGATGCCCAGGATGGGCAGAGCATCGCCCCCTGGGGGGCAGAGCACCGCCCCTGGTGGGCGGGCCGGGTGGATCCCGGTCGGGCGCATGCGGGAGTCTGTCTGACTATCTCTCCCTGTTTCCAGCTTCAGAAAAATGAAAAAAAAAAATTATAAAATAAAATAAAATAAAAGGAAGTCTTTGAAAACCCATTTTACCCCCTTGCTAGAGTGGCCTACATTCAGGGACTTTATCTAGAACTGAAGGCAAATGGAGATGTCGTCCTGGTTATGAAGTTACAGAAATCATCTATTTATTTCATTTGAAAATTTATGTTGTTTTTCTTTAGAAGGTGTTCTGTTAGAGACCACATGGTTTCTGGCTTAGTCAAGTTCTAGCTGTTTAATCATTCAGAAACTCTCAGTTCAATCAGACGATGTTAATTGTGTGTGGAACCGCCTCCTTTTTCCTCAGTAAAATTACAAAGAAGCCACCAGCTTTTGTTGATTTGATTGTAAATCACTCATCCTGCTGCTTAATACAAGAAATTTATAAAACACTCCATCTGGGAGACATGATAGTTAAGACTTTGCTTCCCTAATTTAGATTTTAGAATTTTCTTATATTTATATTTCCTAACCCAGAAACCACATATCAGGTACATTTGGGTTCAAGAAACTTGATTTCATCAAGTTTTACATAAAAGTTCAGATAAGTTAGATAAAAATGTGTGGCATGTTTAAACACTGAAGGACAGAACATACAATAAACAAACACGTCTACATGGTAAGGGTGTGAGGACTGACCACCATATGAGTGCTTTTTTTTGCTATTGCTGTAGAATTCTGATTTCAGCAACCATGGTCACTGGAGGTCTTGGAGGTAAGGTGAGAAAAAGAAAGCATAGACTGGGATGACTTTGAAAAACTTGGAAATGTTATTGATTTCTGGATCTTTAGCTAGACAGCGTGGACACAAGAACAACTCTATCCAGCTGTAAGTAGACAAAATGGACAGACATATCCCTTTCTCCATCTTACTACACCAGCCTTCACCCTTAACTGGGCTGATGGTTCTGTGAAATCTTTTTTACCTGTGATTTTTTTGGCACCTTCTGTTTTTCAGCTTGTTCCTTCCCCCACCCACCCCATGTCTAGCCTTAAAAGATTAAAGAGACCAGATAGGGAAACATGCATCTTTATTCTCCCCCTATCTACATCTTTCCCCCCTCCACTCCCTGCTCACAGGTTGTGATCAGCAGCCCTCGAAGATGTTTGTCTCCAGAATTCAGCAGCTGCAGAGAAGTTGTTGCACAAACAGAGCTACAGAGTCATTTCATTTTTGAGAGGTAGCCTAAGCAAGGACATCAGAGAGAGGAAAAAGTTCTGAAAATGTCCCATTTTTAAAGCTAGTTACGGCCTGACCTGTGGTGGCGCAGTGGATAAAGCGTCGACCTGGAAATGCTGAGGTTGCTGGTTCGAAACCCTGGGCTTGCCTGGTTAAGGCACATATGGGAGTTGATGCTTCCAGCTCCTCCCCACCTTCTCTCTCTCTCTCTCCCTCTCTGTCTCTCTCTCTCCCTTTCTCTTTCCTCTCTAAAATGAATAAATTAAAAAAAAATAAAGCTAGTTACTTAGTTTACCCTAATTGAGGCAACTTTAATTTCTTCTTTGTGACTTGGAACTTTTTTTTCCTTCCTATTCTCAATGACAATAACCTTGTTCACAAGCATTGGGCTACGCATGGCTAAATGTCATAGAGGAGGCACACAGGAGTGACTGCATTGTCAAAAGAGGGGATTATTGCTGAGTAAAAGCTTTTTAGAGGAGGTTTTTTCCCCTTTCTTTCTTTCTTTTTTCTTTTTATTTATTATTATTTTTTGAGAGAGAGAGAGAGGAAAGAGGAGACTGAAAGAGAGAGAGAGGGAGAGACAGGAACATGGAGCTGTTCCTGTATGTGCCCTGACTGGGTATCAAACCAGCGACCTCTGTTCTTCAGGACAATGCTCTAACCAACTAAGCCATCCATCCAGGGCATTAGAGGAGATAATTTTTCAACTGATTCTTGGAATACAAGTCAATGTTAGTCTGAGGGTTTTGGAAAGGATTGTTTGACTGGAGCAGATGTAAGAACTGATAAGGAGCTGTAGGAGATGAAGTTGTTGCAATAGGCAGTGACCACACATCTCCCTTACAAATTATACTGAATAGTTGGATTTTATCTTAAGAGCAATGGAAAACCACTGATAGAATGATCTAATAACACCCATATTTCTGGTTTGGGCACTTATGTGAATGATATTACTATTCACAGACAGAAAAAATGAGCGGGGATCATCTTTGGGGGAAGGATAGCTCTGTTTTGTATCTGTTGAGTTTGGAGGGCCTATCACACTTCAGAAGGGGTTCGGTAGGCAATTAGAAGTGCAGGAAACAGATCTGGGCCAGAGACTTAAATCTAAAAGTAAAGAATTTACAGGAAGTTGAGAAAGTTGTGGAATGACTAATTCCTCATGAACTGAACAATAGAATGAGAAGAGAATATGACAACAACCAGAAAGCCAACAAGAGAGACTGGGAAAGAATGGTCAGAGTAGTGAGGGTGAATTAGAAGAAGCCACTGTGATAGAAGCCAGTGGAGAAGAGAGCTTCAAGAAAGGAGTTATTGGCCTGACCTGTGGGGGCGCAGTTGGATAAAGCATCGACCTGGAACACTGAGGTTGCCGGTTTGAAACCTTGGGCTTGCCTGGTCAAGCAAGGCACATATGGGAGTTGATGCTTCCTGCTCTTCCCCCCCCCCTCTCTTCTCTCTTTCTAAAAATCAATAAATAAAATATTTTTTAAAAAATGAAAAAAAAAAAAAAAGAAAGGAGTTATCTACCATTCCATATGCTACCAAGGTCAAAGCATATTGTTATTGAGCCCTGTTATTAATGACCTTATCTAAAGCCATTTCCGAAGGATGAAGAAGGGTTTTTGAAGGATTAGAAGTTGGCAAGGCAGGACACTGAGAAACCAGTCCTCCTGCGTCTTTCATAGTGAAAGTGACTGGGAAGTATGGGACATAGGATTGGAGGCACTGAGTTCTGGCAAAAAAAAAAGTCGACCAGAACAAAGGCCCTGTTTTGGGAACCAGTGAAAGAAGTATTGTATAACATCACTAATGCCATGATTTGATCTCCCTTTGCAAGCAAGAAGGAGTCAGTTGGGCTGGACACCTGGCTGTGGGCTAGTGTCTCAGGAGGAGCTGGCCTGAGGGGTCATGTGGAGGGCTGGCCCTTGTTCTGTGTGCATGGAGCTAAGAATAATCCAAGAAACTGTATGCAAAAACAGAGTTGCACTAGATTTTCTCTGAGGCCTCTTTCAGTTCTAAAATGTTATGATTCTGTGATTAATTTGCTAAATAAATTAATAGTGCAAACAAGTATTTCAAGAGGAATGTTTAAATTACTTATGAGAACAAACTTTTTAAGTACCCTCAAGCATCATCAAAACATCCACTCCCATAGAAATAATTGATACACCAATCAAATCTTTCTTAGCTATTCATTCAAGCAGATTTCCTAAGGACTATGCTTGGCCACATTCTATTTACCTAGTTAAAGTTCTTGTTTGTATTTTCAAAGCCATCAAACTGCATTTCTTTAAACAACATGTTTCAGCCTGGCCAGACCCCCCAGTGGGGCTGAATTATTAAAGTTTTATATTATGTGCAAGATGAGTTCTTGATGAATTGGTTCATCTCTGGAGAAATGCCCATCTTCTTCTTAATTTAGGACACAGCTGTTAGAATTGCAGACTTCATCAAAAATGGCCATGTATAACTCAGACAACTCACAGACACATTTCCTCTCAATTGGCATGGTCTTTGAGGACAAACCACAGTTTAAAATGTTTGTGTAACAGGAAAATGTGGTGTCAAGATGATCAAAACAAGATAGAAAATAATATATATTTTTACAAAATTTGCATATATTATTAAAAAAAAACACCCGATGATACACCTACAAAATGAGGACACAGCATTGAAGAGCGACAGCCTGATAAAAATGCAGACAGATTAAATGTGCATGTGACCAGCAGACCGAGCATGAACAACAACGAATTTGACTTTTTCAAGTTTGGAGGGATATCAGAAATGCTCCCTACTGCTGCCAGAGCAGGTGAAACTTCAACTATTCATTTCATTTTTTGGTTATTGTTTACTGGTATGAAATGAGTGGGTTACTTGACCACTCTGAGATTATCTGGCAGGGCTCTGGCAGAAGGAACTGATGGCACACACAGACTGGGTAATTTAAAGAACATTTAATCAAAGGCTATTTACAAGTGTGGGCAGAATTCAGGAAAGGCAACAAGTGATGAGGCAATTTCCAGAAGTAGCAAAAACAAGGAGCCTGCAAGCAAGCTCCATGCAGAAGTTACCTGACATGATTTATGACTTTAAGGGAGAGATGTGGTCAACCTGTTGTAACATGGGAGAGAGACAGCTGGAAACCTTACTGCCCACACACTCTTCAGGTCTCTTGCTCTTGCTTCCAACTGGCCAAACCCAACTAGAAGCCAGAGATCAAGGGAGCTAGTGGAGGCATTCCATGTGGATCCACCTCCGAAGGCAGAGAAGGGAAAAGATGGATTTGAGGGTCAAAGATGATAACCACCATAATGGATAGTGGAGGTACCAACCTTATATGTTTTTGTTGTTGTTGTAAAAAAAAAGGGCAAAGATTTATGTGATCTGAAGAGAAACCAGAGTTGTTGTAAAAATTAGGAAAGAATGAAGAATAAATGTTTAGCACAGAATTTGACTCATATTAAGCACTTGGCTTAATAAATATTAGCAGCTACTATTATTTTTATTAGCAAAGGCATTCAATGTTATGACTTTCAAAGAAGTAGTATGTTAGTTCCTCACAAAGTGAGAGCCCAGGACAAGGGTGTTTGTGCAGGGAGTTTATTTGGATTGAGAAAGAGGGAAAGGGGAAAGTCAATTTAAGGATGCATTACTGACTTGACCATCATTGCAGGCAGCTGGGGTTTGATACAACAGGACTTTTTGAAGAAGACAGAATTTATTCCAGAATAGTCTGCTCAGGACAGTAGGGCTTGTGGGAGGACACTAACTTCATCAACCATTGTTAAGATTTGCCCTAGAAGGTGCTGAATCTCTTGTACTTCTAAGCGGTACATGCATAAGCCCAGGCAGGGTCCTCCAAGTGTCCCTCGATACATCAGTCCCAGGGCTGAAAGCCAGAGATATGTAAGCAGCTAAGGTAAGGTTATACCACCTGCTTGCTGCCACAATGGCTACAGTAAAGAGTATAGAAGAACACATGATGAGACGTAAAGGGTTGCTAATAAAGTCTCCAAGCTGATATTAGAGGCAGAATGACCCTATATTGAAATGAATACATGTGTCGTGTTGTGTGATATTACAGTGAGATGCCAGGATTATCTGCTAATTTTTCCCAAGTTAAATATTTTCTTAGAGAAAACATTAGGTTCATGGCATGTGGTTATAAATAAAAGATCAAATGTTTTAGAAACAGCCCCAAATGCAAGGTTCTTTTTGAACAGCTACTCATGGTTTGCTGTATAGTCTGGTGGAGAGGGCCAACATTAACATTAAGCACAAGATAATACATAAATAATTAAATATTCTTGAAGTTCTAGTCTGGGTGTCAGCGAAGATTTCCAGTTATAATTATAATTAAGCTGGGACTTGGATAAGTAGAAGTTAGGCAAATAAAGGGAACAACATTTCAGCTGGAGGGAAGAGCCTGTGAGACAGACCAGAGCAAAGTCTACTCAAAGCTAAGGGAATTCAGTGTGGCTGGACTGAGGGGTGTGGCTGGACTGAGGAGAGGGGTGGCAGAAGATGAAACTAAAAACCTGGGCAGTGGCGAAGCCGAGAGAGAGATTATGCAGGGTTTTGCAGACGTATAAAATGTTTAAACTTCCTCTTGGGAACTCATTGAATTTGTGTGTGTGTGTGTGTGTGTGTGTGTTTGTGTGTGTGTGTAAACAGGAGAAAAACAAGATTAAACTGAATGTTTAAAAGGCTCCTTGGTGGAGGAGGGTGCACAGGAATGGTCGCAGGAAGCTGAGTGAGTCCTAGTGAGAGATAATTGACATACTGAGGACACGAGTTGCTGTGACAGGAGCCGAGTCAATCATTATTGGATTACAGGGTCTATATAACAGGATGGAAGTGACCTGCTCCCATGAAAGGTTTTGAAACTTCTGTAAAAGCTGAGGAATCTTATTTTAAATTATGGACACTAGGTAAATCAGCAAGATGATGGAGGTGGAGGAGGAGGAGGAGAAAAATAAAATAAAGAAAGGAAGGAAGAAAGACTTTATAGAATGACCTGGGGCAAACAGAATTGAAAGTTTGGTAGATTAACATTATTCCAGACCAGGGTTTCTTCACTTTATTAACCCTATTAACATTCTGGTTTGGGTGACTCTTTGTTGTAAGGAGCTATACTGTGGGGTGTTTAACAGCATCCTGGACCTCTCCACACTAGATGCCAGTATCAACCTCCCCTTTCTAGCTGTGACAATCAGAAATGTTTCCAAACATTGTCAAATATTCCCTTGTAGAGGCTGCGGGGGAGGGGGGGTGTGGGGGACCACAACCAGTTTAGAACTACTGTTTTAAACCTTGTAAGAGTTTTTTTGTACCATTAGAAAGAACATGGATAATTCAAGGAGCCTAAAATATTATTTTTTAAACCTCATTTTATAACTGAACCAACAATTGGATTATGAATTTTTTTTACCTTTGAAAATATTTAATTTAGTTACAAAGAGTTTTGATTAGTGGCTTTTTAGGTCAAGCAACGAGAGATATGTTTTATTATAACCTCTCTGCTCTCTGAGCCAAAATATTTCACGTGTGGAAAATAAGTCAAGTTGAAAAACAAGTTGAGTCAGTAGGTCACCAGAACTGTGTGTGACTAAAGTTTTATGCAAATGTAGCTGCATTTTGCTGCTGAAAGAGAAACATTGAGAGGATAAAAGGTTGGCACTGATAAAATACAAATATTCAATATTTTCTTTATTTTTCATAGACCAGAAAGAGTTTAAATGTCTTTTCCACGATGATGAAAAGCAATTTTACTTGCCAATCATCAAACTACACATTCTCCCTCTTTCAAAAGAATGATCTAGCCATTATTGGAAATGTCTTTCATTGAAATGTTTTATGTCCCCTCCACTCCATTTGCAACACCTTAGCCTGAGAGAGATGTATTTTCAATATGCAAATTCAATCATACTTTAAAGCTAGTTATTGGCTTGCCATTGGTTTTAGGCTAAAGATCATAATCTTTACCAGGGTTTCCCAGTCATGTCTCTTTTAAAACTTCTTATTTATGTAGTATATTTTTTTGAGAGAGAGAGAGAGAGGGAGAAACAGTAATTTATTGTTCCACTTATTTATTTATGCATTCATTAGTTGCTTCTTATATGTCTTAGAAGAATTCCTTCTTATTTGATTAGGAATTGAACCCGCAACTTTGGCATGTCAGGTCAACGCTCTAACCAACTTAGATACCGGGTTAGGACCTCAGTCATGTTTTAATCCATGTGTTACATGTATTTTAGTCACACAGTTCTTATCTCAAGCAATATTTCCTTAGAGAAAGTTCTCTAACCAACCTTTACAAAACATACAAGTAAACAAATAAAAATCTCTTTGTCAAATAGTCTAATAGCATCATATATCTTTTCTTAATAGTTCTAATCACATTTGTAACTTTATATGTGTGCTTATTTGATTAATGTCCATCTCTTCCACTTAGCTGTTATCTCTATGAATTAGGAAACTTATTTCTTTATCTTACCATTGTGTCAGCATAATATGTTTTTAATGACTATTTGTCAAATTAATAAACTCATTAGGTCATTAGTTAATATTCTTACACAAGCAGCCATGCACATCAGAGGTCAGCAATTTATGGCCCACTGGCCTGGCACCTGTTTCTGTAACTAATGTTTTATTGAAACACGGCCACACTCATTTATTTACTATTTCCTATGACTGATTTTGTTTTACAAAGGGAGCTTTAAGTACCTAGTTGTGAGAGAGTATGTTACTTCCAAAGCTTAAAATACTTTCTAGCCCTTTACAGAAAAAGTTGGCTGACATCTGATCTAAGTCATTTACTTCTTGTTTAGCTTATTAACTAGTTGCCATACAATAATTCCTGAAAAATAAAAAACAAAAGTAGTGTGCATATATATATTCACTACCAAAATATTTAATAGTAACAATCCTTCAGTGAGCACTTGCCATGGGTTAGTCACTGGGTTAAGCATGTCACATACATTATCTCTTGAAACCCTAACAGGGGCCCCATTTTATTTGAAAAAGAAACTATTCAGCCTAATTCAGTTTCCCAGAACCACGAAGCTGATGGAAAAAAAAGTATGTCATCATCTGCTTTCTGTTTGTTTGACTCAGTTAGTGACTGGATGCTGGGAGACTGACATGTGGTGACAATTCACGTCTAAAATGTTTCAGGTGCTACAGTTCTCAGACTGTCCAAAGAGCAGAGATAAATGGATCAGTTTCGGCACTGAGAAAATGACAAGCAAGAAATTTGGGAAGTTAAGTTGAAGGAACAGAAACTCAGAAAAGGAAACTTGAGAATGAAAGTAAGAAGGCAGAGTCCACATGACATTGGATCAAGAGAACCCTAGATAAAGAATTGGGGGAACAAAATATTGTGATCAAGACACAAGGTCTGAGAGAAGAAAGTGAAGCTTGCTGGGAACTGGCCTTCTGAGGACACTCCTGTCCAGAGCTAGAGCCAGATAGATTCTCAGAGTGTAATCATCTACTTCTGATAGTATTGATATTAGAGGCAATTTCATCTAGCTGGCTACTTAGAGGAGGGAGAGAAGAAAATTCTTGGCAAGTATAAGAAAACCAAGACTCCAGTTCAATGCTTCTTTGGGCCAACTGGCTTTGTCTTTTTCTGCACACCTGGGCCTCCTTCTCTTCTCCATATTTCTGACATATGCTTCAACTCCCTGTTTGTTTTATTGACATCATCTCTAACACCTCCCTCAACAACCCTTCGGCCCCTCCCCACCACCATTTGCTTTCACAAACAGAATGTCAATGTCCCATCCCATGTTTCCCTAACACAGCCATGTTCTATTTCCCCCTTTCCTCTTCTCATACCATTGTCATTCTCTGGGATGGCTTTACCCACTTATATGAGCTGGAAAAATACACACTTCTTTGACAGGGTCCAGCCCAAGTGGTTTATATTCTTAGTAGCTTTTTCAGACTTCCCTACTACTCAGGAGGAATTAATGACAATATCTCTGTGCCCATAGCCCTTCTTACATAGAACGCCTTTGTGGGCCCTGGCTGGTTAGCTCAGTGGTAGAGCATCGGCTGGTGTGTGGATGTTCCGGGTTTGATTCCCAGTCAGGGCATATAGGAGAAGCACCCATCTGTTTCTCCATGTTTCCCCTTCCCCCTTCTCTCTCTCTTTCTTTCTCTTCCTTTCCTCCTGCAGCCATGGCTCAATTAGAGCAAGTTGGCTCCAGGAACTGAGGATGGCTCCATGGCCTCTGCCTCAGGTGCTAAAAAATGGCTCTAGCTGCAACGGAGCAAGGGCCCAGATGGGCAGAGCATTGCCTCCTAGTGCACTTGCCAGGAGAATCCTGGTCAGCGGCATGTGGGAGTCAGTCTCTGCTTCCTCTCCTCTCACTTAAAAAAAAAAAGCCTTTATGGCTCCCCATTACCCTTAGGAGAAAGACAAAACCCTTCTGTGTGGCTTACAAGTTTCTCCATAGGTTCCATCCCACTTCCCTAATTTTGCACTCTACTCTCTCCCACTGTTCCCTGAACTTGACTGAGAATTTTCTTTTGCCTAGAAGGCTCTCTTCTCCCCTCATTGCCTAGTCAATCTCTAGTTTTCCTTCAGATCTCAGATGAATAGAGCCTTCTCTGAATCTTCTCTGAATTCTCTGACTAGGTGAAATGCCCCATTTTAGCTCTTACAGTTTCCTGGGTCTCACCTTCATAGCCCTGTAATAAGAAATTCTACAATTGTTGGAGTGATTACTTGACTGGCTGCCTCTCCCACATACTACATATGCCAAGAGTTGGAGGAATGTTCCTGTATTGCTGGCCTGGATTTCTTTCTCATTGCCCAGGCCCATGTCTGGCTCAGAGTAAGTATAAGTAAGCACATAGTGGTCAATGAATGATTCATGTTATGTTTGTTTGCATATGAGTCTTCCTACATCTTCAGATAGATAGCTCCTGAGAGGCAAGGCTGTAACTCTTAGTCCTTTAGACTCTCAGTCTGTGTCATGGTACCTGTCATGTGGTAGGCACTCAGTTAATGTATTTTGAATTATATCATATTCCATTTTAATGCCATTGATTGGTCTCAAGTTTGACTAACAATTTTGGTTCTTTGATAGCAAACGATGGCAAGACAGAGACTATCCATGAAGAAAATGTGTGTTCAGGAAACTATCTTTATTATACAAATTTCTCTCAGTCATCCCATGGCCTCTACAAATCCTCCCTAATGAATAGCGCTCCGCCATCCTTGATGCTCTGGTGATCCGTGTAGAATCCTGCTCTTCACCTTAAGTCACGCTATACCACAGGGACCATTATTTGTTTTCTTAATTCTACCAGTTTAACTCTACTCTCATCCTCCCACACAGATTTTCTTTAAGAGGTAAAATGACAGTATAAAGGGAGTAATGAAAAAGAATAAAAAGAGATTGTGTTTCTCTGCTTGGAGCAAAATAATTCTGAAGGCAGACATAGGAGGAATTGTTTTGTTGTTGTTTTTTAAGAGGAAGGTGGGCAACTTGTGATTTTTTTTTAATCTAAAGCAAGGGGAAAATCATGGATGCAATTTAACCTTTTGATACCTAAGTGGTAAAATAATACTAGAATGCTTTGCTCTCTGACCTCAGGGTCCTCGTGTTGAATGAGGAATGAACCTAGATCAGGGATTCTACAAACTGAGGACTGACCCTCAGGGAAACCTAGTGCTGCTGAGAGAGGTGACAGGCTCAGCAGAGACCTCAGGAGGGGCTTCTGGGACCCTCCAGGCTGCACTGACAATGAAATCTGATTCCTGACGTTTTAGTCCTGAGCCCATTATCTGGAACATAGATATTTGTTGGGTGAATGACATTGTCTTACAGATTGGAATTTCTTATGATATTATATTTGGGAACAACAACAAAAAAACATTTCAGTGATAAGAAAAAAAAAAAAAGGTAAAAACCGCTGGAGTTAAGTGTTCTATAAAACCCCTTGTGTTTTAAAGATAGTTGCTTCTATGTAATTTGGGGTATCAATTATATAAAAATAAGCAATAAAACAGCCTCGAGGCAAAACATCTTAAACCATTATACAGGTTTGTTTGAAAATCATAATCTATAAAATATACATAAAAATTAACAGTATGAAGCAGTTGGGCACTTAGAAAATGACTCTAATGCATATCTATTGTCCTGATTTTGCCTCCAAATTCTTTTTAGTGTTCAGCCTATTTCTCCAGAAGTTTTCAGAAAACTCGTGATATCAGGTCTTAAGATTTCAGTACCATTCATGTTATTAGTCCTGAACCACTTGTCTTGATCAATCTCTAGTCACCTCCCAACTTCTTCCAGAATCTGGTAGTTGGTGCCGTTGGACCCTCTACAAACTTTAAGTGCTTTTGGCTATAATAAACCCATACTTCTGGATACACCGTCTCCAGTGTGATATTCTGCTTAATCCAGTCTTGCCCACAGAAACATAAATCTTGTACAGGCTCCTTAACTCTGCCCCTCAAACACAACCAGCACATCAGGCTTTGAACATCAGAGCTCCAGGAGCACTCCCTGTGTTAGCCACTGTGTCGTCCCTGTGTTTTCACCACCGACAGAGCCAGAAGAGAGAAGGCCTTCCCCGGGACGTGCAAGAGGCTATGGTGGAGGTATGTCCAGACACTGCCAGGTCCTGCTCCAGTGCCCTGAGGCATCACTCTTCCTGCTGGCATTTGGTGCAAAAACCTGCATCAGACATATTTATGAGTAACACAACCATTTTTTCCTTTTGGTGGATTTAAAAAGAAATGCGTGGATATACTTTGTGGATCCTAAAGTCTCAGGTTCTCCATCAAGTCAGTGTGTGCGTGTGAGTTTAGGAATCTCAGCCCCAGGCAGGCAGTTAATCAGCGTAGTAAAATCAGTATCATTTCTGTCTGCCCTGTGTCTCCTTGCTGCTCTTTCTAACAACAGGATCTACTCTGCTTTTAGGGACTATGTGGTGGTGGTGGTGGTGGTGGTGGTACGGCTGTCAGTCAAAAGTCCCCATCCTTTTACCAAATGCCTAGCCATGGAGAGGGTCATTTATTTGTAAGTGATTCACCAAGAAACAGGGATGAGTTTATAAGGTGGATATATGACCAGTCAGGGTCAGTCAGGGATCTTTCACAAGACTGGATGCTATGAGAAAGATGGTTTTTCATTCTGCTGGGATATCTGCTCCAGAAAACTGTGGGCTTGGGGTTGCCAAGAGTCTTGTCCTCACCACACAAGAGGAAGACCCTCTGCCAGGAAAGACCAGCTTGAAGAGAGAAGAGAGCTGACAGGTGGAGACCTGAGAACCTCTCTGTTCCTCAGACCTGATTAAGGCTGAAGCTTCCTCAACCTATGTTAAAAGTTCATTCATTTTTAAAAAAAAATTTAAGCTAGTTTGCCTTAGAATTCTGTCACTTGCAAGCAACGTGGGTTTGGCCAACATAGAAATTGGTATCTAGGAGCAGGGCATTGCCAGTGACAGACCCCCACATTGTGGAATTACATGCTTGAGTTGAGGTGAAGTAGAGGTCTGTAGTGAGCCTTCCAACCAGGGCTGGGAAGGTCAAATCTTTGCTGTACCATAACAGAGCAGCTGGCCCATTATTGTCACTGAGATTTTAGGACTCAGACTAAGAATCTACCAAGCCTGGAGCCTCAGAGGATTTGCTAGAGAAATATTAGGATGATGAAGAGTATTAGTTACTTTTGTCGTCTTCACTATTGCCCTGAGAGAAAGGGACAGGTTGGTGGGTTGACAACAGTGAAAGGATAATTATATCTGTTTGATAGCCAGAAAGCCAAGACCACTAAAGGTTGGACAATCATGTATTCGTGGAATTGCAAATACCAAAATATCTGCCCTATTTAGTACACAGAAAGCCTGGTAATTGTATTGGAACCAAGGAAGGGCCAGAGAATATGGGAACCTCTCCTAAATACTACCTGTTTTGTGTCACTCTTGCTAAATGAAAGTAATAATCACCCTTACACCCCTTATCCCAATGGGATATGGCCTCAGGGCCAAGATTAAATAAGTTCTGCCTCACTATCCCAATTTATTGTCTCATAGTCTTACAGCAGAGACTGAGGTGGACACGTACAAGAGAGAGATGGAAGCATGGGCAAAGGACCAAGATTTGTTGCTGTAAAATAGAAACTGAAAGTCAGGATTCAGATTTACAATGTTACTGGCCAACATTTCTGACACTGATTCTGACCTAATCGAGTTTCTCCAGAATTGACTCTATTTACAGCTTACTAGGGTTTTAAGAAGTTAGCCTATCTGAGAAACCCCAGATCAAGAAAGGGAACTGTGATGCTCAAGCCCAAGATTGAGCCCCCTAAATATGCCCTCCTAACCAGGTCTTGGAAATTAGGCTGCTAATGAGACCCCAGAGTACCCCTTTGCACTCTTGTTTAAACTCACTGGACTCATGGAGTTTGTTGGACAAGGGAGAACCTCACTGTAAGCAGACTAGGGATGGGATTGGTTTCCCATAGAAGTTTTCTAGCCCTGGGCAATGCATTTTTAGGACTTCTGTCTAGCAGGATATGGGATATAGTATTTGTTTTTTTTCTCTTCTCTATTTACCAAATGAGAGTTTCCATTGCTTTGGTTCTGCATCTACTCTTTTATATTTGGTACGTTGAGGTGGTTAACTTCATTATTTAGCTTTAGCTTTCATTGCTGTGAGACTTCATAGCTGGATTTAGTCAGCAATGTGTACGATCCACACATGCTGGATGTGGATGTGGATTTGGGAAAATAATTAAGTTCTCAGGTGAGAACACCTTTAGGATTGCATGTATTCAATAAAAATTAAGCATGCATGCTGGGAAATCAGGGAGTGGGGTATCATCAGTATTTGTTGTTCATGTCATCTGGAGTGTCTTCACCCTTTTTCTAGCAACAACTTCCTTGGTTTTCATGAAGTAAGTTCCCTTGCCTATTCCATGAGGTGTCAACGGAGCTATTGTTCACAGTAGTCTCTGGCCACATGGATGAGTAGTCATTACATTCCTTTACCTAGAAATAGTGATTGGTGCAAAAAATAAGCAGATGACCAAACAAGCTAATCAGAGTCTTTTCCTGAGATTTTTATTTGGCCTCTAGGAGATAATAACTTGCTCTTTCAGCTAGGGTTTTCGTATCAGAATATTCTAAGATGAGTTACAGTGGCCACTTTCATCACCCAATTAAGGGAGAACATCAGCAAAAAGAGAGAATGAGACTTAGAAAGAGAAACAGGGCAAGAGAGAGAGGGATGAAAAGAGAAGAAAAGAAATAACAGAAGAAAGACAGACATTTACTGGAGTAAATGCTGACATTTAAGTCCCCGTCATTTCTGAAACAAGTTCTACCTCCAACTTCTGAGTTACATAAACCAATAAATTTTCCTTTTCCTTTAAGCTAGTTTGAGTATGTCCCCAGGAATTTTTACTCTCGTGTTACTCCACACTCAGTCTCTAACAATTCATCAAAATTTCCACTTAAGGGTCTCTACCAACTTACGGTTCCAGCAGCTTCTGTTTTTGGCTGATTCAGCAGATCTTGGCTGTGTTTCTTAGGATACTCCCAATTCTCCAGATTTCAGGATGGCAGTTTTCCCTGCAACCCAAGTTTCCTGTTAGGTCCAAAAAACCCCATTGATTTTCAATTTGTACAATTTTTTTCTCATCATAAGAACAGTATTATGGATTTACCTCTAAAAATTAAAATGCTTTATGATCTAGCTAATCCACTTCTGGGAATTTATCCAAAGAAACCCGAAACACTAATTTGAAATAATGCATACATCTTATGTTTATTGCATCGTTATTTACAATAACCAAGATGTAGAAGCAGCCCAAGTGCCCATCAATAGAAGAGTGAATAAAAAAGCTGTGGTACCTTTACACAATGGAATACTACTCAGCCATAAAAAAGAGGCAAATCTTACCTTTTGTGACAGCATGGATAGACCTGGGGGAAATTGTGTTAACTGAAATAAGCCAGTCAGAGAAAGACAAATGCCATATGATTTCACTCATATGTGGAATCTAATGAACAAAATGAATTAACAAGCAAAATAGAGACAGACTCATAGATAGAGACTAGGCTGACAGTTGTTGTGTGGGGGGAGGAGCTAATGGAGAGGTGGAGGGATTGAGCAAGAAAGAAAAAAACAGAGGGGAAAAACTCACAGACACAGAGAACAGTGTGGTAATTGCCAGTGTGAGGGGGCATGGAAGGAGGTAAAGGAGGGTACAGGGGGACAAGTGATGATGGACGAAGACTTGACTTGGGGTGATAAACATACAAACAGTGTACAGAGATGTATTGTAGAATTGTGCACTTGAAACCTGTAAGGTATTTTTCCCTCCAAGAAGGAAAGAAGAGGGCTCGGAGCCACAAAGTGTGGAATAATAAACAGCTTTATTGAGTATAGCGCATCCTGCCCAGCAAGGTTCCCTGGCACTGAGGTAAGATGGAGGCCAGGGAAATTGCACGGATTAAACCGTGTGGGAGATATTTAAAGGGGTCCCTCTAGGGAAGTCGAGCTAACATGACATGGTGAAATCCCACTGGCTGGTAGTCACTTTTTTCCAAAGGGTTCCTGCAAAGCTTCCTTTGGCACGCTTGGTTGTGGGCGGTCCTAGCCAAAGTTCGCGGGTCTGAGTTCCTCACATGACCATCCCCCATTATCCACCGACCTTACAAAACCCATATAATTTTGTTAACCAGTGTCACCTCAATAAATTCAATAAAAAGAAAATAAAAAGAACAGTAGTGATGGCTTCCACACTCTGTACATGTTGTAGCATAGATCAGAAGTCACCAGTGGATTTCTATTTGCCAGTTCCTTCGTGATCCTCCAAACCTTAACCCTTTCTTGGTTTCTATGCAGCAGGAAGGAAAAGAATATGGCTGCAAACTTTGCACCGAACGCTTATGACTCATTGGGTCCTGGGACCAGACACTTTGATGGAAGAAGTCAAGTGTTGTTTCTCAGCTCAGCACTCTGTTCTTACTGGGTGTAAACCAAAGCATCACCAATCTCTTAAATTCCCTTTAGCATTTATCAGGCTACACTACTTATTGATGAGTCTAAACATCTTTGACTGTAGCACCAATTCTGTTTGATGGTAATTTATCCATAGCTTGTTGCTCTCTCTCCCTTTTCCACTGCAGTCTTCAGTTTGGTAAACATTTCTTCCATTTTTATCATTGCTCATCTCTAGGTTTATTAAAGATTATAGCAGCACAGATCAAAAAGGGGCAAATAATCTGAATATTTTACATTTATGTTTGCTCACCAAGGTATATATGATCTGAGAGCATTTGGAAGAAGTATGATGTCTTGGATGCCTTGAGATAATATGAACTGCTGGTCACACTCAGTGTATTCAGTCCTTAGACCAGGCAGGTGCCCCCATTCATAATTTATTCAAACACCTTGCAGGATGAGCAGTTTTTGGAGGGGAAATCTGCTGCTGACATATTGGTGAAAAAGAAGAGATCAAATCAAAATTTTCTGCAGATGAAATGCAGTCTTAACTATTGTAGTCTTGTCATTTAGCTGTAGCCATTGAATGAAGTAAGACTCTCTCTATGTGTGTGATATGAACACAATCCTACTGATAGGTCAAAAGCTTCTGTGCTCTGGAACATGGTGTAGGATAGCACAGGGACTTAATGTTTTCCAAATCTTTGAGGTCATGTGGGTTAATAGCTAACACACTTTCCAACTTCTCGGAATGCTGGAAGTATGTGAAAAGAAGTAGAAAAGAATCATTATCTTATTTTTTTAAGCCCCAATTCTCCATGCTTCCCCTTTTTAATTTCAATGGTTCATCTTATCATTTTTTAAGACTTTTTTTTGTATCTTGGTAAAAATAAAGCTTGAAATGCTAAATTATTAGGAGCAGAGGATCAGTTTGAAATTATTGTGGCTGTATTTCACATTAGTACATGTCCCACGGAGAAGAAAAATATTGAAAATGCTGGTCATATTTCTTTACTTGCCACAACGTAAAAAATTGAACTATACCCATGATGACAGTAATCCAAACTAATTTACAGCTTATGTGGTGTATTAGAAGCCCAGTTCTGGCTCACTATGTGGGGAGCAGTTATATCCTGAGCTAGATTATGAAGATTATCTGCTGTTAGTCTTTCATCTCAAGCTAGAAAGTGAATGAGACTAGAACACTCTTCCCCACTGGGAGCCACTGGATGGTTCTATGAGTTTTAGTGTGATTTATGAATAACGTATATTATCTTGGTAATGCTATCAGATTATACCCATATCTAACCATTGAATTTTCTGCCTACCTGGTTAATACAAAGCCTTTCCATTCATTACACCAGACCATGGAGTATGGCTTGGGTTCAAAGATGAGCAAGATTACTAGCTTAAATTGAGTTCAAGTCTTCCTTTTCATAAGTCTTTTTACCAAAACTAAACCAAAAAAACAAAACAAAACAAAACAAGGAAAAGACAGGTAATTGGTTATGATTCTTCATTCTACTCATGTTTCTCCTGTAAATGTACTTGATATTGGTAGTCTTGGCTGTGTGGGCAGAGTAAGATGCCCACCAAAGAACAAAAACAGACTCGGCCATGTTTTTATTTTATTTATAAATATTTATTTATTGATTCTTAGAGAGGTGGATGAAGGGAGAAAGAAAAAGAGAAAAAAATGCATTGATTTGTTGTTCTACTTATTTATGCAGTTATTGGTTGATTTTTGTATGTGCCTTGACTGGGGATTGAACCCATAACCTTGGTGTATGGGGAAAACACTCTAACCAACTGAGCTTCCTGGCCAGGGTAGACTCTGCCATGTTTCAACCCAAAAGCACTTATGAAACTATACAAAGTAATAATTCTGTTGCTTAGGACTAATACAGATTCTAGTTCTTGAAATCCCTGTAGTGCTTAAACAGGAGTAATTGTCCTTTAACTGCAGATGCACTGGAGAAGCCAGACATTTTCCTTATATATCCACTTGGAAACTGTCCATGGGTGGCCCCAGGCAGGAACTGTCACCATCATTCATAACACACATGCATGATCTCAAGGAGAAGCTTGGTTTGGCTCCTTTCAACTAATTAATCTCCACCTGAGCACATCCTGTGCTGGACAGTGTCTGACTTCCAGGTGCTACCAACTGTGGCAACTCCTCTAGAGATCTCTTCTTACCAAGTACATGTTTCCTCAAATGAACTAGGTTCTGAATGGCTTCATTAATATCTTGGCATTGTTTTGGGTAAACTGGAAGCTCACCTCCATGCAAAAGTAGGTTCTAATGGGCATGGGGGACCTTAATTAACTCTTCAAAATTCTTGTGGCTTCAGTCAGTGCTGTGGGAGGCATTGAGCATTTTCAGGAAGTTGCCACTGGGCAGTATTGGACAGCACTTCACTTTAGGTATGTACCATTCTCCCCCACCCCCTTTTTTTGGCTTGAGACCTCTCTGATGTTGCAGCATGAAAAATCTCAGGAAATGGCTCTTCCCTCTCATATATTTAATCTGGAGATGCAGGGCGTGCATGAGGGCATTAGGGGACAAGGGTCATTGATAAATGCTTCCCTCTTTGAACTCCTGGATAGATGGTCTGAGTTACATTCATGAAGATCTTCAGAAGGTCTTGGTAGGATAAAACATCAATTGCTTATAGTCAATAACACTTCCTCGCATGGCTTCCCCTCAGTCCTGTCTCTCTGACCCTGCCTTTCACTCCTGATTCCTGAGGTCACCCTCAGAAATAAACTCTCTATAGCAAGCCTTTGTCTTAGACTCCACTTTCAAGGAAAGTTAAGCCAAGATACAAGGATCTAAGTCTTGTGCTAAGATGTCAGCATTGCCACCTCTGTAGCATCTATTTTCTGGACAATAAAGAACTTCTTTCAGTCTCATTGGGTTGTCTGCCATAGAACACTTGTAAAAATCCTCTGAAAGAAGTAACAGATGAGAAGCGGTTGAGGGAAAATAACCTTGACAAGGAAACACCAAGGGGTATTATGACTGTATCAGGATCCTGAGGGAAAACAGCTGGTATCCTCACATTAGAATAATTCAAGGATGGTTTATCAACAAAGGAATTCACACCAAAGGCATGGGTGGGATACAGGGAAACCAGCTGAAACCCGGGGTTAGCAGCTAACAGTACCCTTAGGACAGGATTGCCAGATAAAACACAGAATGCCCTGTTAAATTGGAATTTTATGTAAGCAATGAATAGTCTCTTAGTGTAAGTATGACCCCAAATATTGCATGGGACATGCTTATTTTTAAAAGTTCATTGTTCATATGAAATTCAAATATAACCAACCATCTTATATTTGTCTTTGCTAAATGTGGCATCCTTTTCTTATACTCAAAGGGAAGAGAGATGATTAGAGAACCTGTAAGGAGACAGTCATATAAAACAGGCTATTCTGGGAGAAGTAGTGAACTTGAGCTTAGGGATTCATGCAAATCAAGGCACCCTCACAGGAAAGGAATGGAGCATAAACACTGTGACCTCAGTTTCCCTTCTTCCTCTCATGTTCTGGTAGGGTTCCACTGGCTGAGCTCACCCAGACACCAGAGGGCCAGGGAACCTGTGGATACAGACCAACAGGTCAGCCTCTGTGGGTATGGGGCAGGGTAGAGAGGGTGGCAAGGGCATCAGGAGGGGAAAATGGGGAAATTCAGCACAGTGGCCATTCCTCCTCCTTCTTCAAGTGGTCCTTCTCTAAATATTACCCCAGACCCAAGTAAAATCACAGAAAGTGGCATCTCTAGATGAGAACCAGTGTCTGTAATTATCTTCTCTTCTCCCTTTCATTATTCTTCTGCCCTTGCCTCAGTGGTTTTATAATTTTGTTAATTCCAGACCTTTCACTGTAAAAACATCTTAAGTCTTTTGGGGAGGGGAGTAGAATGTGGGTATAAATAAAATAAAAATAGTTTCTTCACTTTTGGAGCTCTTCTGTAGCAAAGGCTCTTCCTAGTGTCACAACTCTGCAGGTTCTATTCCCCTTTAATTCTTTAATTTTAGAATTCTTAATTCTTTGGTTTTTCTACCTGTAGATTTTGCTTGTGCATTATACGCAGTAGCAGGTTCTTAACCTTTGTAAATGATATATTGAGAAACATTTGAAAATCATCATACTGGAAATGACCTCTGCAATCTATGGCTTGCTCTGCCTGGGGCATATGGTGGGTACATTTATGTCATGGTTCACAGCCATTGCTCAAAATGTCAATTTTCTAATTAGGACACTTTATTTTATTCCAGTATCAAATTTTTTAGTATTTTCTTTTGTGTCACTAACACTTTTATTTGTTTTTTTTTTCAGAGTGGTTTTCACAAAAAAACAATATTTTTTAGTCATATCATGAGTGAGCTACAGACTAAGCAGAGGGCGGCAAAGCAGTACTGAGAGGCAGATGCCAGAATCCCCAACTAGCTAAATGACTCATTCCTTCCCAGAGGGCATGATTCAGATTCACACTTCAGAACATAAAAAATAATAACATGCTGAGGAACTTCCCAGGTCACATTTTAGTTGTAAGAACTGACTGTTAAATGCTCAACTGTGAGGCATCCTTAATAAGAGCAATAGTTTGTCTATGTGGAGTGCTTACTATGTACCAGTCCTAGTGTAAGTACTTTACATGCATCATCTCATTTAACACCCACAACAACCCTATGAGTTAAGTGCTACTATTATACTCATATTTATATGTGTGGAAACTAAGGTTTTAGGAGCTTAAATAATTTTCTAAAGCTCCACAGCTAGTATGCTAAATAATATAGCTTTTAATATACATTTTCACATACTAGAACCCACACAGGAGGCAGATGAGAACTGATATGGTAGGTCCTCAGTGATTTTAGGGACTCTAGTTCTAAATTTATGCATATGATTTGAGTACGTCTATCCTCATGCTCACCTCTTGATCTAAAATGGTTGCTGGAACTCCAGCCATCACACACATACATTGCAACCTAGAAGCAGGACAAAAGATAGAATGGCAAAAATAAGCCATCTATTCTATTTATAACATGGCTAAAGTTTATTCCCAGGTCACAATCTAGTCCCATGACCTCACCTAACCACTAGGGTGGCTCTAGAAAATGGTCTTTTATTCTAAATAGCAATAAGTTCAGATTAAAATTTGTGGTGTTCTATACAAGGAAAAATGGAAGAATGAATATAAGGTTGGGCAACCACCATTCATTGTCATGGTGGTTGGTTGGGTTTAAACCCAGATGTTCTGAATCTAGAGGAGCCCCCATTCTCTAATGACTTCTAGACCATAGGCATTCTTGGTGCTATTTTATAAAATGCCAAAGCTTTTGCCATGGCATTTCCCCTCGTAAAGTCTCTTCTTTATTTTCAGTGTTTCATATACTGGAAAGGGTAAAGACTTTGAAAAAAGCTAACACCTTCACAAAATAGGTGTTCTGATGGATGACCAGTAAGAATGTGGGGTAGAAGCTGGGATAATAAGATGGAAGCCTAAGTATGTGGCTCAACCACAGACATAGCTGCCTGGCTATGTCTTTGCCAAATAAAACCTTAAATCTCAGGCCCATTGGACCTTAAAGAAACCAAACACATAAAGAAAGACCTATCATTGTTCTGCCTTCATTTATTTATTTTTTATTTATTCATTTTAGAGAGGAGAGGGAGAGACAGAGAGAAAGAGAGAGGAGAGGGAGGAGCTGGAAGCATCAACTCCCATATGTGCCTTGACCAGGCAAGCCCAGGGTTTCGAACTGGCGACCTCAGCATTTCCAGGTTGACGCTTTATCCACTGCGCCACCACAGGTCATGTTCTGCCTTCATTTATATTATCATTTCCTTAAATAAACTAATTCTCAAAAGAAAATATAACATGAAGAAATTTCACAAAACCCATGCTGGTAATGGTAATGAAAATTCTATCAGCAAAAACATGTTTGATTAATCATATACATGCATGATTTTTCTCTTATACCATCTGTTTAGAAGATGAAAAATGATTCTGCTAGTAGTTTGGCATAAAGTATATTTATAGAAAGGTTTTATTTATATTTTGCCAGTGCGTTCTGAGCCTGCCATGACATAGCTTTCGGAACTAGGTATACTAAAATCTTCAAATATTAATGCCAACGACATTCTTATCATTAAAACATGAAAGTTAAAATGTTTTCATATTCAGTTCATATTTTGGAGTCTGTGGCTGCAGACTGAACAATCTATTTGAAACTCAGTTTAAAAAATATTAAAATAGAACTTTCTAGCCTTGGTTAGTCTCTGTGATTGATGGTATCTAAATGAGTCTGGTTAGCCAACTTAATTTCCTGGATATTCAGCATTAAGAAACACAAGGCTTATCTTGATAAATATTTCCACAGAATGTAATAAATGTAATCACTGATTTTTAGTGATGAAGAAACCACATTATAGGAACTCCAAAGTAATTGTGACAAGGGGGAAAAGTCTACAAGGTAGAATTGAGACATTGGATCTTTGGCTTTAGCATACTTAAAGCAGAAAAATGACTAAAGAATAACACTTGGGTCGTCTTAAAAAACAACAACCCAGCCCTAACCCACTGTCACATTCTTACTCATGCACATAGTGCAGAAGTTAAATATTCCATTGCATTTTGTTGTGTTTTAACTCCCAAGGATACCTGTGTACCTTAATGAGCCACTTGAGACAAAAGAAAACCCTGTCACTTTGTGTGTTTTATGAAAAAACCAATGGAATGTTTACACTATGGGGATGGTTCTGGAAGGTAGCTGTCTAACTCTTGTTGGTTACCTGCCTCAAGTATCACTGATACATAACAAAACTTTCCCCACTTTGCCTTGTTAGAGTTTCTACTGATTTTGAAATATTGTTACACTAAACCCACAGGATGAGTCAGTTTGCAGTAGACTAATTCATACAGAGATGGGAGAGGTTAAGTGTAGAAAAATTGGATATTACTTGTGTTCGGCAAAATTAAGTTCATGCAATAAGCCCAGTGGACAAAAATACATTCACAGATAACAATCTGAGAAACGTAAGCTTTATGCTGTATCCAAGCCCAACCATTCTTGACTTCTAGAATATTTAAGGCAGATCCATGTGATCTTGGCAAAAAAAAAAGTTTTGCCTTATTTAAAAAGAAAAAAATATTTTACTCATAGAGTGTTTTCTCTAAGAATCCTGAAGGCATTAATAAAAAAATCAATAGCTTGTGCCATTTGCACATAACAATGAACACACACAATTCTCCAGGTGTTTGTCAGCAGAGACTAGTGGGAAGGGACATTCAGGCATCTTAAGGAGGTGTTGTTCTTTCTGGCCCTGCCAGGAAAAGAGCCTAATGTTAGTTGGAATAGAGACAAGCACAGAACAATTAACTGTAGAAAATGTCAAAGATCTGTCAAGGAATTCTCTGTAGCAGAACTCCAGAACCCATGTTGAGACAGATCTTACCAGGAGGAGATACTTAACGAGTGGAAACAGTGGGAAACATTTCAGCTCTCTTGCCTGACCATGCCTCACTTAAAGGGACAAACATCCTGTCTCTGCAGGTGTCTGCAGGGCCCTGGGCAAAAACCTTACCATGCATGAGCCTTGTGCCCAGGAGGTCAGCTCAGGCTAAGCTTAGTCCTTTGTTCCACTTGCTGAGACATTAGCAAAAGCATCAAATATGAAATGATTGCTAGTGATTTAGATACAGGATCTACTGAGTACAGTCACATTCCAAACTCTGGCCTGAGCGCTTTACAAATGTTATATTTTTAATTCTCACAACTACTCTATAAGGGATGTTTTAGGTGAATTTTTGCTTAAAAAGTAGGGGAATACATCTTTCAGGCTTCATGCTGATAAGAAAGTTCTTTTTATAAGACAGTGAGTAGAAGAGTCAGAATTGTGAAACAGATAACCGAGTCAGAAGGGGTTTGTTTGTTTGTTTGTTTGTTTGTTTGTTTTCCCCAGTAAAGTGCCTATACTTTCATTTAAGAGCCTTTTAAATAATAATCAGAAACAACATGACCTGTTTTTTCAGTGTTCTGAGGCCGAGATCTCTCTTCTTAAGTGATGAAGGTTTTCAAAGTTCTGAATAGTGATTAAAATCTATTCCTTCCTCCTTTACCATCAAACATCCACTCTCTCTTGAGTGGACTATAAAAAAACAGCATGACCATAACACAGTCACATTTCTCTCCCTTGAGGGGACCCGCTTCCCTCTGGCACCTCAGAAGACTGGCATCAATGGAGTCAAGCGGCAACTTCTCACTCGGAGCACCAAGGGAGGCTGTTACAGAGTAGCAAGGATGCAAAACACGACAATTGTTTCATGACACCCTAAGTTCTGTTTCATTTCTTTCATTTTAACTTAATATACTGTTTTGTTGGAGTGGAATGATTCAAGCTCTACTTTTCTCAAGACAGTTTTGTATATTTGATATGTTTGAAGATCTCAAAACAATTGTCATGTAGCAAATCACCAAAAAGTAGCCCAGGCCAGCATTCATAGTATTGATCCTAGTTCTCCTAGCCCAGGAAGACGCTCTCACTATCCTTGTTTTATACATGAGGAGATGAGGCTCAGAGAGGTTAAGTAAGTTGACTGAGTTTATATAATTAGAATATGGCAGAGGAGGGTATTAGAAATCAGAGTATGTAATTTAAAAACTGGTTCTCTGGGCCCTGGCCGGTCGGCCTGGCGTGTGGGGGACCCGGGTTCGATTCCCGGCCAGGGCACATAGGAGAAGCGCCCATTTGCTTCTCCACCCCCCCTCCTTCCTCTCTGTCTCTCTCTTCCCCTCCCGCAGCAAGGCTCCTTTGGAGCAAAGATGGCCCGGGCGCTGGGGATGGCTCCTTGGCCTCTGCCCCAGGTGCTAGAGTGGCTCTGGTCTCGGCAGAGCGACGCCCCCTGGTGGGCAGAGCGTCACCCCTGGTGGGCGTGCCGGGTGGATCCCGGTTGGGCGCATGCGGAGTCTGTCTGACTGTCTCTCCCCGTTTCCAGCTTCAGAAAAATACAAAAAACAAACAAACTGGTTCTCTGATTTACTATACTGTTTCTTGGAAGCTCATATAGTTGCATATTCATCTTGAGCAGTTACTAAATAATAATAAACTAGGGAAAAAATATGGACAGGTGGTTTCTGATTGTGTTAAGGATCCAGGTAAGGGCAAATTCATTTGGCAATATTAGATCCGAACCCCAGAGAATTTGTTGCTGACACTCTCATTGGAATAAATCCAGTAAAATGTTCCAAAAGTCTCTTCAAGTTTCTGGGATTGTTCATTAGTCAATTAATTTTCTTTCAAGGAAACTCTTAAAAGGATTTTTTAATTTGGAGGTTGAGGGTGAAGATGCTAGCTAAACATATTACTTGTCCTGTATAAAAATATGTTGAAAGCCTACATTCCTAGAATCAGAATTAGGCAGAAAGCTGGACTGAGTTCAAAGAATTGTAAGACAAATAATTAGGAGCTTGGCAGAAGTGAATAGCAAAGAAAGAGTAAAATTACCGAATGTTAGATTAAACCAGAAGTGAGGAATGAGGGCAAGATAAATGGAGCTTTTTGAGATTTGTGAGCCTCCAATACAGCTATGAGGGACTAGATGGAGCATAGTTTGTCAGAGTGACAGTGTGGATTTAATAATCAAAAATCATCTTGGACTGTGAACTATGCGAAAGCAAGGAAGTCAGCACTTCATCAAAATGGCGTTAACTTGGGAAAACACTGTAAATAAAAAGCAGGAGCAAAGCAGACTATATTTATAAATATCAAGATATGTGAGTGAGTTTGTGCTTGAGAAAAATACAAAAAGTTCGTTGGGCATATCTGAGGCAGATACCAATTATTGTTTAAGCTAGCCAAGACCTGTTGGAAGCACAGAGCTACCTAAATATTCTTTGCCTACTTGGCAAGTGCTCCCTTCAACTTTATTTCTTCCTCAAGAGGGCACTGTCACCCCATCTCTAGAAAGGGTGCTGCTAGGTGTGGGTTTCACACTGAATGTTGACAACATCTCTCTCTACAGGAAGGAACCTGGTTATAGACCAATAAACCAATAACGAGACTTCCTATTTTAGTTTCAAATATCTCTAGAAACAAATTGCATTTTGTTTAAACCCAGACTGATCATTAAACAAAAAAATAATCTGGTGTATTTCAGAGAAAAAAAAACCTGTGAGACTGTGTTCATGGACTCAAAAGGCAAGAGATGAAGTTCAGCTGAACTCCAACAATTATACATGATTGTGCATTCATATGTGCTGGATATTTTTCTTAAGTCTTGGTGGGAGCATGAAAAGAGACCTTATTTTGTATGTGGGACTGGTATACAAACCGGCAAGCACACATTAGTGACAAACAGTCTTTGTTAAAACGTGGGCAGCAGACATGGCAGAGGTATGCCAAAGAAAGTGTAATGATCCTCTGTCAAACATACACTTTCATTTGGTCAAGAAATGTTATACACAAAAGGATACATCTCCACTGAGGATTTGCTGTGTTCTTTCAACATTTGCTTTCATATGTAATAACATGCTTTGTTTCTCCTAATCTTTATTATTAAATCTATGCTTGGGTGGTAAAATTCATAAATAGTATGATATTGTGCTATATTTTCTAGACTTTTTTGAGTAATACGATGCATTGTACACCTATAGTTCTTTTATTTTTGGGTTCTGGGCTAACGACCGTATGGTAGGAGTCACTATTTATAAAGGCTATATAAAAGCAGAGTTTTCTGCTTTGAGCGCATAAAATTAACAATAATTTAAACCTAACATTTAATGATACATTTACTGTATTTCCCCATACATAAGACATTTCCATGTATAAGATGCACCTTAATTTTGGGGCCCAAAATTTGGGGAAAAATGTATTACATAAAGTTATTAAACTCAAGTTTTATTCATCATAAAATTCATAGAATTTCTCATCACTGTCAAAACTCCCATCCATTAGCTTGTCCTAATCTGTGTCTGATGATGAATCACTGTCTTAAACAATAAGCACAAAAACAAGTGCAAAAAAGTGGGAAATGCAAGTAAAAAAAAAACTACAACCCCTGTATAAGATGCACCCAGTTTTTAGACCTCAAATTTTTCAAAAAAAGAAGCATCTTATATATGGGAAATATGGTAATTGGTATTGTGCTACAAGGTTATTAGGTATAAAAGGTAAGCAGTTCACATAATTAATATTAGTTTATCTAGCAAAGCCAAATTTTGGTGTTTACTCCTCATTCTACTTTGACTCTGATTATTGATATAAAGTCACTAACAATTTGTCATTTTTCTCTGAAATCATTTTTTTTCTCCATGTCTCCTTCCTTTTGCTTTTTTCCTCCTCCGTCCCTTTACTTTTCCTTTGTCATAATAACCATTGTAGTCGCCGCTGTTACTGTCATCATCTTCCCCTGCACACTGTCATGCTCTGACATCCACATATACGAGAGAGTTGGGATCTAACTCCAAACACTGGAGAATCTTTGTTCCAACCCCCCATCTTCCTGTGCCCAGGGCTGAGGTTCTCAGGGCTTTGCTTTGTCCACCAGTACTTAATCCCTCGGATAAGCTGTATGAATTTCCTAAGACTACTGTAATAAATCATCACAATGGCTTAAAACAACACACATTTATTCTCTTACAGTTCTGGAGGCCAGAAGTCTGAACTCTGAGTGTCAGCAGGGCCGTGCTCCCTCTGAAAGCTGTGTGGGAGGATCCTTCTTGACTTTCCCAGCTTCTCACGGCTGCTGGCAATTCTTGGCTCCTCTTAGCTTGCATCACTTCTCACATGGTGTTCTCCCTGTGTATCTATGTGTCAGATTTGCTTCTTTTTATGTCACCAGTCATACAGGATTTAGCCCACTCTAATCCAGTATGACCTCATCTTAACTTGATTACATCAGCAAAGGTCCTATTTCCAAATAAGGTCACATTCACAGACTCTGGGTAGACATGAACTTTAGGGGGACACTATTTAACCCAGTACACACCTTATCCCACACTCATTCGGAGGAGTTTTTGATTTGGTTTCTCTTCCCACTCTCCATTTCATTTGCTGCTACATTTTTATACCTAATCAATATTTAATTTAATGTTTATTAATTTAACTATTTGTTAAAAGACTAATACTTCAGATGAGTACTGTCTAGGAGGCTTGAAGCTGAAATAGCTGTGAGGTCTGAGACGAATTCAGTAGAAACACTGTGTGGAAAGAGGGAGCTGAGGCCAAGGCCAACGCCACAGGGGTGTGGGGGAGGCGTGGGGGGCGAGCGGGAGACTGGACAGCTGAGAGTGTTAGAGCAGAAGTTTGAAAGGAAAAGAGTTGACTTCAAGGAGTGGGGGACGGGTGAGAAGTCAAGGTTGTTGGGACGCAGATGCAGTCCTGGAGCTGCACACACGGAGTTGATGGGAAGGTTGCTCTAGGAGACGACAGCATGAGACAGAGATCTAAAACCAACCGTGATGACCTGATCCCCTTCCTCTCGCTCACCGTTTCCCCACCAAGAGAAATCTCTGCTAACTGCTAGCTGCTTTTAAAGAGAAAGAAAAAATATTAAAACCCAAATATCGCCAGGAAAATGGACTCTGGATTGAATTTGGTAGAAGTGCACATGGTAAGGGTGGTTCCTCTGCTCCTGATCCTGAGAAGAAGATAAAAAGTGGCATCTCTAGGGGAGACAGCAGGCTCCTGGTGGAAGAAAGAATGAAGCGGAAGCAGGGGTCTTCGTTTGAGGTTTTGCTGAGAAGCTGGCTTGCTTATCTCTGTCTCTACAGGGACATGCATAGAAGTGTTTCATATTTAGAGCAGCTGGGCCGACCTACATCTCAGCAGGTGTTTCCTGTGGGAGAGCCCTACAGATAATTATTACCAAGTCGTATACTTAGTATGGTAAAATTCATGGGTGACACATGGATGACACAGAATTAACTGTCATGTTTATTCAAAGCCCTTGAAAGGGCTTGGAGCCCCATTCATTCTGGTTGTCACAGCAGACCCTTCAAATGACCTATATCAGGTGATGAATAGAAAATCCTACTAAGTCATATTTTAAGGCCAGAGCAGAAATTTTAATCAACCGGATGTTCTGGGCAGGGCTCAAGGTTATCTTAGAGCTAGTGTCAGCTAGCTTGCATAGACTCAGAGAGTGTTAGACCAAAGAAACATCTGAGATGTCTTCTGATCCAGCCCCCCCCCCCTTCTACTAGAGAGAAAACAGAGGCCTAGAGAGAGAATTGATTTGTCCAAAAGTCACTGAGATGCTTCAAGGCAAAGCCAGGACTCAGATCCAGGTGCCCTAAGCCAAGTGCTTCTTAGACAACTGTGCTGCAAAACATCCACAGCCACCTTGTGTCCGTCACACTTCAGAGCGCCGTAATGATGGAGGCCTTTGGACATCTTCGAGCAAAGGCAATATACAATAAATACATCCAAAAAATAAAAATAAGAAAATGTGTTTATTCATTGACCACATTTTTATTATATACCAATTTTGTACCTGAGAGTGCAATAGTGCTGAGTCATTTTTTGAAGATCAGATCCAAAGACACATACTGTAGCATTGAGGATCACCATCTCAATTTTGGTCAACCTTCTTGCCTTTAGCTTTATTTTCCTAGGTCAAAAAGTATTTTCTACAAGTCCTATTGCCCTCAAATAAAATACTCCCATAGTTGACAGTAATGAGGGAAGAGAAGGCAGGGGTGGTAATGAGGCTATGAAGGCCAAGGTTGATGTAAGAACGTTAACATCAGTTTTGTCCCATTGAGCCCCATTGTCCCAGTGGGGCTAACATTTGACCACTTGGTGGTATGGCATGTATGAACATGTAGAAACCACTCTCTGCAATACCCTACATCCCTACTCTCATATTCTTTTAGGAAAAGGTACATATTTGGACTAAAAGGTAAATGTTACTAATCATTCCCTCCACTGTCTACTCTTTCTTCCTGCTGTAGTTCTGAATTACGAGTATGTGTGCTGAGTGGTGGAACAAGATGATGAGTTAAACCATTGCGGCTGGCTTAGCAAAGTGAAAGCTGTATTTTATGTGCTTCCATTGTAAATTATGCCTACATTGCTAGAGGTTCTTTTTTCTTGCCTAGCATCTATATGCTTTTCTCTCTGCTGTTTTATATCTATCATTAAGTCTTCAAGATTCCTCCTTTAAAGTAGCTGGAAAGCTTTTCTTATTCGCTCTGTCCACTGGGCAAACCATTGTCTCCACAATGAAAGGAAATACAGAAATCTCTTGTTTCAGGGTTTTTCCTGTCTCTGGACCCAAATGATGTTTTCATAAGACATCAATGTCCTTGTAGCATTTTCTATGCAGATGTGTCCCAAATGCCACCAGAAGTTGGATTGCCTCTATGACTCGGATCTGCTCGTAATCTGACTTAATATTTGAATTATCATATCATTTATTTTCAAGATGCTATAATTGCTTTCTCTTGCTTTTTTGGATCAACCAGAATCTAAACATTTATAAATTCTATTCTATATAATTTTATTTACCCAGACTCTCCCTTATGCCTCCTCTCTTCCTATCAGGTGGACTACCATAGTGATTCACCTCTGCCCTACGCACTTTTTATTTATGGGCTTTTGCTTTTGATTATGTGGTTCTTGCCCCCAATGCCCAGCCTCTTACCATCCAGACATTGTTTCACCTATTCCAATCTTGCCTATACTTTAAAACATATTCAAAGCACCAGTTACCTTATGATATACCATTTGTAGTTACCCTGGTTAATAGTGATTTCATCCTTTCTGGACTTTCTGTTCTGAAATCATAAACTGTAGAACCTAATGATGTACATATAAGACTTAGTTATATGCTATCTTGTATCATTTTGCACTTTTAAGCACTTCATTCGTAAAATAGAGATCCTCATATCTTCATTGAAGGGTTCCCACATGAAACGTGAATTGCAGGATTGAGTCTTGATGAGGTCCTATCTCCTTCCCTTCCCCTTTATCAAAGGGTTCATGTTATATCTGATAATATTGTGTCCTTCATAGCAGGTATTAGATTCCAGCATCTAGTAGTTCTAAATCAATACTTATAGATGAGAACATGGGTGACCCAGAGACCTATACCCATAAATTCTGACATCAAATACATAATCTTCATTCATAATATTTCCAATTTCTTAAATCAATATTCTAAAATTATGATATCTAGTCATTTATTGCTACAAACATTCATTTTACCCCACTTATTGGTACTTAAAGTTAAATATTATTCTGAAACATGTACAGAACAAAAATCTCTCTTGAAGGCATAGCATCACCATTACTTGTTACGCCCTTTTCTTTGAGACATGAATACCACAAGTTGGCAAACCTTGCTATAAAGTGCACATTTTCTTTCTTTCTTTCTTTCTTTCTTTTTTTTTTTTGTATGTCTTGCTTTTCTGTTGGCAGCAGAGGAAACCAGAGCTCCAGAAATTAGGAAGCTTGGCTGAATTGAGTCCAACTTTCCAATTCTCAAAGCCCTTGTCTGGATAGCTGCCCCTATAAGGAAGTGGTCAGTTTTTACTCTTGGTTTTAAAAGTAGTCTTGTTCTACTCAGATGTTCTTTCACAAACCTTTTTACTCACTAAAATGAAAACATTTGTTCCCAACTTCCCAAACATGGTTTAGAGTTGTCAACTGCTGGCCAGGCTGCACAATTACGCCCTGGAATAAAAATATCCCAAATCATATTTAGTTCATGTTCAGCTACTATCTAGAAAAGCTTGTTTGAGTTTTCTGTGTAGCAATAAAATTCACACTATATACAATTATCCTCAGCCGTGTATGTTCTGCAAATAATTTCCAGTTTAGCAGTAGTTATCTCCTAAAGCAATATTCCTTCACTAGATGGTATTGTGCGATAAAGCAGATCTTCGCAAAGTGTTCTAATCATCTAAATCTAAGACAAAATATTATTTATTTCAAATGGTCAGCAGTGTTCCAAATGCCATTATAAATTAGATTAGAAATTATCAAGTTGGTATGTAAACATCCACTAATTTACCTAGTGTCTGTCTGGTTCTTTTGTTTGATATTGAAGAATTTAAATAATTTAAGGTTGTTTAACTCTCCGTTCAACCATTACTTCTTGGATATTTACTAGGAACTTCCCAGTATTTATTTAAGGATATTAGAAGCGCTTGGGGAGGATTTTGTTTTACTGCCCAGGAGGTTGGTAGAGCTATGTTGTAGCGTTTGTAAAGATAAGGTGGCAGCAGGCTTACAACTTGGCTGTTTGCTTGGAAAAGTCATTCTCTCTATTTCTTCCATCAGGAAACCACCCAAGTTGCTTATCTCTGTTGAGAGATTACCACCACTGCCACTAGAGTGGCAGCTCTGAACAGAACTGAAGAGACAACCAAATTCCTTTACAGTGTTCTTAGTCTCCCATTTATTTTATTTTATTTATTTATTTTCTTATGTAATTTGGAGCTTTGGAGTCAAACGAATCTATGCTCTTCCATTTTCTAGTTCTAGGTCTTCAGAAGATCAATCTATCTGAGCCTTAGTTTTCTATCTGCAAAGTGGGGATATGAAATGTCTTTCCTGGAAGATTATTGCAAGAATTAAATGAAATCATTTGTGAGGCCACCGAGAAAGATTTTAGGTTATTTTGCTCTCAGAGCAATCCTTTCTTGTGTATTACTAGGAACCATGAGCTATCCACTTAAAACTTGAAAGGCATGATTTCCCTTATCATTTTTTAAGCACCTTGAAACTTCATTCTGGAGCTCCCTTTCCCAGTCATAACCCATTCTCAAGGACCTGAAAGTCATCAGACTAAATTATAAATTACTGATAACAATTTAAATACTTCATCCATAAATTAGATTTTTTTTTTACTCCAATGTTTCTTCCAGAGCTTTAGGCTGATGCAATATCTGACAAGCTGTAGGATTACAGGCACTAAATTGTAGATCCTCTCAATCAATAATTATGTGAGTGCCTACTATGTGCCAGGGGTTGTTTTCATGTTGGGAGCATTGCAATGAACAAAACAGATGAAAACTCCTGGTAGTTCTCTGGTTACTCTCTCTGAAGTATCAGTTATGATGGTTAATTTGACCATATCCAAGCTGACTAATAAAGAAAGAGCAACACAATAGAATGAGGTGAAAATTAAGAAGGCAAAGAAGCACAGATTGTCTGAGGCAGAGACAGCTTCACTTCTCCCTTGGACCACCCTTCCCCCCACCCCACCCCCACCCTCTACTCCTTACAAATAGCTCTTCTGCAGCCAGATGGGGTTAAGGACTGCATTTACAGCTTAAAATGCTCAAAATATAGCTAGTGGTGATGGGGGATTTGGTTTATTAGTTCATTTTTATGTATGAGAGAAACTGTAGTAGAAAAAAATTCAGTGTTCATCTTTTTTCAATTTGAGTCTAAAAGATTTTTGGCATTAAAGCTCTTTCAGTTTCAAATGTTCCAGCTCTAACTATATTTATGTGATGCCAAACCAACTAGTTGAAAAATTACAAGTGTGGGAAATTAGCCAACTCTTTTGTCTACAAACTGTCAACCAACCAGGTTGCCTGATTTTTTTCTTCATTAAATCGTCCCATCATTCAAACTGAATTGGCTGACAATAGCTGGCAAGACTCAAACAAAGCACAAATTCTGCTTTGTATAATTCAAAGTATTAATTCATTGTCCTCTGGTAGAACATTCTAATTGTTGAAACTACAGATAGTACAGAAAATATAAGAAAACAAATATTACCCTAAGTCCTATCCTACACAAATATTGATATACACTTGCAAGACTTTTTATTCATATTGTATTTATACAAAGTGGGGCAAAAATAAGTTTATAGTTGTGAGTACGGAAAACAGTTTATTGTTGTAATATTATTTATTATTTATTGTATTATTTTTCATATGAACAACGGTAAACCTACTTTTGCTCAACCCTCTATATAGTAAAATACTGTTCTAGACATAATTTTCATACAGATTTTTTTCTTTTTGTTTAATGGTATACAATAAACATGTTACTAAATATTCTTAAAAACTGATTTTTTTGCATATTTTTCACATGGATGCACCATCATTTATTAACCAATTTCCTATTAGTAAACATTGGGTTATTTTCCATTTTTAGCTACTATAAGAAAATCTGCAATAAACTTAAAAATAATAAATCATTGATTGTATTTTTGATTATTCCCTTAGTTCAAAGTTTTAGTAATAAAATATTTAGAAACTCTTAATCCATACTGCCAAAACTTCTTACCAGAAAGTTATAGCAAATGGTTATAACAAATTTATATCATTACATACAAGCTATTTATAAAAATGCTTCCTCTACTCTCTTTTAATTTTTAAACTTTGCCAGTTTGATAGATGAGAAAAAAAATGCTTTAATTTATATTTCTTAAATTACTAATGAGAATCAACATTTTTCATTTTTGTTGGCGCTATGCATTTTTGTGATTATTCTTATTTCTAAATGGCTTCTCTTCAAAATGAGGAAAAGCAAATAGCAACAGAAGTCTAAAATAATGTTTTTCAGTTGCTATCTTTAGAAAAATCAGAAAAAGCACTTTCATAAATGTCTTTTCCCTTTGTTTCTCAAAGAAACAAAGTTTTTGACTCATTTGCTCTTACAGCAATTAATTTTGGAATTACTAGCTTAGTCCTCGTTAAGAAGCTTTAATAAAATACTAGCGTTGAACTGAAGAAGTTGAAAAAGATAAAGTTCCTGCCAAGTGGGTGCTGATTTTGAAGCTGTCTTGGATGACACGTGATTCAAATGGTGTCGTGTCTGAAGGTCATGATAGGCTTATCTTTGGAAGGCTGCCTCCTCTTACCTTCCCAGGAAAGGCTGTGGTTAAGCTGTTGAAGCTTGAAAGTACTTATTGGCTGCCTCCTTGAAGTCATTAACAGAAGCTCCATGTCCTGAAAGTGGTTATTCTAGAAATTATATAAAGCAAAATTAACAATTATTCTTAATTACTTTTGCTCATGTGGTCATTAAAATCAAATGCTGTCAGCCCATTCATTATTATGGAGTCATAACGCTGATATGGTCATTTCCTTTGATTTTGCCTGCATTTCCTTCCCTTTGTGCCAAAATCAGCAGATCACACGCTTATCTATAAAAAGAAAAATCCTGTGGTAGTTCTGAAACGACAAACTAATTTGCTTTCATAGAGCCTTTTTCAGATTTCATTTTATTTTTAAAATAATGTAATTTTTTTTTCTACATTGCTATAAATTTTAAACAAGAAAAAGTATCAAAATCAGCACATGGCTAGTATGTCTGGGCCCAGGCCCTATAAATAACCATGCCAGCTAGACCTAATGTGGAAAATGGAAAACCAGATCCTGTTAACAAAAGGAAAATTCCATTTTTCATACATGGTACTGCTCTTATTTCTGGCCAGTGAAAAGCAAGCACTTTCTTTTTCTCAGTATTTATTACATTAATGTGTTGGCAATACGAGTGTTTCAATCTTTAGAGTAAAGGCACAAATCTATCACCATGCTCATTTCACTGAAAGCTTGCTCTCTGCAGAAGCAAATTGATGCTATCCTCCATCTTATTCTCTATCTTAAACTAGTTGAAATTGAAAGGAAGCTCCCCACAAACTCCAAGTTGGAACATAGAGAGGCAGAATCTTTCTTTTTAGATAGGACTTACTCGGTGGGTACCCCCTGACCAGTAGAGAAGGGAGAAAGAAAAGGGAAGATGAGAAGGTGGTGAAGCAGCACCATATTTTAACTAGCTCTGTCTTCTAAGCACATCTTTTTGGCCATTTCTCCTTACTTACAAGCTATTGTACATTTGATATATTCTTTTTCTCTTACTCTATGGAATAATTTTCTTTAATAGAGCAGGACTCTTATGACAAGAGAAAGTTAAAGAGTTACTCCTCAAGCCAGGAAAAGCATTTGCCAACACTGTATTTTCCCCAACATTATAAATACTCAAAAACACTCAAATATTCAAAAAATTTCAAACATACACATTAAAGTTGAAATAATTTTGTAGTGCACATCAGTATATTAAAAGTGTGATTTCACCATTAAAATGTACTCTCTTTTATCACTATCCATCTATCTAAGCCTCTACCCATCTCTCTTTCTTGATTTCTGGTACTAAGGTGATAAACACATAGTGTAAGACAAAGTACAGAAACAAACCATAAAGCATGGTAATATTAACAAATTGTCTGATAAGAGATTGATAACACTATTTACTACCATCATCTCAAGAGTGTAAAATGCACCATGTACTCTGCTAAACCCTTCACAGAAGTTTCATCCTCCCCCCCCCCCCAGTGATCTTGTGAGGTAAGTACACTACCCTCTATTTAAAAAAAAAAACACTGAAGATCGAAGGGCTAAAAAAAAATTTGCCAATGGTCTTACTGTTACCAAGAGGCTCACCTAACTCACAAAGAAAGAAGGGATATAAAGATATAAAAGGCCAACTAAAAATATTATTCAACTTAACATAATAAATAGAAAGTATATATTTTCTACCAATTGGTAAAGACAGTCATAATTTCAGTGACCCTCACAAGGGCAAGCAGAGGAAGCAAAGTGGTTTTCTCAGCATTATCTGCAGCATTCACACAACACTGATTTAATTCATTATCAGACCTCAGCATAACCCCGTAATGGGTAATTCAGGTTCACACAGTTCATTATCTTTGACTTTCTTTTGTTTGCTTCACAGATGGAGTGCTTTACAATGTCTGTGAAATATTTTCCATCTGGATTAGATCAACCTCAAATGGAAGTCAAAGAGGTGCATACTCCTGTGCATCCATTGGGATATCAGGATAGAAAGACTTATCCAAAAACAACACAAGTTGTGTTTCTTAAATTGGACAACAGGGAGAACTAGCACAATGACTAATAATCACTTATGTGCTTTGCCTTTGGTAGCTTTAGACTGTGTCTTCCTCAGCTATTACTAGACTTTTGTAAGATGGCTATGGTGACAGCCAATGGGCTGTCAGTTGGATAATTTCTTTTAAAGTATTTCTTTCCTTCATCTGCTCACATTCCATATTTATCTTGTTCTCATTGTCCTCTAAGTGATTACTGGTGATACACTGCCTTTTAATGACACTTTTACCTACCTCCATTCATGTTACTCTCACAATGGCTCTCTAATGGGGAATAAAAAAAAGAGACTGATATGTAGAAATTTCATTCATTTGTTCATTCATTTATTCAACATTTAAAGACCCCTATCCCTCTCACAGTTACAGAGCTGAGAAGATAGACTTTAAAAAAAAATCTTATGGTGAATAGAGAAGGTATATTAATAGATAAATAGTGTCAGATGTAAAAAGTGGTAAACAAGATTTAAGTAAAGAGTGTTGGGGGGCAGAGAAGAGCAGATGGCCAAGGTTAGGTTATCTTCCATTGGTAGCAAAGTCTCAGAGAGAAACCAGGTGGTCTGATTCTTTGACTAAGACTTCTTTCATTAACAAAAATAAAGGTTACTCTTCATAAATTATTGTTTCACATATATAGAATGCTCTAAAAAATACTTAAAGAGGTTTACAAAAAAGTACACATAAATCAAATCATTTGTACATGGATTTTTAACCTTTTCAGAGCAGACAAACATGAAAGGTGTTTTTCTTCTTACCTTTTCTTTCATTTTTTCCCCCTCACTAGCCTGAACACAAGGATAGCTAGATTCATCCTAGGATGTCAAGCTGCTTGGGAAAGTCTCTGAGGGAAAAAGTCTATGGTTTACCAATTCTTATCCTCCCCCAACAGCTAACATAAATATGTAAATAGCCTGACCAGTTAGTGGATAGAGCGTCGAACTGGGATGCAGAGGACCCATGTTCAAAACCTTGAGGTCACTGGCTTGAGCGCGAGTTCATCTGGTTTGATCAAGGCTCACCAGCTTGAGCCCAAGGTCGCTGGCTTGAGCAAGGAGGCACTTGGTCTGCTGTAGCCCCCGGTCAAGACACATGTGAGAAAGCAGTCAATGAACAACTAAGGAGCTGGAACAAAGAATTGATGCTTCTCATTTCTCTTCTTTCCTGTCTGTCCCTCGCTGTCCCTCTCTCTGTCTCTATCACACACACACACACACACACACATACACACACATATATGTGTATATGTATATGTATATGTATATGTATATGTATATGCTAAAGTCTCCTACAGGCTAACAGATGTATGTCCCACTGCCTCTCAGCTTTGTCTAATCCTGATCTACATATCCCTCCCACCAATTCCAACATGCTTCATTTTTCAAATGTTGTCATCAGTCTTCACTGTTTATTTCTAATGTGTTTCCAGGGCAAGCCTGGGGGGTGGACAGGGTAGGGGGAAAGGTGATGAAGAGCCATTTTTCATACCAGTAGGACACCAAGGACCATTTCATATGTAATCATTTTTATAATCTTCCACTGAAATGGCTTCAGTTACTGGTATTTTCCTTTAAAAGTTAGTAGCAGTCTACTTTCCATGGCTTGGGATATGGTGTCCAGAAAAATAAGAGGAGGTAGGAGAGGAGGATAAAGAGACAGAAGGAGAAAGACCAACACATACTCTGAAAGAGAGGAAAACAAAATAGGAATTCAGGGTGGTAAAACCTTGTGACAGTTCTGGATGAGAGTTGGACATGGTACTTAGTCTGTTGGACTAAATTAAACCAAATGAGAACAAGCTGTTACTGAGCTTTTAACTAAAATGTTCAATTTTTGTTATTCTTTACTTTTTTCCTTCTAAAATGAATGTATTAAAAACAGCTCCTCTTCCTTTAAAGGAGGTGACCATTTTATTTTCTGGCTCAATCGTCTATCAATCTTCAGTTCCTTTCTGTTTCAGCTTTGAGAAATGTCTTGCTGCCTAGAAAAACCCATTCCCCCAACTTGCCATCAGTTTCCCACTGCATTCATTTAGGCTTCAAGCCACCTGAGTTATGGGAAGCTATTATAGCCTTTTAACTACTGTATCGGACAAACTTTGATTCCAGTAAATATACCATGTGTGGATTCACTCTTTACATTCATGGAAAGTCATTTTAAAATAAGGTGTTTGGAACACTCTGCTGGCACTTCAAGCTCCATTTCTGGTATGTTTCAACAAAAATCTATTTGCGGATTCTTTTTCTCTTCTTACACCTCCCTTTTCTCTTCCTTTTAAAAAAAATTGGAGATCCTGTAAGTTAAACTGATGTTTGATGTAATTTCCTGTAATAAGCTCCGGCACTAACTACCTTTTCATGGAAAAACAACTCATTGCCCCTTAATGTGGAGTTACACCCTTGAATTATGAGTCTGGATTGTTGCTGAGTGGATCGCTGTGGAGCCAGAAATCAGGGTGGGTAGCAGGAGAAAGGCGCTGGCAGCTGGAGGGAGGGAGAAGGTTCGCCGGGAATGAGTGCCAGAGGAGTGTTTAAGAGAAGAAGAAATGCAGTGAGGCCAATGGGAGGACAAGTAAGCTACATGGAGAGAACTGAAGAGCCAGGGGAGAGTCAAGCAGTTCCGGGCTGGACTTGAGTCAGCCGCACAGCAATTTAATTTCCAATGTTATTGATAAATGAGAAGTCCTAAGATTCTGATGCTTTTCAATAGCTGATGCAAACCACAGTCTTTGAAATACCAGGCCGACAAATAAGCTGTGGGGTAAATATATTCTCTCCATGGGGTGGGTTAACAGCAATCTGTATACATTTGTAGGCCCCTGTGCTTTTATGTCTTTCTAAACTCCTCTCTAATCTCTTAGGTCTGGAAATGAAGCCTACATGTCAGGCTTTCCTGTATCGATTGACCTGTTTATTCTGATTTACGTCAGGTCAGATTGCTGTGCAAATAGGATTTATCTGGTGGTGGATTATTATAGTTTATATTACTTCCTGACTCACTCTAAATACACATCCAGAAATATTCAGTCAATTTACAGTGGTTAGCTTTTTTTTTTTTTTTTTTAACTTTCAGGGACTTTGGGTTTAAATGGATCCAATATTTAAATAAAGAGTCAAATTGGTGGGCTAGTTCTCTTTTGAAATAACCTCTAACTCCATTTTTCTTCTCAGGGCAAGATATAGACATACAAGATGCCCACTGTGTCCTCATTACCCAAACATCAGAGAGTAATAAGTCAGACCACACAGTGAGGTACGTAGATAGCTAGGAGACAGGGATATGATGAAATGGGCACAAGGATCCTTGGGATAGTAGTGAAGCTTTAATCCATACAGTTTGACTTAAACTCTTTTCTACAGATTGTTTTATAAAGACAAAGGTGCTCAAAAAAAAAAAAAAGAAAAGAAAAGAAAAGAAGATAGTTGTGGTAGAACAAATAATGACTTGATCTTTAAAGGAAAGAGAAATTTAAGTTTTTGAAATACTGAAGAAAGGAGGAAAATGGAGAAATAATGAGTTCCTGTGCAACCAGCTCAAGAAATCATCCAAATGGCATTTTAAGTATGGAGAAGCTTCATTTATTTCCGTGCCAGTGCGGAATTTCTCAGCCTCAGCACTGACACTTGGTCTGGGTACTTGTTTGCATTGGGGTCTGTTCTGCGTGTTGTGGAATGTTTAGTAGCATCCTTGACCTCTATCCACTAGATCAGTGGTCCCCAACCTTTTTTGGGTCACGGACCGGTTTAATGTCAGAAAATATTTTCACGGACCGGCCTTTAGGGTGGGATGGATAAATGTTTCACGTGACCGAGACAAGCGTCAAGAGTGAGCCTTAGACGGATGTAACAGAGGAAATTTGTTCATTTTTTAAAAATAAAACATCATTCAGACTTAAATATAAATAAAACAAAAATAATGTAAGTTATTTATTCTTTCTCTGCGGACCAGTACCAAATGGCCCACGGACCGGTACCGGTCCGCGGCCCGGGAGGTTGGGGACCACTGCACTAGATGCCAGTAGTTGTGACAATCAAAAATATCTCCACATATTGCCAAGTGTCCTCTGGGAAGGCAAAACCCTCCTATTAGAGAACCACTGACCTAGAGCTAGTTTAGAAATGAAATACTAGACTTTTGTTTGATAGTATCTCTTGCAAAATGTAATGATAAGAAAAAATGGTGTCATAGAAAAGTGCAGGTTTGGAGTCAGGCATATAAGAATTTTAAACTGAGATTGTTTTATCTAAATCATGGAGTTTGTCAAATGAGAGACTTTGTAGGTTGTGGAATATGAGAGAATTGAGAAGAGAAAAAGGAATAGTCAGTATCAAGGATTGGATACTCTTTTTAAAAATGAGTATCCATTCTTGTGTTTCCAGTGTGTGTGTGTGTGTGTGTGTGTGTGTGTGTGTGTGTGTGTAGTTTACCTGAGCTTCTAGAATATAATATTCATTGACTGAATCACTTAAGTCTCTTAGTTTATTTCGGTTTTGAATTTATTTCCTAACATGTACCATGCTCTGTGATAGGCGTTAAGGATCCAACAGTGGAAAACAGATTTGGCCTTGCCTCTCGAATAATCTGAGTGGGCCACTGATATTGGCCCTCATGGCACATTGATGTTGTTAGAAGAAAATCCTAATTGAGTAAATCTGGGAGTACATAGTCTGGGTGCAACACATCCAAGTACTGGAAAAAGCAATTTGCGTGGGTTCTGAATGTCTCTGCACATTCTCTTTTACTTTGCCAAGAATGTAAGGTCTTGACTAATCTTTATTATGGCTGTTTCTTAGGAGTTAAGTTTGCATCAAACAACCTTCAAAAATGAGGCAATGTCTCTCTCTAGGACAAAGAGCAGGCTTGTTTGTTATGAAATAAGTTCTCAAGGTCAGTGTTCCTCTCCTCTAAAGCAACTCACTCTGTGCACAGCCTCCGCATCCACCTGCACCTCTCCACACTGCTTCTGTGGGAATTAGGGGCCATTCCCAAGACACAAACATGACGCTCATGCTGCCTGCGGTGCCATGATTAATGTAGCCCTTTCTGGCTGACCCAGGAGTCTTGTGTCTTCTCAACAGCCATTAAACAGCAATAGGGTATCTTATTATCTTATACATAGTGTAAAACTAAATTCCATATCCTGAAAATGGGATTCAGTACACAGGGTATTAAAAACATCAGCAAGAAAAAGAAAGGTTTCCAGAATATAAAGAGATAATTTAGTCCTTTATTTATGCACCAAGCCTAGAGAGCAGCCAGTCCCACATGAAACAGCAGAACGTGGTTCCAGGAGTGACAGAAATCATCTCTTTAAGGAAAAAATGAAAAGGAGATGTTCTTGAGTATGCTTAAACATAAAGAAGGTGATTTACACTTCGATGGATAGTTTGAAGATGAAGTTTCTATAAACTTTCAAAGACTTCAAGAATTTTCAGTTATTTGAAATGATTCAGCCTTACAGCAAAGACAGTATTAAAGATGTTACCTTCGCACATGTGCCTCTGGTTTCATGTGACTTCCAGATAGCAACCCTGACATAAGAGAAACAGAGGTGAGGATACACAGAAGTTAGGATTGAGAACTATGTTAAGGAAAAAACTTTGGGTGAACATGGAAATTACTGGAAGCAAACAGACTTAAAATATAATGATTTTTTTTTAGTTGTACTGTCAAGAATATCATAAACCTAGCCTCAAAAAGCCTATGACAATTAGATAATTCTTGAAGCAACCCTTAAACAAAAAGTGCACTCTAAAACCTACAGAGTCTCTAAGGAAGACTCACATATCAACACCCACTTCAGAGGTGTCAATGGAAAATATGGGACAAGAAAGAATTTCTCAGAGGGCAGGTTCTGGAAGTATGAAAAACAATAGATATGGCAATTCTTTTCAGAGAACAGAATCATGGCTTAGGCAAAACCCCTTTGCTAATTTGCTAATTGGAATGTTTGTTAATACTCAGGAGCTGAACCCCACCCATTGGATTCCATAATCGTGCACCACTGATTGCTTTGTGACTTTTATCCTTTAGTTTTACTGTGTTTATTGGAGGAATGGGGGCAGGGTAAATTAATTTGTCTTTTAGTTCATAGGTTCTTGGACTTTGAGAAGTCATATTTGGACCTGAGAGAGGACTGCACTAATCCTCTAGGATCTTGATCTTTTTGATAGGGAAGCAGTGACTGCCAAGGCACTGCAGTACTGTCTTAGTAAAAGGACTGATTGTTTTCTATCTGTTCGAGGAAGAGTAAAATACATAGATACTCATTGGAACAACAAAGACAGCAATATATTTTTCAAAGCCCAATTCATTTTTTTTTCTTTGAATAAAATTAGACTTCATTTCTAACCTCCCTGGTGTATAATTTAGGTTGTATGCTTTGAATTCTGACCGACAGGCTAATATTGGAAGTTATGCATACCAGTTCTAATCTATCTAATGGAAACGCTCATCTCACTTGTCCAGTCTTATCCCACCCTGGCTTGCCTGAAGAATGTAAGGGATTCGACAGAGAACTCCAAGGCCCAAAGGATAGAGAATCAAGATAGAAGAAGCCTGAGTTCCTCATTCAGCCCAGAAAGGGCCTCCCACCAACTTGAAGCATGTGCATTGATTTTTTTCATGGGTAAGAAATAAACTTCTATTTGTGTTAAGCCACTGAAATTTGAAAGTCTTTGTTTGTTTGTTATAGCAGCTAGTAAACTTAATAAACACAGAAGGAGAATTTGCAGCAATTGTTAATACTAGGGAAAACAAAAGTTGAACAGAAAAAGAAATTGTAATCTTAGTGTACTATATATTATATGGATAATAGTACTTGTATAATTGTGATAAAGTAACTACTAATTTTTGTTTTAACCAAAATTTATGCTGTAATTTCTTATAAAGATAAGAGGAAAAAAGAAAAAAAAAACAGAGGAGACAAAGAGATGGAGAGAGAGAGAGTATGTTTGACTGAGAAGAAGGTATAAATAACTTAAATATTCATCTTCTTAGGTTAGAAATCTAAAATGGAAAATCCAGAAATAGTATGTCATTTAGAAACACGGAGACAAACATCAGAGTAAACACTTGTAAGAGTAGGGAGAGTTATCAGGGTAGAATCAGAGGCTGTGCTTTTCACTATAAAGTTTGTAGAAATAGTTGTTAAAACCATGCATAACTGATAAAAATCAAAAGGAAAATAATTAGAATCTGAAAAAAGATGGTAAATTAAAAATCACGGAAGTTGGTGAAAAACTGTGGCTGCGGTACTGTAGAAACCACTAAGTGAGCATGTTTTGAGAAGAGGGTGGTTAAGAGCGAAAATATACTATTGAGGTGTGGATGACCTCAGTGAGGGAGGTTTCAGTGTGGTACAAGCAGGAGCAAGAGGTTGGTGAAAAATAGGTGAGTACATTTAAAACTGCTTTAGAAAGAGTTAAGCTCTATGTATATAACATGATTTAAATTATAGCTTCGCTAAGGTCCATGACTTGTTTCCACATATGAACCTCACATCGATGTGTAAAAGAGGGAAAGAAGATCAATGAGCATATTTAACATTTGCACGAATCTTCTGCCGCACTTCTGAAACAAACACAGGCTCCAAGAGTTCCGTAAAGTACTGAGAAGCTTGAGGGCAAAACCACCTGAAAATCTGAGTTTGAATAGTCACATGATCTCTGCCATGGAAACATCTAGTTATTTTTTTTTTAATTTTTTTTGTTTAAATGAAAGCAAGATCGAGTCACCTGGAACACATCACTCTTAACAAATAAAATATTAGATACCAAAACACATCACCCATGTTCACAGTAATTAGTCCTTATGTGTATTAATTCTGATTGCTTTTCATAGTAAAGAAGATTTTCAAATCACTTTCAAAATTTTCCGCACACATCAGGAGAACGGCATCTTGGGGGAATCCTTGCTTGCCATAGATAAGAAAAATAATTAAAAATTTAAAGGTGAGAGGAGAGTTCCTATATTTTCATAAGGGGAAAATTGTAGATCCTTAGTCCTCTTACTATTGTTATAAAATACGATGTATTTTTGTTTGTTTCTAACATAGAATTAAGGAATATGCCCTTTTTAATATATGAAATAGGGTTACTTCTCATTCTCATGAATAAAAAAGTGCAGAGTTCTTTTTTAAAGAAAGTGGAATGCATGTCTCAGTTAAGTGAGGCTCTGAAGCTAATCTCTCTGAAGAGAAAGAGCCTTATCAAAATAAATTTGCAGAAGCAAGACAACCTATTTTGAAAACAAAACTAGGATAAATGTCTCTCTCTCTAGGTGGCCTATTTCCTTAAAATAAATATTTTAGCTTTGGGTAACTTCACTTAGATACCTTGAGAATCACTTTCTTTTATTTACCTCCAGGAAAATTACTTTCTCTTATTTACCTCTGGGAAAAGTCTTACATTAGATCTACCCCTGGGATGATTTCCCCGTCAATTCTAGTAGTCTGATTGAGCACTTGCTGTGTGTTAGGAACAGTGAAAGGCACTTTACTGATGTCCTCCCATTGAATTATTCCAACAACCTAATGAGATGGGCACCGCCATGTTCATTTTTCAGTGAAGAAAATCACATTAAAATGAGATTATTAAGGTAGGCCCACATCTGACTCATGTCCTTCTAGAAAGGAGATATTTGGACACAGATACCTATGCACGGGGAACACCATTAGTCAAATCTCCAACTATCACAGTGTTTCTCTTTATTATCATGTATGTATGCTATAAAAACAAGCATTCAGGATGTCTCCCAAAACAAGGTGCTTCACTGTTCTTAATATTGCTTATTAATATTATTGTCTTCTATAACACTTACTTTTAGCCTAAATGAAACAAAAAAATACACAGAATTTTAAGATAGTCCAGAAGAAGGTGTCAGTGAAATTCTTCTATTCCTTCATTCTTTTTAGCACTGAGCAATATTCTATTGTCTGGACATATTACAGTTTCTTTAATCATTCATCTATTGAAAGACATCTTGTTGCTTCCAAATTTTTGGCAATTATGAATAAATCTGCTGTAAAAATCCATGTGTAGGTTCTGTGGGGACATAAATTTTCAATTTATTTAGGTCAATAACAAGAAATAGGACCGCTGAATTGTATGGTAAGAGTATGTTTAGTTTTTGTAAGAAACCGCTAAGCTGTTTCCCGAAGTGCTGTACCATTTTTACTTTCCCACCAGTGATGAGTAAGGGTTTCTGTTGCACCACATCTTTGTCAGAACTGGTGTAACTGGTGTTTTATATTTGGGCCATTTTAATAGGTGTGCAGTGGTATCTCATTGTTGTTTCTGTCCCTTCATCCTACTCAGTGCACATATACTAAATGGAGCCAGTGTCCAAGAGTAAGAGAAGGAGTTATTTTTATTTTTATGTAACAATTTTTCTTTCTAGCATAAAAGCATATGGTCATTCTTGGGTCATCACAGTCTTTTTTTATAGAAGGTAAACTGATTCTAACAAGAGCTCTGCAATGAGAAGGGAGAACACTGGGACCAATTTATTGTAGGAATGGAATTAGCTATATAGGAGACTTATAGGGTATATGGATAGGCTGGCCCATAAAAAAATGTACCTGTCAGCATAGAAACATCACATAAAAGCATGTGTGAGATTCTGATTCAGGATGTGGTTCATTATTTTAGAGTAAGACAGGACGCATACTTCCTAAGCTCAAATGTCACCACTAGCACCCCACCATTAACAGCTATGTGGCTGTGGCCTTACTCAACCTCTCTATATCTCAGTTCCAGACTTGTATATGTAGTCTCCCCTCCACAACTTTATTTACACATCACAGTTTAAATGTCCAAAAAATAGACTCTTCATTTCCACATATTTGGTCTTTCCCCAGTTTTCCACAATTCAATAAAAAGAAACTTCCTTCTACCAAAATCAGATTGGAGTTATCTTTGCCTCTTATTTTATCTCTCATACATATTCAGTGTATCAGCAAAATCCTCTTGGCTCAACCTTAAGAATATATCCCCAAACTGACTAGTCTCACCACCTCTATTCCTTCTACCATAGTCCATCATCATCTCTCATCTGAGCTATTACAATAACTTCCAATATGGCCTCTCTGTTCCCACCTATGTCCCCTCACAGTCCCTTCTCCTCAGAATGTCTAGAATATTCCTTTTAAGTCCATGTCATAATATGCCATACCTCTGCTCAAACAACTTCAATAACTTTCCATCTGAGAGTAAAATTTAAAATCCTCACTACGACCTACAAGTCCCTCCCAAGTGATTCCCTACTATTTCTTTAACTTTAAATCCCACTCTTCTCCCCTTTGTTCCCTCTACTCCAGCTACACTGACCAACTGACAATTCCTAGAACAAACTAAAAAAGCTATTCACTCTAACTTGAACTTTCTTTCTTCAGATATTTATAAGGCTATCTCTCTCCCTTCCTTCAAAGTTCTGCCCAGATGTCACCTTGTTAGAGAGACTTCCCTGACCCTTCTACATAAAACATCACCCCTTCCCTCGGTACTCCCCATCTTCTCTCCTTGTACTCTTAGCATTCCATTTGATGGATACGTGTTTATTTACTCACTGTCTAGATCCCCTCACTGAATGGTAATCTGCGTGACAGCAGGAACTTTATCTCATTCGTTCATTCCTGTCCTCTCATTTTCTAGAACAGTAGATGCTCAATAATTGTTTATTGAATGATTGAATGAATGGATAATGAAATATTGGGGTAATAATTATGAAAATGCAAAAAAAAATGAGATCATAATAGTACCTACAACCTAAGGACTATATGCATTTTAAATATGATAATAGATGATGTAAAATGCTAGAGCATAAGCTTAATAAACATTAATTATTAATGTTAATATTAATCAAACTTATTCCGATATCCAAGAGTTTGATCTAATGGTAGGGGCAAATCTTAAGGTATAGGGAAAATCAAAGGCTATTGTGTTGCAACACATTAGCTTAAGAACAATTCATCAAAGATAAAGCAGGACTCAGTAGGTGGCTCGAGGATCTGGAATTGAATCTAGACTGAGAAAAAATAGACCTATTAAGACGGAGTTGGTGGTCAGAGTCCCAGAAAAGCTCAGGACTATGGTTCAAGAGCAAGCACCAGTCCCATTGATATTAAAGAATGTAATGAGGTAACAATTATTGCTGTGCACTCCAGAGGGCATTCAGGTATTACCTGCTTAGCATCCCTTTCAATTTCTGGGGAATGAAAGGCCAAAATCTCCATAGGCAGATCCTCTCCAGAATACTGGGAAAGGCAGCAGACATGCCAGGTCTCGAGTGCATCACAGTCAGGGCTGCAACACAGAAAGAGAAGGTGAGTGGAAAGGCAGAGTGTGGCCAACAGGGAGAGCTCGTGGAAGAAGAGTCAGAGCATCCTTCCATGAGAGGAAAAATTCAGGGACTTGAAGGGGCATGATGGCAGGTATATTAGTTTGCTAAGCTGCAGAACAAACTACCACAAATTGGGTGGCTATGACAAGAGAAATTATCTCAGAGTTGTAGACCTGAGGTCCTCAGAAGTCTGAGGTCAAGGTGCCAAGGTGCTGGTTCCTTCTGAGGCCTGTGAAGGAAAGTCTGTTCATGCTCCTCTCTCAGCTTTTGGTGGTTTGCTGACACTCTGACTTTCCTTGGCGAGTAGACATGTCACCCAACCTCTGCCTCCATCGTCATGCACTGCTGTAACAGTGATTGACACTGGATTTTACTGGAGCTGCTTTCTTTACCCCAGAACAGAATACAGAGCTTGCAGAGGATTTAGAGTTCCTCCAGCCCAGTGCCCTCATATTACAGACGAGAGAACTGAGGACGGATGGTGGTGGCAGGGCTGGCGGAGAGTCCAGACTCCTACCATGGATAGCCGTGCTGTGCTGAGGAGATTATGGACGGCCTTTTCACTAGAAACTGCGCTTGCTGCTTGCAGGGCCTTGTTCCATTAATTCCCCATCTACTCCTTTATCAGGCTTAATGACAAGTCTGGATTATCACCACTATTTCTGTGCTCCTGATATCTTGTTGTGGGCCATGGTCTGAATAGGTAAATCATACTGAAAAATAACACCTCAAAATCACTTTGTAGTTTCTCGGAACCAGTCACGTGGACACCGCCCCTGAGTGTCCCAGTCTGACAAGTTGCAGACAGCCTGCTCTCCCGATCCATCCAGTTCATTATGACATAAGTATTCAGAGGCTCAACTTCGTTTCAGCCCATCAAGAGTTTATGTTCTATGGGTTTGAGATCAACTTCTTCCCTATTACACTTAATGTGAAAAAGTGCCAGTGGAAATAAAAGAGCTCATACATCTAAATGATTTAAATTAAGTAAAATAAAATTTCCACTCTTTTGAATTAGGCCATTAAAACTATAGCTTAGTCTAAGTACAGTATTAATGAGCGCTATCGCAAGCGGAGTATTAATTTTGCATTTCCTGACATAAAAATTTAAAACATGCAATTTTAGCTTTGCTTTAGGTAATATTTTGTATTCCCTTGACTTTTATTTGGGGACATCAGATATTAGGGTAAAAAATGGTATATGTTCAAAACTGAATACACTGAGCCCTTATTTAGAGATATACTACCCTCTCACTAGATGGTAAATTCTATAGGTTTAAACCAGATCTAGGATTGTGTGGTGTTTCATACCATGGAAGCATTAGGGGTGAAAGTATAAATGAAACTGCTTCTTTAAGCCATTTTAAAACTGACTAAAGAATGGTTTAGGAAAGAGAGGCAAGGGTACCCAGATTGTAGTGGCATCCTTAAGACAACTGGGACCCCTAGTGTTTGGTTGGGGAGCCTCGTCAGACCCCAGTGTGAATGGGTCCAAATGCTGGCACGATCGGGCATCCCTGCACCGGGGCACCTGCTGGGGTGTAAGACTCTGCAGCGTTTTGCAGAGTCCCTGAGACTGTGGGAAGACAGTCCTCACCTCAGGACAGGCACTTTGAGAAGTCTCATGACTTTCTGTTGGCTGTACATACCACTAATCACATCAAATCAGAGGTGTAAGATTACACACCAGAGGCCTTTCCAGCCACCAGAAGACCCTAGTCCAGCCATTGCTATCAGAACAATGGCCATTTCCTTTAATCAGGCAATCCAATTAGCCACACACAAGTTAGGAAGTTGATGTACCTAAAGCAATTTGTCTGCAAAAAATTTGAAACCTCCCATATGAATTTGCAATCAAGAAAAACCTTCTATTTCATTCTTTTTTGTTGTTGTTGTTAAACTGAAAGTTGGATACAAGACAGAATAAAGCAAACATTTCCAACTTCAAGTGTTGCCTTAGAGATTCCAAAGTATCAGCCAGCATTTTGTTTGAATAAGTTGTAAGTGAGAGAGAAACAGAGGATAAGATTCGTAGTTAAATTGCATCATGTTCTCTAACAAGAGATGGCAAATATAGTATTTGATAAAAAGTAGAGTATGTCTTATTTCCATTGTTACCTAGTTTTGCAATGAAAGGTTGCTTGTCATAGCCTACAGCACTGTCAGCGACAAAAGAGCAAAGTTAACCCTTGTTTTTCTGATTGTTGCAGCACCCAGCTTCTCGAGCAAAAGAATAATAATAATAATTAATAATAATAATAATAATAATAATTAGGAACCTGCATGGAAGAGCACTGATGTCTGCTAATTTCTCTGTTTAGTCCATGCATTGTTCTTTACCCTGCAAATCACTTTGGATTTTAAGATCTTCCCATCTCCAACTCTTCCTCAGAAAGGAAATCCAACTGCCTCTCTTGTAAGGTTTCCCTATTTGATTTATATAATGTCAGAGATGGAAGAGTTTTTAGAGTGAAATCCAAACTTTATTTTATAAATGAAGATTCTGTGATCCAGGAGGTAAATGTATTTAAGATCACACAACTAGTTTTTATAAGACTAGGGATTAAGTTTTAGAGTGCCCAAATCCACAGCCTGTGCTTTCTAACACTGCCATGAATCAAACTGGAAAATTGGTCAGGGATGAGAGCACAGTTTCCAGGAGTATTTATAGACATCTCTATGAAGCATAAGGCAGGATTTTTCAAGGTCTTAGGCAGGATGGCATCATAGCCTCAGGTAGGAGATCTTTAAACAGCAGAGAGAAAAGTGATTTCCTCATTTAGATAATCCAGGGATAGCTTAAATGTGTACTTCAATAGGGAAGGCAGTCTGTTCAGGAAGAAGCATCTGGTATGGGAATAAAGGGAAAGAGTATGTATAGCTCTGTCAAATTTGGGCTAGAAGTGTGAGACTTGAAGTAATCTCCATTACTTTACAGGATTAAGTCAGAAATAGTGAGCAGGGACTGGCTATCCCACAGCTCTGAGACAAGTTGTGGGTTGTATAAATACACACACACACATACACACACATGTATTTCTTGATATATACCAAAAATCAAAAAAATAAAAAAGAATTAAAAGTATATACCCTGCAGTTATGCTGTACTGGATTTTATCAACTCAGTTAAGGGTCAGAACTATGTTTCTCAAACTTCCCTTGCCTATATAGCTCTAAGTTAGTGTTGATCAAAAAGAAAACCTGTGTGATATTTGAAAAGCAGAAATGTAGCAGAGCCAAATTCTCCTAAAAGGTTGTCATGGTCAGATACTGTGACCATCAGACAAGAGGTTCCTGATGGAGCCAGCATCTCCTTAGCTCTGTGTCTAGTTCGTGATCTGACCAACAGTGACCTCAGGCCTGCCACCAAGAGCTTGACTGCAGATCCATAGAAGTGACAGCTACACTGAGGCAATAGCTTCCCAGAAGTGGCAGTTTTCATGGCTCTCTCCATAAACTTCTTCTATCAGGTCTTATTCTAGTGGCGAGACATATTTTCATCTCCTCCTCCTCCATTTTCTCCTCTGTGGTGCAGATGTTGATAGTGGGGGAGAGGTTATCTTAAAGTTGTAAAATAAAATAAAGAAAAAAAAATAGGAGTGAAGCAGAAATCATTACTGTGAATATCTTGAGTATTTCCATCAAGTCTTTTTTCTATGTCACACACACACACACACACTTTTGTTGTTTTTATGTTTTGCACATTGAAATTAGACTGTATATTCTTTTTTACATCTTTCCTTTTTCATTTAATACTATTATGAACATATTATTTTTAAACATATTTTAAAAGAGCTTTATCATATTGTAAGACATAATTCACTTCAACAATTCCCTAATGTTGGACATTTAGGCTGCTTCTTTTTATCCTTTTGCTATTATACATAATGTTATAATAAACATTCTTTTCCATATGTGTGTCTTCTTGTCATAATATTGGGATAAATCCTGGGAAATGGAATTTCTGAGAAAAGCTATGACATTTTAAAGACTCTTCAATGTTGTCTTCTACAAGGGTTGTATCCAGCTACACTTTCATCAGCAGGGTATATGTGGGTCTGATTTTATTTTCAAAATTGCTAAAGTTGGTGGTAAACATTTCCTTAATTTTCTCATGATACTATGAAACAGTAGAAAAAGGAATCAAAAGTTTTAGCTCCCAAACTCAATTCTAAAAAACAAGGGTTAGACACATAATAATAATGATCACTATTATGTTGACAAAACTTTTGTAAGGGTCCTAAGTAGAGAGTGTCATAATAAAAAGACTGTTCATAACTTCAGAGGATAGAGTTGAAGAGTTTAAAGGAAAGGAAGTTATTGATGAGTGATCAGAAAAATCTAAAGCAGCTCTGGCTGGTTGGCTCAGTGGTAGAGCATCAGCCCAGCGTGTGGATGTCCTAGGTTTGATCCCTGGTCAGGGCACACAAGAGAAGCAACTATCTGCTTCTCCACCCCTCCCCCTTCTCCTCTCTCCTCTCTTCCCCCTCCTACAGCCATAGCTTGATTGGCTCGAGCACATTGGCCTTGTGTGCTGAGGAAGGCTTGTGGAGCCTCTGCCCCAGGCATTAAAAATCACTTGCTTGTGAACATGGCCCCAGACCAGCAAAGCATTAGCCCCAGACAGGGGTTGCCGGGTGGATCCTGGTCAGGGCACATGCAGGTGTCTGTCTCTCTATTTCCCCACACTCTCACTTGGAAAATAAGGGGATAAAAAGAAAAAGAAAAGAAAAGAGAAATCTAGAGCATCAGAAGCATTTCTGAGTTTACATTTTAGACAACAGAAGCATCGTGGTGAGGAATCCTCATATGTGTTTATACTGAGCAGGAGAAGATGGATATAGTTCTTAGGCATCTAAAAGGGCTTTCACATGGCTGAGAGACTGGGAGTGATTCGGGCCAGATTGCAGACCTAGGATCTGTGGAGAAAGAGAAAGGAAGTGGATTGATTTAAACTCTGAAAATCCTTTTTAAAAAAAGTAGAGCAGGCCCTGGCCGGTTGGCTCGGTGGTAGAGTGTCGGCCTGGTGTGCAGAAGCCCCGGGTTCAATTCCCGGCCAGGGCACACAGGAGAGGCGCCCATCTGCTTCTCCACCCCTCCCCCTCTCCTTCCTCTCTGTCTCTCTCTTCCCCTCCCGCAGCCAAGGCTCCATTGGAGCAAAAGATGGTCCGGGCGCTGGGATGGCTCCTTGGCCTCTGCCCCAGGTGCTAGAGTGGCTCTGGTGAGGACAGAGCGGCGCCCTGGATGGGCAGAGCATCGCCCCCTGGTGGGCGTGCCGGGTGGATCCCGGTCGGGCGCACGCGAGAGTCTGACTGCCTTCCCGTTTCCAGCTTCAGAAAAATACAAAAAAAGAAAAGAAAAAAGTAAAGCAATTTCTGAATGGAATAAACTTTCTGTATGACTCAGATCCTCATCAAGAGAGGCTTACTATAAAGAACGGATGACTAAGAGGGGCTCTGGTTGGTAAGGATATTGGACGGGTAGACCAACTGGGTCTGTGGGTTATCTTAGCTTAGGAGAACTGGAACACTAGGAAGAAAAGCACAGCAGGTTCTTTAAGAAAATGAACTTTGTTTCAAAGAATAAAAAGTTGAATTATCTATACATAGATGAGAAATCCAGAAACCAATATGAGCTGCTAATGAACATGATGGCAAGGGCTAGCATTTATTTTATTCTTACTATGTTTGAGACACTGTTCTAAATTTATTATGAACATTGTCTCATTTTGTTTTCATAACAACCCTTGGGCGGTACCATAAATAGTAGGAGAAATAATGCTCCCCTCTTCCAAAGATATCTCTGGCCTTACAACTATGCTAATTTACATGGAAAAGAAACTTTAGAGCTCTGATTAAGTGAAGGATCTCACATGAGGAGATTAACCTCAGTTATAGGAGTGGGCCCACATCATCACAGCATCCTATAGATAAGAGAGGCAGCAGGGTGAGAGTCTGATTAGAATATACGACAACAAAAGCAGAGGTCAGTTGGTGTGTTTGCTGATTTTGGAGCTGGAAGGAGGCTGTGAATCAGGGCGTTGGGCAGCTTCTAGAACTGGAGGAAGGTAAGGAAGTGGATTCCCCTTAAAGCCTCCAGTGAAATGCAGCCCTGCAGATACTCTGACTAGCCGGCAGACCTGTTTTGACTTTTGACCTTGAGAATTATAAGATGATACGTAAGTATGTGTTGTCTTAAACCACTAAGTTGGTAATAGTTTGTTACAGCAGCAGTAGGAATCTAGTACAGGTGGTCGCTTTTATCTTTCCCATTTTTCAGATGAAAAAGTTGACGTACAAGTAGGTAAAGAGATTTTCCAAGGACCTTACAACTAGTAATTAGCAACAGACTGTCCAGCTCTGAAAGCACATGAATTGAGATAAAAAACATTTCTTCTTTTTTTTACATTTATTTATTAATTTGAAAGAGAGAGATTTGTTGTTCCATTCAGTTGTGCTTTCATTAGTTGCTTCTTGTATGTGCCCTCATCTGGGATCGAACCCACAACCTTGGCATATCCTGACAATGCTCTAACCAACTGAGCTATCTGGGCAGGGCCAGAGATAAAAACATTCCTATTTATGTTTTTCTTCTGTGAGCATTCTCAGGGCCTCAGTAACAAAGTCCTTATGAGATCTCTTGAATTCACTTTATAGTCAGATGAAGAGTAAACATAAGATTATTTTATGGGTCAGACCCAGATTAATCAAGTCCAGCTTTCTCTCTGTGGAATATACTGCAAAATCTTTATAGTCCTTCTTAATCCACTTATGGATCTTATATTCACAGACTTAAAAAAAATAACTTTACTCTTGCTGTATAAAATGGAGCTCTCTATTGTTATACTTAAATGTATTCCTTGAAAATTCAGTGTGTATCTCCAACTACCTTAGTGTTTCATGAATAAATCATTGTTCAGTTTATCTACTGACATATTTTACAGACTGAAGATCCTGATATTTCCTTTTTTTTTTCATATAGTGTCCTCCCATTGCCATAACAGTGTGCTACTCCGAGCTATTTCTAGCCTTTTTTTCCCCCAAAGACTGGGGGGGAGGGTTAAACCAACAGAAATAATGACTTGTTTAACTTATGCTGAATGTCACTAGCAAAGCCAAGAATGAGGTCCAAGGTTTCTGATTCTTGGTTAATTATCCAAATCCCAGTCACAAGTATTCTATTATGAAAATGTTCTTTTGGTTTAATTGTTTGGCAGTACACTACTAGAGGAATCCAAAAATTTCAAATGTCAAGAGCCTTGGTATTCAATGGTAGAGCAACACCTTCTGAAATAAATGGAAATTCATGTTGGGATATTATTGTAGACAATCAAAACATGATGAGGAGGAAAACGTTTCTGCTGGTGGAAAAAGCCATTTATTCACACAACTGGCCAGGAAAATGCAAGGAAAGAGTGTAGATATTAAATAACTATTTTTCTATTGTTGGGGGTAAAGTCTAAGGAGTACAATAACTGAGAGTTCCCAATATTATGTGAGAAAATATATTTTTTATTTCCCTCAATGTTTTTACATTGCTCCCTCTTTTCTGCTGGCTAAAGGAGTTGAATATCATACAAATGAAATTTCAGTCAGGAGAAGATGAGAAAAAACAGTGTTGTTGCTGACAGAGACATTTAAAAAATCAATACAGCTTTATAAGTATTTCTTGAGTGCCCACTATGTTCCAGTTACCAAGTTAGTTTCTGGGGACATAGAGTAGATAAAACACAAATTTTTACCTGCATTAGATAACCTCTTTTGGTTACAAGTGATCAAAAATCTAACTCAAAATGTCTTGAGCGAAAATTCCATTTAGTAGTTCAAATGACTTACAGTTCAGGGCACTGGATGACCATGTTGAGAAAGTGATGTCAACTGGGTCCCAGCTTCTCTTTTTATCACTTAGTTCTGCTTTTTAATATGATGACTATATTTTTAAGGCAGGATTTTGTGGTGCAAGATGGATGTTCTGATCCAGAACATCAAACACGAAAGATAAAGAATTTCATAATATCCAATTGACTATCCTTGAGCCATATATTTATTCTGAAGAATGTGACACTTTGATTAATTCAGTTTTAGTTCCACCAAACAATGTGGGCTCTATAGGAGGAAGTGATTTCTTAAAGGGAAATTGGAAAATTGTTACCATAGGATGCATGGATATTGAACACAAGATTTCCATTCTACTCTCTTTGAGGAGCAAACATTCTGGTAGACATCATTTTCCTGTCATCTCCATTGCTCTCCAACAAGAAAACAGTAAAGCACAGGGGAGAGCTAGAGACAAGAAGGTTTCTGGTGTTGTACAGCAATTTAGAGATCCATCAGTAGATTGCCATTTGCTGATTGGAGACATCCCAAGGGAACACACAACAAAAATCATGAATGTTATAATTGTTCTCATCATCCCACCAGCACTGTGTCCACCAAGGACTTCTTGTCTAGTCCATTTGTACAAATATCTCTTTGCTTGCTATTGTCCACCTCCCTGACTTCCCAATTTTTTTAAAAAATTCACATTTTGTACTTTTCCTCACTCTTCCGCTTCTCTCTCGCCTCCGGCTTGTAGTCATACTGCGTGCCTAAATTTTATAGAGCAGAATTTGCAACAAATTAGAGTGTATCATTTGTTCTTTTGGTTTTCATTCTTGAGAACATTTCAGGAGACAAGCTGTACAAAAGATCTGATGCGTCTCAAAGCTGTAATATATTATCAGGTTTGAAATTCTAATAAGAGTCTATGGAAAGAATAGGTTTTGAAAAATAGTGAAGTAAGAGAAAAGAAGCAAATTTTTGAAGAGATGTGAAAGGTGATCCGAAAAAAATGACTGCAGTTTAATAATATCAGGACAGTCCATTACAAGAAAGAAAGAAAAATGTATTTAAGAGTCAACTGGGACACTTGAGTCAACATTATTTTCTATAATCAAAAACCCCATAAGGCTGTTAAACTAGGCTTGTAGAAAAGTGTCAGTGGCCTGAAAAACAATACTGAGCACAAATGTGTGAAATGCATACACTGCTCACCTCAATGAGGTATTTATTTCAAAGTGGAGAAGGAGACTGGAAACATTATTAAACATGTCAGAGTAGAGACTGGATCTCATTTTAAGGTTAACATAAACTTTTTTGAACACCTTAGTATTGTTGGGCGTTTTATAGGTCTTGGCAGCAAGTTTCAACGTGTGCCTCATTAGAAGGAATGGAATGCTGGGATTTACTGGATAATACTTGAGAGAAATCTCTCCTGGGGAAACTTTGTGCTTTGCCCAGAAAGACATCACTTTGATAAAAATAAAAATTTTAACTTATCCTAGCACCTTTCTTCATGACAATAATATTAACCTTGATTTAAGCTGTGCCTATGTCTTCCTAGGAGCTCACACTGAGTTTTATGTGTAATGTTATTTCTGTTTATCGTCACAAATTCCCTTTGAGGAAAGTAAGGGGTGGGTATTACTATTCCTATTTAACATAAGCTCAAAGAATGACTTAAATAAATACCACAGCTTTAAGATGCAGGTGATAGCTTAATGTAAATCCAAATAACCTCATCAATCTAAAGAAGTTAAACCAGCCCCCCAAAGCTATGTGATCATTCTTAAGAGATTGCCCTCAAAGTTTATTGAACTCAGAACCATCTCTTGCTCTTAAGGCAAAAAAGGAGAAAGCTATGCTATGATCCTTCACGGCTGGGTGTGCTGACTTTGTATACAGTCCCCTAACTGCTCATTTATGATTTGGGTATGATTTGCAAGTTGGCTTCTCGTTTTTGCCCCATTGGGAGCATATATCCCAGTATGAACTCTAACTCAGAATTCCAGACTCCTAGACTCTCAGCTCCTTATTTTTTGTGTTTCCCGAAAGAACAGGGAAACTCTGAGAAATCTCTTGAAAAGGAGTCAAGAGTTACCTCCTATTTGCCACCACCTTCTCTTAACTCTCACTGAGGCTTGTTGCCCTGCTCTCTGATGCTCCCTCTCATGGAACATTTACCAGCTCAAGGTGGGGATCAGATTGAAAGCCATTGTTCCAGGACTCCGCCCACACCCTGATTCTTGGTAGAATCACCTGTGGGCCACCTCAATGGTTGACAAAATGGTTGACAATTACAAAGCGTCGATTTCTTTTCTTTTTTCTTTTTCTTTAGACAATTAAATTTAACAGGGTGACATTGGTTAGCCAGAGCACATAGATTTAGAGAAAATATTTCCACATCATTTGGACAGTCGATTATGCCGTATACCCATCACTCAAAGTCAAATCATCCTCCGTCACCCTCTATTTTGTTTCTCTTTATGCCTCCCCTCCCTCTGCATTCCTCCCCCTCCTTCCTTCCCTTCCCCCTGGTAGGGATCATTTCTATAGTTTGTTACAAAGCAGCTCATTTCAATTAGGTGTTAAGCCACAACCAACACTCTGTATTCAGTGGTTCTCAACCTAGGCTGCTCTTGAGAATCACTTTCGGAGCTTGAAAAACATAACAAGGCCTGGGTCCTACTCTCTAATGATTGTATTTTAATTGATCGGAGAGAGGGTCTCGGCCTTATATATCTTTTCCTCCTTTTTATTTTTTGTTAATTTTTAAAGAGCAGTTTTACGTTTACAGCAGAATTGAGAGGAAGGTACAAAGATCTCCCATATACAGGCATAGCCTCCCCAATTAGCAATGTTCCCCACCAAGGTACATTTGTTATAATGAATGAACCTAAATTGATACATCATTATCACCCAAAGTCCATAATTTACATTAGGGTTCATTCTTGGTGGTGTAAATTCTTGGTGGTGGCTTTGGACAAAAGTGTGATAACCTATATTTATCATTGTAGTATCATATAGAGTATTATCATTGCCCTAAAAATCCTTTGGCTCCACCTATTCATCCTTCACCTACCCCCAAACCCTGGAAACCACTGATCTTAGTATTTTTTCAAACACTCCCCCTATTGAAAGCCTCTGGTCTAAGTTCTGAATGTGAGAGTGTGTGTCTGTGTCATCATTAACACTCCCTTATGCTCGGCAGGTGCAAGTGGCCATAATAAAATCTATAGCACCATGGACGTGGTTCTATGCTAAGCACTCTCCATGTATTGTTTTATTGGATTCCACAGACAATTCCCTGGGATAGTTACTATTATCTCCATTTTACAGATGAGAATACTGTAGTAAAGGGTGGTTGAGCAAGTTGCCTAAGTTATCACACCTCTAGAAGTGATTCTGACTCCAAAACAGAGGCACATTGACTCCTACACTACAAAAATATTTGTAGTGGTGTAAGTTCTGTGCCTCTAATGAAAGCTTTTGTTACTGTTAGTACCCTCATCTTGGTGGTTGTAGACTCTTCAAGTCCAGACAGGAACATTGAGAAGATGCCAGTCTAGTATCTGGAAACATAGGGGAAAGAATTTTATTATATGCCATTATGGAAACAATGCTATAGATGGTTCTAACTTATGTCTAAAAAAAGAAAAACAAACAAGCAGGAAAAACCCAGAAAACAAGACTCATTCACATTGTACGTCCCTTCTCCATTGTAGTATTTTCACAATAAACTTCCAGTTTCGAGTCCCTCCCACCACACAGTAGGAAGCACACTCGTAGGAGCAAATTCAATCTCTAGGGCTATATATTATATTGCATTAGTCTTCTGAGTTTTAATGTTTGTGTGCCATGTGGCATCTACCCAGGACACTGAAAGGGGTAAGGGTGAACCCTGGTTTCCACCAGCACCCTGATACCGAGGATATCTTTATTGTCTTATTTGATAGATAGGGGCAAGTACAAGATAACAGTGGGCTAGGCCATTGTCTAATGTAGAATTACGAAGAAGAAGAAATCTCAACCCGAGAGCTTTGAATCCATCTGCATTGCCAAACTCTTCCCTGGCCAATATCCATGACTATATGCTGGAAAGTTCATACCGGAGAAGTCTTAAGGACATTTCTATACCTGGCATTCCTCCACTAACATTAATATGTGAAAGTTAGTTTAAATAGGCATCAAGCAAAGCTTAAAGGGAAAAAATGCTCATTTAACCTCAATAGGATGAAAAGGGGGTAAGAAAACCAAATCTGGTGGAGGGTGGGTGAGGAAAGGGAGATGCCTGGGCACTGGGGCAGTTCATGGGCTGACTGTATTTAAATAGCTTTTATCCTTAAAGAACTGAACATGACTTCATTCTTCCCCTGGAAATACAGACCGATGCTCCTTTTCCCCCAGCGGGTTAGTTTTCTTCACTCCAACCCCATCCCAAAAGGTGGGATCCTAGAATGCCCCTGTTTTCTGAACCAGAAGAACTGCTGTGGGTCTAAATAACCCTAATTCAGCAGAGCCCAAAAGACATGTTATCAGAAATGGACAGTTCTTATCATCCTGTTTTAACCCAAGGCTGCTAGATTTATCACCGGAATCTCACCTCCTGGGAAAAACATCAGTCCCAGGCAAACCAGGAAGGATTGCCGGTCACCCCCATAATGTCGATCTTAATTTAATTTGGGGACTCCGTAGCAAAAGAGAATACTTGCTGCAATCTATTCACAAATATTTGCAGCTGCCCGTTTAGCTGTTCTACAAAAGCTCAGTGAACTGCCTTCTGGTCCTGGAGGGATTTTGGGGGTGCTGCCCTCCCTCTGGCACAGCTGTGAGTTAGGTGAGGAGGCAGTGGTGTCCTTCCGCTGGGTGAGAGTGAGGGACGGTTTTCAGGATAACCCTCTATCCCGCCTCTGGAGATGTTTCTGTGACTGTGTGATTCTCCTGAATGCGTCTGTGTTACCGCAAGGTGTAAATACCCCTTTGTTCCTGATGAATTTGAGTTCTCTGAGGCAGTTGTGACTATAGGCGACAGGGCTGATATTTTCTCTCTTCTTAATGTAATACAGAAATTATTGTGGATATCTAATGATAAGGCCTTTCCTGAGGAAAAATGAAGAATGAGAAATTTCACTTTCTTCCCCAGTATCCTGTTTCCCTTTCCTTCTAAAATATGTAATTACATAAAGGTAATGTTTTATCTCACTTCTGAGGCAAAAAAAAAAACATTGTTATATTTAAGAGACAAAATGCAACCTATTGAAATCTTATATTTTCCACTCAGAGGCTATAAATAAATAAATAAATAAATAAATAAAACAAAAAAAACTATGCATTGGCTGAGAAATTAAAATCACATTTTAACAAAAATTCTTTTTTTTTAAAAAAAATCAATACTATTAATGATAATTAGTGAGCATCTTTCATTTTAATGTAAATTCATTCATGGCTAATTTCCTCTTTCTTGTTTTCATGGTAAGATGTAATCAGTACTTAATAATCACTCTTTCTTATGGGGCTAGACTGAGGCAACGCTCTTAAGAAGGGCCATTACAAGCGTCTACAACTTGATCCTCAGTGCTCACTTGAAGTGTGGCTGAATGTTCAAAACAGATGTAAGAGCACTAAACATAAAGGTAAGGGTGAGTGATGGAGTGGGGTGATAAAGTTGAGTCATTCATTTGAATAAGAGTCATTGAATACATGCTGGGTACAATGTGCTGAGCCGGGACTTCACAGGATTACAGAGCTGAATAAGGCGTTGCTTTGTCCCACGAAGCTACAGAAACGTGAATACATCCATGTTTGTCTAATGCAGGAATGAAAATACCGCACCACCTAGGATTTAGAATTAAAGCCAATATATTTTTTTGTGGTTGTGATGGTTAAATGATTTCATGTTTAGAATCTTACTTTACTATTAGGTGAACTTAAAAATTAAACCCCCTGAAATATTTTCTTCTTGTGGAAAATTGGCTTGGACCAGACCGCTGGGGTGACGGGCCCCGCAGATTCAGAGCTCGAAAACAGTCAGGCAAGCCTGACTCCGGCTCACCTCAGATCAGGCAAGTAGTCCCACATTATTTGAGTACCCAATTTACTATTACATTTTAAAGTTGTAAAAAGCAAAATAATTTTTTTCACTTCCTAATTACAAGTAATAAAAATTTAATGCAATATAAAGTTTAACTTGCCTGTTAATTGAGGGGGGGGGGGAAAGCCATGCTAAATCAATCAAGAATAGAATGGTCATTGAAGAAACCCAGAAGAAACTGCCCATGAGGATCCCGGTTGCTATTTTAATTAGCATCTGTCAATTAGGAGTGAAATGACAGGGGGAAGGGATCCTGATTAATGAAATCATCATCCCAAATTGAAAGGGAAGGTCAAAAAGAACATGATGTCTCATTCGACTCCGTCTTGAGGGTCTTACACACCTAAATTTCTGGAATCCTCTTTTAGACCTCATGAGACTAGACTGTTAATATGACCACTTAATTAACTCTGGGTATAATTAACTGCCTGCATGGCCCTGCCTAATACTAAAGCTCTCTGTCAGCAAGATTTGTGTAGCTGGCTTGTGTGAGGGGGCTGACATGGTTTCCTTTCATGCATACTGACTGAGGGGAATAGGGAGGGGACATTACCAGTCAGTCCCTGACCCCAACGTGTCTGTAGGACATAGCTGCTCCTCTATGGTTTGTCCAGAGCATGCCGAGGACCCGTGAGAATATTTGCTGCTGTTTGAACAGATTTCACAGTGCAATAGGCCAGTTTCAGCTAGTTTGGCAGCTAAACTAGACTAAGTCATAAAATGGAGGCCTCTAAAGCACATTTAGTCACTGAGAAACAGCCAACCCAGTTTTCAACCAATAACCCCTCCTATGAAGTTAGTAAACAGGGCATCTGTCCTTTGTCTTAACAAACAAGGCACAGATGCCAATCAGTGCTCAGCAGGGCTCCATGGAACCCGTTGGCAAGACACCACTTCCGAGGCTCTCCTTTCTCCAGGCTCAGCACTAAGTAAAAATCTTGATTCTCTGGCAAAATTTAAATTTTATCCATCAAAACTTTAACTTACTGAATGCTCTGGTTGGAGGAATTGATCTCAATGACAGTGTTTTTATGACAATAGCTTTGGCTCACATGTCATGGGAACCCCTCCCCCTCATCACATAAACCTTTTTCTAAGAGGGTAACATGGAATGAGGAGAGACACCAGATGTGAAAAGCTAAGCAAACCATATATATATATAAGCGATTAGTATCTTGACCAGAGGTACTTTACAGAGGTAGTCAGGGACTTTTAGTTGGTGATTTAGAAATCAGTTATGACAACTGAAAACCATTCTAAAACAATAATGGCTTCAGTGCTCATCTTAGTGAAATAAATAGAAGATAGTATGTAAGTAAGAGTTCTATTTATTGAAGTCATTTTGTTTTTAAATGGGGAAAGAAAAGAGGGGGAAAGAGGGAGAGATAGAATAAATGAATAATTAAATGTAGAATAAATCTATTTTAAAATGTGACAACATGAACATACAACTTACTCAAGTAGTAGCTGACAGGAGAAATATTCATAATTAATGGAAATATTACAAACTCCACAGAGAACAACTGACTGAAGGGGGCTGGTGGAACTACATCTAGAAGTGAGGCTATGAAAACCTAAGAAAGGAGATTGTTCTTTTCTAAAAGTTTCCTCACAGGCACAATGAAGTCTGTCTGATTAATTTTTTAAAGAGTAGCAGAATTCAACTGACTTGAGACACATAGGTAAGGTGACCAACTTTTTTACAATGAAAAGGAGGACAAAAATAAATTGAAGAAAACAATATCATAAATAAAAGAAACATTCATTGCAACCAGAATGCACTATAATATGATAAATGCAAAATAAAAACATGGTTAATATTTTATATTGTAATTATGCTTACATGCCTATTAATTTTTAATAATAATTGTAAGAATAAAGTACTCATTGAGATACAAATACATCACATCACATGCAATGGACCGACTCTGCATCGATCGAATATGGACATTTACAGATTAATCTTCCAATATCAAAAAGGAGGACATGTAGGAGAACATTTTTTGAGGGAGGACGGAATTTACAAAAAAAGGACTGTCCTCCCTAAAGGAGGACTATTGGTCACCTTAACACAGGGTGGTCTTAAAGTCTGACCCGTGACTGCAGCCATGCCGATTCTGGTTCTATGCTTACCATCGGCTTGTGTCTAGGCAAGTTATTAAACCTCTTTGCACTTCTGTCTTCTCACCTGAAAAATGAAAGTGATAATAGTACCTACTCCATTGGCTTGCCACAAGAACTTCATTGGTGAGTACGTGTGAAGCAACTTAGCATAGTGCTTCTTACATCATAAGCCTTCCGTAAATGTTAGCTTTTACAATTTCAATCTGGGAGTGATGAACCCTTGAAACTTTTGAAACCTAAGAAAAAGCTGATATATGTGGTAATGGTTGGGCAACTCAGTGAATATACAAGAAATATTGGATTCTATACTCTAAATGTGTGAATTGTACAGTATGTGGATTATAGGTCGATAACGATATTACTGAAAATAAAAAGAGTAAGAAAGAGCCTTTCCTTTTTCTGATGAAAGTTTTCTCCTTTAATGTGAATGTAGTGAAATAGCGGGTGCTCTATTTCTTTATAGAACAAATGTAATTTTCCTAAATATGAATTTCTAGTGGTTTTATTTATTTAATTTTGAGCTTTGAGGGATATATGAAATTGAAGTATTTTGAACTAACAGTGTTTGAAATAATAGAAATAAGAGAAGAAATATATAATAGAATTGTGAGAATAAAGACAGAAAAAAAAGAGCAAGAACAAACAAAATCTATTTAATTCAGAGCTTCCTATATCATAGGAGTCGACCACCACCAACTGTATTTTGTTAGACTCAAAGGCTGCAGGGCAGTGGGAAAGCTTTAGAAAGAAAAAAACAAAAGGCTTCAGGTAAGCTCTGGTTGGAGGACATTGGCAGGGGAACCTGGAGGTGCATTAAATAGAAGTAGGGCATTTTATGTGATTGGTTTGGGGAGCAAATGTGGCATTCTTTGGTTGATACTGAATTGAAATAGTAAAGGAAGGGGGAGAGACCAAAAATAGGAAAACTAGCAGCCATTGGCCAGTGTTGACTTGTCTGGGCCAACTGCTGCATAAGTTAAGATTTAGCTTCCTAGACCAGTGGCTGCAGAGGTCGTGGGGTCGAGTTCTATTGGTACATATGGTCTGGTCACTGTCTATTTACACAATCAGTCTCTCAAAACAGATCACATATTTGGTTAAGGATTCTCACTAAAAAACATGGAATGTCCTGCCAGAATTCATTATAACAACTTTCTATAGCTCTGAAGAATGACAATAATAGGTATGAAAGGAAGGGAATAAAGTGAAAAAGAAAAAGACACAAATCATCTAAGTTACAGTTCAGGGTATTAAAAGTGAATACTCACATAATATTGCAGAGTAAGAATTTCAGCTGCTATACCACTGAAGTGCCCAGACTTTTGACATCTGGCTTCAAATTGCCCCGGTGGCCCCAGTTCTGCCCTCTTTCTTCTTCCCTCTTGGACTGTGGCTGATGCTCACAGAAACGTACAGAAACTGGAGCCAGGAAGTCGATTGAGTGGTCTTTGAGAATATAGCTGTGAAACATACCCAAAGGAAGCAGGCTCCCACTCAATGGAACCCCTACAGAGATGTGATGCCAGGAGAACAGCCTCAGGAGCCTGGACTCAGTAGATTGTGAGATTAAACTGAAATCCAATGAGTCAGTTGCTTGGCAGGATATTCATAGATAAAAAAAAGCCCAATAAACAGAAAGTAGAAAGAATTATGATGAATAACTCCTGGTTCTCCATTTGAAGAAGAAACTGAGAATATCTTGTCATTCTATTTCAATACAAGGATAAGGGGAGATATCTGAGAAATCATAAAATGAAAAGCCTCTGTGAATGTAATGAATATAATCAAAGTGGAAAATCCTTTAGCAGTTTTCCAAATCTTACTGTGCTAAAGAGTGTCCCTATTGGAGAAAAATTTTGTGAATTGAGAAAGTATGGAAAAGCCTTTGTGGATCATTTATTGCTTGACAATCATGTCAGGTCTTACCTGGACACAAATCCTATCAGTGTAAGGACAAGCCGACTATTGTATCTCATATTTAAGGACCTCTGTGAGAGAGATGCTATAAATGCAAAGAATGTAGGAAAAGTCTTTTGTTGACCTTCATCCTTTAGAGCATATGTCAGAGGTCATATTGGAAAAGTTTAATATATATGTAAATAATGTGGTGGAAGCTATTAGTCATTCTTCATATGTGTCAGGCAGACTCTAAGATGTCCTCCCTGACCCCTGCTTCCTGGTATTCACACCTTTGTGTAATTCTTTCCCTTGAGTTTGGTTTGGCCTACTGATGTACTTCTAATCAATAAAATATGGCAAAGTGATGGGATAACACTTCCATATTTGGTGTCTTATTGTGTTTGTGCTGCTATAACAAAATACCGCAGAATAGGTAACTTATAAACAACAGACATTTATTTCTCACAGTTCTGGAAACTGGAAGTCCAATGTCAGGGAGCCCACATGGCTGGTTGAGAACCCTCTTCAGTGCTACAGACTTGTGTATCCTCACGCGGGGGAAGGACAAAGGTAAAGGGGTTAGGCATCTCCCTGCAGCCTCTTTATAAGGCACTAGTCTCATTCGGGAGTGTACCACATTCACAACTTAACCACCTCCCAAAAGTCATACCTCCTAATATGACCACTTTTGGGGCTTAAAAGTCAACATATTAATTTTGGGAAACACAACCATTCAGACTGTAGCATTTAGCTACATAAGACAGTGACTTCTGTCTTGACAGCAGACTCCCTCTTGCTGGCTTCAATGAAATAAACTTCCATGTTGGAAAGGCCGTCTTGGCAAGAAACTAAAGGCTGCCTCTTGCCAATTGTCAGCAAGGAACAGAGGCCCTCAATCAAACAGCCTGCAAGGAACCAAATCCAGACAACCACTGTGTGAGTTTATAAATAGCTCCTCCCTCAGTTGAACCTGCAGATGAGGCTTCAGCCCTGGCTTATGCCTTGACTGTAGCTGTGAGAGATCCTGAACAGAGGACCACGGAGGTCATGTCCAGACTCCTGATCCATAGAAACTGAAAAAATAAATGTGTAGTGTTTTAAGATGCTAAGTTTGTGGTTATTGGTTATGCAGCAATAGGTAACTAATGTGCTGTTTGTCACTCAAAATTTAAGGACTCACAGTGGAGAGAAGGCTTAATATAAAATTTATGGGAAAGATTTTTTAATGAGTTTCCAGATTTTGCTCTACACTTTAGAACAGTGGTAGTCAACCTGGTTCCTACCGCCCACTAGTGGGTGTTCCAGCTTTCATGGTGGGTGATAGCGGAGCAACCAAAGTATAAATAAAAAGATAGATTTAACTATAGTAAGTTGTTTTATAAAGATTTATTCTACCAAACTTAGCGAAAATCTGACATAAAGTACTTGGTAAGTAATTATTATTATATGCTTTAACTTGCTGTAACTCTGCTTTATAAATTTTATAAAGTAGGCCTGGCGTGCAGGAGTCCCAGGTTTGATTCCTGGCCAGGGCACACAGGAGAAGCGCCCATCTGCTTCTCCACCCCTCCCCCTCTCCTTCCTCTCTCTCTCTCTTCCCCTCCCGCAGCCAAAGCTCCATTGGAGCAAAGTTGGCCTAGGCGCTGAGGATGGCTCCATGGCCTCTGCCTCAGGCACTAGAATGGCCCTGGTTGCAACAGAGCAACACCCCAGATGGGCAGAGCATCGCCCCCTGGTGGGCATGCCAGATGGATCCCGGTCGGGCACATGTGGTAGTCTGTCTGACTGCCTTCCAGTTTCCAACTTCAGAAAAATACAAAAAAATAAAAATAAAAATAAATAAATTTTATAAAGTAAATTACTTCCCTACTTTATAAATCACCATTACTGTGGAATCGGTGGGCGGTTAGAAAATTTTACTACTAACAGAGATACAAAAGTGGGCGGTAAGTATAAAAATGTTGACTACCCCTGCCTTAGAACATACACTAAGGAGAACTATCAAAACGTAAGGAACATGAGCATTGTCCAACATATTGTAAACCATGTGAGAACTCACACTAGAGACAATGTATGAGGATAAGGAATATGAGAACACTTTCACTAATTGTTTACATCTTGTTATACATGTGAGAAGTCAAACTATAGTTTAAATCATATGTACACAGGGATTTGAGACTACAGGAGGAAAAATTCTTTGTCCTACCACCTACCCTCCAAGGGTCTCTGGCATAAGCCCTGTAAATTGGACTAACAAAAGATAGATGAACAAGAAAAAAATAAATTGAAATTTATAAGCATGTGAATTGTGCTTTTATATGTATAACTCTGAAGGATAGCTAGAACTTGAGCTAATATAGCATCTTAGCAAGGCAGCAATAGATTTTTAGAGAACTGACAAAACAAAAGGACTTGAGTTGCTCTGGGTGGCAAATTATGAGCAGGTAAATATAAGGGGACACTAGTGAAAGACACAGGCTGGCAGGTAGACTTTGTTGTGCAGATTCCTCCAGTGCTATCTCTGGGCTGCTAAGGGTCTAATGATGTCTCCAGTGATTAACTTTTGTCCTTCCTGGTGGAGAGGGAAGAGGATACACCTTTGCAAATTCACATTCTGCTTTTAGGCAAACCAAGGGGAAGGCAGAGAGCTTTACTTGTGTCTGCCTCAAAATGATCCTTATGCCAAAGCGGCATATTTTGGGGTGGCATATTCTGTTACCCTATAAGGCCATAAGTCTTTGTCTAATTGTAGGCAATGTGTGAGATTTCCCGCTCTGGAGAAAGCAGTGTGGAAAAGCCTTCATGAATAGCATTTCATTACTGTACACAATAAAATACCAGGGGAGAAATCTTAGAAAAGAAAATCCCTTCAAATCTGGATTATTTTTAACAATAACTCATCCTTTAAAAAAAATGGTTTGCTAAACTCATTAATTTCTACTTTTTATATTTTGATTTAAATATTAAGGTGAGAAACACTCTTCTAAGAGCCTTTTCAGCTGTATCGTATAAGTTTTGATAGTATTTTGATTACATCTGGGTCATGTAGAGATTATTTTATTTCTATTAGAAAACCTTTAGGACCTGTGAGTAAGTTGAAGTGTATTTTCTAAATTATCTCATTTTTTAATGTTTTAAAAGTTTCAGATGATAAAAATAAGTGCAGATTCATTATGGAAAATTTAATTTTTACACTGATATATAAAGTAAAATTTACTAGGCATCCCCCCATAGTTAATATTTTGGGTTATTTATTTTCAGCCTTCTTTCTGAGCAGAAAGAGGTTTTAAATGGCAGGGTGGGTGGTGAATACAGGAAGAATTCATTGAGAGGGAAAGAAAGTCTTTTCTTTTATGGGTACAATAAATTATCCCTTGTAGAGGACAGTAGTATGGTACTAGAGGGCAGAGACTGAATATGTACAGTGAGAGACACAGGCTACGTTCTTAGAATACTAAAAAAAAGCACGAATTTTTTGTTATGTATCACCTTGTGAGAGCAGTTTTGAATTTTTTACTTATTTTAAGGAACAGGATGGAAATACCATATCATTTTTCTTTTCTGTCACTATAGTTACTGCACCAGAATAAACAACTTACCCTTGCTTAGCCCTTCAGAAACCATAATTTGGTCTAGAAAAGTGAAGTCCCAATCCCACGTGTGGCAAATATCTACTGTTTCTCCTTCTCCGCCAGTTAAGGGACCCGTGCAAGATGAGCAGTCCTCTCCATGCTTTATAATTTAAAACAGATTATTTTCTTTTCCAATTATAATAATGACAGAAAAATGCTAGTCTGTTGGTAGTTACTATGGTAACCAGGAGCAACTCACTTCTTTTAAATGGAAAATGGACACTTAACTCTTAAGTTTTTGCTTCATTTTCTGGAGGCAAAATGCCATCATATGCTTTGCAAAGACTATACTTCTAAATAGTGTGTACCATAAACTGTGTGTGTTTGAGTTATTTGTGTATGTGTACATATGCATAAATATTAATGCAAATCCATAAAGGACATAAATTATTTTTTGAACTAAATTACTTTCTGACAGAGACATATGAAATTAATTGAAATACAAACATTATCCAAGAGATAGATGTAACACGTTGCTTCTCTTTATTATGACTTCTTTGCAAAACTTACGGGGAACTGTTTTTTTCCTTAAAGTACTAAAGGATGCTTGATAGCTTTGAGGCCCACAAATGCATTTCTTTCAAAGAGAAAGAATGAACTACCATTAGTGAGATAACTGCCAATATTTACATTATTCAAGGTAGCCTGAACCTTAGAGGATGTATGTGGGTGGGAAGAAGTAAGTATTTTTAATCAGGAACAAAATAAACATTAAGAGACAACCTAAAATGGAAGATAAATCTGAGAGCCAAGAATGTCCCACCCGAACCTGCAGAACCTTGGATGAACAGGTTGGGTTCAGCACAGTGATTTGGTTCTTGGAAAGTATCCTTTGAAATAGACAGCTTTATAATGCAGAATGATTGAAAGACTTTGAAATTCCAGGGAAATTCATAAAAATATTCCTGCTCTAAAAATATATATATATATATATAATATATATTCCTGTTTAAATCTATCATGGCATTTTTAAGGAGTGCTGACTCTATAAATTCTGACTTTTATCAACAGCACTTCAATAATGTTCAGAAAATAAACTTCACAGGAAAACCTCGGGTGTTCAATTAGTGTTAAACGTTTTAGGGCAGAAACCGAGATAATGAAATTATGAGGACAACGGCAGCTTAACGTTTTGTGGCTCACAAGAGATTTATGCATTCCAATATAACCTCAAGCTACGCATATGGCATAATAAAAAAGAATGGATTCCTGACAGGGGAACAGAGGGCAGGGAATTTGACTGTACTTGTCTTAATACTCGTTCTTTGTCTTAACGGCAATACTAAAAATGCTGTCCCTCATTTACTCTCGGTACAAAGTCAGGCTTTACTTTCCCTCAAAACCCGCACCATTATTACTCAAAAAAAAACATGTGAATGGAAGATAGCTTTCTTTTACAAGAATCATTTCCTCTTTAGCACAAATTGCATTCGTTTTGCAGGGGGTCCTGTGGGAATTGCTGGTCTAAAAAAAAGTCAGTGAAGAAATGCCTGGCCTCTTCCCAATTCTGAACTCGACAAGAGGGAGCGGTCACCCTCACAGAAGTTTTCCAAAGTTTCAGCGGGAGGAGAGAGCAGGAATCAAGCGTGACACCAGTCCTTCTGCCAGAGGCATCTGGCTGTCCCGCAGAACTGCTCGCTAGCCCTGGTGCAAACACACTCTTCTTTGGAGGGTGGGAGGGATCCTTCTTGGAGTGCACCTGTGAATCTTTCAGGATTTCTCTCAAGGCTCATTAGGTTGAGGAAAATTGGACTGCTAGGAAAATTGGACAGCCTTCTGAAAGATCCCCACGTCTGACTACCAGGGCATCCCCCAGTAGTCTGCAGAAATGAAAGGATTGAATGGTAAGAGGCTGCCAGTGGGCTTGTTCCTAGTGGGCTTCTCAAGCAATTTAACAGATTCTAAAAAGATAAATTGGAAATGGATAGCTTTTCTTTTGCCCGTTGAGACTTATTCTTTCAAGGTTAGGGGTTGTGATAATAAGGTAAGGTATAGCTTTGGTTTTAGAAGATTGTCCTTGGATAGAAATTATCTCTTGGTTTCAATGACCTTGTTGAGGTTGGCATTTTCTTGTGAATAATTGTTACTCTTCAAGGGGATGTGCATATTTATACACTGACATGTATATAGTCCATCATCTCAATACCAGCCCTTACAGGGGCAGAGGAGTTCAAATTTACCAGAGACACATTCTCTGAAATGATTCATGGGATGGAGGGTAAAGGGGGGTCAGAGTCGTGGAGACCTGGATCTGGATCTGGCCCCAGCACTTCATCCTGAGAACGTTATTTAATAACTGCTCTGGGCCTCAGTGTCCTCCTTTATAAATGGGGATAATGCCTGCTTCACAGGACCACGGGAAAGATTAAATATGGTAGAATAAAAAAAAAATGCACGCACAGTGCTTTGCACATAGTAAAAGCTCAATAATGGATCTTAATTTGTAAAACTCAGTTAAAATGGTAATATTCTCTTTAAAGCCAGTAGCTGGCAATCGCCCTTGGTGATGGATATGTCTGTAAGAGGCTCAATTTCCCCCTGGAAAGTGATGGTGCACCTGTTGCCAACTCTCCTGGGTTCTCTCACTCCCCACCCCCATAATAATGCACCCAGGGTCCGATTCCAGAGTCAAGCTTTTGGGAAAGGTGGGAAGAGGAATAACATTATAGACCTCAAAAGGATTTCAAAGCATCATTTGCAGTCAGACATGTAAAAATCAGTAATAACGACTATCATTTATAGATTTCTTGCTGCATACCAGGAAACCTAAGTGCCTTAAATCCCACTTAAGCTTCACAACAACAAATTGAGAGCTTATCCCTGTTTTACAGATTAAAAGATATTGAGGTATAGAGAAAATTACCATGCAGACTACGGAAAATTCAACACAGAAACCCTGGTCTATTTGAGAGCAAAACTCATTCTCTCATTTGTGCTGTACGACTGCCTTGTAGTGATCTCAGCAGCTGCTCTTTCCTCTGGAAATACCTTTAAGGATGACACAGGCAGCCTCAGTGTTCAGTCACCTATATAATCAAGAAGTCTTCATGTCTATCTCTGGTTTTCTCCCCCATATAGTTCATTTGTTTTGATTGGCAGTCTATTGAGATTGAAACAGAGACTAGTTAGTGAGCTTTTAATTGTAGCAACCATTTTCAATTATATGAAGTTTGTCACTTGTTAGTTTTCTTTCCCACCAGTGAATGCCCTAATATTTCATTTGCATATGGGAGAAGGCAGGGGAATAGGAAAGTGGGATCTGGAAGGACAGGAGGCCAGACAAAGGTACACCACCAGTTAAAGTCCCACAGGATAATTTTGGCTTAGTTCAGCAGGGGTTTGGAGTCAGTAGATCACACCTTGGGTGTCCTATCAGGGATACACCAGTAGGGTATTTATTCCTCCTCACCTGTCAGTCATGAGTGAGGGTCTGCCCCTAAGGAAACATAAATTCCCAAGTACTTTATGGTGTCCCTGTAAACACAGCAGGCTCCCGCAGTCTGAGGGCTGCCCTCAGACAAATGATGCAGGTACAACAGCTGGGAGCTGGTGCACTAAAAATGGAAAGAGACCTCAGGGATTCTGGGCAGAGGACAGACAGCGCCTGTCATGCTGACTAATGCAGAGGAAAGCAAAAGGATCTCTCCCTGGTGGGCATTTCACCTTCTGTGACTACTTCCCAGGGCCCCATTTACTTTTTCTCCCCTCAAGCAAGGAGAGAGAATCCTTCCACTATTTGAGCAGCAGAATAGGGTTGAAAGACCATAGGTTTGTGGCAGAGCAGTTGGGTCATAATCTGGTACTTCCTAGCTATGTGATCTTGGGTAAGTTGCTTAAAACCTCCTTAAGCTTCAGTCTCCTCATCTGTTGACTGGCGATATAGCACTTTCCACACAGGGGTGTTCCAAGGATCAGTTGGGATCATGATTGTAAAGTGCCTGGCAGAGTGCCTGGCCCATAGCAAGTGCATAGAAAACAGTAGATGTCATATTACTTCTCTCCCTTCTCCTCCCCAGACTTCCACTAAGAAAATCAGACAAGACACTTCCTTTAAATTTCCACCAACAATACAGAATGAGGGAACACCATTATCAGAGCCGGCTTCTAAGTGTCCATGTCCGAATTACATAGAAACAAAACTACTAGACACATATGCGTTACTTAAAAAAAATTTTTTTTCTTGGATTGTGTCAAGATTGATCATTGAGTCAAGGAGCAAAAGCATTTCCAAAAAGTCACTTTCATTCCTTAGTGCTCCAGAATGCTTACGTTCGCAGGTGGGTGAGTTCTGCAATTCGAGGCTGGAGACGTGTCAAGATTGCTGTCATTAGCTAAGTAGCTGCGCTCTGCCACATGCCAGGGGCTCCAATCAAGGAGGTCTGCACTCCTTGTCCTCCAACCAGGAGCTGATTTTTTTTTCCCTTGATAGAGCACAGTTGTCAAGGCTGCTCACGAAGTGTTTTCTAATTTGAAAATAACAGCAGGACCCTGTGATTGTTAGTAGCCTTATCCGTTAACATCATGTAAAGAAAATACCAATGAAAGTGTTACTTTGCAAGTGCTTGCCATGCTTAAATGCAATAGCCATTTTCTGTGGGTGGTACTCCCTGGATGAAATCTTGACTAGAGGATCTATGAGCTTAGTTTTGATAGAATCTAAAGGGCATCCTGTAGCCCAACTTAGTCCTTCTGGAAGAGATAAGAGGGACCTCTGCTTGGTCAAATCCAAGGTTATTTTGGTTAAAACATGTTAATTGCTGTCTTTGCTTCTTGTACATGATAAAAACCATGATCCTGCACTGTATTAATGTAGACACCATACAGATGTACCACACACACACCCATACACGTTTCTCCTTTATATGTTGGTCTAGGCATTTATCATCTGTGCACAGGCATGGGTATAAATAAATCCTGCAAAGCAATCTTGGTTCTGTTATGTCCTTCAAGCACAATGTAATCAGAAAAGCCCCACGCCTTCATCTCACAAGTGGCCAAAATGAGGTTCACTTGGGGCTCACTGTGGGGTCTCAGAATCTTCATCCCTGTGCGCACGCTTCCCTCGCTGGTGTTAATGAAAGTTATGCATATGTGTTATGAGGAGAAAAACCCTCCCACATACTGATTGAAAGGCTGGGCTGAAAAGCAAAATATCGCTTTACTGTTTATTTTTATCACACCAGTTTTTATTAACCAGATCTCATATGATGTGGTCCAGGCATCTCACCAGCATGATTGTGCTGATAGAGAACATGTGTGGCTAATCTCCACATGCTCCGACCCATAAGCCGGGCTTGGGAAAGCTAGTGTGCGGGCAAGGCTGCCAAGCTTTCCACATCCGCAATGGATGGGGAATTGTAAAAATCGGTTTTAGATTATTTGCCCCACACAGGGACTTGCTCTATAACTGATGAGGATCGTGGAGACTTTTGGCTAGAACACTGTGAAGGTCTCTGTACAGCCTCAGAAAGCCTCTTTTACTTCCACATCCTGGGAAGAACTGTTTCCAAAAGAAATCTGTAAAATACGTTAATTAACCTTTCCTTATGACTGAGGGGTTTTTTTTTTTTAAAAAAAACTTTCTTTATATGCTCATCCCAAAACGTGGAAGTGATTCTTAAACAAGCCAGACTTTTATGTACCAGAAATATTTGATCCTCAAGATGATCTCCAGGGTATAGGTTATTAGCTCATTCGACCAATTAAAGAAAATCAGTGACTTTTTGATCCACCTCTAAAGTCCCTAAACACTTATAATTCTACATTATTCAAGCTTCTAAAGATACCTTGTATATTGCATTTTAAAAAGGTCCTTAAACAGCTACACATAATATGGAAAGAGATCCCTTTAATAGTCAGATGAGAGTTATTTGTTTTTCCATTTCAATATACGATTAAATATGATTAAAGGTATTGTGTTGTAATAGGTAACCTTGGAGAGTTGCCCTAGGGAAACCATAGCTGATGAATTCATTAAAGTTGGGAAATGGATGCAGCTGCTAAACTGAATTCAATGAGTGGAAAATGGGAACAGTAGGCAGGTGCAGGTCTCCCTGGCAAGCTCTGCGGTTGTAGCTGAGCTGGGAGCTATCAGTACGTATAGTGGTTTTGTAGAAAAACTAAGAAAATAACAAGAGTCTAATGCCTAGAGAAGAACCTATGCAAAGGACTGAAGCAATCATCAGTTTAAGTCAAGCTTAACAACCAGTGCTCTCCAGGACGCAAAGAGAACAGAGGCTGTGGATGATCGTGGGGGATACTCACAGTGTAGAAAACACCTAATGCTTACTCTGTGCCAGGTAACCTGGTCTAGTTGTTTCACATCAGTACGTTTAATTCTTAAAATAACTCTTGGAGGTAGATATGGTTAGTTATTACTTCCTTTTTCAAATTGAGAAAACTGAGACCTGGACAAGATAGAAAGAACTTGGTCAAGGCCACATAGCTCGTAATTGGCATTCAACTGGAAATGAAATTCAGGCAGGTAGATTCCAGGGCAGTTCTTTCTTTTTTCTACTCTGCTGTAAGACTCCATTGATTCAAAGCAATAAAACGGCAGCATTAACTGCCGATAATATAGAAGTTCAAGAAGCAAATCCTACATAGGAGCTCAGCACAATAAGGCAGGGATGATATAATCAAGGGCATCTTGGGATCATCTGTCCTGCACATAGATGTGTTCAAAGAGAGGCAGCTGTGATGTACTAAGAGGCATGCAGGACTTGGGGAAGGTCAGGCTGGTTTGCTCTTCAGTTTTCCTAGCAGAGTGCCTGGCATTGGATGTTCTCATTTAGGCATTTCTATATGACTTTGTGAAGCCGATGTTATGGTTCCTGTAGCTAGGAAATGATAGAGTCAGACACCGAGAATTCTTACTACTCTACTCAGAAGACATTAGAAAACAAGGAGGGAGAGGAGATACTGCAAATCAGAACCAGTATCCAGGGTAAAGTAGGAGGCAGTGTGGATCCACATGTGAGTCCCAGAAAGGAAGTCACCCTTAGCCTTTGTCAACAAGGATTAAGGCAAAGTCAAGGAGACCAGTAGACTCAGATTACAGGCTGTTTCAGATTCTAAATCCTTTGTGCACTCTTCTTTTCTCAAGCTACACTCACTCACTAGGTGGTTCCATATTGTATCATGGCTTTAACGCTACCTGTATGGCAATGTCTACAAGGTCTATACCTCTAGCTTCGAGCTCTCCTTGCCTGTGTGAAATATATAATATACAATGCCAAACAGAAGCAGACTCATAGATACAGAGAACACACTAATTGCTGACAGAGGAGAGGGGTGTGTCTGGGTGAAAAAAATGAAGGGATTAAGAAGTACAAATCGGCAGTTACAGAATAGTCCCAGAGATGTAAAGTACAGCATGAGGAACATAGTCAATAATATCATAATAATTATGTATGGGGCCAGGTGGGTACCTGAAATATCAGGGGACCACTTAGTAGAGTACATGATTGTCTATGCAGCACATCTGAAACTAATACAGAAGAATACTGGATGTGAACTATAATTGAAAAAAAAAACCATTTTTTCCACATCCAAGACTTGACTCTTGGTTCTAACATCCCCGGTCCAAACCCACTCCTCACTAGATCTTTCTAATTTAGTAAATATCTCCAACCACCACCCAGTTACTCACACAACTGGTGATATCATTAATTCTTCTCTTTCTGCACCTCATTTCTCCTCCTTCAGTCTCTCAATAAGTTCGATGAGAACTGTCTCCACAATATAGATTTCTTCAACTTACAAGGGAGATGTGTCTCATAAACACATCATAAGTTGAAAATTTTGTAAAACCAAAAACAATTAATACACCTAACCTACTGAACATCAGAGCTTAGCTTAGTCTACTTTAATTGTGTGTGCTCAGACCGACACTTGGGCAAAATCACCTAATATGTGAAGACACCATAGAGACACCATACAGTATCTGCTGTTTTCCCTCATGGCTGCATGCCTGGCTGGGAGATGCAGCTCAGTGCCACTGCCCAGCATCATGAGAGAGTATCATATATTGTTAGCCTGGAAAAAGATCAAAATTAAAAGTATGGCTTCTACTGAATGCATATCGCTTTGCGCCATTGTAAAGTTGGAAAATCATTAAGTTGCACCATCATAAGTTAGGGAACATCTGTACTATATATAAATACATTGGTGGTTTCTAAACTCCTGCGCACGTTGGAATCACATGGGAAACATAAAGAGTTGACACCTGTGTTCTACCTACTCTGGGTGATCATGATCTAATTTGTCTGGAATGTGACCTGGGTTTTGGAAATCTAAAAGATCCCCACACCAGATGATTGTTACGTGCAGATATGTTTGGGAACCATTGCCATATATCTCAAATCATATATACTACTTCTCTTCATCTCTACTGCTTGGATGAATTGCAGTAATTCCTGACTACTTGCTCCAGTTTTCACTCTTTCCCTCTGTCATATTCTTTCTACACAATTGCTAGAATGGTCTTTGAAAAACGTAGGTCGTATCAAGTCAACTGCCTGTTTAAAACACCCCAGTGGCTTTTCACTGACTTTAGAGTTAAATCCAAACCCTTGACTGAGACTTCAAGGTCCTACCCTACAGAATCCAGTTCCTTTGTTCCTCTCTGACTGCACTTCCTTCTCCCTTCTTTTGTTCGTGCTGTGCTACAGCCGCTCTGCCTTCTGTTTGGGTCCTCTGACATGCTAAGCTCATTCCCATTTCTGAGCTTTTGCATTTGCTGTCCCTTCTGCCTGAAGTCTCTTCTTCCAAATTTTTGCACTGAATGACTGTTCCTTGTCATTCAGACCTCATATTAAATGTCATTTCCTCAGAGAAGACATATAAAATAATACTTTCCACTCCACTCATTCCCTTTCTTATTTTCATTTTCTTTATAGACCCAAGTCAATATATTTTCTTACTTTGTGTGTACCTGTGCACATGTGTGCACAATTCTCCCCCTGCTAGATCAGAAGCTTGATGAAAGTGTAACCATTGTTTCCTTTGTTCACTCCTGTAATGTCAGTATTTAGAACAGCTTCTGGACTATTGTGATTATTTATTTAGTATATGTTAACTGTCCAACTATCTGAGTGATCGAGTACATTATCCATAAAATAGGGTGATCGACAAAAGATTGCTTTGTCCAGGAACTTGTATCATTCAAGATCTGTGATTCAAACAGCGGTGGTAGGATTTGGTGCTTCTGTTCACCAGTAAAATGGCAAGTTAAGACCTAAAACCCAAATTTTATTTTTATATTCTCTTTCTATTTACTTCCTTTGGGAAATATCTTTAAATCCTTCATGGACCTCTTGTGTAAAATTGGGTAGGAAACACAGTAATAGAAAGTAATAAGATGTATTAGCCAGAATAATGTAGTTTAGGCTGACATAAGAAACAACACCAAAATTTTTCAGTGATTTATCACAACAAAAATGTTGCTTTCTTACTCATGCAAAGCTGGCTGTGGGTCTGGGCAACTCTCCAGGAAGCTTCATGTGATGGCTCAGCATTCCATACTGCTTAGCTCTTGAGACAACTGAATATCAACATGGTCACAAAAGAGAAGACAGACAATTGCACACCAGTTCTTAAATTCTTTTATTCACATTTGCTAGCCCAAACAAGTCAGATAACATTCCCAGAGGAGAAGAGAACTACAAATCCTGGTAGTAGACATGTCTACCACTTCAGGTAGTGGTCAAGGTAAGGCAAAGCCAAAAACAACTAGGAAGCATTTTTTAATGTAAGAATCTGGTAAAGGGTTACAGTCTTTATGGCATATAGCGGTGCAACTGGATTGCCAAAACCAAATAAACATGACAGAAACAAGGAGCTCCAGCAGAAATCATTTGATTTGAGAGATCTTCCCATACATTTCCCGATTATTTCTCACACTCCTGAGGCACTAAGTATTAAGACAAAAGATTGTAAATGTCCTGTTCTTAGGAGATCTAGTAAGTCAGCCTTTGTAGTGGGAAGATATTTGAAGCCTACTGACTTCAAAATCCATTTTGTATTTCTTGGGTTATTGTCCCAACCTCTCCATGTAGGGTATATTATGCACGGCAGAAAAACAAACCAAATGGGCTCTTATCAGACTTTTCTAAAAAGTTTTAGACCTTTGTGGCCTCCAAATTAAAGTATTACAATGTTTGTTATCAGGGTTTCCCTTGATCCATTGGTTGGTAGCTCAGAGTGCAGTTTAATAGTCTCGCAACTGGTATCTCATACGGAGGTTGTTATATCTGTGTCATTATCCTCCAGGTGCAATTCAACTCAGTAATTGATCTTTCTACTCATTCAAACAATCTTTTAGGTTACTTTCTTCCTAGAGTTCTACTTAAATATTGAAATAAACAAAGGACCTTTGGCTAACAAATGTCAACTTGGCAACCTTATAATGTACTTTGATTCAGAGAAATTTGAAATTATGATTTAAATAAAGATGCCCACATGTTCTGACCTTTCTCATGGCTTAGTGCAAATTTCTCTGTCCTCTTTGGCTGGCGTAAGGACAATATCAGGAGTTTTTCACTTTGTAACTTACTTTAAAGATATAGGGGGAAAAAAAAAGAATGACAGTGATGGTTTCAAGATGATAAGCCACTCTGTGGTAGCATTAGCATTTGTGGTACAGATATACCATTTAGTGAATTAAGTCAGACATTCAATCAATGCTGTCATGGGAAGGAGCACTGCTTCCAACTTCCAGCTCTGACCCAGGAAAATGTCCCTCATCTGGCAAGGTGTGCTCCTCCGAGTCACCCGATATTTGTATAGTAACTATAAAAGGCTAGGTTGAGCTATGACATTGAGACTCTTCTGTTGACTTCAATATCTACCTGGATATTTCACAAACACATCAAACACTGCCTAGGATGCTTCTTCTCATACATATCCTATAAATTTCTTATTTCCTATTGCAATGAACTGTTTCATTCATCCCAGTATCCTTGATGCTTAACATATTGTTCCATACATTTCCATTAAATAAATGAATGCAGACTTCAGTGATATAAAAATTCCCTGATATTTATAAGTATTTACTCTGGTAATATGAATAGTGTTATTATTGTCTTGTGCAGACTGGTAGAGCAAGGTGGTCTAAAATTACTTTCATCAATATTTTTCTCAGTAGCCTCCTAACTTTTAAGTTTATTTCTACATGCAATGTTTTGAGTGTATCTGTAAATGCATAGTATGTATGTATTCCTGTATTCCTTCAAAGGTTCCTACTCATGAGAACAACTATATTTTCTTCATAGAATAAGCAAAATTCTCATACTTGTGTTGTGTGATGTCAAATATAGCAAGCATAAGCACCTCATACATTTCTTCTTGCTAGATGGTATATTTTGATTTTTTTTCGAAATAGATACATCTATAAATAAGCATATATGTATACTTTCTAAAGTCTAGTTTTTGTGTATATAGTTACATATTTATAATTATATATCTCATTTCAGAAAGATTATAAGGCCACACTACAAGGTATGTGTGTGTATTGTAATGTTCAATTCAATTAAAAATGAACAGTTAAGAAAAATTAAAGCAATAGAAAATAAGGGCAATTAGGGGGAAAAAAGGAGATTAGAGTACAACAATATTAGTCACAAGGTGCTACTTAGTTGCTCCAAACTCTCCAATAAACAATGTTTAAACTGAAACTCAATGTTCTTACTCTTTCTAAGATGAACTAGGTGCTTGAGCGTGGCCAACTATTCCTAGTACTGAAGCCTATAAGAAATTTGTCTCATAGATCCTTATAGAAATGGCCCCATGTAATGCATTTGATACTATTTTTAAGAACATCCTTATAGAAAATACAATAGCTTCATAAGACTGCTTCTGATAATGTTCCTTCATATAGGCTAATGATGTTGAAGTCAACCTAAAAGCAATTCTACAGAGGACTAATTTAATGAGGTCCAAGGACATAGCTCTCTGACATCTAGTTTATCTCAAGATATATTTTTAAAGGGTCAGAGTCATGGGTGGACATCAGCACACCTCCATAAATATCTTTCAGTTAGGCTGTGGCTAACTATGGGCAGACACTGAATTCATGATAATGCTGTTATTGATAGGGGTGTACCCTAAATGCCATGGACTCCTGAGGTCTCAGGAGATGTCAAAGGATGGAGACTAAAAAGATTCAGAGATTCTAGGAAACCTACTGTCTATTGGATGTCCTCCAGCATGAAGTAAAAACCATGATTCAGATATAGCTCTAAATTGTTTATGTGAAAGATAATTCAAAATGGTATCCGCTGACAAACTTTTAAACATTATTGTTTAGGGAGATACATAAGTCTTATATACTTCTGAAAAGTAAAGGGTAGTAATGAAAAAGTAAAGATCTAAATTAAAATTTGCTTTTAAGTAAATAGTAATACTTTACTAAGTCTCAGATCAAAATTACCTAATGAAAGATGAATTCAGAATCTGTAGACTCACAATAGAATGACAAAGATGCATAAACAATCTAACCTCTGAAACAATGATCCGGAAAAGAAATGTATTCTACTATTTTCAGTAACTATGTAGCATTTAGACTATACTTCCAGAGCAGTTTACATGCATAAGTAATAGAGAAAAGGATCCTGGGGTGTGCACCAGGGATGTTCAGATGGCCACATAAAGAATTCAGCAACCATTGTGTAAGTGGCTGATGGGGGAAGCACTTCGGGTTTAAATATCTGTCAGATGGCACCACAGCCGGCTAATGTGGTGGCATGTTCTGAAAGCATTAGTTTGTGGTTTTTTTTCCCTGCTAAATAGTGGGGAAAAGTGAATTTTAGTAATTAATAGGCACTTACCCTTCTTTCGTCATATTGTCAGCTTCAGTGGTTTCTGTCTTGCCATTAACATGTCTAATGCATATGTCAAGTGGAAGCCTGACATGCTAGTGACAAACAGAATATTATGTGAAGGCGGCAATGTGTTAAAACAATTGAGCGCACAAGCACCAAAGTTTGCTGCTCGGGCCATATGTTGCAGTGTTTAATTTCCCCTAGTGGAGAAACATGGTTGTCAGAGAAAAAGATGATGAATACATTTACTTTGGGCAACTTATTACAATGAAGGATGGCTTTCCAGAGGAAGAAAACAGAGGAATTGGGCTTGCGCGGAGAGCATATGGGAGACATTCAGACATGGGCAAGGAGAGCAGGACCGTGTGCTTTCAAATGAGAGCCATTTAATCAGTGCACGTGGCTGGTGTTGACATATGGAAGTGAGAAATGGGTTTTGATTTGGAAGACAGGAAGAGGGTTCACGGTAGTACAGGTGGTTACAGAATGATTGATGCTTTGAGTAACTAACAGGGAAAGACTATGTAACTCTTTCAGCTGGGCAACAGACTCCAGAGGACAATGTAATTTAGAAAAACACGGAACATGAAATGATCCAGGGCAGGTAAGCTGGCTACAAGAAGAGATGACAGACAGAACGAGCTGATGATCAAATGACAGGCAGAGCAATGTGCTGGGGAAGGATCAGCCAGCAGAAACCCAGGGTGCTAATGGGACAAATCAGAAGTGGCTTCGGCTGGGGATGAACACTGTCCACATCCAGGGGAATGAAGGCTAACAATCCTCCTGAGCCTACATTAATACAGCTTTGATCTGCTCACCTACACCTAACTCAGAGCCTCAGAATGTCTACTTAAAGCTGGAGAAAACGGGCTGATATCCAATAAATGTGGAGGCACGAGACACAAACTAAGTATCATTATGAACTTTGTCCCCCACTACAAAGATTTCTAGATAAGCCCGTGTAGTCACTTTCCTTCCTTGGTTCCAGAAATTTGCAGGAGAGAGTCTTAAATTACCTTTTATCCAAGTGGTGTTTCATGCTGTCCTTCCAAAAGTGAAAGGTTAGCTCATGGACTCAGTACAGCAACATAGGATTTAGTATTTAATTCCTGCTTTCTCCACTCGTCTTTGTTATTTGGTTAGGGAGCTGACCTTGAAGAGATGATGTTTCAGGGAGAGGTGATTTCAATCACCAATGATTATTACAAAGACTATGTAGTGACTAGATCCTACTCAAAATACCATGCATACCTACACCCTAGAAATACTGTGTTGGCAGAGACGTATAAATCAGTGCCTCATAATGGTCCATTTAAACTGTGATTAGACTAATGGATTTACCAGTCAAAGCCAGTGCATTGTTCTTTTCTAAACTAAAAGCACTTGCTAGACACTTGAAGTGTTGATCTAGCTAACAAAACTCTCTTTTCTTAAAAACTTACACCTCTCATGGGTCAAAGGAGTTAGACGTCTCCCTTAAGATGTTTCAAGAATGAGACATGAAAATAAATGCTGAACATAGCTTTGGCTTTAACACTAGTCTCGAGCTAGTGTGGGAGGTGTGAGGAGGTGAGGAGGTGAGGAGGGACAGTCAAGGACTATTGAAAACTGGAAGGTGGGGATTTTGAAACACTGGTAGTTACCTATAAGTCATTGTGGTGCACCTGATTTTATATTTTGCCTGTTTTTGCTCTTTAATCATTTTTCTGAAGATAAGCTTTGGCCAAGGAGAGCAGATGGTATTGATTAACTTCTGAAAGTGAGTCTAAATTGATCTAACATAAATTACCCTTGAAACTAAAGAGTAAGAATGAGCGATTAGGGAAGGGACCAGAAATAAAGATAATTAAATTTAACTGCCCATTCTCTTGCAGAGGAGTCCTTACAGTAGTGAACAAATAATGTCTCAGTTTTCTCTCTCGAAGAATGAAGAAAATACTTCCCTTCTCATCAAGTGCAGTGAGGCTCAATTACTGCCTGAAATCTACTTGAAATCTTCACACAAGAGGTGCTAGGGATGTGGAATGAAATGTTAGCATCCAATATCACGTAGGTCTCACTCTCTTTATTCCTTTTCAAGTGTCTACCACTTCTGCTTTCAACAAGTATGCCTTTTGCCTTGCCATCCTGAGTCCCCTGACTGATCCTCTAAGGTCTAAAAACTGCACTTGCACATAAGTGACAATGGACACGGAGCTGCCGTTGCATCCCTTAGAATTGATCTAAATCATATTTTTATCTGAACATGTGCAGCACTCTTGAGAGTTTGATGAGGATACAGAAAGTAGCAAGCCAAGACAATAACCATTAAAGTCATGAGAACCTGTATGATTTACAAATAGGCAATAGGATGTGGGTGGGTCACTATCTTTGTTACAGATGCGTGGATTTTGTGCACATATGATTCGAGGATGGAAAACTGTGAAAGTCCGTCTGGTCCTTGTAGATCTGAGAGCAATAGGCAAGCCAGGGACTTTGGTGAATTGACAAATTGCCAGAGGGGAATGAATGACCAGTATTCCAGATCTGACATTTATCCCCTCAAGAAAAAAGTCTGAAAACATGGATATTTATGTGAACTCTCCAAAATTTTTAATCTTGCTGACAATTTAAAAATAACATTGTGTGTCAAACAAAATCTGTATCCTGGCCACATGTAAGCAGATCATCAACTTGTTACCTTTGATGTGAGAAATGTTCCATGCCACAACAATACACTTTGCAGATAAATGCTCAGACCTACATTGGCTCTCTTACATTCTGGAGCAAAATATCTCATTTGGTATTAATTGTAACTAAAATTCTCTCCATGGTGCAACTGTCTTTAATCCAATTATTTATTTATCCATTTTAGAGAGGAGAGAGAGAGAAAGAGAGAAAGAGAGAGAAGAGCAGGAAGCATCAACTCCCACATGTGCCTTGACCAGCAAGACCTGAGTTTTGATCTGGCGACTACAGTGTTCCAGGTGGATGCTTTATCCACTGCGCCACCACAGGTCAGGCCTCCTTAATCCAATTCAAGGACAATAGTTCCTGGAGACCCACCCTATGCCAGGCACTGTCAGGCATACAGAGTATGAGTGACACAGTTTCTATCTTCACACTGCTCCCAGGATAGAAGACAGACGAGGCAAACTCACTAATGCCACCCCATATGGAGGAGTGAAACAGATGCTGGAACAGCAGTGCAAACCAAGTGCCACGGGCTCTGAAGAGGGAGTGAGCACGTGCGGTCATGGGTTCCAGGGCAGAGGCGTTAGGGAATGAATGGCCTGAAATGAGCCGTGTGGGGAGATGAGGCTTTGACAGATGGGGATGCTGGAGGAGGGCATTTCTGACAACAGCTTGAGCAAGGGCATGGATATGGGAGAAGCTGGGGCATGGTTAAGGAAGCATGCGCAGCCCAGTTTGGCCGGAGCGTAAGTGTGGGGGATTTGTGGAGACAGGCTGGGCAAAGCAGTGGGTTCCACATGGTGGAGAGACCAGAGGGCTCAGGAGAGGAATATGTCCTTAAAGTGTAGGTAATGAGGTGCAAACGAAGAGGATTGAACTGGATAGACATATAGCTTGCTAGTTTCTGCTTCCCTGATTCCATTCACCTACAGATAGTGAGCACTTCCTGTTCACTGGCTTAATTGTAGTCAGGTCTGAGCTAATATGTGCCCTGGTGGGCTGTGCATTAGGAGTCCATTCCCACCAGTAAGCGAGGTCTAAAATTAGATGTACTCTCATAAGGCTGGCATCCATAATGTCCCCTGGGTCTCCATCTTCCCCCAGACACAGACTGGGGTGCTCAGCCCATGAGATGGTGTTTTATCCCACATTCCTGATGTGTTCTCAAGGATTAAAATTTAGCCTTGAATGTTAGTGAGCCTGCCTAGAGTTTTAACCAAATCTCCTTGATGCTTGCTGATTTTTTTTAAAATTTTTTTTATGATAAAGTATAGAAGAAATAAATTGTGCTCTGTCTTATCTCAGCTACTACCCAGAAACCATCTCCAATCTTTGGGGAGTATTCCTCACAAATCGAGAATCCTTTGTCACCTGATTGAAATATTTAAAGCTCAAAGATTTCCACTACTGTGAACTCACCACCCTTGGCGGCTACAATCTGGGTACTTGGCTACTCTCTTTGGGGCTATCTACCTTGTATTCATGTCTACCCCTCTCCTGCCAGCTCTTATATTTTAAAATAATTTAAATAAAATCAAATTAATAATACAATTCCTCAGTGGCTCTAGTCACATTTGAAGTCCTCAATAGCCACAAGTGGTTACTGACTGCCATAGTAGAGAGCAAAACTAGAGACTATTTCAATCATCGTAGAAAGTTTTTTAGACAGCCCTGAAGCACTGTTCTCTTTCATTAATCAAATGTGTGCAGTTCTGAAAAATGCTGATGTGAAAATCAGTTTACACACATTCATGCACAAACAGACATTGAGTTGATAGAGCCTTACTCTCAGCACTCATCTGGTCTGGAAGGGAGTAGGAAAAGAGAGGAAGACAGAAATGCAAGGCACTGGTATAAACACCCAGGAACAGATATATTTGACTTGAGAAATTAATCATAATGGAATGTAAACTAATAAAACTAAGAAGGATAAGAAAAAAAAAGGAAAGGAATGCAGTGATAGGTTGTATAATTTTAGAGCATAAATAGAAAGCCATCAACATAAATCACAGGAAATTATTACAACCTTGGATAAGTAGAAGCGAGGGCCATATTTGGAACAGATTGTAACAAATTGGACATTATATTGTATTATACACAATAAAAGATATTGTGAAACTTTACAAAGAGTTGCCATTGAGAGAAACCAAAAATGTCTCCAGCTTGTGCATGTCTTGTCTGCTCATAAAAATCAAGGATATTGATTTTGTGAACTCTGTAGCAATGGAGATTTAATGTGCTTACAGTTAAGATGATATTGTAATGAAGTGAAACTTGGTGATGTGTGTGTGTCCTAGACTCCTTTTGTGCTGATTAGAGACTCCCAGACTCCAAATTCAAGAGACGCTGAACCAGAATATATATAGATTTCTGTGAAGCAAAGTTCTAGTGGATCCTGTCTTCAATGCATCCACAGAACCTAGTAGAGCACCTGTCACATAGCAAACTGTAGATAAATATTTGTTGAATGAATGAAGTAAAGAAGAACAAATAAATGATTAAAGACTCTGGGCAGCCCCAGGTGAATTTGGAAGTCTTAACCTTTATGCTAAGATAGAGACTTGCCAGTATCCTCAGAATCAAAAAGGAAATCTATTATTCCCCTTTGATTTAAAAATTAATTTTTGAAAACACCATAATTTGCATGGTTCTAAAAAATATAAAGAGAGAGAGAAGATGGCAGCGGAGTAGGCGGATGCACAGACACCCAGCTCTCAACACCAAACTGGAATACAAATCAATTTAGAAAAAATCAGCATGAAAAACCAACACTGAACTGCAAGAACAGCTCTCAAAAACCAAGGAGCAAAGAGGAAGCCACAATAATCCTGGTAAGGAGTGCCTGAATCTCCTCTGCTTATAGGAAGGGAAGGAGGGGGGTGAGGCTGAGAGCCCAGAGAGGATTTCACAGAGGAAAAAGAGCAGAAACTACTGCTCACAGCCACTTACCTGGCGACCAGGGAGCAAGGTGGGTTGAAAAGACCAGCTTATCTCCCAAGTGGAAAAGACAGGGAGAGGGACAGACTGTGAGGGGCTAAGGTATGCAAGAAACAAAATAAAAAAGCTGACTCATTCGTGCTGGAGGCGGCCATAGCTGGGGGAGGGACTGAACCTTTCACAAAACAGAGCTGAAGTGCTTCCGGATCAGAGATCTCCGGACATCTATCCAGCTCCAATCAGCACAACAAGACACAGCTGAAAACAAGAAGTGGGGAGGAGGGGCAGTAACTCAGGTCTCCATGGAGATCTGAGATACACCTCCCCCTACTGAAGCTGAGAGAAAAAACCCTGCCCCCAGTGAGATTTGTTGGAGGAAGAGACCTTCAGCGTCTCAGGTTACACCCACAGCATTCCTGGATACAGTTTCAAGGAAGCCCCCTGCTGAGATCAGTTAACAAGACTATCACCTGTTAAGAAAACAAACAAATCAAGACTTCAAAGCTGCCCAAATCCGAAACTGGATTACAAATAATAGCTGATACCAACCCACGAAGACCTAAAAATAACACAACTGAAAACTGGAGGCAGACAACACCAAGCCTAGACTCAATCAACTCTACAAATAAAAAAAAAAAAGAAGAAGATGAGAAAACAAAGGAGTGCAATCCAAATGAAACCACAAGAGGCACTTTCGAGAGATGAACTGAGTGATATGGAAATAATCAAACTTCCAGATGCGGAGTTCAAAATAATGATTGTAAGGATGCTTAGGGATCTTAGAACAACAATGGAGGGGCAGTTTGAAAACCTAAATAAAGAAATAGCAAGTATAAAAAAGAATCAGTTGGAGACGACAAATACAATATCAGAAATAAAGACCACAATGGAAGGAATTAAAAACAGGATAGATAGAGCAGAGGATCGAATCAGCGAGTTAGAAGACAACTGGAATGAAGGCATGAAAGCAGAGAAGAAAAGAGAAAAAAGACTCAAAAAGTCAGAGGAAACTCTTAGAGAGCTCTGTGACAACATGAAGAGAAATAACATCCGCATCATAGGGGTTCCTGAAGAAGAAGAAAAAGAACAAGGGATAGAGACTTTGTTCAATCATATCATAGCTGAAAACTTCCCTAAATTAATGCAAGAGAAACTCTCACAAATCCAAGAAGCACAGAGGACTCCATTAAAGAGAAACCCAAAGAAACCTACACCAAGACACATCATAATTAAAATACCAAAGCTAAGCGATAAAGAGAAAATATTAAAAGCTGCAAGAGAAAAAAAAGTTATCACCTACAAAGGAGCCCCCATAAGGATGACATCTGACTTCTCAACAGAAACACTTGAGGCCAGAAGGGAATGGCAAGAAATATTCAAAGTAATGCAGAACAAGAACCTACAACCAAGACTACTTTATCCAGCAAGGCTATCGTTTAAAATTGAAGGAGAAATAAAAAGCTTCCCAGACAAAAAACAACTCAAGGAATTCATTACAACCAAACCAATGCTGCAGGAAATATTAAGGGGCCTGGTGTAAACAGATAAAGTGGGAAAAGAATACAGAAAAAAAGAAAAAGAAAAAGGAATACACCTTTAAAGAAGAAAATGGCAATAAACAACTACATATCAATAATAACCTTAAATGTAAATGGATTAAATGATCCAATCAAAAGACATAGGGTAGCTGCGTGGATAAGAAAACAGGACCCATACATATGTTGTCTACAAGAGACACACCTTAGAACAAAAGACACACACAGATTGAAGGTAAAAGGATGGAAAAAAATGTTTCATGCAAACGGAAATGAAAAAAAAAGCTGGGGTAGCAATACTTATATCAGACAAATTGGACTTTAAAACAAAGGATATAGTAAGAGATAAAGAAGGCCACTACATAATGATAAAGGGAGTAATCCAACAGGAAGATATAACTATTATAAATATCTATGCACCTAATATAGGAGCACCCAAATATATAAAACAGACTTTGATGGATTTAAAGGGCGAGATCAACAGCAATACTATAATAGTAGGGGATTTCAATACCCCACTAACATCACTAGATAGATCCTCAAGAAAGAAAATTAACAAAGAAACAGCAGACTTATTGGAAACACTAGACCAACTCGATTTAATAGATATCTTCAGAACCTTTCACCCTAAAGCAGCAGAATATACATTCTTTTCAAGTGCTCATGGTACATTCTCTAGGATAGACCACATGTTAGGGCACAAAAGTGCTCTCAACAAATTTAAGAAGACTGAAATCATATCAAGCACTTTCTCCGATCACAACGGCATGAAACTAGAAATGAATCACAGCAGAAAAGCTCAAAAATTCTCAAACACATGGAAACTAAATAGCAGGGTGTTAAATAATGAATGGATTAAGAATGAGATCAAAGAAGAAATAAAGAAATTCTTAGAAACGAATGACAATGAGCATACAACAACTCAAAATTTATGGGACACAGCGAAAGCAGTGCTGAGAGGGAAGTTCATAGCACTACAGGCACACTTTCAGAAGCTAGAAAAAGCTCAAATAAACAACTTAACCCTGCATCTAAAAGAATTAGAAAAAGAACAGCAAGTAAAGCCCAAATGTAGTAGAAGGAAGGAAATAATAAAGATCAGAGCAGAAATAAATGACATAGAGGCTAAAGAAACAATACAGAGGATCAATGAAACTAGGAGCTGGTTCTTTGAAAAGGTAAACAAGATTGATGCACCTTTAAGTAGACTCACCAAGAAAAAGAGAGAGAGGACTCAAATAAATAAAATTAGAAATGAGAGAGGAGAAATAACAACTGACACAACAGAAATACAAAATATTGTAAGAAAATACTATGAAGAACTGTATGCCAAAAAACTAGACAACCTAGATGAAATGGACAAATTCCTTGAAACGTACAATCTTCCAAAAATCAATCTGGAAGAATCAGAAAACTTAAACAGACCAATTACACCAAAGGAGATCGAAACAGTTATCAAAAAACTCCCAACAAAGAAAAGTCCGGGGCCCGATGGCTTCACAACGGAATTCTACCAAATATTCAAAGAAGAACTAACTCCTATCCTTCTCAAACTATTTAAAAAATTCAAGAGGAAGGAAGACTTCCAAACTCCTTTTATGAGGCGAGCATAATTCTGATTCCAAAACCAGGCAAAGACCACACAAAGAAAGAAAATTATAGGCCAATATCTCTGATGAATATAGATGCTAAAATCCTCAACAAAATATTAGCAAACCGGATCCAACAATATATGGAAAAAATCATACACCATGATCAAGTGGGATTTATTCTGGGGAGGCAAGGCTGGTACAATATTCGTAAATCAATCAATGTGATTCATCACATAAACAAAAAGAAGGAGAAAAACCATATGATAATTTCAATAGATGCAGAAAAAGCATTTGATAAAATCCAGCACCCATTCATGATCAAAACTCTCAGCAAAGTGGGAATACAGGGAACATACCTCAACATGATAAAAGCCATCTATGAGAAACCCACAGCCAACATCATACTCAATGGGCAAAAATTAAAAGCAATACCCTTAAGATCAGGAACAAGGCAGGGGTGCCCCCTTTCACCACTCTTATTTAACATAGTCCTGGAAGTCCTAGCCACAGCAATCAGACAAGAAGAAGAAATAAAAGGCATTCAAGTTGGAAAAGAAGAAGTAAAACTATCATTATTTGCAGATGATATGATATTGTATATAGAAAACCCTAAAGTCTCAGTCAAAAAACTACTGGACCTGATAAATAAATTCAGCAAAGTGGCAGGATATAAAATCAATACTCAGAAATCAGAAGCATTTTTATACACCAACAATGAACAGTCAGAAAGAGAAATTAAGGAAACAATCCCCTTCACAATTACAACCAAAAAAATAAAGTACCTAGGAGTAAACTTAACCAAGGAGACTAAAGACTTGTACTCGGAAAATTACAAAACATTGATAAAAGAAATCAAGGAAGATACTAACAAGTGGAAGCATATACCGTGCTCATGGTTAGGAAGAATAAACATCATTAAAATGTCTATATTACCCAAAGCAATTTATAAATTCAATGCAATACCAATTAAAATACCAATGACATACTTCAAAGATATAGAACACATATTCCAAAAATTTATATGGAACCAAAAAAGGACACGAATAGCCTCAGCAATCTTAAAAAAGAAGAATAAAGTGGGAGGTATCACACTTCCTGATATCAAGTTATACTACAAGGCCATTGTACTCAAAACAGCCTGGTACTGGCATAAGAACAGGCATATAGATCAATGGAATAGAACAGAGAACCCAGAAATAAACCCACAGTTCTATGGACAACTGATATTTGACAAAGGAGGTAAGGAAATACAATGGAGTAAAGACAGCCTCTTTAACAAATGGTGTTGGGAAAATTGGACAGCTACCTGCAAAAAAATGAAACTAGATCACCAGCTTACACCACTCACAAAAATAAACTCAAAATGGATAAAAGACTTGAATGTAGGCCGTGAAACCATAAGCATCGCGGAAGAAAACATAGGCAGTAAGCTCTCCGACATCTCTCGGAGCAATATATTTGCTGATTTATCTCCACGGGGAAGTGAAATAAAAGACAGGATAAACAAATGGGACTATATCAAACTAAAAAGCTTTTGCACAGCTAAAGACAACAAGAACAGAATAAAAAGACAAACTACACAATGGGAGAACATATTTGACAATACGTCTGATAAGGGGTTAATAACCAAAATTTATAAAGAACTTGTAAAACTCAACACCAGGAAGACAAACAACCCAATCCAAAAATGGGCAAAAGAGATGAATAGACACTTCTCCAAAGAGGACATACAGATGGCCAATAGGCATATGAAAAAATGCTCAACATCACTAATCATTAGAGAAATGCAAATTAAAACCACAATGAGATATCACCTTACACCAGTCAGAATGGCGCTTATCAACAAAACAACACAGAATAAGTGCTGGCGAGGATGTGGAGAAGGGGGGACCCTCCTGCACTGCTGGTGGGAATGCAGACTGGTGCAGCCACTGTGGAAAACAGTATGGAGATTCCTCAAAAAACTGAAAATCGAACCGCCTTTTGACCCAGCTATCCCACTTTTAGGAATATACCCCAAGGACACCATAGAACGGCTCGAAAAGGAGAAATGCACCCGCATGTTTGTGGCAGCATTGTTCACAATAGCGAAGATCTGGAAACAGCCCAAGTGTCCGTCAGAGGACGAGTGGATTAAAAAACTTTGGTACATATATACTATGGAATACTACTCAGCCATAAGAAATGATGACATCGGATCATTTACAATAACATGGATGGACCTTGATAACATTATACGGAGTGAAATAAGTAAATCAGAAAAAAAACTGAGATGAATCCATACATAGAAGGGACATAAAAATGAGACTCAGAGACATGAACAAGAATGTGATGGAAACAGGGGCGGGGGGGGTTGGGGGAGGGGGGAGGGGGTGAAAAAGGAGAGAGGGGTTAGGGGAGGGGAGGGGCACAAAGAAAACCAGATAGAAGGTGACAGAAGACAATTTAACTTTGCGGGAGGGGTATACAGCACAATCAAATGTCAAAATAATCTAGAGATATTTTCTCTCAACATATGTACCCTGATTTATCAATGTCACTGCATTAAATTTAATAAAAAATATTAATATTAAAAAAAAAAAAAGAAAAATTAAAAAAAAAAAAAAAGCCTGACCTGTGGTGGCGCAGTGGATAAAGCATCGACCTGGAAATGCTGAGGTCGCCGGTTCGAAACCCTGGGCTTTCCTTGTCAAGGCACATATGGGAGTTGATGCTTCCAGCTCCTCCCCCCTTCTCTCTCTCTCTCTCTCTGTCTCTCCCTCTCCTCTCTAAAAATGAATAAATAAATAAATTAAAAAAAAAAAAAGATAAACAGTGAGAAATTTTGCTCCTCCTGTCTCCCACATCCCCATTTTCTATGCCCACCTGTTCCTAGCAACTACTATATTTAGATTCTTGCTAATATTTCCAGGTTTTTATGTGCATAATAACAAAGATAAATTCAGGGTTTTATTTCTCTGAATATAAAAGGCAGTTTATCTTGTATACTATTTTGCATTCTGCTTTTCTTCATTCTGTAGTCTCAAGGATCTTTCAATGTTGCTCTAGAGTCTGCTTACTCTCATTTTTTAAGTTTCAGAGTATTCTGTTGTATTAATGTATCCCAACTTATTTAACCAGTTTATTTAAGCAATTTACTGAATTTAAGAATTTAGTTTCTTTTTTCTTTCTTTTTTTTTTCCAATTTTATGGTCTTACAAATGATACTGTGGTGAAAATCTTAAACATATGTCCTTTCATTCATTTGCAAGTGCATTTGTAACATAAATTTCCAGAAGTGAAATTGCTGGGGCAAAAGATATATGCACTTATAATTTTGATGGATTTTTCTAAATTACTCTCCATATGGGGTTTGCTAAAATACACTCCCGCAGACTCGCCAATAGGTTGCGTTATCAAACTTTTGGATTTTTGCCAACCTGATAGGAGAAAAATGGTATCTCCATATAGTTCTAATTTGCATATTTTTTATTATGAGTGAAGTTGAGCATCTTTTCAAATGGTTAAGAGCCGTTTATATTTCATTTTCTGGGAACTATGTCTATATCTTTTGCCTCATTTTCCCTATCAGCTAGTTGGACTTTTATTTCTTCATTTGTAGAAACTTTTCATCTATTGGAAAAATTAGCTTTTTGTTTATACATGAGTTGCAAATATTATTGTACAGTTTGTGGCTTTTGACTTAGCTTATGTGTTTGTGTGTATATGTGTGTATATGTGTGTGTGTGTTTTTGTCACGTAGAAGCTTTTATTTTTCTGTATTCAGATTTAGCAATATTTTTTATAGCTTCTGGATTTTGAATCAGTTTAAAACATATTTTTATTTCAAAGATTAAAACTTTTTTAGGTCTGTTTAGTTATTTTAGGGCTTTATTTCTAACATTTCTTTTTTTTATTGAACTTACTGGGATGGCGTTGGTTAATAAAATTATATAAGATTCAGGTGTACATTTCTATAATACATCTTCTGTATAGTGTATTGTGTGTTCAGCACCCCAAGTCAAGTCTGCTTCTATCATCGTCTACACCCCCTGAACCCTCCTGTCGCTCCCCCACCCCACTTTCCTTCCGGTACCATTTAGACTTTATTATTGTGTAGAATGGGAGGTAAAAACCTAACTTTATTTTTTCAGATGCCTACCCTTTTGTCTTAACACCATTTGTTAAATACTTCATCTTGCCTCCATTGCTTTGAAGTGCCATTTTTAACATACATCAAATTCAGGAATGCTGATCGTTGAGTCGAGTGCAGGTTAAATAACACATTACTTGAACATCTTATTTGCCCATTGTGAAATCTATTGGGTTTGCCTTATGGGGCAGAGAAGAACTTCTTGGTCTCCTAAGCTTGTTACAAATTCCCAGTAGGCCCGCTAATGGCTCCAAGAACTATGGGCAGGAAAGGTAGAGTTTTGCTCTCTTGGCATATGAGCACTTTGGATTTAAGTTCCCCATAGTCAGTGGTACTGGGATTCAAGCTATGGCAGCATTATAGAACATACCTTCTTAAAGAGATAACCTGGGTAGGTATTCCAGATAAGTAGAAAGAGGAAGTTCTCTTTGGTGTGTAACCGTCAAGAAAATTGCTTCAGCTGAGTTTTCGCATTTACCTGCAAAAGGAAGGAGTTGAACTAGGTGTACTCCACGGTTCCTTTCAGTACTGACATGCCGTGAATGGTAAGCAGCAACAGTTTGATGAGAGCATTTCAGCTGCATGACAAGAAGGCTGGCTGGATCATATTCCACACTCAGTCACTGGTTCCACCACATAAATCGTGTCCTCCAGTGAGGTCAGTTCCAGGGCTCTGTGTGTAAATCTGAGGCTGAGACTGACCACTTGTGAAATGCCTGGACAATGGGGGGCACAGACATAGAAAGATTTATGATGTAGCAAGAGACTTGTAAGACTATGAGGGAATGAGAGGAAGCATGTATGCTCTCCCTCATTGTAATTTATAAGCCTGTAATAATCCATCTACCTGCAAACTTTTGAACCTGTCCTATTACCCTCCTAGGGCTTATAGACTTTGACATTTTCAAATACAGTATGAGCTCTTCTAATGTGGAAGGAAAGACTCTTGCTCATTGCAAGGGCAAATTTCAAGATGCCATGATCAGAGATGGTAGAAGGACCAAATGTTGGGAGTAGTTATTTACATCATCTCGGATAAAGAGCCCCACGGGTACCATATCAAAGGCTTTGTTTGTGACTTTCAAAAAGCCCCAGCCAACTGGCAGCAGGAGGTATTGGATATGCTGGCAAACATTCGGCTTTTATGTAGATCCTAAAAGCATTGCATATTTAACTCATAGATCAGAATAACATATCTAAAAATGGTTGGAAGGCAAACATATTTGAGTTTAAACGACATACATTAAAAATACGAATAACCATCTTCCTGTATTAATCATAGCAAATGATTTTGTTTTTCTACAGTATGCAGATGTCTCTAGCTAAGCAAAGTAACACATTCCTATTTCAAGGCTATTAACAGTGGAGCAGCTGTACACTACCAGAGAATTTTTAGAAATCATAATGAAATTAAACAGCAGATAAAAAAAAAAAGGAGACACATTCTTTAGAGCTATGCTTGGTTGATGATATTATCATATTAAATATATATTTCATGTACATGATACATTTCTACACATTTTCACAGAGTGATGCCAGATCTGTATATATTATAACTAATTAGAACAGAGCTTTGAGGTTTAAAAAAATTTCCCACGTTAAGAGAGGAAAATGCTTTTCTCTGAAGAAGCAAGACAACCTTTTATTTATGTATCATGACTACATTGAATGTATAAAGTTGTTCTGTAGGTGAAGCAGCATTGATGCTTAAGAGTGCACTGTTATGGCCCTAATAGGGGCGCCAATCACAGCACTTACTGACAACAATTGTGTACCAAACGCTGTTCAGCATTCAACTCTGGAGAGTAAGTATTTAGATTTTACTCATTACTTCCCATAAGGGGAATGTTCTTGATCTTCTTTTGTTTTTAAGAGAGGGAAATCTTTTTTTTTTTTTTTTTTTACAGGGACAGAGAGAGAGTCAGAAAGAGGGATAGATAGGGACAGATAGACAGGAATGGAGAGAGATGAGAAGCATCAATCATCAGTTTTTTGTTGCAACACCTTAGTGTTCATTGATTGTTTTCTCATATGTGCCTTGACCACGGGCCTTCAGCAGACTGAGTAGCCCCTTGCTCAAGCCAGCGACCTAGAGTCCAAGCTGGTGAGCTTTTTGCTCAAGCCAGATGAGCCCGTGCTCAAGCTGGCAACTTTGGGGTCTTGAACCTGGGTCCTCCACATCCCAGGCCGCAGCCTGGTCAGGTGAGAGAGAGAAATCTTGATTGTGTCTAATCTTCCTATATTCTAAAGTGACCCATTAACTGCTGAGTTCCTCAACATTTACCTCATTTTTTAGTTGTGCTTATTTTCCTCACCTCTGAATAAACTCTTGAAAAAGTCAAAAAGTGCATCTATGCTGACATATTATAACATGACTAGAGGAAAATATATCAGAACATTTAAAAAAATTTTAATATTTTAATTACAGTTGATGAACAATATTATATTAATTTCAGGTGTACAACTCAGTGATTGACATTTATATAACTTACAAAGTGATCACCTCAATAAATCTAATACCCATCTGACACCTTATATAGTTATTACAATATTAACTATTTCCCTATGTGGTACTTTACATCCCCATGACTATTCTGTAACTACCAATTTGTACTTCTTAATCTCTACCCTTTTCACCCATTCCACTAATCCCCTCCCATCTAGCAACCATCAAAACGTTCTCAGAGGACAAGTATTTGTAAAATAAAAGTTTATATTCTGATTTTAAAACTGGATACAAATGGTGAGGGTATACGCTAGCAAAATAAAATAAAAAGTGAAAAAACCCCATTACTACACACTATGTGTTAAACAAAATATATACTATATTATATATAGTATATAGTGATGGGGTTTTCATTTACATTTTATTTTGGTAGCATATATATTTCTATATCAGTTCCACAGTTTCAAGTATTTCTTAATTAGAGTTACATCAATCACATAGAACCCAAGTGAAATAATAACAAGTTGTTGATTATTTTGCCTTTGGGAAGTACTATGTAATGGGAAAAATAATTTCTTATTTAGCATATGCTAATATCAGTATCTTTAGCTCTAGCAAAGCAAGACAGTAAGTTGAATATTCAATATGGTAGATTGAATAAAACAGACAAAAGGCTGAGAAATTAGCAAAAACAAGCCAGTTATGTCGGTGGCTTTGAGTTTACATGTTTTTGTTTGTATTGGGGAAATATTTTTAAGTTTATTATTTATATACTACATGTCATCATTTTGTTCTTACTAAGTACAGCTCAAAACCTCTTCAGAGCTTCATAACACACCATAGAATAATTTGTTATTGTCGGGTTCCTTATGAAAGTCTAACTCCTGTGGCAAGGGTTTTTATTTTAGAAAAAAATATTAGTCTTCATTTGCATGTTCCTGAACTTTATCTTAAAATGAACTACCCAATTTATCCCTCTTTTGACTTTACAACATAGCTTGAATATTCACTAAAAATATCTCACTGGAGTTGTCCACACTAATTTTATTCAAAGAAAATCAAAGGTACATATAATGGAGTTGTGCGAAAAGCATACCGTTGGTGAGTTTCCTTGCAAAGTTTTGACACCCGCCAAAGAAGCCAGCTGACCCCTTCATCTGGTCGGGGCAGAGGAGAGTGCCCCCATGTTTTCAGTGTCAGCGCTTTCCCATTCCTTGGCCATCCAAACCAAAAGCTAAATACATAACTATATGTTGGGAGGCCACGTCTCTTCTTTATTTAAAAGATGCTGGTGCTGAGAAGAGGGCTGGTAGGAAATAACATAAAGCCACCATTTCAAATTGGGTCCCCAAATAGAAAAGGACATTGAAATAAGACTACCTATTTTAATGGATTCCAGACTTCCAAAAATATTATAATTCTCCCAGATGTGGTGCTTTTTTTTGTTTTTGTTTTTAATTTAAAATAAAAGCTCAGGTTCCCATCTTCATTATTTACCTGACTCCAGAAAAGCTCTCAGGAAGGAAAGCAAGAGAGGGCTCTAATGGTCTCCAGCATCTCAGGGAACTTTCTAAGGGCAGAATACGATTTGCTCTACAGCAAAGTGCCTCCAACTTTGCTGTGGTCTATAAGAGAACTTGAGTCACGGACCTTGGATTCTTTTTATCTTTCAGAAATATCCTCTCTTCTTTTTTATCCTGCAGAGTCAACACACAATATTAAAACAGCCTGTCTGCAGTATCTAATTAACAAACTGACTGCAGAAGATCACTTACAACATGAAATATTAAATCATCCTAAAAACTAATATTCTCCACACCTCATAAATTAGAATAACCAAGAAACTGAAATGAAATAAAACCCCAATGCATATCATTCTGGGCATTTGCCCCCCAAAGAGGCTCTATTCCTTGAAGCATTTAACCATTTCAAAGAAAAAAAATATATACACAGACACATATCAAGCACTTTCAAAATGCTTTCTAACCCCAGTCTACACTTCATCATAGCAACTCTAACTTGAGACCTGAGTCTGTACTTCTCTTGATCTTATGCTTCACAAATCATTTTAAGTTCAGATATGGAGCCCATCAGTTATGTGTCTTTTCATTATAATTGCAATCCAGCCTTGGACCTCAGTTCTGTTCCCATTGGCTCAATGGTCATCATTTATCTGCTTTGTATATTTAGGACATTATTTAACAGAAGCAGCAATCTGTTTGAAGAATGCAAGGGCCGTTTGATATTAACAGAAAGAATGATTAATCAAAGAGCACTTGGTCCTAAAGCATCCAGAGAGAACTGAGGTCATTAGCAGGGCAAAACCAGGAATCAAGTTTGACTAAGAAAATGAGATGGGACAATACTTTTGAGGATTTAAAAAAATTAAATAAATAAGAAGGTTATGGTTTTCATTTTCAGAGCTTTCACTTTAAAAGACCACTGCAGTAGAAGATCAAAAGAAATATTACATTATTTCTATTGCTAGAAATCATTTCCTTTGTGGTAAAATAGGAAACTATCATATTTGCATCCAGGTGGTAACTGAACCCACCAGTGTCTCAAACAATAATTATTTTTTAATACTGGAATGTTTAGCTTATTTCATATTTTAAGTGAGAAATATCAACAGATGCAGACCAGGCGTTGGATATGAGATAGAGCTGGACTAATTAAAACTGTTACCCTAGTGAGACTTGCCTGGCGTGCCAAGGTAAGGGCTCCTCTGCCAAAGAGACAGAGGTTTAACATAATTAGCCAGACATCATTCCAAATTAGTTCAATTCTCTCCATTGTTTTGGCAGTCAAACCCACCAAGCATTTACCCTATCATCTATCAGGGAAAGTGGGACTGAACGCTACAAGAATAATAAGAAAAGCAATTTCATCTTAAATTTGGGTTTTCCCCAAAGTGTATCTTTAGACAAGGTGTGTTAGTTTTCTTCTGCTTCAGTGACAAATTACCTCAAACTTAATGGTTTAAAACAACAAAAATTTGTCTTATACTCCATTGATCAGAAATACTATACCAACATGTAGTCAGGCTACATCCTTTTATGGAAGCTTTTGGGAGAATTTGTTTCCTTGCCTCTTCCAGCTTCTAGAGGCTGCGTGAAATCCTTGGCTCAAGACTCCCTTCTTCCATCTTCAAAGCCAGCACGATCAGGCTAAGTCCTTCCCACAGCGCCCTCTCTCTGCCTATCTCTTCCATTTCCTTATTCCACTTTTAAGGGCCCTTGTGATAAAATTGAGGCCAGAAAAGTCTCCTAATATTGAGGTGAGCTGATTAGGAACATCAATTTCGCCTGCAAACTTAATCTTCCTTTGCCTTATAACCTAATATATCCACAGGTTCTGAAGATGAAGGTATAGACTTTGTGCGGGGGCATTACTCTGCTTACTATGTAGGGATTGGGTGTAAGCCTTATATTTAGAAAGTGATTTCAGGAAGCACTATGAGGGAGTGAAGAAGAGAGACAGGAGAAAAGCAAACAAAGGGAGTGTTCATGAGTGAGTTATTTTTGTGAGCAATTGGGGCTCAATCTACTGGAGACCCTTGAGGGCATATGTAGACCATGTCCTAGAATTATAGCACTGAGTGGTGAGAAAGCGGGATATTTATCCACCTACTTTCATTGTTTCTTGTTTGACGATTAATCCACAGGTATTATTCTCATTGCATTGTATCTTTATGGAGTTTGAAAAGATAGCTGCCAAGTAGATTGAATTTACATTGTTCTCAATAGTACTCAATACCAGAAAGCAGCATCTACAATAAATATTAAAGCTCATTAGACGCACCAGCATTACTTGAGTCATATGGTTATCCTTGAACCAATCAGCTCAGTTCAGGAGAGATAAGATGACCTGATTGGCTAGGCCTGAGTCATGTGCCATCAAGCACATGATTAACAGCTCCACCAGAGTCACATGAGGTGAAGGAGGAGCAGTACTCCAATGGAAAGAGGGATAAAGTGCATAAAAAAGCAATACAATGGCTTCTGGGAGAATGAAAAGCAAAACAAAACACAAATTATAGAGGGCTCAGAGCTCCTAGCTGCAGTAACACTCTCTGGCATCCAGAGGGACTGGCTCTTACCTATATGTCTATAGAGACAAGCAACATGGCTGCCAGGGAAGAAGAAAGCAAACATCTCAGACACATACACTACCACATGCAGGGCTGGGATTCCCTGAAGTCAGAAAGCCAAGTTGTGGACTTTTGTAATGTGCTGCTTTGAGTTTGGATCCTAGGTGTTTACCAAGAGAGGCTGACCCAGAAGGTGCTAGTATAGAAAGAAAAGACTTGAGGAAGAGCAAGAAAAATTTGTCATGAAAAAGAGAAAGGAGAAACACAAACAAGTAAAAGATACTTTAGAAGATGAATAGATAATGAAAATAAAAAGAATAAACAATGAAAATTTAGGTCACATTGGGATAGGAACAAATTGTTAAAAATAAAGTAGGAATAGGGCATTCATTAGAAGAACAGCCAGAATGATTGTGTCATTAGGAGAACAGGCAGAATGATTGTGTCATTAGGAATAAATCAGATATTTCGATAAATGGGCACTATTTGCTAAACCTTGTATTTATCAACCAATCTTTCCATCTATCTAATCTAACATCTATTTACTTTGGACCTTCTAGGGTTAGGATTTGACTCTAAATGGTAATGCATTTAATAGAAATTCAAACCTGAATCCTGAGTGATTTGAAAAATGCAAAAGTTATAAAGGGAGAATTTTAGGATATAACACATTGAAAAATGCCTAAACATCTTTTTAACCATTCTCTCTCCCCAAAGATCCACACTGTCTGGCTTTCTCTGTCTCCTCCAACTCTCCCCTGCTTCCAGCCTTTATTGGCCCTCTAAGTCTTTGTTTTCTTCTCTCACTCTCTGGATTTTCTCCCTTACTCCAGCTCCTGGCCCTCATCACCTCAGTCAAGCCAGGAGCAGAGCAGCAGTATAAAGCATCCTCTCAGGAAGGCAGAGAAGAAAGGCTCTGAATATTTCCACTTCCATATCCTTGGCTCTGCTTCTCATGCATCATCTCAGTTAATCCCAACAATAGATTCAGGAGGTAGGGATGATCACCATCGTTTGATAGTTGGGACAACTGGAGTTTAAACCAAGATCTGTCCGATTCCAAATCCATGCTCCCACACACTCTGCTACACTACTTACCAGTGGTCCTTGGAGCCTGGCATAAATTAAAAGTCACCTGGGGGATATTTGTTGCATATGAGTATTCCAAGGTTCTACCCCTAGAGACTCGACTTTAATTGTTTGGTGGTGGGGTCAGGAATCTACATGTTTAACAAGTACTCAGGTGACTCTAATGCAGATGATTATAATGCAGGTCAGACCCAGAACACACTAGAAGAAACATTATTAATAAATCCTTCACTGGGGCAGATCGTTTGGAAATGATATAAGATTGAGGCGTCAAATGCATACACGAGTTTATGCATATGAATATATTTTTGTATTTAAAAATACACCATGTGCTACTTCCCACAGATGTATGGATTTCATGTGTTTGGATTTTACATAAACATGTGTAATCTCTATTGGTTCTGTGCACTGCACTGGTAAACATAATATTTTTATTTAAAACCTTTGCCAGTATAAGAAAAGAATTCAGTCTTTTTTGCCATGATTCGGAAACAATACACAGACATCTCCCACGGTGTTTCAGGTTTAGAAACCATTACAAATAACCATTTGTGGTCTCTGACCATGGCTTTAATTAAGAAGAGTGCTGCTTCTCTAGGGGAAAGTTTTGTGAAAAAAGAAAATGAAAGAAAATTCAGCTAAATGACAACCCTCGGAGGTTAACAGCTCTGAAGAGTTTTGTTTCTGAATTGATACTCAGTTTTGGAAATTCTTCATTTCTTGAAAGTAGAGTGGGGTCACCCTCCCTCGGAAGCAGAGCGACGGTGATTCAGTGGGTTCAGTGGGTTGTTCGAGGTGGTCCAGAGCGCCTGGGAGCAGGGAGCCCCCTGCAACGCCAGAGGTGAAGATGGCTAGGGTAGTGATGGCTTCTAAAGAAAAGCTCTTCCGGCCCTGGCCGGTTAGCTCAGCGGTAGAGCGTCGGCCTGTCATGCGGGGGACCCGGGTTCGATTCCCAGCCAGGGCACATAGGAGAAGCGCCCATTTGCTTCTCCACCCCCGCTTCCTCTCTGTCTCTCTCTTCCTCTCCCGCAGCCAAGGCTCCATTGGAGCAAAGATGGCCCGGGCGCTGGGGATGGCTCAGGTCGTGGCAGAGCGACCCCCTGGAGGGGCAGAACATCGCCCCTTGGTGGGCAGAGCGTCGCCCCTGGTGGGCGTGCCGGGTGGATCCCAGTCGGACGCATGCGGGAGTCTGTCTGACTGTCTCTCCCCCTTTCCAGCTTCAGAAAAAAAAAAGAAAAAGAAAAGCTCTTCCCACTTCACAATTTTGTCTTCACTCAGCTTTTTCTGGGCTTTGGGTGGGAAACAGCAGGTAGCCCACAGGGCCACCTTCCCTCGCACCTGCGAGCAGTCCTGGTGGGGGACTCAGGTTCTTTTTGGTTTCTCTCCCGCATTTACTATAATGAGCTCCCTCCTACCCCAGTGGTGACCGTAGTGCAGTGTTATGTATTGAGGCTTCGGTGGGAGACATATGGGTGTAAATCCTGGCCCTGCTACTTACCAGTGGTGGGAACCTGGGTAAACTTCAGTTCCTACACAGTGAAAACAGAGATAATCACTCAACAGAGATAATCTGTGAAAAACTAAATATATATGAAGTCCCTAGCAGGGTGTCCATAATATAGGAAATCATTCCATGAATATTAGCTATAATAAGATGTTTATAACTAAAACTAAAACTTACTGTATGTCATTAAATGACACAAAATATGCAATTTTATCTCAACACATATGTTGAGCCTCCAGTCTGGCTCAAATCACAATGAAGTGAGCTCATCAGCTGCAGCCCTGCCTGGGGCAACTTGCATTCTATCTAGAGAGGAAGATAGACATTGGCCAAATACTGAGCACATCACCTTCTTTAGCTATTAGAGAAATGCAAATCAGAACGGCAATGAGATACCACCTCACACCTGTTAGATTAGCTATTATTAGCAAGACAGGTAATAGCAAATGTTGGAGAGGCTGTGGAGAAAAAGGAACCTTCATTCACTGTTGGTGGGAATGTAAAGTAGTACAACCATTATAGAAGAAAGTATGATGATTCCTCAAAAAACTGAAAATAGAACTACCTTATGACCCAGCAATCCCTCTACTGGGTATATACCCCTAAAACTCAGAAACATTGATACGTAAAGACACATGCAGCCCCATGTTCATTGCAGCATTGTTCACAGTGGCCAGGACATGGAAACAACCAAAAAGCCCGTCAATAGATGACTGGATAAAGAAGATGTGGCACATATACACTATGGAATACTACTCAGCCATAAGAAATGATGACATCAGATCATTTACAGCAAAATGGTGGGATCTTGATAACATTATACGAAGTGAAATAAGTAAAACAGAAAAAACCAGGAACTGCATTATTCCATACGTAGGTGGGACATAAAAGTGAGACTAAGAGACATTGATAAGAGTGTGGTGGTTACGGGGGGAGGGGGGAGAGGGAGAGGGAAAGGGGGAGGGAGAGGGGCACAAAGAAAACTAGATAGAAGGTGACAGAGGACAATCTGACTTTGGGTGATGGGTATGCAACATAATTGAATGACAAGATAACCTGGACATGTTATCTTTGAATATATGTATCCTGATTTATTGATGTCACCCCATTAAAAAATAAAATTATTAAAAATTTTTTAAAAAATACTGAGCACATTTTGATAAGATAATATTCTTCTCAACTGATAAGGAAACAGAAGTTTAGACAAGTTAAAGTACTTTACAAAAATTTAAGGCCTGTGTGCAGCAAGTTAAAAATTAGAATATAATTCTGTCTTCCTCCAAAACCCAAATACCACCCACCTCCATGTGGCTTCAGCAACCGAGGATTTATTTATCTCCCATAGAGTTCTAATCTCTTTCCCCTTCTGTACCACTACCAAAGGGTCTGGTGGCATTCTCCATCCTACGTGTAGAAGCAACTTCTAACTGACTGGAAACTTGGATGATTATGGTCTACTTAATGTTTAGAAAATGTAGAAGTAAGAAGAAACCTTTCATTTATGTAACTTTTTTGTTTGCTCAAATCCAAAATAAGCAGACAAAAATCAGAGACTGAGGAAGAGTAATGATCCTAAAACATGTGTCAGGTGGTTTTAGTGATAACTCAATAAGCAATAAATAAAGAGCTTCAAATAGAAAAGTGCTCAATTCTGTAAAATACTCATTTATTTAGGAGAGTGGCATATTATGAAAACACACCCCAATGTCATGCAATAGCATAAATAGGAATAAGCTTTGCTATACAGGGTGGGTCATAAGTAGGTTTATATATAGTTGTTTGTGTGAGAAATAATATAATAATTAATAATACAAAAATAAACTATTTCAAGTACTCACAACTCTGAGTCATGGCTCATGACTAAATCTGGTGGGAAAAAATCCACATCATCATTGAACCCATAAAAGGAAATCTTTTTTTATCGTTTAATTTCTTAATTTAAGCTATCAAGTTGTTTCTGTGAAGTGGCTAACTTTTGCATATCTAAACAAAATAAAGAAAGAGCCGACTTACGTGCTTACGACAAATATGTATGTACAATGAAACATAAAAATAATCGAAACATTTTTAACTATACGGTTGGGTTCAAGCTTCTTCTGCATCCAATGTGTTCTAAGGAAGTCGAGGATTTCTTCTCTCGGCTCCTGATCACTTTCTAGTGCTAACACAGACACCAAAAGCAAGGCAGCAAAAAAGGAAGTGAGAAGGTAAGGTAGGAAGGTAGAGTAGAATCTAGGAGAGGCAACTAACTAGAACACAATGTGGAGTGAAAAACACTTCCATTCACCTAGTCTTCCAAAGCCTTTTTGTTAGGTTTTGTTTTTCAACTACTGTCACTGAAACAAAGAATTGAGCAAAGAGGATCAGGATATAATAGCCAAAGCTAGAATTTTTTTTTTTAAATACTAGTAATGAAAACCATATCTCTTATTGGGAGAGTTGGTACAAGCTGGGTCCAAGGCGAGGTGCATTAATTCTTTCAAAGCACCAGAACAGAGTTCATTAAATAAATGCCCACCCAAAGGGTTATCCAGAGCTTTAGCAGGCTAACACTCAGCTCTACATCCTAAATGCACAACACACACCTGATGAGTTAAAATAAATCACTCCTTAGTCCCTCCTTCCCCAGGCGGGGGGTGGGGCCAAATCCCCAATGAGAATTTCCCCACTCCGCCTGCAGGTGTCAGCCGAGGCCTACACATGGGCCTCCCTCCCCGCCCCCTCCTTGTCCATTCATAAAGTGGCGGGTGATTTGTGACCGCCTCACTGTGATTGTAGAGGCAAATAGCTATCTTTACTTGTCTCTCTACTAGATTTGTTTTTCTAATTTCTTTTTACTTGAAGGTTTACCAGCTGCTTTATTACCACAGCGAGGCTTCCTTGTCGTCTCTTTTCTTGTTCCTCGCCCCCCTCCTGCTCCCCTCCTTTTTGTTCCTAGAGACAATCAGTGTCTCTGGTCCCAGCTGCCACTGCTGATTTTTCATTACAGTTTAATTTAAAACTGGGATTGGAATGGAAATGTCTTTTTGCCATTTGGGGTTTGCGAGGCCTGTGGTTTTATTGCCAAAGGCACAAATGTTAGTTACTACTGTTTTTCCAGAGTTTGCTGGGGAGGGTGAGGGGGTGTTGGAGAGTGAGAGGGAAAGAGAGACGGACTGATGGGGTAGAACTGGGGGAGGCACCGGAGGGAAAATCCCTCTCAGAGGCGAGGTTGTTCTGTGTATTGTTTTGAAGATTCTGAATTGGGTCGGAGGAAGAGAAAATAGTATCTCCTCTCCTGAAACGGATGTTTATGTGGGTCAAATATCTGTCAACCCTGGAAGAAGGGAGACTGAGGGAAAGACATCACACAGAATTTGGGACTGGTACCTTTATGGAAAAGTGTGTGTGTGCGTGTGTGTGCGTGTGTGTGTGCGTGTGTGTGTGTGTTTTAAGTAATAACATCTCCAGCTGTTCACTTGACCACAGCTTGAAATGGAACACCCAGTAAGGGAGGGATCAAGCTGTGCACAACCCTGGAGGAAACAAACTACATACTTTCACCTGAAAGGAGGCATCAGGCCCCTTTCTTCACCAGCTTCTGTTTTCACTCTCCTTTATGTTCGTGGGCTCCAGTCCTAAGGTTTATTTATGAGTCTCCCTCCAGTCATGAAACCCAGTTTAGTTACACAATTAATGTTTCCTATAATCTCTTAGAAGACTTTTGGTGACTCATTGTATTGATCAGATTAGAACCAAACATTACTCTAAAACTGATTACATTTTTATCTACTCAGCATAAAATTACAAAGGAAGGACATTCTTATTTAAAAAGTAATCTTGAAGGAGGAGATGGGAAAAGCCGAATACTTTGCACACCTTCATTTAAACGTTTAACACTGACACTGGAAGGAGTTGTTTCCCACGTGTGGCAAATCTACAGAAGCCAGGGTGTCTTATCTGTCATCCTAAAAACAATTACTGTCTCCCCTCCCAGCAAGAATCCCACTCTTTCTGGATTCAACTTCTCGGTTGTCAAACTGAATGCTCCATTATCTCTACAGATCCTGCTGACTCCTCACAAGTGAGCCTTTCCACCTCCTCTCCAAGCAGCCTGGGGCGGCTCTGGAATTCACGATTCTGTCCCGGGTGGGCACATCTCACTGTCATCCAGCAGCTCCAAAACTCAGGGTGGCCTGAGGGCTGCTTCAGACCTCTGCTGCCGGCGTGCTCTTGGCTAACTGGTCAACGGGGGCATTTTATCTGAAAGCATGCATTTTTTGTGGCCAGACATTAAAGCTAGGTTCTCCCTCTTCCTGATTTGCCCCCCTCGACTCCTCCCCCACGTGTCTGGTGGATTCTGTTTCTATGACAGTGGGAGGAGGGACATGGCGAGGGAGCCCAGCAATCACCCCGCAGACAGATTTGCAAGGCTGTTGTGGTTGTCTTTGCAATTCACAGGACATTCTAGTGGTTGGAATTTCCTCACAGAAGCCATTCCACCAATGAAAGCGAGCTCTCATTTCTGCAGTTTAGAGTTCAGGACACACAGAGGGGGAAAGAAAACAATAATAATGGAAACCCTTTTAACCCCAACAGCTGCCCTGCCTCCACTCCATCAACAACAACAAAAACAATAAGAACAACAACAAATCCTTTCCCCACCCTGTGTCTAATGCGGCTAACGCTCAGGTAGCCCCAGCCACCAGGTGCAGAAACCGTGTGTCACTGAACTGCTCCACGCCATACTGAAATATGTACAGAGGAAATGCCTTCCCTGACCATTGAATTAAATTTAAAACTTCAAGGAACTGATTGACATTTGAGGAAAACAGTTATTTTTGCATACGTGCAGTCTTCCTGGATGAAGGAAATTCCACAGCTATTACCTTTGGTTGGTCAGCCCTCCTCTCTAAGATAAATTTAATATCAAGTAGAAAGCTCTAAGGGCTGGTTTTCTTGTGCTGTGAAGAAGCAGGTTACATCTTTAAATGCTTCTTGCTCTGGGATTACCACATGCTGTGGTCAGTGCCTTGCAAGCAGCTATTCCAGCCAAATTTTCCTTCCATGTTTACTGAGGTAAATGCAGGGAGAACTATGGATTGAACATTCATTGTCCTATTTTACAGGAAAATGGGTGTTTGATCTTGTTCTGTGCTACAGAAATCTCTTCCGAAATCTCTTGGAAAATCTCATAAACCTGGGTTAGTGGCCACATATGGGATCCATTAACTCCTCATTTCTGCTTGTTCTTAGCAAATTTTTGTCTGGTGACAACACATGAACTTGGGGGTGTTTTTGTGTTGCTTCACACCATGGAGAACTCTGTTGACTTGCTTTGGTTTTGAGAAAATATTTAGCAGAAAACAGGCTGTGGTTGGTGTGAAACGGATTGCTAGTAAAACTTGTGGACTCTTTGGTTCACGAGGAAGCAGGGGGACATTTTTCTTCAGATTTCAGGGGGATTCCAGAGTTGCCAATGTTCTGGGAAGAATTCTCTTTCCTTAATGAAATTAACTAAGAGATCTGGGTTCTCTTTCTATCTTCATCCACATCTCTGTAACTTTGGGAGAATGGATTGGTCTCTTAGTTTCTAAACTTTTGTTTTCTAAATATAAGGAAAAAAAACCCAGCAATGTACTTTTTCATAAGCCATGCCAATCTATCCAGAGATGAGAAGGCATTAAACATATAATTACATCACACCAATATTTAGAAATAAAGCTACTCATATATGACAAAAACAAACAAAAAGATTGGAGAATGTTAACTCAAAGAAGGAAGACAAGGTGAGAAATTTAGAAGAAAATCAGCTTTTATTTTTCTGTTTAAAGTAATTAATGAACTAAACACAACAATCAACTCTTTCACCCACAGCCAGCACCAGGGGACTTCAAACATTGCCTTTGAAGTGTGCCCCCAGGAGGGAGGATCCCACTGTTCAGGCCACTTTCTAGTGGTAATATACTGTCTGCAAAAACAGATGCCAAGAAAAAGTGCACAGATTGTATCTCTAAGCATCCGAAACCCTAAAACTTCAGGGGGCCAAGGAAGGTCCCAGTCTTTTGATTTTTTTTTTCCTAAAAAAAAAAAAAAAAAGCCTGAAGTATTAAATTGAAACTGGCATTTCATTTCTTTTCTTCATTTCTCCCTTCAACCTCAGGAGACCTACGTTAAATTCCACTTAGATCACAGCTAGACATGGGTTTGATGGTCTCAAGCCACCTTTTAACTGTACGTTCATCCCATAAATAGAAGATGAATAAAGACGTCAAACTTTATCCATCTAATATCCTGACACTTGTGGCTGTCTGTGGAAGAGGAGCCCAGATGAAGGTGGACTACAGTGGATTCTGCAGAGGGGAGAACTTACCACGATGAATTTACACACATAAACATAGAACATGTGGATTAGGAGTGGACAGCTAGCAGAGTGTCAGCTGTCAAATTATTCTAAATGGGCATTTGGAGATGGACACCTATTATGCTGGTATAATACAAGTACAATGCGGCTACTTCCTAAAGCCCTCTTCATCAAACTTTGTGTTTCAATGTCTGTTTTCTACAGTAAACAAGCTAAAGCCTAAAGCCTATGCTTAAAGCAATGTGGTCCAGAGCTTAGATTCAATTCTTCATGTTCTGAGTAAAAATATATGGATAGCGATTTGGGGATTATACTAAGACTTATTCATCTATTTGTATTTACTCATTTAAATGGAGAAAGAACCAAACCTAACAGCCGGAAAGCAAGGAATGCATGGCCAAATATTGATAATTCCTTCCCTGGAATACTCATGGCTATTTGTTTGTTAATATAGAAAGCCAGTGAGGTGAAGAGCAAAGTGACCCATTCCCAGAGGAAAATCCCGTCAAATTTTCATTAATAATTTCTTGTAGAATGCTCCATGGGCCTTTGTCTGACACCCTGGCAAGCTGAACTAAACAACAGAGACTTAGGAATGTAAAAGACAATCTTAACACCAAACTTTCTGAAGATTGGACTGTCATTTTACATTAAAGGCAAGGAGTTAAAACTGCCATTGAAACAGAGAGAGCTTGCAACATGATTATAATACTAGAATTTTTGAGACTTGCTTTTTTTTTGGATTTTATTTATTGACTTTTGGAGAGGGGGTAGAGAGAGAGAAGAGGCAGGAAGCATCTACTCATAGTAGTTGCTTTCTTTATAATTAGAATTTAGTGGGGGAAGAAAAGAAGGCCTTCTGGTTTGGGATTGTTGAGAGCTAAAGATGACGATGCAGGTACAATGAGATGCAATTTAGCTATTCCTAGTCCTACATAATTCATTATCAGTAAAAACTATGAAACAAGTGTTGGACATTGTATAAAACCAGCTCAAAGATCCAGGCTCTGCCTATGTTTCTAGAGCAATTTACACTCTCTGATACCTTTTCATAATTTAGGGTCTCATTGAATTTTTATGGTAATGCCATGGGGCAGTCAGGATAAGCATTGTTGCCCCATTCTATACCTGAATAAACCATCATTCAGAAATACTAAGAACTCATCCAAGATGAATTAGCTGATAAATATCTGGGTTGAGACCAGACCCAGGCTTCTTACTTTTAAACCTATATTCTCAATATATTTTATAAATAAAAAACAGTGCAAGCAGCAAAACTTGGATAGTCTACTGTCACTCAAAGGCTAAGATCTGCATAAAAGAATTAGAGCAAAGTGACAGATCAAGGGAGCATGGGAACACATGCACACTGCTGCTTTTCTAAGAGGAGGGTCTTCTCCCTCTAACCTGAGCAAAATCAAGGTGGGAAACGGCCTCTTATTGTGGTGTGCTGACCTTCGCCCGAATCACACGATAGTTACTAATAAAATATCAACTGTAGTCGCTCTTAGGAGGTACTTACTTTATTTCAGGCTGTATTCTAAGCTCTTGACATTAATTCATATACTTCCTATGAAGTGGGTTTTAATATTGTGTCTTCATCTGACTGGGAGTAACCTTGCAATAGGGTAAAATAAGAGCCTTAGAGAAGTCTCTTGGGGCCAACCTTTAAAACAGCCCAATACCACAACCTACAGAAATGAGAGAGGGGGTGTGGGAAGGTACCTCTTCCTCTCTCCTCATTCTCTCTCACTTTATCCATATTTCCTGCGCACACCCTGTCATGTGCCCCGTTGTTAATAACCCCGTGCACTCTGAGCAAAGGTTGGCCTGCAGCTTTCTCCCCTTCCTGCCGCCTGTCAGGAGAGGAAATCGCAGCTCGCAGAGGGCCCTGACACCGGGGGAACTGGATAGCACCAAAGGGTCAAGGGTAAGAATGCAGGGAAGAGTGAGAAATCCCAGATAGTGTCCAGCCGGTGCTCGGCAGGAAAGGCCCCTCGCGTGTGCTTCTCCCGTCTGCTGGTTTGCTCTGTCTGCTTCCCGGGCCGGCAGGAGAGAAATCTGCAGCAGATTCCGCTGTAACTGCGCGCGCCTGCGCCTGCGCGCAGACACCCGCACCCAGCTGGGGGTTGGGGAGGGGGGGGTGAGGTGGGGAGGAGAGGGCTGGGCTTCAGGGGAGGTCAATTCCACATGCTGGGTTTGCCATTCTCCTGTGTACATTTAACTGAAATTACGTGATTTTGGTTAAATACCGCCAATTTGATGTATAATTCATCACCAGGTTCTAGTTTTCTAATAACCTAAATGGCAAATCACACTTCGTGCTTAGTAACAATGGTGTAGGGTGAAAAGGGCACATGATGGAACCTCCCTGTAAATGCATCGAAACCATTTCCTTCCGTGCCTCTCACTCCAGACTGGGCTGCTGACACCACACCGTTGAGGACGGAGTGTGAGACACTCACCTCCCTTCCTCTGTCTATCTTGGCTTCTGCTCCCCCAGAAGGACTTGGCCTTGAATGAGAAAGCACCTCCCCCCTGCAGATCCGTGAGTCCTGATGTAGGTCTCCTCTCTGCCTTTCCTGCTCAGGGTTAAGGCATCCCTGGTTAGGAAGGAGGACCAGCTAGACACAGGCAACAAAACGACAGACCAGGAGGTCACGGGTTAAAGGTTTGGGCATCGATTGTTTTGCTAGTGATGTTTCTAATTCCCATTAACTTTGTGTGGAGCATGAGGGGAAAGCAAGCTTATTAACTAAGTCTTTCTCTCCAACCGGCAGCGAATACTGCTATTTATTAATGAAGCTGCGTGTTTCCAAAGCATGTAATGGTAAGGATCATAGAATGTGAAACCCAGAATAGGCATTAGAGATCATTTAGTCTAACTCTTAACACTTTAAAGACGAGGAAACAGGTCCTGTGAGGCTAATCACTTCCTTGAGGAAGGGCATTTAGTTAGTTGGTGGCAGGGGCAGGGCTACACCCACAGTTTATTACTCCCACCCCACCTATGCCACACTGACAAATTAACAAGCATAAAATAGCTCCTACCACCTCAGGAGCCAGAGTGCAATGGTAAATCTGCATTGCTTCAAGTGTGTACAGAATTGGAGGCATATTTAGTGGCCAGAGGCTGCGGGCGTACGACCTTTCAAAAATGCAAATTGCTATCTGCTAAATAAAATGAGTGTAAGTTTGAGGAAGTTAGTTCAGCTGGAGCTAATAGGCAATAGTGTTAATTAGTCCAAGGGCATGAGTTCAATCTCCATAAGGGCCAATTAGCTCACACAATGGGACAAAGACTGTTTCCTAGAGTTTGACTGTACCCCAACTTAACTGGGGAGGGGAAGGTCCCCGGGGAAGCCAGGTGAGAGAGTGAGGATGACACAGCGCAAATCCCCTCCCCTGCTGGAACAAACAGCCCAAGGTGTACTTCTCAGTGGAATCACCACACCACATTCAGGGCAGATGTTTTGTAAAAAGTGTTATTAAGGTTGAAAGATGGGGATTCCTTGGAGCACATTTTCACATCCATTCTCTTCACGTATTTGTATAGTGGTGGCAAAAGGGATTTTGATTCCAGTTTTGAAAAGTGAAATCTGCCTGACCTGTGGCGGCACAGTAGATACAGCGTTAACCTGGAACGCTGAGGTCGCCGGTTCATAGCCCTGGCTGTCCTGCCCAAGGCACATATGGGAGTTGATGCTTCCTGCTCCTCCTCTCACCTCTTTCTCTCTCTCTCTCTAAAATGAATAAATAAAACCATTTTTAAAAATGTTAAAAAAAGAAAGAAAAGTGAGACCTAAGAACCAGAGAGGTAAAATTATTATTTTTTAACCCAATATCAGGCAATCAGATTCAAGGCCGTTTAACCCCTAAACGAAGGTCTTTTGAACCTTCCACTAAACTAGATCCCACAGCCTAGCCCAGAACTAGCGCTTTGGTGACGCGGGAGAAACACAATCTTTCTGAGCTGCATTCTTGTGCTGGGTCATCACTGAGACGCAAAGCCATCTTCTTTCCATGACTGGGCCAGAGATAAAAAACAAACAAACAAAAAAAGGATACACGTGGTTACAATTTATTTGCAGTTTTCTTTGACAAAATATAAACAGGCACAAAGGAGAGGTCTCCTGTAGTCCTGTCTGAAAGGCCCAGCCCTGTTTCACAGTTAACATCTGCCACACAGACATGAGGATGGAAGGAAGGAATGAGGGGCCACAGCTGAGGAAAGACACCTGGAAACAAACAAGTGAAGGTTTTGTCACCTAATACATGTCTGTACGGCCCTTTCAGGCCTTCATTGTCTTATTTCAGGCCTTGCTGGTTTGGACGACGCTGACCTGGTTATTGAGGTAGACTCTGTCCTTTATGGAAATAACTAAGTTATCAAAATCAAACCTAGCCGGTCACAAGGAGGCCCTTGGGGTCTACAAGACGTGAAGTGGAGCCGAGTCACTAAATTGTAACCTTAGACCTCCGAAAGAAATACAGCCAAGATACTTCACACCATCTCCCCCCGCCGCCTGCCAATAAGGTAGATTTTTAAGCATCATAACAGAGATGGCGTCTCATTTTAAGATATTGTCTTTTGACAAGTTAAGTTATTCAGCCATTGTTTAGAAACATTTTTACACATTGCTATACAGTTCAGCCAGCTCTTAGATTAAGTTCTATTTAATCCAAGCATTCCGACCGTGAGGCAGAGTTTTGGCAGCCTCTCTTTTACTTCTGCCTAAGGTATTTTATTAAGTGCTTATAGTTTCCTAGAGACTTGTATTCGTAAGCGAACAGAAAGAGAGCAGCCAAGACAAGCCATAACAGTTTCTCAGCGGGCAAGGCGTGGTCACCTCTCCCATTCCTTTTCCTGGTGTCTCACATCCGGTGGTGTGGGAGTGCTTTTCAGATAGGCTAGCAGTTCCTCTCTTTGTGCTGATACCCCAAGCCTGATCTCACCTGGCTGTTCAGTGCTAGCATGGTCAGGCTGGGAATGACAGTGAAGAACCTACTGAAAATTAGGTTTTTGTCTGATATAAGCTGACATCACAGAATGGTAAAAACTGTTGGGAGAGGTGCAAGTATCCTCTAGTCTAGCCCTCTATGCTAGCCTTCTAGTCTCTTTTCCACCTCTCCAATCATAGGAAATTCACTCCCGCCTACAGAACTCTGTTCCAGTTTGGATAGGTTCTAATTGTAATAAAACTGTTTCTTAAAATAAGGAGACATCTGTTTCCCTTGTAACTTTGAACCACTGGTCCTGGTTTTGCCCTCTAGAGCGGGAATGAATAGATTCAACCTCTCTCCCTTTTTAAATATAATTATGTATTATTAAAACCCAGCTATCTTTAATTTATGAATTTGCTCATTAATTCAATGTGCATCTTATCATGTCTACTGTATCATATACAAAGTTGAATAGACCTACCTTTTCCCCTGAAGGTGTCTTTAGTCCATTTATGTTCAGTTTTCTTTTTCAATCTAAAATCGCTCAGTTCTCTTAACAATTTTTCATAAAACATTGAGGGTACCACCATCTAAATCTCTTTTTCCAGACTTCACAATGAAAACATGATTACTAAGAAGACTTATTGAGGATCAACTGTGTAGAACAGGGGTCCCCAAACTACGGCCCGCGGGCCACATGCGGCCCTCTGAGGCCATTTATCCGGCCCCCACCGCACTTCCGGAAGGGACACCTGTTTCATTGGTGGTCAGTGAGAGGAGCATAGTTCCCATTGAAATACTGGTCAGTTTGTTGATTTAAATTTACTTGTTCTTTATTTTAAATATTGCATTTATTCCTGTTTTGTTTTTTTCCTTAAAAATAAGATATGTGCAGTGTGCATAGGGATTTGTTCATAGTTTTTTTTATACTCCGGCCCTCCAATGGTCTGAGGGACAGAGAACTGGCCCCCTATGTAAAAAGTTTGGGGACCCCTGGTGTAGAAGATCCTAGGCTAGCTCCTACGATATTTTCAACTACCCTGCAAGGTAGGGATTATCAAGTCTGTATTAGCTACAAGAAACTGTGGCTCAGAGAGATAAAGGAATGTAGCTTGGTCCATATGTGAATGAGCCAATACGTGGGATGTCTGACCAAAGATTGACTCCAAAGCCTCCAGTTTGAGGTTGTTGCCTTTAGGGGCAAGCACCAGGAATTGAAGACATCCTTCACAGGTAACTTCTCTACGGCAGGGAAGACCATCTCCTCCCTCATGACAGCAAACAGCTGTTAGCAGTAGCCCATTCTTTTGGACTCTCCTCTATATCATGTTAACACACTGAAGTACAATAACAGCCCACATCGAATGCATTTTTTTGTTGTAAATTTTTTGAAGGGATTTAAAAAAATCATTTGCTCTTGAAATATATATATATATTTTATTATCTAAGAGTAACCCATTTAATTTATGATTAGCAATAATTTCTTGGCAGGCATCATACATACTCAGGAATTCTTATAAAATGAGAAAGTCTAGCTACAAATTTTCAAGCGTAATGAAATTTTTATGAACACTAAACATAACGATGAAGTTGAAGTCATATTACATTTTGTAGATGTTTAATTAAACATTTATTAATTTCAATTGATCAATTTTGTATTTTGGAAACAGTAAATCTTTTAAGATCTTAAAACGTTTTTTATAGGCCTTTGAAAAGAACAAGGCTATAAGTGCTGTGTTGTTAGTGACCAAATAATTCTGGGTCTTTCACATCTTTTGACAGATAATAGAAGAGCCAATCCAGCCATCTGTGTGACTTAGGTGGCAGTAGCTTCTTTTAGAGACCACGCTGTTGACTCTTTTTCCCTACCTCAATGTGGCTACATCGGTTGCCCTGTCTGTGGATCATGCTGAAAATCAGAAGAAAGGCTACTGTTCTGGACAAAGCTCTGTGTCTTTCAGCTTTCCTTGATCACCTTGTCTTGACCCTTTTGGTCAGTACCCCACTCATGTGCTGAGTTGCTTCCTTGCTTCCAATCATGGATGAAAAGTCACACTGATGCCCCTGGTTTCATAAGCGGCCACTGACAGGGCTGGATAAGGACGCCTGAAAGTGAGGGGGAGTTCACAGGGCTCAAGCCCAGTAGGAAAGAAGAGAAAGGACGGAGCTGGATAAATTCCCTATCCTTTCTCCTTTCTTGCATTTCTTCCGGGGAGAAGTCCTGTTTGCCAAACAGAAAGGCCTGCTGTGCTTCTTCATGACTCGGGAAGCGGGACCAGCATGCAAATGCCTCATGTTATATTGATTTGCATACTTCTTTCCCTTACATTTCTTTTTCCTTCACGATCAACACTCTGGGTTTGTGCTGTGATTCTTGCCTCTGGCTCTACCTTCTGGAGAACCCAGTTAAAAGAGTGCTAAGCTCCAAGTTGTCATTCATGAATTTTGTTCCTTGACCTGTTCTTGTATCCTGGTTACCTTTCCTAGCTTCCTATGACTGCCTTTTTGTTTTCCTGTTGGTTTTTATTTCCAGCTCATCCTTGGATATCATTTTTTTTTGTGGGGCATATCCAGAAAATATTGAACTTCCTATGGACTGAACATCAAAGGCTGCTAAGCTAGGTCTTTCTTATCTTGCCTGCATGCAATTAGATTTTTGAGCCCAACTGCGAGACCTTTTATTTATTCCTGTTAAATTTAATCATTTTAGTCAGCTCATTATTGCTCTCGCCTGTCAAAAACATTTAGAGTCATGATATAGTCATTTTCCACATTCTTCACAACTTTGTGTCATCCATAAATTTGTTGAAGACTTTTTTCCCCTTCATTCACTGATACTATATTATACAGGCTGTGGTGGATAAAAGAGGCTGGGACAACCTGTAGAAAACTGCCAGACCCTAATCCCGACCATTTAGGCACACTTGTTTATTTACTTTTAACTCAATTGTCCTTGCCTTCAGGCAAAGTAACTCAATTCCATTCCACACACCTGCATTTAATGATTGCCTAATTTGAGCAAACCACAGTGTTAACATGTCTCTTGTTGGCACCTAAAGATAAATAAGAAACCAGAGATCTTTTATTGGTGAAGATTTCTCTTCTTCAAAGGAAGATAGACCAGTAGTAGAGATACTGCAGAAGAAGCTGGTATTAGGGACCCTATTAAATCACACAGAATGGTGGCTACCTAGTTCTTCTCCATGAAATGCTGGCTCTGATGAAGGTAAAAAAGAAATGTGATTTAAGAATGCTCTAAGAAACTAAATAAACTAGTGAAGGAATCACCTTTTCCCACTGAAAAATGAGTTTACAAAGAAGGTGCGAATTTAGAAATGAAAATAGCCTCCTTCCTAAGCACCTACCCTTGTCGATGAAAATTCTCTGCCAATTCACAAAGTTCTATCATGGTTGCAAATTACTCTCACAATAGCTGTTTCCTGTTAACTTTTAAGGGAAGAGTGAAAGGTTTATTGAATGGCAAGAAGAGCATCTGGCATTTCTGGTTTAGTACCTGGAATTTTAGCAAATGTCAAACATATATTGCTTAGAAGGAAAAAGGGAAAAAGTCATGGGAAAAAGAAAACTAGAAGATAGCAAAACTATTGGAAAATAGCATTACAGCTGTATTCTCAGAAGTACCTAAGATTTTTTCTTTAATTTATTACTACATTTAAAAATTAACTTTCCTTGTGGTCTGAAAAAGATACTACTTCTTCTTTTTATTTTTTTATTTTTTTATTTTTCTGAAGTTGGAAAAGGGGAGGCAGTCAGACAGACTCCCGCATGCGCCCGACTGGGATCCACCCGGCATGCCCATCAGGGGGCGATGCTCTGCCCATCTGGGGCATTGCTCTGTTGCAACCACAGCCATTCTAGTGCCTGAGGCAGAGGCCATGGAGTCATCCTCAGCGCCCGGACCAACTTTGCTCCAATGGAGCCTAGGCTGCAGGATTGGAAGAGAGAGACAGAAAGCAAGGGGAGGGGGAGGGGTGGAGAAGCAGATGGGCACTTCTCCTGTGTGCCCTGGCCGGGAATCGAACCCTGGACTCCTGCACACCAGGCTGACGCTCTACCATTGAGAAAAAGATACTGCTTCTAAGAAATTGGTGCAAACTGCCATAAGAAGATGAAACAACAACAAAAAAAAATTACACATCTTTGGGGAAAAAAACCTAGGAATAAAAGTCATAGATTCAATCACCTGGATAACTGAATTAATAGGTACCCCAGTGAAATACATGGAGGGAAACAGAAGCCAGAACATAATTCACTATATAGGTCAAAGGATATCTTCAAGGAGAAGCAAGATGATCATTAGCAGGTGACTCAATTCCAAACAAAGCCACTGGTTAACGTTCACCAGAATGCCAATAAACGATGGTGGTGGGGTGTGGGGGGAGGGCAGTGCACTGCTTTCTGTTATTTGAAAGGCTCTGAATTCACAGACACGCCTTCCTCCCCTTTTCATTTGTGTCTTACTTTAATGGCATCAGTTTTGTGGAGTTTTGCTAACTGATTATAATCCTTGTTAAAAGCAAACAACCACTAACTACATTAGCACATCCATTAATAATGCATACGTATGTGGAGAGAATTTTTCATTAATAATCTGTCACACACTGAAAGCTCACACTCCCCTGATGACGTCTGGACAGTAGAGAACCAAGATGGAGAGAGGAGCCTGAATCTGGCATGGAGAAGGGGGCGGGGTCAAATATCTGGTCTGTGCTGCTGCCCGGTGGCTTCCTGGCGGTGGCCTCGTGGGTGGCAGCTCCGCTCACTGCGCATCCCGCCACAGGGCGCTGGAGAGGAGGGAAACACGGGAAATTACACTGTTTGCAACCCAAATAAATCCCTAAGGATTTATGACTTAATCTTACTGCAGCATCACTGAAAGAAACACAATCCAGTTAACTGAAAGTAATTTAAAAAGCAATTTTAATCTTTCCTCGTTCTCTCAAGGAACATTAAAGGGGATCCAATTCATAATCTGCAGCGACGGATGGAAAAAAAAATCCTCTTTCTTCTTCTTTCCAGTTCTTGTTCACACACAACACCCCACACATGGGGTCTCCTGAGTGTCTCTTTCCCTAAACCCCTCACTCACAGCCCTCTACTTACACCCCCCACCCAACTCTCAGACACACACCTGCACAGTCTCTTTCTTCTTTCCCTTGGGCCACCCAGACACACCTGTGTGTGCTGTCCTAAGAATGCCGAGACTACAATTCCCGCTGAAGGAAGCTCAAAGACCCCATTCCATGACCGCCCCCCCCCCTTTCCGTTCCTTTTGTAGTCTTGCCACATCAAATATAGGACACCCCTTTAAATTAGAGCTTTACGTAAACAACAAATAATATTTCAGTATAAGTATGGCCCAGGCAGTATGTGGGGCATACTTATACTGAAAAATTGTCAGTTTTCTGAAATTCAAGTTCAAATGGATCTCCTGTCCTGTATTTTTACTTTCTAAATCTGGCAGCCTTACATTTTGGAGAATAATTTTCATCATAAGTTCTTGTTCACAGTAGGTAAACAAATAACACACTTTTGAAACACACTTCCAGAATTATGACACCAAAAGTGACCTGGAATTTCCACAAAGTGAGACCAAGAATTCTATTTCATTTTGTTTGTGTGGACGTGAATTACTTTGTCCAGCTCCATCCACAGAAAAATTCTCAATCAAAATAATTAACTAAATTTGCATAACCTCTGTCTAGAAGTTTAGGATCTGCTTATCATAGTATAGTACTTGGTATGCAATAGTAGTACAAAATAAATCTTTTCGAATATAATGAAAAGATTCCATGTTTTCTAAAAATAATAATAATAAAGTGCCCCAAAGCACATATCAATAGTAAACTTTAGCACATGTCAAATATACATTTTTTAGTTTGGTCTGAATATAAAGGCATCCGAATGCCAACATGTGAATGGAGAGCTTCATTTTCTGAGGCGTCAGTCGCCTCGGAAGGTGATGAATTTACTCTAATGATGACGTTCTCAACACGTCAGGTCCTCGGCAGCCGCTCGCAGTGTCCCCTTCTGGGCCATGCCAAGGACCCATCTTGTTTTATGTTCTCTCACTGTTTTGCCCTCAGACTGTATTCTCCACGCTGGATCTCCTGTTTAACCCACCCTGCTTGGTTCTGAATGACTTTTGGCTGTGTCCAAAAGGTCACAGCTATCCTCCAAGGATGAAGACTCACAGCCGCTGGGAATCCAATGATACCTCGATTAACAAACCCCTTGGGAGCAAAGATGTCCTATAATAAAGTGCCAGTATTAAAAATGAGATTAACTCTTTATAAATTGTACAAAACAGAGCAGCCTGTGTGTGCTGACTAGACAGCAATGCCTTTTAAAAAAGCTTCTGTTTGTGCCTGTCTCATTCAAAGCAACAGATTGATCCTACTCCAAATGACAAGGGGGGGTGGCATTTTTCCCACCCCTCCCTGTTGGGTGCCCTTCCTCACCCACCCCCGTGGAGACCTCCTCCTGCCTTTGCACCCCACCCCAACTTCAGGTACCAAATACCCTCTTCCTATCAACAACCCACCCCTGTGGAGACCTCCTCCTGCCTTTGCACCCCACCCCAACTTCAGGTACCCAATACCCTCTTCCTATCAACAACCATGAAGAATTTACACGGACTCATTCTTTACCAGATTATATTTTACCGGGAATTTATTTATTGAAAAATACTTATTTAGAGTAAGTTTTAGTCAATGTGTATAACTATAACTTGGATGATGCTTGGTATTAAAATCTTTGTCCCTGACCCTGGCCAGTTGGCTCAGTCAGTTAAGAGCGTTGTCCCAAAACAACAAGGTTGCAGGTTTGATTTCCATCAGGGCATGCATGGGAAACAACCGATGAATGCATGACTTGAGTGGAACAACAAATGAATGCTTCCCTTCCCCCTCCCCCCCCCTCTCTTCCTCTTTCTAAAAATCAGTCAATAAGTAAAAATAACTCAGTTGGTTGGAGTGTCGTCCCAGAGTGTGGAAGTTGCTGGTTTGATTCCCTGATCAGGGTGCACACATACGGAAGCAGCTTGATGTTGCTATCTCTCTCTCCCTGCTTCTCTCAAAAAAAAAAAAAAAAAAGTGTCATTATCCCTAATACAAGAGACCCAAGAATCATTAGGCATATGTAGATATATTCTAGGAAATAAGAATGCTTCTAAAATTATTGTCTACTATCAACCTGATTTAGGAGAGAGAGAGATGAGAGGGTCAAAAGTGTTATCTTTTACACTCAAATGGTTTCCTGCTCTTAGAGAGGAGACAGGTGGGCCAGTTTATGTTTCTGGAAACTTATTTCTCAGAGCCACTGGGAGTAGAGCAGCCTGCAAGAGACTTTGTAACTGTCTTCTCTGGGGACCTCCCCTGACACTCTGCGGTGTCTAAGAAAGGAAATACCCCAACACGGTAAAGGGCAAAATAAAAAAGGCTTGTGGACTTTGGTGGACATGCCTTCCCGTTAGTAAAAAGGACAAGGTAATAGTCTCCCTCTTTGCACCACTAATTACATCATTGTAATTAGGACAGATTATGTAACATCCTAATTTACATCATTGACATTGTTAAAACCAACCAAAAAGCTTATCTAAATATCAGCACAATGTATTTATACTGTTTAATTTTTTAACCATATTTTGGGCAGCCATCCGAAAGATTAAGGATACAATTACTTTATTTTCCTTTAAAAAAGTAAACTTCTAGCTAGAACATCACTGAGAACATTTAGCATTTAGAGGTTCAGGAAAGTGACATGCGGGGGTAATGGCAGAGGCTGAAGCATAATTCATTCTTCTGTATTCAGGTAGAAGTGGAGGTGTGCCTGCCCTATTCAAGTCTCTCTCTCTAGGCCATAAAAATAGGAATAAGCAAAAGGATGACGCATTGTGATGGTGAATAATAATAATGCAAAATAGGAAAACCTGTCTTCTGATTGTGATGCCAGTTTCTTCGCCTTTTTGTATGCAGATGAAGAGCTGGATTTTTATAGCAAATCTGCTTTAGATCTAAATGCCTTCCCACATCTTACTCCCACTCCCAAACACACATTCACATTTTGAGGATGGAAAGGTGACTCGTTTTTAATTTGACGTCTTGAAATTTATAAATTCAAGGCATACTGCAGGTTACTTTGATAGATTTATATATTTTAATATGACTGCCATTGAAGCGATATGTATTACGTTCTATCATTAAAGAACAGCATTATTGACTATATTCATGATAGTGTGCATTAGAATTCTATGGCTTACTTACTATTCATTACAAGTTTGTACCCTTAAACATCATCAATCATGCCTGACCTGTGGTGGCGCAGTGGATAAAGCGACGACCTGGAATGCTGAGGTCACCTGTTCAAAATCCTGGCTTGCCTTGTCAAGGCACATATCTGCTCCTCCCCCACCACCTTTCTCTCTCTCCTCTCTCTCTCCTCTCTCTCTCTCTCTCTCTCCCCCCCCTCTCTGGCTCTCTCTCTCTCCTCTCTCTAAAATCAATTAAAAAAATCTTTTTAAAAAATGCAGTTCCTGAGACTCTGGGCAGGGGAGGTCCTTCTCATTGCTTAGTTTCCGATATAAAAGAAAAAAAAGCATAGTCGATCTTATCCCTCCACCATCATCCCCTGGTAGAGTCAAAGATGCTGCAGAATTGATTTTGTACTCCTCATAAAGTCCTCCTAACCCTCTGAGTTGAACATATTTATATAATTGTTAATAACAGATATTCATTGAGTGTCAAAAATCACCTGTGTTGAAATTGTGAAAACAGGGCGCAACTGGTCTTAAGTAATTATTTCTTGGTGACTGTATCTTCTGAAAACTTAAATAGAAATGAAAAAAACACATACCCGAGAACAGAATAAATCACAACATCTTTCTTTATCTAAAGGCAATAAAGAAGTGGCTGCGCTCATATGTGTCTGTCTGTAGAACGGGTTTCCACAGAATCTTAATATCTATTCGATTGCACGTCTCTTCAGAATCTGTAGGAGATATATCCTGAACTGGCTTCTCCAAGAGGTCTCTCAAACTGATGTACTGAAATACATGTAGTTTGAAAGGGGATTGAAAAAATAACTTAAACTCTCTAGTCACTGGTTCAAAACTCCTTTCTCTGAGGACCTCATCTATAGAATCTCTAATTTTTGCCTCCATGGCATTCGCAATCAACTGCAAACCATTTCTTTTTTATTTTTACTATGTGCTTAGTATATAGAACACCCTGAAAATGATTTTAGAAAATTCCCACAGACATAAAAATTATTATCAAGATGACAAGATCTACTGGGGTTTTTTGTTTGTTTGGTTGTTTTTGTTTATTTTTGGCATGTGCATGTGTGTGTGTGCATACACGCATGCAAGAGAGAGAGAGAGAGAGAGAGAGAGAGAGAGAGAGAGAGAGGACATACAGGCAGGAAGGGAGAGATGAGAAGCATCAACTGGTAGCTGTGGCACCTTAGTTGTTCATTGATTGTCTCTCATAAGTTCCTGCAGGGAGCGGGGTACCGGCTGAGCCATTGACCCCTTGCTCAAGCCAGTGAGTGACCTTGGGCTTCAAGCCAATGACAATGGAGTCATGTCTATGATCCCACGCACAAGCTGGTGAGTCTGCACTCAAGCTGGTGACCTTGAGGTTTCAAACCTGGGTTCTCAGTATCCAAGGTCGACACTCTATCCACTGTAGCCCTCCCTGGTCAGGCAAGATCTACTGTTCTGACTCTTTAATAGAGATCAAAAAATGAGAAAAAACAATGCAGACCATGTGACTAAACTAACCTTCTAATTCCAGATTTATAAGATACTCTGGGAAGAAATACCTGATATAATTACTACATTGAAAAAGAGCTTTTTTTTTATAAAGTAATAACCAATTTGGATTTTGTAATAGATCTGTAAAGAAAGGAAGAAATGATCAAAAGGGTATACTCTATGTAGATCAAAGATTATAACATCTTGGCCCTGGCCGGTTGGCTCAGTGGTAGCACGATGGCCTGGCATGTGGAAGTCCTGGGTTCGATTCCCGGCCAGGGCACACAGGAGAAGCACCCATCTGCTTCTCCACTCTTCCCCCTCTACTTTCTCTCTGGCTTTCTTTTCCCCTCCTGCAGTCAAGGCTCCACTGGAGCAAACTTGGTCTAGGCGCCGAGGATGGTTCCATGGCCTCTGCCTCAGGTACTAGAATGGCTCTGGTTGCAATGGAGCAATGCCCCAGATGGGCAGAGCATCGCCCCCTGGTGGACTTGCCAGGCGGGTCCTAGTAGAGTGCATGCGGGAGTCTGTTTCTCTGCCTCCCTGGTTCTCACTTCAGAAAATACAAAAAGAGAGAGAGAGAGATTGAGAGAGATTATAACATCTTTTTCTATGAAGAAATTATTAAGAAGTTTTAAACATGGACTTTAGATATGCTAATATATGAACTTATAGGATGATAGGCAAAGCACCACTGGAGTAATACCAAAAGGCAGCATGATGCGGAATAAAAATGTTTCAGAGGACTTGGACAAAACATTAGGAGAATTTGTCCAAGGTTTCAAGGAAAGAGTGTAAAAGCCAGGGGAAAATGAGGTGAAAGGAGTACATGAGGGAGCTGACCTGGGAGCTATGGCCGCAGGAAAAGAAAAGCTAATTGAGGGAAAGGAAAATTTCTTAGGGGGAATAGAACCATAACACCGGAGTTAGTGCAGCTGCATATGAGACGCAGAACCTGGGTTGGTCAGTGCTCAGTGATCAGCAAAAAGAATATCCAATGACAGCTAGGTTTATCAGAAAGGAGGTTTTCTTTCAGCAGGCAAGTAAGCAGCAAAACGTGTGTATGAAGGAAATTACTCTTTTAATGAATCCCAAACCCTTGATTTTTCTTTCAGTCAGTCTTCAAAGCCTTTTAAGGTTTTCCACTGAGTATCTCTGAGGGCCCATCATTTATGCAGTTAACATTGCAAAATTCAAATGTCTGTGCAAAACCTAAAGAAAAAGAATGAAAAACACTTTAATTGTGCATCAGAGGAAAGCCCTTTGTCCACACGGGTGCATGATTTCAAGTCGAGATGGGGCGTTCTATCCCTCAGAGTGTAACACTGCAGCCAGCAAAACACATGCTCACGGAATCATCTTTTACTAAACAAACCACGGCTTACACTAATGGGGAAAGGAAATTGCTCCAGGGCTCATATTTGAATGGTAACTTTGATTAGGAGCGCTTTTGGCCTCGCCTGCTGACTTGAGAATCTTGTTTAAGACAAAATCCTGCATAGCGCCCTGACACCACATCTTCTGTCTGAAGCTGGGAAACGCGGGGGTCACGCCACAGACCTTCCGTCAGATTAGCACTGCGCTGTGGGAGCATCAGTTTTCTGGGAATCCAGCCCCACCCGTGGAAGTGGAAGCCAGGACCTCTTTTCGCAGGGATTCCTTCAAGCTGGACCTGAAGTTGGACCCAGACCCAAACAGGTTCAGTAGGTGACACCGGGTGAACTTTCACAAGGTTAAAAAACAAACAAACAAAAAACTGTTCACCTTCACGCTCAGTTTTCCAGTAACTTCCACCTAAATAATTAAGGTCAAATTTGGGCTCACTGTCAGAGAGGGTGGTCAGAGCTATTGCTCAATTCTTGTTTCAGGTAGTGCATACATAGAGGTAAGTCTTTCTCTAGATGGGTGTCTGTCAAGCTTTCCCCTCAACAGATGCCACTTGGGGTGGTCACCTCCGATTTCAGGGGTGTCAGTTTACAGCCTATAAAATGTTCCTGAGCTAACTCCTCTCAATAAAAAAGCAGGTCCTGGGCATTGACAAGTATAACCTTGTCAGGGACGCACAGCAAGGCAGCCACTAAACAACAGCACCCTTTTCTGCTCCTCTTTGGAGTTCTGAGTGACAACTGTGGTCAGATGAAGGGGGAAGGAGAACAAAATAACATGAAACAGTGATTTCCAATATATTTTTCCCTTGTCTCCGGGCGAAAAATTACACCATTATGTCATTTTCGTGATGTGCTCATCAACAGGATGAAAACCTCATTTGTCATCTTCTGGTCTGATAGAAAATCAGGGTTTGGGGAATCCAGCCAGGCTGTCAGCATTCTTTGTCAAGTCGAACAGCTGAAGGAAGGCAGCAAGAACACAGGGCCGATGAGAGCTGCTGGGCCCTGGTGCCAGTGCTGGCCCAGAAGTCTCCTGTTCCATGGCATTCTGATCCAATTTGCTGGAGCTGTTTATCAAGACCCTATACAGACAGGATATAAATATGCCACTTAAATCTGCAAATACAATAATGAAAACTGATATTTGTAATTGTATCTGTGTGGTCCCACTGACTCAAACCTAAATGGATTTCCAACCTAATATTGCTAAATTAATCCTTGAAAAATGTGAGGTCCGTTACAGGGGAAGAGTGGCATCGCTCCTCACATCCTGACATGATGAGGACATTGCTGTCATTTTGCATGATTGAAATACATATTTTTATCTGTCTCCTGAAATCGCCTTGCTGCAGTTTCAACCCCATCTTTTGTGCTGGAAAAGTGTGTGATATGTAAGTGTTCTTCCATTCACTGTAGTCTGGGGAACAGTGGTTGTGCCCTTGCCAAAGGACAGGGATCTAGATGGAGGAGAAAGGCTATTGGACACTTCCCCCCACCATCCTCAATTCAAGCACCTCCCCAGAGTGGCCTCCACAGAGTTCTCTCTCATTGTAAAAGGCTAAAAGACTAATTCTGTCATTTACCATTAATGTGTCTAGCAAATTACAGGAAACTTGGTAAATCCCTAACCCATGGTAGGTGCACCTTTGGAGTAGGTGCAGCGTCATAACCCCAGAAACAAGATGCCAGCATTAATAGCTACTAAAACACAACGAAATATTTACTATGCACTCTCTTGAATAGGTAGAATGGAGAGTATTTTCGTAATGACGATCACAACTTGTTTATCATCCATTTTCTCCCGTTCTCTCTCAATACATCTATTACAGGGTTTCTTTTCCCACAGCAAGTTCCTCAGTACTCTTCCTGTCTCAGCCCACACGGATTGTCTAGTCCTCTCCCTTCTTTCCTCTATGACTCAGTTCCTTATGTTGTAGAGTGGCTGGGCCATCTTACTCCCCACTCCCCAGGTCCTGTGCCACAGAAGACCTGAGACTGACAGAAGAAGGTGGAATGGGAGGAATAGGAAATTCACACGAATGTGAAACTTAGTTGTTTTTCCAAAATCTCCCCTATACCCCTGGTCTCAGCTTCTTATCTGTGGCGTGGGCATAAAGGCAATATGGCCCACAGGTCAGGGTCATTGCCAGGAGCCAGGGAAAATAGACTATACAAGCCCCTCCCACATGATGGAGCACGTGCATAGTTACACAATAAAGTTCATCTCTTTCCCCTGTTTCTGGTGAAAGTATTCACCTTTTCTTACGATGCCTCTCCTTTCTGCAAGTGATTTTTTTTTATAGGTGCTCTTGTTTAGAAGAATTTTCTGGTGTAGTAACTGTCATAAAGCATGTTATAGTCTATTTCCTACTTTTACCATTTTAAAGGAAGGAACAGTGTTTTGCTCATATTGGTATCTCCCATAGTACTCATCAAAATAGTTGAATATACTTACTGCTCAATAAATGTTGGACCAAACTGCACCACTGGATTATGATATGGATTGGCTCTCAACTCATTTCCTAGACCTATATAGCACATCTGGCCAGACTTAGAGTCACGTTAGAGACCGCAGGAAATGATTAGGTATGTATACGTAATGAGAAAACGGCTGGGCATGACAGTGGCGTCCATTGGTTCAGATGTAGGATCTCTCCTTTGAAGGAGATTTCACTCTGGTTATTTTCCCCACAATTAATGCATGTATTGTCTTTGGGCACACAGCACTCTACTGAAACTTGGCAAAGACTTCCGTGATAGCTTATAACATATAAATTATTCAGACAAAAGGAAAATCTTAATTTCCTATAGTAGAAGTTTCTGTCTAGCATGATTATATAGTCCTTTTGGATGGAGTTAAAACTTCTACATTATTTTTACTCACACAGCTCTCCTCTCTTTCTTCCTGTCAGAAGCTCAGTTCGCAAGTAAACAAAGGATTCTGACTCACAGTCTGCCTGAGAGTAGCAATGACTTTTAGAGTTTTGCAAAATTAGTCATTTTGGTGTCCAAATCTATAATATGATTATTTTTCACTTTGTATGTGAAAAAAAAAATGTTTGGCAAACTTTCTTAAAAACTTTTATTATAAGGCCCTGGGGGTTAGCTCAGTCAGTTAGAACGTTGTTCTAAAATACCAAGGTTGTGGGTTCGATCCCTCGTCAGGGCTCAGAAGTGAAGCCACTCTGGGATGCACCCAGTGAATGCACAACTAAGTGGAACAACAAACGAATGCTTCTCTCTTTCTCTCTCTCTGTCTCTCTCCCTCTTCTTTCCTCTCATTGTCTCTCTAAAATCAATTAAAAAACACTTCATCATATTGCTATTCTGTACTGGTTTTCTTGTGTCTCCTCTCTCTTCCTTCCCTACTCTGCCTTCTTTCTAACTTCCTCACTAAAAATGAAACTTTAAATATTCAGAATATGTCATATGCTTTCCACTTCTATATTTTTAGGCAGTTACCATCTACATATACAATATATAGACATATATATATAATTGCATCTATAATATGCAAATATATGGTGAATTCTTCAAAACAGAACACTGTCACATCTTGGGATTCAGATTTCAGCAGCATCACAGGAAAACCTCCATTTCCCTGGAGTTGGTTTTGCCTCTTTGTCAGAGAGAAAGGGGAAGCTTGCCAGCAGACAGGAGAAGGCCTGGCCCGAGGGGCCGAGGGGCCGTCCCTCCACTCCCCACCTCGGTCTGTGCCCTTGAACAGGAGGTTGAAACAGACAACCCCAAAACCCTCTAAAGCAAGTTGGCAGGCACTTCTAGAAATATAAATAAAAATATATTACATCATAGGCCTCTCTTTCCTACTTTACTTCACTTACCCCCACCAAAAATAAAAAGTAATATTAACACGTCTAGTCTCTTCAATAATCTCTTCATCTAAAACAAATGATTCATGTAAAGCAAACAGCGTTTAATATCACTCTAGTTGTAAATTTCTGACTCCCTTAATGACACATGATCACGATAAAAATGAGGAAATACAGAAAAAAATCACTCTAATCACAATATTTAGAATCAGTCATTTACTTTGACATATATCCTTGTATGTCATGTGTGTATGTGGGTACACACATGCCTGTATTTTGCATTAACTTTAATTTGCTTAAATGATCACTTTAAACAAATGAGAAAACTGCTTGAAATTATATTGCCATTTTCCCCCTACTACTCCTAACTGTGCTTAAAAGAAACATTTTTTACAAACTAGATGCAAAGTGAGCTTTGAAGGCATATTTTCAGAGAGCTAGTAATTTTAGAGCTTCTAACAGCCAGATTTTTTGAATGGTAAGAACTGAAAAAAAAAAAAAAAAGCACAGAAGGCAGCAAAGGGTCGAGAAAATGGTTGAATAATCAGCTGTGTTGTTAAAGCGGGTGGAGGAGTGAAGGCATCAGCCTATCACATCTCAGCCTATTCAAAGGGAAGTGGGCCCTCTTGATGGGCAGGATGCCAGGACGAGATAATAAAGGAGCTATGTAGGACTGCAACATGCTACTCTAGAAATACATTTTCCAATTAGTCATAAGTGTTTATTCATCAAGGCACACCACAATGCTTTTGGTAACCGAGTTGTACAAGCAGCCGTAATTGGCAATTGAGAAGCATCAGTGCAAATGTTTTGATGTCTAATCCTGGAATTGTTCACGCTCCACATTCCCACTGAATGGTCCCCCTGTCCTGGAGTGGTGTTGACTGTGACTACAGGTTTAGGTCCTTTGTAATCAAAAAGCATTAAATTAGATCCATCTTGCCGTTTTAGTTCTTTTCTCCTGATTGCTTTGAGAAGGAGAGGTTGAAGCAGATTGGAAAAGGCTCTTTCAGCGAGGTGGGTGAATGTTTTGTTTAAGCATAATTAGGATGGCCAACCTAAATATATTTTTCCAGCTCTTCAGAGGAAATCAGGGGGTCTCAGAAGCCCTCTTTTCCCACAGTTTCAACAAGAAGCTCCGGTGGACCATACGAAGGGTTACAGACTAGCCTGGGTGGAAGGAGAGCCTGGTGACAGCTCTGTTTTGGTCACATTTGCCTTCTGGTCATTAACCTAGAACAATTTTTTAAACTAGATACGAAGCTCCAGTGAAAAGAATCCGATGGAAATCTGACCTTTAAAAAGAAAACCATCAGGACTAACAGTCTTTGGAGTTTAAAAAAAATTTTTTTTTTTGCACTTCTTAGTACCATAAAGCTGTACATGATTTCTTAAAAGGTCTCCTCCCTTTAATCCCCAAAGTTTTTAGGTACTTGGTATGAGAGGCTTGTGACAATTAAATCAATTTCCACTAGTGTCCCAACAGATGGGGCTTCTCCCAGCTTTCTCAAGGGGAATTGTTAAACTAATAAGAAGCCAGCAACTTACCTGGGAGGATACTGCAAAGTAGAAAAAAAAAGGAATTTTAGGTCAAAGAAAAAACTGTAGCAGAATTACCCCTTCTCATAGACTGAAAATCAAGCTTATAGCAGAAAGAGATTTATTTATAATGGGAGGAAGAGTGTAGCCAAAATTAGGTTATGAAAATAGCTTTCTGATAACACTATTTGACTTTGTAAAGAAGAGCTGTCATTAAAAAGAAATTTCATTCTTCCTCCTAGTTTGAATTGTACTTTTCATTTCCAGAGGCGAAGAAGAAGCCACCAGCTTTGGTGCATGAAGCTCAGAGTGTGTGGAGAGTGACAGACACGATAGCCTGAGCATTTATTTTATGATAATGGAAGCAAAAGCAACATAAGTCACAACCCGATGACCTTTGCCTGTGTTTCATCCCAGTAATTAAAATGTTAATCTGCTTCAAGAATATAGACCACTGTCCAATTCTGCTCTGAATTGCTCAAGCACAGTCCAACAGAGGGTCCAAGCATCCATCTTCTTCACTACCTGCCTGATCTGGCCAGGAGAGCCCTCCAAGCCTTCTCACAAGCACTATCGGGCACCTTTATGTGCTCAGTGTCTGCAGTCAGCGAGATCACTGTGGAACTAAATAGCCAAAGGATTAGAAGATGTGGCATACATTCTTTCTGGGCAACCCACCTGGCCTTCGAACTGATCAGGAAGCACCAGAGCCGCCTGCCCAGGTCACCAGGCCACCTTTCCATGGAGCAGCTGTGCTGGGTAGGTTGTAGTACAAGCAGATGGTTGGCTGAGAGCATGTAGCCATGGGAGGCAGTCTGAGCATCTAACACAGGGGTCGGGAACCTATGGCTCCCGAGCCAGATGTGGCTCTTTTGATGGCTGCATCTGGCTCACAGACAAATCTTTAAAAAATAATAATAATAACGTTAAAAATATAAAACATTCTCATGTATTACAATCCATTCATTTCCTACTGCTCATGTTCATGATTGTGGGTGGCTGGAGCCAATCACAGCTGTCCTCCGAGACAACACCAAATTTTTATTGGATAATGCATATAATGTACACGGGTCATTGTATGGCTCTCACAGAATTACATTTTAAAATATGTGGTGTTTATGGCTCTCTCAAAAAGTTTCCCAACCCCTGATCTAACACAACAGAGAATCCATTGGGCGAAATTGGGTTGTGACAAGAAAGGGTTTTGGAAAGCTAGGTCCTAGCAGCCAAGGAAGGTTCTCAAAGGTGCTTGCTCTGAGCACTGCTGGAGATCTTCTGAGGTCTTTTAAGGCAACACATTCTGGCCCAATGACAAGGCCAGCGCTGCGGGATTAGCGTCTCGTGCGCTCAGGCCCGTCACTCACACAGCGTCGGCTGTTAGGGTTAATTTCTCTGCATGCACCAGAAACAAAGCACCTGCAACCCCAAGCCGGGCTGGGGAGCAACTGCGCGTCCTCACAGGGTGCCATGTCCACGAAGCTCTGGGTTTAATGCGCTGATAATGGCATCTCGAAATTTTTAATACTTTTGTAAAAGGGTCCCTGCATTTTCATTTTGCACTGGGCCTGCAAATTACAGAGCCAGTCCTGACAGCAAGCCTACACATCAGGCTTCCATGGTATCTCATCCACCCAGGAGTTGGCCTCCTCAGAAGAAGGAGACTGCTGGCTTTACATAAAGCCAGAGCTCTCCTTGAAACACAGTGAGTAGCCATCGAAAGCTGCTGGAGGGCTTTATTGAGATACATCTAGTCTCTTCATGCAGAACAGGAAAAATGGAAGTGGCTCATCATGAAAACTGGGATCCATTGACTCCAAGGTCAAGGCAGGTGCTTTGCTAGTTAATTGGGGTAATTGTTCTCTTCCCCTAGGAATTTAAACTTCACTCTCAGGTGACAAATCAAGGTTTGCTCTTGGGTGGTCCACTAATAAGTGGCCGGTGGGTCTATAGCGCATGGGACTACTAAAAAGAAACTGAGGGTGCACGTGGAGCTTGAGCCCTGGAACCGGAACTAAACCACAAGACGAGGCAGCAGGAGCAACAAAGCCAAAGGCTAACCCCAGGCCACAGCACCGGACAGCAGCCGTGGTCTCTGACCTGGGACGTTGTTCAAGGGATAGGACCTAGTAGCTGAGTGCTTTTAAAAGGTAGCTTCCTAAGTTTTCAAGAGCGAGTCCTGCGTAAGCTACTGCACAGAGAGCTGAGGCTTCTCACGAGTTTTCTCCCACCTCTGATCTTCTCCCATTCATCCTATTCCAGTTGTCGCCCTCTCCACATTGCAGGATTTTCTGAGCAGCAGGTTCCCAGAGTCAGTTATAGCACCTGGGGCTGAGGATGGGAAGAAGTAAGGAACTCTGTGACCCTGGCTCGGCCTGGGGGAGACTAGCAATGCCATCACCCCAGACGTTCACTCTGTCACACCTCCAGAGAACAGGCCTCCAGCACCTGCATCTAGAACAAGCTTGTACTCCCCTAGATAGAGGAAGCCCGATGGCGGGGGAGATGCAGGGTGAGACCTACAGTGTGCCTTTTCCCAGGTGCCCTGCACAGACTTCTCTCATCTCCATCTTTGCAATTGTCACCATTTGTGTTGACCTTTGTTTCTCCCATCACAAGGGACCTTGTTTGGCATAGGAGTCTTGCCTTTCATTTCTATATCCCCAGCATCCCAACATCAGTGCTTGGCTCACAATGCTCGGTGAGTTAATTGCTAAAACAGGCTTTTCTTCAAGGCTTTCAGTGATTAGTTTGGCAGAACAGAAGTCACCATATTCCTCATGGGGCTGGGTGAGGCCAAGATTCGCTGGGAAACATGAGCAGACGGGGAGGAATCCGAGACCATCAAACACAGCCTGCTTCCTTGTTTTGTCCACTTACTTCTAACTCATCAAAGCAAAGATGGATAGGGAATGACTATGGATATTGAGCAGCTCTACACTCGTTTGGCATAGAAGGCATGCTGGTGGCAACGCGTGCTTAGCTCTTAACAAAGCTGGAGGTCTGAGGCTAGTGCCATGGCAATGCAGCAGAAAACGTCTCAAGGACCATATTTTAATCAGAAACCCTGCGTCTCACTTCTGTCCCTGCTGCCTAGTAATGATATAACTGGGGATATCATCACTCAACCCTTTTCTACCTTTCGATTTTAACCTATACAATAGAGATCACCATACCCACTTTGCATCCTGCCCAGGACTATGGGAGAGTCAGATGAGATCATTGTAGGCAAAAGCACTTTGCCAGCTGGGAAGCATGAGATGCGGTGAGGCTCCAGTGTCTGTGTTTGCACCCCAGCTCCCCGAGGCCAGAAGAGGCCCCACCAGGAGACACGCTGTCCCTGGAAGAAGAGCGAGAGCACTGAGGAGCAGGCAGGTGTGCTGATTTCATTCCAGGAGTTAATTGTGTGCACTCTGGAGACCCCTGACATTCTCCAGCCCTGTTGTAGGGCAGCGGATTACTAGGGAACTTGTGTTTCTGCCCATGTAGATTCCCTTCTGCTTCCCAGAGCTGTTCCTCTCTGTTCTCCCCTCACCGTGATTACTCACTAATCCCTTCCCTGTCTCACATGGACCGCTGACCAGACCCATATGTTTGACTCCAGAAGGAGCCCTGTGGATACAGGATTGGACTCAAGACAATCGGTTGGAAAGCCTCTCAAGGTTTCTACCATGGTTTACAAATACATTCTCTTACAACGATCAAACTGTCTTAGGTCAGGACATTTTCATAATGCAAGTGTGTGTGTGTGTGTGTGTGTGCGCGCGCGTGCGCACGCGCGCGTGTGTGTACCCACTCACTGGTTGTATTTAGTGGAAAGAAGGTTTGTTGGCCAAAAACCCATTTGGGTTTATTTGGATGAGTAAGAGATAATGAGAATTCAGAGTGTACAAGATTATAAATATTAAAGGCAATTCAAAATTTCATTTACTTTTAGTCTGACTGACTCTTTACATATTTAAATTCCATTTGTGGCCACAAATTCTGATACTCTTAAGGAAAATAACAACAAAAGCGTAATTGGTTTGTTTGCACCCTTACACTCCTGGGCAGTGAAAACACTAGCAATTGTTATTCCAAGGGTCTCATTGAATATATAAAATCTTTATCTTTCTGAGGAGTGGTTTGAAGGTTAACCACTTTCTAAAGAGTTCTTTGTATCTAGAAACCAATTTTCTTCTTCTTTTGTCCCACTAGAACTTCTTACAGACTTGTTAAAGTTTCCCACACAAACACATTTGCCCTCATTTAGAAAATGGAAAGACTAGTTGGCCTGAGAAATCTGTTGGCTGTTCTTTGACATTTGCAAAATCCTCATAGTGGACTGGGAGCTGCATGCAGTTTCTAGACGCTGAGTGTCCCTGGAGGTGTTTGTGTATAAGTAAGGTGACCAATCGTCCTCCTTTAGGGAGGACAGTCCTTCTTTTGTAAGTTCTGTCCTCCCTCGAAAGTGTCCTCCTACATGTCCTCCTTTTTGATATTGGAAGACTAATCTGTAAATGTCCGTATTCGATGGATGTAGAGTTGGTCTATTGAGGGTGATGTGATATATTTGTATCTAAATGAGTATTTTTCTTACAATTATTATTAAAAATTAATAGGCATGTAAGCATAATTACAATATAAAATATTACAAATGTTTTTATTATGCATTTATCATATTATAGTGTATTATGGTTGCAATGAATAAAATGTTTCTTTTATTTACGATATTGTTTTCTTCAATTTATTTTTGTCCTCCTTTTCACTATAAAAAAGTTGGTCACCTCAGTATAAAGGGACAAGGGCAGGGGATGCGGAGATGCCAGCTCCCTGGCCCTGGGCTGGAGCCGGTGCACATAGAGCAGCGATCATTGCAGTGGGAATCTGCTCAACATGTGAACTCCCTGTTCATCCCACCCAATTTCCACGCCCCAACGCTCCTCCTTCCTGGATAATTTTTCCGGTAACTTGTTTCATCACACAAGAAATTCTCTTCCCACTTGAATTACTGTTCAACATCTATTCACTTTTTACTCTAAGTGATTGTCTTCTAATGATGCCATCGAAGAGAAACACAACGAAGACCACTGTCCTCATCTGGGTAGGGGACATAAATGAGCAATAACTTGGTAATGTAACTGTCTTCTGCCTTCCCTTGGGATGAGAGAATATCATGACTAAAGTCTAAAACCTGAATTACCAAAAAAGAAAAAAAAGAAAATCAGTATTTTCTTTTCTTTCTTTTTAAATATTTTATTTATTGATTTTTAGAGAGAGAGAGAGGAGAGAGAGAGAGAGAGAGAAGGGGGAGGAGCAGGAAGCATCAACTCCCATATGTGCCTTGACCAGGCAAGCCCAAGGTTTCGAACCGGGAACCTCAGTGTTCCAGGTCGGTGCTTTATCCCACTGTGCCACCACAGGTCAGGCAGTATTTTCATACACATGGATTACCCAGTTTTAAAAAAGATTCTTTTAAATCGGGAATCAATGGACATTTAAAATGGGATTTGGTATACAGGAACTTCGGTTAAGAATGTGCAAAGGGAGGCACACTCGTGCTGCAATATTGCATTTGGATACATGTCTCAGACTAAATAATTTCTGAGCAGTTGCCAGCCACCAACAATGGTTGATTGTCAAGAGTTGGATTTGCCTGTTTAAAATGCTGTTATCTCAAACAATTCAGAAGAAATCCTCCTCTGCCTCACAATAGGAAGACTCTTTTTAGTATTTAGTAAAACGCAGGCATTCCTTTCGCCCTAATGGTTTATCAAACATATTTTCAGGATCCAAAATGAGGGTATTTGGGTTTCCTGTCTGTTTCATAACGTACTGTATCTGTTCTCAGTCTATCGCTGCTCAATGATATAGACAGCGATTGTAATTATAGCCCATAGAAGCTGTAATTGTTTAACAAAGGGGAATTCAGTGAGGTCAAAACAGAATTTGAAAGCCACTGCAGCAAAGCAAGTTGGGCAGCTGGAGCGGCAGGAACTCACTGCCTGGTTGAGGCACAGGTGCGGGTGCGGGGCGAGCGGCCGCTGGGGCCTGGGTGAAAGACAAGCGGACACCATCACCTTGGGGTCACGGAGAGCAGTCGGAGCTGCTGCCCGGGTGCCGGTGCCGCCGCCACGGACACGGCCTGTGTCGGCTCCTGGCTGTGCCATCATCCTTCCATCTGGATTTAGAAGGAAAAAAAATCATAAATATAAAAACCCAAGCAAGGTTTTGATTCCTAGTAACCTGAAGAAACATTTGCTCCCTTTCAGAGCAAGGCTGGTATGCATCACAAATAGTAAATCTCCAACAGAGCCACCGGCAGGGCGTACAGCCACACAGTTTGTCAAAGCGGCTGCGCATGACCATGAGATGGTCCTGTTAGTTAGGATGCTTTGGCTTCCTTTGAATTCTCTTAGGACCACCATCTGAAGCGTCACAGGAAGAAACAGGGTATGAGACACCAAGGACTCTTCCCCACACTCTTTGCCCCTCCCCCTGTGGCTAGAAGGTTGGGTGGGGTCACATGACTACCCCTAACCCAAACACTCAGACAGGCTGAGACCAGGTTCATCCTGGCAGGTAAGAGCAGGAGAGAGGGGATCTCATTTTTCCAGAAAAACATCACCAATGTTATCTGGATACACTTAGCATTCTGAGTTCTATCCAGTCCCCACAGGATACGAAAGCACAGTCACAAGCTACTAAAAACGTTGCCGTCTAAAGACACTGAAGCCATGCAGCCTGGTAGATGAATGCTAAACTGGAGAGCTGTTGCTCTGAATAGCTTTGTCAAATGACTCACCCCCTGCTACATGTCCTTGGAGCCACGCCCCAGTCTGTGCTCCTGTCAACGGGAGAATAGTGTCATTCACCACCTCCTGGTGCAACAATTGGGTTGTATGATGATTAAAAGGAGCCTCGTAAGGCCCATGAATTTCTCAAGATGAGTATAAGTATAAAGTGCTGACTTTTCTAGAGATGACACAAATGTCATATCGCTGAGCACAAAATCAACATCGGCCAGCCTTTTCAAGTGGCTCTGAAGCCAGGAGTCAAGGGTGGGCTCCTCTCTCGACAACTCTGATTTCAATCCCTGGAGCTCACGCTCTCCCTTTCTCAGCGTCTCTCTGCTGTATTTAGTCTATTTATTCTGCCCCATATCTCACCTCCCCCACGAGCTAGGGGCACAGAGCATGAGTAGTAATCGGTCAAGAGAGTTGGAGGAGGAGGGTGAAGAAGAGAACTAAGACGATCACTCTGATCTCCTTCCACAAATTTCAAACCCTGTTCAAGCACATTATGTTAACACTTAAACTAGACCATTAAATGCTTTTATGGTGTCTAAGACTGGCACGTTTTGGTTTTTTGATGGCAAAGTTCCATATGTTTGGGATCTCAAGCCACTATGCCCTGGTTCCCAAAGCCACCACTTCTGATGGCAGTGTGATCACTGGTCCAGTCACAGCTAGCTCAGCACAGCTGATGTGCACAGATAAGCTGTTCTGTGTAGTTTGCACATGCCAGTCCTCACTTTTTGGTTTTTTTAAAGGCAATCTTTTTTTAAAGATCTATCTAGTGCAAACACAAACCCATTGTTGTTATGTTTATTTTTACCTATTCCCCCAAACAAATGGAAGTGGCTTACATTTAAAGACCAAGAACATAAAAATGTTAAAAAATAAGGAGAGCTTAGAAATCATTTACAGCAGAGATATATCAGAAGGTAATCCTGAAACGACATAGGATGAATACAAAATTCTACAGCTGAAGACAGAAGGCAAACCTAATGGGTTATGTAATTCTCTGTATTGAATTTGTTGTTATTTTCATCTTTTCTTCTCGCTCTCTCATATAACTCTCACTTTTCTCTCTCTCTTTTTGAAAGCCATTTTTTACCTGAAAAGTTAAACTGATAGCTGTCATCAGATTCATAAAGAAATTTAATTATATACCTTAAATTATTCTTAGAATAAGATATAGCATTTGTGGATTAATTAATGGATCAATCATGCCTTTTTTTTTTTTTTTACAGATGGGACATGTGGAACAAGACAAAAGATATCTTTAATTCCATTTTGGCAGAAGATATAATCATGTTTTCCACAGTAATCCTTCTGAAGTCAATTTTTTAAAGTAGATGGTATATCCCTGAATTGTGACTGAGCAAAAATATTTCCCAAGGAAGTTAAGCTAAGGGAAAGAACCAGCTATAAAATGTACAAATTACATTTTAGTTCTCATTTTGTTTCTAATGCTCAATGTCCAGCTATAAAATTTTTCAGTCTGCCTTTGGACATTGTGATCAGTAGCCAAATAGAGCACTTTTTCTTTCTTTATCGGTAAACCCTTCTCTGATTGATTTGGTAAGGAGCCTCTTCTTTAGTCATGAGAGTAACATGGTTTATTGAAAATAATATAAGTTCTGGAATCAGATGGCATGGGTTCAAATCCTGATCCTGCCACTTAGCAGTAGGAATTTTAGGCAAGTTACTTAACTTCTCTTAACTTCAATTCTGTAATGAGAAAATAATAATAATAATAATAATAATAATAACACTTCCTGAATCCTTTATTGTATCCTGTCCCTCAGCTACCACACACAAGACCTGCTGATCAGGTCCCTTCCATCGCCTCAACTCTGCCCTCTTCCCGTCATTCCCTCCCTTCCCGCCCCGACTTTCACTCACCTGCCATCATCTCTCCCTGTGCAGGCACAGCCTTCCCTCTGGTCTCCCTGACTCTATTTTCACCTTCCCCCACCCCTTCTCAAAGTGACCTTGTAAAACACAAACCAGATTGAGTTACTACTCAATACCCTTTATAGATTTGACATTGGCCTGGGACAAGATCCCAACCCCTTCACAAGGACCTTCTTCATCTGACCCAATCTTTCTGTCTCGCCTCTGTCGCCGAGCTCAGCCCGGTCCACGCTCCGCCGCAGCGAACTCGCCGCTCAGGGAAGCTGTCGGCTGGGGCTGCACATCCAGTCTTTGCGAGGGTTCCTCCTGTCTGCTCAGAATACCGGTTCTCTCTAGCCTCTGCTGAACGTCACTGTTCCTGGGCCCTGCTTGAATGCCTCCTCCTCCTGTGGACCTCCCTTCCAGGTCCCCATCCCCAGCTCCAGCATGGCTCCAAAGCCCCACGAAAAGTGTTTCTCCTGTGAGCTTCCTTCACCCTGTCCTGTCACAAGCCCGCTCACCTCTCACCTCTCGTGCTGGCTGTGAGCTCTGGGAGGGGAGAGACCGCATTTTCTCATCTTGATACTTTTAGGGTGCAATTCAGAGCCTCCTGGAAGAGGCTTAATAAACATAAAATAAACAAAAATGTGGACTAATGAGTGTCTTTCAGGCTTTTGTGTGGATTAAATGAGATATAATAGGAAAAGCACTGAATATATCACATGCACTCAATAAATAATAATCCTGATTATTGTCGTTATGGCCAGTCCTACCATTGCTACTGCATGAAACTGTACCACTTTCGGAAATGATTGTGTCCTTTGCCTATAGAAACCCACGTGCAGATGTTTTAAAGGCTTTTGACATTTTTAACACGAGAAATAGGATGAAAACTATAGTCGTAGTTCTGTTGGGTCTTTATAAATTTGTGCCCCTACCTCCACCTCCTCTATTTTCTGTTTCGAGTGCCTCTTGCAACCTTTTACCAATAAGTGGGTTTATTCACTCTAACATGCACTTTCGCCAGTTGGTTCACTTCTATGTAACCCCTGCGTCCCTATTCAACAGAGGCTGGTAATTACCATAGCAACCACAGCATGTGGTGCCTATGCACTCTCTCAGAAACAAAGCATTTGCTTGAAAAAAAAAAATCACACACACACACATTAATTTGCAACATGAAATTCTGTTTCACGGTATTTATGAAGGGAAATCATGCCTCCAAATAAGCACACTTACCTTCCTCTTTGGACTAAGGATTCACACTGTTTTTCTCCTGTTCCCCCACTCCTACCTGCCTTCCCCCCACACACATTGATTCATTTTTAAAATAAAATTTTTGTGCAATGGGGAGAAAAAAAAAGAGATGGGAAGGATTTGGTTTCAGCGGGAAGGTACAAAGGTCAGGGAGAGGGTGCAGAGCCCCGGAGAGCAGTTGTTCCTGTCTGAGTGATGATTACACTACCAAGGGGATTTATTAAAATGGAGCCTATTGCTGTTACACTGAATGAGGCTCTCCATAAATTCTGGCTAAGCCTGTCAGTGGCTAAACCCATATGTAATGCTTACGCACAACGCTTGCATCTGCTGGCTGGTGTCTGCTCCCCAGCCCGTGCACGCCTCCCCGAGCGCTGGGTACGTGTGCGCACACACTCCAGTCTCACCAAAAGCCCAGAGCCAGAAATGCTGTGCGTGCCTAGAAATGGAGAACTCCCCTTTCTCGCTTGGGTGTGTGTGCGCGTGTGCGTGCGTGTGCATGCGTGTGCATGTGTGTGCATGTGCGTGTGTGCATGCGTGTGCATGTGCGTGTGTGCGTGTTTCCAGCAACGCATTATGTTGTAGAACGTGACAGAATCAAATGTGACAGAGCCACTTGTTCTGGGTCTCCGTCTAGTGGGTGATGGGAAAGGGAAGCAAAGAGGTTGGCCAGAGGGATTTCAGGCTGGATGGTACCATGACCTCGCACACGGCCCACTCACAGAACCAGAGCAGGGAGATGTGGGCCAGGCCGTGTTCAAGGCCCAGGGAACTCTCAGCGTCATTAGTTCTAATCAAAGGACAGGCAAGAGAGGGTGAACTCCTTCTGCCCCTTTAAGTCACTTGAAGGGAGAGGGAAACCTAGGGGGCGATTGTGCTTCAGCCAGACCTTTTTCCAACTGTTGTTTAAATCCAGCCATTTGGAAGCCTCTTTATGAGTTTTCTAGTTGAAACTCTGATTTTTTAAAAATTGCTTTGGTCTGAGTTAAAAATAACACGTTCCAGGCAAAGGCTTTGCAGGGTCCCAGTAGAATCTGAACCTTTCGCTCTGTCGCACAGGAATTTGGGTAGACAGCCTTCTCTAATAACACGAGGACATTTTCCCTCAGAAAACGGAGCTCAGGAAGAGCTGAGAGCAGGGCCACGGGCGAATAGGAGGGTGTGTGTGGGGGGGGCAGACTAGTCTCATCAAATACTCAATGAAAGTCTCTAAAGGTACTCTTTAAAGGGGAGTTCCTGGTTATTAACTATTATTTCCCTGTTTGGACTGAGAAAATACTGACCAAGGCATAAGCCCTTATTAACAACTTGGGGGAGTCGACTGAAGATAACATAGCTTTCTAGGAGGCCACTGCCTTTGGGGTTCACCACGTAGGGTCACCAAAACCCGGTGAAGGGTAAGGCTCCTCTTTGTCTGCACCAAGCCTCGCAGGCCCCCAGAGGCCTGGCAGAAGCGGCCACTAGAGGGCGCCGTTCACCCAGCGATAGCGCAAACCTGTTTTTTAAGGAGAGCTCATTTAGCTGAGAAGCCGAGGAATCAGTGACGTGGGGAATTATTATGCACAGTTCATTTCCTTGTAATTTAACTTTCACAGTAACAAAAGCATAATGTATAGCCTAGTTTTCAGGTCTGATTTACAACAATTTAAACTAAAAGATGATTTCTGCCTCACCCCACCCTGTTCTAATCGCTTCTGCTGATATCAGCAGCTGAGCATTTTGTATTTCATCATGCCACCCTACCCTGCGGAAAGCCACAGCTCCGCGAAGAACATGGACAACAGGGTTCCTGCAAACAGTCGGATGGAAATGTTCACTTTCTGCTGCAAATTTCATTATTGCTTTAGTGTCCATTATTTTTTTTTAAACTTGATGTTTTTATTGTGTCGGTTTGGTTAGTCTCCCCCGCTACTTTCAAATATTCTGAAGTCCACATGGGGCGAAGCACTAGGGTCCTCAAAGGTTTGTGGTGTTATTTTCACACCCAGAGGTAAGAGGAGCTGGCTCCAGGCCTCCCTGAGAGGATTCCCGCTGTCCTCCCCCTCCCCTTCTCCCGCAGCCCCAGCTCTTTTCTGTAGATTCCAGCCGCTTTGATCTCTCCTTCCCACTCAGCAGCACGTAAGACTCCACCAGCAAGGTAGCATTTTGTAGCTATTGTCTTGTTTTCCAATTGCTTCAAATGTACACTTTTTTTTTTCTCCCTAAGGAAAGGAAATAGCAGTTTTTTGAGTTCCTACTTTATCTAAGGCTCTTTGCTAAAGGTTTTCCGTGTTACTTCCTTCAATCCTTTTAGCAGCCCTATGGCTTAGATGCAATGAAGTTCATTTCACAGATGAGGACACTGAGTCAGCGAGGTTAAATACCGCACACGAGGTTATACTGGTAAGAAGAGGAGGATTCAGATGCAGGTGTTTCTTTCTGTTACATTTTTCTGATCCCACCTTGCTCATAACTGAAATGGGTGTCTCTCTCTTCCACACTTTTAGCACCAAACATAGAAGCAGGCATGCGCACACAGATACTTCTTACGAGAGATTTAAGGTCTGTCCGGATGAGCCTATATCTCGGTATGAAAGTTAAAATTGTCCCCATTTTAAGAATTAAGTAACTTGCTGAATACGAGCCAATTTCCGAGCCCCCTTATACAGGGCATTCTCCATATACTTACTAGATGCTTAATCAATATTACTTATTAGTCTCATTTCCTTGAATCTGCTATTGTTTCTTATCTGGCTGTTCCATTCAAGGGAAGAAGGACAATATATGTATATATTCCAGAGAATGATCGCGACACACCAGAACCAGAGCCCCTCTTATGGGGTTCATCGTCAGCCATCCCATAGTGGAGTAACTGGGAGGCACCGAAATGGCACTGATGTCTCGTTTCCCCTTTAGGCTGCTGGCTGTGGATAGGTTAGGTTTTATCTTGAACTTGAGTGTTTTCAGACCTCAAATCTACTCCCACCTGAAATACTGGAGACTAATTCAGTCAGTAGGAATAAAGAAGGCTATTTTCTTGGCAGTGAGAACAAATATACTGGAGATAATCAAGGCTCAATAGATCTTCAGGCCCTTTAGATCCAATATCTGATATCTTAAGATATCTTTCAGATCCGATATCTTAAGGCCCCTATATCTGGTATGTTTGGAACAGCAAGCACATGGCAGATAAAGGCACTGAGTCAGTGTGTATGGATATAAAAGAACATTTTTTTTACATCTGTTAATTGGATCGGTGGGTGAGTGGTGACGTGGCAACCATAAGCACCAAGAGCTTGTTATAAGTATCTGGTACCTCCCAGAACTGAGTCTCACACTCCTGGACCACTACAAGGCCACTCAAGCAAGTTAAGAAGATAGTCTCTGGCCTGACCTGTGGTGGTGCAGTGGATAAAGCGTTGACCTGGAAATGCTGAGGTCGCCGGTTTGATACCCTGGGCTTGCCTGGTCAAGGCACATATGGGAGTTGATGCTTCCAGCTCCTCCCCCTTCTCTCTCTCTGTCTCTCCTCTCTCTCTCTGTCTCTCTCTCTCTCTCTCTCTCTCTGTCTCTCCCTCTCCTCTCTAAAGTGAATAAAAAAAATTAAAAAAAAAAAAAGAAGATAGTCTCTGACTAAAGTCCCTGAAAAAGTGGTCTCTAAAGACCCGTGGGATCTGCAGGAGGAGGCTAGTCCTCATCTCCGGTGAATCTGACCTTCAGGAAGGGAATGGGGACAGAGGAATGTTGCTTTCTAACCTCTGAAGCCACATTAGCAAAACATATGGAACTGATAAGGAAATTATCATGGTCCCTATAGGGTGGTTTCGAGAACTCAGAATTTTATCGCCTTTTGGGGCTAAAGATAGAAAAAAGGAAACACACATCTTGAGGGTTTTGAGTGTTAAGGTTACCACGAAACCAGCTCATGATCAACTTTACGGAGTGTTCCAGGGCGAGGTGATCACAGCTCTCTGTCCAGCTGTGGCACAAGCCTCTGCTCTTTGTACTATTTTTGTGTGAAAAGTTCAGGGTGGAGGATAGAAAAAGGGCTGGGCTTTGAGGACAGAGAACAGACAGGCTTAATTCCTGGCTCTGCTTCTTATCTGCTCCGTGACCTTGGCCCCTTGACTATACTTGTCTAAATCAATTTTCTCACATATAGAATGGGAACGATAGCACCTACTCCTTAAAGTCATTGTGAAATTCACATCACACAAAGTATAAGCAACGTGGATCCAGGAAAATGCCTGAGCTAGGAGTTAACAAAACTGGCGTGCGGAATACCTCTCTCCTTACTGACCTACGAGGCATCATGTCTAAGACACCATTGGCTGTAACAGGTAGCATGACTTTATCAATAACCAGGAATGGAAAAAAACAAACAAACAATGCTCCTCCAGTTCAACTCTGCTTTCCACTGATTTGTAAGACATTTCCTGATATTAGACATATTAAAATGTGGAAAAAAATCTTAAAAATTATTATAGCAAAGGAAATTGAGAAAAAGGAAACCTAGAATGGTAGAAAATATTTGCAAATCAAATATCTGCTAAGGGGCTAATCTCTAAAATATATAAGGAACCCCTATAACACAGCAGCAAAGAAAACTAAAAAAATTTAAAAATCAGCTAAGAACTTGAATAGACATTGCTCCAAGGAAGATAAATAAATAGCCAACAGATACATGGGAAAAAAAAAAAAGCTCTCACTAATCATCAGGGAAACGCAAATCCAAATCACAATGAGATCACACCTCACACTTGTCAGGATAGCTATTACAAAAAAAATTAAAAGGCAACAAGTTTTGGTCAAGATGTGGAGAAGGGGAAACCCTTGCTCATTGTCATTGAGAGTGCAAAAACAGTGCAGCCCTCTTATGGAAAACAGTATGACAGTTCCTCAAACAATTAAAAATAGAACTGCCTTATGATCCCACAATCCCAGTTTTGCTGTTTATTCAAAAGAATTTAAATTGGGATCTCAAGGAGATGTCAGTACTCCAGTATTCATTGCAACACTATTTACAATAACCAAGATGTGGAAATAACCCAAATACCACTGACAGATGAATAGATAAGAAAATAAAGTGGTACGTACATTCAATAGAAGATTATTCAACCTTAAAAAAGAAGGAGCTTCTGCGATGTGCAACAACATGGATGAACTTTCGGGGCATTATGCTAAGGGAAATGGGGCAGCCAGAGAAAGGCCATACTGCCTGATTCCACTCATATGATGTATCTAAGCTAGCCAAATTCACAGGACCCAAGAGTGGAATGGTGGTGGCCAGGGGGTGGGGAGGGGGAACGAGGAGTTATTAATCAGTGGGCATGAAGTCCCAGGTAAACAAGACGAATTAGCTCTCGAGAACCTCTGTGCAGTGCTGTACCTGTAGTCAGCGATACTGCACTGTAGACACTTACAAATTGGTTCAGAGGGTAGGTCTCATGTTCTTACCACAGTAAAATACATTTTTTAAAGAAAAAAAAATTTAAAGGTCTTTAAATTAAGCAACTATGGTGCACACTCTTCTGACTTATCTGGGTTTTAAAGAAACTCTGGGAAGCAGAGTAGTTCCCATGACAAACACGCTAACATAGGAGAGCTGGTCGGATTGATGGGAGGGGTGGGCCAGGGAAGGGAGGCTCACAGAAATCAGAGCGCAGGTGCAGGTGAGGTGCAGGGAGGCTCACAGAAGTCAGAGTGCAGGTGCAGGTGAGGTGCAGGGAGGCTCACAGAAATCAAAGCGCAGGTGCAGGTGAGGTGCAGGGAAGGGGTGGGGGTCGGGAGGCTCTGGAGGCTCCTGACATAGGACTTATTCTAAGGGAAGGAAACGTTGGAGTCTAATGGACCCGAGGGTTGGAGGGCTGGGCTGATTTCAGAACAGTGACATCCTGGAGAAATATGAAACAGGAGAAAGAGATACGGGTGAAAAATAGAAGCAGTCTCTCCAGACTCAGGAAATTTGAGCCCAGCTGTCCTTCTGAGGACACTCCAATCACGCTCGTGCACACAGGGGGTGCTGTGCTCTATTCCCTCGTGCTAGACGGCAGGCGTGGGGGATCTTGAGGACGGGGGGGGGGTACTGCTCCACCACCGTCCCTCCGCGTGCCAAGCAGCGGGTGGGAGGAGCAGCGGGGGTAACGGTGGTGATGGATGTTGAACAAGGCAGCAGCGCGGGCGGGGGCAAAGCAGAGGCTGGGCAGGCATTGAGGCGGCAGCAACTGGCAGTCTGAAGCAGCAGAGGGAAGCCGCGGCTGGGCTGGTGCCTGAGAGTATTGGCGACACCTCCTGGGGTATCCGCAGCCCAATGTCTGGCAGGAGAGGAGATCCTGGAAGAGAGAGTAGGGGATCCAACCTACGCTGGTGGGAACGAGAAGTCGGAGAGATGAGAGCACTCAGGAGAATGAGATCAGACTTGCGTCAGCTTTTAGACACCTGAGCCGGAGACACTACTAAATAACTGTTCATTTTCTTCCATTCTCTTCCCTTCTTCAGAAGGCTTGTATTTGGGGACCTTATCCTATGTTTACAGTGAAGAATTAAGGCTCAGTCCACCTATTACCATTATTATAAGCAAAAATCAAATTGTTCAAGTGCTAAAAAAAATTTTCACAAGGTGTCAAGTCCAACAAGATGCTTTTTTCCTAATGCTACATCTGTCACTTCTGTTATAAGCCACAATAAATCCCAATACATGAAGTTCTGGGAAGCATACCAGGTCCACTCCTGTCTCAGGGCCATTGCACCTGCTACCCCCTCAGCTGAAGAAAGAAGTTCCCTGTAGTCTGTCTCCCTGTCTTGCGGTCTTTGCTCACAGGTCACATTCTAGTGAGATCACTCCTACCAACTTAATCAAAGTGACAACCACCCACCAGTCCTCTCTATGACCCTCCCTGATTTATTTTCCCATAGTATTCATCATCCTAATACATGTTTTGCTTATAATTTGCTTATTGTCTGCATCCTGCCCCAGAAGGACGGAGACCTTTTTTTTTTTTTTTAGTCCTTTTCACTGGTGTATCTGCAGAGTCTCAAAGAGTGCCTGACACTTCACAGGTCCTCAAATATTTGTGTGAATATTATAAAAATATCACACCTTTCATGACTATTCCTGCCATTCAACTTTGCTTGGATTGAAAGCAAGAGTTTTCCCCCTTAGCATCTTTCTTAATATAGCTGAGAATGCCTTCTTGCCACATTTAACTCTGGGTAAAAGGGGGGGGGGAAGGATGCATAAAGTGCATAAAGGAATAAGAAAACTGCCTTATCAAAAAGCAAATGAAGGCACACAAAGCCAGCGTGGCAACAAAAGCAAGGATAATTCAGTCTTGGAAAGCCACAGCGATAATACTGTTGTAACAATAATAACAATAATAACAGTAATAGTGATCACTGTTAGCCTGTACCACCTGCAGGCTAGGCTTCATTTTCAAGACATGTAATTAGCATGGCAGAACTGTCTTTCAGGAGTTTAGAATTCCTGTGACCTTATTGGGGCAGTGGGTGGGGACCCACCACAAGGGAACTGACAGGAAGATACATAATAACAGGACGTGAGAGTATCAACAGGAAAAGGAGGAGGAGGAAAAGGAAGAAAGTAGAGGGGAGAAAGCCAACATCCTGGGCTGCCCCCACCCCACTCAGACAGCCAGCCCTGGAGCAGGTCCCTTAACCATCACCACCGCTTCCTCTTTCTGTTCCAGTATCAGGCAGTTTACCCTGACCCCGATTTTTTTTTTTTTCTGACAGAGACAGATAGGGACAGACAGGAAGGGAGAGATGAGAAGCATCAATTCTTCGTTGCGGCACCTTAGTTGTTCATTGATTGCTTTCTCATATGTGCCTTGACTGAGGGGTGGGGGGGACTACAGCAGAGCAAGTCATCCTTTGCTCAAGCCAGCGACCTTAGACTTCAAGCCAGCGATCTTTGGGCTCAAGCCAGTGACCGTGGGATCATGTCTATGATCCGTGCTCAAGCTAGCAACCCCACGCTCAAGCTGGATTAGCCTGCGCTCAAGCCAGCGACCTCAGGGTTTCGAACCTGGGCTCTCTGCGTCCTAGTCCCACACTCTATCCAGTGCGCCATCACTTGGTCAGGTCCCCTTGAACTTGTCTAATACTTAAAATCAATCACCTGCTACAGCTCCCAGAAAACTTAGTGACAAATAAAGCATTTCAAAAAATTGCTTATGACACCACACTATGATGCTTTAAAATGGTGAGGATCCTAGGTCACACATGGTTTGGAAAGCTGATATGCTGTGAGTTCCACAGGATGGAGAAGATTCTGGAATCCCCCAAACTCAGAGCAAGGGCGGCAATGGGCAGGTTTGGAAATTTGGCCATAAGCTTCCGGCAGGAGCGGGAGTGGGGAATTAGGGGCGGCGTGAACATGGGGATGATACCTCAGCAGTTTGTGGCACACGTGAGCTCACGTGAGTCCTCCTGACTCTTTCGGCACAGTGTACAAAGCCTAAAGCTAACAATTGCAGAAATATACAAGGAATCTAGACCCAACAACGAAAATGCAACCCTGTCCATTTTTCAATCCAAGTGAGCTGAGAAACCAGCGATGAACCCAACAGAGAAAGGGACTCAAAACTTCCGTCTAGGAAGCGCTCGTCCCCAGGAGGAGCAGAGTGACACAGGTGAGCACCACGGCTGGCGTTTCCCGTGGGGAAATGGTGCCAGGAGGGAGAGCCGCCTGATCTGCTTCCGACTGCTCAGGTGGAGCAGAGTTTTTAATAATTACTGGCTGACAGCAGCTGCGGTTTTGATTCCATAGCAACAATCAACTCCTGGTTTATTCCGAGTTGATAAAATTATCCCTGCCACAAAGACATTATGAAACACAAAACAACAAAAATGTCTATTCCGTGGCTTGAAGGCGATGCTTCTCAGTTTTTACTGTGCATTCGTATCAGTAGGACTGCCCATTAAAAATTCAGATTCCTCTGACTTAACCTCTGAGATTCTAGATTACAGTCTTTGAAGGTGAAGTCCTAGGAACCTTTACTGTTATCAAGGTCCCTAAGTGAGCTGACGCAGGCAGTTCCTGAAACACACTTTGAGAAACATTGCATTGGATGACACCTGCAAATTGGTTTGAGGCCCTGTTCCAGTGCTCTCCCAAAGCAGCCTGAGGGACAGACTTGAGCCCTGCACTGTCTCGTGTGGCTGCTGAGCACTAGCAATGTGGTTAGTCCAAAATTTCAAAAGCAGTATATAGTAAACAACAGAGAAAAGGTCTCATTTAAAATTTTTATATTGGTCATATGTTGGAATGATAATATTTTGACTATATTGTACTTACTAAAATAAACAGTATGTGTGATATGTGATAAACTATATATATATATATTCCTTGATGCCTGTATCTTACCCACCCCCACCCTTAGGAATCAGTCTTCAAAACTAAGAGTGGTTTCAGAACTAGGGAGACAAAAGGATCTTACACATCAAAACTGAAGTAGATGGCCTGACCAGGTGGTGGCGCAGTGGATAGAGCGTCGGACTGGGATGCGGAAGGACCCAGGTTCGAGACCCCGAGGTCGCCAGCTTGAGTGCAGGCTCATCTGGATTGAGCAAAGAGCTCACCAGCTTGGACCCAAGGTCGCTGGCTCCAGCAGGGGGTTACTCGGTCTGCTGAAGGCCCACGGTCAAGGCACATGTGAGAAAGCAATCAATGAACAACTAAGAAGTCACAACGCGCAACGAGAAACTGATGATTGATGCTTCTCATCTCTCTCCGTTCCTGTCTGTCTGTCCCTGTCTATCTCTGCCTCTGTAAAAAAAAACAAAACTGAAGTAGATGAAGGTCTGATGTACATAATGAGAGAAAGCCTCTTATTTCCTACCTAATGGTTTTTGACAATAAATTAACCAGGGGAGGTAATACCAGCTACTGTAACAAACAACCATGGGGGATTAACATAACACCAGGTTACTATTGCTTGCTAGTATCATATTCAACTGCAGGGTGGAGCAGGGGCTCTGTTCCACATAGTCATTTGGGGATCCAGGCTCTTTCCATGATGGAGTCTTTCATGGGTCCCTGTGAATCTGGCTGGGAGACGAGACAGGGGATCAAGTACAAAGGTTCACATGAAGGGCTTTAAGGCAGGTGGAAAGTGATGAATATCATTTTCATTTACTGTCCATTGGAAAGAACTCAATCTCGTGGACCCATCTAATTACAAGAGAAACTGGGCTGTGAAGTTGAGTTGTGGGCCCGATGAGAAAAGGAAATGGAATTTGTGTGGCCGCACCATACCCATTGCCTGATCAGGGCTGAGTAAGGATGGTAGGGAGAATCTTTGCCTTTCATTCATTTCAACCTTGGCTTCATAGGGCTTACAGATTGCTTTTTGTACCTCTACAGAAAGCAAAATGGATTACTTTGCTTTTCCCAAATAAATGTAATGAAAACACAAGGACCTTTCTGCCTTTCTGATACCAGGATTCAGGGTTCAGTTCTGATCCAGCGTGACCTATGACTCTAATGATTAATACCATTTAGTCCCCCAAAAAAATATTTCTCCAAATCTTACCTGGTGTCTTTGAATCAAAAGTCAATGGCATCCAAATGCCATGAAAGTTTGTGGGTTATTCTGCTGACAGCTAATATAGACCTTGCTTTAAACCATGGGGAGAATTAGATCCACGCGATCATTTAGGTAAGAGTAAAAAAAAACTGTCACACTTCTCCATATCATTGAAATAGATTCTTACATAAAACAATGTTCTTTTGGTAATTGAATTTATTGGGGTGACACCGGTTGAGATAATTATACAGACTTCAGATACCAAATTTACAACACATCTCTGTACTCTGCCTTGTGTGTGCACGCCCCCAAGTAAGTCTTCGTCCATCACCGTTTATCCCTCCCTACCTTCCTTCAATGAAATAGTGTTTTTCAATAGTGCCGACTGCTAACTTCCTCTCACGTTCCAATATGGGCTTTCAGGGGTATTCACAAATAGTCAGTGTTCACAGCAGTGCATATGGTGGCTGAGGAACAGTTTGCAATGTTGAACAATTATATTCTTCTTCATTTGCATTTATGTAAATCTAAACATGTGTGAAGCATGGTACCAGCTCTTTAACTGGCTAACTCAATAGACATCACATTCTAGAATTGTAGATGTTCATAGTTTTGTAAAAATATTTTATAACGTTTTAAGTGCTTTTTGAGATACAATTTACACATGACACAATTCACTCATTTAATGTGTATAATTCTGTGGTTCTAGTATATTCACAGTTGGGCATTTATCACCACAATCTTAGAACATTTTCATCACCTCTAAAAGAAACACTGCTCCCCTCAGCTGTTGTCCCCAACCCCTCTCATCCCTGCTCCTGAATCCTTGACAACTTGAATTCTACTTTCTGTCTCTATGGATTTGCCTATTTTTGACATTTTATATAAATTAAATGATACATTATATGTTCTTTTGTGACGGATTCTTTCACTTAGTATAATGGTTTCAAGGTTCTTCCATGTTGTAGCATGTACTTCATTCGTTTTAATTTCTTAATAATATTCTATTGTATGAATATATCATATTTTGTTTATCCATTCATCAATTGATTGGCATTTAGCTTGTTTCTACTTTTTGGCTATTTTGAATAATGCTGCTATGAATATTCATGTACAACATTTTTTTAGACATATGTTTTCATTTCTTTTGGGTCCATACCTATGAGCAGATTGTCATAAAATTTAAATTTTCAAAAACTTAAAATAAAAATTTTAGTTTTATTTAAATAATTTTGACTAAAAAATTTGACATTAATTAATCACAATTTGAATTTGTCTTTTATTTATAATAGATCATTTTAGATATCTTGAAGAAATAACAATTTGAAAATATAAGCATAATTTTTATTTTAACTTGCTTTTTAGTAAAAATACATTTAAATCGTGTTTGCTTTGAATCCAATATACTTTTTAAAATTCTTTAGATTATTACTGTTTGCAGACTATAAGTTATATCAGGGGTTGGGAATCTTTTTGGCTGAGAGAGCTATAAACACCACATATTTTAAAATGTAATTCTGTGAGAGCCATACAACAACCCATGTACCTTACGTATCATCTAATAAAAATTTGGTGTTGTCCTAGAGGACAGCTGTGATTGGCCCCAGCCACCCACAACCATGAACATGAGCGGTAGGAAATGAATGGGTTGTAATACATGAGAATGTTTTATATTTTTAATGTTATTATTTTTTTATTAAAGATTTGTCTGCGAGCCAGATGCAGCCATCAAAAGAGCCACATCTGGCTTACGAGCCATAGGTTCCCGACCCGAGTTATATGAAAATCTTAATTATATAAGCATAATTAGTGATTTTGCTGAAAAGGCAAGAAAAAGCAATGATAATAAATGTACAATTATTTTTAACTTGATTATATGTATCATATTATGCACCCAAAATTGCCAGCCATCAACAGAACACAAAAGCATGAGCAAATATTTAAATTCTGTCATTTAAAATTCAATTATATAAAAATCATAGATTTATATGCATATTTTCATTTTGTTGTCATTATTCTATGTTTTTTATGAAAGAGTATTTGTCTAGGGAGTAGGATAGCACAAATGTTATTTTACAATTTAATTTAATTTCTAACTTTAAACTTTTCAGACTTATGATACATGGATATCTACTTCTCTTGAAAAAGGGCTGTAGGATTTAGGGTAGACCTAAGGCTGAGTACCGAAATGAAGAACGATGAATACTTATTGATTGAGTGTTCTGGAACTAGAACAAAGGCAAGAGGATATTTTTAAAAGTAATGTTGAAAAATGTTTAATTTCCTTACTCCTCAAGCTTCAGTCTCAAGGAGAGGCATTTGGGTTTAATTAAACTGACTGGAATGGACAGGTGCCGCTCGTTGGTTGTGAGACCACACATGACGTCTAATTCACACTAGCAGAAGTCATGTAATTAAATCCTCCATGTCAAACTTCTCTTTCTCTAGTTAGGACCCTACTATCAATCTTATGAAATTTTGCCTGCCACTCTCAGAAGTAAATTGCTCATTGAGCATTACTAATTTCCATTCATGAACCAAATAAGACCCCTGGTCCTGTTGACTCAAGAGAATGTCAACACTGGTTTTCTATTTTTATCTTTCTTTACATAAATTGCAGTCAGAAACTCTGTATTATCATTAGATAGCTAACAGAGATATACTGAGTAAACGTTTTGGTTGAGTGCTATCTTGGCTTTATGCAAGGCATTAGGAAGTAGAGAATACAATAAAGTAGCACAATGAACAGCTGACATTTTGTAGAATCTTATTACTCTTCCTACTTGGAAGTAATCCATTATATGAAACCACTCAGTGGCATACAGCTATATGCATTTGTAATCATTCTCATCATTCTGTGGTTCAGCTGGGGCAGCTCTGTCTCGACTCTGGAACTGCAAGTCAGCTGGAGTGGTTCTGCTCCACAGATGTTCATTGTGGGGTCCAGGCAGATGGGCGGCTGCCTCTCATGGCATGTTCTTCTCATGGCAATGACAGTAGCACAGAGGGCAAAGCCCATTACGAGTAGTTTGCATGGCCAACCAAGCTCATGATGAAAAAGAAAGAAAAGCAAATGTTCTGGGGAAAATATCCAAATCATCACAACCCCAGCATTCTCTACCTCCCACTTAAGTAGTTTAAGGAAGTAAGAGGACCCAGTCCCTGGCCCCTGCCCACTAGACAACTCAGAGGAATGTTTCCAAGAAGAAGGAACACTGAGCGAGATCACTCACCTATTAATGATACAATCAAATGACCAAGGAGGGTAGTCATGTTATAATAACTTTATCACCAGATTATTCCTCACCAAGGTACCTTAGCTATATTTTCCTTTACCTAACTTTGAATGATTCTAGTATTGACCCAGTTAATAGTTTACTCTTTGATAGCTTGAGATAGTTTTGGTTGTTACCTAGAAAGCTAACTAGTGCCAGGAGGCATAATATTTTGCCCTTGAAAAATATCCTGTGGGTTTAGGAGAGATATTTTCAAAGGAAATTCTTGAACAAAATTGTACATGTACTCATATTTTAAGCAACAAAAGTAGAAGATTCAGGATCTAATAGCAATAATTTCAAATCTCAACTCTAGCACGTCCTTGCTGTGTGATCTTGTTTCTGTGACTTCCATAAGCTTTGCTTTCCTCATTTATGACTAGGAACGATACTGCCTACCTCACTAGGTCTTTGCAAGGATAGAACAATGATTTGGATGATTACATCTCCTAGCACAGTATTGACTATGCAGGAGATATTTAGTAACTCGTAGTTATTACTTTTACTATGATAAGGTGGTATTCAGAGTAGAGTAAGCTTCCTGAAGGAAGAAAAATTCCAATAAAGGTTTAAGGAAAACTCTAGTCATAACTGAGAAAGAGAAGTAGAGGAGCATCTCAGAAAAAGGTATATGTAAAAAGCCTAGGTGCAGGAGCAAGACTTAGCAAGTTACATGAGAGAGATGGAAGAGACTATTTAGAAGTAGCATAGCTGCATGGGAAGGAGATGCAAGTGATAAACCAGAGAGGGCCTGATGCTGGATGGGGGCCTTGCATCGTAGACGAGGTTTAAATGTGATGATTTGGTCATAGGGAGTCCTAACAGATTCTTAAGCTGATGAAGACTGTGGTACATTTACACAATGAAATACTACTCGACCATAAAAAAGAAGGAATTCTTATCTTTGTGACAGCATGGATGGAGCTAGAGGGCATTATATGAAGTAAAATAAGTGGGGGTGGGTGAGAAAGGTGAGATGATTAAGCAGAACAGGTTGGTAGCTGTGGAACAGCCACAGGGATGTGGATTGCAGCGTGAAGGATATAGTCAATAATGTGGAGGTAAAGGGGGGAGGGGCCAGGTGGGTGTTTGGGGCAGTGGGTGGGCCACCTTGTAGAGTACATGGTTTTCTGGCCACTTTGCTGTACATCTAAAACTGGTGCAATATTGACTGTAAAGTATAGTTTAAAAAAAGAATACATATATGTGTAGAAGGAGTGATTATACATACAGGATGGGCAAGAGTAGATTTGCAGTTGTGAGTATGCGAAACAGGGAGTTAATTCTTGTATTATTTTCCATATGAACAACTGTAAATCTACTTTTTCCTACTCTATTTGCAAAGTATTTTGGGGTGGGGGGTTATATGGGAGATGATTTATGCTGGAAACGGAGTCCAGTTAGCAAGCAACTGCTGTAAATCCAGCATAGAGTGTTGAAGATCTGGACAGGGTGATGGCTGAGGAAGTAGGATTTCATGGGGGAAACCCTTCTCATGAATAAAGTCGGTTCAATGACTCTTTATACAAAAGAATAGAGAGGAGTATGGGGGTCATTGTTGCATTTGAAAAGTGACCAAGCTTATATGGTTAGAATAAATAATCATTCTTTTTAATTGATATGTAATTCAGGTACTATATAGTCAATATAGAGAAACAGGATGAAAAGTATATATGTGTACATTGAAACTGGCTTCTGTGGTTATGGAGGCTGAGAAGTTCTACCATCTGTTACCTGCAAGATATTGACTCAGGAAAGCCTATGATCTAATTCCAGTCTGAGTACAAAGGCTTAAGCTTCAGGGGGGCCTATGGTATAAATCCCTGCCCAAGGAGAGAAGACTAATGTCTCAGCTCAAGCAGACAGGGAGGAAAGGAACAAATCTTTCCTTCCTCCACTCTTCGTCCTATTCAGGTCCTCCGAGGAGGGGGTGATGCTCACCCACACTGGGGAGTCAATCTACTTTACTGAGTTGTCTGATTCTAATGCTCTTCTCAGCCAGAAACACCCTACCAGACACACCCAGAACTAATGTTTAAGCTGGGCATGCCATGGCCTACTCAAGTTGACACAGAAAATTAACCACCACACATATCTTACATTTCACAGTTTTAAAGCATACAATCTGGTTGCTTTTAGCATATTCACAAGGATGTGCAACAAACACCATTATCTAATTCCAGGACATTTTCATCCTGCTAAAAAGCAATCCCATACTTGTTAGTAGTCACTCCCCTTCCCTTGTCCCTGCAGCCCCTAGAAACCACCAATCAACTGTCTATCTCTATAGATTTGCCTTTTCTGGATATTTCATGCAAGTGAAATCATACAATATGGGGCCTTTTGTGTCTCACTTCTTTCACTTAGCAGAAGATTTTCAAGATTTACCCATATTGCCTCAGATTGCTTCTCGACCTTTTAGGCTAAGATCAAGCACCTTGCAGCAGATATCAGTACCTTGTTCCTTTTTATGGCTGAATAATATTACACTGTATGGATATACCACCTTTTATTTATTTTTTATCAGTTAATTTGGGTTGTTTCCACATTTTTTACAATTATGAATAATACTGCTATGATCATTTGTGTACCAATTTTGTTCCTATGGTTTTAATTCTCTTGATATACCTGGGAGTGAATGCTGGACTTTATGGTAACTATGTTTAATCACTTGAGGAATGGCCAAGCTGTCTCCTACATAATTTTTACATTCCCACCAGCAATGCATAAAGTTTCTAGTTAGTTCATTTTCTCACCAACACTTGCTTTATTTTTTATTTTTTGTATTTATAGGCATCTTAGTGGGTGTTACATAGAACCTTATTGTGGTTTTGAGTTGCATTTCTGTAGTGATAAATGTTTTTGAACATCTTTTTATGTATTTATTTGCTATTTGTGTATCTTTGGGAAAATGTCAGTTCAAATCCTTTGCCTATAATAATGAGATTTTTGCCATATCATAAGACTTATTATTCTAAGACCATCTCTACAAAATGCCATATTTAATAGCTGTTTAGGGTATAATCTACACTGCGTAAGTCAGAAAATTCTGAGGTTTCCAAGGAATGATGGTGATGCCTCTTGCATTTTGTTTGGTCTGCAACTGTGTGATCCAGAAATTTAAATGGCACTAGGGAGCTATTTCTCTACTCGTTCCTTCTTCCTCATTAGTGTTCATGTTCCTTGAATGTAATTGACATTAACATTTTGGATTTATTTTTTTAACATTCTTTCACCTAACATCAAGGACAAACCAAATAGAATTCTTTACAAAAGTTAATTTGACTTTATTTGAACCCTCTTACAAATGGAGCTTGGTACTTCCAAATTAGTGCTATAGAAGTAAACTACACAAGGATTTTTCAAAGTAGCTGTAAAATAAAGAAGTTAGACTAAATGATTCTTAAACTTTTCTTTCACCTTTAACATTCTAACATGGTTGGTTGCCTACTGAGATAGGATGTGAACCTAGGAATGCTAACTTTAAGCCCCCTTTCCTAGTCAAGATGTTATTTTTATCTTGATGAAGTAACATTTGCAAAGTGAGTCTTAACTGGTCCCTTGGAGGCTGAAAACTCTGGAAACATAAGAAATAGGTCATAAAAGGAAAGGTTTAGAAACTAATGTATGCACTTAAGAGAGTGGTCATAGTAATTACTTGGTAGGTGAAGTGTACTTATAGATAAAAGTCATGATGAAAAAATGCAAAACAGATGGTGGTGAGGCAGTGTGGTAAACTATTCCTTGGAAACCAATGGGATTTGGACTGAGACATTTTTGAGAAGTCTAAAATGTTAATGGAAACCTTGACATTAGTTTAAAAAGAAGTATGTGGAAAATATTATCCATTTGCAATCTGCTTCCATCTAGCTGTTAGAATGGGATCAAATAAACCTGAAAATAGAACCAGGAGAGAATGGAGGCAAGTCTAGTTCTATGAGATGAAGGTTAAAATGGGTTTTAGAACCACTGAGAGGTTTGGGTGCCTTAGACACTAGGTTTGCTCTGCTCTGAACACATTTCAGGCTTTCTCATGGAAATATTTGGGAGAAAGGGGTTAAAGAGAACATGGAAGTTGAATTTGAATTGATTGACTATGTTTTGGACTTTTCTAGGATCCTTGGGCTATTTGAGCACTGGACCAAAGGAGTTTAAAATCTTATTTCCATAGGGAAGCCTTTCACTAGCAGAATAAGGCAGTTATAATAAAATGTTAAAATGTTTTATTGTGCTTTGTTTTAGTGCACTTTACAGATGTGTTTATTTATTTATTTTTTTTTACCAACTGAAGGCAAAACCCTCTACCAGCCAAAAAATTACCTCTCACTTTTTTTTTTTTTTTTGTGATACTAGCTTTACTACAGTGGTCTGGAACTGAACCCTTAACATCTCTGATGTATGCCTGTATATGTATTACATGCTTCAGAGTCAGAGTACAGTGACTGATACAGGTCATTAAAAGCAGACTCAGAAAGAGCATCCAGGACATGGAGATCTAGAACATGAACTTGAAGAATGAGTGGAATTCGATCAAAGGAAGTGAAGAGAAGAGGCCATTCTATTCAAAGAACTTGTATAAGGAAAGATTTGGTGTTGGGGATGGGCATGGTGTGTTCAGAGACTAAAAACAGTCTTCAGTTACTGGGATGGGCTGTTTTTATTAGAAGTGAGAAAGCTAAAGACTAATTACTTCAAGTGGGAATTGAATGTGAGATATAACAATTCTTGTTATTAAAGGACTGAAGGAGCAAGGACCTGTTTGGTGGAAACCCACTGTTAAAGGGACAAAGGCTTTAGAAAAAGAGATGTTACCTAGGAAGAATCAGCCTTAAGGTCATTTTTAAAATCAGTTTCAAATCTTTTCCAGGGATCCAAGGGCTTTTTACTTTTGTCTTTTTTTCTTTAAGTAATTTTTTTAAAATCAAAATCTAACTTGGCTATAGACTGAACTATATCTTCCCCAAGTCCCTAATGTTGAAGCCCTGACCTCCAAAGTGACTGTATTTATAGATAGGGCATTTAAGGAAGTAATTAAGGTTAAATGAGGTTTTAGGGGGTGAAGCCCTAATCCAATAGGGACTGCTGTCCTTATAGGAAGTAGAAATGTCACCAGGAATTCACACACATATAAGTAAAGTTTTGTGAGAACACAGAAAAAATGTAGTCATCTGGAAGCCAAGGAGAGAGGGCTTATTAGAAACCAACCCTGCTGGCACCTTGATTTTGGACCTTTAGTCTCCAGAACTGTGAGACAATAAATATCTGTGTTTAAGCCATCAGTCTTTGGTATTTTGCCATGGTAGCCTGAGCAGGCTAATATAAATATCAATACTAAAAGAAGTGTAAATCTCTAAGGGTAACAACTCCTTGAAATTTTCATCAACTGGACATCCCATGTAACTAGCAAGAAGAACTCCTTGCATATATACGTATATATGTGTGTGTGTGTGTGTATCTATGTATCACAATTTCTGTATTCATTTTTCCATCAACGATCACGTAAGTTGTTTCCATAGCTAGGCTGTGTAAGTAATGCTGCAATCCACATTGTGGTGCAGCATTTAATCTTTTAAACTTAGTGTTTTTATTTTTTTTGAATAAATACCCAGAAGTGAGATTGCTGGGTCATATGGTAACTCTATGTTTAATTTTTTGAAGATCCTCCTTACTGTTTTCCATAATGGCTGTACCAATTTACATTCCTAGCAACAGGGCACAAGGACTCCCTTTCTCCCATATCCTCACCAACACATGTTATTCCTTGTATTTTTGAAAACAGCCATTCTAGCCCTGGCTGGTTGGCTCAGTGGTAGAGAATTGACCCAGTGTGTGGATGTCTTGGATTCCATTCCCAGTCAGGGCACACAGGAAAAGCGACCATCTGCTTCTAAACCCCTCCCTCTCCTCTTTTTCTCTCTTTCTTTCTATGTTGCAACCATGGTTTGATTGATTCAAGCACATTGGTCCCTGGCTCTGAGGATGGCTCTGTGGAGCCTCCACCTCAGGTACTAAAAATAGCTCAGTTGTAAGCATGGCCCCAGATGGGCAGAGCATTGGCCCCAGACAGGGCCAATGGGTGGATCCAATGGGTGGATCCAATGGGTGGATCCCAGTTAGGGAGCAGGTGGGAGTCTGTATCTCCTCTCCTCTCATTTGGAAAAGCAGGAAATACGTTATTTTCAAATTAAAAAAAAAAAACAGCCATTTTAACAGATGTGAGGTGATATCTTCCTGTGGTTTTGATTTACATTTCCCTGATCATCAATAATATAGAATATGTTTTCATGTGTTTTTTCATTATCTGTATGTCTTTGGAAAAATATCTATTCAGATCTTCTGCTCATTTTTAATTGGATTATTTGTTTGCTTGTTTGCTATTGATTTGTATGAATTATTTATATATTTTAGGTATTAGCCCTTATCAAATATATGATTTGCAAATATCTTCTCTTATTCAGCAGGTTGCCTTTTCATTTTGTTGATGGTTTTCTTTGCTGTGCAGGAGCTTTTTACTTTGATATAGTCACAATTGCTTATTTTTGCTACTGTTGCTTTTGCCTTTGGTGTCATTCAAAAAATCATCATCAAGACCTATGTCAAAAAGGTTATTGCTGATGTTTTCTTTTAGGGGTTTTATGGTTTCAGGTCAAACACGCAAGTTTTTAGTTCATTTTGAGTCAATCTTTGTGTATGGTGTAAAATAGTGGTCAAGTTTCATCCTTTTGCATGTAGCTGTCCAATTTTTCCAACATCATTTGCTGAAGGGACTGTCTTTCCCCATTCTATATATTTATTATGATAAAATTTAATAATAATAAAACTTGCCTGTAAACAAAGGATATAAGGATTAGATAAAGACTACATGCCTAAAACCTACACAGAAAATCTCTATATTTATTACAATAAATATCAGGTAGGAATAAAAAATATATTTATTTTCATCTCTACTGATAAAATATATCACTGGGTATTCTGACCAATTAGACAAGACAAGAAAAAGAAAATTTTTGGAAAAGAAGAACTAAAACTCCTCTAATATTTTGCTAATGATATGAATTTTCCTCTATGAAAATTCAATAGATCAAATCAACAAACTATTAAAAATGTTAAAAATTGAACTAAGTTTTTGGATACAAAATTATCTAATAAAATCAATGATGTTTTTCTCTCTAGCAACAACAAACTGCAATTATATCGTAAAAATACCATTTTTCATAGCAATAAGACTTGGCAAGCTGTGGCCCAAGGGACATATTCATTGTATACTTCCTGTTTTTATAAGTAAAGTTTTATTGGAACACAACCTTGTCCATCTTTTTACATATTGCCAATAACTGATTTACTATTTTAACTGAAGAATTTAGTACTTGCAACAGAAATTGAATGGTCATAAATTAGAAAATGTTTACTATTTGGTCCTTTACCACTTGTCAACCTATAGATAAGATATTCAGAAACCAACAAAAAAGTATATATAACACCTTATGAGAAAAGTTGTTAAACTCCCTTAAAAACATTTGAATAAAAGAGATCTTATATTGGATAAGATGATTTATCATTGTTGTCAATCCTCCCCTAATAAGTTTATAAATTCAATGCAATTCAAATCAAATTCTTATCTGGGTTTTGGGAAACTTGACAAATTCACTTTAAAATTTATGGTAAATGAATAAATGACCACAAATACCTAAGTAAAGGGTAAAAAGAAATAATGGAGACTTGTACTACCAGATATATTAAAACATAGTAGGCCCTGGCCGGTTGGCTCAGCGGTAGAGCGTCAGCCTGGTGTGCGGGGGACCTGGGTTCAATTCCTGGCCAGGGCACATAGGAGAAGTGCCCATTTGCTTCTCCACCCCACCCCTCCTTCCTCTCTGTCTCTCTCTTCCCCTCCCGCAGCCAAGGCTCCATTGGAGCAAAGATGGCCCGGGCCCGGGCGCTGGGGATGGCTCCTTGGCCTCTGCCCCAGGCGCTAGAGTGGCTCTGGTCGTGGCAGAGCGACGCCCCAGAGGGGCAGAGCATCGCCTCCTGGTGGGCAGAGCATCGCCCCCTGGTGGGCGTGCCGGGTGGATCCCGGTCGGGTGCATGCGGGAGTCTGACTGTCTCTCCCCGTTTCCAGCTTCAGAAAAATACAAAAAAAAAAAAAAACATAGTAAAAATATAGTATAAAAAATAATGCATAATGGGTATAGGAACAAATAGACCAGTGGGTTATATTGGAAGGCTCAGAAATATGCAAAAATATGTGTGTGTATGTGTGTGTGTGTGTGTGTGTGTGTGTGTAGGAACTTTACAGCATGAAACCACAAGCAACAGGGAAAGGAACAAATGTTTAAAATATGGTATTGAAATAAATAGTTTGATATATGTGAAAAAATAAAGTTAGATTTCTACCTTATATATTATGCAAAGGTGAATTTCAGATGGGTCAAAATAAATTTGTGAAAGTAAAGCTAAAAACCTAGTGCTAAAAAATTTGAGAGAATAGCAACCCCAGCCAGTTAGTTGATTAGAGCATTGTCCCAAAGCACAGAGGTTGCCAGTTTGGTCCACAGTCAGAGTACATACAGGAACAGATCAGTGTTCCTGTCCTGTTCTCTCTGTCTCTCTAAAGTCAATAAAATAAACACTAAAAAAAATGTGAGAGAACAGTTTCATGATCTTTGGATAGAGAAATTTTTCTTAACCAAACCCCAGAGGTGTCAACTACAAAGTAAAAATTTGATGGGTTTAATTACATCAAATAGCATATTTTGTTCAATAAAAGACCCCATTTAAAATTTAACAGATAAATAATATATTGGGAATAGTGATTTGCAACATCAAAACAAAAAGGAATAAGTATCTAGAATTTCCAAATGACTCTTAGAAAGCAAGCAAGCAAATCAAATTGAACACTGAACACAGACGGCACACAGGCAACGCGCAGAACGACTCGTAGGAGAGGAGATGCTCAAATTACCTCGAAGAGCAGAGGACTTCAATTTAAAATAAAAAAAAATAGCATTCATAACAACAATAATAGAAAAATTAAAAATATGAATAGTAGGAAGTGTTGGTGAGGATGTAGGGACAGAGTACGCTGCTGTGGATGACAAAATGGTACGGCCACACTAGACAGCAATCTGATGGTATCTGGTGAATTAAAATATATGTGTGTTCTGTAATCTAGTGATTCTAATCTAGTCTTTATTGCAAAGTCTCCTTACAAATATTCATGAAGAACAAGTGCAAGGTTGTTCCTAGATGTATTCTTAACTCTGGCGGGAATTTGGAGGTAACCTAGGGGCAGTGGTGGGATTCAAATAATTTAACAACTGGCTCTCTGCCCTAATGACCGTTTTAAGAATAAAAAAGATATACTGAAAGGTAGTTTATTATTTCATGCATTTAATACTTACGATAAAAAGATTAAAAAAAATAAGAACAATAAAAGAGGCACACAAAACCAGATTATGTTATAAAAGTTTTAAACTATTGCCTGACCAGGCGATGGTGCAGTGGATAGAGCATCGGACTGGGATGTAGAGGACCCAGGTTCGAGACCCCGAGCTCGTCATCTTGAGCGCGGGCTCATCTGGCTTGAGCAAAGCTCACCAGCTTGGACCCAAGGTCGCTGGCTTGAGCAAGGGGTTACTCGGTCTGCTGAAGGCCCATGGTCAAGGGACATATGAGAAAGCAATCAATGAACAACTAAGGTGTTACAACGAAAAACTGATGATTGATGCTTCTCATCTCTCTTTGTTTCTGTCTGTCTATCCCTCTCTCTGACTCTCTCTCTGTCTCTGTAAAAAAGAAAAAAAGAATTTTAAACTATTAATGAAAAAATATTAAATAATATCTGACAAAAAACAATAAAACTGTTATATAAGATATTTCCATATTGCTTCTTGATTGGCATCGTCACTTGCAATTGTTTTCACATGACAGACTGAACATTACTATGGGCTTTTAGAATACGCTGTTGCGCAGATGAAAGTTAAAAAACAGTAACGAATGTCAATTTGTGATTTCCACATTGGGCAGCTGCCCAGGTGCCCATCTTAGAAAGAACCCTGATTAAAAGTGCCATTTTAACAAGCGGTTCACCAAATTCAACAAAACATTAGGTACAGGTTCTGTCAAACCATTGCAAACCTACTGAATCCCACCACTGCCTAGGGGGTCCCTCAGGAGGAGAATGTATAAATTAAATGTGGATGCATGTTCTGGAACTCTGCGAAATGTAGGAGGAAGAAACTCAAGATGTATATAACAATACTTATTGATACCAAAACACAGTGTTGAGTAAGAAATTCTGGAAACAAAACATGATTTATAACAGTGCCATCTTATAAAGTAAAAGTATATAAACATTAAATTTATATACTTTTATATACAAGAATACAACATTAAATTTTTAGAAGATTAAATATATATATGAGGATATATATCGGATACATTTGATTGGGTCCTTGTGGGGTAGAGGGAGAAAAATAGAAATGTGGAAATTCAGAATGGGCAGAGGGAATAACAATTATACAATACAATTTGATAATGTGCATCATATCCACTGATTATGACAAAACTCTGTGAACTAAGAGTGCAATGAACTAAACTGTGCACTGTGAGTTGGTTTTTCTTTTTAAACATAATGGCAAACTTTCAGCCAAATTTTAAAATAATGATATTAGCAATGTTCAATAGATGCAGATTTGTTCCTTAAAAATTATCATCTTTGCCCTGGCCGGTTGGCTCAGTGGTAGAGCGTCGGCCTGGCGTGCGGGGGACCCGGGTTCAATTCCCGGCCAGGGCACATAGGAGAAGCGCCCATTTGCTTTTTCACCCCCACCCCCTCCTTCCTCTCTGTCTCTCTCTTCCCCTCCCGCAGCCAAGGCTCCATTGGAGCAAAGATGGCCCGGGCGCTGGGGATGGCTCCTTGGCCTCTGCCCCAGGCGCTAGAGTGGCTCTGGTCGCAGCAGAGCGACGCCCGGGAGGGGCAGAGCATCGCCCCCTGGTGGGCAGAGCGTGGCCCCTGGTGGGCGTGCCGGGTGGATCCCGGTCGGGCGCATGCGGGAGTCTGTCTGACTGTCTCTCCCCATTTCCAGCTTCAGAAAAATACAAAAAAAAAAAAAAAATTATCATCTTTGTGTATATATCATACTTAAGAGTTTCTCTTCTTTTGTGGATATTTTCTAGCTTAGCCAGAAAACTGTGTTTTATGGGCCTTTTGGAGGAATTGAAGGTTGAGAGGGTTTTGCTCTGCTGTTGCTCAGAATGTAATATCCGACCAGGCTATCTGCCTGGCTATCAGGAACATTAGTCCTCCGGTGAATCAGAATTCAACAGGATGTGGATTAGCATTTAAATGTAATGGGATCATACCGAATACTGCAGTGGACGAGATGCCAAAGCTATTTATTCCCTTAGCAACCAACTCAGACTTATATCACACTAACTGAGGATTTCTTTTTATTCCTAATGATGCCAGCATAGTGCTAGGCACACATTTAATATACAGTGTGTCCGTAAAGTCATGGCGCACTTTTGACTGGTCACAGGAAAGCAACAAAAGACGATAGAAATGTGAAATCTGCACCAAATAAAAGGAAAACCCTCCCAGTTTCTGTAGGATGATGTGGCAGCATGTGCGCATGCGCAGATGATGACGTAACACTGTGTATACAGCAGAGCAGCCCACGGCCACGCCAGTCGAGATGTGGACGGTACAGAGGAAAGTTTGGTGTGTTCTGTGGCTCGCTAAATTCGAATCCGTGACCAAAGTGCAATGTGAATATTGGCACGTTTATAACGAAGTGCCACCACATAGGAATAACATTACTCGGTGGGATAAGCCATTGAAGGAAACTGGCAGTTTGGTGGAGAAACCTCGTTCTGGTAGGCCATCAGTCAGTGTTGAGTCTGTAGAGGTTATACAGGATAGCTACCTAAGGAGCCCTAAAAAATCTGTGCATGAGCCCACATCGAACTTCACTGAATAGGTATGAAACTGGGAGAGTTTTCCTTTTATTTGGTGCAGATTTCACATTTCTATCATCTTGTGTTGCTTTTCTGTGACCGGTCAAAAGTGCACTATGACTTTACGGACACACTTTATTTTAAAATGCAGAAAGAAGCATGCTAGTTGAATGGATGAGTAAAAAACAAAACAAATGAGCCCCTTGCCTAAGTTGAATCTTAAAAACAAGTAATATACTAATAAAATTCCACCATTAAAACACAAATATTTGCAAACTTTGTATTTTTTTCTGAAGCTGGAAACGGGGAGAGACAGACAGACTCCAGCATGCGCCCGACCGGGATCCACCCAGCATGCCCACCAGGGGCGATGCTCTGCCCACCAGGTGGCGATGCTCTGCCCCTCCGGGGCATCACTCTGCTGCGACCAGAGCCACTCTAGCACCTGGGGCAGAGGCCAAGGAGCCATCCCCAGCGCCCGGGCCATCTTTGCTCCAATGGAGCCTTGGCTGCGGGAGGGGAAGAGAGAGACAGAGAGGAAGGGGGGGGTGTGGAGAAGCAAATGGGTGCTTCTCCTATGTGCCCTGGCCAGGAATCGAACCCGGGTCCCCCGCACGCCAGGCCGACGCTCTACCGCTGAGCCAACCGGCCAGGGCCCAAACTTTGAAAACTTAAAAAAGATATTTAATGAACAAAGTTTCCCTTTCTTAGACAAAGAAAACTATTTTGGGGGGGGGGAGAAGGGTTCTTGCATCCTGGGGTCCATCTATCTGTTCATTTGTTTAGTGACTGGTAATACTCCCAAGATGGCTGGAGTTTGAGTCCTGACCAGTTGACTCAGTGGTCAAACGTTGGCCCAGTGTGTGGAAGTCCTGGGTTTGATTCCCAGCCAGGGCACACAGGAGAAGCGGCCATCCACTTCTCCACCCTTCTCCCTCTCCTTCCTCTCTGTCTCTCTCCTTCCCTCCTGCAGCCAAGGCTCCCCTGGAGCAAAGTTGACTCGGACACTGAGCATGGTTCCATGGCCTCCACCTCAGGCACCAGAATGGCTCCAATTGCAGCGGAGCAACAATGCCCTAGAGCAGTGGTCCCCAACCTTTTTTGGGCCATGGTCCAGTTTAATGTCAGAAAATATTTTCACGGACTGGCAGTTAGGGTGGGATGGATAAATGTATCACATGACCAAGACAAGTGTCAAAAGTGAGTCTTAGATGGATGTAACAGAGGGAATCTGGTCATTTTTTAAAAATAAGACATTGTTCAGACTTAAATGTAAATAAAATGGAAATAATGTAAGTTATTTATTCTTTCTCTGCGGACAGGTACCAAATGGCCCAGGGACCGTTACTGGACCGCGGCCCAGGGGTTGGGGACCACTGCCCTAGAGGGGGCTGAGAATCACTCTCTGGTGGGTATGCCGATGGATCCTGGTTGGGCGCATGCGGGTGTCTGTCTGTCTGCCTCCCTGCCCCTTCTCACTTTGGAAAAATACAAAAAAAGAAAAGAAAAAAAGAGATGGCTTGAGCTTGAGTGCAAAGACTGGAGTTATTAGACTGAATGAGATCCCAGTTAACTCAAGGACGAAATGACTATGGAAATGAAAAGAGTTATGAACAGACAAGGATTTGGAGAATTCCCCAAAAGCTATTGAGCAGGAGGGAAGCTGGGCTGGGCATTCAACACAGGAGAAGGCAGCTGCTCTTTTCCAGTATGGAAGGTCAAATGAAAGTTAGGCCAATAGAACTGGCATTTTTGAGCAAATCTAAGAGCGAAGTGCTTTTCAGCTGTTATCTTCTTTAATCCTTACAACCTTATGAGGTAGCCAGGCAGCTAGCTATGCCTGTCTTCATTTCAGATGGGAGAGCTTGAGGCTCAGAGAATCTTGCTAAGGTCAAGTCATTGGTAGACTTAAAATATGAACCACCATGCACTTCAAAGCTTTGGCTATTTCCATAATGCCACAGACTTTTCTCTAGCATAAGCTAAGAGTAAAGGCAGACTAAGAAGAAAATATAAAATTTTAATATCCAGAGGAGAAAGATTTTAGTTTAAATGGGCTGGTTTCCGGTGATGGGAGACTGAAAATATTCAGAAGTGACACCTTAAGTCATGTTATTTCCTAAACTGAATTAACATCTACTCTATCTACCTAGGGTCATCTACTTGTGCAGGATTTTTAACATTTGCAAATCATCAAAAGCTTTTACAATGTCTGTTAGTTATAAAACTTTACAAGTTCCTGGGCCAGGGATGAGACAAGGATTCAAAGAAACATTCCTCACTATAAGATGTTCGGAAAGTAATGAGAAATACAGGCTGCGTAAAACATAGGCAATAAAAGACATAAGGGTGAAACAGGCAAGGGTTATTGGAATACAGATGCAAGGATGGTAACTGCAGAGTTGTTTCGTAAGAGAAAATTTCAAGGAGATAGTGAGATTTAAGAAAGAACATAAAAATGAGAAAGGTTTAGATTAGTGATTCTCAAAGTATAGTCAGAAGACTCCTGGTGGGGTCCCAAAAATCCATTTAAGAAGTCCGCAAGGTAAAAATTATTTTTATTACAATACAAAACTGCCTTTTTCACCGTATTGACCTTGTGTTGATAGTGAAAAAGGGTGTGGTTAAAACAGTAGTGGTGGCACCGAACCATATGGGTAGTGTATAGATACTCTTCCCCCTCACACACATAGTTTAAAGTGCCAATTTTACTTAAGAATGTTCTTGATTGAACAAGAAAATAATTTTATTAACTTTGAATTCTTGAGTAAAGACCTTTGTAATATGCTACGTGATAAAGTGGGAAGTGTGCAAAAAGCACTTTTGCTGTGTCATGAGGGAAGAAGGTCATCCTGGGCAAAAGTGGAGAATTGTGGACTAGAGTTGCAAGCTGAAAGAGCTGCTTTTCTTCCAATAACGACACAGAGAAAAACGACAGCTCTCGAATCTTAGGTAATTGGCAGCCATTTTCTTGAAAATGAAGGAAGTGAGCCTGTCGCTTCCACGAAAACAACTGACAATATTTGTTGCCAAAATAAAATTTGAGCTTTCAAGTGAAAATTATAATTTTGGCAAAATATATTCACTACCATAAGCCTGACAGCTTGCCAATATTTGAAGAATTTTCAGATGAGATAAGTGATGATATTAATGAAGGCAATATATGATATATATATTATATATATATAGTCATCAAATGTACATATATGTAAATAAAATAATGAAATAGGCCAGCATTTGGAAGAGCTGCCTAACTCAGCTAGTCAATAGTTTTCAAATGACCAATGCACGATGGTATAAAAACCATAAACTAATGAGGGACACATTTAAAGTGTAAGATAGATGAATGGGTTTTTACATAACAGACAACAAAAAGTTGTTGTTGTTTTTTTTAAATGAGAAGGGCAGAAGAGAGACACACAGAGAGAAACAGACAGGAACAGAAAGGCAGGAAGGGATAGAGATGAGAAGCATCAACCCCTCATTGCGGCAGTTTAGTTGTTCATTGATTGTTTTCTCATCTGTGCCTTGACCAAGGGACTCCAGCTGAGCCAGTGACCCCTTGATCAAGCCAGTTACCTTGGACTCAAACCAGAGACCTTGGGCTTCAAGCCAGTGACCATGGGGTCATGGTTATAATCCCATGCTCAAGCTGGCCTCCCCACATTCAAGCCAGGTGAGTCCGTGCTAAAGCTGGATGAGCCCACACTCAAGCTCGTGACCTTGGGGCTTTGAACCTGGGTCCTCAGCATCCCAGGCCAACACTCTAACCATTGCACTGCTGCCTGGTCAGGCACAACAAAAAGTTTTATGATATGATTTTAGATTTTATATTGTAACTATCTTTTATAAAACTACTGCTTGGAAAATATTGGTAGAGTATCAAAGAAAAATACCTACAATTACCTGAGAAATAAGAAAATACTCTCTTTCCTTTACCAAAAATATGTATGTGAGCGAAGTAAGATTTTCTTTATAAACTTCAACCAAAAAAACTTGTAAAAAACAAATTGAATGCATAGGCAAATATGAGAATCCCAAAGTATTCTATTGAGCCAGACATCAGAGATATTTGCAGAAATGTGGAACATTGCCACTCTTCACACTAATTTTTTTGTTTTTGAAAATATAGTTATTTTTCATAAAGATATATTGTAATGTGATGAGGTTTTACTATTTTAATTAAATGTGTAAATAAGTATTTAAATTCTTTTCTCAGTTTTAGTTTCTAATACAATAAATATTAATAGATATAACACATATATAAACATGGAATCTTTGGGTTCCTTGAACATTTTTAAGAGTATAAAGGAGTTCTACAACCAAATACTTTGAGAATCGAAGGCTTATATTCCATGTGTGTATGTATTTTATGTGATCTCCCTTTCTTAGGCCAGCTTTAACGAGGTGTAACTTAAATATTATAGAACATACTCATTTTTGCGTACAGTTACGAGTCTTGGCAAATGCAGTCATGTGCCCACCACCACATTCAAGTTATAGAATACTCCTCCCATCATCCCAAAAGTTTCCTTGAGCCCCTCTGTACTTGACCTGTCCCCCCCACGCCAGCCCCTGACAACCACAAAACTGTTACCTGTTTCTATGTTTATCTTTTCCAGAATGTCATATAAATGGGATCATACAGAATTTAACATTTTGAGCCTGGGTTTCTTTAATTAGCATAATGCATTAAAATTCATTTACATTCTAGTGGGTTTTGCGGGTGTTCCTTTTTATGCTGAGTAGTACTTTATTTTATGAACGTTCCACAATTTGTCTATCCATTCACCAGTTTGGGGGCATTAGGTTTGTTTCCAGCTTTGGGCAATTCGAAATCAACATTCACATACCTATTTTTTATAAGTTTTCACTTCTTTTGGAAAAATATCTCAATGTTTAACTTTATAAGAGACTTGAAAATGAAAATGGGAACATTCCAGATACAGGGAAAATATTTTTGCTTCCATTCGTTCCCCTTTGTGTGACTATTTTACAGCTGGCTTACATCATCATCTCTGCGATGGGCTTCACCTTCACAGCTGCCCCCACCTATTCCGTAGACATGTAGGAAGTGTTGCAGCTGCATGCTTGCCGTTCTCGGAGATGCAGGATTCTACCTGGCACCTCTTGGATCTGATAAATTGACCAGTTTAATGGCTGCAAAGGACGTGTGAAGTGAAGTGGTAGAAGATGATTTTGCAAAGATAGTTTGTAGCCAGCTTGTACAGAGCCCTGAGTGTGAAGCTAAGGAAATAACTTTTTCCTAGCAGTGGGTGAGAATTAAAGACCCTCAGAAAAAAAAACAACCATACTTCTTACTGCCTATTAAGCAAGACAGTTTCCAAGGACAGAAGTTTGGGATTATTGACCTTATGAAAATGACTGAGTGAGGGGCAAGGAATCTGCTCTTGGAGGATGTTTCAGGCACACGTTACATCCGTCCCAGACATCTCTGTGTGGAGATCCCAGACCCTCAGCTGCTTGCCCCAGCTCAACGGAACCTCCGGCCCGCAGAGGATACAGGGGTCTGAGTCACTATTGATGCTGAAGGCTAAACAGTCACTTGTTCAAGAACAGAAAAAATAAGTTTGAAAGAATTAACACCAGTTCTTTTTTATTTTTTCATATGTTAACTGGAATTATCTTTTGAAAAATAAAAGTAATTTATGGTTATTATAGAAATTTTGGAAATTTGGAGTTTAAAAAATCCTTTACTTAAATGAAATCACTGTTTGCATTTAGGTGATTTGTACCCAGTTTTTTCTATCTTTGTTTTTATGTGATTGCGATTACATCTTCTATATTATTTTGTATTTCATTTTTTTCCATTAATAGTCTGGCATAATATTTTATCCTATAAAACTCTTCATTAATATTATTTTAATGACTATCTGGCATCCCATCATATAAGTCTAACATAATTTACTAGACATTTCTTTATTAATGAGAAATTGTTTCTGTTTCATCACCAGTACAAGTAATGCTGTGGTAAACACCTTTAAAATTTTTTTTTAATTCAAGTTTTTTTCTTTATTTTTCCTATAACAAAATTACACAAATACTTTTGAAACTTAAAAAAAAATTATAAACAGAAACATCTTGAATGACCCTGGGAAAAGTTTAATTTTCTCTCTCCCTTTTTCCCCTCCAGTTTAGCAACATTGGATACATGCCATCTGCTGATTCCTATACTAGGCCCGGGAAGGAAGGGTTCAAAAAAGATGGAGCTTGAGGTTCAGATTCTGAGTATCAATTCAGTTAAGAGAATATTGGTTACCTGCTGCACTCAGCATTGCGCGAAGTGTTGGGGTGTGATATATCATAATAGCAACTGGTTTCTAATGAGGAGCCCGGCTCTCACAATGCTGTCAGAGGTGGTCTCATTCCATCCTCATGCCAACCTGTAATGCACGTGATATTATTAACCCCACTTCACAAACGAGGAAGTGAGGCACAGAGAGCTGAGCTGACTCGCCCAGGTCAGATAGCTCTTAAGAGACAGAACCAGGATTTGAACCGGTGTGCTTCTGAGCTCATTACCCTTTACATTACATCGTTCTTCCCACAGATGAACCTGTAGTTAGAGGAAGAAAAGATCTACACATCTTGCATTCCAGAGGCTCTCCTTCCTGCCATGTTGATGTTCTAAGAGCAGTTGTGTGGAGAGGTAAGTCACAGAAGTTCCCAGGACTTAAAGCTGCTAATAGTGGAGGGAAGTCAGCATTGATGACACTATTGGGGTGTTTCTCCATACAGTAAACTAAACAAGTCCTAGTCGCTGGAATGTTTTGCTGCTAATATTTATTTGCAGTGCTTTGAAATGTACTTATATTTAAACACACACACACACACACACACACGAAAGCAACAAAGTTTAAAGTATAGACAAGAAGGTGAAGAAAACCGGCGTTCTTAGGAAAAAATGTTCAGACTGGACTAGACCACCAAATGGTACTTCATGAAAATGAGTTTGGTGGATCAGTCAAGTTTAGGATACACTGCATTCTTTACCTTCCTTTTAGAGACTGATCAGGCAAATTAAGGAAATTAAGGCTCTGAGAAGTCCTGCATCAAAGAAACTAGTATACATTGATTTGATCCAGAACTGCCAGTTTATTTATGCCCAGAACCCTTTTCTCAGGTGACTCCTACCTGCATCCCACACAATTGGGGAAGTAGTGGACTAAACTTATGCCAATTCAACAGTAATTCTCCTCAGGTTGCTTTTTGAAAGCAAAAGCCTAGCGAGCACCATTAGTCCGTGCGCCCTCCTGTAAGGGGTGGAGGAGCTGTGTTTTTGATCCTCCATCATGTCTCACCAATGGTATAAACAAAGCAGTGAAACATGACAGTTCTCACCGAAAAGGCTAATTCTCACATTCGGATTCATTTCGCTTACACTCTGAAAAGTCTGTTGGCCAAAGGGAGCCGTGCTTACAAAGTAGAGAGGAAGGGCTCTTGTCCACATTTCGTGTGACGCCCGGTTCCACCGCGTCGCTGTTACAGGGAACACCTGCTGCCCGCCCTGCAGCCCGGCAGCGTGGCCAACTCGCCCAGCTGGTCCCCTCCCCAGCATGGGAGCCATTCAGGGCAGTGCGGAGAAGACTTGACTCACCCCCAGAACTGCCTCCAACTCCCCTCCCAGCCCCCTCTAGCTATTGTTTGGATGGAGGTGGTGATTGAATTAACAAAGCTGTTAGGAGCAGAAATGTAACTCGTGGAAAAGGAGTCAGAGTCCTGAAAGGTAGCTCCGTGTGCTCTCCCTCCAGGAGCACAAATACGAGCTGCACTGAAGTGGTATCTGGTGATTAGGATACTGAGGGGAGTGCGGCTCCTCAGTGCCTGTCACTCACTGCCAGGAAGAGAGGTCTCAGACAGGGGGCCAGCTGAGTGGCTGGGAGGAGGCACATCCCTGCAATTACGAGGCTAATTCCCAAAAGGTCAGAACTCCTTAATCAAACATTAATCAAACCATTTTGTAAATGATGATAATTCTATCCAGGGTGGGAGGTAGAGCAGTCAGGGGCAGAGCCCTGAGTCCTCTTGAAGGAGAATGGAGTTTGAGGTTAAGTGTTGGTAAAAGGAAATAGCTTTACTCAGGAAGAGGAAAATCAGTAGCAGGGTTTTTTGTTGTTGTTGTTGTTGTTTATGTTCAAAATAACATTTTCTATGACTGTCCTTTTTACTTTGACCAACCATGGGAGAGGACCGGTGAAGGGATGACAGTCCAAATATGCAAACATTTCTCCCCTCTTGCTCTTTCTAAGCGCATTCCTGCATCCTAATGCTTGCATTTGCGGAGCTCACTCAGTTTAGGAAACACTTTCACCTGCATTGTCTTGTCTGCTCCTTGCAGCAAGCTCACAGACAGGTTTAATCCATTACCGAGTTGAGAAAACTGAGATGCAGAGAGATTCAGTTGCTTTCCTATAGCTTGTTGGTAGCAGAGGGAAAATGTAGTGCTCTTTTTACGTATAATAACTCCTATTAAGTAGATCTTGGATTCTTGGGTTTTGAGTCATCTGCGCCTCTTATTCAAAAATCAGAGGAGTTCTACCCCCATTCAACCCTGCCCCAAATAAGAATCCAGGAGCTGACTTTTATGGCTAGGGTTATTCATTGCTAACCTCCCGGTTACAAGTAAATAAATAAACTATACAAGCAAATAGGAAATCTTGTTTTCTCTCTAATTTCAGAGTCTGTAGAAATACATTTAAAACATACACATGCACGCGCGCGTGCGCACACACACACACACACACACACACGGTTCCTTGCATATCGAAAAGTATGCATATTTAGAGACTGGATGCATGAAAAAGCATAGCCCTCTTCACTAGATCACTTATGTTTTATTATACTTCTTTAAGGCTTAAGACATCTCTGGCCCATAAAAAAATTTTAATCCTTGCTGATCGGCTGAGATAAGGTAAATAGTAAATTTGTAGAAGCCCTCATTATGCAACTGGTCATGGTCATCTTTCTGGGCCAAGTGTGTTTCTTTGTGGTCCTTATTGTGTGCACCAGGCTGCACACTCCAGGCAGAACACATTGGCAAACAGCCTCCTCTTCCAATCCTCATTTTCTCTCCTTCCCGGGGTGTGAGCTCCCCAAAGTGTGATTAATCCATCTATTGATTGCCTCCTGCCATAGTGAGGATGAGATATGGCTAGCAATCGGTGCCAGGCCGCCTATGTGACCGGACTGCTAAGGCAAGGTGAGAACAGACAAGCGCTGGCCGGGAATTTCCAGCCCTGCAGACAGAGGGGCAGCAATAGCTGCGCTCCCCACACAGCCTTGCAAAATGATCCTTCCCAGCAAAATACAACTGATTCTTCTTCAAATGAATTATAATGTATGTTCCCTGCTATCTCAATTGACTTCACAAAGGTTTAATAAAGGGTTATGGGTAAAGGGAAATGATTAAGAATAAAATAACAAGACAGAAACCTTCTGAAAATAGAGCCAAACAAGAATGTGCAGCCTTGATCGAACCAGGCAGAGCTATACTGGATAGCCAAAAGCATGCCAACTGAAGGGATTAGAAGACTCAGAAGGCATTTATTTAATATGCAGAGGCACTATGGTGGGGGAAGGTAAGGTGAGGATGAGCTGAGAATGTAGGTAGGCAAAGACTGTAGAGGGAAGTCCTTCTAGCTGCAGATAAGAAGGTAAAAATTAAAAAATACAGGTGCTAAACTTCTCACAGCTAGTTTTGGTTGGTAAAATGGGGGGGGGGGGAATTGATTGAACAGGAATCAGAACAGTTTTGTTTTTTCCCTCTCCTCTCCTGCCCAAAAGAAAGTCAAGCACACCTGTCCTCAACTGTAGATGCCATATTATCTTTCATTCTGCCCCCCACGTGTTTAAAAGATTCCTTCATCCACAAGTCACATCACTCTCCATTTCTGTAACTCCTATCATAGGCAGGAAGTCACCTGGGATTATGTAGCAACTTCCATTTCCCATGGAATTGAATTTCAGTGCACCCAAGCAGAAAACAAACAACTTGGAAAGTTGGCCAGTGGTTTAAAACCTAGTGGCCCTCCCACATTAGGGAGAGTGGCAGTGTAACTTTGCAGACAGCCTGGTCCTCTCATAGTAGCTCTCTGTGTCTCTGACTCACATAAGCTTTTCTGCGTCTCTATTCCAAAGGAAGAGACAGACAGACTTGCCACCAAGGCCAAAAACAAACAACATCACAAAACTCACAGTGTCAAATGAAATAAAGAACAAAAAGTAAGCTAAATGCTAAAATTGTAATAAAAATTGAGTTAATTCTGATTTGTGTAGCATTTCTTTGTAAATTACATATAAGCAGTCTAATATTTATGAAATACCTACCTAAATGTCAGTTTCTTATCAGGGGTTGGGTGTTCTATAGTGAACAAGGCACAGATCTTATACTCAAAGAATTGTCACATACAGGGAACCAGACCATTGGAAAAGAGGGTCAAAATTCTACAGTCAGGATTTTAGCTCAAGATGTGATGTCAGTTACAAAATCCAGTGTTGGTGACTCCTTTCCTGGTAGAAAGGACACATGAAATGGATCTTCAAGGATGGATAGAATTTTGCCATTACAAAAGAGGCAGATGGAAGAGAGGTAAGAGAGTGGGTGGGAAAGACATAAGATTATTCTAGACTGAAGGACCATCATTACACAGGCCTGAAGGTGAGAGAGGTCAGGGCACATTCAGATAATAACAAACTATTAAACTTGACCAGAACTTAGAATGTGAGGAAGACAGTGACAAGCCACAAGGCTGGAGAGTCAAATCAGAGCCTTGTAGGAAGTTTAAAAATATTTGGACTCAATTCTGAGCACGTTTTCAGAACCACAGATGGGTTTAAATAAGGTAGTGATGTAATCAGTGTTGACGGTGTAGGGAATGGGTTGGAAAAGGGCAAACTTGAAACGGACCAATTAAAAAAGAATGTCCTAATCAGTTCAGGTGGCCTGATCTCAGGTGCTGGCAGTGGTGATGGGGTGAATAAAAGAGAGGATACCAAGGTGTGTCTCAAGGAGAAGCCATGTCCCTTGAGAATCTATCTCAAGAGCATATGTCTTATAAATGGGTTCCAGGAAGAACCCCACATGTCTTTGATGCCCAATAAATTATTAACAAATAATGTGTTAAGTAAAAACTTGCTCTTTCGGTAAGTTCTGGGAGGTGGACAACTCCAGGAGACAAGAAATAATAGGTATCAGGTTCGTCTTCTACTTAGAGAATACCACCAGACTATAAAGGGGAAGCTCTATAAGACTCAAGAGAAAAATAGAGTCACAAAACACATGTGAAGAGCTGACCATGCCAGATGGACGCAAAGTCACTTCAGTGGTGTCCCTCTCCTAACCACCGGCTGATGAAGGCAAACTTGCTTGTGCTTGGAGATGAGCAAATCATTTCCCGCAAAACCAGTGTTTCAATATTTTGCTTGGCACTCAAGTCAAATTGGACTGAAGAAGAATGCACTTTGGAAATAGGCTGAGATTTAATAAGTGAAACAGTCTGTGAGAAGTGCCAGTGTTTCCAAAATACGAAGCATGGTCTTTGATAGAAATATTAGTTCTTAGTGTCTTTGTTAATAAATTGAAAAGAGGGATTCTCCTATTGATGCAAATCACAGATGCTTCTAAATTAGGCAGCAATGTCAACACCCAACAGATCACAATGTCCCCACAGAGGTTAGATATGAGGAGCAGGAAATAATAAAGCAAGGTTAAATTTGGCTGAATGGAAACTACAACTGAGGAAAGATAATTTAAAAAGCAGATATTCATTGGGCCAAAGAGATCTGTACCACACTGGTGCCAGAGGAGACCCAGGTGCTACACCAGATGGCAGATGAGGTGGGAGTTTAGAATATGCTAGGACGGCCTGAAGCCCTTTTGGTCCTGGCCTGCCACATCTGATAAAGAAAACTGATAAAGACTAGGTCTGCCCCAGTCTTCCATGCTTGCAGGCCATTCACAGAAGAAATTCAATCCATTCACTGCTTTGACTGTAGTTACTGAGGTAAAACAAAAATTAGCTGTTAGAACTATATATTTATATAAGGCCACTCCCATTATTTCCAGTTCATAGCCAATGCTTTCCAGTTAAAGAAATAAAGCCATGGTGATCTGCATATAGAAACTTCATAGTAACTGAAGATGTGTCCCAAGCACCCTCTCATTATTCTCCCATTGTCTTTTTGTAAAGGCCTTTCAGGTAGTGGCTAGACAGTCATATGGTCTATCTCTGATTTACATGTTAAGCAGCTGAGGCATGGTTGCCAAGGGCATTCAAGAATGCCAGTCATTGGTCTCTCTGCCAGGTGCTTTGTTCATGATAGGGACATGTTTTTTTCTAAATAATTTAGGGTTCTGGATGGAAATAGAGAATTATTATCAAAGCCATCACAGGTCTAAAGGGGGTATTATTGGATGACTCTGTGGGCAGGTGAAGTATGTGGCTTAGGTACTAATTTTAAAAATTAATTGACACATAACAAAATATCAAATAGTCTTCACAATAAAATTCAGAACTTTGCTGGACACTCCTTAGTTTAAGTTTCACTATTAATCTACCTAGAATCATAAAAGGAAATCTAAATACAGCATGATCATAATACTTTCAGTATCTTAAGGTCTGCATCAAATCCAACTAGAAACCTTGGCAGAAAGGGAGGCAAGAAATGAAAGTAAACACTACAATTGCAAAAAAAAAATTGTTTTATGTATATTATTTCCTCAATTTGCTTTCATGACTTATCAATCACACTAAGAGGATATAAATGTTTCTGGAGCAAAAACACAATCTCACCCACCTGTAATGGCTCAGTTTTAAACAGACCCACTGGCTATGTACGTGTTTGGGCACTTACTGACAGGCATGCCCAGAAGTTCTCCCCCAGAAATAAAGTGAGATTTTGACCTTGACTAGAATCAGGGCAGTATGGTTTTGGAGCTTCATTTGAAGTCAGATTCATTTCAGTCATATTATCTGAGTGACAACTCATTACTGCAATTCAAGTAAGGGATACATAGTTGTGGTGTGGGTTTTAGTGAAGGATAGTAAATTTTATAGTGTATATAATTTGAAACATGTCTGTGTTCAGCCCATATGTGGAAATCTGCCCGGGTGCTTATTATTATGCTTTATCTACAAATGACCAGATGGCCTTGCCCAAATGTAGAGAACAATTTAGTGCCATTTTAAACCATTAAGGCTATTAGCTCGGACTCAAGATAATCCTTTGCCCAAAGGGAACTAGTTTTGCTGTCCTTCAAAGTCATCAAATGTAATAAATGCCATATTGAGGAGTAAGCATTAATGGATTAAGCAGACAGCACTGTCAACCAGTGCTGGGTCAACCCAGGCAGAGGGAATATAGAAATAGATCAGAAAAATTATGTATTAGGTAATGTACTGGCTAAGCTGCTGTAACAAAGAATCCCAAAATACAATGACTCAAAAATTCAACTCACTTTCCTTTTCAACAACAACAAAACAGGGATAGATGAGAGGTCCAAGATAGGCAGCTTTGTTCCTTAACATCAACTCAAGATCTATTCTCCTTCTACCTCTTTACTCGGACATCCCTTATATGATTTTCCATATTTGCATGGTTGAAGCTATCTCACCAGTGCCTATACATCCCTATCAGCAATATGGAGAAAAGAGAAAAAGAGGATAGCAAGCCATCTTGTTTTAAGGAGTTGGCATTAAAATTGTACACATCACTTCTGTTTCTAATTCCACTGGCAACAACTTAGTTACTAGAATATTTCATCACCACTAACTTCAAGGAAGGCTGGAAAATGTAATCTTCAATGGGATGGCCATGAATTCTGCTAAAACTCAACAAGGTGGGAAGCTCTACTTCTAAAAGGAAGAACGGGAGGATAGTTACTGTAGTCTCTGCTACAGGTGGTTTTGTTTCAGAACATTTAAAAGCCAAAAATAAGAATTGGGCAACTACCATAATAAGGAGTAAGAAACTAAGAGGAAGCCTGCAGCCAAGAAAAGATGGCACCTAGTCAATGCCACATGAGCAGGACCAGAGATTGTACTGTCCTAGAAAATGCAAGACTCTTTGTATGTATATATGAGGTCATTTATTTGTCAAAGCAACGCTATGAGATAATGTGGTAGCCTACAGCCTCCAAGAAGAGGATATCAAGACAGGATTAAAATGAAGGAATTTATTAGGGGAAATGTCTGTGAGAAAAAAATCCGAAGGGAGTGAGGGGAAGCGAGGAGAGCATGTATAATGCTGAGTGAGGGGGAGAAGGAAGGAAAGAAGGTTGGGGCAAAGCATCTTAGAGTGCAGTGCAGGCCTAAGGAAAGTGTGGAAGGTCTCTCAGGGAGTACCTGGGCCCAAATTGCCCATCAAACGAGACCCACACCATTTATGTCTTGTGTTAAACTATATCAACCATGCCCTACCACACTCAGTCATTGGCCAGGAGAAGCCCATGTGAGATATGGCTTCAATGTGAAGATGGTGATCAACCTCAGAGAGCACCGTCTGCCATTCAAGATCCCAAGGCATGTTTTCCTGTCCACCATGGAGAGGTAGTGCGTTTTTCTTTGTCTATTTTTATTCCAGTACAAAAAGGTTAAGACATATGTCCAAATTTAATAGCTGGTAAATGGCAGAGATGAAATTGAGTACACAACCTATCTTTAAACTACTCAGTAGACACACTACTTTCTAAGTTTATTGGGAGCACATAGTTCATAGTATACAGAAGTCATATCAAAATTACCAAAGGAACAAAAGTGGACATGAGTTCCCCAAATCATAAGCTTAAAAGTGAGGAAACTCCTCCCTCAGGGTGCCTACTGATGGAAACAGCAGGACCAGGGTCCCTGGACCTGGATGTGAGAAAGGGAGGGCTGCACAGAGGATCTGGTCTTTTATAGGGATCCCTATAGCTACTGCCCCAGGCCGCTTTTGTAGACAAAACCACGATCATAGGGCCATGCCCTAAAGTTTTGACTCAATCTCTTGTCCTTTTCTAGGTTCCCCTTGTACACTGATCGCTTCCTAAAATGAACTTCTTGTCTTTCAAACGCTGAACAGTGAAGGGTGTCTGTTAGAATGTACTTATTCTTTCACTAAAACGAGGGAGATTGGGCATCATTTAACTGTGCCTTTGTGTGAACTGTATAAAGGCGCCCCCTAGAGGCAGATGTAGATGCTCCAGGGTGAATGGCTTAGATAAGCAGAAGGCAGTTTGGGTTCCAACTTCTACTCATTCACCAAGGAATATTGGCCACAACTATACATGGTGACCTTGCTTAGGGCCTTGTGATCTGTCAGGTTTAGAAGTCGACAGAAATCCCTAGACTGTTAACATGAAAATTAATGCAGGCAACTTTCGGGGCTAGAATGCCCATAGTAAGCTGTCCCAGTACCTGAGCAGCCTTCATTCTGATTCTCCCTCTCTGAAAACACTGTTTAGCCCTTTCCTTACTGTCTTGCAGCCATCTGGGCTCGCCTCGTCCATCCCCGGCTCTTCACTCCTGTCTCTATTTCTGGGTGGCTATGAGGACTTCTTTTCCTGGTCCATAACCAAGTTTGCAATACCTTAATTTAACAGATTTTAACTGAGCAACAACTAGGTTTATAGAATATAAAGAAAAAATTCAGACCCTGCTCTCAAGAGCTCAGTCTAGTGAGAGATCTGCTCTAACACAGATTTGTTTGTAAAAGTCATATAGAGAAAGGACATGTCATCATGCCCAAGGGAGTCATGAGAGGCCCTGATGAAAGAAGAATAAGAGAGGAAATAAAGAGAGGAGTCATTCCAGGGGAGAGAACAGCATGTGCAAAGGTCCAGAGGCACACAAAGCTGTGTGTATTTAGAGAGCTGGATGATAAAACCTCAAGCTATCTAGAGCAGCAGAAATGAGAGGTAAGGCTAATGAGATATAGAGAAAGAAACATGGTCTTAACCTTCACCTGGGAGACGTCAGTTCAATGTGATATACCCTGTGCAGAAAGGGATCATGGGAGCCGACATGCCCTCAAAGTGATACCAGAAATGTTGACAGGAAAAAACAAAGGCCCACTGTTTTGTTGTTATTGTTGTTTTTTCCTTTCAGGACTAAGACCTCTTCTACCTTATTTCCACAAGGCTGTTGTTGGCTCAGCTCTGCCCCAGTTGTGCTTGGCTCAGAAGACACTGGTCTCTTTTCATACTCCTTTTAATCCCAGCTTCCATCTTCACAGACAATGTCTTCAATGGGGGTGGATCCTCCAAGCCCTCCTCTTGAATGGCTACGACAATAGAGCTTGATGATTTAATCATGTATTTGCCAGGCTGCTTCAGAGACAGCTGGCCAAAGTGAGGATACAATCTGTGGCTATGGAACCCAGCCAAGTAAACTGGGGTTGAAACTATGACCTTGGCCTCCTGAGGATGAATTATAAATCAACTACATTAACTGGCCACATGGATAGCAAGACTGTTATCTATGATGATGATGATAATGATAAAAAGAATACATATTGCATTTATAGACTACTTACTAGGCTCCTGCTGAGTGATTTCATGGGGATTGCCTCCTAGGAGTCTCTCAATTCCCTGTGAAGTAAGGGTGCCTATCATCATTTCCATTTTACATGTGAGGAAATAGAAGCTTAGAGAGGCTGAGTATATTTCTTAAGGGCACATAGCTACTAAATAGTGAAAACAGGATTCAAACCCAGGCAATTTGATAGCAGATTTTACACCAGTCCTATGAGGACTTCCCACATTGAAGACACAACAGATGCAGAGAGGCTGTGTCATTCAAATAAACTAGCTAGCAAGGAAGAGCCTCCTGATTTTTCAATTTGAGACTATTTGTTAGCCTTAGAGCTTTTGATTTGTACATTAGGACATCATTGTTGTTAATATTCCAGAATCCCATCTTTCATACCGGATAATGACAGGCCCAAGAGGAAGTGGCTCTCATTAAACATGTTCACACCAACCACACTCTGAAGAAGAATTTTATGAAAACCCACATTTCCAAAGAGTAAATATTTGATTATTATTAATATTACTTAAACACTGCTAAGAGGATTATAAAGTGGTACTACTTTTCTGGAAGGTGGCTTGGTAATAATGTATCAATAGCCTTAGCTAGGAGTACGTATTTAATTAAGGCATTTCCTTTGGCAAATTTATCCAAAGGAAATAATTTTTGGGAAAAATATGCAATGATGAAATCAACTGAGAATTTTAGTTACACTATTGTTTGTAAACATAAAAAGTTGCAAATAACCTAACAATCTGTCAAAATGGGATTGATTAAATAAATTTTGCTAAATTTTTAATAAAGAAAACTACTTAGCCATTTCAAACAGAAATGTAAATCTACATTTAGGCTTGTGATATGCTGGCAAATGAAAGATGCTTGTGATATACTGATAAACAAAAGAAGCAATCATTACACAGTCTGGATAGTACTAGTTTCCCTGGTCTCCCTTAACAAATACCTCACACCAGGTGACCTACAACAAATTTATTCTCTCAATGTTCTGGAGGCCAGAAGTCTGAAATCAAGATGCCAGTGGGGTTGGTTCCTTCTGGGCTCTGAGAAAGAATCTGGTCCATGCCCCTCTCCCAGCAATCCTTGGCATTCTTTGGCTTGTAGATGCGTCAGTCCAATCTCCACCTCCATCCCCACACATGGCTCTCTCCCCTGTCTCTGTGTCTTCTCATTTTGATCATTAGATTTAGGGCCCATCCTATTCCAGGATGATCTCATCTTGAGATCCTTACTTCAATTACATCTACAAAGACTCTTATTCCATATAAAGTCACATTCTGAGGTTTGGGATGGATATAGCTTAGGAGCCACAGTTCAACCCATTACATATGGTTCTATTTTTGTTTTATTAAAAATATATGCATATACATACATATATAAATATACATATATATATGAGTTTATTATAGTCATATTGGACTTTGTAGTCAGACCAATGCGCTTTTGATCATGGTTCTACCTCTGGCTGACTGAATGCTGGCCACATAATTTGCTGACCACAAGCAAATTATTTTAACTCTAGGGGAGTCAGTTTGTTATGGGGGATAATTCTTATTAATACCTTAGGTGAGCCATAATATTTCACATGGTTATTATAAATTTAAGAGATAACATACAAAAGAGTGTTTAACATAGTGCCTGATTTGTAGAAAGTTCTCCATATATAGTAGTTGTGATAAAAAAATAATAGTTCTGGAAGGATAGGCCCCAAAATATTAACAGTAGTCATTTATGATAGGGGGTAACCATTATAGGTAGTTTTTATTTTTTTAAATTTATTTCTATATTTTATAAAAATTTTTGACCGCACATATATTACTTTTTTAATTCCGGAAAAGGAACAATAAAGCTATTCCTATTTGAAAAAAGAACAAGAATTATTAGGTTCTACATTCTTTGGATACTTACATACACAAATGAATAAGCCAGACATTATGAAATAAATTAGCTATGCAACTAACTTTTTCTTTTTTAATTCTTTCCCAGCCTTGGGAGCTCCTTCCTCTCTCTCACTTCACATTTTTCCACATGCAAAATTCGTGTTGGTTTCACTGACATTCTTCAGGGCTAGAGTTACAATAACGCTGACAAACATTTAAGAACGGCAGCACTTCTGAAAGGTCCACAGCGCACAGAGTGATGCCTGGCATGTTGGGAAAGACGGGCTTCGTCTCAGAAAGGAGTTCTCTTGGAGGCAGGATGAAGGGAGGGACGAAGATAGTAAAATCAAAACCAAAAGGTTAGGTCAGATGTGACATTGTCTGATGGATTTGTGTCATATTTGAATGTCCATTTTTAAGATTAGCTAGCTGCTCTCTGAGAAAGGAAATACCTCACCTGAAAATATGTACTTTTTTTAAAGATTATTTTTTTATTTATTCATTTTAGAGAGGAGAGAGCAAGAGATAGAGTGGGGGGAGGAGCAGGAAGCATCAACTCCCGTATGTGCCTTGAACAGGGAAACCCAGGGTTTCGAACCAGCGACCTCAGCATTCCAGGTCGCCACTTTATTCACTGAGCCACCACAAGTCAGACTATGTACGTTAAAAAAAATTTTTTTTCATGTTAAAAGTAGTATGTGGAAAAAAAGAAATATAGAACACACACACACACACACACACACACACACACACACACACACACACGTCCCTGTCAGCACATGCAGTGCCTGTATGTGAAAAAGAAAAAGGCATCTTACTTTGGGGATCAAATTAGAAAACGATGACCCCACTGGGCAGATGCTACCCGTGTAGCTGCATGTTTTGACAAGTAGAGAGGACTTTTATGCAAATTAGAAAAAGGGCACCTTTTCCTCTGACCTGTAATATTCTCTTACCGGGACACCTCTTGTGTAACCCTGTCAGGCACAACTGGTATAACAGCATGTGGTGGCCCTGACAATGAGAATATATTGCACCTACAGTTTTTAGTGCTTTATTATGTAACATTTGATACCTACAAAACAATACATGTAATGAAAATAAAAGTTAGCAGGTAAAATTTTTTTAAATGGGCCTATCAACCAACTTAAGAACAACATTATTTCCAATCCTACTGCTTCTCCTTCTATGGTCTTCATTATCTCTATTTTGAATTTTGTGTTTATTATCATCTTGACATTTTAAATATCTCTATAGCTGTCTATCTATCTATCATCAATCCATCTATCATCTATCTATCTATCTATCTATCTATCATCTATCTTATATCAGATTGAATCTAGCCAGGTTTCTGACTTGCTTTTTAAACTTTTACTATTTTGTAGTCTAATCTATCATTTAATTTAACAAGTAGGTTTTATGCCATGAAATTTAATTCTATGGTATTGTACAAACTACAAAATATTTCATTATGAACCATAATTTAACTAATTATGTTATTACGATAGTTAAATAGTAATTATGATAAATTAACATAATTTAACTAATTAAAAAAGCTGACATTTATGTTTTTTCCAATGTTGCTACAAAACTCTTCATGATGGTCTAAAAGAAATCTTGGACAGCATCACTGATTATTTTTCAGAACAAAACCTTAGACACAGACTTGGTGTGTCAGGAGTGCACTGGTTGGAAGGCTTCCCCTGTGTATTAATAAAGACGATATTGTTAAGGTAACGAAGAAGCCGCCTAACTGAGAAGTGATATCTAACCCAAGGAAGTTCAGGGTTAGCAGGAACATACAAACACTTTCTAGATCTGTTGATCTCAAAGAAATCCACTGTGCACAAACCCACAGGTTTGTGCTGACTGTTCTGATTCCCAAAGCTCAAAGTGGATCATAATAATCTGAATAATGGTGTCAGTGTGGGGATGGTCATTTGGCGGGGGGGGGGGGGGGGGATTCTCGAGCAAAAATTGATGAGCATGAAGAATCGCAAAACCAGTTCAGGGAACTTCATTCCAAGAGAACCACAGAAGAAGGCAAAAGCATCTGTTTTTGTTGTGGTCAAGATGAAGGTTAACCCAAGAAGAAAGATTTATAAGGAGATTAGAATGTGCATGTTAAAAGTAAAGAGGAAGAGTCTTCCCTGGCCAGGATGCTCAGTTGGTTGGAGCATCTTTCTGAGGCACAGAGGTGGCGGGTACGATCCCCAGTCAGGGCACATGTAGATAAAGATCATTCTTCCTGTTTCTCCTTCTCTCCATTCTTCTCTAGCTAAAATCAATAAATAAACAGTTTTTAAAATACTTGAGGAAAAAAAGCTTAAAGAAAAGTAGAAAGGAGGAGTCTGAATAACCTACCATCACAGCCCAATGTCATCCCACAGGGAGCCCTCACCATATTGAGCGAAGAGGTGAAGACTTTACAAGGGACAGGAGCCACCAATATCAGCTTCAGGCCCAGAAAAGGAAGATGAATAAGTTCTTTCTAAGAACAGAAGAACCTGATTAGCAAAGCCAGCTAAAGTTTACACCAAGAGACCTTCTTCCTTAGAGGACAATGGTTGACTCAGTCATTGCCTAGTTTGGCCTTGATAGATATTTCACAAACGGAAATACAAATTACATATTAATATTGTATATTTGTTGTTTTAAAGAACAATTTTTAAAAGCTCTTTCTTTTTTTCAGGAAGCATTTCTATTTTTCAACTGATTAAATTATTCGAATACTTTGCCTAAAATCTTTACAATTGAAATGAGCACGGCTTCCTTTCTATCATGTCTGGAGATCAGAAATTAAATTTGTGTGGTAAGCAGATTGTCAATAATGCATTTCAAAGGTCATAATGTCTGGACTTAAGCAAGATTATGTTTTTATATTGGGAAATGTCTTCTCTTCTTGTCAAAGGACATGCCAATAGTTTCTTTCTGTTTTAGTTTGTGGTTTGGCCTGCTCTGCTATTTGTTGAAACAGGGTTTGCTCAGAACAATCGAACAATAGCAGCAGTTACCACTCATTGAGCATTTATTACATCTCAGGCACAAGCTAAGCTAAGTCCTAGGTATGTATAAAATAGTTTAATCCTTTTAACAACCCATGAGGAAGCTGTTGACATTTATCAGAGGAGTAAGCTGAGAGTTACTGAAGTCACCCAGACCGACTGGACGCAAGGTGGAGGGAGCATCAGCCAGATCTGAACATGGGATGGGGGCAGGGACACACAACCCTGGTGGGACCTGAGCTGTCACTTGGGAGGGAGGAGTCACATTTTCAAAGCTCAACCCTCAGTTTCCTTCTCTATATGTCTCTCAGTGTTGCTGCCCACTGTTTTCCCTGCAGAGCCTTTCTTTAATCAGAGTCTTAACATTGTCATGTCAATACACTTACCTTCACCTTTTTATTAAAAAAATAACAACCACCTTCAGAGAATATACGTGAGGGAAATGACTGCTCACCTCACCACCACTTTGCTTTCAGTTAGACTTATGATCCAAGTTAGAAATGAAATCAAGCTCTTCCCACCCCGAGCTCTGCACTGGAACCTTGAAGAGTACATCTATGAAAAGTTTTCAGCTATCAGATTCACTATAAATTGAATTTATGGGCTTTCTAAGTTCTGTCAAGGTAGCTTTGTCTTCCTGAGTATTTCATTTTTAATTTAGAAAGAATCCTTGGCCATTCACTATATGCCAGGAACTATCCCAGTTGCTGGGAAGACAAAGACGGATCAGGCACTGACCCAGCCAGAGAAGTGAGAAGACTGTGAACAGAAGTAAAAAGGTTACAGCAAAGCAGGGGCTCTGGCTGCTTTAAAATCATCTGAGGACATGATTTTACAAAAACAAAAACCCCGATGGATCCCACCCTCAGAGAGTTTCATTTAACTGATCCTAGGTGGGCCCAATCATTTTTATAACTTCTCCAAATGATTCTGTGGTACAACCAGGATTCACAACCACTGAAACTGAGGCATGTCTAAGGACGTTGATCTAGAAGGGTCTGAGGAGGTAATATTTGAGTTAGATTTGGAAGGACTGACAGGAACGTGCCGGGGAAGAGCTGAGGAACGATACTGTGTGAGGATGAGAGCATGGACAAGACTCCAACACACGGCTCAGAAGGTGACTTTCATGGAGAGGCTGAAAGCTGAGTCGGTCAGAGCTACGTGGGGAATGGGGCTGAAAAGGTGAAGTGGGCAGGTGGAGGGGACGGTGCAGAGAGGGGTCCGGTAAGAAAGTCGGCATGCCAGGCTGAGGCAACAAGACAATTCTAGAGGAGACAAGTGTCCACCAACAGTTTCACATAGTTCCCAGTTGCAGTGTGTGACATAGTAACATGTAGCATGTGTGTGCGCGTGCATGTGTGTGTGTGCGTGTGTGTGCGTGTGTGTGTGTGTGTGTGTGTGTGTGAGGGAGAGGAGGAAATTTGGTTAGAATGTCCCTATAGTAAGTAAGTGAGCCTGGAGATAGAAAGAAGTCTTTGAGTAGGTTCTTGCAATCTCTCTGGTAAGATTTTATTCAAAAATAAGATAAAAGAAAATAATTAAGGCCCTGGCCAGTTGGCTCAGTGGTAGAGTGTTGGCCCAGTATGTGGATGTCCCGAGTTCATTTCCCAGTCAGAGCACACAGAAGAAGCAACCATCTGCTTCTCCACTCTTTCCCCTCCCCTTTCTCTTGATCTCTCTCTTCCCCTGCCACAGCCAGGGCTCCACCGGAGCAAAGTTGGCCTGGGTGCTGAGGATGGCTCCGTGGTCTCCACCTCAGGCACAAGAATGGCTCTGGTTGCAACAAAGCAATGCCCCAGATGGGCAGAGCATTGCCCCCTAGTGGACTTGCCAAGTGGAGCCTGGTCGGGCACAGGTGGGAGTCTCTCCGCCTCCCTTCAGAAAAATACAAAAAAAAAAAAAAAAAGGAAAATAATTCATAAATTTTTTGTTTGTCCCTTCCTTGGGACTACTGTCCAGTAACTATATCCTATTAAAACAACACGTAATTTTTTGAGATCCTACAGACACTGAGTGAGGCACTGGGCAAACAAAGGTTAATAAGACAGCTGTCCTGTTGCTTCCAATCTAGGGGTCAGTAGAGATGCTGGATTTTCCAAAGACATCTTGAAAGACACAACTTCAAGAAGTGAAGCAAATTAAAAATCATATATACTTATGAATGAGGGATTTGGAACCATGTAATGTAAGGATACTCTTGGGTTATTAAAGAGAAGTTAGAGACATTTGAGACACTTTAAAAGAAAAACCTTTTGTAATTGACATTATGGAGATTAATTATGTCTCCCAAAAGACATTGCTTGGTGCTCATATGAAACACAAGACTCTTGGTTGAAGGGATTGTTAGATACATCCTTACATAAGATTTCTTATATTTAGAATATTTTACTTTAATCATGTGGCTTAAACCATTTAAGAGACTTGAGTTAACCAGACTTCCCCATCATAATTATAAAGTGTTAATTTACCTAAATGACCATTGCAAGTGTCAATGAGAAAGCACTTGGATACACTACCAACTACTTCCACACCTTGTAGCTTCACAGAACCATTATTCCTCAAGTGAACTAAAATATGCAGGAGACTTTTTACCCTCAAGTACTGTGGAATTGATCTTGAATAATAAAGATGCAGATGATAGGTTTATTATGATTTAGTAACAAACATAAATTTAAAATCCACTTACAAATATCCATTTGTATGTAAAAATCGGTGTTCGTTATAGTAAATAATTTTTTGACATTAAACGAAATTAGTGAAAGATTGGGAGAAATATGGAATCAATCAGCAATTCCGTGCCTTTTTTTTTTTTCAACTCAAGCTCTAAAGCTGATGAGGTGTTTTAATTATTTCGTTTCACATGTGGAAAGAATAAATCTGAAGGAAATAGCTTAGGATTCTTTCCAAGTTTGAATTACAAATTATCCCAGGACCCTGGAGACAAGCAACAGCAAACATGATTTTAGGTGGTTCCTTCCCAGGTCAGCCCTCCGATCAATATTGAAAACCTTGAGGACCTAATTTTTTCCTTGTGCTGTTTCCCAGGGTTGAGAGAAGTTTAATCTTCCTTCTGATAGGTCAAGGATATATGTTATTCATGCTATGTGGCTGGTGTCCCAGGCCCAAATCCTGTGAACACTATTTCCTATGGCCACCCCTACCTCAGCTGAGTCCTACGACATAAATACCCCATTACCCCTTTAGCTTGAGACCTGCACCAGAGACAGGTGACATGGAGCTGTCCCTGTGTCCTGTTCCTTGGCCATCTGGATCTTCACATTCAAGACAGAGGAGGCTGGTGCTCCTGTCGTACTCAGAGCAGAGCTGGCTGTATGCCACCCATGGCAGAACTCCCATATCAGAGACAGATTCTCTGATGACCCCTGTCCTAAACTCTACTCTGGACCGGCTCTGACTTAAAGGAGAGAAGGTCCACCTGATGAGAATAACCACACAGGATAGAAGTGTTCCAGGAGACGGAAGACAATGTTGTCCCAATCTAGTTTTATTTGCGAACCCATTAATTCTCTCCTGTAAACTCCAACCCCCATCTTACGGGGGGCCAATTTGATAGCCCTGAGGACTCCTCTGTACCTTTGATTCATAATGTAGACATGAAGGGAAATCTTGAACTTTTCATAAGAAACCTACTTCAGGCCCTGGCGGTTGGCTCAGCGGTAGAGCGTCGGCCTGGCTTGCGGAGGTCCCGGGTTCGATTCCCGGCCAGGGCACACAGGAGAAGCGCCCATCTGCTTCTCCACCCCTCCTCCTCTCCTTCCTCTCTGTCTCTCTCTTCCCCTCCCTCAGCCAAGGCTCCATTGGAGCAAAAGATGGCCCGGGCTCTGGGGATGGCTCCTTGGCCTCTGCCCCAGGCACTAGAGTGGCTCTGGTCGCAACAGAGCGACGCCTGCCCGGGATGGGCAGAGCATCGCCCCCTGGTGGGCAGAGCATCGCCCCCTGGTGGGCGTGCTGGGTGGATCCCGGTCGGGCACATGCGGGAGTCTGTCTGACTGCCTCTCCGTTTCCAGCTTCAGAAAAATACAAAAAAAAAAAAAAGAAACCTAGTTCAAAAATCACATAACTTATTCTAGATGGTGTTAGGAAAAAACAACACAAAAGCTAACATATCACTAAAAACTGTCTATATAGCATTTCCCCCCATAAAAGGCAGTAGAAGACAAAGAGAATTTCAGACACTAACTCGGCCAATGCTTAGGAATTTGTAGCATGGGAAAATCAAAACAAACCCAGACAAGGACCTAGTATTTGAATGAAGTTTGATCTGATTTCTATCCTCCATACTGGTCAGCAGGAGAGGTATTTTTTTGGTGGTAGTTTTCTAAAAGTCTTCCACTCAGAGGATGTTCTTTCCCCCCATTTGCAGGGATGTCTCTTGACTCTAAACTTTTAGTCTGGCACCTCCTCTGGCGCTTCAATTGCGGAGGGGAAAGTCTCAGGCATCCCGGAATACTGTTTAGTCAGAGTCGGTGCCTGGAGCCGCGGTGCCTCCCCGAGCGCCTGTGAACTCATCTCTCTCTCTGCCTGAGCGATACCTCCCCTCGGCATTGACAGAGTCAATTGTTTCCTCTTGTGCGGTGCAGCTTCCACAATTGATGCCCCCAGCGTTCTGCTGAGAAACAGGAGTAAAAGGGAAACTAGCAGCTAAGTGACTGTATCATTTTTTAAAATACTAATTGACCTTGTCAAGATAATTACTGCAGATTGGAAGACACTGACTTTCTCTGGCAGGTTAGATGGAAAACTTACTGATTCTGGGGAGAATATTCTAAGAAAAAAGTTTGCTGTGTTGAATGCGAAGCCTCAGGCTATTTTAAAGGTAAATCATTCTTATTCAGAAATCATGAAGCTGAGGGACATACATTTGCTGTAAATCTGTAAGGAAACTAGATGCTCACATGGATGTTTTTTTCTCAGAACCTCAAAGCACTGCAGTCATACAATCCTTTTTTTTTTTTTTAAAGGAGGGGAGATAGAGACACAGATTCCCACGGGTGCCCTGATCATGATCCACCTGGCAACCCCCGTCTGGGGCGATGCTAGATGCTCAAATCAACCAAGCTATTTTTAGCTCCTGGGGTGGCTCTCAAACCACTGGCTATGGGAGGAGAAGAGGGAGAGAACAGGGGGAAAAAAGGGGGAGAGAAGCAGATGGTTGCTTCTTCTGTGTGCCCTAAGTGGGAATTGAACCCGGGATGTCCATAAATGGACTAACACTCTATCCACTGAGTGAACCGGCCAGAGCCCTACAATCATTTTCTGAAGTGGATAGTATTCTTTTCTATCTATATCAGCTCAGCGATTCAGTCATTAAATATCCATTTATTGAGCATCTACTTTTTAAAGTGCTGTATTAAATGCTATAAGCAATGCAAAGATGAATCACATATAGTGCCTGCCTTCAAGAAGCTTATATTGTCAAAGGAAGGTGTTACATTCATAAATAAATAGAATACAAAATGGAAAAGTCTATAATCAAATAAAAATGTTAGTCTAAATTTTGGAAGGGGTTATATCTGAAAATGACTTTGGAATCATTGAAACCAACCATTTTATTGGAAATTTTAGGCAAATTCACCAATATTTTTCATAAAGTCCTAATCCATTTAAAAATCATTGATACAAACTATGATAATTAGGTTAAGATACATTTTATCAAAAATTGGGTTGCCAAAATAAAATTATTGCATTGGTTTTTCATTGTCAGATTACTTTGTCATCAAGTATACAAACCATATTCATTATATAACCATATTCATCAACCATAGACACATTGGTTCATATGCTCAGTATTCAGTCTGGAATTGGTCAAGGTCCCAAATGGAGAGAGGCCTTTATATTGTTTTCTTTCTTTCTTTCTTTCTTTCTTTCTTTCTTTCTTTCTTTCTTTCTTTCTTTCTTTCTTTCTTTTTCTTTTTCTTTTTCTCTCTCTTTCTCTCTCTCTTTCTTTCTTTTTCTCTCTCTTTCTTTATTCAGTGAGAGGAGGGAAGGTAGAGACAGACTCCCACATTTGTTCCAACCAAATACACCCAGTAAGCCCACTAGGAAACAATGCTCTGCCCATATGGGGCATTGCTCCATTGCTCTGAAACTGAGCTCTTCTTAGTGCCTGAGGCAGACGCCATGGAGCCATCCTCAGCTCCTGGGCCAACTTGTTTCAATTGAGTTGCAGGGGGGGGGGGAAGAGAGAGAGAAAGAGTGAGAGAGAGAGAGAGAGAGAGAGAGAGAGAGAGAAGCAAGAGGAGCAAGAGTGGAGAAGCAGATAGGTGCTTCTCCTGTGTGCCCTGACCGGGAATCAAACCTGAGACATCCACACACCAGGCTGATGCTCTACCATTTATGTTGTTTTCAATGATAATTTGGTTTCCTTATAAAGCAGCTTCTCTTGCCCTGGCCTGGCCGGATAGCTCGATTGGTTATTAGAGCATCATCCTGAAGCACAGAGGTTGCTGGTTTGATCCCCAGTCAGGGCACATACAAGAACAGATGCATCTCTCTCTCTCTTGCTCTCTCTCCCTTCTCTAAAATCAATAAAATAAACATTTATTTTAAAAGAAACTTCTCTTGAAATCTTGTCCTATTCAACATTTATCATAAGCTGCCCAAGGATGTAAATAACATGCTCATCATAGCAGACAACCTCAACCAGCTATAACAATGTGTTTGTTCTAACAGGATGAAAATAAATAGTGAAAAGAGCCTGTATTGAGTCCAGAAAACAAGTGAATGAATTCAGATGTCAGAGATATGGCTGAAGGGCAGCAGGTTACAGACATGACCAACCTGGGAACCATAATTTCCTATAAGCTTATGTGAGGAGGCATCCAAGAAAACCAATAGATGTTTAGTCTGCATTAATAAGGAAAGGCTATTTTTAAAAGGGGGCTGAAACCCACTGTATTCCAAGCAAGTCAGAAACTGTGCTTGGAATATTTTGCCATACTTTCAGAAGACCATAAGTGAATTATAGATCACTAAGTTTGGGAAAGGGAATTGAAAATCATGATACCTGTGGACTGTGTAAATTAATAGAGCATGCAGAGTCTAGAGAAGCATGTCGATGGTGAGAAGTACATTGGGATCAAGGAACAGCTGCCATGTGGCAAATACATTAGGGTATTCTAGGTAGCTCTGATCGGCAAAAATGGGACCCAGTGAAGGAAGCCAAAGAGATAACCTCTAGATCAGTATAAGAAAGAATTTTAAAACACTCAGAGCCACCATATAGAAAAACCTGATAGTCCTGAGTCAGTAGACACTTTGCCACTAAAAGCATTCAGAGAGCATATTTAATGGGGAGATTAGTGTAGGATCACCTATCAGACAGGAAAACAGGACAAATGACTGTCAATGTCCTTGATAATTTGGAGATTATGTGAGTTTATATACATGTTCCTGAAGCATTATCTTGTCCGTATTCATTTAAACACCTACATTCAATCACAACAAATCACCGAGAAAATCACTGAAAAAAGACATTTATTTGTAAAAAGTGCATAATAGAGGACCTATCTTGTCACCATGGCGCATACATAGTCACTCAACAAATACTTGTTGAATGAATGAACATGGCTCATAGTAACAAGCAAATGAAAACAAAACCCAAAGCTTTATGAATAACACAGTATTGGAGTATGTTAATTAGAGGCTACTAGTCACAGTTTTTATCTGTCTTTTCCTAGACAAGAAGCAAAAATGACAAAATCTTACTATCCTTGCTAATTCTTTATTCACTCTTTTTTTTCACTTAGTGTTCCCTCCCATCCTTCCTTTAGGAATTCATTTCTAAACCCTTAAGCATCAAACAACCTTCCCCCAACTGAAAAGAAATTTCTCTCAGTCACATAACCTTGCTGACTGATAGACAGACAGATCAGGTGAATGATTTCCAGTTCTTGTGTCACTAAACCAGGCCTGCGCCTTTAAAGTCTTTCTTAATGACTGTGGCACAAAAGCTCACGAAGTAAACTAAGACCTCAGCAAGAAGGAGGATGAGGCAAAAGCTTAGAAAGGACGTTGGGGTCATTCAGACCTAACCCAAATTTCTCAGGGCTGTAGAAAACTTCTGAATAATGGATCTATAGCGACGGATGTTCGAGGAAAGTAAATAAATCAGCTAGGAAAATAATGAACCATAACTACAATTCTACTTGTTTTATTACAGTAAAAATACACATATACATACATACATAAAAATAAATCACAACCTTTTTTTCCGAGAGAGAAAATTATAACTAAGACAATCTATGAGAATTATGTCTTAACAAAGACCTACTACTCTTGCATCCCAGTAAACTGTATTTTCTTCTTCCCCCAATTTTCTTTTTGGACGTGGGGGGAGATTGGTATTCTCTGTGTGTATGCGTGTGTGCACGTGTGTGTGTGTGTGCACGTGTGTGTGTGTGTGTGTCTTTGTCATTTCAACCTTTGAAATTAGAAATAAGAGTAGCAGAGGGAGAGGGAGCCCCTGTCAGCAAGGCCAGCCCTGAAGGTCAAGCTAATTCTGTCCTTTGCACAAGGCTCAGAATGAATTTTCCCAGCTCTTCCCACTTAACGTGAGCCAGTGGTGTGCAGAAGTTGTGGCTGCTTACAGCCTCTTCCTAGATGTCGGGGGCTGAGACATCCGCTTGATGCCCGCTGACACAAGCTGGCTCTGGCCCTTCTCTCTGTCCTCAAGTTCTTCTTCCTTTCTGAAAGCGGTCTCCAAAGCCTGCAGCCATTGATCTTTCCTTGTCTGTATAGGCTGGGCGCCCCCTTCTCCCAACCTGAATCAATCCCCTTCCCTTTGACCCAAGAGAGTCAGATGCATGTTTTACATTTCCAGCTCATTTGTCGTTAGCTTAACTAATTTATTTTTATAACTCCCTCTTTCTGACATCCGAAGTGCCTCCATGTGTCTCTGTATTACTTCTGCTCCGGCTAACGTAGTTTCTGGTATCAAAGAGGGTACTGCAGTGCATGCTCTGCAATTAGTTGAAGTTTCACTCTATTAATACCAGCCCATCCTCGGACCTTTCAGGACTTCATGCATCCAGGAGAGAGAAATAAAGCTGCAGGGCACTTCACAAACAGCCTTTTGTAAATTCAGAGCATTAGCGCCACAGCACATCTGAGCCCAGCCCTGGACACTGGGGAGTAACTGCTGTAAAGCAGGAGTCATCCTTTCCAGGCACACAGAAGCCCAGAGGTAGACAAGTGCGTGCCAGGTCTGGTGAGCATAGAAATTTAGTCTTTGGTTTCAGGATCAACCCTGCTGCAGTTCTCAGCTGCCTTACCCTAATGATCCTTAATGTCATTGCTATTGCAAGGAAGAAGGCATGCGCTGACATGAAAACATTAAGTATAGAAAAGACTCGGCAACAGCCTTCCCAGCTGTGAGGTGGGCTGGCGAAGTATGCTGTTGACCTGGATACTCACATCTAATAACACAGGCTGATGCCTGGAGTCTGCACCAGAAAGAAGAATAGAAAATTATGTAAAGCTCTGGACATTGGAAATGGAAGGGGGAGCATGCCGACTGAGGCATTTTTTCAAGGCAGGTGGTCTGCATTCTGTGCTAAGCATCCTCTTTGATCATGATCTTTTGATGACCTGCTTTTAGGAGCCAAGGCCACCTGTGAAGTCGCTGACAGAGAACAAATAGCTGAAGAAGCAGAGAGGAAAATTTGTTTCAGTGAGAATGGAATCACATTCAACATTCCCACCAGGCTCCACTTCCCCAGGGACACGGTCCGTGCCTGGCCACATGGCCTTGGCCCAGACACTGCTAATGCCACAACAAAAAGCACGCTGCCACTGAGGGCTGAGGCAGCTGCTGTACATGGACTGAATATACTGGGGCTGAGAACTAGGCTTTCCAAAAATGAGGTGACTTGTTTAGAGCTTTGAGAACTCCCTCCTATTGATTTGAAGATCAACTGCTTGATGTCCAAACAGAATTTTCCCCAAACTTAGTTCAACTGCTGTGAGTCTTACATGAGGGTGTCTATTCAAAGTGGCTTTTGGGTTTGTGTCTGGGGAGTCTTTTGCTCCCACATGAACCCCAGAGAGAAGGCCCTGGTTTCAAGTTCTTACCTCAAGGAGACTTAAAAAAACAGGTAAAGAGATTACCTATCAACACACCTGTCCTGGGAAAGGGTAGAGACAAATAAGATGGAGAGGGTAGATGGGCAAGATTCATTTTCGCCATTTCTAGTTCTTTTCCTAGGTTGTGAGGGAATCTGAGCTATTATAGTAGGATCCTGTTTATTTTTGCTGCAGTTGTGGAGAGTTGGTTACAGAAACTTAGTCAGTCTTCATGAGCCATTACTACCAAAAATATAGAGAAAAAAGCTACTGGACTAACGTAGCATTAGCAGGAGGCATAGTTTCAACACTGGTTCCAGAGTCAATAGCGAGATGGGGAAATCAACCCTCCTCATCTCTAGGTGTGAGAAAGTGAGTCTTGCCATGACATGCTCCCTCGTCTCACACAGGGTTGCACACACAGGCCATCTGATAGTGAAAGAGCTGAAGTCAGAGAAGTAGAATAGCAACAATGGTGTTGTAAAGCATTGACAATTGTAGTGCTTCATGTCTAATGTTCTTCTGTGCCTTATTTCTACACCTCTCCTGCCCCTATATTCAGAAAAGAAAAACCTCTTTCCCAAAGAGTCTGAAGGGTTAAATCCCAAATCTCAACCACAAAATTGGGATTCTCTGTCGATCCTCTTGGAAACTGGCCAGAGTACCTTCTTCCAAGGCAAGTGCAGTCACCCTGGAAATGGTCCACAAATGACTGTCACATTAGTTCAATTTTCCCGGTAGCCATAAAGAAGATCAGTGCCCTAGTACCAGAAACAATAACGTTCAGAGCCAAACCAACCATTCATTTCTTTGTTTATCCCTTTTGGACACCCTCATTCAATCTGACACTTTGAATCTTAAAGCTTGAGATCCATTTGTAATGAGACTCATCAGGTATTTTCAAGAACTATGTGTGGCCAGTTTAGCCAATTGTGATACTACTACTGGACTATAAATAATGATACTACTACCACTACTAACAATAATAACAACAATAATGACATTGAGCTTTTGTCCTCTGCCAAGCAGTATTCAAACTCACTAGGTCTTCATAATTGTCAATAGAGAACATACCTATTCTTTTCCGGCTGATATTTTTGCCACGTGGCTTTATAGGTTTGGACAGAAATGATCCATGGTAACTAATATCAAATTTTTCTGCGAGCAAGGTTTTTTATGAAACATTATATTAGATTAGATTTATTTCTTTATTTTGTTTTTTTATTTTTTATTCAGGACTTGGAAGACACCCCTGTTATCATTGAAGGAGAAGGGCTGACAGTTGACCTTTTACTATCTGCCAGGCACAGGGCTAAATACTTCCATATACATTATCTCATTAAATTCTCATAACAATTCTACTAAATTGATATTCTTATATTCACTTTACAGATAATGAAATGGAGTTTCAGACAGATTAACTACCTTAGCAAAGATGACTCAGTTATCAAGTGGTTGGGTCAGGATTCCAGTCCAGTTCTGTTGGAGCCCAAACTTCATGCTTTTCCCCATACGATTTTTGTGTACTACTCTTGAGCGCAGTCAAATCCTGCCAGATCATTTCTTGTTTGCCCTGACCTGTTTTTTCTCTACCCTCTTCTTTCCTCCCCAAGTGACAAACAGAAATGAGAAGGTGATTGAGTCAACAGTAATACATTACTACTTCCATGCTTTGGAGCTTGAGAGCATTATGCTAAATGATGTAAGTTAGAGAAGAAATATAAATATTTTATAATCTACCTTATATGTGGATCTAAAAAACAGAAATCCAAGCTCATAGATACAGAGAACAGATTGGTGGTTGCCAGAGGCGAGGTGGTGGGAGTGTTGGGGGTTGGGGTCCACAGGGGTGGTGGGGATGGGTAAAGAAGATCAAAAGATACAAACTTCCAGTTATAAAACAAATGTCATGAGGATGTTCTGTACAACTTGGTGACTAAAATTAATAATACTGTGTAGCATATTTGAAAGTTGCTAGTGGTGATGGATGTTAAGTTGACTTACCACGGTGATCGTTTCACGGTATAGGGAGGGGCAAAAGTAGGTTTACAGTTGCGAACATGCAAAACCTCACATTTATCCTTGTATTATTATTTGTTAATTATTATATTATTTTCCATATGAATAACTGTAAACCTATTTTAGCCTCAACCTTTATATACAAATATCAAATCATATTGTTGTATACCTAGAAATAATATGTTACATATCAATTAATTGTACCTCCATGAAAAAGGAATTACAAAAATAAAAGAATCATTCCCTCTGTGTTTATATTTCAGGCCTAGGCCGGGCCCTGAATGCTGCTCTGGGGCTCTGAGACAGCAAACATTTGAGAAGGTCACAATAAGCACTGGGCTTACTGTGGAGACACCCTCTCCTTCTCAGTCACATTTGTATATGGTTGGTCCACCCTAGCCTGGGAAATTCTCATTTGTGTTTTGCAACCCTGTGTGCACACTAAACTGTGTCATCATTAAAAAGAAATAACCCTGATTATTTCCTACCGGTCCCCTGATTTACCAAGTTGACTCATAATTTTGATCATAGATGCCCCCATTTCTGCCAGTTTTCAAGTACTTGTGAGTCTAAGGAGCATTTGTTTAGTGGGTAGTAAGCTTTGGTCAGGTCCTCTGCGCTGCGCCCCTCCTGATGGGTGATCGCACGTACAGTCAGTCTGGTCAATGTCATGCATAAGCAGAGTAGAACATATAAGTGAAATGATTAATCATTATGTTACTTGATGCAGAAATGGAAGAGTCAGCTAACATTGGTTATAAAATTATGTGAGGAACCCAGGCTGTATTTCATCTGACATGTCTTTCAGTCTAAGGGGCTTGGTATAAGCCCTCACTCTGAGCTTCCGACAGGCTGACAGTTCTTCCCCTTGAACCAGCAGAATCCACCAACTTCAGCACATCTCCCATAAGGGATTGAGGAGACTCAAGAAGCTGTGCTCACAGATCAGACTCTGTGGAACATGATAGTATCTTCTAATCTATATCTATTTGGCTATTAGATGCACACTTGGCTGAAAATGCACCCTTTGAGAGTATGATCAAGACTATAACATTTATAGGAAGGAGTAGTATGTACCTGAATACTTTTTTTTTCCCTCACACAAAGCTCCAAATCTCACCTGACCAGGTGGTGACGCAGGGATAGAGCACTGACCTGGGATGCTGAGGACACAGGTTCGAAATCCAAGGTTGCCGGCTTGAGCACAGGCTCATCCAGCTTGAGCATGGGCTCACCAGTTTGAATGTGGAGGCACCAGCTTGAGTGTGGGATCATAGACATGACCCTGTAGTTGCTGGCTTGAGCCCAAGGTTGCTGGCTTGAGCCCAAAGGTCACTGGTTTGAGCAAGGGGTCACTGGCTCAGCTGGAGCCTCTCCCCCCCATCAAGGCATGTATAAGAAAAAAATAAGTGAACAATTAAAGTGATACAACTGTGTGTTGATGCTTCTCATCTCTCTCCCTTCCCGTCTGTCTATCTCTATTTGGTCCCTCGCTCTGTCTCTCTGTCTCTCTCTCTCTCTGAGAGAGAGAGAAAGAGAGAGAGAGCACCAAATTTCATCTTTTGTAAGACAATTTCAGACTGTTAATCCACCTAGGCTAAAGTAATCACCATTAGCACTCCAACATCTGAGCATTACCTTGTGTTTTTCAGAACATTCTGTGTAATGTAATAGAATATAATACAGGAGTGGGCAAATGTAGGTTTACAGTTATAATACAAATAAATTATATAATAATTAATATATAATAATACAAGAATAAACTGTTTTATGTATTCACAATTGTAAACCTACTTTTGCTTCCCCCCCCCCCCCCCGTATCTGTTCAAAGTTTTCTTTCCCTCCCATCCTGTGGAATGAGGACACCTTGGCACCTCATGTCATTGGGCCTGGCTATGTGATTTGCACTGGCTAGTGGCAGGTGGACTGGAGTGAGTGTGTCACTGTCAAGCTCAGGCTTTAATAGCCACAGTAAGGTTCTTACCTGGCCTGGTCTCTTGCATCACAGTCAACATTCATGAGACGGGCATAACCTAAGTGGCCGTCACATCTTCAGCCTGGGTTGTGGAATGAGAGACACCCATGGAGACTGGAGCCCAAGCTCAGCCATGCTCAGCTGAGCCGCAGCTGATCTAAAATCCACGAGGGAGAAATGAATGTTGTTATAAATTACAAAAATTGTGGGATTGTTTGTTTTGTAGCATTATTACAACAAAACCCGAATATACATGTCTATGTATATGTCTGTATTATCTCTTATTTTTTTCTTACAATGGCTCTGTAAATGGGTTGGGGAGGGTCATTATTCCCACTTTATAGAAAAAGCGACTGGCGCTTAGAAAGGCTTTGCATCTCATCTAAAATCATGAAAGTATACAGTAACTTTGGGAGGCTATGGTCCAACCCAGTTGTCCTGATGCAGAGCAGTGCTCGTTCCATTTTATGTGCTGCCTCAATAATGTGGCTCTCCGTGGGAAGGCTCTAACCCATCAATAATCATTTTCTCTTCTGGTCTTCCAGCTAACTAAGCACACACCTAATAGACATGCAGTTATGAGGTAGAAAGATTCTCTGATATAAAAATGAAGATTCAATTTGGTTAAGTTTTATAGGAAAACATGCTGTGAAGTGTTATAAATTATTGAATATTTCCCATCTCAATTGATTCTCACAGTGCACTGCATTTTTCTTCATTTTCTTTTGTAGTTGTTGTTAGAAATGGAAGGATTAGCTTTTCAAATGCTGCCTAGGAAACTCTACTCCTAGTTCTTTTCTTAAATCTTCTTGCTGGACAATTGCATCTCCCTGCTGGGTACTGGGCAACATTACAAAGTGTTCAAGGGCTGTAGCAGCTGCAGTCATTTCTTAGCAAAGATCAGACTGGGTACCAACTGGCTTGCATCCAGCTGTCCAACTGACCATATTAAATAGCTACCCAGGCAGGAGGGTGTAAACACAATGCCATTTCTTTAAGATGTGTCTTATTATTATAGTTATTGACATGTATTAAGCACTTAGCCTGCCCAAGTGCTTAATGCATGTTAATAACAGAGTACCCCATATATGTGAATCAATTTGGCATGTACCCCCTTTCTCCTTCCCTGTCATTTTATCCACATGCATTCTCTGGGTCTGTTGAACTTGCCTTTGGCTCCAAAGCGGGGAGGGGTGGAAAATGATGAACCAAAGGACTCTACTTTGGAACACAGTGAAGGGATGTGAGACCCCATTCTTTGTACCTATAGGTGACAGTGAACTGGAGAATATGGTGTCACCATCACTTTGGGCAATAGAATTATAAATTTAAATTGAATAAGTGATAAGACCCAGATGAAATGAAAGGCTGTAAGGGCAGTGTCTCAAAGTCTGGGAAGCAGATGAGGAACACAAAAAAGAAAAGAAAAGAAAAATAAATGAAAGGCTAAAACAAAATGTATGGAGTAGGCACCATGGAAAACAAGAACCAAGTCAGTGATACTGACCTGCAGAGAAAGAAATGTAGACCTGAGAATTCCGTCCTCCTTCACTGATCATTTCTGATCAGAAAACTATTCTGTTGGCCCTGGCCAGCTGGCTCAGTGGATAAAGCATTGGCCTGATGTATGGACTTCCCAGGTTCAATCCCCAGTCAGGGCACACAGAAGAAGCAACCACCTGCTTCTCTCCTTCTCCCTCTTCCTCTTCTCTTTCTCTTCCCCTCCCTCAGCCAGTGGCTGGATTGGTTCGAGCATTGGCTTCAGGCACTGAGGATAGCTCGGTTGGTCCGAGCATCAGCCCCAGAGGGGTTTCCAGGTGGATCCTGGTTGGGGCACATGTGGGAGTCTGTCTATCTTTCCTTTTCTCACTTAAAAAAATAAAAAATTTAAAAAGCAATACAATCCCATACTCTTCAACTGATCACTTCTGATCAGAATATAATAACCAAAAAGAAAGAGTTACTTTTCACAGATGTAACAGTTCTTTATTGAGCTTATTGTCTTCCCCAGGCTCAGTGCTGAGCAATATTTGCATAAAATGGTGACCGAACAGACAAGATATTTGCATAATTGCTTGATTGGATGTTACAATGTTGTGGAGATGATTCTCACAAAAGCACCAATATAATTGAGTATTGAAAATACACATAATATTAGCATGAACTACCTGATTCACCAAGAGATATAAAACCCAAATCTAGGAGGCACTGGGTTTAGAACAATAAAAAACAGGATTCAAGATAAACAGGAGAGATTAGGTTTGTGACAATGGCTGTTAACGCTGGAGTTACTGAAGAGGTGGTGTTAGTTTCTTCTGTAAAATAGAATAGTCTCACCTGTTTGGGAGAGCTTGAAGCTGGCTTTCACAAACTTCAGTAAGCATCGCAATCGTCCAAAGGGCTTGTTAAAGCACACCCCCTCATCTTCAGATTTAATTCAGATTCAATTTTGGATTCAACAGGTCTGGGGTTAGGCCAAAGCATTACTAAGTACCCAAGTGATACTGACGGTCTTGAGATCACAGTTTTTAAGAGGCACAGATGTAAATTTTTGTTTCCTAAATTTCCCTACTGATGAGAATCACCTGCAAATGCTGAGTTGGGTCACTCTTCCTTTATGTCTGTGGCTAAGCGGGGTCCCCTGGGTCTGCAGCTTTCATCTCTCCCTTTGGAATTGAAGCCATGTCCAGCAGCCCCAGAGAAGTCACGGGCATTCAATGCCCAAGAGGGAGAAGCTGTTTCAGAACCCATTTCCTGGGTACTTCCTCTGGGTGTTGATGTGTAGTAGCTCTCAGGTGGGGTGCAGAAACCTGTGCTATTCTCAGATACTTCCAGACCTTTACAATCAGGTCGGTCTGGGAAACAGTAGCAGATGAACTCTGTAGTTTCCTTCCCATGCTTTTATAAAAACTGGCTGTTATTTATGTAGTATGACAGAATCAAGTATTCTGCAGCTAAGTGTATGAAAAAGATAGATGGACTTGGAATCAGAGACCTAGACAATATTTACCATGCCTAGGCCTTATGACTATGGGTAATCTAAATATCGGGATTTTCTGTAAGATACAGTGTCATCTATAGAAGAAGTCTATAATGCTCATCTCTTCCTTCAGCTCCTACAGTGGGCCAGGTGGTTACCAAAGTGCGCCAAGACAGATAAGGGTCTGTCCTCACAAAACACACAGTCTAGACAAGCAGAACATGAAATAAGTGATGACAGTGATGTATGGTGAGGGGTCCCACTATTGTTTGTGGGGTTCTTGTGAGGTATGAGGAGATAATATAAAAACACCGGAATTATAAAACAAGGGTGGGCATAGAGGACTGTACTTCATCATCATTATCATTAGCAGGGGACTAAATACTGTTAAGGGTCATGGAGGTACGGGTAAGGGAGACCAGACAATGGACAGTGTAGGGCCAGTAGCCACGGCCACCATCACAGCACCTGGCCAATGCAGATTTGCATTTAATCTGGACAGATCATAATGAATCAACAGAGCCGAGAACTGGTGGGTCATTTTCCTTTATTCTAGGCTCATACCAGCCAACAAGTAAAAAACAAACACAGGGGCACCAAACCCATTCTTTCTGTTTTGTTTTGTTTTTTTCTAGAATCAAAGGCTCCCACCTCTGCTTGCCTCTATTTTCGCTGCCTCCTCCCCTCCAACCACATGGCCTCTGTCCCCTGGAACAATGTGGTCTCCTTCTCTCTACAAGAACGTGGTCCCTCCTAAAATGGCCTCCTAGCTTCTCCTTTTGAAACTTTTCTGTGCAAAAGCCCTCCCCCAACACACATTAGCATAACCAAGCCCCTTCCCAAGCATGAAAGGCGATTAGCTGTATCATGTGAGAGCATCATCACATGAGAGCAGCAGCCATCTTTAACAGAGTGAACATAAAATAATTTATCTCCCCAACAGACAGCCTAACCTGAAAGTGTTGACAGAATAAATAAAAGGCCAAGATGGGGGGAAACAGGGAGCCTAGCATTACAGAAGCCAGAAGGGGACAGAAATGTAAAGATTTTTGAGGAGAGGATGGTAAGTAGGGCAGAGGGATCAAGGAGAATGAAAACTGAGGAAAGGCATTTTAAAAGGCTGAGCTAAAAACAACTAGTGACTCAGGAGAGGGATCCAGGAAGACGGTTAAACAAAACAGGTTCTTTTCCATTGATTTTATTGATCAGGACAATGAGGCACAGAGAGGTACCCCCAGGTAAGTCATTTGCAGAAATCAGATCAAAACACTATGCCTTTCCAAATGTCAAGTTATATCGTGTAAATTAGAGTCCCTGTCACTTGTCTGCAGCTTCCACTGCCGCTACCAATGCCGGCCGGGCAGTCCTGGGGCACCAAACAGGCCAAATAACTCTCTTTTTGGAAGTGGCTTCTTACAGGTCTGGTAGCTTTTTTTTTTTTTGGTGCGAGGCAGGTGGCCTGACACTCTTGCGTATGCATCTGTAAGGTGCTTTGAGGTTGAGGAGGCTGGCACACTGTAAATTGTTATATCATTAATAATAAATGATGCTCTGCAAGAAACCTGCATTGCAGACATGCGAGAGCTACCATGAGAGAGAGATCCACAGATGAACTTCCTAGGAGGTTGGTCGAAAGGATGAATTCATGGGGGCAGGAAGACTTAACACAGGGGGCATGTGTTGTTAGTGACATTTCAATATAGACGGACATATATTTTAAAGTTTGGGGAGAAAAAAAATCTGTCTCCAGGCTGGCTCTTCTAATAACGCCGGGCTGGTTCACAAACCTGAGGCAAAGTCCTGAAAAAGTCTGACGCCAGCAAAATGTAGATGAACTGCGGGAACAGACAGGAGGCCACAGTGGCAGATCAAAGAGGCGGCTGAGGGAGCAGGCTCAGCTAAATATGATGAGACATTACCATAATGAATTTTGTGAGTAAGCAACTCGCTTTAAAATCGTTCCTTTTGATCTGTTAAGAAGGTGTTTACTGTAATCAGGAGAGGGTTTACTTGGCAGGGGGAAGAAAAGGGAAGGAGGAAGCCAGAGAGACAGTTTTCGATCTGGTTTTGAAACAGTTTCCTTTGCTCTTTCTGGTGTCTAAGACCCTCCTCCTAGATCCTTTCTTTCTCTGATTTCCTCATTCTTCTCAGAAAAGAAAACTTAATTTTAACTTAAGTATTGGAGATTTTTACTGGGGGAGGGGGGAGGAGCAGATGGATAGGGGATAAACATCTCACTTGAAAAAGTGAATTATGGCTTTGAACCAAATGAAATTATGCCGCTCCTACTTGCTGATACAATGTGCAAAGATAGATGAAGTGTGTTAAGAAAAAGCAAACCTGTGCTCTGGTAACTGATGAGGCTTCCTGGCTTTTAGGGACTGCTGGGCATCTGGGAACGTGTCAGTGGAAGAATTGCTTTTCTGCTTCCCTCTCCTCCATCACAGACTGATTTTACCCTCTTGTTTCAGGGAGAGGTAAAGGCCCCTGCGAAGCTGAATGTGCTTTCCCCTGGGGAGGGAGTGCAGCTTTCCCCCCTGCTAAATTGGAGTGTGTGTAGAAGCCGTTTGTACCATGAATGAACGCGATTAAGACTCACTTTGCCAGACTGCCGGATCAAGCCTCTCTTTTTCCTTTAATTTCTCTCTCTCCTCTCTCTTTCTCTCCCTCTCCCACTCACAATCTCCAGGGACCTGAAGGGAAGGGGCTTTGGTAATAGTCAATTTTGTCCCCAAATTGTTCATCACACACTGTGTCATTAGCCATCTATGTCCCCTTCCCTGCCTCCCTTCACACTGTTACTGTGCAAGGATGACATGGCAAGCTGGAGGGTGGGGACAGCAGATTGTTTCCTGTTTCCACGGGGACCTGGTCTGGGATCTGGGGACAGCGGGTACGAAAGACCATGAGCTCAGAACCAGTGATTATCTGTACACTCAGGTCATGTCAACAGAAGAGGTTCCATTTTTCACTTCTTCCAGAAAAATCTCTTAGGGGAAGCTCTAAGAATGTTGAAAAGTTGCTTTGACAAGACAAAAATCCCTTTTCATCCTCAGAGGATTTTGATAAAGAATGCAGGAGTCTGTACAAGTCCAAGAGCAAAAACCCAACCTCACACCCTGCGCTTCAAGTGAGCAGGCGTGATGGTGGCTGTCACAGAGGGAACTTGAGGGGGGCAGCAGCTGGGTCCAGCCATGTCTCAGCGTAACGCACGCTATGGCACGAGTGACTCTATTTCACATGAAACTCCTCAGAAGGCAGACATTTTGAAGTCCCTAAGTGACCTTATCCCAACATATTTAATGCCTTCCTCAAGAAAACATGTCCGGGGACCCCTATATCTTTTAGCACTTTCCTAAGAGGTGTTTGGCAAGGACCCTGGAAATGGGCCCTGGCCAGGTAGCTAAGTTGCTTAGAGCGCTGTCCTGACATGCTGAGGTGACAGGTTCAATTCCCGCTCAGGGCACATGCAAGAATCAACCAATGATCACATAAATTGGTGGAACAAGTCGATCTCCCCCCACCCCCTGCTTCCTCTCTCTCTAAACATCACTTTAAAAGAAAAAGAAAAGAACCTGGACATGATGAATACTCATATTTTCCAAAGGAATGCTAATGATAAGACCGTTAATCAAATTTCAACTGGGAGAATGTTTTTCCTTAAAATAACTTAAAAATAATAAACTTTAATATTCACAGTAAATAGTGTCTCAAATTGAAGTCAATAGCCTAATTTTATTTTTTTTATTTATTTACTTCTATGTTTATTTAGAGAGAGAGGCAGAGAGAGAGAGAGAGAGACAGGAACATCGAGTGGCTCCTGTATGTGCCCTGACCAGAGACACGAACCAGCGACCTCCGTGCTCTGGGATGATGCTGCAACTCACCATCTAGCCAGAGCTTCATTTCTTCTGATTTCTTGTTTCAGAGAGACAGAAAAAGGAAGGGAGTCAATGGCATGACTTTAGAGTCTAATTATGAATTTACTGGCTTTTAAACACTTTAAAAACAATTTTACAGCAAATTTCAACCACATACAAAATAAAATCAAATACTGAATCTCTGTATGCCCATCATTTAATCTTATTAATGATCAAAATAGCAGTATTTTTGTATCATCTATACCTGTACCTATTCCTTACTTTTCACTTGGTTATTACTAGTATTAGTTACCGTTTCTGCTAAAACTTATGTGCACTGAAATGCACAAATCTTAGCTGTACAATTTTAATAAATAGATATACCATGAAACTCTTATACCTATTATAAATACATTTTTATCTCTTCAGAAAATTCCCTCATGATACTTATAAGTTATCTTAGATATATTTGCTTATTTTAAAACATCATATAAATGGAATCATACAGTGCATATTTTTTATTTTTTGTCTTTTTCCTTCACTTTGTATAATTCATTATTTCTGTATGTATGTGTAGTTCGTTACTTTTTTTTTTTTTTTTTGGCTGAGTACTATTTTATTGCATGAATATACCACAGTTTGTTTATACATTCTTTTCTTGATGAACACTTGGGCTATTGCCAGTTGTCAGCAATTGTAAAAAAAAAAAAAAAAGCTGCACTAAATATTCCTATACGTGTCCTTTAGTAGATATTTGCCTTCATTTCAGTTTGAAAAATAATGAGGAATAGAATCATGAAATCAAAAGATATGTAGGTGTACATACAACTTTATAAGCAACTTTCAAACAGTTTTCCAAAGGGGTTATACAATTTCACATTCGGCCCAGCAATGTTTGAGCATGTTTGGTATTTACCTGTCTTTTAAATTTCAACCATTGTAGTGGGTGCGTAATAGTATCTCATTGTGATTTTATCAACTTTTCCTCTATGACAACGATGATGAATACTTTTTTGTGTGCTTATTGATGGCTTCTTTTGTGAAGTAACTGTCTTTGCCCATTTTAAAAGTCAACTTTTTAACTAGTCTGCACACAAGGCCTTTGTCAGAGGTAAGTTTTGTGAATATTTTTCTCTAGCCTATGGATTGTCAGGTCATTGTCTTAACAGTGCTTTTTTTCCCTCGTGAGCAGAAGTTTCTAATTTTGATAGTGGGTAACTTATCAGATATTTTCTTTTTTGGTTACTGCTTTCTCTTTTAAAAGAAATATTCACTTATCCCTAGGTTATGAAACTATTCTATTTTTTTTTCTAAAAGTTTTTCTTATAAAAGCTATCACTTTAGCTTTCATGTTTAGGTATACCATCATCTAGAATTAAATTTTTGCTATGATATGAGGAAGAAATTGAAATTCTTTTTTGCTTTCCATGTGGATGTCCATTTGTTCCAGCACATTGGTTAAAAATGCTTTCATTCCCCCCACTAGAATTGCTTTGACATTTTTGTTAAACACTAATTTATTGAAGGACATTTGGTTCTGTCCAAAATGTTCCTAGTGACATTTGGACCATGCCAAACAGTCCTTGATATTTGGTCCTGTCCTGAATGTCTACACTTAGAAAACGTCCTGGATTTAAATAGTACATGAGGTTGATTTCTACTTTGGGTTTACAGAATTCATACATAAAAATATTGTCTGGTATTATTGGTCAACAGTTGTGTTGTGACTGTATCGCCAATAATAAATAACCTTCCTTGTCTCTGTACCCTGTCTGGTAATGGCACCTAGGATTAGGTAGGTGGGTTGAGGTTTGAATCATGCTGAAGAATGGTACTGATATTACCTATAGACTAAATGTCTCCATGGACCATGTGGACAAAACCAAATGTCAAGGCTGTTTTGGCGTGGGCCAAATGTTTTTGTGGATGTTTTGGGCATGGCCAAATTTCCACTAATCAATTAATTGACCATATAAGTTCTGGTTTGTTTCTGGATTCTCCATTATGATATATTTGTCTATCTTTATGCCAATACCTACCTCATTGCATTTATTACTGTAGCTTTGTAGTAACTTTTGAAAGCAAATAATATATATATATACCATATTTTTCACTCCATAAGACACACCTGACCATAAGACACACCTAGGATTTTAAGAAGGAAAATAAGAAAAAAAATATTTTGAACCAAATGGTGTGTTAAAATATTTAATAAAATACCATATTTTTTTCTCCATAAGGTGCACAGGCATTTTCCTCTCCACTTTTGGGGGGGGGGGGAAATGTGTCTTGTGGAGCGAAAAATACAATAAGTCCTTGAACTTGATTTTTTTTTTTCAGAATTGCTTAGCTATTTACTCTAAGTCATTTACATTTCATACAAACTTTGGGATCAAATTTTTGATTTCTACAAAAAACTTGGTGATATGATTTTTATTACATTGAGTTTCTAGATTTATTTGAGGAAACATGGTATCTTAACAATACTGAGTTTTCTAATCTACAAATTAGCACATCTATTCATTTATTTAGATCTTTAATTTCTCTCAGTTTTAATACTTTTCAGTACACAGGTTTTGCTCATCTTCTGTCATACTTATTTCTAAGCATTTTAGGTTTTCTAATGCTTTTATAAGTGAAATTAATTTTAAATGTTCATTTTTTCCTAGCATGTAGAAATATAATTGATTTTTATATGCTGTCCTTGTACCATGAAATCTTACTTATTCCTCATATTGATAATTTGTGTTTTCTCTTTTCCCCTTTAGTCAATTTTATTATGGGAGCATTGATTTTACTAATATTTTGAAAGAATTGTCTTTGGCTTCTAATTTTTTCTCTATTTTTCTTCTTTCTATTTTATTGATTTCTATTCTTCATTATTTTCTTTGTTCTGCTTACTAAAGATTTATTTTACTCATTTTTTTCTAGCATCTTAAAAACCATTGAATTCAGACTCTTTAACATAAACATTAAAAATCTTACATATCATCACCCTAAGCAGTGCTTTAGCTACATCACATAAATTTTTTACTTGTTGTATTTTTATTATCATTCAAATAAAAATTATTTTATCTCTTGTGATTTCTTCTTTGATCTATGGGTTATATAGAAATTTATTGTTTTATTTTCAAATATTTGTGGCTTTTCTAGATAGCTATTTTTATTGATTTAATTTAAATTCTTTGTGATCAGAGAACATATTCTATAAGTTTTCAACCATTTGAAGGATACTGACCTTTTAAAAGTTCAGCCTATGGTCTATTCTAATGACTCTGTCAGGTCTCTGAAAATAAATGTGCATTCTGCAGTTGGAGGAGGTAGGGTTCTACAAGTGTAATGAAGTCAAGATGGTTAACAGTGATCCAATCTTCCTTACCCTTACTAATTTTTTGATCTAGTTGTTCTATCAGTTACTGAAAAACAATCGTTAACAATCCCCTATTGTGTGCATTTGTCCAGTTCTCCTTCCAGCTCTGTAAGTTTTGGCTTCAGGTACTTTAAAATCAAATTACATCTATAGACATTTTAAAACTGTTATGTCTTCCTGATGAATTAACCCTTTTTTTTTAAACATATGAAATATTATACTTTATGTCTAAATAATTCACCTTGTCTTGAAGTTTATTTTGTCTCATATTAACATAGCTGCTCCAATTTTCATATGGGTAATATTTTCATGATAAAATTTTTTCCATCCCTTTATATTTAACTTATTTGTACTTTTGTATTAATGTGCATCTTCTATAGACAGTATAGAGGTATATATTTTTAAGTTCATTTTTTCAATCTCTGGCTTTTATTGAAACACTTAGTCATTTAAGTTTAGTGTAATTATTGATATGATTAGATTTATGTCAGTGGTTTTGCTATTTGTTCTCTGTTTCATATGTTTTTATTTCTCCTTTCTTACAGTTCTTGGTGGCAATAGAGTAGTAGTATGTTCTATTTTGTTTCCTCTGTTGACTTTTTAGCTATACTTTCAGCATTCTTTTTTACTTTTTTTGTGTGATTGCTTTTGGGATTACAACATGCATTGTTAGTTTTCATTATCTACTTAGTATATTACTTAACATAAAATATAGTTAACTTGAGGCCCTGGCTGGTTGGCTCAGTGGTAGAGCGTCGGCCTGGCGTGCAGAAGTCCTGGGTTCGATTCCCGGCCAGGGCACACAGGAGAAGCGCCCATCTGCTTCTGCACCCCTCCCCCTCTCCTTCCTCTCTGTCTCTCTCTTCCCCTCCCGCAGCCAAGGCTCCATTGGAGCAAAGATGGCCCGGGTGCTGGGGATGGCTCCTTGGCCTCTGCCCCAGGCGCTAGAGTGGCTCTGGTCGCAACAGAGCGAGGCCTGGAGGGGCAGAGCATTGCCCCCTGGTGGGCAGAGCGTCGCCCCTGGTGGGCGTGCCGGGTGGATCCCGGTCGGGCACATGCGGGAGTCTGTCTGACTGTCTCTCCCCGTTTCCAGCTTCATAAAAAATTCACACAAAAAAAATATATATATAGTTAACTTGAAACACTACAGGTTAATTACCCCCTCATTGTTTGTGTTATTTCATCATTTGTATTAATTTTACATAAGTTGTAAATCCTGCAGTTATATAATTTTATGAAGGATAACATCATTTGTAATTTTTAATTGAGAAAAAGAATATATATATGTATAGTCAATTCTGATTATTCATAGTTTAGTTTCTGTATTTGCAAATTCATCAACTCACTAAAATTTATTTGTAGCCCCAAAATCAGTACTTGTGTCTTGTTCACAGTCATCTGCAAACATGCATAGAGAGGAGACAAATTTGAATCTCCTGTAGTCTACCTTCTTAGCAGAGACCGAGCAAGGTGATACCCTGCCTTCTTGTGTCAGCTTTCTCATCATTTGCATTTTGTTGGTGATTTTGCTCTTTCAAATGAGTCCCCAGTGTAGGACTAAAGTTCTGTCCAGTGTTCATAAGCATAAGGCTGTGAGAAAAAAAAAAGTGTTAGATAAACTTCATTTGGACATGAGTTATAATGCTGTTGGCTGAGTTCAACATTAATGGACCAACATTATATATTAAATAACATGTCTTGAAACAGAAACACACATAAAAAACAAAGTTATGTACTGATCAGTTGATAAAAAGGTTGTGACCAGAGGCTTGTGGGACTAAGTCTCTTAACTTGTGGAGCCAGCACTAATTCCCGACAGTTAGTGTCTGAGAAGTGGAAAATTGAATTGCTGTTGGAAGAGACACCATTTATTGGTGTTGAGCAGGAAATAATCCTCATTTGGTGTCGGAAAGAACCTCTCAGTCACATTTTCCTGCATGTTCACCTGTTTAGTGACTTCACATATTTAGTGACTGGGCATGACATTATTAATGATTTGTTATAGAGACCCTGGATTCTATTTTGATCCTCTGAAAAGGGAAATTTGTTCTGGTTAACTTGGCTGGACTCAACCTCCAATTTCCATCTTCTCTGTGTAGAACAGCAGCTAGAATCTCTACTTAATTTTTCAGTGTCTCGATGCTGGTGGTTCTTTCTGGACTCCCCTAAGGTTTCCCCTTAAAATGAATGTGTTAGTCTACAGCCTAGGATCTGGTTAGATTTTTTATTCAGCTTTTCGGTCTCAGCCTGTGCCTCCCCTGAATGACCCTCCCTGACTTCCCCTGACTCTTTGGTTATTCTGTCATCCACAGACCTGTCAGGCTGTGATTTTCTGTCACCTGAGTCTTTTGTAGATCAGGCAGTACTTTTTTTTTTTTTATAGAGACAGAGAGAGGGATAGATAGGGACAGACAGATAGGAACAAAGAAAGATGAGAAGCATCAATCATTAGTTTTTTGTTGCGACATCTTAGTATTCCATTGATTGCTTTCTCATATGTGCCTTGACCGTGGGGCTACAGCAGACCAAGTAACCCCTTGCTCAAGCCAGTGACCTTGGGTCCAAGCTGGTGCTGGTGAGCTTTTTGCTCAAACCAGATGAGCCTACGCTCAACCTGATGACCCCGGGGTCTCGAACCTGGGTCGTCCGCATCCCAGTCCGACGTTCTATCCACTGCGCCACCGCCTGGTTAGGCAATCAGGTAGTACTTTTAAACAAAACACCAAAAATTTACAAATCTCATCTTACATAGTTCCTTTTTCAATGGCACACTCCCCTCCACTTTCTTACTTTTGATCACTTCTGAGCTTTCAAACAGTTGTGTGTATACGTGCACATGTGTGTGTGTGTCTAATTATTATTTTCCAGAATTTATAAAATTTTTGTGAGAGTTAATTTGACAAACACACTCCACTATTACTCAGTTCACTTGTTTACAATTTGAAAATGTGGTAAGTTCTTGAGAGGAAAGAAGCAGTGTTTATGCACACCAGGTGTGCTCACCCCTCAGTGCTCCCCCCTCTCCACCTGTGCTGTGCCCTTGGCCTGAAATGTTCCTCCCCAGGTAGCCTCATCACTAGTTTGCTCCTTTTTTCAGACGTTTGCTCACAGTTATATTCATCAAGTAGCTTTCTACCTCCAGTCGGTAAAATCACAACCCTTCCCCCCTAAACCTTTTAGTTTTACTTCCGCTAGCATGTATATCTCTCTAACATAGTTTATAGTTTATTTCACTTGCTTAGTTTCTCAATTTATTTATTAGTTATTTACTAGAATGTAAGCTCTACAAATACTAAAATGTCTCTCTCTCTCTACCTTTTTTTGTCGTTGTTGTTCACTATTGTATCCCTAGATACCTCAAATGATACCATACACACTGTAGGTGATAAATAAATGTATTGAATGAATAAATAAACTCCCTGGATATTCTCTGGAATTCTATTAAACATTCACTAACAAGAACTAACTTTCTCAGTTGACTCATATACAAGCAGCTTTTGGTCTTATGGAAGTTTCAGAGCCTCACATTTGTATTTTCAGCTCTGTTCCTATATGGAGAAATGTTGCTTTTTTATTACACAATAGGGGATTTGCACATTATTACTACTAGACAAATACTATTATTATGAATACCACTGAAACCCAACATTTGGTCCAATGAAAATATCTCTATGCTCTGACCAATGGCCCCATGATAATAATACCTTGTTGGTTTTGTTATACTAAAATTTTCTCATCTATATTATGTGTGTGTGATAAATATATAATCTCAGTACAATCACTGTTTTTTCCAGTCTTAGTAGCTTGTAATGATAAACAACATCTAACACTTGAGTGTATGGCATAATACAAACTGGAAAGAAAATATAGCACAGTGGCTCTAGCCAGTATAGCACAAATAAGAAGTAAAATACAATTTTCCTAATAATACCTGCAAGGGATTGTAATTGGTCCAGTTCTCTGGGGATAGGGAAACCCAAAAGGTGAATATCAGAGGGGAAAGGGGATTGGCTTCTGCAAGAGTGCATTTCTGCCTTGAACTGCATGCTTGGACAACTTTAATGGACCCAGGAGGGAGGCTGGCTCCTGCCTTATTTTATGGCCAGTCCTTGACCTTGGGAAAATGCCCTAGTAGCTTACTGGCAATGAGATTTCGAACAATGTTGATTGCAGTAAATTCCAGCCCAGTAAACGATCTTGTACCTTTTTAAAAGTTTTTCATGATGGAATTTGACTCATATTATTTTTACAGATCACTATAATTGAGCATCAAGGGGATATGTGACTTGCACAGCAGGACTGGTTTTTTCTGATTATCTAATCTTTGAGAGCTGAAATTACTTTTCATTTTCTCATACTCAAATGCCCCAGGCAAACCAACCTCCCCTTCCACTACCACTCCCCACACACCCCTGCAAAAGAATTCCCTGGGTCCCAGGGCTCCCTATGCCCTCTACTTGTTAACCAGTTCCTGGACTATAAAAAAAACACCCCCAGGTTTCTAACTTAGTGTCGTACCTAGTTCACATATCAATGTCACTCTACTTTCTTTATCAGGGAACATGAGCATGTAGCATAAACTACATGCTACAATATTCTTACTTGTCTCCTTTTTTATCAATTCACACAGCATGTGTGACTTTATTAAAGGGATTTAGCCAAACCATACATTCTAAACTGGTCAATAGAAATAGTGAAAAATTAATGGATTGACCAGATAATTGAAGTCCAAGATCTGTAAATTGCCACTTCACTTCCCAGCCAACACAATGAAATTTGGTCTCTCTGATTAAGCCTTCTTGACCATCACTCAAATTCTACCCCCTTCCTCAAAACATTGTTTTCAATATTTACTCCCTTTCATCTAGAGGGATTCATTTCTTTCATATTTTTCTTCACCCTGCTTCTTTAATTAGTTACTTAAATATCCCACTCTGCCATTAACAAACATAAGAGATTTCAAATGAAAATAAGCACATTTATGGTATAAAATATGTAATATCCAAAAAGAAAGATATATTTCTATCACTCAAAGATGGTTACATGTATTTTTTTGAAGTACTTCATATATATAATATGAAATAGGAATATATATAATTTATATATGATATAGATATGAAATACTAATGATATAGGAATATATATATGAAATATTGATTATATATGTATTGGTGATAAGATCGTATACATATATCACCACATACATTTTACTTATTGGGTTTCTTTTATCAAGAAAGATGAACAGAGAGAGAAACGGAGAGAGAGACAGATAGGGACAGACAGACAGGAAGGAAGAAAGATGAGAAGCATCAATTCTTCTTTGCAGCACCTTAGTTGTTCATTGATTGCTTTCTCATATGTTTTTTGACTGGGGGGGGGTCAGCAGAACGATTGACCCCTTGCTCAGGCTAGTGACCTTGGGCTCAAGATAGCAACCTTGGGCTTCACACCAGTGATGTTTGGGCTCAAGCCAGCGACCATGGGGTCATGTCTATGATCCTACACTCAAGCCAGCGACCTTGCGCTCAAGCTGGGGAGCCCATGCTCAAGCCAGCAACCTTGGGGATTCAAACCTCGGTCCTTTGTGTCCCAGCACGACAATCTATCCCAGCACTGCGCCACCACCTGGTCAGGCTCATCACATATATGGATATTTTAACCTACTTTCAAATATAATAACCTAATGCCATCTTTACATGAAATTAAATAACCATCTATACCCTAATTTTTAATGTCTTCTTAGAGAGGTAGCATGACCTCTGAAGCCAGACTGCCTCTATTCAAGTCCTGCTCCCATTAGTTACGAGTTTCATTGTCATGGGTTAATTACAGAACCTCTATGTTACTCCACTTCCTTGTTTATAATATGGAAATAATAAAAGTACCTTCTCCATAAGGTTCCTGTGTAGATTAAATCAATTAATGCTTGTAAAGCACTTAGAACTCAGCCAGATATATCATATAGGCATCTATTTGCATCAGCGCCAGCATCATCACCACTATGCCATTGGGGAATGTATTAGTCTAGTGGGGCTGCAGTAACACAATACAGCACACTGGGTGGTTTAAACAACTGCAATTTACTTCATCACAGCTCTACAGATAGAATTCCAAGATAAAGGTTTTGGCAGGGTCAGTATCTGGTAAAACTTTGCTTCCTGGCTGGCAGACAGCAGCCTTCTTGCTCTGCCATCACATGGCCTTTTCTCTGTGAGTACACACTTCTGGCATGTCTTCCTCTTCTTAGTAAAGACATCAGTCCCACTGGTTTAGGGTCCCACCCTTATGACCTCACTTAACCTTAATTACCTACTTAAATCCTCATCTCCAAATATTATCACATTGGGGTTTAGAGCTTCAACCAAGAATTTCAGGGGGACACAATCCAATCTGAAATAGGAGATGTTTTCTAATTTAGTTATTGTTAGACATTTAGGTTGATCTCTGGTTCTTGCCACAAAGATATTCATACTTCAATGAACATTATCCATTTTCTAAGTGTAAATTCACATCAATTGAAATAGCAGAGAGTATGTAGAACTTTAAAGCTTTTGAGATATATTGCCAAATTGCCATTCAGAAAAGTTATACTAATTTCCCCTAGCCACGTAAGACTTTTTTTTTTCAACTTATTGCCAGAAATATAGACTTTTTAGATATCACTGAAGCCTGGTTACTCCCCACTATCCCAGCACCTCCATCTCCCTTCTGCCTTAACACACACACAAGTTACCCCCTTGGAAAGTAATGTAACTGAGGACGAGTTGTGAAGAATACATGTTGGCCTACCAAATTTGCATGAAAAGATTTACATCAATAAGCATCTAATTTCCTAATATAAACCTCAGCAACTTAAATGAAAAGTGCAGTTTCAGAAAACACCAGGGCCAAAGCAGGCCCAAACAGGAGAGGAATCTGAAAGATAAACAGTAAAAATTAAAACAAATGTGTAAACAGAAATGCCAGCTCAATACCCCACACTCATGGGCGGGGGTGGGAGAGGCTTAAAAGGAACACAAAATTAAGCAAATCAAATTTTAAAAAGAAAGTGGAAGCTGAAAACTCAAAATTTCACCAAAGTCAAGTAATTTTTTAATGGAAAAGTAATTTAAGATGTGTAAAAGCCTTGCTATGAAAATCTTCAAACTTACAAAGAAATAGGAAGTACTACAGTGAACACTCTCATATACCCCCAGCATAGATTAGAAAATAGTTAACATTTTGTTAACATCTTTATCTATATGTATGTATATAATTTTTCCTCAATTATTTGCAAGTTGATACTTCACTGCTAGATACTACTATATGCATCTCTGAACATAAGAAAGCTCTTCTAAATACATTATTGAAACATTATCACACCTTAACAAAATTAGCAAATAGTCGCCTGATACCATCTAGTGCCCAGCACATATTTAAATTTTTCAAATTTTCATCAAATACTCTTTATAGCTGTGTTTTAAAAACCAATGTTCCTTTGGATCAAGGATTATTTAGTAAAGACATTATCAGCTTAACATGGTGCTAGCTGTTGTGCAATACCACAAATCATTAAAACGTCCTTGTTCTTGAAACAACATTACTACTGGGAGAAGTAACAAAATAATGGCAATGACAGCAAGCCTTACCATAGAGTGCTTTGTTTTTCCCAGAGCGCCTTCATAGCTTGCTTCTCACTGGCTGTCTGATGGGATAGATGCAGTAAGCGTTATTAGCTCCATATAGCAGGTGACGATATAATCCCAAGGCATCAGATGAATAGCTCAGTCACATGGCTAGTCATCCATTCGTGGTGTTTATTTTCAGCTTTCTCAGGTTCTGTTCTCTCTGTCAAGTACTTACTTCAAGGTTCTGTGTAATACTCAATTTTATAGCCTGGTAGATTTCTTTATATGTATCTATAACAATAACAAATATATTGCAATGCTTTATAGAATATAGAATGGTGGAAATGAAAGGGATCCTGGAGCTATTTTAAAGCCAACCTCCACATTTTGATGGCTGAAGAAACTGAGGTACAAGTAAGCTCACTGATGTGCATAAAGTCCCCTAGTGGGCTTGCAGCAGGATTATAGGAAATACTCTCTGCTATCTGTATCCCTATCCAAATCTTCTCTGGTTTTTAATTCTATCACCGATTTACCAAAAGTACATGTGTTGTCTTCCTGTCTTAGTGTTGGACCTGAAATCACTCAGCAAGTATGTGTGTTCCTATGGTTACTATCCTGGGTGGCTTTGTTTACTCCCCTATTGTTTGAGAAGATTGGGACAGAACTGGCAACACTGTTGTCTTCACATTGGCAATGATCTTTAAGACCCATAAAAGATTAATTACCAAGGGAACCCATCACTTTGCATGATCAAAGTAAAAATTCTGTTTTTATGGCTCCCTGTGTTTTATTCTCTATAAATTTTATAATAACGATTAGCCCCAAAGTATGAACATAATTTACATGCATCAAAACGTCTTAAACCATCATTACAGCCAACAAAACACCTGCAGCAAGTATGAGGAAGCAGAAAGCTCCCGAACTCTCTGAGGCATTAATCAATGGAGCTTCTTTAAGGGACATAAGGGGAGAGAGAAAGAGAGAGAGAGGATGTGACAGTGATGGTGGCCTCCAGTCACCACAGTTGTGTGTCTTCCAGAGTTCACGTAGAATAGTGCAGTCGACATTTGTCAGAAATGCACTTAGTTCAGTTTTTTAAAATCCCTTTCCAAAGTAATCAGCCTTATTTCCCAGAAATGCCTTTTCTCTTACACTGACTAGAAACTCGTTAGAAGTATCAGCACAGGAAGGACTTTAGAGAATGCTGCTATTTCCCACAACTGGTTTCTCCCACCTGTGTCTAGAATAGGTTCAGGTCTGTAGATGAACACAGTGCGCTTCCCCCCAGCATCTGCAGCCCCCTCCCTCTCCTCAATCCTCCCACTTAGTTCCATCTTGGATTGATTTTGCCTCCTAGCAAAGATTGAAAGGTTACCAGGCAGAAATTTAAGTCCAGGCACGCTGGCAGACGTGTACCAAGGCAACGGCAGCTACAAAAATTGTATGGTACAAGCTTTCAGGGTAAACATCAATTTCTCCAATTTGCTATAGCCCAAGAACCTTATAAGCCTAGGGAATGGATTGTGAGTGTGGGTATTGTGCTGGCTGAGTGGAGCAGGGGTTGCTTCTATAACGCTCTGTTAACGTACACCGAGTCTTCAGTTTCAACATGGTGACGGGGCAGAAACTCACAGCTGTTACACTTGCTGCCCTCCTGACGTGTGCCAGTTTCATTCTTCTTGGACAGAGGCTGACTTGCCACCTTTCCCCTGGGTTCAACTTCACCCTGACAGGAGAGGTGGCCAGAGCATGCCCCGGACCCTCGCCCCTCACTCTCTGCCTGTTGAAACCCCATCTCCGCCTTTGAGTCCTCTACTTAGACTTCAACTCAATCTATTATTGGCTGGAAATTGATGCATGAATTGTGCCCTATACTTGGGAATATTTTCTGTTTCTGTGAGAGTCCACCATCGACCATCATAGGGATGGAGAACTTTCCACGTGCTAGGCACTTTACCTGGACTATCTTTTTAAATACTAATTCATCTTTGAGATAGTTGCCACAGTTATCCCCATTTTATAAATGAGGAAACTACACCTGCAGTAAAATAAGTTGCTCAAGGTCATAGGACTTCTAAGCACTAGAGCTGAGATTCAGACTCAGACAGCCCCAGTCCATTCAGAACTTTCACGTTTCTCTCTGGGCCTTGCCACTGGCTATAGCTCCCCAAGACCTGGATGTTAGCTATGTGCCTTTGTTACCTTCCTTCCACGTATTGTCTCTAGAACATTTAAGTATTTGTCAACTTCAGGATCAATGCAATCCTAGGAAAAGCCAGAGAACAATCCGAACTTATAAAACTAGCAGGTTTTGGAATTACAATTCTTCCAAAAGAGACCCAATCATCGTCCTTCTGATGATGGTGAAAGACTACAATCTGATCATTTAGTTTAAGGACAACCTCAAATAAACATTTCATTAATCAGAATTGGAGTTTCCAAAATAATGAGCCCTGGGTTGAATTTTAGAACCCTCTTTATGTTTTGTTAGTAAAAAACTGTTACAAAAATAATTTGATGGGACAGCCTCTTGCAATGGTGAGACTCAACTGTGTAAAAAAGGTCCCTTAGCTTAGTGTCTGAGCACACCCAACTTATGCAACACTAACATAATGGATTATGTATGTTGTATCGAGTTAGAAAGGAAACCCAGTGAAGTATTACAGTAATTTAAAATATATATATCGGGGCTTGTTCAGCACAGATATTTAAAATTTAAAACTGTTTAAATATTCAACTGAAACTAAAATAAAATTCTGAAAAATGGAATTCAATCGAAAAGCTCCATTAAGAGTAAAAATGCTTCTCAAAACCCATTTGGTTCTAATAGAAACCTATCAAGTGAGGTTTTCATTGTTGCAGCATCAGCCAAGGGAAAAATTATACATCCATTTGGGTTGAAGAGAATCAGTCGGTTTCTTTGTGGCATGAGCTTCCCTTATAAAAGTAAGAAAGACAGAGCCTCAGACCAACACTCAGATTAGGCCACAATTTGTTTAAATGGTCTGGAGCTCTTTCATAAGTAACATCTTCTTATTCATTCCCTTGCTTCAGTGAAACCTCATTTCACCTTCTGCATCAGATGTAATTCCAAAAAAAGAAAGAAAGAAAGAAAGAAAAAAAAAAGGCACCGTTTGTTGTAATATCAGGAGACTGACCAATTTGCCTTCTGAGAGCCAAGTTCTATTTCTCTGATAAACATCCTGCAGGATGTTTTTATTCAATTAATTGGAGTGATTGCTTGCACAGAAATGTACCACTTTATCAAGGTCTGCTTGAATATCAGGCTTGGCTGAGCTGCAATTCTGTTGCTGAGTTCTTCTGACGGCAGATGCATGAGGATTCTGAAACAGAATTAAAACCATCAGGAGGACTCAGCCAGCCTGGTGGCTGTGCTCAAACAGCCAAAGCAAATAGGGAGGTGTACGTGTGAGTAAGTAAATGGGGGGATTCCAGAGATGGAGAGAAAACTGTTAGGAGGCATAAAATGTAGGGTATTATGAGAAGAAATATAGGATAATATAAACAGAGTCTCTAATCCAGAGGACTGTAAATCCCTTTTTCCTTAATTGGTTTAGAAACTGTGGTCGGTAATGTGAGAAGGAGGACTCTGGCTGCCTTTCTTCTTTGCTGCCCGGAATCACATTAAGTAGAAAACAATAGCTGGGCTGACAGCTCCCTTTCTGTGGGGCACTTAGAGCTAATCTGCTATTGAGACTAATACAATTACACGGGATTAGAAAGCTGCCAATGATACACAGATTGGGGAATTCTTGGTGGAGGGAGAGTTGGGCTCTTTCAAAGTAGGGGAGGGGGTTTAAGAGGGACAATGAATCAAGTCTACACTGCTCCTAATTATTCTAAAATCAGGAGTAAATAATCATGATTTTGTAATTCACTTAGGATCTTAATTATAAACGCTAATCCAAACAAAATTCTAGTTTGATATTTCTTTTCTGGTGCTTTCCCTTATTTTGCTTATTTTTAAGATGTGTTTATTTAATTTTAGATTTCAATAAATATTTATTCCCTTTGCCTTCCTCCAATTTGAGTAATGGCAAAAAGCCTTTTGAGATGCTAGCTTTATAATTGAATTTAGAGATTTCCTTAAAGAGTTATAGTTGAATTTAGTCCACTTTTCAACTTGTTCCCTGTGTGTGTGTTTCCAGTTTCTCAAGACAGAGGGAGAACCTATATTTAGGAATTTAGAAATCACAACTGGCAGAGAGTCAGTCCTTGGTATCCATTTGCATTCCTCTTGTAAACTTGATGGACAACAGTGTGATTTTCACAAAATGATTATGGAAATCTACCAGCACTAGTGAGCTAATTCAGGATTTCTGTAAGTGTCCCCGAGAACCTGACATTAGTCTGACGTTCACTACACAAGAGAGATATGTGTTACTTGTCAAATGGATACACGAAAATAACACAATACTTTTTTTTTAAATAGCAAGTTCTTTTTTAATATTCCCAATTTCCTTTTTGTGAGCTTAAAATTATCTCCAAAAAACAAGCACTCATATTAGCTATCCATGACTGTATTTCTCAGTTATTCAGTAAATAGTTCCAACTATGTTTATACTTATATCCAATGAAACCCACAACATCAATTCAAAAGACTATATGCACCCCTATGTTCACTGGAGCATTATTTATAATAGCCAAGATTTGGAAGCAGTCCAAGTGTCTACCAGTAGATGAATGGATAAAAAAAGTTGAGGTAGGCCCTGGCTGGTTGGCTCAGTGGTAGAGCATCGGCCTGGTGTGCAGGAGTCCCAGGTTTGATTACCGGCTAGGGCACACAGGAGAAGCGCCCATCTGCTTCTCCACTCCTTCCCCTCTCCTTCCTTTCTGTCTCTCTCTTCCCCTCCCGCAGCCAGGGCTCCATTGGAGCAAAGCTTGCCTGGGCGCTGAGGATGGCTCTGTGGCCTCTGCCTCAGGCGCTAGAATGGTTCTGATTATGGCAGAGCAACGCCCCAGATAGGCAGAGCATTGCCCCCTGGTGGGTGTGCCCGGTGGATCCTGGTTGGGCGCATGCGGGAGGCTGTCTGACTGCCTCCCCGTTTCTGGCTTCCGAAAAATACAAAAAAAAAGAAAAATAAAAAAAAAGTTGAGGTACATTTACACAGGAATAGTACTCAGCTGTAAAAAGAAAGAAATTTTACCTTTGGCCACAGCCTGGATGGACCTGGAGATTATTATGCTAAGTGCAATAAGCAGTCATAGACAAATACTGTATGATTTCACTTATACATGCAATCTACTGAACAAAGTAAAATAAACAAAAAAGAAACTGACTCATAGATCGGAGAAACAGACTGACAGCTGTCAGAGGGGATGGTGATTGGGGGGCTGGGTGAAAAAACTCAAGGGATTAGGCAAAGGAGAAAAAACTTATAGACACAGACAACAGTGTGAGGATTGCTGGAGGGAAAGGGGGAGTGGGAGGTGCGGGGGGGAAGAAAGGGATAGATGGGACGGAGGGAGACTTGACCTGAGTGGTGAGTGAACAATGCAATATACAGAGGATGCATTATAGAACCGAATACCTAAAACCTATATAATTTAATTAACCAATGTCACTTCAATAAACTCAATAAAAAATTTTAAAAATAGACACATCAAATATGGCATGTTTATTACATCCCCCAGCATGATACAACAATAATTATCTAATTTAATTCCAAAGCTGTTGGTCCCAAATAGGGAAGTGCTTTAGTGCTTTCACCTTCTATAAGCTCTATTCAAATGATCACTTTGAATTTTGAGCTGTTTCCTCAAGATCATCCTATAGTATCTTTCTGGTAGATCAGCAGTGTCAAGGAAGGTCTGATCTAAAAATTCATCTGCTCTTTTTGGTTATGATACTTTCTTCAAGAGGCCCATGTTTTAACACTTATGTAACAATTCGGGATGTTAATGGAATATTTTGGTTTGGATCAATGTGAGGCCCAAACTGAATGAGAGTATGGTGATTCTGACCCAGGAGTAAGGAGTGGGGAAGGAAAGAAAGATAAGAAGACTAAAGGAAGACAGAGATTAAGGATTTTAAAAATTAATATGGGTTTTAGCCATTTCTGAGAGTGATATCAGAAAGATTAATTTTAGTTTGCTTTTTTTTTTCAGTGTTCTTGTTCAGTCTTCAGCTTGAACATGATTCAAAGTAGTCTGGAATCACTCCCTTGGGCTTAGAAACGAGCATTCTGAGCTGGGAAGATCCCATTCTCTTTCTCCCCTCGTTAGCAGAGGGCAGGATTTTTATATCCAAGCCTCCTATCCTCAGGCAACCCAAAGACATGCAGACAATTGCAATCCTCATCTGATCACTGAGGAACCTAAAGCTTAGGAAGTTGAAGTAATTTGCCCACAGGTTGATTCCTGAGTTCCAGCAATTCTGTCTTCATTCCACACACTGTTCTGTGCTGCTTCCCACCAACATTGCCATCATCATCACCGTCACCACCACTGTGCCCACTATTTGTGGGGGCTCTCTCCTACGCACTAGGCTCATCAATTGAACATATTGTCCCTTATATACATCACAACTTGCAAGGCAGATAGCTATTTCTGTTCCTACTTTACAGGAGAGAAAAATGAGTTTCAGAGAAGTTAAGAAACTTGCTTAAAGGCACACACCTTCCAAAATATCAAGCCCAGGATTCAAACCCAAGACTGTGAAACTGGAGCTTATTCTATCACACCGTGGTACTTCTTTGGCAGTTGTCTGACTAGTATGAATGTATGATACTGAGTCTATGAGTTTGTCATTACCCGCATCAATTCCTCTGATTACTCATTAGGGAACTCTAACCTCAACCTTAGGAATGGGCACATGACCAAGTCTTACCAGGCAGAACATTTTGTCCCCTGGCCACCATGATTGGAGGGGCTGGCTTCATGGGCCTGTGACCTGTGGAGTTGCACAGGACTCCATCCTCAGAAAGGACCCACCCTTGATTTAATGCTCAAGGGTCACTGTTGACATTCTTAATCATTTTTGAACAAAGTCCTCTGCATTTTCATTTTTCACTAAGCCCCACAGTTGTATATCTGGTCCTGGTGATTGGTCTAGCACTGGACACATTGAACAATAATCCACACCCACGAGACCCAGTTCCAGGACCACGCTGGACTGTTTGAGAATGCAGAGCTCTCTCTGCTGGAGTGCTGATGCCGAGTCTGGAGCTTCGGGGGCCACCCCTGGGCAGAAGCTGCCCGAGAAGGAAGCCAGAGGAAAGCAGATCGGAGCGAAAGAATGTTGTGATTAAATTATTGAAGTCCCTGGGTTTAACTGATTCCCTTTTACTTATTTTGACCAGTTTGGACTGACTGTTCATGCAACCCAAAGAGTTCTAAGCCTGTGGCAGACTGGCTCCTCCAGAGTGGGTTCTGAGACAGGGCTACGGGTGCAGGATGTTTGCTAGGTATTAACATCTGTGAAGGGAAGAGAGAAGAAGCAGAACTGGGCAGAGGAAGAGGTCAAATTGCCACCTCTTGCAGGCTCAGCAAAGCCTCAGCCAAACTGGCCATGAGCTCTGGATTGAATATTGGTCATCTAATATATCCTGTGTCGGGCCTGACATGGAAAGTGTGGGTTTGAGTGAAGGACTTGATGGCCCAGAGTTGTCGCTGACCTCACTCCCTGTAGCTGGGTGGCAAGTCCTTTTTTTTTGAGAGGTCACTGGGCCCACACTTTAACTTGAGTTCTTTAGAAAGCAGAACCCAAGACAAAAGCTTATATGCACAATTCTATTAAGAAGTGCCATCCTCTAGGTAAGCAGAAATAGGTGAGGGATGAGGCAAGAAAGGAGGGCTAGTCAATAATAGGGTGTGTTACAGAGTTGTTCCCTACTTGCTACTCAGCACAACACATTCTTTTTCTACACAGTCTATATCTATACATTGTTTATGGAACTGCCATGGAGATTATGGAACTGCTTAATTTCAGCGTAGTTAACAGTGATCACAGAGCTCTTTTCCTGAAACATAAAACCTCCTTTAAACAATTAAGACTCTCTGATTTGCTGAAAATCTATAATTTGGCTTGCAACACTTAAGGAAAAGAAATAAGTATTAGAAATTCATACAGGCTTGCCCACTGAGAGACAACGGAAGAGATATTCTAATCATGCTTTGTTTCTTCACATGTGTTCATCATATTTCCTGAGTGCTCAAATGTAACCTTTGTATTGAATAAAACACATAAAAAAATGGGATCCTTAAAGATGTTGCTTATACAGGAAATGGGGAATTATAGATTCCAGATCTGGACTTCTGGTTTCTGCCAGAAACTGCACACCTGTAGGTTGGGAAGTTCTGTCGTTTCCAGAAGTTGACATATATGGGAAAGGTTAAGAGGAAAAGGAGATAATTTTCAGAATGATTTCTTTTCCTTTCACATACTTGCTGTGGGTGCTGGCACATCTTTATTCTAGGTGGTCCTGCTAGTTGATGCAGAAACTTTGGTTCATTGGCAGATGGTTTTGTGAAATTATGAATATGACGGTGATTTGGATACCTCTCAAATAGACACTGTGAGAGGTGAACATAAGGTCAAAGTCAGGGATCCGAAATCTACGCCTCAAAAATATTTAGAACGAGACTTGTTTTCTTTGTTGCAGGATAGCAGATTGTAAGGGCCACTTCTGCTAAGTAGTATTCACAGCTGCAGAGGATGGAGCCCTGAACAGCTCATGTCACTCTATTCTCTGATGTAACCCCATCACCTGGTCATTATTTGTATATCATTGGTTTAGAGGAACAAAGAACCAGGCTCTCTACTTCCAGGCTGTGGGAAAGGCACCCCCTTCCTATTTTCATAAATCCCCCGAGGGAAGCCTTCCCTGTATGAGCTATCAAAACCCAGTTTGAAGAGGCCCCCCTCCTCCCACTATGCCATCAGAGGCTGTGTGTGTCCTTGTTCTGTAAGTCACCTTCCTGAGGCAGGGTCAATATTATTATTCCCAGTTTGCGTATTTTGCACAGTGGATCAATTTTCAATTCCCAACAACTGAACTTCCCAAATTTTTATATGATGAAACTTAACTCCAGTCACATGGGCATAAAAAATATGCATACTCACCAGAGCAGTGTTAAATTTCAGGAAGAAATTTTATTTCATCTTAAAAATATCATCTATAGTAGCCTAATTGTGAAAACAATGCATTCTCCATGGGGCCCCTTTTTTGCATATTTAAATATGGAAGAATGTGAGAAACCTTCATATAATTTTTATTCAGCTAAAATCAATCAAGTACAATGAAGAAAACACAACGTTTATAGTGTGATACATACATGCCTTTCATTTGTGTCTATATGAAATGCAGACATTTACAATTACATAACCAGAAGAATAAATTCGAATGTGTAGCAAAACAAGAAATGCATTTTAAATAGCCTTTAGAAACAGAACTGGGGAAGATGTCAGGAGTCCATAGTCATCTGTGTCATTGGTTATTTTGCTAGTTGGCCACTCAGATGGAGACCTGGCAGGCACAGGATTGAATTGGGGCTGATGGGCATGGAAGATGGAGTGAAGGTTTCCTGGAACAGCTTGAGATACAGCAACACAATAAACCAGGAGCACATGGTAAAGCCAGTATGGGAAATTTCTCCTGCCCATGTGAGGCATTCTTCTTTTTTTTTTTTACTTTTAAAAGAACTATTTTATGATTTGACTTAGATTGTTGATCATAGTGCTTTTTTATTTCAAATATCTCCTAGCTGTGTCTGTGTCAAATTTACAAAAGATATAACCATTATTTCCACAAAATATTGGAAGATTGGCCATTTGCTTATCAGTGTCTCTCACTGCTAATGTAACTCCTTTGGGCATGGATTATAGAAGCCACTTTCAAGCCCCAAGTGATGTGTGGGAAAGGGGGTGTGGGAAAGAGTATTCCCTGCTGTGACGGGCAGCTGCTGCTGTTGACTGCCACGCAGCTCTTCCGCTTGTCCTAACGAAACATAGCATTGCAATTGGAAACTTGTATCATGTGGTTTGAGTGGAGATGAATCTGTTCTCCCTCTAACACCAGCCATGGGTGTCACGTGATCCAAACTGGGCCAATGAGGGTCCTCCTAAAAACTTTTCCATGAGCGCTTTAAGGGTAGACTAGTTCATTCCAATAGTGTTACTAAGCTAGGGGGTTATGAGCTGTGGACTGCTGGCAGCCATTTTTATTAAGCACATGGAGGAAAACCTCCTAAAAACTAAAGCCAAGCAGAGCTGAGCTCAGAGATGGAAAGGAACCAAACTCATTACCCAATTTGAGTCTCTAGATCCAGCCAAGCTTGTTTTCAGTAATAAACCCCTTTTTTTTATTTTTGTGAGCTAGTAAACTTCCTTTTTGGCTTGATGTAGTTTTTGTCGAGTTTCTCCTATTACTTGTTACACCCCCAAAAGCCCCAATACACCTGCAGTTTATAAGGAGACAATACATATTGCCTATATTTACCAGTCCTGCTTATAGCCTAGGATGCAATCATACAACTAATTCTTGTCAATAGACTGTGAACAGATTTGCTCAAATGCTGGAGAGATGGTGTGTCTCTTCCAGCTCTCCTTCTTCTTTTGTGGAGACTGAAATGACATGTCCACAAGACCCCATGGCTAGAAGATGACAGGGCCTGCATCAGCCGGCCTCACACAGATTGTGCAGATCAGAACCCACTGTCAACCTTTGCTGTGCTCCACCATTAAGGCTTCAGGAGTACTTTGTTACAGGAACATCGGGGGCTTCTGATAGAAATTAAATTCAGCCTTAAAAAAATTAATATTTTTCTTTATTCCTCTGAGATTGAGCCTAGGATTCATGTCCATCAATTAGCATTTTTAGTGCTTCTTTCCAGCATAAGAAGCAGAGGGAGGAGATGCCAAAAAGACATAAAAGAGCCAAGAGTAGGGAGACAATGAGCATGGGAGGCCTCTTTATTATTGTGCATAGAGAGAGAGTGGGAGAGATCTTAACCTCAAAGGAAACCAACATATACTGAGTCCAACGGTGGATTGAGCACTTTACCTACATTATTTCATTCCATCCTCACCAAGAAACCATGAGATGTTATGATTTTCATTTTATTGACAATGCATCTGAATTCCAGAGAGATTAAGTAGAGCCACAGATTCCTGGCTGGAAAGATGCGGCTTTGAACCCTGTCTGTCCAGCTACATAGTTTAGCCCAAATTATTCTGGCATTGCTATTAATAGTAGTATAAATATTACTTACAGGTAATTCATTCCAGATTCATCCGAAATCCCAGTTTCTCTCTTAAACACAGAGAAAGCAAGATCCAGACATGTCTAGTCTGAGTCCTTGCACTCAACCACAGCAGGGTTGTAGGAGCAATCAGTATGCATACCTCCCAGTGCCCTGACACCGATTTCCCTGTCCCTGGATGCCGCTATGCCATGTCTTTCTCCTCTACACCTGGCCTGGGACTTGTCCTTAGCTTCGTCACTTCTTTGCTTGGGCACACAGTCAATCCAGGCTGCATAATCCCTTGTTTGCAGTTCCCCGTATTCTCTAAGCTATTTCTCTCTGCCTTGACATATTTCCTGAGTTGTTGGTCACCATTTCTAACTAATTTTTCCCCTAACATCCTCCTTTCAGACTAACCTACAAGTTTCCTAATCTAGATCTAATTATTTTTTTTTCAGCACTTATGGAAGACAGCCCTTCACCCCCCCTGCCAATTATCCTTATCTCTTTACAACATTAGCATTCTCAAAAAAAAAAAATTACTAAGCAATCATCTGCTGGGTTCCTAGTATACAAGATTTAAATTTCAATTCATAGTTATTTGATAAAGGAGATTATTTCTTCTCAAACTTCTTATTCTAGGCTCAAAAAGTGTCTCTTATTTTAAACCCTATGTGTTTGTGCCAAATATACACTGCTATCCAAAATGTAAAATAGAAAATTAAAGAGAAAATGGTCATTGTGGAATTCTTCTAAACTAGACACCAAACATAGGAATATCCCTGAAAGTCTGAAGGGAGTCAGTGGGCCTTCAATAATACAGAATCAGGTGACGCTATCCACTGCCTCACTGCCATAAGCTAAAAACAAAAACAAAATCTTGCAGATAATTACATAACTTTTCCAAAAGAAAGTCTGGGGAAGAGACTGGGATCAATTTTCTGAATTCCCATAAAAAGAAACTAGTGCTCATGAGCTATCATGGCATTTATGCAGTCACACTTAAGTAATGTCATTGTGCTGGAGCACAATCAGGGCTCCTTATGGCCTTGTGATCACTTAGATTGGTATTTATGAAGGCTCAGGCTGCAGACAGTGAGCCAAATCTGACCTTTTACCCACCAGCGGCTAAAATAATGCATAAAAGCCCATTTAGTACATCTCTGTGACCATCATACTGTCATGAACTCATCCCCACGACAGTGAATTCTATAAGCATTAATGGGTTTTATTCAACAAACACTCATTTTGTAGCCAGACAACTTTTGCCACTGACACCTGCCAATTTATAGTCTAAGAAAAAAATCACTGAGCTTATAGAGTTGTCACTTTGAAAATGAATATGGCTCATTATCTTTATTTATATCTTTCTGACTGTTCTAAATGATCAATCTGGAAGACCTCTGAAGCTTTCTGGGGAACAAAACTGGTTTTCAATCAAAATCAAACACTGTACTTTGCCAATTAACAATGGGTTTATTTCTGCATTAAGTTCTTACTAATTTTACTGAAGAGGAAAGGAAGCAGAGGTTTCTACCATCTGAACCTGAGCGATATCCCAGCATTGAAAGGTTGCAGAAGGAGATGGATGAGAGAAAGGCACCAGGTTTCTAGTTCCTTTCTGACCTGCCACTCTCTAGCCATCAAGTGATCATAACTCTTTGAATTTCTGTTTTCCTCAACTGTTAAACATTGTGGTTCGATCCAGAGTTTCTCTAAGGTACTGTCCTGTTTTGAAACATTCTTGTCCTCTCTAATGATTTCCTTCCTTCAGTCAGATAGGATATCATTGTTTTCCCTACACAGACTTCTGATGTCTCTAGCAGGCAAACTCCTTTTCAGCCTTTAAATCCCAACTCAAACATCGACCCTTCTTTGGTCCTCACTAGACTTAAGATACCTTCTCCTATGTTTACATTTACTTTATAAAGAGGACACTCTTTACACTATACTATATTACACAGAATAACAGTCCTCTAAAGATGTCCAGGATCTAACCTCCAGAACCTCTTAAAATATTACCTCACAAAATAAAAGAGAATTTTCAAATATGATTAAGTCAAATATCTTCAGAAATAGAGATTTTCCTGGATTATTCAGGTGAAGCCAATGTAATCACAGGTTTTTCTTTAAGAGGGAGGTAAGAAGGCCAACATTGGGAAAAGGAGATCTGATGTCAGAATGACACAATTTGAAGATGGAGGAAGGGGCCATGACCCATGGGATGTGAACCTCTAGAGACTAGGATAGGTAAAAAAGCAAACAACAACAACAAAACCAGAGTCTCTTCTGAAGCCTCCAGACAGAACACAGCTCTTTTTAACACCTTAATTTTAGACTTAAGACCTCCAAAACTGTAGGAGAATAAATCAGTGTTTTCTTAGCCAAAAACTTTGCAGTAATTTGTCACAGCAGCAGTTGAAAAAAGAGACTACAAAGACTACAATAGAAGATATAGTATACTATATTATAACTATTTTTTTTGTTTAACTGACTTCTTACCAGCCAATGAACTTCTTAAAGGCAAGGACCATGCATTTTTATCTTAATGTTCTCAGTCCATTGGCACATGGTAAATAGTCAAAGGCATTTCTTGAATGAATGAATGAATGAATGAATGAATGAATAGAAGAATAAATCTTGTTTTACAAAGATAATGTTAGGATTTAAGGGATAAATGACATGCCCAAGGCTTCACAGTAATAGGAGTGCTGCCCAAAGGCTGTGTTTTCTCTGGGATGTAGTATTTTTGTGACTACTATTTTCACTGAGAGTATAACGCCAAAAAAATTTAAGTATCGTTGTCCCTATCACTTTATATGAAACCACACTACACAAATCTGGACTCCTGTAGAGACTGGCTTTTATTTATTTATTTTAAAGATAATTCTTGTGATTCCCATAGGGAAAGAAAACTATTCAAACATTGGCAGAGTACTTTATATTATACAGTTTTACTTGGAGCTCTTTCAATGATTCCAATTTAATGCTAAGTAGTCCAGATTTTGAGTAGTAAAAATATTATGTGCACTTCATCTGTTTGTTTAAAATGGGTGCTCTAAACAAAAGCTACACTTAGCTGAAAGTTACCAGTGTCAGTGGGTGTAAATGCACGTATTTACACAACACATAACAGAAAGGAGACTGGAGGGAAGAGGGCAGGCAGAAAAGACCACCCACCCCCATCCCTTCCAGAGTGAAGGGACAGCTGAATTCCCGCTGGTCCCTCGTGATGGTTCCGTGCAGGCCATGACAGGAACAAGAACACATTTTTGAGCACAAGTCCTTGGAAGAAAGCACCAATGTGACTGCCATTTAAACTGCAGATGGTCAGAGTTGCCTCAATCTTTGTGCGAACAGCTGCTTGTTGTCTTCTCACTCTTCTAGGAGAGAGAGTTTGTTCTGGTGTCGGAGAGTTCTTTCGTCCAAAATGTACTCCTATTGGAAAAGGATCGGAGTTGGCTTAATGTCATTTTGTACAAAGAGTTCCATTATTTCAAAGCAAATTTCACTGAGAGAGAGAAAAGTCCATACACGTCCATTACAGGGACACACATTAGTTCAAATGGTTTGATTCTGCCAGGATTGCTCAGCTTATTATTTTAGAAGTTCAAATTCTGCTTTTCATCAGAAAATGCATATTTAAAATATCATTTATATTTATATCTAGAAAATCTTTAGGAACCATCAACTCTCAGATTTTTTTTTGAATGCCTATTCCTCAAAGGTGAGATAAAAGAATAGAATTTTGTATGTTCCCACAAATGACCTTCAGTCTCACTGAGGAGATGTCACCCACAGCAGTGAAATATTAGTGTACAAGGCACACACATGCATTACATATTTTCATTAAAAAGATATAATAAAATTATTAATTTTGAAAACAAAATATACATATTCTTTGACCATGCTGACAACCATTTTTGACTATTTCTTGCTTGCCATATGTGATCACAAACAGGAAAGCAACATGAGAAGCAGTATGTTTCAATGCTGCCATTATGACCCACAGTTTGGTTTTTGCTTCTCACATGGTATGGGAAAGTGGCACTCAATATATTTGGAAGTTTATGAATACATTTTTATAATTTAAGCAGTATAGTGGTTAAGAATTTTATTGTCGTGTATTTCTGTGCTTGCTACCTTGTCACTCAGGTCTCAGCTCAAATGTTGCCTCTTCAGAGAGAATTTTTGTGACAACCCAATATAATGTAGCAGTCTTACCTGTCACGGCTATATGATATTGTTTAATTTTCTTCACAGTCCTTATTTCAATTTGAAAACTTTCCCCCACTTATTTTTTTCTTGTGTGTTCTCTTCCAGCCCTCATTAGAAAGTAAGCTACGTAAAGCAGTAAGCTTATCTGCTTTTACAGCTATTCCCCAAGTGCCTAGAACAGGACCTCACAACTAGTAAGATCTCCTCCTCTACCTGGGATTGTATCAACAAAGCTATCTGTCTTTTGTCTAATTCGTGATGAATATTACTCAGAAAAACCCCCACTAAATTGACCATGACTAAATATTGCACACAGTAAAATTTATTATAAGTGAAAAATTTGACTAAACAATCGATTTTGTTGGGTAACATTGAAGATTCAAAGATTAATCTGAGAAAAATTATTTTGGTTGAAATAATAAACATAAATAAAACAGACAGTGGCTAACCACATATGGAAAAATTTGCTCTTGACTAAAGAACCAAATCTTCTAAATAAAATCTATGTCTGTAAAATTTGACTCTGAACAGTTATATTTGGTAGAAGTAAGGGTCATAAAAGAAAACTTAGAAGAGTAGAAGATATCATAGGTAACATTTGATATGTATGGGTGTAGGGGGAAACCCTGAAGGATAAATCAAATCTTCATCATAAAATTCATGAGAAAGAATTGATTTTGAGAAAAGTAATTTTAGTTAAATGAAAATGGAAAAAAATAGAAACTGTTTAAATGGTTTATATAGAAAAATTGATCAAATAATGAAATTGGTTCAATATAGTTTGATTCAAAAAATTCTTTCTCGTCAATGGTGATATAATCCTGATTAAAATGATTGTGTTCATAAATATGAAATCAATATATTTTTATGGTCAAAATGGTGGGATAACAATTTTCTACAATCTGGCTTTAGAGCAAAAGAAATAATAAACCACTAAATTGTCTATCATAAACATCCATGAAATAGACCAGTGTATAATGTGCTAAGAATAAAAAAAAATTATTGTACATTCTCAAGGGAGTGTCTTCAGAAAGAGAGTAGACACTAATTATCTGGCCAGCCTTAGTAAAGTCACTCTGCTCCTCTGGGTCTTTGACATATTTGACAAGAATTTGAAATTCCCATTTAGACTAAAATCAAGTACCGATAAAGAACTGATAAAGGAAAAATGTGTACACTAAGGATGGAAGCAGAACCAGTAAGAGGGTATCTTGGGCTAGCCTTTAGGGGCTACCAGTATTTAGGAGATAAGATGACAAAACACTGGAAAAAGAGGCAAAAGGGTTGCAAATAAATTATAGAATTGTGTGATGTGAGATGGCCTGAGGATCTGGACATATTTGAAAGCAGACGATCAAATAAATGCTACTGGGAGATAAGGAACAGAAAGAAGGCTCTTGAATTTGTCTAGAAGGCCAACTTTGCAATGGAAGCATTGGTGGTGGAGAATCATAGGAGAAAGTGGTCACTGGGAATAAGAGATTACTAGAAGGGTGAAGGGCCTGTTGCTTAGAGCTTTTTTGTTTCCAGTGACAGTATCTGAATTTGAACAAGCATAGGCAATAGTGTGATTTTATTGGCACACTTGTTCAATCTGCAGGTGGGCCATAGGTGTGGAAACCAGAGTTAACCAAAGCTGGTAACTTGAATTCTGCCTGGACTATTTCCTTACTCCATTTCTGTTTCTCTTTGAGTTTTGGCTTCATTTTCTCATATTACAGACTAAGTTCTAATAATCAGGCAGAAAAATTGTGGCTAGGAGTTCTTACACCCCAGCATTGCCACTGAAGAAGTTTCATTGATTCCAATGTTAAAATCTCAGAGCAGAATGACCAATCACTCTGAAGGTGCAAAAGGGCAAGCTATTCTTCAAAGCAAAGAGGATTATTGGTTCCCAGAACATGGAAGAGATATGGGGCAGAAAAAAATGATATGTTCACTGTAAGCAATTAGGAAATGTAAATGGTATTAAGATTGAAAACCAAGAAAAAGAACATGTCCAAAGATAGAGAGGAAGAGATAAAGTTAAGGAGAAGAGATAAAAACAAAGAAGAGATGAAAGTAAAAGATGAGAACACCAAAGTTGATGCTCCTCAACTGAGAAATTAACCAGAATGGGGCCTTGCACTCACAAGTAGCTTAGAGTAGTCCTCTTTTTCTACTTGGTTTCAGTCTTTTCTTGATTTCTCTAATTTCTACTCTTCTAGTGTGGTAAACTCATGGACTAGCCCACCTCCTTCACTCTTTGGTCCAGAATTTATCTTCTCCTCTTCTGTTCTGGCCTTTAATTCAGACTTCTCTTCCATAATGATTCCCTTGGAGCTGCACACCTGGGTCTCTGCCTCCTCCCCAGCTGGGCTCTGGGAAAGCTGGGCAACCACACAGCCAGGTCTCTTAAGACCCAGGATCGAATGAGGCCTGGAGCACAGATGGAGAACTCAGCTTTTGCAAAGAAGGGAGAATGGGCATATTTCTTTTAGACAAACTAGAAGAAATAAATGGATCTATTTCTGCAAAGATGGATTTAGGGAAAGCAGGAGATAGGTTTGAATAAAGAAAAGGGCAAATGAAGGATTTTGGTGTGGAAGGGGGCTCAATCTCTTCAGAAAAGGCAAAATCAACGCTATCTACTGCTAGAAAGGATAGAAAGTGTAAGCGCATAAGGAGTGTATTAGTCTCCCAAGGTTGCTGCGACAAATTACATGCTACAAACCAGGTAGCTTAGGACAACAAATTTATTCCCGCACAGTTCTGGAAGCTGGAAGTCTGAGATCAAATATGGTTAGGGCTGCATTTCCTCTGAAGGCTCTAGGGGAGAATCATTCTCCCCTCTCTGCTGTTGGAGGCTGTGGGCATTCCTTACTGTGGCTGCAGTATTCCAACCTCAGCCTCTGTCTTCACATGGCCTTCTTCTCTGTGTGTATGTTAACTCCCCCTTTGTCTCACTTGTCATTCGGTTGAGGGGCTACCTGGATAATTCAGGATGATGTCATCTCAAGACCCTTAATTTAATTACATCCCCCTCCCAAAATAAGGTAACATTCACAGAGTCTGCGATTAGAGGCATGCATGTCTTTTTGAGGACCCCAATTCAACACATTATAAGGAGAGAGGAGAAGGTTTGGATCAGCTGGTACAGAACGGCAGCCTTAGAGCATAGAATAGGAGAATAACTATGATTACTGAAAATAAATTATGTCCAAGTCGGAGTTGGACGTGGATTTTTCACCAGCCAACCCTGCATGGCTTTCCAGCAGCTTCTGGCAGCTTGGCAGCAGGAGCAGAGCAAGCAGGTAACAGAGGTAGCTCAGACTGGGGCGTCTATAGGTGGGCTTCACCTAGGGGTAAGGAGATGAAAGATCTGCCCCTTCCCACTTCCAGCTGCAGAACATGGCACATTGGAGTGAAATCGTGCCCTTTAAATCATCCTGTAAACCATTTAACAAAATAGTTATCATTTCTATTTGTCCCTTTCACTTGTCCCTATCTCTTCTTCTTATATCCCAGATATATTCTTACTATCCAACTCTACCTTCCTTCCTATACTCTCCCAAATCTCATATAAATAAAGCTTGAAACAAAATCTCTTTTCCGGTATATTCCAACATGTTTTCCCTATGAATGATGCCTGCAGTGACCATAGGACCAAGCACACGAATCACTGATAAAGACTCCCGACATCTCCTGGCTCTCTAACACCCTGGTGGCAGAGTATTGTCTGTATCACAAGGCTCTTAAAAAAAGCATTACAGAATTTTCATTTATTGATGAAACCAGAAATATCTCAAAAACCCAGCCTGTAGGTCATATTTCCAAGGCAGCGCTCGATAGTTCACCTTATCCTGGAAGGCTAGCTGGGGAAGTGAAAAAGCGCAGGTTACTTCACAATCTGCTAGATCTGGGATTTTTAAAGTTCATTTATCCTCTTTATCGTTTTCTGTCTTCTTTTTAAGAAGCAGAGCTCTCGCCTCAAAAAAAAATTATATCAAACAGATAAAAGTAGAGCTGCTGGGGTTGGGGTGGGGGAGGGAACTCACCATTGCCTCAGCCTGCTTCTCCAGTCCCCAGTGTCTTTCCCTGCAGGCCCCTGCTCTGATGTCCTCTGAGAACTTCTCAGGGATAATTTGTGAGTAGCTGCACTAGCTAAGTGTGGAGTAGGCTGAAGAGTGCAGAGAACAGAAGCAGCCTTCTGGTCCAGAGAAGTTCAATGTGTAGTCAAATTGCCAAATAGGTACATTGTGAGTGACTTTAAATAACACCTAGGCCAATTCTGATCTTTTGGGTCAGTTCTGGGGGTATCCAGCAATAACTAACTCAAGTTCAATTGCTCTTCCAAACAGAAACATGGAACTTCTTTTTTTTTTTTTTTCTTTCTCTGTGACCTTTGCAAGAACACCATTAAAAATATCTGGTATAGAAGTTTCCAAGATAAATGGTTCTATTTTCATTCGTGTTGACACCTTATCATTTTTGAGAAGGCTTATAGGTCCAATTAGGCCTCCAAAGAAAGGGTGAGGCCAGGCTCCATTCCATTCTGATGCCTTGTCTCCATCAAGCAACGTTATGAAGAGCATCCTAGACTATTTCCCCGCCCATTTTTTTAAGATTATTTTTTTTCTTTACAAAACTTCTTTCTTCTAATCTGAGGAATTTTTTTTATTACTTTAAACCTATTTATTTCGTAGCCATTTGACATGCTCAAAATAACACAACCCTTGCAAGATCTGCTTTTACTGCTTTACAATCTGTGATGCTCCCTGCTTGAACAAACTTGCACACATTAAAAATTTTAATAGAGGCATGAGGATTGCAAGGAGGTGTTAACAGGGCAGGCCTTCAAAATGAACCAAGTACAAAGGTATTTGTCAGAAGAAAAATAGTTCACTATTAACTTGAAATGGCAAGTGAAACAGTCACTGAAGTTAGATTTAAATGTTATTATTTGATAAAGTCATTCAGTAAGTCCTTTACTACAAACCAACAAATACTTATCCAGGACCTCCTATGTGAAAGAAATTATGCCAGGCTCAGTTATGTGGGCCCAGGATACAATGATAATTAAGACAATCTCTTTTACACAGAAATGACCATGTTACTGAAAGGATTAATCAACAAACGGTGGTTCCACACAAGGAACTAATTTAAGATAGATTTTGAATATTGAGGAGTAAGTAGTTCATCTGGGTGTGAAGAAGGGTGGCTAGCAGTGAGAATGGAAAGAGAAGACATTCAAAACTTGTTGCAGAGGCAAACTACGTGTGTGTGTGTGTGTGTGTGGTGTGTGTGTGTGTGTGGTGTGTGTGTGTGTGTGGTGTGTGTGTGTGTACAGGGGGTCCTTGGGTTATGACAGTCTCGACAAACAATGTTTCAAGTTTATGATGCTCATTCCCATAAAAAGCTTTAAAAAATTGAGACATGTGTGTTTTGGCTTATGCCATTAGTGTCGTACTTACGGACTACGTGGGCGAACTAGTGTGGCTGTGCGTGGTGGAAGAATAGGCAGTGATGTGGTATGTGAGTGAGGAAGACAAGAGACCCCAGAACCCAAGAGATTTACTACCAAGGGTTTGTCAGAAGGTTTTTCTATGGTAGAGGAGGGATTGACAAAATTTCAGGCTGAGGACCCCAGCGATGACAGATTCAGTAAGGTCTACAGAGCTGTTATGGATGCTTTGCAATGCTAAAGGCAGATTTTGGAAGAGAAAAAGTCATCTACCTGCCAGACTAGCCTGGAAAAATTCTTTAAGAAGGTAGAAAGGTCTGCAACAGATCCTGCACCCTCTACATTTGCTGTTTCTCAAGATGAAACACCTGTAGTACAGGTAGAATCACCTCCAGCGTCTCCTGCATGTTCCTTAGGCAACCCTAATTCACCTGACCCAGTATCTCCAGCACCTTCTGCAGGTTCTCCTGCCTCTCCAGCTTCCTCTTCCTAATAAGTCACTCTCTCCTTATTTGAAATGTCCCTTTCAATGTGCAAACCAACCACAGGAATAAAGGTAAGGAATTTTTTTACACTCATTTTTTTCTTTAATACAGTACAGTATATAGTACAGTATATTTATGTCCTTTTCCTTTTTCAGTGGCTTAGTTGTGTTTTTATGTTCTAGATTATGATTTTACAACTATGTTAGGATAGGTAAGTGACTAAGGCTAGGGTGTGTTTTGACTTACAGCAAAATTTGGGCTTAGTCACTGTTGCAGGAAGAAAACTCTATCATATCCCGAGGGCCCCGTATGTGTGTGTGTGTGTGTGTTTGTGTGTGTGTGTGTGTGTGTAACTAGCTACAGACAATTAAGGAGAAAAAGAAATAAAAGATAACTTTATGATTTAAAGCCAGTATTAATGAGAGAGTAGAGTGTCATCAGCAAGGGAGGGAAGGATAGCTATAAAATCATACCGTTTGCTTTGGATGGGAAAAGTTCAGGGGGATCAATATAGTTGCCAATATTGATAATCAAAAGATCAGAACAATAGGATCTTGGGTTCACCCAAAGTAAGAGATCAATATAGTTGCCAATATTGATAATCAAAAGATCAGAACAATAGGATCTTGGGTTCACCCAAATCATCTCATATAGTAACTCACAAAAGAGAAGATGAAATCCTCAAAAAAAATTAACAACACAACAACAATAAAACAAAAATAGAAAAAGAAAGAGGGGTGACAAAGCTCTGGGAGAAGAGAGTTTCAAAAGAAAACACAAAAAATATCCACAGCTACTAGAAAAGGAAGAGGAGGAGGAAGACTGATATGTTATTGGAATTGGTAATTAGCAGCCCACTGGGGATTTTACTGAGAGCTATTTTATGAAGATGGTGGTTTTTCATTACTTCATTGCCCCTGTTTATTCTTTTTTTATTATTATTATTCAGTGAGAGGAAGGGAGACAAAGACATAGACTCCCACATGTACCTGGAAGGATACACTGGGCAAGCCCTCTAGGGAAATATGCTCTGCCCCTCTGGATCATTGCTCCATTGCTCAGCAACCAAGCTCTTCCTAGCACCTGAGGTGGCGGCCATGGAGCCATCTTCAGTGCCCAGGGCCAACCCATTCCAATTGATCCATGGCTGCAGGAGGGGAATAAAGAGAGAGAGAGAAAAGCAAGGGGGGAAGGGGTGGAGAAGCAGATAGGTGTTTCTCCTGTGTGCCCTGACTGGGAATCAAACCCAAGATATCTACACACTGGGCCAGTGCTCTACCACTGAGAAAACTGGCCAAGGCCTGCCCCTGTTTATCCATAAGTTCTGCTACTTCAGAACTTGAGCTTGCAATCGCTTTAACTTGCTCTCTTGTCTTTATGTACCTTTTCAGTTCCCTTTGTTAATTGCTTTTTTATTTCCTCAGAATTTTCAATTCAATACCTCAAAGAAAGAGCTCACTAGTTCTAGAAGTTCATCTTGCTTATGTGCAGGCATTACAAATTGTTGTTCATCTCATGGATTATTGCCTCTTCTGCTGCAATTGTCTTAACAGGGAATGGCCCCCATCACCAGTGTAGGACTGGCCCCCCAGTAGCAGCTGGGGTGAGGTCAGCACCAAAGGTGACATGTCTAGTGTACTATGTCCACAATATGATGCTCTGTGTCAAAATGTTAGGACTCAAATTCTAAATGGTTCTTGAAATTTTAAATAATACCTACCAGGGAAGAAAAGTTCTCTTTACACCAGCATCTAATTAAGTCACAGGTCAATATTAATAACACCTTATGTTTGCATAGCACTTTGAACTTTTTAAATGCCTCTATAAAATGTTATTCTAAAGAGGTTCCAGCCTGACCAGGCAGTGGTGCAGTGGATAGAGCATCGGACCAGGACATGGAGGACCCAGGTTCGAAACCCTGAGGTCACCACCTTGAGCACAGGCACATCTGGTTTGAACAAGACTCACCAGCTTGAACCCAAGGTCGCTGGCTTGAGCAAGGGGTCACTTCCTCTGCTATAGTCCCCTGGTCAAGGCACATATGAAAAAGCAATCAGTAAACAACTAAGGTGCCGCAATGAAGAATTGATGCTTCTCATCTCTCTCCCTTCCTGTCTGTCTGTCCCTCTCTCTGTCTCTCTTTGTCTCTGTTACAAAAATAAATAAGTAAGTAAATAAGTAAATAAATAAATAAATAAATGGGTTCCAAAGGCAGAACAATATGTATAAACATATTCTACAAGTGCAAATGAACTGATAAAAAAATATATGATGACTATGTCTGATCATAACAAATTGTCACAGTGTTAGGTGTTTAACAAAAACAATAAAATCTACCAACTGCCTTAGTTCTCTAACTTCAATGACTCTTCTAGCAATTCTACAGGTCAGCGACAGTAATTATTAATTTGGAAGCCCAAAGACTTCACCTCTCTAAATTCCATTATTACTATAGAAATTGATATTAGGTTGTAAGGATCCATGTCTCTTTCCCTGGATTTGGTGCCTTAAACATAATGTTGAAAGTGGGAAGAAAGGTCAGGCCCATACAAAACAAATTCATCCAGTTCAAAACATAGCAGGTCTTCTGAGGTTTACCGTGGCAACAAGAAAATTGAGGCATCATGAATTAGTTGAGGTCATACCATTGCTTATGGGTAGCAGCTGGACAAAAAAAAAAAAAACCCTATCTCCCAAGTCTCAGCCTTTAGAGCCCTCTCCCCAATACCCCATCATTGAATAAGTAGTGTGTTATTAGAAGATGGAGCAAGAAGAATGAAAGGAAAGAAATATTTTGACTTCTGACCTCCCCATCTCCTTTAATTTATTAAATGTTACCACTCTCCACCTAATTAGTTAAGCTGGAAACATTTTCTTTTTTCTCCACCCATCCACCAACAATATAAAAGAAATCACCAAGTTCTGTCAACTTACCTCCAAAATATACCTGGAAAACATTCCCTCTGCCCTGTCTCCATGGTCACCACCTTCGTCCAAGCCCCACCCCCTGGGACTGAAGACTGCTGTCACAGCTTCCCAGTCGGCCTCCAGGCTTCCGCGCTGGCCTGCCCAAAATTCACATGAACAGACTGGCCAGCGTAATCTTTTTAAACAAAAATCGTATCGTGTTTCCCCCCCTCTATTTTGAATCCTTCATTGGCTTCTAGTTTCTTTTAGAGTAAAATCTAAACACCGTACTCAGGCTCTGCACAGTCTTGGCAGCTATGCTGAGATCACTCACTCTCCCCTCGTTGACAACTCCAGGCACAGCAGCCTTCTGACAATTCCTAGGAAGTGCCAAATCCGTCCAGCCTCACGGCCACCATGCAGTTTCTTCCATCTGCCTGGATCATGATTCCCCAGCTCCTTGCCTGTCTGGCTCCTACTCATCCTTCAAACCTCGCCCTCACGGAAGGCCACTTTGTGACAACCTAATTCAGGTAGCCACCTACTCCCTCCCCCACCCCAATTGTTCTTTGCTGCATGACTCTGTTTATTTCTTTCCCAGAGATCATCCCAATCTATATAGATTTTATATGTATGTGGTTATTTATTGTCTTTCTTCTTCATTGCAATATATCCTCCACAAGCGCCGGAATCTTATTTGTATTATTTTTCACTACAGCCTCAGGGCCAAGCCCAATGCCTGGGCTACAGCCCATGCTGCCACTACTACCTCTGAAATACATCGTACACACATACTTTCTCTTCCCTGTCTCCACTGTCACCATCCTAGTCCAAACCACCATTATCTTTTCCTTGGACTAATACAATACGCTCCCAGTGGACCTTCCTGCTTCAGCTGTAGCTCAGCACTTAATATTTGTGATGGAATAAATAAGCATATTGTTGAGGGGATCGTGATATCTAAAAGAGATGGAAACCCACACCCTATAGAAAAAAACCACTTAGTTTTTTCCAGACTCTGAAAGAACATCAAACAAATCACACTAGCTTTTGCTACTAAGTGAATAACATGAGGCATTTTATTCAAGCTCAGGCACAACTCAGCGAAGAGCAACATGGGAAACAGAGAGCATTCGATTTTTCCATGTGTGAGTTACTCTTCAAGTCATACACATGGGACTTCTAGGCTCCAAAGTAAGAGCCATATGAAAACAAAACAAAACAAAACAAAAACAAAAAAAACAAAACCCCCCACAAATGCCCAGTTTCTCAACCACAAACACTCACAAGAAAAATGGTAACCTAAAAAGACATCCACAGCCCCAACCCTGACCTGGACTACATCAGAAGAAAATAACCCGGAGACTTTTCTCTAATATCTATATACCTAAGCGGTTGGGGGCAGAGGGGTTGTAGGTCCCAGATGAAAATATAGAAGCACAGTTAACTAAAAAGACAGCTCAAAAGCTTTCAGCACAGCTTTGAACTAGTAAGAAGAGAACGGTAGCTCCTGATAGCATTTCCACATCGTCAGCCCCAGAAGCAGCCCCTCAGCCGGGAGGGGAGAGAGCGCAGCAGAGGAAGCACGCAACCCCTCCCGTCAGGGTACCATCCCTATCACGCCAGGCTTGTGCCACCGTCTCAGCTTGAAGCCCACCAATTTCAAGACACCCCAGGCACTCTCCACAATGCACGCTCACAAAGGAAGCGCAAACGTGTAGACATATGGACGCTGCCAGCTGGTTGGGTTGGAGGCGGAGGGTGCTTCAAACTGGTGGGTCTAAGACAGGGAGCACCTGCTACTTGCCTCATTTGAAGGGACTTGGAGGGTGGAAAAATCATCCCGAGGTGACAGAAACAATTATGGAAGTTTGTCTGGAACTGACAAAAAATGCATTTGACTGGCACAAGCAATTAAGGCTGCCTTCTTCCGCATTGGCACCAGGCGACCGCCCCAGGTCAGAATTCAGCAGATGCCACCGCGAATGCCAGCATCGTCTTGATCACACCTTTCTCTTTGCCGGTCCTCACCACCTCTCATGTTAATTCAGTGCAGTCCTGTGACACAGCCTCTGAGGCTCGATTGCATCCTGATGGAATATTCTACATGTCACCAGTTAGCTTCATCCGGGGTCTCTTCCCACCTCCTGCATAGACTTGTAGGCTGGCGCTGACCTGAAATCCTTCCTCGTGGTGAAACCTCAGAGCTTAATCCATTCTAGTCGGTCTGGCTTTGAGCCCCAGAGAAAATGGGATTTCTATAAAACGTTCACTTTCAAGAGAGATTTGCTCCTTCACAGCTCCTTCTCCGCGTCACACACCATTTACTCACAAAATGGTGGCTATCGTCTGAGGCAGAGGCTCGGGCTGGTTATGCGTAAAAGGGCAAACTCCCGCATTTGCTATGTCTCTTAATGAGGCTCCATTGGGTTCACGCGTGCTGGGAGTCTTCGGCCCTAAGCATCTGTATCACAAAACATACCAGTTCACTCATTTCTTGCCTCCTTCAACTATCATAATTTGACACAGTGACAAAAACATGGACATGCCATTGTGAATTGGGCACCCCACCATTTGTCCATGTTGCAAAAGCATCAGGAAGGACCCCCTCACAGCCCAGCACAAGTGCATGTGTGGAACCAGGAGCCCATGCCTTCTTCTCTGGGAGTCTATGCAATGTGCCTAAGCCCCAAGGAGCATTTCAGAAACAGCACTGACTTGACATTGAAGGGCCCTTCCTCTCCACTTGGAGAGTATGGTGTTCCTTTTCTGTTCATTACCTTCCCCCAGTCATTCTCTGCTGTTCTCGGTCCTGCCCCAGAAGAATGACTCTTGGTGGATAGTGTCCCCCAGGCTTTGAGTCAATAGGCTTCTGCTTAGGGGAAGCCCTGTCAGGAGGTTGGAGGTGGGGGAAGAGCCAGGTCAGGGTAGTTCTTCCTTCATTCCCTCTCAGCTTTAGTCTTCAGTCTCTTAGAGTAGCTGTATCCTTCCAGGACTAAAAATACACACCAGAAAATCCTTCCTGCTAGGCTCCAGGTCTTAGGTCTTACACCACTATTTCTCTCCTTGACCTCCAGTGCTAGCTGTGCCTTCCCCCTAGTCTTTGGGTGCCTCACCATCTTTTAATTGCCCCTTCATTCTGTCCACACCTATGCAAGTAGTCCCACCATTAAGGGCTCTGCATTTGAACCTCTGTGTGAATTGTTTTTCCCTCATACAGATACAAGCACCTGTCTGGCTGAGAGGCCCATCCCTGCCCCTGGAAATCTGGTTTTAACACTCAGAGATCTCTGCATCAAGTCACTCTTGCTACTGGTTTGGTTTGTCCTTGGATCACTGCCCTAATAAAACATTTCAGCATTCTTTTGAGCTCATGTTGTGGCTTCATTTTGCTAACTAGAAGTGTTTCTTGTGATTGAAATTTTGGTTCCTGGTCTGAATACCCTGTCTGGTAACTTAGACTTTCTAGAGCTCAAATGTTATTTTCCTCTTGATAACTTCCCCTGCCCCAAATCATGGCACCTGAATTCCTGCTGAAAACTTTGCTTCCTAGTATGCTCACCCAGTTAGATATCTAACTAGTGTTTGCCTTTTGTCTCCATTCTGCTGTGCTTTATTACTGTTGATTGCACTTCCAAAAAGACAATGGCTTACCACATCAACCAGGAAGAACACCTATTGTTTTTTCCATATTCTCCACATTGCATGTACCTAATCTGCTTCACTGAATCTCCAACCCCAAGTCTACCTCCTAGGACCAGGGGTCTCCCCATGTGCACCATCTTGCTGATGTTTATCTACACAACTCCAAAGATAACTGCCTGCCAGGACAACCACTTTCTTTTCCCATGTTTACCGCATATTATGTCTTACCTGCAATTTGATTAATTGATGACAACTCCCCACAATCTAGTCAATAGCTACCTACTTCAATGAACCCACATCTGAGTGCCAACCAATCAGAAACAGTCTCATACTTTTGAGGCCAACCAATCAGTAGTGGAGTCACTCCAGCGGCAGTTCTGAAACCTAACCAATCTGGTTTGCATGACCTGGTCTTTGATTGCTTCTCTAGTCTCAACCAACATTTACAAACCCTCTACCTCTGCTTTTCATCCACAGAGGCTTTCTGTTCCTTCAACCATCTATTCCTCCACCCCTCTTAGTTTTAAGACTTCACATATGTTTTTCCTTCTGGAAGCTTTTCTCCCCAACACCCACACTTCCTCCCAGCTCTTCCCTGTTCCTCAGAGACATCACTTCTCTGGAAAAGCCTCCGTAGGCCCACCAGCAGAGGTCAGACCCTGTTATAGCTCCCTTCACTTAGTAGAGCTTATAGGTATATATCTATGTGTATGATTATTTGACAACTCTGTCTTTCCCATAAGACACTGAGTTCCACCAGACCAAAACCATCTGTTATATTCACCATTGTGTCTTCAGACTCTAGCACGGTGCTTGAGCATATGATAGATTTTCAGTAAATGCTTGATGAATTCATGCTTGAATGAATTCATTCCTATTTTCTGATGCCAGCCTGGACATGGGAAAGGTAACAAAACATTCCTAAATTAGCTCCCCTGCCATGATACTTGAGGAGGAATTTGCAGACTCTCACATGCCCCTGAATGTTGGATGGCTTCCTCAGACCCCCCATGCTGTGCATTGAGGTAACAAGGCATCCGCCATCTTTGGCAGCTTGCATCTTAGACTGGAGAAAGAAGCATTGGTAAAGAATGTACCGATGTATGAGTGCTCTGAAAAGATATATGTTTGCTTAGTAAGTGCTATCTGAGTTTGTTTTCCCCTAAAAGCAGAACACAAGACAAGAACATGTGTAATTTACTTGGGAGATAATCACAGAAGTAGGAGTAAGGAAGCAGAGAAAGTGAGACAGGGGTAATGGAAAAGCCAGTATAAATATGTGTTAGCACTGGCTAGGTAGCACAGTTGGTTACAGCGTGTACTGCTGTGCCAAGGTTTTGGGTTTGATTCCTGGTCAGGGTGCATAAAAGAGTCAATCACTGAGGGCATAAATAAATGAAACAACAAATTGATGTTTCTCTGTCTCTCCCATCTACTCTCTAAAATCAAACATTAGAAAAAAATATTTTTGTTTTATTTTTTAGAGAGAGAGAGAGAGAGAGAGAGAGAGAGAAACAGATAGACAGACAGGAAGGGAGAGATGAGAAGCATCAATTCTTCATTATGACACCTTAGTTGTTCATTGATTGCTTTCTCATATGTGCCTTGACTGGGGGATTCCAGTCAAGCCAGTGACCCCTTGCTCAAGCCAGTGATCTTGGGTTCAAGTCAGCAAACTTGGGCCTCAAGCCAGTGACCTTTGGGCTCAAGCCAGTGATCATGGGGTCATGTATGTGATCCCACACTCAAGCCAGAAATCCTACCCTCAAGCAGGTGAACTTGCGCTCAAGCCGGCGACCTCAGGGTTTGGAACCTGGGTCCTCAGCATTCCAGGTAAATGCTCTATCCATTGTGCCACCACCTGGTCAAGCGAAAAAAAATTTTTTAAAGGATGCATTAGCAAGGTTGCCACTATAGGTAATTGGGGGGGGCAGATTCCATTTGTCTGGGACTTTGGGAAGTATAAAGAAAGCCTCCTAGAATTATCTATCAAAGGACAGAGAGTAGGGCGTTTATCTGCAGGCTCCCATCACCCCTTGGTTCAGAATAACTTCATGGGCGTTAACTCCTTCCCACTTCCAGGCTGCACAACTTCTCAGGCATTAGCCCGAGTGCCACCCACAGACATTCAACATGATGGTAATGGGAGCAGCAGTGAACAAGTGGCTCTGATATGTAATTTCAACCTAACTGCCAGGAAGACAACTTCTAGGACAGCACATTTCATGCAATAATCAGAAATTCGGAATAGAAAATGCAGGCACTAGATAAAGACACTCTTCATCTGTGATGATGATCATGGTTTTGTTCAAACTGACAATTTAAGTTGCCAATGCTGCTAACTACAGAGCAGGCTATCCTGTATTTCTTACCAAGATGCATTGATTTTAGTTCTCCCACGAGCTTCTTGACTTCTTTTTCCTCTTATATCAAGGGGAGTGACAAGTCACAAGCGTCCCTGTGAATAAGGTCAAGAGGGAGAAAGAGAGGCTATTTCCTGCCAAACTTCATATCCTTCATGTGCAGTTGTATGCTGCCGGATGACAGCTCCTGCCAAAATGAGTGCAAGCACACAGCCGGGCTTTAAGAATTACACAATGTGTAATGTGGTTTGAACGTCTTATGGCTCACATCTGTATCTCCCCTGCCTCCCTTAATCTCTCCACAGCCCACTGCCCCCTTCACTGACTGATTGCAAAGGCAGCCAGCCAAACTATCAAACTCTGAGATTTAAAGATCGACTGATGACACTGCAGGTCCATCCTTTCCAATCTGCGCTGAGCCGTCCACCACCAGTCAGGGCGATGGCCGCCCTCACTCTCCGTCTCACCTCCCCACCTCCCCCAAAGCCACTTCAGCCCCCAGGGGACCATGAATCCTTAAAAACAACAACAAAACAACAACACGGGTTCATAACCTGTTTGTGTTTGCAAACACTTCTGGAGATCTCTATCTCATTGTCTTGTGTTACTCAGTTGACAGGTATTAAAACCCACAAACGCATCCTTTTCCCTCGGGTGATTAATGTACTTCTGTCTTTCTACAAGCACAAAGTACTCTTCCTTCAGGCCACAGCATTTGATAAAGAAATAAATCCTTGACATTATTAATTCTCTGGGCTGAGATTTTGTTTAATAACTGTTTTGTCAGTGATAGATCTGAAGAGGTAGGTTGAGTGTGTGCATGAGAGAGAGGGAGGGGGAGGGGGAGAGAGAGAGGATGGGAGAAGAGTGGGGGAGAAAGGGGAGGATAATTTGATTGTGGCCTAGAGAGTAGGCAGGCTGATATTTCAAAGCACCTCTTCATCCAGAATTGGAGCGCTGGTGTGACAAATAGTGGCTTTCTCCCGCTTCCCACCATTCTATCTGATCAGGTCCAAGCTGGCCAATCACAGCACATGATTGGGAAAATATTTTCTTCGTGACATTGAGGAGAACAATCCCTGGCTAAGGGGGGGGAGGGGAACACATTATAAAATAAATGGAAAAGCATCAATCAGCTGGTTGGAGGCAAGTGATGTTTTTATTTAAATGATTTTTTACAGAGATACCAAAGCAGTTCAGGGGAGTATTTGCATAACAGCTATTGCCTTTTCCCCTAGATGGTGGGTTTAAGCAGAAAAATGAGCAATGGATAGTTATCTGTGAGGCAGGTCACACGGCAGCTGATAAATCACTTGTCTAATTTGGTGTGATTTGAATAAAAGTACAAAAGTAGTTTCATCACACAAATATACTCACGCACACTCTTCTGATGAAAGAATGGTCAAATTGCAGAAGAGAAAATAGTTTCCCTTTTGGGAGGAGCCTCATTCAAGGTTTTAGCGATTGGCTGCATGCTTTTATACGAGAAAGGAGACAGGCCTGATTCCTGAACCATCACATGGAACAGACTCTACCAAGACCCAGAGCTGCTCAGTGAGGCCCTGGCATAAACTTCTACCCTCCTGTTGTTCCCAAAGATAAAGGAAGACATGTGTTTGTAGGACTCACAGGTCCACGAACTCAATCCAGATGGTACATAACTCACTGAATGAGTGAGATATGTCATTTCCAGACTATAAAAATAATTCACTGCCTCACCTTTTTCTAAAGGGGCTCCATAATGTGGTGCTTTCACAACTGCCCCTGCAGCTGCAGCCCCTCAGCCTCTGCAAGGCCCCGTCAGCCCCACTGGTGCCTAGCGGAAGACGAAGGGCTTACGCTGCTCTGAATGACATGTGCTTCCTCTTGGATCTTGAAAAAATTTTTCTAATATTTATAAATATATATACATATAACTATATCAATTATATATATATAAATATATTTCCTATTTGTGATACCCCCAAATACTTACAGAGATAATTTTTTCAAATGCACTAATAATAAAATGCAAATATGCTACAGTTTTTGTTTTCCTTTCTTAAAGGACGGAAACTTTCACAACAGAATTCATGGATTACATAGTAACCTGAACTGGACCCGGGTGAAATAGTGCAGAAAGCTACATTGCTTATCAGTTGCTCTTCCCTCTGTCTTTCTCACCTTTCATTCTGCTACCTCCTTACCCCCAACCCAGGGTCACCATGCGCACGAGCACACACACACGCACACACACTCACACTTGCAGACATGCAATTTATCTCTCCAGTTCAAATCACCATTTACCGCTTTCATAAAATGGTCCCTTTGGTTACCTCCCTGAGGTCTGCCCTCCCTCCTAAGACAACACAGACAGCCAGCCTTTACCTGATTCCTTCCATCCACCCTAAGACAATCCAGTTGTCTCTTTGGCTATATTTGCTTTCCACCCCTCACCCCCTGGCCAGGAAAGATTCCCTCTTTCCATTTCGAACTACTTAAAATCCACCCAGATTCTACCTCCAACATTCCAGTTTAAGTACGTTCCCCTCTCAGCACCTTCCTTCTTTCTGCACTCCTCAAGTTTTCAGACAAAAATTGTTTTTATTGTTTTTGCATCTGCATTTTTTCTGCCAGGTTCTAAGCTCCAATAAAGGCAAGACAGGTGTCTGCAATTACATTGAATAACACATACACATACACACACTCCATCCAACATTGTTTCATTGCACAGAGCCAGTACTTTGTAAAATCAGAGACGTCTTCTCACGGCAAGGGATATGAACCTCACTCGTCACACCCCAGCCTGGAAGCGGTGACTTTTTCTGCCTACGTCGGTCCACAGCAGGGGTCCCCAAACTTTTTACACAGGGGGCCAGTTCACTGTCCCTCAAACCATTGGAGGGCCAGACTATAAAAAAAACTATGAACAAATCCCTATGCACACTGCACATATCTTATTTTAAAGTAAAAAAAAAAAACAAAAAAAAAAAAACGGGAACAAATACAATATTTAAAATAAAGAACAAGTAAATTTAAATCAACAAACTGACCAGTATTTCAATGGGAACTATGCTCCTCTCACTGACCACCAATGAAAGAGGTGCCCCTTCTGGAAGTGCGGCGGGGGCTGGATAAATGGCCTCAGGGAGCCGCATGCGGCCTGCGGGCCCTAGTTTGGGGACCCCTGGTCCACAGGCTTCCCAGGGAGGCTTTTGTGTGACTCCTCCTGGGTCTGAAGTTCCATTGCGGAGCTCAGGGCCATAGGGGACAGTCAGGGCTGCACGGGGCCATCCCCAGATCTCAGGGCAGCTGTGGTGTCCACAGCTGTTGCCATGTGCTGGGAAGTCCTGCTGGCCCGAGGTGGGGATAGCTTCTGGAACTTAGCCCCAGAGTGATTTCTGGATCGGTCCTTCCCAGGGGAAGAGAACCGCTGCCTTTATGGCTGAGGCAGAGCAGCCACTTCCTCACCAGACCTGGGAAAACGGCCTTCGGACCGTCTGCGCATGGAGGCTCTACAGTCAGAGGGCAGGCCGACCTTTGCGGTACTTAAGGCCACGGTGCCTGCAGTGCCTGCTCCAGGGCAGAGAGCTCTTTGGTTGGTAGAAAGAGCCAGGTTAGGGTCCCGTGCTATTTGGGGTCGCAGCCGCTGATCAGAGTGAGGTTGGCGTAGGGATTCCGCCCGTGGTTTATACCGTGGGAGGAGCCAGCTGCTCCTGGAGTTCGCTCCCTCCTTCACCCGTGGGAACTTCTGGGTCTCACTGGTTCCGGCTGCAGCAGAGGCTGAGGGGCTCACACAGCAAAACGACTTCTCAGTTACGGGGACAGAAGTCTGAGATCAGGGAGCCACCTCCTAGCATCATCCCGTTAGGGGAAGGAAGGGTGTCACCACATGAATTGGGGGCACGTCAGTCCGAAGCACAGAGACAGCAGACATGGAGAGCTCCTGTCTGGAAAACTGAACTGCAAGATGTTTTCGCTGGTGGGAAGTGCCTGCCGCACACCTTCAGCCTCCAGGTCTCCCCAGACATGAAAAACCCAAGAATAGCCCTCGGCTGACAAGAGGGCTTCCTTCCGCCTGCTTCTAAGGGAGGGTGGCATCTTCCCCTTTAATAAAAAACCCAGGGCAGGCATACAATTACCTGACAGGTGAGACATTCACCACTACTTAATTAAGAGCCCTTAATCCTGCCAACAAAGAAAGGAAAATCTCTCCATTTAAAAAATATTGTAGTGGATCAGTGGGTGGGTGTGAGTATGTGTATGTGTGTGTCTGTGAGAGTACACACACATGGACAGCATGTGGACAGCATATGCAGGGCACGTGACTATCACGGGGATAGCATGTGACCAACACGTGGAAAGCATGCACTGTCACATGACCAGCACATGACCAGCACATGGACATCATGTGACCAGCAGCAGGACAGCATGTGACTGACATGTGGACACCACATGGACAATATCTGACTGTCACGTGAACAGTGAGCAAACAACACATGGTCAGTTTATGCAGGGGTCTGTGAGATAGTCTTTTTACCTTATAGATTTTACATCTAATGTATTTCAATGGTGATCTTAGGATGTAGAGTTAAAAATTGTTTTCACTTATTTGGTTTTTAAATTTTACTCAGAATAAAGATGGGTCTTTGAAATTTCCAAATGAACTATAATAATGTTCAAGTCTTCTTAACAAAGGAATTAGGAAAACTGAATGCAATAAGAATCATTATGGTTTCAGGTTTTTTGAAAGTAAAATATTGACTTAAAAATATAGGCTTAAACTGGTTTCTTTCTTTTTTTCTTTTTGTGACAGGCACAGAGAGAGGGATGGATAGGGACAGACAGACAGGAAGGGAGAGAGATGAGAAGCATCAATTCTTTGTTGTGGCACCTTAGTTGTTCATTGATTGCTTTCTCACACATGTGTTGACCAGGGCGCTACAGCAGAGCAAGTGACCCTTGCTCAAGCCAAAGACCTTGGGGTCATGTCTGTGATCCCACGCTCAAGCCAGCAACCCCACAATCAAACTGGTGAGCCCGCACTCAAGCTGTCGACCTGGGGGTTTTGAACTTGGGTCCTCTGCATCCCAGTCTGATGCTCTATCCACTGCACCACTGCCTGGTCAGGCTTGTTCCTTAATTCTCCAATCTTCCAGTCTCTATGAGAATGAGAGAATTTTTACAGGTCAGCAGTTTTCATGATGACCAACTAGTGAGCTAGCATAGAGCGGTAGGAATGTTGCTTTTATTCTCCTCCACGCATAGCAATCAGGTGCCCTCACAGCCACCGCTGCAGCCTGTTACCTAATTCCTGCAGGAAGCCCGAAGAACATAGTTTGACTCTTTAAATAAGAGTCAGGTTCAGCAAAGCAGGCCAGTGTGACACTGTTTTGATACAGAAACCCAGCCAATTGGATAGTAACGGTGGCCTCTCAGAGTGCATATATGGGTCACTCTGTATTCTAACTGTTGTATTATTTCTCATCTCAGTCCTTTCTAATCTGAGTACAGTAAGTAGTGCACTCTCCAGTGTCTTCAGAAATTATTTTTCATGAAGCACTGGTAAAGTGCATCAGATTTAAAGATTTCCCTTCACATTTTGTGCTTTATTTGATATCCTCAGTTTAGCTTTCTATTCAGAGAAAAGACTAAAAGACTGCATGATTTTACTTATATAGGATTTTAGGGAAGGCAAATCATAATAACTGCAATCCATAGCAGTGGCTGTCTGCAGTTATGGGGGAGGTAGGGAAATGAACTGACTACAGAAAGGCGAGAGGGAATATTGTAGAGTAGATGGAAAAACTCTGAGCATTATTGTATTGAAAATTACAGAATGAGAAATACTGATCAAAACTCAAGAATTAGTACTGTAAGTAGAGGTGAATTATATTTCATATACACTACCTGATAACAAAAATTTTTAATAATCCATTTGAAAGTTCATTTTTACAATTTATAAAACTGCCAGAAAAGGCAAAAAGAACAGCCAGTGAGGCATTCTCTTTCTGTCTTGTGTAATCACATTATTTGGGTACGTAGGTGAATGTTACATGACTCAGATAATGTAAGTAGGTAGGCATAAGCACCTAATCAGCACGTGGACAGCTCACGACTGTCATGTGGACATCACGTGACCATCATGCGGATGGTTCATGACTGCCGTATGGACATCACGTGGACAGCTCACGACTGTCATGTGGACATCACGTGACCATCATGCAGATGGCTCATGACTGCCGTATGGACATCACGTGGACAGCTCATGACTGTAATGTGGATAGTGCAAACAACTCATTGTCAGCTTGTGCAGGGGTCTGTGACAGAGCTGTTTACTACTCACATTACAGGGGAAGCCCAGTGATGCCTGTCAGGCAAGCAAAAACCGCGCCTAAGTAGCTCTCTTCCTCTTTTTGTACAGTGGAGGAGGGAGGGGAAGCACTACTCAGAAGAGCAGAAAACACTGGCCTGTGCATGGGAATGTCTGACCTTCCCCTCAGTATACAGTGTGGGAACTTCCCGGGACCAGGCTGCATCTCCCCTTCTTTATGGCTGCTGGCCAAACAGCTATCTAGCATCTTGGGAGGGAAAAGGCCATGTACAGCATGAAACCCACAGATGGGCAGGACCCCTGGGCTTCGCTGGCCCCTGTCCAGTCCCCATCCTGCAGCCAGTGTCTCCCAGTGGTGGGGGTCCCGTGGGAGTCAAGGCCGAGCAGGACAGCAGAGGGTGGTGGGCTCAGACCCAGCACACCCGGAGCTGCAGGGGCAGGAGGCAGCCCCACATCCTGCTGCTGTCCCTCCACGTCTCTGAGGCTGACCATGTGTAATGCCGGTGGTCGAGGCCAGGCAGGTTCACATTGGATTCAGGCAGACGGTAGAGAAACTGCGGAGCCGGAAAGTGTCGGGCCATACCCGTTTATTGGAGGCTCGCAAAGACAAGTGAGCAAACAAACAACAAAAGGGAAAGAGCTAATAAACAAAGGAAAGCTGCTATTCACAGTAAGAGCAAGGGAGCAAGGAAAACCGCACTTCACAGTGGCGGGAAAGCAATCCGGGAGAATTGCTGCCCAGGGGTAGCACCCACAGCCTTATATAGGCTGGGCACACGTGCCTCTGCCATGTGCTCACGCACTAATCAAGCGAAGTGCTTGCAGCCGGTAAACCCTCAAGCAAGCCTAACAGGGCTGCTCCACACCATGCGTTGTCTCCCTGTCTGCATGTTAATCCTGCACCAGTAAGTGAGAAGGCACAGGCTCTGTGCAGGGGACAAACCCTCCTCCCATAAGGCAGCCTTGAACAAGAGGGAGCCATGGTTGCCGCCCAGGACTCCAGAGGGGCAAGGCCATCTTCCCGGGCTAGAACTCAGCAAAGGGAGGGGATGTTTCCCTCCAAAGATGGGGCATGAAAGCAGGGCCTTTCTCCATAGAGGGTCATCTCCACTTACCAGAAGGTCTGACTCCAGGAAGGTGCGTGTCCAACCTGGCGGCTGCCGGCATTTGTTCTCGGCTTCCCTGGCCTGGACTTTGTCTGGAAGATCATCCATGGACGTAAGTGGGGTGTGAGTGTCCCCAGCTGATATTGTTTATTACCGTCTCTTTCCCTGTGTGTCTGTTAATATTTGCTTCACATGTTTAGGTACTTCTACAGGAACCCAGGCAAGCTTCCCAAAGTAATTATCTTTTTCTATTACTTTTTAATCTGGGCAATTGCTTGACATTCCACAGAACCTGCTTAGAAAAGTGGCAACTGCTCGCTTCTTGAGTGAAGTCACTTCCGGGTGGCTGTGTTCTAGCTCAGCTGAGTCCAGTGCTGCATTCTGGCCCCTCCGGCATTCCCGAGCTCCCGATGTCCATACAAAATACCTGTAGACCATGTGCACTCGGGTCTGTCTGGTCTCATTAGATTTCTCCTTCTTAGCATAATGCTGTCATGGTGCTGTGCACCAGCACCCCAGATTAGTGGCTTGTCAGAATGGTGCCCCACTAATGAGCTAATCCACATAATGCTCAAGTCCCAAATCAAATTTAAGACGATCCAGTCTGGGTAGAATTAGAGAGTGAGAAACACTGGCTGAAAGAAAAATTGTTCATTCTCTTTGTTTTGCCTTAAAATAGGTGGAGTGCTGTGGAACCCGGGTTGTTCTGTTTTTGGGGTTTTTTTTTCCTTTTGCACGACATTAACTTCCATTACACAACTGGGAATAATAAACAGAAAAGAGTACATCTGTATGGATTGGTATAAATTTCCCTTAGAGGATTGGAAAACACACATATGCAAGCTTAATATATTCAGCAGATCTATATCCTTCACAGCTTCTAGTTTTCCTGTGAGGTTGGCCTCAAGACCTTGCAGATTTTGGATCTGATGTATTTCAATGATGACCTTAGGATGTAGGGTTAGGTCAAAAAAAGCTTTTTTTAAAGCTTATTTGTTTCCTTATTTTCCCTCAGGGTAAAGCTGGCCTCCAGAAATCCCAAAATGCATAATAGCAATGTTCAGGTCAAGCCCTTAACAAAAGAGCTAGGAAAACAGAATGTAATCAGAATCATTGTGGTTTCAGGTGTTCTCGAAAATGAAGCCGTGGCTTAAAAATTGATGCTTAAATGGGTTTCCTATTTCTGTAATTTTCTAGTCTCTTTGAGAATGAAAGAAATTATTTCTGTGAGCAATAGGCAGTTTGGGTGATGACCAACTAATGGGCCAGCAGAGAGCGATGGGAACGCTGTCTCCACTCTCCTCCAAGCGCAGTAACTCTGGTGCCCTCGAGCAACAGATTCAGTCCTTTACCTTGTTGCTGTGTGGAGTCTGAAGAATATAGTTTGACTCTACAATAGTCACGTTCAGCAAAGCAGGGCGGTGTGACGTTGTGTTTTGATACAAAAAGTCAGCCAATCTGATGTGGGAACGGTGGCCTCTCAGCATGCCTAGACGGCTCACTCCGTACTCTGACTTTTATATTGGCCCTCATCTCAGTGCGTTCTAATCAGTGTACAGCAGTCCGTTCTCCTGGGTCCTCAGAAATTATTTTTAATGAAACATTGATAAAGTGCTTTAGATTGAACCATCTCTCCTCACTTTTTGCACTTGAATTTGATATTATGAGTTTAGTTTTATATTCAGAGAAGAATCAGAAAGAGGCCAGACTCAACAGGCTATACATGATTTCTTTCTTTTCTCTCTCTTTTTTTTTTAAATTGAGAGGCAGGGAGGCAGAGACAGGCTCCCACATGCGCCCTGACCAGGATCCACACAGCAAGCCCCCTATGGGATGATGCTCTGCCCATCTGGGGCCACTGCTCCATTCCTCAGCAACTGAGCCATTTTAGTTTCTGAGGTGAGGCCATGGAGCCATCCTCAGCGCCTGGGGCCAACTTGCTCAAACCATTTGAGCCATGGCTGTGGGAAGGGAAGAGAGAAAGAAGAGAGAGAGAGAGAGAAGGGAAAGGAGAAGTGGAGAAACAGATGGTTGCTTCTCCTGTGTGCCCTGACCAGGAATTGAACCACGGAATTCCACACGTTGGGCCAATGCTTTACCCCTGAACCAACCAGCCAGGGTGCATGATTTTATTTATGGACAATTTTAGAAAAGGAAAATTATAATAACTGAAATCCAGATCAGTGGTAATTTGGGGTTTGGATGGGGGTAGGGAAAGGGACTGATTGCAGAGAGGCAAGAGGGAACTTTTTTAGGTAGATGAAAATATTCTGAACATTGTTATACTGATAATTACATAAAGGTACATATTTATCAAAACTCAAAATTGTACTCTTATATCAGGTCAATTTTATTGCTTATAGATTATACCTCAATTACAATTTTTTTTTAAAGAATCTCTTTTCAATGAATAAGTTTTTATATTTTATAAAACTGCCATAAAAGGCAAACCCAATAGCCAGTGTGAGCCATTTTATGTCTGTTTTGCCTATATCCCATTAGCTTTGGGGCTGCAGTTGAATTTAAACAAAATTAGAATGCTGTAAGTAGGTAGATATAAAACGCAGGTATAGATAATAATAGCACCATGTTTTGTCAGGCCTCCACAGCCTTCCTACGTTTCTTTACACAGTGCTTAGGGCACACGAACCTGTTCATATTAACTTACTAGAAGCCAATAACCTGAGCTTTCTCTGTTAACTGCACCCAAGGCAGCTGCCTCTGCATTTCTTCTCTCCTTGGTCTACCTGGACGCTAATGACAATAGTAACCGTAGTCTGCCCCCTCAGCTTGCCCTAGGAACAGGGTGCAAATTGATGATCATTTTTCTTTGTGAATTATGACACAAGCACATGGACTCACTCCTGGAAGAAAGCAGCCCCTGCCAATATTCCAAAATAGCCAGGAGAGGCCTGCTAGGTCCTATCTGCTTCCCTGCTGACTCTAATTACCCAGTCAGGAATTTTACAATTCCTCCTCTCCTCCCTCCCCTCCCCCTCCAACTCGAATGGACAGCTCCGCACTCCGCAGACTTTGGCTGGTTCTTTTGTGTGCCCGCTGCTGCTGAGTGCATTGGGCTCCTAATGAGCTTTGACACTAATGGAACTGTGAGACAGTGTGATTATGGATTCTCCCCCCATGCAGCACAGACCTGGCAGGAAATGACCCCAGACTCTGCACCCTTTCACCCTCCGAAGAATTCTGTTGAAACCATCTTCAGCAGCCAGCTGGAGCGCTTCCCCCATCCCTCTCTCAGTTCAGTCTCCTCCTCCCTCCATCATCCTGCAGGTGGCTGGAAATAAGGTTTTATGGCCTGCTGCATGGTGGGTTGGTTGACAACGCTGGGGACCTTCTTTCATTCAGGGAGGCCATGGAGCATAGAGGTGAGATTGGAAATGGGAACTGGGGCCCATAAAAAACAAAGACTTTCCCAACTTGCTTTTAAAAAAGCGTTCCAAGGAGGAAGGGGACTAGGGACTGTATGGTTGTTTTCTATTAGATGCTTAACAACGTGTGTAAGTGGAGGTGATTTAAGAAAAAAAACAACATGTGCTTCTGTAATTTCCACATTGCGTGTGGTACAGGTGTAAAAGACTGGAGCTAACTATTGAACTGTGAGCTAATTATAGTAAGGAACAGCTGTTGTCCTCTAATGAGGAGACGGAGCCGCAAGACGCTGCTTGGCTCGGAAGCCAGAGGGAACCTGTTGCAGGGCGTCTCGGAGATTGCTCCTTCCTCACGGAACCCTCCCTGCCACACACTTGGTCACTGGCCCGTTCTCACATCCGCTCCGGCAGGTGATAAGTAATTTTCACCTCACTGTGTCTGGAGACAGGAATACGTCCCCATTCTATTAACCTCTATGCTCCCCTTATTTTTATTCCCAGCAGTGTGTCATTCCTGACCCCTGGCTGTGTATTAGTGAGAGGGGTGCCCCCAGTCTAGCCCCCTTTGATTTCTTTCGGGCCATTCCCAATTTTCTGTGTTTCCAGAACAATCAGATATTCCCAGATCTGTCAACTATTTATCATGCGATAGAGATGCTTCCCTAGACCACATTTTCTGTTTCTGGGTGTTAGAGTGGTCTCCCCAAAGCCCCTTAAATGTGACTACACAGCCCTACAATGTCATGGAATGCAGAACTCAGAGGGTGTGTTGGTGAGCATAAATCCAACTTCCCAAACAACAATTTAGATCTCATCCCAAACAAACAGGGGTAGTGTTCATTTAAAATGATATTTTTAGAAGTGCTAATCACTGGTTTTCACACTGATAGAAGTATTCAGAATGTGTTAAACCTCAATACCTTGCTGAGACGGAAAGAGTTGAAATTCAAGTAAGCTGAAGAAGCAGGTGCTCTGTCACATTACTCAAAGCCTAAGAATGTCCCTTTTGGGCCACATGAAGAGTACGCAATTTTAAGTGACCCTTCCCCAACCCCCCCCCTCCCAACTGTGTATAAAGTATTATTTACTGTGCAATTGAATTAAAAAACAAGGGCTCACTATAGCAACCACCCTAACAAGAGGCGCTATTCATAAGCCGCCACGGAGGCCCAGGGGCCAGGGGCCCATGAAGCACATTTTTGAAAGCACTTGTGGGCCAACGGTTGGCATATGCGTCTTTTATAGCGCATATAGGCGGGGCTTGTACCATAAAAGGTTTCTCTGCAGACTGTATTGCTTTTGGAAGGGACCGGGGAGCGCCAACAGCTATGTTTTTCTCTGTAGTTTAGGATTAGTGGAAATTTAATTGAAAGTAAAACACAGAGCAACTGTAGTGGCCACTAAAAGGGAGAACAAAGAGTTCTTCAGTGAGCCAGCCCACCACATGGCAGCTGAGTAGGCTGCTGTTGGCCTCATCTGCTTGCTTTCCCGCACCATCCACAGCCCGGGAATGAGCCACTGTGTAATCACCCATCCTGCAGTGCCTTCTGCGACCCAAGCATCCCTGAAAGAACCAAGGAGGTTTCCTGCAACAGGGCCAGAGAACGGTGTGTTTCATTTATATGCTGGTGCATGTGTCCACTTAAGGTCAACGTCTTATTCCTTCTTGTCCAGTAACCTTTCTTATGTCTTCCCCCTGTACATTCTAGAGCCTTCTTTGACCCAATAATATCTCGAAAATCTTTATTTCACTGCCTTTTATTTCACCTCAGGGGAAGTGATCTCTCTCTCTCAATGAGTTTTCAAGAAGATAGAGACTAATTACAACATACTGTAGGCAGAGATTAGGTAGGAATGAAAGGCTGAGAAGAGTTTATCCTCCCCAAAATAGTGACCCAGAGTATCTGGCTAATTGGAGAGGGTGTCTTATAGCTTCCAGGTATTAGAGAGGAATAATTCCTTTGTGCTTTTTTTCATCCCTTTTTATTCCCAAATAACAGCTTCGGTGGTATTCTGGCACAAACTCCTCCAGCGCTGAGCCTCTGTGTGGTGACATAGGTCCAAGTGTCCCTTTCCCTCCGCTTTCTTCTTTCGAGTGACAAAAGTTATCCCACAGTAATGTCACTGCTTCCTGACTGTGGCTAGACGTCAGAGCATCTTCCAGTTTGTGATGTCTGGGGAGCTTGAGAGTCCAGGTCCCCAGTTTGTGTGTCAATTATGTTAGCTGCCCTTACTCAAAGTGGCAACCTCATAAGTATTGCTTCTTCATGAATATTATGGTTGGTAGTTTAAATCCATACCATCCAGTGCTTTTACTCCCTACAACTTCCACATCATTCAGAGGTTATGTCAGAGCCCAGCATGGTGTTTTACACATATTGAGTGTTAAATAAATGTTTTCTTAAATGCCTGCATGCATGCATGCATGAATGAATGAATGAATGGATTGTTTTGCATTGGAAAATAGCAATTTGGTTTAACCTATTTGCAGATGAAAGAAAGCAGCTTAAAAATATAACTTCCTAAAGTGCCAACTAACTCCTTCCAGGAGGTTATATCTAAAGGAGACTTTGATTCACCTTGTCCTTTAAAATATTTCAGTATTGGGAAGTAAGTAAACCAGCACAATACAGCATTTCTAACTGTGACAATCCTACTTTTGGAGGAGAAGGACATATTCCATGCAGAGAACAGGTCCATGCATAGTTCCAGAATCCAAAGAGCAGTGATCAACAAAAGTTTTCAATAACTTATTTGGCAGGGGACCCAATTTCAACTGACATGAGGCTGGTTAAAGCCCTTGTTTATATTTATCCTCCCAACTGGGGCTGTTCACATGTACTTCTGCAGAAATATTAATGTTTGATTATAGGGAGCTCCAGATGTCCCTGGAGTGTTAGGTAATAGATGGCATATTCACCACATTTATTTTCTTTGTAAAATCTGAAAAACCCTAAATTTTAACACATATGGCCTCAAGGAGTTCAGAAAAGAGATCAGGGATCTATTTTAAAATGCTTTAATAAGTCCAGGTTTATTCAGTAACTTGAACAGATTGCCAACAAGACAAGGCATTCAGAGGTCTTAAATATTGTTTATATAAAAAAAATCTCAGTGCCTATGACTTTCCAACATTACAGTTTTAAAGCACAAATTCCTTGTGCAGCATACAGATCATGAACACAGGCCAGACAGCCAGCGTTCTCACGTGATAAAGACCTCAGAGAGGGTGGCTACCCCTCCTGTCCTCAAGGAGCTCAGCCTCCTGAATAATTTTATAAGTAGCAAAAAAATTACTTACTGGAGGCTTTTCAATGTGCTTTCATTGCAGGTCCATTTGAAGCTCTCTTTGCTTTTTAAAATTTTTCTCCATTAAGACTTGCAAAAAATCTCAAAGTGATTTCTTCCTTGCAACCACATGAACTGATACCAAATTTTAAAGTCTGGGACATTTTCGATCACAATGGGGACCGGTCCTGGGGCTTCTATCACACAGTGTTTTTTGTGGACAAACAGCACCACTGATTACTCAGCACACCGACTGGGGACAGCAGATACTGGCGAGGGCTTGGATCAAAGAAACTTTGAAGTCACAGTTCAAGATACCAGCTCTGGCAGGATGCTTTTCTGCCTCCCAAAGGCCGGTGATTCCTGAATGTTAAATGGGTTTGTAAAACTCAGCCACCAGCACCAAGCCCCAAGTCGCTCGTTCCAACATGATTGGGAAAACAAATGGGCAAAAGCCTGCCAGGTGGCGGCGTTGGGAGCCCGGCTCGCTCAGCATATCTCGGACAGAAGTCTTGGCTTCATTTGCTTAAGCCTTCAGAGCCCCACTTATTAATGATTCTGTTAATGCAATAGCTACTTATTTCACTGCATCAATAAAAACTGATGTTAAGCAAATTATGTGTCTGATAGGTAAATGCCAAACACTGCAGCCTGAGCTACATCCATTAGAAAGCATTGTGGCGCCATGGTGCTTAAATGTGAAAAGGATTTGGACAAAGGTGACTTCTGTGCCCGTGTTAAGTCCAAATTATGGATGAGCGTTGCCATAAATTTATCGATTTTGCTGCACTGCGATTCCATGATCTTTTTAGGAAGGGCCTCTGCCAATGTGTTTTCTGTGCACTTCCCTTACAGCAGTAAAAAGGCCCACAGAGCTTACAAAGCAGGGTAAAAAGAATCAAGGGCTCCTCTCTTCTTTGGCTTAGGCACACATTTGGGTCTCCCCATGGTGTCCCATGGATTCTTTGTTAATGGGAATTTTGTTCCAGTCATGGGACCTATGCAGGCTGCTGGCACTCGTATCTCCAAGGGGACAAACTCTATTTCAAGAAAAATAACACCTCTCTTCCAGCAGCTCTGTCACCACTGCAGAGGTGCAGAGGCGCTGCTCACAGCCCCGGGTGGGAAGGGGCTCCCTGAGCCACCGGCCCCACAGAGTGTGAATGGTGCACAGTCATTAGGGTGATGGCTTCCATGCGAAATGACCTGAAGAATCCCAGTAATGAAATTCCACGCAGGAGTCTTGAAGAGCCTGTGAGCACCAATCCATTCTAGAGTCTGAGCTCATAGGAAAGGCCATCAAGCATGAAGTGGAGTATTTCAAAGCACGCCTTGACATGGCTTTAAACAAAGAGGAGCAAGTCCCTGCCTCTGACTTGTATTCATTCGCGTCAGATCTCAAGAAAGAGGACAGACTAATCTCCTTTGTTGTTGCTGTCACTGTATTGAATTTCTGACCAGCCAGAGGTCACTCTGGTGACTTTGCAAGAGGCAGGCAGTAAAGATTCCTAATTCGCGAAGCTTTGGAGAGAAAAGGGGGCGAGGATTCTGACTGTTTTGTTTTGTTTCCCAGGAAGGCGGCAATCCAGACTTCTGCTGTAAATAAACGTTGTGACCAAAACCAACCGCAATTGCATAATAGTCCTTCCGCTGGTTTTCTGTATCCTATTTTCTTAATTGGGTGGGCGGGAGAGCACATTTTCACATGGCACAACTTGGTGGGCACAGGCTGTGTGAGTCCCATCCTTGCAGTCCTTGGCAGGGACGCAACTGCCATTGTGCTTCTAAATGTGAGCTGAGGTGGAAACCGGTTCCAGACCCGAGAGGTGCCAGACACCTGCGCTCTCGGCTCCAAGACTTGTTTCTGTGAGTCGGTCGCCCATACACAGCCCTTTCTCAATGCACGCTGGTCCTCTGAACCCAGGAGCAACTTTGAGGTCTATGTATGTTTCTATTCCCCTCTGTTCCTGACACCCACATTTCTCTCCCTCAACTTGTTTTCTGAGAGGAGGCTGAGTTGGGTATCATGCTTTTTAGTTGGTACCTAAGTTCTCAAAATCCCCGAAATACTTCCATGCTTCTCGTTCCGTCTGCTGAGAGCTGTGACCTTTCAAAGGCCCAAGGTCTGCGTGCCTCAGTGAGGCAGCAGCAACTCTGGGGACAGCCTTCCTTCCAAGAAAAAGTTTTAACCTAGAAGATAAGCTATGCTGGTTCACCTGCCTTAAGAAGGCGAAGCCCAGTTCAAAACCCTGGCTTGCCTGGTCAAGGCACATATGGAAGTTGATGCTTCCTGCTCCTCCCCCTTCTCTCTCTCTCTCTCTATCTCTCTCACCATCTCCCCCCTCCTCTCTAAAATAAATAAATAAAGAAGGCGAAGCAATGGGACTGACTAATTGACAGTAATCATCTTCTGGGTTATTTTTATTTCTTTCAGTCACAAGTTACTTTGCTAAATGGTTTTGTCCACTTACTTCTAAAATTGAGTTTGGGTGCAACTAGGTCTAAAATCTAATGAATCCAGCAATTTAAATATAGTTGTCAGTAGTCTGGCACCCAGAACTTTGCTTTTGGATTGTGGATTCTTTGTGATCACTTAAGCCCCCAAATCCATCAAGTTGGGATCTATGGCAACAATAGCTAACATTTATTGAGCGTTTACAATGTGCCAGACATCAATAGATGAAGGGTATCACCCTGATATTCAGAATAGGCCTATTGGGTAGGCAATATTATTCCTATTTTACCAATAAAGACATTAAGAAACAGTGGCAAAGAGAAGTTAACTAACTTACTAAGAGTCACATAGCTGTGTACTTATCATAGCAACATTCATAGAGCGTTGACTTTGGGCCAGATGCTGTTCTAAGTGATATAAACGAAAGCACTTAACATATGTAAATATATTAACTCATTCATTTTCACAACAATCATGGATGTAGGAAGTATTATTATCTTATTTTACAGGTAAGAAAATTGAGGTACAGAGAAGTTGTCACTTGGTAACACAGAAAGTGGGAGGGGTGGGATTTAAATTTAGTCTAGTTCCAAATTCTATACTCTCAATCAGGGTGCTAAATTGCCTCTCCAAGGGTCTTTAATATTGTTACTTTATCTTTATTTTCCTTAATAAATGTTTCATAAGGTTATTATTAGGACTGCATGTACTCTGTGTGAAGAATTTTGCACAGTACAGGGATCCTTGGGTTATGACAGTCTCAACATACCACATTTCAAGTTTACAATGCTCACTCCCATAAAAACTTAAAAAAATTGAGACGTGACTGTTTCGAATTACATTGTTAGTGTCGTACTACAGACTATGTGGGCAAACTAGTTCCAGACTAACCTGGAACAATTCTTTAAAAAGGTAGAGAGGCCTGCAACACATCCTGTACCTTCTACAACAGCTGCTTCTCGAGATGAAACACCTGTAGTACAGGTAGAATCAGCCTCAGCATCTCTGCAATCCTGATTCACCTGACCCAGTATCTCCAGCACCTTCTGCAGGTTCTCCTGCCTCTCTAGCTTCCTCCTCCCAATAGGTCACCCTCTCCCACCTTGCAATGCCCCTTCCAGTGTGCAAGCCAACCACAGGAATAAAGGTAAGAAATTATTTTATATTCATTTCTTTTGTAATTTTTTCTGTTACTATAGTACAGTCTACAGTACAGTATATTTATGTCCTTTTTCTATGGCTTAGTTGTGTTTTTACCTTCTAGATTATGATTTTACAAAGGTGTTAGGATAGGTGAGTGACTTAGGCTAGGATGTGTTTTGATTTACATGCTAATTCAGGTTACATCACTGTTGTAGGAATGGAACTGTGGTCGTAACCCAAGGACGCCCCTATACCTGGCATACAGTAATACCATAATAAATATTAGTTACTATTATTATTAATGGTAAAATTCAGGCTGCATGACTTTTTCCCATCAGGAAACAGAATGAGAAGGACACGTTTTCATCTTAAAGCAATTGTGCAAGAGTGCCCAGATCTTGAGAGTTAATAAACCTTTCTGGTGAGGAGAAATGCTGATGAACAACTATTCACTATCCTTCCTATGACTGTGAAGCTTTGCCGCCATTTCTCTCCTTTGGAGAGCTCATTCACGGCAAGCCTTCAAGTCAAAGAGTCAGGGGGAAACAGTAGGGAAGTTCTATGAGATTTTAAGTAGGAAAAAAAAATTTAAAAATACATCTCTAAAATACAGATGATAACCCCACCTTGACTAGTTCTCAGAGGGGGTCTGAGGCTCCGGTGAGAGAGCAAACCTAAGACCCTTTAGAAAAGGTGCACCCTATTCCCAGCAGTGCCATTAATATCAGAGGACAGCTGGAGCCATCTCAGACCTACGCAAGTCCCAGACACCGCCGTATGGCGATCCTCGTCTGGGGCTCTGACACAATGTGAGAAGCTGCTAGGAGAAGGGAGACAGTTTGGGGGAGGGAAGAAGAGAAGTGGTGGTTTTGGAAACCAAAAGGGAAAATCCAAAAGGGAAACTCCGCGGAGTAACAATAGTAGGAAAAGAGGCCAGTGCGTAGGTAGCAGGTACTGGGAGCACCCCTGCGTTAATGGCGTGCACTTCCTCTGCACAGCTGCAGAGGGGCTGCCCTGAGATGGCCCTGCCTGGCAGGTTGGCCTTCCCTGTAGGGGAAGAACAATACCTCAGGGACAGTTGCTATAGCAAGTCAGTGACAAATCCCTTGTGTATGTGGTGGTGAGGGAGGGGGGGTTCAACAGGCCACACATTCCAACCAGTCTTACCCTGCCACTGGAGCCACCTCTAAGCAGGCTGTGGAATGTGGGACTTCAAGGAAGGATTAATGTGTTTAAAGCCACAGGCAAGCCGGCCACCAGGGGACTTATAAAAGAGCTGAGAAAACACCAAAGAGAACCCACTCGCTCAACCTCAGCAATGGGCCGTTTTCTTTCGGCTTTTCACCAGGTGTCGCCACGTGACTGAGACATGTAGATACCTATGCGACTCCAGTGCTGGCCAGGTCACATGGAGGGACAAAGGATCTGCAGAAGGAGACAATTCAAAAATATTTTCAATAATGTCACCTACTAAAATATCATCCTGTGGAAAACTCCCTCCAGCTCGCCCTTAGAGTCAAGTCTGCTAGAGGCACTGGGTCAGCCATCCCTTAGGGTGTTAGAGGATTGTAAATAGGCTCATTTGTTAAAATGGAAAATTGTGATTTAGTATCCTTGGAACTAGCCAGGTTAGCCAGATTAACAAATGTGAATGCTTTCTAAAGATAGATTGTGCTAATTTAAGTTTCACTGGTCAAGTGAGATGTTACTCTGTATTTTACAACCAAGTCTGACAACAGGAGTTACCGAAGACAGTCCAACCACGATTTTGGGGAGTGTATCTGCCAGGACTCAAAGCCGTTCAGTAATAACAGTTGTCTCAAATTTTATTTTAATAAACAGAGTATTTTGGCATGTTTATGTGTTCCTTGTGAATTTTTGGAAATCAGTTTTAGTTTATTTGGATAAGCTATTTTGTAAGGGCTCAGGAATATCAACACATAGATGATAAACAAAATAGGACACTGTATATCACACGTACTTTTCAAAAGTTGGTTTTTTCCCACTTTCAGGAGAAATACATGCACATTGTAGAAGATCTAGAAATTCGCAAAAGCAGCAAGATTAGTCATTATTTGTTTGGTAGTAACAAAATAACAAAAACCCAGCTTGAATCAACTAACTGGCTCATATAAGGAGAAAATCCAGCTGGAGGGGATGGCTTCAGGAATGGCTGGATCCAGGAATTTAAGCAACGTCTCTTGTGTCATATTTTGTGGGAGGGGCAAACAAAGAAAAACTTCTGGCTGCACAGTCCACTACAGATAGTCCATATTTCTGTCACTCCAAATAATCATGCTTCATATTTTGGTATATTTTCTTCCTGACTCTTTTTCATGCATATTTTACTATATTCATATGTAAATTTTAAACTGAGCTGGCTATTAAACCCTAAAAAGAGCAATGAAAGCAAGAATGCATTTGTATCAGCTTCATCAATATAAGCATACTGACATAGCACTCAGTGCTTGCAAGTAGGGAACAGTGCCTTCCCAGGCTCTCTCTGGCTGCCAGCCTTTGGTGACAGTACCATCCAAAAGCACTTTCTGCAGTGATAGAAATGTTCTCTATCTGCACTGTTCCATGCACCAGCCATTAAACCCATGTGGCCTTGACACATTTGAAATGTGGCAAGTGCCACTGAGGAAGTCAAGTTTTAATTTTACTTAATTTTGATTAACCTAAATGTAAACAGCCACATGTGGGTGGTGGCTACTGTATTGGTCCACAGGGTCCACAGAACAGATACATGAGTAGAAGCCACAGCCTGAAGACCAGGGAGGGGTCCACAAACTACGGCCCGCGGGCCACATGCAGCCCACTGAGGCCATTTATCCGGCCCCCGCCGCACTTCCGGAAGGGGCACCTCTTTCATTGGTGATCAGTGAGAGGAGCATAGTTCCCATTGAAATACTGGTCAGTTTGTTGATTTAAATTTACTTGTTTTTTTTATTTTAAATATTGTATTTGTTCCCGTTTTGGTTTTTTACTTTAAAATAAGATATGTGCAGTGTGCATAGGGATTTGTTCACAGTTTTTTTTTTATAGTCCAGCCCTCCAATGGTCTGAGGGACAGTGAACTGGCTCCCTGTGTAAAAAGTTTGGGGACCCCTGCTGAAGACAAATAACGTGTCCACCATACCCTTTAGGGATAACAGAAACATCCTTGAAGGCTCAGGCCAGAAAAGTCTAATTAGAAGACACTCCAATATGCTTCAGTGGCGGTTCCTTTTTGTTCTGGAGGAGAGCCCTTAGCTCTGGTGCAGAATGAAGCATTGTTCTCCCTGATCACCCAACTGGCAGTCTGAACCGCTTGCCTCTCTCCCTCACGGAGCAGAGTTCTCAGGAAAATGAGCAGGCTTACAGCACTGTCTCTGTTTGCAGCTTCCTTCCTGTTTTGTTCTGAAGAAGGCGAATATGGTGCGGGGGATAAAGATGGTAAAGCAGGAGCCGGTCTGGATCGCAGACCATGTCTGTGAATTCTCTCAGCCGTAAAAAATAGCTTTCTTCCACATTTTCTTTTTGTGCTCATGAAGGTTTGCAGTGTTTTGGCAATTTAAATACAGACCTTATGTCTGTCGTGGTAGTATTTATTTTATCAGCTCAGAGTTGTAAATACCCTAAGCGGTGCAGCAGAAGACTGGAACCTTCAAGGAGTGTCAAACACAGGACTTTGACAGTCCACATATGAGCCAATATGTTAGCCTGGAAAACACAATAGCAAAACCACTTCAGGAAGATCCACGGTAATGTGAAATCTGTTGTGTGCCTTCTGTTCTAGATTTGAAGCTCTGAAGAGGCTGGGGTCCATCTGTCCGCCGCCCGAGATGGTAGGAGGCCTCAGGAGCCGGATAGCAGGGCACTCTGGCTCTGAAGACTGCGCTTTCCCAACACCAGCTGGTCATGTCTCCCGCAGGATGACGCTGCGTTGGGAGAGGCAAAGAACTGAGAATGTTCCCCCAAAGAAAGCAACCAGGGTCCTCAACTGGCCTTGCTCCTTCTCCCCCAGTATCTTTACCCCAGCAAGTTCCTGAAATACAGCATCCGTGAAGTCTATTTAATGAGACAGTTTGGTTTATGGTTTTGGGGTTTTTTAGTTGTAATGTTTCAAGGCTGTCTGGAGGTGCCAGGTTTATGCTAGTTACCTGTACACTGTGTCGTGTTGCTCAGGTTGCCTGACATGCCACAAGTCTTTTCCAGGTGAACTCATGCTTACTTACCTTTGTGGGTGTTCCTGCCGAAAGGGAACCAGAGCACTCAATCTCTCTCAGTCCCTCTAACCCTTCATCTTCCTGTCTACAGGGGATATAGCATACCACTTACCTCTTTCAAGGAGTTGGCGAACTACATCTGTGGACGAAAGCTGGCCCACCAGGGGCCAGATCCAGCCAGGTCAGTTTGTTTATGGGCTGCCTCTGGCTGCTTTCAGAATACAAAGGCAGAGCTGAGGAGTTGTGACATAGGCTGTGGTCTATGAGACTATATGGCCCTTTACAGGAAAAGATTGCTGACCTTTATAAGAATTGAACAGTGCCTGGCACATAGTAAGTGCTCAATAAATATTAGAGGCTAATATTATTGTTGTCAGGCACTCTTCCATCTCAAACCTTTGTTCTTCTTTGTTTCTCTAATTTCGTCCCTTGCTCCAAGTTGATCTTTTTTTTCTCTTCCTCTCCCCCCAACTTACTCCCATAAGAACTAGTTGAACATTCTTCTTGTTGTACGTTTCAATCTATTCTTTCTCTTCAGATCAAAACTGCTTTCTCAACCTGAATTCTCTGACTCCAGTGGAGGATGCCTATCTTTATCAAGTAGGGCTTGGGGTTTCCTCACCTCTGCTGGAGCCATTTCCCTATCCAGCCACCCACTGCTTTGGCTTTACCTTCTTAAGGATGTGCCAGGGCACTCAGGTGTGGCTGTGAAGATTGGACGTTGCTCAGCCATGTGCAAGGGCTCCACGGGGCACATGGCTACCAGCCCCAGGCTCCTTGTTGGCTCTACTTTCACTTCTGCCTGACTTCCTGTCTGCTTTCTTGCTTGGAGTGGAAACCACCATGGCCCTTATGAACTTTCCCCCTTAAAGTTACATCTGCACCGAACAACTGCCATGTTCTCTTTCCCTGTCACCACTCTAGTGTGCTTTTCCCTCCCAACCTGAAAGCCTTCTTAGAAGGAAGTACATCCAGCCTGACTTTTACCTAAGTAAGCATAAGCCATGGAGGTGAAAAGTCTTCCAGAGGAGGTGGGAAGGCAGTGTGAGCCCTTCCATTCATTTTTAAGAGCTCCATTCTCCAAGACACTGCCCCAGTGGTAATTCACGGGCTTCAGCAGTGATAAGAGGTAGTGTCCTTTCCTGGGAGTAGAATGGCGAGAGTAGGAAATGGTAGCCAAGAGCAATATCTGGAGCTAATTTTAAAACCCAACCCTTGGCTTTCCCTATGTTCTATATACATGCAGAATTCTCTATCCTATGGTTTCAAACCATTTCTGGAATGTGTCTCAGTTTAACAGGCAAAATGACATATTCTAATTTATATATCATTGAGTATTCTATCTTTTATTAGTCTTTCTTTCATCCTATTCTCAGAATTCAATTTACATTTTTTTTCACCAAGTGTTTTTTGGGACAATAAAGATTTTGAATAGTGATGTTTCTTCAGTAAAACCAAAGATGGTCTTCACACTTCCAAGTCACACAGGGGCAAGGTTTTTGACAAGTTAACTTTTGGCCTGACCTGTGGTGGTGCAGTGGATAAAGCATCGACCTGGAACGCTGATGTAACTGGTTCGAAACCTTGTGCTTGCCTGGTCAAGCCACGTATGGGCGTTGATGCTTCCTACTCCTCCCCCCTTTCTCTCTCTCTCTCTTTCTCTCTCTCTCTCTCTCTTTCTCTCCTTCTTTCTCCTCTCTAAAGTGAATTTAAAAAAAAGAGGTCAACTTTCACATTAAAGATGTTATTTTGGAGGAGTTGTTTCCAACTGGTGTGTGTTTGGGGGTTGTGGATGGAAGAGGTGATAGGGAATGACTTGGGGGGCTTTTGCAAACTCTGTGGATACCCAAAGTGCTGATGTACGCCTGTCTAAATTAAAAACCCTTATAGATCATGAAAATGCATGGACTAGGAATTAAGTCTGTGAAAAAGCTAAGTATTGTTTGAGCAGCTCTGGGTTATCGGAGGTTGTTTTCAAATCTAATCCGTCAGGAGACTATCCCTACATCAAGGTGGCAGAAGTAGACAGGGGGATCAGAGCTGCACCACAAGCCTGTTTTGCTCCATTAAGGGAACCTAAAAACAATAACAACAACAATAACAAAAATCTTCCAATTATGAAATCCAATTTGGTTTAATTGTGTTACAATTTGTTAGGTGTCAACTCAAACTTAGGCACCAGGAGACAGCCAGAGAAAGTAAGATGTGTCTCAGCCCTCAAGGAGCTTGCAAGCAGATTGAAAGTCATGTCCAGTGGGAGAATGTCCCTCCTCTTCTAAGAGGTATAACTAAACTTGTGGAAAAAAAATTTCTAAATATCCTAACAGTTTATATTAAAGTTTGTTTGCTCATAGAAAGCATTTAAATTGAAGCAATATTTAACAAATTTTTACTAAGGGGATTTTGGCCCTTCAAGAACTTCTAAAACCTGACTCCACACAATAAGAAATTTGACCTAACTTAACATTAGTCTTGACAAACCCAAATCCAATTTCAGTCTGTGCAAGATGTGGCCAATGTTCTCATCCTTCTAAATCCCTGAATAAGACTCCAGAAGTTTAATCAAGAACTGAAAAATGCTCCTCTGGCCACACAAATGCTCTAGTGATTTCCATATATTGACTATCTATGTTTTTTTCTCCAATAAGATTGCAGATAGCTGAGGTGGAGAATTGCATCTTTTAACTCCTTTTATTGTGCACGCTCCTCTTCCTAATATCCCAAACTCTTGGCATATATTTCTTAACGTACATGTAAGTACTGTTTAGCAGGCTTTATGCTAGCTGGTTTACTGGCATTACTGCATTTATTCCTTACAATTACTCTTGAAGATATGAAAACTGAGCTTTGGACAGATTAATTAATTGCACCAAGACATAAAGCTGAAAAGTAGTAGATCGAGGACTTGAACCCAGGCAGTCAGAAACCAGCATCTACGTGTTAGAGCCCCAGGCTGCACAATCTCCTGCAATGCTCTCTGGCTAGGCTGACCAAAATGCCACAGATACGTGATGACTGCTTGCGGAAGGAGAACACTTCTCCCAAGAAGCTTTGAGAGGTGTCACCAATGAGCTTCCATGATGTGACAATGGAGAGGTGCAGCCTCCCTGTGCACCAGCCGAATGCCCCGCCACATCAGTCTCACCTATTCTATTGGAAAGTGCTCAATAGTATTCTTATGGACATGCATTTTCTTTCACAGTTACCCAAGGAGGCAAACCACTATCGATTTTCTTTTTATGGATAAATAAAAAGCAGAGAAGAATAAGTCATACAAGTTTAGGAAAAAAGTCAGTGGGAAAGCCAATGTTTGCCTCTGTAGCCCTTAAATTCTCAGCAGTCTCTTAATCTAGGCTTTTATTTTCCCTTAGAAAAGACCCCCAGGTATGTAATGTTGAAAACATATGGGTATGAGACTCCCAAAAGGAAACAATAAAACCATGAGACAAATAAAGAACAAGATAAAACTATGCTGGAGGAGAAATTACAAGTCTTTTACTAGTAGATTGAAAAAAAATATTTTAATGTTGTTTTCTCTGTATAACATTACTGAATATGAAACATTGCATTTTAATGAGTCAGATTAGTTATTTGTTACATATGCTAGAAATGCAAGGAAATGTATTCAGCCCTGAAAATTAATCCAGGCAGCCAGTCATGAACAGATGAATAAAAGTGACCAAAAGCAAGTCCTAAGAATAATGTTATGTTGAATATTCTTGGGATTCTAATTCCACATTAGTTCTTTGTATTTAATAGACTTTCTAATATATAATTTAAAAGAGACATAAAAATCATTCTTTTTTTTTTTTCTTCCAAAGAAACATCTGTAAATCTGTTTCCAAGTTCCTTCTTGGAAATACTAGATATTCTTTAAAAATGTCCATTACACCCAGTTAAACACTGGTACTTACACACATTCTTTACAACTTATCTTTTGCATCTTATTTAGAGTTATTACTCATAGGGTCCAACCATCACTTGATTTAGAAGGTCTGTGTTGAAATGTAGAATATGGAAATGATCCTAGAAAAGAAATGATATATTTAGGATACTTTAAACAGTGTTAGGTATATTTAGTATAACCACTTAATGCTGTTTTGGGTGATTTATAGTCTGGGCTCTGCTATGCTTCTTAGAAATTATTCTGGTTATATTTCAAATTTTAATTTGAAAAATATCTTAAGAAGTACAAAACAAACAGAGACAGATCCCAGTTTTCTTGGCTAGCTGGAGCAGAGATAGCAAAGATGCTGATCCAAATTCTGGACACAGAGTGGCTGCAGCGCCATCTCTCCTGCCTCATCATTTTTCACCATCTCTGGCCGTAAGAGGGAAAAGACAACTTGCTGAATTTCAAATGTCCTTCAGTAACTGGAACGTTGCATTCTAATGCATTTTGATAAGTCAGATTAGTTATTTGTCACATATGTTGGTAATGCAAGGAAATGTATTCAGCCCGGAAAATTAATCCAGGCAGCCAGCCACAAGCAGATGAATGAAAGTGACCAGAAGCAGATCCTAACAATAAGCTGAGGAAGGTGTTTTTAAAGAGAGGATTCAGTAGCCAAATCCTTTTTAATATTGAGTAATAGGCTTAAGGGGTTGAAATCTCTACCTTTTTGTGAAGAAGGCAGAAATCCTTTCCGTGTTTGGTGGGGGAGGGAAGCAAAGATACTGGAATAAGAAGGCCTATATCCTTTTCTCCTACCCTGACTGTATATGTCTCTCTTCTGGGACACATATGTATGCCAGTAACCTGTGGAAGGAAGGAGATGGGGGAAATCTTCGTTGCCAGCAAGCTGTTTATTAGAGATTAGGGAAGTGCTCGGATTCCCTGACACGGCTGGGTAGGGACCCCTTGCCGTGGAGATCAACAGGAGAGTGAAAAGTCTAGGCTAAATTTTTCTCTGTTGCTGGTTAAATTTCTCCCAGAGCTGAAAATGACATTGCCCTTCCCAGGCTGTTGAAATGAGATAATGTCACATCCCAAATGAGATCACTAGGTCATAATCTCATCCTCAATGTGATTTTCTTGGCATGTGTGAGCATTGCTGGGAGAAGGGGAAAGGATGAGCATGGATTGAACAAAACCATTCTTTTAAGGAAGCTCATCGCCATGTCACCCTCTGCTCTGATCACATCAGATAGCAGCAGCTAAGCGGGGCCGGGCTGGGGGTCAGCAATTACTCTTCATCTGTGGCATGTACTATTAGAAGCTGAAGAGTTACACCCCTGACCAGGTGTGTGCTGCTATGTGAGCTTGCAGAAAAGAACATAAACGGGGCAACAGTCCTAATGTGCCTTGGGCTTTCCCAAAGGTTCGCATGACATAAATGAAGATGGTGCGTTTCAGTGACAACATACTGATTCCCCAGTGAAGAGATCCCTGGAGACAAAGCTTCGGTCTGATTCACCAAATTAGACAGGACCTGTACTCAACTGAAAGAAACTCCAGCCTTCTCAGATGTTAGGAGGGTGGGAACAACCATTAAGATTTAATATTTAGGGTGTTCTCTGGCAAACAAATCCCCAATCTTGCTTGAGAAGATGGTTGAACTCTTAGAGCTTCCATACCATATTTTAGTCACTTAGGTGTGACAGAAACTTGCTGAGACTGACTGTGGATATTGCAAATTCCACTCAACAGTTATTTACCTATGATGAAATTTTGCTGACTGCTTGTCAGGGTCACCTCCTCTTTTAGACAAGGAGTCTTCTGCCACAATCAGCCCTGGCTTCGACCCTGACCCTCAGCAGGAACCCTTGGTGATTGAAGGACCGCTTCTGCTTGGCTTGAGGCAGATTTAGAAACAAACCATGCTGCATCTTACTCCCCACACCTTCACACTGGAATGGAATGTGAAGGCAATCTGAAAAATCACGGTCATCATTGAGGAGAAAAAAGAGTGAGGGAGAGTATCTGTTAACTGCCATCTCTATGTCCTTTATCTCCTCGCTTCTTTTCCATCTCCACATTTCTAGAAGTAAACTCTAGAGTGAGAGTCTATCCTCATAGTTTGATTTCAAATCCCTTTGTTCCGTTCAGGGAAAACTGCAACGGCATTATGGTTCAATAAATATCCTTGCCCTTGACCCTTGCTCATCCTCACAAGAGAAGTGCAGAGGAAGGAGAGGCCAGGAAAATGGGAAGAAAAGGTGGGGTTGCATTAAAGACGCCATACCCCCTGACTTTACTCCCAGTAGTCCACCAACGCCCTGTGCACAGAAAACAGGCAACTAGAAGACACTCTCCACTTCACTCTTCCGCTTAGTTGTTCCTAATCCATTTGGGTCCTGCCTTTCTTCTGGCCTTAGGCCTCGCTCTTGATTTAGCTTTGGCCCTTTGGATGTCATTACCAGAACCAGGAGGGAACTGATATAGAGAGAGGGCTGTCTGATAAAAGCTAGGCCTGTAATATAGGAATTCGGTCTTCCTCAAACTGAGACCTGATAAGCAAGATAGACTCTTATTCTGGAATTTTTATCCCAGGAATCTGGAGAGGTCAAAGGTGAACAGAGATGATGACGATGATGATGATGATGATGATGAAATGATAATGATGATGAAATCAAACAGAATAAATACCTAACCTCCCTCTCTTCTTACTCTCTGATCTTCTATCAGTGATTTTCATTGGCTGAAGCCAACCAGGAAACACAGGGCAGGGAGCCCACAATGCAGTCCCCCTTGGGTGAGGAGTGGAACCGAGAGAGGAGCAGACGGAGACTATCAGTAGAGTCCACACACACTGTGGGCTATTTTGTTAGTTTGATTTTTGAATCTGATCTTAGATTCAAAAGGCTACATTGAAAGCAAACACAATCCAGAACAGGAGGACAGTTTTTATTACTCCAAATAAGTCTATTGGTTTAACACCCGCTCAGTCAAAAGCCCAGTGGAATCGAGGCAGGGAGAGAAGGGTGTACTCTATAAAGTTAGCCTTTGTTCTTTAGAAGTATTCCTTTCTAGTGCAAGTTTGCCTACAAAGCTACTTTTACATTCTAAAAAGTCCCAAATGTCTGACCACTAGCTCCAGATGTGTTAATAGTGCTAAAGCAGCTCACAACAGTCTGCTTGACTTACTGAATAAAAGAACTCAACAGGCAGCTAAGCCTTCCGACCACACTCTTTCACCTTTACGCGCTCTGAGTCAGCTTTCAATAGGCATTACATTCTCCTCTTGTTTTCATTCTTTGCTGCAGCAGCATTAGTGGGGGCACATGAATAGCTGGGCTACAACTAAGTGGCCTTAAATATAGGTATTTGAGAAATCTCTGCGTGTAGGCAAGTTCCATGCATAAGTAATGTCCGAAGAGGAGGTTGCAACACTGAAATATTGAAATAAAAGGCGAGATGTTTGAGTCCTACTCCTGGTCTATTATTTTTGACTAGCCCCACGAGGTCACCTTGGACAAACATCATTTACCTTTCTAGGATTCATGTTTTGCTACTCTGAAATGGAAAACAGAGACCTGTTCCCAGGTGGTCTAGAATAGGTCCACCTCTGTAACCCCGGGCTTTGCCGAAAGCAGGCAGCCCTTCGGGGCCAGGAAAGATGAGTTTGTTAAGGCGTGTGCTTCTAGACAGTTGCTTCCAGAGGATTCATGAGTTCACAATTTAAAAGACAACCAAGCATGAGGATAAAATTTCCATTAAATGGTGCCTGTGTTTCTGCTACTATGACAACCCACTAAGCTGTGCTCCCTGGCTTGGTTTATTAATTTTCACATCTGAAAATTTTTACATTGCTCCATTTCCTACTGCAGTTTTGAGTCTTCCCCTGAAAGTATTTCACGGTGAGTTATTTACTTAGTGTGACAGGAAAGGGATTAAAAATGCTCCGTGTTACAAAAATCACATCCTCCTCTTCTGCAGGTCCATGGAAGGAACCAGAAGCAACAATAACATGATAGCTCTGGGATGGCATCCAAAACAGGGGAACCAGCCCTCCTTTGCCCGACATCCAAGCCTCAAGCTGCCGAAACCCATGTCCTACCCCTCCGATGTTTGTCCGACTGGTGCATTGAGAGACACAACTCTTTCAAGCTATGCTCAAATAACCAGAAGCATTCAGGGGCTTCCTGGATCATTTGAAATTTTTCCTAATTAATTCAACATCTTCTGTAGAAAAGAAAAAAAACAAAACCCAAAGCGTTTATATCTTTGTTTTAGGATAATATTTATAAGTGATTTTGCACTTATAGTTTTTATTTTAACTGGGATTAAAGGTTATAATGATAGATCTGGCATGCTACTTCACCAACTGCAAAAGGAGAGAGGGAGAAGGGATAAAATAGATTCATCTAGTGTTAAATGAATATCAACGCACCTGCCTCAAAGCAGAAGCTGTTAAATAGGTATTCAGTACACCTGTTGTTACACCGCACAGTCTTCAGGAGCTTATCCCCTTTAAGAAGCTCTTATTATTCAAATGATAGCATTGTTTTTATTCATTAATGCTTACCTCCAAAGAGCTTCTCAGCTGAATAGATAGAAGACCAAATTAGCAAGCCAAAAGAGTAGAAACACTTAAGCCAGGCCTTGTGGGGGAAACATTAGAAGGTGAGAAGGGAAAGAAAGCAATAAAAGGAAAAGAAACACTGGAGAGCAGCTTTGTAAGGAAATCTGCCTGACCTTCCTTGTTCCTGTCTGCGGAACAAGAGGGCAACCGTGTTTGTAGTTCGAATTTTAAGGGCAAGCATCTTAGAATAACGTCAGTGGTAAACGTGTTTCCCAGCAATTATGACAGGGCCAGGCTTCCAATAGTTCAATCATGAATTTATTGCCTTCATAAGTTTGGTTATGTGTATATGGTGGTAACCATGAGAATGGGCCCCTCAAATCCCCAATTTCAGGGAGTGCATTGATGGAGCATTCTAGCTGCTGCCTTCTGAAATTCTCAGCCACTTTTGCAATGAGCCAAGCTTTCCATGGGCTCCTCCTAGCCAATGACTAAGTGCACCAAGGATATTAAGGCAGACCCATTTCTGGAGATGCTCCGAGGAAGGTCACGCATACCAGGTGGTAGGTGAGTCCATTTCAGGTACTATGTTGAACGCCTAGTTTTGATACTTGCGTACTTCTTTCTATGGGTGATTTCATAGATGGTATGGTTCAGGAAGGGCTAATCATGGGTCTTCCTTGAGGGCAAGGCAAAGGCTTGGCAGGTTTGCTTGGATAGTATCCCAAGAAGCAGAAATGGGGGTCTGGAAAGGTGAAATAGAAAAAGAAGGAGACTCATGATTGAGTTGACCTTTGTGGGAATTGGGCTTGAGGGATACAGAGACAGCCTTGCCAAATTCTCCCTAGTACTATACTTCAGTCTGATGCAGGCCACAGTATCTCCTTCCCTCCCTTTCTCCCTTCCCTCCTTCTTTCCTATCTTCTTTCCTCCTTTCCTTCCTTCCTTCCCTCTCTCAGGATCAGCCCTGATGTGGCCCTGATGGTTTGTTCCCAGTCTCTCTTAACTCCTTCTCCATTTTCTCATATAGGCATTTCCCCTACTAAATATACTGCACATTTCATTCCATCTTTATGTCTGCTTCTTGGAGGACCTAGATTAACACATAGAGGTAATATCACCTACATAATGTATATAATCATACATAACTATATATATTTATATGCCATTTTGTATATAACATGCACATATTTATAATACACCTACAGTGGCATAAGGGTCACCTCTAGTTCATCATCATTCGGTTTCTCTTGGGCCCACCTCTTACTCTAGTCTAGACACTGTTGTAGCTACTTCCAAATATATAGTTCTCAACCCGATTTGCAAGTACGGGTGGTTTAGCACCTCAGACCCTCTGCCGGAACGACCACTCATGTTCACGTAACCCACCTCATGGGCCCATATTTGATCAGTGGAGAATAGATATCAATGGATAATACTCTCCCCTTTCACTCCCTGAGACTCCTATCGCACGGCACCTCAGAAGGGGCTGTAGATCAAAAGTTAAAGGTCATTTCAGTCATGAATCTGTCTTGAACTCCCAAGAGTCCTGTTTTTTGTTGTTGTTGTTGTTGTTTTTTAAGATTTTATTTATTCATTCTAGAGAGAGGAGAGAGACAGAGAGACACAGAAAAGGGGAGGAACAGGCAGAATCAACTCCCACATGTGCCCTGACCAGGTAAGCCCAGGGTTTCAAACCAGTGACCTCAGTGTTCCAGGTCATGCTTTATCCCCTGCGCCATCACAGGTCAGGCCTAGAGTCCTGTTTTACTCTCCCAACCCTCATTTGTGTTTCTTGTGTGTGACACCTTTCCAAGTGAACTCTCTTTGCTATTTTCAGGGAAACCCAAACTTAGCATCGACTTCAACCATATTATTTACAAAATCACACATAAAAATAAATGCATAAGTATCAAAACTAAAAATATTTAGCACAGTATTTAAAATTAACTCACATGCCACCTGGTATTTGTAGTCCATTTTAGGAAACACTACTCTGTTCCCATGGCTAGAGTTAAAATAAAATCCATGTTATACCATGGAGTAAAACTGTCCTGTGAGATCAGAAATAACTAATGGAATCCAGAGATCCTTGGGATCTTATGCTGTTGTATGTTTTGTATACACTCAGTGGCACTGGGCTTCTCTGTACGCATTTGGTTCTGTTGGGCTTTGTATAATCTGGGTACATTGTGGTTTAGCTTCTTACTATCATTTGGTTACAGCTTAGTTTCTTGGAAGGATTTTCTCAGGTAGCTGAACTTATGGCCCCTGAGCTTGGGTGGTAGGCAGAATTCTAAAGAGGTCTCCCAAGATTCCCAGCCGTGGGTTATTCAATCAAATTCTAATTTAGGAACTGTCAGGGGACTTCGCAGATGGAATTAAGGTTCTTAATCAGCTGACCGTAAGATGGGGCAACTCTCCTGGAATTATCAAGAGGAGCCCAAGGCAATCACATGAACCCTTAAAAGCCACAGAGGAAGGCAGAGAGAAGTGTCAGGAAGGGAGAGTGGACAGGAGATGGGCACAAGGGGAGGTTGAAGGTGTAGTTGCTGTCCTGTGATCACCAAGCGCTGAGCAGGAGGACTAGGTGCAGCGTGGTGAGAGCTGAGGGGAGCGGAGGCCGCAGAGTCTGTCTCCATGATGTCGGGAGGCACTGCTCCAGTCCTCTGCCCCTGCCAGAGTCCCCATTACCCAAGGAAAACAAACACCTCCTTGGCTAAGCCACTCTTAGTTAGGTGTTCTATTTCTTACACATCTCTTAAGCAATACAGCCCCTTCCCAAAAGGGTTCAGTGTTACCCAACAGGAGTCTCTAATAGTTTTGTCAGTAAGATGCTTTAATCTTTGCTTTGTTGTACAAATAAATATAATGGGCAGTGGGTTGCATGGGCCTGTATTCCTCGGTTTGGTTACCACACAAATGAATGACAGGCTGAGTATTTCTTGCTGTGGAATTGCAACTTCCAGCTCCAAATGCTCAATGATTACCCCCATGGAGGAATCACATGATAGATGGGACAATGCAAATCCACATTATACCTTTATTTTCAGAGCTGCACGTATTTACAAATATATTCAGTTCATTTACAAAGGCCAAAAATAGCTGGCTCAAAGCAGAGCTCTGAACCCCTGTCAAATCCCTGAAATCATTTGCTTGCCCATATTGCTATTACTTAATTTATCTTCCCAGCCTCAAGTTTCTAATTGGTGACTGTACTTTATTCCTCTTGCCCCGGTGGTCTGACACCATTAGGACTTGGCCCATGTGCGGGTTACCTCCTGGGTAAAGTGTGCACATTTGGCGCAGCGTTAAATCAGTGCTGCCTCGCTATCTCCAGAACAAAAGCACTTCCCTTTGTGGTAGCAGTCACCCCATGTGGTTATTTGTCAGCTAGCTGCAATGCAGCTGACAAATCCTGAAATCCTGTTGTGAAAGACGACCCTCTCCTGACTTGTTCGGCACTTTTACTTTGCAGCCAAACTGTAAATGCCATCCCAGAGGTATTAGGTGGCTCTTTTTCTATGTTCATGACAAGAAACAAGAAAATGAAATGTTGCACGAAGCTGGGAAATTGCAGAAACCTGGCAGGGGATGACTTTCACCTGAACAATTTGTCAGGTCCAAAGGGACATCTGAAGCAAGTTTTAAGAACAAGTATCCGGTATCCATTCCAACCGGTCTGCCTGGTCATAATTATTGCAATATGGACTAACATCCTCAGCCTTCCAGTGCACCTGTGTAGTCTCCATAAATATAACCAACTCGCAGTATTAATTAACAGTGATGACAGAAGTCAGAGAGGTCCTTATTTATTGCTATATATTCTCTTTTTTAACTGGGGACATATCATATTTTCCTAGCTCCAGCCTGTCAAAATACACTCACATATATACTGCTTTTACCTCAAGAGGAGGAACTCAGTGTCTTTCATACTCCCATTGCCAGACCACCCTTCCCCTGGGCCACGAGGGAACTAGCCCAACAATGGTGCAAAGGGGTGTATGCCCCTCCAATGATATGAATGTTATGGCAGTCAAGTTGCTTGGTAAACACATGCTTTTAGACTGAGAAGTCTAATTTTAAGTTCCCTCCAACTCAGTCCCCTGGTCCTACTAGATTTGTCAGGACTTAACAGATTAAGATAATACCCCAAGTGAAAGGTCAATGAAAAAAAATGGTCGTAGATTTGAAAAGAATTCAGGGTCAAAAATCTACAGATTTTAATCCTTACTCAGTCGCTAGTTTACAGACCTCTTCAAGCCTCTTAATTGTTGTGCATTTGTGTGCAGAAGAGCTGAGAAGATTGCCCTTTCTTACTCCAATGTTCTGAGGATTGTAAATAAGTGCTGGGAAATCCCTCGGCAAATATGAAATGTAAGGTACATAATAACAAGCTACTTGACCAAATAGTACTGAAGAGATCTTGAGCCAACTGGCCCTTCTGACTCTGCTCACCACTTGGAACAGCCACACACACACTGAGACACACACACAGTGGGTACTAAAGGATTTACCAGTGACCACTCTCATGGGGATGGATGACTTGAGTGCACGCTTATCTCATGGCTGCAGCAAACACTGCTTGACCTCTTGAGGTCCTTTCTAGACCTATTAGCTTATAATTTCATGTTGATGGTGCTAAAACTAATGAATATAGAGTGAGGGCCATATATAAATTCACCCATGGCAGTAAGGACATTTATCAGTATTACTGAGCTTTGGTCTTCATTTATAAAGTGTATTAGCATCAACCATTTTACAAATATATATTTCCCAGAACTATGCAAATAAACAAAAGAATTCTGGAAGAATCAGTGAGTATTATAATATATGGCACAGCGCTAAGGGTACTAAAACAGTTGTATAATGATTCCCGCATGACGTGTTGATGCACAAAAATTTTGGCTTCTTCTGAATAGTATCTGTCAATTTACCTATATCAGCATGGGAATCACTGACATGCACAATTTTATCCATCAGTATAATGCCAAATTATTTGAAAAGGGTGAAAATTTTATGCCACTTTCCTACATGATGGGCATAACCTTTAAATACTGGCAATTGCTGAGATGTTTTATGTTGTAAATTTTTTGAACATATTCATTTTCTTTCACCATCAGCTTCACTTTCTATTCAGATTATGAAATATTGACAAAGATTGTTTGCCTCTCTTAAGATTTAAATTTATATCCAGAGAGGATGAAGTCTGCTTTGGGAGATATTTTAAAACAAGAGTTTCCTTCTTGTGCCTGAAGACAGAGTAGAGTGTCGCATGTATTCTACAGTCCTATCTGGATCTGTTATTCAACTTATTATTCTCACTCAAAACTAAGATATTATCACATATAAAAGTAGATGTTTAGTTCCATGTTGGCTTGAAAGAGTTAATAGTCTTTCTCAAATGATATACCAGACTCCCAAAATGTAAATTTGTATAGCAAATAATAAAAGCTGCTTTTTGCATATGCCACATAATTTGAATATGCATTTATATGCTCTGATTATATATGCAAATGAAATTCATTTTAAAATTCCAGGACATGGATGACCTCTCAACTGTAATAATACCCAATGGCTTTTTTTCTTTTATATTCTCCCACTTCTTTTGTTACAAAAACATTTGGTACTCTTCGAAATTGTGTCTACCCTTAGTGACCTTGCACAAACATGGATTCGTTTATGACTCTATGATGGACATTTATTGTTCCACCTATATCTTAATTCCTTTTCTTGTTTAGAAACACCTACTGCACACGTAGTGAAAGCCAAATACTTATTTTCTAGGTCCTGGCAGCGAGGGTAAGGGCACATAACCTAAACTTAGCCAATCAGCTAGCTTATCTAGAACTTTGAACCTGGAATGATAGGTGCAAAGAAGCAAGAGCAGATCAATACCCACCGTGGCGGCTGCAGCACGACCACGAGTATCTGGAGCAGTGTGGCCATGGAGTCAAAAGTTCAGTAGCACCCACTGGGGCAGCTCTAGGGTGGAGGGGGGATCTAAAGCAGACCCTTGGCCTCTTCAACTGCCCATTTTCCAAGCCTGCTTCTTAACCTTCTTGTTGATTCTCTGAACTACCAAGTATACTTCTAATAAAGCTTTTTTAAACTTAAGTTAATCATTTTGTTTGTTTGCAAACAGTAAGTTGCAGTGCTAATTATGTCACTACTCTGCATGAAATCATGTTTCAAATCATGTGCTAAAGTAAATACCTACGCATCCTAACAATTTAGGAGCTTGAACATCTTTCTCAATTGAACTTCTATCACTGTCTTTACATTTTCCGTTCTCCAGTCCGATGAAAGAGTCTTCACTCTTCCTACTCTCCAGTCAACATTCGCTGACCACAATTTTTTTCAGTCAGGTGCCTCCATTTGTATTGAGTTCCTTAGTTATAAAAAGCCTACCTATCAATCTGGGTTCATGTCCATCTGGCTAAAAATCGGGCCATGCTTAAAATCTGCTGTAGTTATAGGTACCAGAGGTTTCAGATTCCTCCCGTTTCCAACTCCTCCTATCAAGACTTCCTCAGTTGCCCACAGCCCAAGGAAAACAGATGTGACCTTGATCTTACTTGGCGTCTTACTGCATTTTACATCATTCTTATGTCAAATATCATATTCCATGTTGGAAAAAAAATGGTCATTTGTTTTGGTGTTCAACATCTTCTAGATTGTGAGCTCTAACTAATGTATTAGAGGATATATCTTATTTGTTTTTGTATCTGTGTATTTTCTAGCAGAGAGCTTGTGATTCATAAATGTCAGGTGAAAAATGGAATACGCATGCCCACATCCTTCTTACTGAAGTAAAAATTAATAGAGTTCTTCAAACGTACCACTTCTTATGTCTCTAAAATTTCATAAGCCCACTGACTAAAAATAAAAAAATGATTGTTTAAAGTATATTTTATCATCTCTACCTAAAAAGGAAATAATATATTGAAAAGTAAAAAAAAAAAAATTAACAGGCGCGTTGAATAAGTATATCAACTATATTTTTTAGAAAAATTAAATATAATAGGGGGACATTGATAACTATTTTTATTTTGACTTATTTAGCTGGCTGTTTAAGGTATTTTTAAAGAGTTGATGTCTATAGGTATAGTTTTGGGGGCACACAGTCTACAGTCTACATAAGTGAGTCAGCATTGTTCTCATGGCAAAAATTTGCCATGATAAGATTATGCCTAGCCAGTAATGTTCACATATTCTTTCATGTACAGAGAGTTTCAGAGAAAGGAATGAAAGGACATTAGACAAATTTAGGAAAGAAAGTCAATTATTCATGTTCATGTGTTTTATTTCTCAGAGGAAATAGATTTGAAGAAAGCATGGTTTTATGCCATCAACTCACGTAGCTAAAATAGAGTTGCTAGAGAGCAAAGAAGAGCTCGAAGCAGAATCCTTGTATCTAAAGAAAATCTTTGCTCAGATGGATAACTATGGCCTGTTTGCAAATTACCATACATATCATGCATTTCTCAACAGTTTTTGTGCAAAAGTCACTTATTTGTGGGTATTTTGTTTTAAAAAGGGAACAGGTTTTTTTTTCTGTCAGTTTTTTCAAACATAAATACATTTAGAAAATATAAGAGGATAAATGCTTTGGGGCACTGTAGACATGTTCAAATCTGGAGGATCTTGTCTGCTACTTCATCACAATACATCAATGATAGCGCGAGGTTAGATGATCTGATCACACGTTGAGAAGTTTCTATAGTGAAACCAGTACCTGCAATTCATAGTTCACACTCTCTCTCTCTCTCTCTCTCTCTCTCTCTGCACTCCAACTGCAAGCTGTCTTTGCTCTTTCCTCTCAGCACTGCTTCTGTCCAGAGCCAATTACAGAAAACAACAGTTCCCCAGCACTATTGCTGACAATAATCTCAAGGAAGGAATTGCACCTACTCAAGCCTGAGAACGTATTCAAGAAGTTAATTATTTTCCTTCCATGGTCTTTGGAGCAACTTCTTTTTAAAAACAAAAAACAAAAAAAAACCTTATTTCACTAGAAATTGCCATGGGGTATTATTCCTGTGGAACATATGGAGTATTATATATATAAAACCAAGTTTTGATGATTTTACTTAAAATCAGATTTTATTTCTTGTTTTATGTCTACTTGTTTACAGCATCTTGAAACATCTCCTGTTTGTTTGCTCAGTTCTTCCATTCAGCACTTCTACCTGGTTCCTAGGTATCACACTTCGGGGCACTACGTGACCCCGCAGGCAGAGAAAAGAAGAAAAGAGGGGACGCCAGAAAGTAATTTTCAAATAAAATGGCAACATGATTGAAATGCATTCCTCTAAATTCAGTATCAATTAAGTTTAATGGTCACAAGTCTTTCATCGATTTATAGAGCTGTGTATATCATGATTTTTAGAGAGAACATTACTCCCGAGACAGCTCTCTAATTGAGAGAAGGATTCTATAGCGCAGAGACCTTCAATTAATGTTCTGTAGAGATAATTTGTAGCTTTTTGTTCTGTTGGTCACTGGGCCAGCCATACGGACACTTCAGTTAGCAGGTTTGGGAAATTTAGCTGCAGCCACTGCAAACAAAGTCTAATGACTATATCCTCCCCGTGACAACAGAAATCTAACAAAGCATTAGTAACTGACAGGGCTTTTGTTCGTGTCTCGTTTTCCATTATGGGCAAATCCTCAAGGTAGTATGGAAATTGCAAATAGAAGACATGGAGTCCTGTCCCAAAGGACAGAGTAGCAAAATGGACTGTGACATTTGCTTTATTCAGTCACATGGAAACAGAAAACAGATTTAGGACTTAGGTCTGGGTTCAAATGCTGGCTCAATGACCCATGCCATGTGGACAGTACAACATCATTGGTTTTGAGGAAGTGACTTAATTTTCCGGATGCTTAGTTTTCTCACCTAGAAAATGAAGGCCTAATAATTAACTTATGTAAAGCTGAAATACCTGTGTGCTCACACTGTTAAACACTGAACCGAAGGAGACTTCTCTGCCTACTCCCTAACATCTGAGAGTCAGATGTTTGCGACGCTGGTGGGATGCAGCAACTGCACTGTGACCGGGTAACCAGTTAGAAATCTCAAGAATGAGTGAGGGTGGGGAGGGGTGCCCTAAACCACCCACAATTACATTCTAGCGCCTCTTGGCTTTCCTGCTTTTATTAATCTTCGGTAGCATTCGTGCTAGTGCTGGACTCAGTGATTGCTTATAAACTCAGCTTCCCCCAAGAACCAACAAGCTAATTTGAGCTTCCCAAGAATACGGGGTGGTGATTAAAATGCCAATGGCAGGAACCAGCCAAGGCTGCAAGAAATCCAAACAGAAGAAAGCAAGAAACTGAGAAAGATGGAAAACCTGGTGACCCCTCAGGACTTCACATATGTTTTTTGGCAAATCACTTCTCCCTCCCCATGTCCCCAGGCTGCTAAAATTCTGCATGGCTCTGACATTCTGCAATATAAGCAGCAAATGGCTTTCTGACCGGGGAAGTTAGACCAGCGACCCACCACACAGCACCCTGGAAAGCTGGTGCTGAGAAAGGCTGTTTGATGCATCAGAAGGAGCTGGCCTTGGACCTCCTCTCTGCCACTGGATAGCTGTATGAACCTGAAGTTATTGAACCTCAGGGATTTGGTTTCCATCTGCATAAGGAGAAGCACTTTCTTTGCTGGGTTGTTGTGGGGCTTATGTGAGAAATGCATTTAAAACAAAGAGCCTAATGATGTGCAAGACATTAAAATTAAGATCATGGGCTTAGAGAGAGACAGAAAGCCTCTCCAAGGTTCCATCTCCTCCTCTGTAAAATGATTATGATAATAGTTCCCACTTTTTAAGACTGTTAGGAGGATTAAATGAACAAGTCTAAAAATAGCAGGCACAATAGCCCTTGGCACATATTATGCTTAGATATTAATATTCTCCTTTTTGTCCCATTCCCTGGACTCTGCCTTTTCCTTTGTTTACCTGTCCCCTAGCACCAAGCACAACTCTTCTAATGTCCAGACAAAGTTCCCCCAAAAGCCGTAGACAGCAAACTTGAAATGAACACCGTGGCTTCCTCGTGAGGTATGCTACCTGTCCCTTTGTCCTGATATTCATGATGAGTCTCTTTGAAGTTAACCTCAGCCTTTCCTAAGAGCAATAGCCATTCTCCAAGTAAATGGGACATCTCAATCTTTTTTATCAAAGTGAAGAGTGCTAACACTATGGCTGGTTATTTCACAGTTAATTGGCTTCCCCTTGAAGAGGTGGCATGCCTCTGTCCTTGCAGGGAGTCTCACGTTCCCTTCTGGTCACCTTGTTTCGGAAGTGGAGTGAGATGGAAAAATACTGGAGAAGGGCCTGATCTCGTTCAGAGGGTGCGGATGATTTATGGACTGTGAGAAGCAGCAAAGAATAGGATTAGCTGAAGATTAGGATGAACTTGATAGCAGGACTCAGTGTTATGAGGGTTTAATATAACAGCAAAATATGAGCACAAGCAAATGTTCAACCATATCAAAGGACACCAAGTGAAAAGCAATACTAAGAAACAGTTATTTGCACAAAATGTTTACTTGTAGGAATCTCTCATGTCCACGACACCTCTGTAACCAGGATGTATTCCTATATTTTAAAAGACTGGACATTTTTGTGCACTAAAAATCGGTGATTATGCAACTACGTCCAATACAGGGAACTAAATTTCATGCTCCAGAAGACAAATTAGTTGTTGAGGAATATCCAGAGACCAATTCTTTAGTATCTATGTCATCTTACAATTAGCCAACTTCCAACTAGCTAGCCTCTTTTCTGCTGGGAAAAGACTCGGGGGGGGGGGGTCTGTTTAGAGGAGCATTTAACATGGCGCTTTCCTTTTCATTGACTCTGAACATCTCTTACCCTCAGTTTGAGTGTTTGCTAGCCCTTGGGGTCTGAGCATATTCTAGGTGGATCCTAAACTAAAAAGCTTTAAACAGACCAGGTTGGTACTTGTATTTATTTTCCAGAGGTGTTTGCTATATCTACCCGGACGTCCCAAACTAAAATCTTAATATGACCCTGGGAAACTTCCATTTTCCCTTAAAGACCTTTAAGCCTGCATGCATCAGGCAGGGACTGTCACTGGGGAGCTCTGATTCGCGAGAATGGAGGTCCAAGAAAAGAGTTGATGATAACTGGATTGTGAGATTTCCAAAGTCTTAGTTACGGCATCAACGAGGAATGCACGTTTTTATTTAGTTCCCCTTTGCTGGAAAAATATACTTCTTCATTAAAACTGGAGAGTGAATTGGGAAAGAATTGGCAACAAGATTTTATTTCCCATGAAGGAGAATCATATCTTTTGAGGAGAAAATATCTTGAGAAGTCTCTAAAATATAGCTATTCGTAGGGGAGATATTGCAGAGATTCCAAACTAATCATGTTTGGTCCAAAAGATTGTGTTTGCAAACTAACTTATACTTATCGAACATAAGTATTAGAGAGTTGGGAAACTTTGAGAGCATGACATTATTTGGATAAATTGCTTCTTCTGGTATCTATGTGTGAATATTATTCTAGAGGGCTGTAAAGGACAGAGCCATTGTCACTTCTGAACCAACTCTTGTTGGTACTGAACTTAGTATTAAACTAAGATTAGTTCTCAGCACCTCATGTGTCCTTCCAGCATTTATTAAATTACAATTCGCTGATTTCTGTGAATATATATATCTAAAGCATACCAAATCCTGTCTGCTGGTGGTCAGATTTGAGATCTTGTCTCATGCGTGTTAAGCGTTACACTGTGTGTGCCCCGCTATCCAGGGAGAAATGGTGGCCGTAACTCCAGCAGTCACAAACGACTCAAAGAGAGCCCTGCAGGAAAGTCAGGGAACATGAGAAAGAATGCTGTTCTCTTTTGGGTTAAGATCTTTATCAAAATCATTTATTTTTTCACTACTGCCCATGATAGGTGTATTTGCCTTCCCATTTTGTGTATGAAGAGACTAAAACTTGGCTAAAATCACACAGCCAGTTAGTTACAGAACAAGAATTTTAACCCTCATATGAATGGCTTCAAAACCCATGTTCTGTTCAGACTCAGATCAGAGCAGAAAGGGGAAAGTGACAGTAACAGATCATATATTCAAAACATGGCCACAGGGATATTTTCCAATCCTCATGTGCCGTTGCAACCTTGCCCCTTTTCATCAAGAGGTAGAGTCTGTTACTACCCCTCCCCTTGAAGGTGTATGGCCCTCTGTGACCTTCTTGAGGAATAGCGGCAACAGAAGTGATGGCCGAGGATTTCAAGGCTAGGCCAGGCAGCCAATCTGCTTTCTGCCGTCGCCCTCTGAGTGAGCCTTCAGATGATTCCACTTGCAGCCTTTGAGCTGCTCCAGCTGACACCACATGGAGCAGAGACGAGCTATAACTGTCAGGCTCAAATTACAGATTTGTGAGCGCAATATACGCTACCCTTGTTTTGAGCCACTGTGTAATGAGATGATTTGTTATGCATCCGTATAATAGTGACAATCGCAGAAAATCTATCAACGCCATACTTAGAATCATGATTTTAGCATAAGGCAAGATCATCTCTGTATGTAGATATGCATATGCATGTGTGCATAAATGCGAGTACACAAATGTGGAAACCCGGGACATAGCACTGGTAGGACTCATGACAAGGAAGCATTAGCATATGCTTCCTCCGCTTGCTCTCCCCTCCCCTCAGCAGGAACATTTCCAGAAGAGTGGAGGAGGAAGGACTCTCTTGCATGTGATTGTTCAGACCCCTTTTTCCTTTACTGGACAGTAAAAGTGATGGTTCTTACCTGCTAAACATGCTTTTTTCACGTCCCTTCTTCTTCCTTCAGAGAATTCCCTCTATACTTCATGTGGTCCTCGGGGGCTATCAGCTGTGCTGTCCTGTTGTTCCAACATTAATACCATCTCCATAAGATGCACTGAATCACTGGGTCACTCAGCTGACCATTTGGGTTATCATTCCATCCCAGAGATTGGGTCATGGATGGCATGTCACTCAAATCAGGTTGATGGGTGTGTCCCCGAGACTGATAGTTAGAATCTGGGAAGGAGAGGTCCTGTATTAGTTCCAGTTCTTCACCTCTCTTTAGGTCCACACCCTTTGCCATGTAACTCTGTAGTTCTTCCACTAGAAAATGTATAATAGAATATTTCCTTGCTGCTGGACTTCAGACTTGGCCATGTGGCTTTTGGTCAATGGGCTATTAGTAAACATGATGCAAGCAGGGGCTTGAAATACACTTGTGCTTTGGACTTGGCCATGTGTGTCTCTGCTTTTGTCTTGAGAAGAGTTTCCGTGGGCAGCTTCTGCCCCTTCATCCCAGGCTCAGGGAGGAACACATGTGGAACAGAGCTATTCTGGCTGCCTCAGACTGAGCCATCTCCTCACAGTCAAACTTCAAATTGATAAGAAATAAATGCTTTGTACTGCATGCTATTGAGATTTGTGGTTGTTATTCAGCAGTTAAAAAAAAAAAAGCAATAGCCAACTAATGTATCTTCTTTCCATGGAGTTGCTAAACCAGGAAAGCATAAATTCAGATCACTAGTGTCGATCACAGTGCAGCTGTGAAGGTGGCCAGGCTGCAGCTAGCTGGGCCAAGAGATGGAGAGAAACAAATCCATTTGAGCCTCTGGATCCAGCTGCTGCCTCGAATGTCTGGATCTACCTCTGGAGTTTCCAGTGACGAGGCAACAAATTCCTTTTTTGGCATTAAGTAGTTGGAATAGAGTTTCCATCGCTTGAAAGAATAGCTTAGACTGGTACATGTGTCACGTAAACCGTGTCTGATATGTTCCCTGCTCTCGAGTTCACTACTCACTGCTACCCACGTTGCCTTTCTAACACCTGAATAACTGACTTTTATCTACACACTTTTCAGAAGGTATAAAAGATTTTACAGTTGAATTTTCCTCAAAAACTTAAATTGTCATATCTGTCCTCCCATCTCCTGGACAAGATGCAGCAGGGCTTGACCTGCAAAGGACATGGCTTGGAGTCCGGCAGCTGGGGCGGGGTTTTGTTGTCACGTGACTCTCCCGGGTGCTTGGCAGGACAGACTGCCATCGCTGAACGCAGGAGATTTCTGGCTTCCCTTCCCGGGGTGGGCTGCAGGCAGCAGCCAGCCACAGTTTAGCACGTGGGATTGGCAGCTTCACGCTTGATTTACAGGTGCTGAGCCTAGCTTTATTTATGCACCAATGGTATACTATTTATGCCTTCAAGGAAGAGCTTTCCAAATCTGTACACACGTCTATTTTTCTGCTCTTTCCCAGCTCTCTGGGTACTTGAAAAATGCAAGCTACAAGATATTACAAATAACTCCACCCCTGAGTGAACAGCGTGGGAAGGTTTGAAGTGCCGCATTTTTCTTACTAGTGCAGAAGATACAGTTTAGCTCTTCCTGGGTGACTCTTTTCTCACACGTCTCTTTCACCTCCCCCCTCATCCCATTGCCAGCCCTTCTATCCTACACCTCCCCCACAGTGGTGGGATTCAGATAATTTAACAACCGATTCTCTGCCCTACCCTAATGACTGTTTTAAGTATAAAAAAATGATATACCAAAAGGTAGTACATTCATTCATGCATTTAATACTTAAATAAGAATAATAAGAGGTATACAAAACTAGATTATAAGAAAGAGTTTTAAAATATTATTGAAAAATATTAAATAATGCCTGACCAAAGAAAAAAAAAACCCAATAAAACTGTTATTTAAAGGCCCTGGCCGGTTGGCTCAGCGGTAGAGCGTCAGCCTGGCGTGCGGGGGACCCGGTTTCGATTCCCGGCCAGGGCACATAGGAGAAGCGCCCATTTGCTTCTCCACCCCGCCCCCCTCCTTCCTCTCTGTCTCTCTCTTCCCCTCCCACAGCCAAGCCTCCATTGGAGCAAAGAGGGCCCGGGCGCTGGGGATGGCTCCTTGGCCTCTGCCCCAGGTGCTAGAGTGGCTCTGGTTGTGGCAGAGCGACGCCCCAGAGGGGCAGAGCATCGCCCCTGGTGGGCATGCCGGGTGGATCCCGGTCGGGCGCATGCGGGAGTCTGTCTGACTGTCTCTCCCCGTTTCCAGCTTCAGGAAAAAAAAAAAAAATCTGTTATTTAAGATATTTCCATATTGCTTCTTGATTGGTGTCCTCACTTGCAGTTTTTTTCACCTATAGACGGAATGAACATTACTACAGGTGCTTAGAATACACTGTAGTCAAGATAAACGTTCAAAAAGAGTAAGGAATATAATTTTGTGATTTCCACCTTGGGAAGCTGCCCAGGCGCCCACCTTAGAGAGAACCCTGATTACAAGTGCCATTTTAACAACCGGTTCACCAAACTCAACAAAAAGTTAGGTGTTGGTTCTACAGAACCGGTGCAAACTGACACGAACTGGCTGAATCCGACCACTGCTCCCCCATGAGGGCAGGAAAACAGTACCTCACACACATATATTTGCTCTATAAGAAGTTGGGGGAGGGGCCCTGGCCAGTTGGCTCAGTGGTAGAGCGTCGGCCTGGCGTGCAGAGGTCCCGGGTTCGATTCCCGGCCAGGGCACACAGGAGAAGCGCCCATCTGCTTCTCCACCCCTCCCCCTCTCCTTCCTCTCTGTCTCTCTCTTCCCCTCCCGCAGCTGAGGTTCCATTGGAGCAAAGATGGCCCGGGCGCTGGGATGGCTCCTTGGCCTCTGCCCCAGGCGCTAGAGTGGCTCTGGTCCCGGCAGAGCGATGCCCCGGAGGGGCAGAGCATCGCCCCCTGGTGGGCAGAGTGTTGCCCCTGGTGGGCGTGCCGGGTGGATCCCGGTCGGGCGCATGCGGGAGTCTGTCTGACTGTCTCTCCCCATTTCCAGCTTCAGAAAAATACAAAAAAATAAATAAATAAATAAAAGAAGAAGAAGTTGGGGGAGGTTGGATCGCCACTTTGGGCAAAGGCCCCAGGCCCCTGCCAGCAAAGGGGGCCCGGCCCAGAAATCAAACAATCAAACGGGACATTGCCAGTGTGGCAGCCACACCACACACTAACGACAGGCCCAGGGAGCTTCTGTTCTGTCGACTTCAATTCTGAAGCGGGAATGTAATGAGACTGTGTGGCCGAGACTGCTTTGGAGCTTGACAGGATATTTTCTCAACATATTATATTCCAGCCTCAGCGAGCCCAGAGGATGAGGCAGTGCTCCCAAACCAGCAGAAGTCTTGGCAGACCCACCCACGGGTGTGCCATTGGAGAGACAGGCTTACCCACCCTGGAGAGGAGAGTCCTCGGGTCTGGAAAAGGGGGTTCGCAGTGTTGAAAGAAGGCATCAGAGTTCAGTGGAGCCCATCAGTGAGTGCTCTATTTCTTTCTAAATGCACACAACTGCGTCTGCATGAGGGATGCGGCCCATCAAAGTCGTGTTGCTAAGGGACCTATTACCAAGCACCTTGGGTGTGTTTGGCACCCTACATAAATGTCTCTTTTAATCTTCACAATGACACTGAACTAGATTGATGTGAACGCTGTTAAGGCCTCCAGTATCCATTCTCAACTTTCTTGTACCTGAACTGACAGCAGGCTGCTTTTGTTCATGTTGACGATGTGCCAGCTAAACAAACAAACGTGATTTCCAGGCTCCCTTGCAGCCACGGGAGACCATGTAACATGGCTCTGCCCAAAGAGCGAGACGTGGGAGTCTACAGAGGAAGGGTCTCAGGAGAGCTATTGTTTTCCTGAAAAAAGATGGGTTCAGCTGGCATATCCCTTTTGCCTGATACCTACCTTTGTCTTTTCTTTCTGCATAGAAGGAGGTCAAGATGCCTGGATAAGCAGCAGTCCTCTCACAAGCAACTGTGAGAGAACGGTAGAGCAGGAAGCTGGAGGGGCCCAGAATCTTAACTAATACTCTAGTAGTGTCTCCATTACACAGGTGGGAAAACTGAGGCTCAGAAGGATGAAGCTATTTGTACAAGGTCGTAGCATAAGTCAAACCTCTACCTCTCTAAAAGTCCTGATTCCATGCTCTTTCCATAAGTTCTGTTTAGAGTGTAGTCTTAAAATAAAAGACTTTAGAGAACATACAGTAGATGCTTGAACTACATGGATTTGAACTGCATGGGTCCACGTATATCCGGTGTTTTTTTTTCAATATATAGCTATACTGTTTTCAATCCACCATTGTGAGTCCCCTGGTGCAGAGGAAGGGCTCATGCCCCGACCTATGCCATTTTATACAGGGGATTTGAGTGTCTGTAGGTTATCTAGGACCCAGGGACAACTTAAGTTTTGGGGTAAGTCAAAAGTTATATGTGATTTTAACTGCAGGGGTGTGGCCCCCTTAGCTCTGCATTGTTCAAGGGTCAACTGTAAGCATGAATTTGTTCTTAACTCTAGTAGAAGGTACAGAAAATATACCCTTATTTTTAGGTGGTGCTAAATCATTGGGAGAGGGAAGGTAATTAATAGATATGAAAGGGAGGACAGTGATCATAGATGGCTCAGAAACTGCTTTTACAGTAAGATTGAGAATTCCAGGGCATGGCCTTGTGATGTGAACATGCATATTAGTACAAGGTTGTGTGTGTGTGTGTGTGTGTGTGTGTGTGTGATTAAATAAAGATACCACAAGAGAAAAGGAGGGGTGTCACTAAGTAGAAGTTATATGTAAATCTGAGGTAGCAAGTGAACTCCTAATGGTGCCCCAGCAATAACAGACAGGATTTTTCCTTTCTTCTCTACTCCTTTCCTCACCCCATTAAAGTTACACCAGATAGGAAAATTAAAAATTGCATTTGTGTCCAAGATACTGGATTTTGATTTATTTATTTATTTATTTATTTATTTATTTTTGCTATTCAAACGCAAAAGAATTCTGTGCCCTTTACACCCAATTGGGGATGAAGTTGTCCTGAAAAGTCACTGTCTTACTACCTGTAAAATGAGGGTTTTAAGAAAAGAAAAATGGGAGAGAATCTTGTCAGGGTCTTCTTTGCCTTTAATGACTGTGGTTTCTTGATACAGCCTGGATCTGATTTAAAAGCTTCCTTATTCGCCTGCACTTGAACTCAAGGAGAATTAAGCAGGTCAAACACAAACAAGTTTTTCAGTTATACCAAGAATAAGTTACTTTCTCCTAGAAGTGCCTAGAGAAGAAAATTCTAAGGAGAGATTTGATCCTAAGCCTCAGCATCTGTGAACCCTGAACTGTATGGCTATTGTTCTTGCTTTGATCACAGATATATGAAAGAAAAGAAGAAAAGAACTAAAGACCCAGTATGTTCTTAGCTGTGTCTTGCCTTTAGATTAGAAAGACCATATTGAGTTTCTCCCAAGAAGTCAAGAGATATATGCCTCATTTAAAGGTATTTTTTGTAGGAATATATGGCTTAGTATCTACTTGCCCCCAATCAGCTGTCTTAGTATCACCTTGTCCACATCAGGTGGCTTAGTACCACCCTATCTCAACAAAACTGCCTGCCAGTAGTCTGAAAATATCCAGTAGGTATTTATCTAAATTACTATAGTGCAACTGGAATACATTTAATGCTATATGAAGAGCAGGATGACTGAAGATATATTATCATATGTCAGGATTTCAAAGCCAGTCTGACCACCAGCATCAGGCACACCAAGGGATGAGGGCCAGAGCAAGCCGATCTATCTGGCCCTTTTCTCCACTGTAGAATTTTTATTCAGGTGAATTCAGGTAAAAGCCAAACACAGCCTGAAATGATGAAATCATGAGTAATGGCAATAAGCAGAAGTGATTCAGAGAAAGGTAGTGGTAGGGGCCACAGGGGAATGAAGGCATGGCCCCTGCTGACACATGTTCATTTGTTCAGACATTTTAATGACAGCACATAGTTGCTGAGCCCTACCTTGTGCCCGCAATGCGTTAAGAACTTTACCTGGAGTGCCTCATTTTGTCTGTTCAAGACTAACTGTGGGGAACCAGACTGTGAGACTCTATGGGGTAATCTCTATGGGGTTCTTATTAGATCCTTTAAGGAAGAGGAGACTGAGGCTTGAAAAAGTTAAGTAACTTGGCCAAGTCATATGGTAGTTAGTTGTTGAACCCTGATTCAAACATGGGCAGTCAGACCCCAGACTTAGCATCTTTTTTTTTTTTTTCATTTTTAGAGAGGAGAGAGAGGGGGAGAGAGAGAGACAGAGAGGGACAGAGAGGAGAGAAACAGAGAGAGAGAAGGGGGGAGGAGCTGGAAGCATCAACTCCCATATGTGCCTTGACCAGGCAAGCCCAGGGTTTCAAACTGGCAACCTCAGCATTTCCAGGTCGACGCTTTATCCACTGCACCACCACAGGTCAGGCCAGACTTAGCATCTTAATGGCCACTGACCGTCATGTCTACCTCATGCCACAGAGTGCTTGGGCATTGGGACTACCAAGATTATCAAGACATTTCCCTCTGGCTTATGGATTTTTTTTTCTACTTAAAGATTTTAAAAATCTAATTAAGTTTTGAGATTTTCCAATGCTTGAAGGCTTACCTTACCTTCAATCCCCAAATTCTGAAGCTGCCCTGAAATCCCCCTGTCTCATTAGAGGTTCCAAAGCGTGGCTGCAGAAAATTCTCAGTTACAATTTCTGGGGGTAGGTAATGAGGTCAGAGTGTCACATGAAGGATGTGGTGATAGGAATGAATCCTTTAGGGGTAGTTCCTAAGCACTTCGTGCATCTGTGGTCAGGGCCTGAGTAACTTTTGTAAATTCCCATGTTATCCAGTGTTTGGCCAGAGTTGGGCACCTTTGCAGCTGTCCACGGGGGAGCAGACCTTCTCCTTTTCTAACTGTGCTTCTATATCTCTGCGACCTTCCTACCCTCAGTTTTATTCTCATGGTAGCTGAGCCATGTCCATATACACAGGACCATTCTGAACTATGGGTTCAATAGAGCCCTGCTCTCTGTTCAGTACATGGTCTGGCAAGGGCCCCAGTATGAATTATTAAAAAGTTAGTCTGGAAGAATTGGCAAGGCCTGGCTCTCACAGTCTGGTTCCCCGCAGTTAGTCTTGAACACGAGCAGGGAATAAGATTTCAGGTTGTTAATAGAAATCCCAGGATTTTACTTCTATTGAACACCCTGGGAAGAACCGAAGAGCCAGTGGAAATGAGATGACACCGTTTTAAAAGGGTCATTTGGTCCTAATGATAAAGATAAAGTCAGAAATTGTTTCCTATTTAGAGAAAGATCACTTGGGTGATCTTGTGAATAGGTCTTTTGAATAGATTTTATTTTTTACTTCTATTTTATCTTTCTTATCACTTTTCATTATAAAAAATAAAAATTCTATGTGGAATATATTATTTCCCTTTTTCAAAAAGCTTTCAGTAGTCACCTCTGACTAGATAAATGAATCAAAGTATGTGTGAGCTTGGGGTCGGGGGAGTATTTTGGTAAAAATTACCACCAACAAAAAGGCTGTGCTTATAAGCTGGAATCTTAGATCTCTGCAGCCCTTTTTTTTTTTCCAATTATCTTACCCCAAACATGATGCCAATGGTCTTCAGGCCTTTAGCTGATTGTCAGGTGCCAACTTGAGCCCCATCACTAGTTATTAAGTGACTGTTCCCTATCGTCCAGTTAAAGACCTCTAGACCTGTGACCTACCCAGCCAAGCTTAGATGTTTAACAGATGCACGAAGTGCTTAGGAACTACCCCTAAAGGATTCATTTCTATCACCACATCCTTCATGTGACACTCTGACCTCATTCAAGGAACACCTGTAGCTATTTCTCAAGGAATTCAGCAAGAACATGAAATGGTCTCAAGTTCAAAGTTTTCCCATAGTTTCTGTTCTTTTATATAAAGCTGCTTGACATCTTGGTCCTATTCGTGTGAATTTTACAATAATTACTAAGTCAATGGCTACATATAAAATGCAGGAGCAGATTCAAAGAGCTGTATAAAGTCTGTGCTTGAGCGGACCCATGTCGTATTATAATAAGGATGTAAGAAGCACGTGAACTATTAAATAATTAATGGCGTTCTGGACGCTTCCACCCCGCAAAATATCAGCGAGTCACTTTCAGACAGCTTTTTGAGATAGAGACTTTCTCAGCCCAAAGAAGTGAGTCTATTGGATACAAATAAAGATATTTGAGAAGGCTTTTGCCAAATATCTTGCTGTTCTTCGTAAGGAATTTGGCATTTAATTCACTAATTATCCATTCAATCCCTAGAGCATGTTGTATGTCTGAGTGCCAGGCCCAGGCGCATCATCAGAAAGTATTCAGTGTGGGGAGGGGGTGCTGGCCAATCCTAATGAGGTTTGGTGGTTTCCACTCCTTTCCAGAGCCCCCGCTCCAATAACAAAGGCTCCTCCCCCTTCCCTATCCGGTATCTCAACAGAAACTTTGAGTTATGTGGGAGAAGGCAGAGAGACAATGAAGGGAAAACGAGGCCTAGGAAAAACAGAGAAAGGAGTATGGATTATTGAACCTGTGGAAGACGAGGCGGCGGAGTTATTTCACAGCCTTCAGCACTCCTCTGGAGCACTCTCTCACGCAGAGGAACACGGCCAGCTGCTCAGCATCTCCACTGAAGACTGACCCGGAGGAAGCCGGTTCAAGCTGCAGCATTAGGGATTTAGAACACAGAAGGATTCCTGACTCTGAGAAATGTTCAACATCGGGAAGAGTTACCCGCAAGGGTTGAGGAATCTCTTTCTCTCGGAGCATCTAAAAATAGGAGATTTTCCTTAGCTGTCTTGAATGATTAAAAGGTCTTGGCTAACACTCGCGGGATGGAGAAGATGTGCCCAGATAATCTTTCTCAAAGTATCTTTTGGTTTGAAAAATGAAGAAGGCAGTTTAAAACTGTTCTCTTAAAAAGATCCTTAAATGTAGGCTTCTATTCTCCATTGAACTTCTTTTCTCAATTTAGTATAAAATTTATGTTGAAGTCGAATTAAAAAAAGGAGAAAACATCAGGACATCTCATTTACAATTTCACCTTTTTTTAAAGCTATTTGTGTTTGAGAAGAGAATTAGTTCAGCCTAGTTTCCTTATCTGTAAATTGGAGCCCAGAATACCTATAATGTATACATCACAAGGTTACTATTTTAATAGTGAAAATAATAGTGGTGTACACATGTGAAACATCATTGTGAAAGCGCATTTTTATTTAAGCGTCTCAATATTTCCCTTTCTCTCATTTCTCTAAGAACTAAGAGTCAGTCCTGACAGAGGAAATCCTAAACTTTCAAGGTACAGCTGGTTGTTCTTGCCACACCTCTGGCCCACTGTCAAGAAAAAAAAGTTTAGAAAATTTTGCTTTGAAGTCTGGCCTTGGAATACTTCCTGATCGTCTAACAAACCCAACGGCTTCCAACTAGAATTTCAAACTTGGGCAAACATCTGAGCTCCCAATCAACCTCCTGGCTGGGTTGGATCCAGGTGAATGGGCTATCATCCCGTTCCAACCATTCCCCAGTGATTTTCACAAGGAAAGCATTGGGGTGGATCACATGGTTTAAAGAGCAGCTAGGGAAAATTGCCAAAGAGACCCCCAGAGCAGGTTCTGGAAAACGGCTCGAGTTACAACATGTCAGTGCCATTTGCTTGGCTGGGAAGCTGTTAGAAGACACTGCAGATGGGCCCTTGGAGGCTCAGCCTTCTCCTCCCTCCTCTTATACTGTTTCCTTAATTTTGTGAGTGTCAGCTAATTGGGAGAGTGTTGATTGTAAACCACATCACTATCTGGGGGCCTGCTCCCTGGGGGCCTGGGTTGAACACAGAGGGAACGCCTCTCTTCCTCCGTGGTGTGTGTTCGCCACCTTCTCCATTCCCCTGTCATTTTCTTTTTTCCAGACTGTCTCCCCTGGTGAGCCAACTTCCTGGAGTCCTGGACTTGGCTGTTGCCAAGGTATCAGTGTTGTTTTACAAAAAGAACTTTGTTGGGATTCTACTCAGGAATGATCCACTCTCGGTCATTTTCAGGCTTTCCCCTTGTTCGTAGAAAATTAATGTTATCTCAAAAATACCAGGCAAAGAAGAGAGAATAAAAAAAAAGTTGTTTGAAGGAAGGAGTTGGCCAATAGCTAGAGAACAGTAATGAGAACTGTCATTAAAACTTCAAGCTAAGGAGCACTCTGCTTTTGAAAAGGTGGAGTAAGAGTCACAGGGCAAGGCCTTGGCCGGTTGGCTCAGTGTTAGAGCATCGGCCTGGCGTGCAGGAGTCCCGGGTTCGATTCCTGGCCAGGGCACACAGGGGAAGCGCCCATCTGTTTCTCCACCCCTCCCCCTCTCCTTCCTCTCTGTCTCTCTCGTCCCCTCCTACAGCCAAGGCTCCGATGGAGCAAAGTTGGCCCAGGCACTGAGGATGGCTCTATGGCCTCTGCCTCAGGCACTAGAATGGCTCTGGTTTGCAACAGAGCTACGCCCCAGATGGGCAGAGCATCACCCCCCTGGTGGGCATGCCGGGTGGATCCCGGTCAGGCGCATACAGGAGTCTATCTGACTGCCTCCCCGTTTCTAACTTCAGAAAAATACAAAAAAAAAAGAGTCACAGGGCAGCATTTATACGATAGCGACTCTGTGACATAACCCACCAGATCCAACAAGCCAGCAGTTAGCGGGGAAGAGCATTCATAACCACACCCCGAAATGGGCAGTAGTATAACTCACAACACCCCCACTCCCCCCCACCCAGGCCCCCAATATCAGAATGCTTCTGCAGCCAATGAATCTCCAAAGGGAACACTACTGAGTATTTTCATTTCTATCACCCAAATAGTTTCACTTTTTCTAGGCCTGACTCTTGGAGTGAGGGGAAACTTTTCTTCTCTTCCTGCTATTATTCCTTGGCAACTTTTTGGGTGTGAGAAGAACCAGAACTAAAACAAATGCTACTTTCGGGGGAAAGCCACATTCTCGATGAATTTCTGTTGTTTAGTTCACTACCACTCTTCCCTTCTCCCTCAGTTATAGAGCATGTGCCCCCGTTCTGTGCATAGTTTCAACTTGACACCAAATCAAGTGTGAGCAGCACAAAACTGTGATTTCTTGAGGTGTGCCATTTTAACTTTTAAATTAATACTTGTAGGGAAAAACAGGATGCCCCCCACCCCATATAGTTAGATATCATAGCAGGTTGTTGGAAGGAAATTACATTGATGAAGCGGTTAGACAGTGATTAATATGCACCATAACTCATCGCAATATTCCTGCTTCAGCATTCTCCTCTTCCCAGAGTGATGTCCAATTACTCACTATTGATCAGCGATTGCATTGCACAGAGTGGAATGGCAGCCTCAATTCATTTTGTCCTATTGAGTTTCAGCCAATAGCAATTGATATCTGGCACATGGTTTCCAGAGACATTTGTCTGCCATCAGGGAGTTGATTAACAGGTTGGCAGTTTGTTTGCGAAAAGGGGAGGAAAAGTGTAAAATCTGCTTATGAATTTGTTCTCATCCCTGATGTGGAGAAAAAGGCAGTGTGCTCCCCTCCTTATCTAAATTTAGCCTCTACAGTTGCCTGTCTGCCCCTGGCAACCTGTTCACATTCAACACTGTTCTGGCCTTATTATTTATTGATAATCATGTGAATAATTAAAGTCCAAGTACATGAAACCCACATAAATCATCTTCAATGGGCATGTAATGGACCTGGGCTCAGCCATTGCTCATGGCATGTATTAAGGCCAAAATATTCATGATGTAAACTAGGCATATCATTGCCTCCTGCAGAATTCATAGTAACCTGATTGTCACTCAAAACCTGCCACCTTTGAGGGAGTCAGCAAGCAAAAGACCCATCTCTCCTCAACCATCATGGGGACCACTGCCTACTTTTGCCCAACGCTAACGTCACATGGATGTTACGTGAGTGGATGATGTGCTATTTGTTTTGAAAATCCCCCACTTGCTTCACTTGGCCATTCCTGCTGCAACCTTAGCATTTGTTCCGTGCTTACTTTTCAAAAGCACCGTCCAGAACTTAACCTTTTGCTAATGTCATCAATCATGTGCTTGGCACATGGGCTCTTGCTAGACAAACCTAACAACATCTGCCACACATTCTGCAACTTCCTTTTGATTCCTCACACTTTATTTTCACCTTTGTCTCTGCTTGTTGGTGAGATTTATGCCTGATCCCGCTCGGATGCCAGGGAGCTGGGAACATGCCATTCTTCCACAAGACAGCATGCCTCGTGAGGCACTGGGTGACCACTAGTGAGCGGTTAGCAGGCAATGCTGGTGCCAGCACCCAACGGCCACTGCAGCATTTCCCAGGGAAACTCCTTGATTCGGAGAACACTGCATCTCAGAAACCAGTCATATGTGGCACATATATGTAGCTTATTATACACATCTTTGGAAAGAATAATTTTATTTGGAATATAGGTTACACATTTCCTGCCTAGACCTAAGAAGCATCCGTGTTGGCCAAAGCCCTGCTCTTTGTTCTTCTGAACCCTCTCCTTTGACACCCTCGGAGCAGAACCCCATCCTCTTTTGCTATCATCATCATTCTTAAGACCAGCCATTGCCTGGCATCACAGGGTCATACCAGCCACCTGCTTGTGGCTTTCAAACACCTGAGAGCACACCAAGCTGATTGCTCTGATTAAAACGTCCAGGAGCCCAAAGATCAGTGGCTGTAGCTCCTCCTACAGGTTTTAATGCCAACCCCCAATCTATTCCCTTTTTCCTTATGGGCAGACATGTCCTCTTTCCAGTGTTCTTAGGACTTTCAATCAACAATCTTAAGGGGGGGGGGGAGGAACAAGGTCTTGAAATATCCATCGGGCTATTATTTTATTAGTCATTTTGTGAAAACTTGTCCTCTGCCTTTTGTGATGGGAGATGAAAAGCCTGCAGAAGAGATAGATGGACTGTTAAATAAAAAATATCCGCTTTCATAAAAATGTCATTAGTAATGAAGAATGCATTGGGAAGTTCTCTACGAGGCATCCAGGGCTATTTAAATGATCAAGGAAAATGAGCACTCATACCTCAAAGGTCTTTTTATCTATTCTTTCTTTTTTTTTTTAATATTTAGTAACTTCACTCTTGGCTTACTTAACCTAATATTTGTCTTTCTCAATGAACGTCATAAGTTGTAACTCTTTTTTTTTTTAAAGAAAAATAGATGTTTATATAGTTTACAAGCCCATTTATCTTCACTGCATCAATTTATTTTTTATGATAAGGCTGTAAAGTAACGGTTCTCATCATCTTAAAGAAGTCTGGAATTGCCAATGTTTGGGCGAAAGAAAAGTGCGAGAGCTGATACAGTCAACACCAGTGCAAGTGCATCCTAATTTGAAAGAGCTCTCAAATATTAAAAAAAGAAAATCCATAACAAACTTAAGTGAAGAAGGCAGGAAGACACACATCATCTAATGCTTGTGATACAGAGACTTATATTATAATTGAGGTCCATGAGAGAGCAGGTGCCACCCGCAAATTCACTGATAGTAAATCTTCCCACCTGGGTGCCCTCCACATGCACACTCCACGGATCCAAGGAGGAATAATCCACGGGCATCCCACTTTCTGGGAAAAATTTTTTCTCTCTCCTAAATGAGACATTTGTTTGTGAAGTTTTATAAGTATTAACTCTTTCTCAGCTGAAATGGTCCTCATAATAGACAGGTTAATACTGGCACTAACAATTAAGGTCATCAAATAAAAAAATCTAGTCAGACACCCTCAATTTCTAGCCACATCCCCTCTTGTCTAAAAAAAAAAAAAAGCAACAAAAAATAACAAGAGAAACTGTGGTTTTCCAGTAAAGCAGAAACAAGAATACTTCAATACTGGACTCACAAAAATATTACAAATAAGAATGGATAGGAGTTCCATCAGACTCTGGTTCTAAGTACTTTTTACTTTGAAAATTTAGACCCAGAAAATTTTATATACACATAAAACTGGCAGTTCACTGATGTGTCTGGATTGTCTCAGTCCCTGGGATGGATGTGACTTATGTTCAAGCTGAGACACCCTCCCCTCAAGTATGATAATTGGGGACATGATATAAAGAATTTCTTAAGGAGCCCCATTCAGTTACCACAGCTAAGAAGAAGGTCTTATGCATTACAACCTTTAGTTATGAGAGGTGGGAAAACAAATCTAAGATAGATTTTTTTAAAAAGGGAAATTTGCTGGTGTATGTAATTAAACAGTTGAAAAAAAATCCCTGTCTGCACAGCTTGATCTAGCTCTCAGACAATGGGATCACAACCCATACTCTAACCTTCATATCTTGACCTCACTTTCTTGCTCTGTGGTCAGGCAGGCTGGTACCAAGGGGACTGACAGCACATCCTCTCACTCTATCATTCTTTGTGGACTACCAGCAGGAAAAAATCTCCTCTTTCCTAGAATCTCTGGAAAAATATCAGTTCTGTCTCAATGGTTGTGCATGGGGTACTTTGTTGAGCCATCATGATGACTAGAGTTACATAATACTGAGTGGCTTAGGGAAGTGCCCTGTTCCACCCCTTTATCTGGGGATAGAGTCAACTCCACCGTCACATGACTGAGAGTAGGTAAAAGAGCTATTTCCCAGAAGATAATCAGAATACTATAAAACAAACAGGGAGAGATAGAAGCTAAGTGGCCTAAATTAAAAAACCAATATTACACCACATTTGGTGTTCCTAAAATATTGTGGTTGTGTTGGCACAAAGGTGATTTAACAACCTGGAGTAGAGTTCTTCACACTGTTGAGAGATCTTGATGAATATTAGCATTGGGTTTCATACTCACTGACAGGTGGTGGGAGTGGACAAAAAGAGACAGGCAGCTTGAGCAGAGAGATTCACCTGGGGCTTTGGATACCTGGGAGGACATCTCCTTGTGAATGGGTAGGTCTAAAGCCACTTGAATCAATCAGAGACCATAGAAGAATCAGTCATAGGCCAGTCAAACCATACAAGATAAAAATGGTGAACTTTAATGTAAAAAATAAAAATTATTTCAAGAAAATATAGGATACTACTCATGCAATCCATGGATTGAGGAGAAGTTTCTAACTAAGACTAGGAGTTCAGAAGCTACGTAAGAAAGGATAGGCATATTTAAGTACAAAAACAAAAAAATGAGAGTATTTGTATGACAGAAACCCAATAAATAAAAATCACACACAAGAATCAGAGCTAGAAAGAGTGTATTAGATTTAAAAGGATTGATATCTGTAACTTACAAAATCCTTTCAAAATAGTCATGAATAAGTTAAGCAACCCAATGGGTAGAAGATACAAAGAGACAAATCACTGAAGAACATATTGAAACGGCCAAATGCATTTTTTTTAATGCTTAAATTCACTAGGAGTCAAGAAAATGCAAATTAAAATAACAATGAGATGTCATTTTATAGCCATCAGATGGACAAATTAGTAAGAATTATCACACCAAGTGGTGGTGGGCTGGTGGGAATGCAAGCAAGGGTATCCTTATATATAATGGTAGAAATGTAACATTTTATAGCTGTTTAGGAAGGCAATTTAGCAATAATTATAAAAATTGAAATTACATTTACCATTCAACTCAGCAACTCCACTCTTGAAAATTTATCTCATAGAAATAAAAGTATCAATGCATGAAGATATTTGTGTGTGTATGTGTGTGTGTGTTTGTGTATCAGCATTGTTCAAAGAGGCAAAAAAATACTAGAAATAATATAAATGTCCATCAATAAGTTAACAGTCAAACCATTATGGAATATTCACAATCTAGAGTTTGAAGGACAATAAATCAGAGCTACATCAATTGACTTGATTGTCTTTGTACGAAGAAAAAATAGTGGGAAAGTCAGGATGATTAAAAATGTATAGTGTAAAATAGAATAATAATATATAAGATAACAAAATATAGGATATAACCTCATTTTATAAAACAATAACAATTATAAAACCTATATTATATTCATACAGAGAAAAATATGAAAGACGCACATCAGATGTTTAAAATTGATTATTTAGGGAAGAAACATTAGGGTATGAAGGGGGAGGTTTGCCTGAGACTACGGGATTTTCTAGGAGGCGTGGTTTTTACTGCTAAAACTGGGAGAGTCTGAAGTAAACTGGGATGTTTGGTCACCCAAAGGGTACCAATATATAAAATCGAGTGGAGAAGAAAAGGCAAGCAAAAAAAAGGGGAGGGAGAGTATGACTAAAATTATGTACTTATAGATACATTCATGTGAAATTATTTATCTGGATTGATATTATAAAAGTAAGCTTTAAAAATACTTATTTTAACAAGTTTCTATATGTATACAATTTGAGGAAAGTTTTAAATCCTGCTCACAGACTCCTGGGTTTCAGAGGAATCTTTGCTAGAGATATGAGGGCTAAAGGCAGCTTCAATTAGCAAAGAAACATCACTTATTCATTCACTCATTAAATAAGTGTCCATTCTGTGTATTAGTTTACTTATTACTAACACAACACCCAGAAGGCAATCTAGAGATGTGTTGAATGAATAAGAAGATGTCTGACCATAATTATGATACATACATGATACTATAATAACCGTAATTATGATACATATATGGTTATTATAATAACCACAACATACTATAACATATATACAACCTGATATTTTACAATAACAAATGTTTTCACAGAGATAAGAACAGAAGCCCATGAGGACACAGCAGAGGGGCACTCACTGACTTTGCTGAGCTGAATCATGGAAACATAACAGAAGAGGAAGATTGAGGGTTTGTAAAAACAGCAGAGAGTTTGCAGAATGGAGACAGGAAAGGAAAAACCGAAAAAGCAAGAACACCCTGTGCAAGGCCAAGAGCCATGCAAAAGCAAAGTGTATTTGGGAAAGAGGAAGACGTGTCCCTGGAACTGATAGAGGGGTCAGGGAAAGGTGGCGGAGGGAAGAGGAGCAGGTAACACTCCACAGTTAGGGAGAGGTGAGACTGTTAAAGGTTCTGTGCATCCTGCCACGGAGTTTGAATTCACTTGGAAGGCACAAGGAAGACAGGAGAAATCTCACATTAGGGAAGAGATAAAATCGAACTTAGTTTTTAGGAAGATAAAACTAAGGAGCAGTAAGATGGCCAATTGACTTTATGTCAAATGCCAGTTCCAACTGATTGACCATGAGAGCTTGAAGGACAATGTTAAGAAAGACTGTGGTCACCCATGTCTAAGCTCAGCAGTCGGCGTGCCATGGCCAATCAGCGATGTCTATTACGGATAAAAGAGAAGGAGAAGAGTGATACAGATGCTGTGTGTTTTCCAGCACGGCCCCTACCAGAAATGAGGCAGAGGAACCACATGGAAGAGACCATAGTCAGGGAGAGCAGGTGATTCACTAATTCATACAAGAGCTGACGGGTGTTACTGACATCCCGGAGATAGAGTGCAGGAACCAGATTCAGGAGAGATTTCAAAGGTTTCAGTAGGAACTGCTGGAGGAATTCAGGCATGGATGAGATCCAAGCACTAAGGGCATCTCTGGCTAACAAGCAAGTTTCAGATGAAAATTGCTTTATGATATTGGAACCAAACCCACTTGGCTTCCATGTATGCCTCAGAGAGAGCAGGATGACTCAGCAGGCCCAGGAGCTGCCAGGGCGCAGCCAACAATTCTTGCCACCAGATCACTTTCCAGTGTCTGTGGCCCCGGCTGCTTACCCCAGCAGTCCTTGTGATTTATTCTCCAGAGCAGCTCTCGGAAGTTGAAAGTTCCTCCTGGAGCTGAAAACAGGAAGCCTCCCCCACTCACCTGGCCACGGGGCCAGGAAGGAATATGTGTGCTCTGACACACCAGTAGGGTTAGTTCCCATTATGTCAGCAGTGTTTACCATCACCAGGCACTTCCTGTGACACAGGAGCATGGCTCAATCTCTAAACCAGCAGAGAGGAAATGACTAACTTCAGGAAATCATCCCTTCACCCTCCACCCGCCACCCCCCCAAAAATGGAGATGCCGTTGGACTTTCACTAAAAATATCAATACTCTCTAAAAATAAGGTTCATCCACTCTGCCCTTGCCCCAGGAAATCCTGACCAGAGCTCATCTTACTTCACTACTCGCCCTTGTCAAAGCAGCCTCTCAGAGGTACACCCTATCTGTCCTCTTAGCTTAAGTTCATTTCAAAAATTAATCTTCACCCGCTTTCTACACCAATGAGAGAGTGAAGAATTGCTGGCCACAACTGTATCCAAAAAACAAGTATCTTCCCAAGGGACAAAAGGTCTTCCAAAACTTCCACCAGCACACGCACTCGAGTGGGTTTATTTCCTGTCTAGTTGACTTCCTCCAGGCTCATTAAGGTTTCAGTGTCATTTTCCAGAACAGGAAAGAGAGTTCAGCAGCATGGCCTGTAGCAGTCCCGAGTGGACACACAGCGGCTGACCTGGAGGAGAGCGAGTCAGGAAAGCCATTTGTCAGGAAACCATTGACAGGCACGTGAAGTATTTGGTAATGGCACTGCTGCTGCTGCTGGTTCCTGGGCCACTTGGTTTGCCGCAGAGTTTACATTCTGTCTTGCTCCAAGAAGCCACTGCTGAAATTGGGCATTTGCCTTTTGGGGAGGGGAGAGGAGGCTCCTGATGGGCAGTACTGATCTAGGGGCAGAATTGGGAAGAAATGTCTGAACTCTAGTCTGAGATGGAAGAATTGGAGAAATAGAAAATAATTCTTGATTTAGCCTTTAACTCCTACATCACTGGAAGATTCCCTAATAACTGAACCAGGTTATTAGTTTTCCTTCCCAAACATGGAGGTAGGAGGATCTCAAACAAGGACCTTGACTCCTAGGGGCAGTAGCAAAGCATGGTGGATAAAGGCTTTGAAGTTTGACTCCTACGTTTTGATTTTGTTGTCACTAAGTACAGCTGTGTAATGTTGAGCTAAAATTACTTAGGTTCTGTAAGACTCCTAACAACAGGGGTTGTAATGAAGATAAGTTAAAATAAGAGCAGTGCTCCATGCAGAGACAGTGGGCCATCAAGGTACCTGTCAGTTTTATTGACCATCTTGCGATACGATGGGTACTCACCTAGTTCAGAAGATCCCATAGAGAACAGCACAAGGAAAGCCAGCACACAGCAGGACACAATGTGCAATTAATGGATCAGGAGTGTTCGGTTGACTGGAAGGATTGTAAACACAGCATCCAAAACCAAACAGAACTGTGCGGTAGAAAACATTCCTTCATTGCAAGTCCTTAGGCCCAGTACCAGAGAGCCCTGCAGGAGGGAGAAGGGAAGTGTGGCGTGCAGGTGCATCCAGGGTAGTGTGCGCCCGTGAGGCCATGCCGGGCTGGGTGATGTCCCCACAGACCTCACTGTCTGCTTGAGCGCTCTCTCAAGAAGGGCTCTAGGGAAGGGTTCAGTGGCCTTAGTAATCCTGGCCCCCAACAACTTTACAGGCAATAGAACCCCAGCCATCTTCACAGCACACCCACAGCAAAGGGTGCCTGGGCCGTGTGCCTCCAAAGTGGTGATGGCGAGGAAATGATGAACTATCAGGAGGCACGCCAACACATGCTAACTTGATACTATCGTTCTCCCAACATCTTGTGTTTTAGGCACGTTTTATGGGGTATAAATGTGTTATTTTCATATCAGTAAATACAGTGTAGTTAAGGTTTCATTTCAAATGCAGGTTGTCACTTCAGACTCTCATTGTTGTCAACAACTTTATTCCTAATATTAGAGGGAAATTAAATTCAAGTCATATGTGTAAAATGTTGCTTTGTAAATTCTAGTGACCCCCGCACTGGTGAAGATTATTATTACTTAACATTCAGAGTGGCCCAGTAGTAATTTTAAAGCTATACAAAACAAACTGTCAGAGTCAAGGGCTCAGCCCCTTTGGCTGAGCTAACTACACACACACTGATTTGGTTCTCAGTTTTGAGGGTCATGACAGAGTTTATCCCCTAGGGGGCAGTGTGTGCACATGTTTCAGAAAAGCAAGGAGCTCATTTTATGGCCTTTGAGGTAATCGCCACAGCGACAGATCTGGGGGTCTGAGAAAGGAAACATACTCTATGAAGTTGTTCTTTAGGTGGAGCAGAATAAAGGCGGCCTGAAAGAATTGCGCAATGGAGGAAAACCTGGTGACACAGCAGAAAATTGGGGGATGGTAACTTTAAAGGCTCTAACCGCTGAATTGCTTAAGGTTCACTACAGGAATGATTTGACATGCTCCTTAACATTTGCTAAAGGGCTTTTAATATTTTTATTTATTACCTTTCACATTTCATGTTTCTGAAATCCATGCAGAATTGTGTTTCATTTTCTTATCTAGTCTGGGTGGCCGTTCAAATTTAATTAAAGTTAACTAGTTTTACTTGAGTAATAATAGTTCATACTGTATTATTGAGGGCTTCTAATGTTCTGAATGTTACCTGACTTTAATTATTTATATTACATTATTTAATGCTCCCACATCCCTATGAGATGAAGAGTATTCTCATTTTATTGATGGGGAAACTGTGGTGTAGAGCAGCGATTTGCAACCTTTTTTATCTCATGGCACATATAGACTAATTACTAAAATCATGTAGCACACCAAAATATATTTTTGCTGATTTGACAAAAAACAGGAATGGTTTTGATTCATTGACACTGAATGGCTATCAGTGTGTTGGCTGTTGTCATTATTTTTATTTGACAATCTAAGGCAGGGGTAGTCAACCTTTTTATACCTACTGCCCACTTTTGTATCTCTGTTAGTAGTAAAATTTTCTAACCGCCCACCAGTTCCACAGTAATGGTGATTTATAAAGTAGGGAAGTAACTTTACTTTATAAAATTTATAGAGCAGAGTTACAGCAAGTTAAAGCATATAATAATAATTACCAAGTACTTTATGTCGAATTTTCGCTAAGTTTGGCAGAATAAATCTTTATAAAACAACTTACTATAGTTAAATCTATCTTTTTATTTATACTTTGGTTGCTCCACTACCACCCACCATGAAAGCTGGAACACCCACTAGTGGGCGGTAGGGACCAGGTTGACTACCACTGATCTAAAGGAAAAGAGGTTAGTGCCCCTGAATAGTCAGGAATTGCATGTTTTAAAAATTATTATGACACACCTGTTAAAATTTGCTCATATAGAGAGTTTACATAGCTCACTCAAGAGCCCAAGCCTAGAAGACGAGTCCAGAACCCATTCCCTTTACTAGTTTGCTATTTTGCTTTCTAAAGCAGTGCCTCTCAAACTTTAATGTGTACACACACTGTTTGGGGATTATGTTAAAATGCATATTGGAATTTAGTAAGATTAGTGTGGCCTGAGAGTCTGCATTTTTATTTATTTATTTTAAAAAGATATATTTTTTTAAGATTTTATTTATTAATTTTAGAGAGAGGTAAAGAGAGAAAGGAATGGGGGGGGCAGGAAGCATCACCTTGCTTCTAATATGTGTCCTGACCAGGCAAGCCCAGGGTCTTGAACCAATAACCTCAGCATTCCAGGTTGAACTTTTCTATACTTAACCCACTGTACCACCACAGGTCAGGCAAAGTGTGCATTTTTAAACAGCACCATGTGATACCAGTGCTGGTCCATGGGCCACATTTTGAATAACAAGGACTTAGTGGAATGTGTTACAGTGGTGAGATTCAGCTGGTTTGCACCGGTTTGGCAAAACCGATATTTAATTTTTTGTTGAGTTCCACGAACCAGTTGTTAAAATGGCATTTGTAAACAGGGTTCTCTCTAAAATGGGGGCCTGGGTAGCTGCCCAGCGTGGAAATCACAAATTTTACATTCTTTACTCTTTTTTAATGTTCATCTGTGCAACAGCATATTCTAAGTGCCCACAGTAATCATGTTCAGTCTGTCCATAGGTGAAAAAATTTGAAGGAACTATGCTTATAATATTTAATTATTCACTTCATAAAACTCATACTTTTGATGAAATACTACATTTTAATTTCCTCATGTTTGTTAGTTCAGTAAACAGACATATAACATAAAGAGAAAAAGTGCCAACCAGGGGTGACAAGCTGTCATTGGAAATATCTTAACAGTTTTATTGTTTTTTGTCAGGTGTTATTTAATATTTTTTCATTAATATTTTAATACTTTCTTATAACAATCTAGTTTTGTATACTTCTTTTATTCTTATTTAAGTACTAAATGCATGAAATAATAAACTACCTTTCGGTATATAGCTTTTTTATACTTAAAACGATCATTAGGGCAGAGAACTGGTTGTTAAATTATTTGAATGCCACCACAGTGTGTGTGTGTGTGTGTGTGTGTGTGTGTGTGTGTGTGTGAGAGAGAGAGAGAGAGACAGAGACAGAGAGAGAGAGGGAAAATGGGGAGGTATATAGATGTGCATGGTACATACAATCTCTACCCTCAAGAAGATTAAACATAGTAGGTAAGGTTAAGACAAATACACAAAATGACACTATTGTGAGAGATTATGTATGTCAAAAGCCGTAAAGAGACAAAGGCCGAACATCTCAACAGGTACTATAAGAGTGACTTCTAGGGTAGGACAGTGCACCCCAAAGCTTTGGGAGGGATAAGGAGGATGAATAATAACACAGAGCTTCTACTTACAAGCTACTTGAAAGCTGGTGAGGGAAAAGCAGTGGGCACAGAGGTAGCCATGGGTACAGGCACGGGCTTTACACAAGTGGCTCCCAGGAGGGTATGGGAACAGTAAAGAGGGAGGAGGTGAGGTTGGTGAGTATCTCAATTGAGACTGGAATTAGCTTGTAATGTACTTTAAAAATTCAAGAAATGATGCTCTCAGGTGACCTTGCCCCTAAGAGGAAGGCGATGGTTTATCCAGATAAACCATAAAAGACAGATGGAGTTTCGACAATAGATAAAGAAGGTTATTTCAGTGAGAAAACCAATTCAGGACAAAGTTCCAGAATATAATGTTAGTACAAAGCTAGTTTGGGGCCTAGCACAGTCTTATTTTTCCTTTCTGGGAATATGGAAAGTTAACACTGAAACCATGGTTTAGCTCAATGATTCTCAATTTATATTAAAAATCATTTAAAGAGTTGACAAATACTTTGGTGCGGAGGCCCCACTCCCAGAGATTCTGATTTCATTTGTCAGAGGGTAGAGCCGAGAATCGGTAAGTTTTCAATTCTTTGTATTTTAATTAGATGTGCATGTGCAGTCAGGGTTGAGAAGCATTTCTGTTAGAGTTCTCAAAGCGCGCCCCCCCCCCCCACCCCCGGGCCAGCCACATCAGCATCAACCGGGAACTGGTGAGAAATGCGCATTCTTGGCCCCACCCTCCCAAGATCTACCGAATCAGAAACTCTGGTGGTGGGGCCCAAAATCTTTGTTTTAACAAATTCTTCTGGTGATTCTAATGCAAGTCAAAGTTTGGAAACCAGTATTCTAGAGACTTACTTCTCCAAGCGTGATCTATAGACAACCTGCGTGGCTATCCCCTGAAGCTTATTACAAGTGCTGAATCTCGGGCCTTACCCTATGGCTATTGAATGAATCAGAAGTGTAGGTTAGCCAGATCCTCAGGCGATGGGTATGTAAAGTTTGAGAAGCGCTGTAAATTTTAGGGTGAGAAATTTCCTTTTTTTTTTTTTTTTTAGATAGTAAGAGGATATAGCAGGTAAAGGTTACAGAGTGATGACATAACTCACAGGAGTGACAGGAAAAGCTACTTGAGAACGGTAAGTAAAATGGGTTAAATAAAACATCCTCCACAATACGCCTCATTTGAGACGTAATTAGAGAATTTAGATTCTCCAAGATAATATAGAAAATTTGCTTTCCACTCTACACGCCCAGGCCTTCTTCCTCCCGTGCATTCCTTCTTCGAGGCTCCGGCAGAACAGTGCTCTGGGACCTTGGGTACAAGCTTGCCTCTCTGCTCGGAATCCCGCCAGCCATTGATCCAAGAGTGAGAGCTGTCTCAGCAGGACCACTGCACTCGGGCCCCAACTCCAGCTTGTATAATATTTCTGATAATAAGAGAGCCTAAATGAAGCATCCTTTAAAAGGCCTTCACTGTTAATTTGGCCCAGGGAAAAGAGCCAGCACATTATACTGGGTCTTCCAGTCATTCTGCTTGTGCTACATGGGCTCTTTGAATAGATGTCCATAATGAGATTACTCAAAATGGAATTCATTACCTGACTTAAGATTTATTGCTTTTTAACTAGGAATATAAGGCTACACATACTCCACTCCCAGACTTGGCTGTGTGACCACCCGGCTTCTCTGTTCCAGGCTGGGTACGGGAAACCCGGGCAAAGGAAATGCCAGGCGAGTGCAGGGTCGGGAACTGAGAAGCGCGTGGACAATGTGGCTTCATTAGGACAGGCACACGTGAACTCCAGGACTCTTGTTACTAAGTTCTGCTTCCATGGTCTCACCATGGGCACCTTGATGGGCCGGTCACCTCCCTACCAGTGTAATTGGAAAGACCCTAAGGGGCCCTGAAATGCTGAAGTGCTGTAAATTAGCAGTGTTCGACGCTGATGAACATTAAAGGGAGCGTGTAGTTAATTCCTCCACACATGCTGATCACCACGTCTTCCCACTGTGGGCTTTTGGCTTGGAGCATTACAGGCCTATTTGTTCTGCCTGGCTTCTCCATCAGGGCAAGGGCCTCAAGGTGAGTTAATAGGCTTGGCATCTCAGCACTTTATTTTAATCTGTATTTACCATCGTCATCTGTATTTTAAAGAAACCTCTAGTGCACGGCACGCCACAGAACACTGCAGAAGACAGATAAGAGACGCAGGGCAGCAGCTCCATTCAGGGGGTATTGACAATGTCCTGCCTATGATGGTCTTCCATCTGCCACGTCTTCCTAGGTCTTTGCTCCTTGATACTATCTGGGGCCACCTCCGCTGCAGTGGGGGGAGCCAAGGGAGGTCGTGTCTGTGCAGTCTCCTCTTTGGACCACTGTAACTACTGCCGTTCTGTTTCTTCTGTCCTCCCCTCACTCCCACTCCTCTCCTCAAGCACTCTCCCTCCGGCCTGCCATGTAAAAATATTGCTGATGGGGACTGTCCATGAGATAATAATCTTAAATAGATGATATTTCCATGGGTAATAGGATAAAGTAAAACAGGATGGGAAAATTGGTAATTGCAGATTAGGAGGAAATATAATTAGCAAGCCAAACAAAAGCCAAATTTAGGGGGTAATAGACATGATGTGTAAGAATTGTGAAGAATGAGATATTTTCATATACACGTCTTTATCCCTGAGGTGAAAGCCTGCGCCGCTGCTTTATACGTTCCGGAAGTGTATCTGAAATGGCATGTTCCATTTGTTTAAAGATTTTTCATTCTAGAAGCAAAAGGAACTCTTATTACAGATACTTATTTTTCCTCATAGCTTTCAGAACTAACAAGAAGGAAACTGTCACCTGAGGTTATAATACTGCTCCAGACAATTGCAGGACAAGCCACTAGCCTGAATTCTGGTTATTATTTTAATTTGTGTATAAATCTTGTCAGATAGCTAGACATATTTTTAAAAATGTGAACTAATAACCATCATCATCTGATCTTCCTGAGACAAAAATGACAATAGCTACGTGCTGGTAAAGGCCATGCTTGCACTATCAAAATAATGAGTCCGTGGCCCAGGCTGAAGGATCATTTCAGCGATGTTTTAGTCAATTTGGATCGTCACTTGAGGAACACTATGGGCAGAGCTGGGATCAGCTGTTCATATAGCTGGAAAACAGTATATTTTCCTCTTGTCATTGAATGCAACATGGTATAAGCTTCGTTGTGTCCCACGACCCTAGTACTGGTTGGGATGCTGGGACTAGATCACATGATGCACTTATCTTGGCTTGAAGGCAAAATGGCCAAGTAAATATTTCCCAGTGTACCAGATGCCCATAAATATGGATTCTGTGAGTGCCCAGAGCAGAGTATTCTAAGCCATGGCGTTCCTTCCAGAAAGGCGCCTGTCTTCTACCTCCTCTTTTAATTACGGCTCTTCGAAGATCCAATGGATACTTTTGGGGTCTTTAGCGAATTTCCTGCACTCTCATACTGAAGTCTCAAAACACAGGTCAGTGAGTCCCTACTCGATCTTGCCTGGGCTGGGGGCTTCTAGTGTCAGCAATATGACGTTCCAGTGGCCTATTTAGTTTGTGGGATGATTGAACAGGGGACCTAACCTTGCTGGTTTTTATTATTGTTTGAGGCTGTTCTAATTCCTACATGGTAACATGTCACAGAGCAAAACAAAAACTCTTCTATGAAATAATTATTAAATATCCATTGCCGAAATATGCTTAAAGTGCAGAAATTGGGGGAGGGCTGGTTAGGGACAGGGTAGTTGAAAAGGTTTAATGAACAAAACCTATAAAGAAAGGAAATGTCCTACACACTAACATGTCTTAAAAGCTGATGAAAACACAAGCACATCTCCGCCAGGTGACTTTAGTTGCTAACATGTCCACTCTTTTTTGTTTTTTATTACATAAGTAAATAATAGTCCTTTCTCACTATAAAAGAATCAAAAATTTATATACACTTATAAGGCAAAAATTGAAGTCGCCCTTTATTCCCCTCCTTTCTTATTCTTTCTAAGCTCTGACATCCCTTCCAGGAAAGCAAGTGCCTTCTTCTCGTTCTTTTTCTGTGATTGCAGACCATGACATGTACATACATATGTGTCTTTTAAAAAATACATAGGATCATTCCAATACATACTGTTCTGCTACTTGCTTTGACCATTAAATGTGACTTGAGGCTTTGTTTCTGTATTGGTCCACAGAGCACTACCTATTCTCTTTATGGCTGCCTAATGTTCTGTATGAAGGATGAATCATAGTGTATTTACATATTATTCTATTGAATATTATTTATTTTTATTGGTTTTTCTGATTTTAAAGTCTGTTTGAATATTCTGGAGCCCATGTGTAAATATACCTTTAGGTTGTGTTGCTAGAATAGAATTGTCTTTACAATTTTGATAACTATGGCTACTTGCCTTTTAAAAGAACTCCCCAATTGCACTGGGATTTTTTGCAGATTCATAGGGTACTGTCCAATTATATTCTCTTAGAGACAGTAGGCTCAGTCCTTTGGAAAGAAAAAGACCTGAGTTTACATCTCAGTAAGTTCTGACACTTAGCTCCACGGGCAAGTTCCTTACTCACTAAGCTACAGTTTTCTTACACATAAAATGAGAATAATATTACCGATCCTCGAGGGCTCTTGGGAGGGTAAATGTGATAGCATCTAAAAAGCATTTGGCACATAGTAGGAGCCTGATAAGCCACCGTTATTATTCATGAGCCCGGATGTGACCTGAATTTCACTTGAGAGTACAGTAACCAGCAGTTTCCAGGAACAGAAGCAACATCCTAAGGAAAAAAAAAAAATTCAGAAGTCACATTCTGTTGGTTTTGAATTCTATCAGTGTTTCTATCACCTTCTTATTAAAACCATGTAAAGCCACTAATTATATTTGCTGCTTCCACCTAGATCTACATGCGCAATTCAGTCTCAAGAAATGAGCTCAGTACCGACCGCCTTCCTAGTTCACTTCTGGATGTTTTCCACGACGTGGTTTATGCAAAGCGTTATGCTTTGTTAATTATAGTGTGATTCCAAGTCAATGTTAAGATTAACCGGCACTCCTGAGCACGCACTGATGTACCTGTTTACCCTAAGCTATCACCCTGGCTTCACTAAGGAAGCTGTCCTTCCGTCTCACTGCCCACTGCCTCCATGGCCGAGTACACGTGTACAGCTGTTTCTTCCTCTGCGTGGCTTTGGATTAGGGTGTGGTTGCTGACACCAGTTGCCCTTAATATTGTGGGGGGGGGGGAGGCCTTCTGAGAGAACATTTACCTTTAAATTATTGTGCTTCATATTATTCCTGGTTTGCAGCTGTGGCAGCAAACCCGTTCATGGACCTGATCACCCAGATTCAGATGGAAATATCAGCCACACCAACCTAAGTAATAGCTGAGACAGGGCTCCTCATTTATTGCCAAGACATCATCTGGGGCTTACATATGAGGAGTGGTTTCCAAATCACCACGTTCAGTAATATTCCCATCACCCTGAACCTCACCTCACCTGTTTAATTCTCTCTCTTAGCTGCCAGCTGCCCTCCTCAAAAGAAAAGCAAAGGCGAATATAAAGGGATTGTTGTGAGAAAACTCTGTATTTTTACAAAATGGTTTTTTGTGGTTTTACAAAGAAAGATAGAATTCCAGACTGACTACGTGCAGCTGTGGCAGACCTTTGGCAGAGGTGTTCTGGAGCCTTGCTGGATGCTTGGAATAGCATGGGAGAGAGAGGAGAGGGGCATGGCAGTTGAAACTCAGTCTCTGGGCCCCTTCCGCCTCCACTGAGCAGGGGGGTGAGCTTGGACATGTAACATGGCTTCTGTGTATTTCATTCATAAAGGAGGTTAATTTTAGTAGCCACCTGCTAAAGACAATGTGAAGATGAAATGTTTCAAAAATGTAAAGTGCTTACTGCCCCACAAAGAGTGGTCTGTAAGAGCCCACCATCTGGAATAGGCTGCTTGAATTCCAGTCCCGAATCTGCCACCTATTATTCCAGGGACCTCAGGCAGGCTGCTTTTCCGTTCTGAGGTGCTTCCTCGTTGAAGTGGAAACGATAACAGTATGTAAAGGATTCTTTTAAAAACAATGGGTAATATAGTGTTTGGCATTTAGAAAGGGCTCATAATATTAGTTCATATTATTTTTTGTAAACTGTATCGCAATATATTTATACCACGTCCAGAACAAATTTATTCTGATATGAGTGACTATGGATTTCTGCAATGCCCTCTTTTAGTTTCTTACAGAGCCTGATCTTAAAAAATATATGAAGGTCCATGGAAAACTATCTGGAGACATGAAATGTCACTCCTTATTTATACGTCGTGATTTTATTGATGAGGCAACATGCAACTGGTGGACCTTGGACCTCAGCCAGAGCAGTCATTTCTGAAGTAACAAATGGACCTGTTATAAGGTGGTTTTACCTAAAAGGTCAGTGTATGCCGTGTGACTGGAGGCCGGCATTATAGAAAACTTCTAGTGTATTATATTGCATGTCAGTATTAACACATGTTCTATTACTGCTATGTGAGGCTTCAGCTTTCTGTTCTGTGTAGGCAGTCACACACATTCACACTCACTCATGCACACGTGCTTTCAGCTGGGACCACAAGTCACCCCAAGTCCACGATTCTTGAGAGCTGACTTTGTTGCTGAGGAATTCCTGTTTTCTAGGCTAGCTGCGCTGTGGAATTGAGCCCTTGCTGCTTGTAAGTCTTGTTCCATAATTTCATTTGGCTGAGGCAGGAGACAAGTACCTCATTTTAATTAGAATCTCAAGCAAACTGCATTATGTTGTTGTGTGTTATTCCAAAAGGATATAGCGCGTCAAGGACAGCTGTTGATGGAGTAAAGCAGCCTTTTTATTCTGCCTAAGAAATGAAGATCCTTTCATTCACTTCACAAGCTCTCTCACCATGTGCTCCTGATACATCACCTGAAACAAAAAGCTATGCCCTGAGGCTCTCCAAAACAGTAAACGGGTTTAAACAGGATACCAGGTAGTAATCACGGAGCCATGAAAATGTGGCATTATCATGCTATTAGTGGGCAAATCACAGGTCCTGTCCCGCTCTCTGTGTCTCTGCTGGCTTGCCCCAAATCACAGCATCCACCGAGGGACCCACTTTCCCACCTGTTGCCCTGGGCAAGGTCCTAGCTCGTGTTTAGGAAAACCAGAAACTATGCTGCGTTCGACCTGTAATTAAGTTTCTGCTGCTCTACAAGCCAATGAGTCCTTCCAAGTTGTAATCTAATTTATTTTTCCCATTTTCTAAGTAATGCCAGGGTAAGCATGTTCATCATTTTAGACTCACTGATTCTAATTCCTCACTCATTCTTGTTTGTTCAGTAGAAGGTAAACAACCCCCTAGCTATCACTCACCCCCATTTATTTTGGAAAGACAGAGTTGCAGTGGGAGAAGATAAATAGCTTGTCAAACATGGTTCGGAGGGGCTGCACCTGAATCATTTCTAGTTGCCTATGCCTGTCTCCAGCTGCTGTGGCCCAGTGAGACTCTGGCAGCTGTGTGCTGGCTTGGCTGAGCTGCTATTTAGTCAAATTAAGTCAATACTTTTAAGCATTTATTTGATAAAATAATCTCAAGCTAGCTCAGGAATTCACACATTGAACCATATGGATGGGGATGACTTGTTTCTAGTTATCTCTCTGTGAACACAAGATCAATTGGTTGATACCTGTAATCCTAAAATCTCTCAGAAAATTAAAGGCAGACCATGTTTAGAAGATTGGTAGACTCAAACAGCCCTGGAGATGCATCAATTCAACCCCACAAACATTTATTGGGTGCTACTATATACAAGGAAACATAGGAGATTATAAAGATCAGCAAGATATAGTCCCAATTCTCAAGTATAATTTAATACCAGGCTATAAAAACATCAGTAGTTAATTAATTGTTATTTAGATTTGGCCTTGTTCCTAAAGGATCTAAGATGGAAGAATACTTGTGAAAATACAACAGATCTAAATGAAATAAAATGGGATTATGTGAAGGCCCTGGATGGTTGGCTCAGCGGTAGAGCGTCGGCCTGGCATGTGGGGAACCCGGGTTCGATTCCCAGCCAGGGCACACAGGAGAAGCGCCCATTTGCTTCTCCACCTCCCCCACCCCTCTTTCCTCTCCGTCTCTCTCTTCCCCTCCCGCAGCCAAGGCTCCATTGGAGCAAAGATGGCCCAGGCGCTGGGGATGGCTCCTTGGCCTCTGCCCCAAGCGCTAGAGTGGCTCTGGTTGCTGCAGAGCGACGCCCCGGAGGGGCAGAGCATCGCCCCCTGGTGGGCAGAGTGTCGCCCCTGGTGGGTGTGCTGGGTGGGTCCCGGTCGGGCGCATGCGGGAGTCTGTCTGACTGTCTCTCCCCATTTCCAGCTTCAAAGAAGAAAAAAAATGGGATTATGTGAGAAGGAGTTGAGGAAAATGAAGGTTTGGGGAAGTTCATAGGAACTTGGAAGTGAATTAAGTTCAGAGAATATGTTCCATGAGAAATAATGCTTACTAGTGGTAGCCTATAAATTCACCTTGGAATTTCCTAGAAACCAGCACAAAATCAGAAACAAAATTGGTTTGTTGTATGATAAACAATGTTTATAAATCTTGTTCAGGATAAGAAGAGTATACCAGGTATGGAAACTACACAGATTTTTCTCACATAAAGAAGACCCTAATTTGTGTGAGTCAGCATCTGTGACTTACTTATAGAGATTTACAATTATGATCTTTACTGGCTGGGAGCAAGGACAAGTTTGTTGCTATGTTCCAGCTATTTCTTGTCACCTTCTTTCTTGCTGCAGAGACCCACTTACACTATCACACATACATCAGGGGCAGAAAATGCTGGGTGTTTGCTCTCCCAGACTTCCTTGAACATATGACCCAATTGTAGCCAATGCAAATCAAAGAGTAGAATGCTGGGAAGCTCCCTTTCTGTTCATAAACACCAAGTCTGGATGTATTAATCCATGTTCTACAACAAGCCAAGGTACCATAAACATAAGTGAGACTCACAAAAAAATATTACAGTGTAAAGAAATGAAAACATTTGGCTAAAAGTAGGAGCTCATCTCTAAAAATGATTTACTACATGATCAGAAGATAACATCAGGAACACACTGGGAATCCTTGAAAGATGGCAAGAAGACAGGCCACTATAAATCAAGAGCATAAGGAGTCAGAAAGCTGAGATTAAATATGAGATTACAATTCAGATCAATAGAATTAACAAAGATCTCAAAAGATCTAAAAAACGAATGGCACTTCCAGCTTTGAACTAATATCTAATTTCATTCCCTCCCAAAACCTTTATAGAAAATTTCTATTCATATTTATATGAAATATATAATAATGCATATTATACTGGCAAAATAATGGCAAAATTTTGAAGCTAGAAAACAGACACATGGAAATTGATTTAACAGATCTTAGAAAAGTACATTCTAAACTGTAGGTGGGAAAAGCTGAGAACCCACCCAATTTATACCATAGATGCCTGAGGAGACTCAGGGATTAGCAGCACCAGTTACTTTAGAAAATAGGATGGAGGAAGGAAGGACAAACATTAGAGGGTTTAGGAAAGTTTAGAAACAACTAGATCTCTAGAGATAACCAGCCTCCTAAGAGATGCTTCTGCTGAGTGTTATCTCTTGTCTCCAGTAGAAGCCTGAGGTTTATGTGGTAGAGTACATTGGAATCTCTAGGCTTGGGGACACCAATGGAACCCCCCTGAGATTCTGTACCAAACCAGGAGGGTTAAATACATGTTTGCACGCTGCACATTGAGCTCTAGTCCCTTCTTCTATTGGCTTCCAGAATGCAGGCCTTTATTTTTCAGGGAAGAGATGAATGAGTCTTCTCTAGGAGATATGACCATCCCATGGTGCTAAAAACAAAACAAAACAAAACCTGACAGTGGGGACAGTAAAAGCTCTTGGCTGTTTCACTGAGGACAAGCTGCACCAAGAAACCCAGTTAGCTCCCTATCAGCCTGTTAGCACCCCCACTTTTAAATATGAGCAAACAAAGTTTTTCATAAATTAAAAAAAAACCGTCTAGTGTAAAAGACAAAGGAAAAAATTAAAAGCAAAAAAAAAAAAAGATATTGTGCATGGAGAAGAACATTAAAAATTAAATTGTAATTAGTATCACCCAAAGAATAAAAGAATTTCATTCATAAAACAAGAGCAGGGTGCTCAAAAAGTAAAGCTCAGAGCATTAAAGATCTTTTGGATTAATGCAATGAGAAAATGGAATTCACATGTCTGGTTGCAAAATGAGTCACTTTGTGAAACTTTAAATCAGTCTTATAAAATTCAAACTTTTTTTTTAGATTTTAGAAGAAGATAAATCATTTCACAATGATTATAAAAGAGTCACAGAACTTCATTCATCAGATAACACGAAAATACAAAAAGGAAAATCTGTAAGAAGAAATGGACATAAGTAAAATACTAATAAGAACTTTAATAATAGCTTTCTCTTTTTGATATCTGACAAACATATGAATCTAACTTTATACCACACAAGCATAAAATATACCTTTGATTTCCAAAACTAATAAGGCATCTATCAAAATAATAAATAAATAAATAAATAAATCGTGCATCAATAAAATTATAAAAAGCCAAAAGTATACAGTTTATATTCTGATCAGAAAGTAAGAAGCTAGCTATTACTGAGTCAAGGAGAAAGTTAATGCTGCAGAAAATTTGAAATTAACAATAGTAAGAATATTAAGTAACAAAATTTATGAGATATGCAAAAGCAGTATTCATAGATATAAAAGATTTTCTTTTTTGTTTTACAGAAGAGGAAAAGAGAAATAAATACCCTACAACTGATGAGACAGTGAGAGAAATGTTCTCATCAGAGGGAAGTTTAGGTTGATGTTGAGGGCCATGATAATTTAATTATATAAAATCTGCCCATCTCTTACCTTCTTTCTTCCAAAGAAAGGTCTTCGGTTCAAACTCCAACCCAAGAGCTGGAGTTAACAGATCTTAGAAAGCCTGGCATAGTTGCCAGCTGGCATAGGTGAAAAGTTTAGGATTTATATATTGGATTTTACTTTTTGTTTTAAAGCAAGCTTAATTCATACATGAGAATTGTAATAAATGATATTGCAGTACCATTTCTAAAGCCATAATAAAAATACATTTTTTCTGAATGCATGCCTTCTTATTGTGCTAATCATTTCTTCTCCATTCTCCTCAGTGTTTGAGGGGAAAAAAACACAGAAATAAAAATGTGCTTTATCAAAAAAAAATTATTGCCTGACCAGGCAGTGACACAGTGGATAGAGCGTTGGACTGGGATGTGGAGGACCCAGGTTAGGAACCCCAAGGTCACCAGCTTGAGCGCGGGCTCATCTGGTTTAAGCAAAAGCTCACCAGCTTGGACCCAAGGTCCCTGGCTTGAGCAAGGGGTTACTCAGTTTGCTGAAGGCCCAGGGTCAAGGCACATATGAGAAAGCAATCAATGAACAACTAAGGTGTTGCAATGCGCAACAAAAAGCTAATGATTGATGCTTCTCATCTTTCTGTTCCTGTCTGTCTGTCCCTGTCTATCCCTCTCTCTGACTCTCTCTGTCTCTGTAAAAATAAACAAACAAACAAATAAATAAATTATCATTTCTCTCAAGCCCAGCTGCCTCAAAATATCATATCATGAGCAAGTTAGAACTTAGTAAGACTAAATGTAAAACACAAAATTATGTAAATTCTAGAAGAAAACTTAGGAGAAAATGTTCATGACCTTGGGTTTGGTGACAAGTTTTGAAACATAATACCAAACTATACTTTGTGCATTATTAAAACTAGACTTTAAACACTTTTGGATTTTGTTTGAATTTTAAAATTCTGCTCTGTGAAAGGTACTGTTAACAGAATTTTTAAAAAGCCATAGACTTGGAGAAAAATTTTGCAAAACACATATCTGATAAAGGACATGTATTCAAAATATACCAAAAAACCCCCAAAACCCAACTCTTAAAAAAATCAACAATAAGTGAACAACCCAATTAGAAAATGGGCAAATAATCCAAGTGATGTGAATGAACACTTCACCACAGAAGATAAACTGATGACCAATAAGCATATGTAAAGATGCCTAACATTATTTGTCATTATAAGAACATTTAAATTAAGACAACAAAGTAATACTATAACATTCTTATGGATAAATGCCTAAAATTGAAAAACAAACTAATAATACTAATTACTGACAAAGATATATAGCAATAAGAATGTTCATTCAGCCTGACCTGTGGTGGCGCAGTGGATAAAGCGTTGACCTGGAAATGCTGAGGTTGCCGGTTCGAAACCCTGGGCTTGCCTGGTCAAGGCACATATATATGAGAGTTGATGCTTCTAGCTCCTCCCTCTGTCTCTCTCTCCTCTGTCTCTCTCTCTCTCTCTCCCCCCGTCTCTCGCCCTCTCTCCTCTCTAAAAATGAATAAATAAATAAAAACATTTAAAAAAAAAAGAATGTTCATTCATTGGAAGATAGTTTGTTACTTCCTAAACTAAACATAGTATTACTATACAATATAATCATGTTCCTACATATTTACCCAACTGATTTGAAAACATATATTCACAAAAAAAATTACATGAAAAAGTTTATAGCAGCTTTATTTATAATCAACAAAAACTAGAGGCAACCAAGGTGACTTTCAACAAGTCAATTGATAAACTGTGGTTTATCCAGATGATGAAAAACTATTCAATGATATAAAGAATGAACTATCTGTAGAATCACAGATATGACCCTATGGTCGCTGGATTGAGCCCAAAGATCACTGGTTTGAAACCCTAGGTCGCTGATTTGAGCAAGGGGTCACTGGCTTGGCTGAAGGCCCCAGTCAAGACACATATGAGAAAGCAATCAATGAACAAATAAGGTGCTGCAACAACGAGTTCATGTTTATCATCTCTCTCCCTTCCTGTCTGTCTGTCCCTATCTGTGCCTCTCCCTCATTCTCTCTCTCACTATAAAAAATAAAAAAAAAGGAATGAGCTATCAAGTCATGCAAAGACATTGACAAACCTTAAGTGCAAGTTCTAAGTTCTAAGTGAAAGAAATCAGTCTGAAAAGGCTATACACTGCATGACTTTACTTATATGACATTCTGAAAAACACAGAACTATAGAATAGATAAATAGATCAGTGGTTGCCAGGGTTGAGATGGAGGGCAATGGGGAAAGGCTGGAAAGTAAGACACAAGGCATTTTTTAATTTGGTGATACTATTCTATATGATACTATAATAAGGAGGTACATGACATGATACATTTACCAAAGCCAGTAGAACTTTACAGCAGAAAGAGTGAATCTTAATGCATGATAATTTTTTGTTTGTTTGTTTTTAATTTATTCTGTTTACATAGATTTTAGTGTCCCCCCACCCCCATGTTTCCCTCAATATCCCCATTGCCACCCTCCCCATAATGCCCTCACCCCCTCCCTCAAGGATTTGCTCTTCTGCTCTCTATAACGCTGTGTTATGTGTGTATAATTTCAGCAATCTCTTTCCCTTCTCTGATCCCATCCTATCATTGCCTTTCCCTCTGTCTGCTTTCCCTCTGGACCCTTTGATCCCACCTCTGTCTCTATTCCATTCCTCAGTTCATATTGTTCATTGGATTACTCAAATGAGTGAGGTCATATGATATTTTTCTTTCTCTGCCTGGCTTATTTCACTTAGCATAATAGTTTCCAAGTACATCCATGTTGTCGCAAAAGCTGATATTTCCTTCTTTTTTCATGGCCCCATAGTATTCCATTGTGTATATGTACCACTACTTTTTAATCCAGCCGTCCACTGACGGACACTTGGGCTGTTTTCAGATCTTGGCTATTGTAAACAATGCTGCAATAAACATGGGGGTGCATTTCTTTTTTGAATCATTGATGTGGTGTTCTTGGGATATATTACTAAAAGTGGAATAGCTGGGTCAAAAGGCAGTTCCATTTTTAATTTTTTAAAGAATTTCCATACTGTTTTCCACAGTGGTTGCACCAGTCTGCATTCCCACCAGCAGTGTAGGAGGGTTCCCTTTTCTCCACATCCTCACCAGCACTTATTCTGTGTTGTTTTGTTAATGATCGCCATTCTGACTGGTGTGAAGTGATATCTCATTTTGGTTTTAATTTGCATTTCTCTAATGATTAGTAATGTTGAGCATCTTTTCATATGCCTATTTGTCATCTGTATGTCCTCTTTGGAGAAATGTCTATTCATTTCTTTTGCCCATTTTTTGATTGACTTGTTTATCTTCCTAGTGTTGAGTTTTACAAATTCTTTATAAATTTTGGTTATTAACCCCTTATCAAACATATTGTTGAATATGTTCTCCCATTGTGTGATTTGTCTTTTTATTTTGTTCATATTGTCTTTAGTTGTGCAAAAGCTTTTTAGTTTGATATAGTTCCATTTGTTCATCTTGTCCTTTATTTCTCTTGCCTGTGGAGATAAATCAGCAAATATATTCCTGCGAGTGATGTTGGAGAGCTTACTGCCTATATTTTCTTCTAAAATGCTCGTGGATTTATGACTTACATTTAAGTTTTATCCATTTTGAGTTTATTTTTGTGAATTCTGTAAGTTGGCGGTCTAGTTTTATTTTTTTTGCACATAGTTGTCCAATTTTCTAAACACCATTTGTTAAAGAGACTATCTTTATTCCATTGTATGTTATTACCTCCTTTGTCAAATATCAATTGTGCATAAAGGTGTGGGTTTATTTCTGGGTTCTCTGTTCCATTCCATTGATATATATGCCTGTTCTTATGCCAGTACCAAGCTGTTTTGAGTACAAAGGCCTTGTAGTATAACTTGATATCAGGAAGTGTGATACCACCCACTTTATTCTTCTTTTTCAAGATTGCTGAGGCTATTTGTGTTCTTTTTTGGTTCCATATAAATTTTTGGAAATTTTGTTCTATATCTTTGAAGTATGTCATTGGTATTTTAATAGAAATTGCATTGAATTTATAAATATCTTTGGCTAATATAAACATTTTAATGATGTTTATTCTTTCTATCCATAAACATGCTATATTCTTCCACTTGTTTGTATCTTCCTTGATTTCTTTTATCAATGTTTTATAACTTTTTGAGAACAAAGCTTTAACCTCCTTGGTTAAATTTACTCTGAAGTACTTAATTTTTTTTGTTGTAATAGTGAAGGGGATTGTTTTCTTAATTTCTCTTTCAGATAGTTCATTGTTGGTGTATAAAAATGCCTCTGATTTCTGCATATTAATTTTATATCCCGCCACCTTGCTGAATTCATTTATCAGGTCCAGTAGTTTTTTGACTGAAACTTTAGGGCTTTCTATGTACAGTATCATATCATCAGCAAATAATGATAGTTTTACTTCTTCTTTTCTAATTTGGATGCCTTTTATTTCTTTTTCTTGTCTGATTGCTGTGGCTAGGACTTCCAGGACTATATTGAATAAGAGTGGTAAAAGGGGAAACCCCTGCTTTGTTCCTGATCTTAAGGGGATTGCTTTTTTAACTTTTGCCCATTGAGTTTGATGTTGGCTGGGGTTTGTCATAGATGGCCTTTATCATGTGGAGGTATGTTCCCTGTATTCCTACTTTGCTGAGAGTGTTGATCATAAATGGGTGCTGGATTTTATCAAATACTTTTTCTGCATCTATTGAAATTATCATGTGGTTTTTCTCCTTCCTTTTGTTTATGTGATGAATCACATTTATTGATTTGAAAATATTGTACCAGCCTTGTCTTCCCAGAATAAATCCCACTTGATCATGACGTATGATTTTTTCCATGAATTGCTGGATCTGGTTTGCTCATATTTTGTTGAGAATTTTAGCATCTAATTTTATCAGGGATATTGACCTATAGTTTTCTTTCTTTGTATTGTATTTGCCTGGTTTTGGAGTCAGAATTATGTTTGCCTCATAAAAGGAGCTTGGAAGTCTTCCCTCCTCTTGAATTTTTTGAAATAGCTTGAGAAGGATAGAAGTTAGTTCTTCTTTAAATATTTGGTAGAATTCTCCTGTGAAGCCATCTGGCCCAGGGATTTTGTTTGTTGGGAGTTTTTTGATAATTGTTTTGATCTCATTTGTTGTAATCAGTCTATTTAGGTTTTCTGATTCTTCCTGATTGATTTTTGAAAGACTGCATATTTCAAGGAATTTGTCTATTTCACCTAGGTTGTCTAATTTTGGGGCATACAGTTCTTCATAGTATTTTCTTTCAATCCTTTGTATTTCTGCTGTCTCAGGTGTTACTTCTTCACTCTTATAACTAATTTTATTTATTTGAGTCCTTTCTGTTTGTTTCTTGGTGAGTCTGGTTAAAGGTTCATCAATCCTGTGTACATTTTCAAAGAACCAACTCTTGGTTTCATTGATTATCTGTAGTTTTTTTTGTTTTTTTTGTGTTTTTTTTTGCCTCTATGTCACTTATTTCTGCTTTGATCTTTATTATTTCCTGCCTTCTCCTTCCTCTGGGCTTTACTTGCTGTTCTTTTCTAGTTCTTTTAGTGGCAGGGTTAAGTTGTTTGTTTGAGCTTTCTCAAGCTTCTTAAGGTATGCCTATAATGCTATGAACTTTCCTCTCAAGACTACTTTGGCTGTGTTGCATAGATCTTTGAGTTATTGTATGCTCATTTTTATTTGTTCCAAGGAAATTTTTTATTACTTTCTTAATCTCATTGTTGACCCATTTGTTATTTAATAACATGCTGATTAGTTTCCAAGTGTTTGAGTGTTTTTCAGTTTTTCTATTGTAGTTGATTTTTAATTTCATGCCATTATGATCAGAAAAGATGCTTGATATGATTTCAATCTTCTTAAATGTGTTGAGACTCATTTTATGCCCTAATATGTGGTCTATCCTAGAGAATATACCATGAGCACTTGAAAAGAATGTGTGTTCTGCTGCTTTAGGCTGAAAGGTTCTGAGATATCTATTAAATCCTGTTGATCTAGTGCAGGGGTACCCAAACTTTTTACACAGAGAGCCAGTTCACTGTCCCTCAGACCATTGGAGGGTCAGACTATAAAAAAAAACACAACTGAACAAATCCCTATGCACACTGCACATATCTTATTTTAAAGTAAAAAAAACAAAACAGGAACAAATACAATATTTAAAATAAAGAACAAGTTAATTTAAATCAACAAACTGACCAGCATGTCAATGGGAACTATGGGCCTGCTTTTGGCTAATGAGATGGTCAATGTTCGGTTCCATATTTATCACTGCTAGCCGTAACAAGTAATATGATGTGCTTCCGAAGCTGTGATGTTTGCGTCCCACGTCACCAGACGTAGTGCTGTACGTGAGTGATGCCACGCTTTGCGGCGCCGTCACATACTGTGCTCCTGACCACCAATGAAAGAAGTGCCCCTTCTGGAAATGTGGCAGCAGCCAGATAAGTGGCCTTAGGGGGCCGCATGCAGCCCACGGGCTGTAGTTTGGGGACCCCTGCCCTAATGTGTCCCTTAATTCTTCTGTTTCTTTGTTAATTTTCTTTCTTGAGGATCTATCCAGTGATGTTAGTGGGGTATTGAAATCCCTTACTATTATAGTATTGCTGTTGATCTTGCCCTTTATATCCATTCAAGTTTGCTTTATATATTTAGGTACTTCTATATTAGGTGCATAGATATTTACAATGGTTATCTCTTCCTGTGGGATTGCTCTCTTTATCATTATGTAGTGACCTTCTTTATCCCATACTATAGTTTTTGTTTTAAAGTCTATATTTTCAGATATAAGTATTGCTTTTTTTTCATTTCCATTTGCATGAAATATTTTTTCCAACCTTTTTTCTTTTAGTCTATGTGTATCATTTGTTTTGAGGTGGGTCTCTTGTAGACAGCATATGTATGGGTCCTGTTTTCTTATCCATACAGCTACCCTATGTCTTTTGATTGGAGCATTTAGTCCATTTACATTTAAGGTTACTATTGATATGTAGTTGTTTATTGCCATTTTATCCTTTAAATCTACATTCCTTTTTTACTAGATTTTTTTCCTGCTTTATTCTGTTTACAGCAGGCCCCTTAACATTTCTTGCAGCATTGGTTTGGTTGTGATGAATTCCTTGAGTTTTTTTTTTTGTCTGGGAAGCTTTTTATTTCTCCTTCAATCTTAAATGATAGCCTTGCTGGATTAAGAAGTCTTGGTTGTAGGTTCCTGTTGTGCATGACTTTGAATATTTCTTGCCATTTCTTTCTGGCCTCAACTGTTTCTGTTGAAAAGTTGAATGTCATCTTTATGGGGGCTCCTTTGTAGGTAATTGCTTTTCTCTTGCAGCTTTTAGTATTCTTTCTTTATCTCTTAGCTTTGGTATTTTGATTATGATGTGTCTTGGTCAGGGTCTCTGAGTTCTTTTTTAATGGGGTTCTCTCTGCTTCTTGAACCTGTGTGACTCTTTTATGCATCAATTTAGGGAAGTTTTTGGCTATGATTTCTTCTTTCAGGTTCTCTATCCCTTTTTCTTTCTCTTTTCCTTCAGGTAACCCTATTATATGGATATCGTTTCTCTTCATGTTGTCACAGAGCTCTCTTAGAGTTTTCTCAGATTTTTTGATCCTTTTTTTTTTTTTTGCTGTTCTGCTTTCGTGTTTTCACTTATCCCTTTTTCTAAGTCGCTGATTCAATTCTCTGCTTCATCCAGCCTGCTTTTAATTCCTTCTAGTATAATCTTCATTCCTGATATTGTGTTTCTCATTTTTGTCTGGTTCTTTTTTATGATTTTGGTGTTCTCTATGATGCTTGCAATATTTTATTTAGGTGCTCATTAAGTCCATCCATTGTAGCTTTGAGATTCTTTTAAGCATCCTAACAATCATTATTTTAAACTCTGTATCTGGTAATTTGATTACTTTCATTTAATCCATTTCTTTTTTCTGGAGATTTTTCTTGTTGATTCATATCGCTTACATTCCTCTGTCTTCCCATTGTTTCTGTGTGTGGTTTGCAGGCTTGTTTGAGTTGTAGTCTCCTTAACTAGTGTAGTAGTTTTAATGTCCTGATTTGCCTGCTGTCTGTTTGCTTAACTCAGCAGGGAGCTTGTTTGATGATCTCAGCAGGGGGCTTAGTTGAAACTGTATTCAGGAATGTGTTGGGAATGACCTCTGAGAATCTGAAGGTATGTTCTGCCAGTTACTCTCTGGGGGGTAGGGCACATTCTCAGTGTGAAGGGGGAGGTGTAGCTCAGGTCCTTCTGGAAACCTGAGTCACTACCCCTCCCTCTTACTTCCTCCTTTCCACAGTGTCTTTCATGCTGATTGGAACTGGAGAGCTTTTTGGAGGTGGAACACCTATATCCACTTTAGGCTTGTGCTGGGCAGAGGGATCAACCCCTCCCCGGCTATGGCTGCTTCCGCACTGGAGAATGAGTAGGCTTAACTCAGGTTAGCCCAGGGCACTCTTCTCCCTGTCACCATTTGTGTAAAGCCAGTAGCCACAGCCACCTGGCCCATGCAGGTTCAGGTTTGATCGGACAGACAGTAATAAAACAATGGTGTCAAGAACTGGTGGGCCATTACCTTTAATTCTAGTTTGCACCCAGCGGGCAAGAAATACACACAGTGGGAAAACACTTCCCTTTCCATTCTGGGCTCTCAAGCCACTGACCTATCCAAGTTTCCTAGACTCAAAGGTTTCTACCTCACCAACCTTATTCACCTCTGTTCCCTATCTCCTTATCTTTGCACAAGCTCTGCACAAACTGGCTTCTCCTTCAGCACTCCACCATCTTAGCTGCTTCTCCTCCCCTCCATGTGGCCTTTCTCTGCTCTCCTCTTACATGGGCTCCTCTGCCTCATTTTATAGTGTAAAAATCAAAACCTTTAATCCAATATACAAACAAGGAAGTCTCTGGTACAAAGTCACTTATCTGAGGCATAATGGGATTCCTCATGAGAGTGCACCACTCCACATCATGCAACAGTCAAGAGTGTGGGGAAAAGCTTAGTTTAGAAAAGATCTTAGTATTAAAAAGTGGGAAAGGGCCTGACCTGTGGTGGCGCAGTGGATAAAGCATCGACCTGGAAATGCTGAGGTCGCCAGTTCGAAACCCTGGGCTTGCCTGGTCAAGGCACATATGGGAGTTGATGCTTCCTGCTCCTCCCCCCTTCTCTCTCTCTCTCTCTCTCTCCTTTCTAAAAAAATGAATAAAAAAAAAAAAAGTGGGAAAGGCTTAGTGTTAAAACTAAGCCTTAGGCTATAATGACCCCGCCTGCCTACAGCCTGTCCCCTACACCCAATGCAAAGTATAAGCGAGCAAACATAAATATCATGTTTACAAACTTAATTGACCAACAGTTTGTCTCGCTCTCCCCACTTTCCTCATGCAATACCAATCAGTCCTCTCAGCCCTGCTCGCCCCCAGAGCCCCAGGCAAGTGGCTGTGAGTGATATTTTCTGCTCTGTCCCTTTAAAGCATGCCAGCTGCTTCCCACATACAGAACATTTGCTTTTCTCTCCACTCAATGCTATCTGGCTGTCTCCTCCAGTCCCTGGGTTTCTAGGCTGGGTCTCTGTTTCTGAGACTAAGGGACTCCACCTCTCAGGGTTTCTCTCCTTGTAATGAGAGCTCTTCTGGACCTTCAGCCTCAGCCTACCCTTGCTCCTGGTAGCAGGGGAGCCCCTACCACACCCCCACACTCCCTACCAGGATTGGTGTGGATTCTTCTGTGATCCTTGGCTTTTGAGTCCTGTTCTTTTAGTCCAAAATTAGTTCTTCACAGTGATTGTTCCTAAATTAATTCTAATCCAGTTTGGTGGTGGGAGGTGGCATTCTGTGCATCTGCCTACTCTGCTGCCATCTTGGAATCCATTGCATGATAATTTCTTGAAACATTATTTAGGTACTTGGAGCATCCCAGGATGTAATAACAAATACATCTAACTGTGTGACAAAAGAATCTAACCATATTACAAATGTATCAACTAATCTTACTGAGACAGGTAGAAGGAGAAGATGCTGACCTAAGTAATTCTGGAAATTAGGGGAATTAGACCCTGACCCATTGATTCAGTGGTAGAGCGTTGGCCTGGCATGTGGATGTCTCAAGCCAGGCCATTCCTGGTGGCTTGATTGGAGCAAGTTGGCCCCAGGTGATAAAGATGGCTCCATGGCCTCTGCCTCAGGCACTAAGAAGAGTTTGGTTGCTGATCAGTGGAGAAATTCCCCAGACGGGCAGAGCATCCTCTCTAATGGGCTTACCAGGTGGATCCCAGTCCAGGCTCATGCAGGAGTCTGTCTCTCTGCCTCCCCTCCTCACACTAAATCAAAGGGAAAGAAGGAAGGAAGGAAGGAAGGAAGGAAGGAAGGAAGGAAGGAAGGAAGGAAGGAAGGAAGGAAGGAACTAGTGGAATCCTTAAGGAAAATGGAACTGGCCAAAAGCATTGTATTCTGGTTGATAGAGTTGTTTCCCAAAGAAGTATGCACCAACACACATGAACACTGGGATAGAACAATTATGTAAATAGATGCCAGGTTGTAGGAGGCAGGTTTCCATTGTTGGAGTGGAGGTTATAGATGACCAAGGGAGAAGGCTAGAATGACCCATGTGAAAATGGATTAAAGTTGAAGACATCAGTATGAATTCATGTTTAGCTAGAGAGAGAGAGAGAGAGAGAGAGAGAAGGAGAGGGAGAAAGAAATATTTGTATATCTGTGTATATACATGAGTCAGTATATACCATATATGTCCTTGCTCTGTTAGTTGAGAGGGCCTAAAAACAATGACACTCTAATAGCAAGAAGCTACTAGAATGGTTTATAAAACCATTCTCCAGTAAAAAGAACCAGGACTCTGCAAAATGGCTTATTCTAGACCTGAGGGAAGAAAGATACAAGGTAGGCCTGGAGCATCATATAATGACAGAAGGCAAAGAAGTCCTCATAAATAAACAAACAAACAAACAACACACACACACACACACACTCACACACAATGATGGTGGAATGTCAAAGATACACAGGTGCCAATTTGAAAAGTTCTCAGTGGCCAGAGCTGTAACCGTTTTTAGAGAAACAAAACAAAGCAGTATTGGATTGTAACAAATGGGAAAGGGACAATGCTGCCAAGAGAATTCAGATAATATACAGACATAGATCTGCTCCCAAAGAGGTGAAGCGCATCTCCAACTCCCTAAGGGCGGGTCGTGACGTCCCTCAGAAAAGGCCAGGGGGGAGAGGGAGGAACTTTATGGTGGAGAAACCTAACAAATATTGCCTTGGCCAGATCGTCAGGGTTAACGTCCGCAGTGATAAGTGATGTTGACAGAACATCCCCATGATGTGATGTGATGAGGACGGCATTTCCCCTCTGTGGTCATCTTCCCCGTAACCCATAATGCCAGTGTTATCAGGAGAAAAACATCAGACAATATTACCTGAGGGACATTGTGTGAAACACCTGACTAGCCATTCCTCAAAACACTGAAGGTCATTAAAAACGAAGTCTGAGAAATTGTCAGAGCTGAGAGGAGCCGAAGGAGATGTGATGGACTAGCTGTATAATGTCATATCCTGGATCCTGGAATAAGAAAAGGACATTAGGTGGAAACTGAGGAAACCTAAATAAAGTGTGGGTTTTATTGAATAATAATATTTAATAATAATGTATCAATATAGGTTTATTAATCATGACAAATACACCATACTAATGTAAGATGTCAATAATAGGGAAAGCTAGGTGCGGGGTATGTGAGGATTCTGTCTTTTCTTCAAAATTTCTCTGTAAATTGATCTCTGTTTAGAAATATATCTTAAAATAAAAATCTTATTCAAAAATTATTTGTAAGGACTAACATTTAAACCTCTGTAGCACAAAATTCCCTAGATTGCAGTATGCCAATACTACTTTGCTACTAACTACCTTCTCTAGTGCCTCCTAGCCACTGGCCAGAAAAACCCAACCAAGAGCCCAGACCAACACCTGTGAGGGACTCTGAGCCGGAGCCAGATGGACTGAAAGTTTTATTCCACATCTGTTTATTGTTTTCAATGCCCCTTGCATCGTGCTTGCTGAATCTCCACAAACTAAAACTAAAGCTGAGAATGACTACTGTCCCGAAGTGCCCGCAACTGCTTCCTCCTCACTCCCTCCAATTAGACCCTCCAGACACAGACAACAGCATGAATCAGACTCAATGGGTCATGATGATCAATTAATTTCCCTCATCTCTAACTCCCTTCTTCTTCCTGCTGGGAGCTTCCAGCATGCTGTGTGGCCAGGCGCAGGCTACTTAGGATAGAGCTGATTAACCAAATTAACCAAGTGCTTTACTTGTGCACATTTACCTCCCACTGTTTACTTTTTGGACATTTTAGTGCAGTAAATATATATTCAAGGTAGCAATGGCAACCATCCCTGAGCCTTCAATATGGTACCATACCCCAAGGGGCACAAATATACATGCATACTTGGATAAGCATGAAAAAGACCTGCAAGAAATCACATGAAACTGTTGATAGTGGCTGTCTTCTACCTCTGGGAGGAAGTTGAGGGAGAAGAGTGAGGAGGGAAGTTTTGCATCATAGTTATTATTTGCTTTTTACTTCTATCTCTAAGGTTTGTTTTGACACAGTTCTACAATGTTTAAATTTTATTTTACAATAAACATGTAGTGGCTTTGCAATTAAAGTAATATTTTAATGGAAGATACATACTGTTCACTAAAATTATTGATGCTGAGAATTTTATTGGGTTATCTGGCATCATCATGCCCAAGGGTAAAATTCAGTGGAAAACTACATACGGGGTCTCTCAGAGCTCAGAAGTATACCAAGTAAAGGAAATAGGCAAGATAATGTTTTGACTATTAATATGCACTAGTAGCAGCAAGAACTATACAGTGTGTCCGTAAAGTCATGGTACACTTTTGACCAGTCACAGGAAAGCAACAAAAGACGATAGAAATGTGAAATCTGCACCAAATAAAAGGAAAACCCTCCCAGTTTCTGTAGGATGATGTGGTAGCATGTGCACATGCGCAGATGATGACGTAACACCGTGTATACAGTGGAGCAGCCCACGGCCATGCCAGTTGAGATGTGAACGGTACAGAGGAAAGTTCAGTGTGTTCTGTGGCTCGCTAAATTCGAATCCATGACCAAAGTGCAATGTGAATATCAGAATGTTTATAATGAAGCGCCACCACATAGGAATAACATTACTCGGTGGGATAAGCAGTTGAAGGAAACCGGCAGTTTGGTGGAGAAACCTCGTTCTGGTAGCCATCGAGTCAGTGACGAGTCTGTAGAGGCTATACGGGATAGCTACCTAAGGAGCCCTAAAAAAACTGTGCGTGAGCCCACATGGAACTGCACTGAATAGGTATGAAACTGGGAGAGTTTTCCTTTTATTTGGTGCAGATTTCACATTTCTATTGTCTTTTGTTGCTTTCCTGTGACTGGTCAAAAGTGCACCATGACTTTACAGACACACTGTAGTTCTCAATTCTATGTCCTTGTTCCTAATGTCCAATGATTTAATTATTCCATCCACTTTCCCTTTACTCTTTTGCTTAGGAGTTACAGTTTATCCTCGTGTGTTTTTTCTTTCTTTCCTCCATACTATTCTATATCAAGTGTGTTGATAAGATTATTTAATTTATTCACTGGTTGAAGGGAAGAGTGAAGGAATGACAGAAAGAGTACAGGAGACATGCACATCTCAGGGAGGTCATGTTTTTTGAAGGTAGTGGCAGGTTGACAGGTCATGTTCTCTTGGTAGGACCTTGCATTTCTCCTTGTTGCTAAGTGTTTAATGACTATTCGGAAAGGCATCTTTAGAATTGCACGTGGTGACAACAGTATTTGTGCTCTTGGCAATCTGGGGAGAAATAGCAGAAAACTTGGGTGTTTCTTTCCAGATATGTATAAAATGGTCATATATCAAAAATCTCAAAGAGTCACAGATGTTCTGAAAGGAACTCCTTCAATCTACGGTAGTGGGATTCCTCAGCGGCCATGGTTCTATTCTGTGAACCTGTCCTTTTGGCTGTAATTGACTGAAAAAGTCCTAAGTCAGGCTGATCAGATATAGTCAAGAGGGTAGAGTTATATGATAAAAGTATGGCTGCTGAAAGCTCATATCTTTAAGGAGGGGGAAAGATATTGCTCACAGACTGGTTAGGAACCCCCTACATGGGCTTATTTTAGTTGTAGTCACAGGGGTTTGGTTTCAGACTTCCACTGATATCAAAATCTGAGGATGCTCAAGTCTCCTATATGGTGTGGTATTTACATAAAGCCTATATTTGCATATAAGCTACAGTAGGCTTTACCTACACATCATGTCATTGATGTAGATTCAGCACATTGTTTGGTGCATGGCATATTCAAGTTTGGCTTTCTGGAGTTTTCTTGGCTTTAAAAATATATTTTTTTGATCCATGGTATGTTGAATCCATGGACACAGAAAATATCAGGCCGACTGTAATTTTAGTAGTTATTCAATTGTATATGGCAAGACCGATACAACATATTTCTTTTAAAAAAATGTGAGTAAATGCAACAGTACAGGATGTAACGATTTAAAGTTCTCCCAAAAAGGCATGTCTCTATATAATGTATACCCATATAAAATGTGTTTATAATAAATATGACATATAACATGTATAAGATTTTTCATAGCTCACACAGGTATATTAGCTATTTATAAAATAATCAATTTCATAAAAATCAAAACAGGAAAGAAGTGAATTTGGGAGGTGAACAGGGCAAGAATATTTTCCTTTTTGTTAAATCAACTTAGATATAATTTACATACAATCAAATGTAGCCATTTCTAGTGTATCATTAAATGCACACTAATAAATAAATATACCCATTTAATACAACTATTTAACAATCGATATAATCAAAACAAAATATTCCCACTACTCCCCTAATTTATTTGTGCCCCATATACCCCACTTTGGACCAAGATAATCACTGATTTGTTTTGTCTCTATGGATTAGTTTTAGCTTTTCCAAAATTTTGCTCAAAAGCAATTATATATTATATACTATCTTGAGTCTGGATTCTTTCTCTCAATAAAAATTTTGGCCAGATTGTTGTATGTACCGGTAATTAATTTTTTTTTTATTAGTGGGTAATATGCCATTGTATGACAGACTTCTATTTGTTCATCCTCTCATCAGTTGGTGGGCATTTGGTCTATTTCACTAATTTCATATATGTTTACAAGTCTGAATATGGACATATGTTTTTATTTTTTGCAAGGAAATTCCTAGAAGTCGAATTTCTGGGATGTATGGTAAATGCATAGAGACTGCCAGGCTGTTTTCCAAAGCGCACCATTTTACATTCACACCAGATTTGTATGAGAGCTTCAGTTGCTCTGCATCTTTGCCAACAATGTGTCAATTTTTTCTATTTTAGCCATTTTTGTGAGTTCTAGTAGCAGCACGTTATGCTTTTAACTCACATTTCCTTGATGACTAATGAGACAGAGATTTTTAAAGTGTGCTTATTGTCCATTCATGTATATTCTTTTGTTAAATGTTCGTTCACATTTTTGCTCATTATTTATTGTATTATTTTCGAACTATCAAACTGTAAGTGTTCTTTACATATTGAGGTCAAAGACTTTGTCAGATATTAGTAATACATATATTAACTACCAGTATATCCTTGCCCTTCTTTTTTGACAATGCTACCGTATAAAAAAAATTTTTTTAGTACTAATAAATACCATTTTTTTCTTATGTTTAATGCTTTTTTGTGTGTCCTATTTAAGGGATCTTTCTGAACTTCAAGGTAACAAAGATTTTTGTCTATATTTTTTTCTTAAGTTAATGAATTTTAACTTTTATGTTTGGAAATATGACCATTTAGAATTTAAATGTCAAGTTGTGAGGGAGAAATCAAATCTTGTTTTCTTTTTGAATATCCCATTTTCAGTGTGTAATTATTGGTTGAAAAGATTTTCCTTTTCCTATTAAATTACCTACATCTATTTGTTGGAAATCATGTGTGGGTCCATCTTCGTACTCTCAATCTGTTTTATTGATTTATAGGTATACTTATTCTTATAATAATAGCACTGTCTTGATTACTGTAGCTTTATGATAAGTTTTGAAATCAAGTAATGTAAGCCCTTCAAATATGCTCATTTTCAAAATTGTTTTGGCTATTTTAGATCTTTTTATCTCAGTATAAACTTAAAGATTAATTTGTCAGTTCTATATAAAATCCTGCTCGAGATTTAGTCTAGAATTACATGAGATGTAAAGATCAATTTGGGGATGAATTCTATTTGACCTGTAATATATTATTCTACATTTATTTATGAATTCTTTAATTTTTTTTAGCTATTTTTGTAGTTTTTTTGTATAGATCTTTTACATAGCTTGTTAAACGTATGTATGAGTATTTCATGTTCTGTGACATTTTAATGGTATATTTTCTTTTTTCAATTATTTGTTGCTAATGTATAGAAATACGATTGATTTTTAATGTTGATCTTTTATACTATGACCTTGAAAAATTGACCTGCTAGCTCTAGATGTTTTTCCCAGCTACTTTAGGATTCTATATACATGATCTGAAAATAGAGAGGTTTGTTTTCTTTTTTCAATCTGTATGCTTATTTATTTCTTTTTATTGTCTTATTACATTGGCTAGGTCTTCCAGAAGTCTTAAGTAGAAGTGTGGGTAGCAGATAATCTTTCATTATTAGTGATAAAAGGGACATTTTTATCAGTAATATCATCACTGAATATAAGAATATTTGCTTCTTTTTTTTTTTTTTTTGTAGATGCCCTTTGTCAGATTGAACAAGTTCTACTCTATTTTCAACTTGCTGAGAGATTTAATCATGAAATGATATTGAATTTTGTCAAAATATTTTTTTCTGCTTCTACTGAGGGGCTCATATGAGTTTATTCCCCCCCCTTTTGTTCTGTTAATAGTGAATTGCATGAATAGATTTTGATACATCATACCAACCTTGCATCCTGGGATAATCCCTGTTTGGTTATGATAGTTTGTATATATCACTTTTGCCCTATATCAAGAATAAGTCAAGAATGCATATTGTAAACCTTAGAACAACGACCAAAAATAACAAATAAAAAAGAGACTTAGGAAATAAGACAATAGTGGCAATGCAATTGATTTTGCAGGCTGGGTTTTTTTTGGGGTTTTTTTGTATCTTGTCTTCTCCATTACTGTGTTTTGTAAATCCCAGCTGCGTTAGCCTGTTCAAACTCTAATCTTTGTCTTTTTAACTCAGCAAGACCACTGTGCTCTGCCTGGGTTTCCCTTCTCTGATCCACAGTCCATAAAGTGCTTTTGGATAGGCCGGTGTGAGTCTAAGGCTTACCATGTTTGTTTGCTTTCCTTCTATCATGGATTACAGTCCTGTGCTGTATGTTATCCAATGTCTGAAAATAGCTGGAAAATATGTCTTGCTTTCTAGTTGTTCACAGCAGGAGGACAAACCTGGTACTAGTAGCTACAGTATTGCCAAAAATGAAAGTCATAAGATAGCTACTTTTAAAAACATAGTCATTCTACTAATGTTAAAAGACAAGTAGGCAATCTTAATGCATAGCATGCAATGTTACCGCTTCAGGAAAAACTATACAACATTAATAATTCAGACTTTTATAACAAAGGTAATTAAAATAGCATAAAAATTAACTACCTTTGACATTTGAGACCTAGCTATTCAAATAGTGTAGGTGAAATGATGGCTTGATGAGAAAAATTCAATTTAAGATTGGAGAGCTAGCCTTTAAAAACCAGTGAAAAGTCCAGTTGAGAGGGGAAACATGAGTTAGCCAATTAAAAACATATATGCAAATTGTAGAGAAACAGTGACAAAGTGGGTGGTTTTTTAAAAAAGATAAAAGTAAAGCAAAAATTGATGACTTTGAAGCATGTCACTGAGGAGAAGAAATAACTGATGATCATTAGTCTGAAAACCTTCAGGTGCAGACAGAGGGTAGAGCCTCAGACCCCTTGGAACTTTTCTGGTTTAAAATTTCCATGATTAAAAACAAAAACTTTAAAAGCCATTATATTAATAGCCCTTATTTTTAAACCAGCAACTAAAATATTACCTATGGACACACTGTTTCTAGCTTTTAAGAAAAGGCAAAGTCTTCCCTCCAAATTGAGGTACATTTATGTACATTGGGTCATGTACAAATCAAGGATTATGAGTGCAGATTAGACTGGAGATAGTTTTTGTAAGATATTATACAAATCACATCATTGTTATAAATACTATTTTACTTATTTCCAATCTCATTAATTATTCTCTACTTTCCTGTATTTGAAGAAAAACAAGAAAGTAACTTTTTCCAATTCTTACTTTTTCTAGAAAGCAACCACATTTCTGACCAGAAGGTGAAGGGCTGGCTATGTGCTTACCCTTAACAGAGAAAAGAGTTTAACTAAAGGTTATTTTACACTTGTGCATTAATTTATTCTTTTAACAAATTTTTTTTTCCAGTTAGATCAGGAATGACAAATAGATTTCATATTTAATGTCATCTTCTGTTGACTGACAGTAGCCTTTGGGTGCTCTGTATTGAGAAGGAAGATGATTTTCTGGTCTAGCCAGATTGATTTTCAGTTGATTTTGGCCCTGGACAAAGATGGAGAATGAAGCACAGAGGTGCATAGCCATCTCTACACATGTCACCATTCTTAGTGCAAAGGACGTTGTCCTGTATAAGACAAGATCCTGTTCCTAACACTGGGGAATAATTCCAGCAACAATGATACCTATAATAATAATAATTGTGTATCAATCAAGGCTCAGTCAGAAAAACAGAATCAACTCCAGATATTTCAAGTGGGAAGGAATTTAACATAGGAGACTGGGTAATTTTATAAAACTGTTACAAAGGAGGAAGGAAAGAAGACCAGGGAATGCCATCACCTGATCTCAGCTTTGCTATTAGCTTTCCCAGTGAGGAAGTTGCAGGAACTTTTGACAGTTGCTGGCACCAAGCATAACTGCCTATAGCCCCGAAGCATGTCAAACTGAGCTCCAGGTAAAAAGCCGGCAATAGAACTCAGGTCTTACTATGGGTTCACCCATCTTTCTACAACACAGCCATGTTTCTCCTTATTAAACTTGAGCTGCCATTGTTCTGATACACATACCTAAGTCTTTATCATTGTTTTGCCAGTTGATTACTTTTAAGTTTAGTCCTAAGTATACTTTCCTAACACACACAAAAAAAGCTACCTAGTCTCTTAAAAACTGTGTGAGCCCTGGGAACTCTTACTTCTGGAGCTTTTGTTCTATACCACATCAAATACATTAGCATACATCTACTTTGGGTGTAAAAAGTGTATTTTTGCTTAGGAAATAATGTGGCTAGAAATAGCTAATAACTTAATTTGAGATTGGCTATGATATCTTGGTAATCATTTTGCACAGTGAGAAATTCTTGCAAAGTGAGTAAAATTTAACCTAAAAGTTTTAAGTGTAATAAAACATTTAGGAGGCATAAACATGCAATTAACTGTTGACCCAATAAAACATTTATTAAAATCAATTGTGCAGGGTTTTTTTTTTTTGAGCAAATGCATTTTTATGTTTGTTTGTTTGTTTATTTATTTTTAGATTTTCTTTATAAAATTAAATTTAATTAGATGACATTGATCAATAAGAATACGTAGGTTTCAGGTAAATATTTCTATAGCATTTGAACTTTTGTTTGTGTTGTGTGTCCATCACCCAAAGTCAAGTCACTTTCTGTCACTGTACATTTGTCTCTATTTTTTTCCCCAAACCCTGTCTCCCACAACCTCCTCCCTCTGGTAACTACAGTGGTACCTTGAGATATGACCAGAACAACACACGTTTTTTGTTTGTTTGTTTATTTGTTTTCTCACAGACACAGAGAATCAGAGAGAAAGATATATAGGGACAGACAGACAGAAATGAAGAGAGATGAGAAGCATCAATCATTAGTTTTTTGTTGTAACACCTTAGTTGTTCATTGATTGCTTTCTCATATGAGCCTTGATCGTGGGGCTACAGCAGACCGAGTAACCTCTTGCTCAAGCCAGCGACCTTGGGTCCAAGCTAGTGAGCTTTGCTCAAACAGATGAGCCCGTGCTCAAGCTGGCAACCTCGGGGTCTCGAACCTGGGTCCTCCACATCCTGGTCTGATGCTCTATCCACTGCGCCACCGCCTGGTCAGGTGATTTACTTTAGGAATTCATTAAATTGTCTATCAGTGTTTTCTTGCATCTCACTGGAGTATTTTCAGAACTTCAATTTTGAATTCTTTATAGTTTAACTCCAAAGTATCAATGTGACTGAGGTTTCTTTCTGGAGATTTTTCTTATTCTTTCTAAACTATGTCTTTCTTGTGTAACCATGAAATTTGTTTTCTTTTATGGCATTTGAGAGTCACATTGTTAAGAAATTTGACAAAAAAAAAACAACTAAAAAGAATAAAAACAAAAATTAAAAATACAATGAAAAAAAGAAAAAAAAATAAAATAATGAAAAATAAAAAGGGAAAATGCAGTAAAAAGCAAAGAGCAAAAACCAAAAAAAAAAAGAGAGAAAAATCAAAATTAAATAGAACACCCACAAAAAATAAGAATAAAAATTAAAGAAAATAAAGTTCAAAAGAAAAATATTTTCAGTTTTGAGAGGCTTTTCTGTTTTCTTCCAGTACATGGCACTGTATTACAAGTTTTAGCTCTGTGAAATTCCCCTGTTGACCTCTGCAAAGATGTTGCTGTTGAAATTATGTAGGCAGGGCTGCAGTTGCGTTGGTAGGTGGAGCATGCTGTAAGGTTTAAGGGTTTAGCAATTGCGATCTCAGGCCTCAGATGCTCCTAGAAAGGTATCAACAGACCGGGGGACCAGACATGGAGCACTGCCGTTCTTCGGGGAAGAGTGTGGCTCTGGAGAGTCAGTTGTGGGGTAAGTCTCTGCCACATTTTGTGCCCAGGAGGGGAGGGAGGCAGGATCTGGGAGGCCAAGGGGTGCACTTTGTTTTTCTCTGTCTTTTGTGGCATAAAGGCTGCTAGTAGGCCATGGGAACACTGGCTATGACACCCCATTCCGCCGTCACTTTCTTTTAGTATCTTCCACACTACCCTTCAGTCTCAAGGCTCATTCTGGCAGAAGCAGACCCAGTCCTTCCAGGTTTCTCTTCTCTCCAGAGTCACCATGAGTGTGTCTTATCTTTCACCCTTCTTTACAACCCTTCCCACTTTTAGTCGATCGGGTGTGTGGATTTCTCAGGCAAGCCTGGGAGCCTAGCTGGGATTTTTTTCACTGTGTTATAGCTATTCAATTTGTTGAAATTTAAAGGGGAGAGATCAAGGGTATTTCTCACACCGCCATTACTCTGCTAATCCATTTTTTCCCAAATCTCATATAGTAAGTTCTGTGCCTCTCTGGTGTTGGATGGCAGAAATTACCCAGGGCCCTGTGTGTTCCACTATCAGCTACTCCTGCGTCTCTCTCAGCACCACCAGGTGTAGCTATTGAGACAGGTGCGAATCTTCATGCACACTGCTCACAATGAATGCAATGACTTCCATTACCCCCTAACCCTCCCAGGCCTGGGACACAGTCTTCAAGTATGTTCTCATCAGGTCTTTCTTAAATTCACTCACACCATCCACCTTCCTGTACAGTTGACCTATCTTCTTCTCTCTTGGAAACTAAAGCTTGAATGAGAGCATTTGTTTCCATGTTTGCTTCACTTTTCAAGGCAGGAGTACTTTGAATGTTGTAAGAGTTTATTTTAGCGCAGGTACTCAGGTATGTGCAATCCACTACTAAAGCATTGTGTATTAACATAAATTCACTAAGTAGCTTTCAAGCACCTCCTATGTGCAAAAGAGTATAGGGAATATCAAGAGGCATTTAATGCCATCCTTACCTCCCAGACAACTCTGAAAGAGTTTAATTTAAGAAGTAAAAATGATAAATGTCATTCCTTGTCACTTCACTCAAAATACTGTACTCATTGTTATAAGTGTAAACATTTCTTATTTAATTTCATATGGCTTCTTTTATTTTTTAATTCAATATCCCTCCAAAGAAATCTGTGGAGCCTGACCTGTGGTGGCGCAGTGGATAAAGCGTCGACCTGGAAATGCTGAGGTCGCCGGTTCGAAACCCTGGGCTTGCCTGGTCAAGGCACATATGGGAGTTGATGCTTCCAGCTCCTCCCCCCTTCTCTCTGTCTCTCTCTCCTCTCTCTCCTCTCTCTCCTCCCTCTCTCTCTCTCTCCTCTCTAAAAATGAATAAATAAAAAATAAAATTAAAAAAAAGAAATCTGTGGATAAAAGAATATGGTTTAATAATGTGTTTCATTATAGTAGGTTCTTAAAAATCAAAACATGGTCATGTACATAATTATATTTGATCCACGTAAGTGGCAAAAGTGAAGCTGGTAATATCATTCCCACTTTACAGACAAAGAAGCAAAGGCTTCAGGAGCCTAATGAGAGGCAGAGTCAGATGTTAGGTCGATATCCAGTCCTAACTTTACACTCACTACATACTTTGCCCCGGGTCCCAGAATGTTAAATTGAAGGCAAAATGGTTATAAATTAGCAAGTTGGATAATTCAGCAGTGAATGTAAATGAGAATTATAAGATAAATGACATTTAGTGACATTAATTAACTGATTAAATTAAACCTGATATTTTAATCAGAATTTGTTTGTGTAGAGTGCTAGATAAAATGAAACATAGTTTAACCTAGTTACTTTTAAAATTTCAGTTACCATAACAACTTCTTGTGATTTCAATTAAAGGTGGTCTTTCCTTTATATTATTTTTAGAACTTTGGTTACCATAACAACCAGATGCTGTACATTTGATCAGTTAAATTATTCCCAAAGAGTTAAAATATAGTGTTCTCTTGGAAACAATCAAAATATGATAAGTGGCGTGTCAGGATTTAATGCCCAAATGGTGACGCAGACTCAATTTTTCAAGAAGCTCACATGTGAAATAAATGACCAATGAATCTTCCTTTGTATGTTGGGCTTATGATGTTCTCAGTTACAGAAATCAAAAAGAGATTATTTATCAATTGGGGGAAAGTGGAGATGTCAGATTCTGCGGTAATATGAATTGTCAGAGCTACAAAGAGAAATGATAGATTTGTTTTCCCCGAGTTTGGGGGCTTAGCAGGAAACAATATTACCAGAGCTTTGCCCAAGCTGTGCGAGGGAAGAGGAATTTAGTTTTGCACAATAGATTATATCTGAAAAGAGCCCTGCCTTACTGTGTTCATTTCCTCTTCCCCCTCCCCATGTGGGAGAATTTTTACAGGAGTCTGCTCCTGTCTTAAAAAACTGGTTTGTTGATATTAATGAGAAGAGCTGCCACATACTAATAAGATCTGAAATTAAAAATTGGGAGCAAGAAAATTAAGAAACAGGAGACAGACCAAGGAGACGAAGGAGGGAGTCGGGGAAGGCTACGGTGAAAGATGCAACTGACCCTGTGCGGAGGGCAGAAAGGACTGAGGCACAGGGCATGGAAAACAGCCTCGTCTGCAGCCATGTGCCCCTGGTAAGACATAAATAGGCATAAGTTAAAAAATGCTGATGGCTATCCACTTCCAATTATGTGAAAATATTCCTGACATATTGGGCCCAAATGTACAGCAAAGTAATGTCAGGAAAATTCCCTTGCTCTCCAAATCAAAGTCCTCACCTGGTTGAGGTAAATTGGCCCTTGCAGGCAGAGATGTCTTGCTTTGTTTGATGGGTACCCATTCACAGTGGAGGCGGTTAAGGACAAAAGGCCCATCTGGTTGCCCTAAAGGAAGGGCCAAGTTGTCCATTAAGTGACAGATAAAGATGGCCTCTCCCTGCTGTTGGCCTCTGCCCATAACAGGCAGAAGAGAGAGCTGCATTTTGCCCACAGCCAGCCAGCGTAGAAGCCATAGATTGATGGTAGGAGTGTCAACGGGTGGATTCCGGGTTTAATTATGGGCCTTCTGCTTAATGAGGTTTCAGGAGGAGGAGGAGGTGGGAGATTGGTGTGTGTTCGCATGACCAGGGGTTATTTAATTAAAAAACAATAAAGCTGCCAACTGCCGCTGGTTAACAATCTGGAACCCTCCTCGTCCTCCACCCAGACAAGATCACAATGTGGAGACGTGAGGACTCTAATCTGCCGTGTGCTGAGGTTCTCATAGCACCGCACATCCACCCACCCCGTCTTCCTCCTGAGCACCCCGTGGCTGCCAAAAACCTTGCTATCAGGTCAGAGACCAAGCGACAGAAAGAAAGCTCCTCTGCGCCCTCTTTCTTAGGTGATGAGGGGAAGCAGTTTGCCACCCAAAATATGCCTTTCTGGGGATATTGACTATTTTAAGCTAGTTATTATTTTTTTTTTTTCATTTTTCCGAAGCTGGAAATGGGGAGGCAGTCAGATAGACTCCCACATGCGCCCGACAGGGATCCACCTGGCATGCCCACCAGGGGGCAATGCTTTGCCCCTCTAGAGCGTCGCTCTGTTGCGTCCAGAGCCATTCTAGCGCCTGAGGCAGAGGCCACAGAGCCATCCCCAGCGCTCGGGCCATCTTTGCTCCAATGGAGCCTTGGCTGTGGGAGGAGAAGAGAGAGAGAGGAAGGAGAGGGGGAGGGGTGGAGAAGCAGATGGGTGCTTCTCCTGTGTGCCCTGGCCGGGAATCGAACCCAGGACTCCTGCACGCCAGGCCGATGCTCTACCACTGAGCCAACCGGCCAGGGCTAAGCTAGTTATTTTTTAAGAAAGACTCAGAAAAATATCTTTGACCTTTCCCCTAATTGCCGAATGTGGGGCAGCTGTGTTAGGCTCTCTCACCGGTTTATCGGCTGCAAGTGCTTTCCCTGTTTGGTGCGTGAGTACGTGGCAGCGCCATGCGTGTATGGCCTATAGAAGGCTCTGGGTGCTTGCACTCAGGAGGATTGTGGATTGCCTGCCTGCCACCGTGAGGGACCGTTTTTGCTGTTTGTGCGCCGGAGAAGAGGTTTTCCCTGCCTGTTTGCTCGTCGTTGTGAAACTATTAAACGGTAACGGCCCAATGCTTTCTGGCTCTGTAATTTCTCTACCCTCTTCCCGAATCCAATGTGAACCTGCGTGGTCTCAGCCACTGGTATTAAACCTAAAAAAAAATTAGGTATAATTAGATAGAGGACCTGCTCCAGGAAGGGAGCTATGGTCGTAGATAGCTGTGGTTTAATATGAACTCAAGGTGACAGGGAGGAATCTGGCAAGGCCCGTTTGTTCCAAGCCCTCTCTGGTCCCATTGTTAAAGATGGCCCAAAAGACATTTGTTTACCAAACATTTGCTTTTCATCTCCCTGTGACTTGTCTTCCTCCCCTGTGAAGTCCCAGAGTGCACCACCCCTTCTCCTTAGCTCATTGGGCTACATATTGTTAGGGAACCCGGATGCATACATCCATAATCATTTTCTCCTATTAATTTGTCTCGTGTTAATTTGATTATTAGTCCAGCTAGAAAAACTTCGAAAAGTAGAATGAGACTTACTTTATTTTCCTCTCGGACAGTGTGCTTGTTGGGAAACAAACGAAGCCCCTAGGAAGGGACACAGCAGAGTTGAAGGGAAGCTAGTGTTCTCCAGCTTCTCGTCCCTCTGTGTATCCTGACTATGGAATTGGGGGCGTGGGGGGGGGCTGTCCCAGTTTCTTCTGAGAGGAGGATAAGGGTACACCCTCCTACTGGGTGGCTCCCAGCCCTAAATTCCTAAGTCTTGTTCATTTTTAACAATCACCTGGGGAGCTTGTTATATATATATTCCCTCCTGGAGATTTTGAATAAATTTGTCTCCAAATCTGTACTTTTAATAAGGACTTGTGCTGATTTTCATGGTCAGGAGCACTTGAGAAATTCTCTGCTCTCATTGCCTATATACACATGAGAGACCAGAGCAACGACTGGAGAGAAAAGGGTAATAAAAGGGTTCTTCAGTGGGGATGGGTTTAGCCTTTGGCATGTTTTAGAGAAAAGGGTAATAAAAGGGTTCTTCAGTGGGCATGGGTTTAGCCTTGGCATGTTTTAGTTACCAGCAAAGGACCGAAGCTTGTCCAACCTTCCCTTCTAGTGCCATCTCCTTCCCTAACATCTCTAATTGAGCTAATGAGAAAGTGTACTGTACTGTAACTTCCTGTGCATTTCAGGGGCTGGGGGGCTATGTACTGATTAGGTGTGGTCTCTGGCAACATTCTTCTTTACAACAGAAGTTGAAGGATTCCTGGACAAATTATTGGCTTATTAGCATGGCCCTTAAACCAGGAAGCCCCCCAAATCAAGTTCAGTGCAGACTTCCAGGTTTCACTGCCTCGTAGGTGAGAACTACCCCGTTTTTCTAGGTTTTAGCACTAGAAATCCCATTCTGGAACATTGAGTCCTAAGTACACCAGGCATTGGTCACTCTACTCTAGTAGTCCAGTAATGGGCTCTCACTTTGTGCCTCTGGGGACTACTCTGCCTTGTCTTCTTGTTCGCCCAGATGCACCATGACTCTCAGGTGTCATCACCTGGGAATACTCAGCCCCACGTGTGCATTCTCTGGGCTCCGCTGAGCGTTCTGTCTTAGGCTTTCTCTTCTGTCGCACCTACTAGTTGGCCAAAAATCCAGTTTATTCTCTTTCTAGCTTTAAATCATCCAATTCTTCTGACCAGAAGTCTCAGATATCAGAAAGCCCTACATTCTTGGAATCAAGATTCTCTTGTGACTTTTGCCCTTTGAAGTCCACCAAGTAGGCTGCTTTGGGATTAAATCATCTGAAATTACATTTTATTTGCATTTCTAATATACAACTTGCATGACAATTGCTTATGCCTCAGTAACATTGGTTCTGACCTAATCTATATTTATTTGAAGGAAGGGGAATTATAATAGCAAAATACTGTGGGCTCCTGCTCAGAAAAGCTGACTCGAAATTCTGTCCCTCACATGTAGCCCCATGTTCATTGCAGCACTGTTCACAATGGCCAAGACATGGAAACAACCAAAAAGCCCTTCAATAGAAGACTGGATAAAGAAGATGTGGCACATATACACTATGGAATACTACTCAGCCATAAGAAATGATGACATCAGATCATTTACAGCAAAATGGTGGGATCTTGATAACATTATAAGGAGTGAAATAAGTAAATCAGAAAAAAACAAGAACTACATGATTCCATACATTGGTGGAACATAAAAACGAGACTAAGAGACATGGACAAGAGTGTGGTGGTTACCAGGGGTGGGGGGAGGGAGAACATGGGAGGGAGGGAGGGAGAGAGTTAGGGGGAGGGGGAGGGGCACAGAGAACTAGATAGAGGGTGGCGGAGGACAATCTGACTTTGGGCGAGGGGTACGCAACATAATTTAATGACAAAATAACCTAGACATGTTTTCTTTGAATATATGTACCCTGATTTATTAATGTCATCCCATTACCATTAATAAAAATTTATTAAAAAAAAAAAAAAAAGAAATTCTGTCCCTGACATACATATGCTGAGCAACCTCAACTCAATCAGTCTTGTTCTGTGAAAAATGGAGATGGTGTTATGGGTTGAATTGTGTCCCCGGCTTCCCCCAAAACCATATGCTGAAAACTTAATCCCCAGGATCTCAGGATATGACCTTCTTTGGAAATAAGAGTCATTGCAGATGTAATTAGTTAAGACTAGGTCATTCTGGAGCAGGGTGGACCCCTCTTAATTCAACATGACTGGTGTCATTATAAAAAGACAAAATTTGGAGACACACACACACAGAAAACGCCGTGTGAAGACTGGGGGTTATTCTGTCACAAGTCAAACTACCAGAAGGGTGTGCCTACTGGGTAATAGGTGAGAGGCATGGAGCAGAGCCTTCCTCCGAGTCTTCAGAGGAGTCTGGGCCCTGCTGATACTTGCTCTAGGACTTCTTGGCTCCAGAAGTGTATGGCAATAGATTGTTGTAGTTCAAGCAACTCAGTTTGTGGTACTTTTCTTATGGCAGCTTGAGTAAATTAATACAAGTGCTCACCACAATTTCAGAGGATTATTTTTCTGAGAATTAAATATATATGATTATTTATGGGAAAGGAACATGGCACATGGGAGTCATTAATGAATAATAGGAAAAATATCAAATGGTGAGGTTGCAGAAAATCACACTTGGAAATGCAGTTGTGTCAGGGTTCAAACTCTGTTTCTTACTCTGTTATAACTTATAACTGAAAATCACTTCAGCCTCTATAATCTCTCTGATCTTCATCTTCTCACCTGTAAAATGGATATAATAGTACACACTTTATGAGGTAGTTATGATTAAGAGAATATGTGAGTCCAACCAGGCAGTGGTGCAGTGGGTAGAACATCTGACTGGGACACAGAGGACCCAGGTTTGAAACACTGAGGTCTCTGGCTTGAGCGTGGGATCATAGAGATGACCCTATGGTTGCTGGCTTGAAGCCCAAGGTCGCTGGCTTGAAGCCCAAGGTCGCTGGCTTGAGCAAGGGGTCATTCAGTCTGCTGTAGCCTCCCCCTCCCTGTCAAGGCACATATGAGAAAGCAATGAACAACTAAGGAGTTACAATGAAGAATCGCTTCTATGAACCAACACTATAACCACCAGCCACATGGATTTGCAACATGGAAGACACAAAATTTTAATCCTTTTCTTCTCAGAGCAATTTGCCCCCACCTGTGCCCCCTTGGCCTCTAGCCTGAGGCCTAAAGCTATGGCAGCTGACAGATGAATGGAGCTTGAGATCCTGCCAACCCTTTGTGTTCCGGGGAAGACAGAACCCTAAAGATTACCCCTTTCCTTTCTTCCTCCCTGCATACCCTCCCATTTGAGGGCAAGTTTCTTGCTTCCTTTCCTGAGGATCAAAAGAGCTATGACTCTTATGATAGTTAATAGTTAAACCCCCTTTCCTTTCTTTTTCGGAGGAAACAATTTGATAGCTATAATTATTCCTGCAAACCCAATTATTTTCACAGAAATTAAATATGTCTGTGGTAGTACTTCAATAGATCAATGTGTTTGTTACACTATCAAAATCACTTTCTCCCCCTGCTATGTTGAAGAAATGAACAATTGAGTGCCAGATTGCAGAACTGAGGTTTTGTTTAATATTTACTGCTAGCAGGCATATTTGCTCTTTAAAAGCTCAGAGCTGCACTACTTGCATACAGTAAAACCCATGATCGCAACCTTCCTCCAGGATTAAGCATATAACATTATTCATGAAATATTAGCTCCAAAGGGAATAGTAAAGCCTTAAAATATGAATGTCCTTTGACCAGTAAGTCTATTTATTGACATCTATCTTAAGGAAAAAAATAGTCAAGTGTTCAATGATGCAAAGATTTGTATAATATATTAAGAGTATTCAAGCCTGACCAGGCAGTGGCGCAGTGGATAGAGCGTCGGACTGGGATGCCGAGGACCCAGGTTCGAGACCCCGAGGTCGCCAGCGTGAGCGCACGCTCATCTGGTTTAAGCAAAAGCTCACTAGCTTGGACCCAAGGTACCTGGCTTGAGCAAGGGGTTACTCAGTCTGCTGAAGGCCCGTGGCCAAGGCACATATGAGAAAGCAATCAATGAACAACTAAGGTGTCTCAATGAGCAATAAAAAACTAATGATTGATGCTTCTCATCTCATCTCTCCGTTCCTGTCTGTCTGTCCCTATCTGTCCCTCTCTCTGACTCTGTCTCTGTCTCTGTAAAAAACAAACAAAAAATAGTATTAAATTATAATTATTTATAATACATTTTTAAAAGAAATCTTAAATATTTTTTAAATGGCTTTTTTACTTTTTAAGACTTTAGTCGTTTTAGAGAGAAGAGAGATGGGGGAGGGGAGAGAGAGACAGAGACAGAGACAGAGAGAGATGGGGAGGAGCAGGAAGCATCAACTCCCATATGTGCCTCGACCATGAAAGCCCAGGGCCTCAAACCGGCGACCTCAGCATTTCAGGTCGATGCTTTATCCACTGTGCCACTACAAGTCAGGCAGAAATCTTAAATTTTAATGATAGAAAATTGGTCCAATAAATATAGTTTATTTTATTAATTGCATATTATTTAACTATTTATTAATGAACATTAAAAAAAGCCTATTGACACAGAAAAGCCTTTAGTGTACATCATTAAGAAGCAAGTTACAAAACAGTATGTAAAATATCTTTCAGTTTTGGAGTAAATGTTTAGATGCATAGGGAGAAAAAGTATATGAGAGAAAGAATAGATGAGAAAGGACTTACACCAAAATATTGAGTGGTTATTCCTGGGTAGAAGTATTATTACTGATTTTATATTGCTTGTTTTTATTTATCTTTTAAGTGAGCGTGCTTTATCTCCATAATCAGAACAGATTATTAAAGCATTATTAATCTAAACACCTTAAATGGAATTACTTTAAATCAAAGGAAGCAACAGGGTGCAGTATTTCCCAAACCACCTTTTTAGATACGTAGTGGGAACTCTTTGAAGCAAGGCCTCCATTGAGAAATAATTCAGAAAACACATGTTTTGGTTCTCTTTCCTTCTTTCAAATTCACAATGAAAATTAGTAGCAGGAACAAATTATTACTTAAACTCAGTTCGATCATAAACTGCTTTATTTTCCCATTTCACCTTTATACACTATTCCCTGACAATTAGTGCCCTGAGAAACACAGTTCAGCTGGGAAATAGTGTTCAAAGCAACACTCCGTTCCTGCCTCTGTCTACCAATTTGGAGGGATAGAGGACACATTTGTTGTTTCCTTTTACCCCGTTTCTGACAGCAGCCACGTTTTCCTTTGTAAGACCCATCCTCTCCGCTGTGGAACACCTGTGTAAACTGGGCTTTGGGCAAGTCAGTGAATATGGCATCATCCCTCTAACCGTGGTGGATTAGGGATGAGTAACCTCAGCCTAATCCCACTGGAGCATAACATGTTCCTAAACCACAGTGAGTGGTACAGTTAATTCAGATGAATTAGAAATGAGGACGTGTTGAATGACGATGCTAAGTTTTGTGCTTGTAGTCCCTGCATGTGAAAAAGAAAATACATAGCACCAGTTACTGAGAGCGGCCATCTTGTGACCGTGAGGAAGGAGGCCAGCTTTAGGGGGAAAGTCACCAAGAAGTAGAGCTGGAGCCTTGATCAAGTTTTTTCTGCAGTCTGTTTACCTATAGCTGATAAATCACCTTTCAGTTTGGTTTGGTTTTTCTATTGCTTTCTACCACAGTGTTCTGAAAAAGGAGACTCGAAAAGAGCCTCAAACAGAAAACTAAGAGGAATAAAAATGAGGCTGACCTAATCAAATGCCTTAAACAATACAGCTCAATGATCCAGCAATTCCACTTCTGGGTATTTATCCAAAGAAAAGTAAAGGACTAACAGAAAGATATATCTAACCCCATGTTCACTGAAGCATTATTTGCAATAGATAAGATATGGGAACAACCTAAATGTCCACTGATAGATGACTGGATAAAGAAGATGTGAAACATATATACAATGAAATATTATTCAGCCATAAAAAGAATAAAGTCTTGCCATTTGCTACTTGAAATAAATCAGGCAGAGAAAGACAAATACTGTATGATCACACTTATATATTGAATTAAAAAACAAACAAACAGAAAACAAAAACCAAACTCATGAATGCAGAGAACAGATTGATGATTGCCAGATGCAGGGGGAATGTGGGCCAAATGGGTGAAGTAAAAAAATACAAACATCCAGTCATAAAATAAATGAATCATGGAGATGTGATGTACAGCGTGGTGACTACAGTTAATAACACTATATTGCATATTTGAAAGTTGCTAAGATAATAGATCTTAAAAGTACTCAAAATATTTGTTTCATTGGGAAAAATTTTGTATGTATAATGCCCAAAGTTAACTAGACTTACTGGGGTGATCATTTTGCAATGTATATCAGTACAAATATCAAAGCATTAGGTTGTACATCTAAAACTGATATAATGTTATATCAATTATACCACATAAAAATACAGCTCATATAGCCACAATGATCAATGCCTTACTCATCTGTGTAACTCACATGCACTTTTTTATATTGTGCATATATATTTACATTTTCTTAGCTTTAGAGTGTTCTAGAATAGATATCCACATTTGACCTGGAGAGTACAAAGGCAGAGGATCTATCAGATTTTTCTCACTTGTTCTTTTCCTATTATCCCCTTGCTCCCATTGAGACTGGCCAGAACCCTCCATCCTTAGGATCAAAGCAGCAACAGTGACAGTCCAGCAGGGACTGGTGACCATTAAGCAGATAATTTCCTACTAATTATGAAAGTGCTAGTGAGTTACAGCATCAGATCCATAAGGGACCTGCCAGGAATCAGTGTCTTCTCATTTTTTTATTTCCTACTGCCTCCTTGGCTGATAAAATACATACCATAGAATTCCATAAAATTCAATAGAAAAATGAAAGCTTTGAAGAGACACACTACCCTCCATGGCTTAAGATTCCTTCCAACAACTTTTATCTTATCTGTCAAGTGACATCTATCACAAATCGTGCCATTAAATCATCAGGAAGAGCCTTCCTAAGAATTTAGTTGGAAATACCAATACTGGCATTCCAACTTCTTTTTCAACATGAAAAAATCCTCCTTAAAATTAAAAGCATCCATCTTGTATCTAAACCATGTCACAAGAGGCAAGTGAACCCACTGCTAATGCAGTGTATAATTTCTATCTACAAATAGATTTGTGTGTACATAATCTAGTTGCATGTGAATGATGGTTGATTCCCCTATGCCCTAGCAAAATCAGCCAAGAAACAACAGCTATCAACCTGGATACAAGTCACTATAGGGCTGACGGAGGGGTCAAACGTATAAGGGATGACTTGTATTCTTTATGGGTTTGCAACCGAGTTGGAGATACAAACTTTGTTACTCTTTTGCTTTGGTTTTTACATAAGGGTCTTTTGATAATAGCTATGTGTGACAGATGCCAACTGTCCTGGGCATGTGCTTATATTCTCAAATGCAGGCATATGTCACCTGTTCCCACTACTAAGTAAGCTTAAGCAAACACTTCTCCCTGCTCTGAGCCTTAAATGGAGACAGAGTTTGAACATGACTGGTTTACAGTGGGTGGTCACCCCGGATCAGGGGCTTTCATCTTGGCACTGCTGACATTTTGGACCAGATAATTCTTTGTCATGATGGGGCTGCCCTGTGCTTTGTAAGATATTTAGCCGTATTTTTGGCTTCTACCCATTTGATGCCAGTAGCTTCTTCCCAGTTATGGTAACCAAAATATATCTCCAGACAGTGCCAAATGGAGGTGAAATTACCCCCGCTTGAGAATCATTGCTGTCGATTATTCTCATTGTGTTTTTTTTGTGCTATTAAGCTGGAGCTAAATCTTTCCAGAATTCTCTCCCTTGTGTGGTTCCAGGTTAGCACGGACTACAAGTGACATTTGTATGAGATTTGGAAGGTAGAGTGAAGCGTCAGCTGTTGGTAATGCTCTGAAGTTTGGTGCAGAGTGCCAGGCACTGTGGCAGTCCATGCACATTGTCACTGGTCTTCTGGCTCACCTTGTTGGCACGTGTGGCACCCCGACTTGCAGCTCCTATAGCTCCTGCCAGATCTCCTCCTTTAGCTTTGCTGAGTCCTGTATCAAAGAGCACCGGCTTTTCTTTCCAATTGCTAGTCTAGCTGACCTATAATGACTGCAGGCTCAGCACTGGACACAGAGGCAGCAGCCTTCATAGACTGCTTCACCAGCTCCCACAGATGAATAAGATCTAATCTCTATAATAAATCCGTTATTCTGTGCCACTAGAACAGTTCCCTTCCTGACTGATATTCTTATAAGTGGGCATTTCAGGTTGTAGTGACATTTTTCAGGAGAACTGAAAAATTTCCCAACATTCATCCTACCCCAGACAATTAGTCTAAGCCAACTGGGTGGTTCCATCCTTCTTGCCAGGGATTGGTTCAGAGGTGGGCAGGACTAAGTCAGTTTAAGCCAACAAGATACAAGGAGAGGCTTGCTTGGGTTTCTGGAAATGAAAAGTTAGTTTATCTCATTCAACTAGAAATGGACATTAATGTATGTTGTACCAGATGCTGCTGGAAGCCATCAGGTGACAATGTAGGGAACCAGCTGTAGGATAAGGCTGATACCATTGATGCAGCAAAGAGAACAACTAAGAACCTAGGTCTGAAAATATCTTTGAGCTGTGGAATCAAACCCTGAAGCCTTCCCTACTTCTGAACTTCCTCTTGCATGAGCTAACAAATTTCCCTATTGTTTAAGCCAGTCTGACGGGAATTATCATATTCTTGGAGTAGCCTTAGGGTCTGAGTTAGACCTTGGATTCAAGTTATTCTGACTTCTGAAAGAGGATTTAGCCTGGTCACCCTGGGGTAAAGACTCTATTTCTTTTTCAGATGTACTATACTGCTGCTTTTGGACTCAGAACTGGAAGTCTGGGTGGTCTTTGCTGCTTCCACCAATTTCAGCTGAATCCTCGCTGCCTACTTCTTTCAGCTCCAAATTTCACCTAATCCTTTTTAAGTTAAAAAGCAAAGGATGGTCTGACGGGTGGTGACACAGTGCATAGAGCATCGACTCAGAATTCTAAGGTTCCTGATTTGAAACCCTGAGGTTGCCAGTTTGAGCGCTGGCTCGTTGGCTTGAGCAGGGTCACTGGCTTGAGTGTGGGATCATTGACATGACTTCAAGGTCACTAGCTTAAGCCCAAGTGTCCCTGGCTTGAGGCCCAAGGTCGCTGGCTTGAGCCCAAGCTCTCTGGCTCAGCTTGAGCCCCCTGGTCAAGGAAGGCATGTGTGATAAGCAATCAATGAACAGCTAAAGTGAAGCAACTATGAGTTAATGCTTCTAATTTCTCTCTCCCCTCTCTCTTTCTGTCTTTCTGTCTCTCTCTAAAACAGAAAAAAAAATCACAGGATGAACAGAACTCAGCAAAAAGTTTCTCCAGGAAATTCAGGCATGTTTGATCTTGCTTCTATCACGACCAAGATTTACCTGAAAGATTTGGGCCTTCTCCAACTATAATCAACCCTCAGCAGTCCTGGGCCCCACCCACCCCCCCACCCACCCACCCAACCACCCACCAGGAAATAAGAAATAATAAAGACAGCAAGTTAAAACTCTCCCTGGAGTGTCTGTATCTTCCCTTACTTCCTGGGGCTCTCCTTGTCGAGTGTATACTTTAGGACCATTGTTCCCCACTCTTTGGATACTCAGTCCCCAGGGACAGTGGGATGAAATGGAAGAGTCATAGAGGAGCTGCTGCTGGCGAAAGGTCTCTAGAGTCTTCAGACGGATCCAGTGGCCAGGAGAGTTCCGCCTAGATTACATCTCCCATTCACTTCTTCTGCCGGGCACTTCTGCACAGGTCACAGCTGGCACAGCCCTAAGCAACACCTTGGTCAGGAGCATTGGAATTAGACAAACTGAGGTTCAAAGCCTTGTTGTTTTTATCTGAAAGTGGGCATGTCATGCAACCGCCCAAAACTTCATTGTCTCGCATTAATAAAATGAGAATAGAAACATCTATTATTATGCATGGTGGAAAGTCAGTAAATACTTTTTCTTTGTTGTCTCCTCCTGGACCTCCCCTTGGCTTTAGCTGACTTTTCTGGCCGCCCACCTGCAGTTCCCACACTCCAGCAGCTCACATTAGGAAAAGCCTGCCCTCTAGGTTCAAGGTAATCCATGAATACTTTCTGGCTCTGGAAATAGAAGAAGGCTTACAACCCACAGGGTCCAGAGCCACACTTCTAGGGGAAAAAATGGAGTAGCCAGTAAAACTTGCTGTGTGTACCAGTGGTGCCTTTGCCATATACTTTTGTCATGCTTGACTTGGGGCACCGAAGCCTAATGTTTGAACACTGGTCACACCAATGATTGTCAAGTTCTCTCATAGACTAAGCATTAAAAGAAAGTATCATATGCATATGGCTGTGATCCAGCAACCCTGAGCTTAATCCTGCTCTATTGTTGATTAACTGTGTGACTCTAGATAAGCCGTTTGAGCTTGGTTTCCTCCAGATCCTAATTGGTAGATTATCTCATACCATCTCAGATTCTGTATCATGTGGGGGTCAGTGTGGAATAAACACATTTGAAAAGTGCCGACCTCTGGCCTGTTACAAGAATTTAGTGTCCCTTCGACAGGCTAATCCTATGAATCTTGATTTCCTTGAGTCAAACATTATTTGTATTAACCTACACTACTGAGTGTAGCCCATATTTGGCAATTGAATGTCATTATATGCTTTAAAACTAGCCTTGCGTTTCAAAAAGACTGTTTCTTATTAAGAAACATATATATTACATAACTACATATACAAAACCCTTCAAAAAACATGCTATAAAGAAAGCAGCTGCCTTAAAAATATTTCTGGGGAAAAGCCAATTGTTTGAGAATTGGGATGCTTTCTGTCTCTTATAAAAAGAAGCATAAAAAAGAGAGAAAGAAAAGAAAAGGAGAGCCAGCCGAGAGGCGCAAACATATTGACAGATGAGAAGAATAAATGTTTTTGTTGCGTGCGTTGGGCAGAGGTGTCGCGCACACTAAATTATGACATAACTGTTGGAGTGATGGCTGCAGCTGTTGCCTTTGTAAAGTGATCCACAATAGCCCACTCTAATAAACGCAGCAACGTGCCCAAGTCACTTCACACAATGAGGACAGCCTAATCCCGCGCCACGTGAGCTCTGCGCCAAACGTGGCCATCTTACAGCAGCAGGATCAAGCCAGGAATAATCACATCCTTGAGAAAAAAAATCCCCTGTGTTACACACTGAATTTCCTCTTAAAGCAAGCACGTGAGTGTGCTAGGGAGCAGGAGAATTCCTTGATGAATTGCCAAGTAAGAGCACGGGATAAAAATTCCATATGTTGTCCCCATTTCCATGGGGTAATAACTACTAGAAAGAGAAAAACATGGACTCTGGTGACGACAGGAAGGTGGTGCTGGGCTGTAATCATTTATTCATTTATTCTCTCATTTGTTCAATAAATACTTCTTGAGCATGTGTGCCAGGTACCAGGCTATGAATCAGAAATACAGTGGTAAGCTCCAAGAGGGAGGTGAACATTGAACAAATAACGAACAGAGTAATAGTTATAAAATCCACTGCAATTGTGACAACAGCTTTAAGGAAGACGAAATGGAACTATGAGTGTGAACTACAGACTGTACTTGCTCTTTGAGAGTGGGCTGAAATGTACAAGCTTGCAATCACTATAAGCCTAGTTTGAATAACAAGAGACTTGGGAGTTGGTACCCAGAGAAACAGAAATCCCCTAGAGGATTTTTAGAAATCATCTTTTAACGTTTTATTTGATAACATTTTCCTGTCATTGAGTATTTAAACTTTGACAGTTAATGTCAGAACTGTCTTCTCTACTCAGCAAGTGACAGCACTAAAGGTAATTGTAGATAGGGGAGAAACCTCTTCATAAAAAAAAAATACACTTCTCCATATCTGAGTTGTTTCGTGTGACAGCCAAGATCATGGAGTTCTAGTCTATCTTCACTGCTCACTAGCTATAGAAGTCAATTTAGTTAAACTCTTTGGGCCACAGATGCCTCATCTGTGAAATGAAAATAACACTATTATATCCCTCATAGGATCATTGTGAGGATTAGAGAATTAAATGCACTTAAATAGCACCTGGGTCATACTAAATGCAATGCTAGCACTGCTATTATTACTGTTACTTGAATCTAAATCTAGGATCCCATACTGCAGCTAAATTATTATGGCTGCTCATTATTTTATTTGTTATTATCTGAAAATCACTCAGGTATGGATTGATCCTTTCAACTCAAGCCTGAATCTCTGCTTCTTCCAGATGTGAAGATGTCTAGACCCTGATACCACCTTCAGTCATTCATTCTCTGTCAAATATGCATCTAGAGGTACAATCCATTTCCATCAATGCATAATCAATTTCCCATGTCTCAGGTTTAGTCAGGAATGATTTTGCTAACCATACCATCTTCTGCATGGACCAGAAGTCACATAGTGGAGGTGCCACAGGGTCTTTCCGTAACTGCCATTTCATTGTTAAAGAATTAGAAGTAAATGGAAGACCACAGCACCTAACTCCCCTAAACCTCAACCCATCCCATAACCACACAGCCACCTTCAAGGAATATAAACAGGAAGACCCATGGAGAAGTCAAAAATCAAAAAAATTATCCTTTGTCCTTGAAGATCAGAGCAAGCCATAGTAAGTCCAAAAAGAAAGGAAACATCTTAGTAAGTCAGATAGATAATCAGCTATTTGGCCTTTGATTTTCATTGTTCCTGCAGGGGTTAAGGACATCTTGGACATCTTGGAAGCAGACTGGATTTCCCGCGTAGGTGATAGAAACATTGTTGCTGAGTTTTGATCATTTGTGTATTCCCAAGTTCCTCCACACAAGCAGGCGGTGAGTGAAAACAAACTCTAAGCACAATGGTTAATTGTGTATGCAGTAAATACAATTTGCTCCTGAAGACACAGTTTGCTGTTTATTCACTGGGAGGAGAGACCCAGATGAGAACACTGATAGAACAGGCATATTGTAGGGTAGGTTGATGGCAAATCTTTTTTTTAAATGCTTTTGAAAAGACAGATGAAAACAATATGATTTTCTCTTCCTTTTGTAAACCTTCCCCCCCTATGTCTTCATCTGTTCTTTCCTTTAGCTTATCTGTCTATAGTGTTTCAGGAGACTTTTCCCAAAGAGAGTTTTCTGAGGCGTGTCAGCTAATTAAATATTTTTTCAACATAATTTCTATCCCTGACCTCTGACCTCCTGGCGGCCCTACAAAATATCTTGTTGCATTCTTCACTCACTCAAGAAAGGTTGTGGGAAGCGGTGATTAATTGAAATGTGGGAAAACTACACGGTCCTGAGACACGCAGAGCGTATCAAAACCATGCAGACCCAGGTTCTTGAATGTACTGCTGTTTCCCTCCCACGTATGGAAGCCCCAGGGGAACCCGGTACATCTGGCTCAGCAGGAAGCCTGGTTTGGATAAAGGCAGCAAGCAAAGACTGTTCCACCCCTAGGTGGTGCTTGTTAAAATCTACTTCTCTGTTATCACTTTTACTCCTGCCTTCCCCAAACAAAGGCTTGGTCCTGCCTGACAGGCTCCACTTACCTTTGGTTAGCAGGCTGCTGACCATTGTGCCTATTGCTGACGCTGTTAATTAGCTACAACCAGTGTTCTGAAGGTGCTGTTGTACACCTGCTGCCGTCCGTGGGTGATCAGAGACTTGTATTTCAAACATACAGCCTCTTCTCTTGTCCTTCGTCTAGAAACACATCTTCTTTCGATGTTTGGACAGTCTTTCTGATGCAGAGTGTTGTTGGATATTTTGCTATCCTGGTTTTCCATTTGATGAGATAAGTGATGTAGATGCTACTATGCTTGGGGAAGGTACCTAATTTCCTTTATAGAAGTATACTCACCACTACTCATAAGAAAGGATGTCTTTCGGGGGAGTGCAGTTCTGTCCACGGTGAGGAATATTTTCACCTACCACAAGCAATGCCAAAATAAGGAGGCTTGGGCCAACTTGATGTGTGCTTTCCAGGCGCTACGCTGTCATAATGACAGTTTCCCTCTCTGTGATGGCCCTCACAACATGACCGAAACTCCTCACACGGATAAGAAACCGGGCTCTTGCTTGTGGTCAAGGACTAAATTCTGTCATGACTATGTCTCCTGCACATGTCTCTTGTACAATGTATATTAACAAGACACATATGCTCAATTTGCTCAAATTACCTTGCACACATACAATATTTAATGTTGCAACAAACTGGTCACATAATTGAAGCTATAAGGGGTTTAGCCTTCCAAAATTTTGCTTTTCTTGTCTACCCAGAGCAGACCTTTCTCATAACGGAGTTATGAAATGGGACTCCTTTCTTTCTTATGAATAATAAATAGCATGATGAAAACTAAAAGAATGTGATGGGCTCCTACAATTGGCACTGCCATTTAGTTAGAAGTAAAATTATTTTCAAAAAAAATCAATATGCTCTGTGTAACTTCCCATATTTTAATTCCCTTGCAACACATAATTAGCTCATATATTTAAATTAGCTTGCTGAATTTTGTTCAGCAATTTTTAAAGGAGATCCCATGCTATTCTTACACTAGTTTTGCCACCAATGCAGCGCACAGAGACAGTTCCCTGTACCCGCAATGACATGGCTTTTTAGAGCTCTGTTTCCAGAGAAATGGTCTGGATAGTTCTCCCTCAATGCCATGTACCACTTTACCCTATGCAAGGGAGGGGACAGAAGATGAGAGGAGGAGGGGTCTGAAAGACAAAGGACCACGGGAGCATTTGGGAATCAGAAACTTTCATTGGGTGTCACCTTGACTGTGGATGACTTTTGGAGAATGCCTTTGGGCTTGCATCTTGTGGAATCAAAATATCATGTAGGATGGGAAAGCCTTACCTGGAAAGAGCTCCTTCAGGAACAGAGGCATTAGCGGGGAGGGGACTCAGGGGCATCAGTGGGGAGGGGACTCAGGGGCATCAGTGGGGAGGCATTAGTTGGGCTTAAGCACCAAGTTTTAGCCCAATGTATCATCAGTTAAATAGAAATATGTCACCTTTTGTGGGGAAGAGAAGAGCAGGGTACATTTTTTTTGTATTTGATTTTGGTTGTTTTTAGAGCATCCATGTAGGAAAAGGTCTTTCTTACTGAGGCTCTCGCCATGCTACCAGTTTTGCATTTGGTTGTAAAGTACAGAGAAACTAATTTTGGGTAGTTATAAATATCGTGCAATGTCTTTGTACTTAAAGGAGTCTTCTTTCTTTTCCCTTTTCCCCTTTTCCTTTAATGCTAATGAATTTTAGATCCTTCTCATTTCCGTCTCTCTCTGTTCCCCAGCAGAGAGTTCGCTCTCTTGCCTTCTCCGAGTCTGATCAAACCTTCAGGAACTGCCCCCCCCAAGCACAGCCCCCCTCCGAGGAGAACATTCTCGCCTTTCCTGCCACCACATTTTCAGCAGACAGGCAGGGCACATCACTGCCGCGTCTATACAAAGGGGGGGAGGAGGAAAGATTGTTTACTTGATCAGAAGGCTAAACATCTCTCTGGGAGTCCTTGACTATGTGCTTAAGGACACAGACAGAGAGGACAAAGGGCAGCAAAAAGTGCTCCTGCCTCTGCGATTTGCATCCGAGTTCAATTCAGCTCTGCTTTAAAGAGTCTCATTTGAATACACAGTACATTAGCTCCACTCCCGCTTCAGATCTAATATGAGAAATACATTCATAGCTCAGTAACCTCTCCCAGACATCGTCCAGACAGTCGGGGGAGAGAGTGGGGAGGGGGCCCAACAACTGCAGAGAAATTGTATTTCAAATGACCGTCTTTTCATCTACTGCCTATGTATCCCTCAACTGCACTCCCATAGAAGATTTGCATATTTTTTCTTACTAATGGAAATAAACATAGGATGAAGATTTTGTTTTGTTCATTTGAAAACACTGCTTTGCCCCTAGTGCTTGGGGGCTTCTAAACGGGCTATAGGAAGAAATGGATCGTTAGGCTAAAGGAAATCAGACTAGTTGTAGAGCCTGTGTCTACCGTGACGATCTATGGGAAGATCTCTGACTAGAAATTGCCTCCCGAATACTTTCTGACAAAAATTAGCAAGTGGATTTATAACATAAGGATATGTGACGGCAGTCACGAAAAGAACTGCGGAGCTGAAGAGAAGCCGGCCTGCAGAGCGCCTTCCATTATGCACGAGGTTGAAAGGGTATTAATGCACATTGTCTATTCCCTTTCTTTTCAGTTTTCATGGGAATTCACACACACCTTTGGGTCTTTATGTACATTTTCTTAACCCCTTGTCTTCTTTTAGCCTGGGAAAGCAAGAACGTAACTAAGGAACAAGCATGTTTAAGTGTGAGAAGGGTGGCCTTGCAGAATATTTGAACCCTGGGACTTTTCTGTATCTATCCAGTTAAGGCCTATCTATTTGAAGTGTGATGATAATAATAAGGTAATGGTATTGACTTTTTCTAAACAAACATGCCAGAAGTTGTAGGTAGCCCATACTTTTACATATCAATGCAGTGACTTAAAAGCAGTCATTTTAGGAAACTAAGGTTTGCTATTTTAGCTTTTAGTTTTTAACAGTGGTTTTTTGTTTGTTCTTAACACCGCAGTGGGAATTGCTGCTAAGGACTACAGATTTTCCTATTGCATGCTCCAATGGAGAAAGCTTTTTGTCATTTGATGGTGGATGTGATTTTGCCAGTAGTCAAATATTATTTAGATCCAGGGTAACTAGTGCATGAGCAGTAAGTATTAGTTTAAGTAAGACCTTCTGTAAGTGCAGCTGAGACAATACAAAATGTTTTCTGGGCTGAGTTAAGTGCTTGCTAGAAAATGCAAGAGATGTGGAAATTCATATTCAGTGTACCTAACAGTCCTCCAAGGAATTATAGCATTAGCAGAAACCTTGATTGGAGAAGTTTAGGTAATTACAGTTTTGGTTAACAACTAGTTCTTAAATACAGCAAACATTTGATGCTGTGTGTGTGTGTGTGTGTGTGTGTGTGTGTAGGTGTGGTCAGTGTGGTTTTGTTTGTATTTGTAGCTCACCATGACCCTAGCCTAGAAAGTTCCTACTCAACTTTCCAAATTCTCTTTACTATCCTCCTCTGGGAGGCCTTCTCTAGCCTTTCTCCACTCCAGGATAGAGTTAATGCCTTCTTTCTCTAAATTACTTCTGTATCTTATTATTACTTTGATTACTGGACACTATCACACTCTATTGTAGTGATTTGTATCTGTGTTTTCTTTCCAACAAAACTCTGAACACTGTGAAGACAGGAACCATGTCTTATTCACTTTTGAAAGCCCAGAAACAGTTAGTTTACAATCTATATTGTTTTGTGTTTTGTTGTAAAACACAAAATCCATATTGCATCAGCAAACAGTTAGTGATCCATCACCAATCTACAGCAGATGATCTGGTAGCTGACACCCTCCTCTACAGATCCAATCAATGGGGAGGAAATGAACTAAAATTGTGTCAAGTCATCTTCTGAGGAAGCTCTAACGTATTTGTTCTAGAGTCGTCTCCTACCTTAGTGAAAGTGACTACTGAAACTTCTTGCATTGTTAACATGCTGCCCGCTGCTTTCCTGGGAGGTTTGGCAGAAGTTCCAAACACAAGAGCTATCGGGGCAACGTTGCTCAACAGAGAGACTTTTGTATAAGGAGTTCCTACTGGTCCTGGAAACCATGACAGTGAATGCAAATGTCATTTTTTTGTCCCTGCTTCATCTACCCTCCCTGATATGACGGAAAGAGGATTTGCACTGATACAAAAGTCCAAAAACTCTGTGAAGCAGGAATGATATCTGGGTTTTTTTTTCTTTTTTTGTTTAACATTGTATTCAGAGCATCTGAATACAAATAAGGTAACCAGCAAATACGTGTTATGAAATAAGGACGGGAGGGAGTGTGGGAATATCAGAAAGGAGGGACTTTATAGGAAAATTTAAAAATCACTTGAGAAAAAAATAAATTCACCCTCTCAAATGAACCATGTACAACAAAATACCAGTTAAGTGTAAACATACACAGTGAATGATAAATATTGTAAACTGTGATTCCATTGTTTTGCACGCTTCATCCTTTATCAAGGTGCTGGTAAAGGTTGGTAGTTTAAGTGGTTGTGTCAGGCCGTAATCAAGATCACTGTGTGATCCTATATCTCCAGTCAACTCTTTTCCTTGAAAAATCTAGCCTGATATAACTCTTTTGGTATTTATATCAAAACCTTTCATTTAATCTGTCTGAAGAACTGAACAGTCTGTCCATGAGCTTCAGGCTTTCCTTCTCAAGGGTCCAGAGTTCAGTGTTTTACTTCTGTTACTCATGCAATGGCTGGTTTATTCATGGATGTTCTTACCCCAAACCATGGGAACAGTGGGAGTCCAGCAGAGCTATAGATTTGTGGAGAGCTTTCTTCTCTGAAAGGATCTCCTGCCTTTGTACAATTGGAGTGGTATAGACATTCTTAGCTTTCGGAGCACCATGCCCACAACGATATCATTGAGGCTGAGTGCATCCTCTTCACTGAAATTCTCTTTCTTTGTAGTTATTTCCTAGTTCACTTTCAAGTCTTGCCTTGGCTTTAGAGCAATGGTATAAAGCAGCAACTTGTCAATAAAATGTTGACATAAGTCTTTTTAAATCCAGTGTTATGTGTCAGCTATAGATCAATTAGATCATGAAATGGAATCATGGAAGGTTTGAGCTAAGCAAATAATATGAAAGGTAATCTAATATATAAACTTTATTTTATAATTGACTTAACTCAGACTTTCAGAAACCAAGAGACTTGCTTAAAGCTACAAACAAAGCCAGTGGCAGAGAATTTCAGTCACCTACGTTCCAGGTCAGGTGTCCTTTCTATCATACTATGTAGGGAAAAAAGGCAAGTAAGATTAAATGGCACATGGCATGACAGTGAATGAGGCCAAGGTCAAGTTCTTCTGATATCTTGGACTGAAGACATCTGAAGGCAAAGGTTGACACTGTTGTGCCATGGTGAAAAGAAAGGTCTTTGAATTCTTATTTGGATTCCCAGTTCTAAGATTTAATAGTTATGTGACTTTGGAAAAAATGTACGTATACCTATCTGACCCTCAGTGTTCTTATCTATAAAAGGAGCATAATAAGGGTTCTTCCATCAATCATCTGTTATGAAAATAAAATGCTATTAGTAAATACACAAGATAGCAAGATTGTATCTTATATTTAACTTGGGCTTATTTGCCTTGGTGCATGTCCTCAACATATCAAGAAAAGGAGAAAAAATATCTTTTGAAGTTGTATGGTCACTAAATGAGTGTGTGGCCAGACACGAGTATGAGAAGGGAGCTGTGCATTCGTGGGTCATTAGTCAGTCCCAGCTCCTGCGTGGCCCTCACATCATCAGCATCTCCCTCCCCCTCAGGGGATCTATAAGTACGAATTTGTTATACACCACGTCCTTTAAATACAAGCCAGCTACTTCACCTGGTACACACATGGAGAAACACCAATCTGCTCTGATGTTGGAAGAAAAACTAGATGTGTTCGGCTTAGGCTGAGTTGTGGGGTTTTGGTCCACAGTATAACTCTCTAAAATACCAAGAAAAATTTTGATGAGATGTCATTTTTGTATTAGGCATTGATGTGATATTCTAATTCCCTCATTAGATATACTGGCACTTTAAATATCATCATCATGGAAGTCATCATCTTCATCACTAATGCCCTGTCACAGATAAATCCTTATTATCTGTCTGGAAATTTCCTCTTTGGACACAGGGCTCAGAGTTTCCCTCAGAGGATCACACTTAGTGTTTCTCCCTTCTTCACTCACTATATGATCAGAACCTTCCCTGGGACATTTTGGGAAGGAATGCCATGAGTCTTCCGGGTCCTTCCAGTTAGTCAATTAACACATATTACTTAGTGATTAATTCCAGGGTCCTGGGCATCACACTCAGTGTCAGGACTAGGGGCCAGCTGGTCAGAGACTTCTTCAGGAGCAAAATTTAAGGTGGCGAGAAAACTCAGTGGTCACATAAGTGATATCTTAACACAATATTTTATAAAATAAAAATTATGCAAAAACATCTATGGTGGACAAAATTTCAAAATGTTAAATCTACACAGGATTGGTGTGGCTGGTGCTGGCCTGGCCTTCCTGGGCTGCTCACGCTTTCCAGCACACACACCAAAGATGTACTGACGCTTCAGAGCTACTCTTGTGATTATGGAATAATAAAATAAGTTCAATTTAGTCACTTATTTCACAAATTGCTTTATTATACACTAGGCAACATTAAGGAACTGGAGAAATCACAATGACTAAACAGACAAAACCCTTGCCTCCAAGGGCTTGCATTTCAGTAGGGGAAACAAAGAAATGGAAAAAAAAAACAAAAAAAAATGTAGTGTGTCTGATGCATCAGAGGAGAGGTTCAGGAATTTTATGGGTGCAGATAAAAAATAAACATTTAAATAAGCTGGCCAAGGAAGGTCTCACTGAGAAAGTGACAATTGAGCAAAGACCTGAAGGAATGATGAGGCAAATGATGGGACAGTCTGGAGGGAGATCATCCAGAGCAGAGGGACCAGTAAGTGCCAGAGGCCAGCAGATGATTGTTCCAGGTTGAGAACATGAGCAACTGGAGCTTCACTACCAGAAGGGAAAGCTCCCTGCAGGTGGAGGGTAACAATCCATGCCTGGCAACTTGGGCAATAATGATCAAAAGCTCTATCAAAAAAGAGAAAACCTTGGTTTTGTTGGATGAGTGGATACCTGGAAAAAAAAAAAAGAGGGTTCTGAAGTCCCTCTGCTGGGAATCTACCCAAAAAACTCAAAAACACTTGTACACAGACATATGCACCCCATGTTCATCATAGCACTATTCACAGTGGCCAAGACATAGCAACAACCGAAGTATCCCTCGATATAGGATTGGCTAAAGAAGATGTGGGAGATATACATCTCATAGAATGCTACTCACCTGTAAGAAATGATGACAGATTCCCATTTGTGACCACATGGATGGACTTTGAGAATGTTATGCTAAGCAAAATAAATCAGAAAAAGCTAAGAACTATATGATTTCACACATAGGTCAGATATAAAACTAGGACTCATGGATATAGACAAAAGTGAAGTGGCTACCAAAGGGAGTGGGCCAGGGAGGAGAGGAGTAAAGGGGGCTAAATATGCTATGACAGAAATTGTTTTGACTTTGGCTGATGGGCACATAATGCAATGAATAGTTCACATGCTCTGGAGATGTATACTTGAAAGCTATGTATTCCTATGGACCAATGTCACCCCATTAAGTTTAATTTCTAAATCTTTAAAAAGAAAATCTCATGAAAGCTGGGGGAAAAAATGACATTTCTGAAAGGAAGAAGGGAAGTTTGGTGGGTAGTCAATAGTGTCTGCTTTAGAAACTCTTATTTCTGAGTAAGAATGTGAGATGCTGTGGATCCCTAGAAGGAGGCCATGTGGAGGTGGTGGTACTGACAGAGAAAGCAGGAAGGAATCGCATCTGAGCTTGAGGAAAATAGGCACCTGGTCTCACTTTTTTGTTCTTCCTGGTGATTAGAAAGTGTCAAGCCAACAGCTGGAGCTAGAACAAATAAATTCTGATCTGCACTTCAATCTCATAAAAAAAAAACTCATTAATTATTCTAATGACCAACAGAGTTCTTCTTTGTCCATAAGGTCATTGTATGGAGGGATGGGCATGGAGTCCAACTTAAATATCTCAATGCTAATATCAGAAAACTGTTTAACACAGACAAGTGTTGATTTTCATTTAAGCTTTATTTAGCTGGAAAATGCCAAATTCCAAATAGGCTGGTGATATGAATTGCAACAATGGATACACAATCATTGTTCCAAATGTCTTTGTAGGGCAAAGACAGTAGCACCCTTCTGATGACTAATCTTTCTTTTAGTTTTCAATTAAGAAACGCCAAAAAGGTTGATAAAGAAATAAATTAATATCTGAAATAGTACTGTTATGCCCAGATAGTTGGTGTTGGAGTCTACCATGATATCATGGCTTTAAATCATTTTAATAATATAATGTCCAGTATTGCAGGTAAGAGTGTAAGTCTACAACATTGTCAAAGTTTTGGGAAATATTTACAGTTTATAGAACCCTGTGTTGTTCATTTTTGCTCAAAACACTGCTGTAATTCCTCTTGAGCAAGTCTCTTTTCTGACCCAGAAGATGAAAGAACACCACTAAGATTTGGTGGTAGGGGTGGGGCAAACTCACAGGTTTGTACTCATAAGAAAGACATTAAGCATAAAAAAAAAACACCTTATATTGAAGAGGCAAGAGAGATCTAATAAAGTGGCTGAAGCAATTCCTTCAGTAATGGCAGAGTACAACCTTTTTGCAAAATTGATTTTCTCCAAAAATTGCTTAGAAATACTCAGATCTTTGGATTTAATTTTCAGGTTATATAAAATGTCATTTCACAAAATTCTGAAATCTTATTCCATCTTATACATAATTTCTACTATGAAAAAAATAAAGAATTCTGCCTGCCTTTATCTCAAATTTGCTTAGAACAATGCTTCAAAGATATCTTTTCCCCAGACTTAAGTACCTTAAAATTCTTCATATTACTAATATTCACTGAAAGAATTAGAGAGGATATTATTTAGTCAGCATAGACTAAGTTATGATACATTAACAAATAAATCCTAAAATCTCAGTGGTTTGATTTCATGAAGGCTTATTTTTAGCTCACACAAAGTCCAATGCATGTGGGGAAGTTTTCCTTCATCTTGTCAACACACAATCAAGAACATGAATTCCCACGGTCACCATGGCAGAGGAAGAGAGAGCTGGAGAATTTTATGGAATGATTCTACTTACATCTAATGTCCAGATCCCAGTCACCTGATCCCAAACTACTAAGGAAGTTGGGAAGGAAATGTACAGGAATTTATGCGTGGTGCAGTGAGTACTGACAGCTCTGCTCCAGTCTGCTTTATGCTTCCAAGTACCCCCTTTGCTCCTTCCACCCACACACAGAACCAGATGTGCCCACCGCTGAAGAGTCATCCTCAAATCCACTGGATTTGCCTTAAAGTCCAAGATCTCTGGGTGACATGCAACAGTCTCGATTATCAAGTCTGGATGTGGCTGCTCCTGGGTCAGAGGCCAGAAAATTTGAAAAAGATTAATATTTTGTTCTGTCCAATGTGCGATGGTGGAATGAAGACAGAATCACCACAACAAATGCTCTTATTCAGGAAAGGGAAGAAAGAGACACAAAGCCAGTACATATCTGGAGTTCTAAATCCATATTTTGGGGACCCCTACCCAGGATAAAGAAAATTTCTTGATTAGCCTTGATCCTGTCCATTTGATGGGACTTTTCTTGTTTATCATCTTCTCTGATCATTCCTGAAATGCGTATGGAGAAGCATCTCTTCCTGAAGGTTGTCACCTCCAACAGTTATTTCTGTTCATGGAAAGTTGGGGACCAAAGGTTGTTGTACAGTTGAAACCAGGGATCAGGAACCTATGGCTCACAAGCCAGGTGTGGCTCTTTTGATGGCTGCATCTGGCTCTCAGACAAATCTTTAATAAAAATAATAATAACATTAAAAATATAAAACATTCTCATGTATTACAATCCATTCATTTCCTACCGCTCATGTTCATGGTTGCGGGTGGCTGGAGCCAATCACAACTGTCCTCCGAGACATCAAATTTTTATTGGATAATGCGTAACGTACACGGGTCGTTGTATGGCTCTCATGGAATTATATTTTAAAATATGTGACGTTCATGGCTCACTCAGCTGAAAAGTTTCCCGACCCCTGGTTTAAACCATCAAAATCTTTTTGTATTCCAGGCTCTTTTTTTTTTTTTTTTTGGAAAGGGGGATATCATTCCTTCAAAAATTCAGTAGATTTTTTACCTATTTGATTCTAATCAGCTTTATGTGATAAAAATACATCCTAAGTTATCTTTTAGATATAGTGCTCAAGTCTACTCTATTTCTTTGTTCTTACCTCTATTACTATTGCTTTCAACCTAATGGGGGCTACCTTTCAAGTTTGGAAAGCCTCCCCTTATTCTGATCAAGGTGGCTACATTTTATTGGGGGTGTGCTATTTTTTTTTAATTTCACCTTTTCAAATCTAGGCTTTTCCAAGCCTACAATGCCTAAAATCTGGACTTGATTTCCATTTGTAAACTGATCATTTTCTTCTGAGCTCATCTCTTCTTTTATACTACCTTTCCAAATATCACCAATGGTAGCCAACACAAACTATCAACATACTGTTTTCCAACCTTTTTCTCCTAGAAGTGTCAATTTAATAAGTGCATGGTCTGTTTCCCAAATTATTGTAGGTGGTAAATCTTCCAGATGTTTTGCTTCTACCTAGTGTGAATCAAGATTTTTTTCAGCTTCCAATTAATTTCTTCACCACTGGCGGCCATCCACGATACAGTGCTACATACGGTACCTTGAGTTACAGGGCCAAAAAAAAAAAGAAAGAAAGAAAGAAAGAAAAAGAAACAAAATCCAATTTTCAGTAATTGAACAAAATACATATTATTTCCAGCATATACAATATCTAATACATGACAGGTGGCCCTCCACTATCTTACAGCTACATCATCTTGAATACTTGGCCTCCAAGGTTGTTGGATTTAGAGAATTAAAGAGCTAGATAAACACACTGGAAAACTTGAAGGGATGGTCTAGAAATGGCTTACATTATTTCAAGTCGTCCTTCCTTGGCCAGAATCCCATTAAAAAGCTCCAACCTAACTGCAGGGTAAGTTAGGAAACATCGTGGAGCATATGGGCTTGGGGAAGGAGCACTCTGTCTCTGTCATACACATCCAAAAAAAATGCCCACCGAAGAAATCTAAAGTTTGGGCAAGTTACTTTACTATTAATTTTTGTTTTTATTACAAAATAAGCTAAATTTTATTTAATCATAATAGAATGATTGTAAGGCTTTAAATACCATGACATATAAAGTCCTAGCATAATACCTGGTGTAGACTTGCCTCTCCTAAAAAGGTTTGTGAAAACTCAACAGAGTATTTCTAATTTATTTCTGGGTTGTATGCAGAGGATTATCATATTCTTATTCGGGATTTAGTATTTTTATAAAAGAATCACAGAGAGCAGTTTTGACCATCAGCAGTCATGTAGGTTGCCTTTCAGAAAGAAGTCTGTTGAATTCATCTTAAAATTAAGATTTTAGTTTTTTGTTAGGGTCTTAGCATTCTGTTTGGTATTGCTTTCAAAAAGCACTAGTTCATGTGCAGATTGGATAACTACTGAAGTATATGGTATGAGGGACAAACCAGTGGGCTAGAGGAGATGATATTGTCTTCAGGTAGGGGTCCCCTAAAGAAGTATGTGGGACAAGAATTGTTAATTTGGGAGGTGAACCCAGAAAGCACAGTAAAAAAAGGGAGGACAGAGCCAGGAAAGATGTAAGGCAAAAAGAGTGTGTTAATGTTACCACAGTGGGCAACTGGGAGTTTTCTGGGGACTTCCAGAACATTCTGTAGAATATACTTTATAATTGCCCCATGATGGCTTGAGGGATCTATTTGTTCCTGGGGCATTAACCTGAAGCACTTTCACCCTGCCTTGTGCACAAATGAACATGCCCCTTCAGCCAGAGAACTCCCACAGACAAAAAGAGGCAAGATACTGTTGGTATATCTGAAAGCTCTCCGTAGGTGACCCTGTAGTGGGCCTAGGGTTATGGGTGAGACAACAGCAGCGTGGAGCCCATGTTTAAAATCATTCTCCTTGGAATTTTTGAATCATTGGGTCATGAAGCCACAATTTCTTGTTAGCATCTCTCTTTTTTTTCTAGTCATTGCTAATTCTTGAATGTATCTTAGAATTTGCAAATTATTATTTCTGACAAGGAATGAGAGATTATACATCAGCAACTCTGCTTATCTAACCCAGTTCATGGTTGTCCTGTCTCTCTGCACTATATTTTATAAAGGACCACATAACCTTCTTTGGCAGGAGAGTGTGGAGGGCTCAGACCAGCCCACCTGGTAGGGTTTTTGAGTAATGTAGGGGACATTTTACCAAAACTGAAAAGGTGGCTATACCATCAAGGTAGCAAGCAACACTGAGAGCGGTGTCGTAAACCTGAGCCCAATAAACAGAACAAAGGGTAGGGATTGGTGAGTCATAACATTAGAGGGGGCAGAAGGAAGTAGCTACTCTGAGGTAGAGTCCAGAATTCCACACATCAGGAGACCAGCAAGTGAGCGAGTGTTGGTTGAGTGTGAGGAGATACAATTGCATGGAGATGCTTGCTGTCTTCAGTTTCACCCGAGGTGTCCATCAAGATCTCTGTGCGTGGGTGAGTCCCTGAGATTCTAGGGGAGGATGAGGCAGACAGTAGGAACCTGTAGACTTTGATCCATTCCCTTAATCCCTCAATTTCAATCACTGTCTGTTATCATTTTTATTTTAAACTCATTTTTGTTCTCATATTTTTTAGCTTAAAATATTTCCTTGGATTAGAGTTCCATTTTTATTCTGGATTAAAAAGTTATACTCTTCATATCTCAAGCAACATTTTGGCAGGAAGTTAGCAGAAACATATGGGCCTTAGCATTTTTGATGCCCAGACTGGCTTCTGCCAAAACATTTCTTTGCTGTCACATAGATAGCAACAATGTTTGGGACTGTTGGGGAATCATCCCACACAGCTCAGTCTAGGGAATGCTGCTGCCTAACAGCCTTTGTGTGTAACCCAGGGACTTCCTATCCCGAGTCTGAGAATTTTCAGAGGTGGGAGGAGGCGGAGTCAGCCGGAATCCACTTCTTAAAGCTGCAGGAGCTTAAGGCTGTGTGCCTTAACTTCAGGCACCCCACAGGCAGTGATAAAATGACTGCAACAGGGATGCAGAGAATATTGGTCAGAATTGAAATAAGAAAATGAAACAACTCTATTTTCTTTTAAAAAAAAGAGAGATAATTAAAGTGATTAGCTGCACAAGAAATGGAAGAACTACAAACAGGCGACAGTAAAGCAACCAACCCAAAGAGTAGCCAGAATCGGAAGTCTTCAGCACCTTAGAGTGGAGACAATGGGGAAGAAAAGTTGCTGGGGCTCAATGGAAGTTGGAACTATGATGGGCTAGTCCAATAGGATCTGGAGCCAAGAAAGAAACTCAGCATCTGCCAGAGACATTTCTAAGGCTCACAGGGAGTGGGAAATACCCTGGCTTCCCTTGCCCCCTCCCCCATAATCTCATTCCAGGGCCATGTAGTAAATGGAACAGAGGCATCAGACATGGGAGCCTGGAGCACAAACCTCTCTGCCATATAGATGGATCTGAGAGCAAATAGGCCAGGACTGACTAGCATGGGGTGGGTGGAGAAATTTTAATGACTGGGATAGATAAGCCAATTCATCCTTTGATCTAAAGTAGGTACATTCAAATCTCCATCCGATTTTTTTTTCCGATTTTTTTTTTAGCCCATCAGTGGTTGTAATATTGGCTCAAGAAGAAAAATAGTAATCCTGAACCTGTGGTATAATGATCTTGGTGCTGTTTTATTTCTAGACTGCTGGGACACAGAGGTGTTAAAGTGGCAAGGGAAGACCAGTAGGTGACAAAGGATAGATACCTCTCTGGTCAGAAGCTGCTTAACATTCTCAGCTTTCAGTTACAGGAACTCCAAGCTGGGGGTGGGGAGACTGAATCTGGAGATTACAGGTGAAGGAATGCTGTCTATAAAGAGGCACAATCGGGGTGACGTCACGGAAATGGCGCCGTGAGAAGCGCGTCCGACAGCTCTCCCCTAAATCACAACAAATTTATCAACTAGAAACAGAAAAATTTATCCTCGGAGCATTCCGGAGTTCCACACAAACTGAAAGCAAAAGGACTGTTATCACTTGAATCTGAGAGACGAGGGTGTGGAGGAAGCTACCGCAGCGACGCTCATTCAAGCCGCCAGGGAGTGCGCCTGTGGTGAGTCAGCCCATATACTTGGGAACCGCAAGCCGCCGCGAGCGGCCGACCGCGAGCTGCCGCGAACCCCCGCGAACCCCTGCGAACCGCCACCGTGAGCGGCCGCCACGAGCCGCCGCGCGCGCGCGCGCCCGGCCCGGTTGAGCACTGCTGACGTTCCCAGCGGCCCGCACACTGCGAGTGGGGGTCCGGCCACCGGTGCCCGGAGCGCCACATTCGCGCGCGTGCCTTGGGCATTCCACGCGCCCAGGGCGCCCTACTGGCCCGCACACCCAGGGGGCTCCATTATCCTGCGCTTGGTGCGGTCCAGCTGCCAGCGGCGGGGCGAGCGGGAGAGGCTTGGGAGATTCTCTCCATGGGCGGGGCACCTCACCCAGCCATTCAAGCTAACAATCAAGCGTTGGGGGAGGGGCGCGCGCAGGCAGCCTAAAACACCTTCGGAAACACAGCTGCGACCCAATCACTGAAATTAGCTTAACCCATGAAATCTGCGCACCCTCGGTTCTAATTGATAAGATCTCTCTCAGTTCAGCGATCCAAGACAAGAGGCGTGATATTTTTTAGTGCCTCTCGCTAAAGGGGCGGGGGCAACTTCTGATTGATAGAGCCTCCATATTCAGGGATAAACGCTAACAAGAAGGACTTGGCAGATAATAAGGTCTATACTACACTAGTCATAAGCAGAGACTAGTGCCTCTTCTTCCCTGCAAAAACAGGCTACAAAGTGTGGAAAGCCTGGGTTGAGAGGTCCAACTAAATGATAGGCGCTGAACAGTCACCTTGACAACAATTGACTCCCACCCCCGCCTGATTACACTGGAGGCCCTGACTCTCAGAGTCTTTCCCAAAGCCTTGCACTGAGTGGGGATAGAGTGGGGATTTCCCAGCTCTTTGAGCCTCTTACTCCCCAGGCAGAAGCAGTTGCAGCCTTATAGCTGATCACCAGGCTGCTAATTCAGAAAGGGGGGACTAGGAGAGAGAATCCAGGAAAGCAAACTCTCTCATCGTTGGACCCTGCAAACGCCAACAAGCCTTTACTTCCAGCAAGACTAAAGCCAATTATATGACATTGCCATAGAATCCCATCAACTGCAAATCCCTACCTAAGAGTGACACAGGGGCAGAGCCTGGGGTACAGAGTCACCGACCAGGAAGAGGGAGAGAAAAGAAAAAGGAAGAAGTTAACCTCTCAAAATCAAGAAAAACCCACAGACTTTACAACTTGATCCACTAATTTTTTTTTGTTGTTGTTGTTTGTTTCTTCTATCTTTTTGCCTTTATTTCCTCCACCTCGGTCCTTCTATTCTCTTCCCATCTTATGCTTCCCCTTTCTTGAACTACACTACCCATGAGTGTTGCATTTTATTTTTCTTCTTCATCCTCACCCTCCTTTAAGGTTATACTCCAAAACACTTAACTCTCACTCTCTCTTCTTTTGTTTTTTTTTGTCTTGCTTTATTTTGTTTTTTTCTCCTCCTATTTTATTTCTTCCTTCGTTTTTCTCTTTTTCTTATTTTTTCCTTTCTATTCGTTTTTTCTTTTCTCATTTTACTTTCCTCCCATATAATCCTCAATCACGAACAAATTAGTTAATTTGGGACTCAAGGCTTTTTTTTGGCTTTATTTCTCTTTTTTGCTTTTGTTTTTATTTTTTTTTCTCTTGTTTGTTTATTTTTGTAGCATTTTGGGTCCTCCCAAACCAAGGTCTCCATTGTATTTAGTCTTCGCTCCACTTAATACAACAGATTTTTACTTATTATTTTTATTTTTCTTCTTTATTATTCTTTTTTGGTCCTTTTTTCTGATTCCCTCTTATCCCTCTCATTATATCTCTTAGTTGACCATCACTTACAAGCAAATCATCTTATGCTTGTCTAAGATTTTCTTCCTTTTTTTTTTTTTTTTTTTTTTTTGCATTTAGTAGGTCCCTACTCCCTTTTTTTGCCCTTTGAACTCTTCACCCCAAATCAGGCCCTCCATTATAGGCACGATATTTCCCTGAGGAGGAGAGAGGAGGGAAAGAGAAGAGAGAAAAAAAGGGGGAAATAATAAATTATTACTGTTTTTTTTTGTGGGGTGTTTTACCCTTTTTTTTTTTCTTTTTACTCTTTATTAATTCTAATTAGTGCTATCAATAAGACTACCCTCAGATGCCGATAAGAAAGAGGAAATCGAATATTATGGATACAAAAGAAAGAGAGGTAACACAAATAGATGTGGAAAAATCTATGGAGAAAAGACTTAACATATTGGAAGCCTTGGAGCTAAATGACAGAGAATTTAAAATAGAAATGTTAAAAATACTCAGAGATATACAAGAAAACACAGAAAGGCAATATAGGGAGATCAGAAAACAACTCAATGAACACAAAGAATATATTACCAAGGAAATTGAAACTATAAAAACAAATCAAACAGAAATGAAAAACTCAATTCACGAGCTGAAAAACGAGGTAACAAGCTTAGCTAACAGAACAGCCCAGATTGAAGATAGGATTAGTGAAATAGAAGACAAACAACTTGAGGCACAACAGAGAGAAGAAGAAAGAGACTCAAAAATAATAAAAAATGAGAAAGCCCTACAGGAATTGTCTGACTCCATCAGAAAGAATAACATAAGAATAATAGGTATATCAGAGGGAGAAGAGAAAGAAAATGGAATGGAGAATATACTCAAACAAATAATAGACGAGAACTTCCCAAGCCTGTGGAAGGAACTAAAGCCTCAAATTCAAGAAGCAAACAGAACACCAAGTTTTCTTAACCCCAACAAACCCACTCCAAGGCACATCATAATAAAGATGACACAAACCAATGACAAAGAAAAAATTCTCAAGGCAGCCAGGGAAAAGAAGAGTACAACATATAAAGGAAGGCCTATTAGATTATCATCAGATTTCTCAGCAGAAACTCTACAAGCTAGAAGAGAGTGGACCCCAATATTTAAAGCCCTGAAAGAGAGGAACTTTCAGCCAAGAATACTATACCCATCAAAGCTATCCTTCAAGTATGAAGGAGATATAAAAACATTCACAAATACAGAAAAGATGAGAGAATTTATCAACAGAAAGCCCCCACTCCAGGAAATACTAAGGGGGGTTTTCCAACCAGATTCAAAGAACAAAAGAAAACAACACCACAAGTAACAGCTCCACCAAGAACACAATAAAACCAAACTTAAACTGTGACAACAAAGGAAAAAAAGGGGGGAGAGGATGGAGATTAACAGTAGCAAAGGATGATGAAGTGCAGAAATACTTATAAGATAGGGTACTACAATGAATATGGTAGGTACCCTTTTCATTACTTAATGGTAACCACCCTTAAAAAAACCACCACAAAAACACTTGACTTAAAAAAGGTAGCAACAGAGGAAAGAAGTATGGAACACAAACAAACAAAAACAAATGATAGAAAAACAAAAGAGAAGAATCAAACTAGATACAAAACTAACAGAAAGCAATTTATAAAATGGCAGTAGGGAACCCACAAGTATCAATAATTACACTAAATGTAAATGGATTAAACTTACCAATAAAAAGACACAGAGTAGCAGAATGGATTAAAAAAGAAAATCCAACTATATGCTGCTTACAAGAAACACATCTAAGCAACAAGGATAAAAACAAATTCAAAGTGAAAGGCTGGAAAACAATACTCCAAGCAAACAACACCCAAAAAAAACCAGGTGTAGCAATACTCATATCTAATAATGCTGACTACAAGACAGAAAAAGTACTCAGAGACAAAAATGGTCATTTCATAATGATTAAGGGGAAGTTGAATCAAGAAGACATAACAATCCTTAATATATATGCACCAAACCAAGGAGCACCAAAATATATAAGACAGCTACTTATTGACCTTAAAACAAAAACTGACAAAAATACAATCATACTTGGAGACCTCAATACACCGCTGACGGCTCTAGATCGGTCATCCAAACAGAGAATCAATAAAGATATAGTGGCCTTAAACGAAATACTAGAACACCTGGATATGATAGACATCTACAGGACACTTCATCCCAAAGCGACAGAGTATACATTTTTCTCTAGTGTACATGGAACATTCTCAAGAATTGACCATATGTTGGGCCACAAAGACAATATCAGCAAATTTAGAAAAATTGAAATTGTACCAAGCATATTTTCTGATCATAAAGCCTTGAAACTAGAATTCAACTGCAAAAAAGAGGGGGGAAAACCCACAAAAATGTGGAAACTAAACAACATACTTCTAAAAAATGAATGGGTCAAAGAAGAAATAAGTGCAGAAATCAAAAGATATATACAGACAAATGAAAATGAAAATACGACATATCAGAATCTCTGGGATGCAGCAAAAGCAGTAATAAGAGGAAAGTTCATATCACTTCAGGCCTATATGAACAAACAAGAGAGAGCCGAAGTAAACCACTTAACTTCACACCTTAAGGAACTAGAAAAAGAAGAACAAAGACAACCCAAAACCAGCCGAAGAAAGGAGATAACAAAAATCAGAGCAGAAATAAATGAAATAGAGAACAGAAAAACTATAGAAAAAATCAATAAAACAAGGAGCTGGTTCTTTGAAAAGATCAACAAAATTGACAAACCCTTAGCAAGACTCACCAAGGAAAAAAGACACAGGACTCAAATAAATAAAATCCAAAATGAAAGAGGAGAGATCACCACAGACATCATAGAAATACAAAGAATTATTGTAGAATACTATGAAAAATTATATGCCACCAAATACAACAATCTAGAAGAAATGGATAAATTCCTAGAACAATACAACCTTCCTAGACTGAGTCATGAAGAAGCAGAAAGCCTAAACAGACCAATCAGCAGGGAGGAAATAGAAAAAACTATTAAAAACCTCCCCAAAAATAAAAGTCCAGGCCCAGACGGTTATACTAGTGAATTCTATCAAACATTCAAAGAAGACTTGGTTCCTATTCTACTCAAAGTCTTCCAAAAAATTGAAGAAGCAATACTTCCAAACACATTTTATGAGGCCAACATAACCCTCATACCAAAACCTGGCAAGGATGGCACAAAGAAAGAAAACTACAGACCAATATCTCTAATGAATACAGATGCTAAAATACTAAACAAAATACTGGCAAACCGAATACAACAACATATTAAAAAAATAATACATCATGATCAAGTGGGATTCATCCCAGAATCTCAAGGATGGTTCAACATACGCAAAACGGTTAATGTAATACACCATATCAACAAAACAAAGAACAAAAACCACATGATCTTATCAATAGATGCAGAAAAGGCTTTTGATAAAATACAACACAATTTTATGTTTAAGACTCTCAACAAAATGGGTATAGAAGGAAAATATCTCAACATGATAAAGGCCATATATGATAAACCATCAGCCAACATCCTATTAAACGGCATAAAACTGAGGACTTTCTACCTTAAATCAGGAACAAGACAGGGTTGTCCACTCTCTCCACTCTTATTCAACGTGGTGCTAGAAGTTCTGGCCAGAGCAATCAGACAAGACAAAGAAATAAAAGGCATCCATATCGGCAAAGAAGAAGTAAAGCTATCACTTTTTGCTGATGATATGATCCTATACATCGAAAACCCGAAGGACTCCACAAAAAGATTATTAGAAACAATAAACCAATACAGTAAGGTCGCAGGATACAAAATTAACATACAAAAGTCCATAGCCTTTCTATATGCCAACAATGAAATATTAGAAAACGAACTCAAAAAAATAATCCCCTTCACGATTGCAACAAAAAAAATAAAATACCTAGGAATAAACATAACAAAGAACGTAAAGGACCTATATAATGAAAATTACAAAGCATTGTTAAGGGAAATCGAAAAAGATACAATGAGATGGAAAAATATTCCTTGTTCCTGGATAGGAAGAATAAATATAATCAAAATGGCCATATTACCCAAAGCAATATACAAATTTAATGCAATTCCCATCAAAATCCCTATGAGATTTTTTAAAGAAATGGAACAAAAAATCATCAGATTTATATGGAACTATAAAAAACCCCGAATAGCCAAAACAATCCTAAGGAAAAAGAATGAAGCTGGGGGCATTACAATACCTGACTTTAAACTATATTATAGGGCCACGATAATCAAAACAGCATGGTATTGGCAAAAAAATAGACACTCAGACCAATGGAACAGAATAGAAAGCCCAGAAATAAAACCACATATATATGGTCAAATAATCTTTGATAAAGGGGCCAACAACACACAATGGAGAAAAGAAAGCCTCTTCAACAAATGGTGTTGGGAAAACTGGAAAGCCACATGCAAAAGAATGAAACTCGACTACAGCCTGTCCCCGTGTACTAAAATTAATTCAAAATGGATCAAAGACCTAAATATAAGACCTGAAACAATAAAGTACATAGAAGAAGACATAGGTACTAAAATCATGGACCTGGGTTTTAAAGAACATTTTATGAACTTGACTCCAATGGCAAGAGAAGTGAAGGCAAAGATAAATGAATGGGACTACATCAGAATTAAAAGTTTTTGCTCAGCAAGAGAAACTGATATCAAAATAAACAGACAGCCAACTATATGGGAACTGATATTTTCAAACGACAGCTCAGATAAGGGCCTAATATCCAAAATTTACAAAGAACTCATAAAACTCAACAACAAACAAACAAACAATCCAATAAAAAAATGGGAAGAGGACATGAACAGACACTTCTCCCAGGAAGAGATACAAATGGCCAACAGATATATGAAAAGATGCTCAGCTTCATTAGTTATTAGAGAAATGCAAATCAAAACTACAATGAGATACCACCTCACTCCTGTTAGATTAGCTATTATCAACAAGACGGGTAATAGCAAATGTTGGAGAGGCTGTGGAGAAAAAGGAACCCTCATTCACTGTTGGTGGGACTTTAAAGTAGTACAACCATTATGGAGGAAAGTATGGTGGTTCCTCAAAAAACTGCAAATAGAACTACCTTATGACCCAGCAATCCCTCTACTGGGTATATACCCCAAAACCTCAGAAACATTGATACGTGAAGACACATGTAGCCCCATGTTCATTGCAGACTGTTCACAGTGGCCAAGACATGGAAACAACCAAAAAGCCCTTCAATAGAAGACTGGATAAAGAAGATGTGGCACATATACACTATGGAATACTACTCAGCCATAAGAAATGATGACATCAGATCATTTACAGCAAAATGGTGGGATCTTGATAACATTATAAGGAGTGAAATAAGCAAATCAGAAAAAAACAAGAACTACATGATTCCATACATTGGTGGAACATAAAAATGAGACTAAGAGACATGGACAAGAGTGTGGTGGTTACCAAGGGTGGGGGGGGGAGGGAGGACATGGGAGGGAGGTAGGGAGAGAGTTAGGGGGAGGGGGAGGGGCACAGAGAACTAGATAGAGGGTGACGGAGGACAATCTGACTTTGGGCGAGGGGTTTGCAACATAATTTGATGACAAAATAACCTAGACATGTTTTCTTTGAATATATGTACCCTGATTTATTAATGTCATCCCATTACCATTAATAAAAATTTATTAAAAATAAAAAAAATAAAAAAAAAAATAAAAAAAAAAAGAGGCACAATCTGCAGGCCAATGCCTAGATTTTCAAAGACAGAGAGTCTGATGTCAGGGAATGAAGTAAATAATGCAATATCATATAGGAACTATATCAAGACCATTTATATGACCAAATCAGGCCACTGAGAACTGGGAAGGAGCCAAATCATCACATGGAAGCATAAAAATTTCTAGACAAAACCAGAACAGGAAGTCGCAGTCGTCAGAGCACAGAGCTCCGCAGCAGAGCAACTCATTCATTCACCCATTAAATAAGTGCCAACCAAACTACTCGAGGCTAAGGATGCTACAGCTGGTCTGTGCTTGCCCCTACAGTATCTACAGTGCAACAGGAAATGACAGAAGTAACACATAACCAAAATTAGGTACAATAAATAACAGAAAGGCAAAGCATCCCAATTCCCAGGAAACAGCAATAGCATGCTAGACATTTCTTAGGTCAGAAGAGTGTGGCTTGCTAATAAAAATGCAAATGTAAGTCATAAGAAATTATCTTAGAAGAATTGTACTGTACTACCCAAATGAATAGGTTTAGAAATCATGACAGACGATGGATTGGAGAGGAATCGGGCTAGTGGCAGGAGACAAGGTCAGGGATTGATTATGAGTGACCATTTGAAAGGAGGAATGGGAGAGAGTTAGGGTTGTGTCCAACTTTCCTTCTTGAGAACTTTTCAGGTAGTTCCATTCTCTAAAATAGACAACACAGAAGATGGGGTCACTTTGGGGACAGGCTGGGTTTGAGCTGCTGTGGGCTAATTCAGGTGAAGACCCAGCTAGGGTATTAGGAGAAATATCTGAATTGGCAGTAAATATTTGGAGAATCATTACCACTGGTTTGGGCCACTGAAGTGGAAAAAATACCATCAAGAGAGACATTGGTGAGAAGAACACTGTTGGCCTGACCTGTGGTGGCGCAGTGGATAAAGCGTCGACCTGGAAATGCTGAGATCGCCGGTTCAAAACCCTGGGCTTGCCTGGTCAAGGCACATATGGGAGTTGATGCTTCCAGCTCCTGCCCCCTTCTCCTTCTCTGTCTCTCTCTCCTCTCTCTCCCTTTTTGTCTCTCTCCTCTCTAAAAATGAATAAATAAAATTAAAAAAAAAATTTTTTTTTCTTTAAAAAGAACACTATGGTTGGATCTGGGCAGTGCCAACAACTAAGGAGGTGGAAGAGGAGAACTGAGAAGAAAGGGCCATGATGAAAGAAGGAAAAGTGTGGTGTCACAGAAGTCAAGGGAAAGGATTTCAAGATTACAGTTAATATTGTCAAAATACTGCCAATTAGATTATGGTTAAAATGTTTTCATTTGCTTTGGCAAATAGGAGGTCTCTGGTGATTTTGGCATTTCCTCTGGACTTGTGGGAATTGAGCTAATAGTTTAATAATGACAGAGTTGTTGTAAAAAAGCAAATGAAATTTCTGCCCACCTAGGAAAGACTTCACTCTCTCTTTCTCTGGAATTTACTTCCTTTAAACTTATGTTTTAAAAAATATATGACCTTAAAGAAAAGACAGTTTTTTCAACAAATAATGCTAAAGCAACTTGAGATCCACGTGCCAAAAAGAAAAAAAAATCTAGACACAAACCTTGTACTCTTCACAAAAATTAACTCAAAATAAATTGCAGATCTAAATGTAAAACTCAATATAAGCCCTGGCCGGTTGGCTCAGCGGTAGAGCGTCAGCCTGGCATGTGGGGGACCCGGGTTCGATTCCCGGCCAGGGCACACAGGAGAAGCGCCCATCTGCTTCTCCACCCCCCCCTTCCTCTCTGTCTCTCTCTTCCCCTCCCGCAGCCAAGGCTCCATTGGAGCAAAGATGGCCCGGGTGCTGGGGATGGCTCCTTGGCCTCTGCCCCAGGCACTAGAGTGGCTCTGGTCGCAGCAGAGCACCGCCCCGGAGGGGCAGAGCATCGCCCCCTGGTGGGCAGAGCGTCGCCCCTGGTGGGCATGCCGGGTGGATCCCAGTCGGGCGCATGCGGGAGTCTGTCTGACTGTCTCTCCCCATTTCCAGCTTCAGAAAAAAACAAAAACCTCAATATAAAGCTCCTAGGAGATAGCATAGGAGAAAATCTAGGCAACTGTGGGCCTAGTGATGACTTTTTAGATACAGCACCAAAGGTGCGATCCATGAAAGAAACAATTGATAGCTGGACTTCATTGAAATTAAAAACTTCTGTTCTGCAAAAGACACTATCAAGAGAATGAAAGGACAGGCCATCGACTGGGAGAAAATATTTATAAAACACACATCTGAGAAAGGAGTGTTATCCAAAATATACAAAGAACTCTTAAAGCTCAACAATAGATAACAAAATCTTGATTAAAAAAAAAAATGGGTCAAAGACCTGAACAGACACCTCACCAAAGAAGATATACAGATGATAACTAAGTATATAAAAAGATGCTCAACCTCATATGTTATCAGGAAAATGCAACAGTGAGATACCACTACACACCAATTGAATGGCTGAAATCTAAAACACTGGCAGCTGAAGTCCTTGCCAGGTTAAATCATGCCAGCACTCATATGTTCTCCCCCATCAAACCTAATATTCATCTTCCCAGAGTAGCTCCAACTTACATTCCCAGGCATGTTGTCCCGAAACCTGTCGGTATTCATGAGCCCTTTGGGAAATAATTCTCTCTCTATTCATAGCATGGATTTCTTTCAGCACTCTCTTCTTGCACCATGCTAAGACCTGACCCCAGCTTTTGTTATAGACCAGGGGTTAGTAAGCTAGGGTCCATAGGCTGGACACCTAGTAATTGTAAAATTAAGAAGCACAGCCACACCTGTTTGTTTCTGTCTTGTCTATGGCTGCTTTCACACTACAGTGGCAGAGTTGAGTAGTAGAAACCCTGCAAAGCCTAAAACAATCACTATCTGACCCTTTTGAAGAAAGCTTGTCAATCTCTGGTCTAAGTCAGCCCTGCCCAATAGGCCTTTCAGCAATGAAAGATAGACATATTCTGCGCTGCCCCACATGGTAACTACTAACCAAATGTGGTTATTGAGTACTTGAAATAAGCTAGTGTGACTGAGGAGGAGAATCCTTGACTTAATTTTCTTTTAATTGGTTTATGGTTATGGGTGGCTTATGGCTATTTGGATGGACAACACAGGTGTAGAAGCAATAAAAGGAGTTGGGAAGGGGTAGAGGTTTTTTTGTTTATTTGTTTGGATCTTTCCCAAGTTAGAAGCCGGGAGGCAGTCAAACAGACTCCCGCATGCACCCAACTGGGATCCACCCAGCATGCCCACTTAGGGGCGCTGGTCTGTTGTGGCCGGAGCCATTCTAGCACCTGAGGTGGAGGCCATGGAGCCATTCTCAGTGCCCTGTCTAACTCTGCTCCAATGGAGCCTTGGCTGCAGGAGGGGAAGAGAGAGACAGAGAGGAAGGAGAGGGGGAAGGGTGGAGAAGCAGGTGGGCGCTTCTCCTGTGTGCCCTGACTGGGAATCAAACCCAGGACTTCCACATGGCCAGGCTAACACTCTACTGCTGAGCCAACTGGCCAGGGCTGGGGTAGAGGTTTTTAGGAGGACAAATACAACTTGAAGTCATTCATTTCAGTAAGAATGTTGTATAAACTTTAGAGAATAGAAGGTTACTTCCTTTAGGGAAGAGGCCCACCCAGCTGGCCCAGAGGATCAGAGGCATTTGGAGCAGTAGTGGGTGGGGCACTGTTGACAGTGCATAGCACAGCCACCCAGAAGGCCTCATCTTAGGTCTCAGGGTCCTGACTTCAGTGTAGGAGACACTGGAGCTATGCATTCAGCCTCTTTGAAGCTCTACCACTCTTACATTTAAATCTTGGGTCTCATCATTAGCATAGTCTTCTGAATACAGGAGATCAGGGTCTCTTTAAACATTGCCACTGTGGCATTCTGGTTTTCATACCATAGTACATGTTAATAGATTTTTTACCTGAGGCTTATTTCTTCCTTCCTATAGAGGTGCTAACAATAGACAACTAATTCCCCAGTCTTCATAACTACCTGTGCCCCATACCTTTCAAGCATTGGACCTACTGCATTAGCCAGTACAGACCCTTCCCCAGGTTTCCCCCTCTCAGTCCACCATAGGTGAAATCTAAGAAACAGTGATGCTATGCAATGCCAGAGGAAATCACTGTCTCACTTACCAGTAATGGGGCCTATCCCATCCATTCCATCAGCATCCTATTCTGAGTGCCTGCATCCTATAACTACTCTTGGTATCAATTTCCTTAGTCTGGTTCTCCCAGAAGCAGACCATGAGACAAAGATTTGTGTGTATGTGGTTTATGGGGAATGATCCAGGGGACAGGGGCCATGGGGAAAGCAAGACAAGAAAGAGAAGAGAGTCAATACAAGGTGTGTCCATAAGCAGGTTACTGTGGAGGGCATCTAGGGCTCAATCCTGCTGGGACCTTTGGACCTTTGAAACGGTGTGGACACTCCTTGGATTTGTCCCCTACATCAGTGGTCCCTAACACCTGGGCCACAGACCGGTACCGGTCTGCAGAGAAAGAATAAATAACTTATAATATTTCCGTTTTATTTATATTTAAGTCTGAATGATGTTTTATTTTTTAAAAATGACCGTATTCCCTCTGTTACATCCATCTAAGACTCACTCTTGATGCTTGTCTCGTAAGTTCAACAATTATATTTTAAAATACCACAGTTTTTACGCCGGTTGCATAATTTTATTTTGTGCATTTATCCATCCCACCCTAAAGGCCAGTCCGTGAAAATATTTTCTGACATTAAACCAGTCCGTGGCCCAAAAAAGGTTGAGGACCACTGCCCTACATCACTGCCCGGTTAATGCACCCAGCATGTCCATTTTGCGGCACTCCCACCTGCCCTGTGCCTAAGATGAGATAAAAGTCAGGTGGAGAGAGAATTGCAGGTGCTTGCCATCTTTGTGGTCAGGAATGGTGGGTGTCAGCATGGTATGGGCAGGGCACCAGCCACATCTGATACAACATTAAATACATTGAAAAGCCACAAGTCCTCAGACAAAGACATCTGGTCAAAACTATAAATGCAAAATCAAAACAAGACAAGACACACACACACACACACACACAATGTCCTTGGTCATCATGGGAGTTATCCAGTACACTATGCTTCACTCTGACAATTGGCAATTAAAGGGGAAATTAAACTTCCCACCTAACTTCCCTGTGTAAATTGTATTTCAGAGTAATCAGTTAGCCTTAGTTAATAAAGAAAAAGTCTTCTTTAAGAAAAAATTATCATTTTTCGTCGTTGTTTTGTAGGCCTAAAATAACACAAAGTCCTTAATTTATTTTAATATATTTCAGAATAAAAAATGGTGATTGAAGAAAAGCAAGGGGAAATCTTGATAAATGTTAAGTCTATACTGAGTCTGCTATATAGAGGTTCACTATACCTTTTTTTTTTTTTAAACTTGAGAGAAAGAGAGAGAGAGAGGGAGGAAGACAGTCCTTTTCTTTTCTTACCTGCTCCAGTACCATCATTAGCCTTGGGTCCCATACACATTCTTATAATCCTGATTACTCATTATTAAAGCATTAAATAATGCAGTTAAACTGCAAGCCACAGCTTTTTTCCCTAGACGCACGTCCCAAACAAGGATGCTTATTTCTGCTATGATCATATTATAACCTTAATATTTCCTGTTGAGTTGATCCTCTTATAGGTAGCCAATGCTTGTTATGCAATTTTGCATGTGGACACACCTCATAGGTTAGTTGTGTGGATTTTAAAAACAATGAATACAGAGCTCTCATCAGAGTGTCTGGCACATGGGAAGGCACTCTTATAGCTGCTTTTTCCACCTTCTTCTCCCCTTCCCAAACCTAAGTAGGAAGAGCTTCATTTAGTTCCTTTCAAATGTAAATATATTACCTGAGAAGGGTACTAAGTTAACTCGTTAGCACCTCCTAGCACATGAGCATATTTTCCTTTATCAGGTAAACTGCAGAAAACAAGGTCCTGAGGCAATGGGCTGTCAGTGCATAAATGTTGACACAGACAAGTTAGTATGGAAAGTAAATAAATAATGTTCTATCGTATCTTTGTGGAAGCGTATTTTCTGTGGTGCTTTTGTTATTAATCTCATTTAGTCCTCAGAGACCTGTATTTAAGAGAGGAGGTTCAATAAGCTTCAAAGTACGATCCCCCCCTCAAACAGTTCATAAATGGCATAGCTAGAATTAGAGCTCCAACCTGCAGACTCCAGAGTCCAAAGGAGGCCTGGATATCTGGAGGCCAGAATGAGAACACTGAAGAGGAAGGGGACTGCAGGGTAAGGATTTCTTAAAGATGGGATAAAAGGTGGGGTGCATGTACCCTTTGTAAGGGGATCCCCTCGGGCACCACCTATCTACCTCTGTATGTTTGGGATTTCTGTTTATTTGTCCCTTTCTAATTTACATGGAATCACACATAGGACAATCTTTTCGGTGACCTGAGATGGCCTAATGTTCAATTCTCAAACCAGGTCCCCAGAATATTCATGACTGTGTTGATTTTGCACACAGCTAAAAGCAAAATAAGATCTCATTTTAAATTAAAAAGAAAAGGAATCTTCATATCCTACCTCCAGAATACATTATGCTCCTGGACAAACCTAGCTGTATTTTCCACATAGATGATACCTGATTTTTTTATTTTTTTTTTGCCCTGAAAAACAATTGATTATTGTCCCTATTTTAGGCATTTGAAATTCAAGGCATAGTGAGTTTTAATGGTAAAAGATAGCCTCTTTTTATATCCTTTCTTGTGGAAAACTCTTAAAAAGGAAAGATTCTTAGATATATTGTGATTTTATAAGTCATACATATTTGTAGCTTTATAAATTCAAACATTAGAGAAAGGTGTGATTGAGACAGTGGCCTTTTCCCCATAATCCCATTCTTTAGCAAGAGGCACAGTTAATAGTGATGCAGCGTCTTTCAGACTTTTTATTTTACAGAGTTTACGAAGCATTTTCACATACTTCATCTCATTGAAACCTCACAACAGCAGTATTCAATTATAAATGTGAGATTGGGGAAATTGTTTTCCAGTGAACTTTAATAACCTTCTCACAAAAGGGAGCTACCATGACTGACTACCTTCTATTCACATTTTTGCAAACCAAGGCCCAGATTGATTCACTGTGACCTTTTGTGCTCAATTCATATAGTAAAGAGCAGACTGGGCTGAGGAGAGTAGAATCAATCCAAAATCTGCTAAGCATTTTGGTCTATCAGCTACAGCCTTAGCTAAACACAGAACATTTGCATGGGTAATAAATAAAGATGGAGCGGTCTTCCAAAATCCTTTAAGGGATGGTCTTCTAAGATCACTAACACAGAAAAATGTAGGATGAGCCAGTCTAAACTGTGGTGTAAAACTGAGTTCAAATTAAAGTAAATGTTGATATCTCCTCCCATGGAAATGGGAAGAATGGGGAGAGATACACTTCACACACCAATTACCCCTGAAGATAAAGTAACAGTTCTCAAATTAACAGAATAAAACAAGCCCCCCAGGCTGGCAGCATAGTCTTGGGGTTAGCTACTTAATTAGTGGGGTCTTTGTTCTATTAGATCTTTTAGATAGGATCTTGAAATCAAGTCTGGGAGGGAGGAAGAGGGAGTTGGTGAAAGCCTGGAGTCTTAGGTGAATCTAATTACCATATTTTTAAATTACACTAATGGAAAGATAAGGATCTTGATTCCAAAAAGCCAAATCAACTTCATCTCTTTAAATTAGTTTGTATAAAATAAACTGTTTATTTTGGCTCTGACGTCACTTCAAAGAACCTATTATGATCTCCAAAGACTAATCATCATTCAATTTCCCTCCAAGGACAAATTGAAGAATAACACATATTTTTTAGTCTTCAGTCATTTTCTAAATCATGAGCAAAAATGTTTTACTAGGTAAATTGGTCAGTTATCTTTATTACTGTGGCTTTAACATTTGAAGCTTACATTGTTCTCTTCAACTCTCTGGTCTCAAACCTAAGCAGGAGGAAGTGGTGACTGAAGTGGATTTGATTTCCACTGAAACAAAAGGCAGCAACAAGTCTCAGAGCTCCCTGGCCTCTGAGCAAAATGCAGAATGACTTGGAGTTCTGTGACCTCGTTTCAACAGTTGTAATGGTCCTGATAGTGATTCATGTCCTCACAAAACATAGGGCTATCTCTCTAACCCTTCCCAGCTTGGGCAGGGCCTCCTCCACTGAGCCGCCTCTAATGATGAGTCTCTGGCAGCCAGTCTAAGGACATTCAGGGAATTTTAAGTGGTTTAGATCAGCAGTTGTCATATACAATTGATGCTCATTTGTATTTCACTAACCAAAATCTAATGCTGCCGAAAATTGGGATAAAATATTTCAAATACTAATCAGGTCCAATCCTGCTTTAATGTAAAAAAATGAGCTGTCTTACCTTTTTTCAATCCTAATATCAGAGGGAGATTTAATATTTCCTGACAGTGCTTTAAATACTTTGCTGTTCAGACTTCAATGAATCCGCAATAATTATATCAGTTAACCCAGCTTGGTTTTCCCAAAGCTGTTTCAAGCTTAGGGTACTTTTGAACTCCTTATCATGGCATTCATCCTTTGATATCTAGTTTAACAGAGAAAGAGCCAATCCTCACATGGGTTGCCACTTAACTATTTAACCCATTTACCTATTAGTTGTATATGTTATCTATTGACTAGGTGGTCTCTAATTTCGCAGCCTCCTCCTTCCCAGGAAGTTTAATTGCACAGAAACCCTGGGAGCCTTGAGGGTTTCAAGGAAGACCCAGCGCTTTTAATTCCCAGAAGATCAAGCACTAAAGACTTCAGTAGATGCACATTAAGAACTGACTTCATATTTTGTGTCTAACTAAGCTTTTTATAGGGGCGTTTATTTTGTCATTTCTATGAAGGAGGCTAAAAAATGATCTTTGTTTCACAGGTGGAGGAAGGATGAGATATCAATACACCATTGTTTTGGAGGGAGAAGGACCTGTTTCTTTAGCAGGGAATCAATTCTACCCATCCTTCATCACTCCCTCAATTGCATCACAGTCCTGGCTTTAATCAGCATGCTCATTCTTCCTGAACCACACTCTTCAGTAGAATGAGATCTTCTCAATGTGCTGTATTGGCAATAGCAGCCCTCACTTCCACGACTGAACAAACAAGTGTCCATATTTTCCTTTAGAAGAATAGCCAAAGAGCACTAGCCATAGTTACATAAAGCAAGTGGATAATCAGAAGGTGTCCCCTCTGGGAATAGGTGTCAGCCTGGCCTTCTTGAGAAACATGGGGACAGTAGTGTAGACCCTCTTTATTTCTTTAGATGATCACTGAATCCCCACAGCAGAGCCTGTCTTAGCTTGTTCGAAAGTATAAGAATATCACTATAAACCAGTGATTGCATTTGGGAACTATCTTTAATTGTTTTCCCATAATTTTCCATGTAAAAATAAATGAGGAATCATGGAGTGAATGCTTATTAATAAAAAAGAAATTATCAAAGAGATGAAAATAAATGGTTTATGAGATCATAGTAGGCCTGCAAAATTCAGACATTGTAGGGTCAAAATAGAAGGGAAATGATAACAGACAAGGTTGACTTTGAACTTCTTAGTCAACATTTATCATATTTTCTCTTAATTTTCAAATAACCATTTGTTATTTTACATTTGACTCTCTCTTACAAATCTAAACTTTCATTATTTGGTACTCTGTGTTTTAATCCAGACTTATCCCATTTGCATGCTGTTCCAAGATAAATATCAGCAACTAAATCTGCTATTTTCATTCTAAGTAGAAAAAGTTTTGATGATATTAATAAGCTAACTTAGGGGAGAGGGGGTTGAGAGAAGGGGAGTAAGGAGGGACAAATATAAGGTGATGGAAAATGATTTGACTTTGGGTGATGGGCACCCAACACAATCCACAATTCAAATGATATGGAAATGTTTGCCTGAAACTTATGTACTCTTATTGATTACTGTTACTCTATTATATTTAAATAAAATTTTAAGAAAGTGAACAGAGAAACAGTAAAATAAATAAATAAATAAATAAATAAATAAATAAAATGGTTACCTCTTAAGGCAGCAAATTTGGACTGTTTGTCAGATTAACGCCAAGTTGGGATGCTACGATAATAAGAATTTCAAATTTGGGAATCAGAGGACAGGAGGTCTAGGTCTGATTTGGGCCTTTAAGTTATATATATGTCAGTCAGTTTAAGCTACACCAATAAGGTGATCATTTACCCTGACCCCAAATTTACACCCTGCGTGTCATCATCTAGCCTTCAAATCAGATAGTTTACCCTACAGAGGTGGTTCCTAGCGAGTTTTTAGCTATCTTAATCTTCCAACAATACCAGAGTATTCTTAATCAACATAAGGCATGTTAAAAATGGGTTTTTACTGATAAAAATTAATGACTTGTCACTTAGCATTTAGGAATAGTAAAAATAGTGATAATAAAGACATGTGGATTGTATGAAATATTCTAGAGGCTCCTACCCTGCTTGCGTAAGTGGAATAACAATCTAGAAAGCCCTATGATCTCTCTCATTAGAGCAGAGGTTGGGAATCTTTTTGGCTGAGAGAGCCATGAACGCCACATATTTTAAAATGTAATTCTGTGAGAGCCATACAACAACTCGTATATGTTACGCATTATCCAATAAAAATTTGGTGTTGTCCTGGAGGACAGCTGTGATTGGCTCCAGCTACCCGCAACCATGAACATGAGCGGTAGGAAATGAATGGATTGTAATACATGAAAATGTTTTATATTTTTAACGTTATTATTTTTTTAATTAAAGATTTGTCTGCAAACCAGATGCAGCCATCAAAAGAGCCACATCTGGCTTGCGAGCCATAGGTTCCTGACCCCTGCATTAGAGGTATTGTTTCATAGACTCTCCAGTGTCTGGCCATTTACTTAGTCCTCTGATGGGCTGCTCTGTGTTGTAAGGAAACCGAACTCTGCCTCTAGAAGGTAACCATATCTGCCTCACATGGACATTGCATGCACTGGGATAGTAAGAAAACCTAAAGGCCAAGAGCTAGGATATTATCAAATTTATAGGTTATATGAGCTGTTTTATGTCTGCTTCCTAATAAATGTTTAACATATATCTTTCTGTGTGACCAAATTTGATCAGAGATTTACTTTCAATATAAACTGATGAAGAGATTGTGGGGAGATAATCCTCATCCATCTCTAAATTTTAGTAGTTATCATGATCCACAAAATAATCTTTGTAATATTACCCATTAATCAGCATTAAACTCTCTTTAGCCCCATCCTAGGTATTCTTAATGTCACCCAAGTTTTTATAGGCAATTAGGGACAATAAACTTATAAATCTCCAGACTATAGACCCAGAGGAATGCAGTAGGGTTTAATGCATGCACGGAGTTCTCCTGGGTCAGCAGTCCATTTAGACTCTATGGTTGGGTCTGATTAGTGCCAGGTTTTTGTTCCCAAGTTTCAGAGCTAGTTAGAATTTCTTTAGTTTCCTCCAGGAAACGGAAGACCCTAGGGGAGTCCTACTCAATACATTTCTGCAGACTACATTACTTCTTCTAAGTAAATCTTTGTTGGGCCATGGTCAAACACTTTGGTTGTTATCTGTAAGAATAGAACACAAATATGGACATCCTGGGGCTATATCATAGATAGAAGTAATGATGATGATGCTGATGATTGTTAATATAATTTTCACATGGCAAAAGCTTATGTCACCATAGATTGTGTTTGGTTGTATATAAAATATAGCGCAAGGAATATTGGTTTAAACTACTAAACTACTGAAAGTTTTTTCACTCTCATAACATCTGGAGCTGGTCAATCTAAGCTGGGGCTGGGCTTCAGTGATGCTTCTGGGGACCCAAAGTCTGTCTTCCTGCTCTGTCATTATTAGTTTGTGGTTCTCATACTCTGCTTTGAAATGGCTACAACACCTCTAGGCATATAATGGGAAAAAAATAAGGCAAAGATCTTCAAAAAATAGTTTGTCTTTTTATTCAGGGAAGAAAGCCCTCTCCAGAGAATTTCACTGTATTACATTGGTGTTTAACCATGTGCCAGAATATGTTCTTAATGTTTTTCCTTGATGCAAAAGAACTCTTTCTCCACATTGGTTTATATTCTTGATGCAGTAACAAGGACATATCTAGCACAAGGGATTATAATTGCCTATTGCTTACCCAATGACTATTCTTCATTATTTTCTAACAGAACCCCCATTATACTGAGGGAACCATTAGGCTCAGTTAAAATGGCTCCTTCCACAGACTTCCTTGCCTCTATGGTGTTGCTTTTGACATAAGACTGACCAAAGACATATAAGTAAGCACAGTCTTTTAGTGAGGGCTTCCTGAATCTTATTGTTTGTTTGTTTTTTAAATTTAATTTAATTTTAATTTATTGGGTTTATATAGATTCTAGTGTCCCCCCGAATACCCCTGCCCTCCCACATGTTTCCCACCACATCCCTCTTGCCCTCCTCCCCACAACAGCCTCCTCCCGGTTTAGCTTTTCTGCTCTCATCCCATCCTATCAGCCCCTTTCCCTCTATCTGCTTTCCCTCTGGATCCTTTAATCCCACTTCTGTCTCTATTCTGTTTCTCAGTTCATATTGTTCATTAGATTCCTCAAATGAGTGAGGTCATATGGTATTTTTCTTTCTCTGCCTGGCTTATTTCACTTAACATAATAGTTTCCAGGTCCATCCATGTTGTTGCAAAAGGTAAGACTTCCTTCTTTTTCATGGCACAACAGAATTCCATTGTATATATGTACCACTGCTTTTTAATCACTCGTACACTGACAGACACTTGGGCTGTTTCCAGATCTTCACTATTGTAAACAATGCTGAAATAATCATGGGGGTACATTTTTCTTTTGAATCATTGATGTGGTGTTCTTGGGATATATTCCTAAAAGTGGAATGGCTGGGTCAAAAGGCACTTCCATTTTTAATTTTTTGAGGAATATTGTATTCAACAGTGGCTGCACCAGTCTGCATTCCCACCAGCAGTGCAGGAGGGTTCCCTTTTCTCTACATCCTTGCCAGCACTTATTCTGTGTTGTTTTATTGATGAGCGCCATTCTACTGCTGTGAGGTATTAACTCATTGTGGTTTTAATTTGCATTTTTCTAATGATTAGTGATGTTGAGCATTTTTTCATATACCTATTAGCCATCTGTATGTCCTCTTTGGAGAAGTGTCTATTCATTTCTTTTGCCCATTTTTTGATTGGATTGTTTATCTTCCTGGTGTTGAGTTCTACAAGTTCTTTATAAATTTTGGTGATTAACCCCTTATCAGACGTATTGTTGAATATGTTCTCCCATTGTGTGGTTTGTCTTTTTATTCTGTTCTTGTTGTCTTTAGCTGTGCAAAAGCTTTTTAGTTTGATATAGTCCCATTTGTTTATCCCATCTTTTATTTTACTTGCCCGTGGAGATAAATCAGCAAATATATTGCAGCGAGTGATGTCGGAGAGCTTATTGCCTATGTTTTCCTCAAGGATGCTTATGATTTCATGACTTACATTTAAGTCTTTTATTCATTTTGAGTTTATTTTTGTAAATGGTGTAAGTTGGTGGTCCAGTTTCATATTTTTGTATATCCAATATTCCAACACCATTTGTTAAAGAGACTGTCTTTACTCCATTGTATGTTCTTACCTCCTTTGTCAAATATCAATCATCCATAAGATGTGGGTTTATTTCTGGGTTCTCTGTTCTGTTTCATTTATCCATACACCTGTTCCTATGCCAATACCAGGCTGTTTTGAGTACAATGGCCTCGTAGAATAACTTGATATCAGGAAGTGTGATACCACCCACTTTATTCTTCTTTTTCAAGATTGCTGAGTTTATTTATGTTCTTTTTTGGTTCCTTAGGAATTTTTGGAATATTTGTTCTATATCTTTGAAGTATGTCATTGGTATTTTAATAGAAATTGCATTGAATTTATAAATTGGGTAATTTTAACAATGTTTATTCTTCCTAACCATGAACATAGTATATGCTTCCACTTGTTTGTATCTTCCTTGATTTATTTTATCAGTGTTTTGTAATTTTCCAAGTACAAGTCTTTAACCTCTTTGGTTAAATTTACTCCTAGGTACTTTATTTTTTCTGTTGCAGTAGTGAAGGGGATTGTTTTCTTAATTTCTCTTTCAGACAGATCATTGTTGGTATATAAAAATACCTCTGATATCTGAGTATTAATTTTATATCCTGCCACCTTACTGAATTCATTTATCAGGTCCAGTAGTTTTTTGACTGAAACTTTAGGGTTTTCTATGTACAGTATCATATCATCAGCAAATAATGATAGTTTTTCAATTTGGATGCCTTTTATTTCTTCTTCTTGTCTGATTGCTGTGACTAGGACTTCCAGAACTATGTTGAATAAGAGTGGTGAAAAGGTCATCCCTACCTTGTTCCTGATCTTAAGGGGATTCCTTTTAATTTTTGCCCATTGAGTATGATGTTGGCTGTGGGTCTGTCATAGATAGCCTTCATCATGTTGAGGTATGTTCCCTATATTCCCCCTTTGCTGAGAGTGTTGATCATAAATGGGTGCTGGATTTTATCAAATACTTTTTCTGCATCTATTGAAATTATCATGTGGTTTTTCTCCTTCCTTTTGTTTATGTGACGAATCACATTGATTGATTTGTAAATACTGTACCAGCCTTGCCTCCCCAGAAAAAATTTCATTTGATCATGATGTATGATTTTTTTCATGAATTGCTGGATCTGGTTTGCTCATATTTTGTTGAGAATTTTAGCATCTAATTTCATTGGGAATATTGGCCTATAGTTTTCTTTCTTTGTGTTGTCTTTGCTGGGTTTTGGAATCAGAATTATGTTTGCCTCATAAAAGAAGCTTGGAAGCCTTCCCTCCTCTTGAATATTTTGAAATAGCTTGAAAAGGATAGGAGTTATTTCTTCTTTGAATGTCTGGTAGAATTGCCTGTGAAGCCATCTGGCCCAGGGCTTTTGTTTGTTGGGAGTTTTTTTTTATTGCTTTCTTTATTATTATTATTATTATTATTACTAATTCTACTAGGGTGACATCAATAAATCAGGGAACATATGTTCAAAGAAAACATGTCCAGGTTATCTTGTCGATCAATTATGTTGCATACCCATCACCCAAAGTCAGATTGTCCTCCATCACCTTCTATCTAGTTTTCTTTGTGCCCCTCCCCCTACCCTTCCCTTCCCCCCCCTAACCACCACACTCTTGTCAATGTCTCTTAGTCTCATTTTTGATAACTGTTTCTATATCATTTGTTGTAATCAGTCTATTTAGGTTTTCTGATTCTTCCAAATTAATTTTTAAAAGATTATATTTTTCAAGGAGTTTGCCCATTTCACCTAGGTTGTCTAATTTTTTGGCATACAGTTCTTCAAGCATTTTTTTACAATCCTTTGTATTTCTGCTGTGTCAGTTGTTACTTCTCCACTCTCATTTCTAATTTTATTTATTTGAGTCCTCTCTCTTTTTTTCTTGGTGAGTCTGGCTAAAGGTTCATAGATCTTGTTTACCTTTTCAAAGAACCAGCTCTTGGTTTCATTGATCCTCTGTATTGTTTTTTAGTCTCTATGTCATTTATTTCTGCTCTGATCTTTATTATCTGCTTCCTTCTACTTCCTCTGGGCTTTACTTGCTGTTCTTTTTCTAGTTCTTTTAGTTGCCAGGTTAAGTTGTTTATTTGAGCTTTTTCTAGCTTCTTAAGATATGCCTGTACTGCTATGTACTTCTCTCTCAGGACTGCTTTTGCTGTGTCCCATAGATTTTGAGTTGTTGTATGCTCATTTTCATTTGTTTCAAGGAAATTTTTTATTTCTTCCTTGATCTCATTGTTGATCCATTCATTATTTATTACATACTGCTTAGTTTCCAAGTGTTTGAGTGTTTCTCAGTTTTTCTATTATAGTTGATGTCTAGTTTCATGCCATTGTAGTCAAAAAAGATGCTTGATATGATTTCAATCTTCTTAAACTTGTTGAGACTCATTTTATGCCTTAATATGTGGTCTATCCTAGAGAATGTACCATGAGCTCTTGAAAAGAATGTGTATTCTGCTGCTTTAGACTGAAAGGTTCTGAAGATATCTATTAAATCCAGTTAATCTAGTGTGTCCCTTAATTCTGCTCTTTCTTTGTTAATTTTTTTTTCTTGAGGATCTATCCGCTGATGTTAGTGGGGTATACAAATCCCCTACTATTATAGTATTGCTGTGGTTCTCACCCTTTATATCCATCCAAGTCTGCTTTATATATTTAGGTGCTCCTATATTATGTACATGGATATTTATAATGGTTATCTTTTCCTGTTGGATTGCTCTCTTTATCATTATGTAGTGACCTTCTTTATTGCTTACTATAGTCTTTGTTTTAATGACTATTTTGTCAGATATAAGTATTGCTACCCCAACTTTTTTTTTCATTTCCATTTGCATGAAATATTTTTTTTTCCATCCTTTTACTTTTAGTCTATGTGTATCATTTGTTTTGAGGTGGGTCTCTTGTAGACAGTTTATGTATGGGTCCTGTTTTCTTACCCATGCAGCTACCCTATGTCTTTTGATTGGAGCATTTAATCCATTTACATTGAAGGTTATTATTTATATGTAGTTGTTTATTGCCATTTTATTCTTTAAATCTACATTCCTCTTTTACTAGATTTTTTTTTTATTGCTTTGTTCTGTTACAGCTGTCCCCTTAACATTTCTTGCAGCATTGGTTTGGTTGTGATGAATTCCTTGAGGTTTGTTTTTTTTGTCTGGGAAGTTTTTTAATTCTCCTTCAATCTTAAACTATAGTCTTGCTGGATAAAGAAGTTTTGGTTGTAGGTTCCTGTTGTGCATGACTTTGAGTATTTCTTGTCATTCCCTTTTGGCCTCAAGTGTTTCTGTTGATAAGTCGAATGTCATCCTTATGGGGGGTTTCTTTATAAGTGATTGACTTTTTTTCTCTTGCAGCTTTTAGTATTCTTTCTTTATCTCTTAGTTTTGGTATTTTGATTATGATGTGTCTTGGTATGGGTCTTTTGGGGTTCTTTTTCAATGGGATTCTCTCTGCTTCTTGAACCTGTTTGACTCTTTCCTGCATCAATTTAGAGAAATTTTCAGCTATAATTTCTTCAATCAGGTTCTCAATTTCTTGTTCTTTCTCTTCTCCTTCAGGCACCCCTATTATGCAGATATTGTTTCTCTTCATGTTGTCACAGAGCTCTCTTAGAGTTTCCTCAGACTTTTTAATCCTTTTTTCTTTGTGCTGTTCTGCTATTGTGTTTTCACTTATCTTGTTCTCTAAGTCACTGATTCGATCCTCTGCTTCATCCAGCCTGCTTTTAATTCCTTTTAGTGTAGTCTTCATTTTTGATATAGTGTTTGTCATTTCTGTCTGATTCTTTTTATGATTTCAATGTCCTTTTTGATGCTCATTATCTCTTTATTTAGGTGTTCCTTATGTTTGTCCATTGTTGCTCTAAGATCTTTGAGTACCCTAACAATCATTATTTTAAACTCTGCATCCACTAATTTGGTTATTTCAATTTCACTCAGTTCTTTTTCTGGGGATTTCTCTTGTTGATTTATTTGGATTGCATTTCTTTGTCTTCCCATTTTGTCTGTATATACACTCTTCCTTTGGGTGTGTTGTTTATGTAGCTAGCTGAGTCTAGGGTTGGTATTGTCTGCCTCCAATTTTCAGTTGTGTTGTTTCTAGGTCTTCTTGGGTTGACATCAGCTGTTGTTTGTAATCTGCTGTGGGCTACTTATCTGTTATTACTATTCTTTTTTCTATTTGTGTTGGCGTTATCTATGTCTTAGCTGGGTCATGTGTGAGGAGCCCTTCCTTAAGCTACCACTCTCACTAGGGTTGTTAGGTCCTGAACTGATGCTCTCAATATCTGGTCACCGGATGCTTTTCCTGGACCTATCTGGCTGGAGCCTGGCACAGATTGGTAGGGGACAGTGCCTATGACTGGCTCTTATAAACCTTTTTGGAGCTACAAGTGATCCAGATCTTGTGACTGCCTCTGCTGGGCCCAGGTGCCATTATAAATATCAGCTGTACTCCTAGGCTAGCTTTTATCTAATCTTGGCCTGGGGTAAGTTTCTTTAAAAGTTCAAGTTCCCCTGAGATCCATTTTCTGTTGCTTCTATTGCTGGCTACTTGTTGGGCTTATTACTGTAATTCAGTGATTAGGTACGGTATTGGATGTGGCTTACCTCTTAGCCTCAGATGTCTTTCTATCCAGATTTTCTGTTTATTTTATTTTGATTTTTTCTTCTTTTCCAGCACTCAGAAGGGTGTGGCCTCAGGGGTCCAGTGGGTGTGGCTCTGTGCTCCTGATGTGTGGTCTATCCTGGGGCCCCCCATCACCACTGCTGCCACTTCCATCATTTGGGCTTGGGCGCTGCCAGTACCAGCCTGCCTCCATAGCCGCCACAGCTTCCCCTGCCCCTGGTGGGCCTCCATGTGCCTGCTTGGACTGCCCTTGAGGTCACCTGGGCTTCAGCAGCTGCCAAGATGGCCTCATGTTGCAGGCAGGATTGCACGCGAGCTTGGACCTCAGCAGTGCTGCCACGTAGCTCCCGCCTCTGCAGTTGCCTGAACTCAGTGGGGAGGCGGGCTTGCATGCTTGCTCTGACCTTGCACACTCGCTCTGACCTCCCCAGCAGCCACCTCAGCTTCCGCCTTCACAAGCAGGCCTTCATACACTTGCTCAGAACACCCTGGCTTTTGCAGCCATGCCTTGCTTCTACCAGCCAGACCACCCCCAGCGAGTACTCAGCAGTGTGGGTGGATGGTGTAACTCATACTTCAGCACTCACTACCTGTGTCCCTAACATATTGCCTGCCTCTAAGTGCCTCTTTGTTCTGACCAGAGCAGGAGAGCCTCTGGTGGGCAAAGTAATTTCTTCCCTTTGCTGGTGTTGCTGCTCTGAGGAAAAATGTTCACTTTAGATTTCGGGAGTGATTCCGCACAGGAGTTAGGGTATCCATCCCTCAAAGTGTCTCCCCCTGTGCCTCTGAGACCACACTCTCCCCTGGCAACTCCAGTCCTCCCAGCACTTCCCACTCCTGGAGCCTCGGGCAGGTGGCTGTGAGTGAGGCTCTCTGTGTGGTCCCTTTAATATGGAGCCTGGATCAAAGAGTTCTGTCTCCTTCTTTCAAACAGTTTCTAGGCTCCTTTCTCAGCCAAATACAGTCCATTTGCCCCTTTCAGGCTCCAGGGCTCTAGGCTAGGACTCCAGTTCTGGAGCTGAGGACTCACAACACACAACTTGCCTGGCAATCCTCCCTACTGTGAGAGTTCCTTCGGGCAGTCATTCACTCTCAGGAGCAGGGCAGTCCTTTCTGCATCTCCGCTTTTCCTACCAGTCTCAGTGTGGGTTCTTTGGTGGTCCTTGGCTATAGAATCTTCTTAGTTTAGTCCAAAGTTTGTCTTTCAAGATGATTGTTCTCAAAATTAAGTTGTAATCCACTTTGGTTCTGGGATGTGGGAGTTGGAATGTCTGCCTACTCTGTGGCCATCTTGTCTCTTGAAACTTACTGTTTATTGCTGAAAAAGACAAGCTTACACTCATTTTGGAAGCATAGGTACTAAAATTGCAATCACACAGAGGAGATTAGCATGGTACTTGCACAAGGATGGTACACATATTTGTGAAGCATTTTGCACAGTTCCCAGAGGTCATTTGACACTTTACTGATTAATACCTAGGAAATAATATGAGTCAAAACTTAGCATGTGGCATCCAATATTGAGATTGTGATTTTCCCTAGAGAGAGAGAGAGAGAAAGCCTAATTTGTTCATTCCTTTCTCTTTTCTTATCCTGGACTACAGTTGTGATGTCCAGTATTCAGCAGCCATGTTATGAGCATGGAAATTATAGCCTCATACTAAAGGTGGCAGAGTAGAAAGATAGGCAACTACTAAACTGCTGAGTCCCCAATATCCTTGTAGAGCCTCCATACCAATCTAAATTTGCATATCTCTGGACTTATGATGCTTTACAAAAAAATAAGTTCTATTTAGTTAACCCACTACTGTTCTTTTGTTGTTGTTACATGAAGCTTAAAATAACACCTACTGAAAACAATGACCATACTATTCTTCCCTTCCATCAGGTTTATTTTTAGTTTACTACCAAAGTTATCTCCATATCATTGTCATTGCACCAATTTCCACTGTATGAGTGACTAGGTATCATGTTAATTAATCTGGAAGGAGTGGCTCAGGTACCTTTCACTGAATAAGGCCTCAGGACAGTAAGGTGACATTGTACAGAGAACATAGGCTTTGACATTCTGATGTTCATGATAATTTTAACTCACCCACTCTGAGCCTCAGCTTCTTTATCTCTAAATTGAACACGATAATATCTACTTAAAAACTTACTGGGAGGGGTGTGAAATACCCAGCTGAAGTGGTACACATATATATGTTTTTCTTTATTTTGAATAACTCTCTCTCCCCAACACAAATGGAACAAATTATCTCACCCTTCCCATTCCTCTCTCAGTACAATCCCTCAGTCTTCACGTTATTATTTCCTTTGCAAAAACATCTCTCCCTGGAGTTTGTCCATGGTTTTCATTTTATCAGATTTTGTGTGATTAAAAAGTTGGTGGGTAAAGAAGTAGGAAGAATAAAAATGTCCATAGAGTATGACTCTAGGCATGGATAACTTATTTGCCAGAAGAGAACCTGTAAGGAGAGAGTCGGCAAACATCTCCCCCTTCTGTAGAATTTCCATTTTCCCCCATGTTAGAAAGGGAATCAAGTTTGTGATCATATCTTGAGGCTTATATCACAAGGTATATCTGCATTTTAAATTAGGGTTTTGTTGAGAGCTGTCTTCTGAGATGTCTTTTGAAATGAAGTTATAATCACCTATAGTACATATTTATAATACATATACAGATATGTGCCACATACATATTTATATATAACATTAAACTCTGTTACCATGGAAACTATTACAGTGCTAACAAATTAAGCATTGTGACACCACTGTAATAAAAAAAAAAGAAATTCAAATGAAACACCAAGCATTTGTTTAAGCACAAATAGCTTTAGTTAATGAAATACACAGAGACAATGAAGAAAACCACAAATTAATATTTAGAAGCCTTTTCCAGCATGAAAATCAGCTTTGACGTTGTTTTCCCTTTTCCACTGCATTGCATAATACATCTTTATAAATGAAGTTCGGCATTAGGTTAACAAGACTAGACCTGTGACGTCAGAGCCCTCGCACACCTAAAAGCTCAACTCTCATTCTAAACAGTTACACCTTCCATAGTCAGTGAAAAAGAATGTATGGCTCTTTTTATTCATCAAAAAGAGGACTTTTTAAAAAGAAGGCTCAGATGTGAAGTTGGTCGTACATCCCTTGTTTCATTCAAACAACATGTAGAGAACTACCCCTGGGGTTTTGAATATATTAACATCCTTTCACAATTAACCCTAATAGGACAAGTGTAGCACTTTTTTCCCAAGCAGATATATTCAAAGCTGAAAAATACATATGTTTAAATAGATCTCATTATATCAGCTACACCGAATCCCTCCTCTTTTCACTGTCATGCAACATTCAAATAGAAAGGCATACACAAAGATGACATGGATTTGACAAAAAATTAATGATTTGTACATCACTTTAATGCTTCAAATTTGCAATTCATGTATGCTAATTAGTTCATAATGGGCTGTTGAAGAACAGAACTGTCATCCTGCTGCTTCCCAGGTTTCTGGAAGCTCCGGTTCAGCACAGACTTGCCGGTTGGCTGCTGGATTCTGGGCTGTAACGCGGCAGATCTATGATAGCATTCCCCCCTCCACACAATTGTTTCCTGGATGTGGTGCTCTAATCTATCAGAGTTACGATGGCATATCTCAAATAAGTGGTTCCTGGGTGCCGCGATACGTACCAGGAGCATGGCATCGCCTCACTCTATCTAAGTGATTGATTTCTGGATTTTAGGCTGTCAGGCTATACCTTAGAGGGCAGCTGTCAGCTTTCCAAACGTATGAAGTTGTATTATGCAGCACATTTGGAAAATGTATGTACAATTCTTTTTTTAAATTTACAGATAAAAAGGGCTGTAAAACTTGGAGAGAGAAAACAAAGGGGGGCTAAAAAGATCAGGTATCTTTCCTTACTGTGAAATCAGGTGCATCTCCCCAATGCAAAAGAAGCAGCTACTGTCCCTTTTGGTGGAGGCAGGGGTCTTGGTGCTGCCTGGGCGGACACAAAGGCTGTCACAACAGGAGAGTGTTAAGGCTCAACTGCTTCGCAAACCAAGTGAAAACATCAGGGCTGGCTGGGAGCTGGAAGATTTGAAAACAAGCTGCTCTGTTTTTACTGGAGAGAACACTGATTTTCTCTGATCTCATGATAGAGGCTTGACCCAATGTGATTTTCATATCATGTCGGCTGATCTATAAACCCAGCTGCTGCCCCGGTCCAGGGAGAAGACTACAGCAAAGAAACAAGCATAGAGTTTGTTTTCAGGTTTGAAATATCGGTCAGGTTCTTAATTGCTGAGATTTTTGTATTAAAGACTCCAAAATGAACATGTGTTTAATTGAAATTTTTTTTCCACTAAGAAATATGAACTAGAGGCCATAATGGGAGAACTGAGCTAGACCAGGCAAATATCTCAAAGGTAATATAGTTGAACTATTAAGGGATTTTAGATCATTAGAAATAGATACTTTTTAATATGTAAAATGATAGTACATTAAAAGGGGAGATTGACCAATTAAGAATATTTTGTTTGTTAAAACTTTATTTATTAGTGCTTTAAAGCCTTTATGCAGCATAAGAGAGAAAAATGTACTATAAGAATAGGTGTTTAATAAATTTTTAAATGAAGGATGTTCTTCAAATAAATGTATGATTCATGAAAGACATAAAATGATATTCCCAACTTAGAGGCTACACATGGCTCTCTCTGATCAGCAACAGGAAAATTGTGACAACAGTAACAATAATATTTTATTCTCTGTGACATCTAAATAATACTTTCTTGTGAAGGAAACCAAATGAAAAGTTTGAAGCTCTCCAATGGTTGGGTTATTCAAATTTGCAAATCTGAAGTTTTATGGGTGTTTTTGGTGAACACTTAGGAGTGGAATGGTTGGCTTATTTAATAGCTATATGCTTAGCTATTTGAGAAACTGTCAAACTGTTTTTCTAAAGTGATTATACCATTTTACATCCTCACCAGCAGTTTTCACATCCTCCCCAACACTTGACATGGCCAATCTTTTTCACTTTAGATGTTCTAGTACTTATGTAATTGTATCTTGCTGTGGTTTGATTTGCATTTTCCTCCTGACTACTAATGCTCAGCATCTTTATGTGTTCTTAAGTGCCATCTGTATACCTCCTTTGGTGAAATGACTGTTTAAATCTTTAGCCATGTTTTAGTTTTCTGTTATTATTATCAAGTTTTGAGAGTTCCTTCTATGATCTAGATCCAGTTTTTTATTTGGATATATAATTTACAATACTTTATCCTAGTCTGAGTTTTCTTTTTTCATTTTCTTAGCAGTATTTTTTTTTGAAGAGAAGTTTTTTATTTTGATGAAGTCATATATATATAATTTGTGGTATCTTATTTCCCTGATCCAGTCTGCTAGAAGTTTACTTTATTATCTTCTCAAAAAATAGATTTTGTTTTCATCAATTTGTACCATTGCTTTTCTGTTTCATTAATCTTTATTAATTCTTTTTATTTGCTTATGATACATTTCATTTGTTCTTTTTTCCTACCTCTTAAGGTTGACTGCTGAGTTAATTGATTTAAACCAAAGAGAAATGAAACCATATGTACATGCAAAGACTGTTATACAAATATTTATAGAGGCTTTATTTTTAATAGTAAAAGCCTGGAAACAAATGTTCATCAACAGGTGAATAAATACATTAATTTAACTATATTTATACAATGGACTACTACTCAGCAATAAAAACAGAAGTATTTTTACACAAACTATGTGGATATATCTGAAAATAATTATGCTAGTAAAGAAAGAGGGAGAGAAAAGAGGAAACACTATATGATTTTATGTATATAAAAGTATTTTAAGAAGTAAAATAATCTGTAGTGACTCAAGCAGATTAATGGTTGCCTGGAAATGGTCATGGAAGAGTAGTAAGGAGCTCTTCACAAGAGGCACCAGAGAAGTTTTGACAAGGAGGGAAATGCTCATAACCTGATTGTAATTAGTGTTTCATGGGTGAATGTGTGTGTTAAAGCTGATCAAATTGTATACAGCAAGTTCTCACTTAATGTCATCAATAAGTTTCTAAAACTTCGGTGAAACAACATATAATGAAACCAATTTAATCAGGGCTAATTGATATAAACAAAAGGAATTGTGCTGGAAAAAAGTAGGGGTTGACATTATACAACCAAATACTGCCATCAGGAAGTGTATCAGGGTCCAGATGATCAAGAATGGAAAAAAAAATGTACCTAAGGATGGTTGTTTGAATTTTATGGACAAAAATGATGTTCTGGTTGCTGGATTTGGTTGCCAAGGTCATGCTGTTGGTGACATTCCTGGAGTCCACTTCAAGGTTGTCAAAGTAGACAATGTTTCTCTTTCAGCTTTATACAAGGGCAAAAAGGAAAGACCAAGATCATAAGTGATCATGGTGAAAACATAGTAGTAATAAATTTTTATATGCAAAAAAAAAAAGAACGAAAGAAAAAACACATACACAAGTGAAGTTTCTATGTCTCATTGACATTTCAATGAAATGATGTTGAGGACCTGCTGTGTTTTATATGTGTAGTTTATTGTATGTCTATTGTATCTCAACAAATCCCTAAAGAAATAGACACCATTATGAAAATGATAAAGGCCACAGAAGAGGAGAAAATATTAACAATAATTATATTTTACTTGTATCTAGAACATATAAAGAACTCTTACAACTCGATAATAAGGAGGTAAAAAACCCAGTGCAACAATAAAGGAATTTCAGCAAAGATTTATTTTAAAAAGAAATACATAGGAATAGCCAATAAGCCTATCAAAACATGTTCAACAATATTTGCTACCAGGGAAATACAATTTGAAAACACAATGTGATACCACTATGCCCCAATTAGAATGACTGAAATTAAAAAGAATAATAATAAAAAAACATTGACCATGATGTGAAGAAGCTATAATTTTAATACATTGCTGGTGTGAGTGTAAACTTATAAAACCACTATGGGAAATTGTTTGACAATTTCTTTTAAAAGCTAAACATGTGGCCCTGGCCAGTTGGTGCAGTGGTAGAGTGTCGGCCTGGTGTGTGGAAGTCCCGAGTTCCATTTCCAGCCAGGGCACACAGGAGAAGCGCCCATCTGCTTTTCCACCCCTCCCCCTCTCCTTCCTCTCTTTCTCTTCCTCTCCTGCAGCCACGCCTCCACTGAAGCAAAGTTGGCCCAGGTGCTGAGGACAGCTCTATGGCCTCTGTCTCAGGTTCTAGAATGGCTCCCATTGCAGCGGAGTAATGCCACAGAGGAGCTGAGCGTCGCCCCCTGGTGGGCATGCTGGTGGATCCTAGTCAGGCGCATGCAGGAGTCTGTCTCCTCGCTTCTCACTTCAGAAAAATACAAAAATAAAACTAATTAATTTTAAAAAGTTAAACAGGTATGATCCCTATAACCTAGCAATATCTTCTGTGCATGCATGTGTGTGTGTGTGTGTGTGTGTGTGTGTGTTCCCTAGAGATTTAAAATCATACCTCTATATAACATATGAATATTCATAGAAGCTTTATGCAAAATAGATCAGAACTGAAAATAATGCCTCTCCTGCTTTGGGGACTCCAATTACATTTATATTTGGTGTTTTTAAGTAGGACCTTAGTTTACTGATGTTCTGCGCATTTTAATTTTCAATTTTTAAAAATTCTTTTTGGGTTTCATTTTGGATAGCTTTAATTGCTTTGTCTTCAAGTTCACTAATAATTTTTCTCCAATGTTTAATCTGCTGTATTTTGCATCTCAGATATTGTGGTTTTCATCTATTGAAGGTCTATTTTGGTCGTTTTATGTTTTCTATTTATGTAGTCTCCATGCACAATCTTTTCTCTAGCCTCTTAAAATTATGGAATACTTTTATATGTATAACTCTTTTAATGTTCCGACTACTAATTCTATTATTAGTATAATTCTTATTCTTATATCAGTTGAAATTAATTGATTTTTGTCCTCATTATAGGTCATATTTTCCTGCTTCCATTGTTAATTGGAAATGTTGATTTTGTTCATTTCTGAATGGATGTCAGACATATTGAATTGTACCTGTTTGAATACTGGATATTTTTGTATTCTTGCATATATTCTTGAGCTTTGTTTTGAAATACAACTATATATGTGACTTATAGCTTGATGCTTTCAGAACTTACTGTTGAGCTTTTATGCGGTACTAGAGCAGCCTATATTCTAGGGGTACCATTCTCTCAATATTAAAGCTAAACCTTCTAGAACTCTACCCATAAGTTATGAGATTTTTCCACTCTGCCTGAAGAGAACAGAAACTATTACTGACTGTGTGAGTTCCTGTCACTGCCTCTCTCACCTTTTCAAAGAGTTCTTTCCCTAAACCTGGATAGTGTCCTCACAAACCTGCGCTGATGAGTACTCAGCTAAAGACTCCATCAGGACTCTCTACAGATCTCTGTTCCTTCCTCTGAGTTCTACCCTGGAAAATCTAGCCACACAGACTTCCATTTCTCTCCCACACCAGGAGACCACTGCACTCTGCTTGGGTTTCTATTCTGTGTCATGGCCAAAAACTCTCTCCTGGCAGCAAACCAGGAAAAGTATAGGGCTCTCTGTATTTGTTCCTCATCTCTCAGGCTTCCCTGTCTGTCATTGTTTGCTGTCCAAATCTTAATAACCATTGTGCCATGTATTTTATCCAATTGTTTAGTTGTCTCGGGGAAAAATAATAACAATTCAGGTTCTTGTTATTTAGACATTGCAGGAAGCAAAGAATTCCTATTTAAATCTAATTTTGCCCCACTGCTTAATGATATCTTTTGATGAGCAGGAGTTGTTAATTATCAATACGTCAATTTATCAACTTTTTTCTTTCCTTGTGCTTAGGACTGTGAAGAATACAATAATAATTAATATGCAGCACCTGCTATTCCAAGAAGCCTCAATCTTGCAAAGGAATAGAAAGTTACAAAAAAATACTTTGGGGTAAAGAAAGGCTCAGTTGGTCAGTTGAAATGAGTAGAGAATGAAGAGTGAAGTATAGACCAATAGCTTGTGGTTTGAAAGGGGAAAGGGATATATTGTGTTAAGCAGAAAAGTAGCCTCTAGGGATGTCCAAGTCTTAACCATTAAAACTGTAAATATATTTCTTGACAGAGCAAAAGGGATTTTGCCGATGTGACTGAATCAGGAGTCCTGGGATGGAGAGGAAATCCTGGATGAGCTGGGTAAGCCCAGTGTAATCACAGTCCTTATACAAGAAAGAGGGAAACAGCAGAGTCAGGAAAGGATATGTGACCAGGGAAGGAGGTTTTGGAGCTGTGAGATCGCCTGAAGGGGCCATGAGCCGAGGACTGAGGGCCACTTTGAGAAGCTAGAAAATATAAGGGAACAGATTTTCTCCTAGAGTCTTCAGAGAGAACACAGTCCTACCAAAACTCTCATTTTAGTCTCATGAACCCATTTTGGACTTTTGAACTTCGGAACTATGAGATGATAAATTTGCATTCTTTTAAACCATGAAGCTTGTTGTAATTTGTCACAAGGTCAATAGAAATGTAATACAGCTATTGAATAGAAGGGCTACTTTTAGCTCCAGTCCCAACAGTGAGGTTGTTAGAGGGGTAAACTTTCTACACGGAGGTCTCCTCTTACAGTGATGATCATTGTTTACCTGTTGATGCACAAAGAACTAAATGCAAAGAGCCCGAGACTTTCTGTCAGCCTCTTCTGCTGAAATAAGAACTCAGATTCAACATGATGGGTAATTCTTAGGCAGGTGCTTGTAGCAACACTGGCTTCCTGTGAATCAGGGGTTCCCTGTCCCTCTACCTGCAAACCCAAGGGAACCCACCTTACACCAGGGCAGAAGGCAAGCAATAGTGTTATAAGACCTGAAATTCAAGTTTTTATATTTCTAACACTCTATACAGAATTCTCTCTTTCTCTTTACAAAATTTAACTTTCTACTTATGATTAGAAACATGGCTACTTATGATTAATAGCCAACTTAGAGAATGGTTTATATATGACTCACTTGGCCAAATTTTCTTTAGCTTGATCCCCCCTTTTCTTGAAGAAATTTTCTCATATTTATCCAGTGCAGTTATTGTCACAATGCCTGGATACATTTATGTAAACCTGGGGTTAAGTCAAAATACTTCTTTGTTGATGAAAATTCCTTAATAACCAGCATATGTTGTCTGTTTAAAGACTCCAAATAAATCCAAGTCGTTTGCCTAGATAATTGCATTAGAGACTCAGCAGCCAAGGAGATAAAATGCAGAGAGCTCAACAGTCTTGTCGTGCTGGGAATAGAGCCACAGGATGCATGGTTGTCACTTTAGGTTATAAAAGTCCTCTCTGAACATGGGATGTGTACAGACAAGCAATGAGCTGAATGTGCACAAGCATTGTGTTGGATGAGAACCTTGCTCCTGGCTAAATAGCAAATAGCAGGGCGCATTGTTGAGGCTAATCCCAACTCACTTGGCCTCTCTTTGGGAAATGAATAATGCTTCACAGCTCATAAGCCCAGGCATCATGCTGAAAGTCCAGCAAGGCTAGGGGGAGATAGTGGGCTTAACGATCAGATTGCTCACTGTTTTGTTTTTTTCTTGGGTTTGGGGGAAGGAACTTCAAGGTCCTTGTCAAGCAAGTCAAGACAAGATCTCAGACAAATCAGGTGAAACAAGACATTCGTGAGTGGGATTAGATTCACAGTGTCTTAAATCTGTTTGCAATACTTTTACATTCAGACAGTGTATCTACATAGGATCAAAATGATGTTAAAAAAAATCGGTAACCAACTTTCCTCTCTTGACCGCATGATATGAAAGAATTGGTGTGATGGACCTAATTTTCTCTATTTTTATTTTAGTTGATTGAGAGAATTCACTTATTAAGAAAATTTCCATTTTTAATTTTTAAAAATATTTAAGGCGGTAAAATACATATATCATAAAATGTAACATGTTCACTATTTTTTAAGCAGATAGTTCATTGGCAGTAACATTCACATTGTAGTGCAACCATCACTGTCATCTATTTTCAGAACTCTTTTCATTCTTGCAAAACATAAAAATCTATATCCATTAAACAATAACTTCCCGTTCCCCCATCCCCTTAGCTCCTGGCATGGGAACACACCATGCTACTAGAAAGTTTTCATTTTAAAATGGGTTCAATGTGCGGTTATAGTGTGTTTGGCCTTACACACACACACACACACACACACACACACACCTCTTTCATCTCTTTTTTCCATCTTCTGCCCTGGGAGAGTCTTAATATGGCATCAGCTAAAACAATACTTGGGTAATTGAGTTGTGATTCTAATTTTTATGCTATCATCCGGCTCTCAGAATACGAACATCACATTCTCTATTTGTGACGTTGTCAATGAAATGGTGTATAGCGGTTGGGAATGGAGTTTAAAGTGATCAGCCTTGCAGAAACAGTGTGTGGTCATAGGTCTCTTAGAAGCTTGCTGGGTTGGAGAAGGCATGCCAGTGTGTGTGAAGTGTGGAGTTCATGGGGCAGGTGAGAAACTTTGAAAGTAGGAGGCGTTCAAGGGAGTTCGGTTTTAAGTGTTAAATGATTAGGCAAAGACCATTTCATGCAGGAAAACTCTATGAACAGAATTAGTGAATAATTGAATAATGGTTCAGGTGGTTTTAAAGAATAATTATGCCCCGAGACTAGGAGGTAGGTCCAGGGAGAACAGGCCCTTTTTCCTTAATGGCTACGGAGCTTTAAAAGATGTCCTGATCCTAAACTTGGAAATGAAACTGAAATATAAAATTATAAAATGTAAGCCATCTTCATGAAAGTGGCCTCACTGCTATTACTTTATGCAGCAAATTAATTATTTAGCATCTGTTATGTGCAAGGCACTTGCTAGGTAGTCAGAGTTCAGCAATGAACAAGACAGAAATGATTCTTATCTGTCATGGAGCTTAAGACTTTGGGAGAAAAAATGTGTAGGTTGAAAAATGCCAAACCCCCACCCCAAAGATGTCCATGTCCTGATTGCTGCAACTTATAAGTATGTTAACTTTCACAGGAATAGGAACTGTGAAAATGAGGCTAAGGTTTTTGAGATGGAAAGGCTAACCTGCGTTATCCAGGATTGCTCAATGAATCATTAAGGTCCTTGTAAGAGGGAGGCCTTGGAGCCAAAGGGAGAAACAAGAACACAGCAGAGGTCGGAGAGCAGAGAGGATGCTATGCTACTGGCTGGGGAGATGGAGGAAGGGACCATGAGCCAAGGAATACAGGTGACCATCAGCAGCATGAAAGGCAAAAAAAACTAATTGTCCCCTAACGTCCCCAGAGGAAGTGCAACCTTGCTGACACGTAGATTTCAGCCCAGCAAAGTTTATTCCAGAGTCCTCAGCTCCAGAACCATAAATTAATATGTTTATGTTGTTTTCAGTCACTGAACTTGTGGTGATTTTTTTATAGCAGCAATAGGAAAATAATATCAAAATATGAGCAAATCACCACTCTGTAGCCTGTTTCACAGTCTTTCTGAGGGTGCCCTGAGCGGGAAGCACAGAATGCCACTAGAAAGTCTAACAAAGCCCTTGTCCCAAACAGGGACAGAGCTGACCTCAGCTTCTCTTCCGGAGGTGAAGGCTGTTACATGTGTCAGAGGGGAGGACAATGATGAGCTCTAAGACCAGCATGGTGATGAGGAGGGAAGCAGTTCTATTTTGGAAGTAGAATCCACAGCACTTGCTGATTGATTGACTGATAGGATCAGTAGTTTTAATTGTTAATTACGAATCCATTGCATAATTATATACCCTTATGTTTATCAATTCTCCCGTTGATGAATATTTGGGATTTATCCAGTTTGGGGGCTATTGTGAATAACATTGCTGTCAATATTCCTGTATAATTATCATTGTAAACATACAATTTTATTTCTCTTGGGCGAATACCTACAAGTAAAACTGTTGAGTCATAGAGGAGATGCATAGTTGACTTACTAAGAAATTGCCACACTGTTTTCCGATGAAATTGCACCATTTCATACTCCCTTTGGTAATTTATTGGATTGTAAGGGTAGAGTGAAAAAGTCAAGCATGTCCCCTTCAAACTAAAAAATAATATGCTGAGCTCTTTAAACAGGTCCCTATGTTTTGAGTGTTGAGATATACAAAGAGGTAAAGATAAGGCTATTGTCCTGTGAGCCTATTCCCTGAAAGATAAGAGTCCTTTGGTTCTTTGGGTAGAGGAGGTAAAAACAAAACAAAACAAAATTAAAAAAACCCAAAACAAAAAAGGCCACTTTAAATCATCTCCAACTCATTTTAAGGAGTTTTTGGTTACAAACTTCTAGAGACCATATTTCACCAAACTAATAAGATAAGATCAATGACTCAAACATAAAAAGCTCTTGGACCATTTCAGAAAGGGAAACTGAGGCCCCAGGCTGTTAGGAGATGCTCACTCTCTCCTCCCTAAGTGGTAAGAAAGTTCGGTCTTAATCTACACGATGGCCTCTTCTTACACCAACTCTCTCCTTCAGCTCCACCCCACCCCTTTGTAGCCTCCAAATTTGCAAGTTCAAATAAAAACCTCTCCCTCCTCATCACTTATCCATCACTAAACAAAATCCTTTCTGTCAACTGTCCTTCCAGTCCTCCCTCCTGAAGGGAAAGTGTTCGAGCTAGGGGTTTCATTCAAACCAAGATTTGAGGGTTAAGACAGTACCAACCAGAAAGGATACCGGCACAAACAGGCTTAAACCAGAACTGTCTCAGGCAAACCATAGAAGGTATAGCCTCCCTTTTGGAAAGCTAAACTGATCTACATAGTAGAGCAATGAAGAAAGGGCTACCCATGGATGATATACCTACTTGAATAAGCGCTGAATATATAGAGCCCTAACATCAAGTAGATTGTGAGTTTTAAGATAGATATAAGAGGTTGACAAGAAAGTGAGTATCTTAAACATCTTGGGTTTGTAAGAAAATGGGAAAGGCAAGGATAGCATATGTTTAAAACTGCCTTGGTAGATTATAAATGGAATTTTTTTAATCGATGAGTCTCTTATCCAAGGAATCTTCCCCAAAGGATATGTCCATCTCAAGCCTCTGGTTGTGGTTTTATTTTGAAATTATGTCAAGGATCTCTAGATGAGATCATCCTGGACTACTGGGGTGGGCCTTAAACCCAATGACAAATGTCCTTATAAAGATAAAGGCAGAAGGAGAGGAGGAGAAGGCCGTGCAAAGACAAGAGTTGAGACCAGGGTTCTATGGTCACATGGCAGGAAGACCTGGAGCCAACAGAAGCCAGAAGTTCAGTCTTAGCAACACCTTGACTTCAGACTTCTGCCCTCTGAAGAAGTGGAAAAATAAATTTTAGGGTTTTGTTTTTTTTTTTTTAAGCTACCTGATTTGGGGTAATCTGCAACATAGTCACAGGAAATTAGAGTGGAAGGGAGATTCTTGTTAAGCAGGCCTGAGGGTGGGGTGGGGGGAGGAGATGAATATATGAGTGTGGAAAGATGACACTGGGCATGAATGGGTGCGAAATTTCAGGTGCGTCCAGGCTGAGTGGAATTGGAGGACAGGAGAGAAGCAGCAGACATTGTCTGTGTGGCCAGCTCCTCTGACAGGGCCACAGCTGGGGTGCCCCCAGGACCGCTTCCTCATGCTGCCTTTCCATTACCCACCCAGTGTGAAAACAAAATCCAGTTAGACGTTGGGAGAAAACTATATCCCCATCTCTCCTGCAGGTTTCAAAAATATTTGCAACTTCTTCATTTAGTTCAGGCTCATTACCAGTAGAGCAAGTCACACAATTCAGTTCTTTTAATCATTTTTCTCATTATTTTTCCTTCTCTGTTTTAGTTGTCTCATATTTCTTCACTCTGTCAGCCAGTCCCTTGGTTATACATTTCTCTTGTCATTTGCCTTGGAAAAACAAAACTATACAGCATAATTAGTATTGCTTGCATGAAAGATGTGACTTTTGGGGTGGGGAAAATGTTGCTATTAATTGCTGATTCACATTGTAAACATCTCTGACTCCTTTGAATGTACTGCATTTCTGGTCTCCACTGGGCCCTTTCTGGGGTCCACAGAGTTCTGAATGTCAAGAAATGGTGACTCAGGCTTGACTGTGGCTGAAGGCTCTCAGACCAGTACTGATGCATGGCTCATACGGGGGTCACATTACACCAGAGTGTGTGTTGGGGAGAGTAACCCATTCTCAGCTAGTGCTCCACTAAATGGGGTGTCTATATTTAACATGTTAAACCCAGGACTTTAAAAGGGAGAGCATTTAATCCTGAAAAAAAATAATAACAACTCTCTTTGAAATATGATCTTTTTTAATCCGACAGCACTTGATGTTTGCGGATGATTTTCCCCTGTCAACCCTGAGAAGAGAAACTTTCCTCAACCTGGTTCTTGAACTTCACCCCCTAGCATCAGGGGATTAAACTACTAAATTTGATTCGAGTTTAAAATTGGGTTCAGAATTGGGAGAGGCGTGTGATGGAGCGGCTAAGAGCCTGAGCTTCAGGTTGAGAGGGATCTTTATTTTGAAGTGCAAACATGTCCAACTCTGTGACCTGGTCTACATGTTAACAGGGATGTTGTGAACATCAGATGAGAAAAATAAGCAAGTGCCAGGCACACAGGACCTGCTCATTAAGTAGCAATATAATTTTCAGAATGCTGGAGTAGGTTTGCCCCACCAATGTGGAAGGGTACAATTCTTGGTTCATCCTTCCATGAGGGAGAAAGGGAAATGCCTCTTCTTCTTTCTCCGATGGCCTACAACAGAGAAAACATGGCGTCATTAGTGTTGCTGTCTTGCCGTATTCACAGTCTAGTCTTCAGCGCAGAGCCACCATTGCAAGGTAGCTTTGAGTCTGGATGAGACTGCCACTCATTCTGGGTTCAGATCCCAGTCCACCACTTATTGGAAATTCGTTCTTGGAGCTCAGGTTACCAGATAAAACACAGGATACCTGGTCAATAAACAATAAAAGGCAGTTTTTAAATGTAATTATGGCCTATATACCACATGCAATATTCGGTTTGTTGGCAAAACTTTGTGAAGATGTGATAGATATTAAACACATTTGTACTAAAAGATTATCATTTGTTATTCTAAAATTCAAATTTATGTGAGCATCTTGTCATTTTATTTGCCAGATCTAGCAACTCTATCTTAGACAAGACCCTTAACCTTTCTGAGCCTCAGTTTCCTCACATATAAAATGGAGATTAAAAACAGCATTGTTTTCTTCCTGTCTATCTCACAGAATAATTATGAGGATCAATGAGTTAATAGTTGTGAAGTGCTCTGCATAGGACTTGGCAGACAACAAACACTAATAAATAATTGCTAAATCAATAAACAATCTACCAACCTTTTTTCAAGCTGGCTACACGTTTCACATATACAACTCTACCTTGTTCTACAAAAACACAAAATTCACAATCTCTGAGCCAGGCTAGAGAATAGGAATTGTATTATCTCCTGGGTAGTGTAATTTTACTTTTCTTCCTAGGCACCTTTTTCCTTTCCCATAGTAACCCCCACAGCTGGTTTAAGCAATTCCTTACCCCCACCCCCATTCCTGTTACTCCCAATGCCCCAATGTCAGTCCAGAATGGAGTCTATATTAGCAGGTGATAGTGAGGCAGACCCCAGCTGCCTTCCCCCTCTCCCTTGTCCCCACAGCTGCTCCTCTTACTTTCTCTCTCACAAATCTCAGGTCCTGCCCTGCCCACCTCACCCTCCCCAAACCAACACACTAGCACGAAAAGCTAATGCTGGACCAAGTGTCCCTAGAGTCAATGTCTTTTCTTCTTGTACAGGACTTACAAAGGTGGCAGCGGAAGGAGTGAGAACAGGAAAACTGGGAACTGAAAAGAGTGCCCTCTGCACTCTTCAAACCCCTCCCCAGCCTCATTTCTTCGAGCCCCTTGATGACTTGTAGTTCTCCTCCCATGACTTCTACACCAGCCTGCTTGGAATCCAGGCCATGGATCTTCTGTGAAGCTTCCATAGCCTTAAAAATAATGTCTCTAGGTGATTGGGGTCATTTGTCTTTAGGGTTGCAATCCATTTTACTCTGTAGTTGGTATTTTTGCTCACAGTGAAGAACTAGAACCCGAAAAAAGTCCTGGGTCAAGGACAGAAAGTCAACAAAGAAACCAAAAGACTGCAAAACAAGAGACAAAACCATTAAGTGGGAAGAAGGTGAAATCTCTGTGAAAGAGAAAAGAAAATAATGTGTCACTCATTAAGTTCTCAAAGGGAAAAACAGAGAAGATAATCCAGACTTAGGTTCCGAGGGTTTCAAACCAGCATGAATTTCTAGCAATCCCTCCTCCAACTAGTCTCCAACTATTCCTGACCCCAAGCTTGGAGGCCACGTTAAGCCTTACTTCTCTGTCTCTGATCTGTGAGTAGACTGCTCCAAGCTGTAAGAGCCTCGTTTAGTGGCCTGTGGGTAGATTCTCAGAGTCTTTTCCTCCTTGACCTAGACTCTATGATCTCACTGAAAGTTCTTTAACAGGAAGAATAGAGAGCATGCTGTCCCTGTGCTGTAAATATAAGGCTACCCTGGTATTTCTATGATGTATTGTGCCATTACAAATCACTTCAAAACCCAGAGGCTCAAAAATAGCAACTTTTTCTCCTGTAGTTCTACAGGTTGTATGTACAATTCCCTGTAGTGTAGCCTTGGGCACAGGGATGGTTGCTGTCATCTCAAGACCACTGGAACTCAGAGAGGGCTGTTGGGCCTGAACTGTGGTGGTGCAGTGGGAAAAGCATCAACCTGGAATGTTGAGGTCACTGGTTCAAAACACTGGGCTTGCCCAGTCAAGGTACATATGGGAGTTGATGCTTCTTGCTCCTCCCCCCTTTCACCCCCCCTCTCTTTTCTCTCTAAAAATGAATAAATAAAATCTAAAAGAAAAATGAGATAGAGAGAGGGCTGTTGGGAGGGAACTTAGTCTCCATCCATTTGTGCCTCTCCACATGGCTGCTTGGGCTGCCTCCCAGCATTGTGGCTGGGTTCCAGAATGAACATTCCAAGAGGGAGGGTCCAAGAGAGAGGAAGTAGAAACATATAGGCCAACCAAGGATGGGTCCAGAACAGACACACATCACTTCCGTTACATTCAATTGGTTAAAGTAATTAGAGACCCAGCCCAAAGGCAGATGAGAGGAAACTACAGAAGGCATGAATACTGGAAGGCATGGTTCATTGGGGAATCATCAAAGGAATATCTACCACATCTATTTTGGAGGTTCTTTATTATTTCTAAAACAACACCTTACCTCATGTATTTGACTGAAGACTTATTTATTGAATACTTTCAGTTTCAAGTTACTTATATTAAATTTTTTTTTGGGGGGTGCTTGTTTATACCATTCTGTAAGGGTCTCACAGCTGTATAGAACTTCAGTTGTACAGAACACAGGTACACAACTTCCAGTGGAAGGTATATTGTGAACTCGTGCTATTTAAACAAAAAGGAAGGGTATTGCAGGACAAATTATCTGAGCTATAGAATTATGAGAAAATTTTATGGAAAGCTTCTGGGAAACTGCTCTAAAAACTGAAAGCCACAGTAAAGAAATATGAGATCTTACCATTGTCATTATAAAATTATTGCCTTCTATAACCATTTTTAGGAGCTGTGCCCCCTCTAAGTCCAGTGAGCCAAATGTTTACTTCTCAAGCAGATACTGGTGAAGAGTTTGGGCTCTGGATTCAGTCTACCTGGGCTGAAATCCTAGCTGTCTGACTTTGGACAAGTTAGTTAATCTCTCTGTGACTCAATGGCGTGACCATAAAGTGGAGAGAATGATAATATCCTCCTCATAAGGTTCTTAAAGTTTAATGTATTTGAGGTACTCAGAACAGTACTTGGCACATAAATGGTCAATAAATGTTAACTGTTGTTGATGATTGTGATGGGCTAAATAATGTCCCTCATCCAAAGACCTCTGCCTCCACCTTCACTGGAGTCTGTGCAAATGTCACTTTATGTAGCCAAAAGGAATTTGCAGAAGTGATTAAGGACGTTTAGATGGAGAAAAAGCATTGTGGATTGTTCAGGTGGATCAATGGAATCACAAAGATCCTTATAAGAGGGGGGCATGAGGATCAGAGTCAGAGAAGGCGATGTGATGATGAAAGTAGAGGCAGAGACATGCAGGGTCTTGGGTCAAGGAATACTGTTAGCCTATAAAAGCTGGACAAGTCAGGGAACAGATTCTCCCCTCGAATCTCCACAAGAAACACATCCCTGCTGACCCATTTTGGATTTCTGACCTCCAGAACTGTAAAATAATGTGTGTTGTTTTCACCAAGTTTTTAGTAATTTGTTATAGCAGCAATAAGGAATTATTGCAGTGATGATGATAATGATGATGATGATAATAATCTGAAAGCAGGTGCCTCCTACACACAATCAAGAAACAGAAACTAACCAACCAGAGAAGTGTACGCTCTCCAACCCTAGGGAAAGATATTAGGCAGGGAGCTTGATGAAAAATAGAGCAATTCTGTGCATGTGATTCAATCAAGCTGTCACAGTTTTTTTTTTTCTCTTTAAGCCACTAGTTCAAACATCAAGCAATGCTACTTACTTTACATTTATATTTTGTGACTTGCTTTTGAGCATTTTCATCAATATTTTATTATTAAGTCATGAATTTTACCTTAATTATATATTTTGTAAATGTTTTCAGCATTCTTAAGTATGATTTTTCTCATGTATTGGGGATAGGTTTCTTTTCCCCTTTGGGTTATACATCCCCAAGCATATTATAGCAGGCAAAAAAAGAGGTATTCAGCATTCTTAAATTACTATCAAGTTACATATGCATAGCACTGTGCAGTTTACGTGGTTCTTTCTCAACCTCAACCTTGTCTCACTTTATCCTTATAATGTTCTTGGAAGAAGAAAACTAGACTTAGGGAGGTTAAGATTGAATTATGAAAGTGGCATAGATAGTAAGTAGAAGAACCAGGTTTTGAACCAGGCCTCTTAATTCTAAGATCATTACACCTCAGGAATATCTTCAGATATTTTCAGAAAACTTTTCAGATATTTATCTATTTGAAAAATGAAGCTTCCCATCTCTCCCTAATTCTTGCCCATTGATCTTGAGGTTGAAAGAGCCTAAAATGTTCCAGATGTGAGGATACATACATAACATGCAATACAGTTGTCATGGTAAGCCCAAATTTGAATACCAGTCCATTAAAGCATGTGTATTTCCATGATCAAAAGCAATACATTGGGAGTGGAGTGATAAATATTTTTTAATGCTATCAATGGAAGAAACATTTCTTAAAGGCTTGAAGATATGAGTAAGTGTTGTGGAATGAGAGAACATATGACTTCTTGGCTAATAGCCTTTCTCTTCCTCCTCCTCCTCCTTCTTTCTTCTTCTTCTTCTTCTTCTTCTTCTTCTTCTTCTTCCTCCTCCTCCTCCTCCTTTTGTTGTTGTTGTTCCTCTTCTTCTTCTTTTGAGAAAGAAAGAGAGAGAAGGAGACAAAGACAGGAAGGGGAAGAAAGAGAGATGTGAAGCATCAACTTGTAGATGTGGCACTTTTAGTTATTCATTGATTGCTTTTCATACATGCCTTGACTGAGGAGCTCCAGCCAAGCCAGTGACACATTGCTCAAGCCAGCAATGTTGGGCTCAAGCCAGTGATCTTGGGCTTCAAGCCAGTAATTTTGGGGCTTAAGCCAGCAACCATGGGATCATGTCCATGATCACACACTCAAGACAGCAACCCCGCATTCAAGTTGGTGAGCCTACACTCCAGCCAGTGACCTCAGCATTTTGAACCTGGGACCTCAGCATCCCAGGGTGATGCTCTGTCCATTGCACCACCACCAGTCAGGTGGCTAAAAGCCTTTCTTCCAAAACTCTTCTAAGTTCAATTGCAATCTAGTAAAGCAAAACTCTAAAATCTTTAATAAAAACCTTGGTTGGGCCTTTCAATATTTTTACTAGTAAAGGGAAACTGAATTTAGGTTTTAGGTCTTTGAACTTGGAGACTCAAAGAGATCTTGATTACCATTAAGAATACTATAAACCGTGCTGGAATGGGGATTTTCTGTTGCAATTTCTATTCAGCCTTCCATATTATGTTGCTTTGTAAGTAATTGTGAAGGAAGGTATTACACAATAAGGAAATGCAGAGGATCCAGAGGGAAACTTAAGTATCTTGCCACTAAAAATAAACAAATATGCTTGAAGACATTCCCACCAGAGGAATTGGACAGCCTCAGTAATGAATCCCATACCTTCACAAAGCTCTTTCCTTTCACCTAGACCAGATAGAAATTCTTCCAGTTACAAAGATTTAGAACATTCTAGCACTTTTAGAGCTGAAATGGGATCCTAGAAAGCATCGAATGGAAATAATTTAGCCAACTGGTTAAATGCAAAATCAAGTTTAATTAAAAAAAAATAATAGTTTTACTATAAATTAGCAAAAACCAACTTGAAAATACAATAGGGAAAAATACCCCATTCACAACAGGAACCAAGGATGTAATACCTAGCAATAAATTTAACAAGAATGCGCAAGACCTGTTTAAGTGAAACTAGAAATTGACTGACGGCTATAAGTAGGATCTGAAAAACTCTGTCTTCCTAATGGAAATGCTGAGGTTTTAAAGATTTCTATTCTTCCCAAGCGAATTTATTAATTCAATATAATCCCTATCAGAATTCTACTGAATTTTCACGGAAATTGACAAGCTTGTTTTAACATTCATATGAAAGTAGCCTGACCTGTGGTGGCACAGTAGACAGGGCATTGACCTGGAATGCTGAGGTTGCCAGTTCAAAACCCTAAGCTTGCCCAGTTAAGGCACATACGAAAAGCAATCAATGAACAACTAAAGTGAAGCAACTATAAATCTATAGCTGTTAAAAAAAAGTGTGCTTTTAGCATGGAAATGTATTTTAAAATTCAGTGGGACTATCTAACAATACAGAATGAGAACCACGAATTTATGGGAACTTAGTACATGATAAAGGTGGTATTTAAAATTAATGGGTATAAGTTATGATTGCATTCTGAAGCAAGTGACAGACACCAAAAAAATTATGGCTTAATCACGCAGGGATTTATCTTCCTCACAAAAGAAGTAGAGCCGTGGGAGACGCACCTTCTCTTCAGCTTTCGAGTCCAGCCTCCTACCCATGTGTCCTACCTTCCTGCCCATTGGCTCAGGGGCCACTGGCCGCCCAGCCTCCAGTCTAGTCTCATAGCCTCATTCTGAGCAGGAATAAAAAGAAGAAATGAGGAATAATGAGTGTATTTTGAAACCAGGACTTTTCCAGAGGTCCAGTCGGCTTCTGATTCGATCTCATTGTTCAGAATTCTGTCACCATCACTCACACTTCAAGGAAGGCTAGGACCTTTATAGATACTTAGCTGAGCACATTGACAATCTGAACAACAACAACAACAACAAAAATCTATTTTTCTTTTCCATAAACAAGCAATACAGGCCGGCTGGGTAGGCATCTAGAGGGGTCTGCCACACCGGGCCAGTCTCTGTCACACAGGGGCACAGGCTTGGTTAACGCTCTGTTACAGCCATCCTGAAATTAGTAATAATTTAATCTTTGAACTGGTGGTTGTAAGTGAAGTTCAGTGGGACAATAGAACGTGTGCAGGAGCCCAGGAGGTAAGGGCAGTATGCAAGCTCAATGGTCTTTTTTGCCTCATTTGCATATAGCATCTGTGACTCCCTGTGAACAAAAAATTCTGGTGGAAACATAGAGGCTCAGTGAGACACAAAGCAAGTTTAAAGTAAGCATCTAGTGCTGGTAGGAAAGATGGTGCCAAGGCTCCATGGAGCTGTGAAACAATGGTTATTATCCTCTGTGGGCTCTCAGTGTCGGGCTGCTGCGAAATACAGCTCTGGGAGGACCCTGCACATTAGCTTTCAGAGGTCACTCTGTTTCTTGATGTTTGATGCATCTCTTTCCCTGAGCAAGAAGGAAAGCGCTTTTACCAACAAGCTCAGATACAAAGATAAAGGCTGGAAATGCCGGAGAAGAGTTACTGGGTGACAAGGCTTCAGAAAACGAACCTAGAATCAGTGAGACATGGAAGCATGGGGCTTAAAGAAGCATTTTTATTACTTTTCAATTGAGAATGATACATGTTAATGAATTCGGACTTTAAAGATATCTTAATTTAGAACTTGTTAATGAACATTTAGTGCGTTTTTCAGTCAGTATATGATAGGTTATGCTGCAGTAAAAAACAATAACAACAACAACAAAAACAGCCCCAAATGTCTTACTGGGTTATAATAACAAAGTTTTATTTCTTGTTCATGCAACATGTCTATCACAGGTCTCTGCCCATTGTAGTCGCTCACAGTTCCAGACTAACAGAGCTGCCATCATCTGAAACAATGGTCACCATGTCAGAGGAGAAATTGCCCTGGACGATCTTGTTATGACAATTTCATGGTCTGACCCAAAATGACACATACCTTCTCCATTGACAACTCATTCTACAGAACTTAGTCACATGGCCCTAACCAACCATAGCAGGACAGGAAGTGTAATCCTCCCATGTGCTCGCAGTCAGATGGCCAAAAATATCTGGTAGACAGCATCAGTGACCCTCCAGTAATGAAATAATCAAGACAGGGCAGGAATTCCAGCAGCTTTAGTAAACCTCTGCCTATGTACCATCAAACCTTCATCAATAAATGTTTGAGCACCTACTCTATGCCAGACTGTGCATTGCCACTCCTCCGACATGCATCCCTCCCATTATTTTGTGATCTGCCCTGTCTTGTCATTTTCGGTCCACCATCTACCGACTGGCAGGCAATTTAGAATCATAACTTCTATATCTCCATTGGTTGCAGAACCCACCAGGTGATAAGCTGTGACTAACTAATCAGTTCAACTGAAAATTGCAGGTGAAGTAATTTCAGAACAAGTCTGCTACAGCAGAATATAGGGCTTGACGTGATTTGGGGTTTAGTATCTGTAAAGACAGGGTTCCACACTGCAATGCCAACAGGGGCAGACAGGTACCATCAATGCATGAAGGGACCAGGTAAAGGAGGACAGGAGTGGAGGGGGCTGAACTAAATTGGAGGGAACATGAACTATCTAAAAGAAGCAGAGGTTCACATCTGGATTCTTATGTCAAGTCTTGGTTTTGAATTTTAGCCAAAACAAAAAAAATATTTTTTAAAAATATTACACTCTCTGAACCAAATAAAGCATATCATAAGCAAGATTTCACCTGCAGGCTATCAATTTGCACCCTCTGCTGCAAAAGGTTTGGATTATTAATGTACATCCCATGAGGCTGATTATTTTCTGTTAGGTGCCACTTCCTGTCAGGCGCGTAGGCTCACGCTTTAGGTGCCTGCCACTGGGTTAATGATGGAAGGGGCATCTGAAGTCATAGGCTGTGAGTACATGGTGTTAGGTTTGAGATATGGGACGTAAATGCTGAGAGGCAGAAGGCTTACTTTGGTAAATTAGCAATTCTTCTATAGAAATATCACTCTAACACGTCTGAGGAACACTTTTTAGTAATAGCTAATATATCCTTTTAAATACAGTGAATATTGAAACGACAGCATCCAGTTCCAGGTAATATGTGGGCTTATCACAAAAGTTCAATATTGCTAAATTCTATTGTGATGAATTTTTATCTTATTCAATGACCTTCCTCAAATGTTAGCCTCAGCTCCAAGCTATTCAGAATATGTGTATAGTATTGCTTAGTGGTTTTAGAACATAGAATGTGGAGACAAATCTGCCTTTATCAGCTGTGCTATCTTAGGTAAGTGGCTTAACCTCTCTGTGCCTCAATCTTCTTATCAAAAAATGGGGATAATAACAGTACTTTCCTCCTAAGATTGCGATGAGCAGCAAATGAGTCAATAATACACATAAATTGCTTAGAATACTGACCAGCACAAAGTAATCCTTCAGCAAGAGTATTTTAACCTAGTTTCTTAACATTTTCTTAACTCTGAGAAACTCCTATGTTGTTATTCTTTGCCAGAGACAAGACACTGATTTTCCCCCTCAGTGTTCTTGACAGCTATTCTTTGAGTGTTATTCAAAGTCTTTCAAAAGAGACAACTATCTGGACAGCTACAGTAAAATCTCATTGTGATAGTCTTTTGTTGGGGCTTTCATTGCCCATTTACAACATGGTTCTTGTCAGTACCTCTGAGTGAGCCCAAAACTGGCTCCCTTTTCTCAGCTAGAGACTCCTGTCCCACACCCTGCTCCTCTGCAGACACTTTAAAATGCACTTGAACACCATAGACCGATCATTTAGCAATGCAAACAAGAATTTCTTCACAGGGGGACAGCGAAGGGATCTGTGGTGTTCTGATGATCTGCAGCCATGGAAACAGCTAATGAAGTGTTTGGGTCATTGGAATGCTTTTAACTCATGCTTCTTGTGGCAGAGACTACTAATTGCTTCTCAGTAGCCCTTTTCTCCTTCTTTTAAAGAAAATTTTAGCTGAGGACTTTGCTGCCACACTAAAACATTTGTCTTGCAGGCTAATGTTGCCATGTGAAAGTTTTGGCAAAAGAGATAAGAGCAGGAATGCTTTGAGCCTTTCAAGACTTCTTAAAGGGAGAGTACCAATTCTTCCTTCAAACTTTTCTCTATTTTGATACCTTGAATGTGGATTTAATGGCTGGAGCTCCAGCAGCTATTTTAGACTAAGAGGTTTAAGACAACAGTTCTTGAAGTATACATTGAAGATGCACAGGGTCCCCAAAATGCTTGTTCAGGGGGTCCAGAGGTTTCAATTCCCTTTTCTAATCAATCACATAGATATGGGAAACCCAACATTTTCTTCATAGGCTTCAACCAAAACAATTGAGTCAGATTGCATGCAATAGCAGATATTTGATTTAAATTGTCTTCTATGAAATCAGATAAAGATTTATGAATACTTAAAACAATGTTATTTTTTGCACTAATTTTTTTTAGAAAATATAATTATTTTCAAAGTCCTATGTTATTGATATTTGATGGGTTTGTTATTGTTATTTTAAAATAAGTGCAAAAAATATTTAGTTTAAATACTAATATGCCAACATAAAGAAAAGTTATTTGGGGACCTTAGTAATTTTTAAGGGCTTTGGTCCTGAAACTAAAATACTTGAAAACTGGTCTAATCCCACCCTATATGCATGGCAGAGAAATGAGCTACAAGGAACCTGAGTTAATGTCAACTTCCTCCTATGTGAACAAAAATTAAACTTCTGTTATGTGTAAGCCACTGTCATTGGAGGTATTTCTGTTATATACAGCCAAACTAATTTTTAATAGATACATTCATACCTCCTGTTACTTCATTTGAGACTGTAGCTAAGAACAAGACAAAGCAATTAAAAGCTGAAAATGTTTCGTGAACCTCCCAAGACAGTGTAAAGCAAGCAGTCCTGGCCCTTTTTATACCAGGAATATCACAAGTGTCTAATTGCAGATTTTGCAGAAGCTCTGCATCTAGTTTGTCCTTCCTGACTCCACACCTGGCTTCCAGGCTGGGGGTGTGTGGGGCAGAACTGGCTCCGTCGCCTGGTGCTGGTGTAGCAGGACAGTGGTAGGGAGAGATCCCTGTGTGTCTGAGGACCAAGTTCGGTCACACAGCTGCCCCAGTGCCCTTGGCAGAGGGCCTAGTGGGGTGGAGCAGAGGCCATGCCACTGGGAAAGCTGCCCTCAGTCTCCGAGGCACCTCCTCTGTGTTTCCTGCCTTTTCAAAAAACACGTAGGAAACCCAGCAGCTGGTCACTGCCAGGAAGTAAAAGACGCAGATTCTAGGGCGTGGGAAAAGAAGTCAGGGAGCACAGAGGAGGCCCTTCCACTCTGAGCACACGCCTAAGGAGAACTGGGGGAAAAGAATAGCAAAATCTTCCTGCGATGGGAAACCCACTTATTGTATCAAAAGGGAGAGAGTCTGGTTTTTAAAATGTATACAGTTCCCCTTGATAACAGAAGACAGCAAATGGGCTGGACTTCTGCAATTCACAGGGCTGAAACCCATCATTTCTAAAATTCAATTTGCTGCTAAAATTTGAACCCGGTTTTTGTTGAACATTCAGTAGAGGTGAAGTACAATTTTTTCTATATATTTGCAAGCCCGTTTAAAGGGATACATATTAAATTACAGCTCTCCTGAGAACAATATGGCAAATTTGGTGTCTCTGAAGGCCTGTCTTTAAAACACTTAAAATCACTGCATTTTTCTCCAATTTTCTTCTCTTTCTTTAAGTTTCTGTGAATTCCTGTCTGTTGTTCACCAGTGTACCTCCAGCACCTATAATAATACTGGCTGGGGCAGTTCTAGAAATGCCCTCCTTCAGTTGATTTGCCATAGACAAAAGCAGTCATCCTGCTTCTGTCAGAGACAGTTTGTGAGGTCCTGAAGTGAGTCTAATGGCCATAAGCAAATTATCTGAAAGTGATTATTTAAATTGTGCATTGGCAGGAATTAAGTATTCAAGGGTAATAAGTTTAATTGATTAAGAGCTTTTATTTTTCAGATATTGTAGCTGTAAAAAAGCATACCAGTGAAAATATACTTTTAAAAATATATTTAAGGGATTGATTTCCTCTATAGCTCCCCCATAGAAAAGCTGGGTTTTTTTCCCCAACTGCAATGGAACCCTCACTCGGAGTCTATGCGATGCATCATAGGGGTGTCTGTGAAGAACTCAGCCAAGGAGGCCTGTTCTTGTCCAAGCTCGACACGTCCCAACAGGGTATGCAGAGCCTCAAACTGGGGGACCGCTCCTCATTCTTTTTCAGCTCCTGAGCTGACTCTCAGATGGTGATGTTTGTTGTGTTGGGTTGTAGAGGTTACTTACTTGAGTCCCCCCAACAGGTCCCTAGAGTGTCTAAAACTTAAAGATGGTGAATAACATTAACAAAGTGCGTGTGTGTGTCCATGTTTTCCTGTGTTGTGCTGTGTTGTGCGGTGGCTTGCAGAAGCAGGACTCCTGGGTTAAGTAGGGGTGAGTCATAATTCAGTCACGCACTTTGGAAAGAACTTTAAAATAAGTGCCAGTGGGCTCTCAGAATTGTTAAACGATGAGCTGAAAAGGTCATGGTAGGAATGTTTGCGATCTGAAAGAAAACTCAGAAGTTACCTCTTAAGAATCAGGAAATGGAGGCCTAGAAAGGTTCGATGACTTGCCCAACTCCTTACCCCTAATTAGTGGCAACAGAGCCAACCTAGAGCCATGTTCTCACAACTCTTAGCTAGTGCTCATTCTCTATGCCACCCCACCAAAGTTAGTCAGCAAAAAATAAGCCAATACTCTGAAGACATCTTGAGTATAACTTTTGTGTCCTTATAGCATTTATCATTTTTTATTAAAATTATTTGTTGCTCTATTTCCTCCACTAATGTGTCAGGGTCTTAAAATAGGAACTTGTTTTTCTTTCCGTATGCCTAGACCCTGCACCTTCCACAGACTGAGCATTTAATAACTTGGGAAGAAAAACTGTAATTATTTTGAATTTGTCCTGACCTATGAAATGGCTGTACTGGAAAGAAGTATGAATCGGGGCCCAGCTGAAGAAACAGAGACTCCCCTCCATCCTTACAGGGAATATAAGATATGGGAAGTTAGTGTGGGAGAGCTGCGATGACACGGGGCAGTGAGGCTATCGTCAGAGATTATTAATGGCAAAAGCTGGAGGGAAATCGGGAGGAAGTAGTGTTATCAGGTGTGTCGAATGGGAACTGGTGCCATGGCGGGAATGGTTCTCCTGCAGGTCCTGTCCTGCGGGTGCTGGAAGCCCCACAAGAAACAGAGAAAGTGGGAAGGAATACTCTGGCTTGCCCCCAAAGGGGGAAGGAATACTCTGGCTTGCCCCCCTTTGGCCGCTACACTCTTCTCAGTAGCGAGAAGGGAAGAGGAGATGACCTTTGGGAAATTTGTCCACTCTGAGGGCTGCTTGGCCGCCATTTGCCCCTCACATCGTGGACGTCCTTGAAGACCATCCACTTCTCTGTGATCATTCAGTCTTCACCACGTAGCCCTCAAACCTCAAGCCTAATTCTGCTTGCAATGTTGTTATTTCCACAAAAATGTGAAGAAATTTTTATTTAAAAAAAAAAAAAGTTGGTCAATTAATCGACAACAAGAGGAAAAAAACCCAATCAAAACAACTAAATTTTGTTAGTTCAGGGACTTCACTCGCTTTTTTTTTTTTTTTTTTTTTTTGGTAAATTAAGAATGGGAAGCTTAAAATATTTTGGACAGATACAACAAATAAAGCATAACTTTCTGCATGAGGTGTAAAAGATCAGTGTCAGGGAGCGGGTGGACGCAGACAGCCTCCCGCAGGGGTCCCGGGGGTGCCCGATTATTTTACAGGTCCCACGTGAGAGTCCTCTGCATCTAGATGTTTCCCTCCCCTTTCTCTTAATAAACAATAAAAATAAATTTGGTCAGCTCAAAGAAAGAAAGTAAAACATCCCAGCCTAGGATTCGGGAAAAGATGAGGAAATACAGAAGAGAGACCCAAAGGCCTTCGTCGCTTCTTACCTCCCTGCTGCGGGGGCTGGCCGTCCTGGCTTCCTCCCTGGGAGTAAGCTTCCAGAGACACCCAGAAAGGGCCCCCTTACTGCTCAGCTCTCCTGTAGACACGCAGTTAAATTTGCGATCTCAGTGGCTGCAGCAGAAGCTGACAGATATCGACATCTGCAAAAATAAAAATAAAAAATAAAAAATGCTGTAGGCCAGATAAAATTGAAATGAAACCAGAGTAGTTCTGGGGTTCAAAGGTGCCCTCGCTCCCGAGTCTGGCTGGCAAGCTGGATCGATGTAGTTCGACGCTATCAAGCAATGATTGCTAGTGTTCTTAGATATGATATTGGTAGTAAGGTTAGAAGATTAGACATAGTTTTAGAAGGTGCCTGCAGAATTATGTAGGGGTAATGTGTTAATGACGTTTGCAGTTTATGTTCAAATGATTCAGCAAAAATATGATAGATGGTTATATGTGTATACACATATAAACATAGATGATTAAATATACTGCTCAAGAATTAGGGGATATTTTATCGCTTCATATTCATTTTGAAATATCCCCTAATTTTTGTGGGCAGTGTAATACAAGTAAGGAAAAATGTTATTAAATCTAAGTGGTGAGTGACTATAAGGTTGGTCTGTTTTCTCAAAGTTTTTATATTTGAAGATTTTCTTAACAAACCTCAGGGGAAAACAACTACTGTCCATTTTGCAATCACCGTTTTTATTAACTATGAACATGAAATTTTTTTATTTTAAAAATCTATGTCTCTTGAGTTTGGGAAATTTAAATCAATTAACTAGACTCTACGTGAGATAAAGGATTGGATTTCTAAACCTGTTAAGCTTGAGTGGCCAAACTGTTTCCCACAGTTCACTACAAGGAAGCAACGATGACAAACCTCCAAAATGCCGTGTGGAATTACAACTACTCCAATAAGTGTTTGTTACACTCACTTTACTGTAGGGCGTGTTCTCGTTCACTCCACCCTGTAGCACCCTCCCTGGGCCCCAGGATGGGGACAGGCACAGTCTCCGGGCCAGGAGCTTCCAGACCACACAGGAGATGGACAAAGTTGAGCGTGTCAAGTATACTGGCACCGTGATTCCAGGGACCCAAACACAAAAGGGAAAACAAAGAACGCAGCGGTCACTTCACTGGAGGACAATGAAGGACGGCAGGACAGGATTCAAAAGGGGAGCCTGTCAGTCCAAGAGGTCGTGAAGGGGTGATTTACACAAGGGCGGCAGGGTGAGGGAAAACCAACAATGGATGCGGAAGCTCCCAACTGGGGGACCTGTTACCACCCCTCAACGTGGACGGAGCAGGAGGAGGGGGCACCGTCAGAACTCAGAGAAAGTTGTTGCGGTTGGTTTTTGGTTGAAATGAGTAACATTACAACCACTCAAAATCAATCTCCATGTCTACAGCTCTCTGATGACTTTAGTGCTGAGCATAAGAGGCTGTTTTCTGCCTCAGCTCACACTATTCCCCTTGCTTAGCATGTCCTTTGCTTTCCTGTAGTGGATACCTGTCTTCCTGCTTTCTCCAACTCCTTCAAGGCCCTCTCCAGCATTACGCACTTTGCTGGATAATACTGTTGGCCGACCACTACCCTGTCCTCCATCCACAGAAGCTGAACTTTAAAGGATTGCATCAATCTACCTTTCTGGCCCCCAGTGGGTGGCATCTGTGGGAGGTGAGAAGTGGAAGGGAAGAAGGCGCCAGGGTCTTCCTCTGCTGGCTCCCTCCCTGTTTGGGTCACTGCAGACTGCCTGTATCTTTCGACCAAAAGCAACCAGTACTTTCTTCAATTCTCAATCTACTATCATATAAAATATTTGGAAGATTGGTTTTTTTTTAGTCTTAAATAATTATATTGTACTTTTTTTTTTTAATTTTTTTTTATTTATTTATTCATTTTAGAGAGGAGGGGGGAGATAGATAGAGAGAGAGAGAGATTGAGAGAGAGAGAGAGAGAGAGAGAGAGAGAAGGGGGAGGAGCAGGAAGCATCAACTCCCATATGTGCCTTGACCAGGCAAGCCCAGGGTTTTGAACCGGCAACCTCAGTGTTTCTAGGTTGACGCTTTATCCACTGCGCCACCACAGGTCAGGCTATATTGTACTTTTATCACAGAAATGAGAAGGCTTTAAAGCAGGGTTATTTTTCACAAATACGAATTACGTATTTTGTTCATAAGCATGAGTGATAGTATGTGGCTTTAAATGTCTTAATGATATATATTTTTTAATTTATAGAAAATACTATACTCTGTTGACCTTTTTAATATTCTGCTTTCTCATTGGCTACCTATCCTCAACTTTTCTTCCATATTAGTAGAAGTGGTTACAGAAAGAGGAAATGCCAGCCAGTCAGAAAACAGAATATTGAAAAGGTCAATATTGTGCAGTTTTCTGCTATAATTCATAAAATCATTACGCATCCAATATTTCATCTTGGGACCAAGATAGTAGTGAGAACAGAAAATGGCACAACATTAATTCATCTTGGTGACAAATACTGTAATGAGAAAGGAAGTATACAAGCTACAAATATTTGGTTGCCATTTAAAAAATATCTTATAGCCTTTATAATATAAAAAAGTAAACTCATACTTTCTATAGTTGAGCCCTTTCACTAAATAACTACTGTCTTTTAAATTAATAGGGTTTTTTGGGGACTAAATTGCAATCAGGTTTACTTTCCAAGAGAGCTAATGGTATCACTAGATTACAATACATAAATATAGAAGACATTTGTCATAAAAAAGTAAATGACCGGCCCTGGCCGGTTGGCTCAGCGGTAGAGCGTCGGCCTGGCGTGCAGGGGACCTGGGTTCGATTCCCGGCCAGGGCACATAGGAGAAGCGCCCATTTGCTTCTCCACCCCCAGCCCCTCCTTCCTCTCTGTCTCTCTCTTCCCCTCCCGCAGCCAAGGCTCCATTGGAGCAAAGATGGCCCGGGCGCTGGGGATGGCTCCTTGGCCTCTGCCCCAGGCGCTAGAGTGGCTATGGTCGCGACAGAGCATCGCCCCCTGGTGGGCAGAGCGTTGCCCCTGGTGGGCGTGCCGGGTGGATCCCGGTGGGGCGCATGCGGGAGTCTGTCTGTCTCTCCCCGTTTCCAGCTTCAGAAAAGTACAAAAAAAAAAAAGAAAAAATGAAAAAGTAAATGACCAAAATTTTTATTTTGGTTAATATTTCGCTTTAAATATTTATATCACCATGCCTGAATCAGGGCATCCCTAGTAGCTATTTCTCTCTCTTTCTCTCTCTCTCTTTTTCATTTAGAATATTAAATTTAATGAGGTGACATTGATCAATAAAATTATATAGGTTTTAGATAAATATTTCTATAGCATTTGAACTGTTGATTGTGTTTTGTGCCCATCACCCAAAGTTAAATGATTTTTCTTTCATCACCATATATTTGTTTCTCTTTACTCCCCTTTTCCCTCCTCCCACTCATTCTGGTAAAGACTTTACTTTTATCTATGTCCACGAGTCTCAGTTTTATATCCCACTTTTGTTTGAAATCATATAGTTCTTAGCTTTTTCTGATTTACTTATTTTACTTAGTATAATGTTCTCAAGGTCCATCCATGTTGTCACAAATGGCAGTATGTCATCATTTTTTGTGGCTGAGTAGTATTACATTGTATATATGTACTACATCTTCTTTATCCAATTCTGTATCTAGGGAGACTTTAATTGTTTCCATGTGTTGGCCATTGTGAATAATACTATAATGAGCATGGAGGTGCATGTGTCTTTGCATACCAATGTTTTTGAGTTTTGGGGGTAGACATGCAGTAGAGGGATTGCTGGGTCATATGGTAGTTCTATTCATAGTTTTTTGAGGAAACACCATACTTTCTTCCATAATGGCTATACCAGTTTACATCCCCACCAGCAGTGAATGAGGGTTCCTTTTTCTCCATAACTTCTCTAACACTTGTTATTACCTGTCTTGTTGATAACAGCCAATCTAACAGGCATGAGGTGGTATCTTATTGTAGCCTTGATTGGCATTTCTCTAATAGCTAGTGAAAAATGAACATCTTTTCATAGATCTGTTGGCCTTTCTTATATCTTCTTGAGAGAAGTGTATGTTCAGGTCCTCTCCCCATTTTTATTTATTTATTTTTTATTTTTTTACAGGGACAGAGAGAGAGTCAGATAGAGGGATAGATAGGGACAGACAGACAGGAATGGAGAGAGATGAGAAGCATCAATCATCAGTTTTTTGTTGCGACACCATAGTTGTTCATTGATTGCTTTCTCATATGTGCCTTGACCATGGGGCTACAGCAGATCGAGTAGCCCCTTGCTCGAGCCAGTGACCTTGGGTCCAAGCTGGTGAGCTTTTGCTCAAACCAGATGAGCCCTCGCTCAAGCTGACTATCCTCGGGTCTCGATCCTGGGTCCTTCCGCATCCCAGTCCGACGCTCTATCCACTGTGCCACCGCCTGGTCAGGCCTCTCCCCATTTTTAAATTGCATTCTTTGCTTGTTTGTTACTGAGCTTTGTGAGTTCTTTATATATTTTGGCTATTAACTCCTTATTGGAGCTGTTGTTTACAAATATCATCTCCCATTTAGTTGGCTGCCTGTTTTGTTGTCAGTTTCTTTTGATGTGCAGAAGCATTTTAGTTTGTATTGGTCCAATGAGTTTGTAAAATTTGTATTTTTTCAGTTTGCTCACTTTTAGTGTTAAAAAATGGTGCTGGGCAGCACCAGGTATGTGATTTGTGAAATTGCAAATTACTTTCCTGCTTGGGAAGGGCCATTGTCTTACTAATATTTGCTAGAGGAAAGGTTTTCGCACCAGAAAGTTTTTGAATAGGAGAGGAGGCAGAGAAAGAAGCCATGTTTGCAGAGTGAGAGCAGAGAGAATGCAGAGTGCTGAGGAAGAAGCCAGTTTGTGCAGAGAAAGAGAAGGTGTGCAGATGGGGAACCAGAGCTGAGGGGCTTTTGCAAGCTCCACTGAGACTGGTGGGGCCTTTGATTCTAGAAGGAACAGAGAAGATTCTCCTGGTTGTGGAATCGGATAATGTGTCAGGGCTTTGTGGGCTGTGAATGAACGAAGAAGGAAGTGTTCTCCCTGTGTGTTTGCTCATCAGCCAATGCAGGACTTGAATAAAGGAATGGCCCAGCATTCTTTGGCTCCACTGTTTATTTACCATCTGCCCGAATCTAATGGGAACCTGCATGTGCATGGCCGCAATGGTGGTGACTACTGGTCTTACAGTTTGATATAGTCCCATTCATTTATTTTTGCCTTTACTTCCCTTGCCTTCGGGGTCAAATTCATAAAATGTTCTCTATGGTCAAGGTTCAAGGTTCATGTTTTCTTCTATATAATTTATTATTTCAGATTTTATATTTGGTCTTTAATTCATTTTGAGTAATTTTTGTGCATGGGGACAAGGTGTAGTCAAGTTTCATTCGTTTGCATACGGCTTTCCAATTTTCCTAGCACCATTTGTTGAAGAGGATTTCTTTTCTCTGTGGTGTGTTTTTGAACAATAATCCTTTGTCAAAGATTATTTGTCTATATGGGCTCTCAATTCTGATCTCAAATAAATGCTTGCTGCCTCTCACTTTGAAAGATAAGTTTATTTTTAGGTTAACAGTAGTATTTGAGGTCTCTTAACATCATAAAAAGAAACACTGTGGAAGGAGGTGAGAATGGCTGGATGAGAAAATGGTGATGGAAATGAAGTAGAGGAAAAAGAAGGGAATCGAATATAGTACTCTGCATCTGAAGAGAATGTTGATGATGCTGTTTTTTGGGTTTTTTAGAATATTATTTGGAAAGCTTCACTAAATTAAGTTTTTTTTTTTAAATAAGTCTACCAAACAACTGCATAGAATATTTCCCAGAACATTTATTTTGAAATGGGAGATGATCCTGAGAGACTGTGAACTTCCATCTTTGATTTTTTTTTTCTCCTGGCAGATCATTGGACATTTAAAAAAAAAACAAAAACCCTGTCAAATCTGCTGGTCCAGTTCTTTGATGTTCAACTAGTTCTTCTTAGAGTGAATGCAACTAGAATGCTGAGTGACTTACTACCTCCTGCCTTTTTACCATACTTTATTTTCTACTAACAAATACCATCTTGTGATGCTAAAGAGTGCCTTTTCCCCGCTAAATCCTGGAGTGCCTTATGAACTAGGAGTGTAGGAGTCGCTGAAATAGAACTCTCTCTGGGGTGGACTAAGACAGCTGTTAGCCTTGCAGAAATGTTGCACAACAGCCTGAGTGCAAACCAGGGAAGGGTTCTCAATCTAATTGAAACTGCAAGAAGAATTACTTATTTAATTATTATTTATGAAATAATTATTTAATTATTATCTTGGGGTGACCTTGGTTAATAAAATGATATAGGTTTAAGATTCTATATCATCTGTTGTATTGTATGCTCCGCCCCAAGTCAAGTCTCTTTCCATCACCATTTACTTCTTCGTCCTCCCACCCCCCTTTCCCTCTGGTAATCATCAGACTCTGTTGTTTGTGTCTACAATTATATTTTTTGCATAATCACTTCAACTTTTTCCTCCAGCCATGCAACCCCCCACCCCGACTGCTGTCAGTCTGTTCTCTCTTTATGAGTCAGGTTCTATTTTGTTTGTGTTTATTTTGTTCATTAGAGTTCACATATGACTGATCTCATATGGTACTTTTCTTTCTCCGACTGGCTTCTTTCTCCCCCCCCTCTTTTTTTTTTTCTTTTTCGGACTGGCTTATTTCACTTAGCATAATGCTCTCCAGGTCCATCCATGCTGTTGCAAAGGATAATATTTCCTTCCTTTTTACAGCTGGGTAGTATCCTATTGTGTAAATATACCACTGCTTTAAAAAAAAATCTTGTTTTTATTGGAGTGAAGGGGACTCAGCAAGAGGGATGGAAGGACTGAGCCAAAAAGGACCAAAAAGAAAAAGAACCTCATGGACATGTACCACTGTTTTCTTATCCCTCATTTACTGATGGACACTTGGAATGCTTCCTGATCTTGGCTATTGTAAATAACACTGCAATGAACATAGGAGTACATATATTCTTTCAAATTTGTGTTTTGGGTTTCTTCGGATATATTTCAAGTGGAATCACTGGGTCATAAGGCAGTTCCATTTTTAATTTTTTGAAGTAATTCCAAACTGCTTTCCACAGTGGCTGTGCCAATTTGCATTTCCACTAACAGTGCAGGAGGTTCCCCTTACTCCAATATTTGTTGTTTGTTAATTTCTAGATAGTCATTCTGACAGTTGTGAGGTGTTATCTCATTGTGGTTTTAATTTGCATTTCTCTGATGTTTAGTGACATTGAGCCTCTTTTCATATATCTGTTGGCAATCTGCATGTCCTCTTTGGAGAAGTGTCTATTCAAGTACTTTGCCCATTTTTTAATTGGATTACATTTTGGGAAGTTGAGTTTTATAATTTCTTTATAAATTTTGCATATTAACCCCCTATCAGATGTATTCTTGGTGAGTATGTTCTCCCATTCAATGGGTTGTCTTTCTATTTGTTGATGGATTTTCTTTGCTGTGCAAGAAATTTTTAGTTTGATGTTGTCCCATTTGTTTATTTTTTCTTTTGTTTCCTTTGCCCAAGGTGATATATCAATATATATATAGATATATCTATATATCTATCTATCTATATATATATATATATATATATATATATATTTACAAAAAATGTCCAAGATTTTACCGTCTGTGTTTTCTGGTAGGATTTTTATGGTTTTATGTTTAAAATTAAAGTTTTTAATACATTTTGAGTTTATTCTTGTGTATAGTGTAAGAAAGTCTAGTTTTATTTATTTATTTTTGCATGTATCTGTACAATTATCCTAATACCATTTATTGAATAGACTATCTTTAACCTATTGTATGTTTTTGCCTCCTTTGTCAAATGTTAATTGACTGTTAAGGTGAAGGTTTATTTCTGAACTCTCTATTCTGGAAGAAACATTTAAGTTGATAGACTAATTGCTGAGGCTGGCATTAATTTTTTAAAAACCCAGGGCTGCTTCTTTTCTGTTAGTGAGTACAGCCACTCTGTTACAGTTATTAGATCCTGTTGCTTCCTCATTTAAGAGTTGAGAAAACTGAAGTTCCCAGCACAGACTATGCTTGAGAGAACTGGGTTGAAAACATGCCCTCTGAGTTTCTGGTTGCTATTTATCTTTTGAGTCACACTACAAACTGGAACATCAGCTGCAAACTAATTACTTAGGACCAATGTGAGAGAAAGAGTACACCAATGGTGTGCACCGTTTTCAGAAACTAGGCAACTCAGGGAAGGTCGCCATATGATCCTGACTCAGCTTGACCCTACATAGTTTAAGAACTCAAGATCCAAGAGCCAGAGGTAGTGGAAGTGAAAACAGTCTTATGCCTTTAAGAAACAGCAGATTGTGAGTCAGTGAAAGTTTACACTGATTAGTTTGCAGTGGGTTCCTCTTGCCTAACCCTTGTTTCATTCTGGAATGTCACATTAATTGGTTCTTAATTGAACAACATGCTTCTAATTTTCAAAACCCAGTAGAGTATAAAATGGAAGGAGTCAGACTCTTGCTCTTTGGAATAAAAAGTCTTATGAGGAAAGATACAGTTCATAAGGATTAAACTCTCACAGAGGATGGGAACTGTCACACAGACACTTCTGAACTCAGCACTGTAAGTTATAGCTCTTCAGGTTGTCGATTTTTACATGAAAAGCCATTTAATGCTACTTGTTTGAAGGAGAACATGATCCGGAGGGATAAGATAATGACTAAAACTTCCCCAGCTACTCGATTTCTGGAAAACTAAGATCTCTAACTATAGCTGGGTGTTGTACATGGTTAATTATCCATTTCCTCTATAAATAAATAACTTGTTTTTAATTTGTGTGTTTAAAGTAAGCCATCATCGGGTGGTAGCTAGTTAAGTCCTACACATGAGACTTTCTCATCTGCAATTAAGTTTGGACCAAAAGGTTTACTTCTCACCTGAAATTAAAAACCTGTTTGTTCATGTTTTCTCTTTGGAAATCTTCCATGTACAGGCAAGTTTATTTTTCTATTCTGGAGAAATATTATTTTTAAACAGGGGCTGTGTTCTGAATTCATATGGTGTGAAAAGTCAGAGATAGAAGGAAAGTTGGCTTCTTGCAATAAATAAACCTTTTTTAAAAACTTGTCGAGTTTCTGAGTTTTTCCCCCAATACCACTGTGCCTGGGGGAGAGCATCATGCAGAGTTCCTTAGATCAAAATACTTAAAAGAGTTAGGTCCTCGCTTTCTTTCAGTCATATCTGTATCCCACTTGTTCACTTTATGAGAGAAAGAAGGGTTTTTCTAATTCCATGCTTAAACAGAATTCATTTATCAAAATTGGGTTATTTCTACCTCTTGCATCAGAAGTAGAAGTTACATTCTTTCTTCCCTTTGCATCAGAAGATATGGTCTCTTTGGCACTTGGCTAACAATTGATAATGCAATCAGTAGAGACTTTGCTTCTTCTTTTAGACATGTACTGGTCCTGTGGTTATTTTAAAAGTAGACTGAAAAGGGAAGAAACAGTCCATAAGACACAGCCATCTTAACTAGATTATTCTGATTATATTCTGTGTTATGATGAGATTAATGTATTATAGATTAAGATGCAGTGAGATTGTGATTTTTTTAAAAAAAAAACCTGAGCATCACCAATAAATCAAACACAACTCTTGCTTCTCATTAATCAAGAATCTTGTGGAAATTGCATTCTTTAAAAATAGTCTGAAATAAAAGTCAACCCAAGGTGTCTCTAAGAAACACATAGTGATCTCAAGTGAGCTTACTCTGAAGATCTCCAGCAGTGGAAGACCTCTGACTCCCTATCCTTGTGGCAATTTACTATGACACCTTGATCACACGTCTTCAAGCTAATGACTCATTCACTCAGCACCCATTCCTTCTGCTTTAACAAGATCTGAAACTTCACTAGGACTGAGTCTGGTATCAGAGCTGCAAGCCTGGCAGCAAGGCAGCCACGAGAGATAAATGTTTCCCTGGGTACAAACTCAATAAAAAGTGCAACATTTGACAAAGAAGAATGTCTTTGGCAGCCCTGCTCAATCTCTCTAAAAATTGACTCTGCAGGGTACAAGAGCAAAGCCCAGATAATGACAGCTACAAAAAAGCTTTTGTAAGCAAAGTAATCAGGCCCGTGTCAGCTGCTCTCTCCTTTCATGATCTCTCGCCTGTACAGTTGGTAAAACCTGATCAATGAGATACTTTTCGACATCGATGGCAAATCATCAATCAGACAAAGGTGATGCTCAACAGCAAAGACCTAAACAACAACCAAAAAAGTTAAGAAAATGACCCTGGTTTGCGGAGAGAGATGCATTTGATAGATTGCAACTCTCAGAATCCTTTTGTCACCAATTGCTCATCGTGCAGACTCCAGTCACTATTTTATGCAAGCAGCTGTGCTCAGCTAATTTCTGCACTGCTTAGGTGTTATGGCATCTGTATCTCCAGGCTGCTCCTGGCTATGGGAAAAGTCCAGAGTCTTCCTGGGTGACCTTGCTACCCTCGCTGCTTCACCTGTAAAATAGAGGTAAATGGTTATAGGTAGAAATTATTGTTATTCAATCCATCCACTCATTTAGAAATCTTTCTCTTTCAATATATTCAATGACTAGGCTCTATGTTAGCCATTATGAAGGACTCTCACGGTGATGATGGTCCCTGATCAACATAAGGAGTGTGCTGCTAAAGGGGGCATAAGTCACACACATGTCACTGCTATATAGGTGAGGGTCTCCATAAAATTAGTATAAAGTATAAAGGTGTTCCAAGAAGAGATAAAACACTTGTGGCAGAAATTAAGAGGAATTAAGAGGAGGGGCTCTTGGAGACAGTAGTATTTGAGCTAGGCCAAGGATGTACAGTATAGAATTCAAACCTGTAGAAATGGAAAGTGAACAATGCAAATGGAAAATGTGATAGAGAGGCTTCCTGCTAAGATGCTTAAGATGTTTTAGCCCCAGGGAGGGTGGTCTGGGCATGCATGGGAAGGCTATTAACAATGGATTTCTTGCTTTAATGTTTACAGAGTGCTTATTATATACACTCCATCTTAGAGGAACTGCGTGGTGTGGTGGTAAAGAGGGAGATTCAAAAGCACAGTGCCTGGGTTCATATTCCAACTCTGCCACTTACCAGCTATATGACCTTAGGCAAATTGCCTCAGCTGTAAAATGGGGATAATTATAGTCCCTGCCCCATAGGTGGTTATGGGCCTACAACATAGTAAGTGCTCAACAAATAGCATTTTTCTATTCTAATTTTTATACCACCCTGTGGGGGTAAGTTCTACCTGACAGATGAGAGAATAGTACTGCTCAGAAACCACACAAGGGCATATTTAGCAGTCACATCAAGTCCTCTGTTTCTCAAACATGTCTCAATGCATCCCAATGATCCGGAAGTAAAAAAACCGTTAAATACATCTTAGGACCGCTATTTCGTACATAATGCAGTTGTTCTCAACCAGAGTGGTTTTGCACACACAGCTCCTCCCCCAGGAGACATTTGGCAGTGTCTGGGACAGTTTGGTTGTCACAGTTCAGTGGTGGTTAATGGGACCTAGTGTGTAGAGGCCAGTTATGCTGCTAAACATCTTGCAATGCACAGGGCAGCAGCCACAACAAAAAGTATTCAGCCCCAAATTTCAATAATGCCAAGGCTGAGAAACCTTGAAGAGAAGCTCATATTTAAATATTTAAACAAAACTCCCTTTTGCATAAAATACTTTGTAGAAAACCATCAGCAAAAGCATGTTTGCCAGTGAAAAACTGAAGTGTTGATGGAATTGTTGGGTGTTTTCCTCTTGAACAAAATGTCATGAGAAATAAAAGGATGCCTAGCAGGAACCACTTTCTTAATAAGGCAGATAGAGTAAATGATGAATTCAATAAATGTTTGATAAAGTTTAAAGAAGAAGAAGAATATCTAGCAGTATGGAGGAAGAAAAGCAAATGCAAATCACCTGAAATCATGATTTACTAAATAAAATCCCACAAAGCATTTCAGTTGCTGTAAGAGGTAAAGAATACAGGCATGCCTTGGAAATACAGCAAGTTTTGTTCTAGACCATTGCCAGAAAGTGATGATCTCAGTAAAGATAGTCACATGGATTATTTGGTTTCCTAGGGAATATAGAAGTTACTAAGGTGACCAATCGTCCTCCTTTAGGAAGGACAGTCCTCCTTTTGTAAGTTCCGTCCTCCCTTGATAAATGTCCTCCTACATGTCCTCCTTTTGATATTGGAAGACTAATCTGTAAATGTCCATATTCAGTCAATGCAGAGTCGATCCATTGCATCTGATGTGATGTATTTGTATCTCAACAAGTACTTTTTTCTCATAATTATTATTAAAAATTAATAGGCCTGTAAGCATACTTACAATATAAAATATTACCAATGTTTTTTATTATGCATTTATCGTATTATAGTGTATTATGGTTGCAATGAATAAAATGCTTCTTTTTTTACAATATTGTTTTCTTCAATTTATTTTTGTCCTCCTTTTCATTGTAAACAAGTTGGTCACCTTATGTTTACACTATATACCATAGTCTATTGAGTGTGCAATAGCATTGTATCTAAATAATAATGTACATACCTTAATTTAAAAATACTTTATTCCTAAAAACTGCTAACCATCATCTGAGCCTTTAGCAAGTTATAATCTTTTTGCTGACGGAGGGTCTTTCCTCGCTGTTGATGGCTGCTGTCGACCATCACCCTCATCAGTCAGCAGCCATCAACATTGATGAAGGCTGGGTTGGCTGTGGAAGTTTCTTAAAATAAGACAATAATAACATTTGCCACATCGATTGACTCTTCCTTTTATAACATAAATGATTTCTCTGTAGCATGCAATGCCCTTTGATAGCATTTTAGCCACAGTAAAACTTTTATCAGAATTGAAGTTAATCCTCTCAAATTCTGTGACTGTTTTATCAGCTAAGTTTATGTCATGTTCTAAATCCTTTACTGTCATACCAACAATTTTAACAGCATCTTCACAAAAAGAAGCTCCCAGTCCCCCTCCAAAAAAACCCACTTTTTTGATCATCCATAAGAAGCAATAACTCATCTATTGAAGTTTTATCATGAGATTGAAGCAATTCAGTCACACCTTCAGACTCCATTTCTAATTCTGTTTTGTTGCTATTTTCATTGTAGTTATTGCTAAAGTCTTAAACCCCTCAAAGTCATTGGCTAATCCTTGTTAGTGTAGTTATTTTGACTTCTTCCCATCAACCATTAATGTTCTTAATGGCACCTAGAATGGTAAATGCTTTTCAGAAGATTTTCAATTTACTTTGCCTGGATGCAACAGAAGAATCACTACCTATGGAAGCTATAGCCTTACAAAATTTATTTGTTAAATGATAAGGCTTGAAAGTAAAAATTACTCTTTGATCCAGAAGCTGCAGAATTTTTTGTTTATTTGTTTTTTTATGAACATGAAAACAACATTAATCTCCTTGTATAACTCTCTCTCAGAAATACTATTTTTCTCAGTAGTAGATGTCAATAGTGGGTTTCAAGTATTCAGTTGTAAACCAAGGGGGTTGGGAACCTATGGATTGCTAGCCAGATGTGGATCTTTTTATGGTTGCATCTGGCTTGCAGATAAATCTTTAGTTAAAAAAATAACGTTAAAAATATAAAATATTCTCATGTATTACAATCCATTCATTTCCTACCGCTCATGTTCATGGTTGCGGGTGGCTGGAACTAATCACAGCTATCCTCTGGGACAACACCAAATTTTTATTGGATAATGTGTAATGTACATGGGTTGTTGTATGGCTCTCACGGAATTACATTTTAAAATATGTAATTGGCGTTCATGGCTCTCAGCCAAAAAGTTTCCCTACCCCTGCTGTAAACAGATGTGCTGTCATCCAGGCTTTGTTTTTCCATTTGTGGAGCACAGGCAGAGTAGATTTTACATAATTCTTGAGATCCCAAGTATTTTTGAAATGGTAGATGATCTTTGGTTTGAACTTAAAGTCACCAGCTGCATTAGCCTCTATCAGCTGTGTCAGCCTGTCCTTTAAAGCTCTGAAGTCAGGCATTGACCTCTCCTCTCTAGCTATGGAAGTCAATCAATGGCATTTTCTTCCAATATAAGGCTGTTTTGTCTACATTGAATATCTGTTGTTTGATGTAGCCACCTTTCTTAATAATCTTAGCCAGATCTTCTAGATAACTTTCTAAAGCTTCTACATCAGCACTTGCTGCTTCACCTTGCACTTTTATGTTGTAAAGACAGTTTCTTTTCTTAAACCTCATGAACCAACCTCTTCTAACTTGAAACGTTTCTTCTGCAACTTTCTTACCTCATGCAGCTAGTATAGAATTTAAGAGTTAGGGACTTGCTGTGGATTAGACTTTGGCTTAAGGAAATGTTGTGAGTGGTTTGATTTAAATAGACAACTAAAACTTTCTGCATATCAGCAATAAGGCTAGTTTGATTTCTTTTTTTTTATTATTATTATTATTATTATTCGTTTTTAGAAGCTGGAAACAGGGAGAGACAGTCAGACAGACTCCCGCATGCGCCCGACTGGGATCCACCCGGAAAGCCCACCAGGGGCGATGCTCTGCCCACCAGGGGGCGATGCTCTGCCCATCCTGGGCGTCGCCATGTTGTGACCAGAGCCACTCTAGCGCCTGAGGCAGAGGCCACAGAGCCATCCCCAGCGCCCGGGCCATCTTTGCTCCAATGGATTCTTGGCTGCGGGAGGGGAAGAGAGAGACAGAGAGGAAAGCGCGGCGGAGGGGTAGAGAAGCAAATGGGCGCTTCTCCTGTGTGCCCTGGCGGGGAATCGAACCCGGGTCCTCCGCACGCTAGGCCGACGCTCTACCGCTGAGCCAACCGGCCAGGGCCTAGTTTGCTTTCTTATCATCAGTATGTTCACCAGAGTAGCATTCTTCATTTCTTTCAAGAACTTTTCTTTCCATTCACAACTTGGCTATTTGGTACAAAGAGCAAGCTTTTGGGCTATTCAGGCTATGACTCCCTCAGTAAGCTTAATTATTTCTAGCTTTTGATTTAAAGCACAATTCTTCTTTTCATTGGCACATTTAGAGCCTGTTGTAGGGTCATTAATTGGTCTAATTTCAATATTGTGATTCTTAGGAAACAGGGAAACTCGAGAAGAGAGGGAGAGAGATGGGAATGACAGACTAACAGAGCTGTCAGAACAGGCACATTTATCAATTAAGTTTGCTGTCTTAAACACAGTTCATGGCACCCCCAAACAATTACAGTAGGAAGAGAAAAATTGTGATCACTGATTACAGATCACTGTAACAAATACACTAGTGATGAAAAAGTTTGAAATATTGCTAGAATTAACAAAATGTGTGATACAGATACAAAGTAAGCAAATGCAATTGAAAAAAAAATGGTACCAATAGACTTGCTCAAAGCAGGATTGCTACATACGTTCAATAATTTTTTAGTGAGAGAGAGAGACAGGCAGGGACAGATAGAGTGCCTTGACTGGGAAGCTCCAGCCAAGCCCATGACCCCTTGCTCAAAACAGCAACTTAGGCTCAAGCCAGGGATCATGGGGTCATGTCTATGATCCCATCTTCAAGCTGGCCACCCCATGCTCAAGCTGGTGAGCCCACACTCAAGTCAGAGGAGCCCCTGCTCAAGCTGGTGAGCCCACACTCAAGCCAGAGGAGCCCCTGCTCAAGCTGGTGACCTCGGGGTTTGGAGCCTGAGTCCTCAGCATCCCAGGCCAATGCTCTATCTACTGCACCACTGCCTAGTCAGGCACAGATTCAATTAAACACATACACACACAAAAAAAGCAATAAAGTGAAGTATAACAAAATGAGGTGTGCCTGACCTGCCTGCTGCCTGCAGGGTTTAGAGCATCCGGCACATACATACAAAATAATAATAATGTTCATTATTTTCAACCACAGCTCAAGGCTACCACAACTGTCAAAAGTGCCAAAGAAAAAAAATTGTCTCCCTTTTCCTATTTTTATTATTATCCAACCTGTAAATATAACTCATTTCATTGATTGTGCTGTGATTATACTTCTCCTCTTTAAAAGACCATTAAATCAGGTATAAAAGACCCATTAATTTTCTACTATAAATAGTCTCATAGACACTAAATACTTTATTGTTTGAATTAGTCACCATAGTTTTTACAGATGAAATTCTCTGCGAAGCTGTGATTTTATGCCTTCTGTTGGCCACTTTCATCTTTCCCCAGTCCTGGGAACAGTAACTTAGTTTCTGAACACATTAAGTGTGTTGTAAATAGTGCAGATCTCCACAGCGCCACCATGATGAACTGATCGACCTTGTTGCAGTGTCATAAATTTGTAGGCGTCTAATAAAAGCTGCCACATGCAGCCAGACATGTTTGCTCTGAGACTCACTAGGCAGATCAACTAAGAACCTCACTTTGCTCATACTTTCTCTACCATCACTCCCATCTCTGTTCCTGGAGACACACCATTACATTATTCGATCTTAATAACAAGGAGAGTTATGAAAAATCTTTTATGTAACACTTGCCGACATTAAAGCACATTTAGGAACATTATCTTATTTGTTCATAATAATATTTTGAGCGTAGAGTGTTAGCACTTATAAAATGATTTCCATTTTGTAGATAAGAGAACACGGGACTACCTATTTAGTCATATAAAAATCTCTTCCAAAGCCTGAGGTCACCTAAGACAAGCAAGACTTATAGGAGATGTTCTCGTGGCAGTGTAGGGTCTTAGCTTGGTTTTCCCCAGAACCAGAACCTACCCAGATTTAATTTTAAGTAGTTTGGGTAATGATGCCGGAAAGTACAAGGGACAAAGTGGGGAAAGAAAGCAAAAACGTAAAGGGTGCTCTGTGGCCATGGTTACACTGTGCACTGCTGGGCAATCCTGTGGGGAAACCCTGCAGAGAGTGTGGAGTGATCATCCTTGAAGGTGAGGAAACTGGAGTATTAATGCTCCAACTCCCATCCATTGTTCTTGAAGGCTATGTTTTGCAAGGCACACAAGATGAGCTCTCCGGCACCCTTTTCAGGCTGGAGAAAACTCCACGAGTATCACATGCTTGCGTAGGACGTCAAGACAAGCCAATGGGAGCCTGAGTGCTCAGGTACGTGCTCCCGTGTTTGAAATCACCAATGTTAACTGTCTTAGTACAGTGCCAACCTACTCAATGGGAATGTGGAAATGGATCTTAGTTCTCTTTTCTGTGCCATTGTGTCCCAACATCTCTGTGATTTGTATTTTTTAATTGTAACAGACCCTCTCCTCTGAACTCTGAGCCTTTTTACCTTTAGATGACATTCCTCCCCCATTTACTGGTGGGACACCCCCTCCTCTCTTCAAAGTGTCTTCTCAGATTATAGATTTACTCCAAGGCCTGTCTGAATAACCTAAAGCATCTCTTTCCTTAGGAGGCAAAGCAGATCAATGTTCTAATCAACAGTGGTCCCCAAACGTAGCCCTAGGCCAGGGGTTGGGAACCTATGGCTCACAAGCCAGATGTGGCTCTTTTGATGGCTGCATCTGGCTCGCAGACAAATATTTAATAAAAAAATAATGTTAAAAATATAAAACATTCTTATGTATTACAATCCATTCATTTCCTACCGCTCATGTTCATGGTTGCGGGTGGCTGGAGCCAATAACAGCTGTCCTCCGGGACAACACCACATTTTTATTGGATAATGTGTAACGTACACGGGTCTTTGTATGGCTCTCATGGAATTACACTTTAAAATATGTGGCGTTTATGGCTCTCTCAGCCAAAAAGTTTCCCGGCCCCTGCTCTAGGCCGATATGTGGTTTGGTTTGACCCAGCCATGGCTTTTGAAGTTTTAATTAGCTATCAAAGTCTTTAAAAAATTAAATTATTCCAAGCTAAAGTTTTGAATTTTATTCTCCTGAGGCATCAGATGATCTGGCCACACCGACACTTGTGAAAGGAAAATGATCTGCTGGAGGGGGCAGAGTCTGCCCATCTAGACAGAGCGCGCAGTCTCCGGGTAGAACACCTCTGCCTCTCCCGCACTCAGCCGCCCTCACTCACTGCAGCCCCCTGCCTGCTCTGCCAGGCTTTTGAATTTATGACACCCGACTTATAGCCCATCAGAGGAGAAAGAGACATTACTTAGAGGTTACGGTTTTTATTTGTTATTGGCTGTCAGTGTCCTTGGAATCACACTGTTTAATGTGTAATTATTCTTAGCACTTCCCTAACCTTCAAGCTCTGTAAGAAAGGAAGGGTGTTTTGAGAGCTCTGTATGAGGAATGACACAAATTGTTGTATAAATCTGCATTTAATTTTCATTAGAATTTTCCTAGGCCATGCTTGAACCTTAAATCCTACAAAGTAAAAGCAAATCTATGTTTGAAATAGAAATTGCCAGAAGAACAAGGACAACATTTTAGACAATTCCATCGAGACATGTGAAGTCCTAGCAGGACTCATCTTTCCATTGTCTCTAAGTTGGAAGCCACCTGTTCCTCGTGACTGTCCGAGGGTTGGAACAAGACTCTCTGAGTTTAATTAAGTTACACGTGTGGGGGGAACATGCTTTGCAGCAGCAGCAGTTAGATTATTAATGGACTCCTATATATTGAAGGGTTCACATTTTTGAAAGGCTAATTATAATATCATTTTAGTTCTAAAATATTGCTTTGCAAGTGTGGGAGTTGTGTCATGTATTATTAAAGAAACCCTTTTTTCTCAATCTGGGGGAAAATATTGGTTTGGCTATGGTCATCCTTAATATTCAGTTATTTCCCTTGCTTTTTTGTACCTGTTGCTTTGGACTCTTGAAATAGAAAAATATGCTCCGTGGCTGTCAAATACCAAAATGCTACATGGGAGTGTCTTTGGATTCTCCTGATTTTTTTTTTTTTTTTTTTTTGATGAGGAAAGTCAAACTGCTGACAGATTGAATAAACTAAATGTTATGTTTTTCTTCGCTACCTGAAACCAATGATGTTATCAGCTGTACAATTTCAACATTTCCAGGGAAAGATTGAAGTAGCTGTCTAATGAGCTCATTCTGGAACCCATGCTACCTTCACCTGGGTATAGACGCACAAGTGGGGCTCCGGTTGATTGTGATGGCAATCACATGATTTTTGAGATTCAAAGATCTAATTTAGAGTCCTCGTGTTGGAAGCTCTGTTTACTGTGCATTCCAAACGGGAATGGGCACACATACCTTCTACCCACATATCCTCCCAGTGAAAATCCCGATCTCTCCGTGACATTTCAGGTGTGCCAAATCAGACAGCATGAGCCTACAGGAAAGAAAAAAAGAAACGTGAATAGTGAGTAATTAGAATTTGCATGCACTGAGAAGAGCCTTAGGGAGAAGAGGTGCTGTTCAAGCAGCACCTACTAGGAGCAGCCTTCCACTGGCCCAGGGCTAGTCTGGAAGCCGTGATCGGCAAGAGCTGCTACCTGCATTATCGCTCTGCCAGCCCAGCATCTCCGTAAGCCTGTCTAGACAAGCCTTGCCGCAGCTGGCTCAGTACTTGCTATGATCCAGGCTCAATTTCCTTGCATTCAACTTTAATGTACTTTATTTTATATATATAAACATACTGCCTGACAAAAGTGCTAAACCCAAGGAGAAGGGCTTCATGTGGCCTGGAAGATGACCAATCCCTAAGGCCACTCATGTCACCCTTTCACCTGGGGTCATGCTTTCTCTTGCACCATGAGTGGGAAAATTGACATGACCAATCCCTAGTAATCAGACAGATTCAGCCATCCAATCCTTTGTTTAGGCAGTTGTACCAAGTCCTATTATTGTGGGACTAGAGGGGTGTCCATGGAAACCAAAACCACACAAAGTATCCTCTGGCCTGGGCATCCCAAGGCCAAGGGTGTTCCCACATTTTTAGAGCGTGTGGCAGAAGTTCAGTTCTGCACTGTCTTCTCTCCTCATCCCCAGAGGCTTCTGGCTGACAGAGAGCCGACTTCCTCCTGAACCATCAAGAGCGAGTGCCATAACATTTGATGGCAAATCTACCCTACCACCTTACCCAGACCAAAGCCTCCTTCAGTGATTGCTTACATGTTTCCAGTTCTAACTTGCGGCAATTAGTTAGCACCTCACCCCTGGTTTGCTGTTACATTTTATGTTTAATCTTTATAGTAAATCCAGTTCTCTGATTCATCTGGCTTCAGCTGTTTAATAGTTGAGAGACGAAGGAAAGAAAACTTGTACCACTTTTGCATAACCTGTGAACAATATTAAGACAGTCAAAAAGAATAAAAATGCCCAGACAATGTGCTCATAAGACTGTCCCAAGACTGGTGAGGATATGATAATGAAGAAGAAAAACAGCCCTTGTTGGATGTCAACTATGAGCTAGATAGACTCTGATCTGACTCTACATGGGCTGAAAGCTGTCTCAAGTTGGCCACAGTTAAAGATGAATCTGTAACTTTAAACAGGAAGAAAGCCTTGAAAGAGATTAGACTCAGAACCTGGTATACTAGAGGTTACAGCTTGTACCACGGCTAGAAATTCTGGGGGGACAAGCAAAGTTGCTTGATTTGCTCAGGCTGAGACATATGCCAGCCAATGAAGTGAGTGAAAGCAAGTAATGGTTTGTTATTAAGGTCTCTTTGGGATTTATTAGAGTTATAGAGTTGGGGGGTACAGGAAGAAGGGGGAGAGGTGGTGAGTTTTTAAATGGCTCCCTATTTCTCATTATCCCAGGCAGAAAATATAAGCTGTCAGCCTGCCTGGTTTATGAGTTATTGAGCCCTCAATCTAAAATTTGACTTTCCAATGGAAGGAACCCTGTTGCTTGAGGCTCCTCTGATCAACATCTGTGGTGCCTCTGGCTCTGAGAATATGGGTACCGGAGACCTAGGGAATGCCGTAATAACCTCCTCAGGCCTTTGAACCTTACAGCCTGTGGCTCCACCGCTACAGGAAGGAAGTAGTGATGGGTTCTTCCTTGTTTTCTATTCCTGGCTTTGGAACTGGAGAACAATTGTTTAATGTAATTTCTTCTTCCCCTTTATTAATTCTAATTCCACTTCCATCCCACCTGCAGTCTATGCCACCCATGGCAACTTAACCTAAGATCCTAAGGTGCACGGATTATCTCTGAGCAAGGGCAGAGGCATCGAGTTCTGTAGTGTGAAGGCCTCGGTGCAAATGGGAGGTTTTCTGTACCTTTTGCAAGTGGGAATGATGATCCATTCAACTTTAGGCTACAATTCATCTGTATAATCCTTGTCTTACATGTCTGGTATGGCATCTCTTTTCCCTGGGGCTACACTTTGTCACCATCCAGAAAACTCTGAGTTGCTAGGTAATGTCCTCCAACCCACAGAAAGCAAGAAGGAGCCGTGGCTGGCCTCCATCTGGCGCCGCCCTGACTTTGGAGGGAGCCAGAGGATCCAGGTCAAAAGATAAGAAGAGCCTCAGCTCCAGGTGCAAAGGTGTGGATGTTTGGCTGGGTGAGAACGAAAGGAGGTCAAAGGAGATAAGAGATAGGTATCAGTTACACATCATGGTGCCCTTTGGAACACTGGCCGTTCAGGAAGTGCTTCAGGATGCTCAGACGCTTTTCACAGTGCTCCTGTGCCCGCTGTGTCCCCGAGGACCGGGCAGCCCCTGCAGTGTCCCCAGGGGAGGCTCACACGCCATGCAACTGATCTTTCCTCTCTCTCTCCTCCACTGTTGTGACTTCTAAACCATGTCTCTGTCCTCCTTTAAAAACTCCTGCTCAAGTGAAACTCATGATTCCCACGTCAGCTGCTCTGCAACCAGCAACCCTCACTCTCAACCTTCATTAAAGTGGTTAGCACTTGGCTCACTGTCTTTCTCTCCAGCTCCACACACGCCATTGTTTTCATCGCAGGCCTCATTCAACTCCTCCACCTTGGTTCAGGCCTCCTTGTCCCCACCATTCTCCACTGTCTGCCTCAGGTATCTCCTCTTCCTCCTCCCAACCCAGTTCTCCATCAGACTTCTCACCCTCGTATACAGCACTATTATCCCCATTACCAAGTCCAAAAACCCACGACTCGTCCTTCATTCTTCTCTTCTAGCTGTTCAGTACATCGGCAAGTCCTGCTAGTTTTACCGGCAAACCTAGGCAAGCATGTCCACTTCCCTCCACCCTCCCATCACCCGCCGCATCGAGCTACTACCCTCTCCCTGTTGGACTGCCCAGAAACTCTGGGGGCTTCTTGGTTCCAGCTCTTGCCATCTCTGAGCCATTTTCCCCAAGGAGCCAAAGTCATCTTTTTTAAATGTGGCTAGAATCATGTAGATCTATCATGACAGTTGCCTGCTGAAAACATGTCGATGGTTTTTCTTTTTCTTTTCTTTTCTTTTCTTTTTTTTTTTTTTTTTTTTTTTTTTTGCTCTTTAGAAAAACTCCAAATTCCTTGTGATAGCCAAAAAGATCTTACAAAAGTAGGCCAGTGTCTCCCTAACTGTCCTGTTCTAATTCTAGCCCCAAGCATAGTGGCCCCCTTTCCCTACCTCAACTCATTCTTCCCTCTGTCTGGACTGTTCTGTTCTGGACATTACTGGCTTATCTGCATCCTTTAACTCACAGTCCCGTTGTCACTTCCTTCAAGAAGTTCTCCCTGACCATTTCCTCTCCCCATCCCTGAGCTCTTTTTGCAACACCCTGCTCGTTGCCTTCTTATGAAGCATCATAATTATCTTGTGGGTTTGTTTGCTTTTTATTTCTGTCTCCCCCACTACGACATAAGCTCAAGGAGGCCAGGACCTATTGTACTTCCGGAATATCTAGCCCCTGGCACGGTGCCTGGAATTTCCTGGAATCTCAACAATTCTTTGAAGACAATATTTTTTCCTAAACTGTAAAATTACTAAAAGAGTTTTGTCAAGCATTCTGATTTTGCTGAAAATCTCATAAATATTATGGATTTCCATCTTACTTAAATCTTTTTTTGATACCAAAGATTTAAGTTTAGGACAAAAATACATTTGGTAGTTATTCAACATCTATAGATTTTGTTTTATGTAAAGGCATCTTTTTTGGGGGGAATCCTAAATTTTACTTGTTCTACAGTATCATACAGAAATTTCAGTTTTTAAAATTCTTGACTTTTTTTTTCTCATTCAAGTAATTTTAAATGCTTTGATGAAAGACAGCATTAAAATTCTGTTATGTCATAGGTACCTTATTTCTCTGAAAAAACTCAGAGCTTACAGAAAAAATCCCTTGGGGGGGGGGTTTATAGAGCTGAGTGTCACAAGTAACATGGTAGGAGTGACATAAGTAAGGCTGCATTTCGTCCCCAGATACGCATCTACCACGGTCATGCGTTAACGTCCTTAATTTTATTTTAAGAAAACTACTGCCCTTTCGTGATGATTATTGGCCAGAGCACCACTTCTAACATCTTTTTCTTCACTCCTTGTCTGTTTACTATAACATGTGGCGCACTCTCCCTAGAGTTTTCTTAATGCAAAGTCACACATACATGTTAGAGTTCAAATAAATAAATCCTTGCCTACTCACTGTTTATATCCCAAAGCTCCCGCTGACCAGCTGGCACACATACAGCCTCTCAGGGTTTGGGGGCTTGATTTATTCTACAGTCTCTTAATTCATACATATGATGCCACTGCTGTATATTATAGGGGCAGGGCCGTCTCTTCTATAAATCATGAAATCAGCTGGAAAGCCTGGCGGCCTGTTGGTGACTGTGTGCTCTGTGAACATTCATCTACACACAGAGCTGCAGTCAACAAAGTCCTGGCATCAGGCCAACCCACTAGCACTGGAGCACTTTTGCCCGCATGTCAGGTTCACCAAGTTGGACAAGTGTGAACGACGGATCACAGAGCAGCCCACACAGCCCCTGGAGGATGCAAAGGACAGTGAGGACTTCAGACTCAAGAAACTTGAGACAGACTCAGCAGAGTATCTTCTAGTAGATGACAACTGAGAAGCAGCAGCACACGCCAGATCTCCCTGGCGTAGCGGACAGGGAGAGAGAGTGGAAGGGACGTCATGGAAGGGGGGCCAACAGGCAAAACAGCGCCAGGCCCACAAAGCATAGGGCGCTGGGAGACAGCAACTAGTGGATTCTGAAGATATATGCTGTGCTCAGGCCTAGGTGTGTGTGTGTGTGTGTGTGTGTATGTGTGTGTGTGCAGATGCACCTACCAGAAATGGGCCAGCATCCTTCCCTGTTACCCCCACTTATTGGTGGGGTTATTATTTTTAAATCCTTCATCAATCTTAGGATTACATTTTTAAGTTTTCTGTAAAAATAACACACAGACTTTCTAGGAAAGAATCACACATAGACACACAAAGTTGTCTTGAAGTGCTTAAAGAGAATAACATCATATGTAAAGTCCCCCATTTACGACCCACTCCCCAACCCTATTCCCTAATTGTAGCCACTATAAAAAAAAAGAAAAAAATTCTATTAAGTTCTTTCTTATTTTCTTTGACCTTTCCCTCAAACTTCCCCTTTGTTCTCTTTCTCCAAGAAAAGATCATATTTTGAACTCAGAGCCGCATGAGTAAGGGGAGCAGCTTTCTAGCCTCTCTCTGCACGGTACTAGACCGGTCTGCCTAGAGCTGCATTTCCCCTTGAGAAAGCCCCACTGCCTATTCCAGGGAGTCCAGTCCTCGGTCATCGTTATGGAGTCCAGTCCTGGTCATCATCACAGCCCTTCTTATCTAACCACACCCCTACCCCACATTCACCATACTCCCTTATCCCATGGGTCTCTGCCCGAGCTGCCCCCTGCCGGGCAGCTGTCTCCACGCAGGCCAGCCCACCTTTCTCCCTCCCTTCTTTGCTCCGCTCTCCTTATTCTTCAATGCCCACCTCCCAGTCTCCTTTCTCTGTAAGACACGCCCTCTCCTACATCACAGCAGTTCTCTCCTTACCCCAAGTGTGTAGTGAGTCATGTGGTTTAGCATTCATTGTTTTCTAATTAATTAAGGCATGTTAATTCTATCTCCCTCAATAAAACGTTATCTTTGGGGATTAGAGAATTTGCCTTCATTCTGTTGGCTCCATAGAACCCGACAGCATAGTTGGATGCCTGGGAAAAGTCAGTGTACAATAAATGCATAGAAAATGGCCAGACGGTAGACAAAGGTTACTTTTCATTTAAATACTTATCTCCTCACTATTTTGTATACAGGATTGGCTTCTACTTTTTTTTGGTTTTGGTTTATGACCCTATAATTCTTCCCTTTTATGTGGTTGTTAAAATAGAGGTGAGATTACCTGCAGGGCATGTTACCTAACAGGCCTGGTAGATTAACTGAACCCTCCCTTTCAAGGACAAAAGAGTGTGTGTGTGTGTGTGTGTGTGTGTGTGTGTGTGTGTGTGTGTGTGTGTATGTTTTCTAGAAATTTGAAAAGATATTCTAAAAAATCAGCCCTTAGTTGCCTGACCTGTGGTGGCGCAGTGGATAAAGCGTCGGCCTGGAACGCTGAGATCGCCAGTTCCAAACCCCGGGCTTGCCTGGTCCAAGGCACCTACAGGGACTACAAGTTGATGCTTCCTGCTCCTCTTTCCCCGCTTCTTTCTCTCCTCTCTCTAAAAATAAAATGAATTCTAAAAAAAAAAAATCAGCCCTTAGAGATACAGCAGGTAGTTAAGTCCTACCTAAGGTTTGAGACCCCCTTGACTTTAACCTTAAACCTTTAATCCATATGCTATTTTAACAAGTCATAAAATGCTTCCTTTTTTTTTTTTTTTTTTCCTTTTCAGTGTAGCAGAAAATTTCAAAGAAAAGGGTAAATCCACTGGTGTACGGCATATGGAGGTCAAGATCTTACATAGATTTTCAGCATTAGGCAGAACAAATGGACTGCGAGATCACCAGGAAAACAAATTCAGAGCAGTAACCTTTTGAGGACTGAGAACAGCCAACTCGCTGGCGAGATGAAAATGGGGCTGCCTGTGAGAAATTATGCGGTGTTGTGCTTCTTGGGAAAATGTACAGCACAGAGGAGTCTACGTGTTTTCATCCGAAACTCTATTTTTAGCATTCATAATGAAAGCAAATCTGACTACATGTCGAGCATCCAGTAAATGGTTAATCGTGGTAGGGGTGGGGTAGGGCGAGCAGGATGGAAACAGAGGCTCTGGTGAGCCAAGTTATTTTTGAAATATCAAACAGACACATTCAGCCTGGTTGCTGAAGATCACTATGCAGGGTGAGAAAGAAGTAAAAAAATTGCCCGGAAAAAGTCTGAAATCACAACAAACGGAGGGCTGCGTTCTCAGCAGTGTGAAGGAAGGGAATATGGGAGAGAAAATGTCTCTCTGCATATCATCAAAACGGCAGAATATCCAGCATATGCTGCTATTTTACTTTTTTATTTTGACAGACCATTTGTGAGTAGCGATGGGTGGGGTTGTTCTCACATGTATGTTTCAGCCAAGTATGATGAATGCTCAGACTATTTCTCCTGACCTCACATGCAGTTAGTTCTCATTTCTTCTTCCTCTTGTGCCTTCTCCTACTGTTTTCTGTCAAGATGGGGTTCCCAGATAGCGCTGTCTGGGATCACATCAGAGATGTATGGAGTAATTCCGTTTTGATGTAAAATTAACCCATTTCTGAAATGTGTTCCTTTATTTTCTTTATTTGTTTTTGCAAACACAACAGAGTGAGCCACTGAGAATTTAAGTATCACAAGATTAATAAAGAAGCAAACACACACTAATGAAGATTCAACTTCTACATCCATACTTTTTTCCAGATTTTAAACAAATTACACTTATAGGTTTTTTCCCCATAGTTCAATCAGTGTGGCAGATCTTCGAGTCTATTTTATTTTCAGATTCACATTTTTTTCATTCACAAATTATAAGTTTGCACATTTCTTATTTTTAATACCGATTTGATGTTCTGTGCTGTTTCTATTTTATAGTGCATCTGAGTTATTACCAAATTTCTACTATTATATACACTAATGATGCAAACATCTGTGTAAGCTATCACTTACTTTTTTTTTTTTACGTTATGTTTACAGAGTTTTTCCAAAACTGGAATACTTAAATAAAAAGCAAATCCTATAAACTAATTGCAAATTGTCATACAGAGCGCATTGGTCAATTTGTTGTGCCAACAGTTATTGAAAATGTGTCTGCTTTCTCATGTCCCTTATAAAATAGAGATTTCTCATGTTTACTTATTTTCTAACTCCACAAATTTATTGGATGACTTTTCATTTGTAGTTCTATAATTTCAAAGGATGCTGTGATTTTTAATGTAATTATTATAGAACTTATTTCTTCATATGCTCTCTGTTTATCTTTTTTAAACATTTATTAACCATGAGTTGGGTTTTCTTTCTTTCTTTTCTTTTCTTATTTTTGGCTTAATCCCTTCACCTTTTTCACCCAGCCACTCAATCCCCCTCCCCTCTGACAGCTGTCAGTCTATTCTCTGTATCTATGAATCTGTTTCTGTTTTGTTTGTCAGTTTATTTTGTTCATTAGATTCCACATATGAGTAAAATCCTACGGTATTTGTCTTTCTCTGACTGGTTTATTGCACTTAGCATAATGTTTTCTAGGCCCATGCTATTTCAAAAAGCAAGATTTCCTTCTTTTTTCTTACTGAGTAGTAGTCCATTATGTAAATGTACATCAGCTTTTTATCCAGTCATCTACTGATGAACTCTTGGGGGATAAAATGGTGATGAAAGAAAACTTACTTGGGGTGGTGAACACACAATACAATATACAGATGATGTATTACAGAATTATACATCTGAAACCTATATAATTTTATAAACCAATGCCATCCCAATAAATTCAGTAAAAATTTATAAAAATTATTAACATACATATTTATATGAAATTATACATATTTTTATAATAGAGACAGAAGAGGAGTAGAGAGCAGATCTCTGGAGCCAAATTCCTGGATTTGAATTCAATCTCTCTTAGTATGTGGTAAACTTCAGCAAGTTATTCACTCACTCTGTGCCTCAATTTTCTCATTTGTAGAATGGTGATAACAACAGTCCCCGTCTCACAGAGCCATGAAAATTAAATGGCTTAGTATATGTCAAGTGCTTAGAACAGTGGCGGGCATATAGTAAATCTATGTAAATGTTTGTTTACTACTATAATTAAGCTTTTGATTTTATGTTTACAACATATTTTTCCAGTCTATTGTTTTCCTTTTGGTATCTATTCTATGACACTTAGTTGATAAATAAATACATCCTAAGATGTACATTTATTGCTAGGGAATATGTTATTTTATAATAACTCTCTGACTATTTGGGGGGATGTTGGCTATTTAATATTAGAGTATGGCTTCAAGTGGAGGTAGTACTCAAAATATTTAACAATTGTTTTTAGGAGCCAATCAAAATATATAACAATTGATAGGACTCAATTAACAAGAACAAAGCAGCCACCAATCAGAACAGAGTCCAACAAGTCAGAAGTTGGCATTGACCAATAAGAGTGTACTCACTAAATATGACCCCTATGCTCTAGTTGATCTTCTCTGTACTGTTAACCAGTTGTTCTATTATTATGTATTAAACAGCAATTTTTTTCAAAGCTTATTATTTCTAACTTGCAATATAGTCATTTTTTCCTTTTAAAGGGGATATTTAAGTGGTTTAATTATATTCAGAATATCTGTCTTTTACCTTTACTTCTAGTTACTTAAAACATCTAGCTACAGCGACTCTCATTAGTACCATACTAATTACAAAATAATGCCACGAATAAGTAAAGTTCAGTCTATCGTGGAGATTTCAAATGGAATATTTAATGTATACAAGCCATTTAAGCCACATGATACAGATTCAGGGATTGTTGTCACAATATTAAAACTTTATGATAAAATGTGAGAAAGACACTAAAAATCTTATTTTTCACACATGATGATAAATATTGAGGTGTCTGGAAGCCCTTGGCTATTTGAAATGAGCTTTTTCTTTGCCATTACACAGGCACAGCCATAGCCTCTGGTTATCCAAAAGTGCACTGACAAGCAAATGGAATACTCTCCACCAACTGATATCGACAGAATCCTGTCATTGCAGAAGCCAACTACGTTGATATTTGGTACCTTTTTCTCTGAGAAGTGAAGGAGTAAGTTCACGCTGTCTTTTTGGTTTATATATGTTTTGTGCTCCCATTTCACTTTCCACCTCTTACATAGTTCTCAAATTTCAAAAACTGCTTCTTACTAGGTGTGTGCCACTGGGCATGATGCTCTGAAAACGTTAAATAAGAAGAAAGCTACATTTACCAGTCATTTAACAAAGTTCCCAGATCTACGTATTATGAGGTATATAATGACTTTGTTCATCGCATTTCCCCCAATCCCTCTCTTCACTTTCGACTTTTAATTGGTGTGTTTCACTGCGTGCATATTTTTTTTAAACCTGTGAATACATCTGTAGGCAATACCAAGTGGGCTATACTTTTAGAGGGACATTCCTAGCACTCTGAAAGGCAGATAAATAAAGTCAGCACATGATGGATGAGGTCAGATACAGGCAAAAGTCACTTTAAAAGGTATGGCCTAGGGTAAATGCAGAAAGACCAGGCCTTGACAATGGCTAATCAATGAGGTTATATATTCTAAGAAAACATGTGTCGGACATGGTGGAATCAGCAACTTGAAAACCAGGAAAATGAGTGTGAGGGGGTCACATTTCAGAGTTCATGTTATCATCTGGGAGGAAGGACCCATTTCCAAAGACCAGAGAGTATTTGGGGGTAAAAACAGGGCATGAGCCTGTGTTCAAATTCCAGTTCCACCAGTTACAAGTGATTTCAGGAAAAGTTATTTAATCCTTCTGGGTTTGTTTCCTTATCTGTAAAATGCAGATGATGCTAATAATATTTACGTCATGGATATTGAAATAGGTTAATATATGAAAGCATTTAGAACAGTGCCTAACACATAAGGACTAGAGAAGTTGATCATGAGTGAAGTCTTTAGACTGTGCCTTAGTAAGCTCTCAATAAATGTTAAACTACTAATGCCTGGCCTGTGGTGGCGCAGTGGCTAACGTGACAATCTGGAATGCTGACATTGCCAGTTCAAACCCCAGGTCTTGCCTGGTCAAAGCAGATGACTATCCTGTCCGATGAGGAGATTTGAGCTTTCATGGAAATTAATCTTCATCATTCTGCAATGATTTTGATTAATATTATCTTTCTGAGAAATAACAAGATCTGCTTTTTGGACCTGCAGTACAGAGAGCCAGTTAGATGGAGGGGAATCCATTAAGATACTGTCTCTTTTTCTGCCTAGATGACAAGAAGACTACAGCAAGTCACAGTGATATCTTCTTGCAGGGAACTACTTATAATAAAACCTGTTGAACTTGCATGAGGAAGTTCTAGCAAAGACACAAGAAGGTTAGTTACTTTTGAGCACATGCATCCCACAGGACAACACTTCCAGACTATGAAAGTCTCAGGCTGCTCAATAACTTGGAGCCTGAGATCCAGATACACATACAGGACAATGTGCAGCCAAAGTCCTTCCCTATTAGCATCAGTTGCTACTCAAGTAATTGCTTATTCCAGCAAAGAGGTGGCATCCACAAAAACGTATAGTGCTCTCTTTTCTATTAATAGTATTTAAATAATTTATGTTGTTGTATCATTCGTTACATTCATTGGGTGGCAATAATTTGACAAGCCTGGCAGTGTGCAGACCTGCAAAAGGCTTGCAAGAGTCCTGCAAAAGGTCAGTCTGCTGGAGACGCGCTGGAATCGTGAGGCAGGCCTTTACTGAAACGTCCGCTGGAACTCCCACTGGGCAAATCTGTTTTCCACGGTCTTATCAGTTTAAAATTAATAAATTTTCAGCATTGATTGTTTTGACAACAAGCTCCCATTAGAAAAAAAAAAAAGTCAAAACCTTGCCTCTTGCTTGAAGCTATAATACTTTTACAGAATGGTATTCTTTGCTACCAGCTGCCAGGACCGTGATGCTGGAGCTGAGTGGGAGCTGCTGGCTGAGTGCCAGGGGAAGGCTGAACAGCGACCTCGCCTCACAGTCCCAGAGACCGGGCCCTCTTACAAGTAATGAAAATAAAATCGGCTCCAGGTGCTGAGGAGGCTCTCACGATCCACAGAGCCAGGCTGCTGTTCTCATCACATAAGACCTGGAATTCTTCCTAGTCATTGAAGGTAAATATAGGTCCCTACTGAATCTTTCTTCACTCTAGTTAAACATTCATAATTCATTTCTCATTCTTCTTAAGAGAAGGTTTGAGTTCCATCATCATCTTGATGGGATCCACCCAGAAGACCCTTTTAAGGGAGCCAGATCCTCAGTAGGTTTTAATCCTAAAAGATGACTACATAACCTACGTATACATCTCAACATTCATAGGGCCTAGTCAGAGACATATAAGAGTTGCTATGGATTCTCAGACCAAGACTAGAGCCCAGACCTGGAATATGTGGTACCTTGAGCTCAGGAGCCGAAGGAAGAGGGTTGGATCACTGACACTTACCCGTCAAGGTTGTCAGGTTGCTCCCACTCTATGTCAGCTCCAGGAGGTCTTCAGAAAGGACACCACAGGCTGAGTGACCTACCTTTGACAAAACAGTCAAAATTTGCCATGAACTTGTCAGTCTTGGGACATAGCAAAGTCTTAAGAGCATTTTTTGGAAAGCTGTCAAGATATAGGAGTTAAACTTTAGAGGACAACACCAATAAGAAAGGAGTGATAAAACTGCCAGCTCCTCTTTCCCTTCTGAGCTCCATTTTTGGCAAAATTTTATTTGTTCTCTTACAGGAAGATTAAACTGTCAAATTTACGGGCCCAAGCAAACAAGAAACAGGACGTGCTAATTGAAAGAATTATTGTAACCAAAATTTGAGTGCAAAATTACATCCTTCATAATTTTACACTTAAGTGAAGTGCATTTCTATACATGCTTGTGAAGACAAGAGAAATTTTCTCTTCTGACATATCAAATACCATTAACCTTGCTATGCAGTAACCAGAGGAGAAAGTTAGATGAGTTTGAAAGCTCTTTTTTATTGTAGTAAACATGAGGATGTGAAAAATGCTTCGTTACTCAATTACATTGGAATCTAGGTGCAGAATAATTTATCAACACCTCTGAAAGTATGATTGGAAACAACAAAGCATATAAAAAGAAATGTTTTAGTTCTCAAAAAGGGGTGTGTGTGTATGCATGCATGTGTGTATTCCATGCATTACAAAATTAAAGTATTATGATAGAAAATATTACATTATAAAACAAACATAAGCTAAATAAATCCAGGCACAATTTGATAAAAGCCACTATATACATTTGTAACACAAACACAAAGTGGGAGTTAGAAAAACATAAGACACTATTGCTTAAACATTTTCACGCCTCTTTTTTAAAAAGTTGCAGGTAGATGCAATCTCACTATAATATCCTTCAGATATCAGAACTAATTAATAGCTGATGTTCTGATTGATCTTAAATTATTTCTCTGTAAAAGCAAATAGCGTTTTCTGAGCCGTTTCTATGCTTTCTCTCAGTTTCCCCCATGACACATGCTTTCTTGCAATTAAAGATGCAAAGATGTTATAGTAATCAGGATGTAACAAGGGTGTTCATTTCTCTACGTCAAGCTAAACAGTCATGAGGTCATTGTTCTCCAAAGTGGGGTATCGGACCAGCGACATTAGGATCACCTGAAGAATATCTTGTTTACAAACAGAATTCCTAAGTCCTATCCAAGACCTAATGAATCAGAAGCTACCAGAATGTGAACTGCAAGTAGGTCTTTTCAACAAGCCCTCCAGGTGATTCTTATACACACTAAGTCCTACACACTAAATCTTAAGAACCCTTAAAGAAATAGCCCCCCCAACTTGGACTTCATTAGTCTATGTGCAGGTGTGCCTCATAGACTGCAGGCTTGCTTTCAGACCACTGCAATGAGGCAAGTATCACAGGACACTAAGTCATAATCTTTTTTCTGCTAGAGGAGGGTCTTGCCTTCAATTTGTGAAAAACACAGCACCTGTGAAACACACCAAAGTGAAGCACAATAAAATGAGGTGTGGCCATAAATCAGTGGTTCACAACTCTGGCTATTCAGAAGAATCACTTGAGAGGGGGGAGTTAAAGACACGACCACGACTTCACCTCATCCCCAGAATGTCTAATTTGATTGGCCTGCGGTGAGGTCCAGGCAGCAGTATTTTTTTTTAAGTTCCATGAGTCCTAGTATATAACTAGGATTGAATGTTCGTAGCATTATTATTCACAATGGCCAAATATAGAAAACAACCCAAGTATCTATCCACAGATGAATGGACAAACAAAATGTGGTATATACATGCAATAAAATACTATTCAGCCATAAAAAGGAAGGAAAATCCAATACATGCTACAGGATGGATGAACTTTGAAAGCATTATGTTAAGTCAAATAACACAGAAATAAAATATTTTATGGTTCCACATATATGAGATATCTAGAATAGGCAAATTCATACAGGCAGAAGGTAGAATGAAGGTTACCAGGGACTAGGGATGAGGGAAACTCTGCCTCCTGCTTGCAGAGTTTCTGTTTGAGGAGATAGAAATGTTTTAGACATCTATTGTCTTCTTTTCTCATTACTCCATGTAAACACAGCCTCTGCAGAAAAATAAAAATAGGGAAATCATAACTGGGAAGAACATTTTGAGTGTACATTGCCAATTACATTTAGCAAATAGTAAAGACATCTGGGAGTGCAGTATTAATAGCGAAGTACCCTTTGGGTCTCTGTAAATAGATATTATTAAATCTTAGTACTCTAACAAATTCTGCATAAGAACTCAGCCTGATGGATAAAAATGTTGTTACTGGCAAAGAAATTAAAAATGAACATCAGATTTGTTTATCACTCTCTTTTCAGTGATGGGCAGATAATGTCATTCTTGACATAGTGAAATGAAGTACATCTTCAATTAAACCCTTAATAAGAAACTGCAGAATATCCATGCCACTTCAAATTTTTTTTATAATTATAACCTTGATATTTTTCAAAGCATATTGTTTGTGCTCTATCATATGTACTATCCAGGCTATTACATGAGATGTAATTCAGTTGTGAGATTGCAAGTTTTCTGTTCTATAACATCACTAATAATGGCAATACTGTGTATTTCTAGAGGACTTTTCTTTAAAAGCAGTTTCAAGGATTGTCTTGTAGATCTGCACCTGTCTGTAGATGCAGTGCCAACTCTGTGCATAAGAAAAAGAAATCTTTCTAATGTATTCTAAAGAAAGACACTTTTTTCAAACCTTTACTTACCAATATTACATGCTCTGTGGCAAAACAAAATGAGCTTTGCGTCTCCTGGCATAATTGAAAAGCTTGTTTTTAAATGCCATATGTTGCTACGATTCATGCTGTGTCTCTAATGATTATCACACATGCAAGCAAAATGCTGTATTAGTTTTATATTCATGTAATTCCTGATTATCACATATACACACAATGAAAGACAGAAACAATATTAGGAATTGCCAAAGATATAAATTATCTCAAAAAGTTCTCTAATCTAGTATCTCATCTTTATAAACAATTGAAATTAAGTCATCCAAGACAAATTTCCTTTTCAATTTAATAAGTATTTTATGAACATTTACAACGAGACCTATATTACAAGAAAAAGGTTGAAGAACTTGGTTCCATCCTATACTTTTTTTTTTTTTTTTTTTTTTTACAGAGACAGAGAGAGAGAGTCAGGGACAGAGAGACAGGAATGGAAAGAGATGAGAAGTATCAATCATCAGTTTTTCCTTGTGATATCTTAGTTGTTCATTGATTGCTTTCTCATATATGCCTTGACCATGGGCCTTCAGCAGACCTAGTAACCCCTTGCTCAAGCCAGCGACCTGGGGTCTAAGCTGGTGAGCTTTGCTCAAACCAGATGAGCCCACACTAAAGTTGGTGACCTCGGGGTCTCAAACCTGGGTCTTCCACATCCCAGTCCAATGCTCTATCCATTGCGCCACCGCCTGGTCAGGCAGTTCCATCTCATTCTTAAGGGATATACAATATTTTACCAAAGAATTATAAAATAAATAGAAAAATAAATAATTATTTATTAGTGTTGTGTATATCTTAGAATGGCATACAGTAAAAGTTCTCAAATTTTAGCATGCCTTGGAATCCCACATTGTTAAAACAGGAATTGCTGGACTCCTGCCTCCCATTTCTGATTCTGTAGGTTTGCAATGGGACCCCAAAATTTGCATTTTTAATGAGTTCCCAGTTTTGCTGATGCTGTTGGTTCTTGGCCATGCTCTGGGAACCACTGCAGTACAAGAGAGGCATTAAAAATGCAGGCCTTGCCTGACCAGGCAGTGGCACAGTGGATAGAGCCTCGGACTGAGATGAGGAGGGCCCAGGTTCAAGACCCCAAGGTTGCCAGCTTGAGCACAGGCTCATCTGGTTTGAGCAAAAAAGCTTACCAACTTGGACCCAAAGTCACCGGCTTGAGCAAGGGGTTACTCAGTCTGCTATAGCCCCACGGTCAAGGCACATATGGGAAAGCAATCAATGAACAACTAAGGTGTCGCAATGAAAAACTGATGATTGATGCTTTTCATCTCTCTCTGTTCCTGTCTGTCCTTATCAATCCCTCTATCTGACTCTCTCTCTGTCTCTGTAAAAAAAAAATGCAGGCCTTGGAGTTCAAGTGCAGAGTTTGAATTTAGACTGCATCATCTTGAATAAGCTAGTTATTCTCATTGCCTAGTTTACTCACCTGTAAAATGGAAACAGTTACAATGCATATGTCAAGTGTTATTGTGGAAATTTAATGAGATAATGCTTATAAGCAATAGCACAGTGCCTGACACATAGTGAGGAGACAATAAGTGTTCATTATTGGTGCTATTTCTTTTTTAAATTGACTCTAGATAAAGAGAGGAAAGGAGAGAGAGAGAAACAATGATTTGTTGTTCCACTTATTTATGCATACATGGGTTGATATTTGTATGTGCCCCAACTGGGGATCGAATCTGCAACCTTGGCATATTGGAATGATGCTCTAACCAACTGAGATATCTGACCAGGGATTTATTGATGCTATTTAATATTAGTTATTAAATACCAGTTCTCAGATCAGTACTGGTGTGTGAAAAAATACACACACACACACACACACACACACAAATACATGATTGTATAAAGTTATAAAATGTCTTTTCTTGGGAACAATTTTCTTTTACCCTAAGGTAACATTCCTCCTATGTTTCAGTGTTAAAATAAAATTATGTCTATGAAAATAATGGTAATTGGAATTGACATTTATTTATTTGAATAATAAAATCTTGGCAGTACCATAACTGTCACCCCCCCCACACTTAATTTGGGCTTGAAATAGAAAAAATAAATAAAAGCGAGTTAGGATTGGGGGCTTCCCAAGAGGACCATGATAGTGTCATCCATATTGTAATACTAGGAGGTCCACAAATCTCAGACAGGGGTCGGGGAACTCCTACAGGAATGATAATCACTTGTGGTAAGAGTAGCAGTCGTGGGAAGGGGTCAGGAGGGCAGTGTGCAAGAATGCGGTGCACAAAATACAACGCTGGCTCTGTCTATGCAACAGAACAAGGAACTGAGATGTGCCTGGGTGGCCTCACTGCGGCTTCCACTAATAAGTACGTGTACAGTGCAGCAAACCATCCATGTTGCCATAGCAACTTCAAGACAAATCTACCTGGGGACTTAACCTGAGAAGTCAGAGACTAGAGCCCTGCTCTGACCACCTGACTAGTGATTTTTCTAAGAGAATTCAATAAGGCAGAACTAAAATTCAAAATCCATTCTATTCTACCAGAGTGGGAATGTAGGTCATCTCCGGGGTTTAAGGAATAAGGCCTGGTTTAAAAGTCAAATGTTTCTGTCCTTGTACCTGGGTCCATGTTCAATCATCAAGCAAAATACACTGAAGCCATGGTAAAGCTCTCAAAGATAAGATACAGTATTTCTGTAGATATTTTGGTTTAATTGTTTTGGCCCTATTTAAACACATTCTCATGCCATTAGATTAGATTAGAAAGAACAATTCTAAGCAAAGATTTTTAAAGAAACATTTTTTTAAGGTCTATTCAAACATCTTTAAGTAAAGGTCAGGAATTGGAATCAGGGAGATGGTAGAATTCAAGAGAGAAGTAAGAGTTAGTGGTATCTTTGGGGCCAACTAATATGAAAGACCAACTCTTTTGATGATTCAGTGATCACATTTTAAGGATAAAAATGGTTACTAAAATCAGCCATGGCAAAAGGATCTACTTCAAAGTACACAGAGCTCAGTAACTAAATGTCATTGAACTGCATTGTCTTAAGGAATGAGAAAATATCTGTAAACCATATATCTAATAAGTGGTTAATATTTAAAATATATAAAGAAATCATACAATTCAATAGCAAACAAACAAACAAAAAATAACTCAATTAAAGAATGGACAGGCCGTGGCTGGATGGTTCAGCAGTAGAGTGTCAGCCCAGTGTGTGGAAGTCCTGGGTTCGATTCCCAGCCAGGGCACACAGAAGAGGTTCCCATCTGCTACTCTACCCTTACCCCTCCCCTTCTCTCCATCTCTTTCTCCCCCTCCTGCAGCCAAAGCTCCATTAGAGCAAAGTTGGCTCTGGCACTGAGGGTGGTTCCATGGCCTCTGCCTCAAACACTAGAATGGCTCCAGTTGCAATGGAGCAATGGCCCATATAGGCAGACCATCACTCTCTAGTGGGTATGCTGGGTGAATCTCAGTTGGGTGCATGCAGCAGTCTGTCTCTCTGCCTCCCCACTTCTCATTTCAGGAAAAATACCAAAAAATGGACAAAAGACCTGAATAGATACCTCTTCAACATACAAATGGCCAACAGGTATATGAAAAGGTGCTCCACATCACCAATCATCAGGAAAATGTAAATCAGAACCACAATGAGATGTCACATCATACCTGTCAGGATGACTATTACTAAAAAATAAAAGACAACAAGTGTTTGTAGAGATGTTGGGAAAAAGGAAACCTGATATACACAGTTGCTGGAAATGTAAATTGGTATACAGCCATTATTGAAAACAGACTGGAAGTTCCTAAATATGTTAAAAATAGAACTACCATATGATCCATAAATCCCACTTCTGGTTGTATATCCCAAGGAATTGAAATCAGAATTGAGAAGAGATGCCTGCATTCCTTATTCATTGCAGGATTATTCAAACTAGCCAAGATGCAGACACAACCAAGTGTCCATTTACAGATGAATGGACAAAGAAAATGCGGTACCTATACTCAATGGAAAATTATTCAGCCTTTAGAAGAAGGAACATCTGCCATTGGATGCAACCTGGATGAACCTGGAGGATATTATGCTAAGGGAAATAAACCATCACAGAAGGACAAAATTGAATGATCTCATTTATATGTGGAATCTAAAATAGTCAAACTCATAGAAGCAGAGAGTAAAAGGAAGGTTGCCAGGGGCTGGGGGGAAGGGGGAAATGAGTTGGTGATGATCAAAGGAAGATACAGCATCTCAGTTATGCAAGATAATACATTGTGGAAATGTACTATACAGCATCGTGCCTAGAGCTAACAATAACATTGTTATGGTATACTTAATATTTGCTAAGAGGGTAGATCTTATGTTAAGTGTTCTTATCACGAAAAAGAAAATAATAGTAAAGGGGAGGGATGGCAGTAAAGTTTGAGAGGTAATGGGTATGACCATGGCCCTGATGATGGTGATGTTTTCATGTGTATACTTACACCCAAACTCAGGAGCTGTATAGATTAAAAGTGTACTGGTTTTAACATGTCAGTTGTAGCTCAATAGAGTGCTTAAAAAAAGGATAAATAAAAACCATTGTCTTAGTTTTGGTTTCTCCAAAAAGCAACCCTGAGACAAAGATCTAGGAGCAAGTAGTTTATTTGTGAGGCGAACCCAAGAAGCACTGGAGAGAGTAGAGAAGGGAGACAATGAAGGGAGGGGAACCAACAAGAGTGGTTAGTGCAACTGGTAAGTGGGACTCAATCCTGCTGGGCGCCCAGTGAGGAACTCACTGCGCGGGACATCTCAAAACTGCCCCCTCACAGAGCTGCTTTTTAATCCACTGTGGCAGCCAGGAAAATGTGTCTGGCTGACCAGCTACTCTGGGAGCTTGTTGGCTGAGGGCCCCGGGCCCAGACATTGAAATTCCTGGCTGTATGTACTGGGGCCACTCCTCCCGTTTGCTGCTCCCACCAGTGACCTGATGTGGTGGGGATACTGAAGCAGACATGATTCTGAGAGTTGTGGGGCTTTTTTTCTTGGAGCCTTCAGCTTGAGCACTTTCTGACAGCCTTGCTCCACTGTGTAGGATCCATCCACCCAGATTCCTGGCCGTGGACTTTCTCCGTTCAGACCTGCATCCTGGCCTTGCAGTTCTCCCAGGCTTTCCTGTCCCCCTCTTTAGTTTTTTTCACACAGCATTTCCCTTTTTCATCCCCTCTTAGCATCTGCTTTTCTGGTGACCCAACTAAACACATCTCCCATGGCCCATCTCTCCTTAGTTGAGGGTTGCACACGGGGCATTAACTGTCCCGCACTTCCAAAGAGCCACATGCACGAGCTCTGTCTCCAAGGCTCAGCAGTCCCCACAGGCCAAGACAAGCAGAGAGCCTCCCAGGAGGGAAGTGTTGGTTAGCGGTCCCTGGATGGGCACACGGGCAAGGCGTTCACAGTGACGATGTTTGCTACAAGCATTATGGTTTGGTTATCTGAGGAAGCATGCAAACAGCCTATTGTGCTTTGTAAATCTGACCAGGAGAAAAGGAAGGCTTCAGGCAATGATAGTCCCAGGCATCTGTTAGGAAAATAAATATTCTCCACAATTCAGATTACTTTGCTTTCACCTTTACCACCATAGCTGGAGTTTTATTTCATTTTCTTCCTATTATTTTTCTAATGACTTTGCAATTTGATTGGTGGTTATTGAGTAAAATGGGAAATGATTCACGTTCCGCACATCCACATCTTCTGCTAACAGAAAGATGTAGAGACTTTGAAGAGGAGCTCTTAGCAGTGAGTCTTATAGGAAGCATTTTGATAGTGTTAGTTTTCTTCTTACTCAGCCCCCTGGGGATAAAGAACTATATGTATAATACACAAGGTAATAAGAGTCATATTCCTTGTGTGGTCATAAACAAGATCAAATGATATAATTATATGAAAGCTTTGCTGTAAATTATAAAGGGCAAAGAGATGTTAATATATCTTTGCAACCCATTATTATGTGGGTTCAGATGGTCCATGGGTCAAGGCAAATTCTCAGAGGCAGGACACCTGCAAAGAGGGAAATTCTCCTAGAGCATTTCCTAGAATATTTCCTTTCAAATGTGTCTCCCACTCTATTACCTGACTTTAAACACAACTTAAAACTCCTTTATGATATTCAGACAATAAAAGCAATTTTTAGCTATTGAGAAAACATTCTGTTCCATATGTTAGGCAACGTCCCATTTGTTGTAATTCCAGCATCCCTGAATGTTCTACATTTATTTGTAATTTAATAGAATCAGTCTTCTGCCTTTGGGATATTATAGTGCAATTTTATGTGTACCATTAAAAATATAGTTGATATATCCCACAGCCTGACTTTGCTGCAAATGTAGAGAAATTATTGACACTGCATGATAAAATGAAGAAACATGAAACCTTAAGAAAAATGAAAAATCTAATTTAAAAGAATGAAAAAGCCAGATTTAAAAGCAGGACTGACACAGCACCATGCACTAATATATCTTTTTTACATTTTCTTCTGAAATCGAATAAAAGAGGTAGGTCAGAATTTGCATTGGTGTGAATCAGTCAGATCAAGAGATCAGAAGAAGAAGATACATATATTTATACCAAATACTGATCAATTGCTCAATGGCTCTTCTGTCTTTTTGAGCTATCAATATATTTGAACAAAAGGTGACCCTCAGAACTTGTTACAAAATCTTGTTATTTGAAAAACATTTTATTTTTTATTTTCTTGAGACAATCTTCAAAGATTAATGTCTAAAATAAACTCAGCTGTTGAAAAAAAATTTAAAGAAACAATCAGAAAAGTAATTCAACATGTCCCCAATGCTTTTAACTCCAGTGATGAAATTCTAATCTGTAACACACTCGGAAAAGAGCAACAATAGTTCTCTTGTGTTTTCATACTTCCTTATGTATGTCTTTCAGCTAACAATTTTAGCTTAAATTTCATCCGAGGCAAATTAAATTAAACTTCACTAGAATTCTGTAGGCATCTTTTCTTCTCCTCTAACCATCCCAAGGAGTATAGCTGGCATAAATTAATGTATTAAAGATGTCTCGTTTTTATCAGGACAACGCAATGCTGTTAAAGCAAAAACACAAGGAGAGCTGGGGAATGAATGCTTAAGAATCAGTTCTGTCCCAGGCTCTACTGTTTATGTTTATCATTGATCACTGACCTTTCTAATTTCAACTTAGTAGTAAAATGAGTGGGTTTAACTACCCTTCAGTTCTAAAACATCATATTCATAGACGTTTATTTTGTCTTATTATCTGTTTCATATAGACACTTTTATTCAGCACATAATAAGAACTTAGTAAATATTGGTTGAGTAAATGAATAGCCACATGTAAGTAAATATGTATATATATATCTCTCTTTTTCTCTCTCTCCCCTCATATGTATGTGTTCATAGAGGTTATATGTTCATTGACCAAAGGTGATAACTTATCTAAGTGATTGTCTCAGATGCCCAGCACATCTGGCACCAAAGAAACATCAGGACAACATGAAATAAAAGGCTCATCTATGGGTCTGGTTGTCTGAGTGGTAGGTCTTTTCATTACATTGGCAACAAATGTAAGAAAAAAATAGTAAAATAATGCCAGAATTGCATGTTTCAATGTTTCTAAGGTGGAAATCCTTTCCTACTGACTGTAAATGTGTAAGTCTTAAAAACTTGAAGAACTAAATCACTCCACTGAATTTGTCAAATATGTAGAAGAGTACAGGCTCCCTAGGAAAGGAATGTGTAGGCGCTGTCTTGAATACATAATTTGACATCTTGTGGTAACATCAGAGTGCGATGCTAAGCTACCATGTGCTCTTTTGGAATAATAAATTGATGATAGGATTGAGCACCTCAGACAAATTTTTAAGTTTCATAAATATTTATGAAAAATGAAAATGAAGTCCCACAAAAATATATGTCCAAATCTATTAAAGAAAGGCTGGCTATATGCTAAGTTAAATATTTGACCATATTTGGGAGGCATCCATGTACTGTATAAATTTTGTCTTTGAAAATGAATGATGTTGCCTCACATAAGGGATCACAAGGTGTAGGGCCAGTAGTTGCAGCCACTGCAGCCATTCAAATCATGCAGGTTCTCATTGGATTCGGGCAGACAGTAGAGAAAGAGTGGAGCCAAAAAATGGTGGGCCATTCCTTTATTAAAGTCTCACACTAGCCGATGAGCAACACACAGGGAAAACACTTCCCTTTCATTCATTCAGAGATCCCAAAGCCCCTTCACAACCGGGAGAATCTTCTCCAGTTTCTCCTAGAATCAAAGGCCTCACCAGTCTCAGCAGAGCTCACAAGCCCCTCAGCTCTGGTTCCTCATCTGCACATCTGCTCTTTCTCTGCACAAACTGGCTTCTTCCTCAGCACTCTGCATTCTCTCTGCTCTCACTCCGCAAACATGGCTTCTCTCTTTCTCCTTCTGTTCCTCTCTGCAAACATGGCTTCTTCTTTCTCCTTCTGCTCTCTCTTTTCAAAACTTTCTGGCATGAAAACCTCACCTCCTGAAAACATTAGCAAAACAATGGCTCTTCCCAAGCAGGAAGGTAATTTGCAATTTCACAGAACACATATCCTGGTGCTGCCCAGCCCCCAATACAAATTATAAGTGAGAAAACATAAAAATCATATATTACAAACTTATTTGACCAACACAAAACGATAAAAATACTTTTGGGGTTATCCCACCTAAATTCAGGGCAGTGAAACTATTCTGTATGATACAGTCATGGTAGATACATGACATTTTATATTTGGCTAAATCCATAGGTCAAGCCCTGATGTAAACTATGGATTTTAGTTAATGATAATCCATGGTGGTTCATCAATTGTAACAAATGTCCTACACTAACATCACCTGTTAATAATGATGAAAACAGAGTGAGGGATAGAGAATGTGGGAACTTCCTTTGTACTATCTGCTCAATTTTCTGTATACTTAACACTGCTCTAAAAATAAAACCCATTAATTAGGGAAAAAAACAAACAAATTATTGAAGCTATTCCACCTAAAGCCGTCCACTTAGCAAATTACTATATCAACTGACAAATGAGCAAAATGGTTCATTTATATCTTGAATGGTGATTAAGCCCAAAGATAATGATGATTGAAGATGTAGTATTTTGACATGAAACATTCTTTACTGGCTCCAAATCCTGGAGAAAAAGAGTCTTTACTATGACCTACATTAATCTTTAAGGGGAGATCTTCTCAGTGTGTACCTTACACTTAGCTCTTTCAAATTCTACATAACTAAATAATAGGATTAGAAGAATATGTACTAAGGTAATGTTTTGTCAGATGATATAAAACAAACAAAAAAGTTATCATAATAATAAAGCAAAATATCAGAGTACAAAAGACCTAGAAGGAACCAAAAAATGATCCAAGTCAACCCCCTCTTCTTAAATAAGAAAACATGAGACACAAATATAAGTCTCTTGTGACATGAATGCCCTATGGAAAAGAATTATTCTGGTCAAATTATAGGAATACTTGAGCTATTTCCTGAGCAAGAGATTAATATTTAACTTGTGATCACTGTGAAGTTTATAGGCAATTGCATTTCCATTTTCATTTGGCTGCAAGAAAGCTCAGCACCAGATTTGTGGCCCATTTCCAGCAAGTTTATAAGTTAAATCTTATCCTGCCTAATCTTGCTTTCTGACTCATCTATGCAATTTTTGACTTATTGCTCTCTTGCTGTATTGAATGTGAGGCAGATGACCTTAAACAGTCCCTCTCCTGGCTCAGTCTCTAATTCCCTTCACTTCAATCGGAGAGAAATATGTGGATTAGAAGAAAACATTTTAAAAATGGTGATCAAAGAGAAATTATTTAAGAACAGTGCCACTCATTTTACATGACCCAGATGGAGGTCCTCATGGTCCTCCATCAGGAGTTAGATCTTGAAAGGACTGTTAGTATCTTGCAAGGAGTAAGATCAGAGTGCTGCTAATTGTGGAATATTCATTCCTCTTGAAATTAAGCAAGTGTGCCTATAACCCCAGGTGGTGCACAAGATGATTTATTGGGGTGTAGAAAGGAAATACTATAATTTTTATTGAGCTTTACAGTATCAAAAAGAAAAATCAACACTCATGTTTCCTGTTACTTGTTTTCCTCACTTAACTGAAACACAGCAATTTGCATTCTTAAAATTTTTTTTGAATATGCACTAACCTTTACAACATCCCAGGATGCAGAGACTATTAGCTCCATTTTACAGATTCAGACACCAAGACCCTCCACACCTCAGTTCCTCAAGAAGTTAGAATCTGGGACCCAGTCAGAAACGTGTCTTTCATACTGCCCTGTTGATTGACTAGGAGCCTGATATAATATCAAGCATTATAAAATAATTTTGTGTACTTCCAGCCACTTGATAAATGGAACATAAAGGAATAGCTCTGCCATGTTTTGCAATATCCAAATTTACAGGCCATTACCCAACAGATAAAAAAAAAAAAAAGATCTACCATCAAATTTATGAAGGTTTTCTTGAAACTATGAAAATATAGTTTGTATTCCAACCCTGGTGAAAGTGCTCTGACTTTCTTCCAGACAAGACCAATTTTAAGAGAGTCACGTTTAAGGGTTTGACAGAGGCCTGTCAACTCTCCTGGTTTTCGTACACTGTCTCTTACTCATTTATGGCTCTGCATTTATGTGGTAACAGATCATCAGGCACTCATGACAATATTTGGCAGTTCACAGTTCACGGAGGCAATGTGCTCTGAATGATGGGGTTTACAATATCTACATGGCTATGATTATAAAATTGTGCATGGGCCAGGGAAAGAAAATAACCCAGCAGATTATATTTCAATGCACCCATTAGAGGATCAGCATGAGACACCATCAGTAGTGGAGGAATTCATCAACCTCGTAGGCACCCAAGCAGTGTTAAAAGCTTTAACTTTACTAGAAATATAACAAGTAATAAAAACAGACAAGACCTGAAATGGTCTAATGGACCTAGCACAAATGTGGCAGAAGATTAACAGTACTAAATTCTCAGGCGTGGAAACTTTCTTCAACATTTGGTAAGCAGTTTCTTGAAATTCAGGACCTTCGGTACAAATCTTTGTGTCAGCAGAAATGGGTTCCTAGATGGACACACCGTCTTTGCTCTGCATAGTCACGCGGAGTTCATATTCTTAAAAACTGTTCAAGTTCTTACATTAATGCACTTTATCTTAATGCACTGCTGTAAATCCTTTTCAATCTATTTGTCACTGTCTTATCTACTATTGACGAAAATATATTTTTTTCATACAGGTCACACTTGAATCTAGGGACATCTACTCGGGCCTTCTGGAGCATTTATTATTATTTTTAATTACAACATATTTGAGACATCTAGAACACTGTAAAAAACAATACAATAAATTCCATCTCACTTACCATTCAACTAAAGAATCATATTGTCAGTCCATTTGAAGCCTTCTATAAGTTCTTCCTCAAATGCACTCTACCCCTTACTCTCAGCAACAACCCCTCAGCTAAATTTGGGATTTATCATTCCTAATTCCCAGCTAATGTACAGATAGTGAACAGCTAGTGTAGAGACACACTTTATATACTACTACATATGTGTATCTCTAGGCAATATTTACTATTATTTTGCATATTGTTAAGATTTATAGAAATAGAATCATTTGTGTGTACGATAGATATAGTTTTGCAACTTGCTTTTTTTTGTTCAATGTTATTTTTGTAAGATGCATCCATGTTGATGTGTGTGGTTTGAGTTTATTTATTTTCATCACTATATAGCTTTGTATGGTGATACCACAATTTATTCATCCATTTTCCCCCAAAGGTGTTTTCTATTAAACAGCTTGTGATTATTATATAAATTACAAGCAAATTTTTGTAATTTTTAATGTGCACTAATGTTATTGAAAATAACAGCACATGAATATTGGTGGGATGTGGTCCCTGATGGCAGACCCTGAAACTTATGTATTGCCTGCTTTTGAACGTTTGTAGCTATACCATTTTGGGGGGGAGGAGAATCATACTATACCTGCAATGATCAGATTTATATTATTATTATTATATTTTGTTCTGAAATAGGTAGTCTATGTGTCTAGGGTGAGTGACATTGCCTTATTCTTCTACATATTCTTAACACCTAATTCAGTGCATTATTATATCCATAAACATTCATGAGTGGTCTTCATTTGAGAACAGAATTTATGCTTTATGCACGCATTTCTATAGAACAAAGATAGCTATGGAGAGGGAAGCTTCCTCCCCACAATATAAACCTTAACAAGTATAAAAGCATGAAATGTAAGAGTCTATCAAAGACTGAAAAGAAAAAAATGTAGGTGAATCCCATGTGGAGCCTGAATCTAGTTTTTATCTAATATATCAAACATGGGCGATTATATTATTTTGTCATACTTTTGTATTACAAACACTCACAGTGCTTCTGCAATCTGCCTTCTCTTAGGTGTTTCAAAGTTAAAAACATAGGTTTTTTTCAAATAGCAAGGAAATAGTATATGTAAAAAATGTTTAGGCAGAGGCAGAGAATTCTAATTCACAATAAATAACTTAAACAAGAGTGGTACAGTTGATGCATAGCTATATTGCCATAAATGATTCCTGTCCAACAAGTTACTCATTTGAAATAAAATGCATTTTCACTCACTAGGTGACATGCACATTATCTTACAATGCCTCTGGGAGGACAAGGGAGAAACTGAAAGCAAGAATCAGCAGCCCATGGCATATATGATTACTGCTACAATCCTTCTTTCCTATATTATTTTTTTTAAAAGATGAGTTGTTCTCTTTTGTTTAAAATAATTTTCTATTATAATAAGACATGGTCATTTTGGAAAATTTAAACTAGCCAAAAAAATTACAAATAAATAAAATTTTCATACTAACCTTACTTTTCAGATATAACCATTGTTAACATTTTGCATTCTTTTATCTATGCATATATGTACATTTTTCATAAAACATACATATGTTATAGAATCTATTTTATGACCACTTTAACTAAGCAGTATTTCATGCGTACTTTTTGTCAGCATTATTCTTCTTTGTTCTCATTTTTAGCATTTTTATTGGTAAACTTTTGTATACATCCGTGATTCATTCACCTAGGATAAATTCATAGAAATGTGATAGCTCAATCAATCAAAAGCTATACACATGTATAATTCATTTTTTTATGTGCTGCCAAATTGTTGTCCAAAAGTGTTGTACTGATTTTCACTCACGCCATGACAGTTTGAGAATGTTCATTTTTTTTAAACGATAGTTTTAATACATTGTCTGAGTGACTTTAAGTCTTCATTATTCCCTATAACTACACCTTTTGCTACGTGACTTTGCAGTGTCCACCTGCTGTGCCCAGGGCATAATTCCCCGCTTCTGACCTTGACCAGGTGAACTTTCTCAATGGGATATTTGCAGTAACGATGCATGGAAAGTCTTCAAAATAGCTTATGTGACTGGACTTGTTCTCGTGCGTCTCGGCTATCTCCATGAGATGACATTGCCAAGGCTAGTCCACTGGTCTCAAGATGAGCATAAGTGACAAACACAGCAAAAGCACCCTCCATTCGGCCACGAAGTGTGTGACTGAGTCCAGTAGAGACCAGAAAATCCACTCAGTTGAGCCCGTTAAAGATTAACCAACACCTAGCTGACTTAAAGACTTGTGAAAAGTAATAAATTATTGTTATATTCAACCACGAGTTTTATGCAGCAATAGCTAACTGCTAGAGTTGCCAGTGCAACTCTCCCCAGAAACAGCTAAAATTTATATAAAAGTTTACAGATTGCAAAGTTACTTTTATTACATATCCTCATTCACTATTAACATAATTTTATAGATCAGAAAACCAGAGTTCAGAAGGATTATGATTTACCCGATTTTTCTTTTTGGTATTTTTCTAAAGTTGGAAACAGGGAGGCAGTCAGACAGACTCCCGCATGTGCCCCACTGGGATCCACCTGGCACACCCACCAGGGGGCAATGCTCTGCCCATCTGGGGCATTGCTCTGTTGCAACCAAAGCCATTCTAGCACCTGAGGCAGAGGCCATGGAGCCATCCTCAGCGCCCTGGCCAACTTTGCTCCAATGGAGCCCTGGCTGCAGGAGGGAAAGAGAGAGACAGAGAGGAAGGAGAGGGGGAGGGGTGGAGAAGCAGATGGGCACTTCTCCTGTGTGCCCTGGCCAGGAATCAAACCCGGGACTCCTGCACGCCAGGCCGATGCTCTACTACTGAGCCAACCGGTCAGGGCCTACCCAATTATGATTATAATGCTCTCAGTTATTAAGTGCTAGAGTCAAGGTTTAAATAGAGATCTTATAATCATGCCTTTTTCTAGTTCAAACTTTTTCTGTAAAGAATCAGATAGTACATTATTTCAGGTTTTACTGACCATATGGTTTCCTGTTGCAACTACTCAGCTCTCCTGTTGTATCACAAAAGCAGTCATAGACAATACATAAATGAAGGGGCGTGGTTGTATTCCAATAGAACTTTATTTACAAAAATCATCTTAGCCACCCCAGAAGGAATATGTGTGGTTGGCACTTCCACCCTCAAAACAATGGCTACAACTTCTCCCATCAGTTCTACCAAAGGCGCTGAAAGTTTGGCACCTTGACTTCCAAAGTGTATAGACTACCTATCTACAATATATTTCTATATCTAGGTTTATAGATATTGATATAAACAGAAATAGATATAGATACAGATATAGATAATATAGATAGATGATACAGATATGGCTATAGATACACATATAGATACATACATGTATATATGCCTAAATTCTAGTATATATCTAAACCCTATATTTATATCTATATTTATATACATATATCTCAAGATTTCACAGATTCAGAAGTGACAGAGAGTCATCTTGTCCAATTTCATTTCAATTTCATTTGAAAACTGAAGCTACCAGGGAGCCACAGGGAAAAACAAAACAAAACAAAAAAAACTACTGGTAATATCCCTCTTTGAAAGCAATCACAGGTCAAAGGCCCACTGCTGCAAAGGAGATGGTGGCTGGGAAAATGTATAAATGGCTGCTGGTCAATCATGAAAATAGAAAATAACCAAGTGGAATCCATCAAAATAGGTGATGTGTGAAAATGAGAATTTCCTAACTTGGTTCACAAAGGAGTGATTTGAAATGAAAACCTATGAATGCATGAATGAATGAATGAGTGATTGAAGAGGTGCTTAGGGAGCTAATGTCAACCCAACTTGATCTCAGTAAAGGTTAATTGAGACAAGGCAGCTTTCTCATCTGCTGGGGGGTGCAGCTCACATTGAGAGGCTTGGCAGCAGTGATATTTTGCACAGTTTTAAAGTGATCGGAACCATTTTCAGTGATCTTTGGATTTAGAAGAGCAAAGCTTACAGGGCTACGCAGTGTAGGAAGGAACAAGTGCCACGCTAAATTTTAGGATTAAATCCTATCTCTTTCATTCACTTCCTAGCTGTGTGTCTTTAGGGGCACTGTTTAGCTCCTCCTCCCACCCCGGGCTCTATTAAAGAATATGTAAAGGGAACGAGAATAGAGGCTGCTTCATAGGATTATTTTGCAGATTAAATGAGACAATTCACTTAATACACTTAGCACAGTCCCCTGGACATATGGAAGAAATTGATAAATTATTAGCTATTGCTAAGGCCAATGACAGGTGCTGAGGATAAAACAGGATCCCTGCCACTGAGAATCTCAGAGACCAGTAGGAGACCCAGATCCATAACCAGGCCATGACAATAAAGTGTGAGACGTGCCATGACAGGAACATTTATGAGAAATCCTGGGGGAAAGAGAAGGAATGACAAATCCTCTGTATTGATAGTCAGAGGTTGTGTGTGTGTGTGTGTGTCTGTGTGTGCACGTGTGCTAGAGAGAGAGAGATTATTATGAATGTTGTTGAGTTAATACAAAAATAATTTGCAATTACTACACCGTAATTTCCTTGAGGATAAGATTTAGACTACTCTCCTACAACAGAGGCAGATTAAGGTCGGTTGAGGCCTCAGGCACAGAAGAAAAATACTGGGCCCCTTAAAAAAAAGAGAGACGGTGAAAATAAAAATACACATTAACCATATTTTTAAATAAGTAAAAAATATTTTGTACTGTTAATGTTAAAATTACACATATGAAACCATATGTGTTATTAGAAAAGAAGTGTAAAGTTGGGGTTTTGTGGGGCCCTTCAGAATTCGGGGCCCAGGGCCCGTGGCCACCATTAAATCCACCTCTGCCTCTACCCAACCACAGCTCTTGGATCTCAATCACAGTTTGATGAGCAGTTGTTGATGTATAGACTACAATAAAGAAAATCCCTACCTCGTAAAAAAATTAAAGAGTAACAAAATCTCTGCTGTCCTTATGATCAGGTTCTACATTTCTGAGGCTCCATTTAGCTTACATAGTGTTATTGTTAAGAGTTTTGCAATGAGTCAAGTATGAGTCTACATTTCCCTTTCAGCCCTAATTTACTAAGTGTGAGACCTGAGGTAAGTGATCTGACCTTTCTAGGGAAGTTTCTTTGTGTGTAAAATGATGCTTGGTTTAAGGGTTCAGAGCATCAGGCCTGCAGCTGGCTGGCTGGGTCCACATCCTGGCATCACCAGTGAGCTGCAGTCTGATGGACAGCTCAGTCCCGCACAAAGCGGACCCTTAAACAAGGAGTTGGGTGTCAATCATTAACTTGGGAGGTAATCTCAAGACTCACAGGAGGAGGGAGGAGCACAGGAAAGGGGGGAAAGCTCCCCTCCACAATCCTGCTGTTGGCAGGTTACTGCTGGGGGAACTCAGCTTCCACAGACAGAAGGAAGGACAGGCCTTGGAGCTGTTCCGCTGCGGGAAGGTGGGTAATTCATGCACCAACTTGTAAACTTATTTTTTTAAGTGTTTTCATCGAAATATATTTGACATATAACTTGTGCAAATGTAAGATTACAACAACTGACTTAATAATTTACATATTGTAATATGATTGTCATTATAACGATAGCACCTCTATCACATAATTATAATTTGTTGTTGTGGGAATCAAGATCCAGTCTCTTAACAAGTTTGATGATATAATACAGTATTGTTGCCTATAGTCACTATACTGTGCACTTTTATCTCATTTAGCACAATGTCCTCAAGATCCATCCATGTCATAAATGACAGGATTGCCTTCTTTCTCATGGCCAAATAATATTCCATCATTCATATACACATACGTACATACACATACACACACACACACACATATAGAATCACATTTTCTTTATCCATAAATCCACTGACAGGTACTGAAATTGTTTCCCTATCTTTAATCCCTATTGTGAATAATGCTGCAATATAATAAACATGGGAGCGCATATATTTCTTTCATATGCTGTTTTCATTTCTTTTGGATATATACCCAGAAGTGGGATTGCTGGATCATATGGCAAACTGCATTGATTGAAAGTTGTCCCGGAAGGTGATGAAATGCTCAGCTCTTCCAGGCTGCCTTACTCCCAGGCTGAGCAAGCTCCTTCGGCTCTGGAGAAAGCTGCATGGCACGGGGCCCGAGACCATGGGCACATGAGGCAAGCAGCTGTGTTTGTGTAGAAACTGCCCGCAGCAGCTGCAGGTGACAGTGCAGCTCCAGGTGAGCACGGGGATGTAAGGCAGGGCGTCGGCAGTATCTGCTGCACACTCAAGGCCTGGTTTTTTTTTTTTATCTGTATCTTAGAAACAAAAATAGAATGTACAAAACAGAATTTACAAATGACAACTCAATGAAGAGCATGATCTTTGGTTAGAGCCAAGATTTTTAAAAATGCCACTATAAAGAACATTATTAGGATGGTTGAGAACATTTAAATATGAGCAGCCTATTAGGTATTATTATTGCATCAGTATTAAATTTCTTGGGTATGATCATGATATCTTGGCTATTCAGAAGATGATCCCTCTTTTTAGGAGATACATGCTGAAGTATTTATGGGTAAAGTGGAATGATGTCTGCCGCTTTTTCCAATTGTTTCTAAAAAAAATTAAACACACACATATATATCATATAAAGGGGGAAGGTAAATGTGGCAGAATTTTAACAATTGGTGAATCTGTGTGACGGTATACAAGTGTTCGCTATTCTACTCTTTAATGAATTTTATGCTATCTTCACTTTTTTTTTCAAAGTAGCAAAGGGATCGTTGTACTACTCTACAATAGCAGAATCTGCGTCCTCGCGCTGCCATGACCATGAACCGAGAGCTTCTGGGGAGCCATGTGCAGTGTGGTGGAGCCCAGCCTGGTCCAGGCTGCTTGGGCTCAGACTCTGACTCTCCCAATAGCTGGCTGGGTAATCTTAGGCAAGGGACTAACTTGGTGTGCCTAAGGTTCCCCCCGCTGACACCTGGGGCTAATAAAAATACTGTCTTTATGAGATTGGTGTGAGGATCACATGGGATAATGCATATACCTCTCTGAGAACAGTGTCTGGCATATGGTAACTATGTAACCAATGTTATGTATCATCATCATTATCATCCATCATCATCTTCTTCTTCCTCATTGCTGCAAGTGACCATAAATCCTAGTTTTCCATTGTTGTCTCAAAAGTGTCCCAACCTGGGTAAAAGATACAATCACTTCATCATTATCTCATTGAAGTCCTGGAGGATTATTAAATAAAACTGTGTAGGAACAGTAACACTTCCGTAGCTGGTACTGTTAGTTCTCTTCTTCATCTTCCCCCAAACCCTCATTCTATCTGGTTCAGGAGCAGGACAGTGCAGCACTAAGAAGCAGGCTGAGAGGCACTGAAGAGATAAGAGCACAGTGGGGTTCAGCACCAGGCACAGCAAGTAGGGTGGATGCCCAGCACCAGCCAGAGAATAAAGGATACAGCCTTGAGACAACAGGTCCCGGAAAGACCAAGGAAATGCTGGACCACTAGTGCAGACACTACCAAAGGTAAGAATTGGTCAAAGGAGAACAAGGCATATGGTGCAGCTGGTGAGAAGCCAGAGCAGACCAGGGGAATGGTTATCACTGTGTGCTTCAGTTTCTAAGGCTTATATTCGCCCTTCTTGGGGAAAGGACCTTGTCCCAAAAGCTATTATAGTATAGTTCCGAGGCAGCGTGCTAAAGAAGAGAGCACTCTAGTCAGGAGACCTGGCTATTAACTCGGTGAGGGACCTTTGTTAGATGACATTCAATCTCTACGCCTTGGTTTCTTTATCTATAAAAATGAGCCATCAGTTCCCCACTCCCTTCTAACCTTGTAGAGACAGAGTAGAGAAAAGTACAGACTTGAGAATCAGAGCTGGTTTTGTTCCACATGGCAAATCACACAAACCCTCTAAGCCTTGCTTTCCTCACCTGTTTTGTGAGGAAAACAACCATACTTATATCTTAGGGATGTTATCAAAGTTACAAGAGGTAAAGCATCAGCAAAGTGCCTACAACAAAAGATCACATATAATAATATTGATTAGATTCAGCTGCAAATAACAGAAATACTCTCAAATAGCAGTAACTTTAAAAGATAAGAAGTGTATTTATCTCCAATATTCATAAAGTCCACAGGTGTGAGGCCAGGGGTTATATGGCATTCCACAGTGTTGGGGACGCAGGGACTTTACATCTCGATGTTCTGTGCTGAGTGGCTGCCTTTCCCGAGCTCATCAGATGGTCTCGGATGGATACTGGAAAATGTTATCTCTATTTTGGGCAGTGATCAGTTGAAAACCAGGAAATTTATTACTATGAAAAGAAAAGAGAAAGAGATCTTGAGGACAGTTAGTAGTCTCTGTCACAATCCTCAATAAATGTTAACTGGTATTTGCATCATTGTAGTATTGTTTGCACTGTGTTGTAGTATTTTGTACATTTGTTTTTAATGATTGTGCACGTAAGAATTAAATGGTTACAGAAGCTCTCTTAAAGGGATTTAAGAGAACTATCAAGGAGATTTTTATAAAAACTGATCCCATTAGGGTTTTACTTTCACCCCAGACACTGGGGAGTTTAAGGACAGAGAAAGAAATGTCACTCTGGCATCTGATTTCATATTCATAGCAGTGTGCAAAAAAAATGGATTATGCCATAAAATGATTATTAAACCATGGTTGGGTTGATGAACGAAAGATGATATAGAAGAGAAATCAAGCAACCATAAGGCTCTTAAATTTCTGTGAATAGTACATTTATTTTAATAGCAAAAAATGGAAATCAATTCCAATTTCAAATAAAGAATATATGTATTGGAATTAAATGCTCTTAAAATGTTTATGCTACATTTTTACTCTAAAAGAAAGAAAAACATCAAGAAGAATATGCAATATAAGAATAGCTATATTAAAAAATAGGAATCCATCCTTCAGTGTAGATTTGTTTAATTGGCATTATCCAAGCCAATAAGAGACATGCATCATAATAAACCAGACATTAGAAAACTGAGAAATAAACAACAAAACACATTGCTCTACAGATAACTGTTTTAAAATGACAAAATCTGGAATAGACATACCCAGATTCCCTTCTCTCAAGCTAGTTTTTAATGTTATCTGAAACCTTTCATTTGCTAATGAGTACGTGAAAATCTAAACCCAAGACAAACTCTGAAGCAACAGTCTCTAGAGATGTAGCAGGGCCCTAAACTTTTTACCTTTTTAACTTCATACTCTTTTATCATCATGATATAATTTTTAGTGTGTTTAATATAGTTTTCTGCCAATTGTTTCTTTTGCATGATCTGGCTAAATACATCAAGAATGCTCGTAGGAAACCACTCCCTTCTGCACTCTCACCGTCCCTCCTCCACATCCACCTGGCAGGGTATGAACGCGCCAGTCAGGGAGCATAAGGAGCACAGGGAAACATCAGCGTAATTAAATAATGCCATCAGCCTCTGAAGAGGACTCCCAACTGTGCCGCTCCACACGAAGGCGAAGGTGCTTTTAAATATAGATCACGGAGGGGTCTCTTGAACAGATCTAACTTTTCTTCCTTGCATCCAATCAGGGGAGCTAAAATGGGATGTAACTTTTGGGAGGCAGAAACTCCAGCTATTTTCTCTATTGCAATCTTTTTTAAGCTCAATTCCTAAAATTACCCAGCTATTATTGATGTCTACATGATGTTAGTATCTATTTGGAAAGCAGAAAAATCATATAAATTAAGCTGCATACTGAGTCCAATCACCTACTAGGAATCAAACACATGGTGTCGGGCTTGAGCTCACGGTGCCTTTACTCGCTTGACCGCATGCTCCTAACGGCTCAGTTCAACCAGACCCTCCCTTTCCTGGCGTCCTTTACTTGTTGGTTCAGGACAGTCTGCACCTGAACCTTTCGCGGACTTGTACCTCAAGAGCTTTTTGTAATAATAGATCTATTAATTTCAGATTTCCTTTGGTTCTTAACAGCTTGTATTATATTAGTGTCAGGGGATGGTCTTGCTGCCTTCTCCAATGATTTCTCCTCCTTTTATTGATTTCTCTCCTCCCTCTTTTGTCTCTCTGTACTCGTCCCTCTCTTGTGTTGTCTATATTCCCTTGGTGGTGACACTAAGTAATATTCTCTCTTGCAATGTTTTCCCTAATTTTGGGGGGAGCTGCTGAAGCCTGTGCCTTGTCACCCGATTCCTCTCAGTTGGGAAAGACCAGGGGGCTTACAGTGGAAGATCAGACTTAGGGGACCCAGATCTGCCCCAGACTAGCTCTTGGAGGTCAAACAAATCACTTGTTTTCTACCGAGGCTTCATGTCTTTATTTATTTATAAAATTATAATGTTGAAAGACCAAGATTGTGACATCGATTAGACAAGATAATGTATATGGAGGTTTTGTTAAAATTACAGACTTACCCAAATCTTTGTTATTATAATAAGAATTGGCTGGTGAATTCATTGGTATAATCAAGTAGTTTGCTGTCAAAAATTTGGATATTGAGAACAATTAGGTAAATTTTATTTTTCATCTGGATGTTTGGCGTCAAGCACACATAACCACATATACTTTTATCATATTTCTGTGCAAATGTTTTTCCCTATAAATGAGGTGGATTCTCTACTGGGTTGGTCAAAAGTAGGTTTACAGTTGTTCTTATGGAAAATTATATAATACAAGAGTAAACTCTGTTTCGTGTACTCACAACTGTAAACATACTTCAGTCCACCCTGTATATGCAGGGCTTATTTCTCAGTAAGTTTTTCTGAACATAACTGCTCTTCTTTATGAATTCAGCTACAACTTCAGCCACAGGCTTCTCCTATCTGAATCATGCCCTTCCTCTACTATTAACCCAGAGGATTTTAGCATCAGGCTATCCTATTAACCTGCTTCCCTGCAGAATCTTCCAGAGGCTGTGGTATCAGACTAAGTTAGTGTGAATGAGTAAGTCCTGGCCCCACCGTTTTATAGTTATGTGACCTCGGGAAAGCGCTTGACCTCACTAAGCCTCAATTTTCTCAACTATAAAATGGAGAATAGTGTTGGTTATTCTCTGTTTGGCTCTTATCCCCAAACAAAGCCCATAATCCTTCCTTCTCTGCCCTGGGTATCCAATGCCCTATGGATAGCATCCCTAAGACATGCTTGGGTCCAGCCAATGGGAAGTCAGCATGCAGAGGAGAGATTTGGATATTTTTTAACTTCTCTTTCCTCTCAGCACTGGCCATATGCCTCCAAGACCAGCTTTGGCAGTGGCTTTTCCTCCAAGGTGCTAGTGATCACTGGGCTCTAGTCATACTATTCCTCTCCTTTCTCCTTCAGTCCTAACGAAGCTCACCCTTTTACTAGTCCTTGGCACCTTGCTATCCTTCTTGGTTCTCGTAGCCCTGCCCACACAGGTAAACTGTTCTTGTGATCACATCTTCAAATGCTTTCTGTATCCTGCTGGGACAGTGACTGATACAGGAGCTCAATAACAGTGGGTACTTCCTATGTTTGTGAATTGAGGATTCAGCAAATAATGCAGGTAAAGAATAAACCAGGAGCTGAGATGTAAGAACTCGATAAACATCAGCTATCATCTCTGAAATCTTAGTTTTCTGATTTGCTTTCAACATCAGCCTAGAAATCAGCTTCCAGCTCCCCTTTATCGCATGCCTCCCTCAACTCCAAACCCCTCCCTGACCCAGGGTTTGAGACTCCAATTCTATAGATTGTCTAGTAAGGAGATAGGACAAAAATCAAACATTTCTAAAAATAACGCATTCACATAGTTAAATAAAATCAATCAAAAATATTACACCCACAATTACAAAATACATTGAGTGACCACATCATTAACTCCCATTCATGAATTATAGTCTTAGCATATAGGTGCAACAGAGTAATCTGTGGAGAAATAGATGAAAAATGAGTTGTTAACCTCTTAATAGGAGATCCATCCTCAGTAAATCATGAAGGGAGGAGCAAGCTGGGATAATAACACAGACTAGTAATGGTAATACTCATAAATTTCTGTTTGTCATATTAATTAAAGAGGTTCATAATATACCAATAAAGTTCAGCTTTAGAAATAGTTATTATATGTTTGAGGTTTTTCAGAAATAGATAAACAAATATAAAACTCTTTTTTTTTTGACAGGATATAAATTCTGCCACAAAAATTATTAAAGAAGTTTGGAACACTTTAGAACAATAAAACAAAAGTAACTTTGGGTGCATGCGGGAGTATGTCTGTCTGCCTCCCCATTTCCAACTTCAGAAAAATACAAAAAAACAAAACAAAAACAAAAGTAACTTTAAAAAAAAGCAAAGAGTTAATGTTTCAGTGAGATTATTTTCAAACACAAATTGCATAATTTTAGGGATGACCATCAAAGAGATATTTTGGTACTGTACCAAACTAGGATTGGTCCATAAAACAGAGCTATCTCAAGCTGGGGGAAAGAATGGCTGGGCACCTGCAACCGAAGGACTCAATGTTAGTGACAAACCACATCCCTGAATTTGGCATGGGCATGGGTGGCAACATCAGAACTCCCAGAGGAGTCTAGATGTCATGTTCATCCAGGCAAAGTGGAACTTGAACCGCAATGCAAGATCTCAAATAGGTCTACAAAAAGCCACATAGAAAAAAATTCCATGTCTGACTTTCACTGACAAACTATAACTGAAAACAACACTGGGAAGGCGGCCTAGGAAATATAGTTCCCAGATTTCAAAGGGAGTTGGGATGAGTCAACAGTAGACATCGCCAGAAATACCATTGACTAGAACACCGTTTTATTAATTTCTAACAAGAACGATATGCAGTTAAGTATATTTATTTCCATTTCAAAGATAAGTAAAGAGGAAGTCAGAGAGGTACCATAACTTGTACATGGCCATACCAAAGAAACAAGATTTATATATTCACATGTCTTATTTCCAATAATACCCCCTTTCCTTATATAAATCCTGAAAGATTGTGCTCCTTTTATTTTAAGAATTCTCCTGATTATTATCAACATAGTAGTTAACATTTTTTACCTTACAAAATAAGGTATGTGAGAATGCGAAGATGGGTTAAGTTGAATATGTTTGCAGATGAATGTTGAAAATTTACCAACTTTTCTTTTTTCAGATCAACTGTGATCTCCTTCCAGGGGTTGGGAACCTATGGCTCGCAAGCCAGATGTGGCTCTTTTGATGGCTGCATCTGGCTTGCAGACAAATCTTTAATAAAAAATATAATGTTAAAAATATAAAATATTCTCATGTATTACAATTCATTCATTTCCTACCGCTCATGTTCATGGTTGCGGGTGGCTGGAGCCAATCACAGCTGTCCTCCAGGACAACACCAAATTTTTATTGGATAATGCGTAATGTACACCGGTTGTTGTATGGCTCTCATGGAATTACATTTTAAAATATGTGGCGTTCGTGGCTCTCTCAGCCAAAAAGTTTCCCGACCCCTATGCTACCCTGTAGTGTCTCCGAGTGCAAAATAAGTCACACTACCCTGAGTTGACTGAGTGCTGAGTCCCAGAGAAATAATATTGTACTTTTCAGCTGCTAGAGGTGATTTGGTTCTTCCAATGACGAAGAGTAGTGAATAAAAATTAGATGAACAGGAGTCACCTTCAGGAAGTCTAAGCCTGGAAATAAGGGTGTGTGCTCTTAATCAGAATCAGAATTTGATTTCTACCTGCTCACCACAAGGCCCAAGCTGGGTCCACTCAGAACAGATTCAAACTCTGGGAATTGCCTCAGAACCCAACCAGTTTTCTAGGACCAGAAGTATTACAAATAGTACAGACCTTCGCAAACAGCTGCAATCCAGACATTCATTCTCAAATTGGGGGCTTTCTGTATGAAGAAGATATGATGGGGGTAGGGGTGGGGGTGGGGAAGGGGAGGAAGATGCCAATTTATCCTTAGTATTCTCATAAATATGAGAGTGGAAATATAAGAAAGCTAATATAGAGTATAAGCTGGCCAGAAAAGTATACTAAGTCAAAGAAAAGAAGAGAAATTGAGAGACTGAGGGTCAATGTGACAGCAAAAAGGAAATTTAATGGAAAGAAGGGGTAAGAGAGGTGAAAAGTGTATGAATTATGGTTAAAGAAGAATCTCAGAAACTAAGAGCTTCAAGAGGGAGCCATTTAAAATGATGTGAAGGTCCAGCTTGGGATAAGTGGATAGGTGTCTGAGGTCAAGTTAAGTTGAAGGCCACTAGCAATTAAATGATTCAGGAATGGAATGTGTGGCCAATGAATGTTGATGTTGAAGTAACTCTCTTTTTATTCATCATACATTCTGAACAGACAACCTTACCTCCAGACTCACAGGAGAAAAAAATAAAAAAGGAAGCAATCAGGCAAGAACTTCCTTAAAAATTCCCCACTTTGATATTCAGACTTTTCCATCACTTCTGTATTTACCTGTCCTTTGTTTGCTTAATCTAACCTTTACCCAACTCTGCTTAAGAATTTGCTCCATAAATAATACCCCATGTTTGTTCCAACAATATCTGCTTCTCTGCTGGCTCTTTAACCAGGGCCTGACATACAGGTAAGTCTTCTTCACCCTAAAACAAATACTTTCTTGCCCATGACCACTTAAGCTGCTACCTCATCTTTTTTTTTTTTTCATTAGCAGCCACACTTTATAAAGTCCCACTCTCTCCATTCCTCACTATCCTGCAATGCATTGAAACAAGCAACGCATATATGACAATGAAAATCTGGTTTGTGTACCTACCGCTCAACTAAAACTCTACCTGAAAATATTATTATTTTCCAGGTTCGGTCCTCATCTTTCTGGTCCCTGTTAGAGTTTAGGACCATGCTACTCCTCATGAGAATCCTCTCCTTAGAGGCACCACTTTCTTGAACTTCTCTTACCTCTCTATCCATTTGTTCACAGTGTCCTTCGAGATTTCTCTTCCCTCCTCCTTCTCGTTAAATGTTGATTCACAATCCATCTTCAATCTTTCTGTATTCTTTTTTATATGCCTGCTCTCATCTGTTACATCAAATCCTGTATATCCAACTATACCTGTGATTCCAGAACCTATATCCAGACCCATTATCTTCCCTGAGTCAATACTCCCAATTGCATACTAAACATTTCCATATTTGCTCTGCAAAGATTTCAACCTCAACACATTCAAATTAGAGCTCATTAATTCGCCTTTTCCAGATCCTTTTTTTTTTTTTAATTCCTCCCCAGAACGGAGGAGAAAGAAGGAATTTGGGTAAAGTAAACAAATTAAGAGGATCTGCAGCATGAGGAATAGAGAGGGAGGAAGGGAAGGTTAGTAAGCTAGAGCCTGTTTCTTAGATGGCAGGCACAGTACTAGGCAGTCGTCAAAAATCATTTATTCTCTTTTGTGACTTCAAAACAACCTTATGAGGTGGTGAGATAGGCAAAATAACGGCTCCCTGAAGATGTCCATGTCTCTATTCCCAAGACGTGCAAAGTGTTATTTTACATGGCGATGGACTTGATGAATGTAATTAAGTTGTGAGATGGGAAGATTATCCTGGACACTTCAAGTGGGTTCAGTGTCATCAGAATGTCCTTACAAGAGGGAGGCAGAAGGGGATGTGAAGATGGAAGCAGAGGCTGGGGTGAGGCGGCCATGAGCCGAGGGATGTGACCAGCATCTAAAGCAGCACATGGCAAGAAAGGGATCCCCTCCTGTATCTCCAGAAGGACTGCAGCCCTGCCACATGCCTTGATTATGACCCTGCTAAAGGCCATTTCAGACTTTTGAACGATAGACTATAGAATATCAACTTTGTGTTGTTTTAAGCCACTGTTTGTGAAATTTGTTGTAGCATAATTGTACTGTTATTAGCCCATTTACACATGAGAAAGTTGAAGCCCAAGGAATTTAAACGGCCGGTCTAATATCACACAACTCGTAGTAGTAGAGCTGGGACTTAAACTCAGGTAGTTTTGGCTAGCCAGCCCATATTCTTATACTGCAACGTTAAACCCCAAAGTGTTATCTAAACTGATGACCCAAAAATCATGAGGGTCAGATGCAGACACCAAGAGCTAAAGAACAAGAGCTGGGGGGAGCAAGGGAAACAAAAGCAGGGTGCAGTGTTTCTACGGTGGCCCTGGGCAAGTATCTATGGCCGGCACTGTTGCCCTGGACTGACTGACGTGTGCTCAGCGCTTGCAGTTCTAAGGAAGACTGGCTTTGTTTACCGGATAGGGCCAGGGTGAATTTCTGTTTGTCTCTCAACTTAGAGCACGCTACCAGTCAGTATGCAAGCTAGAAACTGGATTCCTGTGTTCAGAAATCTCAATGAGCATTTTTGTGTGTGTGCTAGACCAGTGATCCCCAACCCTTTTTGAGCCATGGACCGGTTTAATGTCAGAAAATATTTTCACGGACCGGCCTTTAGGGTGGGACGGATAAATGTATCACGTGACCGAGACAAGCATCAAGAGTGAGTCTTAGACGATGTAACAGAGAGAATCTGGTCATTTTTTACAAATAAAACATTGTTCAGACTTAAATATAAATAAAACGGAAATAATGTAAGTTATTTATTCTTTCTCTGTAGACCAGTACCAAATGGCCCATGGACCGGTACCGGTCCATGGCCCGGGGGTTGGGGACCACTGTGCTAGACAGTGTGTCAGGTCCTTAAGAATAAAAATGAAATTGTATGTGCTCTTGCCTCCTCTCTACTTCCTCCTCCATAATCAACATTTTTTTCCATTCCTCTCTCTGGCCTGCTGCCATATTCCTTATACCTCTACTATTGTATAGTTTATTACCATTATTCTACCTGACTGTAGCAAGCAAAGTTAAATGTTAGACTCACCCTCTTCAGGAGCCGAGGGCTTGGGGAGATGGGTACTCCTATATACTGTTGTCAGAGTATATATAATTTGGCAATATGCATAAAGAGCCCCCAAATGTTTATGAATTTATACTCAGTAATTCCATTCCTAAGACTTTCTTCTATGAAAATAATCAGATTGACATATGAGAGTTGTCATTTCAGTATTATGCTTAATAGCAGAAAAATTAGAAATATTGTAAACGTTAACATTAATAAAATGAATGCACAAACCTTGATGAATCCAACAGATGGAAATCTACACAGCCACTGAAAAGTTAATGTTTTCAAATACTATTTAGTGATATAGGGAAATGTTCCTTCTATCTGGTTAAGTATAAAAAGTAGAGCCCACAACTATATAGAGAGTAGTTCAGTGGTTTTCAACCTTTATTGAGCCACAGCACATTTTTTACATTTACAAAATCCTGGGGCACACCACCTACCAAAATGACACAAAATGACACTCTAACACAGTACATATTATACATATAGTTAATAATATGGTTTCTAAATGTATTTATACTCACTTAGTGTGAAACCTGGGCCTGTTTCGATGAACACAAAAGGGATATCCTGGCAGGAATGGTAGAAAGACACACACAAAGCTCTTCCTCAACAGTTCTCAGTCTCTCTCTGTTTTTAGTTTTTATCGCAGTCAAGCTTGAGAAGCTCAGCTCACATAGATATGTGGTTGAAAATGGGAGCGATGTCAAAATAGCTTTGTTGGCCAGAATGGGGAACTCCTTGGCAGCAGATAACCAAAAACTGTCCAAAGGAAGATCAGCAAACTTTAGCTTTAAAGTTAGATAACATTGTGATGCATTGTATATCACCCTCTGCAGAGGCCTCTTTTAAAAAGAAAAAGGTCAAATATCTATATACACCATCAGGATAGACATAACCAGCTGAGGCTGAGGCTTCATCTAGTGGTGGCAACATTTACCTCCAGTCCTGACCAGGATTAGAAATTGGGACCATGGGGAGGAGTAGCAGCTTCAACTACTCGCCGCGGCCACATAATGACAAGTGCGTGGCAGCCCAAGTGGGGACCTTCCTGGGTGTGGATGAGAGGTGGCCTACTATTGGTTCATCATTAGTGGTCGGGATGAATCCTAGAAGGTGATTGGTCAGTGAGCGTTCCCTGTGCCTCCACTCTTCCTGTCGCTGATAGCTGGAGGGATTGTGAGGGGAATGTTTATGTTTGGATGGAGGCGGCTGGCGGCGAGCCAGATAAATAGCCTCCATGGGCCGTATCCGGCACGCAGGCCATAGTTTGGGGACCCATGTTTAATTTCCCCACGGCACACCTGACCATGTCTCATGGCACACTGGTTGAAAAACACTGGAGTAGTTAGCTTGGAGTCACAGAATTAAAGATTACTCTTATTTTCTTATATATACTTCCCTGTATTTTAAAAATGGAAATACATGAACATATATTACTTTTCTAATCAAGTGAAGACAACCAGAATAGTACTGGGGTATGTTTGTGTTGATTATTCTCGGTTTGCTTTCCTAGATCCTTGGTCACCCTTACCGCCAGCTCCAGGAGGAGCCAACCTGTATGGACTGCATCAAGAAGACTTTCTTGCCCATGGTTGCAAGTTGGATTTGACCAATAAAAGGTTCTGGCAAAAGAATAGAGAAAAGGAGGAAAGAGAAGTTGGGCTAACTGGTCTCCTGGCTACCAGGCAAATTGGGCAGTGGCTCTACTAACTTACCTGTGGTGACAGACCTTGTCGGACAACTCCTTGCCACAGCTGTGTCTCTCTCTCTAGGATCTTGTAGCCTCCCTGTTTTCCTGCATCTTCAGGCTTCAGGTCAGTAGGCTTCTTGCTTGCTAATCTCTCAACACTAACCCTTCTTGGCTCCCATTACCCTGCCCACACCTGCAAATTGTCCGACATTAAAATCTTTTCAGTTAACCCTATGTGTGCACCATCTGTCTCCTGCAGGCCCTTGACTGACATGTTGTCTAAGGTGAGTACACAACAGCTGCATGAATGTAGAGAGAACAGAATAAGCAGACGGCTGGTGTTTAAAAAGCAGAGGTAGTTAACTGCACAATGGCAAGATCAGTGTCTGGGAAAAGCAACAGAGCCCAGGAAAAAATAATTGGGTTGAAGACTTTTTCAAGAAAAGTAATGTTACCCGGAACTCAGGGTTCAGGTGAGGTAAAAAGAGAGTTGTGGAAGAAGTTGAGCTTACAGCTTCCCAAATATAAACTTTGTTGGTAGGTTTACAACTTAATTTATAGTGGGACATTTGGAGAGAGTGGGCAATGGCTTTAGTTCACAGGATTCCACTTAAAAGACTTATGGATGGGGCAGTGAATTAACCATTGTTCCACGTTTTGTTTGGAGTCAAAGCAGAACACTGCTAATGGTAAGAATCTGTTACTTTTCTAGTGCCAGGTGACTTGGCTTTAGGGGTAGTCTTCAGCTTCTGCTCAAATTGGGTGTTTCCTGCTGTATTGGCTCCTTAGCAAACCCTTGTTCTCAGACTGATTTATCACTTTTACTTTCTGAACCAGACTTTGACATTTCCCCTAGTTTCTGGCTGTCCTACTTCCATCTTGAATTGGCAGTCCTCACCAACTCCTATCTGCCCCTGGGCAGGTTAAGGCAGAGGACAGACACACCTCTATATAAATGGACTTCCTCAAAAGCTGGACTTTGGCATTCAAAACTGAGCCCGTAGGCAAAGTGATATGAGCAATAAAACCTTTCATATGCAACAGCTTACTTTTCCCCAGGACTTTTCGCTCTATCTTGTTTGAGTAGTCTGGATTTCTTCTACCAGGAAGAAGCTCAAAGGTAAAAGGCAAGGAAAGGGGTTGAGAAGCTGCCCCACAGACAGATTCAATTCCCTTGTGGCTCCCAAACTTGTCTTCATAAAGTTGTAGGAATGCACCTTAGGTAAGCACCGTGGACGCCACCCTGCCCCTTCTTCCCCCACGGGCAACAGAAAGGCAATATTGCCCAGGGGTGATTTCCAAGGCTTGTATCATTTAGATAGCAAGAGAGGTTAGTTCTAAGGCTGTATGTCTAGGTATAAAGCCATTCAGTGCCCCGGTATAATGAAGTCTTGGTGAACTGAATCAAACCAGCTGAATTCACAAAAATTGAAGTATCAAAAAGCGCTGCTCTGAAGTCTTTTATACCAGTCATCATAATCATCCTCAAAGGTCCACAGTTTCCACTATTAATTCCCTTTAAGACAAGGAAACTAAAACACAGAAAAGTTGAGTAACTTGCCCAAGATCCCACAGGTAGTAAGTGACAGAGCCCAGGTTGGGACCCAGACATCTAGCATCCTTAACGGACACACTAGGTAGGCTTCAAGGTGGCACTTAAGACATTTATAAAGTGGTGTTTGGCTGTAACATTTTCTCCCTGAGGCAAACAGATGGAAATGTAACCTACAGTCAAGATTGCTTGGTGACTATTAAGCACAAACAAATGGGAATTAGGTTGTCTTAATTAAGGGTTCTTTAGTTAAGAGTGCTTGAAATATATTCTCCCTCGACTGAGGAAAGCACCAGCCAAAGAGATGACTGGAAACTTCTGGGGAGGCCACCTCTTTCTCCGTCAGTGTTGGGGACTGACAGGCCACGCTCTTGGTCCTTCCTTTGTCCTCAGTCTGCCCCGGAGAGTTTTCCCTTAGCACATTCTTCTCTAGATGTGTTCATGTCATTGTCCCCCAGCTTTGAACATGCTAATTGCTAGGTTTTCATAGCACCTATTATCTCATCTCTTGATTGAAAGTTAATCTGGCAACTCATCAGCCGGCCTTTCACTAGTTATGATTCTAGGACTTTTTTTTTTTACTGACACTGGCTTCATTCTTTTGTGTTGATTTGCCTTGTTTAACTCTGAGGTGCTTTACTGCCATTCTTATATTTCTTCCAAATCCCCTCCTTTCTAAAGTTGAATTTTTATTTTATTTTTATTTTTTTACTTTTTTCTAATGTTGGGGCACATTTTCTAACTCAATATGTTATCGTAGGCAGTTTCATAGATGTGAGCAGAGTAGGAATAATACGGCTGGTAGGATAGATCACCCAGGTCAGAAAGTCCCAGGTGCAACAGATAATTTTAAAGTGGAAGCTTGTCCCCAGGGTGACCTTTCCTCTCCTGGCATACCACTGGTCCTGTGTCTTAGACCCCTTGACCTTTCATATTGCTGGTCATGTGGTTCAGTTCCTCCCCTGAACTTTCTCCTCCTGGCATGTGGTTGGTCACATGGTAGACCCCTCCCCCAGAGGAGTCATACAACTCCCATACAAGCCCTTGCATGACCACCCCCTTAAGCAAATCTAGGCCTGAAGCTGTGAGAAAGATAATGAATATCCTATTGAGACCCTCCCCTGGGACTTCCGGATAAAAACCCTCAAGACTAAGACCCCCCTTTTCTTTCTCTCTCTGGCACACCTGTGCCTTTCCTCCCCTTTTCTTCCTTCAAGGCACATACTTTTGCTTTCTTTCTCCTAAGCTCCAAGGACCCTTCTTTTGCTTTTATAACTAGTTTTTTGAGCCCACGCAGCCCAGCTGGCTCACTTCTTCCACGGCTTTCTATCTCTGTGACTTTCTAAATACATTTCATTTGAATTTGAATATTAGCTCTGAATTGTTTCTTAGCCAAAACTCAAGGACCAAGGTCTAACATCTGGTGCCCATTGCTATTAACAAATAGTCATCAGAAGTGTCCTCCATTTGGAAATCGAAAAATCATATAGACCTTTGATTCATTATTTTATACTGATAGATTTGTTCAAAGCTCACTGATGTCAGCTGTACAGAGATGAAAAAATTTTCTTGAAGATGCTAGGGAGATGTTATTAAAAATGTTGGGCACTTCTGTATTAGACAATAATGTAGGAAGAGACAGTATAACTTGTACTCCTGAGCAATCATGAAAAGTAGCATATTTTAAAATGGGAAGTCTGTTGATGTGGCTGTGTAAACTATTGAAAAGATCTTAAGAAAAGAAATCTGAAAGCAAGACTTGATTTTCCACATCGTTACCTACTACCAGTTTGGACCTGTGAACACAAACTTGGGAAGCCAACTCTCCAATTACTTGCATCATAAACTTATATAAGTTAATAGGTTTTATAATATGTGATAAACTTATGCCATTCAGAAGTTGCTCATAAGTCTGAGACTATATATTCTGTGACATGAATTGAGCACTTGAGTTTAATGTTTTAAATATATTTAATATATATTAATATAATAAATGTAAAGTATATATGATAGCAATGCTTAGGAAAAATAACAAAAGAAAATGTCAAATGGAAAATAAAAATAGTCCTTTTAAGTCAGTGTTCTTATTCTAATGATGATACCAAGAGATGTTTTACACAAAAGCATGGTTACTCTGCACAACAAAAACTGACTTCAAGAGAATAGATAAAACATTTCAAGCATCCATAGCAATTCTTTATAGTCTAGTAAAAGGCTATCTGCTTCAACAGTAATAAAGGCCTTTCTTATCTAGAAAAAGACACGTGTTTTGACAGATGAAGTTACAACAAAGAGACTTTGGAAACCTTTGTGCCTCAAACAAACTTGCTTAATGGGATCAAGAAGGGAAGTCCATAGTCCACATCATAGCACACCTTGAAGGTGTATTATTCTTAGTGACCATTCTCCACTCTTTTCTCCCCTACTCAGCTCCAAGAGTTTCATTGGGGCCCCACACCCTCTGCTTTCCAATGGATCTGACCTATGAAATGCGCCTATAGGAGATCAGCTATGGGTAAGTAGGTGGTTTGTGTAGTTATTCCCCTGGCTCCCTTTCTGTTACATCTCTACATAAGCTAATGTTCATGTCAGGTGGCCTTTTCCATATCCATCTTCATGGTGGTGGTAACTGTTCCTTTCGCTAATTCTGAAGTACTGTACCTGTTATAGAAGAGAAAGAGTTCAACCACCCAGTGCTACCAGAGCCAAACACTAGACACCAAGAATTGCAGTGGAGAAATACTAGCATTTTTATGAACAGTGCCATGCAGGAGAATGGGAGGTTAATGTTCAAAGAGCCCGAACTCCCTGATGGCATTTGGGTTATGGATCATATAGGGCAAAATCATAAGACACTGTGGCTTAGGGAGTCAGGGTGATGCTGAGAGCTAATTGGTTGGAGATGAGGTAAGGGTGATGCATCACTTCTTCAGATTTTGAGAACAACTCTGAGGCCTTTTCCAGCATTCTCCCCATCCAGTTCCACAGGGAAGTAGCCTGAGGTTGTTCCACTTAGGGTTCAGGATCTGAAACAAAACCTAGGTCAAGATGTTATCTTCAGTCTGCCAGAGGGCTGGACTATGTGACCATTAGTCAGAGCTGGGCTACTGTCTCCTACTGCCTTGGGGGTTGCTGATTATCTGGGGGAAATGCTAGGTCCCTGAGGGTTAGAAAAGAGAGATAGAGAGAGAATATCTAGAGTTAGAATTTAAAGTTTAATTTAATCAAAGTCATAAGGACACTTTGTTTCATTCCTCTACTATTAGTTTGCTTGAAGCTGGGCATACCTGTGAGTGGTTCTTTGTAAGTCTCCTCACTTAACCACAACCATCTGATTCTTTCTAGAACCCTGACTGAAACAAACATTAAAACTAAAAGTACCCATCCAGTGATTTTAGGTAAGGTCATTTATAATAAAATGAAAGTAATTTTGAGAATTTTGCCAACTAATCAGATGCACATTGATTAGCTAGGAAAGGGTACAGGACAAATTTTCTCAAACTGAATTTTTATTTTATTTTGGAAAAAAATTGGGGATAATGAAAATAATTGGCCTTACTCAGAATAATGTAATGAAAAAAAATAATTGTATAGAGGTTCTTATTGTGACCATGTCTGTAGCTTGGTACTAGAAGGTCAACAGAGAGTAGAGGAAGCTCCAAAGTGCTTTCTTCTTTCTCATGGACCACTGGGGTTTCAAGAATTGAATTGCCTTTTAATTCTCTCCTAACAAGTATCCAATCCTCTCTATTCTCCAGCTTGCACACTAGAAGATGCCAGTTCAATTGGCTTTGCTAATCACTAATTACTTTATTAAGTACGGCTCTTAATATCAGGTTATGTCATCGATCATCAGCTAGTCTATGGATGGTTGTCCTTGAATCAGGGCCACTATTGGTCTAATCAATAGCTATCCTAGTCCTTCAAAAGCCTGGTACTGCTGTTTTGAGAAAGGGATACAATAAGGGAACTTGCGGCTAGACGAAGATCATTGGGTTTGGTAAAGATCATGACCAATATATGATAGTCATCTGTTACACTTCCATTTGTGGGTATCAAGTACCAAATATTTACTGTGTACTTGACAAATTGATCGCTTTTTTTATCTGCTGCAAAGTCACCCCTTTCAAGTCTTGTGAGAGCTATTAAAGTCCACATATAATTTATTTATATTTTTATTATATTCCTAATCTGGTTATACAAAAAAGAGTTTGAAGATAATAACAAAAAGTAACAAACATGCACTAACAAGAGTAAGTACGCTTGAAGGAAAAACACTAAGTACATCAAGTTTTCTGATAGTATTGAAATAAAAATTGTACTTATTTTTATTCATGTACACACAGTAAAGTATTAATGGCTTTCTCAAATAATTTTATACAAAGGAATCACAACTTTAATCTCACATAGAGATTCAAAGCTTCAATCATGAATCCATGAATTAGTGTCTAAAATTACAGTATATAAATTAAGTGAAACACTGTCAGATAGCATTGTAGTTAGACATCTTCATTATTCAGTAGTAATAGAATTTTTGGATTTGCTGTTTATAGTCTTGTGTACTCATAGCTAAACAAAACTACTGATTTGCATTTGATGACTGAGCAAGTGTAGAAACTATTTTATTTCTAAAGGGTAGAATCCATTGTTATTGTAGCAATCAGGGAAAAGTTTATATTTCACTGTTAAAATGTAAAAGTACTTAATCTTGAGAAAAGTATGAATTTAGTAGAGGCTATAAAAAATTTATTTTCATAACTATACAAAATTGAATTGGAAATACTTTTGTGTTTCTCCTAAATCTAAAATGTTAGTGAAAATTAAAATATCTATTTATGAACTACTATAGCAACCCACCAGGAAAGACCTGGCCCGGGCATTACGTTTGTTCCCCGATACTTCCCTGCCTTTCTTCTTGTTAACTGGCTTCCAGATAGTTTAGACCAGTGGTAGTCAACCTGGTCCCTACCACCCACTAGTGGGCATTCCAGCTTTCATGGTGGGTGGTAGCAGAGCAACGAAAGTATAAATAAAAAGATAGATTTAACTATAGTAAGTAGTTTTATAAAGATTTATTCTGCCAAACTTAGTAAAAATCCAACATAAAGTACTTGGTAAGTTATTATTATTATATGCTTTCACTTGCTGTAACTCTGCTTTATAAATTTTATAAAGTAAAGTTACATCCCTACTTTATAAATCACCATTACTGTGGAACCAGTGGGCGGTTAGAAAATTTTACTGCTAACAGAGATACAAAAGTGGGCGGTAGGTATGAAAAGATTGACTACCCCTGGTTTAGACAGTGTGAAAAACTGGTAGAAGTGTGGAAGGCAGGAGAAAGGAATCTGGGGGTGAGTATGGCGCTCTCTCTTTCTCCCTCTCTCCTTTTCATGACTGTAGCTTCTGATAGTTTCAGGTGTCCTCTAGAACTGCTCTCTCTGTGCTCCTAGCTTCTAGTCCCTGCTTTGGCTTTAGCTCCTGCCAGGCTTCCCAGCCTCTGGCTTCTGCTAACACTACCTCCTTCCTGTATCCAGCCAACCCTAGAGAAAGGAACAACTTCTTGCTGTGGCTAATCTCTGAGTTGCCTTGCCATTTCCTGTTTGGCTTTTTAGCTCCTCCATCACAGTGCAATTAATTTCTTGTATTTAATTCCCTATGTTTGAAATAGGGTGTGTTTTCAGTTTGCTGGATTGGACCCTGAGTCTTAGCCCCTCCCCTCTCCCACTTCCCATGCATGGAACAGTAGAATAGTGAGGCTGGACATCATGCAATAGTATAGCCCGCTACTTTGGATAAACACATGTACAGGTGGGGATATTCTACAATTATATACATATATGATATTTTACTTAAATTTAATTGTATGTGACTTACTCCAATACCTTCTTTGATGTCCTCTCCAACTTTCAGTGACTTTCCACTCTAATTCTTTATACATGAAGATGTCAGAATAATGACTCTCAAATGCTATTTTATGCATATTATTCCTTGGCTCACGCACCTAGAGAAGATTTCTTGAGTGAAACAGATCCACCCTCCTTAATCCAGTTTTCACGGCTCTATCTCAGTCATTGTCCTCCATCATTTCCTTTTTCCCATATCTTTACAACCTATATCCCTTACTTTGCTCCAACAGAGCCTATCTGTTCCAGTCACGCTATCTTGCCTTCCGTTCTTAACATTCAATTTTCTGTTCTCTACCACTGTGTCTTCACTTGGGCAGCAGCACTTTCTTCTCACATCTTTGACACTAATAATACCTTCTACAGAACATACCGTACATAATGGCTTGTAATTAATAATGCATCATCAAATGCATGTGTAACTTCTCTGGGCTGCTCTCTTATTAAATATTGGCATTTTCCAGAATTCTAGCCTGAGCCTCATTGCCTTCTTAATCTAAATTCCTTTTTTGGATGATATCCTCTATTCTGATGAGTTTAACTCCAAATCCTTGACTCCTAAATTGAAATACCTAGTCTCCAGGCTCTCTCCTGCACTTCAAACCTTGTGTTTCCCCTAACTATACACTTCCTTGAAGGCACATCGAACTCAGTATGTCCCAAACTGAATTTACTCTTCTTTTTTTTTTTTTTTTCGTATTTTTCTGAAGCTAGAAACGGGGAGAGACAGTCAGACAGACTCCCGCATGCGCCCGACCAGGATCCACCCGGCACACCCACCAGGGGGCATCGCTCTGCCGCGACCAGAGCCACTCTAGCGCCTGAGGCAGAGGCCAAGGAGCCATCCCCAGCGCCTGGGCAATCTTTGCTCCAATGGAGCCTTGGCTGCAGGAGGGGAAGAGAGAGACAGAGAAGAAGGAGAGGGGGAGGGGTGCAGAAGCAGATGGGTGCTTCTCCTGTGTGCCCTGGCCGGGAATTGAACCCGGGACCTCCGCACGCCAGGCTGGCGCTCTACCACTGAGCCAACCAGCCAGGGCCTGAATTTACTCTTCTTTCTCCACCATCCCCAAGCCCCTTACCAAGATTTTCTAGCTTTGATGAATAATGTCACTTCCTTATTAGAAATCTGTGTTTCCCTTGATGCCTCCTAAAAGCTTGCTATAGCTTTAACAGTCACAAATTCTGAAAGATCTCTCGAATTTGTCCTTCCTCATCATCAATACTGCCTAAGTCTTTTAGGAAGCCATTCTTGTAGACAATTTCTTTCATTTCATTCCCTGCCTCTGTCTTCTGGCCTATTTTTGTACAAAGCAAACTGATTATCTCTTAATTCTGAAAACATACCAGTCTTGGGCTTATCTTGGGAATATTTGCAATTGCTGTTCCTTTTTCTCTAAGTTATTCACAAAGTTATTTTTTTCTTTTGTTTATTCACTCTAAACAGGTTCTCTCTTACCCTAATATTCCCTTTTACACAGCTGCTGTTAATACCCTTTCTTATACCTTATCACAATCTGCAAATTTTTGTTCATTTGGTTAGTCATTTATCATCTTTCTCACTAGACTCTAAGCTTTCTGATCATTTTATGTTCAGCAGATTATAGGTGCTGAATAAATACTGTTGAACAGAGATAAGAATGATGGGACAAATAAACTCAGCAGTGGCTTTTGTCCGTCTCCCAGGTCCTCTGTTTTCTACTATGCACATACCTGATCATGTCACTGCCCTGCTTAAAATCCTTTGATGGTTTTCCATTTTCTATGATAGTCATTAAACACTTAGCAAATCTTTTTGAGATTTACAATTGTGTCAAGAACAAGGGTTCAGAATCTTAATTTTAAATTGAACTTTCAGGAATAAAAGAATGAGCTGCTTATCATCACCTCTTGGCCCTATGGAAGTTCAAAAGCTTTATCCAATGTTAGTCAAATAGCAGTTGTTTTAAATTCTGTTACCAGGCAGACAGGGAAGTAAAAAGTAAAGAAAGTATAGCACTGGACTATAAACCAAAGACCTGGGTCCTAATTTAGCTGGTCACCTGACCTTTTCCATTCTTAGTTTCCTCGGATATAAAATGAGGAGATTGTATCAATAATTTCCAAGGCCCTTTTCCGTTCTGTAACTCTGATTCTCAGGTACTAGCCTACTATGACCTGGGGTTATTCTTTGAGCATCAAGTTAAATGATATGGTGACTATGAAAGATAACACAGATTGTACTATTTTGGCTATGAGTGAGACACCTTCGTTACAGAGCAAGTTCTACCTGGGCTTCAGGAATTGCTGATGACAATGATGATATGTAGCTTCCAGGTATCATTTGATTTGTTTCTTTGTGCAAGCAGTTTCAGACACAGTGAAAATAAGTGGCATTTAGAAACAGTAGCAAACAGAATAAAAGGTGAAGGAGGGCAATACATTTTGTCCACTCTGTGTTGGGTACCTTATGTATGTTATACCTTAAACTAGGCTTATCATCCCATTTCATAAAGAACTACAGTGATGCTTGCCTAAGTAAGACTCCATAGCTGGTAAGTGGCAGAGAACTTTGAAACATAGGTCTCTCCAGCTCTAGTCTACTAGTTCTGCCTATAATCCTTTTATCCACTGAAGCATCTGGTGCCAGATGTCAACTCTCTCTCTACCTCCTGTCAATTACATGAACACCAACTCACTTCTGCAAGTACAAGGATATACATTAGCAGATGAGGAGGCCTTAGGAACAGTGAGTAGGCTTAAAAAGAGCTCTTGATTGCATCTTCACCTCAGTTGAGGTGCTATCCTCAGATAACTGAGCTTGTTTGAGAGCATCCTTGATCATCACCTTTGGCCTCCTTCTTAAGTCTGTCATCGAAGCCTAGTGGTGAGAGGACCTGGTGCTACTCTGAGTAGGACCTATTACTACTGTTCAGTACTCATGGGCCTTAATCTGCTTCAGAGAAGGAAATCACACAATGAGGACAAAGCACCCAATTATTTATCTACTCTTTTTTTTTTTTAATTTTTCTATTTATTTGAGAAAGCAAGAGAGGGAAAGAGATAAAGAGAAGCATCAACTCATTATTTTATTAGTTGTTCCATTAATTGCATACTCATTGATTGTTTCTCAAACTTTCCCTGATGAGGGATCAAACCCACAACCTCTGGTGTGCAAGATCAACACTCTATCCACTGAGCTGCCTGGGTAGGTATTGATCAACATTTAATGCAATATCATTGGAACCGTTTCCTTGATTTTGGTTGGTTTATTTTTGTTTTTCAGAGACACTCACTTTATGATTCAGTTTTTTTCAAGAAAACATGAACCAAGCTAGGACATTAGGTTTCATAGAGTGGAATTCAATATAAAGAGGGGTGGTCTAGCTGAATTATGTTGGAGAACTTGTGAATCCTACCTATAAAACAGGCATAAATAAGGACCTTTTAAAGGCCGGTAGCCCACAGTCTCCTTTCAGGATGTTAAAGGACTGGTATTTGTGCCTTAGGTAAGCTACAGAAAGAGTCAGCAAAGAAACAGTCAATAAATGAATGCCATCAGCCTTTTAGAGACAGACATCTCAACTAAAACTCATTTTAGTCAAATTATTTGCTTTTAAATATGAAAGGGTGGAATAAAAAAACATACTCATTTTTCTCTTTCTTCTCTTATGATAACACTCTGGCAACTACTTTCATAAGAAAGCTAAGAACATAATCTATTGTACTGGTTGCTCCTAGGGTCTTAGAAAGATAATCTCCAATTCAATTAATCTTTGTGATAAATAATGCTTGTTATTAATAATTCATTGAAAGGTGAAAATATTTTCTGTTTTAATAGTGCAAAATATCAGAATGAATGACTGGTCAATTATATATAAAACATTATCATACTTCATTCAATATATAACTAACAGTACATGACATTTTAGTTGAAATTTTTATAAAGCAGAGCAGCCTAATAATATTGGTCAGTATTATTGGTCTTTGTATGGCACATTTCCACTGGCTACTCCAAAGCTTGCTAAGCTGTTGGATAACAAATGGAAAAATATCACATCACAGGCAATATTTACCTATCCAACAGGCAAAACAAGAAAATGGAACCCAGGCCTAGAATCCTCTAGTGTTACTCAATCAAGGCAAATTATTTATTGTCTTCTGCCCAGGAGGTCCCATGGGACATGAAATATTGATTTAGGAATTTGCTGGGCATGAATATCTGTGTGTTGCAACTATGTTCTTTTATATAACTTCTTAATATATGATAAAATGTTTCTATTGATATGTATGCTGTGAAAAGGTTGAATAAGAAATTAAATCTAGCTAATTAATAAACATGAAATGTAAACACTAAACTCTTTTTATAATTACTAACTTGGGATCATTAAAGTTCACTCCATGGTGTGCAGCATTGCACAAGGCATTGTTTATACCCATGTCTAGCTCATCTCTTCCTTCATCTTGTAACTGCACAACTTCTGCTGCATCTCCCATGACCTGATTCCAGTCCTTTTGGGAAAGAAATTGGAAAATCTGGGCATTCTTCATGGCTCACCCAGGGTTTCCCACAGCCAGGACATTCTCCAAGGCAGAGCTCTATATATGGGTTAGGGGCTGAATCTGGGCCACGATGAAGTTTGTGGTGTGAAGAACAGGAGGATTCTGGAATAATTGTGAAGAGAAAAGAAAAGCCATGAAACATAAAGAATGGCAACATGCATAGTTATTTCATAAGCTAAAAATTGGCTCTGTACCATTCTACATGTCCATATAATATCTGATATTGAATCTAAGGGTCATACTAGTGTTAATGCATAACACTAGTATTTACTTACTTGTTTGTTTGCTTTACTCACGTGGTACTTCCCGTGTAAAAGCAGCATAGCAGTGACTGAAAACTCTGGAGTCAGACTGCCTGCGTTCTAATCCAGCCTCTGCTACTTCCTAAGACTGTGATCTTAACCTCCTTTGACCTCAGTTTCTCAATTCTAAAAGCAAAATTCTAAAAAAATTACTTCTTTCGTAAGGATATGTAAAGGAAAAAATATAGGGACACAATATATGATGCATTTGTATATATATGTACATATGTAATACATATATCATGTATCTATTTTTTGAGAGGAGGAGAGAAAGAGAGACACACTTGTACATGTACCCGACCAGGATCCAACTGGCAACCCTACGTCCTTGACCAGTGCTCAAACCAATCAAGTCACAGCTGCGAGAGGGGAAGAGAGAGAGAAGGGGGAGAGAAGCAGATGGTCGCTTTTCATGTGTGCCTTGAACGGGGATTGAACCCAGGATGTCCACACGCTTGGCCGACATTCTATCTACTGAGCTAATTGGCAGGTCCCATATATTTTTATATATGGATTTTATACTCACTGAAAATGGTGCCTGACAGATATCTAAGTCAATAATGTTCAATAGAATTATCAAATTCAGTGTTCTTTTATAGTTTCTATTTAACTTCTCACATCTGTAGGCCTTGTCTTCCCTCCTTGAAAATTGGGAATTGATCAGAGGTGGATTTAATGGCAGGCACACCAGGCACTTGCCCTGGGCCCCGACTTCTGAAAGGTCTCACAAAACCCCAACTTTACACTGTTTTCTAATGACACCAAATTTGGTTTCATATGTGCAATTTTAACAGTAATAGTACATAATATTTTTTATTTATTTAAAAATATGATTAACGTGTATTTTTATTTTCTGTCTCTCTCTTTTTTTGAGGGGCCCAATATTTTCTTCTGCACCTGAGGCCTCAACTGACCTTAATCCACCTCTGGAAGTGATTTTATATTTTTTGGTGGCTACATGTGTTTTGATGTCCCATTTGTTGAGGGTTCAACCCTTTTCCCTACTCTCAGTCCATATGCTTTTGTAGCAGGTGAACCAGGTCTGGCCAATCACTGCTGCATTCATCTCACCGGAGGGAGGGTATGGGACTCAAGCTTGAATATGCAAGTCCTCACCAGAAAAAGGTTTTTTGATATCTTAGATGTCCAGCTTTATGGCTCTGTAACCTGCAGCACTGGGAGTGCCCATCTCTGTCTCCTTTGGGGAGACCCTGCCTGAGATCAGAGACAAGAGGGAGGAGCACAGAGCCAATAGATGGAGAGAGGTGGCCCCTGAAGACATTGGTTTCAGGTTTCAATCATGCCTCAAGAGTGCCCGGGATCTTCTGATGTTTGGACGAAATAGATTCTTTCTTTAGTTTATTTAAATTAGTTTGATTTGGATTTGCTACCAAATTATACTAATATATTTTCTTTAAATCAACTTGTTCTGCAACCTCTTTGATGCCACTGATGGTATACACGGCCCTGTACATAGAAGACAATATATATATATATATATATATATATATATATATATATATATATATATATATTGCATGTATGAATGAGTTAAATTAAGACTCTCAAAGTCCATGAGCCCATTAATCTAATCTCCTATACATTAACATACTGTCCTCAGCAATTCAAGTTCAATCTAAGTGTGCCTTGATGTATGAATAAACCCTTTCGTAGGGAAACACCTGATGTAACCCCAAGGATCATGCTGGGTGAACTGAATTTCTGAGAAAACTGCCTGGAGAGACAAAAGATTCAGCATGGGAAGAAATTATTTTCTTTCAGCATAACTAACTCCATGTTCAGTGCTCTCCCTTAACCTCACTGAGCACCATTCTTCATTCACAAAATGGGAGAATAGTATTTACTTTGCAGAGTTGATGTTAGGCTCAACGGAGCTCATTTGATGTGTGAGCTAAGAAGGATATAGCTGTTATTTGTTGAAATTTTCTTCTAGATACACCAATTTCAATTGGTGATGGATACACACATGCCAAATAATGAACCAAAATGGGTTTAAAATCGTTTTTTTTTTCTTGTCAAATGCACAACAGAAGGCACATTTCAGAATATAGGGTGGGGCAAAAGTAGGTTTACAGTAGTTAGTACGTGAAATACAGTTCATTTAATTAGAGCGCATGCTTGTGGGAGAGACAGAGAGAGAGAGAGAGAGAGAGAGAGAGAGAAAACAGGAAGGGAGAGAGATGAGAAGCATCAACCGAGTTGTTCACGGACTGCTTTCTAATATATGCCTTGACCGGGTTCTTCAGATGAGCCAGTGACCCCTTGCTCAAGCCAGCAACCTTAGGCTTCAAGCCAGCGACCTTTTGGCTAAAGCCAGGAACCATAAGATCATGTCTATGATCCCATGCTCAAGCCTGTGACCCAGCGCTGAATCTGGTGAGCCCACGCTCAAGCCTGCGACCTCGGGGTTTGGAGCCTGGGTCCTCAGCATCCCAGGCGGATGCTCTAGCAACTTCCCCACAGCTTGGTCAGGCTACAGTTTATTCTTGTATTATTATGTATTAATTATTGCATTGTTTTCCAAACAAAGAACTGTAAACCTATTTTTGCCTCACCCTGTATATGTAAGCATACATGATTATACCTGGGTCTGGACGTGATATTTGTGGGAATACTTAGTGGCTTCCTTTGTAAAAGGAATGGTTCCACTGCAAGGATCCGTAAGAATCCTTTCCATTTTGCCATCTCAGGGCTCCAAGAGGGCAGGTGCAAAGCTGTGCTAAAGACAAGTTCTTAATAGGTCATCCCTGCAGCTCAGCACTTGTGAGCAGCCCGTCCTTGGGGTGTTTTGGTGGGCGTGGGGAGAAGCACCTGTTCCAGGCTCTCCTTGAATCTTGTTCCAATCCCCTTTCTTTGAGGGTGTAGCTCTGCGGTCTTCTATCTATTCCCTCAAGTGTATTTTATTAGATCCGGTTTCAATTCCCCGGTGGGTAGCTCTCAGGTCCCGTTACCATCCTCCAGAGGGGTGTGTGTGTGTGTGTGTGTTGTACACCGGAGGGAAAGAACCAAAGAGAGACTGAATGAGGGGACCAGGCTCCCGGGCTCCGGTTACCGCTTGGCGCGGTCTCCGCCCCGAGCCGCCGAGTGAGCGGCGGGTCCGGGGAGCGCCGCGGCCCCTTTAAGAGCCAAGCCCAGGCCGGCCCTGGGGCCGCGGGAGCACAGAGCGCGGCGCGCCGCGGAGGAGTTGGGACCGGCGCAAAAGTTTCCTCCCAAGTACGGCCCCGCGCGCCGCGCCGCCGCCCACTCCAGCCCCGGGCCTGGGGCCGAACCGCCGCCAGGGCCAAGGCCAGGGCCGAGCCGGCCGGCAGTTTCGCTTTGGCGCGCGGAGCAGCTGCCTCGGCCGGGCCCGAGCAGGAGCAGGAGGAGCAGCGGGAGCAGCAGCAGCAGCAGGAGGAGGAGGAGGAGCCCGCTGCGGTCTCCCCTGCGTCCCGGCCCCCTGGCCACCTGGGAGGTAGTCCTGCCCTCCGCCTCCCCCTCTCCGATTCCGTCCCCCGGAGGCCTCCTGCCCGGGGCTAAGGGGCGCTGTTGCGAGCCCCGGGCCCTGCGGGGGCGCCGGGGAGAGGCGCCCAGGTCTCCGCCCCCTCCCGGTGCCGTGCGTCCCCCGAGAGTGGGGGCTGCACCCGCGGGACCAGACACCTGTTCGGCCAGGCCCGGCGTGATCGCCGGGGGCCAGGATGAAAGTGACCGTATGCTTCGGCAGGACCGGCATCGTGGTGCCCTGCAAGGAGGGCCAGCTGCGTGTCCGGGAGCTCACGCAGCAGGCGCTGCAGAGGTACCTGAAGACGCGGGAGAAGGTGAGCGCGACGCTGGGGGCGCGCGCCGCGAGGGAGGAGGGGGCGCGGCTGCGATGCGGTTTACCCGCGAGCGCGCCCAGGCCCAGGCACCTGCCAGCTGCTCCGGGGACCCGGTGGAGACCCTCAGGGGATGCTGAGCACCCAGGCAACTTAATTTGTCACTACCTGTGGCCACAACTTTTGAATGTTGCTGATATAAGTGACCTGGGTGTGTTTGGGAGTTTGTGGGCCTTTGTGCTTCTCAAAGGGTGGTGGGAGAAACTGCGGCATGAGAATCATTTGCGGGATATGGGGGGTTTTAGAAATGCACAATCTGGCACCCGGATCCAAGCTCACTGCCTCAGAGTCCGCTTTAAAATAAGTTTGCAGATGTTTGGAATGACCATTGGAGGTTGAGAAGCACTGCTTTAGCGGTTGTTTCAGGGAACCCTTTGCAAGGGAACCCTTGAAGGTACTCCTGATCTCAGGTGTACTTTTTGACCCATCAAGGCCCGCCATACTTTTGCTTCTTGGAGTTCGAAGTTAATTGGTGCAAGTAACATACTGGGAAGTTTTAATTGATGGGGCCCTAGGAATTTCAACCTTGTGAGCTGTCCTCCCTTTGGGCAGGAACTTGCGTGGAGGGATGCTGTTTGCTCACACCAACCAGACTACACTTCAAGTGTTTACAGTTTAATGTCACATATTTCATGAGCATTTACCACAAGTGTGCTGTGTGTCACGTCCTGGATGACTAGTGAAATGACAATCAAGACTGCCCCTAACTCTGTTCCTGAACTCAGAAACAAGTAAAAATTAAGTGAATCTCAGAAAGAGTGTTTTTACGCATGGAATGCATGTTCAGAAGACTTAGCCGGACACCAGAACTCCTAAGAGGTGTTTGGGTAACATACTGGATGGGCTCCTGTGCCTTTATCACTGGAGAAGGCATTGAAGGCATTCAAATGGAACATCTTGTGTGCCCCAAACCCTCCTGAAACAGAACAAGTCGTAAACTCCTACTTTATAGGCCAGTTCTTTTTTATTTTTTAATATTTATTTTCATGATTTGTGAGAACTGTAGAAATAGTGTTGGTCATTTTAATGATGAGAAGATGTAATTTCTTTTAATATCTCACAAGTTATCCAAGGCATAAAAATAATTTTGTTTCTTCCAAATACATCGTTTGGACGTCTAAGAAAAATCTCTGCACCTTCTGCGCCTCCACTGAAAATTATTATACAGAAAAATAATTCTACTCTGGGTAAATACATGTTTATGTTGCCTTGAACAGTCAAGAGTTTGAGAATTGTATAATGAGAGATAGAATACCCAAACCTGAACTCTACTAATAGAATTGAGGTACAGCAGAGAAAATAATTAAACTGAGCTATAAAACTATATGAGTATCCATCCTAATGCTTCTTTCCATTGTAATATAGTGTGTGCTGTTTACATAGTATAATTCAGTTAAACTGAAATTTACAAATGTAACCAATTGTCTTTGAAGTCATATTTCACCAACTTCTAAAAGTAAGCTGAGGGTAATAGTAACAACATTATTCTAGACAAATTATTAAAATAGATTTTATTGAAGAATTGTCTGAGATGACTAATTTTTTTGTGTGTATGTGACAGAGACAGAGAGAGGGACAGATAGGGACAGACAGACAGGAAGGGAGAGAGATGAGAAGCAGTTCTTCGTTGTGGCATCTTAGTTGTTCATTGATTACTTTCTCATATGTGCCTTAATGGGATATGGGGTGGGGCTACAGCAGACAGCAGACCGCAGACCGAGTGACCCCTTGCTCAAGCCAGCAATCTTGGGTTCAAGCTGGTGAGCTGTGCTCAAACCAGATGAGCCCACGCTCAAGCCAGTGACCTCGGGGTTTCAAACCTGAGTCCTCCGCGTCCCAGTCCAAGATTCTATCCACTGCGCCACTGCCTGGTCAGGCATGATGACTAATTTTTATTTTTAACTCATTATTAAAAATAATTTATGCTCTAAAATATTATTCATTTAGAAGTTTAGTACATGGAACTAAGTAATAGAAGTAAGCTGTAAGCTGATAACACACAGGGAAATAACTAGATGATATTTGATGTAGTGTAATTTGATCCTAAAAGGTGTTAAAAAGCTATTGATATTCTAGAATGAAAGCATAATTTATAATATCACAGAATTCCATAATTTAATTGTATTGATCCAGTTTACTATTATTACCAGACATTACATTTTTCTGTTTACATTTATATATTAGTGAATGTAGCATTTAAAGGTCACCTGCAGCTTATAAATTCTCCCTCCCTTCTTTTGCTTTTAAAATCTCAGTTTAGTAAGTGACAAGTGATATTTTTCCCTTCCCCAAATATTCCTCTCCTATAGTTTCATTTTAAATAATATTGTAATCATAATAAGTCATAACTAATATTAAATGGGATTCCTAATGGAACGAAAATGTCAAGAAGTACTCTGACAAATTCAGTACTTTAATCCATTGAATTTAGAAAATAATGGGAAAAGACCAGAAATGTTAAAATTCAATTTGAAAAACAATTTGTCATAAGTTCACTTCTTTAAATCAGTGAAAATGGTTTAAAAGACTTGTTTCCCTTGGACAGCAAGGTTTTAAGCCCTGCATGCAATAATAATAACTAGCATGGATTGTGCTTGCACTGTGCAGGCACTGTCCTAGGAGCTTTATGTGCATTAAATGACTTACTCCACGAGGGTAGGTACTGTTATAATTCCCATTTTACAGATGGAAGGAAAAGAGACAGAGATGTGGAACTGGAATTTGAACGTAGGAACTGTGTGTGTCTCCAGGTCTTTACCCTGCATTAACTCCACAGTCCAGTAGATTATTATGCATCGGAATTTCCCCATCTTGTTTACTTTTTACAATGTGTTGTAAAAAGACAATTCCACTACAGACTGCTAGGATAACATGATTTAACAATAGCAATTTTGTTTCTTGCAGAGAGATGGGACATCCACAAGTTCCTCTTGATCTTTTGCAGTACAGATCTGTATGTTGTAAGGGAGAAGTCTAATTTCTGAGTCGAATATTGCTGGATTTGTAAATCTAGTATGAAAAATAACCCCCAGTCTAACTGCAAATGGAAAAATGGACTAGATCTCTCAGACATCCAGGTAGAGAGTGCAGTACAGAAAACACATTTGGCGGGAACTGAATGTAAGTTAAGTCGGTTTCTTCCGGAGGAGCCTTGAATAATTAAACGGGAGAAAGTCAGATTTCAAGATTGAGGATAGATTCAAGGTTTCTAAAGTTTGGGGGTTAAATGAAGGCCAAGGAGGCCATTATGGAGTTTGTGGGCAGCATCAAAGTAGCCACCTCTTGCTGAGAAAAACAAAGAAGACCGGTATTTGTGGAATGTGGGAAACCAGCTGAATCAGCATCAGATAAGGCTGGAAGGAGGTAGGATGCTGAAGAAACTGAGGAAGCCTTTAATTATGTTCTGAAATCTGGGACTTCCAGGTTTCTGCTGCCTCCCCACTCCTCCCATATGATGAACTCTACTGGGGAGGTGAATTGACTGGGTGAGAATTATGGGATCACTTGTCTTTGGATTCTGGTAGTTTATCAGTGTCCCAGGCTCTAAATCCAATTTAGTTAAGTAGTTAGTGGTGAGGAGATTGTCTTCTTAAATAGTCAAGATGGGGATTATTGAGTAATTAGTTTAATTTATCATCAAAATTATGTGTCACAGGTAAAGGGGGTAATTGAGCCATAACCTGCAGGGGCTCAACCCTGGCTGATTATTAGTCACCTCTAATGTTAACGTTTAACATTTTAAACGGTACAAGTGCCTGAGTTGCTGTCTCAAAGATTTTCATTCACTGGGTTTGGAGTGGAGCCTGGATACAGGTATTTTAAAAAGCACTCTAGGTCAGTGGTCCCCAACCTTTTTTGGGTCACGGACCGGTTTAATGTCAGAAAATATTTTTACAGACCGGCCTTTAGGGTGGGAGGGATAAATGCACAAAATAAAATTATGCGACCGGCGTAAAAACTGTGGTATTTTAAAATATATTGACAATTGTTGAACTGACGAGACAAGTGTCAAGAGTGAGTCTTAGACGGATGTAACAGAGGGAATCTGGTCATTTTTTAAAAATAAAACATCGTTCAGACTTAAATATAAATAAAACGGAAATAATGTAAGTTATTTATTCTTTCTCTGTGGACGGGTACCAAATGGCGCACGGACCGATAGCGGTCCGCGGCCCAGGGGTTGGGGGCCACTGCTCTAGGTAATTCTAATACCCAGCCAGGTTTGAGAACCACCAGTCTTGGTATTACTGAAGTCATTTGATTTTAAACTCTTTTCATGGGAGATATTGTGTCTTAGGCATCTATAGACCAATCTGTCATTAGCAACTGTCCCTTTATTCCTACCCTGAATGAATTCTCTCAGATGCTCAAATGATTTATAAAATTGAACATTCATTTTACACACATACACACACAATGAGGCTGAAGTGAATAACTTGTCTAGTAGTTAGAGTGTGTAGTGTATTCAGGAGTTGATATGAAAATGAGATCATATGAACTTTGAGTTCATGGGAGAATGAGCGTGCTGGAATTTACCAGAAGCTGATTTGTGGATCTGACTATGAGAAACCTTTTTTCTTTTCCGCTATTTTTATTAAACATTTGATGAAATTTTCAAAATGAATTTATTCTGTGTTCAGACATTTTGAATAATTTGTTTGTTTTACAAGTTGAAATCAGCTTCCCAGATCTGAACAAGTCAAGTGTAACAAGTCTTTTTCTTGATTAATTGTGGGGTTAGAATCTAAGAAATGTATACAGTACTGAGACTCTGCTATGCGATTGTGTGGGACTAGCGTGGAGGAATAAGCTAGCATTGTTGAATTTCTGAACTTTTCAGGTTTTGATGCCTTGTTTTCATATTTTAAGGTTTATTTATGCATAAACTAGGACTATTGAAATGCTGACTGACTTACCTGTGTTTATTTCCTGTTCATTCAGTTCTCTTATTTTGTAATGTGTGGACTAGATGTTCTTCTCAGCGTCTGGATAGGACTGGCTCAGCGTAGGCATGGCACTTGCTTCTGACATGTTTTTGATTCTGGTACTTGGTATTGAGTAGCCGCTAAGCTTGCAAACACAGGGCTTGTGGGGCCCACTGTGACCTACAGATGTGCTTTTTAAATTCTCAGTGTTATATTTTGAATTAATTGCCATATTTGAGTATTTTTCAATTTCATGCAAAAATCCAGATTTCTATTTATTTTGTGGGTGGAAACAATACAGGAGTTCTGCAGTCATCCGTTGGAGCTTTTTTTCTTTAGGAGGAATGATCTAGTGTCTACCATTGCATCCCAAAAGTGACTGAGTTATTATCCTCATGCTTAACTTTTTTATCTCGTTCTTAACTGCTTACTTACGGTTCACATAATGCACTACTGCTTTTCGGACTGGCCTGCTGGTAGGCTTTTGAGTTTGAGGCTCCTGGACATTTTTCTCTTCACACGTTCCCCTGTGGCCTACACATGAGTTTGCTGACCAGGGTTTCAGCTGCAGTGTAGTCCATCTGAGCTAAATAAACTGTCCCATGGGGGGTTGTCACAGCCCTGAGTTTGTAGTTTGGAGCACTGTGTTCAAATGGCTTAAGTAACCAGATAGTCATTCCCAGGGATTTGTGCCATAGATCCTCTGAGGAAGTTGGGGAAGTGATCATGTCAGGTTTTTATGAGACTATGCTTGCTGAGGTGATTGATTATTAAAATCATCTAAAGAGTATATTAAAAATGCAGAGCTTTGGGCTTCTCTTGGAAAGTCTAAAGCAGTACAGCCCAATAGAACTTGCTGTGATGATGGAAATGTTCTGTGTCTGTGTTTTCCAATAGGGTAGCTAGCCTCTAGCCACATATGGCTTTTTCTGGAAGTCTGGAATATTTGTGCCTGCCAGGTAGCAGAGGGTTCTATGTCCTCAGCCCCCAGGGAAAGCCTTGGATGCTGAGTCTCTAAGGAGCTTCCCCAGTAAGTAGCATTTCACATGTGCTGTCAAAACTTGTTGCGAGGGTTGGCAGGGGCGGGGGGCAGGGTTCACCTTGACAGGACCCTTGGAAGTTTGTGCCCAGGTTCCTTCAGACTTCGCCCATGTGCCTGGTCCCTTTCCTACTTCTGCTTTCTATCCTTTTGCCGCAATAAGTCAGGGCTGTGAGCATGGCTCTATGCCCAGTCCTGTGTGTCTTCCTGATCAGTCATTGAACCGGTGGTCTTGGGGACTACAAGACACCATTTCTTACCATTCAGACCTCACGTCCACCCCTCCCCCGCTCCCCCAGCCACACCGATGTCTTGGCTGTTACTCAGCCATGCCAGACAGGCTCTACCTTATGTGCTGTTCTCTCCGCCGGAAGTATTTGTCCACAGTTATCCACCTAGCTGGTTCTCTTTTATCTTTTTCATCTTAAGTGATTGTTTCCTTCTCCAGGAAACCTTCCTGACCACACTATTTATAATTGTAACCCCTCCAGCCACCCTCTCTATATTGCTTTTTCCTGCTCTATTTCTCTCCATAGAAATACCATGCTGCTTATTTTAACTGTATTTATTGTCTGTCTCTCCCCACTAGAATGCTAGTTCAATAAAGGTGAAGATCTTTGTCTATTTTGTTCATCGCAGAATCCCTAGGTCCTGTAAGAGTGCCTGGTGCATAGTAGGCTGTTGATGAATTTTTGGTTGAATCACAATTATTTTACTGTGTGTCCATCACCATTTGTTTCAGTGTATCTCTTCCTCTATTACAAGCTACCCCAAGATGGAGTAGCTTAAAATAATACCCAACACTACATGGAGAAGACTCAGCTGAGGTCTTCTGGGTCTGAGATGTTCAAGATTGGCATCTTTATGCACATGAAGCACACCTGAGAGATATTTCCTGAAACCAGTGCACCAGCGAGGATAGTTTCAGTACTGGGGGTTCACTGTAATGGCTTGCCTAGGGGCATATGTATTGAGCCTTGGTTCTTGCTGTCAGTTGGGTTCCTGGGTTCTCTTCTATGTAGTCAGCATCTGATTGTCTTCACAGAGCCTTTTCCCATGGTCTCTACAGCAGGGTCTCGAGACTTCTTCCATGGCAGATCAGAGCTCCCATGAAGTGCAAAGGTGGAAGTGTGTTTTGCCACGTTCTACTAGTGAAAGCAAGTAACAGGTTCAGCGCAGATTCAAGGCAGAGGGTTACACAAGGAGGTGAATAAGTATAATTCTTTGAAGGGCTACCAGTGTAACTGATCACAAAGCCAGCCTTTTTGATAATAACAGGAAGATTAATCACTTACTGCCTCTGGTTTTGATGAGTTTCACCACCTCCTGGTGGGTGAGACACACGTGTGAATGAGCCAGTCATATGTGTGCTGGAATACAGTGTTCATGAGGAATGCTGTCTGATACAGAAGGCATAGAAGCTGTTCTGAAGCACGATGAACAGTTTACCAGGTAGCAAAGCAGGAGGAGGCATCCAGGTGGAAGGAATAAAGCGGGAAGGCATCAGCTGATTGAGAGCTGTGAAAGTTGAGCATAGCCCAGGGAGGAGTGGTGGTGCACAGACTAACTTGGACCAGCTTGTGAAGGCCCTTGGGTGCTGCCCTGTAGGGGAAACAGCTGTGCTTAGGCTTGCTCTCTTGTTTTCTGGCTGCCAGCACTTTGCATGATTAGTGTGTGAGCACGTGGCAGAAAGCCACGTGTGTGTATAGCCTATATAAGGCTATGGATCCTTTCCCTCAGTGTGGATTGCTTGCCTGCCACTGCTAGGGGTGAGTTTTCCTGATTGCTGGCCCACCACTGCGAGGGGTGATTTTCTGTTTGCTCACCCACCACTGTGAAAATCCAATAAACAGGAATGCCCCAATGCCTTTTGGCTCCACAATTCTTTTGTGGACTGCCCGAATCTACTGTGAACCTGTCTGACCTCAAACACCAGCATTACACCCAGCATAAAGGTCAGAAGTTGGTTTAGACTGGTATAGAACTGGCATTACATCTGGCATAATGGGCAGGATTTGGTTCAGACCAGTATGGAATTGGCATTATACTTGGTGTTGTGAGCAGGATTTGGTTCAGACTAGTATGGAGCCACCAGCACCCTTGAAGAGTGGGATAGAGGAGTGGCCATTTTGGAGCATGTGGTTCCCTGTGGCTACCCTGTCGGGGGTTGTGGGCTGGGTGTTTTCTACAGCCCTGTGAGCAGAAACCAAATGCTCTCTGTGAGAGGCTTCTCAAGTCTGAGAGCCCCAGTGTGAGCTGGAGGCTGAGCACTAGCAGTGGCAAGAGCTGAAACAGTTGATGGAGAAGGAGTTGTGAGTTTGAGAGCTACAGTGTGAGCTAGAGGCCAAGCGCTAACAGCAGCAGGCGCTGGAATAGTTGATGGAGAAGGAGCTGTGAGTTCGAGAGCTCCAGTGTGAGCTGGAGGCTGAGTGCCAGCAGTGGCAGGAGCTGGAACAGTTGCTGGAGAAGGAATGGCAAGTTTGAGAGCTCCAGTGCAAGCTGGAGGCTCAGTGCCAGCAGCAGCAGGAGCTGGAGAAGGAGCTGCGAGTCCATCTGCTTCAGTGTGAGCTGGAGGCTGAGCGCCAGCAGTGGAAGGAGCAGGGACAGTTGCTGGAGAAGGAGGCTGCCTGAGTTGAAGAGCTCCAGTGCGAGCTGGAAGCTGAGCACTGACAGAGGCAGTCGCAGGGGGAGGAGCTGCATGTGTGCAGGCAGAATGGCTCTGAGTCAGTGCTAGTAGTCATTTCCAACTCCTCTGAGGACAAGGAGGAGGAGGTTCAGGCTGAATCTGCTTCGTCAGACTCAGAGCCGACCGGTAGTCACCTAGCAGGTGAAAACCCAGCAGCAGAAAGTGCGTCAGGGGCAGGCACAAACCCTTCCACGAGTAGTTGAGCACTCTGTGGTCTGGACCTACATCCAGACAGAGTTGATGGAGTTAGGGGTAAAATTCAGAAAGAAACCCACCGACTTGGTTGTTGTGGTTCTAGAACGTCGTGGTTTTCAGAACAGAGAGAGAAAAATCAGCTGCCATCACCATGCACTCCTCCTTGAGGTGGCATCTTCAGAACTGCCATGACAACCCAGGAAACCAAACCTTATTAGAATGGGTGATGGCTGCCATTCCTACAGTTTGACAGAATGCTGGAGACTTGCCGGGGGCAGTGAGTTGATGGCAGTCAATACTGAGTTGCAGCAGATCTTCTGGGAACTGGGTATGAGGAATGCTGCTTTCAACTCTCAGTCCTTGTGGGCCAGATGAGGAAGTATTTATGGCTGGGATAAGGCACCTTATTCTCAGGAATGCCCCATCATCATTTTTGGGCCTCTGGTGGCTATCTCAGGCCCCTCTCTGGGGCAGCCCATCAACACTGTTACACAGATGGTGGCAGGTTTAGGGGAGGTAGAAGCAGTGCTGCACCATAAGGGTGTGTAGGCTACTGCCCATGCTGCCCCCGCAACTAACAAGAGAAACAGGCTTGTAAAGGTTACCTGAACACAGATGTGGGTAGATTTGATTGCAGCCAGGGAAGATAGGGAGAAATGAGATGGTAAGTCTGTGAAAATCTTTTTAGAGCTTCGTGGCAGATTAAGTGGACACTGAGGTTCCTGCTGCTCTAAAAGCAAGGGAAATGAGCAGCCACGGCAGCTGCCAAGAAAGTGGTCAGTGTTTGCACCACATGGTGGCAAGATTATACACAGGGCAGCTGCCAAGAAAAAGGTTGGTGCTCATGTCACACAGCTGCAAGATTACATGTTGGAGGCAGGTGAGGGAGAAGAAGATCCCCAAGGCCTACTGTTCCAGTTAGGACTGGTGGAAGGCCGAGGGACCTGTCTAATGGGTATGGGTGCAGACCAGAAGCCTCATGTAGAACTGGCAATTCACTGGTCCCCTTCTAATGTTCAGCAGGTGTTGGCCTTAGTAGATACAGGTGCTTTTGCAGCAGCTAAGAGAACTGTCAAGGCGGCACTGGTCTTGAATGTGTTTGACTTGCCAGGCCCTGTGAGTTTTACATTCATGGGACTTCTGAGGGGTTTGGAAGGGGCTTGTGGCAGTGGATATAGTGATTATGAAAAGGCACTGGGGTTCATTATCAAACAGTTGTATGACTAGTTGCCTGTAATGAACCTTCACCTTGGGTGATGTGCACAGACAGTTGGGCTACATATTGTGGACTGATAATTGTGCAATATAGTGGACTCTTGAAGCAGGGACTGTGACAAAAGGTGGGTACCGGCTTCCTTGCTAGACAGACATACCATTTGTGGACAGTATCAGAGACCCTGACGGGCACAGGGGGTCTGGCACCTGTGGAGGCTCTTCTGCACCGTGCAGCTGCTCCCATCCAGTGGCAGATATGCACCGAAGACTCTTTACTCAAGCTGGGCTTTGGGTGGCATGGCATTGTGCTCCTGCCTGTCCCAACAGCTCTCTTTAAAGGCTTCAATGGACATGGCCTTGGATTGTATAGGGCCCCCACCTATGAGGGGTGGCCTTATTGGCACCATGGGGTAGGGGGCTGGAGGTAGGCCTCCAGTTAACTCCCTGGGCAGCTGATTCTTGGCTGCTTAAGGTAGAAGTGTGATATTCCTTGAGTGCTCATGGAGCTATCATTGTGAAAGGCACTTTTGTAATTATTGTCATTTTCAGTATAGCTTGTGCCTTAGTAGTCTGTTGCTGTAATCTCTACTGTTTCTGTGATGTAATGTATCTCACCCGTCACACAGGGACCATTGTGGAAGATACTGGTCCACTTAGATTTTGAGGCGAGCAACCCTAAAGGGTTGGAGTGTAGGGAAAACAGCTGTTGTTAGGCTTGCTCACTTGTTTTTTGGCTGCAAGCACTTTGAATGATTAGTGTGTGAGCCCGTGGCAGAAAGCCATGTATGGATATAGCTTATATGAGGCTATGGTTTCCCTCGGCACGGATTGCTTGCCCACCACCACTAGGGGCTTTTCTTTCCTGATCTCTCACCTGCCAATGAGGGGCACTGTCGTCCTGGTCTCTGGCCCGCCACTGCAAGGGGTGGTTTTCCTGTTTGCTTAGCCACCGTTACTGTTATGAGAAGCCAATAAATAGGAATGTCCCAATGCCTTTTGGCTCCACGGTTTTTCTGTGGTCTGCCCACATCCAGTGTGAACCTGCCTAGCCTCAACCTCTGGCATTACACCACCTAAGGTATTTTTATGCTTCCTTAATGTAGTTTTAGGTTTTACTACAAATACATTTATGTTTACTCAATTTGCATTAGTGTAAAGGTATTCAAGTGGAAAGCATTTCAGAAAATTTTCTGTTAAGGCCTCACTCACTTGATTACCCTGGTTCTCACACCTTCCTCAGCTGCACGGCTCTCAAAAGTATTATCAAGGTATGGTACCTTAAACCCGTGATCACTTTTCAGTCTGTGGTGAAAATGGCCGCTGTTAGGCTTGCTCACTTCTTTTTGGCTGTGACGGGTAGCCATCATGCCTTATGTAACAGAGGACACAGCACCCTGTGCACTGCCGTACCGTAAGCGCGTATGTAATCAAGGACGCAGCACTTGGTCAGGAGCCACTTTTGTCTGGGCAGCCCGTTAGAGGCCGCGGGTACTTGCCCTGTGCGAGGTTGCCCCCTGCCTTTCCTTTCGCAGGACACCGCAAGACTGAAGGACACAGCGCCCTCTGGCTCCAGGTGTATTCTTTGGTGTGACCAAGTCCCATGTGAACCTGCCCGGCCTCAACCTCCTCCTGCATTACACTGTCCTAATTTTGACAATCTTTTAAAAACTCTTTCTACTGATGAACTTTCCACGATTTTAAAACATGTCTCTCAGCCTTTGCAGGCTCTCCCTAGATTATTTCCTTGTGTGCTGGTACATTAGGGTTCTTTCCGACCTTGCTCTCAGAGGGAGCTCACTTGTTTCCTGGCTTCATGTACCCCTACATACATATTATGGATCTCAATATCCACCTGTCTCTGACGTCACCCCCTTCATGTTTCACGTTCACGTCAAGCCCAGGCTACTCTCTGTAAATCGGCTTGTCCCCGTTCTCCGTTTCTGGTGCCATCACTCAACTGGTGATCTAACTCAGGAAAACCCTTCATGCCTCGATGACCTCTCCTCCCTTATATTTCACCATACGTCTAGTTGGTCAGAAAGTTCTTTTGGTTTCCAATGATATCTCTTAGATCTGCTTCCAACCCCAAGCAAAAAACCATTTCTCATTTCTCCTGTGCAGAATTGCAGTAGACCCTTAACTGGCCTCTCGCCTCTGCTGTCTCCGGCTCCTCTGAGCCATTTTCCATTGACGACCTTATAGCCGCAAATCATATCGTGTCTGGAGTGCTGCTGGGGATATTTAAGTGGCTCCCATCGCTTTTAGGTGATAACCCAAACTTTGCCTACTGGTCTTGTATCTTCTCTATCCGTTTGTCGCCGTTAAATTTCTGCCTGTGTTCTTTCATGCTTTCTCGCGCCCTGGGTAAATTCTGCCCATGCTTCAGGCTTCAGGCTTCAGCTTCCTCTTCCTTAAAAAATCTCCTCTCTCCCTCTCTCCCTCATTCTTGTGTTCCCAGAGCTCCCCATTCTTGTGCTCTCATGTTGGAAACTACATCTTCCATCGCTGTTTACTAGGCAGGGTCTACTAGCTTGACAGCCCCAAGTGGCAGGAGCTTATCACGGCAAAGGTTCCCTGTCTGCTTTTCCCTTGTGGCCTGTGGGCCTTCTGTAGATCTCCTGCACTGTGCTGAGTGGTGAATAAAGAGAGTGTGCAGGATGCCACAGGACATTTGGAAACCGGCCTGGAAGTGGCAGACATCACTTCTGCTAGCATTCCACTAGTAAGACTAGCCATGCGCCCCATTTAGATGCAGTGGGCTTGGGAAAGTAGTCCGTTTGGATATACTCACCAGGCTCTTTCACATACTGCAATCATTGTGTCTTCCCTACTGTACTGTGCAGTGCGCAAGAACAGAGTGGACCTTTCTAATTTTCCAATTCTTTTTTGAGCATAGCACTTGGTAATAGAGTATGAATATTGTAAACGCTTTTTAAATCATATTAAATTTTGCATCTTTTTTTTCCATAACATGAGACTGACCTTGTAGTCAACACAATGTTTTGTTAGCTTGGAATCTTTAAAGTTGGTGTGAGTCTTTTTCTTTTTTTCTTAAAAAAAAAAAAAAGACTAAATGCAACTTTTCTCTTGATTACATTCAAACACCTCATCACATCCACATTTGAGCAGGCAGTGGTTTAGTGGTCCATTATATCTGCCACGCTGATTGTCTTAAAGGACGGCTCTGAATTCTGACGAGCCGGCTCACTTGGCAGGTTTCTGAGACTGAGTGCTCCGTAGTTCTGGACTTGAAGAGGAGGAATATCACACTTCCGCCCATGAAGACTTGTGAAGTGCTTTCTTTTATATTTAAAGAGTGTTTGATTTTCAGTATTCTATTCATTAATTCCATGTTGATTTAAAAAAATGATTCTGGATTATGTCCACTTGAATGGATACTTTATTTCTGAAAGGCACAGTGTCCGTGTCCGAGGGGTCTCCCATATCTCGGCTCACCCATTCTTCTAATTGCTGGACTTCTACTTTTTGGATTGCAATGAGATGCAATTGTGGGTACCGAGAGACAGCTGCTTAAAAAGGTTTTACTCAGTTTAGTCCCTGTCAGATGCAGTGCCAAGTATCAACCAGACCAATATACCTTATTCTCGCCCTGTCCTCTGCATCCAGGTGAGGTTATTAAACTCACCAGGTGGTCCTGGGCCCTGGAGGAAGAGCTGTGTGTGGGGGGCAGCTGTTAGAGGCAGACAACAGAAATGTCTGCAAGTCTTGGCTAAGCCATTACCAGCAAGACTAAAGAAGCACATTGAGAGGGAAAATGATCAGACCCATTTTATTGCTTTATGTGAGGCAGAAATTATGGGTTTATGAGGATTTCCAGTAATAGACTTTTGATATCTCTTTAGGGGGGTTTAGAGTAAGTTTTACCACTATTTTTTTTATAGAGACATGAACCCTAGAATGAGTAACCTCTAAGCAAAACAGGCTTTTGACAAGGGATATATAGCTCTGATTTGTACTCCTCTCTCTTTACAGATAGGTGGCCTGTTTGGGGGGAGGGACACAGGGAAAATGGGGTACTTGATCAAAGAATGATGGGGAATAACTCCATCTGCATCACATAAAAATTGTACTCAGGCTTTAGTTAGACTTCCAAGTAGTGGATGCTTTGTTCTGATTGTCTATAACAAGCTAACAATCTCCATGTCACTTCGGTTTCTAAGAAGATTCAGAGAGCAACTCTGGGTCGAGCATTGTGTTATGTCCTGGGGATATAGAATCAAAGAAGTCATAGATCCTGCCTTCCTCAGACTTATAGACTAAAAGGGCAGAGAGAACAATGCAAATGAACAAAAGAGTGTAGTAGAGGAGCCCTAGAGCGGTGGACAGAGGGAGGAATTGACTTAGACTTTGCTTGGCGTGGGAAGATGAAGCTGTGCAACTTTCACGGAGGGAGTTACACCCAGGCAGGGCTTTGAAGGGTGGATTAGACACTGGCCAGTTCAGTAAGGGTGCGGAAACGCATGGGGTTGGGGGGTCAGGACAGAGAGGGAGAGGCTGCCTGCATCTGACTCAATGTAAACAAAGGGTGATTTTGAGTAGGGAAAGGGGAGAATACTGTGGAAAATTTCCCAAGGGTGATTGTGGGAGGGAGTAGTGGGGGATGAGGCTGTGAAGGTGAAGGTAGAGTCAAAGCCAGGAGGCCTTTCTGATGACTAGCTGAAGAGCTTGCGGAGTCTGGGCAGGGCGATGATATTGTGTGATTTGCCTTTTTGTGTGGCTTGTTTTGGAGGATGGAGACAGAGGGAGCTGAGACTGGAGGTGGAGGAACTGCTTCACGTCCCTGCTGTGGAGTAGAGGTTAGACATATTGAAGCAGAATTAGAAATGGTCTTTGAGATTTTGGGGCAAAGTAATGAACTTAGGAGGCGACGCTCTGTGGGTGGAAATAAGAGAAAGAGCAACTGAGGTTTCTGTTGTCACTATTCAAAAGGCATTTCACTGGCTACACCTGTGTCCTCATCTCCACGGCCGGGGACTATAGAGACAAGTAAGACATGGTCTGTGCCCTCACAGAGATGTCTAGCTAGGGAGGGGAGTGGGAGACTGAGGACGGATGAAAGGGTGAGGGCTGCCAGGTAGTGTTGAGGGCCTGGCCAAGATCAGAAACCATGAGTTCGTCAAGATGCTAAATCGTTTACATCAGTTGTTTGGCAGTGGATAAGAGCCTTGATGCAGGACTGGGATTTGAGGGCTGATGTGGAAGGATTGCAGCATCCAGAACTTAGGTGCTCTAAGTCGATGAATGCATGGGATTGGTTGTGGTGTCTTTTCACACTTTAATGGTAGAGATTCGAAGTGGCTGGAAGTGCTCTGTTTACTCCTCCAGAAAGCTCTTGACCTTTCTCCAGCCCCCTGTGTGACCTGAAAGGCTGAGAAGTGAGACTCTGTAGCCCTCTGGCTTCCAGTTGGGGTCAGCCCCAGCAGGAGACGGGGTGGGGGGCAGCCCCCTTCCTGGCTGGCCTGGGTTGACTGCCTCTCTTTACGGAAGGCCATGTCTCCTGTCAGGCAGCCCTCCTCGTACGTCTCTCTTCACTGTATTATTGGCATCTGCCCCGTTCTCTGGCCCCTTGGGACCTAGGTGATGCCAAGGGCTCACCACTGTTAGGGGCACTGTTCCCTAATGTTTTCTCTTAACCCTGGGCAAACCTCTATAAAAAGTTTCTTTGTTAAACTCCTAACGTGAGTGAACCATTTGCTTCCTTCCAGGGTTTTGACTGATAAATATAGTAACACATATACACAACTGAAATGAAAGTTTCATGAGGGGACTTACCCTTACTCTTTTTAGTCTATAATTTTTTATTTTGAAAAGGTTGTTGGAAAAATAATAAAAAATAAAATACAATATGTTGTTGGGACACATTGAATTGATTTCACTGACCGCTAATGGGTTAGGGCCCGTAATTAGAACACCAGTGGGGCTACCTGATGTTTAGGGGATATTGGATGGGTCGTCACAACTTCCCATAGCAATAAGATCTCATTGTTTTATCGAGTGAGAGAAAGTGTGAGGCTGAAGGTAAATTCCTGAAGCCAAGTATGCATTATAAGTGTTTAAATGAATTTTTCTATGGATTACAATACCAAGTACCTTATATAAAATAAGACTTGGATCTTGAGACTTGTGAATGACCAGCATGTGAGCTAAGAGTCCCCTTGGTCTTGAAGTCTGGGTGGCTTCATAAAATTTTAGAGAAATGGAAAGAGTTTTACATATCATCCCATTATTTCTTTTGTCATGACATAGTAATAATATCGGTAACTTTAAATATTAGGTCTGGGTTACTTCCTTTTGTCGCAAAGAGTTGAGGAAATGCAAGTCAATAAATAGTCCTTGTCTCTGTATTTAAAAGCACATTTATAGAGATTCAGTGGGTTTGAGTTTTGACAGCAGTGTTTGATCGGAGACATTTCCCCCAGAACCTTATAAAAATCTAACTGCACTTCAGGAATTGCTAATTAAAAGGTTTTCTTTTTTTGGTTGCTGCAACTAGATTTGCATTTCAGATCTTTCTGTTGGTTTTTTTTTTGTTGTTGTTCTTGTTCCAGTTTTGTTTGTATGTGAGGAAGGGCTTGTTGGAAATGGGACTGCATAGTGAGGGGTCCCTCGCTCTATTGCTTGTGAGATTTCTGGAGTTGCCGTGACAAAGTACCACAGACTAGGTAGCTTAAAACAACAGAAACCTACTCTCTCACAGTTCTGAAGGCTAGAGGTCCAGAATCAAGGTGTTGACAGGGTCATGCTCCTTCCAAAGCCTCTGAGCTTGGAGGCTTCCTTGCTTTTTCCAGTCTGTGGTGGCCTCAGACATTCCCGAGCTTGTGGTAGTGCAGCTCTGTTTCCAAGTGAGGCCTCGTTCACAGGTACCAGGGCGTCCACCTCTCTTTTTTAGGGGACGTAATTCGACTGACAAACAGTGGCTATTCAGTTTAATGCATTTCCCCTGCTGTCACAATAAGAGCCACTGGAGTTCTGTCAGTTCCTCACAATGTTACTCTTTATTTCTATTTATTTATTTAGCTCCCAAATGGTCCACAAATAATTTGCTTTCTGTATTATTGAAAAATAAAGGTCTTATGGTCTGATATCATTTACTACTACTACTACCTTTTCCACTTGCACATGATTGCATCGGCCTCTTCAGGCGACCTTTCAGAGACTGGAGTTTGTCCTGAGCTCCATCTCATCCTATGTCCTTTGTGGTGCGGCTGTATCGCGCACTGATGGAAGCCCACTGGCTTGTCTGAAGTGCATTCCTATTCAGTCTGTAATTAAGTTAGCCTGGAGAAGGCAGGAGCGTGTTTTTGAGCACCTGTCATTTGCCACACAACACAGTCCCTTTCCTTCAGGGCTTTACAACCAGCTGGAGAGACACTTATACCTATTGAAAGTGAAGAAAGCAACAAACAAGTGCCAGGTGAGTTCTCTGGGCATTCAGGAGGGAGAGTGCTCACAGCAGGCTGGCATGCCCACATGCCAAAAAGTAATAGAATTTTTAGGTAAATGGAGGAAGGGAGCGGGGAGTGTTTCCTCGGCAGAGACAAAGGAAGAAGAAATGTTGCAATGGCTCTCAAACTTATTGGTCCCAACAGTCCTTTTCAAACTCTTACATTTTAGAGGACTTGAGAGTGCTTTTTATGTGACCTTTATGTTTTTTTTATTTAGTGTATTAAAAAGTAAAACTATTTTTGATTGATTTAATATAACAATGAGCCTGGAACAAGTTAAGATCACTTGTCATGAAAATGACTATACTGTATTTTTTAAAATAAGAAAAATTTAGTGAGAAGAGTGGCACAGTATAATCTTTTTGCAGATGTCTTTGATGTCTGTTTATTAGACAGCTCTGTTCTCAAATCTGCTTTCTGTTGTAATATGTTGTTTTGGTTGAAATATATGAAGAAAATCTTGCCTCACGTAGGTATATAGTAGGAAGAGGGAGGAGCATTTTAATAGCTTTTTCAGATAATTGTCGATATGCTTCCTACATACTGCATGCAAATCCAACAAGTGATGCTTTGTCTGTTTTTTTCTTATACATGTATTTGATCACAGTTTCTGTGGGTCAGGAACGTGGAAGGAGCTTAGCTGACTCCTTTGCTTAGAATCTCACTTGCTGCATTCAGGATCTCAGCTAGGCTGCATTCTCAGGAGACTTGTCTGGAAAGAGTCTGCTGGGCTCACACAGATTATTAGCAGAATTCATTCCTTCCAGCTGTAGGACTGAGGGCCCTGGTCTTTAACTGGTGGCCACCCTCAGCTCCTAGAGGTCACTTGCAGGTCCATATCCTGTGGAATTTCCCAACCTGATTGATTATGTCATCAAGCAAGGAGGATCTCTAAAGCAAGATGGAATCTCTTATAATGTAAGATCTCTAAAGCAAGATGAAATCTCATATAACATAATGTAATCGTGGAAATGATTCTCAGCAAGCGATGGTTTCTTGAAGGTTAGTTGGTTGCAATGTGGAATCTGAAATGATGCCAATGAAAAATTTAAACTTTGTTGCATTGCAGTTCATTGGTTTGTGTAGCACTGGGAATAGATCTTGCATCCATGCATGATCATTTAATGTCATGCATTGGTCATGTGGAAAACATTGGCTTACTGAGTTATGCTGATCTTCTGAATGCTGAAAAATTTTACTATACAATTTTAAAAGCCACATGCATTGATATTTCCATCAATTTCAAAAGAAAGGTGGAAGTATTGGGAAGCCAGCAAGCTCACATTGGTGGATACAGGTTTTCTAAAATTTTAATTTTTGCTTTAACATTGGCAACAAATACTGTCATTTGTTTTTCATGAAGTTCCCAGGTTCACATCATTCATTTTCGAGAACTCTCTGCCAAAAGCTCAAGTATAAATAACCACAGTTTGTCATAAAGTCTTTCAAGTGAAAATAGTCCTCCATGAAAACAGCAGTTAGTTCAGCTCCACTCAGTCATATGTGTGCGCTTTTCTCTAAGGTCTCCATCAAATGTCATTATGCAGAAGAGCTTCTTGTGTACTTTATATTTCTTCACACAGAGTGTCAAAAAGATGTGAAATCAAGGGTTTAAAATTGTTAAAATTATTATTGCTTCATCAGGGGCATCCTTAAGTTTTCCCCTCCCCCCCTTTGAAGTAAAATGAGTGGCAGTGAAGACATACAGCGACTGCTACAGTTTACTGCCTTGATTCTAGCGAAGGCACCCGCAGACTTAACCACCATTGCTTCCACTCCAGCAATGCAAGTGTCAACAGAGTTATTCCCAGGATAAATCATGGGATTCCAACAAGTTATTCAACATGCGGACTATTCCAGCGCCAGGGTTTATTGTCAGGCATTCACATAAAAAAAAAATAAATAAAAAGAATCCTTCCATCAGTATCAGCTCGAAGTAGTCATTTCAAACCAAGGAAACTGTAAGTTCAGTCATATCTATAGATTAATCCATTTGTAAGGCAAAGGTATAATACTGCAGATGGGATTTTACCTCAGTCTTCACGTTTTCTGCCAAATCCTTCATTTGAGGAGTTACTGTTATCATTGGGAAGTGGTACTGTCATACCTTTTCAAACTAACATCATCTCGCAGGCGTTCAGCAGTGTCAGTTGTGCAAGGCTTTCTTCGTGTCTTGTCACTGTGTGTACCTCTCCGTTCTTACAGTACAGTAGCTTCCCCTGCAAGGTGCTTCACAAGCTTTCTCATTCCTAGTTTTGAAAAGCTGTAAGCATTTTTGGATTTTAAAGTGCTAATATTGTCTACATTTAAAAATATTCGCTTTCTTTTCTTTTAAATTCTTAGTCATTAATTTCCAAATGATGCTACAACTTAACTATTTGAAAATGCTCTGTTGCATAAGACACAATCATATAAATTACTGATAACAATTAAGGACAAGGAAAAAATACCTTTCATGTCTTTGTCTGCTTTCAGTTTTACCCAGGTTTCCCCCCCTATTTTTCTTTTTTTATTGCTAAATTCTTCCCTTCCATAGATTAGAGACCCCTGGTGTGTTAGTTGCATCTTTAATTTTATTTTTTCCCCTATATTAGATGTAGGTGATATAGCTGTGCTGTTGAGAAAGCAGGTTTTCTAATCCCCCTTTTTTATATGTTGGACTTTTTTTATTGTGATAAGATATATGTAACACAGAATTTACCGTTTTTACTGTTCTAAAGTGTATTTTTTTGTGGCATTAGGTACATTCACATTGTTGTACCACCACCACCACCATCAGCTCCAGAACTTTTTCACCTTCCTGAGCTGAGCCTTTCTGTCCATTAAACAACTTCCCTTCCCCCACTCCTAGTTAGTTGCTGTTTTTCTGTTTCTGTGAATCTGACTACTGTAGGTACATCATGTCAGTGAAGTCATAGAGTATTCGTCCTTTGTGACTGGCTTACTTCACTTAGCAGAAAGTCTTTAAGATTCATCCATGTGGTTGCATGTATCAGAATTTCCTTCCTTTTTAGGTTTGAATAATATTCCACTGTATGTATATACCACGCTTTATCTATCTGTTTATCTACTGGTGGACACTTTTGTTGCTTCTTCCTTTTGGCTACTGTGAATAATGCTCTATAAACATAGCTGCACATGTTTGGGTCCTTGCTTTCTGTTTGGGTCCCTGCTTTCTCTTTCTTTCAGTGTATACCCAGGAGTGGAACTGTGGGATCCGATGATAATTTTATGTTTAATTTTTTGAGACACTACCATACTGTTTTCCATACTGGCAGTACCATTTTACATTTCTACCAGCAATGCATAAGGGTTCTAATTTCTTCACTTCCCTGTCAACATTTTTTCCTTTTTTTCTTTCTAAAAAAAAAAAAAAAAAAGCACCTGACCTGTGGTGGCGTAGTAGATAAAGCATTGACCTGGAACACCAAGGTTGCTGGTTTGAAACCTTGGGATTGCCTGGTCAAGGCACATATAGGAGTTGATGCTTCCTGCTTTTCGCCCTCTTCTCGCTCTCTTTCTCCTTCTCTCTCTCTCTTTCTCTCCATCTTTCTTTATTTCTCCTCTCTAAAATGAAACAATAAAATTTTAAAAAGAAATTTGAAAAAAGCTATCCTAATGGGTGTGAAATAGCTAATCTCCCCTTTTAAACTAATTTTCATTTTTAATATAAAATAGCTATAAATTTTATTTTATCTTTGAATGAAATATTCAATTCTAAATTATAGTTTGATATATATATTTGAACATGTAAAAGTATTTTGAAAACATTAAAAATATTGTCGTAAATTTGTCAAGGGACAAATACAACATGTAAATAACTTTTTAGAATTACTTGGGGAAAGGTATTGGCTTTGTGGAATTCCTCAGAAAGCTTTGAGATCCTCTAGGATTCACAGACCTCATTTTGAGAACTATTTGCTGAAGGATACTGTTGGAAATATATTCACAGTGAGTTCAGACACTATTTCCTTATGTGGATGAAAGCTATTTCTCTTGGTCTGCAAATCTATTTATGATGAACTTCAAGAACATTTTTTTTTTCATAATCTCTGCCCAAGATTTTATTTTATTAAAAAGAAGTAACAAACAAATCAGTTGCCATGGATTTAAGGTTGGGAAGGAAGAATGTTTTGTCATTGACTAGGAACCTACTTTGGATCTGGCAACAGAAAATAGGAATAAATTGTACTTTTCTGACAATTGAAATATTTTAAATTGGTGCCTAATTTTTTAAAATTATTTTTTAAAGATAATCTGAGGAGGTTGTACATATTAAGTACAAAAATATTGTACTTATCTTACTCTTGAAGTTAAAAGATTTCTCCGAAGCAGCAGTAACAAAACTCACTTAAAACATATTTTAGAACACCAGCTGGCATCTGGCGGCTCTGGCTCTTAGTATGTTTAGAGTAGAGAGTCAGCCAGACAATCTCTATTGGAGTCAAAATCATGGAAATTTGTATAACAGGAAAAAAAAATTACAACAAAAACTAGGGACATTGTTTTGTATTTTATAACCTACTTCACTATTTTAAATGACATATCATTGACAGCACCATTTAAATGAGAGCATTTTTATTTTTCGCCAGCCATCCACTGAGCACCGGGCGTGGTGGTGCTGGGCTGGTTCCTTGCCCCCGAGCTCAGAGCAGCCTTCCCATGTTTGCTCTTTTGCTTTCACTTCACAGTTTCACGGTTAGGCTCTCTTGAAAAGGACTCCCCTAAATATCATGAATTGTCTTCACTTGTATAATTCCTATCTTTTATTTTATGCAAAACCAAAGGTGGGTATCTATCACTCATCTTTATAGTAGGATGTCTTTTACTATGATTTAGGTGCTGTCTAACAAAGGATGAAAAGGACCTATATATTGAAACCTACAAAGCATTATTGACAGAAGTTGAAAAGGGCAAATGAAATGGAAAAATAATCTATGTTTACGAATTGGAAAAATCAGTATACCTAAAATGGCCATATTACCTAAAGCAATATACAAATTTAATGCAATCCCCATTAAAATCCCAATGTTATTTTTGTAAAGAAATAGAACAAAAAATTACCAGGTTTGTATGGGACCATTAAAGCCTTCAAATAGCCAAAGCAATCCCGAGGAAAAAGAATGAAACCAGAGTTATCGCACTACCTGACTTCAAATTACACTATAGAGCCGTGATAATCAAAACAGCATGGTATTGGCAGAAAAACAGACTTACAGACCAGTGTAACAGAATTGAGAGCCCAGAAATAAAACCACACATATATGAATAAACAATCCTCAACAAAGGATCCAAAAACACAACACTGGAGAAAAGAAAGCCTTTTCAATGAATGGTGCTGGGAAAACTGGAAAGCCACATGCAAAAGAATGAAACTGGACTACAGTTTGTCTCTTTGCACAAAAATTAATTCAAAGTGGATCAAAGACCTAAATATAAGATCTGAAACAATAAATTACATAGAATAAAATATAGGTACTAAACTTATGGACCTTGGCCATACAGAAAAATTTGTGAATTTAACCCCAAAGGCAAGGGAAGTAAAAACAAAAATAGTGAATGGAACTATATCAAACTAAAAAAGCTTCTGCATAGCAAAAAAATCCAACAACAAAACAAACAGACTGCCACTAAGTGGGAGATGATATTTGTAAACAACAGCTTCAATAAGGGGTAATACAAAAAATATATATATAAAGAACTCAGAAAGCTCAACAATAAACAAGCAAACAGTCCAATTAAAAAATTGGGAGAGGACCTGAACAGACACTTCTCCCAAGAAGACATACAAATGGCCAACAGATATATGAAAAGATGCTCATCTTTACTGGCTATTAGAGAAATGCAAATCAAGGCTACAATGATTTGTTAGATTGGCTATTATTACAAGACAGGTCATAATAAGTATTGGAGAGGCTGTGGAAAAAAAGGAACCCTCATTCACTGTTGGTGAGAATGTAAAGTATTACAACTGTTATGGAAGAAAGTATGGTGGTTCCTCAGAAAATCAAGAACAGAACTACCAAATGACCCAGCAATCCCTCTACTGGGTACCTACCGAAAAAACTCAAAAACATTGATATGTAAAAGACACATGCACCCCTGTGTTCATCACAGCATTATTCACAGTGTCCAAGATATGGAAACAAAGTGTCCCTTGATAAGACTACTGGATAAAGAAGATGTGGTACATATATACAATGGAATACTACTCAACCATAACAAATGATGACATATTGCCATTTATGACAACATGGATGAACCTTAAAATTATACTAATTGAAATAAGTAAATCAGTAAAAGCTAAGAAGTATATGATTTCACATATAGGTGGGATATAAAAATGAAACTCATAGACATAGATTAAAGCAGGGGTCAGGAACCTATGGCTTGCGAGCCAGATGTGGCTCTTTTGATGGCTGCATCTGGCTCGCAGACAAATCTTTAATAAAAAAAAATAATGTTAAAAATATAAAATATTCTCATGTATTACAATCCATTCATTTTCTACCGCTCATGTTCATGGTTGTGGGTGGCTGGAGCTAATCACAGCTGTCCTCTGGGACAACACCAATTTTTTATTGGATAATGCATAATGTACACAGGTCGTTGTGAGGTCAGGAAGTAAACTTCCCTCCTTTTAATCAAGTAGTCAGCTAGCTAATTGCAGAAACCCTTTTGACGAAGAAGATGGCTAAAAGAAAAAAAGATGAATAGTATGTACTTTTTAGCAGGAATGGACAGAGGAATTTGCCTTTGTGGAGAGAGCAGGTTCTGCAGTGTGTCTAGTATGCAGTAATAAAATTGCATTGATGAAATGGTCAAATATATGTAAAGCGGCACTTCGACACACACCATACTACATTTGCATCGAAATATCTAGCGAGGGACAGCAGGAAGAAAGCATGTGAAGAGCTACTGTGCAGAGTGCAAGCTAGTCAGCAGCAACTTCCACCAACAAGGTGACTGGAATTCGGCTAGCTTTGCTGGTGCTTTAGCAATTGTGAGAAACAGAAAGCCATTCACAGATGGGGAGTATGCCAAAACATTCATGCTTGATGTTGCCAGTGAACTTTTTGACGACCTTTCTGATAAAGACAAGATAATCAAACGAATAAAAGACATGCCTCTGTTGGCAAGAACTGTTCACAGTCATACCATCATGATGGCAAATCAAATTGAGGCAACACAAGTGAAGGACATAAATGCAGCACCATTTTTTTCTCTTGCTTTGGATGAGTCAACAGACATAAGCCATTTATCCCAGTTCAGCATGATTGCAAGGAATGCTGTTGGTGACACTATGTGAGGAAAGTCTTGCTGTTTTGCCTATGAAAGAGACAACAAGAGGGGAGGATTTATTCAAGTCTTTCACTGAGTTTGCTAAAGAAAAAAATCTGCCAATGGATAAACTTAATTCCGTGTGTACTGATGGTGCTCCGTGCATGATGGGGAAAACAGGATTCGTAGTGCTTCTTTGTGAACATGAAAAGAGACCCATCCTAAGTTTTCACTGCATCCTATATCAGGAGGCACTTTGTGCTCAGATGTGTGATGAGCAGCATGGTGAGGTGATTTCACTGGTCATTCGGGTGGTCAACTTTATTGTTGCCCGAGCTTTAAATGATCACCAGTTTAAAACACTGCTAGATGAAGTTGGAAATAATTATCCTGGTCTGCTTCTGTACAGCAGTGTGCGTTGGTTGTCAAGAGGGAAGGTGCTCAGCCATTTCACAGCTTGTCTGAGCGAAATCCAGCCTTTTTTTGAAATGAAAAACATCGAGCATCCTGAGTTAGCTAACACTGAGTGGCTCCTGAAGTTCTACTATCTCGTGTACAGGACTGAACATCTGAACCAGCTCAGTGTAAAAATGCAAGGCATTGGAAATACAGTCTTATTCCTTCAACAAGCAGTGTTTGCATTTGAAGACAAGCTGGAACTCTTCATCGCAGACATTGAAACAGGTTGTTTACTACACCTTGAAAACCTGGAAGAATTTAAAGATGCATGCACAGCAAGTGACCCTGCTCAACATCTTGATCTCCAGCAGCTAGCGGACTTCACATCTAATCTCCTGCAGTCATTTAAAGCGCACTTTGGAGAATTTCGTAAGCGCACTTGTCTTTTTAAGTTCATCAGCCATCCACACGAGTGTGCAATGGACAGCGCCAACCTGAGTTACATCCCCGGTATCTCTGTCAGAGATTTTGAGCTACAAGCTGCTGACCTGAAGGCCTCAGGCATCTGGGTGAATAAGTTCAAGTCACTGAATGAAGATTTGGAAAGACTTGCACGACAGCAAGCAGAGTTGGTGAGCAAACACAAGTGGGGAGAAATGAAAAAACTTCAACCCACGGACCAGCTGATTGTCAAAACTTGGAATGCGCTTCCTGTCACATACCACACACTGCAGCGTGTGAGTATTGCTGTACTGACAATTTTTGGCTCTATGTATGCATTTGAGCAGTCTTTCTCACATCTAAAGAATGTTAAGACAAACCTACGATCACGTTTAATGGATGGAAGTCTCAACGCCTGCATGAAGCTTAACCTCACCACATATCAACCAGACTACAAAGCCATCGGCAAAATCATGCAGCACCAGAAGTCGCATTAATGGTAAAGAAGTACTTCATTCATCTTTGGTTAGCAACAGCATAACAACGTTATTAAAAAGAATTCAGAGACTTATTGTACTTTAAAAGTGTTGGTCTTACACAAAATGCACACATTTTATTTGTATTTAGTGTTAAACATATTGTATGGCTCTCATGGAATTATATTTTAAAATATGTGGCGTTCATGGCTCTCTCAGCCAAAAAAGTTCCTGACCCCTGGATTAAAGTGAAGTGGTTATCAGGCAGAGGGGGTTAGGTGGTAGGGAGTTGGTGGGGAGGGGAGTAAAGAGGGACAAATGTACGGTGATAGAGAATGATTTGACTTTGGGTGATGGGCATACAACATAATCAACAGTTCAAATGCTATAGAAATGTTAACCTGAAACCTATGTATTGTTATTGATCAATGTCATCCTATTAAATTTAATTTTCTCAATACAATGGTAAAATAAAGAAAAGACAAAATATCACTGCATCCTATATCAGGAGGCACTTTGTGCTCTTTCTTTAAACTCTAATTCGCAGTAATTAGATTTGTATAGTATACATGTTTAAATAATATTGTATATAAATTGTCAGTATATAGGTTGAAATTACAGGACAATATGTGTAATAGCAGTAATCATCAAGTGACAGATATTTATGTGACTATTGGAGAATGTGGACTGTGTACCATTGTACAAATCACACCAACTACATTCATGCCACAGGTCTCAGGTGGTATGCCTTGGTGTTCTTGGTTATGACCATGTTTTTTAGGTAGATATTTGCATAATAAAATATTTAGTATGTGCTTTGGTAAGTCAGAATTGTTTGAGAGAAATTTTAGTTGTTTTTTTTTCTTTGACTTTAATATTATGAGTTAAACAGTTTTGAACACGAAATTGTCCCATGCAGTGATGATGAAAACTAATTGGGAAAGAAGGTGAGAATACTATTTTAAAAAGTACATATTTGGGCAAAGGTGGGTAAATGATGCTTAATTGGAAATGTGTATACCTTTGGTCACTTGTTGCTGCAGCCTCAAAGATTAGGATTTTAAGCATTGTCAACATGGGTAAAAACAAAACCATTTTTCCTGCATGTTTGCCACGCCTTTCCATGTCTGGAATTTTAAAGTGTGAGGGGTAAAATTTACAGTAGTGGTTCAAATGATTATTGAGCTGGAGGCTGGTCTGGTCATGAGTGTTGATGGAGTCCAAATATTGGGTCTTTACTGAGAATACAGAGTTTGAATAGATTTTATAGATGAAGACTATAGAGGCACAACGTGTGTGGGGTAAACCAAAGAACTCAAATCCCAGTGGGAAGGAGAGCATTGTCTGCTCTGAGCAGGGCAAGCCTTGTCTCCCCAGGAGTGTCTGGTATATGTCATGACTGCCTCACTCCCAAGAATGGCATAGGTGGGAAGTATGAAGAACTTGGCTGTGTTTACGAGCTATGGCCAGACCAGACCTCACTGATAGGGTTGATGTTGGGCAGACAATACATTGCTTTGTGCTCCTTCTGTGATTAGCTTGGCAGAGAGCAGTGGGTAGAATGAAGCCTGACAACTTTGTTGTCCTGGTCAGGATTACGTTCATCTGGCTGGAATTGGGGTCTCAAGCACTGGGGACTGGAGTTGAGAATGTTGTGGTTTTGGAACGTCTTTCAAGAATATCAAGTCTTGAATGCCTGTCTAAGGGCTTCACTCCAATGGCAAAGGAAAGCAGTACGAAGGGCATATTAAAAGCTGTTTTGTAGGTAGATTGCCCAGGGCCCAGTGTACAGGATGAGGTGGAAATGGGAAAAACCAAAGCTTGAACAGGTAGCTCTTATTCCCGAGATGTGTAAATCCTGTTGGTTTGAAGTTTGATTTCTGTATACTTTATTTCTAGTTGTTCAGATATTATTTAGAGTAGAAAGCCACTAAGTTAGACTGGCTGGTAAGGAAAGGCAAGCAGCCCCCTGAGGGGTTTGGGAGAAGCACTGGAGGTGGCGTCCAGGGTCTGTGGCACAGCAGTTCTGCGAGTATGACGAGCTGGCTCTGAAACCCTGGGCAAGGCCTTGAACTCTCTAGACCTCAGCTGTAGAGTGACTTTTTTCTAAGGCTCTTTCCCAGCTATGATTTATTACTTTCAAATACACATTTCTAAGGACTAACTTCTACATGCTGCCAAGGAGTGGTCTTTTAGGGGCCTATTATGATGAAGTATGATGAATAGATGACTCATTTATAATTAACAGTATGTATTTCCATGCAAACAATTTCTGAGCTCTAAGTCTCCCATAATAATCCATCCCACCCCCTTAAGTAGGGTTAAGCCCTTGAAATTTTGTTTGCATCTTTAATTTATTTGGGAAATGAATTTGTCTGAGATCTACATAACTCATCTCCTAATTAGATTGTAACCTCCTTGAAAGCAAAATGCTTTGTTTTCTTTTGTTTGCTTGTTTGTTTTAATCCATCATAATGCCTCAAACAGCACTGTGCATGCATAAAACACTTAATAAAGCATATCAGTGAATGAGTAGCTGGAGTTCAAACTTCAGATCAAATTATTATGAACTCTGAAATATTTAAACATGAATTAATAAAGGTTTAGGCCTATGATACATTACTGTCCTGAATTAAATAATGTTTGTAATATTATTGCTGTGGCTACACATAGGTATGACAGAAAAGGCTAGGGTTGGAGCTCCAGTGGCGCAATCGGTTAGCGCGCGGTACTTATACAGAAAAGGCTAGGCAAGGTCTTCACAGTGTACTGCTATGCAAAAAAATGGTGGAAGTGGTTCTTAATTGTATAACTTTTGCTCTTTACTCTGAAAGGACATGCCAGTTTCCACAGAGCAGTCCTTGAGTAACCTCATGGGTTCAGGACAGTACCCTACAACTGGGGAGAGGGGGCAAAAAATAAAGTCAAGAGTTCAGAAGCAACAGTGTTTGGCTACATAGAGAACCAAGCACCTGTCAGTTTTCTGGCCAGAAGAAAAAGAACACTTTTTTTTTTAGTAGAGATGATTTTTGAAATGAAAACTTCCCAAACTATGGGTGCCTAGCTTCTAGTTTCTTTTAGTTTCTTTAGAAACCAGAGAAAAATGGAGATAAAAAGAGAAGCTTGAGGGAGGATGAGGAGGCAGGTGCATGCCGTGGTGATGAAGGAACGTAGCAGATAGTGTTCAGGAAGAGGTGGGGAGGAAAGGACCAGCCAGAGGGCTCCTTGTTGTGGAAGGAAGCTGACCTTTCTCCACATCAGTTGCATCCTAAACGTTCCTTATATTTTAACTTGGAACATTCCTTGATATTCCTAATGATAAATCTCACCTGTGGTTAAAGTGAATAGGAATGTTAGACTCATGTTTTAAGGCATTGCAGCCGTTAAAGCAAATGTTTATTTAATTTCTTTATCAGAAATATTTCTATAAACACAATAAATCTGTTTTTTTTTTCTTCTGACAGGATCTTAGTTGCTTGACCCTCTGAGGCATTGAGCTAAATAGGTAGATGCTCTACACAGCTGTTTAATTTTTATACATAAAACCATAAAGTCAGTTATTCATCAGTGTAAACAGTGGTCACTGGTGGGTAGACATGTGTTAAATTCTTTTTCAGCCGATGGAGATACAAATTCTAGGTGACTCTGATTCTAACAGTGCCCCTTCGCTGGACAGCACCATGTCTCAAAGTGACCACTCTCCTCGGGGAGCTGGGATTTTAGATGCCATCGAGAAGGGCTGGGGTTGGAGATTTCTCTGCTGCCTTAAATTGTTGACTCAAAAATGATCTTTGGATGAACGTACAAAGACCGTGTGTTGATAGAGGTGACACAGAGGACAGCCCAATTTGGCTGGTGGCTGTACCATTCCATTTTGTCAGCTTTTCTAGACCCAGTTTTGGGTTATTTTTTACCTTAAATATGATGCTGGAGTGAGAGATGTAAGCAACACGTTGCAATTGACGCAGGTCTCCATACTCTGCCATATCTGTGCTTTTCTTCTCTGCATTGATGTTCGCTCTTGATGTATTTCATACTAGATTGTAAGCTCTTTTTGTGGTCATGATAATGATAGTAATATTTATTGATATAGGTCAGTGGTAGTCAACCTGGTCCCTACCGCCCACTAGTGGGCGTTCTAGCTTTCATGGTGGGCGGTAGCGGAGCAACCAAAGTATAGATAAAAAGATAGATTTAACTATAGTAAGTTGTTTTATAAAGATTTATTCTGCCAAACTTAGCGAAAATCCGACATAAAGTACTTGGTAAGTAATTATTATTATATGCTTTCACTTGCTGTAACTCTGCTTTATAAATCTGATAAAGTAAAGTTATTTCCCTACTTTATACATCACTATTACTGTGGAACCACTGGGCGGTTAGAAAATTTTACTATTAACAGAGATACAAAAGTGGGCGGTAGGAATGGAAAGGTTGACTACCCCTGATACAGGTGGTAGTGATATACCTAACATTCTTTGAGCATAAATCAACTCCAGAGAGGATGTGTGTAGTATCTCATCTGATGCTTGCAATTTCTGAGATGGGGGCTGTTAGTCTCTCCTGTTTTACCAAAGATGCCATTGAGACTTAGAGAGGTTAGGTGACTGCTATGTCAGTATCAGTTGTCAGTATGGTGGGGTAAGTGGTCACTTGTCTGTTATTTTCTTGTATGTGATGTCTCCATTTAATTTCTTCTTTCCTGCCATATGCTCAGCTGGCCTAGTTTTTGTGACCAGTACTTAAAAGGTGATAGATTCAGTTGAATGACCATGGGCAACTTACATGTACTGAGCCTCAGTTTCCTCAATTGTAAGATGGGGTGATAGCATTGTTATGGAGAACTAGACCACATTTCTAAAGGACTTAGAGGGTGCTAGACACACATTTACAGCCAAAGGTGTGTCTTCAATACAATATTACATGTTTTGCAAGTAGACTTTGAGCAAGTTCAACTGTGGGCTGGTTCCCAGTAACTAGTGTAGAGCTTGATGTCCAGTTTCTACTCAGAGCTTTATTGACTAAGTGAGTGAATATATACAGTAAATGGTAAACCCTTTACTAAGTCTTATGGTTCTGAGTTTAATTGTCTACTCTTTGGGTAATTCTGCTTTAGTTAGTGGATGTTCATTGATTAAATTATAATTTGTTGATGTTCTGGCTATCATAGGAGCAGTCATTAGCTATAAGAAGACTAATTTAATATTTTCACAAGAACTAGCTTTTGGTTCTGTGTTGTCCACCAAATATAACTTATTAGGACAATAAGGAATGTGGCTTCATTATAATCGGTATGCTATTAAATATGCATAGTTTCTGAAATTGTGAAAAAGTCATTCATTACTCTGTCTCGCCTAATGCCATATTCCCAATGAATTTATTCTTGGTTAATAGTGAACACTTGTGGTGAGCCCTTAACATATTTATTGTATTTTGCTTTTTAAATTTTATACATTTTAAACCCAAAACATAAGTTATATTATAATGGGCTTAAAACTATCTAAATAGCTTGGAATATGTGACGTATAGACTTCTTTTTTAGTTCAAGGAAAAAATGTAGATTACCGACTCTCTGAAACATTCTGATGCTAAGAAAGCATTGAAAATTTTAATCTTCCACTTGACACTTGATATGGATGAAGTCATTTCCCCTCCCTTTTGTGTTAGATGGGCTTAACCTGGAAATGCTCTTGAATGGCATGGTGCTTGCGTCTGTTGGCATCTCTGCTGGAGATGCGGGGCGCTACCTGTTGTACTCTCAGTTCTCTTTGACCGTGACCTTCAGCAGTGCTTCTGAGAACCACTTCAGTGAAATGTTCAAGACTGAGAATGAGTCTGCTTATTTAACACTCTGTTCTCCTGGCTAACTCAGCTTGTGGTCTTGGCCAAGTAGATTCAGTTCTTGCTGACCCCTTTGATAAACTTGGAGATCCAACTCTGTTTTTTCTATCTTGTGATTTCTCAGACAGTTCTGCCCTTGTTATAGGGAGGCTTGAGACATGGCTTTTTGCTCCTGTGTTATTCAAATATTCTATACATCATTTTATACAGTTTCCAGATTATAACCTCTTGTCTTCCCTCTGGGTACTCCTTTACCCCCAACCTCTCTTATTTTAGGGTCCCTGCAGTACCAACTAGAATCTTGCAGTTAATAGCTCTGTCCCAACACCATCAAGGACTTTGGTCTGATTTTGAATATTTGACTTGAAGATGTGATTATTTTTAAAGTTACACAGTAGCTTGAGGCACCCGAAAGACAATGATTGATAGGGACTCACCTCCTACCAGCAGCTGGGATGCTGTTAGCTTTGAAGGCAGGGATATCTTAATCCACGCTACACTAAAAGTTCCACAGGGTTCTCTGGGGCATCGTGCACATTTTAACATGGCTTTGTGTGATCTCAGGAAAGCAGGAGAGATGAGGGGAATGGGACTCAGTATCTAAACTTTTCAGGCAGCAGTATCTGTTTTGTAAAGCAAGGGTACCTGTGTGTTTTTGCAGCATACTTCTTTTTGAATGAAGAGATAAAGAGTTCATTTTGCATAGCTGAAGCTGATGCTGTAGGTCAGTGGTTCTCAACATGACAGCATTGCAGGTGTGCATGTGTGTACACATATGCAGACATATATGTGAAATGGCTGTATTATATAATGGAATCACCAAAGATACTTTTCCATAATAACCATGTCTGGTTTCTTCTCCTCACCCATTCAGTTTCAGGGGTTGTGGGCATTTATGGGTTATCTAGAGGCTCTCATCTGCTTTCTCTATGTTGTACTTGGATAGTACTCATTGATTAGTTGTAGTCACTGGTCATAGACCATAACAAAAATAAAAATATAACTGATATATATTGAGCAATTATTCTGTGCCAGGAACTTTTTTTTTAAATGGGTATTTTTCTCTTGTTCTGAGTTAAGGCACTTGCTTGAGAATTATCACATGATAGTATTAGAACTTGAAGTAAAACCTGACTGCGTATATACGTATTAACATATATATTTATTTATTCAGGTCACGGATCATCCTTTGGCTTGGGGTATGGTGGACCAAGTGGGCTTTGTAAATTTAGTTCTTCTACAGAAATCAAAGTAATTAATTTATATATTCTTAAAATACAGGGCTAAAAGGTATTTGTTAATACTTAGGATGTGCCAGACTCCATGTCAGATGTATCATGTATGTAATTCTTGCAAAAGCAAAGCACTTCTGATTTTACCTCTCTAATCAACAGATGAGGAAACTGAGGCATAGAGGGTTTAGGGATCTGATGGTAGTAATAGTTAACATTTAATGAATGCTGACTACCTTCCAGATTAATGCTAAACATTTTACCTTGTTAACCTATTTGATCCTCACAACAACTTTATAAAACATTTAGTGTTATCATCACTGTTTTATAGTTGAGGAAACTGAGGCCTAGAAGTTAAGTGCCTACCCCTGTGTCACCTGGTGGCAAAGTGGCAGAGCCAGGTTCTAAGCCCAGGCTGCCTGACTCAGGTTTGCTCAGAGACCCTGGAGTAGAACGTGGAGATAGGAACCCTCGTCTTCTGCCTCAACATCTCTTTCCTCAGAACTACATTGCCTGCAGTTCTTAAAGGAAATTTAAAAGGATGGTCAGCAAAGAGTGACAACTTGTTTAGATCAGTGGCTCTCCATTGGGGGTGCTTTCGCCATCAAGGGTCATTGTTCAGTGGTTGGAGACATTTTTGGATGTGACCAGTAGTGAGAGTGTACTGCTGGCATCTGTTAGAGGATGGGGACACTGCTGGCCATCTGACAGTAGAGAGGATAGCTGCACCTCAGCAGAGTGACCTGCCCCCAATGTCGGCAGCGCTAAGACCGAGAAATCCTAGGTGTAGGATGTTTTGAGTCGCGCCTTTCATCTCACAGGAATCAATGTCCTTAGTTTAAAATTATGCAAACAAATATTTTTGTGTTGGAGAGTAAAAAGAAAAGGGGAGGGAACTGATGATAAAGTCATGGTAGGAAGGGTCTTGGCTCAGAGAGCCCTTTTCTGTGAGCTGAGCTCATTCTCATTTTAGAAACTGTGCTTGAGTGGACCCATAGGGTCACCAACTCCAGGTTAAAGGGCCTCACACCTGAGTATGGGAGGATGGTATATTTTAAGTCCATCCACATAGCTGGGTTAGAGGTATGGTCTGGAGTGTGTGTCTCTGGGCATCTGTGTGGTGAACCTTCTCTGTACATAGCATGTGTGTGTGTGTGTGTGTGTGTGGTGTACGAGCGACTTCATAAGAAATGGCAGCTGCCAGAATTCAGAACACAGCAGGTAATGTTCTTACTGAAGAGGTAAGAGCATGAGTAATTCTTGTCTCATGAGAAAGATGTAAACTAGTTTATTATAATGATGTAATATTTGGGTGCTTGATTTATCATCCCCATTTCCAATGATGCAAAACCTTAAGGACTAAACAGGTTATAAAAATTCAAAGTGTGTGTTTGAAGCCTGGCATTCTTCCCTAAGTAATGAAAGTGTCACGCTTGTCTTAATGGTTTGCTGTTTGTGGATATTTCCACAGATCGTGGTTAACGACCCACCATCTGCACCCGTGTAGGGGCCGTTTTAGACGTCTGTTCCAGGAGGGAGGGGCTGGCCTGTGAAGAAGGACTCACTCAGGTAACAGGGCAGCAAAGCAGGAGCAGCACGCTGCAGGCTCAGCTGGGGTAGTGCCGGCAGCTGCACGTTCATCCTGTGCTGAGGAGTGGGACCTGGGTGCTGAGGAGCGGGACCCGGGTGCTGAGGAGCGGGGCCCGGGTGCTGAGGAGCGGGGCCCGGGTGCTGAGGAGCAGGACCCAGGTGCTGAGGAGCGGGACCCAGGTGCTGAGGAGCGGGACCCGGGTGCTGAGGAGTGGGACCCAGGTGCTGAGGAGCGGGGCCCAGGTGCTGAGGAGTGGGACCCAGCTGCTGAGGAGTGGGACCCGGGTGCTGAGGAGTGGGACCCAGGTGCTGAGGAGTGGGACCCAGGTGCTGAGGAGCGGGACCCGGGTGCTGAGGAGCGGGACCCAGGTGCTGAGGAGCGGGCCCCAGGTGCTGAGGAGTGGGACCCAGGTGCTGAGGAGCGGGCCCCAGGTGCTGAGGAGCGGGGCCCAGGTGCTGAGGAGTGGGACCCAGGTGCTGAGGAGCGGGGCCCAGGTGCTGAGGAGTGGGACCCAGGTGCGCAGGGCTGGGAGGCAGGGCATGGTCTCTGCACTGGACCTGGTTTTAAGAGGAACGTAGGAGAAGTCTAGGTCGAATACCATCCTAGGCAAAAGTGTGACCTTTCCAGGGCGGGCCAGGGAAGGGGAGATGAAAGGAAATCGTAGTCCTCAGTAAGAATCTTGGCTCCTGTATATTGAGTACTAACTCTAGTAAGCACTGGTCTAGGGGTTTCATGATGAACTTAGTTAATTTTCGGAGCAGTCTCCTGCGGTTGGTGTTATTATCATCTTCACAGATAGAACAAGTGGTCCCCAGCCAGGCCCAGCGCCACGTCCACGGTCACAGGCTCTTGTGGGCCGCAGGCAGCCCTGGGCAGCAGCCCGTCTCGGGCCGGTTCGGCAGTCCCCAGTGTGACCGGGGAGCGGTGTGAGCCGAGCTGAGCGGCGGCAAGGTGAGCATCGTCCTGGGCAACCTGCCCTTGCCGCGGCTTTCTGCCGGAGACGAACAAGATTGGACTCCGTTTGAGGAAATTGGCTCTGTTATACTTGGTGTCAGAAGATTCTTGGAAATGTTGTGACCTGAACAATTGGAGAAGTATGATTTGAGTTGAACTGGCCAAAGTGATTAATTTGGGCAATTAAGTATGAAAGTGTAACTACAGACTAAACAAATGGAAATTATTACCACAAAGCTTTCCTCCAACTGAGAGTCAGGGTCAAGCCAGTCTGGAATCCGTGGCTCTTTAGATTAGCTGTGAGAATGTAACAATAGCTCATTCTTTCCCTCTCCCCCCAGTGGGCCCCTGCGTGGGGGGTGAGGACGCAGAGGAGGAAGAGCCATCTTTCCTTGTTGACTGTAATAGCTAAGATTACTCTATACTCATGTCTCATTTTTCTCTTAGAGTTCATACTTTCTCCCCCATCTCCACCCTCAGACAATGAATTGAAGGCGAGGGTTAAGTTAGAAAAGTAAAACGGTAATACTGCATCAGAAAATTCTTGATGTTTATTTGTGTTTCCTTGAGTGACTTTGTTATAAGACATGGATCGAATTTGACCTACAGGCTCAAAGAGAATGCAATTCCATTCCATTCTTGTTCATTCATTCATCAAGCGTTTATAGAAAGCCAGTCATTGACCTGGAGAGGCTCATAGTCTAGACTTCGGAGGAAAAAACAGACGTGGGAACCCGTAAGTACAGTGGAGGGTGTGAAAAGTGAAAGGACAAAGGTAGAGCAAAATGTTTACAAGCCCCGAGAAGGAGGGGCCCTGCTAGACGGAGGGAGGTGGGGGCAGGGGGCAGCCCTGAACTCTGGGGAATGTTTCCTCTATTTTGTTTCATCTCCCATCCTGGACTGACACCCTGCCCTTCAGATCCTGTGTTTTGTCTCTCATCTAGGGTGAGTTTCCTGGGCGACCCAGCAAGATGGCTGCCGCGCTTTTGTATTCTCCTGAGGGCCACTGTCTGTTCTTCCTCATGACTCACACCCCCCAGAGCCATACCCAGGGCTCCGCTCTCTTCGTCTTCTAATACTGATGAGCTCCCTGTTGACTCGCATCCTTCCAATTTTCTGTCACCTGAGCCTAGTCAATCCTGTGACTCATCGCAGAGGTGGCAAGATGCAAATGTGATATTGAAAGTATTGTATTAGACAAAACAGAGCAAACATATACAAATAAGTCCACTCAGGTGAGGGAGCATTTGTGGGCCTCATCTCAGCTTTGAAGTGCAGGTTCATGTATACATTTCACTTCCTAGGTGTTGTTTGGAAGTACTTGTTTTCTTAGAAATATACTCTAGGTATTGTTCACACCTGACTTTATTAATTGATAGAATAGAATATACAGGATCGTGGCCCCTGGGGGTGTGAATGGGGCTTTATAAGAGAGTTTGTGATCTTGTCAGATCCTGTAATAACAATTTGTGTAACACATAGAATGAATCATTTCTATGAAAAAAAGTTGAGGGAATAGAAATCATAAATTTGGAAGCAATAATGTCTTTTGTTAAAGTATGCTTTTAAATTGCAATACTCTTGTGGAAAACAGATGACACTTCCATCAGAAGAAGTTCAAAATCTTTCAAACATAAGTAGACTAGTTATTCTGCTTTGAAAACCTATGTCCTTTGCTAAATATCTGATTTTATGGTATAATCATGAATCCTTAATTCTAATGAAATGCAGACCAATGGATGCATCCTAATACATTTTGTCAAACCATAGACCACTTAAGGACTTTATACCCAAGAAGTCTAACCTATTTTAAACCAATTAGTTTAATTAGGGGACAGGTTTGGAGGAACTGCAGCGTGCCTCCTGTTAGTTCTCTGAGCTTGTGGTTGTAGGATTGTATGTCCATTCTAATGCCTGCTTGTTCTTTCTGAGGTCATCTAATCTCCTAATAGGGGTTTCAAATATCGAGTTGCATTTATCAGTAAATTTATGTTCTAGTCGTCTACCTTCTTTACTTTTTATTCCACAGTCATTAAAGCTTTGCTGTGTTCTTATGTGTTGATAGATGCTTTGTAATTACTTTATAACTAAAATGTTGCACTTGAATAGTTACATGGATTTTTATTTTTTAAATAATAGTTCTCCTTGGAGAAAGGCAAAGTGGTGGTAGTGGGGGGAAATGAACTCTGGCAGAGAAGTGTAGAAAACGGGGACTACATATGGTGAGGGGTGCAGGGGTTTCAGTCCAACAGCCCCTGTCTTGGGTGTTTACTGTCTGCCAGGTACTGTGTATGGGCTTTATAGGGATTCACCCACCCAGTCACCTCAGGAACTCTATGAGATTGGTACTACTACTATTCCCATTTTAAGGATGCAAAAACTGCAGCACAAAAAAATGTTAGTTACCTTGCTACCCCAGGTTACCCAGTTAGTAAGTTGGAGACTGAATTTGAATCTTAGACAATCTGGTTGCAGCTTATCAAGGTCCTGCTGGAAGGACTAACTTGGAATTGCATCCGAGTTCCAATCCTCTGCACTACCTCCAAACTCTGTGATAGTGGGTAAAGCTCTGTGACCCATCTGAGTCTGTTTCCACATTTTTAAGTGGGTGTAGTAAAACTTACAGTTTAAAGCTGTTGAGAGTTTTAAAAACAAGGTGATGCATATAAATGGTTGGGCATATAGAAGTTGCTGGATGATATTTCTTTTCCCCTTTTGGTTTTCTGTTCTGTGGAAGTGGTGGTGGTAGCTTGTAGCCCTGACTCACCCCAACATCTTCTAGGTATGAAGCACCTCTCAGCGCTCTCAGAGCGACGACGTTCAAGTTGTGTGAACACATGCCCTGCGCAACTGGAAACTTTCTAAGTAGGGTGTTTTCTTGCTCTACTCTTCTGTGATTCCGAAGTGAATTTTATTGCTACGTTGTGATATGTGTACGACTGACCTTGCAGGGGCAGGGATCTGTCCTGGGAGAGGGAGAGAATTTTCCCTAGCACCCTTGACTTCTTTTCCTGAAGGGAGGATAATGTTTACTTCTTTTTATCCTTGACTTCTTTCTTTGGATTATTATTTTTTCTTAACTATTTAGGAGGAGGGGAAACAAGTGTAGGGGAGGAAAAATTCTCCTCTACCCTGTTAAGGTTCTTTGGTTGAAATTAAAGTGACGTAAAACAGATTAACAGTAGAAAAGCAGACACATTTTTACTAAATTTTTACATGTTCATGGGAGCCCTCAATAGAGAACAAACACCCAAAGAAGTGACCAAAGCAGAAAGTCTTTTATATCTTTTAGACAAAGAAACAATAAATTTGAGAAGAACTTTGCTAAGACAAATGGGATTGGGCTCAGGGCACTAAATTTTGGAGAAATGACTAAGAAATAAGGGTTAGTTTAATAAGGTGGTTTGTCCATATTTCCCTTGGCTCTGATTCCTCATCTCTGGTGATAGAATGTCTTTCTTTCTCCTTGTATAGGGAGGGCGCCATTCACATGGGAATGTTAGTTCTTTTAGGAATAAAAATGAGGGTCAGAGTTTCCTTGAATCTGCTGTTTCTCAAGTGTCTTTAACTCAAAATGGCATGCTTTAGGGTGACAAGTTCAGAACTCTTCAGAGGTTTGAATTTTTTTTTTCTTATTATTATTAGATCCCCCTGGGGATCTCTTAAGAGTAAGAGGTGACACCTGACCTTCGGTTTATCTTCCGCAGGGTGGGTAGGATATGTGGATTAGTTTATAGATTTGAGAGCTTGAACCTGACTTGGCTTGTGGGGAAGCTCCTTCTCCCCCCACCCCCGCTCGGTGCTTTCCCTGACCCCTTGGCTAGCCGTACCACTGCCAGGTCTGAGCTGTAGAAGGAGGAGTTGAACAGTGGCAAGGAAGCATTTAACAGGATTGCCTTCATATCCATATAGATGCTGTTTGCTTCATTAAAGGCAATAGAATGTGCAACTATGACATGATTGCTAATGTGTGGTCTAAGGACCACCCACATGAGAATCCCCTGGGTATTTATTAAAAAGAGAGGTTCCTGGCACACCCCAGACCCACTGAATCAGAATCACATGTCACTGTTTGCAGTTGAAAGGTATTCTTTTCATGGGTTGATCAAATTTCTCTTTGATGAAAAGTAGCAATTCAGACTTATCATATCATTCAACCTTGCTCAGCTCTTGGCACGAACGTTTTCAAGACTAATTTTCTCTCACTGTGGCTTGTCCCTACTAGTGCTGTCCTGCTTGGTAAAGTTCCCTGTGAGCTTATTGGTGAGCAGTGCTGGGAGTGGTTGGTGAAGGTGCCAGGAAGACCAGAAGTTAGGAGAGGTGAGGGCAGTGAAGCAAGGCAAAGATGACCCAGGAATGAATAGTTCATGGAACTAGGTTCAAGGCAGAGGTGGTCTGTACTCCAGGGAGTTGAACTCGGCTGTCTTCAGGGCCAGAAGAGGGAAATGAGAACCAAATACATAGAAGGCAGAAGGAGCAGAAGGCTCCAGGGGGAAGGGGTGGAAGCAGGGCTATAGGGCTGACCTTGGCCAAGGGACCTTTGGAACTAATTCATCTCAGGCCTTTTCCTTAAGGTGTTTTTAATATGATATAACAGTTTAGCTCCTGGGTATTTGTTTAATAATTGAATATTTAGATCTTGAAAGGAATGCATTTCATGAACTAAGTATACATATTGTTTACAAGTAAAGTGTAAAATTGAAGATAAAAGCACAGTAAAAGTACTAAGAACAAGGCAAGTTAATTTCTAAAAAAGTATTCTTACTCTTAAATCTCAGAATATTCTAGAAAACACGAGAATGCATAAACGCACATTCCAGTTTTCTAGTATGGTTGTTCCCAAACTTGGTTGTACACTGAAGCCACCTGGGGAACGTTTAGACAATGCTGTTGCCTGGTTCCTGTGCCCAGATGTTCTGATTGAATTGGTAGGGGTATGACCCGGCCATTGGGATTTTTACAGGTCTTTAGTCCTTCATTTTTATTATTTATTTTTGCCTTAAAAATACTTGTCTTTTTATTTTTTTATGAAAAATTAAAAAAATTCAATTACAGTTTATATTTAATATTACATTAATTTCAGTTGTACAGAATGGTGAATAGACATTTATAAAACTTATGACATAATCCCCCCAAGTCCATACCCACCTGGTACCGTACACAGTTATCGCGGTATTTTTGACTCCATTCCCTCTGCTCTGCTTCACATCCCCTTGACTATCCCGTAACTGCCAACTTGTACTCCTCAGTCCCTTCTCTCTTTTGTTTTGCCCAGCCCCCTCACCGCCCTTCCATCTGGCAACCATCAGTTCAGTCCCTCGCTTTTCGATGAGGAAATTCAGGTCTAGAAAGATGATGAATTTTTCCAAGGTCACATGGTTATAAGAGCAGAGACAGGATTAAATAAACAAAAGTCTCCTGATTCTTAGCTCCAGAAATCACTCCTGGCCTAACAAACAAAGGGAATTGAAAACAGGGCACTGTCCACATAGATGATGCAAGAGTTGAGAAGGCAAACTGGAGACAGTAAGGCAGCTCCAAGACCAGCAACAGCAGGAAGCAGCTGCATCAGCCCAGGGCTGGAGCGCTGATGGGAGCAGATGGCGTTTCTGGAGCCCAGATGCCAGAGCAGTCTTGGAGGGAGCTAGAACCGTGGTGGGGGTTGGGGGCTACCTGTCAGGAACAGAGACTAGGAGGGGGAGCTGGAGATGCCATCTGAAGCAGAGGGGGAGGAGAAATGTCCTCCCCTCTTTCCTCTTTGGCCATGTTCTCTAATTTTGCACTGGGACCTCCGGTTGGAAGAGAAAACCAGCGGGTGCCCAGCACTGTGGTCTCTCCCATGTGCCGAGGTCCTATATTTGGGGCAGGGTTGCATTTGGATGCTGTTCTCATGAAGAAGGGTCTTGTGGGAGTTTCTCAGTAAATTGTAGGTGGAGGAGATAAACACTCTTTTCCTTTTTTTTTTTTTTTGAGGAATAACCATATTAAAGAAGATAATTATGTTCATTTTTATAAGTGCTGTAATCAAAAGACTTCATACAGGTGCGCACCTTTTCATTAATACCCATTTGTATTTCAGTTCAGGCCGATAATCTCTTTCCCATTCAGCATGTTCACATTTTTACAGCCTTTCTTTTTAAACAATATATGTGTGTGTGTGTATGTATATATGCCCTTCTACACACATAGGTTTAAAAAGATTCATTGGAAAAAAAATAAAATAAATAAAATAAAAAAGACTCATTGGTAATCTTATCTGTGTTAAATCTTAAGCATGTGTTCCTCTGAGAACTAGTTATATATTTTCTAGATATATAGCCAGAGCTTGATAATTCCATGTATGTAGATGAGATGACAGACTTTGCTTTAACTATTGTATATCATTTAAAGGCATTTAAAAAGAAAAATGGAATTATAATACACTACATTTTATTTGTTCTGCCTGATGGGACAGATACTTTGCACCCAGCAGAGCTAAGCCCCGACAGCCCGCTGTTCCCACTGCAGCTCCCCTGTAGAGCGCAGTGTTCTTTAGACTTGGATAATGGGGCTGGTGTCATAAAGGGAGTTTTATTAAAATAAATATAATACTGTATTTCTTTTCTAATGGCATTCTGATTAATTTCATGTTAAGTTTGTACCTGACACCCTTTTAACCAGCAGAGGTAGCAAAAAGGCTTCAGTTAGTGATCCCAAAAGGATCAAGGGTGTTTTCAACAGCATATCCTGACCCTGACATCAGTAGCAGTGTTTGGGATTTTTGTAGGTCATAATCTGAAGACCTGCATCTATTTGAACCTATCTCATTGAAGTGCTGTGAGAGCAATTAAATACTGAAGCTTGCACCTATTTTGAGAATGGAGCTACTTAAAAAGTAAGACATTATCCCTGGCCGGTTGGCTCAGTGGGAGAGCGTCAGCCCAGTGTGTAGAAGTCCCCCGTTTGATTCCCAGCCAGGGCACACAAGAGAAGCGCCCATCTGCTTCTCCACCTTTCCCCCTCTCATTTCTCTGTCTTTCTCTCTCTTCCCCTTCCACAGCCAAGGCTCCATTGGAGCCAAGTTGGTAAGGGCATTGAGGATGGCTCCATGGCCTCTGCCTCAGAGGCTAGAGTGGCTCTGGTTCCACAGAGCGACGCCCCAGATGGGCAGAGCATCACCCCATGGTGGGCATGCCGAGTGGATCCCAGTCAGGCGCATGTGGGAGTCTGTCTGTCTGCCTCCCCGCATCTCATTTCAGAAAAATACAAAAGGACAAGAAACAAAAAGTAAGAAATTGAATGCTTCTTCAAGGTAATCAGCAGAGGAGGGCTAGAACTGGTTCTCAATTCTAGCCTTTTGCTTAAATTTCCAACTACAGATTCTAGTAATGTGTTCTGACTTTATTTTTCCTCAAAATTAATCTGTGGTTAATGATAACTTTCACAATCAGTACGAATGTACAGGACTGGAATTTATGACTTCCATAAATCTACTTCTTTCCAACATATTCACCAGAAAGGTTTGCCAGGGACTCAGATCTTGGTTGTGTGTTATCCTTTAGTTAATTGGACTGTTTGGAGAGTTTGGGAAATTTTATGTTTTGACATTGCACATGAATTATTAATAGTAAATATTAAATATAATAAATTTCAAAATTTAAACATTGTGTACCATTACCTAATTTAAAAAATATGTGTGACTCACACTGATGAATATGGCATGTTCTTACTAGTTTTTTACTTCTATTGTCTACTGACAGAGAAATTGGGGTCTAGAGTATTTAACAGTTTCTTCCTAAGGTATACAGAAGTGCTGGATAATGGAAGAAAACCAGATCATATTATATAAGTACAATTATAAAAATAGAGTGAATGGAAACAATTTTAAGAAGCTACTCATTCTTCATGTCCTATAAAATTGTGTGAGTGAGCCTGACCTGTGGTGGCGCAGTGGATAAAGTGTCGACCTGGTAATGCTGAGGTTGCCGGTTCGAAACCCTGGGCTTGCCTGGTCAAGGCACATATGGGAGTTGATGCTTCCAGCTCCTCCCCCCTTCTCTCTCTCTGTCTCTCTCTCCTCTCTCTTCCTCTCTGTCTCTCTCCTCTCTAAAAATGAACAAACAAACAAAAAAAAATTGTGTGAGTGTGTGTGTGTGTGTGTAATTTTTTTAAACACTGGGAGGTATGCCAGTGGTGCAGTAGAGGATGTGCCAGTAAGATAGGGAAGACATAACTTATATGGAAGAGCCAGAAAGCTCATTAGAAGATAGATGCTTATAGGATAAATCTTATCTTTTATAGGACATAAAGAAGATAAAAAGCTATTTTATGATGGTTAATTCGGCTCAGATTACTGCATTATTTAAAACTGAGCGAATCTTTAAAAAATTGAATTTTCTATTTTCCATCTACCTTAATTACTTTCAGGGGGCTTTTATCCATGGTAGGCAATGGCCTGTCCACAGATAAATGGAATTGTTGATAGACACTTTCACTGTGGAGCTCTCCTGTAATCAAAATGTGAAGATATTTAGACTACTTTATGAGGACATTTAAATATGAGAAGTAGCTTTTTATATATTGGATTCAAAGCAAAAGAAGCCAGTTCACTGATCTAAATTCATTTTTTGAAGCTCTGAATTACTAAAAATAAGTTAATTCAACTCTAACACAATTGTGTTCTGTTTTGCTCTGAGGAGACCAGCAGGTCCTGGGTCACCTCAATTGTTTTGTTTGTTTGTTTGTTTTTAAGACTTTATTCAATTTTTTCAGAGAGGAGAGAGAGAGTGAGAGAGGGGAAAAGAAGGAGCGAGAAAGAGGGGGGGAGGAGCAGGAAGCATCAACTCCCATACGTGCCTTGACCAGGCAAGCCCAGGGTTTCAAACCGGCGACCTCAGTTTTCCAGATCGACACTTTATCCCACTGCGCCACCACAGGTCAGGCTCAATTGTTTTTTATTTGCTCATACGCCTTTCATAATACTCTGAGGGAAGGTGTACATTAGAATGTTGGCGGTATTGACTGAAGTAGAAAAAAACACACGGTAACAAGACATGATATCCGATGTAGAACTCAAACCAATTTTCTCACTTTACTGTGTAGAGTTCAGTGAATTGGACTTAGGTAGGTTTCCTTGGTTATGTCAGTTTCAGAATTCTATCATGCAGAACAAGCTAAACAATATGTGGGAGTTACGGGAACCCATTTATCATACACATGAGATAACGCTGGCCTGTAACAACACAATGGCTTTTTAATATGGAGGATGCTGAAGCTTTTGGAGTGAGCGGGTAACCTGTATATTTAAGTCAAAAACTGAATCATAAGAATTCATCTTGGTGAAGGCCCTTACCATTATTTAGTGCTCAATTTTTTATTGGTTCCTGCAGAAACTTTCATTGGCTAGTACTTAAAATGCAAGTATATTCACTGGTATTTTGGTTTCTTTTATGGTTTTTAAATGGACTGTGCCGTTGTATTTGGTCATTTCTTTTACTTTGCATAACAATTCTTAATATTTATTTTTAAATTAAATCTGATTGTGTAATATTTTTAGTGAAAGGTGCTTTTCTTTTTTATATGTATGATACATCACTTAAAATGGATTCTCAAGTTTACTTTCAAAAAAATTTAAAGAAAAATTTCATTTTTCTTTTTCTCCAAATGAAGAAAAGACCCTTGGGGAAATCTTTTTATTATTATTATTTTTTACTAGAATCATAACATTTAAAATCAGGAATTATATCAGCTCCCCTTTGATAGAGAAGTCTTTAAGTTCTGGTTTCAAGAGGCCACAGAAGCTAGGACACCTCTACTTCAATCTAAAATCCCCTGTTCCTTCCACATCACTCCTAAACTGTGGTTTCCAGATGGCTAGTGGCCTTGGTTTTCCCTCTCTCTTCCTTAAGCTCCTTTGGATGCCACATAAAAAAAACCCACAAACCTGCCTGGCCTGTGGTGGTGCAGTGGATAAAGCGTCGACCTGGAAATGCTGAGATCACTGGTTCGAAACCCTGGGCTTGCCTGGTCAAGGCACATATGGGAGTTGATGCTTCCTGCTCCTCCCCGCTTCTCTCTCCCTCCCTCTCTCTCTCCTCTCTAAGATGAATAAATAAAATAAAATAAAAAACCCCAAACCTCCACCTTAGAAGATGTGATTAAAATTTTAATGTAAGACCAGAGAAGTATCTATGAAGCCTCACCAGAGTACTTAGAGAAGACGGGTGCAGGCAAGTAAAATAGGACTTTCCTCAAGGAATGAGTGTAGTTGGGATGGCAGCACATATGTGTTCATGTGGTATAATGAAGGTAGAATATGAGATTCTGTCATTAGAGCATTAGGTGGCAGAACGCATGTTAACATACAAGTGCTTAAAGCAGAGTGGTTGGGAAATGTTCCCAGGAAAGGAGGGGGCAGAGCTGAACCTGGACAGACAGATGGGAGCAGAGACATTGATGTACAAATAGGTAGTGGAGCAGATGTGCACAGAGACTGAGCTGATTGAACAGGATTCATATTGGAGGATTGTAGTAATAAGATGGGGTTCTCAGTACTAAGAGGCCTCAAATGCCATTGTGCTGACGTTGAACTTGACATTGACGGTACTGGGAGCCGGTATTGGCTTTCTAGAACTGCTGTGATGAAATGAAGGCAGTACTTTGATCAGTTTTAACCTATTTGGCTTATTTAGAACGCACTGCAATGGGAAGAGAATAGAATCTATTAGACTTGCTATAACTATTGCTCAGGGTTGTTGGCTTTGAGCGCATATTTGATTGAACCAGAGAGGTCCAGTTTATGATGGATGAATCAGATTTAGGAAGGTAAGGAGAGTCAAAAGGGTTATTAGAGATAGATACTCAAAGACAAAGAGAACTTGAATCTCCTATGACGATGGTTGTCAATGTATATAGTAAGGAAAATGGTGCTGTTGACAGAGTGGGGTATTAGTAAGAGATTATTTTGTATCATGTTTCACTGCCGAAATATGGAAATTTATTATCTCTGTGTGCTTGGGCAAGTTAACTTCTCTATATTGGATTCTTCAAGGGGAAAATAGGCCTGTGCTGTACCTACCCTTAAGATTATGATGAGGATCAAATGAAGTAAGAGATAAAGATTGGAACACGGCAGTTCAAACAAAAAGACAGAACTCCCAAGGTTTTTACAAGTGTGAGATGGTAATACTTTTAAAGGAAGCGAAGTGGCAGGAGAGAGTGAAATGGTCTGATATGAAATATGAGATGAAGCTGTGATTATCCAGCTCTCTATTTTGTTTGAAAAGACTGATTGAGGCCCTCCAGATCCTCTTTGGCCAAGTCATCTTTCTAAAAACAAATCTGGTCATTTTTTTAAATTATTTTTTATTTATTTATTAATTTTTAGAGAGGAGAGAGAGGGAGCGAGAGAGAGAGAAGGGGGGAGGAGCTGGAAGCATCAACTCCCATATGTGCCTTGACCAGGCAAGCCCAGGGTTTTGAACCGGCGACCTCAGCGTTTCCAGGTCGACACTTTATCCACTGCGCCACCACAGGTCAGGCCAAATCTGGTCATTTTTTACTCAAATTATTTTCTATTCTTGTGTCTCATTGTCCTTAGCTTAAAACTCTATGCCCTAAACAAGGTCTCAAGGCCCTTGACATTCTGTCTCCACTCAAAAAAAAAAAAAAAGAAAATATACGTACTGAACATTATTTAAAGGTCCACTCTACGGCAGGCACTGAGCTGAGTTCTGAAGATATGGAGGTCAGGAGGCACAGTCTCTACCCCGAAGGCTTTCACTGTCTAGTGGGAGGTGCAGGTGGATATGTAGGAAGCTATAGAAAGAGAAGTGGAGAAACACCTAATGCAGACATCCTTTGTGGGGATAGAGGGATGACTTAATATTCAAGAGGGCTTCCTAGAGGAGTTTCCTGAGCTGAGTTTTGGGCAGCAGTAGAAGTTGGCCAGAGAAGAAATGAGGGATGTGGTGGTGGGGGGAGAGAAGAATGTTTCAGAGGATTGCGTTTGTTTAACGTCCATTGAATTCTATTACCCAGTTACTGGTTCACGTAGAAGTGTAGCGCACTTAGTTACCATTGACCATTTCTCAAACATGGGAAAAGGCAGGTGACGGAGGGGAGTGGTGCTGGACCACGGAAGGGGAGAGAACATATTACCAGGACTCCCCTAGGCTGGCATACATAGGAAAACCATGTAACTTATTTTTCAGACTGTGGCACTTTGGGTACTAAGTGGTTTGCTGTTAGTAATTATGTCTGGACCATAGGTATAAACTGGGACTTTCCTGGACATATTAGAATGTTTGGTTGCCCTAGGCAGAGAAATTCCTTGTGCTGTGAACAGATCATCATAGCAAGGCTCTAAGTTGGCTGTGATCTCTCTCTGCACCCTCTCCTCATAGGGCTGTTCTTGGGATTGAACAAGAGTCAGCTCTGCAAAAGAACCCCTTTAGTGAGAAGAACAGGAGGTGCATGGACTGTGTGTGGAGCTAGGTACTCTTCCCCTAACCACCACCATGAGTGCCAGCTCATTCTGGCCGGGTGGGTGGTGGTATGGGAGGCCCAATGGGCAGCAAATCCAATACGGTCCCTAGTTTCAACAGGAAAGATGGGGTTCTGAGGGCTGATAGGGGGTAAGAGTTAGGGACTTGCATCTTGAGAATCTGAGCCCTGGTTTCTAGTCTGCCATTGATCAACTGCTATCCTGAGTGGCCTCTTTCCTTTCTCGTTGTTGACTACGAAGAATGCCTGCGGAAATGTTGGTGAGAATGTCATTCAAATGCGTACCTTCATTTACGGATGCTTTACTCTATTCTTGTTGACCTAGTTGCTGTGCTAAGGATAAGAGCCCCTCTCTCATGGATGTACAGAAAGTGAGATTGAAGCTTTTGTGCCCGGGGTAGGGAGAAAGAGACTGGGAACATGCCAGGAGGGATCTCTCCCTTGTGGCTGTTCCGGCAGCAACAGAGAAGGCTTTGCGTATGGCCAGAGGCACTGTCTCCGGGGAAACGTAGCTTATAGTCACCAGAACTTCCTTCCAAAAGGACTTTGACTCAGCCATTTTTATAAACTTCCCAAGGCTATGATTGTCTCTATATGTTGAAATATCTTTCCTAAGGTAGAATTAGTCCAGCTGCCTCCCAGTTATTTTTTAGGACGGACTGAGTCGCCGTTCTTTTCCCCCTCAAACAGTATTGAGTGACAATAACAAGGATTAAAGATGTTTGCAAATTATATATATAACATAAAATGGGTTGTTGTTTTTTTTAAAAAATAGGCAGTCAGGTTTTGTTCTATATTATGGTTTTACAATAATTATCAGCATTTTTTAATACCTTCAGTTGAGGTTCGTGTAACTTAAATGGGGAAAAATTGCAATTTTAATAATAAGCACAGGTTGATTGCCTGCTTTGTCTTTTGTATTAGAATGAATGTTTCAATTACTATGTATTAATAAGCAGTATACTATATTTCTTTTCTCATTTTAGAAGTAAAGCGTATTACTTGTAAGCAGGCACACACAATTTATCCTGGTAAATAAGATGATTCTGTGTGTGTATATGTTTATTATGAAGCCATCTTTCAGAAGCACCGAATGGAAGGAGAGGGACGCTGATTGTCTTTTATTGTGGAGCTGACAGAATGTTTATTAATGGCCATGGATTTGAAATGAGCATCTTACTAAATGGAAGTCTTGGGCCAACCTCTGACCCTTTTGTCTTAAAGGTTTGAGAACAGATACTATGAAAGAATACCAGCTTTTTTCCAGATGGCTGCATGCCTGATGTTCCTTTATGTTTAGCTGTCATTCAAATATGAATGCCCAGTGATTATAAGTGTCTCTTTCTCTTTTCTGGAGTGAAATGAAACCTTTTATGCATTGTGTGTTAAAACAGATTAACTGTTTGGCTCATCAGTAGGGAAATTAGAACAATAACTGCCAACTCAATGGCATAGTAAAAGAATGTCCGATGGGGCTTAGAGGCTAAGGTTCATAAGCAAATAGTGTGCCAAGTATCAGGCCTGGGAAAGACGAGTGAAGAAGAAAAATAATTCTGTATTTTAATTTTATAACTGCATCTGGAAGACAGGCATGCAGGATTTAGATAAAATTTCCCCCAATTTTTTTTACATACTTTTTATTTGGCCCATTGTTATATTCTTGGAGTACCCCTCTGCAAGATGAATTGAAAATGAGATGCTCATATCTAATGATAAGTGTTTTATGATGAAGGCATAATGAAAAATTACTGCATACTGTTTTTCTACCTTTTAGTGTGCTAATGTTGTCTTCTAAAAACATGTATTTGATCAGATACCAGTAATCGATAATCTGTATATCATTTTTTTTTTTTTTGCACTAGTACTGGCAATTTTGTGATTGGAAAAGCAAGTAAAAATGGACAGTTATCATTTGGGTCTGGTTGAAATACAGACCTGCTGGAGAGCAGGGGGGATGGTGACCCCTTAGTGACCTCTGCAGTGGAGGCCACGTGGGAGATGGCTGGAGGCCAGGGCCCCGAGGGGGCGAACCAGGTCCATGTTAGGAAGCCAGAGTATTTGTAAAGTGCTGAGCTGACTCATATTCTTAACAGTGAGTAGGAGGGTGGCTCTCATTTTCTCTGCAAATCCATAAAATGAGTTAAGTACAATATTTGTATGACCCAGTGGAAGAAAAGAGCATGTCTGATCCACTTATTTCACTCCATTTAAAATGATTATTTTGTAATAAAAGCACACATGAAAGCCTGCGATGAAAATATGTTGTTTTAGTAATAATTGTGTTTGCTGTAAAACTCAAAGATGAAAATAAGCTTAAATGAAATAATCAGCGATTCCACTTTTAACTTGTCTTCATAAAAATATATATATATATTTTGTATTTTTCTGAAGCTGGAAATGGGGAGAGACAGTCAGACAGACTCCCGCATGCGCTCGACCGGGATCCACCTGGCATGCCCACCAGGGGGCGATGCTCTGCCCCTCCGGGGTGTTGCTCTGCAGCAACCAGAGCCACTCTAGCGCCTGGGGCAGAGGCCAAGGAGCCATCTCCAGCGCCCGGGCCATCTTTGCTCCAATGGAGCCTTGGCTGCAGGAGGGGAAGAGAGAGACAGAGAGGAAGGGGGGGGGGTGGAGAAGCAAATGGGCGCTTCTCCTATGTGCCCTGGCCGGGAATCGAACCCGGGTCCCCCTCACGCCAGGCCGACGCTCCACCGCTGAGCCAACCGGCCAGGGCTCATAAAATATTTTTGATGTTTTAAAATTTTGTTTTATATATACTTTTTTATGATATGTGCCCAGCTTATTTTTATAATAGCTATATTGAGCTGTAGTTCACATATCATACAATTCACCCATTTAAAATGGTCAATTCAGTGTTTTTTTAATATATTCTCAGGGTTGGGCATCTGTCACCACTATCAGTTTTAGAATATTTCCTTTACTTCCCAGAGAAATTCCATTCCTCTTAGCTATCATCCCCTCGTTCCTTCAGCCATGGGCAACCCCTAGTTTACTGTCAGACTCTCTAGATTTGCCTATTCTGGGTGGTACAGATGAATGGAATCATAGAACCAATATGTGGTTCTTCGTGATTGGCTTTTTTCAGTTGGCTTGCTTTCCAGGTTCATCCATGCTGTAGCAATATCAGTACACACTCCTTTGGAGGCTGAATAATATTCTCTTGTACAGATATACTACATTTTGTTCATTCATCTATGGAGGGCTATTATTTGGCTTCATTTAACTTTTCTAGGTAAATATTGAATAGAGCAAGAGAGTCATCTCATTTGCTGGAAACTCAGGAATCAGAAATGACTTGGACTCACTTCTAACCAACAGGGTCAAACTGAATTCCAGGTCTTAAAAAATGCAGAACCTGTGCTTGCTCTCAAGTCTCCTTCTGCCTACACACCTCTCACCTTCTGCCTTTCTCCCTTATCTCCATTGTGCTGATCCTGAAAAGCACACTCCAAAACTATAGTAGCGGCTTCTCTGTGTTTTATGTGAAAATGACTCCTGAAAACTCTCACTAAGGAATTTAACAGTAGTGGCTTGACTGCTCTTTGAATCCAGAACCCTGTCGTAGGTACAAATATTAACCGTAATTATGGCATTCTGAGATGTCACAGGGTGGTCCCGCCACAGTTCCCCCTCAAAACAAATGTCCAGAACTGAGTACATGAAAAAGATTCTAAGATTAATTAATTAAAATAAAGTAGATATTAGGTAAAAAGAACTTGGTGAGGTTATTCTTATTATTACGGGATGAAATCAATTGCTAGTGCCAGAAGACTCAGGCACTGTTCAGAGCTGCACAAATTACTCACCAAGTCATTATTTTGCTCTGTCACTCATTACCACGTCGTCTTGTGCGTTTAGGTAAATGTAACATCTCTTTGTAACAGCATCTGTCTAGCATGATAAGAAACAGTGCATAGTCCTTTTCTATAGTTTACCACATACATTTTCATAATATTAGCAAAGGTATTATGTTAAGGTGGACATCACTCTGTAAGTAGGATATGGAACTCAGAGGAGGTGACAATAGTGACCTGTGTGTGTAGAACTTGCTGTATTCAGGAGTGTGCTAGGCCTTACACAGATTTAATCCTTAGAACCATCCTTTGAGTAGGAACTCTTACCTGCATCTTGCAGATGTACAAGCAAGGAGCAAGTTATTTTCCCCACCGTCAGACACCTAGCCAGTGGCAGAGCCAGGCTGGTCCGGGCCTCCGCACGCCCGGCACATGCTTTGGATTCCAGTGCCGAATGCCACACGCAGCACTTGGATTCCTCATCATCCTTCCCGTCAACACCGCATTCTTTGAATGTGCTTTCAAAGTGAGAGTAATGTTTTCCTTTCTTTCTTTTAGATAGCTCTAGTGGTGCGTCTTTTATTGCCTGATCCATAAAAGCATGTTCACTGGAGGAAAATGTCAGAAAATACAATACAAAGAAAATTTAAAAAGTACTTGAAATCTTGAAATGTAAATGGCATAGAATTAAAGATAGAGGCCTCTATTGGGATGGTGTCTGTAAGGTGGTTTGATCAGGTCCCTTTGTGATTTTGTTTTTTTCATTATCACCCTCTTCAAGGGTTCTTGCAAATTTGCCTGTTGCCTGTAGTGAGCTGCCTAGAGAAACGTCTATTCCTCAGGGTCAGGAGTCTGCCATATAGAAAGAGCTTGCTCTAGGAATTGCCCGAAGTCCTTTGCAAGTTTGCCCTTTGTTTCACAGGATGTACATATGTTGCGGCACTTCAGAAAGTCCCGTTTGACTGCTGATGTGCCTGCATTATCCCTTAGTAACATGGACTTTTTTTGTTCGTTTGTTTCTGTAGGAAAATACACTCAAAATGTCTGCACAAGGTTCCTGAAAGACATCACCTCCCTTTACATTCTCCAAAAGTAAACTGCAAAGTTTAGTCTGTCCCCACCCTTCTGGCCTCCCCCTTGCCGACTGTGGAGATTGTCCTCCTTAGTCATTGATGGTGCATCTCATGATAAGGCCAAGCATGGAACAGATGAAAAACTGAGATGGAGTCTGGGAGTTTTGACAAGAATGGATCCCCAAGGAGGGATAGTGTATGCAAGACAGTGGTCGATGGTTTGGCTGTTCTCACCTCCCCCCCCCCCCCCCCAGTGCAGATGAGATTACTGCCTGTGTTGGTACAGTATTGCAGTGAGGAGTTAGGGGGTGTGGAAGGGAGAGGTTGGCTGGGAATAAAGAAACAGTTTACAGAGGAATATCAAGCATTATTGGTGTTTATTAAGAGCTAGGACATTTATATATTTTATCCAGTTGGAAACAGTCATTTGCCAAGATCTTTTCATCATTTTGGGACTGAGCAAACTGTTTCAGAGATTAAGCATTTTTGTGTTAAACCACGTGAATAAAATGAGGGTGTATTTCAAATGTTTCATTGTCCTTGTCTTATCTTATGTTTTGCAGTAATTAAGAGCCCTGGTCAAAATTGAGATTTAGAATTTTACTTTTAAGGGAAATGAGAGAATACTGTGCTATCAGGCTCAGTTTGAATTCTCCAAGGAAACAAAGAAATAGGATTTTATTTATTCATTCAGCAAACTCTTCTTTTGAGCAACTGATCACTTGCAGGTGCTTTGCACAATGCTGTGAGCAAGACATGTGCTGTGCTGTCACGGAGCTCTCTCTGACTACTGGTATAAAGACAATTCAGTAAAAACGATACAGCGCTATAATGAGTCTTGTGGGTTTTTTTTTATAGAGAATTAATTTCATAAATAATTACATTTAGAATTATGAAATCATGAGATAAAGGGATATGAAATCCTCGGTTTTTATTGCCTAATAAGCATTATTTCCTCCTTTCTTCATTTTGAAAAACTTTATTATGAAAAAATTTGAACTTACACATAGAACAAATTATGAGCTCCTCACCCCCAGGTATCTATCACTCAGCCCCCAAATCATCAACCACTGGCCCATTCAGCCCATCTTTTGTTTTTCTCATTGTTTTGTTCCTGCTTGCTTTTTCTTTTCAGAGATGCTGACTTGTGGAGCAGGGCTTCCTGTGCGATAATGGAACCTTATTAAACATTATCTTCCAAGTATCTTCTTGTGTTCTTATTTAGCCAGGCTGGAAACCAAGCCTGCATGCTAGCTACACTATTTTTTTTGTTGTTGTTCAGCAAAAAGACAATGAAATGGTTCATTGACTTCTAGATTCAAGGATGAGTCCATTGCTCATAAAACCTTTTGCTGGATGTAGAGGTTTGGAGGTTTGTTTGCCTCATGGTAAAGTCTATGGAGTGTTGGTTGCAAAAAAAAAACACACACACACTACCAGGTATAAAACCATAGAGTGCCTTTCAGGTAATCTTTCATGTAAGCTAAGCTTAACAAGAAAAATCATTGCAGAGAACATGTATTTGTGGTATATTTTTATATTTCATAAAGGCAGAAATTTTAGGCTTCTAAGGAATTAAGCTGGCTAGGGAACTGGGTATGGGAAATGAACCTGCCTAATTCACTGGCTTGGGTTTTGTGGTTCTCATGATCTGTGGCGAGGACACTATTTCACGGTAGTGTGTGTGCTTCCATAACTCGTTTTTGAGAGGAGCCTAATTTCTCTTGAGGCAGGTTTTTTTTCTGATAGAGATCTATACCTTTGAAGCCTATAGCCTAGTAAGGGGTTCCCATGAATAAATCCTCACTGATAAATACAGCCGCTTAAAAGTCTTTAGGTGTGGATGCTTTGTATTTGCTACTGAGTCCCCCTGAAAAAACATTTTTTTTAAACTCTGTTTTCCAGGCAAGGCATTGAGAACTATGGGAACTGTGAGACTCCAATACAAGCAATATCAACTTAGCCCTAGAGTGTGGAGAGAAGGCAGCTGTTTGCATAGGATTATGTTGTGAACATGTGTGAATGTGCTTTGCAAACTCATTTCAGTTCTTAAACATCTCACAGGAGCTGGGGAACAAATGATATTGATCCTCTTTGCGCTCTTGAGTAAACAGTCTGTTGGGCCAATGAGTGGTGGCCTGGGACTCAAACTAGTCTTCCCTGTTGTTAGCATACACTGATATTCCAGGGAGAGCCTGGCGTATGGTAGGCACTTAGTGATTGAGAGAATGAATGAGTGGAAATGTTACAAATCAGCTTTTTTCCAGAGTGGGCTTTGGAGAGCCTTGGTATTATGAAGAAATCTTTGGAAGAGTTTATGGATAAGTAAGTTGGGAAATATTGGCCTCTGGTAGACACTGAGGGTTTGTCTTGCAACAGAGAAATCCTTTTACCTTTGTTTAATCCTGTCTATAAAACCATATGATTGTGGCACCTTCCTATTTAATGTTGTATGGAATGACTGTTGTGTATAATAGCCTTTGTAAATACAACCCCAAATGAATGGCTTTCTAGGGTATTTGACATTTATCAGTCAAGACCTCTAAATTAAAAATTAAGCTCAGATCAACTGTCATCTCTGTCTTGTTTTGGATTTTATGTTTCCAGTCCCCATCTATTTCAGGTTATTCTTTAATTTGTGCATTACAACAAGCTTTCTCTTGTAAAGATAATAATAAGAGTTGGAAAATTAGAAAATATAGTTAGGTAAAACATGATTTCATCCTATTTTTAATTCCATTATCAGAGATAATTGTTATTTATTTATATGTTATTGTATACTTCCTTTAGAGCTCAGACTATGCAGCTAGATTGCCAGGGTTTAAATCAAAGCTCTTCCACTTGCTGACTGTGTAACTTTAGATAAGTTATTTGGCCTTCTGCCTCAGTTCCTCATCTATAATATGGGGATAATGATAGTGCCCATATAATGGTGTTGTTATGAGGAATAAAGGAACTAACATTTGGAAAGTGCTTATACTACTACCTGGCACATAGAATTTATATGAGAACTAAATTAAAAAAATATGTTTATATACACAAGAATGTACATATATTCAATAGTGTATATGTGTTTGCACAATATTACATTGTATGCATATACTACAAATTATTTAAGCACTATACCATTGTTGGATATTTAGGCCGTTATAGATTTTTCACTGTGATGAACAATTCTGTCGTGAACAACTGTTTCTCAAATTTTTGAGTATCCATAGTTATTTCCTTAGATTAATTTCTTTTTTTTTTTCATTCATTGCTTTCTCATATGTGCCTTGACCTGTGGGTGCTCCATCCGAGCCAGTGATCCCTTGCTCAAGCCAGCAACCTTGGGCTCAAGCCAACAACTATGGGGTCATGTCTATGATCCCACACTTAGTTCAGTGACCTACGCTCCAGCTGGTAAGCCAGCACTCAAGCTGGATGAGCTTGCACTCTAGCCAGTGACTTTGGGGTTTTGAACCAGGTCCTCAGCATGCCAGGCCAACACTCTTTTCACTGTTCCACTGCCTGGTCAGGTTCCTTAGGTTAATTTCATAAATTAGAACTATTGGATCAATGGGTGTGCAAGTTTTTAAATTTTGTTACAGTCTTCTACAAAACTTGGTAAGCAATCTAATCAGTGCTGTTTGAGACTGCTATCCTTTCAATTTTTTGTCAATATGCAGGGGTGGAAAGGGGGTAAAACATTTTCTCATTAAAAAAAACCATTGCTAATGAAGTTAATTGCTGCTGTATGGATTGAGAGCCAGTTGTATTTCCCCTGTGGTTGTTTACAGTTTCAAAGAAAACAGTGGATTAAGGACCAATTTTTTTCTTTTTTTGTGTGTGAGAACCTTTTCTGTATTAAGGGTTTTAATCCTTGGTTGTGAGTTGTAAATATCCCCTGCATCCTTTCTTCCCTTTCTTTTAATCTTTCTCCCAATTGCTTCATTTCATTACCTCAATCTAAACTTTTCTATTATTTTTTGTGGGGGTTTTTTTTCAGTCTAGTCTCTAGAATAACTTAAGTGAACATTTATAAAATGCCATCACTAACACTCTGTACTATCTTTAGAAAAGGAGTCTGTGGAGATGATATATTCATTCTTGAAGGGCATAGACAGTTTGTAAATGAAATTTGTCTAGAGAAGAAATGCCTTTGAATTTCATTTTTGTTCTAGAACTGAAGTAATGAGGTTTCAGCTTTTGAAAGTAACATCTCATTCATATTTTGTGCTTTTGCAATTTTGACCAGTACTTTATAAATGTCTCTTAACTTCTTGTGTGCAAAGTGAGTTATAGGAAATGTTAGACTCGTAATATTAAATGATTGTTTTATGTAGACTTACTGAGCTAGTTAAATCTTTTTGTCCAGTTGTTTAGTTAAAAAAATTTTTTTTTAACTGAATAAATCTGTTAATGATGAACTTGAGGTTTTTATTTGTCACCTCATTGGGTTAGAATAGAGTGGAGATATTTATTTCAAGGACTGATCTTTAAGCACATTTCCTGAGTATAGACCTTAAGACCTTTATTTTATAATAATGGAAGTAAAATATTTGATGCATTGAATCTTCTCATGCATATAACCTCGTTTTCTACTCCATTTATTTGATAATTGTTTCATCATTTCAAATTCAATTTGTAATAGCAGCGAATGCTCTTTAATATTTTTCTAATAAGGATTAGTTGGAAAGGTTAATATGGTCAGAAATTTAAAGAAGCCCAGAGTCATCTTAATGAGTGTCAGGTAATTAACCTACATGAATAGATTAAAGAAATCAAGCAGACACACTGATGGGTTTTCCTTTCAAGTTCAAATTTAGAACATCATCTGTGCAGTGGTTAGGTCTTACACATTAGATGGTGATTGCTATATTGTTTTTTAATATATAAAAAACTTAATTGTGAAATCTTATTAGAATTCCTCATCAAATTTGATTAATTGAAGAATGATTATGATATGTGATATGAATTTTGAATTCTTATATGTAAATGATATATTGTTTTTAATAAATGGAGTCCTCCAAATGAATTTCTTCATGAATCATGAACCAGTGTTTTAGATATATAGATTTCCTGTTACAAGAAAAAAAAATCATAATGTAGAGATTAAGTAGTTCATGAACTGTTTAAGGATCTAAGAAATGTGGTGAAAGTGATTGTCACTATTATCTATGAATTCTCTTGTTCAAATTTACATGAAAATTTATCTATTCCCATGGTCACTGTCGATTAAAAGACAGGTTCTGAAAATAATCCTGAGTAGTTCAAAGGCAAATTTCACCTTCTAAATTATTCATACAGGTGACATTCATCTTCTTCTTAAGGAATTCTCGAAACTGATAGAAATTTATTCTTTGTTTAGCTAATTACAATGAAGTTGATAAAAGCAATTTGTTTTTCTGTCTCTAGGGGAAGGTGATGTGTGTTATGCTTTTTATAATCATAGTAATTTTTGACCGAGAAGAAACTGAAGCCAGAGTTGTCTTGTTTTGATCCACTAGTTAAGGAGAGGTATTTCTGGTCGACAGTACACAGCACCACCTTGGAGAAGGAGAGAACATCTGGTTGCTACCTCACCTCTGTACTTGCCATTCTGTCCTTCGGCCTCAATATTTTGTTTTGTATAATGGGTACACAAGCTTCATCCCACAGAGTAAATGAGAACTTGCTTATGAAAATACTTTGTAAATGTGCTAAGTAATACAAGGATCAGATGTGTCATTGCATTCTAGGTGAAGCTTTACCTGTCATTCTTAGGTATATCCACCGCAAGCTAAATATACTTTTCATTTAACTGTCTTAATTTTCAATCTTTAAATTCCCTCTTTCTATAAACTCTACCCAAGAATTTTCTTAAATACTAACACAAAGCAAGAGTGAGTATGGGACTGGTATTGAGTTCAAGAGAAGATAGAATGTTACCATTAGATCTATATGACCATTCTTAATCTGTGATAGTAAAGATTCCCATTTAGATCAGAATGCTGGTTTTTAACTACATTTTGGCCTGTTTATATTTTCCATCGCCACAGATTATATGGCCACCTCTCACCAAACATCTCATTTGTAAGAGTTCCTATTTAAAAGGGAGACCAAGTCTTATTGTGTGAACAGCTCTATGCTGATTGTTGGTATGGATGGGTGAGCTAAAAAGATAAAAAAAATACACAGAAACCTTTAAACAATGTAGTCTGGTTAGAAGGTAACTTTTTTTTTTTTTGTATTTTTCTGAAGCTGGAAACAGGGAGGCAGTCAGATAGACTCCCGCATGCACCCGACCGGGATCCATCTGGCACGCCCACCAGGGGGCGATGCTCTGCCCATCCGGGCATCGCTCCGTTGCGACCAGAGCCACTCTAGTGCCTGGGGCAGAGGCCAAGGAGCCATCCTCAGCGCCCAGGCCATCTTTTGCTCCAATGGAACCTCGGCTGCGGGAGGGGAAGAGAGAGACAGAGAGGAAGGAGAGGGGGAGGGGTGGAGAAGCAGATGGGCGCCTCTCCTGTGTGCCCTGGCCAGGAATCGAACCTTGGACTTTCGCACGCCAGGCCGATGCTCTACCACTGAGCCAACCGGCCAGGGCCAGAAGGTAACATTTTATATACCAGTCAGAAGTTGATACTAAAAGTCTCTCAGTCACTCATTTGGACATTTGGGTTTTATAACATATATTCTGTTTTCCCAGGGAATGGACAAGAAGCTGTCTTTCTCTACCTCTTTGTATTTCCTGTCTTTTGGTGGCTCAGTGGATAAGGCGTCAACCTGGAATGCTGAGGTCACTGGTTCAAAACCCTGGTCTTGCTCCATCAAGGCATATATAAGAAGCAACTACTATGAGTTGATGCTTTCTGCTTTCTGTCTCTCTCTCCTCTCTTTAAAATCAATAAATAAGATCTTAGAAAAACAACTGAGTATTGTTGTATTACCTTATTGACTGACACAGTGGTTTCCTCTTAGCAGATACTCAATAAATATTTTGAAACAAGCTGTAGAATTAGGATAACTATAAATCCCTCTTTACTTTTAGAAAACAGTTTACAGGACAGATATTACCGATGCTAGGTTTATAGCACACTGCTGAAACTTTAAGGAGAGCAAATTTACTTTTCTAAGTTGTATAACCATGTGCTCACGGATTCTTTAAAGTAGTCAATAAAAGAGCCTTCGTACTCAGCACAGGAATGAGGAAGCATAGCTGGAATAGACTTTCAAATCAGAAAACCTGAAAATACTTAATCCTCATCACATAACCTGAGGCATGAGGATGTATTGGTGTAACAGCCCTTTAAGTCAGAAAAGTTGAAAATACTGAATCCTTATCACATTACCTGAGGCATCTAAGTTAATTTTCTTCTATGTCTTTATAACTCCTTTTTTATTGAATTTTCTGTCTGTCAACCTCTTTCAGAATTGTCTTTATTTTTCTGAATCTGACTTTCTAATAGCACATTTTGTCTTGGAAAGAGAGTATTTTAGAAGTGGTTGAAATAATCGGTAGATCTTGATTAATTCACTAGTATTACTTCAGAAATCCTCATAAGAAAGTGCTTTGGTGGTTATTGTTTGTTAATTTCTCTACTGGGGCAAATTAAGTGTTGAGAAGTAAAGTAGCCACGAAGTCTGCATGAACTGTGTTGGATCCTGGAGTACCACCAGGGACAGATTTTGAAAATATACAACCCCCCCAACTTCAATATTATTTTTCTTTTAATCAGACCATAGTACATTTTTCACTGCCCTAATAGTCATGTGTTACAAAAATGTAGAACTCTAATTCCTGTTAACTACATCCTACTAAAGACTGTGCCTTAACAGACTAGACTTGGTTCCCTCTAGCAACAAGTGTATTGGGTTGGTTCCAGAAGGGACCCTGCACAGAGAGAATGTGCAGCACGTCCGTGGTGCAGTCCCAACAGGAGGATTGCAAAATCACTTCTGAGTTCCAGTAGCGTTTCATATCACTGTGAAAGACCTTTGTTCACTTTCTGGCTTGGTTTCCACTTTAGGAGACAGCTGTATGCCTTTCTAGCACAATCCCACATGGGCACAAACTAATGTTCATCTGGTTCATTCAGCCATCTCTTGTGAAATCCTTGGGTGAATCCTATCACCTGATTTATTACTACATGGCACATAGTAGGTACTGTGTTCTGGGTGAGTAATATATAATTACTGAAGAGTATTTGGTCATTTCCATTCATACTTGAATAATACTTGATAATGAGGCTGAGCAGATAGCTGCTGAGATGATTACATTTATCATTAATGACCTCATTTTCTAATCCCTGAATATTAAGTGTTCAGAGAGGATATTTGTTTTATAGGAAATGGCCTGCTGTTTTGTGCCTTTGACATCCTGAATGCTTTTCCTCACTACTGAGGATCTGGACAAGGGCAGTGCTTTATTACAGAAGTGATGGTTACTTTTTTTTTTATATCAACTATAAGTATTAATATTCTTTAGATTACATCCTGGAATTCTTCATATTGAAAAATGTTTGGGTATTAGCTCACTAAGAGAATATAGTCTATGTGGTGGGGAATGTGTTGGTGCATAAGTTAAGCTTTTTTAAAATTCAATTTTTTTTTCCTTTAAAAGCTGTCTAACATCTAGTTTTTCTAATAGATATTTTAAAGCAGAAATATAAATCTATTCCTGAAAGTCATATGCTTCAAACTGCCTTCTGAAACATGCATAGGGACTTAAAATATTACTTTATGTATGTAAAATAACATTTGACTGAAATGATATATGTATGCACGTAATTTTAGATTGGGGAGGAGGCAAGGCATTGTAATTCTTACTAATCTATTTTACTTATGAGGTGTCTGGAGATCACCCCGGCAGTGTGAGGAATCAGGCCAACCCCTTCCTTCACATCTGAGTGGTACTTTTTGTAGGAAGGCTTTTTTAATACCTTTGTTGCTCATAAAACAGGATAATGTTAATGGTTAACTGTGAACCAGCAGCTCTCAGTACTGGCAGCAAGTTACTGATATTCCTTTCAGTGATTAGTTTGAGGCGGGGCTTAATGCTTTTGCAACATTCAAAAGTTTCCCAAGTGCTTCTCAGGGATGCCAGGCCAGAAGGTGACTGTGGAGGCCGCAGGAGATGAGTGACAATGGAAGTTATTGTGTATCACTCATTTTGTGATGAACCAACTATTTTGGTTCTATTTTTATTGTGTTGATGATTTGATTCTAATTTTCTCAAACTTTAATGTCAGAAGCGCTTGTGAGATTTGATAAATGCTGATCCTTGGGGCAATGTACACAGGTTCTAACTCATTCAGAGTGAAGTGAGAGGCAGAGCATGCCGAGTGATTTGGTTGAACTGTAGGGTTCCTTTAATAAACACTGCGTTCCAGTTGCCCATCCCAGCATAACAAGCCATTCCAAAACATATTGTCTCAGCATACTTGCTTTAATACAACGTGTCCGTAAAGTCATGGTGCACTTTTGACTGGTCACAGGAAAGCAACAAAAGACGATAGAAATGTGAAATCTGCACCAAATAAAAGGAAAACTCTCCCAGTTTCATACCTGCACCAAATAAAAGGAAAACTCTCCCAGTTTCATACCTATTCAGTGCAGTTTGATGTGGGCTCACACACAGATTTTTTAGGTTCCTTAGGTAGTTATCCCATATAGCCTCTACAGACTCATCACTGACTGATGGCCTACCAGAACGGGGTTTCTTCACCAAACTGCCGATTTCCTTCAACTGCTTATCCTATGGAGTAATGTTATTCCTCTGTGGTGGCGCTTCATACATTATAAATGTGCCGATATTCATGTTGCACTTTGGTCACGGATTCAAATTTAGCGAGCCACAGAACACACTGAACTTTCCTCTGTACCGTCCACATCTTGACTGGCATGGCCGTGGGCTGCTCCGCTGTATACACGGTGTTACGTCATCATCTGCGCATGCGCACATGCTGCCACATCATCCTACAGAAACTGGGAGGGTTTTCCTTTTATTTGGTGCAGATTTCACATTCCTATTGTCTTTTGTTGCTTTCCTGTGACTGGTCAAAAGTGCACCATGACTTTACAGTCACGCTGTATATCTCATGGGCGTGCGGGTCAGGAATTTGGCACAGTTTGGATGGGGGATGTTTCTGTTCCACACAGAGTCAACTGGCATCATTGGTGATGTTCAGGTGGTGGCTGGTCTGGAGGGGACAGGACAGCTTCATTCACATGTCTGGCACCGAGGCATAGATAGCTGGAAGGTGGGCCTCAGATGGGCCCTTTTTGTGTACTCTAGGGCTTTTTTTTTTTTTTTTAAACAGAGACAGAGTGAGAGTCAGAGAGAGGGATAGATAGGGACAGACAGACAGGAACGGAGAGAGATGAGAAGCATCAATCACCAGTTTTTCGTTGCGAGACCTTAGTTTTTCATTGATTGCTTTCTCATAGGTGCCTTGACCACAGGTCTTCAGCAGACCGAGTAACCCCTTGCTTGAGCCAGCGACTTTGGGTCCAAGCTGGTGAGCTTTTGCTCAAACCAGATGAGCCCGCGCTCAAGCTGGCGACCTCAGGGTCTCAAACCTGGTTCTTCCATATCCCAGTCTGACGCTCTCTATCCACTGCACCACCACCTGGTCAGGCCTCTTAGGGCTTTTTGACAAAGCCTTTTAATAAAGTATTGGTGCTTCTTACAAGGTTACTCATGATTCTCACTGTTCTTCAGGCAGGGTGCTTCAAGAGAGCCCGGGAAAAGCTATAGGGTCTCTTATGACCTTGTGTCAGAAGTCCCAGATTATCATTTCTGCTGCAGTCTATTGATGAAGCAAATCTGTGAGAAAGCCAAGAGTTAGGGAGAGGGGAATTAGATTCTCCCTTTTAATGAGAGGAGTAGCAAAGAATGTGCAGCCAACTTAATATTCTTACACAGTAATAGGCAGAGGGCATGTCACTATCACCCTATTCCAAATTTCTGAATTATTGATTAATAGTTACTAGTAATTATCTTAATACAGGGACATTACCTTTCACCTAGTTGATTTTAGTTGATTTCTAAAAGGTATCTCTACTTGTACACCAATCTTATTTCTTTGACTCATATTATATATATTATATATGGCAGAACTAATGTTTTTGAAGCATGATAAATAATCATGGAGCCCCCTTTCCTAAAAATGTAAATAAATCCCATTGCCAATATAGAACATAGTCTAAATTCTGTGGCTTATAGAACGTAGTCTAAATCCTGTGGCTGGAAGTATAGTGTAGTAGTTCATATCACAGACGCTGGACATGAGACTGTCTGGGCTCAAGTCCTGGTCCTGCTACAGGCACACCTTGTAGATATTTTGGGTCCACACCACCTCAGTAAAGGGAGACTTTCAATAAAGTAAGTCACATTTTTTTTTTCTGGTGTAAAAGACAACATCTGTGAAGTGCAATAAAGCAAAGAGCAATAAAGCTCTGAACTTACTCCCTGTGTGACCTTGGGCAGTGCCCTCTACCTGCACGTACTCTTACAACTTTATAGATTAAAAAGAAGTATCTGCTTCAGAGGGTTATTCTGACAATTCAATGAGTGATATATGTAATGCCCTAAAATGTGTCGGGACATAGTGGTTGTTTTTATTTTTGTTGCTCTTAATGCTTTGATGGTGAGGCATTCAAGGACCATCATGCTCTTTCCATCTTAGGTTTCCACCTTATTCCCTATGACTGTTGTAGTCCAGGCTGCAGCCTCCTCGCTCAGCCTGCCTGTACTATTACGTGTTCCCGTGTTTTCTGTCTTTACCTTTACTTAGACCACTGGCTGCCAGTGGAAAGCTGGGTTCTCTCCCCCACTCCTTCAGAAAGTGATTTTACCATGAGGCTCTACAGCAGGGGTCTCCAAACTACAGCCCACTGGCCGCATGCGGCCCCCTGAGGCCATTTATCCTGTCCCCACCGCACTTCTGGAAGGGGCACCTCTTTCATTGGTGGTCAGTGAGAGGAGCATAGTTCCCATTGAAATACTGGTCAGTTCGTTGATTTAAGTTTACTTGTTCTTTATTTTAAATATTGTATTTGTTCCTTTTTTTTTCTTTAAAATAAGATATGTGCAGTGTTCATAGGGATTTGTTCATAGTTTTTTTTTTATAGTCCAGCCCTCCAATGGTCTGAGGGACAGTGAACTGGCCCCCTGTGTAAAAAGTTTGGGAACCCCTGCTCTACAGGACTTTCAATAGATGGAAACTGAAACTTAATTTCATGGCCAAAACGAGTTTATGTTTGGTCCCTCTATTTTTAATATATACTCCTTGAGGGACTCATTTGGATGCTCTTCTACCCAGGAAAACAAAACAGAATCATGCAGTAGCAACTATATTGGGTATATATTTTTTTTCTAGAAATATTAAAGCCTCAAAAATGCTCTTACCTTTTTCATATATTTCTCTTTAAAGACATTTCTTCCCCCTACCCTCTACTTCGATCCTTGTTTTGAAGTGAAAACTAGTTAGCAAGACATGAGACGTAATACTCTAGCACCCTAGAACTACCACTAGGTAACTGCAAAATAGAATCCTGGCCGCAGTCAGTAAGTTTCTGGAGTTTACCGAATTGAGCATGTTTAATAATTTAAAGTAATAGTGATCTTAGCAAATTGAAAAGATAGTCTATGAAACATATGATAATGTTCAGTAGACCAAAGTTTTATATAGTAACCAAAAGGAAATTCGAGGAGATGACTGTTGTAGGGAAAACAGTTGTGGTTAGGCTTGCTCCTCTGTTTTCCGGGCACAAGCACTTTGCATGATTAGTGTGTGAGCACGTGGCAGAAAGCCGTGTGTGTGTGTGTGTGTGTGTGTGTGTGTAGCCTATATAAGGCTACAGATACTTTCCCCTGGGAGTGGTTTTCCTGACCACTTGCTTGCCACCACAAGAAGTGGTTTTCCCCTGCCTGTTCACTCAGCTGCCACAGTGAGAATCCGATACACAGAAATGGCCCTGTGCCTTTTGACGCTGCGGTTCTTCTGCGGCTTGCCTGAATCCAGTGTGAGCGTGCCTGGCCTTCACCACCTGCATTACATGGGGCATATTTGGCAGGATGCAGTTCAGCCTGGTTTGCCAGCTGCCATCACCAATGAAGGGTGGAGTAGAGAAGTGGCCATTCTTGAGCATGTGGTTCACTATGACTCCTCTGTCGGGGGTCGAGGGGTGGGTGTTTTTTACAGTCCTGTGAGCAGAAACTGAAAGTTGATGGAGTTAGGGGTGAAATTCAGGCAGAAACCCACCGAGTCTCTGGCAGCTTGGTTGCTGTGATTGTGGGACATAGGGGGTAGATGGTATTGTGCTCTCTGGAGCAGAAATGGAGACATTAGCTACCATGACCACATACTTCTTCTTGAGGCAGCATCTTCAGGACTGCCATGACAACCCAGAAAATCATACCTTATTAGAATGGGTGATGGCTGCCATTTGTATGGTCTGGCAGAATGCCAGAGACTTGCCAGGGGCAGTGAATCGACGGCAGTAATATACTGGGTTGCAGCCGGTCCTCTGGGAACTGGGTATGAGGAATGATGCTTTCAACCCCAGGTTCTGTCATCCAGATGAGGAAGTGTTTACGGCAGGGTGAGGGACCTTATTCTCTAGAGCTCCCAGTCCACCCTTTTTGGGTCACCAGTGGCTATCTTAGGCCCTTATGTTGGGCAGCCCATCAACGCTGTTACAGATGGTGGCAGATTTGGGGGAGGTAGAAGCAGTGGTGCACTAGAAGGGCGTACACTGTGACCTATTAATGTAAATTGTAACCCCTTTAAAAGCCATGATATTTTTTAAAGTCTTGTACCTCCTTGACAATGGGGACATGTAGTAATCCTCTGTCTGGAAAGATGCACCTGTGTGTGTGCCATATTGTGTTTAATTTCAGGGGTGGAATGGGACCCTCAGTTTAGAATCCCAGCAGAACCTGCAAGGGGAAATTTGCAGAACAGTCTGTATCCCCAGCAGTTGGCTACTTTATAAATATCTAAAAAGAGTGATAAAGAGTGGATGTGATGGTGGCTTTAGGCAGGCAATAAAAGGAATTTGTTTGTTTTTAATTTTAGGCATTTTAAAAAGGACATACTTGTGGATTTAAAAAAATATTTGCTTTTACACAACACTAAATATTGTAAGGGGCAAGGAAAGTTTACAGCAAAGCACATTTGCTTGGGAAGAAGGTTTCCATGGTTCTCCACTAGCTGTTATATGTTTATATCTTCCAAAACTTTCACTCTGGCTTATTTCCCAGGAAAGAAATATCTGCCCTTTTCCATCCTTCTACCCTTAGTGTGTGTGGGCGATTGTGCATCTCCAGGGGGAGGGCGCTGGGAGGAGAGCTGTGCAGAATGCTCCTTCGCTCCCAGAATCTCAAGCCAAATGCAATTGTTCTGCATTGGCTGGGTCTTCTTTTCTCAGCGTTATGCCTCGAAGGAGATGGGATTAGGGTATAATGTGTTCTGAAAGCATAAAATCTTTATTAGCACAAATAAATCAATTGGTTGGCCCAGTAGATTTTGGAAGTGCTGTTAATGTTCAGAAATCATTGCAGAGGGATGTCATTTATTTGGGAAATGCTCAGAGAGTAGATTATGGAATCCTGAGTTTCACATCATCTGCTCAGTACTCTTCATGTACCCCACCTCCCTTCCCCCACAGATACAACATGTATAGTTGTGTGATGATGATGATGATGATATTGGGGAAGGTGAAAGGATTTCAGTCTTTAATGTACATTTCTCAGATCAATAGAAGAATGGTTATAATGTGTTGTGGATGAGAAAGAAGTTTGAAACTGATTTAAAATAAGGGCACGAGATAATTGTGTACTTCAGTCATCTGACTTTGTCTTTCTTTGTTATAAATAATTTCAATTATGATAAAGCTACGGTTGTTCAGGTAATACCTTGCTCTAGTGCTCTGAAGTTATACTTCTTTTAAGATATCTTGGTTAAAAGTTAAATTTTTGGCTTGCACAGTGGTGGTATCATATAGCTAATGAGGTTTATCCAGGGCACAATTATTGCTAATTGACTATTGCTGATTGAAAAGTTAAAATTTTACTCATTCTTTTGTTCCTAAACTTTAACTGAATGATATTTTTACAGTACTTTCTTCTCCAGTAGGCTTTGGAGCTATTAAGAAAGATTTGATTTTTTAAATTAAGCCTTTTAGAATATTAAAGCATAATGTACGCCACATCCATTTTTCAGTAACCCCCAAATATTTTGCTAAGTATTTTGTAATTGGAAAATATCTAAGAAGAATTAATGTTCATATTACTGAAGGATTATCAGTCTTTTTTGTTGTTAGTGTTATTTTGGTTTTAGTTTAATGTGGCAAATATTAACAGTCATTTAAGTCATTGATTAGCATAGTTCTGGATTCTTGTTCCCTTGTCATTTGTAGAATCACTCTGATGCATCAGTCTACTTGACAACAGACTCTTCTCTGGACAGAAGAGGAGCATTATCTCCTCTACCTCTGAGCATTCTGGGAACAATACATGGCCAGTCCGTCCAGTCTGTGTTACTGCTTTCCAACAGTTTTGTGTTATTTTCGTAGCGGTATTTCTATCATACATACATAATTCAGTTGATGCATACCAGAAAAATTGATAAAAGATTTTTGAAGATCTCGATGATATTACACAATTTACACTGAAAATGGTTGTTCTAACATTGCATTTGCTGCTTTCCAAACCACTTTACTGTTGCCTTCCCTCCAGCAGTCAGACGGCAGAGGAGCACCTGGCTGGCGGAGTAATTCTGTAACCAGGGCAGGGAAACCTTTAGCAAGGTCTTTCTTGCCCATACTTTGATGTTTTGTAAACACAAAACAGAATTCTTATTCTGGCTTCCATCCTGCTGGGGGAGGAGTTAGCTCAGCAGGAGCCCCAGTGCATCAGAGATGAAAGGAAATGGCTTGGAGAGACTGCTTACTCCTGGGCCAGGTGAGGAGCCGCTAGTGTCATTTGGAAAGGGCTATAAAAGAAGAAATCCTTGTAGCCCTCTTAGGGCACGCATTTAGGAACATCCCATTAAAATTTGCTATATAGTTAAAGCTGACATTTAGAACCCTGTTTGAGAAACCGGGAAACCCTTGTCTTGAGTAATACTATGTAGAGCAGTAGATTATGACTTCTACCTTTCTCTTAAATTTTAAAAAAATTTTGATTTATTGAGGTGACATTGGTTAAAAAAATTATATAGGATTCAGGTGTACAATTCTATAACACATCATCTGTATATTGTATTGTGTGTTCCCCACCCCAAGTCACCTTTCCTTCCATCACCATCTATCTCCCCCTTGACCCTCTTCTGCCCTCACCCCCTTCCTTCTGTTATGGGACTTCTACCTTTTATCTTGCTTTCAATTCTAATGTAGCATTCCATTCTCTGTCACTTTAGTTAAAATGTTACTTGGAAAGGCAGAGGTCATGAGGAGATTGTCTTGTGGTATGTAAATAGAACTTAAGTTCTTGTTTTAAAGTCACATTATCTCTCCCATTCTTCCTCACTTCCATTCTAAGGTTGCAAAGCCGAGAAACTTAAATCAGGAGTCCAAGTCAGATTAATGCAGGGGTTGGACTAGTAACTGGGGAATAAAATAATCCGTTTCATTCTAGAGAATAAGAATTTTTTTATATTTCTACAAGTATCTGTGATATTTCTGATTATTCTTGAATGATATAGGTTCTTCTATTTTCTTATTTACAGAGGTGTGTAACAGAAATACACACTACTTGGTTGTGGAATGGGTGATGCTGAATGTTGGAGAGGCAGCTGCTACCCTGTGATCAGCTTTGATTGGTTGGTGCCTAGATGGAATGCAGGGTGGCTGTGGCCAGATTTTTGCTTTTACAAGAAAAGATAGGAATCTGGGTTCATTTGCATTCTCCCTGTTTTTAAACAAGAACAACAACAAACTATAGCCCAAATAACACAGGTCTGCAGGTTGGGCCAGCCTATGGGCCCCCAGTTTATGAGCCCTGGTGAATCATTAACAGGTAATTGTCTTCTCTTTCTAGTTAATGTCTAGTTTAAAAAAATTGGCCGAAACTTTATTTACACAATTTGCAAATACATTTATTTGCTATTGTTAGCTTTCCATAGGTTAGATTGCCTTACCAACAAAAGTTAAATAAGCTCCAAATTTCTTTCAAATGGCTATTTTCTTGATGAATGTGTTTATAAAGATAAATATATATTACCATTATGTTACTTGGTATCAATTTAAATGTTTTACATTTTAAATTAATTGAAGATATTTAAAAGTATACGTGTTACAAGGTTTTAGACACATATCAGCGATTTCATGCTCCGCTGTTGATCAAATAAGTTTGTAAAACATGATTTTTATGTTTGCTCGCTTATAGTTTGCATTGGGGGTGGGGCAGTGCCAGGTATATGTGATCTGTGAAATGCAGATTACTTTCCTGCTTGGGAAGGGCCATTGTTTTGCTAACGTTTGCTGGAGGGGAGGATTTTGCTCCAGAAAGTTTTAAAAAGAAGGAGAAGATGAAGAAGAGGCAGAAAGAAGCCATGCTTGCAGAGAGAATGCAGAGTGCTGAAGAAGAAGCCATTCGGCAGGGAGAGAGAAGGGAATGGCCCACCATCTTTTGGCTCCACTGTTTCTTACTGTTGGCCTAAATTCAACGAGAACCTGCACCTGCAAGGCCACGATGGCTGTGACTACTGGCCATACACCTGTCCCTTCCTACTGCTTAGTGGAAACCTCTTTGAACCGCCTTAAGTGTTTCTTTTCATTTCTTAGCAATATGCTTAAGTGATTACTACTTACTTTTAAAAGTTGAGGTGTTCAATTGACCCTATTATAAATTTTGATTTAGTTTCTTTTCTCTCCTCCCTCCTGTTTTATATCACCTAATTCTCCTCCCCATTCTGCCTGCTTCATTAGTTAAGATCAATATTCAGTTTTTATATTATTCAACTTTTCACAGATCAATATTCAGATTTTACATTAGCATGATTGTAAAACAGGGTTGAAAGCTGAGCCACATAATACACTGTAATTATATATTTTTTGCTTTTAAAAAATATTTATTTTCTTGGTTTTAATAATGATTTTATTTTGTTTAGTTATACTCCTGTAAATATATTTCAGACACATCTGGTAGATTTTTGGGAAAGGATTCTTGAGAGGTGTTTTATTTTTTTAACATTCATTTCTGTAAATGTCTTTAGTTTTTACTCATGCTTAATTATCAAGGTAAAAAAGTTTAGGTTGAAATCTTTCTCCTTCAAAATTTTGAAGGTATTGCCCTGGCCGGTTGGCTTAGTGGTAGAGCGTCGGCCTGATGTGCAGGAGTCCTGGGTTCGATTCCTGGCCAGGGCACACAGGAGAAGCAGACATCTGCTTCTCCACCCCTCCCCCTCTCCTTCCTCTCTGTCTCTCTCTTCCCTTCCCGCAGCCAAGGCTCCATTGGAGCAAAATTGGCCCAGGTGCTGAGGATGGCTCTGTGGCCTCTGCCTCAGGCGCTAGAATGGCTCTGGTTGCAACAGAGCGACGCCTCAGATGGGCAGAGCATCGTCCCCTGGTGGACATGCCGGGTGGATCCTGGTCGGGCGTATGTGGGAGTCTGTCTGACTGCCTCCCCATTTCCAACTTCAGAAAAATACAAAAAATAAAATAAAAAAAATTTTGAAGGTATTGTTTTCAGTTTTCCACGTTATTGTGGAGAATGCTTCCTTTTACCTGCTTTGCATCTCCAAACCTTTTCATTTTTTCTTCAGTCCTCTGAAATTTTGGACATTTGATAAAGCTTTTACACCTGTAGACTTATCTTCTAGTTTTGGGAAACGTTTTTTAATCCTCTTCACCAAACACACACACATACACACACACACACCACACACTTTTTTAGTTCTTTCTTGCTCTATTTTTATTTTGCTTTTTGGAATTTCTAGAGTGCTCTTCTAATTTCCTATCTTTTTTTCAACTATTTTCCTGCTGTTATTTTTGTTTTTGTTTTGTTTTGTTTTGTTCTACTCTGGAGGTTTTCTGTGGTTTTTCCTTTCTATTGATTTTTTTATTCCTGCTATTGCAATTTTAATTTCCAGGTTGCTTTAGGAGTGGTTGTTCATTTTTAAGCATAAATATTGTTCATGGATGCAGTATGTCCCCATTTCTTTATTAAAGTTCTTGGAAGTTTTCTTCTGTTATTTACACTGTCTTTGCACAGGGGTATTCAGCTTTCACTTTTATTTGTGTTGATTTCTGACCTTCATGTTAGAGGATTTCACAAATGCCTAGTTAGCATTTACTCGTTTGTATGTGAGTGAATCTGTATCCTGGCTTGTTACCCGGTGGCAGTTTTCCCTGTAGGGTCATTCTGTGTCCCGATGGGCCCCCATACATGTCAAAATCTATAGGTTTGTTTTTTTCTCCAGCTGGTATATTTCCCTAGAGTGCAGCAGTTCTCACAACTTTGATCTCATGACCATTTACATTGTTAAAATTATTAAGGATCTTACAGACCAATGCTGTGCAATAGAAATATATTGCAAATAAAAAATACAGGCTATGTATGTATCTCTCAATTTTTTTAATGACCACATTAGGAGTAAAAAGTTGGAGATTAATATATTTTACTTAATCAATACATTCAAAATATTATTATCACATGTAATTGATATCAAAATTTGAGAGATTTTATGTTCTTAGAAATGTGAAGTCTTTGAAATCCAGTGTCTATCTTATACTTACAGCGTATCTCAATTCATTCTGGTCATGTTTCAAGAACTTGATCAGTAGCCAACATGCGTCTTGTTAGCATTTGGACAGTACAGTTATAAGGGCTTCTGTTTATGTGGGCCATAGCTTCCAATATTTATGTACAACAAACTAGTACTGAAATATTATAAAACTAGTTATTTCATTTATTTAAAAAAACAATAGTAGTAAACCCATTACATGTTAACACAGATAACTTACTGTCATATAAAATAGCTGTTTTCAAAATGAAATTTATTAAGAAGGCTGCAGCTCTTTTACATTTTTGTCTATCTCCATAATGTATGACTTAATAAAAGACAACTGGGTCTTCGTGTCTGCTTTCTTTTCAGCCTGCCCCTGTTTGCTGTCTTACTTATGGAGAGGAAATCTGCCCCGCACAGGTACATAGTTGGAAAAGGGTTGGATATTTCAATAGTCTTTTTGGGTAATTATGGATATTCTTCTCTGATACTGCAGCAAAACTCAACAAGTGGTCAAGTTTTGTGTAAGGTGCATTGGTCATTTGGAAAATACTGGTTGGTTGAGTTGTGCTGGTCTTCCAAATATTGATACTTCTCATTATATAGTATCAAACTACCACATTTGATTGTATCACTCTCTGTCTCACATGATAAATCTTTAAGAATGGGAAACTGTCAAGGTCATGGTGGATATAACTTATCCAAAATCCAAATTTTTGCTTGAAAGTTCACATTTTATCATTGGCAATATTTTTATTCTTAAGGTGGCAGGCTCATGGCATTCATTTTTAGGAGCTGCCTGCCCAGTCAGTACCCACATCTGAATAACTATGGTTTCTCTGCCAGTCATTTTGTGAAGCAAAAATGGCGTTTCCTGAAAAGAAGCTTCTGGTTCAGCTGGCAAGTCAGAGAGTAGCATGCATCTTTTTCCTGGAGACAATGCTCATCCCTCCGCACCCACAGAAGTGCTTTAGCTGTGCCTCTCATTTTGTCACATACACTATTGCAAAGATGTGTGATCAAAGGTTGAGATTAATAAAATAATTCTTACTGCTTCATCAAGATCTTGATGTGAACTCAGCTTTTGAAAACCGCGAGTATATAAGGAAGAATAGAGTGAATACAGTTTTGCGCCATTGCCTTGATTCTTGCTTAGAAACTAGCAGCTTTGCCCAACATTGCGTTTGTACCATTCATGCAAATTTCAACAGGAGAAAGGCAAGTAATGACAAAGTATTATTAGGAAAATAGTTTTAGTTGCAAAGTCCTTTTCTGTCTCCCAGTTTGTGGGCCACACTTTTAGAGGAATCCTCTCATCTTAAGCCTCCGAGGTTTCAGCTTGGTTAACCAGTGTCCAGGTTGCTGCGAGTGAGAACTGGTACAGGGGAGCCTGATACATTTTTAAAGTACACTTTCACTTAATTTCTCAGTGGTTTCTCTTGCTTACCTGTGCTCACTGTCTGCAAAGTTCATATCCTACATTAGTAGTCTCTTCTTTATTTCTCCTTTCTTCATTTAGATTGGGGGGATGACCGCCTATGCAGAGTCCTCGATTTTCAGCCCTTGTCTCTGCCTTCAGGGCACCTGGTACCTCCAGGTCCTGAATCTTTGGTTTGCTCCTTGTTGGCTTCTTTCTGTATCAATTCAGCTCTCTATTGTCTTTGCTGTAAGTCACCAAGTTCCCATGTACCTGGCTTTAGCCTTCCAAATTGTCTTTCCATTTCTCACCTGTGGTGATCATCACCTCTGTTCTCTTTGGATGATTGGAAATAGTTAACTTTTTTTTTTCATGAGGTTTTTATTTCGGGGGTTATACAGGGAAGTTTCCAAGAGAAATGCCTGTGTTCAACTCACCAGGATTCTCTAGAGATCATCTCCTTTTGGAGTTGTCTTATTCTGTTCAGGCTGCTATAACAATATTGTAAACTGGACGGCTCGTAAACAACAAACATTTCTCACAGTTTGGTAGGCTGGCTGGGAAGTCCAAGATCTGGTGCTGGCAGATTCAGTGTCTCCATTGTCGGGGATGGCCATCTTCTTGCCATGTCCCCACATGATGGAAAGGGCGAGGGAGCTCTGTGGTGCCTCTTACGAGAGGACTCAACCATTCATAAGGTCTCTACCCTCAGGATCCAAGACTTCCCAAAGGCTTCGCCTCCTAATACCATCACTGTGGGCATTAAGTTTGAACATACAGATTTGGAGAAGGGGCACAAACATTCAGTTTGATAGCAGAGTTCAACTGTAGAAAATTTTCTTGACTCATCTTTGATTTTAAATGATTTCAAATCCCTACTCTTCTTTAGATGTTATCTCGAATACATTCTGTTCTACCCCGTTCTATTATCTTCAACATTTCCTTTAGGTCTTTATTTCATTGCATATGGGCTATCTTGGATTGGCTGAGGTTTAAGCTGACTCTTGTAGGCTTCTTGAGTTTTTTGTGGACCATCTACTGCCAACTCCCAATGCTGAGAATCTCACCTGTAGTTCTCTTGTTGGTCAAACATACCTCCTTCTTCAGCTGCTGAGAACCCAGCAGTTAATTCTCACTCCCTCCAGGGTTCTCGTCTCAGTACCCTAAGACTGATCTGCAAAGATCTCCAACCACTAGGCCCTCACCCTCTTTTATTCTTGGTGTGGCTACAGGACCTTTAAGAGCCATAAAACTGGGTTTTCCATGAGCTCATGTGGTGAGCCCTGCGTGTTGTGGTCTTTGGACTGTGTGATCTAGCATGGTGGGGCTCCACTGAAACTGATGGGAACATACCATTTCAACCTTAGATTTGGCCAGTGTATATGGGTAGTATGTGCCAAGTTTTTTCTTCCCTTAAACTTTTCCATTTGTAAACTATTTTTGTTTTATCTTACTTGTTTCTAAACCTTTTAAGTTTATATTTCTTCCTTAAACAGATCTGACATATATTCCTCTCCACAATTGTTCACATTTCTCCAACATTCTCTCTTCCTTTCCAAGATTCTTCATTTGGAAAGTTATGTTGATATCTCAACATTCCTTCTGAAGAGGTACAAGTGTAGGGGTTACTATAAGGTTGGTGTAAATTCATACAGATAAATGGTGCCACTTGGAGCCTTCTGTAGAAACCAGCTGTCCTCTCTTGCTAATACTTTGACCTCAGCCTGATTCCTTCACGTCTTCAGCCTGTAATTGTAGATAGATTCAAATCACAGAAGCTACAGTGAACTTTTTGTCTGCCACGCAACCGTTCTTCCTTCAAGGTCCATTCTGATGCCTCCTGTTCTCTGATGCCTTCCCAGCAAAATGACTTCACTCCCTCTTGGAGGCCACAGACTGGGTCCTGTTGGGGGAGATGTGTAAGACCCAGTCGGCATACCAATGGGAACCAAGAAGAAGGTGACCAACATAAATGAATATGCTTTGGCAAGGCTCTCCAACATTTTAAACCACATAGCCTCACTTTTCCCAAAGTTATTTCTTCCCTTGACCATGGACAGAGGAGAACAATTTTCTCATCGGTTTATCTCTTTTTGTTAAAGTATTTCTTGTAGGAACTACAATTCTTTTTACTGGGCCAAATTCACAGCTCTAAAGTTCACCTGGGACCACAAACCAGTTCTATGAGGAAGCAGTGTGTCTTAATGAACGCTGAGCACAGACTGTGTGCAGTGGGCTCGGGCATCACAGCATCCTGGGTGGGGAACCCCGATCTGCCACCTTCTGCAGGAGCAGCCTCTGGCAAGTCATTGTCTCAGTTACCACACCTGTACAGTGATTCTCGGTTGGGTAGTAGTAAAGATTAAAGTAATAAGTTCATATGAATAAACTGCCATTTGGAGTGCTTGGCACACTGTGTTCCCAGGTTCAGTGGACACGACCACAGCTGGGAACATATGATGCTGCCTGAGAGTCTGGGTCAGGGAACCCAGTTCCCAGGAAATTTCTTAGGGTCAAGGAGTTCTTTCTAATTAACTTCCTCTGCAATACTGATGCTTAGGAGGAAGAGACCAAGCTACCAACTTCCTAATGTGACTTCTTAGAGTGTTCCATGCTTTTAAGGGAGCCAGAGATTCTAGGCTCTGTAGACATGAAGGAGGACTTATGAAATGAATAATAGAAAGGCAAGAGAATGTGACATTGAAAGCAGTTAATTTTATCTAGGAGTATACAGTATTGTAGTCTTTAGATTTGTAGGTGTTTAACACCTGCACATATTGCTTTGTGCTCTTGGGGAATATACTTATATTTTTTTCTTCTTTATATACTTCTGGTTTTTTTCTTTCCCTCATTTTGTGTTTATGCGGTAATTAAGCGGAAAATATTTTCCTGAACGAATGATACTCTTCTTGTTTTCCCCTTTTCCTAACTGCCTCTACATTAGCTTGTTGGTTTTACTTGCTCAATTCTTTCTTGCGGAGATGTTTCCTGCATGAAATCACCTGGCTGTGCCCTCTTTGTTTTTAGAGGAGCACCTTCTCTTACTCCCTTTTAGCCAAGGGCTGACTCTTGGTTTTGTGGCTGTTCAGCAGCAGGGTTGCAATGCCGAGACTGAAGAAGGCTGTCGTTTGCACATCACTCTGCATTCTGAGTATGTGCTGTCTGTCGGTAGGCTCACCGCATGACCCACCGCTGAGCTCACGTCTTCCAGTTCTCGGTGGAAGCTGAGGGATGGTCGCAGAATTAATTGACGGGCACATCATCATTGTTCTTGGTTGCTGAATACGGAGCTGTTTTTTTTCTGGTTCACTCATTTCTTTTCCAAAAGTACAAATGTCTTGAGCCTATATCAAGTATGGCAGTTGTCACTATCATCAAACAGTTATATTTATAGTGTCCTTAGCTGCAGGGCGAATGATCTGACAAAAATGAGAGCTAAAGGTTACTTTATGAGGGAAACAGTGTACTCTCAGCTGGCACAAGGGTAGGAGGAATAAGCCCGGGTGTTGCTTTATTTCTAAGCTAAGTGGAAATTACCGTCAGAATGACTGGTGGGCATTCCTATCTAAAGTCATGTGAGCCAATCTTATTATCATATTAGGTGCCCTCCAAAAGCAATCTGCTTTCCTCTAAAAACGTAGACACCTTTTGAAGACCCTAAATTGATTATAAAACTAATAAAGGTCAATCATATATGATGCTTTATCTTATAGAAATGGTGCAATTCTGTGGTTTTAAGATGAGCAATCCTACCTGTAGGTCGCTAAGCCTGAGAATCAGCTACCCCCTAGCAGGGAAAAACACTGTTAAAGGCATACTGCTTTTAACTTTACAAGTGTCTTTCTTGTTATGCAGAAGGGTTTAGCAGTCTTTAACAAATCCCTTCCATCTGTATTTTGTGTGCTATTGCTAAATACCTGTTGACATGGTGTAGCCAGCCAGCCATAGTCCTCAAGCAGTTTTGCCCTGGGCTGTAACAGATCAACTGCTTATGAGTATTCAGTTAGGTATGCACCTAAAGTTAATGTGCAATGATAATGGGCCTTGATTTTCCCATTAGATTAATTTAATGCAGGGGTTTTATGTGAGAATTTGCTTAGTGTACTATTGTACTTATCAATTGCTGATTATTCCTGAGATATATTAGGATAATTTCCAAGTGAATTTCTAGTTTAGGCCTACTTTTGCCTTTCTTCAGAGAAGGTATTTTTGACACTGTGTCAGTGGAAAAAGGGAGGCTCGGTAAACAAATCTAAGCTTTACCTCCCCGAAGCCACCAACCAAAAATCCTATCGCAGTTTAGTAGTAAGTTATTCTCTCGGGCTGAAAGAGATTCTACATAAGTCAGAGGGCCTTGGAGCAAATCTAAAACTGAAAGCCAAGGAGCAATCTAAGGCATCTGATTAGGTCACACTATTACTGGAGTAAAACCCTTAAGTTGTTAGGTTAACTAAGCACTTATTAGGCCTCTGCTATTTTTTGCACCCCTGGGTGCCGAGGAAGGGCAGTAGTGGCACAGAATGAAGCCTTTAGTACTGACGCCTCTGGAGGCTGTTTTCCCTCTTAGTTTTCACATATCAGTCATTTGTCATGCTTAAAATTTTGTCAATTCATTCATACTTTATTCCCAAGAAATGGTATTTTTTGAAAGATTCCACCTATTCTCTGCTAGATCTTTTCATTTGGCACCTAACAAATTTTCAGATTTTCAGATCTCCTTCTTGATAAAGATGGCTTTTTTGTTTGCTTGTTTTAATTCCCAACTCTGAGTCTCTGCATGTTTCATTTTGACCAAGGAATCTTTTCTAAGCCCCACCCTTACCTGTCAGTCTTCTCTCTGGCCTCTCATGCCAGTCTCCATTTTGTTCTTGTTCCTCCCTGTCTTAGCTTCAAAGCTGTAAGCATTTCTGGAAACAGACACATTTGGTAATTTCTTACAAATAGACTCCCATGAGTGAAAAGAGAATGAGAGAAAAAAAAATAATCAGTGAACTCTTGATTTTATTTGAGCCCATTGCCATATTTGCTTTATTTAAGGTCCTGGGCATACCTGCCAAAGTCTATCTTCATGGTTGACTGAACTTAATTTTTACTTTTAAAGGCCTCTAATATTTATTACTTTACTGTGCTTATTATTTACTGTGCAGAACCCTTTTCTTTAATCTCTTTGGACCCTTAAACAGTTGTACTTCTTTCTTTTTTATTTTATTTATTCTTTTAGGTGAGAGAAAGGGATATAGTGAGGCAGACTCCTGCATGAGCTCCAACCGGGATTCACCTGGCAACCCCACCTGGGGCCAATGCTTGAGTACTGAACTATTTTTAGCTCCTGAGCCTGATGCACTGCAGTGGAGCTATTCTCAGTGCTCAGGGCCACCCTTGAACCAGTTGAGCCACTGGCTGTGGAAGGGTAGAGGGAGAGAAGGGGAAGAGAGAGGGGGCTGAGAAGCAGATGGTCACTTCTTCTGTGTGCCCTAACTGGGAATTGAACCTGGATGTCCATATGCCAAGTGGGTGCTCTATCCACTGAGCCACCAGCCAGGGCTGCACTTCTTTCTTTATCCATTTTCCCACCCACGGCTATTCATCCCCATTCATTCTTTTTTTCCCCCTCTTTTTATTTCTCTATCTCTGAAAAATCGCTTAAAAACAGCCAGGTATAACATTTTGGCTTAGAGTCATAAAAGAGTATTTGTATCTATTAATACTGATGAGTCAAGTACTTGGAGAAGAAGTGGGTCCTTTAATTGGTGAGTAATTCTGATGAAGGGCCAACTTTTTTAGTACGAAAGTTGGGAGGGTAAGAGGCAAAGAAGTCTAAAACCTTGCACAGAAACAAAATGCCAGCGGGAGGTAACAGTTCAGAAATAACAGACGAGTATAGTGTCAGGATATTCCAGATAACTTTTAGCTAATCACCTCAAATGACTTACCACAACAGTTTTATTTTCTGGCCCCTTGAGGTGTTCAGTGTGAGTTGTGAGTGGGGCTGGACTCAGGGTGGTTACTCAGGGACCCAGGCTGAGAGAACTCCATGGCTGCCCAGCCTTTGCAAACCCCCAGGCAGGAAACACACTAGGTTATCTCATGTGTGGCTTTTAACCACCACAGCCTGGAAGTGACACGCGTTATTTCTGTTGATGATTCATGCTCCGAAGGTCCAGACTCAGTGTGTAGTGCTGTGTTCCTACCTCAGGTGTCACACTAGTATGTCTTGGTTATTGCCATACATGCTGCTCTTCCTTATCAGATTATAACCACTGGGGCGCTAGGACGAAATCCTGCTATTTTGGGGCCCTCTTAGTGAAGCTGACATGCTGCCTTATATATAAGTGTTAATCAAATTATTCCTTTGGAAGGGATGTTTTAGAACTAATTTAAAAAATAGGCAATATTGGCCCTGGCTGGTTGGCTCAGTGGTAGAGCGTCGGCCTGGCGTGCAGAAGTCCTGGGTTTGATTCCCGGCCAGGGCACACAGGGGAAGCGCCCATCTGCTTCTCCACCCCTCCCCCTCTCCTTCCTCTCTGTCTCTCTCTTCCCCTCCCGCAGCCAAGGCTCCATTGGAGCAAAGATGGCCCGGGCGCTGGGGGTGGCTCCTTGGCCTCTGCCCCAGGCGCTAGAGTGGCTCTGGTCGCAACAGAGCGACGCCCTGGAGGGGCAGAGCATTGCCCCCTGGTGGGCAGAGCGTCGCCCCCTGGTGGGCGTGCCCGGTGGATCCTGGCCGGGCGCATGCGGGAGTCTGTCTGACTGTCTCTCCCCGTTTCCAGCTTCAGAAAAAAATAAATAAATAAAAAATAGGCAATATTAGTAAGGATAATATAGATATGCTGTGGTAACTAACAACCTCGATACTCAGTGTCTTAACACAACAGAGGTTTATTTCTCATTCACATAGTCTTCTGGGGGTCAGAGTGATACTCTGGAGGAGTTGTCTTCTGAGTATTAGCATAGCACTCACGGGTCTCCTTGTCAGCCCAGGCTGTCGTGATCACTGGAGCGAGGTAAGAAAACCTTGCCAGGTTGGACTCCAGAAACTAAATGCTTTTGATCCAAACGTGATACCCTTGAGTGTTTAACTTTATGTTTAGGTTATTTATAGTGAGTTTTATTTGTTTATGGTATGTTATTTCGTACAATTCCTGGAAGTCGAGGAATTAAGATATTGCAGGAAGTCGAGGACTGAAGATATGAACAATGTCTCCTATGCAGGCTCCAAGGTTACTGGGTAGACCCTCCATTGTCCAGGACTTTTATTCTGGTAGGAGAAGCCATACCTCCCACCTTCACTCCTCTTTTCATTCACAAACTTGGCTCCTACACTTTTATTCTTTCTGGTGATGTATCCATTACCATCTTACCTCCTGGTTCCCCCACCCAGAATTTGTGACAGCTCTAGGGATGGCTGGACACTGGCTCAGGATTTCGCTTTAACAAATCGCAGGCTCTTATTTGAAACGTCATAATACAAAGAGGAACAATACTGGCAACTATGTGATCTGGCAGGAACATTTTCACCACCCACAATGTTTTCTCATGCTCCTTCCCAGCTAATTCCCCCAACCTCAGTAGGAACCACTGATCTGCTTCTATCCTCGTGGGCCAATTCTGCCTATTTTAGAATTTTATTTAAATTGAATCATAACAATACATGCTTTTTTGAGGGGGATCTGCCTTCTTTAACTCAGCATATTTTTGAGATTCATTGTTATTGTTCTGTATATTAATAGGACTTATTTTATTGCTAAGTAGTATTCTATTGTATGAATATACCACAGTGTGTTTATATATTCTTTTGTCAAATATTCAGGCTATTTCTAGTTTTCAGCTGTTATGACTTATATATAGTCTTATGAACGTTCTTGTACAAGTTTTTTTTTATGGACATATATTTTTATTTTTCTGTGATAAATACCAACAAGTAGATTTGCAGGGTCATATATTGAACTTCTAAAGAAGCTACCCAGCTGTTTCCCAAAAGGGCTGTCCCATTTTTATGCACCCAACAGCAGGGAATGAGGGGATGCTTCACATCCTTTCTAACATTGGTGCTGTCTGTCTTTTTAGATCATCTACTGAATATATTGTGAAATGTCACTAAAGAGTCATAGCTTTTATAACCTTTCTGTTTTTCTTTCAGTTATTGCTAGCAGTTAATAAATCTTAACAAGAAGCCCCCATCTTGTTGTGATAGTCTTACCTAATAGCAGGGTAAGGAAGATGTTCTTTGATAGTTTTCTTCCACATAGATGAGGACGTTTGGGAGCCTCAGGTTTTGTAGTAGTGAGCAACCTACTTAAGTAGTTCAGGATGAGGGTGACCCCGCCTGAGACAGATCTGAATTCTGCAATATTGTAAGTCCACGTCTGTGTCGTGCTGCTTCCAAAAGCTCTTCTCAGTAGCTATAGGGCCTCCTTCCTCCACCCCTGATTTGGTTTGGAGAGTTTTGGAAAACTTTACTGACACTGTCATGTCTGATGGCATTTTAGCATAGGAAACGTCACCCTCCCCCCAGTCTGTTGCATAAGGGTGACAGGCATAGTCCCTTCCACACTGATAGCTCTTCCAATCTTTATCCAGTTATTTTATTTCACTCCAGCCACACTCCATCCTGTCCAAACCTGTGTCCCACCACTTGTAGTGGTAGTAATTATTAGAATTGAGGGAAAGAGAGAAAGAAGAAGGCAGGGAGGCAGGATCAGAGAGAGAGAGAAAGAGAGAAGGAGAGAGAGAGTGAGAAAGAGAATGCTTTTAGCTTTGGTGCTTGTTTTTGGAGATTTCTTCCAGAAAATGTCATACTTCTTTTTCTTAAGCCCCAAAAGACCCGGTTGTGCAGCCCCAGCCAACTAACTCCTTGAAGCCCCCATCTGGATGAAGTGACTACTGGTATTTTGCCCCAACAGTACTGATTAGAGTTTAAGTGCCATCCCTAACATCTGATCTGATCTGATCTGGTATCTGTACATCAAAACAAGAGGAATGCCAAGTTTACATTTGCCTCTTTTTTCTTTTCTTTTTTTTAACAGTTGAAAAAAATTCTATCTCCTATCCCATAGCACATAGTAGGCGTTTCAGTAAGTTCTTATGTAGTGAATGGATTACAAACGGCTGTGAAATGCTTTAATGTAATAGTATGTGTCATGTCATGGATAATTATAAAAGTATCTAAAAAATACTCAAAGCTATAAGGGGAACTAATATGTAAAAAGTTCGGGTTAGCAGAGCAAAACTTCTAAAATAATGAGGAATATCTGCCGATACACACAGATGTGTGTGTGTGTGTGTGTGTGTGTGTGTACTATATATATTTGTTTCTCTGTACTAAGCTGGGCACTGAATAACTTACTCAGTTTCATGTATGTGTTTGCTCTTACCTATCCTTTCAAACCTCTCGAGTACTATGCTTTAATAAATCCTAGAAACTGATCTCTTGCCTAATGATATTTTTACTAAATAATGCAACCTATTCTTAAACACCCAATTTATAATACCCCTGAATTAATTCTGACTTTCTTTAACGTATCTTGGGAATGGAGAAGTAGAATAAAATATTATCTCTAAGTTATCAATCTGACTTTTCTCCATTTTGAATCAATAATGTTGACTTTTTGAAATTTTTTATAAACAGAGCCATATATTTCACTTTCTAGTTTTATTCTGAAACACGGTAAAAACATTCCTAGAAATCTTTTCTCTAGTTTTTCTTAAAATAGCTTGATGTGGTCTGTCCCCGTTATCTATACGGCTTTCTTTGAGTCAGGGAAAGAAGATAAACATAATTAATTCAGCATTCATTCTAAACTAGCCATTATTAATACATTTGGGTAGATACAGCTTTTAGTTGTGAACAGAGATCTTGTGTTGGTAAGGTGTGTCTTCCATTGTGTAGGAAGTTATCAAACACTGGAGATAAATGTGCCAATTTATATCATCATTGTTCTAACATCAGTCAGTTCCCCTCTTTCTGTTGTATCGGGGAGAAATGGTTACTTCAACTCGGATGTTGGTCCTAGCAATAGAGTATAAAAGTACCCTTATGGTTTCAAACTCGGCAGGGGAACTACTTGGTGCTGGTCTGGGAGCCTGTGAAATTCTCGCAGGAATCCTTCAGCTTTGGGTCTCCCTTTGCAGTTAGAAGCCTGGACGACTCGAGCATGCCTCTCAGTTCCCATTTTCGCGGTGTTATGCATGTGATGCCCACTGATTTGAAAGACCTGACCCATCTTATCTTTCAGTTTAAATCCAGTACATCTTTCAAAACCCATTCAAGTGCCATTTCTTCCACAAAACCCATGTCACTCTTCCATACCTGAAATGATCTCTCGGTATATTATTTTCTATTGAATAGATATGGCCTCTTAATTGTACAGATGATGTGTAAACTCCCTTGTTTAATCAAAAGGTTTTTTTAAATTTTATTTAGAAAATTAACTTTAACAGGGTGACATTTATCAATAAAAGTATATAGGTTTCAGGTGAACATTTCTATAGCATTTGAACTGTTGATTATATTGTATACCAATCACCTAAAGTCAGCTCATTTTCCGTCACCATATATTTGTCCCTCTTTAGGCCCTGCCCCCACTGCTCACCCCTCCACGTTCACTCAAGGCCCCTTCCCCTTCTTCTGTGTTCCCTTCTCCCTCCTCCATGTTCCCTTCCCTGTGGTAACCACTTCATTTTTATCTATGTCCATAAGTCTCAGTTTTACAGTCCATCTATATGTGAAATCATAAGGTTCTTGGCTTTTTCTAATTTACTTGTTTCACTCAGTGTCATGTTCTCAGGATCCATCCATGTTGTAAATGTCACTATGTCATTATTTCTTAAGGCTGAATAGTATTCTGTTGTATAGATGCACCACATCTTCTTTCTCCAGTCCTCAATCGAGGGACACTTTGGTTGTTTTCAAGTCTTGGCCACTGTGAGTAGTGCTGCAGTGAATTAGAGGTGCATGTGTCTCTATGTACCAATGTTTTCGAGTTTTGGGGGTAGATACCCAGTAGAGGGATTGCTGGGTCATATGGTAATTCTCTTCTTAATTTTTTGAGAAATAACCATACTTTCTTCCTTAACAGTTATACTAATTTGCATTCCTACCAGAAGTGAGTGAGGGTTCTTTTTTCTCCACAGCCTCTCCAACACGTGTTATGATCTGACTTTTTGATAATAATCAATCTAACTGGTATGAGGTGGTATCTCATTGTAGTTCTGATTTGCCTTTCTTGAATAGCTAGTGAAAATGAGCATCTTTTCATATATCTGTTGGTATTTGTGTGTCTTCTTGGGAGAAGTGTCTGTTCAGGTCCTCTCCCAGTTTTTTAATTTGATTGCTTGTTTGTTGCTGAGCTTTGTGAGTTCTTTATATATTTTGGATATTAACCCCTTATTGGAGCTGTTGTTTGCAAATATCATCTCCCATTTAGTTGGCTGTCTATTTGTTTTGTTGTCGGTTTCTTTTGCTGTGTAAAAGCTTTTTAATTTGATATAGTCCCATTCATTTATTTTTGTCTTTATTTCCCTTGCCTTTGGGGTCAAATTCATAAATTGTTCTCTAGAGCCAAGGTCCATGAGTTTAGTGTCCATGTTTTCTTCTATGTAAATTATTGTTTCAGATCTTATATTTAGGTCTTTGATCCATTTGGAATTAATTTTTGTGCAGTGGGAAGTTTCATTCTTTTGCATGCAGTTTTTCAGTTTTCCCAGGACCATTTATTAAAGAAGCTTTCTTTTCTCCATTGTGTGTTTTGGCTCCTTTGTCGAAGATGATTTGTCCATATATATGTGGTTTTATTTCTGGGCTCTCAATTTTGTTCCATTGGTCAGTATGTCTGTTTTCTGCCAATACTATACTGTTTTGATTATCATGGCTTTATAGAATAATTTGAAGTTAGGTAATGCGATACCTCTGGCTTCATTCTTCTCCTCAGATTCCTTTGGCTATTTGGGTTTTTTTATGGTTCCATATAAACCATATAAAGGTCCTATTTCTTTAAAAAATGACACTGGGATTGTATTAAATTTGTATATTGCTTTGGGTAATATGGTCATTTTAACTATGCTGATTCTCCCAATACATGAACATGGACTGTTTTTCCATTTCACTGTGTCTTTTTCAATTTCTTTCAGTAATGTTTTGTAGTTTTCAGTCCTTCATATCCTTTGTTAAGTTTATTCCTAGATACTTTATTTTTTGTTGTTGTTGCAATTGTAAATGAAAATTTTTAAAAAAATTCATTTTCTTTAGTTTTATTTTTGTCATATATAAAAGCAGTTGACTTTTGTATATTGATTTTGTATCCTGCCACTTTACTGTACTGGTTTATTGTTTCTAATAGTTTTTTGGTGAAGTCTTTGGGGTTTCTATATATAGGACCATGTTATCTGCAAAAAGTTAAACCTTTACTTTTTTTTTCCTGATATGAATGCTTTTTATTTCTGTCTCTTGCCTGACCGCTCTGGCTGAAAATTCCAGAACTATGTTGAATAAGAGTAGAGAGAGTGGGTAGCCTTGTCTCTTTCCTGCTTTTAGCTAAAAATAATGTACATTTTTCAGCCTTTGTATGTTCTAGTTGTGAAGTTAAACATGGCACATAGATTATTACTTCATTTAATCCTCCCAGGATTATATTTGACTGTAGTATTTTTATCATTTTCTTTATGCAACTATTTTCTATTACTCATATGGTATATCATATTACTTATAATACACATGTTTATTATAATACTATTATTATTATATAGATGACAAAATAATCATAAAGAGGATAAATAACTTGTTCAAGATGACATAGCTGTGGCTGAGCCAGCTTCTGAATTCAGACCATCTAACTCTTTAACCTTAAACACTATCCTGGGCTTTGTCCTTATGTTCCATGAAGACTGTTGCATGTAGTAGATTAACAATAATGTTTTGATTAGTGCTAGAGCTTCTTTAATGTGTAATGAGCTAGTGGGTAGAAAATCTGTAGTTTAAGATTGAGGTGCTTAAGCAATTTAATGTTTGCTCTTTCCCACTATGTTATATGCCTTTTTCATTTGCTTTGCCAAATCTCTCTCAGAGATGATAGACTACAAATTTCATCTTGAGTTCTGAATATCTAGAAATCATATTAGTTTTTCATATTGTGTACTAGCAGTTTGTTGCTGTATTCTTAGATGGTAATTTTTATTTTATTTAAAAAAAATCTATTTAAGAATACTTACAGATTCCCAATAAGTTTCAAAGGCAGAACAGAGGGATCCTGCGTACCATTCACCGTTTCTTCCACTGGTTGAATCATCAGTGGCTATAGTACAATATTGGAACCAGGAACTTGGCATTGGAATAAAGTGTGTATTTAGATCTATGCCATTTTATCACACATGTAGTTTCATGTAGTCATCACTACAACCAAGGGACAGACTTATTCTATTACCATAGCAATCTCTCTTATGCTGTCCCTTTGTCACATCCATGTCTTATGCCACCTCCCCCTTTACCTTTTCCCTTGTAACCAGTAATCATTTCTTCATCACTATAATCTACTCATTTCAAGAATGTTATATAAATGGTTTTTTAATTTTTTATTTATTTATTCATCTTAGAAAGGAGAGAGAGGGGGGAGAGAGAGAGAGAGGAGAGAGAGAAGGGGGGAGGAGCAGGAAGCATCAACTCCCATATGTGCCTTGACCAGGCAAGCCCAGGGTTTCGAACCGGCGACCTCAGCATTTCTAGGTCGACGCTTTATCCACTGCGCCACCACAGGTCAGGCTATAAATGGTTTTATATAGAGTGTTACCTTTGAAATTGGCTTTTTTCACTCAGCACATGCCTTTGAAATTTATCCAGGTGTTGTGTGTGTCAATATTTTATATTCCATGAAATAGATACACTACAGTTTATGTGACCATTTGCCTATTGCAGGATATTTTAGTTGTTTCCATTTTTTAGTCATTGTAAACAAAGCCTGTGTGAACAATCATGGACAGATTTTGTGTGGACAAATGACAAGTTTTTTATTTCTGTGGCACAATGTCCAGGAGTGTCATTGCTGGGCCATATGTTAACTGTATGTTTAGTTTTCAGACTGTGAAACGGTTTTCTAGAACAGCTATCCTATTTCACTGTCTACCAGACAGGAGTAGGAGATCCAGTTTATCTACATCCAGCATTTGGTGTGGTTGCCATTGTATTTCTCTTAGCTATTCTGGTCAATGTGTAGTGATGTGTCATTGTGGCCTTAATTTACATTTCCTGAATAGCTAGTGATGTTGACCATCTTTTCTGGTGCTCATTTGCCTTTAGTGAAATGTCTCACTATATCTTTCTGCCATTCTCCTATTGGACTACTTTTTGCCACTGAGTTTTGAGAGTTCTCTATATAGTGTGGGACAAAAGTAGGTTTACAGATGTTTGTATGAAAAATAATACAATAATTAATAAATAGTAATAGATGAATAAACTCTGTTTCAGGTACTCACAACTGTAAACCTAGTTTCCCCCCACCTAGTATATTCTAGATATGAGCCCTTTGTCAAATATACAATTTGCTAATATTTTCCCCTTGTTTGTGACTTGTCTTCTCTGTCTTCATTTTTGTTTATTGAAGATAGAGATGAACTTGCCAGGATCATAGTCATGGTTTTACAAAAATAATAAATAAAAGTGTGAAATGATGGCAGATGTGCATGGCCTCCACTGTGTCAGAAACTCCTGGACAGCTGGTCAGAGCGAAGACTGCCATCTACTGAAGCCTGGGCATCACTTCTCCAGCACAGTGAATCTCACACAGGGAGGGGCAAGGAGCATGCTCCTTCAGGGTGTGGCTGGAGTGGGCCGGCCTCCATTCATAGGTCCTATAGCAGGGGTCCCCAAACTACAGCCTGCAGGCCGCATGCGGCCCCCTGAGGCCATTTATCCGGCCCCCTTCTGGAAGGGACACCTCTTTCATTGGTGGTCAGTGAGAGGAGCATAATTCCCATTGAAATACTGGTCAGTTTATTGATTTAAATTTACTTGTTCTTTATTTTAAATATTGTATTTGTTCCCGTTTTGTTTTTTACTTTAAAATAAGATATGTGCAGTGTTCATAGGAATTTGTTTATAGTTTTTTTTATACTCCGGCCCTCCAACGGTCTGAGGGACAGTGAACTGGCCCCCTGTGTAAAAAGTTTGGGGACCCCTGCCCTATAGAGAACATCACTATAGCTGTTTAGTGGAAAACCCCCTGATCATTGACAGGATGGGAGACCCTTGTTGACTTAGTATAGTAAGTCTCTTAACAAAGAACCAGCAACAAAGGTAGTAATAAATAAAAGAGATGGCATTGGTACCTGCTGATTTTAGGTGTCTCTCCCCTGCCTCAGCTTTGTTCATTCCAAGTAATTAAATCCCGCTATCTAATTAAAGCAATGCATTGTTATTAGCTCTAGATGTATTTATAACACATGCTTTGAAATGACATTTGCAAAGAAGACTGATCTAACCTTTGTTTTTGAATAGCTTATTTGTAGATTTAGCTTTTATTAAGTTTGAACACTCATTTCATAGAGGTGTTTTTCTGCATATACCATAATATAATGAAAATACCTTTTTTAGAAGAAGGACATGAGGATTTATTGATGTGTCAGTTATAGCTGTATTATCTTACTTTCCATACAGTTTTAATTTCACAGAGACCATTAAGTATGCTTAGAGTTATAAAATTTATGTTGAAATTGGTTTTTAGGTAGATATTTTGAATTATCGTGGAATGGAAAATTGCGGTTTTCTGTATGTGAGATATATGGTAGCTTTAATATTTCTGGAATAAAGCCTTAACAGTTGATTTTTAGAAAAATTAAAGTTTGAAAAAGTTTTGGCTTTAGTTTTCTGGAACTACTTACTTTATAAGTGAACAGTTAGCAGTAGTAAACCCCGGATGTGGATGATTTGGGTGATTTGATTGATGAGCAACTGCCCTCACATTCAAGTGCGACCACGGTGATGAACGTCTTCAGGAAAAGAGAAACTTTGATACTGCTATTAGAGGTACCCATGAAGTGGACATAATTATGTTATTTGGATAAATGCAAAAAATAAATATAATTTACAAATGCCTTTTTATATAATTAGAGAAACAAATCCAGGTGAAAAAAAAAACAAACCTTTTGTCAATACGAATTTCCAAAAGAAAAGGTACAAATCTGGAGTAAATGTTTTTCCCTTCTCTGTATTTTTGGATTCTTATTAAAAACACAACAAAATTGTTTTCTCAAAATGTTAATAGATCCAACTGAACTTTTGTCTAGCAATGAAGTAAACATTTTGTCCATATATTACTGTCTAGCTTTCCCCCACTCCCATTTTAGGAAAATCAAAATCTCCACCCCCCACAACATTTTCTGATTGAAATATCTCAAAAGCAGAGCAAAGTTAAATGAAGTTTACAGGAGTGCCTGCATTTAACATCTGGATTGTCTATTAACCCATCATGTATTGACATAGTTCAAAGTGAATTATATTTAGTATGCAAATCATTGATTCAACACTTATGTTTTTATCTAAAACTTATATACTAGAATTCACAAATCTTAAGTGTACATTAAGTGAGATTTGATAATTGTTTCCATTTTTGTAACTAAACCTGTTATTAAGATATTGAACATTACTATCACTCCTGAAAGTTTCCTTATGCCCTTTGACAGTCAGTACTCATCTTCTGAGATTAGTTTGTCAGTTCCAGAATATAAAAGGAATCAGATACAAAAGGAATCAGATAATATATACTCTTTGTATCTGGCTTGATTTACTCCACATACTGTTTTTAAAATCCATCTATAACAGGGGTCGGGAACATTTTCTGCTGAGAGAGCCATGAATGCCACATATTTTAAAATGCAATTCTGTGAGAGCCATACAACGACCCGTGTATGTTATGCATTATCCAATAAAAATTTGGTGTTGTCCTGGAGGACAGCTGTGATTGGCTCCAGCCACCCGCTACCATGAACATGAGCGGTAGGAAATGAATGGATTGTAATACATGAGAATGTTTTATATTTTTAACGTTATTATTCTTTTTATTGAAGATTTGTATGCGGGCCAGATGCAGCCATCAAAAGATCCACATGTGGCTCACGAGCCAAAGGTTCCCGACCCCTGATATATAATATCACATGAGCCAGTAGTTTGTTCCTTTTTATTAGTATTATTTTCTTGTATGAATATATTATAGTTTATTTATAGTATTCCCTTTTATTGGTGGGTACCTGAGTTTCCAGGCTTTTGAATCTGAAAAACAAATTTTGAAGATTGTACAGTAGCATTTCATTTAAAACTATATTGTCTCTTACACAGTTACCTCTTATCGGCAGTTTTGAAGATTCTTTAATATCATGTAAATTTTATGATCAAGATATTTGCATCTCTGCCTAACTTGAGGGAAATTTTTGGTCTTTATTAGCTCTCCCTCTGAAGGCCAAAAGGATGTTGTTTCCTGCTTCCACACTTCCCACCACCTTAGGGTCATCTTAGGAAATGCCACAGCAACATTGTGTATAGTGTCTATAGACTTGAACTTAAATTTTGGTCATTCTTTTCTCTATAGAAAAAATACAAAGTTAGTTTTTAGTTCGTAGAACAGGTTCTACTGGGGATCTTGGTACTAATGCTAATGAAGAAGAAGGATTGGCAAATATTTTTGAAAAAAATTTATATATACCATAAGGATGAAGTATAAATGCACAGGTTAAAAGATAGGGAGAACAGGAAACTAGTTTTTTGAAAAATGGTTTTGAAGGGGTTTTTTTGCTGATTCTTGTCCAGCAACATCATGAAGACTCAGATAACTGCACTTAAACATATAAGTAACTAGTCATGATTGCGTATAACAATGTCTAGGTCAACCATGTCCACATATACTGCGTTGGTTCCATAAGACTATAATGGAGCTGAAATTTCCTTCACCTAGTGACTCTGTAGCCATCATAACATTGTAGCAAAATGCATTGCTCATGTGTTTGTGGTGGTGCTGGTGTAAATAAACCTACTGTGCTGCTGCCAGTCATATAAATGTATGACATACAATTTTGTAAGGTACGTAATACTTGATAAGGATATTAAATGACTGTCATTGGTTTATGTATTTATGATACATTTTTATTATTATTTTAGAATGTACTCTTCCTACTTATAAAAAAAGTTTCCTGTAAATGGTATGCCATGTTACATGCACTAGCATCATTCATCTTGTCTCTCTTTTTTTTTTTTTTTTTTGTATTTTTCTGAAGCTGGAAACGGGGAGACAGTCAGACAGACTCCCGCATGTGCCCGACTGGGATCCACCCGGCACGCCAACCAGGGGCGATGCTCTGCCCACCAGGGGGCGATGCTCTGCCCCTCTGGGGCATCGCTCTGCCGTGACCAGAGCCACTCTAGCGCCTGGGGCAGAGGCCAAGGAGCCATCCCCAGCTCCCGGGCCATCTTTGCTCCAATGGAGCCTCAGCTGCAGGAGGGGAAGAGAGAGATAGAGAGGAAGGAGGTGGGGGGTGGAGAAGCAAATGGGCGCTTCTCCTATGTGCCCGGCCGGGAATCGAACCCGGGTCCCCCACACGCCAGGCCGACGCTCTACCGCTGAGCCAACCGGCCAGGGCCTCATCTTGTCTCTTGATTGCATCATTTTCTCTTGTGCTTGACTAATCTCATCTTGTTTTATACAGTAACATGCTATACAGGCTTGTGGCCTAGGAGAAAGGCTATTTTGTAGAGCCTAGGTATGTAGTGGGCAATTCAATCTAGGTATGTGTAAGTGCACTCTCATGTTCGCACAATGACAAAAGTGCCTAACGAGATATTTTAGAACATGCACCCATGTCCTCACTATTAAGTGGAGCCTGACTATATAGTCAAAACTGATCAGTGACTTCATTTATTGACCGTGACATTCAGTGTTAGGGAAAGGTGAACTTACTCATAATGACACACACACACACACGCGCGAGCGTGCACACACGCACATATTATCATAAGTTTACAAAAGTGCATTTTATTTGAGGCAAGGAGAAGTGTGGCTGAAAAGTTTATAGTTAGAAGCAGCCAAAATCCAATTGTCAGTGTCATTTTTTATCACTTTGTAAATACAAGATGGGCAAAGAAAACTGGAAGAGATCTCTCATCTACTCAAACTTCTCTGGGACCCAATGCCAGTCTGGCCGTGCCCTCACTAGTTAGTCTGCAGGTGGCTGCCCCACCACTGAGGGACACAGGCCGGCGTCTATACTGTATATAGGAAGAACGAGGCAGGAAGGATGGCAGCAGGTCACTTGGGGAAGAGCAGGCACCCACAGCTTCAAAACTCTTTGTTGAAGGGACAATTCCTATGGAAGACAGCTCACTAAGGCACAAACCTTCCAGTATTATATTTTTAACACATTTTTATATAAGTAAAATCTTCTTTCTAATATGCATTTTCAGGCTACTAAGATTATTTGTTTAACCAGGAGATTGCCTTTGAAAACTGTTCTTTAAAAGTTTATGCATTGGTAATATTATCTGTGGATAAGAAATGATTGAAACAAAATATCTTGACATGCTGATTGGGGAAAATTCTGTGGATAAAGAGGACATTTTGTGATTGTTTTAAAACCATGTTTCTTTAGTGTTAAGTGTCGCAAACCAGCGCGGCTAGTAATTCCAGGTCCTGAGTGGGAATGGCGTGAAATTAAGAAAATATGCTTAAAGAAATAAAAGGATGGGTTCTGCAAAGCTGCTAGCAAGAACAGAGCACACTCAAAAACCGCTTCATGCTTTATTTATAGGGCAAAGTGGGCCATTAGCAAATCAATGAGATCTCTGATCACGTTTCCAAGGCAACTCAAGAATTTTACCAAGTGCAGAAAACCCCCACCATACATATCATCTTAACTTTACACCAAACGAAGAATAGAAGAAACTTGCCTCTAGTCTTTCCGGGGGACATGGGGGTAGGATGAGTATAAACAATCCAGCACCACAGCTTAAGGACCTGTAGTAACTTCACAGAACAAGTGAGGTAGGGGGTTGGGCAGGCTGTCAGCTTACAGCCAGTTCCCCACACCTCTGTCCCCAAAAATCTAAACTGCAAAAACCCTGTTGACTTAACAGTTAAGGGGCCGGGGGAAGCAGACATCCCGTAGAGGAGAGCAGTTGTAAAATATATATGATCAGACTGGTTAGGTCTTTGCCTGACTACCGGAGCATTTACTTGGAAGAGCTTGGGGGAGATAAGACTTAGTCAATATTCATAAACGGTTCCAAAAGGATTGCTTCCTATTGCCCAAACTTGCTTCAAAAAGACCTCATGAAGTTAGTTGGACACCCTCCAAAGCTTTTATGGAAGAACAAAAGAGATGATCAAACTTACAGCTGCTCAAAGAGAAGCAAGAAGAAAAGAATAAAACAATGACTTTGAAATCCTATAGAAAACTTCAAGTGGAGAGATGATGTCCTTTGAAAATCTGTGAATAAGAGCAACAACAAAATTAGCTTTCTAAGAATTAGAAATTTTCTCCCTGTCTACTCCCAGTTCACATTTTTACATCTCATGTTCCTGCCAAGTGACTTGCTTTCCTGTTTGTATGAACTGCTGTACTCTCTCTTTCTGCATTTTGCTTGCGTCCTTTTCTCTGATTGGAAGCACCCTCATGACTTCAGTCATCTTTCCAAAACGTGTACAGGCATCATATCTACAGTCAAGCCACATGATCTATCCTCTTATTTTGTCGGATTAACACCAGATTTATTTTTCTCCCTCTCCTATATTATTTCTGTTCCTTTTCATACTCATTCTTTTTTTTTTTTTTTTTTTTGTATTTTTCTGAAGCTGGAAACAGGGAGAGACAGACAGACTCCCGCATGCGCCCGACCGGGATCCACCCAGTAAGCCCACCAGGGGCGACGCTCTGCCCACCAGGGGGCAATGCTCTGCCCCTCCGGGGCGTCGCTCTGCCGCGACCAGAGCCACTCTAGCGCCTGGGGCGGAGGCCAAGGAGCCATCCCCAGTGCCCGAGCCATCTTTGCTCCAATGGAGCCTTGGCTGCGGGAGGGGAAGAGAGAGACAGAGAGGAAGGAGGGGGTAGGGGGTGGAGAAGCAAATGGGCGCTTCTCCTATGTGCCCTGGCCAGGAATTGAACCCGGGTCCCCCGCACGCCAGGCCGATGCTCTACCGCTGAGCCAACCGGCCAGGGCTCATACTCATTTTTGTTCATGACTGCTATCCCAGTAACTTATTGCGGCTAGAGTAACTAACAGTAGCCGTAGCAGTCAGTGGCTACAATAACTGACACCTGTGCAGTGTCACTCGGGGACAGACACAGTTCTGAGCATTCTGCATCAAATTAAATCTCACTGCATCTCTGAAATGTGAATACTGCTATGATGTCTAATAATATTTCATTGCCTAAACAATTTTGATTTTTAATTATATTCCATTTAGGAACTTACTGAACATTTTCTTTAAAAGAACATATTGATTTATCTAATATTTCTTATAAAATTATATACCAAACACTGTAGACCTTTTCCTGGTCAAGTGAAGAAATAATTAACAAATATACCCTACCCCAAAAGAAAATTCTTGATTGTTATATAGCATCACATATAACAAGGTATCTCCAAAGCTAAGGATGGAGCTAGGCTGAGAGTACATATGTTCCTAGTCTCTGCGTATCTGCAGTAAGGAATTTGGCCACTCTGTTTACCTATCAGTGCTTTGAAATGAGCTGAAATTCTTGAGCTTGTGATTAGTTTAGGTGATATACACTAGACCCCTTCTAGTGTTCTCTGTCCTTTATGTTAATAGTGTTGTAGTCAGTCTGAGTCAAACTGGTTTTTATTAGGCAGTATTAGCAGCTGTGCTTGTGAAAAAAGCAATGAGAGGGCAGGGGTCCTGGGGCTTGTGTGTGGGCTAACCACAGTATAAGACGGTTGTAGGGATGTGAAGGGTTGATATTAAAAAAATGTGTTAACTGTATGCTTAGGGAAGTTTGAAAACTTTTGGAAACACATAAATGATTTGGGATCGCAAGTTTTCATAGACAAGGGAATAGACAAATATTTGTGCTTTATGTTTCCCTTTTTAGTTTGTTTTTTATTTTTATTTCTGAGAGACAAAGACAGAGAGAGGGACAGTTAAGGACAGACAGACAGGAAGGGAGAGAGATGAGAAGCATCAGTTCTTTGTTGCGGCACCTTAGTTGTTCCTTGATTGCTTTCTCATATGTGCCTTGACTGGGGGGCTACAGTAGAGTGAGTGACCCCTTGCTCAAGCCAGCAACCTTGGACTCTAGCCAGCAACGTTGGGCTTCAAGCCAGCAACCTTTGGGCTCAAGCCAGTGACCATAGGGTCCTGTCTATGATCCCACGCTCGAGCTGATGAGCCTGCACTCAAGCCGGATGACCTGCGCTCAAACTGGCAGCCTTGGGGTTTCAAACTTGGGTCTTCTGTGTCCCAGTTCGATGCTCTATCCACTGTGCCACTGCCTGGTCAGGCTTATTTTTATTTTTAAGTGAGAGGAGGGGAGATAGACATCTGGCTGTGAGAAGGGAAGAGAGAGTGAATGGGGAGAGGAAAGGGAAGAGAAGCAGATCGTTGCTTCTCATGTATACCCTGCTTGGGGATCGACCAGGCGTCTACATTACCAGGCTGATGCTCAACTGGCCAGGGCTGTGGTTTGTTATCTAACATCTTATCAATCTTTTTTAAAGATATCTTTGTTTTGGTAAGAAATTAAATACATTGTTTTATAATGGTTTATTTCTGATATACCATTTTTTCTTCAAAAATTTTATGTAATTACTCATGTACATTTTTACCATGTAGTTATAATTTTTATATATTTTTTTGTTTTGAGAAGGATCATATTAATTTTTTAGCATAATAGAAAAGTTACATGATAAGACATTTCCTGTTTATTAATGTTCATGCTATCAATATATATATATTTTTGCTATCAATATTTTAATGTGCCTGACCTGTGGTGGCACAGTGGATAAAGTGTTGACCTGGGAATGCTGAGGTCTCCGGTTCAAAACCCTGGGCTTGCCTGGTCAAGGCATGTATGAGAGTTGATGCTTTCTGCTCCTCTCCCTTCTCTCTCTCTCTCTCTCTCTCTCTCTCTCTGTCTCTCTCTCTCAAAAAAACTGAATAAAGTTAAAAATAAAATATTTAAAAAAAAATATTTTAATGTTAGTTTTTGCTCAGGAAATTGTATTAAGTCTTTTCCTTTTGGAGATAAAGTTAACAATCACATTAAAAAATGCCCTTAGTACAACAGGGTTTATTTATTCCCACTGAACTTAAAACAAGGATAAATGGGTATTTATATTAGTTGGAGCAATTTTTATTAAAGAATATATATTTTATGATTACTGTAAATTTTAAACTTACAAATTAATAGATAAGAGATAAATATATCCCCTGCTACATTATCTTACTATAACCACAGTCACTTCTTGACTTTGCTTGTGTGAAACCTATGCCCCAACATCCTTGGCTCAGTTTGAAACAAATCTGGGATATTTTATTTTGTTCATAAGTATTTTTGTGTGGGTCTTTAAAAGATGAGGATTCTTTTAAGGTATCACCATATCATTTCAAACTTAAAAACAATTGATAGTTTAATACAGTGGTTCTCAACCTTTCTAATGCCGTGACCCTGCAATGCAGTTCCTCATGTTGCGATGACCCCAAACCAAAAAATAATTTTGGTGGCTACTTCATAACTGTAATTTTGCTACAGTTATGATTCGGAATGTAAATACCTGATATGCATTATGTATTTTCCGATGGCTTTAGGCAACCCCACCTAGGTCGCGACCCACAGGTTGAGAACCGCTGGTTTAATATCAATTGATAGATCAAGGTTTAAATTTCACTATCTCATGTGACTTTTATAGTTAATTTACTTTAATCAGAACTCAAACAAGGCCCACACATTGCGTTTGATTCATATCGCTTACGTCTCTTCTATACATGAGTCCTCCTTTCCCCTCCTTTTACTTATGGAAATTTATTTGTTGGAGAAACAGGATCATTGTCCTCTGCTGTTCTCTGTAGACTGGCTTTTACCATGGCGGTGTTTAACATGTTTTTCTGGTGTCTCTATTCTTTAACTTTATTTGTTCTGGATGCTCAAGCAAATATTGCTTGGGGTGCAGGAATATGTCATAGATGTTTCATGGACTCCAGGTGCCATGGATAATCATTGCCTAGAACCACTGTTTCATTACTTGTTTTCAAAATGGCCATATTTCATTATTCTTTCTTCAGTTGTTAGTTGGAATAATACTAGAGAGAGTATTTTCATCGGCTGTTTGCCTACCCTGAAGGAAGGTAGGGACCTGATACTTTTGCTTTTCTGCTAGTTTTCAGAAAATGAGTTGGTTCCCTAGAATCCTCGGAGGCAACTGGGTACCTTATAAAATATATGTATATTATTTTCATAAACATATGGGTAGCACACCTATTACTATTCTCTCTGCTTAAGTTTCCTCATCGCTTAGCAGGAGCCTCAGCAGGTTGATAGTCTTTGAAGGCTTCCTTGCTCTCTCTTTTGATAACATCTCTCAGGCTCAAACAGTCCTTCCTCCTACCTCAGTCCTGGGCCTGCTGTTCTCCATGGAGCCCTTGTTTCTTTCAGTGTGAAATGATACTTTTAGAACCATGATTTAAATGCTAGGAGCAATTATTGTTCCTGGGTTAGTCACTGTGTCTAGGTTTGTTTGTTTTTTAATGGACAGACTTTTTTTAAAAACAAAAGTACTTCTTGAGTTTATGCTGGTATTTCCAACCAAAATTTAGAATTTTATGGTTTTATTTAAATGAATTTTATATTTGCATCTCTTTTCCCTAACATATCTTGCCTCCTACAGAATTAACATGATTTGTTCTTCCTTAAAAGAGATAGAACACTGGTTCACAGGTCATGAGGCTACGTATATGGAGAAAGAATTTCTGGTTCATTCTCAGCGAGGGACAGCTACCTGGGCAGTGTTCCGTGTGCCACAGCATGGCAGGGAGGTGTTAAAGACAGGTCCTTCAGAGAATGGCAGAAGGGGTACTGGGCTGAGGTCTGAGGTCTGGCTCTGCAGCTTTACCCTTCACTTGTTTCCTGTCTTGTAAAATTGAGGTAGTAATAATCTACCTCCCGAGTCTTTCATGGAAGATAATACATGTGAAAATGCTTTGTAAATTATTAATCCATCATAATAGAAATCATTTCCCCATCTTATTAAAAAATAATGAGTCTTTGAACCACTGGACTTTTGATTAGTTTTTTTGTCAAGGTTTATTTACTCTTGCAGGGTATATTTTTCTTTTTTGTTGGGTTGCTGGGATAGCCTTTATAATTACCTTCTTTAACTGAACCGCTTTATCCTTCAGTTTATATTTGTAAGCTTCTCTTGAGGGGAATACTCGATGGCTTAAATATTTGTTTGGCTTAAATATTACACAATTTTTGTTTTAATTAATTATAATATAAAGTGAGTATAGAAGGGATCAAATAGAGGGGATTTTTTTTTTAATCAAAGCCTGTTCCTTGTTTTTGATAATGCCTCATATTTTTTTTATTCAGTGTCATGGATACTGTCAGCGCCAGAGGTGTATGTCTGTGGCTGGATCAAACAAATCTTTCCTTTGGTAGGACCTAATTTTAGAGTTCTGACTTCATAACATGGAAATAAATGGCAAAGTAGAGGTCAAGTAAGTCAACTGGGCACAGATGTTATGGGCTTGGTGTTGCTAGGCTTGTTACCATTTTTTGACTCATAGGCTTTCTTAGCCAAGACTCTAAAGATCCAGTTGGTGTTAAAAAAAACAGTTTAATATTACCAAACAGTTTTTTTTCCTATCTTGTTGCTCTTTATCATGTGAGGTGTGATGGGGAGCGGCCAGCGTGCCTCCTAACGGCCCCACCTTCAGGAGCTCTGTTCCTTTCCTTTCCCACCACCTTATGCTCTTCAGGCCCTGAGTTTTATCTTTTCCTCTTGATTTTGTAATCTTTATTCTATAGATTTTTGTGTGTGCTTACTTTCATCTTACCCTTTCCTACCATAGGTCAATGATAATTTTCTAAAACTTAATACTTTATTGTTTTACAACTACATTCTAGCCCTACCAACATATGTTAGTTAACCTAGTACAGTTGGTAGTGGCCTTATCTTTGTAGCCTGGGCTTCTAAAACAACATTACAATATTTCTGTGTACAGATTCGTAACACTCATTTTCAATTTACCAATGGCTGTATCTCCTTAAGGAGTTCAAAATTACAGCTATTCTCAAATATTTCTAGTATGAAATAAACCATATTGCAAAACTGCATAATAAAGGAAATAGATAATTTCATTATTCTTTCATACTTACTGTTATTAATGTATTTTTTTTTCTTTTGATCCTATCACTTTTTTTGTGTATGGGTGTTCTACACTACATTGTAGTTATTTATTTATTTTTGATCCACACGCCTAATAAATGCAAGATGTAAACAGGAAGACTTCTATGTCCTTTCATAGCAGGGGTCGGGAACCTATGGCTTGTGAGCCAGATGTGGCTCTTTTGATGGCTGCATCTGGCTTGCAGACAAATCTTTAATAAAAAAAATGTTAAAAATGTAAAACATTCTCATGTATTACAATCCATTCATTTTCTACTGCTCATGTTCATGGTTTTGGGTGGCTGGAGCCAATCACAGCTGTCCTCCGGGACAACACCAAATTTTTATTGGATAATGCGTAACGTGCATGGGTCGTTGTATGGCTCTCAAGGAATTACATTTTAAAATATGTGGCGTTCATGGCTCTCTCAGCCAAAATGGTTCCTGACCCCTGTTTCAGAGGATTTATAATGAACACTGAAAAAAAATTTATATTTGTTCTCATGGTAAAAATGTAATAAATTTCAAAGATAGATACATTGTTTAAAATTTTACTATGTCGATATATTGTACTCCTGTCCCACTGTTACCAATTGATTATATTTTTCCAGATTTAATATATCTCTAGATTGATTAAACCATCAGTTTTAAAAAATGTATAATATTTGAGATATATGCATAACCTATTTAACTGTTTCCCTATTATTAGGTATTTATTAATTTCTAATATATCACCATTATAAAACTTAGGGTGAACATTTTTGTGCACAAAGCCTTTTCATGTTTTGCATTATTTCCTTAGATAAAAACAAGAAGTAAAACAGTGAGGTTAAAGCAATAATATGTTATTCCTCTTGAACTACATTCCGAATCGCCTTCCCTGAGGTTGGAACAGTTTATGAACCCTTTAGCAAGCTGGTCTCAGCTTCTCCCCGGCCGCCTGTGCCCACCGCCTTGCACATTGCTCATTTGTTGGTGTTGGAGGTTTAATATAACATTTCTTTTAAACTTCACACGGTTCAGGTCTCTGCTTTGGAAGGCCCCTTCGGTCCTGGAAAGGAGAATAAACATATCACTGCAGTGGGGCATAGGATAGGGATGCACACGAGATGTGAGGTCATGGGAGACCCAGGCAGTAGAGGGTGTGGGTGTGAGGGTGGCAAACTAAAACTGCTTTCCCGGTGTTATTCCTGACAAGGACCTGTCTCTGAGCTGTAGAACTGTCAGTATCCTATGTTAAGGAATCAACCTGTGCTAGGATTTTTATAAATGAAAAAGTTAGATCCTCAGTGATTAAACTGTGCATTTAGTCATAGAAAAGACTGGATAGCCTGACCAGGCGGTGGCACAGTGGGTAGAGCATTGGACTGGGATGCAGAGGACCCAGGTTCAAAACTCCGAGGTCAGTGGCTTGAGTGTGGGCTCACCAGCTTGAGTGTGGGGTCACTGGCTTGAGCGTGGGATCTTAGACATTACCCCATGGTTGCTGGCTTGGGTCCAAGGGTTGCTGGCTTGAGCCCAAGGTCACTGGCTTGAGCAAGGGGTCACTCGCTCTGCTGTAGCCCCTTGGTAAAAGCACATGAGAAAGCATTCAATGAATGACTAAGGAGCCACAACGAAGAATTGATGCTTCTTATCTTTCTCCCTTTCTGTCTGTCTGTCCCTATTTGTCCCTCTCTGACTCTCTCATTGTCTCTGTCAAAAAAATAAATAAGATTGAAAAGCTACAAACAATGATCTCTGAGTTTTTATAGACTAGATTGTGACCTGTATACTTTACTGAAGTTGTGGTCACTAGGTTTCAGAGTTAGGAACCTACTACATCTTGGGCACATACAGAAATAGGTTTGCCATTCCCCAGCAAATCATTAAAGGCTGCCTAGCAACCCTGTAAGTTTATGAAGATGGTTTCAAGATATCATCTACTACTTTATGTCACAGTGATTAGGCATGCCATGTTTGTCTGAATGAATGTGATCATGTGCGGATGAACTAGAGAGCTGTGATCTAGCACCGCAGTGTACTGAATTGATTTTCATGCGTTGAGTATTATTGCTTACTATATACATACATACATACATACATATATATATGTATATATATATGTATGTATGTATGTATATTTAAACTGGCTTCATTTAGCTAAGTGCACTTTTGTTGTCTAATGCAAAGTGGACTTTGGATGTGGTATTTTTGTCACCTATTCAACACTATAGTATAAAGATTTTACACAGTACTAATGAAAATAGACATGTTCAATGTAACATTAAGCTGTTTCATTATGCTATTGATTATGCCATCAGAAACGGTGCTAAGGTTTTATTTTTTGGCTTTCAAATGCCTATGCATTAACTATATCTATGCATAGTATGTGTCTTATGTAAGTGCTTTATTATACAGTGCTCAGGCTGTAGGCTGATGGCCGTGGTGACATAGAGTTGATAGCAGGCTGCTTTACAGACAGTTTATACTCTGCCTTGAAGCTGACAATGTCATGCTTTAATTCTAGGACTCAGGATGCCCCTCTTTGTGCACTAGGCCTTGAGGTGTCTCCATAGAAAGCTGCCCTGGGGGCTCAGCAACCATATGTCCTTGGGCAAGCGTCTTTTTAACTCTTTGGAGGCTGGCTTTATGATCCATGAATCGTAAATCCTAATAAATCCCAGTTTGCTCTCTCTGACAAACTGGTGTCAACAGTGCTCTGGGGACTCCAGCTAGAGTGGGCAGGAGGCAGTTAGCAACCAAGCCTCAGAGTCCAGAGATTGAGAAAACTGAACAGCAGAAATCCTTTCAATGTGGGATGGAGTTTGGAGGAAAACATTTAAAATATAGTCTTAAAATTCAAGTCTGTTCAGATAAGCATTTCTATTGGGACATGGGGAAGATCATAAAAATAAAATATTCTAGGTGTTCTTGTTGGTTGTTGACCAGGATTTTCAGAGCAGAATTTCTAGGAAAGTATAATTTTAGTCATAATGAAAATAGCTATTACTGTTGATAATAACTTTTATTTCCACTGTACTAGGAACTGTGATAAGTACTTTTACATATATAATCAAGTTAATTCTGTCAATGCTACTTTTTAAAGATAGATATTCTTAATATCTCTGTTAGATGAGAAGAGCGATGCCAGAAAGCTTCAGTGAAGTAGCCCAAGTGGTGGGGACATGGGAGAGAATTCAAACTGTCTGAATCAGTGGCCGCTGTTTAACCGTTGTTTACCCAAGTGTCTGAGCTGTGTGTTCTCTACTTGTCCTTCCAAGTACACCCTTTCTCCTCACCACTCGTGTCTAGGAAGGATAGTGAACCCTCTGGAATGCATTCACAGGTACCCCTGTGCCTGGCTTCCGGAACTGTCCCAGCAGTGGGAACTGTCCTGATAGGAGGACTCAAGCAAAAAGAGAGAATGACGGGGGTAGTCAGTGTCCTGGTTCCCTCCCCGCCAGGTCAGCTGTGTGTCTCTTTACCCACAGCTCCGTGTCTTGTCAGGGACCCTTTCAGGACTTGCTAATTGCTCTCTCTCTTTCTCCTTCCTGGGATGTGGTCAGTTCTTGTTTCTAGACCTGACATACTGCACTGTCCCTTTTTGGTTGGTGTAAACCCTGCCCATAGTTCTGTAAATAGACCCTTATTCAATTCTCTTGAGTTGCTCAGTTGGAGCATGCCATCTCTTCTTGCCAGAACACCATTTCAAGCTCTCCCATTTCAAGCAAATGAAGCACGCCAAGATGAATGTTTGCATTTTAGGCAGTCGGCAAATATCCTGCTTACAAAAATTAGGGGACACTTTATCACTTCATATTCATTTTGATATATCCTCTAATTCTGCTCACAAAAGTTAGAGGATATTTTATTGCTTCATATTAATTTTGAAATATCCCCTAATTTTTGTAAGCAGTATATTCATTGAGTATCTGCAAAGCATGGGGCACTGAGCCAGGTGCCATAGGGTGACTGAAGAAGCAGGATGAATGAGCCCTACCCTTTTAAGAACAAAACAGAAGTTTATATAGGAAGACAGTGCATTTAAAGTGATAGTACAAGACAACATGGGCTAAATGCAACAAGAATTTGGAGATTTGCGTGCTGTCTGTGACTGGCAGTGGAAGGGATAAGGAGATGCTAAGTTTAAGGACTGGTAACGTAGTCAGAATGAAAGAAGGAATTTGCAAAAAGTGTTTTTGGATAACGAGGAGGTAAGTCTTGGTAAAGGTGAGGGCTCCTGAGAGAGAAGTGTGGTGAAATGTGTACTAACGTGTTGTAAAGTTCTTTTTTGTTTCGTTGTTTCTAATCTTGATATTTTTTGAGTGACTCTTTGTACCCAACTTAGTGTTATACATATACACTGCTCACATAAATTAAGGGATATTTCAAAATGAATATGAAGCAATAAAATATCACCCAATTTTTGTGAGCAGTATAGTTGTTCACAGCTGTGGTAAATTGAAACTGGTTTGATGCAAGTAATAATAATACCTAGATTATCACTCCCCACCCTGGTTTTTTTGGAGAGGAAACTGAGTTTCTGAGTATCTGTTGACCCTGTATGTCAGGCATGCCACTGTGTTTGGACACACCACAGTTGTAATTCATACTCTTGGTTTAACAACATTTTTATATATAATTATCATTACTTTGTAATTACAGCAATAAAATCCATTTTTGGGAACTATTCCAGTATTTAGAGCACTGAAAATAGTGTGCTTAGTACCAGTTGTCACAATGATGTTTCCAATGCTTATATTTCTAAGAAATCAACTTCCATTGTACTTCAAAACAACACTGATGTGTAATAAAATTCCCCTTTGAGAGATGGTAGCTCTTTGTAGAACCTGAAAAGGAAGACTTTAAATAAAAAAGAATATTCACAAAATGACTTACGTTCTTCTATTTAGAAATATTGAGAGGGAAGAAGAAATCATCAAACTGTCTCAGAGAAAACAATCTGTAGGCTTAAATCTTCTTGAATTACTAAATAAGGTCTTTACCTTATTTAGAAATTAAGTTGGTTCAAACATAAACCTAAAAGGTAGAATGGAACTTGAGAGCTTGTATGTGTGAGACTGGTCAGCCCATTTGATCCTCTGATTCCTCTTGGGTTATAGTATTCCTTGGAAAGCTGCATGGAACTCTACCTGAACTTGTCTCCATATAAATGTCTTTTAGTGCCCTGGTTTCTGTTACATTTGTGCCCTGGCTTAATGGCCCCCACTGAAGCCACTGGACCAAAGGAAGAAGGAGTAGAGGGATGAGAGTGTCTGCAGTGCAGGCATGTGCTGGGGCAGGCTTTTTCCGTGCCCACTGTATAAACTGAAACATGGTCTTAGTGGTGCTTTATATGAACCATCCATAGGAACTTAATGATGTCTGTTTTTCCTAGTAGTTAAATGGATATTTTCCCAGGGAAGCTTGCCAGTTCAGCACCAGAATTACACGGAACACTCTTTAGAGTTGACTATGTCATGATACTAGAGAAATTTCTGATTCCTGTCAATGACTGTAGTAGCATAAGTACATCTGTATGAGGTTTTAGCTATCAAAACATGCATCTTTTTATCAGGAATTTGAGAAATATATTCTCAACAGAGAGCAGATTTCATCTTATCTGCCCCTCCTCTTCCAGGAGGTTCAGCTCTTCCCTCCCTACAGCGAATGCTCTGGTCTTGCTCTGGGTTTTATCCCTTGTCTCCAAACACTTGCTGGACAGCGCTGCTTGAATATCTCACTGCCATTGCAGGTATTTGCATGCCTAAGATAGAACTGAGTGTTTTCCTGCAGATCTGACTCCTTATATCACTTAAGTTGTAAAGAAAAATACCAGTCTCCTACTTGTTAAGATTAGGAACTGCAAAAGTTTCTAGATCTCTTTCCCGACAAACATTTATACAATGCTATGCATGAAATTCAAAGTACTAGGGAGGGCCTGTAGCCAACCCAAGGATACAATATTAAAAAAAAGAATGACCCTGATTATGAGGATGAAGTCAAAGGCCCATCGTCCAACATTTTATGCATGTGCTGGGAGACTACTACTGTTTGAGAATCTTCCTCATCCTGAGCCCTCTTGGTTGAGTTTTTTAGTAACACCAATTTACTTGTTTGTCCTCTGAAGAGGGCTTGTTCCTTTCTCTACTCCTTTGTTTAAACAGCTTATTCCATTTAGAATGCTTTCGTAGTTCTCTTTGCCCAGTGATCCTAGTCTACCCTTCAGAAAGCAGACAAGTCTTACCTCCCTTGAATTCTGCTAGGATGCCTGTTTTTCAAATGTTGTGTTAGTGTTATATTTTCATGTGGACTCTTTTCCCTACTTATGGACTGAAAGTTTCTTAAAGGTGGGGACTGTCATTTCTTCATTTCACTATCCAGAGGGCTCGACACACGTATCCAGCAATTCACCACTTTCGATTCATCTTTCCATTGTATTGTATTGTATTTTTATTTTTTTGCATTTCAGCCCTGCTGATCACTTTACCTTCATGTGTGGTCTTGAAAATCTTGATATGCCAAAATAGACATTAATATTTTTTACTGTTGTGTTAATGCAAAGTGAACAATAATTCCTGTGACTCTTTTAAAAACCAATACAATAAAAATAAATGCCAAATATGTGTCTTACTTTTCAAAATTAGAAATATCTCCCTAGCTAGGTGGTTTGAACAGTTTTAAATTTTAAAATATTTTTATGGTAGACGCTAATATATACAAACTGATTTCAAACAAAGGAAAGTGGAGGGTTTCTCATAGGACTGTTTCTAGGATAAATTGTTTTTTCTTTAAGAATATGCAATTTAAAATATTAGACTATATTAAATCTTAACAGGTTTATTGTACATGAAATCATAACTCATGTTGAGAGTTGGATCTGCATGTATTTGCCATCTATTCTTATGATACTTTTATGAAACAAAATATTCCTCCCCAAGGAACAGGATAGAAATATAAACTGCACGTATGAACTTCCTTTCAGAGATTGGGAACCAGGAAAATGATTTTTCTGCTCTTTGCTTCAACCTCCCTAAGATGTACTCAGTGCAAGTGTTTGACAAACCACATTTTTACATCTTGGGTGGTTTAGGCAAGAGTTACCCAGAGGTGCTGGAGCCTTCAGATTATTTACCTGGTTATGGAGACTTTTTATTTGAGGTGCAGCCGTGAGAATGTAAATGAAGAAAAGTCATTTTGTGTTTATTTGACAACCACCCATACTCAGTCACTGAGGCATAGAAGCAAACCATTATGTCAGGCTCTGCAGTATTTGCTTAATTGTATTAGGTAAACATCAGGAAAACCACAGGCCCTCTGATATAAAATATGCAATTCTTCAAGCACAGTGATGTTTTGAGAAAAATAAATAAATAATGCATGACTTTCGATAGTTCTATGCAGAATTTGGGCAGTGACTTAAATATTTTTTACCAACGCTTTCATAACAGATTATTCAAGAGAAATATTTACACCTTTTTGATTTTTTTTTTTTGTTTCCTAAAGATGTTATTTATTGATTTTAGAGAAAGAGGAGAAGGTGGGGAATGAGAAGTAGTTGCTTCACTCTAACTGTTCATTGGTTGCTTGTTGTATGTTCCTTGACTGGGCAAGCCCAGGGTTTTGAACCGGCGACCTCAGCATTCCAGGTCAGCGCTCTATCCATTGCACCACCATAGGTCAGGTATTTTTCTTTTTGCACAGTTTACTAGTTATGTAAAGGGAAAAATCAGTTTTGGCTTCAAGGCTTTCTTAGGCAGTAACCTGTGCTTTGCTTAACATGACAGATCTTACAAGGAATTTTTCTGTGATTTTCAACTCGTGTTTGTAGATATTACTGTTTGTCATCCTGTAAGTTAGCAGTCAAGTTTTGGTGTTAAATCCCTCAGACTCACCTTAATAGTCCATTCTTGTGAGAGTACATTACTACCTAAGTATTTATTAAATGATGGCTGTTACAAGATACAAAAATCCAGAGTGATTATGTAACTTCCTTTGGCTAACTAGAACCAAATATATCTTACTAAACACCAAAAATGGACAATATCAATTTCCAAAAGCACTTGAAGAAGATATTTTTACAATATTTTTTGTCTGTTTATTTGCTTCCTTGATGTGGCAGCATAATATGATTGAGATACATTTTCTGGAGAGTCATTGCCTTTTCATGGCTTTTCAGTGACCTTTATCATTAGGTATGACTGCAATAATATTTCTCTTCTTTTTTCTCAAAGGATGCTTTCTGATTCTAGCCAATGTACTGATTTGATTTTAAATAGTCAACTTATTTTGTATCTATTGGTTTATTATTTTTTGTATGAGTCTCTGCATTTAATATATTTTAAAATGGTAGATACACACACATTTGTAAAGTATGTACAGTTTATAGAAAAACTATAAACCATCATGTGTATACCTGTATACCTACATAACCACTTTCTTGATCAAGCAATGGCATGTTGCCTGTAGCCAGAAATCTTTAAGTGTCCTTATTAAAATCCTTTTTCTCTACTCTAGAGGAAATCATTATCCTGAATTTGTGACAAGTATTCCTTTTCTTTCTTTACTATGTAAGGACAGAACTCCAAACAATTTAATGTTATATGTTTTTTGAACTTTATATGAATTTACTCCATCAATTTTGTGTTTGAATTCTTTTGTTCAACAATATTTGTATGCTTCATCTATCTCTTGCATGAGACTGTAGTTTATTTTTATAGTGATATGAAATTTCCTTATAAAAACATTTAATATATTTGCTCTCTTGATAACAATTTGCATTGTTTCTAGCTTGGGCTATTATGAGCAGATTGCAATGAACATGGATCCCTTTGTATAAGTGAATTAGCTTCCTTAATACATAGATGAGTGGATCATAGCACCAACTTCACCAGATAGTGAATATAGTTTTACAGATTACTTCATATTTTCCTCATCAGAGTTCTGATTCCTCCACACCCTAGTCCAGGGGTACCCAAACTTTTTACACAGGAGGACAATTCACTGTCGCTCAGACCATTGGAGGGCTGGACTATAAAAAAAAAACTATGAACAAATCCCTATGCACACTGCACATATCTATTTTAAAGTAAAAAAAAACAAACCGGGAACAAATACAATACTTAATAATAAAGAACAAGTAAATTTAAATCAACAAACTGACCAGTATTTCAATGGGAACTATGGGCCTGCTTTTGGCTAATGAGATGATGGTCAATGTGCTCCTCTCACTGACCACCAATGAAAGAGGTGCCCCTTCCGGAAGTGCGGCGGGGGCCGGATAAACGGCCTCAGGGGGCCACATGCTGCCTGTGGGCCGTAGTTTGGGAACTCCTGTCCTAGTCTATACTTACTGTTATTAGAGTAATTGCTTTTGCTACTTGGATGAGTGTGTAGTGGTATCGCATTTTAGTTTTAATTTGTATTTCCTTGGTAACCAATAGAGAAGAATAATTTACATGTGTATATTGGCATTTATTCTGTTCTGTAAAGTTTTGATTTGACTTTTTTCAATTGAGTTGTCAGTTTTGTTTTTCTAAGGCATTTGTTGTATATTCTTGATGTCTGTCCTTTGTTGGATATTGCTATGTTACCAATACTATTCTCCTACTTTAGCGTGTTCACATCTTATGACCAGAAGCTTAGTTTAAATTGGTCGACCTTTTCCTACGTGATTCATACATTTTGTGCTTTATATGGAGACTCTATTTTTAACCTCACGATTTCTAATTCACTGAAAAAGTTCGGATTCGTGGGACATTATACAAAATGGACTGGAAGACACATGGGCACCCTGCACTGTATCTAAACTTCCCCCAGTGCTACATTGTCATCATCTGCAATAGCCATTGTCATTTGAAGACATATTACAGAGGTATAATTTAAATGTTTTTAAGAACTGTGGTTTCTAGAACTTTTTTAGAGAGCAGTAATTAAATATAATATACACATAGTGCTAAATTACAGATTTTTGGAAGGGTATATTGTCCCAGTAATTTAAAAGCTGTAAAACCTTAAAAGGTACAAATAATGTAACTGTGATAACAAGGCAGAATATCTATTGACTAAGGGAGATGCCACATTTAACTTTAGGTGCCCCATCCCATCACTGTAATGTAGTTTGGAATCTGTCTTCACATTCCTTGATGTTATTATTATTTTAGTTATATTAGGTGCACATAATTATACCTTCATAAAGATTTTTAGTATCGTGTATTTGGATAAGGTCACTACATAGTAATATGGATGGTATTACTAAATGTGTGGAAAAGCATACATCTGTAAGCTTCAAAGGGGTGATTTTTGAGGCCATGCAGCTATTTAGTAAATGCTGCTGTTTCTCAGACTTTGAGTGTTTTTGGAATAACATTCAAAACCATGTAAATTGTAGGCACATAATGCCTTATTTTATTCATAATAATTTAATTTAAGCATACCTTTAGAGTTTTGATAAATGGACATATTTTCATTTAATCACCGTGCGAGATGCATCCCCGGCCTTTCATTATTGAATATGCCACACATCAGTTGTTTTTTTGAGAGTTTTTGCTATTATGAATAAAGGTGTTATAAACACTCATATACAAGTTTATTTTTAAACGTGTTTCATTTCTCTTGGGCAAGTACTAAGGCAAGTGTATACTTAGTTTTACAAGATTGTGCTAAATCACTTCCCAGCAGTTATGGCCTTTCCCCTTCCCACCAGCAGTGTCTGTGAGTTCTGGTCCACATCCCTGTCTGTCCTTGTGAGGTCAAGTGATGTTGAACATGTTCCTTAACGTGTCCGTGCAAATGGTGTGCCCATCGCTGTATCGGTCTGTTTATTTCATTGAGCTTTGAGAGTATGTTTTAAAAGATATATTTTGGATACAAATCCTTTGTCACACTGTCTTCTGACAAGAGTTTCAAAATTGTGCTGAGAGCATCATCAGAAGTGTTTGTCTGCTTAGTTGTCTGTTTCGGATGTCTGAGTTCTAACCCCCCCACCCCACCCCGAAGGCTCTCCTTACATTTTTATTTTGCCTGTGTGACTGTGTGTGTGGGAGGATGAGAAGGAAAGAAGGGTGGCTGTATTGCAAAAAAGGGTCATACGAACATTCTGAGTTATATCTGCTTTTAAATGATAAACAGAACTTGTTCAGCTGTAAATATAATGTGGTTTTGAGAAACGTCTGTCAGAACCACTTTTTCCTTTAAGTGGCATCCAAACTCCTAGCATACCCTCTCATGGGCTATGTTAGCTTTAGGTTCATGTGGAGAGAAAAAAAAAAAAAAGGTTGAATTACTCATTGAAGGAGGCCTGATGTCTGGCACTTGTTTGACCTTATAAAGTACTGGATCTTAAATTTCGGGGGAGTTTTGAGAATCTGATCACATCTGTGTATTCTCTTCCCAGGTAAACTGCCTGTTTATGAACACGCATGTAGATATGCACATCCACAGTTTTGCTTCTGGTCACGAGGATTCGTGAACCTCTGATGCTCATCCAAAAATTTCAGCTTAAAAACCTGTGTAATAAGTCTCCTTGTGTTGTGTCTTCATGGGCTAACCACATCATTGCTTTTGAAGACCTAGCATCTCTTTTCTTCGTGTGCCTTCTATTCCATCATTGTCGAAGTCCTGAGGCGAGGTTAGCGTTGCAAAATGTGCGGCTTGGAGAGAGAAAATGGAAGGCCTGCCATAGGTGGGTGTTGCATTCACCCAGTACTCTTCATAGGAAGGCAGATGACTCGCCTGGCTGAGGAGAATCACCTGAGCCCGGAAGGGCTGTGGAGACTTACTGTTAGTTCTTGAGTAAAAGGGATGTGTTACTAGCATTGAGGAACTAAATACAAGGACTTATTCTATTCCTGGTATCATGGGTGAATGGACTCATCTATTTGGGGGTGTTTCTCAGCCCCTAAGTACTAGGTTATCTCTGGTTACCTGACAATGACAGACTTGGGTAAAAAAATGAACTTGGTGATATTTTGCCATCTTCATTATTTTGGGGTGATGGGCTTTCTGCAGGTGTGAAGTTTCCATGCCATGGGAGTTTGGGCAGTGTGACATACATTCACACAGTGGGTATTACTTTCCCATGAAGCTTGGAAAGGGAGATATAACTCTAAAAGACATCTTTGCACTTAAGTTGAGATTTTAGGAGGGGCTTTTGAAATGACTTACATGGAACTGGAAATCAATGTTGATCATAGGCTCTTTCTTTGGAGTATTTATTTTGAAACACAATAAGGATCTTCAATCAAAGAAGGTGGGCAAGGGGGCAGAGAGGGCATGCACACGAGAGAAAATATTCAGCGTTGAGGCTGAGAACCAGGGGGGCTGGGCACACAATTGGCTGTGATATTAGAGCAGTGGGGGAGGAAGTAGTGGAAGATGGAAAGATGGAAGGAGGGAGATATGAGCAAAAAAAGGGCAAAACGGTAGATTTTACAATCCCTAGTGGACTGAGCAGACTAGGCAGGGCATTCAGGGCAGAGCTCCTGGAGACCTGCTGACACAAGAGGGTCTGGAAATACATATACTTCTGGGGCATAGCAACTCCAAAGGAGCAATGCCCCTTTCTCCCTGACGTAACTGGGCTTGCTGCTTTTACTCAGTGACTGATAGAGTGGAAGAGGACTCCTGTGACTTGAGAAATTCGTCATCATTTCCTTTGCTGGAAACATGCATCTCTTGCTGTTGAGTCTTCCTTTGGTTCTGGAGCTAAATTTCTTGCCCATGTGCCAGTCAGTCTCTCTTTTTGGAGAACTTTCTATTTCTAAGCATCACTTTTACATACAAGGTTATAGTTTGCCTAATGCTTCAGGCAGCTTGGACCTCTCCCTAAAGTCATACAATAATAGTCATATTGCCTAAATTTTTAGACTGTAGCTATGTTTGTTTCTTTTCTCATTCATAATTTTGCCTCTCTCTGGCTGTTCGTCTCTTCTCCACAAAGTGTGTGTGTCTCTTCTTGCTCCTCAAGTAGAAAAGTCATTTCACCCTGAAGAAGTTTTAAGCACCTTTTCCTTGTTTATATTTTCTGAAATTATACTTCTCTTTTGCTCATGTTTATTCAACATGTGTTAAACATCTATATATACAATACAGTATGAGTTGAGGGCTATAAAGTTGATTGTGAGGTGGCCATTGAGATCATAACCCAAGAAATACCTATGCTTAACTGTTCTGTGATGTGACATTAAAACCAGTACTGTGGGTACACAGAAAAAATGTGGTTAAATCTGTTATGGAGACTTAAAATAGATGGGCAGGTACATCTGATGTAAGTAGCAATGCATAACAAAGCAGCACAAAACTGAGTAACCTAAAAGACTCACTATTTATTGTCTACCAGTCAGAGGGTCGGCTGGGCTAGTCTGGTTTCAACTGTTTTTACTCTTTTGCCTGTGGTCAGCTCCAGGTGGGAAATGTGTCTCTACTGATTTCACCGGGCTCCTCCAGGTATTTGGGGTCAGCTGGCTGTAGGATGGACTAGAATGGATTTATCCGGGAATATTCTCTGGTGGTGTCTCCTCCTCCAGCAGACCAGCCTGGGCTTTTTCTCAAGGCAGTGGGACCTTCCACTGAGCAGGCGGACACACAGGGCCCTTAGCTCTGTGCCCAACCCTGGCACGTGACCATTTCTGCTGCGTTCTGTTGGCTGAAGAAAGCTACAAAGCCAGCCAGTATTTTATTTATTCAAGGGAAACGGAAGTAGGTTCCACCCTTTGATGAGAATTGCTGCAAAGTTGAATGGCAAAGCCGAGGCTTCAGGGAGGGGAACAGTGTGGGCCGTGTTTCTAACCAGTCTACCACTGCACCGCAGAGGAGACGACATTTGAATTAGGCCCTTGATGGGTAGCCTGACTTCCCAGAGGTGCCAAGTGGGTAGAAGACATTGAACATGAACATACTAATGGTACAGATGGCAAAATATATGTCCAATCTGAGCAGTATGATTTCAGGGTTGTTCCTGGTCCGGCACTTGGTGGTCGTCTGTTTTCTGGATCAGTTTTCTGTTGGGAGTCTTACCATCCTAGGGTGGAGGAGAGCTTAGGCCAGTTGTTTGCAAATGAGGAGTGTTGGGCAGATAAAATATATTATGCTCACTTTGTTAAAGATGGTGCTGTCCACGTGAGGCCGTCGCCCAGGTGATATTAATGTGTGTTGAGAATCCTTGTAGCCTGGGGCTTGGTTTTGGGATTAAGTCTTTCCCACCCTTTTTGATGTGAGGTGGTACAATCCAATCATGCCTCAGAGAAGTGACTTTGTATTAGAGACTTCCCTGTTTTGTATATTGGATTAAGGGTTGTGAATCTACAGTATAAAATAGGGGCAGAACGGGAGCTTGCTCTCTTGGTTCCTGGGATGATTAGCATGAGAGAGCAGAGGGAGCAGAGCAGAGAGCAGTGGAAAGAGGCCATGTGGCCAGGAGAAGCAGCCAAGATGGCAGAGTGCTGAGTGAGATGCCAGTTTGTGCAGAGTTTGTATCTGGGATAAGGAAGGAAATGGGGAACTGAGGAGAATAAGGCTGGTGAGCTAGAAACCTTTGATTCTAGGAAACTCGGATAAGTCAGTGGCTTTGTGAGCACTGAATGTGAGTGGGTTTTGGAGCCCAGTGTGTGTTTTTACTTGCCCGCCGGGTACAAGCTAGAATTAAAGAAAATGGCCTATCAGTTTTTGGCTCCATTGTTTCTTTACCGACTATCCGAATCCAATGCGAACCTGCATGGGCCAGGCGGCTGCTTTGATAGTGGCAGCCATGGCTTCTGGCTTTACAAGGAGTCATCTGGACATGCTGAGACCCATTCAGTTCTCAAATCACAGCTGTGACTGGAGTGGGACAGTGGACATAGGGCATCTCTTTCTGCGCTGGTCTCCGGGTTTCCAGTCTTACATTCTGCAAGGTTGTTTCAGGGACTGCCTCTCAGTGTGCACTGCCTTCGAACACTCTGTTATTTCACACAGTCTCTCACCGTGGACTAATGGGAGGGGCTCGTGAAAATCCTGAGGACTGGTACCTAACCATCGTGTGCCGCCTCCTCCTCGTGTTCATAATTATTTAGTGGGTAGTGTCTCGTTCTGCCACCTGTGCCTTTTCTGTTCCAGACATAGTTCTGAGGTCACAGCCTGATTGAGGATAAGGTAAAGATGTCTCTGGGTGCCCAGAGCAAGGGCCCTTGTCACAGTCATCATTTTAGCACTGCTGCTCCTTGGGGACCAGGGTCCAGTGATTGTCATAGACCTTTAATTGGCCTGGACAAGACTATTTGACCCACATGTTGCATTTCACTGCTCTGTAAGTTGCTTCTCTTGCTAAGAGTATAGAGATTTGGAGAAGAAAGAGAGGAAACTACTCTAGGTGTGTTCCTTATCATTTCACACTAGTTCATACTTCATCTTTGTTTCTCACTTATTAAAAATTATAATTCATAACTAATTCCCGCTGGAGAAACCAGGACACATTGAAGAGAATTGAACCTGGGCTATAGCTTAATGAAGGCTATGTGCTTACATCTTTCTGAAGCTTGGCTCACATAGGCCAGATTTCTCCAGCTAATTACACGAAGCAGCTCGGTGAAAACATGATCACTCACTTACATAGGAATATTTATCTGAAGGTTCTACTTAGAAAATAGAGAACAGTTCATTGAAACTCTTCACTGTACTTAATTTCAAGTACTATATATGTCATAATTTTCCCCCACTACATCATTGCAACGATGTATTTTGCTAAGCTATGGTGCATGCTACTGAACCTCAAGTAACTTCACAAGAGACTTGTTATTTTAAAAAAAAAATGAAAATATAGGAGATTTTTGACAAAATAGATACACTTTTGATTTTCATGTTTTCTAGATTTTGGGGGTGTTTTAAGTATTTAACTGATGCCTTTAGGTACAAAGCCCTGTGCTGGAAGCTGTGAATGATTCAGTGATGACTTTAGACATGATCCAAACCTATTGGGCAAAGAAAGACAAATGTGCAGCTATTATGAAATATACGACTACGTAGATCATTTTGCTGATTGCTTGATGACATTAAGTTTCCATTTTGCATTTGGGACATGCCAGAATTTTACATTTTGACCTTTATGCAAAGATACTTCAAAGACTAAAAAGTTAAAAAAATGACTACCGTATTAAAATTCTTCATGTCAATATATTGCAAAAGAGAGCGGGCAAATTAGAGTTGCTTCAAATATTAAGTGTAGGATTGAGAACTAGGTGTGGAGTTGGTTTATACATTTTCTTTCACATTCCTATAGATACAAACTTCCTACTTTATTGAATTCTGCAGCTTAAAGAACAAAAAAGGGCCTGACCAGGCGGTGGCGCAGTGGATAGAGCGTCGGGCTGGGATGCGGAAGACCCAGGTTCAAGACCCCGGGGTTGACAGCTTGAGCGCGGGCTCATCTGGCTTGAGAAAAAAGTTCACTAGCATGGACCCAAGGTCGCTGGCTCGAGCAGGGGTTACTCAGTCTGCTGAAGGCCCGCAGTCATGGCACATATGAGAAAGAAATCAATGAACAACTACGGTGTCGCTACGAAAAACTGATGATTGATGCTTCTCATCTCTCTCCGTTCCTGTCTGTCTGTCCCTATCTCTCTATCTGACTCTCTCTCTGTCCCTATAAAAAAATAAAATAAAAAAATAAAAAAATAAAAAATAAAAAAAGAACAAAAAAGGGATGATTAAATATTGTCCCTAAGATATAAAACATCTTCAGGTGTCAATAAATTAAACAGCCTGAAAAAAAATTCTAGGAAGGAGTTTCTTCATCGTCTGTAGCCACTGTGCAAGCCGTGGTGACCATCATATTTGTGACTGTTCTTTCTACCAGGTCTCTCGAGGTTGGAACTGGTAAAAGGGAAGATGTGGCAGAACCTCCAGAAGATAGTTAACCATTTTTTTTTTCTCTTTTTCAAACCTTGGTGAATTTAACACAAGTTACTTAACAGATATATACCATTTTCATCATTAAATAGAGTTCTAGAAATTATGGGTATTGCTCACATTAGTTTCAAATCATTTTTATGCATTTCCATTATGTGAGTTTCTACTATTAAAACCACTTTGGCTCCAGGATCCAACAAAAGTCATCATATTGAAGGATCCCAACTTTTATTTCCAGGGTGCAATCTGCTATTATCAATGTGTCTATGAGTATTTTATTCCTACCTAATAACTTATGCAAAGAAATAGTCAAGTACCCAATCAATCCTCATGATCTTGCAGACATTTAAAAGCTTGGAGATATTAAAATGCACTACCTAGGTCCCATTTCTTTGAAGGTGTGTATAGCAAATGACTCAGTCTTTGAAAGTTTAAGTATCCAGGCCAGCTATGACATTGTTTGAGGTGTTTTAGCATTCTCTGGCTGTAATAGCAGGGTCGATATGCTGATGCCAGAAAATGCTAAGTCCTCAATTTGCATTCTTAGATATGTTACTGCTTTGAGTGTTATGAAATGCTCTTGACCTAAAGAGTAATCAATAGCAGAGATTTTAGCTTTCTATTACTTAGTTGGAAGAATTCTAGTAATTTTGAGAAAATTGGACAATAGTGTTACACTCCATTACACTAATATTGGCTCACAAAAGTAGTTTCAAAGAAGTCTTTTTTTTTTTTTTCTGTATCCACACTCAGCACTTTCAGTGACTGACCCTGGGGAGAGGGATCCTATCATGTTCTGTGTGGAACAGCTGGCCAGGCCAGGGGTTTTAATTCAACCCCAGGGGAGCTGGACAGGGAGGCCAAGTGAATGAGGTAGACTATGTGAAGACATGAAGGAGTGAAGAATGGCCAAGTGAAGGATACATATTTTGTGTGTGTGCGTGCGCATGTGTGTGTGCATGTGTGTGCATGTGTAGTGTGTGTGCATGTGTAGTGTGATGGGTCGGATCCTCCTGATTACTTCACACTGGAATGCAGGCACACTTTTGACAGATTGCATGATTTTGTTCTCCCTCCAAAGCTACCTGGAAATCCAGATTTCTGTGCAAATTTTCCCTTTTTTTAAAATATGGTGCAAGTCAGACAAAACACTTTTATGGGTCAGACTGAGGTGTGCACATTCTCTGGACTTCCCTACATGTGAAGGGGAGCATCGAGACTGTTTTATCATCCTCCTAAGTACTTTTATACATTATTTAATGGCAGCATTGATCTAACATTAATCTGTCTTTATCAACAGTGGGTAATATTTATGAAAAAGACTACAACAGGACACCTAGAGCCAAACAATGTTTCTTTTCACACTAAGCAGAATCTGGTAACTGTTACTGTTTAATATAATTCTGGCAGTAATGCCATTTCCCCCTCAGGTGGAAGACTCTGGGCTAAACCTATTTTCTGTCTATGTGTGTGTGGGTGGGGGTGGGGGGCTCAAAGCAATGGGGTTCTATTTGAAAAGCCCCTACAGATAACTCGCTTCCATCCTTAAAGGTCTTCGCATGAGGAAGACATGTGAGGTGCTTGCTGATTGCTCTCAGTGAGGTCCCTAGATAATGTACTTTCTTTTCATCTGTTTCCCTCAGGAAAGATGCCATCCAACAAATGTTTATTGAGTATCGGGCCTTTTAAATTATAAATTCCCAGCCCCGGTGTTGTCTCCCTTGGTCTGAAGGTTTTCTTCTTCAATCAATAGTTTCCATTTCAACCACGTTTATCATTGCAGCTAACCATCTCTTTCTAACTGGTCTCTGCCTTTTTTTTTTTTTTTTTTGAAAAGCAACAACCAGACACTTTCACTTCCCTTAAAGAGAAATATCTTACCCTCCCATCCTCAACCATTAAAAATTTAAAACAGAGTTATTTTATTGAATGCCTGCGGTTTACCAGGTCTATGGCCAGTGGCTGCCAGCATTATGGCCATGCAGGTTCTCATTGGATTGGGGCAGATGGTAAAGAAACAGCGGAGCCAAAAATGGTGGGCCATTCCTTTATTAAAGTCTCGCACTGGCCAAAGAGCAAACACATGGGGAAAACACTTCCCTTTCATTCAGGGCTCCCAAAGCCCTGACGCATTCTCCGCTTCCACAGCCAGGAGAATCTTCTCTGGTCCCTCCTAGAATCAAAGGCCCCACCAGTCTCAGTGGAGCTCCCAAAGCCCCTCAGCTTTGGCTTCACCTCTGCACCCCTTCTTCTCTCTCTGCAAAACTGGCTTCTCCTTCAGCATTCTGCATTCTCTCAGCTCTCCCTGCAAAACTGCCTAGGCCCACGAAGACCCCTCCTCCAGGAAACATTAGCAAAACAATGCCCCTCCCAAGCAGGAATGCAATCCACAATTTGCAATCAACTGCTCTGCTCTGAGGGCAAGCACACAGGTGGCTGCCCAGTGCCATATTTTAACAATAAAAGTGAGCAAACTAAAAAAATACACATTTTACAAACTCATTAGCCCAACACCAGGTAATATGCAAAGATGGAGGGAAGTATGAAAATAAATAAGACGTAGAAATGTATACCTCTAAATAAGATGCTAATATACTGTGATGTCAATACTGTTTCTGGGAGGAGTTCAGTTGGTATATAATAAATCATTAGTGAGTCAAGCCAACATCTAGTAACCTGCTGATCTGGGCTCCATAAAGTTACTGAAGTGATTTCTGAAGTGACTACTCCTGAACTAAATTATGTTCCTGTTGGGCAGATAAAATATATTATGCTCACTTTGTTAAAGATGGCACTGCCCACATGGAAGCCATCACACAGGTGATATTAATGTGTGTTGGGGGTGGGCTATGGGCAGACAGGATCCTTGTAGCCTGGGGCTTGCTTTTAGGACTAAGCCTTTCCCACCCTTTTTGATATGGGATGGTGCAATCTCATCATGCCCCAGATAAGTGACTATGTATTAGAGATTTCCCTATTTTGAATATTGGATTAAAGGTTTTGATTTCTACACTATAAAATGAGGGCAGACCGGGAGCTTGCTCTCTTGGTTCCTGAGATTAGCATTAGAGAGCAGAGCAGAGAAAGGCCACGTAGAAGAGGCCAGGAGAAGCAGCCAAGATGGCGGAGTGTTGAGTGAGAAGCCATTTGTGCAGGGAGAAGGAAGGAGATGGGAAACAGAGGTGAATAAGTCTGGTGAGCTAGAAACCTTTGATTCTAGGAAACTTGGATAAGTCAGTGGCTTTGTGAGCACCAAATGTGAGTGGGTTTTGGAGCCCAGTGTGTGTTTTTACTTGCTCAGCAGGTGCAAGCTAGGATTAAAGACGATGGCCCATCAGTTTTTGGCTCTGTTGTTTCTTTACCGACTGTCCGAATCCAGTGCGAACCTGCATGGGCCAGGCTGCTGTGATGGTGGCCTTAGATACTGGCTTTACAGTTTCCTTAAATAAGTTACTACTTTTCCTGTTCAGTAATGTCACCCGTGCTTCACCTCATGAAAATTTTTTGTTCTTTATTTTCCTTTGGGAACTTAACTCATTAATTTCTGATAATAGTAGCAATTGTTTGATGTTTTATAATTCCTAAAAGTGCTATCAAAATCTAGCTTGATCTTGACTCAATATAATTTTAATTATAAAGTATTAATGAATGATTTTATAGAACATCCAATGTTGCTTTCTGAGATGTGTCAAAAAATGAAGCTTTTAATTATCAAATTGTCGTAGAACTTTGGGAGCAGTCCAGTGGGAGTTTAAGCCCTAATTTCCTTCCTCCCTGAAGTCTGAATACTTCCTTGGGACTGAGTTCTTGAGTGCTGATGCTTTGCCCGGTGAGTGCTGCCATCTAATCCCTTCACTGTTTCTCCAGGTCAGGACTCCTTTTCAGTCCGGGCAGTAGGCGGCCGTTACTGCTCTTTCTAATAAGAACTGGTAGTTCTAAGGTCCTTGTTTGGCACTCAGTTTCTCCTCGGTCATGCCTTTTTGTTGTTTCTTAGGAACAGGGAGTAAGTAATCCTTTTTCTTTCCTATCTCACCCCCAAAAGAATGTCCTGGGAAAGATTATCCATGACATAATTCTTCCTAGATTAGAGTGCTTAGCTTTCTACCAGCCTTTCTATCAGCCATTACCCTTGTGTTGATGACTTTTCTATTCTTCCTTGCTGTGTTTTCCTCTCGCTAAACAAGAAGACCTGGAAGGAGTGTCAAGAAGTACAAATTGGGCCCTGGCTGGGTGGCTGCTCAATAGATAAAGCGTCATCCTGGTGCACCGAGGTCTCAGGTTCAATCCCTGGTCAGGGCACGTAGGAGAAGCAATCAATGACTGCACAACTGAATGGAACAGCTAAGTGGGACAATGCGTTGATGCTTTCTCTCTCTTTCCCTACTTCTCTCTCTCTCTCCCTACTTCTCTCTCTGTCCCTCTCCCTTCTTCTCTTTCTCTCTCTTTTAAATCAATGGGGGAAAACAGTACAAATTGGTAGTTATAAAATAGTCCTGAGGATGTAAAGTACAGCATAGGGAATATTGTCAATACTATTATAACTATGCATGGTGCCAGGTGGGTACTGGATATATTGAGGGGAACACTTTGTAAAGTATACGATTGTCTAACCACTGTGCTGTCCACCTGAATATAATATAAAGTAAAACTGAAAAAAAAGGTGATGTTGTTGTAGGAGGCCTCGGAGTCTCTGTAGTCCAAGGAGTGAACCCAGCTGCAATTTGCTTTTCCTAAAAACCCCCAAAAATATCTCTAAACAAAACATTTAATAATCAAAACCAAGTACTACGTGAATAGGCTGTGTTAACCAGACCCCTTTTCTTCATCTGCATTTGGGATACAGGACTGTGCTACCTGGTTGTTAATCATTTGGTCTCAGGATCTCTTTGCTTTCTTATATCCTTGAGGACTGCAATGAGCTTAAGGTTATATGATTTATATTTATCCATATTTTAGCTTAGACATTAGAACTGAAATGTCTAAATTATTTTTAAAAATTTGTTTATAAATCAGCCCATTACATGGTAACAGAAATAACATCTTTGAGAAGTAACTACTTTTCAAAAAAAAAATTAGAGAGGAAAGTATTTTTACATATCTCTTTAATATGTAACTTAATGGGAGATGTCTAGACTCTCAGATCTCTTTTTGCATTCAATCTGTTATGGTTGAGGTTTATGAAGAAAATTGGACTTCATATAGATATATAGTTGGAAAATTGTGTATATTCTTTTTTGGGGGGAGTGGGAGGGGAGAGACAGGGAAAGAGAGACAAGGAAGTCTAGGTGCTCCTGAATGTGCCCTGGCCGGGGAATAGAACTGCGACCTCTGTGCTCTGGGACGAGGCTCTAGCCAACTGAGCTCTCTGGCCAGGGCTTAATTTTTTTTTCCTCAGAGACAGAGAGAGGAAGGGAGAGAGAGGGGAGGGAGAAAAAGAGATAGAGGAGTAGTAAGGGAAGCATTCATTTGTTGTTCCGCTCAGTCATACCTTCAGTAGTCACTTCCCGTGTGTTCCTTGACTGGGAATTGAACCCAAATTTTGGTTTGACACACTTTTTTTTTTTTAAGTGAGAGAAGGGGAGATAGTAAGACAGACTACTACCAGGTGCACCCTAACCAGGATCCACCTGGCAGCCCCTGTCTGGGACTGATACTTGACTCAACTAACATGCGAACCAATCGAACAGTCAAGCCAAGGGAGGGGAAGAGGGGAGAGAAGCAGATGGTCACTTCTCCTTTGTGTCCTCACCAGGAGTGGAATTGGGATGTTCGCATATGGGGCCAATGCTCTACCACTGAGCCAACCGACCAGGGCTGGGACGACACTCTTAACCACTAAACTAACCCGCCATGGCCTGTGTATATTCTTTTGATAATTATACCAAAACTTGACAAGTGGTAGTTAAAAATATTTTTTTTTGAAAGGAGGAAACTGAAACCATATCAGTGAACTTTTTTTTTAAAGCTTAGTTTTTACTTATTTATTTTTTTAGAGAGGAGAGAGAGAGAGAGAGAGAGAGAGAGAGAGAGAGAGAGAGAGAAGGGGGAGGGAGGAGCAGGAAGCATCAACTCCCATATGTGCCTTGACCAGGCAAGCCCAGGGTTTTGAACCGGTGACCTCAGCGCTCCAGGTCGATGCTTTATCCACTGCGTCACCACAGACCAGGCCATATCAGTGAACTTTTAATGGTCCATTAACTTAAAAAACATTGGTCCATCTTGAATTTTGAATGGTTGTTTTTACTTAGACATGATTTCATAACATCATATATTTGTCCCTTGGAAAATATGGTAGATGTTATACAGATCTTCCAAATATCACACATTTCATTGTAAGATAACAGAATTATGTTACTTAATATCACCACCAATCTTAGTTAAGTATTGCGAAGCTGTGAACATCACAGTGGTGGATACAAATTATCCAAAATTCTAATTTTTATTTAAAAGCTGGAATTTTTTAATTGACAACAAATGCTATCAGTTTTCCTTGAAATGGCAGTCTGACTTTATTAATTTTCAAGAAAATGTCAGTTACTAAGGTTTGAAAAACTGTAGTTTGTCTATTAGTTATTCAAGTAAAAATAATGTTCCATGAAAAAAGCTAGTTCTGCTTGTAATTTAATTGCACAAATTGTTTTCCTGTAAAGAATCATCCTGCATCAGAAGTGCTTTATGCATGTTTTCTTTTTGTCACAGAATGCTAGAGAGAAGTAGATTCAAGAGTTGAGATGTAATGAAATTTATGATGTTTATTGCAGTATCGAAGATCATGAGTAAAACTTTTTCCTTTTTTAAACTGGGAATGAGTAATGGTGAAAATAAAATGACTATTCACATGATTTGGTGCCTCTGACATTATTCATGCTGAGTACCAGCAGTCTTACCCACCAATAGTTCCAAGGGAAACACAATGAATAAGGAAAATAACATCATAGGATTATTATAAAAGCTAGGATCTCCTAGACACCATGTAAAGGTCTGAAAGAACCCCATGAGTCTGTTGATCAACATTTGGAACTGCTGCTCTAGTACACACAGATTGGGGCAAAAGTAGCTATACAATAATTAATAAATACTAATAATAAACTGTGTTTTGCAGACTCACAACTGCAAACCTACTTTTGTCCCGCTCTGTATGTTCTGAATTCCTAGGTTGCATGATCAGATTTATACTCACACTTGAACACCGTTATATACCACGAAGAAATGGAAGGGGCTCTTTTCCTCTTGTATCCAAGCACCAAGACTAAGCATATAGTTCCCTTTACATCCGCCATGTTTTAGTCATTCTTCCTCTTGATTTGCCATTGTGAGTAGGTGGCATGAGCTTTTCCTGAGCTATAACCTCAGTGCCTTTATCCCTCGCCTGGTCCCGCTTTTTGCCTCAACATCCCTTCTTGCCCATCTTTGCTGTCCTACCGTCCTGCTGTGAGTTTCACTCATCTTCCTGAGGTTTTTCTATAGCTTATCTGGAGCTCTGCATCCAGACATCCTTCTACCAAATTTTAATAATGTTTTTTAATTTATTGATTTTAGAGAGAGAGGAAGGTAGAAAAAGTAAAAGAGAGAAGCATTGATTTGTCGTTTCACTTATTTATGCATTCACTAGTTGATGCCTGCATGTGCCCTGACTGAGGATTGGACCCATAACCTTGGCTTATGGGGACAATACTTCAACCAACTGAGCTACACACTCAGGGCCTTGTAATACTGTTTTGTGAAAATATCTCCCTGTGCTTGATTACAGTTTCAGTACTTAAAGATTATTTGCTGAACTTACATCCATATTGTGAAATACATGTTTTAAGGTCAGCATACTTCTGGAAGCCATCTCTGTTTTTCTAATAGGTCTACTGATCTTACCAAATGAAGATTATTTTACTAATTAGTTTGTTTTGATTTAAAAATATGAACATGAGATTGAAGGTAGATGAGTAGGCTGCACAGTACTTGAAATGTGGGGTTGGACCTGGGCTTGCAAACTCCAAGTGTGGTTCCTTCACTTACTAGCTCTTGGGCCTTCTGTAGCTACTTCTTGGAGCCTTCTTTTCCTTGTCTGCATAAAAGTGTTATTGACTTTACCTGTAAACGTTATAGTGAAGATTAATATCATTATGTAATGAAGATTTATCTCATTATGTATAATTATGACACTGCAATGTGTCATGAACAATAGATAACAACTTTTTAAAAAGTTTTAATGATTTATTAATTTGGTACTTAGACATTTACTAGGTCTAGTTTTAGCTGTCACATATAGTTGTATTATTCTAGAATGAAATGGTGCCCTTCGAAATGTGGTGGTATGCCTGACCAGGTGGTGATACAGTGGGTAGAGCATCAGACTGGGACACAGAGGACCCAGACTTGAAACCCCAAGGTTGCCAGCTTGAGTGCGAGCTCATCCGGCTTGAGCACGGGCTCACCAGCTTAAGCACCAGGTCGCTAGCTTGAGCATGGTATTATAGACATGACCCCAGGGTTGCTGGCTTGAGCCCAAAGGTCACTGGCTTGAAGCCTAAGGTTGCTGGCTTGAGCCCAAGGTCGCTGGCTTGAGCAAGGAGTCACTCACTCTGCTGGAGTCCCCTGATAAAGGCACATATGAGAAAGCAATCAATGAACAGCTAAGTTGCCACAATGAAGAATTGATGCTTCTCATCTCGTTTCCTTCCTGTCTGTCCCTATCTGTGTTCTTTTCTCTGTCTCTGTCTCTCTTGCTAAAAAATAAAAAAATAAAAAATAAATAGAAAGGCGATGCTTTGGCATGTGTGCATTAGCTAGAGTTGTAAAACAGATATTTACATATACATGTAATAAACAGCAGATGAGAAACAAAATGCAATAAGTCTTTTTTTTCCAGTTTTCAGAGATTATAGAAAATAAAGTTATGTTTTTCAAAGAATAGGGCCTGAATTGGATGGGATTTTTATTTGATTCATACATAATTTGAGACTAATATTTTTTCTTTGATATATTCTAGCCTCATTACTTTATAATCACTTACTTGCACATTAGTTAGTTGTAGCAACAGGTAGATTTTAATATAAAAATCTCCATTTTTAAAAAAATTATTGAGATATAATTGACGTATAAGATATAATTGACGTATGTTTCAGGTTCACAACAAAATAATTCTACATTTGTATATATTGTGAGATAATCACCACAGTAAGTCTGGTTAGCATCACCGTAGTTACATATACTTTTCTTGTGATAAAAGCTTTTAAGATCTTGTCTCTTAGGAACTTTCAAATGCGCAATACAGTATTATTACCTATAGTCACCATGCTGTGCGTGACATTGCTGAAGCTCCATTGTTTTTCCAAATCTCAAAGGTACATGATGTCCTGGTCTGATGGCTCCTTTGGTGAGAGCATCGTCCCAAAGTGCAAAGGTTGCTGGTCTGATCTGCGGTCAGGGCACAGACGGGAACAGCTTGATGTTTCTGTCTCTCACTCTTTCCCTACCTCTCTCTCTAAAATCAATACATAAAAATTAAAAACAAAGGTAGATGAGAAAGAAATAGTCTGGGGTGATCAAACTGAATATAGAATTAAAGCATCAATTGCTTGTTCTCAGCTGGTAGACTTTTTTTTTTCAAGTAATGGAGAATACCTTTATTTTCATCTAGGAGTATCTTATTATGTTTGCCTATATCAAATGAACTGTAGAAATTGTGGCCTGCAAATACGTCAAACAAATAAAATACTTGCCAGCTGGGGTGTAGCTAAATGCTTGCCACTCTCGCAGTAAGTTAGTCATTAAAAGCAAACTTTTGATCACGGGTGTTAATGTATTGAAGAATGCTGCTTTTCCTGTTTGACATGATAGTGAATGGTAATGCATTGGATAGAAACACTTATGAAAGGATATTTTATATTCACATTTAAAAATTGATTCTGGTTTTTAAGGAACTTTCCTTATAAGCCCATATGGGTTCTGGTGAAATCCATTCTGAAGAACTTAAGGCAAATAGCTTTTGCAAGTATGAACTCGTTAGCAGAGCCTATTCTTTGGCTGTATTTCCTGATAACAGTTTTCTGTTGGATATGTGAATGTCAGATAGCAGAACTAGTAAGAGTTTGTTTCCTGTGCTCATTAGTGAATATGTATGGGGTGAGGCAGAATGAGGTGGTCCAAGGACTAATCAATATCTTCTAGCTCTCTCCCTTCCTTTACTCTATTCTTTACCATGTTTTTTGGTTATTAGTTTTAAAGCCTGTATTTAATAAGAACTTTGACATATGTAAATATTTGATGTAAGTATTTGCTGTGTTCAGTTTTAGCAAAATTTCAGCATTTATCTCACAAAGAAGACTGCAGAGACAATGTTTGCACTGATTGAGAAATGTTAAGAATTTTGAGGAACGGCTCCTCAGAACACTGCAGTGTGTTGTGTTTATGGCTGTGATGTTCTTGATATTTTTTTTACTTTGTTTTTTAATCCAGGCTTTTATAATTCTTTAAAAAGTATGAAATGTTTCCACTTTAGGATTTGAAAAAAATGATTAAATATTATGTATATAAAATTTGTGAATGGCATTGGTCTTGAAGAACAGGCTGTGCCTATTGACCATATGAAAGATGGAGTCTGCCCAAGAATGCCCCTCCCTACAGCTGTCTGGCTCCTATTAAAAGGACTCCAAGGACCCTGCCAACAGAACAAGTATGTTGTTCCTGGCATGGCTCTTCTGTGCCATCTGGTTCAGGGCTGTGGCCCCACACCCAGTGGCAAATTTCTTTATTTTAGAGGAAGTGAGCCACATTCTTCTACCAGCGGTTGGATATAAAATTTCAACCATTCCATCTATCCATGCCTATGACCCTTCCTAATTTATATACGACAAGTTCCAAATCACTAGTCCAAGACTCAGAAAAATTGTGCTATGATCTTGGCTCTGCCAGAGGCCAGTTTTGTGACCTCGGGGAATATCTTCAACTAATCTGGGCCTCAATATCCTCATCTGCAAAATGAAGTAATTTGCTTAAAGTCCCATTTTGATGAATCAGTCTGGTAATTTTCGTATATTTTTTTCACAAACTGTATTGCAAGCAAATAGAAATTACTGGGAAACAAGGTTTAGTTTAGCATTGATGTTGTTTTGTGTATTTCATACCAAGACTTAAAGGGCTTTGAGGGCATTATGGGAACATTTGGGCAATATGTGAGAAGTGGCAAACTCTTCAAGAATTTTGTGACTTGGTCCTTGCATAGAGCCTGATGCTGTTCAGTAACTATTTATGAATGATGACTGTTTCCTGTTGTCTACTAGTGCAGATTTCCTTTCTTGAACTTACTCTGGTTCTAACTATTCCTCTTACGTCTAAAAAGGGTATTATCCATATGGCAATCACCAGTAATCGACTTTGCTACTTGTTGAAGTCATGATGGTTTTATAATTCCGGGCTGAGCTCTTGGTTTGGCAGTAAAGGGAGTATATTAAGATGATGAAACCATTGCACATACACTTGAGAGGGAAACTTACAAACAACTGATTATAAAGGGAAAATTCAATAGCTATAAGCAAAGTGTGAACAAGGTAACATGGGGCATAGTAGAAGAAGAAATAAATTCTAATTGGAGATTTGGAGATGGATTTACATGAGAAATGAGAGGGTATCTGAATTGAACCTAGAGAGATGAGAGCAAAGATTAAAATAAGGAGAGAAACATAAAGTTCATTTCAGGCAAGGAGAAGGGCTTTGGGGGTTAAAGCAGTAGTAGGACTCCACACACATGGACTATAGGAAGGGCATGGATTACTTGAAGGAAAGAGAGATGACCATTAGGTGACTATTACTTTAATAAAGACAAGAGACGATGGCTAAGTTTATTAGGGAAGTAGTTGTGGCAGTGAAGAAAAGTCAACAGATCTGAAGATTTGAAATTGATTTAGAAGCTAAAATCTGAAGAATTTGTGGATGAATTTCATGTAGTTATATATGAATCCTAGATTTTTGGCTCAACAAAACTGAAAAAGTACTGCTATTCACTAAGACAAAGTATCTGAAGTCTTGCATAAGTTTTGGGCATGTAGGTTTAAAGCATCTATAAGGCATCTATGTTGAGATGTTAGGTTGAAGTTGAGTAATATGTCTTGGTAGAGATGTGTTTGGGAGCCATTTACTTCAAAAAAATTTTATGACAATTTTTTAGAGCAGTTTAAGGTTCTCAGAGCACCTGAAAGAGGTAAAGAGATTCCCATGTACCCTTGCTCCTATGCATGCATAGCCTCCCCAGTTATTAATATTCCCCACCACAGTGGTACATTTGTTAGAATTGATGACCCTACATTGACACATTATAATCATCCATAGTCCATAGCAGGGGTCCCCAAACTTTTTACACAGGGGTCCAGTTCAGTGTCCCTCAAATCGTTGGAGGGCCGGACTATAAAAAAAACTATGAACAGATCCCTATGCACACTGCACATATCTTATTTTAAAGTAAAACAAAACAAAACAAAACAGGAACAAATACAATATTTAAAATAAAGAACAAGTAAATTTAAATCAACAAACTGACCAGTATTTCAATGGGACCTATGCTCCTCTCACTGACCACCAATGAAAGAGGTGCCCCTTTCGGAAGTGCAGTGGGGTGGAATAAATGGCCTCAGGGGGCCACATGCAGGCCATAGTTTGGGGACCCCTGGTCCATAGTTTGCTTTGTGATTCATTCTTGTGTTGTGTATCCATAATCCATAATGTTTTCACTGCTCTAAAAACTTCTTTGCTCTATTTATCCCCCCCCTCTCCCTTCTTATAGCCCAGCAAGGGGCGATGCTCTGCCCATCTGGGGCATTGCTCCATAGTGGCCAGAGCCATTCTAGCGCCTGAGGTGGAGGCCATGGAGCCGTCCTTAGCGCCGGGGCTAACTTTGCTCCAATAGAGCCTTGGCTGTGGGAGACGAAGAGAGAGATAGGAGGGGAAGAGAGAGATAGAGAGAAAGGAGAGGGGGAAGGGTAGAGAAGCAGATGGGTGCTTCTCCTGTGTGCCCTGACCAGGAACCCAGTCTGGGACTTCCACATGCTGGGCCAATGCTCTACCGCTGAGCCAACCGGCCAGGACCATAATCCCTTTTCTTTATTAGTTTTAGGAGGTAGTTGTTTTTCTCCCCTATGTAGAAAAGCTGAAAGAAGCAATAATTATGTCATCTGTGAAAAAAGTTTTATTTCCTCCTTCCCCATCTCTATAACTTTTTATTGTATTAGCTAAAACCACCAGTACAGTGTTGGAAAGGAGTGATAAAAGGGGCCATTCTATACTTGATCTTAATGGGAAAGCTTTGATTTTCTCACCATTATGTATGATACTAGCTGTAGATTTTTTTGTAGATATTCTTTATGAAGTAAAAGAAGTTCCCTTCTAATCTTAATATACTGAGAGTTTATTATTATTATTATTATTATGAATGGGTATTGCATTTTGTCAAAGCTTTTTCTATATTTGTTGATATGAGCATGATATTTTTTGTTTTTAGCCTAATGATAGGACAGATTACATTAATTGATTATTGAATGTTAATCTAGCCTTGCATACCTAGGGTAGATTTTATTTGTTGGTTTTGGTATGCAATTCCTTTTATATATTGTTTTATTCAATTTACTGATATTTTGCTGTTGATTTTTACATATATGTTCATGAGAGAGATTGGTCTGTAGTTGTAATGTTTTCCTCTGGTTTTAATATTAGGATAATGCTGGCCTCATGGATTGTGTTATGAAGTATTCCCTCTACGTCTGTCTTCTGATAGAGATTGTAGAGAATTTATATAAGTTTTTTTTCCCTTAAGGGTTTATTTGCTTCATTAATGAACCCATCTGACTTGGGCACTTTCTGTTTTGGAAGGTTATGATATAGTTCTCTTCAGATTGCCTATTTCTTCTGTGTGTTTTGGCAGATTGTGTCTTTTAAGGAATTGGTTTAATTTAAGTTACCAATTTGTGGGCATAAAGTAATTTGTAATATTCTTTCATTATTTTTTTCAATGTCCATGGGAATTGTAGTGATGTCCCTTCTTTCATTTCTGATATTAGTAATTTGATTTCTCTCTTTTCTTTTTTTTTAATTAGCATGTCATAAAAGGCTTATCAATTTTATTGATCTTTTAAAAGAACGAGCTTGGTTTTATTGATTTTTCATTGTCAATTTCATTGATTTCTGCTTTAATTTTTATTTATTTTTTTTCTGCTTACTTTGGATTTAGTTTGCTCTTTTTTTCTAGTTTCTTAAAGTGAAAATTTATATTATTGATTAGAGATATTTCTTCTTTTCTAACATATACATTCAATGCTATAAACTTCCCTCTTAGCACTGCTTTTGATGTATTCCATAAAATTTTTCTCTAACTCTCCAGGTACTTTGTTTTTCTTGACTCCAGGTTTGCCTCTATACATTTGACTTAAAATGTATGTCTTAGTCCTAATCTCTCATAAGAGCTTCATTCCCATATTTTAATCTGCCTGTTAGACATCTGAACTTGGATCACCTGGAAGAAACTCAAATTCAACATATGTAGAAACTATATTAGTTTTTTCTACTTCTCTGTTTTTTCCTCCATGTTTTTCATCCTTGTTTCAGATCTTATAATCAATGACCTTATAGTCTTGAATTCTAGTGTTTTTGTTTGTTCTTCAGCCCCTGACTTTCATGGGGACTCACAAATAGCGGAGGGGCCTTGCTTTTTGTAGTAGCCTTTATATTCCCACTGTACTTACTTTACGCCTGTTATGAATTGGACAGACTGCTTTTTAGCATGTGAAACACTTATAAAACTTTCAGAGAAAAATTTTAAAAAGGTATACTTAATAAGTCGTTATAAGGGAGTCAAGGCTTTGGTTACTTTTGTGTAGAAAAAAGAAAGCAAAGGATGCTTTGATAGTAAATCTTTATGTCCAAGGGTATGAATAAATAAAGAGCCTTCCAAGTCTGTGAAGTGTTATTCACTACGAAGGCAATCTAATCATTTCCCCAAATTGAATGTACCAAATAAGCAGAATAGAGGAGAGAGGGTTCGGTTGGAAATATTTTTCCATCGGTAACTGTGGCTCTGAATGTTAATTGAGGATAGGGGGAGGCTAATGTACTCTGCTCGTGACATATGATTGGTCTTATTCATTGGCATTTGTTCTGATTGGTTGCTGTTTCTGTGCTTTAGCTTTTATTATTTTGGCTTATTTCATTTATTATTTATATAATTATTTTAAATTTTAATTTAATCCTAAATTTTTTATCTTTATTTTATATTTCTGTTGTTTCTTAGACCGTTTAAAATGTAAAGCTCTTCTTGGGTAACATTATCTGGAACGTCAGGCCAAAAGCTGAATATAATCCACATTTTGTGAAGGCTGGGCTTCTAAATTAACAATAAAAATTTATGAAGATACATCTTTGAGTTACTTCGCTAGTCTAATTTATAATTATTTTTATCCCAAACACATCTTTAAAATGGGTCTTTTAATGCACTAATTTTCATTTGTATATAATTTGGAATCATTATTAAAGATATTAGGACACCTTCAAAAAACAGACAATACTGTATAATGTATTTGACCCCTATGGTCAGCAAAATAATAACCTCCCAAAGATGTCTACTGCATACTCCTTAGAATCTGTATGTGTGTGTGTATGTATATGTATATGTATATGTATATTTTAGGTAGAGAAGGAAATAGAGTGATAGAGAGATAGGAAGGGAGAGAGATGAGAAGCATCAACTTATAGTTGTGGCACCTTAATTGTTCATTGATTGCTTTCTAATACTTGCCTTGACCAGGGGGCTCCAGCTGAACCAGTGATCCCTTGCTCAAGCAGTGACCTTGGACTCAAGCCAGCGACCTTGGGGTCATGTCTGTGATCCCACTCTCAAGCCAGCAACCTTGGGGTTTTGAACCTAGGTCCTCAGTATCCCAGGCTGATACTCTATCTACTGCTGTACTGCCTGTTCAGGTGAATCTCTGTATATGTTGTGTTACATGGCAAATTAGAATGAGGTCGCATATAAAATTAAGACTGCTAATCAGTTAACTTTAAGATAGGGAAATTTCCCAGCGTTATCCTGATGGGCCCTATATAAGTACAAGAGTCATGATATGTGCAAGAGGAAGCAGAAGAGGTCCGTCTGGGACTGGCCATCCCTGCCTTTGAAGATGGATGCAGGCCTTTAGACAAAGAATCTGGAAAGCCTTTAGAAGCTGGAAAAGGCCAAGGAAATTATTCTCTTCTGGAGCCTCCAGACAGGAATTCAGCTCTGCTGACACCTTGAGTTTAACCCAGTGGAACCTGTATCAGACTTTGGGCTTATAGAACTATATGTGTATGTATATATATATATATATATATATATATATATATATATATATAATAAATGTGTTGCTTTCACACTGTTTGTGGTAATCTGTTTCTAATAGTGTTCTTCTTTATTTCTGATTGGCTGCATGCAGGGCTTGCTTCTAATATTTTATTTATTTATTTATTTATTTATTTATTTATTTTTCTGAAGCTGGAAACAGGGAGAGACAGTCAGACAGACTCCCGCATGCGCCCGACCGGGATCCATCCGGCATGCCCACCAGGGGCGACGCTCTGCCCACCAGGGGACGATGCTCTGCCCCTCTGGGGCATCGCTCTGTTGCGACCAGAGCTACTCTAGCGCCTGGGGCAGAGGCCAAGGAGCCATCCCCAGCGCCCGGGCCATCTTTGCTCCAATGGAGCCTTGGCTGCGGGAGGGGAAGAGAGAGACAGAGAGGAAGAAGGGGGAGGGGGTGGAGAAGCAAATGGGCACTTCTCCTATGTGCCCTGGTCGGGAATCAACCCGGGTCCCCCGCACGCCAGGCCGATGCTCTACCGCTGAGCCAACCAGCCAGGGCCACTTCTAATATTTTAGATACCAGAAATTTATGATTTTCCTAAAAATATTAGATTATTTTTACTTTATATTAAAGGCAACCAGCCTGACCTGTGGTGGTGCAGTGGATCAAGTGTGAACCTGGAATGCTGAGGTCACTGATTCAAAAACCTGGGCTTGCCTAATCAAGGCACATATGGGAGTTGATGCTTCCTGCTCCTCCCCTCTTCTCTCTCTCTCTCTCTTTCTCTCTTTCTATCTCTTTCCCCCTCTTTCTCTCTCCTTTCTAAAATGAAAAAAAAGAATGTTTAAAGGCAACCATGCTCATTCTTTTTTTTTTTTTTTTAAATTTATTCATTTTAGAGAGGAGAGGGAGAGACACAGAGAGAGAGGAGAGAGAGAGAGAGAGAGAAGGGGGGAGGAGCAGAAAGCATCAACTCCCATATATGCCTTGACCAGGAAAGCCCAGGGTTTTGAACCGGCGACCTCAGCATTTCCAGGTCGACGCTTTATCCACTGCGCCACCACAGGTCAGGCCACCATGCTCATTCTTAAAGAATGATATTTCTTGCCTATACAAAATTGAGCACAGTTTGTTTTATTATTAAATGTGATAAAATCCATCTACATATTTGTTTGTGACCATAGACATATTTATAATGTGTGTATATATATACACATATATAGTATATATGTAAAAATGTATATACTAAATACATATAAAAAGTATATTTTCGGATAGTTTGCTATGTTTTATTGCTATTGAGATAAACTATTATAGCATACATATCAAAATAATCTAACAATATTTTGATCAAATGGGAAATGTGTACAAAGTAGAATATATTTGAACATTTTTGTTTGAATGGCTTAGGGCTCATGACATTAGCATATGACTAAAAACAGTCATTTGGTTTGTCAGGGAACACCATTTCTGGGTTGACATAATTGCCAATACTGTCAATTGGCTTTCAACTCTTGGAATCAAATTAGAGATGAAATATGGTTACCTTTGCCGAAGAGAATGTAAATGCTTTCAAATTTGATAATGTAAAGTGAAGGTAAAGAAAAGGTAGAGCTGACAGAAATGGAAAATGAAAGGGCAGAAAAATCAAATAAGAGTAAGAATGGTGATGTCTTCTTTTACTTGAAGGAGTGAAGATATGCTATCGTTAGATAATAGAATTAAACACAGATATGTAAGTTATTCTTTAAAGATAAAAGTAACAATTAATGGCAAAAAACAATGGAATAGCTCTATTAGGAGAAAGAGGTATGAGAAAGTTGGAGAACACTAAGTGTACTAGTTGCCATTAATGCTATCAGAAAGTCAACAGAGGATTCTAAATAAGTCAAGACTATTAGAAATGCTTATTATTCAAAGAGAAGGAGTTACCATTCAAGCAGATTACAACAAATGCCTAAAAGAATTGCCTCTGGAGAATACAATTGGGCCTCCTACTTATACCATTTTTTTTCCTTTTTATTGAATTTATCGGGGTGACATTGGTTACTTTAAAATCAAAGTAATTGTGGTTTAAAGCAGATTTGGCAAACTTTTTTGTAAAGGGCCAGGTAGTAAATATTTCAGCCTTTGCAAGCCATGTGACCTTGGTCAAAGCAACTCAACTCTACTATTGCAGTGCAGAAGCAGCTATACACATTATTTTCACGAGTGAGCACAGCTGTGTTCCACTGAAGTTTGTTTACAAAAATAGATGATGGCCATAGTTTGCTGACTTCTTGTTAAAAGTGTCAAATAGTGCTACAAGGCCATAGCAAAAAAACAGTGATCTGTTGAGACTGTCCCACCCATCTCACTTCTAAGAAGCAACCACTCGAAACACTTTACCTATTTTTTTTTTTTTTTGGTATTTATCTACATAATTCTAAATAATTTATGAATCAAGGGATATCAGTGTGTTTTTATTTCCAAATATGAATTTACTGTTATCTCTTGGTTCATTAATTTGAGACATTGTCTGTCTACATCCTATTAGGGTATTGAAAAATACAACTTTCTTACAGCTTCTTTTCACCCCCGTTTGCCCCAAAACTGTTGGTGGAATGTTTCATGAAATCTGTATTTGGTGTTGTCACTCCTGTGACCCTGCAGATATTGTTCAGTCTTATGTTTGTTTCCTGTCTTGTGCAAATTTTTGTTTTGTTTTTTATTTGCTAAGGGTTTTTTTTTTTTTCTTTAAATCTCATGCTTTCTCTTTTCTTCTTGTAACAGTTGTGTAAAATGACTCTCAGTACCATTTTGCATGGAGTTAAAACTGTCGTAGCATCTATCAGTTTGTGGTTCTCGCTGAGTCATGGAACCCTTCAGGACTGCTGATGCGATATGGGATGGTTGCCCCCAAGCTTCCTGCATGACGATCGTGTTAATTGCTCTTACTTTTTTGGGGAATTCATCTCCCATGTCCTTTGTGTTGGGTCTTCTCCTCCCTGGGTCCTTCATTTTGGTGACACACATTTCTCTAATCACCTGTGAGGAAGATTGGTTGGAAGCCTAGATGCTAGTTTTTCTGGAGTTGGATGAGTTAAGAAAGTTTGAATGTGTAGCATTAATTATTCAGACCCCTATCTGTAATTTATAGTCTTTTGTATCTAACCTATTCATGTCCCTGATGTCTTGGCGTCTGGACCCTACTTTAGGTCAGTTTCTTCAGATATTATATCTCTTGCCCATTGACAGGGGAGGTGGTAGTTGGCATTGAGAAGTTTCATCATTACTTAAATATATTTTCAGGTCATTTTTATTCATCATTTTTAACCCCACCTCCTTCTATTTCTCATGGACCCTCCTCTCTCCAGGCTGTTTCCAGGTGGATTGGCTTGCTTTCCATGTGAGCTGTGTCCATCTAAAGACACTTGGGTTTGAACTTCCCCATCCCTTATAAGTCATTACTTCTTTATCCATTTTTCTGTCTTTTATATTATGCTTTGAATTGCAGACATCTTCTCATTCCGTGAAGGTAGAGTTTATGGTTTTGTATTTAGTTTTCCTTGTTTGGGGATGATTTCTAGGGAAGAAAGGATGAGATGGTGCTAACAACTATAACCATGGGTATCTGTTAGCTAGTCATTGTTTTTCAATGAAAACATTTCTCTACCTGAAACTTAAAAAAAGAAGAATTGAATTAATTTTCTTAAACCAAGTAAAGAACAGATCCATAGTCATTCAGCTTTTATATCCATATATCCATATGTATGTATAAGTGAATACATAAATATATATAAAGGTATATTAACTTATATGGTGCTATAACTCAGAAAACGTTTCTTCAACATTTTGACTGTTTTACTAGTTTTAGAAATCTTTGTAAGGTGAACTTAGTCCTTCTGTTGTTGTTGTTATTGTGTGCCGGCTACACGTGGGCATTTCTGCTTGGGCCTTTTCCTCCACTGTTTATAACTTAATCGCATAGCAGTGGCATAACGATACCACAATTTTAGACAAAACCACATAGTTTTCAGGGTCATCATCTACATTGTCCTTTACTTTCAGTAAGTAGATAGGGTGTTACGATTAAGGGAAGTTAGATCCCTGTTTTTAAAAGTTTGTAAAAATTAAGCTAATTGTTTTTGAAGTCCGGCCTGCAATTGCCTATGTAAATGATATTGAAATGAAAGGTTTGCCTGACCAGCTGGTGGTGCAGTGGGTAGAGCATAGGGGACTGGGACTCAGAGGACCCAGGTTCAAAACCCGGAGATCGCGGGCTTGAGTGCAGGCTCATCTGACTTGAGGGTGGGCTCACCAGCTTGAGCGCAGGGTCGCTGGCTTAAGCATGGGATCATAGACATGACTCTATTGTCACTGGCTTGAGCCCAAGGTTGCTGCCTTGAGTAAGGGGTCACTCGCTCTGCTATAGCCCCCTCCCATCAAGGCACATATGATAAAGCAATCAATGAACAACTAAGGTGTTGCAACAAAAAATTGATGCTTCTCATCACTTTCCCTTCGTGTCAGTCTGTCTTTATCTGTCTCCCCCCCTCTCTGTGTCTCTGTCACAAAAAAGAAAAGAAATGAAAGGTTTTCTTGCTTGTAGAGGACTGCGTTTCATATGTCAACATTTTGATTTATGTCAGTGAACTCTGTCAGTTCATGGTGAGTCTTAGTTAAGGCATCAGGAGTCAGGGGCAGATGGCCGTTGTAGCCAGGGCTGATGATATTATTTGTGGTAGAAGATCAGATCATTTTGTTTGTTAGCTCATCTATAGCAAATGGATACTTTTCTAAAATGTAAAATTATGTACCAAGTTCTGTATTTATTTTGTTGCTGATGAAAACCCAACAGTTCATGGACTGTGTTAGTCTCTACAGTATGTTGTGATTATAAGCATATAGAAAAACTGAGAAGAGTGTTTTTTGGTCAAAATTTTAACATGTGGTAAACTAGCCTCACATTCTGACACTTCTCTTTCTAGACCTTTTGCTTGCTTTTGTTGACTTTCTTATCTCTTAAGCCCAGGAGGGTTTTTTTTTGCCCTCTACACTCTCAGTAACTCTCAGTTTTGAAGAATTGCACAGGGCAGTAATGATAGCCAGCACTGTTTATTGTATATCTACTGTAAGGAGAAATTGTGTCAGATGGTGGGATTACAGTAGTATTTGTTAGAAAGAAGTGACTCTGCCTTTGTAGAACTTAAGAGTATGATGCCAAGAAAGCAAATATATGGGGGTATATGCCGTTGTGCCTGTGTTTGAAAATGTAATGAATTTGTCACACTCTGGTGAAGGTTGATGGCATTGTTCTCATATGAGGGGTGGAGTCTGCATTTCACCCAAGTGTACTAACTCTAATGCTCACACTTTTACCTCTAAATAATTTAAGTTTGAGAGGTAGAGTTGATTACCTTTTTTATCTGGTCCATGCCCAACCATACCTGAAATGTCTTACTTCAGTGGTTTGGAAGGGAATACCTGAGATGCAAATAAAATAGAGATCCCTTCTTTGAGTTTTCTGGAAATATTTATATTTAAAAGAAAAGTTACTTTTCCATCTATTATTAGTGATGTAAAACTATTATCAGTGATGGAGCATAAAACTTTGTGTTTGTATAGTTAGAGGTCATGGTAGTTACCCGTAAACTTTCTTCTTTCATTCATATAGGCAAAGCTGCACACACACTTGACAGTATCTATGAAGGTATTCTTCGTAGTTACATTAACAGACAGTGTGGCGACTGCTGGGGGTGGAGGAGGGTACCCAGGGGATAAATGGTGATGGACAGAGATATGACCTGGAGTGTGGGTAAACACACAGGACAGTATACAGAGTTGTGTTGTAGAATGAGGTACCGGAAACCTGTATAATTGTGTTAGCCAGTGTCACTCCAACAAATTTCAATTAAAATTTTTTTAAAAAGATATCAGCATTATAGCAGCAAGAAAGTTTGAATTTAAGTGGGTGCATTAAGTAAAGCTTGAGTTGTATGAAGTTGTATTCTCAAATTCTTATTAAAATCCATTTTGTAACAATTGTGTTAGGGGCTTTATAATGAATAAATTATTTTAAAAATTCTAGCTTGTCATTCCTTCTCTTTGGGGATATGGCTGCTTCTATTCTTCGGCTGTAGTCTTTGCATGCCTTTGGACCACACAGCATCTAAAACCTTGGTATCCAGGTCTTTGGACCATAAAATTTAATTGAAAACAATGAATGGAAAGAAGGATTTAAAAAATAGCTGTATTTTAACACTAATTTGAAACATTCTATTTTAGTGTTATTAAACTAATAATGCTTTAGTGTTTTAAAAGTCATAGAATCTTTTGAAATAAATATATTAATTAAATATGTATGTAATTTTTATTTCAGAAGTTAATGTTTAATTTTCCTGACAAAATTTTCTTTTTAAGATTATACTATATCTAATTCAGAAGATTTATATAAGGCTTATACTTTTTTGTATTTATCTCTTATATCCATAGGAAAAGGAAATTTTCATATTCTTGTTAAGAGTTAGATTGTACTGTGATGTTGTAAACTGTAGATTTGAAAATAATTAAAATGTGTCCTTTATTTAAAAAAAGCTATATCTGATATCTAGACCTTACTTTCCCTCAAATAAATTCAGGTTAATCCTAGAATGAGAAGTGAACCTTTAAAGTTCTTTTTTTAAAATTTTTTTATAGAGACAGCGAGAGAGTCAGAGTGAGGGATAGACAGGGACAGACAGACAGGAACAGAGAGATGAGAAGCATCAATCATTAGTTTTTCGTTGCGCATTGCGACACCTTAGTTGTTCATTGATTGCTTTCTCATATGTGCCTTGACCGGGGGCCTTCAGCAGACCGAGTAACCCCTTGCTTGAACCAGCAACCTTGGGTCCAAGCTGGTGAGCTTTTGCTCAAACCAGATGAGCCCGTGCTCAAGCTGGCGACCTTGGGGTCTCAAACCTGGGTCCTCTGCATCCCAGTCCAACGCTCTATCCACTGCGCCACCGCCTGGTCAGGCTAAAGTTGTTTACATTAAAAAAAACTGCTGAAATTACTGTTACTGCACAAAGTTGAATAAGAAATGACATGACGTGATTAACATTCTTTTTTGTGTGTGTGTGTATTTTTTTTGTATTTTTCTGAAGCTGGAAACGGAAATAGACAGTCAGACAGACTCCCGCATGTGCCCGACCGGGATCCACCCGGCACGCCCACCAGGGACGATGCTCTGCCCACCAGGGGTTGATGCTCTGCCCCTCCCGGGCGTCGCTCTGCCACAACCAGAGCCACTCTAGTGCCTGGGGCAGAGGCCAAGGAGCCATCCCCAGCGCCCGGGCCATCTTTGCTCCAATGGAGCCTTGGCTGCGGGAGGGGAAGAGAGAGACAGAGAGGAAGGAGAGGGGGAGGGGTGGAGAAGCAGATGGGCGCTTCTCCTGTGTGCCCTGGCCAGGAATCGAACCCGGGACTTCTGCACGCCAGGCCGATGCTCTACCACTGAGCCAACAACCAGCCAGGGCCAACATTCTTTTTAATATCTAGTTCATTTGATAAATGAACTAGAAAGGGAAGTATATGCTTTGATAATTACATATATTTCCTTCTGCTTGAAAAGGAGAATAAATAATGTTATCAAAACTTGGATTATCATATAAAATAGGAAATCTCCCCTGGAATTGTTGGTGCTCTTTTATTGAGATGACTTTTGTTTAGGATCACGTATCACAAAACAAGAACTACCTTCTTGCAGCTTAATCTTTGTGTATTCTGGTTTCTCCCGAGATGGGAAGGCTGGTCCAGGTGATCTGTGAACCAGTGAATTTCTACCAGTTTTTGAAATAACAAATTTACTGATCAGGCAGTTAGGGCAATGGGAAAGAGTTTTTTAAAATGAGAAATTATATATCATGTAAGTAATCTAAAGTTCTCAATTTTATTTTGTTTTTAATTACCATAGTAATTCTTTTACTTTGGAGATGGAAGACCTTTGGTTTTGTTTTGTTTTTTTTTTTTAAATTGGTTTATAAATTAGTGAATTTTTAGATTATACAGCAAGATACTACTATCCTCAGATAGACTGGGAAATATAAAACACAGTGGTTTGCTCATAGCCTTTCTGCTGGGAGATAGATACACAGTGATTGTAGGATCATGCTATACTACTGGAAACAGTAGTCTTATGACAGAGCAGAGATTTTTTTTTTTCTTTTAAGAAGTTTTTCTTACTGTGGGTTCAAAGCCCTGAGGAGCTTTAAGTTTCTAGATACTGTAGGTTTGAAAGTTGGAAGAGGTCTTTAGGATCATATAATTTCTGCTTCATCTTATCCTACTGCTTCCTTGAGATATGGTCATCTAGCCTTTGCTTACCTCCTTACAGGAATGGGGAACTCACTATCTTATCATACAACCGACTCCACTATTAAGACAGTTCTTTTTGAAAGAGCTTTCACATGCTGAGGTTCGACTTACCTCTTCATTATTTATGTAATTTTTCAGGATAATGAGACAAATCTTTCTTGGTGTGGCAGCCTTTTAATTTGATGGGGAGTCACATGTGGTTGTTTAAAACTTTTACAAATTAATCTATAAAAGCTGAAGCAAAGAAAAAGAAGGGGATAAGAGTTTGAATATTGTAGCCACTTTAGCTTGTATGAGCAATGATGTGTATCCCCGTGGAAGCATGCAATTACTCTGCTACACCTGTGTAGTCTCAGCTCACATGTGCTTGTGGTGGTGTGCGTGTCTGACCAGAGTATGAGTCTAAGTGTCTCAGATCAGCAGTTTCCACAAACTATGGTCTCCAACATGATCCAGATATTTTATCTGGTACTAACTCAAAAAAACAGTAATAAGCTGCAGTCCTAGATGGAAAACAGGTCATGTTGTACGTACTGGAAGGGGAATGTTTCCAGTATTGTGTCTCCCTCAGAGATTTCCAGGGATAATTTTAAGAATAAGAAATTTTGGCTTTACCAAATAACATTAAGAGCTCAGTACCCTACAAACTGTGGTTCTTCAATGTTTGAAATAGTAGAATTTTTCCCCTTTGTGTTCTCCAATTTAAACAAACCTAAATTATGTCTTTTGATGAATGAGCTGACCTACTCCTATCTCCCATGTGGGTGCTCTCCAGTTTGTTAATAATCATCTGTTAAATTTTGAAAAAATACTCTAGATGTGGTATGACTACTTTAGCATCAAATGAGATTATCACTTGCTCTGTTCTGGACACAGTACTTGTATTATCATAGCCTAAGGTAGTAGTAACATTTTTTAGCAGAATTGTTACACTGTTGATTCATTTAAGCCCGTGTTCCACTTAGCCTCTGCTGTGGTGGGTCTTAAGAGATCTTCAATAACTGGTGGTCAGTGAGCTCAGTGTTCCGTCAGTAGGATATCTGGCCTCCTCAGTTTTGAGACTTCTACATTCCCTTTTAGCATTAAGATTTGTTCTTATGCTTCTAAGGAAATTTGTTCTAGTTTTTTTTTTTTGTTTTTTTTTGTGTGTGCCTTGACCGCGGGCCTTCAGCAGACCGAGTAACCCCTTGCTGGAGCCAGCGACATTGGGCTCAAGCTGGTGAGCTTTTTGCTCAAACCAGATGAGCCCGTGCTCAAGCTGGCGACCTCGGGGTCTCGAACCTGGGTCTTCCGCATCCCAGTCCAACGCTCTATCCACTGCGCAACCGCCTGGTCAGGAAATTTGTTCTAAATAGCTTTTTAGTGTTCTTTATTCTTTTATCTGTAGAGATGCTATGCGTGAAGGGAACTATTAGATATTACAGTTTGAAAAAAGAAATCACATTTTTCTGAAGCAAAAGTTCTCCTTATTTTTGTGTAAGCATTTTAAAAGTATATCACACTCACAGAAGAGTATTCAAATGAGTGTAGCCAGCACACGCTTCAAGAGATAGAACATGACTCCAGAAGCTTTTGTGCCCTGCTTGACTCACTGCCCATCCGCTCTCCCGGGGCACCCAGTCTCCTGACTTCTAATGTTGTGAGTTAATTGTTTATGAGCTGATTTGCATGGAATCATATACACTATGTACTTTTTTTTTCTTCGGTATTTGGCTCTTTTTGATTGTTATGCTGTGATATTCACCCACATTATTGCATAAAGGTATAGTTTGTTCCTTCTTATTGACGTTTAATATTCCATTGATGACATTTGGGCTGTTTGCAGATATTTAAGTATAAGGGGTAATACTGCTATGAATATTTTTAGTATGTCTTTTGGTAATTGCATATACTTGTTTCAGTTGGATATATGCCTGGGAGTGGAATTGCAGAGCTACGCGGGAGGTTTCTGTTCAGATACTACCAGTTTTCCAAAATTAATGTATGAATTTACGCCCCCGCCATCAATGTCTGAGAATTCTGGTTGCCCTGCATGCTCACAGTCCTAACTCTACCCTTAATTAATTTGGGCAAATCAACATCTTCACAGTACTGAACTGAAATTTTCACAAAACAAATTTCAATCTTCATGAATTTTTTCAATGTTGTATAAATTTTAATATAGAAGTTTTGCACATGTTGTTATACTTGTTCCTAAATATTTGATTTTTCAGTTCTAACGTAAATACTATTTTAAAAAAGTTATATTTCTATTTGTTACTGGCTTACCTTGTTTACTAAGATACTTTTTATTGTGAATTGGTAGTGAACATTCTCAAGTACTTGTATTTCATCTATTGTGATGGTCAGCTAGTTCATGTACCTGTTAACCCCCTGTTAATTTGTTCAATACTCTTGGTTGACTTTTGAATTTTAAACTGCTCCTGCATTACTGGAATAAATTCCACTTGGTTATGATGTTTTATCCTTTATATACATATTACTGAATTAGATTTATGATTTTTTAAAAGATTTTGCATCATATACAAATTTTTGTAAGTTTTCTTGGAATGTTCTTGTATGGTGTTGGTATCTATGTTATGCTGTACTAATTAGAAGAGATGGGAAATTTTTTCTATTTTTCTAATTTCTAGAAGTATTTGTATAAGATTAACACTATTTCTTCTTTAAACATTAGGAAGATTTTTAACTATGAAGTAATCTGAGCCTGGCATTTTCTTTTTACTTTATTTTTTTATTTTTCTATTGATTCATTGGAGTGACATTGGTTAATAAAATTATATAGGATTCAGGTGGACAATTCTATAACACATCAACTGCATATTGTAGAGTGTGTTCACCGCCCCAAGTCAGTCTCCTTCCATCACCATTTATTCCTCCCTGTACCCTCTTCTTCCTCCCCACCCCCTCCCCCTCAGGTAATCACCATACCATTGTCTGTGTCCAGGAGGTTTTTTTGTTTTGTTTTCTTTTTGCTTAATCCCTTCACCTTTTTCACCTAGCCCTGCAATCCCTTCCCCTCTGATAGCTGTAAGTCTGTTCTCTATGAATCTGTTTTCATTTCATTGTTAGTTTATTTTGTTCATTAAATTCCACATAGGAGTCAGATCACGTGGTACTTGTCTTTCTCTGACTGGTTTATTTCACTTAGCATAATGATCTCTAGGTCTGTCCATGTGGTCGCAAAGGGTAAGATCTCTTTCTCTTTTACAACCGAGGAGTAGTCCATTGGAGCCTGATATTTTTTATGGGAAAAATTTTAAATAATAGATTCAATTTTTAAATTAATTTTTTTTTAAGTGAGAGGAGGGCAGATAAACAGATTCCTGCATGTGCCCAACTGGGATCCACCCATCAACCTCTGTCTGGGGTGGATGCTTGAATCAACAGAGCTATCCTCAGCACCCGGGGCTGATGCTCAAACCAGTTGAGCCCACTGGTTATGAGAGGGGAAAAGAAAGAAGGGGGAGAGAGAGGGGAAGAGAAGCAGATGAATGCCTCTCACTTGTGCCCTGACCAGGGATCTAACCCGGACATCCACACACTGGGCTGATGCTCTATCCACTGAGCCAACCAGCCAAGGCCTAGATTAAATTTATGTAATTGTTGTTTTTGTATAATTATGGTTTCCATTTTTAGTCAGTTTTGATAAGTTGTAATTTTCAAAGAATTTATTTTCTATAAATTGTCAATGTCATAGCTCTGAAGTCTTTACAATATCCTCCTCTTAATAGCTGTGAGATCTGTGATGTTATTGCTTGTTGTTTTCTTTCTTGATGCTGAAAACTTATTTATATTTTCTGGATAGGTACTACTATGTATTTATCAATTTCATCAAGCCTTTCATAAAACCAATTTTGATTTATTTGTTTTGTATTTATTTCATTCACTTTTGCTCTATATTTTCTTTTGTCTGCATTTGACTATTCTTTTTCTAGCTTCTTGATTTTAGTTCTCCTTTTTTGCTAATATATGCATTGAAGGCTATAAGTGTCCCATTAAACACTGCTTTAGCTGCATTCCATAATTTTTTATTATTTTTAAGTTAAAAGCTATTTTGTAATTTTCTATATTTTTTACCTATGCATTATTCAGAGCTGTTAGCCTAATTTACGAACAGCCAAACATTTTCTACCTACCTTTCTGCAGTTGATTCCACTGTGAGAAGATAGCATATGCAGAATGATTCTAGTCTTCTGAAATTTGGTGTATATTCCATGTGTACTTGTAAAGAATGCATTTTCTAATCCTTTAGGTCATAGTGTTTTGGGTGTATGTACACAACAAATAATTTAGGTCACTTTGTTAATTGTGTTGTTTGTACAATTTATATCTTTCTGACATTTTTGTCTTTCCTTCTTTCCTCCCTCTCTCCCTCCCTCCCCCCTCCCCTCTCCTCTCCTCCCCTCCTTCCTCCTCTCCCTCCCTTCCTTCCTCCCTTCCTTCTGAACAAAAGGGCAGATAGAGAGATAGACTCCCACATGCACCCCAATTTGGCAATCCCTGCCTGGGGCCAATGCTTGAGTCAACTGAGCTATCCTCAGTGCCTGGGGCCGATGCTCAAACCAATCAAGCCACTGGCTGAGAGGAGGAAAGAGGAAGAAGGGGGAAAGGGAGAGGAAGAGAGGAGCAGATGGATGCCTCTCACGTGGATTGTGACTGGAGATGAGCCCTGGTGTCCGTGTGCTGGGCCAATGCTCTATCTACTTGCCAACCATCCAGGGCCCATTTTTGTTTTCTATTTTTTAATCAAAAGTCTCATACTATGATTATGGATTTTACAAAATGTCTTCATTTGGCAGTTACTGTATATTGAAATTATACTAATGAGTACATATAGAGTTTGAATTAAAAAAAATTTTTTTTCCTGTCAGATCCTTTTATCATCATGCAATATCCCTCCTTACCTCTAAAATGTTTCTTCAGGTCTCCTTCACCTGATGTTAGTAATGGTATGTCAGGTTTCTTTTAGTCAGATTATAGATTTCTAAAGCTAGAAGTGAATTTATAGATATACTGATTCACCTTATTTTATACATAAAATGAGATTTAGAGTTCTGTTTCTGAACTCTCCAGATATTGCTTTCAACCCAGCGTAAAACCCTTGGTCCCTTCTAGTTCTCCTGAATTCTTTGGAAACATACTTGATGAAAGTGGCATCATTTCATCTTCCTCTCCTAGTCTTTTCTCAAGTTTGCACTTGGTTGATCTATGTCAGGAAGGTAGAGGCATATTCTGAAGTTAGTTGGGGCCAGCCCAAAATAAGCTCTTTATTCATTGGTGCCTTTTCTGGCTTAATTCTTTCCTTTTGTGTGCCCGTGCTGCTCTGCTAGCCTTTGCTCAGGCACCATTCTCTGGAAGTCTTGTTTTTCCCTGCACTGTCTGTACTTGGTTATTCCTGCTCTCTGCCTGCCCCACACAGTCTCCAGACCTGCTCTGACCACTGTGTCTTTCCTGAGTGCGTTCTGAGGCCTCCGGTTCTCTGTTGGTCTTAGGTAGAGGGGAGGATAACTGCGGGGATTATGATAGAAGTGGTTAAAATGGGCATGCGTATAAGACTTCATAATTTTTTGTCCAGTGTCTAATGCCCAAGCTTCCTCTTTGCCCTAAGCAGGAGGAAGACCATTTTTCACAGCTTACCACATCTTTAATTTCATGATAATGAGGAATTGCATTTGGAACTTTTCCTCATTTGTGAAATACTGGGCACACTTACACAAAGCCTTTATAGTTTTTTATTATTGCCTTCTTGTGTCCTCTACACTTTTTTTTTTTAATTAAATTTTTTTGTTTGTTTTTACAGAGACAGAGAGAGAGTCAGAAAGAGGGATAGACAGGGACAGACAGACAGGAACGGAGAGAGATGAGAAGCATCAATCAGCAGTTTTTCGTTGCGACACCTTAGTTGTTCATTGATTGCTTTCTCATATGTGCCTTGACCGCGGGCAATCAGCAGACCGAGTGACCTCTTGCTCGAGCCAGCGACCTTGAGTCCAAGCTGGTGAGCTTTTGCTCAAACCAGATGAGCCCACGCTCAAGCTGGCGACCTCGGGGAAAATTTTTTTTTTCTGAAGCTGGAAACGGGGAGGCAGTCAGACAGACTCCCGCATGCGCCCGACTGGGATCCACCCGGCACGCCCACCAGGGGGCGATGCTCTGCCCATCTGGGGCGTCGCTCTGTTGCGACCAGAGCCACTCTAGCGCCTGAGGCAGAGGCCATGGAGCCATCCCCAGCGCCTGGGCCATCTTTGCTCCAATGGAGCCTTGGCTGCGGGAGGGGAAGAGAGAGACAGAGAGGAAGGAGAGGGGGAGGGGTGGAGAAGCAGATGGGCGCTTCTCCTGTGTGCCCTGGCCGGGAATCGAACCCGGGACTTCTGCACACCAGGCTGATGATCTACCACTGAGCCAACCAGCCAGGGCCATGTCCTCTACACTTTGACCTCTATGTGGTACATTGTGCTAAAGGCCATAGAGCCTTTAGGTTCACTAGTGATGAAGCAACTGAGAGCAATGATGATTTGCCAGGATGCATATAGTTAAATAGTGATAGAATTGGATTTGATACCCTGCCTTATTCTTAGATAATTGCTCTTTTTGTTAAGTAGTTTAATTAAAAAAAAGTTTTATGTTTATAAAATGCAGCATTTCTTCACTGTTTATTAAATTTCTGACCTTGGCCAAGTTAATTTCCCTACCCTATGACTCGATAACCACTCATGAGTCTGTTTGAGGATAAATGAGTTAATCATATGAAACATGTAGTACATCTTACAGCCTCTGGCCTCTAATAAGTACTAAAACAAATGATCTGCTCTTAGGATGATTATGATAATGAAGATAATGATGAAAATGGTGAAATCTTATTTTCTGGATATATTGCACCAAATTCACAGAGTTAAATTCTATAAGGAACTTTTTAATTTTCCACTAACTTCCATTTTACACTTATTCTTGTTTTCTAGTGGCTAAGATTATTCTTGTGAAAATACGAAGCCATAAAAATCAGGTTGCATTATCGATCACTGTAATTCCCACCACTGATAAACACAGCTCTTTTCTAGACATTGGTTTTTTTCTTTGCAGAGATTTCTTCCCTTTCGAACCTTGCCACTAATGCAGGGTAGTTTTTCTCTACTTAAATCAGAGGCCATTTTGTTTAGATACCTCCACATTGTCCCTCTTTTGATTACTGACATAATCTCAGTGCTCGGTAGTAATAGCATTATGGTGGCTGGCTTGCCATTCTCCTCCTCTAGGTATAGAAACTTGTTTTTCTTCAAAACTTTGGCTTATATAAATTTTCTAAGGGATGGGGCAAATTTCAGTCATCTACCTACAGTGAAGAATATTTGTTGCTATTAATATCTGTGACTATTTGAAATAATATTTACCCTGAGCATTAAAAATACCTTGTAATTGTCTTCTTCCCGTAATGCATAGGCTTTAGTTTCCTGTTCACCCTTGTAGACTATTTTAAAATCCCAGTAGGGTTTAGGTTAATGGTTCATTATTTAAAAACCAGAAACAATATTATCAGAACTAGAAGAAACATAATGTTTATTATGTGATTTTTCAATACTTTAATGACTCTAGGAGTGCAAGTAATACGATTTATTGCATAGCACATATACCAGAGACATTTTCGAAATAATTTGAAAGTTATATGTATTAGGTATTTTTGCAATATAAAGGTAGATTAAATATCACGATCATGGAAGATACAGTAAATTTTTCCCAGTGATTAATTGTGTGAACGTTGACACGTATGTGAACATCTTTTCATGTTTGATCAGTTTTATTCCTGATGGTAATAAAAGCAAGTAAAGGAAATGCATAATGTTTACTGCAAGGTAATGTTTGAAATTTTTGCATGCATAAAGGAGTCAGGATAAATTTATGGTCTTATGATGGCTGTTGGCAGCTAATACTATATGTATATTCTTAAAATGATCTATAGCACTGGGCCAAAATACCGTGGGGACAAAAATCACAGTTGGTTTATACTATGTTTGTTGATTTACCTTTCTTGGATATGTGAAATATTAACTGAGAGTACATTCCTATAGCTCATCTGTTTTTGTTCAGGATTGGGTGTGTACTACTTCCCGTTAGCCTACCCTTTCCTTTCTTGGGTTGTATAAAATGCAGTGTCAGTGTGGAAATGTGAAGAATTAAAATTGCAAACAGTCTTTTTTTTTATATTCTGGTGCCGTGTATATCATTTAAATTTGGGGGGGGAAGGGTGCTGAACATATGATTCCAAAATATAGCAAATAACTTTTTTCCCTTGATTTAATTCTATAAAACTCTTAAGTTTTGCACTCTTTTGAATCAAAATTAGAGAAAAAAATGTCTCAGTCTCAACTTCTGTGCCTCATTTTCCGGAACATCTCCTAACCCACAAGTGTCTGAACAAGGAACGCTATGTGACGTAGCAAGCCCATCCTGCTGCTGCTTTTCTGTTGCTCCCTTTGCAACTGATCGGATCCTATCCCTTGCTATTTCTCGAGTTTCCCTGTTTTAACTTTAATATTTATCCTTTTCTGGGCCCTGGCTGGTTGGCTCAGCGGTAGAGCATCGGCCCGGTGTGTGGAAGTCCCAGGTTCAATTCCCAGTCAGGGCACACAGGAGAAGCAACCCTCTCTTCCACCCCTTCCTCTCCACCATCTGTCTCTCTCTTTCTCTCTTCCCCTCCCGCAGCCATGGCTTGATTTAAGCAAGTTGACCCTGGGCACTGAGGATGGCACCATGGCCTTGCCTCAGGTACTAAAATAGCTCAGTTGCTGAGCAACGGAGCAGCGACCCCAGATGGGCAAAGCATCACCCCATGGGGGCCTTGCCAGGTGGATGCCAGTCTGGGTACATGCAGGAGTCTGTCTCTCTGCCTCCCTGCCTCTCCCTTAATAATTAAAATATTTTTTAATTGAAGTTATTGAGATAACACTGGTTAACAAAATTATACAGGTTTCAGATGTACAATTCTGCTGTACACTATGTGGCATGCTCACCACACCCAAGTCAAGTCTCTGTTCGTCACCATTTATCCCTTCGTACCCGCCTCCTGGCAACCACCACACTCTTGTTTGTGTCCATGAATTTTTCTCTATGAATTTTTCTATTTTAAATCAGTCTTTGGTTTTCTTCTCTCTATTTTTACTTCTAGGCAGGAGGAGAGGTATACTTTAACTTGTACTGCAGGCGTTAGGGGTAGTTGTTTTACTTCCACCTTAGTTTATGAAATCTTCTACAAACTGAACACAAGAAAAAAGGAGACAACTAGAGATGTCAGCTTTTAATTAATTGAATATAGAAAAGCAAACTCGTTAGAATACATCATCTTTTATAAACATGCTTAAAGTCAACAGATTTTATCTGCAGCACTATAGTATATCAAAAAAACAAACTCAATAGGAGTTAACAGAAATTAATTAAGTTGAACTCCTTTTGTAAGAAGGCTCGTTTTTACAAGGAACATGTAATACAGTGTACTCTATAGATTTTAGCCAGAAGTCCTGGGTAAATTTGAGAAGTATGTTGCCCATGGCGCGGCTGTAGCAAAAAGATTCAATTCCTGAAGATTACTGGGGGTGTTCTTTTTTGCTGTCTTTTCAGTATAGATAGTCTAGTGGCCATTACACAGTGTATTGTCTACCCCCGTATTCTATTTGGAATCTAGTCTGTTGTTCTTAGCTCACCTTTTATAGCACAATCACCTTGAGTTGGCACAGATCTCTGATTAAAGACTGATTCATGGGTGTCTCAGGACTTTCTTACCTGGTTGTACAATCACTACTCACATCCTTATGATCACTATCTGGGCAATAAAATAAGTACAAGATCCTAATAAATCATTAGTGTTTTCACCTATAAGCCTTGTATTAGAAGCAAAAGGAATTCCTTTTATTTTGCTTGGAAAAGCTCTTTAGATACTCTACAGAAGACTTAATTTTGAAATGTCAAAAACCTAGTTAAGAAGAATTCCCTTGAATTTTTAAAGCCCACTACTTTATCAAGTCAGATTACTGAAAAGCTATGTCCTTGGGCTACATTTCAGCAGCTTTTGAATAATTCCTTTAAAAGAATTATTGTTTAATGGTATGGCCTGGACTTATTATTTAATAGTATGGGGCAGTTAGAGAGGAGGCTGTATGACAACTGTTTCCATTAGTTTTGGTAGAATTACACTTGAATTCTGTGGATTATGTTAGTTCTTACTACTTTATAACAATTCATGTAGTAAAGGTTTAGAGCCTTATCCTAAAAGAATTTCCACTTCTCACAAACTTGTATCCCTTTATTGGAAACCGAGTGATTTATAGCTCAAAAGTTTCCCAGTTTCAGAGGCTTTCCAAGAATCATAGAACCAAATTGATTAAAGCTTAGCTACTCTGGTGAAAACTTTACTAATTTTTTTTTCAGCCATTGGTTCATGTTCTTGTTTGTTTATTACAATGGTTCACTTACATATCTTTACTAGAAGTAGGCAGTGCATAAGTAACTGAATAAGCTGCATTATTTAATTCTAAGCTGTTGTATCAGTGATTATTGAGCCATATATCAAATTGAGAATACAATTCTTTTCCTTAAGCCTTATACTCCTAAACATTTTAAAGAAAAACAATACTTGGAAATCTCTTAAGTCAGTACCCCAGTTGAGCGAACCCCCCATTTATCTCTGACATAGTTTAAGTTGCTGTTACGCTATAGCAAATGGAAACAAATGCTGGAGGCCTTGCTCCAAACATCACCACAAATCTTCCAGTTGAGGACACTCACAGAGCATGGTGCTGTCAACAGGCAATGGGGTCGATGGTCAACCAGCTTCTTTCGTATATTCCCCAGTGATAGCAGTGGCCATCACAGATTTCTGCCTTTTGAATTCCCCCCACCCCAGCATCTTTGGGATCTCAATCGGAAGTTTCAATCCTCAGTTTCAGAAAATACCCCGAAGACCTTTCTAATCTTGATTTTCTTGCGATCGCCTAAATTGTAGGTTATAAAAATTCCTTGTGTATGCTTTTCAAATAACTGATTAATTTACTTCTGCATTGTAATTTACCTTCCAGGAATGTTGATGAAATATGTATGCTTTGATTTACTGATTTATGTTAAGCAGGATAAAAATGACCAAATATTTATCCAAGTAAATAGGTAACTTTTGACTTTGGTGTTTAAAATTTTTGTTATTGCTAGAGCATATTTTTAATGAACCAGTTTATTGCTTTTAAAATTAAAATGTTGTTGTTGTTTTTTTTGAAACGTTTAAGTCATGAAACTTGTCGATGGTTCTTCTACAGGATCCTGGCTACTGGGTGAAGATTCACCACTTGGAATACACAGATGGAGGAATCCTGGATCCAGATGATATCCTGGCAGATGTCGTGGAAGACAAAGACAAGGTGGCTGACTCTAAAAATGTTTCTCTGTGCTTGTCTCTGTAGACCTGTGTGTTTTCCAGAGACTGAGATCCTTAACGAACTCGTGTGTCAGTTATTATTAAAAGATACCATCTGTTCAGGTTTCACCTGGACAGCCCATAAATCAAAGTTCTCCATCAGAGTTTGGAAAAAACTGGTCAAGGTTTGGGAATATGTTCATGGTAGCCTAATTAGCAGACACTTCATTCCTGAGAGTTCCTGATACTTCCCAGTAAATTAGTGTCAGGCTCTGCGGCTGCTGGAGTTCTCACTGTCATTGTTGTCTCTAGAGTTTGTTCTTGGTTCTTGCTAAATATTCAGTTCAATGCCTGAGATTTGAACATGTTTCAAGGTAGAGAATACAACGAGGAGGAATGTCTTACAAAGAACTACGGTGAGGATTTTTCTTCAAGGAGTTGCACACAACTGTCTTTTGTCATAGTTCTTTTCTGTGCCAAAGTAAAGCACTAAATTGAATCTTCCAGAAAAGTTTGAACATGTTTCGCCACCTACTTGGGAGTAATCCCATTGTGAATAACTTGTTTAGATGGGAACTTTCTTCGATCACTTAACTAAAAAAGGTATATATTAAACTATTCGGTTGTAATAGAATGGGTTATTGATGTGGAGACATTGTTTGTTACTGTTACTGTGTGGGGCTTCTTTTATTCATGGTCAGTGTGCCCTTCAGAACTGAACTGCAGCTCTCCCTGAGAGATCCTTTCCTCAGAGTTTCTTCTGCTGTGCATCCTAAGTGCTGTGTGCACTCAGCCCATTTATGTCTGTGAACATGTTTCTCTGTGTTGATTTTTGCAACCTCGGGGGGAGGCGTGCTTACGTTCATGTGTGTGTGTGTGTGTGCGCGCGTGTGTATGTGCATGTGTGCGTGCATGTGTGTGTGTTTTAACAAACTGGACTGGAATGTAAATAATTGATTTATTGAACTTAGGTAGAAATTACATTTTTTTTTCCCATAAGACCTTTTTGAACTTTTCGAATTTAGTCTTTATGAACATTCTGCCCATGTAATTTTCCTGTTTTCCATTGGTACTTAATCGTGGATTGCCTTGCATTGTAATTAGCCACTTTATAAGGGACAGTAGCTCTCTAAATAGATTGTAAGCTCCTAGAGGACATGAACCATGAGATTTCTATTCTTTGGTAATCTTGTATTAATAATAACTGGCACAACAGCTTACAAAACATGATTCTCAAAGAACACTTACTAGACTAATGAGTGGAAAAGAGGCTTTACTCTGTACAGTTGACTCCTGCTGTACATGATTTTGATGCTGACTTCTTTGTTGTTGGGGCTCACAGTGAATAATGCTGTATTATTTATGTTCATAACTTTAAAGAAGGACTTTCACTTCTGTATTTCACTGATGCACTTTTTGCTGCTTCTCTAAAGCCGTCTTCTTCCTTTGAAATATTCTGGGCATTTAGGTTGTAATGAAGAAGGTTTTCTTGTCCCAAATTTCACTGATGTCCAGTTTATTAAAATGAAAAGCAGAAAAGTGGCAAGTTTTAGAAGAGCCAGAAGAAAATGTCTCAACCCAGCCTCATCCAAGACCTCATTACAGGAAGTATGTCTCTATGAACAGTGCCCAAGGAAATCATTTGTTTTATAGAGCTCTTCCTTATTATGAATTCTTTTTAATTATCTTGGCAGTGTGCTTTTCAACCATAATCCATTTACTAGACCCAGAAACAGTATTATTATATATAAGCTCTGTTTTTAAGGGACTTCACCATCACTACTAAATAAGGTGAAAAGTGAGATAATCAGATAAAATCCTAGCAAAGTATTAGTGCTATTTGGGGTCAGATTTAACCATTCCCATAATATATTTCTCTCTTCTGCATGAAGTCTAACTTGTATTGTTCTGCAAAGTTGATGGGAATTTACACTTTTGATATAGCCAGAATATATTCTATGCCTATTTCTTTCTTTTTAAAAATAATGTAAGTGAAAAAGAGAACATCACTGATTTTTTTCCCCCTGACCTCTCCTCTGCAGTCATAAGATTTTTTCATAGTCCATAGTGTGGAAAGAACATTCTGCCATATTACCTTACATTATTTTTTGTCATTTTAGATTAAGAAGTAATTATAAATGATGCTTCAGGATGTTTAATAGCATATGAAATTTACTCAAGATCCTTTGAGGCATTGAGCTTAAATAAAATTACAACTCACCTATTTTCAAAGTGACTATCTAATAATCTCTTGCATCTAAAATATAGATGGAAAACATGCCCAAAGAGCCATGAATAGATGTATGTTTTCCTTGTGCCAAATTCCACATCCCTCAACTCCTAGGAAAGACTCACTACAGGTGAGAAATTTTAATTAGGAAACTTTGATAGCTTAGCTGGAAAGGATGAAGCCGGAAAAACAGAACCTTAGAATTAAGGCAGTATAGTCTGAGGCTATTTGTTTAGTATATGGAAAAGCCGTACAGTATACTTCTGTAACGACTAAAATTACAGGTTAAATGCTATTCTACTTAAAATCAGACAAAAAGCTAATATAGTTTAGTCAGTTTTCTAAAGAAAAGAAAATGACTTTCTAAACTTTTGGCACCAGAAGTTGTCTTTGGTCTTACCTCTTTCTTTGGCCAACACAGTGTGTGGTACATAGTGTCTCTCTGGGAGGTTTTTCTTTCCTTCTTCTTTTTCTCTTTCCCATTTGAGCCTCTTCACAGGAGAAGGGAAATCAAGTTTTTATGATAATGCAGTATTTCATCTTATATTTTGTCAGAATATTACTGGAGCAGCTTTGGAATTCTGTGTCTTATAAATAATAGTTGTATAAGATTTGTGCTGAAACTTATTAATTATCTAGTTGTGGCAGTCATTCTCAGAATTCTTCAGTTGTATATATCAGTCTGATGATTCAAGTTCTTCAGAATAAAAATCTAAGAATTTACAGCTTTCCACTAATGTTTCTTCTTTGGCTGCACAAGGCAAAGAAGACTTACTTCTCTTAATAACAACTACTTCATATTTTATTGAGCACTAACTGTGGCCCAGAATGCCTTTGCACATACACATTCTATTTTAGAGTAATCCTGTGGGCAGGAGCTATATATTATCCCTATTTTAAATTTCTTAGACTAGCCACCGAAATTATAAGTAACTTGCTAAAGACCACACGGTATAGTAACTGGCAGAGTTAGACTCTGGAACCTAGAATTTAAATTTCAGTACTGTTTTGTTCTTCTTCATCGTGCCAAGCAGTGTGTTGGGTGTTTGTATCTGTAATTTTTAATTATAAAAATTCCTCAATCATAAATAATCAACAATTTGTTTTTACACTGTTACATGATGTTAAGAAAAGGTTATACAACTATGGAGTATAATAAAATTAATTCAGAATTAGTATGCCATGCATATATAGTTAGCTTCAACTGCGTTTGTCAGCAGCCTGCTTCTAATTTCAAGTAAATGCCGGCCCTGGCTGGTTGGCTCAGTGGTAGAGCATTGGCTCAGCATGTGGATATCCCAGATTTGATTCCCAGTCAAGGCACACAGGAGAAGCCACTATCTGCTACACCCCTCCCCCACTCCCTTCCTCTCTCTCTCTCTCTCTCTCTCTCTCTCTCTCTCTCTGTCTTCCTCTGCTGCAGCCATGGCTCAATTGGTTCAAATGCATTGGTCCTGGGTGCTGATTACGGCTCTGTGGAGCCTCTGCTTCAGGCACTAAAAATAGCTCAGTTGGCGAGCATGGTGCAAAATGGGCAGAACATAGACCTCAGACGGGGGTTGCTGGTAGATCCCGGTCAGGATACATGTGGAAATCTGTCTCTCTATTTCCCCTCCTCTCACTTGGAAAAGAAGAAAACCAAAAAACTAGTAAATGCTTGCCAGTTTTAGCTCTGTTGCTTTCTCTAGCATCCCCTTTTCCAGGTCCCAGATTACTAAATTCAGGTACAGTCATTCCAAGTGGACTTTATAGACTTCTGTTGCAGAAACTACACTAAATGCAGTTTTATAGATAAATATATGCTGTATTCCAATAACTACTTTTCAGATGGATTGCACAATGTGCATAAATTATATACCGTGCTGTCTGCAAGAGGCAGAATATGGACCCTCAAAGACATTTACATCCTAATCCCCAGAATTTGTGATTATGTACGTGACATGCAAAAGAGTCTTTGCAAAAGTGAGTAAGGACCTTAAAATGGGGAAGTCATTCTGCATTATTTGAGTATGCCCAGTATAATCACAGGGTCCTTATAAATGAAAGAGGAAGGCAGGAGCATCAGTATTAGGAAGACAGTGTGAGAAACAGTTGACTGCCCTGTGCTGGCTTTGGAAATGGAGACAAAGAATGCAGGTAGCTTCTAGGAGCAGGAAAAAACAAGGGGTGAGTTCTCCCCTAGAGCCTCTAGAAGGAACACAGTACTGCTGGCCTCTTGGTTTTAGCTCAGTGAGGCCTGTTTCAGACTTCTCACCTACAGAATTGTAGGTTAAATCTGTGTTGCGTGAAGGCCCTCTGTTTGTGGTAACTTGTTCACAGCAGTAATAGGACACTCATACACTGTCTTTTATATCATTTTAAACCTTTGAAGTGATGATGACTTTCTCAGACTTCTTACTAACTGGGCTTTTTAGATATTGAAGGACAGGGAAAATATCTTACACTTCAGTCATTGATTGCTATGTGCATTCCTTCCAAAATCTATCAAAATGATTCTCAATTCATAGGGTGAGCCTTCACTCTTTGGGACTTGAGTTAGCTGTTGTCTTGTATTATGTAGAAATCATTTCAGTGCCACAGCCAAGAGCTAGGTAATATTTCTTTATTGGTTTCTCATTGTAATACATACAGGCCCTAAGAAGTCTAAAGATTGACACATACTAAGTCATTGCAAAGCTTATTGTTCATTAATTGCTATTATTTGAATGTGAGAACCTCTGAGTTTTGAACTTTTTTAATGATTGTTTTCCCTGTTAATTGTCATTATTATACTTTGACTTGGTTGTAGAAGACAATTGTGATGTAATACTGAAATACAGCAATATAAAACCTGTATTATATAAATTGGATTACTGCCACAGTATTACTCAATATATAAAAGTAAAACTATATTATGTGGTAAACTACAATGGGGGAATGTCTCTATTTTTGACAAGACTTTGACAGTCATCAAAGTTTATTTTGGAGAAGTGCCAAGATCCTCTGAATTCCAGTGAGGGTGGGTTGGCTTCCTGGATCACATGTGACATCTGAGACTGAAATGTTAGTTTCAGTTCAATTTTTTTCCTTATTAGTAAGGCGACCAACTTTTTACAGTGAAAATGAGGACAAAAATAAATTGAAGAAAACAATATTGTTAAGAGAAACATTTTATTCATTGCAACAATAATACCCTATAATATGATAAATGCATAATAAAAACATCTGTAATATTTTATATTGTAATTATGCTTACATGCCTATTAATTTTTTATAATAATTATAAGAAAAAAGTACTCATTTAGATACAGATACGTCACATCACACGCAATAGCTCAACTCTGCATCGATCGAATATGGGCATTTACAGATTAATCTTCCAATATCAAAAAGGAGGACATGTAGGAGGGAGGACTTTTTGAGGGAGGACGGAACTTACAAAAGAAGGACTGTCCTCTCTAAAGAAGGACGATTGGTCACCTTATTATTAGTTATGTGTCCTTGGGCAAGTTTCTATATTTTTACTACCATCAATTTTTCCATTTGCAAAAGGAAATAATGTTAGTTTTTATAGGGTTAGTGTAGGAAAACTATATTGTTTTAAGTATAGGATAGTATATAGTAAGTGTCCATAGTACATGTTAGCTGTAATGTTAATATTATTATTATGGTAGTGTTATTAGTGTATTTTTACCTTTGTTTTGATTGAGCCATTAAATGCTTGATATTTAAATATATTAAAACATCAAACTATTTTTCAATACAGTCTGTTTATAAAAATGCATATTAACTCTCTCTTTTCTCTTCAGATTACATAACTCTTTTGCCTTTTAAAAAAAATTCATATTAAATTTAAAGTTTATTAAATTGCCTTAAATTAATACTTTTGTGGGAAGATTATTATTATGATAAAACATGTGGATTTATTGATATATATTATTGAGAAATCAAAATGCCAATATGACTAAATTTTGTATTAGAAAAGAATACTTTTTATCAAAATAGAGTGTTTTGGTAATGTAAAGAAGCATTCAGAGATCTCCTGTGGTTTTGAAATGGAGCTGGGTTTGCACACTGAACTGTGACCTGTAACCAGACACTGTCCTTGAGCCCGAGTTGCTTTCCCAGCACGCTCTGTTGCCCTCTAGTGGAATAGCAGCCACCTGGACACTAGCTCACAGGAGACACTCCCTGAGTGTGATGATGTATTTGGTTTGATTTTGTTCTGAATTAACGTCTACTGTACTTTCTGGAACAACCTCCGGACTCAGTCATGGATGGTTAGTAAAACCGCATTACTGGTTAGTAAAAGCCAGTCGTGTCATTTCTTCATGGTCACCAACCATACCGATATTTAACCTGTGCTTTTATGAGTTTTCTTAGAGGAGCTAAAGCAAAAGCTGTGCATTTATAAAACCCCTTCATTTGGTTCAGACTTCTTCTCAGCTTACTCTTCACTTGTTGAATGGGTAATGGCTGGTTTTGAGGAAGTATGTAACTTTTTCAGTGTGTAGTTAAACAAGTTATGAGATTATTGTGTTTTTCTGAGGACAGGGGTGCTAAATTAACTAAGACTCCTTAAAAAAATGGTCCTAGATTAATTACATCATTTTTGAGCCTTCATTTTTGTCAGTAAGACTCCCATTTCAAGGGGGACACACCTACTTTGAACCCTTGATTTTTAACAAATCAGAATATGGGGCTTTGGGTTTTTTTCTCCTGAAGTTTTTCTTTGGTTCATGTGTATTGAAGTTTTGAAACTGTATTTGAGACAAAGTTTGCAAAATGTTTCAGAAATAAATATAAAAGCTACTAAAGAACAGAAGTATTACTTTGGCCAAGAAATTCCATCTCAAACTTTTAAAGTATATTTTCTGCTTTTAGAATTACAAAGTTATAGAATCATAGAACCTGAAGAGGCCTCAGCATTCATGTGGCCGAACCCCATCATCTTGCAGGAGAAATATCTGAACCAGGAAGAGCTTACAGGGCATTCCAGATGATGTCTTTCCTGAGTCCACGGCTTCATTTCCTTCTAGAATCCTGATAACATCTGGTACAGATCAAAACTGCTCAGTTTCCTCCCTCCAAGTTGCTTATTTATTCAACTTCTTATTTCTATCAATAAGAATGTCTTCTCATAGTCTTCCAGGGTTGAATGTGCAATTGTTTGTAAAATTTATTTAATAAATCCAAGTTATTCTTTCCTTTAACCTGTCTCGTGTGTCTAGTTCCCTCTTTGTATTTCCCCAGCTAACAAATAATATCTCATAATGTCTCCGGCGGGTTACTTAAATGAGGAATTGGTGGTCTAGCCTTTAGCTTCCTCCTTACCCCTCCACTGCGGCCTGAGCACAAGCAGGGTGGCTAAGAGCTTGCTTGGATCCTCGACACCAAAGGCAGTTCGTTTCTTGGCTCTGCTAGATGCCTCGCTTTGGGCAAGTTACTTAACCTCTTTGTACTTAGTTCCCTTATGGGCAGTTGGAGCTAAAAATAGTACTAATTTTAAAGTTAATATATACATGTAAAGTGTTTAGGAGAGTATCTGGCCTGTAGTAAGTCAGCAGAATGTGTTAGGTGTTATTACAATTAACATAGTACTACTGTTGTTAATGTAGATTACCTTATTCCTAAAGTAATGCTTCAATTGTATCATTTTTTTTTCCTGTGTATACTGAATCAAGTCCAAACCTCATATCTGTACATTATATTCAGAGACCTCAGAATGCCCCCAAACTATCTTTCTCAAACTCAACCCTCTCTAACCTCAATAGTAATAAAACTACAGTATTATTCTCTTATGTACTATGTGCTTTCTTGCTCCATAGCTTTCTCAATGTTGTTTTCATCGAGTGTGTCCTCTCCCTACACCCTGCCTATCCAAGATTCATTCTATATATTTTAGACTGTAGACATTGTGAGGAAAGGCCTCATGAAGCCCCACTGCTGTATTCTCAGTGTCTGCTGCTGTGCTGGCACTTTATAGCTGTTCTCATAGTTACAGGGTGGAGCTGAATGAATGAGTGAGTGAATGGATGAATGCATATGTGCATGTTTTCAGGTCTGGAGTGAGCTATTTAATCATTCTCAATTCCAGTTTATTTTTCCTTGATAAATGAGATTGGGAAATGATATCCTTTCTCATGGTAGCCTTGGGAAAGATGAGAAGTTGTATGTGAAAATGCAACAGAAATTATAAAGTACTATGTACATGTAAAATGTATTTATTCCTGCTGCTCAATTTGTATTGATCTTTCAAGATCTGGGTCAAATTGCATTTTTTTTTCCAGTCAGTATTTGCCAACCATCCCTATCCTAAGTGAAATTCTCTGTGTCTGTAATTTTATAGACATAATTAAGTAGTCTTTAAAAAAATATACTATTGCCTAGTAACATTTTGCAGTTGCCACCTTGAGAATCTTAAGAATTCTATTATGGTTTAACTTAAGTCCTAGTTTTGTATCCCCAAATGAATTATATGCTCCTGTACAACTGGGATGGTCTTTTAAAATATTTTTAACACCTGAATTTCTTGCCTGTGCTTTAATGTTTAACAGATATATTTGATTTTAGATAGTGATAGAGTTGCAAGTAGAATCAAAGATTTCGACCCTCCTTTTTCTTTCACCAAACTATATTGTCTTATTTATTTATTTATTTATTTATTTATTTATTTATTTATTTATTTTTGTATTTTTCTGAAGTTGGAAACGGGGAGGCAGTCAGACAGACTCCCGCATGTGCCCGACCGGGATCCACCCGGCATGCCCGCCAGGGGGAGATGCTCTGCCTATCTGGGGCATTGCTCTGTTGCAACCAGGGCCATTCTAGTGCTTGAGGCAGAGGCCATAGAGCCATCCCCAGCGCCCGGGCCATCTTTGCTCCAATGGAGCCTTGGCTGTGGGAGGGGAAGAGAGAGACAGAGAGGAAGGAGAGGGCGAGGGGTGGAGAAGCAGATGGGCGTTTCTCCTATGTGTCCTGGCCAGGAATTGAACCCGGCACTCCTGCATGCCAAGCGATGCTCTACCGCTGAGCCAACTGGCCGGGGCCTATATTGTCTCTTTTAAATATTTCAGCAAGAGGCAGTTTGTGGGCACGTTTCAACCCCAGAGGGGCACTTACAAATCCATGCAGAGACAAATGGTGCTGGGAGACAGTAACTTAAACCAAAGTAATCCAATGATGACCACGTCAAACATGTTCTCCCTGGTGCCTTCTGCAGTTCACTAGGTTGGTAACTAGTGTGTGTGTGTGAGAGAGAGAGCGAGAGAGAGTGAACATCTGTGTGCAGTTGTGTATGTGTGTGAAGTGTGGGTGTGCTCATTCTGCACATTTGTGATGCAGAGTTTTCACCAGAGGTTGGAAAGAAAATATCCAGCTTGATGGTTCTGGAAATTTAGCAAGGTTTTGAGTACAGTGAAGATGAAAATATAAGAAAATATTTGATAAGTATGTTTAATATTTGATAAGCCCATGCTTCAAGTTTGGTTGGAGGGGAAAAGACAATAATATTTGAGATTACAATAATATTTTACTTAGAGCAATAAATGTAATTCTAAAAATAAAAAAAAATCAGTGAATGTTTTCACCATCACAGCATGCCTATGGCAGTATGTTATGTTAGTGGGCCCAGTTCTTCCAATGTTCTCTCTCACACTAACTTCTTTTGAGGCTATGTGTAGGCATATCTATGCCCAGGAAGTGTGGCACTATTATTTTTTACATACATCTTTCTTTGACTTATATAATTGACAAATGGCAGTTGCATTAAAATACTTCAAATTATACCAAATGGAAAGCTATAAAAGTTATAAAGCATCCTCTTTAAAAAAGGCAAATGCCTCTGGGTGCTAATTGAGCCTCACGTCATCAACACCTAGGTGTATATCATTTAAATCAGATGGTATCCCCCTACTATCTAGCTAAAATCAGCTTCACTGAAGGAATATTGTAGAGTGCTGTGTGGCACAGCACTGGCCTTTGGCAGATGAATCTGGGTTTTTTTCTGATTGTAGTTCTAATGTTTCTCAACCTGTTTTCTCATTTGTAAAATCAGCTACCTCTGTTCCACTGACCACAGTTTGGCAGAGGATCAAATGAAGTTGTGTATGGTGACACTTTGAACCCAAAGAAATAGAGCTCTTCTGTTCTTATCCCTTGCAGCAGGGGTTCTGATGTAGCTAAGCAAACTTTTACTTGTTTGTCCAGGAGGGACTTCCTATGGTGTAAGGACATGGAGCCATGGGGAGGAATCTAAGGGAGGTTTGGTAGGAAGGAGGTGGTTATGTGAAAAAAACAGTCTTCTCTTCTGGTCATTCAATGAGGTGTTCAGGAAAGAAGTGACTTCTTTAACCAGGAAAGAGGGCAGTGGTGGGGATTGTAAAAAGAGGCAGATTACTAAAAAGACGATTGAATTTGCCTTTAGGAAGTTAATAGGTGGGAAGAAAAGACATCAGAGCTTTCATATGCAGATAGCAAGGAAGGAATAAACCACAGGACAAGGACACTCAGACCTTCCCAAGCTTCAGGAACCTGATACAATTTTGTATATATATGTCCACTACCTGGTGGTGGTGGTGGTGGTTCTTCTTCTTTCTTCTCCTTCTCCTTCTCCTTCTCCTTCTCCTTCTCCTTCTCCTTCTCCTTCTCCTTCTTCTCCTTCTCCTTCTCCTTCTCCTTCTCCTTCTCCTTCTCCTTCTCCTTCTCCTCTCCTTCTCCTTCTCCTTCTTCTTCTTCTTCTTCTTCTTCTTCTTCTTCTTCTTCTTCTTCTTCTTCTTCTTCTTTTCTTTTCCTCTTCCTCTTCTTTCTTCTTTCTTCTTTCTTTTTTTTTCTTTTTATTTGGTCAGAAAGACAGAGAGAGGGACAGACAGATAGGAAGGGAGAGAGATGAGAAGCATCAGCTGGTAGTTGCTTCACTTGAGTTGTTCATTGATTGTTTTTTCATACATGCCTTGATCAGGGAGCTCCAGCTGAGTCAGTGATCCCTTGCTCAAGTCAGCACCCTTGGTCTCAAGCCAGCAACCTTGGACTTCAAGCCAGTGACCATGGGTCATGTCTATGACCCCACGCTCAAGCCAGTGACCCCCGTGCTCAATCCAGATAAGCCCACGCTCAAGCCAGCAACCTCAGGGTTTTGAACTTGTTTTTTCAGTATCCCAGGGGTCAATGCTCTATCCACTGCACCACCACCTGGTCAGGCTGGCTGGTTCTTCTTAATGATTGACAGTAGGCTTCTTAAAATGGAAATGAACTGGGTGCTTCTTTGAAATGGTGTGAGTGTGTCTGTCTGTCTTAGGATGAGAGAGGTCTCAAGAAATAAAATAAAATGTTATGGAAACAAAAGTATGTACCTGAATACCTGAGATCTCATGATTTAAGGGAAGGAAAAGGAAAAGAAAGGAAAGGGGCAATAGGAGGGACAGTGCTTGGTACTGACAAGTGACCCCTGAAACTTAAGCAACTATTTAGATCCTTGATATTTTTACCAAGAGATATTAGTTATTCAACCATTTCATGAGACTAGCTATGTACCAGGCTTTTAGTTAATCTTTTACTATGCTAGTTATTCTATTTCCATGAGCTCAAACTCACTTTATATTATTAATTAGCTACATTGTGAATCAGTTGAACTGTTGGGGGGGCTATTCTTAGAATCAAATTAATATTTATAACACTTATATTGAGGAACTTGTTCCAAATTCCATTTACATGTACAGATGCCTTACATTTAATTCATTTTTAGTAAAAATATTTAATTTCATTAAACTTGGCTTCTTAAATTATAACTTTTTAAGATTCTATAAGTATATAGTTTTCTGTTTAAAAATAAAGTACATTTCCCCATCATGAATATAGAACTTTACTTAGAGACATTTTCCAGGATTACTAAACTTTCTATTTACTACTTGAACCTAAGTTCTCTTTTTAGCTTCCCTTCTTTTGATGTTATGAATCAATTTTGAAGGATCAAGTGACATTTCCTTATCAATAAAGAAGAAAGCCTCCTTGTGCAGATTTTAATCAGAGGAATAAAATAGCATAGAAGATTGTTCCTATATAATATCTATAGTAATCTTAATTTAAAATATGTTACAAGTGGAGCACACATATTTACACAAGACTTAACCATTAACAGATCAGAAAGACTACAAACTAATATGATTTGAGATGATTCCAATAGCCCAACATTCTGAAATGTGTGTATACGTATACAAACAAAAAGTTGAAGAATTTCCTAGTGTCTGATAACAGGATTAGAAGTTGATTTTCTATACTGCTTGCTTAGTGTAGCCATTGTGTACTAGTTCGAAATGAATGCAACATGATGGCATAATGTGTCCTAAAGAGCCCATCATTTAAAGGGAAATTTGACAAAGCTTTTGAATCATTTATTTTAAAAACAGAAGTACTTAATATTGCTACAACTGCAGAACCTGGGACTGCACTGGGGAAGACAGGGTTCAAGAGAAACTGCTATAACTGTCCTCAAATATTTGGGTGATCATTAAAAAGAATGAATTCATTTACTGTAATCCCAAGAAGTTGGGCCAATGACATTTTAAGGAAGTGTGTGTCAGCTCAATAAGATGTGAAGCACATGCCACTTTGGAAGGCACTCTCAGTCACTGAGAGTATAGAAGCAAGAGCTGAGCAGACATTTGCCAGGAATTCCTCTTTTAGGTTTGGAGTTTGATTAGACCAGTGGTTCTCAAACTTTTTGAAGTCAGGGCACATTTAAAATCCTACGAATAATTGTAGGCACACTATATACAAATTTCTGAGAAATATGTTATAATAATTAAATCAAATATTAAAGAAAAAAATTATAAAGTCCAAGCGTGCTTTTATGGTAATCAAATGAAATAAATATGACAAAATTAAATTTATTCTGACATTAAAAATTTTTATGTTAGAGTTTTTGAGTTATGCTTTTTAGAATTGCTAAAAAAGAGGGGTTAAAAAATAAATGACAAAAAGTTATCTTTTTATATATATAGATACATTCTTGTAAGATTTAGTAAATTTGGCAGGTCCTGGCGCAAATATATTAAGTTTTTTCATTCTTGTGTTTATGAGAAACATGAGCCTGATGTGTCCTAGCAATTTCTTCAATGTTTGGGCATATATTTGAAAGGGAAACTCTCATTTCCTCCTCAATATTCTCATTGAAGAATTCCTCTCTTTTTACTCTTAATTGTGTTGAGGGTAGAAAAGCCTAATTCACATAAATAGGATGTTGAAAATTGTAGTAAAATGTTCAAAGCTTTTGTAAATATTGCCACATACTCTTCTTTTATAGAAATCCAAAAGGCTTCAAGAGACAATTCCTTGTGTTTAATCATCAATCCACGATCAGTGGATATAGCTGCCAGTTCTTCTTCTTCTGTTTATGTAAAACCAAAATCACTTGAAGCCTCCATGAATGGGTTTCTAATCCAATTGTATTGTTCATTGTTAAGTGATGGAAAATGCTATAAATTAAATTCTTCCCATCAGCCTTCAAGTCCTATTTGATTTACACTTAACTTTTGCTCACTTCCAGAATTGGATTCTTCAATAACACGCTTCTTTTTGAGAAATCTATCCATTTTATTTGGGTGTACTTATCTAAAAATAATATAATGATGTGTTAATAATAAATATAATAATGATGTGTTAACAAAAAGAGCAGTATTTCTGTAATGAAATGGTATAATAGCATAACTATATTTATTTTTATATCTGGGCACATGCCGTGAACCAGCACAGCTAGTAATTCCAGGTCCCGAGTGGGAATAGTGTGAAATTCAGAAAATACGCAGAGTTAAGAAAATAATGGGGTCAGGAGGGCCCTGTAATTGCTGCTGGCAAGAACAAAGTGTGCCCAAAAACCGCATCTTGCTTTATTTATAGGGCAAAGTGAGGCCATTTGCAAATCAGTGGTCTCTGATCACGTTTCCAAGGCAACCCAAGAATTTTACCAAATGCAGAAAACCCCCACCGTACATATCATCTTAATTTTACACCAAACAAAGGATAGAAGAAATTTGCCTCCAGTCTTTCTGGGGAACATGGAGGGTAGGGTAAACAATCCAGCACCATAGTTTAACAACTTTTTGCATCCTAATCAGGCAAGTGAGATGGGGGGTTGGGCAGACTGTCAGCTTACTGCCAATTCCCCACACCTCTGTCCCCCCAAAATCTAAATTCCAAAAACCCTCTTGGTTTTTTGGTTTCCAACAGGCACATATTTCTCTGTAATACCATAGAGCACACCTGGAAATCTAAGGTGCACACGTTGAGAACCCCTGGACTAAGGACTGTGGAATCAGAACATTCTGTTTTTGGCCTTTTTACATACATAAAACATAAATAATTGTGTATATCTCTTAGAGGAGCACAGAGGCTATTTTTCCCAGGGATCTTCTCTTGATCCAGTCTTCCTAGTTTTTTTGTTTTAACATCATGAAGAAACATTTGCTGCTAATCTTGAAATGTTGGGCTTTCTCCTTAACTAGCTGTAATCTTATTTACAACAAGAAACTGGAAACTATGTTTAAAGCAAACAAATTAAAACAAAACAAAACAAAACAAACAAACAGGCAATTTAAGAAGTTAACCAGAACTTAGAATGAAGTACAGTATAGTAATCTTCTAAGTGAGTCTGCGATGGCATGAGATAATGTGATTAATTCTCCAGCTTCCTCTAAACAGTGAAGATGTTTTGTAATTATTAGTTTTCTGGAATCTTCTAGAGAGAAATGGAGCCCTGGACCTCTACGGGCCCCTAGATAGGGCAGAATGGAAACTTTTTCTATCACTAAGGCAGTGGGAGTGCTCACAGCATGGGCATTGGGAATGTTTTTGGATTTTATAGCCAAGTAACATAAAGACAATGGTTCTTGACATTTTGACATTTAAATCACGATTATTCTTTCCTGAAATTGCTACATGGCAGTTAATGTCAGAGTTCTTTGAGCTTGCTGTAGAACTTGCCCCTCTCCTAAAACTACAGGGGACATTTTGGTTTAGTTAGTAAGATTGGAGGTTAAGTGAGAAGTGTTGGAGTTGGGGGCATGAATGTTACTGGTTAGAATAATAATTTGCAGATTCGGTGTGCTGATGACTTGGAAAAAAGAAGTGCTGTGATAAACGTCAAAATAAAACAAGCAACAAAGAATAATATGAAGAAGAAAGTGATGGAAAAATGATAAAATAATGTTGACATTTCCTTAGGGAGACCTAATGTCAAAGGCATAAACACTCAAGCTATTTAGATGTCTCTTTTCCAAATGGAAACTTCTATTTAAGGAAGTATTTAACTGCAATGATTGAACATAATGGATGAAATATTTTGCACTTGACAGAGACTTCAATCTGAGATGAAGCTTGTACTCATATATAATGCATTAAAATATGGAGTGCAATTTCTGATTGGCCAAGTTTTAATTTTAAATTTTAGTATCTTTTGTGTATATAAATACAAACAGGAAATTCATCAAGTTGTTGTGTTTTAGGAAAACTTAGATTGAAACCGTGTATACTTCTTGCTACATTGATATTTGAAATGAGTATTCAAATAAACATAGAATATTAAACATCCTAAGGCATTGTTCTTTGGATCTTTGCTGTTCATTGGAAGTCAGAAACTAAAAATGAATATCGGATTTATTGAAATGAATTCTTATGGAAGTCTGTTTCTGCATACTGCTTAGATTTTTCCAAAACTAAATATTTTCCTCTTAATTGGAAAAAAAAATTCTTTTATTCAACTCTAGTATCTGATGGCCTAAGTCACCAATAATAAACATCATAATATGGAATTAAGAATTTTTAAAGTTTTAGTTATAGCTTTATTTGAAAATGTAATTTTTAGACAGTGAAAATAATCATGTCTGGATTATTTAGAGCACTATTTTGACAGTAGTACATTTTATATAAAATAAATAACATAGATTTAAAAAACTGATAGTGTCTCCATATAAGGAAAGGAATGCAGTTTTGGATTAAATTTTTGACAAACAATCTTTTATTATGACATTTAGTTGATTAATACTTCAACCAAAGCATTGTTTTAAAATCTCTCCTTTCACTATCCATTAGATCTGTGGCTGCAAGTGCACATAAAATCTGGCATCCACTTTGTACTCCTCTCCATTCACTTTGGGGCCATGCCAGGGCCTTGGTAATAGTGTTTAAATATAATCTAAATGCTTTGTTTTAAGAACCATCTAAGGCCAGACAGTTTTTTTTTATGTGATTTTCTTGTTGCATTTGAGTGACACACAGATAGTGTCAAAACAAACTATTTTAAGACTCAAAGGTGATAGGACAGGAATTTTGAACAAAAGAGCCATTTGCAGATTGTTTCTTTTGGTTTGAAATTATATAGAACTATTTCCCTGCTAAAACTGTTAACATCTGTTCAATCTGAAGCCTGTATAATTTTGTCAACCAGTCTTACCCCAATAAATTAAATAAAAAGAAAAAATAAATCTCAAAATTAAAATACAGTCAAAAGAATACCAAAAAATCATCTGTAATCATATCAAGCGGACATAATCATTATTAAACACCACATATATAAATTTTCATAGAGATATTCCAACATCAATATTAAATATATATACTTTTCATACAAAACTGATAATTTTTTTTTAACTTTACATATCCTTTTTACTATGTATTCTTTCTTTGAAATGTAATTTTTTGTATCAGCATAGTGTTGTATTCTTATTTGAATGGGAATTTTTTAGCATCTTTCTGTTTGAAGTTTTTGCTATAATTCTGGTCAATAATTACTCTAGTTACTAGAGGTAAAATTTGAAAGCAAGGTGTATGTTCAGTATACAAATCTTGGGATATTTTAAGAAAGTAACTTCAAGCATTTAAGTACAGCATAGAGTTCCCGTTAATAAAACTGTAAGTATTGATAAATGACTGTTAATGGGCTCACTGGGCTGGCTGCTTACTTAGGCAGCTGTATGTTGGGTCTGATCTCTGCTATGGTATTTGGAAGAAATTCCCATTTGTCTTACAAGAGATTAGTGGTAAATTATTAGCTGTAATTTGTTTTAGAACATTTTTCTCTTAAAATATACATATGAGTTTAAAGCAAGGCTAAATTTTTAAAAATCTTAAATCTGTTTTATGTTTCGAACATCTATTTTCTGATGAGTGTTATTTTGTTATGAATTTTAACCATTGTGTAGCATTTTCATAATCCATAGAACACCTTTTTTCACCACTTAAAAAGAATTATACTTGTAGATGCCTTCTACCAAGGAAAGGTATTCCAAACATGAAAATATTTATTAAGGAATTATAGGATTGTAATCAGAGTACTATCTACGATTCTGATTAGAATTGACTTCATTGAGGGTTTACCAAGGATGAGACACACTACTGAAATGCTTGTATTATCTCATTGAATCTTTAGGATTATCCCGTGAGGCAGATCTGTTCTCCCCATTTTACAGATGAAGAATCTACTGTTTAGAGAACAGAACTAAGTAGTTTTCCCAGTCAATGGCTGAGCAAGGAATCAAACTCAGATCTCTAAAGTCAGAGTTCTCAACCACCATGCATAGATACCATTTGCTTTTTTATTATGTTCATGGCATTTGGAACTCCATTGAATTGTCTCTGCACTGGCTGACGAATAAAGTCTTTGTGGCATGAATCCATGCCTGTGATGTGGTTTATGTACAAAGCAATAACATGCCTTTTGTTAAAGAGATTGGGTGTATAGAGAGAGAGATGGGCTGGAGAGTCACAGGAAGTGACAACTAACTTTCTGTTGCTTTAGTCTCTTGTGAAAAAAAAAACAACTTGGTTGTGAATTTCTTACTTTCATGAAATGTTTTAATTTCTGTAGCGTTGCCATGCATTATTCAAGATTATAAGATGATTTGAATTTCAGGAGCAGACAGATTTTCTGATGAGGATTTCAAGCTGTGTAATTATGAAACCCCATATAGGTTAAAAGTTCAGGACTCGTTAGCTTAATCATTAAAAAATAACCAATTTATAAGCCTGACATTTCATTTTAGAGGGGTAGGCTTACTGAGGGATTGCTCGATTCTGCCGCAGGTCCCACCACATACTGAGAGTGTTCACGACCACCTACCACAGAGCTTACCTTATATTATTACATCATTTGTAAAGAAAATTTCTATTTTATGGTGGCACATTTTATGCAATAAAGTAAGGCACATTTCTGGTAGTTTCCTTAACACTATTGTTGGCTCCTTAAAAATTCAAGGAGATTAATGGATGAGTGCCAACTATCAAGAAGGCTCATTGGAACCTGTTACAGCTGTCGGAGTGTACATTTCGGAAATGTATTGTAAAATTTCTTCAGGGAAAGCATACATGTTTCAGAATAAAATATAAGGAAATAAATATTCAAGTAAAAGAGGTAGCTCATAAAGGTTTATTTTTTATTGTGTAAAATATACATAACAAAATTTACGATTTTAACCATTTCTACTTGCACACAGTTCGCTGGCATTACTGACTATTCATTTATGAATATTTTAAATTTTGAATGAAATAATGGAGACATCATTGAGAATATGTTTCAATTCATAGAGATGTTTAAACCTTGAAAGCTTTTCGCTTTTCAGTTTATGTAAACGGTAACTGTGAAGTCGAGGTTTTTGTTACTTCAGGTAAGAAACATGACGTCTAGTGATACAAATGAACACTCTGCTCATCTTTGGAAGTATTGCCGGGGCATGCTTCTTTTCTTTGGGATGCGAGGGTATTGAGTGGAAAACTATATTCATGTCAAATAACCTTACCTAGAACTATTTGAAATGATTAGAGAGATCATGATCACCAAACAGTTAAAAGAGGAAAAATAAAATATGATATTTATGAGATTTTTGACTGGCATGAGGATTTTAATGCATATTATCTTGCTTTGCTAATCAAGGTGATTGAGATGCACTTGCCTGTTAAGTAGAAGTTACTTTCGACTTAGAGTTATCAGGGATTTTACATTTCTCATCTCTTCTTTTGAATGCTACATAAACCCTCCCCTTTGAACATGAGGGGAGGGGGGGTCACTATTTTTTTTTCTTAGAATATTACTGTGATATGCTTAGAATATATATACATATATATATATTATGTTTCCAGAATGATAACAAAAAAGAATTTTTTACTGGTTTATTTCATGCTTGGTGAGATTCCAACTGTCAAAACATTATAAAATTTTGAACCTAGAGGCACATTTCATTGCCAGTGTGCTAATTACTGCAGAGAACTAGAGCGAGTCATTATGTGGTAGTATTTATTAGAGCTGCCCAATTTTAATGTTTTTGGACCAGAGACACTTAAATAAAAGGTTAAGCTGTTTTGGCACAGAAGTGGGAAGAAAAAAACAGCATAGGGCATGCAACACTGTCAAATATAATCCGGGAAGGGTGGAATTAATTGAAAATTAGTCACCTACTTGCATTAAGACTCAACGTCTTATTCTCAGGGATGCTCTGAGCATGGCAGGTCTTATTCTTGATTTATTTTTATTTTGTTTAGGGTTAGGCACCTACTCTGTGCTAGGTACTGGTGATTTGAGGGAAATGTAAAAGACAAGTGTCTCCCTTCATGGAGCCTCTGTTCTTGAGGGGAAAAGAGACAGCAAGCCAAGCAGCGGCCACTGCATAGCAAGCAGTGCCCGGTGAGTGCTCTAACGGCCAGCACAGCAGAGTGAGGGAATAGAGGGTGTGTCTGCGGACGGTGGGGGGAAGGGCACGTTAAATAAACTAGTGAAAGGAAGCTCTTCTGAGGACATGCCATTTGAGAATAGTTGTGGCTGAAGATCATTTTGCATATAAAATTTTAATAGCACACAGATACCTCTCCTGTACTATACACAGTATGAATAAAATTACTATAAAATATAAAACAGAGACAATAACTCTTAAGCTATTAGATAAGCAAATATGGTAATACTCTGTTTAATAGAGGTTTATTAAATTTCTATTATGTCCAAGGCACTGATGATCCTAACTAGTTTAGGAAGGAGATAAAGTAAAGGATGTGTCTCAACATGCAGGAAAATTACAATTCAGTGTCAGTCATTGTGGTTTCCTAGGAGAAGAGGAACGAGTCATCCAAAGCGAAGTGTGTGAGACATCACAGGTTTTCTGTTTGACCAAACACTAGCAAAGTGTATTATTACATGATAATTGTTTTCAGTTTTGTCTCCTTGTCTCTACTGCTCTCCCCTCTCCCAGCCAACACTATGACGTCCTTCAGTGAAGATGGAGTATTGGTTCCAAGTACTCAGTGCACGATAGGTGCTCAGAAAAAAACTCTTTGGGTGAATGGTTTAAGTGAATGAAAATAGAAGACAGACTGTAAGCTGTTTTAAAATAAGGTTTTGAAGGAAAGTAGAGGGAAAGAGATGGTGCCTTGCATGTATTTGTAAGGGTGAAATTCATTTAAGAGTAGGAAAAAAATCCACCAAAGTTTAAGAAGAAAACAAGGGGCCCTGGCTGGTTGGCTCAGCGGTAGAGCGTCGGCCTGGCGTGTGGGGGACGCGAGTTCGATTTCCGGCCAGGGCACATAGGAGAAGTGCCCATTTGTTTCTCCACCCCCCCTTCCTCTCTGTCTCTCTCTTCCCCTCCTGCAGCCAAGGCTCCATTGGAGCAAAGATGGCCCGGGCGCTGGGGATGACTCCTTGGCCTCTGCCCCAGGCGCTAGAGTGGCTCTGGTCGCGGCAGAGCAACGCCCCGGAGGGGCAGAGCGTCAGAGCGTCGCCCCCTGGTGGGCGTGCCGGGTGGATCCCGGTCGGGCGCATGTGGGAGTCTGTCTGACTGTCTCTCCCTGTTTCCAGCTTCAGAAAAATACAAAAAAAAAAAAAAAAAGAAGAAGAAAACAAGGAACAGGGGAGAGGAAGATTTCAAGATGCAGATGAAGAGAGGAGTGAGAGAATACAGCTGCAGAAAACTGGGAGTGTGGTCACAGCACAGGCAGGGGTTGATCCCTGAAAGTTTGGACTGATGTGTTTCCTTCAGGGACAGAAGAAAAAGATAAGACAGGTCTAGTAGGGAAGAACAATTTGAGATGTAGAGGAAGTGGTCTAGTGTCACAGACTTAGTGAAAGAAAAAAGGGACAGCAGCTGGAATATAGAGAAATTCGAAACTCTGAAAGGCAGATAGGTTTTGGAATTTGAAAATTTTCAGATTTTAAGAAAATAATAGATGCAGGTACCACATACTTAGTACCACACCCCCCGTCGGTCTGGTGCAGGGAGTGGAGTTGGGGGCCTGGCTGAAAAAGGTGAAGGGATTAAGCAAAGAAAAAGAAAACTTTTAGACACAGACGACAGTGTGGGGATGGCAGGAGGGAGAGGGTGGGGAAGGTCAAGGAAGGTCAAGGAGGGGGATACATGGTGATGGGGGGAGACTGGAACACACAACGCAATATACAGATGGTGTATTGTAGAGTCGTGTGCCAGAAACCTGTGTGGTTTTATTAACCAATGTCACTCCAATAAATTCAATAAAAAATTTAAAAATACATATTAATATTTCTTTAGCAAAACATACTAATGTATATACTTCATGAGAAAAAGATGATAAATGATCTTCAGTCGGTGTAGTTTCTATGAATTTTATATATAAAAAAAAGCATAGAAAAACCCAACTGGGTGTTCAGAGCACGTCGGATGTTGGAAGGATGGGGAGGCATTGCAGACCTGTGCCACTTGCATTGTCTGTGTTTCTCTGCGGGGATAATGAAAGTATTTAAAACTTGAAAAGCAGAATGTATTTTGAGCAAAGGAGTATTTAGGGTAGTGGCTATGATATCTGAGATGGCAGAGGGGTTGCTTATTGAACCTTATCACCATATCCCTGAGCCCTTCCGGGCACCCTTCCTGAACATATGCATGGATTCCGATGCTCACTGGCCTGAATGGTGAACCCGAGCAAAGTAAACAAGAGTGGGATGGCAGGTTGATTCTTCTATCTTTACTGAATGGCACGTGTTTCTTCGGCATTGAGGATCTTACATTGTGAGCCTAGTATATAGTTTAAAGTCTTAGTTAAGAAAGGGGTGAAATTGGCTCTGCCCAGTTGGCTCAGCAGTAGAGCATCAGCCTGGCATGTGGAAGTCCCTGCTTCTATTCCTGGCCAGCGCACATAGGAGAAGCGCCCATCTGCTTCTCCTCCCCACCCCCCTCCTTCCTCTCTGTCTCTCTCTTCCTCTCCCACAGCTAAGGCTCTATGGGAGCAAAGTTGGCCCGAGTGCTGAGGATGGCTCTGTGGCCTCCACCTTAGGTGCTAGGATGGTTCCAGCCGCAACGGAGCAACGCCCCAGATGAGCAGAGCATTGCCCCCTGGTAGGCATGCCGGTGGATCCCAGTGGAGCGCATGCTGGAGTCTGTCTGTCTGCCTCCTCATTTCTAACTTTGGAAAAATACAAGAAAAAAAATAAAAGGGATGAAATTACTGAGGTTTTTAGGAGGCTTTGAGGAAACTGTGCAATTGGGCCTGGATATACATAGTAGGTAGCTGTTTACTAAATAAATGAATTATTACACTTAGTAAGGGTGAATTATTATAATTTATTATACATGAATTAGGACTGACCAAATTACTTCTTTGTATTTTTTCATGTGCATGCTTGTGCACAAACTTCTGGACTATATATTTTTAAAGCAGAATTATAATCCAGGTTTCAATATGGATATAATTTAACACATAATTTCCATATCAGTGGAGATTTGTGCTAGTTGATTTTATAATCTCAAGTGAACATAATCTAAATATTAAGTAATGAACCCTATTTATTAAAAAAATTTAAATGTTAATGGGAAAACAGTTTTATGGCTATAAATTTCTGGGTTTTTAATTTCACTTTGAAAGTATTACATATTGATGGTTGTGAAGTTCCACACGAACGGGGGTCCCTGGAGAGACCCTGGAGTAGGAGTCCAGGGGGCAGTGAGGCACAAACTGAGAGATCTCTTTGGAACCTTAGATGCCTGATCAAAAATCTAGATGAACAACAGCAATAGAGTATAAATTAAGGCTCGAAGTCTCTGAACAGGGGAGAGTAAATCTCCTTTTATAACTTGAGAAGCCTGTTTGACTAGGTTAAAAGAAAATATTTTAATATGAAGACAGATTTTCAATGTACACTCTTGTGTTTTATAGTATATGATTTATGTTTAAATGTCCTTCATATTGAGGAATATATGTATTTTACTACTTTGCTTTTGACATTATAAATAAAGCACTTACACATTCAGGTCATTGACTTGCAGAACGATCTCTCAGTATTAGAATGTAAACACAAATGAAGATAATCTATGATGGGCAATTCATTGATTAAATCATTATAATAGTGAAATAATATAATTAAATAACCTAAAGTTGTATAAAATACATTTTAAATTTCTTAATATTTCTAAGAACTGTAGATATTTATCATAGCAGATAATTCAGTTTTCTATATTTTTTCCCAGAGATTTACTTTCAAAGTATAATGTAAAATTCTTCTATTAGAGAATTTTACCAGAGAAAGTTTGTATGTAAAATTGCCTTCTCAAGGGCATGATATATTATCTTATGTTTTCAACGTGTGTGTGTGTGTGTGTGTGTGTGTGTGTGTATTTTTCTGAAGTTAGAAGTGGGGAGGCAGTCAGACAGACTCCTGCATATGCCTGACCAGGATCCACCCAGCATGCCCACCAGGGGGCGATGCTGTGCCCATTTGGGGCCTTGCTTCATTGCAGCCAGAGCCGTTCTAGCACTTGAGATGGAGGCCATGGAGACATCCTCAGTGCCTGGGCCAAATTTGCTCCAATGGAGCCTTGGTTGCGGGAGAGGAAGAGAGAGACAGAGAGGAAGGAGAGGGGGAGGGGTGGAGAAGCAACTGGGTGCTTCTCCTATGTGCCCTGACTGGGAATCAAACCTGGAACTTCCACACACCAGGCTGATGCTCTGCCGCTGAGCCAACTGGCCAGGGCCTTCAATGTTTTTTTAAGTCAGAAACTATGAAGTCTTTTACAATGCTGTTCCTTTCAAGAAGCTATAATCAAATATCACCTACATTGATAATTATTTCTATGAAAATCTTTTAAAATATTTTTCTTAAGTGCTTTAATTTATCTATCTGGATTAAGAGATGATAAAAGAAATGTTCCTCCCATTTAAAAATCTTATTGTGGTGGTTGGGGTTCTGTAATTTAATATTTTGTACTATAAATATAGAACTCAGTTGAAATAGAGGTGATGTTCTTTTGAAGCAAGATACATAGAGAATGTGCAAATAAGTTTGTTGCATTTCTATTGGTATATGTATTTTCCCTTCATTTTTTTGCCCATTAAAAAAAAATGCCTTGTTTCCAGAACTGTCAGAGTGTTCTGAAATGCATGGATAGCCCCATGACTTTGGTATAGTTCAGATAGAAGAATTCAAGAACTTTTAGGTTTGGACTTATAAAATGTGAGTAATCAATAAATAATTTCTACAAGGTGTAGAACATAGTACAATGTTCTACATGGATTAAAAAAGTGAACAAGAGAGGAAACATAAATGAAATGCTGCCTGGCAACTAGCAATTTTCTGTGAGTATAAGGCCGACTTTGTCATTCTAGAATGGTATTTTTTTGCATATTTATTCTACTTAATATTCTCTTGTTTTACTTTCATGATCTCTAGATTGCAGTACCGTAGTACATGCTACCTTTTGTTTTCTTTAAAGCTCAGCTACTGTTAAACACAGTGGACCATCTGTTTAGTGGCCAGTGAAGCAGGTGACCTCTCTGTGGTAGTGTCCTGTATCTGAAGTGTTCAGTTCTTAATACATATCTCTATAGGTTAGATCCCCATTTCGATAGTACAGCATGGAGGAGGCATCTTAAGGTAATTGAAATTAGACAAAATAAAGATTTCTAATTTATAATATTAAGGAGTTGTAGGCTAAATTTTAAGGGTCATTGTACTTTTGCATGCTTAGAATTTTATAGTTGCCTCAGGATTAAACCTATCCTAAATAAAGGATTATTAACTTTAAACGATTTTAAATATGTAAGTGATGGAGGAATAATGGTAATGGCGTTTTTAAAAGTTCCATCATTTTGTTTTGAACAGGCTAAAGAAGTCATGGCTAAATATTTTTATTTTTTAATTAGATTTATTGGAGTAACATTGCTTAATAAAATTATAGAGGTTTCCAGTATACAATTTTGTAATCATCTGTATATTATATTGTGTGTTCACCACCCAAAGTCAAATATTCTTCCATTACCATACATTTGACCCCCTTTACCTTATGCTATGCCCCCAGTCCCCCACCCTCTGGTAACCGCCATATCATTGTGTGTGTCTGAGCTTTTGTTTGTCTTGTTTGTTCACTCATTGCTTTCAGTTTTATATCCCACATATGAGTGCAATCATATGGTTTTACAAAGCAACAATAATCAAAACAGCACAGAACTGGCAGAAAAACAGACACACAGACAACAGCACTGGAAGCACAGAAATAAACCCACATGTGTATGGGCAAAGAATTTTTGACAAAGGAGCCAAAAATATAAAATGGAGAAATAAAAGACTCTTCAATAAATGGTGCTGGGAAAATCGGAAAGCGACATGCTAGACTGATATTTGTCACCATACACAAAATTTAACTCAAAATGGATCGAAGACTAAAGATCTGAAACAATAAATTACATTGAAGATAACATAGGTACTAAACTTATGGACCTGGGTCTTAGAGAGCATTTTAGGAATTTGACCTCAAAGGCAAGGGAAGTGAAAGTAAAAATAAATTAATGGGACTACATCAAACTAAAAAGCTTCTGCAGAAAAGGACCAATGGCTTCTGCCAGCACTTATGTCTGGCATAAAGCTGTCCCTCTAGCTCTTGCCTGGATGCCTGACAATCCGGTTTCTTCCTGTATGTACCTGGTTCCTTTCAAGCTGCTGCCCTATTACTGAAGCTCATGAAGAGTAAGTCTGAGTAGGTCTGTGTGCAGGTCCTTTAAGAGGAGCTGCCTGGAACTCCAACTGTTCTCTGTCTCACTCTGCCATAATCCCTGCTAGTTTTTAGAACCAGAAGTTATAGGACTTCTCTTCCTGGCTCTGAAACCCTGGGCTGGGAGGCCTCGCTTCTCAGGGGGAACCTCTGAAGCCAAGATAGCTTTCCAGATTTTCAACCACATGTGGGGGTGGGACCAGCCCACTTTGCATCTCTGCCCCTCCCACCAGGCTCTGTGTGGCTTCTTTAATGTTCTAGTTGTAGGATTTCCATTCAGTCAGATTTCAGGCAGTTCTGAATGATGTTTATGATGTAGTTCAGTTGTGATTCTGTTGTGGTTGTGGGATGATTCAGCAGGCAGGTGCCATACATGAGTTTCCATTCACCTGACTCATACTGTTCACCCTGCCCTGGTGGTTCCCTGAGACCCACCCAGCTTGTGGGCCCAGCCAAACCATGTTTTCCATACAAACAGCCTCTCTTTCTTCATGCTTTGGACTTTCCTAAAATCTCTCAAACAAGCAACATCTGGCCTCTGCATACCCCATCACTCTTGTTATGTGGTCCCAGATCTGGCAGTAGCAGCAACTGGCCTTGGTGTACAGTTTGTACACCTCTAAGACCAGCACAAGTAACTGCCAACTACACATTGCTCTATAGGTCCTGCTGGGTGGCCCCAGGCAGGGCATAGGCAGTGGCTGACCTTGTACCTCCCAGGAGGTCCCAGAGCCAGTGCTCCTGGTGGATAGCTTCAGTCCATGCTAGATTACAACCCTACAACTTTCATTAGCAATACACTCAAGGGGTGGACTTGGTGAGCACCAAAGCCCCAACTGAAGCAAGTCCTGCTCTGTAGGGCTGACTCCTGCACAGCAGCTCTTTCACTGTAGTTGCAGCCAGGCCTCAAAGCTGACTGGCCTAAAGGTCAGTTCCTCCCAGGGACACCAACAGCAATCATGGCTCCACTAGAACAGGACTGTGCAGACAACCCACAGAGAAACAAAGAAGCACCCAGCTTGGGTGACTGGGGAAACAGTGGCACTGGGCCCCATAGGACATCCACTACACAAGGCCACTCTACCAAGTCCAGAAGATGTAGCAGCTCTTTCTAATACATAGAAACAAACATGAGGAAGCAACCAGAATGCAGAGACAAAGACACCTGTCCCAAATAAAATAACAGGAGAAATCTCCAGAAAAAGAACTAAACAAAGTGGAAGCAAGTAATATATCAGATATAGAACTCAAAATAGTGGGTCATCCCTCGTAGTCTAGTGGTTAGGATTCAGCCACTCTCTCAAAACACTGGTTATGGGATATTCAAAGACCTTAGTGAGAACTTTAATGAAGAAAAAATAAGCATAAAAATGATATAGAAACCATAAAAAAGAACCAGTCAGAAATGAAGGATACACTAACTGAAATGAAGAATGATTTACAGAGAATCAACAGTAGAGTAGATCAAGCCGAGGAGCAAATCAGCTATTTGGAATACAAGGAAGCAAACAAAACAAACAAACAGACAAATAAAAACAACACCCAATCAGAACAGCAAAAATATAAAAAGAATCCAGTAAAAAATAAAAATAGTCTGGGGCAACTTCAAGCATACCAACATTTGCATCCTGAGGGTCCCTGAAGGAGGAGAGAGAAAGAAATGGAAAAACTATTTGAAAAAATGATAGAAAACTTCCTTTACCTGGTGAAAGAAATAGACATACAGTCCCAGAAGGTCTCAAACACAATGAACCCAAAGAGGCTTACACCAAAATACATCATAATTAAAATTCAAAAAATTTAAATGCAAAGAGAGAATTTTGAAAGCAGGAGAAAAGCAGTTAGTTATTTACAAGGGAGCTCCTATAAGACTGTTAGCTGATTTCTCAATAGAAACTTTGCAGGCCAGAAGGGAGTAGCAAAAAATATTCAAAGTAATGAAGAGTAAGGACCAATCCTTCACCACAAAACCAGTATTACATGAAATGTTAAAGGGTCTTTAAGAAGAAGAAGATCCATCAACCAGACAGGTAATAACAAGTGTTGGAGAGGTTGTAGAGAGAAAGGAACCCTCATTCACTGTTGGTGGGAATGTAAATTAGTACAACCATTATGGAAGAAAGTATGGTGGTTCCTCAAAAAATAAAGGATAGAATTACCATATGACCCATCAGTCCCTCTACAGGGTATCTACCCCCAAAACTCAAAAACAGTGGTATGTAAAGACACATGCACCCCCATGTTCATTGCAGCCTTATTCATAGTGGCTAAGACTTGGAAAAAACTAAAGTGTCTCTCAATAGAGGATTGGATAAAGAAGATGTGGTATCAAATATATAGTATATACAATGGGATACTACTCAGCCATAAGAAATAATGACATAGTGACATTTATGACAATATGAATGGACCTTGAGAACATTATACTGAATGAAATAAGTAAATCAGAAAAAGCTAACAATTGTATGATTTCACATGTAGATGCGATATAAAACTGAGACTCGTGGACATAGATAAAGGTGAAGTGGTTACCAAGGAGAAAGGGATGTGGGGGAGGGGAAACATAAGAGGAAGGGTATAAAGAGGGACGATTTATAAGGAGATGGAAAATGATTTGACCTTGGGTAATGGGTAAACAAGATAATCAACAATTCAATGCTATAGAAATGTTTACTTGAAACCTATATACTCTTATTAATCAATGTCACCCTGATAAAGTTAATTTTCTAATTAAAATTTAAAAATAAAGCTCAAAAATATGAACAATAAAATGGTAATAAATACATATCTATGAACAATTAAATCTAAAAAAAAACAAAATAAACGAACAAGCAGAACAGAAACAGACTCATAGATATAGAGAACATTTCGATGGTTACCAGAAGGGAGGGGGGGTGAAGGGCTGGGAAGAAAGGTGAACAGAATAAGTACAAGTTGAGTGTCACAGAATAGCCATAGGCATATAAAGTACAGCATAGGGAAAATAGTCAACATGTGTGGTGTCGGATAGATACGAGATTTATCAGGATGATCACTTAGTAAGTTACGTAAAGTCTAACCCTGGCTTGTACACTTGAAACTAATATAATACTGTATGTTAACTATAATTGAAAAATAAAATGATTAAAATGTGAAAAAATAAAAATAAAAAGCTTCTGCACAGCAAAAGAAACTAGATAAAACAAAAAGGCAACCAACTGAGTCAGAGAAGGTATGTGCAAACAACAGCTCCGACAAGGGGTTAATATTCAAAATATATACTGCTCACAAAAATTAGGGGATATTTCAAAATGAATATGAAGCAATAAAATATCCCCTAATTTTTGTGAACAGTATATAAAGAACTAATATAACTCAACAACCACAAAACCCAAACAATCTAATATAAAAAATGGTCAGAGGATCTAAAGAGACACTTCTCCCAAGAAGACATACAAATGGCCAACATGTATGTGAAAAGATGTTCAACTTTACTAGCTATTAGGGAATTGCAAATCAAAACTGCAATGCAATTCACCCCATACCTGTTAGAAAGGCTATTATTAGCGAGACAAGTATAACAAGTGTTGGAGAGGATGTGGAGAAAAAGGAACCCTCATTCACTACTGGTGGGAATGTAAACTGGAATGTCTATGGAAGACAGTATTATGACTTATCAAAAAAATTAAGAATAGTTACCATATGACCCAACAACCCCTATTCTGGTTATATACCCAACAACTTTGAAAACAATTATTTGTAAAGTTTATGTACACCTATGTTAGTTACAGCATTATTCATTGTGGTCAAGACAGAAGCAACCTGTGTCCTTAGATGATTTTTTAAAAAATATGTGATTATATATATATACACACACACACAAACATACATACATATATACTAATTAAACCAGAAAATAAGAACCTTCTAAAAATCAACATATACTCAGTGTTCATATTTCACTGTTTTACAATTTTTTTTTTCAAATTTTTAGTTTGTGTCAAAATCTAAATAAGGTCCTTGCTCTTTCTGTGATTAAATTATATGAGCCAATACTTCACTTTTACCTACATTAGTTTGGGTGTCTGTCACTTATCACCAACCTGCCGTGACAAAAGCAGGGTGGTTGGTCAGTCAGTTCAGTGATTCCACAAAGAACAACAGAAGACAGCTCTCCTGACTTAAATTATTTCAGAAGAAACTAGACAAAGTGAGAATATGCACATAAGCATTCCAGACTATTTGAGACTAGTTATTCCAGTGATACCATTATGTATGAAATGAAAGCTCTGATAACTTCTTCACTGTAATTTATAAAAAAATAATCCCAACCAACAAAACAAAAATCATGGCAAGTCATCAGTATCTATCTGATACCTAATCACTTTGCTTGTAGATTCACCGTTCCCTTTCCATTTTGACAATATGTTATAGTGATGTACTGTAATTTTCATTTTAGAGGCTATACAACAGAAATGATATTACATTTAATGGCTGAATAGCTTCTGTGTTACAATTAGAGGTATCCTAAGCAATGAGAGGTGGTAAATTATCCTTTAAAAACAAAATTACAGGACACTCACAAAGAGCTAGCTTTTAAAAGGCTTACCAACAAGACCTTCTTAAAGTGAATATGGAGTATATCTTCCTAATCTCTACTAAACTATTTCAATTGAGTTTATAGTTGCTTTTGGAAGGAATGCTCTATAGAAATCTTAGTTTTCAGAAATTGAATGCAGAACTATTGGAGATAATAAAGTATTAAAAATAGATTAGTAGTTACGAACCAATCATTTTTAAAATTTTAATTTAATAAAGGATTCCTGTCTCTACCGATGACTTTGTATTTAAAACTAGTAAAGTTTAATTCTCTGTGACACTGACATTTTAAGAACAATTTTTTAAAATGTGCTATTTGAAAATCAATCATATTTCTAGTGGGTAGAGTCTTTTTTCCTGTGGATGTTGCTAGAAAAGAATTTTGGTTGTCATTTTAAAAATATGCTTTTTAAGCTATTTCAGTTTTTTCAAAATTCTAAAAGCAGATGCTGTTTTTCTTTCCATTTCTGCTGCTGTTAACTATGAAACTGATTATTCCTGGCATTTAATCAATTAAAACGTAAATTGTAATCCAGACTACTTTGTTTTGCAACCAGATTTCTGTGCAAAGCATATGGGAAGAATGAGTGAAATTTGCAAGACATTTTTAGAGAAGAAGATGGTTTTCTATGAAAGAGGAAGACTTTGGAATGCTTAGTTCTTTGTAGCTGAATTAAGGCATCTTAACTCCCTTTTTCACTTCAGGTTTAGCTTCCCAAGATCTGAAGGATCAAGTCCACAGCCATGCGTCTTGTGTGTATGGCCTTGACTAGTCTTTCCTGCTTATTTTCCACACACACCGTCTCCACACACACCGTCACCCCACACTCCTCCTCTGAGACTCTCTCTGGATATGACTTTCACTTTTTCTTGAACCTGAGGGTGAGCTATGATCCTCACTGCCAGACACATTCATATACATCTCCTGTGATTCTGCTGCTGTGGTCAGAGTTTCATCCTTTGAGTTCCCACTCCACATTGCATTGAGTCAAATTCAACCTGTCATAGAATTCTGTAATTATCTGCCTGTTCCACTAAAGCACTATTTCTTAGTGTGGACCATCAGACTTGCCTGACAAGCATACTCATGGGACTTGACTCTGATATACTGAAGCTATTTTTTTTCAGGGAATGAGCCATAGATTTACATTTTTAACAAGCACTATAGAAAATTCTTATGTATACTAACACTGGAGCATTACTGCATCCAAGTGCATACTTTAGAGTTAGTGACTGGTTCTTACTTTTTTTTTTTTATCAGTGCTGCACATTTATTAGATGATCCATAAAGGCTTGGCAAATAAATGTTGAGATGTGGAGGCCTATACTATCCCTAAGAGGTAATCAGTATCTCCAGTCTGGTTGCTGTTGGCCCACTTATTTATGGTATTGAGCTTAGAATATAGTGCTTTCCTACTCAGAGTGTGGTCCACAGACCAACATCATCTGCATCACCTAGAAATGCAGCATCTTGGGCCCAGCTCGTGACTTACTAAGTTACAACTTGCACTGTAACAAAAACCTGTAGTGATATGTATGAACATTAAAATTTGAGAATCATTCTCTTAAAGGGCCAGGGTTACAATGCATTCTTGGAATTGAATCCATTAGATAAAGAGTGACTATTTAATGAGACTATGGAACTTGCATCATTACGAGATGTGTACTGAAAGACTGGGAGCTTTGAGGAGAAGGCAGTGGGAATGGACTGTTACACAAATCACGATGTGCCTTGGAAGAGGCGTGTGTGGCTACGGCTGCCTGATTTCTTTAAACTGACGTAGGTTGGGATGGAACACTGGGGAGAAATTTTCACTTTTCTATTGCTTCTACCAGGATTTTCCTGAGTGGAATCTGTGCCTGATTCCTTACTAATTGTAGAGTGATGGCAGGTTTAATAAGGTGATCTAAGATTTAGAAACAGAAAGTAAGTACCTTTGTGGGAAACCCAAACATTTTTTAACGGTAGGAAATACAGTTTGTCTGTAAAGTCATGGTGCACTTTTGACCAGTCACAGGAAAGGAAGAAAAGACGATAGAAATGTGAAATCTGCACCAAATAAAAGGAAAACTCTCCCAGTTTCATACCTATTCAGTGAAGTTTGATGTGGGCTCACGCACAGATTTTTTAGGACTCCTTAGGTAGCTATCCCGTATAGCCTCTGCAGACTCGTCACTGACTGATGGCCTACCAGAATGGGGTTTCTCCACCAAACTGCCGGTTTCCTTCAACTGTTTATCCCCCAAGTAATGTTATTCCTATGTGGTGGCACTTCATTATAAACGTGCTGATATTCACATTGCACTTTGGTCACGGATTTGAATTTAGCGAGCCGCAGAACACACTGAACTTTCCTCTGTACCATCCACATCTTAACTGGCATGGCCGTGGGCTGCTCCGCTGTATACATGGTGTTACGTCATCATCTGTGCATGTGCATATGCTGCCGCATCATCCTACAGAAACTGGGAGGGTTTTCCTTTTATTTGGTGCAGATTTCACATTTCTATGGTCTTTTGTTGCTTTCCTGTGGCCGGTCAAAAGTGCACCATGACTTTACGGACACACTGTAGATTCAGTGGACACCTGAGATGTGGGTACACAGGTCTAAGACATTTTGGCTTAATATTAAAATATTTCTAACTTTTAAAAAAATCCAATCAATATGCCTACATGAGTAAATAATTAAAATTTATTAGTTACTTCCAGAGGGTTTTCCTATTACTTTAATGTACATGCTTGTAAATGCTAAGTAAGAAACTGTTAAGTGTTTCCGTTTTCTCTCCTCTTTAGAGTGCTCCTCCCATTCCCACTCCCCATCTTATTAGCCCACTAGTGCAAACAGGTGGAAGTCTCTTTCCTCTGATTTCAGTTCAGCCAGTTTGGGGGTATGGTGAGTTCAGTGGCGACCTGGATTGAAGAGAGGAATGGCTAAGGGGTTCAGGAATGAGCAATGGACACCCGAGTCATGCTGCGTCATGTAAATCAGTATACTGTTACAGAGTGAGCAGCAAGAACTGTGGCAATCCCAATGCCAGCCGAAGGTGGGCAGGCGGCCAGACCGCGGGACGGGGAAACAAAGACCTTGAGAGCAGCGGACTTAGCGGGAGGGCGGGCTGCAGTGGTGGAGGTCGGGTGCCTTGTTTCTCTGGCGGGTGGAGCGGCAGTAGCCTGGGTGCAGCTGCTGTGGTTCTGTCCGCCACTGACAACCCGGGGCACAGCCTCAGCTCAGTGAGCTCTCAGCGTCTGTGCTCCGTGGCCACGGGGATTGACGTTTGTGATGACAGTGGTGCTGAATCACCTCAGACCAAATTTGCATGTATTGTATGTTTTCTGATGTTCTGTGAATGTTTCTAATTATGGCACCTGTGGTTTTCAGGGCTGGTGTCTAATTCAGACTGGTTTAAAGTGTTACTGTTATGAATCATGGAAGTTTCAAGGAACCGTAGGGCCAGAAAGCAGCGCTCATGGGAAAGGAAAGTCGGAAGGGGGCTGTTTTCAGGACCCGAGGCAGTAATTCTCGCAGGATTTATATGACTTTATTCGTCTGTACGTCTCTCTGGGGGCTCTCGCCTCTGTCTCCTGTCTCTCTTCCCTTTTCCCCTTGATTAGCTCTTACTCCTTACTGACCTTGCACATGGCCTCCCTCCCCAGCAGTGTCACGACTTATTAGGTTCAATATCCACTGTTGACGGGCAATAGTCTCTTGAGTCTTGGATTAAATTCAAAAGGGAGAGGGAGTACCCGATTTCTTTATCTCTGTAAGCCAAGCCAAAAAGGTGTGTGGCAGCCTTTGAGAGATATGTGTCCCTGGTCAGTCAGCTTTGCTGAGTTTGAGGTACGTCATACACATGTAAACCTGCTTCCCTCAGAGACAGCAGAAGCATCAGGTAATAAAATATATATGTACCCTTGCATTTTAATCATCATTACCCATTACATATTTAGTTACCAACAATTATACAGCTCTCTTTCCAAGACACATTTGGTAGAATTTAAAATCATGAATAAAATACACCTTGAGAAAATGTATTAAATAGTAGAGAGACAATGGCTGGTTAACCCAAACAGTTTATTCTCTAACAGTTTTGAAAAGAATGTATTTATAGTTGTATTTTGTAATATTGTTGAACTTACTACTTATTATCTGACTTTATTTTATAAAGACATGGTTCTGATGAAACTTTTTTTTTGGTATTTTTCTGAAGTTGAAAATGGGGAGACAGACAGCCTCCCGCATGCACCCAACTGGGATCCACTGGCATGCCCACCAGGGGGCAATGCTCCGCCCATCTGGGGCTTTGCCCTGTTACAACCAGAGCCATTCTAGTGCCTGAGGCAGAGGCCACAGAGCCATCTTCAGTGGCTGGGCCAACTTTGCTCCAATGGAGCCTTGGCTGTGGGAGGGAAAGAGAGAGACAGAGAGGAAGGAGAGGGGTAGGGTGGAGAAGCAGATGGGCGCTTCTCCTGTGTGCCCTGGCTGGGGATCGAACCCGAGACTCCTGCACGCCAGGCCGACGCTGTAGCACTGAGCCAACCAGCCAGGTCCATGATGAAATTTTTTAGAAGCACATCTTGTGAATTACTTTAGTTGAAAGTAGTTTTTTATAATAGCTATAATTGAATATTTCATAGCAAACAAGGCTAATGTGGACTATTTGTAGACATATATGTTTTCAAAATCTTGTGGATTAGCAAAGAGTTGAGGAATTAGGGCAAGTGCTTTCAAATACTTATTTCTTTATTTTTGAAATTAAAGCTGATATTTGAATAGACAGAAAATACGAGTGAGTGTTTTTGATCATCTTAATAATAGATATCTCAAGTATAAATGAACTAATTCAATTCACTGTGATTCTATATGAATTGATGTGTTTTTAGTTAAAACTTTAATTTTGATGAAAATGCGGGTCTTTTTAGCCACATGTAACCTTCTGGTTATTTCATTTTGCATTTTTACACATTTCTTTATAACCCAAACTTTTTAAAATTAAAACATTTTTATTCATTGTTTTTATTTACATTAAAGAGATAAACCAGAAGTATTATTAGTCATATAGTAATCTTTTTTATAACCATGAATTTCAGGATGATATACAATCATTCTTAATGTGTTTCTTAATTAGATGAATATTCCATCTCTTTATAGGAGTTAAATTCTAGGAAGTTAGTAACCACTTGAAAGTTTGGTGTGAATATATAAGAACAACATAGGACACAAACTATTTAAATACTATTCTATAGTTGTGAATAAAGACCAGGAGAAAGGTGCCCATTCATATCCCACTTCTCTGCTTCTTTTTTCTGTTAAACAATTTAAGCATTTGTCTCTTGAAGTTACTTTTTTAAGGTTTCTTGTCAGTATCTGCAAGAAGCATGTAACAATGCTGCTTTTATAGGATTTTTATAAAGGTCAAATTATAATACAGAAAACTCTCTCATCTAGCAGTACATTAGTTGGTGTTTGGATTAATTATGCTAAAGTGATCATTGAAATTTCATTCTTAAAGTTTTAAATTACTGTAGCCAACAAAAACATCTGAGTATGAGGTAGTATCTCTTATTCATCACCATATGTAACCAAAGCCGCGTTGGGTTCATCACTGCGTGGGATTCTCTCTGCTCTGGCCGTCCACGGGGCACCTTTCACAGTCATGGCCGTCACTGGGTTTTTGTCTGCAGTCTGTCTGCCCTAAAATGAATGAAAGAATGGTATTGAGACTTTTAAAAATTAAATGTGATAAAGATAAAAACTGCATATTGCTTAACATTTAAACAACAATTAAAATTATTCAGTCAGTTGGGAAAAGCATACCACTGAACAATGTGCTATATGATATGGGAATCAGATGGTTCATGATTGGAAAAAGAAAAACAACGAATTTATGTCTTTTGTTTTTCTAGTGAGTTCTTGAAGCAAAAGGGAAACATTTAACTTAAAAAGGAAGTGTTTGCCCAGGAATCTTGATCAGACACGGCAGGTTTGGTTCTGTCGGCAAGCAGTCGGCACACAAACCTTAGCCAGTATCCTGCTGATTCGAGGCTTGACCAGGAGGCACGGCAGTATGCTGGCTATGTTAGCTGATGAGTTCCACTGCTTTGATAGAGACCAGATGACTGGCTTAAACAGGAGAGGTTTATTTCTCTCTCATGGAAAAGTCTGAGCTGAAGGTGATTTTAGGAATGGAAGCCAAGCAACTATGCTTTCAAAAGGTCTGTCTTATTACTCTATCATGCTTTAGCAGTGGCTCTTATTGCGGGAGGGGAAGAGAGAGACAGAGAGGAAGGAGAGGGGGTGGAGAAGCAAATGGGTGCTTCTCCTATGTGCCCTGGCCTTAAATTGAACCCAGGTCCCCCGCACGCCAGGCCGACGCTCTACCGCTGAGCCAACCGGCCAGGGCAGCAGTGGCTCTTAAACCTGTCTGTACATTAGATTTATCTGGGGAGCTAAAAAAAAAAAAATAAGTCTGGGATTTATATCGGATTATAATTTAATCTCTGATAATTAATACTACCCAGACCTACTGAATCAGAATCTGTGGTCAGAACTTAGTCATTAGACCTCACCTAGCTGCGAGGGAGGCTGGGCAGACAGCTCTAGCTGAGGGCAAGGGTGCAGCTAAAACTCGGTTGGTTTTATTATTGAAAAGACAGTAGCTACTAGGGGATGATTAGTTTTTATCTGCTATTTAGAGTTTGAGACACTCAAGTATTATATAATGATATAAGGCCATTTGGGAGAGAAGAAAAGACAATGATGGGGTGTGAGGCCAGTTAGCATAAGTAAAATTGGGGTGCTGCTCTACTGAATACCTACAGAGGCACGAACTCCAGCCTGTTAGAGTCAAACACATGAAAAGGGCTAGGTCTTCGTGAAATTGAAAGGGCTCCTTTAAAGTGGCAGCTCTACCAGCTGTTGCCATTCAGGAAAGTGAAGTAGGTCTTTACAGATCCAGATAGAAAGCTAGATCCTTACTGAACGGTCAGCCAGATTTAATGTACCGTTAACTTGGATATGGTTTAACAGCCACTTAAAAATTCTGACCCCATTTTTATAGCACAATATTTAGAAGACAGAGCATTTTTCTCATTTACAAAATTATATTCCTCAAGAGTCAGTCTAATATTTAAAATTATAAAAAGAAATTTGCTAAAAATGACAACAACAGAAGTTGTATTAATAGTAGTCTTTTGGCCATTTTGAAAAACTATATGCGGTGCTTTGGTATTAAGTTATACTTAAATTAATTTTACATTTTTTAGTAGTGCTTATAAGACTCAGTGGATAAACTTTTAGTGAATAAGCTAATGGATTTTAGCTGCTTTTATTTTAACAATGGTTTTGTGATCTTTGTGACTGTGCACTTGGTCTGCAGGGGCACTTTGTAAACTGTATGACACTGTACTGGTATTTTCTGTGCTTTGCACTGTATTTGGCACACGGGTATTCAATAAACAAATGCTGAATAAATGATAACTTTGTTAAATAATCATTATTAGTGTTGCAACCCTAATATAACACCTTAATAGATTTTAATGAAAGTAGCATCAGTAGGAAATTAGAAATCAGATAGAAATTCTGATATCCTTTTCTCCTTTTAATAAACTAAGTAGATTTAAATAAGCTTTTTAAAAATTCATTGACAAATATTGGCTGTCACAGATTGTTTGTTAATTACTTGGTAGAAAGTTAACTCTTTTGCTTTGTTGGTCAAGATGTTATTCAGTGAATTTGCCATGACTTTATAATGACATAAGATATATTTCTAAAAATGTCTAACTTGTCTGTTGGAATACACTTGCTTATCTGGTAACATCTGGTTGTCAGATGCGTTGGCAGTGGCAGCTTCTTGGATGACAGTGCTGTTGGATTAGATGGGCTAACGTTCCGGGCTTACTTCTGTGCCCATTGCACAAATGGAAATGTATTCCTATTATCTGTGACAACTTTTGTCTCCAAACTGCTTGATTAGTGAGACAGATGAAGCTTGTGGGCTGATATATGCTCTCAGAGTTTGGACAGGTATTGTAATTTTTTACTTTTATTGATTCTAGATAGTGTGATCCTTATCAGTGTGGAAAGGGAAATACCAAGACTTTTGTGAGTGCTTAAATTTCTCAAATTACCATGTCTGTAATGCATTCACTGTGTAGGGCTGTGTAGAAACATCCTCTGCATGTGGGCAAGACGCTGTCCTGCTGCCCCTTGGTCATTTAAAGAGGGACAGAAGATGTGGCCTCTGCATCCCACTCTTACCCTGCTGTTTTATTTGGCTAAAAATGGTGGGTCAAGGATGGTGGCTGAGAATTAGCATAGGAAGGGTGATTGTTCATCAGCATTTAGTAATTGAAGTATAATTTTTGACACTTTATCTGTTTCTGGAAAATGAGTAGTTGATATCCCATATATAACAATTTGGCCACTACTAAATGTGGAAAAAAATATTTCCTCGGTCAGCTATCATTTATTTATATATTTATTTATTTTAGAAAAATTAGCTGGTTGTTAGAAATTCATCTTTTTGTCCCAACACAAGCTTATAGATGCTATTGCATAAATTTTTAACAAAGTAAACTACAGTGGTTTTAAGGGGACATGGCCCTTGATGCTGCTTCAGTTCGTTTTGTATTTATTTAAGAAATGTATTAAAAATAAGAATTGTACATTGTAAGGCCAGTGGTCATGGCCAGGGCCACCATCAAAGCAGCCTCCTGGCCCATGCAGGTTCACATTGGATTCGGACAGTCGGTAAAGAAACAATGGAGCCCAAAACTGATAGGCCATTTTCTTTCATTCTAGCTTGCACCCAGTGGGCAAGTAAAAACACACACTGGGCTCTAAAACCCACTCACATTCAGTGCTCACAAAGCCACTGACTTATCCGAGTTTCCTAGAATCAAAGGTTTCTAGCTCACCAGCCTTATTCTCCTCAGTTCCCCATCTCCTTCCTTCTCTCTACACAAACTACACAAACTGGCATCTCACTCAGCACTCGCCATCTTGGCTGCTTCTCCTGGCCTACTTCACGTGGCCTCCTTCTGCTCCCTGCTCTGCTCTCTTCTCTAATGATAATCTTAGGAACCAAGAGCGCAAGCTCCCGTTCTGCCCCTATTTTATAGTGTAGAAATCCAAACCTTTAATCCAATATACAAAATAGGGAAGTCTCCACTACAAAGTCACCTTCTGAGGCATGATAGGATTGTACCACCCCACATCAAAAACAGGTGGGAAAGGCTTAATCCCAAAACCAAGCACCAGGCTACAAGGATTCTACCTGCCCACAGAGACACACATTAATATCACCTGGGCCACAGCCTCCTCGTGGGCAGCGCCGTCTTTAACAAAGTGAGCATAATATATTTTATCTACCCAAGAATCCACCCCTATGCTCACTTTACTACCCACAATCTACACTACCGGCATTCCTGTGCAAGGAAATTAGGCACATTACACAAATTACAACAACATGACAAATGATACAATTTCAACAATTACAAGGTACATTTCACTAGTCTCTGACCACTTAGCCCAAAGCGCAAAATGTCCTCGGCTTTCTTTCTAGCCATGGGAAAAGCTTCCCGGGGCAGGGGAGTGCTTCCAGCAAAGCCACCCCCCACCCCCATCAGGGTATTTCACATTGTCCAAAATCCGTAATCCGTAAGTCCATCCAACAAAGGAGCCAATGCCCACTCCGGTCATAGTCCAGGAAATCAGTCCACGCACATGGGGCGTCAGCCACCCCCTTCATCCCTGCCGTCCTGGCAGGTCTTACACTGTCCCAAAGAGGGGCACGTGGCTTCCAGCCCTATGTCCCAAAATCGCAGACCTACCAGGGCTGTAGAAGGTGCTGCTTCCAGCTGGGCTTTCACCTTCTGGAGACTGCGGATTGCAACTCCAGCCCGATTCTCCTCATCTTCCAAAGAGGAACTGAAAACACCAGCTCCGGCTGCCGGGCTCGAGCCTGCAGCTCCGGCCTCAGCTTCAGCCTCAGCCTCAGCCCCGGCCTCCCGCCGCTGCTGCCTCTCCGCAACGTCCAGGGCAATCTGCAACTCACGAACCTCTGAATCCTCCTCCAGCGTTTGCTCCATTTCCAGGCGAATCTTGCAAACCTGGTCGGCCTCCTCCTCCAGCACTTCCTCCAGCTCCAGGGTCAGCATTGGTTTCTCCTGCGTTTGCTCCAGCTCCTTCCACTGCTCGGTTTGCAGGTCCTGGGCAGCCTCTTCCACAGAGCTCTCAGTTTCCTCACACATGGCTGTAAAAGTCAGCCAGCTACAGTCCCCAAAAGGACAGCCGTGGGGAACCCTAACAGCAGCCAGTCCTCTACTCCACCGCTCATAGGCTCCTTGCCGATCTGTATCTAATCCTGCCACAGACTATACCAAATGTAAAGCCAGTATCCATGGCTACCACCACAGCAGCCTCCTGGCCCATGCAGGTTCGAATTGGATTCGGACAGTCGGTAAAGAAACAATGGAACCCAAAACTGTTAGGCCATTTTCTTTAATTCTAGCTTGCACCCGGCGGGCAAGTAAAAATACACACTGGGCTCCAAAACCCACTCACATTCAGTGCTCACAAAGCCACTGACTTATCCGAGTTTCCTAGAATCAAAGGTTTCTAGCTCACCAGCCTTATTCTCCTCAGTTCCCCATCTCGGAAGTCTCTACTACAAAGTCACCTTCTGAGGCATGATAGGATTGTACCACCCCACATCAAAAACAGGTGGGAAAGGCTTAATCCCAAAACCAAGCACCAGGCTACGAGGATTCTACCTGCCCACAGAGACACACATTAATATCACCTGGACGACAGCCTCCTCGTGGGCAGCGCCATCTTTAACAAAGTGAGCATAATATATTTTATCTGCCCAACATACATTTATGGAGAAGTCATAACTTGCTTTGAATTAGCTGACATTTCTTTTAGGCATAGTGCATATATTTTGCAATTTGTGAAAAAAGTGCAGCTTGATTATGTTTCTCAGGAAACCTGAGACATTCATTTGTATCCTTTCAGATTGGCCAAAGGACAAAAGGAGATTTTGCATTTGGTGTTTTGGATATTTCACTGTTCTCTGCAACACCAGTCAGAAGATAAATGATTTTTAACACTTGACTACATGTTCTGAAGTGTGTCTGCTGCTCTATATTTAGCTTACAGAACCTCGGGGTTTAAAGCCACCTTCCTCTTTTAAGGGAAATCAAAAGTAATCTTGTCACTTATAATTGCAAATGGACTGGAAATCAGGAATGGGCAGAGAGGGCAAAGTGATGAGTCACTTATTAGAAGGGAGTTGAGAAACCAGGGTGAGGGCAGGATGGCTGGAGCGATCAAGGTCAGGATAATTTGTAGGAGAAAGTGGGTACGATAGCAGTAAATTGAAGGTTGACCAGGTAAGAGTTTGAGGGAGGCCAACATATTAGGATTGACATGTTGGTCTACCGTTATTACTTGTATGACCTGAGAGTAAATTCCAAATTTCTTCTGGCAATAAATGTGATCCCCCCCCCTTATGTTAGTAATGTATTTGCTGACTTATGAGTTCTTATATATGCCTTCCAGGCACAAAACAAGAACATGGAAATTGTTATTTTTATAATTACTAACCATATGGCTAATGCTTTTGCTTCCTTATGCTGGTCTCATTATATTCTCTTATTGGTCAGAACCCCCTTATATACTGTCCTAATGGAAGCCTTGATATTACCTTTGACATTCCAAAGCACTTTGCATTACACTGTCCCTTCACCTTATGAAAGAGCAGTAGCTATAGCTACTTTCATTAAGGAAAGTTTGATAGGCAATCATTTATTTTTCTCATGTATCATTGCTAATCAAAGTCTCAGTTTTTGGCTTCTTTTCTATTTTACATTTTAGCCTGCCTTTTCCTTAGGACAATGGTCGGCAAACTCAGTCAACAGAGCCAAATATCAACAGTACAACGATTGAAATTTCTTTTGAGAGCCAAATTTTTTAAACTTAAACTATATAGCTAGGTACATTCCTTATTAAGGTAGCGCCCGCACGTGTATTTTGTGGAAGAGCCATACTCAAGGGGCCAAAGAGCCGCATGTGGCTCGCGAGCCGCAGTTTGCTGACTAGGGACTTAGGAGATACTGGAAAATAATATAAAATGTAAAAAACATAATGTGTCTCAATCTTATGGTTGATCTAGAGTGAAATCTTTTATGTATTTCATTCCCCACATGGAGCAATACTCAGTAATATATTCACAGCGAGAATGCACTTTAGAATTAATTATTTGTGCCATTCATCCAGGTATTCCCTTACTGTTAAATTATTGCTTTCTTATTCAGTATAAATTTGCTTTTCATTGTGTTAGGTGTGACCTCTGTCATCAGTGGATAGTTAAAAATTCCCTTCCAGGAATTCCCTCTGATTACCTACAACATTTAGGTTTGAATAATAGGCATGCTGCATAACTTGGAGAGGTGGCCCTTCGATATTCAGTTTATTAATTATTTATGGAGAGGCTATGTAGAACAGGGGAGTAGTAGAAGATACAAATTAGTGGAAATACTATGTTTACTTTCAAGGAGTTTATGATCTTATTGGGGGGACAAGGTGGACTTGAAAGTCTGATGATGCACCTTAAAAAGTAATATAAGCTATATATGCTATAGGGCAGGTGTGGTGAGCATGAGGGAAGTTATAGAGAGCTGACTAAGACTGATCCTGTCTATTTATAATTGTGAGAATTGGATGGGGCCACCAGGTGGGCAAGAGGGAGTGAGCGTTGGGAAAGTGGCACCATGTCATGAATAAGTATGCAGTGTGATAGAAATCTGTATGCTGAGGAACAGTGGTGAACACATTTAAAAACACAGGAGCTTCAGTAAGAGGAAATTGAATATAAAGAAAGATAAACAAAGCTAGGTTTTCTTCCTGGAGGTCTCCTTTTTTTGTTTGAACTGTGGGTATTTGAATGATCCATTTCAAAATTTCACCTCGTCAAACAGGAGAAGGAATTCTTTGTAGGACGTAAAGGGGTAGTTTGGCAGGCATAATTAAGGATATTACTTAAAGAATAAGGAACCGTGGCAGACATAATTGAGGATATTACTTAAAGAATAAGGAACCGTAAAATAGGGTGATCTTTTCGTATCTGGGCAAAGCAAAAGAGACAGCCCATGAACATGTATAAGGAAACACATTTTAATGTTTCCAATTTCATAAACATGATAGAAAATATGGTTAATATAAAGTAAGAACTAAAGTGAGCATAGTAATTTTACCTATTTCATGTAGTATAATCTATTTAATTTGCCACATTTTATTTACCTTCTAATCACATGAATTCATATTTTGCAATAATTTAAAATTCAAAAAATACTTTAGAACGCTGACCAAGCTAAAACAACCTCTTTTCTTAAATGGTACCGTTTGGTTTAACATGCACTGGCCATTTTCAGTACGTTAACGTAGAGTCTGTGAAGTCTACTATATGTGTTTCATATATTCAAGCCATTGGGTATAAAGCATTAATGAGTTTGAGGTTCTGGGATGTATACATCCAGTGTTTACTAAAGTTTTGCCTCCTTTATTAAGGTTGCTCAGTGAGAATTTCAAAGAAAATGATCGAAAACCAAAGAAATACTCTAGTGGCCAACTCTGTAAACTTGTGGGAGGTGACAGTAAGTGTTTCAAGGACAATTCTGACATGATGCTCACCAGTGTCACATAGCCACTGACATCTGGGAAGTGACAGAAGCTGACAGACCATGTTGGCACAGCGAAATCAGAAATGGACTAGCTCAGTTGGATAAAAAATGTCATGCTGACTAGGAGGCCAAGAAGCAGAACACAGCAGTGACAGCCTGTGCAAACAGTGGCTATTAACATTAACTAGCAGACAGATTGAGTACAGTGAGGGCTGTAGGCCACCCATCAGTGGCTCTGCCATACTTGTTCACATAAGAAGCCCTTTCCTGTCAGCAGTAGCTTCTCTCAGTAAAGGGAAGAGATGTTTACATTCATTCTCAAGCTGGATAGTGACAGGTAAGAAATGCACCTTTTGTTATGAAGAGTAATGAAATTTTAATGTAAATTTAACCTTGAAGGTAAAGAATTGCTGAGCCATCACTGATAGCAACACTTAACATTTATTCCCAGTTCAGCTGCTGGTTCATCCTCATTAATCCCTGAACTCACACTTGTTCAAGATGGCAGCCCAAGAGTTGGAGTGTTTTAGGGAAGTGGCATCAGCGGTCTATGGACTGTGAGATTAAAGTCATGGAGGTATCACCTACTTTTGCTATTTCATCATCTACACATTGGCTGCTGAGCACTCTTGGAGAAAAACATCAAACTTTTTAAAAAAAATCAATTTATTGGGGTGACATTGGTTTATAAATTTATATAGGTTTCAAGTGTACAATTCTATGATACTCATCTGTCTATTGCATTGTGTGCTCACAATCCCAAATTAAATCCCCTTCCCTCACCATACACTTGACCCCTCTGCCCTTCACTACCCCCATCTCTTTTTCCTCCTGTTTCTTCCATACTGTTTGTGTCTATGAGTGTTTGTTTATTTGCTTTGTTTGTTGCTTTCAATTTTATATCCCACAAACTGGGTGTTTTTACTTGACTTGATTCCTTTAGTGGTGATTCTAAAACCTCGCCATCCTCACTAAGCCCCATCTCCAGCCCTGGACTCTTAACTCTTATTTGGTGATCTTAACTGCCTTACAGAGAAAACAAAGACCTTGAGGCCTGAATAAACATTCTCAGTTTCTCAGCTTGTCAAATAATTATTAATTTCCACCATCAAGACTTGGAATTACTTCTCCTACCCCAAATTAATTCTTCCACTTGCTCTTTCAATCTCATTTCCTTCCTCTAACCCAGACCTTTAATTAACTTCACCCCTTTTCTCTCCTGTCTTCACCTCTCTCCTGTGCTGATTCATCTCATCTCTGTTCTTAAAACGAAACAGGGACCACAAATAAACAAAACCTTCTATGCTCCTTCCATTCATTTCTGTGCCATTGCCTTATCTTCTCTCTTTTAACTCCTTAGACAAGTCAGTTGCCTGGATGAGCTAGCTGTTTGAAGGAGAGCGTGATGATCTCAGTCACCTCCTAGTCCTGTAGTTTTGGTTTTCCTCTGTTATATTTTACTGAAGCTCATTTGAAAGGTTCATGAAGAACTAGGAGGTTCTTCTTTGCATGGCAAATAAGAAGGTTATTAGGCAAGAATGGGAGACTGTTTTAGGCTGATGGGCCCTGACGAGCTAGGTAAGTAAGTCAGCCCCTTGGCGTTAAGTATTTTTTCTTGTCCCTTTGTTTTTGTTCTTTGGTGTGTATGTGTTTCATTTCATTTGAATGACCACATCTAAATATTCACTAATGGCCTAGATTTACATTTTTAATAGATTGATGTTATAGTTTCTCGGAAATACTTTAAATTCAGTAAACTAAAAACATTCAGAATTCCTGAGTCAGTTATGTGGAAAACTGCATGTTGATGACTAGTTTCTAAATTCAGGTAGGTAAGATACCTCCTGTCATGGTTTTTCTACAGTGTTAGCATAGCAAATAAACTTATGAACGATCTGTGAGATATCTTTATCCATCCTGTATGATTTGTTCTCAACCTAGTTCCTGAAAGTTCTTGGATAAATGCCTGTGGCACAACTTTACTAACCACAGTGGTCAAGGAGACGGCAATGCAGAAGAGGTTAAGGAAGACGAGGGCTTCGGCATGGTAGAACACTGTGCCGTGATGCAAGATGTAGGAAAAAGAGAACCTACATTGTTTCGTGAGGAGTAAGCTGATCGTGCTCCGTTTAATGGGGTGTTGAAAACTGTAAGAGCTTGCTTTCGCAGAGTGGAAGGTGTTGGGGCTGAGGCAGTCAGCATCTACAGCTTAATCAACAGGTTCGGCTGTGACATGTAAGGGAGAAATAAGATAGTTGTTGGATTGAGTTTGGTTGTATAAATGATTTATTATGTATTACATATTTGTACTCTACAACTTGCAAAGCAAGGTCACTTGCATTTCCCCCTCTTTTCCTCCTGAAGACCCTATTGGGTGTGACAGTAAAATTGTTATTGTTATCCCCATTATATAGATGAGTAAGTCATTTCAAAGTGTGAGTTACGTAGGCCACATAAGTAGAGAGTAGCTGAGCTGGGATTTGAGTGGATATTATTTTAATTCACTCCCTAATTTTTCTGCTTTATGACTATTTACTTTTAACCTTAAAACTATTTGATACAAAAGAAGAAAGAAGAGAACTTCTGAAATATTGAGGGAGGAGATGTTGGGAACAGAAGAGCTGATTTTTAAGACACTGTCTCTCAATATTGGAGGGAACAGGTTCTATCTAGGATGTGGGTGGGAGCTGCCATTACCCTTGGAGTGGAAAAAAGGTATTCATTCTCTGTTGTTTTAGGACAGGTTGATAGGTTGAATGTAGAGTGTGGGATTTAGAATGTGTTAAGAGTCCTGGTGGGTGTGGGATGAGGCCCCATTCCATACCTTCCCTGGGTAAAGCCTGACACAGAACCTTTGGTGAACATCCTCTGGTGATGATATAAAAGAATACATTTGGCTGAAAGTTTTAATTAGGTCTTATGTGTTCATGCAACTGCGTATTCGTGGCTACTGCTTGCCAATCTTTGTGAATCATTGAAATATAAAAACTAAGCACTTGGCTTCTTTGATTGCCAGGATTTTTTCCTACATTGATCCCAATGTTTCTTTGAGAACCAGCTCTTGCAGAATAAAGAACTTAGAGATTTGTAAACTCTCTCCATGTTTCTTGGATTCTAGCCTAACTCCTCAATGGGAAGAGGCAGATTCTGCTTCTGGAGTCATTAACTGGCTCATTCCCTGGGATCTCGTTTCTGTAATGCTAAAACTCTCATGCTCATACACTTATACACCTACAGATGATTGTCCATCTCACAAATGCTTTGTTTGATTTTTATGATATAACCTTGACATGTGAGACTACGTATCTATTTCCTGTCAAAGAATACTAATATATCAGTAACATCGGTATTACAACTTAGTTTCTTAAATTATTGTCTCTCTTCAAGTTAACTGCTACATGAGGAACCCTCAGAGAATAAAAGCTGCATCGTTGTATCAGGTCGCAGAGCACCATTTAGGTATTTGGTAAATGCTTGGGTTTTATATTTGAAAGTCACTAGCATACCCTGTAAAATTATTTATTATTTTATACTCTAGCAATGATCCACATTCTTTATTATATATTTGCTTGGTTAACTACAAATTTTTTTTATTGTTTGTATTCTATTATTTTTCACCCTGAAAGGGTAAATAAATTGAAAAACCAAATTAGTATTTGTATGGCTCTGAATACTGTGATCATTGAGTCCTCTTTTTCTTTTTACATAAATCATTATCCTTTTCATTTCCCTCTCCAGTTACAGACTGTGTAAGGTATCTATATCTATATATCTATTTATCTGTGCTTATATAAAGATGTGTGTATATAGATATCCGTATGTATCTAAATGCCTATACCATGCCTTTGGTTTTAGATGGTTAATTTCTATAGCATAGTTTTTCTGCTTTGTAAGCAGGTTTCCTATACCACAGCATGTTTTCATATGTAGCAAAATTAGTATGTAGTTTTGCAAGGCCTCAATTTGATATTAAAAGTAAAAAGAGAAGAGTACTTATCATTCTGTCTTAAACTTGTGCCATTCTCCTAAAAGCAATCTTACAGATAGATGCATGGATGCGGAGGGGAAAATAGTGGGAAGGCCGTTGTCTTTCAGAAGGAAAAAAAATTGCAAGTGATATTCTGAAAGGCTCTCATCGGAGAATAAAGGATGCAATCTCTGTATTAAACACAGATGGGATATTTCAGTCTCAGCTGTCATTGAAGAATCTCCACATCAGATTGAATTGCGCACCTTTGTGGTGTGTATAAATGACAGTGATAAAACGACCTCTTTGCTAAGCTGGAGTGCTCCACATCCCTTTATCTGTGCCATCTGGTACTGCAGAGGATGGCACCTTCTCTGGGCCATGATTTTTTATTTTGGGGGAATTTGTAGCCTTCTTTAGCATAAAATGCATTTGACCAAAACCAGTCTTTCAGTGGCCAGATTTTAGTGACAACAGTTTTAAAGAAGAAATGGATTGCTAAGAGATTAGAAATATAGGAGGAAGCAGAGAAGTTAGTTGATGCACTTGCAGATATTTTGGAGGGTAGTGGTTATTTGCAGAAGAGGTGCTTTGTAAGTCCTGTCCATATCTCTGTCTTTAGAGATAGAAAGCTGTTCCTAGTTTTGTTTTTGCCAATTATTTTAATACTGTTGGCTGTATAGTAATAATACACAAGTGATGTTCAGATTCTCACCCGTTGAAGCAGTGAACGGTGGCTATTCTGCCTTAGGGCTCTTACTTTATTGTGGATTCTAAAAATTGGTTGACAATGCTTTATCACCACTTACTCGATTTATCTGTTTTAAAACCAATCAAAAAGTTTATTGGCTGTTGATTCTTGTGGTAAGTTATGTTCTTTTTTGTATACCATTGTCTGTGACTAAAATCAAAGCAAAGTTAAAATTACGTTTTATTAACAAAAGAACATTTCTTGTATGAATAATGAATTAGTGATAGAAGGTTTATAAATAATGAAGTTTGAATATTTTCTCCCAAATTGGATTTAGATTCTATGAAAGCAGTTTAGACCCATTGAGGAGTTAAAATACCAACACAAGTGTTGAGTTTTCCCTGGGTGAGTTCAATAGAGAACTGTATTGGCAGGACTCTGAGAGAAGAGCACAGTGTATGTATACAATTGCCTTTGAATTGGCTGCATCGGGGATATGGTCATGAGAAACGTGAATAAAGAAATTTAACCAAATAAAACTTTGAGCTCTTTGATTTATAGATGAACAAAATGAAATAATTTACATTGAGGTTAAATATACAATTATGTGTGGTCTAGTTGAAAGTCAGGTTTGTTTTTGAGTTCTTGGTTTAGAGCCTGTTCTTCAGATCGGGTTGTAGCTCTGCTCCGCGGCTTGCTCAACTCTGAGCACTGGAGGTGAGTGACCTGAGCTCTCTGACACCCTTTCAGTTCCCCAAGTTACTGACCTTCACCTTTCCATAAAGGAAGAGGGGTTGAACCAGCAAGTTCGCCCTTTCAGACTTCAATTGCAATGAGGTTGTTTGTTTTCTATCAGCCTACTAATTTACCCTTAATTCACCATCCTCTTTTGACATAAAAAAAAATAATTGTATGTTATGGGTTTTATTTTTTGTATCGTTTTCAGAATAAAAAAGTGAAGTTGTTTACCATTGTATAACTTCATAAAAAGCTAGGAAAACGCTGCCTTTGTGATTGAACACACATCAGTGCATGGCCACCCACAGGCCCTTGTGAAAGGAGAAGGGTTGGGTTTCCGAAACCTGATGGTGGTTCTTAGACACAGTGTCATCAGGATCTACTCACCAGAGTCTGCGAGAAGACTGGGTCTGCAGGGGAGCTGGCAGGAGCAACAGCACAATTTTACTCTGTCCTGGTTTTCTGTGGACATTGTTAGTGCCCTGATATTCTGGTGCTAGATAGAAAACCACTGATGGGGGACCATTACCTTATTACTTTGCTTTTTAGTCAATTTGCAATACATCTGTTCACAAAGGAATAACTCAGGATTACTTGTTTGTTTGTTTTCCTTTTAGAGACTCTTCCAAATGATACGTGGACTAGGTATATATTAGTATTTGGGTGCTCATTTCTACAAACCTGAGTGAGGTTCTTGTAAAAGTAAACTATGGGAGAAAAGTACTGGATTTAATACAAAGAATCTTTTCAATATAGGAACACCCAATTTCCGTCTTTCTGGCTTGACTTTTCGATGAGGGACTGATGGCATCCTAGCTATGTGCTTCACTTAAATTTTTATTCCACTTCTAGCAGGATGCATATCATTACAGTGACTTCCACAATCAGTTTTTAAAGGAGTGTTAAACATTTGAGGTGTTAAAGGGATTTACACAGGTTAGATACAATGTAAGCTTGGGAGAGCTTGTTTCCCTAACCTAGAAGACATGAGGTCACCTCAAAAGAAATTGGGGTAGCCCTGGCTGGTTGGCTCAGTAGTAGAGCATCGGCCTGGCATGCAGAAGTCCCGGGTTCGATTCCCGGCCAGGGCACACAGGAGAAGCACCCATCTGCTTCTCCACCCCTCCCCCTCTCCTTCCTCTCTGTCTCTCTCTTCCCCTCCCGCAGCGAGGCTCCATTGGAGCAAAAGACGGCCGGGGTGCTGGGGATGGCTCCTTGGCCTCTGCCCCAGGCGCTGGAGTGGCTCTGGTCACGGCAGAGCAACGCCCGGAGGGGCAGAGCATCGCCCCCTGGTGGGCAGAGCATCACCCCCTGGTGGGCGTGCCGGGTGGATCCCGGTCGGGCGCATGCGGGAGTCTGACTGTCTCTCCCCGTTTCCAGCTTCAGAAAAAATACAAAAAAAAAAAAAAAAAAGAATTGGGAACCAGCTGGGCAGAGCTGGCCCTGGTAAAATTTAGAACGTTGAGCATAAAAAAAAATAATAAAAACTTTAATAGATTGTAACATATTATGTAAAAGAATTTAAAGAGTAGCAATATACAGTGATATAAAATAATGCCAATTTTAATAGCATCTTAAAGCATAAAACACTTAGGCATAAATGTAATACACAATATGTATGTGCAAGATCTGTACATTTCAAACTATGCAGCAGTGCTGAGAGAAATGAGAAGAGACTGACCTAAATGAACGAAGAGAAGGTTTTTATGGATCAGACTACTCTGTGGTTAAAATGCTGATTGTATATAGAGTTAATGTAATCCCCCCAAAACAGAGGTAGTCTTTTTAAAATATATTAATTGGTAAGCTGCTTTTAAAATTTATATGGAAATATAAAGAGCCTAGACTATCCAGAAGAATTTGGGGGGGGGGGATAAAGAGAACTTATAGTACCTGATTTTAAGATCTATAAAGATACCTAAGTAAAAACAGTGTGGTATTGATATCAGATAGAAAATAAATCAATGACTTGAATAAAATTTAGAAATAGGCGATATTTATATCTCTCATTTTTGGAAAAGATGCCCTTGCAAATAATCCAATTTATTACCTTGCTCTTTAGTCTAACCTTGCAATGCATCTGTTTATCAAATGGTGCTGGTAAATCTAGATATTTACATGCAGAAAAATCTCCATCCATACACAAAAAGTTATTTTAAATAGACCATATATTTATGTATTTATAAAATTTCTAGAAGAAACCATTGGAGAAATTTTTTTCAATTTTATGTTAGGCAAGTAAGTACTACTGACATGTAACATCTGAACCTTAAAAGAAAACAATTCTAAATTGGACTTTATCAAAATTGAAAACTTTTGTTCTTCAAAAGACACTATTAAGGAAGTGGAAAGACAAGCCATAGACTGGGAGAGACTATTTGCAATACATATATTTGATAAAGGACTAGTATCCAGTATTTACAAATAACTTTTACAATATAATACAAGAAGTCCACCAGATTAAAAAATGGCCAAAATCAGACAAATGCATATTACAACTATAGTGATACCACTACAGCCACGGAAATAGCTAAAATGTAGAATAATGAAAATAGCAAGTATTGGCAAGAGTACAGAACAGAAACTCTCAGATATAGCTGGTGGGAATTCAGAATGGTGCAATCGTTTTGGAAAACATTCTGACATTTTCTTAAGGTAAACCTATGCTTGCTTAGCTGTTTCACCCCTAAGTACTGCCCTAAAGAAATGAAACATATGTTCACAGAAATCCTTGTATATGATTGTTCAAAGCACCTTTATTTATAATAGTCCCAGACTGGAAACAACCCAAATGTCTATCATCTGGTGAATAGATTAACACATTGTGTTATATCTATACAATGAAATGCTACTCAATAAAATGGAAGAACTATTTTTTATATGCAGAGGCGTGGATGTATTTCAAAAGCATTTTGCTAAGTGAAAGAAGCCAGACACCAAGGACTGAACACTATAATATGATTTCATTAAATGAAATCCTAAAAGGGCAAAACTATAATCATGCAAATTAGATCAGAGTTTTCCTGGGGAGAGAAGTGAATGGATTAACTACAGTGATGTAGGAGAGAATCTGAATGGTAAATGTTTTATATTTTGACCGTGGTAATGGTTACACAGTGGTATACATTTCTCAAAACTCAAAACTTTACCATTGAAAAAGGTGAATTGTAGTGTATGTAAATTATTTTTCAAAGTTGTTTAAAAGTAAGTAGTATTTTAAAAAAAGTTTCCGTCAGCAGTCTGCCAATTAATAAATTTAGGAGAAATGATAGGATTTATAAGATCATTTTGAAAATTTTAAAATAACAGTTGATTCAATCAAGAATCATTAGTGGCTGCCAAAACCATTTGGGGGAGTTTTTTGGAAACCAATACATTTACAGATTTCCCTATAAACTGTTGACTACTTTTAATGGGTAAAATGTGCCTTTCCTATAGTTACCCATGTTTGTTATTCAAAATTTGCATCACTGACAGTATACAACCTGACACTATAAACTTCTTGATATGAACCACAACAAATAATGTTCTTGCCCAAATTACTTACCTGGAATCTAAACCAAACTTAAATCTAATTCTCCATTACAGATATTGGGGATAGAGGAACTAGCCTAATGACATCTTAATAATTGGCAAAATTCTGAATGTAGGGTAGTCTATAAGACAAATGGATTAGACTAATCAAAAAATTATGTCAAAAAAAATCCCAGGAGAGCTAGGGAAACTATTCTAGAGCTAAATCGTCAAAAAATACAACCAAATATAATATGCACAACCTGACTGGATTCTGATGAGGAAAAAAAGTTATAAAAGACATTTTAGGGTAAGTAGGAAAATTTGAAAATATAGATGAGCCATTAGATAAAATGAAATTTTGTTGGTTGTCTTTTGACATGACAGTATTATCAGGGGTATGATGAGAATATTGTTATTCTTAGGAGGAGCACAGTATAGTATCATATTGTCTGCCACTTACTTTAGTTCAAAATAAAAGGAACAATATATACCTAAAAATACTAAATAAAGCAACTGTGGTAGAACATTGATTGTTAAATTCAGGGGACAGTATAGGAGCATTTTTTTTTAATACTTTGTAACTTTTCTCTGTGCTTAAAATTTTTATGATAAAATGTTGAAAAATAAGATCTAAAATTATTTTTGGAAAGATAGTTCTGAAACAGAGTATATACCTCAAGGAACTCTGAAACGTTTAGTTCTTAGAAGATATGGCCACGTAAGGTACAGTCCTCTTTCCTCACTGTTCCGAACATTATAGTTTTACTAAATCCAGTTTTAGTAAAAAATTAGGTTGCTGCATATGGGATGGAAACCTTTGAGTATTATAATTAAATTTTTTGTCTTTTTGAAAAACTAAAGATTAACTGACTTTTAAAAGTTATTTTAGATTAATTTAAAAAGAAAATGCAACTAATTAAAACAAAGACTTAAAACTTTCATTTGCTATATGGACCTGGTGAGATTTGAGTTCAGTAGATTGGAGTTGCTGTGTAACAAGTTACCACCAACTTTCCTGCCTAAACCAAGTCTAGTAGTTTGTAACTTAAACCAAGTCCTGCTTAAACCAAGTCACAGTTCTATAACTCGCACAGTTTGGGAAGACCAAACTGCTTCTCTGATTAGGGACTCACAGAGCCAAAATCATGGTGTCAAGCCAGGCAGAGCTTTTATTTGGGGGCTCTGTCAGCAGAATTCAGTTCTCTGGAGTTGTAGTTCTGAGGCCGCATGTCCTTGCTGGCTGTCACTCAGGGGTAGCTTTCTGTTTCTAGAGGCCACCTGAATTTTCTCTTACATAGCCCCTTCCATCTGCTGACCAACATCATTATTTTTTCAAACATTATCTCTCCTGACTTCCTCTTCTGCAACCATCAGGAAAAAACCCTCCGCTTTTTAAAGGTCTGGAGTGATTGCATGAAGTCCATCAGAAAATCTCTATCTTCAGGTCAGCTGTGCCATATAACGTGAAATAATTATGAGGATGGTGTGTCATCACACGCACAGGTTCCGCCTGCACTCGAGGGGGGGCGTCATACAAGAGTGAGCGTCCTTGGGATTATTCTTAGAATTCGGCATGAGGATTTCTACTTGGATTTCTAGGAGACGAAATATTTTTTGTAATGATGAATAAATTACATATATTTAATCTATTTTTTTAAAATAAAAGACATTTTGATTAGGGAAAAAAACCACTTGGTTTTAATACAGTGTAAAAAGGCAGGCATTTGCTTTTCTATTAAAAATAAAAATTCCTTGGCTCTATTTTATAATCACAGCACTGAGAGAAATATGAACATTTTTTAAAGAAAATATGTAATGCTCTTTCTGTAGTTCTTTGTATTGTAATTTAAAACTTATTCCCTAAATTTTAATTCTCTTTGTATGCTTACCACATTTCTTTTCAGTTTGCTCTATATCAAATCAAATCCAGCCATCACTGCGTTGCTAGTGTGCTCCAGATATCTGTTCTAGCTAATAAGGCAGCCCAACCATAATAGTGTAAAACAAAAACCACTTTGTTATGCTCAGGCATTGGGTGGCTCAGGGAGTCAGGCAGGGCACAGTCAGGCTTCTTGTTGGGGCCTCAGCTGGGAAGGCTTCTGCTGCCAGCGGTGGCTCAGAACCCTGCGGCCTAAACCCTCCTGGCGGCCTCGTCGTTCTCAGGTCTGCATTAGGTCTGGGATGACTCCGAGGCTGGGCTCAGCTGGGACTGTGCACCAGCGTGCGGACACTTGCCTGCCCCATGTGTCTGAAGCTCCCTAGAATCAGGTGACCTCAGGGTAGTCAAGTTCATACGTGACACCTCAAGGCTTAGCACAACTGAATGTTCACCTAAAAATCTTATGTCCCATTTTAAAGGAGCTGTGTCTCAACATTATTTTCCATGTTGTTAGCTGGTATTTTGTATAACTTTCTTAAAGTGTTTTTAGTTATTCTAAGGCAGGGGTCCCCAAACTACGGCCTGCGGGCCGCATGCAGCCCCCTGAGGCCATTTATCCGGCCCCCGCCGCACTTCCTCTTTCATTGGTGGTCAGTGAAAGGAGCATAGTTCCCATTAAAATACTGGTCAGTTTGTTGATTTAAATTTACTTGTTCTTTATTTTAAATATTGTATTTATTTCAGTTTTGTCTTTTTACTTTAAAATAAGGTATGTGCAGTGTGCATAGGGATTTGTTCATAGTTTTTTTTATAGTCCGGCCCTCCAACGGTCTGAGGCACAGTGAACTGGCCCCCTGTGAAAAAAGTTTGGGGACCCCTGTTCTAAGGTATGGTTTTGTCTCTGGAGAAAAAGCGATTATGACTTCTAAATCACAAAATTCAGACTCTTGGTTATGAATAACATAACCAAGTAACGTTTTATTTTTGCTAGGTAGCATTTTTATTGCATTTCAAAACAATTGGTATTAATTTGCATAAGGCATAGATTTTTACTTTAAGACTGCAGCATAATTAAATATGGCAGGTTTTGCTATGTTCCTGTGTTATCAGTAATGAATTGTTAGAATTTTATAGAGAGATTGACTATCAACTTTTGGAAATAAGAGGGTAGAAAATATTGTAAAATAGTGCTAGAAAAGAAAGGAGAAAATCATAAAAAACAGTTCTATCATCAAATTGTATTTGCCTTATATCTGAGTTTTTCACATGAAGGAGAGAGCTTTTTCTTGTGTTACCTAACGTGATAGCTGATGATGCTGAGTTCTGTGACAGACTCCTGGGACCCCAGAGAATTAGGGTCCCACCCACCTAAATCTTCTTCGGCCTTGAACAGAAATGTTATAGCAGCCACCTGAAATACTACCTTTCCTCAAATAAATCTCTGATGATACACTTTTAAATGATTATTCAGTATTTCATTTTAGCATTTCTAGTATTTTGTTTAAACTTAGAGCCCCATATTTATTCTCCCATCAATCTTTAGGTTATTAAGACCATGTTTATTCTTACTAACTTGAGAGGAAAAGTCTTTAGAAAACTCTTGGGTTGACCTTCGATTTCTGTCACCTTACAAAAAGATCACATCTTGTTTTTTTGTTTCTATTCTGTTCATGTTTAACACCATAGTCTTCTATCATGCTTTCTGATGTTTAGCAGATATAATGTACAGTCAGTATAGGAGGCTGTCTCAGCAGAGACACAGTAGCTCCAACCATCATTGTTCTTTTCATTCATTACACATTGGGTTTCTCTGAAAAACCACTTTTTTTTTTTTAAGGATTCAGTGAACTACTGAGTTAGAACATTATAAATAGACTGATGCTGACACTTGAAGTCCAGATGTTCTCAGAGTGGTCCCTGGGCTCCAAAGCATCAGTATTACCTGAAAAGTTGTTACAAATGCATGTTCTTAGGACCCACCGTAGTCCTACTGACGCAAAACTCTGGCCTTGGGGTCTAGCTGTTTGTGTTTTGACAAGCTGGTGTAGGGGATCTGCATGCTAAGTTTAAGAGCCACTAAGATTTTTGCTCTGGGTGTTAGCATTTAGAATAAATTTTACCTTTTTATCCTTTTGCCTCAGTATTATTTATTACCTGCGTAGACAGTTTTTTACATATTATTTTAGTTATCCATTATTACAGATAATGGGTATGTTTATATGCATGTCAACATATTTTTCTTTATTTTAGATGTTAAATTAAAACTATGTTAAAGAGTACTATCTCTGCCATGGTCTCCTGAAGATTCTGAGATAGAAAACAAACAAAATCACATAATTGTAGACAGAACTAGAGCAGGGTGGGGCTCTGTGGAGCCAGAGATGGACAGATAAAGGGTAGAAAGAAGATGCTGAGCAAAGGGGTGAAATAAGAAAATAAGAGGGGGTGACGAGGTGTATGAGTGGTGTTGGGAGCTCACCTGAGAACACCTCATTGGCGCAGCTGGGTGGGGAGGCAGCCCAGGCCGATGCTCTGCCGTTCGCTCTCAGTCAGGACCCTCTCCTCCCAGCGGTGAGGGTGAGGTCGAATCGACGTCCGTCCTCTCCTCAGTTGATTCAGTCTCCTGAGAGTCAAGAAACTACCTTTGTCTTTTGCCCCGTATAAAGTCACTCCCCCCCCCCAAAATAAGATGACTTTATGATTGCACAATTGTTATTAACTTGCTTATAAAACTGTCTTCTACATATATTCTACATATTATAGCCCTGAAACTTATTATAGTATTAGAGAATGTAGAATATGTTGTAGTGATGTAATATGTAAATTACAGTTGTTATTACTGTGATAGTAACCACAGAAGTAGTTTCCATCTGAAAAAAAAGACATCAATCTCTTTTTTCAAGAAAAATACCTTTTTGGGGGTCAAATAAATATTTCCCTTACTTTTTTACTTTTATAAGGTTTTTTCCTCAGCTTTTATCTTGTTGAAAGTCCCCACTTCTTATTTTGCAGTAGCTTGAGAAGTAACATGGCTTTGAATAAGTTTTCATTCATTTATTTATTTTTGGAATGATAGTTGAATTATTATTCTTAATTTCAATATAGACCAGAAAAATGTAAACTTCAGTTTTGGTATATGTTCCCATAGTGTGTTCCCACTAAATAAATACTGCTTAAATGAATAAATGTTGACTTTGTTAATTTAGTTTGCAGTTTTTTGAGAAAGCTTCTTCTATGTTAGAAAGGGGCTTGGAAAGATTATTTTTGCTACTAGTATGACTTGATTTTTCTATTATATTTTTGTAGTTAAATATTGATCCCCTTTTACAATTCTTAATTGTTTATAGATTTTTAAAGTTGGTCTTTATTTTATGGCTCTTTGTTTTAAATGTTCCGTTTAATTTCAAATAGGAAGAATTTAAAATAAGCTCTAAACAAGGATAGATTTTATGGGCATGTCTTAAAAAGTGTGCTGTTATAAAGCTGTATGCTGTGGCATTTACTGGTAAGACTTCTCATCATGTGAAAAAGGGGGAAAAAAAACCCCACCTGTTATATTGCTTTAATGGTGTTATAAGAAATGGCAAGAACTTCCCCAGACTCTTTTCGCTAGCAGACTCATTTGAGTTTCTGACATTTTATTGTGTCTAGCTCCCCAGAGCTTGTAAGTGGCCTTTCAAGTTGTTTTCCTCCCTGTATATCCTCACCTTTTCACTTTCAACACAACTTTCCCTCTTAAATTACTCTGATGGGTCTGACACGACTCAGTTACCACCTGTAAAGTAATCCCAGACCACTTCCAGGTTCTTCCTCTCCCTTTCACCCTACTCTGCCTGTGGTCACTGTGACATTTCAGAAGGATTAGTGCAGGGCAACAGAGGAAACAGTCCTAGTTTCTTTCACTGAGAAGCGTTTTGACTCTCTGGTTGGCAGTCATAACAATCAACCAGGGTTATCTTAAGCGAAACCTGATTTAAGAATGTCTGACAGTCCTGGCCAGATAGCTCAGTTGGTTAAAGCATGGTTCCAAAGCACAGACGTCGCCAGTTCGATCCCCAGGCAGGGCACATATAGGAACAGATTGATGTTCCTGTCTGTCTCTGTCTCTCTTCCTCTCTCACTAAAATCAGTAAAAAAAAATAAACATTAATAAAAAAGAATGTCTAACAAAACCCAAGGGCAAGGAATTACAAACATAAACCGTACAAGGTGAAATCAAAGCTATCAGGACATCTGATTTTTTCCCTGCCTCTATCCGTACGCCTGCTCCGTTCTTTTCTCCAGCTTATAGTTGATTCAAAAAAGATGGTTAATCCAGAGCCATGAAATTGTAAAATCATCTTCTTTTATAAGAGTAGGCCTAGCTGAATTATAACATCTTTTTTACCAGAAAAGTTACTGAGATTGGCCCAATTTATATATACCCTCACCTCCAACATGCTGTGGCCAGAAGACAAAATCTACAGTAAAACCCAGGTTGGGCCCTCAGGAGCCTGCTTTGCTCTTGGGCATATCTGCTCTGACTAAAGTTGGGCCAAAAGAGAGAAAAAGAAAAGAAAAAAAGAAAATCTGAGGTTTGTGGTTTTAATTGATGTAAACTTTTTGCTTTCACATCACAGCTTTCTAATTATCCTGGCCAGTTTCAAGCTGTGAGTCTTGTTTTTCAGATGGGAGAGACCAGGGAATGTTTTTCATCAGTGAGGAATGAGAAACAGGAGGAAGAGGCTGAAAGAATGTGAGTGCGAGGGGGTTTAGTGACTAAAACAAGGGCTGAGAGGAGGCAGGAAGGAAGTCATCCGGGCCAGTGAGATGAGTTATTGGCCTTGGTCAGAAGAAAGACGTTGTTCTCTGAGACCAGGGAGTGTCACTGTGACTTGTGTCAGAGTCTGCGAGTTAAACATAATTCTTGAGTAGAGGCGAGGGTTCTAGGTAAGAATGGTGGGACTGGGTAGCGACCTGGAAGAAAACAGTGAAGTTTGTGTAGCTGAGATGATGGATAGAACCATGAGTAAATGAAAGGATTTCTGAGGGTGCAAATGAAGCTGAAAATCCAGAATCTGGACCAACTGGTACCACTTGTGTCATCCTTCATCAAAACTTAGCACTGTCCCCTTCAGAGGTGGGCAAAGTAGGTTGTTAATTAATCTGGGGTGGGACTGCACTCAGATGCATCAGAAGGACTAAGAAAAAAGAGGTTGAAAATGACAGCTGGCAAGTAAGAAAGTAGAAGTGTTTAGTTGTGGGGTCTAGTCTGAGTAGGGAAGGGAATGAAAACAGGAAGGGGCAGAAACTTTGAGGAACAGGACAGCTCTAAAGAACTTGAGGGTTTCAATGACCCAAGCTCACACTTACTGATGGAGAGATGGAAGAGAGAGGTGGATTTCCAGGACTGATGGTGTCAGAGGTAAACCATCTTGGGAATCCCAGGAACCAGATTGTAGCCAGTGATTTTTACAGTGATGGCCTCTCCCTTGGAAAAAGTCAAGGAACTTGGATGTTGGTCTTTTAAATGGACTGTTCACCTGATCATTAATAACCACAACTAACATTTCATGACAACCTTTTCTATGCTGGACACTATTACCGATTTTACGTGTGTTATTTCTGATGATTATAATAGTCCTGCATGGTAGATGCTGTTATTTTTATTTTACTCATGAAGAAAGTTGAGCCAATATAAATAATTTGTCCAAGACTGTACAATTAGTAAATCCTGGCAATGGAACTTAATGTCAGATACGGCTGACTGCTAAACCAAGCATCATTTACTTGCTGAATCTCCCCAGTAGACTCGTACCCCCGCTTTATTTCTTTCTTTATGTTGTTTTTCATTACAAATGTTTATCTACAACTAACAAAAAATATAACTCAGGACTGAAAATAAGTGAGAAATAAGGGTAAAAGTTAAAAAATTAGAAAAAGTAAACATGTAGTCAAGGGTAGGTTAGTATACAAACTCATAGTATTAATTTTAGCACATTTGCTAGGCGTAGGCAGTAAAATTGCCTATCATTTTAAGATCAAACATGAAGGCTAAACCATGAATTACTCAACATTCAGGGTTGGTAAGATAAAAATAACCTAGTTCCTCAGAAGATCACTTCCCATACTGAGCTGTGGGAGTGGCAGGCCCTGTATAATGCCATACACAACATCCCCAAGAAAACTCTTCAGAAAAAAATAGCACTGCATTTTATGGAGCTCTTTCTGATAATCTCTGTCAATGTAAACAAATAAGTTAGGTCTATGCAGGTTAAAACAGTGTGGTTTACTACAATGCTCAATTAAAGAAGGATCAGAAATGTAGATATGCCTAGCCACATGCCAGACTTTTTAGAAATTGGTTGAGAACTAGACGTTACCTGAAGATGAGTAGAAAATGTCACAGCAGAGTAACAAAAACTTCAGCCTGTAAATAGCAGTAAGATGGTTTCATGTGAAATGACTTGAGCTTTGGAATCACCGCTATAGTTTCTTGAACTAAGAGTTCAACTCTTCCCTGAGCCTGGATTAGGGCTGATGACACCCAGGATATACTAAGACACCCAGTATATAGGGAAATAGGATATGAACTAGATGGGAATGAGAATGGACTCTGGTTTTTTGTCTCTTTCTTTCTTTTTTTTTTTTGTATTTTTCTGAAGCTGAAAACGGGGAGAGACAGTCAGACAGAGTCCCACATGCGCCCGACTGGGATCCACCCGGCATGCCCACCAGGGGCGACGCTCTGTCCACCAGGGGGTGATGCTCTGCCCCTCCGGGGTGTCACTCTGCCGCGACCAGAGCCACTCTAGCGCCTGGGGCAGAGGCCAAGGAGCCATCCCCAGCACCCGGGCCATCTTTGCTCCAATGGAGCCTTGGCTGCGGGAGGGGAAGAGAGAGACAGAGAGGAAGGGGTGGGGGTGGAGAAGCAAATGGGCGCTTCTCCTATGTGCCCTGGCCGGGAATCGAACCCGGGTCCCCCGCACGCCAGGCCGACGCTCTACCGCTGAGCCAACCGGCCAGGGCCTGTTTGTTTTCTTTCCTTATTCAAGTACTTTTAAAATGAAATACAGAGCTATTATTTCATCTTATAATCTGTAGCACAGTGGTTCTCCAAAGTTAGCACACACTCGAGTCATTTGGAAGGCCTGTTAAAACACAGGTCGCTATGCCACGGCTTCAGTGTCTGATGCAGTCGGTCTTCAGTAGTGCCTGACAGCTGCATTTCTAACAAGGTTTTAAGTAACACTGATGCTGCTGGTCAGAGCCCACACTTTGAGAACCATTGCTCTATAGAGAGGAAATAAAATGATATTGGATGATAATTAAAAACATTAATATTAACAGTAAATTAGGAGAATGTCTTAGATTGTTTTATCAGAAATTTTCTTGTTTTTCATGTCCTTGTGTTCATATTAGCAAAATAATGAATGAGAGTGGGACTTCTTTTAATTTGTTGGGAAGAATCATTTGCCCCCTGTAGACTTGACCATTTGCGTGTTTTTGTGTACGTGAGCCAACTCCTTTTTGCAGATAATAGCAAAGGTACATTTTTTAATACCTGTGTCAAATTTATAATTAATGAAAATTCTACCATTTCACAGGGAATTCCCCCTCTCAAACTTATCTGTTAATTAAAAGAACAAAAATACAAAGATTCTAGCCTCTATCTTTAAAATGATAATACATATCACCAAGAGTCATTTGAATATAAAATGAATAATTTCTCAATTTGTTTAATATTTAAAAGACATTGTCTATGAGTATTAAAACAGAGCTCATTTTAATCACTTATCAATATTTGGTTTAGGAGAGTAATTTTGGTATATTATTTATATAACCACACTTGTATATAGCATTGAACTCAAGAAATGCTTTGTAGATTTTTTCATTTTTAGAATATCTTAATACTAATAAAAGAGCTATTCTGAATAAATTGCAGTTAAGAAAATACTCTTAAGTTCATAGAAAACATGAGTTGTAAAACAGGTGGTTCAAAGTTGTGGTTTACTAGTTTACTAGTTTCCTTCACTTTGGGATCCCATTAATTCAATTTTTGATCAAATGAGACCACAAAGTAGACTTTTTCTCCTTTTTCATTCCAAAAATAAAGCCACTCTGGAAAACATAAATTAAAGAAAGAGTAACAGGAAATTTGGGAGATTCAAAATGGTGGCAGAGAAGGTATGTGATACACCTGCCTCCTCTCAGGACCAAACTAGAGTTACAGCTAAATGTAAGAACAATCATTCTGAAAAACCAACCTGAGACTAAACGACGAGGAGTCTTATAAACAGGGATTCACATAAAAGGCTACATTGAGACTGATAGAAGGGGGGAGACTCAAAGAGAGCTGGCATCACTCCCGTGAACTGTGGCTAAGTTTCCTGAAGGATATCTCAGCTGCAGGGGGAATTCCCCCTGGGAAAGGAGGGGCCTAAACCCCGAGCCAGGCTCCCCAGCCTAGAGCACCAGAGCTGGGAAGAGGCACTCACATAGCATTTGGCTGTGAAAAAGTGACGTTTCTGTCTGCCAGAAAAAGACTGGAGTCTGTAGAGACTCAGGCACCCTCTTGAAGAGCCAATGCAAAAAATCTCATTTGCAGCCCCTTACCATGGACTCTGTGGAAGGAGGGCCGAGCAGACTAGAGCTGTTTGAGGAGTATCTGTGTCTGTGGCTCTGAGGAGAGACACAAGGGGACAACTACCAAAATCCCTGCACTGAGTCATTCTCCCATATGGCAGTCGCCGTCGTTCTTGGGCAGAGTGCTCCCCTCTGTGCGGTCTCAGTTTGAGGGAAAGAAATTTGCCCAACTGCAGAGGTTAGGCCCTGCTGAGGAGTTAGCAGCCTTGGCCAGGGAGTAGAGGTCTGGATAGACTCTGGGAATGACATAGTGCCACAGCTGTCTGACTTTCAGACAGGAGCCATTCCCCTCACTTTCCTGTGAATCTGACTGGTGCTTTCTTCTCATAAGAGATTCAGTAGAATTACCCTTCCAGACCTATAGTCTGGGCTTCAAGACCCCACCTGCCCAACTCCTAGTGGCTTTGTCCTGCTGAGGCCAGGGCATAATTCAGGACAAACTGAGAACTGTAACTCTAGGGTAGGGGCCATACCCACCACCTTCCCTGATGACTGACTGGCACCTCTCAGGGGAGATCTAGTAGCCCCATCCTCCTGACTCCAACAGAAGCTGTGTCAGTGACAGAGCCTAACAGGCCACCAGCAGGTGGAGGCTTCTGGAGGTGAATCTCAGGGTGCCTGGGACTGTTGCTGACATGCTCCTGGGTCAGGATCTGATAAAAGCTGGCCTTCGTGTGCAGTTTGGTCTTTTCCATGCACACTTCAGCCCAGCAGAGGCTGCCACAAACTATGGTCTTTTGTAGCTCTTTACAGGTGGCTAAGGGTCAGTCACAGGCAGCATCTTACATTGGCCTGTACTAGGTTCCCTCCCCAAAGTCTCAAAACCAACACACCCAATGGCCAGCTTCAGACGACATTGGAGAAGGATCTAATTAGCTTTATAAGCAGCATATCCAAAGGGTGAGCTCGTCGGGTGACAAACCCAGCTGAAACAAATTTGCTTCCTGTAGTAAGCCCCTGAATGTCAGCCCGCATGCATTGGTCGAGGCGGAGCCACACAGTAAACCAGTCTGAGAGGGCCAATTCCAGCACAGTGGGCCCATAGCAATCAAGACTTAAATACAATAGTTGGGCCCACATAACCCACACAAGGAGAACACACATCTCAGATGATCAAGGAGTCTATACCACTGGACCTAGCAGAAAACCCATTACATAAGACACCACACGAAGAATGGGAATCATAGCAGACCTATAAAATTCATAAAAATGAATACAAAGAGGCAACCAAAATGGGAAGAACTAGAAAGAGATCTCAAATGACAGACCATGTAAAATCTCTAGAAAAAGAGCAAACTGAAATGGAGATAAAGAATTTATCACATGTAGAGTTCAGAGTAAAGGTTACATAGATACTCAAGGAACAAAGTGAGAACTTTAACAAAGAGATAACAAGCACTAAAAAAAGGACACAACAACCACAAAAAGGAACCAGTCAGAAATGAAGTATACAATATCCAACATCAAGAATACACTGGAAAGGCCTGACCAGGCAGTTGTACAGTGGATAGAGCATCAGCCTGGGACGCAGAGGACCCAGGTTTGAAACCCCAAGGTTTGTGGCTTGAGTGTGGGCTCCTCCGGCTTGAGCACAAAGTTGCTGGCTTGAGCATGGGATTATTGACATGAGTTCATGGTTGCTGGCTTGAGCCCAAAGTTTGCTGGCTTGAAGCCAGGTTGCTGCCTTGGCCCCTGGTCAAGGCACTTATGAGAAAGCAACCAATGAATAACTAAAGTGCTACAACAAAGAATTGATGCTTCTCATCTCTTTCCCTTCCTATCTATCTGTCCCTGTGTGTCCTTCTTTCTGTCTCTGTGTCTCTCTCACTAAAAAGAAAAAATTAGACTGGAAATAATAAACAGTAGGTTGGATGAAGCAGAGGATTAAATCAGCAATTTGGAAGAGAGGCTAGGAAAATAAACACCCAACCAGAGCAGCAAAAAGAAAAAAGTGATTAAAAACAATGAGGGAGTTTAGGGGACCTTTGGTACAACATGAAATGTCACAACATCCATATCATAGGGGTAGCAGAAGGAAAAGAGAACAAGGGATCAAAAACCTATTTGAAGAAATAATGACCAAAAATTTCCCTAACCTGGCGAAGAAGAAAAAACACACAAGTCCAGAAATGTTAGAAAGTCCCCAAAAAGATGGACCCAAAGACCTACACCAAGACATGTTATAATTAAAATGCCAAAGTTTAAAGACAAAGAGAAAATCTTAAAAGTAGCAAAAGAAAAGCTGTTAGTTACTTACAATGGTGCCTCTATAAGGTGTTAGCTGATTTCTCAACAGAAACATTTCAGGCTAGAAAGGATTGAAAAAAGTGATGAAAAGCAAGAACCTACAACCAGACTACATTACTTAGCAAAGTAAAGTTGGGAAAATTGGACAGATATGTGCAAAAATAAAAAAAAGAAACTAGATCACTTTTTTGCACTATACATAAGAATAAACTCAAACTAGATTTTAAAGACTTAAATATCAGACATGAAGTTATAAAAATTCTATAGGAAAACATAGGCAGTAAAATCTCAGACATTTCTCATATCAATAATTTTTTCAGATATACCTCCTTGGGCAGGAGAAATGAAAACATAAACAAATGGGACCACATCAAACTTATTATGCTAAGTGAAATAAGCCAGGCAAAGAAAGACAAATATCATATGATCTCACTTATATGTGGAATCTAATGAACAAAGTGAACTGAGGAACAGAATAGGGGCAAAGGTGGGGTCACAGGGTCTAGAGGGACAGCAGTCAGAGGGAAGGGAGATGAGGGGATCGGTACAGAGAAGGTGAAGGGATTAGTGAAATTATATATACATAACACAGAGATATAGATGACAGCAAATTCCAGAAGGAAGAGGGTAGAGAGGGGAAGGGGGGCAAAGTGCAAGTAATGGGGAACATGGGGGTGGTGGGTGAGGGTGTTATATTGAGTGGAACACTTGAATCCATGTTAACACAATAAATTAAAATTAATAAAAAAGTAAGCTCACCAACATCTCTCACAGCAATATATTTGCTGATTTATCTCCACGGGCAAGTGAAATAAAAGACAGGATAAACAAATGGGACTATATCAAACTAAAAAGCTTTTGTGTGCCCTGGCCGGTTGGCTCAGTGGTAGAGCATCGGCCTGGCGTGCAGAAGTCCTGGGTCCGATTCCCGGCCAGGGCACACAGGAGAGGCACCCATCTGCTTCTCCACCCCTCCCCCTCTCCTTCCTCTCTGTCTCTCTCTCCACTGGAGCAAAGATGGCCCGGGCACTGGGGATGGCTCTGTGGCCTCTGCCTCAGGCGAGGCAGAAAAAATGGGTAAAAGACCTCAATAGACACTTTCTAAAGAGGAAATGTAGATGGCCAACATAGTGATGCCCAGGATGGGCAGAGCATCGCCCCCTGGTGGGCAGAGCTTCGCCCCTGGTGGGCGTGCCGGGTGGATCCCGGTCGGGCACATGCGGGAGTCTGTCTGACTGTCTCTCCCTGTTTCCAGCTTCAGAAAAATACAAAAAATAAAAATAAAAAAAAAATAAATAAAAAGATTAAAAAAATAAAAAAAAAGCTTTTGTGCAGTTAAAGACAATATGAACAGAATAAAAAGGCAAACCACACAATGGGAGAACATATTTGACAATATATCTGATAAGAGGTTAATAACCAAAATTTATAAAGAATTTGTAAAACTCAACACCAGGAAGACCAACAATCCAATCAAAAAATGGGCAAAAGAAATGAATCGACACTTCTCCAAAGAGGACATACAGATGGCTAATAGACAGATGAAAAAATGCTCAACATCACTAATCATTAGAGATGTGCAAGTTAAAACCACAATGAGATACCACTTCAAACCAGTCGGAATGGTGCTCATTAACAAAACAACAGAATAAGTGCTGGCAAGGATGTGGAGAAAGGGTAACCCTCCTGCACTGCTGGTGGGAACGCAGACTGGTGCAACCACTGTGGAAAACAGTATGGAGATTCCTCAAAAAATTAAAAGTGGAACTGCCATTTGACTCAGCCATCCCACTTTTAGGAATATATCCCAAGAACACCATATTACTGACTCAAAAAAAGAAATGCACCCCCATGTTTATAGCAGCATTGTTCACAATAGCGAAGATCTGGAAACAGCCCAAGTGTCCATCAGTGGACTAGTGGATTAAAAAGCAGTAGTAGATATATACAATGGAATACTATGGGGCCATGAAAAAGAAGGAAATATTACCTTTCGCAACAACATGGATGGACCTGGAAAGTATTATGTTAAGTGAAATAAGCCAGGTAGAGAAAGAAAAATATCATATGACCTCACTCATTTGAGAAATCCAAGAAACAGTGTGAACTGAGGAATGGAATTGAGACAGAGGAGGGATCAAAGGGACCAGAGGAAAAGAGGACAGAGGGAGAGGGAATGATAGGATGGGATAAACTTTAAGGGAAGGAGGGAGGGAGATGTTGGGAAGAGGGAAGGGGAGATGTTGAGGGGAATACGAGGGAAGGGGGATGCATTTGGAGCGACACTAGAATCTATGTAAACACAATAAATTAAATTAAAAAAAAGATTTTGCACAGTAAAGAAAACCATCAACAAAATGAAAAGACAACCCACTGAATGGGAGAAGATATTCACCAATATATCTGAAAGAAGATTGATATTCAAAATTTATAAAGAACTTATAAAACTCAACACCAAAAAAAAAAAATCCAGTTAAAAAATGGGTAAAATAGCCCTGGCCGGTTGGCTCAGTGGTAGAGCGTCGGCCTGGCGTGCGGAAGTCCCAGGTTTGATTCCCGGCCAGGGCACAAAGGAGAGGTGCCCATCTGCTTCTCCACCCCTCCCCCTCTCCTTCCTCTCTGTCTCTGTCTTCCCCTCCTGCAGCCAAGGCTCCATTTGAGCAAAAGATGGCCCAGGTGCTGGGGATGGCTCCTTGGCCTCTGCCCCAGGCGCTAGAGTGGCTCTGGTCATGGCAGAGCGATGCCCCAGATGGGCAGAGCATCCCCCCTGGTGGGCGTGCCAGGTGGATTCCGGTTGGGCGCATGCGGGAGTTTGTCTGACTGCCTCCCCGTTTCCAGCTTCAGAAAAATACAAAAAAAAAAAAATGGGTAAAAGACCTCAATAGACACTTTTCTAAAGAGAAAATGTAGATGGCCAAAAGACATATAAAAAGATGCTCAACATCACTAATCATCAAAGAAATGCAAATTAAAACCATCATGAGATAGGTGTCACCTGATACCTGGCAGAATGGCTATCATTAATAAATTCACAACAATAAGTGCTGTCGAGGGTATGGAGAAGAGGGAACCCTTGTGCACTGTTGTTGGGAATGCAGACTGGTACAGCCACTGTGGAAGTTATCCCCCAAAATTTAAACTGGAATTGCCTTTTTGACCCAGAAATCCCACTTCTGGGAATTTATCCTAAGGATCTCAGAGCACTAATTTGAAAGAATATATGAATTCCTATGTCATTGCAGTTTTATTTACAATAGCCAAAACCTAGAAATAGCCCAAGTGCCTATCAGTAGATGAGTGCATAAAAAAGCTGTGGTTGGCCCTGGCTGGTTGGCTCAGCGGTAGAGTGTCGGCCTGGCGTGCGGGGGACCCGGGTTCGATTCCCGGCCAGGGCACATAGGAGAAGCACCCATTTGCTTCTCCACGCCCCCCCCTCCTTCCTCTCTGTCTCTCTCTTCCCTTCCTGCAGCCAAGGCTCCATTGGAGCAAAGATGGCACGGGCACTGGGGATGGCTCCTTGGCCTCTGCCCCAGGTGCCAGAGTGGCTCTGGTCGCGGCAGAGCGATGCCCTGGAGGGGCAGAGCATCGCCCCCTGGTGGGCAGAGCGTCGCCCCTGGTGGGCGTGCTGGGTGGATCCCGGTCGGGCACATGCGGGAGTCTGTCTGACTGTCTCTCCCCGTTTCCAGCTTCAGAAAAATACAAAAAAAAAAAAAAAAGCTGTGGTACATTTACTTGATGGAATACTACATGACCAGGCAAAAGAAGAAAATCTTTCCTGGATAGACCCAAAGATCATTATGCTAAGTCAAATAAGCTAGTCAGAGAAAGAGAAGTACATATAATTTCACTCATATGTGGAATCTGATTAACAAAATGAACTAACAAGCAAAATAAAAATACTCATACATAGAAAGCAGTCTGACAGCTATTGGGAAGAAGCGGTGTTGTGACAGAGGTGGAGGGATAGAGCGAAGAAAGCTCAAAAAATAAAGAAAAATTCATGGACAAGGACAACAGTATGGTGCTGACTGCAGGGAGGGGAGGTAGAGGAGGACATAGAGGGGATACATGGTGGTGGATGAAGACTTGACGTGGTGGGGGGGACACGATACAGTGTACAGAACGTGTTGTAGAATTGGGCATGTGAAAACTATATAATTATGTTAACCACTATCACCCCAGTAAAACTCAATTAAAAAAATACATGAGGCCCTGGCTGGCTGGCTCAGTGGTAGAGCGTCAGCCCGGCGTTTGGAAGTCCTGGGTTCCATTCCCGGCCAGGGCACACAGGAGAAGCACCCATCCGCTTCTCCACCCTTCCCTCTCCTTTCTCTCTATCTCTCTTTTCCCCTCCAGCAGCCAAGGCTCCACGGGATCAAAGTTGGCCTGGGTCCTAAGAGGTCTCGGTGGCCTCTGTCTCAGGCGCTAGAATGGCTCCAGTTGTGATGGAGCAATGCCCCAAATGGGCAGAGCATTGCCTCCTAGTGGGCATGCCTGTTAGATCCTGGTCTGGTGCATGTGGGAGTCTGTTTCTCTGCCTCCCTGCTTCTTGCTTCAGAAAAATACAAAAACAAAACAAACAAACAAAAAACATGAAATAACAAAGAGCATCAGAACCTGACTTATAGTTTTTCTTGGTTCTTGTTATGGTTAGAAGATAACCAGGACACGTATAAGAACGTCATGTACTTACCTGATAACAGTGTGGAGTTCACCATGCTTGAGAAGGTTTTAATATAGTACTCTCCACACAAATATCTGATAGCTGATACATGAAGTTTCTGAACATAAACAGTGTTGAGCTGATAACCTTATAGAGAGTTGGTGGCTCAGATTTTTCCTTTTTAGATATTATTTTAATGCCTAAAAGATAAAATTCTACATGTGGAAAATATTAAAGTAATTAAAAACATTTGGCTTTTTTGCATTTATTTTTTAAAATTAACTGTCTTGTTAACACTCAACTCTCTTGTCTCTAATTGGGTTGAAATGTGTGAAAGAGAAAGCTCTTTGATATGGAGCTGTTTTTCAAAGGCTGACTGCACTGTGATGCATGCAGAGGAGCAAGTAGAGGTGGCTTTGAAAAGTTTCTGATGGCAGTGTTTTCACTTAAGTGGCAAAGAATCCAATCAGAATTTGCTACATTCAATAACTAAAATTTTTCATGTATCATTTGGAAATCTAAGCAGTAGCACTTCAGAGCTTAGACTTGTAAGACGGTGCTTCAAAATCTGATTCTGAAGAAATAGTTTATCCTATTGTTTTAAAATATTCATGATATCTAACTTTAGTAAAGGGGAGACTATATTTAGTAACTTGCTTTTCTCAAAGCAGATAAATATTATTTTCTCATTTCAAGTGTTCTATAGCTGGATTGCTTTGCTTGTCTTTCTTTAAAATTGTTATAAAAATTAGGAAAAAATTTTAACAATATATGAGATTAATGTAATTTGAGTAACTTTTACAAAGGCTTTACATGAAAATTTCTTGTAGTTCCTAATTATGCTACAGTTTCACCATAGACAAACCACCAGTTTATCAAAAACAATTCTTATCATTTTTTGAAGGTAGAATTTTACATAAAAACAAGGTTATATAGTATGTGTGTGGAAAAGTTAATGCTCATTTTTTTCCTGTCATCCTGTGAGATTATATTAAAACTGCTACCACCTGTCAGCAGTAGGTAGGGAAGAATCACAATGAAAGGAATCGCTACGGAGTAACTGGAGAAAAACAGATGGGTCTCCTTTTCCTGAGTTGTGATATGTACCGTTGGGGTCTTGGCTAATCAGGATTGCAAGGGTTTGAGAGGATTCAAAGTCTTAAAGGAGTCAGCAAGGGCCATAACCAGGAAGCATACATAATTTGGGAGTTTTCTTTAAGGGAAAAAAAACACACAAACAAAAATATTTTCCTTTGGAAATTTACAAAAGCCTCTAAGTGAAAGCGTTGGACTTCCTCCCAGGGCCATGAAGGGTCTCTAACAGAGGGGCCCTTAAGGTTAAGCTTCACAAGCTCAAGATAAACGCAACATTTAGGGGAAAATAGGAGGGGCAGAGATACTGTCTGTCGGCATGCAGTGGCCCCCACAGTTTCTTCCAGATGTGGACACACTTTTCAAACCCCACTCCCCACTGAAAAGGTTTCTTCTGCGAGAGAATGTCCATCTTACCTTCCTGAGTCCTGGTTAACAAAGCATCTACCTAGTAGCAGAAACCTTCAAATGAAAAAATGAGATATTTTTTCATTGGTAGATTAGGAGTTGACCAAGATTTAGAGAACTTGCCAAATTGGTAGATTAGGAGTTGACCAAGATTTAGAGGACTTGCCAAATTGAGAGACACTGTGTCATGGATATAGTTGGCAATTTTTTGGATTTTTTTCATGTTCTCATATATAAGGTTAGCACATCAGCAAGGAATCACATTATTCCTAGAGAAATGTAATCAGACTTATAATTTAATGTTATGTGTTATAGTGGCTCAATAGGAGAACCATCTGTTGGAACTGCATTTCAAATCCTACATTATTATATAATACATATTGCCTGTCAAATGTCAGTGATTATGTATCTGTCTTGCTGATCCCATTGTCTAGTCTAGTGTATCTTACTAGATACTTAGTGAGACAGAGAAGTGTTGTGTTAAAAAAAAATACAGGCTTTAGAAATTAAAACATATAAGGAGAATCACCATACCTCAGGGTCACTTTCTTATATCCATTGTAAAACATTTAGGAAATAGGCTCATGTTATATATTTGGAAAGCAAGATTACCTTTGGAAATGTGGATTTTGGAGCTAGACCCAATGTCTTTGAGTACATCGCTTACTAAGTCTGTGCCGTCGAGCAGTCTCTATGTCTTTGTGCTCCCATTTTCTCATCTGCAAATGGAGGTCTGCTAAGGTTCTTGCAATCATTAAAAGATATAATAAATGTGGGGTGCTAGGTAAAAAGTGTCTGGAACACAGTAAGCACGTCTAAGAATTTGCCTAATGCTGCGGCTGCTATTTTGACGTTGATTCAGCATTACACCAATACACATCTGATAAATTCCTACTTTTAGTAAATAAATAAAATTGGTGTCTTTATAAATTTGAATGTTCTTCCTTATCAGAAAATTAGAACTGTGTAACCCAGCTGACTTTCATTTTTGCCTAGGATATCTGTGAGCTTAGAGCTCAATTTATTATTTCGATGGCATAATTTGTTCAAGTCTGAGAACAATTACTTTGCTTTTTCTGTTGATCCCCATTCTCTTTGATCCTTTAATTTCTAATTTTATACTATCTTAATCCATAAATCACTGCCAAGCCTTTTGGAATTGGAGTAATTTGTATGAAATGGTCCATTCCCCGTTAATATCTTTACCATGTTCAGTTGCATACAGGTTCTAATCTGAGAAGTTTTAGTTGTTCCAAGGATGGCTCCCAGGCTTAACTGGGACCGTGGCCAATCCTTCTCACCACCTCGTGCCTCCAACAGTGCACCAAACAGGCTAATTTTATGGGACTATCACATTTTCGGACACAGCTTTGAAGAACAAAATGGAAATATCTACTTGCAACATGCATGGTCTTTAAAACAATGTGTTTTTGAAACTTGGTTACATTTTTGGGTAACTTTTAGGCAAACCAGAAGCTCTATTCAGTATTTCAGAGCCAACACCTATATAGGAGATATAAAATACAGTTTTGTTAGAACCCTCAGGCCTTTGGCTTGTTTACTTGCTTAAGGTTTATATTCAAGAATGAATCATGACTAGATGAGATTTGAGGTCATTTTGGAAGTGAGAAGTTTCCATTGGAAGATGTGATTAGCCATGTTTTTGTTACCTAAGATTTCTGTAAGCTGGAAATGCTGTTTGTTTCTTCTCTCTTCAGCTTTTCTTCCACTTTATAGCCAGGTGCTCCCAAATGTTTTGAAGAATTTCTACTACTGCATGGTATAATGAATGATACACTACTAAGGAAATGTTTCTGTCTTACAGATATAAGCCATCATAGGTGGAAATAAAAATTTGGAGTCACAAAGTGCTGTGAATTCACAGCTGACCATATTGTATGTAGTTAGTTTTTAAAGACTCCAACTCAATTTTGGAAATTTTTAGCTCACCTATTCAGAGAAATGTTGAATATAACTTACTTGAACTGTGCAAGGGTAGTGTAGTTAAACTAAAACAAACAAACAAAAACACCCCAAATCTCTATGGATACTTGATTAGAGTAACCATGGTCTACCAGTGGTCGGCAAACTCATTAGTCAACAGAGCCAAATATCAACAGTACGACGATTGAAATTTCTTTTGAGAGCCAAATTTTTTAAACTTAAACTATATAGGTAGGTACATTACTTATCAAGATAGCGCCCACACGTGGTATTTTGTGGAAGAGCCACACTCAAGGTGACAAAGAGCTGCGTGTGGCTCGCAAGCCACGGTTTGCCGTCTAAGGGCAGCCGTGTCACTCAACTGTTATGTCATTTTGAGAAAATAAGTTAATCTCTGTATGCCTTGGTTTCCTCATTTTTATAATGAGGAAGGTTGGGTTAAATGCGTCTCCAAGTCCCCTTTCAGCTCTAACCACCTTTGATTCTGTTGTCACAAAGCAGCATATAAAATGCTTTATTCAGAATCAGGTGGTGCATTATTATTAAGCATTGGTTTCTGGAATGTAACCAGTGGTCAGGGATGAGGTTCGCAGCTATATATTGTTTGAATTATTTATTGGACATTTGGAGACAATGAGCAATATTCACATTAATGTCAAACTCCTGTCCCATACTGTGTGGGAGGTAATTGATGGTCAGGCTGGTTGTCCACCTGTGCTAAAAGCAAGGCTCAGCCTGCAGTTGGAACCATGCTGATATAGACATCTGTAAAATGGCTGTGGCTTTCTGCTTGCCTGACAGGATTTCAGCAGCGAGGACAGCCTCTGGGAGACAATGCCCCTGTGAGACAATTACAGTTCAGCTGAGTAAAAAAATAACCTGAGAACCTCAAAGTGGGGTCCATGGACTTCTGTGGTCCACTAGTGCCCAGCAACACTTAACAGGTGGTTTGGCACTGGGGAAGAAGAGAACCATGAGACAACTGTGTTCACAGACATTCCACCAACTTTAAACGTTAGTAATTATGACAAGCAATAAACACATTTAATTATGAGTAACTGTTAAAGATGGTGGAGCCCACAGTGGTTCAGAGGGGGACTCAAGAGCCATCTTCTCTGCATGCTGCAGATGTGAGTGCTGCCTCTCCTTTGCTGTGATTTTGAGCTAGTTGCTTAACTTCTTTGGGCCTTTATCCCCTCATATACAAAATGATATAATTATAGTGCCTACCTTACAAGGTTGTTGTAAGGGTTAATGTAAGGCATTTAGAATAATGTCTGGTACATAGTAAATATTATGTAAATGTAATGTATATTGACATTATCAGTATATTATTTTCCCAGAAAATATATATTAGTTAAGAATAGATTTAGGCACAAATAGCTACAAATCCTAAAATAGCAATGATGTAAACCAGCAGCTTATTACTCTCACATATTGAAAAAATTCATAGGTAGCAATGTTCTCTGGTGTTAGGGACCAGGCTCTTTTTGTTTTGATCAGTCTCAGTGATCCAATATGGCTGCTCAAGCCATCTTGTGTGAATGCTAATTAGGACAAAAAAGGATTGAAGGGAATTGTCTTCTCTTTAAGTACAAGTTTTAAAGGTCACACATCACCATTTGGTTTATATCTTATTGACCAGAACTTAATTTGGCCTTGTAATTTAGCTTCAAGGAGAATATAAAATATGGTTTTTAATCTGGGGGGCTATACGATGAGTCCAAAGAGATGGTTTTATTTAGAATGAAAGAGTTTACTGTATTCGTAAACAACATCTATCCACAAATCTTATTATATCTTGAAGACTAGATTCCTCAGTTCTTTCAGTAATGTACAGGTTCATTGATAAAATACTTTATAGTATTTGCATGTGATTTCTGTGTTTAAATATTTAATTTCTGTTTTTACCATTGTATTATTTTAATTTCCATGTATAAAAAAATGGATTAATGTCTCAACAGTCATATCAAAAGATAAAAATAGAATTAAAATATTAGCATCAGAACCCTGGTTTAATACTGAATTTAAAACTATGTAAGTTGGACCCTGGCCAGCTAGCTCAGTGGTAGAGTGTTGGCCTGGTGTGTGGATGTCCTGGGTTTGATTCCCGGCCATGGCACACAGGAGAAGCACCCATCTTCTTCTCCCCCCTTCCCCCTCTTCTATCTCTTGGTCTCTTTCTTTCTATTCTGCAGCCAAGGCTCTGTTGGAGCAAAGTTGTCCCAGGTGCTGAGGATGGCTCCATGGCCTCTGCCTCAGGTGCTAGAATGGCTCTGGTTGCAACGGAGCAACACACCAGATGAGCAGAGCATTGCTGCCTAGTGGGCTTGCTGGGTAGATCCTGGTTGGGCACATACGGGAGTCTGTCTCTCTGCCTGCCCGCTACTCACTTCAGAAAAAAAAAACACAAAAAACAACAACCCACAAAAAACCCCAACAACTGTGTAAGTTGGTAGAAGGGACTCTACTCGTGTCATAATTTACCCAAGACTTATAAATAAATAAGGAAACAGCTGAATAGCAACTATGTCAGTGAATATCTAGCATTCAGACTTTATTGAGCTGGTGATCCATTGATCCTTAGTCACCTGTTATAAAACTGCCAAATAAGTATTTCCAATGTAAAATTGATGATCTACCCCTACACCCAGCTGAAGATAGAGACTAAAATCCTAGAGAAGTTATTCTGAATGCCAATCCTTTGTGTGACATGTTACATGATTACCAAGGAGCTTGTCAACTAGGTCAAAAACTAATGACAAATGTGTGTAGAGAGAAAGCAGGTTAATTATTGGCAGTACCCCATCAATGTGTAAAGGAACAGTCACTATTGTGCGCACAACTTTTTCCTCCCAGTGAGGAGAAAGCATGGAGGCTTAGAGACTGAATCATAGTTTGAGATGCATAAAATACATATATTCATCCCCTTAACCAATAGTTGTAAATTGTTTCAGACATTTGAAAATGTGGCGTTGAACAAAAGAGACAAAGGCCTTGTCCTCATAGAACTTATATTCTACTGAGAGTATAGTTGGATGACTTCTAGCATTATCACCTAAGATCCTGTGCCACAGACAGAGGGAGTGATTATTTTTAGAGTTCTGTTATAGATGGAACAAGGTAGATTAGGATCTATGTATTGTGAGAGAGTAAAACACATTTTTTGGGGGTGCAAAGTGGCATTTGCTTTGTGAATTAGAGTTTTACCTGAATACCTGTCCATCTTCTTTTTCCCTCCAAAGCAGTTGCTAGTCAATAATCTTGCCTCCTGCTTTTGATTCAGGGACAAAAGAAATAATGAAAATTGTAAGTAGGAAAAATTGCAGTCACTGAGTATATATCTTATAGCATGCTAGGCAAAATAATATAAGACTGCTTTATTCCCTACTGAAGAATGCTGGCTGGCTGCCCAGCAGCAAAGGGGCTCAAACAAGTTTATCTGAAAAATGGAATAAAAGCATTTCTTCTTGGCAGTGGACTCATTTATTTATATTATTTTGAGTGGTACCTTGGTTAGTAATTCAGATTCTCCAGTAGGTTGGCCCTTCCTTTTCATGGCTGCATCATGACAGTGTTAAACATGAAGGTTAAGTTATTGGGGGCTTTGAAGAAGACTGACTCCAAATGGTTCCTACCAAGAAAAAAATCCCCATAACTTGATCATTTTTTCCATTTAGGTGAAGTTGAATGGCATAATTAAAAATTAATAGAAATTCTGTAGCAGAATATAAAGATTTATTTTTTTTATCTTGAAAGAAATTGTCAGCCTCACTTTACATGTGACAGGTGTTTCAACTGACCATCTGAAGACACATATAAATATGATAAATCTCTCCATAATTCCTAGATCTAGGAATTTGCTCCGAATATCAAGAACTATCTGAGAAAGTCACAAAACACTTGCTTTCATACCTATTGTCCTTAATACTAAAGAAGAAGTTTCTAATTTATATAAAATAATGAATAAGAAAATCAACTGAATGGATGTGGAATCTGAACTTTTGCTCATGCTCGGAAAAAGTCACCTTAGGGAAGGATTTCAAACAGCAAATGATGTCTGAGTGATATGAAATTATTATTAACTTGAAAGCTTTTAATTTTACTTAAGAATTCTGGTGACTGTTTTTTTGTTTGTTTAACAAAAGATGTATAGTGTGTTGAACATTGGTTAAATAGTCCACAGATTCCTTAAGTTTAAGAAATACTGTATTTTTCGCTTCACAAGATGCACTTGACCATAAGACACATCTAGAGTTTTAAGGAGGAAATAAGAAAAAAAATATTCTGAACCAGGACCCACAGCAGCTAAAAAAAAAAAAAAAGAACATTCGCGCCATAAGATTTCCCCCTCCACTTCTGAGGGGAAAAAGGCATTTCCCCCTCCACTTTTTTGGGGAAAAAGTACGTCTTATGGAGCAAAAAATATGGTATTAGTCTAGGCAGAGTAACAAATTAGATGCGTGAAGAGCAGAATGCTGAAGCTTGAGAAAATTCAGAAATGGTCATGAAAGACTTTATTAGGGGGAGAGCGGTGGGCTCAGGATGGTGTTTGAGGACTAACTGTAGCCATTACTCTATTAATGTAAATGCTTTAATTATCTGTTGGGTAACAAATCACTTTAAAATGTAGTGGCTTAAAACAGTGACTTTGTTTATCTCACAAATCTATGAGTTGACTGGCTGGCTTTTTGTTCCACATGGGTTTCAGTTGGGAGTTGGCTGGTCACTCCGTCTGTATTCAGTTGGGCTTAGCCGGGGCCTGTTGGTTTTCTTGCGTGCAGTCTCTCCCTCACCAGCTGGATTTACTTAAAGCTTGGCAGATGGGTACTAAGATAGTGTTTCCAAGAGATTAAGCCCCAAAGCTTAAGTGCTTGCCTGTCTCTTTAGCTAAAACATTTCACGTGGCCAAGCCCAGACTCACTATTAGAAAGGGCTCCATGAAGGAATCCTTCAGGCATGTTTCACTGGGACCCACCAATGCAGCAGTCTACAAGCGAGGAAAGAAGGAAGCTAATGATTGAAATATTTATATTTCTGATAAAACGTAAAGAACTCTGTATCTTGAGAGATGTGACAAGCTAAAACTATGGAAGTTTGAATTACTCTATTAACGTGAGACACAGGATGTTTTAGGGCAGTGGTTCTCAGCTTGGGGTGCACAGAAGGATTATTTGGGGAACTTTGAACATTCCAAAGGCTTAGACTGCATCCAGACCAACTAAACAAAACCTTCTAGGAGTTGACTCAGGAACAAGTATACTCCAATCTGGCCGGATTCCAAAGTGCATTCCAGGTTGAGAATCGGTTTCAGGGGTATGTTTCTGCTGAGATTGACTTGGAGGAGGACAGCCGGACTTTTTCTTGGCATCTCCATAGATACTGTGTTTGTCAAATGTGCAATGAAGAAAACACCAAGCATGAATTCTTTATGATTTTTATTGGGCTCTCAATTTATGACTTTTTTCACTTATTTCAAACATAGCTTTTTCCTGCTGTATCATCTCAATTGTATTTGTCCTGTCCTCAACACTAAAGTGCTTCATTCAGTATCTTCCCATAAATGACATTGCAGCATTGTGTATGGATAGATCTGATTTGATTTTCTTAGTGTTCCTTCTCTGATGTCGCTATTTCCTTCTTATGTCTCTTGTAGACTTCTTATCATCCTCTTGTGTCTGCCTTTGTCACTCCCCATTTCCTGACTCCTAATCTTCCTTCCGGTTCCCAGAGCAGACGCCTTTGGAATGTGTATCTGTGGCAGTCTTTTCTAATGTCCTTTCCCTTGCATTTTACTTCATGACTGCAGTTACTTAAATAAATCCAGTAACCCAACACTTTAAAATGTGAAATATATCTGTGGTTGAACATACCTTTATTTTTAGGTGATGTTAATATACTTCAAACTGTAATATATGCATCTGATAAATGAAAACTTTTCAGATTAAGTATAAAATAAAAAGAAAATTTTTATATGTGCTGATCCACAGTTTAATTGTATAGGGAAATTATTAGTGCTTTATTGTGTTTCCAGAAAAGTGTTAGGCATATACTAAAAAATATATATATATTTAAAAATATATAGCAATAAAGTTAGCATAATATATTTTTATGAAATTTAAAAAATTTGATATATCTTAGAGATTTTTGTCAACTTTGAGTTTTTTTAATATGTTTTATTTTCTGGCTATAGCATAAATTATTTAAATTATCCTCCCTTGGTTACATTTACATAATTTCTAGTTAACTGTTTTTCCAATATATATCTTCTTGAAATATATATACATAGACATATATATAATATATATATATATATATGATGCTGGTATGGTACTTTGCACCTAGTGAATTGTAGTATTTTTGAATAGTATATATCTTCTTGAAATATATATATACACATATATATGTATATATATATATTTCAAGAAGATATATACATATATGTATGTGTATGTATATATATATTTATATACACACACACACATATATATATCAATAACAGGGGAAATGCTGGATCCAATAGTTTGTATACTTAAATCTTGATAGCTATTGCCAAAGTATCTTCCAAAAAGATGCCACTAATTTTATATCCATTAAAAATTTATAAGAATACCTGTTTTTCCCACATCCTCATCTACATCAGATTTTAACCAATTTTTTAATGTTTTGCTTTAATTTAGGCCCTTATTATCTCAGCTGAGCTACAGCAATAATCATTTTTTCTGCTTAGCTTCTACATAGACATGAGCAGAGTCTGGTACACATGGAAGATTCTCTATAAATATAAGAGTGGTAGACTTTATTGGATTGAAGAGGAGATTAGAAAATTTCTACTTTTGTTCAAAACAGTTACAAAAGTCCAATGTGATACAGACACTCCCTGGTGCTATTTGGAACCATACATGCTAAAATAAAAGTAGTTAAATAGTCTGTACCAGTGCGCAAGCATACGCACACTTGTGTGTGTGTGTGTGTGTGTGTGTGTTTAAAAAGCTCAACAAAGCACTAAAAATCCACTGACATATATGATGCTGGTATGGTACTTTGCACCTAGTGAGTTGTAGCGTTTCTGAATAGTTTATATACATGTAATTAATACTTCCTTTTTGAACTGTGAAATGAAAATGTCTTTATCTATATGGGTTTTGTGGGGATTTCCTCTTGTATACAAACAATAGTGTAAATGACTAATAAGAAGGCAACCTGACCCAGATAGTGGAATATTTAGGAAAGTCAGAAAAAAATCATACCTTATATAGTGAAAAACTGGCATTGAAGTGTATTTTATTATATTGTGATTAAAAAATCATGACTTTATGAATTCCATTTCCTATCTAGCCTCTGAAGTTTTTTTTTAATATATTGAAACTGTTTTATTAATAAGAAAATTTAAAATTTTTTAACCTTTTACTTTGAGGCAAATACAATTTTCCTGCTTCATAATTAAACTTATCCCTTAAATATCTTGCCATTTTTTTTCTCGAGTGTGATGGAAAATGTGGAAAACTGTAAGTTCTTGAGGATTTTAAGAAATATTGATTGTGTTTGGATGTGTTATAGGCTATTATTTACTTTCAATGAGTGAAAAAGTAGCAGGCTGTAAAGTGTCCTTTTCAAAATATGTGTTATCCATCATTGATGTGAGTGAAGTTGCATGTTTTATACAGATTCATGGAACTGAAGGTGGCCGAATCACTTTTTATTTTTAAATACTTAATTCTTTCTTTCTGTGATAGAGAGAATCTGAATATCTACCACAATTATTGACTACCTTCAATATTCCAATATTTGTACTAAGTATTTTGCAGATGTTCTTTTATTTAATTTTCACAAGTACCCCCTTGAAATGTTATTATTGCATTTTATGACTGACAAGACTAAATGTCCAGCAGGTTAAGTAATTTGTCCAGTGACGACAGCATTTGTTGGGGACAGAGCTGGGATGCAAAGCTGACTCCAAATCCACACTCACTGTCTGCCTGAGAATGAATTTTGGCCAACAAGTCATGATTCCAGAGTTCATTTTAGTTTTCCGTTGTCTTCTTTAGCCTTTGTGTGCCACTTGAGCTTCATATTACAGAAGCTAAACATTGGAATTACCACATTTTATGGTTCTTAGGTTAATGAGAATTGTTTAAAGGCACACCATTCGGTCCTTTTGCTGGAAGACAAAGCAAGTAAAAGCAGAAGCAGCTATGGACAACGTGAAGCCACGGAATCAGCCCTTTGTGTTGTCTTACTTGGAAGGAATTAAATTCAAGAGAAAAATTCTATTGTGTGACCACTTCTGGGCTGGCATTTTTTTTTTGTTCCATTTATTAAATTCTCCCCTAGGTTTTCATTGGTAAGGGGAAGCTTGTATTTCTATGTGAGAAGTATTAAAAACTAGGTTTTTATAGTTTCCTTCATAGTGATGCCTTCAGTTATTTTATCACAGTTTATATGTAATAAAATATTTAAAAATTTTTGTTTATAAGGCCAAAGACTGTTTATCTAGTTTCTATATTTATGGCAAGGAATTTTTCCTTATATCAGTTTTTATTAACTACTATATCAAATTTGTATCTAACTTATACATAGTTATAATCCTTTTAAATTTTGTGATACTTTGGAACATAAATAGAACATATAGTATAGTTATAATATTAATTACGTTAGTTGTCTTAAAGTCATGATGGCTACATGACTCAGGTTTTCAATTTAAAAAATCTCTACTCTCCTCAGCTCCTGGAATGGATGTTCTCTTGGCCCATAATATCTGAGGAAAAATGACTCACCTCGCCATTGAGACTACAATCTTCTTTTTTCCTTTTAATAGATAGGATTTTCTAATAATAAATACTTTCTAAGCTAAATCAAATGAATTTCTACAAACTAAAGAGGCAGGTTTTATGTCAAGATATCAGTGAACTTGGAGTTGAGCCTGATACATCTGTAGATACCTATTCTTTGCCTTGAATGAGGAATAAGCTGTACATTGATTTTTTTTTAAGATGTCAGTTACTGCAATGTGGGCATTGGGGTTTTATTTCTGGTGTCTTGGATAAGGCAATGACATTTTCCCATTCTTTATTATTTTTAATGCTACATACTTCTTTAGTACAGTAAGTTCTCATTTAAAGTAGTCCATAGATTCTGTGACTTCAAGCAAAATGACTTAACAAAACCAATTTACCAATAGCTAATTGATATAAACAAGAATTAAATTCTGACATCATTTCTTCAATGTTATAATAAAATGACTTGGCGTGAAATAAGGGAGACCCGCTGCTGATGAGGGACCTTGCTGTCGACTGCTTCTTTTGCTTTAGTCGATAGTTGGGTTTCCTGCACTGCCTCTTGCCGCTCGTATTGTGCAACCTTATATAGCACAGCTATGTGATTGCTCCCTAGCTATGCGTCTCTTGGCTCTACTTTCCCAGAGTATAATGCATTCTAAACTATATTTCATTGTTACCAACACCTCTGCTATTCTTTCTGGCTAAATATGATCTAGCTAACACAAATCCATAGTACCCATTATGTAAAGTTACCATATACAGATAGCTTGCTTTGCATGTGTTCTTTTCATTTAGTTTTACAGATTAAAGTTTTAACTTTATTGGACTATTTTGTATAACTGCATTTTTCAGGTCTCACACACAGGCAACTTTGCCTGGATAAATTGATTTCCTGGTTAGATTAGCAAAAGACTCAAAACTCTTCAACCTATAGGAGTTACTTTTTATCCAAACAGATTCTAGAGTAGTTTCCAGTGAACTGAATACGATAGATCATACAGAAGGTAAAAGTAATTTTAAAAGGACTGTAGATCTTTATGAATTTATTTTTTAAGGAGATCAATGGCAACTGTCAGTAGTAAAAATTAGTGACCAATGCACAGCCTGAGTTGTTTGTTTGTTTAAGAAATTTCATGTGCACATAATGCCAGAGAGTGAGCTCTGAAGAATATTTGGAGAACTATCAAGGATAATACCCCTGCTTGAAGATTGAATCTCTGGACTTGGCGAAACTATATAAAAATATACACTGGGTCATTCATTCTTCAATGTATATACACTTTTCATGTGAAAAGATAATGTACAATGGTCATTGATTAGACTAAATTTTCTTCCATGGTTATAGAATAGAATTATTTTCTCAGTCGACATAATACGTAGAAAATGAATATTTGGTCTATACTTAAGATACTTACATTTTTAGAGACCAAGTTTCTTCTCTGTAGGAAGATATCTTCACAATTTTGATTGGTTTTCTTAAGAATATTTTTTTAAAAACCTTGAAAAAGTGGAGGAACATACTACATATCTAGATGTTAATATAAAAACTTTAATCTGGGCAAGTTGGCTGCCAGACCTGCAGGCTGAATTTGGCGTGTAGGTATGAGGTGTGTGTGTGTGTGTGTGTGTGTGTGTGTGTGTTGCATTTTTATTTAAATTTGAAGTATGCTTGGATAAGGCAGGCATTCTACAGCTGCAATAGGTAACTCCATCTTCTCTCATGTGACCATGTAACACTGGCCTACTTCACTTATTTATATTACCTGCCTGGCTTCTATAATCATTTGCATTGTTGACAAATTCTTTTTGTTTTAATCGATTTAGAAAGAACTGATGCATTTATGAAATTTCAGTTAATATTCCAGTGGGATTGGGAAGGGAAGAGGAATAAATTTAAAGGTCATCTGGACTTTTTTCTGGGTTATAGAAAGAAAGTGAAATGGAGATTTATCACCAACCATATATTTTTTTTGGGGGGGGCAGCAAACCAAATTTTGACTAATTGGGAAATGACCTACTTCATAGTATTTAACTGCTTTGACTCAGGGATAGACTAGCAGTGAATAACTATGTTCCTCTGGGTTATGGTGCTTGTGCAGGGTGTTCTCAAAGTGGGATCACCAGAGCAGCAGCATCACCTGAGAATTTGGTGGTGGTGGTGGGAGGGAATCAACCCTATTCAAGACCTGTTGAATGAGGAATCTTTGGGGGGCGGATACATGAATCTGAGTTTCCCAAGTTTTGCAGGGCATTCTGATGCTCTCTAAACTGGGAGAACCATTGATCTATTGAATCCTGTTACAGTAGTAACATTAGTAGAATGGGATGTTGTTCTTTGAGTTGAAGAAAGCTGAGTTATGGTCTTAGCCTCTGGCCAGTTGTGTGACCATGGCCTCTCTGTCCCTCTGTTCCCTGATTATAAGTAAATTACATTCCAAATGTGCCTTGGACCAATTTTAAACATCTTTCAACTGTAGTATTTCTTCTGCCATCGCCATACAATTAAAAATACAAAGCTTGAAAAAAGTACCAGTCACTCTTCCTGAGTTAAAGATGCTGTGGGAAATGGAAGTAGAGCATTTGTGTGGTGCCCTTAGGCTACAAACTAATAATGGGAGAAATGGCCTTGAGTCTTCCTAATACCTGTAGGCCTTGCTTTAGAAGACACTTGACAAGGACCGTTGAAATATTTAGCGGTACTTGATGTGTTGGAGTATAAAATCAAGTGCATTTTAAGCAGTTTAGAGACCAGTGAACTTGTGTAGCTGTTGCAATTGGTATAGCCAACAAACGGTTATGAAGGAAGCAGTTAAGATTGATGGTTTCCTGTAATACTTGGCATGTTTTAAAAATGAATGAATTATAAAATTCTACTCTCCATGCTAGTTTGTTGTGGTTTTCTTTCCTCACAAACTTGATGTTTGTAATATGCTTTAACTTCTACCATAACTCTATTTAGTTTTTTATTTGATGAGCTAAACCTATCAAATAATATTATGTTTATTGGAACAGTGAAACAGATGTGTTCTTCTGCTTTACTTAATCAACACCTGACAGTTCTTAGAGACTGCCTTCTGAATCTCATTGACTGTTTTATATAGTTTAAATACTATATATGTTTTTAAAAGTACTTAATATACTGCTCACAAAAATTAGGGGATATTTCAAAATGAATATGAAGCAATAAAATATCCCCTAATTTTTGTGAGCAGTGTATTTTAATTATAAAAGCAGAGATACTCTTTATAGAAAATTTAAATATTATAGAAGTAGGTAGTATAAAAAATAAAAGTCTTTTGGAATCTATTTCTCCTACATTTGGCTATTACCAAACATGACCATTGTTATACATTCCTTCAGATTTTTTTTGTAAATTGCACTGTTAAAAATACTAGTGCACTGCACTCTTAATGCATTATTGTTATACTTTGTTTCATGTTGTATGCACAGGCCACATTTCAATTCCTTTGACAAATCTAGAACAAAATTCTAGTATATTGGTGAAATCTTTGTTTCCATTCTCTTAAAATGCAGATATGAATGCTATCAAAGATAAAAGCCAAGAGGAACTAAAATTTAAAAAAATGAGGAAATAACCAGCAAATTAGTGTGTCTCTGAAACTTATGAAGTAGAAAGATGCCCTTTGGTAAAATGGTATATTATGAGATTATAATAACGGACTGATTGAAGTAAATGATGCTATAGAGTTGGTTTAGAAATTAATTTAATTGTAATATTCCAGCAGGAAAGTCTGGACTGTAGTGCTCTGCTCTCTATTGTTGTATTTTCAAAATAATGTGGCAATGTCCTTTCCGAATGCATCAGGATAAATTTCAGAAGTGGTCACTGTTCATTAAGTCAGTCAATAGATGCGTTTTCAAGTCTGCTATGCATTGCATGAAACATTTTGAGAAGTTTATGCAAGAGTTTTATTTCTGTGCCCCTTTGGAGAAACAGATCTACCACCTCCTCACACTCCTTGGTGCCACCTAGAACCAGCTCACAACCCACTGTCTTCTCACCCCTCCCACTTGTATTATCACTCACAAGCACTTGGTCAGGGGTCTCTGTAGCTGTTTTGTCATTGACCAAGATATGTTTAGAAAAATGTTAATCTCTTGTGGGATTTTGGCAAACAGCAGTCCAAGCTCTGCTTTTCCTAACAAATAACTTGCAGATTGTCATGTTTCTATTGGGAGAAGGAAAAACATCCAATCAGAACAGAATTGAAATGATATAAATGAGGCTCATTGTTTAGCAAATCGCTGGTGTTAGGTAAGAATTGTTGATAAGAATAGCATGGGCCCTCTTAAGGATCAGAACAGGCATGTGTGCGTGCATGAGGAAACCAGGCCTTTGTTAGTATCCTTTCTGAAATCGCTATTAAAGTAATTATAGTAATTGATAGAATTTTTCCCCTTCCATTTCAAAATGGTTTCCATTTTGTGTCTTTTGTCTTGAGTTCCTCACTTGGAGTGTGTATGTGTGGAAGCATGTGTTGAGTGGCACTCCTATAGTCTCTGAATTCATCTGCACTCAGGCTGATGAGGTGTGGTGCTCGCAGACACCCAGAGATGGCTTGGCCAGCTTTGCTGTCAGGAAGCTCTGGCCTTTAACAATAGAAAGAGAATTGTACTGTATAATACTCTAACTTAATGGTTAATTAGAGTTTGTCCTGGAACCCTTTAAAACTGCTATGTTTGATTTAAAGAGATATTTTTTCCTGAATGCCTTTAAAAATCCATCCATTCACGGCTTTGAATTTTATGATCATACTTTCTTGCAGTTTTATGTCACTGATTCTTATGTATAAGAACAGCAATAGTTTCTACCTCTGACTTCTAGAGGGAAACTTTAAAAGTCTATTGATCACATAATATAGCCTGTGCTTATTGTGCAAGACTTGTAATTTTAGTATAATAGGAAGACTAAGAGAATTTTATGTAGGAGTCTTTTCTGTATTTTATTTTTTTTTATAAAGTAGCTTCAATGGTTTCAAATCCTAAGAATCCCTTATAACAATTTATGCCTAGTTTACTTTGTCTTTGCCTGAACAAAACAAATTGGTGAGGATGACTTTAACAACTTCGTATTGAATATGGAGGTCGGATTATATCTCAATAAGCCTTGGCATCAGTATTGTTTACTATAGTAGTTAGTACTGTTTATGTATAACTTTTTGAATTTCACTAAATAAGATGTTCACCCCTGAGATAACATTTCACACACAAGAAGACATAGCATATGTTATTTATCTTCTTAATTAGAGTCAGAACTGAAAGGGTTAAGGCTTTCCTAGTCGGTAGATCAAGCCTTGTAACCACAGTAACCAATTTACTGTTATTTGCTTACTCCAAGCAGAGATGGAAAGTGGGTGGTGGAGAAAGTCTTCATTCATAGACAAGTATACAACTGCGGCTGACCCCAGTGGGAGGAGATTCTGAGGCACACTTACTCATTTGCGGTTTCAGACCTGGTGTTTTAACTGGACTGCGTTGCATTTTGTTTTCAGGTGGTTCAGTTCCTCGGCAGCCACTCAGGTTTAATATAAAGGAAGTTTATACTTTTTATAGTTTTCATTTTCATAAGGGAACAGTTGACAAGCATGTTTTAAGAAAGCAGAGACAGAGATAGGATTGGGGTAAATAATAAAAAAAAATTAAATGTAAATTATGGCACCTTCAATTTCTCCATCAAATTACAGTAATACTGAGTTTTCAACAAGACGTGAATGGTAAATTTCTACTATTCCCATGGAAATGCAGCAGATGGAAATTTGCTGTATTCTGTGTGATTTGTATAATAACAACATGTATTTTAGCTATCTCTAAAGGTTGTTGTGAAAAATAAATGGACATATGCGAGCTAGATAGTTTAGGCACCGGGGAAAGAAATACATCTTCACATTTAATACGTTCAAAGCCAACTTCTGTTCCTTCTCAACTTTCTGCCTCACCATGATGCTTTCGGAAAAATGATTTTTCATTATTTTGACTTACGTGTTCTACATCAATGATAAGATAATTCTTCTGTTATTTCTAGGAGAATTGGGTATAATTGCTATAAATAGATTTATTAATGATATATTTTTAAATAATTTTGAAGGTCTTAACAAACTGGTCAAAGATGACTTTCTGTTTATAAAGGTCATATTGAGTATTTGGTTACACCTCTGAAATATGAAGTTGGCTTCACCTCTGAAATCTCCCCAGAAGCCAGATATTGCTTATAATCTCCACGACTGCCTTGGACAGCAATACAAGCCGTCATCATCCCTCTCAGAGCGCTGCAGTAGCCTCCTAACCTCTCTCCCTCCTTCTCCCTGTATCCTGACTTCCTCTTTCCCTCCAGGCCCTCACATGCCTGCCGGAATGACCTTTTAAAATTATACACCTGATTATGCTACAGCCCACTCAGAACCATTCAGTGGTGTTCGGTTTCACTTAGAAAACAGTCTGAAGTGTCTGTCCTGGTGTGGGTCCCACCCGCTGCCCTGGCTCGCTCGTGCGCTCGCTCGCGCTCTCTCTCTCTCTCTCTCTCTCTCTCCCCCTCTCTCCTCTTCACTCCCTCGCGCACCTCCAGCCGCAGTAGCTTAAGTGGTGTCGTTCTGAACTTGCAGTTTCCCAAGTAAGAGCTTGTTTGTGCCTTCTGTTTTCTAGGCCTGGAAAGTTCTTCTTTCAGATATTTAACAGCTGCCTGATTGCATCCTGATTTCTACCTAGATGCTCAGTCTATTTCAGTGGCCACAGCAAACATATCATAGACTGGATGGCTTATAAACAACAGAGATCTATTTCTCGGGGTTTTGGGGGTCGGGGAGACCAAGATCAAGGTGTTGGCAGATTGGATATGTGGTAAGAGCCTGCTTTCTGGTAACTTTGTAACTCCCTTGGTGGAAGGGACTAGAGAGCTGTGCGGGGCCGCATGTATAATAACAGCACTGTCCCATTCAATTCCCAGAGGACGCAGCTCCTAATGCCCTTACCCTGAGCGGTAGGTTTCGACATATTAAATCTGGGGAGGACACAGACATCAAGTGCCTTGCGTGTGTGGCGTCCTTACAGAAGCCTTTCTTCTCTACCATGTCTGAAATAGTTCCTCTCTCCTTTGCATCTTGCTTTATTTGTCTTCACAGCCCTTATTACTTACTGTCATGATAGTATATATTTTTTATCTTCTTCCCTCTATTAGAATACAAGCTTCGTGGGGATGGGAAGGTGTATGTTTTCCTCCTCTGAATTATCAGTACCTACCTGTTGCAAATAGTAGCTGATGTTTAATAAGTTCAAGAGAACTAAGCTTGAGTATGTACAGAAATCATGTTTTCAAATAGATGGTCAAGAGCAGATTTGACCTACAGGTAGCATTGCAGTCGGGGTCATAAATGCTGGTCATTTTAAAGCTCCTCATCACTAGTTTAAACACCTGTTCCTGTTGTTTTCTGTCCCATTCTTAAACCTTATTCCTTTTACTTTTTGAATTTTTGTTTCTTAGAATCGCCTTTTCGAATAATGCTTTTTGATTTATAGCCTGAAAACCCGTTATCATACCTTTGCATAAGCCCTACTATGAAAAATTTACCATTTTATCATTTTGTGTATTGCTAAAATCCACCCACAGGCAGAATTTGCCCAATACGTCTTTCATCTCTGTGTCTCCTTCAGCATCATTCTTCAATAATTTATACTTGGGAGGAAGAAAAAAAATGTGCCTGATCTTTCTAATAAAAAAATATGGCATTGCCCTACACTGGCAGAGATTAGTAACTCTTCCACTTATAGTAATAGTCTAGGAAATATTTTACTGAATGCTCTCTAAAGACCGAAAAATGCCAGTGTATATCCTCAGGAAGTGTAATTTCCTTTCTTTCTTTTTCTTTTTTTTTTTAAAGATTTTATTTACTGATTTTAGAGAGAGGAGAGAGAGAGAGAGAAAGGTGGGGAGGAGCAAGAAGCATTAACGTGTAGTAGTTGCTCGTATATGTCTTGACCAGGTAAGCCCAGGGTTTCAAACCAGTGACCTTAGCATTTCAGGTATACGCCTTTATCCAATGAGCCACCACAGATAAGGCATAATTTCTTATTGTCAACAGAAATATCTATTATCTGAATTTCTGGATTATAATAACCTTGAGGTTTTCCATTCTGCTTTAATTATGTTTAATGGAGATGATATTATTGGATAAATTAAAAATCCACTGGTTAAAGTAATTTAGTTGGTAAACACTCAGAAGTTTCATATATGAGCTGCCAAGAAATGAGATATACTGTATAAAAGCATTTGTTTTTTGGCTATGAGAACATTAAACACTAAACTTGGGCAGTTTTACAAAATCTTCCTCCTTAATGAAGTCTGTCATATTAATTACTGAGCACAGATATAGCTAATAAGGATAGTAATAATAATTGAATGCTTATGGGGCAGAAACTATCCTAGAATTTCACATAATGCCATCTCTGTTCATCCCCAAACATTTATAGAGTTAATGAACTTGTCTTTGGATGTGCAGATGGAGGAGATGAGTCAGCATTTGAATCTAGGAACTCCTAACTCTCAAACCCAGGATCTCAACCCAAGGAAACCTCATGACGTGGCTGAGGTTTAGGACAAAATCATCATGTTTTCCATCATAAGAGAGTGATACTTCTCAGAGTCTGTCAGTCTCTTGGTTCACTTCCCCTTGTAAAGCCCCAGAGAGTGAGTCATTCTGCTGACTCAGCTGTCTCTTTTGGTTGTTTCTTTGAGGTTTGGCTTCTAGCAAGTGCCCTGAATGTGTAGACTGTCAGCTCCCTGCCATCTGAGCAGAGAGATCAGACAAGCATGGTTAAGTCAGTAGGACTGATCCGTGCTATTGAAAATCTTTTTGGACTACACGTACCTCCCCTTCTCTTGGGCGAGATGTTGTAATAGCTCCTTTCCCACAAGCCCGAATGCTGGAATGAGGAGGAGCATTGCCATGTGTGACTCAGAGTAGAAATGTACTTTTCTTCCCCTTCTTTTGTCAGCAGAAACTCTGAAATTTCTGTGGCTTTACTGGCTAGAGTAAGCGGCCAGTAACCAAATATGTGGTCTGATGATCTTCTAACAGAAAATTTTGTTATTATTTGACCTTTTCTGTATGAATATTATTGAATGCCACAATCTCCTGAGAAATTTTGCTGAAATGATGAAAAATACTCTTCAGATAGCAATTAGAGTTGTTGATATGTTTTCTAGCTTTGGGACTCACATGAGTGAGTAGAAGGGGAATTGAAAGCTTTAAGAGTTTATAAGAGTAGTTTGATAGGATGACAAGCATTAATTGAATAAAATCTTTAATAGGAAGGTGATTTAGTGAAAATAAGTTCCAAATGAACTTGTTAGCCTCAGAGGTGAGGTAATAGGATAGTTTTCTCTTTAGGTTACCCTACCTGTGTGAGTACAGAATAGATTATTAGTGATAAAATATCTTTATCATTTTGTGGTAGTGTGATATCCAGTAGTAATATCTTACTATGTTAGTCTCAAGTAGACAAGTAGCCATTTCTCAAAAGCAAAATTGTATACAATATTTATGAGTTTTTGTTCCAAGCCTATTCCTTCCCTCCCATAGACAGAATATAATTATGATACCTTGCCTTCTGTATAATAAAACTTGGCTACCATTTATAGTTAGACATAGGGAAGTGGGAAGTTTGCTAACCATTGCCTTGGGCCTGGGCAGCCAAACCACAGAGCCACCATGGGAGGAATCCAAGTTGAACCAAAAGTACTAGAGAGAGGGTCTGAGAAATTTAGGGTGTGCAGTTAAGGAAAGTGATTCCTTTTCTCTCTCCTTCCCCTAAGGAAGGACAGTCTAAGCCCAGGTGAGGAGGATTCTGTTACTCTGTAGTTATGGCTAGGCTATGATCCAGAGATCTCGAGGAGATAACTGATGTAACCCCGTGAGTAGAGTCAGCATTTGCATGGGATAAGGAAAAGGGAAGTGCGTAGATATTAATGCCCCTGAGGGAACAAGAAGGAAGCTAAAGGTTTATATCTGAACATTGTATGGTGTACCCTTGACAGAAGCTTTGCCAAGTGGAGATGATAAATAAACTCAGTGATATACTTCATGCATTGTGCAGAAAGTCAACTTTCAAATTAATGAAAACTAAGAAGAATCAAAGTCCAGAAAGACAACTGTATATAAATTGGACAGAACATTATCAGTGTATCCAGTAGTGATCAAGTAACTTTGATGGTTAGAAAGTATTTGAAATAAGAATAGACAATTGTTTTTTTGTTTTGTTTTAGCTAGAATTCATAAGCACATTTGAAGGCATTGTGCCATTTGATTAACACCCAGGCCTTTTTATTTCAGGCCAGTCTTCTTTCTAGTACGCGACATTGGTATGTGTTGGGGGGGGGGGGAGCAGAAAGGAGAAGAATGGAAGGAAACATGAAAGTTTATATGAATTTAAAAGAAGGTAGCTAAGACCATGTCTTAATCTATACCTATGAAACTATCTTCCTGTATATTCTGCTTTTTGTGGTTCTATAAAAATATTAAAACACAGTTTTGCAAAAAAAATTCTGCTGAATTGGATGTTACTGTGTGTAATTTCTTCCATTGCTAGTTGAGAACCATTGAACATTTTGAAGCAGTAAAATTACAGTTAACTCTCTCTTTCAGAAAAAAGGTAGCACACTGGCTGAAAGGTAGAGATGTGTTGGAATTGATGGCGATTGTAGGATGTAGAACGTTTAGAGTAAGTTTGTTGAACAAGGGCAGTGATGGTGAAAATGGAGAAGGCTGCTCAACCAAGACATCATTTTGGGGAGAATGTGTTGAACTTGGATGAAAATAGTAAAATGTAGTGTTAGAGTCAAATTTTTAGTGTGGTTGAGAATATAGTGCCTCTACAGAACAACTGTAAAACTACTTTTGCCTATTTTGCATCTAGCAGATCCTTTTTACTGACTTCACTTGCATCACTGTAATCCAAGCTGCCATCTTCCATCTGGACTACTGCGCTATCCTCTCAATAGGCTTTTAGTATCTGCTGATTCCTCCTTAACTTCCATTTTCCTATAAAGCAACAACGATCCTTTTAACAGGCTCTTCTGTTCATGTTACTCTCATACTTAACATTCTTTAATATGGCCTGTGAAGCTCTACACTGTAGGTCCTGCCTGTAGCATCAGCCTCGTCTCAAACCATTTTACTCTGTTCATGCGGCTCCAGCTGTTCTATCCTTCAAGGTGTCAGGCTCTCTTCAGACTTGCTTTTTCTGAAAATGCATTGTCCATGCTCGAGATGCTTTACTGTGCTTTTCATTGGCCAACTCCTTCTCCCCTGTAGTCTCTGATTTATTGTTTTCCTCATCAGTGCCTTCCTTGATACCCTTGACTGGGCTGGTCCACCTCCTTTCATACTTCATTGTCTTTGTACAGTTATTTGTTGAGAGAATTAGGCTCCATGACAGCAGGGATTATTTCCACTTTTTTAAATGACTAAATCCCCAATGCAGTGCTTGGTACATAGCAGCTGGTTAATAAGTACATTCTAAGTAAATGGCTTTAACAGAACTGATATGAACTGGTTATATGAGCCATTAGGAATATTTAGTAAACTGTCTAATAATTACCCATTTCTTATGTCTCTCAATTGAGCAGAGGATATAATATAGGTCATGTTTGAGTTGACAGTCTTTTGAAGGTCAGAATAAAGTCAGATGTGGAATATTCTGATGGTCTGATTAAAAAGTATAGGTCAGAGACTGAGAGAATTGAAGACTTAATGTCTGGTAATCTTTGCTCTTTTTTATTTCCTATCACACACTGGTATTGATTAACCAGGGTCATACCACAATAGAAATACCCTGATAAGCAACCCTAGGGGCCCGTGGCTAATAAGTGATAGAATATTTGGTATTCACTCTAACTCCCAAACCTGGGCTCAGCCACTTACTTGTGGAAATAAGATACCAGAAAGTATGCAAAAATGTTTTGTAAACTGTACAGTGCTAAACAAAGTCAGGTCTAGCATGCAGATGATATCTCCAGCTTGCTCTTTGAAGAAACTATAAACTGCATATTTTATTGAATAGTAGAGGGGCAAATAGTGAATTTTGTATATAAGGCAGCATTGAATGAATCAAGTTGAGCTATTTTGTGAAGGTTTCATTGTGATTGTATGGCTGTATTTGCCAAGCAGAGAATTCCTAATTTCTTCTGCTGTGAGACTCCCAAGGAGACATTTATATTAGTAATACTGAATTTGCAAACCTGAATTTTAAAATTTAGCTCTATTTGTATTCAGTACATCTTGAAATTCTGTGCTTTTACCTCCTGCTAAGGGTTTGGGTTTTTAGCCTAATTAATCATTAAGTGTTGTCAGTCTATCATGATGTGGTTAATTATCAGAGAGAATGTATGTGTTTCAGATAGTCTTGACCCTTTCCTGGGTAACTATAGAAACCTTAGCAGTACTAGTTATTATCTAAAATTATAGAATTTGGTTTTAAAAGCATTTTAGCCATTAATAGGAACAAATAATTAAATGATTGGTTATAATCTAGAAAGAAAAGCTTGCATGAAACTAAGATTTTAAAACAATTTACACACAATTGCACTGTGTTCTAAGTAATTTATAAATAATAGGAATGTGTTCACAGGATATTTCTGACTGTAACTTAAAAGGCTTTTATACCAGTTCTGAATATTTATTACACAGTTTTTTCATAAGCTATCCCCCTCCACCTCGGAGAATGTTTAGAACCATTCTAATATATACAAGTCGGTGGTAACTCCCAAATTCCATTTGGTACAGTGATTTTACAGTGCACAGCAACTGCAACTCTGGGCAGGAAACAGCTGGATTGGGGAGCTTTTATCTATGTGTAAGTATATCTCTATGTACATAGACAATATTGACATTGCAAAATGTTAATGGTACATTCTTGAAGTCATAGTGCTTCAAAGATGAGAGCAGACAAAAAAAAATATATTTTTCTTTCCTATTCTGAGAAATTTTATCTACTTCAGAAAGAAAAAGATGTCACTGCACTTTTTAATATGAAGCTTACCAAGGATTACAGTCTGAATGGGGATGAACATTAACATGGAAAGTGGAAACCTGCCGTATTCGTCCTGTCCTTGGTGTATCATCTCATTCAGAGAACAGGTAGCATCCCCGTGGGAGGGAGTAGTGCTTAAACTGTGTTCTCCACTCTCAGTGGTGGAGTGGATTTTAGTGATATGTCAGAAGAGTGATATAGGTAGAATACGAACATAAATCTCAATACAAACACTGAAAGAATAAATACCAAACCCCTGAAAGCATGGTTATATTTTACCTGCTGTTCATACTATAAAAAAATTATATTTCTAAAAGGTTCATAATTTTTTACTAATAAATTTTCAGTAGTTTGTGATATATCAGGGGTTGGGAACCTATGGCTCGTAAGCCAGATGTGGCTCTTTTGATGGCTGCATCTAACTCACAGACAAATCTTTAATAAAAATAATAATAACATTAAAAATATAAAACATTCTCATGTATTACAATCCATTCATTTCCTACCATTCATGTTCATGGTTGCAGGTGGCTAGAGCCAATCACAGCTGTCCTCTGGGACAACACCAAATTTTTATTAGATAATGCATAATGTACACGGGTTGTTGTGAGGTCAGGAAGTAAACATCTCTCCTTTTAATCAAGTAGTCAGCTAATTAATTGCAGAAACCCTTTTGACAAAGAAGATGGCTAAAAGAAAAAAAGATGAGTAGTATCGTACTTTTCAGCAGGAATGGACAGAGGAATTCGCCTTTGTGGAGAGAGCAGGTTCTGCAGTGTGTCTAATATGCAATGATAAAATTGCATCAATGAAACAGTCAAATATAAAGCAGCACTTCGACACACGCCATACTACATTTGCATCAAAATATCCAGTGGGGGACAGCAGGAAGAAAGCATGTCAAGAGCTACTGTGCAGTGTGCAAGCTAGTCAGCAGCAACTCCGTGTTTGGACCCAACAAGGTGACTGGAATTTGGCTAGCTTTGCTGGTGCTTTAGCAATTGTGAGAAATGGAAAGCCATTCACAGATGGGAAGTATGCCAAAACATTCATGCTTGATGTTGACAATGAACTTTTTGACGACTTTTCGGATAAAGACAAGATAATCAAATGAATAAAAGACATGCCTCTGTCAGCAAGAACTCTTCACAATCGTACCATCATGATGGCAAATCAAATTGAGGCAACACAAGTAAAGGACATAAATGCAGCACCAATCTTTTGTCTCGCTTTGGACGAGTCAACAGATGTAGCCATTTATCCCACTTCAGCGTGATTGCAAGGTATGCCTTCCTGACACAGTATGTGAGGAAAGTCTTGCTGTTTTGCCTATGAAAGAGACAATCAGAGGGGAGGATTTATTCAAGTCTTTCACTGAGTTCGCTAAAGAAAAAAATCTACTGATAGATAAACTTATTTTGGTGTGTACTGATGGTGCTCTGTGCATGGTGGGGAAAAACAGAGGATTCATAGTGCTTCTTCATGAACATGAAAAGAGACCCATCCTAAGTTTTCACTGCATCCTACATCAGGAGGCACTTTGTGCTCAGATGTTTGGTGAACAGCTTGATGAGGTGATGTCGCTGGTCATTCGGGTGGTCAACTTTATTGTTGCCCGAGCTATAAATGATCGCCAGTTTAAAACACTGCTGGATGAAGTTTGGAATAATTATCCTGGTCTGCTTCTGCACAGCAATGTGCATTGGTTGTCAACAGGGAAGGTGCTCAGGCATTTCGCGGCTTGTCTGAGCAAAATCCAGACTTTTCTTGAAATGAAAAACGTCGAGCATCCCGAGTTAGCTAACACTGAGTGGCTCCTGAAGTTCTACTATCTCGTACACAGGACTGAAGATCTGAACCAGCTCAATGTGAAAATGCAAGGCATTGGAAATACAGTCTTACATGTAGCCCCATGTTCATTGCAGCACTGTTCACAGTGGCCAAGACATGGAAACAACCAAAAAACCCTTCAATAGAAGACTGGATAAAGAAGATGTGGCACATATACACTATGGAATACTACTCAGCCATAAGAAATGACATCAGATCATTTACAGCAAAATGGTGGGATCTTGATAACATTATACGGAGTGAAATAAGTAAATCAGAAAAAAACAAGAACTACATGATTCCATACATTGGTGGAACATAAAAACGAGACTAAGAGACATGGACAAGAGAGTTGTGGTTACCAGGGGTGGGGGGAGGGAGGACACAGGAGGGAGGGAGGAGAGAGTTAGGGGGAGGGGGAGGGGCACAGAGAAAACTAGACAGAGGGTGACGGAGGACAATCTGACTCTGGGTGAGGGGTATGCAACATAATTTAATGACAAGATAACCTAGACATGTTTCCTTTGAATATATGTACCCTGAATTATTAATGTCATCCCATCAACATTAATAAAAATTTATAAAAAAGAAAAGAAAAGAAAAGAAATACAGTCTTATCCCTTCAACAAGCAGTATTTGCATTTGAAAACAAGCTGGAACTCTTCATCACAGACATTGAAACAAGTCATTTACTACACTTGGAAAAACTGGGAGAGTTTAAAAATGCATGTACAGCAAGTGACCCTGCTCAAGATCTTGATCTCCAGCAGCTAGTGGACTTCACATCTAATCTCCTGCAGTCATTCAAAGAGTGCTTTGGAGAATTTTTTGAGTGCACTCATCTTTTTAAGTTCATCACCCATCCACACGAGTGTGCAGTGGACAGCACCAACCTGAGTTACATCCCCGATGTCTCCATCAGAGATTTTGAGCTACATGCTGCTGACCTGAAGGCCTCAGACATGTGGGTGAATAAGTTCAAGTCACTGAATGAAGATTTGGAAAGACTTGCATGACAGCAAGCAGAGTTGGCGAGCAAACACAAGAGGAGAGAAATAAAAAAACTTCAACCCGTGGACCAGCTGATTGTCAAAACTTGGAACGCGCTTCCCGTCACATACCACACACTGCAGCGTGTGAGTATTGCTGTACTGACAATGTTTGGCTCTACATATGCATGTGAGCTGTCTTTCTCACATCTAAAGAATGTTAAGACAAACCTACGATCATGTTTAATGGCTAGAAGTCTCAGCGCCTGCATGAAGCTTAACCTCACCACATATCAACCAAACTACAAAGCCATCAGCAAAACCATGCAATGCAGCACCAGAAGTCACATTAATGGTAAGAAGTATTTTATTCATCATTGGTTAGCAACAGCATAACAACGTAATTAAAAAGAATTCAGAGACTTATTGTACTTTAAAAGTGTTGGTCTTACATAAAATGCACACATTTACTTGTATTTAGTGTTAAACATATTGTATGGTTCTCATGGAATTACATTTTAAAATATGTGGCGTTCATGGCTCTCTCAGCCAAAAAGGTTCCTGACCCCTGTGATAGATCCTTTATATTTTATAATATTTTTCTTATTTGAACTACTCTAATTCATCTGTTGCCCTAGGAATTGTATAAGTTCTCCATGTCCTCCTATGATCCTGCCCCTCTTTATCCCCAGAACTTCCTTTCCCTGGCCTCTCACATAAATTCGGGATTTCCACCATATTGCATTCCATACCTGCAGTTGCTGAGGGAGTCTTCTGATCACTGCTCTTTTCTGTCTCCCCATCCGAGGCCCAGCTTAGCAGCTTCTTTGCTTCTGGGACCCAGTGCAGGAGTCAGGTTTCCTTGGCTGTCCTCCCTTGATGTGACACTTTACGGCTACATTGCTGCTCCCGCTCTGCCCTAACCAACCTACACAAGTCCTTGACTGTGCCCATCTCACTTGAGTTCTGCATAGTAGTCCCTTATCTAGTCCATTAGACAGTTATTCCCCCATTATTTCATCTCAAGCGCTTTAGCCCAGTGACTGACATTTAGGAGGCGCTCAAGTAAATATGTGTGTGTTGGATAAATTAGTAGCTTTTAAATTTTGCCTCTTCTCTCTATAAATTGTCTTAATTAACTGATAGAGTCTTCATTTGGGTACCGTTAATACATTAAAATATATAGATGTGTGGAACCAAACAATTGCTACTTTCTTAATTTTGGGCATCACATAAATCATAGGTGGAGTGGGTTATTCAAGTGACATTAGAAACTGGTCTATGGTGATAGGCATAGCCTAGCTTTATTAGATCTTACAGTCAGGAAATTCAAGATATATATATATATATATATATATACACACACACACACACACACACACACACATATATATATGATGTGTGTGTGTGTGTGTGTATATATATATATATATATGTATCTTTATTTTTTAACATAAACTTAATTTACTACTTGAGTTCCTTTATTTTGGATTTGGAAAAATGAGTCTCTATCAAACAAAGAATGTCTTTCTTGTGGTGAGGTGCTTCCTGTTTGCCTTTTGTTTGCTTGTTTGATTTTGCTCCTTTCTGTGAATTACTGGAGCTCAGAGCTGCAGTGACCTGCTTGCACTTCAGCCTCCACTCAGCGGTCTGAATTCACTGCCATTTCCTTGGATGGCAATAAGCTAATCATTTGAGAAATTACTGCATCTCAGGGCACCAAAGGAGGTCACTGGAACTTAGTCTGGCTAATAAGTTTTTTTGTCCTATTTATTTTCCCTTGTCAGTGTTGCTCTGGGCTCCTTAGGAATTTATGAAGAATATGGCTTTTTTTTTCCTTCACTTAAAAAAAAAAAACCACATTGATTTTTTTCTTTAAGGAGCAAATAACAAAACATCACATCTAAAACAAGTTATTTTAGAGATGGTACATGACAGTCCCACCAATGCAATGAAAAACTACATTCATCATAATATAGATACTTTGAACATCAAATACCGTGAAAATTGCAAGCATTTTGCTCCCATTTTCAATGCAATAAAAACAAAAAATATCAATAAGACTAAAAACTATTTTCCAGCTATAGGCTTTGAAATGATTGTGACTTAGCAGACTGCTTAGTTTTCTGGGCACATAGGATGTTAAACTTTTGGGTTTTTTTAAGTCCAAATAAACTAAGCAGACTTGTTTCTTATGTGTATGCACAGATTTTAACATCATTTCATCAACTCTGAAAGATAAATTCTTTTATGGCAGCCTAGGCGTAACTCAGCATATCTCTTTGAATGTCTACTCTTAGGGAACACTGCTCAGTTCAGAGTGTTGTTGCTTCCCGTCCGTAGGAAAAGGGATCTTCTGTCCTGGGGCGTGTTTAACTTGCTGCCCTGGAATTCACCCATGTAAGTACCTGATATTATATTTCAGTTTTTATCTTACCCTCTCCCCTCTTAGAAACTTCTTAACTCTCGTCAATCTCTGGTACGTGAGAGAGAAAATATCCCAAAGTATCATTAGGTGTCGAGACAAGAACATTAAGGGAAAGTGTAGCCCCATCCCTATTGTGAAATTCTGTTTGTGAAATATATAGTCTCAGCGCCATTGCCTTTGAAGGTGGCAATTCTGGAAGGCCACCGTAGTAACTCAATACTGAGTTTTATCTCGTTAAATTTGATCCCCTTTTAGTAAACAGGGTTTCTGGAGAGGAGATATGACATTAGCAAGAGTAGCCCGGTTTTCCCTTGACCACATGAGTTGCGGAGTTGTGCTGTTTCCTCATTTTAGTGTAGCCATTTCATGTTTAGACATCAGGATTTTGGACCTTCAGTGTATTCTTCATTGGTGCAAATGAATTCTCCTCTACTTTGAAGGAGAAAACATCTTTAAATTGTTAATTGCCTTTAAAGGCGGGGGTCTCCTCCTCAAGTTCTGTGTCTTGGCAAAGTGTAGCAATTGTACTGATCTGAATTTGTCTATTGACCCTGCTGGACTCAGCTCCCTGTGACATCGTGGCTCATTTCTGTACATTCGTACAGTTCCTTGTCTGTAGTAGATGTTTAATACCTTTTTTATGACTAAATTTGTGTTTATAATGACTCCTGAATGATTTATTTATCAAGTCAGGGATCAATCTTCTTTCTTAATGGTTATACGTAGAGTCTAAAGTGTCCATCTGAATATACACTTGCATTTTACTAGGTGTACCAGGAAGGTAAAATACACATACATTAATGCATCCTGTTACATATGAAAGCCAAACCCTAATCGGAGAGTATGGCTAAGATATGCTGATACTGGCCAAATAAATTAGCCACTCCCGCCCAGCTGACATTTTACTTGAGCAGAATCTATAGAAGATATTCTTCCTTAACAGCCCTAACTCATTACTTCATAGGGACTGTTGATGTCCCCTGCTGTAGACAGAGGAATAAAGCCTAGAATGTATAAAAATAATGACAAGTTACCTGTTCCTGTGTGGATGCTTGTGTGATGCACACAGTGGAATTCTTAATCTGACTCATTCTTTTGAAAAAGTAAGCCATCCAGGTGCAGACGGTCTTTTCTCATATTATATCAACTATGTTAAGCCCAATAAATTGAACAGCCTTGAGATGCCCTTTTATTTCTGACAATAAGTTTTCTTTTAGAGAAAAATGCGTTAACTTTCAGTAGGGAATTGTGGGTTCTAGCTCCAGATCTTCCCCCAGTTTTCCCAGACCCAGGACAAATACTTAAAAGCTCCTGGCAGTGACTTCCTCATCTAAAAATAGTGAGGTGAGATGCACATAAAAGTAGGCAGAGACACATGCAGCCCCATGTTTATTGCAGCATTGTTCACAGTGGCCAGGACATGGAAACAACCAAAAAGCCCATCAATAGATGACTGGATAAAGAAGATGTGGCACATATACACTATGGAATACTACTCAGCCATAAGAAATGATGACATCGGAACATTTACAGCAAAATGGTGGGATCTTGATAACATGATACGAAGCGAAATAAGTAAATCAGAAAAAAACAGGAACTGTATTATTCCATACGTAGGTGGGACATAATAGTGAAACTAAGAGACATTGATAAGAGTGTGGTGGTTACGGGGGGGAGGGAGGAATGGAAGAGGGATAGGGGGTGGGGAGGGGCACAAAGAAAACAAGATAGAAGGTGACAGAGGACAATCTGACTTTGGGTGGTGGGTATGCAACATAATTGAACGACAAGATAACCTGGACTTGTTATCTTTGAATATATGTATCCTGATTTATTGATGTCACCCCATTAAAAAAAATAAAATTATTAAAAAAAAAAAAGTAGGCAGGGGAAGACAAGATAAATTATGAGGCAGGTTAAAGTAATAGCAAGATGCTTGTGGATATATTTTCCAACACAGAGCTTATAGTATACGTGAGAGCATTTGGTCTAGTATTGTTTATATGGTATTATATATATTATATAGGATGTAGAACATTTTCTCTTTTGCTATGTCTCATGAATTAAGATATCAATTTTTGGAACTTTGGACAAATGTGTCATCCATTCACTTACATTTATACTGCTTAGTTTTGTTAAACAGTTGCCATATTCTATTATTTTTATTGTTTTTGTTGTTATTTTTTGTATTTTGTTATTTTTTGTATTTTCCTGAAGTGAGAAGCCGGTAGGCAGAGACAGATTCCCGCATGTGTCCCACTGGGATCTCCCTGGCATGCCCACTAGGGGGCAATGATCTGCCCATCTGGGCTGTTGCTCCCTTGCAACTGGAGCCATTCTAGTGCCTGCAGCGGAGGCCAGGGAGCCATCCTCAGCACCCAGGCCAACTTTGCTCCAATGGAGCGTTGGCTGTAGGAGGGGAAGATAGAGATAGAGAAAAAGGAGAGGGGGAAAGGGGTGGAGAAGCAAATGGGTGCTTCTCCTGTGTGCCCTGGCCAGGAATCAAACCCAGGACATACACATGCCAGGCCAATGCTCTACCACTGAGCAAAGCAGCCAGAGCCGCCATGTTCTATTATTAATTAGAGTATATTTTAAGTAGGTGAAATCGTTTTTATTTTGCAACAAAGTATTAATATTTATAATTTTTAAAATATAAAAATTATGACAAACAATGCTGTAAAAATGGGAAGATATTTTATATTTATTTTAAATCCGTTTAAAGAAATAAGTCTAATGAGTCACATGCATAAAACATGTGATATTGTGAAGGCTTGATTTTAATTCTGTACTGAAGCAGGAACTGAGTCCCCAGTCAGTTCATGAAAATTAAATCTTTCAACTTTAGATAATTCCTAAAGCTAATCTATTTCTTTTCAGAGTTTTAAAGTTCATCATGTTATTATTGTCAATAGTAATTTTAGTCTTTCCTTTCCAAGAACTTTTTCGTCTCCTCCAGTTCTTTATATAAATTTTGTAAATTGATGAAAGTTAATCTTAAGCTTATAATAGTTTTGAAAAGTAGAGAGTTCATGGAACAATTTAGACCTCCTGAGTTGCATCTTTCCACTAGCTTTGAGTCTCAAGTTGGTTGCTTTGCAGTTAACAAGATGGGGGTGGCACTATTCCAAAAGCCTGCCTTGTTGTCTTGGGAGCCCCAAATTCTACCTTATATATCTTTCATCACAAAGGCTTATTTTACTGATTCTTCAATGGAAGTAACTTAAGTCATTCTTCTTTTTTTGACAAACCAACTGAGTCTTTGAGTTGTTAAATATATCCAAGCTTAGGGAATTAATTTATTTGTAGTTAAGGTTCATAGAGAGATGGTGAACGAACATGTAATAGAATGTTCTCTAGGTCCTGATGCTTACATTTTAGTACCAATGACTAAATGAATTTTCTAACATAGAGATGACATTACCTTATTCCTAAAGGACCATTTAAGAAGCTGCCATTTAGAGTCTCTATAGATGAAACTAACTCTGAGATAATCAGTCAATATAAGACAGAACGAAGTCTGCCTAGAGTCATGGCTCTAAATTGTTGTTTTTATGTCTTACTTTTTATTTAGTGTTTTTCAGTGTCCTGGAGAGTTTAGAAAAATGAAAACTTGTGCTGAAATTTTATGAGTTAAGTTTATAGTATAAGGGAAAATACTCATCCAAAAGGAAATAGGAAGTAAATGCTTCTTTATCTTAGATTTGGAACAAGTTTAAAGACTCGTTTTTTAATCATCTGACAGTTCTGTGGAATTGTGAACACTTGAGTACAACAGTCAAACTTCAAACTTGCCCCCAATCAGAATGAAAATGATAGCAATAGACTGCAGATTTAAATTGAGACCTTATTTTCTATAATATTATTTCATAATTTCTGTAGCATTGTTTCCCATTGACAGAGTCTTACCCATATTATATCATTCTCCTCTTATTTGTACATATAAGAAAACTGACACCCATAGTAATCTTAAAATTCATTCATAATATTTCACAAGAATAATTCATTCATAATAATCTCTTAGCGGTAAGAAAACATTGGTTGTTTATTGAATGAATGTCTAAAATAATTCTCACTTTTATTTTGTTTTCTGAAAGAATAATTTTAGAGAATCAGAGATTTTTCGGATTGAAATTAATCTTAGAGGCCGTTTGGATAACGAGCCTCAATTTGCAACTTCAGAAAGTGAGACTCAGTTCCGGTAACTCACTTGAAGAGGAAGTTCGTGGCAGTGATAACTGTGGATCCCAGTTTTCTGGTTACTTCTCATTGCATTGCTCTATCAAATTGCTGTACCAACTTAAACCATGGATTGTACCAGTAATCAAATTTTGCAAAGGTCAGGGCCAGTATATGATTGACCTTGCCTATATATTTATTATTACTACACCCAGATTATTAGAGTACAGAAAATGGCAGTGCTAAATTGTGATTGGTTTCCACGGTTCCTGTGTCTGTGCGTGTTAATTCACAGGACTTATGCCCTTCAGATCTGAGAACTAGAAACTTTGTATTTGTACTCTTTTTAAAGTTCTTTAATGTTAATAATTTTTTGCCTTATAGTGCCTGAAACTTATTTTTTTATCACACTTATTAAAATGTGTACCAGGCTATGGTTTCAGAAAGAATGCTAGACTATATCTTTTATATTAAACAAAATGTTCTTTGGAGCTAATGCCCTTAAGACATCTGATAATGAAAGTCAGAGGGTGTTAAAAAATCTAATTTAGAAAGACTACACCAATTTGGTAAATAGAAAATTCTGAATAGCGAATCTGGTAGCAAATATACATTTATTAGACACTTGATTAGTTATGGATATGTGTTGAACTTTATGGGTAAAAGCACAAATGTCAGAACATATTGTATTTCTTCTATCATACATTTTTTCCTGAAATACTTAAAATATTATCCCTTTGAACTTGCTTCACTATTTTTGCTTATTAAAGAATACAGCAATAATAGCTTTAAACTTAAAATCTTAAAACAAATCATTGGGTCTAGAGATTTTATACTTTTTTATCTAGTTTTATACTGACCAAAGAACTAATATGTACTCTTTTTTTAAAATTGGGATGAGGGGAGATAGAGAAACAGACTCCAGCATGCACCTGGTCAGGGATCTACCCGGCAACCCCCATCTGGGGCTGATGCTTGGATCAATCAAGCTATCCTCAGCACCTGGGGTAGACTCTAAAACCAATCGAGCCACTGGCTGTGAGAAGGGAAGAGAGAGAGAAGGGGGAGAGAGAGGGGAAGAGAAACAGATGGTTGCTTCTCATGTGTGCCCTGACTGGGATTGTACTGGGAATTCCACACACGGGGTTGACACTCTGTTCACTGAGCTAACATGCCAGGGCAGTAACCTTTATTTTTATAGTGTTTTATTGTAAAAAAAAAACAAAAACAAAAACAACCCCAAGACTTGAATTTTCTTGTGAAATAAAGTTGATTTTTTTTTCAATAGCTAGAGAAGTTGAAGAAAAAAATAACTTGGAATTTAGGATTTTTCAACATATAATCATATATTCTCTGGCCACCACTCTACATCCTTCTACCCCCCAACACCGCCACTTAATACGAGGACGCTCTTGTAGTTCAAATACTGTGTAAAGTAAAATACAAACTCAGCCCTATGATGAAGTACAAAATTTTCTTAAGTAGTCAATTAGAAAGTCCTATGGTTTCTAATGCTGAGAGTTTACAACCTGGTGTGTTTCAGCTAATTTTCATTCTTTTAGATGTCGTGTACACAATTACTTGATTACCTCCTACATCTCTCTTAATCTGGGTTACTGAACATAATAATAAGGTTTGCTTTTTTTTATAGACCCATTCATCACCCAGATCTTCTAGCACTTCACAAACAGCTGGTGGCAAGCAGTCTCACTGACATTTTTTAGAGCTCTTTTAGCTCCTTTTTTTTAATCGCCCATGATTTTCATGAACTTGAATAAAGGAGGAACATAGAAAACCAGTTTTTGTTTAATCACTGGGGATCAAAAGAAGTCACCAATAATAGTATGGACTGATTCCAACAGTGACTTGTCTTTGCAAACTATATGAGATTTGTTCTACTTTAACCTTTTCTTCTTTTTTTCCCCCTTCTTCTCTTTAATGGAAGAAAAGTTTAGTTTTAGCCAGAATATTTCATTCATATTTTAGAGGACTATTTTGCCTTCATCACTATGAGGACTGCCTATCAGTTCTGCTCTACCTTATTTGATTTGTAAAAGATTCCTAGCTTTTCCTGAAAATGAGCAAATTCTTACTTAGAACTGTATTTTGGTTTTATATCAGTGCTAATAAGAAATATATATATAATTTTAGTATTATAAATCTATAAGGTCATTTTTAAGTGAGTATAGTTCATGTATTTCTAATAAGTTATGCTATCATTTTATATTCTCACTTATCATCGACTTCTTTTAGTATCTCTCTCTCTCTCTCTCTTCTTTTCATTATTATATACATGTCAAAATAACTTTCCAAGACTGAATTTTTACTATCGTTGAATACACTCATGTGAAAGTATGTTTGCATGTAACAGTATGAGATATAACTATTTTTCTGCCACTTTATGACTCTGGAGATCACCCCTAGATTTGTATAATCTTAATATGGCTGTGTTTAAAAATGAGAGGATTTTTTTAGAAGTAGGGGAAATGGAAAGAAGCTACGAGTCCTACAGTTATAGGTGGTTAGTAGACTTGGATAAAAGCAGTGAAAGTACTTTGGGGTTTCATAAATGTTATTGGTAATGTTCAAAGCAGCACTGCTATTCTTTTCTGAAGGTCAGAATGCTCTTATACAAGAGTTTTAGGCAGTCTTTCATATTAAGAATCAAATCTCTGTAAATTCCATGTAACCAAGGAGATGTATTGTTATTTCAAGAAAAAAGAAATGAGCGGCAGTGTTACAAAATTGTCTCCTTAAATTTGGCCTTATCTGTACTTTAACAATGGTACCTGGCATTCTTTATGCCACGGGGCATGGACATGGTGCTCAGCTCATTATGATTAAGCGTCAGAAGTGGTGTGTTGGTAAATATCTATCACCCAGTGCTCAAGGCCGGGATGAGATTGGGACTGATTTGTATAGCATGTGCCAATTACCATGATATAGATACTCCCATGTGAACAATCCAACCTACATAACCTGGTGTTACTAAGTGGAAGTTTGTTTAAAAGAAAAAACACAGTAGTACACCATTATACATTCTCCCCATCCTACTGATAATAATAGTCAATAAAATACCCTCAAAAGCACAAGTTAACATTAAAATGTCAACTATTTAGAACAGCAGTTCTCAACCTGTGGGTCGCGACCCCAGCAGGGTCACCTAAAGCCATCGGAAAATACATAATGCGTATCAGGTATTTATATTCCGAATCATAACTGTAGCAAAATTACAGTTATGAAGTAGCCACCAAAATTATTTTTTGGTTTGGGGTCACCACAACATGAGGAACTGTATTGCAGGGTCACGGCATTAGAAAGGTTGAGAACCACTGATTTAGAAAGTGATAAGTTTTGAGATTTTGTTACATTTGTTTTTAAGATAATTAATTTAACTGTAATTTTATATAATTAGATATTCAGTAGTGGTTGTGGTTGAACAGCTGGCTCACAGAATGCCTGAAATTTCACAGGCTCCCTGAGCTGGGGCGAGCCAGCTTTAGTGCACCAAGGTCAATGTGTTATGGTGCCAAGTTCTGTTACACATAGGATTTGTTTCTTTTATTACTGTCTTTTCCTTTGAAAATGCCACTATTTATTCTTTCATTTTATCATCATCATTAATATGAACTGTTATAATGAACTGCTTGTTTCCACCTACAGTAAGTTAAATACAGGTGGTCATTGTCCTTTGGAAACTTAAAACCCAAGGTAGATAGTACTAGTCATGGAAATAGTAGAGTAGAAATACTCAAAATATAAACACTGAACAACAATTGAGTTACATTTTTGTGTTTTCCCAAGCTTAGGTAAGGAAAAGGTGTTTGTTCCCTTCCATTTTGATTAGTCCAGTGTCTCTGAGGAATTAAAACAATATTTTCTTGAGCCCCATCCCTTTCTCTCTTAATTTTTATACAAACGGATAGATAATGATTTTGGAGGCATTCCTTTGCATTCCTGCCAGGAAATCAGTGTTAGTCATGACACTGTGATGTGCTAGATTAGCTTGAAAGAGCAGGGACAACTCAGTCTGCCCAGGATGGACTTCTGAGGCCACTGGGCAGAGATGAGGAAGGTTTGGGATTTGTTAGCAAATAAGAAAGGAAGTAGAGAGAAGTGCTCAGCTGGCTGGTCAAGGTTGACAGTGAGATGCCAGTCTTGCCACTTGATGCCATAGCCTATGAATTTCTCTTCTGTTACCAACAAAGATTACTTGGTAGCAACCCAAGCTCTCTCTCAAGAGAGGCATTCTGCAGCAAAGTCTAGCCTTTTATACGTTTAGATCATTAAAGACCTTAACAGATAATTCTGCCTTGAAATGCATTTCCAGAACTCTATTTTAATATTTTTGCTCTACTCAGAACAATTTTAAGCAGCATTAAAATAATATATCTTCTAACCTTATATTTTATATTCTCGTATTATAACCAATGTGATAAATTATGTTTAGCGTTTACTAACAAGAGGTCATTCCTTTCCCCTACAGCCCACTTTATTCCTTTTTCTTAAGGTAAGGACCTTATGTAACACATTAATCCTCTCATTTTTGTCATGGTGACCAGGAATTGACAGTTAAGTGTATTTTTTTTTCCTTGCAAGACAGAGAGAGAGAGAGAGAGAGAGAGAGAGAGAGAGATACAGCAAGGGAGATAGATGAGAAGCATCAACTCATAGTTGCAGCATTTTAGTTGTTCATCAATTGCTTCTCGTATGTGCCTTGACCAGGGGGCTCCAGCAGAGCCAGTGACCCCTTGTTCAAGCCAGCAACCCTGAGCTTCAAGCTAGTGACCACATGCACAAGCTGTTGAGCCTGTACTCAAGCCAGTGACCTTGGGGTTTCAAACCTGGGACCTCAGTGCCCCAGGCTGATGCTCTATCCATTGCACCACCACCAGTCGAAAGTTAAGTGTAACAAGTGTGATTGAGACTTGTTTCCTACTTACTCTACATGTTTTGTTTCTCTCTCTTATGTGTGCATGTCATTATTTGTAGGTAACTTTAAATAATCTAACAGAAGGTATGACATAAGTTATAAAGATTTTACTTCAAAGAGCCATTAATGGAAAAAGTAGTATTCGTGATGTCATCTGTGCCATGCTGTTAAGTGTTGTTGGTTGTATCCCAGTTGCTGTTTCCAGCCACCATTCTCTTCTCCATCTCTTCCTCTACTAGTGTGACCCCATGATTTTCAGCATGACATGATTGACCTTTTATATTCAGAAACATAGGACACAATTGAGTGGCTATGTTTCAAAATGCCATGACCTGGATTTTCACAGGGAGTAAGTACAATAGTATGGCACTGCACAAACAGAGCAAGTATCACAGATGGTAAGGTCCCCTATGGAAAAAGGGTGGTAATGCCCAGATCCCAACAGTGTGAAGGACGCTGATCCAGCCTGGAGAATACCACCAGCATCCAGCATATGGGACAGAGAAGGGAATTTCACCATACCCAAGACTGAGAAGCTCTTTCAAAGACTAGGGTCCATGGCCACTTCTCCCTCTGAATTTCTCAACGTAGACCATTCATTTGAAACTGGGGTGCCTGGCACATAGTGAAGTGTTATGATCCTTTATTCTCATTGGCAGACTTCAGAAGTGCAGAGTGAGCATAACCAGGAGAGGAACACCATCACACAATTAATATTCATTGAATTACATGTCATACCAGACCTTGTGAGGCCTAGCAGGCATTATCCTCCATGCTATCCCATTGCTGGCTGACAGTTGTGGTGCGCTCATATAGTTGGTATGGTGATCTCCCGTTTCTGCTCTCGTGAATTCATGTCCAGGCCCTATGTTTTGAATAGACAGATGCCTCTGGCTAGCCTCTGTTTAGATAAATTTGCATTATACTATTGAAGATTTGAAGTTTTCACTGGAAAATAAGCTGGCTTGTATATTATTAATATTCACAACTTATGGAGAGTTATAGCATATGAGAGAACATTTTTCAATTAAAATATGGTTATTTAAAAGAGCCAAGGTATAATATTCTGTTCTACTTTTTTTTTAATTTAAGCAGACTACCGAAATAAATTCTCACATTTTATTGATGAATAATTTTATTACCTGAAAGAAAATCTAATCAGTTCGAAAAACATTTTGCAACCTGAGGAGCTAAATACATCTCATTTTGCATGGTTGTTTTGTTATTATGTTATTCTAATAAAGAAAAGTTATTAAAATAAATATTGTACTAGGAAAGTGCACCTGTAAATAATACTGGCTTACTGGAAAAGTACAATAAATGTGAATCCAAAGAAGAGAGCTTGGACAAATATATTAAAATATGTTAACTTATAAACAGACATCACTATTTCACGGCTCTTGGTAGTTTATGTGCCTTCCCTTATTTGTGAAATAAATATATTTCATATTAGCCTATGAGACATCTTAACTTTCTGAACTTTTTAAAATGAAATTTATTGCCACATCAGGGTTTCTACAACAGAAGAGTTTTTTTGGAAGAGTGCCATTGGCCCAATGAGATAGGAGAAATGCTTTGTATAATTTAAAAACACATTTCTTTTAGGTGACTTAAAAGGCTAAGGAGGCCATTTTAAAATTAATGCAATTCTCTTGGGAGATACCATCGCATTCATAGATACTAAAATGAACTCGGACATGTTCTATACGAAATCTATTAAGTCTTGACTCATAAAAACTCCCACGTTGGTTTGCGTTTCTATTTGGATTTGTTTTTGTTAACCGGTTTTATTTACACTGAAAGAGGTTTCTGGTTTTATCTCCATTGTAGCCGTTGAGAGTGAAATCACCTGTTTGTGTCCTCATTTTGCAGTTGCATCTCGCTTGCATGAATCTATTTGTGCTTTGCATTTGTATTCATGAAGTCTTGCCTGGGCCTCTCATTTCCCCTCAAGTTGGGGATGGTTTGGAATTTATGTGTCTACCATTGTAACGAACTATTTTGAAGCACTTATCACAAATTGCCCGTTTTATTCTTTGTTTACACATTGCATCAGATTCTACTAGTTTGTGAAGCCTGGGTAATGTTTGAAGTGTTTCATCTCTCACAGGGCTTAGCACAGTGTATAGGGGCAAGAGACAGAAATAGAAGTGGACTTGCAGATTTCTGAGTATAATTGGGCCTATCAGTGCTCTAGAATTTGATGCCGAGTGAGAGAGATTCTTAGCGTCTTTTTGGTTCTTGATTGGCTGGATTGAAGTATTGGAAATGCCTCCTGAAATGGTGTTGCAGGGTGAGATGAGAAAAGGTCTAGTCTCTGGCTAATTGTCTACAGAGAATCTAAGCAGACCTCAGAGTTGACTGTTGGTGATCCTTGTATTCTCTTTGTTACTGTTGAGTGTTCACACTCTCCCCTTTTAAGCAGTTGACGAAATTAATCTTAATAATTAAAACTTGTCTTAATTATGACACAGTGTCGGCCTGGGACACATTGGAACCAGGTTCAGAACCCCAAGGTAGCCAGCTTAAGCGCGGGCTCATAGATATGACCCCATGGTCGCTGGCTTGAGCCCAAAAGTCACAGGCTTGAAGCTTAAGGTTGCTGGCTTGAGCCCAAGGTCACTGGCTTAAGCAAGGGGTCACTCACTCTGCTGGAGCACCCAGGTCAAGCCACATATGAGAAAGTAATCAATGAACAACTAAGGTGCTGCAACGAAAACTTGATGCTTCCTATCTCTCTCCCTTCCTGCCTGTCTGTCCCTCTCTCTGTCTCTCTTACTATTAAAACAAACAAACAACCCCCCTTGTCTTAATTATTATTTTTATTTTTTAAGTGAGAGGAAGGGAGATGGTGAGACAGAGCCCTACATGTGCCCCAACCGGGATCTACCCAGCAGTCCCTGTCTAGGGCCAATTCTTGAGTACCAAGTTATTTTTAGTGCCTGAAGCTAATGTGCTTGGACCAATTGAACTATTCTCAGTGCCCAGGGCCATGCTCAAACCAATAGAACCTCTGGCTGCAGGAGGGGAAGAGGGAGAGAAGGGGGTGGGGGAAAAGCAGTTGGCAGCTTCTCATGTGTGCCCTGACCAGGAATTGAACATGGGACGTCCAAAAACCAGGCTGATGCTCTATCCACTGAGCCACTGGCCAAGGCCTTGTCTTAATTATTTTAATATACATCTTAGTTCTGGTAATTTCCTTCTACTTTGTCCTATCTAAATTGACATTGTTTTAAATACGCTTATTCCTTTTTTTTTTTTTTTTTTTTTTTGGTCTTTCCCTCTTTTCTTGTACTTTTTTCTTTTTCCTAGACAGGCATGAACATAGAACATAGCAGTCCTGTGACTCGGCTTCATGCTGTTGCCCTTTTTCATTTTGTTTTCTTACATCTTTGGCAGTATACTTCATTGTGTGTGAAGTGAATGCTATGAAGCTGCACAGCAAAAACTGATTAAAATGCCTAATTTTATAGTGTATATATTTTATCAGAATACAGAAAAATATATTATCCTTATGATAACACACTAAATATGTTCTTTAGATTAATAGCTCCCAATATAGCACTTAGTAAATCTATTGAAGATGAAAACATAGTGGAATACAATCTCGAGTGCAATGATTGCTAGCCTCATACATCCTCACACATTGAGTCTGCAGCAGAACTATCAGATTTTTAAAAAAAAAATAATTATTTATTGATCTTAGAGAGAGATGAAGGAGTGAGGAAGAGAGAGAGAGAGAGAGAGAGAGATCAATCTGTTCTTATATGTGCCCTGATCAGCGATTGAACTGTCAACCTCTGCATATGGAGATGATGCTCTAACCAAGCAAATATCCAGCCAGGGCCAGAGTTATCAGTTCTTAAAGCACGTTTAGAAAGTTTTCTGCAGCCTCCACTCTTTTCATCTACATTGCAAATGAATATATTTCTATCAGTCTTTCTCTGCTTTGTGCTATTTCTATTATAGTCGGTATTGGCTCCCTGGAGGATATTTTGCCTGGCAATGTATGTTTTGTTGGAGTATTTTTTTGACGTGTATATATATTCATGAAACTATCACCACAATCAAGGTAATAGCCATATCTATTTCCCCAGTTGTTGCTGTGAGTTGTTTTATACTTTCTCCCTCCTGTCCTTCCTATCCTACCCAGGAGCTGTATTCTATCACTATGCATTAGTTTGCATGTTTTATATTTTTATACAAATGAAAGCATGCAGCATGTACTCTTTTGTGTTTGGCTTCTTTAAATCAATATTATTTTGAGATGTATTGATGTTGTTGTAGTCTGCATAAGTAGTTTATTTTCTTATATGGGTATACCACAATTTGTTTATTCACCTGTTGATGGACTTTTTTTTCCCTTCAATTTTTGACTGTTACATATACGGCTGCTATAAATATTTATATATAAAATTTTTATGAACATATACTTTTATTTCTCTTGGCAAAATATCCCAGTGTAAAATGGCTGGACCATTACGATAAGTGTGTATTTAAAATAACAAAATGTTTCCAGATGTTGTAGAATTTTACATTTCAACCATTATCCAGTTGATCTACATCTTCATCAACATTTAGTATGGTTAAGCTTTTTCATTTTAGCCATTTTAATAGATATAGATTATAATTTGTATTAGTCTTATAACTAACGATGTTGAGCTTTTTCTTATGTAAATATTGCCATTTATATATATATATATCAGTTTTGATGAAAAGTCTGTTTAAAACTTTGACTTACATATTTCACTGAGTTGATTGTTTTCTTATTAAGTTTTGATTGCTCTGTATATGTTCTAGGTACAAGTCTTTATCTGATATAATATTTGATTATACTTTCTTCAGTTTGTGGCTTATGTTTTCATTCTCTTGAAAATACAGGAAGAACAGACATTCTAATTTTTATGACAGTCAGTTGATCAATTTATTTTTCTATTGGTCATGCTTTTGGTGTGGTAGTAAAGAAACCTTGCTTAACTTCAGATTGCAAAACTTCTTTTTCTAGAAGTTTTATAGTTTTAGGTTTTGCAATCAGGCCTGTGATCCATTCTGAGTTAGTTTTGTAAAATGGGTGAGAGATGGGTCCAAGTTCACGTTTTTGCTAAAGGATATTCAGTTTTTTTAGTACCATTTTCTAAGGAGATTATCATTTCTACAGTGTATTGCCTTTGTCCTTTTTTTAAAAAATCTGATATTCATATATGTGTGGGTTTATTTCTGGACTCGTAACTGTCTTGATTAATGTAACTTTATATTAATCTTGAAATTAATGTTAGTCCTCTAACTTTATTCCCTTTTTAAAAATTATTTTGGTTATTCTAGATCCTTTGAATTTGTATAGAAGTTATATCTATCCATTTATTTAATTTTTAAAAAGTTTCTCAGAAATCTCTTTTGGCTTAAGTGTATGATATTTCACATAACTTATCTGATTTATATCTAAGTTTTTTATAATTTAAAATTCTATTGTAAATCATATTGCTTTTTTAAATTTCACTTTTTAATTTTTTGTTGCTATAACATAGAAATACAATTGATTTTTATATTGATTTTGTATCCTGCAACTTTGCAAAACTCATTCATTAGTTATATATTTTTCTGAGGATTTTTTATATAGATTTTCTTGTCCCCTGTGAATGAATAATTTTATTTCTTCCTTTCTTTCCTTGAATGCGTTTTATTTCTTTTGCTTAGCCTTATTTCACTGTCTAGAACCTTTAGGTCAATGTTAAATAGACAGAGTGGGAGTGAATGTCCTTGTCTTCTTTTTGATTTTATAGGAAAGCATTCATTCTTTCATCAAGAAATATATATATTAGCTGTAGGCTTTTCCATAGGCACTCTTTTTCTGGTTGAGGAACTTTTTCTATTTCTAGTTTTTCTGAGTAATGGGTTGGTTTTGTTTGATTTTTATTATTATTTTACTAAGACTAAGGGAGATAGAGAGACAGAATCCTGTATCCTGCATGCATTCCAACTGGGATCCATCCAACAACCCCTGTCTAAGGCTGATGTTCTGCCCATCTGGGTCCATGCTTGCAACCAAGTTATTTTTAGCGCCTAAGGTAGAGGCTCCACAGAATCCATCCTCAGTGCCTGGGTTCCATGCACTCAAGTAAATTGAGCCATGGCTGTGAGAGGGGAAGAGAGAGAAAGAGAAGTGGGAAGGGTAGGGGTGGAGAAGCAGATGTTTGCCTCTCCTGTGTGCCCTGACCAGGAATTGCACCTGGAACTTCCACACGCCAGGTCGATGCTCTACCACTGAGCCTACTTGCCAGGGCATGATTTTGTTATTTTTAGGAACAGGATGTCAGGCATGTCAAATGATTTTTTTTGCTTCTATTAAGATGGTTGTATGGTTTTTATTTTATAATTTTGTTAATATGGTGAATTATATTGATTAATTTTCATATGTTAAGATATCCTTTAATATAAGTAAATATGTAATGGTTCAACTTGGTTATGCTATATATATTTTTTATATATTATTGAATTTGATTTGCTAAAATTTTACTCAGAATTTTGTTATCTATTTCCATATATTTCTGTTTATGTGATGCCCCTGTGTAGTTGTCCGGGTAATACAGGCCTTATAAAATGAGTTGTGAAGTATTCTCTCCTTTTAGTTTCTTGGAAGGCTTTATGTGGAACTAACACACTGGGGAACAGGTTTTTTTTTCTCCATTTTCTGTTGCATGAGGTTTTAGAACTGTTTCTATATACTTCTGCATCGCTAATTCCAAATCTGAAATCTGCTTTTTGGTGCATGCTCTAGTTTTTATGCAATTTTAATTTCTTTTTGTTACAGTTAATGGCATGCATTGGTTTTTAAATTGGAGTTAAAGGGCAACGACTCTTGGATTGAACATAAGCACAAGGCAATTAATGTTTTACAGACATCACTGTTACATAATAGTGGTTGTTTTTAAATGTAAAAAGTTATTATCTGATAAAAACACCCTCTTATTTTGTTTTAAGAATGAATCATGGCTTCTTCAAGTAGGCATAAATGTACGAATAGTCCCAACACCTTCTGTTATATATGTGGCTGTTACACACTTCAACGTCAAAGGCGCAATATTTCATCATTTGTGACACGTGCATATATTGCCTATTTTCAAGTTCCTCTTGGCGATCAAGACAAGAATTGGGCTCCTCATATCGTGTGTTATGATTGTAAGGAAATGCTTCATGACTGGACAAAAGGAAAATGCAAAGGAATGCTTTTTGGTATTCCCATGGTTTGGCATGAACCTAAGGACCACAGCAGTGACTGTTATTTCTGTCTGATCCATACAAAGGGCATCAGCAAGAAAAAATGGCATATGATTGCATATCCTAATATTCCTTCAGCAATACGACCTATCCCACACTCTGACATACTCCCAGTTCCAGTTTTCAATGGTTTTATTTCTTCTAAGGATGAAGAAAGTGAACATGGTGATCAAGTATATTTTGATAAGATGCATGAGGAAATGGTTGTAGAATCTGAAGGGTCTTCTTCTGATGCCAAGCAGTTATTAACCCCTCAGCAGTTTTAAGCCAACCCGAATTGAATGACTTAGTAAGAGATTTGAGCCTATGAAAGAAAGCAGATGAGTTATTAGCCTCCAGGCTTCAAGAAAAGAATGTACTTCACTGGTCAGCTAAAGTATCCCATTTCAGGAAGCGTGAAACTAAATGTTGAAAATATTACAATAAGATGAAAACCTAAAATTTTGAATTGCAAAAAACTGTAGCTTACAGAGAAAAACTAATATCAGCTTTGAGATCAGCACACTCGAATTAGGTAAGAACAGTGTTTTTGTGGATGCAACAAAAGTTTTGTTCCCCAGTGATACTATTTCTTCCTCAATTGTTTGTGCTTGGAGTTTTCTTTGTAGGAGTGTTTTAAAATAAAGATTTATTTTTAAAAAAATAGATATGGGATTGTTCAGGTTATCTATATATTCTTGAAATAACTTTGATAGTTTGTGTCTTTCAAGAAATGTTTGCACTTTATTTAAGTTGTTGAATTTAATGGCATTAAGTTTTCATAATATTCTCTTACAATCCTTGTATTATCTATAGACTTTGTTATGCTATTACCTAGGTCATTCTTGTTATTGGTAATTTTTGCTTTAATTTGTCTCTTTCCTTTTATATCATTACCTTGCCAAGAGGTTTGTCCTGTTTTTAATATATCAAAGAACCTTCTTTACATTTAATTTGTTTGTTTTTTTTCTGCTTCTCAACCTTATTTTCATTTTGCTTAGTTTGCAATTAATTTGTTCTTTTCTATTTTTTAAGCTGAGATCACTGATTTTGAGACCTTTTCTCTTTTCTAATATATGTATTTATTTAGTGCTCTTAATTTCCCTCTATGTACTGCTTTAGCAACATCCTGCATATTTTGATATGCTTTGTTTTAATTTTCACTCAATTCAAAGAACTTTCTAGTTGTATATAATTACATATAAATAAATATATATTTCTAAATACAACTCAGTAGCAAAACCCACAGATAATCCAATTAAAAATGGGGCAAAGGGTGAATAGACAGTTTTCCAAAGGAAAATATATGAATGGCCAACAAGTACATGAAAGATGCTCAACATCACTAGCCATTAGGGAAATCCAAATCAAAACCACAGTGAGATTTCACGTCACAGCCATTATAATGGCCATCATCAAAGACACAAGAGAGCACGAATGCTGGTGAGAGTGTGGAGAGAGGGAACCTTTGTGCACTGTTGGTGGGGCTGTAAATTGGTGCGGCCACTGGCAAACAGGAGGTTTCTCAAAAAAAGAAAAAAACAAAAAATAGAACTACTATATATGATCCAGCAAGTCTATTTCTGGGAATGTATTCAAAAGCAACACAAATATTTATTCAAAAAGATATCTGCACCTCATTTTCACAGTAGCATTATTTACAATAACCAGTGCATGGAAACAACTTAAGTGTTTTCTGATGGATGAATGAATTAAAAAAATGTGAAATATAATACACATACAAACACAATGAAATATTGTTTAGCCACAAAAAATTAGGAAATTCTACTATTTGGGACACACACACACACACACAATGGAATATTGTTTAACCATAAAAAATGGGGAAATTCTACTATTTAGGATACCATGAGTGGACATTGAAGGCATTATGCTAAGTGAAATAAGTTAGAGACATATATAGTGGAATCTAATAAGAAAACAGAGCAAAATACTACACTCAGAAAAAGAGATCAGATTTGTGGTGTCCAGAGGCAGTAGAAGGGAGGAATTAGAGGAATATTGCTACAGCATACAAGCTTTCAGTTGTGAGATAAATAATTACTAGGAATGTAATGTACAACTTAATGAAAAGTTAACACTGTTATATGACATATAGGAAGTTGTTAGGACAGTAGATTCTAGGAGTTCTTATCACAAGGAAAAAAATTTTTCTTTTTGTATTCATATGAGAAGATGGATGTTAACTTATTGTTAATCATTTTATTTCACAATATATGTAAATCAAACCTTTACGCTGTACACCTTAAACTTATACAGTGATGTGTGCTAATTATTTCTCAATAAAACGGGAAAAAAATAAAATAGGTTTCTTGTAGATGACATAACAAAATCGTTAGTTGAGACCAGATCAGTGCTCAGTCTAGGTCCGGCTGTTCCCCACTACTGAGCCTTGAACCTTCTGTGTGCTCTGCCCAGTTCTCTGTGAATTTTGCCTTCACAGTTTTCTGTGAGTACTCCTGTTGGGAAGAGGCACTGTCCTTGGCCTTGTGCATGGGTTGGCACTGTTATTTCTAACCCTTTTAAGCCGTTTCCTACCAGGCGCGGGCTGATCAATAGTCAGCCGAATATTTGAGGAAGACCTTCTGCAGATCTCTGGAGTGATTTCTTTGTACATCTCCCTTCTCTTTCCCGTGAACTCTGCCTGCCTGGGACTTTTCAGTTTCTCAGCTCCAGCTACTGATCGAGAGTCTGCTGGGCTTCACAGGGATGTGTCTCCCCGACCTGTGGCATGGAAAGTCATTAAGAACAGTACACTGAAGAAGCAATTGTTGGCTTCACCATGACTGTTTCTTGTGTATCAGGTTTCTTTTGTTGCCTGATTATTACATTACAAATTGTTATTTCGTACATTTTGTCTTTTTTTAAAAAAATTTTTATTTATTTACTTTTTTAGATTTTTTAAAATTTATTCATTTTTATTAGAGAGAGAGAGGAGAGAGAGAGAGAGAGAGGGAGAGATAGAGAAAGAACAGGGGGAGGAGCAGGAAGCATCAACTCCCATATGTGCCTTGACCAGGCAAGCCCAGGGTTTTGAACCGGCGACCTCAGCATTCCAGGTTGACGCTTTATCCACTGTGCCACCACAGGTCAGGCCCATTTTGTCTTTTTAAAAATGGTTTCAGGCAAGCAGAATAAATATCTAGTTTTTGTTACTTATTCTTGGCTGGAGCAAAAGTCTACCTGAAGTAATTTTTTTAAAGGTTAAAATTGGCTTATAAAGGTGGACTCCAGAACTCTTTTTTTTTTTTTTTATCAGTACAGGTACATGCTAACTGCAAAAGCTGCTTCCTGCAGGGAATGGTTTTACCAGACAGATATGCCCATGCTTTAACATTGACCAGCCATTTGGATACGTTGTGGAATGACTTCTTATTCTGCAAAGGCTTTCAAGTGATTATGAATCCAGAAAGTTTAGTAACAAGAACAAACTATTAGTTCCTTCCTCAGTAAGAGAACATGGGATAAAAGGAACTGGATTTATGGCCTAACTTTCACTTAAGACGTGCACGACCTTGGGAATCTTCTGTATTGTTTTACCCATAATCATCAATTCTTTCAGGAATAAGTAGAAATGTTGGTTTAATGAGTTTTTGAGTACAAATGAAAGTAGATATTAATTATTCACATAGATTTCTCATTCTGAAGATATGTTTGCTAATGCAAACAATTTGTTTCTTTTTAAAATGGGGTTTATAAAAACATTGAGCTTTTTAGCTATGTAGAATCCAGTTAAGTACTGTTTATATATTTATGTGAATGCGCCTGTGTGGTTTCAGTGATTCCTGTGGGATGATCATACAGTAATTACAGTTTTAAGTAGTTTGCTTGTCTCAAAATGTTATCATTGCATATATTAATGTTATTCTAAGTGCAATTGTAAGAAGAAATATTAATAAAATTAATAAATAATTATCAGACTGAAGTTGAGTTAATAGGTGTGACATCCAATTATAACTTGCCCCAAGAGAAATACTGAGTGAAGGTTGAACATGTCAGCCTCAGCAAATACCCTAGCTTGTATAACTTGGACTAGGTAGAATTCCTAATGACAAATGTCCAGTAGTATCTCTTATTGTTAGCACCTTGATATAATTTGGAACCCATGTTTTATATATGTGGATTGAACTATCAATTAGAAGATCTCTCTTTTATTTACAAATCTTGCTGCTTTCATGGGAGGGTATGTAGAGGTACATTTTAGGACTTGTTAAAATTGAATAAGCTAGAGTGAGAGATAATAAAAAAAAACAGAGAGAGGCTAGACTGATCCATGTGGTAATGAATTAGAGTTGGAGACATCAGTATGAATGCATGTTTATCTTAATACAGGTGCAGATAGTATTCATACACAAATATATATACACACACATACAGATGTGTACATATAAATATTTACACATATATACTATTGGTTATTATGCACATGTATGTTTCCTTGTTTTGGAGGCTGAAAGTGCCTAAGAGGCAACACAGCAGAAGTGACAAGCACTCCTAACACCCAAATGTTGTTTTCTAATAACATGGTCAAATAAAAGGAAGCAAGGGTTCTTAGAACATGACTGATTTAAAGCCCGAAATTAGTAATATACAAGAGAGCCGGAATCATCTTGTGGTGCCAGAAAGAAAGTACAGTTTTCTAGTGCTCAAACAATTCCACAATGATAAGAATGTGTCAGATGCATACAGGTGCCAAGTGAGACTCCCAAAGACTAAAGGTGGAACAATTTGAACAACAGTATAAAAATATGTTTTGGGAATATAACCCACAGTGGAAAACAAATATCCATGAGTCTATACTGATAAGAATGAATTAATTAGTAAGAATGTAAGTAAATAAGTGGAAGTATGATCTTCTGTGCAGAATTTAAAATATTTCGTATAGATACTTTGTCCTCAAGAGGTTGAAGAATAAGTCTTGACTCCTTAATGTGGGCTATGCAGAGTGACTTCCTTCTAAAGAGTACAGTATGGAACTGGGGGAGGGAGTTAATTTATATTGTATAAAACTGATAAATACTACTTTAACCAAGTAGTCAAGATTAGCAATGATAAGTCAGGTTGATGGTACATGCCTTTGATATGATGTAATGAGATTACACCTTACCTCTGTGGTCTTCTTTCCAAAAAATCCATAAAAATGTTCTAATCATGAACAAGACTTCAGATGAATCCAAAATAAGGAGCATTCTGTAAAACACCTGAGCTGTATTTCTCAAAGCTGTCAAGATCATCAGAAACAAAGAAAGTCTGAGAAGTTGTCATAGCCGAGAAGAGCTTAGGGAAACATGAAACCTAACTGTGATCCTGGCCATCCTGGAATAGAAATAAGACATTAGTAGGTGAAAACTAAAGAAGCAGGAATAATGTCTATACATTTGTAATGATAATATATCAATATTGGTCCATTAATTGTGACAATGCAAGATGTTATTAATGGGAAATTGGGTGTAGGGGGTATGAGGACTCTCTGTCTTATCTTTACAATGTTTTTGTAAATCTAAGTCTATTCTAAATTTTAAACTATTTAAAATTTTAACTTATTTTAGCCTTATTTTAAGTTAATGAGTTTATAATGAAACCAAATATAAGCAGTCTACAAAGAGATTTTACTATTGAAGTCAAATAAATGTGTTTCAATGGATTTTTATATGTAGCTAGATAACAAAGATCTTTCTTAAATTGTTGCAGGACTTGTTCCCAGTTATTTTGGGTTGAATGTAACACCCCCACCTTTCTTTATTGATGGTAGTGAGTAAATACTGAGACAGAAGAAATGAGGAAAACAGACTTCGCTCATTAAAACTTGTTTCATGCTGTGTAATGTGGAACATATATCCTACTAACTTCCTGATTGAGAACAAAATATTTAAGCCAAGGGTTGCCTTTAATTTTTTTTATTTTTTTGAGAGAAAGGGAGGGAGAGAGAGTGAGAAGCATCAACTTGTAGTTGCTTTCACATTAGTTGTGCATTGGTTGCTTCTTGTATGTGCCCTGAGCAGGGATAGGACCTCAGGCTCAAGCTAAGTTATTGTTCCCTTGATCAGGCCAGCAACCTTTGGGCTGAGGTCAGCAACCTTGGGCTTTTTATTCCAGAGAACTTTGGGATCCTGTGGATGATCCTCCACTCAAGCCAGCAACCATGCACTCAAGTTGATGATGCTTTATCAACTGTGCCATGACTGGTCAAGCTCTTGTATTGCCTTTTAGAGAAGCGTTCTGACCCAGTGCAATGAGCTACCATTTGAAATAGCCTTTGCAAATACCAGCTTTCTTCATTTTTAATAAAAGATGTTAAGAACCACATATTGTTAGACACTTCTCTTCAGCTTCATGCGTTCTCTTTCAGCATTGCTTTGGAATCTCATCTCCTTCTGAAGGAATGGAAGTTACTGGCTTTTAAAGTTTTGGATACATTTCAGGTGGTTTCTGTTTTCCCACAGCAAGCTTTTCCTGCAGTTTTGTATTTACCTCTGACCTTGTGCTCTAGAGTGATGTGTCCTTTGCAGATTTGTTATGGGACATTTCATTATCTTGTGCTCTTATTTTATCTGATCAATTATTAGCCTAAAGCCGTAATGGCGAACCTATGACACGGGTGTCAGCCATTTTTGATGACATTCGACCACATGCGGCCGCATACCAGAGAAGTATGGGGCTGCATGTCGAGAAGGACGTTTCATCCTTGGCTCCTGCATGGCCAGGTGCAGTAGCTGAGGATAAAACATTTGCTGTAGTGTAGACACTCTGTGCCGGAGGTCTGTAGGCCAAAACAACAGAACTTCCGGCACAGAGCGTCTAGTTCTGGGACTTCTGGTTAGGCCGTTAGGGGATCTTTGACCTCAATTTCGGTCGGTCGGCGGAGCAGGGAGCAGCGGAATGCCATGGGGGATGCATCTCTGGGGGCCCTGTGATTGCCATTACCAGCAACCACATGACCACAGCAATCATCATCCAATCTACTGTTCTGGGGTGTCATGGATTTCTAATTGACCATCATTACTGAGATAAGTGAGGGAGAGTCTGGAAGAGGCGGGGGCCTGTGCTATGGGTGCCGTTTCCCGCCATCAGAAATAGCGGCAGCCATCTTAATTTACATAAGATGGAACTTGCAGAATTTCAAGACAGTATCTGGGCTCAGGTGTTTGTTGACTTAAGGTCAAAGCTTGAGAATCTGGAAAGGTGCCGCTTGGAGAATCAAGAGGAGTGCCAGTACGAACAGGAAATTTGGAGTGCCTGGAACCGATTACCAGACACTTTTAGCACCCTGAAAAATATAGCAATGGCTTTACTCACAATTTTTCCCTCTATGTACTTTTGTGAGTCCTATTCTCAGCGTTAAATAATATCAAAACCAACAAAAGAAACAGACTGACAGATGAAGTTAGTAGCACTTGCTTAGGCTTGAAGTGTACGAAATACTAATCTTCAGTTGAAGATTTAGCCAATGAAATTCAGCAACAAAAAAGTCACTAATAGGCAGGTTAGTTAAAGAATTTCCCCTCCCCCTCACTTATCTTAGTTCACGGCACCCCACACAAGTTAAATAATATTACGACCAACAAAAGAAACCGACTGACAGATGAACAAAGAAGTCACTAAGCAGCTAAGTTAAATAATTAGTATTTGGTTTCTTAAATACAGTTATATATTACAATCATACATTTTTGTTATTTAAACTATAAGTATCATGAAATTATGATTTTTTTCTTGAAGTGACACACCACCTGAGTTATGTTCGTTTTTTTTGGCGAATTTTGACACACCAAGCTCGAAAGAGTGCCCATCACTGGCCTAGAGATTATTGGTGTCTGTGAAGAATAATAACAAGAAAGAATATCTGTGATGGTGAAATACTTAGGAAATATTGTGGGATGTGTTTGAGTATCATTTATATGTAGCATGGGCATGGTAGATATAGAGATAAAAGCTAGCAGTTCTATCTTCATGGACCTTACAGCCTAGTAGATACATACATTTCAATTACTACTGGACAAGCAGTAGTACAAGCCGAGAAGTACTGTTTATTGTGATGCTCTGGATGTTTCCTGAGAACTTGTATTCTTCTTGTCACCGCTTATTTCCTTATTATTTTTTCCTTATTATAAGGAAAAAAATACATAAAGCTGCAATGAGAATAGCATGAAATAAAAAGGAGAAATAGTGAAAATGAAAAAAGATAAAGAGCAGGAAAGGAATTAAGAATGAGGATTCTGATGATAAAAAGCTGACTATACAAATCAGAGCTCCAAAGGGAACCACTGTGAGCAGACTCACAGTTTCAAGGCATTACAATTTGTCCTTTATCTCCTCAGACCTACTTTCCACCCTTTTGCACTCTGCTTTTTTGCACAGAAAGGCCAACTTGTCTAGATCCCTTCTTTCCGGCTTCCACTTGTGGCTAGTGAAGAACTGAAAAGAAAAGGGGGAGAGGGAGAAAGTGAAGTTAGGTATTTCCCCCTCCTTGCTCACTTCTCTAGGTTCCCTTAGGTTGCATTACTCTATCGAAGACGTGCTCCTCTTAGGGTAGCTTTCCCCCCTCATTCTCATTCCAAATTCTTGGAGCTCTTTCCTCTTGCTTTTGCAGGCTCAGGGATGCTAAAAGCCCAGGAGTTCCTTCCCTGGATTACTGTCTGTTCTCTTGAGGCTCCCTACACCTGCTCATACCTCTATACATAGCCCTTATCTTAACCTCTTCTTGAATTGTCCTATTTGAGTGAATCCTAGGTTTCCTAACTGGCACATTCAGATAATCAGAGCTATAAGATCCTCATCATCATTGAGCCTTCTTCCTACTTCATTATATGAATGGCAAAAATGAGGCCAGAGAAAGTTCAGCTTTTCATAAGTATTGAAGTTAATGGTAATAACTGGTCTAGAATGTGTGCATGCCAGTTTCTGCTCTTCCTAGTTCTCATTTCCCATCTGCTTTGAAATTATGGAAATATATTGCTTTTTTAAAAAATTCACAATCCAAGGCTTCTGGAAGCTGAGGCAATGAACATTCCAACATTCAGCTTTTGAGCATGTGGGAATAAACAAAGACCACCCAAATGGGAACAGACAGAGGCTGTGTATTCAGAGCGTGCTATCGCAAGTGAGTCCACCACCGTGATTTTTGTCTGGCAGAGACTCCAAGACAGGCAGGGAAGTGGGAAAGCTGTACAGTGAAAAAAAAAAAAGTTCTGTATATTCTCTGATTGGAGGTGGTTGGCATGGTGAAGCTGGATGCAGGCTCAGCAGGAGTGAGACATCTTATTTGATTGGTTTGGAAGCATATTTGGTTTTCTCTGGTTCGACCTGAGTTGAAGGAGGGGGCTGGGGGTAGGAGAGCTTGTTCCTACTGTTCAAGTCCTGACTGTTCTGGGGTGATAGTTGTAGAGTTTGTATTGTCGTATATGATCCAGCCATTATCTGTTTGTATAATCAGTCTCTCGAGCATGAATGCAGTTGATTTGCTCTCAGGCTTTCTTGCTCATCATCTGAAGGAACTGGGGCCACTGAGTAGCAGATTAACTGTAGATTGCCCCAGGGATAGTTCAGCACATGGAGGAGGAAGAAGTGTGGCCCTCTGGAGGATGGTGGAAGAGAGAGACAGCTTGACATACAAACTTGGCATACCTTGAAGCAGTTCTATTGACAGTCTGCTAGGCTGAGGTAAATAAGAACATCACTTGGAATATTTGGAGTCACACATATTTTTGCCTTAGGGATGTGGTTTTGGAAAGCTGATTTTTTGCATAGGAACTTTTTCTATCATTAATGCGACTAAGACACAACTTTGCCAGCTCTTTTGTTGTGTGGGTGGCAGCAACATTTCTCATGAGAGCCCAGCAGAGAAAACGTTATTCTCATCTAAGAATCTGGAGTTGGAGAGTGGCAGCCATGTGTGTTAGTTAAGGATCAAGTGTAAACAAAATCATAAATTCCATATTCTCATATCACATCCTGACAGTTATCCACTGACGCTGGTATGAACATCAACCGTAGACTTGAGACAGGCCCTGGCTTCATCTCCTCCTCCTCCAGCTGAGCATACAGAATGCAGCTTTCAGGAATGCAAGAGTGGGTGGCTGCCATTTTCTTGCATTCTTGACTCTTGCTGTACTTAGTTTTCTAGTTGTTTTAGTTGTTGAATCACTTTCTTCTTTCACAACATCTTGTACCTTTGCATCAGACTGGCCGTACATTCAAGCAATGGTGTTAACTTCATTATTAGACTTCCTCCCTGTTGGTCAAATAAGTTTGTAAATGTGATATATATGTTTGCTTGCTTATAGTTTGCATTGGATGTGGGGGACAGGGTGTAAGCAGGCAGAGTTGTTATAGCCTAAGGCTTAGTTTTAAGACTAAGCCTTTCCCACTCTTTTAATATTAAGATCTTTTCAAAACTAAGCTTTTCCCCACACCCTTGACTGTTGCAGGATGTGGGGTGCTGCACTCTCCTGAGGAATCTCATTATGCCTCAGATAAGTGACTTTGTATCAGAGACTTCCTTGTTTGTATAGTGGATTAAAGGTTTTGATTTCTATACTATAAAATGGGGCAAAGGAGCCCATGCTGGAGGAGAGGAGAAGCAGCCAAGATGGTGGTGTGCTGAAGGTGAAGCCAGTTTGTGCAGAGTTTGTGCAGGAGAAGGAGATGGGGAACAGAGGTGAATAAGTCTGGTGAGGTAGATACCTTTGATTCTAGGAATACTCGTATAAGTCAGTGGCTTTGGGAGCCCTGAATGGCAAGGGAAGTGTTTTCTCACTGTGTGTATTTCTTGCCCGCCGGGTGCAAACTAGGATTAAATGTGATGGCCCACCAGTTCTCGGCTTCGTTGTTTCATTACCGACTGTCCGAATCAAATGCGAACCTGCATGGGCCAGGCGGCGGTGATGGTGGCCGCGGCTAATGGCTTTACACCCCCCACTGCACTGTACTTCCCCAGGTGACTCTACATCCAACTTGTTTGCTATTTTTTAAAAAATCCAAGACATTTCAAGTCAAATGAGGAGTTTAATGATGAGGAGAAGAGGAAGAGAGGAGCCTGTGAATTACATTTTACAGTTTAACTTTAGTCTGGAAGGATATCAGGTGGGGAACAGCATAAGGATCTGCCCCTTACCTTTCCTGACACATATTAGGCCTTCTGGCTGAAATTTCTGTGCCTCCATAGCTGGTGTTGCTTGCCCTTGCAATGACGCACAGCTGTTGGCCTTATTTAGCATTTAATACTCTATGTGGACTATTGATTTAGTACAGGTCCAACTGCAGTCACTATTGTCCAGAAGGTGGTAGAGGCAGAGATTCAGAGCTGTCAAATTGGAGTAGGCTGCCGTCCCCGCGAGGGGGCGGGGCGGGGTCCACCGGCCTTGCGGGCCTCCGGTGAAATACCACTACTCTTATCGTTTTTTCACTGACCCGGTGAGGGGGGGGGGGAGCCCCGACGGGCTCTCGCTTCTGGCGCCAAGCACCCAACCGCAAAAATAATAATAATAATAATAATAATAATAATAATAAATTGGAGTAGGCTGGGTTTTAATTCCATTCTAGTCAAAGAAAATATTCCATTTATTGACCTCTGAGCTCCCAAGAGTTTTATCTTTACATACCTAGAGAGTAGCACCACAGCAATTTAGCAATAGAATATATTTAGATTTTTTTTTGTAAAGGATTACCTCTTATAGCTGTGATATAAAAATTGTGAAAATATTGATAGTGTTATCTTTCCCTTAGAAATAGATTTTTTCTTATTTCTCAACCTGTATCCACATATAATATGTGAGAACGATATCTATTTATAAAAATTAAGGTAGTGTCTTTCATTTTACTTTTGTTTCCTTCAAAGTTCTATTCCCATATCTTTTGGTTGTTGTCCTATAATGTGAGACTTACTGAGTGTAAAGCCAGGAGGCTGGGCCAGGGCCACCATCACAGCAGCTTCCCGGCCCATGCAGGTTCGCATTGGATTCGGACAGTCGGTGAAGAAACAATGGAGCCAAAAACTGATAGACCATTTTCTTTAATTCTAGCTTGCACCCGGCGAGCAAGTAAAAAACTACATACTGGGCTCCAAAACCCACTCACATTCAGTGCTCACAAAGCTACTGACTTATCCGAGTTTCCTAGAATCAAAGGTTTCTAGCTCACCAGCCTTATTCTCCTCAGTTCCCCATCTCCTTCCTTCTCCCAGATACAAACTCTACACAAACTGGCATCTCACTCAGTACTCCGCCATCTTGGCTGCTTCTCCTGGCCTCCTCCACGTGGCCTCCTTCTGCTCTCTGCTCTGCTCTCTCCTCTAATGATAATCTCAGGAACCAAGAGCCCAAACTCTCGTTCTGCCCCCATTTTATATTGTAGCTTCACAACCTCTAATCCAATATACAAAATAGGGAAGTCTCCAATACAAAGTCACTTCTCTGAGGCATGATTGGATTGTACCACCCCACATCAAAAAGGGTGGGAAAGGCTTAATCCCAAAACCAAGCCCCAGGCTACAAGGATTCTCAACACACATTAATATCACCTGGGCGACGGCCTCCTCGTGGGCAGCGCCGGCTTTAACAAAGTGAGCATAATATATTTTATTAGAGGTTGTGAAGCTACAATATAAAATGGAGGCAGAACGAGAGTTTGCGCTCTTGGTTCCTGGGATGATTAACATGAGAGAGCAGAGGGAGCAGAGCAGAGAGCAGCAGAAAGAGGCCATGTGGCCAGGAGAAGCAGCCAAGATGGCGGAGTATTGAGTGAGATGCCAGTTTGTGTGCAGTTTATGTAGGGGGGAACTGAGGAGAATAAGGCTGGTGAGCTAGAAACCTTTGATTCTAGGAAACTCAGATAAGTCAGTAGCTTTGTGAGCACTGAATGTGAGTGGGTTTTGGAGCCCAGTGTGTGTTTTTACTTGCCCGCCGGGTGCAAGCTAGGATTAAAGATGACAGCCCATCAGTTTTTGGCTCCGTTGTTTCTTTACCGACTGTCCGAATCCAAAGCGAACCTGCATGGGCCGGGCTGCTTTGATAATAGTGGCCCTAGATACTGGCCTTACACTGAGTTTTCTAATGATTGTTTCATGTGAAAATCTTTAAAAACCCTAAAAATATGAATCATTATTTGTATTAAATTTGAATTAAGCAATGATCCTATTCATAACTGTTGAAATATTGTGTATTAAATTAATGCTATCAATCCAGCATTTGGTAACGTATATTTAAAACGTACTTACAAAAATATATTTACAGGTTTTGCAAATCAGTGTAGTGGTAGAAAGAAATGCATGAAATTTCAATACATAGGGAATTTTTTATATGGATTAAAAAGCTGGTGACAGAGGTGAGGATCTATTCATGTATTTCATGGAAATATTAATTTAATTGGTTTCCTTTAAGACTTTTGTAAAAATGGCAGTGATAGTTAATAGAAGTAGGAAGATAGTTCATGCTCAGTTAAAGAGATCTGGCCTTCTCTTTTGTTAATGAATAACTTCAAAGCCAAAATTTGCATTAAGAACGTTAATGTGATAATTTTAAAAGTAACCATTAGTCTGACATTTTTAGGATAACAAAACTAAATTCTAGTGAAGTTGAGACATGTGGAAGAACAGTGGTAGATATTAGGCAAAAAAATAATCTGATCACAATAAAAATATGCTTTTCCTTGAAAATCTGTCAAAAGGAATTCCAAGTATTTAAAAAATGCATGTTAAATATGCTTTACTACAATTTTGAAATAGATTAAAATTATATGCAAATTAATGCAAATCGTGTGGCTTGAAGATTAAGTTTTGAAGTGCTATCTTCATTCCCTGAAGTAAATGGCTGTTGAAGAATGGGTGTTTAAATATCTGACTGGCTGGCTGGCTGGCTAGCTGGTGGGCTGAATGAAAGAATGAATGAATCTTTTTTCCACTTTGAAAGCTGGTAAATTTTCTTCTTTGCCAGATGGTCAGTTTTTTATCATATTCCAAGTAAAGTCTAGGATGTGAGAGGTTGCAACCCCAAGTTTAGCCTAATCAGCCCAATTCAAAACTGTGAAGACCTTTGCCCAATAATGCTCTGCTGGTCTAGTGTAGAACTCTTAGTGTAGTTAGCCAGTTAGTATTAACAACAGAAGGGAGCAAATGCAATTAGATAGTAAGTCTAATAAACTAGGGAGCTGAGTCAGAAATTAAGCTGGATTTACTAGGAAGCTATAACATTCATAGCCTCACCAGGGGAACTCCACATCATCATCCCTTGGGACTTAATCCTTGAGCAGTCCTAGGAAGAATCTCCTCAGGAAACAGTCAGCCTGGCCAGAACCAGGATTGAGCAGGGGGAAAATGCCTCTGCTGGGTGCATGCCCCATACAGGCTGAGATAGCTCAGGGGAAGATCTTTCTACTAGGAAGCATGGGCGATAGAAGTTAAGATGGTGACCATAGTGGGAGAACTCTAGCCTCGGAAAAGGATTGGATTGGATAGGAGGAAGGCCCAATGCAAGCCCATGAATGAATAGGAAAGAGATTGGTTAATTTGAAAGTAAGCCAGACCTAGGAAATATCATCAAAGCTTAACAAAGGCCTCTTTCAGTAGCACACGCTCGCCCCATTCTCTCTCTCCCGTCGCAGCTGTGTGGGCCTGGGCTGTGTGCAGCCGAGCCAGGCTTCCAGTGTGGCTCCAAGCACGGGCCTGGGTGCAGAGCACGGCCAGGAACAGAGAGAGACCAAGCTCACCAGATGGGGGCAGAGACTGAGCCGGACTGAGCTCTGGCATGGGCTGAACTGAACTGCCCCCTGCGAGGCCAGGCCAATGGCACAGCATTTCTGGACCCCAGCCCTTCTTCCTGGCTTGGTGAAGACAGGCTGGACTTATTCCATAGCAGGATGGGGCTGAGCCATCTGGTCATGGGTGAAATACCAGACACCTGGGGACAGTCATTTATTTCTACCCCAATAAATATTTCCACTGCACCTCCTCATTCCATGCATGGGTACCCGGAAATGCTTTCCTTGTGACTCTGTGGAAGAACCCCATTTCTACAGGCAAAAGAATTCCTAAGCCCTAGTGCATCTGAACCCCAGAGGGAGGAGGCCATTTTCTTAGTACTCACCTGTTTAGTACCTATCTATTAAACACCTACTGGGAGCCAGACATTGTTTTATATAGGCTCCTGTCCTTCTGTCTCTCAGATTAGATTCATCACCATTGATCTCTAAGCAGCATTTGTAGGTAATTGTTTTTGCCACCCATTCTTTCTGGAAATACCCTCTTTTCTTGGATCCTGCCATACTTCATTTTCTTGGCTTTCCTTCTACTTCTATAAAATTTGCTTCATTTTCAACCTCCTTTGCCAGCCTTGCCTTGGGAGTTCCCTGAGGCTCAATTTTTGCCCTCTGTTCTTTCTCTGCTCTGGTGATTCTTAACCCGGGCTATGATCACAACCTCTGGGGTTGGACGCATTAAAAGCTCCATAAGTGATTCTGAAGCACAGCTAGAGTTGAGAGCTATTTTTTATACTATAATCCAGGGAATTGTTTGTGTATCAAGACTTCACTTTTGTCTGTCCTGATTAGTGTCATACTGGTATCTGCTTTCACTTAAGTGCTTGTTCTCTGCCAAGAAGATATTTTCATTTAGGAATGCCATTTCTCTGCTTTATCTCCAAAATATCTTTACCTCCCGATTTCTCTTTATGTTTAATTCCAATTCAAAAATATTAATCTTTGACTTTCCTTCCTTCCTCTTCTCTTCAATATCTTTAGCTCGCTATTGTTAAACTAATGGATTAGGCTAGTAATAGCTACTCATTTACTCAGATGCTATTGGCTCTCTGTTGACAGCAGGGTCAAAATAAAAATACTAATCATGGAACATAAAACTTTAAAAATCTAGATGCAGACACACAGGTTATCTTCCTCATAGAACATCTATACTGCTCACAAAAATTAGGAGATACTTCAAAATGAATATGAAGTGATAAAATATCCCCTAATTCTTGTCAGCAGTATATTTTAGCCATTTGTAGGAGGGCCTGTGCATTCCCACCTTCTGCACAAAACCTTTCTTGACTTCTCTAAATGATGACTCCCTTTCCTTCCCGAGTCTTAGTATAGTACAATGCACTGCATCAGGTAACTCCTTCTATTAAGTTTGGGCTTCTCCCAGAAGACGGAATCCTGACTGATCGTGTCCTGTAACCTAGCTGAACGTGTTCTTCCTTTTGTTTATCAGAGACATTTTTTAATGAATTAGAAAAGGTGATCAGACATAGGTTATGCATTACAGCAACAATGTGTAAGGAATGATCATTTTAAAAGCAGAAAAAGCCTATTATAAAATATTTTCTATAAATTATAGTCAACCCAACATTTACTGGATGGCTATTAGGGACTAAGAAGTCGTTTATTCCTGTTGTCTTATTTCATCCTTATGTAAAAATAAAGTAGTGTTATCTCAATTTTAAGATGAGAAACTGAGTCTCAGCGATATTAATTCACTTTGTACCTCTTACACGCATGCCTGGGATTCCAGTCTAGGTCTTCAAGAGTACCAATATGGCGCTTTGTCTCTTTAACCCAGTTAATAAGTTCTTGGGTGAGGGCAGGGATTGTACATTTTTATTTTATTAACATTTCCCTTTCCTGAATCTCAGTGAATAACATGATAGGTAGTTATTAAGTAAATGAAATGCGTGAAGGATCATAGGATAAACTGGATTTTCCAGATCACCTTCCAAAAGGCCTTGTAAATACAGTCCCAAGCAGAAGGGCCACCACTGGCAGGGCCGCAGCTGTCTGCATCGGAGCGCATTAGAGTTGTTAGATAAAGCCTGCCCAATAGGGGTGAAGCTAAACATGTTCTAAAATTAGCCAGTGTATGAATTTTCTAAGAAACTATTTTAATGAAAGTGGATTTGAACTCTGCCATTTTTATTTGAGGATATAAATTAACGAACATTTCAAGTCCATGTGACAAAGTTTATTTCCTTCAAGAGGAGGGATCAGTTTTCCCACCGCTGTCTCTTTGAAATGGGAAATGAGGCTAGTTCTCCCATGGTAGCTGGTGTTCAGCTGGCAGTGACCTCTGTCCCAGTTTCCAGGGCACTGGAGACCCTTGATGCTTTCTAGCTGCTGGAGCTGGAGAGATGGGGGGAGGACACTTCCCTGGGACCACTGCTGTCTCATTAAGTCTCTATTAGGTGTGAAGTACATTTCCTAATCAGTATTTGGTGAGCAAATGGAGTTTAGAATAAAGAATTCAAGCTACCTTTGCTGGAATATACCTATTTTACTTTAAAAACGATTAACTACTTTTATTATTTAAGTAACTGAGTAAATTGAGTTCTTATACTTACCATTTGAATTATTAATTGAATAGATTATAGGCTTTACCTATCAAGGTAACCAAATTCTGTTGTGTGAACGCTCCTTCGTTTTCTAAATTTAGCCCAATAGCTTTGTTTTCTTACATGCTATGTAATTTAAAATTTTTACTTGAACTTTGCTATGAATAGAAAAATTAGGAGTAGGAAACTCTACTTCAAAGGGAAATGTAATTTTACTCTTCAAGCTATGGAGCTGAGATCAAAAGCATTTGAGAGGTGACCTGAGTGGCCATTACAAGTAATTGGAAAAGAAGTACAATTTCTTATTACTGCAGCTAAAAATGAGGACAACATTCTTTAAATATCACATTTATATAAAAAGCTTGCACCAACTCAATCCACATGCTTAATTGGAAGCTACTATAAAGACAGTTCATTGTTTTTATAACATGTTCAGAAATAAAACTGCTCTTATTTAAGCATCACATAGCAGAAATATTAAAATCAAGTCTAGAATAGAGGAAAAGTAGAAAATGGGGATGTGCCAAAGACACAGAAGAACAGAGTTTGATTACAATTAGAGGGAAACAGAATTTTTTCTGCACCCCAACCAAATTACTGAATTGAGTTGGCTTATTTTTGTACATATTTGGCAGCTAAAGAATGGATTGCCTTTCAGACAAAAAACCTTTGCACTGTAGTGGTTCATTTCATAGTGCCGACTTCATAGTAACGGTACCTTTCTATGGGAGAGGGAACTATTCCAATCGACAGGGGTATATGGAGTCTGTGAAAGAAGCTTTCAGAATGTTTTCTCTTTTTTTTTTTTTTTTTTTGCTACAATATAAATAAATTGTACTGAATAGGATTTGTCATCCTGGTTCTATGGACTCCTGAGTGTATGTAGATGCTAATTTGGACAGCCATGAGTAGAGAGTCCCATTATCATTAAAATGGTCTCAAAAATTAGTAATTATATTCTGCACTGAGTGATATTTGAAAATTGTACTTCCACAATATATCAGTGTCCATGCTTGCTTTCATGTTTAGAATCCATCAGTGGTAGTTGTTATTTATTTATTTTTTTTTTTTCTGTTTGAACAAGACTTAACCATTTAAATATAGACAGTGAGGGATTATTGAATCAGCTCGTGGCATATACTTTGTCAGAATATGTACTGTGTTCATGCTGGAAGAAAGTGAATTTCATAGGAGGTGAAAATGGACAGATTACATTAAAAGAACAGCTCCAATAAAAATATTAGAGGTATAGTATATGTGTGTGTGTGTGTTTGTGTACGTGTGTGTGTAGGTACAGTGTAGGGAAGAGAAGGTACAGTGGAGGAGAGAGAAGACTAGTGAGGGAGATGAGGTGAGAGTAACCTGCAAGAGCGAGTGGATTCTAGATTGTGGAGGGATTACTGGGGTTGAGGCCTGAGGGACCACTGAAGGTCTGAGACAGGGTTGTGGCACAGCACAGTCATATCATAGAAGGTTCTCCACCACCCTTGATGTAGTGCATTCCTTCTCAATGACATTTCCAACTGATAGTTATTAGTTGTCTTTAAAACAAAAACAACTCTTATGCAGTGAAGTATGATGGGCACTATAAAGAGAAAATGGAAAGTGAATGCCTGGTCCCTATCATTAGAGAACTAATATGCCTTGAAACGGAAGTGCTATACAGATGTAAGTTAGCATTATTGCCATAGTAAAAGAAAAAGCATTGTTCTAAGCAGGCAATTAAAGTTACAGAAGAAGATTTATTGCACTGAAAATACTCTCAAACTCTAGCTTGTTACCTAACAATGCTTTCATTTATCATGAAAAATGGTGAATGTATAGTGCAATGCCCTATTAGGGTTTGATCATCAGGAATTTCATAGTCACATAAATGGATACCATGTTACAGATAAATCTTGAAGAATCCAAGTATTCAGCACTAAAAGAACTTGACATTCACTGGCACTTTTGAGTGTTACAGCACAGTTGGGGGAAAGGCCAGTAGCCATTTGAGTAGCCCCATGTATAACAGAACTGCTTTAACATAACTAGGGCATGAAATAAAGACTCTGTTTCCCAGACCAGTATTGGTAGTGATTTAATTTAACCCAAGACATACATCATCAGCTCATATCCTCTCCGTGCTTAAACCCTTGTATGATCATAGATTTGGAACAAACTTCAGGGTCTTTAGCGTGGCCCTGAGCCCTGAGTGTTCTGGCTCTTCTACCTGTCCAAATTCGTCACCACCACTTTTCTCCATTGCCTCCGCTCCAACCAAAGAAGCTGCCGTTTGGCTTCCAGGCTAACAACCTCACACATAAGCAATGTTCCACCCACTTTAACCCAGTCCCCACTCTTCCCTGGGTGATGGCATGCTTCCTGCTCTCATATGAAGTGTCATCTCTGAGGGAAAGCCTTTCTTGATCTTCCGAAGTAAATTAAATACTCATAAATTACCCATTTTTTTTCTTTATAGTATTGCTTACTGATAAAATATATTGATGTGTATTTGCTTGACATGTTTCCTTATCTGGTCTGTTGTCTTCATGAGCAAATGTGTCAATTGTGTGCAGTACGCTCAGAGCCCAGCACAGAATAGTGGCTTATACAGACATTTTTACTGGTGTTTGGAAAGAGACGGGTGTGTAGGGTTAAGTTTCAAATAATAACTGGAAATCAAAAGAATTTTTTTTTTGTATTTTTCTGAAGTGAGAAGCAGGTAGGCAGAGACAAACTCCTGCATGTGCCCGACTGGGATTCACCTGGCATCCCCACCAGGGGGCGATGCTCTGCCCATCTAGGGCATCACTCCATTGCAACTGGAGCCATTCTAGCGCCTGAGGCAAAGGCCATGGAGCCATCCTCAGTGCCCAGGCTGACTTTGCTCCAATGGAGCCTTGGCTGTGGGAGCGAAAGAGAATGAGAGGAGGAAGGGTGGAGAAGCAGATGGGTGCTTCTCCTGTGTGCCCTGGCCAGGAATCAAACCCAGGACTTCCACACACTGGGCTAACACTCTACCACTGAGCCAACTGGCTAGGGCTCAAAATAATTCTTTAATATTAAATAATCAAACAAATGTCTGCTGAAATAAATTTGAATCTTGTAAAGGAGCTACATTACAATGGGGCTGGTAAAGGAAAAATTACATATATCTGGCTATTACTAAAGCATGAGTAGAAATACAAGAAAAAAAATCTTAAATTGTTTTTGAATAGCATGTGTGTCTTTATTATTATCCTAATTAGGAGAGCAAAAACAGTTCACTCAGAAGAATATGTTTCCACCATGGAGAGGCATTTTGACAATTAATAGACTGGAGCTGGAAAAAGGAAAATAAGAACTAAAGCTTAAAACACAAGGAGAGAGCCTGACCAGGTGGTGGCGTAATGGATGGAGCCTTGGCCTGGGATGCTGAGGACCGAGATTCAAAGACCCAAGGTTGCCGGCTTGAGCACAGGGCTGCTGGCTTTAGTGTGAGATCATAGATATGACCCTATGGTTTCTGGCTTAGTCCAGAGGTCGCTGGCTTGAGCTAGGGGTCACTGGTTCTGCTGCAGCTCCGCCCTCAGTCAAGGCACATATGAGAAAGCAATCAGTGAACAACTAAAGTTCTGCAACTATGAGTTGATGCTTCTTATCTCTCTCCTTTCCTGTCTGTCTATTCCTCCATATCTCTTTCTCTCTCTCTCTTTAAAAAAAACCCCCAAAACATAAAACAAAACAAAGAGAGAGGAAGTTTCTCCTAACCCTGTCCTCCCACAGTTCAGCAGTGGTGTGTTTATTAAACCAAAAGTGATAAAATTACTTTTCCTGTGTCGGCATGGGCTGAAAAAGACACCTGCATTTCTGAATTGATGAGTAATTGTTTGTAGTTCTGATTCTGAGTACCCTGTTGATTGCAGCAGTGTGATGTGGTTGTAAAAGCACTAGGTTTCGAGCTAGAACACCTGCATTTAAGTCCTGGTGTCACCACTTACCTTATACATTAAACCTGGGACAAATCACTTAACCTCACCCAGGGTGATTTTATTTATGAGATGGTACCCTGCAGGATGCTTGCATGTATCATGCCAGATAATGACAGGAACGCTCCTGGAGAACTGCATGTAGCACTAACATGAGCTCTCTGGAGTGTGTCTCTAAGTAATGAACTTCGTGCAGATGAGGGAGCCACGCCCCTTACATTGCTCTGGATGAACTTACATTCTACTTGGTAGATGATATGCACACAAAAAATGTACTCTGGTGCAGAAAGTGGCATATACAGGTACAAAACAGCGTATTTGCTGCTCCCTTCTCTTCTCCTTTCCCTTCCCCATACTTGTGTTGGAAAAACAGTGTGATGTTTGGAAAAGGGAGATTTATTAATCTCAAAAATGAACAAGTTCAATTTTATAATAAAAGATTCAATTTACCCACCCACTAATTAAAAAAATATTTTAATAATTATCAAAACATTGAGACTGAGGTAAAATAAACACATGCATTTTTAATGTTTTTTAAAATTAGCATTTAACATAAATGAATCTTTTAGTATCATTTATAATTTTTTATTTATTTTTGCCATTGAATGATTAAGATACTCTTTATGTGTGGGATAATTAATATATTGATACCATTGTGCTTATCAAAGGAGATACAATGGTTGGGATTTTTATTATGATTTAGAGCAGATTATTTTGCATATCTCAAAATTAGAATTTTGTATTTCTGACATTGTGAAGCTAATTATAAATAGTAAATGCATAAATTTTATTTTATGCAAGACTTAAGAACTATATATGTATGATAGACAAAATAGTGACCATATGTATTTCTAAAATACCTTTAAGTTGTACCAGAGAGGAAAATTACGGTATGCATATGTATATATGTGTGAGCTAGTACGTGTGTGTTTGTAAGAAGACGTATTGGAAGAAAATACAGTGCTAGCACTGGTTATTTCTGGGGGATGGGATTATGGATGATGTTTTTTTCCTGTGGTTGTTAGTTTAGAGATTTTCTACAATGATCATATACTTAGTTGGTCATAAAATGTTAAAAAGTGGATTTTTATATGCCATATAAAATTAAAGGATTTAACGAAAAAAATTTCCCTTTGAAATTAAAGGCTTCTACTGCAACAACATTCCTCTCTTGCTTTTAAATCACACTCTCGGTGCCTGGTTAGATGTTTCACCCTCACTAACATGGGCGCTTAATTAACATCCACTGGTGAGTGATTGGACCCCCGATGTGGCATGCTTCCACATGAATTATTACAAGGTAAAATACATTCTAGTAATAACAATGAAGTCATCCAGTAAATTTTCCTGATTAAGTAAGACTGTATAAGAATCTGACTTTTCTTTTATATTAAAATTTTTTCAGAGAGTACATAAGTAATTCAAAATATACATTTACATGATATCATCTTTTAAAAATCTAGAAATATGTTAGGGGTTAAATTTTGTTTCATTGACTTAAAGGATCTAGGAATTTTAAATGTTTGGGTTGTCTTCTGATAAAAATATTAAAATTGTGCTATTTCCAGAAGGGAGCTTCACCGGCACATGTAACATTTAGCGTTATATGTGGGTGAACTTGGTTTTCAGTAAGTCTGTGAAGAGGCCCCATGGACTTCCCTCCAGTGACAAGCTCACGGCTCTGTAGAAAAGGCCATTCCTTAATTAGGCTGCTCTACTCATTTAGAAATTTTCACCTGATCTCTGCTTCCCTTTAATTTTTACTCTGTAGAATACTAGTGATTTTGACTGTTTTTCTTTTAGCAGCTAGCTCATCACATATTAGAAGATCGTTATTTGTCCTACCGTGTTTCTTCCAAAATAAGACAGTGTCTTATATTACTTTTTTGCTCCTATAGAGGCGCTAGGTCTTATTTTCAGGGGAGGCTTTATATTTCTAAGCTTGAAAAAAAAAATTGCACTATGTCTTATTTTCAGGGGATGTCTTATTTTCGGTGAAACAGGGTATCCAACTTTTTTCTCAGACTTACTCCCCACCCCACTTTCAGTTTGGTTCATGCAACAAGACTGTCTTGAGCACAGTACTTGAGGCTATGGGGCTACAAAGATGACAATGATAACATCAGCAAGGAGCTCTTAATATCACAAGGGAGAGACAATTATCTATACAGTTAAATAAAAAAAAAGAAAGACTACAGAAGAGTGGCCGACAAAAAAGTAGGAAAACAATATGATCCTAAGAACTAACTTAGTTCTAAGCAAGAGGATGCTTTTCATAGAAGGTCATAGTTGAATCAGATATTGAGACAAATGGGAATTTGTTCTTAAAAGCAGAGGCGAGGGCACATGGTGCAGAGACAACATTTCTGACAAAGAATTAAGTTTCAAGGCATGAAACAACCTGACTGGCTCATTGAGCAAAATCTTTGTAAAAATGGTTCTATAATGTCTTTCTTTGTTAGCTATGTATAGATAGTAATTTGAGGAAAGAATTTTCAATCATAATGTTCAGTCCTGTTTTGAGTGAATACTTTGGTGAATTTGGTGGTTTGGGGTATTATAAAAATGGTAATGCTTTATATTTCTCTCATTGCTTTCCAGAGCACCAAGTCTGAGCTCTTATAGCAACATAACTTTCATGGTCGAGTTTACCTGTTATAACAAGGCAGGCGACATATTACCATGTCCAATACTCTTTTTTCTATGAGAATAGATATTTTGTTTCAATAGTAAAAGTATTCTCTTATTTTTGTTAAGCTAATTCTAGGAAAACCGCTAGGTATGAGATGTATAACTCAATAAACTCAACTGCCCATTGGTTAACTCTCACGTTTTCCAGTATGCGTTTCGAAACATTTATCTTGAGCCCGTTCACAGCTTTGTGGTGACTTCTAGCATATGCTTTCTGTTTTAAGCTGATGTGAATGGCTATCCACATCCTTAATTCTCTTTGTATTCTTTGTGAAAGAGATATTGAGAGAGAGAGAGAGAATATGATTGTTTGTTTTCATTTTCTCCCCACAGCCTGGCATTCCTCGTATCTTTTATTCTCTCCATTTTTCTGGTGCCTCTTTCTTTATTTTATTTTTTTATTTTTGGGGGAGCGTATTAGTATTCTCACACTCAAGGTTAAGGTGAAAGGGAGGAAAATCAAGTTAGCATAATCAACAGAAAAAGAGATCATCCTAAGAACTGCTAACCAAATATTTTATAAGGAACAACTCTTTTGTTGAGAGTAATACTTTGAAAAGGAATTTGGATATAGAAGTTGAATAAACTTGAATAAAACTTGAATAAAAAGCTTTCTTTGTCTACAATGCTGGGTTTCTGGTGACTTTAACGTGTGAAGAGACCTATCTCATTTAACAATAAATATGTCAGTGCCACTTACAAAATATATTAATATGATTGACTTAAAAGAGACATTCCTTTCGGTGGTGACTAGTTCTCTTTCCTCTACTCCCAAACACACACACTCAGGGAGTGGAAGGATAAGAGACATACTTCATTTATTCATAAGAACATAAGAATTTATACAATTAATATAATTTAGTATTATGAGCATCATTAAAATAGCGGCTTATATTCAAGTTAGTAGTAGCACATTAAGTCACATAAAATATAGTCGATCAAAATGTAAGGGTCACAAATCGAAGGTTTGGGAAAGTTTCAAAGATGCAGAAGCCTTTTCAATTTCAAGTCATCTGTGATAGCTCTGGAGAAGCAATTTCGTGACCTTCACTACTGTGTAGGAAAACTTCTTCCGAATGAAAAAGTCCACTCTCAAGCCATTCGGTTTTCATAAAATACAAGTTTCCCCAGCTGTACAAAAGTCGAGTGTTTCTATGAAAACTGGTGTAAGCCAAAATGGCCCAAAATGAAGCAATTAACATTAATTTATATGGGAAATATTTTTGAGTGTTCCCAGACCCCCAAAATAACCTGCCAGATCATACCATATAACACATAAAACCTAAAATAACACTGATATATAGTAAAAGCAGGAATGATATAATGAATATACAGCCCATATAAAGGAGAAATAACGAGTGTACATTGTAGTTGCACCAGGGAGTGCTGCCTCTACAGTCACCTACAAAAGGAATGCTGAAGACTCTCTTTTGCTTTCCATCTTTTTTATTTCTTTTCAAAGTAAAAGTCCGCTTTCAATTTTTTTTCAGCTAGTGAAAACAAGTACTGATGTAGGTCTCTCATAATAGTGATGCTGTGTAAACCAAATTGTTCAGAAAGCAGGGGGTACCTGTACATGAGAAAGAGGAACTGTCGGCCTTCCTCTCTGGCCAGCTCGGACTCTGTGGAGGTCTGCGGGGGATGGGACTCCTGAGAGGACACACCCCTCCGGGCGGCGGTGCTCCAACGCCATGTTTGCTGGCTATATAGTGGGGTCCAGAACCGGAGGGAGCTCACAGCTCCTTCTAGAATTGAAGGTGTTGATGCTCACGATGAAACTGACCTCAGTCTAGGCAAGAGACGTGCTTATGTGTACAAAGCGAAGAACACCACAGTGCTTCTAGGTGGCCAACGGAGCGGAACCAGAGTAACCTGGGGAGAGGTAACTTGCGCTCATGGAAACAGAGGCCTGGCTCCTGCCGAATGCCGAAGCCACCTTCCTGCTGAGGCCACTGGATGTTGAGTCCATGGAATGCTATACCACTCAATGATTTACAGTTATTGAAAGTAAATAAATAAAAGTGGATTTGTTCTCTCGCAAGAAGAAAAAATAGTGGGGGGTGCGGGGGATGTCTCTACATCAAAGTAGCTTGCTCGACAGCTCTCTTTTCATGATTCAAGTTGAAATTTCCTGCTTGTTATTTTCTATTTGCATTTGCTAGGGCTTTTTCTGTTTTATATGATACACTGAATTGGTGGGGAGGATATTAGTGCTTGATAGCGCCCAAACAGAGCAGCCTCAAAGGTATCGAGGAAAAGGGAGCCCAGCACACAGTGCCTGCCCACACTGAGAGTATGGATGCTAAGGCCGCAGTACTGAGCGTTAGGAAAGATGGAGTGCACCGGCGCGCAAAGCGAAAACTCCAGGCATTCTCACTGCGCACCTTGTGAGTGTGTGTGTGTGTGTGTGTTTTTAATTTTATTTATTTGCAAAGCTGAAAAATGCCACTGTTGTGTCTTGTTGAGCTACAAATGCAGCAAGTAGCAATCTAGAATGGTGTCTTATTAGTGTCAGTGTCTGCTCAGGTAAAATCATGACTCGGGTATGTTCCCATTTAAATAATTTTGTCTCAGAAGATGCAAATCTTCAAATATATACAGGTTTTTATACAGCAGCTGAAATACTAGCTTTGCTTTGTTTTCTGATGAGGACAAATTTCAAGTGATTTATTTTTCCCTATTTCAAATGAAAACAATATTCTCTCTCCCCTCTTCAATTAGAAATATAGCAATTCTTCTGTAATACAGGGGGTCCTCCGGTTACAACACAGTTCTGTTCCTACGACAGTGATGTGATCCAAATTTTGGTGTAAGTCAGAACACACCCTATGCTGTCACTTACCTATCCTAACACAGTTGTAAAATCATAATCTAGAACATAAAAACACAACTAAACCACAGACAAAGGAAAAGGACATAAATATACCGATTTGTACTCTGTACTATAGTAACAGAAAAAAATGACAAAAAATTAGCGTAAAATAATTCCTTACCTTTATTCCAGTGGCTGGCTTGCACACTGGAAGGGGCATTGCAAGGAGGGAGAGAGTGACCTATTGGGAGGAGGAAGCTGGAGAGGCAGGAGAACCTGCAGAAGGTGCTAGAGATACTGGGTCAGGTGAATCAGGATTGCCTGAGGAACATGCAGAGACGCTGGAGATGATTCCACTTGTACCACAGGTGTTTCATCTCGAGAAGCAGCTGATGCAGAAGATACAGGGTCTGTTGCAGGCCTCTCTACCTTCTTAAAGAACTGCTCCAGGCTAGTCTGGAAGGTTGACGATTTCTTCCCTTTGAAAATCTGCCTATAGCTTTGCAAGGCACCCATAACAACCAAAACACTCCCATCTCAATTTTTTAAAGTTTTTATGCGCATGAACGTCATAAACTCAAAACATTGTATGTTAACTGTTGTAACCCAAGAATCCTCTGTACTTAAGATGTTTGTATCCTTTAGGTATGAAGTATAAATAGTTGTCACTGTATCACAGTAATAATTAGCTAAATTTTTTCAAAAATAAATTTTTGGGCGCCCTGGCCGGTTGGCTCAGTGGTAGAGCATCGGCCTGGCGTGCAGAAGTCCCGGGTTCGATTCCCGGCCAGGGCACACAGGAGAAGTGCCCATCTGCTTCTCCACCCCTCCCCCTCTCCTTCCTCTCTGTCTCTCTCTTCCCCTCCCGCAGCCAACGCTCCATTAGAGCAAAGTTGGCCTGGGCGCTGAGGATGGCTCCATGGCCTCTGCCTCAGGTGCTAGAATGGCTCTGGTTGCAACAGAGAGACGCCCCAGATGGGCAGAGCATCGCCCCCTGGTGGGCATGCCAGGTGGATCCTGGTCGGGCGCATGTGGGAGTCTGTCTGCCTCCCCGTTTCCAACTTCAGAAAAAAAAATTTTTTTTGGTATTAATACAATTTGAGAAATTGTAATAATGAAAAAAAATGTTACATTGTAGAAAATTAGAAAAATAGCACACTGAATTTAGATTTGTTTAAATGAGTAACACAAAATTCAGGTTGGTAATATTCCAGAAGGTTCAGCTGCCTCATAGAAATTGAATAACTCATAAAAATTATTTGAAATATTAAAATTTTTCTATATATTTACTTCTTATTTTAGGATTGAGCTTATAGCAGGATATTGCATGTGTATGTGTGTGTATACACTTAATAGTAGTTTTTGTCAAAGTAATCGTCTTTCAAGCCTATCTCTAATCTCCCTAGCTTCTAAAATGAGGTAATATAAGACTTCCCAGGGGCTACTAAATATTCCATATGTTGACACCAGTGTGGGTGTATGGGTGGTAGCGTGAGGGAGAGAAATGATTATACGGAATTTATAGGCCGCAGATTAGATGGCCTTGGATGTTTCAATTCCTTTAAAGAGAAATGTTTTCTTTAACGAACAGGGTTAAATAAGAGCCTTGAAAAATAGAGAAGTGATCTATTGACAACATCTGGTATGAAGAGTTATAAACAATGAGGGATCAGTGTCAAAAAACAGTAAGATATGTCCCTTAGTGTGGAGGGTGAGAATCTAATTAAATTTTGTAAAATGCACCTGAAAAATTAAAGGGATGTTCCCATTTAAATTTATCTTCTAAAAACTCCCTAGAGTAGGAGAATGGTTTCTGTTATAGCTAGCTAAGATTTCTGAGCAAATGTGCTGGAAAAAATGATGTTGAAACAATGTATTTTTAAACTTTAAAATATTTTAAAGCTTCAATTAAACCTGACTCCTGATGAAGAAAATCGCTCTGTGCAGCAGGACTGCGCTGGGCCCGGCATCCCTAATTTCTCCAAAGCCGGTTCTCTGGCCACCGCTACCTCAGCGCCTCCAAACCACTGGATTCCTTGAAGGGAATGAGTCATTAGGAATCCCTGTACAAAATAAAGCACAGAAGGTCATTTTACCAGGCTTGGCAGCGCTTGCATGAGCTTCACGTCCACAGTGACTGTGACCCTCAAACTGAAGGGTGCATCCGTCTCCTGGATGCTGTACTTAATGATATAGGTTTCTGGGTGCCATCAGCCGTTTCTGACTCGGGGCTGGAACTAGGGCCGGAGATTTTACATTTCTAACAAGCTTGAAGCAGCTAGTCTTGGGCCCACATTTTGGAAATTGCTGCAGTAGTGAAAGCTTGGAGGAGAAAAACAAAAACTGAGGCAAGCCTTGGCCAAAAGTTGGGCAGTCGGCCTCCCGATTGGACAGAAAAAGGAAATACCATTTATAAGTTACTAATACTGTGTTAGATCTTGACATTAGATCTCCATCCAACCTTGTGAGGTAAGGAGTGCTACATCCTTGTTACAGAGTCACCTGTACAGAACTGTTTCCTTACCCAAAGTTTAAAGCCAGGGTAGTATTTGTGCCCAAGGGTCTGCCATTTGTTTGGCTCTGAAGTCTTACCTCTTTGCATCAAAATGTACTTCCGTGCTTGTTCCCTAAGAATCATAATTCCTTTTCTTTATTGTTCATATTTGCTCTCCAGAAGCTCAAGGTTTGCTTGTATTTTTTATCATTGATTTCTAAAATTAGATTCTAAACATACTGCCCACTGTCAGGCAACACTAGTTTATTTAATAGCAATTTTGTGTATGAGTCCTGGTAAGGCACAAATGAAAGCTGAAATGCCGTCGAGTGATTCTAACCAATTAGTGGAGAGGCTATAGAAACTATTTAGTGAGACTAGTTGTCCGTGACCTATGCTAAGGAGGATCCGACGTGATCTTACCCAGTCTCAAATGAGTCAGTCCCAAAGAACATTGTTACCTTTGGAATGTGGGCACTCATTGTGTTTGTTTTTATTTAAACTGGTACCAGGGAATTATGTATTATATCTGTACAAAAGTCACTGGATCTTTCCTAAGTTACTCATTTACCCATGTTTAAGACAGTAAATAATTTTAGTAACATCAAAGGTAAAACATTAGAGGTAGGATAAAAACAACATCACTGAGATTCTTTCTGAACTGTGGATTATGGCTATTTAAAGTTCTTTGATTAGCAATATTAGTTTAGAAGTGCTAAATGTATTTTTTTAGTTTAATATTTTAATTTATAAAAATAGTTTATGTTGAACGAAGTTCAACTTAATGTGACATGAAAAGTTTCCTCACTGAAATGTTATTTTAGTCATGTATTATTATTATTATTTTGATGACAGAGAGAGACAGAGAGGGACAGATAAGGACAGACAGATAGGAAGGGAGAGAGATGAGAAGCATCAATTCCTCTTTGCGGCACCTTAGTTTATTGATTGCTTTCTCATATGTGCCTTGACTGGAAAGCTATAGCAGATCTAGTGATCCCTTGCTCAAGCCAGCGACCTTGGGCTCCAGCTGGTGAGCCTTGCTCAAACCAGATGAGCCCGTGTTCAAGCCAGCGACTCCAGAGTTTCAAACCTGGGTCCTTCGCGTCCCAGTCCCATGCTCTATATCCACTGCGCCACCACCTGGTCAGGCTCATGTACTATTAAAAATACTAAATTCAAGTTAACATTTTGGCAATACCTGGTGAGCACCAAGATGGCGGGGCTGTGTGCTGTATCTTTGCATCATACGTGTAGCCCTGCATAGTGTCATGGATTTGATAGTAGTCAGGAAGTGTTTGTTGAGCAAATGGTAAAGTATTTCTTCATCTGAGTTATAAAGTTCTTTTTATCTCAAATCAACTGGTTAAAATATTTGTGAGGTAAAAAATTTATAAAACATTGATTTCAAATAAGAACTTGTAAGTTCCATTTTATTTCAGACTTTATTAATAACCTACATTATTGACTTACCCTCTACATATACTTATAAATATGACAAGGTTATATTTTTATATGTGATTTTATTACCATTTGACCTCTGACCCCAACCCCTCTTAACCTATCTTCTCCACACTGAGCCACATTTCTAGGTCAATTTATTGAAGGGAAAGAAAGATGCAAGGTTTCTGATATACAGTTTTCGCATAGTACATATCTTAAAATAAGAAAATGTATCGTGCATGCTAAAAATTATAGCTAAGTGAGAGTTGCAAATAGAAGCATGTGTTGAATTGAAAGTCAATTTGGGAGAATGTAGTAGAGTGTAATCTGACAGGTGTTAATATTACCTTCAAAGGGAATAAACTAGAAGCCATAAAAAGTATATGTAGCCACCACTAATTATGTTCTACGATCTTCCTGCTAACTTAAAGGGAAGTATGAAGATGAAAATAACACGTTAATGTAAATCTGTATATTCAGATAATTTGTGATTTAACTTTCTGTCTTGAACAATTTTTTCTTGTGGAAAATTTTAACTTTAGATAAGTATAATTTGTTATTTTGCAATGCTTACAAAAATTTTTTATAGTAGGCTTTTTTATAGAAATCATAAAATACCAATGAGGAATATATTTTAATATTGTTCAGATTTTGCTAAGAGACTAAAAATTACATTGTTAGCTATGCAATGGATAGCTTTAAAAATATTTTTACAATCTTGATGGTACTCATTTGTGTTTTATGTGAAAAACAGATTCTAAAGACTGTACACACATCAGATCTGACTTATTCTTTTGTGGAATATAAGAGGGTGGCTGATTTCTTCCAATTCTGAGAACCTTGAACAGACCCCCTCGCCCTTCCATAGGTTAAAGAATGAGTACTTCCTGATTTCAGCTGATTTTATTTCATATAAAACTGTAACCTTCACAGGTAAGTACACACAAATTCAAACCTTTTAGAGAGGTTCATTGTTTTTCTCTTAAAAATAAAAAAAGAAGAAAACATTTTTTTTAATCCAAATTATTATTTTTTTCTTTTTTTCTTTATTCATTTTTAAAGAGGAGAGAGAGAGGGAGAGAGAGAGAGAGAAGGCGGGAGGAGCTGGAAGCATCAACTCCCATATGTGCCTTGACCAGGCAAGCCCAGGGTTTTGAACCGGCGACCTCAGCATTTCCAGGTCGATGCATTATCCACTGCGCCACCACAGGTCAGGCAATCCAAATTATTTGTATAGGTAGTAATTGAGCTGAAAAATATTTTTGAAATGTTTATCATTCATCTCACCTGTAGAAACATTTGACATATAACCCTATGTAAAAGTGGAGAACATGTTGATAAAACAATATACACTATTAAAAGACAAGAGACAGAATGTTAAGAATATTTGCAACCTATTTAACAGTTCAAAAGGATTAATATCGAGAATATGTAAGAAGTTCCTATGAATCAAAGTAGAAAATAATGAAAAAACAAATAGGAAAGCAATAGGATGGTTTTAAGAGTAAGTTGACAGAAGAGAGGAATGACAAAGATAAAAAAAACGCTCATTTTTACTCTTTGGAAATTGGAGATGAAAACAAAGTGCTGTGAAGACTGGCGGAATATGTAAGGACTGATAGTATCCTCAGCTGGCTGACTCACACTGAGGTGGGAAAGCAGTTGCTCTTGTATAGCGCTGGTGGGAATGAAGAGTGACAAAGCCTTTTTGCAGGGCAGTTAGGGAATGTCTGTCAAAACCAAAAGTATACATAACTTTTGATCCAGCATCCAAATGCTGGCCGTTATCCCAGGGAAAGACACAGGTATGTATTCTGCAGAATTGTATTGGCTCAGAAAAGTAATAATCCCTAATAGTCATCAGGGAGAAATGTTTTAAATCTATTATAATTATCATATTGTAGAGTATTAGACAGTAGTTAAAAATAGTATTAGGGCTTCCTATGCCTAAGAATATTTATCTCATTGCCTCCAAAGTTTCTTTGGAAGAATGTATTATTGCTTGGTTGAGAAGAAATGATTCTTATTCCAGGGCATTCTGCCTGCAGAAACATGTTTGAATTCTTAGACCACAGATAATACCAGCGTTCCTTCTCCTCCTCCTACTCATTTTCTCTGCCTGCAGATGAGAGGAGGGGATCACAGAGCCATGCACAGTGGGATCATTCTCTGCTTATGAAGTCTATTGCATATTTTAATATACTCTTATTTTAAGCTTGTTGGTGTTATTGTGAAACACATATGCCAGATATTCTACATATAAACATTTGTGCACGGTGTTTTTCCCCCATTTATTTGTTTGTTTATTTATTTATTTTAAATGGAAGTTATTGAGGTGACACTAGTTAATGTAAGTATACAGGCTTCAAGTGCCCAACTCTACAACACATCTCTGTGCACCATATTTTGTGCCTGTGCCCCCAGTTAAGTCTTAGTCCAACACCTTTATCCTCCTACGCCCCTCCTTCACTTCCCTCCCATGTCTAGCAATCACCACACTGCTGGCCATGTCCGTGTCCATGCATTTTTTTCTTTTTTGTCTGTTTTTGCTTAATCCTTCTACCCCCCTCACACTGTGACCCCCCCCCCCCCCGCCCCAGCAGCTGTCAGTCTGCTCTCTGAGTCTTTTTTTTTTTCTTTTTTTTTTCTTTTTCCAAAGTTAGAAGCGGGGAGGCAATCCAACAGACTCCCACATGTGCCTGACCGAGATCCACCCGGCATGCCCACCAGGGGGCGATGCTCTGCTCAGCTGGGGCCATTCTAGCACCTGAGGCTGAGGCCATGGAGCCGTCCTCAGCGCCCTGGCCAACTTTGTTCCAATGGAGCCTTGGCTGCAGGAGAGAAAGAGAGAGGCAGAGGAAAGAGAGGGGGAAAGGTGGAGAAGCAATGGGTGCTTCCCCTGTGTTTGCTGGCTGGGAATTGAACCCAGGACTTCCACACGCTGGGCCGATGCTCTACCATTGAGCCAACTGGCCAGGGCCAAGCCTGTCTTTATTTTGCTTGTTAGTTTCTTTTGTTCATTAGATTCTACATTTGAGTGAAATCATGTGTATGTCTCTTTTTCTGACTGGTTTATTTCAGTTAGCATAATGCTCTCTGGATCCATCCATGCTGTCAAAAAACATAAGATTTCCTTCTTTTTTTTTTTTTTTTTAATGTCTGAGTACTATTTCGTTGTGTAAATATACCACAGTTTTTTTGTCCACTCATCTACTGATGGACACTTGGGCTGCTTCTAAATCTTGGCTACAATAACATTTAGATAAATAATGCTGCAGTGAACACAGTGGTGCATATATTCTTTCAAATAAGTATTTTAGGATTCTTAGGATAAATTCTCAGAAGTAGGATGGCTGGGTCAAAGGCAGTTCCATTTTTAATTTTGGAAGTAACACCATACTGTGTTCCACAGTGGCTGCACCAATCTACATTTCCACCAACAGTGCAGGAGGTTCCCTTTATCCACACCCTGCCAACACTTGCTTTTGTTGATTTATTGATGATAGCATTCTGACAGGTGTGAGGTGATATCTTATGGTGGTTTTAATTTGCATACACAAGTGGAACTACATCAAACTAAAAAGCTTTTGCACAGCAAAGGAAACAATCAGCAAAATGAAAAAACAACCCACTGAATAAGAGAGCATACTTGCTGACACAGCTGATAAGGGATTAATATCCAAAATTTATAGATAATTTATAAAACTCAACACCAAAAAAAAATCCAGATAAAAATGGATAAAAGACCTGAAGGAACACTTTTCTAAAGAGAACATACAGATAGCCATTAGACATATGAAAAGATGTATAATAATTTTAATAGTAAAATAAACAATCTCATATAGTTACTACACAGATTAAGAAATAGACTATTACTATATAGGTCTATATCCCCAAACTATATATAGTTTATATAGGTATGTTTCTGTCTTGATAGAGGTTTATAATACCTGTTTTGTTTTGTTTTTTATAACTTTTCTTTTCTCTTTACATTGTTTTTAATTTATCCGTGTTGATGATAAGTAGCTGCTGATCCTCCATTGTCACTACTAGAAAGCAGTGCTTTCTGATTACTTTTGACCGACAGCCACCATGAGAAATAAGTCCTAATGACAAAATAGGACACACGCACACATATTTGGAAGTGAAGTTTCGTACGATACTTAGATTTACTATGAATCAAGCAATCTGGTATGTTTTAGTTAATCTTACCTTAAAAAAATGGATTGTGGCCCAGTAAATTGATTTCATCTTAGCTATTACATAATATTTAATTGGCGAAATACAGCCAAATTGAGTTCCTCACCTGTTTTATTGTTTGTAGACATTTTGGTGGTTTTCCTAAAGGAATATTTGATTGTTGTCTTAAAGGTATTATGTAAAATCCTTTAATTCATCTGTAATTGATTGAATGTTAATAAATTGACAGTCTACTTTTAGTTTTCTTCTATTTGGATAACTTTTAAACTCAGTATTATACACTGAAAATTTACCCTTTTCCCAGTGATCAAATATGTCATAAATGGCATGGTCTGTTCCTGAGATCTCTGGTCCAGTGGCCTTTTTGTCTATAGTTCTAAAATTTTTCTTTTATTTACTTATTCAACACATATTTACTGAGCACCTGTTATGAGGCAGGCACTGTTCTAGATGTCTGAGATAACTGAGTGAACAAAACAAAATTCCTTGCCCTGTGAAGCATTCTAATATGGGGGGTTGGATCCATAAACAATAAAAATATTAAATATCATATTAAAAGTTGATAAATCCTAGTCTCACGTCTCAGAACAAAAAGGGAAATTAAAGCAAACATTTAGAAGGACAAGGCATTGCAATAATTAATACAGTAGACTCACTGGTAGGGCAGGTGCCCTTATCCTATTGTTTTTCTTCAGGATGTATCGTTTATTATGGAGCTGTATGTTTCCCCATGAAAATTTCAGAGTTCGAAATTCACTTTTAAAAAACTTGATAATTTAACATGCATAATTAACATCATCTTAAGTAGTAATAGCACTCATTTTTCTTAAGTTCTTTTTAATTCTGGTTTAAAAATTAGTTTCAGTTTGTATAGGGTTATAAATTGACAATTGTGTTCAGCACTTTGAAAATGTCGGTTCACTCTTTTTGGCTTTTGTGTTTGCTGCCAAAATATCAGCTGTTAGTGTATGTATAATTCCTTTGCCGGTTGATCCATTTGCCTCTCACTGTTTTAAAATTCTTCTCTTTTCTTTCTTCTTCTGAACTTTCACTATGATGTATATAGTTATGGATTTTGGGGTATGTTTTTCAAATTTATCCTGTTTGACATTTGTTGGATATGAAGTTTGATAACTTTTGGAAATTCTGGAAAACTTATAGTGGTTAGCACTTTGAAGATTTTGTCACTATTATCTTTCTTAAACTTTGACTAGATACATGTTAGATCATTTACGTCTGTCTTCTATTCTTGAATCATGTATTCGTATGTCTTGCACCTCTTAGCTTGTATGGCTGTGTCTGGATTATTTCTTCAAACTGATTTCAGTATTGCCAAGTTTTTCTCTGATGATATCTAATATGCTTTTTACATATGCATCTTTCTTTTTTCATTTTAATTATATTTTCCCCTTTGTTCTACAATATGTAAGGCCAGCTGCATATCATGTTTATTGTGTCTTATTCTTTGTTTTTAAAGCTTTCTTTTTATTTATTGAATATATGGAACAGTTATTTTATCTTCTCAGTTTTAGCATCCTAGATAAAGGATGATATCTTTCAAGACTTGACTCTGATGTTTCTCAGTCCCATAGTATCATTCATAGTGCCTTGTAAGTTGTATTTAATTTTGTTTTTCTTTTCTTTTTAAGCTCCATTCTTTAGAATACTGTGGGATTGTTTAAGAATATGTGTGCCTTCCTTTTTCTGCTAGCCTTTTGGAAGCACTACTACCAGAATCACTTCAAATGAAATTCTCAGCTTTGGGTTTTTGGATTCATTAAGGTTGTATTCAGATATATGTATTCAGATACGGTTCCACCCCAAACCCCCTCTACCTACTGCCACTGTCAAGTTAGTCACAAGTTAGTTTACTTGTGGTTCTCTTTCATGTGGTAAATTTATTTGTCAACACTGTTGCACTATTGATAGAGATCGTTTATGTCCTAGCTTTTTGTGACCATCTATTATGATGGCCTAAAAAGGTTGTTCCCTTTCTCCTATAAACTGTGCACAGCAATAGTGTCAGGATCACTGAGTTGTGTCTTCTACTCTCAAAATAAAATTAGACTTCAGTGCTCATTAATTTCCTGGGTTCTTCTTTCACTTTGATTTTTCCCCTCTATGGATCCAAAACTTTCATTTTTAAAATTGAAATATGTTGTCTGGCTTTGTTATGTTCCTCATTTAGAGTTTTATTTATCTTACCAGAAGTTGAAATTTCAAGATTATTAACAATTTTGCCTGACTAGGTAGTGGTGCAGTGAGTAGAGTGTCAGCTTGGGACGCTGAGGACCCAGATTTGAAACCCTGAGGTCACCGACTTGAGCGCAGGCTCTTCTGGCTTGAGTGTGGGTTCACCAGCTTGAGCACGGGATCGCCAGCTTGAGCGTGGGATCATAGACAGGACTTCATGGTCACTGCTTGAGCCTATGGTCGCTGGCTTTAGCAAGGGGTCACTGGCTCTGCTGGAGCCCCCTGGTCAAGGCATGTATGAGAAAGTAATCAATGAGCAACTAAGGTGCTGCAACAAAGAATTGATGCTTCTCATCTCCCTTCCTGTCTGTGTGTCCCTGTCTGTACTTCTCTCTCTCTCACTTAAAAAAAATTTTTAAATCCATGTTTAAGATTCTTTTTAAAGCACTTGTTAAAATTTGTTAAGGATATTTTCTAATTTACCTCATGATTGTACCACTCTAGTTCCTTGATTTAGAGGTTGCTTGGATATATATATATATATATTGACTTTATGAAAATTCTTGCAACAAATAATTTTAAGGAGAAAAAAATGTCACAAATGAAAAGTAGTGGCTATAGGAAAAAGACATCCACTGAGATTTAAGAGTCAAATTTGGGATCTATTAACCTTGACAGAATAATTAGAGTGCTGTCATTTTTAAGCAGACAGAGAAATGAATACTCTCTAAGATATATGAGACAGTCAATCTGAGAATTATGATTGTTTCTAATTCATAAGTTACTGTATATATATTCTTTAAAAATAGAAACTCTTTGATTAATATATTTGTAATGAAGACTTCTGAACTCAGCCACTCTGCTTTGCTGTATCAGTACATGGCTAGGCTGCACTATGACCTTCTCACAATCTTTTAAATAACTGGAGTTCTAATGAACAGAATAAACGAATGAACAAAATAGAAACATACTCATAGAAAGAGAGCAGGTTGACAGCTATCTGGGAGGAGGTTGAGGGGGTGAAGGTATTGAGCAAAAAAGGAAAAAAAATCATGGACACAGATAACATTGTGGTGGTTTCTGGGGGACGGGTGGTGGAGGTGGAGGTAGAGGAGGTCCTAGGAGGGATAAATGGTTTTATATGGAAACTTGACTTGGGGTGGTGAACACACAATACAGTGTACAGATGATGTGTCATGGAATTGTGCATCTGAAACCTGTATGATTTTGTTAACCAGTGTCACCCCAATAAACTAAATAGAAAAGGAAAAAAATAAACTAGGGGAGTTTGAGGTGCTGAATTCTAATAAACTAGGGGAGTTTGAGGCGCTGAATTCTAATATGAGAAGCGTGTTGGCATTTAGGGAATAGGGAAGTACTGACACCTTTGTAATCTAACTTCTGAATCTTTTGATGAAATATGTCACTACAATGTTGTCATCCCCAAAGACTAATTTAAAGGATCTTTAAAAGACTATATTTTTACACGTTAGGGCTTCATGAGCATCTGATTAATAACTGATTTGTGCCACCTCACTTGGCATTTGTAAGAATAGAACAACCACAACACTGTTTTTTGGGTTTTTTTTTTTCTTTATTCCTGATAGTATATACTTACTTATGGCTAGGATCTATATTTAAATAGCATTAATTTTTTTTTCAGCTGGCCTTAGTAAACCTCAAAAAGAGGACTTAAATGAACATATTATTTCATAGAGAGAAGCAAATTGCCATTTAGTGTTTCTTGAAGCAGTGGTGGTTTCTGCTAATGGAGAGATTGAGAATTAATGCACAGAGAGTGAAATAAATTGGTATTCACCTTCCTAATAACTGAGCGGTTAGCATATATTGTATATGCACATGTATCCATGAAGAGACGCACACACAGATACAGTTGCTTGTCAGCTGGCACGTGTGAGTCGCGTCTCAAACGGCAGTCAGTCATGTTGAACAACTTGGGTGGTTTGCTCTGGCGAAGCCCCAGTATTTGGCACTTGCAGACTTACTACTGGAAGCTAAGTTTACATTTTTATGTCTGTATTGTTTCATTTAAAATGCTATTTGGTGATATTCCTGTTTTGTTACTTTTTCTTTTCTGACTTTCCTACTAAATAAATACAAGTAGAAAAGAGACCATCCTATTATTGATTTCATCCTTCCACTAGAAAGCAGTTTTAGTTGAGGCCCCTATGTCCCCTTGATATTTTGCAAAAAGTAAATCTATTTATTGTGTCTGGGACTTATATGTGTTTGAGAAGTGAACCTGGGTGAACCGCCTTAATCCATCAAAGTATGCACATGCATATGTGATTAATGGGGTGAATGTGATGAAAGCATGTACAAGGCTGATGGAGTTGTTATATTCGGTGGGCCTGGCTCAGCAGGAAGTTGCTGATGTAAGTGTGTGTCACAAGCTCATTGTGTTTGCTTAATTCTAGTAGGCAGTGCTGGGAGGTTTTTCCAGAGTCACTGACTCCCATTTGGGTGCATTGCTCTTGGTCTTTATCATCCATGCAACCGCTGACCAAATGCTGAAATACATGACCACCTATGAGTCTGTATACTTTGTGAGCTACAACAGAGACCGTGCTTAATGTATCTTTTATGGTTTTGCATAATGTCTTACAGAGCTCCAGTGGGTTCCACACATGGTATATGCTGTCTTTGTATTGGTAGTTTGATCATTATTACTGTCTGGAAAATTGCACTGAGTGCTGTTCAAAGAATCATATTGTTACCATCTGGTGAAGTATGAGAAACAAGTATGGAAGTATTGTGGGTCTCCTCACTTCTACACTAAAGAGTTTAATTAGGGTTGCATTTGGTTACAAAATGTGGTTATTTCTCTAATCCGAGTTTTCCTTAGAGCTGGGAAAATGCTCCTAAAGGTCAGAAAAATTTGAATAATGCAGCATTCCTAAGTGAAATGTCAGTGATCTCAGTCATTGGAAAATGTAGCATAGTGACTTACCCTAGTTTACACCAGTATACTCCTTTATTTCCGCTTTATTCTTCTTGGTGACACTCGTTCTTTCCTTTCTGCTATTCCTCATCAGTCAGCAGTAAAGATTAGTTAACAAGAACAGGAAATATTTCAAGTCTGCCTGCTGACATGCGATGTAATTTTGCTGTTTGTAAGGTCTGGATGAGTGTGGTAAGAAGTAACTACTGCCCCCCCCTTCCACCCTGGCATGCTAATCCAAGTGGCTTTCCCCAAAGCTTTGGACATAATCAAATATCCAGAGAATATTAGAATATTATAGAGATGGGATATAATTTAATTTCCTGTCACCATAACTGGTAAATATGCATTGCATCAAGCTAGATTTGGAGTTTAAAAATTGTTTATAAGTTTTTACTCTAAAATTAACTTTAAAAACGACACCTTGATAGTTATCATCTTCCCGATCAAACTGTATTTGACTTTGCCTTTAACTATTTTACACAAGTTAAGTAGATTAGCTCTATGTCATGTTAACAAACGGACACATTGCAATGGAATGCTCATTTTCAACTGACCAACATAACGATCTCAATGAAAAGAACAAAAATGCATGGAACCAAGGATTTGAACTCTTTTTTTAATAGGTGGTTTTAATGGATGGAACAAGTTGAGTATGAAATTGTTGCAATCCCACAGTGTGATGTAAGGAGAGGTATTAGAAAGTAAAATGACAATAGTGGTTTACAAATGGTTGATCTTTAACACATTCAGAGGTTGTTTTATTTCTTAAGGTTCTTGAGCAAGTTTTGCTTGGTAAAACCTGTTTGGCACTTTGGGGGCTGTTCTCTTAAATAGTGTCTTAGGTGATTGCTCTGCCTTAAAGTTCCGGTGAAGTACAGTGTCTTCCAGTCTCATAACTGCAATTATGCAACATACTAAATATAAAATATGTTTGTAGGTAAGGATAGTTAAGGCTTCTTACAACTTCCTACAAAAATACATAAAGGTAATTTTGTGAGAAAGTATATGATGATTGTCTTGCCTTCCCCCCCCCCCAATATTTTAAATGTCCACATAGAAAGAGAATAGTCATACTTTTTTGAGATATAAATTGGAATAATGTGATAAACATTAAGCACAATTTTTATCAGAGTTGATATTTAAATACTGAAAAAAAATCTATATACACAAAAGGCTGCTTTAAGCAGTGGATTTCATGGGATAGGTATATTTCCCAGGAGACCTTCATACTCTGCCTCCAGTCAGAGTCTTAATGTGCTTGAGACAAGCCATCATTCTGCAGAAAGGCAATGCTTGAGTGTCTTATTTCTTAATTATAAGAGCTGTTCTAATTATCTTATTTTAAGTGCTAACTTAAGTTTTAAAGGCTTAGTAACCCAGCTAAAATTTCTTTAACTGAAATGGAATGGGGGCTGCTGAACATGGCTCCATCACAAAGAAAATATTTAATAAAAAGGGACTCTCCACGATCTGATTTGACGTCTTAGTAGTAAAACTGAACATGCTGAAGTTCTTTGAATCCCAAAGTCATTCTGTGGTATTTCTCAATTGTTTGTCTTCATTCTTACCAAATCTTAATGTTTCAGAGTTCTCTGGATTGTTTATCAAAATAAACAAGAATTTGTTAGAGTTTACTACTTTCTTCTCTGATATTATTTGGTGTTCTATTCCCTTTATAACTACATTTCTTTTTTTTTTTTTTCATTGTCATTGGGGCATCTGATCATTTATGAACAAATTGCATTGAGCATTGATTACTATGTCTTAGGTTCAATTTGAAGAATGTAGGCTGAATAGGTAAGAGCCTATGAGAGGAATAGTTGGTAAGTTGTCTACTCTAATACCATTTGAAACCTCTACAATAGTGAAATAAAAAGGGAATTTTGAATTCCAAATAAAAGGGAATTTCAACTAGTTTGGGGAGTAAGGAAGTCATCTTGGTGAATGTCGCATTCGGGCTGAGTTGGGAATAATAGTTTCATGTTGGCTTTATGAAGCTCAGATGTGTGAAAGAATGAGCACACAACAGTAGGCATGCTTGGAGACTTTGGGGCCACTGGTTCAGCCAACTGCAGTCATCATTCAGTCTTCCTTTGGCTGTGGTTGTTACAAAAATAAATCAGACTTAAGGATGCTGGAGATGAAAGTCAGCATCAGAACCTCTCGTATACACAAACTCAGCCAACTAAAGGACATGCTGGCGTCCATAACAAGTAACTACACCAACGGTGAATGAACTACAGAGAAAAACAAAGAAATAAAATGCTTGAAGATATTCAATCATTGCTCTCCGCCAGATATTAACTGAGCATTTTCATGTACTAAGCATGGTTCTAGAAGCTGAGGAGGCAACACTGAACACGTGGTCAATATGATCTTTACCTGCATGGGCCTCAGTTTTGCAGTTGAGACACCTTTTAATAAATCACTCCACAAGTAAATGTGTAATTACAAGTTGTGTTATATGTTCATTAGAAAATGTAAAGAATTTGAAAGAGGAAAGAAAAGTCTTGTCTAAATGTAGGTAGGGGATCAAACAAGCATATTAGGAAAATATATTATGGTGAGACCTAAAGGAAGAGATGGGGACAACAGTGGAGAAGCAAGGTTGAACATTCTAGGCAGGGAGAGGGGGAAAAGGGAGGTAAGATGAGGCTAGGGGAGGGACAGGTAGAAAAGAACTCCAAGGGATCAAGAAACTGAAGATTAAGAGTACATTGGAACAAAGAAGTGAGGGGCCAACTCTTTCCAGGTCTGCATAGAAGTGGTGCAGTTCAGTTAGAGCTTGGGGTGGGGTTTTCTTGTATTTCTCTTCTACAGAGGAGTTTCTTAATATAGCAAGGAAGATAGAGAGGTGAAACAAGAGTGATGGGAGTAATCTTTACTAAGAGTGCAGGGTGGAAGAAGACACTTTCAAATATTTGGCTGAGAAAATGGAAGGAATCTAGTTTGGAAGGAGGAGAGGGATAAGGTAAGCAAGGCAGTCTAGCTAGACATTCTGCTGAAAGACCATGACAATAAAGCAGAAAATTCAGACTTGCAATGGAAGATTCTGGTGGACTCTAATATGGTGCGATTGTTTTCTACCAAGAACAGAAGGAAAGTGGACTTCAGTAAATATCCCATAAGGAAAGCATTATATTGTACACATAGCAAACATCAAATAACTTTCAGAACGCTTGATGTCCTTGGGATGCAGGGTTAAATGTATCCTCAACAGAGGACATTCTATCATTCTGTTCAAAAGGATGGATATTATAAAAAGAAATATTAGTCTCGTTATCATAAAGGTATGTGGACTTCTAAGATTTCAGGTCAGGCAAATATAAATATACAGCTGTGTGATGTCATGGTGGTATAATTGGATGACTCTCTTCTCCCCACTTTTTAAGTTTAAAAAAGAATCCCTCACTCATCAGATTTTGCTAAAGAGTCAGCAAAAGTCAAAATGTATGTTTGTATTATCGTTCCAATGCTGCATATAATTCCCCTGGTGAACTTTCAGCATCTTTTTTTCAACTTCCTTTAGTTACTGTCATTGACAAGCTTCATGAAGGCACAGCTTCCTTTGTCAGTCCATGACTTTGCACCTGCATTTTAGAGGACAGCCTCCTCACCAGACAGTCACTTATTCCTGAGAACAAAGGTAGTTTGCATCAGTCTTTTACACTTTCAATTTCAAGGACCAGAGAGAATCACCACAATTTAAAACACATTTATTTATTGATCTGAATTAGAATTCTAAAAACAATCATATATTTCAGAATATATATGGTTTTTAAACTTCACAATATTATGTATTATTCCCATTTCTGATATTCTTTTTTAAAAATTTTATTTAGAAGAATAAATTTAACAGGGTGACCTTGATCAATAAGAGTATATAAATGTCTGGGAAACATTTTTGTAGCATTTGAACTGTTGATTATGTTGCATACCCATCACCCAAAGTCAAATCATTTTCCATCACTGTATATTTGTCCCTCTTTACTCCCTTCCCCGCACCCCACCCCACATCCCCCTATGTCCGTAAGTCTCAGTTTTATATCCTAACTATGTGTGAAATCAAATAGTTGTTAGCTTTTTCTGATTTACTTATTTCACTCACTATGATGTTCTCAAGATCCATCTATGTTGTTGTAAATGGCACTATGTCATCATTTCTTATGGCTGAGTAGTAATCCATTGTATATATGTACCACATCTTCTTTATCCAATCCTCTATTGAGGGGCACTTTGGTTGTTTTCATATTGTGGCCACTGTGACTAATGCTGCGATGAACCTGGGGGTGCCTATGTCTTTATGTACCAATGTTTTAGAGTTTTTTGGGTATATACCCAGTAGAGGGATTGCTGAATCATAAGATAGTTCTATTCTTAATTTTTTGAGAAATCATCATACTTTCTTCCACAATGGTTATGCTAGTTTACATTCCCACCAGCAGTGAATGAGGGTTTCTTTTTCTCTACAGCCTCTCCAACACTTGTTATTACCTGTCTTGTTGATAATAGCTAATCTAACAGGTGTGAGGTGGTATCTCATTGTAGTTTTGATTTGCATTTCTCGAATAGCTAGTGAAGATGAGCATCTTCTCATATATCTGTTGGCCATTTGCATGTCTTCTTGGGAGAAGTGTCTGTTCAGGTCTCCTCCCCATTTCTTAATTGAATTGTTTGCTTGTATGTTGCTGAGCTTTGTGAGTTCTTTATATATTAATCCCTTATCAGAGATGTTGTTTGTAAATATCATCTCACGTTTGGCTGGCATGTTTCTGATATTCTACATGGCTTTGTCTAAGTATTTGAGGAAAACTTGAAGTCTTTAAGAACTTTTTCATTTCCCAGTATTAGTAAAAATGAAATATTAAATCTTAAATGTGAATTAAATACTGGTTTTATATAATTTTTGTTAAAAATTATGTTCTTCGAGGAAAAAAGTATGTGACATTTATGAATAAAATTTAATAGCTAATTATTGTTTTACTCAAAAGGAGCCATATATGGATAATGATAGCTATTGTGAAAATTTACCTGATGATCTTCCTAAGGATTTAACTATAAGCAATATGTACTGTTCCATTGCAGATAGAAGCTTGGTAAATTTTAAAACTAAAACCTTTTTACTACACACATTTTTGGGGGATAGAAAACATGGTATCTTTTTAGAAATTGATGAGAATAGCCATATGCCCCAACATCAGGATCTGTGGTTTACAAATCTAAGAGATTTAAAAGAAATGTTAAGGTTAATACAATAAGAGCACCCGCTACCATTTCTAAAGGTCAGACATGCCCACAGAGAACATGACCATCTGTTTTTAAAGATTGGGGAACCTCAGATATTGTGGTTTAAAAATATGTATATTTTCTGACATTTGGGTAGGATGATATCATTCCTTATAAGTGAACTTGATTTTGACATTCACTTAAATGCTAATTTAATTTTGGTACTGGGATAGCCAAGGCTTCCAAATTTCATGGTAGTTGAGTTATTCTGGGATTCTGATGAGTGATTAAGAATAAAAAGGGCCTCCCTCTGAAGCCTGGGCAGTGATGGAGACATTAGATAAATTCCCAACAGTAACAAATCTAGAAAGAAAACCTCTTGAGCATAATCCACAGCAAAGCCTGAAACCCTCTTGCTTTAAGAAATTTCCTGGTGGCCTTAGGGAGGATATTAATGGGACTCTTTAGGCTTAACCTCGTTAAGAGACTGTTATGCGGCTCTTGTTGTTTCTACTTTAAAGTCAGGAATTTTAAGTAGATTAGAATGAAGAACAGTGCAGTGCAGCATCAAGTTAACATTATACTGTTAATAACATTCAACTGAATTATTAATTTCTACCAGAAGTTGCTTTTAAAATAATCAGGATTAACTCTAAGAATAAGGATTGTTTTCTCCTCTTTCTTTTTTTTTATCCAAAGAATAATTCACTATAATTAAGAATACCTTACAAAAAGAAAAAGGGAACAGAGCCATAGAAACTTGTTTATTAATGTCTGATTGTATCAATGTATTATACCTGTCTAATTCTTTCTCCCAACAGGGAAGAAAAAAATGAGAGGGAATCATTACCATCCATTCAAATTGTTGAGAACCCGTGGGTTAGAGAACAGTGTTTGGGATGATTACCAAGAGTGGTTAAAATTTAACCGTGCTGGTTTACTCTTTCTCTTTTCTGGTGAAACAAGCATTTGAAAGAAAGTATAGGCAACATGGCCAGGACTCAGTAGCAGAGAGGCTGGCAGATGGTACAGTGGGGTAGAGACTACTGGCAGATGGCATAGGCTGTTTGAGCAACTAAGACACTTTTGGCTCCCAGTGCTAAGAGTTGGAAAGAAAGAAAGAAGACAACTTTTCCAGTGTTGCCAGCTTGTATTCAGAAAGCGTTTTGGCAGAGGGGAGACTGATAAAAGATATTCAATTGTTAACTGCAGGGAAAGCAAAGAATTATTGTTAAGTTTCATAAAGTTTGCTCCCGCTGGTGTGGTTTGAACATAGCTTCATGCAGAAAGAGCCCTTTAGAGATTATAGAAACTCACTGTGCTGACTGAATATTTAGATACACTTGTTCTATTTTTATTACTGAAAAGGTACCCCTTCAAAACTTTATTCATAAAAAGTGTAATCCACTTCTCCTTTTTATAAGGCTTTAAAAACTCTTTATTGATTACTCCATTTCCCTGCATCAGATGGTATAATAAAATTGCAGGTTTACATTGCAGGGATTAGGAGCATGGTTCTCGATCGTCAACTTCAAGTGCCCTTCAGCCATGCTATGCCCGCTGAAATAATGTGTGGTGAAGTCAGGTTTGCCTAACATGACTTATAGACTTGGAGTTTTATTAGCAAAGGGTGTATGCAGTTGTGTCACTGAATTACTTTGGGGGTTACAGTCATTACCACGTGTATCACATTTGTTTTCTGGCGGCTCTAACGCCACCTGTAACAAATAAGCATTTAGGTCCTAATGACTTCATTGAGGCTGCTACAATTTTTCATGTGTAGCTTTTTCACCTATTGCTACGTGATATCTCTTCCTCATATGCCTCTTATTAGATATTGTGTTTCTAAAATTAATTCGTTTAGATGACTTTTACCTAATAACTCTTATGTACAAGCAGTTTGAAACATGTAATTTGATTTTTAAAATCATTATATATCAAGAAAAAATATTAAAAAAATATTTAGCGATGGTTAAAATCAGATTTAAAATGGAAATAGAAAAAATAATTGTATATATATATATATTCCTAATAATTCTTTCAACTTTGCTTACTATAATTTAAACTTTCAGTATGTCAATTATTAAGAAAACTGCTTCCGGACATAATTTAAGGTGCTGCTGAATTGAGAACAAAAGAGATAAATAAGATGTATTCAGAATGATGTCACCTGAGATGCTTCCGAGCCACCATACTTGACATTGTAATGATTACTTGACTTCAGTAAGTACTCTCTTAGGACCTTAGGACTCTTACCTTACACAGTATTCTGTCAGTCTTTGTGATCTGATGCCTCAGTCTATAAAAGACTAGAAGCATTTGATTGGAATTAAAGGGCTATAACAAGGGTCGGGAACCTATGGCTCGCGAGCTAGATGTGGCTCTTTTGATGGCTGCATCTGGCTCGCAGACAAATCTTTAATAAAAAAAATAATAACGTTAAAAATATAAAACATTCTCATGTATTACAATCCATTCATTTCCTACCGCTCATGTTCATAATTGCGGGTGGCTGGAGCCAATCACAGCTGTCCTCCAGGACAACACCAAATTTTTTATTGGATAATGCATAATGTACACGGGTCGTTGTATGGCTCTCATGGAATTACATTTTAAAATATGCGGCGTTCATGGCTCTCTCAGCCAAAAAGTTCCCAACCCCTGGGCTATAAGAAGGAAGTATGGGGTATGAAACCCCAGCAGTAGTTTAATATATATAATAGAGAGCCCCACCTCTACCTCATTCCATTCTTCCCCTCTGCCACTTGCTTCCTCTACCACTGTGACAAATTCTAAGTCTTTACATTCTTGGCTGAGAAACAGGGAGCCAGCTGTATTCATCATTGCATCTCCAACTTCTAGCCAGATACCTGTTGAATAAATTAACTTATATTAGTTCATTTTTTAGCCATAACTTGACTCCCAGTGCTTCATTGACCACTCCAATCCTCATCCTTCCTTCATTTCCTCTCGCTGGTGAAGATTCTTGCCCCACCCCCTTCCACCAGGGCTCAAGACCACCACAGTCCTGCTTTTATAACTAGATAGAAATCAGGGTGTGGGAGAGCCTCTCATTTACCTCACTCTCATTGTCAGGAAAGTATTAGGATTGGGGATTTCCAACATTTTCCTGTAGAAACAATGTTGAAAATAGTCATTGGCATTAGTATTTTAACATAGATACAGTGTGTTAGACAGATTTTTGTTTCCTGGCTAAGGAATCTATTATTTATAATAGAATATTGTTTCTCTGGGAGTATATATTCTGGGTTTCAAGTAACTGATTCACAAATGAACTTTTGTAAGGTAATCCATTAGTGTAAGTTGAGGATGGCCTTTTGGCTGTGAGGATAGAAAGGTACATTGGCATAAGTACACTGACACACATGAAATTTGTAGTGCCTCAAAGCCAACTTTTAGATTGTGACAGAAGGAGAGAGTATTCCCAAATCAGTCATTGACTTTTCCCACAAGTACAAATTTTCACATTAAGTAAAACCTTTCCAGAACACATCTACTACAAGAGTAAAGTAACATTGAATTTTGTAAAAATTGAATTTGAATAAAGACTTCATTATTACAAACTTTGCCAATCCCCTCTATTTACAGTTCAAAAGAGATTTTAAGTGGATTATTTGCATTTAAACTGTCATCTGTGATTTGATTTTCCATGGGGTATTCCTTTCATTTTGATAGAGCTTCACTGGGGAAATCTTTTGATAGCAGAAAGACTGTTTCCTCCTCTGTCTTGATCCCTCCACTCTCCTGTATCTTGAAGTCACCATCATCTTTGCCCTGGACTACTGTAATACACACCAGGTTTCTCCTGTGTTTCCGTTCCTGCCCATCCTCCAGGTCTGTCTTCCACTTTTGCATGTAAACTCTGAGACAGGGGACACTGTCTGGTTTGCTTACCACCATATTGCTAATGCTTAGGAGAGTATGGACTTATATACTCAAGTATATAAGTGGGTGAATCAAATGAGTGCTTTGGATATTGATTATAGGTCAGGATTTCTCAATCTTAGCATTATTTATGCACTGGTTCAGGTAATTCTCACTGGTTAGAGAGCTTTCTTGGCATTATCTGATGTTTGGCAGATTCCTGCCCTCTACCCCCCTAGATTCCAGTGACACTCTCCCAATATGACAATACAGAAATGTGACCAGACATTGCCACTGATTGAGAACCACTGTTCTAGCTGGAAGAAAAATGAATCTCAATATTAGTATGTTAGAGCCAAAACGATACAAGGAATTCAAGCCCACCACTGTAAGGTGTATAACTCTGTGCTTAATCTCTGAATCTCGGTTATTATGAGAATTAAATGGTTCCAGGTATCTTGACCAGCATGCAGTCCTTGCTTTCAGAACAGACCCTGTCAGCTCTCCCCACTGTTCCTTATCGTGTGTCTTCAGGGAGGGTTCACATCAGATCATCGTGATCTGGTAACTCGTTCTTCCGAACACCCATTATTTTACTATGATATCTTATTTTGCTTTTAATTGATCATTACTTGTAGCCATGGGAAGAAGAGTGAATCCCAAGATGTAGCATGCTACATTGCTAAATAAATCACATAGGGCAGGGAGTTCACAGTTTATTTCTACCACTTCTTAATCGTAAGACTGACTGCTGTATATTCAGATGGCTTATTCTCTGTGAGCTTTGTGAGTTATTTGTGAGGGTAAAATGAATCACTAAGTCAGAGCTGGACACATAGTTGGCATTTAAAACACGAGAGCTCTCTTCCTTCACTTTTCTTAAATTTCCCAAGCCATTTCTCTGGGTATGTTTATATACATATTCATATATTCATACCTCCATCCATAAATATATATATAGTAGTCATTCGATAATTAATATATTCATTAAACACCTGCTTATCAGGGACTGGCATTACTCCAGATACTGAAGCAATGAAAAAAGAGTACAGTCAACAGCAGTCACCAACAATGCTGAAGATCTTAGTTATGTTCTCTCCTGAGTTGTGTTTAGAATAAAAAACCATCCACAAGCGTTCTATGAGCCATCAGTTCGGAAGTATGGTCGTGTGAACTGCTGTATCAGAAACGTACACAGAGTAGTCCTCCACCGTGTGGCACAGGGCATGTTCCCCTTTCAGGAACAACAAGTGCAAAGTAGTGAAAGCCTGAACCTTTGACCTAATGAATTTTAAGCTATTGACCCTGACAAATTGGAGTGATTTAAGCATTAAAAAAAATAATAATAAAATAAGAAAAAATACCAAAAAAAAGGAGGGGGGGGGTTGGTGTGATCCTCTTTTCTGGTTTATTGTACTTCTGAGTGCCCTTAAAACTCAGCTTAGTGTTTGCGGACGGCTTGGTGGTGAAGCACGTTTCTGTATTCTGCAGAGATTCTTGTGCATCTTCCTGTCTGAGAATATTTGGATTGTACTGGATTTCCTCTTAGGGAGATGGGTGAAAATAACTTTTGCAAAACATGACTGCATCATCCCTAAGCTCCATTACAACATGCTTAATGGGCTGTAATAGTATTTTTATTGTCTTATAACTTTGGCTCCCGTAACGTGTTTGAAGGTTTTTTAAATGCACCTTTGAGCATTGTTCCATGCGCTTTGTGCCCCTTGAATAAATATTATACCCCTATTGACTTTTTGATTTTGAAATTTGATAACAGTAATGAAGGAGAAATCCCTGACCATTTTATACGCTTTGCTGCTTCGTTTCACATAGCTTCTTTCGGTTTCCAGGGATGGATTTAGCAGACCTTTGTCTGTTTTGAATGGGCGTTATTTGGTTGTTTAAAATAAGAAAGTAAGAGAAAGGAAAGGAGGAAAGAAAAGAAAGAAAATAAAATCCTACCACTGCTTTATTGGTCTTGAACTGGTGCTATTGGGCAAACTGGAGCTGGAGATTTTGAAACAGAATTCAACCATCATAAACATAAAGAGAGGAAGGGACATTGCGGACAGGCATGGCCTTCTCCCGGAATAGGTCTTAGAGAGATGGAGCTGGGCCCGAAAAGGGTGAGTGCTCTCAGACAGAAACTTTTAGGTGCCATCTGGTTAAAGCACGAACAAGGCCCTGGCCGGTTGGCTCAGTGGTAGAGCGTTGGCCTGGCATGCAGAAGTCCCTGGTTCGATTCCTGGCCAGGGCACACAGGAGAGGCGCCCGTCTGCTTCTCCACCCCTCCCCCTCTCCTTCCTCTCTGTCTCTCTCTTCCCCTCCCGCAGCAAGGCTCCATTGGAGCAAAGATGGCCCAGGTGCTGGGGATGACTCCTTGGCCTCTGCCCCAGGCGCTGGAGTGGCTCTAGTTGCGACAGAGCGATGCCCCGGAGGGGCAGAGCATCTCCCCGGATGGGCAGAGCGTCGCCCCCTGGTGGGCGTGCCGGGTGGATCCCGGTCGGGCGCATGCAGGAGTCTGTCTGGCTGTCTATCCCTGTTTCCAGCTTCAGAAAAATACAAAAAAAATAAAAGCATGAACATTGTGGAAAACATCTCAACGTGTCACTCACTTCTGGGGTGGTAATTAGCTGAACGACTTCACGTGGGTCTCCACCCAGGTGACTTACTGCTTTTTTCTGTGGCTTTGGCACAATTGGGCTTTATAAGTGGAAAGGAACTGTGCTTAACTGCCAGTGAATATGACATATTTTGTTGAAAAAAGTTTAAATTACACAATATGTAAATAATGTTGTTTATTGAGAATCCGCAGTGAGCCAAAGACAGTGCTCAACGCTTTAAGAGCTTTATTTTATGGAACCTTCACAATAATTTCACTAGGATGATACTTAGTGCCATTATTATCTTTATTTTATCAATGAGAGGACTGAGTTTTGTTGTGATTACATAACTTACCCGTAGATCTTATGCCTGTAAAAGGGTGCAGAATGTAATACATAGGCTTCAAATGATCTGTGGTCACGCTGCAGTATGGCATTTTAAATCCCGAGCAGCCTTAGAAATCGTGCAGTCTTCCCTCCACCCCCACCACCAGCAATAGTTCACATGATGAGGGCCCTGGACTCCTGAGAATTGCCGAGTTTTTCTTCAAAATAGCCTGATCAAGCTCTGTTCTTTAACAGATTCTTGGGAAGGCTTTTGTTTTTATTAAATGTTATATGAATATTACTTTATTAGAAGTACTTTAGATTTAAACAAGTTGTGAGAGGGTTGGACTAAACTGGTAATTTCGAGTTTCTTAATCTGCTAGGTTGGGACGGGTGGCATGGGGCAGGTGTTGAACTGGGGCTGGTCGAGTTGGGATGATCTGTCCAGACTCTGAATTTATGGTGCAGACCCCATGCAATGATGCTTAGATGGAACGAGGCTGTGACTGCTGGTTGCCAGTTAGCATTTAAAAGCCAGCAGTTGAGAATCACACTATACCACCCATTTATTTATGAAATAAGAAAATCACCACTAAAAAGGTAAAATGAGATATTATCTCTACCTGACCGCTGTAAAAAGTATCTTTCAGGCCGTTGATGTATTTTTTTCCCTCTTAAAGACTTTTGTTACTACCTAGTTATCTGCTTCTCACACTGATCAGATGGTTTTGTGAAAGCAGGGAGGCATTATACATGATTGGATATGTATGGGACTCTCTGCCACCATTAGAGATAAACCTTTTTGGTCTTTTCTGTTCATTTCATTGTCAAACTTGTGGGTGGAAACCCACTTGGGGAACATGTGAAAAGATTCTCATTTACCAATTCGGAGTTGAGACCCAGGAGGTTGCCTTTGCTCCCCTTGCCCGCTCCGGGACATTTTGATGTGAGTGGTTCATAATAAACTTTGACAAATGCTGAACTGCAGAGAGGAATGTGCTTTTGAATTTTCTAAGAGTCCTCTAAACTCCCTTTATGTAAAAAGAAATATTTTGCTGATTAGACCACAGATCATTTCCCCTCCCCCAAAGATAAGATTAGAACCTTAGAACTGAATTTATTTGTCTTTATAGACACCATATTGAGCAATACCTAGAAACCTAAAAAAAACCCAAACCTTCTGATCACTTCTTTGTTGCAGCAGGAGGTTTTCCGTGTTTACTGTACACAGTTGTGTTGGCTGCGGTTCTCTTCCTTCTGTCTTGTACCACTGGGCTGAGACATGGAGGCAGCTACCATTCATCTTCACCAGAATCCACGTCTGCTGGGAATGGGACGATGAAACAGAGCTGTACTGGTACCCCATCCTAGTTCTGCCTTCCCGTTTGTGCTCCGCCCTCCCCTTGCTCCCCAAATGTTTTGGAATTAGATGCACGTGTGCTATTTTTGATGCTTACCTCATATTTAAATTTCAAAATGCCCCTTTCTACATCATGATATATAATTGCACTATATAATGACTATAGATATGCAGTACCCAGTTGGCTCCCTGTTCTCTGTCCTCTTAGCCAGTGGTTAGCATGGCGTTTGTGGTTAGGGCTCTAGCGAGTATGAGAGTGGGGGGCAGAACCCACGGCTTCACCCTTTCCAGCAGTTTCCACACCTTCCCAGGCACACAGGGAAGACAGGGCTTTGGTTTTCCATGGATAGCAGCACATTCTCTCTCCTCCTCTGGCTCTCTTTTCCCGGGCCCTCAAAATGGGCCCTTTCACAGGGGGTGACAGAGATATGCAGAGCAAGTCTGAGATTGAAAAGCAAGTCAACTTAAGCATCTGTCAGGCTGCAAGCCAAATAAAGTGCTAAGCATGACAATTAATTGGATAACTACCAAAACACCTCTTACTTTAACTGTAATTCAGAGTATCCCTAGCTGAAGTTTTTAAAAAAAATGCCAGTAATTAATTTGAATGTTTCTAAGGGTCCTCACCAAATGTCTGCACTGTGGGCATGCTAGGCTTTGGCAATGCAAGCAAGGGGTGAGCCAGCTCAATAGCACGGCTCTGGCTTGTGCCGGGGATTGAATCCTCAGAATGAGCAAGGAGGTGTGGATGGTCGTGTCTCCACATCACAGGTGGGGAGAATGAAGGTCACACAGACAGGCTGTTTAGATCTAAACCCTCTGGCTTTCTCATTACTCACCAGTGCCTCTGAGTGAGTTAGGGTGATGATATCACTAATAATAGAGCTGTGATTTCTATGTTGAAGGGTTTGCATTCCAGCAAGGGAGAGAAGTCACACGCACAAATCTCTGGGCTTTTTCACTTTTATTCAGGGACAAGAGAGCATTCTAGATAAATGATGTGGGGATTTTGAAAAATGGGACAGCACACTGGGCTAGGCCATCATGAAAAATACCATTGTAGAATTGAAATGAGTCTGAAGAACAGGGAAGGTGTTGATTAGTTAACAAATAAAAAGGCCATTCCAGGTGTGGAACGTACTTCAGCCACGGCAGAGGCAGACAGAGGACAGGGCCTATGACTGGGAGCACATAAAAACCATGAATGCCTTGGCAATTCAAGTTAAGCTACATTGGGACGTTACATGGCTGAAATGGGAGCATTTTTATGTTTTTGAACGTGTCAGGCATGAGGCACATCAGGATTATCCAAGGGACAGGGGACATGTGCTCATGGGAACTGAGAGTGAGAATACTGGAGGTTTGGTGAGGGTACTTTGGAGACTGTAGCAGTCACCAAGCTTTAAGATGATAAAAGTAGAATCTTAGAAAATAGACCAGGCCCTGGCCGGTTGGCTCAGTGGTAGAGCATCAGCCTGGCATGCAGGAGTCCTGGGTTCGATTCCCGGCCAGGGCACACAGGAGAAGCGCCCATCTGCTTCTCCACCCCTCCCCCTCTCCTTCCTCTCTGTCTCTCTCTTCCCCTCCCGCAACCGAGGCTCCACTGGAGCAAAGTTGGCCCAGGCGCTGAGGATGGCTACATGGCCTCTGCCTCAGGCACTAGAATGGCTCTGGTCTTAACAGAGCAATGCCCCAGATGGGCAGAGCATCGCCCCCTGGTGGACATGCCGGGTGGATCCTGTTCGGGCACATGCGGGAGTCTGTCTGACTGCCTCCCTGTTTCCAACTTCAGAAAAATACAAAAAAAAAAAAAAAAAAAAGAAAATAGACCAAAAAGATAGATTTGAAAGATGAATGACATAGTTAATGGCTGACCCAAACCAGAAAGAATGGTCAAGTAAAACAGAGATGCTACCACACAGACATAAAATTAAATACATGCAAAAAAAAAAAAAAAAAAAAAAGATGTTAGTTTTTACCAGAATGCTTATCTTGTTTTTCTGCCAAATGTAAGAAACCCACCAGTGAGAAAAGTGGAAATAATTTGGCTGGAAATCATAATTATGTCCATCTTGTTATGTATACAGAGGTGTACATGGTCCTGTTAGAAGCTGTGGTAGGAACTAGCTGGAAGCCCTGACCCATTTGGTATGAGCATTAGAGGCCAGAGCTGTCCTGGCTGATTAGGGTCATCTGATCACTCTGCTAAATAAATCCAGAAGAGGTACACTCATGGTTAGGAGTTTGCAAGGATAACAAATGATAAAATACATCCTTTTATATAAATCTCTATAAAACTAACTTGGAAAATTTTGTTATTCAATTGCATGAAAATACACAAAAATTAGTTACTTTTTAAAATGAATAGGTACATAGAGTGTTTCTTTTAATATTTTATTTGAAATCAAATTATCAAATTGGTATAAACATCAATTTGTTTTGTTTTCAGGGATTTTTTATTTTTAAAGTGAGAGTTAGGAGGCAGGGAGGCAGAGAGACAGACTTCTTTTTACTCCCCTGATCCACTGGCAAGCCCCCTACAGGGCGATGCTCTGCCCATCTGGGGCCGCTGCTTGCAACTGACCTATTTCTGTGCCTGAGGTGAGGCCATGGGGCCATCCTCAGTGAATGGGGCCAAATTGCTTGAGTCATGAGCCATGGCTGCTGGAGGGGAGAAAAGAAACTGAGAGAGAAAAGGGGAGGGGAAGGGATAGAAAAGCAGATGGGCGCTTTTCCTGTGTACCTTGACCAGGAATTGAACTCAGGACTTCCACACACCAGGCGGATGCTCTACCACTGATCCAACCATCCAGGGCAAAATTTCAGGGATTTTTATGGATGTTTTGAGCTCTTCAGTAAAAAGATATCTAGAGAAATGTAAAGTTGCCTGTCCATTATGAAAATCTTTAAAAATATTTGAAAACATTTAAAATATATAGTTATAGAATTATACTGCTGTTTAATTTTGTAATACCAAATGCAAACTCTAATTTCATATGTTTTGATGTAGAATGATTTGATTTGAATCTACTTTAGTAAATTCTCTGTTTCAAATACATGTTCTTCCTGGTATTCCTTTACTTTTAGTCTCAAGGTTTTTTTCTAGATGGATTTTCATTAATTGTTTAGTATATTACTGCTTATTTTTGTGTTTTCATATGAAAGAGATATTTGTAGATTGTTCATGAATTGTTCGTGAAACCACTTACGGAGGCTTTGTGTAAATTTCCTTTTGATTTATTGTAGACTATAAACAACTCAAAACAGATTCTATTGTTTGGATTTAAAAAAACACTAATCAGGTCATATTTCTGCATCATATCCTGCTTTATCCTTTAATTTTAACTTAAGAAGTAGATTCCTCTTTGTTTTCCTGATCTCTAGGCAGAATTCAGAACCCTGAGAACAATGTGTGAAACAAAAGGACATTTTTCAATGGAAAAAAAAAAAAAAGTTTAGTTCTAATCCTCTCACACATTTGTTCAATTTTTAAAAAGTGAAGTACTAATAAAGTAAATACAATGATATGGATGATTTCTTTATTGAGAAAATCAACTGTCAGTTAACTAATGAATATTGTTTTTAATCAGTGTTAATTGACACATTTCTTGCACTTATAAACCTGGTGCTTGCATAATGACTCAGTGGGACTGCTCCTGATTCCCCTTGTATGTTTTGCTTGTCCTGTTGAGTCCAGCTCTGTGTTATTCCCCGAATTCCCTCGACTGGAGCTAGGTGGAGCTATGAGATCTGTAAGTGTACAACAGGCAGTGGCTCTCCAGATCTGTCTTATGTGTGACAATCAGTGCCTGACGCCTGCTTTTGAAGCTTTCTTGTCTCTTTATTCTTAAAGAGAATGTGGAAGAGAAGGTCTAGACCTTGAAAATATTGTCATTAAGATGAAAAGATCATCTCAAAGTTCTCTGATTATCATTTTATATGCAACAGTGGAACAAACAAATATAAAAAAACCAAAGCTTAAACAAAAAACACATACACAAGCACAGATATAACCACCCTTAACACTCATGCCAGATTAAATGTTTTGTCGTTAAAATACATGTATTTATTTTCTCTCCCAAAAGGGTATAATTCTCAGAAAAATCTGCCAAGTACAGAAAGTGGTGGGAAAAGGAACATATGGCAATTGTTTCAGGACTTGTGTGCTAAGTTTTATACACACGCACATTTGATAGATGGCTGTAATTATACACATAACATGTATCTTTAGTATGTACACACATGTTTTATATATATATATAAAATGTAATTCTATATGTAATATATGTTTTAACATACACACATAAATTTATGTATAATTATGTCAGAACGTGGAAAATATTTCACAAAGGAGAATTAAGTTTTGCCTAAAGCGATAGTAGTCAACCTGGTCCCTACAACCCACTAGTAGGCGTTCCAGCTTTCATGGTGGGCGGTAGCAGAGCAACCAAAGTATAAATAAAAAGATAGATTTAACTATAGTAAGTTGTTTTATAAAGATTTATTCTGCCAAACTTAGTGAAAATCCGACATAAAGTACTTGGTAAGTAATTATTATTATGTGCTTTAACTTGCTGTAACTCTGCTTTATAAATTTTATAAAGTAAAGTTATTTCCCTATTTTATAAATCACCATTACTGTGGAACCCGTGGGCAGTTAGAAAATTTTACTACTAACAGAGATACAAAAGAGGGCAGTAGGTATAAAAAGGTTGACTACCCCTGGCCTACAGGTTTGGTTAGAGTTCAGAGGTAAGTGACTCTGAGAGTTGCCCTGTATGTAGGGTGATTTAGAAAGTCTCGCCAGTGAATCTTGCCCATGCTTACAGAATACTCTGGAGAAGAATGCTATTATTTTTTGTGTGTGGTTGTTTTGTTTTCCTCTCAGCTCTCTATTGGGCCAGCTGTGCAGTTGTCTCAACTTGTTATTCAATGTGTTTAGGGCCTGAGAAATATGCCCAGACTGCTGTCTTACTGCTTAATATCTGTTAGGACAGAAGTTGTTAAAGGTCATCTGCTTACTTTGAGAAACTAATTGCAATAAATTCTTCTGTGTGCTTCTCTAATTGGATTAGCTTTAGCTCTATGCTATTCAGATATTTGAATAATGGTGTGGATGATTTTCATTTACCTAATTTGGCAAATACTACTGAAATCAAATACTTATTTGAACTCTACACTTTCTTTGTCTTATTTAAGTCACTTGTAGACTTTAATCTAATTTCTTTATTGGGCATTGCCTTTCTTTAAACTTCATTCTCCCTCTGTATTCTGTCCTTATTTGCTTTTCAAATTTAGAGGAGTAAACAGTATTTAAAACAGTTTTCAAAGGCTGTTAGGGGTCGACAGATGGTTCTTAGTTTGGCTTTAATAAGCACTTCCCCCTAACAGTATATTATCTAGCTAGCTAGCTATTAGGTAAATTATAAACAAAAGTGTATATTGTAACAATGAAAAATTATTATAAATTAAGAAAAATTAATTAATAGATTGGTAGAAGTCTTGCATCTGAAGGACCTAAGCAGTTAAAAGATGCCTAAGAAGGGTTGCTGAAGCTTATGTCTGTTACAGGCAGAATTTTACCAAGACATACTTGTTTGTTCTTTACAAACAGTTTGAACTTCATTATCAGCCTCTTCCCCCAAAGAAGGCTCGAAAGATACCCAGTCCTTATGGTCGTGTTATATGCTACAGGCATGGTACCATTTTAACAAGTAAGAAAACTGTAGTTCAAAGGGTCCATTCCTATGCTCTGAATCATCCGGGTTAGTAGAGTGGGAGATGTAGACTTAGTTGTCTGATTCTCAAACCAGTGCTTTCTCCAGCCATTCATTATTCATTTGTCCAGCTAGACACTCACCCTGCATCCACTGCATCTTCGTAGGTATATATGTTGCGCCAGACATTCTTCTAGTTGCTGAGCATTAAATGGTAAACGACACCAATCAGGTCTGCTTTTAAAGGGAGACAGACAGTAAACAAGTTGGAAAAATAAGACAATATGAAAGTATACTGTGGTAATAAAGGACAGAAGCAGGATGCTGTGTGAGAAAGTGACTAGAAACAACATGTTGGGTAGGTTGATCATGGACTATCTCTGCAAAAGTCATACCTGAGTCCACATTATGATTCTAGAAGCAAGTCTTAAGAGAAGGAGGAGATAATAGTAGGCAGCTGGTGGTGAGAGAAGAGGCAGGCTAATAGCAAACAAGTAACAAAAGTAGGACCAAAACAATAAAGCCAGGAGTGCAGGAGCTCTCATTATGGAGACAGTACAGCCCCTTCTAATGCAAATCCTTCTAACAATAGCCCTGTGTTATATAGTAGAGCACTGTACTTGATGCTCATGACGATGGAAATGACATATAAAAGAAGGTGAAACATGTGCATTCATTTTACAGAAAGTAAAGCACTTGTGACCAAAGTGCTTTCATTGTATTGCTTTTTGTATTATTTACAAAAAATAATAAATTTAGAATAAATAAGTTTTGGTGCTTCAAACGACTAAATAACCATTAGTAGCAAATTTGTCTCAAGAGAATACTACAATATCTGACGATGAAAGAGAAGAGAGACCTACCAGCGACATTTATATCTCCCAGTTTTTAAAGGGCATACAGAATATATGGATGTGTGGAGTGGAGAAAGATGATTTTTTGTTATTGTTATTAAATTGAAGTATAATTAACATACAATAAAAGATACAGATTTTAAATGAAGAGTTCGGCGAGTTTACCTAATGTAAGTCACTTGCCTAGCTGCCACGCACATAAATAATGGAGAACTTTTCCGTCACTCCAGTAAGTTGCTTTGTGATCTCTTTCTAATCAATTCTCTCCACCCCTAGAGGCAACCACTGCTCCAATTTCTCTCACCTTAGGTTAGTAGTAGAACTTCCTATCAATGAAAGCCTAGTCTGTAATCTTTGGGGCTTGGCTTCTATCACTCCGCATAATGATTTTCAAATTTAACCATGTAGTTATGTGCACCAGTGGATTATTCTTTATTGCAGAAAAATATTCTATTGTATGACTGTATTCATTCTCCTCCTTAGGAATTCTAATCATCATAAAGTTTTTAGTATATGTACAGAGTTGTACAGTTATCACCAACATCTAATTTTGGAATATTTTCATTACCTCAAAAGGAAACGTCATGCCGATGAGCCATCTTCTCCATCCCCAATGTATATATTTTAAAATGTGTTTTATATATATTATCAAAGTCTTACTAAAGAGCCCTATTGGCTTTATGTCTGTTCACATTGAGCATGAAGATGGTATATTTTCTATCAGTCTCATCTTTTCAATCTCCTCTATAGATCATGAGAAAAATTTTAAATGGAGTACTTTCAAACTTAAAGGTGCATTCAGATCATCTAAAGATCTTGTTAGAATGCAGATTCCGATTAGGTAGGTCGGGAGTGCGGTTGAGATTCTGCATTTCTAAGTTTTTGCATAATGTCCATGCTGTGGGTCCATCGGGTCACTTTGATCTACACTATAAAAGATTTTGGGTGGCGTATCATGAAAGAGGCACAGTATAAGAAAGACTCTGTTTGTGTTTAGTTTAACATTCTTTATTTGATGATTTGTATGCAGATGGCATTTGTATTTTCAGAGCAGTTCTCAATCCATTTTTTTTTTTTGTATTTTTCTGAAGCTAGAAACCGGGAGAGACAGTCAGACAGACTCCCGCATGCGCCCGACCGGGATCCACCCGGCACGCCCACCAGGAGACGACGCTCTGCCCACCAGGGGGCTATGCTCTGCCCCTCCGGGGCGTTGCTCTGCCATGACCAGAGCCACTCTAGCGCCTGGGGCAGAGGCCAAGGAGCCATCCCCAGCGCCCAGGCCACCTTTGCTCCAATGGAGACTCTGCTGTGGGAGGGGAAGAGAGAGACAGAGAGGAAGGAGAGGGGGAGGGGTGGAGAAGCAAATGGGTGCTTCTCCTGTGTGCCCTGGCCGGGAATCGAACCCGGGACCTCCACACGCCAGGCCGACGCTCTACCACTGAGCCAACCAGCCAGGGCCATCTCAATCCATTTTGACTTTTTAAATGACATCCCTTTGTAAGTGTGTAAACAGGGTATATAGACTTTAAGAATTTAAAGGTAAAATTAAGAAGAGCCCCAAGTCTTACAGTGTGTCATTAGTTTGTTGATAGCTTAACAGGACCCTGCTAAGGAATGCATGAGATACAACTGTCCAGGGAGAATCCTCCAGGGGACCTCTGGGGACTGACTAACTAAGAGTAGGATTTCTTCAAGGCCCTTTTAGGGCTTTTCCTCAATTTCTGGAACCAGTCCTCTGCCAGGCTCTCCCAGAGCTTTTTGGGGATGTGTGGTGAAGACGGTCATGAATGCGGAGCGGGAGCCAGTTGGGAGATGTTGGTCTGGGCCTCCGGGAACAGAGCGATACCGTGCCTCGGTCAGGCAGTGAATGATCAGTTGAACAGTGAACAGAAGAATAATACTAGACTCAATAATTGCATCAAAACCATTAAGTCGGGCTTAACATATTATGACATAATGTACAATCATCCAGGGTCTCATTTAGAAAGCCCTCTTTGCAAACATAATGCCTCAACTGAGTCAATGTTTGGTAGAAGCTATATTGGTATCTCTAGCATAAATTCACGTATTTCCTTAAAGTTGTCAGTAATGCACACTTTTGTAGAGCAATCCAAATTTTTCTATCATTCTTCAGCAGACAATTGGAGAGATGTTTATATAGGCAAAAGTGACTGTTGGATTGAGTTAAAGGATTTGAATTTTCTACAGTAAAGCATTAGAAATAGCAAATATCTCATGCTACTCTTAGTCCGGGCAAACATGTAGACTTAACAAATAAAATGCGAGAATGACTATAGGTCTTAATTTTTTGTTTGTTTATTTGTTTGTTTTTAGTCTTTCAACAAGGCTGCTTTGCTACCTCTGCTCTGAGAGTCATTCCATCCAGTTCACGTGGACCCGCCTTTCTGGGCCTGATGATCTCCACTCAGGATCTTACTTCTTTAGAGTGGTTTCCATCATGTCCAGTTCTTATTAAATTTTAAATTGTATTAAGCTGTTAAATTTTACCAGTAGGGGCCACTGCCATACATTATCTGAAGTCTTGACTGAAAGCCCTTAATTTGAAGTTAAAGGCAATGTAAATGAAAGCACTCCTTATAGGGATTTTGCATATTGAGTTTTTTTAAAGTGAAGTATATATATAATTGTGTCAGTCTACCAAAGAATATCACCAAAGAACCCAGTATTTTATGAGGGCTCAATAGTCAGCGACTTTCTAAAAAACACCACTAATTTTTTCAACCAGTGGGCGGTAGCAAATTTAGATTTATTTAGTAATGGCAATAATTGCAGTGTGTTTGCAGACAGAAGAATTCTGTGTTTCTACTCAAGTCTAGCCAAATGCCATGTGTTCCTTTGAAACCTCAGCGAGGTGCCCGGCATTGTTGTTTAGTTCATTCCAGAGAAAATAATTCCAGCCACAGAGTTTTAACTAGGACTGTGTGTTCTTAGAACTGAGTAACTTCCTCAGACTGAACGTATTAAATTAGTTTCAATTTCCTGCCAAAATTTATAGACAGGTTGTAAATGAAAAAGCTGCCTCTGCTCTTCATTATCACTAGGTATTATAGTTTTTTAAAAATAAAAATGTTACTTTCTTGCACCTACTGTCAGATATTAAGCTACAGAGGCATCCATCAGCGGTTCTGTTGGCACTGTAAAGAAAAAAATTATGTAACAGCACACCTGGCTTTAGTGTTATAGAATGGAGTTAGTGTTGCAAGGTGACTTTGATATGCCAGAAAAGCTAATTATGTCCCATCAAAGGACTGAAGAAATTGCCTTTTTAATGAAAAGTATTTTATAGAAGGTGACAATGATCTTAGGCAAAGCAGTAAAACGAGGTGTATAATTATATAAATTCTTTAAATTCTTATTAGACTTAGCTAATTGACATGTTACTGTCCAATAATGTAGAAAAAAAAATGGTCAAACATAAAAACCAGAACAATGGTTATGGACTGTAGAGATAGTCTAATCTAAAATTGAGTCTGTTTTTGAGTACAGTCTCAATTGTTTCCTGACACTGTTTTAAAGCCATGAAAGTTTTATGTTGAAATAAGAGTGTGCAGATTTTTAGAAGAATTAATTATTAGTAAACAAAATGAAATGCGACCTACAAAATGGGAGAAAGTATTTGCAGGCCATGTATCTGATAAGGGCTCGATAGCAAAAAGTATAAAGAACTCATACAACTCAAAAAAACAAAAACAAGCCAATTAAAAATTGGCAAAGGACCTGAATAGACATTTTTCTGAAAAAGACAACCAGATGGCCGACAGGTATATGAAAAGATGCTCAGTAACAATAATCATTAGGAAAATTAAAATCAAAATCACAATGAGACATCACCCACACTTGTTAAAAAGCTATAATCAAAAATACAGGTATTGGCAAGGATAGAGAGAAAAGGGGACCTTTGTGCACTGTTGGACTGAGTGTCACCTGGTACAGCCATTATGGAAAATAGTATGGAGGTTTCTCAAAGAATTAAAAATAGAACTATCAGATGATCTAGAAATTTCACTTTTAGGTATATATACAAAGGAAATGAAATCAATATCTCAAAAAGATATCTGCATTCCCATGTTCTTTGCAGCATTATTCATAGTATCGAAGATATGGAACCAGTATAAGTGTACAGGATGGATGAGTGGATAAAGAAAATATGGTGTGTGTATATGTATGTAGGTACACATATGCATACACATTTATGTTTATATGTGAGTGTATGTACGTGTATAATATATACAATGAGATAGTTATAAAAAAAAAAGGTGAAAATCCTGCCATTTGTGTCAACATGGATGAACCTGGAGGACATTACATTAAGTAAAATAAGCCATGCCCAGATGGACAAATACTGTGTGATCTCATATGTGCAATCTAAAAGAATCAAACTCGTAGAAGCATGAATTACAATGTTGTTTACCAGGGGCAATGGGGTGAGGAGAATGGGGAGACTGGTCAAAGGGTATAAGTTTCAGTTATAAGATGAATAAGTTATGTGAATTTAATGTTCAGCGTGGTAATTATAGTTAATTACACTGTATTGTATACTGGAAGTTTGCTAAGAGAGTTGAACTTACAATTCCCACCACCACCATCCCTTCCCCAAAGGTAACTATGTGAGGTAAGATGAGGGATAGGTTATTAACTCTACTGTGGTAATCAATTCACAATGTATGGGAATATCAAATCATTACATTGCATACCTTAAATATATACAATTTTTATTTGTCAGTTATATCTCAATAAAACTGGAATAAAAATAAGCTATTTTATGTATGCTTCTTAAAAACACAATATTCTTAGCAAAAGGTAAGAAATTATGCAAGTATCTTGATTTTTTTAAAATATATATGTCTGTATATAAGGAAACATTTTATACATATGAATTTAATTTTTATTTTTTTGAAGAGCCATATCAAGGGTGAGCATGAAGTGAGTCCTGCTGTTCTGTATATAAGGATTAAGAGCAGAACTTTTTATTGTTAGCTTTGACAGAATGTATGTGATTATTAGTGATGTCTTTTTTTAGAAAATTGTAAATTATAGGAACGCTGCACAGGAAGAAAGAAATGGAGCATACAGTAGTTATTTAGGTTTACAAGATTGACAATGATTTTTTTTTCTTTGCAGAAGGTTCAGTACTTAAGGCAGAAAGCTGTAATTGTTGGGTGTTTTAGATGCCCTTAGCTATTTGGAATGTGGAAAGATGCATGCTGTAAATGTTTCATTCCTGTAATTGTCATCACTTCAGAATGGTTCAATTATAGCTGTTTTGTAGGAAAGATGCATGAAGAAATTATTTCTGGCAGCATTCTATAATGATGACCATTCAGTTTTTAAAAATTGCAAATGTGGAAGAAATGAACCCATTTTTGTTACTGGACACGATTATGGTTCCTGACGCTTCCTATTTCTGTATCTCAGACAGCGGTCTAAGCAGAGACTGTGACAGGGCCGCCAACGGAGGAGTTGCTTCCATGCTTGGCTTGTGAGAACTCCTCAGGATGTGCTTAATCTATGTGGATTTATGATTCTGAAATAAAGTGAGATGAAGATATTAACTAAGCTGGATCGTAGAGCTCATATGAGGACAGGTAACCGGGCTATGTTTATTCTCGTCTTAGCTCATGTTCTGCGACACAGCCAAGTCACTTCCCTGGTTGTGGATCTGACAGGGCCATGGTGAGCTCTGAGTTTGCTAAGGCGGTGTGGCACTCATGGAGGAAACCACTGTACAAAATGGATGATTTATAAAAATCTAGGTCAGAGCCTTATCTTAGGAATCAGATGACTTAATGGGGTGGGAGGGCAGTGGGAGATTCTAATATAACTCTTGGTTGCTAACATTATATGTCCTTTGTAAATCTATTAGACATTGTCTCTTATCAGCATTGAAAAATCGGGGAATTGAATGTTGGTTGGGGGTGGCTTGGCTTGTATGTATATTCTTGTACCTACTCAACTGTTGTTCTCATAGCTTGATTCTGAGACTAGGGTTGCAGATCCTGGATATCTCTGGGCTTATTCTTTTTGCCAATACTGGGTTGACAGGCCAACAAAAGCCAGGTGCCAGACTCCAGTCAGATCGAAATGGACTCTAACTGATGATTAGTTGAGTTTCAGGGAGAAAGGAAGGCTGAGTCCTTTTTACTTCGATTGTTTTATTAAGTGTGAAAATAGCTAAGCATCCTTTTATATTGATCAGCCATAATGTGGCTGTTCTGAAGAATGTATTTCTTTGATGCACCTGGATTGTGTTCCTCAAAAGGAATAGATTGGATCCATGACTTTCTTTGCCAGACTGCCAGACTTCTGATACGTGAAGGTTGCTTTATAAAAATGACCCCCTTCTCCAAAGGTTTCTTCTCATTATTTACAAAGGGGCTGTCAAAACCCGAGAAAAGAAAAGGTTTCCTGTAGATGTTCTTTGAGAAAACTTGGAAGAGTAGTTTGTTCTTTAATATCATTTAGCATGTTGGAGTTATCAGCTGTTCTTCATCTCTGGCTTTGGCTGGCTGCCTGCAAGTTCTACACAGTACGTAGCAGCTTGGAGTACAGCAGAGTATGCAGAAGCCTTGTGATCTGCTAGAAATGTATAGCTGATGTGGGGCCGCACACAAAAGACTTTCCCATGAACGGGATATCTGGTCTAACTACTTTAAAAAATTGCATAATCCTATAGGGAGCCCTGGCTAACTAATGCAATAATTATCCAGGAGTAGAGCCAACATCCTGCGATTATTTTAGAACAACTGTGCTGCAGTGTCTCTGTTTATGTATGTCTCTTGGCATCTTGAATTAATATTTTATATTTCATTAAGAAAAAATAAGCCAGAGAAGCCTTGGATCATTGGAATTACCTGTTGTGTAAGGTTAGGAAATGTCTATGAAATTTCTTCCATCTTGATGAAATGATTTCAGACGGCTGAAAACAGTCATGTTTACATCATAGTTAAGTGAAAGCAAGCATTTTCTTGAGGTCTGTGCTTTAGAAAAACATGACCATATTAGATATTATCTTTATCCTCCCCCCCCTTTTTTTTTCTTTTTATAACTTTATTTATGTCAATGTCACATACCATTTTCAAAGCTGTAATTAAACTATTTATTTATTTATTTATGGCTGAATACTGAGCAGATTAACCAGGTTCAATTTCTACAAGTCAGTAAACCTTAATTGGCAGCTGTCTCTTCAGCAGGATGCTGTATATTTTCTGCATCGTCTCTGCAGCCATCTCCCACTCCCAGAGCTTCTGAGCTGTCCCCGAATCTTGAATCTTGCGTATGCTAAGAGAGACAAAGCTAGACCCGGTCCCGAGAATTGGGGTGATGCTGTGCTTTTCATCCGTTGAGGGCCCAGTCGATAGCTGACAGCTTTGGAAGAAGGCATTCCTGAGAGACCTGTTGGTATCAAGCAGCACAGAGACCTTCTGAGACAGACGTGCGCCCTTCCTTCTTACCTCAGATGAAGCAAAGCCTCCACTGCCCTGACTTTTGAAGGTGCAGGTTAACTTTCATTGCCTTTGGAATACAGTGGCTGGAGTTGGTCTTAGTTTCAAAACTTTGCATATTCAAAAAAGCAATTTTGTAAATCCTCCATGTTTAAAAAAAAATCTGTATCATTCCTCTGTTTCCTGGAAGTAGAACTCAGGTGAGAAACCTTTGTTACCTGCCAGTACTTTAGTTCCGCTCCACACACAGTTATCATTCAAGTTGGTGCTAAATATTTTTTCTAGATCGCATCTTCCATGACAGTTCAAATCAGATAATCATTTTATAATTCTTCTAAATTTAGCATGCTATTGGATAATCTAGACATTCCAGTGGACCACTTTATCACTGGATTGATTTGTTTTCTGGCATATGGTTGATGACAAAAGCTTTGTCTGTAGATTTGTCTTGTTTACCTTTCTTCTTTCATTCCTTACAATGGATTGCTTAATGTATTGATAGTCAGATTCCTTGAAGAAACATCCACATTGAAGGCTACCGGTTGATTCTTTGGGCTCCAAACTAGGGATCCTGTAACAGGATCTTTTCAGTGTTATGACCTTGGTTTAGAATCTTGTTATTCAAAGTGTGGTTTATTGACTGCATGGCAACATCTGGGAGCTTATTAGAAATGCAAATTGTGCCTTTCCTTTCAGCCACTGACTTAGAAGACTTTCCCAAAGATTCCCAGCTGTAATAGAACCTTAGAGAGTTCAATACCATAAAATGCCATTCAGGATGAGTTTGGGAGTCCTGGAGGAATTTGGGGGATTATTCCAACCCCATTCTTTTTATGCCTTTACTAGGAACAACAGACTAGACTTTTCTGTGAACAAACGAGCTCCCATTGCTCTTGTAAAGATACCTTATAGTTCACATCTAGAAAGTATTCCTTTGTTTTCTCCAATGTGTTTTAAATATCATGTAAATTAAGAATTTATATGTTTTCTAAGTATCTCTGGAAATGCTAGTAAAAATAAATTTCCAAATGGTTGTTGAATCGCCTTTGTTGTCCTCAGGAATTATTTCTATGTTGGTTTTGTGAAGTGGTGGGGAGAGTATGGGCTTTGGAATCAACAGAAACTTGGTTTAAATAGACACAGTCAACAGTGTAGTGATGATCAGAGGGAAAGGGGGTGGGGACTAGGTGGAAGTGGAAGAGGTAGGGAAAATGGGGGCAGAAAGAGATATTGCTAGGGACAGAGACTGCACGATGTGATGAGCAGAAGGTGGTTTGTTGAATTGTACTCTTGGAAACTTTATGGTTTTCTGAACCAATCTCATCCCAATAAATTTCATTTAAAAAAAGTCAGGCCCTGGCTGGTTGGGCCAGTAGATAGAACATCACCCTGGAGTATTGACATCCCAGGTTTGATTCCCAGTCAGGGTACACAGAGAAGCAGCCATCTACTTCTCTCCCCTCCCTCTCCCCCTTCTCACTCTCTTCCCTCTTTCTCTTCTCTCTCTCTTCCCCTCCCACAGCCAGTGGCTCAATTGGTTCGAGCGTTGGCCCTAGGTCCTGAGGATAGCTTGTTTTGTCCGAGTGTCAGCCTTAGGTGCTGAAGATAGCTCAGTTGATTTGAGCATCAACCCCAGACGGGAGTTGCCAGGTGGATCCCAGTTGAGGTACATGAGGGAGTCTAACTATCTCCCTTCCTCTCACTTTAACAAAAAAGAAAATAAAAGTCAGAAGCTTATCCTGGGCCTACTCAACAGGCCTCTTGACAGAGTTCATGATGGTGCTGATACAGATGATGATGATGGTGATGATGTTGATGATGATGATGGTGATGATGCATTGCTCACCACTCACAAAAATTCTGGATTTACCACTTACTAGAACTATGCAGCCTTCAATAAGTTACTTAATCTTTCTGGACCTCAATATCTTCCACTATAAAATGAGAATGTGAGACCAGCTGTTTACACTTCCTTTTCTTCACTTTGGTTATTCTACCAAGGAAGAATTTGAAAAGATCTGTATACTTTACACATAGCCTATATCTAAGCAATGGTAGAAATCATCACCATCATCATCACCTTTTCTTTCACCTCATCATCCTCACCAATAAGAATAACTATGTTAATGTTATTTCCAAAATGCTTTCAAGACCTAAATTGTTCAGTGTTTCATTTTTGATAATTAATGTATATTCTGTATTCAGATGCGTGAACCACATTTCTTTGTGGGAGAAAATACAAAGTAGTAGTTATGTCTTCAGTTTCTTCTAAGGCTAAAAATTAGGCTTCTTAACATAGGGTGATGGCAAGTAGAAGGTACCTACAAGCCCTCTTAATCATAGAGGACCACTGCAAAGGGGTTGTTGTTAATAGTCAAGGGCCAGTGGGGTGGAAATACAAATAGATTATGTCAACAAATTTGAAATGCAACTGTCTAAGTAAGTGAAACAGACCTACCCTACTAAGGATAAATAAAGGAAGAGTTCTCTAATGTGAATAATTTCAAAATAGAATTGTGGCTTTGTACCCAATAGAGTGAATCTTTTTAAACCTTCTGTTTTTCCCCCTTAAAGAAATAATGAAACCGTAAACAGAATAGAACATTTCCTACTGCTAATACCAAAATGTTTTTTTTTACAAACATAAAGCAATTGCTTTTGTAAGAATGTGAATAAATTTTTCTTCAGAGAACTAATATTTATTGAACGCCGTTTATCCTAGCCATGGTATATGTTTAGTTTCATCCTTCTGAAAGTCCTGTGAGATAAACTGTGTAATTCATATTTCAAAGATAAGAAAATAGTCTCAGAAAGTAGTAAACTGGAACCTCATTCAAGATTGATGCTTGTTCTACTTAGAGACTGGCTATTAAAAAGAATGTTAAAAATAAAAAAAGAATGTTGAGACTGGAGACAGAGATTATGTAACCTGATTATTAAATCTAGAGAAGGTAATATAATGCATTTCAGGTATGTTGTTAGTTGTATATGTGTCTAATTTCAAATTTGAATTGGAAAAACTTTGAAGATGCAGTGACTCTAGTTTTATATCTCAGGCAGAGCCTGAATACTTTGTAGTTGCTCAAGAAATGTTCATGGACCAAGTGCTGCTTGAGCGGCACAGGGCTGCTTTGAATTGTGTGCGACCTGGAGACATAGCTTCTCAGCATCACCAGAACAGCTTTCCTTCTCTCTAAGAACGTGCCCTTGGACATCTTCAAAGAAGACTTAAATTGCAAACTCGCTTTTTCAGTTTTCTTCTGTTCACAATGTTGAAACTTAATAATATACTCCTCCAAACTGTCCAAAAACCTTCAATTTTGTTTACAGAACCCACAAAGCATTTGCCAAACTGAGCCACCTCTCAAAGATGAGACCCAGTCATCTAAAGAGTCTTGCCTGAGTGGGTTGGTTATATCTTCACATAGGGATATGGGAAGACAAGTCTTAACCTTGGGCTTTTCCAGAAAACAAAGTCAATTTTTAGGTTCTGTGTTCTCAGTCCGCTTTTATAAGTTCCCATCATAAATCATGTCGTTGTAACATATACATTTGACCCTCATTATGAGACATCAAGAGAGCTGTCACCATTCTTCTAGCACCAGTGTCTCCAGTAAAAATTGGAAATGCTCTGAGATTTCACTTGGTGGATTCCTGGGTGTCGCCTGCCAGTGCTTTGGGTCTCAATGTTTTATGAATTTTTCTTCAGCCTGTGTATTTCTATCACACTTGACAGTTCTGATTAATGGTCCTTAGGCTGAGTACTAGTTTTTAACAAAGGAAAATACTTGATATTATTAAGCAGGGCCTGCTTGGATTTGCTTTGGGGATGCAGGAAACAGAAATTAAAAATATTCGAAATTGGTGCCTAGGCAACATAGGAAGTCATACAAACAAATATAATCAATAATATTTCTTCAATGCCAGGCAAGCCTTATGACAACTCTTCAGTTCATTGTGTGTGACTGGAGCTGCTGAGGGGTAGATGTCTTCTGTAGACTGAGAAGAATAGAGATGAGGCCTCTTGGGGATTCTTGTCCTTTGAGGGCTAATCAGACAGTTGGTCTGTTCAATATCAGGGTGTCATACAAAGGCAATTTTTAAATTTTTTTTTTTTTTAAGATTTAACTTTAGCGTAATCATTATGGCTGCCTAACAGCCACTTACTGGTGTCTGGAGGGCTAGTTGAGGTATTTTCAGAGGCCTGCAGGCTATGTATCATTACACTGAGCATTTGATACAGCAAGCACATTGAGGCATTTGGGCCTTATTTTTTAAAAATCAGATTTCAGTTTCATCTGTTCAAAAAAAAAAAGGTGAACCGGATCGCTTCGGTTCCTTTGTCTTCTTGTTTAGGGAAAGTTATCTGTCCAATTGAGATAAATAGTAATTGGATTATATTGCTGTAATTCATTTATTAACAGAGCAATAGAATCCGTGGTAGTGTGTTTCCATCTTAGAACCCACAAATTACCAATTAAACACAATCTTCTGTTCTAAAACAATGTGATTATTTTTATTTAAGCCTATTTTGGAAGCTGAGTCACTCGCCGCCTGCATACATCTTTGTTTAAAAAGCATTAGTGGAATATTACTGAAGCCAAAGCCATTACTTGTTTGTGATTTAGAGGGGTAAACAGTAAGAGCTTTTCATCCAGACAAAGCTTGACCACGTCTGGGAGATCTGTTCTACATGTTGGCTAGTTACAAGCAAGTTTTAAAAGCAGCACACTTTGGAAATTATACCACTTTTAAAAATAAGATTAATTTACTTGAGAATGGTGGTAAACTGCTCTATAAATCTAAAGAAGGCCAAGCTACTCTACATGAGAGTGCAGTTTTCTTTGATATAATAATATTGATTGAGCACTTTTCTTTACTTGGCTCCATTTCCTTCCCTTTGGGAGTTTCAGCAAATTTAAAATCACATCCCTGCCCTCAAACTGAAGACAGTGTAACTGTAGATATAACATGAACCCACATGGAGAGCTAAATAACAATACTACAGGGCAATTCCATAAGAAACATCAGGCAAGACCGTGGAGGTTTCAGTAGCGAAGACTGGCAGGGTCTGGATGTCCTGTGTTTAAGACAAAGCTCCCTGCCGGTCCTAGTGGCCTGAAAAGTTGTCTGAGGTGGTGAGATGTGAGCTGATCTCCAGGAGGATGTGGGTGCTCCCAGCCCCGGCGTTCCCACTGAGAGGGGTGATGCTAGAGGAGGTGCCTGGCATGGTCACCAGAGAGAGTTGAGAAGCAGGAGGGTAATGAGGAGGCTGGATGAAAAGGGCAGAAGCCGGAAGTTAAGACAGCAACAAGCACTGGCCTTGAAGGAAGGGGAGAAGTTTAGAAGGGTTGAAAACCCAAGCTTTTCTAGACATTTGCGTCAACATACCCACTAAGCATTGGTGGGTGTGTAATGAGACCCATCAACAATGAGACTGAGAGTGAGGATGCCAGTCCCGGAGTCTTCCCAGCTGAGGGAACTGGGCTGCTGGGGCAGGGGACCAAGATATCTTTCCGGGAGAGAAGAGAAGAGAGCAGAGGGCAGACGGAAAGCACCCAGGGAAGTATTGTGTCTCGGGTTGGAAGGAAAAGATAAGGAGTCAGTGTCAAAGGAGACATAAATGTGTTAGAAGGTGCGGAGGTACCAAGATGAGGAGGTCAGAGAAAATCCATTGATCATGACAGTGGAAACCTTTGAGAATTCACTAAAGCAGTAAGAAACAATTTAGTTGGCTTAGATTTAGAAGCAAGTAGAAGGGTGTTTTGTGAAACATTAAGACTGGTAGATTCTAAGTTACAGAATTATAAATGATACTTTAATGGGCTCCTTATCTCCCAGATAAGCCAAGGCGGGAGAGGAGTATTCTGTGCAAATGGAAGGATGAGATAAGTGGACATGGCATCACGGGGCTCTCAGAGGCCACCACTTCAGGAATCGAGCGATATTCCGACACTTCGGGGAAACCCTGACTCGGCCTTGCTTTTTCATTTTGCCTGCCAGCTGCTCTAGATTTGTTTTCCAGACCCTTTAATTCTTCGGGGCCATTTCAGTCCAGAGGTGAGCAAGCCAAAGTGATTGCTTCTCATCTTTACACCTGAATGCTTAGATCTTTCTAAAAATATCGTCTCTGCTCCTTCTTTATCATTTCAGTTCTTACACCCGTAAGCATTAAAGGTACTAAAAGGTTTTATACTGAATGCCTTATGGTGAGTCAGGCAGTTAGTTCCCTGTCTTTCTACCACATCTGAAAGGGATGCTGAGGTTTGCCAGCTTTCTCAATGGGCAATACCAGTTACATAATTTGCAGGACACAGTATAAAGTGAGAATGGAAGCACATTGTTCAGAACTTATTCAGGCATTAAGAAAGGCAAGGCAACAACAACAGAGCGTTTAGCCAAGCAAAGCCTGTAGCTCTTTGACTGCTTAGGCTGCACACCCATGAAGCCGGCCTTGCACATGGAAGGCCTATACATCTGGATCATCTCCATAGCTCCAGGCTAGCCAGGTGGCAGTAAACATTCTGTCATCGTAAGAAAAAATAAATAAAAAGATCATGATGCCAAGTAGTATGAAAATTGGAATACAAAGTGAATATTATTGACTAACGTTCACTCGTGATGTCAAATGATTTCCACCAGCCAGCGGATTTGACGGGGTATGCTTCTGATAGTCATTTGCAGTGTCAAAATAGTTACTCTTATTTTATTCTTTTCATTTAGCTCACCATTGATTTCACAAAATAGGCAGGGAAGGTGAGGAGAGACACCGAAGCGTTAGGACTCTTTCTGAGGAACACAGCTGAAAGTTTCTTTCTAGTAAACCAAGGAACTGTTTCTTTAGCAGTCATGTTTCTTCTAATCAGTTACTCAGAACTGCTGATTTTAAAACCATCTACTTTTGTGATCCTTTTTCTTCTTATTTTTTTTTTGTTTTGTGGCAGAGAGTCAGAGAGAAGGACAGACAGACAGGAATGGAAAGAGATGAGAAACATCAATTCTTCGTTGTGGCTCCTTAGTTGTTCATTGATTACTTTCTCATATATGCCTTGACCGTGGGCCTTCAGCAGACCTAGTGACCCCTTGCTCAAGCCAGCGACCTTGGGCTCAAGCTGGTGAGCCTTGCTCAACCCAGATGAGCCCGTGCTCAAGCTGGCAACCTGGGGGTCTCGAACCTGGGTCCTCCACATCCCAGTCCGATACTCTATCCACTGCTCCACCGCCTGGTCAGGCCCTTTTCTTCTTATGCAAAGAGGTGTGAAGTGTTGCTTTTTCAGAAGTTTAGTTTTACTTGTGGTACGTGTTCTACAGGGCTGCCCCTGTACTGAAAGCTGTAGCTGAAAGCAGAGGTCCTGTGCTTCCTTTGCCTCTTCTGTGTGCTGTGGCTGGTCCCTGCCTCCCACACCCCTCCCCCCAGCCCACATGGCTCCCAGCTGGCAGTCCGGTGCCACTGTGATGGTTCAGTGGCCCACGTATGCACAGGAAGGTATGCTTCAGTTCAGCACTGCATACATAGTGGTCATTCCACAAATCTTTGTTAAATAAATAGATGGGGGAGCCTTCCTTGATGCTTTATTCATCAACGTTTTTTTGGCAGAGGACGACAGAGCGGGGACCAGCCTGGTGGTCCTGAGAACTCTTCTGCTCCCAGCAGTAGGAGAAATTAATTTTCCGTCACCAGTCACGAAGTTTTATTTGCCTCCCCATCCAACAGTAGGAATAGATATAAGTTGAGGAAATATCAGCTTTTGGCCAATGTGTGTCCATTAGACATATATTAAATTCACTGGGTAATTATTTAAAGGATCGCTATGTTAATGGATTTTCCGTGTCTGGGGCACTATCACTGATTCCACCCCTCCCATTGTCGCTGTCTGAGGATTTTGCGGTAAATGAAATTAGTTGAGGAGAAGCCAGAAGACATTCTCAACAGAGAGTGTCAGAGAGTGAGGACTGAGCTCGATATACGCATGGCCTCAGGCTGCTGGCTTCTGTAAGGCAGGGATGGCCCCGCTTGCCCCACCTCCCGGCACGTCCTCCCTTGTTCGTTTATATTAAGTGATAGCACGTTTTACTGCAGCGACTACAGCAGCTTGGCTGTCTGGAGGATTAGAATGTTTGATGCGGATGTTGTTTTGGATCTAAAACAACTGTGACATTGATCCTTTTCAAGGGGCAAGAGATATTATCTCCTGCCATCATCCACTGCTTCCAGTAGGATATGCTAGGAATCTGTATCTAATTACCTGTGCAGCTAATTACCTCTGCCATGTTAAGCAGCAGCAGTAATCTCATTTCCCTTTCAAGTCCATTTTATGGCATCAAACCGTATTATATTCCCCTTTGAATGGCTGCTGACAAAATTACAGCGGCACCACCCAGGGCTTGACGAGGAAGCCACCCGTCCATGACAGGGCTGCACCTTGTGGTGTGTTTTCTGTTGGTTCCTTATTTATTTATTTATTTTTTTTTACAGTGTGTTTTTAAATACCTATACATCTGAATCATCTCCATAGCTCCATTTGTTTGATTAGCATTATGACACTGTGACAAGACACTATATCAGCAGTAATCGATCTGATTAGCATGGAGATGATATGAACACAGATTGTATTGATGTTTAATAGTGCAGGCATCCAGGTGCTGTAAACACTCTCGAGGTTTTTGTATGCTGCATGCAAGGTCTCTGTAATGAAGACAGCAACCACAGCAGGTTTTAGAGCTCGGTGATTTATTTTCTGCCAAGTGCCACAACAGTGGGTCTTGCATAGTATATGGCACTCCTGAGCCGGAGCCACACAAAATGTTTTAATCAGTGTTCAGAATAACACAAATATTTTCACTGGATAGAATCTAATCTTGCTTTATTAAGAGATACTTACAACATTGCAGTAAAAGGCTTACTGCAGTCTCATTGGAAACCAGCCACGTTCTGCCCGGAACTAGATCCTCAGGTTACTTTATTATTATAACATCCTGTTTTTTAAAAAAGACCTGCCAGAGTTTTGTGCACACAACCGTTTTCCATTCACACCTTAACCAAGCTTCAAATTTAGTCCCGTATCTGCTTTCACTTTGATGACGTTTTTTGCTATAGAGCGCCTGTTGATCTGGGTCCCGCCAGTGAAGGAAAGATCAGCGGTCACCATTTGGGAGCTGGCTCCGGCAGCGTGTGGTGAACGGAAGGGAGTCTTGGCCCAGGAACGTTCCGTGTGAATTGATGAACCTTTTGCTGGGTTGCAGTAGACAGAGGACATTCCTAGAAAAAGATCTTGCTTTGACAGCAAGCATTAATCCTGGTATCAGCTTGCTTCTATAAACTCTTTCTGTAAACTAAGAGAAGTGGAGATCAGGAGATTGCTTTTATTGTTTTGAGAAGAGAAAGTATTTGGAATTTAGAGGTTTTCTGATTTTATATTTATACCATCTTGTGGACTTCTAAATGTTTTATTAAGATTGTAATATATAACAAAAGAAAAATAGAAGTTATGAATAACTCTCTAAGAATTTTATCGTCATCATCATGTGTGTGCATATATACATGCTCACACATATACACATATGTATTATATACATATATGTTAAACTCATACATGCCTGCACACAGACAGATCCGTGTATGCACGTTTGCATGTGTGATGTATAGTTACAGTTATCCTGGCACACACGGGTCTGTTTATCTCTGCTTCTCTTTCCCATCTCCTTTATTTTCATCTCTCCTTTCTACATAGATCCCAGCCAAAAGCAGTTAGTTGCTTATCTCTAAATAAGCTACTGTAATAAATGACTTTCCTCATTCATCCTTTTGGGCCCTCAGTCTGTTGTTATTTCTCTTGGACTGTTCTCCCCTACCCTCATCACCACCACACCCGTAGAGCTATCATCTGCCAGCCAGAGCTCAGGTTGCGGTCTACCCCTTTGGAGTTTTCGTAAACTTGCTCACCCTCCAGCCCTCAGTAGTTAGCATGCCTCCCTCTGGGAACCCCCAGAGCCTGTACGTGACTTCTATGGCAGCACTGCTGCCCTGTAGTTATCTGTCCATGCCTGTCTGCCTTGAGAGGAGGGGTCCTTGAAGGCAATAATTGATAATTATGGTCTGTGTACATGGCAACTAGTGAAATGCTTTGCATTTATTTTTTTCCTTGACTCTTATATGTTGAATACCTCTTTAAACTTACACTCTATTGAGAGAAGGAAACAGTAAAAATAATATATAACTGATGGTGATAAGTAGATCGGGAGAGCCAGAGGGGCCAGGGTAGGACAGAAAATATCTAGTATGGGGTGAATAGGAAGACCTCACTGAGAATGTGTAGTCTGGGTGGCAAGAACAGTGAGTGCAAAGCCCTTGAGGCTGGAGCGGGCCTGGTCTCTCGCAGTAGTAGGATGAGAACAGACATCTGTGGCTGGAACTGACTGTGAGGAAGAAAGTGGAGCAGGTGAGGTCAGGACAGTGCGGAGGTTGGAGAGGATCTTTAGAGCTTTGCAGCCGCAGTAAGGACTTGGTCTTTTACTTGGAATAAATGGGAGATACATTAGGTTAGATGAGAGGGGTTTGAGCATGCCAGTGAAATGATCTCATGTATCCTGGCAGTCATAGGATCACTCTGGCCGCTGTGCTGAGAATCGATGATGGGGGAAGACTAGTTGGGAAGTAAGAATCAAAGTGGGAGATGTCGGTGGTTTGAACCAGGATGACATCAGTGCAGGTGAAGAGAGATGATCAGATTCTGGGTATATTTTGATGACAGCCTCCATGAGATTTAGTGATGGTTTAGATGTGGGGAAATGAGAAGAAGAAACAAAGGCAATTTTGAAAGTCTTTCTCCTTATCAATAAGAAAGGCATCTCCATTTACTGAGATGAGGAAGAATGGTAGAGAGGACCTGGGCTGGGGGAAGGGGGAAGTCTTTATTATATGTGTTTACTGGAGAAAATGATATACCTAGGCAAAAAGATCATTTCACAGATAGTTACAAAAGACTGCAGATATAGAAAAGGTCCATTTAAAGCAAAAAATACGGGTATTTCAGCATAGAAAAAGTTTTTAATTTACGAGACAGGATGAACGCACTTAGGAAGTGAGTGTAGGTCTCTGATGTGACCCAGGGACATTCCAATATCTAAATATCAGAGAAAGGTCGGGGCAGTGGAGGGACTGGAAAAGGAGGAAAGTCAGGCAAGAGCATGATGTGTCCTGGCAGCCAAGTGAAAGAAGCGTTTTGAGGAGAAAATGATCAACCATGTAAGATAAGAGGAGGGCTGAGAATTGGCAACTTGGAAGTCATAGGTCACCTTTGGGAGAGCCGTTTCCATGAAATGGTGAGGACAAAAATGGAGGCAGTTAGTAGAGGCAGGTTTTTGAAGGGGCTATGCTGTAAAGTTGCATGGCAACGTACCTGGGGAGAAATAAGGGGTCAAAGGAGCAATTTTTATAAGATGATGCTAACTGACTAAAGAAATGTTATTTGTTAGCTAGATCAATAAATAAGCAAATGAACGAACTTAAAGATTCCCAAGCTTTGTTTTCAAAAGAAAGCAAGTGAACCATATGTGTGCTTTTAAATTTTCTAGTAGCCACAGAAGAAATAGGCCAAATTAATTTTACTAATCTTTTATTTATTTCATTATATGCAAAATTATCATTCCAAGACACAATATAAAAATTATTGAGAGAATTTATGCTCTCTTTCTGTATTCAGCCTTCAAAATTCAGGTGTATTTTACCTCATATATATAACACTTTTCAATTACAGGCAGCCACATTACAAGTGCTTACCTACCACATGTGGCTAGAGGCCACCTTACTGGATAGTACAGTTCTTGAGACTAGCACTCAAAAATGAGAACATGCTAATGTTAAACGTGAAGTAGAATAATTTGTCTTAAATTGTTATTTATCCAAAGTATGTAATTTACACCAAGCAATACAAAATGAACTATTAATAGAAATAAAAATGCAATATTGAGTTTGTTGCATTTATATTACTTAATTAAAAATACTTATTTTGAGAGAAAATATGACCATGCTCTTTCCAAAGACACTAAGATTTTATCTTAAAGTTTTAATTTTATTTTAAAAAGAGTTAACTGCCATTTCAACCTTGTGATTGCAGTAAAATTTGAAATGGGTTTAATGTTATTTATAACAAAGTTTTGGGTGATTTAACGGGCATTAGGGTTTTGGGGAGGGTTTTTTGTTTGTTTTTTTGATGAATTATCCATGTTGGTATTCAGAGATTAATGGTGCCCTTTGCAAAGGATGTGTGTATTCTACTTGAATCTGTTGAAATTATAGGAATGGACTTGCGTTTTTGCAAGGTTGTTATGTTATATAGACATTTTCTTTAAACAAATAGTTAGAGGTGAGGAAAAACAGAAAGGGGTACAAACCAGGGTGGAAATAAGTTGAAACTCATTTTTTTTAGAAATACTAGAAAAATATAATTTGATCCATGTTATATTCACAAGCATTTTTTTTTCACTTCACTTTCTGTCCATGGACAAATCAAACATTCTGCCTCAGTTCCCTCATTAAAAAGAGGAAATAGACTACATGCTCCTTAGGATGCACAAGTCTGTGATTCTGTATATTACAAGTTTATAATAAATTATAACTGTTGGATACAAATGGTTTGCATCAAATGATGAAAGAATGAAATAAAGAAATAAACACTTGTAAAGCACTGCGTGGAGGCCACCCTGTGTGGTGTTATTGGTGTTTCAGAGATGGGCATTTGAAGTGAATGTCATAAAAATAAATGCCTCAGATTTATTTTTTCAGATTAAAAAAAAAACACTGAATAGATTTATAGACTACCTGGATAAAATGTGCTGTTGGAAGTAGTGCCTTTCAAACAACAAAGGAAGGATTATCAAAAGGAATAAACTTTATTTGGAAAAATAAAGCTAAATTTGTTATAAAGGTAACATGGGTTTTATTCCTTTAAGGTAGAGAGACAGACTGGGTTAAACATGTTTGGACTACATTAATATTTTTTTGAAAAGTAGAGAGTTAAGGAGGAAGATTTCTTTAATTATATAATTCAAAGTAGGTGGAGCAATGTGGAGGGCAGGATGTACAATGTGCAGTTCTGTTAAATCATGGTGTTCTGCCCAGCCCAAGCTCCTCACTTTCACTCTATCTGTGAATGAAATTACTTACATTTACATTTGTTTATTCTACAAACACTCATTATACCACGTGGTGTGGTAGCAATAAAACCTAAGAAAAGATATTATTCTTCCATTAAACTCTTTACTAAAAACTTACTGTTTTACTAAAGTAAACAAATTCAAACTTAGTGAATCCCAAAAGAAAAGACCTAATATTAACTGATTCATTGTGCTTTATCTCCAGGGTATTTTATTCTCTTTAATCAGATTTTATGTAGATATAATCCATTATCTCTGTTTCTCTGTTTAAACTCACTCCTGACAGCTTTTTGACTGTAGGAACTGAAAATATGAACATGAAAGCAAGCAACAGGAAAGGAATTAGAAATACTTAAAGGGAGTGCTTCTTCTTAAGCTATTTAGGGAGTCCAATGATAGGAGAACTACCTATGTTATATATTATATATATATATATATATATATATATATATATATATATATATATACACACACACACACACACACACATACAGTATCTGAAAAGGTAGACAGTACACAAAGGAAAAACAGTACTATTGATTTACATAAATAGTATATAGTCCTCTTCAATAAAATTTGAGCATAAGTAATTTCCTTATGACTTTTCTTCAACTTTGGGTTTTAGAGTTATATAGGCTCTCTTTCCAGATTGTGTTTGAACCAAACTTTTACTCTGTGTGTACTTTTTTCTTTTGTGAAATGGGATTCTGCAAATGCTAGCTGCCACTAGTATTTTTATGACTCTAACTTGGGATAATTAGCAAATGAGACAATTAGGGGTTAAGTTTTGAAAAAGATGGTGGATTAGAAGCCAGGAAAGTTTGGGATTTTTGGATTAAAATCATAGTGAAAGTAAATGAAAAGTTGGCTTTGGCCTCCACATTGTGACCCATTTCTGTCTTGGAATATTAACTAAGGGTGGTAAACTGCATATTGATGAGGTTAAGCTCCAAAGCTCTGGAGTTAGGCTACCTGGGTACCTCTCTCAATGGTGACAACTTGGGTACTTGTTTCCAGTTCATCTGAAATTTAGTTATATATGCAAAACAGAGGTAACTTTGAAAACTTGCTATGCCATAGAGATTTGAAAGGACTAATCAAAATCATATATGTAAATCACGTTGTACAGTTCCTAGCACAATGTAAGAGCTTAATAAACATTAACAATTAAAACTGTCATCAATATTTTTTTATTATTATTACCTGTACTATTTGTAAGAGAGACTAATGGCGATGCAATTTGAAAAGTAATTATGCAGTCATGTATACAACTCCACAGTCTTAGTAATTAGGAAGGAGTTGAGAAATATCTATTCAGCCAGGTCTAGCACATTAAATAAAGGTTATCTAAAGCTTTAACCATTGTTAACATCCTTGTTACTCTGAGTTTCTGAGACTCAGGCTGATCCTAATTGTTTGGAGGTCATAACATAAGAAAGGCTTTGAACTTTTTTCTAAAAAAAAAAATTGCTGCCTAGTAGGCTTATAATCTCCAACACATCAGAATGAGTGTATTCGGAGTTAATTGTGTCTGTAGGGAAGAGAGAGGTTGAAAAGATTTTAACAAGTGACGAATGACAAAAGGAAGTTAACATGCACTTCTCTGTATTGACATGTTCAGTGTTATAGTGTCACACACACTTTTTCAGTTTTTCTCTATAGTTTCATTTTCATAAATATTTTCAAGGAGTAAATTTAAAAATATTTTTTTACAGGTTTACTTTTAGTTCTCCCAGCTTTATATTTGCCATAGGGCTTAGACATATCAGTAAGATTTGTAGATTTAGGAGAGACTACTGTATGTGTGTCTTTTTTTTTTTCAGTCAAGTGATAGGAGGGAGACAGACACCTGCATGCACCCCAATCAGGATCTACCTGGCGACCCCCCATCTAGGGCTGATATTCTGCTCATTTGCTCAGCAACTGAGTGAGCTCTTTTAGCACCTAAGGTGGGGCCGTGGAGCCATCCTCAGCTTCTGGGGCCAACTTGCTCATTTGAGCCATGGCTGCAGGAGGGAAAGAAAGAGGGGTGAAGGGGTGGAGAAGCATATGGTAGCTTCTCCTGTGTGCTCTGATGGGAATCGAACCCAGGACTTCCACATACCAGCTGTTGCTCTACTGCTGAACCAGCCAGCCAGAGCTTGTGTGTCTTTCTTTATTAGAAGTTTCTTATTTAGACTTTAGTGAAATTGCCCTCAGTCAAAATTTTGTAGTACAAAGAGTTTGTAAGTAGTTGCGTAAATAAACTTCATGTGGTTTAGGCTGTAGGCTATGATAAACAGAGTACTTACTGTTAGACCTTTAGTTACCACAGGAGAAATGGACAGATAACTAGGAGAGAAAAAGTGTCAGTAGGCTGTATCCTAAAATCAAGTTGTTTTTTACAATTAATCTTTTTCTCTGACATAATTGTAGCTTCACATGTAGTTATAAGGAAGGAATAATGCAGAAAAATCCCATGTGCACTTTACTGAGTTTCTTCCAAAGATAACACCTTGCAAATTTTAGTGCAGTGTCATAACCAGGATGTTTACATTGGTCAGTCAAGGTACAGAACAGTCCTCTGTCCCCACAAGAATTATTTTTTATAAACTCTGACTTTTGATGGCTAAGTCACCTCAAAGGGATCTACTTAATACTGAGCTTAGTTCAAAGAAGCAAGCCAGAAGTTTACCAAGAGAACCTTGATAATTAGTTTCGTCCTCTTAATTGAAATGTTGTAGCAGTCAGTCAAGCTACAACCACCAATAGAGAACAAAAGACTATTTCTAATATCCCTTTAAAGTAATAGAAAACCTAATAGATATGACCTCGTTTGGGTCAACAAACAAGTAAAGGGTTACTGTAGATAATAAAAGGACTAAAGGAAAAATGTAACTGAAAACCTTTGACCAGGATGGAATGGTAAAGGAAGATGACTGCACAACATTGTGAATATACTCAATTGCCACAGAATTGTACAATTAAAATTGGTAAAATGGGCCTGACCAGGCGGTGGCACAGTGGATAGAGTGTTAAACTGGGATGCGGAAGACCCAGGTTCAAGACTCCGAGGTCACCAGCTTGAGCGTGGGCTCATCTGGTTTGAGCAAAAGCTCACCAGCTTGGACCCAAGGTCACTGGCTCAAGCAAGGGGTTACTCGGTCTGCTGAAGGCCCGCAGTCAAGGCACATATGAGAAAGCAATCAATGAACAACTAAGGTGTCACAACGAAAAACTGATGATTGATGCTTCTCATCTCTCTCTGTTCCTGTCTGTCTGTCCCTATCTATCCCTCTCTCTGACTCTCTTTAAAAAAAAAAAATTGGTTAAAATGGTAAACTTCATGTTAGGGATATTTTCTCATAAAAACCACTAAGCAAGCAAACAACAACAACAAAAGACATTGACCATTTCTTGTCACTGAAGTATAATTCAGAAGCTTTAATTTTTTTATTTATTTATTTATTTATTTATTTATTTATTTATTTATTTATTTGAGCCATCAGTTTCTTTAAGAAGAGCTGTTGGAAATTTAAGGTATAGTTCAAGTTGATACATTGGTTGATCAGTATTCCTTGCCCATGATCTTAAGGATTAAATTCAAGGCTTGGGATTTAAATATGAGTTATAAAGACCCAGCAATATAGTACTTTCTGAGTAGCTCGATGGTTTTAAGCTGCAGACATATGATTTGTTATTTGTCCTACAATTATCTCCTAAGTATTTTCTTAAAAGAAATGTCAGGCTTTTGTAGGAACTTCAGTATCTTTAATTCATCTCTTTTTACTGTATTTGGACAAAATGAGGTTATTTACCCAGCAGTGGCTCCTGAATTCGATGTGCACTTTCCCATTGTTCTGGTTGCATGGTGGGCCCCTGCCCCTGGAATGCTGATCACTACTTAAAACTCCTAGAAATGGTAAGTGGTGATGACACAAAATAATACTCCAAGGCATTGTATGGCTGAAGGAAGGATTTCAGACAGAATTCGTGAGGAATGGAGCTGAGTGAACCATGGTGAATAGTTGAGGTCACTGAATGAGAGGGTAGTATGTACACATCTATCATTGTCTTAATCTGTTCAGGCTGCTGTAACAAAAGTACCATAGACTGGTGGCTTCTAAGAAAGGGAAATTTGTCACAGTTCTGGAGGCTGGGAAGTCTAAGGCCAAGGCACTGGTAGATTTTGTGTCTGGAGACAGCCCATTTTCTGGTTCATAGATATCTGTCTTCTCACTGGAACTTCACATGAAAGAGCGGAGGGCTCTGTGGGCCCTCTTTTATAAGGGTGTTAGTCCTATTCGTGAGGGCTCCAGGCTTATGACAGCACCTTTCAAAGGCTCACTCTTCAAGTACCATCATACTGAGCATTAGGATATAACATGAATTTTGGAGCGACACAAACGTTCAGTCTATAGTGGTTACATAAACCAGTAAAGATATTTTCCTTTAGGCTTTTGTGCTACTTCTGGTTTTATTTTTATTTATTTTTTATTTATTTATTTATTTATTTTTGGTATTTTTCTGAAGCTGGAAACAGGGAGAGACAATCAGACAGACTCCCGCATGCACCCAACCGGGATCCACCCGGCATGTCCACCAGGGGTGAGGCTCTGCCCACCAGGGTGCGATGCTCTGCCCCTCCGGGGCGTTGCTCTGCCGCGACCAGAGCCATTCTAGCGCCTGGGGCAGAGGCCAAGGAGCCATCCCCAGCGCCCGGGCCATCTTTGCTCCAATGGAGCCTTGGCTGCAGGAGGGGAAGAGAGAGACAGAGAGGAAGGAGGGGGGTGGGGGTGGAGAAGCAAATGGGCGCTTCTCCTATGTGACCTGGCCGGGAATCGAACCCGGGTTCCCCGCACGCCAGGCCGACGCTCTACCGCTGAGCCAACTGGCCAGGGCCTACTTCTGGTTTTAAATGAGTACCTATGCTATTTAAAATGAGAAACGTTGTGGTTCTTTTAGCTTATCTTACAGGGCTGAAAAATATTTGCATAATAATAGATGAAACACAAGTTTAAGTTTGAAACCAATTAGTAACAACTTGAATAAAATACGCCTTTCTTATCACTCAAGTGTGATGTAAGTATAAATCCTGCTTTCCTATTTATGATAAAACCAATGGCTAACAGTTTGTATTTGAGCAATAGCTTCTAGAAACATTGTGTAATGTATGTGAATTTCTACCCTATGTGGGTGCATGTATTTGTTTTACTTAGTCATAAATTATCTCAAACCCTTATAATGTGCTAAAACATATCTATTTCTTTGAAACCTAACCCTTTTGCTTATATTGATAATTTCTTGATCCTATGAATCTCACGAACCAAGGATATTGTAACATTTCCAGCAGCCTTCCTAAATTGGTTCACAAATTTTCTGTTCTTTAATTTCCTGAGAAATTTCCTCCTTTTCTTGTTATTGATCTGAAATAGAATGAAGAATAAATATAATTCTGATTATCTTCATCTCTTCCTCTCTACCTTTTCATTAAAAAAAGGCAATCATTACAGTGGCCTTTTATATGTAAATTTTATTTTTGCTTCTAACCATTATTGAGCTTTATAGAAGCTAAAACTTTAAAAACCTACGGCAAAAGAGAAGATTTATAGAGCTATATTCACAGTTTCTATAGAACCTTCTTTAAAATTAGGTTACTAACCTCGACTCAATGCTGAGATTATTCATTATGCTGTCAATGTATAATTATCACGCTACTGTTTGTAATTCTCTGTGCGAAAGTATCCCATTTGCTATTGAATGCCACTTGAAAGAACATCATTGATCTATACCACATATAAGGGTTTTGAAATCTTCCCATCAGAGGATATTACAGTCTTATAATAAAAGAGGCTCTCAGTTTTTTTTCTATGCAAACAACTGCTTTATAGTTCTTTAAGTTCAATTCAGTATTACCCTTTGTTAAACTTTTAAAATGTCTTTATTGCTTTCTTTTGTTAAACTGTTCTTCATCCTCCAGGATGGTTTTATTAATTAAAATAATTTAGTTTTACCACAGCCCAACCACTTGATATTAAAATACCTGTAATCATTATTAAGCATGTTAATTCAAATATAGGCCCTTATCATTATTAACTGTTATGATGGAGGCCTACTAATGGACCTTAATTTGGTTTTTCTTTTTTCTTTTTTTTTACTTTACTTTTCTCTTTTCTTATCTTTTCTTTCCTTTCCTTTCCTTTTCTTTCTTTTCTGGTTTTTACTTTGCTTTTGCTTAACACATTAATAGTACACCTCAACTATCCATTGCTAATGTAGAGTTATTTCCATTTATAGCCCCTTCCAAAGAACTTCATCAAGTATCTTGGGAAATTTTATGTAATTCAAATTCTGTGGGTAACCTTTACTTCTATTTTATTTACAATAATTGTTTTTATCTCTTAGTTGACAGGCAAATTTTCTATCATTAGGTTATACTAATCTATAAATAATAGTAATTCTGTAATTTCTACTCATTTTTCAGAAATTCTGAAATATCCCTAAAAGGTTTAAAAAATGTTTTCATGAAGATTGGGATGTTACCTATGAGTCTGTATCTATTTTGTTTATTTATATAACTTATAGACTATGAGTCTGTTTCTATTTTGTTTGTTTGTATGTGTTCTTTATGTTCTACATGTTGTAAAATTATATGATACTGTCTTTTTGGGACTGACTTATTTTATCTAGCATAATATCCCCTAGGTCCATCTATGCTGTCACAAATGGTAAGATTTTGTTCTTTTTTATGGCTGACTAATAGTCCATTGTATGTACGTACTATGGTTTTTCCAGCCCACTTGTCTATTGATGCATACTTGGGTTGCTTATATAGCTTGGCTATCATAAATAGCACTTCAGTGAACATAGGAGTGCATATATTCTATCAAATTAGTGTTTAGGATTTCTTCATATATGTACCCAGAAGTGGAATCGCTGGGTCATAAAGCAGTTCCATTTTAATTTTCTGAGGAACCTTCATACTGTTCTTTATAGTGGCTGCACAAATCTGCATTTCTGCCAGCAGTGCACAAGGGGTCCCTTTTCTCCATATCAGAACTAATACAAAATGATATTGAATATAAACTGGAATTGAAAAAAAAACACCTTTTTTTTGCCCTGGTCAGTTGGCTCAGTAGTAGAGCATCAGCCCAGCTTATGAATGTCCTGGGTTTCAATTCCCCAGTCAGGGTACACAGGAGAAGCACCCATCTGCTTCTCCACTCCTCCCCCTCTCACTTCTTTCTCTCTCTCTCTCTCTCTCTCTCTCTCTCTCTCTCTCTCTCTCTCATTTCCCCTTCTGCAGCCATAGCTAAACTGGAGTGAGTTGGCCCTGGGCGCTCCATGGCCTCCAACTCAGGTGCCAAGAAGAGCTCGGTTGCTTAGCGATGGAGCAGTGCCCCAGATGGGCAGAGCATCACCCCCTAGTGGGCTTGCCAGGTGGATCCCAGTTGGGGTGCATGTGGGAGTCTGTCTGCCTCCCCTCCTCTCACTGAATAAAAACACAAAACACTTTTTTTAAAGTTTGAGATATTAATCCATTTTTATCTTTTCTATAATATCTATTTTTATTTTTTTTTACCTTTAAAATGTACGTTAATTCATTTGATGAGGTTTTTGCTCTTTCACTTAATCTTTTCAGACTTGAGTTTGACTTCACACATTTGATAGTGTTAATATATATATATATATTTTAATTATGTTATATAGAGTGGAGGTACATTACTGAATCACTGTTACAGTGAATTAGGCAGTCTGTTGACTTTTATAAAAATTAGGACTTGGAGAAGCAGCATAGTGAAGTGCATACTTGGGATTAGATCCTGGCTTCTTTGTGTTCCAGGAGAAAAAATATATTTAAACTCTAGGTTGTTGTGAGAATTATAAAGACACCAGATAGAAATCCCCAATACATAGTAGTACTTAAATATTCCTCCTTCCTCTCTTGAGTTTAACAAGTGAAAGAGAAGGTCAGTGTTAAAGAAGAACAGCTGGAAGAGCAGTGATGCTCTCAGCAGTAGTTACAAATGGCGTCAGAGAATGGATGTATCTGGCATGATGGGAAAGGGCGGAAGAAGGGAGTCACCAGGGAGAGTTTCTAACCCTTCTCTCTGGTCTTTACTTATTTTTTTAAAACCTGATAAATAAGTGGTGGTTCAGTCTAAAATTTTTATTGAGTGAAAAATGTGTTCAACATTTAAAAGTAAGATAGTTGAGTACCCAAATATAAGTACACTCTGGGTCACTAAATGAAACTTTTTTTTTTCCAAAACTTTGCACAGGGTACACTATTATTTTTAAAGGATGGGGGTTGTTTTCCCTCTGGATTGAATTTCCAAAGAGTGCACCCTCAATCTCTGAGAGGCACGAGAGTCTCCAGTCTCTGCAGTCGGTGAGGGGTTGGAGCATGGGCACAATGGGAAAGTGCAAGGAGGCACAGGCATAGGGAATAGAAGGGGAGTGGAGGTGTGAAAGTAGACTTTATTGGGCAGCTGCTTCACACTTAAGAGTGTTCAAGACAAATGAACTCAGCACACGATTTAAGTGGGTTAGTAAAAACTATGGAATGACTTGAGAACTAGTGGCGGCCATGCAGCAGTTTTTACCTTAAAACATCCCTGTAAATGAAAAGCTGCTACCTCAGAGGGAGCAGAAATAAGACATTATAGGGGCTAATCTAAGAACATAAAATTTCACATGTCTTTGTGAATAAAGTGGAAGGCAAAAGGGGACAAACTCTAGGTACAGTGTGGCCATCACTCTACTTTTGGTTAAAATTATTTTGCTGACTCTTGGTATGTTGAAGGAATTCCTGATTGCAGGTTGTGATTCCTATAGCACCACGTCTGGACTGGGTAACGGGTGACGTATTTTTTTTGTATGACTAAATTTAGAGGGGACATTTCTTCAAAGAGGTAAAACGAACCCTTCCTGTCTTCTCTGTATATAATTCCAAAATATTTCTGTCAGAACACAGCTCACTCAGGTCCTGACTTTTTATGCTTTGATGTGCCATAATAACTCTATCATCTCATAAAAAATGAAAATTGCATTCTACAAGAATGCCAAAGCCCTATTTTCTCCACTGTTTTCTCTTTTTAGTGGTATGTATGTAAATGAATGAGTATCAGGGAGAGAAAATTCTTCTCCTAGGCCAGTTGTGTATATGGGCAGTAGACTTTATTATTAACTAGAGAATGGACATGTGGTGGTTGGACTGTTATTGTTTTCTTTTTTTAAATTTTTAAAAATTTTTTATTAATTTATTTTTGAGAGAAGAGAGAGACAGAGGAGGGGGACAGAAGCAGAAATCATCAACTCCCATATGTGCCTTGACAAGGCAGGCCCAGGGTTTCAAACCAGAAACCTCAGCATTCCAGGTTGATGCTTCATCCACCGCGCCACCACAGGCCTGGCTTGGACTGTTATTGTTAATTATTTCTTCTGCGTATTGTAGCAATCAGGCTATAATTTCAGTGCATTCTCTTATGTTGTTAATTTAGCTACTTTCCTGTTTAATAACCACAGCTTAAAAGACATATTAGCTACCTAATATTTATAAAACAGATGAGTCCAAAATGTGTTGTCACATTCAGCCTGTCTTCCAGCTGTAGGGAAGCTTTCTTTGTATGGGGTCACCCAGTTGTGTTTTTCCAAGACTTACTTTTATGTTAAACATTTCATATGGGATTTAAAAAAATCTGCATGGTTTCTAAACCATTTGAATTGTTGTTATACTCAAGGTGATATCCTAGAGAATGATGGCCATATACAGATAATGAACATTCTTTGGAAATTTTAATATATCTTTAGAAACTAAGTATATTGAAAAAATATATTTTTCTTTTTTTATTTTTTTAAATATATTTTCTTTTCAAAGTGAAAATCATTTAAGCTTTTTTAGCAACTAGAAAAATATCTGTGGAAGACTAAGACTAGATCTCTGCAAGACGATCTGAATCCACCAGGCCATGTGTCTTGGTCTAGTCTTTAAAAGCTTAAATTTTAGTATACTTTCTATTTTTTCCTTCTCTTTTTCTTTTCTTTTTTAATTTTTTTTGTGACAGAGACAGAGAGAGACAGAGAGAGGGACAGATAGGGCAAACAGACAGGAAGGGAGAGAGATGAGAAGCATCAATTCTTTGTTGCGGCACCTTAGTTGTTCATTGATTGCTTTCTCATATGTGCCTTGACTGGGAGGCTACAGCAGAGCGAGTGACCCCTTGCTCAAGCCAGTGACCTTGGGCTCAAGCTGACGATCCTTGCTCAAACCAGATGAGTCTGTGCACAAGCCAGCGACCTCAAGGTTTTTGAACCTGCATCCTCCGCATCCCAGTCCAACACTCTATCCACTGTGCCACCGCCTGGTCAGGCTTATTTTCATTTGAATGTAAATTATATTATGTAATAAAATCATCTGGAGGAAAATTCCCAATGCAGCTAACTTCTCTAGAGCACCATGTTGATAATGCAGAAATATTTATTCCTTTTAGAAGATTTTTCTCTGAAGCTCTTGATACCAATGCAAGGAATATTTTAGGCTTAGCCAAGGCCTATTTTTATTGGATTCAGGGTTCATTTGATGTCTTGTCATAATATTGTGGGTTTTTATTGATATTATAATACTGTCTTGACTTACATTATATCCCAAACTTGTTGCTATAAAGTTTTTTTTTAAGTTCTCTTTTTCACACTCATTGGATTCACAACTAATTATATTGTTACTAGTCTATCTTAATAATTTAAAGCATTTCTAAGTCCATTGGTGCTCTTTTATGCCAAACAATTTAAACAGATATGATTTCTCTATCTTTGAGTTTTTAACACAACAGAATAATAAATGATAGCAAAAGAAATGGTAAGGGCATTCAGAAATATAAACATGGGCTAAGACTTCTTAATCAATGTATTATAAACATTTTAAGCTAAAAGGAAACTTCAATATACTTAAGTACAAATATCATATATTGAAGATGAAATTGAATCCTACATAAATCAGATGCCCAAGTTTACACAAAAAGCAAGTGGAAGAACTTAAACTAAAATAACAGATCTCTTTCTTGACCACTGTTTTTGTGCATCAGACTTCTAGTATAATAACATATGAGAAGTATCTTTAAATTATTGTACCAAAAAATGATATTTAGAGTTGCATGTTGGGGAAAATCTATCATTTTTTTTCTACAAAAGTACTCTTTACCATTTGTGTAATGTTCTATAAAAAATAAAATCTGGGATATATAAAAGAATACAATAAACAGGTATAAATATCAGAGAATCAAGAGAGGAAAATGTTGTACTAGAGCCTAGATTCTTTTGAGCTTACTGTAATCCTTGTAAAATTCTCAAATTTTCTGTAAACCATTGAATTAACAGCATCTGAAAGAATAATTGATCCTACCAAAGATTCAAAAAGATTGTATAGCCAGAAGAGCCATTTTCTTTTGATGTAAGTACAAGATGATTTGACCAAGCTAAGGGCATGTCACTAATCCATAAAGAATAGTATATTTGTCTTGGGTAAGATATATTAATAAAAACAACTTTCATGAGCCCTTAAGCTCAGACAAAAGCATAAATATGAGTGACAGAAGAGTTGAATGGATTCATACTATCCTCTGTGTTCTTCAGCAGATCTTGTTTCTGTCGCTTGTAATTAATTTAAGCCAAAGGGAAATTATTACCATGAGTTTACATATCTAAAGGTTCTACAGGAGGGTTCCAGTGTTATGCAGTGAAACCATAGAGATATACCTTAAAACAGGGGTCCCCAAACTTTTTACACAGGGGGCCAGTTCACTGTCCCTCAGACCATTGGAGGGCCGGACTATAAAAAAAACTATGAACAAATCCCTATGCACACTGCACATATCTTATTTTAAAGTAAAAAAAAAAAAAAAAAAAAGGGAACAAATACAATATTTAAAATAAAGAACAAGTAAATTTAAATCAACAAACTGACCAGTATTTCAATGGGAACTATGCTCCTCTCACTGACCACCAATGAAAGAGGTGCTCCTTCCGGAAGTGCAGTGGGGGCCGGATAAATGGCCTCAGGGGGCCACATGTGGCCCGCGGGCCGTAGTTTGGGGACCCCTGCCTTAAAACAAGGAAGGACACATTGCTATACTTTTGTCTATAGTGAAATTGATACTATATTTGGGAGAGTAATTTGTCTATGTCTGTTAGAATTACAAATGCACATACTTTTTACTTAGAAATTATTTTGCTAGGGATTCATTCTATAGAAATAAAAAAGTTATAAAGATCAATATAAAGGGATATTTATTGCAGCATTCTTAGTAATTTTTTAAAGCAACATAAATGACCATTCATGTCTCTTAGCCTGACACACACACACACACACACACACACACAAGCACACAACTGCTCACAATAATTAGGGGATCAGGGAATGTGTAGATACTCTAGTACTTTCAGCTTTTGGTATAGTGCATTTTCAGCAATGAAAGAGATGTTGGTTTTGCATCTCATTTGCATAATTGAACAACTTTCTTTTACTTGTCGTTTGCTTTTCTGATATTCTTGTTTAATAAAAAAAATTAAATGCTTCTTTTTTATCGCTTCATATTCATTTTGAAATATCTCCTAATTTTTGTGAGCAGTATATATTAGGGTGTTTGGAACTATGCCTCCTAACACAAGATAATCTATGTGCACTACTCTTGGAACAGTCCTATCATGAAGACGGAGTGGTGGGCTCACAGCCACAGATTGTAAAGCCAGATGACGTGGAGTTGAGGAGAGGTTCCCCACTTCCTGCCTCTGTGAAGCTAAGGGCATGTTACTTCACTTGTACGGCCTTCAGTACCCTGCCCTGTTGTATTGGCCAGGGGTCTCCAGAGAAACAAACATATTTACTATAGGAAATTATTGCATGCATCTGTGGAATCTGACAAATCCCAAAATCTGCAGGTTGAGTGGGCATGCTGGAGATCCAGGGAGCCAAGGGCTCCCTCATAGTTTGAATCCACAGGCCTGAGAACCAGAAGGCACAACTGTTTCAGTTTGAATTTGAAGGAAGGAGAAAGGTTGAGGTCAGGGTCCACTGCAGACAGGCAGAAGATTTCTCTCTTCCTCCAGACGAGGTCAATCTTTATGTTTTAGTCAGGCCTTCAAATGATTGGATGAAGCCCGTTCACACTAGTGAGAACAATCTGCTTGCCTCAGGCTACTGATGTAAATGGTAGTATCATACAGAGTCATTATCACAGAAGCATTCAGAATGTCTGACCAAATCTGATCGTTCTGTGGCTCAAAATGGCTCTTGAAATTTACCATCACACGTGTAAAATAAAGATAATAAGAAACCAACACGAAAGCTTTCATAATCAATTGTTAATAGTGGTTACCCTGAGTGCTGACATGTTGGTGTTGGCACTGCTGAATGGAGTTCAGAGTTTTGAAAAGGACTTTTGCTTAATTTAAATTTTTTTTTTTTCTGAAGCTGGAAACGGGGAGAGACAGTCAGACAGACTCCTGCATGCACCCGACCGGGATCCACCCGGCACGCCCACCAGGGGCTACGCTCTGCCCACCAGGGGGCGATGCTCTGCCCCTCCGGGGCGTCGCTCTGCCGCGACCAGAGCCACTCTAGCGCCTGGGGCAGAGGCCAAAGAGCCATCCCCAGCACCCGGGCCATCTTTGCTCCAATGGAGCCTTGGCTGCGGGAGGGGAAGAGAGAGACAGAGAGGAAGGAGGGGGGTCGGGGATGGAGAAGCAAATGGGTGCTTCTCCTATGTGCCCTGGCCGGGAGTCGAACCCGGGTCCCCCGCACGCCAGGCCGACGCTCTACTGCTGAGCCAACCGGCCAGGGCCTAATTTAAATTATTTTAAAACATGGTGGGAATATGAGTGATTTTACTTTTGGAATCAACAGCAAATTTTGATATACTATATTCCAGTGTGTCAATCTGCCATAGTTTATGCAGCCTTTTCTTTGTGGCCAGACATATAGATTTTTAATCCATTCTCTTTTTCAGATAGGAGAAATAAAGGCATTCCAGATAAAAGAAATCACATAAACAGAAATATACAGGCAGGAATGATTATGACCTAGTGCGTGGCTAGAAATGATATAGACGGGGATTAAGTGTTATGAACTGATTGGCTGATTAGAGAACAGGAGTATTGAACACGCATTAAGAAAGCATGCCAAGCTAAATGTTTTTGGTAAGAAAGCATGGAGAACTCAAAGGTATAATTGGATGAAGAAACTTTTAGTAAGAATGACATGGAATAAAGTGCAAGCAGTCGGGGGAATATGTAAGAAGTTTAACAGCAGCAAGGTTTCCCAGGATTGAAGGTTTTATCGAATAGGTTGAGAATTTTTATTCTTTTGCAAGTGTAATGGAGAGCTGGGCTAAGTCTTTAAGAAACTGGCTTTGGTTAAATATTTTTTAAGAGTATAGCTTTTCTTTGGTAAAGAAAGAGAATTATCTAAGGAAGGGAAGTTTGAGAAGCAGAAAATTGGGAGGGAAGACACTTGGAGTAACTGTGGTAAAAAAGACATCGATTCTCTCTTTAAGGGAGGTAGAAGTCTAGAGGAGGAGAAAACAAATAGAAGCAGGATTGAGTGGAAGCCTGAAAAAGAGAAGAAAAAATTTTGAGAAATCAGAAATGACCCTTAAATATTTGGCTTCTAAGGGAGAAATTAATGTCTTGTCTACACCTATGAATGAGATCAGTTTAAGAGCCAGATCTCTATTCAGCTGAGTTGGTCCATAAAAAGGGGTAAAAACTAATAATTTGAGATATGATTTTAATGACATTACTGCATTGTTTGTCAGTTGTTACTTCATCTTATAGCCTTGTCTTGTCTTTTTTGCTTTCTTTGTGTGTGAGCATTTCAAGTAGCAGCACGAAGACATGCTCAATAATGCCTGAATAAATGAACAAACAACAAATGCACAGATAAACGTGACCATGTGTGGGAGAGAATTGTTTTTGGTTGTGCTGGAGCAGGGAGATGGAGTGGACACTCAGGTGACCTCAAGTTAGGACGGAAGCTTAACCGGTTTCTGTGTGTTAGGTGTCCAGCACGATGCCAGGTGCCTTGTAAGCTCAGTTCTTGGGAGCGGTTTTTTGTTTTGTTTTTAATTTTTTTTTTTTTTTACAGAGACAGAGAGGGAGTCAGAGAGAGGGATAGACAGGGACAGACAGACAGGAACGGAGAGAGATGAGAAGCATCAATCATTAGTTTTTCGTTGCACGTTGCAACACCTTAGTTGTTCATTGATTGCTTTCTCATATGTGCCTTGACCACAGGCCTTCAGCAGACCAAGTAACCCCTTGCTGGAGCCAGCAACCTTGGGCTCAAGCTGGAGAGCTTTTGCTCAAACCAGATGAGCCCGCATTCAAGCTGGTGACCTCGGGGTCTCGAACCTGGGTCTTCTGCATCCCAGTTCGACGCTCTATCCACTGCGCCACTGCCTGGTCAGGCTGGGAGTGGTTTTGTTGTTATCCAAATCCTTAGCCTCCCTGTCGTCAAAGGTGCTCACCTGATTCCAAAGAAGTCTAGAGAACATCAATGGCCAGAGGACATGATACTGTTTATATTTTCTAGTTTCTATATCATTTTGAGAGCCAAGAGCTTATCAATATGTCTTCAATAATTCAGAAAAGTTTTTTCTTTTAAGTTTCCATAGTTTTTTCCATTTCACAAAGGCAGAATGTTCTCAGAAATTTGCTTCTGGGCTCAGAAACCTTTATTTCAGTCTATGACAGTGCTTTTCCACGATGCACTAAATGTGAATTTCAACCTCTGATATTTGTACCTCAGGCTATAAGTGACTGTCAGTGTCAACAGAGTTCAAATTAAACACAGGTCATCTGCCCATAGAAACATTGTAATTCAAAATTTAGAGAGATAAAATATATTTAAACGTCCTAATATATTGTTGGATACAATGAAATATCTGTACAAATATGTTGGTTAAAATATCAAAATTCAAAGATAGTTTGGGATTATAAAAGGCCATTTTAGAAATGCTCTCAGTGTTCTACACTAGTATTCATTTGAGTTATTTGCCTAGCTTTCCCTCTGGAAGGAGCATACGGAGTATTTTGGCTTAGCTGTTTTAGAAACAGTATATAATAAGTTTAAAGCAGATTCCATAGATAAGCATGTAGCATAAAAAATTTACAGAAATTTGGAAGTGATGTTACTTCCTGGTTTATATACTTTGTTATAGAATTGTTTTAGCCTTTATACCTGTGGATCATTTCTAAATTTCTTTAAAGAAATAACCCATATGAATAAAGTATACAATTGACCTTAAATTTGCATCTGTTAGCATGTCATATTAAATACTTTATGGATCATTTGTATTTATGTTTTTATTTTCAGAGTGACCTTATATGTTTAATGAAAATATCTCATTTAGCATAAATATATACTTTAGTAACAGTTTTTATCAAATTTTAAAGACAAAGTACACAGGTTTGAAATGCATTTCAAGAAGTAGGTTTGCGCCTGACCTGTGGTGGCGCAGTGGATAAAGCATCGACCTGGAAATGCTGAGGTCGCCGGTTCGAAACCCTGGGCTTGCCTGGTCAAGGCACATATGGGAGTTGATGCTTCCAGCTCCTCCCCCTTTTCTCTCTCTGTATCTCCTCTCTCTCTCTGTCTCTCCTCTCTAAAATTAATAAATAAAAATTAAAAAAAAAAAAGAAGTAGGTTTGTTTTAGAGATATAATCATTAGGAATAATTAAGAATTAATCTTGTAGCATGCTCAAAGTGTGTTTGCCTTTTGATATTGAATATTGGCAAGTCTTTCAAATTATTGAGCAGTGAAAGGGAAAACTTGAAAGTTTAATTTGGAAATAGAATAAAACTGTATAAAAAACTGAGAGCAGGCCCTGGCCGGTTGGCTCAATGGTAGAGCGTCGGCCTGGCGTGCAGATGTCCCGGGTTCGATTCCCAGCCAAGGCACACAGGAGAAGCACCCATCTGCTTCTCCACCCCTCCCCCTCTCCTTCCTCTCTGTCTCTCTCTTCCCCTCCCGCAGCCGAGGCGCCATTGGAGCAAAGATGGCTGGGGCGCTGGGGATGGCTCCTTGGCCTCTGCCCCAGGCGCTAGAGTGGCTCTGGTCACGAGGGAGCGAAGCCCCGGAGGGGCAGAGCATCACCCCCTAGTGGGCAGAGCGTCACCCCCGGTGGGCGTGCTGGGTGGATCCCGGTCGGGCGCATGCGGGAGTCTGACTGTCTCTCCCCATTTCCAGCTTCAGAGAAATACAAAAACAAACAAACAAACAAACAAACAAAAAAACAACCTGAGAGCAATACATGAGGAATGTTGAATTCCTCCTTTATCTCCAGTATCATTATAGATCCTATTTTATTTTAGCTCTTGTTTGTTCTCTTCTCTCTACATTTATCAGAATTCTGCCATGTTCACCTGGCTAATCTGAATATTAACCATAACAAATAGATGCTTGGAAGCATTAAAGTGATGACTTTCAAAGGGGCTATTATCATTTATCATGGAAATGGATTCAGCCCACTGATGGTAATTTAGATTACAGGTAAAATGAGCACCATATGTTTATAAAATGAATTTTTCGAATGTTTTATTTTCTCAAAATAATGTTTCCTAAGGATGTAAGATTGCATTTAATATTATGTTCACAGGATACTTTATCTCATAAATCCCCAAATTCTGTGCTTATAACCACCACAGAAAAATAATAATTGAGAAATTGGTTCCTAAAAATATTCAATGGACAAAATTTCATAACCTTTTATGGAAACAGTCTGTTGTATCCTTCAGTGGTGTGTGTTCTCTGCTTTGTAGATTGGTGGTGAGCCCGGGCTCCAAAACCAATCTCTCTGTCACTGAATCTAGCTAGCGCCACCATTTAAGAGTTGTGTAATATTGCTTTAGTTGCCTCTTCTGATGACAGTACTGACCTTACATGACTATGTGGGAATTATGAGATAATACGTGAGTGTTTAGAATCATAGTTCTCATGTACCCAAACTATGAGCAGAAGTCCCCAGCTGGTTAACTCACAGTAAACTCTAAGGGGCCCTGCACAGTATTTTAAACTAATCATCACATGCACTAGTAGCCTGAGGAAGTTCAGTTTCAATATTAGATCATACAGTAATTCTTTTGATGATGTCATGTGTTTGTGAAGCTGGGTTTTCATCAGTTGCCCCCATAAAAAGAGAAGTACCATGTGAGAGTATTATGGAATAGAAAATGAGGGCGTGGCTGTCTGATTTAGAAGTTGTATAGTGCCCAAGAGGTACACCCATTCTATTAGTGATCGGGTTTAAGTATTAAATAAAAATGTTTTAGTACATTTTATATGTATTATTTTCTCAAATGGATACTGAGGTTTTCTTAGGACACAAATAATTAAATTCTTTGGACCTAACTACTTAATGAATAGAACTGTTCAGGATTTCATTTGTCCTGACGGCACCATGAAAAAGTTCCTGAGATCCTAAAGGCTCTGTGAACCGAGAGCATTTGGAAACCTGGCTCAGCATTATTTGTGCATGTAGAAAGTTCTCACTGTTGGTTGTTACTTTTGGTGGTGGTGACAACTTAAAGTGAGAAGCCATTTCTTTAAATTAAACTGAAATTTCGCCAATCCTCATCCTAACTCTTTTCTTCTTGTGTAATGACAGCTAGAAGGAAAGGAGAGGAAGAGAAAAAAAGAGAACGGAAGGAAGGGAAGGAGATGGAGTAAGCGAATCCACAGATGGAAACGGAGATCTCTGACTGTGGGTGTGGAATGACCGCAGCCTCCAGGAAGGAGTAGTAGTTGAGGAGCAGCCCCTACAAAAGGAGAGCAGGCTGTCCTGTCATGTAGGAAATACTCCAGAGCTAGAAGAAAACCTCCTAGGGACACCCCCATCTAGCCTAAACCCCAAGAAACACGACAGGTCAGGAGCAGCTTTGCAGAGAGCAGGGCAGGAACCGCGGGAGGTTTGAAGGGCAGATGGTAGGACAGCGGGAGAGCCTCCAGCAGGACTGTGCGGGCCGGCGCGTGGTTCCCACGGGGAGAAGAATTGCGGGTGCTCCCGGGGAGGGCTCCAAGCCTTTGATCCAAGGCTGCCCGGCTGCTCAGGGTTCCAGCCGACAGCTCAGAGGTCTGTGCTGGGAGTCCCTGGGCTGGGTCATACTTCTCAACAGTGGTGCCAGGCCCTCAGCCACGGAGAGACCCAAAGCCATGAAAACAGAGGCTGGAGAGGCAGCAGTGAGAACCCCTCTCCTTCCCTCACTTTCTTCACCTGCGTAGGGACCCCTGGATGGACTGGGGGTGCCGAGGTACTGAGAAAATTATTCAGCTGTTACTCTGCATGCTTACTGTACCTCTCAGCGGTGGCCTGGAGAAGCACTTGTCACATCTGGAAAACATTTCCTAAATGGAAATACAGAACATGCTTAGCTAATTCCTTTTAACCATCCCTCTATGAACATTTATTCTTTTAGTTCCCTTCTCTCGGCCACTTTTTTTTCTCCATGTTAAATTATATTGCTTTCTTTTCTTTTCATCAGAGGCCTCATTCTACACGTAATAAACTATGTAATTAATAAAATTTAATTTTAATTTTAGAAATATCCCCTCTCTGGAGAAGTCTTACCCTAAAATGAAGCTGTTTCATTAAAGTTTATGAGGGACTCCCATTGTTCCTTTGATCATAATTGTAATACTGGAAGTTGTTATGCGTTGTTCAAGGAAAATTTTGAATTAAGAATATTTTAATAGTGATTATTTTGCTATATAACTTTAGTTATTAATATGTAAAATATAAATATATAAGAAAATATGTAACAATTTCAAGGTCTTACGTAGAAAAATGCCACTAAAGTTTAGTTAAACAAGTCAAAACTCTTTCAGCATGGAAATACCTACAGGTAAACATAAGACATTTTAGAAAGCTTAACTTTTTCAGAATCCAAATGCCCTCATCTTCTGAAATAGTAATAACAATACTTGGGGCTTCCATAAAATCTTTGGAGATATTTGGCAAGTTTTTGAACTAATTAATACTTGAGAGGCCCCATTCACGAGCTTTTTCTGTGGTTTCATTGTCACTGACACTTATTAATGACATCAGACAAATAAAGTGCCTTTTGTTATTGCTTGTCTCAAAGCATTGAAAAAAAATCAATTATGGACTAATTAAAAATTTATTTGTGGTTTGTGGCCATGAATCTGACTGCTGGAAGGTTAAGTGGTGGGCCCGTAAGTGTTCCTGTAAAGTTTGCATGGTTGAGGCCAAGTTCAGTAGCTGCCCTGGTCATATTTTATGGACAGCTTCACTGAAGAGAGAGTAGGATGATTTGGGGATAACTGTGCTTTAAAAGCACAAGATAGCTGTTGGAAATAACTGTGAAAAATAATGGTTAAAGGTAAAGATAGTTCATTTTCCAAGATAAAAAAAATTAGGATCAAATGGCATATAGCTACTCACTTTTCACTATTTACGCAAAACACTTAAGTCAGGTACAGGAATATTTTGTGCATTTGTGGAACAGAAAACATTATTTCACTGAATAGACCACTTTTCTTAAAATATATATAATCTTGAACTTCACAGCTATTTCTGAGGTTCAGTTTCCTGTTAATCCCTAATCATCTGCAGCATTTTCTGTTGCCTTCACAGAGTAGTTAGATATTCTCTGACGACATGTAATATTTTAAAATTTCCTTGGTTAAGATCCAAAGACTGGATAAAGTAATGTATGGATAGTCTAATTTCTATGGTGGCATATTAAATTTAAAATGCTGTGGGGATTTATTAAAACTCACATTATTTTCTGGCAGAGCAATTGCATTTTAAGTGATAAATAATCCAGAAGAGTTTATTTGTAAGAAAGGCTAAATTAGAAACTATTTTCAGTGTCGAAAGATGTAGATTTTTTTTAATAAAAATGATTCTGTGTGAAGAAACTGTAATTAGAACTAATTTATCCATTTGTTCATGGAGTTCTCTTAATGAGCATGTGTATTCCATATTCTTAATTCTTTGTAGTTTTTACTTTACCACATTTACATAAACAATCCTTTTCAACTATGAGTAGGACTCATGATACCAAGTCACTTTTGTTTCCTGACATTTTAGCATATAATATAAGTTTTATTTCATTTCTTTATTTGGCAAATACTTACTGGATGTCAACAAGGTTTTGGTATTTTTCTAGGTATAGGGGTTATGTAGAACAACGAACCAAGTGAATAAATATTCTTTTGTTTTTTATTTTAGCATTTAGTGAAGGAGCCCACTCTAAAGACAAGGAAATATGTAAATATAGTAAGTATGTAACATGTCATAGGGTGATAAGTATTTTGGAGATACATAGAGTAGGGAGGGAGGTTACAGAGAGAGCCAGAGGGGGACATTTTAAAATAGGGTCATTATGGAAGTTCTTACTAAGGATATTTGAAGCCTGGGAGATACCAAGTCCTTGATGAGTGGGTTGATCAAATGGGAATGGTAGATTATTCTAAGAACTTTGACTTTTTCTCTGCAGTCTGAGAAGCCAGCCAGCAAAGAGTTTTTAGCTGAGGAGTAACATGATCTTACTGCATTTGGGGAGTGGAGGTTGTGCTGGGTGAAGTTAGGGCCAGCCAGCCAGCCAGCCAGCCTTAGCAGCAGTTCCGAGAGGATGCAGCAAGGGTTTCTGTTCCGGATAGTCAGGACTGATTGACTTACTGGATGTGGAGAGTAAGAGAAAGCAAAGCTAAGGATGGCAGCTAGATTCTTGTCCTTAGTGGCTGGAAGGGTGAGAAGATTTACGCAGTGGGGAAGACAGGATATTGCCGATTTGATGAACGTTATCAGAAGTCTGATATTTGGCAGAGATCTAGACTGAGGTATAAATATGGGAGTTCCATTTCTTTGTAATCTAGGGGTAGATACTAACATTTTACAATGTTTGTTTCTAATTTGGATCAGAAAGCTATAAACGGACACTGTGACAATTAAAGGTATTTTTTTATTTTATTCAGGGACATTTCATTTGTTCAAATAGAAGCTAATTGTTTTAGGTTCTCAAAGGCTATTGTGGATGATTGTATGATTTGTGGATACTGGCCAATATAAGGTATTCTTTTTTTTTTTTTTTTTTTATTAGTGAACTCTGGTGATAGTAATATCAAAAACAATTATAATTTCATTATTTTAATCCAATTAAATATTAGAATTTGCAGATTGCAATAGCAAAAGCTTTTTTTCTTAAATTAGCTTATAAGAGCTTGCATTACTAGTGAAAGCAATTAAAATAAGGCTTTCAAAACCAAGAAGAGACTGTAGTACCACATGGATTGCCTGATACATTTTGTTGAGATTTGTAGACATTCTAACATCAGGGGAGAGTTTTTGTGGAATTGAGTTAAACTAAAGAGAAATAAATGGTAACTTAAATGGGTAGAAGAAAATGTAAAATGCACACCTTTAAATTTCTCTTTTGAGAACATTCTTAAAATAAGATGAAAGCTGTGAGATTTTCAACATTACAAACAGACAACTTGTTTGTTAAACAGTGTAATGCTTGATGCTGTTCTCTCCTAAGGGGGAAATTTTGTTGCTAGACTTGCTTTGAATCTTCACATAGAAAATACTCTTTTATTTGTACTATGCGGAGGTGTAAAACTTGCAAAAGTTATTGGAAAATACTAGTTTGTTCTGACATGACATTTGTCCTTTCTGACAGTGTGTGATTTTTTTTGTCTTTCCTGGCTTAGACATCTGTCCCACTCTGAAGGGCACCTAGCCATCACCTGTGTACCGATGACATCACCGTAGCCATAGCTCTGTTGACTTTTTTCTTGCTCTCGGATACTTGAGACCCACCATCTTTGGTCCCCCAAACCCCAACATCATTTGAACTAGTAGTAATTACCTTTCCAATCCCCTCCCATACCTTTATTCCAGCATTTTATTTTGAAAAAATGTCAAATATTCAGAAAAGTTGAAAGAATTACACAGTGAAGACTCATATATTCAACACCTGGAGCTTACAATTAAGGTTTTACTGTATTTGCTTCACATATCTGTTCCTCTAACCATTCTTTCATTCATCTTATTTCTGATGTCACATCGGTGCATTTCACCCCTAAAACATTAGCATTCATATCATTAACTAGAGTTCAGTACTGGTTATGGGTCTATTTAAAGTAAAATTTACATATGATACAATGCACAAATTCTAAATGTATTATTTGGTAAGTTTAGACATTGTCTTTGTAAGGCAAACCCCTATTAAGGTATAAAACATTACCATCACCTTAGAAAATCACCTTTTTCCAATCACTTTCTACTCCAAGCCCCAGACATAACCAGTGTTTTGATAGTTTTCTGTTATGGATTGATTATGCCTAGGTAAGTGGCATTTCACAGTAGGTACTCTTTTGTGTTAGGCTTTTTCACTAAGTGCTTTTGAGATTTGCCCCTTACTGGGTGTCTAGTAGTTAGCTCCTTTTTAATAGTGAGTAATATTCTGCTGTATGAATATTCTACAAGGTATTTATCTAGTCTCCTGTGATGAGCCCCTGGAATATTTCCATTTTGGAGTTTTTATTAATGATATCAATGTGGCCTTCCTCTTTTTTAAATATGACTCCTCTTTCCTCTAATAAATAATCCTCCAAAAGTCATTATTATTATTATTCAGTCTTATTTTAAAAAGATCCATATATTAAAGCTTATTTGAATGTCTAAACACACTTTGCAAACAAGAAGAAGCTTTTCTTGGAGACTGAAAATTATTTTAGGGATGTCTTTGTGCCTCAAAATTTTTTTTTCTTAGCTACCTCTCCCAGGCAGTCACTTACTCTCTAAAGGTCTTCCATTTAGAAAAGCATAGTGGATTTCTCCTGGAGATTCTGCTCCTTAGCTCTTTGTCTCCATAGTCGTGTTAATATTGTGACAATAGAAGAGATTTTCCTCTTTCTGTAAATAATAGCGAGAAGTACATTTTTGGATGTATAATCTATTTGAAGAATAATACAGGGTACTGGGTAATTATGTATCTAATGCCTTCTGTAGTCTGGAGCATGACAAAACAAAAGGCTTAAGGTTCATCCAAGTCCTCATCCTGAGACTGTGAACTATCAGGATATGCCGATCTCTATTAGGTCGACAAGTAAAAGCAATTTTGAATATGAGCTTGATATTACTTTGTGGCATCATTTTTCCTAGAATGAGGAGGGAACACCCGCCTAAAGCCAGGTGATATTAGATGACTTTAGTTTGAGATTTGTACTTTCCTTTCTCAGAGTCCTTAAGAGCAAAAGCACGGAGGCCATTTTGGTGTGTCCTTTCATCTAAATAGCCTTTCTGATTAAACTAGCGCACTAGGGTGCTAATGCCTTGGAATTTTGCAGCTCTAAGTTTGAGCCCAGGAAAAAGAACAATATAGAACGTGATGGAATGTATCCTCCGATGAAAATTCCTTTCAAAGACTATCGTGGCTCATACCAAAGAATTATTGTATTTGATTAAAAGTGAGGCCAAGAATCCAATTTTTGCATTTTCTCTCACTTGCTAGTGTTTTCAGCTAATAATGAAGAGCCTTTTTATTTACTCAACCAGATTGACAGGATTATAAATGAGAGCTGTGTGTGGAAGCCTCTAATTTTTCATAAGTAAATGAATTAATTTATCATCGCTGTTGTGTTTTATTGCTGTCTCCATGCCAGACTGCCCTGCTCCTTCATTCCCCCTTTTGCCTTCCAAACATTGGATCCATGTCATCGTGTTTGACAGGTTTCTGATTCCCCTGTCAGATGCAATTTGGTGCTAATCACATTTCCTTTGCTCAATGTCAATGATACAAGCCATGCATAATATTCCTATATGTCCACTCACTCACTTGCAGCGCAGCTGGAATGTCTGGGGCATTAATCTGATAGAATGCCACATTGAAATGCAAAAATGATGCTTAAGCACTAAGATAATGTGGTCAGGCAGATGTGCAATAGATAAGTGAGGCTAAACTGGAGCTCTTTCTGAAGGTTTGATGAATTTTATTTCATTTCAGAAAATCTTTTTACAAACCTGAAACTAAGTAATCAGTGCTGGTTCATTAGATCTTCAGAATTTTTAATAGAATTCATTCATTGTCCATGTATGAGGGAATGAGGATTATTTTTCCCATTAAAAAGCAAGCTATGGGTAGTTATTTTAATGTTTAAGAGTAGTCCTGCCTAACATCGTACACTTTATCCAATGTATAAAAGTAGCTAACAATCTAGCAAAATCCCTTTATGGCATAATCGCCAGTTTCTAGCCTAGAGGAGTCTGAAAAGAGTAGACCTTCCATTAGATCATCTCAGACAAATACGAAGTGTGATGGGAGGATTTTAGCAGATTTGGGAGGGAGGTGATTGCTGTTTATGTTTTGAAGTTTACTATGACATTTAGACAATGAGAAGAGGGGATGAAGAAGCACTCCAAAAAGAAAAACATGAGCCAATTAGAGACATGGGAAGGCATTTATTTGGTGAAACAGTTGTTTACTGTGCTGGGAAATAAAACTAGAAAAGCAATTTAGAAGCGTAAGGGAAAGGTCTTGATTTTATAGACAAAAAGGAATCATCATTTTCTTTTTTAAAAACAGGTTTGTTTCATGGTTAAATTTGACTTTTTAGAAAGAAAAATTGGATGGTAGTATAAAAGGAAGATTAGTGATGAAGAAAAAAAAGGGATATTAAATAGGGGACTCATACAATAGACCAGACAAGAGCTAAGGGCCCAAACTAGGACTGTGGCAGTGGCAGCAGAAGATTGATGATGGTTACGCAGTTGGCTTGGATATGATGGGACGAGGAGCGGTGTGGGGGAAGTGGGAAGATGGCATACAAAGATCTCCCAGGTCTCTGGTGAAACAGGGTGCTGTGGTTTTGGCTCCATTTAAGTGGAAAGACTGACCTACATGTGTAGGGTGAAATGAGGAATTCAGTTTGGGTTATGCTGAATTGGACTTTCCTATGGGACATCCACATAGCTATGAGCAGTGTTCAGATGATGGAGATATTTGGTGGTCACTTTTACGTATAGAATAAAGGTTTGAGGTCATGGGAATGGTTTTAGTTATCTTGACAAGAGAACTAGCTAACCAATAAAATCTTGAAGTTAAGGCTATCTTTAAAGCAGTGGTCCCCAACCCCCGGGCCGTGGACCGGTACCGGTCCGTGGGCCATTTGGTACCGGTCTGCAGAGAAAGAATAAATATCTTATATTATTTTCATTTTATTTACATTTAAGTCTGAACGATGTTTTATTTTTAAAAAATGACCAGATTCCCTCTGTTACATCCGTCTAAGACTCACTCTTGATGCTTGTCTCGGTCACATAATACATTTATCCGTCCCACCCTAAAGGTCGGTCCGTGAAAATATTTTCTGACATTAAACTGGTCTGTGGCCCAAAAAAGGTTGGGGACCACTGAGTTAAAGGACAAATTGTATCAAAGTAAATTGAGAAAAGATTGAAATTAACTATTATGTGGCCAACAGATATATGAAAAGATGCTCATCTTCTTTAGTTATTAGAGAAATGCAAATCAAAACTGCAATGAGATACCACCTCACACCTGTTAGATTAGCTATTATTAACAAGACAGGTAATAGCAAATGTTGGAGAGGCTGTGGAGAAAAAAGAACCCTCATACACTGTTGGTGGGAATGTAAAGTAGTACAACTATTATGGAAGAAAGTATGGTGGTTCCTCAAAAAAACTGAAAATAGAACTACCTTATGACCCAGCAATCCCTCTACTGGGTATATACCCCAAAAACTCAGAAACATTGATACGTAAAGACACATGCAGCCCCATGTTCATTGCAGCATTGTTCACAGTGGCCAGGACATGGAAACAACCAAAAAGCCTGTGAATAGATGACTGGATAAAGAAGATGTGGCACATATACACTATGGAATACTACTCAGCCATAAGAAATGATGACATCAGATCATTTACAGCAAAATGGTGGGATCTTGATAACATTATACAAAGTGAAATAAGTAAATCAGAAAAAACCAGGAACTGCATTATTCCATACGTAGGTGGGACATAAAAGTGAAACTAAGAGACATTGATAAGAGTGTGGTGGTTACGCGGGGAGGGAGAAGAGGGAGAGGGTAAGGGGGAGGGGGAGGGGCACAAAGAAAACAAGATAGAAGGTGACAGAGGACAATCTGACTTTGGGTGATGGGTATGCAACATAAGTGAACGACAAGATAACCTGGACTTGCTATCTTTGAATATATGTATCCTGATTTATTGATGTCGCCCCATTAAAAATAAAATTATTAAAAAATAATAATAATAATAAAAAGAAATTAGCTATTATGCAGAAAAAAGAAGTATTGTGAAACCAGTGTGTGGTAGGGGATGCTCAGCACTTTTAAATAGTAGAGTACTTAAGCAAGATGAGAACTGAGGAGGTGCTGTTGAATTTATAAATATAGGGATCTTTTTCTGTCTGGAGAGTATTTGCTAAAAGTTTATCAAAGCCAGCGCACTTCCGGTGGGATAGCAGACCTAGAAAACACATGTGTTTGGTTCAGGAGTGAGCAAATGGCGTTGTTTTGAACATATTGACGCCTCTTCAAAAAAAATGGTGGTAAAGGGAAAGAGAAAATTGGGCTTGTACCTTGAAGGGTGCTTGAGTACATAAAATGATGTCTTTAAAAAAAATAGGGCTTAGATGGTCAGATATCACTGCTAAGGGGATGAAAACTGGTTGTTGGTGGGAAGGCACAACAATATACAATGTGCTGTGCCCCAGCAAAGTTGTCTGTTTGACAAAATCTTATTCCTTAGCATTTAATTTTACTTATTGTGTATTCTTGAGTATCATGAGCAGCATTGACTACATTCATGGAAGCTACACATACTGTATGCAAGATCAGGGCTATGAAGTTATGGAAAATGCAGTTATAATTGGAGGACTCGCAATCTATTGCTAGATCTGAAAGTTATAACCTGGAAGGTGGCTTGTGTCTACTTGCTAGCTACCATTGGCTGCCCTGTGAACATTGTTTATTTGTTTCTCAGTGCTTTTGTGTGTGACTAGGGCTTTGAAAAGATATAAAAATAGTTATATTTTATCAGTTGTCAAGTACCAAGAAGAAAAAATATGTCTACAATATCTGAATGATTATCTAGCAACAGTTAATTATATTTTATATTAAGCAAAACTCAAAAGTTCAGTTCACTAAAATATATATTTTAACAATTAATTTTTTCCAGTAAAATTGCTTTTACTGGAAAGATAATAATTTTGAATGATTTTTTAGAAACTTGATTACATCACTAATATGGATTTATGTAAATTAGTTTCATATGAAATTTGATAATTGCAATTTATGGAAAATAATTAAGTTTTATTAAAAGTTACTTAGCAAATAAAATTATAAAGCTAAATTAAATGTTAATAGCTTATTTAAAAAGTACTTAGTCATTCTTAACTCTATATTGAATGAAAATTGTAAGCCTTATACTTACTCTTTTTATCTATAAAGCATAGATATACATATAGTACATAAACAGATATGCAGTATATTAAAATTTCATGTAGGGTAGCAATTAGAAAAACAATATCTTGAAAGGCTCCTTAGGGAGATAATCATGAAAAAAGAAAGTTGAGAAATACTGGGAGAGAAGAACCTTTATATTTCCTAACTTATTGTTCTTACTTAAATTGAACAGTGATTTATCTGTGAGATTTACTAAGCAATGTGATACTGCTAATACTGACTTTACCAAATATACCTATGCCTTTTACAGGAGCAATACCTGTGGAGGATATATACATAATGATAATTTTTATACCCACAGATAATGTTAATATACAGAACACGATAGCCACAATTTCAGAGGTTGAAATATCTAAAAATGCAAGTCAGATTTTAAAGCTTTGAATTGATTTTCAATATAACCCAGAGTTTTTAGGACACTAAGGATATGTTTGCCTTGGTGATGTAGTACTTGATGGGATGATATTACAGGGAAAAGCTTATTAAACTCAAGAAGGAGTATGTGAAAGCCATAACACAAAGGACTGAAGCCGCTGTGAGTGAAGGTAACCTTGAGCAATCAGATCCCCTAACTCTTGTCTTGAAGACTCAGTTGAAGGATGGAAAATGTGCGATTTGACTGTGCAACCAAAGCAGCGGTTCTACTGGACACATCCTCAAAGAATTTTCAAAGGGGAGAAAGACTAGCCAAGACAACCTGAAACAAGAGCACCTCAGCTTTCATTGGGGGAAGATGCTTCCTTTTTTTAAAGCTGTTAAAAGTGTTAAGAGTGAAATCTTTCCATGCACTGATAATAAAACATTTATATACAATATTGATAGCTGGTAGCTTGTTTCGGTCTAAGTAATTTCAAACTGGAATGCTAAATAAGTGGGCATTAACTTCACAGGTCTTTTTTTTTTTTTTAATTTTGCCATTCAAAAGGAAAAGTGAAACGCATATACATTCAGAACAATTTTGTGTTTTGAAAATCTGTCAAAATATCAGTTACCATTAAAGTTATTAAAGTTATCTGTGAAAAGTCTCTTGCAAGATCGAACTCTCTTAAATATCTGCTGAAAATCTTAGTAAAGATGGTTATTCAAACATATCAGTCCCCATTGTTGTAGAATTCTGTCATAGAAATATTGAGGATTAAAAAAAAGACTTTGTTCCAGCTTTTAGGGAACTTGAAAATTTAATGGAAAAAGTAAAACATACACATATCTAAAACTATTCACAAACTAAAATGAGTGAAAATGCAAAGCAAGTGACATATGTCTCGAATTGGATTCACAATAATGGAGTGATCAGTCAGTAAGTTTAATAAAAGACAGCTTCCCAGCAACTGAATACTGAATAAAGTTTTCAATGAAAAAAAATAGTGCAAATTTAGAATCAAAGGGAGAAGAAATTCTGTCTTGTGTAAAATATCTAACAGGTGAAGACACAAGAAAGTGAACAACAGATACAGATATGGGAATGGTAATCAGTTTTACCTGACTGAAAGGTAGAAAATTTGGGGAAGAAGAATGGAAAAATGTAGTTACTAATTACATCTATACCTGGCAGCTAGAAATTCTGAGACCAAAGGGGATATCTTATCTCTTTCTATGACGGTGATATGTCTGAAGAATAAAGAAATCAATTCTGATGATTTTATTGAGTTCACTGCTAACCTTTGTAGTTGGGATTGAAACACCCTCCACCCCGCCTGACCTCATTTGATGTGTAGTATTCATGTGTGTTGTTGACATAGTAATTGTAATAGTTAGAACTCTTTGATTCTAAGCTACAAAAACCAACTACTACCTCAAATGAGGAAATATATTTGAAAAACCTAAGGGTTCATAATATCAAAGGCAGGGTAGAAATTGTGAATTTGTGAGCGGGGGGAATCAAGGCAATATGGAAGTTAAAGCTGCTCTTCCGAAGGAATGATCTAGCTGGTCAGGATATATCAATAATTCTGCAACAAGCAAAAACCAATCTTTTCTCATCCTGTGTCATTTCAGTAGAATTTAAAGTTCTAGAATAGTCTTGGCTGAGCTTGGGTCTCATTCCCACCCCTACACTGAACTGGGCCAGAGAGAAGAGAAATATCTAGAACCTTTGACTTTGGTAGTGAATGCCAGGCACTTGGCTTTGTCATCCAAGCAAGACCACACACAAGGTAAGTTTATTAGAGAAAACCAGGGGCTTGTTAGAAATGGAGAACAGATATCGGTAGCCCAAATATTGAGAAATGTCTCCTCCATTATCTTTGGCACTAAGTGGAAAATAGGAGCGCTTTATCCTAGTGTCGTCGATGAATAAAGCAACTATTTATCAGTTTATTCAATATAAGCTGTGTATTTATAAAGCAACTTCTTCTTCTCTAAGGAAGTTCCTCAGTGAATTAGTTCTCCAAGGGAAATAGCACACCCTCTACCACTAAGAATAGAACCGGAGTGTTAGTAATTAATCCCAGTTCCAATTAAGCTAATGAAACTGCTAGGGGACTACGCAGCAGGCAGTCCCAATTCAGTGCTATACTATGCGGAGCGCCAACAGAATCCCTTGACAGCACGTGAGCTCTTTCTGTGAAAGCATGTTATTTCTCTCTAAGGCAAACCAGGCCTCCATAGCAGTTTTTAAGTTTCTTCTGTTAATAATCTGTCTTCTTTGGACTGTTGAACCCTGACTTCCAGTGCATCACAAAACTCAAGGATAGCCCTTAACAACAATCTCTTAATATTCAGTTGTATAGCAGACCATTCAGGATAGTTTTTCCATCACATGAAGAATGACAAATGTAAGTGAATTAGTTCTCCAAGGGAAATAGCACACTGTCCACCACTAAGAATAGTACATAAGTAAGTACATTTGTCATTCTTTTTTTCTTTTTTTTTTGTACTTTTCTGAAGCTGGAAACGGGGAGAGACAGTCAGACAGACTCCCGCATGCGCCCGACCGGGATCCACCCTGCACACCCACCAGGGGGCGATGCTCTGCCCACCAGGGGGTGACGCTCTGCCCACCAGGGGCGATGCTCTGCCCCTCCGGGGTGTCGCTCTGCCGCAACCAGAGCCACTCTAGCGCCTGGGGCAGAGGCCAAGGAGCCATCCCCAGTGCCCAGGCCATCTTTGCTCCAATGGAGCCTTGGCTGCGGGAGGGGAAGAGAGAGACAGAGAGGAAGGGGGGGGGGCGGAGAAGCAAATGGGCGCTTCTCCTATGTGCCCTGGCCGGGAATCGAACCCGGGTCCCCCGCACGCCAGGCCGACGCTCTACCGCTGAGCCAACCAGCCAGGGCCCATTTGTCATTCTTTTGATATCAAATATTACTCTTCTACATGTTAAAGTTTTTAAACTGTGATATCTTAACATAAGTGACAAAAGATCTATATCTGTCACCTGAAAGCCAAGCTAACACTGAAATGTGGTTTCTGCAACTGGAAGGGGAGTAATTAATTCCAGTAGTATGTTGGGATGCTTTTTTGAAAGGCAATAGTATATATAATGCAGCTGAAATTATTATTAGTGATTCAAAGGAAATCCAAATATGAAAGGAAAAAAGAGGTTTTGTTTTACCAATATTTTAGCCCAGAATCCAGAGCCCTCTTTAGGACTGAAAAATAGCATATTATTGGCAATACTGAAAAAATGAGTTATTGCAGAGATTACATCAAGAGTAACCATATAATTTTATGCATATTTGGAGACTTACTATTCTAGCAATTTTGGATTGTAATTATATTTTTAAAAATCATATGAATGGTTTGGATTGATACAGAAATCCATTCTATTGGAGAAGACTTACAAACACAATAACATCTTCTAATATGGAGTCTTTATAACAAGTCACAAGACTTTTCTGTAGCCCAATACTTCCATACTTATTTTTAAGCATGTATCAGCTACCTGTTCCTGCAATACTACTGTGTAATAATTTATCACAAAACTCTGTGACTTTAAAATAACAAGCAATTTTTTATTGCCCATGAGTTCACATGTTAGCTGGACAGTTCTGGTTTCATCTAGGTGTAGTGATGTATCTTTGGGCAGTTGTGAGTCCAGAAGATCTGTTGGTATAGGTTGTGCTCTTTCATATGTTTAGGGACAGGTTGACTATTAGATGGTCTAAGATGACTTGAGTAGGACAACGGGGCTCTTCTTCAGGGTCTTTTACCTGCCCAGGCTAGCCCTTATTCTTTTAGTAGTGGCAGAGTGCCAAAGAAGCAAGATCTAGAGCTATAATAGCACAATATCAATTCTGTCAAATTCTACTGGGCAGAATAAGTCATAAGTCCACCTGGATTCAAGAAGTGAATACAGCCTTACTCAGCCTTTGATGATAGAAGCTTCAGTTACATTGCAAAGGGAAATGATCTAAAGAGGGGAATGACTGGGGTCATGCTTTTAAAATATCAATTTATCACAGAACATAGAAAAAAAAAGTGCACCTAAAACTCTGAAACTGATTGACAACATTAATTGCTGTTTTGAAAACAACAACAACAAAAACACACCACTAATAGGGTCCAAGGCTGTTGCAAGGCTATAAAACAACCGTTGCCCCTGGAAAGGAGCTCCATCAGTGACGTCTTGGTCAGTCTCATCATCCACGCGCCATGAATGGCAGAGCGTCCCAACCCACACAAGGAGAAAAGAAAGAAGATTGCCCACCCTTAACTATTGGTGAGCTTTGGGTATTATCAGTTTACTGTTCCTCTCAGTTTCTTTCTTACCATTATCTGTGTACCTGCCTTTAACTTTTGATTTCTCTTCTTCAAGATTAACAATGGTTAGAGTGGAAAGACTGAGATTGTAACTGACCAATTGACAAATGGTAGCAGGTGAAGGTGGTAGCGTCTTCCACCCGTGCAGTGTTCCTTAGGTGAAAACATTCCTCTTTGAAACTGAATATGGACCTGCATGGCTTCTGCCCTGGTCACCCTTTCCATGATGGAGACATTGGGTTATTGTTCTAATATCTGCAACTGATTCCAATTCACTAAGCCCTGATCTTCCTGCTTAACGGGTGTTCTACAAATCTGGTTCTCTTAATCAAAATGCTTTACTTTTTAGCAACCCTGAATTTCACAATAATATTTTCCATAAAATTACATGGACTTCTTTTCAATACATTTTGAAAAGAAATTGCTGTTAGTATTACTATGTGTATCGTAGGTAGATCCTCCTTTTTTTTTTTTTTTTTGGAAGTAGCAATACTAGTAGCCAAAAGCTGATTTTGTGGATCAAATAATCTGCTAATGAGCACAATAACATTTAATTGATTTTGAATGCTAAAGATCCCCAGTAATCTAAACTTCAAACTTGCGAATGTTACCGACTTGAACAATAGATCAACATGTCATTTGTTGTTACATTATATTAAGAAAACATCTTAATATCATGATCTTATAGGAGGCTAAATAAAATCTATAAATTAATAATAAAATGGGTTTGAAATGACTGATGAGAAACTGCTTTAAGTGATAAAATAAAACATACTCTTCTGTACTTAAATTTTTATATGGAATTATAGTTTCCAGCTAGGATGAGGTTAAGCAGCAATCTTTGAAAATTAAATAAACATGAAATGAATAGAATATTATTTCCTTTTGGTTTTATAGATTATCAGGAGATCAACTAAATGAGAAACTTATATAAGCAAGTGTCAATTTCTTTCCCAGGACATGGGCATTTGGGACATGCGGGTGAAGCTCTTTTCCCAAGAATGCTGGCAAAACAGGAAATGAAAACAAATGTTGTGCCTCAACTCATAAGACATAATTATTTTTCTTATTCGCTCTTTGGACTAATCCAGACAATTTAATTCTTCCCAAATCCAGCTCTATCCCTACTCTCATTACAGTTATAGGATGACATAAACTTTTAATTTGCTGAGAATATTAAGGCAACCAAAGTTTAGCTCCATTAATTCCTCTTTCCCTCAACTTGAAAATCTTGGTATGTTTTCATTTGCTTCTATTTACTGTGTCTAAGGAAGAAATAGTCCTCTTTGCCAAGCCAACCCTTTAATTTATGTTTTTAATCATAATCCCCCGTCTTCTTGAATCTCTGGGACTTCTATCTCACAATTACATTTTTTTCTAAAGTTTCCTAAAGAAATGTAAAAAGTTACATTTTCCTAGAGAGTTTGAAAACCTCTATTTTACATATTTAATTTCTCTTCGTATATAGTCTGTACTCCTGCAGTTAAAAACACACTCATTTTTTTTATATCTTTAAAAAAATGTATTACTTTAATACATGTTGTTTTTATTCTTTTCATTTCCTGTCTAAATTTTTGGAGTACATTGTACCCACCAACTTGACTTCATTACTTCCCACTCTCTCCTTGAACCTATCATCTAGCAGTACTGCTCCGGCTCGCTTTAGGGGAGCTTCTTTCTTTTTTTTCTTTTTTTTTTTTTTTTTTGTATTTTTCTGAAGTTGGAAACGGAGAGGCAGTCAGACAGGCTCCCACATGTGCCCGACCGGGATCCACCTGGCACGCCCATCAGGGGGCAATGCTCTGCCCATCTGGGGTGTTGCTCTGTTGCAACCAGGGCCATTCTAGCGCCTGAGGCAGAGGCCATGAAGCCATTCTCAGCGCCTGGGCCAACTTTGCTCACATGGAGCCTTGGCTGCGGGAGGGGAAGAGAGAGACAGAGAGGAAGGAGAGGGGGAGGGGTGGAGAAGCAGATGGGTGCTTCTCCTGTGTGCCCTGGCCAGGAATCGAACCCGGAACTTCTGCACGCCAGGCCGACGCTCTACCACTGAGCCAACCGGCCAGGGCTGGGAAACTTTTTTCTTAAAATAGTCACCTTACAGTGGGTGATTAAATTCTGTGACTTGTCGTTAGGCCATCACAACCCTTAACCCACTGAGCATGTTCCCTTTCTGCAGTTCATCCTCCAGTTCCTTTTGCATTTCAGAACTACCTGGTTCTCCCAACTGCTTGTTCAGACAGTTTTCTCTTTGTCTAGTCCCCTTTTTCTTCTACTAGGTCAATAGTGTGACTTACCTCTTCTGCTTTTCTGTTCTATACATTTTATCTCTTCAGTTCAATTGTAAAGGCCTTTAATCTTATATCTGATTCCTTCTGTGTTTTCATCTTCTTGTTTTGCCAAACAAGAAAGCAAGCAAAGGTCTCTAGGCTGATGTCATGGTTCTTGCCTGGGAGCAGTTCCATTTATTGGCTGGGTGCTGATGGGAGCAATAGCTTAGCTTTAATATAGAACCAAAACTAGTCGATCTTCAAGGGTATTTAGAGTGCCAAATTAAGAACTGTGTAAAGCATTAGCACTCTGGTGTCAAACTGTTTACTTCAAACCCTGCCTCCAACACATTTTATTGTATGATGTTGGTCAAATTTCTTCACTGTTTTGAGGTTCGGTTACCTTATTTGTGAAATAGAGATAATTGCGGCATATACTGTTCGTTGAGATTATTCATACAAAGCTCTTTGTAAGAGCTCAGCATATGGGAAGTGCTTAATAATAGTTGTTCAGTAAGTCAATTTTTTTTTTATCAATTCAGGAGTATTTATTTTGGGGTTTGGAGAAGTCCTATTTAATTGTAATGTATTTTAAAATAACATATCACTGTGAGATTTTTCTATAGACTGAGTTTGAAAAACTTCAGGATTTTTCAAACTGACAAAAGTATCAAAAGCTGGAAAGCTTGACAATATTTTTCCTTAGGAAAAAAGAAAAAACAATCTTTTAAGTTTACTTTTTCCTAAGGAAAACAATATTGGCAAGCTTTTCAGCTTTTGACACCTTTGAAGACCTTTCAGATGCTGAGATCTGTCTGATCCAGCTCCCAGACCTGTTTCTTACTAGCTCAATGACTTTGATTAATTTACGTAAATTCTCTCTGAGCTATACATTCTTATTGAACCGAAAAGAAAGAAAGGAATATAGTTCAGTTGCTAGGTGTTCACACTGAAGAGTGAATTTGTACCTCAGTTTGCTTGGCATCTCTGAGCGTATGCACCTGCCTTTGGTACTCGTAATCAGCACTGTGCTTTTTATATGTTTGATTATGAGCAGTGTTTAACACAGCTGCAGAAATCTTAAGACATTTGATGTTGGAGAGAGTTACCCTGATAGATATATTTAACATTGCTTTATCTGGATTTTCTAAATTCTAGTCTTGTATTCAGTTAGATCAGGAGGTAAACCACATATGTGGTATTATCATCTTAGAGATTTTTAATTGTAATGCACTTAGTGGGTTACAGTGTCATGTGGTATACTATTTCAGTATGAAGGATGATATAGAAATTATTCATTTAAACAGTTTCCATGGGACTTCGAAAACTATAGCTCAAATAATTTTTAAGCTTGGACAGAAGATTTTCTTGCCGTAGTCTAGATTTTAATTTCAGGATAATCCTTTACACTTGATAATGTTTCATCTGTTCAATGATATTAAAATTTTAGTTTTTTGTTTCTCTTCTTTTTCCTTTACTAAAAGAAATTAATTTTTAATAAATTAATTTTCCATCCAGGATAAAACATCAATGTTTGCCTTAATGGTCTCTGTTTAATTTATTTTTATTTCTTATTTGAATTTATTGGGGTGACACTGGTTAACATAATTGTACGGGTTTCAGGTGCCCAGTTCTCCGTACACTGTATTGTGTGTTCACCACCCCCCCGAGTCAAGTCTTTGTCCATCATGTCCTCCTCTACTTCCCTCAACCCCCAGCAATAACCACACTGTATCCATGCTCATGAGTTTTTCTATGTTTCATATTCATCCTATACATTTATTTTGCTTATGATCAATTATCATTTCTTTTTAAAGTAGGTGAAATATGATTTCTTCCTTGAAACGGTTATACCTATTTTTGCATATGATAGGTACTCAATGTTTGTTGAGGTGTATTTGTTGATCATAAAGGAAAAGAAGATAATTTTTTAAATGACAGAGGAAAATAGCAATCTGAATGATTTTTTTCAAGAAAGAATACATTTCTGATTAATTTAATAAACGTGCTTTAACTGGAGAGAAATGTACATGGGAATCGAATAGTAGTATAATAACTTATGATGAAAAAAAATATAAGGATCAAGAGAATGAGAAGATAAGCTACAGACGGGAAAAAATATTTGTAAAAGTCACATCTCATAAAAGACTGGTGACCAAAATATGCAAAGAGCTCTCAAACCTCGATGTCATCAGGAAAATGTAAATTGAAGCAACAGTAAGATACCATTACACACCTATTTTAATGGCCAAAATCAAGAACACGGACAACATTGAATGCTGACAAGGATATGGAACAATAGGAACTCTATAGTGAGAATACAAAATGGTGACACCAGTTTAGAAGTCAGTTTGACAGTTTACAAAAGTAAACATATTCTTACCACGCAATTCAACAATTACACTTTTTGGTACTTAGCCAAAGGAATTAAAAACATATATCCACACAACACCCTCACATGGATGTTCATAGCAGCATTATTCTTAATTACCCAAACTTAGAAGCAACCAAGATATCTTTCAGTAGGTTAATTGATAAATAAATTGTGCTACATCTAAACAATGGAAAATTAACCAATACTAAAAAGAGCTATCAATCCATAAAAAGACATGGAATAAACTTACATACATATTACTAAGTGAAAGAACCCAATCTGAAACGGCTACACACTGTATGATTCCAACTATATGACATTTTGGAAAAGGCAAAACTATGAAGACAGTGAAAAGATCAGTTGTCAGGGGTTGTCCAGTGGGATGGGGTAAATAAATGAACAAGCAGAGCACAAATAATTTTTAATGCAGTGAAAATGCTCTATATGATACCATAAAGATAATTGATACATGTTATTACATATTTGCCCAAGCCCCTAGAAGGTACAACACTAAGAGTGAACTATAATGTAGACTATGGATGTTGAGTAGTTATGATGTGTCAATATAAGGTCTTCAATTGTAACAAATGTACTACGCTGGTGAGAAATGTTAATAACAAGGGAATCTATATGCCTGTGTGGGGTAAGAAATATTGGGGAAATTTTTGTTACCTTCCCCTCAATGTTGCTGTGAACCTTAATTGCTCTAAGATGGTTTGTCTTAATTAAAGTGAAGTATATTTATCAAAGGGAAGATAGATTAAATAAACACACGAGTAAAAACCACCTTGTCTTATCACACTAACAAACTGTGTTTAAACTTGTGCTTCTCATTTTTACGTGTAGTTGGTGATATCGCCTGAAAGAGCTTAATCTCTTGTTTCTCAGGCTGTTCATACCAGGAGATGCAGCTATTCCTGTACCTCGCTTGTTGGGCTTGTGAAGAACTAATTGTAGAGGGTTTTGTATTTTTAGATTACCCAAAGCTTTAAATCCTACATGCTGGAGTGCAAGAGTGCCCAGGCTGTGAGTGAGCCTCTAAACGGCCTAAATCTCAAACCACTTAGGGTACTTTTAGTGTTAAGAACTGATTGCTCTAAAGTATCTGTAGGAATAGTCCTTAAAATAGTTGAAATGAGTAACTGTTTTCATCAGTAGAATTAATAGAATGTGTACGGCTATGTGCATATCTGCCCTAGAGTAAAATTACTTGCCACACTACAGATAAATGAAACTTACCCAAAAACTTTCAAGGAAGAGTGGAAATCTTGGCTGATGAAAATTGTATTCGGGTTTAGGGATCCAGAGCCACAATTAATTTACATTTGATTTTAATTGATGATACCCTGATATATCAGAGGTTCTTTAATTAAGAAATAAAAACATAGGCAGATTGGAATATTGGTAATTGGAAATAAAGGAGGTTTAGGTAATGAACTGTGGCTTTATTAACTGGTTTGTTCATTTTATAGAAAATGCTATGTAGAGCTTATTAACAATTAGCTTTCACTTAAAAGACATACTGATTTTGGAGGATTTTGATTTTTTTTTTAATTTAAAAATATCTGCCGTGTTAGAAATAGTGGCTGTGACCATAAAGCCCCAAATTACTTTTAATGTTGTGCATGGACTACTGAACCGCTATGCTTTATTTATAATCTATCAGAGTTCATTTTTTAGTGACTTTTGGTACAAATTTACATTTAATTGATGTCTCTCAGTGTAGGTTTTCCAGGGTAGCTTGTCACATCTCTTGCCTCTGCCCAGCAACTCACTTGGAATTATTTCTCTCTTTTGATATGACTCTAATATCAAAAGACATTGCCTAGAAAAAGTGTTTGAAAAATGACATGGATTGTAATTTGCCGTATTACCTTTGCTGTTGAGGATTACTCTCCCTTATAATTACAGCTTACACAAAAATCTGCTTGATAGTGCCTTGTAATCAGAGCGATAATACCTTGTATTTTATGCAGTCTTTTTCTTCTGAGCTCAGTGTAGCTCTTGTTCATCATCACGGTGTTGCTACGAGCAAAGCAGATGGTTGCAGAAAGGGAGGCTAAAGTGTAACCAGGTTAAATGACTTGCTTAGGGTAAAGCCGTAATCAGTGACATTGATGGGGAGGAAGCCAGGTTTCCTGACTCCAGCCCAGTTTTCTCTCTTCTATAGCACTTGCCTCCAATTTTTTTTTAACTTGTGACATCTGTTTCCATCATTGTCATGCTGTTAATTACTTAATATCATTTTACTGCAAGATTAGCTAAAGGGAACAGATACACTCTGTTTAAAAATATGTCAGTGCAGCATGAGGGAAACAGTGTCACTTTATGGGGAGGATAGGTAGACAGTTTTATTGGGTTTGGGTTGATGAACGTCACTAATTTGGACATTTGGGATTCATGTTTTACCTAAATGCTTTTTCAGTGGTGCAACTGCCTAGAAGTTACTGGTCTAGTTTTCCTTTGTGCATCAACGAAAGCAAAACATGATCAATTAGTTGATTAATGAATTATACTCAGTGAAGTGTCCACTGAATTAGCAGATGTGTCTTTTTTATGCTCAATTATCGAATGTATAATAAGGGTTTTGAGGTTCAGTTAATGTATATTTAAAACTTGTTAATTAAAAATGTAACTTATTAGCCATGCCTTTCTTTTTCTTCATTGTAATGTTCTGTTTCCCTAAATACATTGAAATTTGAAACTAGCTCTTATCTAGACCTTTCATATTCCCATTTCTCTGAATGAAGGATAAGGTTTAGAAGCAAAGTGGAACCTTGGCTGGGTGTTTATTAGTTTGTTAGTTTATTCAAGGGCTGTTTATGGAAAGGCAAAAATCTTGAAGGGTATATCCATCAAAGTTTTCCCATGATGTTTGGGTCTAATAGATATGACTCATTGATTAAATAATAGAAAGAGCTGATTTAATTGTTCTGACCACAGATTTATTGACAATGGAGTATAATTTGGTGACCAGTAGATCTTATTATTTTGCTCTCTTGCCCTTGTTTAGAAAACCTCATTTGTTACATGATGCTTGATTATAACTTGATAATCAGACTTCAATGAGTCACTTTTATCCTACAGTTTTTTTTATTCTCCTTGTCTGAAATCACTATTTTTCATTTTTGTTTTTCTCATATATATATTTTACCTTCCTTTGTCCTGTTCACACAAGATTGTCTTGTCTCTTGTGTTTTCTGAGAGTGTGTTAAAAAAATAGAGACCAAGTCTTTCTCTTTATAGTATTTTGTTTTGTCAAGTATATATATCATGTATACCTGACAAACATTCTTTAGAAATCAGTTGCTTTCCAAGTCACAGTCCATATTATTTAAATTATAGTGTCTGTAATATTTTGAGACTTAATTTGAATGGAAATTCTTATTCCTCTGGTTTGAAACACCGTTGTTTTAAGTAACAGCATTGCTAGAGTCTTGATAATTCCATGATCACAGGTTGTGAACTAATAGGTGATTATAGGCTATTATGAGGCTTTAAACATTCACAGAAAGAATAATTGAAAACAAATTTTAAATTATTTAATATTAATTGAGTATACACAGTGTGCTAGATTCTAAGAGGCCCTAAGTATAGCTTTTATCTTCTAAATTGAAGAATTTTTGCTTAACATATTCTTTGAGGATGATTTAGGTATTGTTTCACGGGTCTTTTCCCCACGTGTTTCAGTAGAAACGGACTGCTTGCCTTTTGGCCGTTCAGCCTAAAGTCCCAGAACACAGCATCACACCAGGTCCATAGGAGATCCACGTGCTCCCTGTTTCATGCTCGGAGCTTCCTTACCTACTGCTCTTCCTGAGGTCCATGCCAGATGGACAGGGAGTCATCAGTGGAAACAGCTAGTGACTTACCTGCAATAGTGTTTGAATACGATTAGTAACAATAGAATTAGCTTCATCTATGATTTCAAAACAATGTGTTACTTATAAATAAATTGACAAAGGTAAAACTTTGTAGATTATCTATTAAAATACTAGGTTATCATCTTCATTCTCATGTACTTTAGACTATCTGCTTTGGCATTTTTTTTCTCTTTTTTGCTTTTTAAAATATCACATTCACTAAGAACTCATACTATGACGTATTATGACAATTAATAAAATATGACATCATAGTTAATCCTAATAATAAGTCTATTGAAAAATTATATTATTGTTCTCATGTTACAGATGAGAGAGCAGACGCTTAGCCATCTTAGAAATGGGCTAGGATGACGTAGAACTAAGATTCCCTGACTTTACACCCCAAACTCCTAGCCAGCAACATAAACCACTTACTCTTTGCTTTGGTATGAGTTTAGTGAATACAAAATATGTCTAGTGTTAATAATCATGATTACGTAGCGACATGATGAGGTCTTATCAGAGAAGGCAACAAATTACAATGGTGAACCTTTAAAACTGTCATATGTGTATACACATAGTTTGATAGATCAAAGAAAGAAAGAAAAGTACAGACACTGATAGAAAAACACACTGGAACTTAGTACTGGGAAGGATTATAAGTAAAAATAGCGAATAGGTAGTAGGCGCTTACAAGATAATAGGCACTGTAATAATATAACATCCAAATGGGAAAATAGTCGATGGAATTAGGTACTATTATCCCCATATAAAGACAAGGAAGTGAAGACACATAGAGCTTAAGTAACTTGCACAAGGTCACGAGAAGTCAAGTTTTTTGGAATCCCCAATAATCCCTCTGCGGGTAAAGGGAATCGCTGACTAGGAGTATGCCAGGACCAGAGTAGAGAGAACCACGGTGACTTGTCTGCCTAACTCATCATTAAGTGCACTTGAACTTTATAACTGTGCTGGGGTTTTCTCCCTTTGATTACTTCTGCATGCTGACTCTTCCCCATTCTTTCAGTTTCTAAAGAGAGACATGCTCAGCACTGTTGACCTTTCTTACCCATTCAGCTGGGCCCGGGGGAGCCCCGACTAGTACTTAACCACAGTCCTGTGGATCTCTTTTCTAGAAAGATTGTAAATGTGCTTTTTTTTTTTTTTTTAACATTTTCTTCTTTGTTAACTTAATGATTACTTACCTCTTGGTTGTGGTTGCTGGTGTGTAACACTGTCATGTGTTTGGGTACCCAGGACTGACTAGCTTCATAAGCCTTTCAGTGGCATTGCCCAAGAAGATATTTCCTAAAATTACATATGAGCATTTCTAGACCTCGATTCTTGAACTATAACAGCATTCTGACATTGTAAATATGCATTCTTGACCGGGGTATATTACTGTGACTAATGAACTGCTGTGAGACCAACACATTCTTCCTTCTCAGCCGCCTGTACCTGGGCCTCCGCTCCAGCTGTGTCCAGCTGCGGCGGTCTCCTCTCCACGTCACCCACTGTCCTCCTTCTGCCTTTATTTGTCTTTATTTCCCTGATACTGAGAACAGATGGGCAACTTCATAAATTTTAAATCCTGAGTCCCCAAGTAAATATGTAATATATCCTAGTTCCCCTTTGTAATTATAAAATAGAATAGTTTCAATTTAAGAAGCTTCTCTTTGGGGAATCTGCCCGGTTGCAAAGGAAGCTTGGTTAGAAAATCTCATGGTGGGGTGGGTCCAAATTGGGGAAACTCTTTTCTGACTTCGGGGCATGCCTCCGGTTTTGTAACTGCTGTTGTCATTGTCATCTACCAGAGGAAGAGGGAAATGGTGCCTGGTTGCCTCTTGGAGTCTTGCTGACTCTTTGTGTCTGGCTGGCTATCTAGATTTTCTTTTTATGTAGGATTTTTAAATAAACTTTTTTAATTAAAATACTAAACAAATGAGGAAAAGATCATCGTGCCTCTCCTTAATCTGAATGTCCCATTTTGAAACCAACAGTAATGCATCGGATAGCTTTTCCCTGCACTGAAAGTGAAATCCACAGCCCTTCACCCAACCTAGCACGAGCCGCTAAGGTCTGGCCCCTGCTGACCTCTCCAGCTTCCTGCCACCCTGTCCTGTTGCTCACTGCACGCCAGCCGCAATGGCTTTCTGCTTGCTCCTTCCACCTGCTCAGGCCTGGCTTGTCCTAAAGCGCATGTGCACCGGCTCTTTCGTCTCTCTGAACTCTCCCCCTTCCCACACCGCTCTTTTCTAACTCCCATCCTCTGAGCACTTTTAGACATTAGTTGAAATGCCACTGGTTCAGAGAGGCCTTTTCTGACTGATGTCTCAACTCCTCGGCCTTGTTCATCACTCTTGTGATGACACTTTTCTCATATGGCCTTAGAAAAGGTTTTCATTATATTGTTATCTTATGCCTCTCTTGTTGTCTAGTTCACACTGACAGCGAGGTGGTAGAATTTAGGACAAAAGATGTTGCAGACATCTTTTATTCAGTGTTCTGTGTTATTTAGTATTCTTAAATAAACTAGTGAAATAACAATGTAATCAAAAGATTGCCTGAAAATAAATGTCATGTTCTATTTTGATATTTAAAAATTAACCTTTGTGATATGTACATTACTTCAGAAATTTTTTAAAAAATCTATTTTAATATGATTTCATCATTTTTTTTGTCACCCGGTGTTGAAATCTGAGACGCAGAATCGTGCGCTTTAAATAGCACATTATTGTTACTTACACTGCGTAGTATGATCCATGAGCAGTATCCATAGGAAATGAAAAGAGATATTATAAAGCCAGTATTTGCTACATCTACAATGTAAGTGAGTTTTATAAACAGGGCCATGTAGCTTGTTATAAATCATTGATAAAGTGTTTATTTCTTCAGGGAAACAACACCACTTGTCAGAAACTTATAATAATCAAAAGCTGTTTCCTCTTCATTATCATATCATTATTTCTCAATCAGCATGCTTTTTATCAAGTCATTGACTGTCCCCAAATGTACCTACATTACCATTACCCCTGTGGGTTTCTGGTATCTCCTGACAATACCATACCTGCCACATTACCCTGGAAACAAATTTGTCAGCTGAAGTATTATGCTTCCTTTTTTTCTGAAATAAGAAAGACAAGCATTGCTTTTTACACTGATCCTTTTAGAAAAAATATTCATAGGAGAGCTTTCCAGGCTCTGTGGAGAGCTTACTAGGTGCTGCGGGTATTTTTAATTCATATCATCATACTTCTGTAATGTAATGTAGGAAGATTTATGCCTTGGGGAACAGTTCAAAAGTATTTAATGACTTGTCCAGTTTAATAACCAGACTAGCTGTAGCACAGGACACACTGGCTGCTCTCTCAGACATGTTTCATGTTTATTTCCTCCTTGCGCAATGTGGTAATATCCACATGGCAGAATTGTGATCTGGGACTTAAAGGCCCAAATAAAAAAGTTGTGAAAGATCCCTGGGGCATTCTGGGTCCCCAACTTGCAGAGTGACAGTTAAGTGACTGCAGAAGTACAAGTTGTTTAATTATGTCCATTAAGGAACTTAAGAGTGTGTTTTATTTTTTTTAACTCAGTTGTTTCATCTACATATTAAAAATAAAATTATATTGAGGCAATTTTTTTTAATGTTTTATACTTTTAATGTTATTATTATTATTATTTTTTTTTAATGGGGTGACATCAATAAATCAGGATACATATATTCAAAGATAACAAGACCAGGGTATCTTGTCGTTCAATTATGATGCATACCCGTCACCCAAAGTCAGATTGTCCTCTGTCACCTTCTATCTTGTTTTCTTTGTGCCCCTCCCCCTCCCCCTTTCCCTCTCTCATTCCCCCCTCCCCCCCGTAACCACCACACTCTTATCAATGTCTCTTAGTTTCACTTTTATGTCCCACCTACGTATGGAATAATGCAGTTCCTGGTTTTTTCTGATTTACTTATTTCGCTTCGTATCATGTTATCTAGATCCCACCATTTTGCTGTAAATGTTCCGATGTCATCATTTCTTATAGCTGAGTAGTATTCCATAGTGTATATGTGCCACATCTTCTTTATCCAGTCATCTATTCACAGGCTTTTTGGTTGTTTCCATGTCCTGGCCACTGTGAACAATGCTGCAATAAACATGGGGCTGCATGTGTCTTTACGTATCAATGTTTCTGAGTTTTTGGGGTATATACCCAGTAGAGGGATTGCTGGGTCATAAGGTAGTTCTATTTTCAGTTTTTTGAGGAACCACCATACTTTCTTCCATAATGGTTGTACTACTTTACATTCCCACCAACAGTGTATGAGGGTTCCTTTTTCTCCACAGCCTCCCCAATATTTGAGGCAATTTTAAGATAGGCAGAAAAAGTGATTAGTACTACCACAAGAAAGTACTATTGGGGAGCTTCGGGAACAATTCACTGGCTTTAGACATCAATGAATAGGACAAATTCCAAAGCTGCGCCTGCTGTCATAGTAGTTTTGAGCAGAGCCTCAAAATTGGATGTTAGTTCTTAGTTGTTAAGAAAAGCTAGCTGATGTTCCAGTAACAACAAATGTATTTAGTCTGGGAGGACCTGCGCATTCAAGGCATGGGCTCACTGTGGACGAGCCGCTAATGTCGGTAGGTAGGAGAGTGCTTGCTCTCATGTTGGTTACAATTTATTAGGAGTGAAAAGAAAAATACCTAAAGTGCAAGGAAGAGTAGGAGATCTATAAAAGATGTGTTGCAAACAAATTAATCATCTCAAAGTTAGTTGATTGAGTAGCAGATGTTCGGTGTCATGTTCTATTCGATTAACATGGAGGAGTTAAAAACAAATGTCTTAGTCAGTGATGAACCTTGGAGTTTGTTATGTCTTTATTTCCATGTGGTTAGCTTTAGCCATAGAATTTTTGTTTTATATCATAACCTTGAGTGCTATCTACAGTGTTCTGGTTTATAGATATTTACATTAAAATTCAAGATTCATTAATAAAAAATACTTCAATATCATTCACTTCAAAGAACACAAAATATTTTTAAAGCTTTGTTCCATTGCTAACCATAGATTAAATTGCTCTGTTTGGAAAGTTCTAACACATTAATCTATGAGGATGGTAATTAATGCCCTGCAGACATATTTATCAACATGGTTATCAGTGACATGAAAAAGTTGAAGCACAAATAGGTGGTGAAATTTTGTTTTCTTTTAGCCTCCTGGACTTCCTAGCAGGACAAGATTTATTACTACTGCAACCTTCCTATGGAAATCAGTTCTCTAAATGCGTAAATTAAAGCTCATCGTAAATTGCTCAGGGTAATATCGGAGGCCTTTATGCTTCAGGGTTTCCAATGCGGGTCTTTTGACCTTTGGTTCCATTTAAAGGAAATTTTCCTGAAAGATTTATTCTCCCTTCGATGGCATTTTTAGATGCTGCACATGATGAGCAGAAACTGTGCCGAGTGTGAAGGAAATAATTTGTTTTTTTTTAACAGAATTTTATTTGTTGCTTTGTTTTTTTGTGTGTGTTTTTTTTTGAGGTCTCATTATTGCAGTATTGTGAGAATATATATCTATTAAAATCATATCTTTGTATATGGTCCAAATGTCAACCATAAGTGCTAGAAGATTTGATCTAAAAAGCAGTACAGAACCTGACCTTAGCCATTCCTAAATGCATATCTCTAAGCTGGTCTTTTATCATTTTGACTCAAGGAATGTTTAGCTATGTAGATTTTTTGTTTATTTCAGGTAACTAGATTCAAGTATGTGGGGGAAAAAAACCCTGAGTTGTAGTTATTCAGTAATTAATAATTTGTACAATTGAACTGACTTGGATTTTTCAACATATAACTCAAGTCTTCTTTAGGCCATCATAAGCAAAGCAGGATAAGTGTTACAAACCAATTGCTAAAATGAGTCACTGAGACTAAAAGGCTTTTTTTGTTGTTGGTCGCAGTTAAAACTGACTATCTCTGGAAATGTAACTTTTACGTTCCCTGTTTTTATAGTTACGCTGCATTAAGATGTCAGGTCAAAATATTTTTATCTTTCTCTCTCTGTTTTGATATTTCATTTGAGAACCAATATTTCAAAAAATGTAGTGATTTAGTACAAATTCCTTAGTTTCAGTCAGATAAATAAACCTTACCAGATTCTGTGAACTGATTTATTGATAGGACTCTGAGGGACCCCAAACCTTTTTGAGAACATTTGAAACATTTCTGAATTCTGAATTTTATTGACGTTCCCGAGAGAAAAGCAGAGTGGGAGAAAAAACCTTTACTCCTTCTACAGACTCGAACATCTTAACAGAGCCTTAATTTTCTTTTTCAAATGGTCAATGTATTTTTTTAAGGGGTAGCGGTAATACAAACATCGTGCTGGTCACCAGTAACTAAGAAGAACACGCATTTGTGTGGCCAATTTCTTGTGATCTGTGATAATGAGATTCAAGACTGGCACAAATATTTGAAATACATAGAAAATCTCTAAATTTTTTATAAAGTGGTTTTTTTACTTCTTTGCAGGCTAAGTTATTACCTTTTTTTTTTTTTGAAAGAAACAATTAGGAAATATTTTGTGTAAAATATACCTCTTTTTTTTATTATCCTTGACTTTTTTTTTTTTTAAATAAAGACATTTGTTTGGAGATGATTACAGATCCAAATAGCATCTTTCTGCTTTTCTTAAACCCAAACATCTTCTCTCCTAAAAGGCGATGATACAGCTTGAAAGACCTCCCTGTGCCAGATGTATCTTCCTGTGACTTGTAAGGAGAAACTGCAACAGAGAAGCCAGGGTCCCGCTGTGATCCTCCTATTTGTGCTTCTCCCATGGAGCCGCTAGAGGTACTTAGGCTAACCTAGGCAGTTGATTGAGTGTCCTTTCCCGAAAAGGGCCCTCTGGTCTAATATCGCACCAGATGTTAGATCTTACACACCGCTCATAATGGTGTATGCCATGAAAAAGTAAACAATAAGGTGTCTCAAGTTACCCAGGTCAGAATTTATTTTATTTTGTTGGGTTCCATATTAAATAGAATTGTTTGTGGGACTATATAAGGGGAGTAACAGGGACTGTTGGGGGCAAGTAGGAAGAAAACCTCTCTTGTCCAGTTGAGGGCTTCTCTCTGCTTCTCTCTGCTGCCATCCCTACATGTTCCTCCCTGTCTGCCATTGGCAGAACCAAGAATGCTGAAGCGATATGACAGTTGACTGGAACACCAGAAATCAAGTTTTCAGGGGGAAGACATACAAAAAGTAAAGCTGAAAAGTAAAATGTAAAAGGGAACTTAAAGTGGGCCAGCAATAAGTTAGTAAAAGTGGAAAAGGTTAGACATTCAACCTAATATCACCTAAAGGAAACTTAGCTAAGAGCAATACAGATGCTTTATAAACCGAGATAAGAAAAAAAATAAAAAAATAAAAGTGAGACAATAGATGATAACCTGAAAACACAGGAAAGAATGGAAGAAACAACTGACACTCAAAATGAGGTACACTAAAACAAGCAACAACAGCAAAGTTCGCCTTGTAAAGAACCGGAGTTGGGGCAAGGAGAAGGCGGAGCCTTGTTAAAGGGGTCCGGTGAAATGAGGCAGCGTCCTGGGGGCTGCTCTATGGAGGGTAAGACGTGACTCTTGGGGGCCTCCTGTCAGTGGCTCCTGTCCCCCAGCTCCCTCTAGGATACCTGAGAGGGGAAAGAGATGTGCCCTTCAGTAAATAGCCATCCATCAAGCTGCCAGCTGCCCTGGCTGGCTCCGCACAGGCACGAAGCCGCCGCAGCTGGCTCTTTCCCTTTGTGAGAGCCGCTCTGGAAGGAAGGCGCCCGTTTAGCTCAGCGTTTCTCAGAAAGGCCATCTAGGCCAATGCGCCTGGCTACCGGCTCTGTCAGATGATCAGCTCTTGTATATATTTTCATGTTTTTATGATCCTACTATTTTTGTCATTTCATAATCAATTATTTCTTCAAGTAAAAATAATAGTGAGCTTTTTAAATTTAGAAAAGCTTTGTTTTGAGAAGGTCTGCGTTTTCAGTTGGTGATAGAATGATTTGTTGTCATTGTACCTGATATCACCGAAGACTACCTGCCTGTTGTTACTCCACCTCCAAATCTCTCTGCCTTTCTCTCTCTCTCTGTCTTTTGTTTTCCTCTCTTTCTCTCTTTCTCCCTCTAACTCATGTAGCAATCCATATAGAGTAACTCTTCAATTGCATTTGTCAGATAACTCAAATTTCAAGTGCCCAGACTGTGTATTTTAATAGGGGTTTGCTAAGACAGGAGCAATGAGAGAGATGTGTACACAGTATGCTTCTTTTATACAGTATATCTGTTTCCAGCTACTATTATTCCCCAAAAGATTTAAGGTGACCTTCTCCATAGGGTTGTTGTTAGGATGAAAAGTTTAACAAGCACATATTTTAAGTCATAAAACCTTGTACAAATTTTAGGGAAAATTTGTGAGCAAGACACGAAGGTCCTTTATTTTCTGTCTCTAACCTTTCAACCCAGCCTTAGTTCTTCTATTTCTTTCCCCTGTCAACCTCCAGGGACCTGCACTCCAAACACATCAACCTAGTTGGTTGGCATTTCACAAATAGTGAATTTGTAATTTCCAACTCCTGTGCTTTTGTGTGTCATGATTTTCTGCCTTGTACGGCTTCCCAATCCTACTGTCCTTTTGAAATCGTGTTAATGAAGGTTCAGCTTAAATGTCACCTGCCCCTCACTACCTTCTTTAAACGTTTCTCTGCAAATAGATGCAGAATGCATCTTCCCCTCTCTTCCTTTCACGACATTTTGCTCATTCAGCTATTTCATCACATCAGTGTTTATAGTGACTTTGATATTCTGCCCTCCCTACTCCTAAATTGATAGGATATTGAAGTGGGGGACTGCCTCCTCTCTTTTAATATAGTGTTTGGCATGGTGTAAGTACTCAGAAGATGTTCCTTGGATGTAGGTCTTATTCAAGGTGACAGAACCTCACTTAACCTTTCCTTAGTCACAGTTAAGGAGGGATGAACACCTTACTTCTATGTCTGCTTTTGAGTGTTGCTCTATTTCCTTTTAGCTCAGCTTTCCCTATTTTGAAACCAGAAACTCTTTTATTTCTTTCTATTTTTTCTATTAAGCAACTCTAGCCAGGAGATTCCCTAAATTGACCATCTTAAAGCAATATAAAATTGATGAAAATGCCAAGAAGACATTTTTGCTTTTGGGTCTGAGACTTTGTTCTAAGCACTGATTTTGCCAGTTGCTTGACCTCTGGGTAAGGAAGCTTTATTTGTCAGTATTTTCCAGAGAAACCAGAACCAGTCAAATGTGGTGTAATGGGCTGTAAGATGCATATGTGCGTGTGCGTGTGTGTGTGTGTGTGTGTGTGTGTGTTTATTATAAGGAATTGGATCACATGATTTGGGGAGTTAAGTCCCAAGAGCTGTAGTTAGCTAGGGGGAGACTTAAGAGAGTCAGTGTGTAGTTCCAGTGTGAGTTTGAAGACCTGTGAACCAGGAACTGGTGGTATAAAATCCAGTCTAAAACCTGGTGAGCTTGAGACTCAGAAAGAGCCAATGCTTCAGTCCAGGTCTGAAGGCTGGGAAAGACCAGTGACCCAGCTCAAACAGGGAGGAAGGCAATCTTTCTTATTCAATCTTTTTTATTCTCTTCAGGTTGTCTGTGGATTGGATGAGGCCCCACCACATGGGAAGGGCAATTTACTTTCTAGTCCCCAAATTCCAGTGTTATCCTCATCCCCAAACACTCTCACATCCTGAAATAATGTTTAAGCAGATATCTAGTGGCCCAGGCAAAGTGACACATAAAATTGACCACCGCAGAGGCAGTGTTGTGCGTGCGTATCCTGCCAATGGTGCCAAACAGCAGACTTAAGGAAGAAATTCTGTCTGTAAAGGACATAACTTATTTTGCATATGATAGCGAAATTAAAGTCTTCACAAGAGACTTGAATTCTAGTCTCATTTGATAATTGCATTTAATCATGGAAAAAGTATAGAGTGAAAGGAACCCAGTGTATTCTAGTCAGACACAGTGCAAGAGTCTCACATTAAATAACTTTTAGGAGCTAGGCAAATTAATAAATAATACAGTATGTTGAGTATATGCCAACCCAGAGTGGTGGGTAGTGTGGTACATAAGAGAACTCAAGACTTAACTAAAGGTATGCAAATGTTTAATTTTAAGCTGTTAACTTGAAATTGGCCTCTGGCTAAATTCCCTTATTTAACTATTTAACTAGCTACAGGACTTTAGAAATTCATTTAATTTTTTCCAGAACTCAGTTATTTCATTAGGCTAGATGGTTAATGTGTACTCTCAAGAATCATTCCATACATTTTACCTGCCAGTTAAGTTTGGAGGTTATGAAATACCACCTTTACTGATTTGAAGATGTCTAACACAAATTCCGATGCAAAATGACATGTCATCCTCTAAAGCAACGTAACCTTATAACCTTCCAGTGACATTAGAGTGAATTGTTTTGAAACAATTGGTCTGTTGTTTTGAAAAATATCAAGAGCAGAAAGAGCCTCATCATATTTTTCTGTCAAAAAAACCACTGTGAACACTAATATGCTTCCTAATGTAATTTGACCAAATCTCTCGATAATTAAGTAGCGAGTCTTTATAGGCGCTGCAAAGTCTATACCTTACTATATTTGTGCCTGCTTTTGAAAGCTTGAGCAATGCCTCTTGTTGTAAAGTAGGATAATTTTCAATACATATGTGGTGGTGTGTGCTGATTTTTCTTGTTCAAAGTCTTTTCATATAGTCCCAAAGCCTTCAACCTATAATTTAAAGCGAGACGGCCTCTGCGGATTTATGGAGTCATTTTCCCTTTGGCTAAAGCCCTGTATGGTCACAGACCACTAGATTTAAAAAGGCAGCTGAACTCGTCCAAAGACCAACATAAATTTTCAGAGGTAGGGAAAATGGTGTCTGCTTATTAAATTAGTGAGAATATAGTATTTGGCAGCTACCAATAAATGATGTTTTCCCCTCTTGAGTTAGAAGCAAGAACGTTGGAAATGTTTGATATTTGACTCACATTTGTCAAGTTTAGCTCCATTAGTTGAATAATTAGCGTGTTACAGCGTGTGCTTACTTCAGACTTCCGTTTGGATTTGACTAGATAAATGGGTTCACCTTTGCCAACAGTTAAAACATCCCCCCCCCCCCACAGCGCAGCAACTGGACGTGAACATTAAAAAGGGCAGAGAAAGGTCTTGCTCACCCGGCTCTTCCCCTGTGTTCCAGTGTTTACCTTGCGGGGTTCTCTGAGTGCGGTATCACGCTCTCCGTTGCTTGCCAGAATCCACTTCCCCGTTTATCCTCGTTTCACAGAAATTATTAACATTAATCCAATAAAAATAGGGCTTTTTCCTTTTTTCCTTCCTTCCTTCCATGATTGGAAGTCATGTTCATTGGCTTCAAGGGCTTGGGGCTGGAACATGTTTATCCTTGACAGATCTTGGTGTTTTTCCATGTCTCACAGGGACCTTTCCAAGTCATTTTTTTTTCTATAAAAACAAAATAAATTATGAGGATGGAGGCTACAGTTGATTAACTGGAGGAGCTTTCTAGAGTACTTTCTGAGAAAATGCTGCCCAGCACGCCCGGTCATGAGGCTTGTGGGAAGGGACACTTACTACCCCACAGCAAGCATCTTCACTCCCATTTAATCCAAAGATGCTGTTATGAAATGCAGTTCTGAAAAACAGGTTATCTTTGGAGCTGTGGTTTGTTAATAGGCTATGTTGCATTTCTGTGGAAGTGTGAATTACTTCTAATCCTCATATCAATGCCCCAAGTGCAGATACTATGTACAAAATGGGGAATAGATATTATGTTCCTGTAAGAGTCTCTCCTCCCCATCAGCATCTTTGCTTCCTTAAAACATTTTTATTTGATGCCTCTCATTTGACGTGGTAATACACCACTAATAACACTGTATTTTTCTATTTAATAAAGACATACACATTCTGGTGAAGAAAATGTCTCCATCTTTTGGAGATTAGTCTATTTATACTTTATAAATCACATCTATCTTAGTATTAGTCAAATATTCAGTCAAATATTGCTTCAGGCTGGGAGTTACTTTATCTCTTTTAAATTGACTATGTGTATTTCTAATTCAATAGCAGTAGGGTAAATTCTTACATTAAACGTACACTTAAGCACTCTCTAGATACCTGATATTATCCAAGGTACAAATTGAGTTGGGTCTTCAAGTATAAATAGGACTTTTGATCAATAATAAAAATAATTATAGGTCTAACCTGTGGTGGCGCAGTGGATAAAGCATCCACCTGGAACATTGAGGTCACTGGTTTGAAACCCTGGGCTTGCCTGGTTAAGGCACATATGGGAGTTGATGCTTCCTGATCCTCCCCCACCCTCTCTTCTCTATAAAATGAATAAACAAAATCTTTAAAAAAATAATTATAAAGGTAATTATTTTAATGAAAGCTAGGAGCTAGCATTATCGGAGCACTTTTTATGGTTAGGCACTCTGCTAAGTCATATCTCATATAATACAACAACTTGAGAAGTAAACCCAGGATAATGGGGAGGTGCTAAAGTTTGACTGACAAGCTTCTAATTCTGGCTTTATCATTTTACTGGCCCTGTAATTCTTCTAAGCTCTCAGTGCCCTTAGTTTTGGAGATATTCATGGTAACTACGTCCTAAAGGTGGTATAAGAAATGGACGAATGTACAGTCTGATACTATGTGATTTAAACATGATAATTATTCGGTAAATGTTAGCTACTATCCCCCTTTTGCATAGATGAAGAAAATAACTGAGTCTTAGAGAAGCCAGGAAACATCCCTATATTTAAAAAGTAGTTTGAGGAAAAATTTGAACTGAGACCATCAGTCTCCAGAGTTTAGGTTCCAACTACTATGGATTCTAGAAAAGGAAAGAGTAACAGCAGATGCAAACGCTTGATACTGTGTATGTATGGTATGTATGTGACAGGGAAGAGCATGGATGAGGCATTACAGGGACCTGGGGCTGAGTTTGGTTTCAAATCACTCATGAAAGGCCTGGGAATGCTTTGGAAAGAAGCAGATGTTATTTTGTAGGCAACCTGGAATCAATGGAAAATAACCTATTCTACAGTTCTTTTGCATGTCAAAAGAAAAAAAAAACATCCTAACATTTTCCTTTGATTTAAGCTATCTTCTAAGCCAGTAATACATTTTCAGTGAATAGATAGGAACTAGGAGTTCAAATGGGAGACTCCTTAAGATTAGAGCATTTACAAAAGAGGAATCACTAGGCAATATGCTTGAGCCATTTTTTAAAATCACAACCCAGCATCCAAGTATTATATAGTTCCATAAACTCTTCTAACTGCTCTGCATTGATCTGACTCAAGGATTCTAACTCCATCTAGCAAAGTTTACCAGGAGTCTAAGCATGTGTATGGCTCCTGCTAAGAGGACTAGACATTGCATATCCAGTAGCTCCGTATCTTCTCCCTGTGGAGAAATTGTTGAAGTCACATTGCAAACAAATTATTACATGGGGAACATGAAAGCACAATTGGGTTAGAAAGTCACATGATTCAAGCACAGCCCACTTCATAGGCGTGTGACCTATGTGATTGATCAGGGTCCCACACTCGTTGGGAACCTGTGCTTGGTTAAATGTCTGCTGTCACCATCTTGAAATTCTTAAACATTTTTGAACAAGGGCTCTACATTTGATTTTTCACTGGGCCCAGAAGTGATGTACTTGGTCCTAGTTACGTGTGTGTAATGGTACCACACTATAACCCTATGTGTCACCTATTTTGTGGTAAGGAAATTCTTATTAGTGGGACAGCAGGTTTGTTCCTTAATCCAGTGGATTCCTACAACTGGGTAATACTTAAAATGACATTGCTAATGTGTTCACCTCTGGCACCATTTTCTTGACTTCTATTACTATCTCTTATCTCTCTGCCAAGCACGTCTTTAACCTGTTTATACAGTCAATTAAATATTTTCCTGGGTGTAAGTTGACTTTGTATATGTATAAACAGACTATTACACATTTATTTAATAGGTTAAGTCTGAGAGAATTTATGTTTCCTGATTCTTTAAGAAGTTCCCCATATGTTACTTACATGTTGTACATAAAGTTAATGTCGGTAAGTTTAAAATTTATATGGAAGTGGAATTAACTGGCAGAGCAGATTGGATGATGGAATATAACCAAAAGCTTTTGGGTAAGAGAGAGCAATGCAGCTAGAAACACAGTAGTCATCAGGGGCATAGGTCAGTTGACCCATGACAGCTATGCTGTTAAATAAACAATGAATAGAACAGTTGGGTGAGAGTTAAAGACACACATATATTTTTTACCCATCACTATCAATAGTCAGGTTCTTCCCAGAGTGTTTAATCCTTTCAGCATGAGGGACTGGGAGGGAGTTTACAGGAAAGCAACAAAACATGATTGATGTCTAGATAGTAGGGGATATGGAAGAAACTTTAAAATATAGTAGCATAAAAAGTTTTGCTTGTCTGGAAGGCAGGAAAAAATAAGTAAAAGAACTTTAGAGTCTTTAAGTATGTGAAAGATTTTTTTTAATGAATTGTATTAACATATTTATCTCATTTTAATACTAAATTGAATGTGTGGAATTTCAGCATAAAGAATTTTCAAAAAAAGACACTTGAATTACAGACTCCAAGAATTTTATTTATATTTTTATTGTAATAGCTTTTACCCATCTGTATTTATTTAGAATATGAAGGCATGATTTAAAAACCAAAAGCCCATCAGTCAAAACATTTCCCACCTGCTCTTTCTTAAGGGACTATCAATGTAGTAAATTTAATGAAAGCAACATAGTTTTACTGCTTGACTTGCCCACCATAAAGTATTACTGGTTCCAGGTGAGTGAGTATTTACAAGGGACCTTTGAAGACTTAATAGAAGATTTTAAGTGAATGGAATAGCATGTAATGAACATTTTACATCATAAACAAAACTGAAAGGTAAACTGGAAAAAGTAAATTTGCAAAGATAAAAAGACAAACTTAATATACTTAAAAAGAGCTTATATGCATTAATAAGAACCACTAAAAGCAAAATGGGAAGGAAGGGCAAAGGGTATGAACAGACAGTCCATTGAAGAAATAAAAGTGGCTTATGAAATTATTTCTGGTAGTAGTAGTAATCAAATAATTAACCTTTAAACAAGAGGGTATAATTTTGTCTGCAAAATTAGTAGTGATTGAAAAAATGACACTGCTATACAAAGATAACCTCTACTTTCATGTGTCCAGAATGGCAGAATTATTTATGATATGGATAATTATGTTATGAAATATTATTGTCAGGAATTACTTTCATTTTGTGCAGATTAAAGTTAGAGAAATTTGCTTATAAGGAAATCTTAAGTGAAAATATCAGAAAACAAGATTGTGTGTTATGTAGTATGGATCAAGTAATGTTAGGGGTGGGTGTGTGTGTGTGTGTGTGTGTGTAAATACATAGAAGGGAACACTGGAGGGAAAGCACCAACATTGCATTAGACGCTTTCTGGGATTTTCGATGATGCTGTATGTCATCTATACTGATGAGTGTCTTCAGAAGTCTCCCTAATAACATCCTTTTGAAGTTGTGTTCTCCTTCCTCCTTCCCCACCTTCTCCCCTTCTACAACAAACACATGCTGCATACACAAGTTGCCATGGGGGACTGGGGAGTGTGAGATCTCCACATCACTGTGCCCCCCCCCAAACTTTGCTTTTTGCCTAGAAAATGCCAAAGCCTGAGGTAACAAAGTTCAAAAGCAGCCCTTGGGTTTGGGAGTAATACTGTGAAGACTGCCTTTAGAAACGCAATTTTGTTAATAGTCATAGCAACCTGGATTTTGGGGTCCAGTCCTAATTTTAAAACTTTGTGTTCCATTTTTTTTTTTTTTTGCCATAGGAATACTCAAGGTGTTTGGATTTTTGACTTAGAAATAACTCATAGTTTTTATGCCTATCGAATATATTTTAGATGCTTTAGGAAGACCTCCGGCACTAAAATGACGAATTTATAACTGATTGCAAAGGCCACCTTCCTGTACAATTAGAGACAAGACCTGAAGTGCAGGCAGCCCCCCCTAGAAGAAGCAGCGTCCCTCCTGTGACTGTGCGCCAGGCAAGGACTCCAGGCTTCTTGTCTTCAGCCCCCAATTAACAAGATGTCATTCTTTGTGAGTTGAATAAACCCACAATCATAATTACAAGACTTGACATTTAGATGCTCCCAAAGTCAACACCCCTCCCAGCAGGGTTAGCCCCATTATCACTCGTTAAGGAGATGCAGAGGAATAGAAACAGCTAAAGGAAAAGCTGAGCTCTACTACTCAGATGGAAGGAGCTCAGTAGCTACCCCCCCCCCCGCAACAGCACTGTTAATATTTTTCAATATCGGTTTCGAAGCCTTGTCACTCATGACAAGAAAGACCCAAGTCTAAGTGGAATGCTTAAGAAAAGTGCTTCCTCGGCGCCCCCTCCCCCCCCAGTCAGGCTGCACGCCAACCTTCCCACGGTCTCTGCCAGTTGCTCAGCTGTCAGGAAATGCCGGGCAAGGTAGAACATCCCTGGACCTGTCATGAGGTCGATGGGCCGGTACTCAGGCCAATTTGCTAAGCGTGTCCCTGCTAAAGAGTCTGTTCCCTAACCAGTCTGATGAAATGTAGCACCAGTGAATCACCAGATCATGTTCAGGGCGCTGTGACCTTCCTCATATTTGGAGTCCACTCACGGCTTTACCTGGTCTTGGGGGGATCTCAGGCCTGGAATATGAGGCCACCTCAGGGACACGTGAAGCTGCTGAAACGAGTTCCAGGCTACCAGAGTGACAAGCTAGGGGACACCTGCCCCAGGCCAGCACTGACCTATTTTGGTTAGAAGGGTTTGTGCACCCGCAAAGATATTGCATACAGCTCAAGTTCATACAGAAGACATTCTCTTTGAAAATTTTAATGATAAAGTAAGATCTCATTGTTTTTTTCTATCAACCTATCAATTCTTTATCTGTCTTTAGAAGGTAGTAGCTTTGTCATTATTCTCGGCAGAGGTCTATTATCTGAAAGGTGTTGTCTTAAAAGCAGAAAGGTTCCTTTTTTCTTTTATGAAATCGACTGCTCTATTTGTAGCCAAGTCTCATAAATTAAAATACTTGTCAAAATAAATGAATAGTATGTTTGTTATATTCATGACTTAAAATCACATTTGATTGCTTACTCATTAATCCATAAAATTAAGCAATCCACCCTGGATTGCAGTCATTAGTACAAATGAACAGGGTTCTCCTGACAGTCAGAAGGAATGGAGAACACTAGACAGTGCTGTTTGTTTCAAAACTAGGTGTGTTGATGCAAATTAGTTTTACAGTTTCAAAAGGCTTCCTTTGGAAAAGAATCAGGTACATTAATATAGTCTGTCAGGAAATAGGGTTGGGATCATATAATACTAAAGTGGATTTTAGATAGAGAAGTTGTAAAGTAGTTCAGTTTTTTGCCTTGAGTCTCCAGAATGGCCAGCAGCTACCTTGCCCTATATAGCAGCATACATGGAAGTGGGGGTTACCTTCGCCCCTAACTGGGTGGGCAATGCAGACACAGGAAGATGATGTCCACATAAAAGAGTAAACATTCATATAGCAGAGGCTTTGCTGTTTCTCTTGGATATAGCAGGAAACAATTTTTTTTCTAGTGTCAAAGATACTTGCTTCAAATAAAATATCTTTTCAAAAATGTTGGTTAGATGTGTGTAATTTAGATAAGAATAACTTGAAGAAAAAAATCAATTGAGTGTTCATGTGTCCATGCATTTTAGAGTATCTCAACTTGTATCTTTATCTCCAATAATGTATAGTCTCCTGAGACCTTCAAAACCCTTGGGATTGAGTAAAATAAAGAAACTGTTAAGAGTGAATGAATGACACCAGATTATAGACTTCAGTCTTTGAATTTGCCTAGGAAAAGAACTTAGAACAAAGTAAGTCAAATATAAGCAAAAGTTTATTTAGAAAGTCACAGGGGTGCTTGACCTGGTAGTGGCGCAGTGGATAGACCGTCGGACTGGGATGCGGAGGACCCAGGTTCAAGACCCTGAGGTCACCAGTTTGAGTGTGGGCTTATCTGGTTGAGCAAAAAGCTCACCAGCTTGGACCCAAGGTCACTGGCTTGAGCAAGAGGTTACTCGGTCTGCTGAAGGTTCATGGTTAAGGCACATATGAGAAAGCAATTAATGAACAACTAAGGTGTCGCAACGAAAAACTGATGATTGATGCTTCTCATCTCTCTCTGTTCCTGACTGTCCCTGTCTGTCCCTCTCTCTGACTCTCTCTCTGTCTCTGTAAAAAAAAAAAAAAAAAAAAAGAAAGAAAGTCACAGGGGTAAAAGTAGTGAGCGTGGAAGAAGTGAGCCAGCCTGGCTGGGTGGGCTCAGTAAACAAGTTACAGAAGCAAAAGAAGTGCCCTTGGAGCTCAGGAGAAAGAAAGCAAAGGTACAGACCTTGAACAAGAGGGGAGGAAAGGTGCAGGCCTTAGGAGGTGGGCAGAGGGAGGTAAAGGGGGACCTGGCAGAGAGAAAGCTGTGCTCTGGGTTCTTTGTCTTGATGGCTTTTCTCTGCGTTACAAAGGTGAGGACCCTGGTAACTAACTACAAGGGGAGGACTCAGTAGAATATTCATCAGCTTCCAGGTGTGTCCTTTCAGGTCTGTGGTCTGCACTGGTAGGTGGGTACCAGGGCAGAGGATGATCATTTTGCAGCTGGTCCTGATGTCAACCTTAGCCCTGGAGTTGTCCCCACCTGACCTGACCTTGCTGCTTTTCTAGGCCTGGAGGTAAAGCACAACTGAGGCCTAGAAGTTATCTCCAGTTTAATCAAAACTCTGTCTCTGTGGTCAGACTGAAGGCTTTGTTTTTAAGATTATTTGATGCATGTCAGAACCTCTTTGTCCTGAGGGCTTAATGCTTAAGGGTGTGGTGGCGCAAGGGCTTGTATGGGAGTTGTATGAGGCTATTCTTCGGCTCCACTTTTTCCTCCTCTAAGGGCTCAATCGCGGGACTAGCAATATGCCAGGGAAGGAAATAGTAGGAAACGATCCAAACCTTAAGACCAGCAATGAGAAAGGTCAGGGGTCTAAACCACACGACCAGCAATAGGCAAGTATCTCCCACTTGCTTGTGTATCTGTTATTTTTAGTATGTGTAATTTAGGGACAGTGGAAATATTATTACTGACAAGGCAGGTATGTTGAATTTAAAATTTTCTGTCATTTGTGTTATCCTGACTATTCTTCAAACTTCTCCAGTCTTCTGTATCTGTTTGCTTTTCCTATAGTGACCCCTGGGGCCGCTAGGATTTGGCACGGTGGCTGGCCCCTGACCTCCAGGGACCCTCTGCCCACTGCTGTGGCTGATGCAGGGCACAGAGCAAAGGGCTTGAGTCCCCTGTGTATGTGAGATATGAGTTGTGAATGTTGTTTTATAAATGGTGAGCCGTTATTACTAAGGATAGTAAGAAGGCAGCAAAAACAAACACCAGATTCTCTCAAACTTGTCAAGTGGTAACACATCATCTTTGAAATCTTCATTCAAATCAGTCAGAGAGAAAAAATATGATTCAGTATAAAATGTGTTTAATGTATACCTGGTTTCTAAGTAACTTACCACACAATTAAAGGAGGTAAATGTATTTTTAGCTGAAATATGGATGGTTTTTAGTAGGCATATCTGTTGTTATTATGGGGCAATTTAGGCAGCTGGCTCTTTAAAATGTGATCAGGATAAATAGCCTCTTAGCACAGTTAAATAAATCATGTTATTTTCTTTAGAATAACACCTAAAGCCGTAAAGTTTTTAAAGGTCCTTATTATAGATTTTCAGTTTGGAAAGGAAATGAAAATTGGTCTTATCTCATTTACTGACTGGAGATTGAACTTTCTGATAATCCGAGCTTTTGCATATTTGCTGTGTGGGTGCACCTCTGTTGGCTAGCAGCTGATGAGGATGCTAACAGTATGGGCCTGCTAATTTTAAAAATTCAGATTCAATGCTTTTAGCTAGCAGTCAAAATCCTATGAAGGAAAATAACCTATTTCTCAACCTTTGTTTAAAGTGGCATAAAATTAGCTCACATAGCCGATTGTTATTTAGTTACAAGCAGATGCATATATTTAAATGAAATTCTGCAGTTTCACTCTCTTCCCAAAGGTGATAATGTGTTTTCCTCTACTTGTGAAATCGTTGTAATTTCACAGTCTTGCTTAGATTTAATTGTGTTTATTAAGATTTGAGACAAATGGTTCCAATTTTATTTCCTAGGATACTGATTTTTTTCTTTGTCTTTTAATTTTACTTGATCGTTATTGGTAATATGGAATATGACTGAAACAGTAAAAAAAAATAGCACTATGTTGTTAAATTCAACAGTTTTAACCCAAAGAACTCAATATGGCACATAAGCATTTCTGAGTAGTACCTTCATTCTCTTGATATGTAATTAAAATAGAGCCATATTAGTGTAACTACTAATGAAAATATTTAAAAAGATACAGTGTATTATGTTCAATAGGCATTTGGATCATTCTTTTTTTATTCTCTATGTAGTCCAAAGATAATAGCGTCAGATTATAAGAACTCAGGCTATAAAAGTGACAGAATACAATGGGTTGACAAGAGAGCAAACCACATCATGAATATTGAAGGACTCTGCACTAAAGGCACTTCGTGGCATTATTATTAAAATATTTACTTGTCAGTGTGGAAACTGAAGGCGTTGGTCTGTTGCTTCGAGTTATGGTAGAAATAGAACAGACAGCGTAAACCACACACTGCTCGGCGGAAGAGCAGTACTGCCTGTCTCAGGGTTGTGTGTTCTTCTCTGATGAAGAGCAAGGAGGAAAAAAAAAGAAAAACAAAAATTACCTATTTGATGTGTTTGATCTTGGTTCTTTCTCTGTTCCTCTGTCAATTCTGGGAAGAGATTAAAGAGAAGCAACAAAGTGAAAGCGGAATAGGAATAAACAAGTCAAGTGGGACTCCGTCTGGAAGCCAGGGGATGTTAACTGTGGTGAGAAAGGGAATTAACATGTAACCTCCCATGTGTACCAGGCTCTGTGCTGAGCACCTAGCAAAGTTACAGATATTAGCAAGGAAATGATTTTTTTTTTTGTATTTTTCTGAAGCTGGAAACGGGGAGAGACAGTCAGACAGACTCCCGCATGCGCCGGACCGGAATCCACCCGGCACGCCCACCAGGGGCGACGCTCTGCCCACCAAGGGGCGATGCTCTGCCCTCCGGGGTGTCACTCTGCCACGACCAGAGCCACTCTAGCGCCTGGGGCAGAGGCCAAGGAGCCATCCCCAGCACCTGGGCCATCTTTGCTCCAATGGAGCCTTGGCTGCGGGAGGGGAAGAGAGAGACAGAGAGGAAGGAGGGAGGGGGTGGAGAAGCAAATGGGCGCTTCTCCTATGTGCCCTGGCCGGGAATCGAACCCGAGTCCCCCACACGCCAGACCGATGCTCTACCGCTGAGCCAACCAGCCAGGGCCCCTAAGAGTAAGATCTGAGCCTTCAGAGAGAGGCCAAGTGCCTCAACGCTGGGGGAGTGGACATCCCAGTGCTGAGCCTGTTGAAGAGTGTGAGTTTTTTTGTGTTTTTTTTTTTAATTTTTTTTAATTATTATTATTTTTTTATTTATTCATTTTTAGAGAGGACAGAGAGAGGGAGAGAAAGAGATAGAGAGGGTGAGAGAGGAGAGAGACAAAGAGAGAGAGAAGGGGGAGGAGCTGGAAGCATCAACTCCCATATGTGCCTTGACCAGGCAAGCCCAGGGTTTCGAACTGGCGATGTCAGCATTTCCAGGTTGACGCTTTATCCACTGCGCCACCACAGGTCAGGCATTACCCTCACTCCATTCAGCCCCCAACACACACACACACACATGCATGTGCATATACCCCTTACTAGTGACATTTATCATATACAGTTTGAATCTAAAAACAGGTCTGTGTCCTTGAAGAGATATTGATGTATTGATGGTGTGAAATTGCAAAGAAAACGCGACTCTCTTGATCAAGTCTGTTATTCAGGGTCATGGATGTTGTAAATTAACCAAAGTTCTTTTATTTCTTTTTGATCTTTGAAGTTTTGTTGTTGGCTTTTACATTATTTTAACCTTTACAAGGTAAATATTGGAAAAAACCATTGAAATATTCTCTACAATAAACTTTATGGATGATAATTTTTTAGGCCAATTCTATTTTCAAATTTTCCTTCTAACCTCCCCTCCCCCCAGCCCCAGGAGGTAGCAGTCAGGGGTTACTTAAAGTCACCTTTCTAGGGCCTAATCTCTGTGACGGGAACACCTTCAGCATAGGCAACTGAGATATGGGTATTGAAAATAACTCATCCATATGGCATTAATACATTTATTTTCATGTATTTTCCTAAGTCTTATTTAAAAGGTAGGTGTGTTCCTAAATAAACACACTCAACCTTGACCTCTCAAACAGAGGTCCAAAACATAAAAGAAAATTTTTTACATTTTCCTGGTGTCTTAAATTTAATGGCAATTAAAGAGAAAATATTTTCATATTAAAACAAGCACAGAAATCTGGTAGAGCATAAAATGTAAGATGTCCATGAATTTGTAAAATAAAGCCGAGCACTTTCACTTTGAGCTCATGGCTGCCAATTCCAGTTATGGCTCTCTTCCCCTGAGGTTTACTCACATTGGCTTTTAAGCTACTTTGGGGGACATGTCTGAAAGTTTCACACCAGATGCATCAAAGACCCATATGGGAGGAAACACAGGCCAGAGAGTGTGGGGGTCAAACTGCTAACCCTACCCACATCTCCATCCCCGGTCCACTCCTGGTGCGGTTCGTCCACTCCTTCACAGAACAAGTAAGCAGAGTCTTCTTTTTGAAAGTGACCCAGAAAGGGACAGAAAAGGCACATCATTTCCATTTTAGGAACATGGTATGACAGAAGCAACCTTCCCCAGTGTTTAATAGAAAATGAGGAGTTTCTCCCCATAATTACAAGACCAAAACCAAAAATAATGATGATGACACTTTGAGCACCTTATGGGTTATTTATACTCATTCATTTCTTAAAAATACAACTTGAAGCTTTATTTTTTTTTAAATGTATGAAAATTCTAGGTATCTTGTTACATTTTAGTATCTGTTTTTTACCTAATTTTACACATTTTGTTCTAACAAATATAAGTATCAGAAAGTTCTGTCCATTTTTGGAATAAAATAAAATACAAGTTTTTCTTACTGTTAATAAACTTTATTAAATAATATAATTGCCATTATTATTAATGATTTCTTACCAGCATGAGGGCAATTTGTATATCCCATTTTTGAAAAATGTTTTATCTTTTGATGCGAAAGATTGAACCAGTGCTTGTTTGATATCTTATTCATTTTTGAATTTTTTGCCCTTCAAAAAATTTTGTAAGGACAAAAACAAGTGATAGTTGGAGGGTGCTAAGTCCAGGGAATATGGTGGATGCGACAGAATTTCCCAGCCTAGTTCTGCAATTTTTTGACGAGTCCTCAGAATACAGTGGCATAAATGAACTTTATCAGTAGCCATGGGTACACTATCACTTCACACATAAGACTAACATGAATCAACTTTGTTTTAGTTAATTTGCCACGTCAGTATGTATACATTAAGTGATAAAAATAGAGGAGCACACATGCGCCAAATAAACATGTGCTTACGTGTCGAAACTTGTTGTGATAGAAACGGACAGAACTTTCCGGTAGACCTTATATATGTTGGGTACCTATTATGACGTGTTGACTGTTCTAGGTGATGGAGATGCAGCCAATAATAAAATAGACAGAAATCACTGTCCTCTCTGAGCTTACATTCTAGTAAAGCGGGGAAACAGGCAATAAAATAAGATAGAAAAGAATAGATATAGCACCAAGAGGGTGATGAATGGACCTGTAAAACAATAAAGGAAGAGAGGGTATAGGATGTAACAGAGATGCTACAATTTGTATAGTGTGGCCAGTGGAAGCCTGGCAGCAGAGTAAAGGTTTGAAGCAGAGAGGAGGAGGCCGAGTGGGTATCTGGTGGAAGACTCTTGCCATTGGAGAAATAAGCAAATGCAAAGAACACCAAGCCAGAGCTGGAGACAGCACAGCTGGTAGAATTCTGAACACAAGAAAAAGGAGTCAGAACATGAGGTCACAAACGTAAATGGGAGCCCATCACCATATAGACCAGGGGTCGGGAAACTTTTTGGCTGAGAGAGGCATGAACGCCACATATTTTAAAATGTAATTCCGTGAGAGCCATACAATGACCTGTGTACATTATGCATTATCTAATAAAAATTTGGTGTTGTCCTGGAGGACAGCTGTGATTGGCTCCAGCCACCCGCAACCATGAACATGAGCAGTAGGAAATGAATGGATTGTAATACATGAGAATGTTTTATATTTTTAACATTATTATTTTTATGAAAGATTTGTCTGCAAACCAGATGCAGCCGTCAAAAGAGCCACATCTGGCTCGCGAGCCATAGGTTCCCGACCCCTGATAAAGACTATTAAAAGGACTTGGGGTCTACATGGAATGGGAAGGTCGTACAGGGTTCTGACTGTAGGAAAAATATGAATTGCCTTATGTTTGAGCACAGTAGCTGCCAGGCTGAAAATGGACTGGGAAGAAGCATGGGTGGAAACCAGGAGACCAGGCAAGACGCTGTGTAGGGACTGGTAGTGGGTGGCAGTGGAGGTAGTGAGAAGCGGTCAAACTCTGGGTATATTTTGAGATTTGTGACAGATTGGGTATGTGGGTGGTGTTTGAGAAAGAGAGAGTGATGAAGCAGCCGAAAATGGGGGAAGAGTGAGCAAGGATTGATTAATGCAAGGATTCTGTCTTGAGCAATTGGACGGATGGATTCTCATTAAATGGGATATAAAAATACTATGGGAAAAGCTTTCAAAGAGCAGTATTTCAATGTTTCAGTTTTTGACATGTTAGGTTAAGCAGTAGACCCTGTGTGCCTGGAGTTCTGGAAGAAGCTCTGGGTTGGATTTACCAGCACGTACTTATGGCTGCGCTGTGAGACAAATGAGATTGCCCAACAAATTCAGACATATTCTCCCTGATGATTTTTGTGGTGAGGAGGAATTAGAAAAAGGAAACTTGCCTGACCTGTGGTGGCGCAGTGGATAAAGCGTCAACCTGGAAATGCTGAGGTTACCAGTTCGAAACCCTGGGCTTGCCTGGTCAAGGCACATATGGGAGTTGATGCTTCCAGCTCCTCCCCCACTTCTCTCTCTCTCTCTGTCTCTTCTCTCTCTGTCTCTCCCTCCCTCTCCTCTCTAAAATGAATAAATAAATAAATAAAATTTAAAAAAAAAAAAAAGAAAAAGGAAACTTAATAAAGGGCTCAGAGAGTTATAATATATAATATATATATTATATATAATAGAATATTATTCAGCCATAAAAAAGAATGAAATCTTGCAATTTCTGGCAACATGGATGGATCTAGGGCAGCGGTTCTCAACCTGTGGGTCGCAACCCCGGTGGGGTTCGAACGACCAAAACACAGGGGTGGCCTAAAGCCATCGCGACCCACAGGTTGAGAACTGCTGATCTAGGGGGTATTGTGCTCAGTAAAGTAAATGAAACAAAGCCAAATAGCATGTGATTTCACTTATATGTGCAATCTAAAAAGATAAATGAACAAACAAAACAAACTCATGGATACAGAAAACATTTTGATGGTTGGCAAATGGGAGGGGAGTTGGGGGATCAGTGAAAAGGGGAAGGAATTAAGGAGTACAAATTGACAGTTATAGAAACAGTCACAGGGATATAAAACAGAGCATAGGAAATATAGTCAGTAACATTGTAATAACTATGTCTGGGGCCAGATGAATACTAGACTTACCTGGGTAATCATTCTGTACTTATATACATATCGGATCATTATGTTATATACCTGAAACTAATGCCATATTGAATGTCAACTGCATTAGAAAAAAACAAAAGTGTTGAAAGAAAGAGAGAGAGAGAGAACATATCTATCGCCTAGAAGGCAAGGGAAGAAAGTAATTTAAAGGAGAGGCGGTGATCAACTGTGTCCAAAAATCAAGCCAGAGGAATGTCCTTGGATTTCGCAGTCTGCAGGTTGTTTCTGACCTTGATGAGATCGTTTTCAGTGGAGTGTAGGGGGGAGAGCCTGACTCGAGTGCCCTCAGTGAAGAAATGGAGGAGGGAGATTGGAAACTGTGCTCAGCTCATTCAGATGTTACTTTAGAAGGAAGGTAAGCAGCGAGGTGGCACCTGCAGCAGTCAGTCAGTCCTGAAAAGGTTGCTTTGTTTTGTGGGGGGGAGTGAACAGCCTGTTTGTAGCCTGATCTTCCTGTGCACATCTAGTAATTAGATACCTAATTACTGACAGAGATCTGTGGGGACAGGAGTTTTGCTTGGAAGTCAAGACTGCGTAAACAGATCATTTGGGCTCATAGGCTTTTGGGAAATGTCACTGCTGCCCTGGGTGACATGTGTATACTGGCATCACAGAAGGAGGGAATCAGAGGCCAGAAGGTGGATAGGACAACAGAAGAGGAAGGATGCAAATCAAATATTGCCTATTTGCATTTTTCATAGAGTTTAGGTTACCGCAGTCTCTAAGGGGTCAGTGAAAAATCTTCCACTTGCCACACAAATTTAAATAAGCTAGATGAAACCTTAACACACACACACACAAAAAAAAAATTAGTAGAATTTCTTCTTCCTTGTCCAAGCCACCTCTATGGAGAGGTCATTCTGAACGGGTTTAAAGGCAGGAGGGGAGCCCATTTTCATACCCTGGACGCTTTGGATCAGCGTGCGTTCTGTTGAGGAGCTGGAACAGTGGTTTATGTTAATTAACATATCTCCACAACACTGCTGGGGACTCTGTTACCCAGTAATGTGAATGTTCGGATGAATCAACTAATCTAGCTAACGAGCACCTACAACAGATGGTTTAAATGAATGATCAGTGTTGAAACAAGTGTAAGCCTGTATGCATTCTTGAAGACTGGATGGAGAGTCTTATTAGCCAGCACCTCCAGTGCCAGTGACTTTGGGCATCACAATTTTAGGGACTGACCTTCTTCCTTCCAGGAGTAGAGAGCTTATTTCATTCATCCAGCTCTTCATTTATACATTCAGACTGGGCTCTGCAGAGATCATTTCGGTCAGTCATGGACTGGGAGACAGACTAAGCAACTAATTAATCAAAGAGATCATGAGAGGAGCCTCCAGATCTCACTGGCATCACCTTTGAGAAGAGTCGTATTGCCTGTGTCTCCGCAGGGTAGAGTTCACATTCCTTAGGATATGGCTACCTCAGGGACAACCACAAACATTCCACAATGTAGCTTCTCTTTTTATAGCTTTAAAAAAAAAAATGATTACAGTGTAGTCTGAAACACTGGGCTGGAGGTGAAAAAGCCATGACTGTAGTACACATTGCTGTTAAGTTGTCACTTTGGGAAACACAATCTTCAAACTACTCGGTTCTTCCATTTCATATATCGATATAACATTGTGACTGTATACTTTATAAACTCGTGTGGATGTAATAGTATGCAAAACAGTCAAGTAGCTTAAGAAAAATTGTTATATAACAGCCATAGATAGTGATTTACCTTATGAGTTGTCAATTTTAAGCTTTTGTATTATATTTTGGATTAGTACTTTTTTTTCTGTTTGATTTAATATTTAAGAGATAGAATATAATAAGAGTGAAAGATATAACAAGAGAGGAAAGGAAGTTATTGCTCTTAACTTACATGAAACTGTTCATAGTATCAGTATAATAAGTTACTTTGCATAGTTGATTGGTACATTAAAATAAATCTTACTAATATGTGTTAGAATTCACTAACATGCCAAGTTGAAATTATGATTGTCACAGAAATAGTGATAAAAGTAACATTTCCACCACATTTAAAAAATTGATTTTGTTTTTCTTTTCAGGATTTATTGTGTTAAACTCTTCACTTTGGGAAGATGATTAGAAAGATAGTTCCAGGGATTCTTTTTGTACTAGGATAATCTTTCATTATTAATCTGTTTAAGTCTTCTCTGAAATCAGTTCATCAATGCTACCAATTAAAAACAGAAATCGTGTGTGCTCAATTTGAAGAATTAAAAATAATGCCTTGGGAGTAGCATTTGTTACCAGTGCTGAAAGGATTGTTGGATTTTCCAATTAAACAAGTCTCCATACTGGAAATGAGTAGTCAATTATGAAAATTATTTTTGAATAGCCAATTTGCATATCTCTAATTGTATTCATTTCTTTTGAACGATTGAATTTGGAATTTATGATGTTTTGATTGGTTACCCTTATGCCTGTGTCATTAATACTATTGCCAACAAGGTTCCCCTATGAATGGGGCTTTGAGTGCTTTCCCTTAATAAATGTTTGAATCATAGGCAGGTTTGTTTTATTTAATGAATAAAAAGTAGAGAGAGATTTACTAGCAGTTTTCAAATTTGCTCACGTGGATTTCACTGGATTGACAGCTGCATCCCTGAACTGCCCTCTACACTCACATTTGGATTTTTCCACATCAGTGAGAAGAGGCATTCAGGGTTCCCTGATGGTGGTAGTGCTGGCCACTGGCCGCAGATGCAGTTTCAGCCAGGTTGCCCTCACTATACAGCAGTGTTTGCACAATTAATGGACGATTTTATGATACTTTGCCCTTATTTTATGAAAAATGACCGGGAAATTGACCGACATTTTTGCATTAATGACAAGAAGCATAGGTCTCATATGAAACAAAATTGAGATGAAGATGAAAATAATTAAGTTAAAAGTGCTAATGTTTATTCTCATTGAAATTGGCATTCATTGGACTTAAACCAGTCAACACAGAGTCAGTCATGAGGGAAAAGAACAAAACTAAAGGCATGTGATAAGAATCAGTTATCTGTGTGCACAAGGTAAACACAAATTCTGTGGAAATATATATACTTTATCAATTTATTATGACTGTGTCTTAAAGGAAAGATATAAGTATGTATTTCCTAATGTCTATTGTTCCATTTCTGCATATTCAACTTTTATTTTTGGAACAACTTTTTAAAGAGATACTGAAGTCCTTTCAGGCTTCGTAGAAATGGGTAGAGGGTGAAGAGGCAGCCATTTCAAACTTTCAAGAGAGATAAGCAACACTGCTCTCTATTTCTGGAATAAACAAATAAACCATTAGTTATTGTCTGGCCATGGTGCTTTTGGACATAATACTGAATTGAGAGTTGTGGGTACAGTCCCATTCAAGTTTTAAATTTTCGGAGGCCATATTTTTCTTAAATCAAAGAACATAGCTAGCTAGATGCCGTCTCTGGGTGATCTGTGTGTCCTAACAAGTAATTAGTGTTTTTGGATTTGTTTGTAGCTGATTGCTGTGTTTGATGAACAAGAACCACTCCACAAGATTGAGAGCCCCGGTGGAAACCCCGCAGGCCGGCAGAGCCCGGATGCTTTCGAGACCGAAGTGGCTGCCCAACTGGCTGCATTTAAACCGATTGGAGGGGAAATTGAAGTAACCCCTTCTGCTCTGAAATTAGGTATGTGTATTTCTTGTGGTATGTTTTCTACCTGGTTTACAAGGTGATGTTTTTATATCACCTTGCTATGAGTTGCTTCACCTTTGAGGCTTGTTAGTATCTTTCTTTAAAATATGTATGTATATATACATATATGGGGATTTTTTTCTACAGTATTATTTTTTTTTTACATAGCGATTTGCAGTTGTTAAAGTCAGGCAAGAGGATGCCTTCTTTTTTTTTTTTCTTGAATTGCCGGTGAATCTAATCTGAATGGTGTGCTCTTGAAATGTGCCAGGGAAGAGGTTGGAATGAATGCAAGTGGTGAGGTTTATCTGTAGCCTATGAGGATCACTTTAAAAAGACAGAGTCCCTGAAAACACCATTTGGAATAAACTAAGCATGATCAAGGAATCCAGACTAGAAATAAAGTTCACTTTCTAGTTTAGCCTTCTTCTTTTTCTCCCCAAACTACATATCTCAGAGTTTGGGGAAAACATTTTGAAGTTAGTTTGTTAATTTTGCCCTGATGGCTTGCTTATTCAAACCAGAGCAATTCACCCAGTGATTTTGCTCGGAATTCTCTATCTGTTATATTTGTTTGAAGGTGTGGGTTGAAGGAGAAAATAAGCATCCTTCTCAAGTTTCAGGGAATTTACAGCTGTAAGAGAAATAGCGTGTCAGTTTTGGTGATACCTCTTGGAAGATAAATTTAGGTCAGTTTAACAGCATGATGTGTTTGAAAACTTCAATATTTTGGTATTTAAAACAATTTTTTTATTCTTGTTGAATGTATGCCTACATTTTGAGACAGCTTGAAGCACCTATTGTAGGTTAAATCTCAAGCTAGAACAGAGGCTTTTTCCACTGTGCTTTTTAAAAGCAAAGCATATGCTTAAAATTGTGAAAATTGTACATAGTACCAGCTTCTTGCATTTGAAATCAAATATGTCAAGTTTATTCTGTATACCACAATACTCAATATCCATATTTTACCGTCAGTTTCTGGAAAGCATCTGTAGTGCCCCTTTTAGAATAACCAAGTGGAAATAGATGATCTGTGGCCTTCATGCTTTTCCTCTGTCTTTGAAAACCAGCGAGTGAAGCCGTCCGCTGGAACCCAGATATCGGCGGCTTGGTGGCAGCTTCTCTTCATCGGAAGCCAATGTTTGTAGCTTCAACAGTCTCACAGCCCTGTCATTCATTTGCATAATGATGCCTTTTTATCCATCATGCAAATGGTACGGAGGAAAATTAGGCAATAAGGGAAGACGAAAGGAGAAAGTTGCTCTTGCTCGTTTTAATATTCTATTTATAAGCAAGTACTGTGGCTTCAGGAGGCTGAACCTCGGAGTACCCGTGTGTCTGGAAGTTTATTTCTACCTTTCTCTTACAAGCATTCTCAGAGAAACAAGGTTTGTTTTTCTTCAGCTTGTTCATAGTTTCTATTGCGGAACCAGCTGAGCCGCGTAACATGGAATGCAGGGAGAAAAGGAAGCTGAGGTGTCTCTTTACAAGGGCTTCAAGTCCCGTGTCCCCTAGTGCTGTCCATTAAAGGATGAGATCGGCCAAACTTCACCATTAGGTGATCAGTACTGCCTTCTGGTTACTTGGCCTGAAAACAAGGCATCATCTCCAGTTCCCTTTCCTTCCCACCATCTCCACTTTCTTGAGCCTTCATGCTCGTGAGCATCGCAGCAAGCCAGAGCGTTATCATTAATCAGGCTCTTGCCAAAGGCCTCCAACTGACCTCTTGCTGTCTGGTGCTGCTTTCTCCAGTCCTGCTCCTGCCAGAGCTGCCCTTCGGAATCCCAAATCTGATTATAGAACTGTCTTGCTTAACAACTTCCAGTGGCTTCCTCTTTCTTGCGCAGAGAACCACCCCAAACTCATTAGTGAGCTGATGCAGACGGCTCCTCAGAATTAGCGGGAGGAATTTGGGCAGGGATGGATGGTGACAAAAGTCACCCCTAGGTATCCTGATGGTCCTATCAGACTATGTGCTTTTCATATTTGGAACTTTAAAAGCAAAGAAAAAAACCCCTATATTTTTGGAGTTTCTTAGAGAACTTAAAGAAGGAAGCGACATATTTAGCTTTGGTTTCTACTCATTCTGTTTGCTTTCTTTTTGTTGCCTGCAGGGCAGGGTAGTTGTAGGTTGGGCAAGTGTCATCTCGGGATGGAGGGAGACACAGGGCAGCTGACCACATTCCCGGCTCCTCCCAGAGTTGTGCTGTCTGGTCAACCCTTAGATCTGTTTTCAGGAAGAGTGGGAGGGGTGGTTGGAAAACACAGCATTGTGTCCCTGAGATTCATCAATACGCTATGTACATCAGATGCCAAACGCCAAGCCCCGCCCCTTAGTCTCTGCTCCACATTCAGCTCTCCAAAGCCACTGAAACCGGTGCTACTTCTCACGGAACTCATACTCTTAGGGTGGCTTATTCTACTGGTTTTTCTTTCTTGAGACCCATTCAGGAAGATGGGAATTTAATCTTTATCAGCTCTCATGCTTAGCTCACGTAAGGAAACACAATTGAATAAATATTAGGAATCAAGACATTTTTATGATTGGGTCACATTAATTACCACTTTTTTTTACTGATATCTGGAATTAAAATATACTCAATTATTCAGTATAATTTTTATATCTCTTTTTTAAACACAAGTTAATCATCGACAGTGTTCTGTTAAAAACCAGTGTATCTGGTAAGATGAATATTTATGCATGAAATATACACGAAGTTCACATTCACAGGCTCTTCATGATCTGGCTGCTTCCTCTCTGCACACTTGTATTCCAGCCACACTTATAAGTTACCTTAACACGCAGCCACTCTGAACCACTTACCATTCCTCCAAATTGCCACTTTTGTTTCTTTTAAACCTTTGTGCCTTTATAAGTACTTGTTCCCTTTAGCTGGCTCACCCCTTTTGTCTCTTGACTACTTGGTGAATTTATGCACCTTTTAAGCTCAACCTCAAATATAACATTGTTTTTGATGCCTTGTCCAAATCTTCAAGGTAGTACAGTAGATGTGCAATCTTTATTCAACAATGAAATGTTACAAAATGCACAGTAGAAATCTTCTACTAACCTAAAAGAATTTATAGTTTTGTACCATGTAAGCTAATGGGGTATATTTTTAATTTGTAAGAGGACTTTTAAATCAAGTGGGCAACCACATAATTCCAACTTCATTCATCTAAATTATTTCCTACCATTTATTTTCTAATGGATTTTCTAATGCAATGCTAAATGACTAAGTCCTGATTCAGCGCTAATTAGCAAAACATTCTAACACTTTAAGGTTCTGTTTCTAAAATTGGTTGATGCTATTCACTATGTAGCCTAGAGATTGCTAAATAATCTATTTAAAGGAAGAGACTTGGTGGAACAAACACCGGGCAGAATAGCACAGAATCATATTCACACTTTAAAATTACCTAGTTCAGGAATTGTCCAAGTCGTCTTTTTAAAAAATACTTATTAACGTATTTTATTTAACCCAACATACTTGAAATACTTTAACATGTAGTCAATATAAAAAGTAATGAGATACTTTATCTTTTCTTGTATTGCCGTTTTTATTGAATTTATTGGGGTGACATTGATTAACAAAACTATACAAGTTTCAAGTGCACAAATCAATAAACATCATCTGCAGACTGCATTGTGAGCCCATTGCTCCAAGAAAAGTCTCTTTCTGTCCTAATTATTCCCCATTTTCCCACTTACACCCCCTACCTCCTTTTTCCTCTTGCTATCACTGTACTGTTGTCTCTGTCTATGGGTCATATATATGTATGTATGTGTATATACACACATATACATACATACATACATATATATCTACATTTTTTTTTGCTTAATCACTTCATCTTTTTTCACCCAGCCCATAACGCCTCATTCTGTGATAGCTGTTGTACATATGATTCCATATATAAGTGAGATGATATGGTAATCTTTCTCTGTCTGGCTTATTTTACTTAACATAATATTCTCCAGGTCCATCCATGCTATCAAAAGAAGGTAAGATTTCCTTCTTATTTATAGCCAAGTAGTATTCTGTTATATAATATACCTCAGCTTTTTTTATCTACTCATCTATCGTTAGGCACTTGGGTTGTTTCCAGATCTTGGTTATTGTAAATATTGCTGCAATGAACATAGAAGTGCATATAGTCTTTCAAATTAGTGTTTTGGGTTTCTTTGGATGTATTCCCAGAAGTGGAATCACTGGGTCAATTTTGAGAAAGAACAAAGTTGGAAATATCACACTACCAGGTATCAAACTATACTACGAGTCCATAGTAATCAAAACAGTCTGGTATTGGCTTAGAAAGAGGCATAGGGATCAATTGAACAGAATAGAGAGACTGGAAATAAAGCCAGACCCTATAGAAGTTCACGTAGCCGTGTTCCTAGAGACGTCATTTAACCTTTATCTATCAGGGCCACTTTTTTCCACCCTCCACCCCACCACCCCAAAAAGTGGGACACATTTGCTATTTCATAGAAGTGAATATTCTTATCTGAGACCAACCAGGTCACTTCCTGCTGTGTCACACTTTTCTCATCTATAAAATAAGCTTTTCTTGCTCTTCTGGGGCGGGATTGTCCCAGGAGAATTTCATTAATGCCCAGCCGAGTTCGACTTCTACTCCGACTCCATGCCCCTGTCAGTTTTTCTCCCCTGGCCCCAGCTAATTAGTAGTTTTATTTTAGGCATGTTGATAATTTTTGTCAATACTTCTTGACTGAAATTTGCTATTTTGGGTTCAAGCTTCCATGAGAAAATACTTCTTTGGTTATAATTATTTTAGTAATTTAATTCAAACAGCCTGTCAGAATAAGAAGAAAGAAATCCTTTAAACTTGGTTGTTGCCACTCTGTGATTTATATTACCCAGATATAAAGCAATCTGATTAAAGTTTGGAGTTGAAATATTATCTTTATTCTCCTCTAGTGTGTTAAACTTTGAAGATGAGCTTCTTTATATTTGAAAGTGAGTCTTGTTTTTGAGACTTGAAAGCCGAAAGGTGCCTCAGATGCTGTATTGTTTCCATGTGTGTTTCTGCTGCTTCAAAACTGAAATGGAAATTATGATTGTGTGTTTGTTTTAATTATTTTCAAAACACCGAGTTCCTTGCTCTTTATTTTCAGTAGTTCTCAGAAAGTATTGTATAGCCATAGATTAGTGTTAGAAATCGTGACTGTTTTCTTCTGATTTTGGTAATTTACTGCATAAGGGAAGCATATGGGAACATTTGTCTGAATTTTTTGACGAAACCAAATCCCTTTATGGCACTGATCTTCAGGGGAAAAAATAAAGAAGGGGGAAGTTTATTCCTTTAATTAGGCTGCAGTATGTAAGTAGCTGCTGTGCCCATAATGTGAGTTTAAGTATTGGCATCTGATCCTAGACAAACACGCTCACACCACACACATAGCAGAACTAAAGCTCAGGGCTGGGCTGGGCTTCTGCCGGAGCCTTTGAATTCCAACTACAAAGCACCCAAGCATGTGAGGGCTCCTTGTTGCTGGAAGCTCTCTGCTGTGTGCCGTGAATCTCAGAGCTGAAATTACCAAGGAACTGAGGTCATTTGCTTGGATGAATCCATAAGTCATAATTTGGTCAGTGAGTTTCATCCTATTTGTTTCCTGTTGCGGCTGATTATTCAAAGTTAACAGCTAGCTATAGCATAGCTTTTCTTTCTTTTCTTTTTTCTTCACCAGGAGCCTGGCATTTTTCCCCCGTGAAGGCTTAGATGAATGATGTTGTAATTAGCTATGGTAACCTTCCCAGGCTATCATCAATCAGTCATAGCCACATAGTCAACAAAGTGTGCGCGAGCTTTCTGCTACGACGGTAACTAAAGCAAGACTAAGGGAGTCCCAGTAAAGCAGGACTAAGGGCGTCCCAGCATCACCAACCCATTTCTGGCACCGTTCTTCTTTTGCTATTGTGGCATTGGGTTTTATTTTAGTTTCTTGTCAGAGTAGGCAAAATGTTGCTTTGGTGTTGGGGGGGGGGGTGCCGATGGAAGATCATATTATACATTAAATATTTAACAAATTTTTAATACTCTGGAAAAGGGCCCGAAGGTACTTGGTTAAATGAAAGAATAAAATCAATACCTAAAGACAAGCAACTCCTAAAAAAATATTAAAATTACCACACAGGAGTGGTTTTTGTTTGTGTCAGCTAGGTACAAATGTGAATGATCATTCGAATACGAACATTTCAATATACCCGGCGTTGCCGCCTCTGAGTGCTTACAGACCGACGGTGGATGTGCGCACACTTCATAACATTTTGTCAAAATAAGATGAGTCGAGCTTGAAAATATTTTATATTCTTATGAATGTCTTTAGTGTGAGATATCACTTTATTAAATTACAAAATGTTAAGCAAGAAAAAATTTCAAAATGTTCATCATCTTAACAATACTACATTTTCAGTTTTCTATCCAGTTTTTCTTTGTATTTTAGTCTTAATTCAGTTTTCTTCTCTGCTACCGACTTTATTTCTCCTTTCGTCTCTTTAATTTTGTGTACTTCTATCTAATGGCTAAATGTAGTAACTAAATTGTTACTAGGTTGATTACACTCGGACAAAAAATATTGAAGGGAATTTGTCATTTACCCAAAACTAAAATAGCATATTTAAACCAAGCATCGATTCTTTTTCTTTTCCAGCTGTATTTTCTAAGTTGATTATACGACCTCAGAACAAGCAAACAAACAAACAAACAAAAGCAGCGAGTTCACCATCTCCCTGTTGGCCCCTTGCCCGTGCAGAACTCACACTGAGACAGTCTGCAATCCTCTCACAAACAAGCGGAACGAAAGGTCACCTTCCTGCTGCTCGCTTGGTATTAGACCCCTGGGTTTTCAAGCCTCTTCTGCAGATTACTTTAAATAGTAGGACCAGTGAAGCCATGTTTGCAGATGTCTAGTCCCTGAGTAGTGAAAATATTTCGGCCACACTGTCATATTCAGCTCTTTGTAGGTACCTGGACCACTGGTGGAATGATTTGCAGTTTGTCCTTTTAATAAAAGACTTCGCCACACACACACACACACACACACACACACACCCCATAGTCACTTCTTCCGTTTCCCACCTACCATTACAAGCCTCATCTTTCTTTCTTGTAACTAGTCCCAACTTATCTGTCCGTCTGTCTGGGTAGTCTGAGACAGCCAAACAGGACCAAGTAGGATAACCCTTCATCCTTCAAAGATAAGTGCTGCTTTCCAGAGCCTGCTAGGTTTCACGTGTCTATTACAAATGCTTTCAAAGTACTTACCTGTCTTAAACCCTTTTTAATGACATCACTCAGATGTTTATACGCATAAAGTTTTGTGGCCATAAAATAGATTACCTTTCTCATAAATTGCTAATTACACCTAAACAGATTATTTATAATAACTATGCTGATTTTCTTTTGCAGTTTGAAGTTCAAGAATCTTGTTAATAATTCAATGTGTGGCAAAGCCTTTCTTCCTTTTTCTTTTCTTTTTTTTTTTTGCACTAACAACTTAAATACAAGGTTTTAGCCTTTGGGATTCCTTCTGTGTGTGTGCGTGTGTGTCTGTGTGTGTGTGGTTTTTTTTTTTTCCTTTTTCTTTCTGCCCAGATGGGCAGGGGGGAAAAAAATCCACTAATTTAATTATTTACAGAAGATCCATCTTAAGGACAAGTCACTCAGAGTTGGACACGCTTTTATGACTGGCTCAGGGTTTTCTCATTTGCTTTATCTGATAAAGCCATATGATAAATTATGCCTCAGTATACGCACATTTGGTTATTTCCTTGCTCTATACCCAGTTTGAAATTTTACTAAGATCCTGATTCGGCCCAATAAAAGTAAGAAATACTGAAACAGCTTGATCTGTTCATTCTCACATTCCGAGGTGATAAGGAAAGGTGACAGTCTTTGCTAGCAATTGCCATAAGAAAAGCTATCTCTCTTGTGTTTGCCCTTTGTTAATGTTTACCAGATAAAAGGAGACAACCTCCCAGATATCACCACCACACCCTGTCAGTTTATCATTGAAACAATGCATCCATCATATGGTGCACAGAAAATGGTTCTTGCTCAGTTTATTCGTGGACTTAATAAGAAAAATCTTGATAGCGATCAGAAAATACAGGTAACCCTCTAAAAATACCAAAAAAAAAAAAATCTGATTATCCTTCAGTATAAAAATGAGTCTCTGTTAAACGCCTCAAACTCCTTTACATATGGAAGAAATTTGGGGCTTTATGTTTTTTTTTTTCCTGTGTGTAAAATTAAAGGAAATGATGTGGTACATCTTGCTTATTTTCTTTTTGTTTATGTGGAAAACTTGGCTATGATTACTTAAAGCATGTATGTAGAAGATGGCATGACCAAGGAAAATAAATGAGGAGGCTTTTTGCCTTACCACAACCTCTTTAAAATCATAACACTTGTATTTGGTGTTTTAAGATAATCTGGACAAAAAGAAGCCATTACTTCAGCGTCCATATTTCTTGAAATTATTAGTGAGAATGGTGTTCTGTATCCTTTCTCCCTATTTGTTCTGAAAAATGGCATGGATAGTAGCAAGCTGAATGGCTTTGTGTCATCTGGTTCTAAATAATGGTGATGATCAATTAAACTTTTCTTGTGTTTTTAAAACAAATAGACTTTCTACCCTAGGGATCTAAAATCATGAAGCAAAGTTCTTATTTTAGTCACAGTTCAGGAATAATGTCCTTTGACCTCAGGACTTTAGTTTGGTGTTACAGTTAACTTCCACTATAGCAAAACTCGGCATTTGTACAACTAACGTCTGCTCTGTTTCGATGATTAAGCTTAAGAGTGTAGCTATGGAAATCAGTATATCTGATGTCAGTGCTAGAGAAGATGGTGGCGTGCTTGTCACTGACTTTAGTTAATCAATAATCGTTTATTGCTGGCCCAATAGATGAAAAGTATTATGCGAGGCTCCTAGAGGAATATACAATATCACAAGTCATGAACTCATTTCCAAGCAGCTTGCAATCTAGTTGACTTAAAATAAATTGCTGAGTGAGTCTCTTAACTTGGTTAGGTTTCCATTTCTACAGTTTATGACTGTTGTTATAATAATACAGAGCATACAATTACAAAACCTGAGGACAGTAAAAGATCTTACGTCGTAAGTAAATTTAGATGTACATAAAAGCTTTATGTGTTTTCTATTAGTCATGTGCAGTGTCTCTTCATAGCTTTGTTAATTGTCTTTTAGTTGAGGCTTTGGTTGATGAAGAAGTTCATGGAAATGGTAAAACTTCAGGTTTATGGACTATCTGTGATTCTACAGTTTTCGTTGACTCTATTTTGGGCTCTGTGGGTTTTGCGTCCTAGTAGGTGACAAGAAATAACTAAATTTGAAGTATTTCCACTACCACTAACAATGTCCTTGCTGCCCAAGATGGGTCTCCAAGAACCTAATGAGTTGATGGGTGAATAATTCTCTGGCCATTCATTTTTTAATTTTCTCTTTGAAGATTTTCCAGTCAAATGTACTTTTAATTATAGGTAGCAAGTTGGAAATAGAACTTCTCTCCTGGTGAGTTCAGCAAACACACTGTTCAAAAGAATTAGTTGTGCTCTAAGCAGGAAGTAGATGTTAATGACCCACTCCTCATTTCTTTTTCACTGAGTACAACTTGTATTACAGATTAGACTCCCAAGGGTGATCTTTTCTTCTCTGAATCTTTAGGCTATCCCTCAGCCTAATTTATTTACATGATACATAAAACTTGAGAAAGTTCTATTTTCAGTCCCTCTATTTTTCTGACTCAAAACACCATTCTTCAGTTGAGTGCCCAAGTGTCTAAACATGATTATCATGTAAGTCAGGTTGCGAACCTATGGCTCGCGAGCCAAATATGGCTCTTTTGATGGCTGCATCTAGCTCACAGACAAATCTTTACTAAAAAAATAATAACGTTAAAAATATAAAACATTCTCATGTATTACAATCCATTCATTTCCTACTGCTCATTTTCATGGTTGCGGGTGCCTGGAGCCAATCACAGCTGTCCTCCGGGGCAACACCAAATTTTTATTGGATAATGAGTAACGTACATGGGCCATTGTGAGGTCAGGAAGTAAACTTCCCTCCTTTTAATCAAGTAGTCAGCTAGCTAATTGCAGAAACCCTTTTGACAAAGAAGATGGCTAAAAGAAAAAAGATGAGGAGTATCATACTTTTCAGCAGGAATGGACAGAGGAATTCGCCTTTGTGAAGAGAGCAGGTTTTGCAGTGTGTCTAATATACAATGATAAAATTGCATTGATGAAACGGTCAAATATAAAGCGGCACTTCGACACACACCATACTACATTTACATCGAAATATCCAGCGGGGGACAGCAGGAAGAAAGCATGTCAAGAGCTACTGTGCAGAGTGCAAGCTAGTCAGCAGCAACTCCGTGTTTGACCCCAACAAGGTGACTGGAATTCGGCTACCTTTGCTGGTGCTTTAGCAATTGTGAGAAACGGAAAGCCATTCACAGGTGGGGAGTATGCCAAAACATTCATGCTTGATGTTGCCAATGAACTTTTTGACAACTTTTCGGATAAAGACAAGATAATCAAATGAATAAAAGACATGCCTCTGTCAGCAAGAACTGTTCATGATTGTACCATCATGATGGCAAATCAAATTGAGGCAACACAAGTGAAAGACATAAATGCAGGACCATTCTTTTCTCTCACTTTGGATGAGTCAACAGATGTAAGCCATTTATCCCAGTTCAGCATGATTGCAAGGTATGCTGTCGGTGACACACTATGTGAGGTGACACACATGTTTTGCCTATGAAAGAGACAACAAGAGGGGAGGATTTATTCAAGTCTTTCACTGAGTTCGCTAAAGAAAAATATCTACCAATGAATAAACTTATTTTGTGTGTACTGATAGTGCTCCATGCATGGTGGGAAAACACAGAGGATTCATAGTGCTTCTTCATGAACATGAAAAGAGACCCATCCTAAGTTTTCACTGCATCCTACATCAGGAGGCGCTTTGTGCTCAGATGTGTGTCAAGCAGCTTGGTGAGGTGATGTCGCTGGTCATTCAGGAGATCAACGTTATTGTTGCCCAAGCTTTAAATGCTCGCCAGTTTAAAACACTGCTGGATGAAGTTGGGAATAATTTTCCTGGTCTGCTTCTGCACAGCAATGTGCGTTGGTTGTCAAGAGGGAAGGTGCTCAGCCATTTTGCAGCTTGTCTGAGCGAAATCCAGACTTTTCTTGAAATGAAAAACATCGATCAGGCTCTGGCCGCTTGGCTCAGTGGTAGAGCATTGGCCTGGCATGCAGGAATCCCAGGTTCGATTCCCGGCCAGGGCACACAGGAGAGGTGCCCATCTGCTTATCCACCCCTCCCCCTCTCCTTCCTCTCTGTCTCTCTCTTCCCCTCCCGTAGCCAAGGCTCCATTGGAGCAAAGTTTGCCCGGGTGCTGAGGATGGCTCTGTGGCCTCTGTCTCAGGCATGAGAATGGCTCTGATTGCAGCAGAGCGATGCCCCAAGATGGGCAGAGCATTGCCCCCTGGTGGGCGTGCCAGGTGGATCCCGGTTGGGCGCATGCGGGAGTCTGTCTGACTGCCTCCCCGTTTCCAGCTTTGGAAAAATACAAAAAAAAAAAAAAGAAAAAAGAAAAACATCGAGCATCCTGAGTTGGCTAACACTGAGTGGCTCCTGAAGTTCTATCTCGTGGACATGACTGAACATCTGAACCAGCTCAATGTGAAAATGTAAGGCGTTGGAAATACAGTCTTATCCCTTGAACAAGCAGTGTTTGCATTTGAAAACAAGCTGAAACTCTTCATTGCCGACATTGAAACAGGTCATTTACTACACTTTGAAAAACTGGGAGAGTTTAAAGATGTATGCACAGCAAGTGACCCTGCTCAACATCTTGATCTCCAGCAGCTAGTGGGCTTCACATCTAATCTCCTGCAGTCATTCATAGCATGCTTTGGAAAATTTCGTGAGCACACTCATCTTTTTAAGTTCATCACCCATCCACACGAGTGTGCAGTAAACAGCGCCGACCTGAGTTACATCCCTGGTGTCTCCGTCAGAGATTTTGAGCTATAAGCTGTTGACCTGAAGGCCTCAGACATGTGAGTGAATAAGTTCAAGTCACTGAATGAAGATTTGGAAAGACTTGCACGACAGCAAGCAGAGTTGGCGAGCAAACACAAGAGGAGAGAAATGAAAAAACTTCAACCCGCGGACCAGCTGATTGTCAAAATTTGCAACGCGCTTCCAGTCACATATGACACATTGCAGCATGTGAGTATTGCTATACTGACAATGTTTGGCTCTACATATGCATGTGAGCAGTCTTTCTCACATATAAAGAACGCTAAGACCAACCTACGATCACATTTAACGGATGGAAGTTTCAACGCCTGCATGAAGCTTAACCTCACCACGTATCAACCAGACTACAAAGCCATTAGCAAAACCATGCAGCACCAGAAGTCACATTAATGGTAAGAATTACTTTATTCATCATTGGTTAGCAACAGCATAACAACATGATTAAAAAGAATTCAGAGACTTATTGTACTTTAAAAGTGTTGGTCTTACATAAAATGTACACATTTACTTGTATTTATTTAGTGTTAAACATATTGTATGTCTCTCATGGAATTACATTTTAAAATATGTGGTGCTCATGGCTCTCTCAGCCAAAAAGTTTCCCTGTAAGTGAATCTCTCTACATTGTGGACTGTATTGACAAGGAGCATCTTGACCACCTCACAAGATTTCCTCAGAGAAGTCTGGAGAATGAGTTTTCTGTTTTTTCTCCTTTTCAGACTAGTCAGCACCTTCTTCAAAAACTCAAAAATTAATTTTCTTTTAAAAACTTCCTAGATTACCTTATTGCCTTACTTTTAAAATTATGTTTGTTATTTGTTTTGTGGTTGTCATATACTTGATATGATTATATTTTGTCTTACAAGGTGAAAAGTTATAGGAGGTTAGGCAAAATTCTTGTCTATAATTCCCATTTCCTTAAAAATTGGTTCTTTTCTCAGTGCCTAAAATATAACCTGAATATATTTGACTTCATCTCTTCTCTACGATCTTAGTTGAGCAAGTAGGTAATGCATTATTTCCAAAAAAAAATAAGAGTTGGAGAAGGGTACAGATTATATATAACATTTACATTACAGCAGTATAGTATAAAAATTATGAGCATAAGCCACGGAGTAAGACTGCATAAGTCACATATGGTTCTACCCTTTATAAGTTGAGTGATTTTATGCAATTTATTTATCCTCCCTCTGTCTCAATTTTCTCATCTGCAAAATGGCTAGTATTTGTAGTAATGGGCTAATGGAGGGTGAGAATCAAAAGCATTCATATATATGTAGATATAAAACACTTAAAGTAGTGCTGCCAGGCCCTGGCCGGTTGGCTCAGCGGTGGAGCATCAGCCTGGCATGCGGGAGTCCTGGGTTCGATTCCCAGCCAGGGCACACAGGAGAAGCGCCCATCTGCTTCTCTACCCCTCCCCCTCTCCTTCTTCTCTGTCTCTCCCTTCCCCTCCCACAGCTGAGGCTCCATTGAAGCAAAAGATGGCCTGGGCTCTGGGGATGGCTCCATGGCATCTGCCCCGGGAGCTAGATTGGCTGTGGTCGCAACAGAGCAACGCCCCGGATGGGCAGAGCATCGCCCCCTGGTGGATGTGCCTGGTGGATCCCGGTCGGGCTCATGCGGGAGTCTGTCTGCCTCCCCATTTCCAGCTTCGGATAAATGGAAAAAAAAAAAAAAGTAGTGCTGCCAAACATGGAAAATGACTGCTATTTACTATTATTATTTTCACCATTATATTTATTATTGGGGAAAATTATAAAATCTCCTTGTGTTTTTTTAATTGATATTTTGATGTGGTCTTTTGTCTTCCCATTTTCCCATTTTCAACTCTCCACCAGAAACACCATATTCTCTCTTTTTCATCATGGAGATTCTTTTCATAATGTTTCATAATGGAGATTTGGTCATCTTGTGGCTTCCTATAAGCCAAAACAATGAGTTTGTTCTTCCTCTCTTCAGACTTACAAGATAAATGGTAAAATTGTTTATTGAAGCCAAAACAATTTTCAAGGACATTAATCAAAATAGTATAATTGCTGCAGTGTTTTCAAATTATACCTTTGTGCTTGTTTCTAGAGATTTTAGAAGGGTAATTGCTTTGATGCTTTTTATCTCTACTTAACTCAAGTATTTACTTTCATGCCCTCATCCTGATTCAGCATATTGTTCATAAGAATATTCTTTTATAACTGATAAATGCATGCTGTTCATGTCTGACAATACTTGACACAAGGGAATAACAATTTATTTTTAATGTTGTTCCACTCACCCAGCTGACCTAGAATTCCATATCAGTCAGGGTGCCGACAGGAAACAGATGGCATGCACAAAGGTGTAATTGAAGGAAATTTTAGAACAGGGTTATTTATGAAAGAGAGGCACTCATGTTCTAAAAAGATTGGAGAATTCTTACCAGCACAGGCCCGAAAAGGGGAAGGGGAGAAAATTCATCCCAATCTGGTGACGGCTGTGGGTGTGGGAGGAAGGTCCTTGGAGGACCAGACCCTGCAACCTAATGTTGTCCAGCGCTGCTCCTTTAAAAGGTGGAAGGCAGAGATGGAGACAGCAGGGATACACTCCCCAATATCCCTCTCTTCCTACCTGCTCATCTCCTGCTGGTTCTCTCTCATGGCCAAACCCTCCAGCAGCCAGAGGGAGCCTGGCTGTGGGATCCTCCAGGTCCTGGGGGGGAAGTCAGCCCCCGGGGGCCAGAGCTGGGCTTAGAGAACTGGGGAGTGGCTGTGGGACCCTCCAAGTGCTGGGGGGAAGTCAGCCTCTGGGGGCCAGAGCTGGGCTTAGAGAACTAGGGAGTGGCTCTGTGTAGCAGTATGGACATCAGCCACCACAAATACCAAGTCTGTGTGTCCCTTAGATGACTTCTAATTTTTTTAAAATAAGGTACTGCTAGGGATCAATAATGCTTTATAGTTAGCAAACTGTTGATTATATATTTGGCATGGAACTTACCTATTGAAATATAGAAATCATTAAAATATACTTTTTTCCCCTCAAGATGTTCACAATTCAATGCAATAGTTCTCATCATTTTTCATTTTTTTTAATTGAGGCATAGCATAGGTGATGTTTACATATACAATGCACTGAATGGAGTGTCCACCTTTATGTGATGGCACCTTTTTGCTGACTCTAATTTCACCACCTTTATGACTCAGCGAAGCACATCGGCTTTCAGGTCACAAAAAGTGCACTGAATCTATTTCTTTTGTGTCTCCTCCTTCCCAAATGGTAATAGTAGTGGCAGGTTTAAATAAAAGTACAGTGGTATTGGATTTATAAAAGCTCTGGATATGGGAAGAGAGGAAAATGGAAAGTGAATAGAACCAGAGGAACAGATGACTCAGACGTTAGGCTGCCCTCAAGTAAAGCCTTTTCCTTTTGGTGTGGAGGGAGGGCCTGAGATGAACACCTGTCTCCCTGCTCCACGTGCGTGCTTGCTAAACTAAGCCCCTTCCTTGAACGTGCTTCATCATGTCAGAGGTGAGGTTCATTCAGCAAAGACCAATGTGTCAGCAACAAAAACTGAAGCTATTTGTTACTTACAAGCAACTGAGTTTTTTATTCAGAACTACGAATGGGCAGCCACCCTTCACCAGACGTTTAAGGAAACAACAACTGACAAAATGATGCTATGGTAGATGATAAGACACCTTGGAGAAGAACAACAACAACAAAAAGCTGGAGGAGCTACTTTACCAGATTCCAAGATTTCTGAAATTATTGTTTTTGATCCAGTGTGCTTTCGGTACAAGGACAGATGAATGACATAGAGCAGAAATTTCCAGCATCAGACCCTCACAGTTTTATGCTGACACTGCTGTTCAGTATCCCAATCCCTACCTTACATCTTATATAAAAAAAAATCAATACTACATATACTATAGATCTAAAGTGTCAGGGTGAAAAAAAATTTTGGAAAGACATTAAATGGGAATATATGCATAAATTTAGAGCTAGGCTTATTTTTAAAACAGGACATAAAAAGTGCTAGCTGTAGTAAATATTTTAGTAAATTGAATTATGTTAAATAAAAGAACTTCTTTTCATTAAACCAGCGTTTTCCAACTGCCAGTATGCGGACCAGTGCCAGTCCGCCAGAAACTTCACGCCATTCTATGAAAGAGTTAACCCTCCTGATGTTGTATGAAGACTACAGACCCAGGGACCTTAGTCACATTCGCTTGTGCTCAGGGTGATCGCCACTTACCAGCCTGCTTCATCTATGAAAATACTATTGAGGTTGTCTTAGGTATCTTTGGAACGCGTAGGCTCGCTCATTTGGCCAGCCTTTTGCGCTGTGCAGAGCATTTACTGGAAGACTATCCATCTCTCAGTGGCAAAGCTATTAAATTTTTTATCATATATATATTACTACCTACTTGTGTGAGAAGACTTTTTTGGCACCCTTGCTAATAAAAAGCAAACAGAGAAACCGAAGGGATGGCAACGCGGTGCTTCTCTCGGAAACAGGGCTGCAGCCCCGGTTTGCAAGTGTTCCCGCAAAGCAGCAGCAGCAGGCTCTGCGCCGGCCTTGCTTCCGTTACATAATGCTCTCTAGAAATTTCAGTTGTGTTCTATTAAGAAAAATATATTCTTTTTCTGCTTGGTTACTTTAGAGAATTTTCACTTTATAGTATTATAATTAAAAGATATTGCACGAAATACTAATAATGTTTTTTTAAATTTTTATTTATTTATTTTTAGATTTTATTTATTAATTTTAGAGAGAGGAGTCAGAGAGAGAAAGAGAGAGAGAGAGAAGGGAGGGAGGAGCAGAAAGCATCAACTCCCATATGTGCCTTGACCAGGGAAGCCCGGGGCTTTGAACCGGCAACCTCAGTGTTCCAAGTTGATGCTTTTACCCATTGAGCCACCACAGGTCAGGCACTAATAATGTTTTTTATTTCTGCCTTCGCGGTGCCTGAAATAATTATCTTATTTTTACTGGCCCCATGTGTAAAAAGGTTGAAAACCACTGTATTAAAAGATAACCTTAAAAGAGTAAAAAAAAAAAAAAAAGAAAAGTTGTCTGAGAAGATAATTGTAATACATGTATCTGATAAAAGGCCATGCCCGGTGTATATTGAGATCTTCCAGAAATGACAAGAGAAAAGGAGACAACTAAGTAGAAAAACAGAAAAGAACTCTAATTGGCATTTCATAAAATAGATATTTAAATATATATATTAAACGGTGCTGGACTGCCTTAAGCTTCACAGAGAGCCACAGTAAAATCACATTGCAAGTTTGACAAAATAAATAACATAGTATTTTTTTTATTTTGTTTAGAAAATTAAATTTAACAGGGTGACGTTGATCAATAAGATTACATAGATTGTATATGAACTAAATGTGCATGAGTCCACACTGATACAGAAAATGATATTGAATAAATAAATAAAGGCAGTGGATGGGGAGGAACAAATCTTTCTTAGAAGAATTCCAAATAATGCATATAGGTCTTCCTTTTTCCATGAGTGTGGGCTGCACCTGGTGACTCACTTCCAAAGAACAGGATATGCAAAAAGAAAATAAATAAAGGTACAATGGTGAAAGCTGGCCAGCACTACCTGAACAAGCTGATCATGATCGCTATCACCAGGGAGAAGTAAGTTGAGTCATGTTCCTGGATATGATGTCATGAACAGAGCACTTTACCTCAACGGTATTTGTCCCCAAAAATCCATAACCCCAGGTTAATCTTGAGAAAAAACATTAGGCAAGCCTGACCAGGCAGTGGCACAGTGGATAGAGCGTCGGACTGGGATGCAGAGGACCCAGGTTCGAGACCCCGAGGTCGCCAGCTTGAGCGCGGGCTCATCTGGTTTGAGCAAAAGCTCACCAGCTTGAACCCAAGGTCGCTGGCTCCAGCAAGGGGCTACTCGGTCTGCTGAAGGCCCGCGGTCAAGGCACATATGAGAAAGCAATCAATGAACAACTAAGGTGTTGCATCGCGCAATGAAAAACTAATGATTGATGCTTCTCATCTCTCTCCGTCCCTGTCTGTCTGTCCCTGTCTATCCCTCTCTCTGACTCATTCTCTGTCTCTGTAAAAAAATAAAAATAAAAATAAAATAAAATAAAAAAACACTAGGCAAATCCAAATTGATGCTACGATATGCCTGACCAGTCCTCTTCCCAGCTGCCAAGGTCATGAACAAGGGAAGACTACCAACGCTGTCTCAGGCCAGTGGAAACTTGATGACTAAATACAGTGTGGTTTCCTGTTGTTCCTGAAGCAGAGAAACACATTAGTGGGAAAACTGGTGAAATCCAAACGAAGGCTGTAGCTTCATGTATAGTCACGTACCAATGTTAACTGGTTAGTTTTGACATACGTACTATATAGTTATGTACCATGACATAGGTACCATGCTAACACAGGAGTAACTAAATAGTCTCTATACTATTCTGGCAACTCTTTATAAATTTTAAATAAACAACAAAAAATTGGTTTAAAACTATTTTTTAAATGTGAGACTTTACAATTCACTAGAAATTACTAAAATGGAAAAGATAATACCAGGTGTCAATGTGATTGTGGAGTGACTAGACCACTCACATACTGCTAATGCAGAGTTAAATTGTTTCAACATTTTGTGAAAACTGTTTAGCAGTATACAGTCAAGTTAAACTTCCACATACCCTGTGGTTCTGCCATTCCAGTCTAGTTCGTCTAGGCACTTCTTAGCAGAAAAGAGCATGTACACAATGTTCACTGAAAGACAGCACACTATCCTTGTTTCTCTATTTTTGGAAGATTGTACGTTTCAAGGAATTTGTCCATTTCATCTAGGTTGTCTAGTTTTTTGGCATACAGTTCTTCATAGTATTTTCTTACAATATTTTGTATTTCTGTTGTGTCAGTTGTTATTTCACCTCTCTCATTTCTAATTTTATTTATTTGAGTCCTCTCTCTCTTTTTCTTGGTGAGTCTACTTAAAGGTGCATCAATCTTGTTTACCTTTTCAAAGAACCAGCTCCTAGTTTCATTGATCCTCTGTATTGTTTCTTTAGCCTCTATGTCATTTATTTCTGCTCTGATCTTTATTATTTCCTTCCTTCTACTACATTTGGGCTTTACTTGCTGTTCTTTTTCTAATTCTTTTAGATGCAGGGTTAAGTTGTTTATTTGAGCTTTTTCTAGCTTCTGAAAGTGTGCCTGTAGTGCTATGAACTTCCCTCTCAGCACTGCTTTCGCTGTGTCCCATAAATTTTGAGTTGTTGTATGCTCATTGTCATTCGTTTCTAGGAATTTCTTTATTTCTTCTTTGATCTCATTCTTAATCCATTCATTATTTATCACCCTGCTATTTAGTTTCCATGTGTTTGAGAATTTTTGAGCTTTTCTGCTGTGATTCATTTCTAGTTTCATGCCGTTGTGATCGGAGAAAGTGCTTGATATGATTTCAGTCTTCTTAAATTTGTTGAGAGCACTTTTGTGCCCTAACATGTGGTCTATCCTAGAGAATGTACCATGAGCACTTGAAAAGAATGTATATTCTGCTGCTTTAGGGTGAAAGGTTCTGAAGATATCTATTAAATCGAGTTGATCTAGTGTTTCCAATAAGTCTGCTGTTTCTTTGTTAATTTTCTTTCTTGAGGATCTATCTAGTGATGTTAGTGGGGTATTGAAATCCCCTACTATTATAGTATTGCTGTTGATCTCGCCCTTTAAATCCATCAAAGTCTGTTTTATATATTTGGGTGCTCCTATATTAGGTGCATAGATATTTATAATAGTTATATCTTCCTGTTGGATTACTCCCTTTATCATTATGTAGTGGCCTTCTTTATCTCTTACTATATCCTTTGTTTTAAAGTCCAATTTGTCTGATATAAGTATTGCTACCCCAGCTTTTTTTTCATTTCCGTTTGCATGAAACATTTTTTTCCATCCTTTTACCTTCAATCTGTGTGTGTCTTTTGTTCTAAGGTGTGTCCCACAACATATGTATGGGTCCTGTTTTCTTATCCACGCAGCTACCCTATGTCTTTTGATTGGATCATTTAATCCATTTACATTTAAGGTTATTATTGATATGTAGTTGTTTATTGCCATTTTCTTCTTTAAAGGTTTATTCCTTTTTCTTTTTCTTTTTTTCTGTATTCTTTTCCCACTTTATCTGTTTACACCAGGCCCCTTAATATTTCCTGCAGCATTGGTTTGGTTGTAATGAATTCCTTGAGTTGTTTTTTGTCTGGGAAGCTTTTTATTTCTCCTTCAATTTTAAACGATAGCCTTGCTGGATAAAGTAGTCTTGGTTGTAGGTTCTTGTTCTGCATTTGAATATTTCTTGCCATTCCCTTCTGGCCTCAAGTGTTTCTGTTGAGAAGTCAGATGTCATCCTTATGGGGGCTCCTTTGTAGGTGATAACTTTTTTTTCTCTTGCAGCTTTTAATATTTTCTCTTTATCGCTTAGCTTTGGTATTTTAATTATGATGTGTCTTGGTGTAGGTTTCTTTGGGTTTCTCTTTAATGGAGTCCTCTGTGCTTCTTGGATTTGTGAGAGTTTCTCTTGCATTAATTTAGGGAAGTTTTCAGCTATGATATGATTGAACAAAGTCTCTATCCCTTGTTCTTTTTCTTCTTCTTCAGGAACCCCTATGATGCGGATGTTATTTCTCTTCATGTTGTCACAGAGCTCTCTAAGAGTTTCCTCTGACTTTTTGAGTCTTTTTTCTCTTTTCTTCTCTGCTTTTATGCCTTCATTCCAGTTGTCTTCTAACTCGCTGATTCGATCCTCTGCTCTATCTATCCTGTTTTTAATTCCTTCCATTGTGGTCTTTATTTCTGATATTGTATTTGTCGTCTCCAACTGATTCTTTTTTATACTTGCTATTTCTTTATTTAGGTTTTCAAACTCCCCCTCCATTGTTGTTCTAAGATCCCTAAGCATCCTTACAATCATTATTTTGAACTCTGCATCTGGAAGTTTGATTATTTCCATATCACTCAGTTCATCTCTCGAAAGTGTCTCTTGTGGTTTCATTTGGATTGCACTCCTTTGTTTTCTCATCTTCTTCTTCTTTTTTTTTTTTATTTGTAGAGTTGATTGAGTCTAGGCTTGGTGTTGTCTGCCTCCAGTTTTCAGTTGTGTTATTTTTAGGTCTTCGTGGGTTGGTATCAGCTATTATTTGTAATCCACTTTGGGATTTGGGCAGCTTTGAAGTCTTGATTTGTTTGTTTTCTTAACAGGTGATAGTCTTGTTAACTGATCTCAGCAGGGGGCTTCCTTGAAACTGTATCCAGGAATGCTGTGGGTGTAACCTGAGACGCTGAAGGTCTCTTCCTCCAACTAATCTCACTGGGGGCAGGGTTTTTTCTCTCAGCTTCAGTAGGGGGAGGTGTATCTCAGATCTCCATGGAGACCTGAGTTACTGCCCCTCCTCCCCACTTCTTGTTTTCAGCTGTGTCTTGTTGTGCTGATTGGAGCTGGATAGATGTCCGGAGATCTCTGATCCGGAAGCACTTCAGCTCTGTTTTGTGAAAGGTTCAGTCCCTCCCCCAGCTATGGCCGCCTCCAGCACGAATGAGTCAGCTTTTTTATTTTGTTTCTTGCATACCTTAGCCCCTCACAGTCTGTCCCTCTCCCTGTCTTTTCCACTTGGGAGATAAGCTGGTCTTTTCAACCCACCTTGCTCCCTGGTCGCCAGATAAGTGGCTGTGAGCAGTAGTTTCTGCTCTTTTTCCTCTGTGAAATCCTCTCTGGGCTCTCAGCCTCACCCCCCTCCTTCCCTTCCTGTAAGCAGAGGAGATTCAGGCACTCCTTACCAGGATTATTGTGGCTTCCTCTTTGCTCCTTGGTTTTTGAGAGCTGTTCTTGCAGTTCAGTGTTGGTTTTTCATGCTGATTTTTTCTAAATTGATTTGTATTCCAGTTTGGTGTTGAGAGCTGGGTGTCTGTGCATCCGCCTACTCCGCTGCCATCTTCTCTCTCCCTCTCTCTATTTTTTTTTTATAAATTTTTATTCATTTTAATGGGGTGACATTAATAAATCAGGGTACATATGTTCAAAGAAAACATCTCCAGGTTATCTTGTCATTCAATTATGTTTCATACCCGTTACCCAAAGTCAAATTGTCCTCTGTTACCTTCTTTCTGGTTTTCTTTGTGCCCCTCCCCTCCCTCCTCTCCTTCCCCTGTTTCTATTAGTCCTAAATTGAAAACAACTCACATGTTCATTAGTGATAAAATGGTAAATTGTGGTGTATTCATAAGATAGAATACTTTAAAACAATGAGATTGAACTAATTATTACAACAACCTTAACAAAACACCTTAGAAGAAACTCACAGAATAGGGATGTTATGTCCTCATCTTTCATGGTGGGTTAATGAGAGATACAGACAGAGCCGTCTGAGTCCAGCAAGTATAGATATTAAAATATTCAAGTGACAATCTAAAAGTAGTCCATTCCATAAATACTTGTTAAACACTTAACTTTATGCCAAGCAATTTTGTAGGTGCTGGGAATATAACAGTAAATGATAACAAAATAATACAAAAAGTATCTGTTCTCGTATCGTTTACATACTACTGAGAGGAGACAGACAATGAACTTGATAAGTTAGTTATTTATATGGTCTGTTTAAAAGTACTAAGAGTATTGGGAGCACACTAAAGTAGAATGAGGAGAAAAGGGTTGTCTGGTGTGGTAATGGGAGTCTGGTGTTCAACAGAGTGGCCTTTAAACAGAAACTCAGAGGAGGTAGGGAGTAGAAGTATGCCGATCGGTTAGAGGAAAAAGGGAGGGAATGTGAGGAAAATGCCTGTTCTTCATAGCAAGGAATCAATTGATGCTACTTACAGTTAGAAAAAATAAAAAAATTATTATATTATTAGCAATTAGCCACTAAAAAAGTAAAAAATAGAAATGTTATCAAAGAGTAACTTCTGGGCATTTAAGCCTTATTTATGCAAAGGGAGAGAGGAGAATTTTATTTTTTATTTTCTTTCTTTCTTCATGGTTTGAATTATTACAGATGGTATGAATTGTATCTAAAATAACATTTTAAATTTGGTGGCAGTAGGCAAGGATGTGGCTGTTGTTTGAGAAGCTGAAAAGTGCTCTGATTTTATTTTTCAAAGATAAATTCTTTGCAAAACTTAGTATTGCAAAGAATACTTATTGTTGGAAAGGAATTGCTTGTGACACACCTGTCAACTGCTTGGAGGGACTGTTCACGGTGTTTTTTGCAACTTATAGACTAAGCGGAGAGGCCGAGGAATGAGTGTGACCATGGCCAGCTCCGAGCACAGCGGAAGAGTCCCCGCCCACCCACCCAAGTTGAGCATGCAGGGGCTTGGCAGCACGGTTTAGCTGCCACCCAAACTGTGTCCTGTAGGCGAGCACTGGATCATGTTTCACACCGAAACCCACTCACGTCATCACTCATAGTCTTTAAGGTCAAGCTTGAAGATTTTAATTAGGTGTATGACAGAAACCAAAAAGGAAAAAAAAAATGTTTTCTAATTAAACCTTTTGAAATGGGTAAAGAAATATATTATGAACCTGTAGATGATGTGTAACAATTCAGTATTAAATTGACTGTGCGTATTTACTTAAAGGCTTAAATCTGTGTAAACCTAAAAAGGAATTAGTCATTGACACTAATGGAAATAAATATCTTATAAATTGTAATGTACTTCATAGGGCTTGTCTTTTTGTTTGTTTGTTTGATTTTACATGGTCGAATTTCAATTTGTATATGTCTAAAATGATATCGGGTATAGCTATCTGAATCTAGAATAACTGAAAATGTAAAGTATACAAATAATTGAGGCTCTCTTTGTCTTGTTTTTCTTGGATTCTGGATAATGGCCTCCATCTTCCACCTGAATCCGTGTGAATAGAGACAGCTTGAGTCTTTTCCAAGAGGTTGTTACTTGACTTTTCATAGCACAATGACTTGCAGCTGAAATGGTTTATATTGAGAAATGTTGGTGGAACAATGCAATTTTGGTTATCCAACTGGGTGCTGAATCCAATGACTTACAGGTGTTGTATGAGAATTTCCTTATTCCGTAGTTTTATTCTGAAATATATTGGTGTTATTAAATCTTGATCAAATGTATGTGCTGTTTCTGTACTGTGGTTCTAGCTGAGTGTGTATTGTGGATTGAAAGTTATGAAGTTTCAGACTGAGGCTTTGGTAGAGAATGCATCCAAAAAAATGCATGTGTGCATGTGTGTTATACAAATAGAGGGGGAGAAAGATGCAGAAGAAGAGAGGTCTCTTTAAAGAAAGTAAAAACAGAGGAAAGGCAACATCTGATATTATTAAATTCAACTAATGAATATAGTTGGTAATTTAGAGGAGAAAATTTAGCATGTCTGGAGAAAATATTCAGGTGTTTTATTAACCTGTAAAACTATCTAAATCAAAATTATTAAAACAATTGTTTTGAGATATAAAAAAATATTCCTTATATCATATTTATAAATTAATGGCCAAGTCAGCAAAAGAATTAATAAAAATACATTTATTTTTAAAAGATCTTGACAAATAATAATACATCGTAAAATGTATGATACTAGTCAAGATTTTTTAATCTTCTCATTAGTCAGTTGAGAATAATAAAACTGTTTTCACATGTGCTTAAATCTATGCGTGTTGCTACTTTATCTCTGAAATTATTGGAGTTTTATGTTAAGGGATGGAATGGAAATAAAATTGGGTAACACTCAAGGGAAGATTTGGCAAAATGATTTCAAGGAGTTTCAAATTTAGATCAGTCATAGCCAGGACCTCTAGGAGAAGTTGAGGTTACCTTTCTGTATTTAACATGAATAACATTAATATTAAAGATAAATGTGTATAACAGATATACCAAAAAGTGATGTTATTGGATGTGTGAGTTATCAGTTCTTCTGGGAAGTGTTTAATTCATAGCTGGAAATGGAGTGGGTCTGGAATTTGGAGGAGAGGATTTCTCCTCTCTGAGAACTCACAGGTGCTTGGAAAGATGAGGGTCATTTCTGAATTCTGTAACCCCCCTTTCCACCCACTTATGCGTTTAGATATGTGGTTAGTGCTATAGATGCATAAACTGATAAGCCTGTAAAGACAGCTTAAGTCTGCAGAAGCAATGTAAGGGAGGCAGGGACTAATCACTGGGGGGAAGAATTACTCCCCCCATTCCTCTACTCCCACCCCAGAGGGCTTCAGGGTGTCTTTATTCACCAAGTGTCCAAGCAATCAATCCTGTGCCGCTCCAACCCCAACAAGAGCTCCGTACCACACCTGGCACATCTAATGGTGGCTGCAGGCTTTACCCCCAAATTAGCAGTAATGTTTCACTACAAGATTAGGAACTCTGGCTTAGTATCCCTTCCTCCCTCTCTACCTTTCTTCTTTATCTCTTTATTTCAAGCCTTCCTTTCTTTTTTCCTTTTTTTTTCCATTGTCCTTCATTTCACCTTCTTCTTTCTTCCTCTTAAACAATTTCTCTCAGCTTTCCTTTCTTGGACAATTACCGTATTTTTTGCTCCATAAGACGCATCTGAACATAAGACACACCTAGGGTTTTAAAGAGGAAAATAAGAAAAAAAAATACTCTGAACCAAATGGTGTGTTAAAATATTTAATAAAATACCGTATTTTTTGCTCCATAAGACACACGGACATTTTCCCCTCCATTTGGGGGGGTTGTTTTATGGAGCGAAAAATATGGTATATATTAAAGCCCACATAGCAAAAGTAGTTCAAATTTCTGAGGAATGGTAATCTATATGAACTTGGATACTAAGACTAAATGCTTAAGTGTTTGAGTGAGCGCTATTGACATCAAAAGAGAGAATTTCCCGTATTGGAAGGAAAGGTTTCCCACTTGATTAATGAAATAGAATGTGTGAAGTCATTGAGCTCAGGGAACATGCACAATTGCTAGGATTTTGCAGAAAAACAAGGAGGAGGAACTTGCACACTGTTTGCATTGTTGCCATGCACCACAGACATGCACAGGGTTGGAGTTGGACTAAATTGACAAAGGATCTTGCTGAAACGGAACTATTTACCACCCTATCTTGTATCAGTAATGCGGACTCTTTCTCTTGCCAATGTAGTTAAATGTAAAAAGCCACTTGAAGGAAGTGGAAACAAGTGATGGAGCCCAGTGTACCAAGCTGGCTTCTTTTGGAGGGAGGACCTTGAAAGAGTCTGGGAGATGCATGTGAAAGAAAGGATGTGAGGAAGGGAAGCAGCTGGAATGTATTGAAAAAGGGCACAAGTGGGCCATGTGCTTGAAACCTTCATGGATGTGGCAGATTTGATGCATCTTTTGCCGATTTTGATAGTGGCCTCTGTTGACAAATCAGATGTTACTGGATTGCTTTAGTCCACCAAGCCCTGTCGATGCCATTGATGACAGAAAAGAAACTTCAGAGACTGCAGGTATATATGTCAGCAAAATCACATAGGGAACAATGGCTTTAAAACAAGATTCAGAATCGTTCTTTTAAAGACACCTATGGAGCTAGAGAAGTGTTACGGCTAGCACAAACCAGCCCTGAATTGGGATTTGTCTCAGTATTGGCAATAATTAATTTGTAATAACTGCTACTTTTTGGTATAAATCATGATAATCTTACGTTGAGATCTTAAATCTAGTTTGTAATGTCTCAAACTAAACGTAAAGACTGGTTATGACAGCTGCTCAAATGACAATATCCCCCTTTTTGTGAGTATCTGATAAGCTATTTCTGAGTAAGAAGAAATTATCCAGCAATTAGTTATTATCTTTAGCAAGGGTATATTTCTAAAGTATGTAATTAGTGTTGCTGTGTATTCTTGTTAGCATTCTGAAGTAATTTTTAGATTTCATACGTAAGGATTATTCAGTTTCTTAGTCTCATCTGTGGAGTTAAAAAGAAATCTCTAATATGATATCAACTAGAAGAATAATTGTCATTGAAATGACCTTCTGGGTGGATAATTTGACAGGCACTTGATGGACAGCATTCTCCTATGTCTCTGCCCACAGTTTTTCTTCCTGCCGTAAAATGCAGGAGCACAATTTTAACTCAGCTGATAAGATTCTCAACAGTCATTTGCTGCATATCTCCCTCAGTGCAGTTCCTCAAAATTTGAAAGCTTTCTCTCTTTTCAAGGTATTTTTCATTACCTGGAGAAAATGTGTCCTTTGGGGAGAAATTCTAAAACAATAGAATCAAATTTCCCAGGTGTGTAAGGGACTCTGTTGGAAGGTTGCTAAATAATACTGGTTTGGTGTATTAAATAGCACTCTAGTGTCTATTATAAGAGTTAATACAATTGCCAAAGGTGCCTTTCCTCACAACAAGAGAATAGCTTTGACTTTGAGGAAATACGGACTATGAAGTACCCAGATGAAATACCTTAAAAAGAAGAGAAAAATAAAAGCACTTACTTGTAAAATGAAGGCAATTAATTAGCAAATAAGCATGTTTTAAAAATGTAGCCCTGGGGTGACATGTAAATTAAAATGCTATTTTCTGTACGAATAAAATCATTCTGGAAGATATTTTCTCTTGAATTTTGAGAGTATCCCCAGAACGGAATGCTTGTTGACTGATAAAATATGTATTGTACTTTCATTAGGAATATTTCTGATGGTATTACCTTTGCCTAAGAAAAGCAGTATCACAAGTTTTGGGGCACAGATTATAAAGTTGATACATTCTTGTTCATGTGCTTGTCTTCCTCTTTTTCTAGAAGTTATGTCACATGAATTCTGCAACATCATATGTTTCGTTCGCTGTTGACCCCCAGGACAATGCCTTGCGTTTAGCAGTCAGGCAATAAACATTCAGTGAATGAATACAGGAACAAATTGAATAAACAAATTGAACTCTAACATATTTTCATCTTTTTTTTTTTTACTTTAAGTATTTTTCTCAATGTTCCAAGACAGAGGCCTTTTTATTATCTTTTCAAATTGAAAATCATAATCCTATTTTGCTGCTTTTCATTCAGCAAGAATGTTAAACGTGTGCCAGAAAGAGAAACATTATCTATGATCCTCAAACTTTCTATTTAGCTCCTTTCATTCTATTAGCTAATTTCTGGGGAGGGCATGGATTTTTCTCTTTATTAATCCAGCTGATAAGCAGGATCCAAAAAGTACCAGGATTTAAAAGGCTGGAAAGAAGAGGTATTGCTGAAGTGGAAAGGAAAAACAGAGTCCAGGGAAAGAGATAGAAAATCTGGCAGGGAGAGAGAAATGCAGAGAGAAGGTATCTCAGAGGAAGTAAGGCATTGACTAGGCAAATGACAGTGGAAAGAATATGTTAGACAAAGTGAATAGCATTGTATGTTCAAGGAAATGAAAAATGTCAAGGGCCTAGATAGCCAGTAAGAAGTCCATATGGGATCCTGGCCCATTGGATCAGCAGTAGAGCATCAGCCTGGCATGTGGAAGTCCTGGGTTTGATTCCTGACCAGGGCACACAGGAGAAGTGCCCATCTGCTTCTCCACCCTTCTCCCTCTCCGTTCCCTCTATCTCTCTCTCTTCCGCTCCCACAGCCAGGGCTCCAATGGAGCAAAGTTGGCCTGGGCGCTGAGGATGGCTCCATGGCCTCCACTTCAGGTGCTACAATTGCTCCGATTGCAGCAGAGCAACACCCCAGAGGGGCTGAGCATCGCCCCCTGGTGGGCATGCTGGGTGGATCCCAGTCAGGCCCATGTGAGAGTCTTGTCTGTCTGCCTCTTCCCCGCTTCTCACTTCAGAAAAATAAAAAAAATAAAATAAAAGATAACCCTTGAATAAAAATATAAAGAAGTCCATATGGTTTTCTAGAAGCTATAGAAAAACACTTTTTAAAATTTAATCTCAAGTACATAAAAGAGAGTTTTCTAAAACTGTGTGTTGGGTATGAAGAGTAGCAATGCAATGAGCACCCTTATACCCAAGACCTCATTGAAAAAATGGACATTACCATCATTTTTAATGTCCCCTGTGTGTCCTTTGCCAATTTCATCTATTTCATTTTTCTCTAGAATAATCATATTTTTGGCTTTTCTTTATAATTTGACCACTTATCTTTATATGCCCAAGAATAATGCTTAGTTTTATAATATTTTTGAGCTTACCAAATGGAATTGTACTGTAAAAATGCATCTGCACTTTGCTTTTTCTTCTTAATATTTCATTCCTAAAGAGCATCCATTATGTTAAATGTACTTATTATTTATTTATTTTCACTGTTGCATAGTTTCCAGTTTTCTTTTAATGGATGTTTGTGTTGTTTGCAGGTTTTCGTATGCAGCATGACAATATACCTTTTTCTCTATATGTACTAATTCGCATGTGTAAAGGTTTCACCTAGGAAACATATCTACCTAAGAATAAAATTGTTCATTCATAGGATATATCACTTTTCAAATGTATTAGATGACAAATTATGTCTCACAACAATTTTACCAATTTTTTTGTCCACCACAATGTGTAAAAGAAATCCAGTTGTTCCACATGGTCAAGAAAACTTAATATTAGCAAATTTTTTTAATTTTGCCAATTTTATGGGTATGAAATAGTTTATTGTAGTTGAACCTAAGCATATTTTGATATCCATTTTGTTTGAGATTCATTTGACTCCATAGATCAGTTTAGGGAGACATAATATCCTAACAATATTGAATGTTATATATTATTTTATATTATTTATATTATTTGTGTACATAAACATGTCTTCATAATTATAATACATTTTTTTATATAATTATATACTTATTTATATATTATGTTATGTTTTCATATAAAGATCATGAATCAGATCACCACTGTCACAACTTTTGTTTAACATAGAAGGTCTTGGCATAGCAAGGCAAGAGAGAAAAGAAGACAGGTTAGAGAATAAGTGAGAGAAAGCATATTTTAGGGTAAGGAAATGTCTTGTAATTTTTAGTTCACTAAAAAATCGTTTTATGCATGAATCATTGTTAAATATTATTTAAATTTTTTTTCTGTATTTGCTGAGCCAATTATATATTTTTCTCCTTTAATCTATTAATACAGTAGATTGTATTGATTCTTCACATTTAAGTCAAACTTGCATTCCTGGGGTAATTCCGAATTGGAAATAAAGTGTTGGTTTTTTTATAATATTACTGGACTCAGTTTGCTAATATTTTCTTTAGGATCTTTCTCTGTATTTTCTTCAGTGAGATTGTTCTGTAATTTCTGCTCTTAACCTGTGACTAGTTCTGTTGAAAATTTTTGATCGGGGTACAACTCTGCCTAGCTTTGAGGTGTAGCTCTGATACAGAGCATTATTAGAAGTGTAAAAGAGTGTAGTCATCTTTCATATATAGACATGTATCCCATTCATAGGTTGGAGGCAGTACAGTGTTCTTGGTCACCATATGATGAGATTCTTTTCAATACTAAAATATTATAGTTTTGTAATTTATTATCTCTGCTATCATCATTTATTAGAAAAAATACTAAGGAAGGATGGATAGGAAATGAAAGGAAAGGACAATGTTGCCCTATTAGGTGGAAGTATATTTCAAAATATGAGTCATAAATAAGGATTTTTTAAAAGAAAACATTTACTTAGGATTTTCATGCTCTCATACTTTCTGAAATTAATTCTTGAAACATCTTCTACTAGACTCAGTAACTTTCTATCAAATGTACAAAGAAACTATTTAAAATTGAGTTTTGAACTTTGAATGTATTCCTTTTCAATCTCATTTGATAATAATGCCAAGTGCACCGCATCTTTTCTATCCACTGGAGATGAGAACATTTTTACTGTGATGTTTAAACTTAATTCCAGAGTCTCAATCCCATCGAAAATCATTCTTCTTTTCCCTATATATTAAAGTGTTCTTCTTAATTGCTGTGATATTCACAAGTAGGCCATCGGAACTGGAGTGCTCTCAGTTGAAGAATAGTACTGGAGGTGAGAGAGATAAAGTGGTCCTGCGAACTACCCAATTTACTTCAGTGAATTCAATCTTTCTTAGGACGCAAGTGCTACATGATACATTTACCCGAACTTTGAGAATGATAAGGAAAATGTTTGGCGTGCATTCAAGACCATGGAAACTTTAAAGCTTTATCTCAATGAAATAGTGTTCAGAAAAATAGTCTGTTTACTTGTAGGATGCAAGGGCGGTATACATTTCAAGTTCTTTCAGCCTGGGAGTTTGCAGAATTGTTTTCAATGAGAAATATAAGCACTACTAAAGTTGAAGTATACTTTGCCCTTGCTCCTTTTGCCTTTGTAGAGAAACAGTTCCTCTGTGAGGGTAAACAGGGAAGGCAGCCCTGCCCTCCTACTGGAACTTTTACTGAAACTTTATCATGTAAGCCGCGGGCTGGCCGGAGCCGATGCCACATGCCGGTGGAGCTCTGGACAGTGCAACATTCACGACAAGCCCTTCCTAGTCTAATGGGACCGCTGCTACACAGCTTGATTTGCTGCCTTAGGCTTGTTAGATTATGTTTCCAGGGAGGCCATGGCCTTGTGTTTTATGCCAAGCGAGCCCACTCAGGTGTCACATATAAAACCTGTTGCGGATATTTATTGAGTGCCTGTGGTGGTTGGGGGACTAGATAATGTTTCTGCTGGTGGCTCATGTTAGAGGGGTAACTTCCTTTCTTTGTTCTGGTTCTTATTAGATTTCTCTAAATAATCCATGTTTGTTATACTACGTACCATATATGCCCTGAATATATGGCACATCATATAGAAAGTGACCCCATTTTCCCAGTGAGGATATAAAAGCTTTTAAGGAAATAGGTAAAATAGCCAAATGCCATCTTAAGTTTAGTTTGTTAACTTAATTAAATATGCATGCTTATAATTACATATGTAAAATTTGTTTAAGAAATGTTGTTTTATCCCCACTCTCACATTTGCGGAATTATGTTATTCCAGTTTATCACCTTTCTTAGCAATGATGCCTCGCCTTGCTATCACAGGAGTTATTTTAGGAGGTTTTTTTTCACACTGGTTTCCTGCACCTCTCATCCTTCCCTCTATTCAAATGATTTGGGATACTGAACTTTTTTTTTTTGTATTTTTCTGAAGTTGGAAACAGGGAGGCAGTCAGACAGACTCTGGCATGCACCCGACCGGGATCCACCCGGCATGCCCACCAGGGGGCAATGCTCTGCCCATCTGGGGCATTCCTCTGTCACAATCAGAGCCATTCTAGCACCTGAGGCAGAGTCAATGGAGCCATCCTCAGTGCCTGGGCTAACTTTTGCTCCAATGGAGCCTTGGCTGTGGGAGGGGAAGAAAGAGACAGAGAGGAAGGAGAGGGGGAAGGGTGGAGAAGCAGATGGGAGCTTTTCCTGTGTGCCCTGGCTGGGAATCGAACCCGGGACTCCTGCACGCCAGGCTGACACTCTACCACTGAGCTAACTGGCCAGGGCTGAACATTTTTAATATATGTATAATACTGACACTAGAAATTTTGGTTATAAGCACTTCTACCTTTAGCATCTTTGCTGCAGAAATTTTCATCTGGAACTAATTTGCAATAAGGCAGTTTCACTGTGAAAAGGATAAAATCCCAACAAATCAAAGGACATTTAAAAAAGCGTAATGGCACATCAAAAATGAATGGCAAAGGCCCTGGCCAGTTGGTTCAGTGGTAGATCGTCTGCCTGGTGTGCAGGAGTCCCGGGTTCGATTCCCGGCCAGGGCAAACAGGAGAAGCACCCATCTGCTTCTCCACCCCTCCCCCTCTCCTTCCTCTCTGTCTCTTTCTCCCCCTCCCACAGCCAACTCTCCATGGGAGCAAATTTGGCCCGGGCACTGAGGATGGCTCTGTGGCCTCTGCCTCAGGCGCTAGAATGGCCCTAGTTGCAACAGAGCGATTCCCCGGGTGGGCAGAGCATCGCCCCCTGGTGGGCGTGCCGGGTGGATCCCGGCCGGGCGCATGCGGTTGTCTGACTGCCTCCCTGTTTCCAACTTCAGAAAAATAAAAAATAAATGAATGGCAAAATTGAAAAAACTGTATTTAAAATGTGTGTAAATTCATGACGATACTATGCAAATGACTGATTTTATTTTGTGGATTGTACCTAAGCATTTGTCACTGAGCTATGGGACATGTGGGTTTAACAAACACTGGGAGACCGAACCTGGGCCTGTATCCCATTGTAGTGTGTTTCAAAGTAAGAAACCAACTCGTCATCTTCTGGAAGAAATGCTAACTATTTTAAACCATCACCACCACCACATCTTCGTATTACTGTATTGACCATTAAGAGGGCTAAGATTTATATATAATATAAAATTGGGGGTAACTTCAGGAATGTCATTGATGGGAAAATGAAACAAAAAACCCAAAATTTTATTTTATTTTTATTTTATGGCAGTTGATTGATTCTTTAATGGAGAAACAAAACCAGCCAAACAACAAACAAAAGCTGAACTGTCAACCAGTTATGTTACCTTTTTTATGGCAAAATTGCCATATGGCCAGTTAGTCATGCAACAAAGATCCTATAGCAAAAATATTTGTGTCAAAGATGCTACAGTGAAAATACCAATGCCAGAAATTTCATCCTAAGTCATTTTTTGCACATGATGGATGTTAGATTTTTTTTTCTTCTGTCTTGTTTTTTAGTCCTATGTGTGTAAGTGTGTTATTTCCACTTTATTGCTTTTTATAGTGATATTTAAATGCTTATTTGCAAAAGTATCTAATACCTACAACTGAGAGATAATACCCCAGGAATACTGACTCTGTGTTAATGTTTTTCTTTTGTTACTGATTCATAGTCATTTGTGTTTGACTAGGCTAAAACCCCATATCTTGATAGCTGAATACAATAGAATTCATTTTCTTTTTAAACAAAGTCCACTACAGGCCCAGGTGGCTCTCTAGAGCAAGAGTCTCTATGTGGTGACTCAGTGATCCAAGGAGACAGGTACTGTGGTCTAAAGCTGTATCATCTGGAATCCATGGCCTTCCTGTTCAGCACAACAGGGGTGATAACTCTGGATCAGTGGTAGTCAACCTGGTCCCTACCGCCCACTAGTGGGCGTTCCAGCTTTCATGGCAGGCGGTAGCGGAGCAACCAAAGTATAAATAAAAAGATAGATTTAACTATAGTAAGTTGTTTTATAAAGATTTATTCTGCCAAACTTAGCAAAAATCCGACATAAAGTACTTGGTAAGTAATTATTATTATATGCTTTAACTTGCTGTAATTCTGTTTTATAAATTTTATAAAATTACTTCCCTACTTTATAAATCACCATTACTGTGGAACCGGTGGGCGGTTAGAAAATTTTACTACTAACAGAGATACAAAAGTGGGCAGTAGGCATAAAAAGGTTGACTACCCCTGCTCTGGATGGCCTTACGTAGGCATTAAAAAACTTTGGCTCAGAAGTTGCATTTACTGTTTTTGCTCTCTATCCATTGATTAGAACTCATCAAGGAAAATGTCAGGGGGCAGCATAATGTGTTTGGTGTGTTTGGCAGGAGAAATGAGAGAAGTGACGTGGGCGAGCACCGCAAGGCTACTCAACAGCCCAGACTTATACTGCTTGAAAGTTGTTTGAGGCCAATGTGGACCTTGTTAATAAATAAAAGTAATTGAGAGTGACCCCAAAGTGTGTGAAGCTTATAGTCTTGAGGACTAAATTGTGAAAGATATTCTCATGTATAGCTCATATAGTGTATTGATTAAGAAAGAGAAAAACGGAAATACCCTGTACATTAAATTTTAATTAGGCTCCTTGATGGATTAAATTGCACAAGAAATATCAGAAAGGTCTCCCCAAACAGAAATATATTTACTCCATTTCCTAGTATAAGTAGCTACTAGTAATATTCATATTACTCATGTGAGTAGTTTAAAATCCCAACCGCCCATCAATTCCCTTAAAGCTTGTCAATAGCCGTGTGGTAGACAGCATTTATAAGGTGAGAGTGTATGTTCCTAGTCTACCAGCCAAACAAGTCATAAATAAATACTAGCTTTCTCTCAAGCAGTCCTGTTCCTATCTTCTTGCAGGCTGTAAACTACCAGCATATTTAAAAAATACAAACTAAACCCTTAAACCAGGGGTCCCCAAACTACGGCCCACGGGCCGCATGCGGCCCCCTGAGGCCATTTATCTGGCCCCCCGCCGCACTTCTGGAAGGGGCACCTCTTTCATTGGTGGTCAGTGAGAAGAGCATAGTTCCCATTGAAATACTGGTCAGTTTGTTGATTTAAACTTACTTGTTCTTTATTTTAAATATTGTATTTGTTCCCATTTTGGTTTTTTACTTTAAAATAAGATATGTGCAGTGTGTGTAGGGATTTGTTCATAGTTTTTTTTTATAGTCTGGCCCTCCAACGGTCTGAGGGACAGTGAACTGGCCCCCTGTGTAAAAAGTTTGGGGACCCCTGCCTTAAAGCTCTGACATTTTGGACAGACCACCTTATGGAATTCTCCCATTGACTAACTTTCCAGCTCTCTGCCCTTAGCATTCTTTCTTTAGTATGGACTATTTCTTATGCTCATCCCCCAGCCAGCCACCTCTCCTGTGGACATCTTTACCTGGAGAAGAGCATTTGGTCTTTCCAGGTCCAAATCAAATCATTTCTTTTTGACAGAGTTGTCTTTGAGTCCTCTCTGCTATCCCACAGCATTATCTTTCTTCATCCTAATCATTCAGCCACTTCTCATCTCCAACCGCCTCTGCCTAAATAACCTGACCAGGCCCCCACCCCTCTCCTTCCGGAACCCTGTCCCTGTAATCCTGTCTCCACTCCCACTGCTTCATCATCTGCTCATCTGTTGTTCAGTTGCAACAAGTAGATGTTTAAAATATAGTTCAAATCACTCCAATCCCTCTGCTTCAAATCATCCAGTGGGTCCTCATTTCATTCAGAGTAAAACTCAAACTCCTTAAAGTAGGTGGATTATTTTTCTATTGTTGCTGTAGGAAATTACCACAAACTTGGTGTCTTAAAATAATACAAATTTATTGTTTCATAGTTCTGGAATATTACTGGGCTAAAATCAATGACTGAGTTCCTTTCTGGAGGCTCTGGGGAGAATCTCTTTTCTTGCCTTTCAGCTTATAGAGTCCACCTGTGTTTCTTGACCCCTGGCCCCTTCCATCTTCAAAGCCAATAATGGCCCATTGGGTCTTTCTCATGCTGTATCACTCTGACATTGACTCTTCTTCCTCCCTTTTCTACATTTTAAAGGACCCTCGAGATTATACTAGACACACCAGGTCATCAGGACCATCTTCTCTTAAGGTCAGCTGATTAACAATGTTAGTTCCATCTGCATCCTTAATTTCCCCTTTCCATCTAAGCTAACATATTCATAGTTTGCAGGGATAAGGACATGGACCTTTTGGGAGTGGGAGTATCAAGATTCTGCCTACCATGATGGAAGATTACAGTACCTTCTTGATCTAACCCCTGTTAGTTTGCTGACCTTGTCAGCTACCATTTCCCTATATGCTCCTGCCTGCTGGGCTCACTGGTCTTCTTGCAGTTGTGTACAAATGCCTGATACACATCGATCTTCAGGCTTTGCCCTGACTGTGCCACTCCTCCAGAGATCCACGTAGCTAACTATTTCACTTCGTTTAGACATTTCCTCAGAAGTCACCTTCTCATGAGGTCTGTCCTGGGCCCCTTTTTCAGCTGGCCCTGGCCTGCACTATGCTCTGTTTTTCCATAGTACTTAACCATGGCTAACGCATCAACAGCTTGCTTTTATGTTTGTGGTCTGTAATGTAAGCTCTCAGGAAGCCCCGATCTCTGTGATTCCTTTCGTTATGCTCTCAGCACCGAGAATAGTGCCTGCGACATAGTTGGCAGGTGATACAATATTTGTGGAATGAATGCTTTTTGTTTTGTTATTTGATTTTTTTTTAGATATACATAGTATATAAAAGTGGCATATGTTTAATGTATGTGTTCATTTTGATGAGTTTTGACAGTGCATATACCTGTGATACCATTAGAGTCAAGGTGATGTGTATACTTACCACCTCCATAAGATTTAGTGTGTCCCCTTTCATTTGTGTGTGTATGTGTGTGATAGGAACATTTAATATGAAACCTACTCTTTTAACAAGTTTTTAAGTCCACAATACAATATTATATGTAGGTGCTATGTCCAGCACTTTTGTGAAATTTATTATCTTTGCAACCATAACTTTAGACCCATTTTCAACAAAAACTTTCCTTTTCCCCACCCTTTGTCTGGCAACCACCATTGTGTTCTCTGTTTCTAGAGTTAGACTGTTTTAATATTTTTTGATCAATACAATTATTTCCATGCATAGACCTTCCCAGTAGCCTACACAAAGGGGTCATGAGGTGTCTTAGGGTCTCCCATGGTATCTGCCTTCGGAACTGGCTCGCTGTGGACAGTTGGTGTATGTTGAAGTGAATTACCAAGCCAGGATCCTGGGGGTGGAGAGCCGACACGAAGCCCTTTTCACTGTATCAGTCTAGACCGGATTTCAGAAACAGACTTAAGGAGTTTCAGGCAATTTCATAGTCAGTGTAATTCAGGAGATGGGCTGGGTTAGCGAGGTAGTGGAAAAGTCCCTGAATTCTTATTAAAACTTGAGGAATCACTATATTGCTTCTTGAAATTACCCCCTCTAGGTCTTCAGCCCTGAGGGCTCTTTTGTTCTTGTCTCGTGGAGGGAGCTGTGGGAGAGAATATTTAATCACTCAGTGCGTCCGTCAGTGTGGGTGAGGAGAAGTATCCTGTGTGTTCTAGCCTGGACTCCCGCTTCTGGGAGAGTGCTTCTTCCACTGAGTAAATGAATTAGGGAATGAGGATTTGGAAGCCCAGGTGTTATTTTTTTTTAAATAAGTTTTTGTTATAAAAATAAATGAAATCTATATTTTATCATTTCAATTCAGGCCCTAAGCATGCACAGTCGTTACCTTTCATGAAATGTCCTTACAATAATGCTGTTTCAGTGGGCTTTGTAATGAAGCCTTGATTTGCATCACCATCCTGAGAACTTTCTGACAAAGCTCGGGTAGCATTATGAAGGCAGAAGGAAATGAAATGAAATGATGGTAATGCATGTCCATTGTGGAAAATGTGAAGTTGCCAAGGCAATGCCATATCGCTAATACTTTCATAAATTAAATTAAGATACATACGGCAAATAAATATTGCATTTCTCTTTATTATCACTTCAAATACAGGAGGATAGCTATTTAGGAATAAGACCAGGAATTAGACATAAAGCATTGCAGCCGAAATGAGAAAAGTGCTATTTATCGTTCAACCTGCTACACTCTCAAGATGCCTGTCACGTTCCTCCGGGGCGCTCAGTCCCCGCGCCATGCGCTCTCACACCCTCTCCGCCTCGCTCCTCGGCTTCCTGAAGCAGAGTTGCTGTGCAGAGTTGGTGGAGGAGTCAGGATAATTCTATTAAGCCTCACTTTCACTCACACAACCAGCCCTCTGGTTGAAGTTCTGGTCTTTTAAGTCAAGCTCCTCACGCTCCTCCCTCTGTTCTTCCTTCCGTCCCTCCCTCCATGCCCCCCCTTCCTTCCTCTCTCCTGTCCTTCCTCTTTTCCTTTCTTCCCTTTCTTTTTTTTCTCTTTCAAAGGGGTATTTATTTTTTATAGTGTTAATTGGTCTGACTTGCCTGCTTAGAAAAATGTTACTACTATATTGGCTCACTAAAATCACATTTTCTGAGATGAGGGAGCACCTTGCCTTTCTCAGTTGCCCTGTGAAATGGGAACCAAGAGACCGTCCAGGTTGGGGTGAAGAGGCAGTGTGATTCTTCGTGGAGAGAGCCTCACCAGTCCCTGGAGCAGTCATGACAAGAAGTGTTGACCTGGGACCGAGGATCGAGGTTCAAATTCTATACCTTTAAATCACTTGGTACAAAATTAATAGTAAAAAAAAAAAAGTTAATAGTCATGTTGAGATAATATGTATTCATTTGTTGGAGAAGAAAAGAACATTGGTAACCAAAAGGAAGAAAATAGAAGTTACTGTAATCCCACCACCCACAGCTAAGCATAAGCACAACATATTCATATGTCGATGTATGACTTTAACTTAGAAAAGAGGCCATAATGCATGTACTTTCTTGGTAATGTACTCCTATACCACCCCCAGTAAATACACTCTGGGACTCTCAATATCAATTTATATCTTCTGAAATATTTTTTGGACTAGCTGACACAGAGCACTCCAGTCTTAGTCATATCACAGTATTAAATATTTAGGCAGTACCAGTGTTATGTTATTTTAATTACAATGCATATTCCAAATGCCTCCATATCCTTAGAAAGAAAAGTTACATCAAAGTAGAACTAATCTCACAATATAAATGTAAGATGTCCTATAAATCTGTTCATTTTGCTTTATATAAATTAATTCACTTAGCAAAGATTTGTATCCTTACTGTCTGTAAGATACTTTTATTTTACCTAATGTGTTTGTTTGTTTTTGCTAAAGAGAGAGAGAGACAGGAAAGGAGAGAAATGAGAAGCATCAACTCGTTATTGTATCACTTTGGTTGTTCATTGATTGCTTTTCATGGGTGCCTTGACTGGGAGGCTCAAGTGGAGCCAGTGACCCCTTGCTCAAGCCCCAACCAAAGGCTCACATTGATGATCCCATGCACAAGCCAGTGGCCCCTCACTCAAGCTGGTGAGCCTGCACTTAAGCCGGATAAGCCTGCACTCAAGCTGGTGACCTCGGGGTTTCGAACCTGGGACTTCAGTATCCCAGGTTGATGCTCTATCCACTGCACCACCACCAATCAGGCTTATTTAATGTTTTTTTAAAATTTATATTTTTCTCTTCTGATTTTCTATTTTAATAGGATTAGTCATAATGTGAGTTGGATGATGATATTCATTTCTGAGACCTCTTATGTACCTTATTCTTGAGTATAACAATAGCCCTGTGACCTACATACTTAGAAGCTGCGTCATCTTGGAAAAACCACTTAGCCTCTCTGATACAAAGAATTGTCATCTTTAAATTATTGACTAACTTTTACATGCATCACAGAAATATTGTGTGTGGTATAGTATTGCAATAAGAAATTCTAACTTCTTCTGACTAATATCATACCTAGCAAGTCTTAAATTGATTTTCTTTCTGCCCTATTTTATACTTAAAGGATTGTTAGCTTTTATATCCCTTTTATCTCTCAGTTTATTTAGTAGAGGGATATATAAAGCTGATTTCCACTTATTGTTCAGCATTGGAAAGTACAATAGTGGAGCGATCAAGTGGAAGGCAAAAGGGAGGAAATGGGGTTTTCAAAAATATGTCTCTAAAAATATTAATAGTAGTGTCAAAGTTCAGTGGGGTTGATGGCAGAGAAAGGCACATTTCCTTAGTTTAAAAATAAAAGCAGATTTGTTCAGAAGGTAGGGAGGGGGAATTCATCACTTTTATTAAATACTCATATTAAAGGAAGCCTAGGTATATCTTCAGCAGAACTGGTTTCACATGGTGTACTCACTTCAACAAAAATTAAAAAAAAAAAGGCTAGTGCCTATAAAACAGTCTCATTCCATTATGAAGAGTATGCATTATTTAATACTCGACATACAGAACACATGAAAAAAGTTGGAAATGAAATATTTTGCTTATGATGTGACCACAAGTTCCAAGTCAAATCTCATTCCTTAAAAAATCTAGGCTCATCAGTAGCATGAGAATGAACGATTGCATCTTCTCCTGTATATTTATATTTTTTGTTGTTTAAACTCTTCTCATGTGATAAAAGAAGAGCTATATTTTTTGATACCTGCAAGTTCAAGATCAGTATATCTCAAAGGGTTTTTTTGGGGGGTGGGGTGGGGGGGAATATACCTTTTATTGTTTTCTAATAGCTACTTTATCATATTTGTACTTTTAAGCTTACATTCACCTTGACTCATCTGATTATCATCATTTCTGCTATGTTTTATTTGCCTTGTATTTTTTAACTCCATTGTTTTTATTTTATCAATAAAAATGTACAAAGCTTATACAGTCTAGTACTGTCCCAAAGGCGTAATGAGAAAGTGTAGTCCAGCCCTAATTTCTACTCCCTAGACATCAATTCTCAGTTGTTGTGGGGTTTCTGATAGTGCTGATCTACTCTTGAATAGAAAACTTGCACCCTTTTTGTTATTAATTTCTCAATCTGGGACATTACTTTTTGTTTTTCTAATTATGGAAGATAAGGATTTAAACTTTCTCATATGAACTACCCTCAGCTCTCTTCTTCCCGTTTTCCCTGTATAGTTAGAGTGAAATTTGGGTTCTGTGCTTTTACTTATATTATTACTTTCTCTGTGTCTATGTGTATGTAAATATATATGTGTATGTATACATTTAGACACATAATACATATATGCTGTGTGTATATACTACAGTGCATGCAGTGTATTATGATCACGAGTCCTTCGTTATGCTAATTTTCTAAAGTAATACATATTATAACATTTTATACTTAAAAATTTCCAGCAAGTGTAAAACTGCCCACAATATGCTCAAGCATGTATGTCAGTGTCCAGCTTCAGTTTTTTTCTTGAAGTCCTTCCTCCTGGCATGCCCCTCGGAGCCTCTTCCTTCCGGCTGGGCTGTTTCCTCTCAAGTTCTCTGCCCAGCTTCTCCGTGGAGAATTCCCTTTACCGTTATCCTGGGGCAAATCCCCTCTTTAACAGGAATTTGTGTTTTCTCATTTTGGGTTTATTCCCTCCTGTTTGTAAAGCACACCATACAGTAGCTTTCTAAGAACGATTACATGAGAGCAAACATTTTCTGAGACCTCCTATCTCCGAAAATAAACAAAAATTGCCTTCCTCCTTCCTTCGCATTTGACCTATAGTTGGGCTGCATAGAAATCTTTTCACTTCCGAATTTTAAAGCCATGGCTTTTTAATCTTCCAAACCTCATTGTTGCTGCTATTCTCGTTCTAGATCCTGGGCGTGGATTTTTTTTCTCTTTGGAAACTTCTAGGATCTTCCCTTTACCTCTGCTGTTCTGAAATTTCAGTGATCTGCATCATGGAATCTGTGTATCAATATTTTCAGTGAGCTGGGTCCTTATTAGGATTTTTTAAATATAAAAACTCATAAATTTCAGTTCTGGAAACCTGTCTTGTATGATCCATTTGACAGCTAATGCCCTTTTCTATTTTCTCTGTGTTTTTCTTTCTGAAATTCTATATTAGTTGGAAGCTAAAAATCTTGGGATCAATTCTCTAACATTTTATGCTTTTCTTTTTTATTTTCCGTGTCTGTGTCTCTGTACTACTTTTTGAGGGACTTCCTTAAATTTATCCTCCAACACTTGTATATAAAGATTTATTTTTCATTTCTACCATTGTACTATCAATTCTTAAGAGCACTTATTTTCTGAATGCTCCTTGTTATATCATACTATTTTTATGTTATGAATTCCGTAGCTCTCTTTTGTCTTCAGTATTCAATAGCAAGTCTTCAGTTCTCAGGTTGTCTGTGTTACTTCTGAGTTGCTCCCATCTAATTGCTTTGGTAATTTATTTTAGAGGTTTTTCTCAACTTCCTGTTATCTTCAGCTGTCTTTTCATATTTAAGCAGGACCCCCTCAGAGCGCTGACAGTAGGCTCTCGGTATGCAGGATCCAGTGGTGGTGGAAACATCTCCTAGCCAATTGCAACCTTATGTACGTACGCTGACTGGACAGGTAGCCTGACGTTTCCCTGGGGCTCCCGGCTGTCTTCTTCCACAGGTCTCGTGTTAGTTATCTACAGTTTACAAACATGTAGCATCTCGTGCATATTCTCAGCATCAAGAAGGCAGCAGCAGCTTAGCTGGGTGATTCTGGCTCAGGGTCTCCCAGGAGGTCATAGCCAAACTGTCAGCTGGGGTAGCAGTCCCCTCGAGGCCCGACTAGGTCAGCGAATTCATTCCGAAGTGCCCTTTCATGACTGTGCGCACGTGACCGCTGAGCACCTTTCACCACTTGCGTGTGTCCGTAGGCTGCTTGGGGCGTGGCAGCTGACTCCCCTCAGAATGAGTGAGTCGAGGGAAAGGGCAGTGAGCCGGCCTCCAGCACTGTGAGAAGTGCAGCGTTACACCCTAGTCTCTGAAATGACAGACAACGACATACCAGTACTGCTGCCCGTTTGTATCCATCACTTAGACTGAAAGTGGGGGGAGGGACTGCAGGAGTTGGAATCCAGGAAGCGGGGAACAGGGGGGCCATCCTGGAGGCAGGCTACCGGGAATCTCCATTCCTTCCCAGTTTCCCCAGAGAAGATCGAGAGCATCAGGCCTGGATGGCAGTGTTGCGGCCTGGCTCCGGAAGAGGGACTGCAGGAGTTGGAGTCCAGGAAGCGCGGATCAGGGGGGCCATCCTGGAGGCAGGCTACTGGGAATCTCCTTCCCAACTTCCCAGAGAAGATTGAGAGCATCAGGCCTGGATGGCAGTGTTGCGGGAGCCTAACTCAGGAAGAGGGACTGCAGGAGTTGGAATCCAGGAAGCGGGGATCAGGGGGGCCATCCTGGAGGCAGGCTACTGGGAATCTCCTTCCCAATTTCCCCAGAGAAGATGGAGAGCATCAGGCCTGGATGGCAGTGTTGCGGGAGCCTAACTCAGGAAGAGAGAAGGGAATCTCACTACTTAGTGTTCAGGCTCTTTCTTAGTTCTCTGCTTTTTAGTCCAGCGCGGCGTCACACCAGCCTCCGCAGGTGTTCCTGGCATCTCACTGTGCAGACCCTCTCCCGTCAGGCTGCCCAGCAGTGTGACCCTGATGTGTGCAAGGATGACAGAGGCAGGGGCAGTCTCTGGAGCACCCAGGCGGAGGGAAGAAAACGGGCAGAACTGAACTGGCCATTTCAGGAGTTTCCATCGGTCCTCCTGCCAGTCAGCCCCACACTGGCCTGGAGAGGTAGCTGATCCCCCCAGTCCTTGAGCTTGCCCAGGCTTTTGCAGCCTCCACGGCTTCCCCACCTGCTGCACCTTGGGCTTACGCTTGCGCCCAGCTGGTCCAGAATTACTTGTGCCTCCAGGTGCCATCTCCCAACTTCTTGTTGGTGTCACTCACCTGCTCTCATTTTCTCTCCAGGTTTCTTTGTCTCTGTGGTCTTTTATCTTTTTTAGTACTTCTCTGTCTTTGCGATAAGGTTTTAGGGTGGATGAATTTATTTATTAAGCCTACCACGAACATGTATGTATTGTACATTTTCTGCTTGTATAATTTCAGTGTATACCTTGATAAATAGTGTTTCCAATAAAGTTTACATTTAGAGGAAGGATTCAGGATGTTAACAGCCTCATCGGCTTATCCTGCCCAAAGCTTTGGAGATGAGAATAGAATGGACTTTGTTTTCCATGATGCCCTTTGTTTCCGGCTGCTTTCGAGTGTTAGGTTTGCAGGGAAATTAGAGTGGATGAAAATGGTCAGTCATATAATGTCTAGAGAATCGGCTTAGAAATGCTGGGATTTTTTATTTATCTTGGATTGTTCTTCAAAGTGGCAACCACAGCGCGCACTCTTGATAGCTAGCACATGCAACTTCATTAGAGATAATGGTTTAACTGCACGTATAACTTAAGTGTATCTGTATTTCTCTTCAGTTTTCAGCGTTTAAACCTGTCTGTTCCTTTCAGCGTTTGCATCATGGAAAGAAAGCTATAAACAGGTTGGAAATATTTATTACAGTACCTCAAGGTGAAACCACTAAAGTCCTTCCATGGGTAATTTATTGCACTGCTAGATCGCAGACACATGAGAAACTGTCCTGAACTCCCAGCTGAAAGTACCTCCAGAATATAGCATTTCTAAAATTAGTAACTTTCACTTGTCTAGCATAAGCAGAAGAATAAGATATATTTAAGGTTTTAAAATTTTTTGCTGATGGACCTAAAATCTGGGTAATATTTCTATATCTTTGACTTTTGCTCATCCACTGTTCCTCCCCAGAGAGTATGGGAACCTGCCCGTCCCTTCTTGATTCCAACATAAGTTTAGAAGCAAATGTGCTTTCTCTGGCTGAGGTGACAGCGTCTTGTTTGAGACCTCCCCATGCAGGCGGAACCCTATCCCAGGGTGGCTTCTATTGTCTGCGCTGCAAATGCCAATTCTTATTTATTTTCTGTGGTCCTCTTTTGTCCATATGTTTTCTTCTAGTATTCATAATTTATAACCGCAGTTTAATTATTCAAAATAGTTATTTTTATATGTTTGAAACTTTTTCTTTTTGGCTTGGACTGTCTTGTGTATAAATGTCATTAAACACCAGACAGTGAGATTGTTTAATTCCCAGACGTAGAGAATATAGTCTCTTGTTCCTTTGTGTGTCCCCTGTGGAATAGTGCAGGATTTCTTCACCTCGGGACTGTTGGCATTTTGAGCTGGTAAGTCTTTGTTGTGGAGAGGCCGTCCTGTGCATTGTGCTTTGCAGGTTAACGGTCTCCTCGGCCTCTGCTTACTAACTACCCTGGCACCCCCACACCGACCCCCGCATTAATGATATCCAAGTCATCTCTAGTAATTGTCAAATGTCCCCTATAGTGAGGGAGAGGAGGCACTTTCATTAGTGTAGTAGGACTCGCCTTGTCAACAGCCCAGCTGGAGACAGCTATCTAAACTGTCCTGCTAGCCGGCTTGACCCCTGGAATTTGGAGAATTCTTTAAAAAGCCTCCCTATATTCATCTTTGCCTGCCGCTACTTTAAATTAAATGAAAGTACGAGTTGAAACATACACTAAAAATAAATAAAAACAGCTTTATTTGCATGCTGTCGCTAATATTGACTGGACGCCTTCTATCTTTTTTTAGATAAGTCTGCAGAAACTTGAAGTTTCCTGACAGCTGGACTTCAACCACAGCTGTGTTAACCTCTCTGCAGGCATGAGTAGAATTCTGTCACTCTGCTTTTGTGATTCTGATGTCTGGCCGTCACAGGTGCAGTTATTGAAATCCTCGGGGTAGGACTACGTTCTTATCTATAGTTCTCAGGTACAGAGCATGGAGGGGTAGTTGCAGAAAAAGGAGTGATATCTAATTCACAACTGGGACGCCCCAGTTCGCAGGCTGCAGAGAAGGTGCCTACGTAACGTTCTTCATCAACATCTACTGAGACACTATGGCGACTAGTTTTCCCTGTAAGGATACTTAGTATGCTCTAACCAAAATATACCCACAATTATCTTGGGTTTAAAAATATCACTTATTCAACTAATATTTATTGAGCATCTCCTCTGTGCTTAGCACTGTGCTAGCCCCAGAGACGGCTTGATGACTTGATTTCTTCTCAGTTTTGCTGAAATGCAGTGGTTCTAGACTCTACTGAATTGTCCTGTGTAAATTGTTCTCTCTAAATCCTGGCCTTGTCACTAGGTGCCACAGCAGAAAGATGGAACCTTTTACAGGAACACTTGAGGTCAAAAGAGGAGGTAACCAGAGGGAAAAAAATAAGTATAATTTATAACACAACTAATTTTAGCATAGGTGGTATTTAGGTGGTTAGAGATCAGGGACTAGAACTCAAGTTGGGAAATCTATGGGTTCTTTTAGTGATACTAGACAATAAAGCTCATTTTTCAGGTATTGATTCCTTAAATGTTTAGTGAGCCCATGCTGTTGCCAGGTACCATGCTAAGCACAGGGAGCACGGAAGTGAGGGGTTTGGGATTTTTAAGATATTTCCTCTCTGTGGTAATAAAATGGTGTGATATATCTGTGTACATGTATCTACTTATCCGTAGCCCAATTGCTTCAGTTTAATACCCAGAATATAAAATGTGATCATAAACCGTGGAAAGAAGGATGGAAGTTAGGATGACCAACATTCTGAAACATATTAGCCCTGCTACTAAGGCACTTATTCCGAATCTAACTTTTCTCATTTACAAACTGGAAGCATTGGGAAAGGTGAAATGTTTTCAAGTGATGTCTTGTAGAATCAAGTGGTTCTGCAAGGATTTCATGAACAGCTGACTTTAAATGCTTTTGAAAGGTTTAATAAAAATGTGCATACTTAAGTAAATGTAGGATATACCTAGAATGTGCCTCATCAGGAGAGCCTTATTGTTCCTGATTCAAGCTTATAATTAAATATTATAAAAGGGTCAAAAGGTTACCAATTTGACTGAGCTATATAAGTAAAGAATGCACCTGCAGATTAATAAAATACTGCTGTTTCTATTTCACTTATTGTGTGTTTCATGCACTATTTTGCTTGGCCAATAAGTGCTGCTATTTAAAGAAGTTTCCACCACTAACGTACACCTGCAGTACCCCCCCCCCCTTGTTTCTAAGAAACTAGGACTTTTATAAATCATGTAATAAAAGTGACTTTTACTTGAATTCATCAGAATAGATGGTTCTTTTGGATTGAACAGCTTATTGAGATATAATTCATAACATGCAGTTCATCCATTTACAGTGTGTAATTCAGTGATGTTAGTGTATTTACGGAATTGTGTAACTATCATCACAACCTGTTTTAGAGTAATTTCAGCACATCAGAATGAAAGTCTACCCCTTCTCAGCACCATCTAAATCCCCACATCCCCCCACCCCAGCCCAGTCTCAATCTTAGCAGCCATTTATCCACTTTCTGTTTTTTAGAGATTTGCTTGTTCTGGACATTTCATGTAAATGGAATTGTACAATAAATGATCCTTTGTGACTGGCTTCTTTCACTGAGCATAATAGTTTAAGGTCCATCTATGTTGCAGCAAGTATTAGTACTTCATTTGTTTTTATTGCCAAATAATATTTCATTTTCTGGATATAGCACATTGTGCTTATCTATTTGTCAGTTTATGGACATTCAGGATGTTTCTATTCTTTGGCTATTGTGCTCTGTGCTGCTGTAAACATTTATGCACAAGTTTTTTATGTACATATTTTTATTTTTTTTGTGACAGAGACAGAGAGAGGGACAGATATGGACAGATAGACGGAAGAGGGAGAGATGAGAAGCATCAATTCTTCCTTGAGGCACCTCAGTTGTTCATCGATTGCTTTCTCATATATGCTTTGACTGGGGTGCTACAGCAAGTGACCCCTTGCTCAAGACAGCGACCTTGGATTCAAGACAGCAAACTTTGGGCTCAAGCCAGCGACCATAGGGTCATGTCTATGATCTCACACTCAAGCCAGTGACCTCGGGGTTTCTAACCTGAGTCTTCCATGTCCCAGTCCGACACTCTATCCACTGCGCCACTGCCTGGTCAGGCTGTTTTTATTTCTTTTGCCTATATACTTAGGGGGAGAATTGCTGGGTATGTGGTCATTCTGCAGTTAGTCCTCTAAGGACCTGTCAGGCTGGTTTCTTGGGGGGGGGATTTTTTATATTGATTTTAATTTATTGTGTTTACATAGATTCAAGTGTCCCACCAAATACATTTCCCCCACCTCCGTGTTCCCCTCAACATTTCCTTTACCCCCCCTCTCCTTAACGCCCTCCCCCCTTCTCTCCAGGATTTGCTTTCCTGTTCTCTATAACACTGTGATAAGTATATATAATTTCACCAATCTCTTTCCCTTCTCTGATCCCATCCTCTCACCCCCTTTCCCTTTGTCCGCTTTCCCTCTGGTCCCTTTGATCTCACCTCTGTCTCTATTCCGTTTCTTAGTTCACATTGTTGGTCAGATTCCTCAAATGAGTGAGGTCATATGGTATTTTTCTTTCTCTGCCTGGCTTATTTCTCTTAGCATAATAGTTTCCAGGTCCATTCATGTTGTCGCAAAAGGTAAGATTTCCTTCTTTTTTACAGCTGTGTAGTATTCCATTGTGTATATGTACCACTGCTTTTTAATCCACTCGTCACACCAGTCAGAATGGTGCTCATTAACAAAACAACACATATTTAATTGCTGACGAGGATGTGGAGGAAAGGGAACCCTCCTGCACTGCTGGTGGGAATGCAGACTGGTGCAGCCACTGTGGAAAACAGTATGGAGATTTATCAAAAAATTAAAAATGCAACTGCCTTTTGACCCAGCCATCCCACTTTTAGGAATATATCCTGAGAATACCAAATCACTGATTCAAAAGAAGAAGTGCACCCCCTTGTTTATTGCAGCATTGTTTACAATAGCCAAGATCTGTTTTCGTAGCTGCCACACTGCTGTGCATTTCCACTGTCCGTGTTCAGAGTTCCGGTATCTCCACATCATCACAAATACTTGTTGTTATCTGTCTTTTTGATGATAGTCATCCTAGTGTGTGTAAAGTGGCACCTCATTATGGTTTTGTATGCATTTCCCTGAAGTTACAATGAAATGAATGGCTTTGAAAGACAAGTGTCAGAAGTGACAGAGATAGAAACTGGGAGAAAGTACAGAGAGAGAAAAGGATATCTGTGGTGGAAATGTAGAAGTCAGTTGCTTAACTGGCCAGGAGACAGGGCATGGCAGACAAGACAATGCCTGTGTTTTTGGATTATAGACACAGCACAAGCCTAATGGTGGTGAAGTTATAGCTCTTCATGAAAAGAGGAATGTGTGCCCATTTTCACACCCCCAATATCATCAGCATAAAGCTGCTGCTTCTGTTTAATTTCAGTGGGTTGGGTCTGCTCACTCCTACCCAACGCTCTTCGAACTCTACATGCTCTGGTCGTTCCTATCACTCTATTACTGATTTTGCGTTTCCCTTCACTCAGAATGACTCCCTATTTTCTCTCTACCCTAATTCCATCTTTTATACTGGGTTTCACCCAGACCACCTGCTCACTGCAAACTCTTCTGACCCCTTTGACAGCATTGACAGCACTTAGGTAGTTTACACCCTCAACTTCGCACTTAGTGATAACCATGTCTTGTATTGTTTGCATTCTTGCATGCATGGTTTCTGGAATCCCGTGTGTCGTAACAGGGAAGGGAAGGGTTTGTACTACTGAATAGTACCTAGGAAACCAGAAACGTAATAGGTGCAGGGTAATAGGTACATTGAATTAAAGTGTCATTCTTCTGTTTCCATCTAAGCTTTTCTTAGAATTTCATAAATTTAGACAGGTTCTCACTGGCCTTAGGAAAAAATGCCCTTTCTATAGATGCATTAATACAAAACAGAAAGAGTTTATGCTTTCAAGTAACAGTAAGTTTATTTTCAGATAAGATTACATTTACAACGATAGCATTTTAAGGAGTAGATAATTTTTAAAGGAGCTGAGGTAATCCATTTACACTTGTTACAGTCGAGGGATTTCTTCTGTATGTGAAGTTGTCTTTCAAACCTCTGCCTGCCTGTTGTCAAAGTCAGGGGGGTAACTTTGACTTAGGGTGGCACTTCCCTCCAAATTGAAACCCCTAGGGCCATGGGGGTGGGGTGCTTCATTTAGAGAATCTATTGTTGAGTTGTCCTCAAGGTTGGTCTTTTGGAACATTGTATTCCACTTCTGTCCTTGAGCTCTCAATTCCAAATTAGAGATGGGCAAAGTCAAGCAAACAAGGCAAAGGTTAATATGGGCAGGCTAATAGGAAACAGATGGGAGTTGTCAGCCTGCAGTGAGGTCCCGCCAACGACCTTCACTTCGGAGACCAAGACTTGCTTGAACTGGAAATTTGACCAAGAAGGGACTCCCTAAGCGACTTTGCCTCAGAACACCTCAGCTGAAAGGGTGACAGAGTTCAGAGAAAGGTGATGGGTGACAAAAGGGCCAAGAAAGCACAATTACCTATGGGTTCCCTCAAAACTGCAAATTTCTAATGTAGCAAATAAAGCAAATGTGGATGATTTCATGAACCGTGTAGATAGGTCTGCTGGAAAGGTGTCCTGAAAAAGATCTGCTATCTCATTACTTTGACAGAAATGCAGCCAGCGTGGACTGGTGGAATCCTAGTTTTGAAATACCGCTGAGGATTGGCAAATCGATTATGACTAGCTGGAATGTAGGATTAAATAATTATTTAGACTTCTTTTTTATATAAAACAATAAACTTTGTTGTAAATGGTAAGCAAATTATATATTGGAGATTTTCCTGATTCTGGGCCACACTGGGGCCACAGTTGACTATGGCTCACACTTTTGGGCCCACTTTCCAGCAGCTTTTAGACTGCCTCTAGAAATGATGACTTTGACAGGACTGGTTACAAAGAAGAATCAGAGTGCGTGGGGTTGCTCTGTGGCAAGCAGGAGGGGACAGCATTTACTGAACACCTGTTATGTTGTTGGCATTTTGCTGAACACAAAATACATTGATTTGCTCAGTCTTTTCAATAACCCTGTACCCTTTTTTTCCCTCTTTTCTTACTTTATGAGGAGACCAACACTCAAGGAAGATAAGTAACCTGATCTATTCACACATCAGGTACATAGTAGGGACACAAGGAATCTGTGTTCTTTTGATTCCATAGCACTTGGAATGCTTTTCTTCCTGCATTTTACTGAAAGTTCAGTGCATTGTCAGGGTGCCCAGTTCTTCATGCCGATCAAATCCCTCCTGCTTTTACTACAGAAAATAAAAGAAAATCCAAAATAGCAGAAGTTACCTGTTTTAAATAAATTCAATTCATAACTTGTTGTTTTTAGTAATTACATGATTCTTTCATTATTTAGATTTAACAACGTCAATGGATAATAAAAATAAATCTGATGATTATATTCAGTTACATTTTAAATGGTATATTACTGTATCACAAAAAGTGGATGTGTATTACACATCCTATCTAATATTACCTATATATATTGCCTTCAGTGTGTAATTCTGTTACTTTATTAAATAGCTATTACAGTATCTTCTCAAACCAGGCCACGTTTAAACACAATATTTATGACTGAATGCTAACAGAAATCAGGAATTGCCAGCCAACATTGAATTAGAAAATGACTTCATTCAAAATTTTCTACAAATGGTTTTTAGAAATGTATTTTAAATTTCATGAAACCAACTTAGAGTAAATCTTAATGGGCTAGAACAAAATAGATTTGGGATTGGGTTTTTTTTTCCATAAAATATGCAAAGCCCTATTTTTAAATAGGTTTTTTTTTTCTCTTCAGTATTGCTCCTTTTCTTTAACAATGACTTTGTCTAAAACATTTCTTTTTTCAGATTTTACTTAGATCACAATAGAATGAATGCCTCAGAACCGTCAAGATGGAAGCACAATACAAAGAAATTTTAGATTCTAGAGCAGGTTAACTTGCAGCCAGTATTTTGCCTGTAGCTGTTTTCAAGAATTATTTGCACATTTTACTACATTTAAAACTGTTTTGAGGCTCAATTCATTAGAATATCATCATCTGTTAGGCAGCGCACCCAGCACAGTGTAACAAGCCAGCAGACTGCTGGGTCCCGCCGCCCCCACCTCACAAGTCCACTGGGCAGACTGTACACACCAGACGACATCTATGCGAGGCGTCCCTCTACAGCTTTCTCTTTTGCTCTCTTCTTGTTAGTTACAAAGATACATACTGTGCCAGGCACTAAGCTGGTTTCAACAGCTATTTATTTAGATTGTGTGAACTGGAGCTGAACTTGAACCCAATTAATAGCAACTGAACTTGAACAAACTGATATGAAATCATTACAGGCTCAGTTCCCTGGTCCATTATCCCTGAAGAGATCATCCCGACAGCACTCCAGGTGCCTTTTCTATGCCAAAACTTGGTGCAGCGCCCAATCAGAAAGTGTCGGGGGGATTAGAATTCGGTTGCATCGGAGTTAGCTCATTACCGCATTTGTGATCGCTTTCACGGAGAGGAGAGGTGGTGATCCCACTGGGCGGGATTGCAGAGAAGGCTTTGTTTTCGACACCATCTGGCACATGGTTGGCACTCATTAACACAGCACAGTGTCGATTAAAATAATAATTGTCCATGGCAGCAATGCTGCTTAGACAGGTCCCCACCTTTGGTCTCCTTGCTAAGAAAACGGGAGAAAGGGAATGATGAGGAGGCATCTCTGGGAACTGTGGTCACTAGTTTTGCATCTTCGTTGGTGCCTACACCTTCCCCAAATCATCTGCTTGACATTTATTTTCCAGTATTTATTTTACTTTAAGCTCCTGTGTTGGTTTTTGTGCTTTGTTTTTTGTTTTGTTTTGTTTTGTTTTTGGAGGTGGAGAGGGGCTGGGATTATGGTAAGCTTGAACCTGTTTCCATTTCTCTAGAACCCTAAATATGGTGCTCCAACTATTCACCTAGATATCCTGTGCTGTACTGCAGTCAGGAAAAATGTGCTAAAGCGCTTTCGGTGCTGTGATATTTCGTCCACAACTTGAATTAAATATAACTAAAAGAACATGTTTATGGATTCAACCATTCAGGTGTTTAGTAAGACTACACTGTCCCTTCCATAAGGAAACAGATGTGGATTGACATTAGCATATCTGGGACTTGGTCTGGCAGCATCTACTTTGATTTGTTCCCAGGCATCTCCTTGGAAGGCTGCAGTGTGCATGGCGACCAGGGTGTAGGCTTTCCAAGGCCACACTTGGGTTTGAATCTCACTCTGTGAACTAGGTGTCTGGCCAGGAGCAAATCAGTTAACCTTCTCTTGGTGTGTTTCCTTAGCTCCGCAATTGGGTAATAGTCATCCTCAAGCCTTAGAATTGCTGTGAAGATTAATTAACAAGCACACAAAACACTTAAAATTGTTCCGAATGCTTGGTGAGCTCTTGATGAGGTCAACTGTGATCATGTGTGCATCACCGTTGTTCTCTGTAGGGGTTCAGGCTTCCTTGAGGGTGCGCATCATATCTGTTTAATCACACCCCTACGTGATAGAACACAGCTGTGGTAGTGGAAGTGCTGGTTAAATGGACATTTGTTCAGATGCGTTGATCAACCCTTTCTGTTAAGATTGTGATTTAATTCCTTGTCGTGCTGAACCAAGGTGAGAAGACACCATCTGATATGGTTAATTTATAGAGGTATGATGCATTCATACCGTGACAGTTAATGAAGCATATCATTTATTTCCAGAGCAGATTATGCATATTTCATACTACAGAAAGTCAATGCTGTAGGTAGGTGTCATTGCTAATGATCATGTATGTGGTTTTTACTCCAATTGCAGAACTGTAAACAACAGCATGTCCTCCGGCAACCTAAGTAAGGATTTGTGTCCTGTGATGCTGAATGTGACCAGGGCTTTCTATTCTGCTTCCTGTTTGGTCTGTAGAAAAGCCTTCAGGAAGCTGGCTTTCTACAGAAGTGTTCAAATATCATTCATTCCACCAAGAGGAGATGACAGACATTTTAGATGCAAGGCAAAGATTAAATGCATTTGGTTTAACTAGCGGCACTAAAAAGGGCTGCATCTTGCTTTGCATTGTTGCTGTTTATCTTCTTCCCAGCAGTGCAATATTGAGCTTCCCCAGGCTGTGATTCAGGTATTAATGCCGAGTTTGGGTCGGGCAAGAGTGTGTTCAGTCTGTGACACTTAGATAGCAAAGGCAAACTGCTCACTGCTATTCGTCATGAGTTCCTGTGTGCCAGTGATTGCATGCTTGTGGTTCATAATCAGGGTGATTCACAGCACCCGTTAGATGGGCTTGCTGGGGCTCTGTTCCTTTTGGACTGCTGTCATTGCCGAAAATGTCAGCATTTCTCCTACAGACCTGTCCATATGAAACATGCACATCGTACTTCGGTTGTGCTAAATAGCTAACCACTAACATCATGGATAACTTTTATTATCTTGGAGTTGTTTCCCACCACTCCCTTGAAGAATAGATTGGAATAAGTAAATGTTGTGGCTTTTTGTTCCTTAATTGGTGCTTTGTGACTATTGACAGAACTCGTGCCACAGTGTTTTCTCGGATGGTCTGGTTTCCAGATTGTGTGCCTTGATTTAGCTATGCACACACTTGAGAATCCGCATCGAGATGCTGTGTTTGGGGTTTTTCTGCATCCGTAGAGCTGGATCAGTGGTGCAGGGTTCTGCTGAGCAGACATGTAGGAAGTCGAGAGTCTCTTCAGTTTAATACCAGCCCTACTCTGAGGCCCAAAGGTGATCCTACCCCACATCCCTTACCCCTCATCAGCCTCCCTGGTCCCTTGACCCCATGACATACATACTACATACACCTTGTACCTGACCTTATAAATTGAATCAGGAACCTGCATTGCTGATTTGTCATTGAATTCTGTATATCGTGTTTCAGACCCAACTGTGTCCCTTCACGATCGCTCAACTTGTCCCATTTCTTTTCCTAATTTAATAAACATGTATGCAGTGCCTGCAGCACGCCGGAGTCTGGGCATACAGCAAGAAAAAAGATAAACAAGATCTCTGCTCTCAGGAAACTTTCATTCTGGCTGAGTTAGAAATTATTCATGAAACAGGCACAAAGCCTTCCTGATAGTCGCAGTGCAATGAAGAACATTACACAGGTTAAAGGAACCGAGACTTGAGCAGGAGAGGAGAGGGAAGGGCAAAAGACCATGCAGAAGAGAGGGATCCGCTGCTACAAAGGAACAAGGGCAGTCTGGATACCTTTGGGAAGATCCAGAGCCGTAAAGGAGGGCAGGTGGCTGGAGTGCAGTGAGCAAGAGGGAGGGAAGTCAGGAGAGAGAGAGAGAGAGAGAGAAGGCCCGATCACACAGTCTTGTAGATCTTGGTAAAGAGTTTCTTTCATTCCAACAGAATAGTCAGAAATGAGGATTTAAAACAGAAAAGTACTAAAATTTTATTACATTGTCTTTGTTTCTAGCCCTTTGATTTAAGCCCGATCTCCAGCGCCAGAGTTCTAGCCCTGATCTTGGCTCTGGCTTTATGTTTTTGGCATTTAGTTTTTAAAATGTTTACAAATATGTGTACACATGGTTCTCATTATTTTACTCTGTCTAACATATGGACCAGTCTTTGTGAGTATCAGAGCCTTCCTCCGCTATCCACCATCACCCACCACCCCCACTTAGCCCCGCCTCTTACAGAGATAAGCCCTCCCACCGTGCGGGATCTCTGGGCCTGGTCCTTGCCACTTCCGTTGCTCTTCCTATGTCATCCTATAAGTCTTTTTCTCCTATGGGTTGGGAACTCTCTAAGGTAGTCCTCTTAAACTTATTCATCTAAGTTTTCTCCAACTCCTCCCTGGATGCCGTGAACAAAGGAGGAGGTGGGTGGGAGGGTGGATGAATGGATGGGTGAGTGAGTGAATAGGTGAATACCCACTAAGGTGTCGACTCTTCTGGGAAGCCCTCTCCAATAGTTGCTATTATAGTTCTCCCTCTTGGATATCTTTAGTGACATTGCCTTATGTGTTATTGTTTCAGTCTCTACAAAGCTCTTTGAGGGTCAAGGACTATGTCATATTCATCTTTGTTTCCCCAGGATTTAGCACAGTTTCTAGCACTTAGAAAGTTTCCAGTAAATGCCTGAGCAAAATAATGTTTAACGGGACATGAAAGTCCAACCACAGAAGAGCTCTGGAAGTAGGGAATCAGACCCATTCCTAGGCTAGATGTGTTTCCTTCAAGAGTCTGTAATCCACCACAGGCTTCTGAAGCCAGCGTGGTTGTGAACCTGCTGTTTAGCCGCCCTCCAGTAAGACAGATTTAGAGCTTCCCCCGCCCCTTTCCCTGCAAAACACTTCTGACCAGGACTCAAAGCAATAAAACGCATTTTACATTGCAACCTAGACACACATATGTATCTAACTATTCTTTAAAACAAAGCATATCTTTATCTAATGTGTAACACAGTTGATATTGCCTATACCATTCATGGTATAGAATGCTGATCATGACCTCTTAAATTGATTTCAAGACTCATGAATGCATTGCAACCCACAGAATGAGGAAATCCTGTTTTCAAGGGTCCAGAGAGTCTCCCGAGGTGAACCTCAGAGAAAGCAGCGTGGACTCTACCTGGCACCCAGGGCACCTGAGCACACTCTGGCTATTGATTGACTATTTGCACAAAACTAGCGGTGACCATACAGCAACCAAAGCAACAATCCATCGCTGACAAACACTTAGGTTGTATACTGGGGGCACCTTTGTAAGTTAGACTTCAATTGTTTGAATGCTGAAAAGTTGTTGGTAGCAGGTCTCCTTGTCATCCAGTCCGCCATGTTTGTATACAACATTGCGGATGTTTTATATAAATGTGTTGCTTCTAACATGAAACCTTGGGCCCACATAGATATAGAGAACTTAACATTTCCTCTGCCAATATGTTTATGTAAATATTGCTGTCGTTAAGCATGCTCAAATAGCAGAACTATTTCAGTCCTTTTATCTCTTTAAGACTAATTTAAATCTGAGCATTAAAAGACGGTTTGATACCATATGTTTGTTTTAGATAGGAAACAAACTCCATTCTAAACATAAGGGTTTATGAAATCTGTATTTTAAGCATGAGGGCGTATGAAATTAGTATCTAGAAGTGGAAGCTGTGGTAGACTGCTTCGTGGCCATGGTTCCTCCCGCTCTGTCTGGTCCTTCCTAATGTGACTTTGCTGCTCTTCCCATCCAAAGGAAGAATGTATTTTCTCACCCTTTGCTACAAAGTATTCTCATACGCTTTGCAAAAAATCCAACATATGCTGGGTAATAAGTCTTTTTATTATGGAATATAAGTCTAGTCTGAAATTGCAGGTTTTTCTCTTTGAAGACCATTTAAGAACTATACCTAGGAAAATAACCATGAGGAATATCAGAAGTCATTTGTGAAAATATTGGATAGACTTCAAGGACACAACCAAAGAGTGCCACAGGCTAGGAAGGTACCCCTCACATATCCCAGGTAGCTGTGTGTACAGGAAAGGAACAAATGAAACGATTGAGCAATGTCGCCGCACACCTGAGCATTCAACCTGTTTCATTTTGAGGCCAAAATATGTCATCTGTTGAAGCAGCTGTGTGTGTGTGTGTGTGTGTGTGTGTGTGCGCGCGCGCGCGCTCGCGTGCATGCATGCATGCGCATGCACATTGGGTGTGCTTTCCAATCTGGATAGATAACAGTATGAGATGACCTAGACATACTTAGTACAAAGAGAGTTGTGACAACATGGAAACTTTCACTTATACCTTATAAGGGCAATTCCTCCTTTTTCTATGTCAATTTTTCGTTTGTTTGTTTTTAAAGAACATCCTGTATTTGTTTGCTTGCCCTGAGAAGACCTCAAGATGAGATTATGATCCTTCATTTCAAATTAAAGGAAGGTTTTTCTCAGGAACTGTTTGACAAGTTCAAATACTGGCTGATTTAGATACTGGCCTCTTATCAGCACCTGCAATTTAATGCTTCTCATAGGTGGTAGGTCTATGTTGTTAAATTGTGTTATCAGTTTTCCTGTAATCTTGGTAAGTTGTGCTTCAATTTGTCAGTCTGTGACTTCTTGTCAATATCGTCTTCTCATGCTATTCAGTTGTAATAAATACGAACCTAGTATAATGCAGTGCTTATAAGTATTCTGGGCTTGTGACCTAAGCTAGATAAAACAGGCATCACTTTCAAGTTAATACACATCTCTTCTTCTGGTATAATTTGGTTTATTCCTAGGACCTGTGGGGAAAAATAGTCATATAAACTTACTTGTTCTGTCCCTTAAAATAGTCACGAATTTCCAATTGTTGGCTTATTTTATTTAGATCGATTAAAACTCAGTCCTTCCTGTGACTCTCAAAAATCCATTTGCAGAAATTATTTTAAATTTAAACATAAGTCTATATTCTCTGTACTTCACACGAGTAGGCCCTCTGTGTCCAAATGTCTTTTTCTATGAAAGTTAGAGCTTTAATGCTGTTAGCAAGAGCAGTTTGCCTCCTCTCTTGAATAATCATAGAAACACAATCTAGTAGTGGACCTGTGGCCTTTGAATGTTGATGCACATTGAATCTGCTGCCAGAAGTTACACAGAAAAGTCAATAATGGCCTGCGGATCATGGCCTTACTATGCCACAGGGTGAATTAGTCTCTTGATTTCATGTGCTCCAGCTTGTGTAATGGACATTTGTAGCAGTAAGATAGCAGCCATATGAAACACCTGGGTGGTCTTCCAGAATACTTTCAGGTGCATTAGATTTCAGTTATCCAATGTGAGGTCAAAAAGGCTTGGACATCTGGGGCCAGTTCCACATTACGGATTAAATATGACCCCTGCCTACCAGGTGCATAAGGCAAAAGGTGCCTGAGGTCATTGCTGATCCCTGGAGCAGCAATGGGTCAAAAATGAGATCTCAGTCACAGTTAGAAATGTTGCGAAAGTCTCCATGCAAGGCCAGACAGGGTAGAGTCAGATTCTTCTCTGGTAATTGTATTAGGCATGTTCCCGGTCAGGGAAGCCCAGTTTCTGTGTTTTCTGAATTGAGCTTCACTTGTATGCTTTTGTTTAGAATTTTAACTACTGTTCAGTGGGAACTATGCTTTCCACCTCAGAAGTGAGGGTGTGAGAGGCATTAGGTTCCTTTGCTACCACACAGAAGACAATACTTGAGGCACATGGGCATTGGCGTACAACCATCTTTTGAATGTTCCTAAGAGATAACAGTGTCTGCATAATGCACCACTTCTCCTAGCCCTGCTAGGGACTTTGAACAGTCCGGTAAAATGTAATGATCAAAGGTTTCAAATGCAGCTGATAAATCATATAGATTTGTGCCCAGGATGCCTTAAATTGACTTGGGGATGTTTCTCATCTATCATGACAGGCTTGGTGATTTGAATTTAGTACTTTGATGTTGTCAGTAATTGTTTGCAACTGTAGCTGAATAGCCTGAAGGCATTGCTGGTTTTTCCCTTTCTCGTCTTGCAAAGAGCTGGTGAAGTAGTCTTTTAAGGGCTGTTCTCAACCTAATGGAGCAGTGGCCAACATTTAGGACAAAGCAAAGGTTTCATAAACCCTTGGTACAGACCAAAAGCAGTACCCTAGTGAACTATCTCCATTTGAGCTCCATGCTGAATCAAACAATCCTCCCAAGTCAAACCCCCTTCACTGGACACATTTTATTGTAGGATTCATTTATGGTTTTTATAAGGGAATTACTAAAGAAACCATTGGGATATCTTCACCTATTTTTTTAGTCAACAATTTTTCATATATTCTTAGGTACAAATGTCTCTCCAAAATGTATTTGACTATTTCCTTAATACTACAAAAAAATAATGTATAGATTGTTCCCCTTTTGGAAACCTCACTGCAATTTAAATTAGATTATAATGTAAGACCTTCTAGTAATGTTCTTTCAAGCAGATTTCCTTAGCCTCCCCAGTCACTTTCTCCTCTTGTCACTTGGTTTATGCCTGCTTTCTGGCTGAGCAAATCTCATCAGTAAGTATCCATGGATGGATGTCCATCTCTAGCCTCTAAAACTCCATTCCTATCTGCCTAAAATAAATGCCTTAGTCGTCATTTTATACTTACTTATCAATTGATATATCTTCTGAATTTCAAAATTTCACTTAAAACTCGGTTCTTCTGAAGGATCTTTTCAAGTAAACTCAACTATTATTCTTCTAAGTATTCCATCAGTTGCCATAAATCTTATGAATATAGATTAACCTCATAAATATCTAGATCGTAAGACTGTAAACTATAGAAAGCTGAAAAGATCAACTGACCGGGCAATAGATTTCTTCGTAAACCACAGTAATTGACAAGACTGTAGTCAATATTTCAGAGCCTCTACTGGAATTGTTTAACACTGATGTTGATGTCACTTTTATGCTCATTTATCTTTAAGTTACAAGGGCGATAACATATGCTGCATTAGTGTGAAGAGTGTTTGTTTTAAAATAAATGTTGACGCTGAAGAAGAAAGTGTTAGGTGAAGGGAAACAAACCTGACAGTGGCAATTTATTTACATATTGGGGGCACGGACACCTTTAATGGGAAAAAGAAAATGTCCTTGTCTGGGACACTTTAGACTCCAAAGATTTCTAAATTTAGAGTTTGATCTTTGTTCCTCTTGCTCTCTCTGCTTCGGTTCAGCATGCATCTATTAAATTCCCAATCAGTTAGGGATCCTAAGTGATTCACTAAAATGAGTTGCTTGCTATCAAAGAGATAACACTATAATGTTACCCCACCCCCCTCCCTTCCTATCACTCTGTCTCATGTTCCTGTTTAAGAACATGCTGTATCTCTACCTTAAACACCCACATGCATTGTACTTGTTTATTATCTGTCTTCCTCCAGCTTTCTCTAAGCTCTACAAGATCAGGACCTACGTGTATTGTATGCGGTGTGTCCAGAAAGCCTAGAAGGCTGCCTAGTGTAATTTAGGCATCCAGTAAATATTGTTGAGTTAATTAAGAGGATACAAGAAAAATACAACCATACACATAAGACAACAGAAGATGTGACATGATAAAAAGGTACAGAAGCAGGTCTACATTTTGGGGGGCTGTCAGTGTGTGAAATTTTGGAGGATTGCTATTTAAGAAAAGGAACATGCATTTAACATTTTTTAAAAATCTAAAAATTAATACTTACTAGAATAAGGGAAAAATCACATTAATTTAATAAAGCTAATATTCTAGGGATGTCATAAAATATAAAGAAATAATATTTTATTGATGATACATTGATTGCATATTAATTAATGCTTAAAAATAACTTATATTTTTATCTACAATTATTTTTGATGTGTGAGAGAGACAGCAAGAGAGACAGACAGGGAAAGACAGACAGGAAAGGGGAGAGATGAGAAACATCAATTTTTTGTTGTGGCTCCTTAGTTGTTAATTGATTGCTTTCTCATATGTACCTTGACCAGGGGACTACAGCAGAGTGAATGACTCCTTGCTCAAGCTAGTGACCTTGGGCTTTAAACTAGCAACCTGTGGGCTCAAGCCAGTGACCATGGGATCATGTCTATGATCCCACGCTCAAGCCAGTGACCCTGTGCTCAAGCTAGTGACCTTGGGCTTTAAACTAGCAACCTGTGGGCTCAAGCCAGCGACCGTGGGATCATGTCTATGATCCCACGCTCAAGCCAGTGACCCTGTGCTCAAGCTAGTGAGCCCGCACTCAAGCTGGTGGCCTCCATGTTCAGTCTGATGCTCTATCCACTGTGCCACTGCCTGGTCAGGCCCTACAGTTTTTGACTACATATTCTTTCATAATCTCTTCATGTGTAATATCAATTTTTGTACACTGAATAAGTGGATAATTCAATCTCGGCCCTAGCATGGTTAATCAAAATGTTTCTTGTGTTTTAAATGATATTTGGATGCCCTGAGCAGTTGGCTCAGTGGTAGAGCATCAGCCCAGCATGTGGATGTCCCAGATTTGATTCCCAGAAGGGAAGGGCACACAGGAGGAGTACCCATCTGCTTCTCCACCCCTCCCCCTCTCCTTTCTATCTCTCTCTTCCCCTTTCACAACCGAGGCTCCATTGGAGCAACCTGGCCTGGGTGCTGAGGATGGCTCCATGGCCTCACCTCAGAGCTAAAATGGCTCCAATTGCAATGGAACAACATCCCAGATGGGCACAGCATCACCCCCTGGTGGGCATGCTGGGTGGATTCTGGTTGAGTGCATGTGGGAGTCTGTCTCTGCCTGCCAGCTTTTCACTTAAGAAAAATACAAAAAATAAATAAAGATATTTGGGATGTGTAAGCATGTGACCTCACAAATGCAGCCTTGCTGCTTCAGGTTTCTCTCTTACTAGCATAGGACTTTTAATTCTATGCTGCATTTCTATGTACATTCTACATAGGAGAGAGAGAACTTTTCATTTGACAAGGTGTTAATCAGAACTGAGTTATCAGAACATTCAAATATATACAGTTTTGTATATCAGGTTAGCAAAATAAATTTCTGTGGACTAGCTTCTGGTTTTGTACATTTCAAGTCCTGTTTATCTTCCAGTAGCCACATCGTTTTGCTGGGTGCAAGAAGAGCACAATCATTTTATTATGGCACCTGGCCCTGTTTCTTTGTATCGTGAAGCTGAGTGAACCAGCACAGTGGGTAATAGGGGTATATCTTTACTCCGTACTAGGATGACTAGTGTTAACTCAGTTATACATAGCAGTGACTATGAACCACACAAATAGAGTCCACGATATTCAGATATTATCCCAACTCAATTTCCCCTTTACTGGATCCAAAAAAAATGCTTTTTGGCCACTCTGGTTTCACCTATCAAGAGAGTGTGATGGAGGGGACATTAGGGTTGAAAGAGATAGGATTAACCTATTGTAATTAAGCTATTTTACTTATGTCAAGTTTACAGAATTCTCTAATCATATGACTGTGTTGATCAGGTTCCAGCTGGGATCTTGTAAGGGTTCCATGCCAACAAGGGGGCCCTGAAGTTATGCTCCATTTGCTCACAGCAAATCTGTATCTGGTGTTCCAAAGAAGCAGAGGATGTTGACGACTTAAAGAACAGGCAAGATTACAACTAATTGTAGTGTTAGAGCATAATTAAGAGGGTAGAACTAGTGTGCACTCTGAGGTTAAAGTCTACAGGGCATTTTTAGGCAGATGGTTCTGTCTGAAATACACCACATAGCAAGGAATGCAGTACAAGTTGTCATCAGAGAGTTAGGCCGGGAAACCAATGGGTTCCTTAAACACCAGCACAAGAAAATGGAGTTGATGCCTGACCTGTGGTGGTGCAGTGGGATAAAGTATCGACCTGGAACACTGAGGTCGCTGGTACGAAACCCTGGGCTTGCCTGGTCAAGGCACATATGGGAGTTGACACTTCCTGCTCCTCCCCCCCTTTCTCTCTCTTTCTCTCCTCTCTAAAATGAGTAAATAAATTCTTAAATATATTTTTTAATTAGAAAATGGAGTTGAAATACATATGTCAGATTCCTTCCTTTCATTTCTATGATTCAGGAACCTTTCTTTGGCTTTATTAATTCAAGTGTCTTTATCTGTGTTTGTTCACGACTGTTCTTTCTTCAAAGTGTATGCCTTTTAGTGAACAGGGTGTTTGCTCCTGCTGGACCGCCTCTGCAGTTCGTCATTGTTCGTTTTTTCTTTTACTCTCTTGAACTTTACTTTAACCCGAAGTGGCCGCTTCGGAGTTTCTTCCTTCAGCGTTGCAGGAGCACAGACAGGGAGTTTTGCCCCATTATTGCTTGTCATTGATCTTAGCGTAACACTTCGGACCCAGTTCACGTCTAATACATGCTGTCAACTGATTTTAAATAGCTCGAGTAAACTGATATGGTGACGTATTGTAAACAATATGAAAAATTCTCGATCTGTATATATCAACTGGATAAAATGGGAAAACTTCAACTGAGGAAAAGCATGTACCCCCCAGGAATGTGGCAACAATATACTTCAAGTTGAAGGCATAACCATCCTCAGAAAAAAGTCCAGTTCCTGATAAAAGCCAGTGAAAAACCCCATCGCTTGTTTTTATAGCAAGAGCACTCCAATTTAAGCAGCTTTACAAATGCTAAGATCTATTTTATCCCGTGTGTGCTCATTCATATCTATTGTGGGTAGCCAGTGACTACTCTGAATTACTTGCATTTGCCTGTTTTTGAACGGGCATGGTTTCTGCAACCCAAAATGAAAGAAAAATGATACTGTTCATCAGCTTGAACTTCTTTGCTCCTTTTATGGCAATCCTGGGAGTCATTTTCCTAATGGAGTGATATTTAAGACTAAAGTATTTTGGACAGCTACAATTCTGCTAAAATTTGACTTGGTTTCTCTCGTGTGGTTTCTTCATCATGGTGTCTGAAAGCATGTCACAGCTGCTGCATTCATCACGGGCCAGGCAGAAGCCCGGCCAGGCACTCCTGTAGGGAAAGCGATCTCTTCTCGGTACTTTGCCATAAATTGTGCTACTATTGATATCATTACCAATTTTTTTTAAATGGGTCTCCAGATTTTAGTGCTGTGGAGTTCTCTAGGCATCATTTGAAAAGCCCTATCTGATATCCAAATAATCCACACAGAAAAGAAAATCTGGTTTTCTCCAAAAAACAAGTGATGGGCCTTTTCACTCATTTTTTTTTTAAATTGAGATATTGACAGGACTAATAGGAAGAGAGTACTGTCACATCATTTAACTCACCTGTAAGAGAAAGCATGCACTCCAGGAGAGGTGCGATCGTGCCTTGACTAGTGGGTCAAGCATCCTGCCAGATATGCCCATGTGGCTGTAGATTAATGTTGCCTTTTGATACTCAGTGTGCACCACCCTTTCCTTCTATGTGAATCTTTCTATTCAAATCTTTATTTCTGCTGACCTCTTTAGATGCAAAGAATTGCTACAGCATTAAAAAGGTATCCTTCCCTTATTTCCACACACCTGCCCACATAAAGAATGTGACCCCATAATAGAAGTGTCAGGTGATTAAAACTCGAGTAGAAATTCAGTGCAGAATACTTAGAAACTTGATTTCCCTATTAGTCTTATAAGTCGTATAACTCTCTCCTTGTAGATGTGGAAGGAGACTTTGGGGCTTACCCGACATGCTTCCTTAGCTGGTAAAGAGAGGCTAGACTCGGGCAGAGCAGCTTCTTGGAGGTCCTACACTGCCAGAGCCCCTGTAGAAGGCACCATTTCTCTTGAAGACGTATCTATATTTTAATGACATAGTCATTCAATTAATGTCAAAGTCATTCCACAAGTGTTGAAGTACAAGACAAAGGCATTCTTCTAGGTGCTGACTAGTTAAGAGTCTATTAAGAAAATGTACAATATGAAACCAAGATGCAGCTTATGTGTACTATCAATGTTATTAATATACCACAAATATTGATTATCTGGTAAATATCAATATATATTTTCCTATTTATCTGTTTTTAAGTTTATAAAACTTTTAACCATTTGCAATTCATTTTCATCATCAAAGTTAAATATTTACCAGTTTAGGTGTATTCCAGTAGCTTTCCCCACCCCACCCCCTTGTTCAGAGTTACCTTAGTAGCCTAAGCAGCAGTATCCGTAGAACTGGGAGGAGAACATGCGTTTTCTTTCTTCCAATAAGTGTTTTGGTGATTTGATAATTCAATAGCATAGAAGTAATCCTTAGAGCAAAGGAAAGCTGAAACTCTAAAAAGTCCGGGATTTATCCCTCTTTGTACGTAAACAGTTTATCATATTGACGCCAGTTTCTTGGTCCAGCCTCCCGCCCACGGTTCCTCTAGGCTCACCTGGGAGGCTTGGTTAACCGCCTGTCATCCTGCATACCCTTCGTTCTGTAGTCTGTGAGAACACGGACGCCCGATTTCCTCACTGTTCTGCATGCGATGCTGTTGACGGACCTGTACCGATCCTTCCGCGTTTCTTTTCCTTTGTGTACCCCCGGCCTGTCTCTACTCACTCTCCCTGGATGCCAGTGTGATTTCCAGTATGAGTGTCATACTCATCTGTATGAACAGCCAGTTGTACAGCTAGTGTCTGATTTCTCGTGTGTATCAAGATATATCAAAAGCAAATTGCTCTAACCCTCAGTGTGCTAAAGCCAAGATTTGTGGTTTCTTCTGAATCAAATCGTAACCCTTACTGAAACTTTCCTATTGCTCACTCTTTCCCAAGCGCCAAGTAGAGGATGGTTTTAAGTTTCTGCTTTCTGCCCTTTCCCATTTGCTTTGTATGTACAGTTCTTGCTCATTTCCCCCATGTTTTCTTCTGGTTTATTTATTGCATCTCTGCCTGTAACTGCTGGGTCCCTGCTCCTTCCCTTCCCATGGCTTTTCCAGCCTCTCTCTGCTTGAGGTCTCTTACTTCTGATGCCTGTCAGCACGTTACCTGCGACTCTCCTGGAATTCTCCAGGTATCAGTCCTCCGAATAGCACCAATATCGCTATCAAGCTGGCCTTCCTGATTAGGCTCAGGGTAATGTTTACATAAATCCCAACTCTTCTCACCATACAACTTAGAACCTGTGCCTTTGTGATGTTTGAGAGGAGGCTCATGTATAAGACCGTTGTTTGTTTTCTCTGCACCCTGAAGCACCATACTGATGATTCTTTTGGACCCTGGTTTCGTTCCATGTAACTGAGACATCTTTCACACTGCCAATACAGAATTTTATGTATAACACGTCATCTGTCAGTTAAGCCAACTCCATCCCAAACACATCCTCTAAATGTGGAAATAATCTGTGGAGGTGTGTGGAGTGCAATTTTACAGCAAAGAGATAGAAACTTATATGTATGTACATAACTTAAATTTGCATTGGCCTTTATATCTTACTTGATTTATTGATATGCCAGTTTGAGCCTTTTAACTAGTTGCTGCCTCTTTCAAAATTATTTTCCTTAAAGTGTAGTAGGTGACCTTCCTATGGGCTTCCTTTGTTTCACTTACAGGGGACATTGGGCAAGTAGCAGTACCCCTTTTAATTCTAATTTTACTGTCACCGAAACGGTGATTGCTTGAGAATTGGAATATGTGGCATTATTCATAGACACCGGGGAGCTGAGTCCAATGCGAGTTGGCTCAAGGCCTGGGGAACTTGATGAATCTATCCATCAGCTTAAAGGGAAGAGCAGTGAGTGTGAGTAAATTTTTCCTGAGTGTAACGTACGTTCTGAATATGCATGGGCAGTGCTCGAGAAAGAATTGAACTTTCCTGACGTGGCAGGACCCTGCTTTGCAAGGACAGAGTCACCCAGTGACTGCACACCTAATCAGGAACTCTTGTCCTTGGAGGGACACGGCTTCTCTTTGGTTTCTATTAACTTTCTGCATATCCCGATAAATAAAATGTGACTGGATTCCATCTGCAGTGTGTGTGTTCATTAGTGTGGGTTCTTTCATCCACATATGAACCTCCCAGAACACTGCACTGGTACCTGCCATTCTGTGTACTAAAATGTCCTCTGTCCCCACATCTCCGTCTTGAAAAGACAGCATAGAGTAAGCACCATGACTGTGATCTTAATATCACTCCTTGTGGAGTTCTTGATACATCATGAGGCCACAGGTATTTAACTGTGGGAAAATATAATGCAGTTGTTTGTATAAGACTTTATGCTTTAAAATGCAATACATTTCCTATTTTATTTGGACTTTACAGACACTGGATTTTAAACAATGATTCTAAGATATACTGCGATTTTGTTGAGCTGAATTAAGGGCTTTTTGCCTCTAAAATCTAAGAGTAGTCTTTTCTCAATTAGCTGAAACATACCAATGGACAGACTGTTTGGTCCTCCATGTGTGAACTACCTTCCCACACCATTATTTTTTTCTTAAAAGCTTTGATTTCTATAATAAGGCTATATCAGTTTAAGCAAAAAATTATGTTTTACTATTTTCATCTACATATTATTCCATGAAAATTACCTTGACTTTTAGGAATTCAGCTTTTTGAGCAGATAACACTGTTCACAACAATAGCAAGTGTGGTTCCTTCCTTTTAATTGGGGGAAGGGGGATATCTGCATGAAAATTGCATACTAAGCAGTGTCCCGCATGTCTTGTTTCATTTCAGCCTGTCATCAGTGCTGTGGTTTGTGGTTATCCCCAGGTTGTAAATGGCGAGGCTGTGTCACTGAGCAGGGCAGTGTCATGGAGCCAGGAAAGGTGAAGCTCAGTCTATTTGACCCCAACCCCGTGGTCCTCTCCACTATACTAACACGTGATAGTGCTTAGTGTTCATTTTCTAATCTTACCGTTAGGTGATATGCTTCTTCAGTGCAGAGGTTATGTTTTATTTGTTTTCCCTCTTCTTCCCGTCCCCTCCCCTCCAGGAGGTCCCATAAAAACAGATTAGTTGTTTCCTTCTCGTTTTTGGTTAGACCTGCTTGTGAGATGTGCCTTTTATTCTGCTACGTATATCCAAGGCTTTGCTCTAATCATCCTCAGCACTTCTAAATACTTGTCTTCTCTTACATGCTAGGACATACCTTTCTCTGCCTTTACGTTTGTCTTTAAATCAAGAACTCGGTCTGTTTCAGACAGCCACCTTCAAATGAGGCTTTGAAATTTAAAATATAAATTGCCAAAGGAAGGGATGTTTAGAACTCTGAGTAGCTGTTCTATTTAAAGATGCTCATTATTAATTCTAATATGAAATGATTTGTACTTGTTATATGACACATATAAGACAGCCCAGAAGAAATGAGAATGCTACTCCACAGGAGACATTAGAGTGTGGAATACAGGAAAAGAAGAGAGGCTCAGAACTTAATGATGGCTAATGAGTTGTGAGTATGTTTAGGAAATATCTAACCATCTTACAGTTTGCTTTTTGTTTATGTTGGGAATTGGTACACTGATACAAAACTGAACTGTTTTCTAGGAGGTGCGCTTTTACACCATGGCATATTGATTGAATATAGAGACTCAAATACATGTTATAAAATTATGTCTTAAATAACAACAACATGTTGTTATTAAAACAACAGATATTGATAATAAGTGAGGTGGTAGAGCCATGTCCTTAAAGTTGAAGGAAAACTATCCACCATGGCTTCTTTAAGAAAAGGATATTTATCACACATGAAAAATAAGAAGTTTTTCACGTATACATACACACACTCTCATGTACACATATTCTATATATATATTCATACATATGTATATGACTCAGCTGAAAAAACAATGTAACCAAAAATTGTCATTCACTCAAATTTCTGTGTCTGGACCTCTAAAACAATATATTTCTTTTACCTTTGCATATCATGGTGGTTTTACTTGCTTTTTATTTTTTTATTTTATTTTATTATTATTATTTTTTTAACGAGAGGAGGGGAGATAGACTCCCGCATGTACCCTGCCTGAGAACCACCCGGCAATCCTGTCTAGGGCCAATGCTTGAACCAGTCAAGCCACTGGCTACAGGAGGAGAGGGAAGCAAAGGATGGGGGAGGAGAAAAAAATGGTCACTTCTCATGTGTGTGCCTTGACTGGGGATCGAACCCAGGCTTCCGCACGCCGGGCAGATGCTCTATCCAGTGAGCCAGCTGGCCAGGACCTGCTTTTTATTTGTTTGTTATAATTTGTTCTTCTCCAGTTTGATGTGCAGTGTACAGATATGTTTGAAACACTTGAAAAAAAACCCAGAGTTTTATGGAATTTGCCTCTTTCTTTTATTAATTTTAAAGATAATGGATTACTTCTGAGGATATCACATTTAGACTGACTTGTTCGCTTCATGAGAAGCAGTTGGTCTTCAGCTTACCCAGAGGAGGGAAAAATACAGAATCAGGACTGGGACTCTGTTGTCTTCAGATTTGATGGTACTTTGTTTTACTTCTGCTCTTCTCGTTTTTAAATGTTTCATTGAGAACACTTGGCAACCATACAACTATTGCTATGTCACTTGCTTGAGAAAAATTTTAAATGGAGTTGGAGAAGGTGGGAAATAATGTAATGAAATGTGTATTAATAAGTAATAAATAGTTGAAGTGAACTTAAAATTGATAATACCTTTTGACATACTGTTTCACACTAAATAGCATGATAATTTTTTATTATAAAATAAGCTATTTTGATAAAAAAACATCTTCTATCTAAACAAGGATGAAGGTCTTGGCAATTCTTTGCTTCATACACAGAATAACAATGTTAGAACTCATAGAAAAATCAGATTTGTAAATAACTTCCAATAGATTTACTTTTTAATAACTGTACCATATAAAATGAGGTATGAAAAATGTTATCTTAAACTACAATAGCTTGAGAGAGTTGGGGAATTAGTTTCAAAATATTGATTAATGGGGAATTGCATTTCTACTGTTTACCACTTCTTTTTCCCAAAAGCGCACAAATAAAAAGTTAATTTTTATAGAAGAGCAATTTTAAACCACAAATGGATTTTTTTTGAGAGTTTCCTCTTTAGTGACCAATTTTATATGAAACAAATTATTTTAGGCCTAATTGCAAGCAGAATAGTTAGGCCACTAGCTCTGCTAATAGTATGACCTCTTTTTTCAGAATTTAATAACTGAATCAAATATTTAATGTGGAAGCTTTCATTAAATAAAAAAGAAACCTGGATATATTATTAGAAGAAGTAACTTATTTTTCTTATCAGCTTTATCTACTTTAGTAGAAAAGGAAGAGAATGAGACTGTTCTCTTTGTGTACTTAAATAGACATTAATGCTATAACTGCAACAAATAATTTATTTCTGTATATATCATCATCCAAAAGATTTGGGGAGCCCTAAATAGGAGTCATAGCTATGCTTCCAGCTCTACTGAATAGCAGATTGCACTGACCATGTGAACCTTTTCACTTGTCTGCCTGATAATCATTCTTTTTAATACTCAAATAGATTTTCTAGCTTGGGCTTAGATTGCGCATTGTCATTGTCAGCATTGCCCAGCAGATTTTGCTCAAGTACAGTGACTTGTTTAGAAATGCAAGTGGGGAAAGATGAGAGTTGAAAGATTTTGTTTCCATGTGTCATTCTATGAATAGATGACAAAAGATCATTAAATAGATTAATTTACAAGCATCCTTGAGAAACAGAATGTTTTTACATAAAAGGACGTTGTAAACCTTTTTAATTAAATTGCATTGTACCATGCACTCTCTTCTCCCCAGGGTTCTCTTGACCTCTCACCTCTGGTTTTGTCCTACAGGCACTCCACTGCTGGTAAGGAGAAGCAGTGACCCAGCGCCAGGCCCACCTGCTGATGCCCAGCCAAGCGCTTCACACCCCAGTGGCCAGAGTCTGAAACCTGTTATTCCAGTAGGTATCCTGCCCTTTGCATTTCTAATGAAAGATCAAAGTGCCTTACCCATAGATAGATTTGCAGTCTCTAGTAAATTGACAATTACGCCTTTTGATAAGATATATAATATTAGTTATAATAATAGTTAGTGTGAGCTATTACTAGTGAATAGTTATAATATTGCTTTTGTTTATATAGCAGATTATGTGCCTAGCAGTGTTTTAAGTGCTTTACATTAAGTCATCAAAACTTGGATATCAAAGGAATTACACGTTTTTGTCTCTGTGTTACTGATGATAAAATTGAGGCAGAGGAAGTTTTAGTAATCTGTCTAAAATCACAACTAGCAAGTGGCAGAGCCAAGAATTTAACCCAGGTGGTTCGGCTCCAAAGTGTGTTCTCTTACCCAGCACACTATACTGTTGAATTCCACCATCCTCCTGCTTCATAATGCCCAAGGATGTGATTGATGTATTTTCAGTGTGTCAGTGAAATACTTTTGAAGTCATAACATGGTGAACGGTGATATAGTTTGAAGATAACCAATATTATGGATATGTGGTGCCAGGATTGGGTTTCTAGAACTCAACATTGAAATGAAAGAAAAATGAAATTGTATGCCAAAAGTGCTTATAACCAGATATAGTTTCTGCTCTACTTATAAACCCATAGCTTAAATGGAGATTCGTTTCCTGAAAAGATAATGTGCTCCTTCCACATGAGACTGGATCTTTCTGCTAAACCCTGAGTTGCTTTAGAGTTCTGGTTGTGGTTCAGCCTTTGAAATGGCCTGCGAATTAGACTCAGTAATGTAACCATGTTAAAATGTCTCCAGAAGCAAGACTCTTCCCATTTTAAGTCTTACTGTCTGTAATACCTTAAGAAAAAGGCAATATTTTAAAAGCATATAGGGATGATGAATGGGATAAATAAATTCTCCCAATTTTATATAAAATATTCTTATCAAGAACCTGTGACAGTGTGTTTGAGGTAGGAGTCACTATATCAAATCATTAGTTAGTTACTACTAGATTAGTGGCAATATTTTGGCATATTTTTTTTTTCTGTGAAGAAGGAAACAGGTATCCTGAAAGTATTTTCGATGTAATATTTCTTACTCTTCATCCTTTTAAAGAACTATATTTAATGGAAAATTACTTTAATAAAAATTAGGTGTATGCATTCTGCTGTAATGATTAGTATAAACAGAACCAGTATGTGGTATGATTTGTGTTTGTGAGTGTTTGCATGTGTGTGTTTAACACACACTAATTGAGATCGTGTTAAGCCTAAATATATTGGAGGAAAAAAGAACTATGTAATTGAGAGAATAATTACATTAAAAAACTACAATTTACTGCTTATTTTGCAGTGTCAGTGTACCCTAAAATGAAGGCGCATCTCATGTGTCACCATCATTTACATGCAGAATACCGACCAATTAGTTCCATGTTTCTATCACTTGTGCTCTGTGTTTAGACCAATTGAAAACACATCAGTATAGCTTTTTCTAGAGGAAATGAGGGCGACCATCTTTCTGATAGATTTTGTATTCTTACCAAAATATATATGATGTCAGTGTGTTCTAAGTGAGGACATTTGCGGTGAGAGAGGTATTGTTACTAACGAAGATGCAAATCCTAATTCAGGAAGAAATGCTGACACCCCAAGTACTCTTCCCTAACAATATGTACGTTATCAACCGTGGACTGAGGCCACATGTATCAACAGTGAAAGGAAAACACATGTTTTCTCCATTTCTCACAGTGCTCTTTGTGAATGAGGAAGGGTAGACCTGAGACCCAGAGAATGGCGTCTGGTCCTTGCTTTCCCGCAGAATAGTGGCACATCCTAGGCCTTTCTTGCTTCAGTTATAAAATAATCTCTATGCAGACTTGAAGCATTAACAGTCCAATGTACTTTGCCTTTTTTTTTTTTATCCCTTTATCACTAGTGCCAAGCACATGCAGGAGGCTCAGTGTGTATTTGTTGGATATAGAAATGCAAGACACACTAATCTGGGGCAAGCCCTAGAAGTTCTCAGCAACTACCCAGCTTTTCTAATTTGACCACTTTCTGCTCCCAAAAGAATGTACCAGGTAAATGTTTATCTGCTCAAAGCTCTGGTTCACCCCAGACAAGAAACAAATAGATAGTTTAATTACCCTATTGTATAAGGTAGGCAGAGTTAGTAAGTGAAGACATGTAGGTGTAACTGTTTTCCCTCGAAGGAAAATACATTAGTGTACATGTGTGTATTGTAAACCTACGCATTTATTCCTGCATAGTCAGACTTATGGACTGTTTAGAACTGCCTTGTCCAATATCATAGCCACCAGCTACATGTCGCTATTGAGCCCTAAAAATGTATTTTTAGTGTAATATGCATATTGGATTTCCAAGATTAAAATATAAAAAGTAAGATAAAATGTCTTAATAATAATTTTCATATTGACTACATATTAAAACAATGCTATGTTTGGTGCCCTGGGTTGAATAAAATATGTAATTAAAATTATCTTCACCTGTTTTTATTTTTAAAAAATCATTTCTACTAGAAAATTACATATTACATATGTGCATCACATTCTACTTTTCTTTTATCGGCCGGAACAGCTCTAGACTGAAGTCAGATTGAATATAGCATTAATGAAATGGTTTGAGACCCTTGGGACAAGTTCTTTGAGTTGCACAGCATCTCTGGGGTAACAGCATGATTAGGTTTGCCTGGGGCAGTCCTAACCCATTCCTGTTGTTCTGGCATGATTATTAATAGTGTCCCCACTAATTCTCTGGGGTGTTCCTGTGCAGATGATGAATTATGTGGCACCCTGCATTGTAGCCCAACAGTCACTTTTACTGTTTGCTCAGTGACAAGAGGAGTGGTCCTTCAAGGAAGCCACGGGAACATGACCACAGCTCTCCCACCAGAGCACGGGGCAGATGGGCTTCTTTGTAGCAAGGCCCCGAGCCCAAGGGGTGCAGAGTTGGAGACTGAAGATTCTTTTCCAGCTCTCAGATTCCATAATTCTACTAGATGCTTCCTCCACACCCTCGGTGACACCATACCTGATTCCTCTGACTCGATAAGCGATGATGAATATGGGGAGTGTGTGATAATGTACCCGTGTAGCAACTAATATGAAAAATAATTACTTAAAAAGCTCTCTTCAATTGCATTTCATTTCACTATCCAGAGGAGGAAAAAAAAAAAAACAATCAAAATTTCCATCTCTTAAACAGAGTGTTCACATGTAAGTAATTCACAGATGGCAGAGCCCCAAGTGGGTTATGTTAAATCATTCCCAAGAAATGAAACTTCCTTATAACCCAGAGCAAAAGAAGCTGTAAGGATGAATATTTGACACATTTGATTATGTTGAAATATTGCCTTTAAAACCACAGTTGATGACTGTCATTTTTAGTTGCACTTCATTAGACTAACTATAGAGGGAAGAGTTTGCTTTGCTGCCTAGAGATATGTGTTTTTGAAAAGTTGGAAAAGTTGCACTTGTTTTCTAGCTGGTTAAGTTATTACAAATTGCTTATTTAAGATGTACACCCTCAGACAAGTTGGAGTTTTAAAAAGGATTTAAATTAGAAAAATCAGATTCTCTGCAAGCCTCAAAATCTTTGAATAATGAAAAGCCACCAAACCTCGTTGTTACTTAGATACCACCAGATAAACAGCAGGGAAATTTGTTTCCTTTCTTCCTCTTTTCATAAACCTATCCAGTTAATCAGAATAGCATAATTATTAACGTGCCACCAGTAATGGCTGTTTTTCTTTCAAGGCAATAGAAAATCTAATTCTACCGACTGCTTTTGAATTAAAGAAAGCGAATCCTGGGGGCAAGATATTGTAGTGAGAATCAGCTTACGGAAAGTTTTACCTTCCTTGGCCGGATTGTAACCTGGTGTTCTTGGCTTAAGGGCATGCCATAAAACCAGGTTCTTGAAATTGATGTTCCTGAATTTGCTGCTGGAAGAGAACTCTAAAACAGATGTGATTTTTCGTCTTAATATCCGGTTAACTATGGTTGTTTTTGCGTTTTAATGACTGTTTATAGTTTCACATTTAACCCCTAAAGCAAAAAAGATCCTGCAGGGTGAGTAAATTAAAAAGTGGATTCCTGAACACTATAAGGCTGTGGTTGTTCTCAGATAGTAAAGGACTTTATTCAAAAAAACCGTTACTTGTCTTGCATCTGCAAAATAAATTAAGAAAATGCTGGTCTGTCTTTTAAAAGTCCTTATCTATAACATTTTATAAAAAAAAATAATAACCTGGCAACCATGAGGCTGTTACAGTGCTGGTTTGTGAACAGGCTTCACAGGGTCTGTCAGCTCTCTGAAGTTCTGTGCCATGGCGCGGACTGTGTGTGTGTTTCATGAAGGACGCTCGACCACTGTTGTCAAATTTTAAAAGGAAAAACAAAAGATCGAGAACTACTTGTTTTGGGATTTTAGATGCAATAATGTGGAGAAGATACCACTTCTCAAAGTATGGTGAATGATAATGATTAAGAACTAAAGTGGAAATTGCCACCTACTACAAATATGTATTAAATAATTAAGGTTGTTTTTATCATATTATCACCTTTTCTATCCAACACATAGTATGTAAATTCAAAATGTTGCGATGAATAGATGTTTTCGAATGGCTTCATTGAGAGGCCAAAAATAACTCTTTAGTCAGTAGCAGCATCCTTCTCAGCAACAGGAAGATTGGGGATAAGGGGCACAGATTGGTGGTGGGAGGACACAGTGGGGGACCTGATTCCAGGGGTCCTGCTGGATGAGAAGTAAAATACAATGTTGGTTCTTTGGAATTTTTGGTATTTTATCCCCTATGAGAGTGGAAGATAATGGGAGAAAATATTTCCAGTTGAATAGAAGCATTATCTTTGTGTCTTGCCTAGAGTTGATTTAAGAAACTTTCCTTGTGTGTCACATACATTGAAATTATAGTCGATGTTGTTCCTGTTTAAGCATTTTCAAATCCGTGAAAGAAATCATCAAGATATTATATTACAGAGAAACTAAAATAGCTAGGCTTTTAGGGTAAAAACCACCGAATTGCCGCTGAGATATCAGAGGTCTTTTGGTTGTAAGTTGCTGACTGTCAAAACCCAACATAGAAACCTAACGGAAATTCTGAATATCCACCTCATCTATTTCTCCACATTAGATGTACAACTACGTAGCTGTGGAAACACTGGAACAAAATAATTGTAGATAGTAATGTAAATTGGAAGGAAGTCTCCATCCATTCTCTTACAATGAGGAGAAATGGATACTGAAGAGAAAAAGGGAGGGAGAAATAGCATGTAATATATAATTGCATTATTTAGAGATACTGAAGCCTACAGAGGTTTTTCTTTTTTTTCTCTCTCTCTCCTGACACAGTGATTTAATAATAGTCCTGGTGTTTGTAACTCCAGCTGTTCGCGCTGTGTGCTGATAAGACCAGAGCTTGGAGACACATTGCAGCAATGGTTTTCATATGGCTTTGTTTTTAAGAGATAAAGCTGCCATCCAGTATTTCATGGGGCCAAATGTTTACTTAGTTTGGCAAGTTTAGGCAGCTTAATTTCTGAAGCATTTATATTTTAGGACTCAAGTTTAGGTGGGGAAAATCCAGGAGCCCTTTTTATTCCACAACGGAGATTTCCACCAACTCTTGTAGAAGTCCGTGAATCAAATTTGTATTGTCTGAATGTCTGTGCCATAGCTGATCAAAGAACCTGAGAAATGTGACCCCCGTTTAGGTGTGTGCTCCCCCATCCTTTTTCTTGGGTCTAGTCCGGAACTGAAACTCTAAAGGTTCACTATGCAGAGGTCAGTTTCAGAAATTAAAAAAAGGTCACCATGACATATTGTCTTTTGCTGTTTAGATGGATCAGCGCATAATTAAAATTGAATGGGTTTTGCTTTCATGTCAATGTTAATTGATTAATCCATTAGCTGTTCAGGGCTTCTGCTCTGTGCCATCTGGAAAGCATAAGACATGGTCCCTGTCCTCAGGATACTTACAACCGAGTTATGAAGACCAGATCTAAAGCAGTTAAACAATTCGAGCAATCTGAAAGTGAGTTTCAAATGATTAAATCATACATTTTTTAACAGTCAAAATTAGTGTCTTTAGTCTCTACTCTGCTCAGCCTCTGGAGCCCCTCAAGGGAATTGCATGTGTCGTATCCCTATTAGTTCTCATCTCACTCACATGTAGCTGCCTGTTTATGTGTCTGCTACAAGACCAAGCTCCTCAGAGATATGAGCCAGTGTGTGAGTTTTGTATTCAAGCCCCTAGCCACAGTGCCTGGTACGTAAATATATGATTAGATGATTACAACTTTTACTTCTGAGATGGGCAAAATGAATTCAATTCAACATCTCTTAACTCATTTTGTAAAGATGTTTATATTTGTGTGCATGTATATTTTGTGTTTCTATAAATTAGAATGTAAAAATTGTAAAAGTAATCTGTATAACATTTTCTCCTTAACTCGCTTTTGTAGTTTAGAATTTTCTGCTTTAGGACAATGTTACCTGTGTTGTCAAAAGGAGAAGAATGTTTAAACACAAACTCTCCTCTTAGAATTAAAATGCTGGTTGGTGGCTGAGGCCAGCAATTTCAGTTGTGTGATCCCTTTCACCTTAGAGTTCTAGAAATAACCATCATAGAAATTGGTGCTGAGAAAAAATAAACATTATAAGAAGAGATAAACCTTGTTAATTCTTGTGATTAGCAATTATAAAAGCTGATTTTGTGCCATTCAATAGAGGATTGGATAAAGAAGATGTGGTACATATATATATACAATGGAATACTACTCAGCCATAGTGATGACAGGATCATTTACGACAACATGGATGGACCTTGATAACATTATACTGAGTGAAATAAGTAAATCAGAGAAAGCTGAGAACTGTATGATTCCATATATAGTTGGTGCACAAAGTTGAGACTCATGGACATAGACTGGGGTGCAGTGGTTACCAGGGGGAAGAGAGGGTGGAGAGTGAGGGGGATGGAGGAGAAGGGAGGTGCTTAAAGAAAAACAAAATATAGGGTGACAGAAGATGATTTGACTTTGGGTGATGGGTATAAAACATAATCAACTGTCCAAAGGATGTAGAGATGTTTTCTCTAAATCTATGTACTCTGATTGACCAATATCACCCTGTTAAATTTAATTGTCTAAATAAAAAAAAATTTTAAAAAGCTAATTTTGTTAGTGCTCATGATATAAAAACAAAGAATAGAAATTATTGTGCATCCAATAGAGTTAATTATTGGAATTCTACTTCTTTGTCAACAAAACTGTGAGTATTTAGAAAATAACTGAGTAGACTAGAAATTTCTGGACAGGATATATCTCTTATACCCATAAAAATAAAGATTTTCCCCTTCCAAGTTTTTCTCGTATTCCCTTTTCTTTAAAAAGTTCATCTGCTTTCAAGTGATGTAAAAGAAAAGAACGATCCTGATATGTGAATTAATTCAAAAGTATGGGAACATTTACAAGATGTTTCTCAGCAAAGCACTAATAAATACCTCACATTAGTGGCATAGGAAAATGTAGTTTGACAGCATTGTTTGAAATTTGGTAAAGATGATGTTTGAAGTAGTTTTATTCTAAAGGTCAAGTTCCTGGGTCCTGATTGCATCCATAACTCTGTGACCCTCCGAAAATGATTTAAATTGTGGATGATTTCCTAAGAAATCTTACGTAACTAAAAGGAAATAATAAATAGAAACTCCATATGAGCTCCTGTTGTTCTTAGAATCTCAAACTAGTGACTTCAGGGTTCCAGATGTGAATTACTAAGTTGGTTGGTATGGATTCAACTTTAAGAATCCTTTTAATGTCTCAATATTTATGTGTTCATGGAATGAGGTTATAGTTCTATCCAAAACACTAAAATTTATTTTTCAATGTAATAGTATTAAGAAACATATATATTTTGAAAAGCCAAATACACACACACACAATCATAAAAGTATACATACATATATTTATACATATGCACACTTTGGAGGAGAGCATTACTTAAATCTGAAGATGAAAGTCAAGTAGGTCATGTTACTTTAACATGAAAGCTTACAAATGTTGGCCCCGTCCTCCGTATATTCTGATCATCTATATGTTCTTTCCTTCCATGTTGTGGACATTTATGAATCTTGATGGTCTCGACAGAGAGGGTTAATGAGAGTACATCTTGAGAAGAGGCAAGACAATCCCTATTGAGAAGGAAAGAAAAACTTTTTTTTTTCTTTGAGCATGATGTGATTCTTAGAAATCTCTTCTGCTGGGGATTTTTTTTTTCCCTACAATACAAATTCTTCCGAAGAGCACATTTTATATTATATTTTGGTTTTTCCTTTCAAAACCTAGTTGCAGAAGGACAAGGCACAGCTATTTAAAGGACTTTTCTTTTTCTCTAAAGGGGTGGCTCTTTTCCTAATAGCTCTGCACTTGAAAATGGAATTCGGATTTAGATGAATCACATTGTAAAAGCAGCTACTGTGTGTGTTTTACGCTTGCGGAAACATACAGCATCCTGGTAAGCAGTGTGTGAGCTTGTCACACTACACGGCTTTTGATGTCTGATTAGATGATCATAGGGACATCTGGAGTGAGTTAGTTTTGAAGTTGCTGGTGTGAAGCACTGGAGAATCCAAAGCCTTCTGACAGACCTGAACCAGTAAAAACATAGCTACTTTTAGCAAATCTTTTTAACTTGCAACTGGCAGACAATTTTCAGACTGACATAGTCCTGATGTTATCCAGCCTACTCTCCCTTAGGAACTGCCTACCTTTCGAACAAAGAATGGGTAAGTGGCATTTGTTGCAAAAATCATAAAGAACTACCCTCCTTCAAAAGGAAAAGGCAGATTCTTAAGCATCAGAAGTGAGACTTGATAGACTTCCTTAAAGAAATTGTATTGTTTCCTTTTTCTCTGCCTTTAATTTCAGTCACTGTGTCAAACATCCATCCTTTTTTAATTTTAATTTTTAAATTAATATTTTTGACACTTAGCTATGTTCTGTGACTATCCAAAGATAAACAGAGAGGCATAAAAATAGATGTTTTACTAGTAGGAGATGATTCTGTATTGTTTCATGAATAAAATTACTACAACCTATAACTATCTGTCTTGAAATATTGGAACATTTTCCATACATCCAGAGTATATTTTAAATTTCTTGGTACGGCTTTTTTCTCTTTTATTATTGCCGTTAATACACATAGTATAATATTTACCATCTTAATAATTTAAGTGCACATTTAAGTCATACTAAGCACATTTATGTTATTGTGCAACTATCACACCATCCATCTCCAGAACTCTTTTCACCTTGCAAAACTGAAAGTCTGTATTAGTAACTCCTCCAACCCCCTCTCTGAGCCATTCTACTTTCTGTCTATGATTTTGACTACTCTACGGATTATACATATCTTTTCTTTTGATTACTGTCTTATTTTACTTAGCATAGTGTCCTCAAGTTCATCTATGTTATTGTATGTGCCAGAACTCTCTTTCTTTATATGACTGAATAATACTCCATTGTATGTATATACCACATTCTGCTTCTGCACTCATCTGTTTGATAGACACTTGTGTTGCTTTCATCATTTAGGTATTGTGAATAATGCTGCTATGCACATAAGTGTCTTTTAATTATTTTGGGTATATACCCAGAAGTGGAATTGCTGGGTTATATGGCTAATATATTTGGAATTTTTTTGAAGAACCACTGTACTGTTTTCTACAGTGGCTGTACCATTTTCATTTCTCAACAACAGAGCACAATGGTTTCAATCTCTCCACATCCTCATCATCAGTAGTTATTTTCTGTTTTTTTAGTTAGTAGCCATATATATGTTTATGAGGCAGCATCTTGTGATCTTGACTTGAATTTTTCTAATGATTCGTGATGTTAAATATGATTTCATGTGCCTATTAGCCATTCTTATATCTTCCTTAAAGAAATGTTTATTTAAGTTTTTACCCATTTTTGATTTGGGTTGTTTGTTTTGTTGTTGTTGACTTTTAGATATTATATAATCTGGATATTAATCCCTTATCAGATAGAAGATTTGCAAATATTTTCTTCCATTCCCTATGTTGCCTTTTTGCTATGTTAGTAGTGCCCATAGTGCCCTTGATGCGCAAACGTTTTTCATTTTCATAAAGACAAACTGGACTGTGTTGTTGTTTGTGTTTTTGGTGTCATATTCAAGAAATTGCTGTCAACTTCAGTGTTGCAAAGGTTTTGCCCTGTTTTCTTCTGAGAATTTTATAGTATTAGCTCTATGTCTAGGTTTTTGATTCATGCTGAGTTAATATTTGCACATGACATTAGATAAGTGTCCAATTTTGTACTTTTGCTTGTAAATATCCAGTCTTTTCTGGAACCACTCATTGAAAAAAACAGTCCTTTCCCCCTTGTCAAAAATCATCTGACCACATTCAAAGGTTTGTCTTTAGGTTATTGTCAGGACTCCACAACCCCACCCCTGCCTGTAGGTTAGCCTCACCTCTAGCCGCATCACACTAGACATCTCACACATGCACTTTCTCACACGTGCGAAGGAGGCTTCTTCCTGTGTGTCTTTGCCCAGATGTTTATTCTGCCAGGCAAATAGCAGATGTCATTTCCTCCTTTTTCCTAGTGACTGGCCCATTTTCTTTCAAAATCCAGTGCAATAATGTCTATGGTCTTTCTCTTTCCTAATCCTTCCCTATCCATTCTTTGTTATAAGCAGAATTAACTACTTTCTACCCTTGGCACACTGGCATGTCTTTATTATAATTCTTTATAACTCTTTATCATTTCCCACCTTTTTATATCTTCTTTACTAGACTCTGAGCTACCTGTGGGTGGATTGAATTTCCTTCCACATACCCACACCATAGCATTGTGCCTAAAGAACAGGAGGTACTTATAAATGGTTTATATAAGGAATGGATTATTTTCTGATTGCGTAATACCCTATTTAAACCACAAAGCAATTTAATTGCAGTTTTAATAGCATTCATCTGTGTGTTAGGTAGGCCAACAAATGACCAGGTAATACTACCCAGCATGTCATGGAGGGAGGGACTTTCTCTGCTTAGTGTCCAGTTCATATCAGATGTGGACATTTTATTAATATATGCAAATATTTTCTTTTCTCTCATAAAATTTTGCAAGTTCTCCTGTATTGACTGTTTTATAGATGAAGAAGCTAAAATTCAAACAACTAATTCATTTGCCCCAGATCATATAGCTAGTAAGTAGAAGTGCTAGAATTTTATTTCAAATAAGTCTTAATCCAAAGGACAGCCTCTTTTCATTCTGCCCTCGATCAAATGTCAGCCTTGGAAGTAGCACCCTAGCATCTGTACCTCTGTCTCCTGAATGCTGCCATTGCTAATGCTTTGGGCAGTCTTCATTTGAAACTGCCTTCAAAGCCACTTTATGAGCTTCCTCCTAAAAAAATTTATTGCATTATTTTATAGCCACATTTTTTTTTACCAAAAATGGTATTGTTCTATATGATACTGCAATTTATATTGTAAAGTTGCTTTCAAATGGCCTGATGACTGTTTATAAAAGTTAGATAGCCCTATGAAGCAGAAAGATAGACACCACAAAAAGAAATCTAATGCAGGCATTAAAAATACATATGGAAGAATAGATTCAGATGTGCTTAAAGCGACAGATTTTTATAGCCATTCTTTGTTTATTCAATTGTCTAGTGGTTAAGACAAGTAGGTTTTATCCCTGACTCATTTGCTGGCTCTTTGTCAAGTTAGGCAAGTATAATTTTGTTCTCTGTCTGGAAGAAGAAGATTGTCTTCTATCTTGCTCACAGTGGAATTGCAAGGTTAATGCCTTTTATCTTGAGTACAGCATTTAGCAGACTGAGGGTGCTTAATATATGTTAATAATAGGGATAATAATGAATGTTGATAATTAAAGGTCTTTTCTAATTACCAAATTTCTAATGTGTGTTAATGTAATAGAAGGGAAATGACTTAAATTATTATGCATGCACACAAAAGCTAGAGCTAGCCACAGCTTTTATTGTTAGTTTCCTAACTAACACCATATATGTGAATCCAAAATTTAGAAATCCAGTTATAATGATAATTTCCCTAGGGTCATGTACAGAGAACCAGTGCAGGTTCTAGAAACTAGTAGGACATTTGTTTGAGTTGAAAAACATGTTTATGTATGGGAAATATCAAGGGACTCGTGATTGGAGCATGACCACATAAAATTGTGCATTGGACATTGTAGTTATAGGTTATCCCAATAAATGCTCCCTGTGAGTTCTGTAAGAGAAAGGTACTTTTTCTAGAAGCTGGACACCATCCCAGGAAGAGGGAACAGATCTGCTTGGAAGGTCTGTAAAGACTTTGGTGGAAAAAAGAAGACAGTATCATAAGTAATTTCCCATGAAATTCAGCTTGGAGATTCGTCTTCTGAACAGATGATTATGACTTCATAAGGCACTAGAGTGGTAGGAATGGGGAGTGAACCATGAGAAGCTGCAGGCCAGAGTGGTGAAGAACATTGACTCTTCAGCCTGACTGCCTGGTTCAAATCTAGGTCAGCCAGCTGACTGGCTGGATGATGTTTGTCGAGTATATCCCTTCTCACTCTTCTAGTCTATAAATTGGTGATAGCAACAGTACTTACATCACAGGGTTGTATTGAGAAATACATGAGTGATTATTTATGAAAATTCTTACAGTACATGGTAAGTACCATATATGTTTGTTAAAAAATATGTGTTTGATTTGTGCCATACATGAAAGAGGAAAGGGTGATAGGTAAAGTTAGGCTATAGAAGTAGTTCTGAGAATAATCCTTTTTAAAAAGCTGAATTTGATGAAGGTTAGCTTTAATTTAAGACAGACAGCACACAGCTAGAAAAAAAATATGATTCCAAAGTTGAACATTAAATGTATATTTAGCATCTTTTTCTTACAGGGACCCTAGCCAAGTTCTTTTCATTGCAAAACAAAACAAAATGAAAACTCTCTGAAGACCTCTATTTTTTTAATTGAATTTATTGGGGTACAGATTCTGGTGTGAAACTCAATAAAATATCATCTGCACCCAGCATCGTGCTACCACTGCCCCAAGCTAAGTCTCTTTCACCCCCATGTTCCTCCTGTGTACCCACCTCTGCCTACCCATCCCCCCTCCCTCTGGCTGTCACCACACTGTTGTCTGTTGAAGACCAGTTCCTAAGGCGGTGTTGGAACTGTATCAACAAATTCAGCCCTAGCTTTCCTCTCTTGATGTGAAATGGTTCTCTTCCTTGTAAACATTATGTTTAAACTGAAAACCTAGAAGGGAACAGGAAAGGAAGGGTTATTAAGGAACAGGGCAGTTTCAAGTGGCTCAATCGTGTCATCCATCTTCTACAATTTTCTGAAAGCCCCTGCCTTGTGGCTTTCCCTGGCGGGCTCTTCCTGCCCCGCTACCTTACACCGCCTTCCTCACCTGTCTGCAGGGCACATGCCTTCTCATTTGTTAAGACCAGGCTAAAACACCACCTCCTTTTTAAAATCTATCTTGGAAACCCTATTCCTTGCCATAAGTTTGGTGCCCTTTTAGCTATAATTTTTAAAGAAATGTGTGATATGGCATTTGTTGAGATCATGATGAAAATATTATTTGCGGGAAACAGTATTTAATATAGGATCAAAATATCAGATGTTAGACACAAGGCACCTAGAGAGCACAGTACTGGTGTCTCTTGTATCACATGCTGGTTCCCTGACTCGGGCAGGCTCCACTGTGCTCAAAGGTTGAGCCAACTCTTCCCTCCTCAGGTCCTGCTGACCCCCTCCCTTTCCCTCACTGAGAATGACTCGTATTTTATGTCGTGAACACTTATTACTTGTATTTGTCTGTCTCCTTCTTTCCTCAAGAGTGGAAGTGACTGGGGGAAGAGAAGGAGCTTTTATCCTTGCAGCCCCACACATAGCGTAGAGGCGGTACAAATTGATGCACTGGCTGACTGACTAACTGAATGAATAAAAGACACACATAGGGAAAGAAAGAAAAAAAGTGAACAGATTCTAACAGGTAAATTTCTTTCTAGAGAAAAGATTTTTAAAGGCAATTTCTAAGTAGAGTAGTGTTTTTAAAGGTAATAAATGTTTTTGTGTTTTCTTCATTCACTGTTAAATGATGAACAAAAGGACTTGAACATTCTCTATCAGGAAATAAAGTAGAGCAGACGTAGACCTCTGAGAGTGGTATGCCATTTCTGCATTCTAAAGATAGTTCAAACTCAGTCCTTCCAAGTCAGTTTCCAGGTTCTTCCATTTTAAACATGATAGCCATGATGGGGGAGAGAATTTGTTTGGAAATGATTATCATCCTTCAAGATTAGCCTCTGATAAGTGCTTTATTAACAATTTGAGAGTATGTGATTTAATTCAGTTATCTGTATATATTTGGGAGAATAATTATAGAGCCTACAAAAATGGCCATTTAATGTCAGTATATGAGTTTTTTTTTGGATTTCTAAACCTCTTTTGACAAGTAGATAAATTATAAATGAGAGGTTTTTGGTCTAGGACCAGATAGGCATTTCATAAAAATCCAAAAACTACTTTACCTAACAAAACAAAACAAAACAAGTAGAATAAATACTCTTCCCAATGTTCCTTTATTTTTTTTACATACTGTTAGTCCTTCTGCAGGTAAATTGTGAAGCACAGTCTTTTCTGCGTGACTGTGCCCCACACTCTAGAAACCCTCTGGATGAAATATTTGTTTTGTTTTACTTCTAGCACACATAGTTATACTGATTGATTATATCATGTAACTTAAAACAGTTTACTTTAGAAACTTCCAAACTGATATTTGGTGTTGGGCAGATAAAATGTATTATGCTCACTTTGTTAAAAATAGCGCTGCCCACATGAGGCCGTCGCCCAGGTGATATTAATGTGTGTTGAGAATCCTTATAGCCTGGGGCTTGGTTTTGGGATTAAGCCTTTCCCACCCTTTTTGATGTGGGGTGGTACAATCCAATCATGCCTCAGAGAAGTGACTTTGTATTAGAGACTTCCCTATTTTGTATATTGGATTAAAGGTTTTGAATCTACACTATAAAATAGGGGCAGAAAGGGAGCTTGCTCTCTTGGTTCCTGAGACTATCATTAGAAGAGAGAGCAGAGAGGAGAGCAGAAGGAGGCCATGTGGAGTAGGCCAGGAGAAGTAGCCAAGATGGCGGAGTGCTGAGTGAGATGCCAGTTTGTGCAGAGTTTGTGCAGGAAGAAGGAAGGAGATGGGGAACTGAGGAGAATAAGGCTGGTGAGCTAGAAACCTTTGATTCTAGGAAACTCGGATAAGTCAGTGGCTTTGTGAGCACTGAATGTGAGTGGGTTTTGGAGCCCAGTGTATGTTTTACTTGCCTGCCGGGTGCAAGCTAGGATTAAAGATGACAGCCCATCAGTTTTTGGCTCCATTGTTTCTTTACCGACTGTCCGAATCCAATGCGAAACCTGCATGGCCCTGGCCCTGGCTTCTGGCTTTACATTTGGTTTTAAAATTCTTGCTGTTTTTCAACTTGGTGGCCCAAAGATAACATTTACAATTAAATATTTTAAAGTCATGAATCTAGATTATCAATTTCAGGATAAATTTTTTCTGACCTAATTTGGAGGAAAAAAAATTTATAGGTTTAGCTCATTGCATGGTTTCCAATTAATATATACCTGGAGACCATTATGGAAAATTAAGGCTTTGTCGAGCTCTCATAATATTTTCCCACTTTGGAGTTTACCCGTAATGTTGGGCTGACTCTGCAGAATGGTTCATAATATCTTCCTTCATTTAACAAACATTGTGCCAAGTACCATACTTTTTGCTAGCGATTTAAAGATGAATAAAACATGGGCCTCCCCTAGAGAACTCTCATTTATGTGTGTCTCTCCCTCATCCATTGAGGAGTACAGACATATAAATGGAAATTATGATATAATATGGCAGGTGCAATGATTTTTGTATATACAAGGAAAATATATAGAAAACTAACAGGAGTGTCTGAAAATAATTCTTGAAGGGAGGAAGTTGTGTGGAAATGCTGAATCTTAAAGGATGAATAGGAAACAATCAACCAGGCCAACTCATGGGAAATGCATTTTAACCAGAGAATTACAAAGACAAAGAGATAAGAGAAATGGTTTTCATGAACTTTTCCCAGAGAATTACAAGCACTTTGGTCTTGCTTAGGGTGTGTTGAGAGATGAGGGGTAAAGCTTAGAGGACCATGTAAGTCACACATGGGAGCTTGACATTTAGGTTATGCAAGACCATTGAAGAGTTTAAAGTAGAGGGTTTACAGGTTCTGCTTTGCAAAACCAAAGGGTAGAGATAAGAAAATACTTAGGAATTCATTATAAAATGACTCAGGGCAGAGGTACAAAGACCTGAATTCTATCACTATCCTTTTATTGACATAAACTCAGTGATTAACTTAGTATAAAAGATCCACAACCTCTTACTTTTTGCCAGCAAATCTAAGTGCTTCAAATACATTGTTCTATCTAATCTTCATAACAATACTACGCTGTTGGTGTCATTTATATTTCCATTTTATTGATAAGGAGCACATAGAAATTAAACAAAGGTCAAATTGCTTAGTGATAAAGCTAATCAGTACCAGAAATATTTAGGAAATAAAATCCACAGATCTTGGATAAGACGGTAGAACATACACAAGATGTCAAGAGTAATTACCAGATTTCTTCTGGTGGAATGAGCCAGATGCGTGGTCTGCCAATCCATATACAGAATTTAGAATCAGCATGTAGGCAAAGGCACAAGTAGAGGTGTTTAGCAGTCAAAGAAATAGGAGTTCAGACCTTGAAGTTGTGAAGAAACCTGTTGAGAGCAGTCTCAGTAGAGGAAAGTAGGGTGTGAGCTGCTGTGCTGTTGGTTGAGAAACACACTGGAGTCAAAGCAGTAGAAACAGCTCCTGAGAAGTTTATAATCACACTGGAAAGCACATCAAGTTAAATTTTAAATGCCAGTGACAATTTAAGAACTCTCTTAATAGAAAGTGACAAAAGTACAATTTTTTAAAAGCCTAAGTCAAAAACTGAGGGGCATTTTTTTCTGAGATCATTGCATCTAGACTCTGAGTATGTTGAACATCCACATCGTGGAAAAGTGGAGATGCGTCTGCATTTCAGGAAGCTCTGGAGTTATATTCTCATAACCACTTCTGTTTGGCTCTTTCACAGATTCCATCGTGTTTATCTGCAGACCAGCTTCCTCAGCATAGGGGATAGTCTCTTTATCTCCATAGAGACTAATCCTTTTTCTAGAGACTCTAGGCAGGAAGTCTGATCAGTGACTTTAACTAAGCGATGACTACTCTAAAGTAGCATGGCAGTGGGGGTTTGGTGGAGTAGTTTATAGTCACCTGACATTTGGTACATAGTTGCATTGGGGGAAGAGCAGTTTCCAGCATGTGGATACACACTCCTTAGATGTGTAGAGGCCAGGTATCTGATAGTGTTGAATAGAACAAGCTGCCCTTTTGGCATTTTTTGTCTAGTAGGAGTTCTGACATTTATATAATTGCATGGCTAACTAACATCAAGCAAGAAGAGAAATGTGTTTCTGGTAAAGTGGTTAAGAAAGGTCCTCTGACTCTCATGGCATGCCATACCAATGGGAGAATCAGCCAAGCAGAAAACACCAAGCAAAAGATAAGTTTGGCTATTTCTACTTAAGTATACAGTGTGTTCAAGCTAAACAATAAGAGCATATGTTCTGTAGGCTAGGACTTGAGACCCACCCTCTGGTATTAGTTTAGCAGTGGTAGTCAACCTGGTCTCTACCGCCCATTAGTGGACGTTCTAGCTTTCATGGTGGGCGGGGGTGGAGCAACCAAAGTATAAATAAAAAGATAGGTTTAACTATAGTAAGTTTTTTTTTTTTATTTATTTTTCTGAAGCTGGAAACAGGGAGAGACAGTCAGACAGATTCCCACATGCGCCCGACTGGGACCCACCCAGCACGCCCACCATGGGGCAATGCTCTGCCCACCGGGGGCTATGCTCTGCCCATCCTGGACGTCGCCATGTTGCGACCAGAGCCACTCTAGCGCCTGAGGCAGAGGCCACAGAGCCATCCCCAGTGCCCGGGCCATCTTTGCTCCAATGGAGCCTTGGCTGTGGGAGGGGAAGAGAGAGACAGAGAGGAAAGCAAGGCGGAGGGGTGGAGAAGCAAATGGGCGCTTCTCCTGTGTGCCCTGGCCAGGAATCGAACCCGGGTCCTCCGCACACTAGGCAGAGGCTCTACCGCTGAGCCAACCGGCCAGGGCCTATAGTAAGTTGTTTTATAAAGATTTATTGTGCCAAACTTAGTGAAAATCCGACATAAAGTACTTGGTAAGTAATTATTATTATATGCTTTAACTTGCTGTAACTTTGCTTTATAAATTTTATAAAGTAAAGTTACTTCCCTACTTTATACATCACCATTACTGTGGAACCAGTGGGCAGTTAGAAAATTTTACTACTAACAGAGATACAAAAGTGGGTGGTAGGTATAAAAAGGTTGACTACCCCTGGCTTAGAGGCTGTGTCACCTTGGAGAGATAACTGAACTTCCCAGGAATGGTTTCTTCATCTATCAGAAATTAAAAGAGGAGTTCTCATATAATATTGATAGGAACATAAACTGATATAATGCCTTTGGTAATTATCAATAATCTTAATTCTCAGTTTAAGAATTTGTAATGAGGAAACATGTTTTTCTACCCCCCCCCCACACACACACACACACTTTGACAGCTGTTCTTTGGTTCTGAATCATCTCACTTCAGGGGATAGGTCTCACTTTTATTTCCGGTTTTTTGTTATCTGTGTCAAGCAGCCCAGAAGATGCTAGAAGAGTTGAAACTGTCCTGGAGTCGGCTTCCTCCAAGTGTTGTGCAGTGCATCAGGGGCAGCGAAGTCGTGCATCCTAACAGAACTGGCAGCTCTGACTGGAAGGGAATGAGATGGAAAGACCATAATAGGAAACTCATCTCTCCAGTCCTCACATTATTCTTTGAATCCATTTTTTTGGCTATTGTGTTTTCTTATTCTTATTTTAAGTACCAGGTATTTTCACTCGCAGGTGTTGGAGAGATCTTTCCAGACTAGACTTGGCTTTTTTTTTTTTCCCTGAAGTTGGAAACGAGGAGGCAGTCAGACAGACTCCCGCATGCGCCCAACCGGATCCATCAGGCACGCCCACCAGGGGGCGATACTCTGCCCATCTGGGGCATCACTCTGTTGCATCCAGAGCCATTCTAGTGCCCGAGGCAGAGGCCACAGAGCCATCCTCAGCGCCCGAGCCAACTTTGCTCCAATGGAGCCTTGGCTGCAGGAGGGGAAGAGAGAGACAGAGAGGAAGGAGAGGGGGAGGAGTGGAGAAGCAGATGGGCGCTTCTCCTGTGTGCCCTGGCCAGGAATCGAATCTGGGACTCCTGCACACCAGGCCGACGCTCTACCACTGAGCCAACCAGCCAGGGCTAGACTTGGCTTTTTAAATTGATTTTTTAAAAATTACAAACAGATTTTCAATTTTAGCATGTTTCTATTTATCAGTTACTATTGTGCTCTATGTGTGTTTGAAAAAATAATTTTCTACTCTGAATCACGTATTTCCCAATATTAGGTTTTCTAAAATTTTCATTTTATTTTTTACATTTAAGCCTTTAATTCACCTGTAAGGGGTATGTGTAGGGATCTATATTTATTTTATTTTATTTTTTTGGTATTGTCATGTCATTTAAGATAACAAGTGTTGTTCATCAAACATTATTTCTGTGTCTATTTAGATGATGATTCCCCACTAATCATTGAAATTAATGTTTTATCACTACGTTTGCTGACGTCCAGCCTCCCTTACATGGCTATGATAAAGCTTCCATGGGCATGATACATTCTGTTTTATGGCTAAATTCAACTTGCTACTGTTTTATTTAGATGTTATTTATGTAACCAAAATCATTCTAATAGTTTCATTTCTTGCATTGTCTTTCTTTAGTTTTGACATTATGCCTCACATACCCTATGTAACCTTCACTAAATGAGTACGGAAACCTTCACTGTGTCATTCCCCCTTCTCTGAAGCAATTTGTGTTTAGTGTTAGGATTGTGTGTTTTGTAAACTCACCTGTTTGTTCTGCGACTGTTTCTGTGTGTGTTTGTCTGTCAGGAGAGTGAGGCTAGGAGATGCCTTCATCAGATCTCCTGTTTTGTTTACATAATGTTTAAAATCGACTACACAATAAAATTTTCCAGAAACTTATCTATATATATTGTAGTAAGTTTTCAAATTTATTGGAACAAATAATCCTAAATTTTTTAAATAATCTCTGCTATATATATGTAGGTATATTCTCTCCCCATTTCTAATAATGATACTTTGTAAGTTTTCTGGATTTTTTTCCTTGATCTGTCTTAATGGATATTTGTCTATATATGCTTAGTTTTTTAAAAAGGTTTTCAAAGAAACAGTTTTAGATTATGTTGTGTTATTTTTAATCTCCTTTCTTTTCTATTTTATTAACTCATGCTCTCATTTCCTTAAATCACATTAGTTTTAAGAGGAGAGAAAGAAATGTTTACATTCTCTTCTTTTCTCACTACCTATATGGTTATTTATTTTTCATTTTCATGCTTTAAATAGATACACTTAAATATGTTTTCTTCTCACAGTTACTGTAGCTGCATCTTTTAATTTTTGATACACAATACCGTCATTTGTAATTCATTTCACAATGCTTTGATTTCCATTGTGATTTTTTCTTTACCCTATGAAATATTTAGTAATACTTTTTAAAGTTCATGAACATATCACTCCAGACCCATTGCTAATTTAATCACAGCATCCACAAAGAGATAGTGTATGATACCGATTTCTGGTAAAGCAGTTAAAAATGGATGTGAAAATAAATTTATGTCTCCTGCTTGTTTCTCTGTTACCTCAAGTTTTTGTTTTGTTGTTCAAATATTTTACATACCCACTTTTGAAAGATTTTACCCTACCTTCCTATTTCTGATAAAGGTATACTAAAATCTCCACCTGAGGTTACAGATTTATCAAATTCTACCTTTAACTTTGTGAGATTTTGTCTTGTGTATGCTTAGGCTGTGTTATTAGCTGTTTACAGTTCATGGTTCTTATCATCTTGATGTTTCCTTTTGTTTAAAGTTCCTGTCTTTACCCATATTTAGTACTTTTTTATTAAAATGTTTCATCTGGTGTGTTTACCAGCACCAGTTTGTTTTGGATACAATTTTCCTCATGATCTCTCTATTCCTTTATTTCCAACCTCTCAGTGTAGTTTTTACCTTAGGCACAGAGGCGAACTAAGGTTGGTTGAGACCCCAGATGCAGGAGAAAATATTGGGCCCCTTACATTAAAAAAAAGTGTAAAGTTGGGGTTTTGCGGGGCCTTTCAGAAGTTGGGGCCCAGGGCGTGTGCCCGGTGTGCCAGCTGTTAAATCCGACTCTGCTTAAGCATTTTATAGGAAACATATAGATAATGTATATTTTAAAATCCACTTTAATTATGTATTTAAAAAGATTAGTCCAACCTGTCTAAAATAATTGTCATTACTTTTCTGTTTGGTCTTATTTCTGATTACCATTAGACTGATAAACCTTGGTTCATTTATTCGTTTGAAATCTAAATATTTTAGGCCCTGGCCGGTTGGCTCAGTGGTAGAGCGTTGGCCTGGCGTGCAGAAGTCCCGGGTTTGATTCCTGGCCAGGGCACTCAGGAGAAGCACCCATCTGCTTCTCCACCCCTCCCCCTCTCCTTCCTCTCTGTCTCTCTCTTCCCCTCCCGCAGCCAAGGCTCTATTGAAGCAAAGATGGCCCGGACGCTGGGGATGGCTCCATGGCCTCTGCCTCAGGCGCTAGAATGGCTCTGGTCACAACAGAGCCACGCCCTGGATGGGCAGAGCATCGCCCCCTGGTGGGCGTGCCGGGTGGATCCCGGTCGGGCGCATGCAGGAGTCTGTCTGACTGCCTCACTGTTTCCAGCTTCAGAAAAATACAAAAAACAAAAAAAGAAAGAAATCTAAATATTTTATTTGTATTTTTTGCTTGTTAGTCATTAATATTTGCATATTTACATTTTAGCATGCAATGATAAAATGTTTTGAAGTAGATTTTAAGCCCTGGGGTACACCAGGGAGAACTTGCAGAAGTGACCATTGTGGCTCACCCTGGATTGCCTGGAAAGGAAGCTGGCTAGGACCAGAGCCACCGCCCTTCCCATGTGAAGGCAGGCTGCGCTTCAACTCATCTTCAGTGTGGCCAGTGGCTCCCTGCATCAGCAGCAGGCACAGCAGAACCCCATGGGCCCCAACAGCTGCAGGAGCAAGGCAGCTGGCCTTTACCCAGCACCACAGTAGAGAGCTGGATGCTGGATATCCCCCTCTGCTCTGCCAGATGCTGGCCTCTTCTTTATTCTTGCCACTAACAAGGTCACTCTCACACTCGTCCTATATAATGTAGGCATAAAAGGGGGTCTAAGTCTGGTCCTGTGATGCCTACCCATGCATGGCATGTTCAGCAGAATACCCTGGCCCCTGCTCAACTTCCCCTGGGGTCAGTGGAATGATGGAGGAACCTGCATTCTCTCTCTTCTTCCTGTCCCTGTGGCTTAAGTTTCCCCAACCCTGTTCCTTAACCCGTTCATGTGAGGTTGCGATATCATCCTGACCACTAAAAGATCTGTGTGGAGGACAAAAACCATGAAATACGGCCCCTCCAAAACTTACACGTGTAACTCAGAAAGAATATAAAGCCTTTTCAACAGTGTAAATAATATTAATAAACCTCATAAAATTAACAATTTTAATATTATCTAATACCTTATCTATCTTTAAATTTCCCCAGTTGTTCTCCAAATACTGTTTTAAATTAGGATTTGATCTCAGGCCACACATTTAATCCAAGACCACACATCTGAATGCTATGTCTTTTACATGATTTAATTTGTGTAAGCATCCTTGCTTTCTGCAAAAGATTTCTCAAGATTACCTTATACTTCTTTGTCCCGGACTCTATTCTCAAAGATCTGTGGAGAATAGACCAACACACAGGTCCTAGGTGTGCACCTTTTTTCTCGAGAGTACATTACTTCAACATCAGTATCTGGCCTGAGTTAGAAAATATATGAATATATGCATTTAAAATATTGAGTTTAAATCAATATCTCTAACTCAGCTCTAGCATTCAGAATTTAATTTCTTTGATTTTTAATTGCTTCTCTTCACCCTGAAAGTCTTGATTACTATTAACTTTAACATACTTACTCATTTGACTTATTCTATAATTTTAAAAGTTTCAAAATAATAGCATTGTTTGTACTACACACAATAAAAGATGTACCATCCAAGTGTTTTGACCTCAAGTTATTTGAAATACTTTTTTCACTTTGTACTTTATCACACGTGTGAATGCAGGTGTGTGTGGAGAGATGCACACCTACGTGCACATAGTAGTTTTAAAAATAAATTTTTATTAAGAATTTCTTCTTAGCCCTGACCAGGTAGTTCAGTTGGATAGAACGTCATCCTGATTCACCAAGGTTGCATATTTGATTCCTGGTCTGAGCACATACAAGAAGCCATCAATGAATGTACAACTAAGTAGAACAACAAATGAATGCTTCTCTCTCTCCCTCCCTTCCTCTTTTCTCTCTCTCTCTTTCTCTCTCTCTCTCTCTCTCGTTCAAATCAAAAAATGCATTAACAATTTTTTTAAATACTTTGTTTTCCTAAGCATGACCATCACTTTACACTCAACATTTATTGATTAGTACTCTTATGCTTCTTGTAACTGTTGTATATAGATTTAAATTTTATCTTTAAGCTCAAACACTGGTAAACTAACGTTTTGAAGCCATTATTTAGACTTGGCAACCTGTTTGAATAATTATTATAGTTGTATGACTCATGCCTTTCAATGTGTTGGATTTTTAAAAATGCTGTTATACTTCTTTGACTATTACTATGAGAAAGATATGTGAAACATAAACTGTTTGAATTTCCAAAGATCCTTTTAGTTTGCCCTAACTTCTGAAAAATAGCTTAGCTAGGTATAAAATTTTAGATTGATAGTTATTTTTCTTTAAAGCTTTAAAGATATTACAGGTATTGATCAGCTTACAACCTATGCAACTTACGACTATTTGACTTTACGACCATAATCTCTAGCCACGACTGCTCTGCGTCTGGCAACGCAAGCATTGCCCAGCTGGGCTTATGACAGTGCTGGCCAATAAAATGTTTCGTACATGTTTATATATTTTGATATGTTTTTGCAATTGGGAAAATGTTTCCTATGATATTTTTTACACCTGTATTTTGTATTTTTTTAGGCACCAGTATTTTGTAATTTTGTATGTTTTGCAAATATTAAACCAGTTGTACTGGTAATGCAGTGTTTTACTTAAACCTGATGAATGTAGAAATAAGAAACAAAATGATGTAGAGATGATACAAATGGCATAAAATGAACAAAGAAAATTATGATATATGACAATAATGGAAGAAAATTATGATAAAATATGACTTAAAGATTTTTATAACATCATTTCATAGGACTGTACATATAGCCTACTCAACTTACAACCAAATTGTGTTATGACTGGTCTGTTGGAACCAATCGTGGTTATAAGTCGAGCACTAGCTGTATTCATTGTCTGCTAGCAATCTATTATTTCCATGAAAGTCTAATTGTCACTCTTTGGTTGAAGATATGCATTTTTGCTTTATTGTTGGTGTTTTTCATTTTCAATATTATTTTGTTCGTGTGTGTGATATTTCAGATACAGTTTCAACCTGAGGACTTATGTCTACCTTCTTTTCTGAAAATTTATCAGCTATTATCTCAAACTACAATGATTCTTCATCATTTTTTATACTTTCTTCTGGCATTCATTTTAGACATTCACTGGGATCTCTCAACTTATTCTTGTAGAGTCTAGTGAGTATAAGACTTGGGCTGCACTTACCACTTTATGTCTCAGACATACTACGGTGTTCATCTTGTTTTGAGTCAAGCTTGTCTTTTAGGATTTCTTCTTTTTCTATTTTACCTCCTTTTTTCCCTGTGTGCTTTAAGTAGTGGTGATATCAATTCTTGACTATTCTTTTACCTCTTTGCTGGAAGTTACTAATGATATCTTTTTAATGAAAGAAGTGGGAAAAATTTTCAATTTCTTTTTTATTAGAAAATGAATATTATGCATTTTACACTTGATCTTAGCCAAAAGGCCAAGAAGTGATAATATTATGCATTTTAAATGAAATATTATACCATAAAGCAAAGTCTTTTTCATTGTATAGTGCATCTATATAAAAATTTAGATTAAATTAAATAAGTTCTTATATGCATTTATTTTTATGTAAGCATGTAATTATACACATAAATTTGTATTTTTAATTTGTTTAAAAATAAATAAGATACAATTTGAAGCCACTATTTCTATTATAGTAAATTCTGGATATTAAATGAGATATTCATAATTTACCTTAAGGACTGACTACAATTTTGTAAACTTTAACTTAAATTTAATACAGGGTGAGAAAAAGTAGTTTTAGTGTTTTGAGTACACAAAACACAAATCTTACTTTTTATTATTAATTACTATATTATTTATTTGTATTATGACTGTAAACCTACTTTTGCCCACCTATCACAACTATATCACTGGTTCAAACCTCTAATAGAGTTTACAATTCAGATATTTTGAGATGTAAATAACATGTTCTCATTTTTGTAAAAATTATTTTAAATAAGAAAACTGAATATAATAAGAAAGAAAAAAATATCCTTCTCTATAACTGCATTTATATACTGTTTTTAAAATGTATATTACTTGCTATGACCATATTTCTTTTTTTAATTATACTAATTTTATTTGGTAACATTGATAATACAATTTGAAACACTATAGCACTGTATGAAAAGAAGAAATGCACCCCCATGTTTATGGCAGCATTGTTTACAATAGCGAAGATCTGGGAACAGCCCAAGTGTCCGTCAGAGGATGAGTGGATTAAAAAGCTTTGGTACATATATACTATGGAATACTACTCAGCCATAAGAAATGATGACATCGAATCATTTACAACAACATGGATGAACCTTGATAACATTATACTGAGTGAAATAAGTAAATCAGAAAAAAACTATGAACTGTATGATTCCATACATAGGTGGGACATAAAAATGAAACTCAGAGACATGGACAAGAGTGTGGGGATTACAGGGTGGGGGGGGCAGGAGAGGGAAGGAGATGGAGGAGGGGAGGGGCACAAAGAAAACCAGTTAGAAGGTGATGAAAGACAATTGGGCTTTGGGTGATGGGAATGCAGCATAAGCAAATGGCAAAATAACCTAGAGATGTTTTCTCTGAACATATGTACCCTGATTTATCGATGTCACCCCATTAAAATTAATCAAAAAAATTAAAAAAAACTATATTAAGTCAGATTATTAAAATTAAAATATTATATATGAAAATCAAACTAAGTTTATTGAGAATAGAATTGTTGTCCTTATTGATTTGCCTAATATATGGCAAATAGTAAGTACCCGCTTAGTAAATATTGAATTGAAGGTACTGTGTTTTTTTGTGTTTTTTTTGTTTTTTTGTTTGTGTTTTTCTGAAGCTGGAAACGGGGAGAGACAGTCAGACAGACTCCCGCATGCGCCCGACCGGGATCCACCTGGCACGCCCACCAGGGGCGACGCTCTGCCCACCAGGGGGCGATGCTCTGCCCCTCCGGGGCATCGCTCTGCTGCGACCAGAGCCACTCTAGCACCTGGGGCAGAGGCCAAGGAGCCATCCCCAGCGCCCGGGCCATCCCCACTCCAATGGAGCCTTGGCTGCGGGAGGGGAAGAGAGAGATAGAGAGAAAGGAGGGGGGTGGAGAAGCAAATGGGCACTTCTCCTGTGTGCCCTGGCCGGGAATCGAACCCGGGTCCCCCCGCACGCCAGGCCGATGCTCTACCGCTGAGCCAACCAGCCAGGGCCGAAGGTACTGTTTTTGAGGGTTGAAATTATTTTACTAAGTCCTGACTACCTTCATAAATGAAGATATATCTTTTGAATTTTTAAAACCACGCCCTTGAAATTTAACACAAATATTATTGGCAAAAAGCTATTAGTAGAAAATTAAAAAGTTAAGATTTAGTTCTGCTGGTTACTATTCCAATTATCTATCCATTACCTCAGCATTGAATAAATAGTTATTTTGGTACATTCAAATTGACTTATTTTTAAAATAATTTTGAAGTGTAAAATAAAGCTACTATTTTATTTCCCTACTGCATACACAAGGTTTTTGAACTAAATCAAAGTATATTCCCTTAAAAATCATCATCCTATGACTTAAAGTTGTGTTATTTATAAAATTGCTTCTGTTATTGTCCTGCCATAGTAAATTTTAAGAGGATGTAAAGAAAAGAAAAAGCAAAAAGAATTGTCTTATTTGCTTTGAAGTAAGAGACCAAGATAAAACTAAAATAAAATTAAAAGGAGCTTAGACAACATTTCATTTTATGCTATTTTTGAAAAAGAAAAATCCAAATGTATATAGTAACCTTGTGTCTTGGTAGTAAGTCTTTAGACATTATCAGATCAATCTAAATTGAGTTACTGTATATGTGGTAGGCAGAAACTGGTGGAAATTAGTTTATCTTCTCTAGATTTTTTCTGGGTTTTTTTTGCACAAAATAGGATAAACTCATTTTTAGACCTGATTAGGTTTCTTTGTTGCTTTTCCCTCTTTTCCTAAAAAACAAGGATAGTCCATACTTTGTTGGATTTCACACTGTTAGAACAGGAAACCCTTAAAAATCCCTAGGCTTATGTATAACATTTGTAGCTACTACTGGAAAGATATGTCAAAACAATCTGAAACAACTATAAATAAGGAATATGAACAATTATCCCTAATACTTTTCAGTTTCATTGGTCATAAACAAAATATTGAAGCTGTATGTGTGATTCTCATGATAAACCATACTTGCCAGCAACCTAACCTGCAAATATTCCTCTTGGTTTTATTAACAGCATCTGTAGAAAATACATTTCAATCCCATCAGACAAACAGAAAGATGGTTCCTTAGCTAATCTTAGTGGACATTTTGTGAGCTTGTTTGTTTTAAATTCCCATTGCTTCTTTTATGGAAACGTGGGATTTTATTCCCTATTGGGTAAATATCAATATATCTCTGTGGGACTTCTGATTTGTAAGCTTAGATTTTATTTAGAATATTTGAATCAAAAAATCCGTGACTCATATAATGTTTTCTAAAATAATTTTACTAATATAAAAATTGTCTATTTGAATAAAAATAAAGAATTTATATATATATATATACACACACACACACACAAACAAAGACATATAAATAAATGTGTTGAAAGAACTTTTTATTTAATCAACTTGTTGTAAGAATTAAATATATTATGTAAGACATTTGCATGTATCAAGTTTTCTACTTATTTGAACACTTAAAAGTTGCTAATATGTGAGGGAATTATTTAATTCTATCTTAAGGAAAGTGAAAGCAAAGCTTAGTATTTGTTTATGTAACTATTTAGGAAAAGCTATTATATGTAGTCTATTGACTAGTCCATCCAGGATGAATAGTGACTTATCTTCATAGAAAATAAGGCTGATTGAGTTGTTCTGCTCTCTATATCATTTCTGGTGATGATCAGGTTAATTCTTAGTAATATGGTTGGTATGCCAAAACTGTTAGTAGCAACTCTTACATAGTAGGACTCTCTCTCTCTATATATATATATATCACCAAATCTATAAATGTTCAGAGCCTGGCTTCCATTTAAGCTGTCGAGGGAGGCACCCAAAGACTCAGACTGCTCTTTTTCATGTACATTCAAAGAAAATATATTAAAAAGTCAGCTCTACAATTTATTTCTTAATAAAAACAATCTTCCAAGACTCCATATTTTCCTAGGTCATTTAGATAAATGTTGCTCTACATCAAAATATAATTAAATGATACATTATCAGTGTAAATTGCATTTTTGGTATATTGTTTTGGAATAATTGTGATTTATGGTGCTGCTGACTTGCTTTTATAATTGTTAAGTGTTCTGTAGCTTACTGAATGTTTCTAACTTTGTTCTGGTGCCCAAAGGCAAAAATTGCAATTGGCATAATTTTATAAATAAAATTTATTAATAAACAATTTTTTCATATGACTTTGGACAAAGAGGACTATATAGGATGACCTTTTAAATTCATTACTACTTATAATTTATTGTGGCTTTATATGGGGCATTGCACATAATGTATTTTAATAGATATATTACATTAAATTTCACAGTGAAAAAAATGTTCAAGAACTTCAAGGAAGTCAGACAATGAATTTTATGTTATTTTTTTTCTATTAAATTTAGAAGTTCTACAGTGGTAAGCTTTGGTTACATATTTTTAAAGATGTTTTTCCCCAGTGATTATGAAAAGATAATTTTTTTAAATAAATGACCAAACCCTCCTAGTTTAAAAAGACGTTTAAAATTTATAAACAGAAAGTCCAACTTAGCTCAGTAACATTTTAATTCATCCTAAAAAGTAAAACAAATTCCAAGACATAAATAAAGAAACATTTATATGCCTATGGGAATTTAAAGTTTAACCTACCTCCAAGAAACTGAGAAAGTTCACCTCTTTTTCAAGTTAAAAAGTTATTTCTATATTTACCATTTTCTTATAAAATATAAATTAATACATGTTAGCCTCAGTTGCCTTACTTATATGAGATTTCTTAATAGATAATTTTTCTGATATAGTAATGAAATACCCAAGAAACTATCTAAAGAAAACATTTTACTTGACCTCTACACTTAAACTTTTTTATAAACGCACTTTGTATTGTCTTTTACCTATAAACCAAATTTTAACCAATTGCAATTCTCATACTTAAAAAAATAAAAACTAATATTCATCTACATTAAAAATAAAATACCACATGCCAACAATAAACACCTGTAATTATTTTAAAGTTTTAAAGTTATATGAGTATTTTATTAAATAATAAATTTCAATTTATATAATTAACAAGGAACATTATAATAATTAATTTCTAAAGCGTCCTGTGTTATGAGAGAATTTTTTAAACCTTCAATTTTATCAAATTTTGTGACACTGAATATTCTGTAGTTGCCTTTATTAAAAAGTAAAAATGTGTCCTTCAGATTAGGTAAGTAGCTTAAATTACCTGCAATTTTTTTAATGGCTCAGTCATCTAATATTTATTCAGTAGTCAGAAAATTCTGGTATAATTAAAGATTTGCAGTGGTCCCCATCCACAAAGGAGATTACAATAAAATAAGAAAGAAAAACAGAAAAAAATATGATAAGTCAAATGCACATGGATAAATCACGAAATTGTGAGAACAAAACATATTAAAAGAAGATTAATTTTGTAAAACAGAAAATTATTTTCTTTTATTTTCATTTTTTATTTTTATATAATTTATTGAGGTGATATTTGTCAATAAAATTATATAGGCTTCAAGTGTACAATTCTGTATCATCTGTGTATTGTATTGTGTGTTCACGAGACAAAGTCAAGGCTACATCAATTTCTGTTTATCCCCCTTGACCCTCTTCTACCTCTCACTACCCTCCTTTCCCTCTTGTAAACGTACTGTTGTCTATGTCTATGAGTTTTTCTTTGCTTAATCCCTTCACCTTTTTAACCCAGCCCATAACCCTCTTTCCCTCTGACAGCCGTCAGTCTGTTCTATCTTGAGTCTGTTTCTGTTTTGTTATTTTTGTTCATGAGATTCCATATATAAGTGAAATCATATGGTATTTGTCCTTTCTGACTGGTTTATTTCACTTAGCACAATACTCTCCAGATCCATTCTTGCTGTCACAAAAGGTAAGGTTTCCTTTTTTATGGCAGAGTAGCATGCCACTGTGCAGTGTACCACAACTATTTTTTTTTTTTGCTTTTAAAAAACAATTTTTTATTATTGATTTTAGCGAGAGAGAGAGAGAGAGAGAGAGAGAGAGAGAGAGAGACAAACAGGAACATTGAGTTGTTCCTGTATGTGCCCTGACCAGGGATCAAACCGGCAACCTCTGCTACTTTGGGATGATGCTCTAACCAACTGAGCTATCTGGCCAGGGTGTACCACAGCTTTTTTGTCTACTCATCTACTGATGGAAACTTGGGCTGCTTCCAAATCTTTCTATTGTAAATAACACTACTATAAACATAAGAGTACGTATATTATTTTAATTTCTGTTTTGCGACATAGTCCCAGAAGTGTAATTACTATGTCATAAGGCAGTTCCATTCTTAATATTTTGAAGTAGCTCAATATTGCTTTCCACAGTGGCTGCACCAATCTGCATTCCCTTTTCCCAACAGTGCATAAGGGTTCCCTTTTCTTCACATCCTCTCCTACACTTGTTTATTGATTTGATGATAGCCATTCTGACAGGTGTGAGGTGATATCTCACTGTAGTTTTAGTTTGTATTTTGCTGGTGAAATATTCCATGGGTATCTGATAGGAATTTTATTGAATCTATAGACTGCTTTGCGTAATATGGAAATTTTCATGAAATCAATTCTTCTTACCCATGAACACGGTTTATGCTTCTACTTATTTATATCTTCTTCAGTTTCTTTCCTCAGTGTCTTATAATACTCTGAGTATAGGACTTTCACATCCCTGGTTTAAATATATCCCTATGTGTTTTTCCCTTTTGAGGCATTTGTGAATGATATTGTTTTCTTAGTTTCCCTTTTCAATTGCAGTAGTTTATACACCAATAATGAACTGATTTCTGGATATTTATTTTGTATTCTGCTATTTTTACTGAATTCCTTTATCAGTTCAGGTAGTTTTTTGGTGGGATCTTTAGGGTTCTTTATACACAGTGTCATATTACCTGCAAGTAGTGATAGTTTTACTTCTTCCTTTCTAATTTGGATGCCTTTTATTTCTTCTTCTTTTCTGGTTGTTGTGGCTAGGACTCCCAGTACTGTAGTGAATAAGAGTGGTTGATAGCAGACATCCCTGTCTTGTTCCTGATCTTAAGGGAAATGCTTGTAGTTTTTGCCCATTAGTATGATGTAGGCTTATGTTTGTCATATATATCCTTTATTACATTAAGATGTTCCCTCCGTTCCCACTTTGCTGAGAGATTTTTTATCGTAAATGGATATTGGATTTATCAAATGCTTTTTTCTGTATCTATTGATATGATTATGTAATTTTTGTCCTTCATTTTGTTTATGTGGTGTATTACATTTATTGATTTGTGACTATTGTACCAATCTTGCATCCCCAGAATAAATCCCACTTGATCATGGTGCATGACCTTTTTAATGTATTGCTGGATATGGTTTGCTAATATTTTGTTGAGGATTTTAGCATTTATGTTCATCAGGAATACTGGCCTATAATTTTCTTTTTTTTTTTTTTTGTACTGTGTTTATCTGGTTTTAGAGTTAGGATAATGCTGCCCTTGTAATATGATCTTGGGAATCTTCTCTTCTCTTACCTGAGATTTTGAATACCCTAATATGCAGTGTGGAAGTAAAGCTGTCTGATTAACATCTTAGTTGGCTCAGTCTTAAAGTATATAACTAGATTCATATGACTAACAAAGTATAGGAAACCAGTCAAAAGCATTGGTCACCAGTGCATTAAACAACCACAATTAGTCGGCTGTTAGGACCTCAAGATTATTTAAAACTATTTGCTAATAAATTATATTAATTACCCTTTACCTATTTAGGAATGTATGCTGTGCAGATTGGATTCCTTATCATTTTCAGTTCAATAATTGTTAATATACTTTGAATTCAGTATATGTAGTTTAAGACTTCTCAAAGTATGTTTCATAGATTTTTAGACATCTACATAACCCCAGTTCAAATAAGACTGGGAAATGCTGCATTCTAAAATTCCCTCCATTGGGATTCACAGTGAATTCTGAAGAATATCATATAAAATTTTTATATAATTTAAACTAGAGTTTTTCAACTTTATTTGACCACAAGATCCTTTTTGCAAATGCAATCTACTAGTAATCCACAGAAAATACTGGGAGAAATACCAATCTTACTACATCTTATTAATAGCAACAAAAATAAATCCTAAATCTAGCTCGTCATTTGCACGTTTTAATTAATTACCAAGTTGTTTTTTTTTAATATTTATATGTAGTTGACAAGTGATTTGGGGAAAAAGGAAGTATTGTTACTTATGAGAAATGTCTAAAACCATTGTGCTTGTAAAGGCCTAAGATCCTGGGATTGGCTTCCTTTGGGGCCATGAGCAAACTAAATTACTTTTTGGTCTTATTTTTGTTTATCCGTTAAAGATATCAGACAACCTCCTTTGAGTTCTGAAATTCCATGTCTGAAGCCTGAGTTCTTGTTTCTTTTGTTTTGTTTTGTTTTCCTTTGTTATGAACCATAGTCTAGAAATAAAAGATGGCTAACAATATTGTCAATATCATCATGCATACTTTCTTAGTATTTTGATACCTGTTTCGTTTGATCTATGTAGGTGTGACATTAGAGGCAGCCAATGGAGTTCATTCATTTACTATTCTCTGGTTCCGTGGATGATCCCTCTTACTTGAAGAAGCCAAGAAGGGTTATTCCCTCTACTCACTAAATCTTGTTCTTAAAGAAAATTTACAAGATATCCAAATAAATTTAAACCAGTTCAAAGATCTCAGAGAATGAGAGAGGTGACTGAGAAATAATAACAATGAAGAAACTTGAAGTGAATATTTATTCACTTGGGGATAGGTTATAGAAAACAAGAACATTAAGGAATAACACTTATTTACAGAAATTGTTCTATTGAATATGTGAATTGTTACTAACCACCTCCACAGCTGCTTATTTTATTTTGTAAACAATAAAAGACAGTTAGTTGGCCATAAGAACTTTAGTGTTGGGATGGAGAAAAGCACATAAAGGAATATGATACATAATAACTTGCTCCAGTGTCATAATGGAAAGGAATTATTTGTATTTATCACATATTTAACACACCTAATGATTAAAAATGTAGCCTCTGATTCTTAACAATTAGTAATTACTTCATTGAGATTTTAATCCCAGAGAATTAGTGTGTGTGTGTGTGTGTGTGTGTGTGTATCATGGATTTCCAAAAAAGGCATTTCATGTAATTAAGAGTGAAGTATAGTTTTACTTAGGAAAAGATACTTTATGTATGGTTAAATGTTTAACCTGAACTAAATAGAAGCCAAGAAGATTTTAGTTAATAAGGTAAGGCATTGAAAACTGTAGGGGTTTTTTTTATATATAATTTTATTTTATTAATGGGGTGACATCAATAAATCAGGATACATATATTCAAAGATAACAAGTCCAGGTTATCTTGTCATTCAATTATGTTGCATACCCACCACCCAAAGTCAGATTGTCCTCTGTCACCTTCTATCTTGTTTCCTTTGTGCCCCTCCCACCCCCTATCCCTCTCCCATTCCCCCCTCCCCCCCGTAACCACCACACTCTTATCAATGTCTCTTAGTTTCACTATTATGTCCCACCTACGTATGGAATAATACAGTTCCTGTTTTTTTCTGATTTACTTATTTCGCTTCGTATCATGTTATCAAGATCCCACCATTTTGCTGTAAATGTTCCGATGTCATCATTTCTTATGGCTGAGTAGTATTCCATAGTGTATATGTGCCACATCTTCTTTATCCAGTCATCTATTGATGGGCTTTTTGGTTGTTTCCATGTCCTGGCCACTGTGAACAATGCTGCAATAAACATGGGGCTGCATGTGTCTTTACGTATCAATGATTCTGAGTTTTGGGGATATATACCCAGTAGAGGGATTGCTGGGTCATAAGGTAGTTCTATTTTCAGTTTTTTGAGGAACCACCATACTTTCTTCCATAATGGTTGTACTACTTTACATTCCCACCAACAGTGTATGAGGGTTCCTTTTTCTCCACAGCCTCTCCAACATTTGCTATTACCTGACTTGCTAATAACAGCTAATCGAACAGGTGTGAGGTGGTATCTCATTGCCATTTTGATTTGCATTTCTCTAATAGCTAAAGAAGATGAGCATCTTTTCATATATCTGTTGGCCATTTGTATTTCTTCCTGGGAGAAGTGTCTATTCATATCCTCTTCCCATTTTTTTATTGGATTGTTTGTTTGTTTGTTGTTGAGTTTTATGAGTTCTTTGTATATTTTGGATATTAGGCCCTTATCTGAGCTGTTGTTTGAAAAAATCATTTCCCATTTACTTGGCTTTCTGTTTATTTTGTTATCAATTTCTCTTGCTGAGCAAAAACTTCTTAGTCTGATGTAGTCCCATTCATTAATTTTTGCCTTCACTTCTCTTGCCATTGGAGTCAAATTCATAAAATGCTCTTTAAAACCCAGGTCCATGAGTTGAGTACCTATGTCTTATTCTATGTACTTAATTGTTTCAGGTCTTATGTTTAGATCTTTGATCCATTTTGAGTTAATTTTTGTACAGGGGGAGAGACTGTAGTCCAGTTTCATTCTTTTGCATGTGGCTTTCCAGTTTTCCCAGTACCATTTATTGAAGAGGTTTTCTTTTCTCCATTGTGTGTTGTTGGCCCCTTTATCAAAAATTATTTGACTATATATATGTGGTTTTATTTCTGGACTTTCTATTCTGTTCCATTGGTCTGAGTGTCTATTTTTCTGCCAATACCATGCTGTTTTGATTGTCGTGGCCCTATAATAGAGTTTGAAGTCAGGTATTGTTATGCCCCCAGCTTCATTCTTTTTCTTTAGGATTGCTTTGGCTATTCGGGGTTTTTTATAGTTCCATTTAAATCTGATGATTTTTTTGCTCTCTTTCTTTAAAAAATGTCATTGGAAGTTTGATGGGAATTGCATTAAATTTGTATATTGCTTTGGGTAATATAGCCATCTTGATTATATTTATTCTTCCTAGCCAAGAACAAGGTATATTCTTCCATCTCATTATATCTTTTTCGATTTCCCTTAACAATGGTTTATAGTTTTCATTATATAAGTCCTTTACATTCTTTGTTATGTTTATTCCTAAGTATTTTATTTTTTTTTGTTGCAATCATGAAGGGGATTATTCTTTTGAGTTCCTTCTCAGTTATTTCATTGTTGGCATATAGAAAGGCTATTGACTTCTGTATGTTAATTTTGTATCCTGCGACCTTACTGTATTGGCTTATTGTTTCTAGTAGTCTTTTTGTGGATTCTTTGGGGTTTTCGATGTATAGGATCATATCATCTGCAAAAAGTGATACCTTTACTTCTTCTTTTCCGATATGGATGCCTTTTATTTCTTTGTCTTGTCTGATTGCTCTGGCTAGAACCTCTAGTACCACATTAAATAAGAGTGGAGAGAGTGGACAACCCTGTCTTGTTCCTGATTTAAGGGGGAAAGCCTTCAGTTTAGTGCCATTTAATATGATGTTAGCTGATGGTTTATCATATATGGCCTTTATCATGTTGAGATATTTTCCTTCTATACCCATTTTGTTGAGAGTCTTAAACATAAAAATGTGTTGTATTTTATCGAAAGCCTTTTCTGCGTCTATTGATAAGATCATGTGGTTTTTGTTCTTTGTTTTGTTGATATGGTGTATTACGTTAACCGTTTTGCGTATGTTGAACCATCCTTGAGATTCTGGGATGAATCCCACTTGATCATGATGTATTATTTTTTTAATATGTTGTTGTATTCGATTTGCTAGTATTTTGTTTAGTATTTTAGCATCTGTATTCATTAGAGATATTGGTCTGTAGTTTTCTTTTTTTGTGCCATCCTTACCTGGTTTTGGTATGAGGGTTATGTTGGCCTCATAAAATGTGTTTGGAAGTATTGCTTCTTCTTCAATTTTTAGGAAGACTTTGAGTAGAATAGGAACCAAGTCTTCTTTGAATGTTTGATAAAATTCGCTGGTATAGCCGTCAGGGCCTAGACTTTTATTTTTGGGGAGGTTTTTAATGGTTTTTTCTATTTCTTCTCTACTGATAGGTCTGTTTAGGCTTTCTGCTTCTTCTTGACTCAGTCTAGGAAGGTTGTATTTTTCTAGGAATTTATCCATTTCTTCTAGGTTGTTGAATTTAGTGGCATAAAGTTTTTCATAGTATTCTACAATAATTCTTTGTATATCTACAGTGTCCGTGGTGATTTCTCCTCTTTCATTTTGGATTTTGTTTATATGAGTTCTTTCTCTTTTTTCCTTGGTAAGTCTTGCCAAGGGTTTGTCAATTTTGTTGATCTTTTCAAAGAACCAGCTCCTTGTTCTATTAATTTTTTCTATAGTTTTTCTGTTCTCTAATTCATTTATTTCTGCTCTGATTTTTATTATCTCCTTTCTTCGGCTGGTTTTGGGTTGTCTTTGTTCTTCTTTTTCTAGTTCCTTAAGGTGGGAAGTTAAGTGGTTCACTTGGGCTCTCTCTTGTTTGTTCATATATGCCTGAAGCGATATGAACTTCCCTCTTATCACTGTTTTTGCTGCATCCCATAGATTCTGATATGTCGTATTGTCATTTTCATTAGTCTGTATATATCTTTTGATCTCTGCACTTATTTCTTCTTTGACCCATTCATTTTTTAAAAGTATGTTGTTTAGTTTCCACATTTTTGTGGGATTTTTTTCCTCTTTTTTGCAGTTGAATTCTAGTTTCAAGGCTTTATGATCAGAAAATATGCTTGGTACAACTTCAATTTTTCTGAATTTGCTGATGTTGTTTTTGTGGCCCAACATATGGTCAATTCTTGAGAATGATCCATGTACACTGGAGAAGAATGTATACTCAGTCACTTTGGGATGAAATGTCCTGTAGATGTCTATCATATCCAGGTGCTCTAGTGTTTTGTTTAAGGCCACTATGTCTTTGTTGATTCTCTGTTTGGATGACCGATCTAGAGCCATCAGCGGTGTATTGAGGTCTCCAAGTATGATTGTATTTTTGTCAGTTTTTGTTTTAAGATCAATAAGTAGCTGTCTTATATATTTTGGTGCTCCTTGGTTTGGTGCATATATATTAAGAATTGTTATGTCTTCTTGATTCAGTGTCCCCTTAGCCATTATGAAATGGCCATTTTTGTCTCTGAGTACTTTTCCTGTCTTGTAGTCAGCATTATCCGATATGAGTATTGCTACACCTGCTTTTTTTTGGATGTTATTTGCTTGGAGTATTGTTTTCCAGCCTTTCACTTTGAATTTGTTTTTATCCTTGTTACTTAGATGAGTTTCCTGTAGGCAGCATACAGTTGGATTTTCTTTTTTAATCCATTCTGCTACTCTGTGCCTTTTTATTGGTGAGTTTAATCCGTTTACATTTAGTGTAATTATTGATACTTGTGAGTTCCCTATTGCCATTTTATATCTTGCTTTCTGTTAGTTTCGTGTCTTGTTTGATCCTTCTCTTTCGTTTTTCTATCTTTTGTTTTTATTTGGTTGTATTCCATACATCTTTCCTCTGTTGCTATCTTTTTTATCTCATGTGCTTCTGTGGTGGTTTTTTCAATGGTGGTTACCTTTGAGTAATGAAAAGGGTCCCTACCCTGTTCATTGTAGCGAACTATTTTGTGAGTACTTTTGCAGTCCATCGTCCTTTGCTACTGTTAATCTCTATCTTCTCCCCCTCTTTCTTTTTGTTGTTGTCACAGTTTAAATTTGGTTTTATTGTGTTCTTCTTGGAGCTTTTACTTGTGGCTCTGTTTTTTTTTTGTTCTTTGTATCTGATTGGAGAACCCCCTTTAGTAATTCCTGGAGTGGGGGTTTTCTGATGATAAATTCCCTCATCTTTTCTGTATCTGTGAATGTTTTTATTTCTCCTTCGTATTTGAAGGATAGCTTTGATGGGTATAGTATTCGTGGCTGAAAGTTCCTCTCTTTCAGGACTTTAAATATTGGGGTCCACTCTCTTCTAGCTTGTAGAGTTTCTGCTGAGAAATCTGATGATAATCTAATGGGCCTTCCTTTATATGTTGTATTCTTCTTTTCCCTGGCTGCCTTGAGAATTTTTTCTTTGCTGTTGGTTTTTGTTCATTTCATTATGATATGCCTTGGAGTAGGTTTGTTGGGGTTAAGAAACTAGGAGTTCTGTTTGCTTCTTGAACTTGAGGCTTTAGTTCTTTCCACAGGCTTGGGAAGTTCTCATCTATTATTTGTTTGAGTATGTTTTCCATTCCATTTTCTCTCTCTTCTCCCTCTGAGATACCTATTATTCTTATGTTATTCTTTTTGATGAAGTCAGATAATTCTTGTAGGGCTATCTCATTTTTTTTAATTTTTGAGTCTCTTTCTTCTTCTCTCTGTTGTGCCTCAAGTTGCTTGTCTTCTATTTCACTAATCCTCTCTTCTATCTGACCTGTTCTATTAGCTAAGCTTGTTACTTCGTTTTTTCAGCTCGTGAATTGAGTTTTTCATCTCTGTTTGATTTGTTTTTATAGTTTCAATTTCCTTGGACATATATTCTTTGTGTTCATTGAGTTGTTTTCTGAGCTCCCTAAATTGCCTTTCTGTGTTTTCTTGTATATCTCGGAGGATTTTTAGGATTGCTATATTGAATTCTCTGTCATTTAGCTCCAAGGTTTCCAATATATTAAATTTTTTCTCCATAGATTTTTCCTCATCTAGCTGTGTTACCTCTCTTTCTTTTGTATCCATGATATTCGATTTTCTCTTCCTTAATGGCATCTGAGGGTGGTTTTGTTGATAGTATTAATGAGATTTAATAAAGAATAAAAAGTTAAAAAATAAAAAATAAAAAAAATAAAAAATCGAAAAGAGTTGTTTTTGTAAAAAAAATTAATAATGAAATAAAGAAAAATAAAATAAAATAAAAATTTAAAATAAAAGGAAATTATTCCCCCCCTCCTTTTTCCTCTCCTCTCCTCTCCCCTCTTTCTTGAGAAAATCTTGTGGTGGACTGTGAATTATAACAAACAATGCCTGTGATGGAGGGCCTGAATTGGGGAAAAGTAATAAAGGGGCAAAAAAAGAAAAAGAAAAAAAAAAGGAAAAAAAAAAAGAGCGTATGGACCCACAAAAAGCAAATAAGGAAAAAATTTGTGTCAAGAATAAAATGATTTGCTTTTAGGTGTTGGTTGTCTAAGAGTTATGATGAGAGGAATAAGAGGAAAATGGAAAAATGGGGGGACAAATTAAAAACTTACTATTGTATTTAGTGGAACAAGAACTAGATAATATGGAGAGCCAGGGATGGGAGCACTGCTAGTGAGTTAAAAAGGTGAAGTAAAAACCCCCCAAAATGCCACAAACATAGGTTTGAGTCCCAGATAAGATAATTTGTTTGTTATTGAGGTTTGAATGAGAGGAGATGTAAAGGAGAAAGGAAGAAACTAATATAGAGGGAGAAAAGAAAGAGAGAGAGAGAAAAAAAGAGGGAACCACTAAAAGAAGTAAAAAGAAAGGAGAGAGAGAGAGAGTTAAGGGTTTTGGAGTGCAACCCTCATAGAGAGAAAGGAAGAGAAGAGAAAAAATAATGGGAGATGTAACACTTATGGGTAGTGTAGTTCAAGGAGAGGAGAGAGTAAGACCGGTAGAAAGTTAATTGGCCAAATTGGAGGAGGAAAAAAAAGTATCAAGAATGAAGATAAGAGAAACAAACGAACAAATATAATAAAATGGGATAGGTTATAAAGTCTGCAGATTATTCTTGATTTTGAGAGGGTATCTTCTTGCTTTTTCTTTTCTCTCCCTCTTCCTGGTCGGTGACTCTGTACCCCGGGTTCTGCCCCTTTGGCACGCTCAGGTAGAGGTTTGCAGTTGATAAGTCTCTATGGCAATGTCATGTATTGTGCTTTAGTCTCGTTGGCAGTTGAAGCTCATTAGCATTTATAGGCTCCGACAGTGAGAGAGTCCGTGTTCCTGGAGCCTTTCTCCTAGTCTTTCCTTCCTCAGTTAGTAGCCTGATAATCCAGCTATGGGGTTGCTGCTGCCTCTGCCTGGATAGTAAGAGGCTCAAAGAGCTGGCAACTCCCCACTTTATTTCCACTCAGCACAGGGCTCTGGGTAAGGCTCAGTCAGTCAGAGCTGCTAGCATAATCAGGCGGGCTTTCCGCCCACTCAAAGACCTCTGGCTCTGCCACTCTGTCCGGTAACACAAGCGGGCGCCCACTTCCGGGGCGCTTGGAGGAAACTCTCACTGTCTGCGACCAGGCTATCCGGCCAGCAGTCTCACGCTCTGAGTGAAACCCCCAACCGCAGGGAAAAGTTGCAGCATTGGAATTGAGTCTCGCTCCGTCCCCGTGCGCGGCTTTTGCAAGGCGCTGGGGCGGCTCTAGATTCCGCTTTGGCCCACACAAAGGCCCCTGACTCTGCCCCTCTGTGCGATAACACGGGCGCGCACTGCCGAGGCTCTCGGAGGAATTGCTCACTCCTTATCTGCGTGCGCAAACCAGGATATGAGGCCGGCCACGCTTCCCTCTGAGTGAAACACCCTCCAGCACGGAAAATCTCCACCGTTTGAATTAGTTCTCACTCCCTCCCGTGCGTGGCTTTCCCAGGGCGCTGGGGCTGCCCAGAGACTCTGCCCTTGGCCCACAGAAAGGCCTCTGACCCTGCCTCTCCATGGGGCAACACGGGCACCCACTCTCGGGGCCTAGGAAGAAATTCTCGCCCACTAACTGCGCACCGACCAGGAGACCGGGTAAAATGGCCGCTCCGCTTGTCTTTCTTTGTTTGGGTTTGGCGCGAGTGTTAGCTTGTATTGCCCGGGTTGCCACAGGATCAGATTTTCCTCGGCTTGGATCTCCGTGCCACAGCCTGGTTCGGCTGTTTGTGCCACGGCGGCCTGGATCTATTCACCCCCTTTGCCCGCCTCAGTTTCTATATTCACAGTTACCAGAGAAAGCTGCCCTGTTTAGGTTAGTGAGGAAGGCGGAGCATTTCTTACTCCCTATTTCCTTCGGGGTTTGGTTATATATTTAGCCAATTTTTCACTCAATCATACCTTTGGGTGTATTGCGAAGCATCTGGAAGCTCCAAGTATAGGTTTTTCTGTTTCTGGTTGAAGATCTTGTTGAGTTTTGGGGGAGATTTATCGGTATCGCTTCCTACCCCGCCATTACTCTAATGTCATCCCTCCTGTATTTTTCTGAAGTTGGAAACAGGGAGGCAGTCAGACAGATTCCCGCATGTGCCCGACCAGGATCCACCCAGCATGCCCACCAGGGGGCGATGCTCTGCCCATCTGGGGTGTTGCTCTGTTGCGACCAGAGCCATTCTAGCGCCTGAGGCAGAGGCCACAGAGCCATCCGCAGCGCCCAGGCCAACTTTGCTCCAATGGAGCCTTAGCTACGGGAAGGGAAGAGAGAGACAGAGAGGAAGGAGAGGGGGAGGGGTGGAGAAGCAGATGGGCGCTTCTCCTGTGTGCCCTGGCTGGGAATCGACCCCTGGACTCCTGCATGCCAGGCCGATGCTCTACCACTGAGCCAACCAGCCAGGGCCTGAAAACTGTAGGTGTTTTATAATTTAGCTTTGCTCCTCTTATTTGATATGACAAAAACAATTTTGTACTTTTAAGTGGCTATATATGAATCATTCTTCATAATATTTATTAATCACACAGTTTTCCTTTTATGTTTTCAGTCGAGACATTTTTTTTAAGATGGGCCAAGTTTTTGCTTTTTTTCCTTAGTATTTCCCCTGTCTCTTGTACCCAGTGAATGTTATTTAATCCATATGGTTCACAAAAGTATTCTACTAAGGTAGAAATTCAAAATAAATGTGACTTTTTAATGTAAAATTGTAGTATTTGACTTAAATTCACATTCTTTTTAATTCATAGAGTGGTGTGGTGATTGTAAAACGTGTTTACAAAGGCTTTGACACCCCATCCATCAAGAACAGGAGTCTGTGTTTCCTCTCTGTGAACTTGTAGTTTACTATTAGTTAATACTAGTTATTCATTTGTAACTAAGAGTATGCAGCAGACTTTGTGTGACTTCTGAGACTAGGTCATAAAAGGCTACACAGTTTCCACTTCATTTCTTGGGAAACTTATTCTAGAGTAACTCAGCTGCCAATGAGAAGTTCCATTAGTCCCGGTCTATCTGGTTGGAAAGCCATGTCTAGGCACTCTGATTGACAACCATGACAGAAACCAGTGTCCAGGTTGCATAAACTCCAGCCCAGGTTGCATAAACTCCCAGCCAGGAGAGTATGCCATCTTGGATGCCCAAACCTGTGCAGCCTTGACTGCAGCTCTAGCCTATACCTGACTGCAACCACAGGACCTGCCCGGCATAGTGAGAGCTGACCCACAAATCTGAGGAATATAAATATGTAAAGAAGTGTGCATATTACATTATACTGCTCCGTTTGGGGATAATATGTTATGCAATAATAGTAACCAGAACAAGTAGGTCCATTAAATTACATAGATCTCTTCTTACATGATATACTAAAAAAGGTAATCATGATTTTTAAAAATTATTTTACCTCAGAGAGCTCAACCCATTATATTATTACCTTGTGAGTAAATCTTTAAAAATTAGAAATATATTCTTCTAATTATACGTAGATTTATATGTTGAAATGTAAATCATAAAGTCTTATTATTTATTGATTTTAATTCAGTGAGAGGAGGGGAGGCAGAGCAATAGACCCCTTGCATGCACCCTGACCAGGATCCACCCAGAAAACCGACTAAAGGGTGATGCTTAGCCCATCTGGAGCATTGCTCCATTGCTCAGCAACCAAGCTCTTTCTAGTGCCTGAAGTAGAGGCCATGGAGCCATCCTTAGTGCCCTGGCCCAGTTCACTCCAATCAAGCCATGGCTGTAAAAGGGGAAGAGAGAGAGAGAAAACAAAGTAGCAGGGGGAGGGGTAGAGAAGCAGATCAGCACTTCTCTTGTGTGCCCTGAACGGGAATTAAACCTGGGACATCCACATGCCAGGCCAACACTCTACCATAGAGCCAACCAGCCAGGGCCTAAAGTCATGTTTTTTTTTGTTTTTTGTTTTTTTTTTTCTTTTTTTTCTTTCTGAAGCTGGAAACAGGGAGAGACAGTCAGACAGACTCCCGCATGCGCCCGACCGGGATCCACCCGGCACGCCCACCAGGGGCGACGCTCTGCCCACCAGGGGGTGATGCTCTGCCCATCCTGGGCGTCACCATGTTGCGACCAGAGCCACTCTAGCGCCTGAGGCAGCGGCCACAGAGCCATCCCCAGCGCCCAGGCCATCTTTGCTCCAATGGAGCCTTGGCTGCGGGAGGGGAAGAGAGAGACAGAGAGGAAAGCGCGGCGGAGGGGTGGAGAAGCAAATGGGCGCTTCTCCTGTGTGCCCTGGCCGGGAATCGAACCCTGGTTAAAGTCATGTTTCAAAACAAAAACATTTGCCTGACCTGGAGGTGGTGCAGTTGATAGAGTGGCAGAATGGGACCCAGAGGACCCAGGGTCAAGATCCCAAGGTTGCTGGCTTGAGTGCAGGCTCATCTGGCTTGAGCATGGGCTCACCAGCTTGAGTGTGGGGTCACTGGCTTGAGGGTGGGATTATAGACATGACCCCATGGTTGCTGGCTTGAGTCCAAAGGTCACTAATTTGAAGCCCAAGGTCACTGGCTTGAGCCCAAGGCCACTGGCTTGAGCAAGGGGTCACTTGCTCTATTGTAGCTCCCTGGTCAAGGCACATATGAGAAAGCAATCAATGAACAACTAAGGAGCCTCAATGAAGAATTGATGCTTCTCTTCTCTCTCCTTCCTGTCTGTCTGTCCCTATCTGTCCCTCTCTCTGTCTCTGTCACAAACAAACAAAAAGACACTTAACAGAATTATGCTAAAGTGAAAGTTAATAAGCTATAGAGTTTCATTTTGATTGAATTTTAAAATAATGGGCAGTTGCCTCAGCTTATATTCTAGGATTCTGTAAGATTTTGTACGCTCATATTTGACTACAACCATTTGTGAATAAGCTCAACTTGCTGAGTTATGGTAGAGACTAAGAACTCTTCAGGCCATTCAGAGCCTTTTACTTATTTTATGTACCTTTCCTAGTATTTATAGTTTAGAAGTAATATATGCACATGCTAAACAGTTGATACAAAAAGAAAAAGAATAAAATGAATGTTGGCCTCTCTGACTCCTATTCAGTCCCAATCCCAAAGGCAAATATTTTTTATAGTTGCTCTTAACTACATTTTTTTGATGGCTCTCACATACCTTAAATTAATTATTATATTATTCTCCTCTCTTGATACATCAATGTCATCTAATGTCTGCTCTTGACTACCCATCATAGGTGAAGTATTCGTGCACTTACATTGCCTCCCACCTCCCACTCACCTCCTTTATGTACTGGTGGTTATGTATAATTTTCAGGTTAATGGTTCTCTTTCGACTAATGGTTGCCTTTATAGCTTAAATAATATACTTAAACATCTATTTCTTGATTCACCTACCATAGGCAATATTTATTAAGCTTTACTATGAAAAAAAAATAAAGGAATTAGAACCCCTTTTCTTTATTTAAATTTGCCTTGATTCATTACTTTATTTGTGTGACTCATTATTTTTATCTACTCTTCTACTGTTGATAAATATTTGGATTATTTCTACTGCAAGACTATTATTGATAATGCCACCACAAACATTCTTGTGGTTGTCCTTTGGTGCACAGATGTGCACACTTTGTTGAGTTTATACTCTAAGGAGTTAAAGGCTGTGTGCATATTACCAGATTTTCAGATGACTGTTCTAAATTACATTGGCACCTGAAGTAAAACAATAAGGGTTCTATAGCTTTACCAATAGTTGATAGTGTTTGGATTTCTTATTTTAGTCATTCTGATAGGTATGTAGTGGTATCGAATTAGGGTTTAATTTGTATTTCTTTGATGATTAATGAGATTGAACATTTTCTTGTGTGTTTGTTAGCCATATTTTTATCTTTTTGTATGCAGTACTTATCTAGATCTCTTGGCCATATTTCTGTTGGATTTCCTGTTTCCCTCCCCTCTTCCATTGATTTGTGGGTTTCTTTGTATATTCTCTATAAGAATCTTTTTATTGAAAACATGTGTTGCCGATAATCTGTGGCTTGCTATTTTCACTCTCTGTGTGGTGTCTTTTGATGAATAGTTATTTTTAATGTAGTTCAATTTATCAATCTTTTATTTTATAAATAGTGCTTTTGTGTCCTGTTTAATGTCTTTCCCTATCCCGAAATAGTGGGCCTACTCTTCTTTGTTGTTTCTGAGCTTTTTTATTGTTGCCATTCATTTTTAACTCTATAATTTACCTGAAATTTATCTATTTTTCCTGTGGTGTAAACTAGAGGTCATTTTTTCATGTTTATGTACATTTGACCCAGCATCATTTTTTTAAAGAAAAAAAAAAGATAATTTTACTTACTCCTTCCCAATTGTTATGTTTTTATTTCCTTTTCCTACCAGATGCAATATTTCCAATATCAAAGAAGCATGGCAAGAACAGATATTCCTGCCATCTTCCCAGTCTCTCAGTCTTTTGCCATTAAATATGATGCTACATTTAAGTTTTTCATAGATTATTTTTGTTAGGTGAAGGACAGTTCCACCTATTACTAATGTTCCCAAAGTTTTTAATCATAAAATTTCTATATCTCTTTTTTTTGTTCTGTCAACATGGCAAATTACATTAATGGATTTTTTTAAATGTATAATCAAGCTTGCATTCCGGGTAACTTCATTTGATCAAAATGTATTATCCTTTGTGTATACTGCTGGGTTTAATTTGCTAATATCTTATTAAAGATTATCACATCTCTTTATGAAGGACATTGGTTTCTGGTTTTCTTTTAGGGGTAAGTCTTTAAATGATCTTGGTTTCAGAATGATGCTAGTCTCACAAAATCAGTTAAGAAGTGTTCCCTGCTTCTCTATTTTTAAAAGAGTTTTTGTAGGATTGGTATTACTTCCTCCAAAAATATTTGTGATGTAGTCAGCTGAGCCTGTAATTGTCTTTGTGGGAAGGTTTTTAAGTATAGGTTGAAATTCTTTATATGGTATAGAGCCCTTTAAGTTCCATCTTTCTTACTGAGTCAGTATTGGTAATTTGCGTCATTCAAGAAATGTATCAGTTCCATGGAAGTAAACAGATATATTGCCAGAAGGAATATTTTTGTTTATTGTTCTTTTACTGTCTATAGAATCAGTAGTGGTGTTTCCTTTTTCATTTCTGACATTGATCATTTGTGTCTCCTCACTTATTTTCTAGGTGTTTCTGGGTAGCAATTTGTTTGTCTTATCTTTTCAAAAGATCAGCTTTTGGTTTAATTGATATTTTTCTATTATGTGTACACTTTTATTATTTTTAATTCTTATTTATACTCTTTTCTTTCTTCTTCTTACTTTTCCCTTCTTTAGCTTTTTATTCATTTTTCTTTTTTCATTTTTCCGAAGCTGGAAACAGGGAGGCAGTCAGACAGACTCCCGCATGCGCTCGACCAGGATCCACCCGGCATGCCCACCAGGAGGCAATGCTCTGCCCCTCTGGGGCGTAACTCTGTTGCATCCAGAGCCATTCTAGCACCTGAGGCAAAGGCCACAGAGCCATCCTCAGTGCCCAGGCCATCTTTGCTCCAATGGAGCCTCGCTGCGGGGAGGGGAAGAGAGAGACAGAGAGAAAGGAGAGGGGGAGGGGTGGAGAGCAGATGGGCGCTTCTCCTGTGTGCCCTGGCCGAGAATCGAACCTGGGACTCCTGCACACCAGGCCGACGCTCTACCGCTGAGCCAACCAGCCAGGGCCATCTTTAGCTTTTTATAGTGGAAGCTTAGATCATTTATTTTTAGAAGAGATTATTATTAACAACTTCAGACCAATAATTTGAAACCTTTGCTTAAATGAACAATATATTACTGAAGCACTTCTAAGAAAAATTAAACCCCTGAATTAGACATATAACTGTAAAGGAAATTGAATTAAAAGGTAACATGTGCCCATTTGAAAAAAGAGGTGGGGGGAGTTTCAGACCATTGACTGGGAATATTCTCCCAGATCCTCAAAGAACAGATAAGCTCAGTAGTATAAAAATGATTTCAAAGAATAGAAAAAAGAAAAGGAAGTACTCACCAATTTATTCCTTTAATATATCTTTAGTATATTCTTAATACCAAAAGCAGGTAAGTAAAAGGAAAATTATAAGCTTATTTCTTTAATGAACATTAACACCATGATAGGAAAAGGGCAAACCATGGTTTTTAAAACCTCAACAAGTTTATTGCCAATACCTCTTTTTGTTCTTAATATTGTCTATTTGTGCTTCCTTCTTCACATTTCTCATTCTTCCTCCGTCTTAATAATAGCTTTTCTTTTCTTTTTTTTTTTTTTTTTTTTTTGGAGGATTTTTCTGGGTTTCATGTTTTAAGCAGGAGTTTTATTTTTTATTCTATTTTTCTTGTTTTCTTTTATATTTGTTATGACTGTATTATTTCCTTAGGGTTATTCTTTCATGTTAAGCCTCATATATATTTTTAATTAATTTTAATGGGGTGATATTGATAAATCAGGGTACATATGTTCAGAGAAAACATCTCTTGGTTATTTGGACATTTGATTATGCTGCATTCCCATCACTCAAAGTCTAATTGTCTTCCGTCACCTTCTAACTGGTTTTCTTTGTTCCCCTCCCCTTGCCCAACCCCCTCCCTCTACTCCCTCCACCCCGTAACCCCCACACTCTTGTCCACGTCTCTGAGTCTAATTTTTATGTCCCACCTATGTATGGAATCATATAGTTCTTAATTCTTTCTGATTTACTTATTTCGCTCAGTATAATGTTATCAAGGTCCATCTATGTTGTTGTAAAAGATCTGATGTCATCATTTCTTATGGGTGAGTAGTATTCCATAGTATATATGTACCAAAGCTTTTTAATCCACTGACGGACACTTGGGCTGTTTCCAGATCTTCACTATTGTGAACAATGCTGCCGTAAACATGAAGGTGCATTTCTTCTTTTCAAATGGGTATATTCCTAAAAGTGGTATAGCTGGGTCAAAAGGCAGTTTAATTTTTAATTTCTTGAGGAATCCCCATACAGTTTTCCACAGTGGCTGCACCACTCTGCATTCCCACCAGCAGTGCAGGAGGGTTCCCTTTTCTCCACATCCTGGCCAGCACTTATTCTGTGTTGTTTTGTTGATGAGCACCATTCTGACAGATGTGAGATGATATCTCATTGTGGTTTTAATTTGCATATCTCTAATGATTAGTGATGTTGAGCATTTTTTCATATGCCTATTGGCCATCTGTATGTCCTCTTTGGAGAAGTGTTTATGCATTTCTTTCACCCATTTTTTGATTGGATTGTTTGTCTTCCTAGTATTGAGTTTTACAAGTTCTTTATATATTTTGGTTATTAACCCCTTATCAGACATATTGTCAAATATATTCTCCCATTGTGTAGTTTGTCTTTTTATTGTTCTTATTGTCTTTAGCTGTGCAGAGGCTTTTTAGTTTGATAGAGTCGCATTTATTTATCCTGTCTTTTATTTCACTTCCCCGTGGAGATAAATTGGCAAATATATTGCTGTGAGAGATGTTAGAGAGCTTACTGCTTATGTTTTCTTCTAAGATGCTTATGGTTTTACGGCTTACATTTAAGTCTTTTATCCATTTTGAGTTTATTTTTGTGAATGGTGTAAGTTGGTGGTCTAGTTTCATTTTTTTGCAGATAGCTGTCCAGTTTTCCCAACACCATTTGTTGAAGAGGCCGTTTTTACTCCAATGTATGCTCTTACCTCCTTTGTCAAATATCAGTTGTCCATAAAAGTGTGGGTTTATTTCTAGGTTCTCAGTTCTGTTCCATTGATGTATATGCCTATTCTTATGCTAGTACCAGGCTGTTTTGAGTACAATGGCCTTATAATATAACTTGATATCCAGAAGTGTGATACCTCCCACTTTATTCTTCTTTTTCAAGATTGCTGAGGCTATTCGTGTTCTCTTTTGGTTCCATATAAACTTTTGGAATATGTGTTCTATATCTTTGAAGTAAGTCATTGGTATTTTAATTGGTATTGCATTGAATTTATAAATTGCTTTGGGTAATATAGACATTTTAATGATGTTTATTCTTCCTAACCGTGAGCATGGTATATGCTTCCACTTGTTTGTATCTTTGCTGATTTCTTTTATCAATGTTTTATAATTTTCCAAGTACAAGTCTTCAATCTCCCTGGCTAAATTTATTGTTGGTACTTTATTTTTTTGTTGCAATAGTGAAGGGGATTGCTTCCTTAATTTCTCTTTTTGACAGTTTATTGTTAGTGTATAAAAATGCCTATGATTTCTGAGTATTAATTTTATATCCTGCCACCTTGCTGAATTCATTATTAGGTTCAGTAGTTTTTTGACTGAGACTTTAGGGTTTTCTATATACAATATCATATCATCTGCAAATAAAGATAGTTTTACTTCTTCTTTTCCAATTTGAATGCCTTTTATTTCTTTTTCTTGTCTGATTGCTGTGGCTAGGACTTCCAGAACTATGTTGAATAAGGGTGGTGAAAGGGGGCACCCCTGCCTTGTTCCTGATCTTAAGGGGATTGCTTTCAATTTTTGCCCATTGAGTATGATGTTGGCTGTGAGTTTGTCATAGGCGGCCTTTATCATGTTGAGGTATGTTCCCTGTATTCCCACTTTGCTGAGAGTTTTGATCATGAATGTGTGCTGGATTTTATCAAATGCTTTTTCTGCATATATTGAAGTTATCATGTGGTTTTTCTCCTTCCTTTTGTTTATGTAATGAATCACATTGATTGATTTGTGAATATTGTACCAGCCTTGCCTCCCAGGAATAAATCCCACTTGATCATGGTGTATGATTTTTCTTATATATTGCTGGATCCGGTTTACTAATATTTTGTTGAGGATTTTAGCATCTAAATTCATCAGGGATATTGGCCTATAATTTTCTTTCTTTGTGTTGTCTTTGTCTGGTTTTGGAATCAGAATTATACTCGCCTCATAAGAAGAGCTTGGAAGTCTTCCTCTTGAATTTTTTGAAATAGCTTGAGAAGGATAGGAGTTAGTTCTTCTTTGAATATTTGGTAGAATTCACTTGTGAAGCCATCTGGCCCAGGGCTTTTCTTTTTTGGCAGTTTTTTGATAACTGTTTCTATCTCATTTTTTGTAATTGGTCTGTTTAGGTTTTCTGATTCTTCCAGATAAATTTTTGGAAGATTGTATGTTTCAAGGAATTTTCCATTTCATCTAGGTTGTCTAGTTTATTGGTGTACAGTTCTTCATAGTATTGTCTTACAACATTTTGTATTTCTATTGTGTCAGTTGTTATTTCTCCACTCTCGTTTCTAATTTTATTTATTTGAGTCCTCTCTCTCTTTTTCTTGGTGAGTCTAGTTAAAGGTTCATCGATCTTGTTTACCTTTTCAAAGAACCAGCTCCTGGTTTCATTGATCCTCTGTATTGTTTATTAGCCTCTATGTCATTAATTTCTGCTCTGGTCTTATTATTTCCTTCCTTCTACTACCTCTGGGCTTTACTTGCTGTTCTTTTTCTAGTTATTTTAAATGCAGGGTCAAGTTGTTTATTTTAGCTTTTTCTAGCTTCTTAAAGTATGCCTGTTATGATATGAACTTCCATATCAGGACTGCTTTTTCTGTGTCCCATAAATTTTGAGTTGATGTATGCTCATTATCATTCATTTCTAGGAATGTTTTTATTTCTTCATTGATCTCATTGTTAATCCATTTGTTATTTAATAACATGCTATTTAGTTTCCAAGTGTTTGAGTATTTTTCAGTTTTTCTCTTGTGGTTGATTTCTAGTTTCATGCCATTGTGATCAGAGAAAGTGCTCGATATGATTTCAATCTTCTTAAATTTGTTGAGCCTGCTTTTGTGCCCTAACATGTGGTCTGTCCTAGAGAATGTACCATGAGCACTTGAAAGAATGTATATTCTGCTGCTTTAGGGTGAAAGATTCTGAAGATATCTATTAAATCGAGTTGATCTAGTATGTCCTTTAAGTCTGCTGTTTCTTTGTTAATTTTCTTTTCTTGAGGATCTATCTAGTGATGTTAGTGGGGTATTGAAACCCCCTACTATTATAGAATTGCTATTGATCTCGCCCTTTAAATCCATCAAAGTCTGCTGTATATATTTATGTGCTCCTATATTAGGTGCGTAGATATTTATAATGGTTATATCTTCCTGTTGGATTGCTCCCTTTATCATTATGTAGTGACCTTCTTTATCTCTTACTATAGACCTTTTATTAAAGACCATTTTGTCTGATATAAGTATTGCTACCCCAGCTTTTTTTCATTTCCATTTGCGTGAAATATTTTTTTCCATCCTTTTATCTTCAGTCTATGTATATCTTTTGTTTTAAGGTGTCTCTCTTGTAGACAGCATATGTATGGGTCCTGTTTTCTTATCCACGTAGCTACCCTATGTCTTTTGATCGGATCATTTAATCCATTTACATTTAAGGTTATTACTGATATGTAGTTGTTTATTGCCATTTTATTCTTTAAAACTGTATTCCTCTTTTGCTATATTCTTTTTCTCCTTTCATATGTTTACAACAGGCCCCTTAGCATTTTTTGCAGCCTTGGTTTGGTTGTAGTGAAGCCCTTGAGGTTGTTGGGTTTTTTTTTGTCTGGAAAGCTTTTTATTTCTCCTTCAATTTTAAATGATAGCTTTGCTGGATAAGGTAGTCTTGGTTATAGGCTCTAGTTCTGCATTACTTTGAATATTTCTTGCCATTCCCTTCTGGCCTCAAGAGTTTCTGTTGAGAAGTTGGAAGTCATCCTTATGGGGGATCCTTAGTAGGTGATAGTCTTTTTTTCTCTAGCAGCTTTTAATATTTTCTCTTTATCACTTAGTTTTGGTATTTTAATTATGATGTGTCTTGGTTTAGATTTCTTTGGGTTTCTCTTTAATGGAGTTCTCTGTGCTTCTTGAACTTATGAGATGCTTTCCTGCCTTAATTGAGGGAAGTTTTCAGCTATGATATGTTTGAACAAAGTCTCTATCCCTTGTTCTTTCTCTTCTTCTTCAGGAACCCCTATGATGCGGTTGTTATTTCTCTTCATGTTGTCACAGAGCTCTCTTAGAGTTTCCTCAGACTTTCTGAGTCTCTTTTCTTTTTCCTGCTCTGCTTCCATGCCTTTATTTATCTTGTCCTCTAACTTGCTGATTCGATTCTCAGCTTCATCCATCCTGCTTTTAATTCCTTCCATTGTGTTCTTCATTTCTGATATTGTATTTGTCATTTCTGACTGATTCTTTTTTATTATATCAATGTCCTTTTTTATATTTGCTATCTCTTTATTTAGGCATTCGTAATGGCCATCTGCTGTTGTTCTAATATCTTTGAGCATCCTAACAATCGTTATTTTAAACTCTGCATCTGGTAATTTGGTTATATCTGACTCATTCAGGTCCTTTTCTGGGGATTTCTCTTGATTCATTTGTGTTGCATTTCTCTGCCTTCTCATTTTTTCTGTGTAAAAGAAAGTTTTGGCCACAGGAGTACACTGGATGTGGCCTCTGTGTTCCCTAAGTGTGGTCTGTCTGCAGGCCCACCACCCCCTCTGCTGTTGATGCTCAGTGTGTTTGGGTATGGGCGTTGCCGGTGCCTGCCCACTGGGCTGTTTCTGTGGTTTTGCCTCTCCTTCATGGGAGTGGCTGTGATCATGTGCTCAGGTGTACAAGCCTCGGTGGCCTTGGCTCTCGCCCCACCCCCGTGGGTGGCATTATGCTCGGCCCTGAGGGCAGGGGTGAGCACCTTTGCTCAGCTGTGGGTCTCTGCCTGGATCCAGGCTTTTGCCCTGCCCCTGCAGGAGGAGCCCGCTCTTGAGATGGCTGCAAGCCTTGGCTCCACATGCCGGCGGGACTGCATTCCCACGCTCAGTAGTGGGACTCCACCTGTTCTGGGCTTTTGGCTCCACCCCCACAGGAGGAGCCGGCTCCCAAGTCAGGCCACAAGCCTCAGTTCTGGCAGCCGGGGCAAGGCTGTGCTCCTGCGCCCTTTCTCAAGGGTGGTCTCCACCCCTTCCGGGGCTCCTGCCCTTCCCCCACAGTCTGGATTGCAGGCGGCCCACAGCTGGGCTTGACCACTTTTGCATGTCCCCTCCTCCCTAGCCGGGCAAGACTGAGCTCACATGTGGGCCTCAGTGGTGGCCAGCCAGCTTCCTCCCTTGCCAACAGAACCACGCTTCCTCATCCCGCCGCCGCCCGCTCTCAGGCGAGCCCTCAGCCGTGTGGGTGGGGGCATTGCAGCTAAGACCCTAAGACTCACTGCTGTAGTCCCAGAAGCTCCCTCCTTCTAAGCGACTCTGCTCTGAATGCCACGGGAGAGCTTGTTTGGCTGGTGTCCTGCTTCCCTTTGCTGGTATTGCTGTTTCCAGGGGAAATATTCACTTCAGATTTGGGGAGTGTTTCATCCCAGAGGTTAGGGTGGCTGTCTTTCAAAATTTTTCTCCCTGCGCCTCCTAGATTACACTCTCTTCCCACTGCTCTCGTGCTCTCCTCTCTCCCCATCCCCCAGAGCCCTAGGTTAGTGGTTGTGAGAGAAGTGTTCTGCGCGGTCCCTTTAAGAACAATCCTGATTCTGAAAATTAGTCTCTTTCTCACAAACAGTATCCTGTCTTGATTCCAGCTAAATACTGTCCATACGCCTCTTCTATGCTCTGAGGCTGCAGGCTGGGGCTTTATTCCTGGGACTCAGGACCCTCCCCTCTCTGCTAAACTCACTTCCCACCATGCGAGTCTCTCCCAGCTGCCCTTCGCTCTGGGAAGCTGGGCAGCCCTCTCCGCATTTCCCCTTTTCCTACCAGTCTCAGTGTGCCTTCTTCAGTGTTCCTTGGTTGAAGAGTCCCCTTAGTTTAGTCCAAAGTTGGTTTTTCCAGATGATGGTTCTTAAAATTAGTTTTTAATCCACTTTGGTTCTGGGAGGTACAAGTTGGTATGTCTGCCTACTCCATCGCCATCTTGTCTTCTCAAAGCCTCATATATTTTTAATATTTAAAAACATTTTTAGCCTCTATTTTATTGAAAATTTTAAACATACACAGAAGTAAATTGGTGTAATGAACTCCCATGTGCCTGTCAGCTGGTTTACATAATTAGCAATATATTGTCATCTTGTTTAATCTACTCTCCCTCTTTTTAATTTGACTTTAATACTGAAAAGTGACTTCCAGACATCATGCCATTTCTCGTGTGGTATTTCAGTGTACATCTCTAACAGATTGGAAATCTTAAACATAATCTAACAAAATTAATAAGTACTTATTTAAATATCACTTGATACCCTGTCCATATTGAGACTCATTCAGATATCTCCAAAACAATATTTAAGAGTCTAAATGGTTTGCAATAAGATCTAAATTGTGCTCACACATTGCTTTTGTTTGTTGTGATCTTAGGATTCTTATTGTATAACTATCCTTCTTTCTATTTTTTTTTATTTGAAGTTCTTCAAATTTGGAGGGAAACCAGATCATTTATTACTGTATAGAATACTACGTTCTGGAATTAGCTGATTGCTGCCTTATAGTATCATTTAAGTTGGTTTTTCTTTCCTTGAATTATCTGTAGTTAAATGTAAAAACTTGATTGGATTCAGGATCAGTTCTTTTAGCAAAATTATTTAATAGGTGGTGTTGTAAACTCCCTACCCTCGTGAATCACATTATGGGGAAGAGAATGTCTATGCTACATGGAGTACAGGCGACAGCCACCTGACTCCTCCTTTGTAAAATCCTTCAGTGCACTTTTATTTGAAGTTTCTATCGTATGTTACAGGCTTTCTTTCTTAATATAAATACATAAGTTTTTAAATATTGTTATGTAATTAAAAATATATAGTTTTATGCATTTTTACATTTCCATTGTCATTTGCCTTTTGATAGATGAGTTACTTAGATACCTGCTTTAAATTCTTTCCCCCTAATGTGTGGGCATGGGATTTTGTTTTCAGTTTTCCTCTTTTTTATTGATTTTAACTTATTAATTATACTGCATATCAGACATTCTTGAATGTTATATAAGACGATATAGTCTAAAGTAAGCTTTAAATATGGTCAAATTGTTCGTTGCAGAAAAGAATGCGGAGTCCTGAGAAACAATGAGAGGTCAAGTTTAATACCTCCTACACCTTGTGGTGATGCTGTTGTTAACAGGGATCATGTTGCTTTATTGGTCGTATAGCTCTATTAGGAAATGCTGGTTATGATCCTTCGGTATAGATTCTGGCCCCTCAACTGCAGAAGAGCTGGTCTAATTAATTTTGGCATTTCTAACCTTAATTAATTCACTATTTTAGTGAAGACTTCAACTAGACCTAATGGTTTTTGTTCCCCTAGGTGACAGTAAATATTACAGAAATAATACACTATACAAAACAAGTATTGAAGTACAGCTCTTTGGAAAGCCATGGAGTGCAGACATATTTACATGACAGGAGCATTTTAAGTGGGCTCTCTTGTGGCCTCTTTATTTTCCAGGAAAATATGTGCAGAATACAAGAGACGGGGACTAACCACATGGTTTATGTGGGAGCAGTCACAGAGACCTCTCTTTTATTTCCTCGGAGACCAAGACGTCCATTTGCACCTAGTTGTGCATGGTTTGAGTTGCCTCTGCACCACTTTTGTTCCAGTTTTGAAAACTTTATTTGCTATTAACATATTTTATTATTAAGTAGTTTTGTCATGTTTTAAAAGTATTGAATACCTTGCTACTTTATATACATAGTTGGCGCCATTGGAGGAGGGTCTTTGGGAGCCCTGTTAATGTACAGAGAAAGAAAGTAGTCACCGTTCAGAATATGGTCTGCTGTAATTATAAAAGGGGAAGGCAGATTTCAGAGCAGCCCGTCACTCTACTCCCAACACGAAGGCCCTGGATGATAAGCCCACAAGGGTTGGAGTGATTTGCCTCCATGTGCAGCCCCTACACAGACTAAGGGATGAAGTCAGTTGTGCGATTTGGGGAAGACAGCATTTCAAAATCAGATGCCGAGACCGCTAAGCCATTCCTCCTGGCACACTGTAAAGCATGAAGTTGTAAATATAGCAGGTAATTGAAATTTAGATTTTAGATATGGGCATTGTTAGCAGCCCTCCTCTAGCTTTCGTTTCTCAGAGTCTTAGAAGAATATTTAACAGTTCATATTAATGCAACTCCTGTCAAGATTAATTAATTAAGCCTTTTTATTTATTTCTTTTTCTCATGTTTTATTTTAAGTTTTCTTTGATGAGGAGAGTATAAATAATAAAAACAAAGGAAAAGTGTCTGAACTTAAAAGTGCATCTAAACTGAAGATGAAAAAATATTATGTAGATTGGGAAATAGGTTCGTGCTCTTCTTTTAAGTTTCAGCTTAAAAAAATAACACCTATTTGTTCCTCCATTAATTAAAACTGTCATTCTTCTTTGTTCATTTCCCCTAAATCAGTTGCTTCATTTCCTTATGCTAATCAATTTTCAGTGGTCTTTAGGCTGAAGTGGGGAGTGGGACTGGTTTTTATAACCCTGGCAGCCCCTTAGCTAGCTTTTACAAAAGTCGTCAACCATGCCGTTGGATCACTAAATTTTCTCCTCTTTTCGTTGCTATCTTCAGTATGATGGGGCAATTTTAGCAGGTTCTCTACACTTTAGAAAACATCTTTTTGTAATGAGATTATGTAAGTAATGAAGGAGCTTAAGTTAAGAATTTTTTGAAATGACATCACTTGACTCAAAAGTAGATAGAGAAAAAGCAAGTCTATGAAAGGTAGTGGTTTAAATGGAACAGCAACCTGAAAAGAACGTCACCATTTTATCCATGTTAATATTAGATGTTTCCAATGGGAAAATAATATCACCAATGATAACATCATTTAAAAAAAAAAACAAAAAAAACTTCTTCCAGGTTTAAAGTGATGCTGGTCACAGTAGCTATTCAGTATAGGAACAGGCAGAATGGATATAGTGTCATACCACATATTGTGGACTAGAACCCATACCTAAGAAATTCTTAAAAATTGGTTTCGAAAATGGCAGTGGATTTACAGGGGACAACAAGGTTAAGCCAACTGCTGTAGTTCAGAGCAATTGAAGACTGAGGTCTATTTTCATGTAGAGGTGTCCAGATGAATGTGATACTACAAAACAGTCAAGTAAATGGCATCAGGTTTTGAAGAGTTTGCAACTGCATACTAAAGTTTCTGCTTTGAGACTGTAATTCAAGCATTCACCAGTCTTTCCAGTGAAGAGGTTCAGAGCAGACCCCCCTAAGATGTGCCGTTTTGGCATGTAAATTATTTTGAGCTGTAGGCAATTGCAACCCAGTAGGCTCAAGAGAAACATTTACCTCTCCCTTAAAGAATTTATTTAGGAGCCTTACACCAGAAGTCATTTTTGTGATCTATTTATAGGACAGGATAAACTTCTAATTAGTGAACATCTGCTTTTCTTATCACCCTGAAAAGGACCTTCCTCCTCTCTGAAGCCGCAAGGTGCCTTACTTCATCCTTAGTGCAGAATGTCACGTATAACTCATTCTTCCCTTTCTGTCTCCGAACCTCTTGTGTATGTCAGGTCTCTGACTCTCTCATGTATTTGGGGTTCCTGTATGTATGTATATCATTAAATTTGCTTATTTTCTCTTGTCAATCTGTCTTATTTCAATTTGATTGTTAGAACAGCTGAATGAACCTAGAAGGGTACCAACACCAGTAACAGACCCACACACTGAGAAGGTATCATTAGCACTCTGATGGAACCTGAGATTCATGATTGAAATGTACTCAGTGATGCATTTGATGATTATACAGAATCAGTTCCTTTAGAGGGAAAGATTAAAATTTGACAGAGTTTATGCTTAGGAAATCAATTCTTTCAAGACAAGTCTAGATGCATGGCCACATTGAGGACTGAATTATTCAGGTAGACAGGAATAAAATAAGTAGATTGGTATATTGCTTTGTAAAATAATAGGGTGGAATATGTTAGATTTGGGGAATTAATTGCTTTGAAAAATAATGGGATAAAAGCCAACCAGTTTTGCTATGTTTCAATTCTTTTGGACCATAACCATAAGAATGCAGAGAAAGAGAATTATGTTAATTAAAAACTGACCCTCAACTTTCACTTTTTTTAGGCCAAAAGTCTGGGATTACAGTGGGGAAAATTCAGATCACTGACTAACTCTTCCTTTTCTAAGTCTTTCTGTCTCTTTTCTGCTTCCCAGTCTCAACTTCTTTGTATTATAGGGGAGAAAAAAAATCTTGTTTTTACTATCCTTCTAAAGTCAATGTCTAGGACTCAAGAATCAAATTGATAAAACACATATAACTATAGGACAAAACTGTTTTAATTATGTATATATACACACACACTGGGAATTTATAAACTAAAATATGGCTCAAGGAGGTGGCCCAATGATTGGAGCTTACATACCATCTTAAGGGAAACAAAGGCAGACAGGCTTGGGGGACACTGAGGCTAGGAAGCAAGTTACAGGGAGGGAAGGGGAGGAAATGTATGGTAAATAAAAGTTGTCTTGTTATGAAGTTAAGAGTCTTTAGGCCTGACCTGTGGTGGCGCAGTGGATAAAGCGTCGACCTGGAAATGCTGAGGTCGCCGGTTCGAAACCCTGGGCTTGCCTGGTCAAGGCACATATGGGAGTTGATGCTTCCAGCTCCTCCCCCCTGTCTCTCTCTCCTCTCTCTCTCTGTCTCTCTCTCTCCCTCTCTCTCTCCTCTCTAAAATGAATAAATAAAAAAAAATTTTTTTGAAAAAAAAAAAAAAAAAAGAGTCTTTAGGGTGATAGAAAGGCATCTTTCCAAATGAATATTTTCTTTATAAGAGGGGAAATTCGTATTTTATTTTTAGGCAGTTAGGATGAGGTAAAGAATAGTTCCTGTGTCTTCTGGTTCTCGATGGCCTTTAGCTCAGAATTATTACAATGTCAAAGAGGAAGAAGCATACTTTGGAGTGACATAGTCTAGTACCCTTCAGTGTCATTAATGCAGATTTATAGATGATTACTGACTTCAGAGCTCGTATATCGAATGGTGCAAAACTCAGGACTTCTCTTTTCTACAAGTTCCAAGTCATATGCCCAGACTTAAAACTATGTTCCATCTTGAGGACACCTGACCACCTGACTGGGGAGGACAGGGTGAGCACAGACACATAGCATGCCCTGGCTCCTTTCACTGCCCATGGCTGCCTGCGGCTGTATACCAAGCTCCAAGTCATTAGACATTACTCTTTCTGGTGAGATGACAGACTGGAGCCTGAGCTCTCATTGATTCTCCATTTACTGGAGCAGAGGGTAAGATTGAGTCCATTATTTTGTTCATACTACTTTTTTACATCCAGTGGATGTCATTACCTATCCTGCATGCATGTATCTCAAACATCAGAGATGAGCAAAAACCAAGCTTTTTCTTTATTGTCATATTTGTAATTTGATTATTTCTTAGAAGTTCACCCACAGAAAATTAAGCCATATATTTGATTATATAGGACCATTAATTTTGCTTCCTGTTGCCATTCTTTCTGAAGAGCTGTTAAATGCTGTGATTCTCATCTGCTGTGATTGCCTCACTAGTGAAGAGGTCGTTTGCTGTATGTTGTAGAGACACATCACCTGAGTGAGTGCCCTCAGCGACAGTAGAAGTATTTCCCAGGTAATAAGAAGAGAAGAGAGGGGCTTACATCACCACTCAGGTTAAAAACTCTTATCTATCAAGAAGCATGCACTTTTCTTTGTAACCCTCGGAGTTCATTAAGCCTGGGAGGTTTCATCACTGGTTAAACATAGTTGAAGGCTGGGGTGATGGTGGTGTGGCAAAAAACAACAGAAATTGAATAAAAAGAAAATCTCTGTTTTGTTCAGGCCAAGGGAAGCTTTGATTAGAAAGATTTCTTCTTTTTCGTTTGAGACTCTGTTTTGTTGTGTCATAGAGCATTGAATAAGTGATCCATTATAGATTTGAAAAATACCATCTTCATTTTTTAAACTATTTCTTTCGGTTATACTCATCACTTATTAAAACTATAGTTAAGGAACATGCAAATATATACAAGAATTAATAAACTGACAATTTGCTGAGTGACTAGAAAGATACAATTTCTCTTTGGTTTGTTATTTCTTTATGCAATTATGAAAAAAAATGCACCAGCCCCCATTTCTTTGGGGGGGAGTCTGGGTTGTCATCTGGTTCACAGTTCCACAGCAGAGTAGGTGGGGTAGCTTGTTCACTGAGTCATTCATTCAGTAAACATGAGTATCCACTATAGAGTAAGCTGAAAAAACTCAAGCAGAGAACCTCAGATGGTTGGATATGCCTTGCTTTTTTTACAACACTGTAAGCTGGAAGCCATGTCAAAAGTCATGAGGATTTCAGGTGACATTTATCAGACGGTGCTTACTGAATGTAGGTACTGCGTTTTTGAAGCCTAGTCAAAGTGAAGCTGGGAGAGAATTGGCAATGGTGTACAAGCTATGAGGAAAAGATTGGCTCAAGTGCTTCTGGGAAGTCCTTTACAAAGCCGGTTTATAGCTTTTCTGTAAGAGGAGCCACAACTTATAAACAGTCTGTGAATTTCATCCTCTACCAGTTTCCTTGCTTAAAAATTCCTTGTGTACGGAATACCACTAACTATGCCTATTTGGCGGATCTGGATGGGATTAAAAGATTCATCCAGAGATGGCATTTGGTTTAAGCCCTCATTATCTAACAGAATCAGCTCTAAAAGTGTGAATTAAGAAATCTGATTAAAGTACAATTTTGCCACATACTTCTAGCAATTGCCTGGGGCAAAGGTTAGAGAAAATTTTAAGCATTGGAGGCTGAAAGTTGTCAATCCCAGAAGAGCCAACACACAGAATAGTGGACAAGAACATCAGACCTTGAGTACTCACAGATTTAATATTTGAAATTTTATATATACTGCATATAAGCCAAAGGTCCAGAGCATAGAGTAATTTGTAAATCTGCTACAGCAGGATGTGAATCACACAGGGCGGTCTGAGTGCAGGAGTGCCTGATCTTGTCAAGGAGCCTTCAGAAATTATTGCAGCCTTGGTGACATATCTTGAAGGGATCTTTGTTCATACTGGACCTCCCACCTACCTGGAGGTTCTCAGGAAAGCTGATGAGAAGTGTGGTCAGTGGACTACCCTCCCCACAACCACTTAGGCTTTATCTGTAGCAGCTGCTACCTGCCCTGTTCAGGTATGCTTCCGTGTAGCAATCATTATTTAAGGGTGTGTCTGTGAAAAACATTTATTATCATTTCTGTATTTCAAATCTGTTATGATTCTGTGAAAGGCATGGGTTTGGACTAGCAGCTAGACATCAGGTCTCAAGCTTAAGATTATAGCCAAGATCGGGCAGTTTGGAAAGCACAACGATTTTATGCAGAATTCTGCGTGTATGCATATGTATACCTTTATTGGGAGAGAAGCATTACTGTCCTTAGTTTTTTCAGATGAGACTATGAAAAAAAAAAAAAAGTTGAGAACACTGCTTTAGATTGACAATGTTTAATTTCTGTTGGTCTTTTTGCATATACCTGCTGTTGCACATGCAAAGGGGTTGAGATTGAAAAGTAACAGCATGGTTGGGATCTGCCTGGTGCTTGGATGAGTTGAATTATGTAGCACACTAAGAGGAACAGTGGGAAGGCCAGTGACTACCATCCTCTCTCCAGCGACTTTGCTCCTCTCTCCCCAGAATGGACTCATTAAGGTGCAGGGTCTGTGTGTGTGTGTGTGTGTGTGTGTGTGTGTATTTCTGTATATCTCCAATGCTTAGCACAGTGCCTGGCAAAAATGGGGATCATTAATAAGTGTGAACTGAATGAATCCTGGTTCGCTCGGGGTTTGCTAGTCCTGAGCTAGCATATCGTTTGCCGTGTTTTGATTCTGAAGAACATCTCCTGGATGAATACTGAGGACTTAGCCTGGAACTTCGCCCTTGGTTTCTTATGTTTGATTTTCCTTTTGAATACAGTTTCTGAAACAGGAGGAATAGAGAGGTGCTGAGTGAAGTCAAGGTGTTAGAGCACTGTGGAAATGGAAGCCACGGAATGAGAGTGAGAAATAAGGCGTGGGAGAAGAGAGATGAATAAATTAAAATCATGGGACAGGGCGGGAGGAGGGCGAGGCCAATCCGGAGATAGACAGATGAAGCAAGTAGAAGGGCGCTGCGGTTCTGCGGGAGGAATCTGAATCCGAGCCTCCGTCTAGAAGTCTAGAAGCAGCTTCAGATGAGCATGCGCAGCCTGGGGGGGGGGGCAAGAGTGGCTGCTGTGGGCGGGGCTTCCCTGGAGAAAGTCAGTTTTCATTTCCGTCAAGGTAGAAGAGGGAATACTTGAAGAAATTCTTGAGCTTGTGGAAGAGTTGCAGGGCCTTGGTGGAAATAGTGGGGGAGGAGGGTTCGGTGGCATTTGGGAGGTAATGTCCTATATAAGGAGCTACCCAAAGAGGAGAAACAATGGGAAAAGAATTGACCCGAGAGTCGTTTCCCTTAACTGTGTTTGGATATAAAGAGATGGGATAGCTGAGAGAAGAGAATGTTAAATAGAAGTTTCAGTCCAGCTTGGCTGCAGTGGGGCCTTGCTCCAGGCCCTGCCCCGGGTGGAAATTCCCCACCATGATCGGTAATCTCCAGTCTGAAGTTCAGGATCTGGTGGTTTCAGCATGCCAGGGCCCCTTCCCAGCTGAGCAGCCTGAGCCTGGCAAACGCAAGCTTCCAGCGACGGTGGGACTTAGATGGTTTTAAATATTGGTTTTGATCCAGTTTATAAATAATGAACGTCATTTCAAATTACATTATTATAAATAAAATATAAAAGCATGTATGAAGAAACATAACCAGCCAGGTACCAATAGACGCAGTCTCTTTTACTTCAGTTATTTCAATCCATAAATAAAGATTAGCTTTCAGTTCTACTTTAAATTCTCTTGCCAGAGAGGCCTCTGGCAATGGACCCAGCGAGCTTGCTGCTTTGAATGCAAGGCCAGTGTCTTATTCATCTGTGAACAGCACCCCCCGCCCAGAGAGTCCAACCTAGTAATTTGCTTGTTGTAGAGGGTTCGTAAATGTTGCGATAGTTTTTCTTCTGTTGAAAGTTACCTAAGAGCTTCTAAGGGGAAGGCTTTCTAGGGAAAGGATTTCTTTATGAAGTGCACACCTCTGATGTGGACTGTTCTCATTTTTCAGACCTGTGCTAAGTGATGGGTATACAAAAATGGAGAAGACACTGTCCCCACCTGAACAATATCAAACCAAGCAAGGGAGACAGACCTGTAAAGGAGTCGTTGCCCACCCTGAAATGAATGCCATTATTGAGCTTTGGCATGACACAAGGGTGGCTCTTAAATTGAGTGGGTGCTGAGTGTCCAAGGAGAAGGTGCCCATGCTGCTACGGGCTGGTGTGTCTCCATATTATTTAAACATCTACTTTATGCCAAGCATTAGTCTAGGTTTTGGGGATATGACAGTGAACAAAACTCTACCCTCATGAAGGTTATATTTTAGCTATTGACAGCTTAACCAAGAGATCTTCTTAAGGGAAGAAACACTCTAAGCACTTTAAAGTGACAAGCATTTGTATGTGAATAGAAATGCATGGTGGTTCTAGCAGGTGTCCCAAACTATGGCCTGCAGCCGCATGTGCCCTCCTGAGGCCATTTATCCAGCCCCCGCCGCACTTCCCGGAAGGGGCACCTCTTTCATTGGTGGTCAGTGAGAGGAGCACTGTATGTGACGGCCCTCCAATGGTCTGAGGGACAGTGAACTGACCCCCTGTGTAAAAAGTTTGGGGACCCATGTTAGAGTGATTAGAATACAATTTGGTTTGGCTATAGCTACTTTTGCAGAATCCCTTTCAACTCTGTTGTGTCATATATATATATATATATATATATATATATATATATATATAATGAAACAAACAAAACAACAAGCAAACAAACAAAAAACATTTTGCTACAGCTGTTTTCAGCAGTTCAGACTGCCCCACCTTATTTAATGCTGCTGCCACATGCTGTTAAAACCCCAGAGACAGCCAGCTTGGGATCACCCATCTCTTTTCCTCATACAGTATTTTTCCTCTCCTGCTGTTTGTCATTCTTCATCTATGTCATGGTTAGGATTGCTTCAAGTGTGTATGGCCAATAGTCACGACCGCCGTCGCTGCCAGGCAGGTGCAAGTTCACAATAGATTTGGACAGACAGTACAGAAACTGAAGAGCCAAAAGCTGGTGGGTCACTCCTTTATTCTAGCCTTGCACCCAGCAGGCAAGTAAAAACACACAGGGCTCCAAACCCCACTCATTCAGCACTCACAAAGCTACTGTCACATACAGGTTTTCCTAAAATCAAAGGCCCCCACTAGTCTAAGTCACCTCAGGTTCCTCGTCTGCACACCTTCTCCCTTCTCATCTGTGCACAAACCAGCTTCTCCTTCAGCACCCTGCCATCTTGACTGCTTCTTCTCCTTCTTAACAAACTTTTCTTGGTGCGAAACCCCTCCTCCAGCAACATCAGCATAACAGTGGCCCTTCCCAAGCAGGAAGGTAATTAGCAGTTTCACCTGGCAGCACCATTCATGTGGGCAGTGGCCATTCTTAACAATAAAAGTGAGCAAAACATAAAAATCACATTTTATAAACTTATTTGCCCAACATAGTACAGTACCTCTTAGGTTGTCTGAAAAACATTCTTGCCCAAATTGTATATTTTCAGTAGTCCTTATAACATAAACAAGTGAGATCGTTTTTGAAACCAGAAGTTTCCAATAAAATTGTCACACAGTGAAATGCAAAAAAGACAAAGTGAATGGCAAAGTGACTGTGTGGGAAGATGTCTGAAGGTCATAGGAGAGAAACAAGTGCACATGACCAGGTGAGGAGGTGAGGGTTGGGTAAGGAAAGAGGAAAATGCCTCTCTGCTTGAGCAATAAAAAAGACTTTCTAGAAAGTCCTTGAACATGTCTTATTCATGAATGAGGATGGGTTGTAAACTTGGTTCTCCTTCTGTTAATTATAAAGGTCTTTCAAACATAGAATTTTGGCTTCCCAACATTGAGAATCTTTTCTTTTTTTGAAACATACAAATAAACAGCATGCACATAAATCCTGAAACAGCTATCAACTTGGTCTGTGGACTCAAAATTTTTTTGCATCCCATTTTCCTAGTGAAGATTTTCCTAGTGAAGACCAGCAGAGAAGTGTGTCTGTGCTGGTGTGAGTGAAACACACATGCAAATGAAAATATTCTTTTAATCATGCACTTTTTTTTTATATTTACACTCTCCTGTCCAAACCTGGAATTTGTATAGCTTTATCTAGAAGCATATGGTACATTTACTGACTGAAGTATATTTCAGCCAGCAAAATGAAAGTGGTTCAGCTAGAAATGTTTTGTAATTGCTGAATTATCGCAACTTCCTAGAGTCTTTACATATTTACCAGTGTTCTGTGAGGATTTATAGTTGTACACGAGGCCCTCGTGGCACCACACTGCCCATTTTGACAAACCTGTATTCTCTATATTTGTGAAAATGATGTAGTTTAAATAGAGATGAAATGAAGAAAAGCAGCTGTTTCATGTTGGAGCCTGATCCTGATCTGAAACAGACCCTTGTGGGAGGGGATGCTGTATTGGCCAGTATCTTCCCCTTTCAGTAATAACCAGCATTATTTTGGTGTCTGTAAGTGTTGGGCTCAAGTGGTTATGTAGTCTTTAATAATAAAGAAAACGAGGGGAAATTGGCTGTAACTGGGTGGGCACAGTAATCTAATTATAAATCATAGTGGTCATTGTAGACTTGCTTGTGTCAGTCTGGTATTTAAAAAAAAATACATTTGTTTTCCACTGTTATTTTTAGCATTTTTAAAATGTGTTGAGTGTAAGAAACAGTGGACATTTCTATACAGGTTGCAGAACTTCCTTGTTGAACTTCTAAACTTCCACACTTTGAAGGAATGTAGAGCAGCTTTTCCTTGAACACGTATGAATGGGAAGCGGCGTACCCACTGGGGTTGGTCTTCTGTGGAAAAGATCGACAGAGCAGGTGGGATGCTGACGATGACATCACTAGTGGTTCTCCTTGTTTGTTTCTTAATTTAATTTTTTTAATTGTAATGTTTTCAATTATAGTTTACATTCAATATTATTTTGTATTAGTTTCAGGTGTACAGCATACTGAGTGGTTAGGCAATCCTGTACTTGACTAAGTGTTTCTCCTGATAGCTACAGGACCTACCTATAACCATACAGAGTTAAATAGTCATGGGGATGTAAAGTACAGCATAGAAAATATGGTTTTCATTTGTGTTACCTAGATGAGATTGGTCCGTGTGTCTAGTCCACTCACATTTCACGAACAAGACAGAATTTGTCCTCACATTTTTTGAAAACTCAACAGCTATGTTTCAACTGCCTGGTCTCAGGTTTAGTCAAGGTCACTTGGTAAATTTCCACCAGAAACAAACAAGAAACACAAACAAATGTAAACAAACACTCAAAAGGTAAAATGTGTAAAGGGTATGTATACATTTTCTAAATATTTATTGTGAAAATTTGTCTTCTCACATCTAAATCAGAACACTGGTATTCTTAGCAATGACTTCTCACTGTGCTGATAATTAATAGTAAGGAAGGGAGATATCCTGGAAAATATCAAAGAAAAATGTAAAGAAAGACAATGAGGTGTGTAGGGAAAGTTTAGTTTTATTGACTCGTGCCATGGATTTGTTCCTCAAAAGCTGTTTAGAATCAGTACGTTGAGAGAGTATAAAATTCTATCTCTGTGAGATTCTGCTTTGTAAGAGAAACTTTCCCAGAACACATTTCTTCAAATGAATAATCACCCCTAAATGTGTATGTTGGAGAATTTTATTGTTTCTTTAATAAGGGCCTACCTGCCTGACTATTTGATACCCTTTCACCAAATTCTGGGACATTTTATAGTGGGAAGTAAATAGAAATCTTCTTGTCCCCATTTTACAGATAGTAATAGTGAGGCTAAGAAATTAAATGTATGGTCACCAGGCAAAGCAATGAGATCAGTATTGGAACCTCTGTCTTTGTCTTAGACTAGAGCTTAATTTTACTACTATATACCTTTGTCTTTTGCCTATTAAAATTTATTTTTATTGAATTATGAAAACCATGTAGAATCTCTTGGACACAACCCAGATGAACAGAAAGTGTGGCCAGCTGTGTGTTGAGATTCAGTGGCATTTAACCGGATGCCACATCATTCACAGCTGCCTGATGTCTATGAGACAGTCAACTGAAAGACTGTTCACTGTTAGCGTGTTTTACAAAGTCTAGAATTGTTTAAACGCTTTTTACCCACATGCAATCAGGTAACTCTCCCTGTGGCTTATCAGTGTGTGTATGTGTGCACACACACCCCACAAGCCAGGGTTCGGAGCTAGCTGTTTAATGTTAATGGTTTTACCTGCTTCCATGATTAATGAGGGATTGTTAGTAGATTATGTATAATCTAATTAATTGTTTTGGGGAAGAATAACTTTTTACTTAAAAATGCTATTAATATAGCTCAATATCTAGAATAATGAAACACTTGATAGTTTTTCATATAAATCATTTATTTTGATGTTTCATGATATGACATCATTTCCTCACCCTATTTGCCTAAAATCAGTAGCTAAGGGAAATTACAAGGTAAATATATTCAACATCCTTAAATATATTCTAAATCTCAGGAGACATGAGTCCTAAGAAATCTTAGTTTTTTCTTTGACCCTTAGTTTCACCTGAGAAAAGATATTAATCTTTTTGTCCTTGAATATATCCATGTGTATAATAGGAATAAGAACGACAAGAGATTATTTAGGGTTGTTATTAATATGCTTCTAGTTACATGTGAAATGTTTTGAAATCTTTGAAAGAAAGGTGAAGTATAGCCAAGATATTATGAGAATTTCTGTTAATGTTATTGAAAATTAAAAGGATCTATAAGATGAATAAGGTCAAGATTCATTGACTCGATGACTATTTACGTCGCTACACAGAAAGATCATTGAATTGAGATTCAAGAATCCTGAATTCCAGCTTTGTCACTATCACAATAGATACAAAGGGAGCAGTCACCTCTCCTTTTGGGATCTCAGTTTCCTTAGCTATAACATGGCCTGACTTCACTAGTTCATCAGCAGTCTCTCTAGGGCTTTACTTACAGTTATCAGGATTTCTTTGGGAGGGGGGGAGCGGTCAGCACTGGTTACTGTAAGGCAGCAGTTTTCAAAGCATTGTTCCTTGACTTGCAGCATGAGGACCTTGTTAGAAACGCAAACTCACAGGCCTCACCCTACACCTACTTCATCAGAGCATCAGATGGACCCCAGCTGATTCTGAATCATGCGCAAGTTTGAGGACTTAATGTTACAAAGAAAGAAAATGCAGCTCTTATTCTTCAGAAACTTGTAATTTAGCACTTTTAAAATCACTAGTTGTCATGCTAATTTCTAGATATAGGAATATACAATCTAATATGCATTATATATAATCACATTATGTTCTATTGAATTATGTTATAAAAATATACATTCTATTATGTTATTATATATAAATATTGTGATATATATAAAATTAATTATGGGCATGTTAAATTGCTAGGTCTGAAACATTTCGGGGTAGCATCTACAAAGCCAACTCTGAGAGTTTTCCAAGATATGCATTGATTAAGGCATGAAGAATCTGTATTAGATCATGCTTGCTTGATAACAGTGCTTGACTACCAAAATGCATGTTCATTTCATATGTATGCTCATTAAATACAACTTGTATTTAGTTTAGCATAGATATTCTTGTTCAAAAAAAATAAAACAAATATTCTGAAATTATGCCTAGAATTTTAATTTTAAAATTTACATTATGTTTATGTATGAACATCAGGCACATATATATGGCATTCACATCTTCTCTGTATAATTTTCCTATTACTTTCATTCTAAAATTCATATGCAATCAAGAAAAACAAAAAACAAAACCTTGGAGTTGACTTTTCAGGATGCAAATCTGTTTTCAAATGCACCTGAGCCTTTGAAACGTAACTCAGTTGCAGTTAAAATTTTGTGGGCAAGTAATTTCAAATATGGCGGAAATGTATTGAGTGGGGGAAAAAAATCAAGGGTGTATATTTTCACCTAGTATAAGTCAAAGGAACATCCTATTTTAGTTCTCATCTGAGAGATGAAAACCTGACCTGTAAAACTGTTTATAATACTGGTTTATAGCTGTGGTCCACTAGGGAACAGCAATGAGAACTTGGGTAGCATTTTCTTCCAAAAAGTTTTATTAAAAGTGCGAAGTTTACTTGGAGATGTATAACTTAATGATGCTACATAATGAACACACTTCCCTGTATGATCGGTGACTTATACCAACTGTGAAATGTGAAATGATAGTCTGGTACCCAGACCAAGATCATCACCCTGGAGAGGCGCCCCGCCCGGTGCTGGTCCCTTCCACGCTGCCCGTGAGCACTGGCAGTTGTTAGCACTAGTGCTAACTAAATGTAAACACCTTTACTTTTCAGCTGCTGCTAATTGGTTTGGGAATATTTATGTAAGTGTTGATTTTAAAGCTAAAAATAGTGCAGGGATGTTTAAATCCAACTCATTCTGGCTGTCAGAAATGCTCCCGTGATCCTGAGAGTGTTGCTAAAAATGTTCAGTTTTTTAAAAATTGTAGTCATTAAACTTGTCTCTCGTGAAAGCCATGTATGATATGTTTCCTGTTTTGATGAAAGAGCTAAAGGACAAGCCTTTTAAAGATCTCTGCCTGGTTGGCAAGACACGACCTCCTGCTGGACTTTATCAGGGGGCAAAGAATTGCAGTGTGGCCAGAGGAAGAGACAATATAGTTTGAAATAGCTTTGTGCCCTTATATTTTATGCAGCTAATCACATTTCTATACTTTAACATTATAAATAAAAATTGTAATAATTTTAATAGAATTAAATATCGAGCTTCCCAAAGCATTGTGTTTCCTAGAGGTGAGTTTGAGGATTTGAAATCACATGATTGTTATTTCTCAAGTCTGAAGTTAAAGAACGAGAGTGGCTGTTTTCCAACTATTTTCCCTTTTATTTTAAAATTTAAAAGTCATGGCATCATCTATTGTTCTCAAAGTTATTTAAATAAGCTATGAGAACAAATCATTTTTATTTTTAGATATTCGTTGTTTTGTGACTCTTTATTCCGCCATGTTATTAATTCATTGAGGGAAAACCCTAAGTGCTCTTAAATTATTGTTTGTCAATTATTTTTTAATATTTGGCAAAAGTGATTTTATGAACTTTGTTAAGAACCGCCTTGGCCTATAACTCTTGCAGAACTGCTTTGCTACAGTGTTGTTGAAGTTAATTTGGAATTGGCTTTGTGTCCTTCTAGGATGCCCTAAGCATTTGTCTGCCTGCCCCATCTCAAGAGAATATCAAAGAATTGTGTTACTGCAATATATAGAAATGATTTGGGCAAGTGACAAACACTGCCCAATAGTTGAAATGATAACCTATAGTTATTGCCCTTGTTGATAGCTATGGCAAAGCAAAGAGTTTTAGATGCTATTTTTAAAATAGCTCAACTCTTGTCTTAGACGTGTAAGTCTGTGTGTGTATTCTTTTTGGTCTGTGGTTATTGACATCATTGCTCTAAAACTAGAGTCAGTTCAGAATTCCCCTTGAGCAGCTTATTACATTGCAATTGGCCCAATATTGCTTTCAAATCCTAATTGACATTTCCATATAATTGGAGCATTAAGTATGTTGTTGACATAAATAGACTCTTTACTTACCATCTAACTAGAACTAGAAAAAAAAAGTCTTTTCCACCTTGCAGAATGTTTCTTTGAACCAGAAAGGAAGGTATTTTCTTACGTTGGCCAGGGATCAACATGAAAGTTCCATGTGGGGTAGGGAGCAAAGAAGCAAAACTAGATAGTTAAATCTTTATAGCAAATACCCCAATTTCTTTTGTCATCCTAGGGATATATATATCTATGCATGATTACAAAGCCAAAAATAATGTTTATTTCAGCTAACTGCCACTATTAACTGTTTACAGATTAGAAGACTTTATATTGTTAATGTGGTAAAACTCTCTAAGTTGACCTACAGATCGAATGCTTTACTTATCAAAATCTCAGCTGGCTTTTTGCAGAAATTGATGTTCTGATTCTAGAATTTATATCAAAATGCAAGGAACCCAGAATAGCCAAAATAAACTTGAAAAAGAACAAATTTGGAGAACTCAAACTTCTTGGTTTCAAAACTTAGTACACAGCTATAATAAGACGGTGTAGTACTGGCATAATGGTCACATACAGATCAATGAAATAGAATCACGAGTCCAGAAGTAAACCCTCACATTTTGGTCAGTTAAATTTTGATAGGGGTGTCAAGACAACTTAATCAGGAAAAAATAAAACAACCTTTTGCAGCAAATGGTGTTGGTACAACTAGATAGTTATGTGCCAGTTATGAAGTTGTATCCCTACCTCATACCATATATAACAGTTAACTCAAAATAGTAATTAACCTAGAAATAATAGCTAAGATTATAAAACCATTAGAAGAGAATAGAGAAGTAAATCAGGGTGACCATGTATCAGGCAATGCAAGTCAATAAAAGGAAAACACAAAGAACATAAGAAAAAAAGGTAAGTTGAACTTTATTAAAATTAAAGAGTTTTGTGCTTCAAGGTGTACATCAAAAAGTGAAAAGACAATGCAAAGGATGGGAGAAATACTTACAAACTATTTGCAGGGTAAGGAATATGTATAGGAGTATATAAAGAACTCTTATAATTCAATAATAAAAATTCATGTAATTAGACATTTCTCTAAAGAAGAGATGTTCAATAACCACATGAAAAGATGCTCAACATCATTAGTCATTAGGAAAATAAAGTCAAAATACACTTCACACCCAAAACACCAGAAATGATAGCTAAAAAAAAATTTTTTTAATAGGAATATAAGTTTTGACAAGGATACAGACAAATTAGAATATTCATACATTGCTAATGGGAGGGTAAAATTGTACAGACACTTTGAAGATAGTTTAGCAGTTTCTCAAATTGTTAAGCATAGAGTTATCATAAGACCCAATAGTTTCACTCCTAGGTATGTACATAAGAGAATTAAAAACATTCGTCTGTCTACACAACAACTTTTATTTAACATTATTTTATAATTGACTATTATTTCAAATCTCCATAACAACGTTATTCATAATCAGCAAAAGTACAAACAAGTACCCATCAAGTTGAAATGTGTCAACAAATGTAGAATAGCTATACAATGAAATATCATTTGGCCCTAAAATGGAAGGAAATGCTGATAAATGCTGCAACATGGGTGAATCTTGAGAACAGTGTGCTCCATGGTCAAGCCACATTCCTTGTGATTCTGTTTATATAAGATGTTCATAATAGACAAATCCTTAGAGATAAAATGCAGATTGTTTGCCAGGGGCTATGGGAAGTGGCAATAATAGGTATGGGATTTCTTTAGGTATCTTTGAAATTGTTCTAAGACTAGTGGTGATGGTTCAAAAACTTTGTGGAAAAGCTTTTAAAAAATGACTGTGTTATACTTTTCAAAAGGAAGATTTTTTTTTCAAAAGGAAGAATTTAATGTCATTTGGATTCTATCTTTTTTTTTTTTTGTATTTTCCTGAAGTGAGAAGCAGGAAGGCAAAGAGACAGACTACTGAATGCGCCCTACCAGTATTCACTCAGCGTGCCCACTAGAGAGCAATGCTCTGCCCATCTGGGCCATTGCTCCATTGCAACTGGAGCCATTTTAGTGCCTGAGGTGGAGGCCATGGAGCCATCCTCAGCACCTGGGCCAACTTTGTTCCAATGGAACCTTGGCTGCGGGAGGGGAAGAGAGAGATAGAGAGGAAGGAGAGGAGGAAGGGTGGAGAAGCAGTTGGGCGCTTCTCCTGTGTGCCTTGGTCAGGAATCGAATCCAAGACTTCCACATGCCAGGCCAATGTTCTGCCACTGAGCAAACCAGCCAGGGGTGTATTATATCTTAATAAAGCTTTTATAAGAAAAAAAAAAAAAGGAGTAGATCTAAAAAACCCAGTCATACCTTTGGAGGATTGCAGCTGATTCCCTGCTGACATCTTGACTGCTGCCCATGAGAGATTGTACCCCAAACTGCCCAGACAAGCTGCCTCTAAATTGCTGACTCTCAGAAAATGAGAGATAATGTTTATTTTTTTAATCCATTAAATTTTGGGATAATTTATTAAACAGCATTAGAAAACTAACACACTAGCAGTCGGCTCATTTATTCATTAATCTTCCTTAAATGAAGGTTTACTGTGTGTTACAGGTTTGTTATATAGAGAACTAGACACGCTCCCCTTCAGGGAGCTCCCTCTTGTGAGAGAGAGGCAGATGCGAAAGTTAATGATTTTGACATAAATGTAGTCATCAGATGTTCTGACGTGTGATAGTCACAAATGCAAATATTTTGTTAAATTTTCTTCCTAAGTATTTTTGTAACCTGCCCAACCCTTTGTAAGCATATATCTAGCTCTTCATAATAATATGAATGTTCAAAACATTCTAAGACATTTATTTTTGAAGATTTGGTGCCTTATACTAAAAAGTGTTCTTTAATCTTACAAATTTTCTTTCCTTTCTTGATCTCTGTGAAGAGGAAAAAACAAATATGGGGGGAAAAAAACCTATGTAGACTGAGTCCTTCACAAAACTACCAATCCCTATATGAAATGTTGCTACTCAGTCTAAGAGTAAAGTACAATTTGTTACTCAATTCGCTATTACAAATAGCTTAAGTTGTGGCTCTGTGTCTTGTTTGCTTCAAGATTTAACCTAATTTTGTTATAGCTAACTCTTAACTCATATATTGTCTTTTTATTGTCGAAACGGTGCATTCAGACCCATGAGTGTTCTGTTTACAGGAGTGATAGTTGATAGTGGGTCATTCTCCATGGGCTCCGTTGTTTTGTTGAAACCTGAGTCCATAACTAACACTATTTAGTTTTGACACAGCTTCTGAAGAATAGAGTATCTGCAGAATTATTTTAGTGAAGTACAGTTCCAAGCCAAATAGAGAAGTAATGTCTTATGTAAATGGGAGTCTATATCAGGCATGCTTTCTAGAATCTATTCTCTGCTCTGTGTGAGATCCAACTCAACTTTGCCGCTGTCCTGGAGTGAGGGGCCTCTCTGACACTCTCATCTCTTCATAGTCAAAGAGTGTTTACCATTTTAAAAATTAAAAGGTTAATTTGGTTTCTCTGTGATAAAGATCATCCTCAGACTTGGTCTCATAACAAACGAAGACCTCCAGATTTCTTTTTTTGCAGTATTTTTATTTCTTTTGACAGATGTGACCTTACTAGACAACATTATTTCCCATGGATCTTGCTTCCTTTATATTTTAGTGTCACTGAGGGAGGGGGGTGCAAGCAAGTACAGTACATTAAAGCTAATACATCACCACTTGTCAATGGCACCTTCCCTCTGTTACCCCTTCACCCTGCTGATTGAAAACATTCAGTCCCAAAAGCCTATGGTTGAGTTGCAGGAAGCTAAATGATGTATTCCAAAGCTCTGAACATATTGCCTTGTGTAAATGGCCCATTTGAGTATTTCAGAAACGAAACGGGAGAGAAAAGAACATTGAAAGCACTGAAAAGATTAACACCTGTTTCAGTTTTCAGAGAAATTGGAGCGTACGGTATATAACCAGAGTGAAACCATTTACGCTCTCATCTTGAGACAGTTTACTCAAATTCTCAATTCTGTATGCACAGCATCCACATGCTTATGGGTTTGTTTCTCTATAGGATTCCACACAAAACTTAGAAGATGGAGAAGTTATGAATGGTGTACAGACAGAACTACGGACATCGCCGAAAATTAAGGATACACTGAGGTATTCTCTTCATATGGATGAAGTATTTTATTTCTGTTCAGTGTTTGTTTCTTTAATAGCTTATAGTTGTTTTGATTTTATAGGAAAGATCAAGATAATTAGAATAGTGGAGTCAACCCTGTCCCAATTCTAAAATTAATTACTTAATTATTCTCTTCTCTCATTTTCTCTATATGCTATGAGAACTTCCTGACAAACCTTAAAACAAATGAACCTCAATCCTTCCAACTCTTCGGCAACATGAATTTCTTCATTGCTTTTCTTTTTTCTTTGAAGAACAGTTTAAAGTGCACATTTCAGGGTTCGTTTTGGTAGAGTTTTACTTTGATGTGCACTCTTTGAAAATCACTTTGCATTGTGTTAACAATCTTGCCACATTTTATTCGATGTATATAAATTGAATGTAGCCTATCAGTCCAGAGTTTTCACATTTGTAAGGTAAGCAACTCATTCTCTGGAGCCAGTTGCTCCCGTAGTTCCTAACCTGGCACTTCTTTCCTCTGCGCCCATTTCCGGTCCCGCCCTAGCAGCCGCCTGGGCTCAGCTCCCAGCCCAGCTGCTTCCTGGTTCTAACTGCTTAGGCAGGTTCTTCATCTCTCTTTGCCTTCATTTTTGGTTTGTAAACAGAAATAATATTAAGTCCTTCAGAGGGTTAGTATGAAGATAAAATGAGTGTGTGTATATATAAAATGAGTGTGTATGTATATAACGTCTACTGGAAAGTTCTGTCCGTTTTTGGAATAAAACAAAATACAAATTTTTCTTACCGTCAATAAACTTTATTAAATAATATAATTGCCATTATTATTAATGATTTCTTGCCAGCGTGAGGGCAATCTGTATATCCCATTTTTGAAAAATGTTTTATCCTTTTGATGCAAAAAATTGAACCAGTGCTTGTTTGATATCTTCTTCATTTTTGAATTTTTTGCCCTTCAAAAAATTTTGTAAGGACAAAAACAAGTGATAGTTGGAGGGTGCTAAGTCCAGGGAATATAGTGGATGCGACAGACATGCTTCTGTAGCATTTCTTCCTTGTTGAAATTCGTAAAAGTTGCAGTGGCGTAAATGAACTTTATCAGTAGCCATGGGTACACTATCGCTTCACACATAAGACTAACGTGAATCAACTTTGTTTTAGTTAATTTGCTATGTCAGTATGTATACATTAAGTGATAAAAATAGAGAGGCACACATGCGCCAAATAAACGTGCTTACGTGTTGAAACTTGTTGTGATAGAAACGGACAGAACTTTCTGGTAGACCTTATATATATATGTAAGCACTTGGAACAGTGTCTGGGTCAAAGTTAGTTTTCTGAGTATTTGCTACTGTGGCTACCACTCTCTTGTTATTGTCCTTACCTCTATTATTATTATATTTATCCTCATCATGGTTGGTATCATTTTCTTAAGTTGCTTTAAATTTTATAAGAAAAATAATTTTATATTTAATAGATTATTGGCTTCAGCAGGAGAAAGTGGTGCTTCTGAAGTTGATGGTCATCCGCTCATTCATTTAGTCCACATATTCCTTTCATTCAATTCAGTTGCCAATAGGTGCCAAGCATTTTCATGGCATTAGCATGAAAAAATATATATATATATGATCATCCTTAATTATGCTGCTGTACTGTGTGGATTGCCCTTAAGCTTCTAATTTATAGCCATATGATATAATTACTATTTTTATAGATTATTTTTCTTTGATTAATGAGCTGCACAATAATAAAAATTTGATGCAGAGAATCTCAGGCCCCTGTCTTTATAAAAGCTTGATAGGATTGTTTTTGGAGGCATAATGAATATAATACTTATATTCTGTTTGACTTTAATTTCACTTTTTTAATGTTGGTCTTTTTAAAGTTTGCTAACATCTTGGCTAAATGTTTTGTAGATGGTTGACATAAAGTGAACAATTCTTTGGTTTATAGCTGCCTAAACAAATTAGCTAAACTTTTGCTAAGTACAAGGAATTGAGAGAAATAGAGTGTAGGAATAAAAAATAATAATATTCTTTAATTAAAAGAGATGTATACTTTGATTATCAAAACAGCCTTTTACATGAATTTTATCACCATCTTTAATAGGCTAAGGAATTGCAAAGTTCAGATCAGTTAAGTAACTTCTAAAGACCAAATCTACATTCATTGTTCTTATTCCCACATCTTTGGACTCTAGTGTTATCTGTTTCATGCACCTTCCTGTTTTGTTTTTTTTTATTTCATGCTCCATTACCAGAGGTAGGAAACTTCATGTGGTCAGCACCAGTGCAGGGGAAATCAGCTAAAATCAGTCTGAGGCCAAGTTCAGAAAGAAGAGTGAGGACAAACTTCTAGCACTGGCAGATTCTTGGGTGAGCAGGATCTTAACAGCCTGAAATGTACAGCTAGCAGGAGAAAGCTTAGAAACTGCAGTTCCAGGAGAGAATATTGTTTCGATTGCTATGGGACAATAAAGAAACAACTGAAGAGAAATTATGAAGCCACTTTTTAACAGCTGAGTTACCTGGTCAGCATTCTCCTAGGGCAGGAAGGGTCTGATATCCCACAGAAGTTGCCCAAGCATAGGACTTGGCACTTACTTCCCTGCAGGAGGCAGGGAAGCGAGGTAAATCATTTGCAGAGGTCATCTCCAAATGTCTTGAACTCGTTCTTATGTTTTAATTCCCATACACAGTGCTCAAGCCTTTGTTACCTCTCAGCTAGACTATTATAATAACCTACTAACTCTTCTCTTGGGTATCAACCTCTTCTTATTCTAATGGATCCCACAATTTACTATTAGATAAAATGTAAGCTATTATTTGAGAAGCAGGGCTAATTGTATTCTGGGCACTATAACATGTACTCATGTCAAATATGTAAATACAACATCACTTCCATTTTACAGGTAAACTGGTGTATTTGCTAAACCACAGAACTTATCAAACTGTTCCTTAGTACAGAGCCTTTGTGTTTAATTAAATCCTGAGTTTGAACACTGCATATGTAACCATGGTCTAATTATTTACCCTTTTAAAAATATTTTAGTATGGAAAATGGGTATTATGATCACATAGATTATTGTGAAGATTAAATGTGATACATTATAGGCAGTTGCTCTTAGCATAATGTTAAGTGAAAGGCTGGTTCACATTAATTGTGATTGCAGTTGTCATTATCACACATACTACAGTTTATTGTAACTATTTGTCATTCTTTCGAATAAGACTGTGGACCCACCAAGGGGTTCCCAACAGCTAATACATGTCTTAGAAGATAATAGCAGCATATTTGTGGACTGGATGACTGAATGGATAAAATACATTGCTCCAGAAATCATAAACATAACTATTAACTGCTTTCCCGTTATTAACACAAACATCTTTATTTGAAGAAAAATAACACTTGAAGGATAGTCTCCAAATAGTCTTACAATATCTGTCTCTGAGGAAGCACCACTCAATTTATTTTGATCTTAAGAAGACAATGAAGCAAGCAGTTTCTAGTGGGGGGAGGGTCTTATATGTAAAATTATACTTCAGCTGCTTTTTAAATAGCAAATGATGGGTGCAGAAGATCTTCGCCTCACCCCTAATTTTTACCTCACTCCCGACCTGACCTTATTTCTTGACACTTCCCCGAATTCGCCTCCGCCAGACTTGCCTCTTTTTTCCAGACTTAATACTGCTCTCATGTTTTATCCCAGCTTCTCCCTTGCTTCTAATATCCAATCATTCATCAAATTATTGGCTGAGTCCATCTCAAAGTATCTTGAGCCTTTCCTAGAATCATTGTGCAAGCCTTCTTGCCTGTTAGATAGATTATTGCAGTAATTGACTAATTCCTGTCTCCCGTACCAATCTCCCCCTTGTCCTTCCGTTTTCTAATTGATCACACATATCACTGCCAGGTATATATTTCTAAACCACAGCATTTATCACACAGCTTCTTAGTGCTAAAAACCTTTACTGACTCCATTTTCTACAACATTAAGTGTAAATTTTTCAGCATAAAATTTGACATATCACTCTGAGATTTGATCTCAAACTAATGGTTCGACCTTATCTCCTACCTACCACAGTCAGTCTATCAATCTCTCTTTCTCTCCTACTCCCTCTTCTCTCTTTCTCTTTTCCTCATTCTCCCAATCTTCTGCTCCCTTTCTCCCCCCATCTTCAGTTTGTGTGCCCAGAGCCTCCTGGTTCACAGTCTGAGTGCAGACTGTTTTCTCACTGCGCATGCCCTCTCTGCCCCCTCACCTACCTCTTTTGACTGAAGATCCCTTGGCCCTTCTCAGTTCCATCTCAAATGCATCCTCCTTCCAGACGGTTGTCCTGATTCCAGCTTGCCTTCCTTGTCCTGTGCCCTCTTCCTCTAAACCTCATCAGAAAGTGCCTCTGCTCTGAAACACATCTCATAATGGTTTAAAACATCTGCGCTGGAATTCAATAAATTCCAGTTTGAGTCCTGACTCTTCCTTATATGAACAGTGTGATGTTAGTCAAATTATTTAATCTCTCTAAGCATCAGTTGATTTATCTATAAAATGGAAGTGAGATACGCATTTATACAGTAGATCCAAGTACATGTTGTAATACCCAGAATGCAATTAACACATGGCTTCCCCAATAATAGTTTACTTTCACTGAGAGATACTACTATTACTGCTACTTCTCTTTTATTGCTTTGTATTATTTTTTATTATCTGTCTTAACCTGCCTCTTAGATTATGAACTTCTCAGGCCCTTTGTCTCTTCCTTGCAGAACTTCCCCATTGAAACTATTTCATTAACATTTGCTGAGTTTAAGTGAATGAAGCGAATCCCACCATCATCAACAACAAATTCTTTGTTAGATTTTTACTCAGTGATTTGCATTAACAAAACATTTACCATCAGGTAGACTTCATGTCATATGCAAACTCCTCTTGGATGTTTATCTCTGGGGTCCATCGCTCACCCCATTGTATATGACAGATGTGTGCATCAGTCCCTGAAGAACGCATACTGCTACCTTCTACCCATTTATCACAACCCTTCATCTTCCCTCTCACTGTCAGCAGTCTAATCCTGAAGAAATATTCCTCATTCCTAAGGTAGTTAAAGATGTTTTTAGTCTTACTGAAGAAATCAGTTGATAAAAATTGCAAAGCCTAAAACAGATTATTCTCTTTTAATCCATAAGCTTATTTCTTCCCTCAGAAAGTTCTGATAACCATACTAATAGCTGATAGTTACTGAACCACTTGTACATACCAGATACTGACATACGATGTATGTATATTAGCATCTCTATTTTTTTCTTTAAAACCAACAACTCTATTAGGGATTTATCTTAATTTCCTCATTGTACAAATAAGGAAGCAGATGCTTTTGGCCTTAGTTGAAGTGATTTTCTCAGACACCTGTCTCAACGTCACCACTAGGACATGCTTCCTCTCTAATTTCATAAATGGCTCCTGATTTCCTTCTGAAACACTGCCCCCCCTCCCTAGCTCCATCCTGTCTCCTCCCTACCCTAAACGAGCGACCTGTCACTGAGTGAAATCATCAGTGTTAAAAACACTGTCCATTTGGTACAGTGCCCACACACAGTAATGACTCAGTAGATGTTAGATGCAGTTTTAATCAGAATCTGTAATTCACGTGTTGCAGGAAATTTGGTAAAGCAAAAATCCAGGCAGCCACTATGAGCAACAACAGATTTGGGGAGTATTTTTAACCAGATGGTGTTATAAAAATTTTTTTAAATGTTTGAAACAGATTAATTTTCCAGTGAAGGAATGAGTCATTTTAGAGTTCTAGAATGTAGTGAATGAATTGGATGTTTACCTTCTGAAAAATAGACACGGACTTATTTTTTACTGAGTTCCTAACAGATGTGAGCCCCTGGAGGTAGAGGTAACTGCCAACGCTTTCCCTGAGGTTTGATGAACAGAAGAGCCTCATGGCCCTCAGTGGTTTTTCTCATATGTAAAAATATGCAAACATATTAAAACTCTTTCCTAATTGTAAAACAAACCAAAAAACAAAACAGAAAAAACGCTGTCCATTTGCTCAGGTGCAGAAATTAGACCTACATTCATCTCAGCTCCTTTTGTATTCTCTCTCTCAGGATTCATGTCTCCCTTCTGGGTGGAAGCAAGTGCGACACCTTCCATCTGGTTCTTGAAGAGTAGCCGTTCAGGACAGGATCCTTTTAAAACACTGAGATTCTATCCCTTCTCTCATCATTTTGTCTGAAACTCTTAGATAGGTAGCAGCTGGTTCCACTGATTATTGAAATCGGTTTTGTCAGTTGGATCTTAGACTGTTTAACTTGCTTAATACTATTGGACTTAATGCTTTGTACCTCTCTGTTTTTGTTTTAGTATGACATAAACAATTATGTAAAGTTACCCATTTTGACTGCAGTGAAATATTTCAACTTTTCTTTATATAAGTGAAGTATTTTCCTTTACACCACGGTTCATTTTTTTCCCCTATTTTTTTCAAGTATCAGCCAATCCTGTTTACTTTCTACTGCTAGAATATCCTTTTCACCTCATTTTCTACATTTTCCATTCTCAGCCCAACCCATACATAAATAAATGTGTACATATTCTGCTCACTGGTCCTTGAACTCTGTTCTGTCATTTACTTAAACAAATAGCATTAATAGCATATTTTCACTCTATGAGATACTGTGTCCAGTCTTACTTGCTGTGTTTATCTTCCATGAATGTTGTGTATAGAGAATTTCTTTTTCTTTTTTAAGGTGAGTGGAGGGGAGATAGGAAGGTGGAATCCTACATGACCCTGACCAGGATCCACCCAGCAATCCCTATCTAGGTCAATGCACGAATACCAAGCTATTTTTAGCACCTAAGGCCAATGCACTCCAACAGAGCTATCCTCAGCACCCAGGGCCATGCTCTTGAACCAGTTGAGCCACTGACTGAAAGAGAGGAAGAGGGAGAGAAGAGAGGGAAGGGGAGAGAAGCAAATGGTTGCTTCTTCTGTGTGCCCTGACTGGGAATTGAACCTGGGACATGGATATGCCATGCAGACACTCTATCCACTGTGCCATAGGCCAGGGCCTATAAAAATTTCTACAAAACTCTATTAAGTATATATGACATTGAGGATATTTTTTTCCTTTTAAAATAAATAAAAATCCTATGGATTGATTTCTGAAGCCTCCTTTTTAAAAATACTTTGCTTTCTATCTTGAAACAAAAAATAGGTAACAATTTATAAAAAAGCATGGTGAAACATAGTCTATGTAGAACTTAAGTGCCTGCATATTACAATCAACAAAATTAGAAGTTTTATTTTTTTTTTCTGGCATAATATTTTCTTGGTAGCAATTAACAGTTTTCATGTATACTTCTAGCCAAAAATTGTGTTGTCATGTATAAAAATAGCATAAAAGTTTATTCTGAAATAATGAAAAAAGAAATCTTATAAAGTAGAAATTAACCTTAAAAAGACATCCCCCAAAAGCTTTCGTATTTGAAACGAGATTGATTACTTTCACAGATTATATTTTTAAGTGATGTAAAAAAAAAGTTGATAATTACTAAAAAGTAGATATTCGTATGATACACAAAACTTAAGTTTATACAAGGAGTTTTGAATAAGGTAGAGAAATATTTGCAAAATAGAAAAAAAAAAGGTATCCATAAAGCCATCTAAAACTTCTAAAGCTGAAATCAGGAAGTCTATACTAGACTAAACACATTCCTAACCTTTTATCTATTACATATGAGTGCTGTCTTTCAGCATGTGGATATTTAATACGTTTATTAGGAAAGATAAGTGTTATGCTCTAAGCGCAAAACTATAAAAATACATCATAAAGGTAGCGATAATAAAGTTTCAATGGTTAAACCAGATTTTAGTCTCTGTTTTTAAACACCTTCAAAACAGTACCGTAACCCTAGAATGTGAATGTTTTGGCTTTAGTCTTCCTCAAATACCTTCAAATGCACTATATATCTGCTATTATAGATAAATGATTGCTTTGTGGTCCATTAAAAGCTACATAATATTCTCTGCCCACCAACAATTTATATTCATGACTTATAATGCATACTTTTATATAGTATTTCATATACATATATTCATATAATATCTATATTCTCACACAGAAAGCAGAGAGAAGAATCTATTTTATCCCATGATATTAATACTCTAAGATTTGTTTTGTTTCTAATTTTCATTCAGGTATCTGATATAACCTGCTTGACTGAACAAGTTTTAAATATATCAGCAATATCTGAGCAAAACTCATTTGAAATTTATTACCAGATTTGAAATTCCATCCTATTCCACAAATGTTGGAAACTGACATACTGACATGCTCTTTTTTGGCAGTTCTTAATGATAATAGGTTTGCAATGAAAACACATTAAAAATAAGTCTAATCCACTGATTAGAATATATTTAATGTATTTATGTTAGATTGCTGATAACCTAGAGAATCCTTCACGCAGAGAGAGTTCATCAGGCATTTTGCTTTGTTAATGCTGTTCTCAACTTTGCAGCAAGGAGCCAAATTTCACCATTTGCAATTTGGAGCAGAAAAGCATTTACAGCAGCTATCGCTCTTAATTTGACATCTAGTTTCAGGTTATTTTCATATAAATAGGGAACAATAGAGACCTGTTTACAGTTCCCATAACTGGAATGTTTGCTTCAACTTCATCATTTTTCTTCGGGCAATTTTATTTTCTCTATCTGGATTAAAGGAACCAATAATTGTTCACGGTTATTATATTTTTCATCTTTATAAAAATGTGTTAGTTCCAAACGTTAGTTCCACTTTTTATTACTCAAAAGCCCCAAATGTCTTATATATTTCAGTCATGCACACTAACCATTAATGCTTCTAGCTCATCCTTTTCTTAATCTGGAGTAGGTTAGGTGGGTCAGGCTTTCTATTTCTTTTTGTAATACATTTTCTCTAGGCTTTACAACTTCTTTTTCTACCTCTAAAAAAATACAGGAGGTGAAAATTTGGAATTGTTCCATTGAATACAACTGATGCCTTACTGAAAGGCAACTTTAAATTTTGTTTTATACTGCTTTGAACATGCCCATATATAATACCAACTGTAGCTTCACAGTTGTAAAATGTAATTTTGTGCTTTAATAAATACATATTTTATTTCATTTTTCCTGTTTTAGCGAAAAATCATACTTTCTGATTAAGCATAGATATGCTTCGTTCTATGTATTTTATCATCTCTGCAGTGTCAAGTGTGTCTCAATGGGGAGAAATTTTATTTTTGTGTGCATCCTTTTAAATATGTTGATTTATGTAGATTAAATAGGAAGTTATTTTTGTAGGTAGTCATTTCCATTTGTTCCTCTTCTAGGGGAAAAAAATAAGAAATCAGATAGTCTTTGAAACATTTTATTTCTCGAATCTTCTAAACATATCAGTAAATCATGTTCTTCTTTGATTTTATCTTTGCTGTTAAATTTATAGCAGTTGATATAATCCTAAGATTTTTTAAAATGTGCTTCATCAGTTTTTTTTTTTAGCAAAGACTCATTTGTTCTCTGATTTCTTTCTGCCCAGTGATATGACAAGAACAGTGGAGATTTCCGGGGAAGGAGGCCCCTTGGGGATACATGTAGTGCCCTTCTTCTCATCTCTGAGCGGAAGGTAAGATGCTTTCCTTATATCAGAAGTTTATACAAATGAAAAACTTGACTGGAGCTCATTTTCCCAAACATTGCTCAGAGGAGGATTAAGTGTGTATCTTTGTTATTAATGTGGACACCTCAAGATAATACTTCTGTTGGCCAGTTGTATGTTAGAAACAAAGTCATTTGTTTTTAAGACGCAATGGAAAAGAAAAAGATCAATTTTAGTTTCTGCATTTACAATTCATCACAAAGTACTTTCTTAGAGTATCTTATCAGTAATAGGTAGTAACCAGAATCCTTGGAAAATATTTTTACATATTATTAGCTGAATATTGCAATTGAGTATTTTGATATCCCAAAATACACTTCAACAGGTGAGTAGAGTAATTCCAAACTGATACTTCCTGATATTTTTTAAGTATATAGATTTTAGAATAATAAATAGTATATATAATGTTATAAGTATCTATGTTAGAAGCTATATATGTTTTGATGATTTAATTATAGTAGAAAAAGCCATTATGCTATATACATTTTTTAAAAATAAGATATGATCAATTAAAATAATTAACCATATCTTCTTTAAATTTCATATTGCTAACTTTATACTGGCAAAGGGTAATTTAGACTGTGTCAGCATTTCTTAAAGTTAATATCTACCTAACTGGATACTGATGGAAATTAAGTGTGTGAATGAAAGCTAGTATTAATACTACCATAACCACCACACAAAACTAGTATTAGATATCATGTAATTTTTCAACAAGATAACTGCCTTTAGCACTAAATTTATATTGACAAGGACTATCAGAAACTTTAAAAAAATCAGTATCTCATATGACATGATTTTAATTAGTTTGCTAAATTTTTTTCTTTTTTCTTTTTTGGTATTTTTCTAAAGTGAGAAGCAGGGAGGCAGAGAAAACAGACTCCCACATGCGCCCAACTGGGAACTGCCAGGCAAGCCCACTAGGGGGCAATGCTCTGCCCACCTGGGACATTGCTCTGTTGTAATTGGAGCCACTCTAGTGCCTGAGGTGAAGGCAATGGAGCCATCCTCAGTGCCCAGGCCAACTTTGCCCCAATGGAGCCTTGACTGCAGGAGGAGAAGAGAGAGAGAGAAAGGAGAGAATGAAGGGTGGAAAAGCAGATGGGTGCTTCTTCTGTGTGCCCTGCTCGGGAATTGAACCTGGGACTTCCACATGCTGGGCCGACACTCTACCAATGAGCAAACCTGCCAGGGCTAAATTTGTTTTCTTAAATGCATCATTAGATAGGCAGAACTCCATATTTTAATTTAGGAGACCAGAGACCAGAAATATCAGTTGATTTTCTCAAGGTCATATAAAATCCATATCTCCTAATTTGAGCTCTCTTCATTGCTCTATCTAAAATAGAAATTTTCCCAAAGGTTATATAGTATTAATTTACTGGTTCTGAATATTTATTCAATTCAGTCTGCCATACAGCAGGAAGACCAGATTTAGTCATGATATTTTGGTTGGCATCATTTTCAGCAGGTAGCCATCTGCTACCTGTAATTGCAAAGTCATCACCTTTTTTTTGCAAATAACATCTGATGCCAAGCTGTTGCTGGAATAAATGTTCCCTAAAAAGAAATGAACTGAAAAACTAGTGGCTCTTATTGTCTCATTTCCTGTATGTGTTAATAAGAGTGTTTATAAATGTTATGGGTGAAGGCACAGGACAAGCTGAGGTTGTTTTTGATAGACAGGGAGAGTATTTACCCAGTTGTCATGAGAAAGTTAATGGCTTTTGGCAGAAGTGTAGTGACAGAGCTTCGTGAAATACCAGAGCGGTTAAATTACTAGACCCTTTAGCTTAATGAAGCTAGAATTGAACACAAGATCATCCCAATTTCCAAAACATGAAGAAATATACAATGTGACAATCACCATACTTCATTTTTAATGGTTTGGAAGACAAGTTTAGCCTATAGACCAGAAATCATCTTCTCTCATATCAAATGAGGAAAACACAGTAGAATTTATTGATTTCCTCTCTTCTCCTTCCTGATTCAGATTTCTAGCATAAGCTTTGTACACTAGTGGAAAGAGTGTTGGACTTGGATTCAGAACAATTGGATTTGAATTTCAATGTTTTTTTAATATACATATATAACATTGAGCAAATACCCCTAAATTTGCCTCTTGTGAATACCTATTTTACACCAAGGTTATGAGGATTTAAATGACATTAAAAATGTGAAAGCTCCTTGTAAAAAAAAAAACCCCACACCATATGAATGTGTAAATGATCAGTATTATTATTATTTTGGCTAAAACAGAAAAGCTTAGTTCAACAAAGATCTTTTATAAGTTCATGGTCAACCATTCAGTAACTTGGTGAAATAGTTGGATAATTTTTTTTGCTATCCACTAGTATTATAGAAAGGAAATTTAATTTAAAAACATAAAAAAAATAATAAGGAAGTGGAGACATGAGCCAATAAAAGTTAAGAAGTAATGAGTACAGGTTGAAACAACACACTTAACTCAACCCATGTGTCTAGATGCAACTGCGTCTAGAGCGTGTCAGACAAGTGTCTGACTTCAGAATGCCATATGGCTTCACTGTGCGAGTGGGGGTCGGGTGAGATAAGGTCATGGAGGTATACTTAGTTCTTAATTTCCTTCCATTTATTGGTTTGTGTCATTATTTTAAATTAGAATTTACATTTAATTATTTACTAGGACTACTGTAATTGGATTTGCCTCCATTTTTTTTTCTTTTAGAAAAATAATGCCACACCTGTTGTTGAATTAGAAACCTAGTCTAAGTTGGAGCGCCCTCAGTACACAGCATAGTGGCTGCTGTATTAGATAAAGCCTCAGTGGGCTCATTAGATATCATAGCACAAAGCGCTAAATGTATGGAGGGCCGTGGGCTTGCACGGTAAAATCAAAACAAACGTATAAAAAACTAAGTTCTGGCAGGTAAAATGCAACCTAATTTCACCACACGCACACATTAGCATGGTTTTTGTTTTACAATTAAAAGTACGGGAATCTAATTTTCAGTAAATAAAAACAGTATAACTTAGTTTCAGAGTAGGGACAGCTAAATATAAGAGAGAAGAAGGAGGGATGGATAAAGAGTGCTACAACATTTAGATTGAAATGCTAAGCTCGGAGAGCGGCCCAGGCCACGTGATACAGTGGGAAAAATGGAAGGGGGCAAGGGATCCAGTGGGTTAGTACCTAAATGATTATCAGAAGACCAAGACGCAATGGTCACCCCTTTTATTATATGGGGCCTCCTCTATTACTGCTTACTAATGCAAATTAACTGGTTCATCTCAGCTTATAACTCCTCAATAGCATGCATCTTTAAATCCTGAGGGTCTTGGTCTCAAAACAGACAGTGACTGAAGCCCACCAGTTTGAGGCAAAGAGCATAATGAGCGGCTCTTCTCTGAGCCTCCCCGTACTGATCTCGATGAAACCAGGGAGGAGGGAGTCCGTTCTGTCCGTGGAATAGAGGAGGCAAGAGCATTTTGCCAGGGACCAAACTAACAAAGTCAGTCAGCTTTACATTTTACCAAAATTACCTCCGACACATGGATTTTAGAGTTGGGCTTATTCTGTCAATAAATTTTTCATGGAAAGTTAGGTTATTTAGATCAGCGAGGTTCACATAGCATACTCCAGCTGTAATATGCCAGCTAAATTGCAACCCAGTGGCCTGAAAGAATTAATTCATCTCCCAAAATGTGAAATTAAATCCTAGGGAGTACCATTACATGACTGATGATGTACTGAATTAAATTAAAGGAAGACTTGAATGCTTGCTAAAAAAAAAATATCGCTTACACAAACTAGTTTATAACCATATGTGAGTCTCCTAATGGATCATGTTATTGCGAGTCCACCATAACAAAAATCCAAAATGCGAACTATTAGGGAGTTGTTTAATTTAGGAAAGAAACACTACTTTGTTCTGTTGCTTTTCTTTTTTCTTTTTGCATGTCAAATAGTTCAATATTTAATATTATGTTAGGAGATTAAGGTAGGATTGGTGTGTTAAAAATATTTATTTGAATCTTAGATCCTTTATCAAACAGCAGCTTTGGCCCCTTTCCTCTTCCGCCCAGAATGAGATTAATTTACTACCTTACAAGAACTAGGAAATGAAGCGTTAACACCTTACCACACACAGGTCCCGTGACCCCGAGCCTTCCTTGCAGTGGGCGGTGTGACTGCTGTTCTCTCTCTTGCATCTGCAATCTGTATTCATTTAACATTTTTGAAGTAGAGATCTAAGTATCACCGCGTGTGCCTCTCCTTTGGCCATGTGGAGATGACATGAGCTCATTAAGCAAACTGCGGCCCAGAGGCAGAAGCCCTGCTTTGCAGCTATTCCAAACAGGAAGATGGTTTCTCTCCTCTGCTGTTATTAGTGAAGGCCCTTTTTCCATGACTGACTCTATTATTCACGCGTAAAACATGGCTCATATTGAATTTAGATTTGAGATGTAATGCAAAGGGACTATGTGATAGCATACGAGGCCCCTATACGAAGGAGAATGACAAAGAAAATCAAGAGGACAAGGGAAGATTCCTCTTGGAGAAGACACCTTTCTTTGTCACTCCAGGACACAGCTAGGACCCTGACATGCCACAAGGAGAAGGGAAATCCCTCAAATGAGAAATAGCTAAAATATACGCATTTAATATCTTTTAGTTTTCAGTCTAGATACTACTGATATATGACAGATTTACACAACACACACACACACACATATATACATATTACATATATACACATAAATTTTAATTTCTTATTTTTATTGCTTTATTTTTCTTTCTCCTTTTCTTCCTTTCCAATCCATCCCTTCCTGACTTGAAGCCACAACCACAAAGCACCAGGACCCTCCAGTTCTCCTCTTTGAATGCACACCCTTTCTGGTTGAAATTTCCGGCTCCACTTCCCAAAGCCTGCCTCATCCTGTCACTACCCTGCCCAGAAGCAGCGGGGGAGGTGCTCCACTCCCGCATTACTAGACGAAGGCCATCCACAGAGGATCGGGGCCCCTCCATGTCACACTGGCCTCCCCATCCACAGAGGATCGGGGCCCCTCCACGTCACACTGGCCTTCCCAACCACAGTCAGCTCCCCACACTGCTCCTTGTGCAAGCCCAGCTTACACAGACTCACAGGGTCCATCGCTTTATAGAGTCTCTCTCCCCTCCTAGCAAATCCTACTCATTGTTCCGATCCAGTTGCCTCCCACTTTCTCCCCATGGCCCTCCATAAAGAATCTAAGCTTATTGATGTGTCTAGGTGTTTTAATTTAGTCTAAGCCTGTACTGATGAATTGTCCTGGTTCTACAACCTTGTCTCATACTCCTCCTTCCTGAACACATAGAAAACAATCAGCACATACTTGATTTAGCAGCACTAACCAAAGAGACCAAACTTCCTACTAAATCACGCAATAACATCTGTTTATTTCTTAAAAGGTTAAATTATTGGAATAAGTAGTCAGACTACAAAGCAATTACAGTGGATAACTAATTCTCTGCTATTACTAAATATCAGTTTGCGCCCTTGGCACTACCTCTACTTATTTCTGTCAGCTGTGATGCCTTCTCCAAACCACGAGTCCTCTGTGTCCTCAACCGTACTGAGCTACATGAGCCTTTTCTAAGCCCAGTGCAAGCATTAGAAATGGGATCATGGCCCTGGCCGGTTGGCTCAGCGGTAGAGCGTCGGCCTAGCGTGCGGAGGACCCAGGTTCGATTCCCAGCCAGGGCACACAGGAGAAGCGCCCATTTGCTTCTCCACCCCTCCGCCGCGCTTTCCTCTCTGTCTCTCTCGTCCCCTCCCGCAGCCAAGGCTCCATTGGAGCAAAGATGGCCCGGGCCCTGGGGATGGCTCTGTGGCCTCTGCCCCAGGCGCTAGAGTGGCTCTGGTTGCAACATGGCGATGCCCAGGATGGGCAGAGCATCACCCCCTGGTGGGCAGAGCGTCGCCCATGGTGGGCGTGCCGGGTGGATCCCGGTCGGGCGCATGCAGGAGTCTGTCTGACTGTCTCTCCCTGTTTCCAGCTTCATAAAAATTAAAAAAAAAAAAAAAAAAGAAATGGGATCATGGACCAGACTGGCAGAACATCAGCCCCAGATGGGGGTTGCCAGGTGGATCCCTGTAGGGGTGTATACAAGAATCTGTCTCTGTATCTCTCCATATCTCCCCTCCTCTGGGGAGGGAAGGGAAGGGAAGGGAAGGGAAGGGAAGGGAAGGGAAGGGAAGGGAAGGGAAGGGAAGGGAAGGGAAGGGAAGGGAAGGGAAGGGGAAAAGAAAAGGGATTAAAAATTAATGTACCGGGTAGGTGTTTATGTATATTTATCTTGAAAGTGGCATTTTTCTCTTTGAGTGAGTTGTGGTTTTTGCCTTTCTTTTAACTGAGGGTTTAAATAACAAGCAGTTGCCTGAATATAAAGCATATTTTCTCTCATAAATAAGAATCAATATTTATTTCTGAGTAGTTGCAAGTGGGGGAATAACCAGCATATTATTCTTCAGTAATGCTGTCTCAACCTAAATTTTGCATTTAGGATTCTAGGTCTCTTCATCCGCGGCATTGAAGAAAACAGCAGGTCCAAGCGGGAAGGACTATTTCATGAAAATGAATGTATTGTAAAAATCAACAATGTAGACCTCGTAGACAAAACCTTTGTTCAGTAAGCATTTTTCTTTGTTTTATTTACTTTATTGTTCCCTAGAATGTTTATAATCATTACTGAGCTCATTATGATCAAAATTCTAGGTAGAATTTCTGACAGTTCCCTTTGAATGACCCCAGAACACCCATTTTCCAATACATCTTGTGTTTAGCATACTCAGATACTCAGAGGTGGCCTGCCTATGTCACTGACAGTACCAGGAATGGTAAACTTCAGAATAAAGCAAGCCTGCAGGCCTGGCTGTCTTTCTGGGGCATCGATGGATGGGTTTGTTTTTCTTGGGATATGGGTCAGTTAGACTGGTATTTAATGACTCTTTTCACAGACTGTTAGTTCAGCTTATTAATTAACTTACTTGGTGTCAGCCATCTTCCTTCAACTAAGTATCTGTAAGAGATGTCTGTGGGACTCACTAAATAATAGAAACAAAGGGAAATAATTAAAATATGCTCCCTCAAGAAATCATTTCTCTCTGTGTGGAAGTGTTGTGGGAATAGGTTTGTTGACTTAAGAATTAGAGTATGTAGCTGTCTGCATATATTTTTTAAATGTGTGTTGATATTACAGTGGGATCCTGGAGCGAGAAAATACATGTGAATACTTCTTAGTAAATAATCACCACTTCTTGTTTCTGACCAAAGCAGCTCATAATATAGCTTCTCTATGGCCATTAGTTGTCAATGTAGTGTGTGGGGGTAGGGGAGGAGTTGTGTGTTGTGGAGCAGTGGGCACTGGCTGCTTAATTGTGAAAGAAAATGAAGCCTAATAGTCTATTTCTGAAAATACTGAATAATAGATAAGCTTGTAGTCATTATTAATAATGATATTCTTTATATACCACGGTGCCTTTACAAGGACTTGATAAACGTGTAAGGCAGACAGTATTGTCCCTATTTTATAAGGCAGAAATTGAGGCTCATAAAAATTCAGTATGGAGTTTGTAAAGAGTAGAAACTGACTTCTGGTCAGGGAACTGACCGGAGGAGTTGTGTTGTAATCTGAAGTCCTCTCCCTCCTCCACGAACCATGTGGGCAAGGAAGCTCTTCAGTAAGAGCTAGGGGCAAGTAAGCACTTCAGTAAAGCTGGGGGCAAGGGAGCACTTCAGTAAGAGCTAGGGGGGCGTGGACTCCATTTGGAATTTTGATTAATTACTATGTGGTGTGGCTACGAGTAACAGAGACATGAAGTAAAAGTAGCTCAAACAAGATTAAAATGTATTTTTTCTAAGGACAGAAAGTGTGGAGGTGGCAGTCCAGAGCTGGAGAGGCAGTGCCACCATTAGCAGGGTATTGGCACCCGCCATTGTTCCGCTTGCTGTTCCTTTTGCATGGCTGCCACCTTTAACTCGTGTCCTGGTCACAAGGCGGCTGCTGGGACTCCCTCCGTCACTTCTGAGTTTCCAGAAATAGGAAACAAAAACTGGAGGACAGAAAAGTTTCTGCCTCCCAGACAATCCAGCTTTTCTCCCTCCTTTCACTTGCGTCTCGCTGGCGAGAAAGGCTGGGAGAGGCCTCTTTACCTCTTCATAAGGCAAAAGGAAGAGGAGAGAGAAAGGAATAGGGAATTTGAGGGAAAACACAAAGTGCTAAGACAAAAAAGTAAAAAACACAGGTAGTCTGTAATAGATAACCAGAATAACCGGGAGGGTGCTTGTGGGATTAACAACCCGCCATGACTTCCGGCACTGCCAACATACCTCGCAAATATCTCTGTGAGGAGATATACGTGTTAAAACTGAACTTTGGGGACACAACTCATGTTAGAGAAGACCTGTACTTTAGAATGAAGTCCTCAAAGGAAATTAACTGAAAATCTGACCAATACACAAAATGATTTTTTTTTCCATCTAAAATTGAAGCTCGTTTCTACTTATATTTACTTCAGTAATCAATCGGGATACAGATAGAAATACTTAAAAGCTGTGGTTTGTTGAACAAGTTACTTCATCTCTCAGAGCCACATATTTTTTTTTCATTTTTGCAAAATGAGAGCTAATTTTACTAATCTAAGATGGTTGTTAAGAAGATTGAGAGACTGGTGCATGTGTAGCCTAGCACAGGACACCTCACGGGCAGCACCTCAGTGGTTCCTAGTATTCAGTTGGCCAAGTCAAGCTGGTCGCAGCAGTGACTGTATCTCCTCTACCTACGCTGCTGTGCGCCTCCCAGCGCCACGACGCTGGGGTGCTTGAGAAGGCGGCATGCTAGCACGGGGCATCCTCAGACGTTTACCAACTCTCTTTCAAGGGCGCAGGACGTCTTCCGTCAGGCAATGAGAGCTCCGTGCGTGCTCCTCCATGTGCTGCCTCCTCAAAACCGAGAACAGTATGAAAAATCGGTCATTGGACCCCTTAACATCTTTGGTAACAGTGATGGTAACAGTGTTTTGAGAACAAAGCCACCGCCTTCTGTCCATGGAAAACCGGGAACAAAGACAGTGAATCTCGCAGGAACTAGCAGTCCTGAAGAAGATGCATCAACTTCCCTGCCACAGAGCAAGAGCCCCCGAGTACCAAGAATAGGCAGAAAGCCATCCTCTCCCTCACTCTCCCCTCTCATGGGGTTCGGCAGCAAGAAGAATGCGAAGAAAATTAAGATTGACCTTAAGAAAGGTAATTATTAAATTATGCTTAATAGCATTCTATTATTGTAATGTAAAACTGGTGAAGAGAAATGCATTAAGGCTAATTTCGTTAATTCTCCCTTCATTTAATTGTATCAAAGAATAGGTTTAAGTGTATACGTAGGTAACAAATTTCTTGAAATTGTAGTACTTTCTTATTAATCTTTTCTTCTGGAGAGTGTAGATTATTTGAAACAAGGAAATAACAAAGACATGTTAGGGAATGGAAAGAGTCATTGCAAACTCAATAGAAACAGAGCAATACTGTATCACAACTTAATACTAAATAGACACTAAAATTCAGTTGTCCCAGTTTTGAGCAAGATTAGTGCTTTTTGAAACATGATTTAGGCCAACCTCAAAAAGCACATTGTGTCTGGTTCTCTAAGGTTGTTTTGGAGCAGCAAAAAAAAAATAAAAAATTATTTGTCAGAATGCAAATATCTAATAATTGGTAATTTCACTAATTCAGCATTGCAAATAACTTTTAAAACATACATAATTTCATGTATATTATATATGTATAACCTTTTCATCTTTTCAATCTTTCTATTCATTTCAAATGCAGCGCAGTGAGACTAGATTATGTGTGTACATTCAGATTTATACCAAATTATCATACACACCCAAGCATTCGTGTATTCCCATATCTTTGTTTATTTTGTCACTTCCATTCCCTCGCTGCAGCCTTCTGCAATCCTATGTGATTTTCAAGACTCAATTCAAAAGGAATATCTCATAGATTCTTGTTTGAATTAATAATCAAATAGTTATAGGTTAATTTTAGAAAACTTATTAACATATATCAAAAAAAGCAAATAACATGTACCTTTAATAGAGATTATTCTGAAACACCCTCTGGTCAAAATTTTATCCACCTATAAGAATTCTATACTAAGAATAAAATGCATTGACATGGAGGCAAAACTCTTCCTCCTAAGTGTGCTTAGCAATTAGGCTTTTTATATAAAGGCATAATTTGTGTTTTTAATACAAATTATCCTACTATGTATAGATACAGGATTGAGTACTTTAAGGAAAGATGAATCAAAAGCAGAATGTGACCTTAAAAATTCACCAGAAAGCCTTGAATGCAAAAATAAAGAATGTGACAACATAGCTGTACTTTGAGAAGATTAATCTGACAGCAAACAAATATACTGAAGAAGTGACCCAACAACAAAGCCTCAGTAAAGGGTGCATGGCATGTGTCTCGACAGAACATTTATGCCGTGGTAGTAGACTAGATGTAGGAGGGAAGAGAGAGAGGAACTTCAGTTATTGCTGAGGGTTTCAGCCAGAATAGCTTGCACAATGAAGATGCCATTGTTAGAAATTAGAATTGTATGTAGATGAGTATACTTGAAAGGGTCAGGATCTGGATCAGAGAAGGGGTTTGCAGTCAAGTTTGAAAATCTGGTGAGCAGTGTGTGCATGATGATGTCTAGGAAGCTGACACCAGAGAGATTAAGGCCAAACAATGACATTTAGGTGGTTATTTGAGACAGGAGCTAGACAAAGCAGAGAGTCAAGAGGAAAAATTGTTCCAGGACAGATCCGTGGGGAAACCCTTGTTACTGTGGGAGAATGGTGGATAAGAGCAATAATGACAGATAGGATCGGAAAGGTAGGATGATAATCAGATAATAAAAACTCTGCTAAGAGGGGAGTTAATTTCAGAAAATGATTGCTGAGGTCAAAACTGGAGAAGGGGAAAAATCAAGAACAGGAGGAATGATTAGATATGCTCACCGGTAGGCCATTGGTAATAGAAGACTGACGAAGCAGTAGCTTGAATTAAGGATTCTGTAGGGTAGAGAAATATGAGCATACTTTTAGATAGAGTGAAAAACAAAACGTGTTTACAGAGAAAGCTTGGAGATGCAAGAGAACAGGACAGGAGCCACAAGAGTGATCGACAGCACATTGGGGTGCAGCACACAGGAGACACAGCTGGGGGAGAGGGTGGCACGAGTTAGCGAGCTGATTGAGAGCTGGGCGCAACTCGTGTCAGACAGCCTTTCAGTCCTTACGGTTTACTGAGAAACCAGTCTCCCCGGTGTATGGGTAACACGTGGCATTTCTTCTAGGACCTTAAGGAACAGAAATGTTACACGTGTGCATTTGGCCCTAAATTCACTTTGATAGTATCATAGCCTATCAGGAACTACAATCAGTATTTGAAACCAGAACAACTGAAGCATATTTAAAACATTTGCTGGAATGTAAATATTTTACTCATTTTACATTAGCCTAAATTAGATAGATTTTACTGTGAGATTACATATAAAATTATTCCTGCTTAAAGGTAACCATGCATTTTCCTGGTCTTATCCACTAACTAGGCCCTGAAGGACTTGGCTTCACTGTGGTGACCAGAGACTCTTCCATACATGGTCCTGGTCCCATTTTTGTTAAAAACATTTTACCAAAGGGAGCAGCAATAAAGGATGGCCGCCTGCAATCAGGGGACAGAATTTTGGAGGTAAGAATTGGAATTAATGCCTTCAATAAAATATTTCTTGGTGTTTAAATAAGTATATAAACATATATATTAATATTATATTTTAATATCATATATTGAAAATTATAACTAAAGACAAAATAAGGTCTTTAATTATAAAACTAGTTAATAAGCAGTCTAACTTTGTCAGTCCCCAGTAAGGTCAGTGATTTGGGGACAAGCAACACTGAAAACATTTTCCTATCTTCCTTTTCTTCTTTTTACTTCTTAGGGTCACTGGGGAATTTGGATAAAATCTAACAGTTCCTCTAATTAGGGGTAAGAATTTCAAAGTTACACCCAAGCCCTGGTAACAATTTCTTTAAACTCCTCTCACGAATGGGGCAACCTGTCTGAGGTTGATCTATGTGTATGGAGGAGTATTTGGAATGACCCAGTGCAAGAGGCTCCCCCCCTTCATTTACGTTGGTTTGATAACATCATCTCTTTGGCGAAATACATATTGTCAGCTTACCTTTCAAGAGATCCTCTCCACTGAAACAGCCTGGCTCCATTTAACTTTCCCACGGCACGGAAGCAGCCCCGTGAGCAGGTCCAGCCCAGGACAGAAGATGTGCCGAATGGCTCAACAGAGCCGCAAACGAGGAATCCCAATAACCTCTGATTACCTGATGATTATAAATTTCTAAATGTGGAGGATATTGTAGAATGGTAACAAAAGACTCCTATTTGCAGAGGAACTTACCATGGGATAATAGTCCATTTTGGCTTCTTGTATTAAGCAGAAAATGGTGCCCGTTAAGCATTGGAAATACACTTTCTTTCTATTTAAGGAATCATTCTCTGGTGTCTTTCAGCTTGATTTTTCTCCTCGTAAGAATGTGAAGTCTTAGGAGAAACTGCTCATATTAATTACTGACTGTCTGAGACTCTGCAGCACGATAATTAATGATGGTTGTTGTGTCACTGTTATTTATAACATGGTTGGTTTGGGCCCTTCTGTTTACCCTTCATTATTTCAGATCTTCATTGGTCATGGGGAGCCCATTTGCTGCTTACTTTCAAAAACCAATTAGGGCAAAAGGAGATGGCAAAGGTTGTCATCGTAGTTGTTTCTGTGATTGTATTCATTAGGTCAATGGCAGGGATGTCACTGGACGAACTCAGGAAGAGCTCGTGGCCATGCTGAGGAGCACCAAGCAGGGGGAGACGGCATCTCTGGTCATCGCCCGCCCAGAAGGAACTTTTCTGCCCCGAGAGTTGGTATGTTCAGATAGAGCCTAATCCGTTCAGTGAATTCCTAATAGCTGAAAGATGAGTTCCGTGTCACAGGCAACATTTTGTAACAATTTAAATCACACCAAAAGTCTTATGCTTGACTTGGGGTGCCACCATTTTAGAATGTTGATGCCATGAGTTGGATATATGCAAAGAGTCCTTCTAGTGTACAAAATTGATGACCCATTTAAGGAAGTAATTTAACAATATTCAACTGACTAAAGTATGCATTGAATATGTGCTATGCAAAACGTAATTAGCAAAAATGATTGTGGCCCCATTTCTCAGCAGTTTGCAGTCTAAAAGGAAATAAAAATATAAACAAATACTCAAAATGGTGATGGAGATGATGGACGAGGATTGCTCAGTGCTATAGAAGCAGATAAGAAGGGAATTTAACCCATTTTCAGGACTGGGAAAGGTATCTTGAGGAAGAGTATTTCAAAGTCTTATTAAGAATGTTTAATCTTCAAGCAGGTAACTACACATCTAGTAATCTGTTCTAAACTGAGCAGCAGAGAGGTGGAAGAAAGTTCTTGTATATTTTTCCTAAAGTCCTATTTATTGTAGTGATATATTGGGTGCTTCCCAGCCTTTAGGTATTGGTTGGATAAATAACTGGATAGCTCTCTAATGAAATGTAAGTATTTTAAATGGTCTCTGTGAAAAATTGATAATAACGTGAGGAAATTTTCATAGTATATTGTTAAGTAAAAGAGTAGGGTATAAAATTATATGTGCTGTATGATCAAATTATTTTTTAAAGCCTTTAAGTAAAGGAACTGAAAGGAGATATAACATGAACAGTTGGGATTATGAGGGAATTTCATTTTCTCATATTTTTCAATGAACACATTATTTATCTCATTATTGAAGTATTTTGAAAGGCTATAGAATCCTCCAAGGGCTTTTATGGTTAATAACAAAGAGGGATAGATGTGATAAGAGGACTCTTTTATTATATTTTGGTTTTTATTTTATTTCCTTTGAATCTACATAAAAAATGACAAAGGTCCATATGGCTAATATAATAGGCTCCCTGAATTAGATCCTCAAAAAAGAGAGAATTAGTTGAGAAAACTGAGACTGTTTAGCCTGAGAAAGCGAAAGTTAAGGACACATGATAATTGTTATCAGAGATGTAAAGAGTTATTGTATGGATTAGAAAGTAGACTTAACCTTTTTCCAGATAGTTTATATCCATTAATTCACTTGTGTAGTAATCTAACAATTTATTGAGCATCTGCTGTGAACTAAATTGGAGTTCTAGGGATACAAAAATGAGACTCACTTTCTGCCGTTCTTGAGCTTGTACCAGAATGCGTAGTTGGAAGGGATAATGTTCCAAGAACTTGCTAACTGCTGGAACTGTGCAAGAAGGTAAGGGCTGTTTAGAATATTGAAACAGACTTGCCTAACCATCTGCCTAAGGTGCTCTAAGAAAAAAATTTCCATTTCATAGATGGTAAGACTCAATAGCCTTTAAGATATCTACTCAGAGCCTAATATTCCATTACATGTATTTACATTCATGTTTGAATACACAGCCTTGCTGAATCACCTCTTGTATATTAATACTAATTATTACTAGCCAAGAAAACCCCTTTCCGGCCCTGGCTGGTTGGCTCAGTGGTAGAGCGTCGGCCTGGCGTGCAGAAGTCCCAGGTTTGATTCCCGGCCAGGGCACACAGGAGAAGCGCCCATCTGCTTCTCCACCCCTCCCCCTCTCCTTCCTCTCTGTCTCTCTCTTCCCCTCCCTCAGCGAGGCTCCGTTGGAGCAAAGATGGCCCGGACGCTGGGGATGGCTCCTTGGCCTCTGCCCCAGGTGCTAGAGTGGCTCTGGTCACAACAGAGCGACACCCTGGAGGGGCAGAGCATCGCCCCCTGGTGGGCAGAGCATCGCCAGAAAACCCCTTTCCTCCTTGTTTATGTAACATGGAGTTTTCATTCAATTATCCCTTCTCTTTGCCATTATCTTCTACATTTCCCCCTTTGCCCTGTTGTCAAAGAGGGAAAGGAAGATGGGTCAGTAATATAGACCATAAAGAGTGTACTCCCGCCTCCTTTCCTCCAACAGACTCTCTATATCCCAGCATTTTGGAAGGCAGAAGCTTGAATTCCAAGTTCATCCCCTCACTGAAGTTCCTTACTTTTCCTAAAAAGAAATGCTGCAGAAACTTGGAGTCTAGATTTTTCTCTAATATCTAGATGGACTTTCCTTTTAAGTCCTTATTTATTCAAACACCTTAGTCTTTTGCTACAAAAATCAAAGGGAAGAGAATAAGAAAAGGAAGCAGCACGTGTATATATAGCAGGAAGCCCTTTCACTTTTTATCTATTTCTTTGGTTACCGGAGATAAAAACTCTTAGAAAGCCCCGATGGGATTAGGTAGTACTTGTCTCAGGGAAAGGAGAACAAGGAAAGAAGTTTTAACTGTGTATTCTGTTGAACTATGGCCATGGAAGGAGTAAAACCCTATATAGAAAGAGAGGCCTCCTTATTGGCCCCTATCCATGCAAAAGACACTAATGACAGAGCTCCACCTGGAAGCTCAAACCCTCAGTGCCTCTGTCTCACACACAGTTCTGTATACCCTTCTGCATATGTTCTCTAGCATTCCCATCTCTACTGCTCAATCCTTCTTAGAAGTTCTTCCCCTCCCCCAGGTAAGGAGGAAAAGGGTATTAATCTTATTGCAAGTTGAAAATCTGAATACATTTTCAATCAAAGGCAACTACATGTGGAATTTAGCAAATGGAACACTAGGCTTTTCAGACTAAAGGGACCTGGATCCCTTGCCGGATAGCTCAGTTGGTGGGAGCATCCTCCTGAAGCTCACGGGTCCACCAGTTTGATCCCCAGTCAGGGCACATGCAGGAATAGATCGATGTTCTTGTCTCTCTCTCTCTCTCTCTCTCTCTCTCTCTCTCTCTCTTTCCCCTCCTCTCTCTCTCTCTAAAATCAATCAATAAAAATATTAAAAAAAAAAACAGGATCTGGAAGAATCTGTGAGTCCAACTATAATTTTGCAGTTGAGAAGACAACCTGCCTGAGGTTCCACAGGGAACAGGAACTAGAAGTCTATTACTTAGCATGTAATATCATGTCTGGAGTTCAAGTCCCTGTGCTCAACTTCTGTATCTACCACTTCCTGTGTGATCTAGAGCAGGTTACAGTATCATTCTGAGGCGCATCTGTATCGTGAGAGTGTTGTGAAGATTAAAAGAGATAATATATGCAGAACTTTTAGCCTAGTTCATGGCCAATTGTAAGTTGTCAATGCATGCTGCCTATAATTATTTCTTCTAGTACATTAGCACTTCTGTAGTACTCTAAACATAATATTCTACTGTAGATTCATTATGGGGTAAATAAATGTATGCAGTTTTGCCTGGGATTACCCACTCTTTCAAACATTGTTTTCTTTTTGATTATTTTTAAAATGTATTTTGGTATCCAAAATACTGAATTGCAAATAATTTTTATGACCAACCAAGTCCATAATTCAGGACAGCCTGTATATATTATTTTACTTTCATTTAATAGAATTTAGCAAAATTTGATTTCTGTCCCAGAAAGTGACATCATAGGCTGAGCCCACCAAAGGACATATTAAATTAATTGTACAGTGATGAGATTGAGTGCAAATAAATTATTTGTTCTCATTGTTTTTAGTTTTCTACAAAGTTTGGAGGGCATATGGTTAGTATCCTTTCTCATAGAATTCCCTGGCAAATCGTCTAGACTCTTTAAAAAATATTTGACTTCTAACTATCCAAGTATGTGGAATATTCTTTGAAGCCACAGCAAAGCAAGAGCCTTTGAGGCTAACAAGCACCTAAGTCATGTGGACCCAGAATCTTTGTTTTGGAGAAATACGGAGTAATTCTCTTTCCAGCCCAAATGCCGGCCTGGAGTGCTAAGTAGCATGAACCACACAGCAAGTTTAAAGAGAGGTCATGCTTGGCATGCACAGGAGTATTTCAGGGGAATTACTTCATAGTGTGGCATGCACCAAGCTATTTGAAAGAGCAGAATGAAGAACAGTGTGCTACATGATATACCTTTGTAGTTTTCTTCCAAAAAATACCAAAAAAAAAAAAAAAAAACCAACAACAAAACCCACGGAAGATGGTATCACTTAGGTCTCGTCTCCCTTATTGTGATTGATGCGCACACTTGACTTTCCATTGAAAATCCGGCAGGATGAAGGAAGGACAGCACTTCCTGCTTTTGTCTTGTTCTATCTCCTTTGAAGACAACAAACTGTGCTTATTGTTTTTCTTTTCTGAGAAACTGTCCTCTCCCTTTTGTTAAGCCTTGCTATTTCATAAGCTCTTCGCCACTTTTAACAGCACAGCCCTGCCTGTATTCTGACAGTTAAATCTTCCTTACTTCCTTGCTATCACTAGCTTATTGTAAAGTCTTAACACTCGCAGCCTAGGGAGCATGTGGTCAGCAGTTCTACAGGAAGCCCCAATAGAGGATGGCCTCTCGGATGTGACCCTCTGTCGTTCCAGAGGCCCTCACATCCATTTCCTGGTCATTTCTCCTGCCTGCCACATAGGAGAAGTGTACTGAATTCTTATGTTTTCTGAACCATGTCCTCCTTCCGGAGCAAATGGATACTGTCACAAATTTAGCAGCACCTTTAGCCAGCCTTCTTTCCATTTGCGGCAAGCTGGGCTGAAAGTCAAATAAGGAATTTATGTAATAGCATCACAACAATTTAGCTCTTTCTAGTATCATTACTAAAAAAAAAAACTGTGCTTCCGAAGTAATCTTTGCAGAATCCCAGTCTGGAAGATCCTTCGATCTGCCCACCCCCTGACTGGGTGAGAGTTTATTAAAGAGGTGTTTGCACGAGGGACATGATTGCAGAAGGAACTTTGAGCTTAGTGGTGGTAACAGAGTCGGAGGGTGAAACGGCTGGGGCCGCGTCTGCACTAGGAATGAAAACTGAGCTGCCCAGCCGTGGTTTGTTTGGTCTGTTCTGTGAGAGGCTAGGGTCTGTAAGCTCTTTTCCATCCCTGGCTCCTGAAAAAAAAAAATGTGTTTAGTGCAAAGTGTCGGATGAAGCTATCTTTCTGTTAAGGAAAGATCCTGAAAAACTGATGGTTATTTATCTATTTTATGCCTTATTTATTAAGAGCTTCAGTGAGCGGGCGACATCGTGTTATGTGTCATGAGTGTGCACATATGTGTGCATGTGTGCACATGCCTTCTTTCATTTATTGAAGAGAAAGGACTATTTTTGCTATTTCTTTGTTAACCCCTTTAATGTTTCATATTTTGACCTACTGCCTTATCTTTAAATTATCCTGAAAAATCACAGCAATCTCTGGTGAGGACAACCAGCTGAGAAAATTTCAAATGCATTTATAATTTCTACCTGCCAAGTTTGCCTGCTATTAAGTGATGGCCTCAGCAAGTGGGATTAACTATATTTCAAAGAAGCAAGTCACTCCTGCCTGGCATGATTGAGATCCGGAAGTTAGCCACGTTTGTCGTGCTGATTTGACCTTCACGTAGGAATATTGCTCTTGCTGAGAAAAAATAATGATGCACACATGTGTGTAGACTCCCTTAATAGTTTCTGTGCTTAGTGTTCTTCAACACTGCCTTACTTACCAGTCCCTGTGACTCCCTTAGCCAGTGACAGGTGGCTCCAACTCTTTCCCGGTTTTCTCTGTCTTCTTAAGTGAAAAATTCACATCTTCAGATGTCAAATTATTTAACATCATACATCACGCAAGAATTTTTGTTTGAAATTTGAGACGATCCTCATTTAATTGATATATTATTTTATTCCCTTTGGCTATTTGATTCAAATGATTCCATGCTTAATTAACCAAGGTACTTAAGGAAGAGTTAATATTATAGCAGTTATTGTGGATAAGTAGCAGAAATTGAAGAATGATTTCAGAACGATTTTTCTACAATAACCAAAGTGCCTGAGTTAGGTTTTGAAATTTAAATTATTATGCAAAAACTGAAATGCGGTGCTGTATTTTATGGATTCTCCAAGTAACACAGTGGTGGTGACACGATGGAGTCCATGCTGAGATATAGTCTCCATTTCTGCTTTTCCCTGCAAGAATTCCCTTTTCTTTTTTCTTTTTTTTTTTTTTACTGTATTTTTATTCAACCAATTTGTATTCAATCCTAGTCAGGGCTCTGCAACATGAACTCCAGAGGTGAGTAAGATGTGTTTCCGTCCAAGGGGAGCTTCTAGCCCATAAAGAAAAGAAAAATGATGACTTGAGGAAATCATGCAAATAAAGTGTTACAGTGATTCAAAGTTGGGAACGAAGAAAAATTTCGAAAATACAACAGACTTTAAGAAGGGTTTTGATGATTGAATATAATTTTAAAATGAAAAGCTGCTGGAGGTGGGGGTGGGAAGTAGAGTTCTCAAGTTAGAAAGAGGGATTAGAAAATTTAAAATGCATCAAGGAGATTGTGGGTAGACCAACTTCTCAGATTACTGAGCAAGGGGCTAACATGAGAAGTTGTGCTATTTGGAATAAATTGAAAGGAGCAAAGTGATGTTAGGATACCTGCTATGAGCTTACTGTGATTCACTAAAATGTAGTAGTTAGAAGCTTAGATTCTGGGATCAATCAGATGTGAGTTGAATCCTGGCTCTACGACTCCTGGCTCTATGACTGATTGGACGAATGGCCTTGAGTACGTTACCTCCCTGAGCCTCCCTTTCTCATCCTTCACATGAGGACCAGGTTATTGTCTGCCTAAGAGACGGCTCGCATTAAATGAGATGTATGTAAATGACTTAGAATAGGGGGCAGAATGGGATTCAACAAATGTTACTGTTATCATCATTGCTCATCTGAATGATGAATATTAAGTGTACACTTAGGGTTGCCCACTCACTGGTAACTAAAAGAGAGAAAAAAGTAGAATACTTTAGTTTGGGCATCTGATAGATGTCAGGGTGATGGAGTAGGAAATATCAGTAATTCTAAAGTTTTGAGTTTGGGTGTCTAGGGACAGCATTAAAAGATGTATGGGTTGGTTTGGAGGAGAGAACAATTATTTTGTCCTAGAATTGTCTTTCTTTCATGGATCCCAAGCTGGTCTATGGGCCTGTGATCATCAGCACTTATTCCTTCTCCCTACTTTCTAGCCATTCCAAGCTCTTTTTGCCTGTTTAAGATGATCTGAGGGCCCCTCTCCTTGCCAGGTATTTGCTATGAGCCTTCCCCTGTCTAGGACACCCCTGCCTTCCCCTTCACGTCACAGCTCCGTAAGATATCTGCTTACAGGTCCCTTCCTTGAGCAGAGCTTTCTTAGAGCCCCCGTGTCAGTTATGGAGCCCACTTCATTTCCCATTTGTATTCAGTCTGCCCTTTACCTGTGCCCCTGATCCATATTGTTCAAATTGCTGCATTAGACCTTCAGCACTGTAGAGAAATAATGATTAAGAGCTGGATTTGGGAGTCGGGTAGCCTGAATGTGAATCCCTGCTTTCCTATCCTATTCAGTCTCTCAATGCCTCCGTTTCCTTACCTGTCAAGTGCTGATAACAGCATGTAATATGTGAGAATTAGCTGAGCATAGATGCTAGCACATGATAAATCTCAAATAATGTTAGCTCGTGTTATTCCCTGTGCCTGGTGCACACTATGTGCTCAGTAAATATTTGTTGACTGAAGAAATGAAAGGTTTGCATTATCAAAGCAGATGACGTAGAAGCCTAAAAAAAGATATTGCTAATGGAGCTATTACCCCTAATCCATTCCTAATCTTTATCTAATGCATTATCTATTCTGCTATACTTGTTTTAAACCAAATAAAAAATAGACAGAGGTTTCCTCAGATTTCAGGGCATTGCAATCTTTAATTACAGCTACACAAAACAGAAAGGGTAGGGATAGTTAGGATTGAATGTAGATGACAATTTATACCTAAATTAAACTATCGTTTAAATTATCATCAGGGCATTTGCATAATCTAGTGCAGTTTACTTGTAAAGATGTTGGAAAGTATTACCTTTTATTTAAAAAAATATATTGGAGGTATTTTTAAAATGTTAAAAGTATTTTTTTAGATACTTCAATCTTTGCTATAATAACTTGTTAGAACAGTGGTTCTCAAAGTGTCCTTTTAGGCCAGCCATGTGGTGTCACCTGGGAACTTGATACACATGCACATTCTCAGGCTCCCTCCATATCAGAGAACTTGAAAATCTAGAGGTGGGGCTCAAAGAGGTGTTTTAACAAGCCTTGCAGATAGTTCTGAGGCTCACTCAAGGTTGAGAACCTTTGGAATAGTGGTTGCATTATAAACAGCGTATGGACAATAGGGTAACTGAGTGACTATAATTGACTAGCTGCAGTAATCAAATTTTCAACTTTTTCTATCCTGCAAACAGTTTTTGCTCTGTGAAAAATATTCTGTGAAAAATTTAAGCCCTGCGTCTCTTTGGCCACATGCCCCTCATTTTGGCCATGGGCCAGTGCTGAGCACAATCCAATTCCTCAACTCAATTACACCTGATTCATTTAGGCAAACTCAATTGTACTTGACTTTTTCAGGCCCAACTCAATTGTGCTTTAAAGTTTTCACACTCAGTTTGATTGTGCTCAAAATTTGTTAGGTTGCCACCTTGTTACTTGTAGATGTAGACACTTACCAAAGGAAGGTATTCCCAGGACAGCTTAAGAAATTGGGTTATTGGTATTCATTTGCAGTTATACCAGTTTCCCTTCTCCCTTCCCCTTTATCTCCAACGTGGGATGCTAGAGGGTAAGAAATGCCCCACTGGCCTCTGACATGGACCGTGTCCTCCCATCCCCCCATATGCTGTGGTTGAGCTCATGACAAAGATTTTAAAACTCCTAAGAAAGTGATCTTCGTTGACTCTCACAAAGCAACAATGCTGAGGTATTCCCACTTATCTCATTTTGTTTGTTTGTTTCTTTGTTTTTTAGATAGCAAAACAGGGCACTGAGATATTGGCCCTTTTCAGAATTTACATCGTTGTCAAAATCAGGAACATTTTTTAAGTAAGACTTCCACCTCACGGAGATAAACTTCATCCCTTCTCTCGCTTGTGCTGTGCACGAGACTCTGGGTCCTCGATCTCTGCCAGTTTTTTGAACGCGTTCAATAACCCACAAGGCTGAGGGATTAATAGTCATTTGCTACTCCCTGGGAAGTACTTATACCTGAAAGAATTTTACTGAACCCTTGTCAGCAAAATCTAGTCTTGGCAAAATAGATGATGATAAATGCTCTGGTTCAGCATTATTAAAACAGATGGAGGAAGTGCTGGCCGTTTTGCCTGGTTGTATGGCTTCCAGGTGTCAGAGTGAAAATACTTAATGGCCTTTATCACAAGACTGGTTTTGTTGGAGAGTGGAAGGTGGTGGAAGGAGGCGTTTTCTATGCTGAAAAGAAGCTCTCATGACATTTCAGAGGATTGGGGCCTAATTACATTCTCTTGCGAAGTTAAGGATGAGGAGCCAGGAGACTTAGCTGTGCTCTCATGGCACGGAAATATGTCTTACTAGTGGTCACTGTGGCCACAATTGGGCTTTTGTGGGCTAAAAAAAAAGGGCAGTTTGTGAATATATATGTTTAAACAGCTCAGAAAAATTAATATTGTGACCATCGACAAAACTCTGTCCTTCTTAGTATCCATTAAGCCAAATGTTACCAGTAATTCATGCCAGCTGTTGATACTGAGCAGCTGGATAAGATGGTGGTTACAAAACTCGGGGGAAGACCTTGTTGCTTAATTACCTCGACCCTTGCAATATGTCCATTTGTTCAGGTACATTTTCTGTAAAAGGATGTGTAAAGAATAAGGGGGGAAAATGTACTACCCTAATTGATTGCGGTTGACTTCTCCAGCTGTTATCAGAGTAAATACCCTACTTGTGAAACTGCCACTACAGTCCCTTGGCTTTTGAAAGTAGACTTAGAGATTTGAACATGTTTCCTCTGCCTGTTTTTCAGGAATATCTGTGATCTTTATCAAAAGAATATCAGTTTACAACTGCTACTTTCTTTTCTTCCTTAAGGGCTGATAAAACAGAGATAGACACTTAAATAACAATCTGTTGCCACTTACCTCTTCCCATGCTCTGTCCCCAAAGATTCTCTGAGCAATGACTTTTAAATATGTTCTCATTATTTTTAATGAATGTGCAGAACATATGACGCATAATGCACCAGTAAATAGGTGCCCTTTTACTGAACTTGTCAGATATAATAAAACGTGGAAGGAAATAAGATTCATTTTTTTTCTTTAAGATATTATAATCATTTAAATTAAGATGTCCAAGTACAAATCACATAATATCCAATTCCTGTTGCTGCCTAAATGAAGCCCCACCACAGTTCCGGTTCTCTTTTAAATAAAGAATGTTTGATCACCATGGTTAAAAAGACAAAAGAACATTTAATATTGTTATATCTCTTTAAGTTTACCCTTCTGTAAATCCGCCCCAATGGCAGAATATTCAATTACAAACGAGTCCAATTATGTTTCCTGACTACTTATTGAGTTCTATGAAGGACTTTTATCACTAGTCTTTCCATAATTAATCCTTTGCCTTTCTTAGAGGCTTTGCATTTAAGCAAGCATTGTTGAACAGCTTGAAATGCTGTTTCAGTTTTCTTATATTTTCTCTTTTTTTCCTCTTCCTTCTTATCCCCTTTTATTTTTTTGCATCTGACCTATCATCCTGCCTTTCTAGAAGCAAATAACATTCAGTATGGTATTTGTCAATTGCAGGCTATATTTATTTCTACATTACATTAAGATGTCAGATGGTGCTGAAGAGGAAGGTAATAGTACATTAAATTACGTTAAAATGCCACAGGGTAGATGAAGATGGTAGTAGAATGGGGGGAAAAAAGTCTCCAAGAACAACAAAGCCTCTGTGAGTCATTACTGCCTATGTACAGACTGGGGCAGATGTCAGTTTGCAGTTGTGAGTACACAAAACACAGTTTATTCTTGAATTATTATATATTAATTATTATATCATTTTCTATATGACCAACTGTAAACCTACTTTTGCCCCACCGTGTATTGGAGCCCACAGCTTTTGGATTATGGAACTGTGGGCCTTGACACCCTGCAGGTGAGTCACAACGTTCAGCCAGACAGGAGAGGGCTTGTCCCCTTGCTCTCCATCCCAGCAGCTATATTTCATCTATAGACTTGACTTCTACCTTAAGGGGAAAAATACCTAGAAACACATAAGCAAAAAAAAAAACCCCAAAAGTAGAAAAATAAAGAAACACCCGACCAATACATCATACCTGTGACTTGCTTGCCCTTGATCTCCTGAACACCAAATGCTTCCCTCCCATGATGCTCAGGGAGAGGTTGACATTCGGGAGAATTGTCTTCTTGGGTCTCCATGTTCCTTTATTTCTGGGTGCACATTGAGGATAATAGGAACCGATTGTTCAACAAATATTTACTGAATAGATGCTATTTCCAGGTTAGTTGATCAAATGCTTGTTGAACGTTTATTTGTGCTCAATGCTGAGCTATGCACTGGGTATTTTCACATTATTAAATCGGGCACTTTGCTAAGTGCCGTTAGAGAAACCAAGTAAGGATGTGGCAATAGTGTCTGTCATCTGTGAGGAAAGCTGATAGGAGGGAAACAGTTGCACAAATTTAAGGAAGAAGCTGACAGGTGAATAGTGAACCAGAAGTTCACTATCAAAAGGGAGAACTCCATAAGGGCCTTATTAAGACCATGAAAAATTTCATTTGTGAGGCGCGTCTGGGTTCCAGATAGAGCCAACAAAGCAAGGAGAGAAAATACCTTAGGGATGTGGAGAAACATGAAGCAAGACAGGAAGAAAACCAGGAAAAGGGAGGAGAGAGGAAAGGAATATTTTAGCTACAGTATTAATATTGTTGGCAACTTATATGATGATCACAAGAGCAAAATTTGCAAGTTCATAACAGCATCATGTCTAGAGATAATATAGAAATGCCACTAACTGTGAATTTAAGATCTATTTTTATGCCCTCTTTTATAAGGTCTGTGTTCATAGGTTGTCTGTTTATAAGTTTTGTGTCTGACTTACTCATGCAGCTGGCCTCCCGTATGTGGCTGTCAGTGGGCGCTGGCTCTTGGGTAGGGCACACTGGCTCTCGTTCACGCGATCTCTTACCCTCCAGAAGGCCCGTCTGGCTTCCTTACATGACAGTCTCAGGACAGCAGAAGCATGAGTGCAGGGCTCTCTAGGCCTGGCCTTGCCAGTTGTACGGTGTCACTTCTGGCTCATTCTTCTTCTTTAAAATAACTTCTTATTTTTCAATTATAGCCGATATACACTATTATATTAGTTTCAGGTGTATAACATAGTGATTAGACATTTATATAACTTACAAAGTAATTACCCAATAACCCTTGTACTCATCTGACACCGTACATAGTTATTACAATGTTAATGACTATATTCCTCACGCTCTACTTTACATCCAAGGGACTGTTTTTATAACTGGCAATTTGTACATTATAAACCCTTTCTGTTTTTCAGCTATTCCCCTATTTCCCCTTCCATGTGGTGACCATCAAAATGTTCTCTGTATCTATGAGTTTGTTTCTATTTTTTTAGATTCTACATATAATTCAAATCATACTTATTTCACTTCACATAACGCCCTCTAGATCCATCTGTGTTATTGTAGATAGCAAGATTTCATTTTGTCAAGCCTGACCAGGCGGTGGCGCAGTGGATAGAGCATCAGACTGGAATGCAGAGGACCCAGGTTTGAGACCCCAAGGTCGCCAGCTTGAGCATGGGCTCATCTGGTTTGAGCAAACTCACCAGCTTGGACCCAAGGTCGCTGGCTCGAGCAAAGGGTTACTGGGTTTGCTGTAGCCCCACTGTCAAGGCACATATGAGAAAGGAATCAACGAACAACTAAGGTGTCGCAATGCGCAACGTAAAACTAATGATTGATGCTTCTCATCTCTCCGTTCCTGTCTGTCTGTCCCTGTCTATCCCTCTCTCTGCCTCAGTAAAAAAAAAGATTTCATTCTTTCTTATGACTGAATGATATTTTATTGTGTATATGTACCATTTCTTTATCTATTCATCTATTGATGCACACTTAGATTGCTTCCATATCTTAGCTATTGTAAATAATGCTAAAATGAACATATAGATACATTATATCTTTTTGAATTACTGTTTGGGGTTTCCTTGGATAAATATCCAGAAGTGGCATTTATGGGTCCTTTTTGTTTCATTATAACCTTTGTTTTAAATTCTATTTTTGTTTGATATAAATATTTCTACCTCGGCTTTTCTGTTGTTGTTTCTCTTTGCATGAAATGTCTTTTTCCATCCTTTTACTTTCAGTCTATGTGTCTTTCAATCTGAAGTAGGTCTCTTGTAGGGATTATATGAATAGGTTTTGTTTTCTTATCTGTTCAGCCACCTTATGTCATTAGATTGGAAAATTTAATCCATTTGCATTTAAAGTAATAGTTGACAGATATGTTGTTATTGCTATTTTATTATAAATGTCTTTTATCTTTATATTTTTTTCTTTTTCTGAAAGAAGTCCCTTTAACATTTTTTGCTATGTTGTTTTGGTGATGATGAGCTCCTTTAGCTTTTTCATGTCTGGAAAGCTGTTTATCTGTCCTACGATTCTAAATGATAGCTTTGCTGGACAGAGTAATCTTGGTTAGAGGTCCTTTTTTATCACTTTTAATAGGTTTTTTTGTTTGTTTGTTTGTTTTTTGGGGGGGGTTAGTACATCAATGGCAGGGATTAACCCTTAAGCTAATTGGTTGTGAGGATTGGTCATGAGTACAGTGGAGGAGCTATTGTGAAGGGGCTGACCACACAGAGCAGGATTTACTTTAGCAGGGCTCAGGTGCCTGCTGAAAATGCTCTGGAGCTAAGCACAATGTTTACCTATGCCACCGTCTTGACCAGAAGCCTCTTCTGCCACATTCTCTTGGTCAAAGCAAGTCACAAAGCCAGTCAAGATCCAAGGGAGAAGCAGATAGATTCTATGATTAAATGGAAAGATTAGCAGTCACATCCAGGAGGCATAATTTATTGATATCAATAATCTCTCACATTAGATTAGGAAATTTAAAGAAAGCACACTGTTCTATAGCAGAATGAGTGTAGGACAGGGATATAAGACTTGGGTTATTGCCTGAGCACTGCCGCTAGATGTTTGAGTTTTAGAAAAGCCATTTAACCTCTTGGGTTGTATCTTTCTTAATGACTTGACAAAAATTTTGAGTTTTTTCTTGATGCAAATACTGTACAAAAGATGTAGTTTCACTACTTTGTTGTTTAACAGCATTTTTAACTATGATATTCTTGCTAAACATAAATTCTTATTCCTACTCTAACTACTTCTATCCCTAGATGAGGGATAGATACGGTTTACCCTTTCTTCTACCATCACATTCAGAGATTTACTCTTTTATAGTAGACACTGTGGATAAAAAAGGGGCCATATACTAAACCTGTCAGGCTTAGGGGAGGCCTGCATAGTGGACCTTACAAACCCAGGAACTGAAAGTAGCCAAGTACAATGGTCTGAACATAAAAATTTGTAACTGAAAGCCAGTCATAACGGGTAGTCCTGTCCTAGGCCTGTAGCTTCTTTGACAAAGGTCAGTCTTTACCTTACATGAGCCATTTTATTGTCCTTTTGCAACTAAGATAACATCACCTTTGAAATGTCAGAGTAATCTCCTTTTCCAGACCCCTCAGGGCACAGCTGAGAAGGAGGGAACAGAAAACCCCTCACTGTTATCTTGTTCCCAGAACACCGTCTCTGTGTGCTATAAATAGTCATTATTAACCATCCTGTACTCACCAATGTGAAAGAAATATGTGTCTCTCCATTTCACTTTTTATTGAACCCCAGAAATTCCCCAGCTTTGCATTTTCTCTCCGCCTTAATCTAACCCCAGTGGGTTTCCTGTAACCCTCCTCTGTCTTCTCCTTTTTCTCTAATGTATACAATGAGGGGCATAACTGCCATTCTCCAGAGCATTCTTTCAGTCCATGGAGATGTGGCTTCCCGGTACTGACATCAGTTTAGCTCGGATAAACTCATACAAAGCCTCTACAGGTCTGGACATTTCCTATTATGTTGACAACACACACAACCTGAACAGGGGACTGGGAGTAGAATTTGGATTGTGTAGGTTGTGATAAACAAATAAATATTAAAATTAAATTATCAAAAGAAAAAGTAATTTGACAGTAAATAAGGAAAAGAGGTTCCTTATCTATACAATGAGGAATGGCCTCTTAGGTCTCTTCCTAATGCAAAATAATCTTCTCTGAATTTCTGTGCATCAAATCTGAGCATGGCACTCGATGGAGAGAGTGCCTGGATAATGAATGACCTGTATACTGTATGAAAGGGCAGCAGGAATGTGCCTCTGAGTGTTTGTTCCACATGTCAGAATGCCTTGGGAGCATTTGACCTAAACAGTGCCTTCCCCTAAGTGAATGTAGAGCTAACAAATTGCGAACAGATATCTTTCTCATGCCCACCTTTTTGATCTCCAGCCATTGTGGTGCTTACTGCCCTAGTGGTTAGTAACACAGCTGGAGCCCTTCCTCTGATCCATTCCTGAGGCCACCATGGCTGCGGGTGTCATGGGAAACTTCACTTCCACGGCCAGTGTGAAAGGAAATGTGTTCTCCTTTCCAAAGGTGGTAGTGCAGGTGTATTTTCCCATAGAACATCCCAGTAAAATGTAAATCACTACCTGCTGTTATATTTTAGAGATACAGTGGAATAAACAAACCTGTTACCTAATTGAACCTCAGGCTAAATTTACCAGTACTTCTTTTGAGAGAGAAAAAATAATTTAAGTTGCAAGAACCAGGTTTACATACTTAGAACATATAACCTGTTTTCTAATTGTCTTTATCTACCGTTAGTTTATTTAAAGCTGATTTTCAAAGAAAAGTGAATAAATTGTAAACACTATTTATTAAAGTTTTGGCTATCCTTGATGCAATAAAAAAAATCTCGGGGTTCTGGATTCTTTTATTTGAAAAATATTAGTGGCCTGACGGGGCGGTGGCGCAGTAGATAGAGCGTCAGACTGGGACACAGAGGACCCAGGTTCGAGACCCCGAGATCACCAGCTTGAGTTTGGGCTCATCTGGTTTAAGCAAGGTTCACCAGCTTGAGCTCCAAGTTGCTGGCTTGAGCAAGGGTCGGGTCACTTGGTCTGCTGTAGTCCCCCAGTCAAGGCACATATAAGAAAGCAATCAATGAGCTACTAAGGTACCACAATGAAGAATTGATGCTTCTCATCTCTCTCCCTTCCTATCTGTCTGTCCCTACCTGTTCCTTTCTCTGTCTCTCTCTCTGCCTTTGTCACACACATGCAAAAAAATGAGTAATATGAGTGTGTCAACATTAGCAACTTGTTGAAAACTTGGCAGATTATTTTCAATGTAATTATTAATTCAAGCCACTTCAATTTCTCTCTGGTACTGGACAGGCTGTAAATAAGTTATATAAATAAATATTAATGCAATTATATTGCATTAATTTGGTAATTTTATGTACTATGTAGGCATGCAAGAAAATTAAAGATGAAGGCTGCTGAACTTGTTCATATTTGAAAATATACATAAGAGTGACTTATTCCCTGTATCATAAAGAGTTAGAAATGCACTAGTTTTCAGCTGCATAACTGAGTATGATTGTAAAAATATATATGTGTAATTTTTCATGGTAGTTAAGTTAATAACATGTCACTATAATTTGTGTGCTTCTGAAATAGAAACCAAATCATGTGCAACCTAGTTGGAAGAAAAGTAAAGACAAAATAGGTTTTAACAAGCTAGTTGCTTACTTTTATTTTTAAAAGTACTATAATATATGGAATTTTAATTGAATTTATTGGGGTAACATTGGTTAATAAAATCATATAGGTTTCAGGTGTACAGTTCTATAATGCGTCATCTGTGTATAATATTGTATGAACACCACCCCAAGTCAAGTCTCCTTCTGTCACCATTTATCCCCCTTTACTCTCTTCTCCTTCCCCCACCTCCTTTTCCCTCTGGTAATCACAATACTGAAGTCTGTCTATGAGGTTTTTGTGTTTGTTTAGGGACTTTTTTTTTTTCTTAATCCCTTCACCCTTTATACCCAGCTTTGCAACCCTACCTCCCTTCTGACAGCTGACAGTCTATTCTCTATGAGTCTATTTCTGTTTTGTTTGTTACTTTATTTCATTCCTTAGATTCCAAATATGAGTGAAATTGTATGGTACTTGTCTTTCTCTGACTCATTTATTTCACTTAGCGTAATTCTCTCTAGGTCCATCCATGCTGTTGCAAATAGTAAGATGTCCTTTTTTAGGGCTGAGTAATATTCCATTGTGTAAATGCCCCACAGCTCTTTTATTTGCTCATCTACTGATGGGCACTTGGGCTGCTTCCAAATCTTGGCTATTGTAATTAACACTGCAGTGAACACAGGGGTGCATATATTCTTTTGAATTAGTGTTTCGAGTTTCCTCAGATATGTTCCCAGGAGTGGAATCACTAAGTCCTAAGCCTTTGCTGCCAGATAACAGTTCAGAGAGTCCTCTTTAACCTGTAGGGTTTCCTGCAGAAGAGGATAGTGATAGCATGTAAATGTCTTACTTTTGAACCTTTGAAATTATAACCCGAAGATTGCTTGCCTTTCACCCTCAGCTCTCAATGACTCTCAAGGGAGTCGGCGAGTCTTATCAGCCGGGCACAGCCGGGCAAGGGCAGCCGGCACATTGAGAGGCCAGGGCAGTGTCGTGGGTGAGACCACTGGGCAGGTAGTGAAAGGCCTCTCGCTGTGTTAAACAAATGCTGTTTCCTTCCTGTCTTCCGCAGGACCTCACTTTGTTTTTCACTTCGCTTCTGGTATAAGAACAATATGGATTCATAAGGCCACTCTGCCTGTGAGGAGATGTGTGTAGTATTATCATAAATCCGCAGATAAAAAGTGCAGTGGTCAATGAGAACAGGCATTCTTGGATGAAATAAAAAAGGTTTAATTGAAAACACTGTCCCAGGAGAGACGGATGACTGAGCATGATACTGAGTAGGCATTAATGGCCATAAACCAGAGACTGAGAAAAGTGAAGAGAAGATGATTCTATTTTTCTTTTTGTTAGTATCCAAATCCATTTTTCTTTTAAGAATGTAGATTATCCTAATAAAATACTAGGGAGGGGAAGTGGGGTTTTGATCAGACACAATGTTCTTAGAACACTATTAATATTTCTTAAGAAGTTCCAGCTGAATTATCTACTAGTACAAATAGTTTTGTTAGAAGTTAGAAATCCAGACAGAGTACAGAGTGTACTGATATGCTGAAAAATGGTTAAAATCGATACATACCTACTGTGTTGAGTTATAACATATTAGAAAATGACTTGTACTTATTCATAATTATAGACTTTTGGGGAGGGTCTTTTATTATATCTCTCAGCTTGTTCTTTAAATACATTGAGTTTTTTTTCAGTGTATCAGAAAAAAATAAAAACTGAAAGAGGTTTCAGAACATGCGGTTCATATTAAGCACCAGACGGCTTGCTTCGTATCACCAAAATACAGCTGCCGCCTTTGTATAAAGCTCATACTTGTTTGGCCAATGCCCTAATTTTTGATGTGTCTAAAATAATGGGACAAACCCTATATCTACAGATACAAAGACTGGGATTAAGGAGTGCCTTAACAAGAACGTAATTGGTTAGGTATCTTTTTTTACCATTCATTAACATATTTGAATTATGACTTTGATTTTTCTTTTAGGTCAAACATAGTATGAAAAACATTCTGGAGTATCTGAAACTAATGTGCAGTGATTTTGAAAAGATAAAGATGGAGAGATACCATCTTTATATTAAGAGAGTTTTACTTGGTCTTTTTACCTAAGTAGTGCCCAATTTAATTAAAAAAAAATTGCCAAAGCTATTTTTAGTTTTACTTACTTTCCACATTTATTTAGAACAAATGAATTGTCTCAGTAAGTGATTTTAAACTTTTCAACCAATTGTGTAGGAGTTGATATAGACACAGTCTTCGTTTTAAATGTTAAAAATTGTTTTTTTAGGGTTAATTTGAACAAGGTAGTTGCCAAATAGTACCAGCTGTCATAATAAAGCAGAAGTGAATGACAGATTTACTCCACCCCATATCAAAACTCAAGAGCGGATATGGTGATCAGAGGAGCCAAAATCAATGTGAGTTCGTAGAAACATTTGCAAGCTATTTTCTTGCACAGCTCAGCCCCTCATAGGCATCAGAGTGCAAACAGGTCGTGATTAGGCCGAGCACTGTTACAAAAATGAGAAAGGGGAGTCACCCCGGCGCTGCAGATGCCCCAAATGCACGACCTAATATTCCACAATTCCATTTGATGGTGGTGACGGTGGTGATGGTGGTGACAGTGGTCTATGTTATGGAGTATTAAAACTTAATTAGCAGTTTTTTTAACTATTATTTAATATTAATGAATACGTGGCCCACGCCAAGCTAGAAAGGAATAACTAACTAATGTAGCACTTGTCAGCAATGCTTTTAAAAAATATGTAGTGTACGCTGGTTCTCAGGCAATGCTAGTGGCATAAATATAAGTAGAATGGTCGTTGTTGCCCTTGACGTTCTCAAGGATTTATATAATAACAAATAACCAGAATGCAATGTGATTAGAGCTATAATTTAATTCTGTAAAGAATGCTAAGGAGACCTAGATGGCAGCCCAGCCAGAGAAAGCAGGTGACAATTAAGATGGGCTTTGCCTGACCTGTGGTGGCGCAGTGGATAAAGCATCGACCTGGAAATGCTGAGGTCGCTGGTTCAAAACCCTGGGCTTGCCTGGTCAAGGCACATATGGGAGTTGATGCTTCCAGCTCCTCTCCCCTTCTCTCTCTCTGTCTCTCTCTCTCTCTCCCTCTCTCTCTCCTCTCTAAAAATGAATAATAAAAAAAAAAGGTGGGCTTTGATGTCTAAGTAAGAGTTTGCCGGTTGGTGTCCAAGTAGGAGGAGGGGAGAGAATGATTTTTAGGTAGATAGAATCTCATCTAAAAAGTAGGAGAAGCTCCTCGTAACATTTAAGTAATTTATTTGATTTCCATCTAACAAATAAGCTAGAATATATATGCCAGAAGTATTAAAATTATTATTTTATAGATGATTTGTAAGATATGTAGCTATCACCTTTTTTTGGTCTTTTAATGCTATTATTTCAAGAAGGGCACTGTGGCAGAGAAGGAGCAACAAAATAATTTATGAAGTCACTCTAGAACAAATATTTATTATACACATGCATTCTGCTGGAAGCTGACCTGGATTCAACTTGAATTAAACATAATTCCTACCTCAGATGGGATCACAACGGTACAGTGGAGTTAAGACCGACAGGCCAGCAAGTGACTGTAAAAATAGAAAGTGATGAGAATCGTAAGAATGGAAAAAAAGAAACTGAAATGGGAGCTCGGAGGAATGCAGATTGTTTTCCTGCTGCTAAAATTGGGATGGAAGAAAAGTCTTTCATGCTGAGATACAAAGTCAGGGTGTTTGGAAGCACTAAGTCTTTTCTTCCCTTAAATCCTCACTGTAAAGTTTCTTTTAAGGTGGAAATAATTTCTATCCTTGATATATATATGACATATATATGAAATAGATTTTTCTTTATGTATAATTTCATTCAGTGTCATAAAAACCAAAGGTCTGTACCATCAGGAAAAAGTTTAACTCAAAAGATTTGTTCACTTGATTGTGCCTAGATGAGTCTTTCCTTTTTTAGGTATCAGCAAGTAAAACTGGAGTTGTGGTGGATTAAATTTTTTTTTCATGTAATTCTTTAGGTTTGAACTAAAAAGACATAGCCCTTGTTTAGTCTTTGAAGCATACTTGACTTTGTTGAAAAATTAAGCTCCATTAGTTCAGGGATGAAAGAAGGCCTGCTCAGCCTACATCTAGGAAAATATTGATTAGAAGTGTGCTGAACTTTTAAACTTCTTGTAATTACACACTGATTTTACAGGAATTAAGGCCGTAGAAATTGCGTCCTTACCCTTTTCTGGCTCTCCTAGATATTTAACAGCAAGGCAGAGGAGCATGTGGAAGGTGAATGCGGAAGAAGAATAATCTAAAGTGAAAGACAATAGTCAGTAGTTCAAGCCAGTTCTGGGGCCTCCTGAACAGTCTCTTTCAAGATCTTGGCAAGAACAGTTCAGGGATGTGGGAAGAGGCGTCTTTCCAGAATTAGGTTATCTACTTCCTTTACCTTGGAAAAGTATTATAGATCCAGAAACCACTGTGAAGTGCAGACTATAAGATAGTGTGTTAAGTCTGTTCGTACTGTTATAACTGGGTGGCTTATAAACAACAGAAACTTAGTTGTCATAGTTCTGGAGGCTGGCAGTCTAAGATCAGGGTGCCATCATGGTCCAATGAGGGCCCTGTGTGGGTCACAGACCCCTCAGTGTATTCGTACATGGTAAAAGGGCTAGGGAGCTCTGTGGGTTCTCTTTTATAAGGACACTAACCCCATTCACGAGGGCTCTACCTTATGACCTAATCACTTTCCAAAGACTGCCCTCCTAATTTCATCACATTGGAGATTAAGATTTCAATGTATGAGTTTGGAAATGTCTCAAACATTCAGCTAATAGCAGATAGCTATATGTGTCAAGTAAAAAACGTGTTATCAAATGGAGAGAAAGACATGATTAAGAGAAAGATGAGCCCTATCATTAACCCTTGGTATCTCCCACATGTCCAAAAAAAAAAAAAGTTACCCAGCTGGTGAATTGGTCTCAATTCTTCATTTCTAATAATAGCGTTCTATATCCATACTCTTGCCATAGTCTCACGGTGTGTGGAGAGAACTTTTCCAGCCATAGCCTGTGGACTTCGCCATGTAAATTCATTTGGCCAATGAGATGTTAATGGATGTTTTGTGAGCAAAGGTTTTAATTACCTTTTGATTTTGCCTTCCTATTTTACATCATCTGGGAAACATGCTTTGGATATCCAGTAATCTAAGGAAGATGAAAAATACAAGGGTGTGCAAAAGTAGATTTACAATTATAATACAAATAAATAATACAATAATTAATAAATAATAATACAAGAATAAACAAAAGAAGAACCCACTTTTGTTCGCCTCTGTGTGCGAAGCAGACAAGCACCTTGGAGGCAAGCCTACCTGAGCCCAGCCTGGATCAGCCAACCCCCTGCCAACGTTCAGATAGTGAGCCACAAATAAATGCCTTATTTTTCATATCACAATCTAAAATGGTTTGTTATGCAACATTTTTATGGCAACAGCCAACTAATACATTTATTCACTGTCCCCTATTAATTAACTCTGGGTAGATTTCCCCTTTCACTTAAAATGATGGTAGTGAGGATAGGAAGGTATATTACTGTAATTTTTTTTTTTTTTGGACAGAGAGAGGGACAGATAGAGACAGACAAGAAGGGAGAGAGATGAGAAGCATCAATTCTTCATTGCAGCTCCTTAGTTGTTCACTGATTTCTTTCTCATATGTGCTTTGACTGGAGGGCTACAGCAGACCGAGTGACCCATTGCTCAAGCCAGCGACCTTGGGCTCTAACCAGTGACCTTGGGCTTCAAGCTAGCGACCTTTAGGCTCAAGCTAGTGACTATGAGGTCATGTCTATGATCCCACAATCAAGCCAGCGACCCTGCACTCAAGCTGGTAAACCCATGCTCAAGCTGGATGAGCCATGATCAAGCCAGAAACCTTGGGGTTTTGAACCTGGGTTCTCTGCATCCCAGTCCAATCCTCTATCCACTGCGCCACCGCCTGGTCAGGCTATCACTGTAATTTTTAATGAACTTTCATACTGTATAGAACCTAAATGACTTCTTATTTCATAGTCAGTTTTATCTGAAAATTTAACTGATTAGTTGATTTAATTATTAAAAGGCAAATATTGTGTTACTCTAACTACAAATGGTATATTATATATATATAGTATTTCTAAATATGTATATGGTAAGAACATTCTCATTGCAATAGTTAACATGTACTGTGAATTTAAAATGCTTGTTTCCAACTCAGTCTCCATTTGGGAGTCAGGATTATTTGTCATTAAGGCTATACTAAAGGGGACTGACTGGTTTCCACCGGGAGTCTCCTCAGCTTCAGCTTGGACGTCAGAGGAAAGGGTAGGGTTAGAATGCTGATGCTTTTATCTTTTGATTTTCTTAGAGCCATAACCAACAAAAAGAAGCTGCCCCACTCCCTGCTTTTAAACAAGTATTACTTTCTTGAGGCTGTGGTTGTACTGGTTTACATTGTAGCGTGATTAAATAAATATGACTCTGCACCTTAAAGTGGAAGAACATTAGCCGGGTCTTCTAAGGTAAATGTAGGTAACAGATGTAATCTCTGTCTTTAAAATTCTTAAATTGGGAAGAAAGTTGTATATCTTTACTAAGAGAGCTGTTGTACCCTAAATAATGCACATAGACTAAGAATGTAGGGTTTTATGTAGAATATTCTTACATATTTCCTGTAATGATTGAAGATTTTATTCTGTGACTATGTATTTCCTAAAAGCACAGTGCAAACAACTTGTAATTCATTGTCTTTAAGCTATCTAGAGAAGTCTCCCAATCCAAAACTAAAAAAAATTTATTATTGTTTAAATTTCTTATAAGGAAGCAAAACATTTATTATATTTACCTTTATGAAATAAGCACTCCCTCATTCTAAAAGTTCAGAATGCGCATGCTGTTCTGCGTCTTTTGAAGCCTGGCATGACTTCTGTGACACTCTGTTGCTACTAATATTAATTGTGACACATGGAATGTACCCAAAAGTGTGACACAGAAAAAAAATGGAACCAAAAGGTTTAACCATGAAGTTGCGAGGTACCTCTGGGACTTTGTTCTGAGATATGAGATTTCCGTCTCACCCCTTCTCTGCCCTCTGCTCCATTTCTCTAGCCTATCCCCCCTCCCCTGCGTTCTCTAACACAGCATTGCTTTAAGTGCATGCTAAGGTACACTGTTCCTGTTTTTATAGTATTCATCACACACACACACACACACACACACACACACACACAAAACTTACATAATCAAGTATTAGGAAATATGTTTTAACCCTTTAAAAGACCTGAGAAGTCCCTGGAATTTTTCTTCAAAGAAACCCTCATTTTTTCCCTTCTGTGCAATGATTGTCACCCTGTGTGTTAGACCTTAGAATTATCCATATGCTATGGAGAACCAATTTGGTTGGCTTCATTGGTCTCGGAAGCCTGCCCTAATTGTGCACAGCCTCAGGCCAGACTTCCTCAGGAAGCAGGAGCAGCCTGTGGACTGGCTGTGGTGGGGTTGGAGGGCACCTCCAATTTCCTCAGTGCCACCCTTCTCCTGAGCAGGGGCCTGGGCTGTGGGTAGAGCCGACACCATGACTGGCATGTTTTCAACCACTAGATGCTGCATATTTTTGTATTTTTATTTGTTTAGCTTTTGTCCTTGATAATTGCATTGTCTTTTAAAGGTGTTAAGAGCAGGTATCCTGGCATACAAAGTGTTTGTGATTGTAAAGATATTAGAAAGAACCCAGCTTCTCAAATAGTTCTATTCCTCTTAGAATCAGACCCATTATGGCTCCTTTTTATATAAGTCAATTATTATAATAACCATATTGTTTGTTCTTGGATCTTATATGCATATAGAAGCATGTATTCTAGCATCTTAACGCTGAATTGTTGCCATTAGCATAATAGTTAAGGTATTTGTAATCAGGTTTCTCTGATCCACTTTTAACAGGAAGAAGTAAATGCAGAAGTAAAAACACCTGCTATTTCTTCCTATAAAGAAAGCAGGTTCTAGCGTTATAAAATCCCATACCGTCTGAATATAAAATGTTCATTTCCATTACTTTTAATGACAAACTATTATATTCATTTCTTTACTCTTTATCTAAAAAGGAAAGAAGCGGCCAGTATCGGGGCACTGTTGAGTATGCTGATCTTTCAGGTGTACGTACTGGAAGCAGGAGTGGGGGGAAAGGCTGCTGAAGGACTCTTACCCCCGAGTTACTTGACTTCTGTTAGTTCTCATCTCTGACTTAGTATTGAATTAAGGTCCTTTTAGATTGAACAGGCAAGAAAGAATGGCCAATTTTTGACATTTGTTTCCTGCTATTAGATTAATACTTTACTTAAAGAAAATTGTTTTTTGATAAATTCAGTCAGAGATCGGCTCTTGCTTTCAGTAGTTCCTTCCTTCGACCCCCTTTCAAAAAACACGAGAAAATGAAAACATGTTTCAGTTGCAAATATTTCATAGGACTTTCTTCATTCAGGACTTTGGTTAAAAATTATTTTTAAATGAATAAATGTGCACTTAAGGGGGGTCACATGAGGACATATATTTAAAATATTGATTATTGAGCTAACTATATGAAATCAACACTAAATTATTTTATCCATTAAAAGTTAATACCAATGTTGCCTACATGTAGCTTTATTAAGCTTTTCTCCTACCTATTGCAACACTAACTTATATTTTTCTACTCTGTATGATTGATGTATAATATTGAGCTTTGGATTAATTCTCAACAACCTGTATTATAATTCAATCAGTTTTTTAAAAATTATCTGCACTGTGATCTCTGCTTCCTTTTGGTAATCTGTCTATATTGTCCAAAAGACAAAAGACTTTAAAAGATAATCTATCTACTTGTAAATCACCATGAGTTCTACTGATTTCATTTCTACATTAGCAGCCGTGGTGGGAATGTCCTTTACTGTTTATTACAATGATCATCCTTAGATTACCATTTATATTTGCGTGTGCCTGCACCTCTCTCATTGTCTTCTTTTCTTTACTCTCTGAAAAATAAAATCTAAAATAAAATGCATCCCAGCTGTCGGAATGAGCCTCTGATCCCCATTGTAGCGTGATAGCCACATTTTGAATTTTATATAATCCAATTGGCCAAAAAGCTTTTATGTTTATAATAGCTACCTATGCTTTTTTAGAAGATTAAAAACTTTCAGAAAATTGTCTTGCAGGTGTTTTATCCTTTCATTGTTGTGAAAATTTATTTAGTTACGACAGAAGTTTCATCACCTTAAATTCCTTAGAATTTACTTACAAACAAAAGTTAACAGTGGTTAAGTTTATAAAATATCCTGGCAGAATAGGATATTTATATATTATTTTATTATTTATATATTATTTTAAAAAATGAAATAAAGTAAAAAAAAAAGAAATTACTCTTTTTTTTTTCTTTAAAGCCCATTTGTTTGAGTTTTGGTAATTGACAAAATGATTGCATGTGAAACATAAGTCTTGCGTAAAGTAAGCTACTCACAACACAGACTAATTACACATTTGGGAGGCGAGGCAAAGACATCCAGAGCTTACTCATGCTGAGCCAAGAACACAGCATTTAATGAAATGAGGGCCATAAAAGGTTCAGCATGAATGCTTTCAGGTCCGACCTGGGCTTCTGGGAAATTGAACGTTGGCCCTGCAGACTGGTGGATTCCCTTGGGCTTTGAAAAGCTGGGTTATTACCACTTGCATGCGTGAATCAAGCACTGCTTTGCAATACAAGAACATTTGTGATTCCAGAAATGGCTCCATTTGGAAAACTCTTAAGCTAATAATATAGATGCCTCCCTAGTCATCCATCTTCCTGCCTCTCCTCCTCTCATGGTAAGTAATTACTTTTAATATTTGTTTGATAAAAATGGCTAGGCTATCTGGCAAAGTCCAACTATGTAGATTCTTCTTTCTAACTCTTGAAATATATTTTTTTCCTTTCAGATAACACTGTGAACAAAACTGAAAGGTCCTCCCATGTTGGTCAATAAGCCATTGCCATTTATGTTCTGTATAGACAAGCTATGTTACCTTATAGTGTTTAGTCCATAGTAGATGCTTGATAAAAATGTGTTGAATAACTATGTTCTGCAAAGATTAACTCTTATCACTTGGACCAGAATGGGTCAGTCTCATTCCTGAATTCTAACAGGTTATTCATTACGCTTCAGAATAGAAATAGTATTACGGAGAACAAAATGAAAGAATGGAGAAATAGGAAAAGAAATAACTGAATGGTAGGGAAAATCAAAATATATATAATTAGGGTGAAAACTTGAAGAACATTTGCCTATAAGAGCCTGAAGAACATTTGCCTAAAAAACAATGGGTTAGTTCAGATAGGATAAAGCATTAAAATGGCTTATAAAAATTAAAAAATAAAAGCAATTAACATTTTGCTCACCATTTGGTTTTATACTTTATTTCTTTTTTTTTTTTTTTTTTTTTTTTGTATTTTTCTGAAGCTGGAAACAGGGAGAGACAGTCAGACAGACTCCCGCATGCGCCCGACCGGATCCACCTGGCACGCCCACCAGGGGCGACGCTCTGCCCACCAGGGGGCGATGCTCTGCCCCTCCGGGGTGTCGCTCTGCCGTGACCAGAGCCACTCTAGTGCCTGGGGCAGAGGCCAAGGAGCCATCCCCAGCGCCCGGGCCATCTTTGCTCCAATGGAGCCTTGGCTGCAGGAGGGGAAGAGAGAGACAGAGAGGAAGGAGGGGGGGGTAGAGAAGCAAATGGGCGCTTCTCCTATGTGCCCTGACCGGGAATCGAACCCGAGTCCCCCGCACGCCAGGCTGACGCTCTACCGCTGAGCCAACTGGCTAGGGCCTATTTCTTTTTTTTATTTAATAAAGATAATGCCTATATACATAATAACATCATTGCAGTGTTTTTCAAACTGAAAACTGTAATTTATTATTTCAATGTAGTGGGTTGTGACCAAAGATTTTATTATTTATTTATTTATTTGTATTTTTCTGAAGTAGAAGCGGAGAGGAAGACAGACTCCTGCATGTGCCCACCCAGGATCTACCCAGCAAGCCCACTAGGGGACGATGCTCTGCCTATCTGGGGCATTGCCCCATTGCTGTGGGAGCCATTCTAGCACCTGAGGTGGAGGCCACGGAGCTGTCCTCAGTGCCTGGGCCTAGTTTGCTCCAATGGAGCCTTGGCTGTGGGAGGGGAAGACAGAGATAGAGGAAGGAGAGGGGGAAGGGTGGAAAAGCCGATGGGTACTTCTCCTGTGTGCCCTGACTGGGAATCGAACCTGGGACTTCCACATGCCAGGCTGACACTCTACCACTAAGCCAACCAGCCAGGGCATGACCAAAGCTTTTAAAAAAATAAATAACTTAGAAAATGCTAGAACCCACTGCACTCTGGGTATTTTCTCTTGAGACATTTTGTGTGTGTGTGTGTGTGTGTGTGCATATATATATGTATATATATGTATGTATATGCATGGAAGTAAAGACAGAAAGGTAAATAGATAATGTAGTTCTGGATACATGATCACAGTGTTTCCATGAATACTGTTGTTTGCATTGTTCACTTATGATTTGAGGTACGTGGTGTAATTTAAACCATGAACAGTTCCATATCTACCACAAATCGGTAGCTATGACACATCACGGTGCCTTCACGGTGGATTTGATGTTGAGGCTGCACTGGGTTGTTGTTTCTCCTAGGAGCAGGAGGTATGGTGTGAAGAGGGAAATCAGACTAGATTTCTTTTAAGGTTCCCGATAACCATGAAACTTTCTTATTTTTATTATTTTAATGTAAAAACAAGTTTGTGTAAAGATTTCAATTAATGACATCTGGCATAGTAGGAATTAAGTGTGGTGCCAGCAATTTATTCATTTGCATATATATATATACACACACACACACACACACACACACACAATCCCACAAACAGACATTCACAGATATGTGTGTATATATAGAGAGAGAGAGATATATATACACACACAAACACATGCTGTTGCTCACTTACTCATATATTAATTCTTTCACTAAATAATCTAGTGCCTTTTTAAAATTGATTTTTAGAGAGAAAGTAAGGGAGAGAGAGAGAAATAGAAAGAAACATTGTTTGATCCATTGTTCCACTCATTCATGCTGTCATTGGTTGATTCTTGCATATGCCCTGACCAGGGATTGAACCTGCAATTTTGGCGTGTCTGGATGACACTCTAACTGAGCTACCAGGCCAGGGATCTAGTGCCTTTTTTTTTTTTTTGAGTCTGCTACTGTTTTTAAACATTAGTGATTTATTGGTAGAAAAGTAAAACAAATCAATGTAAAACTTACCACATTCAAGAGACATTATTTTATAAAAAGCAAGTAACTATTCTGTGTGATAAATGCTATGGAGAAAAATAAAGCAGGATAATGGACATGGGTAAGGTGGTGTTGGGAGGCCCTTAAAGCAATTTTAAACTGAATGGTCAGGAAACACCTCACTGATAAGTTAGCATTCTAACAGAGAATAAAAGGAAGTGAGGGAATAAGGTCTTCAGGAATGTAGGGGAGGAGCATTCAGAGCAAAGGAAAGAGGTGATGCAAAGTACCTGGGGCAGAGGCATGAGGCTGGCACTGAAGGAAAATAGGAAGGCCGCCGTGGCAGGTGCAGGGTGAGTAGAAGTGGTCAGAGAGCAGAGTTCAGGCACTGAGCTTTTGTAGAGTATACAGGACATTGTTAAGGATTTTTCTCTGAATGAGGTGGGAAATCACTAGAAGGTTTTGAGTATTTGGTCTCATAGGAACGCTCTGACTACTGTGTGTTGGGGAATAACCCGAAGAGGAGAAAGCGAGAGCAAGCAGGCACAAAGGAGGCACTGTTACAGAGGGTCAGGTGAGAAGTAATAGTTGAGGCAGGGTGGTAAGAGCCTCTGTGTGTTTTTAAAGTAGGACCTACAGGATGGGTTGGATGCACATTGTGAGAGAAGAAGGGAGTCAACGATCACACTGAGATCTCTTGCTTGAATGTTGGGAAGAAATTGCCATTAACTTGTTCAGTAGGAACAATTTCAAGGGATGATCTATTTGACCATGGTAACTTCAAGGTAAAAGTCCTAATGGAGTTGATCACTAACAGTGGTCGGCAAACCACGGCTCGTGAGCCTCACGCTCAATCAGACTGAGGACGTTTATAGCAAAGGCCAGTTTAAGAGTACCCTAATTAAGTTAGTAACAATGTACCTACCTATATAGTTTAAATTTTAAAAAATTGGCTCTCAGAAGAAATTTCAATCGTTGTACTGTTGATATTTGGCTCTGTTGACTAATGAGTTTGCTGAGCTAGAATATTGGTTATATACATCTCTAGTTTAGCGGAGTGGAGTGGAGATAGGAGTTCGTGACTTGTGCGTGTGTAAATTATCATTAAAACCATGAAATTAGATGAAGTAACTTAGAAAGTGAGGATGAGAGAGAAAACCAAAGGTCAGATGAATAATTCCTAGAACATTCTAGAATTTAGGGATAGTGAAATGAAAAGGAATCTGCAAAGGGGATTGAAAAGGTGTAGACAGTGAAACAGAAAGAGTTACGTCCTGGGACCAAGTGAAGGAAGTATTTCAAGAAGTGGTTCTTAAACAATTGAGTCTAATGCTACAAGAAACATGAAAGGTGAGAACTGACCAGCATCTTTAGCAACATGGAGGTCACTGGTGACTTTAAGAGGAGCTATAAATATACTAGACATGTTTATAGAATATGTTTACATATTATATATTATATATAGTTTTAAAAGAATATATGTATCTAGCATATATACAACTATGTAAGACTAGTTTATATTTCAGTGCCAGTAGATAACCAAGTTTTTTTCTATAGAAATCAATGATGCGAGACAGGGGGCAAGTTGGTAAAAGGTGGATGAGCAGGTGTCTGACTATATGTATAAAATGTATATGTTACATCATTGAAATATACTGTACACATAAGGTTTTGTGATAATTTCATATACTATTCTCACATGATTAAAAGTCTTTGTTTCAATACTATTTTATATAATTCTGTGACTCTTAATAAATAAGAGTACAAAACAACATATGTGTAAGCATAACTGACCTAACAAGTACCACTTGGTAAGCTGCATTTTTCTCCTCGATTCTTATGTAAGCAAAAGGTAGTATTTTACATATGAAACCAATGAATTTAATATTTACCACTTTTCCTACGCTGTTCATGCTACAAAGCTCACACGTCTGCCTCTGGAAAATGAACTGCTATAAAACAAGACGCAACTAAGTGAAGAATTCCCTAGTAGTTCATTCTGACCATCTAGGTGGTCAGTCATGAACCTATGAGCCGAGACGTGGTCAGCTGAAGGGGCTTCTTCTGTGATGCCCTCCTGGGACTTGAGAACATATAGATAAGCAGTCCTGCAGTCCCAGATGCCTCTCTGGATCCTGATAGCCTTAATTGACCTTGACTACATTTGGCAATTATTGATTCAGGGCCATGGTTCTCAACTGGAGGCGATTTTGATCCCAGGAGACATTAGGTAATGTCTAAAGCAGTGGTTCTCAACCTTTCTTTTTTTTTCATGTTTTTTTTAATAATTTTATTTTTTTAATGGGGCGACATCAATAAATCAGGATACATATATTCAAAGATAACAAGTCCAGGTTATCTTGTCGTTCAATTATGTTGCATACCCATCACCCAAAGTCAAATTGTCCTCTGTCACCTTCTATCTAGTTTTCTTTGTGCCCCTTTCCCTCCCCCTTTCCCTCTCCCTTTCCCCCCTCCCCCCATAACCACAATAATACATTATGATCAAGTGGGATTCATCCCAGAATCTCAAGGATGGTTCGGTTAATGTAATACACCATATCAACAAAACAAAGAACAAAAACCACATGATCTTCTCAATAGATGCAGAAAAGGCTTTCGATAAAATACAACACAATTTTATGTTTATTCTCAACCTTTCTAATGCCGTGACCCCGCAATACAGTTTCTCATGTTGCGGTGACCCCAAACCAAAAAATAATTTTGGTGGCTACTTCATAACTGTAATTTTGCTACAGTTATGATTGGAATGTAAATACCTGATATGCATTATGTATTTTCCGATGGCTTTAGGTGACCCCTGTGTTTTGGTCGTTTGACCCCCGCCGGGGTCGCGACCCACAGGTTGAGAACCACTGGTCTAAAGGCTGTTTTGGTTGTCACAACTGGAGAAGGAGCTATGAGTACCTAATGGTTAGTAGCCAGGGATTTTGCTAAATATCCTACAATGCACAGAACAGTCCTTAAAACCAAGAATGATCAGGACCCCAATGTCAGTCATGCTGAGTTGAGGATCCCATACGGCTGGCCCAGTACAGGCGCTAGGACATGAGGCCTGGGCACGTGCAGTGTGAACATCCGGGCATCCATCCGGGGCCCTGCTCTAGGAGTCTCAAGGACTCTGAATCTAGAGACATGACCGCTCATGGCAAAAGATAAGAGATCATGAAAAGATTTTTTTTTTAAAGAAATTTATAAGATTTTCTTTATTATGCCAGGCATGCCTCTTTAGTTTTTTTTTCCCCCCACACTAGATGTTTTAGGTGGGAAAAACAAGGGATACTGCTGACAGAGTGTGGGAAAAGCTCTTGTCTGAGATACAGGAAGCCAGGGAGGGTTTAAGGTCCGATGAGCCATTGCTTTTGGGCTCAGCCTATAACCAAGGTCCTGCATTTGGGGCCCTGATGAGGACTTTATACCTCTTTTTATCGTGCTCCAAAATGTTGTCAGGCAAGATTTGAGTTTAATGTACAGAGCTACTAGTGGAGTCAAGATTATTGGAGGAAGGCACTCAGCATATTGATTTTTTTTTTGTACATTAGGTAAAGGGACATTTATTTCTAAGAGAGGAAATGGCTGTGTTAACTACTGTAATGGCTTCCTTTGCCATTGGTAAGTTTGCTATTATTAGAGACCACTAATTATGGCTTGAGCCCGGTATAACATAAGAAAGATATAAAACACAACTGTAATTGGCTGAAGTATGTGAAATTGCATGGTGTCTTACTATCACTGTAGAAATCTGTCTTGGAATTTCTTGCAGTGAGGTCGAGTCATGGTGATTCACAGGAGTTGAGACTTAGAATAGCAGCTGAGAATCTGACACAGGAACCACCTGTCTGGGCTCCAGAAAGCTCCAACACTGACTGTTCCTACGGGCTGTGAGCATGCTACTTCCACACGCGCAGACATGGTGGTTACTCACGTGCACGCATGGTGTTTACACACGTGCACTCATGGTGCTGTGCACTTCAGTTTCCTCCTCTGTGAGTGGGCACAGTAATAACCCCCAGAGGCATGCTATGAATAGTAGGTAAGCATACTTACTGCTACGTGCACAGCTCTCAGAACCGCCCCGTCAGAGTCAGCACTGCTTTGTTTTTGTTAGATTTGTCTCTCACATATCGGGGACTTAGAAAAGGTAAACTGTAAGTTTAACGTGAAAAGATAACCACGCTATCACCTGGTTTCTATTTTGTTTTTACCACTTCTGTAGTAAATTAAAGGTGTTAGTACACATGGTAGTTGTTGCTCTTTTTTTTTGTTTTTGTATTTTTCTGAAGCTGGAAACGGGGAGAGACAGTCAGACAGACTCCCGCATGCGCCCGACCGGGATCCACCCGGCACGCCCACCAGGGGGCGACGCTCTGCCCCTCCGGGGCGTCGCTCTGCCGCGACCAGAGCCACTCTAGCGCCTGGGGCAGAGGCCAAGGAGCCATCCCCAGCGCCCGGGCCATCTTTGCTCCAATGGAGCCTCGCTGCAGGAGAGGAAGAGAGAGACAGAGAGGAAGGAGAGGGGGGGGGGTGGAGAGGCAGATGGGCGCCTCTCTTGTGTGCCCTGGCCGGGAATCGAACCCGGGACCTCTGCACGCCAGGCCGACGCTCTACCACTGAGCCATCCAGCCAGGGCAGCTCTTACTCAGAATTAAAACAGTTGCCAAAGGAAAACCGATCTGACTGTAGAATGAACTGGAGTGAAGGAATGACTGCAGCAAAGCTTGTCCTCCTCTCACTTTGTCTCTGGGAGGTAAGAAGCCAGCAGCTTCCTAGTCTTTTTTTTTTTTTTTTTTCACGAACTTCTAGTAAGAACTGCTGTTCTTTAATTTGCACTTTAATTCAGTAGAACTTTATTAGACTTAAATTAACCAAATCCCAGAGAGGCCTGGAAACCTAAAATGATTATGAAATGTTATGGATTCTAAATAGGGCATTTTGGAAGACAAAGGCTAATAACTTACATTTAGTATTTAATTCTGGAATTCCAATAGAAAAAAAATACAACTAGTTGGAATCAAATAATGGGATTTTTTCCCCTTCGATAATAATAAAATGAGTTAGTTAAAAGAGTTAACCAGTAATAAGTTTATTAAATTAAGCAATAAAGTTTCATTTCTTTGAAACCACCGACTGTCAAAAATCTTTACAGCTAAACTTTCATTGACAATGAAATTAAATGAAGGAGCTGTTCCTTTAAAGGTTGACATGGGTTCTTTCTATTTTGGTAGGAGTTGAAAACGCCACTCCCAGGGATCTGGCTACCATCAGACCTCCTAATCCTGTTTTAATTATAGGTTCTTTGCTGCCTCTGATTTTGTAGTTGTTATTTTGTGACTGACACGCAGGCATTCACAGTAATTTTTAAAATACGTAATTTGACATCAAAGCCCCTCAAAGTGACCTTAAGATGAGAGCCTCTAGACATAATGATACAGAGGAAGGAACTGCTGACCTAGAAGAAAGTGATGATTCCCAGGGCTATCTCATTTTCAAATGTCCACCCCGGTGGCAGTCTCACAGGGCCACAGCCTTCCGAGGGCTGCAGAAGGGCCATCTGCCGAGCTGGTCAGGTGGCCAGCACTTCCCTATTGCCACTAGAGCATATTTGGAAACATGAGGGACCAAATGTGATTAACCACGGGCTTCTCCCCGGATACCTGAACCCAACGTGTGCCTTTTGCCACCATCCTCTGTATATTTTGAGAATGGCTGTTCTTAGGTCTAGATGTCATTTGTCAATGAGGACATGCATATCTGTTGTGCATTATCATTTTTGTTTAGGTTCGAAGATGGATTACAGGTCTGATATACTACCCAAAGAAGCATTCGTTAGGCCTGAGTTTTGACAAAGTAAATTTTAACTCAGTGATAGCCATTATAAACGACATTTCTGTAACTTTAAAATAACATTTTATTTGTTTCAATGTTCTGTATCCTATTGACAATCTTGATCAGTAGCATTGCTTGTGTGGTAAATGATATGTTTTAAATTATTTAAGCCAGCTATCTCTTCAAAATGTTGTTATATTTCTACTCTAAGTTCTGTTTCTTCACCTGTAAAATGAAAGTGTTACAACCACACTACCTCTCAGGTCTGGTACCCATGCATTCCTGAGTCTGATGCCCAGCCTCTTTAATGATCGAGAATATTCTGCTGGATTTTCAAATACACATGCGATGTTTCAAATGCCATGCCTCGGTCTTGCCAAAGGATCCCCTCTGTTGCCCATCACCAAATATTATTCCCCAAAACTCTTCTGCTACCCGATGGGTGTGGTGGTGGCCTCTTGCAGAGGGAAAAGACCACCCTGTGTCCCTCGGGAGCAGGAAGACAGCTGTTAGAGGGCCAGCCGTCCTGTCTTAGCAAATGTGTCTATGTTTGGCCACAGAAGTGTATAAATATTAACCTGCTCTCTTCCTTCCCCTCGCTCGTTTTCTGTGTGTTTCCCTGACAGAAGGGAGAACCTGACTGCCATGCTCTCTCCCCCGAGACAACTGATCAGCTCACCTTTGAGATCCCCCTGAATGACTCCGGTTCCGCTGGTCTGGGCGTGAGCTTGAAAGGGAACAAATCTCGAGAAACGGGAACCGACTTGGGAATTTTCATCAAATCCATCATCCATGGAGGTGCAGCTTTTAAGGTAGGTAAAAAGGCTGTTTCGCATCAGTGCGAAGGTACTTCGCAGCGACGTGGCTGTTGTGCTCGAAGGCTGGGTGGAGAACGGGTGTGAGGGCTTGAACCATGGGGCTCTCCTGCCGCCGTCAGGAAGTGGGTGTTAGCGACGTGGCTGTTGTGCTCGAAGGCTGGGGTGGAGAACGGGTGTGAAGGCGTGAACCATGGGGCTCTCCTGCCGCCCTCAGGAAGTGGGTGTGTGAACACATCCGGGCAACAGTGGCCTCTTTTCATTCCTTAAGGGGTTAATTTCGTCTCCTAGATGTGGTTCTGCCAATCCATCATGACTAATATTCTTTCTTGCTTTCTTTTTATTACTCTGTTAAAATTACTCTGAGTTTGTAACCTGACAGACTTGAACCTAAAAATATACAATCCAAACTAAAAAGAGAAAGGAAGAAAAAAAAAGTCAACATAAAGGCAGCAAATAAGAAAATTACGCTTTGTAGGAAAGAAAGCACAGTGGAACCTGTGAGTGATTGTAGCATAAACTAAAGGTCTGTTATCACATTTTATGCACTTGAAGATAACCATGGTGAACTTGCAGAAGCTGATATCCACCCCCCCATAAAAGGAAAATATAATCCTGCTCTTTCACATTGGATCGGGAGCGTGACCATAGCTGTTAATACAGTGTTCAAATCCAAGTCCACTGCCTGCTAGCAGGGACCTGCTATGTTCCCATTTCCTCATCTGTAGAATGGGATAATAAACAATAGTTAATCCCCAGGGCTCTAAGAATTAAATAAAGTAATAGAGACAGTGAGATTAAAGCAGTAAAGTGATGACAGAGGGAGACATGTGTGAGCTGATCCTCAGCGCCTGCTGGACAATGAGACTTTCTGAGTAGGAACCCTGCCTTACCTGCTCTCACCCTCTGTAGCAAGATACTTGTCCTCAATATGCCTCAGTTTCTACATTTGTAAAAAGAGTAAAATTAGTAGTGCCTGCCTCCTGGTGCTCTTGTGAGGACAAAAAGAGACATATATAAAATGCCTAGCACAGTGCCTGTGATAAACTTTCAATAAATGTTAGCCATTTTAAAATAATCTTGTATTAATAACATGTGCCATCTGCCACACAAAAGCCAAGAACACCTAGTTTAGGGTTTCTAGCAGCAGCCCGGGTCCTAGAATCCTGGTTTTGTTGAAGCATTCTTCTTCTTCAACTTACCGTATCCCTTTTGTTTAAGACACAGACACTGGGCTGATGTCTTTTTCCTAGAGAGTAAGAAATGCATTGTGGAGAGACAATTCTTTAATGCACTCCTTGGATCAGTTAGCTTTTGTTGCATAATAAATAGTGACAAAATTTTAATGACATACATTAGAAATCCTTTCTTTTCTTCATGACCCTCATGACTCTGCAGGGCCGGTAGAGGGATTCCGATTCAGGGCGTGTCTGTCACACCATAGGTTGACAAGTCTGACCGTGCTCCCCACATTCATGTGTCTTGGCCCAGGAGGCTAGCTTTAGCATGCTTTTATTATGCTGTAAGTTGTCAGAGGGTCCACAGCAATGGATGAATCTTTGTAAGTTCTGGGATCCAAGCAGGCTCACAGGCACTAAACACACACACACACACACACACATGCACACACACATTCATATACAGACATACACAAACACACACACATACACATACACACGCATACACACACACACACACACACACACACACACACACACACACACCATTGGCCAAAACAAGTCATATGGTTGATTCCAAAAGCAGACCAAGGCATGAGGAAACACAATGCACCCATGATGAAGCAGTGGCAAAGTGTGGGTGCAGAGAAGGATGAAGAACTGAGGCCCATCATCCAGTCTGTCAAACTCTCCAATCTGGCTCAGAAATGCAGAACCAGGAGCAGAGGGAAAATAATAGTAATAATGAGAACAGCAACAGATAACATTCATTGTTCTCAGTGCAACTATATGCAGGACAGCATATAATTATTTCAAGTGACTTTTCTGATTTTGTTCTTTACATTCACACTGGATTATTGTCATGTCATTTCATCAAAAGGAAATGGCTGATTGTGGCGGTTGGTGCCTCTCCACATAGTACCTATGTGACTGTGGTCACACAGCCAGGAATCGCTTAAACTGAGCTTGGAACCCAGGCAGCCTGACTTCGGACCCTGTCTATGCTGCCCTGAGAGGAAGGCTCTTTCATTTCTTCTGATCTACACATATTCCTAAAGAGCAAGGACACATGCCCTGCAATTGTCTTGTATCAGGCTTGTCATTTGTAGCCAAGCCATCTAAGCAAGTACTGTGTTTGAGAATGAGTGTTGGTCATGTTTGTGGACATCAGCTTGATATTAGTCTTCTTATTACTAAAGACAGCTCTATTTGCAGAATTTATTCCAAGTAAAATTGAAGGTGAAATAACTCTTTGGAAATTAAAAGCAAACATCTTAGCTTTTTTTACAGGCAATAACTTAAGCTTAAACAGATATTGGAGAGCTGGTTTAATATGTATATCCATGTTTGTGAGAGTGAACATCTCCTTACCTAAGCAGTTTCTAACAGTCCTGTTTCTTGAAGAAAGATTTCACTTTCCATTTATGTAGATTTCTTTTCCTGATGCTGGTCTGCTGAGTCAGACGATCACACCATTAAGAAACACTGGACAGCATATTTATAGCTGATCTTAAACAGTAAGAGGCATCAATCATGAATTTAGCCTTATTGTGGATGTTTAGTATCCATTTGTCTTGTTTACTTTTTTGCAGTGTAAAGGGTAGAGTCCTAAGCATTACCCACGAGAAATCTGATTAACTAGGAAAAAAAGAAAGAACTTCTCTGTTCTTCTTCTGTCCTTGTAATCCACTGTTACTCCTCAGAAAAGTGCCCCCCATTCTGTCATTCAGGATTATGTTTTACAAAAATTGTTTTGAGACTTTTTTCCTGTCTCTGTTTAGAGGACACAAATGTAACAGACTGCACATCCCTGGGCCAAAGGGGAGGTAAGCACAGGGGGGACATCACTTTAGCATCTGGCCCAAGGTTTTTACCTGAAATCGACAAAATAATGGTTCTGCCAGAGCACAGTCTTTTTCTCCTGGCCCTTTATACCACTAATTGGTTCTCAAGGTGTTTTTTTTTTTTTTCCCCTTTAGGGAAGGTGGGTTTTCAAAACAAAACTACTTTGAAAAGTATGACCAAATTCTTCCTGTAGATTCTGTGTGCTGTATTCTCCTGGGGACTTCCGCTGGTGTAAGCAAAGATAGGCTACCTCTCGCCAGATGTAAAACCCCTGAGTGACTGTGACTATAATTGAAGGCCTCTTTATTATTTTTTTTTCACCCTTACTTTTCAGGGGACTGCTTTCTATCATTTCAACTGTTATTTGAGTTATTTCTAATGGAGAAGTAAAAACTCTATTTAAAACCTAAGAGCATCTAGCTACCTAGGATTCCCTCTTGGAAGTGAATCCCTCGGCAAACAAAATAACATTTTTTTCCTCTATTCAGAATTATCCAAGTGCTTAAATATTTAAATTCCAGCCAGGAAGTCCGGAAACTCTTCCCTGCTCACGTTAGGACACAGTGTTTGCCATTTCAGACTGCTTTTGCATCTAGAGTCCTCTGCTGACCCCTTTGAAGCATCCCTTTGAGCTTGCTTGGCAATGTAAAAAGGGACCATTGACCGTAACAGTCAAATACAATGCGAAGTATTAATGCTAACATGCTTAAACAAGAGCACACATTACTGCATGTCTGTAGTTTCACTTCGGTTTCTGTCCTGAAGTGCGGGGCAATTGCTTCCAGAAATAATGGATACTGCATACAAGTATGTGTGTTAACGTCTCGTGACCCAAAGACTGTGAATGGAATAAAATTAGTATGTCATGAGGACGCTTTTCTAAAATTTTACTTTCGTGATTGAAATTTAATGTGCTGTTGTTACTGTGAAAAGAAACATTGTCTTTGTTGCAGTTAGAAAAAAATACCTTGAGGAAAAATACTCTCCTTTTTCAAAAGCCACATAAAAAAAGGTGGTTTTTTTCATATAAAATCCTGATTTTCAGACTGAAGACCTTACATATTTTCATTCTTATTTGCTAAACACTTTGAATTCTAAAATTAGTGACTTTTTTTTGCTTTGCTTTTGATATACTATATTAATTGAACCATTTTTTGGAGAAAATGCATTTTTACATCTATTGATTGTACTAACTTAAACTTCTTATTTTTTTTTACCTTAAGAATGAATCAGGCCCTGGCCGGTTGGCTCAGTGGTAGAGCGTCGGCCTAGCGTGTGGAGGACCCGGGGTTCGATTCCCGGCCAGGGCACATAGGAGAAGCACCCATTTGCTTCTCCACCCCTCCGCCGCGCCTTCTTCTCTGTCTCTCTCTTCCCCTCCCGCAGCCAAGGCTCCATTGGAGCAAAGATGGCCCGGGCGCTGGGGATGGCTCTGTGGCCTCTGCCCCAGGCGCTAGAGTGGCTCTGGTCGAAACATGGCGACGCCCAGGATGGGCAGAGCATCGCCCCCTGGTGGGCAGAACGTCGCCCCATGGTGGGCGTGCCGGGTGGATCCCGGTCGGGCGCATGCGGGAGTCTGTCTGACTGTCTCTCCCTGTTTCCAGCTTCAGAAAAGAAAAAAAAAAAAGAATGAATCAAAATTAGAAAATATATATTCTAGAATAGTGATATTTTTAAAAATTGAGGTAGAATATTAATATAGCAAAAACAAATACCACAGAGTCTAATTTTTTTATTCAAATATACTGACTTTAAAGTAGAATGTATCTTATACAACCTTGAAATAATAGGGTAAAATTAAAATATAAAGATGATTTTTGCACTCTATCAGTGGATAGAATGTCATGCCAGCATGCTGAGGTCATGGGTTCAATCCCTGGTCAGGGCACATATAAGAAGCAACCAGTGAGTGTACAATTAAATGAAACAACTGAGTAGAATAACGAGTTGACTCTTCTCTCTCTCTCCCTCCCCCCTCCCTTCCCCTCTCTTTCTTTCACTCTTCCTTTCTCTCAAATCAGTGGAATAATTAAAAATAAAAAGACAATTTTTACTAAGGGGAAAAAAATATCATATATCAGATAGATTATTTAAGAGCTCTTAAAGAGAAAGAATGAATTAAAGAATACCTGTTGTCCTCTAGAAATTTAATTACCGGTATCCAGGTTTTGTGCTTAATAAATACTACTTGATGATGATGAAATTAAATGAAAGAAAAATGCCTAACATAGCTAATTGCAAATGCATGTACTCAGAATATGAAATAGACATAATTTAAATGATTTGGTTTTTGTGTGCATAAGAAATTCAGATACTTCCCTCTGAGAGATGCAGAATTTTATCATCTGTACTATTTAGTAATTGATAAAAGAAAAAGTTTTATCTAATACAAGCAATCTTCCTATTTTTAAAATGACTAAAATATGGACTTGGGGAGAGACTGCACAGTTCTAGAATTTCTGGGAACATGGGGCTTGATTCTAAATCTCCAAATCTCTTCATGATAAAGAACATTTAATAGCATCCAAGCTCTTCACAGGAGTCCAGTAGGAGTTCCCAGCATGAGTAATTTCTATCTCCATCTCTGCTGGTATCTATAAATCATGTGACAGATCTATAATTAATGAATTCAAAGGAAGATAAAAGAGACAGCATTTTAAGGAACACTAATGTTGAATGATTTCTTGAACTATTCATTTTTCTTAAAACTGATAATGTTTTCTACTGGTAGAGAACTGTAAAGATTATTACCAGTAGTCATGTCTTCCAGATTTTTACCTTTGACTAGAGGACCAGGCAGTGAGAACATGTAAATAAGCTCCCTTGCAAATACTTAATTGTTAGAAGCCAAACTTGAACATTTCACCCTAATCACAAAAATATTATACATCTTATGGGCAACTAAAAGAAAAAACTTTACCAGGAAAAATTCATACTCACTGTTTATCCATTTAGAATTTTACCTTAAAAAATGAAATTACTAATTTAAAAATGAGAAAAATATTAATTATGTTAACCAAATTCTTTTTTTTTAATTCCAAAAATGTTAATATATGTTAATTCATAAATGAGAAGCTTGGCTCTGGTCAGTTGGCCCAGCTGTAGAGCATCAGCCTAGTGTGTAGATGTCCCAGGTTCAATTCTTGATCAGGGCACACAGGAGAAATGACTGTCATCTTCTACACTCCTCCCCTCCTCTCACCCCCCTCCCACAGCCATGGCTCAAATGGTTTGAGCAAAGTTGGCCCCAGGTGCTGAGGATGGCTCCATGGCCTCTCCTCAGGTGCTAAAAATAGCTCAGTTGCCAAGCAACAGAGCAGTGGCCCCAGATGGGCCCAGTATCTCTGTTAGGGGGCTTGCCAGGTGCATCCCAGTCAGGGCACATATGAGAGTCTGTCTCTCTGCCTCCCTACCTGTCACTTAATAAAAAAAAAAAAAGAAAGAAAGAAAAGAGTGAAGTGCGGCTATATGAATTTTCTGCAGTAGTAAATATTTTATAAATATGTAATATTACTTTTAAAATCCCACAACACCAGCATCAATCATTACTTTTCTTATTGACCTTTATTACTCTCACATTTTAAAAAATTTATTAATCTTAGGGAAAAACAGAGAAAAAGAGGGAGATAGAAAGAGAGAGAAACATCAAGTTGTTTTCAATTTATTTATGTATTTATTGATTGATTCTTGTATGTGTCCTGACCAGGAATTGAACCAGCAACCTTGGCATATCAGGCCTACACTCTAACCAACTGAGCTACCCGGCCAGGTCCTGTCATTCTCACATTTTTATTTCATGCATGAACAAGCAAATGAAAAAGAAGTTTATACCATGCTAGATAAAATTTTAGAACTCTACATCAATTTGATATATTTTTTTGGACTTCATGATTATGTCAGTAGGCTTAAAAAAAGCAAAGAGTTGATAAACCAAATCATAAAGGAAAATATAATCTACAAAAATTGATATTCCAAGATGATGATACTTTGAATCTGAAAACAATATCTTTCACCTAGGAAGCTATATCCACCTTCATGGTAGATATTGATGGGAGCTTAGAATATGTTCAAAGTTTTGTTCTAGACACTCTGCTTTGGGCCCATTTTTCTTGTGGCCAGGCTTTTAGCAATCATAGCACAAATGAGAATACCATTTATTTATTTTTAAGTAAATAAATAAATTTCAATAATTGAAGAGGCCTCTGAGATTCAAATCTCGTTAGGCATTCACGCAGAATCTTTCTGATTCATGTATAACACACACACACACACACACACACACACACACATATATATATATATATATATATATATATATGCCTTAGTAAGCTCTTTATTATCCAGTTTTCTCGGCCCAAGTAAATTGAGAACAGAAAATCAGAAAGGAGATAGGAAGGGATGAGAGAAAACTAAAATGACAGGAGACAGAAAAACTGTAAAACAAGCACAGACCACTATTACTGCATCATAGGCCAATGAGTATTTGTGATGACTCGAAATCACTGCTTCTGAAGCTGAGGAAATTGTAAGATTCAGTAATGACAATAATAAAGGCTGTAACTTATGATGTATTTATTTATGTCCCATGTTTACAGGAGGTGTTCAAAATGAAAAAAAAATTATAATACATTTTGAAAACATTACATCAGAATGGTTTTGCGTTTATTATGAGGCTCTAAAAATATACTCTCCAGATATATATTTTTTAAATGTCTCATATGCCACAGGTGCTGAGTAAATGGTATGTTGCTGGAACTGCACTGGTTTGCTACTTAGAAATGGAGCGAGCCTTTTATGATAATAATGGAATTAGATAATACAATTTAAAAATTTTTGTAGCTGTTTATATGCCGATGTATCCAAGCCAGCCTGGATTCACAAACCCTTCAGTTTGTAAATTAAACAATTTGTCTATTGCAGTTGAAACTTATACCAGGCCCAAAGCACCTGAATGAAATATTTTTCAAGTGACTCAATTTAGCAAGTATTTCTTGAACATCTGCAGTGAGTTATGCAATACATAATAGACTGGAGACAGAAACTTAACACAACTCATTCCATAATCTAGGGAAGTGGTAGTGTAATAACTATATAAACAACTCTAATATGATCAGGGTTATGGTAGACAAATATAAAAGTATCATGAGTGTTGAGGTGACGGAGCAATTAATTCTGAATGTGGAGAGAAGTGTGAGTGGATGGCAGTTGCTGAGCCTGTTATAAAGGCTAAAGAAATACTCAACGGGTGAGCAGGAATGCAAAGGACGTTTTGGACAGAAGGAAGGGTGTGGGTCAAGCCACCATGATGTGTACACCATGGTGTACACAGAATGTAATGTATTCTCCCCCAAAAGTAGATCTCCAATTGGGGAAGAATGCCCCATTCATACTGGTTGAAATTGTCATGGAACAGATAACGTAAAGCATTGGCTAATGTAGGTAGTTAGTCTTCAAGCTAAGAATCTACGTGCTTCCACTCTTACCAGCTTTCTTTATTCCACTTCTTTGTTTTAAAACCTGTACTTAAAATCTTGAATTATTTTGTTCCTTTCATTGCTACTGTTTTTATATGAAGTTAAATGATTTCAGTCTGGAATGCAAGGTTCTTTTCTAGATTGGGATATCCTCTTCCCCCCCCCCCCTAAAGTACGATAGGCGGAGGTTGCCATGGAGTGCTTTTAGGACCTCGAGAAGGATTTTTTTGGGATAGTTCCCTCCCTCAGTCAGGTGCCATCCTGCCTGGATGCCCCGCCCACTCCAGGGAAGTCCTTCTCTGCAGTGGGAAGTCAGGCTCCGGAGTTTGGGCCCTGGCGTTGATGCTATCCCAGAAGGCTTTACCGAGGGCCCCTTTGGAAACATGCAGAGGCAGGAGCCGACATCTGGTCATGATTAATCCTCTCAACACCGTGGCCTAAGGCAGACTGGCTTTGGGCCCCAGCCAGCTACCCCTGGGGAAGCCAGTGCACTCTCTCATGCTTGTCTCAGGTTTTGCGGAGGCTGGGTCTTTACCGTGGCTTTTTTACTTTCCCCTTCACAGTCATGAGAACTGTAGAGGTAAAGGAGTCTCACAAAAAATTGGCCCAAAGAGGTGGATTAAGCCATATAGTGTCACCAATAAGCATGGCAGAAGTACTACCCAGGCACCACTGACTACAGTGGGACCTGAACTACAAGGTCACTGGATCCCCTGGAAATCATGCTTCAGTGGGCACTTGAAACATCCTCCCGATGGCCCCCCTCCAAAGAATGACCTGGCCCAAACGCACAGCTGTGGAGAAACCTTGGTGTAAATGTTTATTTTTAACAGGTGAGAATCTGTAGTTTTTATTAGATTCTCAAAGGAATCTAATAGCCCAAAAAGGACAAGAATGACTAGCAGAGTAGTTGAAAACATGGACCACTCCATTGAAAAAGTCAGCCCTGGTTCAAATCAGCTTTTAGAAATGTGACTTGTAATAATGCATTCCACTGGCCTGATCCGTTTATAAAATGGGGCAATAGTCCCCAGTATAGAGGATTGTTGTAAAGATTAAATTGTCTGATTCAGGTAAATAATTTAGCATAATAACTACACAAATTAGAAAATCATTAATAATTATAGTCCCTTTAATCATCTCTGGAACTGTGATGTTAGAAGTAACATAGCATGACAAGTACATGTCTGACTCAAAAACAAGTAGACCTGGTCATGTTGTACCCTTTAACAAGTCATTTAATTTCTCTGGGCCTCCTTTTTATATCTCTTGAATAGCAAAGAGTAATAGCAAACAGTTGTCATAAGAAATGAATAAGAGAACATTTGCAAAATATTGGCACAAGGACTAGACTATATTAGGTGTTCAGTTAAAGGGAGATGGAAGAATTCAAACATCCCGTCTCCTAGTCCATGCTTCCTGTTGCATTAGACCTGGGTGAGGCTGATGAGATTTGAAGCCATCCCAGGACATGGAGAAAACCTAAATCTCATACTAATTTTTATTTGCCCTAAAGTGCCCTGAGCAAGTTACTGCCTATCCTAACTCTGTTCCCCTCCCTCTTTCTTTTTCCTCTTTTGGAAATTTCCTGTGCTCCCTCCTAGCTTGAGGGTAGATACAGTGCATTATGGGGCTGCCAGAGGTAAGAGAGTAGTTGTAGGAAGGAAAGTGTCTTAGTGTGTTCAGGCTGCTGTAACAAAATACTGTAAAGTGGCTGGCTTATAAACAGCAGGAATTTATTTCTCACAATTCTGGGGGCTGAAGCCCAAGATCAAGGAAGGCACCAGCAGATTTGATGTCTGGTGAGAGCCCATTTAGTTTGATAGATGGGCATCTTGCTATAATCCCACATGGCAGATAGAGCAAGGCATCTCTCTCTTAGGACCCTTTTTAAAGGTACTCATCCCATTCACGAGGGCTCCATTCTCATGATCTAATCATCTCCTCAAGGCCCCACCTCCTAATAACATCATGTTGGAAGCTAAGATTTTAACATACAAATCTGGGGGTATGGGATAAAAACATTCAGTCCTATAGCAGAAAGAGATTTTTTTAAAAAACAAATTTAAGCATGGCCCAGATGATAATGAAATAAATATCCTAAGATTACTGAGGAATATCCTAGACAGTTGAATTCACTTAAATAACCTCAGTTGATGAGGGTTAGCATCTTCGTGCTCAAGTATTTACTTGAAGATAATATTAATAGAAAAAATAAACATAAAACACTATTTTTCCTGACAAAATTATTCCAAAACAGAGTAGATATACACAATTTTGAGCGATATTTGATGACTGAGGAATAATGAGCTCCTTGCTGAGTCAACCTCATTGTAGATGGACCCTAGATCTGACGTGTATGTACCTGGACCTGGATGGGTGGAGAGGTTTTCTTTCTTTGCTGAGTCAACCTCAGTGTAGATGGACCCTAGATCTGATGTGGATGTACCTGGACCTGGATGGGTGGAGAGGTTTTCTTTCTTTGCTGAGTCAACCTCAGTGTAGATGGACCCTAGATCTGATGTGGATGTACCTGGACCTGGATGGGTGGAGAGGTTTTCTTTCTTTGCTGAGTCAGCCTCATTGTAGATGGACCCTAGATCTGATGTGGATGTACCTGGACCTGGATGGGTGGAGAGGTTTGCTTTCTTTGCTGAGTCAGCCTCATTGTAGATGGACCCTAGATCTGATGTGGATGTACCTGGACCTGGATGGGTGGAGAGGTTTTCTTTCTTTGCTGAGTCAGCCTCATTGTAGATGGACCCTAGATCTGATGTGGATGTACCTGGACCTGGATGGGTGGAGAGGTTTGCTTTCTTTGCTGAGTCAGCCTCATTGCAGATGAACCCTAGATCTGATGCGGATGTACCTGGACCTGGATGGGTGGAGAGGTTTTCTTTCTTTGCTGAGTCAACCTCAGTGTAGATGGACCCTAGATCTGATGCGGATGTACCTGGACCTGGATGGGTGGAGAGGTTTTCTTTCTCACTCCCTCTTCTCCTTTGATTCTTTGCTCTTCCATCTCCCAGCACAGTCTCCTGTATTTGCATCTTTTGTCATCTGACTGGCCTTTTTATAGGATTTATAGGCTTTTTTTTTATAGGATTTATCTCCTCTTCCAGGAGATAGCATGTATTGTATTTCCCCATGTATAAGACACACATTAATTTTGGGGCCTGAAATTTGGGGGAAAAAAAGAAAATTTACATAAAGTTATTAAACTCAAGTTTTATTCATCATAAAATTTATACAACTCCCCATCTGTGTGAAAAAGTGAGAAATGCAAGTAAAAACATCTACAAGTATTGTATAGGACACAGCCAGATTTTAGACCCCAAATGTTTTGGAAAAGGGTGCATCTTATACATGGGGAAATATGGTAACATATTGTCCTTGCTGGGTTTTTTTTTTTAGATATAAGAGGAGGGGTGATAGTGAGGCAGATTCCTGCATGCAACCTGACATGCCGGGATCAACCTGGCTATGCCGTCTGAAGCCAAGGCTTTAGTACCAAGCTATTTTTAGTGCCTGAAGTTAATGCACCCCAAGGGAGCTATCCTCAGCACCCAGGTCCACACTTGAACCAATTGAGCAACTGGCTGAGGGAGGGAAAGAAGGAGAGAAGGGCAAGGGCAGGAGGAACAGATGGCCACTTCTCCTGTGTGCTCTGACTGAGAATCGAACCCAGGACGTCCATATGCCAGGTGGACACTCTATCCACTGAGCCACCCACCAGGGCCAGAACCTTGCTGGTTCTGAAAGTCTTTTTTTCCTTGAAGTACGGCTTTAGGGACTAGTCATGGTCATCTCTGCAGAAGCCGGAATGATTAGTGAACAGCTAGTGCTGAAAAGTCAGGACTTGGGCTCTTCTGATCCAGCTGTGACCTTAACTGACTGAGCAAGTTCTTATCTAAGTGGCTTCTCCTAAGAGGAGTCAAGAAATGATTTCTCATCCTCTTTGGCCATTACATTATTTATCTGTATACAGGAGAAATTGCACAAGATGACCTGTAAGGGTGCTTCCAGCTCTAAATTCTGTGATTATATTTTAAATGTTAGGACAACATAGTGCTTAGTGACATCACCATTAATGAAATTACCTATCATTTATCTTATAAAGAAAAAGTACAAACTAATAGCAAGACTAGCCAAGCCTGGAAATGAGAGTGGGTGGATTTTATCATGCCCACAGCTCTACAGTGATACTTGTGAAGAATGCAAATGTCTTCTGAAAAAAAATCCCAACTGCCCTGGGTGACCTGACCTGCCTTTTTGTTTGGGATTTGGATATAGCAAACATGTTCCACTTCAGTGTTGTTCTGCATGCTTGAGAGTTGGAATGTAGCTGAAAATAAAAACTCATGCTTAATACCTGTTGGTAATAGATTATTTTACAAAAATCAAAATCTTATATCTCCTTATCTCTTGTTTCTTCACGCAAACCTCGTCTCATACTTCACAGAGAAGGTTCACAGGTTACCAGGTTGGATCTCACTCAGATTTCATTTCCTTCATTCTACAGATATTCATAAAGTTTCATCTTTATTTTGCTTCTTTGTGTTATAGAGGATGAGGTGTACTGCCAAGACTAAGCCTCAACAAATCCAACACTAGACCTCATTTCCTGTTAACAGAGCTCGGATCTTGATCCAACTCTTCTGCGTCTTCCTACTCTTTAAAAACCACACACCGGTCTCCAGTCATCCTAAGAAGATTTTTAGTGACCCTCCTAACCTCCTTCTCAAGATCCAGCCCAGTAGTCCTCCTTCCATTAAACACCGACATGGAATAATTTCTCAAGTTATGTCTCACTTCACAGGACTGAACCATTAGAGTTGTTTTTGTTTTACCCCCATTTCCAGTAACATTAATCTTATTCTTCACGCACCTCCCTCGAAATAGATAACTGAAATAAAGGGATTTCTTTCTTGTTTGGCCTTTCCTGTAAATCTCATTTCCAGATTTGCTCCAAATTAGGGTAAAGGTTAAGTGGAGTGGGAAAACAGGAGGAAGGGAGGGGACATTACTCTGTCGGGGCAGCCCACTCAGACATTTTACAGCTCAGATTGTATACCCTCTCTATCGATCCCACCCAGCCTTGCATCTCAATTTCTTCACCAAGAGAGCATGCGCTGCTTTGGGCGGCCTCCGCCACCCTCTGTGGCCAACACCCTCTCTGGCAGGTGGTATGTGCAGTGAGTCTCCAGGAGGACCTTAGCTCTCCAGAACGGCTTTCAGCACTCACCTTGTTCCCTGCTGTCAACAGGGGAACTTTCTTGGACCGGCTGCTACTGCATTAGTCAAAGCATATCAACCTGTCCGCAGGATTTCTCTCCCCGAGCTGTGGGGTTGGTCCTGTTGTTCACTGTCCGTCTGGTTTCCTCCTTTCTTAAGGGAGTAGTTTTCTTTCGCATTTCATTCTGCTAATTTGAACATGGATCCCAGATACTTCCAACTGCAAACACTCTTTAACATTTTCATTTCCCTGTTTTAGGGGTGCACAACTCAACTGTAGTCTAGAGAGGTGTCAGAAGGGAGTTCCAGCAGAGAGACTGAAGAGACAAGGGTCATGAAACTTGATCTTGGGTTCGTTTGTCTCTGACTTGCCTTCGTGACTTGGGGCAAGTTACATTACTTCCCTGCCTCAGTTTCCTTATCTGTCAAATGTAAATAGAAACATTAAATCTACTTAACTTCTAGGTGTTCTGTGAGAATCACTTAAGATAATTGATGGAAAAAATCTCTAGAAAGGTATATTGTGATACACACCTACTGTTACTTTGGTAAGTTTGTCCATAGCAGCAGCAGCAGCAGCAGAACATCCCAGACATTGCTTCTGTGCCTCATAGCAAGGAATTTCTTTCTTAGTGGAAAACAGGTATAAGACATAATTATTGTCTCTAATCTGACTGTCAACATTGTAAGCATTTCTCCCCCAGGCTGCCTGTTGGAGAGATACACTGTGGTCCCTTCAAGTTCTTTTGTTGTTGGCTGGCTACTGATAGACTCCCATTTGCCAGGGATTCTGGCTGAAGATGACCGGGGCCTGGGATTGAATCAGGCAGTCCCGGGGCTACGAACAAGACAGGTTCTGTCGGTTTGCTCTTACGTTGAATTTGTGTGAAGCTGGAACAGGTACCTATGAAATGCAACTTAGAAGTTTGTCTTAACATAGTATTTATTTTACCTTTCTATGCCTGTAAATCCTCAAACATTTTCAGAGCTACAGAACCTATCTCGTTTGTAACCTGGGGACTGCTTACCCACATGCTGAGGTTCCAGGGGTCTTCAAACTTTTTATAAAAACCGCCCACTTTTGCAGTGCTGGTCAACCTGGTCCCTACCGCGCAACAAAACAGTGCTGTGATTGGCCCACCCTGAAAGCTGGACCGCCCACTAGTGGGCGGTAAGGACCAGGTTGACCAGCACTGCAAAAGTGGGCGGTTTTTATAAAAAGTTTGACGACCCTACTTACTCATCAGTCATGACTTCCTTGCAAAAAGCTTGACAGTCAGTCACCTTTCTCAAGCTTCTCTGCCAGAAGACATCACAGCAAATGGGTCCTTCAGCACACACCTCTGTGTTCTTTTTTTTTTTTTCTTTGCATTTTTCCGAAGCTGGAAACGGGGAGAGACAGTCAGACTCCCGCATGCGTCCGACCGGGATCCACCAGGCACGCCCACCAGGGGGCGATGCTCTGCCCCTCTGGGGCGTCACCCTGTTGCGACCAGAGCCACTCTAGCGCCTGGGGCAGAGGCCAAGGAGCCATCCCCAGCGCCGGGGCCATCTTTGCTCCAATGGAGCCTTGGCTGCGGGAGGGGAAGAGAGAGACAGAGAGGAAGGAGATGGGGAGGGGTGGAGAAGCAGATGGGCGCTTCTCCTGTGTGCCCTGGCCGGGAATCGAACCTGGGACTTCCGCACGCCAGGCCAACGCTCCACCACTGAGCCAAACGGCCAGGGCCACACACCTCTGTGTTCTTTTGCATACTATTATACTAGCAACTTTTTGATTGTATTAGAGAAAATTACATAAGAATTTTTTGCAGCACTATTCAATAGAACTAGCAACGATATCAGAAGATACATTACTACTGTCAAGAACACGACATTTAAGCATGATGTCTCTCTGTTCCTGAAAATACAAACCTGTGTTTTAAGTGTTATGACCACTTCCTTTTGTTCCCAAGCCCCCTCTCCTGGGGTTAGCAACATGGTCCCTGCCAGAGCGAACAGCAGAATCAGACAAGGCGAGCATACTTGCCAAGGATTTTGGTAAGAGGCATTATACAAATAAATGTCTAAATTATTGCATCTCAGAACTCAAAGATTTCCAAAAACTACTTTTACACAATTCATTATGGTTTATATTTGTGACTATTTGATAAGCTCCAGAACCTTTTTCTGCTGTAGAAAATAAATCATTCAGAATAGCCGAATATCTTTCTTTTTCCATATTTAAACTTGAACTCTTCCCTGAAATAGCCGCATGTCATCACCATGCTTTTCTCTGTTTAACTGTTTTTCTTTCCACTGCTCTAGGATGGTCGTCTGCGGATGAATGACCAGCTGATTGCAGTTAATGGGGAATCTCTCTTGGGAAAGTCCAACCACGAAGCGATGGAAACACTTAGGAGATCGATGTCCATGGAAGGAAACATACGAGGAATGATCCAACTGGTGATTCTGAGGAGGCCGGAGAGACCGATGGAGGTGAGCAAATCTTCACTTCCCTCAGCAAATTCCCCAAACGGCCACCTGAATATGCAAACTTCCATCACTAGTATGGTAGCGAGCCTTCTTACTGATTATGAAATTGGAAAAATATGCCCCAGAAGTTCTCTTGACTGATTTATGTGGTGAACAGGTGGTTGTATATTTTAGGCATAACTAGAAGGTGTAAAAATGTGCATATAAAGTAAGTAATTTATCAAACGTAACAGGCCCATATTTTCTAGTTCTTTTCCCAGAAATTCCTAGAGCTGTGGACTTTATGAATAAGGCTTTATTCACATAATAAATTGTTAAAGTATGTACTTTTTGATTGATGCGCCAGCAGTGTTTATACCTTAGTTCTTAATCGTATATGTACAATGCTTTATGGGAAGACCGTTAAAATGCAATGAGCTGTCTATATTCTCCCTCGTAATGCACACATAGATAGTATAGAACTGAGTTTTAAGTAATTTAAAATTTGATCTGTTAGGGAAGCTGCTTGGTTCATATTATTAAATGTTTTTAATTAAATAAATTTATGTGAAATATTTTATTATGTTTTCTTTATGGGTTGTTTTAATGTAAGGAATAGTTTTACCTATACTTGAAGTTCCAAGCATAAAATATTCTTGAATGCTTATATTTCTAAACATTTCGCTTACAGTTATATTATTATATTTATATTAAACAATTGTATTATCATATTAAACAATTATGTGTTATATTATCCAATTATATTAACATTTTTCTCTTATATATGAGATTTTATTAAATGCTATTCAACTTATTTTAAGAAAATATAAGAAGAAAACATTCATAGTAGTTTAGAATTAAGAAAAGCACCAACAAATCACGTTTTCTAGGACAAATCATATTTGTATCATATAATACAATAATAAGCAAAGTTAGACTACTATTAGACATGAATACTAATATGAAATATTAGTTTTAATAAAAAGTGCAATTTAAAAAAAATAAAGGCTTTCAAGTTAAGAAGAGAAAAAGGTAGTTTTGGATTATTAGAGTTAAAATCCCAGGTTGGCTATTTTCTGGCAACATGAAGACATTCATAGCTGAGTTCTGGGTACCTGTAGATGACAGATATTCTATCTATTTCACCCCTTCATGTATCCTCATTGCCCAGCATGTCACAGCATTTAGTAAATATTGTGGAATGAATGAATAAAGCTTACATCTGAGACCTGCTTCATCTGAGAGGGTAAGCTGAATCTCGTAAACATAAACTGCATCTTACGTAGTTATATTATCAGCTATTGGAGAGCAGTGACTGTACCTTTTTACTCCTCCGTACATAACCTTGTAAATGTTAAATAAATGTAAATTGGCCAATTACTGGAGACTATATATAATGAGCCAACTTGATTTCAACATTTGTGTCTGCTTAAGTGACAGAGAGACTTCCATGAATATTTAATGGATTTTACTTATGTATGGTACTTAAAAAACTCCTATCTACTGCTTCCATCCAGGAGAGACTTGGCTCCTTCCTGGTTTAATTTGGTTCTTACTCTGGAGCCTTAAGACATCGTGGGACCCAGTTGTTGGGGACAGATGTCAAGGATGACCTATCTGGGCATGTGTATTTGATCTCACTTAAAATTTCTTGGGAAAAAGATACCTCAACCAATACAAAAATCTAGAGGACACTGCTATACAGTACCATACCTGTGCAGATAGCAAAAGTTAAAAAAATATATATATATATATATGTTTGTTAGGACTTAGTTTTCCCCCACTTCTCGTCTTCCTTAATTTTATGTATTTCTTTAAAACATATGAATGCTTAGTAGATAAGTGTTCTGTGTTTTGGCTCATCTAGTTAAGACATTGTATTATTTTTCATTTTCCTATATTTCAGACTTTTTCATTTTAATCCTTATACTCTAGGCTGGGTTGACAGTTGAACTATTAGAAAAAAGTACTAAACTTTCCGTTTGTTGCCCATCCTCAGAAATGCCTTGTTAATAGAGTTCCCTGGGGAATCAGTTGTGAATAAGAAATGGGACAAAAAAGCAATTTTTATGAGGACATTTAAACAAGAGCCATTTTTCGTTTTCTTAATATTTACATGCTTTCCATGGGGGGATAAGCAGGCATTTTACTCTCTCAGCTATTGAGATTCTCTGTGGTACCCATGAAGATTAAAGAACACTTTTTCATGCAAAGACAGCTAATCTTTATTAAATTGAAAAAATAATCTGCAGCTATTTGATCTCCCATACCTGTGTCTTACTATGTCAGAGCACATGTCGTGCACCCAGGTTTTTGGTGTACTCTCCTGTGGAGCAGTAGCCAGCCCCAGGTACAGTCACGAGGCACATGTAACCTAGGAAAGGGGCTCTGTACTGCTCCCCCAGTCAGGCAGCTCCCTTAGACTTGGCAAGAATGCCGTAATGGTTACTTGAACCTTATATTGATATAAAAATTGAAGAAGCTACTTAAAGAAAGTCAAAATATATAGTTGTTGGGGTATTTTCCCACATTACCCAGATGTACAAGGTACATAAACAGTTTTGATGAGGACCTCGTGAAGAATACATAATGAGCCCCTGATTGAATCAAAACCATTTTAAACAGAAACATGTTTTGCAGAGGATGAGCTTGAGGTTCAATTGTAATTCTATTTGAGCCTGGAGACTTGGTGTTAAAAAAAAATAGGTTATGACCTGTTTTTTTGTGGGGGTTTTTTTTTTCCCCCTTCCCAAAACCACTTCTCTTTCTGCTGCAAAACTCATCTGGGTAGAAGCAGAATATGTTTAAAAATCCATTATATTTTTTGTTGGCTGGGACACTAATGGGGGTGCTCCACAACAGCTCTATTTTACAGGCTGAATACTTTAATTAGGCTGGTTACTGATCAGTTGTTGGGATATCGATTGTGTCATTTATCAAAGAGCTGGGAAAGCAGGAAAAAAATTTTTTTTTTGTTCTTGTTGTTAAATCAAAGCACCACAACAGTATGGTAATTACCAGAGGGAAAAGGGGTGGGGGAGGGCAGAAGAGGGTGAAGGGGGATAAGTGATGTTACAAGGAAACTTGACTTGGGGTGGGGGACACACAGCAATATGCAGATCACGATTACAGAACTGTACACTTGAAACCTATAACATTTTATTAACCAATGTCACCCCAGTAAATTCAATTAAGTAATAATAATAAAAAAGCACGAGGCTTTTTTTTTTTTTTTTTTTTTTTTTTTGTATTTTTCCGAAGCTGGAAACGGGGAGATAGTCAGACAGACTCCCGCATGCACGCGACCGGGATCCACCCGGCACGCCCACCAGGGGCGATGCTCTGCCCACCAGGGGGCGATGCTCTGCCTTGACGAGAGCCACTCTAGCGCCTGGGGCAGAGGCCAAGGAGCCATCCCCAGTGCCCAGGCCATCTTTGCTCCAATGGAGCCTCGGCTGCAGGAGGGGAAGAGAGACACAGAGAGGAAGGAGAGGGGGAGGGGTGGAGAAGCAGATGGGCGCTTCTCCTGTGTGCCCTGGCCGGGAATCGAACCCTGGACTTCTGCACACCAGGCCGATGCTCTACCACTGAGCCAACCGGCCAGGGCCAAAGCACGAGGCTTTTTTAAGGTAAGCCCTGCCTCTCCTGCCTGCCAGGGCTTCAGCTTTAACCTAAAAATAATTTGCTGAGCAGCAGCCTTGGTTTGACGGGCAATGCAGAGGCCAAGGGTGTGGAAACGCTGGGTGCGGGAAGTGTTATGAGCCTTGACAAAGAGCCAAAGACCTCCCGCAGCTGAAGACAATTTAATTATTAAGAATGCATAAATTGAATGTTCTAAATATTTTGTTTAACTAGCGGGATACCGTGTTTTTGTAACTAAAGAGGACAGTATAAATCAATGCATTGTTTGGGCCAAAATGCCTTTCTCCGAAGGAAGAGCTCTGGGACTCAGATCTTTGTTTCTGTTTGTGGCCTGTTCTTCTCACAAATGGTCAAGGGCATAGCCGTGTGATGGCTTCCAAGTGACCTTCTTAAAATCTGTTCGGCAGACATAGAATATGAGAAAGAACACAACCCAGTTCTCTGTGGCTCAGTCCTCTTAAACAAATAGCTCTCTATACCCGGCCCCTCAGATCATCCCTCCCACACCTGCGAACCATGGCTGGGGGTGGGGGGTGTTATTCTGGAAACAGCAGTTTTAAGGAAACTGTGAATTTGTTTACAGGCTAGAATTTCTAAATCAAAATAGGAGGGGGAAGTATGGGAGGACAAAAAGGAGAAGAATGCTCAGGAGAACCACACACAGTCTGGCGTTGTCACGGTGGGTTGTTTTAGCTGCTGGCCAAAAAGACTTAGTGTCTGTAGTGGGACACACTCATGGCATTTCAGTGACAAACCTGCTTGGGTTCCGACTTGTCCTAGAGCGTGTGCACTGAGTCACCAAGGGATAGGGAAGGGGCCCAGCTGGTTGGCAGAGAAACAGCCTGGCATGAACTGTAGTCTTGTGTTGACACCGCCTCAAGCTGTACTCCCAGATGGAAGAAAAATTGAAAGAAGCCAGTTGTAAGTGGGGGAAAAATAATAAAGTTAATCCTCTTTTGTGTTGGCTATCGGCACTCCTAATCCTTAGCACCACATTGTCAGTATTTTCCTTTCAAATTTCATATTCAAAGATGTTTTCACTGTTAGGTCCATTTTGATTTTCCACAATGGAGGATATAGGTACAATAGACTCTTGAAAGATTATTCCTAAATCGGTCATTCTTTTGCTTTACTTTCATTGACCACGTTGGGACATATTAAAAAGGCAAATGTAATTTTTATTTTCATCCCCAGGAGCCTGCAGAGTGTGGGGCGTTGTCTAAGCCGTGCTTTGAGAACTGTCAGAATGTAGCCGCCTACAGGAGGAATGGCAACGGCGCGTTGCCTCCGAGCGCCGCTTACAGCCCCCACGACAGACAGAGAGGTAAGGCGCCACGCATTTTCACCCGCTCACACCATGCGGGAAAACAGGAGTGCATTTTATTTTTAAAAAGAAAGAAAAGAAGCACAGGGGAGTGAAACCAGGTGCAGTCTCGGTTGCTCAGAGCCGTGCACACAGAGACGGGTGGGAGAGCTGACTCAGAAGTTGGGAAGCAGATTCCTGGCAGCGCTTCCAGTTGAAGCGACAGTTTCTGTGCTGATGCCCCAAACAGGGAGGGTTATGTACAAAACAAAACCATGCCTGGAGAAGCGAAATGGCAACTGTTCCCTTTTTTTTTTTTTTTAATATTGGAAGTTAAGAAGTCTACATTACTAACCTTTAAAAAATGTGTGGGCTAGTATTAAATCATTAGATGGTCATAACATGCCTCAGAGATGTATGCTGATGGTAAGATGAGTGTGGTAAACACCGAGACCCGAGACCACTGCGGACTGCCGGAATGTTCCGCTGTGGTCTCACTACACTGGCCTTCCCTTGTTATCTGCTGGAGCTCAGGTTTCAAGCAGAGCTCTAGATGGGAAACACTTGGATTTGCTTCTTTATTTTTCAAAAATTATTCTTTTGGTCACAAAGAAAATTATTTCCCTAAATTCCCTTTCTGTATCAACTTTACTTTTTATATTGTAAAAGCAATATATATTCATTATAAAAAACTTAGAGGTAAGCAATCAAAAGAAAATTTAATGTTACTCATACTTCTATCAAATATATTAATCAGTAACATTTATATACACACACACACATATATATATTTCAGGTCATTCTTTTATGCATATATATATATATATATAAAGTAAAATATACATATATAATGTTTAGCATATTTTTAAGTTAATAACACATATTGACCACCTTACTATGTCATTGAATATTCTCCAGCGTCACATTCAGCAGTCGCATAGGAGTCTATTAAGTCTACGTAATTAGTCCCTTATTTATACTTACAATGTTACTAGAAGTTAACTATGTGGGAACTCTGAGATTACTGAGGTTTCTCTAGATTAAATTGTTTCATAGAAACGCTATATTTTCCTCTGAATTTTAGTGACAGCAGTAGCAACAGCTGTGACCATTTATTAAGTATTTACTGTCTGTTAGATACTGTGTTAAGCAATTGACATGCACACTCATAGTGGGTAATATTATTATCCTCATTTTACAGATGAATAAATAGAAAGTTGGGGAGAGTACATAATTAATCCAAGACCACATACTTGATCCATGCAGAGCCTGGATTCAACTCCTATCTCTCTGACTCAAGTTTATTCCCTGCAGATGTTTTTGTGCCTTACTCCACAGCATGGGCCCTGTCTTACACTGGTTCCTTCAAACTGTTAAAAATCCTTTTACCTGATGCTAAAAATGTCCATTAGAAGCCGAGTTCACTTTGTATCAGATGAAGAAATACTCAGCATGTCTCTTCTTAAAAATTAACATTTTTCTTGACAAAGCTAGATCTCCTTCTGAGACCTTCAATCCCAACAGCAGGAGAATCTGGGGAAGGAACAGCAAGTTTTCCGCAGACTAAGATAGCCTTCCCCTACCACGCCCATATTAAAATATCTGGCCTGACTATAACTTGATTGCCGTTTAATTCTCAAGCAAAATGTTCAGTGACAGTTCCAGTTTAGGATTTGATTCCTAATTATACCAATGACATCCACAGGAACATTGGGCACACTACCCCCTGTCTTGTTTCATTTTCAGTACCTATAAAATATTGATGCTAAAGTGATAATTACATGGTATATTTTTAGAGGACATTGAAATATTTAAGGAAATTGATTAATATCTAGGAAGCATAACAAAGGCTAAAATAATGACACCACAGAACTGCACCCAGAAAGAAGTTTTTAAATAATAAAGTCCACTCAAAACATGTGCTAAAACAGAATATAACGGCACTTTGGAACATTGATAGAATGTTCAGAGTTTGTATGATATTTCCACTGAAGAGCTGAAATCTTGAGACACGAGTAGCCATGGACAGCCACTCGGAGGGTCTGTCTGTTCTCTTCCTCCTGAGATATAGATCCAGATAGAACAGTGATTATACCCATGAAAAACCTATGCAGATCAACTGTCTACCAAGGCTCCTACTACACTCCCTCCCCCGACCCCAATTTTCTAAGGGAAACATAAAAAATCCAGTTCTTTCAAGAAGTGACTCATTAAACATTATTCCTTAAAAATCAGAGAACAGGCCCTGGCTGGTTGGCTCAGTGGTAGAGCGTTGGCTTGGCGTGCAGGAGTCCCGGGTTCAATTCTCGGTCAGGGCACACAGGAGAAGCGCTCATCGGCTTCTCCACCCCTCCTCCTCTCCTTCCTCTCTGTCTCTCTCTTCCCCTCCTTCAGCCAAGGCTCCATTGGAGCAAAGTTGGCCCAGGCGCTGAGGATGGCTCTGTGGCCTCTGCCTCAGGCGCTAGAATGGCTCTGGTTGCAACCTAGCAATGCCCCAGATGGGCAGAGCATCGCCCCCGGTGGGCAGAGCATCGCCCCCTGGTGGGCGTGCCGGGTGGATCCTGGTCGGGCGCATGCGGGAGTCTGTCTGACTGCCTCCCCGTTTCCAGCTTCAGAAAAATACAAAAAAAAAAAAAAATCAGAAAACATTGCCCCTGACCAACTGGTTCAGTGGTAAAACGTCAGCCCAGCGTGTGGAAGTCCTGGGTTTGATTCCCTGTCAGGGCAGATGGAGAAACAACCATCTGCTTCTCCATCTCTCCCCCTTCTCTATCTCCTTCTCTCTCTCCCCTCCTCTCCTATAGCCATGGCTCAAATGGTTCGAGCACTTTTGCCCCAGGCACTGAGAATGGCTCCATGGCCTCTCCTGGGGCGCTGACATGGCTCAGTTCAGAGCAATGGAACAGCGGCTCCTGATGGGCAGAGCATCACCCCCTAGTGGGCTTGCTGGGTGGATCCCAGTCAGAGTGCATGCGGGAGTCTGTCTCTCTGCCTCCATGCCTCCCCACCTCTCACTTAATAATAATAAAAACAAATCAGAGAACATCTATTTTATTGTATATTATTCCCTTATGGATCTGTGATATACTATGTTATAAAAATTAGGCCTATCAAAGCACAGACTCATTAAATTTTAATTGTAAGAGGCCAGTAGATTAAATTATCTTACTTTTTATGTATGCTATTGACTTACAGACAATACACACACACACACACACACACATATACATATATATAACAGAATATATATGCATGATGCTATAGAGGAATATCATGACCATCACCTCTTTGAAATATTAATAACATTTTAGATTTTGAGAACCATTGAGAGTTCCTGAATTTCAAATGTAGGGAAGGAGGCAGTAGGTCAAAGCCTGAGTGGAGGTTGACTCACCAAAACCAACTTTTTTAAGACGCTCTTAGAAGAACATGATTGCTTTGACAAAATGTAATGTCTAGTGAGGAGAAGGAACTGTTACAGCCAAAACATTAACTTTTTTTTCTTCCCTTTTTCTTTTCCTTTGTATATTTAAAAATCCAATGTTGATATGCTGTGTTCCATCTATTTTTGTAATAATAGTAGATACCACCCACAGTTCCACAGTTATTTTTTTATACCTACATATTCCTGTCAAGCTGTTAAACAGAAAAGGCATTTTTAGAACTAACATTTGTAGAAATTGTAACACCATAAAATTCACATTTGTGTTGGAGAATTGCTAGCAATGCCTGCCGTGGAAAAAGTGTGGTGGTCCAAGATGGAAATAAGGATGGAGGTTGTGTCCCAGGGGGTTACTGTAAAATCCTATTAAGCATTTGAATGGTAATGAAGTCCACCAACACTGTGTTTTCTGAAGAATCTTGTGGGCAGATCTCACCTCAGGCCAAGTAACAACCTAAGTGAAGTCTGCTTCTGGTCTGTTACTCTCCTTTCATGGCTCTCATCTCTCCTTTTGTGCCCTGCTCTTACTCCCCCCCCCCATTTCAGCTCAAATGCACCCCAGCCCCTGCCTCAGTCACCTGTGTCTGCCAGCCTGCGCAGAATTGCCCACTGAGGTCTACTGTTAGCCTTTCATCCCTACTCCAAATCACACATTTGGTCCTATGTCCTGTCCCATGGAATTCGTGTTCCCTGGTGTCCTTGGAGGAAACACATAATAGTGTAATTATTCCTAATGTGCCTCCTCCTGGGGACCTGCATGTTTCCATCCTTCCATAGCATGTAAGGCACTGCCTCTACAATGGTGATCAGAAATTGAATCAAACTTTTTAATTTTCCTAGTGTTTGTTGGATATCTCCATTGTGCAGAGTACACAATCAAGGATGCAAAGATGAATACAGTGCTGTTCGTGTCCTCAAGAGCAGTCTACAGCAGGGGTCGGCAAATGTTGCCTATGAAGAACCGGACAGTAAATATTTGAGGCTTTATTGGCCATAGAACCTCTGTTTCCACTTCTTAACTCTGCCAGTGTAGTACAAAAGCAGCCATAGACAGTATACAAATGAATGGGCATGACTGTGTTCGCCACAATGTTAGGTACAAGACCAGATGGTAGACCAGTTTTCAACCAGGTCAATAGCTTCCTGAGTCCTTGTCTAAAGTCACAATGCCTTTTACCTATTTTTTTTTCTGATTCTACTCTGGCAGGACAGTCTATAAAATAAGTAATAATTGAAGATGTTGATAAAAATAAGGGTCATGTGGTCATCAATGGAGTAGTATCTATAGGGTGCATTGTCAACATTCACAGGCATAACACTTATGCTCAATAAAATTGAGAAATATCATTTATAAAATATAAGAATTTCAGATTTTCACACTGATACAGGGCTTAACAAAGGTATTTGGACCAAAAGAAAAAGAGATATTCATTATAGCATCTGATTATGTTATTCAAAAATGAATTTGAGGGTAGCAAGATTAGAACAAGGATGAATCAACAAAGAACGTGTTTGCCTTCTGTTTCTATCTCTACCTTAAAAACAAATATTGTTTATGTGAATGAAATAAAAGTTAAAGATAATGATTGTAATGAAGCTGGAAGTAGGTAGAGAAGATGCTGAAGAAGAGGTAGAAGAGGAGAAAGAGAAATAAACATAGATAAAAAAGATAATAGACCAAAAGATTGCTGTTTGCAGAAGCAGCATGTGATAAATGTTATGCAGGAGTTGTATTCCATAATATTAATAGATACACCCAAATGTCAATTGATTAAAACAATGAAACTATAGTTCTTTTGAATTTTTTTAAATTACAATTTATGTTTAATATTATTTTGTATTAGTTTCAGGTGTACAGCATAGTGATTAGATAGACAATCATATACTTAACAAAGTGTTCCTCTCAATATTTCCACTACCCACCTGGCACCATACATAGTTATTACAGTATTATTGACTATTTCCTTTGCTGTACTAAATTTACATTCTATGACGACTCTCTAGCTACCAATCTGTACCTCTCAATCCCATCACTTTTTTCACCCAGTCTCTATACCCCTCCCTTCTGACAACAGTAATCTGCTGTTTATATCTGTGAGTCTGTTTCTGTTTTGTTTACTCATATCAGAGCTAGCTCCAGGAGGCTGGGTAGGAGGAGGAAGGGGGATGTGCTCCACGCCGACATTGAGGAACTTGGGCTCCTTCCTTTGGTAGCTGGGCCACCTGTGCTTGTCGCTGACAGATGGTAAAGGGGGAGCAGGTGGAGCAGGTGCACTCTTTCCTATCCACAAAGACTGAGAATGACACTCACCATAGTAACTCGCAGTCTATTGGTAAGATTTAGTCTAGGTAACAAGAGGGCGAGGAAATGGGGTCTCAGGTCTAGGTGTGTGCCCAGGAAGTAAGGAAGAATGCAGACATAGTGAGCACCAGTATTCTCTGCCACTGCTATAAATGTATTGACAGATCTCAGAGCAACAATGAAAATTTCATAGAGAAGGGGATATTTGAGATGGACATTGAGAGAAGGATGGGACTTTGATGGATTGATGGGTTTTACAATTCTATAAGCAAAGACACTGAAGCAGGAAAGCCCAGGCTTGTGGTTGGGGAATAGTGAGTCCTCTTAGTGGCTAATGTGTAATGAAGGCAAAACTGGCTGCCAGGGACACAGACCTTTATTCTGTGGGCAGTTGTGTACAAAAATGTTTCTGAGCCCACAAGTTACATGGTCACAGGTGTTATTACCACCAGTGTGGAAAATGTACTGAGAATTTGAGGGTAGCAAGATTAGAACTAGCAGGAAAGATGTCCCACTATGTCCCTGGTCCTCAATTTACATTGTAGTCCTTCTGCTCTGTTTCTCTGATAGCTGCCATATTACCAACTCACTGCTTCACTGGGAGAGGAGGGCAGTGCAGAGGGCAGTGCTGGCTGCCTGTGCTCATCATGCTTCTATACCCTGGTCATCTTACTTAGCACATTCCTGCTCACGCTTTATTCCCAAGAACATGTCAGCACTGCTAGAGAACCACCTTCATTTTATACTGTTCCCTGGGGCAGAGCTTGGAGCAAGTTCTTACCTGGTGTTTCAGAGAGAGAGGGAGAGAGAGAGAGAGAAATGTATTGCAAGGCATGGGCTCTCTGATTTATAGAGGCAGGCAAGTCTCAAGATCTTCAGAGTGATGTGTCAAGTTGGAGACTCAGAGGAGCCAATGTTATACTCTCAATCTAAAGACCAGCAGTCTCAAGACCCAGAAAGAGCTGATGTTTCTGTTTGAGTCCAAGGGCAGGAAAAAGCTGATGTCCCAGTTTGAGGGAAGTCAAGGAAGAAGAATTCTCTTCTACTCAGAAAAGTGTTAGCATTTTTTTCTGTTCAAGCCTTCAACTGATTGGATGAAGCCCACCCACATTAGGGAGAGCAATCTGCTTTATTCTGTCCATTGAATTAAATGCTAATCTCATCCAAAAACAATCTCCCCGAGTAATGCATGACCAAATATCTAGGTACGACATGACCTAGACAAGTTGACACATAAAATAACTATCAAGCCTGGCATGGGGACAAGTCAAAGCAGATTCTGTTACCAGCAGCATTTTCAAGGACAGAGAAACTATTTTCTTTTTCTAGAAATCAGGAACAAATAAGGTCCACTATTTACCAACTATCTGGCTGTAATAGCTACAAAATAGAGTTCATGATGAATAGAATAATAATCTTTTATTTACTTATTTACACTTTGTATTTATAAATCACAACTTGAATATGCATCATCTTATATAATCTTTATACTCCTCCAAAAAGGTATTCTTATCCCCACTTTATAGATTTAAAAACCAAGAGTTACAGAAGTCAGACAGTTTGCCCATGTTTAAACAGCATTAGGAGGCAGGATTGAAAACATGCAGTCTTGATCTGCAAACTATACTCTTAACCAGGGTGCTCTCTAGTACTTTCTATACATTATTTAATATTGTTGTTAAAGATGGGCATTAAATTACATAGTATCCAGAATGCTTAGCACACTGGCACACACACAAATAAGATCTCAACAAACCTTGTTATTAGTTGTAATAATATTCAGGATTTATATATATATATAAATAGACATGTATCCTGAATATTATTATATTTATATATCCTAAATATATACATATATTTATATATCCTAAATATATATATATTATATTAATATATCATATATATATATATATAATAGGCTGAAAAGTATACATTTTTGTGGGTGGGAAAACCAATACTCAGACCCCAGACTTCTGTTCCCAAGGCCCCAACCCCAGGAGTTTACATCTTGAAACAGATGCAGAAAGAGTATTTTTCCCTCTATTGTGCTGTGTATAGTGGTAAGTAGATATACTGTATCTCATGATTTTTTAAAGTGCTTTTTGTCACTAAGGCAAATGCTTAAATCACCATATAATCCAGTGCATTCGTTATAGAGTCTTGTTTACAAGACTATTGTCATGACAGAAATAGCTTTGTTAATCTTCCACAAATCACAGGTCATGAATGTGTGTCCACCTTTCCTAAGCTGGAAAAGGTAGTCAAGATGCATGAGCTTGCCAGCAGTTGTCGCCAGCCGGTCACCAGCATGGAAACATATTAGCAGGCTTAGATTTCCTTGTACAGGCGGTTGAGCTCTCATACAAACCCTTCCATTCTATATGAGGACTTGTTTATGTCAAGACTGGTTTATGTGTTGGTGAAAACTGTGTCTGAGAGTTGGAGTGAATCAAAACCAGGCACTGAACAATTCTGCCTCCAGTTTACTACAGCTCATTTGTTCTTTGTTTATAGAGCCATTGCTTCCCAATGACGGATGGGCGGAGAGCGAAGTACCACCTTCTCCGCCACCACATCCTGTTCTGGACTTGGGCCTTGAAGATTACAGCCACAGGTATCAATAAAATGATATACCGTAAATGTCCCTTGTTATCGTTTTTCTGGGAAAACCCAGCAACATTATTTTAACTCTGTTTTTTTCCAGAATGGAAAATTGTGTCTATAATTCCTTTCCAGTGAAAGCGTCTCATAGCTGATAGTTACAATTGTTCATCTCTTGCTTCCTGGCATTTGTTAAGATACATTCTACATTATAAAATATTTAGGAAAATTGTTGAATTTTCTTTTGCCAAGTTAAAAACTAGAACAGTAGAACTCAAAGAAACGTTATATGGGAAGATGTAAAACAAAACTGAGAAGATATAAAGCTTAGTTCTTTTTTTTTTTCCTTCATTTGTAGTTGGCAAACCCTAAAGGTATTTTAAAAATACCTGTTTCAAGAACATTAATGGAATCTAAAAATTAAAGCAATACCATATATAATCTAAAATATTGAAAAGAGTGCCCAATATTATATCCATTTTGTAATAGAAACCAAAAAAAATCAATATTTTTTAGACTCACACAAGCATGAGAAAGATTTACTAAGCATACACACCATTTGACTAGTGGAATTCATAGATTTTGTTCTTCTGATGAGTTTTAAAAATCATTAAATTGCCCCTCTGCTATTTTCTGTATTTATTATGGCTGTTAAAAACTGTGTATTTTATTCCATTCTGTGTCCCATGATAATCCTGTGAATTTTTTTTCATTTTTCTTGCAGCAATGCTGATGTTATTCTTATTATACTTTTTTTATTACAATCTACTAAAAATAAAGCAACACAACAAGAATATAGCTAACTTTTATTAGCTGGAAGCTTACCTATATTTAGTTATCTCTGATTCCTACATTCTTGAAGTCAGCTATCTTACTCAAAGACAATTTCACACACTAGATTGATAATTTCCGTAATGTTCTGGATCAGTACCTCTGGGGGTTTCTTGAAGGAATATCTGGCCATACTTAATTTTGTTTATTCATTTCCATTGCCTGCCTCAATCCTGAATTAAAAATGACAGACTGGTGGCATTAAATTCCAGTTAAACAGTAATTTTATTTATTCTACTTTGGTGTTTATCCTGTGTTTATGTGCAAAACTCTTGGGATAATGCAAAGGAATCAGATGTAAACCTTACGTTCAAGAAGGTGGTAGGCTAGTAGGTAAAAGTGACAAGTAGGACACAAGGTCCAAAGTGTATTTACCAGAAGGTATAGATAAAATGCTCTGGACCTCTAATGTACAGAGGAATGCTTCCCCATAGAGAAGCAGAGAAAATATCATGGGAAGAAGTGGCCTTTGAGCTGAATGTTAACATATTGAGTGGTACATGGACATGAGAAGAGTCCAGAAAGAAAGGGCAATTCAGGGAGAAGGAAGGGTAAATGGGACAACATGGAGGCAGGAAAGTTAGTTGATTTGTGTAACTTATTTCATATCTGATTGGCCAGAGGATAAAACCCAGAGGGCAAGGGTAAGGGGCCCAGATTTTGTTCGTTAGATAGTAAAATCTTACTGAAGGGTTTCATCAGACAGGAGTATGATATGAACCAGATTTCAGTTGTGTGTAACATGGATTAGGTAAATGGAGAAGGGTTCATATTCATCAGAAACACAAGCTATGTGGATACCTTCTGAGGCAATTACAGTGAAAGTACTGAGTACCTCCCCTGGGGGGTGTGGGGGATAGGGAGAAGCTTTCAGACTGTTACTGGAGAAAGGCCAGGACCAAGGCGTGTCTGCCCACAGCACAGTCTGGCAGTAGGTTCTTGTGGTGATGCAAGGAAGGAATCTCAGGGACAGTCGTGAAGAAGGAATTTAATTAGTGGTAGCGAGATTTATTAGAGTGCCCATGAAAGGGCTGCCTCCCTCCATGATGGGCGGCACTCAGCTGGCAGATCGCATTCACTGCTCCCAGAGACATTCCGCCCATGCCTTTTCCACAGCCGGGCGCTTTAGCTCCAATCACTGAAGGAGTCTAGCTTCCTAGGTCAGCATGTATCCCCACCAAGCCCAGGAGGAGGGCAGAGCCCAGAGCTGCTGCGCCATTACTCCAGCCTCCGAGGCTCTAGTAACCTAGCTTAGCCTCTGTTCCCATCCAGTCTGGCCTGTAAATCGGTACCTGTGATTCCGAGCCTTTGTTAAGTCTCCTCATATTTCCTTGTGTTTGGGGAGAGGTAAGCTTTCTTTCAAACTAGCCAATCTCTTTCCTGGATCTTCTGGGGTCCCATGCACTTATCCTATTGGACCTTTCCCCCAGGTTTGTCTCCTCCCCTCTATGGTCGCCATTTTGGCTCCCACTACACACGCACCCAGTGAAAGGACCTCCCCTTAACGTTTCTCCCTCCCCTCCTAAACCCGCTAATCCAGGATAGGGTGCTGGTCGGTCCCTGTGGTGATTGGAAAGCAGGTCTTTCCTGCCCACTCAGATGTTAATCCATTTGGACCAGTGATGGCGGCTATTCCATGGAGTCACTGTGAAACTGTAGTTTTCCACTTAATCAGGCTCAGCCAGTTTTCTCCCGTCTCTTTTGTTAATACCTCGCTAGCTGTCTATGCTAACAAGATGAAAAGCCTTCAGGAGAGAGTTCAGAGATGTCACAGAGATAGAATTATGGAGAATTAGCAACTGCCTTTTTGGCTGCTTCTCTGTCTCCACAGATTTTTTTTTCCTTGCTCTTTTCAGTAAAGCTTTTTCCCATGATCTTGAAAAATAGCTTCTGTTGGCCCTTACTGCTGTAAATCTTCATTACTTGATTTGAAACAGTAACTTCCATTTTCTTTTTCCCTTTTCCTCCCTCACCCCCTGTTGTTTAGGCTTCTGTACGTGCAACTTTGCTAGAACTGTTCTCTTAGCCATCCACACTAATCTCCTTTCGATCAAAATTGTCATTTTCTTAGACCTTACTGTTTTTTCTTCTCCACAGTATTATTAGATCATGAAGTCATTAATTTTCTCACTCTTCCATTCAGAAGTAGTTATGGGGAAGGTCCTCAGATTGGAAAGCCTCCCTGCCCCATAAGGAATGAAGTTTCCTCTTGAAGAGACAGACACAGGTACTTAGGAACCAGCGTGCTGAGCGTTAGCTACAACATGCTTATGGAGCCCAGAGCAGCAGGTCACTAACTCTGCCTGGGGTACCAAGGAAGGGTTTATAGCAGGCATCCCCAAACTATGGCCTGCGGGCCGCATGCGGCCCCCTGAGGCCACTTATCCGGCCCCCACCACACTTCCAAAAGGGGCACCTCTTTCATTGGTGGTCAGTGAGAGGAGCACTGTATGTGGCAGCCCTCCAATGGTCTGAGGGACGGTGAACTGGCCCCCTGTGTAAAAAGTTTGGGGACCCCTGGTTTATAGGAAAAGTCATGTTGACATGGTTCCTTGGAGAATAGAAAGGAACTGAACTAGGCAGAGAAGTAGTGGGAAGGGCGGTTTAGGTTAGGGAAACCGAGTGACGGGAGAAGGAGGTGCGGAGTGCGTTCAGTGTGGCTGAGGCATACGGGGTCTGCAGGAAGAATCAATGGGAAGGGCGTAGTCTGTCATGCTTCGGGGGCACCGTGCTCCTCCAGGCTCAGTGCAGAAGCATTGAAGGGCTTCCAGCCTAGATGATGTTATCAAGTCGAGTGAGTTCAGTTATGGGGGATGAGTGTGTGGGAGAAGCCGTAGATCAGGACAGCAGTCGGGGACTGGCAAGAGAAGAGAAGGGCTTAAATGAAGGGAGAAGCGGCAAGGCTGAAGAGGAAGAAGCGGAGCCGAAGATATTTTTGAGGTGAAAGGAACAAATCAAAAGCCTTGAAGCTGTCTCCGTCCTGGGATATCGTGACCTGCACCATCCTGCAAGCTGCTGTGTTGCCTAGGTGACCAGCAGTGGTGCGATGTGGCGATGTGAAACTTGGCGTGGAGAAAGGATCGAAAGGGATTCAGGATGGCTGAGCGAATGAGGCTGGGAGGCTGTCCTGTCTGTCCAAATAAACAAATAAGTACAAAGTTAAAAGACCTCTAAAAGGGAAGGTGGTGCTTTAGGGATGGAGCTGGTCATAGGGAGCAGAAAACTGCAAAAGCGTGAGGAGTATAAAACAAACTTGATCAAACTTGATGCCTGTTCTCTGACCCAAGATGAGATCAGGAATGTACTGAACTTATTTGTACTACTGTGCCAATGATTATTAGACAGATGTTTAGAATATGCATGTATAAATAAAAAAGTAAATAAATATAAAGGAAATATATTTTTTACTCAGGAACAGTTTAAGCTCAATTAACCTCAGGCAGAATATTATTGAGTTTATTAACAGTTTCGGCAATATTTGGTTATTCACTACATGTTCATATTTCCCTCTATCTTGGCTCGATCTCATTTCTCTGCCCCCCCTCCCACATACAACCTGCATCTGCTTTCACTCATAGTAGCCAATAGTTGAAGCCGATTCAGGGACACCCAAGCCTTCTGACATAATTTTTTTGGCACGCCCCTCACAATCTTCTTCCCCTGCCTTTATTTCCGACAGTTCTTGAACATCCATGGCTGGGTCTTACATGTCTTTCCCATTCCTGATTTGTCACCGCAGTCAGGACACTGACATGTGTTTCATGCTACCCTTATTTATTCATTAGGCCGCTTAATTTGACACTGAGTATCATTTCTATTTGATAGATTCCCTGGCTGTTCATGCCGAAACCCAGCCTTTATCTGAGACGTGTCTCTGGCCTGCCGTCAGCGTCCCGCCTCCCATAGCGCCCACTGCGGCCCGCTCAGCAGCCATGAGCACGTGCTAACTCCCTTCAGAGTGAAAATGTGTCATATTTTAAAGTTAATCATTGTGTCACTCTCCACTCGAAGAACTTTTAATGTGTAGCGGAAAATTGCAAACTGTTTTGCTAGTCTAACTTACGTGTCTAAAATATTTTCACATTAACTAACTCAACACTGCACTCACTGTTTAAGTGCACTGTCTGCTCACATTGGCTTTAATCCCACAGGGCCTCAGATTACACTTACTTCCCTCCTTAAATATCTGCCAATCTAATATCAGCTTATTTTTGCCTTATATACATTTGTACCATTGCAAGGAGGATACTTCTATTAAAGGTTTTCAAAGTGGTACACTTGGTCACACTTAAAACAATGGTAACAGATGTATATATCACATGAATAACTTAATGGACATATTAAGGTATATATGAACAGATGCATACATAGGGTGGGCAAAAGGTTAACAGTTGTGAATACCTGAAACACAGGTTTGCTCTTATGTTATTGTTTATTAATTATTACATTATTTTCCATGTGAAGGACTGTAAATCTACTTTTATCCCACCCTGCATAGGTATATGTGTACATATATATGAATATTTGTTATATGTATATTCACTTTGATCATCCTTCATTATATATAAACACAAAAAAAATTCACTTGATTTAGATCTTTACTTGATATTATTGCGTCAAATGGCATTGCCGCCTTGTTTTTTATTGTTGTTGTTGTTGTTTAATGGGAATTAGAATAGTTGTGTCTCAAAAGTCTGGGGAAATTTGAGTTCTTATTCTTAATTTGTCAATTAATGCCTAGTTTGATAAAATAATCTAAGACAATAAAGTGGGTCAACTAGTATGTTATCCATTCGGGTAGATTCCCATAGACTAAGTGTAACCTAAGTTTTTTTTGTTTGTTTTTTGGGGTTTTTTTTTTTTTCATTTTTCCGAAGCTGGAAACGGGGAGGCAGTCAGACAGACTCCTGCATGCACCCGACCGGGATCCACCCAGCATGCCCACCAGGGGGCGATGTTCTGCCCCTCTGGGGCGTCACTCTGTTGCATCCAGAGCCATCCTAGCACCGGAGACAGAGAGGCCACAGAGCCATCCTCAGCGCCCAGGCCATCCCTGCTCCAATGGAACCTTGGCTGCAGGAGGGGAAGAGAGAGACAAAGAGGAAGGAGAGGGGGAGGAGTGGAGAAGCAGATGGGCGCCTCTCCTGTGTGCCCTGGCCGGGAATCGAACCCGGGACTCCTGCACGCCAGGCCGACGCTCTACCACTGAGCCAACCGGCCAGGGCCGTAACCTAAGTTTTAATGAGGATTATTCATGTTGGTCCTAAACCTCCTCCCTAAAGGATTTCACTATACATATAGCATCTGTTTTGGCTAACCTTTTGCTTTTCCCATATTTCCTGATGTGCTCCACTTTACTGAAACTAAAGGCTAACCTGAAACGCAAGAAGCCTAAGAGAGTGAGCAAATCTGTGCTAACAGGGAAGGTTTCAGTTTCTTTGGATTCAGGATCAGCAGCAGCCTGTGCCTCGGGCTGGCCACTGTTTTTGCCAAAGTTTTTGTGGCTCTAGGAAAAGTTCAAAAAACCATGGTTCTGGTCCTGGCTTTGCCACTCACCAGCTGTGTGACCTGGGATCATCAGCCTCCTCTTTGGGCTTCAGTGTCTTATCTACAAGATGAAGAGTTAGATGAGGTGACCTTTAACGCCTTCTGGCTCTTAAAGTCTCCTATTCAGTGAAGGCCATGAGTCTTTCTGACACCAGAACCACGTCATCACAAGAGATCAAAGGATGGAAAACTATGTGCACATAAAGGTCGAATAACATAGTTAAAGGCAAGTGCTTCCGAACAGCAGGGCTCAAGGGGAAGCTCACATTCACAGTAACATCCCAGAATTCTTTAAAATGAGCTGAAACAATCAAAGTATTGTTGTTCTGCTAGGCCAGTGGCAGTAGCACTGGTGGGTCAGGGACTTTTCATAGTTGGCATATGTTGCCATCACTGGATACCACATCCAATACACTTTCTATGTCAGTGGCTTTATCTATTGAGAATGTAGACAGACATCAAAAAAGAAGCCAAAAACCAAAAGCTTCAAATTCTAAAGAATAGATTTAAATTTGTTGAGAAATTTTTATGAAAACATATATAATTTCTTTACTGGAGAATACCTAAGGCCCTCATTCAAAGATTATTCTAACCTACATTATTTTTTTTTATATAAAAAAGGATGAATAGTTTATTTCTTGAGCTCTTATTGTGTGCTGGCACTATTGTCATTATTAACAAATTTAATGTATTAATCCTTACAAGAACTTCATGAAGTAAGTTCAATTCTTATCCATTTTATGCACTAGTAAACTGAGGCCATGGGCCCCAGTATCTCACTCTCAAACCCAGTGCCCTACCCATCACACCACATTACCCTTCTGAATAGGAGGAGAGAAGGGCTCCTAGTCACAGTCCTACTGAGTGGCTGAAAAAACAGAAAAGGCAAAGAATCTGCTAAAGGCCTCCAGTGGCCGGCAAACTCATTAGCCAACAGAGCCAAATATCAACAGTACAATTGAAATTTCTTTTGAGAGCCAAATTTTTTAAACTTAAACTATATAGGTAGGTACATTGTTATTAACTTAATTCGGGTATTCCTAAGCTGGCCAAAGAGCCGCGTGTGGCTCGCAAGCCGCGGTTTGCCAACCACTGGTAGACAACTCAAAAAGCAGAAACACATGCCATCGTTTGGGAAGCTAAAACATCTATTTATTTGTCTGCTTGCTTGTTTTCTGGAAGTCTCTATAGAACTTACCCTGTGCCAGACACTACATCTTAAGTCACTTCTTCTCTCGACAACGCTCTAAGATAGGGAGCATAATTTTACCGGTTTATACATAAGGAAATTGAAGCAGGGGGAGGTTCGATAACTGCCCAAGTCCCACAGACAGTAAGAGGCAGAGCCAGGATTTAGAAGTGGGCGGACCTGCTGCAGCGTGGGCGCTTTGAGCGCCGTGGTGGGCTGCCTATCCCAGGTTCTTCTTTTCCTCTACCCACTATGTTGCGGTAACAGCGCTCCATTCACTCCTTCAGCTGTGTTAGTTATAGCTGCACGTTAACTTTAATATTGCTGCAAGGCAATGTTAAATATGCGTGACTAATGAGTTTCAAGAAAAGGTTAAACTTATTTGGTTAAGAAACCGAGATTTCCCTGTACATTTGAGAAGGGTTCTCATTCATAACAGTTTATTTTTTTGTTGTTTCATTGTTTGTAGTGTCAAATCCCAACTGTTTGAAATACTCAGCTTCAGTATTTTCAGACTCACCAAGGATACCTGATTAGAGTTTTCACTGTATTTAAGATTAGGATAAAATCATGTTAAAATGAGCCGCCCTATTTACTTTCTAAATATACAAGAGGACCAAGGGAGAAGGTATTTGTAATTTAATTTATAAAAAATATATAATTTATTTCCAGATCAAGAAGTAAGATATCATCTGTAATTCCCTTGTATAATCCCCTCCATCCTCAAGCAAAATAAATAGAATATTCAGCAGAAATAGAATTTTTTTGAGATTGACTACAAGGACTAGGAAGCCTTTAATGCAGGGGTCCCCAAACTACGGCCTGCGGGCCGCATGCGGCCCCCTGAGGCCATTTATCCGGCCCCCGCCGCACTTCTGGAAGGGGCACCTCTTTCATTGGTGGTCAGTGAGAGGAGCATAGTTCCCATTGAAATACTGGTCAGTTTGTTGATTTAAATTTACTTGTTCTTTATTTTAAATATTGTATTTGTTACTGTTTTGTTTTTTTACTTTAAAATAAAATATGTGCAGTGTGCATAGGGATTTGTTCATAGTTTTTTTATAGTCTGGCCCTCCAATGATCTGAGGGACAGTGAACTGGCCCCCTGTGTAAAAAGTTTGGGGACCCCTGCTTTAATGGATATTAGATGTATCTTGTGCCTAAATTGTTAACTCTGCTTTTCCTGTTATTTCCTTTTGATATTATGTTGAGTAGACTATTTGCTTAGCATTAACATTAGTTTTAGGAACTAGACCTAAAAAAAAAAAGTAAAAAACCAAACTGCAGCAGCCATCAGTCACTCAACAGGATGGCTTTCTCTCTAAAGGATCCACCCTTTCACTTGTTTTTAAAGGAAGGACGGACTTAGCCCACAGAAATCTCTTAACCTGCTTTGAGGCCCTGCTGGTATCTGATGACATCCTTTGAAGTGCCAGTGGTACAGGCTCGCCTTACACACTTAAAGTTAGAGACTGTACAGCAGAATCCCAATTAGCAGAAATCGTTGAACAGGAAAACACGGTATTATCCAGAGAACATTTTATTTAAATGTACAGTGCGATAAAATACATGAAAATGGAATTGCTACATCTCATAAAAGAAACCCGAGATTCAAGAATTAGTTTAAAATGCATGGTTGTGAGCTGTAGAGACGGTGATGAGAGTCTCTGTTCAAAATGAAAACTGTTTCCTTTAAAAAAAGAGAGAGAGAGAGAGAGAGAGAGAGATTTTATTCTAAACCTAAATATGGCGTCTGGCTTCTTTCTGCAGCTCTGGGGTGGACTCGGCAGTATATTTTCCGGATCAGCACATCAACTTCAGATCTGTGACACCAGCCAGGCAGCCCGAATCAATGAATCTGAAAGCCTCGAAAAGCATGGACCTTGGTAAGTGAGGGTGAGGTGACATCCAGGTCAGCTGTCCAGCCTCAGCCCATCCATCTTCCCAAACGTCTTGCCTTTGTTTCTTCAACTCCAACCTCACGGGGCGAGGCCTCCTGAAGTCCAGAGGAAGGAATAATGGTCATCCTATCTTCCCGTCTCCTCGCACATACTTAATTGTAATTACCCCTTTTTAAAAGAGGGATAAATGACTTATTTTTATAAAGTGGTCCATATAGGTCAGGAAAATAGGATTATTCCTTCCGGAGTATCTGAATGCCGTAAGCCCTTAGTTCACCAGCCTTTGTATCCATGCTCTCGCTTCTGCTGGTGCCTTTCCAACTTCTTGCATAGGTACCTGTTGCAGAGCTTGGGGAGATGCTGTGCTGAAGTGAATCCTCTTCTGCAGGGCTTCCCGTCTCTATGTGCAATGGGGAAGACGCATGTCTTTAAATGCCCATCTACTAATCCTGTGACACTGGAGGTTAGGAAGGTCCTGGCTTTGCTGGAATGAGGGTGGCAAGCTACCCTGGGTCTGTGCCTGAGCAACTTTCTTGAGGTTAGAGCCCCACAGGGAACCCGGGTGACTGTTCGCTGCCAGGACAGAGCCAGGGCCCTTGCAAACTCTGTTCTCCAGGCCCTGGGACATGGAACCCTGGAAGACAGTTCAGATACTCAAGGACATTGCTGCCCTCCCATGGGCTCTTCGGTAGAAAACTATTAGAGGAGAGTAGGAGCGCAAAATAAATTCTCAGCGAATTATTCATTGCTTTTTGAATGCTCAGAGGCCAAGCATTGTGAATATTTTTTCTTGAGGCATATTACATATTTCATTAGTAGCAAATAGTAGAAAATAGAATAATCAAAACTGCATGTTCCACAAAACAATCTGATAAATAGCGCTTATCTGTAACTCATTTACAGGAGTTCAGAAAAATGTTCAGTCGTGATGGAACAAGAGAAATTGATTCTATTTTCTATAAATTAAACATCACTGGGCCACATTTGTTCTAATCACCTAGAGTGAAAGACGGATAGAAAACCTTAACAAGGAAGCTGTCTTGAGCACTGGTCAAAAAGGGATATTTTTGCTCATGTGAACCTTTGACAAAACAAAGGAATAATGTGTGATAGTGACGTAGGTTATTACTAATAATTTCAGGGGCAATTTATTTTCATAGAGTGCTTGATAAACATTTCCTGTTCTGTCTTCCCAATTCCTCTATGAGGAAGATGAATGGATAAAAACTGCTCTTAATTTTGGAGGAGAAATGTATCAAGTCTTCATCATTTAATTAAAAAAATAAAGCGTCTAGAAGCATAGTTCTAAAAGATCTGTGCAAAAGAAAAAAGAGCATCCTTTTTAATTTAAGGGCGAAAAAATGATCAGAACTGTCAAAGTAGAGCCCAAGGCAGGTCCAGAAGCAGTATTTATTTATTTATTTATTTATTTATTTATTTATTTTTGTTGTTGTTGTTACTGGAAAGCTTGTTTTTGAGAAGTTTTCTCTTTTAAGTTGAAACAGTCCTTGCAAAATATGTATGGTTAGCAGTCACTCGTTGCGCTTTATTGAACTTAACACCATACATGACAACAATAATAGTAATGTATGTTCAACTTACATCATTGGGCAGAGGTCATGAGTTGTTTTCTTCAGGACACAAGTGCCAAAGTAAAAGCATTGGCCAAGACATGCCACACAGCAGAAGTGGTAACATAGGCTGTAAAAACATTTTTCAAGTAGCCATCAAAGTTTGGTTCCTCCCAGAAAGTGCCAATTTAAAGCTTACAGTCTTGCAGAGGGCTCTGAGGGTCACTATTCTAGGACCATCTGAACCACTGTCCCTGGAACAATTGAGTGAGCTCAATAAATATGTTGATTTTGTCAGTGAATAAATTCAGATGACACCAGAATGGTAAACGTTGAAAGTGTCTTTGCTGTGTGGTCAGATGAAAAGCATAGTGTAAGCAGTTTAGTTTTCTGTGTATAATGCTAGGCCAGTGTAAGAAATTTGCTGCAGAAGTTGGTTTCTATGATTATAGAAGTAATCTCAGGTGGGGCCAAGACCATTTTTCAAAAAGTAAGTAAAAAATTAAAAAACAAAAACAAAAACAACCCTCCTGTTTATTGTATAATTAATTTATGTTGGATAGTTCTCCTTTATAAAGTGTGTAGGAATCTTCAAAGGCTAACAGGCCCAATCAATACCTTCTGTGTTTATTTTTTGTTTGTATGTTTCCTGCTGAGTCTAAGCTAGTATGTTAACTTGCATACTAATGAGTCATTGTTTATATGTTCAAATTATTTTAAGGTGAATGGGTTCCATTTACTTAAGTTTTACTTGCATTTTCAAAGACAGAAAATTTTTATTATAAAAATAATTAAAAGCCTTCTCATTTCCCTCTCCTTCCCCTATTCCCCAGACACAAACATAATTTTAAAATAGTTTGCTGTGTACATCCTTCTAGAAAGTACTCTATCTATTTGCTGCTTCATCTATGTAAATATGTCTGTATCATATGTTGTGTTTCTTTATAAGAGATGTGTGGTGTTATGTTATGTCAATTAATCTTCATTTACAATTTACTTTCCCCTTTGATTAAATTTGGGCTTCTCTGAGAGTTTTAGGGGATTTTCTGTTTTGGGAGGGTCCTTGGGGGGTTTCTTTGAATTTTTTATTCTATAATTTTCTTATTCATGTCAGTTGCCAATTTCCATTTGTAATTGTATTTCTCTTCCTGTGAATATTAATATGTTGCAAATAATTTCTTGCAATTTGTCCTTTTAGTTTGATCATATTATTTTACTATAAAAAAGGTTTTTGTCTTTAAGTAAAATATTTCCCTCTTTTCCTTCATTAACTTTATTCAGTGCTTTTAAAGGCTTGTTTTTTTCTTTATACACCAATAATAAACTATCAGAAAGGAAAACTAAGAAAACAATCCCATTCATAATTGCTTCAAAAAGAATAAAATACCTAGAATAAAGTTAACCTAGATGTAAAAGACCTGTACTCAGAAAATTATAAGACACTGAAGAAAGAAATTGGAGAAGATAAAAACCAGTGGAAGTATATACCATGTTCATGGATAGGAAAAATTAACATCATTAAATGTATATTACCTGCCTGACCTATGGTGGCACAGCAGATAAAGCATCAACCTGGAATGCTAAATTCCCCGGTTTTAATCCCTGGACTTGCCCAGTCAAGGCACACACAGGAAAGCAACTACTTTAGTAGATGTTTCCCACTTCTCCTCCCTTTTTCTCTCTCTTTCTTTCTCTCTCTCTCTCTCTCTTCTCTAAAAATCAATAATCAAAATGATCTATAGATTCCATGTAATTCCTATCAAGACACCAATGATATATTTCACAGAACTAGAAAAAATATTCAAAAAATGTATATGGAACCACGAAAGACCCCCAAATAGCAATAGCAATCGTGAGAAAGAAAAACGAAGTTGGAAAAATCACACTCTCTTATATTAAACTATACTATAAAGCCATAGTAATCAAAACAGCATGGTACCGACATAAAAATAGACATATAGATCAATGGAACAAAATTGAGAGCCCAGACATAAACCCATGTTTTATAGTCAATTAATATTTGACAAAGGAAGCAAAACATACAATGGGATAAAGACAGTATATTCAATGAATGGTGTTGGGAACATTGGACAGTTACGTGCAAAAAAAAAAAGAAGAAGAAACTAGACCACCTTTTATACCATATACATGAATGACCTCAAAATGGATTAAAGACTTAAATTTTAGACTTAGACCTTAAAAATCTTAGAAGAAAACATAGGCAGTAAAATCTTAGACATTTCTCATAGCAATATTTTTTCTGACATAACACCTCAGGCAAGGGAAACAAAAGAAAAAATAAACAAGTGTGACTGCACCAAACTAAAAAGTTTTTGCAAAGCAAAGGAAACCATCGACAAAATGAAAAGACAACCCACTGAATGGGAAAACATATCTGCCAACACATCTGATGAGGGTTTAATATCCATAATTTATAAGAAATTTATAAAACCCAACACCAAAATACAAACACACAATCCAATTAAGAAAAGGGCAAAGGACCCTAAATAGATACTTTTCCAAAGAGGACATAGAGATGACCAATAGATATATGGAAAAAAGCTTACCATCATTAATCATCAGAGAAATGCAAATTAAAACCATAATGAGATATCACCTCACACCTGTCAGAAGGGCTATCATCAATAAATCCACAAACAACAAGTGTTGGTGAGAATGTGGAGAAAAGGAATGCACTGTTTATGGGAATGCAGATTGGTGCAGCCACTGTGGGAAGCAGTATGGAGTTATCTCAAAAAATGAAAAAAATGGAACTGCCTTATGAGCTGGCAATTCTACTTCTGGGAATATCATCAAAGAAAACCGAAACACTGATTTGAAAGAATATATGCACCCCTGTGTTCAATGTAGTATTATTTACAATAGCCAAGATTTAGAAGCAGTTCAAATGCCCATCAGTAGATGAATGGATAACAAAGCCATGGTACATTTACACAATGGAATACTACTCAGCCATAAAAATAAAGGAAATCTTACCATTTGAGACTGCATGGATGGACCTGGAAAGTATTATGTTAAGTGAAATAAACCAGGCAGAGAAAGACAATACCATATGATTTCACTTATATTGGAACCTAATGAACAAAATAAAGTAACAAAATAGAAGCAGACTCACAGATACAGAGAACAGACTGAGAGCTGTCAGAGGGAAAGGGAGTTGGAGGTTGCATGAAAAGGTGAGGGGATTAAGCAAAGAAAAACACTCATAGATACAGACAATAGTATGGTGGTTATAGGAGGGAATGGAGGGGTGAGAAAAGAAGGTAAAGGGGGGATAGATGGTGATGAATGAAAACTGACTTGGGGTGGTGAACACAGTGCACTGTACAGATGTATTATAGAATTGTACACCTGAAACTTATATTGTGTTATTAACCAATGTCACTCCAATAAATCCAATTAAAAATAATAAGAGCTTCTTTATAATGTATAGTGATTTGTAATATATTATTATCCATGGCTTATGAGGTAGAAAAATTGTTCCTATGTAGATAGGCAAATTATTAATAGCACTTATTGACTTTAGCATCCTTTCTCCATTAATTCAGAATTGAACATTAAATTCTCTTATGTACATGGGTTGGTCTCTAGATATGCTGTTCTATTAACATATTAGAGTGTCCCATGCCAGAACCACCCTTTTTAAATGACCATGCTATCATACTGTATTTTGATAACTTTCAGGACAATCTTCCTCTAATTTTTTCTCTTTTGTAGAATTACTTTGGCTCTTCATATGCATTTAATCTCCTATATGAACTTTATATCAGCTCATCAAAGTAAACTTAAAACTTAAACAGGAATGCTTTCACTGTGTGTCCATCATGATCTTCGCTGATAGCAATGTTTTCATCAGTTCAATAAGTTTCTTTGTATTCCTTGCCTCCTAAAAAGCTTTTTATTTGCTCATTTTGTTTAATCAGTAATGGGTGTTGAATTTTATTAAGTGATTTGAAGAATTGATGTAAAATGGTTATGTTCATTTTTTCACTATTCTATTATTAATATAGTGTGATATTAATAGATTTCCCCAATATTAAAACTTTGATTTTTTTTTTCTGAATGACTTGAAATTTTTCTCTGCCTTTGAAAAAGCTAGAAATAAGTGAGATTTTCTATGTGCTCTAACACACAGGTATAAAATTGCAGTTGTAACTTGACTCAGTGTTGTTGATTCCTAAAAATTCATTGTAGATTTTTGGGAATTGCTTCTGCCTCAATTTTTGTGGGTACTTTTGCTAGCATGCATGTGGCCACATTTAAGTCAGATCAGAAATGATTAAAATGACGAATAAAAGGAAATTTGTTTTTAAATAATTGGATGTAACTATGCTTATTCAAAGGGGTTAGCATGTCATTTTCTGGGTTTTCCAGAAAATCAATCCTTTCCTACTAATTGTAGACTTTCCTCTATTTATTTAAATTACCAGAATTACTGTGTTCAGTCTGGATCCCTTTAATTTGCTCATAATTGAGCTTGTGTGGGTGCTGAGCTGGAAGCGCTCAGAAGCTGAAGAACACAGCTGCCTCTTTGGCCTTTGGCATAGGGTTTTCCCCGAACGAGCTGCCCTCGTTGGTGGTATGCCAGAGAGTTACATTCAAAGACTTTCTGAGGAGGAATGAACATCTTTCATTTTCAGGCCTGGTGCTTTATGACCCAGGAATACCATTTAAGTATTAGTCTGAATTATTGTAGGGATGGCACTTCAGTATGTTGGCCTATTCATTAACCTAATCTATAGCCCCATTCAAAGTTAAGTTTAAAGTGTTATTTAAAGCAAGATTCTTCTGTTTTTAGTGTTGTCTCTCCTGTTTCAAATTGTCCTGCTCCTCCCATTTGAGAAGGGTGTTCTGTGACACAGTGAGGAGACTAAAGGCGGTGCGGAGGGAAGATGCTGGCCAGCTGTCCTGCTCTGATTCATTGAGAGAAAATGAGCTCTAAGTGATGCATGAGGCATTCAGGCAAAATTTTAGGAAGTTTTCTGACAATGAAGATCGTTAACATTCCATGCTTCTTCGCAGTCTCATAGCTCTTAAAAAAGTGCATGTGTTAGACTCCCTAAAATCAAGATGCTAAACAAACTGGCTGACTTTCTTTTAAGATCTGTGATTCAGCAATTTTATTTTCTTAGTGGCTTGTTCAAAATTTATCTTAAGACAGAAAATATTTGTAGACATTCACAGTTGAAGTAAATTATATATCAACTGATTTCTCATATCAGCAAAGATAAATATTTGGGTCACATTTTGAATATAACCTTTTTTAAAAAAAATTATTGATTGATTTGAGAGAGAGGGAGAGAAAGAGAGGAGAGAGAATGACAGACAGATGGGAACATCTACTTGTGCCCTGTATCTCTGTATGTGCCCTGATTGGGGATCAAACCATCCATCTCTACACCCTGGGACTATGTAACCATCTATCTCTACACCCTGGGACTATGTTTAACTAATCAAGCTCTCCAGCCAGGGCTTGAATATAACCTTTCATAAATGTCAGACATTCCTATACAGAAAGTAATTAGGCATCTAGTATCAAATTGAAGGTGGACATGAAAAAAGTTTAATTAACCCTACTCTACTTTATAATGCTTTCTTTTTAAAATTACTTTTTGTATAGTGAAGTAGTTCCAGATACACTGTTAATAAGAAAACACCTAATGTATCAGAATTTTTATAAAACTGTATATTTTAATAACTATAATACTGATTTATAAATTAATATATATTATATTAATATATGTTAAGTATAAATGTTTATATCCATGTATCTTCTTTATTGTTTGTCAATAACTAGTATCTCTGCAGATGATAAAAGCTGAATCAAGTACTGCTTTTAAAGATGTAACTTTGAGGCTCTGGCCAGTGGCTCAGTGGATAGAGTGTCAACCCAGTGTATGGATATCCTGGATTCAATTCCCGGTCAGAAAACACAGGAGAAGCAACTATCTGCTTCTCCTCTCCCCCGCCTCTTCCCCATTCTCTCTTCCCCTCCTACAGCCAATGGCTCAATTGGTTTGAGCATGGCCCCAGGCACTGAGGATAGCTCCATTGGAGTGTGACAGCCTCAGGTACTAAAAATAGCTTAATAGTCCAACATTGTCCCCAGATGGGGTTGCCAGGTGGATCCTAGTTGGGGAGCATGCAGGAGTCTGCCTCGCTATTTCCCCTTCTCTCACCGAAAAAAAAAAAGATATAACTTTGACTTACTAAAACCAAACAAACAAAAATAACAAAGACCTGGGTGGTAAAGAAGAATTAATGGTAACACCATAAGAAAGTGTCTATCTACCATCTCTAATAAATGAGGAAGAGCATAAGGACGTAAGTGTGTTCCCTTAACTTGAGAAAGTCAAATTAAGGAATTAATGCAGAATGTTTACTTTTTCATTAAACAAATGTTTATTGAATGTCTACTCTGTGCCATAAAATGGTTTAAACACTGAGGATTCAGTAATAAATGAGAGAAATGGTGTTTGCTGCATGTACCTAGATTAAAACCCTACCAGAACAGGAAAACTCAAGTTAGATTTCCGAAAGGAAATACTGACATGATGATGATAGCTTATCTCAGGGAGGAAGAAGAGGGAGAGGCATCTGAAGGCAGGAACGTGGCTGCTGTGAGAACTAACTGATAACCTTGCTGTGTGGAAAAGAGGAAGAGAGAAGCCAATGGTGATAAATAAATAAATAAGTGCCGGAAGAGCTAACTGGCTGCTTGAGATGAGGCTTGCAAAACCTGTAAGAGTTAGACAGTCAAGCTATATTTAGAGCCCGAAAAAGAAAGTCTGGTGGCCCATTGTTTAGATCACCAAACAGCTGTGGGCTAGAAAGCAGAGTCACCCAGTTCCTGTGTTAACTTTATCTTGATCCACACAGGAGAAGGTTGTTCGAAAGGGAAAAAAGCATGGCTGGCAGCAAATGGAAGACTAGACAATTTACATCCCTGTCAACTAAAAAGATTGTGATTGTCAAGTGAATGCCCTGATTATTAGAAATTAAGAAAGGTTGGCATCACAGGGGAGGACAGGAAGCAAATTATCAATTTTCACAAAGATGATGAATTCCAGAAGCAAGTGGTAAGTGATCTCAGTGCTGATCCTCAGAGGATTTCTATGTTTGGACAATGAAAAGGGGGGAGAAAAAAAAGTAGTTGTCACCAGCAACCTCCATGGGGATTTCTGAAACAACTGAATTCTTCTTTCCTTTTTAATAGAATTTTTAGAATGATAAATCAGGGAAAGATTATGAGTCCAGTTTACATTGGTCTTTATAAAGGTATTTCATTTTTTTACTAAGACATGAACCAAATTATACACTAAAATAAGTAGTAGCGTTAGCATGCCCTTTCCTAAAATGTGCTGTTTAAGGCTCATTGTCACTCTAAAAGGAATTAAGTAATGTATACCATAAGATTCTGTATTTGAATCTTCTCATGAGAGCCATTCTTCCAATTTTTTAGTAGACATTGTCTCAGAGAATTGGGTAATGTGTTAGATTGACAGAATTAGCATTCAAATAATTTCTTCTAGTTTTAAGGAAGATAGAATTTAACAAATAATAATGAGTACCTTCATCTAAAAGGCAATTTTTTAGATATTTACTATTTTCTAGGCACTATCCTAGGTGAAAGAGACAATGGCTTCACTGTTACTGTGTTTTCATTCCCTTTGGGTAAATAGATGATAAAGTTGTATACAAGTAAACAATAAAATTGCAAATAGAGAGGATTTTTCTGTAGCTAAATTCAGGTAGAAATGAAGATCAGAAAGAAGTAAAGCTATTTTAGATAGTGTGGTGAAAGAGAGAGGCAAAGTCCTAAAGTCAGGTTGAAAGAATTGAATGGTACAGCCATACAGTTTGGGAGACATGGTATAATAACAATTATTAAAGAGGTTCCCTGATTTTTAGCTGGTTGTTGACCTGCCACCCCAAAGCTATTTTTTTTTTTGTTACCTGATCAAGGAAGGCAACAGGTCCACTATACCCTGGCCTGTATTTAATTATGTTATTAAATATAGTATGGTATTTCATTCTGGGTACAATATTTTAATAAAGACAAAATGGTGTAGAACTCTTCGAGATATTGGTGAGAGGCTTAGAAACCATATTCAATGGAAAACAGTTTAAAGAAATAAAGATACCTTGCTCAGAGGAAAGATGACTGGAGGCATACTAGAGCTCTCCTTAGATATTTTCATGGCTAATATTGAAAAACTCAAATCTGTTTAAAATTGAATATGCACCCCAAATACATCAAATAGTGATCGTTTCATCAGAAGATGCATCGAGTTTACAAGCTTTGAAATGTAGGGAGTAGATAGTGATAGAAAACTGAATTCTGGTTTGTGGTATGTGTGGTATGCAAGGAAAAAATAGATGTATTCGATATAACTTAAAACAACTCATGAGGATTGAGAAGAGAAGCAAAATTCATCAGAATTATGGAAAAGGAACCATTATATATTTTTTATTATTAGAGAAAGGATAAATGTGGGGTGTTTTTTTGGGGGGGGTTTTGTTCCTATGGTTAATATAACCACAGACAGGGTATAACTCAAGTGGGGTGACCTAACAAAAACAAGTAAGTTTAGAGAAATTACCTATCAAGACTCAGGCTGAATTCTTAGAAAGACATCTCTGGTGAGAGAAGGGAAACTGCTGAGAACATCCTAGGAGAGCTGACTACACAAATAGTTACAGCGCCGCCATCCAAAGCAGGCTTCTTTCCCACCGTTACAGAAACCCAACCTAACTAAAACTTCAAATAGAATTAAAGTTTAGCAATTACACATTTAAAAGTGAAAGTGAACCATAGAGTAGATTAATATTAACTGAATTATAGAGACATAGATCACTTCTATAATATAACTAGAATCTTAGATATAGCAGAATAATACAGATTTTGTTTAAAATTAATTAGAATAACTATTTGGGTTGGAAGCAAAGGCATTAAAGTGCCTCTTGACATAAAGGATACAATTCTCCCCCTACAAGTCCAAATGTATCTTTTTTCCTGCGTTTTTTCTTTTTTTGCATTCCCTGAGAAACGTTTTCCAAAAATGTATTTTCCGGAATAAATGTATTTTCACTTTGTTTTCATTTTTACTATTAATTGGAAAATGATGTCTTTTGTGTAGAAATTGTACTTGTGTAGTACTTTCTGTGTTTGAGACTTGCCCATAAGTTGCTGCACATTTCATCCCACTCTCACACCATCTCCATTGCATAAATGTGACAAATACCTTCAACACAGTTACCTTCATTTATCATTCGTTGAATGAATGGCTAAGAGACACAACTCTCTCATATGCTTCCATCAGAAAAAAAAAAATCTTTGAATCAAAGATCATCCTTTCTATATAAAAGCATTTAACCTGCTGCCTAGAACAGGAGCTTCAATGTTGTGATTAGTAATCGTTGCAACCATGAAGAGGACAGTGTTAGTAGTGGTATTTAGAGGTCAGCCTCTCCATCTCCTACACAGTTTTCTTATAATTGGTGGTTGACTTGAATGGTCAGCATAAGTAAATTCTCTTCAAGTAAGTATTGTGAAATACTGGGGGAAAGGTTACTATGGATTTTGTCTGTAGATCCTTAATCCATCATGGGGTTATATGTGGTCTCAAACATTGCCATGCAGTTTTTCACCAAGACTACATTTTCTTAAGCTGAGGCATTGTTCAGTGAAATACACAAATAACTTAAAACTTCGGTGTTTGGAAGAGAAACCTAAGATTCTGTTTTCCCACAGGCACTATAAAGAAAACTGTGAAGGAAATGTTTGCAATTGAACCTTAACCAATAATATATGCCAATAACAAACCCATGCAGATCTTTATTAAATTAGCCTCTGTATATTAGAGCATTATTTATGCTCTGATGGGAAATCTTGATCAATAGAACAACTGCCTTATCCTTTAGAACGGAAATGCTCTAGGTTCCTTTTGAAACGTGGATTAGTACATGGAATGCTTTCTTCTTTTATTGTGGACCTCAGTGGAAGCTCTACCTCAGAAACTAAGCGTTTTAAATAAAGCCAAATAAGGCCCTGGCCGGTTGGCTCAGTGGTAGAGCGTCGGCCTGGCGTGCAGAAGTCCCGGGTTCAATTCCTGGCCAGGGCACACAGGAGAAGCGCCCATCTGCTTCTCCACCCCTCCCCCTCTCCTTCCTCTCTGTCTCTCTCTTCCCCTCCCGCAGCGAGGCTCCATTGGAGCAAAGATAGCCTGGGCGCTGGGAATGGCTCTTTGGCCTCTGCCCCAGGCGCTGGAGTGGCTCTGGTCGTAGTGGAGCGACGCCCCGGAGGGGCAGAGCATCGCCCCCTGGTGGGCAGAGCGTCGCCCCCTGGTGGACGTGCCGGGTGGATCCCGGTCGGGCGCATGCGGGAATCTGTCTGTTTCTCCCCGTTTCCAGCTTCAGAAAAATAATAATAATAAAATAAATAAATAAAGCCAAATAGGAACCTTTATTTTCTAAACCTATGTTAAATAAAATTCTGTGCTTCTTCTTATAGAACTTTTGTGCTAGTACAGGAACATCTTCATAAAACTGGGAAGCTAAGTAAGCTGTATAAAGAATAAAACAAAATACTTGAATTATCTTTCCAAATATGAACCGAATTCACTTTAGTTGTTTGGAAATGAGAGTTTTATTACCTGAAAATATTATATATAAATATATAAGTAAATTTAGTATAATAATAAAATTTTATATAAATATATAATATCATAAGTACAATATATGCTAAAATGAGTTTGGCAATTTCATAGTTGTCTCTTCCAAATGGCATTTGGAATGTTTTTTATTAGCAATACTTTATGCAGTAATTAATACTAATATAGGGAGTTACAATTACCTTATTTTTAGGTGCAGTGGTTGTAACTCATCCTTTAAACAGTGAAACATCTTTAGCCTTCCAAATGATATATACATATTTATATTTTTATGTTCTCATTTTTTCCCAGAATGATTTTACTGAACATATGCTTTTGTTTTTTTTTAAGAACAATGTAGCTTAAATATTATTATCTGTATTTTTGCTATCATTTAATTGTAATGTTACCTCTTGAATAAATCTGGCCTGACTTATTTTGCCTAATAATAATCTTTGACCATAGAAGTTGTTTCAAATTTTTTGCTCTTAGCAATAGCAATACATTGAACCTACTGGTACATAAACCTTTGTAAACAATCATGATTATTTTATCAGGATAAATTTCTGTAAGTATAATTTCTTGGGTAAATGTTGTATAAATATTTAAGGCTTTTGACCAGTTGTCCTCGAGAAAGGAAATTTTGTTCTTATCAGTAGTATATCGAAGAATCTGGGTGTTCTTCTTTTTTTTTTTTTTGCCAATTTCATAGGGTTAAAACAGTACTTTTATTTTTTTTAATTATTTTTATGCCTAAAATTTTTTCATACTTCTATTGACTTTATGTTTTTTATTGTGAATCATCTGAGCATTGCCTTGGCAAGGCTGAACATTTCTAAATTAAATATCACCTTTCTGGAAGTAAAATATTACTTTACATTAAAAGGCAAATCTTAACTCTTGCTCATGAAGGAAACTAGATAATTTGCTTTTACTTTCCTAAAGCTAAGTATGTTACCTGCTTACATATTAATGAATAAATCTATGTTTTATTAAATGGTTATAAAATGTATAGCTAAACTTGAATGAGAAGCAGAGTCAGAACTCAGACTTATTTATAACAAAATCTGCTTAGTCTCTAGGGTAAATCAATTAACATTTCTAAAATAATTCTTTTTTAATTCTTTATTGAAGCACTAAAAATACTATATACTATATGCTAGGTTTACAGTTTTTTGTATGGAAAAAAACATGCAGGTTATGATTATCACAATAGCTTTACTAACTCTGTTTTTTTGCATAGTCATGACTGTGAACCCACTTTTGCCCGCCCTGTACACAGCCAACTGGTTCAGAACACATTAGTACAAAGGCTGATGTTCGACACTTGAAAATATTATTTCTGTCTCATGTAAAATTCATCCATCCATCTTTTTCTTCCTCGCTTCCTTCTTTTATTAAACAAATATTTATTGAGTGCTCCCTCTGTGTCAGCTACCATTCTAAATTATTGAGATTTATCATTGACAACAGAAAACAGTATCTTATTTCTGTTAGGCGACCTATAGTAGAAATAGTCTCATGAACAAAGTTTGAAGGATTATAAATATAAAAGGTAATAATAAAATAAATGAACAAAGAGACCAGAAAGATATTCAATATAACAGGCATAAACTACAAATTGTGGAGAGAGGAAACATGACAGGAAAGGCTAATGTTTCAATACCCATTTCGCTCGAGTTCATTAAAAAAGTTTATTAGGAACTCTGTCCAGTGATGACATTAAAATTAAAATTAAAATAGAGATTAAGTTGGAAATTTACTAATCAAAAGTGATGGTTCCAAGTAAGCTGGGAAAAGCTGATCTACCCTCTGCTAATCCAGGAACTAACTGGCATAATCCCCAAGTACTTCGCAATTGCCTTGAAAGAATGGGGAGAGCCTGCAAAGGTTTCAGCTGAAATCCTTCGAAGTAAAACAAGGTTATACCAAAAATTGGAAAACATCAAGCTCATTTTTAAGCTCATTTTGTTTTGTTTTGTTTTTTCTTTTTTCTTTTTTTCATTTTTCCGAAGCTGGAAACGGGGAGGCAGTCAGACAGACTCCTGCATGCGCCCGACCGGGATCCACCCGGCATGCCCACCAGGGGGCGATGTTCTGCCCATCTGGGGCGTCCCTCTGTCGCATCCAGAGCCATTCTAGCGCCTGAGGCAGAGGCCACAGAGCCATCCCCAGCGTCCGGGCCATCTTTGCTCCAATGGAGCCTCGGCTGTGGGAGGGGAAGAGAGAGACAGAGAGGAAGGAGAGGGGGAGGGATGGAGAAGCAGATCCAGGGGTCCCCAAACTTTTTACACAAGGGGCCAGTTCACTGTCCCTCAGATGGTTGGAGGGCCGCCACATACAGTGCTCCTCTCACTGACCACCAATGAAAGAGGTGCCCCTTCTGGAAGTGCAGCGAGGGGCCGGATAAATGGCCTCAGGGGGTCACATGCGGCCTGCGGGCCGTAGTTTGGGGATGCCTGAGATAGGCGCTTCTCCTGTGTGCCCTGGCCGGGAATCAAACCCGAGACCCCTGCATGCCAGGCCGACGCTCTACCGCTGAGCCAACCGGCCAGGGCCATTTTCTAAGTTTTGAAAAAGTTATTGTAGCACCCAAAATGAATGAAAAATGTGTTAAATCAGAGATTTTCTATTTCCAGCTTTAATCAATCTGTAGAGGCCAGGTACATCATCCCTGGGCTTTCTCAGGACTCTGAAAGGCTAGATGGCAGTCACAAGTGGCCAAGTACACTAGCCATAGGCACACAGTAAATAGTCAAGTCAGATTGGAAAATTCTGAGTTGAAGTTCAACAGCCTTCTTAAATACAAGATGGTTCGTAATATGTTTATGTGAATTGCTGGGTTTTTAAGAGTCTCCACAAGTCTTCAAGATATACTATATGCCAGTGGGACAGAATTGGAAGCTCAGGACTAAACCCACATATGGGTAACTTATTTTCAACAATGGAGTCAAAAATATACAATGGAGAAAAGAAAGCCTCTTTTATGTATAGTGCTGGGAAAATTGGAAAAATCACCTGCAAAAGAATGAAACTAGACTGCTATCTGACAAGATACACAAAATTAACTCAAAATGGATCAAAGACCTAAATATAAGACCTGAGAAAATTAAATACATAGAAAAAAACCTAGGTACTAAAGTTTTGGGCCTTGATCTTGAGAAGACTTTATAAATGTAACCTCAAAGGCAAGGGAAATAAAAGCAAAAAATAAATAAATGGAATTATATCAAGCTAGAAAGCTTCTGCACAACAAAAGAAACCATCAACAAAACAAAAAGAAAACCAACCGAAGGGGAGGACATATTTGCAGATACCTCTGATAAGGGACTAATACCCAAAATATATAAAGAACTTATACAACTCGACAACAAAACAAAACAAACAGTCTGGTTAAAAAATGGGCAGAGCCCTGGCCAGATAGCTCAGTTGGTTAGAGCATTGTCCTGAAGCATTGGGGTTGCTGGTTCAATCCTCAGTCAGGGTACATACAGGAACAGATTGATATTCCTGTCTCTCTCTCTCTCTCTCTCTCTCTCTCTCTCTCTCTCTCTTTCCCTCTCTCTTTCTGAAATTTATATATACATACAGGAACAGATTGATATTCCTGTCTCTCTCTCTCTTTCTCTTTCTGAAATATATATATATAATTGGCAGAAGACCTAAACAGACACTTTTCCCAAGAAGGAATACAAATATCCAACAGATATGTGGAAAGATGATCAACTTTACTAAGTAAATATAGAGGAAATGCAAATCAAAACCACAATGAGATATCATCTCACACCTGTTAGAATGGCTATTATCAACAAAATAAGAAAACGCAAGTGTTGGAGAGATCGTGGAGAAAAAGGGACTTTCATTCACTGCTGGTAAGAAAGTAAACTGATACAGTCGTTATGGAAAACAATATGGAGATTCCTCAAAAAATTAAGAATAAAGCTGCCCTAAGTCCCAGCAGTACCTCCTCCTGGTATCTAACAAAAACAGCAAAAAAAACTGAAAACATTTACTCGTAAAGATATATGTACCCCTTGTTTAATACATCATTATTCAGGCCCTGACCAGTTGGCTCAGTGGTAGAGTGTCAGCACAGTGTGTAAATGTCCCAAGTTCAGTTCCTGGTCAGGCATACAGGAGCAGTGACCATCTGCTTCTCCATCCCACCCCCTTCTCTCTCTCTCTCTCTCTCTCTCTCTCTCTCTCTCTCTCTCTCCTTCCTTCCTTCCTGCAGTCATGGCTCAATTGGTTTGAGTGTATCAGCCCCAGGCAATTAAGATGGCTCCATGGAGCCTCAGCCTGAGGAGCTAAAAATAGCTCAGTTGTGAGCATGACCCAGATGGGTGGAGCATTGGCCCCAGACAGGGTTTGCTAGCTGAATCCTGTTTGGTGTGCATGCAGGAGTCTGTCTCTCTATCTCCCCTCCTCTTGCTTGGCAAAATAAATAAATAAATAATAAATGCAGCATTATTCACAATAGTCAAGATATGGAAACAACCCACGTGCTCGTCAGTGGATGATTGGATGAAGAACACGCGGTACATGTATACAATGGAATACTACCCAGCAATAAGGAAAGATGAAATACTGCCATTTGCAACCGCACAGATGGATATTGAGAGTATCATGCTGAGCGAAATAAGTCAGACAGAAAAGGACAAGGACCATATGATTTCACTCATATGTGGGATATAAAACAGAAAGCAACAAGTGAACAAACAAACAACAAAAACTCCTGACACAGAGAGCAGTGTGGTGTTACCAGAGATGCAGGAGGTTTGGGGGACGTTGAGAGGACAAAGGGGGTCAAATATATGGTGATGGGAGGAAACTAAACTTTGAGTGATGAGCACACAATGCAAAATATACAGATAATGTATTATAGAATTGTGCGCTTGAAACATAATATTAGCCAATGTCACCCCAATAAATTTGATAATAATAATAATAATAATAAAAGATATAATATACACAGCATTTCCCAAACTCATTTGCTCATAGTAACCTTAGAAACAGACAGTCTCACAGGCATGTTTGTGCCAGAGATGTTTGTGAGGCTTACAGGTGCTGTGGGACCTGAGCGCAGGGTGAGGAGAGGCAGGCGCCAAGCTGGGGCATGCGGAGCAATGCTGGGGGCCGGATGCTGCCTGGGCGCCTCCAGGGTAGAGAAGTGTCCAGGGCCGCAGAAGAAGTCGGGATGCACTACAGAGCAGCGTGAACGAACAAGGCTGTAACCAAGCTGTAATGGAGCATGAATTAACCATGGGCTCTGACGACAGACTGTGGTGACTGCCTCCAGGATGCCTCAGAAAGATGAGCACCAGCACGTGCATGGTCAAGTAACCTCTAATGCTTTACTGCACACCTTAACTTTACACGTGGTAAAAAGACCGAACTCCTCAGCTCCTTGAATATGGATATGATGCCTATTCATCTAGAATATGAAGAGGAAGAAGAGGGGAAGCAGTAGTACCTTTAATGGCAGTAGTAGCTAACAGTTTTTGAGTGCTTGCTGCATTCCAGTTGTGGTTTTTTTGCACAGCAATTCTATTGCTGTTTTAACCGATGATGTAACAGGGCTTCAAGAGACTGACCTCTCTGTAAGGTGTCAAAGCGAGTAAGCAGGGCAGCCAGGTTTTTAACCCAGGAACATTTAACTTGGATGCCTGGGCTCCCAACCATGATACCTTTTTGTTTCAAGTGAGTCTTATTAATTTCTCCATCTTAACTCTAGAAACAGAAGATCCATCCTTCTCTCCCATTTAAATTTTACCTTTCATTCAGGACCTACTCAATACTTGCCTGCACCAGCTCTTTCTCTGAATTCCTGAAGCAGTGGCCACTGGCACTCCTCATTTTAGCACAGACTTGCATACTCTTTGGGGGACCTCCTGTGTGAAAACCTTTTCTCTCTCCAGTAAGATGAGAAGCCCTTACAGGGTCATACCTCCTAGTTCTTCGGCACCCTCCTTCCCACTTAGAATGTGTAGCTGCTGAGTAAACCAAGACAGAGGACGTGGAAGAGTAGTATCACAGCAACCTGGGTGCAGTCTCAGAATGCTATTGATCTCCCTGATTGATTTGGCTGATCTCATTAAGTAGGCAGCTTCCCCTTTCCCATGTCAAGAGAGTGAATGGATAGATGAATAGAAGTACAGATATTTAAAGGATAAATGAATAAAGGTGCAAATAAATGATTGGTTTGAGTAGCAAAATAAAATAAGCATAAAGGTACTTCAGGGGGGTTGTAGAATATTGCACTCCTCACTCACATTCACCTACCCTCGCCAGTGTTTGGCGTTGGATAGCCTCTGGAGAAGCTCATAATAATGAACAGACAGAAGGAAAGAGTCAAACACAGGAAATATAGAAGGCCAAGGGTGTTCATGGCATTCCATAGAAAACAGTGAAAGCAGTTGTTTAAAACTTGAAGAGAAGGGCTGTATGCTTTATTTCCTAAGTGGAGGAATCTATGAATAAATTACGCAATCACTTGACATAATTGATTTAGATCCTGCGAATTCACTCGCACTGCCAGGGGTTAATTAGATCAGATTGTTTTGTGGCCCTCCCTAGCCTTCTTCCCTTTGTATTAATCTGTACGTCACTTTTATTGTTGGGGTTTTTTTTAATCCCAAGAAATACATATTTTAATTTATATTAATTTTAATTAAAATGAAGTTCTTTCTTTTGTTCATAGAGTTAGAAAAAGTTGGAGATATAAATATTTCTCTAAAAAAAACAAATCTGTGCTTCTTGTTTATGAATCCTGTTTTTGTTTTCTACTAATCTGTTTGCAAAAGAATAGTATAGTCTGTGCATAAACCTAGTGCCATGGGAATGATATTGAAAACATATTTGAATTGCTTGCTTTTACCTGCAGCCACATGAAATTGAATTACATTAGTATAGAGCAATTTGATTGCGTGTGTATTGCCCCAAATATTGTGTAAGCTGAATATTCAGAGATTTTGTTCACCTTGGGTCATATAGAATTAGTCGTTATGACAAATATCCTAAAGTGATACCATAAAAGTCTTGAATCAAAGAACAAGATTGACTCAAAATAGATTGAAATATTCTCCGTGGTTTAAATACTTAGGACAGGCTCACCCATTACAACTTTATCATTTATGTACATTTTTATCTGTGAAACAATTTTGATACTTAGGTTTAATCAAAGAATTTATTGATACAGGTTTAATCTACTGTAGCCTCATATGCTAAGACAACAAGGACCTTTAAAGTGCTTCATATTCATGTAACCTGATTTATACAGTGTCCAGCCCAGCTACTTGATATTGATACATGTATACGTTAACTCTTAAATCAACTAAATTAACTAACCCCTTATATAGCTAAATCTGTATTTCTGTAAAACATAGTCCTTAAACGGCTTATCCATGACCAAACCATAATTTAGAGATGTTATTATATTGGAAATGTGGTCACAAAGTCATTAAGGGCAAGAATTTCTAATGAAAGCTCAGTCTAACTGTCCATCTCACTGGAGAAAAAAAAAAAACTGATGATAATGCTTTATCATTTATGGCTTAGGAATATCATATTGATAAAAGAAGGCAATAGTCTCACACAGGTGTTAAATATATCAGCACCATGTACTTCTCTAAGCATATTTTAGAAGGTTGATTTTGAAAATAAAATACTTAGAAAAGCTTATTTGAGTAAAAAAGAAAAAAAAAACATCTTTTCTTCAGTCCTAGAAGAGATTTAGCATGGATAACATATGTAAAACTAAGAAATGATCCTAAGAGTTTACTTTGGATTACATTGTTTCTTTTTAAATCCAGCAACATCCTAAAAAGGTAATTAATTTGGAAACAAGAACATTCTTGAGATAGGATTAAGAGTCCTTGCTTAAGAGATACTTAACCTTCATATTTTCCACAAATTCTTTGTTATTTAAGAGAATAAAGGAATAATTGACACCTTTAATATATGAAGGGCTCTTTTGAGAAAATACATAATTTTTTTAATTCTACTTGGATAATTACATTTAAGAGGGTGACGTTGATCAATAAGAGTACATAGGTTTCAGGTAAACATTTCGATAGCGTTTGAACTGTTGTTGATTATGTTGTGTACTCATCACCGAAAGTCAAATCACTTTCTGTCACCATGTATTTGTCCCTCTTTACTCTGTTCCCCTCAGCCTTTCCATATCCCCCTCCTGCTGGTAACCACTTCACTTTTATCTATGTCCATGAGTCTCAGTTTTATATCCCACCTATGTGTGAAAGAAAATAAATATTTCAATTCAAAATTAGAAAAATTGCCTGACCTGTGGTGGCGCAGTGGATAAAGTGTCGACCTGGAACGCTGAAGTCGCCGGTTCAAAACCCTGGGCTTGCGTGGTCAAGACACATATGGGAGTTGAAGCTTCCTGCTCCTCCCTTCTCTCTCTCTCTCTCTCTCTCTCTCCTCTCTAAAATGAATAAAGTCTTTAGTTTAAAAAAAATTAGAAAAATATATGATCAGTTTACAAAGAAAAAAGACATTCAATTGACCAATATATATTTAATATGTTCAACCTCACAGGTAATTAAGAAAATTCAGATATTTTATTGGAAAACATTGAGAAATATTAAATATACATGTGCTAATATCACAATGCATGTTTGTTAATTATTTAAGATAATGCCTCTTTACTACAAGGCAGTTATATAAGGTACCTTAGCACTCTTTTTGTCATTTATGCAGTAATCCCATTTCAAGGAATTATAAAAAAAAATCAAAAATTTGACCAGTATTTAAGTTTAAGGATTTTTGCACTATAGTGAACTTAATTTTTCAGCAATTAGTGAGTTGGTGAAATTATAGACTGTTAATCTAATAGATATAATACACTCTTATGCAACAAATAAAAATCTTCAGACTATTTAATAGCATAACAATATTAATGATAAAACATGATTTGAAGAAAACAGTATATAGTTGTACCTGTATATACATGTGTGTAGGGGTGTGTGTACACATATGGAAGGAAATTTCAGCAGAAGAGTCACACTGATTTGTCTTTTAGTGGAAGTTGCAGGAATAGTTTTTATCTTATTATTTATGCAATTCTGTATATTTCAATACTTTGAATACAAATATGTATTATATTTACAATTAGCATTAAAATAATTTTTAAATAGAATTTAAAAGCATATAATCCTACCCACGGTCAAAAGAAATAGGGATATTTGACTGCAGAATGGATGAAGGGGTACAGGGTATATTGGCTGACTTCCTATCATTGAGGACTATAGCCTGGAAGGGAGGATGAGGGCGCTTTGGACAGATGATGAGATGTTAACAGATTTCACATTGATATAGATAGTTACTCCTCATCAGTTAACATGGTATTAAATAGAAGCACATTCCTCTTCAGCACCCAGAGGCTCTTGCTAATGGTGGTGTAATAAAGAGAAGTCTCTTGGTCATATTGACCTACAATTCACATAGAACCCATTCAGTGGCCCAGTGAAACTATCAGAGACCTTGCTCCTTCTCTTTTCCCACTCTGTCATTCTTGATTGTTTTGGCTTTTGTCCTCATATTTGTTTCTCCGGTCTTCTGTACTTTCCGAAATCATATCCGTGTTTCAGACCAAAAAAAGAAAAGGCAGGACAGGCAGCAGAAGGCCAAAGGGTATTGCCAACATTCTTCCCTTTACATCCAAGAAATCCAACATGGTCTAAGGAATACTGCCCATCAAATCTCCACTTTTATTTCCTTAGGAAGGACAATAACATGTCACATACTTTCTAGCTGGAAAGTAGCTAGGGAGAACGAGGTTGTTGGTGACACTGGGTCAGCCAACCTATAGTGTCTGCCATCGCTGTGCTGGCTGTGAACTCCTGCTCATGTACAGAATGCAGTCTTGTACGAGTTGGGCAGAAATTCTGAGTTCTATTAGATCTCAGTCTTTAGAGACTATTATCCCAATCCTATTTTGATAGAATTGTAGACTCCGTAGAAAAGTGGTAAAAGCAATTACCTGATTCCTATCCATGGTCAAAGTCAATCCTGACCAATTATATCTAGGCTGGAACAATGGATAGGAGTCAAAGTTGTTTGGGACAATGATGGTGCCGTTTTCAAACCATAGAATCTAGTGAAGGCATAGCATATAGGGAGATGCTCAGATGGAACCACAACAAATCATTTTTTCTTCTTATTAATGACCCTAAAGCAATGGTTTTAACTTTATTTTTTCATGTCCTGAATGATGAAAATTTTTCTGGTTTTGTTTAGTGGGCAAGGATGTTTTTATTATTATTATTACTTTTCTTAAGTGAGAAACAGGGAAGCAGTGCATGTGCCCCAACCAAGATCCACCCCAGCAAGCCCCCTATGGGGCGATATACTCTGCCCATTTGGGGTGTTGCTCCATTGCTAGGCAACCAAGCTGTTTTAGTAACTGAGGTGAGGCCATGGAGCCATCCTCAGCCCCCAGGGCCAACTTGCTTCAAGAGAGCTATGGCTGCGAGAGAAAAGAGAGAGCTAGAGAGAAAGAAGGGAGAGGGGGAAGAGTGGAGAAGCAGTATGACTGGGAATCAAACTCAAGACATCCATATGCCAGGCCCATGCTCTAACATTGATTTAAATAGCCAGGGCCAGCCAAGGGTATTATTCTTCCTAATAGTCACTGTAGGCACAGGGCTTAGAATATATGAGCTTTACAAGGACCTACAAAAGTATCTAAGACATGGAAGATATTATTGGCTCTAAAGTATGAAATGAAAGCTGGAAATTTGACATTAATAAATGCTTGGTTATTCCTGAAATGTAACCCTATGCCAGTTTTACTCATTGTTACTTTTAGAATTTATTTTAAAATATTATTATGTTTGAAAACAATTTGTATTTTGGGATTATTTTCCAGTTCACAAGAATTTCTAAGCATGCACAAAGATTGGCAAATAATAATAATAATAATAATAAAATTAGTCAATATCTATTAAATGAGGAATTCATACCTATATAATTTTGAATTAATTTTTCCAAATGTCTTTAAACTTTTTACAGCAAGAAATATTAATGTCAGAATCAGGGGATGGGGGATTGGGGGGTTATGCACCGTAGACACAGCCCATTGCTTTTCCTCTTACCTTTCTCCACCAGCAACCTCAGAGGCCTCAAAGAAGCCCCCAGTCAAAGAGAAAGAGATTTAAAAATTGCTGCCTGTGACATCACTTTGGACTCAGGGTCTAGCACCTTTCTATTTTTCCTATTAATGTTTTCTATTAGCTTAACCTTGTTCAAGATTCTTAATATACCTCAGTATATTAAGATAATAGATGTTTAATCTGTATGTGTAACCACACACAAATTACATGCAAAAAGGAGCTTGATGTAAATGAGCTTATCTAATAGGTCAGTATCAAACACCAGATCAGTTCACTAGACTGTGTGCAGAACTTCGCACAGCCCATTTAAGTGAATGGTTGTGCTCTGAACTGGAGAGGTAACCCAGAAACCCCTAAAGTTAGTATCCTCTAATACAGTCATTTGCAACTTTTTTCTCACTTGGGGACCAGTGGAAATAGGAGGCTTATTTTGGGGACCACTAAGACAGAAATAACCCTGAGTATAAGCAAATTCTACTAAGATCAGTGGGTCTATAATCTTCATACAGCATCACAGTGATTAACTCGTTCACAGATTGGCACCACCTGTGGACCGGCTGTTGAAAAACACTGCTCTAATAAACAATGAGCCCAGACAACTTTTCAAAATCTGTTATATACTAGGAGCCCCGGTTTTGCACTGTTTGTATATTGAACAGATGATAGTAGATTCTGGACAGAAATGTAGACAGTATTATATACTTCAGTTCATGCCAGAAAAGGAATCATTTGATAGCACTATGGTAGCCAAGAACAGAAGCAGCTATACAATCACCGGCCCAGAACTAGGTGCCAAAATTAATTCATGCAGGAATTAACTGGTTGTCGTCGTAATGTGAGGTCCGCAAGCTCTAGGGGAAATGCACGTGAAAATCCTGGGTAGCTCAGGTTACTAGATGTTGAGGTTCATTATTCAATTCTGGGCTGGTCAGTTACCGTAACTTTATGAGAAAAACACTGAGTAATGGGAGAGTGTTTGCACCCAGCCAGCCAGCTCACAGGCACTTGAGAAAGTGCTATGAGGAGGGCAGGAGGGTGTTCAGAAACACGAGCCTTGCACGTGACTTGGATTTAGCAGGCTTACTTGTCACATGTGTAGGCGACACGCAGCTTGGTGGGTTATCTAATGCATTGGATGACAGAATTAGGATTCCAAAAGCTCTAAACAGGGAGAACTGATGAGCTGCAATTTGGGAGATTAAATTTAATAGGGATCAATGTAAATTCCTGTCCTTGGGTTCAAAAGAAAGAAGCAACTGTGTTACTCCCATCCAGTTCCCTTTTCACGCTGCAACCTGGGTGATCTCTTTAAAACACAAATCCGATCATGTCACTTTTTTGCTTAAAATCCCTTAGTAGTGTCCTATTGCCCTCAGGGTAAGGACGAAACTCCTTATGGGTTTTGGAGATCCTCCCTGCTGGGCCTCTTCCTTGCTCCTCCACCTGTTCTCTCCCTAGTCTTCCTGTCATGCTGAGCACTCCAGTTGTATGAAAGACCTTTGGGTTCTGTGTGTGTGACCTGATTCGGGGCTTTTATGTTTCTTCTGTCCAAACTCTGTAGAGCTCCAGGTCTCAATGTAAAGTCAAAAACTTGGTTTAGTCTTCATTACCTCTTTTCAAGGTTCCCTGATCATCCTTCTATCAGTCAACAAATACTTACTGAGTGTCTACTGCAGGCATGGCCAACAGTTTTTGCACCCAGGCCAGATTAGAAAGAAAACTTTTTTTACAGGCCGGATGAAATATTAAAATTAAAAAATGTTAAATACAAAAACGATTCATTTAAGTAAACAAAATTTAATTATGTAATTTGTTTATGAGTAAATGTAAGTAATATAGTACAACAAATTAACAAATAACCTAATGTGACGTGTTGAGATGCTTTGCATCGCCTATTATTTTTTTAATATCTGGCTCTATACTTGTAATAGCTATTCTTAACATAGCCTCCAAATATAAATCATTCAACCTTGATCTTGTACTTTTATTTAGATTCATTAAAGAAAATGTTTGTTCACAAATGTAAGTTGAGCTGAAGATTACTGAAGATAGTGTAGTTTATGTATAACGATTTAAAAGTACCACTTATTTCATTTCCACAGTGCGTTGTGCAGAGAATATTAAAAATTTAATCGCGGGCTGCATAAACTCATTACACAGGCTGAATCTGGCCCATGGGCTGTATGTTGGCCATGCCTGGTCTACTGTGTACCAGGCTCTGTTCTAGACCCTGGGAACAAATTGATGAACAAAATAGAGCCCACGTCTCCATGCAGCTTCTGTTCTAGTGGGGAAGGTGGCGGGAAGTGATGAGTGTTTTACAGAAAAGGGAAGCAGGAGGAGACAGTGACAGAGAGCTGGAGTGGGGAAACCCTACCTTAGGTGAGGAAGCCAGGGAGGACCTCTCTGGTGCACTGTCTGTGGAGATGAATGGAGGATGTCATGCAGTCTGGGAGAAAGCACTACAGTCAGGGTGGAGTGGCCTGTCCCAAAGCCCTGAGGAGGAGCATGCTTTGTCGTCTGGGCAACTGCAGTGAGACCAGAATGGGTGACGGAAGGATGCTGAACAAGGGGACAGCTGTGCAGAATGAGCTGTGAAAGGCCCCAGAGACCAGCTCAGCCTGGGCTTGGAGTCTGTGAGTGTTTAGATTTTCTTCTAAATGGAGTTGGAAGCTATTAAGAGGTTTTGAGCAAGGGACTGTCTTGATTAAGATTTTTGTTTTGTTTTTATTTTAAAAGGATTAGCTGGCTTCTGTGTGGAAAATAATCTCTAGGGCATAAGCGCAGAATCCCAAAATTCAGCCCAGGGGTTATTACATCTGTCAAGGTGAGAGCTGATGGTAGCTTTGTTTAGGACGGCTTGGCAATACTTCTCACACAGTTTGTGATTAAAGAAACAACATCCTGCTGAAACAGGGCTCAAGGCGGCTGGGTTCTCCTCTACAATCTCAGTGCCTAGCATGACACCTGGCACACCAGTGGCTTTCCAGTGGTATTTGTTGGACAAAGTCCTGGTTTAACAGGAGTTAATATAAAAATGACTTCAGGATTCTAGTTGGCTGTACATTTGATGAGCCAACAACAGTGCAGTTTGGCTGCCAGAAAAGCTAATGCTGTCTTATTTCCTTTTCCACTGCGCTGACACCTGAACTACAGCCTATGCCTCTCCTTGGTAACAATTTCCAGGTGTATGAGACTCAGAACAACTTATGAAATTTTTATTTCTTACTTCTGAGAGTATCAACAAGCACTTTTAAGAGACATCATGTGCTCTTTCACGTAGTTTGTTAGGAAATTCTACTTTTAGTAAGTAGAGGTGACTAGTGAAATATATAGTTCTTGATCGTAAAGCCATTAGCAGAATCTTACTTCTTAGACTCACACGGTAGAATGAATATGTACTATGAAGTCAGGAACACTTGAGAGCCCAGCTCTCCCTCTTGCTGACTTTATGCCCTAACCCTCAGGCACCTGCTCTGTAAAGGGAAGACTGGAGTGCCTGTCATGCAGAGCTTTTGTAAGGACCAAGCGAGAGAACGTGTTAAAATGCTTAGCATGAAGAAAAAGATGGCAACGGAGTAGGCGGATGCACAGATGCCCAGCTCTCACCACCAAACTGGAATACAAATCAATTTAGAAAAAATCAGCATGAAAAACCAACTCTGAACTGCAAGAACAGCTCTCAAAAACCAAGGAGCAAAGAAGAAGCCACAACAAACCTGTAGGGAGCGCCTGAATCTCCCCTGCTTACAGGAATGGAGGGAGGGTGAGGCTGAGAGCCCAGAGGGGATCTCACACAAGGGAAAAGAGCAGAAACTACTGCTCACAGCCACTTGCCTGGTGACCAGGGAGCGAGGTATGTTGAAAAGACCAGCTTATCTCCCAAGTGGAAAGCAAAGAGAGAGGGACAGACTGTGAGGGGCTAAGGAATGAAGGAGATGACCTAAAAAAGTTGACTCATCTGTGCTGGAGGCGGCCATAGCTGGGGGAGGGACTGAACCTTTCACAAAACACAGCTGAATTACTTCCGGATAAGAGATCTCCGGACTTCTATCCAGCTCCATCAGCACAACAAGACACAGCTGAAAACAAGAAATGGGAAGGAGGGGCAGTAATTGAGGTCTCCATGGAGATCTGAGATACACCTCCCCCTACTGAAGTTGAGAAAACACCCTGCCCCCAGGGAGATTAGTTGGCTAAAGAGACCTTCAGAGTCTCAGGTTACACCCATCCCATTCCTGGATACAGTTTCAAGGAAGCCCCTTGCTGAGATCAGTAAACAAGACTATCACCTGTTAAGAAAACAAACAAATCAAGACTTCAAAGCTGCCCAAATCAAAAGTGGATTACAGATAACAGCTAATACCAACCCAAGAAGACCTAGAAATAACACAACTGAAAACTAGAGGCAGCCCTGGCCAGTTGGTTCAGTGGTAGAGCGTCGGCCTGGCATGCAGAAGTCCTGGGTTCGATTCCCGGCCAGGGCACACAGGAGAAATGCCCATCTGCTTTTCCACCCCTCCCCCTCTCCTTCCTCTCTGTCTCTCTCTTCCCCTCCTGCAGCGAGGCTCCATTGGAACAAAGATGGCCTGGGCGCTGGGGATGGCTCCTTGGCCTTTGCCCCAGGTGCTAGAGTGGCTCTGGTCACAACAGAGCGACGCCCTGGAGGGGCAGAACGTTGCCCCCTGGTGGGCATGCCAGGTGGATCCCGGTCGGGTGCATGCGGGAGTCTGTCTGACTGTCTCTCCCCGTTTCCAGCTTCATAAAAATACAAAAAAACAAACAAACTGGAGGCAGACAACACCAAACCTAGACTCAACCAACTCTACAAATAAAACACCCAAAAACAGACAATGAGAAGACAAAGAAGTGCAATCCAAATGAAACCACAAGAGATACCTTTAGGAGATGAACTGAGTGATATGGAAATAATAAAACTTCCAGATCCGGAGTTCAAAATAATGATTGTAAGGATGCTTAGGGATCTTAGAACAACAATGGATGGTCATTATGAACACCTAAATAAAGAAATAGCAAGTATAAAAAAGAATCAGTCGGAGATGACAAATACAATATCAGAAATAAAGACCACAATGGAAGGAATGAAAAACAGGATAGATAGAGCTGAGGATCGAATCAGTGAGTTGGAGAACAACTGGAATGAAGGCATGAAAGCAGAGAAGAAAAGAGAAAAGAGACTCAAAAAGTCAGAGGAAACCCTTAGAGAGCTCTGTGACAACATAAAGAGAAATAACATTCGCATCATAGGGGTTCCTGAAGAAGAAGAAAAAGAACAAGGGATAGAGACATTGTTCAATCATATCATAGCTGAAAACTTCCCTAAATTAATGCAAGAGAAACTCTCACAAATCCAAGAAGCACAGAGGACTCCATTAAAGAGAAACCCAAAGAAACTTACACCAAGACACATCATAATTAAAATACCAAAGCTAAGCGATAAAGAGAAAATATTAAAAGCTGCAAGAGAAAAAAAAGTTATCACCTACAAAGGAGCCCCCATAAGGATGACATCCAACTTCTCAACAGAAACACTTGAGGCCAGAAGGGAATGGCGAGAAATATTCAAAGTAATGCAGAACAAGAACCTACAACCAAGACTACTTTATCCAGCAAGGCTATCGTTTAAAATCGAAGGAGAAATAAAAAGCTTCCCAGACAAAAAAACAACTCAAGGAATTCATTACAATCAAACCAATGCTGCAGGAAATGTTAAGGGGCCTGTTGTAAACAGATCAAAGTGGGAAAAGAATATAGCAAAAAAGGAATACACCTTTAAAGAAGAAAATGACAATAAAGAACTACATATTAATAATAACCTTAAATGTAAATGGATTAAATGATCCAATCAAAAGACATAGAGTAGCTGCGTGGATAAGAAAACAGGACCCATACATATGCTGTCTACAAGAGACACACCTTAGAACAAAAGATACACATAGATTGAAGGTAAAAGGATGGAAAAAAACATTTCATGCAAATGGAAATGAAAAAAAGCTGGGGTAGCAATACTTATATCAGACAAAGTGGACTTTAAAACAAAGGATATAGTAAGAGAGAAAGAAGGCCACTACATAATGATAAAGGGAGTAATCCAACAGGAAGATGTAACTATTATAAATATCTATGCACCTAATATAGGAGCACCCAAATATATAAAGCAGACTTTGATGGATTTAAAGGGCAAGATCAACAGCAATACTATAATAGTAGGGGATTTCAATACCCCACTAACATCACTAGATAGATCCTCAAGAAAGAAAATTAACAAACAGCAGCCTTATTGGAAACACTAGATCAACTCGATTTAATAGATATCTTCAGAACCTTTCACCCTAAAGCAGCAGAATATACATTCTTTTCAAGTGCTCATGGTTCATTCTCTAGGATAGACCACATGTTAGGGCACAAAAGTGCTCTCAACAAATTTAAGAAGACTGAAATCATATCAAGCACTTTCTCCAATCAAAACGGCATGAAACTAGAAATGAACCACAACAGAAAAGCTCAAAAATTCTCAAACACATGGAAACTAAATAGCAGGTTGTTAAATAATGAATGGATTAAGAATGAGATTAAAGAAGAAATAAAAAAATTCCTAGAAACGAATGACAATGAGCATACAACAACTCAAAATTTATGGGACACAGCGAAAGCAGTACTGAGAGGGAAGTTCATAGCACTACAGGCACACTTTCAGAAGCTAGAAAAAGCTCAAATAAACAACTTAACCCTGCATCTAAAAGAATTCAAAAAAGAATAGCAAGTGAAGCCCAAATGTAGTAGAAGGAAGGAAATAATAAAGATCAGAGCAGAAATAAATGACATAGAGGCTAAAGAAACAATACAGAGGATCAATGAAACTAGGAGCTGGTTTTTTGAAAAGGTAAACAAGATTGATGAGCCTTTAAGTAGACTCACCAAGAAAAAGACAGAGAGGACTCAAATAAATAAAATTAGAAATGAGAGAGGAGAAATAACAACTGACTCAACAGAAATACAAAATATTTTAAGAAAATACTATGAAGAACTGTATGCCAAAAAACTAGACAACCTAGATGAAATGGACAAATTCCTTGAAACATACAATCTTCCAAAAATCAATCTGGAAGAATCAGAAAACCTAAACAGTCCGATTACAACAAATGAGATAGAAACAGTTATCAGAAAACTCCCAACAAAGAAAAGTCCGGGGCCCGATGGCTTCACAATGGAATTCTACCAAACATTCAAAGAAGAACTAACTCCTATCCTTCTCAAACTATTTCAAAAAATTCAAGAGGAAGGAAGACTTCCAAGCTCCTTTTATGAGGCAAGCATAATTCTGATTCCAAAACCAGGCAAAGACAACACAAAGAAAGAAAATTATAGGCCAATATCTCTGATGAATATAGATGCTAAAATCCTCAACAAAATATTAGCAAACCAGATCCAACAATATATGGAAAAAATCATACACCATGATCAAGTGGGATTTATTCTGGGGAGGTAAGGCTGGTACAATATTCGTAAATCAATCAATGTGATTCATCACATAAACAAAAAGAAGGAGAAAAACCATATGATAATTTCAATAGATGCAGAAAAAGCATTTGATAAAATCCAGCACCCATTCATGATCAAAACTCTCAGCAAAGTGGGAATACAGGGAACATACCTCAACATGATAAAAGCCATCTATGAGAAACCCACAGCTAACATCATACTCAATGGGCAAAAATTAAGAGCAATACCCTTAAGATCAGGAACAAGGCAGGGGTGTCCCCTTTCACCACTCTTATTTAACATAGTCCTGGAAGTCCTAGCCACAGCCATCAGACAAGAAGAAGAAATAAAAGGCATTCAAGTTCGAAAAGAAGAAGTAAAACTATCATTATTTGCAGATTATATGATATTGTATATAGAAAACCCTAAAGTTTCAGTCAAAAAGCTACTGGACCTGATAAATGAATTCAGCAAAGTGGCAGGATATAAAATCAATACTCAGAAATCAGAGGCATTTTTATACACCAACAATGAACAGTCAGAAAGAGAAATTAAGGAAACAATCCCCTTCACAATTACAACCAAAAAAATAAAGTACCTAGGAGTAAACTTAACCAAGGAAACTAAAGACTTGTACTCGGAAAATTACAAAGCATTGATAAAAGAAATCAAGGAAGATACAAACAAGTGGAAGCATATACCGTGCTCATGGTTAGGAAGAATAAACATCATTAAAATGTCTGTATTACCCAAAGCAATCTATAAATTCAATGCAATACCAATTAAAATACCAATGACATACTTCAAAGATATAGACCACATATTCCAAAAATTTATATGGAACCAAAAAAGAACACGAATAGCCTCAGCAATCTTAAAAAAGAAGAATAAAGTGGGAGGTATCACACTACCTGATATCAAGTTATACTACAAGGCCATTGTACTCAAAACAGCCTGGTACTGGCATAAGAACAGGCATATAGATCAATGGAACAGAACAGAGAACCCAGAAATAAACCCACAGTTCTATGGACAACTGATATTTGACAAAGGAGGTAAGGAAATACAATGGAGTAAAGACAGCCTCTTTAACAAATGGTGCTGGGAAAATTGGACAGCTACCTGCAAAAAAGTGAAACTAGATCACCAGCTTGCACCACTCACAAAAATAAACTCAAAATGGATAAAAGACTTAAATGTAGGCCGTGAAACCATAAGCGTCTTAGAAGGAAACATAGGCAGTAAGCTCTCGGACATCTCTCGGAGCAATATATTTACTGATTTATCTCCACGGGGAAGTGAAATAAAAGACAGGATAAACAAATGGGACTATATCAAACTAAAAAGCTTTTGCACACCTAAAGATAACAAGAACAGAATAAAAAGACAAGCTACACAATGGGAGAACATATTTGACTATACGTCTAATAAGGGCTTAATAACCAAAATTTATAAAGAACTTGTAAATCTCAACACCAGGAAGACAAACAATCCAATCCAAAAATGGACAAAAGAGATGAATAGACACTTCTCCAAAGAGGACATACAGATGGCCAATAGGCATATGAAAAAATGCTCAACATCACTAATCATTAGAGAAATGCAAATTAAAACCACAATGAGATATCACCTCACACCAGCCAGAATGGCGCTCATCAACAAAACACAGAATAAGTGCTGGCGAGGATGTGGAGAAAAGGGAACCCTCCTGCACTGCTGGTGGGAATGCAGACTGGTGCAGCCACTGTGGAAAACAGTATGGAGATTCCTCAAAAAACTGAAAATTGAACTGCCTTTTGATCCAGCTATCCCACTTTTAGGAATATACCCCAATGACACCATAGAACGGCTCCAAAAAGGAGAAATGCACCCCCATGTTTGTGGCAGCATTGTTCACAGTGGCAAAGATCTGGAAATAGCCCAAGTGTCCGTCAGAGGACGAGTGGATTAAAAAGCAGTAGTACATATATACTATGGAATACTACTCAGCCATAAGAAATGATGATGGACCTTGATAACATTATACGGAGTGAAATAAGTAAATCAGAAAAAAAACTAAGAACTATATGAAACCATACATAGAAGGGACATAAAAATGAGACTCAGAGACATGAAGAAGAATGTGATGGCAACAGAGGTGGGGGTGGGGGGAGGGGGCGAAGAAGGAGAGAGGGGTTGGGGGAGGGGAGGGACACAAAGAAAACCAGATAGAAGGTGACAGAAGACAATTTAATATTGGGGGAGGGGTATACAGCACAATCAAATGTCAAAATAATCTAGAGATGTTTTCTCTCAACATATGTACCCTGATTTATCAATGTCACTGCATTAAATTTAATAAATAAATTTAAAAAAATGCTTAGCATGACTTCTGACACATGTAAGTTGGTAACAAGTTTTAGTTTCCTTTTTCCTTCTCCCTGCTAGAAATAGAATCACTATTTGGAAATGTATATTATAAATAGTGGAATTGGAGGTGTGTTGTTTCACTTGTTAATAGAGAATAATGGTTGTTGTGTGACTTACAGCAGTGGTCCCTAACCCCCGGGCTGCAGACTGGTACTGGTCCTTGGGCTTTTTGTTGCCGGTCTGCAGAGAAAGAATAAATAACTTACATTATTTCGTTTTATTTATTTAAGTCTGAATGATGTTTTATTTTTTAAAAATGGACCAGATTCCCTCTGTTACATCCGTCTAAGACTCACTCTTGACGCTTGTCTCTGTCATGTGATACATTTACCCATCCCACCCTAAAGGCTGGTCCGTGAAAATATTTTCTGACATTAAAACGGTCCGTGGCCCAGAAAAGGTTGGAGACCACTGACTTACAGGACAGCCTGAGCCCTTCCTTTCCTATGGATTAATCAGTGTCACAACATACTTATCGAAGGCCTAGGAAACATGGGAGTTTTCATCGTCTGGGTAGTAGAAATAATGCAACCTTGTTAGATCCCAAAAATTTACAGAAAGAAGACTGCTGGGAGGGATCTCACACGGGGTCGCGTTTTCCTTGTCATACAAAAAAGGACGGAGACTCTACACAACTCATCATCGAGGACTTTGTAATCTGTAACTGTTCACCATGTGAAGATGATTAAAATACTATCTTTGTCTTCATTGAAGTTACACACACATCAACGTAATACAAAGTATAGATAGTGGTGTGTTTGGTTGGAGGCAAAAATAAAGTGTTCTGGGGAAACAGCTGAAGAGACTACCCTACAGAGAGGAGGTTATAATGGGGAGCTGGGCCCCAAGGGGTGACAGCGTTCATTCATGTGAGGTTTGAGGCATTTCCAGCTAAGGATGAAGGCAAGGGGATAAACCAGGAATCACTTTATGAGACTTTAATAAAAGGTGGGTAGGGGGGAAATATAATGATAAAGGTAAAAAGGGTTCAAACCTGACTATAAGGCTAGGGAGACGTCGTGTTCTAGGCAGTTGATTGACTGAAGGCTTTTGGTTAGGTTAGGAAAATGAGGAAAGGGATGTTTTTGCATGGGAAATCTCGGCAGAGTCAACGAGACGTACAGTAGAGTTGGGGACGTGGAGGTAGGTCAGGGGCAAGTGGGAAGCAGTTTCCTAAGTTCAGCCATAAAGTAGAAAAGGCCTGGGATCCAGGGAGGATTCGGAAGGAGGACTTGCGACTGTGGCTCGTGAATATGCCGTGTGTGCTGTCGGGACAGGGGCATAGCCCGGAGCCCAGACCTGGCTTCCTTTCAGTTCTCCAGCTCAGCTGCATCTCTGTGTGGCCCTATATTCCTTTTTTTTTTTTTTAAGTGCATATTTTCAGCCTTGATTTCATGATATGCTTATTCAGGAGAGAAGCAGGTAATGGAACGGATGTCCAACAAAGATCACTCTTAGTCCCTGATCAAATGCTGAGCTTAGTGTTCTACCTGTTACACTTCAGGTTTGAGTTAGCAAGGTATCTGAGGACCATTGGTTCTGTGACTTAGGAAGCTATGGTTTTAAGGACAAAGGTGTTTCAATTCATTAAATAGTATAGTTATTTTGCAACTCATTCCAGAGGAATTAAATAATACCATACCATTACACTTGTTGTAAGATTTATATCATTATTTTTTCATGTCTGAGTTGAGGCGGTAGGGCTGAGAGTCGAAGGAAGGCAAAGTGGTTAGAGTGCACCTCCCAGAGAAGAGAGAACTGCACAGAGAGCGAACTGCAGAAATATTGCGGGAGTCAGTCGTCACTATTACGCACAGAGTGCGGGTCAGAGCACGCCTGTCAGGAGACTACCCAGGCCAGGAAAGTCACTCCCCGAAGGATTCAGGAAGAAGTACTGAGAGCTCACATCTGATTCTTTTGAGAAAAGACAGTGTTTACCGACTGGGTTCAAAACAAATTAATTCAAGAATTTGTGAGGAAATGATTTGTTTTTCCTAGTACTCTTTCATGAGATAAAGACAATAGCATAAGAACAAACAAAAGATATTGGATTTTCCTAACTTTAGATTTAAGCTCCCCCAAGGTTCATGAAGAAAGAAAGGGAATTATAAAAGAGGTGACTGAAAAGTTGTGAACATAGGAGTATTTAGTTGGACAACGATGAGGGAGCGGGTCCTCATTTTTATCCGCGGGCATCCTGGCTGAGAGAAGCGGTGTCACATTAGAGGAAAACTTCAGCGGCTGAGTTCTAACTACGTTGTTGTCAGAACAGCAACAAAGCCAGGGAAGAGCGCTGTACTTTGGGGAAGCTTTGCTTAGAGAGATGATGAGACGGACATTTGCATCATTAATCATGTACTAATAATTCCCTAACCCCTTTTCCAACAAAAGATGTGTTTATGATTTTTTTTGCTTTTTTTGTTGTTTGTTTTCAAGAAAAGGAAGAATTTTAAAACATAAAAATGCATACTCAGAAAATCTTCCTAAAGAGAAACAGTGTGCCAGATAGTCATCGATAGAAGAAAACACTATAAATCAATGCAGTAAAGGAGAGAACTTAATTTACAACTTGAAACAGGTTTGCCTTCCTTAAAAGTTCTGGAAATCAATCAGGGGCACAGAAAATTGATCTGCTAAAAGAGAATAAAATGGATTCTTAATATTGGCAACTACATCAACTTTTCTTTTTTTAATTCTGAAGGCGCAACTCTTGGAAACAAGTTTATTAACCATTAAGGAATTACCCGATATTTAGTTTTCTAGCAATCTATTCAAAGAGAAGTATTTATGGCCTCAGTAGAAGATGTATTTTTGCTGTGCCAAACATCACCTTAAAAACTGCAGCGTCTCTTATGTCAAAGGTATGGAAATCAAAAATTAAATGAAATAGAGCTGTCTATGTAAAAAGCAAGCATTGCATCATATTTTAGAGTGCTGCTTTACTTCAGAGTATCTCAGTGTGAAGTAGTGGGAATCTGAACACATTTCCATATTCCCCTTCCCTGACATAGGGTTGGCATTCTCAAAAAGAATAACCGTAGCTGATGGCAATCTTTATCTGAAGAGATTTGTGCATGCTAGCAATATACCATCTTCTGTCAGCATAAGAAATGCATATGGGGCCCATTAACCCACCAAATCTGCCACTGTTCTGCAAATTTTTATTAAGCAAGTACGGTTCCTAATAGTCACTTCCATTATGGAATGCGTATCAAATGCTATCAATAAGCAAAGGGATTATTTTCCCCCAGTGAGAATGCATTTGAACTTCTAAGAAGGCTTGACAAAAGAATAAAACACGTTAAGTGATCACTATATTAATATAAATGTATCCTACTGGGAAACCAATATGTTTAAGTATTATATGCACTTTAATGCTTGCTACTAATAAACATTCACTGATTTTCTCCCCATATTTTCTTTATTTATGGTTTCTCTTCCATACAGTGAACCTGGTTGAAATGAAAAGACAATGTGTGCTTATCCGTGCTTTTTTAAAAAGCACCATTGATTTTGAGCAGTTTTAATTAGCTCAAAGGTCTACAACCAAGATAACTAGAAACATAGGGAGGCATGCTACTCTGTTTTCGGAGCAACCAGAGGTCTTCCTGAACCAGAGGACAAACCCTGAAATTAACAAACATCCAAACTAAAGAACATCCTCTTTATAAAGCATCTTTCAGTAATTACATCAAGTGGTGTCCATCAATCTTGAGTTGAGAACCAGGAAACAGGCGCTTAGTATAGAAATCCCATTATCTAAATAAATCCAAAGATGTCCCAGGAGAGACAAATCCATGGTACCCTCTAAGTATTTAATAACCTTTGCAATAGAAAATGTCTATTTCGTCTTCAGAAGGATTCAACATTTCACTGATATCTCTTAAATTACTGTAATATCCCTTTAAGGTAATCCAGAGCAAGCAGTATCATCCCTTGGGTAAAATTGAAGGGTAAGAAAGGCAATTTAATAGGCTATGGAAACTTTAAAAAGAAAGAAAAAACACTCTGTCTTCAGAACTAGAACAAGAAACTTTGGCTCTTGCTCCATCAACATTTTCTTACTTGGTACTTTTGGTACTTTAGCATTGTGGAGTGAAAGACCTTTCCCACACCCAGCCTACTCATTTTTCAATCTCTTGTAAATAAGGTCTTTGTTCAAAATGACACACCTGTCATAATCATCTTGCTACTGTTCAAATTGCTGAGCTATCTAAATATTATGCAGTGAAATGACTAAGACTTAAGCTCCAGCCCCAAGAGATAACTTTATAGCAGCGCTAAGGTAATGTGAGTTATAAAGGAAGTTGAGTATTAATTATAACACTTGTCATTTAAAAAAAGGTAGATGGTGTGTATAATTTTACCTCATTTTCTCATTTGCTACTGTTATTTAAATCACTTCCCAGTACTACGCATGTGCATAAAAGATGATTGTTCCCAATTTAAATTTTTAAATGAAATGTATTCTATTAATTAAGTCATCACAATTCCCTCTCTTTCTATTATGTTTATTCATTTATCTCCTGGCCTAAAGATAGATATGTGTCAGTAAATGTTTTGGAGAGAGACCCTAACTTTTATGCCTATCACTCACTTGGATTTTCCACATTGTTTTTTAAAATAGCTTGTTAGTGTTCTAAAGAATTCTAAATTGTCTATTAAAATAATGATAAGTATTCCGACTAAGAATAATAGACATTATACAGCCCAAAAAGTTAAGAAAGTAAGATGTTTAATCTAATATGACAGGAAATTTTTCAATACTTAAATTGGCTTAGATTTCATGGGATAACTTATGTCTGTTAAAAAAAGAAAAAGAAATCATGTCCTGTTGGCTCAGTGGTAGTGTGTCGGCTTGGTGTGTGGAAGTCCTGGGTTTGATTCCTGGTCAGGGCATGCAGGAGAAGCATCCACCTGCTTCTCCACCCCTCCCCCTCTAACTCCTCCCACCCCCTGCAACCATGGCTCAATTAGAGCAAGTTGGCTCCAAGCACTGAGGATGGCTCCTTGGCCTCTGCCTCAGGCACTAAGAAGAGCTCAGTTGCTGAGCAATGGAGCAATGCCCCAGATGGGCAGAGCATCGCCCCCTAGTGGGCTTCTTGTAGATCCCCGTTGGGGTATATACAGGAGTCTGTTTCTCTGCCTCCTCTCCTCTCACTGAATTTAAAAAAAAAATCCTACCTTTCGATGAATCCCTTTTTCTGAGTAACTCTATGGAATAAAACCAGATAGTCTTGAGTATTACATTTTATTTCCTTTGCCTTTTTTCCTCTATAGAGGAACTGGAAACTAGGTACACTGGGAGGTGAAACTTGCTCTGGGTGTTGGATTATCCATGAGGTAACAATTAAAAGTGCCTAGTGCCCTGCCTGAAGCATCATATCCTCTCAATTATGTTCTCCCATGCTCCTTTATAATCCCAGGCAAGTTATATCATAGGGACTACCACCATCCTCAGTTTTCATTTTTCAGAAGTTTTCATTTACTGAGAAATATGTAGCTATCCCTGTGCTAAGTGCTTTTGTATATATTTTTCATTTTATTCCCACAACTCTCTGTATAGTGTTTTTATTTTGTTTTCATGTGGGGAAACGGAGGTTAAAGAGAGCTTTGTAACTTGCCTGGAAAAGCTGGGATTCAGCCCATATCTATTTTATTATTAGCTATTATGTTATTCTGCTTTCTGTTTAGTTTCTCATTAATAATGATGATAATAGGTAATGTTTCTTAAGCACCTACTATGTGATCTTTTAAGTACTTTGCATAAACCTATACATGTAATTTTTACTTCAAACCTGTGCAGTAAGCCATACTATCCTCATTTTATATAGGATGAAATTGAGGCACATAAAGTTAAATTAAATTGCCTACAACTAGTAAATTTCCAAGTGGGTATTTTTACTCAAACTGGTGATTTTTCATCTGTGAAATGGGAATGGCTATTTTAGGTTGAACGCACTAAAATTGTAGATTTCCAAATACAGTAAACAAAATTATAGCTAACACTTATACTGGTTGCCACAGAAAGATTTCTGTTAATAACATATATTCAAATAAAAGGATAATAGTTTTCTAACATATAAATGTTTGTTAAGTCTTTATGTTACTGATAATTCCAAAAAATGTAACATCTCTTTTGTGACTCATCACTGTTACCATAGAGTGGTGAAGAGGGCCATGTTCCAGTTCTGGGTACTGTCCTCTATTACTGAGGCATGCCTCAGTTTCTTGTCCATAAAGTAAGAATAATAACACCTATCTTTATAGGTTATTGTGAGGAGTAAATGAATTATGAGATATAAAGTAAATAGGACAGAACCTGCGATGATTAGAACTCAATAAAAATTAGCGACTAGTATTTTTTTTTTAGTCATTGATTATTTTCCATATTTTTCTATTTATACTGTAGGTTCCATGTAAGTTTTTTTAGACTTGGAAAAGACAGAAATTGGCCCTAGAAACAGAGCCTAATATGTACAAATGGATGTCAACTGGAAGTACAAAGAAAACTCTAACAAGATACTTAAGCAGTTAGTATCAGAAAAATTACAGACTTGTAGTGCTTTTATCTGGAAAATAAATCGCTTAGGAATGGAGAGCTAGGTGGGAGTGGGAAGATCGATGTTTCGTAATGGGGTTCGTGCACTATGACTGACTGTGGTAGGGAAGAGAAGGGGGCATACTACTCTGACTAGTCTAGGGGTAGGGAAGTGACAGAGCCTTCTTGTTAGCAGAGTTCCCCTCACCTTGTTTCAACCTTGGAGCACCAGGGTTTTAGAGACTGACACGAACAGTGGCACATGGTGAATCAGGAACAGCTGTTGTTGAATATTAAAGTGATAATCCGTGCAGAGATGCTTAAGGGCTAAGAACTTTACCCCTGTATTCATGAGAAATACTGGTTAATAGCTTTCACATAGTATTTTTGCCTGATATTAGGATCATACCAGCCTCATAACATGAGTTGGGAGATATTTCTTCCTCTGAATTTCCTGAAAGGATTTTGGCAAAATTGGTATTATTTCTTCCTTAAATGTTTGGTAGATAGTATTCACCAGTGAAGCCATCTGTCTAGAGTTTTCTTTGTGAGGAAGTTTTAACTAAAAGTTCATTAACGAAACAAACTGTAGGGCTATTCAGATGATCTGTTTCTTCCTGTATAAGCTTTGGTAAATTGTGTCTTCCAATATTTATCCATGTCATTAGGACTGGGTTAGCCTAGCGTTACTTTATTCCCCCCACTACTGAAGCAGTGTTCCCCTCTATATTCTAGCTGATGCTCCTGAATTGGGAAGTGTTTTGCTTAGGCTGCTGGAACTGGTGCCTGTTCCCAGCCCCGTGTGAACTTTGGACAGTTCCCTTTTTCCTTTGGGAGGTTCTTCGCCAGGTCTGGGGCAGATTCCTCACATGCACACAACCCTTGATATTCAGCCAAATACAGGAGGGGCTCCTCTACAGATCTCAGGAAAAGATTTGTGTAGGTCTCCTCTCCACTTCCCTGCTCTATAGACTCCACCTGCCTTGGCTTCCCTGGACATTCCACTTCCTGTCCTCAAGCTGGGATGTCGCCGGGCTCTGCCTGTGTTTCCCTCCCTGCCTATTTTCCATACCAAAGCCTGGAAACTCTCCACCCAGTAAGCTAGAGCAGTTGTCAGATTCACCTCCCTGTTTGCCATCTTCCAGGACTCACTGTTCTCTCTTGCCTGATGTCTAACCTCTTAAATGCCATTGTTTTACGTTTTGTCTATTTAAAAAAAAATTTCAGGGACATTATAAATCTATTCATATTTACTCTAGGTTTATCAGATACAGAAGTTCAGCACTGAGTGTATATATTGCTATTATGTTCAAAGCATTTTACTATGTATTACACATCTCTAGGCCCATAAATTTAGTTTCTCTTTTTGCAAATATGGTGACAATAACCCAGTTTAAAAAAAAAACCAAAGTATTGAAAATTAAAAGAAAATTAAATTATAATTATAGAAGTCTAATAAATATATATTTCTCCATAGCTATCTTTAAAATATCTACTAGTAGAAATTAGGTGCTCCAGGTAGTCTGGGGAAAATTATTCTTAAATCCTTCCTGGTAAAAGATTTAACTTATTATAAATCTATATTAATTTATTTTCAAAAAAATGGCTGATTTACAAGCAGGCTGATCCTTGTCTCTTTTGTTTCTTCTCAGTGCCAGATGAAAGCAAAGTCCATTCACTGGCCGGACACAAAGTGGGTAAGAAATTCCTTGTAACTGATATTCTCCTTCCTGGAAATCACTGGCGGTGTCAGTAGTCGTTGGACCTCTTTCCATCCCTAGTCACTGAAAGGCTTGCTAATTAATACGTGAGATTTCTCTGACTTCCATGAAGATGAATTATCGCTTGGCTCTGTGTGTAGTGGCATAATGTATGCTGACTCAAAATGTTCAAGAGGAAAGAAGAAAGGTTTCCAAAAGAATTACTGTAAAACCCCAAAATCTTAAACCTGTATGCCAGCTGAACACATAGACCAGCAACAAAATTCTAAAGAAACCCTGAGAAAGTTGGAAATTTTTTCCCATGATGACTTTCACATTAAAGTGATTGGACAGAGTTTCAGAAATAAAACATTTTGCTCTTTGTTTTTCTGCTCCAAAAAGATTAGTCTTTTTGCCTGTCATCGAAGGGGAGTGTACCCAAGACGACTGCATTATCATTCCTTAGACTCATGAACGAGCTCCCTGGAGGTTCTCTGGAAAGTCCACAAGGATCTCTGAGTGTCTGCTGGTCTTCCTCTATTATGTGTGAGAAACCCTCAGGTCTAAAATCCAAGCTGTTTATTCAGTGCCAGGTTGCCTGTTCTCTGTTCCTTTGCCTTCCCTTCATCATTTATTCAGATTAGTTGAAAACACTTAAAGCTACTAGGCTAGTAAACACTGCAGTAACCCTTGTCCTCTAGCAGTTCATTATTTGGGGGGGGGGGGGGGAGGAATATCCATTTTACTCTTAGAATCACCACTCCAAACAACTGAACGGTTATAATTTGTTGACACCCCTCTGTTTCCGAAACAAAGAAGTCTTTCCCACCGCCAGGCGTCTCCAGTGTTTATATGCCAATTATGTTTTCAGCAGTAAGTGGCCTTGATGCCTCATTACCTCCATCATGTTCCAGGACAAGATTATGACTTTCTCTTCCTTTTATTCTTTCTCCAGATTCTCTAGTGATAACAGCAGGGAAGGACTGGTTCACGACTCTTAGAATTTTTTTTTTCTTTTTTGTTCCTCCTTATAAAGAGCCTAAGAGGTTAGATCACTGTAAAAAGAAAGATTTCTGTGGGAGCCATAAACAGCCACACGCTGCTTGTTTCTGTCACTGTCGTGTCCATTACATTCTCTCCTACTGGAAATATTTCCAGTAGTCTGAGAAGGAAGTTCTCATGCTCAAGGATCCCCCAGGATGCCCTGTTTTGTTTTCATCTGAAATGCATGGGACTGCTTGTAGTTACTTCTCCTACATCCTAATACTTGATGATGAAAGCCTTGTTTTGTACTGGGATAGGCTTCAAGGTAAAAAGTGGAAACAGTTTTGAAGAATGTTTATCAATCTGGTTTTTGAAAAGGAGCCAATGATAACACTTTCTGGCTTTTTCCAAGAAATCAAATCCTATTCTAATATTCTTGATTTCCAAACACAACAGTAATAGCCGGTAACTGAAAGTTACTGTCAATCTTTTTAAATGAGAACGTTACCTTAGTATATTACTGTGATACTTGAGGTAAATTTGAATGATATGTTTTATATAGCCTGATATAAAAATGTTAACAAAGAATTACTCTAAATACAAAACTTATAATAGTCTGCCAAATTTTTTTAAATGTAAAAATAGCATTAATTTTTTTTTTTTAGTAATTTAATTTTTTTAATGGGGCAACATCAATAAATCAGGATACATATATTCAAAGATAACATGTCCAGGTTATCTTGTCATTCAATTATGTTGCATACCCATCACCCAAAGTCAGATTGTCCTCTGTCACCTTCTATCTTGTTTTCTTTGTGCCCCTCCCCCTCCCCCTTTCCCTCTCCTTCTTCCCCCTCCCCCCGTAACCACCATACTCTTATCAATGTCTCTTAGTCTCACTTTTAAGTCCCACCTACGTATGGCATAATGCAGTTCCTGTTTTTTTCTGATTTACTTATTTTACTTCGTATAATGTTATCAAGATCCCACCGTTTTGCTGTAAATGATCCGATGTCATCATTTCTTATGGCTGAGTAGTATTCCATAGTGTATATGTGCCACATCTTCTTTATCCAGTCATCTATTGATGGGCTTTTGGTTGTTTCCATGCCCTGGCCACTGTGAACAATGCTGCAATAAACATGGGGCTACATGTGTCTTTACGTATCAATGTTTCTGAGTTTTTGGGGTATATACCCAGTAGAGGGATTGCTGGGTTGTATGGTAGCTCTATTTTTAATTTTTTGAGGAACCACCATACTTTCTTCCATAATGGTTGTACTACTTTACATTCCCACCAACAGTGTATGAGGGTTCCTTTTTCTCCACAGCCTCTCCAACATTTGCTATTACCTGTCTTGTTAATAATAGCTAATCTAACAGGTGTGAGGCGGTATCTCATTGCAGTTTTGATTTGCATTTCTCTAATAACTAAAGAAGATGAGCATCTTTTCATATATCTGTTGGCCATTTGTATTTCTTCCTGGGAGAAGTGTCTGTTCATGTTCTCTTCCCATTTTTTTATTGGATTGTTTTTTTGTTTGTTGTTGAAAAATAGCATTAATTTTAAAGCTGTAAGTTACGTTAACTATAAGCCCCATGAGGCAGCTTTGCTTTAGGGATTGATAGAAATATAGTAACAACAGTCTCTATATTACTTACATGAGCCATAACTGTTTACATACATCAGATGCTTTAAAGATGATTTTGGGTGATAATGAACTCTCATTACAATATTCACTATCCTTATATTTTTAAGTACTTTTATATCCTATCACAGCGACACTGGGTGTTTAATTGGCCATCTGTGGAACCAGTGCAAATGCTGAAAACAACCAGAAACTTGATAATTTTAGAACAACAGTGGCATATGATAAAACACAATGGAGAGGACTAAACAATCCCTTAAAATTATACACCTTACAGTTAAATTGAAAGCACTCTGTAAAATATTATTGACAGTTTTGAGAAAATACAAAACAGCATTAAAGAAAAATACACTACTAACATTGTAAGTTTTTATATAAATACTTCAAGAATATGCCCTCCCCTATGCTCCATGTTCATAGAGCCCTTGGAAAACTAGTTTTGATCTGTAATGATCCTCAGGAACTCATTCCTCACATACAAGGCAACCCCCTCTGTGTTCTGCATTTTTGTTGAGCTATTTCTCAGTAGGTTTTGGTGGTGGTGGTGAAGAGGATTAAGGAGACTTTGAATTGTCAACCTCTTTTAGATAGCAAATCCCTTTTAAAAGTTACCCAATATATAACTAGTCTCAATCTGCTGCAGTCTGTGACTCCTAAGATAGTTACCAGTTTGAATTGTAATGTATAATATTCCATGATCATAATTGTCACACCAATGTCAAAAGGAATCATTCAGCTTCTTGTTGGAAGACGTGACGCACACATCCCTTCTTTCTCCAGAATAGTTAGGTTTAAAAAAAAAAAAAAGGTGATTTCTCTTTTGCTAAGAAGAAAGAGTATCTCCCTCTGTCTATTTTTAATTATAGAGATGTGGACAGTTTTCATGCTATCCAAAGACCATCAGAAAGTTAAACTGTAGATGCTGACCTAAATCTATCATCTAGCCTCTTATTCAGGATGATATGCCACATTTTAATAAATTCATCTGAGTTAAAATTTCGTCTGCATCAGCTACTTAGTGTGGAGAGAGCCGTTTCGTGCCAATTTCCCATCTGTTGGCCTGGCTTGGATACCTCCCAGATTTGTGAGAATATTTTTGGCACCTGTTCCTTGGCTTGATCTTTAAATGGCTGATTCCTCGGAGCTCAGATCAAATCAAAGTCTCAGGTAAGATAATCTTTCTAACATATTTGGCCTAAGATGTAGTGTTTCCTTACCCCTTCTGAAATCAATCCAGTATCCTCAAGACTCCTCTGATGCCCTATCTCTGGGGCTTCCTCTGGCAATGCAGCTCATACTTTGGCAAGAAAGAGGGCAGCATGAGCCTCCACTTTATAATTGTGCAGGTTCCTCCTCCATGTATAATAGGTATTAATGTCTATGGAATGGAGAGACCGACCCAGAGAAGTCAGGAGCAAAATCTTACCTTTCATTGGATTCTTTTACGAAAAATCCCAAGTTTCAGAGCACCTTGAAGAACCAATGAGGTGTCTGTCACCTCTTTCCCTGGCTGTCTCACTTACTGAATTCTGGCAAAATCCAAATTTTAGCCGTGCCGGGGGGAAAACAACAACTTCAGCAAAATATATATATTTTAAACAATAAAACCAATAAATATTGATTTATATTAAATATTCTAAGGGAACATTAGAATCCAGAGAAAATGGCATCAAACTTGATACGGCTTTTAAAAAACATAGGCTTTAATTGTGACTACACAGACTCATAAACTATGTCTGAGAAGGAATCGTTTTCTTTTTTTCTACCTAGGAATCGACTACTAAACCAATAGTTTCATGCTCCTCAGACAGAAAGGACATATAAATTTTACTTTTTCCCTGTGTCTTCATTTTTCGTTGTTTTGATTTACTGCTTGGAGCTGTTTTAATATGTATTGACTGTCTGCAGAGATCTTTGCTGACCCAGCTCTTTAGGATGATGCAGTACTGAAGAAAGCCGATGAGTTCTTCTTTACGAGCTCTGACACATTCATTAGCAAAATGGACTAAAAAGCTTTCCTATTTCTATTTTAATTTCTTATATCCTCAAACACCTGTCTATAGAGCTGTAAAACAGGCAAGTCTGTAAAAGTAATGGTTGGCAGTAAGTCCAGACCTTTTCTGAGACAAGTTTATCAATTAATGAGCAAGTACTCATTTACAATCTATGGGGAGATACCTCCCTGTAAGGTACCTTGCAGCCACTAAGTAAGGTGACATTTTAACATGTTTTACTGATGAAACAGAAGCTCAGGACATTTAAGGACTTGGTCCCTCAACTGTTAACTAGTGGATTTAGGATATGAACCCAGATACTATCTGATTTGGGGCATTTCATTTTCCACTAGCACGTGCCTAATACCTCACAGCCCCAGGAATTTCTGATGGTCTCAGCACAAATATAAGAGTAAGAGAGAATTCTAGTTGGAAGACATGATACACATATCAAGATATCCCATAAAACTTTATTCACCTTTTGTAACCTCAGCCAACTGGGAATACAATAGGTATGGTTTCTCTAACAAACCACTGTAATTCAGTGAGCAGGAAATCATTCTTACCTCTGTTTCCCTGCATGTGTGTACACATGTACATTAGTATGAATGTGTGGGCCAACCTAAGATGTGTATGAGAGAAAATATGCATTTGATGTGCATTCTTATGGCAAAAGTTGAGAGTGTAATATGCAAGGTGCTAAAGTGACAGACCTTACATTGTATGCTAAATGCATTCTGTGTAAACTTTAAATCTAGAATGTTCAAATGTGACCAAGGCAATCTCTAGCTCATTGCAAAAGAATAGAGCTCTTAAAAACATAAGGTGATTGGATAGCCACTTTAATACAAGAGCAAAGAGTTATTAAATGACATTTCATAAGTTTCGTTGAGTCTTGGTAGTCTATAGTTTTATAGAATATCTAAATTAAAATATACATTTAAATTTTTGAACACCAACCATGGTCATTTTTCATATTTGAGTCTTCTAATTGGATTGCTGTTTTTCATGACTTTTATTGTTGATGAGGATTAAAACTTGGAGTTAGTGTGTTTAGTGGAGTTAGTGCAAATCAATGGAATTTGAACTCTGTTTTTTATCAATTGGTTAAGGTAAATAGCATGATTATCTATTTGGACAAACGTCTTTTGGGTACTTTGAAAGCTTTTATCATTTGTTATATTGGATAAATATATCTTTAGACACAAAAAATGTATACATTTCTCACATGTTCAAGCTTTATATTTCCATGGGACTCAGGAAGATATCATTTAAAAATTAGTAATATGTCTAGAATTCCCTGTACAAACTTGATTATGAAGCAACTCTGGTATTTTTTACATTGCAAAGGTTACTGTATTTTCTAGACTCTAAAATTCAGTGAATCAAATTGATTTAGAAATTAAGGTGTCTTTTTAGAAGTGAGATAATATTGTTCACTACTTAAATATGGTATAGGTGCGTGCATCTCTGATTTTTATGAGTAAATAGAGACTACAATTTTTTTGAAAATCAAATTTTAAAAGTAATTATTTTAGTTCCACTCAAGTTTATTAAATGCCCACCCTGTGACAGGTACTGTATTAAGTGCTGGAGATACAAAGTGACAGAAAACATGGTATTTGCTTTAGAAAAGAATGTTTATAATAAGTGATAGAGGAGAAAGACATATAAATGCCTGATTAGATATTTGGTATCTTCATGTGAAAGTGCTCAGGGCAGAAATCTCACAGAGGAAATAGTGCTTGATTCTGCTTGGGATTGGAGATCGGCCATCATGTTTCAGAGGGAAGTGCTTCTATTGCAGGAACTGAAGGGTCAATAAAAGTTTGAAAAATAGGAAAGGTCACTGGGCTAACACCTTTCAGGCATATGGCAAGTTACAAAAAGCATGAAACATCATGGTATGTTCACAAAACTATAAGCAATGCATTGAGTCTGGAAAGCAAAGTCAAGAATAACAAGGGGCAAGTAGGGGGACATTAGATCTTAGGGCACTCCTACCAAATGAACAAAAACAAACAAATAAAAAAGCCAGGAAAATTGTTGAGAGACCATTACAGTTAGTTATCCAGATAAGAGATTATGTACCTGTAAATTTAATGAGTTAGCAACAAGAATGGACAGCAAAATAAATATTCAGGAAATAAAGACTTACCTGTTTTTTCTCTTTAGGTTAAACTTAGTGAGTAAGTGAGGAAGAGGATCCAATTGAATTCTCAGTGTATCAGTCAGCTATTTCTATAACTATGCTGCATAATAAAACACTAAACATTTATTTTTTGATCGTGTATCTTTGTGTAGGCAGGGATTTGCTGATCTCAGAGGTATTTGCTTGAATTTAGCCCCACCCTACAGTTTAGGTCCAGGTTTTCTGCATGTGTTTCTTATCTTCCTTAGATCAAGGGTTTCCTGAGGCAAGTACTTTTGATAACATAGGCAATAAAATGGAAATAGGGTAGATAAAGAGGGAATGCATGAGCTACCTGCCAGAGCCTTCATCTATTCAGGGACATGAAGGCAGATGTAGCAGGAGGGAATAATAAGCAGGAGTAGAGGGAAGTATGGCAGGATGGCATGAGTAGTGAAGGATGAAGGTAGAAGAATACGCACTTGAAAGTGGAAAGGACAAATAAGGGAGAAAGTTCAGTCCCGTGCAAACCCAGACCTCCATGTATATAGGTGAGAAGGAACAGCTTCAAATGAGAGGGCTGAAGGAGAAGAAGTCTTAGTGGAGAGTTAGATTTCAATTAAGGCTAAAGTCAGGGGGTGAGGCTCAAAGAATAGGTTGAAAGTGAACAATGAGGAAGGCACTCAAGGAGGCAAGGTGGAAGAGTCTGGATTGGAGGGAAAGTGGGACATGAGTCACATAGGAAGATGGACAAAATAGTGGAAGTTGACAGGTCAAGAAAGAAGGAATGACCAGGCATCTCACATCTTGGGGAAGGCTGAGGATGGCAGGAGTGACTGCCCTTTTTATTTTGATTGCTCTGCAGTTAGTTGTCAAGAGAATTATTTTTCACTCTTTGGTGAATGGAGAAAAGGCATGGGCCAGTATTGACCTGGTGGTAACCTGGATGGATTACTTCTTATAAAGAGCTCCTGTCTCGGAATATTGAGAGAATGAAGAGTTTCGGGAGGAAATGATCCCAGGATTATGGAAGGTTTGAGATAATGCTTAATTTTTACTACATTTGGAAATTAAGAGATGGCCATTCGTAACCCTATACCTGGAGTGAATTTCAGTTGGACAGAAACAAAAGAAATGGCTTGAGGAGGAACAGGAGATGAAAACAAGCATAGGTGGTCTTTATAAAAGCTTAGTATTAAGAGAAAGAAGAAAGATGTATTTAGAGAAGATAAATTGTGTTTTTATAGTTCTAACTGTGTTATTAATGAGAAACACTGAACCATGTTTATAGATTGAGAGGAAAAGGGCATTTGTGAAAGAATGAAGAAGTAGGAAAGAAGAAATTATGAGCAGAAAAGGATAAGAGTGTGGTTTTATAGCAGGTGGCCTTGAAGAAGGTGGCTCACGTTGTAGGGAAATTGGTGGATACATGTGTATACAGATAAATTTGTAGGTGGAAGGGGTAAGAAATTAAGGGCATTAATGGTCTCAGTTTTCTTGACAATGTCGAAGTCTGTGCATAATGGGATTATACGGTTGGCCAAGAAAATAATAAACACTATAGATGATTGATAACTCATGTTGGGTTATGTTTAAATCATGAAGCAAAATTGGATGGAAAACTAAAAAAACCTTTATACCTACACGCACACACACATGCATACTACATTCAGGGGTTGGGTTATAGGTCAACTCCAGTTTTTCCCTGAACTAAAATTCTGTTATCTCTTGCAGTCATATTTTCAGTTTTCTAAGTATGTTGGAATTATAAAATGTTAAGATTCAATAGAGCATTTTGTGTCTCTAGAACAATCAACTTATTTTAAAGATTGAGGCCCAGAGAAGGGAAGCCATCCCCCTACCAAAGGCCCAGCTGGTCAGTGATAGAACCGAAGCCCAACTCTGTCGACTTCTATTTGAACAGTCTCTTGCCTTGTGAGTTCTACAAGTTTGGCTTGATTTAATAGCCTAAACTCAATAGTGGGATTCAGCCGGTTCACACCAGTTCAGCAGAACTGATACCTAACTTTTTGTTGAGTTTGGCAAACCAGTTGTTAAAATGGCACTTTTAATCAGAGTTCTCCCTAAAGTGGGTGCCTGGACAGCCGCCCACTGTGGAAACCACAAATTGACATTCCTTACTCTTTTTTAATATTCATCTGCGCAACAGCCTATTCTATGCGCCCATAGTAACGTTCATACCGTCCATAGGTGAAGACACCAATCAAGAAGCATTTTGGAAATATCTTAAATAACAATTTTATTGTTTTTGTCAGGTATTATTTAATATTTTTATTAGTATTTTAAAACTCTTATATCATCTAGTTTTGTGTGCCTCTTTTATTCTTATTTCAGCATTAAATGCATGAAATAATAAATTACTTTTTGTTATATTGTTTTTTTATACTTGAAGCGATCATTAGGGCAGAGAACCAGTTGTTAAGTTATTTGAATGCTGCCACTGCCTAAACTATCATTAAAAGCTCAAAATTTCCTCAAGCCCAGCATGTACACCAAAAAGATAGAGTAATTTGACACAGGACTCATAATTTTTCCTTTAAGCTTCTCTCATAAAAACCTCTGAAACTGAATAAGCTCCTATAAACAAAAAGCTCATATTTTGTTCAAAGTTTATACTATGAACTTTGTAACAGTCTATATTTTTATAGTTACTATTAATTAAATCTTTTACTTTTATAATGATGTACTATTTCTTTTTTACCTAAATGTAAATGCACACGACAAAAAATCTTATTATGATCTCAGTGGACATTTGTTGATGTGATATCTTTTCACACATTTTTTTCTCTATGTCCTCATAAGTTGATAATTACATTATAAAATTCTCAATAACAAAATTCTTCCTTGTCCTATCTCTCTCATTATTCAGAGTTTGACAATGTCTCTTTAAATATAAAATTTACTCTACTTAAGTGTGCCCTGATTTAGAAAATTTATAGTTTAAAATTTTTTTAATTATTTGAACCAGTGAAAATAATTTTATAAAGAGAAGAGCATATTTCTATATATATCAAATTCTTCAAATGTGGCTGACTCTCAAACTTTACCATCCGTGGGGAATATGTGTCTTGTATGTTTAGAAAACAGTGGTTTGGAACTGACAATTTTAATAGTGTTTTGAAATGCCAGAGTGAACATCTGCAATGAAAAATGTTATTAAAGGATGACATGATGGTTTATGATACAAGGTGCATGTTTGACATCAAAACTTGACTGTAGGCTGAGCTAGCTGTACCCAACTTTGAATTAGCTCTGAAACTGGAGAGCAACGACAGGAGGGAGGGACTTAAAAATGACTGAAATGCCACCATCAATCTGAATATTATTGTATAAACTTAGAAATTCCATGGCTAAAAACAAGTCATGTTCTTTAAAATATAGTAGCTATAAATTTTAACCTACAAACTGAGCATCACCAGTTCTGTCCTCTTTCCTTTATATTTAGCTTTAGGGTACCTTCAGTAAACTTTTTGCAATGAGAATATTTCAATAAAATCACTGGACTCTAACCTACTAGCTTAAAATAATACTAGCCAACAGGCCCTTGCCGATTGGCTCAGCAGTAGAGCATCGGCCCAGCGTGTAGAAGTCCCGGGTTGAATTCCCAGCCAGGGCACACAGGAAAAGTGCCCATCTGCTTCTCCACCCTTTTCCCTCTCCTTTCTATCTCTCTCTTCCCTTCCTGCAGTCAAGGCTCCATTGGAGCAAAGTTGGCTCCAGCGCTGAGGATGGCTCCATGGCCTCCACCCCAGGTGCTAAAATGGCTCTGGCCACAATAGAGCAACACCCCAGATGGACAGAGCATCACCCCTGATGGACATGCTGGGTGGATGCTGGTTGGGCACATACGGGAGTCTGTCTGTATGCCCCCCACCCCCCCCACCCCCACTTCTCACTTCAGAAAAATACAAAAAAAAATAATAATGGCAGACCTTATTAAGAATAAATTTGGGAAGAGCTAGAAAGGTTTTTAGTTCCTCCTATTTAATTATTTTAGAAAAGTTTACATTGAGCCCTAGGATTACAAATCTCTTTTCTATGGAAGATATTTTATGTGTAAAATTTAAAAATAGAGACACTTTGATTCCAATGATCCAGAGAGGTTATAAGCTATCTGCTTGCAAGACCTATTTTTTTAATAAATAAATTTTTATTATAATGGGGTGACATCAATAAATCAGGGTACATATATTCAAAGAAAACATTTCCAGGTTATCTTGTCATTTAGTTCTGTTGCATACCCATCACCCAAAGAGAGATCGTCCTCCGTCACCCTATATCCAGTTTTCTTTGTACCCCTCCCCCACCCCCTCCCCCTCTCCCTCCCCCCACCCCCCGTAACCACCCCACTCCTGTCCATGTCTCTTAGTCTCATTTTTATGTCCCACCAATGTATGGAATCCTGCAGTTCTTGTTTTTTTCTGATTCACTTATTTCACTCCGCATACTGTTATCAAGATTCCACCATTCTGCTGTAAGTGATCCGATGTCATCATTTCTTCTAGCTGAATAGTATACCATGGTGTATATGTGCCCCATCTTCTTTATCCAGTCTTCTATTTTTTTTTACAGTGATTAAAAGCCTTTAAGCAAACTCTTGGCCAATACAGCAAGAATCCATAAAAGAGTAGTGTCCTTAACATGTTCACCAAGTCCAAGTTGGCCCCATCACCATGCCAAATCCCTGAAAAATGCAACCCAACCACAGTTCAGTCTGTTAGGAGCTGTCACAGGGAGCAGGAGTCCAGGAAAAGTCCACATCCAGGAAAAGTCCTCATGGCACTGGAATTGTTGTCACCATTCTATACTTTACAGCTCATGTCCAAGTCCCAATGACCACTGCTTCTAGCTGGTAATGATTCAGGTAGACTGGAAAAGCCATTTGCAGCATGCGTGGATATGGAGCTTCTGTTCTCCTCTGCCTGGAGAGATGAGACCAGATTGCTCTTCCCTGGAGCTCTGCGACTGTGGCATGGTAAAGAGAACCTTGGGATACACTAAGCTGGGTGGCAAAGGTAGATTCATAATAGAAGTTGGCAAAAAAGGGAAAGAGAGCTCTAAATTAGGAGTAGGTCCCAGCCTGAAATATGAGTGGGGCATTGAGGTAGGAGGGATAAAGGAAACACTATATATTAAGCAAAGCAGCAGAAAATAGGACTATCAACACCCACAACAGAGATCTTTGAGGGAAGAATAAAAAACCTGACTATTGAGGCAAAACATAGTTAAGTGGCCCTTGTGCAAATGAGATCAGTTTACCTGCTTCTTGGAAGAAATACCCTAGACTCATCCACAGTATCGTAGATGGGGCTGACAGCCCTGGGCACCTTCAGCCTTCAGTGGCAAACCCCAGCATTCTGGGCAAGGTTAGGTCATAGGTGGCTGGAGCAGGGCTGGAAGAGACTGAACCCTCCCTTAGAGGAGCGAGGGGGAAGCCTATCTTCCAGTGTCCCTGTTTCCTCACAGCAGAGGCATGTAAGCCTGGCAGGCTTTAGCTCAATGACCTTCCTTTCCACTATTGAAGCAGGACCCAGATGGCATCCTATGAGACCCGTTTGGGACATTGGAGCCTTTAAGGGTGTATCCTAAAAGCTGGTAGTTCCCCTGATCTCTATTGGACTTTTTCTGCCTCTAGGTATCTTAAAAGCCATGCTCAGAAGATCTCGCTGAGGGGTTTGAGGATCCCCATCCGCCTATATAAATCTTTTCCATATATCTGGAGCTATTTGGAAAAAGACAAAACAGTGTTATTAGCTGGATCTAATAAAGAAGGTAGTAGTTTGCAGGCAAAAAAGATTTGGTGTCTCCTGTTCATCAGCATTCAAAAGAAATGTAAATTTTTTTTAAGCAAAAAGCATGATATGGTAGACTCGTAGGAGTTCCAGGATACCTTTTATTTTGAACTTTTATGGAAAATCTAGTTCCCAGCATTAACCAGTGGTAATTTTGCTGTTATAGCAATGCTTTCGATTCTGAAGTTTCCCCAGCTAAAAACTAGCCAACACATGGAAAGATGAGTTTAAAATTCAACCTGGGAAACCTGAAGATGAGCTTTTACATAATAGATACCCAGTATAAGTTGAATAACATAAAATATGTCAGGCCCTGGTTGGTTTGCTCAGTGGATAGAGCATCAGCCCAGCATGTGGACATCCCAGGTTCAATCCCAGTCAGGGCACACATTAGAAGCAACCCTCTGCTTCTCTCTCCCTTTCTTCCCCTCCTCTCTTCCCCTCTCATAGCCGGTACCCCATTTTTTCGAGCATCGGCCCAGGTGCTGAGGATGGCTTGGTTGATTGGAGCATTTGCCCCAGACAGGGTTGCTGGGTGAGATCTCATGGAGGCACATGCAGGAGTCTGTCTCTCTGTCTCACTTATTTCACTGTACCCTCCTCTCACTTAAATATATATATATATATATATATATATATATATATATATATATGTCAAAGCTTAAATTTTGTTTTTAATATCTGATAAGGTTATAATATTGCTGAGTAACATTGGTTAATAATTTAGACTATCTTGGCTTTGATCATTTCAGTATTACTTTATATTAGACAGTGTGTGTGTGTGTGTGTGTGTGTGTGTGTGTGTGTGTGTACGGACATGAGGTTCACAAATGAGCACTGTTCTGTGGGAGGGGAGCAGGTAGAAGGGAAGCATTTAAAATGATGTATATCTCTAGAAGAGTATTGCCTACTTAAAAACCACTCATCTGTTCTTGCATTCAGGCTGCAGCCTGAGGGGGATTTCAGTATCTCTAAGGCACGCACACCCTCCATCAGCTTGTCACGACTTGTTCTTCTAGCCTAATCTCTTGCCACCATCACCCTCCAGCCCAGCCATCAGCCTCATCCCACATGTTCCATCTCACAGAGTGTTTAATAAACCCATTGCTACCTGACCGTGTGCTGGTCTCTCGGTCTCAGAGAGCCAGCTGAACTCTTTGAAGGCTAACCTCCATGGAAACCTCCCAGCTAACCGCTTTCAGGGGTCTTTTCTGGTGTGTAGCCTTGCTTAACTCCAGGTATCTCTAGGCTCCATTTTTATAGTTTTTAAACTTCTCTCACCCTTTCTTGCCCAAATTAACAGGTTTGCTTTAAAGTCAGTCAGCCCATAATATCTCCCCTCCACACCCCCACAGGCTGTTTTTCAACCTTCTGGGCTTTTGTTTGTTTTTTGTTTTTTTGTGACAGAGACAGAGAGAAGAACAGATAGGGACATACAGACAGACAGGAAGGGAGAAAGATGAGAAGCATCGATTCTTCGTTGTAGCACCTTAGTTGTTCATTGATTGCTTTCTCATATGTGCCTTGACTGGGGGGTCTACAGCAGACCGAGTGACCCCTTGCTCAAGCCAGCGATCTTGGGCTCAAGCTGCTGAGCCTTGCTCAAACCAGATGAGCCTGCACTCAATCCAGTGACCTCGGGGTTTCGAACCTGGGTTTTCCACGTCCCAGGCCCATGCTCTATCCATTGCGCCACCGCCTGGTCAGACTTAACCTTCTTTGATCAGTACTCCTGGCTTCCTTATACCATCAATAATCCCAGGGCTCACCTTTCCCACATACAGTCAGGAGAACTCCGTTATCCACTGCACAACAGGGCAGGAACCAAGGTCTCTCTTGTTAAACCAATATTTATCAAACACCTATCTTGTGCCATACAGCATGCCCAGTACTACAAATATAAAGTTGTATGGAATCTGGAGTCTGCCCCTAAGGTGCTCACTGCTTAACAGGAATGCAGACAGTGAAAATACCAGATGCTCATGGTTAAATGCGAATACACAGAAAAAGTAACAGTATTACCTTTTACTGAAAGAAAAAGATTGGATTTGGGGTTCAAGAGGGACTTCTGTTTTATCTATATAGTATATGAGTCTTTACATTAAGACTTTACCAATTCTTTACCAATTGAGTAGTGACTAATGTATGTGTTTTTATAAATAAAAACATTTTGAACACTGTAAACCTTCCCATGCTGAACCTGCTACTAGAAATGGTGTACAAAGGGGAGGATTACCATGGGGACTGGTGCAGAGTATGTACAGAACCACAGGAAAAGGAGCAGTTTGGGGAAAGAGGCGAGAGGCGCAATCCCTGAGTCACACTAGAATCCTCTTCCGGGCCCAAAGGTATTTCAGGGAGAAGGAAGAGAGAGGGGAACTAACCATGAGCAACCTCATGTATGAGTTGCTGGAAAAAGTGCCAATGAGAAACATATTTAGGGAATTTTAAACCTCCTGTCAATTTTTGGTATCCTAGAAGTCAGGAACTTAGTCTTTGTAATTTATTTGGTAAGGCATCCACATCATGTTTTGTATAAAAATTTTCTTTTCTAGAAGTTCTTGATGCCCAACTGGTCCAATAAAAGCAGAATTGTAACAGGTGGATTAATGAATAAATATACAAAAATTAAAGAGAAAGCTTAAAGCAACCTAGATTACTTCTTGCTAAAATGTAAATTCGTTCTGTTAATAATTAGAAACCACACACCCACACTAACCAACTTACCAAATCTACCCCATCAAAACAAAACAAAGCTGTCCAAAGTTACCTTTTGAACAAAAACCCTTTTATTAACCAAGGTTTAAAGAAATGCATGCTTTTTTAAAGAAGGCAAACTTCAATTGCAAAAAAAACAGAGCGCCAAAAAGCAGATAGTTTTGTAAAATACCAAGAAATGCCATCAGGGAGTTGTGCGAGGTATTTAGGAACACTGGCATCACACTAGCGATGAAGGCTTTTTATTTACTATACTAACATACCTCAGAGAAAACGCTACTAATGGTTAGCTTAGTGACCTAGTGGTCCGTGAACTATTTTAAGGGATGTAAATGGGGCAACACTTTTTATTGTTTAAAAGTATTTATCTTTATTATTAGGTATTTGTAAAATACATGTTTTCTATTTATAGTAGTGCTATATGTTTTTTATTTTTTAAAAGAACTTTAAATTTTATTTTTTAATTACAGTTTACACTGACCATTATTTTGTATTAGTTTCAAGTGTACAGCCTAGTGGCCAGACAATCATGTACTTTACAAAGTGTTTCCTCTGATATTTCCAGGACTCAATGGACACCATACATAATTATTGATCAAAGAATACTGATCAATAGTATTATTGACTATATTCCCTGCGCTGTACTTTACATCCCTGTGACTATTCTGTAACTACCAATTTGTACTTCAGTCCCTTCACCTTTTTCACCCAGCCCCCAAAACCCCTCTCCTTTGGCAACCATCCGTCTATTCTCTGTGTCTATTAGTATGTTTCAGTTTTGTTTGTTTATTTATTTTGTTCTTTAGATTCCACATATAAGTGAAATCATATGGTACTTGTCTTTCTCTGGCTGAATTATAATGCCCCGTAGGTTCATCTATAATATCACAAATGGTATGATTTCACTTTTTTTTTTTTTTTGTATTTTTCTGAAGTTGGAAATGGGGAGGCAATCAGACAGACTCCTGCATGCACCCGACCGGGATCCACCTGGCATGCCCACCATGCTCCTGAGGCAGAGGCCACAGAGCCATCCTCAGCACCCGGGCCAACTTTGCTCCAATGGAGCCTTGGCTGCAGGAGGGGAAGAGAGAGACAGAGAGGAAGGAGAGGGGGAGGGGTGGAGAAGCAGATGGGCACTTCTCCTATGTGCCTGGCCAGGAATCAAACCCAGGACTCCTGCACACCAGGCCGACGCTCTACCACTGAGCCAACCGGCCAGGGCCTGATTTCGCTCTTTTTTATAGCCTGGTAATATTTCATTGTGTAAATGTACCACCACTTTTTTATCCACTTATCTATTGAAAGGCAGTTGGGTTGCTTCCATATCTTGGCGATTGTAAATAACACTACATTGAACATGATGGTGCATATATTCTTTTTGATTAGAGTTTTAGGTTTCTTCAGATACCTACTCAAAAGTTAAATCATTGTGTCATAGGCAGTTTATTTTTAATTTTATAAGGACTCTCCATACTACTTTCCATTGTGGCTGCACCAATCTGCATTCCTACCAACAGTGCATGAGGGTTTCTTTTTCTCCACATCATCACCAGCACTTGTTGTTTGTGTATTTATTGATGATAGTTCTTCTGACACATGTGAGATAACATCTCATTGTGGTTTTAATTTGCATTTCTCTGACAGTTCGGTTGATTGAGCATCTTATTAATCTGTTGGCCACCTGTACATCCTCTTTGGAGAAGTTTCTATTCAGGACCTTCACCCATTTTTATATTGGGTTGTTTTTGTTTTGTTTTGTTTTTTTGTTTGTTTTTTGGTGCTGAGTAGTATGAGTTCTTTATAAATTTTGGATATTAACCTCTTATCAGATGAATCATTGGTAAATATATTTCCCACTCAGTGGGTTGTCTTTTCATTTTATTGATGGTTTCCTTTGATGTGCAAAAACTTTTTAGTTTGATGTAGTCCATTTATTTTTTTTCTTTGTTTCCCTTGTCCAAGGAGTTATATCAGAAAAAATAATGCTACAAAAATTGTTCCAGATTTTATTACCTATGTTTTCTTCTAGGAGTTTTATGGTTTTGAGTCTTACATATATGTCTTTAATTAATTTTGTGTTTATTTTAGTATATGGTATAAGAAAGTGGTCTAGTTTCATTTTTTGCCTATATTTGTCTAACTTTTTCAACACTAATTATTGAATAAGACTATTTTTACCCCATTGTATGTTCTTGCCTCCTTTGTCAAATATTGACTGACTATAAAGGTGTGGATTAATTTCTTGGCTCTCTATTCTTTTCCACTGATCCATATGTCCGTTTTTATTCCAGTAGAATACTATGCTGTTTTAATGATGCTGGCCTTATAATATAGTTTGTTGTCAGGTAGCGTGATTCTTCCCACTTTGTTCTTCTTTCTTAACATTGCTATAGCTATTGGAGGTCTTTTGTGGTTCCATATAAATTTTTAGATGATTTGGTCTAGTTCCATTTAATACGCCATTGGTATTTTGATAGGAATTGCATTGAATCTGTAGTTATTTTGGGTGGTATGAACATTTTAATGATGTTAATTCTTTCTATTCGTGAGTACAGTATATGTTTTCATTTATTTGTATCTTTTTCAATTTCTTTCTTCAGTGTCTTATAATTATGGGACTTTATCACCTTGATTACATTTATTCCTCGGTGTATTTTGCAGCACTTATAAATGGGATTGCTATATTTTTTTTAAATAACATTTTTACATAAAAGGTATGAGGTTTTAAAGATTATTGTTAGGGAAATAACTGTAAAATGAGATGTGAGCATGGCAAAATATTATAAAAGCATAACACTGAAGTTTGGGAAACAGATGAATTTAATGTTTCCCTCAGCACTTCCACAGTTTCTGTGATCATGCTTCCTTCCAAAGCTCAGACGGTCTAGTTTGATAAAAGTGTGTCCATTATGTGCCTTTTGAGCTATGTAATATGTTCTGGGTTCCATTCCCTGTCTGTGGGCAAATGCATTCATTCTGTTGAACACTGGCTTCTTCAGCAAAAGAAATGTCCAATTACTTATTTCTTACAATGAACTTCTCTTAGTCAAGTTGAACTTGAGTTATGATTCCAAATACATTCCTTCAACAGACCATCTTCACCTGAAAAAGAAATGTGATCCAGCAGAATGCAGGCTGCTCCAGGAGGCATACATTCCCACCCTTTCCCAGGCTACCACCACCCCGTGCCCTTCAGAGTCTCCTAACTGTCCCGTCCTCTCTGTGCTCACTACGGTTCCATCCTCCTCGCAGGAGCCTAACATGAATCAGATCATGTATCTCAAATACTTAAAATCTTCAAATGACTTTCCATCCTTCATCAAAATTAATTCAGGTTTCTTACTGTGACCCCAGCGTCATCTGCCTTGTTGCCCTCACTGACATCATCCCTACTGCTTGGCCCTTGTTGCCTGCTTTCTTTCTCTTGAGAAGCCTCTTCTTTCTTCAAGCCTTTGCACATGTATTTGCTCTGCTCAGAGGGGTCTTCTCCACTCCATGTGGCTGCTCCCTTCTGATTTCCATTCTCAGGTCAACTGCTCTTTCTTCCTTTCCCTGACCATTCCATCTAAAATAGACAAAAGAAGTCCGTTTCTATCACTTACTTTATTTCCTGACAGCAGTCATCATAGCTGGTAGTAAATATGTGTGTCTAACCTGCTGTCTGTTTCTTCCACCCATGGAGCGTGAGCTCTACTGGGCAGTGACTTTGGACCCCATTCCGCAGCAGTGCCTGGCACGGAGCAGGCACCCTTTGTTCAGTATCTGTTAAGTCCTTTGCTTGAATGTCTTTTTGTATATTTTTACTTTCTAATTTTCCATGTATTGTACTTATGCTTTATGTCTTATCCTAAAAATAATTTTATTTTTATTTTTATACTCAATCTGACAATCTGTATTGTAACTGGGAGTTTAACACATTTTCATTTATTGAGAATACTGGCATACCTAGATTTATATTTATCTCATTTTCTATTTGAGCTACTTTTTTTTTTTGCAGTATAATTATAACCATCAATTGGGGGTTATTTTTAATTTTTTTATTGATTTTAGCAAGAGAGGAAGGCAGAGAGAAAGAGAAAGAGACAGGAACATCAATCTGTTCCTGAATGTGCCCTGACCAGGGATCAAACCAACAACCTCTGTGCTTCAAGACAATGCTCTAACCAGCTGAGCTGTCCAGCCAGAGCTTGAGTTACTTCTTAATGTCTCTTTTTCTTTTTTCTTGTCCTTTTAGGATAAATTTCCAGGTGTTTGTTTTTTTATTTTTAATCTTACTTTTTTCTTATATTGATTTATAAATTATACTCTCTATTTTTCTCATGCATGCTTAACAAAATATATATATAATTAGTCCATACTTAATCTATTTCCCAAACCATCCAGGGAACTTGGAACACGTGAGCTCTCATTACCCCCTCCCAATTCTTTACTATTTTCCTTATTTTTTGATTCCGCAAATTAGGTTCTAATTTTAATATTTTATGCATTTAATATTTGTTCAAACTGACCCATGTATTTGCCAATTTTTTTTCTTACCATTCTTCCTGTATTTCAGGTCTTCCTTCTGAGATCTTTTCCCTTCTTTCTGAAGCACGACCTTCAGATATTGCTTTAATGATGGTATATTAATTATTATGTGTTGTTTATCAAAAAATGTCTTGTTCTTGACACCTAGTTTTCTCAAGTATACAGTATTATCCTGGAAGCACATTGAAAATGTTTTACTATCTTCCGGTTTTTAACTGTGAAAAGTAAGCCACTGGTCTACTTGGCATCTCTTTACCTGATGATCAATCTTTTCTCTCTGGATAGTTTTAAATTTTCTTTGTCTTTAATGTTCAGTTTCACTGGAGTTCAGATCTTGGTGTAGCTTTCTTTATATGATCACTTCTTGCATAGGATATGTCTCCTATAACTGTAAAAGATTGTTTTCCAGCACTTCTGGGAAGTCATGTCTGTTAATATGCCTTTTCCCCATTCTCTCTTCTCCTTGCGGAACTCTTACTAGAAGCATGTTAGACTTCATTCTTCAGCTGTGTCCCTTAAACATTCTTTCTAGTTTTTTTATTTCCTTGATACTGTGTTTCATTCTGAGAAATTTCTCCAACCTCTCTTCTAACTCCAATTTGGTGTCTAAATCTCATATTTCTTTTGACCCTCATTTGTGGTGGCTATTTCTTTTAATAAATTTGGTAATTTATGTTTAGGCTGTCATATTTGGTTGGATTTAATGTGTGAAGATCTTAGAGAGCTTGATTTTCATGTGCTTTTCTCCAGAGAAGATTTAGCTTTGCTTGTTTTAGAGTATTAGCAGAGTACCCACCTAATACCACCTTCATGTAATTTCTTGGCTGACTGCTTAATTAATTGAGAGAAAATAAATTTGATTTAATACCTCTAAGAAGGAAGTCCCGTGTTGAAAATTCTTAAAAGTAAATGATGATTGAAAAAAAATGACTACCGGTTTTTTTTTTTTCCTATCTAGAGATACTTTTAGACGCCTTTTGCTGAATAAACTGTATTCAAAGAATGGTGGTTTTGAGCCTACCCTTCTACTAAGATTGTAGGTCCTTTTGAGTGTCACTGCTTTAACTCTCACACACTTTGGAGTCGGCCTCCTGTACCCTTCAAGATACTATCATTACATGACTTCCCCAAGCTCCAGTTTCCTACTATTAGCGTTTACCTGAAGGGCAGTCTCAACGTGCAAGTTTGGTTGCTTAGTATCAGTCATGCTTGTTTTTATATTTGTTTATTTTTGTTTGTTAAAGGGCTTTGCTTAAGGATTTCCCTTAATTTCCTATGAGCTAAACAATGCATTTAATAAGTATTTGTTTTTAATTTATCCAAGAACTATTAGTATTTTTATCATCGGCATTTGGGGAATTGATACTATACTAGAAGCAGAAGTCTAGAGTCCAGTAATTGTTTGCTTAATGAATGAATGAATGAAGGAACAAATGGCTGAATTCTAATAAACCGTTGGTTCCTATGCAGGTTAAAGCATACACTAAGCCAGGTTTTATCTCACTGGGTCTGGATTACTTTTGACAGGACAAACCGATTTAAAATATTCCTTTGAAACATATGGAAAGCCACATGAGATGGGAACAAAGTGGGGGATGATGTCCATAATATGCTGAGAAAGTCTGAAATGGAAAATTCCCTTTAATAAGAAACCACATAATAAAAAGTTCTGGTTATATCTGTAGTTACAAGCGATGGTTTATTACTCTGTCTAAAGGTTCTTATAATGATTCATTGTTATAGGAAGAAATAAAATTGGGTTCACAAAGGAGCTTTTATCAGATTATAATGTGCCCTGTCGTAAAGTGGGAAAGAAGGGGCATATCTGGCTGTTTGTTGCCACTGCGTATGTGGGCCTTGGATCAGATACTAATTAGAATTCTTTCTGAGCCCCTGGAAGGCCCTTCAGACTGCATTCCTAGTCATGACCACACCCGAAGAGTGGTGCATGAGAAGGCTGTTTGATAGGTCCTTTAGGTACTAAATCAAATTAAAACCAGTCCAGTTCATTCTAACAAAAGCTGTCCACCCATATGTTCTTTTTGCACCAAATACTCTTTAGTTTTTCATCTTTCTGAAGACCAGAAATTCTGGTAATTTATAGAATTTTTATGTAACTTAACAATTATGTAAGACTCATGTTACCATAAAGTAGGAGATGAGATTGGCTAAGGGAATGACATGAGAATTTGGATGAAGTTTCAACTCTTAGTCATATTTCTAAAGAACTATCTTTGCTGTTGGACTCTACGGGGATGAAGGAAGCTCCATCAGTTCTCTGGAATGAAAAAGCTAGCTTGGTCAGCTTCAGTAAAACAGATGATGTGCTAGTGGCTATTGTGGCTGAAGAACTGAGTCAACTTTTGTTTTTCTTCTTCTTTCTCTGTGCCTTTTCGTCCTTTGTTCTCCTGAATTAGAATTTCTGGGCATGGCAGCCAGGGCTGGTATTGTACACACAATACCCTTGGCTCCAAAGAGGTCGTGAATTTGGATCACTTCCCAGATTATACATCTGCCCCTCTAGCTTGCATTTCAGAGCATATGGCTGTGGCAGAGGGGGCAGATGAGAAATTGTCTCTACAGTGCTTTCAAAGTATAAGAGAGCGGAAGCTTCTTTACTTCCGGTCATGAAGTTGTTACTTGAGTATTAATAGGGTAGGGGTAAATGTGTTTGCTTGTGAACTGTCTTCAGTAAATTAAAATGTATGCAATGCATTGCGGTCATAAGGAATGCACAACATGAAAAATCCAGACCTCTGTTCTTAAGGAACTTACGTGTCCTTTGAAATTACTATAGCAACACCTTCAAGAAGGGAATATTTGGAATAGTTCATTTATTGCTTTAAATTGTATTGATTTCTCAAGTGCTGACATATATTTTCCCTTAAAATTTTATTTTTATATGCAAAAACTTATTGGAGTAATTGACTCATTTTAAAGAATATCAGCCATTAGGGCTTCTTTTAAAATTGTAAAAATTTAAGATTCTAGAAACTAGGTAAAGAATGCTACCAAAGGGCAACATGGGGCTAGGTTGAGGCCCAAGGTAACTGTCTAGCTGCTGAGGGGATAATGCTTTATGGTCCTGGAGAAATAACAAGAATAAGAACAGATCAAGGAAAAGAGATAACATTAGAAAAGAAGATGCATCATTCTTTATCCTCAGTTAATCAGTTGCTGTGTTTTTAATACATCCTCAACTTCCTTCATTTCAAGGCTTCCTTCAATCAAATAATAGCTTTTCCTCTCCATCTTAATATTATTCCTCATCATTGGCTCCTTCCATGAATCCAAGGAGGAATAATCAAGATAGAAAAAAATGGAGGGATGAAATAGAGGGAATATATGGAAGTAGGCAGTAACAGAGGGAAGTGGATAACAGAAGCAGCAGATAGTAGTAAGTGCAGACAGTAACTGAAAGCTTTGTTTTCTTTGCTAAAAAGTCTCACTTAATCATTGAAATAACAGAGTGACCATCTTAAAATAAAAATCCAATTGTCATATACCTTCTTTGAAGTTTTCAATGGGAACAACTAGATACTCACATGCAAAAAGAAGACAAAGTACTTATACCTTTGTTTGTATGAAAGGTTAATTCAGAATAGTCTATAGATCTAAATGTAAGAGCTAAACCTATAAAATAGAAAAAAAATAAGAGAAGTTTTAGTGATAGTGGATCAAGCAGAACAACTAACTTCTTAGGATACAAAAAACTGCGCAGTATAAAAGAAAAATTCAACAAATTAGACTTTATCAAAATGAAAGATACCTTTTATTCAAAAGATGCTGTTGAGAAATGAAACATAAACCACACTGGGAAAATGTTTGAAAGGATATATCCAGAAAGGGGCTCGTATGGAGAATATAAACAATTTCTGAGCCCCACGGAGCACCAGTGATTAAGGACAAGGAAAGGACCAGCTAAGACTACTAAGTGACTTTAAATTAGTAATGAGAAGCTGAAGGTAATTGTTAGAATAAGAATTGTTACAATAGGGTATATAAAAAGTGTACAGGACTTGACAATTTTTTATATTTGGGGACAAGAGATGGGGTATACAAAGCTGACCTGAGACTTTTAGGCTGGCAGATCAGCAGATAGATGATACTTTTAATCGAAAAAGAAAATTTAAATAAAGAAAAGCCAATTTATGAAGAGGGATTTGAAAATATGAGTCTGGAACTCAGGAGACAAGTCAAGGTTAGCAATATAGATTTAGAAGTCATTTGCATAAAGCTGATATTTGGAACTTGGTTTTGTCCACATGATTGCACAGATTAAATTAAGTAATAATTCTTAAAAAGAGTTAGGAGCCATTAATTGATTTGGTTAACTAAGAGCCTAAGATGAAGGCAAAGGCAGTCACTGGAATTAATGATCGATCTCATTTTTGCTATTATCATGTTCAGTGACTTGAAATGATTAGGATTCTTTTCTGAAAATTAGCAACTATATGGAAAGGCAGTTACAAATTTGATACTAAGTTAAATCAATTTATATATTTATATTCATAATCTATCTTAAACACACAAATGTGATCTTTATTCAGGTTTTTACATATTGGTGGATATGAGTGCATAGAAGTCATTATGCCATGAAATTGGCACTGATTTCGCCAATACAGTCTTCTGTTTTCTTTTGAGATGCAATTATATATTTTTTATTATATTAGTTGTCTGTTTTGATCAACTGACAAAAGTCAGCTTATACACAAATTTCCACTTAGTAAAAATAAATGTTAAATGATGATATGTTCTTCCTAAGGCAGTATTATAAATATACTGTTTTCTCTTTTTCTAGTTTTCATCTTCAAAGGTTAATAGATAATTTTTATTCTTTAGAAATACTTTTTTACATGCATAAGAGGTACAGGTTTGCAAAAGAGACTTCTTTATATCTATCATAAACTGGTGATTCATACTACACACATCTAAAATGATATATTTTCATTTGCATACTCTTCATTGCCGTGTTTGCTGGTACCAGTGCTGAAGTTTTCACAAAAATTGCTCTGTGCTTTGCTGTCCTCAGAACAAGCAAAACAAACGTAACATTGACCTAGACAGAGGCAGCGCCAATAGCTTACTCCAAGATAAATTAATATATATATATTTTTAGTCTTAGAGAAAGAAAAAATTTCCAAGAACAAGCATAAAATGCCTGTTTATCGTGGCCTTTGGGAAGTACTGGGGTGGTGAACAGTGTAGATACACTTTCGGGAGGGAACATCTGATCAGTGTTAGGAACCATCTGGAATATTTACTTTTGAAATTAATGTGAAGGACTATACAGCTTCTTTTTGGTTGTTGTTGAGTTTTGATATGCTGCTGCAATTACAACATTGTTAACCTACCTACAAATGGCATAATTTCTGATATTGGGGTATTAGGGTGAATCTCAGGAGGTTTTTGATATGCCACATTTAATATTGTTACTGATATTGAGACTTCACTGAAGAGATATTTGATGCAGTATAGTTATTAGATGTCACTTTTCATTGTTTTATTCTCAAAACGGAGGGGGAAAAAGCTCTTCTAATGAAATATTGGTAATAAAGGAGATATTTTTATTTTTTAAACTAATATTCGGTGCTCTTTTTAACACTTATTAATTACATTAGGTGCAAATCATATGCTAATGTGGAAAATTAAGAGATATTCAAACCTTTGGATTTTCCTGAAGTGAATTTAACCAGATATGTATGTATTAAATTAAACAGGCTATCACTTAGAGATTAGAAATCCTCTGTTCATATAGATTTTTATCATCTTGGGACTTTGCCCGTGATATGAAACATAAATCTTGAGAGAAGGGCTTTTGATTTTTACTAAAAGTAAGTTGCACATTTTGTAAGACATCAATCACAAGACTCATTAGGAGCATCATACTAAAAATTAAAATGCTTCTTATACTAAGATTATACCACTCTATCCTTGAAAACACATAGCTTCTTATCTGAATATGCTTTGCCTTTTAGACTTCCATTTCAAGGAAGGAAAAGTAATTTTTGATTAAATATCTATTGATTTACTGTCTCCCAGACCCACCAAATAGAGTTTATTTAAAACTAAAATGCAGTTATTTCTAGAATAAATTTTGGCAGCGAAAATGGAATTTGGCAACTGTTTTACTAGACTCAGAAAATTCACTGAATTTAGAATGAGAAGTAAAGTAGACACTATTTTATCTCATTCAGGATGCAGTGGTATTTTAAGGACGGATAATAATAGTAAGATGGCAACCCAATATACCACATAAGTGAAATGGATTTAGTTATATAGCTCATAACCCCTTGCAAGATTGTTGATCAAAAATAAAATTATTGGAGTGTTTATTGGCATCATAAGCAACTTGCTGCTTAGTAATTTCCCTAGGACACATTTGCTAACATCCAGCACTGAGAGTTAATACATGAGAAGTACTTAGCATAGCACCTAGATTGCAATAAGTTTCCATTAAACCTCAGCAATTGCTATGTTTTTTGGTTGCTATTGTCTATCTGATTCTGTGTCTCTCTTCACTTTTCTTTCTCTGACTAATTTAAAGAAGCATGATTTTGGCTCACTTAGATGTTGAACTCTGGCTTCTATTTTTTTTGGCAATGAAAGCTTTATTTTCAATATCTTGCCTTGTTTCATTCTCATTGAGGAACGGGGAATAGATGGGCAATGGTGGTGGTCTCCCGGAAGACTTATCTTACACGTGTGCTTTTTAGAGTCAGGTTGAAGGAATATAAGCTGATTTTCAGTGAGACACGCCAAATCTCAGGCTTGCTCTTGAATTGCCCTTATAGTCAAGGCTGTTAAATGCATTTTCAACAAAAAGAATCTCATCCTCAATATTAGTGACACTAAAAAAAGGAGGGGGGAGAGGACATTTTCTCCCACAAGATTTAGAAAATCTAAATTCAGGGTTTTTTGTTTTGTTTTGTTTTTTACTAAAATCTAAAGTAATTGAACTCATTTTGAAATTTTACTGATGCATGCCTTGAATGTTCAAAGGTGATCATTTAATCAAAGTTCTCATTTTTCTTGTTTTTATTTTGTAGTCTTGATAGTATTTTTCTATTTCAGCCAACAGCAATAACAGAATTCCCTTAACATTTATACACCCATGCAAATTATGGCATCAAGTAGTAATACTTGACTTTTTGTCGTATCCTGATATCACATGAAATACTGTGAGGACCCGAGCAAAGTAAAAGGCATGGGAGCAGATATGTTTTCAGAAAAGGTAAAACTTACGAGAAACAATTAAGAGCAAGTGAATTGTAAATACTAAACTGTGAAGTAGAAAGTGCCAGATTGTGTGACACAGACAATAGGGCCAAACAAGGCTTAGAGGTGGGCATGACCAGCGTGGGCTGAATTCATCAAGAAAGGATTTGACCTGAGCTTTGAAGGACTGGTTGGATTTGGATCATTATAGAAGAGAGGGGAAGGCATTCAGGCAGCAGGAAAAGCAAAAGCAAGCTCGGAAGCAGAAATGTCACGCAAATGTCACGGTATGCCCTAATTTTAATGATTCTGCGGTCCTACGAGGTGACTTTGATCTCACTATAATTTATATCAGCAGCAAAAGATTCCAGTTTAATAGCTGGCTTCATCTAGAGAGAAGGAAGATTGAAGAGTAAATACAGAATACATACGTTTAAGAAATAATAATAGTAAATAGAAATATGAAAAAGTTGCAATTTTAGTTTCTAGCTATTTTAAGCATATTCTTTAGTCCAGGGCTTGTTTTTAAGAAGACAGAATTCTTAGAGCATCATAAGGTAACTCAAACGTTCAAGAAAACTAATGTACTCTGTAAAGAAGAGGAAGGATGTTTTTCTTAATACTCTAATAAAAAAAAAAAGGGCTGCCACCACATTTTTTATGGCACCCATTCTGCTGGTTATTAATCAAACTCTTTTAAGGCTGAACCTCAGACTTGCTCTCATCCCAGGGCCTTTCGTGAGTGAGCCCTGGTGAACATAACCATCATTCAATTCCTTGCCTTCTCCAGTGAGAAAGAATGCTGACACCGAAATGTTTTAGAGTCAACTGCAAGAACTCATTAATACTGTGTCGAAGTAGGAACTGCTGATCATCAGGGATTTGATCACAAAGTAAATTAGAGGTTGTGCATCACCATGTCTGTGGCAAACATGCATTAGTAAAAGTAAATAAGCATGAAGACAGACCGATTAAGTTCTGCTTATATAATTGGGTCTTGAAAAACATTTTATTCCAATATATAAGGAGAAAAACGAGCATCAACCTGAAAATCAAAGTGATTCTGTTATAACACTGAACATGAGAGTTGTTAGAATTTTGTAGTAAAAGATCTTGGCAGAAGCCAGTATTGATTGAAATTACTGGTCAGCCCTTGGAAGATGCTGTTTTTCTCTGGGTGGTAAAAATCCACTGGGAAAATAAGAGGGAGAAAATTGAGTCTCAAGTACATCAGAACATTTGATTTGACATGAAGTGGAAAAACCTCGTGCTCTAATGTCACTAGTATTACGAGGCAGTAATTTGTGGACAAAAAGTAGAAAAATACAGGTCTGCGTATTTTAAAATTTTACTTCTGAGGTATACAACCAGTCCAAAATAAGTTTTAAAATATAAAACAAAGTATAATTTTGAGGAAAATAGCAGAGGTTTGGCAAAAGAGAAGACCTCCCAACCCTTTGGGAAAAATTTTGAAATGAGTGAAGATTTTCATGTGACCACAGAAGTGGAAGGAGAACAAAAAAATCACTTTGTTTTAGCAATCTCGTTAATGAGCTCAGAAACTATCTTCGAAATTACTTCATTTGTGGACAGGAACTTCTCAAAAAGAAGAAAATGTAATGTTCATATATAAAAGACACACTCGTGTATGATTTTCCAAGCAAGTGGTTCACCCTATGAATAAAATTAGTATAACTCATCCAGTTTCTGAAAACCTGTGAGGTTGGAAGAGTGGATGTTATTTCATTTTATAGCTGAGAACACTGAAATTTTGATGCAGAAAGTAAGGAACAAAGTCTAGATTTGACCCTAAGTCACTTTAAACTTTTTAAAAAATACCTAAATTACTCACATCTCTTAGAATTTTGCATTTGTCTTCAGATAAATAGCATAGATAAATTCCAATCCAAATAGTAACTAATTTTTTATTATAATTTTCCCATTCATCCAAGTCAAGTTCTTAATAATTGAAGGTCTCTTGGGTGTTTTTAAATACACTCATTTAGATTTTTTTACTGAAAACTTTTTGATACTCAAATCTATGGAAATTATGACCACTTTTATAGCCAAAGAGACTCTTTCAAAATTGTTTTTCGCCTGCAGTTCTTTTCTTCATTAGTAAGATAGTCAGACATGATATAGGAAGCAAGGGGGCTTTTTCAGGGAACATGTCATGAGTAAGGAGAGAGAAGGCAATGTTGGCACCTTGTTAAAATTTCCAGAAACTTTCATATTCAGGAATTTACATTCAGGAATTTCACTGATTTTTTTCAAGTCCCCCCCAAGGGCAGTTGAGCTCCTGGGCTGCTGATTCTCAATGACCAAACTCATACCTGACAAACAAAAATGCATTACTCTGTGACAAGGTATAATTAGTAATTTTCCTCTGAACTGAAATAGTCATTTTGACTGTCAGAAATATCTTTTTCTTAGTAAGAAAATTCACTTGCAGAAACAAATTAAGATCTGAAGGATGCTTACTGAGGAGAGCAGGCAAGGAGGATTGGATTACAGGACCCGAAAGGGAGCTGTATACTTCTCCAGCCCCGGAATGTACCACAGTCTAAGTGTTTTCCAGGGATTCCCCTTGACACTTTCACCCATCTCCTAAAGAACTCATTTACAGTACTATTTGCATCAGTTAGGAATGATATGGGCTACAAATAACAGAAGGCTCAACTATTGGTAACATCAAGAGGTAAGGTTTCTATTTCTGATATAACAAGTTGTGTGAATATGGGCCCCTACTAACAGGGAAGTAGTATATACAAATATCAAATCGTTAAGTTGTGCACATGAAACTAATATAATTTATATGCCAATAAAAAAGAAAATATTGTATCATATAAAAAGTTATTTTATTGCAAATTAGCCATATTTTAACAGTATATTATTCCTTTTGTAGTAAACTTAGGAGAAGATGCTATATTTCATTTTATTCTCTGAATGAAAGGTAAAAAGTTTGATTCCTGTAAAGTTTTGTATAATTTGACTTTTCAGATCTCAGTTACTGTAATATATATTTTACCACCTTGTCATGCATTTTCTTATTTTAGAAAGTCTGTCCCCTCATTCTCATAATTATTTTCCCCATAATTATAATTTTTTTTTGATAGATCATACTTCACATACATAACTAGTACCAATAGCTGGTGTTAAAATGTGTGAACTTCAGTATATTGTGTATGAAGACCATTAAATATTTATGGTTAGTTGTTTTTATCAAGTAGTATGTGTTTAGCTGCAAATAATAGGTAATCAATGACGGTAGTATCACTAAAAGGGTTTTATATTTCTCAGACATGAAGAAGGGCAGAAGCTGGCGGGCAAGGGCTGAGTTAGCTCTTCAAACGAGTCATCAGAGTACTAGCCCCCTTGTGGCTTCCTGCTCCTCCATCCGTGTATTTGCTTGACCCTATGGCTTCTAGCTCAGAGGTATTGGTGTCTGCTCTTCTGTTTCCTCCTGTGCCAGGCAGGAACGAGGAAGATAGGTGAAAGGTAAAGACATAGGACATGCCAGATGGTTCTGCCCCTTTTATCTAGAAAAATACAGCTTTCCAGAAACTTGACCTCAGACACGTTATTTACATTATATTTTTCAAAGCCATTGCACAGTCACCCAGAATTTCATGAATATATGGGGAGATGAGTATTGATAATGAGTAACATTTCTTCTTCAAACAGAATTAGGATTTTTGTTAGAAGAAAGTGAAAAGGATTTCAGATAGACAACAAATAGTTTTGCATAAGACAGATTGATGAGTTAACCGCATACAAATTGTCCCATTTATTATATAGTAGGTTTCTTTTTTAAAATTTAACTGAAGAGCTTGAAGTCATTGAAAACAAAGCAGTTTTGCAATGTAACCACCAAAAATTATCTGTGAACAAGTTCATTGTTCTCTGAACAGCAACTAACACATACATCGCAGGAACTTAATATTAAATTAAATAGTGTTGATTGCTGTGATGATTTTACTTAACCTAAATTTTTCCTTTAACAGTTGCAGCTAACTATTCATATATACAATCAACTCTTAATTACCAAACGGTGAATTCTCTGAATTCACATTATTGTTGGAAAATCTGGCTGTCCATTTCTCTGTGCACTGTCACCTAGTACAACGCTTTCGCTCTGGTTAATCTGAGGCTGAACTGTTCTTCTCTCTGTAGCCGAGCAAATCCTGAGTGGAAGCCTAAGTTAGTCCCCCTGAACAGTCAGTTCCTCTTCCTTAAAGTGTCTTTTCATCTCATGGCCTCCTTCTCTTTAAGCAAAGCAGGCAGGCAGTTATCTAAAAAAGCAACTATTGGGGCCCATCTTCTCGAGCTTGACCATGAATCAAGATGAGAAAGACTGAGTACGAATATAAAACGCAGTTGCCTAAGAATTAACCATCTCCTCCTAAATCAGGCATTCATTTTTTTTTTTTTTTTGGTTTGAAATGTTGTGAGTTTCCAGTGTGGAAAACACTCAATTTGTTCAATCAGTCATGTATTTGCTTGGCAAACACCTTTTAAATTCCTACTGTATGCTGTATATCATGCTGAGCTCACGATGTGGTCACACTGTATTCTGCAGCCAAATTGAGTGGTATTTGTAAATGTGGTTTGACAAAGCTGTTTACTCTCATAAGTTACCTCTGTTGTTTTGTTTTTGTTACTGACAAGTCCACCAGATCATGCAGCACGATGGCGAAGGTGGGAGAGAGTGAATCATGTGGACTATAGAGGAGCCTTGTGACTGGTCCCAGGGGTTGCATAGCACACAACCTATATGAGTGTATGTAGTTTCTCTGGCTACTTTATTGCACATTTGAGGATTAGTTTCTGGTTTGCATTATCCATGTTATTAGCTTAGATCATCTAGAGATGGATCAATACAGAAGTTCAAGGTGTGTTTTTAAGTCAGTTTTCCCTCATATGTATCTGGATTTTAGATGAATTACTTTTGCCTTTAATTTCCATAAATATTAAAATCTCTTAAGAGAATTTAGTACCTATATTCTTTATTTTCTTTATTCTTTTGTGAGTAGATATCATGTCCACATGCTTTTAAGATTAGGATATAAGAGTAACTTCAAACCTGGACAATTTGTCAGAGGATTGGCCAACTGATCTCATTCCTTGATGCATGGAGGAAAATACTCCATTCTTCAAGGCTGTTTAGACATTTGCACTGTAATTACTTTTAATATTACTGAGGAAAAAAACTAGTCTCTTTCACTTCAGTGAGATGTTTTTGCAATATTTGTTATTAAACAAATATATGTCAAATTTTAATGAACATTTCCTTTTTTATCCTCCTCAGTTTAGGTAATTTACTTTTACAATGATGATTTTTTACAAATCATCATTTCTACTTAATTTCTACCTGAAATTATTTAGAGAAATTATACAGATCAGTGGATCTGTAACTTTTTCATCATTCCTTTTATTAAATACAGTATTCGTCTTCTCAATTAGCACCAATATATTCAGTGATAAGAGAGAAAAATTACCCTCCCAAAGATTTCAGAATCTGGACTTTGTGCAAGATGCCCTTTCAGAGAAGTGATTCAAATTCATTCCCCAGCAAGATAGCAGATTCCTTCCAGACAAGAACTTCAGAGTGACTTGAGGACATCTGGAACTCCAGAGTTAAGCGTTTGCTGCAGAGGGTGATGGCAGGAAGCCCTCAGAGTCCCCAGGTTTGAAGGATATCATTCATGACCAGATGAACCAGATAAGTAATAATGATTGTTCAACTTTTAATTATTGACATATAAATAAATGTGCCAATAACTGTGTGCGTATCATATCTGAACTATATGACTAATGAAAAAAATTGAAGTTGAGATAAACAATTTTGAAAGAGGCTGTCAGGCAATAAGAGTGTCATTATTTCCATAGGTTTAAGTAGCAAAAAGTTTTCCATACAAAAAATCTAAATGAGTGTATTTAAAAAACACTCAAGAGACCTTCAATTATTGAGAACTTGATTTTAATGAATGGGAAAATGATAATAAAATATTTTTTTAATATTTTAAAATCAATTTTAATTGTTCTCCTTTCCTTAATTTTTATCATCTTTCATTCTCGAGTTCATGTTTTGAAGGGCTTTTGGTTTCAGCCTCATCTAGATTTCTGTCTGCTTGTGTGCCTTTTGAATACACGTTTAAACGTAAGAGGAAAAAAAACTGTGAGTAATGCTTATGCTAGCATCCCACAGTTATGTGGGACGATTGCAGACTGAGAGGAAGTGCATAGAGGTAATATATGATCACAAATCAACCCCAAGGCCCAGTGTTCACTGTCTTTCAGTACCCTGTTGGAAAGGGAAAATCTCTTGAGTTTCCCAGATTAGCAAAAACATCCTTGTATTTACCATGCACTGAAAATACAATTAACAGTGTGTATGGGGAGAAGAAAGATAATGAAAAGAGAAATTAGTTTCTGAAAAACACGTCCTAATGAGGCTATGAAATACAAGTTCATGTGCCTAATCTCAAAATATTTATTTAAGAGTTCCAGAAATAAAAATCAAGCCTCCTGACTCTTTCAGTTATCCCAAAGAGGTCATTGTGGTTTCATAATAGTGTAGAAAATCTAGGGTTGTCATTTTTAATTCTGAATTCTATATTTTGCTGAAAACAGGAGCTGTAGACAAAAAGTTCAATTAGATGTTCTTATGAGAGATCAGAAGTTTAACAGGAATTTGTTTTTCATGCCATTACAATTCTACAAATACTAATGCTGATTGCTTTTAGTGGTTATGAGAGCAGTATTGGTATTAATAGTCTTAATAAACAAAATTTACACTGAGTAAATTTGAAGACCTAATTGACTTTATTGAATGACTCCTGAATCAAGTAGGATCCCATCTAGCAAGTAGAAAGATGCTTTGTGGAGCTGTACGAAGTGAAAGGTTTATAGACGCAGAAGGGGGAAGCGATAGGAGAGAGCCGATTACCTCATCTTCCTTTGGGGGGTGGAAAAGGGCTATGTGTCAGGTTACCTCACTGGTACTGACCAGAAAATTCCAGACTGACCTGTTAAGACAGCATTGCTGAGGACGGTGGAAACTACAGTTGGGTTCAGTTTTAAGTCATGGTTTGCCGACATGGAACTTAGCACAAGTGACTCCATTTTGGGCCTGTTGTTTCTTTTTATCAGTGAGAAGCAGAAACTATAATCTCAGGTGTGTTAGTGATATTGTCATTATTTAGTCTGGGAAACCTATCAAGAGAGAATTTTGATACAAGTAACTGAAGCTGTTACCCTCGTTGCGGTGGTCCCTTTCTGAAAATTTACAATGTACACAATAAACTATAGATAGCATTCATTAATTGCTGGTAGGAGGAATTCACATTTGGAAGAAATAGAGGGGCAGTAGAAATCTGAATGGAAGAGCATTCAGCAACCTCTTCCTACTCTCCATTCCTTCCTTCTGTGCCGAGCCAGCAGGATTTCCGGTAGGAGGAGAGCTTTGGAAAACAACCTAGGGAGAAAATGCAGTTTCTCAAAAGGTAGTTTAAATCTCAAAGGCCTTCAGTTCCTTACTATTTATACAGAAATTGTGGTATTTCCCTTTTTATTTTCTTATTCATTTTTGTTAGAAGAAAGGACAAAAACTTCCACAAGGACTTACAGACAAAATAGAAACAGACCACACTGACACCAGGGGACTGGGTGAAAAAGGTGAAGGGATTAAGCAAAGCAAAAAACGAAACAAAAGAAAAAAAACTCATAGAACCAAGCACCAGTATAGTGATTACCAGAGGGAAAGGGGGCAGGGGGAGGAGGAAAGAAGGTATAGGGGGGATAAATGGTAACGAAGAACACTTGATTTGGGGTGATGAACACACAATACAATACACAGATGATGTGTTATAGAATGGTACCTGAAACCTATATAATTATATTAACCAGTGTTATCCAATTAAATTCAATATTTTCTTTTCAAAGAAGATAAAGGAGGCAGAGCAAAGCATTACTGTGGAGGAGTCAGAGGGAAGAGGTGACCAGTGAGGCATTCAGGCGGGGCCTTAGGCAGCAGGAGAGGGAAGCAGAACCCAAGAACACACTAATGTCCCCTCAATTCGTTAGTCAAAAAACAAATAATTATTGAGTGTGCACTCTGCTGGGCGTTGATACAAAGGTGACCATGACTTCATCCCTGCCATCAAAAGCTTTGAGTTTCATAAGGAAAACAGATACATACACAGTGTATAGAACGGCACGTATATAATCCATCAGAGCAGCTGTGTCATGTTGTTTAGGTCACTGAACCTAAAAGATGGAGAGCTTGAGTTCAAATCCCAGTTTTATTACTGTGCAACTTTGGACAAGTTACCTAACCTCTCTGTGCCCCCAAATTTTCTCTATGTAAATGACAATAATCACTGCACTTGCATCCATGAGTTGTGATTGTAATGAGGATTAATCTTGTGAATACTGTAGAGCAGTGGTCCCCAACCTTATTTGGGCCACGGACCGGCTTAATGTCAGAAAATATTTTCATAGACCAGCCGTTAGGGTGGGATGGATAAATGTATCACGTGACCGAGACAGGCGTCAAGAGTGAGTCTTAGACGGATGTAACAGAGGGAATCTGGTCATTTTTTAAAAATAAAACATCGTTCAGACTTAAATATAAATAAAATGGAAATAATGTAAGTTATTTATTCTTTCTCTGCGGACCGGTACCAAATGACCCACGGACCGGTACCGGTCCGCGGCCCAGGGGTTGGGGACCACTGCTGTATAGGGTTTAAAATAATATTGCGCACTAGATAAATTCAGGTTTTCGTGACATTGTGCTAACAGAAATGAGAACCTGACTGCTTCTCTCTCCTGTCTTTCTTTTTTGACTTAGAGGTGGTTAGGGAAGGCTTCCTGGTAGAAGTAGAATCTAAGAAAATAAAGTTGAGATAAAGCCATCCTTTGAGAGGAGAGTCAAAGGAATCCTGGAAAGAGAGATGGAACATGCAGAGACACAAAGGAGGGAGCTTGCATCTCTGATGTACAACAGTTCGTTCAAAATGGCTAGAATTTGGACTACGCGGGGAAGAGCAGAGGAAGGAGAAAGAGCGGAGGTGGGGAGGGTGGGGGCCAGATCACCATGGGCTTTGTGAGCGTCCTGCGGAGTTTGGACTTCCTCCCAAAAGCAGTGGGGAGCCTGGGGGAGTAATTTGATAAAATGACAAAAAGCCCTGGAAACAGATGCCCAGAAGGAGAATGTGAATAAATAGAGACCCCTCTGGGCTGAGGGTTAATCTCGGAGAAGGCCCAGTTTTGAGGAAAGGCGAACAAAAGAGCCCTCGGAAAGGAGACGGAGGGGAAGCGGACTGATTATGAGCAGAACCAGGTAGCACCAGGCCTAGACGCAGGGGAGGGTCGAGTTTCAAGCAGAAAGGGTTAATCAAAGGCTCGAGAGCTTGCGGAGAGATCAAACAAAATAAGGAGTGAGAGAAGTTTATTGGTTCTGGCAATTAGGAGGTAATTGGTGACCTTGGAGCAAAGGAGCTGGAAGCCATATGGCGGAGGATGCGAGAAGGGGAGAAAGCAGACTCCTTGATGAGGCCTCGGGGTGCCCCCAGAGTGGCATTAAGGAAGGGAAATGATGGAAGACCTGCAGGGACTTCTGAATAGGAGAGACTCAGGAGATCATTTCAGTGAAGAGAAAGAAAGTCCAGACTCAGAGGGACACAGAGAACTGGGTCAACTGATAGGCTCGGGTGGGAGAGGGCCTCTCTCCACTGGACTCGAGGCTTAGAGGGCGGGGTGGGTGCGGGAACAGAGACCATTTCTGAGGCTCAGAAAGAACAACTTAGAGGATTTCTGTTTAAGTTCTAGAAATAGGGACTTGCTGTGACAGAGGGTTTGAGTCAGCTGCTGCCGGAGGCTTTAGAGACTTAGGGAGGAGTGAGGAAACACTTGCCAGGCACGGTGAGCCCAGGGCCGCTCTTTCACAGTAAATGAATGAATCACGTCTATCTGTGAACCTCTTATAATCAGGAGATTGAACAACTGTGTCCACTTAATTCCTTCAGAAACTTGAATTTAATTCCAAGTCAGAATTTCAAGAAGCTACTGAATTTTCTAAAGCAGCATTCATTACCCCATTCCCTTTTATGCTAACTTTTTCCCAAAATTCAGCATTGCTTTTCAAAAGACGGCCCAAATGAGGTGGAAGTGTCACCAATGCATCCCCCTCCTTCCACTTTATTTGGTAGTGGTGACATTTCAGAATTCTTGGCTTCTTAAAATGTTTCCTTCAGATTGCCCCAAGTGTACCTTAACTCTGGTTTCTGCCATTCTTACTTCTTCTAATGTGAACTAGCCCCATCAGAGGACTCGTCCTTTTCATGTATTTTATCTATCACCACCTTTCCCCATTATATTCTTTCATATTTTCACTTTGTTAATTATGTACATTTGCCATAATTTCACAATGGCATTATTAAAATGTCAAATTGCCCAAAGGGCAAGCTAAATGGATGTCTTATCGTTTGGAACCGAATTTCTCTTTAAATCACCGCTTTTATGTGTCTTTGAAGTTTAGACCTTAGAATTACCTCCGTCTAATTTTAGAGTCTTCCCCTAAAACTCAGAAAAGCTTCTTCAGAGGCACTTCATGGTGTGCAGGACCCCTCCGAGGTGGGAGGCTGCTTTCAGTCCTATTTCAGTAAGAGGATATCACTTCCCTAAAGTGAGCCCCCCACTTAGAGGACATTTCTCATTTTCCAATAGAGTCGAACCAGACTGAAGAGAAGAAACACTTTCTGGGACGTTCTCCAATGTTTCTGACCATAAAGCTGGGTTTCTGAAAGTCAAGATTCCTCCCAGCAGGGAGCCTAAATACAACCTGAATCTACAAGAAAAAAAAAAAAAAAAGAAGTACCCCTATTTTACCTGAGTGTCTATAAATTGTGGTCACTTATTTTCATTCCAGAGCCATACTCTGTGCTAAACCATGAAAACCCAAAATACATTTAAAATATTAAAGCGTAAGCTATTAGAGAAGGGCAGAGTGTCTCTTTGTGCCAGGATTTCTTCTGTCTGAAGGAATGAATAGCAGTTGCCTTTCTCTGACACAAATCGCTTTCATATAATACCTTCCAGAGGGAAAAGATGGCTTTAGGACAAAAATACACTCTCTACTCCTTTTCCCTATGCATGAACTTTTGAAGAGAAAAATAACATTAACAGATTATTAAACTATTCGTCACCAAAGAAAAGTAGAAAGTATTTTTGTGCCTTGGATAATTGATAGCAGAAAATATCTCATCAAAGGGATAGTCTCCACTCGCCCTGCTTTCACAATTCACTCACTTTTCATTTTCCAGTGTAATTCACAGTTGTCTTTGGTTCACAGACTTGTGATGTTGTTCATTATTGCAAAAGGTTTAATTTCCATCCTAAAACCTAGATTAAGTTTCAGAATTCAGCAGGAGAGAAAGGAACTATTGAAAAACACCTTTTTTCTTTTCTGTTTTCTTTTTTCTTTTTTTCTTTTTTTCCAATGGGAAGGGTTTGGTTCTCAGAGGATATCAAATTCCAATGTCAGTTTTGTAAATAAGTATCAGCAAGTCTGCTGTCTTCCCAGGCCAGGCTGTTTGTCTTATTTGTATGTTTGTAGTAAACTCATCTACAAGTGCTTCCCTGATAAAGTTAACACTTAGTTAATTACCCAAAGCCTTGACATGTCCTATAATTGCCATTTGGCAAACAAACATTTGATACTTGTCTTGGGTAGAATTTGTTGAGATCTAGAGGAGCAAGCTTTTGATGGATGGGGGACAAACCAAATAAATACAGTATTTTATGTTCTTTTAATTCAGGGCCAAGTGGATTTGGATGAAGTGTTTATTTAGTTTGCTGGCTGTTTCAAGATGCTGTGGTGTATTGATTCCTTTTATTACTAGCAGCCGTTTAACCTAACCTCTTCCAGATCCAGTATTTTAAAAGCCATAAATTTTAACTTTACTTATGAGCAAAGGCTGAAATGCTGTGAAAGCCTTTTTATTAGTTGAGCTCCACCATTCTCGATGCTCTTGTGTCACCCATGACAACAATATTTAGGGCTTCTTAAATTAGAGTGGCTGCTGGACTGCTGGGAGGGGCAAAGGCAGCTATAAAACCAAGTCATAAACATTTCAGGGATGTAAGATTCTAGGATGCGATAGCAGACAGGTGCAGGAAAGAAGGGGCAGGCCAAAAGAGACAAGGATTTGGGTTGATTGTGTTCAGCAAGCATTTACTTTAGCATCTCAGATGCTAAACACTATTTGGAAGCAAGAACAGAAGACCAAGTAACCAAAGAGACAGGTGAAGCCAGAGACCCAAGTCCCTGGCACAACTTTTCTCGGAATTAATACGAATCAAGAAATATGCTCCCCCCACCACCACGCTATAAAAATAAATAAATGCTTTCTCTCATAGATTGGTTTGAACAAGATCTAGGAGAGACTCATTCTTGAATGTCAGTGCTTAACTTTTTCTCTGTGGATGGAGAACTATTTTGTATCCACAAAACAAAAGTATTTTATCTGGAAATAACCCCAAAAATTAACCTCTTGGCCAGATTGTATGCACTTAAAAGGACCTAATTTTCCATAAAAAGAAAAGAAAGAGCTATTCTACACGTTTACTCCTGAAATGCATCAGTAGGTGAGAAGGCCTTGTATTTAGGGTTCAAGACAGAAAGAAACCAATTCCACTTGTGTGGCTTCCTGGTTTTAACTTATGCACATCATTAGCTTTGGTCTGCTTTGTAGAGAATTTCCTATCAGTTTTCTAATTATCAAAGATGTTTGTTTAAACAAATTTTCTTTTCTCAACCCCTAGACCTCTTTTCATTTGATCATGCGGCAAAACTCTAATACAGCATTAGTGAGGTTATATAAGCAAAGAATTATCATTTCACCATAGGAAAAACACCCCAGCTGCAGAGAGGAGAACTCATATTGAAATAATTTAAATAAAAACGCCTACAACAAAATATTGAATGAGGAGACTTCCCCCTGATCTTCACTTTATAGTTCTGTGCAGAGGAATTTAATCCAAAATGATATGTGTTTAGACTTATTTGCCTTTTCATCTTACTGATCCCTTTTTTTCCTTGACGATATTCTACTTAAAAATCTTTATGCTACCTGTGGTCAAAGACTTCTGTTCTAGAATTTTAAGGAGCCAGGTATTTTTAATAATTCAAGTGATTGTTACAAGATACCCCTTAATATTTGTCTCCTCTTTGGGGATTTTAGTGACTTCAATAAGAAAAACAAATTGATTTAAAGTTATTGCTAGTAAAATGAAATTACTTCCCCAAATCATGTTTCTTACACTGTAGCAATAGGAGAAACTTTCTTAATAATTTGAAAAAAATTAGGGTTAAAACAACATCTAAATTTTACCACTTTTCCATTTAAAAAATTGACCTTGGTGGTAAATACACAATGTAATATACAGATGGTACATTATAGAATTGTACACTTAAAACCTATATAATTTTTAACCAATGTCACACCGATAAATTTAATTAAAAAATTTTTTTAACTGCCTAAACTCCTTGGATATAGGTCCCAGACTGCCAGAATCCTTGTTAGGTCTTCATATGAAACCAAACCTTCAGGGCGTGTGAATCCTTAAACTCCTATGGCCAAAGGCTCTGTGTTAGCATCTTAAAGAACCAGGTATTCTAATTAATTTAGTTCCCTGAATTAATTCATTCACTAATCAGCAGCAAAAGTGTATAGTGTTTTCTTTCTCTACAACCTTATTTAAGTCAAGGTGTGGAGCTAAGCACTTTCATTATCCAACACATCATCTGATCACTATGCTATATCATGCGCCTTTTTAATAACCATGCATCCAACTTAAAAAAAAAAACAACTAATTGTAGTGCAAGGTACATAACATACAATGTACCATCTTAACCATCTCTAAGTGTGCAATTAGTAGTGTTAAGTACATTTACATTATTGTGCAACTGACTTTTACCGTATCAGATATCCTACTGAATTCCCCGGTTCCCTGCAGTAAGCAGGCGCCCCTCAGCCAGAGCAGCCCCATATGTGATGGTTTGGGGGGGGTGTTCCCCTCTATACCCACAAAAAGGAAAGCAGTTTTTACCTTGGGGAAGTTACTCAGATTTCTAGAAAAACTTTCAGTCGAGTTGGCTGTCACGGTGTGAATTAAAAGGTTATGTCAGAGGTTAAACTATGCAATTAAATCAAGAAAGCAGATTATTCTAGTAGCTGACATTAACTTTTGAAAAGAGACAGGATTAGCTGTACTTAGTCACATAGAAACTGTACAAAGCGAACAACGGGAGAAAAATTATTTCACCAAGTATTTCTCTGGAAAGAAAATTGTTCTGTCTCGCACCTCTAATTTTTCATCTTAATCTTGTTACTTCATGAGGCTCATTATTATCCGTTTCCAGGTTTGTACACGGTGACTGATGCCTTGTGACGGGTTGTTTTTGTTTTTCTGCTATAAAAAATATTCCCTCCCTCCCTCCCTAAATAATTATCTGCAAATTAACCTTTTTTATTCTTACTGGAATCGTTGTTGGGATAGAATGCAGGAAGTAGAAATGTGTAAGTGAGACTCTTTAGACAGGAGATAAATTCTTCGAGGCCATGAGAGTATCATTTATTAAATGACTGCTGCAGTCCACTAAATGGGCCCCTTTTGACCTGAAAGAGTTAATGCTCTATCGAAAGTGTCTGGATTGTCCCCAGCTTTTCTCCCTTGGAAGGCTCTGACCCATTAATGGAAGCAATAATAATAATAATAGAAAACAATCCCACTTTGCCTCCATTACTCTGAAACTGTTAATGGTATCCTAATGTTCTTTATTCTTTAAGTGTAACTGAAAACTGACATTCTGCTCAGCTAAAATTTCAAATGTAGTATTTTTCTTTTATTGCCATTTTTATATCCCATGCAGAATGCTGAGTAAGGAACAAGGCAAATGCTTATAATTGGTCTTTTAATCATAAACATTTATTTTTCCCCCCATGGCTATATCTAGTGCCAATAACTCAGTCACAAGATGATGGGAAAACGGTTTAATGAGGCATCACAAGCTCCTTCCTAATTCTTACCCAGAACAAGGGAGATAATAAAATATGACACTTTTCTCAAAAGTTGATTTTAAAATAAGGACAAAAATAGCTCTCTTTTTTCGTGGGAGTATTAGCAGTGAACCAGATAGTTCTTTTTTTTTTTTTCTGATGTAAACACTTTTTAGAAAAGCTGTATGCTTTTGTGTTAGTGTTCTAAGTAATTATTAAAAGTAAAATAGGGCTGTGCTCTGTTTGGGAGAGAACCGGCTTCTGTTCTGGGAGGCTAATGTCTATGGAAGGGGAACAATGCTATTCCCGGGGCTGTCCATAGCAATAAAAGCACTTGGCACAGACCCTATCAGAGAGTAAGTTATAGATAAAGATTAGCTTTTGTGTCCTTATGGCTGAATCAAAACACCCATTCCAATTTGGGGTCCTTAGGTCACACTCACAAGGCAAACGAGTCCACTTGGTACACGGTGCAGTTAGAATGCCCTGCCATGTTTATTGGCCACAGGAACAAACAAGTGTATTTGAGTGACTGTGTTTGGACTCTGGGTCACAGACTTCAGAGGCCTCATTTGGCAGTGGGGTCAATCATACACCTGGTCATCTGGGTGCTAGGGTCCTCTTCACTCTTTGTCCATCCTTTCTGTCCACCCTCCCAGCCCTACCTGACTGCTCTGTGGTAGACGCATTGCTGGGCCGCCACCCTCCACCGGCCTCTGCTCTCCCCTCTCTCCCCCTTCTCTCCCCCCTCTCTCCTCTCTCTCCCCCCCTCTCTCCCCTCTCTCCCCTCTCTCCCCCCTCTCCCCCCTCTCTCCCCTCTCTCCCCTCTCTCCCCTCTCTCCCCTCTCTCCCCTCTCTCCCCCCTCTCTTCCCTCTCCCCCCTCTCTCCCCTCTCTCTCCTCTCTCCCCCCTCTCTCCCCTCTCTCCCTCCTCTCTCCCTCCTCTCTCCCCTCTCTCCCCTCTCTCCCCTCTCTCCCCTCTCTCCCCCCTCTCCCCCCTTTCTCCCCTCTCTCCCCCCTCTCTTCCCTCTCCCCCCTCTCTCCCCTCTCTATCCTCTCTTCCCCCTCTATCCCCTCTCTCCCTCCTCTCTCCCTCCTCTCTCCCTCCTCTCTCCCCTCTCTCCCTCCTCTCTCCCCTCTCTCCCCCTCTCTCCCCTCTCTCCCCCCTCTCTCCCCTCTCTCTCCACTGCTGTCTCTCAGGCTGTCTTATGCTGCCCATTTTTCAGGGGATTCATTCTGGCCCAGAGCCTTTCTTCCCTGACTCCCACCATTCTCTCCACGTCTTGCTGTATCCAGCCTTGTTTGGGGCTGCTTCCCGATTCCACATTTTGACTTTCCATATAGATTGCTTGTTCCTTAAGAGCAGGTGTTCACAAAAAGGTACCCTTCTGTGTCTACTTTTGATCAGTTGAGTCCTGTGTTTTTGACAGATGTGGAGGAAACCACCTCTTTTCATAGCAACATATGACATGTATATATAGGATGGTGCATCTTTACAACTTTCTTGCATATGGGTAATTTCATCTCATCACAACCAAACCCCGTGAGATTGGCATTCTGTTAACTTAGACGAGTTACTTAACCTACCTGTGCCTCATCACACATAAAATGGAAATAACAATAGTATTACTCCCTATAGTTAAGTGAGGTGATGTACATAAAATTACTCAGAATGTGCCTAGTCCAGGTAGTTGCTGCTGTTTTCACCAGCATCATCATTATCATCAACAATTTTATATTTTTTATTATCCCACTTTTACTGCTAAAGAAACTAAAGCCCAGAGAGGTTAAACAGCTTTCCTAGCCCCCAAGTCTTCGAATTGCACGTCCACACCAAAGATGATTCCTCCATCAAATCTTACTGTCAACCACCTTAGATTGTTTTCAGTCCATCGTTTCCTTAGTTCATTTATAGATAGTTCCTAAATCACAGTTTGTTTGGGAATTCTATTAAACAGCAGCTTGAAGTGAGAATATCTATACAACACAAACGCTCCTCCAGAAACAGACGCTTCCTCCCTGTGGGGCAGCTCTGTCTCTTCCCAAATGTCAGGAGCCTTTAGAGTACAATGGGAGGATCAGTCCCTTAACAGTAATGTCAGGTTTACTCTTCTAGCTTTAAAATCCTGAACAACATATTTAATTGGTCAATTGTAGATAGGTTGTTTGAACCCTTGATCAACCTTAGCAAGAACTGATTTTATTCCTCTTTTGAAAGCCATTCTATTTTTTCTAAAGTATATAGCAATTAGTAGTCAGCCTATAGTTATTAGTAATGATCTGGAGAATAGCCCCCTCTTCACAAGAGGAGTCAGGAGCCCAACTGAGCAAAGCAATTCAATACAACTCTTCCCCACGCTGGGGAATTTGTCTCTCATAAAACCTACCTGTAATAGACGAGAGCGACTCTGCCTGTAGGCTGGCGTCAGACACATTTCTCACTGCTGTGTTCAGCTCTGTACTTATGATCCTCTTTGCCAACTAGACAGTATAGCTAAGGAACAATTCCTGCTTCTGAAGTATCTGTCTGACTTAACTTGAAACAACTGGTGGGTTGTTATATGGATGAGAGATTAGAGAGTAGAGTATTAGGTTAAGACTCTTTAGGTTATAATCCAAGGGAACCAACTTTGAACTGGCTTTTTGCAAAGAAAATAATTTATTGATTCATGCAACTGAAGAGTTCAGAGGGACATCTCCATAAGGACCTGGCTGGATCTAGGGTCTCGGTGTCCACAGTATTCTATCTCAGTTCTAGGTGCTCTTTTTCAACCGCATTCTTTTTGGGAAAGCAAGAAGGCTACCAGGAGCTCCAGGCTTATCCTCCCAAGTAACCCCAGTACCAAAAAAAAAAAAAAAAGATGACTTTTTCCTGGTCATTCCACAAGGATTAATTCTGATTAATTCTATGTGAGTCAGAAGCCTATCTCTGAACCAATCAGGGAGATTGACTAGTGTGTTTCATAGGCACCGGGTCATAGGCACCCTCTGGGTAAGAGTGAGGAAGACATAGTAAGGCAAGCAAAAATAGGACAATCATTGCAGATGCAATGGTAGGTGCTGGGTGGAATAAAAAGAACAGAAATTGGTACTAGATGCAGAGAAAAGGGGAGATCAGGATAACTGAAGAGATGTGCTTCTCTTCTTGTTTCTCCATGAGCTTTACTTCCTTGGGATAGAGTAAAACAGTGTTTCCATGTACCCTAGTGTTTCATTAACATCCAGCAAGAATTTCAGTACAAGAAAGATTGATCATAGTCTTTCCCAAGGGGCAGTTATTAATGGAAAGACCACCTTCTTGTAACCTTGCTCCCCTCTGGCAAGGGCTCCTCTGGCTGAGTTATAGGGAAACTCGAGCGTGTTGTCAGATTTCACAACAACATTAAGTGGGACTTCCTTTTCATATTTGCCACCTCATTTATTTTGTGTGTCCCCATGTTATTAGTTTTACTGCCCATTAATCATTATATATTAAAAAATATAGTAAAGCATGCTTAAGAGGAGATAGCACAGGGTCTGGCTGGGACAGTCACAGCTCAGCCATGCCAGGAAAAAAGCTGAGGAGAGCTGGCATGGCCCCTGTCTTACCCACTTACAGGGGCACAACCAGAAGCCCCTCTTGCCTTACAGGTGGGCAAGAACACTTGTCTTCAGCATTTCCACCTGCTCATAGAAGGATCTGCAAAATGTGGCTCTGTTTACGGTGAGGACAGGCGACTAACCACAATAAAAATTTTTTTGAAGACAATGCTTTACAGAAGCCTGAAGTCAAAATGGTAAAAAGTCAGAAAGCAGAGACGTATGTATGTTTTTTAGCAGTGAGTTCCACTACTACTGAATAATATAGCAGTCATTTTTCTCTTTAGTTTATTCAGTATGTTTCTTCCATATTACCTTCTCTCAGAATACCAATCCTACCAAGCTACTCCTTTGATGAAAAACCTCCCAGGCTTTCAACTGGCCCTGCTCAGTCTCTCTTTCTCAGTCAGGCTTTGAGGCCCTTCGCATCTCACCTTATCCTCTGGACCCGCACTTGCTCCCCACCTGTCTCCGCTGCTGTCATTTTCCCTTACAGTCACCCCATCCATCCTGCATTTCTACCACCCAGTAAATGTGTCATGCTTTCCCCCTCTGGTGAATACCATCCGCCTCCTGCTTTTCCTGCCGATGATCAGTCCATCTTCAAGGACGAGTCTTGCTTCATTCTTAAAGCTTTATTCAGTGACTTGGGGTCACAAGGTTTTCTTTGACCTCTGGACATCCACAAGTCAAAACTACTCCAGCCTTGAACTGGGCTCTATGTCAGCATGCTTTATTCACAGAGACGCCTGTTGACCAATGACCTCAAAAGTCCGTGATCTTGTCTGGTTTTTCATTTTGTTGATGGTGTCATGCACTAGTCTGCATTTAAGCTCTGTATCAAATCATCTTCTAATTACCTTGTGAGGGAGATGGGAGATGCTGTTTTTATTCATTTTACAGATGAGGAAACTGAGGCACAAAGAGATAGTAGCCTCACCCAAGTTAACACAGTTAGTACAAGGATGGGCCTGGGACATGGACCCAATCAGTTTGATGCCAGGACCTGTGCTTGTAATAGGTATTGTAGCATCTGAGCAGCTTTGTTAAGTCAATATTCTTTGGTTTGTAAATTCAGGACATTTAAAAGAAAAAATTGGAATAGAGCAAAAGTCCAGTGATTGTACTGACGTTTACATAAGATATAGTACTAAAGCACCATCTCTCAGGGATGGTTTTCAAGTCATCGGGGAGAGGGAACTCACAAAATACAATTGGAAATCCCCTAAATGCCCTGTAAAGTAGAGAATACAAAGTTGTTTCCAACAGATAGCTGTATCTTCAATCAAGCATCAGATTAGCTGATTGCCTTGTGATTAAGGGTGATGACACATGGAAGATCTAACTTTTGAAACACAAGAGTCACACTCCCTGTGATAAGAAGCTACTAGCATGAACATCAAACAGAGACCATTTTTTTCACCTATTAGAATGGCTACTCTCAAAAGAACAAGAGTTAATTAGTGCTGACTATGATGTGGAGAAAAGGGAAGACTTACTGTTGGTGGGAATGTAAACTGGTACAGCCACTGTGGAAAACAGCATGGAGGTTCCTCAAAACACTAAAAATAGAACTAGCACTTTCATAATGGGTATATATCCAAAAAAATGAAATGACTATTTTGATAAGACATCTGTACTCCCATGTTTATTGCAGCATTATTCACAATACCCCAGACATGGAAACAACCCAAATGTCCATTGATGTAGGAATGGGTAAAGAAAAGGTGACACACACACACACACACACACACACACACACACGAATATTATCGAAAATCCTAGTGTTTGTGACAATATGGATGGACCTTGAGAACACCATGCTAAGTGAAATATGACAGAGAAAGTGTATGACCTCACTATATGTAGAATCAAAAGAAGCTGAATTCATAGAAACAGGATAGAACAGTGTTTGCCAGGATTTGAGAGATGTGGAAGATGGGGAGATACAGGTCAAAGCTATAAGATGAATAAGTTCTAAAATATAGCATGGTGACAATAGTTAATGATACTGTATTGTATACTTGAAAGCTGCTAAGAGAGTAGATCTTAAATGTTCTCATCACACACAGAAATCTTTAATTATGTGAGATCAAGGAGGTGATAACTAACCTTATTGTAACAATGCTTTCACAATGTATATATGTATCAAATCATCTCATTGTACACCTTAAACTCACACAATATTATGTGTCAATTATATATCAATGATAAATAATAAAATGTAACTCAGGGATTACATTTTGAAAAGAAAGAAAGCAGAGACTCAGAAAACAGTTTATTCAAACTCCCGCTCTCTCTCCTAGACACACGCTCACTAGAGCACACTGTCATTGAGTGAGATGGTGAATGAAATTGCTCTCATTACTTAACTTATTTAACCCTGCCCTTCCACCCTCCTTCTCCTCCTTTGTGGCTCTCTCTGGACGTGAATGTGCAAGTGAATTTGGGGAAGATCAGTTGTGTGTAGTGTGATCTCATTTTGTACAGGAAGGGAAGGAACTTTGTAAATTATAAAGCTGGAAAGGAATGTTAGTTACTATTACACTTGCCTTCTATTTCTCTTAAGGCCAACCACAGTTCTGAGCAACAAACAATACTCAGTCAATACTCGTTGACAGCTGACTTGATTTTGGCTTGACATTAGATTGAAATCTTGTGTACAGTATATCTATAAAGAGATTGTTATTTATATTAACATACGACTGGAAAAACCTCACTTTCTGTTCTGTAAATAACTCAGTAATTGAGAATTTATAATTGTTTTTAGTACAGTCAACTATTAAAAGGGTTTAAAATAATAAAGCAAAAAAGTATAAAAATAATCTTTGATCCTAAAAACTACAGGTACTCCATTTATACATTATGTAGAAATATCTTCTAAGTGTAGACCCTTTAAGAAATCAGTTTGACCTTTGAGTTATGCTAATGATTTTTAAGAAATTTATTAGAATTATTTATATTATACTTTATTTTGAGATTCTATAACATACAACACACATAACACATAAACCATTCAACAATTAAAGATGTGTGTTGAAGCAGGTCCTACAAAGAGTAAATGGCAAACAGGAAAAGGGTGGTGGGTATCACTGAAACAGTCGTGTGCAGAGTGGAAAGCCTGTTACCAAGATATACAAGAAGGAGCTGAAGACAAATAAAGGTGTTCTTGGCAGTGGATAAAAATAAGGTGACCCAGCCTGACCGGTAGTAGTGCAGTGGTAGAGCATCAACCTGAGACACTGAGATGCCATGTTCGAAACCCCAAGGTCACCGGCTTGAATACAGGGTTGCTGGCTGAGCATGGGGTCTTCCGCTTGAGCGTAGGATCATCAACAATACCCACTGGTAACTAGCTTGAGCCCAAAGGTCACTGGCTTGAAGCCCAAGGTCACTCACTGGCTTGAGCAAGGTGTCACTGGCTCAGCTAGACCCCTCCCCCCATTAAGGCACATATGAGAAGCAATTGATGAACAATTAAAGTGATACAACTACGAGAGTTAATGCTTCTTATCTCTCTCCCTCTCCCCCTCCCCCCTCTGTTTCTGTGTCTCTCTCCCAAAAAATACATAAATGAATAAATAAGGTGACTTAAAGTATATATAAAGAAATAGAAATGGCAGGAAAGATTGATATTACAAAGAAAGAAGATAAAAGAAAGTAATGACTCTTATGAAAAGAAAGACCAATACATAGAGAAGATGAGTAAGTAGGGTAGAAATTATTAAATCCTTAAAAGTGGCCCAAAAGAACTAAGGGTTGTATTAACAAAGAACAGGAAGCTCTGTGTGGGCTTGAGGAAGTGAAGCGAATGTGGAGCGTGTTTCTCCAGGTAAAACTTTGTTCACCCTCACAGCACTGGCGAACATCCAGCGCTAAAACCACCCTTTACTTTCAGCTTCATTTATTCCTACAACAAATATTTATTTAGCATTTCTCTGCGCTAAGGATACAGAAATCAACATGACTAAGAACGTGGCGGTGGCAGTTATCCCTCCTCTTGATTTTATTTCACCGGGAGAAAAGCTTGCCCTGTCAATTTGTCTGACTCTCAAAATGAGTCCCTTTCTTCCAGTTAAATAATACAAGTAGTGGGGGTTTTGTTTTGTTTTGTTTAAGTGGCCACCTTTTCCTTCAGAGACCCATGCCATTTAATGTTTTAATTCATTATTGTCTTATACGCCAATGTTTTTATTTGTTTTTAATCTAGTAGAGTTTTCTTGATGAGGCAGGTAGAGGAAAAACAAAATATTAAAACAAAAATCAGTCTATTGGAAATGAAATAGTCTGAGTTCTTCAGTTGCCTTAACAGAATCTACCCAGAGATATGGTTTTATATATTTTTAAAAATAATTTAGTGATGAAATTGAACCATGTACTCTACTCATCCACAAAGTAGAGGAAAAAAAGAAAGTGTCACAAGAATATTTTCAACGTAATAAAGTCACTATCTATTAATTTGTTGAACATAATTTAAGTGCAAGGAAGAAATCAAAATATGGCATACGATTTTGACTTTCAGTTTATAAAAGAAAGATCCTTAGCTAAGAAAAATTAAAGACTCTTGGAGGACCTTGACCATACACACAATCAAAGCATTTGTTGTCTTTGCTCACCTATATTTTCCTATATTTTCTCTAGATATTTTTACTTTAAAATAGATAACGTGTGGAGACAGAGGAGGAGAGATTATGCAAATATATGAATCTTAATGAGAAGCTCATTATTGAACATTTTGACATGAATTTCAGGAAATGATAAAAGACCCTGGGATTTATTGAGACTTAAGAGAAAAAAAAACTGCTCCTGGAGAACTTAGAAATTGCCAGTAAAAGAACTGAGACACACATGACAGCAGATAATGTATAAGCCAGATTACATTATGCCCTCTGGTAATGAATAGGAAATGGGGCACTGTGATAAGCTTGGAATGATGATCAATATTTAGAATACTGAGATAGGCCAGAAGTAATTAGTCCTATTATGGACACAGTTAGTACAGATAACACAATTTGGGAAATTATACATTTGGATATTATGGGGGATTTTTTTTCTAGGCTAATGGATTTGCAACGATATCTATTAAAGCACATAAGACATTTTGCCTCTAGGGAAACTACTAAAAAATCAAATATACAAAATTTTCAGTAAGTATAATCTAAAGTAAAAAGACAACGTGATGTATTGAAGAAATAAAATGGTGGTGTGACTTTCTACTTGGAATTTATAATCATTTTTCATTCAAAGAGATTTAAGCCTATTAATTTCACATCACAACTCCCCATGAAGCAAGTAAAGCATTTCTATTGTATTTGCCCAAGTTCATTGCTCATAATACAGAAAGACCAAACTGATCATGAAAGCAAGCAAGCTATCTTGACGAATTCCTGGCCTTTTCAGGTTTCATGCTGTGACCCCCGGATAGCATCGCAATCATTTTGATCCCCAACTTAGGACTGGGCACAATTCCTTTATTTTTAAAAAATATCTATTGTTAATTTATCATAAGTATTTGTTAATTATTAAGCTCTAGCAGGAAGAAAAATGTGCCATGTATCTGAAAGTGAATACCTTTCTCCAAATAATTTCTTACATTTTAATAAGAATGTATTGGAAGCAATTTCATCAATAATGGAAGATTCAATTACTGGTCTTCTGGATTAAGACATTTCTTTTAATGTGAGATTTTTAATGTTAGAATGGGGAAATTCAAACATTGCCAATGAAATCTCTGACTAATTAAGTGATTATAGCCTAAAGGGAAGGGCAACCGAGGCGCCATCATTAATCTTCCCATGAGCAGCCTCTGTATGGGATGAACAGATAGATGTACATATATATATATATATATATATATATATATATATATATATACACACACACACACACACACACACACACACTCACGCACTTTATTTCAGAAGAAAAATGTAAGGATTTATTGGAAAAATAAGTCAGGTCAGCTTTTAAATATAAGAAAAGGAAAGATGGTATTTCTCTATGCAGCCCCTTTCAGCATTCTGCAGAAGGAACGGTTTTATCCAAGAGGTAAGGAGTGGACTGGCCAAATGGATTGTGCGGGGCCTTTACTTACTCACACGTGCAGGGGCGGGGGTGGGATTCAGCTGGGTCACATCGGTTCGGCAGCACCGATACCTAATTTTTTGTTGAGTTCAGCAAACCGGTTGTTAAAATGGCACTTGTAATCAGGGGTCTCTCTGAGTTGGTTGTCTGGGCAGCCGCCCAAAGTGCGCATTACAAATTTACATTCCTTACTCTTTTTTAATGTTCATTTGCACAACAGCCTGTTCTAAGTGCCCATAGTAATGTTCATTTTTGTCCATACACGAAAAAAATTGAAAGTGAGGACACTAATCAAGAAGCAAAGTGAAAATATCTTCATTAAGTAACTGTTTTATTGTTTTTCTGTCAGGTATTACTTAATATTTTTACATTAATACTTTTAAATTCTTGTAACATAATCTAGTTTTGTGTACCTCTTTTATTGTTCTCATTTAAGTATTAAACGTGTGAGATAATAAACTACCCGTCGGTATATCATTTTTTTATACTTAAAATGGTCATTAGAGCAGAGAACCGGTTGTTAAATTATTTGAATCCCACCACTGTTTAGAAGTAGCAGTGACAATTATTATCACCACTGTTTTATGAGCACTATTGCATCCTTGTCTTATCCTCATCTTACAGATTAAGAAACTGAGGTTTAGTGGGTTTAATAACTCCAGAAATAAGTAGCAGAGTGGGGCATGCTGGGATTTTTCACAGCCTCTCCTCATAATCACTCACGATTAACCACTACTCTCTAGACTGTTTTTTATTCTGTCATCCTAATCACCTGCCTTGCAGGGACCAAGAACAGCTCTCAGACCGAGGGCAGGGGCAGGAAACCAAGGCTGAGTCAAAGGAACTGAGGCTCCCATCCAAACAATTCTCCCGGAGGGACTTTCTATTTCATTATATTTTGAAAAAGGGCTTTCTAGCTAGAAAGCTGGCACAATGGTTTTCCAGTGTTTTAAGAATCTGTTTTAGCCTGATCAGGCAGAGGCACAGTGGATAGAGCATCGGGCTGGGATGCAGAGGACCCAGGTTTGAAACCCCGAGGTCGCCGGCTTGACTGTGGGCTCACCAGGCTCAGGCACGGGATCGCTGGCTTGAGTGTGGGATCATAGACATGACCCCATGGTCGCTGGCCTGAGCCCAAGGTCTCTGGCTTGAGTGTGGGGTCACTCAGTCTGCTGTAGCCGCCCCCCTCCAGTCAAGGCACATTTGAGAAAGCAATCAATGAACAACTAAAGTGCCACAATGAAGAACTGATGCTTCTCATCTCTCTCCCTTTCTGTCTGTCCATTCCTATCTGTCCCTCTCTCTGTTTTTCTCTCTGTGTCTCTGTCACAAAACAAAAAAAAAGGAATCTGTTTTGCAGGGGCACCTCTCCACCTGCACGGTCACTGTGTACTCCCCTCTACTCACACTGTTTTATGCACATGAGACTTGATGGCATGACTTCCTTACATCTTTAATCTTGGAGTGTGTGTTCATTCTCTTCATAACATTGTGTTTTCCTGGATGGCATACAGTAGTGGATGTGTCTGAGGAATGGTGGGACCAGAAAGCATGACACTGAAACTTCCCTTTACTCTATATGAGGAAGTCTTCTGGGACCAAGTCAAAACAATCCCCATCATTTGAGAATATGAGAATATTTGAAAATTTTATAACATCTTTAAAATAAATTATTACAATGGTATTTTGTTATGATGCATTTATTTTAAGGGAGCATTTGGCATGTGGAACTTTAAGAATATTTTTAGTATATCACCTTGTGAATCATTTTTAACATGTGAGATCCCTCCTTTAGCAGCCTTGATAACTGTTATAACATTTATTTTTAGATGTTTGTGTATGTCAAGTTCGTATTTCTGATGGCGAGATAAGTTTATCAGGATCTTAGAGAATATGGTCACTGGACATAGAAGTCATAAGTTAAAAAATAAAGCCTTATTATTAAACTTTGGAAGATTTATTCGTTGGCATTTGCAACTAACCTAAGCTGGCCTGGAAATCATTGAACAGTCATAATCAGATTAGTTCTGTAGGTGCTCAAAGCAGGACAAGTAAATACTCAGATTTGGACAAAGTCCATCCCATGACTGATCACACGTGGTATTCATAGATCATTCTCTCAGACAATTACTTAAACTCAGCCACAGCCAGTATCATATCAGCTACAGATGAAAACGTGAGGAGTGATCATAATTTAAAATGACTTCAATGGGATAGAATGAGGTTTTGATTTTGATTAATTACTTATATTATTCCTTCAAAGAGACCTTTACTTTTAGTGGGATCCTAAAAAAATGTGATTTGGGTAAATAAGCTATAAGTAGACAGTGAATCTTCCCATTATAAAGGCTACAGAATTCCCAATGCATTATGAACCCAAACTGGAGTTGGTGAGGGTAGGAGTAGAGAAGAGAAATAGAATGTAACTATTTATTGTACATGATAAAATCTTTATGTGGTAGGGTACTTTATTCCAAGTGTTTGGTTGGAATCTAGTGCTGATGCCCATCAGTTGACATAATAACCCCTCCCACAACCAGTAACCTTGACTTTGTCAGAACCCTTCTGACATAATGGAAACATGAGCCCTGGTCAGGGTCCACGTCAGAGTCCCCTTTCTCTTGGAGATTCAGTTCTGTCAGGTCAATGCACCTGTAAGTCTTTGTTAAGACTTTCCTGAGTTTGGATTCTCCTCTTTACCATCAATCTCTCTCCCACTACTACATCCTGTTTGCTCCCTAGGAATAAATACAAACATTGTTTCTCAAACCTGAAAACCCCCGAGTCCACATTATATCTCAGCCACCCTTTCTGCGTTTAGTTGCGCTGTGTTTAGTTGCGCTGTGTTTAGTTGCGCTGTGTACCGCCGCCTCCGATAGAGCTAGGTGAGCTAGGTATCATTTTAGCCAACATCAGTTCATACTTCTAATTTGTGATTTCTCTTTATACAAAGTGAATTAATTGCTGGCCCTTAATACTGCATAATGCATGAATCCTTGGTATTCAGTGTACTTAGAATGAGTAACAATGTATTTATTTGTTCCTTCTCAAATACCACTTCTTGCTAAGCTCCAGATGAGCTCCTTTTAGATAACATGCCTTATAGGTTGGATGATGTATTCATTTTCATGTTCCCTGGAATTTATTGCTAAGAGTTGACGTGAATACTTACAGTTTGGGTTCTAATATAATCTCCTGGATGGCAATTAATAAATAAAAGATGGTTACTGTTGTTGACAGAAGAAGGCTTTCTAAGATACTTTTCATCTTTGTGTTTTCACCAGACTTCATATCAGACATCCCCAGGGCTTGATGGTGTAAAATATTTTCTGTAAACTCCAAAGCTTTTACTGTTACTTCAACACCCCAAGCTTCTGTGTTGCTTTTTGTTTTCTTGTCAGAAATGATTTTATTCTATTTCTATTTCTTCAACTTACCTTCCTTCCTGGGAGTAGAAGAAACATCCCCTTTTCTGGATTCCTTAGTAATATATTCTCAGTACTTATGACTTGCAAATAGTGCCTGAAATTTCTTGTAATTTTGGTTTTTAGCTTAGTCTCATCCCTGTTACATTTATTGGAGACACACTGTCACTCTGTGAAATGCAGTGTTTAGTGTCATCATGTATATAGCTCAAAGTGCAAAATTGCCTCCTGTAAGTTAATGATGAAACTGTAAAATAATATATATCCAGTTTTTACAGTGTGCCTGCTTGACTAGGCTCAGGACTAATCTACACTAACGCTCTTATTTTAGAATTGAGGAATCTGTTAGCCAATTTAAATGACTTGACCATAACCAAGTACAGAGCAGAGGCCAAGTGCTGCTCTAGGCAAAACGGCGCAGAGGAGGTAGAATGAGGCTGCCTCGGAGCCAGTCCCAGTTCTGACGCTGGTTAAATGTGCAACTTTGGACCAGGTATTTCACTGCTCTGTGCCTTGGTTTCCTCATCTGTGAAATGGGGCTAATGTGCAGTAACACAACTCTAAGGATTATAGTGAGTTAATATAGGTAAAGCACTTAGAACAGGACTAAACAGTGTTAACTTCCAGCATTGTTGTCATTATTTTTACTTTTAATATGTCCAGAACATATGGAAGAGTGTATATTCTTATTTAATGTTATATGTGTTTATATGGGCATTTCATCTTTGCTGTACTACTTTTGTATCCTTTGTTTTACTTGGTACTGTGTTAAGCATTTAGTGGCAGTGTCCATGGTGGGGGCAGTGATAGAGCAAAAACAGCAATCACAGTAAGACAAGACAGCACTGTTTAGTGAGTCTGACTGTCTGCTAGGCATTGAAGTGCAGGCACTTTATGCACATACCCCTCCATATGCACCCACATCACTATCACATTTATTTCCACTGAAAAACCACAACGTAGTTATTTCCAGTGAGGCAGGTGTTGCCTCGTCATAATAATAATCTTCTTCGTAATTGAAGAGAATCATGATTTTTGGCCCCGATGGAAAAGAGCCCTGATAGAATTCCTTCCGTTTTTAACATAAACCTGTGCTGCTGGTATTTCTGTAGCCTCATCCTGGTCTGGGCACCTGGGAGCCTGGCTGTGGGTGGAATGGAGTCAGTGCACGGGGGGAAGGGAGGCCGACAGAGGGCAAGGCAAACAGTGCACATGAAAAATACTAGGGTACAACACAAATTCTTCTCTTAGTTTTATTAGAAAATTAAATTTAATGGGGTGACATTGATCAATAAGAATACATAGGTTTCAGGTAAACATTTCTTTAGCATTTGAACTGTTGATTATGTTGTATACTCATTACCCAAAGTCAAATCAAAAATGTTTTTAGGTTTTGCTATTTTCTTTTTGGAATATTATATATTATATTATATTATATTATATTATATTATATATTATATTATGAAGTAGCCCCCTTCGTAAATACCCCAAAAGAAATAATTTGTAATAATAAACACTGACACAGAAAAGTTGTTTTCTTTCTTGCTTTGCTTTTTTTGTCTATAGACTGGATAAATTCCAGTCACCACACATTAACAGCCACCAAAGTAAGGCTAAGTATTTAATCACAAAAACTGCAGTCACTTCCAGGTTCTTTGATTTCTGTGCAGAGTGTGGTACTTAATAATTATAAAAACAGTGATGAAGACAGTAGAAGCTACAATGCATGGGAGTACTTGGGAGAAAAGCATCCATTATGTTAGGTGCTCTGTGTGTGTGTGTATGTGACCACATGTGTATATCCGCACATAGTCATACACACACTCTCATTCACATCATCTCTGTAGACTGCTATAACCTTTCAAATTTACATATATAGATGCATGGGCATGCACATATATATATACACACACACACATACATATTTAGTTCTATATGATATTATTTTAAATTGTACCACAACTGTATCCAAAGGGAAACAGGCTCAAAGAAATCAAACCACTTGCTCAAAGTCATTAAAAGTGGCAAAGCTGGGTGGGGTTTATTTCCAATGGCCACTCGCTTCACACACCTTTTTGTAAGATGCCCAAAAAGAAATATTTTTGGAACAACAGCCCTTTCCAGGACACCACACTGTTTCGGTATGGAAAAGGTAACCTGTTGCCCTTTCTTTTCCAGAATCTCCAAGCAAAGACTTTGGTCCAACTCTAGGTTTGAAAAAGTCCAGCTCCTTGGAGAGCCTCCAGACCGCGGTGGCCGAGGTCCGGAAGAACGAACTGCCCTTCCACAGGCCCCGCCCGCACATGGTCCGCGGCCGCGGCTGCAACGAGAGCTTCCGAGCGGCCATTGACAAATCTTACGATGGACCCGAAGAGTTAGAAACTGGTAGGGCGACGTGCTTCCTAAAGTGGTTTCTTCGTCTCGTTATTCCCCACGAATCACAGGCCAGAATGTGTGCTTAACTACGGAGAGAAATGATTTAAGTCTCCCAATTATATTTTTGATATTAAAAGTAATTCATTTTCCTGATATGTTTTACCCTTTGGCTTAACGAACATGGAATTGGATAAGGCAATGGGCAATTTATTTTATAGTGCAAACGCTGAAGAAATTTTCTCTCTCACTTTCCTACAAGGACCAACTATCATTTACCCTTAGGGTAGGAGCACTCAGTATGCATTTCTTGACATTCTCATTGGAGTCATTAGAAGCAGCGTGGACCCGAGGACTGGCTGCATTAATTGGGTAGAAGCAGCTGGGCGATTTCTGTCCTCAAAAACCTCTCCTGAAAATAACTCACCCTGTTTGCCTCCCAGCATGTGTGTGCTTTCTGAGCTGATCAAGGTTGACACGCTGGCTAGTAGAGAGAATGGTGTTTTACCGTTTGGCAAACCTTTCAGACCACTGGCTGGCAACCAGTGGTCTCTCACTCCCAACTCCAACTCATGCTCCAAGTCACCAGATTCAGGCAGTTGTCTCTTCGAAGAGTCCAAGGAGCCACATGAAAGGGTAGAACTCCAGAGTGCTTTTATTCTCGATGTACTAACAGTAAGTGCCCCTGACCATGGGTATCGGTTTCTTATTTCTTTGTACAGACGGACTGTCTGATAAGAGCTCTCACTCTGGCCAAGGAGCCCTAAACTGTGACTCTGCCCCTCATGGGAACTCTGAGCTCGAGGACACAGACAATAAAGCCAGGAAAGTCAAAAAACCGAAGGAGAAGGAGAAGAAGAAAGAAAAGAGCAAATTGAAAGCCAAGGAGAAAAAGCAGAAAGAGGAAAATGAAGATCCGGAAAGGAAGATAAAAAGGAAGGGTTTTGGTGCCATGCTGAGGTAAGGACTGGCTGTGAAGGCTGAGTCGGTTTTCTTTGTTTGTTTGTTTGTTTGACCTGGTGAAATCACTCCTTTGTGTGCACATAGAAAAAGAAAATGCAAGCTCTTCCTCCTTTTCAACTAAATGCATACAGATTTAAACTGAGAAAGTGCTTGCTCCTCTTCTGCAGGGGCAAGAGACTTCCTGGGTGGCTCTGAAAGTCCTGCTGATGACAGGAAACCGTTATATAATACATCTGTTGTTGAAAACAGGTCCATGCTTGGTCGAGAGGCGGGCAATTCCTGCAGCCCTTAGTGCCAAAAGTGGTACGTGGGTAAATTATATGCGAGTCCTAAATTGTGAGCTCTAGGACAGTCCCTCTGAATTGGAGAAGACAGAGTAAACAAACCACACCCCTTGCCCACCCCCATGATTCTAGGTGTGTGTATGGCCAGGCCTGTGGGCACATTAGCTGTCACCTACAGAAGCTCTGTGGTCCAGCAAAGATGTCATTGGTTCTGAGTCACATGGCTCTGGTCTGATTCACAACCCTCTACACAGCAGCTACAGGGCTTCACACAAATTACTTAACTTCCCTGAGCCTCATTTTCCCCACTTTCAAACTGAGGCTAGCATACCTGCTCTCCCGACACAGTGGGGTTGTGAGACAAGATTACATGTGCGGTCGCTCCATTGGCTAGACCTGGCTCAGCAAGGTCCAGTCAGAAAACAGCCTGCAGTTCGGTGTCAGGATCACGACTCCTCCTGCTTCTCAGTCTCTGCAACCAGGTGAAAGAGAAGGGCACTATTAAGACAAAGAGAGAGGTTTACTTAACTGGTTGTATCTGGTGTACTTGGGCTGTTGGGTGATCTTTTGTGGTCCATTTCTGTGGATTTTTCAGGGGGCTCCCTACTGCACCCATCACTGCTGTAGGAGTTTCGTTTTCTCACTGACTTCCTGAGACCCTCCGATCTCAGATGGCACAGCCCTGGCGTCTCTCTACCTAAGCTGGCGGACTTCAGTTTGAGACGGCTTTAGCCTCACTTCCTTCCACGGCATCTACTTGGCCCTTGGCCCTCAGGAATTATGATCTCTTGTGCTTCCACATGACAGAAATACAACCTGTTCCTACCGCTCCCTTTTCTCCTCACCCTGCCACAGGGATGCCACAACCGGCTTGGCATCTTCAGAATTCTCCGGGGCAGAGCCAGGCAGGGCTGTGCCTCTCCCCAATGAAGGCCACGCGTCAGACTCTCCCAAGAATGCTCTTGTGCTTGGAATAGAAAGTTCAGTAAGTGTTTGCAAATCATCAAGCAAAGTGGGAGGAAGTAGAAATGACAGTCTCCTTTCATATAGCCGCCTTCAGATTTTCTGAAGGGATTTCTTGTAAACTCCTCATTTATTTTGTTGTGGATTAGATACAGAAACATCTCTGTTTCTTACTTTCTCTACTCATAACTTCTCATCTCAGAAAATCTCTCTCTCTCAGTATCTACCCTTCTCTTCCACGGACTGAAGGTGAGCGATAGGAGGTAATAGTTGATGAACCAGTTTGGTCCTCAAATGAAACCCTTAAAAGATAGATATCTCTCTGAAAGATGCTGAGAGGTATTTGCCATCAGATGTGCTCAGTGTTTGGATGTTGGAGCACAAACTTAGCGACTTAAACAACAAAATGGGCTGAAATTATGTTGTATATGAATGTCTCCTCTCTGTTAATAAATAATACAGGAATGAACTCTGTATTTCACATACTCACAACTGTAAACCCACTTTTGTCCTATCCTGTATATTCATATATATATATGAAATTTAGGGGACATAAACAATACTGATATCAGTGGATATATCTCTCAGTAGACATTGGCTTGTTTATCCTCGTGGTCTCCATAGACTTTCCTTTTGACATTTTGAATTTTAAAGTTGCCCCTTTTCCAAGTAGTAATTATGATCACCAAAATTTCTATGCTACAGAGTTCAGACAGAAGTGCAGGCTCTGTATATGAACATCTGAGTTCAGTGCTGGCTCTTCTACTTTCTATGGATGTAATGTTGAGGAAGTTATTTAATCTCTCTGTGACTTAGTCTTCTCATCTGAAAACTAGGAATTATAATAGAATCAACCATTATTATGAGAACTATATTTGTTTAATTAATCATGCAACATGCTTAGAAGAGTAACAACTAATACACATTCCGCAGATGTGAATTACTGTGGTAAGCAAACTAATGGTCACCGAAAGGCGTACCTATTTCAACCCCCGGCACTTGTGGACATGTTATGTTGCAATGGCAAAGGAGAATTAAAGTTGCTGATCAGCTGACCTCCAGGTAAGGTGATTATCCTGGGTCTTCACCAGTGAGTTCATTGTAATCACAAGGGGCCTTAAAAGTAGAAAAAGAAGATATGACTATGGAAGAAAGGTATAGAGAAATGCAGTATGTATAAATTTGCTGGTTTTGAGATTGAGGGAGGGGGTCATGAGCCAAGGAATGTGGGCAGCGTCTAGAATGTGGAAAGATCAAGGGAACGGATTCCCTCTGGAGAGTCTTTGAAGAGACACAGGCCTGCCAACCCCTAATTTCAGCCCATTTTTATTGTTTAAGCCACTAAGTTTATGGTGCTTTTTTACAGCCTCAATAGAAAACTAATAGAATTATTATCATAACTATTACTACTTCTATAATGTCATACTAATTTATAAAGTAAAAATTTCCTCTTTAAGGTGTTAAAAAAACTATAAAGGTTTAACTAGAGCAGTCTATAAATATAATTTTAGAAACTTAGAGCTTCCCATTTTATAGAATTTTACTAAATTAATTCTTAACTTTATAGTTTATTTCAGATGATTTGATTCAGCAGGGTCATACTTCATAACACAGTTGGCTTTTTTTGTTGTTCGGTATGCTCTCTGTCTTCCTCTGGTTGAAATCACAGGGCCTCCTAGATCCTTTTAGACATCTAACAACTTGGATTTTGTTCCTTTCCACTCTTTTAGCAAGAGTAAGATATGAAAGGTGGTGTTTGATTTTATCTCCAGTGTAAAAATAGCAACTGTTTTCCGTAGCCTTTTGCATCTGAGTTTGGGAGCATATTGGAGCTTCTGCTACGTGCACATTTTCAGCAACGAGGAACACAAAAGCTGTTACCATTAGCCAACAGATTTTGCTTTAATTCTCATCTGTTGCTCAGATGCTATTGACTTCATTTCTTTCTTATTTAAAAAAAGATTGATTGCTTTAAGGTTCTCCAGGAGTTAGATGTGTGGTTTAAATATGTATTATTTTTTCCCCCATTATCTACATTTCATAGACATTTTCCTGAACCTAGGGCTTTCATGTTGGTTGTGTAGATGTACCATATACAGTGGCACCTGGCCAAGGGCTTGAGCAAGGACTGAAATCCTGCTTCCTGCGTCTCACCAAGTCTTGCATCGCTGAAGTGCAAATGTGTTGGCCATGGCTATGCTTGTAAATCTCAGTGTTGTGTGCTTTTCTGGTATTAGCTGATCCATTCATGTTGATGATATGTAATAAGTAGTTTAGCTCATTAGTTAATTTAGCCTACTCCTGATCATTTTGGAAAAAAAAACTCATGGGGGATCTCATTCATTCATATCTTCACATGTGTTGTCTGGTTCTTTGCTGAATTCAGAATGACCTCCTTGCAGATTCAACTGTGACTCTTACACAGGCCATACATTCCTGTGGGAAAGTATGCAGCTCTAGAACTCACCGACTTTGGTAGTTTCCCTGTATCCTGTTTGCCTGCTGTTGAAAGAGAATTATTAGGGGATCAAGCTGCTTAAATGTTTCCATTTTGTGTTTGGATTCCTTTAGGCATTTTACTCTTTATGTCACTACCTGGCAGGAAGACTGCCTGTGGCTCCTTGTAGCCAAAGGGCGAAGGAAGCTCAGGCCCCTTCATTGACAAGCCCGTTGCTATCAGCCTCTGGCCACCTTCCTGGGGTCTAGCAGATACTGCTTCCTAAGCACTGGAGAGAAATACCCTTTGGCTAACAAAATCATGCCCTGTCTAGAGTGAAAGCCCCAGAAATCAGTCCTGATTTCTTAAGTTATTTAATGACCTTGTCAATCCATATATCCTTTAAACTGATTTTTATCATAAATTTGTGTTTAAAATTCATTCTTTTATATCATAGCTGCTGTATTCTCCTCTTTAAATTATATATCGCTCACTTCAAAGCCTTTGAGTTGTTGACTGGTTTTGGAGGCTGAATGGAAAAACCTTGATGCTGTTGATCAAGTACCTTTGTCTGTCTACTTTTGTATGGTTTTGTACTCAAAGGAATTGTGCCTAGCAAATTTCTTTTGTAATGGGTTAACAAAGAGCAAAGTATAATACCTGCCAATAGAAACTTTCTCTGTTTTAAAATTTTATTTTCTTTTGTTTATTTTATTAATAACATGTATTGAATGCCCACCTTTTGCCAAGCACATTAATAATTACTCTTTATTTATTCAACTCTATTAAAGGCCTGCTTTGCATTGGGCACTGTTCTAGACACTGGGCATATGGCAATGAAGTCTCTAGTTTTATGGTACGTTTTTTGTTTTAGTGAAGGAAGGAAAAATCAGACTTTAATTTCTTAAGTTTAAAATAAAAGCAAGCAAAATATTGTATAACCAGGTAAACTACTTATAACAACCAATTTCCCTGGAAGGGGTGAGCTATTTACATAGGTACTTCCGGAACAACAAAGCAACACCATGTCAAATCAAGGGAGTTAGCAACCATTTTATTCTGTCCTAAACAAGACAATCAGGCAATGGTTCCTGTGGAACTTAGATTCCCGTGACAAGGAGAGAATAAACAACTAACTCAAAATAATTGAGATTATTTCAGATTATAGTAGGTGCTATAAAGAAGGTTAGAAGTCAGAAGGGATGGTGTCATTTCACCCTTAGTAACTGTCTTAACAGGTAATATTATGCATCTGCCCAGGCTACACTGAATTTTTAGCAGGTAGGTTATCAGAACTTTGCACACTATGGTACTAATGCCAAATCACACTTTATGCTTTCTTTTTTTTAAATTTTTTGCAGCATATGAATATGGGAAGGTTAATTTTAAACCAAATGCACATAGAGCTATAACAAAAAGCTAAGCCAGATTGCTTCTGTCTTAGTATATGAAGCCCTGTTATACCTGAAGTAAACATTCTAAAGAAATGTGGTCTTTAATCAAAATGGTGAACTTGGTTTACAGTTGTTTGTTTGCATCAACTCTATTTCTCCAAGCCCATCAGTTGAATATTCTTTACTGTTACTTCTTAATTCAGCTAATGTAAGTATACCTCAAAGGTACACTGGTTCAGTCTTATAGAAAAACCTATATCATGACAAAGGTATTTTTAAAAATCTAGAGGCATCAACTTTTTACGTCCAAAATTTCCAAGATTTGCAAATCTAAAGCATCTATGTTCATTTGCTTTATACTAAAATATACTATATATCTTACTGAAATTAGGACAACTCTATAATGGCACCCTGCTGTGAGTTGTTTTAAAGAAAGCACTCCTGCACACACACGCACACACACACACACACACACACACCTTCCTCCATTACCACCGCCACCAACCACTAACGACACAGATATCACCACCACCAAATTAATACTTACCCAAGTTAAATCTCTGTCCCTTACAAAGTCTGAATACTTACATCTCCAGACTTTCATTAACCCCTTTGAGTTTCAGTCTACTACTTAGTAAATTGGGGATAAAAGCACATTTTCTCCAAGTCATTGTGAAGTTTAAGTTCAACAGTTACGTAAACAAAGCTATCAGTACAGTACCTGACTTGGTAGGATTTACTTCTTTTTTCCCCCATGGCCCCACCCTAAGTAGCCAACCATCAGAATTGCCTTTGACTTGAAGCCCACTAAAATTTCTGTTCTGCTTTTTAAAATTTTCTTCTAATCTCTGTTTTGTATTTCGGGTGGGCATGCTGTTTTATTTATTTATTTGTTTGTTTAGCCTGGACAGTTTTGCATAATAAACTATAATAAGTAATGACAGGTAAAATCATTCAATCATTTATATTTTATGAGCTTCACCTCACCCCTTTCTAAATGTAACTGTGAACTACTTTCAAAGGTTACCTAATCGCTTGGTGGTGCTGAATACAGATAGACTATGTATTCAGATGGAGAGACATTTTTTTTTCTTTTCTTTTTTTCTTCATGTATTTCAGACCAGAGTGTATGAATGGGTTTTGGACTTGATATTCTTAATGCATGGCTCATAGTTATTTCACTGGGCTGCTTTAGAAGTTGTCTTATAATACATTACCCATAAAGATACATTTTGACTTGATTTTTAAATTAGGTTAGAGACTGAATACTTAAATCTCCAGGGAGCATGACATCTGTCGTACATTTCTCCTCTTTACCTTGATCCCATAAAGGCTGTTATAGTTCTCCTGTACAATAAATGTAATGTGGTCATGCCTGTCATTACCTCTTTCTAGATAGTGGTTGTAAAGTCTGGGTATCCCTTCAACTTTATGGGTATGAAGGGTAACCTAGCTCATGCAGCCAGGCCAATGAAATTTTAACAGTCATTTCCCCAAAGGCAAAAGGCCAACAACAGGCTAGAGTGAAGGTGCTTGCTTCATGAAGTAGAGGCCAGTTTGAAACATGAAATTTCACTTGGAAAATGAAAGGCAAAGGAGGTCAAAGTTTTTAATTCAGGTGCAAGCTGGATATAGAAATACATACACTGAATACAGAGAACCTTACAAATAAGAGTAAAATGGCTGTATATATTGAGCCTGAGGGAAATATATGACTTCGGGAAAAGAATAATAATAATAACAATCTGCATGTCAAAGGCTACCATGAGCGCAGTCACCCACCCTTCTCCGGGGCTCTCTATGATTGCAGACGGAAAGAAATAGAAACTGAAAATCAGTTAGACTTTTGTTCATATTTCTGTCCCCTTTGTAACTGAATTTTCTCACCTCATATTTTATCTTAAATTATTTACTTTCTCTTTCACAATATGAGCCATGAATATTTTGTTTCTTCATTTTGTTAATTTACCAATTTGCCTATGAGCTAAATGCCTTAGCAATTTTAAGTTTTCGTTCAAGTTGGAGAGAGCCATGACTCCCCCCTTTTTGTTTTGCCTTTTTTCATTATCACTGTCACAGGCTTGGGCTCAGAAATGCCACATTTTATGGCTGGCAGTATTGAGCCCATAATAGAATTGCAAAATAGAGAGTGTAATAAGCTGTTATTGACTTCCATGAAACCCAGTAGTGTGATCGCGGATAATTTTTATATATTTATGTATTATACTTCCTAGCTTTTGTTCATTTGCAACTAAGCACCAGAGAGGACATTTGGCACCCAATAGGAGTAAGTTGTGAACAGGAGAGAGTAAGGAAGTGACGGATAGAGTGTGTCTGTGTAAAGAGGACAAGAGATAGAAAATGATGGAGAGATACAAGGAAGGTAACTAAAAAGTATATAGGTTGCATTCTGGTCAGATTTAGGCTTGTTGGGTTGGCATTTACTTCTTTACTAAAGGAAGACCCGAGACAGATGGCCCTTCCTCTGAGGGGCTGAGTGCGAGGTCACGGAGCCACTGCAGCACCCAGCACGCAGTTTGTTTGGTATCAGACTTCACTAATTTTTCTTTAACATTCTGCAAATCTCTCTAATGCTTGTCTCAATAGGAAACAGCTAGACTCTCATATCTACTTTTTACAATAACAGTCTTATTGTGATATATTTTATATACCATCCCATTCACCAATTAGTAGTGTACAATACAGTGGTTTTTTGTATATTCACAGAATTATACAACCATCACCACAATTCATTGAGAACACTTTTAATACCCCCAGAAAGAAGCCCTGTACCTATTAGCATTCACTGCTTATTTCCATTTGCTCTCTACCCCTATGACCCTTTTCTCAGCAAACTTCAATCTGCAGCCCATCTCTGGGGATTTGCCTATTCTAGACATTTCATATAAAAGAAATAATACAGCCTGACCAGGTGGTGGCACAGTGGATAGAGTGTTGAACTGGGATGCAGAGAACCGAAGTTTGAAGCCCCAAGGTCACTGGCTTGAGCATTTGCTGGCTAGAGTGTGGGATCATAGACATGACCCCATGGTCGCTGGCTTGAGCCCAAAGGTCACTGGCTTGAAGCCCAAGGTTGCTGGTTTAAGCAAGGGGTCACATGCTCTGCTGTAGCTCCCCAGTCAAGGCACATATGAGAAAGCAATCAATGAACAACCAAGGTGCCGCAACTATAAGTTGTTGCTTCTCATCTCTCTCCTTCCTGTCTGTCTGTCCCTATCTGTCCCCCCCCCTCTCGCCTTCTCACTAAAAATAAATAAATAAATAATAATAAAAAATTATACAATATGTGGTCCTTTGTGGCTGGTTTCTTTCACCTACCATAATGTTTTCAAGATCCATCTATTTTGTACTGTATTTCAGTAATCCACTTCTTTGTATTGCTTAATAATATCCCATTGTATGCATATACCACATTTTGTTTATCCATTCATCAGTTGATGGACATTTAGCAATATTTTCAGTTTTTTGCTATTATGATTAATGCTGCTATGAACATTCTTTTGCAAGCTTTTGGATATATATATATTTTTTTTTTTTTTTAATTTCTCTTGGGCATAGATCTTGGGACAATGGTGCATACATCTTGAGAAATTGCTGGATCATATGGTAACTCTGTGTTTAACATTGATTTTTAATTTTTCAATTACAGTTGACATACAATATTGTATCAGTTTCAGGTGTAAAACATAATGATTGGACATGCATATACCTTACGAAGTGCTCACCCCAGTAAGTCTAGTACCCATCTGACAACATGCACGGTTATTACAATATTATTGACTATATTCCCTAGGCTGTACTTTACATCCCCATGACTATTTTTATAACTGGCAATTTGTACTTCCTAGTAATTTTTTTCAGCTGTCAAGCATGTCTGCAAATGTTTGTTTACCGTTTAGGTTTTTTTTAATATGTGCTCATGGAAGGATGAGAGGCATGGATGGAATTAATTAATATAAAAATGGATGGGTCACTTGTTTTCAAAATCATTATAAAATCTGATAGCCCTCCATCACCTTCCCCTCCTACCCTATGTAACTTTGATTCCACTGTAGCTCTCCTTATGGGCAGCCAGAGGGAGATGATTTTCTCAGACATCTCACAGCGAAAATGATCACATAGTGTATCAACTGAAAGGCTTATTTGTTTAATTAAGGTTCTCTTCTCCTCTTAATATGCATGCACAACTCCCGTTAACATTAATGTGAATTATGAAGGAGCACAGAAGAAGAATAGACCGCTTTATCTCATTGCTTTTCTTGGATAATGAAATTTAGATTTGTTAACAGATCAGAACAAAAGTCCAGTAGAAAAAAAATTGGCTTAACTTGTAGAAAAATTGGTATGCTAAGAAGAACCTTCCCAGGTGCTAATGTGAAAGACACAGATTAATAAATAAACTTCATTAGCATGTGAGGTAAAATATAATCATTTATGATACTGGATTAATAAAATGCAAAAGGTTTCCTAATGGGTCTATTTGCATACTTATATTAAGTAACTAATAAAACATATTAATAACAGTTTTATTCATATATATAATTACTCATAAGTTCCTAGTTGGGTCTATATTTGCCTAATTTGCTTTTTTACCATGTCCAGTACAATGTCATGTCCTTGTAGGATGTTTACTTAATACTATTAGATAATGACATGTATAGATTTAATAATTTGCTTGAGGGGGGGAAATGGAATTAGTTCTTTGTTTAGCACCTTTTATCTGAGAACTGCACTGTAATTTACCAACATTCATCTTCAACACACATGGGAGATGGATGTGGCCAATAGAAGTTTTACTTTGCAGATAATAAAGAATGGGACATTTATGCCTTGGACAGGTAGATCAGTTGGTTAGAGCAGTGGTCCCCAACCTTTTTTGGGCCATGGACTGGTTTAATGTCAGAAAATATTTTCACGGACTGGCCTTTAGGGTGGGACAGATAAATGTTTCACGTGACTGAGACAAGTGTCAAGAGTGAGTCATAGACGGATGTAACAGAGGGAATCTGGTCATTTTTTAAAAAATAAAACATCGTTCAGACTTAAATATAAATAAAACAAAAATAATGTAAGTTATTTATTCTTTCTCTGTGGACCAGTACCAAATGGCCCAAGGACCAGTACCAGTCCATGGCCCGGGAGTTGGGGACCACTGGGTTAGAGCACACTCCTAACATGCCAAGGTTGTGGGTTTGATCCCCAGTCGGGGTACATACAAGAATCAACCACTAAATGCATAAATAAGTGGAACAACAAAATTGATGTTTCTCTCTCTCTCTCTCTCTCTCTCTCTCTCTCTCTCCCCCCTCTCTCTCCCTTCCTCTCCCTTTAAAAATCAATAAATTTAAAAAGAAAGAAAGGAATGAGACATTTAGAAATGAAACTGCCTGTCTAGGGCCAGACTTTGAACTGATATAATACCAAGACCCACCCTAATTGTTGCTACTGTTGTATTAACATTTAATAACGTATGGATACCACACCATAATCCTGTGTATACTTTCACACACCCTCTGTAGAATCTGTACTTCTTTATTATTTGCCATTCATTGGATTTTCTTGTCCTGAGTCAACATATAAAACAGCAATTTAATAACATGAGATGGTTTGTAGTTAAGGGAAAAGACTTGAATCTTTGGCGTAATAACTGTAACTGTTTTCCTCATAGAATTAGAGACTTCCCAGAACAATTATAGACAGATACAGAAGGTACACAAATTGATAAATGGATAAGAGATATACAAATATTATTAAATTTCACATCTAGGATTATTATCTCAACCATGCTAAGTAATGTCCACCAGGATTTTGGAGACAGTCCAACTTTGCTTCTCCAGCTAGCTGCTGATCATTTCTGCATGGTGGCCCTGCCTCACCCTCAGCTTCACCATGTCAAATATCTAATTCATCATCCACCCATCTAAGTCACTAGCTCATCCTGACTTTCCTAGTTCTGTCTGAGGCACTGCCAGGAATCCCATGACATCTGGGAGCCTCCTTTTTCCCATTCCCACATTCCATCAGCCAGCAAGCCGGTGGACACTTCCAGAATACTCTTACAGCTGGTCCTTTTTCCATCTCCACTGCCATACTCCAATCATGGGCTCTGTGATTTATAACTAGATTTTTCAGAAGACTCCTGACCCAGTTTCCTCCTTTTTCCCTTTCTTCATTCCAGTTCATCCTAAGCACAGCTACCAATCATTCATTCATTGTTATTAGGCATTTAATGCACACCTTCTTCACTAAAATGCAATATGGTACAGTGGCAAAGAGCAGATCCTCTGGAGTCATTCTCCTTAAGTTCAAATCCCAGCTCTATTTTTTCTAGCTGTCGGTTCTTTAGCCACTACTTAACTATTCTGTGCTTTCATTTTCTCTTCTGTGAAAGTGGAATAATAATAGCATCTACGTAATGTTGCTTTGCAAGTAAATGAGCTTATATATGAAAAACACCTGCACATAGCATGTTCTTAAAATATAACCTATTAACAGTATTCTGCTCCAGGCAGCTGAGATGATTCCCAATTACCTAATAGTTCTCAAAAACCCAACTGTATGTTAGAGTCATCTACAGAACTTGTTAAAATTAAAGATCATGCCTGACCAGGCAGTGGCGCAGTGGACAGAGTGTTGGACTGGGACACAGAGGACCCAGGTTCGAAACCCCGAGATCGCCGACTTGAGTGCAGGCTCATCTGGTTTGAGCACAGCTCACTAGTTTGAACCCAAGGTCACTGGTTTGAGCAAAGGGGCGCTTGGTCTGCTGTAGCCCCACAGTCAAGATACATATGAGAAAGCAATCAATGAACAACTAAGGTGCCGCAATGAAGAATTGATGCTTCTCACCTCTCCCTTCCTGTTTGTCTATCCCTATCTCTCTCTCTCTATCTCTCTCTCTCTCTCTCTCTCCCTCTCTGTCTGTCTCTGTCACAAAAAAATAAATAAAAATAAAAGATCACTAGACCTTATCACATGAGATTCTAATTCATTTGGTTTTAGGCAGGGCCTGGAATCTCTGCTCATTCTGATGCAGCCCATTCCAGAAACCTCTGTTTGAGAAATACTAACTCATAAGATTCACACTATTTAGTTTGGTATTTATACCCTATATCCCAATTCATTTTTTTAAAAATTTTTTTAAATTGAATTTTATTGGGGTGACACTGGTGAATATTGTTTTTCACTGTTCCATTCTGCATACTCACCAGTTTAACCTGATTACTCACTATTACCCAAAACATGCTTGGCGGAGCCCTAAGATTGCACCCTCTCGATATGACCTCCCTCCTCTCTCCTCCCTTCCCTCTCTCTGAGTCTTGCCAGACTTCTGAAACCCGCCTTATGCCCCATCTCCTTTATGAATTCTTTGACCTCCACTACTGTCTTTCCCATCAAAATTCTATAGTTGTTGTCTCATTTAGTGCTTCCCATAGGTCAGCTGGGTTTTTAGTGTGGGTTTTACATGTCTATTTCATCTCTTTAGTGGGACTGTAAATTCCTTGAAGCAAAGGGATCTCCTCACAATGCTTTTCACAGTGTTGGCCTTTAATAAGCTTTTGTTGATTGACTGGCTTATGTGGTGTGCTAATTGGAGTAGACTTGTTTGGATATTAAAGTGTTGTGCCCTTTAGTCATTCTAGATAATAATATTAAAATCATGAAAACAGTGGAAGTGGTTCAGAAATAAGAAAGAGAGTGAACTGCATTGGGAGTTAATTATATTTTTTAATTTCTGTTTGATAAAAAGGTTGAAGAATGAGTTAACTGGTAATAGTAACCAGCTGTTATCCATCTCCACTGAGGACAGGGCTAGAAAAAATGGGCCAAAATTGCTATCAGGGGGAAAAAATGAGGTTAGATATAAAAAAGAAGATGGTTGTTAAGCACTGGAATGAGGTTTCTGAACAGGTTGTGGAATTGACCTCCCTAACGTACTATAAAAGTAGGCAGGATAAATATCCATCTAAAAAGATCTGAAAAAAAGAATGTGCCAATCAGTTCATTACTTGAATATCTATTAAATGCTACTCTGGGGAAACCAAGAAAGAATATATATACAATATGAACCCTTCACTTAAACTTACTATCTAATTAAGATGACCCATAAATATGAAATTATTAGTAATAAAAGTAGGATTTACAGTTTAGAGCTAAACTGTGAGATTGTGACCATAATTGTGGTTGAAATTCAGAAGTATCCCTCCAATTACTCTCTACCTCTCCAGCCTTAAAAACACCCACCCCAGGCTTCCTTTCAGTAAACGGGGTTTTACATCTCTTTCCAAGCTGCTTTACCCTGTTGAGTGGAGCACCTCCAATCTTTTCTGAAATAATTTATTCAAGACTATTGGGCAAGCAACTGCAAATTACACAAAAAGCATGTTGGGATAAGCATACAACCAATTTTTTATTACTTTTTTCCCCGACATCTTCTCTCATTTATTCAACAAATATTGATTGATTGTCTAACAGTGGCAGTCCCAATGCTCAGTTTGGAGATAGCCACAATAAGCAAGTCAAATGTCTTCTCATGTTACCTGTAACCCTCCTTCAAACTGTGGTGGGGCATAGATGTTCTAATATTAAAGTGACACATTTACTAAGCTCCTTTTAAGTAACCAGAGCATCCCTGAGTCCCATAAAACTATGGCTAGACCACATGTAGCATGGTTGGTAATAATACTGAATAGTGAGGTATCTTGATATCTAAACTCAGATGTGTAATTGCCTTCTTGAGTGGAAGTTTTCCTTTGCCTGGGAAATGCATGCTTTTCATATACTTGTCGTATGTGTATAAATTGTCATTATGGTCATCAACTACTTGGCCATCGGCTGGAAATGATTATAGGATAGATGTGCCTATAGATTAAAATAGATAAGGGTTGGGTATCTGAAAAGTCAGTTTCACAAGGTGAAATGACACTGAATTGAGGGAAATCACCCAGAATATTCACATTTTACTTGCCAAAATAAAAAATTTAACTAGAGGCAAAATGAAAAATTTGAGTTTTGAACATCCAGCAGTGAGCAGACATAGGTTTACAGTTATGAGTACACAAAACACAGTTTATTCTATTATTATTTATTTGCTAATTATTGTATTTATTGTTATTATTAACCCACCCCATTTTCATACTCAGCATGTCCATGGGTCGGCACCAGGGTAACCAGCGCCAGGTGAAGCACTAGAAGTTCCATGCCCAGAGAAACTCTTCAATTTTAAGCAAATCAGGACAGTTGATCACCCTAGTCTGCATTCCTAGGGTGCTCAACTGTCCTGATAGATTATTATCAGATTTTCCCCTCCCTTCCCACCCTTGGTTTGTGAGCTACTGCATACTCATAACCATTTTATTTTAAAAATAAAAAATACATAAAAAGTAATTATTATTTTGAATACCACAAATTTTAGAAATCTATACTACAAACTTAAAAATGTGAGCATGGCAGGTATAAAGGAGAACGTGGTGACTGACCCTCCTGTAGTAGATTTTTGAGTTTGCTTTCACCTGAGTGGCCATCTCGTCTCCCAAGGAATTGCAGTATCTGAACAGCACACAGTTCCAAAATTCAAAGTTGAAATGTCTCAGCTGAGGGTGACTAGAAGCAGCACCCCACAAAAGAATCCCTGAAATATTATATCATTTAAAACTTAAGAAAGAGCGAGCCAGAGGCATGTCCACCAGAAATAACAGTTGCGAGACTGATTGCAGACAAAATGACCGGTGAGCAGTAAAAACCCTAATTCTGGAGCTTTTGGTATTACTTCTTCCCATTGAGAGGTTTCTTCTCCCCTAGGGACTATAATTTTCCACTTTAAATTTGAACTCTAGTCAATAGATAGTAGCAAATCAATATCATGGATTTGTTCTGCTTTCCGTTGACCTGGAATTTTTGAAACATGTGAAGGAACAGCATTCGTGATGAAGATGGACTGTAAAACGGAAAGGGAGGCTTTGCCCGACTTCCTAGAACTTTGACCCAGACCCCCTCCACCAGACTGCCAGTGCCGTCCCCGGGTCTCTGTCATGCCTTCGTTATCCCACTCCGCTGGGGTATTTGATGTCTAGAGCGATATGATTACTGACATACCTTTGTAGACTCTTTGGCAAGTTAATTGGCACTTGCTATCAGAATATTTTTCCTAATTATCCTACTCTGTCCCCTTAATTTTCTTTTTCTTGTTTCAGTTACAATATATTTCCCTGTATTGTCGCTTGAGGAGAATAAGAACAAGAAAGAAGCATGAAAACTTACACACACACACACACACACACACACAGAATAATCTAAAAACCTAGGCATGTCTAACAGATGGTATTTCTTCCATTGTTAAAAATAAGCAGAGGTGACAAGGAATAGCTGCAGAAAAGGCAGATGTGGGAGCATGGTAGATAGATCATTCTCTGCCCCTCAGGCAGGTTGACCTCCCTCCCCTCACAGTTTAAATCCTCTGATTAGCTTTCTAACTCCATCTCAGCAGCATCTTCTCGGTCTCAACATGTGCACGCGACGCTTCATGGAAAAGTCACTGGCCGGGCTGATGACCATACCATCGTGAGAGCTGCTCGGATCACCTTGGAATTGTCCACTGCTTTTGTAACCACCTTATGAACATTTGTGTCCTCCCCAGTACCCTGCCTCTGCTTTATTTCCCCTCCCTCTGCCTTCCCTTCATATCTTCTCATAATTGTAACCCAATTTTCTGGTTCCTCCTGGTCCCAGTTCTGTGTTCTTTTTTTAACTGGCACACAGAGATAGATTATTAGTAGTCTCTTCCTTGTCCTGGTTAGTTTTGTATTCATTCTCTCCACATTTGACATCTGGAAGCCCAGTCGCAGAACTCAAGAAACCTGTGGAGGTCTGAGCAATCATGACTGTTAACCAAATACTACCTCCCTATCATGTTGGCTTCTACTCTGGGATCTGCACAATAGAAATGCCTAGAATCCACGGTCCCATATAGGCCCCACTTTAAACCTCATTGCCTTAGATTAGAGCACTTGTGTAACAGAACTTATTCCAGACAGGTCGACCCAGTACACTGGCTCCTGGTCCCATCTCCAGCCTCATATATCTATCTATGTAGCTACAGGACATTTTAGCTTGAATCTCATCTATCTTATCTTACTTGAAAGTATTCATCTGCCATTTGCTCTCCTCGTTACCATGGCTTGTGTTGCTGGAATGTACCTGAATGGACCTCTTCTAGACTAGGTGGTTGACCTCTATAAGTCAGACTCTATGCCTTTGTGTGAATCCTCCAGCCATTCACCGTCCTTGATTGTAAGACTCTATCTAATCCCCATCCCCAGTGATCCTATGGTATTGGGAATATCTGACTCCAATTTACTATTGCTTATTGCCTGGGTCATAGTATGCATTCAGCAATAGGTTGTTGAGCTAATTCTTGATTCCAAGAAATCCATTTTTTTTTAATTTTTAAAAATTTTATTTAGAAAATTAAATATAAAGGGGTGTTACTAATTAATAAGAGAGCATAGGTTTCAGGTAAACATTTCTATAGCATTTGAACTGTTGATTATGTTGTGTACTCATCACCCAAAGTCAGATCATCTTCTGTCACCGCATATTTGTCCCTCTATATTCCCTTCCCTCCCCCACACCCCTCTGCCCCAGTAATCACTTTACATTTACAGCATCTATATCCATAAGTCTCAGTTTTATATCCCACCTATGTGTGAAATCATATAGTTCTTACTTTTTCTGATTTACTATTTCACTCAGTTATAATGGTCTCAAGGCCCATCCATGTTGTCATTAACGGCTATATGTCATCATTTCATCTGGCTGAATAGTATTCCTTTGTATTTATGTACTACATCTTCTTTATCCAATTATCTATCAAGGGATACTTCAGTTGTTTCCATTTCTTGGCCACTGTGAGTAATGCTGTGATGACAGTGGGGGTGCATGTGTCTTCACATACCAATATTTTCGAGTTTTGGGGGTAGATACCCAGTAAAGGGATGGCTGGTCATATGGTAGTTCTATTATTAATTTTTTGAGGAAACACCATACTTTCTTCCATAATGTTGTACTAGTTTACATTCCCACCAGCAGTGAATGAGGGGTCATTTTTCTCCACAACCTCCCCAACACTTATTATTACCTGTCTTGTTGGTAATAGCCAATCTAATAGGTGTGAGGTGGTATATCACTGTAGTTTTTACTTGCATTTCTCAAATAGCTAGTGAAAATGAGCATTTTTTTTATATATCTATTGGCCACTTGTATGTCCTCTTGGGAGAAATATCTGTTCAGGTCCTCTCCCCATTTTTAAATTAGATTGTTTGTTTGTTTCTGAGCTTTGTGAGTTCTTTATATATTTTGGATATTAACCCCTTATTGGAGCTCTTGTTTATAAATATTATCTCCCATTTGGTTGGCTGCCTGTTTGTTTTGTTGTAGGTTTCTTTTAAAAATCCATCTTAGAAATAGTTTTAAAATTGTTTCCATTGGCTGATATGACTTTATATTTATTTATTTACTTCTTAAGTGAGAAGCCAGGAGGCAGAGAGATAGACTCCCACATGCACCTTGACCAGGATCCACCTGGCATTCTCCCTACCAGCCAAGCCAATGCTCTGCCCTTCTGGGGCCATTGCTCACAGCAACCGAGCTACTTTAGCGCCTGAGGTGAAGCCATGGAACCATCCTCAGTGCCTGGAGCCAACTTGCTCCAGCCCAACCATGGCTACAGGAAGGGAAGAAAGAGATGGAGAGATAAGGGGGGGGGGGAGCGGTGGAGAAGCAGATATTCACTTCACCTGTGTGCCCTGACTGGGAATTGAACCCAGGACATATACATACCGGGCCGACACTCCACCACTGAGCCAACAGGCCAGGGCCTGATATGACTTTTAAATGACAGTTATTTTTTTCTCTTGTGTTGGTTTTTTACCCAAATTATTCATTTTGAAAAACTCAAGTATAAATTTTAATAGAAACAAGTCCTTTGAACAATGGAATCTTTGGCAGAAGGAACTCTCTTAATTTGGGAAATACAGGTTAAAATTCTCCTCTTTAGTTTTGCATTTTCAATGTTAAATTTTAAACTTAACTATCATGTTTTATTAACAAGAGATGTTTCAGCATAAAGAGAAATAGTGGAAATGGTGGTGGGTGATAGAATATTATAGAAATTCTAAGAAGCTGTTTAACAATAATATTGCAGGCAGATACCATTTTAATCAGCATTGTCATTAACAACTATCAATAGAGAAGATAAAATGTTCTTGTCTTTGTGAATTATGATTTATGGCTGGCACAGCAGTCACACTGAAGTATATTTATTTAACAATGTAGAGACATTGATTAAATGAACATGGCATCTCAAATACAGCTGACATTTTAAGTCAAAATTATTACAGACATGCCGCCATTCATTTAAGCAGTTGCTTTAAAAATGTGTCTCATCTGATTGTTAATGGAAGACAGTCTAGCTGGGCCAATATTTCAATAAGTTGATCCTTTATTTTGCTGGCATACGTAGCCTGGGGGAAAGTTGCCTCCTCCGTTAGGCAGTCTTATAGTTTTGCAATACCTGGTGAATAGACCAGGTGAAAATATGTACACGCTGGATTCCAGATTGTTCAGAAAGCATGCTCACACTAGGACAAAATTATTTTTGGCTTCTCTTCTCATAATTCTCCCCACCTCCTCTGCAAATCTTACCTTCTAGCCTACGAACCTGCTTAGAAAGTGAGCCTTAAATAATTGATGACAGAGGTAGCTGAAACATTAATATGGTTTAAGGACGATGGTTTTTGTAATGTATATTACTGCATCTTGCCAATAGACCAGTGACTTTAAACAACATAAGTGTTTGAGTATTGATTGTTGATTTACAAGACTGAAGCCAATACTAATTGTGTCTGAGAGCATACTTATGCACCATGTCGATAAATTCTTTGACCTGCTTACGCATCTATGTCTTTTTAACTCAGAACTTACTTAGGCTTTTTAAATCTTTCTATTATGAAATAATTTTACACTTGCAGAAAAGTGGCAAAAATAGTACAAGGAATTCTTATATACCTTTCATCCAGAGTCATCAGATGTTAATATTTTGCCCCATTAGCTCTAGGGTTTTCTCTTTTTTCCCCCTCCATATGGACGAGTGTACAGATACATGCATGCTTGCATTTTGTTCAAATTATTTGAGAGTATTTGCAAACCTGATGACCTTTTACCCCTAAATTGAGTTTGAAGCTAGGACTGCATCACTGTATTATTTTTATACTGCATTTGAGAAAAATAAAGAGCTCGCCTCAAATCAACCTCAAATCAGTGAAATTAGAAATTATAAAGTGAGAATAGTAGTGATTTTCAAATATGATTGCAAGTCAAAAAAACCAGTATATGTCATTCTATTATTTTTGTGGCTTACATTATCACCATGTAATCAAAAACCTAAATTAAGCCAGTGTTGACATCTGACAAATGAGTACACATTTCCAAGGGTGAGGTGTATGTCTTTGATGGTTAATGAAACTTCAAAAGTAAGACCTCTGCAAAAAGGTGCAAGTATCTCCTTTTTGTGATGAGGCCTCATTAACCATTGAATTTAGCACAATGTGCTGAATGAGATAGTAAATAGGAACATGTCTTGCTGATTATTATTATTAAAATTGCTGCAGAAAGATTCTCAGAAATCCAATACTATCTTTTTCTCAGACGTCTTATCCTTTTTATTTTGCTGCAAATTATTTATTGATAAGATTGGAGGGGGGAGCTGGGGAAGCACTACCAGTCTTTGATCACCCTAGGGCTTGTCTTATCAATGTCTGTGCATTTGAAAGCATATTTTGAAAACAAAAATGTACAAAGATAAATGTAATATGATATAGCAATAATGGAGTTAAATTCATCCACAGAATTTATAACTGCCTAATCAGGAGGGGGGATCTGCAGGAAATGATCCGGTATGTTTTGCTAGCCTTTTTTATTACAATTGTTAAGTGTTCAGAATGTTTTCTATTGGAGAACTAGTGACTTTAGTCAAGTTCTTGTGTCCAAGAGAGAAGAGCAGGTACAGGAATATAAGTGTGGTCTATAATATCATAATATAGTATGTTGGTGTTATTGGTAGAGGATGTGGGGATAGACATCTGTTATGGATCAGTACTTAAATAAAAAAATACCTGATTCTCTGAACATTTATTCCAATTTATATAGAAAATGAAGCAGCAGTATTCAAGAGTGTTTCTCATCATAGGTCTGTTCCTAAATTACGTGAATGTAGTGATAACAACCCTTCCATGCACATGAACACATATTACTGAAATTGTCGATATTGCTAACTGGAGATAGTTTGGTTCTGTGTAAGACAAAAATGTACAAAATGGTGTAAACACTCTGCAAAATCCTTGTCTTCTTCCTGTATGTCAAGATTTAGTCACAGTGGCTGAACTCTATTCTTCTTATAAGTTGAACATGTCTTTGAATGTTTATGACCAAATATCTTCTATATAAAAGATGGTAGAACTTTATGAAGCACCTTGAAACTTTTAGCCAAAAGATAGTATGTGTGTTGTTATTTTATCATTTATATATCTTTTTAACTTAATTATGATTAAATTGGTAGAAAGCAATATTATAAGTATTTTGTGAACGCTAATATGTCATTTTCCCTTACTCTATAGGTTAATAACTATATTCTATCAAGGTTTATGGTAAAGAATTTCTAGAAAGCAAATTTATTTTTTCAATTTTTGCGGAGAATTCACATGGAATGATAGTGTTTATGAAGCACATATGGAGTTCAACTTCTAAGCTATAGTCCTCAGACTGTCTAAAAATTATATGCAAAATTTTGACTAGAAACATGTATCTGTATACCGCTCACAGAAGTTAGGGGACCAGGGAACGTGCAGATACTCCAGTACTTTCAGCCTTTTGTATGGTGCATTTTCACCAATGAAATAAAAGTTGGTTTTACATCTCATATGCATACTCAAACAACTTTCTTTGACTTGATGTTTGCTTTTCTGATGTTCTTTAATAAAAAAAAAATCAAATGCTTTGTTTCACTTCATACTCATTTTGAAATATCCCCTAATTTTTGTGAGCATTATGTTTTTAGAAGGAAAAAGTCCATAATTTCCTTCTAATTCTCAAAGTGTTTTTTGTTACTAAAAAGAAGTAAAGAGCCATTTTCTAATGGAATCCAACCTCTGCATGGCCCTCGGCGTTCTCTGCCTGACAAGTATATGATGGTCTTATTTCTTCTGACTCACTAATTTTATAATTTCAATATTTAGCTTTGATGGATGCAGTCTCTATTGTGGGAGTACAAATGTCAACTTCTGTGGAAGGATTAATGAAGTAGAGAGTGTTCGTCTCAACGTTTTTTATAACTCAGAGACCTCCTTAAGCTAGACTCTGGTTTGGAGAGAACCACCTAAGGTCGGGGTTATGGGAAGCAACACTGTCCACCTTCGAGCTCTCTATCTAGGTTCCATCAGGAGCAAACCAAGCATGGCCTTTCTCATCCTAAGAATTATGACTCTTTTCAGTGGAGACTCTCGATGTTTATGTTCATCTGTGCTTTACAGGAAATACTGATAAAATACTCAGACCAAGAAAATTTCAAGTATGTCTATGAGCTCCTTGTCTTTCATACAACTAGGAGCATATTACATACTTTCTCCTTTTGTCAGGGTATATACAGTGTCTAATACAACTAGACTGTCATGTCATTCTTGGCCATTAGATGTTGCTACATTGCACACTAGCCTCCGTATTGGAAAATGATCAGTTTGGGACTTGTGAATCTATAAAATAAATTCTTCTATTAATTTTTCAATTCTTTACATTTGGAATATTTAACAGGAATGTACTGAAAATAAGAAATGGCTACAGTTAGCCCCGTTGGTTAAGAGTGTCGTCCTGAAATGACAAGGTTGTGGATTTGATCCCTGGCTAGAACACATGTGGGAAGCAACCAAAGAAACAGGACTGAGTGGAACCACAAATGAATGCTTCCACTCCTCCCCTCTCCTTCCTCTCTCTGTTTATAAAATTAATTAAGTAATTAATTATGCCCTGGACCAATAGCCCGGTTGGTTGGAGCATTGTCCTAGAGTGCTGAGGTTGCTGGTTTGATTCCCTGGTTAGAGCACATACAGAAGCAGCTTGAATTTCCTGTCTTTCTATCTCTCTACCTCTCTCTAGGGAAAAAATAAAAAAAAAGAAAAGAAAAGAAAAAAATGGCTATAATAAAACAAAGTTTATCTATAAATTTTAATGTTATAGTCAGATAATTTATGCTTAGTCTTGTGGAGCAATGCTAGTTTTTATTAAATTTTTTTAAAAAAATGATACGTCTTCAAAAAACAAGGATATCTGTTTGACACAAATTACCATTTGAGAAAGAAACAGTAATTTCCTTTCTTGAAAGGGCAGGCAATTAGAGCTACAAGGACAGTTGTAGTTTAATGTTTTGACCTTCTCTTTAAAATTAGCAATGTTTAAAAATGAATTCTTTCATTTCCACTAAGATCACTCCTTAACACTGTTCCTGCTGTTACATTCCGTGATTCTGCTCTCAGCGTATTCACTCAGCTTTCTGGCTGCTCGTCTAGCTCCTCATCCTAACCTCTTCTTAGAAGTTGCCATTCCTGGAACTCTGTCTTCAGTTCTCTCTCCTCACCCTTTTCTCTTTCCCTCCCTCCCCACCCCTAAAATCAGCTTTAACATTATGGAATTGACTTGCCTTGTCCAGCCTTACTAAAGCTATCCAGGAAGTCAAGAGATTGATGTATCTTTCCCCCACACTCCTCAAATCTAACCTATTTCCAAGTCCATGACGTCTTTTTTCTAAGTATCTAAATTCTTTCTCTTCGTGTTCACTGAACATTTTTGGTTCACATTCTCATCATTTCCCCCAGCGTAAAGCAATGGCCTTCTGAGCAGTCTTGACTTTCTCTTCCAACCCGCTCTCTACAGTGCTGCCCATACCATCTTCCCGAACATAAAACTGATCTGCTAGAATTATTGTGGCGGCTTCCCAGTGGCTTGAAGGGCTTAGATTTCTGAGCTGTCATACAATGCCCGTCTTTTAATCATTTCTTCCGCCATACATGCGATTCTCAGAAGGTACCATGAGAACATTAAGCCAGTCAATGTTTGGGGTCCTTTCAATTTCCTGTGAATAAAATGTCATTTCTCCACCTTAGGCCTATACTGTTCCCTGGCCAACTCTTAGTCATGCTTAAATGCTGAGTTCCAGAATCACCTGTTGGGGAGGTCTTGCTAAAACCATTCTCTTCTAACTCAGTGCTTGCTAAATAGGTTACTCATTTTGTCCCATTGTTTTGAATAGTTAGACATCTTGCATTGAGACCAGAAATTTTACTGATTCCCTTTGGAGGAATTTGGTTACCAAGAAGGTTTTTTAATTTCATAGTCCATTATTATAATTTACCTGTGATTATGAGGGCAAATAAGTGCAAATACGTAATATCACCTTAGACTTCATTGCTTATACATGTTAATGTGAAAATATTGTGGTATTTTATGAAGCCTTAAATCTGATGGAATAGGATGTATAAAAACTGCCCAATTTGTTGATATACATGTGAAGTATACTGTCCCTCATAGAGGGTGGAAACTGATTGGGCATGTAGCTTACTAGCTCTGAACAGATAAATGGTGTTAGTTCCTCCTGCCGTAACAAAATGGATTTGACCTCCCTTATGTGTTCTGTTCAAAAATTACTGTTAAAAACTATGTGCTGGAGATATAAAGTGCTTTGCAAAAATGGGTGCATTTTATATAGCAAAACAGGAAGCAGTGACACTACATTTTAATGACACTTTATACTCTGCCAATGTACTTAGCCACAACTTCCTTAACTGCATAATCTAAAGTAAACAAAAATCATATTCCATTAGAGACACAATTCGACAATTGAATTTTTTTGGTGAACTTTTGGCATCCATTGAAAGAATTGGCTCCAACCCCAGAGAGGAGGTTAATCTTTTTAGGGCATCATTGCCTGGAAAGTGGAAGAAAGAGATGCCCAAGTCAGGGAATAGTAGTAAAAGCATTATCTCTAAGAGCTTGAATGAGGGGGCTAGTCAACAGTCATCATTTTTATGACCACATATTATTTAATTGTAAAGAAAAAGAAAGGATATTATTTACAAGGAAAGTTGGGTGGGAGGGGGGGATTACAAACAATCCCTTGGGCTGAAGCTTGGTATAATTAAATGATATAATATTTTACCTTTGTATTTAATAATTTCTTAAGGTCTTAGGTCAGATCTGTACAGAACAATATTGAATACCCCAAGGCTGGAGATATTTACTGTAACATTCACCTGGTTTGGAAATGGACTCTTCATTAGGTGAAATAATTGGTACATTCTTGTACACTAGTAAATATAGTAAGCTAACTATCATGTAGCAAGACAGGAAAAAAAATCAATATTAATCAGAGCAGACAAATGCTTCTAGTAATAACTGCAAACCCTCAAGCACTAGCTGTTCTCTTCAGTACTTTTGTTGTTATTGTTACACATTTTCTGCACCTGACACCAAATACTTCTCTACTATAAGATCTAACCTTTGATATCTTATTCTAATCGTCAGAACACCGAGCTCTGCCTCTGCGAGTCTTCCCAGGAAGAGTATGAAACTCTTTTCTTTAAATATCTTCAGCAGATATACATGCTATTTTCCTGCCTGGGTCTCCCAAGCTTAAGCTGATGGAAGGGTTTAGCACTGCTCTGATCACTCCCATCCCTTCCTGAAACCTCGAATGTTCAGTTCATAATTTGTACCTCTACCCTCCATTCCCCACTTGTATAAAGATATGACTACAGGTTGCATCTTCCCATTTTTATAGCAAACAGAGACACCCCTACCTCCTCCCGATACTAACTAAGGCTGTACCAGTTCCTGGTATATTATAGAGGCAGTAATAATAGCTAACCTTTTTGTTATAGTGCTTATTGCTATATATGTACTAATGCTGTCCTGAGTTCTTTACAGTCATTAATTAACTCTTCATAAGGATGCTGTAAATAGACACTATTATTGTACTGTTTTACAGATTCAGAAATGGAGATACATAACAGTAATTCACCCATAGACAAACAAATCCTGCATGTGCAGAGTGGCTGGGATTCAACCCCAACAATCGGACTCCATGCTGCTTTTTTATTCTACTGCTTGACTCCTTGCTTATTACCTGGGCAACGTGGGCACCTTAAGGTTATTTAGTCATTCATTTCCCTTGTCCAAAACAAATATTTTTAAAAGAATAAAAATAAGTCCTACCTTAGAGGATAGTGGTTAGAATTAAATGAGACAACATAGATAAAGTTTTCAGCTCAGTTATTGATACATAGTAAGTAATCGTGTTACTATTATTATTACTCTCATGTGACAAAGAAATGACAGGTGAAGGAATTAAGTAATAAAGAGCCATAACTCAGAATCGCTAAGTCGATCATTCCCCACTCCATTATTTCTGTTGAGAAACTCATTTAGAAAGAACAGATTCAGTTGTCTAGTTTGGGCTCTTTCCTGAAAGCATTGTGTGTAAGATCCAAACATCCTCATGCCTTTTCCATCAGCTTAAAGAAAAAGATATTATAACAAGAAAAGATGAAATTTTTTATTATAGCAATTATACCACTAAATTAGAAATTTAAAAATATATAGGATAATCCATGGAATGTTATACATTGTCAAAACTGCCAATATTTCCAAAACATACACTATAAGAAGAGTGGAAGGGAGACCTACTTCTTCATTTTTTCAGCGTTCATACCCTGCTTTTCTCTTTATTGCATTCTGAGATTAACATTATATCATTATTTTTCATCATCGCCTTAGCCTTGTGAGCTTTAGATGCAGCTAATGTTATGGTAATAACTGCTACAATTTGCAATTTTCAGTTGTATTAGACCTTGATTTATTTTTTTTAACTATCCTGTATCACCATCACTGATTTTACATGCAGATAATAAGCAACTTAATGGTTTTTATAAATGAGATTATCAGAGCAGGAAAATCAATACCAGAAAAAATTTTATTATGAACAGCAAAAATAGAGTCATTAAAGTAATTGTAAATAATCAAACATCAAATGAATTTATTAATTTGAAACTACTGTTAAAAATATTATCATTCAAAACCTGTCTGTATTCTCCTTTTTAAATTTCACTATACTTTTTAAAAATTGTATCCTCCCCCCCTTTTTAATTAAAAATAGCATACTTGGGACCACTGTGGCGCTCGCTCTTCAGAACGCTTGCCTATATTTAACACAAACCTTCCCTTTCCCAGTAATTGGAAGTGATATAAAATCAGGTTCCAGAAGGGAATCCATCACATGTCTCCTGAAAGGTCAGTTTATTAAAGTTTTGTTTGTTTGCTTTGGTTAAGTGGGCCCTAGAGATTCATCAGCTGCTAGGAATATAAAGTAGACCAACAGACCATGAAATGGTGTATCTTTTCTCAAATCTTTTCCTCGATATGTTTCCACTGCCCATCGCAGTCCTATAGCCCCACCCCCTCCAGGCTCTTTCATCTTCCCTCAGTGACCCTAATGCAAAGCTCCTCTGCTTGTCAGCGTCCTGTTCCTTCTCTGGTGTGCTACTCCGCCACTTGATCAACGTTGGGTAAGCATCAAGTCTGCAGGGGTGCTGCGCACAGTGATAAATGGGGGGGGGGGCAGCCCTCCCCTCACAGAACTTAGAATATAGTAACTTGTCACTGACTACCTTCTATCATTTGTTATTTTTCAGGTGTCTGTGTCTTACTTAGGGCAAAAAACTACAATTTAAAATTATTTTGTTTTCTGTCTACCTTTCACCTCGTAAGTGCTCAAGGCATATGAATGAACAAAGAGACTCACTATTCAGGGCAGAACAATGTTTGGGCTCTGTTACCGCCCTCCTAAGCCAGAGTGAGCTCCTATGGGGCCCGGTAAGACCATTGTCCTATGTCACTGGGATACTTTCCTAGCTCAGGCAGTGGATGACCTTGACATATGATGAAATATATTATGTATTTCACTACATACCATGAAGAGTTAGATGCTAATTTCTAAACTATAATTAGGTTCCTTAGTCTTTTTCTCCCAAACAGACATAGTTTTATTCAGAATTACTGATGGACAGACCTAGACCACAGCCAATAACTTCTCCCAAATTTTATTTTATTATTTCTTCCTCTTTCCTCCTCCATGTAGAAGAAAAACAGGAAAGAGAGAGAGAGAGAGGCATGAGAAGGGATAAGCATGCAATATCCACCTCCAATACTGCTTTAGTGTGGGCAAAGAATGAAGTTTCCCTCCACCCCCACTCTACAAATGAACACATGCACAGACATGTGTGTGCACACATACATACATACATGCAAGCAAGTGTATGGCCACACACTTGTATACACAGGCACACAATGCACATCTGGACATATGTCCACACTCATATGTTCTACAAACAGCTGGCAGATCAGGCCTCAGTGTTCCTGGGATCGTACACCCGTGAGTAGGCAGTAGTTTTCCTAGCAACCAGGCTAGAGGCTCTCCAGGAAGCTGCCTCCTCGGGACTAGGGTGCAGAGTGCTGACCCAGGGCTCCTCACCACCCCTCTCCTATACTCTGAAAACGCTGGGTTAATATTATCATAATAACAGAGATAATGTTTTCTGTGGACCCACCCTCAGCCTCTTAACTTTTGCTTACCTTTTTAGCCTGTTCTATAATATATCATCCTGGCTATTCTGTAGAAGGGAAAGAAGTGAACTTCTGCTATGTGTGTGTTGGGACGAACTTCCCCATTCATAATTCGTGATTCTAATAGTCTGCAGTCATAGGCTGCATTTCTACGTCATTTCTAAAGTGGTGTTCGAGATGGGCAGCTCCAGCTAGTTAACAGTCTGCCCCCAAAAAGAGAAAAGAGAGGGGAGAGAGAGACAGAGAACAGATAAAAGGAGGTAGGGAGGGAAGGGGGTAGGAGAGGAGAAAGGGAATGGGAGAAAGGAGAGACGAGAGGGAGGGAGGGGAGCTCTGGAGAGCAAGGAAGTAGAAACAGAAGGAGAAATAAGGGAAAAAAAGAAAATATTTATAGTTCCCCACTCTATCAATTCTCTCCCCTTCCCTACCACTTGTTTGAAGACAAGGCTTTAAGCAGAACCCTTGGAGGAGGTGGGAGGGGAGGTTAGGCAGCTAGTAACACTCAGGGCTGCTTGCGGCCACCTCCTCTTCCTCTGGCCGAGAGGCAGCCAGGGTGATGCCGAGGACCCAGAGGGCAATCCCTTACCCACTTGGCGCTAGGTGGGGCAGCCAGGGTGATGCCGAGGACCCAGAGGGCAATCCCTTTCCCACTTGGCGCTAGGTGGGGCAGCCAGGGTGATGCCGAGGACCCAGAGGGCAATCCCTTACCCACTTGGCGCTAGGTGGGGCAGCCAGGGTGATGCCGAGGACCCAGAGGGCAATCCCTTACCCACTTGGCGCTAGGTGGGGCAGCCAGGGTGATGTTGAGGACCCAGAGGGTAATCCCATTCCCACTTGGCGCTAGGTGGGGCAGCCAGGGTGATGTTGAGGACCCAGAGGGCAATCCCTTACCCACTTGGCGCTAGGTGGGGCAGCCAAGGTGATGCCGAGGACCCAGAGGGCAATCCCTTTCCCACTTGGCGCTAGGTGGGGCAGCCAGGGTGATGCCGAGGACCCAGAGGGCAATCCCTTTCCCACTTGGCGCTAGGTGGGGCAGCCAGGGTGATGCCGAGGACCCAGAGGGCAATCCTTTACCCACTTGGCGCTAGGTGGGGCAGCCAGGGTGATGCCGAGGACCCAGAGGGCAATCCCTTACCCACTTGGCGCTAGGTGGGGCAGCCAGGGTGATGCCGAGGACCCAGAGGGCAATCCCTTACCCACTTGGCGCTAGGTGGGACAGCCAGGGTGATGCCGAGGACCCAGAGGGCAGTCCCTTTCCCACTTGCGCTATGTGGCCACCTCTCACTGAAAACTCAGGTGGAAGATACCTAGTTAGCTAATTGATAGGATTTTTCTCTGAGCCTCCCCATAACCCTAGATAGGAAAGATGTAGTTCACAGTGTGTATTTGAGGAAACTGTGGCTTGGAGAAGGTAAAGGGTGCATTACTAGTTGGTATATGTTGCAGAGCAGGTTTTCTGTTTCATTAATTTTACTTTAAAAGGTTCTATTTGTCGAGTAGTAAGAAGGTTCATAGAAGTGAATGATAATTAACTCAAAAATATGGTTTAAACTTACAAAACAAGACAAAAATATTTTATTTAGTAAAGGATGTTTTACAAAAGCTCACAGGGCCCCATGTAAAGAGAAAAAAGAAGAGGGGCTGAGTGTGTTTTGCAGGTGAGAAGAAAGTGGAAAGGCCATAGGGAAACAGTCTACACTTACCTGGCCAGTGCGGCAGCTACTCACCACAGGTGGCTTTTCTGCTCTTGAAACATGACAAGTCTGACTTAAGGTGTGCTGTGAGTATATAAAATGCTTACCTGTTTTAAAGAGTTAGTATAAAAAAAAGATATCTAAAACATCCCAACAGTTTTTATATCGATTATATGCTGAAATAATATTTCAGATAGGTTGGATTAAATGAAATATATTGTTAAATTAATTTCACCTGTTTCTTTTATCTCTTTAATGTGGCTAATAGAAAATTACAAGTTACACATGTAGCTCCTCTCATAATTCCACTGGACAGCACTATTCTAGACCATAGGTTTTCAAACTGGGTTCCTAATGACCCTGAACTTCTTCCTAGGGTAGCAGCCAGAGACCAGGAAAAAGGGCCAAGATCAGTTCCATCAGAGAAACCCCCCTATTTGTTTGCTTGTCAAATCAGGTTTCTGACTATGAACTTCTTTGAAGTAAAGAATCAGCCACCAAAATGGTGGGCAGCTCTTGTCCGGGAACATTCTCCATCCACTCTAAAGATATTCTCCATTCCCTGTCTCTACACCACGCATTAACCAACGGGGGCAACTAGACCTTCCTGCCATTCCCAGCAAGATGGTAGCAGGCTTCTTTTCTTCTTGACTCTTTTGGGGGTTCATCAAAGGTTTATTTGTTAGTGAAATTTTACCCTTTTTCTATAAGTTGTAGAAATTTATTTGCAACGAAATGTCTTCTAAGTATTCCTAATTGATAGCACAGAGGGCCAAGTTACAGATGGTCTTTATTAGGAATTCTTTTTCCTCTGGAAAATGTAGACCTCTTCCCCCTACCCCCTTAGCAACAGAGCTTGGAGGATGATTGAGTGGTCTCTTGTGGAAATACGTATTTACCTATGTAAAGATCAGTTTCAACTCAGCACATTCTTCTTCAACCAGTGAACGGACCTGTAACCCCTAAGGAGTGTTGACGTCTCTTCAGCTCATAACTTTGTGTGCATGTTTGGAGGAATGTGTGTGTGTGTGTGTGTGTGTGTGCACACGTACACACACACACATATTGTTTAGCAATGAGTCCAGCTGCTAACTTAGAAAAGAGCTTTTTAGCTACATTGTAAATTTTATTTTCTTAAGAATAAATGATCCTGACCATTTTAATCACCGCTCCAAAAAATAAAATTAACACATGGTCACCTACCTGAAGTCACCTACCTGAATATATGCTACGAATTAAATTTGAGAATGATCGAAGTAAAGAGAGGGAAGGCAAGAACAAGTGGCATGTTGTGAAAAAGCCATTGATTTCCCTGACACTAATTGTAACCAAAAATAGCGATGGAACCAAAAGGGGCATTTGTATGTGTTTGTTGTCAGAGAGTAGATACAGGGACCTAAGATACAAGACAGATGGTTCTTGGTTAGAATATCGTCTCTGCTTGAAGCCTACAGTTTTCCTTCCTCTGTGACCTTTCTACTTGGTCTTCCAAAAAGCCTGTTAATTTCACTTTGATAATTCTTATACTACATCTCATGGAAAGGAGACATTCTGATGTGAGAAAGTTTGCTTATCATTAGCTGAATCCATTTTGCTGCAAAATGTTAATCCATAGATCACCCCATATTGAACGAGGGAGCATAACTGAGAACATGCTAGATCAAGTAATGTTTTCCTCATGTGTCTTTTTTACCTCAGGCAGATGTGCATACTTGGTGATAGAACATAATTGACACATGCCTCCCTCAAATGTGGGTTTTATACATTTCTCCATGATCAAAGAGGAAAGAATTCTATCTTGAAGTTACAGATAAAACATTTATTTTGCCATCATCTTTATAAAAGCAAGAAGTTTCAGATAAGGCGCACCCCATCGTCTGTGCACTGTCTTCCTTCCTTCCTCTCTTCGTCCTTTCCTCCCTCTTTCCCTCTATGCCTCCTTCCCTTCCTCCCTCCCTCATTCTCTCTTTCTCTTCTTCCTTCTTCCCCTTTCAAGGCAACAGTACTAAACATTGTGGGAATTGTAGATATAAATAAGATTCTCTTCTAGAATTTATGTTCTGTTGTAGTTTCAGTTCGATATGACTATAAGCGTTAGTAGCCTTGCCACTAAATAAGTCATTTCCAGATAGCTATGCCTGGGGACATGGTAGGGAGTTGCAGGAACAGACAGCTAATGTCTACCATGTCCACTGGCTTTTATTTATCTTCAAGGATTACCATCACACTCTCTAAAAGTCCCTGCTCTCGGGGATTAGTTATGGTAGTTGTAGAATTGTCAGACATGTTAATAGTCTTTTTGCTGGGGGTGTACGTTTAACATATAACATGGCTCTAAGTCCTACCTATCATTGTAAACCATGCGTTCCCATGTGTCCTACTGAAGAGCAGTGAGTTGTAGTTGGGAGGGCATTGGCACCAAGGGGCAGGAGACTTGAGTTCTGTACTTGGCTATTTCACCAACACGTGGGGTCACCTTGTCAGAGTCACATAACTTTTCAGGTTTAAAGGTGTCATATTTTATAACTAACTTAAATTTGGTTACCATAATTCTTCTTCCAAACTCTATATACCCAGGGCTCTATGAACAACAGTTAATATCGATTTCAATATCAGAATATATAGCAAGCTGGTGACCCCTAAACTCCATTTTGCCTATGACACTGGGTTTAGAGTCCTTCTCTTTGGTTAAGAATATTTCTTTAAGAACTAGTATAGTATTAGTAGAAAATTTTACATAAGTGAGAATATATGTGAATGTGACAATCATACCGTTTGTCCATGAGTTTATTTTTTGAGAAGAGTGAGAGAAAAGAGGTATATATAATATATATGAGCAGATTAATTATAGGAATTGGTTCATTAGATTATGGAGACTGAGAAGTTCGCAATTTTCTGTCTACAAGCTGGAGGACCAGGAAAGTGGTGGCATGATTCAGTCTGAGTCCAAAGGCCTGAGAATGAGGCGGGAAGATGGTGTAAGACCCAGTCCTAGTCCAGAGACTGGAGAACCCGAAGAGGATGGGTGTCCCAGATAAGCAAATAGACCAAACTCGCTCTTTGTCTTCTTTTTTATTCTCTTCACTCCTTAAGTAGATTGGACCATGCTCACCACATCTCTTCTTGGAACATGCTCATAGACACAGCCAGCTATCTGAGCATCCTTTAGTCTAAGCTGACACATAAAATTAACCATCACAATCTGCAAGTCAATGTACAGTTATTTCTTGGGCCTTTATCCTTAAAAACTATAGAAAGACTGTGTTCCACTTCTGACTCTTGGACTCGCTGCTCTTGTTTTCCCAAAGGGCTGCATTTGTGCTACATGACTTAAATGTCTTCCTTTCTTCTCTCTTCATTTCTTTCCTATACCTGCCTTCAACCTCCACTTAAACCAGTAAAAAACTTGTTGCATAGTCAGCTCTCCCTCGAGAGATAGTCCGATCTAGTTGCTGACTTCCACGGCCTGCTGAATTCGGGAGGCATTCATTCACTCGTTCGTTTGTTAACCAAACGTGCTAAGAGCCTGTTATTTCCTAGAAATAATATTACCTGGGAAATGATCATTAATAATCCATAGTCTTTGCTCTTAAGGAACTTATTTCATGATGGAAAATGTAAATAATAAGCTATCATTATGTTACAGTGCACAGTAACCCATAAGAAGAGAAGATATGTGTTTGTGGTGGTGGTGGGGTGTAAATCCCTTGGTTCGGTGAAGAACAATGACCACTTAGAGAATGAAGATGCCGATTCAGGTCTACATGCTTGCTCTTCAACCATTTGGGGATTATTTTAAGAAACACTTTAAGGGTTGGCTCCTTCATTAGTGGAACAGTTTTATTAAACTCTTTGCTCTAAATTATTTTTAAATGTAACCTAACCTTTTATAATTTTACCTAACCTGTATCATTTTTTTTGAATCTCATTGTTAGCTTTTTTTGTGGCTGTTCCCATATTTTCCAAGACAGTGATATCCTAATTAGATACTTCTACAGACAATTTCAAGTTTAAAAGAAATCTAGCCAAATTTATGATTGTCAGTGCAAATACCCGTGACCATTCAACATCATAATCTAGTGAAAAAAATATCTGTTTGAAAGTATCTGTGCAACTTGAGATTTATTTTAGCTACTAAGCAATAATAATGTGCTGACTCTGAGCATGATTTTCAATTTCGGCATATTTGCATTCTTTGTATGTTTCTATGTACTTCAGGTCCTTGAATGAATGTTCATAGTATTAGGGACATATATTATTTAGATATTGTCACAATTCCAATATGATATTTATATGTTAGAAAGCTTGTGCAGCCTGACCAGGTGGTGGCGCAGTGGATAGAGCATCGGACTGGGGTGCAGAAGACCCTGGTTCAAGACCCCGAGGTTGCCAACTTGTCACGGGTTCATCTGGTTTGAGCAAAACTCACCAGCTTGGACCCAAGGTCTCTGGCTTGAGCAAGGGGTTACTCGGTCTGCTGAAGGCCCGTGGTCAAGGCACATATGAGAAAGCAATCAATGAACAACTAAGGTGTTGCAGCGAAAAACTGATGAATGATGCTTCTCATCTCTCTCCGTTCCTGTCTGTCTGTTTTTATCTGTCCCTCTCTCTGACTCTCTCTGTCTTTGTAAAAACAAACAAACAAACAAAAACAACAAAAAAATGTGTGCATTTGAAATAAATGTTTTGGCATCAGTTAATGTTTGCATTGACTATAAATCATTTATTAGGTAGACTTTTGTTAAAGTTGAAGTGCTAAGGTTAATCTACCTATTTTTATTTTTTTTTTACTCTTTGGTTATTGGAGATAATAAAGGTTTGCTCTGATGAGAGCACTAATACTACTTAAGGATTTTTTTTTGTTTACATAATAAATATTTTATTCACTCACTTCCAGTTTTGATAATGTAGCCACTTGCAAGTACCTACTATTACTGTCAAGTTATATGTAGTTATTTTCAGTATTGGTGTTCAAGTGATATGCATTAATAAATCTTTCTTTTCATAAATGAGGTTAATGAATACCTATGTCAAGAATAGCTGGTTTAAAATAGTCTGGTTCATTTATTTTGGATATAATTGTCAAGTTAGTGTTCTACTTGCTTTAAAATAACAAAGGGCACCCTGAACAGAGAGCTCAGTTGGTCAGAGCATCATGCCAAAGTGCAGAGATTGCTGGTTCAATCTCTGCTCGGGGCACATGCAGGAACAAATCTGTGTTCCTATCTCTCTCCCTCTTCCTTCCTCTCTCTCTAAAATCAATAAAGTAAGCGTTAAAAAATGAAATGAAATAAAATAACAGAGAACTTTATGAAGGTGTTTTGGGCATGTTATTTCTGATGGAGAGTGTGGACTTCCCCTTCACAGCATCTACCCAGGGATTTAAAGAAGACTCTTCTTGTAAAGTTATCATCATGGTGTCACATCAAACCTTTCCTCCCAAGATATATTTATGGATGCTTTAACTTATTCTTTCCATGCTGCTTCCACTTGGTCTGCTCTTGTTCTTTTATATTCTTTCCATTTCTAGTTATGTTGCAAAACTCCAGCTACATGGAAGATATTCCCATGGGAAAACAAAAGTTTATTTCTATCACATCTAGTTCTGGCAGTCACAGTGTGTGTGATATAGCTTCTCAGGCCTGCTGGTGTCCTAGTTTAACCAGCATTGACTTGTACTGATTTCAAGCAACTTGATGGATAATCCATTTCACTGTTTTGTATCTCAGTGTGAGCATGTAGCAAATCAGTTAATACTAATTGCTCCTGCTTAATTTGCAAGAATTCTGAAAGGATGTATATAATATAATGTTTTGCCATGGGCTTTGTCTCTCCTAAGGGGAAAGCCATGAGCAAAACTCAAGTGAGAGTAGAATTCTACAGACTCAACCTGTAAGTAACTGCTCTCTGTTGAATTATAGTGAGTTTCCAAATAACCTTGTCCCAGATGACATGGAGGGAAGCTCCCTGGCTGAGCCAGCGTTAGACCTCTCCTTCTTCATTTTACCTCTTACACAGGAAAGACCATAACAAATGAAGCAGATGTTCCTGGGAAAAGAAGTCTGGAAGGAATCCAGAGATTTGAGGGTGGAGGGATAAAATTTAACTAATGGTCCAGTGAAATGTGCACTGCCCTAAATAGGGTTGTAGCTCAGGTAGCTTCTACCAATATGTAAAATGTATAAAGTTAACTTGAAGTTTATTGAACATCATTTTGTTTCAGGCTGATGCACCAGAAACAGTCAAACTTGAAGCACTTCTTGACACAATAATAATAATTTATATTTATATAGAACGTATGTAACTTTGAATGTCAGTTCATCATCCAAGAGGTACGTTAAGGCAAGTAGTAATCCATTTTAACATTGAGGACAATAAGATTTTTTTGTGGGAGTAAAGTCACCAACCTTAGAGCTAAGAGGAATAGATCATATGCAGTATTATTGAATCAAGCTTCAAAAATATGAAAGTATGAATTAATTCTTAAAAGGAGAATTTTAGTGGTTTGGCCTTAGTTTAGTTCTTTGCTACTGACAGTATGGTCTATGGATCAGCAGCTTAGAGGAGTACCCGGGAGCTTGTTAGCAATGACCTCAAAACTGACCTCGGGCTTAACAAATAAGAATATGAGTGATAACCGCTTCTCAAAGTGATATGCATACAATTAAAAGTTTGGGAGATATTAGGTGGTAAAATATAAAGTTAATTTTAGTTTATGGTGTGGCAGATCTGCCAAGAAAAATTAAGTGAGCACAGCCCACATTGGTAAGCATGTGGTATCAAGACAAAGAAAGTAACTGTTGCCTGAGCAGGTGGTGGCGCAGTGGATAGAGCGTCGGACTGGGATGCGGAAGGACCCAGGTTCGAGACCCCGAGGTCGCCAGCTTGAGCGCGGGCTCATCTGGCTTGAGCAAAAAAGCTCACCAGCTTGGACCCAAGGTCTCTGGCTCCAGCAAGGGGTTACTCGGTCTGCTGAAGGCCCGCAGTCAAGGCACATATGAGAAAGCAATCAATGAACAACTAAGAAGTAAACTAATGATTGATGCTTCTCATCTCTCTCTCCGTTCCTGTCTGTCTGTCCCTGTCTATCTCTATGTAAAAAAAAAAAAAAAAAAAAGAAAGTAACTGTTCTGGTTACTTTGTTTGATTAAAGGCACTGTACTTGGAGAACACATGACCGGGATGGTAAGGCAGCTCAAACCAATTTCATACAAGGAATAATTTCAGAAATTGGAAACATTTGACCTGAAGAAGAAGAAACAGGAGAGCTATAATAACCGTGTTCAGGTGTTGGAAGGGACGTCCCTTGGAAGAGGGGTGAGAGGAAGGCAGAAATAAAGCAATTAGTAATGAACAGAGACAATAAATTGGGACAAATTATCTCTGCTAATATAAAGACGAACTTTGGAACAACTAGATGTGTCCCAAAATGGGTCTCCCTTTCTCTGTGAGCAGAGAGTTATATCGTTGGAGGTTTTCAGGGAGAAACTGGAAAGCGACTGATTAGAGTGAGTCTTGCAAGTGCTCTCCAAGCGCTTTGTACCTCACCCTTGTGACACTTGTCACACTGTTACTGTGATTGAAAAATAATCTTAAAGAGGATTGTGCATTTGTTTCATCTAGGCAAGGGACTGTCTGCTTTAGTCACTGACTGTTCTACCCTCCGTCCCTAGCACAGTGTCAGACGGAAAATGTTTTCTGTGTGATTAATAAAAGAAAGGAATAGATGGGAGGGATGATTGAAAGATGTATTCATGAGTATATTTAATCAATATTTACTGATTGCCTTTGACATGCCGGGCATTCACATAGGTATTAGGGACACCTAAGTGAAGAAAAAACAGAGTAATATTCCAGCTCTAAATGATATGTTCCCATGGGATTGTATAGCCCCAAGAATTTATAAGTACCTCTGCAGGAAGAGAACGAAGACCACGAATCAGACATCTTTAGCAGAGTAGCACATCTTTGATGAAGTTAACACCTTCAGAATATCTTACAGCTCAACCAGACCAACATGAAGTATTGAGAAGTTGAGATGAAATGGAGATCTCACTTCCCAGAATTAAAATTACCTTGGATGTGAAGTTAAAACCCTTAGGTGCGATAAGGCTGGTGAAAAGCTTGGACAAATTACTGAAACTTTGGAGATCGTAAGACTCCAAATGGGAACAATATGAGGCAGGGCGACATTTGTATCTGTATTACCAGAGAATTGTGGGGACTTCGCTCTAATTTCAGTGTCGGTGTTTGATTTTGTGATTTGTTTGATTATAACATGGTATTATAAGTAGTATATTTATGTTTAGTATTAGAACTATTTTTGACCTAAATTTTTTACCTGAAATGCTTTCTTTCATGTGACTTACTATATACTCTTTGAGTCTTATTCCATCCAGGTGCCAACATATTTTTTTTCTCATCACCACACATCTTTGATTTTATAATGCAAGTCCGTAGGAAAACAGGATTCATTTAACAGAAAATTGCTTTTCACAATCTTTTCTGGAATCTCTTTTGTCTGTTACCCAGGCGATATCTATATTATTACTTTGTCTTCAAAAGCTTTTACCAATTTGGCAACACAGAATGACTAAATTTCTTCTCTTTCATCTGGCTTTTCATTAGTAAGGAAACCCCCCAAATTCATTGCTATCGGCCTTTCCCTCCATGCTACATCTCATGTGTCTGAATTCTATTTATAATAAATATCCTCGTTACCATGAAGGTCATTTCAGTTCCCTATATTACTTCAGTTTCTAATGAAAGCAATGCCAAATGGCCAGACGGATAAAGTTCCCCCGTCAGCCCCCCTAAGAAAGCTGTCCTGTCAAATATCTCCTAATTGCCCTCAATGAATCAGTGTCATGCTCAGTCTTATCTCTGGCACCTTCCCCAGCTTTCTGCTGATAGCCAATAACACGTGCTCTAAGCATGAAGGGGATAAAAATGGTGTGACTCTTAGAGCCAGCCGGAGAGCGGAGTTAGAGAGCTGCAGAGGTCCCTTCCTTTCATGCTCCTGACATGATTTATCTTGCCAATTTGCCTTCAGACATGGTTTGCTCTCGTTGCTTCAAACATTTAACTTTGGATCCTACAGGGACACTTGTACTCCTTCAGTTGTTTCTTCTGCCTTACACGTAGGTCCTGTGTCAGGACATCTTGTATTAATCAGCCTTCGGTGGTAACGTTAGGCAAGTAATATAATCACTTTCTCTGACCATCTGTAAAATTAAGAAGTAACTACAAAGCATCTGACACATTCCTCATAAAAGCACAGTCCAGCCACCCTGGCCTGGCTCGCAGCTGCGGAGAACAGCGTGCTTGTGTGTGAGCCTCTGGAGCTGTTTTCTTTTCTATCCTTGGACCCCCTGCCTTCTTGACCACCCCTATATCTCCTCTGTCTTTCCCAAAACAGTCCCCTCCACATTCACCCCCAAGGCCTGACCCTACTCCTCACACCTGCTCTGGTCCCATGTAATACAGGATGTTTTAATATACTATGGACTTGGAAGAGAAAGGAAATTGAAGTTGCCAGCCATGAACTTTCTTTTCTTTTCTTCTGTTTTAAATGGGGAAGAACAGCACCAACAGCGAGAAGGATATTTTCTTTGTGGCAACAGGAAATGGTGGAGGGGGTGAAGGAAAGGGCACTTAAGAAATCAGAGCTTCTGGCAGACACACAGTGTTTGATCTTCTAATGGTGGTGTTGCCACTGGGCCTGATGTATTTTTTAACATGGGAGATGGTGAGAAATCAGAGCTTTGGAGGTGGGAAATGTGTTCTTTGGTGTTGTTTTGTGTGGTAACACAGGAGAGGCCACAGAGACCCGTTGCCGTGGAACTATCAAAAGGAAGAGAAATAGAGGCCTGTTGATATGGAGTAAATGAGACACACAGAAACATATTAAATGAGGACCTAGCGGTGATACTCCACAGAGGGAGGCAAGCAGGCATGACACTGGAGGAAGAGTGACAATGGATCAGTGAAGTGGTTTCCAAGCTGCCATCTAGTTGTGCCCAGGTTGTGGGCAACTCACAGACCATCAACTCAGGACATCTCCTTCTTGGGGTGACTCTGGACAGAAGACTCACAAATACCACCTGTTTCAAGTGGGCCCTGATTTTGTATGTCTAACTTCTGATCTTCTGTGAGTGTATTTTAGGAAATACTGAACGCAGCCTTTCACGCCACCGCTGACAGATGAGCACTCGGGTTCTCACCCAGCGGCACGGCTTGGGAGCCACTGGCTCTGTTTATGCGGTGTTGCCATGTGGCTTTTCCAGGCAATGCTCGGGTATTCATTAGAAAATTTGAGACATTTTGTAATTACTTGGACTCTAGGTAAAATTGTATGTGTGCATTGGATCCGGAAGAGTATACCAAAGAACCAAACTAAAGAAAACACTCTGAGTTCTAGAAAGAGATCTCAAAAGATTTTATCCGAGACTTAAATATCCAGGAATTTGATCTTTTTAAGTCTTTCTCCCCCTGATAGTATTTAACAATTGTTTGACTTTTCATATTCAAAAGGAACCATTTTTCATATATTTTTCAAAACCTCAGCTCTTAAAGGTATTAACTACCAATGAGAGGCATCATCAGCAAAGAGTTGAAAACAACTGGTTTTGTTGGGTGTTTTTATATGAAATCAGATGTTATCTCCCCCAATTCCATACTCCCAAGTATCACCCCTCCCTCCACCTCCTCAGGGATTAGAAGAATTTGAACTAGAAAAGGCCCGGGTTCAAAGAAACTGAGCACAACAGACAATGAAGGAGGGCTGGAACCAGGGAAACATATGCAAATCTGAAATATATAGTTCCGTTATATGCTTTCCAGAGACAAATTCTCTGGAGAAACTAAATAGTCATAGGAAAAAGAACTACAGATACTAACAGGGGGAGATGATCAAACAACACACCTGGCTTAGCACCTAATTGTGCGACAGTGAAGTGTACTAACCATCAAGACCTGCACATGTCTACAGGAAGTCCGCTTGGCCATTCAGTGGCACATTAACACATGAAGGAACATCCGTGAATCTCCAGATACATGAGGAAGGCTTCTCACAGAAAAGGTACTAACATAAACAAAATTAAAAATAGATGCATGCATTAAGAGGAAAAAAGAAACAACGGGAAGCCAAAAAGTCATCAAATAATTATAAGGCAAGAAACATTATCAGGCACGGAGACTCAAGCAGGTTTTCTCTCATGTGCCCATTCTCAGGATTTACTGAAGGATACGCTTCACCAGATGAGGGGGTATAAATCAAGAAGGAGGAAGGCAGCAGGAACAGGAAGCAAGCATCCAATACAGAAGAGAACAAAGGGAAAGCTTAGAACCGCTGGGACGGGCAGGGCCCCTGACTGCCAGGACCAGCCCGAGAAGACGGCAATATGAGCGAAAGGAGGAGTGATGGCTCCACAGAAGGAAATGGAAATGACAAATCTGGGGATTTGATGGCAATGTCGGAGTGATCACAAAGCATTAGAAACAATATACAAACTATGCAAATTTTTAAAAGAAGCAACAATTCATTTTAGGGGAAAATGAACAAGAAAGAAGAAAGGATCATTAGTATATAACTTGGCTCAGAATGGAGCAATGTTCACAGGGTTATAATAATATAAGCATTAAACTGAGTATTGTTTTAAGCCAAATTGTGGCATCACTGTATTAGGAGTAAGGGAGTATTTACGAGGGTGAGGAACATAGTTAAATTTTTGTTTGTCATCACATAAGAACATCACATAGGGTCTCAAGTTTATTTATCAAGAGATAACTTTATCAGCTCATTTTCTAGAAGTGTGGGTATCAGCTAAAAGATCTCAACAGGGTTGCCCAAGGAAGCTGGCCTCAGAGAGGACAAGGGAGATATGGCTTTTAAAATTGTGAATTACATGTATATATTATTTTCATGAAATCTTTTCCAAATTAAAAAAATACCATATTTTTTGCTCCATAAGATGCACCTGACCATAAGACACACCTAGGGTTTTAAGGAGGAAAATAAGAAAAAAAAAATATTCTGAACCAAATGGTGTGTTAAAATATTTAATAAGATACCATATTTTTCGCTCCATAAGACACACGGGCATTTCCCCCTCCACTGTTGGGAGGAAAAGAGTGCATCTTATGGAGCGAAAAATACAGTATATGTTTATGTTAAAAACTTACATAAATGCAGATTCCTGGCTTCCCCTAAAGTTAAAGGGTCTGGCCCGAGAGCCACACTCAGTCCAACAGCACGTCTGGCCCCTTTTAGCTGAGTGGACACTCCCCAGCTTGCCACCGCACCCACCTGGCCCCACCATAGCTGAGGCTAAATGTCAGAAGTTATTCTGCCTTGTGATTACGCTGTCAATTTACTCGTTGCAGAGTGAACAAGAGAAATAAGTGTGTGTGCATGCCTCCGATCGAAGTGGGACAACGACAGAGACTCCGGGAGGCCTCTGTGTTGCCCCTGGCCTGCTGTACTACGTACGCTATCTGCCTGGCTTTCGAGCCGTTGACGTTTTCTGCCTAAAGTCCCTGCTGATACACTACAAGCTTTTTAGCTCTGTTGTGAGCCCAGACACCATCTTCCATATGGTCGCCGTTTTTATAAGTTTTATAAACTTCGTTGCCCTGCAGCTCTTTCCTCTCCAGCTTACTGTCTCCAAAGCTCTGATTTTTCATTTCTCTGATCATCCGCACACACCCTTGCTCCCCTCCACACAGTGAGGGCCTGATCAATGAGGAATGACTGTCTGCTGATTACTTCACAGCTCCCACCGCTTTATTTCAGTTCACGCATCCTGGTGTCCTGCTTTCTTTTTAAATAGTGCCATTATCCTGATGGCTAATGCTCCATGGGTGGCCTCCTGTGACTCCTGTGTATTTTTCTACCTTGGTTGAACACGGTGAATACATTTCCATCTTGTATTTATGCACTGGGGTTTTCTTCCTAAGTGCTGTGCCCTCCACTTATTTCCATTAAATTTCACATTTCTTATTCAAAACACTTTTCCAAATTGGTCAAAGTAGGTTTTAATTTTTCTACTGCTGTCAAAGGTGCTGGTTACCTCCCTTTGAATTGTTGTAATTATCACACTTTGTAATGATGCTATTTTGTCATTTAAGTCATTGTCATTAAAATATGAAATAATATAGACCGTATGGCCAATCTCTGCAGAATATTAGAAAGTGTTCAATTTAAGACTACCTGTGCATCATTGAAAATGGTGTTTAAAAAAAACAAACAACTTCATGTGGCCCTGGCCAGGTAGCTCAGTTGTTTAGAGCGTCGTCCCAATATGCAAAGTTCACAGGTTCAGTCCCCAATCAGGACACATACAGTAATCAACCAGTGAATAACTAAAAGGTAGAACAACAAATCAGTGTTTCTCTCTCTCTCTCTCTCTCTCTCTCTCTCCTTCCTTTCACTCTCTTTAAAATCAATTAAAAAGAAAAGAACTTTAGGTGAATTAACCAATTAATGTAGTGAAGGAGCCCTAATTAAGTATAATCTGTATTTTATTATTAAGTAAATACAGTTAAACCAATATGTATAAGAACATTCAGGATGTAAAAATATACACTATTTGTTAGTCTCAGATACACAAGAGCCACATAATCAGAAATGAAAGCCATGCTAGAAGAGGGAAAGCAGGTCAGGAAGATTCCTAAGGCTATGGTACTTAGAGACCTTGGTACAAACAGCATGAAAGTGGTAAGATTAAAGAGAAGTATGCCTGTCAACTTCAGGATAATCTGAGAAACACACTGCCACTTTTCCATCTCATTTGATGTCCAAACAAACAATACTAATATTGGAGTTATTTGTCTATATTGTCTCACATACATTTATGCTACCAAAGCTGTTGCCAGGTGATTTAGGGAGAGTTTGGCAGCTTTGTCTAAGCAAAGAAAGCTTCCAAGAGTTGGGTAAGGGCAATCAGGGTTCACCAGTTGCATCCTCCAGGAACCAGTGGATAAGATAAAGTAGGATCGCAAGAGGTTAATTGAGGGGGTAACACGTGTAAAAGATGAAAAAAGGGAGGAAACAAGGTTGGGCAGGGACAGCCTTGGCCACAGTACAAACCTGACAGTCTTGGCCAACCCAATGTGAGCTCCGAGCAAAGATTGCCTGGTGGAGGAATAGTACACTGGGCAGAACTAGCCAGACTCGAGAACCACACTTTGCCTAGTCATTGACTGGTGGCTACCTCCAAGAGTGTAACCTTTACCCAAAAGCTGGGGAAAATCCTAAAAACATGACTAGCTAAAAGCTGTCAGCTGTATCTGTGCTTCATGCGGGTGAATGACAAGTTATTTCTTGAAGGGAGAGGTAAGCAATACACTGCCATCACTCTGCCTAGCACTTTCCTCGTGCTGCTGAACAACCATTAGAGATGGCTTTGTTATTCTCTTCCTCTCATTTGTAATGTTTTACTATCACCTGAAAATTTCACTCTTTTGTACGTCAGTGATATAATCACAGGGGACATGAAGTTACCAATTCCTGAAGCAGCCCCCAAGTGCTGGGTGAAGAAGTAAAGACCAAAATGTACAAGACTGGAATGGGCAAGGAAGAGCACAGACTTGAAGCAGCAAGAGGCTCACTGACCATTGTTCCTACCTGAAGATGAAAAGGACATGACAGCTAGGTAACCAAGGGATCAGACATGAGCCAGGGTTAATTACACAGAACGATGGCGTTTGCCTCTTTGAAAATGGTTCACTCCCAGTACTCTGAATATCATGGAGAGAGTGGGGTGAAAATTTCAATCTACTAGAATCAGTGCTAGTTTGGAGAGACGCACACTTCCTTCAGTTCTCAAAACACTGAATCTTGCTTTTGACTGTTGTCATTTAGCTGGAAGATGAGAAAGAGATAAGGGATTTTTTCACTTTAGAATGGAACAGATACAAAATAGTGAAAAGCAAAGGATAATAATAATAATAATAATACTTAGATGATGTTACAAAGTGACTTGTTGAATTCTGGGAAATGCAAACAAATAGAAAGGGAAGTTCAGGTAAAATGAGGAAAAATACATACCAAGATAGAGAATAATCTTAGTATTGATATTGTATATATGCTGGCTCATTACCCACTGCATCAAAGATCATAATGTGTTTATTATGCCATTTACCAAATGATAGCTATTTCTTGAATGACTGGCCTTTCCTGCATGTCTCTGTATTCTGTCCTTTGTTAGTAATGATGCCTGCACTTCGGGGCAGAAAGATAGAAGATATCTGAAAAGGATCTGCAGGACGTAAGAGAAGAATTGGTCATCTCTTTAGCTTTGCTGTTTTATCCTAACATTGTCTGTTTGTCTGGGGAATCTGAAATGTATCACAGGTGCTATAACTAAATCTTCCAATACTTACCTGGCAGGGGAGATACCATGATCATAACTAAATCTTCCAGCTAGGATCCAAGAAGAATGAGAAAAAAAATACCCTGGGTCCTTATGTAGCTTGCCTCTCTGAATTCTATTGGCAAGAGCTCTGCCACAGTCCAAAAATAAAGGACAACCGATTTGTTGTTTCTCGTTGAATTTGTTTTTTAGTTTTTTAAGTAGATAAATAGTGAAGAGAAATCATTTCCCTGCGTGACCCAACCCATCATTACAACACAGGGTTTCTTAAACTAAATTAAACAATTTTAAAAAGAAATATGTGGGTGTTAATTACTCACTTGTATTTAAGAATTTCTTCTATTAGCATTTTACAGAGATAAGAATTGAAGATATAATTAAACTTTGAAATGAAAACCGAGCTTTAATTAGCGAGTAGGTAGCACTCAGATACCTAACATCTTCCCAATCGTAAAAGGCAATGCTATGAAAGAAATATTTTAGCCAAAAAGGAGGGAAATATCTCTTTTCTTTTCTCTCTTCTTAAAAAAAGAGAAAGAGAGAATAAAGGAATATGTGATACCGTGTTCACAGTATTTTATTTAGCTGTGTCCTCTGATGGAGAGAAGACATGTTTGAGTTTTTACCCCGAGTGTAAACACCGTAAACATACATTGAAATGTGCCCGAGCTAACAGCAAACAACCACGCTCCTGGTGGTTCAGCTGGCTTCTCCAGCTCTCTCCCCACATCTGAATGTTTCTCCACTTAGGTCAGTAGTCTTTGTGTGCCGCTGTTTATCAAAGCCTGGATTTCTGGATTGGCTTATGAAGATTTGGGTTTAGGTTAAAAGCACATCACAGGCAAACATATGTTGAACATTATTCTATGTGTGTAGACTTTGAAGCGACTCCCAGGTATATGCAGGATTTCATATGATGAGATGAATTCAATTCAAGGTACTCAATCTTATTGCCAATCTTTTTCAATAAGAAACCATTTCTAGCCCCCTCAGTTTGCACATCTGTGTTTGATAACATGGGAGAATGTCTTTGATTAGACTTTCAGAGTAATCATTCAAAGGCAACTTTCTCCTCTGCTTTGCTGCATCTCATAAAGTTAGATTTTGCACATTAGTGATACACTTGATTGCACTGAAATAATATTGACTTTATGAGAGAGTATAATCTAGTTCAAAATACAACTCCCCTCCCCGCCCAAGTGCTGCTATTTTTGTGTCAGGTTTCCTTCCATCACTACTTTTATAAGCACTTCCCAAAATACTATTTTCTCTTTGTTTCTTTTCCTTCATTATATTTTTCTAACTTGTAATCATGTTTCTTATGGTATCTTCATAGCCTAAGGCAAAGTCACAAGTGGCCTTTTCTCTAATTTATACTGCTCACAAAAAATAGGGATATTTCAAAATGAATATGAAGCGATAAAAAAAGAAGCATTTGATTTTTTTTTTTAATTAAACAAGAACATCAGAAAAGCAAACAAGTCAAAGAAAGTTGTTTGGTTATGCAAATGAGATGCAAAACCGACCTGTATTTCATTGGTGAAAATGCACCATACAAAAGGCTGAAAGTACTAGAGGATCTGCATGTTCCCTGGTCCCCTAATTTTTGTGAGAAGTGTACTTATTTTTCTTTTCTGTAACCCTAATGGTATTGAAAGAAAAGGAATCCCCAAAATATTCGTTTATATTTTTCCACAATGTTTTTAATATTTCTACAAGTCAGAATCTCTGACCTTGTGTTAAAGCATGTGTACTATCCCCTTTTCAAGATTTCTGTAATAATTTGTCTGTAGTAATTACAAAAGTATGTTTTTGGCCTTTCTCTCTTTTTTTAATTATTTATATGGTTAGTGACTTTACTGTTTTCTTTAAAAACTATTTAACTCCTTTTGAATATTAGCATTGATTAAATTTTACTAGATGTATATCAAATTAATGCTAAGAACAGCTTTCTGAAATCTATATTCTTAGTTCACCTTCCTGGCTTTTTCTATTCATTATTTTTCAAAAGGTAACTTATTATTTTCTGAGATAAAATATAGAGTTAAATTGGAAACAGGGCTGTTGCTGTTTGGCTGATGGTTATTAAGTTATTTTCTCCTATCTCACTTTGTTCTCACACACCACCCTCACATTTAGGGTTGAAAATCTTTGAAACCAGTGTTTTGCTGAGAGCTTTTCTTGGAGAAGTTGTATCCATGACTAATCTTTCATTCTAGTCGGCCACTGCTTTTAGTTTTTTCCTTTTCCATTTTCTTAATCTTGAATTAGCCCAGACCCTCTCCCATGGGCAAGGTGTGTGGGTGCTGAGAAAACCGGAAGGAAGCCCTCGCTGTGCCTGGTGCCAAGGGAGAGGCAGAGTTTGCCCTTTGGGCTGGAGGGAGGATGTGACAGGGGGAAACTTTGTAAATTTCAAGAACTCTGAATCCAACTGACCAAATTAAAAGGTGCCATGGCCAGAGAGACTTTTACAATTCTTGTGCCTACCAGAAGCTGCAAGGTAAGAGCCATTGCCTTAGAAATTAGAGGCAATTAATCCGTTTCTGATTATACCTTCCAATTCTTTCTATGGTTTAAATTCTAGAATAGTTCAATATAGCTCCAGGAATAAGTTTGATTGCTCATTTATATCAAAGTTATTAAAATGAATTAAATGGAGGGCAGAAGCAAGAGGAAACATTGATTTCAGAGACCACGCTCTTCCCTTACAGAGGTGAAGGACGCTTCTGCAGGATTGATTTGTGTATGTAGCACCCAGCGCAGTGGTGGGATTCAGCCTGTTTGCACTGGGTCGTCAGAACCGATACCTAATTTTTGTTGAGTTCAGCAAACTGGTTGTTAAAATGACACTCATAATCAGGGCTCTCTCTAAGGTGGTTGCCAGGGCAGCTGCCTAATGTGGAAATCACAAATTTACATTCCTTACTGTTTTTTTATCATTCATCTGTGTAACAGTGTATTCTAAGTGCCTGTAGTAATGTTCATTCCGTCCACAGGTGAAAAAAATTGCAAGTGAGGATGCCAACCAACAAGCAATATGGAAATATCTTAAATAACAGTTTTATTGTCTTTTGTCAGATATTATTTCATTAATATTTTAAAAACTCTTATAACATAATCTAGTTTTATATACATCTTTTATTGTTCTTAGTTAAGTATTAAATGCATGAAATAATAAACTACCTTTTGGTATATCGTGGTTTTATACTTAAAACGGTCATTAGGGCAGAGAACAGGTTGTTAAATTATTTGAATCCCACCACTGAATACCTTTCTGCCAAACTTCCTGCCTGCCAGGTGTATGCATATTGCTAAGGAAGCACAACCAAAGCCAACTGTGTAAAAGAAAACCTTTTTTTTTTTTTTTTTATGGAGTAGTAAGCTCTTTTGTAAGACTAGAATAGATGTGGAGAATTTGGAGATGAATAGTCTTACAGCTGCTAAATTTGACCCCGTTTGCTCTCATTACACAGATACCCATAAGCTCCTAGGATTCTGTGTGTGTATAAAGATAGTGTTTGTAGTTGAGCTTAGTACTCTTTGTAGAGCGGGCATATTATAGGTTTCCTCCACAACGATAACAGAATCTTACATCAAGCGAACATGGAGGACGGAATATTCAAACCATGTGTGAAGGAGGTAAAAAAGAAACATAGTGGAGCTTTTCTTTGCACTGTACAGTTATGGATTATCTTTGCTGGCTGGATATTTATTTCAGATTTTTGTGGTTTCTCATGTCCTGGATTATAGGGAGTCTTGTAAATGGGTTTCATATGGTAGCTGGTGACCCTGAAGGACTCTATTTTTAAGATAATTAACTTCACAGTTTTAAGTCAGATCTATGCCACTGACAGAATGAAGCCATGTTTGTTTCATTATATAGGATTTCATGAGGTTGGTTAATATATTTTAAAAAACTGAATATTTGCTTTGATTTACCTCTGTTATCACCACCACTTAAATATTTCACAACCACAGAAAGAACTTAAGAGTAAGCATTCTAGCTCCGATGCACAGGCAGCCCTCGGTCTCTGCTGGGGCACCAAAGGACACTTCAAGTTCTTTGAGATGAGGCATTTGCGATATACAAATGCACCAGACTCGCATGGCCTTGGGTTTCACTCACCTCCTTATTCCTCATCATGTACAGTGTGCTCAGGACTTCGCAGCCGTGAGCCACTCCTTTGTCATGCCACCGACGTGTTACTTGTGACTCTGATTCATCTATTTCCCTCATTCTCAAGAATACCAGTCCACATTTTATCACATAATTCACCAGTGCCCTATCATGGTAGAAAAGAGTAATCCCCCACCAGGGGCTATATCGTACTGAAAAAAAAAAAAAAAGAAAGAAATTCAATTTTCCATCTATTTTTTAGTCTGCCATACACTGTATTGAGGCAAAAAATCAGAACAGAATCTGCCAACCTTCAAAGCAATGTGTTTTCTGTATATCATCTAACACAGATTGGTGTAGACTAGCACCTTCTGATCCTACAGATTCCTTTAAACTGTTACTATGCCAGCCTGTGCCACCGCATGGAAATAATGTGTTCCACACGTTAACTATAAATAAAAGAAACTTAAGAGGACCATAGGAACACTCGCAAAAGACATACAAATATGCTTCTGGACAAGAGCAACATTTATCAGTTCATCCAGAAAGCCTCCTTGAACGCATCTCCACCCCTAGCCTTGTGCTAGGCAAGGTGTCCTTCCTTTCCGCTGTTAGGGCGCATGAGTATGTCTCTGTACAACCAATTATCACAGGATAGGAGTAGTTTCTACTTAACTAGTTATTCCCCCATTGAGCTCCTTGAGCGTACAGACCAGATCTTACTCATCTGTGTTCCACTAACAGGAAGCACAATTTCTGGAACATGCTGAATATTTAGTAAACTCCCTGAAAAATAAAATGGCTTATCTTTGTAGCCTAAGGACTCTAGGTTATTAATTGGTACATAGAAGGAATCCAACACATATTTTTTTGTCAAAGAAGTAAAGTGAATACAATAAAAGTATTTTAGAATTGTTAAGAATCTTGGTGATGGGCCTGACCTGCGGTGGCGCAGTGGATAAAGCGTCGACCTGGAAATGCTGAGGTCGCCGGTTCGAAACCCTGGGCTTGCCTGGTCAAGGCACATATGGGAGTTGATGCTTTCAGCTCCTCCCCCCTTCTCTCTCTCTCTGTTTCTCTCTCCTCTCTAAAAATGAATAAATAAAATTAAAAAAAAAAAAGAATCTTGGTGATGTGATTGAAACCTTTTGTTTCATGAATGCGAAGGCTGGGGCCCGGAGAGAGCAGTCACTTGCCCACCAGTCCGCAGCATGTCACCAGCAGCAGAATGAAGGCCAAGGGCACTGATTTGCAACTCGGTGTTCTTTTCACTTCAAATTGGTAGCTGCCTACAGTTTGCTGGCTTTACAGAAACAAGCACATAATGAAAATCACCAAAATAATATGTGTGCAAAGTATTTAAGCAGTTACAAAGCATTGTTAAAAAACAGTTGCTTGTGTTTTCTCAATGAAGTCAATGAGGAAGATAGTATTCCACTTATTAAAATGAGGGAGCTAAGATTCAGTAAAGCTAATGACGTGCCCAGAGTTTAGGGCTCAAATCCTTGTTTTCTTATGAGGATTCTTTCCATTACATGATTCTCTTCTGGTGCTGAGAGGATGAAATGATATTTTCAAGGAAAGTTTGTTTCAGAGATTGCAAAGATTTTGCCATCCAAAAGCACTAAAATTGGGCAGGGGCTTTCCAGAACTCTCTAGAAATGGAGCCTACTCAAGATTGGATAGGCTGTGAATTTGTAATAGGAAGGAGGGTAGGCTACAGATGATTTTGAGATGTTAGTCTCCTGGGATAAAGTGAGATGAGAACTTTTAAAATGGGGGTAAAATACAGAGAATAAGCACATTAAGATATTATAAATGTGTGTGACCAGGGTATAAAGGGAGGAGACATTTTTGATATAAAATAATATAGGTCTGTGTTTAACACTCAAGAAGATACTTGCTGCGCAAGTGAGTTTGTAAAATTTGTATTATTTGATTTTGCTCACTTTTATTATTAAAAATGGCCACTGCCAGGTGAAACTACTAATTACCTTCCTGCTTGGGAAGGGGTTTGGTTATGCTAATGTGTGATAGAGGAGGGGTTATAGTGCCAAAAAGTTTTAAGAAGAGGCCATTTTTTCAGAGAGGCCATGTTTTTGAGGAGAGGCAGCCAAGATGGCGGAATGCTGAAGGAGAAGCCAGTTTGTGCAGAGAGAAGGAGATAGGAACCAGAGGGGACTGAGCTAGGGGGGCCTTTGATTCTAGGAAAACTGGGAGGTAGTCAGTGGCTTTGGGAGCCCTGAATGGAAAGGGAAGTGTTTTTCCACTGTGTGTATTTACTCTCCTGCCAGTGCGAGGCTAGAATAAAGGCATGGCCCATCAGTTTTCTGCTCCGCTGTTTCTCTACCATCTATCCAAATCTAATGGGAACCTGCACCTGCCTGGTGGCTGTGACATTGGCCATGGCCCCTGGCCTTACAATACTCATTTCTCAGCTTAGTGTCTCCTCCTTCCCATTTGCTAGGAGCTTGAGGTCCATTGCTCTCTGGGAGCAGGGCTGGCCCCTGATGGTGGGAGGCCTGGCCCAGAGGAGGCTCTGCCCCTGGGTTAATGCTGGTGCTGCCCTCTCAAAAGTCTTCACAACTTTTGAACAATAGGCTCCATGTTTTCATTGTAGAGGACGCCCCCAAAATGATGTAGCCAGTTCTGGTGGAAAGACTGCAACTCTGAATTTTTTTCAAATTATATGGGATATTTTTTTCCTCCTTTGCAGGTGATTAATTCTTCAAGATAGAAAAATCTTTGAACCATGATGCATACTTTCTATTAAAAAAAATAGAGAAGATTGCAGAGGTAGTAGCAGGTATGAACACTAAGCAAAAATGCCTAAAGCGATTCTGTAAAATCTCTTCTTTATGATGAATTTCTTAATGATCAACAAATGATCAGATGTTAAGTATTAGAGTTTTTAAGATGATCAAATAAATCCTCTATCCTGAATTTTGCATGCTCCTTCAACTGGGTAGAGTAAGTAATCACTCTTTTTATATTGAGAAAAGAGCAGTGACTGAACAAGCCTGAGAAGTTGATGTGGGTAAAGTTTGTATTTTTCTTCTAGACAACTTGCTTACATACCTGGAAATTTCAGAGCCACTACGAAATGAGTAAGAGACCTTGAACTTGCAAAGCTGCCCCTTATTGTCCGATGCCTGAAAGTTCCTTCTCCTCCTGTTCCTCTTGATCGTGGATTCTTCATTAAACTTTATATGACTTCTCAGTTCTATCTGGGAGTGGTTTGATATAACATTTGAAAAAGAAATTGAAATATTTTTTATATCTTTATCTTATTCATTATAAAATAAAACAATAATAGGGAAAGTGTTTGTTGAGATTATTTCTAAAATTGATTTAGATATTGTCCTTCATTGGGGAGCTCTCTTTAGTAGCCACATAAAAGCACATCAGTCCAGCATTGCTTGGATAGCTCTGTTGGTGAAAGCATCATCCTGTTGTACAGAGGTTGCAATTCAGTCCCTGATCAGGGTCCATGCAAGAACAGATCAATGTTTCTGTCTCTCTCTTTTCCCTTCTTCTCTCTCTAAAAATGAATAAATAATATATATTTTTTTAAAAAGAATATCAGTCCATTAACAATAAACACAAGAAACTTCTGGGAAAAAAAGTTGTTCTTGCCCCTCAAACTATAAATATTATGTTTCTTATTTGAGTAATAATCGTATGGCTGCTTTCCACCTCTGCTCCACTGTGATCTTTCTTCTTCCAAACTCTTCTGATACTGAACTTGGACCAACATGTGTTTATCTATTCATTCATGTATTAGTAAAACAAAGGAAAGAATTGAGTACCTGCTAAATGTTAGGCATGGTGTCAGGAACAGAGGACTGAAGGACATCCTTTACTACTTAATCATAGTTAGTCTTGATAGTTTCCTAGAAGTTTTTGGTGTGTACGTTTGGTTTTTCTGGTGATGCTGAAGCTTTGGAAGACAAAATGTGTCTCAGACACTCTGGGTTGGGTGTTGAGAACAGAATACGATCCATGGAAACTTCAGAGGTTAAATTCAATTTGGAAGAGTAGCAGACTTACTTTCTGGCTTATAAACTTTAAGAACTCAGAGGATATGGGTTAGGGAAGGAACAGGGATGACATGGGCATGGGTGTGTGTTTAATAAAAGGTGAAGGTCTTGCCTGGATGAGTGAAACTGGAGGATTATTTTAGCCCAAGATGCCAGAAAAGAAGGAAAAAAAAATACCAGTAAAGAGTAGAATATTTAAGTATGTGAAGTGAAAGATCCTGATGTTCTAGGAAAAAGTTTTAGCAGGGGAAATAAAGAAACATTTCAGAGTTTTATGAAAAAATTAATTATAGGTTGTAATTATGCAGACCGCTCTACAATCAAACAGAAGGAAGACAATGGTGCGGCCTCTCCAAGAGTTGTCATAGATTAAGGAATAGACTCCAGGGCTTAATGTTCCTCTTTTGTCAAAGATGTCAGAAAGTCCTAAGAAATGTTAAAACATAAGAAATACTGATACAAGAAAAAGCCATCGACACAGCAAAGTCATTGGGGAAAAAAATTACACTATAACTGGACCTATGGCTTTGGAAGGGTCTTAATGACTATTTAGCAATGTTTCCACACCTAACTGACCCTCAGAGTGACCAGGTGAGCTTTAGATATATAGAAAATCACCCTGGCCAGTTGGCTCAGCTGTAGAGCGTTGGCCCAGCATGTAGATGTCCTGGGTTTGATTCCGGTCAGGGCACACAGGAGAAGTGACCATCTGCCTACACCTAACTGACCCTCAGAGTGACCAGGTGAGCTTTAGATATATAGAAAATCACCCTGGCCAGTTGGTTCAGCTGTAGAGCGTTGGCCCAGCATGTAGATGGGTTTGATTCCCGGTCAGGGCACACAAGAGAAGTGACCATCTGCTTCTCCACCGTCCCCCTCTCCCTTCTCTCTCTGTATCTCTCTCTTCCCCTCCTGCAGCATGGCTCTGTTGGAGCAAGTTGGCCCCACGGAACTGAGGATGGCTCTATGGCCTGCTTCAGATGCTAAAATAACTCAGTTGCCGAGCAATAGAGCAACGGCCCCAGATGGGCAGAACATCACCTCATAGGGGGCTTGTTAGGTGGATCCCAGTCAGGGTGCATGTGGAAGTCTATCTCTCCACCTCCCCACCTCTCGCTTAAGAAAAAGGAAATATAGAGAGTCAAATATTCAAATATTCGGCACCTCACAGCGGCGAATCTTTCAGAGAAGGACAGGGGGCAAGTTTGCCATTAAGTGTTATTAGAGCCCTGATTCATCGCAGCAATGATCCCATTTTCATTCTTTTTCTCTAAAGTTTCTATGAACCATCTATTTAATTATTCATTGTAAAGCCAGTAGCCGCGGCCACCATCACAGCCACCTGGCCTTTGGAAGTTCACATTTGATTCAAACAGACAGTAATGAAACAACGGAGCTAAGAACTGGTGGGCCATTACCTTTAATCCTAGCTCGCACCCAGTAGGCGAGAAAATACACACAGTGGGAAAACACTTCCCTTTCCATTCGAAGCTCCCAAAGCCACTGACTCATCTGAGTATTCCTAGGATCAAAAGTCCCACCAGCCTTATTCACCTCTGTTCCCCATCTCCTTCTCTCTGCACAAACTCTGCACAAACTGGCTTCTCCTTCAGCACTCCGCCATCTTGGCTGCCTCTCCTCTAAAATGCTGATGGCAGGATCTAAAAAAGAGAGCCCCCCCCCCGTCTGCCTTATCTTATAGTGTAGAAATTAAAGCCTTTAAGTCAATATACAAATAAGAAAGTCTTTGATACAAAGCCACTTATCTGAGGCATAAATGGGATTCCTCATAAGAGTGCACCACCTCAAGTCATGCAACAGTCAAGGGTGTGGGAAAAAGCTTAGTTTTGAGAAGACCTTGGTATTAGAAGGATGTTGAAAAAATCTTAGTATTAAAAAGGTGGGAAAAGCTTAGTTTTAACTTAGGCTATAAGGACCTTGCGAGTTTACAGCCTGTCTCCCACACCCAATGCAAATTATAAGCAAGCAAACATATATATCACATTTACAAACTTATTTGACTAACATTTATCCAGCAACTTTTTTTTTAGGTGAGAGGAGGGGAGATAGTGAGGCATGTTCCCTGACCAAGAGCCACCTGCAACCCCCTCTTGGGCTGATGCTCAAATATAGAGCTATTTTTAGTGCCTGAGGCCAATGCGCTCCAACAGAGCTATCCTCAGCGTCCAGGGCCATGCTCAAACCAATGGATCCACTGGCTGCAGGAAGGGAAGAGGGAGAGGAGGGGGAGCGGTAGGGGGGGAGAGGCAGATGGTTGCTTCTCCTGTGTGCCCTAACCAGGAATCGAACCCAGGATGTCTATACACTGGACTGACTATGGAGCCACCAGCCTGGGACTATCCAGCAACTTAAAATTCTGCTGTTTTCAAAATGTGTCACCTCCTTATACCCTAGCATTCCTTTAAAATTCAGACTGTTTCCCTAGGCTCCTTCTCCCACATTTTCCAGGCAGGCTCAGAGCTCACCACAGAAGTGCTACAGTAATATCTGCAAGTTTCTTCAGTGAACTTGGATAAGTTTCATTTGGGCCTAGAGATAATGAACTCATATAAAGCAGCTAGATGCTGCCTTTTAGTTTTATCACCTCTCAGGCTTCCTTGTTAAGCTGTTGTTTTGTGGCTTAAAGATCATTCTCATTGATAGGGAAGGTGGGAGCAAACAGAATGCTAAGAGTTTCTATTCTCTTACTATCATCTGCTAATACTATAATATCTGCCCCCAGGGGGATGTGAATCATTCCTTGCATTCACTCTAAACATACGTTAATAATTCCTTTTATTGTCCTCTGCATTTTTCTCAAGCTTGAGCTCATCTCAGATTTAACCCCTCCTAACACTATTCTCCCAGCCTCTTTGTATTGGTTTTTGGTTATGTGCTTTTTCCCCCTTCTCTTTTGTGTCATTCCTGTTTCATCAGCCACATGCCACTCCACATTCCGCCTTCCTCCATGGCTTTGTGACTCATCTCTACAATTTTCCATTCTGTTGTCAACATTTTATTGTTGAATGCCTTGCTTTCCCCTTAAACCATTTTTTTTTTTCTCTTAGACTCTGGTCATGGAATGAAATCATTCTTTTCTCTCATCTTTTAGAAATGTCTGTGCCTCCAATCTTGGGAAGTGTGGTTGGTGTCACACCTAGCTTTAAAGCTGAAATGTTCAGGTCTTCTCTAGGGCTCTGGAATCAGCAGCTCGGAAGTGGCTCCTGGGAACATGTTGATAGTAAGTCTGTCAAGTTCACAAATGACTGCCTCGCACTTCTCTCCCGCTCTTAAGAACACCAGGTAGCACTTCTTTTCAAGTTTACTGTCACCTTAACTTTGCTCTACTGATCCAGAGCAACGGCTCTTCTCATTAACCCCTCCAATTTTTGAAAAATTAAATTGTCAGCAAATGAATAATTCATCGGTTCTGCTTTTAAGAAAGTATAGCTTTTGAATATAACTTGAATTTTTCTAAATACTACTATATCTTGCCTCCATAATAATGATATGAAATATATAAGGGACAGATTATGCATGTCCTCTGGCTGTCTAGGTGGTCTGTATTGTATTTCCTTTAGAACTGTACCATGTAAATTCGGTTTTGTTTATTCTTTTTGAGGAGACCGAGTGCAAAGAGTTGAGTGAATAATAATTCTCAGTTCATAGCTCTATCGCTATTTGTCTATAGCATCAATTTTCAATCTCTTTTATCTCGTGGCACGCTGTAAAGCCAGAAGCCAAGGCCACTATCACAACAGCCTGGCCCATACAGTTTCACATTGGATTTGGACAATCGGTAAAGAAACAACGGAGCCAAAAACTGGTGGACCATTAGCTTTAATCCTAGCTTGCACCTGGCGGGCAAGTAAAAACACACATGGGGCTCCAAAACCCACTCACATTCAGTGCTCACAAAGCTACTGACTTATCCGAGTTTCCTAGAATCAAAGGTTTCTAGCTCACCAGACTTGATTCACCTCTGTTCCCCATCTCCTTCCTCCTTCCTGCACAAACTCTGTACAAACTGCCTTCTCACTCAACACTCCGCCATCTTGGCTGCTTCTCCTGACCTCCTCCACATGGCCTCTCTAATGATAATCTCAGGAACCAAGAGAGAAAGCTCCCGTTCTGCCCCCATTTTATAGTGTAAAAATCCAAACCTTTAATCCAATATACAAAATAGGGAAGTCTCTAATACAAAGTCACTTATCTGGGGCATGATGGGATTGTACCACCCCACAGCAAAAAGGGTGGGAAAGGCTTAATCCCAAAACCAAGCCCCAGGCTACAAGGATTCTGCCTGCCCACAGCCCTCCCCCAACACACATTAATATCACCTGGGCGACACCTCCACATGGGCAGCGCCATCTTTAACAAAGTGAGCATAATATATTTTATCTGCCCAACACACACATAAACTAATTGCTCAAATTCTGTGGCACACCAAAAAATATACTTTTTTGGCAATCTGACAAAAAACATAGATCAAATTTTTATTCATTCATATGGATGACTATTGTTGTGTGGGCTATTGTCATTTTGTTGCCTATTGTCATTTTTTTAAGTTAACTATCTAAGGGAAACCAAGGTCAGTGCCCCGACTAAATAGTCAGGTATTGCATGTTTTAAAATTTTTTGCAGCACAATGGTTGAAAATCACTGGTCTACACAAAACCCCATCCTTGTTTGAGTTTCTCGTCTCTCTTTTTCACTCCTAACCTACACCCCTGTTCCTTTCTCCTCCATATATATTCCATGTAGGGTGTTTGGTATGAATCCATAAATACTTAAAGTTGTTTTATGTAGATATTTTTAATTCACAGAAATGGTATTTTGCTCTAAATATTCTGTTTCTTTTTTTTTCACTCAGCCTTTTTAATGTTTATTCCACATAAATCTATATGAATCTAGCCTATTCCTTTACCATATTTTATAGTTGATGTATACTACATTTTATTTTTATGTCCCATAGTAATGGACATCTAGGTGACTTCCAATCCCTCTTACCACACAAAGACATTGAGAACTATCATCAGACATGCCCTGTAATGGAGCTGAGGAATTTCTCTGGCTTAGAATCATGAGAGTCAGGGAATCATGCATCCTGTTCCCTGAGTGCTGCCCAGTTACATCCCAGGGTCACAGTCTTGATGTATATTTCCACCTCCCAAGGTCTTTACATAGAGTTGATATTATTCATCTTTCTAATTTTTGTCATTCTAATGCACATCAAGTTTTATTTTGTGTTGTTTTATTATGGCTTTCTCACATTTCTAGTGAGTTTGGGCACCTTCTATAACTGTAATTATAATTGTTAACACTCAAGGCTTTTCCTTTAGTATGGATTTTTTTTATTGTTGTTATTAACTCTTTGGGTGCCCTATGTCCTCTGTTTGTATCTTTTATTGATGTCAGTGGTGTACCTCATGAAACAGAAATTTTTAATATTGTACTGGTCCGATCCACCATATTATTTTTATTGAATTTGGTTACATTTTGGGCATCTAGGGGCTTAAGAAATCTTTTTCCATTCCTAAGTCACAAAGATATCTTCCTACATTTTCTTCTATTTGGTTAACCTTTTACATCTCAATCTTTAAGTCATTTGCATTCCACTTTGGTTTATAGTATAAATAGGGATGTAGAAATCCAGCTTTACTTCTTCTTCTTATCATGAGGAAATTTTTCCAGCACCAGCCACTAAACAACATGGGCATTGCCCTGGGAATCTCGGAGCATTGGGAGGGCAGGCTCTGAGGGGCGCAGGCAGTATGGGTATGAGGGCTTTACCCAGGCTTGAGGCCCAGCTCTGCCACACACCAGCTTTGAGACAGGCAGCTACCTAACAGTACCCCAGGTCTTCCTGAGGAATAAGTGAGATGGTCCACACATTGAAAACACGCAGTTTTTGTTATCATTGATCAGGTGCTTGTATATATAGTCAGGTGCTGAATAACAGTGCTCAGTTAATGGTGAACAGTGGTCCCATAAGATTATAAAGGGCTTGAAAAATTCCTATTGCCTAGTGATGCTGTAGCCTTCTGAACTAGGTAGGGCAACATGTTACTCACATGTTTGAAGTGATGCTGGTGCAAACAAACCCACTGCACTACCACTTATATGAAAGTGTAGCACATACAGTTATGTCCAGTACCTAATCCTTGATCATGATGAATGACTATGTGACTGGCTTATGGATTTACCACACCATACTTTTTATTCTGATTTTAATGTGTACTCTGTCTACTGTCTACTTACCCCCCCCCAAAAAAAAAGGTTTACTGTGAAATAGTATGCCATGTTACACTGGCAACATCCGCACATATCTGTCTATTCTGTTTATTCATTTGCAATAAGATATATAACTTCCCTACGGACTTAGGTACCGTATTTTTCGCTCCATAAACACACTTCCCCCCCCCAAAGTGGAGGGGAAAATGCCTGTGTGTCTTATGGAGTGAAAAATACGGTATTTTATTAAATATTTTAACACATCATTTGGTTCAGAATATTTTTTTTTCTTATTTTCTTCCTTAAAACCCTAGGTACGTCTTATGGAGCGAAAAATATGATAATTGATTTCCTTGAATACCTGTGCATTCTGCTCCACAGGTGGAGATATTTGGAAAGCATTTTAAAGTAAAGAGCGCATGGAACTAGAGAAGGTGATAGATGGAAGATCCAATGTCATCATACCCTGTAGCCAGAGATGTATACATACATGCTGTAGAATATATACAGTATCTCCTATTGGAGGCGTACTGTACTTACCTGCCAAGCAAGGCAGAAAGCAGTAGAGTTACGCAGACTGCTGCCCTCCCTGGACAGTGCTGAGAACACCGAGACAGAGTCTTCTTTGTCCACTCCCCTTGCATGGGTTTCTGCAGAACCCATTATCTCTCACAGATTCTTTCTTCTGGTTTTATCAGCATCATCGATTAAGCCTCAGCCATCTTCCTACATTTCAGCCACATAATCCTTGATTAGATTTCTAGACCCTGGATTTTATCCTACCTTTTAAGGTAACATCGTCAGATGGTTACATCATCTCATCCAGTGTAGATGGGTTTGACTAGTTTAACGAGGAGGACCACGCTTTTCCCAAGTCTAGGAAACAACTCATTGCCCATTGCTTCTCTCCGTGTTATACACATCATGGTCACACACAGTTGGGTGTGTTTTTTTTTTATCAGCTACTTATTTACCCTCCCCTTTAAAGTCTTTTCTGGCCAACAAATCTCTCCCAAACACATTTTTTTAAAGATTTTTTTTTTTAGATTTTTTTTTTAATTTATTCATTTTTATTAAAAAGAGAGAGGAGAGAAAGAGAGAGAAAAAAATGATAGAGAGAACAGGGGGAGGAGCAGGAAGCATCAACTCCCATATGTGCCTTGACCAGGCAAGCCCGGGGTTTCGAACAAGTGACCTCAGCATTCCAGGTCAATGTTTTATCCGCTGCGCCAGCACAGGCAGGCTCAAACACATTTTTTCCAGTCCTCATTAGGGACCTCCACCAAACTCGTCTTCTGCACACCTATCCCACCTCCGTTCCTCCCCAGGCCTACCCCCTATCTTCCTCTATCTTAAATTAGCGCCCATTTTTTTTTGGCATCATAGTGTTTGAGATGGAGGGACAAAGAATTACAATCTTTAGAATAATTTTTTTAAGGGGGTGGCCAAACAGCTAGACTGTTTTCTGAATCCATTTAAGTACATTTGCTGTGAGCAAGCATTGTCTGACCTTTGGCCCTGAGCACATGTGCAGCATCAAAATTTATTTCCAAAGATTCTTGCTAGAAGAAGCTAGTGACAATGAAAAGCAGTCACTGCTGATTCAGATATTTTATATCAATTGTTTTTCTGACTTGACACACAAAATTGAGTCAAAGCTTTAAATATAGGTATTATTATACAATTAATGTCAGAACAAAATAATAGCCTACTTTATTTTGATTTTCACATTTGCCATTGTACTTATAGCTATTTATTTCTATTGTGCAACCATAACTTATTTTGACTTCATGTTCAATAGGTCCTGCAACAAATTTACAGTTAAATAACATTATATGTCTCGTCTCAATCAGTCATACTGCTGTAATTCAGGTAAACAGAAGCAGGCAGGGCACAAAATGTTTGCTCTGTTTCTCAGAGAGCATCTTGAGAGGCCTGGGTCATAAATGAAAATGGCCCACTTCTCTTTTGTTATTTTTCTAGGCCACCTCAATTCGGAAACTTCTAATTTCTTAGTCTATTAGATGTAACCGGGGTCAGTAATTTTAATTATATCAGTATCTTACGCTTTTAACTTGTTAAAGTGGTCACCTTCATTAGCTCACACTAGGTAGTTTATGTGACATAAACTCAAGAATGAATTATGACTGCATTTTGACCAGGGGACAATGGAAGGCAGAGGGGGATAAACAGCCGGACTAAGGTTATAGAGGCTGAAATTATATGCCAGCTCTCCTGACGTCGGCCCTGCCACTGGGCCTCTGCACTGCATTTCCGGTGGTGCAGCTCTCTGCTCAGGAACTGCTCTGGTTCCCGGGCACTGTGAGGCCACATTCACAACAGCATTAGAAAGACCTAGAAAAAGAAAAATCTTGTAGATAACTTTGGGTGAAGGAGGCTTCCACCAAGTCCCGACCTCGGAGGATTTGTACAGTCTCTCTAACTCTTGCCAAAAAAGCCGTGGACTTCATGTTCCCACCACTTTCTCTCCCTTTTCCCAGAGCACTGGAGGGCATGGTGACAGTGTCGTGTCCTCTGCCAGTATGAACGCAGGGAGCCATCAGCGCAGCTAATAGTGTGACTCTCGTCATGATGTGAAGTTGCCTCAAGTCTAGCTGGGACCTCAGGGACTGGGAACCAGGAACAATTTAACAGATGTTGGGGCTCCACAATGCTCCCAGAACATAGAACTGTTCCCAGCTGGGCCACCAGAGCGGGATGCCTCGGTAGGAAGCTCAGACACCGGGCAAGTGAGCACCGGAGAGGCAAGGGGCTTTAACAACGTATTTCATGATCTTTCCAAGACTGGTCCCTTTATATACTGGGATCAATCTAAGTAAAGAGAGTAAAGTTATATGAGTAAGACATAGAAGGCATTCAGTATAGTAGCTAGCACACAGTAAATCCTCAATATCTCTTTGCAAGTAAGAAAGCAAAGCAGAAGGGCCTTGTAGCACAGAAATAAGAATTTTTTCTGGGGGGAAAAAAACCACATTGAAAGGCCGAGAAATAAGATGTATTTTTTTTCTGGAGCCTCTTCAACTATCTCCCAGCCCACACCGTGAACACCGTCTAAACACCCTCCCTGAGAGTCTAATGTGTGTCAGTTCCAAATGGAGTAGAAACACAGAATTCTGAGAGATCTTCACATGGATCAGCCATGCCAGAGTAACAGAACGAGGAAGGGGATTTTGCACTTGTCTATCAACTTTTTTCTAGGAGCTAAGACATCTGTAGGCATTCAGAACTCAATAAACTAAACATCAGACCAAACTTCAAGATTCGAAGGACCCATACATAGGTGAGTGAGTTCCTGTATGAACTTCCTGGAGATCTATTCATTTCCAGCCTCTCCTCCTCTTTCGTCTCCTTCCTGTTAGTCATGACGTAGGTAAGAGACCTGGCACTCCCCAGTGTAGCATTTTCTTTGTCCCCTATCATTTAAGTCTAGAAATTACATCTGAACCCTCCTTGTTACAGGTGACAAACAGCATTTATTTTTGCATTTTGATGCAGTCAAGTGCTCAGGTTGCAGCCTGTCGAACAAGCTGGGACTGGGCTAGTAAAAACCCAGATTCTAATCCCCTCTGTCCTGTCTTTGTGTGGGAGGAGCTCAACGCATTAGCCCTCTCAAAATCGCAAAGACTCATTTTGTTTGCAACTCTTGACTGCCAGGTTACGGAGGCAGGGTGTGATTCCCATTGTCAACTGGAGTGTGCTTAAGTGAAGTGTCTGGCTACCTCGAGAGGGGCCACACATCCCCTCAACACTTCACGTGGGCTCTGGCAATGAAGACACTTACCAGGTCGGTGAGAATGTCAAGTGGCTGTGGCTACTCCGACGGAGGCCTACAATTAGTTTAATTGTAATACCTGCTCACATGTAATCATTTCTCAAGAAGCAGGGAGGGTTGCTCACTCTATAGGCAGTTTTTAAGTCTCTTTCACCCATGACCTCACTGTGGAGGCTGCTGCGGCCGAGCAGGCTGTAGCAGGTTTTCTGGCTGCAGGGCATCCAGCCAGTCTGCAGATACGGTCCTACTTTCTCTTCCTTCTGTCTGTCCTCCAAGTCATCACCTCGAGGCCACACCTGCCCGGAGCACTTTCTTTTTTTTTTTTTTTTTAATCTAAAGGAAAGGAAAAAGCGTGTCATTTAGGAAAGAAAAATTTATTTTACAATAGTTGTGTTAGGGGCACCAGCTTGCATTTATCTTTATGGAAGGGTGGCCGCGCCCTGTTCTTGTTTTCCCTTTGTTATTCACACTGATGTATTTAAGATAATCTTCGGATAGAGGAATTAATAAACTCTGATGAAGAAAATGACTGTATTCCCACACATGTGAGTCACAGGGCGCTAATTCAGTAGTGTTTCAAGTGCTTTGGGAATTTTTCTAGTTGCTTTGGGAAAAGGTAGAAGGAAGATAAACTCTTGAACTGAGTCGAAGGAAGTCAGTAGCAAAATCAGCTGAAGCTGGCAAAGCAAGACATTATCTAGTAATCTTACTTTTTCTATCTAACTGTCTCTCCGCCTGTCTGTCCATCTGTTCATGCTTCCATCCATCTATCTGTATTTACTTGGCTAGAACTCTGGGTAATTCCTTTACACTATTGTATGTTTTGGCTTTTAGTTAGTTTTTTTTTTTCTCTCATTATACTCAACTTAGGAAACATTACAATTAGTTGTATATTCCATAAGCTCTCAAATGCTGATGGAAAGGAGAGCTAAACCATACTTTTCTGTTTGATGGAGTTAGAAATTTTAAATTTTCCTGAATAATTCCCAGAGGCTAATAACCCAAATGTTGATTCAACTTTTAAATTTGCTGTTCAGTACTTAAATGGGAGGGGTGAAGAATTCCCTACTTAGATATGATGACAAGCTAACGTTTTGTTCTAATCACTAGTTATTCCAGCAGCTTATATTTATGAGCTGTCTTTTTCTGAAGAACTTAAAAGATTTTGTAATTTGCCACATTTTACATGGGGGAACCCAGAGGAATAAAAGTGTCACACCGTGAGTGAGGGACAGAGCTGATGCCAGAACACAGCTCTCTTAACTTCCAGGTTATTGCTCTATCTTATCGAGCTGCCTGTCAGCATACGGTGATGCTCAAATTGCTCTCCTCTCAATGCTAAACTCACAGGGTTTTGTTTTTTTTTTTAAACTGTGGCTGAACCTCAGTGCACAGAGGCAGCCAGGATCTCTAGCATTTAGTCACCTACCACCTGACTCCACATCCTTTAAAGTTTTGCCTGTGCACCTGAGGGCATTGTAGGTGGCCCTACGGCCATGTGCTTTCCACTAATAACTGGTTGATGCTGTACTAGCAAAAGGTGTCAGAGGTAATAACTGGGTCTAGCTTTTAGTTGCTGCCACCAGATCCCCTCTGGGTATGGAAGCTGAGCTGTAACATTTAGGTCTGGGAACTACAAAGACAAAATCTGTGGTCCCACACAGCCCACCCTCTTTTTCATGGGGAACATCTCTCAATATCTCTGTCTGCCAAGAATTCTGAGCCCTCTGAACATTCCTCCTTAGTGTAAGCAGTGGCTTCTGGAAAAAATGACCTCTACCTGGAAAACCTTTTCTGATGTCTACATTTATTGTATTATGTCTTCCTTAACGATCAGAATTGTGTCAAACTTGTAAAATTTTGAGACCTTTAAGAGTGTAGTAAAGATGATTAAATGATTTGTAAATGAATTGTTTAGGACCAGCAGTCTCCAAAGTTGAAGGCACCAGGGTTAAATATAGTCAAGAGAATATAAAGCTAAGAAGAAAAATAATAATCCTCTATGAGTGGTGTTTATATGAGTTTCTCTGTAAAGGGTGGTGATCAGATGGTCTCTCTCCTCCTCTGAATGAGGGGAGCAGAAGGAAATAGATTTAAAGCATGGGGGATTTCAGTTAGATAAAAGAAAGAATTTCCTGACAATAAGATTCTTAAATCCTGAGATGGGTTATCAAGAGAGGTTATGAAATCTTCTTATCTAGAGACCTTTAAAAACAATGTAGATTCTCATGTGTCTGGGATGGTTTAGAACAGACAACCCCTAAAAGCCTCTCAATAGATTAGATTATCCTTTAAGGTTCTTTCTAGTCCTATGATAAACAAGGGAAGTTGGGAGTATTAGCAACTGACCAATCAGTAAACATTGCAGTAGCTAAAACCATCTTGACCCTTTAGATAACCGACTTCACAATTAGCAGGGTAAGTGAGCTTGTCTTGAGACCTGCCTAAAAGTGTCTTACGAAGCCCAGCATTTCTCCCAGTTTGAGGTTCTGCTTTTTATTTTTTTAATGAGGTGTTTTTGTTTGTTTGGTTGGTTGGTTTTTAGCAAGAGGAAACAACCACATTTAATAGATGCCTATGTGTGGGGACCCTGCATACACGAGAAAGAGACTCACATGCAGGAGTTCAGAGATAGAAAGAGGATTGAGGAATATAAAACCTTTGAGCTGGTGATGAGGCAATGCCCTGGGGGGCTTCACACAGTCTTTGTGAATTGATAAGAACCGATATTTAGTAAATAGAAGTTTGTCCAGCCCTACAGATAGGTCAAAAGAGGTTATCACTGATAATCTCTTTTTATGGGCAAGGACCCTGATTCAACTTATTCTAGGTAGTTAAAGAGAGGGCACAAGTTTCTCTTGAGCCAGTGGCTAAAGTTGCATTTAGCTCAAAACAATCTGCACATAGCAGTTGTGGTTTTTTTTACTTTACTTTTTATGTGCAGAGTGTTGGAGTTTATATACTTAAATCAGTTGGTCTTTTTCTTTCTTATTCCTTCTATTTTTTTTAATGCTAAAACGTTCACAATTAAATTATTACCTTCTATAAAATGATTTAGAAACAAATAGGATGGTCACTGTGGTGTTTACATTAGCAAAATGTTAGAAACAACCTAAATATTCAACATGAGTATCTACCACAATACTAGTGTTCTGTCGCATGGTAAAATTTAGTGAGCTCTTTAACATTCAAAAATTTTAAGAACATTTAATTACCTGGAGAAATGTTTTCTATCGGAAAAGAACAGCATACAAAACTGCATCCATAGCATGATTCTAAAAGTCTTTACACAGAAAGACAAAAATCTGGGTATAAAATATACTAATATTGATGGGATATTGGTGACAAAATTGCAAGGGCTTTTATATTTTCACTTGAAACATTTTTTTTTTGAGTCTTTCAATTTTCTGTAGGATATATAAAGTATCTCTTCTTAACAAGTCTTAAAAAGTTGTAAAATAAAATTAATTCTAATCTAAGCTCATGGATACAGAGAACAGATTGTTGGTGGTTGCCAGAGGCAGAGAGAGGGTGGGGAGGGGGCAAACTGGGTGATGGGGGTCAAAAGGTACCAACTTCCAGTTACAAAATAAATAAGTCATGAGGATGTAATGCACAGTGTGGTGGCTGTAGTCAATAATACTGTGGTATATATTTGAAAGCTGCTGAGAAGGTAGATCTCAAAAATTCTCATCACAAGGTAAAAAAATTTATAACTATGTATGGTAACAGATGTCAACTAGACTCACTGTGGCGATCATTTCACAATCTATACAAATAACAAATCATTATGTTGTACAGCTGAAGCTAATGTAATCCTGTGTGTTAATTATACCTCAATAAAAATTTTTAATCTAAAAGGTAAACAATGACATACTTCAGATATAAAATTAACATCATTATTGTGGTCTTACCTTTATCCCTCTAATATTTCTAAAGTATTTTTAGAATACTAGATTGTTAGGCTTGTCATTGCTCTCAGAGAGGAGTACCTCGTATCTACTTTGTAATGCAAATTATGTACCTATTCTCAATTCAAGGAGCTTGGGGAAAAGAACAAACAAACAAAAAAACACTGAAAAGCTCTCTTAACTCTCCTTTATTTTATTACTTGTCTTCCTCTGGACTCAGAGAATAAATCAGAAGTTATTGTGCTTCATAGTCCTTACCTCAGTTCTTTCTCCTGGAAAAACACTCTAAAATGTAAGTTCCTGTGTTGTTAAGTTTGATGGGACTCCTGCATATTTCAAGTGTCAATATAGCTTTACCTACTCAAATGTTTGCCCTCTCTTCTGTGACTGCAAGAAAATTAGGTAGTTTAAGGGTATTATTAGAGACTGTGCAGCTGTCTATTGACATACATGTGTGAAATACATTAGTATTAATGTGCATAGCCTATGATGAAGTTTATCATGAACTAATTGTGGGTTTGGATTTTATTCAATATCCAGTTCTTACCATTACATGAGCCTAATATCCAGCCTCTAGTCACCTCCATTATTCTCCTAATTCAGACATGGATTATCTCTCACCTGGACTAGTGCCATCGGCTTCTAACTGGTCTACCAACACCCAGCATCTTTCCCCTGCGCCCCGTCTTCCAGCTGCCAGCAAGAGGGAGCTTTCTCAAGCGCCGGCAGTCATGTTGCCATCCTTCAGTAGCTTGTCTTCACATCTAGGATGAAACATGAACTCTTTTTTTTTTTTTTTTTTTTGTATTTTTCTGAAGCTGGAAATGGGGAGAGACAATCAGACAGACTCCCGCATGTGCCCGACCGGGATCCACCCGGCACGCCCACCAGGGACAACGCTCTGCCCACCAGGGGGCGATGCTCTGCCCCTCCGGGGCATTGCTCTGCCGTGACCAGAGCCACTCTAGCGCCTGGGGCAGAGGCCAAGGAGCCATCCCCAGCGCCGGGACCATCTTTGCTCCAGTGGAGCCTTGGCTGCAGGAGGGGAAGAGAGAGACAGAGAGGAAGGAGGGGGGGGGGATGGAGAAGCAAATGGGCACTTCTCCTGTGTGCCCTGGCCAGGAATCGAAACCAGGTCCCCCGCACGCCAGACTGACACTCTACCACTGAGCCAACCGGCCAGGGCCTGAAACGTGAACTCTTTAGAGAGGCTATGAGCCTTTCCCTGTACTGATTCTGTCCACTTGTTTCACCACATCTTCAATTTGTTCTCCAGTTATAAATTCTATTTCTTCAGTCTGGAAAATGGGGTTGAAGAACAGTTTCTTCTCATTTTTTAAGATCCACATCAAGTCCCTGCCTTCACTCTATGAAGTCTTCTTTGACTTACTCAGTGAGACCTACATGCTCCCACCTCCCGCATTACAAACCATCACAGTGTAATTACTTTTTTGCCTAGCTTGCTCCTTGTGTGACATGGAGCTGTGTAAGGCCTTACCTTTTACATCCTTAGTACCTTGGACAGTGTCTGGAGCATACTAGCTGAGAAGTGAATTTTTTTGTTTAGTTAATACATTAACAAATAAAATGGCCTACAATATAATAGAAATTAGATGCTTTTAAAATAAACAGGCATACATAAGCAGCAAGTCACACCACAGACTTAACTTCTCTTGCTTGGCTCATGGGAACTCCTAGAGACCTTGTCCCCTGAGCCCTGCCAGCTGGACTACTTCCAAGAACATCATTTTCTCAATACCCCAAAGAGGTGCCTTCAGAGTGACATGTGGACCCCTGCAAACAATGGAAGGGTCCTCGGGGAGAAAAAGACAGAAGACACTTAGTCATTTTTTACCTTGCCTAATAGTTGCCTTAATGATGTGGCAAAATCAGAGTTTTATGTTGTTTCCTAGAAGAGCAGCTCCCAAATTTTTTAAAAATAAGAGGTTACCATAAGGCAACCAAGTTTTTATTTTATTAATTAAAAACACAAGCAAAGGCCCTGACTGGTAGGCTCAGCGGTAGAGCGTCGGCCCAGCGTGTGGAAGTCCCTGGTTTGATTCCCCGCCAGGGCATACAGGAGAAGTGCCCATCTGCTTCTCCATCTTCCCCCTCTCCTTTCTCTCTATCTCTCTTCCTCTCCCACAGCCAAGGCACCATTGGAGCAAAGCTGGCCCAGGCATTGAGGATGGCTCCATGGCTTCTGCCTCAGGCACTAGAATGGCTCCGATTGCAGAGAAGCAACACTCTAGATGGGCCGAGCATCACCCCTTTGTGGGCATGCCGGGTGGATCCCAGTTAGGCGTATGCAGATGTCTGTCTGTCTGCCTCCCCCCTGTTTATCACTTCAGAAAAAACAAACAAACAAATTAAACATAAGCAAATAAAACTCCATAACTGCTATAACCATGGTTCCAGAAAGAAAATCATATTTAAATATTAACAGGAGACGGGGGTTGTAATCACAGAATGTGGGAGAACTCTTCAAATTAAACAAATGTAGTAAGACTTTCATGAAGTTAAGGTGAACTCATTTTTCTCATTATATTGCTGGACCAGCATGGGATAACATGCCATGTGTACATTTTTTTTTTTTTTAGATTTTATTTATTCATTTTTAGAGAGGAGAGAGAGAGAGAGAGAAAGAAGGGGAGGAGCATGAAGCATCAACTGCCATAGTGCCTTGACCAGGCAAGCCCGGGGTTTCAAACCCGTGACCTCAGCATTCAAGGTCGACGCTTTATCCACTGTGCCACCACAGGTCAGGCTGCAATGTGTACTATTATTTTTTTTTTTTTTAAGAAGGAAGAGATGGCTAATAAACAACAGGACAGCCAAAGAGCAGAAGGAGTGGCTAGGAGGTTTATTCCTGCTGCTCATAACTGACCTTATGAACCACTAATTTTCAGGAGCAGAAATAATTCATCCTGTCCTCCTGACACTTCCACTGCGAAGAAATGCTCTAGAGTTGAATAGTAGGAACCTATATCTTGAAAGCTGAATCCAAGCCATTATTTAAGAATTTCTGAAAGTACCAGTGGATGACAGTAGCACTTTAAATTTGAGGAGAAAAAGCACTTTAAATGCATTCTGTCATCTTGGTTACTTAATGAAATTTGTTGATGGTGAAGTGGGTGGTAAGGTAATATTTGCATTGGCATGGCAACCATCAACTTAAAAATAGTTGTATCCATATATAGTTTGTCTTATGTTGCTTTTAGCTTGTGTGGTCTGCAGTCTGTATTTCTTATGCATGTCATATAAACCATAAGCACCCGTGGAGGAGCAGCTATGGACATCTTGGTATTGCTGAAGTTCCCCAAACCAAATTTTGTGGTGTTACTTAGTTTTTCTGTTGGTACCTTATCCTATCAAGATCAAGTGCTTGACATCCTTAGTCATAGATCAGTGTACAGGCAACTTTTATTCTCATAATCGACAATCATCTCAGTACTATGGGAATCTGTCCCATCACTCTATTAGCTCAGTACTGTTGCTTTGAGAGAAAAGTGAGCATTAAGTTTTAAGATCTCTAACATGGACTGATGTTACAAGTAGTTCAGCCTCCAACTTGGCATTGTAAATTTGAACATAAGTATAATAAAGGATAAATAGCCACACACAAAGAAACTTTTTCTGGGCAGGGTCTACTTTCTCTGAAGGTTGAATTTATTGAATTTAGTAGGTAGAGGGATTCTTCCAAGTTGTGAGGTGTGGTCTGAAGACTCCAGGGGCAGTTTGTGATGGTGATACACTTCTTTGTGTTTGTGTTTCACTGTGCTAGTTGGTCACTGTCCTGGCAAGAAATTGGAAAGTCAGCGTGGGAGGCTGGAGAGTTTTCTGAGTTATGTATGTACAGTAATGCCTCGGTTTTCGTTGACTTCAGTTCTCGTTGGTTTCCGTTTTCAACAATTTTTTCCGCAAAATATTTGTCTCGGTTTCCCTTGGTTGCCTCAGATTTTATCAGCATGCCCATGTGACCTCGCTGCTAATATTGCAAAAACAAAGGGTGCCCACGCGTTCTCCTGCTCAGTGTGGCGTTTTTTTCTCATGTGAGCATACCCCATGCATCTAGCCTAACAATTCCATTGCTTTCCAGTGTTTTTGTGCTTTTTAATTGATTGCAGGTGCTAATACAGTAATTGGATTTACATTGATTCATATGGAAATAATTGCCTCGGTTTTTGTCAGTTTCGGATTTTGTCAATTATTTTCGGATGGATTATCTTGACGAAAACTGAGGTATCACTATACTCATACATCTCTGGATTATCCTCTGGAGAGAATAACCTATATTTACATCATCAGTATTTGGAGTTTTTTTCCTTTAAATTATTCTCTCAGAAGTTTAAACTGCACTGTAACACAGTCATTTAATTTCAGGGGTGAGGGGGCATAGCTTTATTAAAATATAACTCACAGCCTGACCAGGTGGTGGCGCAGTGAATAGAGCGCCAGCCTGGGATGCGGAAGGACCCAGGTTCGAGACCCCGAGGTCACCAGCTTGAGCGCAGGCTCATCTGGCTTGAGCAAAAAGCTCACCAGCTTGGACCCAAGGTCGCTGGCTCCAGCAAGGGGTTACTCGGGCTGCTGAAGGCCCGCGGTCAAGGCACATATGAGAAAGCAATCAATGAACAACTAAGAAGTCGCAACGCGCAACGAAAAACTAATGATTGATGCTTCTCATCTCTCTCCCCGTTCCTGTCTGTCTGTCCCTGTCTATCTCTGCCTATGTAAAAAATAAATAAATATATAAATAAAACCTCAAAAAAATATATAACTCACAGTCCATACAATTCACCCATTTAAAGTTTACAATTCAGTGGTTGTTAGTGTATTTACAGAATTGGACAACTATCACTATAGTCAATTTTAGAATATGTTATCATGCCCAGAAAGAAACCCTGTGTCTATTAGCAGTCACTCCCCATCCTCCTAACCTGAAGCCCGTACATAGCTCAAGCCAACCTCTGATCTGTTTCCTGTCTGTATATAGTATATTTGCCTACTCCGGATCTTTTCATATATACGGGATCATCCACTGGTCTTCTGTAACTCTAGTACAATGTTTTCAATGTTCATGTATGTTATAACATATTTCAGCACTTTATTCCTTTTTATTGCTGAGTAATAGTCCATTGTATGGATAAATACTACATTTTATTAACTGATTAATTCAATGAAATTTGGGTTGTTTTCCACTTTTTAGCTATTTTAAATAATGCTGCTATGTATATTTATTTACAAATTTTTGTATGAATATATTTTCATTTTGGGTGGGGGAAGGCTATGTATTTGAAAGTAGAATTTCTAGGTAATATGGTAACTCTACAAGACTATTTTTCAAAGGGCCTGCACCTTTTTACATTCTTACCAGCAGTATATTACATTTCCAATTTCTTCATATCCTTGCCAACACTTGTTATTACCTGTCTTTTTTTATTATAATCATTCTACAAAGTTCAAAGTGGTATATTGTATCATTTTGATTTGCATTTCCCTGATAACTAATGATTGATTTTTTTTTGCACTTATTGGCAATTTGTATATCTTCTTTGAAGAAATGTGTGTTAACATCAAAATCATTTTATTTTAAGACCTGTTTTCAAAATATGAATCCAAAAGGTGAGGACTTGGAAAATAAAGAATGTGGAGATAAAAGATGAAGGAGTTGGCTTTCTCTAAACTTTTGATCCTTTTTATATAACCTGTTAAATGACTCTTAAACTTTTTTTTTAGCCATGATAAATAAAAGTTTAAAACCTTTATACAAATGTGATCTTCTCTGCTTTACAAATTAACTTTAATAGTTTTACATTTTAAGAGGCATAGCTTTTATTTGTCTTTCTTTCTGAGTGAAATCCTTTGTTAGAGAGACCCAGATGTGATATCAGGGAAAATGGTCAAATGATGTGACATATTTAATAGAGGAGATACGTCTGTGAGAACTTCTCTTTTCAGCAGTGAATGTCCTTTCTTCCTGTGTGCCTCTGTGCCCTCCACCAGGAGCAAGAGAGATTCCATTAGGATTCAGACAGGTTCAGTACAATCTTTTAAACCATTCCAAGTGGGAGGTTTAAAGATGAGTTAAACAATCAAAGCTCCTGTTGAAGTTTTATTATAAAAAAGTGACAGTATATCAAAATGGAATAAAGCTGGAAGTCTTAATTCCATGTCTATGTCTCTCACCCTCAGTTATACTTAATACTTTTCTGCTACAAGAAGAGTTAGTATCTAATCCTTGAGTACATTGATGATTATTCTGGACTGATCATTGTTATCTTTTTTTAAAATTTATGTGTTTTAGAGAAAGGAGAGAGAGGAAGTGGGGAGGGCAGGAGCATGATGTATCAATTAATAGTTGCTTCCCGTTTGTGCCTTGACTGGGCAAGCCCAGTATTTCGAAGTCACCTCAGCGTTCCAGGTCGACGCTTTACTCGCTGCACCAGCACTGGCCTGGCTGACAATTGTGATCTTGCTCTTACCCAGTGACTATCCAGTAAAGGGAGGCCTCTACCAGTGTGATAAGTGGGATGCTTTCCTCTTTGCTCAATCCAGATAATAAGATTATCATTTCTGCATGTTAAAAAAGATATCATGTTTAATCATTGCAAAAATCTTCTCGTGGTGAGTTCTATTTTAGGTCTACTTTTGAGGGTTATTTTCAGGGCCTTGTTTTCTTATTCTGTTTTCTATAGACTTTTCTCTTAATTAATATTTACTGAGCATGTGTAAATCAGAGGACAAAATAACCATCGATAGTGATCTTCATGAAAGTTGTATTATTTTAATAATGTTTTATGAACCGAATATATCCCAAATATTTTGACATGTGTTATGGGCTGAGTTGTGTTCACTCAAATCTGTTGAATTTCTAACTCCCAGAACTTCATATGACTCTTATCAGGAGAGAGGCTCTTTAAACAGGTAATGAAGTTAAAATGACGCCATTTAGTGAGTGGGGGGTATCTTAAACCAATACGATTGACATGCTTATAAGGAGAGGAAGTTTACACACAGGTACCCAGAGCCAGAGGACCATGTGACACAGGGAGAAGATGCCTGAGCAGAAACTGATCATGCTGACACCTTGACCTCAGACTTCCAGATTCCAGAATTGTGCCAAGTAAATTTCTGTTGTTGAAGCCCTCTGGCCTTTGGTACTTTGTTATGGGAGCCCTAGCAAACTAATACAATGTGTAATCAATAAAAAAAAGTATTAATGAGATGAGATACTTTATATTCTTTGGTTTTGTTTTTTTGGTACCACATCTTTGCAGTCCAGTATGTATTTTACACTTGCAGTGCCTCTCACTTTGGACTGGCCATGCTTCAAGTTCTTACTAACTGTAGGCTAACTGTTGGTGGCTACTGCGCCGAAGAGTGTAGGTACAGTAGAATATATACTGTGAGCATCTCGATGATTGGCAGGGAGGGAAGGGGACCTGCACAGGAAGGCCAGGAGGCTAGGTAGAGGTTTAGTAGCCTAAGAGAAAGACGACAGTATCTTAGATTTTTTTTTTCATTTAAAATCAATATATTCACACTACATAAAATTAGGGAAAATAAAAAAGATAAGATGCTCTCTTCCCTATAATCCCATTACTATAATACAGTCACTTAAATTTTAATATTTTCCTTTAGCCTTTTTCCTATATATTTTGCCTCCTTTTGCATAATAATCTTGTTTCCTACTTTTATTCAATATGACGTCCATGTTTTCCATGTTGCAAGAGTCCTCACATGTATCACCTTTATTGGCTATATAATATTCTATCAAGTGGAGGTGACAGAATTTAATTGGTGTTCGTTAGTCTGACAGTATGTAGTGTGTGCAAAGAAAGAAGGTAGATGAAAAGTGTAGTAATTAAAAACAACCAAATCAAGACAATGAAGAGAGAAAGATTTTAGAACAGAATTCCTTCTAATTCTTCAAAGTTTGGACAGATCACCAGGTATGAGCACAAAGCACAGTGAAGACTGAAAATAGATAAGTTGTATAAAATCTAATAAAATTTAAATTAATGTGATATATTTAACTCTATGCAAAATTCCAATGGCCCTTTATGGAAAGTAGGTATAAATTACTCTCCAGTTCCAGAGATGAATGTTGATATAAGTAATCTCATAATATAATTAGGGATACCATTACATGGCCAAACAGAATTTTTAATTTTCCTCCTTTCTTAGTTTTCTCGTACTTATAATTAGTTTCAGTGTCAAGTATTACTTGATACTTGTCTTAGTCAACTGTACTGGATTATATTTTCCCCTAAATGAAACTTCTTGTATTTCCTTATTAGAAGTTATTATGTAGCACTCACAGTGGACAAAGGACTGTAAAACACAACATTAAGGACACAGGTAGTTTAGATAGAGTTCCTGATTTCAAGTGACTTTAGCGATGAGTGCCTCAGTCATTCGTTTCCTCATTCATGCACTCATTTACTAAGAGACTAATATAAAATAAGACTAAAGAGGTGAGTTGGGGGAAAGGGTGGGGAGAGCCTTGCAGACCAGACTAAAGAGTTTGAACTTGATTTCAGAAGCAATAGGAAGTCAACAGAGATCTTGGAGCAGCAAGCCTGAAATGTTTATACGCATCTGTAAATGTTGTTAGAGTGAAAGTGCTGAGGACTGCGAGGAGAATGGACTGAAGCAGAGAGATCTGGGGCAAGACAGCCAGATAGCAGGAGGCTGACGGGACTGCCTGCGAGCAAAGACCGGGGCCTGACAGAGGCACTGGCCCCGAGGGGGGGGGGGGGTCTGAGAAAGAGGGAACTCCTGAATTTGTAACTGAGGAGGGCGGCCACAGGCTGAGGTAAGCTGCAGAGCAGGGGGAAAAGGAAGAGCCTTCGAGGAAGAAATAATACATTCTGCTGTTACTTGAATTTTGGGGAGTGTCTGGACACCCCGGTGGAGAGGTCTTGTTTTTAGGAAGGAGATTGAAAGTGAGTCAGGGAGAAAGAGCCCTGCTAGACATTAAGAAAGAAAAGGTAGAAATGTAGGCATGCCAGGAGAGCTTGCCCTGTCAGCAAGGGGGGTTTTCATGAAGTATAGCACGCTCTGCAGTGCTGACCATGGCCGGTTTACAGAGAATAGGTCTGAAAATGTACCACAGAAGTCATGAGTGACCTAAGCAACAGGAGTTTCATAAAGCTCACTGAGATCAAACTCAACCATTCATAACAAACGCTTACTCAGAGGGCCGGGTTTAATTCTTTCCACAATCCTGTGATATACTTTCTATAATTAACTCCACTTTCTCATTTCATTCCACTGAATAAGAAACCGGGTTAGGAGGGCTGAATACCATGGAAGACACCAGGTGAAGAGGGCTGGAGATCCAAGCAGGCCGTGTCTATAGCCCATGCGCATCCTTACCACACAGAGGGGTGGGTCAGAGAACCTGCTGGAGCTCAGGAAGCAGAGGAAGCCAGACAGTGGGGCTGAGCGACACAGGCTGGGGTAGTCAGTCACTCCCCCTAGGGAACGTGGAAGAACCAGGGGCGGTGTTGATTTCTGAGAACTGGGGGAGTCCAAGCAAACCAAGAGTAGAAAGACATATGACAGGAGGTACAGAGAGAGGATGGAGAGGCTTGGAGGTTTACCTTTGGTGCCTACTGGTTGCTGTAGATAAATCTAAGGGTGATGGCAAGGACTTTGAGAAAAACCATTGCCGATGCATTCAAGAGCCGCATGAAGTCATCAGGGAAGGGGTGTGCATGCAGTGTGATGGCAGCATAAAATCTGGAATCACTGCCGCGGGGAATGTAAATGAGCGCCGAGGAGTAAGTAAAGCCACTGCTAAGCAGTTCCAAGGCAGGAGGAAATGAATTGGCAGTTGAATATCAGCGTCTATAGCATTATGGGTGTGGTAGGGGTCCGGGGGACCAGGCATAAATTCATAGGAGTCCTGGAAGAAAGTAGATTTCTGTAGTGAGAATGGAAAAAAGGTCTATTTTTCATGTATTGTAGTTTTTAGTAAGTCTGGAGGAACAAGCTCTTTAGGAAGTAAAGTAGAGGCAGGAAAATGCTCCATATCCAGAGATAAAAATAATCGCTAATATTAATTAAGCACTTAGGCTATATTGTAACTTCCCTACACGCTGTACAATGAGCCTGTGACATAGACGTCTGTGAGAGACGGCTGGGAGAATGCACAGCTCCCGTTTGGGAGGGCCACGGGCCAAACCGGGGTTCCCTAAAAAGAACAGAGTTGTGCGGAAGGTTCCAGTGTAGAGATAAGAAATTGCAATTTTAGACTGAGAAGAAAAATTAGAATGGGGGAGTCGTGAGTCGATGTTTCCCATACTCGCTGGAACTAGGTATCACCTGGGGTTATCATCCTAGTAAAATAGATTCTGAAAACTCAGATTCAAAGTGTGGGTGGTTCCTGGAACCATTTTTTTAAAATAAGCCTTTTATGATTAGAGAAGTTTGGGAAATCAAGAGCTGGGAACAGGCAGTTTGCACAAAGAGACTGGAGCCTATGGGAGACTCAGGTGGGGAGCTGGAGAGAGCTACCTTCCTCAGGGGAGAGAGGTAGAAGGGGAAAAGGGAGATTTCAAACGCAAGTTTACTTTTTTTTTTTTTTTTTTTTTACCTAATACAGGGGTCCCCAAACTACGGCCTGCGGGCCGCATGCGGCCCCCTGAGGTAATTTATCCGGCCACCGCCACACTTCCGGAAGGGGCACCTCTTTCATTGGAGGTCAATGAGAGAGCAACGCAAAGCACGCATAGCTCACGTACAGTACTACTTCCGGTGACGCGGGACGCACGTGTCACGGCTCTGGAAGCGCGTCATATCACTTGTTAGGGCTAGCAGTGACAAATATGGAACCGGATATTGACCATCTCATTAGCCAAAAGCAGGTCCATAGTTCCCATTGAAATACTGGTCAGTTTGATTTAAATTTACTTGTACTTTATTTTAAATATTGTATTTGTTCCCATTTTGTTTACTTTAAAATAAGATATGTGCAGTGTGCATAGGGATTTGTTCATAGTGTTTTTTATAGTCCGGCCCTCCAACGGTCTGAGGGACAGTGAACTGGCCCCCTGTGTAAAAAGTTTGGGAACCCCTAACCTAAGAAGTCCCAAGGTGGATCTGTTCACATTCAGAATGGAAGAGCCAAACGGAAGTTCAATGCTGGGGTGTTTTTATGTTGCCAGAGCTCACCCAGCTGTAGCTTCTCAGGAGGATGGCTGGTGAGAGCCCAGAGGACTAAGCCCAAAAGAGACATGATTTAAAAAAAAAAAAACAGTAAGAGAATGATCTCAGGGTACTCTCAGGCAGCTGCTGATGGGCTGTCATTAAGCTGATCCCTTCAAAGTCTTGAGACAGGAAGCCATGAAAAAATATCTGACAAAAATGTGGAAGGGAGTTTGCGAGGCTCAGTACTGATTCTCATTGACTTTGATTGAAAATTGTAGTGAATTTGAAGTGTATGAACAATGGTTGTTCTCAAAGGCTCCATAATTCAGCTAGTTCACTACAGATTTGTTGAACTGTCTCTGGTTCTGCTCAAATCCCTGCCACCGCCAAAACTGTTAGAGGCGATCAAATGCAGTTATAATTTATAGCTGCTTTATTGAAGAGCAGACATATCCCTCCTGCCAGAGCTTCATGATCCTGGCCTTTCGTATACCTAAGCCTTCGAAACACCTTATTAAATGAAATCTGTGTATGCATGCTGACTTTCTAGCGATGGTTCTAGTACCCAAAGTCTAAGATTATGGTGAAGTCTAATGTTATTTTTGGATTTTTAAATTTTTTAAGCAAGCATAGTCTGATTTGAATAGGTACACTAGCAAACAGAAGCTATCAGCTATTATCTTACATTGCTATTTAAAAATATAATTCCACCAAGTTCTTCTGGATTTTCCCATACCCTGAGTACTTCCTGTGTCAAATCCTAGTAACTGGCAAAGGAAAAAAGAAATGATAGGCTCTTATGTCATTTAATTTAGTAGGTATTAGACTCAGAACTCGTGTTCAAATTCTTTTACTTTAAAGACATATGGGTTGAATCACTTCTCAGCCTGTTGGTTAAGATCAAGTGTAAAAACATTTATTTTTTGTTGTATATTGTACACATAAAATTCAAAAAAAAATTTTTTTTAATTACAGCCGCTGTTAACATTTGTCTTTTCTCCATCTGTAACAGTCAAAATCAAGCTCTATATCACCCATCTGCTAATTCAAGGTGGTCTAAATAGTAACTTCTTCAAAGGGTGATCAGAGGAGATAATGCTGAAGCTTTGGAAGGCTGGAAGGCACTATGTATTTATGATTGACATGTGTTTAATAATGTATCTTCTTTCATTGGCCCCATTTCTGCTTCCCATCCTCACCACATCTTGGTAGAGTTTTAGGTTACTCCTTCATAGACCATAATGCCAGCATCCCCATCTTCACTGCTTCACTTCCTTTTCCTTTGCATCCAGTGAACTCCTAGCAGAAAACAAAAACGAAACAAACAAAAAACGCCAAGCAAAGTGATATGTATTGAGAAGGCAGTGAAATAAATGGGCCTGTTTCTGGAAGTCTGGGTAACATGTAGACAAAGTGTCCGTCCTTGTTTGGGAGAGATCTGCCCTTACTGGGAGGAAATCGTATCAGTATGAGGTCCAACAAGAGATCACAGGGATGAACAAAGCAGCGTAGAAGTAACTGCACGTTTCCTTCTTCAATCTTTCCTAATCATCCTTATATATTTTCTCCTTTTCATTTGACAACTTTTTATTATGAAATAATTTTAGACTTACAGAAAAGTTGGAAAAAATAGTACAACTCCCATATACCTTTCACCCAGCTTTCTCTAATGTTAAGATAGTACATAACTCTAATACAAAAAAAAAAAAATCAGAAAATTAGCATTGGTACAAAACTATTAACTAAATTACAAACCTATTTGTATTTCACCAGTTTTTCCAATGATTTTTTTTTTCCTGTTTCAAGATCCAAGCGGGGATGCCACATCATTATTAATTCCTTGGTTTCCTATGCTCTGGGACCGTGTCTTAGTCTTTCCTTGTTTTTCATGACCTTGACATCTTGAAGAATTTTGGCTAGTTATTTTATTTTATTTTTTTGTATTTTTCTGAAGCTGGAAACAGGGAGGCAGTCAGACAGACTCCCACATGCACCTGACTGGCATCCACCTGGCACGCCCACCAGGGAGCGATGCTCTGCCCATCCGGGGTGTCGCTCTGCCACAATCAGAGCCACTCTAGCACCTGAGGTGGAGGCCATGGAGTCATCCCCAGCGCCCAGGCCATCTTTGCTCCAATGGAGCCTTGGCTGCAGGAGGGGAAGAGAGAGACAGAGAGGAAGGAGAGGGGGAGGGGTGGAGAAGCAGATGGGCACTTCTCCTGTGTGCCCTGGCCAGGAATCGAACCTGGGACTTCCGCACGCCAGGCCAACACTCTACCACTGAGCCAACCGGCCAGGGCCTTGGCTAGTTATTTTGTAGAACATCCCTCAGTTTGAGTTTATCTGATGATTTATCATGATTAGATTGAAGTTGTGTATTTTTGCCAGAATACTACAGAAGTGAGGTGCCCTTCTCAGGCATGTTGATATGTCTTAGAACTTGATGCTCATCTTGATCATATCATTAAAGTGATGTCTGTTGGGTTTCTTCACTGCAGAGTTACTATTTTCCCCTTTGTAATTAACACATACCTTGGGGGAGATATTTTGAGACTATGCAAATATCCTATTTCTTCTCAATACTTTCAGACATTAATTTTAGCATCCATTAGTGGTTCTTGTCCACAGCTGTTATTATTGTGGTAATCCAATAATCATTTTTGCTTTATTCATTCCTTTTACATTCACTAATTGGAATTCTTCTCTAACAAAGAGCTCTCCTTACCCCCCCCCACCACCATCAACTTATTTATTCAATTATTTATGTCATTATAGACTCATGGATATTTATTTTGTTCAGTGGGTTATAACCCAGTCCTATCATTATTTTGCTGGTCAAATTATTCCAGCTTTGGCTGTTGGGAGCTCTTTCAGAAGAGCTCCTGTTCCGTTTTGATTTACCAAAGCTTTTTTGAGAATTTTCTTACTTTTTCGCTCTGTCTGTGTGATGCTCCAGGGTCACCTCATATTTTCTTTGTCATCGCCCAGCAATCAACTACTTTTCCCAGGAGGCCTGATTCCTTTTATTACCGAATTCTATACAGAAGCCGAGATCTGGACTCCAGGAGTGTCTATTGCTGGAGTCATTGCTTCTAAACCCTCTAAATAAACAGAACTTGAAAATATCTATATTTGCATTAACCTGTACATACACACACATCTATATTTATTTCTGAATCTGTGTATACATTTAAAAACGGTAAGTTTGTACCTATACCACCAATTCAATCCAACACCACAATGCTTATAGTAGCCTTTCCCTTTTTCTTATTGGTAATTTCTTTTTCATACTGTGAAAAAAGCTGGCTGTCATCATCTACAATATATTTACTTCCTTGTTCACCCCGTTAGTATGCACTTAAAGTTGTTTCAGAACTGCTAACTCATACCCTTGTACAAACTATAGTATTTACATATAATTCTTTCTGTCTTTACTCTTATAAGTGAGCAATAAAAATACTATATTTCAATATTACCAAGATTAGTTCTTTTCTTTCTAAGCCCTTTAATGTGGTTACATTAGTTATTTATAATATAATTAGGTATATTCCTGTTTGGGGGTCCCTTCACCCCACACCTTGGTCGATAGTCTTTAACATACATAGTAAAATTCACTCTTTGTTGTTCTAGGGGTTTTGAAAAGTACAAAGAAAGAGTCACGTCTCCACAGTTATGATATAAAACAGTTCCATAACCACAAACTCTTCCCTTCACTCCTGAAAATCACTCATCTGTTTTCCATCTCTATAGTTTTCACCTTTTCTAATATGTCATCAGACAATATGTAGTCATTTGGATCTGGCTTATTTCCTTTAACAAAATATATTTGACATTTATCTGTATTGTTGTGTGAGTAGTATTCCATTGTGTGGATGCTGAACTCTCTTCTTATGACATAATTTGTGACCCTTGTCCATGCATCTAATATTTATATTTCTAAAATTGCCCACTGGATTGATGTTCTTTGGGACTCAAAACTGTGACTTGGAAAGTACATTTGTTTTTTTTATAATCTTTCTTTAGCACAAAGATTACATCATTTCATCTTATTTATTGTTGTTATTTTTTTACAACCATTCATCACTTTAACATTCCAAAGAGGGTTAGAGCCAACCCTTAATTATTTTTGGTAAGATTGACAGGGAGAGTATTTATAATTGAAATCTTCACATAAAATCCAAGACTTGTAATAGCTTCCCTCAACTACTTAAGGGTAGCAGAATTGACTCATTTTAAGTTTTATATCCTTTTCCTACCTCTACTCATCCTCTGGTAGAAGCACTAATGAGTCCTCAGGTGACCATAAAAATAGAAAGGCAGAGAAAAAGGGGAAGCACAGGCTGTGGGTAATCTACATAGTAGATAAAAAGTCTCTGTGTCACTGGGAGTTGATTGCACTCTAGTAAAATAGATCTGAGAAGGGATTATGTATCTTTGACATATTTGAGATTCCCATTTAATGCTTGGCACTTGTTGATTCACTGATAGACTTAGGGCAGGGGTCCCCAAACTTTTTACACAGGGGGCCAGTTTACTGTCCCTCAGACCGTTGGAGGGCCGGACTATAAAAAAAACTATGAACAAATCTCTATGCACATTGCACATATTTTATTTTAAAGTAAAAAAACAAAACGGGAACAAATACAATACTTAAAATAAAGAACAAGTAAATTTAAATCAACAAACTGACCAGTATTTCAATGGGAACTATGCTCCTCTCACTGACCACCAATGAAAGAGGTGCCCCTTCCGGAAGTGCAGCGGGGGCTGGATAAATGTCCTCAAGGGGCCGCATGCGGCCCACGGGCTGTAGTTTGGGGACCCCTGATGTGTAGCCAGTATCCAGGGCTGCCACTATCAAAGCAGCCGCCTGGCTCATACAGGTTCGCATTGGATTCAGACAGTCGGTAAAGAAACAACGGAGCCAAAAACTGATGGGCCATTTTCTTTAATTCTAGCTTGCACCGGCGGGCAAGTAAAAACACACACTGGGCTCCAAAACCCACTCACATTCAGTGCTCACAAAGCCACTGACTTATTTGAGTTTCCTAGAATCAAAGGTGTTTAGCTCACCAGCCTTATTCTCCTCAGTTCCCCATCTCCTTCCTTCACCAGCGTCAAACTGCACAAACTGGTCTTTCACTCAGCACTCCGCCATCTTGGCTGCTTCTCCTGGCCACATGGCCTCTTTCTGCTCTCTGCTCTGCTCCCTCTGCTCTCTCATGCTAATCATCCCGGGAACCAAGAGAGCAAGCTCTCGTTCTGCCCCCATTTTATAGTGTAGAAATCCAAACCTTTAATCCAATATACAAAACAGGGAAGTCTCTAATACAAAGACACTTCTCTGAGGCATGATTGGATTGTACCGCCCCACATCAAAACGGGGTGGGAAAGGCCTAATCCCAAAACCAAGCCCCAGGCTACAAGGATTCTACCTGCCCACAGAGACACACATTAATATCACCTGGGCGACGGCCTCCTCATGGGCAGTGCCGTCTTTAACAAAGTGAGCATAATACATTTTATCTGCCCAACACCTGACTTATGGTCTCTCCTAAAAGTCTACCTAAAAGAATATATTCCTACTCAAAAAAATAACTCCTAGCTCTATTTTCTTTTGCAGCTACCTATGTGCTCTTCACTATAAAGCGTGGCATTAATTTGTGGCACTGGGAGAATCCTAATTGAATTAAGGCAGATATTTGTAATTTATACCCATGGATGGGCACACATGGAAAGTCTTTAAGGAATCTATGAAATTCTAGAAATTACATATACTGGTGTGTGCACATTTCCTGGGAGGAAGGACCCTAGTTTAAATCAGATTTTCAAAACTACAAAATAAACAAAATTAAGATCACTAATTTTCTTAACCTGTGATGGCACAGTGGATAGAGCATGGATCAGGAATGCTAAGGTTGCCGGTTAGAAACCCCTGGCTTGCCCTGTCAAGGCACATAGGAGAAGCATCAATGAGTTGATGCTTCCCATTCCTCCCCCTGCCTTTCTCTCTCTCTTCCTTCTCTCTCTAAAATCAATAAATAAAATCTTTAAAAAAAAAAAAGATCATTAACTGGAAAGATAACCTACCTAACACTTCTAATATTGACTTGGTAACCCTGAACACCCTCATATCCTGTCTCTTTAGTCTGAGAAATATTCATTCAGGCGCATGAAGCACTTACTACACTATAGATTCCTTAAGAGAAAATACTGAACCTATTTCTTTCTTTATATCCAGTACCTACAATGGAGTCTGATGTAAAAGAGGCATTTGTTAAATACTTTCAGAATGAATTCCATATTTTTAGGCTACTGATAGTACTTTTTAGTCTATTGATATAAGAAATCTGATTAGCCTGTCTTTTATGAGACATATAATTTAATTAGTTTGCAGGAATCCATAAGGCTTTATCATACATCAGTTAATCAGCTAATAAATCACTCATTCTACTGAGTATAACCAGTACTTTTTTCTAGTACTTTTTGTATTTATATCATGTGCCTTCCTTTTCTAAATCTCTGTGGCCTGCATTGGTGAGAAATGGGAATACATTTTCCCCTGTCTATTTTGCCACTTAAGGGAGGACAGTTTTGACTGATTTTGAAACAATCACTGATGTATCTGTATTGTGAAATCTTTGGAAAAAGTTTTATTTGTTTTTTTAACTTTGGGCACAAGATCTAAACTGAAAAACTGTTATGCAGAATTTATTGTTCTAGCTCTGTTGCTTTATCAATTCTTAGAGAGAGCTTTTTGAAGAAAACATTGATCATTTGTGTGTTTGGGTATTCAAAAATATATCCTTGGGCTGAGTTTTAGAAGCCTAGGTTATCATCCCTCATCTCTAAGGTGGTCACCAACAATAATAATATTGTGGTCAGTCCACAATAATCTTTCCTTTCAGTCACATAATGGTACCATTGAAAAATGGCACATCTTTGTTTTGGGTATGTCAATTTTGACTTCCCTGCTTCATCATTAGCTAAGAGCTGAGCAGTAGACATCAATCAATGAAAAGTTCAATAAATTATACTTATTTAGGGTAGCTATGATCATTAAAATGCATATATACATAGATAGATATAAATGCATAAGTACTTAGATATACCAACATTTGCAAACTGGGATACCACATCCAGAATCTGGCTCACAGATACCTTATGTTGGGGCCATAGACTATTATTTTTTAATTAAAAGTAGCCAATATTTAAAAAGATATTTTACAAAGATGGACCAAATTTGTTAACTTCTTTTTAAGCTGATAGAAATTATTGGTTCATGTTTAAAACTTTTTCTGTAAATTTTAAATGCTTGCTTGAATTTAAGTTTCACCATAGGCTTTGCTGTTTTCTAAAAATGTCTTTTAAAACACTAGGTTTACAATTCTGTGGTATTACAATATCTGGAACCATATTCTGTCTTTCACCTGTCAAAATGTTACTATTAATCTACTTATGTTTAACAAAAATGGCATTTAGCTGTTTTTCTGGGAGAATTGATGGATTTATGCTGCTCCATCCACGCATTCTTGGTGAGTGCCCTTTTGACCACTGGCACGTATTTGTAAGACCTACTGCGTTGGTGGTAGAGCCTGTGGTTATGGAATAGTTCCAAGTTAACTGGCCCACACAGGGGAGCCAACCCATGACCTTGACCCTATTTCCACAGCGTTCTAGCCAATTGAGCTGAATAATAAGTAATTGTTTCTTAGCAATCTGACCAAATCAGCTGGCATATATTAAGGGTCTGTCTGTGGACAAGGGTGACAGTGTCAGTGAACAAGGGAGTTTAAGATAATGGGAAAGTTATCAAGTCCTCACATTGGTTGGCATGTTGTATTTGGCCAAGCAGTTACTAAATTGGACTTTGTCATTACAACTAATTGCATTTCTGGGCAATTGGAACTTACAAAAGAAACTTAAATTTTATTGAATAGGGTTCTTTTTTAAGGATTCAGAATTTTTGGTGAATAATTCATAACATATGTACAAACAATTGGGAACATCACGAGATGGAAAGACTTTGGAATGAATTGAAGAATTCAAGTCCCTGTTTGGTCCCAACAACTATTGTGGCTTTAGGCAATTCACTTGACTTTCTGAGCTTTGGAAAGGGTTGGATAAGTCTGAGGGCAAAGATCCCTCCTGCCTTAAGCGATTTCCATAATTCCACAATTTCTGAACCAATAAGAAATTTTGCATACAAATCTCTTTATAACTAACAATGCAAATGAAATATTTTCTATGGATAATTAGCTAAGCAATATTTTAAAAATATATATTAAACAAACCTATTTTTTGAAATATCTTGCTACTTGCAAAAAAATCAACTTGTAGTTTGCATATTTTACACAGAAATATAATGTAAATCTAGTAAATAAATAAACCGTGGTTTTATATATTAAATGATAGGTTCTTAATGGCATTTTACATTTCAAAGCAGTTATAAATCACCTTGAAAATTTTGCCTTATTAAATTATTATTTTAGACACAACATGTTACTGAATTGCTTTAGGATTATTATTCATAAATCTCCTAATTTTGGGTCCATTATTGTGACCCTTTTTGAACTACTTCTTCTCCCTCTAACTTGCTAAACTTATATTAAACATGTTAAATTCAAGCTTTCTTTACCAAATTGTTTATTATTCTGGTTCTTCTTTGTTTTCTTTGTTACTAATGCACTCAAATATCACTTTTATACAACTGAGATAATGATTGGATTTATTGCTCTTTTATCCAAACTGATTCTCACTTCACTGGGTTAATTGCATTAGTGAGCCCACAGAGCTCAACGGGATGGGTCCTAGAAAGTGTTAGGATGGTGTAAAATGAATGACAACAGCTTAGTCACACTTGAAATAATATATTGGCCTGGATTTCCAAAGAACCTTCCAAAATGAAAAAAAAAAAATCTACACAAATACTGTGGGTTTCTACAGAATCAAATATGACTGTAATGTTTGTGAAAAGGATGAGTTATTGGATATCACTTAAATATTTGGTGGTGAAGTTTAGGAATACTAAACCTGGGAAGACCAGAGCATTAAATCCGAAGCCAAATACGGGTTGCAGATGCGCTGAGCGACACCATCGGTGGACCTGCACCACCATCCGAAGCCTTTCTGAAACACTGGCTGCCAATGGATTGTGCCAGATTATGAGACATTTCTGTCATCTGCATAAACACATAACTGGGCAAATAAAGTTTCCATTATCATTCCTTTTATGTACTGTGATCCAAAATTGGTGTAATATTTAAAAATAACCCCAGAGATAAGGAAACACCCTCAGGCTAATTTACTTGGTTGAATCACTCACATTGTTTTTTGTTTTTGTTTTTTTTTTAAGATATACTCACCAAAAACCTCATCTGGAGTATACTGCTCAGAGGCTTAGCCCTCTGATTTATTTAATTTTGTACTTAATAAGATTGTGCGTTTAATTACCTATAGACAAAATTCCTAGCATAGGTTTATTTTTAGGAGTCTGTGAGAACAGCGGCAGCCATTTTGAACTGTAGAGCAGTATCAGGAATCGGAGGAATTATTCATCTGTGATATTGAAAAAAAAAATTAGCCATTGGTACAGGAAAGAAAGAACAAGAAAATATACTTACATAGCAGAATAGTAGTTTCACAGTCTAGTGGACAAGCAAATAAGACTCTGATGCTTTGGACAGACTATAAATCAATTGCTGATTTCTATGGTCAAATTGTAAATCATCACTGTGCTAAGCTTTTATACATTCCTAGGTGAGAGCATGCTGTTACGATTGTGTGTTACTAGTAGTAGCTCTTTCTGAATTATAGGTGATTAGAAAACCTTGTCAGAAATGAAATTATTGTTGTTGTTTAATCCTGAATGTACTTTCTTTAGTGATGTTTTATTGCTGGAGAATGAGATTATATCCATTTTTATAAAATGATATTAAAATCCTACAAGATCCTGACCAGGCAGTGGTACAGTGGATAGAGTGTCGGACTGGGACACAGAGGACCCAGGTTCGAAACCCCGAGGTTGCTGACTTGAGCACGGGCTCATCTAGTTTGAGCACAGCTCACCAGATTGAACACAAGATCACTGTCTTGAGCAAGGGGTTACTTGCTCTGCTGTAGCCCCCCAGTCAAGGCACATATGAGAAAGCAATCAATGAAAAACTAAGGTACCACAACGAAGAATTGATGCTTCTCATCTCTCTCACTTTCTGTCTGTCTGTTTCTATAAACCCTCTCTCTGTCTCTCTCTCTATCTCTCTCTCTCTCTCTCTCTCTCACACACACACACACACACACCAAAAAAATCCCATCAGAATCCTATTCCTATGAAAAAAAATTTCAACCTTTGGATTGGTAGATGGCCCTTGAGTGACTGTCATTTAAGCAGAGCTCCTCTAAGATGAGGTGTTTTAGGACCTGGAGGTTGCCTACAATGTTTACTGTGTGGTTTAACGAATCAACAGAAATTCTATTTAAAATAATAAATTAGATCACATTTTGTATTTAGAAACTCTATCTTGCTTATGGATCCCAAATTTTCAAACTAAAGTGAAGCCAGTGAAAGGGAGTTTCTAGACTTTTAAAACTGCGTAGACACTCTTGCAGGCAACATGGATTTGGAAAATTTCATGAGCCTTGTGACTCTTTGGCCCTAAATGAATCAAAGTGTTATGTACAATTTAACTAGAGACATTCAGGATAGACATATATTTTTTCCTATCAGACCAGTCATAACTGAGAATTCAGTTTTACCTACTCCTAAGAGACTTATAGGATAAAAGGGATATTAGTTCACTTTAAGTCTAACGTAAAAAATATTGAAATCTGATTTTTGCCTAATAAACCAAGTTAGGGCTCACATTTTTAAAATTACCTCTTTTTCCTAAAAGAGCTCTTCTATTAGGGAGTATGGAGGTGGTGCTATCTGGGATTCTGTTAAGGACAGGGATGAGCAGTGTCAAACTCTAAAGAACTCGGCACCTACCTCACACATATCTTTATTTGAAATCCAGAATTAAAGAGGGCATAATTTCTTAAACTCTGATATTAAAGGTCTAAGTCTAAGATAGACATCATATTTTTTATAGATGACGTCTTAAAGATTAATCATCTTCAATGATGGCTTTGGGCTTACATTTTATTCTAGAACTTGACCTGGTGTTTTTAAATGGGGTATTTGTACAACATGAAAGAACTGGTCATAATAAGATAGAAACCTAAAATGACTCAGTGCCCCCATGACACTCGGGTAGCCAGGTGTTCATTGCCTTTACTAAATGTGTAACAGTCTGTCCCATCTCTTACCTTGCTATGGCTGTAGGCATCCAGGCTGTACCTAGCTTATAGCTCTCACACCTAAATTAAACTAACATGATAATCAGTTCATTTATAGGGAAGGTATCTTCCAGCTTGGTGGATATAAGTGGGGGATAACATGCTGAATTATGAGAGACCACTGCGTCCTCCTTCAAGGATAGAAGCTATGAAGAAAGGAGACAAGTGATATATTCCCTGCAATTCAGCTCAGCAATAATTGTTGAATTTTTACTGTGTATTAAGCACTGAGAATGAGAGTAGAGACCATGTTTGACTAACTTATTTATAGCCTTAGCATCTACTAGATAATCTGGCACCAAGTAGGTACTCAACAAGTATTTGTGAATGAATGCAGGAATGTGTGTATGCACAAACCACGAACACATATAGAGACCCGGCCCTAGCCCTTGACAAGCTCACACTTAAGCAATGGTTAAAATCATACCCTACCTCAAATCCAACTAGTAACTTCAGCACAAGAACTTCCTCCTCTCTGTACTCCTTCCCTGAATCCACCCTCTATCCCATCCTCACTAAAGATAAATATGCCCATCCAACTTTGTTTGGTTTAGTAAAAATGTTATGCATGTCAAGAAATTTAAAATTTGGCTCTGGCCGGTTGGCTCAGTGGTAGAGCATCAGCCTGGCATGCAGGAGTCCCAGGTTCGATTCCCAGCCAGGGCACACAGGAGAAGCGCCCATCTGCTTCTCCACCCTTCCCCCTCTCCTTCCTCTCTGTCTCTCTCTTTCCCTCCTACAGCCGAGGCTCCACTGGAGCAAAGTTGGCCCGGGAGCTGAGGATGGCTCTGTGGCCTCTGCCTCAGGCGCTAGAATGGCTCTGGTTGCAGCAGAGCGAGGCCCCAAATGGGCAGAGCATCGCCCCCTGGTGGGCATGCTGGGTGGATCCTGGTTGAGCGCATGCGAGAGTCTGTCTGACTGCCTCCCCGTTTCCAGCTTCGGAAAAATACGGGGAAAAAAAAAATGAAATTTAAAAATCATTAAATGTGAATTCTAGTAAAATGAGACATCCCAGAAATTAACCCCCAACAATTCTCCCTTATTCAAAACTGCCTTTTCTTCTACAGAAAAAAAACTGAGTTAAGAGAGCTTCCACCTTTTCAGAACAGTTTTAAACTTAGTATCACTTATTGAGAATCAATATAATAACTCTTTTCTATTGTTTAAGGTTCCCTTACCAGCCCTAACATGCATTAATTATTTTGCTTCTTTTGTACTTGTATAATAAATGCTTGACAAAAAAAAAGCCACATTATTTAAGACTTTTATGGCACAATGGAAAAGTTTTCCACCCCCAGGAGAAAAAGAAAATCTGTGATGTTCTGATTGTCTTTTTAGGGAAGACTTTATACATTAAAAAAATAAAGAAGAATATTTTTAAAAGCCCAAGTTGTACTTTATGTGACATGCAGCATGCAGAACGTTTAGAGTATGTAGAACATAAAAGAACATTACTTGAGCTAGAGAGGGTTAATGCTGTGTTCTTAATTTTAAATTCCAGATAAATATGATTTCAGCTTTGATCCTACATGGGCTAATTCTTTTGTCACTCAACTAATTAATTCAGTGTGCTAGAGAAAAGATGCTAATTTGGGCATCAAAGAAGTGATAATTTTTTTTTGTTTAATCAGAGTTATAAAGATAAGTTTTACTCCCATTAGACTGGGTCTGGAGCTCAATCATTTTATTCTTGGTTTGTGCAGATGAATTCCAGAGAAAATGTGTCCTGCTTCTCTTCACTTCTGAAGAAGGAGCAGTAACAGCTAGATTTCCTTTAAAATGGTACTTTGAATAGTCTTTATACACCCACCCCCTAAAAAATTCAGTCATCTCTCAATACTGGTTTTTTGCTCTTTATACAGAACAAGTTAGGGCACTTCATTTCTTTTTCTGGTATTGGGGTTTATACAAATTACATATATGCTGATTTGTGATATTGGAATATAAGTTGTATTTGACTTTTTTTTTTTTAGAGACTGTAGATAAGGCTGCCAGTTGTTACAGAACTTTTGATCAGCCCTCCCTGGATTTAATTTCATTGACCTGAGTCAGTTTTTCCCTTCCCAGGCAGTTTGCTGACATGACCCCACCTGCCAGTGAATGACCCTCAGAGCTATTTCCTGCAGGGGTGGAGGGCACGGATTTCCTTCTGCAGGATGAATCTGTGTTCGGTATGGGGAGCCCTGCAGGTTAACCATAGGAAAGCCAGAGCATTTGGGGAACCTCCCGCAGGTGGTAGAAAATACTTTAGATGTGAGGTGTAATTTGTCTCTGAACACTCTTTCCTTCCCTTGTTTTGGGGTTTCTGGGGCATGGGAGGTGCAGAAAAACAGAAGGAAGGAAGGAGGGAGACGGGGATGCTGTGAGCGCCGAATGAGAAGGGTACAGCTGGCTGTCAGCTGAGGTTGGAGCTGCAGCCTCGCCATCTGTTGGAACCGGCATCAGGGCTTCGTGGACAGGCCTTCCGTGAGCCTGGGCAGGCCAGCAGCCTTTGGAGATGCTCCAGGAGCCAACTGAAAAGTAACAATAATAACAAGGAAGAAGCCACATGCCCTCCTGCTTTGAAATAAGTAAACATTTAATAAAAAGAAAAGCTTTTCTCACTATGAAGAACACATTAAAATGCAAAAAGATCTATTTCTTTAATGCTCCTATTTAACATATTTCCCAGAAACCATACGCATTTAGTCTGAATCACTAAGGCTCTTGCCTACAATGTCTCAAAGCCAGTGAGAGCGTATGAAAGCAATTAATCAAAGTTCACTGTGCTCCTGAAGAGTATTTCTTCTTCCGGAAAGCAGAGGGATAGAGTAACTTAAAACCCAGTGTGGTAGTGACAGTTAATAAGCTTTTTATAGTCCCAGTGTGGATCTGAAAATCATCCTGTATTAGTGTCTTTATCATTCTTGCTCACTCTTTCAAGCTTCTTTTCATTTAATTTTCATTTCTGTCCTCTTCTTCATATTTCCCCTGCTTTTTCCTAACAGAGTGATGCTTTAATAATCTCAGAGTAGAGTTTTCATTTGTTACCAAAAAAAAAAAGAAGATATTAGCAAAAGTAACTGTCCAGTGTCTCCCAAATGACTTAACTGATTCTTACAAGCTGGCCCTCCGGAGGCTCTTTTCACATGTTATTTGCAGGAAGATGGGTTATCAGTAGTGTGCATTTTTGCTTTACTGTATTTTGTGGACCCTCTCGAATTATCTGTATTATATTCAGGATTTCCAGATTCATGTGTTTCCTAGCTCCTCAGTCAGGGAAAGCAGATTAGCTCAAGGATTCCCAGCGGCTGACTTGAGCCGGAGAGAGCTGCCTAAGAGTACCCAGCAGGTGTTTTATCCTCTTAGGCAGAAATCTTAGAATGGGATAGGACCTCCCTGCTTTTCAATCCTAAAAACAAACATCAGCATATCTGAGATCTGAAGATTCTCTGCTTTGGAATGAAGAGTTGCCATGACCACCAATGTAGGAGTCATATCCTGGAGTTAGGAACAGCTCAGAGGAAAGGAGTTGTTTTAGGGTGGGTGGGAAAGTGTGCCTCAAAGGAAGTAGTGGATAAAGATGTCAGTGGGATTAAACATATGGGTTGTTTTCATCTTGGAAACATAAATATACCCCAAATAAATATCTAAACAATACACCAGAAATTAAAATTATAATTAGTAATCTTATTTTTAGGGTATCAACTGCTTGACCCAGTTAGAGTTAGCAGGTAAGAGTTTAAAGAGTGAGATCATCTTCAGTTACTAAAAAGCACCAATGCAGCTTCTGCTTGTGAGCACATCCTCTACTGCAAATCCCTCTCTCCTTTCACATGCCATGGAGTAGTAGACTTACTGAGTTTAAAATCGATGCTTCTGTTTTGTAAATCACAGAGTGTTACAGCATTCCACCTCCCTCCTGCAAAGTCACAGACAGGTATTAGCCATTGCAATCATACAGACTGTGGAAGGCTAAAAATAAAGTGGAATACTTTTCTTTCTTAATCAAGATGGAATTACAACAAACACAAATTTGTTTATTATTCGATCAATGAGATTAACATAAAAGTAGGCAATGACCTTACATACCCACCAAAAGGCGGGAAAACTCTCTAATTGGTCAGTTTTCACTGAATTTTTATCAGATGCATAAACTCTCAAGTACAGCGGGAACTATCTAAGGTAAACAAGTAAGACCTTTGTGACATACCTTTTAGAGAGAAGCAATAGCTGAAGTGCACAAAACCATATGAGATTACAGTATATGGAAGTTAATTTCTTCGGCATATGCTAATTTGCAACCCAATTTAGAATACATCAGACAACAGAAACCTTTTATGAGTGAATTTCAGAATAAACTATGGAAATATAGTCAAAGTTCTGTGAACTCCCCTACCCCCATATTTTGCCTGATCTATTTCAAACTATGTAATTTATAAAACGATAAGACAATATCACGTACAGTTTGTAAGTCAGCTAGTTACAGGGAGAATGAACCATTATCCACGGCCAGAAAATATTATGATTGTGAGGTGTGTGCATTTTCCCATCTGACATCATTCCATACATTTTGAAACTTAATATTAATAGTGACTGGATCTTGTAGCCCTTTCCAAATGCATCATTGTTGGGCAGATAAAATATATTATGCTCACTTTGTTAAAGATGGCGCTGCCCACATGGAAGCCTGTTGCCCAGGTGATATTAATGTGTGTTGGGGGAGGGCTGTGGGCAAGCAGGATCCTTGTAGCCTGGGGCTTGGTTTTAGGACTAAGCCTTTCCCACCCTTTTTGATGTGGGGTGGTGCAATCCCATCATGCCTCAGATAAGTGACTTTGTATTAGAGACTTCTCTATTTTGTATATTGGATTAAAGGTTTGGATTTCTACTCTATAAAATGGGTGCAGAATGGGAACTTGCTCTCTTGGTTCCTGAGATTAATATTAGAGAGCAGAGCAGAGAAAGGCCACGTGGAGGAGGCCAGGAGAAGCAGCCAAGATGGCGGAGTGTTGAGTGAGAAGCCAGTTTGTGCAGAGTTTGTGCAGGGAGAAGGAATGAGATGGGGAACAGAGATGAATAAGTCTGGTGAACTAGAAACCTTTGATTCTAGGAAACTCAGATAAGTCAGTAGCTTTGTGAGCACTGAATGTGAGTGGGTTTTGGAGGCCAGTGTGTGTTTTTACTTGCCCGCCAGGTGCAAGCTAGGATTAAAGATGATGGCCCACCAGTTTTGGGCTCTGTTGTTTCTTTACCGACTCTGTAAAGCCAGGAGCCAGAGCCAGGGCCACTATCACAGCAGCCTTCTGGCCCATGCAGGTTCGCATTGGATTCGGACAGTCGGTAAAGAAACAGTGGAGCCAAAAACTGATAGGCCATTTTCTTTAATTCTAGCTTGCACTCGGCAGGCAAGTAAAAATACACACTGGGCTCCAAAACCCACTCACATTCAGTGCTCACAAAGCCACTGACTTATCCGAGTTTCCTAGAATCAAAGGTTTCTAGCTCACCAGCCTTATTCTCCTCAGTTCCCCATCTTCTTCCTTCTCCCTGCATAAACTGCACAAACTGGCCTCTCACTCAACACTCCGCCATCTTGGCTGCTTCTCCTGGCCTACTTCACGTGGCCTCCTTCTGCTCTCTGCTCTGCTCTCTCCTCTAATGTCAGGAACCAAGAGTGCAAGCTCCTGTTCTACCCCTATTTTATAGTGTAGAAACCCAAACCTTTAATCCAATATACAAAACAGGGAAGTCTCTAATACAAAGTCACTTCTCTGAGGCATGATTGGATTGTACCACCCCACATCAAAAAAGGGTGGGAAAGGCTTAATCCCAAAACCAAGCCCCAGGCTACAACGATCCTGCCTGCCCCCAACACACATTAATATCACCTGGGCAACGTTATCCTTTACAAAGTGAGCATAATACATTTTATCTGCCCAGCAGACTCCAATGCAAACCTGCATGGGCCAGGTGGCTGTGATGGTAGCCCTGGCTACTGGCTTTACAATCATTATTATCTAAAGATATTTCCTGGCCTGACCTTTGGTGGCGCAGTGGATAAAGCATTGACCTGGAATGCTGAGGTTGTCGGTTCAAAACCCTGGGCTTGCCCGGTCAAGGCACATATGGGAGTTGAAGCTTCCTGCTCTTCCCCCCTTCTCTCTCTCTCTCTCTCTCTCAACCTCTCTTTCTCTCCTCTAAAATGAATAAATAAATAAATAATAATTAAAGATATTTCCTGACTGGAAGGAAAAATACATTCTGCTTCAAACTTTCAACCTGCCTTGGATTCATCGTTCACCGTTAATTTGGAGTAAAAGTGTCTGAACTTTTTTTTTGCTTGACTTCTTAGCCCACTTAAGCCATTGCTCATGATTGCTTTTATACTATGTGTCTACTAAGTGGAGGAAGAGTGGATGCTAATAGCTGTATAAACTGCCCAATGGGATCTAGGAGAAAAGTTGTAGACAGACAGTACTTAGCAGAATTAAGAAGTGAATTAAATGAGACACTAGATGTGGAAAAAGCCAGAGATGGAGCCTCCACATTGTGAATCTGGATCATTTGTCAGTGAGCCTGGAAATCGACAAAGGATTTGAAAGTCATCATTATCTAGAAAACTCAAAGGAAGAAATAGAAACAAGAAAATAAGTGCTTAGAAATTAGGAGATAACTACCAAGAATTTTGTTAAACTCTTTATCATATGGAAAACGATAGGACTGGGTGCTTGTTTTGTTGATTGGATTGAATAGTTAGGTACTCACCTGACAGTTGATATAGTTAATGGTTAACTTCTATGTACATAAACCATGTGATGTATAGTGGCTGTTCAGTAAATGATCGAGTGAATGAATAAACCATTATTGAATGCCACTTCCCCAGATGGCTGTTTAGGGACTCCCGACCTAGGCAAAATTGCAACATAAGAAAGGTCTGTTGTTTTTGGTATTTTTCTATAACCTTTTCTGAGGTTCTTTTCCATCTTGTGTATTCTATCTGCTTCTTTTGATTTCTTAAATTTATACCAAGACGTCTCATTTTACGGATAGAAACCATTTCTCTTACACATGTTGTATCATGTTATCTGATAAATTCGTTACCTGGGGGTGCCTTCACTTCCCCTCTATCAGCTCTGTAAACAAACTAGTTTCCTCCCCTAGCTGATTCTTTTTCTGACTCTTCTCCTGTCTATGGCCAAGCTCTCCCAAGGGTCTCTGTATCTCTGTCCTCTTCCCTTATCAAGAATTTTGTGCTCCTATGCCAATGTTCATGGGAGCATGACTCACAATAGCCAAAAGGTGGACACACCCAAATATCCACAGATAAACAGATAAACAAACATGGTAAATACATGCAATAGAATGTCATTCAGCCTTTGAAAAGAAGTAAATTCTGACATATGTTACAATGTAGATGAGCCTGGAAGACATCATGCTAACTGAAATAATAAGCCAGACACCAAAGGACATTGTATGATTCCACTTACGTGAAGTACCTAGAATAGTCAGGTTCAGACAGAAAGTAGAATAGTGATTACCAGGGGCCAGGGGAAGGGGAAATGGGGAGTTACTATTTAGTGGATACAGAATTTCAGGCACAGGCAATGAAAATATTATGGAAATGAATGATGGTTGCACAGCAGTGTTAATGTACTTAATGCCATTGAACTGTATACTTAAGAATGATTAAAATGGAAAATTTTATGTCTATTTTACGACACTAAAAGAATAACTTTATTCTCTTCTCTGTTTCATCTCTATCCTTTCACACTCTGGGGCATTTTTTCCGCTCAGCAAACAGAAGTGCATCAGCATCAGCCAAATTGAAAACATTCTTTTAGAATGTTCCATCCCACCTTCAGCTTCCATTCTACCAGCCCTGCTCAAGCAGTGGTTGTTCACACATACAGAGACACAAAATTCTATACTTACTTGCCATTCATTCTTGAGATTACTTCCACCTGGCTTTTGCTCACGCCACTCCACTGTCCCTTGCCAAGGTGATGAACAGCTTCAAATGCCGAGTCTAAGGGCCCTATTCTCTCTCTCTCTCTCTCTCTCTCTCTCTCTCTCTCTCACACACACACACACACACACACACACACACACCCCCCCACCCCATGCTGCACTTCTCGGCAGTGTTCCCAGCTGTGACCATGGCTTCCTCCTGCAGACACATCTGCTCGGAGCACCTTGCACTGCACTCCTTCCTTTTATTCTTGTCTCCCTGACTGTTCCTTTTTTGTCTCTTTTATACACACCACCCACCCCTACCATCCAAGCTTTAAATGTTACTGTTCCTCAGGACTTTGTCCTGGTCCTTGCCCATGCACTGAGATTTCCTGAAGGCACTCTAAAATAATGTTTAAAGTGAAATTTGATTTCTCTCCCTTGACCCACTATTTCCAAATCACCATCTTCTCTTTCGGTGCCCACTTCTCTGTCCGCACCTCTGTCTTCTTTCATCCTCACCCCTCCAGCAGGCCCCAGTTAGCTGTACTGCTTCCACCTGCTAAGTTTTACTCCAGCAGCCAGCATGGTCTATCGAAGTATACATCACATTGTGCCACATCTGCTTGAAATGACCCGCTTTCCGCTCTCCCAGCTCTTCAAATCTCTCAGTTTCCTTAACTAGCTTCTCTGTTCCTTGAATTACTAAGCAATGACCTACTGTCACCGTTAGACAGAACCCCCAGCTTCCCTCAGCCCTGCACTCCCTGATCCTTCCCACCTGGATCCTGGGCGAGGACCCACTCTGCTCTCCGACCTCTGTCACTGCCTGGAACGCACCTGCCTCTTGTCCTCTGCATGTGCCGAGTCCTCCACCCACAAGGCTTCCCTCCCATCTTTGTTTGTCTGAACCTCTTACCCTTATAGTCTCAGTTTAAATGTCATCTCTTCATTGAACACTTCCCCAACAATCCAATATCCTCGTATTGTCCCTTAACACCCTTCATAGCACTTTTCATAATTTATAATTACACACACACACACACACACATATGTTTGGTAACCATCTCCTCTATTAGAATGTAAATTCCATGACGGTGATGTCTGGTTTTGTATCCCAGTATGGTATCAATCTACGCCAAGTGATATGGCAATGTCTGACACAGGGGAGATGCCTAATATTTTTCAAACAAATGCACGAGGCAGAGGAGAAGAAAGCGAGCAAGCTGGTTTTCCATGAAGCTGTTTTATATAACCTCTCTATAGAAATGAACAGGGACAGGTGTTTTAAGCAAACTTATAATTCATGAAAATCTAAATTTACATAAAGGGTATGTTGAAAGGTGATTTTTCCACTTTACAAAAAGATCCATCATAAAATTCTTTAAACAGGCTTCCCAGGTACATGGAACATAAGATTTTTATTGATTGAAACCATATGTTTGCACAGAATTCTTCAGGAAAATATCTTTTATATAAAGCAAGGTTGACCTATAAGCAATTTCCTAAAGGCACGTAGCCCAGAATGGCCAACTCTCAGATTTCCTAAGTAATAGATAATGGGAGGCCTGGAATGCAGTGGATATTTGAAACCCTAGAATGCAAAGCAGTAATTTCAGCCATTTAGGGCCCTCGTGACTTTTCTTACAAAAACAGCTAATGGGGAGATGAATCAGTGTATTCAAATCTCCCCAACTCTTCTTTCTGTGTGTCAGTGAAAGTAAGAATGACTGTGAAATGATCCCCAAAGGGGCTGCTATGGAAGGCAGAACAAAGGCTTATAAAACCCACCAAACTGATGCGTTTCTCCCAACTCCCCCCACCAAACACCATGGCCACCTCTGATAATTAAGTTGTCTGATTGCAAAACTAGAATAAAGAACCCAGTGTGTTAATAAATAAAATGCATTTAACTTCCCTGGGTTTTAATTTCCTCATCTTAACAATATGGGAATCCTTTTGAAGATTATTGTTTTACATTTCTGTTCTTGAACTTACCCAAAATTTATAAAATAAGATAATTTGTGGCTGTCCTCTTTGTTTAATGAAATACATTTCTCAGTTATTTCTGCCTTTCTTATTGGAAACTTTAGTAAATGATCATGAACTTTAATTTAAAGCATTTACAATATTTGTGGAATTGGTTGATTTGACTATTATTGATTCTTGCTAAGAAGAAAATGCTTTAGAGAATTTACTTACAACTAACCTTTTCCTTATAAACATGTTCCAATATAATGGGAATATAATAAGCTACTCTTGAACTGCAATAGACGTGAAACATTTTAGCTACAGGAAGGAAAAGCATTTTACTGGTTGTAGTAATAAAGATTAAGGTAGAATAGGGCATAGGTTAGTGTTACCCTTCAAAATCAAGACTACTTTTGTCTCAGAAAATCTGAAACCTCCAAATTAGAAGATATTTAGGACATGGAGAAAAAACATACCTAAAGTCTATAGAGTGGTTAGCAACATTTTTGCCCTTATCAACTTCTTAAAGCATTATTCTACTCTCATTCTCTACAATTTTTTTTTGCCCCGATATTACTGTGTTTGATGACATGTTGAGGGTACAAAGGTACTGACTGAGTCCTTACATGAAGAATTTTAGAATAGTAATGTTGATCCCTAAGACTCTACAGCAGGGGTCCCCAAACTACGGCCCCGCAGGCCACATGCGGCCCCCCCTGAGGCCATTTACCTGGCCCCCGCCGCACTTCCGGAAGGACCACCTCTTTCATTGGTGGTCAGTGAGAGGAGCACATTGACCATCTCATTAGCCAAAAGCAGGCCCATAGTTCCCATTGAAATACTGGTCAGTTTCTTGATTTAAATTTACTTTTCTTTATTGTAAATATTGTATTTGTTCCCATTTTGCTTTTTTACTTTAAAATAAGACATGTGCAGTGTGCACAGGGATTTGTTCATAGTTTTTTTTATAGTCTGGCCCTCCAATGGTCTGAGGGACAGTGAACTGGCCCCCTGTGTAAAAAGTTTGGGGACCCCTGCTCTACAGCATGGATCTGTAAAAAGAAAGAAGGTGTGCATGTGTTCATGGAAACCCACATTATTCAGATACCTCCTGCTTTGTAGGTTGAAGAGAGATCTTGAATATATCAGCAGATTTCAGTTACATTTGAAAATTAGTGTCCTTATATTTTGTCTTTTTTTCTCTCTCTTACTTTTTTATGTTTTTAAATAATATCAGGTCATTTCTTCATTGAGAAAGAAGGTAAGATTCTGAAAGGGAGGCAGGAAAGAGATGGGGAGGAAGGCTGGGGATGATAGAGTTCAAGCTGACACTTCATCAGCCAAGGTCCCAAAACTAGACTGGGTACAGGAAAAAAAAGTCACAGGAGCAGAGGCCGATGGAGAGATAGCACGGGAGGAGAGAAAGTTCATGAAAGAGGATTTGTTCGTTGGAATTACAAATTGGAAAATATGCAGAGGAGTCAGGACTGGGAGAGGCTCCTGAGGAAAGCAGGACGCAAGTCTGGGTTCTGGTAACAGCAAGAACGTGGGGATCAGCAGTGGTGTCTTCCAGGTATGATATTTAGGGCTCCCACTTGACTAACAACCTCTACTTTGGATTGAAATGCAATCTAGGAAAAACAGATATTAACCCATTTTTATGAAGTTCAGAAGAAGATGAGAAGTTTCTTACAAGTTTGTAATTCAGGTCCTCCTGTGGGGAGACTGACTCACTGTGTATCTGTTAGGAGGCTGAGGACAGGGCTGGGGGCTGGGTGGGGGGTGGCAGGAGGCTGAGGACAGGGCTGGGGGCTGGGTGGGGGTGGCAGTCAGCCCGAGAATGTGGAATTTGAAAAGATGTCCTCAGGTCGGAGTGACTTTATTTTCTGGTTATCAGCAGAACATCAAGTCTTTTTTTTTTTTTTTTTATGTGTGTGTGTGTTGATACAAGACCATGGGAGATTGCTTTCAACAAAAACATCTTTTGGGGAAAATGCCTGTCATTTAAGAATATGTTTTACTAACTAGTTAATAGCATTTTTAAAAAATTTCAAATGAGCAATTTTTTCTAAAAATGCTAAGGAAACACACTGTTCTTTTATTTTTTAAAACTAATTTTATTTTATTGACTTTCGAGAGAGGAAGGGAGAGAGCAGGAGAGAGACAATTTGTTCCTGTGTGTGCCCTGACCGGGGATTGGACTGGCAACCTCTGTGCTTCGGGACAGTACTCTCACCACCTGAGCTGTAACCACCTGTGTCGGCCAGGGCAATACACTGTCCTTTTACAGAGAACCCTAGTGCGCCGTTGACTGTTGGTGGTAATATAAATTGGTACAGTCTCTATTGAAGACAGTATGGAGGTTCCTCAAAAAAAACTAGAAGTAGAACTAACATATGATCTAGCAATCCAGAATCCAATATATTTGGGGTATATATTCAAAGAAATTGAAATCAGGATCTTGCAGAGATACCTGCACTTCCATGTCCATTGCAGCATTAGTCACAATAGCCAAGATATGGAAACAGCCTAAAGTCCATCAGCAGATGGATGGATAAAGAAGAGGTGGTATTAAAAAGCAAAAGTAGCCTGACCTGTGGTGGCGCAGTGGATAAAGCGTCGACCTGGAAACGCTGAGGTCGCCGGTTCAAAACCCTGGGCTTGCCTGGTCAAGGCACATATGGGAGTTGATGCTTCCTGCTCCTCCCTTCTCTCTCTCTCTCTCTCATTCTCTCTCTTTCTCTCTCTCTCCTGTCTGAAATGAATAAATAAAGTCTTTAAAAAAAAGCAAAAGTAGGTTTACAGTTGTATGTGAAATGGCATTAACATATTCTTTTTATATTTGTTTAAATTTATTGATTTTAGAGAGAGTGGAAGGGAGTGAGAGAAAGAGAGGGAGAGAGAGTGCTCTTTGTTGCTCCACTTATTTATGCATTCATTGGTTGATTCTTGTATGTGCCCTACCCAGAGATCAAACCCACAACCTCGGCATACCAGGATGACACTCTAACCAACTGAGCTACCTGACCAAAATACTCTTGTATTATTTATTTATTATTGTATTATTTTTCATAGGAACAATTGCACACTTACTTTTGCCCCAACCTGTATATGCAGTGGAAAATTATTCAGACATGAGAAAGAAGGACATCTGCCATTTGCAACAACTTGGACAGAGCTTGAGGGCATTATGCTAAGTGAAATAATTTAGACAGTGAAAGACAAATACTGTATGATACCACTTATATAGGGAATCTAAAAAAGGCAAATTCAGAGAAACAGAGTAGAGTGGTAGATACCAAGGGTTAGGTGGTGGGGAATGCAAAGATGTTGGTCAAAGGGTATAAACTTCCAGGTGTTAGAAGAACAAATTTGGAGACCTAATGTAGAGCATGGTAATTATAGCTAGTAATACAGAATCATATACCTGAATGTTGCTCAAATAGTAGATCTTAAATGTTCTCACCACAAAAAGAAATGATAGCTATGTAATGGGATGAAAGGGGTAGCTAATACTACAGTGGTAATCATTTTGCAACTTGTAGATGATCAAATCAACACACTGTATACCTTTAATTTAAACAATGTTATGTGTCAATTGTATCTCAATAAATGTGGAGAAAAAAATAAGACATCATAATTGCCACTGGGCTGGGCAACAATAAATGCTCGGAGCACACAGATCCTGGGTTGAGGTCGGAAGCCTGTGGCTACACAGAGACTGGATGTGCTGGGAAGGAAAGAGTGCAGTGTAAGAGGCGACCCACGTTCTAATCCCAGCCCTGTCTTGAACTTGGGTGAGCCTGGACAGGGCTCAAAGCCTCTCAGAACTTTCAGTTCTTTCTCTGTAAAACAAGAGTATTCAAGTAGGTGTTTGGTAAGTCCCCTTGCAGCACCGTCATTATATCATTTCGTGAGTTTAACTCTAAATGTTGATGCCACTGGCGCTCTGCAGACTTATTTAGGAGGTCGGTCAGTTTTTGCTTCTATCTTTGTGATAACCTTTGAGTTCTTTTACCTCTACTGAGTTAATGGTTTCAAATTTTTTAGTCTTCAACCCTATGAGTTTGTGCATACTGCCCTATCAATATCTAAGGAGGGTGGAAGGAAGGTAATTTAGTAACTATATTATTTTTCTGCTTTCAGTCTCTTGTTTTACTTCCACTCCATGCAAAATGATCTTGTATTACTTGGAATAAGGAATTATGATTTAATGAGTTCACCTCATCAATATCTTTAAATTTACCACAAAAAGCACTGCGATTACTGTTAACAACCCTCTTCTCATTCATGTTTCACTAGATTTGGAAAGAAGAAGGACGACAAGGGGGGCAAGGCCGAGCAGAAGGGCCCTGTGAAGCGTGGCGGCCTGCGAGAGGAGGAGCTGGAGAGGATGAAGGAAGAACGGGACAGGTGAGTGGAAGTGCTGGGCCCTGTTGTACTGGAGCCTGTGGACTGCATTTAATCTGGTTTATGCATCAATCAACTGGAGAAATTTTACTTTAACAAACAAAGAGATGGATTTATACAAAAGGGAAGGTACTTGATCTAAAAGGAGACTGCCTGTCCTGGGGGATTTTGTTATATTTTGAGAAGAAATTAACTTCATGTTTTTATTATATCAGTATTGATAATTTCATAATTTGCTACCTCTGGTTTTGACTATACCAGTGCATATTTTCTCTGTGGTTTAAACAACCATTTCTTTTTTTAATAAAAAAAAAAAAGATCATTTTGATGTTGATGTTTAGAACTCTCATATTTCCATAGTCTGTTCCTAATTTTTGTCAAACTTGTAAGCCTTTTTAATTTTATTCTGCTAAATCCATTTGGGTACTGTAATTTGAGAAGTACATGTCCTTCATTTTTTAAACGCCCAGTGTCTTTTATTAGGCTATCAGCAAGTTGCAAAGTATGTCGCCCATCTGTTTAAGAGCCGGTTCCATTTGCTGAAATAATGACAGTCTGCAAGGGCCGAAGAATTCTCCTGTTTGAGGACCTTAATGTTCCCATTTGGACCAGAGGTCCTCCACATGTCTGTGATGCTAACTCTGGCACTTATCCCAAGTAGATGTGTAAATATCTGATTTGAAACATGTAGTTGAATATTCATATTTCTCTTGAAAACTCTTCGCCTTTACAACTAAGTGAAGCTTGGGGAAAGGCTGAGATTTGACAAAACTAGCATATCCGTCATTTTAAGTATTCAATTCTGACTTCATCATATATCAAGTCGGATTTGTCTAACTTTTCACTTGCTTTTCAGTCACAATATTTCTTTTATTTTTTAAAGAGTTTCTCATGCTTATTTTAATACTCTAGTATGTGTACTAAGAAAATCATACTTATTGTTTTCTATCACAGAGCAGGCTGAGTATGTACAGTTAACCTTTGACCCCTATTTTATAGTCTATTCCCTTTGAGAAGGCTGACTTTATCAATAGCAAGAAAAAAAACAAAACCATTTAGTCCTTTAGTCCTTTTTTTATTTTTGAGAGGTTGATAAGCTCCCTCCCAGGGTCAGTGGAGCAGTTAAAAGGATATCAAGTGCTTTCCATTGTTGTTGACTATTCACCTGTCAGAGCTGCCCCCAAGACAAGAAAGAAGAATTCTCCATCGCAGCCCAAGATGCAGTGATCCTGTAATGCGAAATGTAATTCAGGCTAAGGTTTTAATGCATGTATTGGCAAAGACATCTATGTCGTGAACCCACATCACAGGTCTTTGCTGCTCCCTTGACTTTACTTACTGGGGCACTACATCCCATGCCTCATCTTTAGGGAACTGAGCTGTTTGCTAGAATGCAGGCTTCATATTTTTTGCGGTTCAATGCTTGCTTGGGACTGGGGCAGGAGGGCGGGGGGTTACTTGTGGTAGCTAGGGAACTGTGTGCCAGCTAAAAAATTGATAACCCCTAAAATAAGGTGGGTTGTCTTTAAGCAAGAGTTCATTTCCTTTCTGGTTTTGCTTTTAGGAAGCAGGTGCCTCAGGGAGTTTTATTCTTAAAGCAAGGCTGTAAATTCGCCTCAGCTGGCTATATAGGCTTCAGGTTCAATTTTTAAAAAATATGTCTGGTCAAAAACATTGAAAGAACTATGCTATTAGCATTCGCTTAGGCCACCTCCCACACATGAGCCCATAAAGCACATCTGATACGGGTTTCCTAGAGACAACGTTGTCTCAATCATGTGTGAGGGGAGGAAGTGGAGGAGTTGATTTTATGGTTGGGTGCTATAGAATTAATGACCGAGGGCATTTCAACAGCTCAGGGGCCTAGGGCCATAGAGGGTGGAGGTGGAGGCTGAACATTTGGCATTGCTCCCAACCCTGGAGTCCCATTTCTTGGCTCTCCATCATCCATAGGAATCCAATTCGCAACTCTTAAAGAACTCAGCGAGTGTATCACCCTTCATGGCATGGTCATGGGAAAAAATAAAACACAAGAAGAAATAGTGTAGAAAAGTTCATAAAACCATCTTTTTTTCTAATACATTTGGAATTTATTACCTTAACATGGTTCAAGCTATCCTATTCCTAACTTGTTTTGTTCTAGTTATCATAGAGTTCATAGTTTTCCATTAACATACCCCTTTTACAAAGGATTTAAAGCACTTAAATAAAACATATACTGTACAGTGCTGAAGCCCGCTTATATCATCTTGTGAGAAACAACTATTAAGCTTTAAAGAATTCTGTGAGCTAGTTGATAAACTATTGCCATCTTGAAATTGGTTATGGTGAGAGTATTTTCTACTCCATAGAAATGGGCAAAAGCAGTCGATTGGGTTTGCTTTTTCAAAGAACCAGTTTACCAACACACCACTGAGAGTCTATACCAATTCTATTTAGTGTATAACTAAGAAGAAATTATCAAAAATAGAGGCAAAAAAAAATTCTTATCCAAATCAACCACATGACTTCCTATAGCTGTGTTTCTCAAAGTGTGGTTCCTGGACCACATGCAGCAGAATGAGTCACTTGAGTTGCTTATTAAAAATGAAGATTCCTGAATCACACAGCAGATTTGCAGGATGAGAAGTTTGGGAGTTTGAACTCAGGAATCTGTGTGTAATAGGTAAGCCCAGCGTGATTCTTCAGAATTCCAAAGCCTGAGAACCACTTACTTAGAGGGACAGGGTTTGGCTGAAACATTAGATTAAACTATTCTTTTTTTTATTAGATAATTTTATTTTTTTAATGGGGCGACAACAATAAATCAGGATACATATATTCAAAGAAAACAAGTTCAGGTTATTTTGTCGTTCAATTATGTTGCATATCCATCACCCAAAGTCCGATTGTCCTCTGTCACCTTCTATCTAGTTTTCTTTGTGCCCCTCCCCCTCCCCCTTTCCCTCTCCCTTTCCCCCCTCCCCCCGTAACCACCACACTCTTATTCTATGAAAAATGATGCACAGATATTTTTTCCAAGAGGATTTTGAATTTTTATTTATTCAAGAGGGTTGAATAATTCAGTCTAAAACTACTGTCATCTTTCTCCTATGTCCTCTCGGAGGTATCCTACCTTACTAGCACAGTGTTGCACACACAGAGGAACCCTCACCAGTGCTCACACCTAAGGGAGTTTGGTGTACATTCCCATCCACACCTTCCACGCACAAAAACCTTAGAAGAACAGTAAGTTCATTAACAAAACTTTGGAAGCATAAGAAAGTATAAAGAAGATTATTAAAGTAATGTATAATCTCATCATAATTTCATAACCACTATTAATATTTTATTATCTTTTTACTATGTATATATTTTCTTTGAAAACTCAGTAACCATACATTTATAGTGTCTTACTGTTTTCACAGCATTTTGTTATGAGCATTTCTCCACGTCATTGATGTTTTGAAAATATGTCATTTTGATGACTAATATTCTTGAGATCAATATACCATAACTTATTTATCTTCTATTGTTAAACATATAGTCTATTCCCATTTTTCACTATTCCAAATAGTAATACCTTGTTGAGCAGTCAGGTACAAAAATCTTTATAGATTACCTTTTTTTTTCTGTATTTTTTTTTTCTGAAGTGAGAAGCTGGGAGGCAGAGAGACAGACTCCTGCATGCATCCAACTGGGATCCACCCAGCATGCCCACCAAGGGGCATTGCTCTGTTGCAACCAGAGCCATTCTACCTACTGAGGTGGAGGTCATGGAGCCATCCTCAGCACCCAGGCCAACTTTGCTCCAGTGGAGCCTTGGCTGTGGGAGGGGAAGAGAGGGATAGAGAGAAAGGAGAAGGGAGGGGTGGAGAAGCAGATGGGTGCTTCTCCTATGTGCTCTGGTCAGGAATTGAATCTAGGACTTCCACATGCCAGGCCAATGCACTACCACTGAGCCATCTAGCCAGGGCCTCTTATAGATTACCTTTTAAATCATGTAATTCCTGTTTGAGGGCTCAATTTCCTTGTAACCATTTCACTTAAAGGTTAATCTAACTTTAATTCTAAATTATAAAATTATATCATATCTCCCTACTTCACTCATTTTTTTAATGATTTTGATATTTCATTTTTATTTATCTACATATCTAATTCATGATATGTAACTATTCGGTGCTATATATGAATAGCTTATTCATACCTACAGCTATGAAAAGTTAAAAAAAAACTGTAACAGGTCAGTTGAGTTACTGGATTAAATTGCAGGAATGCAGAATATAGAACAGTGTTTTTCAGTGGAAGGGGGAAATTTTGCCCCAAAAGAACATTTTACTGTATCTAGAGACATTTTTTATTGTCACAATTTTGAGGAAATTGGGGGCAGGAAGGGAGTTGTACTGCCATGTACTGGTTAGCGGTCAGGGACACAGCTAAGCGTCCTACAATGCACAAGACAGGCTCCCTCCCGCAACAATGACTTTTCCTACTCAAACTGTCAGTGTGGGGGTTGCAAACCCCTGTTCTAATCTCTGTACTTCATAAAGTCAGGGTACTCTCCCAAATGTTAGAATTGACTGTCTCATGATGTCCTGTGAATAACACAGAGAAATACACACCAGATGACATAACCCTAGAGGGATTATTAGCTATTTGAGAAACTGTACCCAAGATGGGCTAATGAAAATTCCGCCAATATAAGCATTCAAGAAAAAAAATTTTCTCAAAATTTATTTTTAAACCCTGGCCTGCTAAGCATTGGCATCAAGTAGTGGTGCCTCTTGATCATATTTGAAAGCCAAGAAGCCACAGGGGTTGATAATGCGTCCGATGACAGAATCATCTGGCACAATGGGTTGAATCACATACAAAGAAACTTAATGGGAATAAATGTAACGTCTTGTTTTTAGGTCCAAAAAAAGTGAACGGCACAAATACAGGATGTGGAAGGTTTGACTTAATACCAAATATATGAAAATTTTGCCTGATGGTTTTAGTTGAGGGAAAGTTCAGCATGAGTCAATATGAGGACATGCCTGCCAAAAATGTTAATCCAGTCCTAGGCTACATGACTGAGAGCTCGTGTACAAACAAAGGAAGAAACAATAATTCCCATTTTATGCAGCTCAGGTCATACCTGGAATATCCTATGCCTCTCTCACACACAAAGAATGGCAGCACTGAGTCCAAGCCTTTTGAAAATGTTGGAGGACCTGGGAGTACATAGTCTATGAGTTAAGAGTTAGCTGATTTCACATGATTGAAAAACTTTCCCATAAGAAAGGAATTAGACATTTTATGCCATCCAGTCTGTTCTCTCTCTCTTTGTTCTTACTCATCCATTCCTTTATTTTCTTGAAGATACTAATGAGGAATTATTTTAAGAGTGGTAGCATTCAGCTTAATAGAAGGGAGACATCCTGACCATTGTTACGCTTCATGGGGCAATGACTTTGTTGACACCAAAAATGTCTAACAAGGAGCTGGTTGAGAAAGGATTCATGCATCAAGAAAGTACTGGTCTGGATCGGAGTTTCATAAGCTCCAGTCAGTGATATAATGCCTTCATTGCCTTATTTATATTTATATTTATGCAAATAGATAAAGTATATATGTGCAAAATTACATGAGTTAGTGCAATTAAATACATTAAGCCATGTACCATTAAAAATTATCATGTGAATCATTAATGCTACATTTATCCTTAGAATATCTCTATTGTCTTTCTCCAATCTTCGAGTCTGAGAAATATGTAAATACCTACTTATAGGAGCATTCAACTTTGAATTTCATAGACCAGCCTTACTTGAACTTGCCATGGCATTGGTCATGGTAGTGTGTGCAGTATTCTTATCCAAGTATATAAACCCAAATGTCCAGCTCAACATTGTGCAGTAGGATTTTCTTTGTCTCATATTTGATTTCCTGAGCTGATCATATGTCTCCTCCAGAAACAAGTCCAGCAAAACAGTCTATTGCAGTGAAGCCCTGTTTTAAATAAATTCATAGTTTTCATGCTTCAGTGAGATTGGCCATAATAAAACATTCGTTCTAAATGCCTATGTCCATTGCTAGGAGGATGAATTCAATATTATATTCAAAGATTATTTCTTCTAGAATTTTTTATCAGCTAAATTAATTTAGCATTTTCCAAACATTCAGATTATGTAAATTAGTGCAGTGAGCAGAAAGCAAGAGATGATCTTAGACAGTCAGTGAACATATTTTTTTAATTCTACTACTTGAACTTAAATTTGTAATCTTCTGCAAAGTGTGAAATTAACCAGATTCTTATACCTATAAGTACCTAACTACATGCATGTTGTACCTGTATTGTTAATACCTTCTCAGAAGTCAGGTGGAGATTAGGCAAGGAAAAATATGTTTCCCTCATTTGATTCGGATTATTGTACTGAGAGGAAAAAACATCTCCATTGACACCAAAGGCTGTCTTCCATTAAAGTTCTGTATTATTGAAATAAAATTTCACTAAACGAAATGTCTTACTAAGATGGAGGGAGAGGGGAGCTTAAAAACATATGAGTTTGCACTCCAGGATTTTCTGTTACTCTTACACCATTGTCAGAGTTTATTTTGCAAGGAAGCTCATTCAGTGTGTTAACAGAACGTTGTTTTCGTAGATCTGATTAGGCTCTTAGTAGGATAAACGAGGAGGTGAAGGGGAAAGAGGCAGCCTCTGCAGTTCCAGGATTGAGAAGTATGGAAACAGATGGCTCTTGTTTTCAAAAACTGGCCTGAACGGAATGCCTAAGTGAGAGTGAAGCTAAGACTTAGGAAAGTTCATCTGTTTCCGTGTCTGAATTCAAGGTTCTAAGTTTTCTTTCTTTTTAGGAAGCTTTCCAAGAACTGCAACGGCTTCTCCCTCGCCTTATCAGCTGAGCTGCTTGTGGCCTGTTCTCTTAGTTTAAATCAACCCATGTGTTTTTGATATTTGGCATACCGAGATTTAATTATGCAGCTGCAAGTTCCCCACATAAATGAAATGCATCTCAGAGAAATAAAAACATTCAGAAACCATTTATAGTTTGAGAATACAAGTGGGTGAAAATCTATTCCCAGCCTCTCAGCATCGTATTTAATGTTGGGAGATTTTTATGTTACTGGAAATTGGAATGAAAACCAGAATAAGACAACATTTGTTCACGCTGAAAAATGAAGATGCTTATTGTATTCTAAGAAAGAAAGCGAAGGTATTATATTCTGAATTAATATTTTATTTACTTTTTATTTGTTTATTTTTGTGTGTGTGTGACAGAGAGAGAGAAAGACTGCAAGAGGGACAGATAAGGAAGGGAGAGAGATGAGAAGCATCAGTTCTGCACTGCAGCACCTTAATTGTTCACTGATTTCTTTTTCATATGTGCCTTGACCAGGGGGCTACAGCAGAGCGAATGACCCCTTGCTCAAGCCAGCAACCTTGGTTGGGCTCAAGCCAGTGACCTTAGACTTCAAGCCAGCAACTTTTGGGCTCAAGCCAGTGACCCTTGGGTCATGTCTATGATCCCACACTCAAGCAACCCCGCACTCAAGCTGGTGAGTTCACACTCAAGCTGAATGCACCCATGCTCAAGCCAGCGAACTTGGAGTTTTGAACCTGGATTCTCTGCATCCCAGGCCAGCACTCTATCTGCTGCACCACTGCCTGGTCAGGCCTGAATTAATATTTTAGCTGTAACCTTCCTAAGTACACTGCTCACAAAAATTAGGGGATACTTTATAGCTTCATATTCATTTTGAAATATTTTCTAATTTTTGTAAGCAGTATATTATCCTCTTAAGTACGGAAAGCAACCAATGAATTGATAGGATTTTTTCATTATTGTATCCTAAAAAGAGTGCATATTTTATTAAAGAAACCAGAAGGTTTATTTCTTTAATATGCCAAGAGACTCTCTATAATTAATTATTTACTGAACTCCAACTTTGGCATTGTTTAAACTGCTGAAAACACCCATGTTTTGGCATGATTTACATTTGAATGATTAATTCAGCATAGTTTTACTCCTCACTGAACATCCCTGTCTTTTGCAGTAGAATTTGCTAGGTCCTGTGGTGTGGGCAAAATAAAACATTGGAATGCTTCCCAGTTTTAATAGTCCCAATTTATTATTACCACTGAACCTTGATCAGATCAGGGACTGGATTAGATGTCGGTTTTTCAAAATGCCCCGATTTATGGCTCCCTTAGAATCCTGATAAAAATGTGTATTTGAATAAGGCTTTGGTTGGCTAAACGAGATTCAGTTAATTACTTTTAGATTCTTATTAGATCATCATTGCACAGAAGTTATGAAAAATATTACTAGGTAATGTTTCTCAGGACAAGGTCATGTTCTCATTTTATGCTGACAGAAAGAAGCTATCAGATTTCTGTTTTTTATAGTACTAACCATCTCAGGGAATGAAAAGAGATTTTGCGCATCCTAGTAATTACTACTGATGCTTGTGTTGCAGTGAGGATAGCCTCCTTTCGTAGAATTAGAATTAAAAAGAACAGAGAGAGAACACACACACACACAAATGCACACAGCCTAGTGGCTACACCATTCCCTCATTCAGAGGCCGTTTCAAGATTTACTTCTAATTAGAATGATGAGGAGGGGAGACACAGGGGGATGCTGGTGGCTTTAATATCTGTATATCTGTACATTTATTTGATAATTGTAACACTTATCTTCTCAGAGATGCTTGTGGTCACCAAGAAATTTGGCACATTCTTATATTCCTATAGACAAGAGATGGGAACACCTACATCCCAATGCCATGCCAGCATTTTTTATGAGCCAGAATCCTTTTATGGAACTTGAACCAATGCTAGAAGTGCTGTATTAGCAACTACTTGTCAGCTGAGTTGGATTAATACATAAAATGAATCACTTGACTGGAATGCTTTCCAATAGTCATTTAAACAAACTTCTAAGATTAAAGTACACCAGCTCTTTAAAATGTGTTTTGAGAGAATACGCTTATATTCAAATACCCTGGAGTGACATATTATATTATTGTATTCAATTATAGTGCAGTTGAAATACATTCTGAAAGGAAATTATACTAATCTACCTAGAATGACCCCACAGAAATGTACAGAATACCTGATCTGATTGAAAAAAAAAAAAAAACACTTGGAAAGAAGTTCTAAATTCTGTTTATCTGGATATTTGCTTTTAATATAAGCATAAAAATATATTGGACATAATGAATAAACTTTGGTCATGCAGTGAGCTCTATGCCAATCAGAAATATAGATATATTTGGTTTGATGGTGGTTTACCCACCACAGTAGCAGAATTGAGCACTTACAGAGCCCATGAACGCTTTGGGCTCTGTAACTAGGTAGATGGCCATTGTGACTGGAATTTAGGGATGAAGATTTCGGTTCTCATTTTTATCACTTGTTTTCATGCCTTTGGATAAACCACTTTTGAGAATGTATTCTTCAAGTTCCTTTCTTTATCACCACAAAATGAAATGGTCATAATAGTACTTTAAGGCCTCAGTTTTATACATTTTGTTTGTATAAAATGCTTTTTAACTGCTAAGTTCCTTCAAAGAATAAAAATAAGTAAAGTGAATCCAGCATATTTACTGTGAACTAGTTTGGGGCCGAGCAGTGTACAAGTCAACTTGTTACAAGTGCTCTGAAGAACATGGACAAATCAAACTTATAAACCAAATGGTACTTTCTAGAATTGCTGAAGTATTCCACCTTTATTCTTTAGTATTTGGAACTAGGTGATGTTTTATCCTGCTTTGGAAAGTTCTCATGACAACGCACCCTCTCCAGAGACCAAGATTAGTTCTTGTTCCCTGAGGTTGGCAAATTCTGCAGGTTGAAAGGATACTCAAGCTATTGTCTTCCAAAATCTGCTTTTTTTCTTTCACATTCTTTATATAGAAATCCTAACCTAGACCTGTCTTTTATAAATACCAAACTTTGAATATGCTCTTTTTTCCAAATTTCCTGGACACTTTTCTACTGGGAGTGATGTCCCCTCCAGGGGACACTTGAGAATGTCTGAAGACATGTTTATTTGTCACACCAGGAGGGAGGTGCCACTGGATCCAGGAGGTAAAAAACAAGGGTATTTCTCACCATCTTACAATGCGTGGGACAGCCTCTCACAGGACGGAATTATCCAGCCATAAATGTCAATTGTACCAAGGTTAAGAAACCCTGTTTTAGAGAAATAGATAATGATATAATATAGATATAGATGTACAGATATAGATAGAAATATGCTATAGATATTCAGTACCTCTATGGTTGGACCTGAGGATGTATATTTGAAAACTATTTCCCAAATGATTGTTGTTTATAACTATGATTGGGATTGACTGCCTAGGTGGTGGCCTGGGGAGGCATGTGGCCAGGTGGAAAGATTACAAGACACAGGAGTGGGTCAGACCTGGGTTAAAGACCTGACTCTGCATGAACACGCTGTCAAGGTACTTAACTGCTTCACACCGCTGTATTCCAGTCTGTTAAATGAGAAGTCTGTCTTTTAGACTGTTGTGTGAAAAGTAGTATTTATGAAGCAAGCACCTGGCTTGCTTTAGGTGCTCAGTGTTATTTTCTGACCAGCTCTGGGGATTAAAGACCCCCAGATAATCCATCCAATAGCCTTTGGAAACCCAGAAGGTTCTGAGACACACCATCTGTGAAAATTGCTGAATTGGATACTGTCGTGATGAAGAAGGCCAACTTGAATGCAGACTTTGCCCAGCTGGGAGTCATGCCAGATAATTCCATTCAAGAAGCTTCTCCTCATTTCTTATTGATCACCAGTTGGAAGTTGCACCTCATAGTGATCTTGGCATGAGACAGCAGCACAGTAGCAGGCAAGAGCTGTCTACAGCCAGTTCTGGGCAGCCCTGGAAACAAATTCAGGGAGGAGGGGCACAAATGGCATGAGTGACTGCCAGCCTCGCCAAGTCCGCAGGGTATGTGACTGCAGCAAACACTTGTAACCGCAGTCATTAAATTCACAAAATCCTCACTTTGCATTTTTGTTGATTGTATAACATTATGGAAGGGGGAGCAGATAGCTCTGGCCTGCTAAAAACTCAAATCCAGTCTTTGGTGGGAATGGGACAAACGTGCTTTTTCTCTCGCTGTCTCAGTCCCACTTACCCTTTCTTGCTATGTAGTTTAATGATTTAATGACTTTATAGTGCATCTGAATTGACTTCAGATTGATATCCAAAGGAACCTGACCCCTTTCCCCGGCTCAGACTCCTGTCTCCTTCTACTTTATGCCCTTTATTTGAGTTTAATATAGAAAGTTAAAGAGATTGGAGTGGTTTGGGCTGTGGCAATAAAAAAAAATCTACTTTTCCAATGTCACTTAAAAGAGCCCCCTCTTTTAAACAACAGTAATAACAATTGGCTGTGTGGATAAAAGCTGTAAGTATTCTTGTTCTTGGAGGATCTTAAATAAATAATAATTTGTGAAATCATGATTTCTTGAAATAGAGTTTGCTTAATGTAACAGGCTGGTGAACAGTGGTTCAGTAAATGATAGCTTTGATTAACCATTCCTCACTCCAAAACTCTTAATGGGTCTCTTTTGCCTGTTGTATACACTTCACTCCTTGGCCTAATACCCTAACAATAGCCTAGCTTTCCACTTATAATTTTTACTTGTGGCCAAGATGATGTGTGTTCTCCAGCTACTCTAGAAAGTTTGCTCTTTTTGCAATTACCATAGCCCTCTCTAATCTCTGCCATTCCTAATTCCATTTTCTCTCCTGGAAACCCTCCTTCTGCCTAAGTTGGTCCAAATCAATGGAAAGTCAGTAACACTTCTTCTATTATACCTTCCCAAACCATCTAAGTAGGAAGAAAATTCTTCAACTAAATAACTTGGGTCAAATTATTTAATTTTTCTATCTTTCATTTGATTAACTGCAAAGTGGGTATATAGCCATTGTTGCATCATAATATTGTTGTGAGGATTAAATGAGATTCCAAAGTGATGCATTCAGAATAGTAACAGGTATAGAGACATTCAGTGAATGGTGAACTTATCATTTTTCTTAGAGACAGTGTTTATTTGAAAAAGAATGAGCATTAAGATCAATTAGCATTGCATCTCGATTCTGCCTCTTCTCTGCATTGGCTGTGCAATTGTACATATTTTGCTGAAACCTTGGGAACCTCAGCTTGCTCATTGGGAAGATTTTTTAAAAAGAAAAAATAATATCTGGCCTTCAGAGTTCCTGTGAAGTTTATATAAAAATGAGATAATTAAAGCATCTAGAGCAGGTCTTGGCATATGGTAGATACATGGTTATTATTATTATTTTTATTTTGCTTCATTGAATTGTAGATGTTTGTAATTATGAACATGCCTTCTCTCCCTTAGTATTCTGTAATTTTCTTGAAGCAAGGACTATATTATAATCATTCTTCTATTTCTCTCAGCACCTAATACAGTACATTTCACAGAGTAGGCACTCAATACGTAGTTATTGAGTGATGGATGGATGAATGAATGAATGAATGAATATAAAACTGCACACACTATCTGTAATTTCAAGTGAATAACTGCTAGAATGGAACCAAGAGGCAGAATAGGCAAAATTAACAGTTGACAAAGCTGTACAGTTAAGACAAATAAGCTGTCCCTTGGGCTATGAAATGGTGTCAAGAAGCACGAGGCCATTTGTAAACTGCAGTAGAACAGTAGAAATGGATCATAGAAACACTGTGGCTAGCCCATCAGGACTATCAACACTTGTTTACCGATCACTGAACCAGATCCTGAGAGACAGGACCTTAAAGTGAATGAAATGTATCCACTTCACAACAAATGGAAATGCTATTGTCCTAGAGAGTTGTTCATATATTTTTTTTTAATTGGGCTTTTGCCCTCATCCATTTCCATTGGCTTAAATTTAACCAACTGAAATTATTTTTAAGGTACCGTTCATTTCAACCTCTAAAAATGAAAGATTTGCCTTTATAGGAAAAACTGAATTTGATTGTATAGGTAAGACACACTGTCCTTGGCTTATTCTCCATCAAAGAAGGGTCTTTTCTGTACTGCACGTTGAGTTGATTCAATCAGAATTCATGGTGCAGATTATATTTCAAGGGGCAAGCGTAAAAAGCTGTAATGGAAAGGGAGAATCATGAAAAATGGTAACAGCCATCGGTAATATACCAGATGCCATAGAGCTACTCTCTCAGGGAGGCAATATTACTAAAGTCCTAGTCATAATTAGGAGTCCACATTACCATTAAATTACAGTTTTTATCTTATAATTTCCTATTATATACTCTTCTGCAATTTCATGTCTTTTCTTCTTGTCTAGATCCTAATTCTCTTGAGGCATAGATTGTGACTACTTGTTTCATTTTCTTCCACCTCAGTAGAAAAAAGATATTTAGTAAAGTCCTGGCTGACCTAAAAATATAAAATGATATCAGATTTAAAATAAGTTATTTATGTGATTTTAAAAATTGAGAAACTCTTGAGAATCAGTGGGAAAATAATTAATAACTGTGTATGAAAATAGATAACTGTTAAAAGGGAGGGGGTTGGGGAGCTTGGTAAAAAAAAAAAACTCTCATAGACACAGACAACAGTATGGTGATTACCAAAGAGGAAGGGGAGGGAGGTAGAAAAGGGTAAAAGCAGCATAAATGGTGAAGGAAGGAGACTTGACTTCTGATGGTGAACACATAGCGCAATATACAGATCATATAGTATAAAGTTATACACCTGAAACCGATACAATTTTATTAACCAATGTCACCCCAATAAATTCAATAAAAAATAAAGTAAAATAAGATAAACTAGGTTGCCTAAAACCCTTGTTTATTTTTAAAAGTATAGTGTTCTGCTTAAAATTTGCCCTGATAGAGGGTGACGAAGGACGATCTCTCTTTGGGTGATGGGTATGCAACAGAACTAAATGAAAAGATAACCTGGAAATGTTTTCTTTGAATATATGTACCCTGATTTATTGATGTCACCCCATTAAAATAAAATTTTATTTTAAAAAAAATTTGCCCTGATTATAATAGTAAGCATCATTAAACAACAACAAAAGACAAGGAGTTGCTTAGACAAATCCTTTTTAAAATAGCAAACTCTATTGTTGACAGTATCAACAGCTAATTAAAAATTCTATTAGGGAAGATATAAAAGATGGCACATTTCCAATTCAGATTGACACTGAGGACAGAGAGATAATTGATATTTGTTCAATAACACTAAAATGTTTCACAGTCTCTAATAGAAGCTGTGATAGCCAAAGAAGGTTCCAAGCGCTAATATATATATATGTATATGTGTATTCCAGGCACTTAAAGATATTTTCAGATCAAATAATGTGCCTTTGCAAAAAAAAAAAAAAAAGTATATTTTTGCTGAGTAAGCATCAAAGGACATTTTAGTGGATTGACTTTGTTTAAGAAAAAAAAATCACTGAGTCAAGAAAATACATAGTGTAATTCATATGTTTTTAATCTGGTTATAGTAGATGTAATAAGAAAGTCAAGAGAGGATAATTTATTAGTTGAACTTTTAAATTTCAGAGCTGCATTTTGTAACGGTCACATAAATGAATGCATGTTGGAAAAAAATTATGCAATGATCATTAAATATTCTACTTTGGAAAAACAAGATCATAGCTTTAACAAGATGCTTTTGTATTATAGTTGGCTGCTTTTGACATTAAATTAAATATGTTGCTTTTTTTTTTCCACAGCAGATTAAAAACTTGATGTAGTGATTTTTCTGGTTTTTAACAATCAGTTCTACCCTCAATAATTATAGCTTTACCATGTCAGTTTCAAAGGATGGACAGGTAAGGCCTAACAGAGAAAGGCTTTAAATTAAATCAGAACATTTTACAAAATGTTAAAAAATGGGCAGTCATTTATTGAGAAAGCATAATTCTTCTTTTCACCAGCAAACAAAAATTCAGTGCCAAGAATACTGACATTATGCTATAATGTTCCCTGCTTCAAATATGTATATGACTTAAGATAAAAATGGATGCTTAATATCATTGACCAATTCATATCATCAAATGAGAAATATTCAGAGGAAATAAATTTATTCTACTGCATCCAGTCATGCAATCCTCATTGATCAATCTGAAATAACGTCCTGCAGATATCAATTACCATAGTTCACACTACTATAAGTTTACTTAAGCTCAATTCAAATATTTTTTTAAAAGTGACACAATAAATACAATATGGGGTGTGAACCAAAATGGGAATTCAACTGATCAAAAATATACTTAGAGATTTTGCTTCTAAGCAGAAGAGGAGGAACACATTTTGCTAAAAGTATGCCAATAAAGAAGGGAAAATTGAGGAAGAGCTCCAAATATCACAAATTAAAAGTAAAATGGGATGTATGTTTTTACAACTTCTCTGGAACATTTGGAAACATACAAAACTATATAGGCATGTTTATGATTATATTTACAGATTGATTTTTACATTACCTTATAATCAGATGATGTAGGAAAGACATTTTTTTTCATCTAACAAAACATGAGGAGCAGTTTTAGACATAGACTAGCTGAGGAGTCCTTCAGTTTTATTTTATTGCTTCGTGGCATTAGAGAGACAGCTTTCTGGTATTAGGGGAGCTTAGCTGTCTGAAAGTTTTACTGTTTGTGGGCTTCTGTAATGTTGTAACCCCTTCAAGTGGCTGTGTGTGTGTGGTGTCTGTCTGTCTTTGTGAGATTAGTATTTATATACATAGATAATATGCATATGGCTTCAATAGTGCTCAGTACTATACTTCTTAGCTATCTATCAAGCATTTAATAATCATTCCTTGACTGATTGGAAAGTTAAAAGTTTTCAGTTTTAAATCAATTATTGTACAGCATCAGTTTACATACTGTATAAAAGGATACCCGGCCCTGGCCAGTTGGCTCAGCGGTAGAGTGTCGGCCTGGCGTGCGGGGGACCTGGGTTCGATTCTGGCCAGGGCGCATAGGAGAAGTGCCCATTTGCTTCTCCACCCCCCCCTCCTTCCTCTCTGTCTCTCTCTTCCCCTCCCGCAGCCAAGGCTCCACTGGAGCAATGATGGCCCGGGCGCTGGGGATGGCTCCTTGGCCTCTGCCCCAGGCGCTAGAGTGGCTCTGGTCGCGGCAGAGCGACGCCCCAGAGGGGCAGAGCATCGCCCCCTGGTGGGCAGAGCGTTGCCCCTGGTGGGCGTGCCGGGTGGATCCCGGTCGGGCGCATGCGGGAGTCTGTCTGACTGTCTCTCCCCATTTCCAGCTTCGGAAAAATAAAAAAAAATAAAAAAATTAAAAGAGTTCACGTTTCATCCTGTATGTGAAGACAAGCTACTGAAGGATGGCAACATGACTGCCAGTGCTTGAGAAAGCTCCCTCTTGCTGGTAGCTGGAAGACAGGGCGCAGGGGAAAGATGCTGGGTGTTGGTAGACCAGTTAGAAGCTGATGGCACTAGTCCAGGTGAGAGATAATCCATGTCTGAATTAAGAGAATAATGGAGGTGACTAGAGGCTGGATATACAAAACAAAACAAAAAAAAAGAAAACAAAACAAAAAACAAAACAAAACAAAACAAAAAAAGGATACCCATGAAGAGAATTGGGTACTAAGAGGAAGGGGGAGGTACTGAAGAGAAAGAAGAGAAACAGCAGGGTGCAGGAATGGAACACCACATGGGGAAGCCCACACGCCCTGTCCCGCACTTCATCCCTGAAAGGCCCTTGAAGGCCCGTACCTGCAGGTGAGCGGAAGTAGATTTGTTAAGTTTGTTCAATGAATACAACTGATCGGCTCGGATAATTAAGAAGACAGTGGCAATTGATATATTAAAAAAATTATTTCATACCCACTGTGGTCCAAGTATTGTGACAGATGCTAAGAACTCAGAGATTAGATATTTTTGTGTGTGTGTATTTTGTTTTTAGCATGAAAAGGAGGTCTTTGTCATCAAATAATTTGCAATTCTTTTAAGTAGCTCAAAACTATACATCCAGCCCCAGGTGAACACCTAAAATGTGTTCTTCTGAACAAAGGCCTTCGAGCTGAGGGAAGAAATGAGCCCCTATGTTTAGGGAGAACACCTGAGAGCACACTGGGGCATGGCGTCTGTGTATGCCGAAGGTGGCCCGTTCCATCCATGGTTTATTAAGTTTATTTCTTTGCACCTCTTCTTGTAATGCCCCAGCCTGATCTCCACATGCCACAGCCTTTCTTGGAGGGTCAACCCAGCTGTGTTCCCCTTCACTGAAGCGCAGAAATGTCTCTGAATCTGCTCTGTGTTTAACAATCCTCGGTACCGTTTGGACAGGAAGCACACTAGAGGCTGGCTTTCTGCAGGGGCCCTTAACTGAGGTCTTTGTGGAGTTCCACGCACTACCTGTGCATTTTAAGATCTAACAAGCATGCTTCTTTCCAACAGGTAGTACTTGTTAGGATAAACTTTTGCTTATCTTTGTCATCTTGTGTTTGCTTTTATTTCCTCTCTTTTTATTTTCCACATTTCTCATATGAAAGGTCACCTTCAGTTGATCACTTCAGTTGAATAGTTTTCAATTTCCGTTCTAAGGGCACATAAAGATTTGTATTCTGATGAATTTTAATATTTTTGATCATCTGGGGAACTAACAATCTATTTTACCTCCCTGGATCTTTTCCTCAGGATACACCATCGTGCCTTCAAATCTGAAGTTAAATTATAGTTATATGAAATTTTTCCACTTAGAGGATTTGGGTGGATACTTTCTGCTATGATTCACTTTTGACTTTTTAATAATTTTTTTGCTGGAACTCTTCAATAATTCAATGAGCATTAATTGAGGAGCTGGGGCAGTTAGTGGAAATAGCAAGATGAGTGAGTAAAACACGACCTAGTCCCTGCTCTGAACAAGTTTGTGATTAAGGGAGACAAGGGAAACCAATACACAACTAATTACAGTAAAGTTAAACTGTGATAAATACTGCAATGGGATATGAAAATGCTATATGATCACAGAGAAGGCAGCCATGGATAAATAGTGTTGTAGCTGGCACAATAGAACAGACTTTCTTTATCATCCAGTATATCTAGACACTTGCAATGAAATCATTAAAATCAATTATAAAGTACAACTTAACTGTGCAACGTATTGAAGGAGACTTTTAAACATTTAAATTCTTAATCCCATCAATAATATATGATATTTTGGCTGCTAACTAGAGAGGAATTTAAGACTCAGTAAAAATTTTTGTTTAAAATCTAAGGGATTTTCCAAGCCAATCAGGGTGTTTTTAATTATAGTTTCTTTCTCCAAAACTGATAGATGAGACAGCTGAAAAGTTTAGGGCAAAACTTTCTGGGGAAAAAAAGCAGTTAGCTGAGTCAAGCAGATAATTTCAGTTTCCAGTAGTCTGTGAAAGTTTTGCCAAATTATTTCTATTGGTAGGTGGGTTTCATTCTATCTATTTGTGTATAGGTCTACGTCAGGGGTCCCCAAACTATGGCCCGCGGGCCACATGCGGCCCCCTGAGGCCATTTATCTGGCCCCCGCCGCACTTCCAGAAGGGGCACCTCTTTCATTGGTGGTCAGTGAAAGGAGCATAGTTCCCATTGAAATACTGGTCAGTTGGTTGATTTAAATTTACTTATTCTTTATTTTAAATATTGTATTTGTTCCCGTTTTGTTTTTTTACTTTAAAATAAGATATGTGCAGTGTGCATAGGGATTTGTTCATAGTTTTTTTTTTATAGTCTGGCCCTCCAACGGTCTGAAGGACAGTGAACTGGCCCCCTGTGTAAAAAGTTTGGGGACCCCTGGTCTATGTGCTACATCTATATCTATATCTATATCTATATATAAATCTATATATACGTGATATATGTGTATATATTAAAACAAGCATGCTTGTTAGATCTTATACATATAAAATACCGTATGCAAAAAAGGTATGGAAAATTGAACTTTTAATAGTTTTTAAAAAATGAAAAATCTAAGTAGGGTAACAAAAAGCCATTCTTTCTCCATTTGTCCCATATATTGGCACAGATATGACAAACTCACACTCCCTGAAAAAGCAAGTTCCATGTTTCATACAATTAATTTACCCTTTGAGCTTTTCAAGTTATTAAATATACCAAAACTTCATGAATCTGGACTCAACTAACCGGAGTCTTATAATTTTTTTGAACATTTCAATCATGGGGGAGGGGGAATAATCAGGAGAAAATAAGGCACACGCCCCAGGGCCAGGCACAGGGGAGACACTCAGCAAATGCGGGGGAAATGTATCAAGTCCACTTACAGCTAATACTTAGTTACTCCATTGTGACTCTTCAGTATCTCAGGTGTTACAGGATGAATATTGGAGGTAAGAAGGATGGTCTTCAAGTGATGCCTGTTCTCAATCTTCTCCAAAAAACATTCTGTTCAGTGAATTCAGTTAGGACAAGTTAAGGGATTGGTATGTTTTAGAAAGATTTGCAGCCAACAGAGTCAAACCAGAAGCAGTGGCTGCTTTGCTCTCAGCCAAGCTGAAAATTTAATTAGCCATAACACTCCCATCCCCTGAGCCTTTCACCAATCCAGGTTATGTAGCAATTATTAAAGGCTCTACTGCATGCAGGGTTGCCAGTGGAAGTGTGAAGACGCTGGAAGAACTGTGCGTGTGCTTTTCAGACACCACTGGTGTGTGCGTGTGAAGATTGCTAAAGGATCCTCTCTGCTACTCCCCCCCCACCTGTGTCACAAATGGAGGGTTGTTATTATTCTTACTAACTAACAATTGCTGTCACTTACGTGCCAGCCACATTCTTCTAATAGCTTTGGTCTTGTAGGATTAAGTCATTTAACCTTCTCCTTTTGAGGTAGGTACTATTCTATTTCTCATTTCACAGGTGACAGAGAGGTTAAATAATTCTCTGCCCATGGTCACATTAGAATGTGACGGAACTCAGTTCCAAATCCAGGCTCTCTGGCTCCTTCCGCCACCCTGCTTCTCCTTTTCTGAAAGAGCAGAGTGTCAGCATATCCATCGGGCTACTTGGAAAAAAGCCCTGCTTCAGCAGCAGTGTGAGGGTGAGGAGGCAGCCTCCTGTGAAGATCTTAAGGCAGATGTATAAAATGTAAATTTCACTCATTAAAACTGTAATTAATTTATTGAAAGTGAATTGTTATTATTTCAGGGACATGAATGCATGTTGGAATATGCTGATTATTTTAATGAGCCAAGAGGCTCTTCTGGGATTCTTCTACTTTATATTTGCAAGCAGGTCACTGTAGGTTTTCTAAGAAGGTCAATAAAAAGATCGCTGCTTATTTAAAAGATCGCTGCTTATTTTTAAGTTTCGCTTTATTGAAAACGCAAAAGAAAATGCATATGTATAATGTAGTTGGGAGATGATAAGAAAATATCATGAGGGAAAGGCCTGACATCAGCTCTTTTAAATCCACAATTCTCCTTCTGGAGTGTCGTTTCTTGTGCTACAGATGTCAGCTGCCAAGACCGGTTTGTGTAGGTGTTAAACCCACGGTAATGTCTCCAATGTAATTGTTAGGTTTGCTGTTTAGAGCCATTCATTTAGGTTCCTACTTCAATGTTCCACAGTAAACATATGTTTTTATTTTTAATCTGTTAATGACACACAGTATGAAAGCTTCCAGAATTTGGCTGTTTTATCACTTTATGTGCTGTCGGGTGTGAGGTTGGTTTCATGATTTATATTTCTATATTGACACACCATCCCAGGCTCTGAAAGGAAATAGGTCAAGTCTAGGTGCTCTTATTTATCAACTCCATTTTGTTAGACTCTGTACTAGTGTTCTATTGCTGCCGTAACAAATTATCACAAACTCTGTGGCTTAAAACAGTACAGATTGATTCTCTTACAGTTCTGGAAGCCACTACTCAGAGATCAGTTTCACTGGGATGAAGATAAACTGTAGGCTGGCCGATTCCTCCTGCAAGCTCTAGGGAAGAACCCATTTCCTTGCCTTTATTTGGCTACCTGCATTTCTAGCTCATGGATCCTTCCTCTGTCTTCAAGTATATTTCTCCAATCTTTATTTCCATTGTGAAACGGCCCTCTGTCTCAGACTCTACTTCTATCGTATTTTTGAGTAACTACCATGTGCCAAGCACTGTGCTAGATATTGGGGTCATATCAATAGATAGGTAAGGAAGTCCCTGCTCTTGAGAAGCTTACATTCTTGTAAACAGATAAATGGAAAAGATCGAATCATGTGCTAATAGGACTTTAAGGAAAATAAAATAGAATAATAGAATAGGGAGAAGGGACAAGGAAGGGAGTCTGAGATGCTGGGACTCAAATCACAGTGATGTGACAGCCACTGGAAGCCCTGGAAACAGGGTTTCAGGCAGAAAGAACAGCAACTGCTAATCAAGCCTGAGGCAAATGAAGCTACGTGACTGGAGTTAGATAACTAAGACAGAGAGTGGCATAAGCCACAGTCATGGAGGTCTTGTGTCTGATGATACAGTCTCTTAGGCCATAATAAGGTGATTGGATATTATCTAAGCATAAAAGAAAGACATGGAAGTGTTTTAAGCAGAGAAACAGTTCAACTTTTATTCTTTACAAGATCATCCATGCTGCTATAAAAAATGGATTCTCCCTGAAGGGAGATATCTGGCCACACCCTTCTCCCCTTTTAAAATATATGCTTCTTTATTGCTATTGAATGGAACCTGAACATCTGAATCTCAGGTAGTAATGAAGTGAATTAAGGAAGTTTCCCCACATCTTAAAACTCAGACCCTGCTAACCACAATAAAAAATGCCAATTTTTCATTTATCTCCAACAATTTACAGTCACTTTGGCAATTTGTGGCTCCAATGTAGATTTAGAAACCAAGCCTCTTTTCGGTTGTTAAGAGATTGCCTATATTACAAACAAAACCTGGAGCAAATGGCCACGAGGTAGACCAAGGAGCAGGGAGCCAGCTGAGTGATGGAATGCTGTGGTCAGAACTGAAAATGACCAGTTGAAAGAGTGTGTCTGACATAATGTCTGTTGGTCTTTGTGGAGGGACAAATGAGGACAGACCAGACAATAGACTGTCTTGTGCAAAAAACCACTGGCTCTCATATGAGATAAAAAATCCATACCGTCATTCTCAAGACCATGGATGGGCACGTAGCATAAGCTCCCTCAAATAGCCTCCTCAAGCTACACCGAGGTAGAAACTAGTGGTTGTGATCGAACATTTCTCCTCATTATCCATTGGAGCAAGAATAGGGTGATTCCTCATAATTGCCTTCTTACCTAATTGCCCAAGAGCTCATTGGCTGAATCACTGTAGACACAATGGGTACCATCTAGATTATCTTGTTGGACCTTCTGGTGGCCTTCTGGTGGCATGGTGGTGATCCTCTAAGGTGGTGGTTGGCTTTTTCTCATGTTTTAGCAGGTACATGGGTGAGGGCCAGGGGTACTCTTGGCACCAGTTCATCTTAGAAGTAGACTGCTATTAAGGAGACCTTGTCACTACCCTTTTGGAATTAGGAGGGGATCTTAGTTTGCAGACGTGATGAACAAGCCTGTGGTTCCTCCACCTTTCACTCCAATGTCCCTTTTCCTTTTAATCTAGCCTAGCACAATTTTGAGTATATAATCAATAATCAATGTTCGAACCAAAGAAACAAATTGACTGACAGGTTTAATTTTTTTTACTTCTGTCAGGACTTTTGAGAATTACCTATAGGATTTCTCTAGGACAGGCACATCTTGAGAAGCCAAAAATAGCAATTCTAACAAGCATTGCAGAAAATACAGTGGTTTAATAAAATAAAGACTCTTGTATAAATAGGCAGGATCGGAGGGAAAAGACTGTATTTTCTGCTGCTTTTAAAACACTTCATCATGCAGGGCACACGACTTTTCAGAATAAGCTTTCACATATCGGCTGGATGGAGATGTTAAGTATAAAGAGTATTTATCCTGTCTCAGATACAGCCGTGGTTCCACTCATGGTTTATCCAGGCCCTGTAGAAGTTGATAGTCCTTCTAGAACTTTTCATAAACCCAGAGTTCTTTCAAAGAAGATTCTGGGTGCCCATGGCCTTGAGACATCTGGCGTTTATGGCTAAGAAAACAGGAAATAGAGCCACACAGATGCTGTGTGGCTGTCCATGTTCCCCGTGCATCAGCATATTTTTATCTGAGCAAGCTTTCAGAGACAAAGATCAAAGATATGTCCAGGGGAGCCCTGGGTAGGTGTGAAATTCCAGGTGACAAAATGGAAGGAAAAGAAGAGTTTGGGGAAAGGAAAGGAAATGTAGCTAGTTTCCTTTTATTCTCTGGATTCTTCCTGTTTCCTCCCTAGGAAGTTTATGTAGACCTACAGCCCCTCAAAAAGTCAGAATCAGGGATTTATTCTCATTCTTTTGCGTACGATGGGAACCACCATCATGTCAAAGGCCAGTCGTTTATTTTTGCAGATCTCATCCCGGGCCTTTCCTAGGACTAAAAAGTGCTGTATTCCAGATCATTTCAATCCAGGAAACTTCTTTTCTCCTCTGCTTTCCACAATGGACACATATGAACTGGGGGAATTATAAAAATTAAATAAACTATTTCCTGGTACCTACAAATGTCATAACAATAAGCGTGAAGAACAAGAATAAAGCACATCAGTTACCTGGAACTTGATTCAACCAGCAGAGCCCTCTCACGGGCAGATTCTCACTGTTCTTTCTGCAGTGTTAGTTTGGCCAGCAGCCTGGACATCTTTTCATGTCTCCCTGCCTCATGACACCCTGTGTAGGGGCACCGTCTAGGGTTGCTATAAGGGAGCCGTGCATTATCAGAGAAAATAGCAAGTACTCTGTTCTTTGTTCCCCTCACCCCTTCTTTGGGGCTAATTTCCCAATGAAAGCTAAAGGATGTTTACTAAGCATTTCTGAGAAATTTGTCCACATTAGGAGAATACAAATTACAGGAACTCAGTACATTAGCAATGGAGGAAGGAAGTTTAATGGGTCTGGGAAAGGTATAAATTTAGGGGCGAATTTAGGATGTAAATTTTAATAATAAGAGAGACTTTACTGAATGGCAATTCTCTTGAAATTGTAGTATTTAGTAGCAATAAAAAATTTCTAGAGAATCTTGCCACGTGATACTGTAGAAAATACAACACATAGGTAGGGACTGGAAATGACAGCCATGGTTTTAGAATGTGAAATGCACTCTATCTCAAATAGGTAAAAGCCACTGATGCAGGAAATGAGGCAGGAGCTAGACCATGTGCGATACAGAACCCTTTTCTACTGTTACCCTAGCTTTGCAAAGAACTGGCAAAGCTCTCAGGGATCTCCATGATTAGAATGTTCTGTGGCCACATCTGACCTTCAGACGCTTCTGAGACTTTATTGCCTTGCCCTGTTTTAATGAGCATCAGCATTGCCCTGGCCCCATGACATTTGACACACCATGGGTACAAATTCACATACAATGTTCAGGCACATCTACAAGGCATAGCACAACATCCACAAGGCATAGCATGATTTGCTTCTGCAAATCATGAAGACTAGAGGAGTGTCTGTGTGCAAAAAGAAAAACATGAAGAAAAAGTCTGCTTAGAATATTCAACTAACAATGTTAAAAATTTGCATGTCACTATTGTAGAATGTAAATTTTACTTTCCAGAAAATACATCTACTTATTATAAGATAAGTGATAAATTATCTCATCAATCTAGTTCCCTTACCATCTCAGATCTGGTTTAGTCTGACAAGAAAAATGCATAGGACAAGACGAGATCGTTTAGAAAATGTTATAGATACCTAGGCAGGAACAAGAGAGTAGTGAAAAATATTAATGCGGTTAAAACAGTTTTGTTGAAAAGATGAGACATTGATCACAGAGATTGCATGTGACTCTGTATTGGCTGGTCAGTATAATAATAATAATATAACAATAAAGCCGCTGTGATTTTTCTTGGCCAGGTATATTGCAGCTTAAAATGGAATTCATAAGAAAAAGCTGGAGAAACTGGGCCTGTTCACTGGAACAAAGGATCATTGTAGTGACCTAATTGCAGCTTCTATTATAAAAGCAGAAATGATAGCCAGACAAATTATCTCCACTGTCATAAAAGAAGACTGTACAGCAGGGAGTTAGCAATCTCTTTTAATGATACTACTTCTTTTACCCCTTAGATCTCCCCTGAAAAGCCTTTCCTGACCTTAGCTACTGTCACCACTACAGGTAGCAAATCTTCTCTTCTACTATCCATTCATCTGTGTCTCTGTTGGTTGGACTCACACGGAAGCAACAAAGAAAATTCCAGTGGCTACATTCTCCCAGCACTGCTTGGGTCTATCAGAACTGGACTGCTCACACATTCTGTATGAGACAACTCGATCAAGAAAACAGTGGACAACAGTGACAACGTTTTATAAAACTTTTTGAGAGTAGAAAGTATGACATGCTAATCAATAATTTTTAAGTGGAATCAGAAAAGGCAAATGACAAACAAAAAAATATGCAACATATAGCACAGATAAAGTGCTAATATTGCTGCTACACAAAGGTCTTGGAAAAATCGAGGGGGAAAATGACAATCTGAAAGAAAAATCAGCAAAAGATATGGGCACCTCACAGAAGAGGAAATGAAAATGGCCCTTAAACATATGAAAAGATATTCAGCCTCACCTAATAAGAGACAGTATAATTAAAACTTCACTGAAATATTACTTCTCACTTATGTTTATCAAATATCTCAAAGTTCAACAACATATTCTGTTGGTGAGCCTGTAGAGAAATAGGTATCCTTCTACACTGCAGATGCTAATGCACAATAGAACAATTATGGAAGGAAATTTGTCATAATCTGGGACTATCATATGTGACTTTCTCTTTGATCCAGCAATTCTACCTCTATGAATTCATCTGCAAGCCACAATGACAAAAATATGGACTGACTGCTGCATAAGATTTGTCATTACAGCTCTATTTGCAATAGTAAAAGATTGGAAATACCCAAATGTCCAAGAACATGTGACTCATTGGATAAACAAAAGCATGTTCACACAGTAGACTACTAAGGAACTTTTTTAAAAATGAGAAAAATCTCTGTTCACTAATATGCAACCTTCTTCTGGATATTGCTGTGTGAAAAAGCAAAGTGAAGGGGGAAAATGTGCAGCATTCTACCTTTTGTGTGAGAAAAAAAGAAGATAAATACATAATCACATTTGCTTTCATTTGAAAAAATGAACAAGTGTAGTTATATTGTTTAGGGTAGTGAAGACTGATGAAAGCTATATACCTATGCATTGTATATACCTAAATTTGGAAATATAAATGTTTTATATACTTAACAAATAAAATTAAATCAAAAGGGAAAAAAGCAATTTCTAAATATTGAAAATAAACCAAAACAAATAACTGTAAAACAAATTGGTTGCATAGCAACTCAGGAAAATGAATTACTTCAAGTGATGGTAGAACACAACATGTTGACTCTACATATCTAGTGGGGTGTAGTCGAATAAAAAGAATCAGAGCTATAAACATCTTAAATTTCATTCCTCAGTCTGTTAGTATATAATATTGGTATTATTATTTTAAAATATGTATTTAAAATCATGTGTAATAATACAAGTATCAGTAGTATTAAGAATCAAGATTTTTTCATTTAAATAAAGCAGAAATAAATATAAACTTGTTAAAAGTAAAAAACGTATTTCTGTAATATTATATTTGACTCAAAAATATCAGTATTTTTTTAAATTTTTATTAATTTCAATTTATTGTGTTTACATGGATTCAAGTGTCCCACTGAATACAATTCCCTCACCCCACACCCGTGTCCCTTTTTATACCCCCTTTGTCCCCTTCCCCCTACTCCCTCCCTATTTCCCTCTAGTATTTGCTGTTCTGTTATCTGTATCTCTGTGCTATGTATATATAATTTCACTAATCCCTTCACCTTCTCTGATCCCATCCCCTCATCCCCCTTCCCTCTGACTGCTGTCCCTTTGGTCCCTGTGACCCCGCCTCTGCCTCTATTCCATTATTCAGTTCATTTTGTTCATTAGATCCCACATATAAGTGAGATCATATGATATTTTTCTTTCTCTGCCTGGCTTATTTCACCCAGCATAATAATCTCCAGGTCCATCCATGCTGTCACAGAAGGTAAGATTTCCTTCTTTTTCACAGCTGTGTAGTATTCCATTGTGTATATGTACCACAGCTTTTTAATACAGTCATCCACTGATGAACACTTGGGCTGTTTCCAGATCTTGGCTATTGCAAACAATGCTACAGTAAACATGGGGGTGCATATCTTCTTTTGAACCAGTGATTTGCTGGATTTGGGATTATTTTTCAAAAAGTTATATACTGTAGCTCTATCCATAGAAAAGTCATAGAAGCAATGACAACCCAATGGCATTGAACTGTCTCAGGGCCCAATTGTGTTCTCTAGGTATAAGGGAAAAGATTTATACAATCTGAAGAGAAACCAGAGTATGCTCTCTAGATATAATATCACATTAAAAAGAAAGACTTTCTTGGCAAAATGGCTGCTTTCAGGATGACACCTAGTCCTCAACAGGAACTTGGGATAGCTTGTTTGTCAGATAGCAAAGAAGCTTTCAATGACAACTGGGTCAAGTCAAAAGGAATCAACGGAAAGTATTCCACCTTGACTAAATCTTGGACAATTTGTACAACAAAAAAAGTAAGAAATGCAATTGACAGGAAATGATGACATCGTATCATTTACAACAACATGGATGGACCTTGATAACATTATATTGAGTGAAATAAATAAATCAGAAAAAAACTAAAAACTATATGATTCCATTCATAGGTGGGACATAAAAATGAGACTATAGACATAGACAAGAGTATGGTGGTTCCCGTGGTGGGGGGGTGGAGAGGGAGAGGGAGGAGTGGGGTGGGGAGGGGAGGGGCACAAAGAAAACCAGATAGAAGGTGACAGAAGACAATTTGACTTTGGGTGAGGGGTATGCAACATAATCAAATGTCAAAATAACCTGGAGATGTTTCCTCTGAACATATGTACCCTGATTTATCAATGTCACCCCATTAAAATTAATAATAAAAAAATAAAATAAAATAAACCCCTAAATATGTGTTTTTTAAAAACATAAACTTCAGCCCTGGACAGTTTGCTCAGTGGATAGAGCATTAGCCTGGCGTGTAGACATCCCGGGTTTGATCTCCAGTCAGGGCACACCTCAGAAGCAACCACCTGCTTCTCTCCCCATCCCTTTTTCCCTCCTTTCTCTTCCCCTCTTGCAGCCAGTGGCTCCATTGGTCCAAGTGTCAGCCTCAGGCGCTAAGGATAGCTCAGTTTATTCGAGCATCAGCCTCAGGTGGTGGATGCTAGTTGGGGCACATATGGGAGTCTGTCTCTTCTCCTATCACTAAAAAACCCAAAAACTAAAAATTACATGAACTTTATAATAATATGCACAATCCCCTATTTCCCTCTAGGATACTAATTACTTACTCTAAAAATGAGCAATTAAAAATTATTAAGCATGTATTCTGCCTTGCCTATACAATGTGTAACTCAAGGTACACAAAACACCCAAAATTTTGAGGTAATGGAATTCCAACTAATAAGTGTAAAAGGAATAATGACTTTTTAAAAATTATAATTTTGCAACCTCTAATGAAATAACTCAAGCAAAAACCACTGATGGAAGAAATGATCCAATGAGCAATGGAGACATCAGTTTGTCCTCTCAGCATCACTAAAGTAAGACAACCTGAGATTGGAAGCCTCTTAATGTGGCATAATTTAAAGCACATCTACTAACTTTAAGGTATTTGTATTAGAGTCCTTGGGTTACTGTTACCAATTTCCACCAGCTTGGTAGCTTACAACAGAAATTTATTCTCTGATGGTTCTCTCTCAGACCAGAAGCCTGAAATCAAACATATTTCCTTCGACGCTCTGGGAGAATCTGTACCATCCTCGTCTCCTAGCTTCTGGTGGCCACCAATAATCCATGACATTTCTTGGCTTTCAGACATGTGACTTCAATCTCTATCTCCATCTTCACGTTGCCTTCTCTTTGGATTCTTTCTTTCTTTCTCTTTTTAAGGATACTTTCATTTGGATAATCCAGGATGGTCCCCTCTTGCAATCTTTAACACAACTGCATCTACATAGACCCTTTATCCAAATAAAGTCACATGAACAGGATCCAGGGAGACATATCTTTTGGGGGACCAATAATCAACCCACTACAGCAGTGGCCCCCAACCTTTTTTGGGCCACGGACCGGTTTAATGTCAGAAAATATTTTCACGGACCGGCCTTTAGGGTGGGACGGATAAATGTATCACGTGACTGAGACAAGCGTCAAGAGTGAGTCTTAGACCAGGGGTCCCCAAAATTTTTACACAGGGGGCCAGTTCACTGTCCCTCAGACCATTGGAGGGCCAGACTATAAAAAAAACTATGAACAAATCCCTATGCACACTGCACAGATCTTATTTTAAAGTAAAAAAAACAAAACAGGAACAAATACAATATTTAAAATAAAGAACAAGTATCAATAAATTTAAATCAACCAACTGACCAGTATTTCAATGGGAACTATGCTCCTCTCACTGACCACCAATGAAAGAGGTGCCCCTTCTGGAAGTGCGGTGGGGGCTGGATAAATGGCCTCAGGGGGCTGCATGTGGCCCGCGGACCATAGTTTGGGGACCCCTGTCTTAGACGGATGTAACAGAGGGAATCTGGTCATTTTTTGAAAATAAAACATCGTTCAGACTTAAATATAAGTAAAACGGAAATAATGTAAGTTATTTATTCTTTCTCTGCGGACCAGTACCAGATGGCCCACGGACCGGACTGGTCTGGGGGTTGGGGACCACTACACTACAGTACTCTTCTCCCCAAAAAGTTGAACCTGAATCTAACTAAGCCTCTAGCTGCCTCACACAGCAGCCACTGGCCACATGTAGCTATTTAAATTAATCAAATTTTAAAATTTGCTCTTTAGTCACATTAGCCACATTTCAGGTGCTCTGGTTAAACAATAGCACATATGGTAACTGTTTTAAAACAGCCCATATATAGAACATTCCCGTCACGAAAGAAAGCTGTATTGGGCCGTGCTGCTCTAGAACTATCTTTCATAAACGGGAAGTATGGGGGATGGAGAAATAAATTAAATCACACCATGAAGAAGCATGTGGGACCGCCTACAGGACAATCTGCCTGTTTCTACAACAATTCATGTGGCATGGAAAAATTTAAAAACAGGAAAAAGAGTTGGTTTCTATATAGGAAATGAGACTTAACAGACGTAACCACATTTAATGTGTGAATAAGTTTCAGAGCCAGATCCAAATAAATTCATTGGGAAAGAGATATTTTTTAGGCACCTGGGGAAATTTGCTTATAAACTAGGTATTAAGTGACATTAAGGAACATTGTTAATGTTTAAGTGAGATAATGGCATTGTTGTTATATAATAAGGTGTGTGTGTGTGTGTGTGTGTGTGTGTTTTAATATATATATACCTCTCTTAGAGTAAAAGCCAAAATCTTTATTGTGGATCTCAAGGCCCTGCAGGATCTAGGCCCCATTCCCTCTCTGGCCTTCCAACACCTCACTCTCTCATGCTGGCTTCTTTGCTGTTTTAGGCATTTCCCTGCCTCAGGACCTTTGTACTTGCTAGCCCCTCTGCCTGAAATATTCTCTCCCTGTTATCTATACAATTCTCCCTCCTCTTTTTCAAGCCTTTAATTCAGTATTCTCAGTGGTGCCTTTTCATACCACATATTTAAAAGAGTAATCCTCACATTCCACCCCACCGGCATCCCAGCACCTTGCCCTGCTTGATTTTCCTCAGTACTGCTTACCACTATCTAACCTTATTTTTTATTTTACTTAGATATTTTGCTGTCTGATTCTGCCTTCCCTCACTAGAACTTAAATTCTACAAGGGCAAGGATTTATATGCACCGTTGAATCTCCAGCATCAAAAACAAAAGTGAAATATGTAGATGCTCAATAAATATTTGTTGACTGATGAATGCAGAAACTTGTAATTGACTTAAAACAAGTTGTCCGATCTTTAAAGGATGTGTTTATGGATTAATAAGAATAATATGTATTTTTTAGAATCATTATCTGGCTTGTAAATTAGTACTTTGAAAGTGTTTAGATTGCCTAAAAAGAGCTGTTTCCTTAGGTAATTTAAACACTTTCCCAACAATCACACTCATTCTGTTCATTTTTAGGTAATACATTTAAAAAGAAAAGAATTATATACAGAGTATAAGTACATGTAGAATTAATGACTCTGAAAATTTAGATTATCACATGGATTTAAAGGTACATACAGGGTGGGGCAAAAGTAGGTTAAAGTTGTTCATAAGGAAAATAATACAATAATTAATAAATAATAATACAAGAATAAACTGCGTTTTGTATACTCCCAACTGTAAACCTACTTTTGCCTTACCTTGTAGGAAGCATAATTGACCTTTAAAATTTTTATTTTCATTTTTCATCTTAAGTTTTTAAATTGAAGTATAACTTATATTCAGTGAAATATTAAGGTCTTAACTAAGCAGAATATTCTTTATTCTATTTTGATAAACGTATATCAAGATAAATAATATTTCTTTCACTTGAGACTGTTTCCCCATGCCCTTTCTCATTCAGTGGAGCCCTGCTCCAATAAACTGATCTGATTTTGGTCACCATGAGGTGTTTGACTGATCTTGAATTTCTTATACACGGAAACTTATAGTAAGTTCTTCTATGTCCAGCTTCTTTCACTAAGCATGATGATTTTGAAGATTTCCCTATTGTTTAATATTCCAGTAGTTTATTTTTGTTGTTGCTAATTTGGATGCTGTTATATGACTATACCATTGTTTGGTTGTCCATTCTCCTACTGATGGACATCTCATTATTTCCATTTCTTGCTATGATGAATAAAGCAACATGTTGTGCTTCTCTTGCATAAGTGCCTGAGAGGCGAATTGTTCTAACACGGCTTCAGTACCTGTCTAGTTTTATACGTAACTCACAGCCCTTTCTCCAAAGGGATTATGCCATTTTGTATTTCCAGCAACAGTATATTTAAGATCTGAATGATCCGCAGTCTTTCCAAAATGTGATGTTATCTTTCTTCGTCATTTTGGTAAGGGTATCTCACTGTGGTCTTAATTTGCATTTCCCTGATGACTTACAATGTTGAACGCATTTTAATTTGCTTACAGGTCATTTCTATTTCTTCTTTGGTACAGTATCTCTTTAAGTCTTTTGCTCAGTCCTAATTGGGTCATTTTACAAATATTTTCTCTCATTTGCCTGTCATTTTCTTTTTAATACATCTATTGGAGTGACATTGATTAATGAAATTATATAGCTTTCAAGTCTATGATCCTTTAAATACATCATCCGTATATTGTGTTGCGTGTTCATGGCCCAAAGTCAAGTCTCTCTCCATCCATCTACCCGCCCTACCCTCTTCTACCTCCCCTCTCCCTTTCCCTTTTTTAATCACCAGACTGTTGTCTGTGTCTATGAGGGGTTCTTTTTTTTGGGGGGGGGATTTAATTCTTTCACCTTTTTCACGCAGCCCCTTAACCCCCCTCCACTCAAACAGCTGTCACTCTGTTCTCTGTATCCATGAGTCTGTTTCTATTTTGTCTGTTTATTTTGTTCATTAGATTCCACATATAAGTGAAATCATATGGTACTTGTCTTTCTGTGACTGGCTTATTTCTTTTCTTTCATTTTTTTAAAAATTGAATTTATTGGGTTAACACTGGTTAACATAATAATACAGGTTTCGGGTCCCCAATTCCACCACACATCTCTGTACCCCGTATTGTGTGTTCACCCTCCCAGGTCAAGCCTTCGTCCGCCACCACTTAGCCCTCCTACAGCCTCCTCCATGTGCCCCCAGCCTACCAGCAATCACTACACTGTTGCCCATGTCCACAGGTGTTTTTCTTTCTCTTTTTGTCCTTTTTTGTTCAATTCTTCCACATTCTTCACCCAGCCCCACCCCCAACCGCTGTCAGCCTGCTCTCTATGTATGAGGCTGCCTCTGTTTTGCTCGTCAGTTCATTAGATTTCACATATGAGTGAAATCATCTGGTACTTGTCTTTCGCTAGCTGTTTTACTTCACTTAAGCATGTGCTCTCCAGGTCCATTCATACGGTCACAAAAGGTAAGATTTCCTTCTTTTATGGCTGTATAGTATTCCATTGTGTAAATGTATTATAGCTTTTTTATCCACTCCATCTCCTGATGGGCACTTGGGCTGTTTTCAGATCTTGGCTATTGTAAATAACATTGTAATAAATATAGGGGTGCATATAGTCTTTCCAATTAGTGTTTTGGGATTCTTAGGATATATTCCCAGAAGTGGGATTGCTGTGTCTAAAAGTTCCATTCTTTAATTTTTTTAAGATTACTCCATACTGCTTTCCACGCTGGCTGTATCAGTCTGAATTCCCACAAGCAGTGCACAAGGGTTGTACCACAACCTTGATAACACTTCTGTTTGTTTATTTCTTGATGAGGGCCATTCTGACAAGAGGGAGATAATATCTCATTGTGGTTTTAATTTGCAATTCTCTGATAATTAGTGATGTTGAGCATATTTTCCTGTGTCTATTGACCATCTGTATGTCCTCTTTAAAAATATGTCCGTTCAGGTCCTTTGCTCGTTTTTTAATTGGATTTCTTTTGTATTGAGCTTTATGAGTTTCTCTATAAAATTCTGGGTAATAGTTTCTTATCAAATGCATTGGCGAGTATGTTCTCCCATTCAGTGGGTTGTCTTTTCATTTTGTTGATGATTTTCTTTGCTGTACAAACCTTTTTAGTTTAATTTAGTCCTATTTGTTTATTTTTTTCTTTTGTTTCCCTTGCCCAGGTGAATATATCAGAAAAAAAATACTGCTATGAGAAATGTCTGAGATTTTACTATGTATGTTTTCTTCTAGGATTTTTATGGTTTCAAGTCTAATATTTAAGTATTTAATCTACTTTGAGTTTATTTTTGGGTATGGTGTAAGAAGGTGGTCTAGTTTTATTTTTTTGGATGTGTCTGTCTAGTTTTCCTAGCACCATTTATTGAATAGACTGCCCTTACCCAACTGTATGTTCTTGCCTCCTTTGTCAAATATTTATTAATTAAAGCCCACCATATCAGCATGGGTTGCTTTCTAGGCCCTCTATTCTGTTCATTGATCTATAAGTCTGTTTTTATAACAGTGCCATGCTGTTTTGATTACTGTGGCCTTGTAGTATAGTCTGATGTCAGGTAGGGTGATTTCTCCAATTTTGTTCTTCTTTTTCAGGATTGCTACAGCTATTTGAGGTCTTTTGTGGTTTCATACAAATTTTTGGAATATCTGTTCTACTTCTGTGAAATACACCATTGGTATCTTGATAGGAATTGTATTGAATTTTAGAATGCTTTGGGTAATATATTATACATTTTAATGATGTTAATTCTTCCAATCCATGAACATGATATATGCTTCCACTTGTTTGTATCTTCAGTTTTTTTCTTCAGTGTTTTATGGTTTTCTAAGTATAGGTCCTTTACATCCTTGGTTAAATTTCTTCTTAGGTATTCTATTCTTTTTGAAGCAATTGTGAATGATATTGTTTTCTTGGTTTCCCTTTCTTATAGATAATTATTCCTATATAAAAATGTAGCTGATTTCTGGATTTTGTATTCTGCTGCTTTACTAAACTTATTTATCAGTTCTAGTAGTTTCTCTTTTTTCTAGTTGTAGAATCTTTAGGGTTCTCTATTTACAGTATCATATCATCTGCAAATAATGATGGTTTTACTTCTTCCTTTCCAATTTGGATGCCTTTTATTTCTTCTTTTTGTATGATTGCTGTGGCTAGGACTTCCAGACTATATTAAATAAGAATGATGATAGCAGACATCTCTGTCTTGTTCCTGATCTTAAAGGAAATGCTTGTAGTTTTTACCCATTAATCATGATGTTGGCTGTGGTTTGCTAAATGGAGCCTTTTTTTTTTTTTTCAGAGACAGAGAGAGTCACAGAGAGGAATAGACAGGGACAGACAGACAGGAATGGAGAGATGAGAAGCATCAATCATTAGTTTTTTATTGCGCATTGCAACACCTTAGTTGATCATTGACCACGGGCCTTCAGCAGACCGAGTAACCCCTTGCTCAAGCCAGCGACCTTGGGTTTAAGCTGGTGAACTTTTGCTCAAACCAGATGAGCCCGTGCTTAAGCTGGCAACCTCGGGGTCCTGAACCTGGGTCCTCCGCATCCCAATCCAACGCTCTATCCACTGCGCCACCACCTGGTCAGGCTAAATATAGCCTTTTTTATGTTGATGTATGTTTCCTCTATTCCCACTTTGCTGAGAGTTTTTAACATAAATGGGTGCTGGATTTTTTCAAATGCATTTTCTGCATCTTATTATTATCATGTGATTTTTATTCTTTATTTTGTTTACGTGCTGTATCATGTTTAATGATTTGTGGATGTTGTACCAAACCTGAATTCACAGAATCAATCTCATCTCAATGTATTGGTAGATCTAGTCCGCTAATATTTTGTTGAGGATTTTAGCATCTATGTTCATCAGAGATATTAGCCTATAATTTTCTTTCTTTGCAGTGTCGTTATCTGGTTTTGAAATTAGGATAATGCTGGCCTTGTAAATGAGCTTGGGAGTCTTCCTGCTTCTTGAATTTTTTGGATTAATTTGAGAAGGATAGGTGTTAATTCTTCTTTGAATGTTTGGTAAGATTCACCGGTGAAGCCATATAGTCCAGGATTTGTTTATTGGGAGTTTTTTTATTACTGCTTCAATTTTACTAGCTGTTCTCTGTCTATTCAGAATCTCTGATTCTTCTAGATTCAGTTTTAGAAAACTGATATTTCTAGGAATTTATCCATTTTGTCCAGATTGTCCAATTTTTTGGCATATAGTTGTTCATATATTTTCTTATAAACCTTTGTGTTTCTTTAGTATCAGTCTCTTAAAGAAGACCCTTTAACCTCTGTTTTTCTTTTCTTTTCTTTTCTTTTTTCTCAACGAAGACTCTTTAACATTTCATATAATGCTGGTTTGGTGGTGATGAAAAAGCTGGTTTCCTTCAGCTTTTTCTTGTCTAGGAAGCTATTTCTCATTCAGGTTTTTGCTGTTGTTGTTGTGTTGGTTTTTCTTTTTTTAAGTGAGAGAGACAGACAAATAGAGACAGACAGACAAGAAAGGAGGGAGATGAGAAGCATCAACTCCCAGTTGTGTCACTTTAGTTGTTCATTGATTGCTTCTCATACTTGCCTTGACTGGGAGGCTCCAGCTGAACCAGTGACCCCTTGCTCAAGCCAGTGACTTTTGGGATCAAGCCAGCAACTATGGGATCTTTATGATTCCATGCTCAAGCCAACAACCCTGCACTGAAGCTGTTGAGCCTGTGCTCAAGCCCAATGAGCCCGTGCTCAAGCCTGAGACTTTGAAGTTTCAAACCTGGGTTTTCAGCATCTCAGGATGATGCTCTATCTACTGCACCACCACTGGTCAGGTTCTCCTTAAGTTTTAAATGATATCCTTGCTCAGTAAAGTATTCTTGGTTGTAAGTTCTTGCTTTTCACCACTTTGAATATTTCATGCAAATCCCTTTTGGTCTAAAATGTTTCCATTGAAAAATCAGCTGACTGCCTTATGGGAGCTCCCTTGTAGGTAACTCCCTTTCTCTTGTTGCTTTTTTTTTAATAAATATATTTTTATTAATTTAAATGGGGTGACATCACTAAATCAGGGTACATATATTCAAGGAAAACATGTCCAGGTTATCTTGTCATTCAATTATGTTGCATACCCATCACCCAAAGTCGGATTGTCCTCCGTCACTTTCTATTTAGTTTTCTTTGTGCCTCTCCCTCCTTCCCTCCCTCTGCCCCCCGTAACCACCACACTCTTGTCCATGTCTCTTAGTCTCATTTTTATGTCCCCCCAGTGTGTGGAATCCTGCAGTTCTTGTTTTTTTCTGATTTACTTATTTCACTCTGTATAATGTTATCAAGATCCCACCCTTTTGTTGTAAGTGATCTGATGTCATCATTTCTTATGGCTGAATAGTATACCATGGTGTATATGTGCCACATCTTCTTTATCCAGTCTTCTATTTTTTTTTTTTTACAATGATTAAAGCCTTTAAGCAAACTCTTGGCCAATACAGCAAGAATCCATAAAAGAGTAGTGTCCTTAACAAGTTCACCAAGTCCAAGTTGGCCCCAACCCCATGCCAAGTCCCTGATAAATGCAACCCAACCCCAATTCAGTCTGTTAGGAGCTGTCCCAAGGAACAGGAGTCCAGGAAAAGTCCGCATGCACTGGAATTGTTGTCACAATTCTATACTTTGCAGCTCACGTCCAAGTTCCAATGACCGCTGCTTCTAGCTGGTAATGATTCAGGTAGACTGGAAAAGCCATCTGCAGCATGTGTGGAGATGGAGCTTCTGTTCTTCTCTGTCTGGAGAGATGAGACCAGGGTGCTTTTCCCTGGAGCTCTGCGACTGTGGCATGGTCAAGAGAACCTTGGGAAACACTAAGCAGTCTCGGTGTGGCTTCTTCAGTGTTCCTTGGTTGACGAGTTCTCTTAGTTTAGTCCGAAGTGGTTTTTCCAGATGATAGTTCTTAAAATTAGTTTGTAATCCACTTTGGTTCTGGGAGGTGGATGTTGGTACGTCCGCCTACTCCAGCGCCATCTTGTCTTCTCTCTCGCTGCTTTTAAGATTCTCTCTTTGTCTTTAACCTTTGTCATTTTATTTATGAAGTGTCTTTGTGTGAGCCTCTTTGGTTTCTCTTGTTTGGGACTCTGCACTTCCTGGACTTGTATGTCATTTTCTTTCACCAGGTTAGGGAATTCTTCAGTTATTATATCTTCATATAAGTTCTCAATCCCTTGCTCCCTTTATTCTTCTGATACTCTTGTGACACAGATGTAGTTATATTTCATGTTGTCCCAGAAGTCCCTTAAACTTTCTTCACTTTATTAATTCGTTTTTCTTTTTGCTGCTCTGATTGTTTTCTGCTACCTTGCCTTTCAAATTGCTGATCTGAGCCTCTGCTTTATCTAACCTACTGTTTATTCCTTCTGGTGTATTCTTCATTCAGATACAGTAGTCTTCATTTCTGACTGGATTTTTTTATGGTTTCTATTTCCTTTTTTGTGATGTTTTAGTTCTTACTAAGTTCCTTGGAGTTCTAACTTCTGTGAGCATCCTGAAAACCATTTTTTTGAACTCTATATTTGGTAAATTGTCTCCATTTCATTTAGCTGTCTTACTGGAGATTTATTTTCTCATTTGGCATATGTTTCTTTGTCTCCCACATTTGGCTGCTTCTTTGCGTTTATTTTTATGTATTAGATAGATCTGGTGTATCTCCCAGTCTTAGTAGAGTGGCCTTATATAGTAGGTATCCTGTAGGATCCAGTGGTACAGTCTCCTTGATCACCTGAACTGTGTGTTCTAGTAATGTTTCTTGTGTGGGTTATGTGAGCCCTCCTGTTATAATTGAGTCTTAATCGTTATTGACCATTTGTGTGTGGGTTAAACGTTTAGGTTGGCTGACTGTGAGGATCAACCTCAACCACAGTGTAAGAACTGCTGTGTAGGTGCTGACCACACTTAGCAGAATTCATGTCAACAGGGTGTGATGCCTTCACCAAGATCTGTCTTTGGGTATGCTACTTACAAAGCTAATTGGATCCTGCTCTGGTGTTGTCTGAGCCTGACCACAGTGTGTGTTGGTTCTGGGGCCTTGTGGGAGGGACTGTGGTGCAGATCAATGTCAGATACTGCCTGTAACTGGCCTTGGGCATCCTGCTTGGAGCTACAGAGCAATCCACACTTAGTGACTGCCTCTGCTGGGCCTCAGTGACTGCCTCTGCTGGGCCTCAGTGTCTGTTGGAAGGACCAAGCTGTGCATGAAGGCTGCCTTCCACCAGCATCAAATTTGTGGCCATGTGTAAAAGACCCAAGTCACACCAAATCCACCTCTGCCTGTCTCAGCCTGCTGGCTGGCTGTTAGGCTCAGTCACGGAAAGAACCTCTGGCAGTACTCAAGTTGCCTGAGGTAGGTCCTCAGTATGTCACCAGGTAGAGGTGAGGGCTGTTCACCAGACAGAACTTTGTGGTGGGACAAAGTCTCAGGAAATCATCATGGTGAGGCAGCAGAGTTTATAAGCTGCAACAGACAAAGATTTGTGAAAAGGGGGAAGGCTCTGTAGTGCTCAGGCATGTGAGGGAAAAAGGTGTCTGTTCTGGAGCCACACAACTCAGTCTGTCCCAAATTCTTCCAAGAACCCTAGCTTAGCAGGGCGGGGCTGCTGGGAGTTAGAAGGGCAGGGCTAGTTGATCTCCCATGAAAGGGAGCACAGGTCAGGCTGGGGGGAAGGAGAGAGTAGTGGTCCCAGCCAAGAGCCACACAACTCAGTCAGGTGACACCTTCTGGTTCTACCCTGACCTCTCTGTCCCTGCCCAGGCAGGTGACTCCTCAGCAGGGTGTGAGTACCTAAGAGTGGGCAAAAAGGAGTCCACTGGATGGGACTATTGCATTCCCCCAAGCTGGTGATATAAAGAAAAGAGCACTCCAACTAAGAATGATAGCACTTGCAGTGTGGGAGAGGGACTCAACACAGGGATCCTGGTGGCTGTCCCTTTAGCTCTCTTCCAGAGCCAAAACCCCCAGTGTCTCTTCTCATAACCCTAATCCACTCTGCTGGAGCCCCAGGTGAGTGGCTGCAAACAACATTTTGTACATTGGCCTTTTAAGAGGGCACCTGCATCTCCAGCAGACTTCTATCTCTCCCTGGCAGACAGAATCCCCCCTGATTTTATAGCCAGATGTTACGTGGTCACCGTTTCTTGACTCTGGTGCTCTAGGCTGGAGAGCCCAGGTTGGAGTTGAGACCTTATGCTCCTCAGGGGAAACCTTTGCACCTGAAATATCCCTTCAGGATCTTAGCCATCACCCATGGGAGTAGGTTCAGCCCTTTTTGCTTCTCTGCCTTCCTACCAGTCTCAGTGTGGCTTCTTCTGTAAATCTTTAGTTATAAGGCTCTGTTCAGCTAGTTTTAGGTTTGTTATAACAAACCTAAACCTGATTAGTCTGTATTTTAGTTGTAATTCCAGGGTGGCCCTGGGAGGAGGTGAGTGTTCTTCTGCCTACTCCACCATGATCTTAGATCTCTGCCTGTCATTTTCTTGATGTTTTTTAATGAGAAAGTTTTTATTTGGGTGAAATTTTTCTTTTTGGTCTTCCCCTTTTTTTAGTGGTTCTTTTTCTTTATGGTTCATACTTTTTGTGTTCTAAGAAATATTTGCTTATCCCACGGTTGTGAAGATGTTCTCCTTTGTTTTATCCTAGTAGCTTTATTATTGTAGATTTTATGTTCCGTCTTCTCTTGCATCTTAAATTGATTTTTTTGTTATGGTATTATGTTGGGACTAAGGTTCTTACTTCTCCTGCGGATTTCTCATTGATTTTCCAGCACCACTTGTTGAAGAGATTTTTCCCTTCTTAAATGAATTGCTTTAGCACGTTTGTTGTATATTACTTCACCAAGTATGTGTGTATGTTACTAGACTCTGTTTTCTGTTCCATTCATCTATTTGTCTAAACTTTGGCTCAATTACTGAAGCTCTATAATAAGTTTTGAAGAAAGTAGTATAAGTCTTCCAACTTTATTCTTATTTCTCAAAAGTATTTTGGCTATAGTTCTTCTTCTAACATTCTAAATAAATTTTAAAATCACATTGTTAATTTTTGGAACATAAACCTCCTAGAAATTTTATTGGGATGCCATTTAATCTATAGAACAACTCAGATGAATTGTCATCTTACTAATAATGACTTTTCTGATCCAGGAACAAGATGTAATTCTCATTTATTTAGATCTTGTTTAATTTCTCTCAACAGTATTTTATTGTTGTTGTTGACGACTTAGATATCTTTTGTTAAATGTATCCCTAAGTTGCAATGTTCTTTAATCCTATTTTAAATGATATCATTTTGTTTTGTTTTTTACTTTACTGTCTAATTGTTCACTGCAGCTATGTGGTAAATACAACTGACATTTTTATAGTTAACTTACATCATTCAACATTAACAAAAAAAAATCTATAATTCAAGAAAACTTCCCTGGCAAAACAAAATATACTGTACTTAAAAGTACATATTGAAAGAATGATCAGAATGACTTTTCTAGTAAGCTTTATTGCACTTTAAAGAAAAGAATTTGACCAGATAAGCAAAAGAAGCAAGTTTCTTATAAGTAATTTATAAGAGAAATAAAATTAGATTATTTTCCAACTTTTCAACAGCACCACTTTGTCATAAGAAAATGGAGTCATATATTTAAAATACACAAGGAAAAAAGGTGAGCTATTGTGAATAGAAAGTGACTGACAGAGATATGATGGAAATGCTCTTTGAGGAAGATTATCCTAACAGGCTTTTATGGTACAGATTAAAGTAAGATGTCACATCGTAAGGTATATATATGTCAGATCACTATGTTATATACCTAAAATGAATATAATATTGTATGTCAACTATACTTTAATAAAATTAATTAGTTAGTTAGTTAGTTAGTTAGTTAGTTAGTTAAAAAGTGGGATGTGGTGATATAACAAAGCAATCTTAGAACAATCTCGACCGACATAGTCTAACAGAATTTTCTGCGGTGACAGGATGAGTCTCTGACTACACTATCCAGTGTAGGAGTCACAAGCTCATGTGGCTATTGAGCACTTGAAAGGTGGTTTATGAAACTGAGAAACTGAGTTTTAAATTTATTTAATGTAATTAGTTCCAATTTAAATGTATATAACACCATATGTTTAATGATCACCGTATTGGACAGTGCTAGTGTAGGCAATATAAAGCCTGAACACTGGGCTATGGCTTAGGAAATGGAATTAGAAGAGGATATCCAAGCGGTGTAATGGAAAAAATAAACAACAGTGTTTTCATAGGGGAAACATGAGAGAAAAAGAGAGGAAAAGGAGATTTAAACAATTCAAAGACATAGTACTGGAGAATGCGGAAACTGGTGGTACCATCCAGTAAAAAGAGTATATTACCCAGGGCTATTATGAAAAATAGATATTTTAGCAGGTTGACTTCCAAGTGATAAGGAGACTCCCAAGTGGAAATGACTATAAATGATTAGAATTCTCATAATGGATTGAGACAGGAAGTCAAAACATATATATATATATATATATATATATATATATTGCTCACAAAAATAAAGGGATATTTCAAAATAAATACATATCCCCTAATTTTTGTGTGCAGTATATGTATGTGTGTGTATATATATATATGTATATATGTGTATATGTATACATACTTTCATTTTTTTCTTGAGCGAGTCTCTTCTGCCTCTATACATTTCTTTGCAGAGATTGCCTTGTCCTCTCCCTCAGGGAGAGACCTGGCTACATGGCATAATAATGGTTCAGAGAAATTACTGTTTCTCCTACTGGTTGATTAATATGAAATTAGTTACTGCAACCCTTCACGGAGCAGAGAGGACCAAGGAAATCTTGGTTTTGTTTTAGAAACGAAAAATACAAGATAAAATATTGTTTTGCATACACGGACTACTTTTCATCTGAGAAGCTCTGCATACTCAGCGAGCTTAATTAATGAGACAACCTCAAAGCAAGAGAAGTGATGAAATAAGGAGCACAGACCCTAGTGTTCCGTTTCTGTGATACTGAAAAATCAGGCTTGGTGTTTTCCTCTTTCATTAATGCCCAAGTGTAGCCCCATGCGGCAGCCAGGAGATGTTTATCTTTCTGCTGAATGATTTCTTGTGAAGGCATCCCACTTAGGAGGGATAGTAAGCACACAGAATCCCACCCTCTAACTTTACTGATGTCCTGCACTCTGTTTGCAATGGAAGTCCATCCCCATCATCATAGTGCAGCGAGCAGTCTCTGATAATTCAGTCTACATCATCCCTGGAAAGTTTGTTTTGTCACAGAACGGAGCCGGTTATCTTTTTTTTATCAAAAAATTATTCAAAGCAAACATCCATGAATCTAGGACTAACATGCATTCGAAAGAGGATAGTCAGGGCCTCTTAAAGGGTATCCTACTGTGTAATCTTTCTTTCATCTTCATTCAGAATCCCTTGGAGATGCAAACTCCCCTTTGCAAAGCTATAAATTCTTCTAATTATTTATATGTACTGTAGGGTGCATGATTTGACCTAGTCAAAAGAGATATGCAGTAATGTATCATGACATTTATTTTCATCTGCTGTGACTTGAGGATGATGCTGATTTTTTCCCTATCCTTTCTTCATGTTTTTTTTTCTCCTTCCCTCCTCTCTGCTCAAAAAAAGAAAAGAAAAGAAAAGAAAAAAAAGCCATTCTGCCAAAAGAGAAAATACCTTAAAAAATCATGGCTTTTAAAGGTTTTTACAAAGAGTTTGATGTTCTGTAAAATAAAACTAGCTTCCATGTGCAAAAAAAAAAAAAAAAAACAGCTGTTTTTGTTTGAAGAGAAGAAGATATTGAGAGAGTTCAGTTTTTGTTTTCACTCCCCTAAGGTTTTGATGTGTATCTCCAAGCATATATAGATCCTTTGCTGCTAGCCCACACAGCTCTTGCATTCTCTGAGGCTAGGACTTGGGATTTGTCACCATCCTTTCGTGAGAGTCTTTCTTTCATCATCTTACTTTTCTCACCCTGTACACAATGCACCTTGTTTGCCGGTGATGTGTAAGGTTACATTCTTTCCTCGTTAGCACTGAAAACCTCCCGACACCATCAGATCACCATTGTCCAATAAGATGCACAGTGACCTTTCCGTGTTAACACCTAACTGAGAATTTAGGAGAGCTCATCTAACACTTTTCAGATTAAATGTCAAATTCTCAAAATTCAGATGGATTTGGAATGCTCCTAAGGATACTTTTCTGCTCCCATTCCCTGTGGTCTACACAGTACGCTGACTGGCAGTCGGATTTTGTAATATCACTTAAGGCTTTAGTGCTGTGGAGTTCTACCAGTAATGGTGTTTAATTCACTTATATGTGCCAATTCATCTCTGTCAGGAGTCTATTAATTTCTTCACTATTTTACTCTGTCCCTAGTCCCTATGTAATGAGACACAACAAACCCCATTTATATTACCAAAAAAAACTTAGAGTCTCTTATAAATTACGACCGATCCTGCTGCTTTTAGTGACCAGAAAGCGCCTGTATTCTTTTTCATATTCAAATCAATTTTTGCCAGCTCTTTTCTTTAGATGAATACACTGGAACTCTAGGGTGTCAAATAGTGAAATCAAAGACAAAGTATAAGATTCTGATGGGCTCTTTAACATGCATCCCTGTTCTAAGGCAGGCTTCTGTAATATCACACCACGGATATACTGTTCCCACGAGCACATCCCAATTATAGGGAAGGAATGTTAATGAAAGTCAGCCTCTGACTCCGCAGTCAGCCCAGTCATCAGTGGGCAAGATGTTAAAATACCTGCAGCATTGCTATAAAAGTAAAGGCTCTGTAACAAAGGCTGTAGATATATAATTAATCCCATGGACCATGCTATTCTCATTTTTGAGAGCATGGTATGGCCTTGAGTATACAGGAAAGGGACAACTAAGTGACTGACTAGGAAGAAGTGACATAGAGTCAGGAGAGTGTATTGTTGTATTACTATGTAAACTCACATATATCTCTATTACCCATTCTACATTTTTCAGGATCGGAGCAAAACATCAGGAGCTAAGGGAAAAGCAGGCAAGAGGTCTTGTTGATTATGCTACTGGTACAATTGGATCACTGCATGATATGGATGATGATGAAATGGACCCCAATTATGCCAGAGTGAACCACTTCCGAGAGCCATGTGCACCAGCAAATGTCTATAGGTCTCCATCTCCTCCTCGAGCTGGACCACTGGTTTATCCTCGAGATGGCCGTCCATTGTCTCCAGAGAGAGACCACTTAGAGGGTCTCTATGCCAAGGTCAACAAGCCATACCATCCACCGGTGCCAGTTGACAGGTAATGTAACTTACTGAGAGATAAATACAGCTTTAATTTAGTAAGTTTCAAATCATCTCTACTTCTGAAACAGATAAAAAATATATCCTTCAATCTATTAAAACTGAAATAACACAGTACTCTTGACAAGTGCTATGCTTTGACCTACCAGGAAGGTATCAGCTATCAAAAATTTAGAAAAATAGCCATTTATAAGATGACATGAATGAATAGTAAAAATTGAGTTCATGGTACAACACGGAGTGATTTTTGAAGGAATTTTGTGAGAACTTTGAAGGAATATTTGTGGAAACTTTAAAGGAATATTCTCCTTTCTCCTAAAAACCCTACTATGAAAGTCTTATTTAAAAGAGAGGAGGAGTCAGAGGAGAGAACGATGACGTAATTGAAGTGGAATTATAGATCGCCGCAGAGGTGCAAAGGGCTTTGAAAAATAACATTGGGATTTTATACTTGTGGAAAATGTGATCCTGTTCAGATATTCATGGGTGATCAGCGGTAGCAAAGGAGGTAATCTTGGCAATAGGAGTTTGATGAAGTAGAGAAAGATAAGAGGTGACAAGGCCAAGCATCTTTAGGTATAGCAGCTAAGGAAGGAGATAATAGGACCATCTGTCACACAATTGAAGTAGGTAGGGGACAGGATGATTCCATCCCCACCTCCTGCCAAAAGTAAAATGCACCATCTCTTGAAAGGTTGATATAATAGAGTGTTAGTCAATATACATTGTTAGGTGACCCTTAGAATTACACAAGGCAAGGAATGAGTTGACCGACCTTGGTTTAATCTGCCTTAGCTTGAGGTCTGGAGGGAGGCGGTAGGGGGGGAAGGCAGCAGGCACAAAGAGCTCTTTTTCTAGATGGAAAAAAAAGACTTGTTTTCCAGATTTCTTTTGGTCCTGACAACTACCCAGTCCCTATTAGTAACCAGCTTTTGTGTGATAGCATGATCTATTGCATATATTTACCGTTTACATTTCCCTAGCTGGGTGATATTATGCACTTTCAATTAGGTTGGAGAGAGGCAGGGAAATCATGGCATTTTTATGCAGACTGTAAAGTGTAGCTTCACAAGACTGATTACCTTTCAGAGCCTTTCCAATAACCAAGTGGGAAGGAAGGAGCAATTTTTAATCCTTACTGTCAAGCTTCCAGGTTGATAGTATTAAAGAAAGATGGTCAAGTTTTTCTATGGGATAAAATGAAAATATAAATTTCTATGACTGTGTGAGACAGCCATAACTAAACTGTTAATTCAAACAACTGATTAAAAGTCGGCTTTTTTTTCTCCCAAGCCTTTATAGAAGGTTGAATTTTTGTCATATAAGTGATAATACCAAGCCCGAGTCTTTTCTGGCCCACACCATATAGCAAATCTTTCTCTAAATCAGAGGGGTCTTCATAGCACTCCATTTGCATGTTCCCACTGCTCAATTCCAGCACAGAACTGTTTCTAGGAACTACCAAAGCCAGTATTTCTCCATTCTAATTCCAACAAAATAAATAAGAAGCATTCCGTTGAAAAAAGAAATAAATGGTCACTAGTCAAACGGTATGGAGAATTCTGGATTAAGCAACACTGAACAGGTTTCCTTACTGTAGCCTTTTTACCTCTAATAGGCTAATATGCATTGTTAATCTCTTAAGAGGCACATACAACAATCGGCAGTTATCACTCCCCAAAATTTTGTCACCTAATGCTTCTTTTTCCCCCCCAGATCTTACGGTTATTTTTTAGAACACTAGGAAGCACTATCCTGAATCCAATTTTCACCCATATAGATTTGACCAGGAAAGAAATTTCTTAGAATAATCATAACTGGGGCTATATAGAATGATATCAGAAAAAAATAAATGTAACTTACTGCCCAGTACAGACATGTGTACTGTATAAGCAATAGCCTCTCCTTTGACTTTGACCTCCTTTGTGTTAATAAATGATCTAAAATTCTTTCAGTGGAGTTTCCGATGGGCGTCACATTTTTGGATAAGAAATCAAAGTGTGATTCTTTATACTCAGAATTATCTTTAGTCAGCCTTATCTTTAATTATATTTAAAGATTTTCTGCTTCTTGTTCTTTAAGTTTTAAAGTAAGCAGTTTCTGTCTTGGCACCTACTGAACATTCAACAATGTATCGTTCAACAATGTTAGCTATTATCATTGTCATTTTTGTTGTTATTACTGTCCTTCAACAATGAAATTAGGAACTTTCCTAATATGCCTGGGACAAGGTAAGCCTGAGAAAAAAGTGGCTGTGGGAATGTCCCTAACAGGGTCCATAAGCAGGAACCATGAGTTCTAAACCTACTGTATGTACAATTAGAGGCATGTCATTTATTTTGTCATCTGCTCAGTCTTTCACGCTTTCAATAAATCTGCCACTTACTGTGTTCCCTACAGTACTGAGCTCAAGGGAAGGTACTGAGATGATTAAGATATGTCCCCTGTCTAGAGGAGGTCTAGTTGGAAGGGGACCAAGTCATGTGGAAACAGATCATTACAATATACTGTAAACAGAAGAAAAAGAAGCTTTTCTTTTCTAACTACTGCTCAACAAGAGTCTCCAAAAGGAAGCAATATTTAAACTGGCTCTGGCCTGACCAGGTGGTGGCACAGTGGATAGAGCAACGGACTGGGATGCAGAGGACCCGGGTTCAAGACCCCAAGGTTGCCAGCTTGAGCGCGGGCTCATCTGATTTGAGCAAAGCTCACTAGCTTGGACCCCAGGTCACTGGCTTGAGCAAAGGGTCACTCGGTCTGCTGAAGGCCCACGGTCAAGGCACATGTGAGAAAGCAATCAATAAACAACTAAGGTGTCCCAACAAGAAACTGATGATTGATGCTTCTCATCTCTCTCTGTTCCTGTCTGTCCCTATCTATCCCTCTCTCTGATTCTCTCTCTGTCTCTGTTAAAAAAAAACCCAAACAAACAAAACCAAAAAACTGGTTCTGGAAAGATTAGTAGGGACTGAGCAGATTTAGCAGAAAAATGGTTTCAGAATAATTAGCATGTACAAAGGCGCAGCAGCCCGAAAGAGCATGGAGGTGGGTCAAGGGGCTCAGAAGCACCCAGAGCTTGGAGTGAGGATGGGGAAGAAAGAGATAGGAAATGAGGCTAGAAAACCTAGTCATCCAGAGTGTGGATGACTGTGTCCATGTATTGATTGGTAGTAGTTGTCCAGAAACCTCTATTAAGAAAGGTTCTGACTACCATTCGATCCAGTAATTCCACCTCTGAGTATTTATCTGAAGAAAACAAAAGCACTAATTTGAAAAGACATATGCACACCTATGTTCATTACAATATTACTTACAATAGCCAAGTTTGGAAACATCCTAGATGTCCATCAAAAGATGAATGGATAAAGAAAACATACTATATATAAATATATACCATAATGGCCATTATAAAAAATGAGATCTTGCCATTTGTGACAACATGGATGGACGTTGAAGGTATTATGTTAAATAAAATAAGTCAGACAGCCCTGGCCAGTTGGCTCAGCGGTAGAGCATCGGCCTGGCGTGCGGGGGACCAGGGTTCGATCCCCGACCAGGGCGCATAGGAGAAGCGCCCATTTGCCCCCTCCTTCCTCTCTGTCTCTCTCTTCCCCTCCCGCAGCCAAGGCTCCATTGGAGCAAAGATGGCCCGGGCGCTGGGGATGGCTCCTTGGCCTCTGCCCCAGGCGCTAGAGTGGCTCTGGTCACGGCAGAGCGATGCCCCGGAGGGGCAGAGCATCGCCCCTGGTGGGCATGCCGGGTGGATCCCGGTTGGGCGCATGCGGGAGTCTGTCTGACTGTCTCTCCCCGTTTCCAGCTTCAGAAAAAAAAAAAAAAAGTCAGACAAAGAAAGACAAGTATTGCATGATTTCATTTACATGTAGAATCTAAAACACAAAACAGATGAACAAAATAAAAACAGACTGAGAGATTCAAAGAACAAACTGATAGTTGCTGGAGGAGAGAAGGTATGGAAATGGCCAAAATAGATCAAGGGGATGAAAAGGTACAAACTTCCCATTATAGAATAAATAAATAGGTAATGTGGCATTGGTTTGGGCTCCCAACACCTTAATGGCAGGTGAAATCATTGGCTTTGAAGTAAGACAGAGGTAGGTCCTGTTCTTTTCCAAATACTACTGCGTGGCCTTCAGTAAATTAACTTTTCCAAGATGCCATTTCTCATCTTCAGGCATATAATTTCACAAATATTTTTAACTGTCTAGTGAGTAGCGGAACCTGAGTTCAGTTTGGTGTTCACAAGGGAAAAAGGAGGAAGTTGGGGACCTACCCCTGCTTATGGAGGTCACAGTCCAGTGCAGCCTACGAAAATGTCAACACAGTGAGAACACAGTGTGAAAAGTGCCACTGGACAGAATGTGGAGTCAGTGCCACAGCCAAGGCTGTTGGGTTGGAGGCACAGACAGCAGCGTGGGGGGGAGAAGCGTGGGGTGTTAGAGCAACTATGAGAAGTTCAGTCAACAGAAAGTGAGAGGAGACAATGACAGGATACAACATGGGAGGGTCAGAGAGCTGAGCAAAAGGCAGATGCCACACTCTTTTCTTTTCTTTTTTATAAATAATGTTTATTTTAATGGGGTGACATCAATAAATCAGGGTACATATATCAGGGTGCATATATACAAAGAAAACATGTCCAGGTTATCTTGTCATTCAATTCTGTTGCATACCCATCACCCAAAGTCAGATTGTCCTCCATCACCTTCTATCTAGTTTTCTTTGTGCCCCTCCCCCTTTTCCTCCTTCCCTTCCCCCGCCCCCCGTAACCACCACACTCTTGTCCATGTCTCTTAGTCTCGTTTTTATGTCCTACCAATGTATGGAATCCTGCAGTTCTTGTTTTTTTCTGATTTACTTATTTCACTCCGTATAATGTTATCAAGATCCCACCTTTTTGTTGTAAGTGATCTGATGTCCAGATGCCACACTCTTGATGAAGAGCTTGGACTCATCCTGAGGCAGGGCAGGGCTGAGGCACCGAAAGGATCATCGAGGGTTTTAACATGAGACATGAATCCAGACTTCTGCTGGCTGGGTAGTGGCCTGGGCAGTTCATCCTCTCCTCCTTATCCGCAACAGGAGGATAATAACAGCAGCCTCACAACTTGTGATGGTTAAGTACAATTTTTACATTTTGCATTTTTGGGTATTGCTATATGAAAACAAACCTCTATTTATCTACCTGTTGTGGGACAGGACTGTCTCATATGTGTGTAGCCCACAGTGGTTTCCCAGGAAAGGCAGCGTCTGCCTCTTAGCTCTCTGCTTCTCAAGGTTTGTCCCTAAACTTTTAGCTCTTCTAAGAAAAGCTTGGCTTACGAAGGATTCATCTGATGATAGTAGTTTTAAAAAAAGTCTCTACCACTATGACAGAGTCATGGGACTGGATTCTCACAGCACTGACCCTTCCCAGATTTAAATATCGCATGGGTTAAGTCCTGTCCGCAAAAGCCTGACAACTACTTAAGGTTTATAATATGTTAGTCACCACTGCAATGTGGGTACTTAAAGGCCTCCCACAATGTATGAACATGAAGGCTTTGTGTTTGAATGAGTTTAGAATAGTTCCAAGTAGGGGATAGAAGGGGTGGCACTTGACATGGTTGCAGTTCTGCATTAGTACACAGGATTGTTTGACATGCTGGTCGATTGCTCACCATAGCAGTAAAAATGTTTCTGGCTACCAACTCCCAAAATATATGCATGTATTTGACTCTAAATAGTACATGCTTAACTATAGAAATTGTCATTATAATTATAAAAATTATATATCCAAATATAGAAATTAATAAAAGAATTAAATTTTTTTAATTGATGAGGAATAGTTTTAATTTTTCATCCTCCCTTCAACTGTGATGCACACAGTTCACTCTGGAGACCACTGGCCTCAACTCCAGTCCCCATGGGAGTAGGGACCTTGCCTGCTCTTGCTCTCCATTGTCTCCTCATAAAACAGTCTATACTCAATAAATGCTTAATTAATTAATGCTTTGACAGCATCGTAGAAGTGAATGGGATTTTCAGTGGTCAAGTCTCACGTCCCATCCAGCAGAGACATCTTTTTATAGAATCCCTCACAGGATGGCACTTGACCCATACATTATAATGACAAGAATTCATGAGGCATCCTTGTTTTCCTACAAATCACTGTAATTGATATTGAAATGCTCACTTGTGTCCACCCAATTGTTGTCTCTATGTAACATTTACCATAGGCCCTCGATTGATCTGCCTGGATACAGACTCTAAGCCTTGTTAACGGCCCTTTAGATATTTGAATTGTCTCTGTGACCATCTTCATTAACAAATGTTTATTGAACTCCAAACATGTGCCAGGCTCTGTGCTCAGAGCTAGCCTTACAATGATGAAGAAAACATGCGCATAACCTTGAGAAATATAATCATTTCTTCAGCAGCAACTCCTTTAGCTATCTTAGTTGCTTATATTATTACCCTATAGTTTTCTGGGTACCATATTCTGAATATGCTTAACTCTACTAAGTTTATAGAATTTATGATTGCCATCTGTTGAACATGGCATGAAGATATGGATACTGGGCCCTGGCCAGTTGGCTCAGCGGTAGAGCGTCGGCCTGGCGTGTGGGGGACCCGGGTTCGATTCCCGGCCAGGGCACATAGGAGAGGTGCCCATTTGCTTCTCCACCCTCCCCCTCCTTCCTCTCTGTCTCTCTCTTCCCTTCCCGCACCCAAGGCTCCACTGGAGCAGAGATGGCCCGGGCGCTGGGGATGGCTCCTTGGCCTCTGCCCCAGGTGCTAGAGTGGCTCTGGTCATGGCAGAGCGATGCCCCGGAGGGGCAGAGCATCGCCCCCTGGTGGGCAGAGCATTGCCCCTGGTGGGCGTGCCGGGTGGATCCCGGTTGGGCGCATGCGGGAGTCTGTCTGACTGTCTCTCCCTGTTTCCAGCTTAGGAAAAAAGAAGAAAAAAAAAAAAGATATGGACACTGTATCTCAGGTATGGTCAGAAAAGCACAGCAATCAGTGAGACTCTTGCATCTTTTTGTCTTAATTTTTAAAACTCATTAATGTGGACTTAACTTTTATATCAGTTACCATTTTGGACTTAGATTGTACTTTTTGACTAAAACATCTTTTTTGTTTTTACTTGAGTTTCTATCAAGCCAGATTCTTCAATATATTGTGTAAAATCCAATCACTTGTGCAATGATTTTTTTTTAAATGTGGAATATTCTCTTTATGCAAGTTAAATATTTGCTTATTAGGTTTAGCCCATTGTTTTAGTCAATAAAGATAGTTTAAAGTATTTATTTTGTCTTCCAATATATTAGCTATTCTTCCTAGCTTTACACCATCTTCATATTTAATTATGGTGGACACATTGATAAGATTGTTGATCAAAGTCAAGTATAATCTCCGCAACTCATCGCTCAAGACCTCCATTAATCAAACTCTTTGGGATGTTCAGTTAGTTACTAATCTAGCCTTCTGTTATCTAGTGTGCATTCTCCAGTTCGTGTATGAACATTAGGGAAGACTTTGTCAAGTATCTTACTGATATTAAGGTATACCATGTTTACAAGTATCTCCCGATTTACCGATTTTTTTTTACCCTTAAGAAACTCAGTCTAAGAGTTGAAACTGTCTCATACACAGATAATTACAGTATAATGCATTCTATTAGAATAGAGATTTATACAGAATGTATTATAAAAAGTATGAAATTACATATGCATTCAATTTGGGGAAAACCTGAGGCTATGGTTTGGTCTTTCTAGAATCTTGATTCAAATGTATTATTTTTCAAAGCCTTGGTTTTCTCACTGAAAAGTAGGGACAAAAGTATATTGTATTTTCTATTAATTGTTTGTAGATTAAGTAAAATTATCCCAGTACTGGATTCAATAAATATTGATCATAACTATTTAGGAACGCTATTATAATATATACTATTAGATTAGATTAGATATTATTGGACTTTATATTAATAAAGTTATTAAACTAAACATAACTGTTTAGAAAAGTTGTTGATTATATGTAGCTGTTGACCCTTAAATTCACCAGTTTAGGAACCTGTTAGATTCTATGTGTTCCATGGATACATGGCTAATGGTTAATTCCTAATTCTAGCCCAAACTCCTATTGGTGTATTTTAATCATCAGAAACAAAAAGTAGAAACAGGAAAGTGAGGGAATAAAAGGCAAGAAAACTAACTCAGATCCTTTCAGATCAATCACATCCTGTGCATAAGTGAGTAATAGAGTTCTCACTTACCTACTTCGTCAATGGCTTGTTAAAAACCATAACTCACTAGATGTCCCTAAGCTTGTCATTAGGACTAACACTTTCTTCCTGCTGTGTTACTTGAATGTCCATTAGGTTTGGAGTTGGTCTCAACAGTTGTCCACAGAATACACTAATCGAACTTCTGTGAGTCCCTAAGAGTTGTCAGTAACAACAACGTGTCAAGTCAGAGCCTGTTTGGCTGTAAAACAATAGAAACTGATATATTTATCTCACCCTTTAGGAAACTTAGGTGACCCTGACCTCATAAAGTGACCTCTTCTCCCTTTTCTCCTTTGCTCTCCCCAGTGTATAGTCCTCTTCCTCGCGTTGCTTCACGATCCTAAGATGGCTGTTGCAGCCCCAGGCTTCATGTCCGCTTTCCAAGGAGAAAGGGGCGAATGGCCAATGGAATATATCAGTCAAGTTTATCCTTTTGAAAACATTTCCCAGAAGACAGCTTGTCCTTGGCAAAAAGTCTTTTTAAAAGCCTCGACCAGTTATAAAGGGTACTGAGAAATAGTGTTCAGCGTTGAGGGAGAAAGGACTCACAGGAGGCTCTCAGGGAGTCGTTCCATGAACTCCACCACAGACAGATTACCCTGGAATCTAGAGTCTAGATGACTTCTTTTTTTTTTTCAGTTCCCTTTAATAATGTAAAAGTTATAGATTAATGTCATACGGCACTCTGTTCAGATAAATTCTTATTAAGTCCCTATGGGAGGCTATCCTTGTTATGTAGACCTTCTTTTATAGCTGAGACAAAAATATTTCAGTCTAATATCACTTAAGTAAAGCAAGTGAGGCACATACATTCTTAGTTTTTATGACCACTGAAAAAGTATGTTTTGGGAAATTCTAATTTAAAAGTGATGAAGGTTGGAAAAAAGAAAGTGTTAACGGGAAAGCTTCATAGCCAGGTGTGAAGATCTGGGTGTGAACCTATCTTGTGTTACTGGGGCAATGCAGAATAACTGATATCTCATTTCTTAAATTTCAGAGATTTCACCTTTCATTGAGCCTTGTCAAGTACGGCTCATCCTTCTGTTAGTGTTTGTCCCCAATCTCTTATCTCTAGATATTTTTCCTGTTGATTTTACTTTAGTTTCTTGCTCTTACTTTACACTGAGAGCTTAGTGAGGCTGTGGGTAGGGCCTTAGAGCATGAATATAGTAGATTAGTTGGAGATGTGTTTATTAGTTTCTCTAAACCGAGCCAAAGTGATCTCATTTCAATTTGGGAATCCCGGTGATAAATGCCATTTCTATGAAGAGTAAAAAATTCATCAGTTGAACAAAGCAATCAGATTTTTTTCTTAGAACATATTACCATCAATTTTTAAGTGACTTTTAAACAATAATGAGAAATCTCTTAATGAAAGAATCTCTATAACCAGATAAGTGCTAATAGTAACTGATATACCATTAACTCTACTTTTCTCCATTCCCTCTCTTTAAAACTTGATGTTCTCATTAATTTTTTTTTCCATCTTCTGAAAGCCCTACTCTTGGGACTCTGCTAGACTTATGTCTGCCTAGGTTGTCAGCATCCAGAGGTGACAAATGTAGACAACCTTCTCCTTTATTATACATGAAGCAGGCAAGGAGGGTTGGTACTCAAGGGCCATCCATTTCCAGTGCCTCCACCTCCCTGCCATCCTCAGTCACTGGGAGTAAGTGAGCATATTTGAGGAATGCTTGCCAAAGAGTTACTCTGATTTCTTAAAGCTGTCATTTAAGCATTGACTTGACTGTTTTTCATATAAATGGCCCAACCCTTAGGATATATTCATCTAACTTGCCCTGTTTACTAAAAGGAGATGGAAGGGAGTGTACGGAATTTTTTTTAGATGTATAAATAACACAAAGAGACTAGAACAGAATACTGAGTTGTCTGCCTTCTAAAAAATGTAGCTGGCATTTTGGAATAATAATGGCGACCTGCTCTGATGAGGGTAAGCCAAAGATGCTATGGGAGCACAATAGAGGGGCACTGAATGCAGATCTGGAGGGCATCCAAAAAGGCTCCTTGAGGGAGTCTGTATTATGACCTAAAGAACAAGCAGAAATTAACCAAATGGACAGAAGAGCATGTGCATAGGCCCAAAGAGAAAACATTTAGGGAACTTTGTATATCAGGAAGAGGTGGAATATAAATTAGAGTCACCTAGAGGAAAAAGATGAAGGTCAACACAAGCCAAATTATTAAAGGCCATATATCAAAGAGAAAGCATTTAGACTTCAGCTCAAGAGCAACAGGGAACTCTTTAAATGGAGATGGCATGTTGCAAATTATGCTTTGCAAAGAGAATAAAGTAGGCTTGTATTTCACAAATAAGAAACTGGCAGCTCAGAGAAACTAGGCAACTCACCTAAAGTAACACAGTAGTAAATTGGCAGAGCCAGGATTTCAACCTGTGTCTAGACTCCAAAACCCATGCATTAGCTTCCAGGTCTGTTAGGGTTTCTCAAATTGCAGGTTGTAATGTATAAGTACATCTTGAAATCAGTTTGGTGGAGTCAACCAACATTTTCTAAGAAAATAGGATCAAAAGAATAGAAAATATCATTGCATAGATTGTAATAAGTATGAGATTATTATTTCATAATTTCTTGAAGTTACATTTATATTTAAATACATATATGTGCATATGTATGCAAGATATGTATGTATCTGAGTACTGGGACATGATGCAAAATGCACTTCTCACTGTGATTGCAGTAAAAAAAGTTGGGGCCACTAAGCATGTACAGAGAGCATGCGTGTTGCTCCTCACCTGCCAGACAACTCTCCCTCCTTCTCCCCCAAATTCATTCATTCATTCATTCCATTAAAATACATTAAATGGCCCTGGCCGGTTGGCTCAGCAGTAGAGCGTCGGCCTGGCATGCAGGGGACCCGGGGTTCGATTCCCGGCCAGGGCACATAGGAGAAGTGCCCATTTGCTTCTCCACCCCCCACCTCCTTCCTCTCTGTCTCTCTCTTCTTCTCCTGCAGCCAAGGCTCCGTTGGAGCAAAGATGGCCCGGGCGCTGGGGATGGCTCCTTGGCCTCTGCCCCAGGCGCTAGAGTGGCTCTGGTCACAGCAGAGTGACGCCCCGGAGGGGCAGAGCGACGCCCCGGAGGGGCAGAGCATCACCCCCTGGTGGGCAGAGTGTCGCCCCCCGGTAGGCGTGCCGGGTGGATCCCGGTCGGGCGCATGCGGGAGTCTGTCTGACTGTCTCTCCCCGTTTCCAGCTTCAGAAAAATACAAAAAAAAAATACATTAAATGCCTATTATGTGCAAAGGACCCTACTCAAGGCTATGGAGGCACAAAGACATATCAGAAGATTTGGGCTTTGACCTACTTTTTTGTAATAGTGCTAGGGTTGTGTTGATCTACCACACTTACTCAGGGCCTCTTGTGACCTGTGGTTTGCATTAATCATTAGGCAAAGCCACATACCTTTTCATTACACGATTTTGCCAATGCGAAAGATGGATTCCAAAGTGCCCTCTTCATAATTTCTGTATTTAATGCAATGTGTAATCAAGAATAGGCCATTGTTAGGTCAATTGCTTTCCTGTATTTATCTTTTCAAACAATAAATAATCAGTAGGATGAGAAAGGGCAATAAAAGATAGTTTTAATGTTAGTACTCATAAATATACAACATCTTAAAGAGATGTTTTAATATTTATATGCTGTGGATTACCTTCCCCTCTGGAGAGCTAACTGAGGATTGATATGAACCCATACAGAAATAGAATTCTGTAGCCAATGTTTTTACACAGACTTTCAGTCCATCCTGAGCAAGCACTCTGGATTCCTTCAAACTTGGCTATTACTTGGCCTCTGACTTTCCAAATTGCCAAGACTTCTGATCACAAGACTAGAAGGAATACTCTCTTCAATGCAGACAAAGTGGATCTTGTATGTCAAGGTCAGTAGGTGGCCTGAGCCTAAGCTATGCCCATCCTTAGAACAAAGCCTGACTGGATATCCTTATATTACTCCCTTTACAGATTAATTAACTTCTCTCTGTCTTAGTTTTCTCATCTATAAAATGAGCATAATCATAGTAACTACAAAAGACTATTGTTACAAGAACTTAACCAAGTTTATACTTACAGTGTGTCCGTAAAGTCATGGTGCACTTTTGACCGGTCACAGGAAAGCAACAAAAGATGATAGAAATGTGAAATCTGCACCAAATAAAAGGAAAACTCTCCCAGTTTCATACCTATTCAGTGCAGTTCGATGTGGGCTCATGCACAGATTTTTTAGGGCTCCTTAGGTAGCTATCCTGTATAGCCTCTACAGACTCCTCACTGACTGATGGCCTACCAGAACGGGGTTTCTGCACCAAACTGCCGGTTTCCTTCAACTGCTTATCCCACCGAGTAATGTTATTCCTATGTGGTGGCTCTTCATTATAAACGCGCCGATATTCACGTTGCACTTTGGTCACGGATTCGAATTTAGCGAGCCACAGAACACACTGAACTTTCCTCTGTACCATCCACATCTCGACTGGCATGGCCGTGGGCTGCTCCGCTGTGTATACGGTGTTACATCATCATCTGCACATGCGCACATGCTGCCACTCATCCTACAGAAACTGAGAGGGTTTTCCTTTTATTTGGTGCAGATTTCACATTTCTATCATCTTTTGTTGCTTTCCTGTGACCGGTCAAAAGTGCACCATGACTTTACGGACACACTGTATATAGCCATAACTATATATAGTTATAATTATTTTTAACTCTTTATTTTGAAATGTTTGTAAAGTCACAGTAAGTTGTAATTAGTATACAGAGAACATCCCTTGTACTCAGTCACTCACTCTGTACTATTGATTATAAATGTTAGCTGTAAGTTTTTGTAGATACCTTTATCAAGTTGAGGAAGTTCTTATTATGAAGATTTTTACTATAAATGGGTGTTGAGTTTTGTCAAATGCTTTTTCTGCTTCAATTTATATGATCTTGTGATTTTTATTCTCTGTCTGTTGGGTTACATTTACTGATTTTTAAACATTGAACTAGCCTTGCATCCTGGAATAAAACCTATTGATCTTGATATATATAATTCTTTTCATATATTAATTTTATTTGCTAATATTTTGATTAGAACTTTATTTCTACATTAATGAAGGATATTGTTCTGTATCTTTGTGGGAAGGGGATTGTAATCTCCTTAAGTTTGGTATAGGATAACACTGGCTTCATTGTGAGTAGAAAAGTGTTACCTCCTGTTTTCTAATGAAAACATTTAATGTGCTATAAGTTTCCCTGTCAGCACTGCTTTAGCTGTATCCCATAAATTTTTGCTATGTTGCATTTTCATTTTTATTCAGTTCAGTGTAGTTCTTTCTATGCATTAAAGTTATCTCTTTGACCCATGGTTTATTTAGAAGTTTGTGGTTTAGTTTCCAATTGTAGAAGATTTTTTTCTGTTATCTTTCTGTTGTTGATTTCCAGTATATTCCACTGTGGTCAAGAACATGAGCTATAGATTTATTTATTTATTTTTTGCTTTCTATTTAAAACTTAAAATAGCCTCCTATGATTGTGGATTTACTATTTTTCTTTTACTCTTATCAATTTTTGCTTTATGCATTTCAAAGCTTGTTATTACATTCATACAAATTTGTCATATATTTCTGGAAGGTCCACACTTTTATTATTATAACCCATTTCTAGCTATTTCTAGAAATAGCTACTGCAAAAAAGTCTACTTTGTCTGATATCAGTAAACCTATACCATCTTTATTTTGCTTAGTATATATTTTTTATCCTTTTATTTTCAATATTTCTGGACCCTTATATTTACAGTGTCTTCTGTAGAAGGCATGTAGTTAGGTTTTCTTTTGTTTTCCTATCCAGTCTGACAATATCTGTATTTGAGTTGTAATAGTATGTTTACATTTAATGATAATGCAGATATAATTCAATTTAATTATATGTAATTTCTATATTACTCTTCATTTTCTATTCTACCTATTTTATGTTTATTCTCACTTTTTAGGCCTTTTTAAAGATTATTAATCAAGTATTTTGTATGATTTAATTTTTCCCCTATGAATTTGGTATACATTGTTCTACTTAAACTTTTAGTACCTTTAGTACTCAGAGATGATAACATACATTCTTGATTTATTGTAATTCAAAATAGATTGCTACTTCCATTATTTCCTGAACAATGCATAAAACGTGCAATGCTGTAACTATTAATACATTCAACCCCTCCTCTGCTCAGGCTATTTCTTCAAGTATTTTAAACCTACATATGTCTTAAATCCTATAATACAGTTGTTGTATATGATAAGTTTTTATTTTTAGCATTTTTATTTCTCTTTATTCCTTTAAGAAACTTTACTTTCATCTAGAAAATTAGTCTTTTTTCCTTTTATACCTTACTGTGTGGTAGTTTGGATAGTGTGGCACTCAGTTTTTGTTTGTTTTTAATTATGTATATTTCATCTTTTCAAAATATATATTTTGGGAAGGTATGTAGTTATCATGTTATTTTCTTTTAACATTTTAAAAATATTCCACTGTTTTCTGGCTTTCAGTGTGTCGTCACAATTTGTTATCAGACTTTTGTTCCTCCTTTGAAAATATCTTTATATTTTTGACTGCTTTAAAATTTTTCTTTGTCTTTGGTTTTGACAATTTTACTATGGTATATGTGTGTGTTTGTGCACACACACGTGTGTGGTATTGTGTGTAAACTGGATTAGAATTTGTAGAATTTCTTAAACCATTAGAATCTATGGTTTAATGTCTATCAATTTTGGAAAATTCTTAGCTGATGTCTCCTGAAATATTGTCTCTGTCGCATTTTTATTCTCTCTCTCTCTCTCTCTTTCTTCTGAGACTCCAGTGACATAAAAATATTATACCTTTTTGTACACATACATGTTCCTTGCTTTCTGCTCTTTGCTTCCATTTTTATTCTCTTATTTTAGTTTGGTTATTTTTAAATGTCTTGTCTTTCTGTTTTCTAATATTGCCTCCATTCTGCCCTTCTTTTTTTTTTTTTTTCCCTGTATTTTTCTGAAGCTGGAAACGGGGAGAGACAGTCAGACAGACTCCCGCATGCGCCCGACTGGGATCCACCCGGCACGCCCACCAGGGGCGACGCTCTGCCCACCAGGGAGCGATGCTCTGCCCCTCCAAGATGTCGCTCTGTTGCGACCAGAGCCACTCTAGCGCCTGGGGCAGAGGCCGAGGAGCCATCCCCAGCGCCCGGGCCATCTTTGCTCCAGTGGAGCCTCGGCTGGCTGCAGGAGGGGAAGAGAGACAGAGAGGAAGGAGAGGGGGAGGGGTGGAGAAGCAGATGGGCGCTTCTTCTGTGTGCCCTGGCCGGGAATCAAACCCGGGACTTCTGCACGCCAGACCAACGCTCTACCACTTAGCCAACCAGCCAGGGCCACTCTGCCCTTCTTTTATTGAGCCCTTCCGTTTAGCTTTTTACTTTACTTATTGTCGTTTTCAGGTTTGAGTGTCCATTTGTTTGTTTTACCCTGAGATTCTACTTCTCCGATATCATTCTCCATCTTATCTTTTCTTGACTATATTAATTACACTTCTTTTAAGAAGCATGCCTAATAATGTAAATGTCTGTTGTATTATCTGTGGGTTGATTCATATTGTTTGATTTTCCACTTGGTTTTTAGTCATTTGGTCTTATCTCCGATATGCATTGATCAAATTCCAGACATACTGCTTGAAAAATTGTAGAAATAATCTCAAGATAATATTATATTTCTCCAGAGAGGATTTATATTTGCTTTCTGACAGGCAGTTAAAGTAGGAGCATGTTGCCTTAATTCAGTCTTGGATTGAGATGTCAGGAAGCTGAGTTTTAGTTGTTGTGAGGGTAGTCTATTTGTAGTTTATTCCTATGATCATAACTAGAAATCTGGATTATTTATCAGGCCTGTCTTTCTTAACAGACCATAAACTATAAGTTCTATTTTTCCAGCCTTATGAGAATGTCAAAAATCTTCGCTCAATCAGCAAATCTCTTAGCCACTAAACTCTGCTCATTTTTTTGTTTTGTTTTTTGCATTTGATGCAGTGCCACATTTGAATTTGCAAATAACTTGCAAAGAAAAGTGACATCGAATATTGGTCTCATTTCAATGTGCTTACCTACTGTTCCAAATCAATCTTGGATCCTCAGGTTCTGACTGCTTTGGGAATTCTCCAGCACCTTCAAGGACTTGTTAGGGTTTTCTTCTAGTTTGTTGAGTTCTGTTTATTCTAAGGCAAGTGGGAATAAAACAAGCTGTTCTGTCGGTACCAAAAATGCAACTCCCTCAGCCATTTTTAATGTTATGTGTTATAACATCAATTTATAGTTAATCAATTTCATTTTTAGAGGATTACAAAATAATATATGTGAAAGCCACATGTGTAGTTCCTGGTACACAGTAGGAACTCACTAATGATTTGCCATTTGAATGTAAATATACACTGATTTTGGAAAAGCTGTGGAACTAATTGGTCATTAGCATTCAATTTTTTCACGTTGCCCTTTTTTTGTTGAGGCCCCACAGAACTGCCATTACTCTTATGTTCTTGAGAGTTGGTCTCATGAACTTTGTACATCAGCCACGTTTCCAAAGGCTACCTCGCCCTACCATGCTCTCACTTAGAGACCCTGGAGACCACCCTCAGCATTTTAGTGACAACACTTAGCGTGAGAGAACAGATTTGTTTTCTTCTCTTGCAGCTCACGTCTCAGTATTCTTCCACAGGGAATCCTAGTCCGGTGGGGCTCAGCTTCAGCCCTTTCTCTCACTGTCTGTGTTGCCGTGTTCAACCACAGCCTCCACATGCTGCAGCTCTCCTCCAGCCTTTCTCTCCTGGCAGTGAGTCCAGTGTAGATGAAAGCTGGCAAGGATCTTGTGAATTGGTTTTATCTGAGCACTGTTGTGAGTGAAGACTATGAAATGCCAAGACAAAAAAGCAGAACTAGATCTATGCATGTCAGGAATTCAGGATACCAAAGTACCAAAAGACTTGTACATGCTTAATTTTATTTTAAAGTCTGGGAAACAACTTTTATGAGTGTATGTGATTTCTAAGTCTCAAAACTAATTCACTGGAAAACAAAAAAATGTAAAGCAATAGACTTCAATAGTAATTTTCAGACCATTTGAGTCTACAGGCAGTTGTGAAGGGGCTCAGTTCATAAATTTCCTTTTGGGTCATTTATTTCTGAGAGGGAATTTCTTCAAACTTAGCTATCGTAAGAAAAGTATTTCCAGAAACTGCTCAAATGTGGGAATCAGAATCGAGAAGCATAATACGTACAAGGATTTTCAAGACTAAGGATAGTGATAGTGCCGCCGCTGCTGCTGATAGCTAATGATAGTATTCATTGAACACTTAATATATACTCAATATTGAGACGTTGTACATTTTTACATTGCATTCCCTCATGAGCAATGTTTAACTATCTATTTATTACTTTTCTTAAGATTATCTTTCTCCTAGCAATTAATTACATGGGATTTAAAGTTGGGAAAAAATCCTAGGTATAAATCCTAACTCTATCACTCTGTGGTCTTTGGAAATAGTATATAATATCTGGGAGCCTCTCTTTCTTCACTGCTAGGGTGAAGGTGAGACCATGACTCTTAGGATTCTAAGAGACTTGAAGAGTTAATGCATGTTAAACATGTAGCACAGTGACTGGCTCGTATTGAGAGCTTGGCAAATTTTAGTCATTACTGTTTTTTTTACTTTTCTACCACTATTAGTCAAGATGTCCTTCAGTAGATCAGTCAGCTGAACAACGTAACAAATAGGAATATCTCACAGTATAAAAAGGGGAGGTTACAGGAACCACTGATGAGGTATTATGAACCTGCTTAACACCCAGGCCAGCGCTTAGGAAACATAGTTTCTACTTACTTGAATTCCATAAAATTTGCCAAGTAAATCCCTATTTATTCAACACATATTTATTGAGTAAGATTTGGAGATAGTTTGTACTGTCCTGGAACTTGAAATGTACTGGAAGAGACAAATATTAAATATTTTGTTGTAACCACCAAAGAAAAGTACAGGGTCCTATAAACATGTGACTTTGTGAAAGATCAGATTATCACTGATGAAGTGCCATTTAAGTCGAGACTTGAAGTGTGAGTAGTTGAGAGAAGTTTGGTAGTGAAAGGGGCAACAAAGGCATTTCCAACAAAAGAACAGCCTGGGGGAGGAGCCCTGCTGTGGTCCTCTGACCAACACCAGGTAGACAACAAATATATGACGATGATGATGAGCTCATCAGTCTTCATGGTACCTTCCGTTTCTTCCCTTGGACCAAAAAGTATGCCCTACCCCAAATCAATGATAAAGAAAAGGTTCCCCATTTTCTTCATTACCACATCTCAGGGTACCCATTATTCTCAGCCTATCCAGAGACCTGTACCTCCTAGCTTCCAGAGAGCTAACCCATCTCCCACCCCTCCATTCATTCTCAGGGCTATGAGATTCTTTATTAATATAATAAATGGATGCTTCTGCAGAAAAAGGTCAAACTTGACCTTGAGTGAGAATCCTCAGGAGGGCTTGTTAAATTATAGATCAGGGCTCCACCCACAGAGTTTCTGATTTTCGTAGGTCTGTGGTGGGACCCTAAAATTTGCATTTCTAAGGAACTGCCTGGTGATATTGATGTTGCTGGCAGGGATTTCATACTTGGCGAATCTCGAGTTTAAGGTGTCTTTCTTCTTTCTGCAGCTTAATAATCACCATTAGCTCCTCAGGGAGCAAGTTCCAAAGGAAAAATGCTAAAATCAAAACTAAACTTTGTGGGTGACTGCCACATTGGCCTAATGGAATTTACCTTTCGGGGGGACAAGATTTACCTTAAATATCTGCTCCCAGTGCTCAGTGCGCAGCAGGTACCCAATGCCTGCTTGTTAAATGAATTGAATTAGTGAAGGACTCACATAATGGATCTAGCTCAGTGGGTTTTATAGATTATTCTTTGGAAGGTTCTCGTGATTCCTTTCAGTCTGAAAAGCTTTCTAGGAGAATAAATTATTGTCATTCTCTTGGAATACAGTCTCAGAAATTGCAGACTCAAGATATGCTTGTATTTTAAGTACTTACTTGGATTAAAAACTGAATTGCTAACAGGATTACAAAATGCCAAGTTTACTGAGACTCAAATTGTTATGCACATGTTTGGTTAGAAGTTCTTTCTTCAATCAGTACATTCTGTTTCTAATTACAATCAATGTTTTTGTTTTTGTTTTGTTTTCTTGACACCTGCACATGGATTCTCAGTCAAAACCAGCCTGAGTGATTTGCGCTGGTATAGCATAACTAAAACAAGGCTCATAACCACAGTTGTGTCACGTACGCTATACGTCTAATGAATGCAGAGGTGCTGTACCTTAGTTCACATTGTGATTCAGAAAATGGTCTGCTGTTTTTCCCATTTTCACTCCCACAATGTTATAAAATATTTTTTATGAACACTAACAATTTTTTCTCACTCCAAGAGTGTTTAGTAGATAATGCAACAGAATTTTCTTATGTCACTATTCATCTATGTTTGTCCTTGGAATCTCTGTATTTGAATAAAAGAAAATGAAAACGGCCCAGGATGACCATAATCCTCCAAAATATAATATGTGTAATCTGAAAGTGTATTACTGGCACAAATCAAATCAAATAGAGACTGAAGTTTGCACTGGTTTTGATGTGAGCCATCCATCCAGCTTAGGTGTGATCCAGGCACTGGCTCAGGGTCAAAGCCTTCCATGTGCTGTGATGAACCCAAGGGGCAACCAAGGGTTGGTTTGGTTGTGACGAACCAACCCAAACAATTCTGTGCCCAGTTTTTAGCTTGGATCTTGACACCCGTAAAATTGCTAATGACCTCCTTGATGTCTCTAATAACCGCAGTTATAGTTAGAGAAAAAGTCATGTCAGCATCAACTGACAGTTACTTTTTTTTTGCCTTGAATGTTCTTTCCTGCCCCACTGTTTCCTTTCAACTGACTCACCTAACTGGGGTCAACCACCGAAAGGGATGTGCTGCTGAATTTGCCTGGGTTGACGGATATCATGGGGGTGACATTTCTGATTGTCATTTAAACATAAAAGTTGAAGAATTTGAACAGCGGATCGAAACTGCCATTGCAGGTGTGCACTCGTTTATGGGAACTCCACTGAGGCGAGGAATGTTTCCGCACGGGCACCACCGCCGGGCACCCACTGTAGCGGTGACCTGGCCAGGCACAGGCTTCACGCCCTTCACAAGGCAGCGGAATGATGTTAGTGTTAACATTTCACTGCGCACTAATTTAAAAAAAAAAAAACCTGTCATTTAATTTTAAATGCTAATATGCATATGGTTAATTAAGAAGCCAAAATCAGCTCTAAGCTTGGTGAGTTCTAAGAACAGGGAGAGCAATCATTACGCTTCTGCTCCTGGTTAGCTATTTGTGAACCAGCTGATAATGTGCAAAATTAAGATTTCATAAGTGGCATTTTAAATGAATGGTTAATGGCTGAAGATTAATTAAAAAGTCAGACTTGCTGGAGAAAAGCTGTTAAAAATTATGTTTATAGGCCAGTCACTTGAATGCGGGAAGTGAAATCCTGATAGATGGTGGCCTTTCAGTTAACTGAGGGAGCGTTGGAAGGAGCGAGTCTCCTCCGGGAGGAACACCCACCCTTCCCACTCACCCTGCTGCAGCCGGCAGGGCAATGTAGCCTCGGGGACCTTTCATGAGAGTAAAAGCTGGCAAGTAGGAAAGTAGACTAGAAGTGCACCTTATTGAAGGGATCTTCACTAATGCCTTCATCCCAGGTAACCAGGCGTATTATATTCCCTTCCTGCATGCTGCCTAGTTCTGGGCTGGAGTAGGCAGAACCCATGAGGTGCTGAAGAAGCTACTCAGTAATTCTGTAAGAGAGACAAGGCGTTGCAGTATGTGGTTTCCAGTCTGCAGTGGATACCTCCTTAAGTCTGAAACTGCTAAGCCTCTCGGGGGTAGCCACGGGGATTTTGTGCACCAGGCTCCACCGTCGGTTCCTGGGGGGTAGGGTTTGCCTTATGCATAGAAGGTGCTGTAAAAATATTTTTTAAATTCATTTACCATAGCTTACCTCGATAAATGTTGATTAAATAAATGAGGGAATGACCTACCTAAAGGCTGAGTAGTCAAATATCAGTGGCTCTTTTAGAATACCTTTCCATCTCTCCAACTAAATGGCCGCCCTACTCCTCTCCTGCTCTAGGTCTGAATGTGTGGCTGGCTCTGCAATGACAGAATCCCAGCCTCAGGGACCGCTTAGTCTAGCGATGGAGACATGGACACGTCAACAAGTAAATCACAGTCGTGCTGAGTACAGGTGGAGTGGCCAAGGAGGGGAGCTGGGGATCTCAGGGAGAGTCTGGGGGACAGTCAGGTGTGTAGCTTCCTATAATTTACAAGGAAGTCAAGTCCACCAATTAAAAAAAAACCCATTAGTATTAAGTATATACGCTTTTATCTTTTTCGTTCATTCAGTTCAGTGTCTTGCTTCGAGGCAGAAGACCTAAATCATGTTAGCCAGACATTTGTGTCTCTTGTTTAAAAGTTCTCTGGAGGTAGAAATCCTGCAGCCTCTCTTGGTATCCTGTCCCAGTGTTCAATCACCCTTCTAATCAAGAAGTTAATCCTATTTCCTCTTCTTGAGTTTTCTTGGGGTCGGGGGAACCTGTACTATACCCAGGAGACCCCTTGGAAATCTTGAGAAGTTAATTAGTCAACACTGAGCTGCTCTGGGCTCCACAGCGCGCCTTGTAACGGTCAGGCTCTGTGCCTGCACAGTCGTCAGAGGAGGATTTTGTTACATCTCTACTAAGTCAAAGTAATTTTCTTCTCGGTCTGAAGAGAAGGAAAGCAATTTGGTATTTTAGCATGTTTTGAAGAAGTTGTTTTATTATGTTTTTATCTACATATCATATTTAGTTAAATGCCACTGAAGTTTGTCCTAATGTGATATAACTCAGAAACCAAATCGCAGCATTTTGATAACAATAAAATTCAGGGTTTTTAATACTAAGAGCCCACACAAAACATTACTGAGAATGTACAATCGCTAGGCACTGTGTGGGTTGCTTTGCATGTATCACTCCGCCTTCCTGACCAGGTAGCACTGTTACCATTCCCAAGGTACAAACGAGGAACCTGAGCTCTGAGGAACTGGCCAATGTCATCCAGGGTGGGCCAGGGTTTCTACCTAGTTAGCCTGAATCCAGAACCTGGACACTTAACCACCCTGCTATGTTGACTATTGTATTCTTTTTAAAAAATTATTTATCTTTCTTCATTCTATTTCATTATCTGGACTCTTTTTCTCCCGCCTGTGTACAAAGTCTCAATCTATAAACTTGCCTTGTGGAGAGTAATAGAGCTGTGCTGAATAACAGTCCCCAGGTCAGCGGCAGCTCGTGCTGCAATTACGGGCAGTTGAGTGGCAAGTGCATTCTACTCTAAGAAAGGCTTTAGCGGCTCACTTTAGAAAAACTGATAATTCAAAGCTTTTCCATTCTGGTGAAAATCGAATGATGCTAAAGGAAAGAAAATAGGCACTTCTGGGAGAAAGCCAGCCCCCTTGAAGGAATGGGGTACAAACCTGTGTGCAGATGCCCGAAGCGTCGGGGGAACCGTGATGTCCAATAATTGCCGCTAAAAGCTGCATTAATTGAGCAGTGATGGGCTGAAAGCTGCCTCCAACCAGGATCCCTAACGTTCAGGTGCTCTTTTCATAAGCAGAGTGAGAGGCAGGAGGTCACCTTCCACGGGGTTCTTCTACAGAAAGTAAGCAGCTGTGACAAAGCAGTGTATTTCTACAAAGGAAAAGCTTTGCTTTTCAAACCCCTGCATTCAGCTCACCTGGGGATCTTGTTAAAATGCAGATTTGGATTCTAGAAGGCCTAGGTGGGGCCTGAGGCTCTGCATTTCCAACAAGCTCCCTGGTGACACTCACCCTGTTGGCTCCGGGATCACACTGTGATTGGCAAGGGTGTAGACTAGAGAAAGGCAGTGATTAGTAGTTACTGATTATAAACACTGTTTTAAGTAGTAAATATGCAGCAAGTCATTTCATAGCCTTCCGAAGTCTCAGCTGCTATTTACTCGTGTCAGTGAGAGATGGAGAAAGCTCATGCTTATACAGCCCAGAATATTCTTGGTGCTGCGCTGGTTCTGTTTTCTGGAAGGGGGGAGCATGGCTTTCTTTTTTCTTATTTGTATTGTAAATGCTGCTGGCTGCATCAATGTCCCTGCTTTGACCTCTTGCTGCACTCAGAGAAATCTCTTGCACCTTAGCAACATGCTCTGTTTCCACAGTTGAATAGGCATGAATTTAAATTTCTTTTTCAAGCGCTTTTACAAACCTGCCAAGAGTTTTAGCATGACAAGTAAGTAATCCATTTTTCCCACCACATGCCATTCAATTAAGAGTTTTAATGGTTCTGTTTGTTTCATCATTTCATTCAAAGCCAATTACCTTAAACTTATCTAATATTTGTGTCTTGGTATTATTTTAACTAAATACGACCTATCTTAATACTAACTTAGTGAATGAATGAATGAATCCAAGTGGCTCCAGTCTTAGCTGCCTGACTTCAAGATCACACAGCTTTCTGGTCACACTCTCTGATGGGCCAGCCTCCTGGGTTGGTATCACTTGTCTGGCCTCCTGCTCAGCACAGACTTTCTCTGCTGCCTCCTCCCTGTAATCTGCTCTGACGCTGGTAAGGTGACCAACTTTTTTACAATGAAAAGGAGGACATAGATAAATTGAAGAAAACAATATCATAAATAAAAGAAACATTTTATTCATTGCAACAATAATACACTATAATATGATAAATGCATAATAAAAACATTTATAATATTTTATATTGTAATTATGCTTACATGCCTGTTAATTTTTAATAGTAGTTATAAGAAAAAGGTACTCATTTAGATATAAATACATTACATCACACACAACGGATTGACTCTGCATCGATCGAATACGGACGTTTACAGATTAGTCTTCCAATATCAAAAAGGAGGGTGTGTAGAAGGACACTTTTTGAGGAAGGACTTACAAAAGAAGGACTGTCCTCCCTAAAGGAGGACGATTGGTCACCTTAGTATTAGTGACTCTGCTGGCTTCTCCTGGGCCTTGGCTCTCACCTTGGGGTGGTCGATGTCTCCTATTCCTGTTGTCAGGAAATGCCTCCTAGCCATGTGCCCCTACATGAAAGACTTCTTAGACATAGCAGGTCACTGTGTCCCTCATCTAGACTCTGCTTCAAAAGCTTCCTAAGGGCATAAGGTGGTATTTACTACCTACAGTCATCCCAATCTGATTCTCACTTCAAGAGAAGGGCTCTTCTTCGCAATTACATTTTGTAAATCTCTTTCCCACACCTCGTATGTGTCATTGACTCCTGGTGATCATCTCTAGTCACTTCTAATGGTACTTTTCAGAGAATTCTGTTTGGAATGAGCATTCCAAGGACTACTGTCCTCTAGTTTTTCTAGAATTTGCTTTGGCCATTTAAAAAAATTGTTATTTGCTCACTCCACAACCTGGAAACTTCTCCCATTGTCTATAGTGTCTCAGTGATACCATATGTGCGTCTAGGGTACACTTTTCAGCTCTCTCCAAATCCTAGATGTAATTTGTAAGTACCAGCAACTGAAGTGCTTTCAAAGCCTCCTGGATCCTGTATTTTCTCTGTCCCTCCCATGGTCCTTTCTTTTCTGCCTGTCTTCCTTGACAGAGATGTCAGATGAGTCACTTCATGTCTCTGTGCATCTTTCCTCATCTATAAAGACGGGGGGGGGGGGGACTAAGTGATCTCTGCATTTCTTTCCAGCTCCCAAATTATATGGTTCTGCGATTCTTTAATGGAAGGAAAATAGGAGTTCAGGTTGCTCTGCCTTTTCTCTGGTACTGTTATCATGTCAAAGCATCTCCTCCCAGCAGCGGCCTATCCTTTCTTATTCCCCTTCAAAGTAGCTTTAAACAATTAAGTAAAAAAAATATATCTTTCATGTCATCATTTGTTCCACAAGGCCCTTTTGAGCTTCCTTTCTCTCGTTTCATACCTCTTGCTACCTTCTCTGTTAACCTGAGTGCCCAGGGAGCCACTCTCAAACCCCCTCTGCTCGCCCCTGCAGGATTGCTTCCCCCTGACCCCACATGGCAGATATTGGGACATTAGCCTGAATTTCCTTAAACTCTCACATTGGAAATCTCTTTTGTCTGTCATCTAGGTGGTCTTGTCCTTGAATCATGAGAACTTGTGTTATGAGATGTATAAGTAACTTTTTTTTTCTTTCTTCTTTTCCAAGTGAGAGGAGGGGAGATAGAGAGACAGACTCCCACATCTGCCCCAACCAGGATCCACCCAGCAACCCCTGTCTGGAGCCAATGCTCTACCCATCTTGGGCCATGCTTGCAACCTAGCGATTTTTAGTACCTGAGGCGAAGGTCCCATGAAACTATCCTCAGCGCTTGGGGCAATGCACCCAAACCAGTTGAGCCATGGCTGTGAGAGAGGAAGAAAGAGAGAGAGAAGGGGAAGAGTGAGGGGTGGAGAAGCTGATAGTCACTTCTCCTGTGTACTCTGACTGGGAACTGAACCTGGGGCATCCACATGCCAGGCAAATGCTTTACCACTGAGCCAACTGGCCAGGTGCAAGATGTGTAAATAGCTTTTACACATAAAATTTTACACACATACATACTTACTTTGTAATTTTTTCTTACTCTAATTTAATATCAAAATCTGTAAGTATGCTATTTTAAACTTTGTTTTTGCAGAAATATCCTTAAAAAGATAAAAGAGAATCTCTTTCATTCAATGATAATATCATAATCTTTAAAGGAGGGGCAAGGACTATGGAATAAAGAAATACAAGTGAGTCACTAAATATTTTCAGGACAGTCCCCTTTCTCACTTTGTTTCTCCAGCCCAGAATCTACTGAAGACCTTCCTATAAAGCTAATGAAGTTTCAGACAGATGTAGCCCCTCCCTTCTAGGAGTTTATAGGATTCTTTGTTGAATAAGACAGAGAAAGTAATGCTTGGGTCTATATTAAATAGCATGAAAAATTGTATGGAATTTAAAATAGAATCCTGGAAATCTGTTAAAGATATTTCTTAGCACCCTCGCCTATGATAGACAGGTAGGCATGAAAGTATTCTTTAAAACAAAGTCTGTTGTGATTTTTCAAGCCCAGAAATTATGTCTGTCAGACATCAGAAGGTAGAATTGATCCTTGTAGTCTGACATTTGACAAATTACAAGTTTGTGTCCTTGTCCATACCCTTTAATTTAGAGGCTGGAAGTGTTGTTCACGGTTTTGTCTTTGTAGGTACATCCATGTTGATGTTTGTTGTTAAGGTGGTTCCGAATATCAGGAGTGACCTGAAAAGTCTCAGGATAAAGTTGCCCAGGTACATCTGGGGATCCATCAATAGAAACATGATTTATCATTTTATATTCATTTTTATGTAACCACAGCTGGGTTTTCAAATTAATATATCCGTATCTCTTTGTCTATGTACATGTTTTTCTGAAGTTAAAGACATTGGCTCAAAAAAAACCATTATTATTAAAACCCACTTTTATCTTCTAAGTTTAAAAATAGTAACTTAAAGAAACTCACTAGAAAATACCTTAACCATTCATTGAACAAAACGGGGTAACATTCAAGATAACCTATTGTATTGTCCAAGTGAAATGAAACTCTTTATTTTGATCGGGACTGTCACAGATAATTTCTGCACATAAAATACATCTAGGGACAGCTTTCAAATGGAGTTGTCACGTTTTGTTTAGCCGGCAGGAGACTCTCCATTGTTGTCAAACCCTCTTTACAAAAGCGTCACTAACACAGTGATACACATTCGTGGAGAAGATAGTCACTCAGCCTACTTGGAACAAAAAGAGCAACATTGCTCTCTGTCTGCACTCAGTGTGTCTGAGGGCTCTTTTGTTTAGCTGGCCTTCCCTTTAGCCAGCATGGCTTTTATATACTTCAAATTTGATTTTTCTCCTGTGCTGTTTTGAAAAGGTGCAAATAAATCAATGCATACTGTTATTCTGTGAAGGTAATGCAGGATATGTAAACTGTATAACTTCAATCGTCTACTCAACTCATGAAGTCGTAGAAAGTTCGGGAAGAAACTAAAGCTCCGTATTTACACACATGTACACACTCTTCCTCTTTAGAGCTTTTCAAAGTTGTCTTGATTATATTAATAGCAGAGCCAAGATTTATACATTTTCAAGAATCAGTAAAATAATATAGGTTACATTTTGTCCATTGTTAAAATAATGAAGTTTGTGTTTTAGAATAGATATGGCCACTATATTGAGTTTAAAAGATAAATATTTTGGACCACACATAATATATAATGATATAATAATAATTTGTGTCATAGCTTAATAATTTTTGTCAAGACTTTACCAATTACATTCCCAAGAAATAGTAATTCTCTATTCTTAAAACTTACTAGATGCTCAATTCCCAGAAGCAGAAGCCATACAGGGCAAAGCAAGGGGCTCATAAATGGTCATCAGAGCTCTCGGGTTCTGTAAAACACCCTTTGAAACCTTGGATAGTCAACAACCTTGAGTATTTATGGTCAGCCAAATAGCTAGAGAGAAGAATGAGTTCTAGATACCCCTTCTAGTCCTAGGATTCTGTGATTCTCAGGAGGGAGAAGGAAGACAAATGAGAGAATGGGAAATTACAAATGGGAAAAAGACAGGGACAGAAATGGGTAGTCACCTTGACTACAGGGGATGGCAACCAATGACCAAAAAAATAAAATTGTAAAATAAAGAGAATGACCCAAAATGAAAGTTGAAGGAGCCTGTTAGAACCAGAACCTTTTTTACAAATGCCAGCAGTTCCTTAAGAAGCTCATAAAAGAGAGCTCTGGGTGAGGAAGTCTCCCATGAAGTGTTCCCACTACATAATCCTTAGGGAGCCTCCCACTGTTAACATCTCCCATGCTACTTTTCAACTGCCAGACCTCTAAAATTTTTTCTTTTCCCATTAATAGAAAGAGGACTGCTTTCATCAGTGTAGCATATTACCCATTGCACTATTCTACCTTTCAAGCCATAGCTTACTTCTTTCTGGATCAGTTCTGAAAAATACAAATAAACTTAAAAATCTGTTTATGATTCAGATGACCAACAAAGTAATGAGATTCTGTGTTATGGTGGCTGTCGCATCTTGTCTCAGGCCTGCGGTGTCTAACTGTTGGCTTTCTTATTAAGCCCCATTAGAGCATTTTACGATACCAATTGTTTCTGTGCTGCTGGTTTTCTGCTGCCTGACAGTAGGCCACGCTTCACTCATTAATGTTGGTGATATCTTACATTGTTAGCAAGAGCCGAAATGAAATTCAACAGGAAGATGGCATGCACTAGCTGAAACATTTCTTTCCAAACACTTCCCAATATTATTTGTGTGTCTATTTTTAAATTTGCAATTCAGCCTGTCATCTTATGAGTGGAGAAATATCTTTTTTCTTTGTTAAATTTTAATGACCCTTTCAATACCAAATTATATTTCTATAAACTTCATCTTCAACCTCTTATGCCTACCATGAAACACTCTCTTACTCTTTATATTTAACTTTATGTTAAATATAAAGTAACTGATGTGTGTAGCTTTTCTTATGGGCTACCCAACACTTTTACACATTTCCCTTCGTTTTCACCACAACCTTTCTGTCTAACGAGAAAGACAAGGAAGTTAAATCTGAAAGAAGAGAAATCCCAAACTGCCAAGTTCACAAACACCAACTTTCTGTCCTAATCTAGTTTTGGCTCCAATGTTATATGTCTTTTTTGCGTATGTTTGTTATTACAAGATATATGTTTCTTTTCTAAATTTTCTATAACCACTTTATGTTTAGTAACCAAAAAGCTAAAGCCAAAAGCCAGAAATAAAATCACTAATTACCCCAAAATCTAGAGTTGACCATACTTAACGTTATAGAGTATTTCTTCCAGTCTTGTGTCTATCACTGTATAGAATATTTGTGTGTGTGTGTTTAGTGTTCACACACTTATATACATATATAATATTTATATGCATATATAAATTTTGGCATCTTGCATTTTTACTGTTATATTGTATCTTTTTCTGTGCCAATTAATCTTTTTAAAACCCTTTTAATGGTTACATAAAACATCATTGTATAATATACATTAATTTATGTAACCTTTCCTTAATGGTAGACGTTTAGGGTATTTCAAAGTTTTCACTGTTATAAATTACTCTCTGGCAAGCACCTGTATGCATATATCTTGCTATACAGCTTGGGTTATTTTCTTAAAATTTCTAGAAAGTAAATGATGCATTAAGGGATTGAAACATATTGCCAACAATTTCCCAAAAAAATTGAAGCAAATAATGCTTCCACCAGCAATGTGAGAGAGAACTCACTTCACCCTATTCCTGACCACATTAACTATGATCTTTTCTTTCTCCAGTTAATCTTTGCTTATTTCACTGCTGAAAAATAGTACCTTATCATTTTACTTTAAACTTCTTAGCTTACTAGTATGGTTAAACATTTTTATGGAAACTCATGCTTGTTCCAAATAGCATTAGAAGCTTTCATTTTGCCTCAGCCCTGTTCCATTACCAGGAGGAATAGTTATTTGAATCAACTCCTGTTTCCTCCCTCAAAAAATCTATTTGAATTTATCAAGACATATTTGGATGCAAGTTTTTATACACGTCTTGACAAAAATGAATGATTACACACCCAGCACTTTTATGAACTGAACTAAGCCACATCTATTTGGATCTTGTGTTAATTGACTCACCCTTACCCCTAAGAGAACAGCATCCCTTTAAATAGGCAGTATTAGAAAAATAAGACGCTCATAATAGATAATGAAAGAAATGCCACATCAGGGTCTGGACATTGCTATGACAACCCAGGCTCCATCTATCACCGCTCCCATCAGCATGGGTTGCAAAGGAAACCCCTTTGTGATGTTTAATCTGAGAATTTTAATATTAAATATGTATTTGACATTGAAAGCTCCCACCTTATTTGCTATTGTCAGGCTTCCTTGATAGACAGCTAAGTCAGACTCTTTTTATAGTCCATTTCTGAGATGAAACTATAAATTTTGAAGCTGGGCTTCATCATTGCAGAGAGAAAAGCTTTTCCAGCCTATTGTTGAAATATCACATTTTGTAGGATTTATGAGGTCCAGACTCAGGAAGATCATTTGCTAAGCACTTAAGACTGGTTTTGCGGTCCTTTGCTTTTCTTTTCCCCTGCAAACATATATGGGGGGGGGGGTCCGTTAGAAAAGAGAAATTATAAAGAACTTACTTGATTTGCTACAAATCGCAGCCTAAGAAAGAAAAAATCCTGAACACTTACTCTGAGAAGCCTCAACCACCCAACGCTGCTCCTTGGTGATAGGCATACTATTTGCTTCTGCAAATGAAGTGGCATCATATTTGTTTTGATAGTAAATGAATGCCTCTGATTCAGAGTCGCATTTTGAATTTATGTGTGTAATACGAATCCTCTCCAATATGCTTCCAGGATTTGTTTTGCAATTCCATGATGTAGTGAGCTCTCTGACTTGGTCATATTCTATTTAGCTTGTTTTATTGCTGCTAATTTTACACAGGAAAATAGATTCTCTGAAACTTGTGATCACAGTGGCTGTCATATGGTCTAAATGGAAGAAAACCACCAGAGAGTGTCAGCTTTATTAAGCGCTCCAGAAGTACAAAATTAATGCAGTTCTTTGTCTTTGAAAGGTTCAGTGTCCACACGCTGGATTTATCCGAATGGACAAGCGGTAGAAGGAACAATCGTCAATTAGCTATCTCTTTAGCCAGACTACACATTGTTGGAACACATGTGGGGTGAGCCACCAGTGCACCTAGGCACACCTCCAATTTGTTCGTTTTGACTGCAAATGACTTAATTTAACATTTTTCTAACAAATGCATTAGGTAGAATGGCAAAGTTTCCTTTTTTTATTATTTTTTTTCCTTGAAAGAAATCACCAGTGAAAACCCATGTTAAGTAGGCTTCTCACTCCATTTGTTTTCAATCGCTGCCCTTAATGCATGAATTTCTGAGTAGCCTGTAACTCTTCCAAGCACTGAACTACAGCAGCGCACGCGCTACGGCAGGTTCTGATGCCACAGCTCCTGGACCCCTGTCTGGTTAGAAAATGCTTTATATGCACAGCATGATTATTCCTGTGCTGAATCATCTGCCTCTGGTCTCTCTCTTTCCTTTGTGATGAATGAATTTGGCATTATCATTAGAGTTATAGTATACAAAAGACATTGAAAGTAAAGTTTTGATTTTGGGTCCCTCATGAACCGTTTTTTATCTCCTTATTATAAGACTTAGGGATCATTTATTAGGAGCAAACTCATTAAACTCATTAGCTGACAAGTCCATCTCCTAATCATGCCCTTTGACTCATGGTATTTTGTGGTTACAGCATCAGAAGGGTTTTTCCCTCAAAAATATTAACTTTTAGCCTGTGTATTCCAGTGATGTAATGAAAACACCTGTTGCTTGACCATGCCAATCGTGTTTCCACACTTCTTTTTATTTGTGGCAGATTCCAAGTTGGTTACGTGAAGATGCACTTCAAACAAAATCCATTAACTATACATCTGGCCTTCTGTTCAATCAGGTTGCAGGGTTTCGAGCCTTACCCTGAGGCCCCTGATTCAGGACTTGGTCCTGTACTCTGCAAACATTTGCTTTTGCACTTTAACTGCATTCCCCCTTTTATACAACAAGGAACATGCTTCAGGTTATTACGTAATTAGTTATCTAAAATATTTTATGAGCGGATAAGCACACCAACGCTGAGTCTGGCTTGTATGTTTTTACAGCAACTCCGTGAATGTTCTCTTTGGTACAGAGTAGAGGATGTGTGTGGAAACATTACTCCTGAATTTTTTATAGGTTTGCTCCCTTTGCCGTTGGAGCTGCTGTTTTCCAGAAAACTTGAGGCATACCTCAACTGTGTGAATCCTCTTTTAATGTTTAGTTGCCCTGAAGTGTGCAGTATGTCCAAACATCTCGAACGGAGGAACTGGAGGCATTGGTTTTAACAAAAGCCATAAAATGGCCACAGCTGAACAGCATTCTAGAGATAAACTGGCATCTTTCTTTGTTTTCTGAGTCTTGCTCAGTAAAACCACCTTTGAAAGCACAAGATTTTACTCTCTTTCTTGCTCTGTGGCTAGGGAGATCAGAGGAAGTAATTTAATTTTTATGGTCCCTAAAATGTCAGTATAGAGTTCTACAGTATGGGAAACAATGTCCACCTCATCACCCTGAGTTACCATTGATGACTTATGAGTGTGTTTGCAAGGAGTTGAGTGTTCATCCAACAGATGGAAAGGGAAATTATATGCATGAGAAAAGCTCTTTTGGTTTCTTTGAGGGAAATTTCATAATCGTCTTCTTGAATCTTTCCACAAAGGGCGTCACTCTATATGCGGTACACACTCAGTAAATTCCTTTTGTCCACCGACGACTAGTCTTTATACCATAAGTATCCCAAGCCAGGGCTAGGCTTTGAGGGAAATTTAAAGCAAGGAAAGGTTTCATTTGGGGAAGCCCCACTCTCTCCACACCCAACCTTCCACAAGGTCACAAAGCCCTCAGGTTCTACAACTTTTTTTCCTGGTATCAAAACTTGTTCATAAAGAATTAGCTTACATACCAATGAATGTCCTACAGAGACAGACATCCAGCACCATCTGTATTTTGAAGGAGATCAAAGCCTTAGAGTAAAACTAAAGTTGAGTTTCTGACATCAGCCTAGAGGCAATAGGTAGGCGCTAGGGCTTCAAAACAATCTACCTTTATAGTTTTTTTTCTCCTAGTCCCTAAGTGTCTTTACTAGGTTCAACCAGTTTTTCCTGAAAATGTTTTTTTTTATTGACTGATTTTTGAGAGACGGGGGGGGGGGGGGGGGGGGGGGGAGCATTCATTTTGTTGTACCACTTAGTTATTCATTCATTGATCGCTTCCCATATGTGCCCTGATGGGGGGATCAAACCCACTATTTTGGTGTTTCAGGACAACGCTCTGACCAACAGAGCTAACTGGCCAAGGCCTTTCCTGAAAATAGTAATGGGAACATTTCAGAAAAGGGGTTGTTGGATTCTAAATTAACCTAAAGCAGTAATTGTCAACCTTTTTCATCTCATACACTAATTACTAAAATTATGCAGCACGGCAAACAATATATTTTTTGTTGATGTGACCAAAATATAGGTATAATTTTGATTCATTCACACTGGATGGCTATTGTTGTATTGGCTATTGTCACTTTTTTCTTTGACAATCTAAAGTAAACAAGGTCAGTGACCCTGACACAAGGGTCAGGTATTGCATGGTTTAAAAATTCTTATACCACACCATTGTACCACAGCACACCGGTTGAAAATAGCTGGCTTAGAGCATTGGGTTGAGTGGGTTTTCATGGTTTTCGAAGACTTCTGCTAGACTGACTTCATAGGCAGTGAGTGTATTCCATTTCTAACCTCAGAGTCTATATTCTCTTCCACCCAGAGCTGGAGTTAACAACAAGGGGAATGCTTTTGATTTTACCGGATATGGACTGTAATATTTCCATTTGGCAATTCTCCTTTTAGCCCTGCTTAAGATTTCAGCTACCTCGGCAGAGTGCTAGAAAGTGATATGCTTATTGGAAAACTTTATTAATCAGACTAGAGTGCTATTTGGCAGTTAGATTCTAATGAGGATGAGGAGCTAAATTTAATTCAAAGCTAAAGGTCAGCAAATGGTGCCAGCCTACCTTCTCTAAAGCATTAGCTCAGTTTCCGGACAGTTTCACCTGGAAGTATGCATGCTATATTTAGTATGAAATAGCATAGAAAGGATTCTAGTAACACCATTGCAGCACACACCTATTTCATGAACATTAACAAGCCAAGTGCATTGCTGTTTGGCTACACATTCTAATGGGCGTGGATGGCACCAAGATGTTACAGCAATTGCTGGCTGAAAACAGAAGCTCATGAAAGCAATGGAGAGAATGTCAAAAACCTATGGAAATGTCTTTAAAGAGTGAGCTATCAGCCCTGGCTGGATAGCTTAGTTGGTTAGAGTGTTTTCCCATTATGCAAAGGTCAGGGCACATACAGGAACAGATCGATATTTCTGTCTCTCTCTTACTTCCTTCTTCTCTCTAAAATTAATAAATAAAATTTAAAATATAGTGAGCTATCTATGAAATACCTAGGAATGGCAACGTAGCTTGCACAGCACCATCAGACATAGACCTGTAGTGTTCAGCTTATGAACCTGGAAAGAAGAAATAGAAAAACAAAAGCATTGTCCAGGTGGCAGCAGCTGAAGGTGTTGCGAGTGGCTTGGCCCTCCACCCTCTCCCATCACCCCCCTCCGTGCACATACGCTTCCTTGCCCTTTCCAGACACCAGTGTCTCCTCCCTTTTCTGTGCCACTTCTCATTGCACAGTTTCTTAAGTCACTTTTTTAAAAAGATTTTATTTATTCATTTTAGAGAGGAGAGAGAGAGAGAGAGAGAGAGAGAGAAAGGGAAGGGGGAGAACAGGAAGGATCAGGTCCCGTATGTACCTTGACCATGGAAACCAGGGTTTTGAACTGACGACCTCAGCATTCCAGGTTGGTGCTTTATCTACTGCTCCACCACAGGTCAGGCTTAAATCACTTTCTTGTTTCCAGCTCCCACAAAAATGTGTTTATGGACTACATCCTAGGTGAGGGCACTGTTCCGAGTACTACAGAAGACACAAGAATGATTAAACTCCTGATACTGCTTAGTCACTAGTGCTTGGGCTGTCCAGGGAACCAGGGAAAAGCAAACAAAAAGCTGCCAAGCACAGCAGAGAATGGTCAGGGATTTGGCAGAGAGAGAAGCCAGGGCCAAAGTGGTGAACAGAGACCACATGGACCGTGGCGAGTGCTTTGAGAATTTACTTACATGTAAGGACAAGGCAGTGCATGTTTTTAAAGTAGAGATTGAAATCGCTTTAAATTATATTGTTTAAAAATAAGATAAAAGCATTATAGGTAGAAGAGTTAGTGTGGACAAGGACTGGGGGTGGGGCAGTGAATGAAAGCTGAGGGTTAGTTAGAGAATAATAAAAGTGTCACTGAGACTACACTCCAAGTGGGTTAGGAGGTAGAGGCAAGGGAAATGGAGCAGAGAGGTTTTTAGAGCAAAAGAATTATGTGAGCAGAGCATTCGCCAATCTGGTGAAAGACTGGTTACCAAACTGTTGTTATGATCCATGTGATGAGTGTGTGAACTAGGCTCTTGGAAGAAGGAATACATGGGAGGGCACATTGCTAGAGGCGATTGATTACAACCAACTGAATGGAGGCTCCATGGGAGAAAAGAAATCAACTATAACATAAAATAAGATAATATTGACAATAGTAGCAGCTTGTTTATTGGATCTTATTATGTCCCAGCCACTATTCTAACTGCTTTAAATGTAATAGCTTGTTTAATCCTCAAAACAACCCTCTGAGGTCCTACCGAAACCAGAAAAATGACCCGCAGGTCCAGCTGCCTGTCACAATAAACAGTCAATAACTGTGGGACTGGTGCTCGTGCACAGGAAGGAGGTTTATTCAAGTGCCATCCACCTGAGAAGATGGGAGGACTCCTGTCCTCAAAAACCCATCTCACTTTGTTAGTGCTGGCAAGAGTTTTCTTAAAGAGGTAGAAGGAGGGGAAATAAACAAAACTAGAACAAAGGAATCAAAAGGAGGGGGTTGAGAGTTCTTTGCTGGGGTCGGAGGGCTGTGCAGCTCACCCAGTGTGTTCAGGTAACTGATTGAAGGTCAGCACATCTCTTGGAGCTGCACATCTGAAGGTCAGAGTTTGTTTCCTTGGTTATTACAAGAACTGAAGCTAGTAAGTAACTTATAAATTAGGGGTTTTGTTTCAGGTAACAAGTACCCACAGATTCCCACAGTCAGGGTGTCCTCTTGGCCTTGAGCAAGAATCAGAACTGCAAGTTTCAGCGTGGTGGGTACAGTTGAAGGAAGGAGGCCGAGTTGCCCATAGCTCCCCCATGTGCTTGTTCTCCTTGTTTGGATGTTAACCCTTGATGTGCATCAGCTGGAGGGGAGCAGGCCATTTAACTGTAAGGAGAGCTTGAGAGGTGACAGTACAATATTGTTTATACTTTTGATTTGTTACAGAATACATAACTGTGATCACTAAACTAGACATATTGAATCATGGTTATAAGAGCAACAAACTGGATTTAACATTTTACAGAAATTCTTTTATACCTTACTTTGTTAGTACATTTTTATTTACAATAGTTCTATTTTATGGCTAGTCAGATGAGTATTAGTAAATCAGTATTTTAGCATATTTATTCTCAGGAACAATTCCCTACCATCAGTTCTGGCTCTATTTCTATGGGGCTATTGATGTTTTCCAAGTCTTCTAGGGGAGCGGAAAGCTTGGTCCTGCTGGAATGCAAAATCTTGTGAGTCAAAGTGGCTTATATTTTTACAGGTGTACATCAGACAGAAATTCATTTACCTATATTAGAAAAGCAGGCTATAAAGAGCTTTAGGCAAATAAAGATAAGTAAAATTAAAACAGGAGAGTTACAGCTTCATTAGTTATTAGAGAAATGCAAATCAAAACTACAATGAGATACCACCTCACCCCTGTTAGATTAGCTATTATCAACAAGACGGGTAATAACAAATGTTGGAGAGGCTGTGGAGAAAAAGGAACCCTTATACACTGTTGGTGGGAATGTAAAGTAGTACAACCATTATGGAGGAAAGTATGGTGGTTCCTCAAAAAACTGAAAATAGAACTACCTTATGACCCAGCAATCCCTCTACTGGGTATATACCCCAAAACCTCAGAATCATTGATACATAAAGACACATGTAGCCCCATGTTCATAGCAGCACTGTTCACAGTGGCCAAGACATGGAAACAACCAAAAAGCCCTTCAATAGAAGATTGGATAAAGAAGATGTGGCACATATACACTATGGAATACTACTCAGTCATAAGAAATGATGACATTAGATCATTTATAGCAAAATGGTGGGATCTTGATAACATTATACGGAGTGAAATAAGTAAATCAGAAAAAAACAAGAACTACATGATTCCATACATTGGTGGAACATAAAAACGAGACTAAGAGACATGGACAAGAGTGTGGTGGTTACCAGGGGTGGGGGGAGGGAGGACACAGGAGGGAGGGAGGGAGAGATTTAGGGGGAGGGGGAGGGGCACAGAGAAAACTAGATAGAGGGTGACAGAGGACAATCTGACTCTGGGCGAGGGGTATGCAATATAATTTAATGACAAGATAATCTATACATGTTTTCTTTGAATATATGTACCCTGAATTATTAATGTCATCCCATTAACATTAATAAAAATTTATATAAAAAAACAAACAAACAAACAAAAAACAGGAGAGTTAGTCCCAATTAAAATTTTTATTAAGTATGAACTGGTATTCTTGTGATATTTATGAGAATAAACTTGTAAAATAGTCTTCAGCCCCTGTGCCTTCCAGATTTTTAGTGAAACCTTATCTTCTGGTTAAAATGGACTTATCATTTCTTTTGCTGGAGGGAAAGCAAGCAGTGGCAATCTGATAGCTCCTTCTTATCTGCAGTTTAAGTGTCTTTAGTGATGCCATCAGGTGCTCAGGTAACTTCAGTAGGTTTGCAGAGCCCTCATCGTTGAGATCATTCATGCTGTTGTGACAATTTTTCAAATTTATGTCATGTCCTTCAGCTGTAAAGGACATGACATAAATGTCATATCCTTTTTTTCCGAGTTTGTAATTGCAAAACTCAGAAAAAACTTTTACTTTTCAATAATTTTAACTCAAGGGGTGGAGGAAAAAGAAATAATTAGTTCAGAGTGTTATAGCCAAAATGTTCAAGAAAATTAGAAAAATTCAGGATCCAGTCTAGAAACGAGTATTCATAACTGTGTGTTATATATTCTATTGAAACGTAACCTTTCCTTTAAAATTACCCTCATCTATGTCAAAGTTAGTCAAATTAAGACACTCTATTGCACCAAGTCCAGTTTCAGTTGGGCCTGAATATTTGCATAAACACAACAAGAATAACAGTTGATCATATATATAGGCACATATTTTCTGTTAATGACTTTAAAAGACATTAACTAAACTTAAACCAGTAGTAATAGCAAGTGCTTTCCTATACCACCTGATCCTAAAAAACTATTTGGAATAAGTTTATGTTTACACACACACACACACACACACACACACACTATATTATTAATATTTATATTTGTAGAGAAGGCAACAGTTTTCATTTGTACTTGACAACTTTTCAAAGAAGCCAGAAAGGAGGGTGGGGAGATACTGGGCATGGGCAACTTGGAGCCACTGGAGTTTCTAAAGTGGCACTTTTTCCTTCACATTGGGGTCAGACTAACTGCCCCTGCCGCTCCCTCAGCCTGAGCAGGGTTTGGAGTGGTATTCATTCCTCTGTTATTGCCAGGACTGCAGCAGCTCAGGACCTTCAGGAGAAGAATTTAAGGTGTTTTAAAGATTCATTTTCTTTTTCTTTCTTCCTGTTTGGAAGGGGAATGAGATCTCTTCCCCTCTTTAAACCATTAATTTATTTTCTTTCTGAATAGAATTCTCACTATGTAACAACATTAAAGCTGGTGCCTAAAACAGTTTTGATTAGTCATTGACTTACAGCTGTAAGTTGACCAGTCAGCTAGAATATGGCCTAATGGTGGAACTGAGACCAAGCTGCCCATTTTAAAACATAAACAAAATTCAAAGTGAAGACAAAGGTCAAACAAACAAGTATTTACAAACCAAATCCTCTGTAAGAAGGGACTGAGACACTAGTCTTAGAATCTCATTTCACACAAACTGTTACCATGGATGACCTTTACAAGGTCCAGATGGCACAATCCCAAATGGCAGAGACAGAGCCTCCCCAATGTACATAGAATAGCAAGAATTTCAGACAGACAGACAAATGAGAGCTCTCTCAAACTGAAGCCAACTCCTGTTTCACAAACCTGAGTACAATTTCAAATACAGGAGACACAGGCATGACATATGAATAAAATCTAATCAAGCCTAATTAGCAGAGTTGCTACTCAGCTCCCAACACTGTAGAGAATGAACACAGAGCCCAACAATTAGCATGGCAAGACCTCACAGAATATAAAAACAAAGAAACAAGGTCAGGACCCAAAATTTTATTCTATTTAAATTTAAATGAGCACTCTTGAAATATCCCAATTTCAAAGCAACAATGTCCAGAGTATCTAAATACAAGAATGAAACTATTCTGTAGATTTTATACAATCAGAGTGGCATACCTTATAGAGCATATACAACCAAACCAAACCAAACTAACAGAGAACTCTAACCAAACCCCCTTCTTGGGGTGCTGGAACTTTTCTTACGTTACAAAGCCTTATCACCCACCCAGTGGCACCAGTTGATTCCTCATGGAATCCCAGATAGTTCAGAAGAACCACAGTGGTGGGACAGAGGGCTTCTGGTTGTGCACATCAGAGACTTCCACCCAGCGGAGTCTGTAGACTCCCCACAGTGAGTAGAGACAGACAAGCAGACAACCGACTCCTCCTGTGGGAATACTGTACAGACAGACAAACAACCGACCGACTCCTTCTGCAGAGGTACTGGGATTGAAGTCATAGTCTTATCCCCTGCCAAGACAGTACCACAATGACTCATAGCCGAGTCACAAATGGCTAAAAAATCCCAAACAGCAGACATAGAAGACTCCTGGTATACACACCAGTTTGACTCACCCAGAGGCCCATTTACTTTTACCGGGTGTAGCAGGCAACCAGTGCCGAGAGAGTGGAGGACAGTCCCTTAATACAGTCCCTCAGCCCCTGCAAGGGACTCCCAAAGTCTCTCACAGGGTCTGTCAACCACAGGCAGCCTGGGGAACACCCTGGGAAGTCCAGGAATTTGAGAGGGGTGATCCCTCTTGCACCTGCCTGGCTCTCTAAAACTGACCGGGAAAATGACCTGTAGGTCCAGATGCCTGCCACATCGGACACTCGGTAGTTGTGGGGCCTGTGCTGGTGCAAAGGAAAGAGGTTTATTCAAGTGTTGGCTACCTGAGAATATGGGGGACTCCTGTCCTCAAAAACCCATCTTTCTCTTTTGGTGCAGGCAGGGGCTTTTGTAAGGAGGTAGAAGGAGGGGGGATAAACAAAAATAGAATGAAGAAAACAAAAAGACGGGGTTGAGAGTTCTTTGCTGGGGCCGGGGGCTAGTGCAAGCCAACCCAGTATATGCAGATAACTGATTGAAGGTCAGCACATCTCTTGGAGCTCACACAGGTGAAGGTCGGGTTTGTTTCCTAGTTCGTTAGAGGAATAGGAGCTAGCAAGTAACTTATAAATTGGAGTTGTGGTTTTCAACCCTTTTTAAACTTGAGGACCGGTGAAAATAAAAGAATTACTTTAGGGACCGCTAGGGCAGAAAGCACCCTGAGTATAAGCGAATTCGACTAAGAACATTGGACCATAATCTTCATACAACAGCAGGGTGGTTAATTCTCTCATCTCTCAGCACAAAATTTCTGGAGGACCAGTCTGCGGACCAGTAGGTGAAAAACACTAAATTAGGTTTTTTGTTTCATTTAACAAGTGTCCACAGTTTCCCAGAGTCAGGCTGTCCTCTTGGCCTTGGGCGAGATTCGGAACTACAAGTCTCAGTGTGGCGGGAGCAGTACAAAGCTGGGGAGGCCAGAGTGCATGTAGCTCTTGCTTCTGCTTCTTCTGGTTTGGATATTAACCCTTGATGTGCGTCAGCCAGAGGGGAACAGGCCTTTTAACTGTAATGAGAACCAGTTGAGAGGTGAAAGTACAAGATGGATTATATACTTTTAATTTGTTACAGAATACATAACAGTGATCACTGAACTAGACATGTTGAATCATGGTTATAGGAGCAACAAACTGGATTTAACATTTTACAGAAATTCTTTTATAGCTTACTACATTTTTAGTACATTTTATTTTAGTTCTACATTTATTTTAGTTAGTACATTTTTATTTAGTTCTAGTTGACGGCCAGTCAGACTAATATTAGTAAATCAGTAGTATAGCATATTTTTTCCCAGTTACATTAGTATATTACCCCCATTTTGTATTAATAGATAGAGAAGTTACATACCTTCCCCAAAGCAGGGAAAAGGAAAATGGCTGAACCACGGTTTGACCCCAGGCGGTCTAGCCCCAGAGTTTGTGCTCTGAATGCCAATTTTTGTCTCAAGCCTTGATGAGAATAGAGAAGTAATTAAGAAGGAAGATTGGGGTGGGGGGTAAATTTTAGCAGAGAGGGAAGGAGATTGTTTCTGAACAAGTCCAGTGCAGTGTTGGTAGATTTCAGATGCAAACAAGGAGCAAGGACAGGGCAGAGTCATTGGAGTGCCCTTGGGGTGTCTGTTACAGGTAGAGTCGGATGTCCTCATGTAGGCAGGCTGTGCTGAGGACTTGCCCCCATGAGACGTTCCAGTGGTCATCTATTGAATGGCTGAGTGAATAAATAAGTGAACATGAGAAGGGATAGATCATCAAAGCCCCAGGAGTAAGCAGCATCCCAGGGCTGAACGTACAGATCTGAAGCAGTGAGAGGATCCTGGAGAATACACCTGTTTAGAGGAGCGTGGAAGGGACACTGAGGGAAGCAGATTGTGGATGTTGAAGAAGTGAAAAGGAAACCAAGGAGAAAGACTTGCAATGAAGTGGCTGTCAATGTCCGGTCCTACAGAGCGGTGAGGGTTCAGGTGATCCTCAAGAGAGCAGTCTCAGCAGTGATAAAGGTGCAAGCCAGATTGCCATCAGCCCAAAAGGGTGCATGGTGGGTGACAATAGGAGACAACAGGAGATTCCTTTTAAAAGTTAGTAAAAATGTGGAAAGAGAAAGACAAGAGCCAACAGCTTAACCTTAACCGAATAGTAAGGACTGCTAGACAGTAAGAGTTCACAGAGACCCTTTTATTGCTGCTGAGAAAAGACAATGAGGTACAGTCTTCTAGGCCTCCACAGGGATGTGGGAGTCTGGACCTGTACTGACACAGGCAGTGTGTCATAACCGCAGGGTTATATCAAGCCTTGGGCACCACTTGAGTCAGGGATATGTCCTGGCAGAAACTCTGCCAAGGTGAGTCCATGGCATAATAGTTATTTGGATTAATTTGGTGACACCCTCATTTAGAGGATGAAACTGCCATCATCAGGCTGCTGATTTTAGGGAAGCAAGACTTATTTCTCCAATAATAAGAATTTGTAGCACTCAGCAGCTGTTAAAAAAAAAAAAGAAGAAGAAGGCTACCTCCACCCGCTTCTTCAGAATTCTCTGGACTTACATCTGTCTTCCCAGCTGTGAGCTGCTGAATTCCAGGGTGCAAAACCAAGGGAGATGAATGGGAGGGGCATACAAATAATGATTACATGCTGCTTAAATATAAATCTTGGCTTATTGTGTGTTCATGGGCACATGCCTTCAAATTCAAGTAGGCGCCTCTGCCTCTCTCTCTCTCTCCCTTTCAATATCTGTCTGTAAACCTTGATGTTATTAAGCATATGTTTTAATAAATATTTTGTTTGCTGTATGCCCATTAATATTCATAGGGAATGGAGCACTTTGGGTTTTGTGATTTCTAATAAACATTGATGGTGTTACTAGTTTGTACTGAGCATTCAGTATGCTCCATCAAAATGGCAGCTCTAATTAGGTTCCTTGAATTAGCTAATGGATTTTGAGAAAGATCGCTTAGAAAGCTCTTACAGCTGTCCAAGATATCCCTGCCAGGGCAGAAAGACAAAAGGCCCCTGGAAGCTACCGACTTCAGAGCTTTAGAAATGCAGCTGACAGTTAAAAAGATAAATTACATTCATATTTTTCTAGTGAAAGTCCTAATACTGAATTAATGTTATTCCTGTAGTGAGCATCCATTAAGAAGCTCATTTTATTATAAGGATGCATTTTGACCATTAGCTCTTTTCTTTGGCTCCTCCTCCCTCACCACTCTTCTCTTTCTCCCTCCAATTCCCCAGATATTTTGGATACAGTATTAAAATGCTTCTTTAAAGAAGAGGAAATAACACCACCACCCCCGCCGCCCTTTTGGAGTAGGTTATAAATTTAGAAACTTTCTTAGATATACAGTAAGCATTCCGTTAAAAATGTAAAAGTAATATATAATGAAAAAATGTCGTGATTCAATGTAAGCTATGTGGCTTACATTTTATATGGAACTTGGGAAGGGAAAAGGCTTCTAGCTAGTGAGCTTGTTTACACTCGGGTAAGAGATGGCATTGTGGAATAGACACTGTCTGGAAGAAGACGCCATGCCTCCTCCTTTCATCTTCCTGTGGAATGTACAGTGTAATGGAATGCCTTTCCACATGGTCTTCCCCTTTCCAGCCTACGAGCGGATTTCTGCAACAAACTATGAACTGTTGACATCTGAATGACTATACTTAATATATCTGCAAATGGAAAAAATAATTGTTAGTGGAAAAGGTAGTGATTAAGTTCATGACAAAGCAGAATTCTGGAAACAAATACAGTTACCCACAAGCTCCTTACAGCTGGTGATGTGAGTACTCATTAATTCTTGGTGTGCCACATAACACCTTGCTTTCAGTTTACCTACTTAGAAAATGAACACCTGTTACTTTTTAATCTGAAAGGTTCCCTTTCTCTGGATCACAGTAACTCCTGTAGGGGAAAAGTTTCCTGGATGGTTAACTCTCAACCATCCAAATTCTGGTTTTTCTTTTTTGAGTCTTTGTAGCTCCTCTCTTTTTCTAAGTCCTGCCTACCTGTTCACCATTTTTTTTCTTGCTCATTAGTATCTTAACCAAACAAGGGGCTTGTTAAGGAAAAGAATGTGAAATTTAAGTCAATTAATTGGGGGGATTGTTCACAGCTCCAGGAAATCACTTGTTGGGAAAGAAACTAAAGTTGTTGGTTTAAATGAGCGTTTTCAAAATCATCTGTACCGTCTATTTTTCATGCTCTTCCAAACCTCCTGTTTCTACATATAATTGAGAGCTGGCTGAAATACTGTCGCTAACAAAGCTGTTGGAACTATGGAAGAAACAAGAAAGAAGAATGTTGATGCAACGTATAGATTACACACCAGGCAGCTGCTCTGACTCAGTAGGATGTAAATAAAACAGAAAAGCATAGTTAGGTGAAGTGCCAAGAAAAAGATACTCAGTTTTCTCAATTATTCCCCACACGTGACTTTGCCATGATGGATCAAAGGCATAACTGACATCACGTTTATTGAAAAAACTAGCAACTGCCACACTGCCGAGAGGCTACTGAGCGCTAGAGGAAGGCGTGTTTTTTATTCATTTTCACTGTGGGTAATTTATGGAGTTCAATTGTCAACCACATAGTGCCTAATTTTCCCTCTTCTTTGATAGTCAACGACTCGTTCCCTTTTCAGAGCACAAAGACAGCTACAAATTGCTCCATGGCAGATACTCAGGCACTACCATTACCTCGCCTGAATGGAGCAGTGGCTATTTATTAATTAAAGTTCTGTGACTACTTTCCCTTAAAGTGCCAGTGAAAATAAAAGTCTTTGTCAACCCATAATGGGTCGGTTTCATTTGCTTTGTTTTGTTTTTTTAACTTTTTGCCCTCTGATTTGGCAGCCAGTGCCCTGTTCCGAATGGGAAATTTATCACTATATTAACGATGCGTCATGCTTCATCACCAGTTGACGTTACTGGTTAAACAAGAGCTCTGGGTATAGAAAATGTTCCGTCTCCACACTGAAAGTAAAACTCAATGTCCCATCGCCTTGCACTAAAGTGGCCCCCCCGGGAAAATGTCCAACAAGTGGGGAAATGGCAATAGAAGGTGACTTTTGCCAATGATAGAGTCAGCCCTGTCCCTTGCACTCTAGACAGACTCAAGAAATCATTGAATATAAATGCAAGGAAAATGCCACAGAGGTTCACCGCATAGGTTAGGATAGGTGAGGTCAAAGAAAGTAGGGGTCTCCCAGGGTTATCCTGATGTGAAGAAAAACTCTCATGATGGTGCTTCCCACATAATCATCCCTTTGGGAAAGACTGGCATGCTGAGCTGTTCAAGTCCTACCTTCATTTCCTGGGATTTCTCCACCCAACCCCACACTTCCTCCCTGCCTGACCATGCATCCTTCCACATTGCCACACTTTAGAAAGGTGTTCCTTCACCTGCTCATGCCCACTCATCCTCTCCTCATGTTTGGTCTCCTTCTCTCCACGAGGCCTTTCCTGTCCTGGGCTCCCCAAACAGAGCTAATCACCCTCTCCTCTGAGCTACTTACTGCAGGGCTTTATTAGCCTTTGTGATAGTTCCTCATAATAATTGTCACCTTGCCTGGTAATTCTTTATTTATGTCACCACAACCCTCACAGAACTGAAATCTCTGCAGGTCGGGTTCTGGGTCTTTTTTTTTTTAATATATATTTTTTAATTTATTGATTTTAGCCACAGAGGAATGAGGAGAGAGACAGGAACATCAATCTGCTCCCATCTGTGCCCTGACTGGGGATCGAATCCACACCTCTGTGCTTCAAGCCGATGCTCTACCAAACAGAGCTATCCAGCCAGGGCTGGGTTCTGGGTCTTTATTACCTTTTACATCATTAGAGCCAGTGATACGCGATGTTGAAGAAAAGAAAATACATGTACACATACGAAAACTTTCAGAGGATTATTGGAACACTTGTATAAAAGCAGTTGATCTAAGTTTGATGCCAATTTATTAGTTTCTGTCCTACCCTGAAAAGAATGTCGCCATGCTCCTAGATAGGAATTGTAGCCATCTGAACATCTTTTAAAAGCAAATGAAACAAACCATAGGAGAGGATAATATCAGCTGTCTCTGTCCTGTGACTCCCTGAGGTCAGAGGGTCAGCATGAGGTTACAGAGGTATCAGAGCTCGCTCTACACCCGGGCAAATGAGGGCTGTGGAATGTTCTTAGATATGACATCCTTTGGGACCTATGTATATGCTAACTTTTTATGTGACTCTTTGGAACTGAGAATCTGTTGGAATGCCTATTATAACTTTATTTAAAATGTATTTGTGCATACAGGTGTAAAAGGAATGAAAGGAAGTGGGTAATATCAAAATTGTTCTTGTTAAATTCTTGGACTTAATTGCTTTTATGCTAATCATCTCATACTGCATGTAGAATTCTATGCTTATGAGCTAGTACAATTTAACACCATATAAGTCATAATTAAGATCGGTCCCACAATCATACACCTGTGTGACCCATGCATTCCTTCTGGGTATTTGGACAATTTATTATTATATATCCCTTTAATGAGTGAGTTAGGACTACTTTACATATCTTATGTATTTAGAAGTCTTTGTCTCCTAACATTTAGTGTTGAGCTCCTTATTATAATGTTTAGATTCTTCCAATTGAAAACTTGTTCTTTTATATATTGTTTTTTCCTTGTCACTTTTGTTATTTTCCCAATCTTCTCCATTGGAAGGGGGGGGGAGCCTTGTCATGTGAGTAAGAAATTACTCTTTGGGCTATGACTGGGAGGCCCAGTGTGTAGAGCGTCATCCCAATATGCTGAGGTCATGGGTTCACTCCCCAGTCAGGGCGCATACAAGAAGCAACCAACAGGTGTATAACTAAATGGAATAATACTTAAGTGGAACTATGAGTTGATGCTTCTCTCTCTCTCTCTCTTTCTCTTACGTCAATGGAATTTTTTTTAAAAAAGAAATTACTGTTTGAATCTACTGACATTTAGTTGCCACAGCATACAATAACTTATCCTGACTGATACAATCCTCTAACTAAAAAAATCCAACATACATGCACTAAGTCATTTAGAATTGCTTACTTTCCCTGAGAAATTTGTACTCAATTAGGCCTCATCTTCCTACTATCTGAAGGGAAAGGCCTAGGTCTCCAGCTTTGGGAATCAGTAGTGTTGGATGGCATTCGGTGACCCCTTCAGAGAAGGCCAACTTCTATAGTCTTTCCTCCGAGGAAGAGGGAGTTTTATTGAAACCTAGGAAATTCCCAAGGTTTTATGGCCTGCAGCCCATAAAGGCTTATTTTTCCCAGAATTGACTCTGAAAGTTTAATTCCCATCTAAATGTCAGATATGTGTTTCTAAAACTCAAGCTGTGTTTGATTTAAGCCTAGAAGATAATAATTTCATCTTGCAAGTCTTGCAGTCGTTGGTGAGAATTTCTTTGACAAGTCTGTGTGTGTGTTTTAATATCATTAATTTGCTCGAGCACTATATACGCAATCAAAGTTTATTTCTCCTTAGATCAGATTTTGTTCAGGTCAAGAATGTGAGTAAGAGTTAAAATAATACAAGTTTGATAGGTTTATCCCATTTACCTTTTTATCAATATTTTGCTAATTTTATTTTGGACCATAAAACTCTTTGAGAAAATTTGTAATGTTTCATACAGAATGATGTATTAAGGTCAGTTTCTGTATTAAAGCCATTACGTGAGGCGAAAATCGGGTATAGTCTAAATAAACCTTGAAACAACACTTAAGGAGAAGGCTGTCTGGGGCGCTACCTAAACTGTCTTACTAAATCCGCCCAACACTATGCAACACTGTTTCCTTCAGCATCGCATCAGATGACTAGTCCCTGGTTGAGCACCAGCTGAAGGAATTGGCTTGTATATGAGAGGCCATGCTGTACAAATAATGCATATCTTGAAACACTGGAATTATGTTAGCACAATGTCAAGTTTATGTTATGAGAGGTGGTTAGGAACTGATACCAGCAGAGAGAAGCCAGCTCAGCTCATGTCCAGCAACACACACTCATTACGTGGAATTCAGTGGGAACATGGTCACAATTTAAATTTCTATATTCCCCCAGGTCCCCATTTTTCTCTAAGCTCAAATATTTGGTTCATCAGTTAAATGCAGTTGGGACGCAGTGTCACTATACTTCAGCCAGGTAAGAACAGCTGTAACTACATGAATTATAATAGAGAGCATGGTTTATCATCTTTAATAAAGAACGCAATGGATGCACAGTTCCAAATTGATCCAAATCTGTTTTTCTTTGCATCTATGTATGCCTCTTTTGCATAGATGAAGAGTAGAAATGAAGAGCTAGTTTTGCAGCCACCCAGTGTGAACTTTTCAACTGCATTTTAAAATCTTTTTCAAGTATCAAAAGTTACCAAATGAAACACTTGATAAATTCTTTATATGACCTCCACATACTTTGTATTGTTAATAAAATTGGCAAAGTGTCTCGGGATAGTATATATCATGTGCTTATACATAACTCTGAATGTGTCCAGTATTTGTTTAAATTATGTAAGGTTCAAAAACACTGTACTGTGTTAGAGGAAATACATTAGAATACTCTTCAAAATATGAGTAACTCAAATGGGCATTTTATGACTAATGGCAAAACTGGCTTTTGAAAGTTGAATACAGCCAGCAGGTCATTGCACAGTATCAGAATAATGCAATTATGTGTTACAGGCTTATAACGGGGAGTTGAAGCTGTGAATAATAACTTGTATGTTGTTGAATTGTGAAAACACTGCCAGTATCACTCCCAAGAAATTTCTACCTGTGCTAGAAGTGCAGATAGAGAAATTCTTATTAAAGATGATCTGCTTAGAGGTTGGCCTCGCATTGTCTCCAGTGATAAAGAGCAAAGGTAGAGCAATGCCTTTTATCAGAAGGGGAAATGACATTGATCTGGTGAGATTCACAGTCACAATGATCAATCACATGGGAGAAAGTTGTCCTTCACGCATCAATGAGATTGCTTTCAACGATAAATGTTAGCCCCGTAGTTCTTAGTGTGAGTAGAAATGCTTGCCATTATGCAGTCAAAAGTGCCCAGAGAGAGGGCCTTTATTTCCACTAAGGCTTAATTCTTTGGGGATCAAGGTCCAGCCCAAGGTTAAGATTTCCAGGACAAATCTTCAAGCTATAAGAGTCAAAGTTCAGATCACCAAGTTAGGGATGGAAAAACCAAAACAAGGATCTCAAAGAGAGCAGATGCTAAAAGCAAGAAACATGTTGAGAAAGACCAAAGGTCAGACTCAGGTTGCCATGGCAAAGTTGGAGCCCGGGTAAGCCAAGTCATATTGTCAGATTGTTGCTTCTAGGTCAGAATGCCCCAGGCAGCAGGAGGATGGCTGGGGGGGAATTATGTTCAGGATTACAGGCTGAGCTAGTACATCATTGTGCTTTGTGGGTTTTCTTCCTCTTTATGACCCAACGTGCATATCAACCTCTCTGCACCAGTTTCTCAGCTTCCCCACAGGATCCTGACATAAGGAGTAAATTTGCTGAACCTTCAGTAATTTATACAAATACATACTTTCCAAGTTACATGTTAGCATAGTATACAGTTTTTTTCTCATACTCTGCCATGAGTTTTCTCTGTGACATTAAATAGTCTCTTAAAATGTCTAAGCATTGTTTCTTCACCTCCCGAGAAGTAAAGGTCACAGATAATTGACAAATGTAATCTCTGAAATAAAGGGAGATTCTAGATGTGAACAATTTCTTTTGTTTGTTAATAATATTTTTCACTTTTTCTCCAAACTCATTACTCTCAATATAGAAATTTTTAGGCAGTCATAGTGAGCAAAGGGTTGTTAAATTAAATTGTTTAGTTAACAAGATAACTTGAATCTGATAGACATTAAATGTCCATATGAGGAAAGGCATATTCTTATTGTTTGGGGAAACATTTGAGCAAAAACAATTGAAATTGGAGCCCCCATCATAAACAGTGATGATGAGTTTGGAAAGAAATTAGAAATAGAACTCCCAAATATTGCCTGTGAGTACTCAGCTGTGTATCCCAAAAGTTTACTGGATTAAGCCGTGAAAAATCCTACTTATCAATGCACCTTTGGAAAAACAGGTATTCCTTAAAGAAATTGGGAGCAGGGGGAAGAGCTAGAGAACTTACATAATTATAATATTTGCTAAATATTTACACTGGATAACTTTCAGAGCTTCTCAGGACTAAAATATTATTTGAAGAATTCTATGGAATTAAGCCCCCATTAAAAGCCACTGTATATTATTTCATCTCTTTTAGTATATATGGACACACAATATAAATGTATTTTTATTATGAATGGCAAATCTGTAGAGTATTAATGTAAGTGCTGTTGGGCTCTAGTTTCTGTAAATCTTCAAAAGGCTTTTGAATTAATGATCTTGAATGCATTTATAAGAATCTTTGAAATTTTTTATTTGACAGGCATCTTTATCACTAACAGAAAATAAGTAACAGTCATGTCCATGACTGTCTGTCTTCAGCGGAATATGCTGTTCCAGAAACTAGTTTAGGATTTAAAGTAAAGTAAGATTGCATATAGATTTTGTTACAGTGTAGGTTTTATTTTATTCATATTATCAAGAGTGTGAGTGCCGCAGAATCTCAGGTACTTGGAGATTCTCTGCTCCCCACTTTGAAAACCAAAATGTCCTGTTTTCTAAGGCAGGACTATGGTACTACTAAATTTGAAGTTTAAAACTATGATAATTTTTAGGTCCTTGAATGCAAGAACACAAACAATCCTTCCCATAGATAGGGACTGGGGGAAACAAGAAAAGAATAGCACGTTGGCATTCTTAAAAGGATACAGATGTGTTTGTCTTCATGCTAACCCTTTCAAGAGGCTAACCCTTTCTGAGAAAACCTTTAAAATTCTGCCCTTTTATAAGTACAGAAAGATTACACCATATTTATGTAGTTTATTTAATGATAAACATCAAAATAACATTCTATAGTAACTTCATAAAATATTAAAGACTCTATCCAACTCCAAACTTGCAAACACTCCCCAATCTGATTATTGTTGGCATGCACTTATCTAATTTAACTGGTTTTATTCAGTGACTTTGTAAGAATTACCACATCCAGGTAGGAATACTCCTGTTATAAAGACTATTCCTTAACACCACATCACCAACTCGGGACCCCAGACGGGTACCTACCACTGAGGGCTGTGCTCGCCAGAGGCAAAAAGGCAAACGCCTCTCCTTCAGAGGAAGAGCTGCATATCTGAGGCTATCTGAAAATAACACAGCTCTTTGGAATTAACCAGCTGCAATTTAATTGTAGTCAGGGTACACGTATTTACATATATGCCTGCATAGGCATACACACAAAATCATCCCGAATTAATTCCCAAGTCCAACAGTGGTTCATTGTCAGCGATCAACTTATTCAGTCAGTGGTGAACTTCACCAGGAGCAGTGCTGGCTGCCAGTCAGTCCTGGTCCTGATCCAGAGTTTCTTTCTCTTTCATGTGGGATCTTTGTCTTACGTTGATTCTCTTTTACACTCCATTCAGTTTTATACCAGTTTCCCACATAAGCCTGTTAGAGATGCAATATTAATTATCTGGAAATCTCAGTCTGCTATTGCTCCAGCATCCTTCTTTAATGAATACCAACTTCATCGCATGTATTTCTATTACTGTAGCTACTTTTATTTCTGCTTTTATTGCATATATCTGTGCAAATAAAAATATATCAGAAGGCATGGCTGTAAATGTGCTCTGCTAAATTCCCTCTGCCTTACCATGCCGGTGAACTGCTGCTACAAAGTGCCTACTGCATTCTAATGCCTTTCTTGAAAGGCAGAATGAGATAATAGAGAAAACCCTGGCCACGGAGTCACCCAGCTCCTGGTCTGCCATTCAACAAATGTGCCACTTAACTTCTCTGAGCCTTGGTGTACTCTTCTGAGAAATGTCAATAACAGTGTCATCGCCAGCAATTTGATTGAGGCTTAAATGAGATGAAGTATGTAAAGCATAAATATTATACTTAAGGCATTATAGAAACTTAACTCTTTGAGTAGTACGAACATTCATGTACATCCTCATGCCTCCTAACCATACAGAGTACAATTGATTTATTTTAAAAATGTGTAAGGCAACATTAAAAAAGGCAAATATATGTTCTTCTTGTTTCCATAAATTGATTATCAAACAAACATGATTTTAAGTTAATAAAACTGTAACTGGAACTAATTTTATTTTTGAAAAATAACTCACTCCCAAGGTCAGTGAGCATGAAAAAAAAAACTCACTACTCAAAGGGTTAATAAACACTGGTTTCCTTTTCCCAGTCTTGTGACAATAATAGGATGAGACTAGGGCATGTCCAAATGAACACGCATTTAAAAATGTACTTCAATTGAGTTAATTATAAAGTTGGAAGAATAAGGTTAGATTTTCAAAAGAGCAGAGAATGCCTTACTTTGATATTTATTGCCTATGGGCATATATTACTATAGGCTATGAAGAAAAAGAGATGGTTTCTGAACTCTCCTACATCTTTAAATTCTATCCAGCTCTCAAGTGTTATAAGAGCCTGTTTAACTATATCTGTCATTAAAGGCATGGCCAGTATAATTTACAAGAAATTACTACAACATAAATCTGTTTTGTTATACTCCTTAAATTCATTTATCATAAAGTTTCAGCACATTGAAAGTATAGGAATGGCATTGATCACCTACATATAGACACAACTGTAATAGGAACTTTTTTTTAAATATAAGAATAGCTAACTTTATCCAGTGAACAACTAATACAGAAAACCTAGTACTTTAATAGCATCTTGGAGAGGGGGTTATTGATATAGTTGCAACTGATTTTATATAGTTCAAAGAGATTTTGTGTTACATTGTAATCTGACATCACCTCTGAAGCTGTTAGGCAAAAGATATCTTAGAATCTCTACTGCTAAGTTCCATAAAGCCAGAAAAATAGAACAGATAATATGTAGAAGAGGAAGAAAAATAGCAGTCCTCAGAAAGTAAGTTCTTAAGGCTAGACTTACCTTTTATGTTGGTCTCTAAGATATATATAAGTTGGAGAGCAGACCCAAGTTGGGAGATGGTATGCCATGATAGACTAGTCATCATCTGTTAGCCATGAGACTCAGATTCCTCATCTCTTTGGAGCAGAATAATAAAATCTTCTTTTCAATTTTAGTTGATATTTTGAGTTATTTATAGCACCAGTTACACAAGAATTAAAAATAAAATCAAGTGCCAGCTCTTGGGAATTGTTAGTGGCTTTCTGAAGTTCTCAGATGAGAGATTTCTAAGACCATGTCTTGGGTCATGGGGAAAGAATGCTATAACTGATTAGTGACACCTGATCTGGGCAGAAAGTAGAGTAAATAAAAGTCTGTATCAACATATTTGCTATAAAAGTTTCTATATATTGTAACTATTATGATTATTGCTGCTATTATGACAAAGGTATTTTAACATTCCTTTTCAAATTTCTACATCCTCAACACAAAATGGAAATCAATTAACTGCTTTGGTTACAACAGTCATGTATATCATTTTTATTGATATGATGGTGAACTTGTGTATATTACCTGCAGAGAAGAGCTAAAAATGAAATCAGAATTTGAAATCAGAAAATGAAATCCTAATTTTACTATATAAAACACCCACTTGGAAAAAATATGATATAGGTACCAGCAGTAGAATGAGGGTTCGAGAGAGAGAAAAAAACAAGAAGAGATCATGTTGAGATGTAGTCCCAGGTTGTGACAAGTTTGCACTGTGTCCCGTATCTTCCTTAAAATGGCCAAACAAGGGAGAATGGACAGCATGTTTTGTACTTAGATGATCCATGACTTTCTAGACATTTTTCCTGTTTCTTTTTTTTTTTCTCTGAGACCAGATTTCTTTTTCAGGTAAATAGTCATGTTCCTGTCAGCCATAGGAGATTTTCTGAATCCTAAACATCTGATTTTTGTATTCTTGCCCCAGTTCCTCTATCTGAGAACTGAAATCAGATCAAACCCATATTTTTAAATGTATGTACGTATAGACATATAGAAAAATAGTTTACAGTCTGAGTATGATTTTCCCCCACCGCAAATGTAGGAAAGTGGTGGAATTTAAAAAAAAAAAAAAAATCAGTGCCTTATCAGTTTTCTTTTTCTTCTTTATTACTGATGACTTCATTCTGCTTGAATTCAATGCTTCAGTTTCTTTGGGTAAACTAATAGATTATGTATGTGATGTTTGCACTGCGTTGATTAAACTCATCTGGTGAGTTTGAGCATGGCTTATGCATTCACGTAATCAGTAGAAGACATTGGATGCAGGCACCACAGTCAGCTCATAGTACTCAAGAGTGAGGGAAGCTTTTCCAAATAGCTTCCCGTTGTTCAGAAAAGTGTACCCAGCCTCTGTCTTTTTCCTCATCTTTTCCAAGTGTTTGAGAAAACCTTCTATTTAAAATAAACAAAAAAAAGCATGGTATAGAAACAGAATTATTTTAGAGTTTTAAAATACATATTAAAGAAAAATAAAGGTATGTGATCTGAAAAGGTTTATATTTTCTTAATCAAAGGCATCAACTACTTAGTGTCTGTAGGGCACAAAGAAAGCCCAGAATCCAATACTAACTTTGTAGAGGGGTTGTGAGATATCGACGTGTGGTCCTATTTTTGATTAGCTTACAATCTAGTTTGGGAAGAATGCCTTTCCTCCAAAAGATAAATTTACTCAGCATTTTCTTGTTATAGCTTACAAGTATAATTTTTAAGTGGTTTAACAAAATAGTTGATGACCCCGTTCTATTGTTTTCAGAGATCTTATTTTGTAAGGTACCTATTTAAACTTAAAACTCAACTGTAATATTTAGGGATATTTAGGCTTGTAAAGCTCTTCACAGTGGGGCCCCTACATACCTCTCTCAGTCATACCTGTTTCTCTTCCTTTCTCCTTCCCATATATCCTGTATACTAGAGCAGTGAATTCTCACATATTCATGAAACATGAGTGTAATTACAGTTGATGAATTGTTACTAATCGAGATAAAATATCAGAATTTGTAAATGATATACTTTTGTCTAAATTCAGAATATCCCTAGTCACCAGCACTCACTTCTATTCTAATTTGCTTCCTAAATGAATGACGGGAGAGAGCATATATCACCTGATATGTGTGTAAGGCAGAATAAGTGAAGTTGAGGACAACTGCTTGCCCCAGGTGACTTAATTGGATTCCCCTGAAACAAGATACTTTCTCATTTCTGTCCTTTGCATTGCCCTCTCCTCTACCCATAATTTCCCTCATCTCAGTTATCCAACTGTTGAGTGCCTGTGCATCCTTCAAGACTCAGCCTCGGTTTCACCTCCTTTATGGGGCCATCCATAATCTTTTTCTGTGGCCTTTCTTTTACCTGGTCAAAGTTTAAGCAATCTATGTTTCCTTAACTGTGCAGATCTCTGTTACAGCACCATTGTTGTCTTCTTTATCCCTATAAGTTCCCTAACTCCTAGACTATGTGCTTTTTGCAAATGAGGACTATGAATTGTTCATTTTTCACTTTCCCAGATCTTAACTTAAGGTCGGACACAGTAGGGCTCTCAGCTATACCTCAGAGGAACCAAAGAAGTTGAACAGCCATTGACCTTTGTCTGTCATTTTTCTCTTGTTTCCTCACCCTGAATTGTATCACATGATGTTGGTTCTGTTGAGATGATGGGAACAAGTACTAACTAAAAGGGAGCCATATGCTGACCAGTTTGGGGTTGAGAGAATGAGTCACTGGAGAAGCTGTAATTCCTGGGAGGTAGAAGTGGCTAAAGTAGAGAAAGAACCTTGAGAAGTTAGCAAGATGACACCAGCTTTCTATTTTTCTTTTTACTTCTTGGCATGATTTCCACCTTCCTTCCTTTCCATATGTCCAGCCTGTTCCCATATATTGACATGGACACATACCTCAACCCCACTCCACATATTCACAAGTCTCATTGACTTGAACCCTGGGACATGTCAACTCTGTGCCACAGCCAACCTTCAAGTCAAACAACTGGTCTCAAATAGCCAACAGTTAGTTAGAAAATGAGATACCCACATTAACATGTAAAAAAACTCCATGTGTATGATGACTGTAAGAAAAGTGTGATGGCTCTTTTAATTGCTCTAAAAGTCAGGACCTTATCTTACATTCTTACTCAAAAGGCATTTAATCTCAAGTCAGATGTTCTGACCCTTAAAGCTAAAGGTATGCACCTCAGGACTGTTATTTGTTCATTGTTATTACTGATTTCACAGTTTTCCTAGTATATTTGAATGCATTATTGAATCTTGCAAACATAGATGTCAGTTCCTTTAATAAAAAGATCAAATAGTAAGTTCCAGGATGACGTGCACTGTGTGACTGTGTTTGTTCATGTTCTGTAGTGGTCGTACCGCGAGCGGAAGTGCTGACCGCATCCAGAAGTTGCGGAAGGAGTATTATCAGGCTCGAAGGGAAGGTTTTACATCATATGAGGACGACGAAGGAAGATCAAGGCCATGTGATTATGACCTTCACTGGGTAAGCCCATGACTGATTCCAATTATTTAGTTCATCTTTACCGAGATAGTTTAGAGCAGAAGAACATGGCCAAGGATGTTCTATATATATCAAGTTATATTTAGGTTACCCCAACCACAGCCATCCTCTCCCACAGAAGTTGCTCACATCAATCAAACCACACTAATGCACAGTAGTTTATTTTAATTGCTCTCATATTTACTCCCCTTTGGACATGTATACAACTTGGGATGGAGCAGATGTTTGCTGTTTTAAAGAGGACAAGGAATCTTTGTCATCATGTACTGAGCCTTATTCCTTGACCTCCATCTCTTGGGTCTCAGACATCTGTGCAAGCGTTAATGGAACATACAACGTAAGTCATTTCGCCTTTGGAAAATGGTTATTAGAAGTAAATTTCAGAAGGGTTATCTTCAGAGATATCAATTTTTTTGTATATTGCATCTGAACAGTTCACATTTTGCTGATCTTACCAGACAAAAATCATTTTCTTTTGAGATAAGGGCAGTTTTTGTATTAGAGGATTCTCCTTGCCAATCTTTCAACATCTCGGAACAGAAAAGAATATCGTGACCTCTAAAGAGATAACCTTTGGTTTTTTTTCAGGATAGCATGATTCATTCTCCTGTCTTTTTCAAGAAGGCAGGGCTGTACTTACAAAGTACATTTGACTCTTGAGCATCCACAAAAATGCCCCGGAGGGGGGTGTTTAGAGTTTGATTAAAAGTACATATCAAACACTTAGACTAGTGCCTGACACTGAGTTTTGGTATTCAATAAATGCTAGCTGTCGTTACTAGCATTATTGTTGGAGCAGAGCTGTCTGTGGTCATGGTCTCTCTGTGAGTCAGCCCTTACTCACCCTCTTTGATGATTACTGCCTTCTACTACAATTTTTAGTGCTTTTTTTGAGGGCCATGTAAGGAACTCTCTTATCCCCGGTGGCCAGTAAAGTCACCAGTTCTTTTGGAGGGCAAATCTATTTAAAGGAAGATTTCTTTCCTGACTTTCACACTTACATTTATGCTCACAAGGTCAGGGTTGGGAGAATGAAGCCCAGTGACTGAGCTGATGTGCTCGAGTTTTCACTTCAGTGCAGTGGCATCTCGTGCGTGACACTTAGCATGTCACACTGCTGTTTAAAAGTCAGTCTCAGGCCTGACCTGTGGTGGCGCAGTGGATAAAGCGTCAACCTGGAAATGCTGAGGTGGCCGGTTCGAAACCCTGGGCTTGCCTGGTCAAGGCACATATGGGAGTTGATGCTTCCAGCTCCTCCCCCCTTCTCTCTCTCTGTCTCTCCCTCTCCTCTCTAAAATGAACAAATTAAAAGTCAGTCTCAGCATTCACCACTGCTGGGCAGAGCAACTGAAATTCCTCAGCCCAGTGGGTTCTTCCAACTATGATAGATTTTTAAAAAATTCAGAAATGCATAGTAAGGATTGGCAGCCTCCAATCAAATGTCTTCAGCCTATTCCAGAGATAGGCATCCTGTGAGTTTCGGTCAAAACAAACAGCTACTTGTTGGTTTTATTACAGATGTTTAGATTAAACAAAATGGCATTAGCAGTGGTGAGGCAACTGGTCACTTGAATTCTTAGTAACAGGAGAAAACAATTTCTACAGAATAGCAATGTGGATAACAATTCACTTCATTTCGAATTTAATTGAGACCAACTTGCTGACTTTCATGAGAAACTCTGGCCCCTCAATTAAACAAACAAGCAATAAAATGAAGGGAAATAGTTTCCCCCATCACCAAGCCAGCACACCATATCCAGTGCAGTGAAAAGTCCTCCATCTCAAAACCACTATGAGCAAAATAAGACAAGTAATTTTGGAGCAAGTGGTCCTGCTCTTTTTACTTTTTAGACCTTATTTTATATGATCTGTTTATATCAAGCTGAAAAGATGAAAATGCTTAACCTTCACGAGACTTAAAGTTTTCTCAGACTTCACCAAACCTGAGCTTGATAACTGCATACTTGGGCCCTTCCTATCTTAATAATTCTGTTTTTGTGCCAGGCAAACGTATAACTAGACAAGCTAGTGAGTAAAGAAGTATCTCTATTTTAATTTGTTTCCCATGCTCGGGTGTGTTGAGCATTGCCAAATGTGACTGAATTTATGCTTCCCAGACAATTGGGAACTAGGGCTTCCCAAAGGGATGCTTGGGAAATGCTCTGTCATAAAAGACGAGAGCTCTTTGTCATCGCCTGAGATACTCCAAACCAGGGATTAGAATCTCAGCATCCTTTCCTGTCCTCTCCCCAAGCCAAGGAAAAACACTAGTATCTTTTGTCCAGCATAGGCCTGAGAAATCGCACTGTTGTCTTGCTACTTTTGGAGAGACCTAGGAAAGCAAGTTTAGAAAGTTAACATTTCATTCCTGTGAGTCCGCCAGACCCAACAAGGCAACTTTTATGAATGAGATGGGTGTTCCCTAGATCATGCTGGTCTTCAGCATCATGTGTTAAAATAAAATCTAATCAACAGTCCATGAGGGGAAGTGTGGGGCCCAAGAAGGGGTGCTTCTCCACGTAGTGGTCCAGATTGCTGACCTACAATACTAACATTAGAGCATTAGTGACAATCACTTCAGTAACCACCAATGTAATTCGGCTTCTCTAACAAGATCATTACGTGAACCAGCGTCATCAAAAAATAATTTCCTGGACTCAGATCTCCTCAAGTCCAGTACTTCACTGAGAGATCCAACTAATATTCTCCAGAGCCACATTATACTGGGGAACTTATGAACAATCGAGAAGGAAGTTAGGAAAATAAGTCACCCAATAACTACATTTAAACTAGTTTTAAAATAGGCCAGAAAGAATGTAAGAAAGCTCACAAAAGTCTTCAAAGCCAAAATGATGACCATAATCACTTGATTATGATCTATGATTATTTTTTTTAAAAGAAAATATATTCTTATCAATGAGACTAATGGTCTTTCTTTGGCTGGCCTTGGGCTTTCTGGATCTTCCCAGGCCATCTTGTTGGTGGTTCTCTCCATTATCACACCTGCTCAGGGCCTGAAGCTGAAGACCTTTCCCCTATTCTCTTGGATTCTCACTTGCTCTGACATCATTCTCTTTTCTCTATGTCAACTATTCCATTTTAACAAATACTTGCTTTGACTTAGTGCAGACCATGTACTGGTAACAAGGATATATATAGTATCTCTACCTTGGTGGAACTCACAATCTATCCAGGAATAATGCAGACATCTAAGCCTCAACAGAAAAGGACAATAATATATGTGAGAAAGGCTATCACACAGGAGGTATTAGCTTCTAAGTGAGCTCAGAGAAATCGCAGTGCATTCTGTTGGAAGCAGGATGTGCAGTTAGGAGCTAGGAGAGCTCAGAGACCGCATGAGAGTGGCCTCAGCAGATGTACTTTGTTCTGTTTCTCTCAGATTTAGTGTTTTTCGTTTCCCCTGAGGAGCTCCTGATTTATTCCCTTTATTTGTGTTTAAATTGGTGAATACACACAGATTGCAAGATTTGTAAATATGAACATGAGACCTTAAAAATCTTTTCAGCCGGTCTGTTTTGTAACTGTTTTCCCAACTAGGCTCTGAAAAGTTGTAAGGAACAAATTGAGAGAATTTCAGTGACTGCAAGTGAAAAGGCCTGGTGAGTTTTTACAGGCCCAATTAAGTGAGCAAGATGTGCTAGCTGCGAAGTGTTCACATTTTCCAAAAGAAAACATAATATCTGTTATCTGCTGGTATTTTATTTTCTGTAAAACTTAAGACTGGCACAGTCCTCTGGCAATAATCTGGGTTGGTTTTATTTGTTTGTTTTGTTTTGTTTTTAGGAGATAAAGATTATCTGCTTATTTAACATGAATATCCTATAAGTAATCTCGAAAATGAGATGGCTCTAGAGTTTTCTAAAAACATTAGTACCTTTATTATTGTCTTTTTTATAGTGCTGCATGGAATATGTCATACATCTTCCTGGCTTTTTTTTTTTCCTAACTCTTTAACTAAATTAGAAGAATGTTTATCTAAAGAAGAGGTGAGTAGGCACATGGATGGGAAGGAGATATGCTAGTTTCCACTGTCATAAAAGAATGGTGATTTATCTTTCTGGCAAAGGGGATTGATTCAGGAAGGTGACGGTTGGGCGAGTAAATGAAAACACTCTGAAAGATTTGTTCACCCTGTTATGAAGATGGTCTAGGACCCAACCTAAGTGAGCATTCTTGGCAGCTGTCTGTACGATGAAAGACGCATCCGGTGAATTGTGCAGTCAGAGGAAAGGGAGAACTAGATGCTGAGATCATGCTAACCATCTTGAGAAAAAGATTTAGGGTGGAATGTGTAATAGCCACAGAAATATAAAAACCATCAGAACATTATTTTCTGTTCATTGATTGCTTTCTCATATGTGCCTTGACCGTGGGCCTTCAGCAGACCGAGTAACCCCTTGCTCAAGCCAACGACTTTAGGTCCAAGCTGGTGAGCTTTGCTCAAACCAGATGAGCCCATGCTCAAGTTGGTGACCTCAGGGTCTCGAACCTGGGTCCTCTGCATACCAGGAGGACACTCTATCCACTGTGCCACCACCTGATCAGAACATTTTCTAAAAATGAGAAGTAAGAGAAATGAGCTCCTGCTGTCAGTGGGCCAATACAAGAAAATTGAGACTAGACTGAATTGTCCTTTGCTCCTTAATGGCATCTAATTAAAACTAAGGGCATTGATAAACAACCTTTGATTAGTCAATGGCTCTTAAATTACGAAGAGCAGGAACCTAATTCAAACCGGCCTGAGCTAAAAAGGAAATGTTCTTAGCTTCCATGACTTTAAAGGCCATTGGCACATCTAACTTCAGGCAAAGCTGAATCCATCTCCTACAGTCAGGCCATGAGGAGTCTTCCTGCATCTCTCAGTTCTGTTATTCTCAAGTAGACACAGTGGTGGGATTCAGACGATTCACACCGGTTCCGCAGGACAGATACTTAATATTTTGTTGAGTTTGGTGAACCGGTTGTTAAAATGATACTTGTAATCAGGATTGTCTCTAAGGTGGGCACCTGGACAGCTGCCCAGTGTGGAAATCACAAATTTACATTTCTTACTCTTTTTTAACGCTCATCTGCACAACAGTATATTGTAAGTGCCAGCAGTATTGTTCATTCCATCCATAGGTGAAAAAAATTTGATGGAACTATGATTATAATATTTATTTATTCATTTCATAAAACTCATTATACCTTTGATGAAATGCTACATTTTAATTCCCTCACATTTGTTACTTCGGTAAATAAACAAAGAATGTAAAGAGAAAAAGTGCAACCAGGGGGTGACAAACTGTCGTTGGAACTATCTTAAATAACAGTTTTATTGGGTTTTTTGCCAGGTATTTTGTAATATATTTCCATTAATATTTTAAAACTTTTTCTTATAGTATAATTAGTTTTGTGTACCTCTTTTATTGTACTTAAGTATTAAATGAATGAAATAATAAATTACCTTTCAGTATATTTTCTTTTATAGTGATTAGGGCAGAGAACCGGTTGTTAAATTATTTGAATCTCATCACTGGGTAGACACCATAAAACTAATGATTATTATATAACAACTGTATTGCAATTTAAAAATGTATTTAAATATTTAAAATATGGAATGAAGTAAAGAATTAGAGTCATCAAATGTATGCATCCAGAAACTGTTGTCATGTGGCTCTGACCAAAAGCCCTCTGCAGATACAGACGGCTTAATCAGTCGATGAGCCCTCTCGAGCTCCATAAACATTTCCTTCCAGTGTGTCTCTCCATCAACAGATTGAAATAGCTGACTTCCTAAAATAGCTGAATTGAGGAGCAGAGGAGTTTCCAAGACAGGAAAAATATATTCACTGTGTCCATAAATTAGGTAGATTTTAAGGTTTAATTGAACTTGATTAAGAGTCACTTGAAGAGTTGGGACTTACCTAGATTTTAGGAAGTAGTGAAAATTTGAGGAAAGAAGACAAAAATAAACTGCAGGGTTTTGTTTTGTTTTGGTGTTTTTTGTTTTGGTTGATAGTTTTAGTTCATTGATATTTCAATGTGGATTTCACAGGAACATGCTGACATATTAGCTACAAGGGAGAAGATTGTGTGAGTGAATCTCTAGCATGCAGAAATTCATTCTGAAAGGAGGCAGCATGTTTATAGGCGATCCCCAACATAGATATAAACTGTGTTTCAGAATCCCATTTAGAAACTGTCAATTTGGAACTGGGAGTAGTTTTCCATAGGAAAAAAATTTATTGATGTAAGGTTCCAGACCAGCCTACAAAAACCCACTGAAATTCAATAACCTGTGCTAATCATAGCACAGTAACCTGGGAGCAGGAGCTGGGAGCCTTCTGAGCCAAGAGGAGAAAGAAATTCCCTTCTCACCTCTTTCCTTCATACACTCTTGAGTGTTCTCTAGCCCCTTCCTATTTACCAGTCCTTAAGAGTGTCTCCCCAGGTTTCCTTCCCCATAATCACCCTATGTTCCGATCATGGCAGACCACTTAAGCCCACCCTTTCCCCCAAAGTGCTCAGGAGTCCAGAGTTACCTCTCTGCCCCATCCTCCATCAAAGTTGCCACTCTCTCAGTGCAGTTCATCTCACAGGGGAAGGTGGAAACTGACCCATAAAGGTCCTTAACACTCCCTGAGAGACTTCTCTGATTAAGGAAGACATTTGATTAACCTAAGTGCAAAATTAGGTCCTTCGGAAGTCTGTGAGAATGGAGTAGGAGAGGAGCTAATGAAATCTACCCCTAGGAGCTGTCCTTTCATGAAACAGAGGAGGGCGTGTGGCCATTAGGTCTTCTTCTTGATGTCTTGTGGCTACTCTACAGCCTGAATTTTCTCCAGCATTGTTCTTCTATACAGAGCCCACGTCCCCAGATCTCCCAGTGTGGCGGAGCAGGCAATGATCTGATCCTAAGAGTGGTACTGGTTTCTCCTGCAAACTGGCCTTCATGTCCCCAAAGGAAGCCTCTTGTTCTTTGTTGCCCATGAGCAGTTTGCTACAAGGAACATGGACTATGACTCCTCAGTCAGTCAGTGCTATCTGAAAGTTGCCCTGAAGACAAATATTCTAAACTGCTCTTGTCTTCCTGTCCAGTCTTTCTAAACCCACAGATGACTTTCATTTTAAATATAATAATGTGGTGGGTCTGGTAAGCATTTTAACATAATGTGTGGGGCACAGACTCTGAGGCTGTACTGCCTACATTCCCATCCAGCTCCACTACTTACTAACTGGGAATTTGGACATTTTATTTAACCTCCCAGTTGCCTTTAAAATTGGTATCAGTATTATGATAATTAAGTGATTACTACATGTAGAGCACTTAGAATTTTGTCTAGCATGTAGCAAATGTTCAATAAATGTGAGGAGTTTAAGTAGTACACACACTGAGGTGTTTAGAGCTAATACGTTCCATTAGCCAGAAACCATTTTATCTTAGTCATTATTGGAGCTTAATTACTATGTCTTCAGGCATTATACAGCACACAAAGCATATGGGAGGTCTTCCAGTTCCACTCACTCTGGTGACCACAGAGGTGGCCACAAGTCCCTTCAGGTAGCGACTATCAGGCCTGGTTGTAAGGCACTTTTGGCCAAGTCCCTTGGTCAAAAGGTCAATATCTATTTCCCTCTCTCCCTCACACAACATTTTCCTTCAAATGTGCACTCCTTTCATCCCTGACCCTAAGGTCACACCTAATCCTTTTAATGGCCTTATGCTAAAATCAAAGACCAAAGACCAGGAGAAAGCCGTTGCTTGTAGCTCCACCAAACCCCAAAGCAGAGAAATACCAGGGGCTAGCTAAGGTCCTAAAATAGAAGGGAGAGGGAAATACAAAGAGAGTATTTGCAAAATATTTACTCAATAAATGATGCTACAGTCAGATGAGTAGCAACAATGGCATCTTTACCCAGCGCTGACTCTACCAGATACTGTGTAAATACCCGATATTCAATTAATCCAGACAACAATTCCATGAGGTAGTTGTAGCTCTAATCCTAGCTACAGATCAGAAAACTAAGGTTCTAAGACTTTGCACCATAGTCACACAATCATTAGCAAAGCTGATTTTCTCATTTGTGCTAATGTGTGCCTGGTGGGGACACAAAGAAAAGTGGCTCTGTGGCCACTGTTTAGGTACTTTCTTTTACATGAGAAGTTTGAAAGAAAGTGGATCTCTGATCATTCATTTATAAACACTATAAAAACTGTTTTCTGTCTCTGATGAACTACTCTTTAATTATCACTCATAATTTGTTTCTTTAACCCCATAGTATTGAACCAAAAACAGGTTCTGGTATCGTTTCATCAGTTCTCTAAAAGTCGAAATGAAATCATTCTTTTTATGCTCTAAGCAAATAAGTTAGCCTGTCTTTGGCTCAAACCCAATTGAAATACCAAAAAGCAGAAAACAAAAGTTCAGAACCACATTATTTTTCCATTGTATGTCAAAAAACCCTATACTGTACTTACATTAGAGAAAAAAGAGAACTCTTTCTGCTTCTAATGAGCAATTAATTCCAGCTCAGAATGTCAAGTTTAGAATAGGTTAACTTCCCCCAAACCACAACCGTTTGTGTTGGATCATGAAACCCAAAATTACAACTTCTATAAGAATCACATTCTTTTCTTCAACTGCAATGAGAGAAATGACAATTTTATGTAATACAGGAAAAACCATAGCAGAGACTCCTATGAATTCCAGATTCCCTAAACTAGTCTAAAGCTGTTTAAAATCAGTTGGATACATTTTATTTTAGCAGAGCCCAAACATGCTGAAATAAACTTTAGGTACTAAATTTTTTAAATGAAGATGTTGGGAGTAAAGGATACAAGAACCCACTTACTAGCATTTATAACACATGAACCACTTAACCATGAGTACAGTTAAAACTCTATGTGAACCGTATTTGTGTTCAGATTTTGTAACCCAGAACATCTCTTCCACAGCCTCCCAATATAACCAACCAATCAGGTCACTGTAGCGGCCATCTTGTTCTTTCAGTTTAAGGACATTTTTGACTCACAGTCATTATGAAATTTAACATCTTTTGGTTCTTATTAACTAGTAACTAGCCTGGTATTATGATGAGAAAAAGAAAACACACAGAAAGCTCTCCTCTGAAACAGGACAAATACTGAAATCAAAGAAACCCCTAAAATAATAATAATAACCACTACAGCAATACTGGAATTGCCTTTCTGCACCAGAAGAAGGACCGTTTTTGAATACAAATGTAATGACACATACCAGAGTCTGCAATTTTACAGCCCTCCTATGAATCTCATTAATTTCTCTGCGCTTTATTCCGAACCTTGAAATCGCAGTGCTAATTTTCAGAGCGTTTATGAGAAAGTGCAAAAGGTGATGCCACTAATTTCAGCTAGGCTGACAGGAAAACTTTCCATTTATTCAAGTAAATGATCTAAGAAGAAAGGGTATAATATTGTTATTATCAACAATTGAGAAATTGTTTCTTTTCTGTTTTCCAGATAAGACTTTCATAAAGTAATGGAGTTCTCAGGTTTTATCTTTATGAAGCTTTCTTCAAATGATTTAGTTCATTCTATGCCATCTTTCATTCAGCCTGTTCCCAGTGATAGCTTCATCTCTTACATGGCAATGCCTCATGGTACCTGAGGGAAATAGATTCTTCACGATCATTCATTCCTTTGTTGGTTTATTGGTTCACTGAATACTTGACAATTTATACATAAGTGTTCATCAAACCCAACAATGGATCAACACTTATCAACAAGAAGGAGAATGTCATTAATGTGTGTGTATGTATGTGTGTGTGTGAAGATACAATGTTTTGCAGTTACTCCTTTAAAAAAACAGTAAGAAATGTTATATGAGAAAGACATTCCCTGTCGTGATCTGATATCTTTTCTCTGATGAACCTTCTGGCTCACTCTACAATAATGGATACCCCCCCAAACATTGTGGCGATATCTCAATTATTCAGTTTTATTATTTTTACATCATCACAATTGTTAAGGGTCCCAGATTGTTTCTGAATGGCAATTCTATTTTAATTGTAATTTTTATATGTAAGAGCTACTTTTTGTCATGTATTTAGTATGAACCAGGTTTCCTGTTTTCCAAGCAATTCCCTTTATAGTACTTTTCCGGGTTTAAATGGTCAGGAAGCACTTCAGCTGCAATGTGCATGTGTGTGTGTGGTTGTTAGGGAATCAGAGACTCACATTCCAGAAGATGGGATCATGGTCTCCCAATTAATGTGAATGATGTCAGGAAAAAATCTTTTGACACTGTACTTAAATTGGTGATTGAGTAAAGAATGCTATGGGATCTATGAGTTTGTGGTTTACATGTGGTCCTAGAACTATTTAAAGTTTTTCTAATTTGAGAAAATGGGTAATGTTCTCCTTTCTCTACATATCGATACATATATGTTAGATTAAAAACAATCTAATCCTGCCTGACCAGGTGGCACAGTGGATAGAGCGTCGGACTGGGATGCAGAGGACCCAGGTTCGAGACCCTGAGGTTGCCAGCTTGAGCATGGGCTCATCTGGTTTGAGCAAGGCTCATCAGCTTGAGCCCAAAGTCACTGGCTCAAGCAAGGGCACTCAGTCTGCTATAGCCGCCAGGTCAAGGCACATATGAGAAAGCAATCAATGAACAACTTAGGTGCCGCAACAAAGAATTGGTGTTTCTCATCTCTCTCCCTTCCTCCCTGTCCCTATCTGTCCTTCTCTCTGACACTCTCTGTCTCTGTCACACACACACACACACACACACACACACACACACACACTCACAAGCTAATCCTTGTTTGACCAGTGGTGGCACAGTGGATAGAGGGTTGACTTGGGATGCTGAGGTACCAGGTTCAAAACCTGGCTTTTAGCGTAGGCTCACAAGCCTGAGCACAAGGTCACTGTCTGGAGCGTGGGATCATTGACATGATCCCATGGTCACTAGCTTGAACCCAAAGGTCACTGACTTGAAGCCCAAGGTCACTTTTGAACCGAAGGTTGCTGGCTTGAGCAAAGGGTCACTGGCTCGGCTGGAATCCTCTACCCCCATCAAGGCACATGTGAGAAGCAATCAATGAACAACTGAAGTGCCACATCTACAAGCTGATGCTTCTCATCTCTCTCCCTTTCTCTCTCTTTCTCTTTCTCTCTCGCTTAAAACAACAACAACAAAAAAACAAATACAATGAAGAGGGAATAAAAAGATGACAAGAAAAAAGGGGAAAAATGACATTTTGTTTCAAGCATTCAAAATTTCTACTATATTGATTTACAAATTTAATTTATCAAAAATTTGAATACCATCTCAATTAGAAGCTCTTAGGACTTTTCTAAATTTCTTGAAGATTAGTATCTCCAAAGTAAGAAGAAAATCTGTTAATGTCATATCATCAATTAAGGAGAAGAATAAAGCCATCGTTTTCATTTATGTTGTGTCACTTTGGCCCCAGGATTAAAGAACAAAATTTCAAAGCATATGGTGTATTCACTTATTAATTCCTTAGACCTTTATTTGGTGTCACCTTTGTACCAGAAATTTATTTGACTCTGAGATTTTAAAAGTAATAAGGAGTTCATGTCTGGTGGGAAAGGCAGACAGGAAACATAATTTAAAATATAATGAGATATTTAGAAATAATTGTACAGAAAAAAAGTGATAATACATAGAAAAGAGAATATGAGAAAAAATAAACTAACCAAGAATTAATAAGATAGAATTGCTTTTATCCTTGTAAAGTTTCCCCTTGTGTGTTCACTTGCCTTTTCTCTTTTCTGCATTTAGGGCATTTTAGGGCACTATGCTACTCCAATTGCCCTTTATAATTTTTAAGCAAATATAAGGTGGCTTTTAGTATATGTTTTGTGATGATACTTTTCTCCAGGTTCAACCTCTCATTTTGAGGTTTTGAACATTTGTGCATCCCGTCTGACCCTGTTACTGATTGAGATCTGCCCTAGGGGTTAATTTTTCAATGTGTGTGCTAAAACTCATTAAGATGATCATAAAATTAATTAGTTAGTCACAGCCTTGGCCAGTTGGCTCAGTGGTAGAGTGTTGGTCCAGCCTTTGGATATCCTGGGTTTGATTCCTGATCAGGGCACACAGGAAAAGTGCTCATCTGCCTCTCTATCTCTCCCCTCTCGCTTCTCTCTCTCTCTTTCCCTCCTGCAGCCATGGCTCAATTGGAGTGAGTTGGCCCCAGCTGCTGAGATTGGTTCCATGCTCCACCTCAGGCACTAAGAAGAGCTTGGTTGCCAAGCAATGAAACAGTGACCCAGATGGGCAGGGCATCACCCCCTGGTGGGTTTGCCAGGTGGATCCTGGTCAGGGTGCATGCAGGAGTCTGCCTCTGCCTCTCTTTCTCTCACTGATAAAAAAGAAAAAAAAATAGTCACAACTGACACGTTTAAAGATGAATAGACTAGAATAGAATAGAATAGCAAGTAGCAAATATAAGTATTGATTGCTGACAATTTTATATTATAGCCAATGCATATGCACATACACATATGTACTAGGATATATGTATGTAAACTATATTTCTTCCTGTAGGTTGAATAACTCTAGTCTAGACTTTAAATTCCATATCTGATTTGTATACCATTTCATTTGCAAGGACTCACGTGTTTCTGGGGGCTCCAAATTTTTTATGAATAAATGTTGAATACAGCCTATTTGAAACATGTAGTGACTGGCACAGAGTTTGCTTTTCCTGATTATATCCATATATCGATACAGATCTACATATTTACTGATATATAAAGATAGATATGTGTACAATTTGCTTGTATTTTAATGAATTTTAGTTTAGCAGTCAGTGGTTTCTGTAGCCAAATAAACATATTCAAAGAGGTTAAAATGATATAGCCAGGCATATTTTAAAGACCAAGTCGACATAGCTGACATACACTAGTCTTTCTTTTTTTCCTGGAATCACTATTTTTTTCTTTTACACTTAAAATTTTTTATTATAAATGTAATACATGGCACTGTAAAATAATTTAGATAATTGCTAAAAAGTCTTAAATCAAAAATTTAAATCATCTGTTATCTGATCACACAATAAATGAACACTGTGGCCCTGGCCAGTTAGCTCAGTCGGTTAGAGCATCATCCTGAAATGCCAAGGTTGTGGGTTTCATATGTCAGGGCACATATAAAAAGCAGCCAATGAATGCGCAACTAAGTGGAACAACAAATGAATGCTTCTCACTCTCACTCTTCTCTCTGCCTCTCTGAAATCAATCAATTTTTTAAAATAAACGAATACTGTTTATTTTGAATGTATTTTCTTTTCTATAAACATATGCACATACATGCATGTCATATGTAGTAATTTAATTGATATCTTACAGAATATGCTGTTATTTAAGCTATTTTTTTCACTTTTTATTATATTGTGAGTATTCTCATGTCATTAAATAATTTTCAAAAATGTGAATTTAATGTTGAATTCACAGTATTTCTAGAAATAATATTTAGTAATTGATTAATCACTTCATCATTGTTGGATGTTTAAATTATTTTCATCATTTCTTATCATAAGTAATGATGTAATAATTAGCATTATAAAAAAATCTTTGCACTCTTATGTTACTTCTTTATCATAAATCAATATGACACTATTTAATATGAGGATATGAAAAGAATTTAAATTAATACCCAACTTGTCTCGAGAAAAGTTGATAAGTTTATATTCTCTTTAGCAGCATATTCATTAATATAGTCAACAAATATTGATATTAATAGTCTGTGCTATACAGGTTTTGTAGCAGCCCTATTAAAACTTTTTATTTTTCTTAGTTTTTCCAAATTTGATAGCAAATATCCTTTATTGTATATTCATTAAATTATAACTGAGATTGAGCATTTTATGTTTTTATTGTTCATGTGTATGTCTTCTCTCTATGAATTTTCTATTTTTTCTGTTACAATGCTTGCCTTTCTCTCTCCTGAGTGGTAAATGTTCTTGATATAGAAGTCAAATCAGGCAGACTTTTCCAACTTTGTCAATTCTTAACTTTATGATAGTTTAGAGAGAAAGAAGCTTTTACTTTTGTGTAAACAAACCAGAGGTTTTTGTTGGTTTTCCCAAATGGCATTTAAACATCTATCACGATGATCGCATGATTTTTCTTATTTTTCTATTAATGTGGTGATTTATATTAATAGAGTTTCTAATATTGAATAGCCTTTGCAGTTCTGAAAAATATAAATCTATACTCACATGCTATCTGTTTTTCTTTTAAGATAGAGCTAGGCATGGATTACTGATATTTCTATTGTGATTTTGTATCTATATTTATAAGTGAATAATTATCTAAGCTTTTTTTTAACCTGAGCAGTTTTACATAGAAGGGTTATATGACCTTTGTAAAAATGATTTAAGTAGCTTTTAGTCTCTTTCTATGCTTTGTAACAATTTCTATACTCTAAAAATTATCTCTTCATCAAGATTTAAAATAACTCATCCATAAAACCATCTAGCCTGCTGCTTTTTTTGTTGGTAATTCTTTGACATCTTTTTCAACTTTTACCATAGATAAAGATCTTTGGAAAAGAATTTTCCTCTTGTACTAAATTTTAGAAATTTTTTTTTATAAAATTATTAATTACATTGAGATTTTCAACCTTTAAGTATATTTTTTTTACCAGTTACTATATTTAATAATTGTTTCTCTGTTCTAATACATTTATTTTCACTTCATTAACTTGTTCTCTTTTTTTTTTTTTTTTTTTCATTTTTTTTTTTGTTTTTTTTTTTTTTCATTTTTCTGAAGCTGGAAACGGGTAGAGACAGTCAGACAGACTCCCGCATGCGCCCGACCGGGATCCACCCGGCACGCCCACCAGGGGCGGTGCTCTGCCCCCCAGGGGGCGATGCTCTGCCCATCCTGGGCGTCGCCATATTGCGACCAGAGCCACTCTAGTGCCTGAGGCAGAGGCCACAGAGCCATGCCCAGCGCCCGGGCCATCTCTGCTCCAATGGAGCCTTGGCTGCGGGAGGGGAAGAGAGAGACAGAGAGGAAAGCGCGGCGGAGGGGTGGAGAAGCAAATGGGCGCTTCTCCTATGTGCCCTGGCCGGGAATCGAACCCGGGTCCTCCGCACGCTAGGCCGACGCTCTACCGCTGAGCCAACCGGCCAGGGCAACTTGTTCTCTTAACTTAAGAAGAGATAAAGCAAACTTTAAAAATTATTTTTAATTTAATTATTTAGCCTATTTATTTCAATTACTTTTTCAACCTGTTTAATAACAATATAATTTAAGTCAATGAGTTTGCTTTTAAATTTAGCTTTAGATACTTCTGGAAGTGTTACTATCTTAATGTTCTTATTTTTCTTCTTATTCTGAAATTAAAGAGTTTACTTCTTTTTTGAGCTCAAATAACTTATACGATCATTATTTTAATTTTTAAGAATTTAAGTCTATGCCTGACCAGGCGGTGGCGCAATGGATAGAGCGTCAGACTGGGATGCGGAAGACCAAGGTTCGAGACCCCAAGGTCATCAGCTTGAGCGCAGGCTCATCTGGTTTGAGCAAAAGCTCACCAGCTTGAAACCAAGGTTTCTGGCTTGAGCAAGGGGTTACTCGCTCTGCTGAAGGCCCACGGTCAAGGCACATATGAGAAAGCAATCAATGAACACCTAAGGTGTTGCAACGCACAACGAAAAACTAATGATTGATGCTTCTCATCTCTCTGTTCCTATCTGTCTGTCCCTGTCTATCCCTTTCTCTGACTCTCTCTCTGTCTATGAAAAAAAATAAAAGGCCTGTTAGGTGTTAGCTGTTTTTTTTTTTCTATTAACAAAGGAAAAAAAAAAGAATTTAAGTCTATTTAAAATTTTATTATTAACATACACATTTAATGCTTTGTAGTCAAGGACAGTGACTTTTGCAATTTGGGACAATTGTTAAAAGTTGTCATAATATATGTGATTTTTCATTTAAAGATTTAAATGAATACTAATAACTTTCCTGCATATGTTTATCATTTAATATATGTTTATTGAGTGCCTATTACAATGCAAGCACTATTAAGGTGCAGGGGATACAGCAGAGAAGAAAACACAAAAAAAAAATCTTTGCCTATGTTACTTGCACTGTGGTGTATAACATACCTGTATCCCTGTACTTCCTTAAATATAAGTCAACATAGTTGTTATACACACAATAAATGTATTAACAGCATTTCAGGAAAAGAGCAAAAAAAGAGATCACCACTTTAAATGTAAGCTTTTCTATTAAGAGCCATTGACAGTTCAAAACCCTGGGCTTGCCTGGTCAAGGCACATATGGGAGTTGATGCTTTCTGCTCCTCCCCCTTTCTCTCTCTTTGTCTTTCTGTCTCTCTCTCTCTTCTCTCTCTGTCTCCTCTCTCTAAAATGAATAAATAAAATCTAAAAAAAAAAAAGTTGATAAAATTAAAAAATATATACTAAGATCTTTTCAACATCCTCCTAATACTAAAAAAAAAAAAAAAAAGAGCCATTGCCATTTCACACAAGTGTAAGCATGATAAATGTATGTCCTGTAATTCATAAAATAATCTTATGAAATTAGATTGTTTCTTGACATTGTATAGATTTATTTATCATCTTGATCTGTCAAAGACAGATAAACATGAGGTGAAAGTCTCTATCTACTCTTTTTTATTCTGAGGCCTTTCCACATCATTTTTTATAGGTCTGTCTCTTGTAAAAGGTTGAATTATGACATTTGACTCATTCTGGGGCTTTTTCTTCCAAAGAAATATTTAACTTGTTTATATCTGTTATCATAACTGGCATTATTCTTTCTGTCTTTTGTTTTAGGCTTTCTCTTTTGTACACCTTTTTCTGTTTGCTATTTTTATCCCAAGTATTAGATTTTCTTTGATTATTTTATTTAGTAACCTTAATCATACTGACTTTACGAAAATGTTATCTTATTTTCTCTATCAAATTAAAAAAAATCTCTATTGAGCTCCTCCCATGTAAAAAGAAACAAATCTATAGGACTGCATGTTATCACAACTTTCCCTCATACTTTTAGCCGGCCATATTTTAGATCTGATCATGCTTTTAAGAAAGAATGTAGCCTCTGTTTTCATATTCTTTATGGGATATGTCTCCTGTCATCCAAAGACTGCTTTCAGTGGCTAGTGCCAGTTCTTTTTTATTGTGACATTACCATCCTTGAGTCCTTTATCTTGATTCCTCTCTAGGTTAATCTGCTTACTTTTTGAGTAATTTTATTTCAGGAAGGATATAGAGAGAGTATATTTCTAAATCCTTGAAGTCTGATAATATCCTCTCTATATAAATCTCAATTCATAACAATGCCTGGTGCTTTGAGGTATATAATAAATATTTGTTGGATAAATGACATACCTGCTTCCCAGGGTGTTTTTTTTTTTTTTTTCCTTAGAAATTCAATGGTATTTTGGTTTTAATATTGGTGAGAGAAAGAGATCTGAAGCTGGCCTGACTTTCCTTCTTTGTAAGTAACCTGTGTTCCCTCTCTGGGTCATATGGGATTCTTTCTGTATTCATGATATTCAAAATGTTCACCTGAATTAGTCTGGGTGTTGATCTCTTTTCATTCGTTTTGCCATATTTTTATTGAGTACTTTCTGTTAACAGCTTGGTGGTGGTTTCTTTCTGTTGTATAACTTGAAAGCATGGATTGTGTTCTTGAAACAAGATGGTTGAAGTTCCCTTGGTTCTCATCACCTTATACCTGACTGTAGACAGCCCAAATGGAAGGATGGGGTGGGGGTTGGGAGAGGGGGTACACTGAGGTCAATTCACACCTCCTGTTTTGAGATCCAGCAGCTTGAAAAGACAGGGAATCCAAATCCTCATCAATGCCTGGAAGACTTTGCGTCATTTTTTCAGATGGTTTCTCTGAAATCGATAACAAGGTGCCAGCTCTGTGTGCCCTGATTTCATTGGCCCTGGCTCTCCCACACTGGATTGCCTGTGGCTGTGTCCACCCTTCATCCCCACACTATTGCCCCGCAAACCAGGAGAGAGCACGCTCTATCTCTTAGATCTCTTCCTGCTATACCCTCCTCAGGAACCCCGGCTCTCCAGATGCATTCTTTAGAAAGCTGATGCTCCAGAGACAAGAGGAAGTCTGTGTTAGCTCATCACCAGCCCCATGGCCTCACCCCTCCAGATGGAAAGGTTGTCCCCTCTTCTGCCAGCTCCCCAGGAAGGCTGGTTGTAAGCTGGCACCATGGCACCCTTTCTAGCAGATACTCCGCGATGCCCGGCACGGGGCCAGTTTTTATCCATTTCATATGCTATGAGTCATTCCAGCCAGAACCTGAGAGATCAGTAGAAAATTGCCTGTGCCCATGTTGCTGTTGAATCCAGAATTCAATACCCATTTTAATACTTAAACTTTCTTCATGAAGGGATTTGTATGATGAATCACAGCAAGACCCAGGACAGTTTTATTGCATCACAAAGGCCATTTTTCTAGCCGCAGCTTATTCTTATTCACACACAGTAAAACAATGCCCGTCTAGTGGCATGATGGAAAGTCTGATGGCTTTATTTCCCCTCCTACACTGTGAACTCCTAATTTTTTTTAAATGGTCCTGCAAAAGTAAGACATGGGTAAAACTTCCAAATTGGTTGCCTTGCCATTTCAAGAAAAGGAGCTCTGCAAAATGTAGTAACAAAGCTGGTTTTTGGGTTGCAAGACAATGGAACTCCAGCAGGGCTAAGCTGAAAAGACCACAGAAATCCCGAGGGTTGACTTGTTGTGGGTTTTCTTGTTTACATTGAAGATGCAAAAAATAATTAGAATGTAATGCTAGGTGGTGCATAAATGCAATTACCTAGCACTATATAGAAGTTTTATTTTCTCTGCCAAGCTGCATTGTGATAATTGTTTAAAATGAGAAAGTACCTGCCACACACTTAGAGATACTGGGTGCATGACTTTATTAATTCCGAGATGGAGGTCTGCAGTGCAGATACTAATCTAATAACAGAACCGTGTTTACAAAACAATAGAAGATTCTCACTATGTGTTCAGAACAGTGTACATAAGACCCAGCATTATTGAAGGTTTGTCCTTTCTCACACTGAACTAATTAATTAATATTCACCCGTCATTTCTGGTGACAACTCTTATCTCAAAGAGAATTTCAGAAAGGGCTTGATTGCCTTCCTGCTCTCTGGCCCCTTCACCCCTGCAGTATAATTACTAGGGCTCCCAAGGGGCCAGGCTTTGTGCTCAGTCCTCCTAGGAGAGGACAGAATCCTTCTTTAAAAGTTCTCTTAGAATGGAGCCAGTCCTGCTCTGATTGTTATGCCCTCCTGTCTCTCAGGGTCTGGGCACCACCTCCTCGTGAGTCTCGGATTTCCATTGAGGCTGATCTCTCTGGTAACCCCAGAGCCCCAGGGTTAAAGTTCCTACTGGAATTCCCTGACCTGGATTGGTCATCCATTTGAACTCGATTCAACTGCTTGCCAACCTGACATGGACGATCTTGAACAGACTGTGTTTCACAGTTAGGTCTAAGCTCTCCTTGTCTGTCAGACCCATCTTCTCTCTCTACCCCATTGTGTATAGTCATGGCTACACCTGAGAGTTGGTTGCAGGGTAGGGGTGAGTGCTTCCCCCCCCACGCTGGTGCAGCTGTCTCTGCCCTGGCTCATTCAGTGGTTGCCTTTCTGTCTGCTAGGGATAAAACCTTAACTTCAAAGCTAAAAGTGTTGGTGGATGCAAAGCTCAGTCCAGTATTGCAAGGCAGAGTGCTATAAAAAGTGCTTGACTTTTAACATGTGTTTGCCTAAAATGTTGATCGGTGTGTACGCAGAAATGCTCCAGTCAGAAAGCCTGCAGGAGCTCACAGGCTTCAGTACCATCAGTATGATTCTCCAACTTGATAGCAAGCTCAGCTTTGATGTCAAATTGCTCATCTTCTGTTGATGGCACTTACTGCCTAGCCATATTTCCATTTTCAATTCGGAAGCAAACGTGACAGATGCCACATTCCACATTCCTACCTTTTTTAGTTCTAGTGAAGAAAATAATATAAGACGCTTAATTAATTGACAAGGAAAAAATTTTTTATGTACAAGATTACCCCTGAACTTTCTGCCTAATACTTTGTCTTCAATGATTATTGCGTTTTCGTAAAGTTTAAAATTCCTGAGGTCTGCAACCTGCAAAGCACAGCTTTGCACTTTTATTTCCTGGTGCTTAGAAATGCATCTGGGGCCAGCGTAGAGTGGGCAAGACCAGTCTTCATCAGTAATGAGTAGTGACTTAAGAGAACTTTAAATGAGTTTTATATTCATATGTCCACAACCCTTTTCCAGGTAAATTGTGTTCAGAAACACAAGTGTCCATTGAGACTCCCATTTGGTAAGTCAGATGAAAGCTTTGCAGCTATAAATAAAACAGCACAAGCATAGCACCATTACCAGACACGCGAGTGTAACTATAATGAAAGTTACCTTGAACAAATCAGTTCCCAGGATGGCATTCATTTCTTATTGATAAATATGCTTGATATAATGAAGTACAGCTTCCAAAAAGATAATGGAGCAGATAATTAAACAATCTATTTGGAAACATAAACACACACACTCATATCCACACATGGCAGGGAAACAAGAGGTACGGGTTAGCACAAATCTTGTCAAAACAACCTAATCTTCTGTAGAAGCATTTTTGGCCCCTGACAACAGAAAAAATGGAAAAGTCATTTTTTACTACAATAAGATACAATAGGATGTTTGATTCTGTAGTACGTGATCAACATCAGCAAAGGAGAAATGACTGGTGCTCTTACTTCTTTTATAAAAGTGGGTGACAGTTTTGGGGTGCTAAGGCCAGTCATCAATGTTTCAGTCTCAGGTGGCCACAGCATACTAAGTAGCCTTCGCTGTGACAGTAGCTGACCAGGGCAGTGAGAGATTGGGCTACCCCGGACTCCCTGGCAATATAAAACTTTCAGGAGGTTAGCCAGGAGACCCCTCCTGCCTCTGTTGCAATGTGTAAAAGCAGGTACAGGATGTACCCTTACCACAGTCTGTCTCCACCTCCACCTCCACCTCCACTTTCGTTCCACTTTTAGCTTCCCATAATGCTGTTGGTGTGGAGAGTCCACAATTGATCAATGTTTGTTGAATTGTATACCATTATCTCATGAAGAGAAGAATCAAGACACTTCCATAATCATCGTGAGAGTCACACATATGAAGGTCCTTCGATTATCATGCATAGGCCTCATCTCACTGCCCTTTTCAAGGAGCTGATGACTGTACGATGCCATCACAGATGAGTTGGTGGCTCTTGAGGAGAAATTCCTCGTGACTCATGATACACAGTGATTCTTACTTAGTCAGAGTCCCTCACAAACATCCAGTTACTACAATTGCCAGCCAATGGCCTACATGACTGATCCGGGAGACAGGTGAGATAGTGGCCCCACGAGCCATCCTACCAAAAGTTTATGACCACAGGTTGTATATCCACACTGCCGCAGTAACTTTGTGGAGTCTTCCCCAACCATTTCCTGTCGGCATCAGGAGGTAGAACTTAACCCTATCGGTGCCCTCACAGACCTTAGTCAAGCAAGATCTTGTGCACCTTTGAACCCGACATTGTGTTCAGCTTCATGCTGACTGCCTTGCCCTAGGCAGATGCTTACCAAATTGAATTCCTTTTTTGAAAAGGTTTTTCACTGATTTGAGAGAGAGAGAGAGAGAGGAAGGGAGGGACGTGGGAAGAGAGAAGCATCAACTCATTGTTCCGCTTAGTTGTTCCACGTGGTTCTGTGCTCATTGTTCTCATCTGTGCCCTGACCGAGGACCAAGCCCAGGACCTCTGCATACCAGGACAATGCTCTATCCACTAAGCCACCGGCCAGGGCCACCACATAGAATTCTTGATGGCCCACATGGGGAAACTGAGTCAGAGTCATATAGTAATCTCTGAAGACAAGGTGCAGACCTTTTGAAACCTGCCCTATGTTCTTGTTCCGTCTCTTCTCTCCAGGTCAGTGATGATACAGACTTAAATATTCATCAAATTAGCATAAGAAGGAATGCCAGCTAGTGGATTATTTTTTGCAACAAGGGTTAATTTGGTTAGTGTCTTTTCCTATGTTCCAAATAGCTAACTGGTGGGCAGGCAATTACACCAATGGTGTGAAATCTTTTTACACCTCGTTGAAATCTTTTTACAGATTAAATCAATGTATGTTCATGGATTTTGAAATAATAGATATAGATGTGGTGGCAGGACTCCACTTGAGTATTAAAAAACTTAACTTCCAACATATTTTAATGCAAATGTTACCTTTGTATGTGGATGACCAGAAAAAAGTTTCCATAGTAACCTAAAGGAACACGCAACCTGTTTGTGATAACTTCTCCTTGAAGAGAGCCAGGCATGGATTGGGGATGTGCTTTGATGTCTGTCGGGGGGGGGGAAAAAGAAAATATAGCTGACAGCACTGCGTGAGTGAATAGTTAGAAGATTTCACTTTATTTGTAGTTAATTTAGAAAATAAACTTTCATAATGAACTGCTGAAATGCACACTTGAAACAACCAGATGATCCGTCAGGATATTTTCTTAAATGCGATTTGTCGTGTGTGACAACAGAAACTTCGGTCTAAGAGAAACAGACTAGGGCTGTTTTTCCAGCAGGTCTTTCCCATCTTGCTTGTTCCTTTTCATCTAGACTGTGTTTCTTCCCTAGGAATCACTGAGGCCTTTCAAAGCTCAGAGCTTTCTCTTCTCTCTCCCCCCCCACCCACTCCCCTCTCCTCGATATTTTCCTCAGAAAATGTTATATGGAAGCTGTACTTCTGGAGTTGAAAGCCAATGTGAGGCTCTCAAAGAGGAATGTATTGATTATACTTCACTTTCTCTACTCACATGCCTGTTTGAGCTGGTGGCTTTGGGGAGGTGCCCTTAGCTAGAAATGAGTTTGACATCCATAAGCCACTCTATGGTTATTTCCCTCTCTTCCTGCAGATGTAACATCTAGTTAAAGAAACCCTTGTCTCTAAGAGGTTGTTTTTTCTTCCTTTTTTCCTTTCTTTTTTTTTTTTTTCAGGTTATTAGAGTGAGGAACAGATGTGTATTGCTTTAAGGACTATTTCTTTGAAGCACCACTTTAATCCAGCTCACTGACAGGTCCATGCCCATGGGCTCTGGTGTTGGACTTAGGGCAGAGGCGCTGGCTACAATTACCCATCTGGTATCCATCTGGTAGCACGAATGAAAGATAATGCCAGAACACAGGAAAACTGTACCAACTGCCTACTTGGTATAAGCAAGCAAAGGAAGGTGGCACCCAACAGAGCTGTAAAGACCGAGAAATGTCCGTAGGGCATACACATCTCCACCATGGGAGGGGACAGAATGGCATGCGAGAGCAAGTGGGAAGGAGACACTGTGCATCGAACCTTACAGTCGCAGCTTGTGAAATATTAACCCACGTCCTCTGCAGTATAAGTTGCCAGTGGAGTTTAGGGGGAATGTATTATCTAACATGCTTGAGGCCTTCTGCTACCACATCCACCCCCAACAGGCTAACAGGACTTTGGGATGAAACATAGGTACCAGCATCATAGGGCATTCACTTAATTTGCATGTAATGCCACTTTGTAGGAGTCAGTTCAGTTGTCGCAAAAATAAGGATTTTGTGGTTGTTGTAAAATGATACTGACATTTATAGATTCATTACTTTTTCTTTGTTTTGATATGTCCCCACCTTTTCTGATTTGTTTGCTTTTTCTGAATGGAGAGTGCTCTGGTTCATACAATAGCTAATGGTTGAAAGTCTGTTGATACAACCACCAGAGATTGCCAGCTTCAGAGATCACCCACCCCCTACCCTGGGGAGTCCCAAATGCTGGTTTGAGAGTGTGAGAGCATGCTTGCCAACGAGTATGCTCATCTGTGGGAGCCTGTCCTATTTATTTCCTCCATCTGCTTTACACTATTGGTCCTTGCCTTACTTTTTCTCCACATGAATGCGAGATAGGACCAAATAAAGTGAGGTATTAGAGTGAGAATTCAGTGACATTACAATCACCTAACCAACAACAACACACTCTCATGTGGCTATTTCTATGCATTAAAAGGGTTGTCTTTAACACCCCATATATGTATAGTTGGTAATTTAAATACTGCCATATACTTTGTATTTCTTTTTTTTTTTTTTTTTTTGTATTTTTCTAAGGTTGGAAACGGGGAGGCAGTCAGATAGCCCCACGCATGCACCCAACCAGGATCCATCGGCATGCCCACCAGGGGGCGATGCTCTACCCATCTGGGGCTTTGCTCTGTTGCAACCATAGCCATTCTAGAGCCTGAGGCAGAGGCCATGGAGCCATCCTCAACGCCTGGGCCAACTTTGCTCCAATGGAGCCTTGGCTGCAGGAGGGAAGAGAGAGACAGAGAGGAAGGAGAGGGGGAGGGGTGGAGAAGCAGATGGGCACCTCTCCTGTGTGCCTTGGCCAGGAATTGAACCTGGGACTCCTGCATGCCAAGCCGACGCTCTACCACTGAGCCAACCGGCCAGGGCCTGCCATATACTTTGAAAGACATTATCACACTTATTGCCTCTAGTCAATTCATTGAAGACAAGAACCCATTTTTACAGAAAACTGAGGCTCAGAAAAGTTACATGATTTCTGACAATCACATCATTAGCTTTGAATCCAGATCATATGATTCAATGTTTGAAACTCTCCTACCACAGGTAGTTAGAAGAGTGTGCTTTTTTTAGTCTCTGAACTTCTGTTTTCTCCTTACAAGAGGAAATATTTAACTACTGTACTTAAGGATCATTACCATTTCCCATAGAATGACACAGAATCAGAGAGAGAAATTCGTCATGGGACAAAACGTTCTGCCCCATTGATGGTTGAAAGAATGGGAGCTAAACTGAATTCCTCGCTTTTCCTCTCTATAAAGTGTTTCACCTACTTGCATTGAGAGATAAGGCAAAAAAAAAATATCTTCCCGGGTTGGTCACACAGAGACCCATAGCAAACGATTCAAGAAGATGGAAATACGGGCTGTAATCTAGAGGCACGAAACACCTGAGCAAGAATTGTTGCGGAGTAATTAGACAGTGTGGGGCTCACTAGAAAAGTGCCCGGATGGAGGGGAGGGAAGGATGAGATGCCAAAGGAGAGGGGCTATGATCCAAAAGTATCGACATGGATTTGACCTGTGCAAAACAATTTAGGGAAAAGCCCAAATGAACCTAATCCTGATTCCACTAGGAAAAACTAAATTGCATGCTCCGTGCAAGAAAATATAATATTGTAAAACCACTTGCTTTTATTCTTCCAACTTATGGGACTCAAGTTCTTTTACCATAATGTATACTAATTAATCTTTCCACTTAAATCAAGAGGGGGACTGCAAAATGTAGCCATCCCTGGTCTGTTCCTCATTAAAGACAATTAAGAGTTAGAAGAACAAAAACACATCATAGGATTAATGATAAAAAGCCACCCAGAGAGAGAAACACAAAGCAGGACATGATCTTATCGGGCTGGACAAAAGAAACAGATAGCCTTGAAGATCAACCAGTCTCCCAGCTAAGGTCCCAACAGGGTCTAAGAAGTAGAATGTCCTGGTCATGCTCCCTGTCCCTGCTGTATTCTCATCTGTGTTTGTCATATCTTCTGTCATATTGCATTTATTAAGAAATGTTCTCGCTCTCTAAATTTAATTCATTAGCTTCCCTCCATGGATAAGAGGTATGGCATTACTGATGAGAGAAAAATAAGCACTAAGCTAATCAGCCTCGGTAAATTCCAGCCTTGCACAGTATTGTCACAGAAGCTTTATTTTATCTCAGCATTCAGACAGGGCACAAAGACACAGGAGGGTGGCAGGCTACGAGATGTCCTAACACCACGCTCGGAGCCCTGCTGCTTATATCATTTTATACTTTCCCAAAGGGGGAAGGAAGAGATTAGGGAACATTTAATTGCCTTATAAACTGATTGACAAATTGGTGATCTGATGCATATGGATGATCTTTTTAGTGTAGTGGCTCAGAAGCCGCTAACCGAGATCATCAGGAGCCATGATTTGCACACCCTCCGCAGGGTTATTACAGAGAAGCGGAAGGATGGGCTGATTATTATCTTTCATTTCTTTCTCCCCCCCCCCCCTTGAATGTTTTTTTTTTTTTTACCTCTAGGGAAATGCATTCTAGCAGCGTGAGCACCACTATTAATCAACACTTGTAGCAATAATCAGTAAGTGAAAAATGGTGACCGGGATCTGTGAACACATTGGCACCACTGTCTGAGTTCTCCTTTGTGATCATGCCCTGGCATTCTAACATGGGTAATTTATACAAAATTAATGTTGGCACCTTCGGAGGTGCAAAGATTTATAGAAGCAGCGCTGACTTCTTTATCCATTAAAAAAAGAAAGAGAAATCGTTCCTGGTCATGATGAGTAATATTTTAGAGCCTTTAAAAATACACTTGCTATCTTCATGTTTCTTTGTGTTATGTTCAGGCAGCCTTCACTTTGAACGTGGGTGTTGTAAAAGACAAAACTCTTGTAAGTTCTTGTCTGCTGTTTTCTCAGAACCTTCATGGGAGGGGGTGGGGGTTACAGGGGTGAAAGATAATCAAAGATAATCAAGAATGCAAATATGGGGGAAAGGAAGGCTAAGTTACAGGAGTGGCAAAATAATGCTGCTAGCCACACCTGAGAGAGGGCACTTATTGAAATAGATTGACTTAGGGCAAGTAATGACATACACACAAGTGAAGCCATTTTAAAATTTGGTTGCCGCTTGCATTCCACCAAGCAACCTTTCAATTCAAACCATCCTGTAATCAGTAGGATAAATTCTGAGGTGTAACCCTGAGGATTTCTCAGAAACTTCACTAAGTTGGCACGGGCTTGCCTGGAACTAAAGGTCAGTAAGGCACAGGACCACATCTCAAAGGGTGATTGATAGACCAGGACTTAGAGGAGCATGTGACACCAGCCCGTTGTCTGCGGATCGCTCCTGTCATTAAAATCAATGCAACTTAATTAAAGCAAATTACAGATAGATACATCTATAAATAAGATATTAAAGTGTGCCGCTGAATATGATAATTGCTGCATATTTAGCAATCAGTGTGTGTGTTCTGCTTTTGCCAGGAGGAATTCCTTTCAGTGGAATCAATGGAGCTTCTACCAAATTAGAAGAAGAAATGATGAGTGTTATAATAACACAAAATCACTGTTTCAACCCTCATTGTGAAGAAAGGAAAGCAAAATATGTCCGTCCCTCTTTTATCACTCAAGGAAAATATTAGACATATTCTCTTTAAGATGTAGATAGTCTGAATTTATAAATTTTAATTTTTGCATTCTCTTCTCCCAAAGGGAGGCGGAGGAAAAATAATGATCATAAATAAAACAATTCAGCAGTAAGACTGAATTGTGAGGCACATTCCAGTGGTCGGATGTGTCATAATTTTATACCTGATGACAGAAGACAAATAAATGAAGTCCATACTCTAAACAGAGCTCAAAGTGGCTTATTTTTACTATCCTAGCCACTAGATTTTGGGTGTGAAAGTTTTCATAGGTTAATTCTAAATAATCAATTCTAGATATAAAAGCTCATTTTCATCACATACCTTCCTTCTCTCACTACCTGACCTCGGTCACCTTTTATCCTAAATAAGAAGCTTGTGGTCAAGAGACACTACTTTTTTTCCGGTTAATTTTTAAATATACACTTTTTAAAACTCTTTCATCACCCAATTTAACAATCAATGACAGAAAACATAAGGGTTAATCACTCCTGAGTGACCAAAATCATTCTCAAATTTAAGAAAATAAATACTAAAATCATAAAAGGACAACAATTTCAATGTAGATGCTTCTAAGAAATGCAAAAAGGAATCACCCGACAGCCTACCACTTCTAATAGACTCTAGTAAAGGCATTTAGGAAGACTTTTTATGTGGAGTCACTGTGTGCATTTTTTGTTAGTCTTTGGAAAGAGAAGAAAGAAAAGAATGAAAAATAAACATAAAGAAAAAGAAGGCAACAAGAGGGAAAAATCGAGAAGTTATATACCAGTTTCACTTAACTGTTGATTTACTGAATGTCTTCCAGGCACTGATCTAGGTGATGGGGAGGGAAAACCAAGTCTTGGCTCTCAGGGGGATAAACCATCAGCATCTAAAAAGTAACTGTGGGGCCATGATCATTTCCATGAGAAAATAAAGCAGGTCTAAGAGCCAGAGTGTGATGCTGGGCTGTTTATATTAGGTGGGCAGAGAAAGCTGAGACACGAGCAAAGTGAGAGAGGAAAGCATGTGGGCATCGGGAAGAGTAGGCATTCCAGGGCAGCAGGAAATGCACGTGCAAAAGCCCTGAGGTAGCAACTTGCTTGACAAGTCAGTGGAGCAGGGAGGAGATCAGCATGGGTGGAGCAATAGTAGTGAGCAGGATGGTGGGGGAACAAGTCAGAGAGGTTGCTAAGTGAAAACTGAGAGTCATTTAGAGCAAGATTATTAAGTTCACTCTGCTTAACCATTCTCACTGATGGTTGTTATTTCTAATTTTCTGAGATGCATATATAATGTATAACATACATGCTTAGAAAACAGTAAGAAGGGTTGGCACTGGGTGTAGCTTGATATCTTCTTTTACAGCCTGACTCTGATGAATAATTTTCAGGATAACCTATGATTTTATTCCAAACAGCCTATGTCAGAGGCCACTATATTCACAAGTCTGTTCATAATTGAGACATGAGTTTTCCACTGTACAGAGGGGTATATATACAGATGAGAATGGGGTTCCATCATGCATATTGCCCCCATAATCAAATCTGCTGTCCTTCCTTTTGATGTTGGCAGTACCATGGACTGCACCCACCCTGTGAATTCTTCAGGGAATGGAAAGAGGAAGTAGCCACAGCCACTGATAATATACTTCACAGATGTTCAGGTCCTTTCTTTTATTTAACATGTGCACTATCTTTGTATAACTGTCTCTCAGAATTGACCCCTACCAACAGGTTAGAGCAGTGGTTCTCAAACTTTTTGAAGTCGGGGCACATTTAAAATCCTACAAATATGGCCCTGGCCGGTTGGCTCAGCGGTAGAGCGTCGGCCTAGCGTGCGGAGGACCTGGGTTCGATTCCCGGCCAGGGCACATAGGAGAAGCGCCCATTTGCTTCTCCACCCCTCCGCCGCGCTTTCCTCTCTGTCTCTCTCTTCCCCTCCCGCAGCCAAGGCTCCATGGGAGCAAAGATGGCCCGGGCGCTGGGCATGGCTCTGTGGCCTCTGCCTCAGGCGCTAGAGTGGCTCTGGTCGCAATATGGTGACGCCCAGGATGGGCAGAGCATCGCCCCCTGGGGGGCAGAGCACCGCCCCTGGTGGGCGTGCCGGGTGGATCCCGGTCGGGCGCATGCGGGAGTCTGTCTGACTGTCTCTCCCTGTTTCCAGCTTCAGAAAAATGAAAAAAATAAATAAATAAATAAAATCCTACAAATAATTGTAGGTGCACTATATACAAATTTCTGAGAAATATGTTATAATAATTAAGTCAAATATTAAAGAAAAAATATAAAGTCTAAGCGTGCTTTTTATGGTAATTAAAATAAATACAACAAAATTAAATTTATTCTGACTTTAAAATACATTTTTATGTTACATATATAATTACAATTATATGCACATTCTTAGTAAGACTTAGTAAATTCAGCAGGTCCTGGCATAAATGTGTTTTTTCATTCTTGTGTTTATGAGAAACATGAGCCTGATGTGTCCTAGCAGTTTCTTCAATGTTTGGGCATATATTTGAAAGGCAAACTCTCATTTCCTCATCAATACATTGAAGAATTCCTCTCTTTTTACTCTTAATTGTGTTGAGTACAGAAAACCCCCACCATACATATCATCTTAACTTTACACCAAACAAAGGATAGAAGAAACTTGCCTCCAGTCTTTCTGGGGAACATGGGGGGTAGTGTAAACAATCCAGCACCACAGCTTAACAGCCTTTTGCAACCTAATCAGGCAAGTGAGGTGGGGGGTGGGGCAGACTGTCAGCTTACAGTCAATTCCCCACACCTCTGTCCCCCAAAAATCTAAACTCCAAAAACCCTGTTGGTTTTTTGGTCCCCAACAGGCACATATTTCTCTGGAATACCATAGGATCTACCTGGAAATCTTCTAGAGCACACCAGTGCACCCTGGCACACACTTTAAGAACCACTGGGTTAGAGAAAGGGGCAGAGTCATGGTCCTAAGACTCCTTAATGGGGTCTCTTCTCCATCTCTAAAAAAGATGTCATAGGACCTTTCAAAACTAAACAGTGTGCAACTTCATGATTGGATACCCAAAACAGGATGGCCAGTGTGGTTCACTGAAATTGGTAAGTGAATATTCTGGTCAAACAATGCTACCATTCTAGTCACACAATTATACTACCATTATTGGGGTATTTGTAACATAAAAAGAAATATATTTGCTTCAGAAATATCTGAAAATACTGACATAGGGCGTGATTCAATGGGGCTCTTTAACTCCCAGTATTTAAAACCACACGGTATTTGAAGACATTATCCAGTGAAAGGTTTCCCACCCCATGCCGTGGGTGAGTTCACGCCAGCAGTGCTATACTTTCACCTTTCGGACATGGTCATGCTGGCCTCCCTACTGTTTTGTGGCAGCTCCTCAAGCAACAGCTGTGCTCCCCCATTTTAAGGATCCCCGATTTCCATGACTTACAAAACTTAGCAATTAGAAACACGTCGCAGAGCCCGGTAATTTCTCTTTTGAGCCTTTACTAGTAGAGAATTACTCCCAAATTGCACTTCTTGGGGCGTATTGTCCCTCCTGATTACAAGCAAGCCCGATGAAGCTGCATGGTGTTAAGTCACAAGGGTAGGATAAGAAATAACCAGCTGAGTCTAATAAAAACTTTGCAGCGGGCCTAATGAAAATTGGAGTGGACCCGAAAACCCTCAATAAGCTTTTTCTTTTTCTATAGGTTCTTGCAGTTTGTTTTTTCCTGAGCATCTAGGCCATGGGGAAGCTTTAATGGTATTTACTATGGGGCAGGTATTTGAATTCTCAGAGTGAGGAAGCAGAACCGTGTGGTAGCTGTTAAACTGAGCTGTGTGCCACTGAAAATGTTACATTCTGAACTGAATTTTGACTTCGTGTTAGATGACTCCATTAACTTTTGAGCCACATGCTCCTTTGTTCTCAGGGATGGAGGGACAGGGGCTCTGTGCCTGTTCTTTTCAAAGCATCGCATCCTCCTGCTCCTGCTCGCTTGAGTTTTGCTGCTCTTTGAATTATGGGGTTTGGCCTCTGTTGCTAAGGAAAGATGAGTCTACCCATTCTTTGTTTAGATGGGTTGCTCCCAGTGGATGACCCTCAAATTGAAAATGATGTTCCCCCTGTGAACTTCCTAAGTTTAAATTCAGTGTTCTTCACATGGTTTGCAACTCATCTGTATATTGATAGTGTAATTTATGTAGTTTTGCTGTCTGCAAAGTAAAAGTGAGTTTCTCATGTCCTTGGAGAAAGATGCTAAGAGTGACCCATCCCCTAGATTGCGTTGGGCCAATTGACAGCATCAGGAGATGTGGCTGTCTCTCCTTCCTTCCAAGTGACTTGGATTAATACTGGTGTTATTTTCTATAACAAAGCCCAATTCCATAATAGAGGATTTTTTTTTTTAGTAATTGGGCCCTTTGGATTTTAAATCCTATCAGGTCAGAGCCCCAGAGGATAGCCTTCAGTAAAGAAGGACTCTGGGGCTTCACACAGAAGGCAAATCTGATTTATAGATGGACAAGGCATTGCATCTGTCACAAATACATTATGAATGGGCGTTATATGTTTTCTAACATACAGACCAACTCCCCCTGGGAAATTACTCAGCCTAATGCCTTATACCATAGGAAATTCTTTGCAATATTCATCCTAAAATTTCACTTTTCTTAATTTCATTATGTTGATGAGTAGAGATCCCTATATACCCTTCACCTATATCTTGGGGATGTTAGGAGTCTTAGGCTAAAGTTCATAAATCACTTCACAATTCTCCAACTGAGCCCACTAAAACAGTAAGAAGCAGTAGTAGATAATAAATAGGTTCTGGTTTCTGCTCAACATTCATACTATTCTGAGGCATAATGAATACACCCTTAAGGAAGCAGATGAACATTTTTCTTCTTAAGTATGGGAAATCATCTAATTGACACTCAGCCAGCATTTCCGTTCTTAGCTGTCAAAGTTGAGATTGGGGGAGTGTTTGTTTCTTTGTATTGTTTTGCTTAGAATCATGTTGAATGTTGGTTTGTTTGTTTGTTTCTTCTGTCTGCTAACTTCTTGCTACATATGCCTCCCTTCAGACTGAATCTTTGCTTATCCAGAAGGAACCTCTCCTTGCACATGGAAGCCAGGGACAGGATGCTCTCAGACCTGAAAACACACTGGTGAGGCCTCCCACCACAGTGCAGTGCTAAGTTTGGGGTGGCACTCATGTAAGGAAACCCAGCAAGGACTGTGGTGGGTCCTCTGATGGAGTGGCTGAGGTCAGCAGTTGGGAGGTGGGCTCACTCCCTACCTGTGCATAGAGACCATTCTGTGCTGGGACAGGACCCAACTGTCATCCTCTTCCAATCCTATCAGTAAGAGCACGCACACACATGGCCCTGGTATCATGTTTGAACCCAAACAGCTCAGTCATGTAACAAAATACACACTATACATACTTCACATCTGTACTGTTAAATGCCTAAGTCACAAAGACTCTGTTTCTTTCTTACCTTCTTTCAGTAGAACTAATGTGCCCACATGAATTGGAGCATTGTACTCAGTTATTAATAGTCTCTTGAGATAGGCCGGCTAGGTTAATCCAAGTGTGTTTTCCGTGGGTAATTTAGGATTATGTGTTTCTCTGCTTCCCTGTGTTACATCTCACCTTCAATATTACTTTTTTGTGTAAATGGCTTATTCTTTCACTCATTCAGCATTTACCGAGTTTAAAATATGTGCTGAACAATAAGTGTTAACAAAGATTATTATCGGATACCATTCTAGGTAACAATTTTAAGATATACACTAAACTCTCAGAAAATAGGAAGTCTTAAGGGCTTCTCAAAGGACCTGGTGGTGGGAGAAAAGGGAAAAGGAGAAAACTGAAGCCAGGTAAGGATGTGTGAGAGTGCGTGGCGGTCAAGGAAGGGCCAATGGGAGAGAGGCACAGGTAGGGTATATAAGGATGGAGTGGCAGGAAATGGGGCTGCAAAGATGATGATGATGATGATGATGATGATGATCCTGATGACAATACACTGTAATGACAATAGCAATAAACTATGAAAGGCTTAAATGTCATGTTTCAGAATTTAAACTTTATCCTATGCATTGAGTACTTTCTGTGTAGGGCCGTAATATGAGTGTGTATGTGTTTGTTATGTGTGTATAAATCCATCTACATATGCTTACATATATATATACATACATATATCATCTTTTAAATGTCCTATTGTTCTCGCCATTTATCCTATATAAAATGCAGATAATAGACTCACAAGACAGAGTAAGAGATCGCACTCCCCCCTTCTCTTTCTCTCTCTCGTTTTCTCTTCTGTCTCTGGCTTCTTCTTCTCCCTCCTCACTCTTTTCCAGGACTGTTTTTAGAACAGTATTGCTGAAGAAGCTTCCATGATCTGAACCAGGGCTGGTCAGAGGTTAACTGGGATGAATGAATTCCTCAGGACAAGGGAGAATGGTCTACTACAGGTATTTTTCCTACCAAAAGGAATGCCAGGTTCAATGTAACTGCAGCAATAAGAGGAACCACTAAGATTTATACTGCTCACAAAAAATTAAGGGATATTTAAAAATGAATATGAAGCTATAAAATATCCCCTAATTTTTGTGAGCAATGTATTAAACACACAAGTATACTCTCTATATGCTTTGTGGTTTACATGCATCCAATTACTGAATCCTTACAACCGCCTTCTTAGGTGGGTACTATTATTTTTTTTTTAATAAATTTTTATTAATGTTAATGGGATGACATTAATAATTCAGGGTACATATATTCAAAGAAAACATGTCTAGGTTATCTTCTCATTAAATTATGTTGCATACCCCTCGCCCAGAGTCAGATTGTCCTCTGTCACCCTCTATCTAGTTTTCTCTGTGCCCCTCCCCCTCCCCCTAAATCTCTCCCTCCCTCCCTCCTGCATCCTCCCTCCCCCCACCCCTGGTAACCACCACACTCTTGTCCATGTCTCTTAGTCTCGTTTTTATGTTCCACCAATGTATGGAATCATGTAGTTCTTGTTTTTTTCTGATTTACTTATTTCACTCCGTATAATGTTATCAAGATCCCACCATTTTGCTATAAATGATCTAATGTCATCATTTCTTATGGCTGAGTAGTATTCCATAGTGTATATGTGCCACATCTTCTTTATCCAATCTTCTATTGAAGGGCTTTTTGGTTGTTTCCATGTCTTGGCCACTGTGAACAGTGCTGTTATGAACATGGGGCTACATGTGTCTTTACGTATCAATGATTCTGAGGTTTTGGGGTATATACCCAGTAGAGGGATTGCTGGGTCATAAGGTAGTTCTATTTTCAGTTTTTTGAGGAACCACCATACTTTCCTCCATAGTGGTTGTACTACTTTACATTCAGGTGGGTACTATTATTAACCCCATTTCCTGAGTGAGAAAACTGAGGCTCAGTAGGTAACTTACTCAAGGTTACAGTCAGTAGGTAATGAAATTCAAGCCCAGCCAGCCTGCTGTGGAGTCATTGCTCCTAGGCCACCATGCCATGCTGTGTGAAGGCCAAAGACCATGGCCCATTGATGTCCGAAACAAAACTCTTCCATTTAGAATGGATGGGCGTGGTACATGGGAGAAATGATGGTGTTCTTTAGGATTGTCTTACTGCTATGCCTCTCTCCCTTTGAGGAGAATAATCTCACAAGGAATTCACAGCACCTGCCTTTCTCTGGTTGAGGCAGCAGCAGAGATCAGGTGTCTCAGACTTTGACCATTGCAAAAGTCTGTATGATGTAATATGTAATGATATGCAATTAATTCTATATGTTTGTAGAATCTAGACAGTGAACATATCTTACAGAGAAATTTGGGAAATTGGTATTGACCCCTGGGGGTCAGCCTCTGCAGTAAGTGGGCACTCAGCCCTGCCAAGCCCATGGTCAGGTGCCCATCAGCATCCCAGCCCTGAAGCCAGCCCTTGCTCATTGCTCTGTTCTCTCCTGAGAACTCATCAGATTTTTTTACCTAATAGAAGCACAGTTGTCACAACTGATAATCAGCTGTTTTGTTTTTTTAACAAAGACTATAAAAACCCACACATGAGCATTGTTTCTGTGCTATTTCGTCAGTCACTTGGGCTGCTGGTTCTCAAGCTTTAATCAGGTCACTGAACACAGTCTTCAGACCTGAGCCCCCCCTCCCACCTCCAGGTCACTGCACAGAGCAAGTGCTTCCCACTCAAGTGGCCCCATCAGATCTCCGCGGGGTGGACTGCACAGAGAAGGCTGTGCAACATGGATGTGAGGCAGGTGACTTTTTTTTTCAAAGCCAGCTTAGGCAAAGAAGAACGACGCTTTGATGTAGACTTGCACTATTTCCAAAGCAACTCAGGAACAGAAGGGGAAATACTCTCAGCACTGGTCTCCTTGTATCCAACCTTCCCTCATTTTAGTATGAGCACTCAGCTTATGGGGGAAGTCAGGAGAGGGCTCCTAGAACCCCAGTTAACCCTGAGCTCAGTGCCTCCTCCGCACTATCTAGGACTACTGCTCTGCCACCATGCTGTACCCATTAATTGGCTCCTATAAGAAACTTGAGCTGATATTTGTTGTTGCTCTCTGTATATTTGCATAATTTTATATCCCAGGCAGAGTTTATGACTTTGGAAGAGCATAATAAATAACAGTGTGAATTGGCAGGTTTGGGGGTATGATTTACAGCTGGTCTATCACTTCTTCTTACTGGAAGCTTCAGCTTAAAGTTTTATACAATTATGATATTTCACAGGACCTGCTCATCTTTTGTTGTTGCTTTTTAAAAATACTCTTTTCACATTTGTATTTTTGTTGATGAATTGCCAGATACACTCATTTTATACATTTTTCTCTCCTTGCTATAAGTTCTTATGGCTCAGTGCTATTGAACTTAAAGCACCAACGTCTAATTGACATAATAACAGTCGACACGATGAGACCTTTGGATAGTTTTTAGAGACTGAAAAGAATGTCTAAAGGAAATGCAACCCAAGGTTACAGTGATATCTCTAACCACCCTCCCTTTACTCATTGTCATTATTTTGATTAAAAGGTCTATAGAAGCCACAGTGGTTTTTCAGGATGCAGAAATTATTGCAGAAACTTCCTCTATTAATGGAAATTATTAGAGGGTGGAAATGGTCCTCGAACAGCAAGAATGACATTAATTATGCGAAAAGCAATCGTCTGGCAGTTGGCAAGCATGCATTATTCTTCAACACTCTTCTGTGGGTTTGTGTCCAGCCAGCGTTAGAAATCTAAAAGCTTTTTATTTTGGCAAAGTTTTAATAGCACTTGGACTTCCAGTATCTAGATAAAAGATAATTTGGAAGAAAGTTATGTTGGTGAAATTGAAGAACTCAGTAATGAGTTCTGTGTAGATGAATCAATGCCCAATTAAATGATTATATCAAATTCAACTTTAAATGCTGAGTTAAAATAATCATATTTTAATGTAAGATGCCATATATATAAAATATATATATATAACCTGGAAGAGCAAAGTCATATGACCCAGCCTGGTAGAGAAATGGTATGTTCTGATTCATCCCAGTGTTTGATTAATAGAGAGAATCTGTATGCTGAGAATTAGAATAGACTGCATTAACCAAACTTATTTTCATTCCATAGTTCCCTGTTTTCTGTTTCTCAGTTTTTTTCTATTTCCCTGTCCACAGCCCTTTTCCAGGCTCCCTTCTCTGTTTATCACTTCTTCACCACCTTCTACAGAATCTCTTCTGCTTATCCACTGCCACTTTCACCTGTTCTTGTCCCTTCGCAGCATAAATATGACCAATCAGAGCAATATTTATTGCTTTATTCATTCACACAATAAGCATTTATTAAGCCCTTGACATGCTTAAGGCACTAACCTTACCACAGAACATGGGTATTCTGCCGTAGGCACAACACAACATCCTTAAAATATCCGAAGGGATTAAACCATAGAGCATGTATGAGCGAGGCAAGATAAAGCTGGAAAGTTAGGTTGCTGCAGGTTACAGAAAGCTTTTATGTGCTAGTTAGTAGAAAACCATTGATGTGTGTGTGTGTGTGTGTGTGTGTGTGTGTGTGTTTGGTTTTTCATAGCAGGTTTTGACACAAGAATATCGATTTTCAGAATGTCATGTTTAATCCTTCCTTTCTCCTCCTCTTGTCTTCATTCATCTTTCTAGAACGTGAGCTCTGCTAATATTGTAGTGGGTTGCAAAATAATTTGCTCAATATAAATTTAGGGCTAATGTGTGTCTGATTCCAACATTAACGGTAGCATGAGTCTGGTAACACTGTGAAGCACATAGGCGCTGTATACACATCAAGGTCACTTGTCAGATCAGTAGTTATGCTTAATGAGGACAATAATTTTTCCTATCAGATAAGGTTCCCATTCTCCTGTACTATTATTTTCAGCTTATAGGATCTTCCCTCACTCTAAGCAATTACATAACTAAGTTTCCTAATAGTTTTGATTTATACTCCAGATCCAAGTTTAAATCTAAATTGTAAAAATGATTGTTGTTATTGTTTTATGGAAAATGAAAAAAAAAAGACCACATAAACAGAAGAGCTTGAAAGTGGCTGTCTTAATAGAACAGGTGTCATAAAACTTCCTCAAAAAACATTTTGATGATATGTGTTGCAATATTGTATATGGAAAAAAAACTATGGAATGAAAATAAGCTAAATCTTTCTGTTAACCACCGCTGAATAGATTTGAGACTTCTGTTTCATTGCCTCAATAAATATTAATAAACAAGGTGATATGCCAGGCCTTGAGAATGCAATGGCTCAAAAAGAGGCATTGTCCCAACTCTAATGAAGCTTAAAATCTGATGTCTTGTGTAAACCAAATTGGTAGACTGACACCATGCATTGGATACTAAAAAAAAAAATGTACATAATACAGGCTATTTTTATAAAATGTAACTCTTTATTAAAAATTACTTTTATTATACCCAAAATTAACATATAGACATATATTAATACCTTCTAGCTATGTGAAATAAATTTGCTAGGCAATTTTATTTCAGTATATGACTTTGATGACAGTAACCACATTCAGAGTGCTTGCAGACAGTGACAATTTCACATATTCCATCTCCTTGCCAGCATAGGTTCATTTGAGCTTTCAGGTCTTATGCCTCAGTTCTTTGTTTAGGAAACAGAGCGTCTGTAACTATAATGATCCCTGCCAACCTCTGAGACAGCTCTGAGAATGAGAAAAGCATTATTTTGGGGTCAGACAGATCTTGGTTCAGATCTTGGCTTCCCCACTGTATGATTCTTTGGCAAGTTACTGTAACGTTCTCTGAACTTTAGTTTCCTTGTGTGTAAAATGAGGCAAAGGTAGAAATGGCAGCATTGATTGTAACTCATGATACTGATTTTAGAGTGTCCCCAAGAGTCACTTCTTTCTAGTAACTAGAAATGCGAGTAACTAGAACTTGCCCACTGAATAAACTACAAAAAGAAAACATTTTGAAAAGGTTACAATTTTACATATATTTACATTCTTTAATATTTATATTTTAAGTATACTAGAAAGCTTTAGTCATGAATATTTTTATAGGGGTTATGAGTTAAAAACATAACATGAATTCAGAAATAATACGAAAAACCTTTTATATAATTTTAAGATTTGGACACATTTTGAGGGTCAACTTTGATTCTCTTAGGATGAATAAAGAACACTATCACACAATCAATACAGTAAAACAGCAGAGAAATAAATAACTCACATATTAAATCCAAGAAACAATTAGAAAGCAAATTCAACAAGTACTGAATACTAGAATCTATTGTTAACTGTAACCAAGACTCCACTATATTCCTGTTTACTCTTTTCTTAGGAAATACAAGACAGGTATATACAGAGTTCATAGGGAATGCTGTTCTTAATCCCTTTTATTCATCTTTTCATGAAGTCTTTGTCTTATATTGATTACGAGTTTATATTTCAGCCAGTGTTGCAATATCTCTATTTGTAGGTAGACAGATTGAGGAAAGGACATGAGGAATAGTGTCTGGCTCTTTAATTAAAGATGTAGAGCCCATTTTCTCTTCATTGTATCTATTGGCAAGATGCATATGCACACACACACACAGTGCATCTGATAGATGAAGCCAAATTTGTAAAATCATATCCACAATCATAGTTTCTATGGTAACTGTATCTTAGGCCCAGACATAAACAGAGCTGGGCAGGAGATGTCTGATTTTATTTTCTCCAAAGACAATCAGAAGAGAGATAATTCAGGTTATCAAGATGTGGCAGGGCTCAGAGTACATATAGCTCATACTTGGTGTAAGAATAATATTTAATGCTTAAATTCTAACAAAATACTTTATAATTTATTAATGTTGCAGATTATCTTGCTACCTTTTCATTCAGCTTTAAAATAATTGTTGTGAACCCATATAGAGTCGTGGTTACTGTAATGTAGGAACTATATGAAGGATAACTTTTATAGGTGTGCGTAAATTAGAAGGGACTACAGGATTTTTTTCAATCCAATATTTTAGCTCCAGCATTTTACAAGGGTGGAAAATGTAAGCACAGAACAGTTAAAAGGCTTACCCAAGAGTTATTTTTAAAATATTTTTATTTGCTGTGTTTTCTAAACTACCAGATGTTCTAAGCTAGTCTATAAGCTGAATACCCAGTTATTTGACAAAATTACTGAAATGAAATTAGAGAAAATAAACACTTCAGAAATAATGGTTTGAACGAGTGTGTATACTTTTGCTTCTCTAGATAGCATATTTGTAAATACATCTCAGGAACAATTTAGTTCACATTACCAAAGAGAAATAATTAAACAACCTATTTTGATTTTTTTTCTTTTTTTTTGCTTAAATAAAGTACACAGGCAGTCCAGAGTTATAAACGAGATAGGTTCTGTAGGTTTGAAAGCGGTTAAGTATTTATATGCACAGAAAGATAAAAATAAATACCATGTTAAGACAAACATCTGTCTAACTTGCATTTAATAGGTCAATGTACTGTTCCAAGTTACACACAAATTCAGCTTAAGAGCAAACCTACAGAAACTGTCTCGTTCATAACCCAGGGACTGCCTGTGGTTATTTTCCCTCCAAACATGTAGCGTTTTAGCAGAATGTCTTAATACTAGGAGATGCTCAAAGCCAAGTTCATAACATTTTAGACGTTTTTTTATTATGTTGATGCCTTCAAAAACCTTTGAGCCAAACCTATAGCTAGGTAAGAGCAATGTAATTCAAAGAAAGCTTCTGGAAACAGCTCAGAAATATCTGTCAGGGTACCAAGTTGAAACGAAAGAGGCATTATTCCTAAAATGGCATCTAAATTTTTATACTTTGCATCTTAATCTTATGAAGTGTCTGGCAGCACGAAACTCATATTTTGTAATGGATCTGAGTAAGACATATTTGTGAACGAGGATGTTATAGATAGGTGAGTAAGCCGTATTGCAACTTTGCTCAGCCTGCCCATCACGGAAGCTTTTAAATTTCCTCGGAAAAATTGACTTAAGGGACATAAATTACAGCACTGGCAAAAACGTGTCTTAACCGGTAGGAACTGGAAAACATTCATTTTGAGGGGTTTGTTTCCCATTTCTTATTGTCAGACACTTGAAGAAATTTGTGTGATTTGTTTTACTTTTAGTGAATTGTTTTAAAAAAAATGTTTGGAAGAATATTAAATCTTCCCCTCCACCATGAATCTGAAAGTGGAGGAAATGGGGTTAAATGGCTTCTTTGGTATATTGCTTTATGAAACTGCTGATTCTAGCAAGGCCAGGCTAGAAATATATACTACTTTAAGGAACCCTGACTCTAAGCAGCAAGCTTCTTGCTTTTGCAAAAAAAAAAAAAAAAAAAAAAAAAAAAAAGACTAATAGCTTTATTTTAACAAGGGCTTTTACCACCCCAACCAGCAGCAAGCATTGAGGGAAAGAAGTTGGAAGAACTCTCGTGAACTAAAAGCATCTTAATTCAACATTCCTCCAAGCACCAACCCCATCTGATAGGCTGCCATAGGCTGTCCTAATCCAGCCAAAGGTGGTCACCTGCCATGTGCAAAGTATACCATGCTACGAGCTTCTCAAGTCGTGTTGAATAAGCTCTCAGAAGCTTCACTTCCTTGAGGTTTGTTACGAGAGAAAAACACATATGCCACCAATCCAAGCGTAAGTTCTAACATTGCAGTGCTGTGGAAAGACTAGGTTTCTGCTATGGCTTAAGTCAAGATCATTTCTATCAGTTGTATATTTAGGTCATTAATAATTTAAAAAAAAAAAAAAACCTGCACAATGCCAAGTGAGATAAAGGGTTTCTTTTAAAAAAATTAATTGGATCAAAGCCACTGACCTTATTTTTTTGTGATGAGGGAAATGACCTAATAAGGAGTTCTTCGAGTGGGAACATTTCTGAGTCGTGTTGCACACAGAACAAAATGAGCAATGAGCTTAGAAATGCTGGCGCCTGTTCTCGCTCCCCTCACTCCCTCCTGAAGGGGCCTGCCTTCCTAGGGACCTAACTACAACTTATAATTAGTTTCTTTTTGGCAGGCTTCTAGCTGCAATTTCCTACCCTCAACTCACAGCTATTTGCAAGAATCTTTGTACCCAACACAATAATCTTTATTGCCGCCATTTCTGATTGGGATATAAAAGTTGATCAAATTACAGGAAAGGAATAGATCAATTATGATTTATCCACCAGTGGGATATAAATAGCCATGATTATTCATTTTGTGAAATATATCTAGTAGCACAGGAAAAGGCCAGTAATAAATAGGGAAAAACTCTATACACCACTAAAATATGTATATATTTATAAATGTTGACAGAGGTCATCTTTGGGCGGTTCTCCACAATAATTATTTAGGGAGAAAAAAAAAACAGTTAAATCTGTTCTTTAAATAATGGATCACCAATTTATTCCCATCATTTCCATTAACTAACGGTGCGTCCCTGAGGGAGAGGACTTGCTCTCATCTCTGTGTCTTAGTACTTAGTGTGTGACTCTCTTTAGGAGACACTAACAAATCCTCATTTACTTGAAAGTATTAATCTCATTTTCTGAGTGAGCATGAGAGCATAAGACAGTACAAACAGTGGTTGTTTATTCATTAGAAAACTATGAAGATTTTTAACACCATACAGTCTGGCTTTCTCTACGCTGAAATCACTCTTAATAAAGCACCAATCACGATCTCATTGCCAAGTCCTGCATACACTGTTGCAGACATTATTAGTCACTGCTCAGCTGCAGAGAACAAAATCCACTCTAGCTAGTTTAAGTAGAAACAAATTTATTGCACCATGTTAATGGGCTTACAGCATCATAAGGAAGGCTAAAGGAACAAATTTTTTGGATAAGCTTTTGGGAGTAATTTCCCAAGACATACTATATAACGAGGCAACCAAGGGAGCTGCTCCAGCTCCACACAGGAAGCCTGTGGTTCCACAATCACAGGACAATGTCTGTATCAAGGGCCACCAGAATGGGGAGGGTGCCACAGTGAGGAAGCCACCTCTAGTGCTGCCTCCGGAACTTGCAGTCCACCCCGGAAACGGGAGATGTTTGGTACGTCTGCCAAAACTGTCACAGGAAAACCAAGCCGCCTTGAGTCATTCCTGCTCGAATAGGCAGGGAAAGTGTAGCCACTGCCTCAATTCCATTACTCAAATGATATGGCCTAACTTAAATTATACACAGTACACTGACTGCTTGGAATTCTAGGAAAGGTAGATTTTAGCTTTCTAGGCTCTAGAGTTCAGGTTACACTCTGCAAGGATGCAGAATCTGGTAAAGCATGCCAACAGACAATATACACCACACACCTTGTCTTACTGAAGAAGCTCTTGACAGCTCTTCACACTGTTGACCATTTCCTCTTCCATGGAATTCTTTTCTCTGGATTTATATAACACTCTTTCCTCATTCTCATCCAGACCAACTACTTTTTTTTTTTAATATTTTTTATTTATTCATTTTAGAGAGAGAGACAGACAGACAGAAAGGAGGAGCAGGAAGCATCAACTCCCATATGTGCCTTGACCAGGCAAGCCCAGGGTTTCGAACTAGCGACCTCAGTGTTTCCAGGTCGACACTTTATCCACTGCACCACCACAGGTCAGGCTAGACCAACTACTTTTTATCGCTCTAAGTTCAACTTTTTTTGCCTGCCCCTTACGTGATAGTGTCACTAAAGAATTTTTGGTATTCCCTATTTTCATTGCATTTTTTTTTTCTGGTACATCTCCACAGACTCTCTGGGCATTTTAATTTTTTCCCAAGATTTTAAAGATCATCTACAGGCTAAATGTTTTCCAATTCTGTATCTCTAGTCTACACTTTTCTTCTAAATTGCGAACTTTATACTCAGTTATCTATCATACATCTCCATCTGACATCCCAACTCAAACTCAGTATATCTAAGTATTACCTGCTCTTACTGATACCCCTACATTTGTTCTTCCTTTAGTCCATTGCTGACAGTTACCAAACCCATCCAGCTGGGCATCATTCCACACACATCCTTCCCATTATAACTCGGTCAGTCCTATCGGACCCACCTCTTTAGCATCCTTAGGTCACTCCCTTTTCTCCATTCTTTGAATATCCCCTATTTAGGCCTTTATTATCTCTGACTCACACTTGACTGGAACTCCACACTATGGCAAATATAATCTCTCTAACCTATAAATATGTCCAATCAGTTCTCATGTTACACTTCTCAAAGGTTTCACTGTCACCGAAAGGTAAAATCAAGTCCCTTGGCATGGAATATGAGCTCCTTTAAAACCCGCCCTATGAGGCCCTGGCCGGTTGGCTCAGTGGTAGAGTGTCAGCCTGGCGTGCAGGAGTCCCGGGTTCGATTCCTGGCCAGGACACACAGGAGAAGTGCCCATCTGCTTCTCCACCCCTCCCCCTCTCCTTCCTCTCTGTCTCTCTCTTCCCCTCCCGCAGCCAAAGCTCCATTGGAGCAAAATTGGTCCGGGCGCTGAGGATGGCTCTGTGGCCTCTGCCTCAGGCGCTAGAATGGCTCTGATTGCGGCAGAGCAACACCCCAGAATGGGCAGAGCGTTGCCCCCTGGTGGGCATGCCGGGTGGATCCCGGTCGGGCACATGCAGGAGTCTGTCTGACTGCCTCCTCATTTCCAACTTTGGAAAAATACAAAAAAAAAAAAAAAAAAAAACGACCTGCCCTATGTCTGTATCTCCAGAGCTTGGACTCTTGGGGCAGAAAAACCTACTCTTTATATTAAATATTCCATGTACTAGCTGTATCACCTTAACCATCTATTCAGTTTTCTTATCTGCAAAATTGGTCAACCATTGCAGTTTTTTGGAGGATTCAATGGACTATCAAAAAAAAAAATTATTCCTGTCCTTGACACTAGATAAGTGCCAAGTAAATGTTAAATTGTGATAATCAAAGATAAACTAAATAAATAGAGAAATAGTCCCTGTCCTTGGATAGGAAGACTCATTATTGTCAAGATGTCAGTTAGTTCCAACTTGTTCTGCAGATTCAATGCAATCCCAATCAAAATCCCAGCAAGTTATTTTGTGAATCTTGACAAACTAACTCTAAAGGTTAAATGGAGAGGAAAAAGACCCAAAATAGCCAACACAGTATTGATAGAGAAGAACCACATTGAAAGACTGAACTACCCATCTCGAGACTTACTGTCAAGCTACATTAACCAAGACAGTGTGATATTGGTAAAGGATAGACAAAAAGATCAATGAAACAGAATAGAGAATGCAAAAACAGACCCACATAAATACAAGGAACTGATCTTTGACAAGGGAGCAAAAACCATATAATAGAGCAAGGATAGTCTTTTCAACAAATGCTGGAACCAGCTCAGTTCCAGCACCTGAACAACTAACTGAATAGCCACATGCAAAAAAAAAAAAAAAAAAACTACACACAAACCTATGCTCTCCACAAAAATAACTCAAACTGTATCACAGCTCTCAATGTAACATGCAAAATTATAAAATTTCTAGAATATAACATCGATAACAGAATCTAAATGACCTTGGGCTCGGCAATGACTTTTTAGATATGATACCAAAGTTATAATCTATGAAAGGAAGCATTAAAACCTGGCCTTCATTAAAGTAAAAAATTTGTGCTCTACAAAAGATACTGTCAAGAGAATGAAAAGGCAAGCCACAAACTGATAGAAAATATTTGCGAAAGACATATTTGATAAGGACTGTTATCTAAAATATATAAAGAACTCTTAAAACCCCACAGTAAGAAAACAAACAACCCAATTAAAATATGGGCCAAAGACCTTAATGAACACTTACTAAAGACTTTAATGAACACCCACTTTTTTACCATCAGATGGTAAATATGCATATGAAAAGGTATTCTACATCATTTGTTATCAAGGAAGTGAAAATTAAAACAACAAGATATCACTACATATCTATTAGAATAGCCAAAATCTGGAACAATAACAACAAATGCTGGTAAAGAGGTGGAACCATAAGAACTCTCTTTTGTTGCCAGTGGGAATGCAAAATGGTATACATCTACTTTGGAAGATTGTTTGTGGGTTTCTCCCCAGACTAAACATACTTTTACCATATGACACAGCAATCATGCTTCTTGGTCTCTACCTGAAGGAGTTGAAAACTGATGTGCACACAAAAACCTGTGCACGGATCTTTACAGCAACTTTATTCATTATCTCCAAAACCTGGAAGCCACTAAGATGTCCTTCAGGAAGCGAACGGATAAATAGTGGTATGTCCAGGTAGTAGAATATTACTTGGCACTGAAAAAAATGAGCTATCAAGGCATGAAAAAACATAGAAGAAATTTAACTGCACATCACAAAGTAAAAGGAGCCAGTAGCAAAAGACTACATACTGTATGATTCTAACTACATGATGTTCTGGAAAAATAAGAACCATGGAGACAATAAAAAAGAGCAGTATTCGTTAGAGACTTGGGATGGGGAGGAGGATGAAAAGTGTAGCGTAGAGGATTTTTAGGGCAGTGAAAATATTCCGTGTGATACTATAATGGTGGATAGATGTAATACATTTGTCCGACCTGTAGAGTGTACCACACCAAAAGTGAACCTTAATGTAAACTATGGATCTGGGGTGACAATGATGTGTCAGCGCAGGTTCATCGCACTGACGCATGTACCACTCTGGTGGGGGCGGAGATGATGAGGGATACCGTGTAGGAGCGGAGGCAGGCGGCAGATGGGAATTCTCTGCACCTTCCTTTCAATTTTGCTGTGAACAGAAATAGAATAAAGTCATTTTAAATTAAAAACAAAAGCATTCGGTGGTGACAATAATGGTTATAGTCGTAGTGTTAGCACTAATGGAATTGCTGACTGTTCCTTTTGTCCTACCCTCAAGCCTCTATTTCTTCCTTAACCAACATCTTGACCTTCCCAGAAAACACAGTGCTTTTTTTTTTGCCTCCATGTTGTTTCACTTTTGTTCCCGCTACTTAACAATGCTGTTTCTTGCTACTCCTATACTGATCTGCCCCTAAAAACTTCTCCTCATTCATATTCAAGTTTTAGAGGAGACTTCAACACCCATAGGAAGCTGTCTTCAACTCTCCCAGGTGGACTTTGGTATCTGATCCTTCAGACTCCCGCTGCCTCCTCCCCCAGACTGACACCCTAGCAGTGATCTCATTGTACCATAATTGTTTTCAGACCTCTATTCAGTATTCAAAGCAACGAAGAAATCCAGTCCCTGTTCCTTCCAATGAATAGACTGCCTGGCATGGCATTAGGATGCAGTAGGTGCTCAGTAGTCACTAATTGAACAATTGCCTTAAAGATGCTATAATATGCATAGAGAAGCACATTATTATATACACAAGTGGTGATGAACAGAGTAATTTTTTAAAGGATTTTTATTTATTAAATTTTTAAAGAGAAAGGAGCAAGAAAAGCTGCAGGGGGTGGGGGCGGAAGGAGCGGAAAGCATCAGCTCGTAGTTACTTCCCCTACGTGCCCTGACCAGGCAAGCCCAGGGTTTCGAACTAGTGACCTCAGCATTCCAGATCCACGCTTTATGCACTGAGCCACCACAGGTCAGGCAGAACAGAATATGTTTTGGTGGAAAAAAAAATGTCATCCACATGTTGAAGCCTGACCTATGGCTCTGCTACTTTCATGATAGTTTTTCCCTAACATTTTCAGATGTTATCTGTCGTACTGTGAGTAATGTACTGAGAGGCTCTGGATCACACCAGAGTCCAACAGCATCCTTGAGTTATTTCATTTTGGATGCTTGTTTTCCCAACAAGACCGAAAGTTCCTTAAGAATACAGATCGCCCTATACTTCATCGAATCTAGGAAGCTAGTAGCTCAGCAGAACACCAACTGGCATGTGGGTGATGCCCCCCAGAGACACCAGAGGGTTGACTGCCATCATTGGGTGAGGCCAGTTCTAGATATCCAGGCTGAAAGCTTCAACATGGAGTTTCGTGGTCCCAAGAAAAAGATTGGTTGTTAATGTATACAGCTGCTTTTCTTGCTCTCTTCTCTCTAAAAAATATCAATCAATAAAAATATTTTTAAAAATTAGCCATGCTAAGGATGTATAAGGGTAAGTTTTTCCAGAAACCACAGTGAATTTAACATTATTTTCATAGTTATGTGCATTCTTCCTGCATTTAAAAAAAAAAAAAAAAAAAGGTTGAGCCTTGGACGGATAGCTTGGTTGGTTAGAGCATTGTCCCAAATCATAGAGGCTGCATGCTCGATCCTCAGTCAGGGAACATACAGGAACAGATCAGGATTCCTGTCTCTGTCTCTCTCTCTCTTCACTCTAAAATTAATAAAATAAGCATTTTTTCAAAGGTTGGAAGTAAATAAAATGTAGATGGGAGTTGCTGATGACAACACTACTATCCTTCATGTCATTTTCTGCACCATTCATTTATCCTGTCTGTCTGACACCATCCTTACCTCTAGCCTTTGTTAGAAAAGTCAGTATTTAACCCTCTCTCTGTAGCTGCTTGTAAGTTTGTATGTGCAATCCTCATCCTACCCAGGAAGCTCACTGTGCACTGTCCTCTCAGATCACTCCAGCTACCCTTGTTCCAGGGGTTGGTGAAATAGGATGTTTTATAGAGTCCACTCTGACGGGCCTCCTGTAACAAAGCAACACCAGGAATAGTATCTCTTTAGTCTAAATGAGTGGGTACACTTGCATTGCAACACCTCAGCGACAAACCCACACATTCTGCCCAAGCTGAAATGGTGGTTTTCTAGAGAACTAGGACTTTGAGCAGGAAGAGAATGACTTCCAGGTTGAGTACTACCTTGAACAAATGTTCCTACTGACTTTGACACTCTTACTTCCTGTGTTTCCCGGAAAATACTCCCTTCCTGCAAAATAACAGTCAAAAGTTTTCTAGTTACCCCTTTCCTGCCCATTATGTGAGGGCTACCCCAGCACAAGAGTGAGCACATGAGTGATCAACTGAGCCACGTAAACAGGTGATGAATCAGTCAAGTACTTTTAAATACCTGTAAGTGTTCATTCTACTTTTAGTTAATCGATAGATACAGAAGGACTATATATAAAGTCCTTCTTTATATATAGATTCATGGAACTAACACACTTTATTGAGAAACTACTGGGACAGTCACTGCCCTTCAGAATTTCAGAGGCTGATAGAAGAGACCCAAGAAGAGAGGAACATAGGAAAGAGGGGGTGGGGAATGAAGACCAGCACTACACAGAAAATAGTTAATCACTTCTCTTTAGTTGTTCGTAAGTGAGGGAACTAAATGGAGTTTGGGCGAGGAAGGGCTTTGTGGAAACTATGGAGTAGACGTTGGCTCTCCCTAACACCTGCTAGTAAAGAAAGGTTTCACTGAAAGGTGCTTTTAAAAATACAGTCCTTGTAACAGCCAATAAGAGCCTAAGGAGATATGATGACTCAGTGTAATATGAGATCCTGGAACAGAAAAGGACATGAGGTAAAAATCTGAATAAGCTATGGGCTGTAGTTAACAATTCTGTATCCATATTGAGTCATCAATTGTAAGACATGTATGGTATTAATGTGAGATGTTAGTAATAGGGAAACTGGGTATATGGGAACTCTCTGTACTACTCAATTTTTCTATAAGTCTAAAGCTGTTATAAAAATTAAAGCCTACTTTTTTTGAAGGGTTCTTACAGCCTACAGATTATCCCTGGCATGGTGACAGGAAGGAGTCAGTTTGACAATGACCCTTATTTAAAAGAAATGACATTGTTGTTTGTTAAATGCCGTGTTTGTGGCTTGATCGTCAATTCGTGTAGTGATACTGAGTTCTTGCTTGCTTTCCCATGGTTGATTTTTGGCAGGCAACAGCAGCATTTGTGCACTGATTATAATTTTGAGCTGCATTGTCAGTAACCAGGGTGTATCATAGATCTCCATCTCTAATTACTTTTCTCTCCACAGGTGTCTGGAAAGGGTCCAGATGGGAATGCACACAACCTGCGCTTTGAGGGGATGGAGAGGCAGTACGCATCCTTACCCAGGTAGTTCACTGAGGGGTTCTCCCATCACCAGCTCCCCCACAAATAGAGTCTTTATTGAAATCTGCATGAGATAGAAATCTGGCTTTGTAATAGGGAATATGTTATAATGTTGCCTCGCTGCCGTCTGCTGCAACCCTAGTGCCATCTTCACAACTGTGCTAATAATTGAAACACTTGTGGGTTATTTTTTAAGGGAAGAAAATACTATATCATTGCAATTGAACATGTCAGCCAGAATATTGGATACTGAATGGAAATCCTAAGCCATCGCTATAAAAATGGTATTGAACATCCCGCACCAAGCTTAGAGACAATAAAATAGTAAATCCTCTCTCCTACGAGGTACTCACAAGAAAGGGCAAGCCAACCTTCACGTTGGAGCTCCATGTGCGTGTTAAAATGCAGGAGAGAAATGTGAACGTGGGAAGGTGTCCTTTGCTTGATTCAGAATCTGACCGCATTCTTAGGCAATAAGCAAACATTTATGAGAGGCAAGGGGGCCTGTGCGGGAATGGAAGAACTGCGTGGGAAAAGTTCGCTTGGCGATTCTGGCCTAACGCGATCTACTGATTCTGTAACTAGACACCCCTGAAATGAGACACAGTTCTCAAAGGTCGGTGCTCTTATCTGGGAGATGAAGAATCATTTTAGCCTATCAGTAGCACATGACAAAGAGGAAACCTTTCCAAACTTAACATGCAGTGCAGCTACTATGGGAGTTAAATAAGTTGAGAGTGTGAGAATTAGTGAGTTTCGGGGGGGGGAGGGGACAAAGAAAAGTCAGTGACAGCCAGAAAACTGAAATGTTACAAAACATGTCCTTTAAAAAAAAGGAGAGGAGGACCTTAAGTTGTACTTACCATCAAAGCTGAGTTGGGAAATTGCTACCTCAGAACTAGAGTTACTATTTTGTTGCATGTTGTTTCTACTTCTGTGTGTAAATTCACGACAAATTATAACAAAAATAACATCCTGAAAAGTATAATAGGTATTGCCTAACCGACCATCTGCTCTTACACATAGTATGTTGATTGTCAAACGTAATAAAACCTCAAGTCTAGCAGAGAACCAGTTTTTAACACGGATTGGGCAGGATACCCAAAGTAAAGCATTTTAAAGACTTCTGTACCACTATATTTTATTTATTCCCTGTTTTATTTTTTTTATATTTTGTCTCACAGTTTTTTTTCCCATCCTTGATTTCCTTCCTCTCCCCATTTTTTCCCTAGCCTAGTATTTTGGTTTTCATTTTAGGAGAATGGAAGTTGTCTCCAAAATTTGTTTTAAATATAAATTTTCTGGCTTTCACTGTTGAAGTATATGGAAATTGTGGTTAAGGCAGATGGAAAGTAGTATGTGAGAGAGGAAAAAAAAAAAGAAGAAAAACTGGAAACAGTTTAGTGTCTTCCTGGCCAACCTAAATGTAGACTGAGGAAATGGATTTTTTGGTGCAAATCAGCACCACAGAAATAACATGTAAAATCCTATCAGTTTCAGTCATTCATTCATTCATTCCCCATATATCTATTGCTCATCTAGTCTGTATCAGGCCCTAAGAATATGGAGACTGGGGACACGGTAAGTCCATCATTAGGACCCTACAGTACAGGATAGGAGGCAGCAAATCAGCCTTTTCTGACAGTGCTACAAATGCTTAGATTCGTCATTATTCACATAGAGCCCTCTGAATTTGCAACTTCTATTTCTTTTTACTAATAAGCCCTGAAATACTCAATCATGGCTGAATCTAAACAAGTCTGTTTTAGGATTAAATACTGCGGAGGTGTTTTCTGACAAAGGCAATATATTTATGCTGTTTGTGGCCATCTAGCAGTCATCACAATGTATGAATTGATAAAAATCCTGCCAGCCCCAAGAACATAGCTGTAGCTGAACAGAAACATCTTAGGCAGAAAACAAATGTGACAAACAGTCCACTCACTCACACACACGAGGGTAGCAGTGATTAGCTGCCTGGGCAAAGTGACCTTTGTGGCTACCTGGCAACCACATTGCCATAATGGAGAATAAATAAGGCTCAGGCAAATGCAAGACCCCTGGCACTGGCTTTTAAATGGGGAGGAGGAGCTCAAACTCAAGTTTCCATCTCAACATCTAAAAGGAAGATGCAGAGTACTCTCAACAGTGTGCCCCAGTCCTTGGAAGGGGGGGGGGCTCTATATTTACCCAAGCTGCAGAATGCAGAGGCCGTGGGAACCCTGCCAGCCTCCGACACAGCACGCAGACTCCGCGCTGGATGCTGCGACATTTACCTGGTATTGACGGAGGAGGCGCTCAAAGGGCTGACTGAGAAAGTTGGGAAAAGTAACAAACCCCAGCTGTGAAGCACTTCTCAGTTCCCTGAGATAACTTGCAACACAGGCAAGAACAACTGGATATATGAACAGTCAAGGACAAACGGTTCAAACTTCCTCTCATACCCCCTCCCCTCCCGAAGACACAAAAGTCACGTAGGTCTGCAAACAAAGAAGTCAAAGAAATCAGGCACTTGTCACGGGAAAGCTAAAGCTGTAAAGGTATGTAAGATGTAAGAAATCTAACTCCGGGGAGCTCGGGATTTTGGTGCTACTATTCTCACGTGCTTCGCTGGCCGCTAATACATTCGTCTTCCTTCATTAATTAAGTTGTCTGAGTGTCTTATCCTCCGTCGGGGTTGCTTCCTGCAACAGTGTTCTAGTCTTCCAGGCCCTGGAGAGTCTTCCGTCCTTCTAAGTCCATCACACCAGCCCCACTGCCCTCTCCCTTCTGCCAAGAGCTTGGGACAGCACATCTCCTTAAGGCACAGGATCCCCTCTGGGTCACAGCAGCAGGAAGCTTGAAAATATTTATGGAGCTACACTTTGAAATAAAAGTGGGAATCATTCTATCTATAGGAAGTCAGTGGCCAATATTATAGGGGACTTAATATGCTACTGACTGACTGACTGATTTGGTCGCTGTGTTGTTTGTGGAGGGTTTTCACAGGAGATTTTAAGATAGATTCCCTAATGTTGATTTATATGCCAACTCTGGAGCCGTGGACACAGAGGGAAAATGCATCCCAGTGGGCATGAAGTTGGTGGATAGCCCGGGTCAAGGGGCACCCTGCTAGGTTCCCCTGGAACTCTGTCATCTTTAAAGCGGGCCCTTGCAGCCGCTGCCAGGCTAAATGACACTTCAGAACATAAAGCCAGAGCCCGAGCCAGTCCAGGAAAAAGACAATTCCTAGCACTTAGTAGTTATGAGGCTGCCTGAGGCTAAGGGCTAAGCGATGTTAAGTGTTATTGTTAAGCAATGTGAAATCTTCTGCCTCTGAAGAAAAATGACTTGATTTCTTTTCTCCTGGGGGTGTTGTTGGGAAAGCAGAGCATGGTTGTAATACAAGCTCATTAGCAAACACCAGGCTTTCACCAGGGCCTGTATTCTACCATCCCATCCAGCCCCAGTTTTCTCTGATAGTAAACAGATCGAAAGAAGTATTCCCTTCCCCTGGCCTGACACAGATTATTACTCCCCCTGGTGAGCAGGGAAGGGGCTGTTTCCTAGGCCGCTGTGAGAAGCAGATGTCAGCGTATGTATTTTTGCAAACAGCTTCTTGTTCAGCACAGCCTCCCAGGCCTTTCCATTCTCCCCGGCCCCATTCTGACTGTCCAGGCTTCCTCGCGGCCAGTCCCTTCGCAAGCGAACTCTTCTCTCCTGGCTCAGGCCTCTGTCATTCCCACCTGGCCCATCCCTGGCCCCATGGGAGCCCATTCTCCCTCCTCTGCAGCTGGCTCAGCGCATCAGCACATGACCCGGCCCTTCCGGGCTCATCATCAGGCGTTGAGTCCTAAGGAGTGAGCAAAAAGGCTCCGCATCTCTTCTGCGCTCCTCCGTACGTGGGTGACGAAAGATTGCTGGAGAAACTCATAAAACTGCGTTCGTGGGTTCTGCTATAGAACTCACATCCTCCAGCCCCAGCCGGCCTCCAGCCCCCGCCGCGCCCCTGCTGCTGTGCAGAGCCTGTTAGTCGTGCTGTCGGCTCCCCTGACTACCCCACTGTGGCCGTCCCAACCCTTCTCTCCTCCTGTTAAGTTCTGTGGAGATGACCAAAACCCCCAAATCCAGTCTCTAAAGACGACCTCACTTCCTTTTCTTTATGACCTTAAAATATTTAACATTAGCTCCTCAACAGATCGTCCCTACACCTCGGACTTGCTGTCAGCCATGTTGTCATTAGCACACACTTCCTGAGGGGAGATGAAGAGGGCCGGACTGTGAGTCAGGCCATAATCACAGCTCCAGCTATCTCTTCTCACCCGCATGACCTTGGGTCTGTGATCTAACTGCTTCGGGCTCAGTTTTTTCATCTATGAATTAGGGGCAATATTTGGGCCTCTGTTTAGTGCTGCTATGAGTATTACATACAATAATGAGGAGCCTGCCTGGCATATTTCAAGAACTTGTTTTAATGCTTTAGCTCTTCTTAATTGTATCTCTGGGGACGATGTGTTCTTTAATGAGTCAAACCCATACAACGGAGCTCATTCTTATGGGCTTCTCATGGGCCGTGGACCATCAACTACCCTCTCTGTGTACCTCTTTAATCCCCTTGACAATTGCTTTCCTCTCTCTTTCTACTACTGGAAATGCAGAGGCTCCGCCACACAGCTCACCGAGACTCCCACAGCATGCAGAAGGACAGAGCCAATAGCTTCATGGAGGTGTGCTGGGGATATAACCAAAGCCAAATGATTAGCCAACTTGGAGAAAGGACCAGCAGTCTTGTCAGGGACAAGAGGATGTAGCAAGCTGAGATGATCTAAATAAGCTGTGCTATGGACATGCTAACAGACAGCAGTTCTTATAGATGAAAGTTCATATGAGGGATGCAGGATGCTGACTCGGGTCTGGGCAAGAGGCTGTGGCACCTATCCAATAAGAGGTAGATTCAGGCCTAGAGTCTCCCCAGTGGTGGAGACCATGTCCAATGTGAGTAAGCCATGGAGGCTGAGCTTGCCGCCCTTGCTCCCAGGACAGATCAGGTGTGGGAACTGCACTCTAGTTACTGGTGGGAGGCAATCCTAAGATACTGCTGAGAGACGCCTGCTGCCTCAGGACCAGCCAGTGCTGAGCATGCGGCTGTGATGACTCATAGCCAAGCAGGGCTGAGGTGGCAGAATTCACCCCAGGAGCTTAACTCTAGTCCATCAAAGAAGACAAAGACCTCCTTCCTCCTTCAATTCCCACATATCCTACTTTAGGAAGAAGTGCCCCTATACACCTGTTGGCTCTATTTCCACACCACCCCCTGACACTCTAGCCTCTTGCCCCAGGCTTCAGACCACACCACTGATACTTCCGGTTCCAGCCTCCTCCAGCCCTTCCGGTTCCTGCCGCATCCAGCCCTTCCCTTTATGCAGACGCTCTCTGAGCAGCCTCCTTCGTTCCAGCGGCTTCAGTTCTCATCACCATGGTGATGATTTCAAAATGACCCTGGCTAACCTTCTCTCTTTACCTCCAAGGTACTTCGGAGTCCCCATGCCAAAAGCCAAGCCTTCCTTAGCTCCTCTTCCTTTTAACTTCTGTACTATTTGTTTGGCACCATTCCCGTGCCACTGAAAATACCCTGAATTAGATTATGAGTTGTTGCTGTCCCTTTCCACCCTCATGGGATTATAAATCCCTTGAAATAAGAGTTGGGTTTTATACCCATCATTGTTTACACCCATCACCAGGACCTAATGCAGGACCATGGACATAATAGGTTTGTAATATATTGGAAACGAGATGAGAATAGATTTGTTTTTATATAAGTAAGTTATGGGAAAGAATTCCTCCCAAGCTTTCTTGACTATTTCAGGGTACTGCTTTCCAATATAAGTATTGATTTTTCATGGGAACATCTTTTTTCCCTAAAATCAATAAGTCTAGTGAGCACTTACTATGTACTAGGCACTGTTCTAAATGCTTTGTATCTGCTGACTTACTTAATGTGCACAGCAACACCTATTGACTCAATAGCAACCCTATTATTATCCCCATTGCATAGATAAGGACACAGGAATAGAGGGAGTAAGTAAAATTGCCCATTTCACAGCTAGAAGTGGCAGAGCTAGGATTTGAACCCAGGCAGTCTGGCTGCAGGTTTATACATTTAACCACTAAAACTAGTATTATCCAGCTCAGAGTCAGGTCCAAACTCAGCAATTATCACACTCCTTTGTATTATTGGCTCCCTGTCTGTCTTTCTCACTAAACTGTAAGTGCTTTTGAGCACAGGGACTGTGTCTTATTCATCTTTGTATATGACACAGAACATTACTAATATACAGGTTAGGTAATGCCTTTCAACCGTCTCCGTAATGCTGTCATAAAATCAATTCTTTTCCCGTTCCCTTGAGCCCTTCTCCTGAAATATGAACAGTTTAATGTGTAATTGCTAGATGAACATTAAGCAATATACTTTACCTACCAAAAAGAGAATCCTGTTTTGTTAGAACATTCCTGAGAGTTGAAAAGGCAGTATCTGCAAATTGGTGCTTGGGTTCTTTAAGATTAAGAATAATCTCTATCCAGGAGAAACGAAGTGATGATAAATTTTCTGGTAGAAAGCTTCAAGAGCTCTCCCGGGGTGAGGGACGCTCTTTCCGAGACGGAGGTGAGACAGAGGCCTGCTCTGCCTGTGTGCGGCTTCCTTCCCGTCCAGCTGTCGCTCTCACCCACATTCTGTAAGTTACTTGAGTGGGTGAAACCAAACCGTCTCCCTGAACCTCTCAAGCAGCTTTAACTTGGCTGTGTAATGAGAAGCAGCATCCTAAAACTGAGTTCTGGTAGAAAGAGCAACTTGGGAAGGAGCAAACAGCTTATGCTTGCTGCCTAAGAACCTAAAATACACTTGCTTTCTAAGTGTGTTCCCAGTGTTTTGGTATTGGGTGGGATTGTGTTCAGATCAGAAGAACACGCAATAGGAACACACTTCTGCTGTAACATTTCCTTTGATTCATTTTGTCAGTTTCAGCTTTCTTTCCTACATATGCCTTTGCCCATCCCAGGGAAGCATGACTCCAGTCACAAGCGTGCAGCTGACTTGGAAGTTGACAACCTGCGCTGCGCCTGCTACTTGTGTCAGCCCTGAGAGCATTCTGTCTGGGCATCCTCTCCGTCCCTGATTGCCATTAACCTCACTGCTTACAGACACTTGCCCTCCCTGGTTCCCCTCGTTCTTTTCTCCCGGTAGCCTCTGCTCTGCTCACAATTTTCCATTGCCAACCTTGCATTGTTTTATGACACTTGCTAAGCAGGTGGCAGTGATATTCGAGTTTTACAAAGATATCCACCAAGGCCACAGTACTGGTCTTTGCTGAAGCTAATCTAGACAGTGATAAAAACAAGTCCAGTGAAAACTTGAGCAGTCAGCACACTGGGTGTGTGTGTGTGTGTGTGTGTGTGTGTGTGTGTGTGTGTGTGTGTGTCTGGTGTGGGTGGGGGTTTTCCATCTGGGCCTGTAGAAGTTGATGAAGTCCCCACACTGCCTAATTGAGTAGAAGGCCAGTGAGTCAAATGAGATGCTTCATTGGGAATATATGAACTGCTCTCTGCAGTTGTGGCAGCCGGCCGAACGGTTCAACCTGAATTTGAGGTCATTTCAGCTAAAAGTAGTCCCCGTCCACATGTCTCTAGACAGGGGCCCGTCACACATTATCTGATATGGGGAATCATGGCCAGTCTCTCTGACACCTTCCTGGTGGCACAACTTTATCTAAGCTGCCCTTCTTGCTGTGAAAGGCCACCTTTCAGAGCCCGTGGCTGTGGCGGCTGCTCTGACTTCGCAGGAATGCTGAGATGAGCTGAGAACGTGTCTAGATTGCATCACCTGCATATCCGCATTTGACAGAGTTTAACGCCTTTTACAGATCAATGAAGCTCTCCCCCTCCCCGCCCCCAGACTCAACTTCTCCCCCTTGCTCCCAGAATCCCTATGTTAGAAATCTAGTCTACTTCCCTGCCCAGTAGAGTCAACTCCTTATTTAACTGGCCTCTCTGCCACCACCTCACTCTTAATGCGGAGGACAAAATGATGAATTAGCAGTGACTTAATTCTTTGTAAGATTAGGATGTCTCCATTGTCAACTCAAACTTCCTGAAAAGCGCAAAAAGCCTTCGCATGGAATACTGCCTCAAGATGCCAAACAGCTGAGATCAGGGGGTTAATGCTACTGCCACATCATTTTTATGTCACTTAGTTCCTCTGATAAAACTCCATTGTAATAAAACTTTTCATCATTTCCTCATGGGCAATATATCCTTGATGCCAGTCAGACTATTTGATATGAATTATTCAATCGGAGGCCTCCACCATTATGAGTTTAGTTAGAATCTTAGTGATTTAAAACATGTTAAGACCCATTACAGTACTGATGTTCCCAAAATAGTTGTAACTGAACTTTGATGGACCACATTCATATATTACATTTCATAGTTCTTACTTGTTCCTCATTTTCCAGAGAAGATTCTAAACTATTACAGATTTGCTTGGTAAGCACTCTTTTCAGAGGAACAGTGTGTGCTTGCTATTTTAAGAGTGCCAGATCTGAGGGGTGAGTAAAGGGGTGGGGGAAGACATATTCGGTGGGACCCTTGAATCTATGTAAACACAAATTAAAATCATAAATTAAAAAAGAAAAAAAAAAGAGTGCCAAATCTGCCATTACCTTGAACTTGAAACCTGTTAAACTTGGTAAGCTGACTCCCATGTTTTCCCTCCTGCACATATTTAAGGAGTTTTAGCATTTATTTCCCACTTCTCCAACCAGAAGGAAAGGTTACTGTGCCTAGACAGCAGCTAGATTTTGAGTGTTGCTCTGCACCTAGGTGTTTCCTAGTGACTTCTCGATTCTGTCATCTGCTCCCTAAAGCGCATGCGCCAGGGTTATTGTGGCGGGTTTCCTGGCCGTGCTGAACTGTTTTGCAAAAGACAGCACGTTCGTGGCATTTCCTCCCTCTGTCCTCTGCATCTCTCCAGCCAGTCATGACCGTCCCTTGGCCCAAGTTCCTGAGTTTGCTGAACACAGGTTTTGTCCTAAGTCCAAACTACTGCAGGCAGAGAGACACTCGGAATAAACCAAGTGTATGAATTCATTAAAATATGTGGCTTGTATGTGTTTATGAAGCCTGTGCTTTATGATGATTTCAAATGACGTACATCACTAAAACATACAGGCATCTTGGATGAAAAGCAAGTACCTCCCCCAGTGCTCAAACACACGATATTATTCAATAGGAGTCATTAAGAGTAAAATCACTGGGTTTAGTTCCCATTTGTATGTACTGAAATCTGCATATAGATCATTTCAAAGGTGTCATGTTCACTCCTAAAGTAGCCAATTGTATTTGAAAAGAAAATCAAACTAAGAACCATTAAGGCAAAGGAAGTAAGAGTAATATTGTAAGTGTGTTGAGTGCCGACCATGGGCTAGGTATTTTACATGCATTGCCTCATCTTATCTTCACCATCTAACTGAGCATAGTCATTGTGAGTGCTGCTCGTTTCACAGAAGAAAAACAACCACCCTCAAGGTGACATCAGAATGAGAACTCAAACTCAGTTCTTTCTGGTTTCCATTTTATTTCGCTTCGCCATGCCGTGGACAGATGATTTAGGGAGGGGTAGGAATAAATCAGCTTTTTCTTGAGCAACATGAATCCATGGGAAGGAAGCTATCTTATTAAAAACTATGTTAAGCCCTGGCCGGTTGGCTCAGTGGTAGAGCATCAGCCTGGCGAGCAGGAGTCCCAGGTTCAATTCCCGGCCAGGGCACACAAGAGAAGCGCCCATCTGCTTCTCCACCCCTCCCCATCTCCTTCCTCTCTGTCTCTCTCTTCCCTTCCCGCAGCCAAAGCTCCATTGGAGCAAAGTTGGCCCGGGCGCTGAGGATGGCTCCATGGCCTCTTCCTCAGGCGCTAGAATGGCTCTGGTTGCAACAGAGCGACGCCCCAGATGGGCAGAGCATTGCCCCCTAGTGGGCATGCTGGGTGGATCCTGGTTGGGCACATGCGGGAGTCTGTCTGACTGCCTCCCCGTTTCCAACTTCAGAAAATACAAAAAAAAAAAAAAAAAAAAAAAAAAAAACTATGTTAAAACACATTCATGTTCATTATCTTTTCGGGCTCCAGAGAACATGAAAAATGTTGAAACCTAGAGGTGGTGAAAAGGTAATAAAATACGAGACAAATAGTAGGGAATTTAAGGGAAAAAAGAAAAATACTTGTGAAGTTTGCCATTTTTAGTCTTATATCACTATAAGTTTTTCCTAAGCAAAAACAATATGTCCACATTATTTTACAACAAGTATTCTGTTCCAATATGGAGCATAAAGAAGGGTGTCAAGGGCTCTGCCTAGGGCTTTGCAGGCACGATGGTAATATCCCCCCGAGTGCATACACCGGGTGCCCAGCCCTGAGACTGCACTCTGCACTGCCCATGGGACATGGGGGATAGGAAACAACACTTGCTGGGTATCTAATTATGCTCCAGTAACTCTGGTGGGTACTTTAAATATGTCACCTCATTTATTTCTATTAACAATCCTGAAATATTATTATCCTTATTTTATGGATGAAGAAACCGAGGCAGAGAGGTGTGGCCAACATTGCACACAGAATAACAAGGGGCTGCTTGAATTCAGTCCAGCCTGTACTACCTTGAAACCCTCTAGACTCTCCATGAATCAAGCGTCTTGCACTAGGTTGGCTGTAAACAGATAGAAGAGAAGTAGTCAACGACCATCCTGTATTGAGGCAGCTCTTGCTGTGCTGACCCCTCCCACCGCGACCACCACACATACACACCCAAACCACTGCAATATATAACTGCAGGACATTATAATGGAAAAACCTCTAACAGGCATTCAAAATTACTAAGAACCACACAGCTCTCCTTAGCATATATAAACACCCACTTCCTTCCAGCTGAAATATCTTTTAAATAGTCCTCTTTTTTAAAGACTGCCTCTTTGTTACACTAGAGTTTAAAATATATATATACCAGTTGGTTCCTCGCCAGCAATTTTTGTAGCCAGGAAAGTATTGTTGCCCCTTTCACCGTATGGTCCTGGTGAATCCTCAGGGGACGTGGCTGAGATGTGCATGCCAGAAAACTGCGGAGGGATGGCTTTTATTGACTGCTGCTTCAGGTCCAGAGAAGAGAGCTTTGGCAGTCAACTACTGTGGAGGTGCCACATGAGCCCATCTGTGCCCTGGATTTCATGTGACACGGGCCCCATGACCTCAGTCGTTGTGCCAGGAAACACCTTGGTCCAGCTCCATTATTTCTGACAAAGGCAAATATTTGTGGTACAAATGTGGGAAGGGGTGGGACAAAAAGAGCCGCATCCAGAATGTGTTCCTGCTTGTATTCCAAGTCTTCAATTAAGCCTTCACAGAAGTGGTTGGGGCTTGTCCCAGTGGAGGGTTGTCCCACTCCATAATCAGCAAGACTGACCCTTGTGGCTGGACATGGAATGACATGTTAAGTAGGTAGGAACCTGGCAATTCTCGTTGGCCACTCTCCACCAACAATACGCTCTGGGGCATCATTAGTACCCTTTAAACTAGGCCATTGCTTGAAAGTGAAGACAGGGTGTTGACTGTTTAGATAAGGTTTTTGCCACTAATTGCTTGCATGTAGCTGAGGCAAATGCACACCCATTTTCAGAAATGATTGTGTCTGACAGCCTGGTTTTTGCAGGGTACTGGATAAAGCTATAATTGTTACTTACGATGGAAAATAAGCATGTTGAGTTATTTTGAGAAGAAGTTTGCCACAATGAATTTTTTCGCCTAAAAGCAGTCCTATAAAATCAAGATTGGAATTTGTGCTTGGGTACTTTCTACTGATACTTTGATGTCTTTGATAATTTATACTAAATGGTCTGGACCCCTAGTCAGCAAACTGTGGCTCGCGAGCCACATGCGGCTCTTTGGCCCCTTGAGTGTGGCTCTTCCACCAAATACCATGTGCGGGCGCTAATTCGATAAGGAATGTACCTACCTATATAGTTTAAGTTAAAAAAATTTGGCTCTCAAAAGAAATTTCAATCATTGTACTGTTGATATTTGGCTCTGTTGACTAATGAGTTTGCCAACCATTGATCTAGACTGTGAAATACTCTTTTACAGTTTTTTCTAACATCAAAATCAGTTCCCTATATAAGACAGAGCTTCTAGCCAATTGTTGTTGTTGTTGTTTAGCAAGAGGGAGAGCAAGAGAGAGGAGAGAGATGAGAAACATCAACTCATAATTGTGGCACAACCGCAATTGTTCATTGATTATTTCTCTTTATGTGCCTTGATCTGGGGGGGCTCAAGCCAAGCCAGTGACCCCTTGCTCAAGCCAGTGACCCTGGGATCATGTCGGTGATTCTGCACTCAAGCCAGTGACCCTGTGCTCAAGTCAGCAATCTCAGGGTTTCAAATCTGGGACCTCAGTGTCCCAGGTCGACGCTCTATCCACTATACCACCACCAGTCAGGCCAATATTTTATATGAGTAGTTTTTGGATATGCTGCATGTACTGTGGCCAAGATAATGCAATGACTGCTTTCTCTCGGTTGGTTATAGACAAGTCACTTACATTATCACTTTGTCAACAGCTTGAATTCTCAGTTTCCTATTTTTCTGGTCAATCCTTTTATATTTTGTTTTTAAAAACACAGATCAATCCTGAATAGTTCAGAGTAAATTGTGTAACTTTATTAGCCTGAACAAATGAGCTAGAAAAATAATCTATTCTTTCTTCTTATTCATTCAGCAACTATTCATTGACTGCCTACCAAGTTCAATATACTCTGTAGGCTTTGAAGATACAATAATAAATACACAGGGCACAACCTTATACTATGGATCTTATCATGTAGTGGAAAAAGTAGTAATTGAATAATCACAAAGTAAACATAAAATTGCAACTCTGCCCATTATGAAAAAGAAGATATATGCCATTCAAGAAAACATAATGGGAAATGGGACCAAATCAAGGAAAGACTTGAGCTATAATCTAAAAGAGGTTAGAGAGAAGAAATAATTATAATTTCAAGGAGAGAGAGCACATGCAAAGGCCCTGTGGTGGATATAACATGGTGAGCAGAGAGAGAGAGAGACTGAAAGAATACAGTGTAGCCAGGACAGGGACTGTGCAGGGAGGGCAGGAGAGGTAGGTGGAAGTCAGACCATGGATGGTTAAGTTAAAGATTTTGTGTATATTAGAAACCACTTATGGCTCTTAAGTGAATAATACATGGTCAAAATTGTGTTTCAATTATTTTTTTCTAGGTGCAGGGTAGGGAATAGATTGGAGGGAGGCCAGAGTAGGTACAAACCAGTTCAGGATTATTGCTATAGGTCAGGTGACAGATGTAGTAGTGTGTGCAAAGGTGGTGGTGGTGATAGTAGAGACAGAAAAACATGGTGGAGAGAACTGACAGACCTTGATGATACATGTGGAGGTATGGGGGGGGGGGTAAGTAAAGCCATGTGTCAAGAATGAATACACACACAGCATGGGCAGTGGTACTGTTCCCCGAGAAAGGAAATGCTGGCAGAGGACTAGGTTTGGAGAGCAGACCATGAGTATGGTTTGGGAGGTGCTAGATTTGAAGTGCCTTTCAAATTTCCAGGGGGAGACCCTGAACTGTGCTGTAGAGGTAGCTTAACATGCATGGGAAATGCAGGGGCTGCTCCAGTATCTGAGCCAAACTTGCATTCAGTGACACTGAACAGAAGACCCCAGGGCACATCAGGGGTGATGATGTAATAAACCACAGATCTCTTACTCAGAAAGTACAAAAAGAGGCAGGTGATCAGGGCAGATTGCACAGGGCTGGCTGCCAGTCTGGTTGTGACATGTCTTCACTGCTTATATGGACAGCAAAGTCTTATCTGTCACTGTCTGTGTAATTTCATTCTGGAAATTATATTTTTTCTCATATAGGAAGAATTGGTGACTTAATGCCATCTGGCAGTCTGTGACTGAGCATAGCTCTGACCCCATAAAGTGTACGCACAGGGGTAAGAGGAAATGGTGGGACTTGTTCGGGTAACTGTGCTAGGCTTATAAAACAGAATATCCTTGCTCTTCAGAAACATGTGCTGAAATATTTAGGGGTAAAGAGGCACAAGTCTCCAATTTGTTCCCCAATGGTTCATGAAATAATAATATGGATGTATACTAATATGTGTATGTATGTGCGTATTGTATGTGGAAACAAAGAGGGGTGGGGAAAGAAAGAAATTGGAAAAAAGAAAAAGAATGATGAATTAAATGGGGCAAAATATAAGGATTTAGTGAATCTGATAAAGGCTGTAGGGAGTTCCTTGTACTGTTTTGGCAATAACAACAACAAAACAAGGGACAGTGGAAGTTCTCATAATTTTCTAGTACAAACTCAAAAGTAAAAAATGCCCTTATCCTGGAGTCTTGGGCTGGGTTTGCCCCCAAAGCAGACCCTGAGACAGAGGCTTTGGAGGAAGTGGTTTTATTTGAGAAACGATCCTAGGAAGCATTGGAAAGGGTTGGGGAAGGGAAGGCAAGAAGGCCGGCATGGAATGCATTGGAAATCAGGTTCCTGCTGCAGGCAATGGGACCAGTTACACTAGGGCCCTCTGGAAATAGGATGGGTGCACTCACAGCCTGCCCTTCCCCCCAGCGGCAAGGATATTGCACTAAGTGTCTTTCAAGTCCTATTCCCCACTGGCTAAGAATAGCTCCAAAAGGATCCGACTTCCCAACACTTCTGCCCATCCAGTGCACTGGTGACAGGAAGCCTCAGGCCAAGAAGCCCAGATACTTGGAGTACTTCCTGTAGATGACCGGAAGTGATGAAGAGGTATGGGTGAGGTACAGCAGCATTGCTCCACCAGTCAGTGTGAAGTCCCAGGGGCCAGAGCGGATCAGTCCTGGTTGCCTTTGATGAGAGAAAAACAAATAATTATTAACTAGCCCCAGACTGTCCTGATGTCTGTATTTCACTTTTGGAGAAAGTGTTCTGTGAATTGTTACGTCTTATACGGTACTCAGTGAATAACTATGTATAACACCGCAGAGTAGCCCAAGAACATAACCCCAGAAGAATGTATTTCTGGTTTCTCTTTGTTTCACTGAAATATACAGTTCATCAAAATGATGTAAAGTCTTTGACAAGTTTATTTTCTGTCAAGCCCATGCTCAGAACATCACTGAAATATAGACACACCTCTGGGAATACCCCTGGGATTATGGAAAGCCTCAGCAAATGAAACTTGGTACTAAGGTGCCTAACTCATGCATGAAATGAATGATGGCAACGACGTGACTTACAGCCGTGTCTGTGAATGCCTACCAGGTCAAGTTGTGCATGGGTTTCAACATATCGCCTTTGCTCAAATTAAGAACAGTAGAAAGTTATCCAAACTCAGGAACTAGTCATATAGCCCGGTCATGCTGCATCTGTGGCCTCCACAGTCTCACCTTAGCACTAGACTGGATGCTGAGGGACCAGTGTGTATGTAAGAAACCTGTAAAACTGGGTCAGTCACATCCAGTTCAATAAAGACGCTTAAGCTCATCTTCCTGAGAACAAAAAGCATATGTCGCAAGACATGTGGGCAACAGGATAAATTCCGAATGGGTAATTACTAGGTCAAAGAGGGAGAATATTTTTAAAGTTCTTGATATATATCGCCAGACCAAGCTTTAAAACAGCTGTTCCAACTGCACTCTCACCAGCACCGTCAACTTAATAGATTAAAAAGTCACAGTTATGACCATAAACTGATTTAATTTGTACTCCCTTTACTCTTACTAAGGTTGAACTTTTCTCATATGTTTATTGGAATTGGTATATATTTTTTTGCAGTCTGTTTGTTGTAGCTTATCTGTTTGCCTATCATTTGTGTTCATTCATCTTTTTCTTCTTATAGTAGTAGAGACATTAATTAACATTTTGGCATATGTTGACATTATCTTAATTTAACTTTATATTTACAGTAGATAGAAATTTGTCATTTTTAGAATTTTGTCATTATAAATTTGTCATTTTTAATCTTTGATCTTTCGGTTTATGGTTTATTCTTTTCCTTTCATATACAAAACATTGTCTCCCATCTTGAGACCAGGGATTTGCCCGTATTCTCTTCTGGTTGTTTATTATTTTATTTATTTTCCATTTGTTTATTCTACTGCAGGAAACCTTTGAACACACATGTCATCCTAAGCAGCAGCGTTTTTCATAACATAGTCTCAAGCAATAGCCTCTGTGATGTTGTAATCATAAAAAGTGCATGGCGGTCTAGGCACGCATGCTAGATGGCTCTGTACAAACACTATGGGAGATTGTGTGCAGCTCATCCCTGCACATCATCCCGAGCCCATTTATATCTTGCTTTCAATGGCCATTAGGCCCTGTGTCAGGGTACACAAGTGTCCTGGAGCCTTCTGACGTGGGCCCTTGGAACCTGATTCAACACCAGGTCTTCAGTATCCTGAAAGTAATTAGGATCACCTAAGTGGGGTTCTTTAAGATGGTACTTCCTCTTGTAAAATATGCACTCCTCCATTGGGCCTCTGCCAGCCGCTGTGACACTCTGCAGCGTGAGCCCCGTGCTCGGGTTGAGCTGCCGCATATGCCCGCATCCCCTAAACGCATTCGCGGTCTTGGGATTCAAATAATTTAACAACCAGCTCTCTGCCCTAATGACCGTTTTAAGTATAAAAAAATGATATACCAAAAGGTAGTTTATTATTTCATGCATTCTATACTTAAACAAGAACAATAAAAGAGATACACAAAACTAGTTTATAAGAGTTTTAAAATATTTAAAATAACTGACAAAAAACAATAAAACTGTTATTTAAGACATTCCCATATTGCTTCTTGATTGACGTTTTCACTTGCAATTTTTTTCACCTACGGACGGAATGAACATTACTACAGGCGCTTAGAAGACACTGTTGCACAGATGAACATCAAAAAAGAGTAAGGAATGTAAATTTGTGATTTCCACGTTGGGCAGATGCCCAGGCACCCACCTTAGAGAGAACCCTGATTACAAGTGCCATTTTAACAACTGGTTTGCCGAACTCAACAAAAGATTAGGTATCAGTTCTGGCAAACCGGTGTGAACCTGCTGAATTCCACCACTGCCTGACTGTGCACCTCTGTGTTCCTCCGAGTGGCTTGAGAAGAGCTCAACATGTGCTCCTCAGAGACAGTGCATTAGAAGTTGCTCTTTTCATTTCTATGACAAGAGATGCAGATTTACTGGAAGGAGACTTATCTGGAGATAGTCGTGTCCACTTGACCAGACTTTGTGTGTGTTCAGTTCCCAGAGAAACTGTTAGAGGAGGGTTCTTCTTCTGGGGTCCTAACCTGGCATAGCAAAACTGTCCTCTGATTGATGTCAGAAGATCTTCAAAATCCCCGCAATTACATGCCAAGTGTTTTATGAATAATATTTTGTACATATTTCTGGGGGAAGGAGTGAGTGAGAGAGTTGTATGACTTAGGAAGATTTACAGAATTAGAAGGATTTACTGTAAACTCTGGTTATTTGTAAAAATCTTCATGTTCTGATTCCTATGTGGCTAGCAATTATTTTTCAATAAGATGATAATGGCTTCACAGAGAAGATTTCATTTTTTAAATGTATAAGAGGAAAATACCCAAACACTAACTCAACACACTGAAGAGTCTCTTGGCTAGCAGAGTGAATGTAATGGATTTAGCACCTCTACTCTAGACCCTGCCTTCTTGTATGCGTTTAGAGAGAACAGAATCTTCTCAGCATATCAATCCCAGAAAGCAGGTTGAATAGCCTTGAACTCTTGACTCTATGCCCTCATTCTCCTCCGTCATTTCCCTCCCTCATCACACCCACCAGCACTGGGAGATGCAGAGTGTCAGAGGCCACATGTGTGTGTGCACCAATGCTGTCTGCCCTGCATTTGAAAAAACTAACATTCTGCTCTCATCCCCAGAAAGGAAAGAGAGAGGAAGCACTCCGGAGCATGAGTAGGTAGCAACCATCTTTGAAATAAAAAGTACTATGTCAATTCCATTTTAAATTATAGCAGCATAAAACTACAGGAAACCTCAAGAAAGTAAAATATTAACATTAAGCCATAGCCAGCCCTGCTATTTATAACTTAGATAAATAACCCATTTAATGTATGTAGGGTATGGTAATATAGTTGTTCATGTGCCACTGGCAACAGTTTACATTTTAAAAGAATAGAGACATTAGCTGCTGGTAGATGGCAAATGTATTTTACTCATTCTTGTTCTTAAAAGTCAAATGTCCTCAAAAACTGATCAAGGGCTAAACATTTAAGGGGTGCTATATCTTTGTCTCATAATATAAATTTGTGGCTTAATCTAGCCTTTTCTTGACCTTTTTGCCTAATGGTGGGATATTAATAAGAGAAAGATGGTTTCATAAAACATCCTCTGAATGTGTTTTTTTTTTTCCTTTATGTAAGAGTAATTTCAGGTGGCTAAAGACAGCATGAGCTAACCTGAAACTAACAAGCTGCTCACTGTCTCAGCCAAATTAGGCTTAATGCTGAAAGGCATTCCTTAAGTCAAGAAGGCCGGGGGTCAAGCCATCAGGCCATGGAGTGCAGCTGTCAGACCACCTTTTGCAGTCTCCAAGGGACCAAACAAAGAAAATTTAGCAAAGAAAATATCTCAAAGAATCAACAGGGAGAGTAAAGCAAAAATAACCAGATGTCCCAGAAGACTCTCTCGCTTTTAGGAAGAAGGCTAACATAGGACTAACAGGGTTTGGATTTTATCAATCTTACTAATAAAAGTCACTTGGCTCTTCATTGAGAAACACAGTTGGTACAATATGGAAAGGTTTTAAAGACCATTAATTTCTTGAAATGAAACAGCTGGCCTTATTGGCTATTAAATAATGAGCCAGATTCTTCCCAGTGCCTAAGTCACTCTCTAGTAGTAAATTAGTCATTTAGGGAGGCACATTAACTCTTTAAGAAGATTAGAGTTCGATTTAGTGCACTTTATGTGTAGGAGGAAAGTTGTTGGGAATCTAGCTGAAGCTGAGCAAAGAAAAGATGGAGAAAAGATGGCATCTGATAGGAGAAAGTAAACCTGTGACTCGTGTTAATGTGACAGCTGAGATGAGCATAGGAAATTTGAGAAGTTGAATTGCGAGGGACACTTAAGCTAGTGTTCTGTAGATGGATAGGATCATGATGGTGGAGAAAGTTGACACTTCATTGTCTGATTCATTCATTCACTCATTCAATAAACTTTTGGCTGGACAATGCTGGATAGCTGTCCGTGAGCTAGGCACTGAGAAAATATTTCCTAATGAAACACCATCTTTGTCTCTGGAGCTTTAATGGATGAAAGACAAATAAATAGAGATTGCAATACAGTATATTAAGTGCTGAAAATTTTATATGCACACATTGAATTTGAAGTGAGGAAGTGGCAAGACATGTAGTTATGAAGCACCTGGTACAGCATGCTAAAAACTTTACTCCAAAGCCTTCAAACCATTGAAGGCTTTTAAACAAGGGGATGGTTTGAACATAACATTTAGAAAAATCCCCTTGATAATTTCATGGAGAATAATTTGGAAGGACAGAGTGGAATCAGGAAAGAGAGTGTAAAACTGTTGATAGAATGCCCATGATGATATGAGGCTGGCACAGTGGGGAGAGCCAGGAGGAGAAGGCGCGGGCTGTTAGGAAGATTCACCTTCACATGTTCTGATGGCTGATTAGATGTGCAGTCATTGAGGGAAAGGCTTGACATAACTTTGGAGTCCAGAGCTTGGGCAACTGGGTGGACGGAGGTGCCGTTCTGCTCAGTAGGTGATAAAGGGCAGGATACAAGGCTTCATGGAAAGGCAGTGTTGTGACAGATCTGAGCCTGAACAGGATGACAGGAGGGCACATGGAGAACTAGAAGTCACCCCCGTGAATCACCTAATGAGAGTTGGTAAGTATATGCTGAAAGGAAACTGAGGTTTAGAAAGCTGCATGATTCCACAACTTGAATCTCTGAACAGTGTTTGTTTCACTTAGTTTTTCTGCTAGTGGAGGGGATTTCAAAGATACAGATGCCTCCAAACTGAGGTTATATCATTGTTATTAAGAGTATTCAGGTGATGGGAAAATAGAAAATAGGATAAAACCATCCCTAAAAAAGCTACCTTCCATTTTCACCCAGCACATCAACAGTTAATAAAACATCAATATGATGATCAGGAAATTTATACTTGATGTAAGAAGTAGAAACTTGCACAGGTTGCAGACTAGGCAAATTAACAGTTCTTTCTCTGTCAGCACTTAAAATCTATACCGTGGTTTCTCTCTGTACTATGGGGTGAAATGTGCCAACAAATTGGCTTAGATGATGTAAGTATCTAAAATATGGAAGAAATTATATATTGGGGGGGGGAATTCATACATATTAGAAGGTGTTGACAACTTCACCACAGAATAGGAAAAATGTCCTTAAAGATAAAACACTTATTATTTCAGAATTTCAGAAACCACAGTTATAATGTTATACTGTGTGCACAAAAGGCATTTTTAGAAAGAAAACTGACATCAAAGTTTACTAAACCAGTAACCCTTGTGGCAACTTCATGATGAGAACCACATTCTTTAGGAATGTAAAAAGCATAGAATTAAAAGGGCGGAGAGTTCATGAATTGCCTCAAGAGAACCCAGCAGAGGCAGACAACAAACAGGACTAGACATGTCACTCACGGTATCCTTGTGGTGCCATTGCCTTATAGTTCCAGAGGATCCATGGACAGCCAGGAACTATCCCAAAGTTCCACGTGAACCTTGTTTTTCATTGTTAGTCACATGCTCCAGCTAGAGTAGACAATTGCTCCTCTAGAATAATTTCAAAAACATCTATACCAACAGTACTTCTTTGTGTCATCTGTCCTTCCCAGAGAGACCCACTAGTCTTTTCTGGTAGTAAAGACTCCTATTTTCTATTATATGGTGGAATGAAGATGGACTCATTGACTTAAGGCTCTAACTTGGGCCCATTTCATATCATTTTAACACATTGCCTGAAACTTGAGCGAGACACAAAGCCTTTCCTGTCACAATTACATTAAATGAGTTTTAAAATGGAAATACCTGAGCTCCAGTGTATATGTACCTTATTCTTTTCTGTGTTGCCAAGGAGAGGGAGCTAGAAGAGAGAAAAGCATTGGGACCGGTAGGAGCTGCAAGGGGCCAGAAGCCACTGAGGGGTGATAAACAGAGACGGCATACCAGCGTTAGCATTTACAGACTTAAAAATAGGGTCTGTGGCTTCATCTGTTTTACCAAGAAGGGTTCATCTGTCTTTTGTCAGTGGCCCATATTATTACGGGAGAGGGGCAGAGCCCCAGGCTGCCTCTCTAACTGTTTACTGGCTCTAGCAAGAGCACGGCATGTTCTACATCGTGTCCGCTTTTGAGTATCCTGTTTGCTGTTGCAAAAACCAAGTCAACAAAACAAATGTCAATCAAAGCCAAGAAAAATGAATGTTGGAGGAAAATGCTTTTCTGATTTTTTTAGTCTTGAAATGGGGCAAAAATGGGAAAAGATTGTAAATAGGTACTGATTCCGAGGATTTGACGCACAGTGGGAGATTGATACATTTTTTAAGGAGAAAGCAAATGTACGTGGATTTTATCTTTAAATCCCATCTGGGCCAAATTGCTGGAGAGAAAAAAAGTATGAGGGAAAACAAAGAATAAAAATAACGCCGGTAAAATATATTTGAATATTTCACAAAGATAGCTTAAAGATGATGTTTGCAAAGATTTTTTGTTCCCTGAGACCAGAAACACAATGGAAATTAGTATTTCTTTAAGAAGGATGTTCAATATGTTGACAGTGTCTCTGGGAGTACTCCAGTTTCCCTGCTCTGGGCCGATGGTTTAACGCGGCTGGTTTTGCAGGTACCTGGGTAACTTCCTGGGTATTGGAGCTACCTGGGGGTTGGTTCAGATCCATCCATTGTGTTCCAAAAGTAGGTGATTCTTTATTTTCTGAGCTCTTCTTTGACATTTATTCCTGAACATTTATCCTTTCAGTTTTGATGGTACAAAGTAAGGGCCACCTCACTGGATTGTTCTCTGCATCAGTGACCATGCACTCACTGGTGACATCTAACCAGTTTCCCACCAGGGACAGTCATGAGAGCCTGTATTGCTGGTTGCTGGTCATGGAGTGACTGCTCTTCGCTGAGGAGCCCTGACCGCCGCCCCTGGCATGGGATTCCTGCAGACGCAGTCCCTTTCCCTTTCCTCTCCTTACCTTCATTGGTGTGTCCATTGTAGATAAATGCCCAATAATTTATTGGACAGAGATTCATTAGTATCATGTCATTCAGAGCAAGAGTTTTAAATCCCTTGTCAACTCTGTAACCATGTGCATCAAAGAATAAGATCCCCCGAAAAACAAGACCATTCTCTTGCATGAGTTTGAGACATTTTTTCCTTTTTCCTTTTTTAAATCTTTATTACTAATTTTAATGGGGTGACATTGATAAATCAGGGTACATATGTTCAGAGAAAACATCTTCAGGTTATTTTGACATTTGATTATGTTGCATACCCCATCACCCAAAGTCAAATTGTCTTCCGTCACCTTCTATCTGGTTTTCTTTGTGCCCTCCCCTCCCCCCTCCCTCTCCTTCCCCCCCTCCATAACCACCACACTCTTGTCCATGTCTCTGAGTCTCATTTTTATGTCTCATCTATGTATGGAATCATAGAGTTCTTAGTTTTTTCTGATTTACTTATTTCACTCAGAATAATGTTATCAAGGTCCATCCATGTTGTTGTAAATGATCCGATGTCATCATTTCTTATGGCTGAGTAGTATTCCATAGTATATATGTACCAAAGCTTTTTAATCCACTCATCCACTGACAGGCACATGGGCTGTTTACAGATCTTCGCTATTGTGAACAATGCTGCCATAAACATGGGGGTGCATTTCTCCTTTTGGAACAGTGCTAAGGTATTTTTAGGGTATATTCCTAAAAGTGGGATAGCTGGATCAAAAGGCAGTTCGATTTTTAATTTTGGGGGGAATCTCCATACTGTTTTCCACAGTGGCTACACTAGTCTGCATTCCCACCAGCAGTGCAAGAGGGTTCCCTTTTCTCCACATCCTCACCAGCACTTATTCTGTGTTGTTTTGTTGATGAGCGCCATTCTGACTGGTGTGAGGTGATATCTCATTGTGGTTTTAATTTGCATTTCTCTAATGATTAGTAATTTTGAGCATTTTTTCATCTGCCTATTGGCCATCTGTATGTCCTCTTTGGAGAAGTGTCTATTCATTTATTTTGCCCATTTTTTGATTGGATTGTTTGTCTTCCTGGTGTTGAGATTTACAAGTTCTTTATGAATTTTGGTTATTAACCCCTTATCAGACGTTTTGTCGAATATGTTCTCCCATTGTACAGTCTGTCTTTTTATTCTGTTCTTATTGTCTTTAGCTGTGCAGAAACTTTTTAGTTTGATATAGTCCCATTTGTTTATCCTGTCTTTTAAATCAGGAGATAAATCAGCAAATATATTGCTGCAAGAAATGTCAGAGAGCTTACTGCCTATGTTTTCTTCTAAGATGCTTATGGTTTCATGGCTTACATTTAAGTCTTTTATCCATTTTGAGTTTATTTTTGTGAATGGTGTAAGTTGGTGGTCTAGTTTCATTTTTTTGCAGGTAGCTGTCCAATTTTCCCAACACCATTTATTAAAGAGGCTGTCTTTACTCCAATGTATGCTCTTACCTCCTTTGTCAAATATCAGTTGTCCATAAAGGTGTGGGTTTATTTCTGGGTTCTCCATTCTGTTCCATTGATCTATATGCCTGTTCTTATGCCAGTACCAGGCTGTTTTGAGTACAATGGCCTTGTAATATAACTTGATATCAGGAAGTGTGATTCCTCCCACTTCATTCTTCCTTTTCAAAATTGCTGAAGCTATTCGTGTTCTTTTTTGGTTCCATATTAATTTTTGGAATATGTGTTCTATACCTTTGAAGTAAGTCATTGGTATTTTAATTGGTATTGCATTAAATTTATAAATTGCTTTGGGTAATACATTTTAATGATGTTTATTCTTCCTAACCATGAGCACGGTATATGCTTCCACTTGTTTGTATCTTCTTTGATTTCTTTTATCAATGTTTTATAATTTGCCAAGTATAAGACATTTTTAAAATTAGGGCAGGCACATCGACAATACTTGCAGTCACCTTGGCGCCTGTACAGAAAGCTGCAGTTAAATTATTGGCAAACTATATAAGCAAATGAAGATATATCTACTATAAAACATAAAACATATATCCTTATAAGATAGACTGAATATGTAAACTGGAATCATAAGAATGGATGGTCACAGTCTAATCATAAGAAAAAAACAGTATTGATATAGTAATGTCAAATGGAGTAGCCCAGAGTTCACCTTTCAAAGTGACTGTGTTAAGGTCCAGATTTTATTATATAACAATTCAGTGATTTAACTTGGTAATAAATTCAAATCTATGCCATTCTTACATGGATCTTTGCATTGACATAGCCTGTCTATTTATTTGTTTGTTTGTCTGTTTGTTTATGGTGCATTTTTAGCCCATCTCCCCAAGTAGGAAACATAGCTTTTTGAAGCGGAGTACTATGTATTAAACTTTTCTGTATCCTCTGCAGTACCCTGCTAGGTTGTAGGCGGGATAAAAACAGGTTTACAGTTTTTTGTGTGGAAAATAATGCAATAATTGTAAGTAATAGTACACAAACTCTGAGTTTCACATACATACAACTGTAAACCTACTTTTGTCAACCCTGTATTCTTTGAAATGGATTATAATGAGCTATGTTATAATGATGCTTATCCACTATAAGAGTGCAAGTAGCGTAATGAACAACTAAATAAATCGGGAAAATGTAAAACTGTAAATATTTCCACAAAAAATCAGGGTTTTGAAGCTGTAAGAAAAGATCTCTCTCTTCCTAGCATTCTAATTGTGTATTTTGGCAGGTCCTGAATTCTCTTTTCAAAACCGAAATGGAAGTTGTTATCCGTATATCTAGTTGTTCAGAACCTACATTTGGGGCGGGGGTGTGATGGGGTGACAGACATAAATGTTGAAGTCAAGGAATTAAGAAACACTGAGTAACCCACAGAAGGGGGGGTAGCAGCGGCTAGTCAGATTCCCTGGCCTCCCTGGTCCTCCTCTGAGATGAAGTCTCCTTTGTGAGCCAGAGGGACCTTTCATTAGCAGCTGGAGCATGAGAATAAACAAGCGGGAGGGGCAAAGTCCCCAAAGGGGTGTCTTGTGCCGATAGGGGAGGCCGCTGAGGTTATGAACCAGCGCACATCGGGGGCTGCCAAGCTGCTGGAGACTGTGTGTGAATAGATGACAGTTTTAATGTCACTCCCCAGCAAAGGTGGTCTCAAGCCAGCACCACTTCAAACCAATTTTGCAAATCACATTTTGTGGCTGAAAATTGGTTTACTGCGCCCGTCCCTTTTTGGAGGCCAGTCTTCCCTGGTCTAGGTCGGTGCCTTCCCTAAGGTGGGACAGCTAAAGAATGATCCTTTTTCCTTTAATTGAAATGACAGCATATTCTTCCACAGATTAATTTTAAATTATCCATGTTTATATCCTTTAATCAAGTAGATAAAAAAGAGCACAGATAATTTTCTGCGCTGTTCTTTAGGGTCGTTTTGTTGTTGTTTGAGACTAATAATAGCTGATTGGCTTTTCACATAGCAGAAGGTTTACTCAAAGTACGCTAGCTTAGACTGTTTATCAATTGTATTCTTAAATATTTTTAACTTTGATTTTTGTCTCATAATAAAATAAGTGAGAATCAGATTTAAATCATGGATTTCACTGAGATTTTTCTCTGTGAACTTCAGAATGATACTTTGGTGAAGAGATTTGTCCCCTAGATTATATCTCACCCTGAAATAAAGGCCTTCTTACTGGAAGAAATAGTTCTTAAAAATGAGTACTCACAGGACGTGTTCATCTGTGAACTTTTACCAATTAGAAGTGGCTCTGTACTTAAGACTCTTTAATAATGTCTGTTAAGCAGCATTTTAGCTCATTTTTATAACACAGTCGGGTTTGGTGATTTATCTTAAACATTAAACATAAGAAATTTCTATCTTTTTTTTACAAGTATACGGTCCCTCATCCCTGAATCACCCATTTTATCAGAGTGCCCCCTGGAAGGTTCAGTATCTCACTGTCATTCACGACCGTAATAAAACAGGCTTCTCCCATCTTTTTCTTGACATCTGCAATAATGGGAATGACGTGTGTGACTGGTGACACTGTAGCAGAGGGTGTGCTGATATCCGTTCATGGTGGGGACTTCAGGTCCATGACGAGAGGGTGAGCTGAGAACATGCATCAATGACTTCCGTCTCAGATTTGGTACCAAAAGCTGTGCTAATGCCTGTTTGTTAATTATACATAAATTCAAGGAATTGAAAAAAGGTGGAGGGGGGACTTTAACTGCCTCACTCTACATAATCGGAGTTAGTAAAAGAATTAATCACAAAGAATGGAGCTTTGAAGCATAAATGGATTTACTAATGATAGTCATATAAGAAAGATTTAAAGCCTTCCTGTTTTTTGACCATTCCACAGAGAGCAGTTTCATTCTTCATTTGTTGAATCATGGAAAGGCAGAAGACAGTAAAATCTCTTGGGAAAAAAAAATCTACTCTCTTTGATACAACAGTAATTATAGTAGCCTTCTTTAGAATTATTATGACAAATTTAACTCTAAATCATTCTATTTCAGACCGAAAGTTACTTATAAGTAACTGATTGCAATCTGAGTATAAAATACCTGGATATTTTTGGAAATATCTATCTTAAATTGAGAAAATACTCACATTTCAACCATTTGAATAGAGCTGAGAATTAACTTTCAAAAAAAGACACCCGAACAGTCTGAAAAAATTTAATTTGATTTTCCTAGAGTGAAAAGATGGTGAAAAAAAAGTCATAACTCCAGTCTTTGGGCACATTAAAAGTTATCTCCTCTGGGTTGGGTGTAACTCATCTGCACAGCCCAGCTGTGTCCCAGACCCCAGATGTGGGACCTGGTCTTGCTGTCTTCATTTCTGGTTGCCACTTGGAAATACTAGAGAAGACACGGGGGAGCCAGCCTGCATCCATTCCTGATGCAGTCAGTGCCCATGAGCCAGCCCACATCCATTCCTGATGCAGTCAGTCCCCAATGTCGAACCAGCTGTGTTTCTACAACTGCTGTGTGCACCCAGTGTGTCGGGACTTGGAGTGCATTTCTTTCGAAAGGATGTTCTGTCCAGTGAGCAGGTTGCCAAGCTAGCAACCACATAAACCTGCTTATCCCATTACATAATTGAAGCGTTATCCACATGAAAATTCATTTTTAAAATATTGTTGCTATGTGACATTTGACATTCCTGTCCCAGAGTGGGCATTCTCTCTGCTAACTCACACTATCTTGCCTTCTGAAGTAAATCACTGGAGTCTGAACACAAAAATGAGAAGCATAATGATAGGGTACAGAATGAAGAGCCATTACTTTGAAGACTACCACTACAGTGCTTGGTAATTAAAACAGAAAAATATAAAATTGAATAAGAAGCCCTGTTTTCTATTTTAATGATTGTGCTTGAGAAAAAGCAGGTTCAATCAGAGAAGGACGAGGAAGTAGCTGGAAGCTCTTGTTGAGGTTCTGAGAGACACATCTGGCCACTGGCCAGGTTGATGCCTTTTCTTCCTTTGGTATAATTTTTTCCTAAAAATTCTGTAGCGTAGTCTAGATTATTGCCTTTTCTTCAAATATTGTTGGCAGTGGAACAAAGAGCAAATGGAGCTAAAAGAAACAAAGTATGTTTTTCTTGAGGTGTCTGGGGAGGCATGGGAAGGATGAAGTAGAGATCCAGTAAAGAAAGTGGTGTTGCCTCTGATGGAATTAACTGGGGTGTTTATTATTGACACCCAGAGGAAAACTGAGCATGCTCAATTCTCTTGCTGAGTCATGCAGGTGAGAAAAAAGAAGGAGGAGGAGGAGGAGGGGGAGGGGGAGGGGGAGGGGGAGGGGGAGGGGGAAATAGTCTAGCCTGCACTTTTTTTGTGTGACAACTGGTGCAGAAGGCACAGAACCAGAGCAGCTGGATTGTTGAACTGGCTATTCTCACGGTAGTCAGGAAAGGAATGAAAAATGGGTCCTTATTTAAGGACAGGTGCAATAGGGGTAGTTTGTGAATGTAGGTGTGTAAGAATATAACCTAACTGTATAAAAATATACTTAATTGTTACATAAATATGCGAGATTAGTTGTTCTTGATTTAGAGAAAAGGCACTGTTCATATTCTCCATGGAATCTTTTTATGAAATTTGAAAGAGCATTACAACTGGCTTTGAGCTTTTGTTTAACTACTTCTCAAGTAATGTCTGTGTCATGAGTTTATAGTCTCCTAGGAATGATGGAAAAATGAGAGCTATCCTCATGTGATTCACAGCAAGAATGACTGAAGGAATTAGAAGACATTGGAAACCATATGCAAAAAAGAAGTTAGTCATCCCCCTCCTCCAAAGCTCTGTATATATATGTGTGTGTATATATATTTACATACATATATACATATATGTGTATGTATATGATAGATGCATACTACTCTAGAAAAAATTAAAAATAAACATCATGACAAAAATCATGATGATGGTAAGAGTGAGAAGGGAGATGATAGCAACTGATATTCATTGACTGCTTATTATGCACTAGGCACTGGTCTAAGAGTTTTATATGTATTAACTCATGTAATCCTCACCATAAGTATATTGCCTAGTTACTATTAATTTCTCTATAGTTAAATAAATATAACTCTTGAATATCTTACTAAATTTTAATTCAGTGATTCCCATATGCATCCAAGATAAATCATAGTTTCTGATAAAATTATCTTAAAGCCATAGTCATCTGGATGAATTGGAATAAATGTAGAGGTCTGCCAGTCTTGGGCCCATTCCTCTTTTGTGTTCTAGGTGCCTTAGTTCTATCATCTTTCCAATTCTAGCTATCCCTCTTCTAACTCCATCTACATACGTGTGCCTGTCACTCCCAAAGCTAGCCTCAACACACTCCTCATAAACCATAACAAGAAGAGCTCAGGACCGATTTTCAACATTCTACTTTATATTACTGTCAATTCTTATTTGAAGAATCATGTTAACCAGTGACAACCCTGATTTTCAGAGATGCTCTTTCTCTGAAATCTGATTTTGCAGATATTCAGGAAAGTGCTCAAAGGCCAAAAACTCCAATTGAATTACAATTACAAACAATCCTTTGTAGACCTGCACTTTCTAATATGATAGCTCCTACCACATGCTATTATCAACCACTTAAAATGTGAGTAGCCTGAATTAGAATATGCTTTAAGTGTAAGATACACACGGGGCTTCAAAGGTTCAGTACAACTGCCTCTAAAAATGTAAAATATCTCATTGATTATTTTTATATTGATAACATGTTGAAGTAATATTTTAGCTATATTAGATTAAATAATATAAAATATTAAGTTCAGTTTCACCTATTCCATATTACTTTTTAGTGTGCTACTAGAGAAATTTAAGTTATAGAGGTAGTTTGTATTTCATGAAACAAAGAAGCTCCACATTACAGAGTGCTGGTAGCTTCCGCTGAACCAACCTGGTTCAGGTCTGAAGGGCACAGATTCAACCTGAGCCTTCTTTTTTGGAAAACACTGTCTTTTTTTGTCTTTTTTTTTTTTTTTTTTTTGCCCCTTAAATTGCGCATAATACCAGGCACACCTGGATTTCTGGATAATTGCACCCACAAGTGGCTACATGCAGACACAATTAGGTGCTTGCAACTTTTTTGCAGGCACAGGTGTCTAATTGCACCCACAAATGGCCATTTGGCAGGCACCACTCATTGTGCACACAGCTGATAATAGGCAGAAAATGGCAACAACCAAAAAAGAGACCTGGAGAACAGAGGCATGAAAATAGATCCCACCGCCTTGGTCTGATCACTCCTTTCTGGTTCAGTCTTTTTCGTGGAATGGCCACTGAGGTGTTTATGGTGAGAGGCATAGTTGGAATGCATAGGCTGGGAGATGAAAATGTGTGTGCCCCATTGCACAAAGTAAATGCTGTCTTGAGCTTTTAAGTAAATTGGGGCTAACAAAACCCACATTGTCAACCTGAGTAGCCTTAAAGTGGATTCTGCCCTGCTGGGACCGACTGTTTATAATGGCTAAAAATGATGGAGTGTGTGAGAATCCCCGGGGACCCTTTGGTAAATAGTAGTGTTTAAAGGGTTAATCCAACCTAATGAATCATTTAGTGGGGATGCCAAGGCCAGACTGGTAGCCTCGGGAAGACTCCACAGGCAGTTATTGAAATGTGCAGCAGGCAGAGAGGAGGGAGGCCAGCCAGATGCCCGGGGCTGTTGTGCAGGTCAGCATCTCCAGGCAGGGAGTAATTGATATCCCAGCTCTGGGAACAGCTGAAACAACAAAGCCGGACATGGAAACACGTTCCCTTACACGGGTTTCAATGTCCGAAAGAAACGTGGGGGGACACTTAGGCCCCGCCTCTGCAACTTTTAGGGCAAGTACGAGGAATAAGAAGCCAGCAGCCTTTCTCCCCTAGTATTTCATGAAGGGTTTCGTACTAGATTTCAGTGGCTTTCGTGGTCGCTCCTGAAAAGCAGGTCTAATCAGGGGCTGTTGATCATAACTATCAGCCCTCAGGCCACAGTAGATTCGGTAATCAAGGAAATATACTCCTTTTCTTCATCAGAGAGACCTACCTGCACCATTAAACAGAGGCCCGCCTTGATTCCTGACCTCTATCTAGGAAGACCAAGGACTCCTAGAACCGGCCGGGACATTCAAACCGCGAAAGCTTGACTTGGTTTTTCCAAGGCAGGGCAAAGATTTTTTTCCTAATGAGTGATTGCTTTAGTAGTGTGTATTTATTTGCAATATAAGGAAGTTCATGATTTACCCACCTTGACAAATACTCTGTCTGGGATCTTCGCATCCCTTTGTGTCGGGTCTTTATTTATGACAATAACTGCCTATTCTTGAATGGCAATGCTATTGTAATAAATCTCCATAAAAAGCCAGTTCTCAGTTCAAGTTACTGCAGACTGAATATGAGGAAGACAGTTTAAGACCACGCACTGATTGTCCTCTTTTATAAACTCCGTGACAGGCTCAGCTCAGAGTTTCTTTCATGTTGACTGGACTACAGCTCAACCTAATGTCAACGTACTACAGTTCTTTTATGTAGAAGGCTATTATTCCATTATGATTTTCTCTCGTTGCCTCATATCCAAGGAAGGTTGATGAGAGATAACTGAAGAATTTTCTTCACCTATGATATTTCATCACATATGATTCTTCTTTTTTTTTTAAAGGTACAGTGGAAAATATTGTTTCTTATTATTAACCTTTATATGTAGACTTGAGATATGAGATAAACTTTAGGAGTTAGGTGTAAGGGTAAAAAAATAATCTGGAATTTATAATTTTATAAATTTCAAGTCAAAATTTTCCTGTACTTGATTCATTCCCCGTTATTGCTGCCCGTTATCGGAGATGATTTAGCACTGGCGGGGACTAGCGTGGAGTGGTAGTTTTCTGTTGTACAAAGGGATTTGCAAGTTGTCAGTCTGGGCCAACGATCCAGTACTTTATTGTTATTTTTTAAATATTTCTCCCCAATAAATTAAAATTAATTTATAAATAAATGATTATAGCTATTTGTAAAAAAAAAAATGTTTCTCCCTTTGTAAACTTTGACACCAAATATGTGGCGGAGATTACCACCTTCCTGCTCTGTATGTAAGGAGCTTGGAAGTCACCACTTTATCCTAATGACTAAAAGCTACACAGACTGAAAATCAAGAATTCTTGGCTCTATAAGAGAGGTGAGGACACAGGGCAAACCACTGTCCCCAAGGCGGGAGAGACAGTCTTGGCTTCCCAGAGTGGAGAGAGCAGAGCCACTGTGAGATCCAGCGCTGGGGGGGGGGGGGGGGTGCTGACCTGTAGCCGAGTGACTGCTGGAGGCTCAGTGGGGACAACTCTGAGAGCTAAAAACTCCAGGGGGACCTTGTCATGGGGGCCCCCGCAGTGTTGCGAGATTTACCTCCAAAAGCTCAACCAGATTCTTACAGTAAATATTAGAGAAAATGCCTTTGTGCTTCCAGTAAGGAGGGGGGTTGGAGTGGAGGGAGGGGACCATTTTAAAATCTATCAAAGTGCTCTGTTCTTAACAGCCTAACCTGCTGGGTTTGTATAATCAGGGCCTAAATGAGCTGCTGGAAGGGGAATACCCAGCTCTAGCTGGCTCTAGCCTTCTATGTGGGAGAGGGGAACTACCCAACTCCAGCCCACTTTGCCCATCCTGCCCCACCTAAGTAGGGAGAAGAAAACTGAGAAACACTGGGAAGTTCACAATTCAGAGGCACACTAAAAAACTGAGATCTCATCCTAGGACTACGGAATGCTTCCCCTCCCTTCATCTTACCCCCCATTGCTAAAGGTCTATTTATAGCCGTTCTTTCTACCCAGTACATTATGTCCAGCTATCAATTTTTTTAAAAAGCATACTAAAGGCAAAATAAAAAAAGAAAAGAAAAAAAGACAGAGCAAACATCAGGACTAGACTAGGGAAGGATGTTGGAATTATCAAACCAAGACTTTAAAACAACTGTAATAATATGCTAAGGGCTTTAGTGGATAAAGTAGAAAGCACAGGAACAGATGGGCAATGTAAGCAGAGAGGTGGAAATCCAAAGAAAGAATCAAGTACAGGTGGTGGTTGTAAAGTTATGCCCTTTGTCTACTTCAAATTTCTGATAGCAATCTGCATTGGAAATTTCTTGAATCTTTCTTCCAAGAAGCCAGCACATCTATACCAACACATCTATTTTCATCCTTTGGTCTCAAGAAGAAAGTCCCACATTCACAACCACAGTTGACCAGAAGTCTCACATTAGTATCTTGTGGAGTTTGATGTAAGATGCTAATATAGAAACCTGAGGTTTCAAAAAAAAGTCAATGGTGATAGTTTGACTGAGCCATTGCATCATGAAAAATCATAGTAGTCACTTGTCAAGAAGAAGTAAGTGTTATTCTTCCAAACTGTTTTCAATTTTTTATAAACCACAACTATATTTGGGATATAGATTTTGTTTTACTTAATGTATTCATGAAGAAAGTACTAAATTGTAAAAAATTCACAGTCAGCACTAGAATAGTTTAGATTTAGATTTGCTGGTTGACTTATCACTCTGCCTATATTTAGTCCAATGTTAGGAGTAATAATACCATGGTGTAAAGCCAGTAGCCACAGCCACCATCCAGCCGCCTGGCCCATGCAGGTTCGCACAGAATTCGGACAGATGGTAATGAAACAACGGAGCCAATAACTGGTGGGCCATCATCTTTATCCTAGCTTGCACCCGGCAGGCAAGAAATATACACAGTGGGAAAACACTACCCTTTCCATTCAGGGTTCCCAAAGCCACTGACTTACCCAAGTTTCCCAGAATCAAAAGTTTCTAGTTCACCAGCCTTATTCACCTCTGTTCCCCATCTGCTTCTCTCTGCACAAACTCTGCACAAACTGGCTTCTCCTTCAGCACTCCACCATCTTGGCTGCTTCACCTCTCCTCCACGTGGCCTTTCTCTGCTTTCCTCTCTGCTCTCTCTGTCTTCTAATGCTAATCTCAGGAACCCAGAGAGAGCAAGCTTTTGGGTCTACCCTATTTTATAGTGTAGATCCAAATCCTTTAATCCAATATACAAACAAGGAAGTCTCTGATACAAAGTAACTTATCTGAGGTATAATGGGATTCCTCATGAGAGTACACCACCCTTCATCAAAAAGGGTGGGAAAAGCTTAGTCTTAAAACTAAGCCTTAGGCTATAAGGATCCTGCCTGCTTACAGCCTGTCCCCCAACACACATTAATATATAATCACGCCCATCCCGAGCAAGAAGGGCACCTAATGTTATCACCTGGGTGAAAGGCTTCCATGTGGGCAGCGCCATCTTTAACAAAGTGAGCATAATATATTCTATCTGCCCAACACATGGCCATCAGAAATAGTTAATCCTCTTTTTCAGCCCTGGCCGGTTGGCTCAGTGGTAGAGCGTTGGCCCAGTGTGTGGAAGTCCTGGGTTTGATTCCCTGTCAGGGCACACAGGAGAAGCATGTGCTTCTCCACACCTCCCCCTCTCGCTTCTCTCTCTCCCTTCTCCTCCCCTCCCGTAGCCATGGCTCCATTGCAGCAAGTTGGGGCGCATGTGGAAGTCTTTCTCTGCCTCCCCTCCTCTCACTAAAAAAAAAAAAAATCCTCTTTTCCAAATTTCTGACATGTAAGAAATGCTTTAATTATTAGAAACTCTGGCACCTCATTGTGTTGGCATTGATTTTAATTTCTCTCTATGGATTTCTCTTTTCCTAATGTACTGTCATGTGCTCCTTAATGACAGGGATACATTCTAGGCAATTAGGAATTTTGTTACTGTGCAAACATCAGAGTGCAGGTGTACAAACCCAGGTGGTATAACCTACTACACACCTAGGCTATGTGGTATAAACCAGTGCTTTTCACCCACCAGTTCCTGGACCCAGTCTGCCAGAAATTTCATGCCGGTCCTCGAAAGAGTTAACCACCCTGATGTTGTATGAAGATTACAGACCCAATGATCTCAGTCGAATTCACTTATGCTTAGGGTGATTTCTGCCTTAGCAGTCCCCAAAATAATTCTATTTCACCAGTCCCCAAGTGTAATAAGGTTGAAAACCACAGGTAGAGACTATTGCTCCTAGACTACAAGCCCATACAGCATGTAACTATACGAAACAACAGGAAATTCAATCAAGCACAAGGAAAAAATTATGCAGTCCAGAGATGCAGTAAACAGGAGATGTATGAGGCTGCTGCCAGTGTAAAACAGCATTCTACTTTATAGCAAACTTTTTTTATGAGTGGAAAGAACACACTCTGAAATTTCAATTAAAGAATTGTATAGTCAATGCATAAAACAGTAACAGAGTCATTTATTATCATTATCAAGTATTATGTACCGTACATAATTGTATGTGCTCTAGTTCTCTAAGACTGGCAGTGCAGTGAGTTTATTTACACCAGCATCAAGACAAACACATTAGTAATGCACTGGGCTACACATTGCAATGGCTAAAATGTCACCAGGCACTAGGAATTTTTCAGCTCCATTATAATCTTAGGAGGCCACTGTACTATATACGCGGTCTGTCGTTGACTGAAGTGTCGTTATATGGCACATGACTGTAGATTGAGCGGCTCAGGGCAAGTTCTGTGTTTCAGGTGATCACTTGGGTACTGTGGGGTTTTTTTATTTTTCATTTTTGGGTTTTATTGTTTTTCATTGATGTGGATCGTTAGAATCTTATTCTACCATGAACCCTAGCCATGACAAATGGTAGAAAATAAGTAGAATTGCTAGCCTTCATCAGATGGGAAATATTTACTGTGGTACTCCTTTTCTGTTCCCCTCTCTTTTCCCAGTTTCCCACTTATAGTCATGCTTTACAAAGAGCAGCAGACCTACTAGAAGTGCAGTGAGAATGGGAGCGGACTTATAAGAAAGCAAAGGCCATATAGGCTTCTTAAGAGCAGGGTCTGGCCTTGTCGCCACAGTGTCCTCAGCCTTACGCAGAACCTGGCATAGAGTAGGCGTTCAGCTAAATGTTAAGGCAGAAAAACAAAGGAAGGCAAAAACACAGGAAGGAATACGCAACTGAGGGAGAAAAAAAAGGCCAAACATTCACTGTGCAGGTATCAGGAGGACAGATTTCTACTTGCACTCATATGGAGTTTAGGTAGAAATTCTGTTTGTATTGAATTTTGTTGGCTTTCTAATTGAGTCGTGAGAATTCTTTCATTGAAAGCAAGTTCTTTTCTGCTTCTATTATTTTTTAGTTGTATTCCTGTCACTTAAAAAAAAAAAAAGATTTCTGCCAACAGAAATGCATAAAACATATCCCAATGCATAATCATTGAGATGACTTGGCATGTTTTTCCAAGTTTCGATTTGGAATAGTGTGTATATCTATCCCAGAGAATTATTTTCAAAACTCAAAATTTTCATTTTTGTTATCCATCCAGACCTTAAATTTTTTAAATGCATTCAGCTTTTTATCAAACATGAGTGATTGGAGTTTTTCCAGACAAGTGATACATTTTTAAGTGTGGGATTTGCCTTTGTGTCTTCTGTGGAGCTGTGGAATGCTCAGTTAAAGGGTTGGTAGAGAAAAACGAGAGCTGAACAAACTAAAGAGAAGAGTCGCCCATAACCTGATGCTGGTGGCGGCTCAGATGTGTGATTTGTAAAACCTCATGGAACTAAATACTTTAAGTGGACACATTTCTTGTATGTCAATTGTACCTTAGTAAATTTTGAATAAGAAAAAGAGGAAGAGAGAGGCCTGTTTTTATCTGGGCTTTGCTTCTGGGTCATGTCATGGCAGAGCTTGACCTCTTAAGAAATCTTCCATTACTATGTCCCTTTCTGGTCCCTGGCAAACTCCCACTCCCTGAGAGCGCTAGATGCCCTGGCTCAGAGTTACCACAATTTCAAAAGCCCAGGAGAGAACCCCAGCATGTCTGGCTGCCTCGTGCTGCCCCTGAAAAACAAGTTTCCATATTCTTAGGCAGTGGAAAAGTCTGCTTGCCATTCAAATAAACATCATGAGCCTTATTATTCTTTTTGTGAAATCAGTATGCCATAAGATGAGGTTGCAGTCTCATCAAAGGCAGGCTCTCCAGACCTCCTTCCTCAAGGCAGGTCCAATCCCATCTCCAATGGTGTATGTCAGGGGTCCCCAAACTACGGCCCGCGGGCCACATGCGACCCCCTGAGGCCATTTATCCGGCCCCCGCCGCACTTCCGGAATGGGCACCTCTTTCATTGGTGGTCAGTGAGAGGAGCATAGTTCCCATTGAAATATTGGTCAGTTTGTTGATTTAAATTTACTTATTCTTTATTTTAAATATTGTATTTGTTCCCATTTTTTTTTTATTTTAAAATAAGATATGTGCAGTGTGCATAGGGATTTGTTCATAGTATTTTTTATAGTCCGGCCCTCCAATGGTCTGAGGGACAGTGAACTGGCCCCCTGTGTAAAAAGTTTGGGGACCCCTGGTGTATGTGAACAGAGACGCAGGCAGAGAGGAGGGCCCGATCCGGGCTGCACGTGTCTGTGGCTGGGAGGGAGAGGCGCAAGCTGAAAGAGATGGGACGTCGTGTTGGTATCTTCTTTTGTATTTATTCCCTTGGGTCTAAGCCAGCAGGAATTTTCCTGGCATGTTTTTTTTTTTTATATTTGTGCAACTAATTACTAATTATTTGCAAACTCTCATTGTTGTCACCTATTGGATAATTGCTAGGGGACAAGGATTTGGGATCATTCATTTTCCCGGCAACAGACTGATGTAATTGCGTGTGTAGTTAGGAAAGTTGGGTATAGGCATAGGCCGCTCAGCCTACAGGAAGTTTGTCGAGGACCAGAAGTCCATCAGGTACCTCCTGGAATCCACTCCTCTTCTCTTTCCCCACGCGGGCCCTCTTGATCCCAGTTTAAAGAGGGAATTATTTTAGGCCTTTTGCTTTTCACCTTCTCTGCCCTGGAGATGGAAACTCTGCCAATCTAAGGCCATGTGAGCTACAGGGAAGCTTTCCTCTCTCCACGTGGCTTCTAAAGTGAATGGCCATTTGTCCTTTCTCAGAAAGGTGTCCTATAGAACTTGTGTTTATGCCATTAGGTGCGCACCTCCGCACACAAAAAGTAGGTAACGTTATTGGCTTCACTCTGACATTTTACTATTTCCAGTAGAACAAAACCTTCTGGCAAATATAACTGGAAAAGAAGTGCAAGGGTAGACTTCAGGTTCCGCTGTCGAGGACTCAAGCATGCTGTCAGGGGCTGGCTCCCTTCCTCCTGTCTCTTGACTCTGCCTACTTCTCTGTTGGCTCCATTCTCAGGCAAGATCTCCACCGCCCGCCCCAGGGGTTGAGGTCAGTGCCCTCATCACCAGGCTTATCTCCTTTCCTTTTAGCCATTCGAGCAAAAGAGGGATTCTCTCATTTCAACATGTCCAGCAAAAGTCCTAGAATTGTCTCTGGTTGCTGTGATTGGGTTATATCCTTAACTATAAACAATCACTGTGCCCAGGCCGGGGGGCGGGGAGGGAGTGTGGAATGTTTCGATGGTCAAGTCTAGGTCACTTTCCACCTCTGGAGTCATGGGTAGAGTCACTCGCTCCACCCGAAAAACGTGAACTGAGAGTGGCCATCGACTGATTTCCCAAGGAAGAGAATACTACCACCACGATAAGCCGGGACAAACGCTAGGCAGGAAAAAAAATAGCAGCTTTCCCCTGGCCCGAGTTTGATGACAATGCAAGAAAGAGAAAGCATCAAGGATGAAGGAAAAAAAACTGTAGTTCCTGTTGCATGCTCATGAAGAGCAGAATGAGTGCCAAACCTCTAAAAAAATGATCCTCCAGATGAATGCGCCAGAACTGTTTTCTATTTCTGGGTCTGATTGTCATCTGACCCACAGACTTCAGGAATGCTTCCTCAAGTAAATACAATCCAGTGTGTGATTCATCCAGATAGTTCAATACAAAAGAAAAAGACTAAAGCTGGGGGGATAAGATGTCTCTTTTGAGGTCACGCCTCAGGGTCTCTTGGCTGCTGCCCAGCCTCCTTTGGGTTTGGGTGCACGGATCTAGAGCGCCCTTGAGAGCTGCACGCCGCGGTGTTTGTCTTTCTCTGCAAACAGGGGCCGCCCTCCTGCAGGGCCTCCAGCAAGTCCCCGAGAGGTGGCATCAGGGTGGACACACCAATAAGTAGCAGTTAGTCATAAAGAAGATGACTGGGACTGCAGAAAAAAAGTGTACATTTCAGTGTGTTTTGCACAGGGTTTCTTTTTTATGAATATAGTCTATAAATTTTGGGAAAGTGGTGATAACTTGCCACATTTCCATCTGGAGGAAGCAGATTTTTAGAGAAAAAAGAGGCCTCTGGGCATATTTGCCTGTTTGTACGGCTGAGAAAAGCATGTAAGACATTATTATGGAATCAGGAATAAGCGCTAGAAGGCTGGAGCAGAAAGAAAAACAATAACAATCACAATAGACAGTCTTTATCAATCGCTTTTCATGCCCCAGTACTGGGCTCAGGGCTTTACAGATATTCTAATTTAACCCTCCTCACTACTCAGTGAGGCAGGTAACCATAACTATCCCAATTTTACAGATGAGGAAACTGAGACGATATTATGGAGCATAGCCGCTTTCCACAGTCACAGGTTCATTACATGGAAACTAAGAACTGTTTGCGCCTAACTCCCCTGTCATTTCATCCACTTCTCAATGTCTGTAGCCGAGTCTGTATTAATAATGGTCAAGCTTGCTCAGCTCAGAGGTGGCTGAGCCCTAAACACAGACACATTTGGAAACAGAAACAGGGATCAGGAGAGGCCCCAGCAGAAAGGTATAAAGACAGGAGGTCTGGTGTTGAGGCCATCAGAGATGAGAAAAGTCCATCTGGTTTGAACAAAAAGCTAAGATCCTAACAGGCAGAGAGGAACACAGCCTGAGAGGGAATCTTAGGAAAGACTCAAAACAAAGAGGTTGTATTGGCATCAGGAAGGTCCAGCAGTAGATGAAGTCACCCGGCCTTGGACATTAAGATTCAGGGCTGAGACTTCATTTCCTTAAAGGATTTTAATAGCTAGGACAGAACCCCACCCAGGCCTGGAGAAAGTGGAGGGGTAATGCTAATGCTATCTGAGAATTGAAGAGGGCTTTGTCAGTTACACGATGCTTTTACATATATCTCTAAATTTGATCTTCTCCAAACAACCCTATGAGCTTGCCATTATAATCCCCACTTTTGAGTGAAGAAAGTGAACATGGAAATTTCTCACTCAAAGCCAGTGGCAGAGCCAGAATTTGGAACCCAGGAGTTTTGACCCCAAGCCTGCGGCTCTTATTTACCACAGTGCAGCTGAGCCCACCGTCTCAACGGAATCTCATATACTGGAGCTGGTGTTCGAGAAGGGAGCTTGGTCACTAGGCAACAAGAAAGATGCCAGTTGATGGGGGAGAAAGGTACATGGCTGAAACTCAAATGAGAAGTTTTTTGTTTGTTTTTCTCAGCGAATATAAGTCCTACTCAGTTTAAAGAAGAGGACTCCTTTTTCCAACAGGAATCTCCAGATAACATTTATTTAATGAGTATTATTTCTACTGCCTATCATGTGCCAGACACTGGGGAGTCAACATTGAACTCAGTAATAGCCCTTACATTATGAAGCCATAGTTTATTGAGGGACACATAGGAAAACAGGTAATTAATTATATACAGTGGTTAGCCATTCCCCCGAGGCAGAACTTTTCCCCTATGCAAATATAAAGTCTGCATTATATTAAAGACGTTCCATGATCTTGTATAATTTTACCGTACAAATTGAAACCGATCGTGGTTTAATTTTCAAACACTGCTAACATTGCTCAGTAAGTTCATAAGAGGGGCATCTGATTCAGAAATAAGTGATCAAGAAGAAATTATATGTGGGGCAAGTAAGTTTTGACACTTTCTTAACCTCTGAGCTTTTTCATCCAACTGCCACATTTATAGGGTCAGCGTGTCTCACTGCCCTCTTCTGTCTGCTTTGCCGGTATCCACCTGCTCATCAGAACCCTCATCTGTGGCAGGAATCCCGTGGCACTTAGCATTGAGCATCTGTGCCTTGACTTGTCTTTAAAATCTCTTTCTTTGTCTCCCCCACTAGGCGGTAGGTAGTAAGATCCTCGGGATAGACATTGGGGTGCACATCTTTTCATAGGTGCTTGATAGTTTGGGGTTCACTCAGCACTGCCACCAACCAAGGAGTAAGATGGACCTGTAGGCTAGATTACCATTAGGAGTTTCATCTGTCCAGATTTAAAACTACAGTACAGAGGAAAGATAAGAGGATTATTTTTTAAATAAGCAATTGGCTTCCAAAAGCAATTCTGATTACCTACCCCGTCAAATGAAATGTTCCCTGAAGCTATTTCTTTCTGGTAGAAACAGAACCCAGAAAAGAACAAATGGATTTAAATTTAGTTATTTTTCCCATCTTGATTTTCTGCGTTATCATTTTTCTAAGTGGTGGAGATAAAGGTAATTAACAATTTAATCCATTTTGTTGTTGTTGATACTTTTCTTTTTTTTAACCTCAACTGAGTGTGTTGCACACTTACAAATGACTATAAGATCACTAAAAGCTCCAAGGAGTATTTTCCAGCTTCTGGTTTTACCAAATTGTAGTTCACTAAACCTCACTTAATCAACTAAGTAGGGAATTCCCCAATGGGATGTTACGGGAGGATAAGTATGTTGTAAATAAAACAATTAAAAGGCTAGTTCACACCTCATCAAATTGCTTAACCACCTGATAACAGTTAGCTACATGCATTCCTCATAAAATGCATCGGGCAAGGCGGCAAATTAGAACCCAGTTTTTCTGTAGTGGGACCCACGTCCGCCCTTGAACTCTGGTCTGGTATTACTCTGCCAAAGGCTGGATTAAACTTGCACAGTATCACCTTGTGGGCCAGGAAAATGTCTGCATAATGCCTCTCAGTAGGGGAGTTCAAGGTCTGATCCAGAAATCCCATTAGGCAAGGCAAGTTTCCCTTCGTAATTGCAACCTTTGAGCCACAGTGGTAATATCAGATCTTAGATTCATTTTACACCAATTTTCTTCCAATACACTTTCACCCGTATCATTGCATTCTCTCTTAGGAGAATAAAAGCACATATTACTTTACAGATGGAGAAACCAAGGCACAGATAAGTAGAGAAGTTCAGCCAGGTCACCCCTGCAGAGAGGTCAGGCTGAAATGCAGCAATGTGACCCGAGGTCAATTCGGACTGTGTGGTTTCCCGGAAGGGTCATGGAATCGTAACCCCGGGTGACTCCTTGGGACGATTCATTTTACAGAATTGAAGATAAGGGCTGAGAAAACGAAATGACTTCTCTGAACCCCCCTGGGAGAGGGGTCCCTTCTCCATTCTTCAGCTTTCTCCCCGCACAGCACTACTGATGGAGACTTTGTTTTTAAAGGTGGACCAGGTATGGCGATAGAAATTTTAGTCTATTTCCAGGACTTTCCCTCTTCAAAGGGGGCTGTTTGGGTAACATGCATCTGTAAGTGGAGGTATAAACTAAGGGCGATGAAGCAGAAATCAAGAGGGTGAAATTTATTCCCTGAGAGCCAGAGCTGCAAACCTAAATACCGTATTTTTCGCTCCATAAGACACGCTTTTTCCCCCCAAAAGTGGAGGGGGAAATCTCCGTGCATCTTATGGAGCAAAAAATACGGTAGCTGTAAGGGCAGGTGGGCACCGTGATGGAGAAAAGGCAGGAGTGCCGCCTAAGGAGGGCTGTGTCCCCGCCTCCAGGGACAGGTCCAGCCGACTGCCCGCCTTAGAGGAAGGAAGACCTGAGTTTAAAGAAAAACAGGAAAGCTGAATTTTTATGTGAAAGCCCTCAATGTTTAAATGGCAGTGACTAGCTGAAAAATATTCTAAATACCATGTAAGCCTATCTGTACAGTGAATGGGGGGGGGGGGGCTACAAATTGTAACTTCTGTTAGGAGGATCTTCTGCACTGACACACTGATGCAGAGTGCTGTCAGTCATAAATTTTGGATTTGTTTACTTGCTCATTCTAAGTCTTTGTACCATCACCTTAAACTCCATATAAAAGATCCCATTTTGTTTCTTTTAAAAATGAATGTGACTTCAAATTCAACAAGTATTGAGGACTTTTTGTATGACTGGTCCTTTTGTTTGTTTATTTGCTCTTTCTTGGTCAGTCCCCATCACAATTCAGCAAGGGGGTGGAAGGCAGGAGTAACATCCCCATTTTACAGACGAGGTCACCGAGGCTAAGAACATGTTAAGTCGCCTGGATCATATTTCTACAAGGTGCCTTGCTCAGTTCAAGCCCAGTCGACTGCCTCTGAGTCCCACGCTCTCCCCACTGGTCATAGGTGCACCCTGAGACCCCTCGGAACTGGGAACCCTGAGCGCACCCTGAGGTCCTCAGGGAAAGCCTAGCATCACATCTCTCCTGAAGCTCACGATCAGGCTGGCATGGGGCAAACGGTAAATCACGTTTTATTTGGTGATGGCTTCTTAGGTTTAAATCACTGCAGCATTTACTTTTAATTAATTTCTTTAAATTAGATGCTTCCTACTTATAAATATTTGCTTTTCCATGATAAGCTTTTATTTAAATTATTAAAGCTTCAGCTTCGTGACTGATTTTAAGATTCAAGATTGCCGCCGTGCTGATAACAGACTGCAGGAATAACAGGGGAGTGTGGGGCGGGGGGAGTCTCCTCATCGTGGGTACACGTGCTGGTGCTGAGGATGACTGGGGGCAAGGCAGCCCTCGAAGAAAGAGAAGCGAGGGTGAATTTTCAGTTTTCCTTGAATCGTTCAGAGACTAAATCAGAGAATTAGAGAACAAATATAGGATGAAATAACATCTGAAGGAGCTCACTCACAGTAAAAGCTTGTCTCGCTCTGTCTTTTTTAAAAGCACTTCCTGATGTCTCTGGGCCCACATATTAGTTTGCGAAAGGGAGTAGCAGTGGGGGCCGAGGAGGGGCTTGTGGAAAGGCACAGGACAGTCAGTATCCAAGAACATTGGAGACCAGAAGAAGAAGTAATGATGAGAGCAATTTCATAGTCCCGAACAGTTTGAGCTATGGTAAGCCTGGATTTGCTAGCTGTTCAGTTTCCCCAGCATCAAAGGCCAGGATGGAACCCAAAGAAGCTGGGCTGAAGGTCAGGCTCTAGGCCACCAGGAGAAAGGACAAAGGATGCTCTCATTTCAATAAAAGGAGATCTCAAAGCAAGAGGTTTGTAACGACATTACTAACCGGTCTTTACCAGCCACGGCATGATCAGCTGCAGGATGAAGAGACCAAGACAGGACGGAAGCTCAGCGTTCGTCATCGGCACCTAAAACGCTATTTAATAACTTCTGTTATTTGTTGCAAATCCTTTTTTACAATACTGTTTCGTAACCTTTGTGCTATAAATCCATTTCATCTGCAAAAATGAATGATGAACAGAAGGTGATATTATATAGAATCTGTCATGCTGATGCTATATGTCCAGTGTGCTCTGCCAAATAATGACAGGGATTCCGGATAGAGGGCTGGGCGGGACCAACGGCTGAGCCTCGTGTGCCCCCCAGAGCCAGCCTTGGCTTTGGAACCTGCTCAGCACAGGCGGGAGAATCCATGCATTCTAGTATCAGCCGGTGGAATGACTCCTTCGTACTTTGGTGAACATTATCACGGGTGCATCAGTTTCATCAAAGGGAGTCCAGAGCAGCGAGGTGCTTTCATCTATTACATGGTGGAAACTAGAGAAGGGACCCAGAGCCTTGGCATTGGAGAGCAGGGAGATTAGAACAAAAGTCTCCAAAATATACCCAAGCATGATTGTGGCCAAATCAATTATCAGAATCCAAACTAACCCCACATGGAGCCAGACCATACCTCCTTCAGTGTGCCCCCTCCACCTGAGAGGGGACCAAGTAGCTCCTGTCACTACTGAGAGAAAGAGAAGGAAAGGTCCTTCTGCAATGGAGTCAGTATCTGGGGGTGCTGAGGTCAAAACCCGTCCTGCCCAAAAGCGAACCCAGCACTCGCTTTTACGTTGGTCACAGGTCCCTTTGTCTTTCAGCTGCCTTATATATTAAATACTAGTACGAGCATGCTCATTTCTTCAGGCAGAAAGTAAACCCGGAGGTTTATGAAAGAAATTATATAAACCTCACTGTGTCTTATAAAGTTAGGAGAAAAGATTACCTGGTGTTAAAAAAAAACAACAGTTTTATGGCGGATCTCATATTTAGGCACAAGCAAAAAATTTACCTGCTGTCAGGTTTTATATTCGAGAGTATCACATCCAAAAATAATCTAGATGCTCACACAGTTCCCTGCAGAAAGCTGAAGTCTCCGCTTTACAGATCGTGCCATGTTTTCATTTGAGACTAAGGGCAGCCGTGTGCTTGAAATTGTTTCTGGGTTGGTGGCAACCAGCTTGACAGTTTACACAATCAACTAGCCTTCAGATTCACGTATGCCTGGCTCTCAGCTGGTGACTTACTCTCTTGTGAAGCTGGCCCTCCACTTTGCCTGCCCGTCTGCTAGCCCTGGGACACTATCGCTCGTCCAGTTGAAGTTGAGTAAATCAAGGCCACAGCAATGAGGATGGGCAGCTAAGAGTATTTAAGAGAGCATTTCCTAGAACCCGGTGTCTGGCTGCAGCAGGGATGACAGAGGGAGTCGAGATTTCTGACTGTAGGCTATGTCATTCTCCAAGGGGACCCCTGGAGGAGCAGCAGATTTGGGGAGATGTCATTGCTTAATTTTGTACCCGTAAGGTTTGAGGGGCTTGCAAAACCTCCATGTAGAGCAATCCCCATAGGTAATTCATGTTACTCTCCTGCTCCGAGTACCACTGAATAAAAATCACACTCCTTACCTCCCCCCCTTGGTGCTACCAATAAGCACATTGCGAGCAGGTGACAAGCAAGAAAGATCAGAGGCTACAAAGTCTAGCTTAGCGGTTATGCACGTGACCTGCTGGGCTGCCTGGGCTCGAATCTGGGTCCTGCTAAGTTCCTTTATCTCTCTGTTTCTTGTTTTCTCATCTGCGAACCAGGGATGATAACAGTACCTATCTTGTGGCACCGTTGTGAGGAACGAGCACATTAGTGTGGAGAAAACGCTTAGGCTGGAACCCGGCGAGCTGTCGGCACTCGGGAAAGCCGCTGCGCTTGGCAGCCTTCGAATCTTTGCAATGCTAAATTCAGCTTCCGGAGTTTGTACCTGAGCTCATCAAGCATAGTCGTAGCACTCTTCCCAACTCTGATACTTCCGCTTCTGAATTTCAGAGTAAGAGAATTGCAGCGGCAGGTTTCACTCGAGTCTTAATGAAATCATGGTGAAAGCCCTTTCTGACACACATACACACACACGTGAAGGTGGACATGTTAAGTCGTTCACTGTGGTCCTTGCCCTTAGTGAGGAGGGATTCTGGTAGCTGATAACCATAGGTAGTTTACATCAAAGCATTCCTATTGCCTAGGCGTCAGAAATTACTGGCAGAGGACTGGGGGCAGGTAAAGATGTGGCAGCTGTATGATTGCTGAATACCCTTGGCTAAGATATAGAAATATGCAAAAGTTGTATGGGGGGAGGGACTTGGGGGGGCAAAAGGGGGGGTAATGGGGGACAAGAGGGTGAGGGGAGGGAGTTATATTGAGTGGGACACTTGAATTCATGTGAACACAATAAACTAAAATCAATTTTAAAAAATTTTAAATTGTATGTATTACTCTAAAAATAATTATAATCAAAATTGATCAGGAATAAACAGTGTTTTTCTCTTAGAATGTCCTGTCTCCAGGCAGTGACCTGGGGCAGAAAACTGGGCAGTGCTTCCCCTAAGGGGCAGGCACAACCATCTTTAGAATTCAGGACCCTATGCTCCTGAACCTGTTGGCCCTCCAAGTCCGACCTTGAAATTGAACTGTTGTCTCTTGCATGACAATTCAATGAAATCTTCAGTGTTTAGATATTAAAATTCCAGGATTACTGTTATGGGAGAGAGAGAGAGAGAGAGAGAGAGAGAGAGAGAGAGAGACATAGATGGGTTTAGTGGCCTTACAAGTTATGATCATTTGTTCCTTTGGTTGCCATTCTCTTTAAATAAAATCCCTTCTGGGATTAAAAAGACCGTGTGGTAAGTGTGTGCAGGCATCACTCAGTGGCTTTTCCATGACTTTTTTTGTGGCCACTCATAGCAGCTTTGACTTTCCACAAGGTTCCTTCTCTCTATCTATGCTCTCATGTTAGTTACTCTTCATAGTTGTCCTCAGCACCCACTCTAAAAATCCCGTGCCCTGTCATAAAGAAAATTACTTTAGCAGGACCATTTTTAGGGAGTACCTTCCCACAGTCTGATAGGATGGAACATTCTTAAGAGCCACTTTCCAAATAACATCTGCCCAATGGGTTCTCTAGGATTCCATCCTCATCGCACTGAATTCTTGTTTGTGGTCATTGTTGTAAAACATGAAAGAAGAAAATAAATGTGGGTGATCAAAATTTCAAACTCTCTTAAACTGTTTTTAGAAATATCTTCTAAGCACTCAGTCATTTTCTATGCAAACATTTCCTTGGTGTTTATAAGGGCCAAAAGTATCTGCCGATAAATCTTGTCCCACTCCAGTTCTTAGCAAAGATCAAGAGTCCGGTCCTCATAGTGCCATGGGAAATGTGAGTGATGAGAGTGGGATTTCTTTCTGGAATCGTCTCTGTAACACAGGCCATCAAGTGATCGTTATATTTTACGATTCTGTAAATTCTGCAGAAACCATAGCTATGTTGTATACAGGGCAGAGGGCGCTGCTATTCTGGCCAGCCGCATTCATGCCTGGATGAAGGAGGAAGGCCTGGTAACTGGAAATCTGATGTTGGAGGAATTTCCAAACAAAGGCTAAAAGCATCTCTGGCCACATAGCATAAGGGACTCAAGCACCTACAAGTATATTTGTGTGTGCTGATCTTTTTTGAGCTTTGCCATATTTGTTGAAGAGTCAGTAAAGAAGGCACCAACAGCAGCTCCCCACTGAATAATCTACAGGTGGCGTGCTTGAGAGGAGTATGGCTTTGCCAGATGTCGTCTTTCTGCCGAGGGAGACAGGGGCCTCTCTTAGCACCAACAGTATCACATCATGTCACTTCCTTTTATTTGACCCCCAGATTTGGTCACAGCCAATTATTACCACAAAGGGAAATCCATAAAGGCCACCATGGAAGTTAAGAAATTGCCGTAGTTTGGACAGCTATTAGCGTGCATAGTATCTCACAGAAATGAAGAGGAACAAGGATTCTGCCCTTTGGAAGCTTTTCCTCATGGCTTTCACACTTTCTACTGCATCCCTCATTTTTACACCTGCTCATCTCTGGCTCAGCCCTAGTTGTGTTTTCCCTGTTATCTTCAACTTCACCTGTCCTTCCTCCTAGAGGGAGCTCATTGGCTGGATGAAGCAGTGGATCTTATCACAGGTTTGATATACATAGGTGAATCGTGATCAGATATTTCTTGCCAAGATTTGTCACTGATCCTGATGAACAAAAGGTTGCAAATAATTCTTTTAATAAATTATAGAGGATTCAAGTGTTCTCCCTTGATAATATCATCCCCATTCACTTGTCTGTGTGTGTGTGTGTGTGTGTATGTGTGTGTGTGTATGTGTGTGTGTGTGTGAGTGCGCGGGCGCTTTGAGTGGGAGAGAAAGGCATTCAGTTACAGCAGGAAATACAGAAGTTTGCATCATAGTAGCCTCTGCCTCTCTTGCACTTGTGTGGTTTATGTGAAAGTTATTCATCCTGTGTACTCTAGTGGAGAAAAGGTTGGGAAGCTCTGGCAGAGGGGAGCTGGACATCACACTGAATTGGTGTTTATCAATCCTTAAGTTCAGGTACTGAAATTGTGATAATTTCATCTGGTTTGCACCTTTTTTTTCTTGCGTTTTTTTTTTGTCCTTTTTTGCTCTGTCCCTCCACTTCCCTCACTCACTCCCCCCCCCCAAGGATGTCAACCTGCTCTCTATGAATGAGTCTGTTTCTATTTTGCTTGTTAATTCATTTCATTTATTAGATTTCGCATATGAGTGAAATCATATGTACTTCTCTTTCTCTGACTGGCTCATTTCACTTAGCATAATATTCTCCAGGTCCAGCCACACTGTTGTAGAAGGTAAAGGTTTCCTTCCCTTTTATGGTCATGTAGTATTCCATTGAGTAATTGTACCGTAGCTTTTTGATGTACTCATCTACTGAGGGACACCTGGGCTGTTTTGAGATCTTGGCTATTGTAAATAATGCTGCAATGAACACAAGGATGCATATGTTTTTTCAAGTTAGTGTTTTGAGATTCCTAGGATTAATTCCCAGAAGTGGGATTACTGGGTCAAAAGGCAGTTCCACTTTTAAGTTTTTGAGATAACTCCACACTGCTTTGTACAGTGGCTGCACCAATCTGAATTTCTACCAACAATGCACGAGGGTTCCCTTTTCTCCACACCCTGCCCAGCACTAGTTTTTTGTTGAATTGATGTGAGGTGATATCTCACTGTGGCTTTAATTTACAGTTCTCTGATGATTAGTGAGGTTGAGCATTTTTTCATATATCTGTTGGCCGTCTGTATGTCCTCTTTAGAAAGTATCTTTTCAGGTCTTTTGCCCATTTGTAATTGGATTGTTTGGGTTATTGTGGTGTTGACTTTTATAAGTTTTTTATAAATTTTGTATATTAATCTCTTATCAAATGTGTCAGCAAATATGTTCTCCCATTCAGTGGGTTGTCTTTTCATTTTGTTGAAAAATGCAGAAATCAGTTGCATTTTTATACACCAATAATGATCTATCAGAAAGGAAAACCAAGAAAACAGTATCAGTCACAACTGCTTGAAAACAATAAAATACTTACGAATAAGTTTAAACAAGGATGTAAAAGACCTGTAGTCAGAAAATTATAAGGCATTAAAGAAGAAAATTGAAGAAGATGCAACAAGTGGAAGCATATATACCGTGTTCATGGATAGGAAGAATTAACATCATTAAAATGTCTATTACCCAAAGCAATTTATAGATTCAGTGTAATTACTATCAAGATACCAATGGTGTATTTCACAAAACTAGAAAAAATACTATAAAAATTTATATGGAGCCCCAAAAGACCCCAAATAGCCACAACAATCTTGAGAAAGAAGAACAAAGTTGGAGTAATCACGCTACCTGATACCAAACATATGATAAATGTATATGTTAAGATGTTCCTATATTATTAGGACAGAAACAAAGAAAATTTATTTGCTGGACCATAACAGAAACAATCCTTAAATGGTTCTTGAATAAATGCACTTAACCTACACCAGTCAGTTATGTTCATCTCATTGGTAAATCAAGGCAATTAAATTCAAGTCCAAGATTTATTAAGCACCTACTATGTTTCAAGTAGTATGCAAGACAGCAGAGATAAGACAGTATACTATTTTTCTTTGCAAATAAGACAAATATAATAATCTGTGCCCTGTCCTGTTTTGGACTCAATTCAGTTATTTTTCTCAGCCCACTGCCCCCCCCCTTCCTTTTTTAAAAAAATTAGAGACTATTCCTACTTCACCCATTGTAGTCTCTGCATCTCAATGAGAATCCACTTTCTCCTTTTATTACTCTACCTACTTACTTCTACCCTCTACACACATCTGATCCTCTTTGGTTGTTGGGTATGTTTGTAGGTTTTCTCTTTACTTTAAACTCTCTTGAACAAATTTAACATACATTTGTGGAGCACCTATGATGCACAAAGCCCTGTGCTAAGCTATGAGGGAGATCAGTAGATATACAAGGCTCAATTTCTTCCTTCAAGATCCTTGTGCTCCAGTGCAATAGATAAACTAGACACAGGTGGGATGGAAGACAGGTGAGGTGAGAATGACAGACTATAGTGAGTGCTGTTGACGGGGAGGGGAGGGGAAATACAAGGAGGGAAGGGACAATTCAAAATTGCTCATGCCCATTGATAAGAGTATGGTGGTTACGGGGGAAGGGGGGAGAGGGAGAGAGAAAGGAGGAGGGGGAGGGGGAGGGGCACAAATAAAACTATCGATAGATAGAAGGTGACAGAGGACAATCTGACTTTGGGTGATGGGTATGCAACATATTTGAACGACAAGATAACCTGGACATGTTATCTTTGAATATATGTATCCTGATTTATTGATGTCACCACATTAAAAAAATAAAATTATTAAAAAAAAAAACTAAATTGCAAAATTGCTCGTGCCCCTTCCTCTATTCCACTGAGTAGAGTATAGCCACCTCATGATTAGCTGAGAGGTTTCTCCAGTGACTTGGTTCATCCAATATTGACCCTTTTCCCCATATAAGATTATCTTACAAATACAGGAGCATGCCTTCCATCCTTTCATAAAATGAAGACTCTTGGTTCCTAGGTGCTGGCTATCTGACCCGCTTGGCCTCTGATTTTCAGCCCCTTTTTTGTTTAGTGAATAATGTTGACATATCAAAATGGCAAAAAGAGGAAAACCTCCTATAAAGAAAGTGATCCTTATTGTTTCTTCACATGTCAATTTCATATAGCTTTCTCATGTTTAGACTTAAAGGTTAACATTCATTATTGCAGGCATCTATGCGATTAGAAACTGTATGTCAGAGATAGTTCCTATGGGTTTTCCAAGTGAAACCTGAATTCTTTTAGCCTCAAAAGTGAGCCTAATCAAAACTAAAATAAAAAAGTAAACAGTGAAAATGTGGGGGGAAAAGTGAAATTTTAAAAATATAGATATTTTCATGACAGCTTCCTCAAAGAGTTATATAATAAAGAAAGCAAATATAGGCTTGTTTCTCTTTCCTTAAGTAAATAGAGTTCCTGGGTAAGATTTTCAATGGGAAATTGTTTCTAAAAAACGCAGTAACACATACAAATGGAACTCATGCAGTCACATAAAAAATGAGGGGTCTTGAAGTTCTGATCTGTTTCCTGTTTGGATCCTTGTTGGCACCAGAATCTCTGGAGGCAGCTGCCTTTGGGGCTCTCTGATGCGCACGTGCAGCATTGGTCACCGTGACAAACATTTCTTAGGCCCCAGAATGGGTTGGTTTCTGTGCTTTTCTACAAAATTTCACCCAAATAAAGAAACTATGAAAAGTGAAACTCAAGGTTAACAAAGCTAAAATTTCAGCTCCTTCATTTTTTTTTCCTTTTTCCTATCAAGTTCTGTAGTTAATGAGAAGGGCTTTTTGTTTGTTTGTTTAAAAATCATTTGCACACACATACTATATTCAAAAACACTTAGATGTTGTTCTGGGGAAAGTCTATATAAAATGCTTACATTTGAGCAAAAAGTTATTATAGACAACACATATCCCCCCCCCATCAGAAAAAAAAAAAAGAAAAACTTATTCTAGCACTCTTTGAAACTTAAACAGTACTTTTATAGGCCAGCTCATTGTTTTTCTTCTCTCTGAACAATTAAAAACGATAACTGTTCTGATGAGTTCTACAGAGTAAGGACAATTTCCCTGATTTCATTTTTTGACAAAGAACAGCTACCTGACTTGGTTTCTGCCACATGTAAGCAGACTCCGAGACATAAAATCTCCCCTCAGAGGAAGCAACATGGGGACCCCCAAACTGTCTTGCGTTCTGTCCCATCTGCCCAGGGAAAGCCTCCCCACGCCTTGCGGTAAGAGGTGGGGGACTCACAGGGCGGACAAGTGGGAGAAGAGACAGCGACGGTCCCCACGTTCTCTGTCATGGTGGCTCTCAGGGTGACTTCTGCCCCCATCACCACTTAATCTGGGTTTTCTCTCAAAAAAAATAAAAAATAAAAAGGCGTGCCTGTCTTTTATAATGTTCTGTTTTAAAAGACAGAAACCTCCAGGGAGAGAACAGGACCCTAAAAGTCCAAGGCCTGGAATTCCTCCTCTCTCTCTTTCCATTTTAAACAGGAAACATCCAGGCTAAGAGGGTCCGGAGGGAGCACTGGCTGTGTGTTCATTTTAAAGCAGATAATGTTTGTGTGTTGCAAATGTCAGTGATTTATCCCAAGGGCTTAAAATGAGTGCAGAAAAACCACATGTTTCACTTCATGCAGAGAAATATCTTCAGTGGATTTCGAGAGAAAGCACAGGTTAAGGATTTTTTTTTAAGCGTTTCGGAAGTCTCTAACACGAACCGAAGGAAATCGAAATGAGTGCGGGGGTGGGGGGGGGCTTCAAATATTTTATGATAAAGGATATAATGAATGCTGGAAGTCCCCTAAATCAAAAATAAAATTCTAAAGGAAAGGGAAGATGAAATCCTGATCCTTAATTTCCCCTGGCTGGAGTGACAGATTATGCATTTGTGCTCGATTTGTCATGGGCAATTTAAAATAGAGCAAAGCACACTGCACTGAATAATAGCAGTGGATGCTATAATAACTTGTACATAAACAATTTAATTTTTTATCTGAAAACTCTCACTAACTAAATTACCCCAAGCTCGAGGGTCTATCTTTCATTATTATACATCGCCAAATTAAGACATAAAGAAGTAGAGAGAGCATTCTATTGTTCATCTTTACAAATGTGCTCGCAGGCCGCTCTCCACATGCTTGGGGCTTGGAGCTTGTCAAACCTTCATTGATTTAAGGAACTTACAGAGCTGTTTTCACATCAAACTCTGCAGATTACAGGGTGATTCTGACCCTCACTGACGGTGTTTGATTAACCACAGACACTGTTCTTACAGCCCTGTCATTTCTTTCAAGTGTTCTACCAGTTTGTAGTCTGACATTGGAGAGCTTTTCATTAATTATGATTGTTGCTGTTTTCCTTTCAAAAAATAATAGAAGGGGGGGTAAAATGCGGGAAGGATCTGGGGGGTAATGGTGGTGTGTATGTGCACAGAAGGTTTATGGGATTTTAAGAGCTGCAAACAGAACTCATCTGTTTAACCCCAGGCTAGATAAGACACAGTCATCTGTACATTGTTTAGAGACGTATTGCTTCTGTTATGGCAAATGAATCAGAAGATGCTTGTTGTCTTAGCAGAAAGAGCTAGACAGGGTCGCTTTCTGTTAGTGTTTACTCTTGCCCTGGACCTTTCTGTGTGCCTACTGATTACATTGCGTAATATACAGCTGGTTTGGCTTTTCCCACTCTGCTACCGGCCTGGTGGTGCTTCTTTGTGGGAGAATTGCTTTAGATTGAGCTTCTAGGTGAGTAATTCCTAGCTCTGGGTAGGACTTTTCCTAGGAACTGTGGAGAGGGGTGGCACACTAATCCACAAAGGAATGTGACAGAGACAAAAAAAAAAAAAAAAAAGTCCACCGAGACTATGGCTCATTTGAAGAGTTCCTGCAGACCTAGGAGAGAAGTGAGTGTAATTCATGAGAACTTTATAGCTCCAAAAACCTGTATGTTTCTACCACCATAGGTAGGACCAGCTTCAGAGAGGCAGAGAACAAAAGGGACAGAATGATCACAGCCAAACAAGAGAGCCAAACTTGCCTTGTGTATGAAGCTAGCTTGGCGCTTATGGCCCACGTGAGAGGACACTGTATACAGGCTAGAAGTATATTTCTCTCTCAAGTGCCAATCTAGAGTAAGCAATCCTAGCTGACTTGGTGGCTCTGTGGTGTCAAGGACCAGGGCTCTTGCCTTCTGAGCTTTGCCTTCTTCAGCATGTGGTTTTCTCCTTCTGGTTTAAATGGCCACTCCAATGGCCAACAGGAAGGAGAGAAGGGAAGAAGAAAGTTCCCCGTCTTCTTATTAAGGGTACATGTCACTACTGCTCACATCCTTTGGTCACACTAACTTGTTCTCTTAAATACTAGGGAAAAGCTCTGTGACCTCCGGGTGGTGACAGTTGCAGGGTTGGTACACAGGTGTTTATAAAGCTTACATTCAAGCTGTTCTTAGTTGCTGCTTGGCTTGACGGAACCTCGGTCACACACATAATGGAAGACTGGGGAATGTGGTCTTCAGCTGGGCAGCCAGCTTAGTAACTGTTGACATGTGTCTGTTCTTCTCTTTTCAGGGGAGGACCTGATCCTGTGGACTATCTCACAGCAGCATCTCGAGGGCTCTACAAGGAAAGGGAGCTTCCATATTACCCAGGGGCTCATCCTGTACATCCTCCCAAAGGGGGCTATCCCCGCCCCCCGGATCTGAGGGTCGCAGATCTCCGGTATCCCCAGTACTACCCACCCCCGCCCGCCCCCCAGCACAAAGGACCCTTCCGACAAGATGTCCCGCCCTCACCGCCTCAGCACCACAGAGTGCCGGCCTATCAGGAAGTGGGCAGACCAGGGCCCCGCGGGGGCAGCCCAGACCAGTACCCCTACCGAGCCCAGGATCCCCGGCAGAAGAACCCCATGACTGCAGCTGTGTAGCTGAACACCGCCAGGCCAGCGCAGCCCGAGAGGAAGATATCTAACATCATCCTTCCTTAAGGCCTTCTTCCTATTAAGACTTCTTGGTACAGATTAGTTTTTGGGGTGGTTTTTTTTTTTGTATTGTTTTGTTTGTTTTTAACTGAGATTGTAACACTTGACTGCTAATTAGAGGGAAAAGGAAGGGGCAGGAGTTTGGAGGAAGAAATCAGGAGATAAAGGAAGGATGGAACCTTAAAAACAGTAACTGCCTGATATTTGAAATACTTTTAGAGTGGTTCAATTCAGTAATAGTGGCATTTGAACAAGCCAGTAACAAAGGAGATACACTATGCGGTGCCTCCCCGGCCAGCTGACCTACACCCGCACCTGGCCCATTGAGTTGCAGCGTGGAGGCTGCCCTGGGTCCTCATTCGTTCAGAACCTAAGCTCCAACCACCGTATTGTTAAGTCCGAAGAGCGGCTGCAAATATGGGCATCTTAAGTGAGTAATTTTTTCAATGGGAAAAAGAAAAAGCAAGCATGACTGTGATCTCCTTGTAATATTTTATCCCAAGAGGAAGAATGCATTTCTGTATTTGTAGAATTTCTCAGGTTTCTGGTACCGTTCATTTGGTATAAGTGTTTCATGTTTCCTCAATTTTTATATAAAAGTAAGATGCAGTATTAGTGTCCTGGGAGGATGTGCAAAGCTAGTCAGAACTTCCAGAAGGACCCACGTGATCAGGTCAGGAGGGCGGAGACTCCTGTGGTCCTCCCGTATCCCAGGCGCAAAAGCGTGGAGGTGCGTGGTATCAGAGCCATCCCCTGACCTGCCCGCAGTGGTTATAACTGGGACCTCTGCTTTAAGCCGCCCACTTGAGGGTTAAATGCACTTGAGAGAGGACCCACTAACTAGGTCACACAGGAAGCAATGCTCTCGAGGTGCCAATTCCAGACTCAGTGCCAAACAGTGCCATCTGTACCCCGGGGACAGGGAGGGGCTGACTGTGGCCTTTGGAGATTGATAACCAGCAGGTAGTGGATGGTGATGACTGACTGTGTGCATGTGTATGTGTGTGTGTGTGTGTGTGTGTGTGTGTGTGTGTGTGTGTGTTTCTGAAAGTGTGGATTACCAGTATGGAGAAAGAAAAAGAAAAACGCTTCCTAAGAAAGTTTGATGAGCAAAGGAATAATAAAGGAAAAAGAGAAAATAGAATGGACGGGAAGGGAGAAGAGGCAAAAAACCAGATCATTCTGTACCTGCTATACTTTATTCAGAAAAGTCAGGGCAAGACCAGGGCCAGAGTGTCCAATTGGGAACTGAAGGTCTACAGTTTTGAAAGCTGAAATCCCACCCTCCAAAACCCATCTCAGTTTCTTGTGAGCTTTGCAGCTGTTTTGCTATTTATTTAAACAGAACATCTAAAACATACAACCTGACCCAAATGAAAATGCAAACAGAAGGCTGAGAAACAGTAAAACCTGGGAATTGTTCAGTGACTCTTGACATACTTTAAGCCTTTTCTTATTTCTTCTGTATTTCCTCCCCAAAATAAAAATCTGTCTTGAGTTCCATTTAGAGGTATTTTGGCCAATATTAGAATACTTCTAACTGATAAGACTTAATAAATTATAGTATTATTGAATATATAGAGTACCCATCTAGCCTAGTTTAGTCTTTTTGTTTTTCTATTTAAAATAGAGTTTTGTTACCAAGAGTGATGCAACTGCTGGTTTTAAACTTAAATAGTGTTATTTACTGGACTTTAAGAGGTATCATTTTCTAAACTACAGTTTACTTATAGCCCTCATGAAAATAGACTCTCCAGTTGTTTTTGCCCTCCTTCATCTCTCTTAAGCCAGGCACCTTTAGATTGTTTGCAAGGTGTACTAGGAGGCTGGCGGTCTCCTGCCCCACTCACCTCGAGGCGGAAGACCAGTGAGCTGCAGGCTTTCCCTGCCAACATGCTGAATGCGGCCTTCCCCTCGAAGTCAACCTTCAAGAAGAAAGTGATAAAGTGAGGGGAATGGAACTTGTTTTGAAGCATTGAAAATCAGTTCTTTAGTATGGTCCATAGTTTAACCAAATGTCTGTAGACTACTAGAGATAAGCAGGCCAGAAGGTTGCTTCTGGATTAGGGTCAAGACTCACAAGAAGTGGCCAGGGGAAGTAGAAGAGTATAAAGTGAGAAATTATCTGTGTATTGGAGGAGTGGCCCTTGGAGGAAGAATGCCCATATTTTCACCATGTTGCCACCTTGAGAGCACAATACCCCCTGCAGGCAGGCTCAGGGTAAGTTGCTCCAAGCATGGTTTTATGTTGTATATACAGTAAAACAGCTGCTAATCCTGAGGAGAGCCAATGATGTGAAGGTACTATTAAAGTGAACCACAAAACGATTAAAGTAGTTGTCTTGCTTGAAGTATAACACATGCCCCATTGACCCCGCACGAAAGAGCCTAATATTATGGGTACGACAGAGGTCCCATCAAGCCAAGCAACCATTAAGAACAGCTTGAATGTAAGTTTTATAAATGCCTGTGTACCAACCCTCCAATTGTCACCACCCAGAGGTTACAGAACTCTTTCAAGAGAACAGCTTGTTTAGAGTATTTAGAAGACCAGGCTATAATCAGTAGGTACTCAGTAGCAGGAAATAGTTCCCGGTTTATTTATGGCCCTTGGAAAAACTCAATCACGTGTCTCCTCATAGCTCAGAATGCTAATAACCCCCCACCTCCAGAAATAGAAGGCACAGGTAGCTGCAAATCCACTGATATGAACCCACCTGGCTTGTGGTCTGACCGCTGGGTCATGTAAGCCTTGAAATAATGTTTTGGCCTCAAGTCACTAGATATTTCAAGGGCTCTGTTTTTGTCCCCTTTTATAGGAGTAGAGAGATGAAAGGGAGAAAACCACTGAAAACTTTTAGATGTAGGAGAACTCAGTCCTCTGCAAGGGAGAGAAACACCACATCTCATTGGCCTGTTGCAATATCACTCTTGGTATAATCATCGCCTCCCCACTAACTATATCAAGTCCAGTGGATGGAAGGCAAGCTCAAACATAACAGCATTTACTTAACTCACAATTGAGTAACAAACAAAAATTGGGAAAAAATTACTGTGAAGCTCATTCTTAGATTTTTAGGTCTATGCATTGACCCCATAGGATAGGACAGCTGGGAACAAAGGTCTTATAATCAAGAACATGGTGAGACCACAGACCCACGGTCACCCTGTGGAGAAAACTAAGCCACTGCCTGAGAGAGGAGATTTGAGATCTCATTGTCGCTTTATTTTGGCCACCAACTGAATGAAATTAGAACATGATCTATTATTGCTTCCAAAGATTTGTGCTCTTCCTGAATTGAACCTATTTTCTGAAGGAAATCTACCTGGCAACCATTGGCGTTGGCATGCTTAGAGTGGGTATGCATAGAGATCAAGCCTTTAAGAGTGTTTCTTCTCCTAACCTGGAACTACTACATTTATTTTCTTTGGAGGAACATCTTAGCATTTCAAGGGGCTAGAGAGATCTGGAGATGTGGAGAGGAATGTGTGTCTATGAATTTCCCATCAGCATTAAACTCTGAAATCCACAATGAAGAGCCTTTAAATTCATGCTGCATCAGGTAGACACCCTGTTGTTTTCTGAATCCATGAGCAATGGAGAGTCCCAGTTTAGTACAATTAGGCAGGATGGAGCTGGATTTAGAAATAGCCCACAGTAGTATTTCTCTACACTTTTAGTTTGCATCGACTTAGGTAGAAATGATGCCTCAGTGTGGCCCCCGAGAGGATTCTCCATCAAATACCCCTACAAAACCACCTTTCCAATAAAAAGGAGAATAAAGTAAGTTAGATATCGAAAATAAGCCTAGAATCTCACATACAGCTATGACTTCTAAGTGAAACTCTTTCTCCTTCCTGTCCTTACATAGTCATAGAATCAGACACAGCCTGACTTTTAAAGACAGGCCTCCGCCCCAAGCCGAGAGGCGTGTGAACTAAGCCCAGACTGTCTCCTGGCTCAGCTCTTTGAGAGCGTGCTCTGCTCCAGCTATGCTGACCGCCGTGCTATTTACTACTGGAACATAAAAACACAACCTGCTGTTGATACAGTCACTTTTTCTCATGTTTTCTTGTGCTTGTGTGATACCGAGTCTGTTCATAAGTTCTGAATATAAATTATGTGAATCATATTTTGGCATATGGGAGTGGAGAATAAATTCTTTACAGACTTTTTAAGATGATTCCATTTGTACTACAAAAAAAAAACATTTTGGATGTTGTTATATATGAATATACAAATTTTTCTTGTTTTATTTTGCATTGAAATAAAGCTTTATTCAGTCAGTAAGACATCAGAGTCTTGGTTTTCACCCACCACCGGTTTGGTTTAGGATTTGATGAATGAATGGGTTGGTCTGGTCCTGCTTACCCTTGAACAGCAATGTCAGGGCAGAGGTGTGAGTGTCTTTCACATGCTGGGCTCCCAGAAACAGATGCTGAAATGAAAGCCGAGCAAACAGGATGTTTATTTGAAAGTGTACTGGGTTCAGTACCTGCAGAAGGTGGGGGGGGGGGGAAGCTGAGCTGCAATGCAGACCAATGACAGCCTCAGCCAACCCCGCAGGGGAATTTGGAGCTGCAGTGGCCCTGCCGAGTTGCCCCAAGTTTGGACAAGGGTCCCCAAAGAGGACCGACAGCTGGAGGTCATCTGTAGAGGTATTCACAGCAGCTGGTAGACTAGATTGTTATTGCTAAAGTGGGATCTGGAGACTGCATCAGAGCATCCACACAACATCCAACCAACACTGTTGAACTCTCTCTCATGCTGGCAACACCCTTACCTTCTCTATAGAAACATGATTCTGCCTGACCAGGCGGTGGCGCAGTGGATAGAGCATCAGACTGGGGTGCCAAGGACCCAGGTTCGAAACTCTGAGGTCGCCAGCTTGAGCATGGGCTCATCTGGTTTGAGCAAAGCTCACCAGCTTGGACCCAAGGCTGCTGGCTCGAGCAAGGGGTTACTCGGTCTGCTGAAGGTCTGCAGTCAAGGCACATATGAGAAAGCAATCAATGAACAACTAAGGTGTCGCAACGAAAAACTGATGATTGATGCTTCTCATCTCTCTCCGTTCCTGTCTGTCCCTATCTATCCCTCTCTCTGACTCTCTCTCTGTGTAAAATACATATATTTTTTCTTTTATACATATAAAAGAAACATGATTCTGAGTTGATTGTCTTTGAGACAACCACTGTGTTTCCCCAACTTCTTTGTTGGTTTATTCTCAGACCTCCCCACACTCTCTCTTGCCAGTTCTTCTACACCCAAAGTTTCAGCTACCATCTCTGGACTGATGTGCTCACCATCGCCAACTCAGATCTGTCTCCTGAGCACATGGATTTTCGCTTTCCTACTAGAAATCCCCACTTGGACGTTCCACAGGCCCTTTGCACTTAGCCTGCCCAAATTGAAAACATAAGCTTGTACCAAAACCGGCATCTTGTGACTCTGTCCTGGCCAATGGCACCACCATGTTCACAGTTACAACCAGACCTGGAAATTATCCTTGCCTTCCCATTTATTACTCCGCCCTTCCCCCTAACCCATCCCCGTCTGATAGGATGGAAGGCCAGCAGTTGTGTCCTGTAGCTCTGTCCAGTGTGTCTGTGCTTCCTGACATCCTGCATGCTTGGCTCAGGCTCACCACTTCTCACTTAGCCTTCTCAGTAACCTTTCTGAGACTCCTCCCTCTGACCGTGCTTCCTTCCCACCCATCTCTCTACTCCACAGACCTACCACATGCTGGTCAATAAAACCTTATTGGAGCCCATACATCCCCATTCACTTACCTATTGTCTTCTAGATCCCTTTCACGCTATGGTATCAACCTCTGCTCGGTACCGCCAGAGGAATTTTTCAGAAATGGAGATCTGACCGTGTTATTCCAGGGGCAGAGCTTTGCTGAGAGAACGCCGGCTTTGAGAATGGGCAGACCTGGACCTAAAATAAAGTTCGACCACTGATTAGCTATGTAACCTGGGGTAAACTACTTAGCTCTCCAGGCCTCAGATTCACCACTTATGAAACGGAACTAGACAGCTTACGGAACTATTTTGAGAATGTATTCACATCACAACTACAGGAGTTCTGGAGCCAGTTTGAACCAGCTCCCAAGAGCCAGTTGTCAAGGTCCCTTCCCTGCCCATGGTCAGTCACATTGATAGCTTGAAAGAGACCATCCTGTACCGGAAGCATTTACAATATGGAAATCGGCATACTTTACAAGTCAGGACATTTTCCTTCTGGAGAGCCTAGTTGTTAAACATTTACCAGCACACCACTGTAAATAACATATATAGTTGCCCAGTAGTCAAGGAAAATTAATTACTACCCCCCCCACCCATTCTCCCCCCCCCACCACCACCACCACATACACATACATACTTACTCCTTAAAACCTTTCTGGGTGTCCCTGCTTCTTACAGCTTAATGTCTAAATCCCAAAGTCCTTCAAAAATCAGCAGTCCACTGTGCCTCTCCCACCTCATGTCATGCTGCTCCTAGTTTCACATCTTGTGCTACTGTTATTTCAAATGATTTCTGTTTCTCTGAGCCGGGCATGCATTTCACAGCTCCTCACCATGACAATTGCAGCAGGCATGCTGCCTCTGCTCAGACGCTCTGGGCCCTGGGCTTCCTCACTCACCCTGCCGGTCCCATATGAAGCAGCTCTTTCCCCATGAAGATGTAAAGGCAGAAATTAGAGATGGGCCCCCTCACACCCATCCACCCTCTTACAGCAGGAGTTACTCCGGGCTAGAGGCTATAGCTGGAGAGCACACTTCCCAGAGTTCCTCACAGCTTGGCTTCCACTAGGCCCAGCTTCTACCCAACACCCCAGAAGACGTCGCTGAGGCCCAGGCATGCTTCTGCCGCAAACACCGTAGCAGAGGCACTGTGGTTTTACTGCAGGAGGGGCCAATCTAGCTTCCTGGGGATCCAGAGGCCTGTGTTAGCATGGATCACAGCTGAGGCAACGTGATTTTGTTGCTAATAGTTGGAGCATCAGCTTTTTTTTTTTTTTAAGATTTTATTTATTCATTTTAGAGAGGAGAGAGAGGGAGAGAGAGAGAGAAGGAGGGAGGAGAAGGAAGCATCAACTCCCATATGTGCCTTGACCAGGGAAGCCCGGGGTTTCAAACTGGTGACCTCGGCAGTCCAGGTCGATGCCTTATCCATGGTGCCACCACAGGTCAGGCCTGGGGCATCAGCAATTTGAGGCCCTGACTTAATGATCTTCGAAGGGCACTGACTCCCTCAGTGAGCCAGGTCTATAATGCTGTTCTCAGGTTTATTCCCGGAAGCCCTGCACAGAGTCTGCTTCTCCAGCCCTTCCCACAGTTTTGCAAACACCTAACTCCCCACATCAAATCCCTCTCTGTTTAAACTAGCTAGAAGGGACTCAGTTATCTGCAACTAAACCCACCACGGCACCTTCCACAGCAGCCCTCCTCCCGAGGCAGACTCGGTAATTCCATCCTATATGTTACCAAGATACTTTCTGCAGGTCCTCAATAAAACTTTTATTACCTCGATTACAGTGATTAGTTTCCATGTCCGTGTGGCCTTCTAAGGAGTATCGGGTTTGCAACACACTGCCTGGCTCTAACTCTGTGCTCAAGACGTATTTGTTGAATGCATTTGAGTGAAGAAATGAGGTGTGAGGATTCTTTTTCTGAACTGCTGCACTGCTGACGTTCCATCTCGCAGCTCAAACCATAAATCTCAAAGTCCTGTTGTTAGAGATCGCCTGGTATTATTCTTGAGGTGAATGGTGTTCGCTCACATGGGCAAGCCAGACTCCAATTTAAAACACGAAGCAGGCTGGAAGCTTGTAAATGCAATGGGTAATGCATTATTTAGAGAGTAAAGAGAGACTTAAGTAAAGAGAAAATGTATTGCTTACAACCTACTAAGATGGAAATACTTTTAGTGACAGATGATTACTATTATTATTGTATAATTCTTCGATTTTAGGCCAGGGCTTTGCAATCACTTGCATTACTTGTTCCTTTCAACAACTGCAGGCAGGAAGTTGGATGGCTCCCTGATTTCTGTAAAGAAACTGAGTCCTGCCTATGATGGTACTGAAATAAACATTTAATGGACGTTACTTCAGCGTACCCAAAGAAACGGAAGATTGCTTTGTAAGTGTCTTGACAATTGAGATTTCATTTTTAGCAGCCATGCTTATTCTAATTAGTGTTTATTATGCATGCTGTTTCATGATCACAGTAATTTTTGATTCTCATGTAGTCAAAGAACATCAGGTTCATACTCATTTTACAGCTGAGGAAACTGAGGCATGAAGAAGCCAACCTGGTCACCTAGAGCCACACAGGGGAGGAAAAGGCTGAACTTCCTCTCTTCATTATGCATTTTCTGAGAAGCTGCTCTGTTCCTAGCATACTGTGCTGACCCTGAGTGGGCTCTCTGCCATGTGGGTGGGCACCTTGCCAGCTGACACTAGAAGTTCTACCCTCAGCATGTGGCCAGTACGCATCATCCCTGCACCTTCCTACTCACTGGACTCTCAGAGGTCATCTGTCATAGTTAAAGATGGCCCATGTCCCCTGGAAGAGGAAGAGAGACGCTTTAGCTGTCGACATTTAACATTTCTTCTTACCCTTTTGATCTGAGCTTTTCTTTGGCTGGTTGTTCCTGACCCTCCCCACACAATCCCAAACACCTAAGTTGGCTGCATAACAACAAACATGTGACACCATAAAAAATAATGTGCCTGGACCCTAACAACCCATGACTTTGTACTTCTTCTGCCTAGTCTAGAGATTCACTTATACCCAACAGATACTTCCTGTCAGACACTGTTCAATGATCCCAAACATGGAAGAACCTTGGATTCTGTCCTCAAACACAAAGAACCTTGGATTCTGTCCTCAAACACTTGAAAGTCGAGGGGAGGGTAACAAACAAGTATACGAAGAATCCAAACTCAGTGCTGAGTGTGGTGAGTGCTTGGGGCAGGCTGACACTGCCAGGGAACCTGACTTTTGACCTTGTTTATAGACAGGATCAGGGTGAGTCTTATGGGAAATATGGCATCTAAAACACCCTTACCTTACAGATATGGAAAGAATGCAAACAGGCTGCGCAAAGAAGGGTATTGGCTTCCTCGAAAAAGAACAGAACACAAACATCTGCACAGAAAAATCTCCAAATACTTAAGCTCTGGAGGCCCGGAGAGAGGACAGGCTGTGTGATGGGGCAGGGAAGGTTGTAGCTTAATAATAATAATAACAACGAATATCACAAGTGTTTAGTAAGTACCAGGTACTGGCCAAAATATTTTTTATAATTTATCCCATTTATTCCTCTAACTCTATGAGGAAACAGAGCCTTAAATGAACTAAGTAACTTGCCCTTGGGATTTCTGACCCAACAAGAATAAAAGTTACTTAGGGACTTCAGGGACTTAGATACTTGGAAAAATCACTCACACAAATGGGTGTTTAAAATAAATCAAGCTGGCCCAGATGTAAGCACTGTGTGAGTTGCACTAGGAAAACTTATCAAGTCATGAGCCCTTACGAAAGAGGAGAGGGCTAGTATTTATTGAGTGCACAGGAGCAAGGCTGGCTGCTTCCCCTACATTTATTGCATTTTCTCTTCACATCAGTTAAGGTGGGCATTATCCCCATTTTGCAGCTGAGAAAACTGAGGCTCTGAACAGTAAGAACCAGCTCTGGTGGGTAAAGTGACAGCTCTGAGCTCAGATCCAGCTCTGAGTCCACAGTGTTCCTCTCCACAGCAGGGTGAAGAGTAAAGACTGACAGTAAATCTCAGTGCAATTTCTTTTCATTCTTCATAGCTTACACTGTGATTACTATTTAGCATGAGGGCAATGTTGAAGAAAATTTAAAACGTGTAAATGCAGATTTTGACATTTTAGATGCAAGAAACAGGCAGCTTTGTGTTAGTTCCACCATATATTAAATTATAATCTATGTAGACAGAAGTTTTGAAAGGTATCCAGGCAAATAAGTTGTCCTCCTGGCTGAAGTCAGACAGGTAGATGAAACTTTGATGACTTAATTCCCCCAACTATTAAAGGTAGAAGCAGACCAGGACCCTGAGTTAAAGAGAGGCTGCCAGAAAATTTATTAAGAGCAGTAAAGTGCAGCAAGGCCATAATTTCAACAGGTTATCTGAATTCTCCGGCTAATTGTTTTCCAAGGTTTCCCGGCTCGGAGCCATACAGCATTCTTATCACCAGGGAAATGTGTGTGCTCCTTGGGACTTATTCCTGCACGCAGCCACCTCTGTCCTCCAGCCACGGCTGTTATTTGTGCTCAAAAGAGCTGTCGATTAGATTTAAGAGCCGCCCCAGCCCCACAAATGTGCTGTCTTGCTGATCTTCAGAGAGAAGGTGGTGTCGCCCTTTGATTTATGGAGAGTGCTGCTTAAACCCAGCGCTGTGCTTTATTAAAGCAGCTTTTAGTCACATTATACGTCCCCAGTCCCGAGCTCCCAACAGCCCCACCACCTAGGAGTCAGAATCCCTTTGATAAGCAGCATTCGAGCTGATTAGGAGTGAGGCCTTTGCCTCGTGCCCTGCCACCCATATTCTGCCTCCCGACCCCTCAGGTGGAGAGAGGCAGGGTGGGGAGGGGATGGCGCAGACCCAGGCAGAGCCCTCCACCCCAGGTGGCTTTTCAATATCATTTTTCTCCTGGCCCTCTCTTGACCTTCACAGTGTGACAGTGTTTAGCCTGGGGCAGTGCCTCTTCGGCGATTTTTTTCTGCCCAGGCTTTAAAGGGGAATCTTCACAGAGGCGCGGCCACACTGCTCTGGGACCCATTTTCAAAGGCCCCTGCTCTCTGGGCTGCGTTGTGCAAAATGAAGTGACAGGATGCAGGTTCCCAGCACAGAGCACAGCAGAGGGAGGGGCATACACAGATCTGCAGGTGAACCAAGGGCCTTCCAGGTGGCGGGTGTGTGAATGCCAGCCTTGTCCCAGAAATGGCACTTGGCCTCTACTGATGAATCGCTCCACTCCCCAGTGCACCAACCAGGCCTGTGCCACCTAAGGCTGCAGTGGGCAAACCAGCATTCTTGGCTGCACGTGCCACCGTGCTCTCTTAAGAAGCCGTGGGGTCCTTTCCAGGAACCTGACATTAGGACATCTCCATGCTTCCCTGGCGATGTCCCCAGCTGCTTGTGGGACTTTCGCTATGACGTTGTGGCCTTGATAAACAGAGTTATGTTCGGCCAAGGTTGAGACGTGGTAACTGGCAGATGCAACCTCCTCCATCCCCGGTTCTCCAGCAGAGCAAAGCCCATCCTAGAGGCAGGCGCTGGCTGGACAGGTTACAAGTGGCTTTTGCACTGACAGGCTGGGTGACTCATCTACTTACTGACCATCTCTTAGCCTCAGCTACTTGTCTCTAAAGCGGTAATGATCACGCTGACCTCACAGGGTACTGTGAAGCTTACGTGAAACAATGTATCTGAAGCATGTATTATACCAGGGGTCCCTAAACTTTTTACACAGGGGGCCAGTTCACTGTCCCTCAGACCATTGGAGGGCCAGACTATAAAAAAAACTATGAACAAATCCCTATGCACACTGCACATATCTTATTTTAAAGTAAAAAAAACAAAACGGGAACAAATACAATATTTAAAATAAAAAACAAGTAAATTTAAATCAAGAAACTGACCAGTATTTCAATGGGAACTATGGGCCTGCTTTTGGCTAATGAGATGGTCAATGTGCTCCTTTCATTGACCACCAATGAAAGAGGTGCCCCTTCCGGAAGTGCAGCGGGGGCCGGATAAATGGCCTCAGGGGGCCGCATGTGGCCCGTGGGCCGTAGTTTGGGGACCCCTGTATTATACCATCCAGGGAAGCTCAATGTTCTGACCACTATTAACCTTGATTTTCAGAGAATCCGACTTTACATGGTACTCAAATAGAGCACGATCGCCATGAGAAAGCATTTCCTTTCCAGTTCTCTGCTTCCTACAAGGAGAAACACTTGGCCAGGTGCTAGTATGTCTTCAAAACGCCTCTACGCATCGTTCACTTCTTATTAATAGAGAGCAGGCCTCAGACTTCTGCAGACTCCGGTTTGAATGTGATCATTTTACTTTGTTTTCATTGTATTCATTGTATAATTGTCTCCTGTTTAATAGAAAATGATCTTGGCTTTTCTCTATTTATGGTATTGAAGTAAGTTATCAGTAAAAATAAAAATATTGGCCCTGGCTGGTTGCTTCAGTGAATAAAGTGTTGTCCCGGTGCACCTAGGTCACGGGTTCAATCCCCGGTTACGGCATGTACTAGAAGCAATTACTGAGTGCACAACTAAGTGGTACAACAAAGTGAACAATGAATTGGTGCTTTTCTCCTTCTCAAATCAATTTAAAAATTTTTTAAAACAATATTTATGCAAATATTAAGTTAGTAATGGTATAAATAGATAGAAGAACAATCACAGCATCGTTTTTTTTGTTGTTGTTTTTTTTTTTTGTATTTTTCTGAAGCTGGAAATGGGGAGAGACAGTCAGACAGACTCCCGCATGCACCCGATCGGGATCCACCCAGCAAGCCCACCAGGGGCGACGCTCTGCCCTCCAGGGGGCGATGCTCTGCCCCTCCGGGGTGTCGCTCTGTCGCGACCAGAGCCACTCTAGCGCCTGGGGCAGAGGCCAACGAGCCATCCCCAGCGCCCGGGCCATCTTTGCTCCAAAGGGGCCTCGGCTGCGGGAGGGGAAGAGAGAGACAGAAAGGAAGGAGAGGGGGAGGGGTGGAGAAGCAGATGGGCGCTTCTCCTGTGTGCCCTGGCCGGGAATCAAACCCGAGACTTCTGCACGCCAGGCCGACGCTCTACCACTGAGCCAACTGGCCAGGGCTCCATAGCATGGTTTTTTTAAAAACTAAGTTTAGGAACACTGCAGTAAGCCAGTTGGAGAGGTGCCCCAGGGTCCTCCAAGGCTTCCAGAAGGTAGGGTAACTTCTAGAGGATGCAAACTGGCTGACTCTTAGTACTCCAGGGTAAGCTAGAGGAATGAAACGAGGTCCAGACATTCTGAGACAGAGATTCTGCTGCCAGCTTGGTTTTTCCCAAGAGGGACGGACCTAGGCTGACCCCAACCTCCCCTTGTTCTGGGCTGGAGTTCTGCCTCCTGCCCAAGGGTCTTTTTCTTGCTTTCACCTGCCCCCCAGCAGTGATGCCTGCAGGAGCATTTGGCTGATTCTCTTGCAAGATCCAAAGACAAACTAGACTGCACCCGAGTATTAAAAGCATCAAATAGCTCTTCTTTTCCCCACACTTTGGAATTTCATCTTTATTAGAGCCAGCTTCCACCTCTGCCTCTGTTGTCACATGGCATCCTACCTGTGTGTCTTTGTATTCAAATTTTTCTCTTACAAAGATAACTTTGGATTAAGGTACACCCTAATCCAGTATGATCTCTTTTTAACTTGATTATATCTGCAAAGACCTAATTTCTAAATATGGTCCCATTCACAGGTAGCAAAATTTAGGACTTGAACATATTTTGAGGGGAAGCATATAGTTCAACCCAAAAACACTACCCAGTGTCCAGAGGCTCTCCCCCATCTCTGCACCTTCCACTTCTCCCATCAAAACCTTCGCCCAGTGTGCGGCTAAGGCATACACACTCAAGTACCAGCAACTGGCTCTACTGGTCCTGTCAGTGCCTTCCAATGTGTCATGTTCTCTCCTTCTTTACTGAAAAGGTCACCATTTTCTTGGGACTGGGAGAAAGTTACCAAGAGATAGGGATGACGTATGTCTGCCCATCCAGATTCCTTATTATATGAAAAACAAACAATCAAACAAAAACTTGCTTTCCCAGACCCTCCTCCAACATAGGGAAGGGTATATATAGGTCACTGTCCTGCCAAAGCAAAGAGAGAAGTGGCTGAGGATTTCTGGGAAGTGTTTGACTTCCCGATCCAAATAGCAAACCTGCCTCCTTCTCCCTTATTGGTCCTTTCTCTTTCCTGCCTGGGACCTAGATGTGATACCTAGAAGCCCAACAGCCATCTTGTAGCCATGAGCTGATAGAAGATATAAAGTCAAAACCCAACATGCTAAGGATGGTGATGCAGACATAGCATTTAAAATAGCCAACAGTTATTGAGCATTTACTAGGCACCAGGTATGGTCCTTGGTACATTAAATGTATTAACTCTCTTCATAAAACCCACTGGCTGGGCATATTATTATCCCTATTTATAGAGAATAAAACTTGTACAAACACACACAATGGGCTTCAAGGTCCATGCTATTAACTACTACAGTGGTCTTCCTCTCAGAAAAAAAGAGGTTCTGATGGCATCATTGAGCTGCTATTTAGTCCCATTTTATTTTAAAATAATAAACTTGTTGGTTGGGGTTTATGTTACTTGCAGCTGATTGCATTCTTGGCTGACACTGATATTACCTCATAGGTCATCGAAGGGGTTAAATGAGGAAACACATGACTATGGATGGAGAAAACAATGATAATCAGTGTTCTCGGAAACAGAATTCTCAGTAAAGGTTCTCAATAAATCATTGGTGTTAAGATTTAACCATTCAAAGAGGTAAAATAATGAATCAATTATGTCATTGGCATAAGCATAGCCTTCCCAAGACGTCCTCATCTTGATCCCAGGAGCCTGTGAATGTGTATGGTCCTTGGCAAAAGAGACTTTGCAGATGTGATTAAAGGTAAGTACCTTCAGGTGGGAAGATTATTTTGTTACATCCAGGTGAGTTCAATCCAATCACGTGAGTCCTTCAAGCAGAGAACCTTTCCCAACCAGAGAAGGTTCTTCTGGAAGTCCAGACTTGGCAGTGTGAGAAAGATTTGATCCTTCATTGCTGCTCTACAGTGTAAGTGTCTACGCACCGGGACAGCAGAGAGGCCTCCAGGAGTGGACAGCCAGCGAGGAACCGGAGAGCACAATCCTGTAACATCATGGAACTGAATCTGCCAACCCCTGAGTGAGCGAGAGCACGCCTTCTCCCCCAGAGCTGGCAGGAAGGCACACAGCCTTGCCAGCATGTAGCTCTCAGCCTGGGAAGTCTGACAGTAGATTTCTGACCTACAGGACTGTATGATAAATTTGCATTAAGCCATTACATTTGTGATAATTTGTTAACACAGCAATAGAAAATTAATACAAAAAATAATGGCACTACCCAGAGGGTTAGCTTAAAGGCTTTAGCGAAGAAACTGACTAGCTGTTTGCCAGGCCGTTGGGAACCCCACCATGGTATGGAATCACGAAGACTCAGGGTATGGAGTCTGCCTGCCTGGTGGTACGACTGATCTCGTTTGAATGCAGCGTGCAGGGCTCCCCTGATATACAACTCAGGGGAACCACTCTGATAGCCCTGGGGATGCCATTCATACAGAATACAATGGGAACAGTGCGTCCTAGAGTTGTACAGTGCAATGACCCTGCTAGGGGAAGGGGTCAGGTGGGACCACAGTGAGTGTGGGGGCTAGAGCTTAGTGACCAGGGAGAAGTGGGGTGAAGTCTGTACCAGACATTCTTCTCCAGCTGGCTAATCTGAAAAGCACCTGCTTGCAGGCCAGTGATTTTGGTATTTGATAATGAGTGCAAAATGCCACCTTGTAATGTCAAAAACTCCATTTATAAAAAGAGCAAAAAGGAACATTTCAGGATTTGCTCCTCTCCGCTCAGCCTCCACAGTTGGGTGAGCTGGGTCAATGTGGGCCTTGTGTGGCCCAGTGGCTCTCCGCCGTGGCTAATGAGGAATACACCTTGTTAGGAAGCCAGTCCGGTTGAAACCTGAAGGTTAAGTTGAGGACAATGTTAACTCTCAGGTTACAAGGGTCTGTATTTTTAATACAATTTTGGTGAATGGACTGTTTAAGAGATCAAGAAACACCTGTCCATTTTCACCTTCTTCCTGGAGAAGGTATAGCCTCCTAATTAAAGATTCGGAAATAACACGAAGCCCACTCCCTACAAGGACACAGATTACAGGGCTCTTCTGTCAAACGCAGTTACATCTGCTGACAAGAAACCCGCTACGTAAAGATGTGAGAAATGAAAATGCTGCACCAATTTTCCAGAACAAAATCCGCTTCTAAAAAGGTGTAACTTCATGCAAAATATGCTTCATCATTTGAATAACAAAATAAGATATGCAAAAAAAAATAAGACTGCTCAAAGCGAATCTGCACTGAGGTTACAGTGAGTACAAGCAACATGATGAATATTTCTTGTGCTATATTTAAAATGTTTTGTGAGAAAATAATGTGTTTTAGAGAAGGAGCTGAGATAATGCCAGAGATTTTACTTTCACGACTATTAACTACATTGCCAGGCAGGTTTTTCTGTTTCTTGTGGATTCCTGGAGGTAACAATGAAAGCTGCCATTAAAATTCATTAGATGAAAAGTAAACTTATATTGCAATTGATGACATTCCCCTCTAAATCGTGGCCCTATTAGTGAGAAACCTCTTGTCTGCCAAACTAGCTATGGTCTCAGCTTCTGTCTAAACAAGTTCTCTTGCATTTTAATCTAAGGAATTCTCCTCCAACGTTAAATTTCTTTCATACACATGTATCACGCAGGGCATTCCATGAACTATCCTGAGATGCTGCTCAACTTTTAGATACAGGATGCTGAGGTTGCAAGGAAATTCTTCTATTCCAGGCATCAAGGTTGAAAAAATTACTTAAGGATGACAGGAAAACATTTTATGTGCCCGGTTAGTACAACCTGAAACAGCAATTCATTCAGCTGAAAAATATTCTGGCGAGCTTCCCCGAGAGCCCACTGCAGAGGCGTCCGCCCGGCCTCCTGGCTGCAGCGCGTCAGGGGCAGCGGAGGGAGCGGGAAGGCGTCCCTCCTCCCTGCCGCCTGACCCCCAGAGCTGCCCCTTCGCAGTCAGAGCCCTGCCGCCCACCGTGCCTCCACGGACCAGACCAGAGGAGACCGGGAAGGGGCCAGACCTCACCTCAAGGAGGAAGTGACCCCCTGTTGTAGAGTGAATGCTTGTGTTCCCCTCAAATTCATATGTTGAAGCCCTAACACCCCGTGTGGTGGTGTTTGGAGATAAGACCTTTGGGAGTTAATTAAGTTTAGATGAGGTCATGAGGTAGGGCCCTCATGAAGCAATTAGTGTCCTTATAAGAAAGGGAAGGCGGACCAAAGCTTGCTTGCTCCCACTGCTCCCTCTGCTGTGTGAAGACACAGCAAGGAGGCAGCCCTCTGCAAGGGAAGAGGGGCCTCCTCGGGAGCCTAGGCTGCCGGCCCCTTCCCCTTGGCCTTCCCAGCCTGCAGAACTGGGGGAACGCGTCTCCGCTGCTAAGCCACCAGTCCATGGCATTTTGTGATAGCAGCCTGAGCTGACCGAGACACCCCCTCATCCGCAACGTGTGATACAATCATTTCTTCTTTGTGAACCACCCCATCTACGGTCGCTTCTCTCCAACGCGCGTGCTCTATGGGGCAATCTGAAGAGTGATGGCCACATCTCTGAGTGTGGTCTGGTGGGAAACAAGTTCCGTGGGTCCGAGTTTCCTCCCAAGCACAGAGCTGACTCAAAGAGGCCCGCCAGCTTGGTGAGCTCCACACTAACCTGCCCCCCTCCCGGAAAAGCCATTTGCAATCTGCCCTGAGAGACAGGTGACTGAGGGCTCCTCCTGTGTCCCCAACACCTGCCTGTACCGAGAGCTGTGGGCACGAAAATGCAGCAGAAAGACTCGTCATCTTCCCCCACCAGCCTCCTGGCCTCTCCCCTCCCCGGCAGGTGGGGAACGGATGGCTGGCTGTGCTTCTCACTCACACAGGCCTGGGTGGGAGTCTCCGTCCCACCACCAAGTAAGCGTGTGACCTTGAGTGGGTTATCTAACCTCTCTGCGACAGTGTCTCCGTCTGTGGAGCGCTGGCTGTGATAGCGGCTTCACAGGATGTTGAAGAAGATGGATAGGTACCTGTGGAAACACGCCTAGCACAGGGCCCAGCCGGGTGCCCACGGCCCCTCCCTCCTGGCCTCTCTCAATGCGGACTAGCAGCTCCCAGAGGTGGAATGTCGTCTCCTCCTCCATGACCAACCCTCGCTCTTGCCCAGGATGTATCTGCAAGGGTCAGAGTTGGAGGCTATTTGTCAGAAGTTCATGGTAGCCAGCCTCCCATGAGGAAGAACCGGATGTGCATGGTGGGGCTTTCACAGGGGAACGACAGGCGTCCGTTGGCCTGAGGAGAAAGGGGCATGACCCGTACTCTACCAAAGGGAACAAGAGTTGGTCAAACCCACAACAACAACAAAAAGAACTCACAAGTTCAGGTTTGTTTCTATCTTTAGAAAACAGCTTATGGGTGAATCATTTCTGCAAATTAGAGCTTAAAGATAATGCTTTGCTTCTCCCCGCTGAGGCTGTTGAGGAGAAGTTTGGGCCCTTGGCACCAAGTTTATGCTGGAAATGAACCTGACTTATAATCTATTCATAACCCAGCTCTGAATCTCTCCGCCTCAGAACTTTCAGCAATAAAAAAATAATAATAAAACCAGGGAGGGGAGGGTGAAGCAATTCAACTTATTTCATTATCTTGGATTTTACACTTCTTGTTTGCTAGCTTGATAAGAGATGCTATAATCTTTTATGAGATCAACATCCTTTTTTATTGCACTAGATGGTAGGGGAATTGCCCCCAAATTAATAAAAACCATATGTTGGATTTTGATTAGAGATCACTTTGGAATAATGATTGATCTGGCTTGGGAATGAGAATAAGTTTCCCACTCCCCTTCTCTTTTTGAATCGTATGACTTTCTCAGTCCCTCTGGCCTCTTTTCCTTTCCCACCCTCTCCTTTATCTGCAAAACCAGGGTAATGAAAAGGTCTTATAAATCTCTGGTGTATATATTTGTTACCAAAAATTGCATTGTAATTTGAGTTGTCTGTCCATCGAATGCCAACTCCATTGCACTGGGAATAGTAATAACAGCATTCATGGTTGTATCTGAATCTATTGGGACAACTGATACATGTGATGAGATTGGTCTTCTGAATGTGTGATATGTGGCATTGGCAGGGACCCATACCTCGAATCTCTAGGGAAAGTAGGGAATTTTTCTGCATGAAGAACAAACTTCCCTGGTTAACATAATCTATTCTCCAAGCACTGGAAAACTCTCCAGCGTGCTAACCCCAACCCACCTAGGAGACTATTCACAATATTTGACAGTGCTTATCTTCAACAATAGGAATAACTGAAACCTATCACTAGCCAAGATGGTCCATCTTTGAGAATCCTTTTCTTTACTCCCTACTTTAGGGTTGTTCCCAACTACAGAATATAAAAAATACCTAGGAAACTTGTTAAAACTGATGGACCCTAAGCCTGTCTCTAAAGAAGCAGCTTCACTTGGTTTGGAATCGGGCCCAGGGATCTGCACTTTGAACATGTACAGAAGTAATTCTGATATAGGTGGTCTACAGACTACCCTTCATTACCCAGTAATGAAGAAACATTACTGTACAGGGACCTTCAAAATGTCTTAGTGTGGTTAAGAGCATTGTCTTTGCAATAAAAGCACACTAGGTACAAATCCCAGTTTTGCCATTTACTAACTATCTGACTGTGGACAATTTAGCCACTCGAAGGCTTAGTTTCCTCACCTAGAGACTAAAGATAATACCTAAGTCAGAGGGTTGTTGTGGGGATTAAGTGAAATACTACATAAACAATGTTAAGCACTGGGCCTGGTAATTATAAACATTTCATACAGAGATGACAGCTGTTCCTAAGAAAAAAGTGCAAAGCAGAGCCATCCAAGAGTTGGCTACTGTTTTATGAAGTTGGTTTTTTATCACAAAAACAATGAAAATAAATCAAGAGAAATATTGGCCTTGGAAAGATCAGTGGTAGGGATTTGAGGAAAGTGAAGGTTAACAAGTCATGGAAAAATGATAGTAAGAGAATATGAAAAGGTGGTAGAGTAGAAAAGAGGTAGAGTGAGTGGGGGCGTGCAAGTTTCACAACTGTTTTCAGTTGTATGCTAGGTAGTTGCGTTGTGTGGGGTGGAAGTAGGACTTAGTCACTGCCTTCATTTGGAGGGTCCGTGTGGTTAATGCTAGGTAGCTGTGTCGTGTGGGGTGGAAGTAGGACTTAGTCACTGCCTTCATTTGCAGGGTCCGTGTGGTTAATGCTAGGTAGCTGTGTCGTGTGGGGTGGAAGTAGGACTTAGTCACTGCCTTCATTTGGAGGCTCCGTGTGGTTAATGCTAGGTAGCTGTGTCGTGTGGGGTGGAAGTAGGACTTAGTCACTGCCTTCATTTGCAGGGTCTGTGTGGTTAATGCTAGGTAGCTGCGTCGTGTGGGGTGGAAGTATGACTTAGTCACTGCCTTCATCTGGAGGGTCCATGTGGTTAATGCTAGGTAGTTGCGTTGTGTGGGGTGGAAGTGTGACTTAGTCACTGCCTTCATTTGGAGGGTCCGTGTGGTTAATCCTAGGTAGTTGCGTTGTGTGGGGTGGAAGTAGGACTTAGTCACTGCCTTCATTTGCAGGGTCTGTGTGGTTAATCCTAGGTAGCTGTGTCGTGTGGGGTGGAAGTATGACTTAGTCACTGCCTTCATTTGGAGGGTCCATGTGGTTAATGCTAGGTAGTTGCGTCGTGTGGGGTGGAAGTAGGACTTAGTCACTGCCTTCATTTGGAGGGTCCGTGTGGTTAATGCTAGGTAGCTGTGTCGTGTGGGGTGGAAGTAGGACTTAGTCACTGCCTTCATTTGCAGGGTCTGTGTGGTTAATGCTAGGTAGCTGTGTCGTGTGGGGTGGAAGTAGGACTTAGTCACTGCCTTCATCTGGAGGGTCCGTGTGGTTAATGCTAGGTAGCTGTTTCGTGTGGGGTGGAAGTAGGACTTAGTCACTGCCTTCATTTGGAGGGTCCGTGTGGTTAATGCTAGGTAGTTGCGTCGTGTAGGGTGGAAGTAGGACTTAGTCACTGCCTTCATTTGGAGGGTCCGTGTGGTTAATCCTAGGTAGTTGTGTCGTGTGGGGTGGAAGTATGACTTAGTCAGTGCCTTCATCTGGAGGGTCCGTGTGGTTAAGGAGATGGGCATGGGTGCCACATTGATAAGCAGTGGAGTATGGTAGCTTTTTAATATGTCACCTTGACTAGGCTACAACCCCTACTTACTTAACCCAACGCCAATCTAGGTGCTCCTGAGAAGGAACTTGGCAAATAGAAAGTCCCTAATCAATTGACCATAAATTAAAGAGATTGTGCTGGTGGGCCTGAACTAATAATCAGTTGGAAGGCCTTAAATGCAGGCTGAGGACTTACTTTTTTTTAATGGAATTTATTGGGGTGACACTGGTTAACAAAGTTATACAGGTTTCAGGTGCCCAGTTCCCCAATACATCTCTGTTCATGGTGTCATGTGTTCACCCCTCCCCCAGTCAAGTCTTCATCCATCTCCATTTATCCCCCTCAGACCCCTCCACCCCTACCCCCACCCCCAGCCATCACCACACTCTTGTCTATGTCCATGAGTTTTTCTCTCTCTCTCTCTTTTTTTTGTCCTTTTTTGCTCAATCCCTCCAGCCCCTTCACCCAGCCTCCCAACTCCCACCCCCAACTGCTGTCTGCCTGCTCTCTCTCTATGAATCTGCCTGAGGATTTCTTTAGAAAAGAGATTCCTGCCCTGCCTTTGGATAATCGCTTCAGCCAGTGCGTGTCGAGTTCTAGCTTACCTGTGATATTACCTTCCTGACAGTCTGCACTATAGACTTTGGACTTGTTTAGTCATCCCCCATTATATAAGCCAATATAGCTTGTACTAAATCTATGAATATACAATCTATATGCATATGTATATGTGTATGTATGTACACATGCACACACACTTTACATATAAATATACATACATATATATTCCACATATCTAAATTAGTCTGTATGTGTGTGTGTGTGTATATATATATATGTGTGTATATATGACCTACCTATCTATATATCATGCCCTGCTGGCTCCATTTATCTGGTTGGACCTGATTGATAAAATTCTTTACCACCTGGTCCATGTTATAGAAATTGAATTCAAAATAGACTTGCGTTAAATGGCTTATAAGACCCCCTTCTGTCTTCTGCCCCTTTGCAGCCAATGTCATACAGGAAAAATGAGAAATGTGCCTTTTGCAGAAGTAAAAACAAAAGGATATTCTGTCTTTACCTTTAAAGTGTTTTTTTTTAATGGTTTTATAGGACAACAGCTGGGAATTCTGTGATAAGGACTAAAGATATAATAATAGTGCCTTGGATTTTTTTTTATCAGTATTCCAAAGAGATTTGCAAGTTTTATTCCAATGTAACTCCGGATATAACTCCATGCACTCATGGAGGGAGTTAAGCACAGGCATTATTATCAGTCACATCTTACAGATAAAGAAACTAGAGAACAGAAGAGGGACAGCCTTTCTTAGGGTAACTCAGCAAGTCATCAAGTAAGACCCAGCAGAACCTGGGAAATTAATTCCCAAACTCTCACACCTTGCTTGTCACCTGACTTGTAAAGGTAAAGTTTAAAAAGGGGAAGGGGGAGGTAGAAAAAAAGATACTTCATTTTGTTCAAGGAAACAATGTTGAAAAAATGATCATTCATAGACAATGAATTTTAAAGAGAGAAAGCCAACAGGATATCTTTGAAATGTACTAGCCTGAAGAGATGTTTCCAATAATGTTGCAGAGTTTTATTTTTTTAACAAAAGTTAACATCTGATTACAAATATTCTTCCTTTTTTGTTTCTAAAATGCATAGCGAAAATGTCTGAAAACATACTCCAAAATCTTAAGAATAAATTATAGGTGAATTTTACTTTTGTTCTTGATTTTTTTTTGTCTTTTCTCAGTTTCTCTGTTAAATATATATAGTACTTGTATTTCTTAAAGATCTGTTAAACAAAAGTTCTATTTTCTTGTGATGGTTACTACTCTATTGAGATTCAAAGAAAGAAGAATTGGAAATACTACTTTGGCATGCCAAAGAATCAACTGGTGAGCCTGGTAAATGCCCATTCCTGGGCCTCCCTCCCCCCACCCCAACACTCCACAGAGTTTCCTATTGACCAGGTCTTGGAACAGCCTCAGAACGCACAGTTCTAACAACCTCTCAAGGTGTTTCTATGACAGCCAATCCACGGACAACACATTGAGAAACACTGCGCTGTGTGTTATTCCTCATCGGGAAGAAATCTCTTCTGAGATTACAGAATGCCCAATGCATTAAATATGGGTGAATGTGGGAAAACCCAGGGCCACCTTGAGACCAAGGTGTTATGCCTCCACATAACTAAAAACATTTTTAATTCTTCTAAACAAAACTTGCCCTCGCTGCTGTAGCCTCAGGCCCCAAACCCTCCTCCCTTCCTCACCTCTGCATTTCTGCCAAGCCATTCGCTCTCCAGAGTGTGGTCCACCACCTGCAGCACTGTCATTACCTGGGAGCTTGTCAGAAATGCAGTCTCGGATGCCACCCCAGTCTGGCTGCCCCAGAACCTGCATTTAATAGGATTCAGAAGTACTAGACTAGAACAGTTATAGGCACCAGCACTGAATGACCCAATCCCCAGTTAGAAACTCTCTAGACAGCCCCCTTCTCAGAATCTCCTGTGAACAGATTCTCAAAGGGCACGTCTGATGCTGCTTGACCACCAAAAGGCAGGCTTGTAGGACCCTGTCCCTTAGTCTCGGACTTGGAGGCCAGCTCAAGGACATCTTTCTTGTGCTTGTGTCTTTGTTTCAGGCCTGCCAACTTCCTCCAATGGCCTTCCCCAGCCAGCCAGCCAGCCAGGGACCCAGACCTCAGGACACCCTTCAAAGCACAGCCCTGTGACTAATCAGGAGGGAGTTTGGACCATTCATTTCCTAAGCCCCTCCTTCTAGAAAAAACCAGTTTTAGTTATCCTCATCTTAATAAATGTGACAGTGTAAGGGCAGAAACACAGGAAAAGATCAAGACAGAAAGAGAAAACCAATAACATACACAGAGAGAGAGAGAGAGAGAGAGAGAGACTTTGGTCTCCACAAAGTGGATATTTCTTTTTCTTGCCTAGCAGGATATGTCATCTCCGGCATTTTTTTCCTCCCTATTTGTGCCCTTTCCTCTTTTCCTTTTTAAATAGACACATTTCAAATGTCAGTGGGTGATAGTGGGGCCAAATCAAATCGGATTCAGAAGACCAAATAGCTAAAGGGTTTGATCCTTGCAGCTGCTGCTTCAAGGGAGGCTCCAGGGGACTGACCAGTGGGGGGAGAGTTCCCAAAAGGTTCCAGCCGCCATTTATTGTGCTAACTCCCGCTCCGTCTCCGCTTAACCTTTATTTACAGACTTGAACTGAAATGGTTACGGGCTTCAAAAGAAAGTGCTCTGTCCCTTTCTCCCCCCCTTTCTCTTTCCCTCATCCCCAGAGGGGACAGAAAAGAAAAAAAAGAGGCAGAGGTTAAGTGAGGGGGACAATATAAAAAGAGTCCTTATCTAGAATCGGAGTGACTGACACTGAGTGGCAGTTCTGTGGCCAGTCTTCATTATTCACACCTTCCTCCAAAAATCCCACCTTTCCAAGTCAGCCAAATGGAACTTAGATGCCAAGCCTCTCCCTGCCCCCAGAGGGGCCGAGGCCAACCAGGCAGACTTTGGAGGGGCTCGGTGTCCAGGGCCAGCCCATATTTTAGCCAAGTAATTCAGACTTACTTGCCTAATGCCTTACTGAATCTTGTCATCACAGCAACCGAGTAAAAATTATATCTACATGCCATATGGAGCAATAAATCCCGGGGCCATATTCCCAGTCATTCCATATTTCAAGACAGAGCAGCTTATTTCTACAAGGCTGTTAATAACCAAAGTGACTGGATAAGAAAGGGGAAAGTTTGCGCCTACCATTGGCCCCCGCACTGGTCCGCCCTGGAGACTGGACAGAGTGTGTTTGCAGGGGATCCACAGCTGGTGTAGGACAGTGCTCCATCGGAATGCTCATGAAAATAGGTCCTCGTGAACCGTCAGAATGCAAACAGGAGGCCCAGCAGCACCTCTAAGAGAGGCTGTTTTAAAGTCACTCCTGGAATCAGGGCAGTCTGACGGCCATGGGAGTTTGGAGTGGAAGCTAGAGAAAGGGAGAGGAGAGGACAATGAGGCCAGAGCACAGCACGAGAGACGAGGAGGGAGTGGAGACGTTCGAATCTGGGGAAAGAACTGAGGCTTCCGCTTCCTGGGTTCGGGTGAGGAAACCCAAGGGAGCCAGGCCAGACCTCTGGGCAGAAAGAAATACTTGGTGTGGCTCATGCCAGCCTTCCCCAGATCCTGCCTGGAAACCACGAGGGCCTGTCCCCAGCTGAGTCACACCTTCCTGCCCCCAGTGACTCCCAGTGCTCAGTCTCGCAATGACCTGGTGTTAACTAAAGAGAGAGAGAGAGAGACTAGGGGACAAAAGAAAGAAAGAAGGGAAGGGGGAGAGGGGGAAAGAGAAAAGCACACCTGCCTAACCTGGTGTTTTCCAACTTTATCAGAACATGAAATCCTTTCCCCCCAACCCTCCTAGGAGTTGTCATTGCATGGAATTGTGTGGGGTTCTAAGGAATGCACTTTGGAAAATCCCACAACATATTAACATTATCTTTTTCCCATTTGTTCTAACAATTACAATGGAATATATTGGTTTTATTTTAAAAACAATGTATATACATATGTGTCTACCTTTAGGTTACTTAGCTCAAGTTCTTACAACAGTGTATTAAATTTTCCTATAACAACTACTCAATTAGATATCAACTAACCAGTTTACATTACAATGTGAAACATGTAATTTATATTAAGGTATAAAATATATTAATTGACGTTTCTGCATGCCCCATTTAGTCTACATATAGGCTATTTTCAAGGTTAATATTTAATTAAAGCCTTTGTATTAATCAGAGGTGTTCATTTTTTAAATGTTTGCTTGGCCTGGGATGCAACCCTTAGCAGCTTTGGCCTAGATCTCCGATTCTCAAGCTGTGTGACCTTTAACACATCCATTAGCCTCTCTGAGATGCTGTCCCCTCAGTAGTAGGATAACCGTGTTGAAGCAGATAATCTCTGAGGCCTGTTCAGCATCAACATTTACATTTCGAAACCCCGGCCATAGCAAACCTCACTAACCATGACTGCCTCTCTGTGATCTAAATATTAGACTTGTAAAATGTGTACACATTTAATTTACTAAAAGCCTCTAATCAAGACCAAAACCTTTTACTTAAACAATTAGAAAACAATTAGCTAGAGAAATAAAAACAATTTTAATTTACTAAATGGGCTTCCTCCCTCCTAATAGATATGGACAAGACCCTAGCTAATGCTTCTGACCACACGGAAACCGCACAGGCATCACTGAGTCTGTGGGTAGAGGCGCGGGTTGGCTCGATTTTCTATTAGGGAATTGAAAGGCGCTCACATTAACCCCAGCCTTTTTGCAGTGATTCATGTTTAAACATATTCCTAATGTTTGCAATGCTTAGTGCTTCCTAGTCATTGATCTGTCCTGATGCCTAACACATACACATCTCGCATAAGCCCAACTCCACGCACACCTTTGTCATTGTGACTCTCAAACCGCCATGAAGCTATTTGCCTCTCCTTGAGACCGAGCCGCTTGCACACATGTGAGATACCCAAAAATGCCTTTTTAACTAACAACATGTGAGAACATCGGGCCAAAAATTCTAGTCTATTCTAGCTAGCAAACTGCTTGATTTTCCATGACACACAAAGGGAACAATGGGCATACCTTCCATTTTCACCATTACTCAATAGCAGTATAAAGAATCCATTTAATAGTCTCCTCTTATTTGATAGAAAATAATTTTACAACACACACACAACAATGGGATCATCTCCATTTTAGAAGTTCATCCAGGCTAGTTCCTTGCCTTTTCTCCCCTTATCCTCTTTGAAATATACGCATTTTAGTCTTGGACAAGTCATTTCATCCCTCTGGGTTTCAGGTTTCCATTTATAAAGCAAGACAAAGATATGTACCATCTCCATTTTAGAAGCTCTTTAGGTTTTTATTTTGCTTTCCCTTATCCTCTCAAAATACACACATTTTCATCTCGTGCGAGGTTCTCAGTGCTCCAGGCCTCAGCGTTCTCTGTGATGAAAGAGGAGGTGTATTCTCTGAGGTCCCTCCAAGCTCTTTGTGATAGACTGTGATGGAGTCATTTCTCATGCAAACATTCGGAGCTGAGGCACCTTCTTATTTTTCTTCTATCTCCTTTTTCATTTTACTTCTCTGCCCATCTCCAACTTTTCTTAAATTTTTCTCTCCTTCTTCTCCTCCCTCGCCTACATCACAGATTCAGTCCCAGGAGGACTAAGAGTATTGGCGTTGGATCCAGACCTCTCGTATCCGAAGGGCAGCTCTAGAACTGACCAGGTGTGTGACCGGGAGCAAATCTCCGAGGCCCCTGGAGCCCATGTCCAAGCCCATAAAATGTAATGGTAACAGAAGCATTATCTCACAGAGCTGTGGGGAGGCTTCCGTGGCTTAGCTCACATAAGGGGGTTAGAACAGAGTCTGGCTCAAAAAAAAAAATGTTGGTTTTTGTCATTCATTCTGTCTGGACAAGACTGTTGGATTGGTCATAGAGAAGTCAACTTGCGTGAGTAGAGGTTCATGAGAAATTTTGGTGGAAAAAGGAGGTTTGAGGTAGCCTAGAATGGATGGGAAGAGGACCCTGGCGTGGGGAGGAAGGACAGTTGTCCATATTACAGCCATTCATTCAACACCATGGAGGCCCATGGAAAAAGAGGATGCACCAGCAATGGAATGGGAAGACACATAAACCACTACTTTGGGACTAGACAGGCACGAACCAGAATGAGAAAAAGAAGTTTCCCTGACACTTCAGTAGAGAACACAAAACTCTTGTCTACACAGGAACACAAAAGGGAAGAAAGGAGGTTCTCCCCCACCAACCTCATCTGGTGAGAGAAACTCAAATGTTTACGGGAGGTTAGTGTGGCCTTGTGAAGCACACAGGTGTGTAAGAAGGTCAAGAACGGCAGCAGGGAGACGTAGGGGCTGGAAGGAGATGGGGCAGGGTGGAGACTGTACTTAAGGAAGAGGAGCACCCACACTCCTTCCAAAGGTAGCCACCCCTGTTCCGCTCCAGCATCTGTCCTCTCAGGTCTGGGCAGAGGAAAGAGAGAAGAAGGTTTTCTCAACAATAAAGGGAGGAGTTCGGGGTCCTGGGGCCAGAAGACATGGTCTTACAGGGACCTCAAGGCCAGGGCATCTGAAAGAGTGCTTTGTGGTCCCTAATGGCAGTACGATATCCTTGATCTGTAAATATAGGAGGATGAAAAGGCTCCCAACTAAGAAGGAGGCAGTGTGGGCCAGAATCTGCTTTGTTCTAGGAGCTCACACCCTCTACTGTCCTCAGTCCGTTCAAATGCCTAAGGAGGGGCAAAGCCAGAAGCCCAATGAGTCACTCAGTCTAGGAGGACTGTCCTTCCGTCCTTGCCTCCCCTCTGCTCCCCTCCCCTCACTCATTGTTTCCAGGTCTGGCACTGGGGGCAGACACCATCCACAAGCCTGCTCTGTTCCTGTCTCCCCCTCTCGACCGGACCCACAGGCCGCCCTGTGTTGCCAGTGCCCATTCATCTGGAACTAGCTGTTCACAGCCCCAGCTAAAAAGGTCTTTCATCCACTCATTAGCCCTCCACCAAAACCTCGGCGAGGGGGGGGGGGTCTTCAAAGTGTCCCAGCCGGGTATGATTTCCAGGCCGCCGCAGCGGCAAGCGGAGGCAGGAAGGAAAGTGGTGCCACGTTCCTCAGGTTCTCCCTCTGCCGGGAGTCGTCCTCTGTCCCCGGGAACACCCCATCTGCTGCTTTGGCTGCTTTGGATACTTCCATTATTGTGTCTACTCGAGAAACAAAGGCTTCAAAGGAAGGCTCGCCACAGTCCCGCCCCGCCCCCGGCTCTGCTGAGAACCCCCGTTCGCAGCACAGGCTGAAGTGCTCTGTGCAGGTCCCAGTGGGTTCGGTCTTGAAACCAAGAGGCCCTGGCACAGCTCCTGGGTTTCTCCTCTAATCCTCTTCCTTCTATGATTTCATTCCTGATTAGAACCATATTTCTAAAAGATTTAAAGTGAGGCTCTGAGCAGCAAGAATGGCAAAGTGGCTATTTCCCCATCCTGAGCAGAGAATCATGCTAAAGCCACCTGGTGCTCTCTTTTTAAAACCTGGTTTTAAACTGAGATTGGGATGAACTTTCCTAGTTTATGGATCTTTGAACATTTGTGGTATAGTTCTATTAGAACCAAATATAAACTGGAGTTTCTTCCTTTCTCATCACCATCTCTTTTTCTTGAGTGAGAGATGTTCAAGTTGGTTGGACAATTTTGCTAGACAGAAACACGGTTCTTAGCCTGCCATCTGCCTAGACCAAGCGTTAATGAAAAGTCCTATGAAGCTTTGCCTGACTAGTGGTGGCGCAGTGGATAGAGTGTTGACCTGGGATGCTAAGGACCCAGGTTCGAAACCCCAAAGTCACCAGCTTGAGCACAGGCTCACCAGCTTGAGTACAGGGTCAATAGCTTGAGTGTGGAATCATTGACCTGACCCCATGGTCGTTGGCTTGAGCCAAAAGCTTGGTGGCTTGAGCACAAAGTTGCTGGCTTGAGCAAGGTGTCACTGGCTCAGCTGGAGCCCCCCAGTCAAGGCACATAAGAGAAGCAATCAATGAAGAACTAAAGTGTCATAACTATAAGTTGATGATTCTCATCTCTCTCCCTTCCTATCTGTCTGTCTCTCTCTGCCTTTCTCATTAAAAAAAAAAAAAAAGTATTATGAAGCTTTGAAAATGACATACACAAGCTGTACACTGAATGGCCTTTAGTTAAGCAACAGCTTTCTGACATGTTTGACTTGAAGGTATTTACCATTTGCCTCATGGGCCAACAGAGACTGGAGCACAGACTCTTGCCTTATTTGGTGTATCTGTCCCCCACCCCCTCCACCTCCCCACCACACCACTCCCCTCCACCCTATATCTAACCTTTTGAATATCTGCTAGGGAAAACCCACTGAACTTGAGCTGAATGATGTGGCTCTCCCTTGCCTTACAACAGCTGCTATTCACTCTCATACAAGCTGAAAAAACACCTCAAGTCCTGTGGGGATTCAGCCCTATTGCTCTCTGCTCATGTCATCAACCATTGCTGCTTCTCCATTAAAGGCAGCCATTCTGTGCCCAGGAGCCCAGTAGACCCAAGGTAAGGAGAGGATACCAATGTCCCCATCTGCTGCCTTTGCCACTTTTTTCACAGCAGCTTTGATGATCTGACAATGAGGGGATTTGAGAAGCAAGAGTAGGAACTTGGCCCTTAGCTCCAAGACAGATCGACAACACTGCCTTGTGTATTTCATCAGCTGGCTTTAGGCCCCTTTCTGCTTCTTAGCGGAGTGCATCCAAGCTAGTCTAAACCATCAATTAATAAATTTGGTGCTTAGACTTGTGAATATGTGGTGCTAGAGTCTATGTTCCTAAACAGGTGTAGGAATTAAGTGTTGAGCTCAGCGGTGGGTCTGGAGAAACAAAAATCACCGGATACACATTGCACAGTGTTCTGATCATTTTATTCAAGGATTTGGTAAACAGTTCGTTTATAGACATTACAAGTTTATAATGCAAAATGCTTCAAGTATTTTTAAGCTAGAACTCTAGACTTGAAAGGCATTTTTTTGCTTGAGGCAGAAAGATTCAGGTAATGTACTTGGACCCCCAGGCCAGCCCAGCCACTTTGCTTTGCTCCCAGGGATAGAAGTTTGGAAAACCTTGATAAGTCAGACTGATCATTAAGATGTTTCAACTTTAGATTCAGAACTACTTTTTCCCTGTTTTCCTGGGGCCCTCATTCATCCCAGAGGTGAGACAAAGGCATTCCACAAGGTGAAAACTACTTCTTGCCATGTTTATGCTGTACCATCTAAACAAAATGCCACTTGACGGGACACTGTGAGAATTGTGAATTTGAGGAGACATGGAGTCATGGGTGGAGAACACTCAAGGGTGACAGGGACCAGGTGTTCTGCTGTTCAAGATCATCTGATACCACTTCACAAGGAGCCACCACTTCCAATGTGTGACCTTGGGCACTAACTTAACCTTGGATGTGTCTCAGTTTCCTCATCTGTAAAATGGGACTAATGCTAATAGAATGTACCCCATGGGGCTGTTAGAAGGATTGAATGACTTTACAAAGTGTTCAGAACAGTGCCTGGCATACATCAAGTTCTATAAAAGTGTTTTGATGAGTAAATAAATTATATTTTAGACCTGCTCCATTCTTAAGATCTTTTAACTTTTTAGTTCCATCAAAAGCCTTCCCTTCTTTGCTTCCTAAACCAGAATTTCCATAGCAGTTATTATGGATAAGTGGGCGGACAGGGTTCGCACTCCCCCCCACCATTGGCATTTTCCCCCTTTTTACCCATGGTGGTGTGGCAAATTTACATAATAGCTCATGTTAAGTATTCTAAGCAAGATTGCCCATATTAGCAAGATGTGTTTTACTTCTAGATGCTTAGGATAAGCTGAAAAGTGGCTTCCGAAAGATGTCCACATTCTAATCCCCAGAACCTGTGCATATGTTGCCTTGTATGGTTGATGTGATTACATTAAAGAACCTGAGATAGAGGGGCCATCTTGGATTATACTGGATAGTCACAAGGATCTTTAAGAGGGAAGCAGGCAGTCATAAAAGGGAGAAGATGCTACCTTGCTGGCTCTGAAGATGAAAGAAGAAACCACAAGCCAAGGAATGTGAGCAGACTTGAGGACCTGGGAACAGATTCTCCCTTAAAACCTCCAAAAGGAATGATAAACCTTCATTTTAGAATTCTGACCTCCAGACCTATAAGAAAACATGTTTGTGTTGCTTTAAGCCAGCAACTTTGTGCTGGTTATCATAGCAACAGGAAAACAATATAATACTTCATACCAAAAGACTTGTACCTTATGGAAAGTCAGAGGTCTTCACCTTGCAGCAAATGCCCAGAGAGAATCAGTAAAAGTCAAGACAAAAACGCAAGACATTTTTTAAAGAAAGATTTACATTATTCTCTGGACTCTATTTCATGATCAACTAAGAACGAGATCATTTGCTCTCTGGTCACGAATTGCACCTGCATGTGTTTCCAGACACAGCAGGAAATTTGTTCCTTAAAAAATATTTGAAAAGTTTTTATTTTTTCCTTTATGCCATTTTTTTCATTGTTTTTGTTGACTGTTACCCAAATCTTCTATTTACATTTTTACATAGTAATATTATACTGCTGACAACTAACTGGCAGTGTTCATGTTCACAGCATTTAGACACATTTCTTCATTTAATCTTCACAATAACCTTTTAAGGTAATGCCCATTTTACAGATGAGAAAACTGAGGCACTGAGAGGATCAGTCACTTTCTCGAAGTGACATAGCTGGGAAGAAGGCAAGCCAGCCTTCAAACCCCCATGGCATGGCTCCAAAATCTATGAGTCTAACTGCTATGCTGTCTTGTCTCTCATAACACTGACCTTCCTAAGGGCCAAAATTCAGTGTTATTCTTGTTTTATCCCCTCTCCCCATTCCTACCCCACTTTGCCTAACACTTATTGAGCACTTGTTATTACTAGGGCTGTGGTAGACACCCCCACATATATTACTTCATGCAATCTCTACTATAAACCTAATTGCCTTATTCAAGGTCATACAAATACTAAAATGGAGGAACCCCCACTCCATGATGCCCTTTCAAAACTACCATACTGAATTACAGATATGAGACTACTGGAGTTGGATTCAAAAGCCCCGATTAAAGCCTTAGCTCTTCCATTTATTATCAGATGTGCACCTTGCACCAATCTCTTCACCATTTGGGCCTCTCTTACTTCACCTCTAAAGTGGAAGTGGTAAGACTTACCCTGTAGGGATTTCTCACACCTGCTGTATGGATCTGGTGGAAGACCACAGCTGGGAGACAGAGCTGGCAGCAGGTGTCTGAGGCTAGTTATTGGGGCAGAGCTATGGTGGACACTCACTCTACCCTTCTCCCCAAGAAGCCCAGCTCTGGTCTTCTTTCCTTGACTTCTCTACGAAGAGCCACTATCCAATTGGAGGAGTTGAAGATGACTTCCTCTCTGGGAGCAGCATTGAATCACCTTCCCCAACTCCCCTCCCATTCATTAGGTGCCAACACTGTTCCTCTCTCCCTTCACCCCCCCCCATCCAGGATCTCATTGCCACAGGCATTAGCAGCAGCTGAAGAACTTTACTGTCCTGTGAGCATGGGGGCAGGTACCAAAGCTGCACCTGACTCTTTCCTTCACCATGGTTCCAGACACCTATCCAGGCACTGAAAGAAATGTGAAGGCCAAAGGTCTATGGGACCTTCTTGTTTGATGTGGTAGAGAAAGTGCCCATGCCTGGGCAATGGGCATGCCACTGGGTCCTACTACTTCCTCAACCCAGCAACACGGGAGAAAGGAAGCAGCCCAGAGCAACCTCCAGCCGCCACTCCAGGAAGCAGGAAAGCTTCTCAGACACTGGCCAAATTATTTAGAACATAATTTAGAATTTTAGATTGTTTAACTCTCTGGACATTATAATATGAAAGTCTATGGGTTTTTTTTGGACATTTTACTTTCAAAAAATTTTTCAGTTCTCATTATATGGGAATGAAAACAAGATTGCCTTTAGCACATCATGCAGGGGAGTCTCAGTGACGCGCGGACTGTCCAAGGGCAGACAGTACCCCCTGGGCTCCAGTGGCTGCAGCAGAAACGGCATTTCTGGCTAGTGCTTCTCAGGGCTGGCTGCACATGAGAGCCACTTGGGAAGACTAAAGGAAATAGCAAAGCCTAGATCCCACCCCGACTAGTGAAAGCAGAATCTCTAGGGCTAGACATGGGCATTTTTAAATGCTCCTCCTCTGGTATTACTGGGCCACCAGGATTGGGAACTCTTGGTGTAGTGGTTAAGAGTTCAGTCTTTGTAATCAGACAGACCCTCCTTGTTACTCACTAGCTGTATAGTGATGGGCAAATCACTTGAGTATTCCTTGCTTTGTTGCGGCATCTTAGTTTCTCATTGATTGCTCTCTCATATGTGCCTTGACCAGGGGGCTACAGCAGACCAAGTGACCCCTTGCTCAAGCCAGCGACCTTGGGCTCAAGCTAGTGAGCCTTGCTTAAAGCAGATGAGTCCACACTTAAGCCGGTGACCCCAGGGTTTTGAACCTGGGTCCTCCACGTCCCGGTCTGAAGCTCTATCCACTGCGCTGCTGCCTGGTCAGGCAGGACTTCCTAATTTTTAATGTCATGGAACACAGAGAAAATGAAAGTATTTGTAAAGCATCCCAGAGTCAACAAATAAAGGGAGGTGAGTTCTGCTTCAGCCACTCCAGGGGCTGGGGGGATCAGCCCCTATGCGTAGTGTCCCATTCAAGGCACGCTGATTGGGGGGCTTTATGAGAAAACTGAATCTATAGAGGTGAGGTGACTCATTCAGAGAGTGTGCCAGGTTAGTCTCAGGGGTTGCCTTTGGACAAAATTAAATACCTGTCCAGGAGGCGCTTACTCTTCTTTCGATCAGAGGGAAGCCTCAAAACAATACTTTCATCTTTTGTCAGGACATCTCACTATATCCCCCTGGATGAGATCCGGATTCATCCACCCACCGCTTCTTGCAGCCCAGGAAGCTGGCTGAGAGACGACGGTCTTAACCTGTGGGTACCTGTGTGGAGAGACAGCAAGCAGGTTTCTTTGCTGTTTTCTTTCCTTTTCAATCTGAAACCCTGCGGTCAGTGAATATGTGCAGAATTGAAGCCAGAAGTTGGGGAACGGAGTATAATCAGAGAGCCACTCAGGACCAAGTCAACCACTTGGCATGTTGCAGTCGTTTGCCTGGCTTGAGGATTGCTTTCCGCCTTTAGATTTATTTCAGTTGCGGGGTGGTTGGGCTTTGGGGGAGCTGTTTGGATCCTGACACTTGAGCTGCTTCTGCACTGCTGATTTATACCAGACCTTTGATTCTAGAAACACTGGTTGCCCTGTTTACATGCAACCAGAACTCCCTCCCCCACTCAGCTCTCAATTCTGTTTCCCCATGCTGCATGGAGATGAAAAACCAGAATATAAAATATAAAATGCGCTAGCGACAAAGAAAGGCCAAGAAGCCACTGGTTACATGCGTTTGAAAGAGGAAGCAGGTGCCTTCTCTCCAGTATGGCTGCAGACTGTCTTTGAAACAGATGTCACCCGCTCCTCCGCCATTCTCTTTGCACGAGGGAGGCACAGAGCTCCAGAATGAGTAACAATAGGCATTAATATCCATTGGAATGACAGCTGTTTATGACTCGCTTTGCTCAGGACACGTGTCCCCCCGGCAGAATGATTAGTGCTCTCGCAGAATACGATATTTGTGGGTAATCAAAAGCGAATGGCAAATGGTTGGGACTAATGGGAAGCAGGGTCTGCACCAGCCTTTCTGGAAGTTCCCACCGAGAATAAATAATAAAGTGAGCTCATAGCAGTAGCCTCCCTCCTACTCACAACGTGGTGGGTTTGTTTAATGTATCCTGGGAAAACTTACCTGCCTCACCAGGGTGTTATGAGGATTAATTAATGTTTGTGAAGTGGTTGGAATTCCACTGAAGAAATGTACCTTGTCGATGCAAATTATTATCATTCTATAGTGCCTTTCATCCCAGAATCACAGACTGCTTCCCCAACAATTAATTAAGCCTCACTACACCCCTGTGAGGGAGGAAAGCATCATTCTGCCCTGGCTAATACAGCAGCGTTTCTATACCTGAGTCACAGAGTCTAATGTTCAAGTCGCCCTCCAGGAAGCAGAGAGGCCCCATTAGCGAGCATCCGTAAGTGCTTCATAATGCATGAGTTGCTAACAATGCAGAGCGAAGCACCATGCCCCATACCTATGGCCATAAGGACTTGTTTAATTTCTCTTGGTCCCTAATTGCCAGGCTTGCTTGGTTTATTTTCTTTCTCCCCTGTAAAGCAATAAGGTGCTTGTCAGATAACAGTCCAATTAGCCACCATAACGAGGTAGTGTTCTGACTCCGCCTTCTAATCCTTATTTCTTAGTTTCTGTAATTCCAGGAACAGGTTGCATCCCTCTGCCACCGCCCACACTCCAAAAGAAATGGACTTACTTACCCTTCCTAAAAACTGTAATGGGATTATTAACAGGTTATGCAGTTAGATGCCATGTTAGCCGTCTAGAAACTACCACTCGTCTAACACGAGAGCATCGCAAGCATGTATTGTAATTCTTTCTTCATTACAAGTGCAGTAATTCATAAGCACAAGTCTCTTGTCTTGGCTCCTTTTAAAAGGAACCTGGAAATCAAGTGAGCATGCGCAGCATTCCAGTGTGCGCCGGAGACAAGTCAGCCCTGCCGAGTCCGCACCAAGTGCATTTTGAAACAGAACTTTTTGGCATCAGTTCTGAACAGGTTTTAAGATAGGAATTTCCTTAGGAGGCCAACACTCTAGTCATGAAAACCTGGAAGGAAAACCATGATTTCCCACTTTAATCCTATCTCAGGGGTTGAGTCACTGTGTGACCTCAGAAACATTCCCTAAGCTCACATGATGCTTCCAAGTTCTCTTGTGCTCGTCCTGGAGCTGAAAGACCTGGGGTCCTAGTTGGGCTGACCGCTTCCCAGTCCTGTTTCCCGGGACAAGCCACTAACCTCTTCAAGGGCCCATTTCCTCATCTATTAAGTGGGAATAATGATGGCCGCCCTATGTCCCTTCCGTGTTGTTGTACAGATGGAATCAGATTGTTTTGTCATGGGAGTGCTGGGCAAAGCAGGCGAGCTGTCCAAGTGTACGTGGCTGTAAATAGGAGGCAAGGCAGCATGAGAACCCTGCAGCTACAGGATGACACACTTGCTCAGAGCCACAGGTCACACTGAGGTGGCCATCTCTAGGCATTGGTCATGCTAAGTAGCACTGCTAAGGAAAATCGAAGAGCTCAAAGACTTTGACATTCTTAGGCCTTGTCAGATGAATTGTACCAGTTGTGGTTCTGTTGCTCCAGCTTCTTTCCCGCTCTCCCACCGACCCCCATCTCCTGGTCTCCTCACATTCCTCCCCAACACTGTGTCGTCATGGTGGGGCTTTCATGTACAGGGTGTCATCCATATTCCCCTGTGAGGGTGCGCACATAACCCAAGTTGACACCATCCTCTGGCCTAAGAGATGGGCATCAACTTAACTATGGCCAGTTGGAGTCTTTAATAGTGGATGTTGTTTGGACATTGGGAGAGAGAAGTCCAATTTCCATTGGGGGTTGTTAAAGCTGGGAGAGTGGGAGTCCCCTGCCACTTGAACAAAGCCCGCTTATGAAGGTCACCAGTCAGAGACAAGCTGAGGCAAGAGAGAGATGATTGATGACTTAGGGCGCATGTGTACTATGGGACAATGGCTTAATGACTTGACAACATTATTTGGGTTCCTGGATCTAGCTATGCCTAGACCCCTGATTTCTTGAATATATGAGCCAGAGAATCCCATTTGGCTTGAGCTAATTTGGATAGAATAGCTGTTCCTTGTTATAGTAAAACATTTGATTAATTCAGGCATGACCTTACCAATGAAGAATAGACAAAACTAATCGGTCCACCTTTGGGGATGGTAAGCCACATAACTCCAACATTCATGATGGGATGAAGCTGTTGCTTTGTGACTCTTTTCATGGTACCTATAAAGTAGATAGCAAAGATGACTTAAAATAAGGCTGTTTTTTAAAGAGAATATTGTCAGCCTCCCCATAAGTCAATTGGGCATCGTTAGAAATTTGGAGTCTATTCTCTCTGCCTGCTTCTTATAATTTAATCCATATTGTCAACAGCAAATACTCTGCTCTGTGTAGGCTTCACCCCTCCTCTGCTCCCACCCCATCAAGTCTTCATTCTCATCTCATTGCTCTGCAGTTCATCATATTATTCTCAATGAGGTTAGATGCTATCCTGTGAGTACATTGAAAGCTCTTTGGGGACAAGGTTGGAGTCCCTGAAACTTGAGCATACTGCCTGGTATGGAGTACAAGCTTGCATTTAGTAAAGTAGTATTGTCTGGAACATTCTGCTCACGAGATGTAAGGGAAAGCTAAGGCACAAAAGAATGACTTTATTATTCTGAGATCAATCTAGTTGGTTAAGCCAATCAAACATTTAAGTGTGTGTGTGTGTGTGTGTGTTTTGACTTGTTTTGACTTGCTTTTTTGTTGACTGAATTGGAGTATATTTATACTAGAGTTTATGGTTACAAATTCCATCTCTGGTTCCAGGTAGCCCGAGTTTAAATTCTGACACGTGTAACTTTGGGTTAATCGTTGCATCTCTGTGTCTCATTAAACCTATCTCATTATTGTAAAATTAAATTGATTTGCACCAGTAGATCAATTAGAACCTTGCCTAGGTTGTAGCAAAGACTACCTATAAGCTAGCATGATGAAGAGAGCTATCTGGCTGCAGAACTCATTTACCTGACACTCGACCAGCTCCCTGTACTGCCCAAGGGGTGCTTTCTAGTTTTTCTGATTGTTTTGCCTGTGAAATCGGATGCTTGTTTTCCCACACTGAATCACTGTCCTGCGGGGTTGGGCAGCAGGTGGCATGTGTGTGAAAGTCTTGGATGGTGTGTCACCACCATGACAAGGCACAGATGGTGTCCTGAGACCTTGGTCTAGAGGCCAGTGAGGGGAACTGATGCCCATCAGGTTTTAGTTAGAAATAATTTTATTCAGTTAAGACTCTCTTTTTTGTGCTTGTCCGTGTTTTCTGCTGTCTTGCTCCTTCGCCAACATATTTTTTTTTCTTTATCAAATCCCAGTGGTAGGTTTTTCCTCTCTTTCGGGGCATAAACTTTTACTTTTCCACCCATTTCCCTCCCCACTTGCCCTCATCTGATCTTCATTTGCATCCCCTTGCTTGCGTGAGAAACGTAGTTGTTCACGAGTGTCAAGCAGATGAAACAATTCCCGTGCTAAGGCAAGCTCACGTGTCCTCGGAGGCCTCCCACAAGGTAACTTCTGACCTACATGCACTTTCGTTCACAACGCTTTGAAATTTGTTCAACTTGCTAACAAGTCGGAGAGTACTTACAGAGCAGGGATGAGTCAAATGGGGAACATGAACAGATGGAGGAGAGCCAGTTGTCATGCCTCAAGTACATTTCCCACATCGGAATGCATCAAAGCCTGGCGGTATACACGGCATGCAAGTCACCCACATAGTATAAAACTGATTTAATTTACTACCAAACGCTTTGTCTTGCCATTACATAATCACAAATGTGCCCCTAAAGAGGCCACATTGGAATGCAAGCCAGGGCAAGGAGCCAGCCAGACATGAGTTCTCGTCCTCGTTAGAAAACTCCTTCCCCTTTCCTACACATCTTCAGTGGCCATGATCTGTGACAGGGACATACCTTGACGCCGCCCTTATCTGTTGACTTGTCTCTCATTTATGTCGCTGGTGAGGGGTTGTGGCATTGCCAGCCAGATCCTAGAGCTTGCCCTGTATAACTGCCCTGGCTCTTTCGGGTGCTGAAGCAACTCCCAGCTCTGCTACTCCTGTCCTGCCTGCCTTCTTGTAAAATTACAGCTCCGGAAACAGAATCCAACGCAGCTAGCAAAGGCCTGGTGGGACGACCCTCTCCGCATTTCACCCTAAGGCCTTGCTGTTAAATCTGCCCAAGTTCTGGAAGCAAACTGTCAGCCCTCCACTTAGCTGGCCCTAAACACCTCCACTGCCTCTCCTGGAGGGGGGAAATTGCTTTCAGGGTTACATGCATCTCAAGAAAGTTGGCTACAAAATAGATTTCTATAAAGAGAATTCCATTTTCTCCTGGCTTCCATTATAAAATTGGAAAATTTGTCACACTGGGGGAGGGGCATCCTCTCAGGAGACTAAAAAGAACATTTGGGATGAAAAAGAAATTAATGTAAAGCCATAGCAATGGTACATGTTACGTGTCTTGTTGGAACGCACCAGTGCCTGCTGGGAACCACCTAATGGTTCACTTTTTCTTTGAATCGTTTCCAGCATTTTGTAGAAATGTTGCAGCCCGTGAACCTTACACACTGTCAGTCCTTTTCCCTCCCCACCCAAATTTATTAGCATTTTCCCCATGACTGGAGGTTCCATTCCCATGTTCTTGCACCGCGCAAGACTTGCCACAGCTCATTCATATTAGTCTGAATGTGGCATTAGGCTGCAGCCTAGCATTTCATTCCTCCGTTCACTTATTTATACCCGACTTTATCCCTATGAATAACTTGATGTGGCTTACAGGGATAAAGATGATAAAATGGTATGTTTGCATTTTAGATTTAAAATTCTACTTGCTTGCCCTAATTAAGTCAATTTTGACATTTTAATGTCATAAATTATAGCATTAAAATATAAATATTAATCTGTTTGAGTTGAAAGAGTTTGACAGGCCATCTCCTCCTACCTCCTACTCAATATAGCTTCTACCATATCCTGTCCAGTGACATGAGAGCTATTTCTAGCTAAGTTCTCTAACAGAGTGCTAAGAAACTGCACAAAACCCTTCTCACGCCGTGGTCCATGACAAGCCAGAGCTAGGACCTGAAGCTTGGTGAGTTTCCCAGTGAGGGAGGAAAAGTCTGAGTCTCTCTGGGAAGACTCTGTCACAGAAAACCCAGGTCACTTCCCACTGCCACTACCTGAGGATAGAAGGCTTTCTCTCAATAAGCAGTACCTGAGGATTATCTAGCTTCTCTCTCAGTTCTTCTTCTTGCCAAGGTTCCTGGCAAAGCAAGAGTTTTTGCTCTCCGAACCTCAGTTCTACCATCTCCGACTCTGCTTCCAGATGAAAACTCAGTCCATTATCATCGTCACCCACACTCTGAGTCAGTGGAATTCCCTGGGCTCTGTCCACAGAGGGTCATGCCCCAAACTTCTCCTTTTCCAGGTCAGTTCCCCCAGTTATTTCTGCTTTGAAGACTTTGTAATTATGACTAATGCACTAGGCCCTTCTCTTGGCCCCTCAAGGGGGGATCATAGCTCTCCTTTGAGGCTGGAAACTGTGGGCAGTGACACCAATCTGACAGGTTAGCTGGTCAGCTGGTTGCCAGAGACTTCTGATCTCCCTGCCTACTCTTTAGGGGCTAGGGACACCTCTTTCTGGCAAGGACATACCCTCCCTCAAAACTGTAGTAACTCTCTGCCCTGGCCGGTTGGCTCAGTGGTAGAGCATCAGCCTGGCGTGCAGGAGTTCCGGGTTCAATTCCCGGCCAGGGCACACAGGAGAAGTGCCCATCTGCTTCTCCACCCCACCCCCTCTCCTTCCTCTCTGTCTCTCTCTTCCCCTCCCGCAGCCGAGACTCCATTGGAGCAAAGTTGGCCCGGGCGCTGAGGATGGCTCCATGGCCTCTGCCTCAGGCACTAGAATGGCTCTGGTCACAGCAGAGCAATGCCCCAGATGGGCAGAGCATCGCCCCCTGGTGGGCATGCCAGGTGGATCCCGGTTGGGCGCATGCAGGAGTCTGTCTGACTGCCTCCCTGTTTCTAACTTCAGAAAAATACAAAAAAACCCAAAACACTGTAGTAAGTCTCATCATACCTGTCACATTGTCACATGATCATAGGGAGCATCCGCACAGTGTAAAATGGGTTTGCATGTCCCATGCTCACTACATTATGGTGCTGCATTCCCAAAGTCTCAGCGACTCAGAGCACAGATGTCTGCATCTCGCTCACAGCACACATCAGCATGGCTCACCTGCCACTCGGGGCTGCTCCTGGTATCCTCTTCATGCAGGGCTTCAGCTGCCGGGCAGCCCGGGGCCGGTGCACGTTCTGATGCAGAGGCAATGAACAATGGCTGTACCTGACGGTGGCTCCCCAGGTGGTTGCCTGCAGGTGACTTATGTCACTTCCACTCACATTCCAAGGGCCAAAGCACATTCTATGGCCAAGTCTGATGTTAAAGGGGTGGAGATATATACTGCACCTTACAGAAGGCACTGCGCACCATGAAGGAGGGATGTAGCATGCTTTCACAGCCAATGAAGTGAATAATTAGGACCAAGAAGACAAGCTATTTCAGGTGGTACATTAAAGTTTGAGAAAAGTTCCCACAGAGAAGCCAGCTTGTTTATTCTGACTATAAAGTATGATGGAGTTTCACTGTCTCGATTTGGGGGGCGGAGGGACATCAGCTCACTGCTATTCTTCAGCACTGAGCGTCCTCCATAGAATTTCTTGCCCCTTTTTTCTGCCACACTCTTCACTCTTTACCTCCCTCCTCACCTCACACACACAGCACCTGGGTCTTCTTTACTCTCCCCAATTCCCAGGCCGCAGTCCTCCCCAAAGCTGCCGCTTGCGCCTTGGGCATCTTTAGGGGTACGAGGCACAGATGTTCTCGCTTGGCCCTATTTCCTATGTGAGGTAACATAAAAAGAAAGCCTCAAGTTCTTATGGTAAAAGAAGGAAAGAAATACATAGTGTGGGCTTGACTTTAGGAGTCAGTATGCTGTCATTCTCCCTCTCTCTCTCTCTCTCTTGCTCTGAATTTCTTTAGTTATGGTCACATTTTAAATAAATCAGGCATCTCACACTGCAAGAGTTTATCTCCTACCAATGGCTTTCCCTGAAAGCCATTTATAGACGAGACTCACTTTCCCTGCTAGTAAAGCTTTTGTACTTTCTTAGGCTGAGAGGATATCTGTCTCCGTTACAACCTTTGGCTACAGACAAATTACTTTTCTGTCAACTTATCCTTGAGAGACATACCCATTGTTAAAAGTGGTTGCACTTTTAACATTTCTCAGTGTGTATGTGCGTGCGTGTGTTCCATTTTTTGTTATTTTGTTCATTTGTTTTCAGTGGTGAGTGAAGTCAGTTCTGCCACTCGATCGAATGGGAGCCCACTGCAGGTTGCCATCCACTTGAGTGGGACTGTGTCACCTCTCCAGTACCACCACGTTTTCTCATCTCTGCCAAAGGTACCACCATTTCTCGATGCTTGGCGGGACCCTCCTCCTGCCCAGAAGGTGCCAGGTACAGATGAGCATTTTCAAAGTCCTACATCCACACGTGTTCTTCTTAGCATTGCACTGTCCCTAGCATTGGGCCATGGTCTTGTATCATTGTTTGGGTTCTGACACATTTCAGGGAAATAGCCTGGCATTGGAGCCACACACAGAGACGCTTCTAAATCATCTCCGGAACAACTTCCGCACACCAGGACTTTGACTTTTCTGTTTGTCAAATCATCTTTCTATGGTCACTTAAAGAATTCCAGTCTGAACTCAGCTTACACCCTCCAGTCCCCCTGACAAAGAGGCCCTAGACCCAGGGCCTGTGACTCACAAAATACTTGAGTAGAAAGAGACCTTGAGACTGGCCCAGATCAAGACCCTAGTGCCACTCAGGTATGCAGTTGCCTTGGTTTCCATCCAGAGAAGTCATGACCTTTGACCCTTGTGGCATTTGCATTCTGCCACTGTGCCTAATCCCACTGCTTTGGGGCAAAGGGTGCTAACCTATAAATCACTAGGCTCTTTCTTTTCAAGTGTGGCTGACATTTGAAATCAGGTAAAGCTAACCACCTTGTGAATGAACACACATTGAGAGAGTGCTGTTGATAAAAATGCCCAGTGAGCTCTTGCTTTGTAGAACCATGGAGTAAAAGAAAAACTAATCTTATAAAAATAGCAATCTGTTCCAACACCCTCATTTTATAGAGGAAGAACCGGAAACCTAGATTATTGAGTATAACTCGCTTGCAAGGTTGGTAATGACAGAAAGTAGACTTCTTAATTTTTAAGCGATACTCTTTCTGCTTCACCATGCCCCCCTTTGGGCTAAGCACAGTCATTTTTACAGCAACAACAACCCAAGAAGAAGATAATGGAAATAGTTCTATTTCTGAGCCTATCAGATTATAAGTAATGGCAACTTGTCCCCGTGTAAATAGGAGTTGGTTTATTTAACTTAGTTCCCATTGGCACGAGTAAAAATAACAGTCAGTATGGTTCTCCCCACCCAAGCACATCCTATCTGCTCATTCTTGAAGCTATCTAACATACCAACCCTAGACAAGTTACCACTCGGGGGTGTGTATCTTACTATCCATGCATGGCATGCCTGAGTCTTTCCCTCTCTTGCTCACGAACCATCTAACTCTGTGATCTTTGCTCAAAGAGCTGCTGACGGAGGAACTATCTCTTTGTGTGGCCCCAACTACACCCCAGAAGCAATTAGGTGCTTAGTAAATGCTATTGTACAGTGACATGTTTTTTACTACAATGGTGATGACTTTTTTTTTTTTAAACATCAACATCTTCATGACAGAGCCAAGTTTGGCCAGCTGAAGCTGATTTTTGGTGTGTTGCAAGATTTTTTTTGGAATCTATTACCAAGTTCTTTTGTAGGTACATATAAAGAGACCGTGTGGAGAGAGGTGAGGAGAGCTGGAGTTTGGAGTATGAACATTGCCCCGTGGTGATAGTTCACAACTTGGTGTCAGAAGTTTAAAGTTTAATTTCCTGCTCAACCAACTCTTTGTGTGATAAATAAACTGACATTCCTGTACTCATAAGCAGAAAGACTGTCTCCAAGACCCTGGACAAGGAGATCTGTTTATTTTGCAATTAGCAAAAATGCCTTCTTTGAAACATTTAGACTTGACACTCCTTCCACTGATTGTATGTAGCTCCATCCTCTTTAAACACAATTTCTTCTGCCACCACGATTTAAAAGTCTGAGAATTTTTTTTATTAACTCTTATAAATATTGTAGAAGCCTTTGTTCAAATTGACTTTTTAAAATAGTTTTTTACTGGATCTGTGGTTTCTCTGAACACGTTGCCCTGAAAAAAAAAAATCAAAATACAAAAGCTATTGTAACAATATTTTTGATGGAATTGCCCTGGTGAGTTATTTTAAAAATAGCAGCAGAAGAGGCTTTGATTTCTTCCCATCACAATGTTGCAAAAAAAGCCTAAATACAGCTTTGCATTTGTTTAACTGAAAGCTGCCATTTTGGTGTCGGTTGGGTGTCGCGTCTCAAAATGATGAGCACAGTTAACTTCAGCTACCAGAAAAGAGTTATGAGCTTAGCATATTTTCACAAAAGTGTCATTGTCAAAATGATTCTATGAGAGATCCTGCAAGGAGAAAAATCTACAAAGACTGGAATTACTTAGAGAAATACATGGGACAGGTTTGCATTTGAGATTTTGGGAAGGAAAAGGAAGAAAGAAAGAAAAGATGGAAAGAAGGACAGAAGAGAGAGGGAGGGAGGGATGGAAGAAGGAAAGGAGGGAGGTTGGGAGGGAGGGAAAAGAAAAAGAAAGAAAGAAAGAGAGAGAGAGAGAGAGAGAGAGAAAGAAGAAAGCAAGTCTCCCTGACCTGAGCAAATTCATCATTAGTAAAGGCAGTAATAATAGCAACAATAACAATACAAATAAGGACCATAAAATGATGCAAAAGCCATGCATGTTTTTCTACATTTTCATCTAAACAACAGTTTCAGAACTAATTCCAAGCAAATAACCTGTAGTTTATTCTAGGTCCGTGATGGCAAACCTTTTTATAAAAAAACGCCCACTTTTGCAGTGCTGGTCAACCTAGTCTCTCCCGCCCACTAGTGGGCGTTCCAGGTTTCATGATGGGCCAATCATGGCACCATTTGGTTGTTCCGCTATGCCCACCATGAAAGCTGGAACACCCACTACCCACTAGTGGGCGGGAGGGATCAGGTTGACCAGCACTGCAAAAGTGGGCCGGTTTTTATAAAAAAAAAGTTCACCATCATGACTCTAGGTCAACCTAAACTCATTGGGCTAATCAACTCTGAGATCTTTATTTGCTTTAAAAATATGGGCTTCCTTCAAACAGTACCCCCTTTTAGATTATTTATAATAAATTTTGATTAATAAAACAGTTTTCCTATGTTATAGCTCAAGAGCATATTTTTGAATGAACCAAGGTGCACCATAACAAAAACACACCTGTGGCCATTGTGTTGGCCCACAGTGGGTAAGTGGTTGCAATGGGATTGGGGTGCTGGATGCTGATGTTTCTTCTTGGTATATGTATCTGCCTTGCTTTGGGGAAGGTGGGAGGGGTTGGCTACAGAAGATTGGGCGTAGCAATCCTAAACTCTAAGTCAATTTGCCTGGCCATGGATTTTCTGGTAATTAAGGAAATGGACTTGAAAATTAACTCCCGGGCATGTGCCTTGGGCCGGGAAAGGGGTCCATTGACTCTTGCCTTTCTAAAGGATGATGTATCATTGATCCCTCGATGAGATGGCCTCGGTCTGGTACTCCCATCTCAATAGACAGCAACAAGAGTTCCAGGCAAGGAAGGATAGAAGACTTGGGTCATCTATTTCTAATCAAATGCATAATTTTAAAAAACGATTCTGAGGCTGAGAAGCCTACTTCTTAATCCATAACTAAGGGGAAAAATTATTTGTGAAAAAGTAAGATAACTGCTGCTTTGAAAAAAGCCATTTAACATATGGAAGCTCACAAGGCCAGTTTTAGGAAGCAAATTATCTGGATCCCCAAAAACAAGAAATAGAAAATTTGCCCACTAATTCTTTCTTTTTAAAAACACTCTAAAAGTTTACTGAATTATAGTTATAAGTGGGAAGAAGGCAGTTTGCCCTACTTGGGAGACAAACATGTTAAGTTCTCTTTCTCTTTCTCCTTCTTCTTTTTTAAAAAATAAATATCTTAACAGAGTTTCTGAGAATTCTAAGAAAAGGCCATTCCTAGCATCATGAGGGCAATACAATTTTGAATTTTGTGTGTAAGGCTGGCATTTGGGAAAATATAATAAATTATTTTGATACCTTGGTAAGTTATTTGGCAATTTATATTAGGTGGCTATATTTACTTTAAGATGTAGTGCATAAATATTGTGTCTCTATTAATTCAAAAAACATTTATCAAGCACCAATCATGTGCCTGAAATTGCATTAAAAACTATTGATAGTATTCTCTGATGAGCAATGCTACTATTTATTCAATAAGTAAAATCAAGCAAGAACTATGCTCCATTGGGCCCCTGCTATAAAAATCCAATAGAATCATTGAATTTGAGAGTTTAAAAATATTTTGAAGATCACCTGATCCACTTCAACCCAGAAAACTTCTTTGTGTTTATGTGTATATAACATATATACAAATGAAATCAAGTTTTATGAAAGAATATACACTTTTTTATTCTGATCTGTTTTTTTTTTTAAATATTGATCACAAACTTCTAAGTTGCTTTAATAACCTACTAATGGATCTCAAGCTGAACTTTGAAAAACCTCAATGCAGCACAACCTCTGTCTTAAAGATGACAGGTTGAGCCTGAACTAAGTTACTTGCTCAGTAGAGCTTTAATGGGAGGGCTAACCCAGATTTCCTATCTCCTGGTTTACTGATCTCTATCACATTGTCTTATTTTGTTTTCTTTTTAGAACTATCACCATCTGAAATGATCCTACACATTGTTAACTTGAGTGTTATCTATCTCTCCTAACTAGGAAGTAAAGCTCTGGAGAAAAGCTGTTTTTTACTGATGTAGGCACTATTATTCCACCCTTGCAGAACCTGGCATATACTATGAGCTCAATAAATATTTTTTGAATCAATGAGGGCTCTAAATGTTTTATATCAAGTGTAGATTCACCTGAATAGTTTGGCAGGGCCATTGCTTTGGAATAACAACATACCTTTCATGAGTGAGGAAATAAAATCACAGAGAGATGAAAAGATTTGACACAAGACACACACAATGTCAACAAAAAAAACCTAAAACTAGAAATTAAGTCTCCTAACCCCAGTTCAGGGCCTTGAGTTCCCTCTGACATATCTGACATCTTACTTGTTAACCTAATTATTAATGTTATCAGGCTGACTTACCCTAGAACACTCTTCACCCTTACAGTGCAACTTGTCCAATTTCTACAACTGTCTATGTGATAATACAGTCAGTCTGACACAGCAACAGGAAAGGATACTTACAGATGTGTGAATAGGTCAAAAATTACATTTACTTCTTCTAAATTTTGATCAAATCGAATGAGAAGTGTTTTCCTATCCTAGATCCTAAACAAATTCTAACAAACATGCTCTGTAATTCAACTCTAGGGGACTTGTTTAAATAGAAGTAAATTGCTCCTGCTTAGAGAGTTTTTTATTTGGCCAAGTTTCTAGCATGACTTTTAAGACTCCTGAGAAACTAAATTTCAGATCTTTGTGTCAAAGAAAAAGAGAATGGGAGAAAGAGGAATGAAGTGAACTTATGAATTTGGGCTACAAATTCTGCAAAATGACCATTGTTTGAAATATCTCAGGGTGCATCTTACCCCAATTCCTCAAAACCTCAATGGCACTTAAGAAAGCCCAGGTGCGGCCCTGGCCGGTTGGCTCAGTGGTAGAGCGTCGGCCTGACGTGCAAAAGTCCCGGGTTCGATTCCTGGCCAGGGCACACAGGAGAAGCGCCCATCTGCTTCACCCCTCCCCCTCTCCTTCCTCTCTGTCTCTCTCTTCCCCTCCCGCAGCGAGGCTCCATTGGAGCAAAGATGGCCCGGGCGCTGGGGATGGCTCCTTGGCCTCTGCCCCAGGCGCTAGAGTGGCTCTGGTCACGACAGAGCGACGCCCCGGAGGGGCAGAGCATCGCCTCCTGGTGGGCGTGCCGGGTGGATCCCGGTCGGGCGCATGCGGGAGTCTGTCTGACTGTCTCTCCCCGTTTCCGGCTTCAGAAAAATACAGAAAAAAAAAAAAGAAAAAGAAAAAAAAAGCCCAGGTGCATCTGACACAGCCTTTAGGGGAACCCTCTGGCAAGTGTATCTCAACGTTTTAATAAACCTCACATGCCCAAAGTACCCTGGCCCATTCTGGGCAAAGAATATGAGTCTAACAACCATGTTGGGTGATTGAGAACAAGTGCCTTTGATCCTAAAATGACAGTTTTCACTGGATGTTGACGAGTGACCTTGGGTATAGAATTTGGGACAGTCTGGGAGTATTCTGTCTCCTGAATCAGATTTAGCAACTAATAAGTACAGGATGTCCAGGCATTCCATGTTTTATCTAATTACCCCAGACCATGGTTTCCTCACATTTTTGTTGTCTTTTTTTAAAGTTGAGGAGAGGATGTTCGGATGAGAAAGAGAAAAGAAGACCAAACTAAAAATTATCATATTTATCATGCTCTAAAAGCAATTTTCCATTTTCTATGATCCCAGCATAAATGTTGCCCCCGCATTCCAGTCACAATGCCAAACATCAGGGTTCAGAATTCCCACGAGGGCTTGCTTCTGCCTAATGTACTGGGGGGGGGGGGGGGGCTAGAAAACATTAAAGCAGTAGCTAGGAGCTTTAATGAAGTTAACCTGCTGAAACCAGGGGAGGTTTGCCTGAACTACACCTGAAAGCACTTTGATTATGGCATCAGCTTCAAAAGAAACCTGTTCCCTCATTTCTGAGCTCTGCTGCATTGAGAAATAGAATTGCACCTTTACATTCAGGCTAATTTCGCTTCCTGGCTGAGGGCTGAAAGCACACTTAAGCATCCTGAAGACAGAAGGGAAGGGGCTGCTCCTCTCCATCCCCAACCCCCACATCAAGTCCAAATGGACGGAGGAGACTCCGACGCCTTCAGTTGGGAATAGGTGTTAAGAATTTCAAGTCCAGCAGGATGCCTTCCAGTTCATAAAAAGATAACCTCCCACTTTCTGCTAACATTGAGCCAATATGGGTTCTACAGGTTTGCCTTAAACAGAACAGAACAGAACAAAACAAAACAAAACAAAAACTCAATCTCTGCCCTTTCTTTGTAAATCCTGCCTTTCTTAACACAAACTCTTCCTTTAGCCTTTTAATATTATGCCTTCATTCTCCATTTCCTTTTATTTTGTAATGCATTGCATTTGTTTACTTCTGCTTTCTTTCTCTTCTTTCCATGTTTTCTGATCCTTGTAGCATTCTTTTGATTTCCTGTCACATCTCTTCCCCTTGGATTTTAAGTTCTGCATTTTCTCTCCTGTTGTTTCCTTTTCTGGTCACAGCTGCCCCCTAATGGTTTTCAAGATCATTACGGCTTAGGGCTAGGGCTAGGGAGTGAGGGAGATAAGGACAACCGGAGCAAGGAAGCTGGGAGAGGATGTTTTTGCTCTTAACTTAGCATAGGCGCACTATCTGCGGAAGGATACCCCACGCCTGCACCCCTGAAGAGGTGAACTGCAAAACTGGGGGACATGATGGGAGGGCAGCTTAAGTCTTCATTGAATACCTTTTTTGTATTTTTGAATATTTTTTAATGATGTCCATGTACCACTTACTCTCCCTCTTTTTTAATTTAATAAAGAAATAGAATTCAAGTCTGGAATTGCAAAAGACTGCCTCTACAAATGATTTCTTGATCCCTGCAGAAAGCAAGCATCCTTCCGAGCCCCTTCTCCATAAGGGCTCTCATCCAGATCCTATGGGTTGATTGGCAGCTCCGTAAACTGCGTTGGAGTAAATATGAAGGGGGAGTGTGGGAACTAATGACTATGGTGGGTGGGAATTAACCCACCCTGGAGTATCCTCAATAGCAAAAGGTCAGCTTCCTGGCTCTTGCCTTTCCATCACAGCTTTCATGCTCAAATTAGCATCTATTGCCATCATAATGTAACAATCACTTGACATGTAGGTGTCTAATTAAGGCACCATAAGTCACAAGTTACAAATTTGAAAATAGCAACAACCAAAAAAGAAAAAAATCCCTGATAAGTCTGTGAGGCCCCATAGGGTACATATGCCTGTGAACAAAGGAAAAGCAATAGGCTCTCATGAATGGAAGATTCAAATTTCCAAGAAAACTAGTCTATATATTTAGTGAGAGAATGGGAATGTTCAGTTCAAAATAAGATTTTCCTGAACAGTAAAAAATTGCATCCTGTAATTCTAAAATTTCCAATCATACCACCTCTAAGTGTTATGAGATTAGCAATAAATTCTTGGTCTTTGTGATTGTGAAGTGGAATATTTTTTTTCCTGAGGAACTAAGAAAGGTCTTTACCTAAAAATATCTCCTCTGAAAGCCCTGCCAAGATGCCAAATATACATTTTTGAGAAAGGTATCCAATATAAATACTGTGTTAATGGAATATCCCATTAAGTCCCATCTATGAATTAACATCTTCTTAGGGGGTATATGATTATTAATTTCAATTAGGATAACTATGAAATTAGGACTAAATTCAGGCTTAAATTTATGAATGAGGATGGAGTCAGAAAGCAGCCTAGCCAAAGTTCAAAACTGGGAAGAACTAGTAATCATTCAAACTAACCTCTTCCTTCTACAAGTGAGGAAACTGGTCCCAAGTTGGTTAATAGACTTTCAAGGACACCCAAGGGCAGTGGAGACATAAGGTCTATCTGCCCTGACCTGAGGTTTCTGCTGCCCGACCTGCTTCTCTCTACTGAGGACAGAGGCTGAGGTCAGAGCCTGGGAAGCACTGTGAAGTCCAGGATTCCTGGTGAGTGCTCCGGAAAGTCATCCAAGAGCCCCCAGAAGGGGCACCGGACGATGGACAGTAATATGAGCCAGCCCTTCTCTTCCTTACCCCATAGACACCAAACATTCTCAAATGATACCTCTGCTGATATTGGGGTTCATGCTTTGGTGAACTGATGAGGTAGCCTCAGAGGCTTACAAGGGTCTGAATTCCTTTGGGCTTCGGTGGGAAATTCCACCTGGTGTCCTCAAACTTTTTATAAAAACCGCCCACTTTTGCAGTGCTGGTCAACCTGGTCCCTCCTGCCCACTAGTGGGCGGTTCAGCTTTCATGGCTGGCTTAGCAGAGCAACCAAACAGCGGCGCGATTGGCCCACTATGAAAGCTGGACCACCCACTAGTGGGTGGGAGGGACCAGGTTGACCAGCACTGCAAAAGTGGGCAGTTTTTATAAAAAGTTTGACGACGCCTGCTAGCCTTACAATTATGAATCGTAAGACTGACGGGGCTGAGTTGCCCCGTATGGCAGCCATTAAACAAACTCATGTAGAACCTGTATATGCTTGAGGTGCTAGGAGATTTTATTTAAAAAATGATAGTTATTCAGGCACACTTCAAATTCCCAGCAGTCATTTGAAGAGCACAGCTATCTCCATCCAATATCGTGGTAAGTTGTAGAGTATGCTGCTCTCAAAGGAGATGTTGACTGGGTCCTTTTTGAAGCACTAATACCTCAAATGTATAAAAATTAGTGTAGCAGAGGGAGATGAGACTCATGCTTAAGGTAAGCAGTGTAGAGAGAGCCACATGACTTGAGTTTCTTTTGCAAGAATTCCAGGAATGTTTGAATGAATATTGCACATTTTACTCCTTTTTGTTTTCATTCATAAGGTTCCTTCCTACCTGATCCACTGTCTGTGTCTGAGAAAGAGATGAGAGAAACACACAGAGTTTAGAGTGAAGAAGATTTCAGTACTTTATGAAGAGCTGTAAGAATTCTAGAAACCCACCAAAGGTAATACCAAATAGAAACTACTAGGCTGTTGTTTTCAAATGTGTTGAAAAGAAAGAAAAATGTTGATTGTATAAGGGGTGAGTGGGAAAACCCTTATTGACCAGAATCCTGGACTTCAGCTTCAAACAAAAGGATAAAAAACGAGAAGCTATTACATTTTAACTGAAGCTTGGGCTCTGAGACAGATGCAGCTAAATATTAACTAAAGCCATGTAGAAAATTACCGATTAAGAGGCAATTATGCCTCCTATCTCCCCTTTTTTGGGTCAGAGCTTGTCGATGTTAAGGCTGAGATAAGGGGAAGCACCATGTGACACGTGGCATCTATTGTGGAAGCATGAAACTTCTGGAGCTTTTAAATCCTGTGTTCCTGGGAGGCAAGACCCAAACGTCTTACTTGCTCACGTACCTCCTGCATAGTCATGCTTCCATGAGCATTTAATAAGTACAGTGTGATCAGCACAGATGGAGAACCATACCTGAAACAAACTTCCAGTATCAACCAATGGTTGAGTGCATTGGTGGTGAAAGGGCTGGCTCCAGCTCCAGAAACCCCATCAACTGGCACTTTGAACGTATTCCTGCAATCCTTTGCCCCACACACACCCCCCCACCACTGAGCTGAGCTTTCCCTGTATTCAAATAGGCTCTTTGCTGTTGCTGCTAAATAAAGGTCATGAGGTAAAGCTGGAAATTCCTGCACTCTGGCATTTTTATTTTTAATTCATTGACTGTAGAGAGATTGAAAGAGAAAGAAAATTGATTTGTTGTCCCACTTATTTATACATTTACTGGTTTATTCTTTTATGTGCCCCAACTGGGGATTGAACCCGGAACCTTGGCGTATTGGAACAATGCTCTAACCAACTGAGTTACCTGCCTACTTTGGTATTTTAAGGGCTATGTTTTTGGTGACTTTTCCCAAAATCTTGAGTCAGGTGCCCTGTATTTGATAAGTGCCTGGAGAGGAAATATGAAAAGATACTTATCCAAGTGTTCTTCCAAAAAAAAAAAAAATGCAACTAGCGAAGGCTATGTGCAGATACAGTACCTCAGGAGAGAGGTGGCACTTGCTTGGCCTGTTAAGCACCTGCATCAGAATCACCTAATATGTGCGTTCAACATTCTTAGACCACCACAGATCCAAGGAATCCAAGCTGCAGGAGGATGGCACCCAGGGACCGGAGTTTCTAACACTCACCCTACGTCAGTGATTTTCAACCTTTTTCAACTTGTGGCACACATAAATTACTAAAATTCTGATCTGACAAAAAAAAAAAGTATAATTTTGATTCATTCACACCAGATGGCTATTGTTGTGTTGGCTGTTGATATATTTTGTATTTGACAATCTAAGGAAGAAGAGGTCAGTGTCCCTGACAAAATAATCAGGTATTATATGTTTTAAAAATTCTTGCAGCACACCAGTTGAAAACCGCTGTCCACCTGATTCTGACGCCCCTCCAGCTTGGGACTGCAGGCTTCAGAACGCCCATCTTTCCACTGGGGTGTGGCTAGGGGACAGCTTTTCCCTTAGCATCTTTTACAAATTTGTTTTATGTTCCCCACAACCCTTCCTGTCAAAGGAATGGAATGCAAGGTGGGATTATCTATTATTATTTCACAATTAAGGATAATGATGTGGAACATCCTAGGTGAGTCAGTGGTGCTGCCAGGAACCTCAGCTTCAGTGGTTAGATGTTTTCTTGCCAGTTCAGTATTTCTGTTCACAGACCCATTGTTTCTGTGGATGCTACTAGTCCTTTATTTTAGTAAGCAGGCTTCTCCATGGGTCAAGATGTGAACTCACAACATAATGAAAAGTATGGTGCCCAGCTCCTCACCCCTGCACCTCTGGTGGAAACCAACCAATTACAGACAAACCCAAGATTCTAGTCTAGACAAAAGCTTGGGCTTGGCAGGTCTGAGCCAGTCCCAGTCTGGAGAATTTCCCTGAAGGTTCATTTTCCATCAGGCATACGTGGGATTTGTGTCGAGTTCCCAAGAGTCCTTGAAAGTCCTGGATTAAAGCAATTCTAAGTCCTTTCTAGGCCCATGGGTCTTGTTCAGATGGGCTGTGGGAGAACTGGTCTCACTCTGAATCACCTCTGGTCTGATAAAGGGCTTTAAGCTCCTAGAAGTAAAAGCACCCTCAGAAATGCCTCCACAGGTAGTTATCACCATTATTTATTGAGTGCTGCCCCCTAGAGGATTAAAAAATAGAGTCCTGAGGGCTCTAAACCAGACTCAGCAGACTTCTCTACCCATCTTCCAGAAACCAGACCTTCACTCATGTGTACTCAAGGGAAGTCTTGCAGCAGCCCATCTGAGAACTCCCAAGAAGTAAATTAGCTACCCCTTTATGACATCTCTGATGTCTGGGAACAGAACACTGAAACTGACACTTCTCTCTACCAGACCAAGGACTCAGAAGCAGCCTGATGAAGAGACAGACCCTCTTCTACCCTGAGACTCCAAGATCAGAACTCCAGAGCTATTGTTCTTATGGTTTCCCAGTGGGCTTCAGTTTTTTGTATTTTTTTTTCCTCTGTCCTCTTCCCTTTGCCCTTCACCTGAACTCCGTCAATACTGTTCTTAGAAACAGGATTCTTCCGTGTGGGATATTTGCTGGAATGGTCTGGCAAGCTAATCAGTGGTGAGGGTAGGTGATACTAAATGGCCCTCTTCATTTAGGCGCTGTCACTGTAGATAGTGTTATTTGTCCTTAGGTTAGCATCTTGGCCATAACAGAAACCAGGATCTCTCCTTAAGGTTCAAAATCCAGATCACCTCTTCACTCCATTAAACATTGAGAGTGGCAGTCTTTCTTTATAACTGACATTCAAACAGGAAAAAAAAAAAAAAGTAAATCTGGAGTTTTTAATACTGTAGATGTGCTCTCAAGCCAAGGAAGGAAGGAGGGAAAGAAGGAAGAAGAAAAAATTAAAGGAATGAAAGGTAGCCTTTAGTCCAACCCTGTGATAGGCCTGCTGGAAGAAATCACCAGGCCTCTGTTAAATGCCCTTTCCAAGATTCACAGTGTGATATGTAGCCTGTGGATTTACACAGCACTGTAAAACCCCTCTTCTGGCTTGGCTTCACTATTTGCAAATCACTTCTGATTCAATTTTGTTTTGGTTATCTCAGTGTAAATAACAGTTAAGTGGGAGTTACAGATTTTTCAAACACTAAAAGTGATAAACAAAGCTAATGGCAAGTCCAGATAAGGAGGAAAACCACCCAGAAGAATCCACAAGTACCAGGAAAGAAGTAAATGGGATAGTCAGATGTGTGAGTGTTTCTTGTCACTGAAACTTTATTTTTCTTAATCTGCAGAGTGACAGAAAAGGTATATGCAGCGTGTTATTTAGACTGTTCCTGTTAGAGTATTTATGATAATGGAGTAATAGGTGCCTAGTGAAACAAGACAGTTTGGAATCCACAACGCCATCCTCTGAAACAAAGATACAAGTGTTTCTCCAACTGTTAGCTTGCAGCTCCCTCTAAACAGTTTTCACGCCTCCATTTAAAAATAGTTGGCATAATGCTGTTTCTTTCACCCCATGTTGTGGCCACATTTCCATGGGGGAAATGCGAGTAGAAGTAGTTACAGTAGCATTTTGAGGAGAAGCCTTCCTGTACTTGTACGTTTTTTAGGAGGGTTGGGGGAATCCAGTTTAATCATCTGAACAAATTCTTCCAAGTCTTTCCTCTTCTGGTAGTTGTAAGTTAGGGGCGTAGGGAGAAGTGAATCCTCAGAGAGGAGGAGTGTGTTTGGGACACAACAAAGGATCTGAGTAGAACACGAAGGGTGTTTGGGGTTTTATTCAGCCGGGGCTGAGTATGTATGTGTGTTGCCGCCACGCACGGCTGCCTGTGCGAACGCATGGCTGAGCTGCCGCCGCGCTCCCTACTCTAAACACCGTGCACCACCCAACTCCTCTTGTAACGCCATTGCGCGTGACATTGTGTTGGGTTCTATGTGTGTGGCATCGGAGTCCGGGAATTGGGGAAAACAAAGATTTCCCCGTTTCCCGCGGAGTCTCCCTCGGGCGGGGGTGACGCGCGGCCAAGGCCAGCGCGCCCTGGAGTTGCTCGGGGGCGCTCCTTCTCCGGGCATTACGCACTGGCGGCTCAGCTCAGCCAGGGACTTAGGAGCCCAAGGTGGGTGGGAGGTGCCGGGTGAGAGAGGGGCAGCTGGGTGGGAGCTGCCTTAACTTTGATCCAGCGGCTGCGGCCCGAGGGAAGCCGCCGTCGCCCCGCCCGAGCTGGGTGCCGCGGCGTTCGGATCTGCGCCGCGAGTCTCCGCGGCTGCCTCTTTAATCAGGAACACAGAAGGGGCGGGCCCTGAGCCGGCGCGTAATCGGATAGCTCTGCCGCGGCTCTGACATCCACATGCTGCTCTGCCTGAAAAGGCAGGGGGGAGCCGGAGGGGAAGCAGAGAACGCGAGCGAGGCAGCAGCCCGCAGCCCGCCCCCAGCACATCCTCACATCCTCAGGCGCGCAGACACTCGGAGAGGTGGAGGTGAAGGCGGGCGCGAGCGAACTCGGAGAGGGGCTCGCTCACTCCCAAGCGATCCCAGCCGCCTCCGCCGCACCGCCAGCAGCAACAGCAACAGCGGCAGCACCAACAGCTTCCTTCCTCAGGCTCCCCTCTTGAGGCTGGCCAAACGGGTGTAGCCGTTGGGAGAGGATCCCGTTAGGGGATCCCGGCGAGGGCAAGAGCAGGGTGGCTGCCTCCCGCTCGGGCGGTCCGGCGGTGGGTGCCTCAGTCCTCGTGTAGGTCCCGGTGCCCTGGGATGTGTGTCAGTTTACGCCTCTGAAATCACACAGCTGCCTGGGGGCCGTGTGATACCCAAGACAAGTCTTGGCTTTTATTTTTATTACAATTTTTTTTTTACGCTTGGCTTTCGGGAAATAACCGTGATGTTGTAGGATGAAGGAAATGATACTTTGAGGAACTGGAGAGGACATAGATCCGTTTTTATTTTAAGAAAGGAAACCCGTTCCCCCTTCCCCGCTTGCTGCCTCTTTGCTGATTTCAAGAACGACCCTCCTCCTGGTGAGGTGGGGAACCAGCAAGAATAAAGGTAAAGACCGGCCGCCCGGACCCAGAAGGGAAACACTGACCATTAGAGAAACCTCTGCGGAAGACACTGTAAGGAAGAAACTAAGAGCGAGAAAAACACAAAGACTTACCATTATACAAGAAATCTACAGATCCAGCTCTGGGGACATCCTCTTTCTCCAAAATGGATATGTTTCCTCTCACCTGGGTTTTCTTAGCTCTCTACTTTTCAGGACTCGAAGTGAGAGGCCAACCAGGTAAGCCCCTGAAAGTTTTTCCTATTCATTTCGACATGCTTCCCCTTTAAAAGTAACTGCTAGTGCAAAGGGGGCACAAGGAATGGCACAGAAGGAGGCTTTCTCAATACTGAATAATTTAAGAGAGATTCCATCGGGCTCACCCTACCTACACCACCACTGCTGCTAAAACCCAACTTCAGCCTCCTGTTAGGAGTGTGTGTGTGTGTGTGTGTGTGTGTGTGTGTTTTGAAACAGAATTTGGCGGTGTTCAGATGTCACATATGGACTGAATCAAAGGTTTAAAAATACTACAAAGCCTTTTTGCATTACAGTTTTTTGGAATTTTTTTCCCCCTGTCTTGAAGCAGAGCACATCTCCCTTGAGTTTCTTCAACCTAGCCAGCGAAATATAAATCATTTGCATTCCCTCCACTTAGCTACATTGAGCAATGTTAACTGAAGGGCTTGGGAAAGGCAAGGGTCTAGTTTTGGCTTTCCAATGCTGTAGATTCTTTGCAGAATGTACCAATACGCCTGAGAACCACAGGGCTCAGGCTGATGGAGCAAGTTGGCTTTCAGCTGAGCTAGGGGCTTGGGGCCGGGTGCTGCTGGCAACCAAGGCGGTTAATCAGCCGTGTTCTCTTTCCTGCATCCATGTGTTTTCTCGGAAAGTAAATCATGTTCCTTAAAAAAAAAATTACTACTGGATAAAACAAGCTTCATAGCCCTCCAAGGTCTCTCTTGTGAAGTGGTTAGAAACTTCTGAGTGGAATTTGTTCTCAACCACTGCCAAAAGGGTGTGTGGACTAAGTGCAGAGATAAGCACGGAAGGCCCTGAATGTCTGGGGCCACCGGGTGTGTGTGTGTGTGTGTGTGTGTGTGTGTGTGTGTGTGTGTGTTGGGGGGGGGTCTGGCTGGCAAGGGGTACACTCCCTTAGCAGGGATCTCTGGTTTCAGGGAAGCTGGAGAGACTGTCCTTCCTTCCCCACACCACGTTCCAGGGTGAGCCACTCTCCCCTTTGAGAATAGTGTCTGGAATATGACAAAACTCTTAGAAGCTGCTACAGGTGATTGAGAATGAGGAAACCATCTATGGAGGAAAGACAGAAAAGAGAAAGGAAAAAAAGCCTTCCTTGAAGTGCCCTTACCTTACCCTATGGCACTTCCAAGGCTACTGCTGCAGAGTAAAGCTAACCCCTGGCAGCCTCTTGGGCACCTCCCCCCCTCACAACAGCTAGTGGGTCCAGGGGGAGCCTGCTTTGACTAAAGGGGAAGTTTGTGCTTGGTACCTGGTTCTCACCCCCAGCACACGCACACACCCCACTTTAAGCTCGGGTGTTTATTTGAAGGGGAGGAAGATTGAGGATTGCTCTTGCTATCCAAATCCACATTCTTGCTGCGCCTCCTCTGCCATAACTGGTCTTCAGGGTAGCTACAAATCAAATCAAAGAGATGGGTGCAGGTCCCACTTGGGGAGATTTCCTGTGCCTCCCTACTCCCTGTTGCCTTAATTCTAAGTTCCCAGTTTGAAGTGAAATGAAATTACATCCCACAGACCTGAAGGCTGCATAAATTATGTATGTTTGTGTGATTCGCTGTGTGTGTGCACACGCACGCGAGCGCGCGTTGAGTATGCCCACGGTATATTATGTATTCAGACACGGTAGCTGGTAGGCCTCGGTGTGCGAGTAAGAGAGTGCGCGGACACTGGCGCGCACACGGACACACACACCGACACACACACACACACACACACACACACACCTTCAGATTCTGTGTGCTGTGCAAAGCAGGAGGGGTCCTGAAGACTTAGGGGCCATCTTCAACCCCAGATGTTCGCACATCTGTCCCCAAGCGCTATGTAGAGTGCAGTGTGTACGTGTATGTGCGACACCGGATGGGACCCACTCCCGTTCGCCACCTGCCTCCTGCGTTCTCTGCACAGCCCCACCACCCCAGCCTCCGGCTGCGCTGCGTCACTTCTAGAAAAGCCCAGAAGCGCGGGGTTGTGGAGCAGGTCACCTACTATGAGGCCGTAGACCGCCTCGGATGAGAGTGGGACCTCTAAGCTGTACGAAGAGTTGGGACCCACCCAGGGGTAGATACTCTCCAGCTCCCGGAAAGGCGATCTCAAGCCGCGGGCTGCTCGGACTTTCCGTGGGAACAGCCCACTGGCCCCCGGCAGCTGGCGGCGGGTGGCAAAGGGCGAGGCCAGCTAGACCTCTGACTCACCCAGTGCACTCCGGCCTGGAGGAGCCGGGCCCGGCCTGCGGCCTGCGCGGCGGCGGCGGCGGGAACCCATTCCGAGGAGTCAGGAGAAGGGAGGGTGGGAGGTGCAAGCAGGGAAGCAATTGAGCAAATATCCCCGTGGCACGCGGCCTCTGGAACTGGCAGGCGGTGCACACCAGCCCCACACCCCCCTCCCCCTGCTTGTCATGCTGCCTGGCCACACGGCAGCGCCGCAGCCTTTCCGCCTCCCTCTGCTCGGGGACTCGGCCGCTCGGTGGACCTGCCCGGAGCTCCCCCTCTGCCTCCCGCATTGCATCTGCGCACAGCACACCCCCTCCTTCCCAACCCGTGGACTGTCGGCTTTGGAGGGCCGAAACCCGGGGCAGGAGGGACCGGGGATCTGAGCGCTGCCGAGCTGGATGGCGGGAAGCCGGGGTGGGATCTCCAGCCGAGGGCGGAGAGAGACGGAGAGGAGCCAGCTGGAGCCGCGGGAATGTGCGCAACTTGCATTGCCTCCGGTAGCGCTGCGTGCCAAGCGCCTGCGGTGCGCAGAAACAGGTGAAGAGCACGCGGCGCGGGCATCCACGTGGTAGGAGCGTGGTGCCCCCCAGCCCACCCCAACCCCCAAGGCCGTTTGTAACCCCGCATCGATTTGTTTGGGCTACGCCGCAGAAGCAGAGCGGAGCGATCCATAAACATTCTATTAGACAAAAATATTCCCAGTGAAAGCAAACCGAGGCGCAAGCTGGGCAAAGTTGGCCGACTCCAACTCCTCCAGCCTTGTCCCCTCCTCCTCCTCCTAAGTAAGGACACCCCCTGGGAGAAGCCTGCGGCTTTTCTTCCACGCAGCCGATTGCCAGAAAGTTAAGTCGTGGCTGCAGTTCCCTGCTCGGGAGAAACCTCTGCAGTCGCCAGAGAGCCTCCCTTCCCCCGCCTCCTCGCTCTTTGCTTTTCCACGTGAGAAAAAGAAATATTCACGGCCAATGCTTCATTTTCACTGATTGATTTCTTTTTAATACCAACACCAGTTAATGGAGGGGAGGCGAGCTGTGATTAAATGGCTGCCCCACCCTTTGCCTGGGGCTGACTGCACCGCAGGTTTTCCCACCAGGTCCGGGCGCCGGGCTGCTGGGAGCCGGAGGGGGAACACACCCACACAGCTAAGGCCCTGGGGCTGGCGGGGACGGTGGTCGAAAGAACCGGTCCACGCCCTGGGAATGGGGGGTAGGGGGGTGTTGGGGTGGGACTCAGCTTTCCAGGCCAAGCTGAGGGAATCTGGCTCACCGTGTCACCGCTTCTGCGGCTCCAGTTGAATTTGTCTGGAAGGGGAGGGAATGCACGCCCTGGCTTATTGGCGTGTGCTCACTGCTTGCTTCCCTCCCTCCGCCTCCCCTCTTCCTTTCGGTTTCAGAGAGAGAGGAGAGCCCCCTGGCGCTAGCTGTTCCCTGTCAGCGCCTGGCCACGAAACTCCCCTTTGCTGGAGCTAATCGTGGTCCGCGGGGGACTAGTTTTTGCTCAGGAAATCATTCAGGCCCTGACAATGGGTTTCTTTAGATGGTGGCAAACCCCAACCCCCATGTCCACACCACTAAGTGCCAAAAGAACCCAGACCCTGTAACCTGCCTCTCGCACCCCGCCTCTGCCTGGAAAGCTTTGATCGTGCTTGGGTTTTAACACCATTGCCATGGACACGGGCAGACGCGCTCAATTCAACCTTCTGTCTGAAATGATCAGATAAGAGGTGTAAATTGACTGTAGGAGACAGGTCTGGGCTCAAACAAATCCTGATAGAGAAGCAATAACGTTCTAGGCACTGGAGAAGTTTGAAGAGGGTTTCTATTTTAGCCTCTCTTCCCCCCAAATACGGGATAATTATGAACAGGCATAATAATTTGCAACAAAACTATAAACTCCTAGATTCTACACAGACAGCCTACCCTGAACTGTGGAGACTGATCTCATGCCTGCATTCCATGGGTGCCCAGTAAACTTTACCCCATAAACTGCCACTGGAGGTAGGGAAACTTGCCTGTTGCCAACAGAGCACACAGTGCAAACGAGCGAGCGGGAAGAGGAGCGCTCCCCATGAGGGCTTCAGGGCAAGCCCCTTCTTGTCCAAGATGTGCCTGGTAGAACTGTGAGTGCTCAGGCAGCACCGCAGGTATGGACTTTGTCATTATGTGGAGCCCTCAGTTTGAGCCACAGAGCACCCAACTGGCAAAATGAAAGTTGGAAGGTCTGCTGTGATTGGAACCTGGGGCTATCCAGACAGAACCCCTGCAGTCTACCAAATGGCTGTCAACCCCTGCTATTGAATGTAAAGTCTACCCTGGGGCAATGAAAGGCCACTTTCTATCTTCTTGGTATAGAAGAAGCTAGGGGCCCAACCACTAGCCCATATGAATTGAACTGAAAGGCATGAATGCAAATAACAGTTGGGGGAGATCAGTGGGTAGAGGCACCAGGGACTAGATAACTCCCAGTAGCCCGCCTGGTGTTTTCCCTTTCACTCAGCTGCTCATTAAAGCGATCAGAGAAGAACTGAATTTGAGTAACCCAACTGTGGAACAATTCTGAGTTGGCAGAATTCAGAGCTAAGCTCATTGGTAAAGAGTTTTCAGACTATATTTCCCTGAAAGTCCAGTTTTGAAAGACTTTAGCAAATAGAAATGTTATTTTTCTTTTTTAAAGGACAGAGCAGAAGCATAATACCATTTTAATTTTGTACACTGCAAGATAGCACTTGAAAAGTGACGTCTAGGCCCTGGCCAGTTGGCTCAGCGGTAGAGCGTCGGCCTGGCGTGCGGGGGACCCGGGTTCGATTCCCAGCCAGGGCACATAGGAGAAGCGTCCATTTGCTTCTTCACCCCCCCCCCTTTCCTCTCTGTCTCTCTCTCTTCCCCTCCCGCAGCCAAGGCTCCATTGGAGCAAAGATGGCCCGGGCGCTGGGGATGGCTCCTTGGCCTCTGCCCCAGGCACTAGAGTGGCTCTGGTCTCTGCAGAGCATCGCCCCCTGGTGGGCAGAGCGTTGCCCCTGGTGGGCGTGCCGGGTGGATCCCGGTCGGGCACATGCGGGAGTCTGTCTGACTGTCTCTCCCCGTTTCCAGCTTCAGAAAAATACAAAAAAAAAAAAAAAAAAAAAAAAAGAAAAGAAAAGTGACGTCTAGGAAGCAGTTTGTAATATCATAACATATTTGATATATTATATCATCTAACCATCATTTGCCACTGGACAGTCTTTAAGGCACCCTCCTCAAGTGGCAGACATGTGTTTGATCCCCAAAAGTTGGCCTTTGTACTGTTCCTTCCAGGTAAAGAACTCACTTTAAAAAAAATTAACCCATTTCAGGAAGATACTATAGAAGTGTGTCATGGCAAGCCCACAGCATGTTTGAAAGCTTTATGTGCCTTGATGAGAAATGGCCGAAGGCTTAATGGTTTTCTTACCCAAAAGGATTCAGGATTCAGTTGGGTTGGATTCCTGGACACAGTGGCCTTGTAGTGTGGCTGGTCCTCCAGGAGAAAGCATCTTCTAAAGGTTTAGGAAGCTGTCAAGTTTAGATAAGGCTGAGCTCTGATCCTATGGGACCTTGGTTGTATTAATAAGGAGAAATTAATTTTTAACCACTGGGAACGTTGCCAAATTATGTGACCTTTGGCAGACCAGCTGTGCTATAAAAATAAATCCCCCATTTCTGAAAATGCTGCTCCTATCCAGCAGAACAATAACATCGTGGTATTTAGCATAGACGAAGAGCAGGGATAAGAAGAAAGAAGAAAAAGGGAAGTTGCCAACCAAAAAAAAAGAAAAACCCTCCACTGTTGTGACACATAGTTTCAGGCCTAAGCATTTCCCTCCCCCTCCCGCCCCCAAACACAGACCCTGGTTTCTAGTCCACAGGAAAGAGGGCCTGGGGACAAGGAGCAGGGTGCCTGTGGGAACAGGCGTGGAGAAGGTGTTAAGTGCTTCCAGCCCTCTCACACCCCAGCCTTGAACACATCTCCCATTGTCCACACAGACAGATTCCTGGCACAGGAAGAGAAAAGGAGTTTCAAACAGGCAAAACATTTGTCTGTCCCTAAATGCCAATAAATAAGTTTGTCACGTAGAAGTTTGAGGGAGAACTTCATTGGGCCTTCCAGCTTCTTGAAGCATTGAGCCAGACCTCCTGGGTTTAAAACCCAGCCCAGCCACTTGCCAGCCCAGTGATCCAAAATACTTAAAAAAAAAAAAAAAAATCTCTCTGTGCCTCAGTTTCCCGGTCTGTAAAGCGTGTTTGATAATAAAAATAGCCTACTTCATAGGTGTGATTTTCTTCCTTTTCCAAAGTCATTTCATCTTTAAAACAGCTTCAGTGGGGTTAACTGTATCACAGAAAGCACACTATAACCACTGCGGTAAGTTTATGTTATTTTTATGAGTTTTTTTTTAATAAGTAAATAATTATTCCTTCTCAGCTCTTACCCCACTCAACCTTTGCCTGTGTTCTGTAAGCATCAGATTATCTCTCAGCACTCTGTTCTTCAGAGACAGACTTTCTCTGCTGGGTTCTCATCTTAGATACACTTCTTTTTAGATTTTTTTTCTCTTCTTGTTCTTCCACTTTCTCGCCTCTACTTATTATTTTTTTTAATCTCTCCTTTTTCTCATCTTCTTCTCTTTTATCCTTCATCAGGAAAGTGTGCTCAGCAGGGATCTCGGTGTTGAAGGTCCCCTCACACCCCCGAATGTGTAATAATTTCAACTCTGGCATTAAGGACACACTCAGCAGCTGAACTCAAAAAAGTCATCATAAAGACAAAATAGCTTTTACCCAGCAAGACTCTTAATAATCCCATTTCCCTCTGGGTCTTCATAAAAGAACCATGATCTAATCCAGAAAAAAAAAGGAAGGGGCCTGGGACTAACAAGAGGAAACCCCTCCCTGTGGTGCGCAGTGGCTGGCGCTGCTGGCCAGCTAATGCACACGTCCAGGGCGACCCCGCTCGCTGCCTCCAAAGATCCCGTGATAACCAGGGATCTGGCCAGTCATTCAGTGAAAAAGATAAAGGAAATTGCAAATTACTGGACTGAGTGGTAATAATAATTGTTTTGATAAAGGGGAAAAATAAAACAGATGTGCCCAAAAGGCATTTTTGGGACCCGGGGCAGGGGGATGGGTAGGGAGAAATGAACTAAAACCCAGCAAGAAGCAGTACATTCCCAGCACAACCTGAGCGATGGGCAGTGGTCGGCATCTTCCTGGTGCTACTAACAACAGATATTTATAACTTGCCTTTGGGAGGGTGGGGGGCTGGAATGAAGGGGCAAGAAAACCCTCCAATAAATTATTTTTACCATTATTAGAATTACAATGTAAGTTGTCATTTGAACTTTATCATTATTATCTGAAGTTGGGGTATCTTCAGAAACATAGTTCACACTAACTGTCCCTTGACTTGTGACTAGGTATTATTATCCCAAACAAATTATTTCAACATTCAGTTCACCATGAAAAAAAAAAGTTCCGACTTAATAGCAGCTGTGGGCTGGGAAGGAGCACAGAGCCTGGTTTCCAGTACACAGCAAGAAGGGCCAGGCAGACAAGCCTGTAGGGACAGGGAGCCCAGAAGGTGTTAAGTGCTGGAGACACAACGTGGGATAAGGCTTTCTCCGAATCTGTGATCCCTTCTGATACTTTTGGTGTTGCTTTAGGCGATTAGTAATTTATTAATTCATCAAACCTCATGGAGACTGACTCCTGGGAAAGGCTCTGGGTTTGATCCCTACTTGGTTCGCCAAAGACGAATCAGAAGGCAGCCCTGCCCTCAAGTTGGCCGTGGTCCAGCAGCGGGACGAGGCTGGCCCGAGCTCTCACACACCTTAGAGGATGCTGAAGAGCTTCAGGCTTCCAGGTCTGAGAGAGGGAGGGGGGAAAGCGTGCCCTTGGTGAGGGGGACCGGGGAGGGCGGAGACTGCAGCTAAACCTGGACTGAGAGAATAGCATGGGATTCGGAGTGAGGCAAGGTCTACGGGGAAAGGGGAGGGTGGGAGCAGAGAATTGGACAGCCGGTTTCTTTGGGGTAACACTCAAAAGCTGCAGTTTAGAATGTGTGGAGGGAAATAATTGCAAATAAGGTTGGAAATATATAGTAGCTCGGGCTAAATGCAAGGCCTAAATTGCTAGGCCATGAAGTTTAGATTTCATCTACTAACCAATGGGGAGCCATTGATGTTTCAACATAAACCTTCAGTTAATCAAAGTTAATGAAAAAAATATATTATATTACCTTTTTTTCCCCCTCCTTTGGTTTTTGGAGAGACCTCAAAATTCTTCTTCTTCTATTTCCTTCCCCAAATGTCTGTTGAAATGGACAGGAATTGTAATCCCAGATCTCTCATCAATGGCATCAAAATTGCATTTGCAATGAAGGCTGGAAAAGAGTGGACATAAATATAAACTAATGATATTATATTGGCTGCCCTATTGGAATTGCATTTGTTTATGATATAAGATGACAAATAACAAGGTTATCACAGGTGGCATGATTCGAGGTCAGGGAGGTAATCGCATCAAACTTACATTTTAACGATTAAACAAAGGTTCATTTTTAGAATCCAGATAGAAGGCAAGAGACTTTCCAAGGCCCTGTTTCCAGACCCAAGTTTTCTCCTTGGTGAATCATTGGAGGTGTTCTAGGAGAAAGGGTTTGCTGTCTTCCTCTCCCCTTTTTCCACGCTCACGTGCTGGCTTCCTCTCCTGCTCTCAGATCCCCGCCTTCCTGCCCTTCCAGAAATTCTTTTATTCAGATTTTGAACTTTATCACTGCAAAAGTTCACAGGGATTTCCATTTGCTGTGCCTTCAGGAGTGCATCATTCACTGCCACCCGGCCCCATAAATTGAATAGATTGCATCCCTTCCCAGTTGCCCTAGGAAGTGGTCAAACAGCCGCATTCCTGGGCTGATGGATTGGCTCATTTCTTTCCAGCTTAAGCCAAGATACAGATTTTATGAGACTGTCTTGTGACAGGCTGAATTCGCTTTGAATAAAACAAAATCCAGCCTCAGCACACAGAAAAAAAAAAAAAAACCTCTTAAAAAGCATCTTATCTAGGGTAAGTGAACAAAATTTGGTTAAAACCCTGAGCAGAGGACCTCAATGATCTGGGCAAGGGATTTTAAGGAACTCTTTTTGGTCTTTCTTTTTATGCATCCCTGTTGTCTACAGGCTCACACACAGATCCATGTATCCATAATATTTATAAATATGCACCCGCAGACTCAGTTAAGAAAAGAAACCCACGTCAGTAGAGCTAATGTGATTAAAAGAGACATTTGAACTCTCCATAATGCAAGACAGACATGTTCATCTGAAGAATCCTGGAGTTTTGTTTTGGGCTTACCTAAAACAGGTGAAACAGGAGTAACACCTTGAACACACAACCTGGCTGTCTAGGAGGGTAGAGAACCTTTCGTTTTTGGTTCATCTATGGGTTAAGGATCTTTTCTCCACCTCATTATACAGGCTTTGAATTTTAGAACTGGAACTGACCTACAGACTCACTCTCCTCATTTTACAGATGAGAAAACAAAGGCCCCGAGTTATTTACTCACTTACCCCAGGTCACACCACTTGTTGGTGGTAAAACCATACTCAAATATAAGACTTCTTCCTGGCTAAGTGGCAGGGTGTGACATCCTTTTCTTTATAAGTAGGAGAAAGAGCTTCTTTGCCTTGCCACTTAATTAAATGAAAACAATGCTCTGGGAATAGGAATGGGATGGGATTATGCTGTGGATAAAGGATAAAGTATAAAGTAAAAAGTTTATTATTTTAGTGGAAATGTGACCCACTACTCTTCTCCACCAAGTGCCCTCAGGTGCATGTAAAAAATAAGATGTATTCTAATCCTCTGCTCTTTCTCTTTTCCTTGGCATTTTAAAGTAACCAGGGACTGATGTCTGGTTCAGTGGGTTTCAAACCCAGTGCCAGGAAGGCCGGGTTTCTTACAGAGAAGGCCCCTCAGAGATGAGGAGAGGGACTTCGGGGCCTGGCCACTCCACCAGTTCTGGCCGCCCTCCATTCCTGTACCTAAGCAGAGCTCCACTTGAAGCTGCTTTGCACGTTTGAGTTCAGGGTTGAGTTTTGTTCAAGAAAAAAAACAAACAAACACTTCTAAAAAGAATTTTGAAAACTACACACTTAATTCAGTCCACTCATGGAATTACAGTGTAGGCAGCTGAGACCCAGGAAGGTCGCTGAAGGCCACTGAGTTGAGAATCAGGTGCTGCATCTCTCTTCTTACTAATAGCAGCAGCCCCGTCCCTTCCTAGTGACTTGGTCCCATTACCCCAGGCCCACCTTTAACAACACCCTCCAATCCCACATCCAGCCAGTCCAAAATTTCCCTGGTTTTTTTTTTTTGTTTGTTTGTTTGTTTGTATTTTGGTTTTTTTGCCAAGGACTTTATCCTTCAATTCGGCTATACCAAGTGATCTTGATTGTTCTTTTATTGTATGACTGTTAGCGGGCTGTTGCCTGGTGTCTCCTGGGGTGTCTGACTGTTCTGATTCTGATCATTTAGAAGTCCTCACTCTAGTCAGGCTTCAGTTTTTAATGACTATTATTTCAAGTTCAGGCCATACATGTTTCTTTAAAACAACTCCAGTTCAGTTTCCTTAGAAAGCGGACCAGATTTGAAAAAAATATTTTCTTTTACTGCTTCTTAATATTTTCTAAAAATAAAATATTACTGCCTGACCTGTGGTGGCGCAGTGGATAAAGCGTCAACCTGGAAACGCTGAGGTTGTCGGTTCGAAACCCTGGGCTTGCCTGGTCAAGGCACATATGGGAGTTGATGCTTCCAGCTCCTCCCCCTTCTCTCTCTCTCTCTCTCTCTCTCTCTCTCTCTCTCTCTCTCCCCCCTCTCTATAATGAATAAATAAAAATAAATAAATAAAATAAAATATTACTAAGAATCAGTGAGTTGTCTGAAATTGGGTTCTGTAGGAAGGTGACAGGGTCTGGTTACCCCAAGGCAGCATCAGATGGTACTCAAGGCCACTGGCAAAGCCAAGGGCGCCTGAGGGAGAGAGGGAAGGAGGAAGGGTGGGGTGGAATGTCAGAAATAATCTGATATTTTATATATCAAATAAAAACACCTAAGTAGACATTATGGGTGGGGGAATCATACCTTTGTGACTTTATTTTTTTTTTTTTTTTTAATTTTTTATATATATATTTTTTTTTATTCATTTTTAGAGAGGAGAGAGAGAGAGAGAGAGGAGAGAGAGACAGTGAGAGAGGAGGGGGAGGAGCTGGAAGCATCAACTCCCATATGTGCCTTGACCAGGCAAGCCCAGGGTTTCGAACCGGCGACCTCAGCATTTCCAGGTCGACGCTTTATCCACTGCGCCACCAAAGGTCAGGCCCTTTGTGACTTTAGAACATAATATTCTCTTTATTTAAAATTACATTTTTAAATTAGATTTATTGAGGGAACCTTAGTTAAAACATTATATAAGTTTCAGGTGTACAGTTTTATAATACATTATTTGTATCCTGCATCTGTGTGTTCACCACCCAGAGTTTAGTCTCCTTCTGTTACCATGTAGTTGACCTCCTTTACCCTCTTTATTAGCATACTGTTGTCTAGAGCAGTGTGTTTCAGTGACCGGTCCATGGACCGATCCACCAGAAATTTTATGCCAGTCCGCAAAAGAGTTAACCACCCTGATGTTGTATGAAGATTATAGACCCAATGATCTTAGTCGAATTTGCTTATGCTCAGGGAAATTTCTGCGTTAGTGTTCCCTGATATAATTCTCCTATTTTCACCAGTTCCCAAGTGTAAAAAGGGTTGAAAACCACTGGTCTAGAGATGTCATTTTAATCCTTTCATCCTTGAGTCTCAGGTCTTTGTCCTGACCTGGCCCATCTCAGATGTAGGAGGAAACTTCTCTGAACAGTTCCAGGCCTGAGTTTTCCTGCTTCTCTTTAGGAATTCTCCCCGGGTAAAAGCTATTCACAAAATCATTAGAGAAAGAAGTCCCTTGCCAACTCACCAAACAGGCTCAGTAGCTCAAACTGCAACAGGGTCAACTTCCCTTCTCTGTGTGCATATTGGCCTAAAGGGGTTTGTTTGCCCTAGAGTTCAACTTTCTTCTTTCTCAGCTGGGCTGGACTCCTGGGGGCGGGGCGCTGTTATGCTGTTCCTTTCCTGACACAGGCCAGGCCTCCCAAGGACTGGGTGGCATAGCTCTTCCTTCAAAGGAAAGCCCGGAGGCCCTGGTCAGTTGGCTCAGTGGTAGAGCGTCGACCTGGCGTGCAGGAGTCCTGGGTTCGATTTCCGGCCAGGGCACACAGGAGAGGCGCCCATCTGCTTCTCCACCCCTCCCCCTCTCCTTTCTCTCTGTCTCTCTCTTCCCCTCCCGCAGCCAAGGCTCCATTGGAGCAAAGTTGGCCCGGGCGCTGAGGATGGCTCTGTGGCCTCTGCCTCAGGCACTAGAATGGCTCTGGATGCAACAGAGCAACGCCCCAGATGGGCAGAGCATCGCCCCCTGGTGGGCATGTCGGGTGGATCTGGTCGGGCGCATGCAGGAGTCTGTCTGACTGCCTCCCGTGTCCAACTTCAGAAAAATACAAAAAAAAAAAAAAAAAAAAAAAAAGAAAGAAAGAAAGAAAGAAAGCCCGGGCCCTTTCTCTTTGGAGGTGGTTTGTATTTTAGAAATGGAGGTTCCCCAAACCTGGAAATGAAACATCAGTTATCAAGAGGAGGCATAGAAGGATTAAGTGTGTTTTCTTTATAATTTTTTTGCTGATACATTTCAAGAAGTTGGTTTTCTCCAAGTGACACAGAGATGGAAATTCTAGTATTTACCTCCATGAATCTATGTCTATGCAAATGATGTGTGATGTATTCTTTAAGGGTGTGAAAGTGTGTACAGGACTAAAATGTTCGCTCCTAATAGGACTGTGTGCCCGATGTATGTTGGTATCTGTGTGTGTTTCTGCATGTGAGTGCCATCCAAACAAGAATGTGAGTTTAAACATGTTTGTGTATTGGAGAGGCTAATGACATACAAGAAAAGCACATACTTTAATGAGTTCTCAAATAGTTTAAAGAGTGCCTTGATTTTCTTCAGACAAAGAGGACAGAAAAAAAGAAATGGGTTACTCCTTTTCCTTTGAGTGAAGTTTTTACCAGCAGAAGAGGCAGTCAGCTGCGGGACATATATAGTTTAAATTCTTTCTTCAGTGGGGAAGTGATGACTGCTGGTGTCATAAATGAAACCTTCTCACAGGAAGTTTCCTGTCCTTGCCCCTGATTGTGTGTGCCTGCTCTAATTCCCGAAAGCTTGAACTTGGCAGGTGGGGGAGTTGAGGGGGTGAAGTTCTTCTTTCTGTAGAAAATTTCCTCTCCTGCTAGCTTGGTGAATCAGCTGGTGAGCTAAGTCCCCACACTTCCGCCTTCTCAGAAGGCACCCTCAGTCCTATGTCACACACCTACCTGAGCCAGGACGAAAGGGCCACAGCCTGACTTGCTAAAGGATGTGAGGTGCCCAGCTTGGGGGAGTGGCGTGGGCACCTGGAAAACCTGTGGTAAGTGGCTGCGGAGGAAACGGTGGCACCAGGCCTCAGCGCTGGCCTCATCATCAGGGCAGGAGGGCCGGGCCCATTGTCCTCCCGGACTGGGGAGGGTGCAGGGTCATCAGTTAGGGGATGAAGTGGTCTCTGCTAGCCACAGGAAATAGCCTGCTTTTGTTTTCCACCCAGTAGGAAATGGAACCTGAGTCCATTAGATTCTGGGCAGTTCCACAGGGCACAGTTTGAGCTCTTGGAGGCATGATGCCTAAAAGGCTACTTGTGCGGACCTGTCTGTCCCAACTGCCACTGTGCAGGGGTGCCCATCTTTTATGCATTTAAAGCCTGTCAGCCTGGTAATCTAAAGCGGAGTTCTGGAAGACAGTAATGCCAGTCGGCACAGGGAATAGTAAAGTGCACCTGTAGAGTTAAAAAATGCATGACCCTTTCCCTCAAAGAGTGAACACAGGAGAGAGACCCCGTCCTGCAGGGTGGCTGCTGAGCCCTCATCCATAATTCACGGGCCCACGCTGCTCCATGCAGATGGCGATATTAAATCGTGATTGATGCTAAAAGAGGCAAACTCTCAGGAAGGTCTCCAAGAGGCTTCTGAATATTTCCGGGTCTCTTGTGCCTTCTTGTCCTCTGTTCTACTGTGGTATTAAGCAAAGCCCCCCCCCCATTTCCCAGGAACCCCTCCTAGGGATTCAAGAACTTCACTCCCAAATAGATGAGGTTATTCAAATGTCATCACCCACCTTTTCTGCCTTTGAAGATCGCCCCTCCCCTTCCCTCCTGGCACACGTGAAGCTGTTTACCTCCAGCCGGGCACAGTTGGGAAGGGGGAGCAGCTGCTCCCGGCAGGCAGCCGCCTTTCCAGGGGTCGGTTACCGCTGGACAAAGCAGCAGCACACTCTGGTGGTGGTGACCAGGCAGGAGGGACAGTGGGCAGAAAGCTCTGAAAAAAAACACAGCCATCCACTCAGCACAAAGCGCTCTTTGTCGAAACTCTGAGGTCAGCGTCGGTGGATTCTCCAATGCAGATTTTCCACTCGGTGTGTAATGAAATAATAAATCAAATTTGTGGTGTGTGTGGAATTAAGTGTTTGGGGCTTTTGCATTTTCTTTCTTTAAAAAAAGAAAAGAAAAAGGCTGCAATCACCCTCCTGGGCCTGTTCTGGCCCAAAGCTGGAAATGCTTCCTCCGCATCCCATGTAATTGTTACCAGGCTTGCTTGTGGGTCAGCACCACAAAACCACTCTTGTCAGACCGGAGCCATTACTTCTGGCCGCCTGGGCTGGGCTGGGCTGGGCTGGGCTGGGCGACACTGGAGACCATGAAGGATTTATGAGGTAAAGATAGAGATGAGAGCTTTGAATGAACACAGAAGATGACCAAGGCAGGGAGGCAGGAAAAGGCAGGGAGGTATGTTAATTTTGTAGTTTTCTTGTTTTTTGTTTTTGTTTTTAAAATCCCAGAGTATGTGATTAGGAATATTTACAACCATTTCCTAGAATATTTTCATTTGGGGAGTGACTGTGTGTGTGTGTGTGTGTGTGTGTGTGTGTGTGTGTTCAGTCGGGTTGGGGGGGAGGGGATGAGCTGAAATAATCTCTTCCACTGAATAAGTAGGTTAGTTTTCTGTTCTGCCATAAAAGGTCTGTAAACAGTTTCAGTCAGCCACTGGTAGAGAAGAGAATCAGGGAGAAGGGAAAATGCTGGCACATATTTGAAGTTCTTCGGGTTGTTTGCCCTCTCTTCCAGACCCCCCCTGCGGAGGTCGTTTGAATTCCAAAGACGCTGGCTACATCACCTCCCCAGGTTACCCCCAGGACTACCCATCTCACCAGAACTGCGAGTGGATTATTTACGCCCCAGAACCCAACCAGAAGATCGTCCTCAACTTCAACCCTCACTTTGAAATCGAGAAGCATGACTGCAAGTAAGCACCCTCCTGCCCACTGGTGGGCACCCGCCATGAGACACACTCCCACCCACCCCGGGCTCAGACGCTGCCACCCCCAGTGGCTACCCCCCTAACACCGGGGCCTGCTGACAGTGCTGCTTCTCAGCCTGCTGGCCCGAGGGAAACCCAAAATGGCGTTCTCCTTCAGGGGAACGTAAAGGCCCAGTAGGTCCCATAGTATGGAGGAAAGAGCCTTCTTGAGCGAATTGTGTGAAGAATAGCATCCTATCTCCCAAAGCTGGCAGTGACAATTCCCTGTTGGGGCAGGGTGGGGTGGGCTACACAACGCCAGCTCTTGACTTCAGGCTTTGCTTCCGCTTGGTGATCTCTCCATTTCCACTGCTGCTACCACATGTAGGAACCCCACTGGCCTCCTTAATAAAATAGTAGCCAAACCCCCAAGTGGGGATTTCCTCTGCATCCAGCCCTAGAGGATCAGGCTGTTATCTTAGGAAGCGGCAGCTGGTTTCCATACAGTCAAATATCTGAGTCTCCGCTGGAAGGTCTAAGATTTGCATTGTTCTTGGTATCTGTGCTGCACAGGTGAGGGTCTCAGAGCTGGGTTTATCTAAAAAACATTCTTCTAATTGCTTTATAAACATCCATCCATTCAGTTCTCACAATGACCCTGGGATAGGGAGGTCAGTGTGGCCTCCATTTTGCCACAGTGAGGAAAAACCAAAGCCCAGAGAACTCAAGTCCGTCACCCGAGGTGACTCAGCTGGTCTCACATCAGTTCTGTCCCTGGGGAAACGTGTGTTGTTGGAGACGCCACGTAGATATTTAAACATCTGTGAGCGCGTCAGAAATGCCATGTTAACACGGAGTGCCCATAAATGGAGGGGAGGATGCAGGCAGCGGTGTCGTGTCAGGAATGGGAACGTGCTTTCTGGGCTCTATTTTGTAGTGCTTTCTCATTGAGACGAGTGAGAGTTCTGGGCAGGAAAGAATGTGCAGTCCTGGTCATGTCCTGTTCCAGATGAGCACCTACCAAGTGCCACTTCTCTGATGGGTGGTCAGTGCTCCCTTATAATCAATAAATAGTCTGAGCCTTTCTCATGATCAGCGCATTTCATGTGCTGAAAAATGAATCAAGGGGCCAGCTGGTGGGAAAGGCACAGGCCCAGGCCCAGGCCCAGCCAGCGCTTCCTCACAGAGGGGGCGGGATCCTCTCTAGCCAGTGCTGGACCCTGACACCGTGAGTCCATGTCAGTGTTACTCTCTAAGGACTACTTTTCACCTCCATCGTGGTTTTCCCCCAACAAGAGGTAGTCTGTGTTGAAAACCCAAGGGTTTCCTGGATGGAAGCCTCATGTGACAAAGAATCATAAGATGGGTTTCTAATCACAGATCCTCCCTTGACTTAATGAATGACACAGGGCAAGTCATCACTTCCTCTTTGTCTGAGTTCAATGCACACCCTTACATACTTTTGCACAGATTCTCAAGGCTGCCCATTCCCTGCCAGCGAACTTTACCAAGAATTTCTGTTAGAAGACCTTCTATAGAAGGTGTTTTTGTTCTTGGTGCCTCTGGCTGGGCTGCAGGAGGTTGGCACAAACCGAAGAATAATGCACAGAGAGCTTGGGTCTGAGCTCAGAGAAATTTGACTAAGCACCTCTCCCGACTGAGGGCCAAATTCTGTTATGCTTATGCCAGCAAATCTCCCAGGGAAGTTGCTAAGAGGTCATCTTATGTATATTCATAGTGGCAGAGGGAGAAGACATGGCTTTGGAAGGGAAACTCAGGAGCGAGTGAGCATGGCTTTCAACATGTTTTGAAGTGTGAGAGGCCAGGGAAACATGCTGCTGCCCCGTTTGGGGGCCGCAGGGTACCCGTTCCCCGCAGGGGTTCCTCCCTCCCCGTAGGGGCGATGAGGACAGCTCACTGCTGGAGCCTGTGGTAGTGGAAAGGCCACGGAGCTTCTTACTGCGGAGGAGTCGTTGGAGTCGGGGAAGCAGCCCAATGCCAGGTTATCTTCGGGCTTATCGTCTTCACTAAGTAGCTTCCTGTTTTTCTTGCGCTCCCTCATTCTGTGCTTCTGGCTTGAACCAGAAAGGTCAGGAAGTTCAGAAAAAAAAGAATCTTTCTGGGGGTCTCTCTCCCCCAATGCCAAATTGTCAGAAAGGGTCTGTTGGGGTCAAGCCTCTGCTACTTAACCTCATCCTTCATCCTCTCTTCCTCCCCCATCCCGGCCCCTCCCCCTACTCCTCATTTCTCTCTCATCCTGATTAATTTTTGTATTTAGAAAGATACATCCGGTTCTCGCAACCTCTTACTCTGCAAGGTATTTTTTAACATTCTTCCCTGGCTATTTGCATTCAGAATAAATAGGCTTCTCCCCCAACTGCCTTGTTTCACTTTCCTGTGAAAGGAACAATTAATCTAATTGAAGTCCTGGAAGTTCTGTCTTGTTCCTCCTCCTCTCTTTCCCTCTCTCATTTCTGTTCCAGGAGAGCTCCTGGGTTTGGAAAGCACTTACTATCAAAGGAAATTAGCCTCCTTTCTCCTTCCATTTCGGTGCATGTTTCGAATTGGATTTGGCTCTCAAAGCCCATCGGGTGGATGCTTACCAAAAGAAAACTGCCTGACCGGTCCTTCTGATGAGAGGACACAGCAGAGCCACCCCTGCAGAAAGGAACAGGAGTAAGAAAGTCAGAGAGGCAGCCGCACCTCGCCTTTTCCCCTCTTCTTCCCTTGGGCAGGATTAACTGCAGAGGTTGCCCCGGGACCTGGGCACGGGCCCTGATGGGAGAGGGCTGTCCTGGCCAGGGCAGTTGGCAGTCTGTGCCTGGAAATGAACAACCCCAAAGGTCTAGGCCAATAGTGAATAAACCGCAGACGGAGACCTTTTCCCCTAACCATTGCTTGGGAATTTTGTTGCGTTTAATCGCGCTGTCTGCTTGCAAACTTTCACTCACAAGCCTCAGCTCCGCCTGAGTCAGCGCCCTCCAAGGCCACCATCTGCGGTGCGCTCCCAACTCCTCCCTCAGGCTGTTCCGAGGAATCCAAAGTCCCAGCAGCCACAGGCCGCTCTGGGGCCTAGTCACCAGCTGTGGGCACAAACCAGAGGGCCATTGACCCTGCCAGGTTGGTGTGGCTCAGGGACAAAGGGGCGAAACTCAGGGCCATCTGAGCAAACAGAGAGAAGCCACTTTGTTTCTCATGGTGAGAAGAGCATTCGCTCGCTGCCTGTGACACGAGTCATCAGCCAGCAGGGTGAACACACAAAATTGAATAATTTTCCACTTCTGAAATCTAAAATATATGCGTTTTGAACCCCCTCCCCCCTGTATGATGCATACAGCTTGTTCCTGAGCGCTCCTCACGCAGGCATTATAGCAGCCCAGCCCCGAGGCTCCACCCAGTACACCCAAATCGAGGGCCTGGGTCCTTTTAAGAACTGGTCATTTCCAGATGGGTATCTAGAAAAACTTGTTTTACAAAGTACAGAAACCACTAGGGATACTTGAAAGAATGTTTCTTCGCTTAAAGCTCACACGGCAGTCGACACTAATGACTTTCTGTGTGTGTTCAGCGCACTGTCTGGTTCACAGTGGGGCACTGAAGAACAACGCGTCATCTGGGTGAAACTGCCAGGTACTAACACATACCCCTTTAAAGTTCCGAAAGTTCTTTCTAAAACGGTTACCTGCTGAAGGACCTTGGGAAGCCTGTGCCACACTTCCGTCTTCTGAAACAAAACCAAAACTAAGGAGAGTCAACATGTTTTGTTCTGTTTTTTTTTTGTTTTTATGATTCAGGCTTCCAATTCTAAAGTTCACCTTTTGTGACGGACAGGCTGGGTCATGTCACATTTGGATCAGACGGACTTAGGGGTTGAGTTTTTATTGACCTTTTAAACTTCCCAGGCCTCAGTTTCTGAAGGTTCTGCAAAACTGCGATGATGATGATGATGATGATGATAACTCCTCATTAACGTAGGTGCACAATAAACTAGCACTGTGGTAGCGTCTCTGTGTTTGGCCGTGGGACGTTTGGGTCTGTCTGTACTCTTGCTGTCACTTCCTGTTGTGAGTAACCCATCTCCTGGAGCCTTCCTCTTCTGACTCCCTTCCTTTGTTTTTACTCTTTATAGTGGGTATGGACTTGGCTTCAGAAGGTCTTGCTGTCTGTCGCAAAGATTTTCAACCAGAGTGCCACAAGATTTTTTTTTTTTAATTTTTAAAATTTTATTTAGAAAATTAAATTTAATGGGGTGACATTGGTCCATAAGAGTACATAGGCTTTCAGGTAAATATTTCTTTTTTTTTCTTTTTTTTTTTTTATAATTTTATTTTTTTAATGGGGTGACATCAATAAATCAGGATACATATATTCAAAGATAACATGTCCAGGTTATCTTGTCGTTCAATTATGTTGCATACCCATCACCCAAAGTCAGATTGTCCTCTGTCACCTTCTATCTAGTTTTCTTTGTGCCCCTCCCCCTCCCCCTTTCCCTCTCCCTCTCCCCCCTCCCCCCCCCCCCCCCCCCCCCCCCGTAACCACCACACTCTTATCAATGTCTCTTAGTCTCACTTTTATGTCCCACCTACTTATGGAATAATGCAGTTCCTGGATTTACTTATTTCACTTCGTATAATGTTATCAAGATCCCACCATTTTGCTGTAAATGATCCGATGTCATCCACAAGATTTTTTAAAACATGCAGTACCTGACTATTTAGTCAGGGGCACTGACCTCTATTCCCTTAGATTGTCAAATAAAACAAAATGACTATAATCAACACAACAATAGCTATCCATTTTCAAAATGATATCTGTTTTTGTTTTTTTTATCAGGTTGGCAAAAAAACAAAACAAAACATTTTTTGGTATGCCACAGAATTTTATTAATTAGTTTATGTATGCCATGATATAAAAAAGATTGACAACCGCTGGTCCGTTGGGAAGTTTGGGTTCTGAGATCTGAGCTTTGTCCCCAAGTCAGTGCAGCCCCAGGGCCAGCATGGCTGCGCGACTCCCGCCAGCCAAGCTCCCAGCGAAGCGAGGAGGGGACACCGTCTGAGAGCCTCGCTGCTGGAGTCCTCAGCATTAACCGAGCTGTTCGTGAGTTTTCTTCTGAAACCATCTCTCACCCCACCCCCAGCCCCATGTTCTGGATGGATATTTGAGGTTTGGGATATTTGACCTCTAAGTCCGTGTCCTGGATAAACAAGGTGCTCCTGTTTTTATTTATGACCAAAGACGCCCTCAAAATCCTGGATGTTGTCTGTATCTCCCAAAGTAGGGGATGAGATCTTAGAAAGGTAGCAGTTGATGAATCGACTACAGTAAACAGAGGAAACAGACCAGACCTCAATAATCTGGCCCCTCCACACCCAGCCAACATTGACTTCCTGTGCTTAGTAAACACCCTCAATTTCAGTCAAACAGCCAGATACAACCCTACATCTGCATGGGACCCTCGGAGAGCCCAGTGCTCGGACTCTCCACCCCACCCCTCCCCCTCAGTGTCCAGCTACACAGCTGCATGCTCCCCTCTACTTCCCCTTGGTTTCCCGATTTCTCCAGGTTTCTCCTATGGACCCCCGACTCTAAACTCAGAGCATTGCATATCGCCTTGATTTGCTTGCTTGCTTGCTTTTAGTTCATGTGTGGTCATCTTGTGTTCTGAGCATGTAAGTTCTCTAAGGGGCATGGCCACATATTTCTTGTCTATATCCCTAGGGCACCTAGGCCTAGAGGGTGCTAAGCAGGTGTGTGCAGGTGATTGTTTCAGTGATATTTTATGTTTGAGATGCCAAGACATAGGTCAGCATGGCATGAACCTGCATCGGAAGGCTGACAGAGCTGTCTTCTGTATTTGTCCATCTTGTGATGTGACATAATGACAGCAGAAAGATCAGACACAGCAGACACAGGCTGTGGCTGTCTCTAAGCTCTCTGTAATTTGGTCTCTTCCCTATAAAATGTCAACAGACCATTCATTTATTCATCCAAAAACAGTTATTAAGAACCTACTATGTGCCAAGCATGCTAGAGCATTAGGAATGCAGTGATGAGTAAAATTGTACCCTTTGCCCATGGGGACTTAGGGTTTAGGAGGAGGAAGCAAGTAAAAACATAGATTCACCGATAATAAAGTTGCCACATGCAGAGCGTCACCTACGCATTCTCTTACATCATCTCATTTGATTCTTGCAACAAAACCCCGTGAAGTCATTCTTACATTTTTCATTGTATAGTCGGAGAGACTTGTGCTCAAAGGAGTTAAGCAGCTGACCCAAGTGGCAGGGAAGGGTTTTTAAGCTGGAATACCCTACTTTGAAACCTGTGCTCTTTACTCTTAATGCTCTACTGCCTCCCCCAACACCATGCATTCTGACTGGGGACATGATAATGGACATGTATGTGAGCCCACAGCACTGAGGTCCAGCCCCGGCCAGAAATATCAGAGAAAGCTTCCTGGAGGAGGTGATGCCTGTACCGATCCTGAAGAAGTTAACCAGGCAAAGGGGAAGTATGTATGGGTGGCAGAGAGCAACATGTCAAAGGCAAGCAGAAATCTAATGACTTCAGGACCATAGTAATTAAAGGACTACCCTTGTGACTTGCTGATGCAAACCCTCTTATTGGCAAAAAGGTGCCTGAGCATTGCTATTTAATTTTGTTTGCTGGTCAGACAACTTCCACCATTTCAGAGAGAGGCTGTGGTCAGGAAGCAGGAAAGACTGAGATTATGGGGATTCTCTGCTGCCCCTACCCTCCCTGGTCAGGGTCTCTGGATCTCATACCTTATGTCCAGGAAACCCAGTTTAATGCCTGAAAGTGGGGTTGCCTAGGAAAGTCCAAGTAACACTTTGGATTAGGCTCTGCTCATCCTACATAGGACTATGTCTGAGGAAGAGATGGCGGGAGGCCACACTGTCCGACTGGAGGTATAGCTCCAGCTGGTGTCCGCCTGAGTCTCTAGAAATCAAAGCAGAGGGAGAGTTCTCTGTAGTTCAAGAGTGTGGCTTGCATTCAGGATAGACCTTCTGGCAATTACTCACGACCTTATTCCAGATGTACTGGCTGCCCAACCACAGAAATATCCTAATTCCCCCAAGGAACCAATGAGCAGCAACACTTTTCTGTATTGCAACAACCCTCCCTGCTCATAACAGAAACAGCGCCCCCTCCAGGTACATGGAGCAATAAAACAGTAAACGGGAGCGGTCCTGCTGACTCCAGCTCAGCTGGCAGCTGACCCCACATTTACCAACCTTGACCAAGGACTCCACCCAGAAACTTAGCTTGCCGAAGGAATGAGAAAAAACACCACAGACTGTTCTCCTCCTACCAAGGTTAAGGAACAGTTGGCAGTTTGTTTTTAAACAGGCGATGTCGCAATCGCCGCTCCCCACATGCAAGCTTCACCATGGACGTCCGTCTTAACAATGTGCTTTATCTCCTGGTTGAGAAAAATCACTTGAGATTTTGTAACACACAATCCCACTTGTTCTGCCTCTCAGCCCCGGCACCTTCTCTGAACCCAGAGGTCCCAGAAGGCCTGCATCTCACCCCATGTAACTCGGTGTAATTCTCCCATCTAATTACACCGGGTGAGAGTGTCTTCAGACATTCAGTGGGAGCTCTGGGTGTGGAGGGGATAAAGAGGAAAAGGAAATAGACCAAGTAAAGAAATTAGATTTTTCTAAAAAAGGATTTGTGTGTTTGCTTTTGGTCATGAGTCCTATGAGGGGAATATATATAGATATATATTCTCTCTTGTCCTTTTTAGTGGCAAACAGGCTTGAATCCTTTGGATTAAGGGAAACCCAACAGATAATTTAATTCTATTCTCCTGCTTCTGCCTCGATAAGTCATCTTTTTTAAAAATTATTATAACTCTTTTTTTTTTAAGACTTTATTCAATTTTCAGAGAGGAGGGGGGAGCGAGAGAGAGAGAAAGAGAATGGGGAGGGGCAGGAAGCATCAACTCCCATAAGTGCCTTGACAAGGCAAGCCCAGGGTTTCAAACCAGTGACCTCAGCGTTCCAGGTCGACGCTTTATCCCACTGCGCCACCACAGGTCAGGCTCGATAAGTCATCCTGGAAAAGAATGTATCAGCCATCCTTGTCTTTCCTCCTAGAAAAGAGCGTCCATACTTGTCCTTCATTAGAGGGCCTAGCGCCTCACAACTCATCTCAGTTGATTGCGGAGTCAACGGAGAAAAATGTTAACTGGGTCAGCATAAAACTTGAAAGGAAAGAAAATGTGAGTTGGGCTTAGGTTTGGGAGAGGAGCAAAGCATAATCAAGAAAAATCCACATGATTTTTTATATGCTTTTTTTTTTCTCCTCGCTTTGTAGCTAAGCAACTTGGCAGTCTATATGTATTTTTCTACTCTGCCTCAACTGTCTGTTTGTAGGCGGTGAGGAGGGACTGACAGTGAGACAATAACAGCAAACATTTATTGTTCTCCTAACAAGCATCAGACGCTACTACACCAAGAACTTTCCATGTTTCACTTCGATAACAAGCCAGTGGATCTGGTACTACTGGTATTCCCACTTAGCAGATGGGCTTACTGAGGCCCCGAGAGATCGCACAGGTAGTAATGGTAGGCCTGGGATTTGAAGGCTGCCGCCAAAGCTGCTCTCTTACACCTGTGTCCCTGTACTTAGAGCTGTCATCTGCTGTCCCAGTGCTGAGGTATTTGGGGCCTCTCTGATTTCCTCAGCTATTCTTGACAAGTCTTTTCCTTTCCTCTTTTTTATTCCTTTTCTTTGCCTCTTCCTGCCGTGTGGTCACCTCCGGATGCCAGCAGGGCAGTCAAGGAGAGAGAGATCTTTCTGTCTATAAATACAAGCTGGAGGTCTGACTCTCCATCAATAAGTCTCGGTCAGCCTCCCTGTCGTCCACCTCCTCCTGCCCTGATCTCCTCCAGCCCCCCCTCACCCTCACCATCCTCTTCAAATTCCCTGCCATCCCCCCACCACCTTGCTCTCTATCTGGAATCCGAAGATGTGAGGGCTAGTAATAGAGTGTCAGCGGAAGTAATTGATTCCTCACACAGAGAGAATTCTCCTGCCTTTAGTGTCAATGGAGCTGAACCAGAGTCTTGGAGGGTGAGCGAGACATGTAAACAGTCCATGGCTGAGCTGTCAGGGCAAAGCCAGACACACCAGAGAGCGAGCAAGAGGGAGAACGGTGGAACAAATAATTGTTTTATTGAAAAGGAAAAAAGTAAATAATTTTTCAGCCCAGGCATTGGTGGTTTGAAAGGGATGGTTGAGTGCTGGGAGCAGAAGGGAACCTGATGCAGGTTTTCATGGAAGAGTTTTTCTTTGTCTCCAGGCAGGAGGTTTTGTCCCCACCTCACCCTCCCTTCTCCCATTATCATCATTATTATCATTAAAATAATTACCGTAACAATTACAGTTGATGAGACCTCAGGTTTACAGAGCACCTTTCATCTAAGAGTTCAAAGTGATTTGTCTATGTGTCATCCCTTTGAGAGTGGTAGGAGGGTAAGAGTATGATGAGTATTATTAATTTCTTTTTCTTTCTGTTTTGTCTGCTGGGAAACTGAGGTCCGAGCTGATACAGGATTTAAGCCAAGCCTCAGGGCAGGCTGCAGGGTTAAGTGCTGGGGTAGACTCCTCTTCTGGGGGTCTCTACTGCCCACCAGGGCCCTGACCCTCCTGGGGCTGGCCAGCCAGCAGTTCTGCACACAAAGCAAACGGCACAACACCATGACTGTGGGATAAATAAAGGTCCCTCGAGGTCTGACTCACACTGTTCCCTTCCTGTGAGGAGACTTCCTGCAATCTGGTTCCCTTTCTTGTAGAAGCTGGTGTTCTTTCTAGACATATTTCCTCCTGGTCCACTGGAGCCTCCAGCCGAGAGCACCCAGCATTCCAGACCGTTCGTTTGCTGCTTTCACCTGCAGCCGACACCTGTCAGTTCCTTCATGTGCAGGGGCGGGTGCTTTCCCAGGCAGTGAGAGGACAGGACTGCTGCTGCCCCAAGAGCTGCCGCGGCGCCTGCTGAGCGCAGCCATCGAAGAAATCAGCAAGCAAGTTGCCATCCGAGAGGCGGAAGGCTTTTGAGAGGCGGAAGGCGGTCCAGCTGACTGGCCGCTGAGTGCTATATTCAGAATCTCCACCCTGGCATGGCAGCAGCCTCTTCCTGCTCGGACATTAGTGCAGGCCCATCATTTCCACACCGTGTTGCTTTTTGCACAGCAGTGACAACTTTGCCCCTGGAGCCAGGAGAAGCTCTGAGCTCTGTAACCTGAAGCTCCGAGTGAGTGAAGATACAAACAAGGACAGGGCACAGCACATTGGCCACCTACTCCCAAATTGTCCCCTGCTTAGATTTCTACGTGGCACATTTTTTCGGACAAATTTTAAGTTTTCCGAATTTTCTTATGATGCCTGGATTCCAGCAATGGGGGAAAGAAAAATGACCGGGAAGCTCAATCCCTGGATAACAGTCAATGACGTCTTTGAGGCCATGACTGATTCCCTCGTGCCCAGCAGACTCCTGGTTTGCGAACAGCTGGGGAGGTTCTGATTCGCTCTCACAATTAGACTCTCTGGGAGCCGGGGTTAGTGAGCACCTGTCCGGGGGGAGCCTTTTACCCAGCCAAGTGCAAGGACGCTGCCCGCACACCAGGCCCAGGGCGATGTGCTCTGATTTCTCCTCAGTGGGTACCGGTCACTCTCTGCCCCTTTGGGTCAGCTCCCAGAGGCACAGAGCCATGATCCCTGTCCCCATTTATGAGGCGAGGCAAACTGAGGCATATGCAAGCATGATTGACTGTGGCTAGCCAGGACGAGGTAGGGCAGTGGTTTTCAACTACCAGTCCTCGGACCGGTACCGGTCCACCAGAAATTTCCTGCCAGCATCAGGGTGGTTAGCTCTTTCACAGACCAGCACAAGTCCACAGACTGGTGGTTGAAAGTCACCGAGGGAGAGAATCTCTGGTCCTGCTGGGGTTCACCGTTGAGTCCGACGCCAGCCTGCTGGTAAATGGACATAAACTGTGTGCTGTTCTTACCTACTTACCTCTCTGGTGTTGTGACAGAATACTAGCAAGGGGCTGGCCCAGCTCACTGAGGTGGGGAGGACTTTACAGCAGACAGAAGAAAGACCCCAGCAGTCACCCTGAAAACAGCCTACCCAAAAGCCTTAAACTTCCCCATTGGCACCGGGTGCGTAGAAAATCATTTCTTATATAAGCAAACACTGGCCATCCAAGCTGGCCTCCAGAGCGCTTGCTGGTCCAGGAATGGAGAGATCTGTGGCCACGCGGCCTCAGGAATGTGCCGTGCTGGGGAGCCAGGTCCGTGCGGGAAGCGGCGTTCGGCCAGAGGGTCAGGGGAGAGGCGCTGGAGCTTTGTTGTGTGCCCTCCATTCTCTGAGAGTTCATCCGCAGTGACACTTATCAGACACCCTGTCTGGAGCGGCCTCCTTCCTCACGTTGCGCGGCGTTCTTGGCAGCCCTGCTCTGTCAGGAACAATGAGCTCGGCAGGGCCCTCTCCATCATCCCAGGGCTTCTGCGGAAAAACAACCAGCAATTAAAAATAGATGTTATTTGTAGTTTCCATACTCTTGCCTTCAAGGCTTTTTGGAATAATTCCTTCAGTTTGTTTTGGGTTGTTCTCTTCGCATACTTCCTTTGCTGGGTGGTCAGATTTCCTCCCTTCGCGAGAGCCACGGTGACCCTGGCTGCAAGGGGGTTGTGAATAAACTCAAAATATCAGAGATTTGTGGTGGGAAGAAGTGAAAGGAAGAAAATGGAGCTGCTAACGGCCACTACTAAAAAAAACAACTGGCACCACTGCAAATACACAAACAAATGTCGAGTCTTGGCACTGTTAGTGTCCGTGGAGTTAGATAACAAATGATAATAAGTTAGAAAACTGATTACAATAATAATGTAGGAAGAGCGATAATAGTTTGACATCTACTTATTGAGCACCTACTATGTGCCAGGCACTGTGCTGAACTGTCTCTGTACATTAGCTCAGCAAACAGAGAGAAGTTGAGTACCTTGCTGTTTGGAACCTGGCAAATGGGAGAACGAGTGGTTTTGAACTCAGCGTGGCAGGCTGGTTCCAGTGCCTGGGCTCAGAACCACAAGATAGAAGTGAAACCTCAAAAACGCAAGTGACTGAAGCACTACTGACGGATTTCTATAGGAGGAGGATTCTTAGAAACCACCCTCCCCAGCACCCAAGTTGTGGGGCATTGGGTCTCCCTCTAACTTTTGATTTTTCATTTCATCATCACGTGTTTGGTTTCCAAAGGGTCATGTGTATGTCACGCTCCTCTCCACCAAGTAAGTCTACCATTCTACTTGGTAAAACGCAGGCAATGTCTCCCAGGCAGGTTCTAAGGCATCTAACATTATCTTGGGCCTGAATGTATCTTTGCAATCCTTCCAACCATCCCATGAGGTGGGGACTGTTATTTCCATTTTTATAGATGAAGAAACTGAGGCTCAGGGAAGATAAATGCATAAATGCGCTGCCTGTCGTCATGCCACTAGTGAGAGAGAAACTATAGATGGGTCTATCTACAGCGCTCATGCACTGTACTTCCCAGAATACACACACCCTTATAGACGGATGTGTTTCTGTATAAGAATAATTTAAGATTTATTTTGTTATAGACCCCTTTTCTATGGAAAGGTACACTTACGTAAACACACAACGTTTCTGCCTGAGATTACAAGGTTTCCCAACCTACTGAAACTCATCTGTGGGCCTACTAAAAACCCTTGGGCTTACAGATCTGTGCTCTAACAGCTTATAAATACACAGGATACTATTTTCTCACTCGATGGGCCATATGTTCACATATGGGTATATATGTGCATATAAAAATACTTCACTTACAAAAATTAATAACACTTGCATGTTAGATTTCTACTGGGTGAGTCTTGAAACCATGAATCCCCAATCTGCTCACTGCTTCTATTGGTGATTTGTCTGCTAATTTTGGCAAGTCCTATAGGCTTTGTTTAAACAAAATAGCTAAATAGAAAGAGCAAGATTCTCTAAATGAGACCAAGCGGTTTCTTTGCCCTTGGTGCCTTCTAACATCGTTGTGCCCTGCTAACCTGGTATTCCCTCTGCTCTCAGATACTCATTCAGCACTGAGGCAAAGGGCCAGCGGTGAGGTCTGTGTGCCCTGGAGTTAGACTGGCTAGGTTCAAAGCCTACCTCTGACTTTTCCTTGTCGTAGGACTTTGGGCAGGTCACTTAACCTTTTTTGAGCCTTCCTATCAGCATCTGCAGATGAATGGTCATTGGAACAGGGCATTGGTGGGCATTCAATGAGGATTGCATGAAATAGTATCTAAACTGAGCGCCTAGCACATAGTAAGTGCTCAGGAAATGGGAGCTCTTCCCATTGATATACCAGCTTCTTATCAAGTGAGTGGTACCAATGAAAAGGAGAAATTCAGGGAAATGAAATTGGCTTCTTTAAAAATTCCACCTGATTTGTCCATAAAAGTTGGATGTCCCTACTGACCCTGAGGCACAGGCGACCTGACTTTGGGCCCGAAGTGACCAGAGACCTCAGCATTGTACACAACCTGTCCACTAAAACCTCTTTGTGTCTCGGGCAGCTTCTTCCTTGGGGAGTTACATATGACAGTTGTTTGTCCTCCTATTTTCCCTGCAAGTTTTAGTGTAAGGATTAATAAGACAGTGTTTGTAGATGTCTTTGAGCTTCCTGGAAGAAAGACACTCCAGGAGGTGATAAATTCTCTGGCCTGGATAATCTACTCATAAAATATGGAACTTTGAAAGTGTGTGAAGAATCTCAAATCACTTTGACAGCATTTTAATTATAGTTGATTTGTTTGCCGCTAATAGTGCAAATGCTGTCAGCATGATTTGAGATGTTTCTTCCACTTGAAATATTATATTTTGTGTTTTTGAGTCACAAGGCAGCATTTTGGTTTCCAGATACAACCAGAATAGCTCAGAGAATGTGCTGGAACACAAAGGCAGAGAGTATAAAATGGACTAAACTTTAAATTTCTTGTAAAGTGTCACCACAGAGTTCATTCTTCTGAACATGTAACCCAACCTCAAGTCCCTCATTCATGTAGTCACTCAACAGTAAGTTAGCGAGCCCTCCTGTGTGCAATGTACCAGACAAGTATTACAAAGTCAGCAGTGAAAAGGCAAGGCCTTTGCCCTCGTGGTACTATCTAGTGTGGGTACAGACTCGAAACAAATATTTTTGAAGATTATGAAGATGGCTATGAAGGCACTAAGAGGGTGGTGAAGCAGAGAATAAGGGCATGCCATCTGAAATAGAGCGGGCAGGGCACAGGGCACGGCAGGTTTCTCCGAGGAGGGGCCACTTGCACTGAGAAGAATGAGAAGGTACCCGCCAATAGAAAAGGCTAACGGTATTGTAGGCAGAGGGAAGAGCAAGTGCAAAGGCCCAGAGGCTGGAGAAACCATGTCATGTACCAAATGTGATGTCTTGACCGTTTTGTGATATAATTAGCATGAAGGGAGGCGTTGCCTGGTTGGTCGAGGTTATGGCTTCAGGACTGGGTGGGGCACAGTTCTGATGTGTAAACTAAATCCCAGAGGATGGGCACAGCATTTTTCCTCAGAGCCCCAGGTACTCACTCACCTGTGATATAGAAATCCCCACATAGGGTGGACGCTGGGAGGGGCTAGACATCATTGTGCCCCACTAGAAGGGCCTCAGTGTGCTGACTCTTCCCTCACGGGCTGGTTTGGCCAGCCTTTGGTGGCTTGCTGGGAAGTGTCAAGTGTGGACAGAGTCATGGAGACCAGAAAGCCTTTCTTCATGTTTGCCTAGTGATGAGAGGAAGAGATGCGATTGTTGCTTTTTCATATCTCTCCCGTGGACTCTTAAAATTAATTCCACTGTCAAGATTCCAACGCCCCAAATGTGGGTTTGGGGAGAGAAACTAAGACTTTGAAGTCAAGAAGGAAAGTACAAAAAGCATTCTCTAGACAAATGCTGAACATGCAGGTGTCAGATCTATGAGGAGAAAAGAAAAAAGGCACTTGGGGAACATTTTAGAGACCAAAAAAAAAAAAAGAACCAGGGAGTAGAGAAGCTGCTTCAGCTTCAGAATGTAAATAAATAAATAAGATACTAAAAGGTAGCATTAAAGCGTTAAAAGGAGTTTTTTCACTTAAGGGAGATTATGAATAATGAAATGCAAACACGATGGTTCATATGTCCATTAGCTGGTTTGTGTGTCCTTCCAGAAAATGAATGGTGGTGTTTTAAGAAGAACAGCTGTTCAGGTTATCCTCCTGGACTGTTCAGGGGTGAGCCCTGACTTTGTGCCCAGATTCCTTTACCAAACAAACGCTGGATCTTATATGCTAGACGCAGAGCCCAAATTTATTCCTAGGCCACAAACTTCCTAAGCTACTGCGTGCTTTCACAAATGAGCCTGACAACACTGAAATTTCTGAGATTTACTCCAGCTGTGGCAAATCCCTAATAAAAAAAATTTCCCCAAATGAGTCAGTCACACAGGAGGTAAATGAGACATTCTGTGTGAAGTCAGCGTGTCACTTGGAGTGTGCCTTGTCTAGGAAAAGCCCAGCCAGAGAGGGCTTGTCCACAGGGCAGAACCTAGTCACTGGAGGGAGGGGAGATTTTCCCACCAAATAATAACTCTAGGTAGCTTTCCCCGCAAGCAAAGTTGACAGGAAAAGCCAGCTTTCCTAATCTCAACTCAGGGCTGATTATTTGTTTCACAGAGGATTTGCCAGAGCGACCCTTTAAATAACAAGCTCAGAGAGAAAATTTATAATACTCTCGACTTATATGAAAACGTTTTTCCAGAGTGCATCTCTTCACTCTGTGTGGATGCGGATGTGTTGGAATGCATGTGTAGCTGTCAGCATCCCGCAGAGGGGTGTGGGACCATGTATCCACTGGGGACGTTGAGGCCAGCCTGTAGCGGTGGCCCTGGGGGCCAGCCCTGCTTCCTCGCGGATTCTGCTGACCCCTTAAATGGCTTCTGATGAAGGAGCCAGCAGGATGTCGGGCCTCTCTTTGTTCTTTCTGGAGAAATGAGCACCGCAAAGACTGGAGTTGTCTGGTGGTCTTCATAGAAACATTTGTAAGTGCTGGCTGAGCATGGGTCATGTCCTTGGCTCTGTTCTAGGGGCCCCCACGGGCTGTGTCCTATTCAGTCCTCACTGCAGGTCTGTGAGATGGAAGAGGAGGAGGAGGAAGATGATATTTATCTTTTCATCTGCTAAATGATGAAAGCGGGTTCTTCTTCCAGCTCTTCTACTTTGAAAAAAAAAACTGTGAATGGAAACAGTTTTATTTTATATATTTATAGTTTATTAGGGAAATGTATGCTTCGTGTAAACAATTCAGATAATAGAACAAAGAAGAAAGTAAAAATTACCCATTATCCCACCACTCATCCGTCTCCCACTGTTAACATTTTAGCATACACTCTTCGGCGGCTTTTTATATATATATATATAATTATATGCAAGGAAATATATATACAGGGTAGGGAAAAGTAGGTTTACAGTTGTTCATATGGAAAATAATACAAAAGTTAATAAATGATAATACCAGAATAAACTCTGTGTTTTGTGTACTCACAACTGTAAACCTACTTTTGCCCCACCCTGTATATATGTACGCACGTTTTAAAACACATCTTTAAAAATAATCCACTTTTTTCAACTTGCCAATATATCATGAACTTTTTCCCCCGTAAAAACAAAGAATATAGACCCACAGCACTGCTTGCTCTAGCAGCGGAGTATTCTGTTTCATCCGTATTTCAGAACTGATGTACCTGTCCTCTGTCGGGCGTTTCCACACGATGCTGTTTGTAAACAGAGCATCTTTCCCCGTTCTGTACGCTGCTTCTCCTATGTCTGTGCACAGAGATCCACATACCTCTTTGCACCGTTGTCTGGTTGTTTTCTTAGGAAAATTCCCAGCAGCGAGATTGCTGGAGTAAAAGGTATGTTCGTGTTAACTTTCGTCACATGTTTGCCGAGACACCCTCCGAAACGTTTGCACAGACGTGCACTCCCACTCACACCACACCTCTCCCCCTCGCTCTGTCTCGGGGGGCAGGTCGCTTCCGCTCTGGGCTCAGCCTCTCACCTCTGAAATGGGTGTGAGAACAACAGGTCACAGATAAATAACATTTATCAAGCACACAGGGACGGCCAGGCTGTGTACTGACACGATCTATAGATGACGTTGGTCATTTAAACCTCACGACAACCCTAGGCAGAGGCGGATTGAACAGCGGGCGCACCCGGCGCGCACGCCCTGGGCCCCAACTTCTGAAGGGCTCCGCAAAACCCCAACTTGACACTCTTTTCTAATGTAAGGGGCTAAATAATTTCTTCTGCACCCAGGGCCTCAACCCCAGGAGAAAGGTTTTAATGTTTCTGTTTCACCTTTATCATCCCCGTTTCTGAGGCACCCAGTTAATAAAGCTGAGCTGGGATCCAGACCCAGCTGTGTCACTTCTGGCATGGGGCGGGGACTGTTTCTTACAGCGCCATGCACTTGCTGATCCAGGTACGCTGGGTAACATCTGCTGGAGGAACGCACGTGGCTTCTCCACCGCTGTGCGTGCCGGGGAACATCACCATTACTCAGCGGGGCGTGACCGGCCAGCAGTATCTACCTCGGTGTGGAAATAGTAAGGAGGGAATTTCCAGAAGCTTTGGGGAATTTCCTTTGAGAACCAACTAAGTGTCTTTTCACTTTTGTTTTAGAAGTGAGGAAGGGTGTTTTCAGAGTCAGCACCATCTCCCACACTGAAATCACGGCAGAACCCACTGAAGTCACGGCTCCTCCAGCCCCACTGCCTGTCTCAAGCTGTGGCCGCTGCTCCAGAGCTCCCCAGATGGCTCTGCCGTCACCTTCCCCAGACCTGACCAGCGTCTGTGTTTCTTCTGACTGTAGGATTCCAGCTCTCTGGGATCCAGGCATGAACTAATGCTGGTCCTCGCCCTCTGTACTCTCTTCGCCGGCCCGTTTATTTGGAAGTAGTTGAGCAATCTGGAACGCGGCTCCCAGGGGCTGGAGTGAGCCTCGGGAGACTCTGGCTCGAGCGGTCCACTTCTGCAGGCGGCCAGCCCACACAGACCCTGTGGGGGGCAGGCACATCCCAGGAGGGTAGCCTTTCCAGATCTTCTTAATAGAAAGAAAGAGATTTCTTCCATGATGTTTTACTAGGTTGCTCCAAAATAAAACAGGGATGGAGAGGGGGTGGGGTGGGGATAGTTTTCAGTAAAGAATGGAACTGTGACCAGCAAGGGGAAAGGAACTGGTGGGGAAATTTCACACCTCAGTAACTGGGACTCCAGAGAAGGAGCCCAGACAGGGCCCAGTGGATATCCCCAGAGCACACAGCAAGGCTGGCAGGCTGGCGATGTGTGTCTGCACAGACACAATGCTGCGGTATGTGTGCACCATCCTGTGAGCCTAGCCAGGGATGGCTTAGAGGTGGCTTTCCCCACCCGGGGCCAGTTTGATTGTGTTTGAAATGAGCTTGGGCCCTGGTGGTGTGTGTAGGGAGGGCAGCCCCTTCCGCCTCCTGCTGAGGCTAGGAGGTATGTGTTAGAGATGCGGGTCCCTGGGGATTCACCCAGCATGTTCGCTGGGAAAAAGGTTTTTATTGCCTTATCTAATATGATGCTCTTTCCTTTTAAAAATGTGTTGTTGACCAGACATTGCTGATGTGAACTTCACAGAGTCATCTCAGGGAGGGAGGTGACCCATCTTTGGGGAGTCTTTGTTATCAACAATTAAGATAAGAGAAGAGGGGATAACCTAAGAGAAAACTGAAATGTGGGGGAAGAAACAGGAAAATAAAAATATCTCTGGAAACATGCCCAGTGTGCCTGGCTTGGTGCTAGCACCACAGATATATATATATACACACACACACACACACAGAGATATATATATATACACACACAGATATATATATATATATATATATATATATATATATATAAATAAATTCCATTTCTATCCCAACCCTCTGAAGTGGGAATTTTCATCCTCATCTTACAGATGAAGAATGGATGCTCAAGTGGGTTAAGCAACTTGCCATGATGCCCAACTAAGAAGAAGACCAAGGTTCAGAGAGATCATAATGGAAATAAAAATGGTGCTACAGAAGGAAGAACAGAATGTTTTTTGAAATATTTAATAGACTGTTGCTACTGCTCTTATGTGGGCAAGAGATAAGGCCTTAAAATCTAGCTATCTGCTGAGGTGCTCCGTTCTCTCTGTGGCTTTAGTAAAGCAACACAACTTCCTACATCTGTGTTTGACGGGCCTGCAAGTGAACAGAAGTAACACCCAGGTGTCTAGAAAGTCTGAAACACCCAGGTGACTAGAAAGGAGAGCGCAGGAGCTGGAATGAGACAAGGGGTCCTTTTCATTTCCTTAGCGGGATCTTTTCTCATATGTGCCCCTCCGTATGCCATCCTCACCTAGGTATGACTTCATCGAGATCCGGGATGGGGACAGTGAAGCCGCCGACCTCCTGGGGAAGCACTGTGGGAACATCGCCCCTCCCACCATCATCTCCTCCGGCTCCGTCCTCTACATCAAGTTCACCTCCGACTACGCCCGGCAGGGCGCCGGCTTCTCTCTGCGCTACGAGATCTTCAAGACAGGTCAGTGTGGTCACAGGTGGGAAACCAGGAGCTGGGCCTCTAAGAGAAGAGGGGACGCGGCCATCTGTGTCTGGCCATGGGGCACTGTGTCCGGGACCTGTGTAGCAGTCTTGAGTTCGTAGACAAGTTGATGGAGGAAAGAGAGGTTCCAAGTGAACCTGGAGACAGCCCAAGATGAAAAGCCAGTTTAAGTTATCATCCAACGTGAGAGGGCGAATGGCAGGGTTAGTACTGGGTGCTGCCTGACAGGCCGATAAACGTTGTTTGTGGCACCAAACCTGTGAAATATAATAGAAAAGCACTTTTGGAAAGAATCTGATTTTTCTGTGTTTTTAAAAATCACAGCAATCTTCATGGGGAAAAAGCAAACCTGTTGAACTTCTTAATTACTTCATGGCTTAATGTTGCCTTTATTTAGAATTACCTAGAGCAGGAGGACATAATCTTTTTTAGTGTTTAGAGTCCCTACAGATCTCCTTGTGAGCGGCCCACTCCAGTGGGGTCATGCAGTAGCTTTTAAATTCCGATACGGCTCCTAGAAGTTCTCCTTGCCGATCCATTGTACCACTTCTACACATTGAACCCCACTTCCTAAATGCCAGTGAGGCTGATCCCCTGGAAAGCAATAGAAAAAAATGGGAGAAAAAGAGGAGGCAGAGAATGCCCCATGTCGGATCAACTGCTTCCTTTCCCCCTTATATCACTTTGGGCCCAGAGATTTTGGGCTAGTGCTCATTTCCATAACTGGGTAGAACCAGCTTTCATTCACGAGACGCTGGTTCATCTACACGGAAGCACTCTTCCCTTCGATATGTGAGCTCATTATCTCGAGACCCAGTGAAGCTGATCCTGCAGCTCTCCCCTCTCCCTTGGCCCCGCGCCACCCCCTAAGAGGCTCCTGCCCCGTTCAACAAGTGTGTTCCCCTCTCCAGCCTGAGTTCTGCAACTTGTGGACGGAGCCTGCTGAAAGGGGAGGCCTTTCATCGGGAGGCCCAAGTCCGGCGCCTGTTGAGTTCAGTGTGAGGGGAGCTATTCATATATATTTTCTTTTTCACTAAACAGTTCTTGAAAGGAAGTGGTAGCTGCTGAAAGCACTTTTTATATCCACTCTGTCTAAATATTTGTCATATTTGTCTGCCCGAGAACAAGAACGTAGAGTCCAGCGAAGGCTTGGGGCCGAGGAAGCTGTGTGACAAACTCGAGTGGGGACCCAGACTGTCCCGGGCACAGGTCCCAAGGAGGTCTGTCTGCTGAGGGGTCATCATGCTTCTCACTACATGAGGTCACAGGGACAATCTGTGTCCAACGGCTCGAGCCGAGTGGGAGGCTCCCGATCCACACTCCCTCGAGTCCTGTGCAGCATTCAGATTCCTGATGAAATGCTCATTGTACTATTTTCTTCCGGGAGCTGTGGGGAGAGAGGAGAAAAGGGAATAAAAGAGTGTTTGCCCTCTTCGAGTGAGGGGGGCAGGTGTGCAAACCCTCAGCACAGAACGGGTGCCTAGTAGATGTTGTTAGATGAATGTATGCAAATAGATATGTAAATTGAAAGAAAAACTATAATATGAAGCAGAATGAGTAAGCACTAAGGAAAGGTATGACTGACATGCTATGGTTATGAAAATGAGGGCTTCGTCCCGTGGCTTGGCAAGCAGAGAATCTGGGAAGTCTATTAGAGAGCAAGGTCCCCAGTGCTCCACTGCGCTGACCCTGAAGGGAAAACAGCTCCAAGCCAGGCCTTCCAGGGAGCTGACCGCAGGAAGTCAGCGGTAGGAGCCAGGACCACTCGAGCTCACCTCTGTTTTGTACCTCCTGACTTAGTACTTTGCAACAATGCTGCCGTATCCTCCAGAAAGCCACAGAAAATGTGAACCTTAACTCTACCCATCATGCTAATTTGAAGGGACAATGTTAAAAGATAAAACGCACCACAGGGTGTTCTAACACAGCACTGCTATTTTGAGGACAGGCTAAAGTAAGATTTCGCATGAGGCAGTAAGTCTGTGGACTTCCTAGAAACAATCGTGCCAGCCAAGAAGGTGGCCTGGGTGTGGAGAAATGGGGCAGCCTACTTTAAGGAGTGGCACTTTCTATACAAGGAAGAAGATTTGTGCAGTGGGAAGGATCCCCGCCCACAACAGCCATCCTTCTGGGGAGTATAAGAACGAAGGTGAGAGCCCAGTGGTTTCCCCAGGGCCACCCTAAACTTCCATCACACACTTTCCAAAGAGCAACTCTCAGCATGAAGGTCAACTCTGTAAAAAACACATATGGGGTGTGTGTGTGTGTGTGTGTGTATGTGTGTGTGTGCGCGCGCGTGCGCAAAATTCAACATTCTTCCAGGTCTCATGCCCTGCACTTATGGTTGGAGTCTTGAGAGAAAATACACCATTTACATCATCTGCAAAACATGAAAGAAATTCACAGGCATTCTAAAGAAATCCAAACAAACACAGCTATGTTTGCTGGTCAGATTCATAGAGAAAGAAGGGGGAATCGTAAACACAGATACGCAAATAACCATAGAGCGCTCTGGAAACCTTGACAACACATTGCCTTGGCAAGACGGCTGCGAAGTGAAACTGACAGACATAAACCCGCCACTTGGGTACAGGCAGGGGACCTGTGGCTGCAGAGGGAAGTTCATGTCTGCCCTGAGCGAAGTGGTTTATAAAAGAGTCTGTATATTACCAGACTGTCCACATATAAAAGGGTAAACCAAAACAACTCACACACTTCAAGGCTCTCAAATCACCAACTCATGAGCAGAAGAGGGAAAGGAATTTGAAAATAACTTAAAATATAGCTTTGGAGACTGAATCACTGGAAAATATGTTTTTTTGTTTGTTTGTTTTCTGATGCTCCTTGGACCAAAGTTCAAGCAAGATCAAGTTTTCTTTCCTGGTGCTCAGTGACATTTTAGGAACTGAAATCTCTAGTCACTCACAGACAGAGAAAGCCTGGAGAGCCCCCATTTCCCCACTCCCTGAATTGAAGAACTATATTTATATTCGGTAGTCAGACCAAGCTCGGCTTTGGATGAGTCCACCATCTTCAAAACAGCTTGATGCCTACAGATTCTCCTTCCCCTTGCAGGGCTGCTGGAAAATTTACAGTGGAAAAACATGGAGTGGGCATTCCTCATACCAGAATCCTTTGGTATGAAATTATTCACTAGGACCAAAATCCCCCAGCTTCTATGGACAATCTCAGCCCTGAGTAGACTTGAATATTTGTTGACCGAGCTATTATTTTTTTTAACCTTTAATCCTTTTAACACATTACAGAAAAGGATCTTGGATTAGGTAGGTATCTGTGAGACCCAAGTTTGGTCTCAAGGATGCTCACCCATTTCTGAGGTATCTTCTCCACATTTGATACTCAGCTGCCTGCTTTCTGACATTTAGACCGCAGATGAAACAGTGCGATGGTGCAATTGTAGACAAAGTCACAATTATAATGGATAAGTTTGATTTTTATGCCTAAAAAGGATAAAACTGTTCTTCTACCTAATTCAAAATAGGCCCATGCATCGCCATATGTCAGAGATAAACACATGCTTTTTTTTTTTTTGCCTTAAAGATGTCAGATTGAAAAATTCTGCCCAGTCAAATGCGGGGCCTCAGAACCCTGGCAGCTATGGGTACTGTAGAACCTCACATCCTCCGGGCCTCGCTCAGGCTTACTAGATGTCCATTGTGGAAGCCCCTGTCCCCATGGATGGGAGGGACCAAAGAAAGATTCCACCACAAACTCCCCATTCCCAGGAGGGTAAGGATTCCCCCTAGCCTTGGAAGGGAAGGACAGTAGAGCAAACTCCAGGAGGGAGTGTCAGGATGCCTTTTCCAGCTCTGTAAGCACGTTGCGAATAGAGTTAATTTACTCTGGCCAAGTGGCGCATATGAAGAAGGCTGCACGGCAGTCGTAAATGCTAACCTTTTCAGAGTTCCTCTCGGCCCCCTAAGACCTGCCAGCTGGCTTTGCTTTGCCAGACCGCCTCATTCCCAGTCACTGAGGAGGCCCTCAGGAGCTGAGGGCTTGATGGTTGACAAAGCGGGGGGGGGGGGGGGAACTCTGGATAACACATTGGGGGAGGCCGGCCAGCTCAGCTCCCTGGCCCTGGCTGCCCATGGGGCTGCCCCGCCCCTGAATGATGACAGGCAGAGCTGCTGCTGGGATGTGGCACATAGAGAGCCCCCAACAAATCGGGAAAGATTAGCTCTCGCCCCCGGTGCCTGGGATCCCCACCTGGCCAAAGCACAGTGCTGGGTAGAAGGGTGGAGGTGATGGATGGGTAGGTAGGGATATTGGAATTTCCTGCCTGATGCTAAAGAAAGCTTCAATTCCCCCTCCCCCGCTCATTTGCATGGCACCTTTTCCAAGTCAGACATTTGTGGCTTTCCAGAAAGCCATCATCAATAAAGAGACTCAGGGAGGGGCCTCTTCAGGGGCTGCGGATGAAGACGTTGCTGCGGGCTAAGATCAGCGTATTGACACCGCATAGTTCTATTTCAATGGGATCCCCAGAGGATACTTCCTGCCAGTAAACACCTGGTTTATTAAGTATTTCTGTGTGGTTTTCTTTCTTCATACTTAGAGTGCCTATTTATCCTCCTCATAAATCCTGCTACCTTTTTAAATTTTAAAATCAGAATGTCGTGGAATCAATTCTAACTGTTCGGCATTGACATGCACGGTGTTAACTTGTATCACACTCCCTGCTCGTTCTGTGCATCTCAGGGGCCCATGGTCTGGGCTGCAGTGTCCTGAGGCGGTCCCTGGGCCTCTCCTGGCAAATGGTGGCGGGGAATAAAATACACGAGGGCTCTTTTAATGTGACTCCACCTAGAGGCATTAAGAGATACAGAGCCTGTAATCCTTTTACAGCTCCTGCTGCCCTCCAAGCCTGCACCAGGATGTGAATGTGTGCCGCATGTTATTAGCACGCCTCCGTTAGTCCCAGGAAAGCAGGCGCAGACGCTTAGGAGAGAGAAACAGGCCATGCCCACCAGAAAAGGACCAGAAGCCTTTCCAAATGTCAATACACTGCTGCATTTTTCCAAACTTGCTGCTGGAGCGGCCTTTAACATCCCCAACGCCCTGCTGTGATCCACCGGCTACAAACGTCGATTGTTAATTGTCTGGCCACTACAGAGCAGCTCGTTTTAATATAGTCATGACATGAATGAGACCCGAGCTCCCCTTTGCCCCTCCCCTGAGGCACCTTGGATCTTGGAGGGAGAAGGGGGCACTTAGTTGGCTCTGGTACAATAGAGGCTGTGTTGAGGTCAGCAATAAATAAGGGGTAACATTGTTTGCCCGGCTGGCAATCAGCAAGCCTTCCTTAAGGATTGAAATAACTTACATTTCTGGAGCAAGCAGCTGAGTAATTGAGAAAGAAGACTCTGTTCCTCTTTTCAAGAGAATCTCTCTCTCTCTCTCTCTCTCTCTCTTTCTCTTTCTCACTCTCTTACTCCTTTCTAGCCCCCTCCCCCCAGTTCCTCAATTGCTGTTCTTCCTCTAAGATATAGAGCAAGCCAGCTCTGCCTCCCTGATCTCTCTCTTAAGAGGGTCTGGCTTAAGGGCTTGAAATGCGAATATGAAGAGCGTGTTGCTTCAAGGCCACTCCAGTGGAAACAAAAATCTCATGAGTAGGGGGATTTGGGCCCAAACATTTAAATAACCCACGCGACAGAGGCAGCCCAGAAAGGCGTCTTCCGCTTTCTTAGTGCTATGTTCTCTTTCCTGTGCAGGCTCCGAAGATTGTTCGAAAAACTTCACGAGCCCCAACGGGACCATCGAATCCCCTGGGTTCCCCGAGAAGTACCCGCACAACTTGGACTGCACCTTTACCATCCTGGCCAAACCCAAGATGGAGATCGTCCTGCAGTTCCTGACCTTTGACCTAGAGCATGACCCCTTGCAGGTGGGAGAGGGAGACTGCAAATACGACTGGCTGGACATCTGGGACGGTATTCCGAATGGTGAGCATTGTCGCTGTCACCAGGCACTTTTCAACACTCTTTTCCTTTGCTTGTTGATTGCTTTAGTAACCATTTAAAAAGAGAACCAAGACTTCAGGGCTCCTGAGGGTTTGTCTATGACCCATGATGACTTTGCTTTTTTATCCTTCACCAAGGATGATATCAGGGACATTGCAGAAGGGCAGTTTCCTTTCTTGGAGATATTTACTTGGAGAAAGATAGGAAAAGACTGAGTAGATACTTGGATGAGGATGCGAAAAATGATAAGTAATGTTCTTTTCTGCTCCAGGTTGTCAGAATTTCCATTGAAAATGACTCGGTGGACACCTTCTATGTCCAAATAGGACTCTAGAGCCATATTGATGAGGTTTAAATACTGGTTCTGCTTATTAGCACCTCTGCAACCTTGGGCAAGTTACTAGCCTGCCTGTCTTATCTGTACAAATAAACTGCCGGCATCATCATTATTATTACTATAATTTCATTATTATTACTATATTCAAAGATGTCAAAAAGGTGCATCACCCAAGGCCAAGAGGAACCAGGAACCAGTACTTCGTATAGCCGATATCGGCTGGGAAACCAGCCTTTCGCTTTGGTAGCCATCCTACGTATTTTGCCCTGTAACAGAGAGTTGACAGCTAAGCAATTTCATTTCCTGAAAAAAAAACATAAGATTTAGTCATAAAACTTGGGTTCAAGTCCAGCTCTGTGATTTCCTGGCTGTTTGAACAATGAAAAATCATATGACCTCTCTGAACCTCAGTTTCTTCTTCTGTAGAGCAGGCGTTATAATCCTTTTGCAGCCCATCTGCCAAGGCTGGGAGAGCAGGAGGAGGCCAGGCCAGTGAAAGCACTCTATAATGGGCAAGAAAAATATTAGACATTGTTTCTAAAACATATCTTCGGTTGTCCTTTTATACCAAGGCATACAAAGCAATGCTCTGTCTAATGACTTGTAATTGTGGGATGGGAGAATGTATTGAAAATGGCGTTTGACATTTCCATATCTACTGACCTCTCTTTGTCCTGCATATCCAGTTGGTCCCCTGATTGGCAAGTACTGTGGGACCAAAACACCCTCTGAACTCCGTTCGTCGACTGGGATCCTCTCTCTGACCTTTCATACAGACATGGCGGTGGCCAAGGATGGCTTCTCTGCACGTTACTACCTGGTCCACCAAGAACCACTAGAGAGTGAGTTGACTGGTTGGTTGGGAACCTCTGTCCTGTCCTTCCTTCTGAGCTGCGAGGGTGTGCTGACCTCTCTGAGTCCAGGGGCCCGATGGGAAATCTACAGAATTTGCAATGGCATCTGAGTTCTGAGAATGAGAGCTGTATCCTCTTGTTAGGCAAAGATGAATAAATGTCAATCTGGGTGTTCATTTCTTTAAAAAAAAAAAAAAGTACATGTACCAAGAATTAGTTATTCCCAGGGAAAGTTAGGGACCATCGTGAGCCTCAGTTTTCTCATCCAGAGAGGTTGGTGGCATAAAGATTCCCCTTCCACCCCGTGCTGACATTTTTTTAGTCTGGGGCCATTTTTCTCCTTCTCCAAGCCTCAGTGGCCACTGTCAGAAAACAGCAATTTTAAGTCTTTATCTTTATATACTTTGACATCAACTATCTCTGGCCCTGGGTAGAGTTTCTCTAAGTAGACAGGTGCACTGGTTGGCCTCTCACTACACGCGTCCTGTAACCACAGCTTGGTGAACTTCTGTGAAGGGCCAGGTGCTGTACAGAGCACCGGAAGCACGGCTCCGCCCAGCGTCCAGGGAACTGGCCAGCTAGGCCATCAGCCTCTTGCCCTGAGTCACATCTTCATATCAGCACCTCTTGAATGACAGATGCTTCAAATGTGCTTCCAATTTCCACTTAGAAACCCAAATCATAACTTTCAAAATGAAAGGAGTACTTTAAGGTTGAGGAGAGCTGAGGCCCCCTGCCATGGTTGTAGACAGCATACCACATGCTTACCTAGAGACAGGGCAGGCCAACCTGCTGGAAAGTTGATGAATTTTATTCTGGTTTTTGTTTTTTTTTAAGAGCTCATGAATATTGATGACAAGAAAATAGTATTTCAAACTGCCCCAAGTTCTGCAAATGGAGAGGGCAATCACAATGCTAAAGAATAGGTTTGATACATAAAAAGATCTCTGGTCCTTGTCAGACACAGGCACACACAGTTATTGACCAGTGTCAGCAGTATCCATGAAATGGGCAACAATTAAACTGATGGCAGAAGGTCAGAGTAAGTGAATTCTGGGTCCATTTGCCCAGACAGGTATAGAGTGACATGTGCTTATAGAGAGGTCTCCCAAAGACAGGCATTTATTGCTTTGTGATGTCTGCCTTCTGTGCTAGAACTCATGAGACACTAGAGGGAAAGAAAAAAAGCAGCGTAAGTGCCTCCTGGGTGTTTATTAATAAAGCAGGCTTTCCACAATGGATCAGCCCACCCAAATTGCCACAAGTCTACCACACGTGTACCCGTGTTTCAGTAACGGTGCATCTGGCGTCTGTGAGCATCTGTAGCCTGCAGCACTAACAGTTCTTGTGCTTTGGGTTGTATTTTTAATTTGTATAATGATTCTTATTTACCCACAGCCTGATTTCTTTTAGGTCCAATTCTTTGTTTTAGACCCAGAGGGGTTGTCAAGCTCTATGACTTGGTGTGGTTGTTTTTTAAAATGTGAGTGTATAATTAGGTCTTTAAGATGAGAGAGTGCCTGCAAGGACTTGTCCCTAGAAGGGAAGAGTGTTTTGAGAGTCTCAGGGGCATGAGGTAGAGATATCTAACTCCGCACTTGACCATCTCGTTTCCCCAGACTTTCAGTGCAATGTCCCTCTGGGAATGGAGTCTGGCAGGATTGCTAATGAACAGATCAGCGCATCATCTACCTACTCTGACGGGAGGTGGAGACCTCAGCAGAGCCGGCTCCACGGTGATGACAATGGCTGGACACCCAACTTGGATTCCAGCAAGGAGTATCTCCAGGTACTTACTCTGATATCAGAGGCTGTGCAGGGTATGTGTGTACTGGTGGGCAAGAGGGGCGGTCCTGGGCTAGAGCGGACAGAGGGCACAAAGAAAATAAACACGGCGTACCTGGGAACTCCGTTCATCCACCCATCCAAACAGACCCGTATGCCAGACACAGATAGGCTGCCCTGAGTGCTGGGATAAAATGACAAGTAAGATGGACACACTGCCCCTGCTCTCGTGAAGATGACCGGGCCTTGAGGAAGTTGTTTGGCCAGGATGCTCTTTGGCCTATTACTGTAGACATCCAACAGTCTATGAACAGTTTCAGATTTCCAGATCTTTCTCATTCTTGGCACAGGGAGGCATCAGAAGTTCGATGGGGGTGGGAGGGTGGCGAGCACTTTCCTAAGGGCAGGCTGGTTGAGTTGCTAGCTGAGCATGGCAGCTTCGCACCGTCTTCGCTATCTGGAGGGAGCCCCGCCAGGAAGGGTTTGCACGTAGCAATCAGAGGAACACATGGGGAAAATGTCAGCGCCGGGAAGGAAGCTCTGGGCGCCCAGATGCTCTGCAGCATCTTTTCAGACTATTGTTTGCTTTCCTTCTGAATAAGACTTGCAGTCATGTTGAGTAATCCTCCCTTGCGTGACAGACTGGTCCAACTCGCATCCCCAGGGAAGAGCAAGCTTCTCATTCTACACGAGCACAGTCACTTATGACACCAGGCAGACAGCCTTGTGACCCACTGACAAGCCTGTCTTAGCTCCGATGCCACATGGTGACCTCTCCTCTGAGAAGGACATTGCAGAGCAGACAGTGGGAAAAGGAGAAGGACCACTTAGCAGCTTCCAGGGAGGTTCTCACAGCACAACCTGGAAGCCACTTGTCACTGTCTACCCTCTGCCTCTCTAAAAATTCTTCTCACCCTGCAAAGCTTCCAGAAAGTTCTCCCTTGTATCAGGCACCCCACTGATTATATACCCTTGTTCTTGGTCCTTGATCACGTACTTGCTCTTATTGCTCTCTCTCCACCTGTTTGTCGAGCACATATCCAGCACTGGGTGCTGCTTTTGAATGCTTAATAGTGCTGAGTGCATATTAAGAGCCAATAAATGCTTGCTGCATCAAATTTAACCAGTGGGTGCCGGCTAAATTCTGATCACATGGAGGTTACCATTAAGAAACACTGGCCAGCAAAGGAATGACATCCAGGAGATTCCAAATGGGTCTGGTGTTGTGCGAGGAGAGGTGCCTCCAAATATTGGCCGTACTCCTTACCAAGCAAAAGGTCAGGACTCGGTGCATAAGCCTAATTGCTTGGGCAGACTCTGCATGCCCTTTGACCCCTTCCTGACCTGAGTGACTAAATATACAATGGCGTGAGGGACATAGGGAGGGGAGATGGCCCTGAGCTGAGACTTTTGCAACTAGGTCATCATAAGTGAATTGGGTTGAACTGGACGGGAGAGTGGAGTGGATTGGATTTAGCCATTGTTCCTTGAAAACAGAATCTGCTTTTGCTATCCAATGCCAGACGTGGTTTAGTAAGACGGGGTCATATTTCTAGCTCTTTAATGATTCCTTTAAGATAAACTTAATATTGTCCATTCAGATTTGCAAAAGAAGAGAATAAAAGAAAAATAATCAAGTTACAATTTCAAAGGTGTCCCATTTAGTGTCAAATAAGTTGAGTTTAACTGTCTAGTGGAATTGTAAATTGGTCCTTAATCACCAATACATCTGAGTAAATCACAGACAGAGGTTGTGAGACAAATATTAGAATTGTATCCTTTGAAGAAGAAGCGTGAGGCTGCCTTGTGTCAGGAGCCCTGGCCCCCTCACGTCCCCACCTCTCTTCCTCAGGTGGACCTCCGCTTTCTCACCGTGCTCACAGCCATCGCAACACAGGGGGCGATTTCCAGGGAAACCCAGAACGGCTACTATGTCAAGTCCTACAAACTGGAAGTCAGCACTAATGGTGAAGACTGGATGGTGTACCGACATGGCAAAAACCACAAGGTATACCCATTTCCCCTTCTCATAGGCACACTGGGACGGTGCAGGCTGGGTGGGACAAGAGGAGCTTCATCCAGACCCCACAGGGAAGGAGGCCTTGTTCAGTGCGGCTCACACAATGAATGGGGTCGTGGGAGATGCTGGCCTGGAAAATATTCTTTCTTATGCTAAAGTGATTAGAATATACCATTGCTCCAACAGTGTGGCTGCTAGAGGGAGGGAGGGAGGGAGAGAGAGAGAGAGAGAGACAGAGAGAAGGAAAGAGAGAGCTTGCAGAGTGCTCTCTGGCTGCAAATGAAGGGGAAAATGTGTTCCCAGTCTGCATCTTCCCACACGGGATGCACTGAGCATTTATGACCTGCGTCCCTTCCGCATGCTGGGTTAACAATCACAAAACCACATGCAATGGCAGTTCAGGAGTTACCGAGGTCGGGAAATGAAAGGGCACAATTCCTGGGAGGAAACCACGATGTCCCACAGAAGAAAGAAGACGACAAATAATGAGGAGAAATCCAGTTTGTCAGGGATAGCAGCTGACTGGCAGTCGTGCTTGGCAGGAGAGCCTCACATCGGTGTCTGCGGCTCCTGGAGGGGTGTCCGTCCAGGGGGGGATCCGTCCGGGGGGGGGGTCCGTCCGGGGGGGGGTGTCCGTCCGGGGGGGGGGTGAGGACGGGCTTTTGTTGTGCATACGGATGAATGTCTGGCACTCAGATTTCTCAAGACACATGGCATTCTGGAGGGAGACGGACCTGCGCTGGTGCCGGCAATGTGCTTGTGCCCTCTGTGTCTGGGGGGCTTATTGGAAATGGTTGGTGGTCTCACCTGAGCAGGGGGAGAGCTCCATTTGTCGCTGGCTGGCTCTCAGGTCTGGAGAGAGTGCTCAGTGCTCACCCTTCTCCGAAGAAAACTGGGGACAGAGGGAAAGGCTCTCTCCTCCAGTAGGGTTCCACCTCGCCCCTGGTCTGTTGGGTTGTGAATGATCAAATTGGGACACATGTCGCCAAACCTAGAGAGGCCGAAGATCTTTTCAAAACGGAGTCCTCTCAGCCCCTGTCGCTGACCCAAGGCAGCTTGCTCTTGCTGATGCAACGGGAAACCCTGGATCCAGAAAATCCCGAGCTGTAACATTGCCACTGTTTCACTGGGGAAACGTGAGTTTTTAAAGGAGAGGATTTTCTTTTTTTCTTAATTAAAATTGCCATAGTAACATGGCACCATTCATCTGAAAATCATGGCTTCTAGAGATTACTAGGTACCGACACATACACGCACAGATATTCCCCATTTCACAGATGAAGGTTGCGGACGAAAGGCTTCCTCACCCCGCCCTGTGGAACCGGGTCTAATTTCTCACTGGCTTTGTTTGTTCCAGAAAGAGTTGTCAAATCTCACTTGGAAATGGCTAGCCTGGGTTGGTGTTGGAGGGGCTGGGAGCACTGTGGACTGAGTCTTCACCCCTCTCCCACCTCCCGATTTTCATGCCTTCTTCCTCTGTCCACCCTTTTCATAAGAAACCGGTAGAACCTAGACGCTTAGCCAGGTAGGCCAGGGCCAGCCGCTGGCTGGGGGTGAGTCCTGGGGGAGTAGGGGGAGCTTCACCTGACCGTCTCCCTGGCCAGGCTCAATGACTAAGCAGTGCTGGCCAGAGGGATACTGTAGCATAAGCTGATTTTAAAAGCACGCAGATGGACCGGGATGCTATTTAAAACACCATTTGTAGGAAATCTGCTTTTGGAAATACCTTAGCGCTGCACATTTTGACAGAACACTGTCCTCCCTGGCTGTATCCCTGGTATTCGTTCTGCAGGGAAGATATTCCTGAGAAATTGAATTCTGCTTTCTGGGCTCCTTCAGGATCATTCTTCTCAACTTTTTCACATTGGATACACCATTCTCTCTCTTTCTCTTTCTCTTTTGCCTCCTCTTCCCACCCTTGGCTAAAAATTTCCCCTCAGTAGCCAAGGGCTAATTTTGTTTTTGTTTTGCTGTTCTTGTCCGGTTCTTTAGTGAATCAGTCCTGCCCACAGAAAGGCGCTGAGGCAGAGGAATAGCCCTGTCTCTCCCCATTAGAAATTCATCCTCTTGTTACTTAAAAAGAGGCAGGAGAATGCAAAGCCTGCCAATTAGGCATTGCCCCCTCCCCCACGCTCCTCGCCCCGCTGTGGGGTGCCAGGCGGACGGGGCAGACCCGCCGGGCCCTCTCTCCAAGGATGATCTCTGCTGCTCCTCCTTCATTGGCAGACCCACCTCCCAGACGTCTGCGTTTAATGGGCAGATGCCATACTGTTCGTGAGCCTCAGCGACGCTCTCTGGGCTGTTCGGGTTGAAATAGTCGAGTGAACCATGCCAAATAGATTTGTCAAGTCTGCTGCAGTTTGATTTGATGTCACTGAGGGGAGGCGGGGTGAGGAGGGGACTTGGGGGCAGTGGAGGGAGAGGCTTCGTCTATGCCATGCGCTACCGCTGAGCCTTTCTTTGTAGCCGCTGGATGGTGGGCGCCATGCCAAGCTAACTGGTGCTGAGTAGTGGGCTTGAAAGCAAAATTCAGACAGCAGGACCTGTGAGGAAAGCATAGCCAAGACGAGGGCCGCAGCCAGCTCCGCCCCGTGTAGAGGCAGCGGGTTCGCAGACGCAAACCAGCGCACAGGGTGTGAACAGGGGACGGTGACGTTTGGGGTGGAAGTGCGGGAACTTGATTTTATTCCCTGGTCACTGTCAACACCAATGCAATGCACCAAAGACCAGGGAATTGGGGAAATTGGAGAAAAAAAACAAGATTAATGAGCGCTCCAGGTGATGGGGGATAGCCGTGCTATTTCCTTGCAAAACACTATTTACAGTTTGGACCCGGGCTGGGCAAGGACTGGGCCTACAGGGGGAATGGCTCTCTTCATGTGGCCAGAAAGCGAGGAAAACTCAGAGACTCTCTTCCAGCCTCGCCCAGCCGGGGAGCAGCTTCTCCTTAGTGTCTTTCTATCCAACAGGTACTGGTGAGGTTGCCTAGGAAAAAGGCATTACACTTTCTCTGTGGGTGTTGCAAGCATCCTCCGGGCAAAACGCAGCACAATTATTCAGGCCATATGCACAGCACATTCCCGGATCCTTATCCAATTCCACATGCCATAAACGTGGAACCCACGACTTTCCTGTAGGGCAGGCCCTCCTTCTGCGTATTTACGGCATAACCACAAGGCAGAGAGCTCGTTCGCCGGATGGAGCCCATATCCAGCCCATGTGCTCCCTTAGATTATACAAATTGCTTCCCATAGATTTCCTCAGAAACCACAAGCAGAAAACGACTGCTTTTGGTTTCCCCAGCTGTATTAATAACACCCCAAACATAGACAGAGTGTTGTAAATACAATAGTAGAAGGTTCGTGGATGTGCCTGTAATTATAGGCACAATTGCACGCGCACACCCAGGGAGAGGCGTGGAGAGAGAGGGACCGGGGAGGCATGAGGCCTTGGCCATGTTCCTGTCCACCTCTGAGATGCTGGTTCCGTGAGTCCACACTGGAGGGAAAGAGCCCGAGACTGGTGTCAGGACAGGGGGACAGAGGCCTTTGCCCTTATATGTCTAAGCAAAAGCCCTTGTCTTCAGTTCTCCCTTATTTGGTGAATGTGGGTCTCTCTCTTGCTGACACAGCTCTGGTTACCTTGCTCTTAGTCACAGTACTGCTGGGCTCTTCTGATGTAGTTTAGAAGAAATTTTGGCTGAAAGAGAAAGTCAAGGGAGTGCTAAATATATCCTGATGACCACAATGGGGACGGGAGGGTGAGGACTGGGATGAGAAAAGGTTTTGGTCCAAAGTTTTTAGAATTACCCCGTAATGAGTGGCAGAAATATACTAAGCTCATCCTATTAACGTAATGATGACCTCCAGGGGGCTCAGAGAACCCTCAGGTACCAACTTACTCACTTCCGAATGTAACGGTGTTTCAAAGACTGTGGATTGGAGCTCTCCGAGACACGTACTTTGCCCCAGCGACATGGGAACCATCGGGTCCCTGTGGAAGGCACCTGGTCACCAGGCTCTGATTTCCAGGCGGGTGTTCTCCACAAACTGATTCATGCCTTGCTTGTCATCTTGCATCCAGAGGGAGATTGGCTTCCTAGATGTTCGGTCCAGAGGTTGAGAGGTGTGGATTTTCCTGGAGAACCTCTGTTATAGCAGAGAGAGATCTGAAGGCAAGTTGCGCTCGGACAGCACGGCCTAGAGTGCCAGGCTCAGCACTGCAGAGTCTGGGCTCTGTCCTAGAATCCTGAGGAGGCAGAGTTGAAAGAACTTGTTTTGCATTTGATTTGGCCACAACCCTTGAAACCAAACACCCTAAACTTCAAAAAATCCTCTGTCCTATATTTATTTTCTAAATTAAAACGAATCATTTTGAAAGCCATTTGAGAATTTTTAAACCTCTGTAAAAACCATCAGAAGACTGAGGAGGAGAGAGGATGGTGTCAGAAAACCAAACTCCCCCCCCCCCCCAAATCAGTTGGCTCATGGTTCTAACCACACTGTACCTATTCTTAGACAATGCGCTGTGTGACCTTGGAAATTTCTCTGAACTGCTCTGGGCCCCATTGTTTCCATCTGCCCAGATGGAATGGTGTCGCAGCTCCTGTTGGCAAAGCACCTTGGGATCTGTAGATGGAAAGCTCTCTGCCCATTATAATTAATGTATTAGACCCACAAAGCTCTTCTTGAGCTGAAGCAAGTTATCAATTTAAAAAGTAACAAGGCCCCATGGGATATATATCTGCTTCTTTTAAAATCAGAGGTCTGGAAGGGACCTGATAAGTCATCCAGACCTCTCCCTGCATCTGATGGGGCCTGCACTTGCGCCACCTGATAAACGTTACCTCTCTTAGCCTCATTCTTCTCTTAGGAGCGCAACCATTCTTCCAATTAATAATTTTGAGTTTTCCAAAAATACCTTTTATTTTTTTAAACCTCCTGGAGGATGGACTGACTTCCCCTTATCCTTTTTATTGTTGTAATTGTGTTTGTTGTATATGAGATTAGGGCAATGACTCAAACCATCGGCTAGGAGTGGACATCAGCCTTCAGAAGTCATGGACGTGATTGCATCGTCTCACCAGGGTTATGTGTGTTCAGAAGAGGGCTGGTGCCCTTTCCAAACTCAAGTCTCCCCCCAGTTTACCTGCCCCCCTCCATTATAACCGAGAAGGATCCAGGGCCCTAGGTAATTAAGTTTGTCCCTTATCCGTTTGCCACGGGATGAGCTCAGACCTTTAGCCTCTCCACTTAGGGAGCTCAAGGGAAGATGTCATTATACATCAGCTCGGAAACTCTTCTCCACCAGGCTTCCCATGGCTGCCTTCACCCAGCTCCCATGGGTGCTGCATCGTCTCTGGGAGCGGAGACCAGCCTCCCTGGTGCTTGCAGTCTTGATGCTGCATTCCCCGTGCTTCCCGGGTCACCGCTGTGCACGCGGGCCAGCAGCACCGAGCAGATCAGCAGGGCAAGGGGAAGGGCGGCGTGGTGTTGCGGGAGCTGGGAGGACGTGCTCTTCCTGCCCTAACCCTGGAGTCTCTCGTGCAGCAGGGCCAGCGCCTCCTCAGGGAGACTGTGGGGTCCTTGCTCTCGCCGTGTGCTGGGAGGACGTGCTCCTGCCAGCGCCCCCTCAGGGAGACTGTGGGGTCCTTGCTCTCGCCGTGTTCCTCAGGGAGACTGTGGGGTCCTTGCTCTCGCCGTGTTCCTCAGGGAGACTGTGGGGTCCTTGCTCTCGCCGTGTTCCTTCTCCGGGTTGCTGAGACTCCTCCCGGAGGAGGAACGCAGGTGGCAGATAAGCTCAGGGACCTCACTCCCTGTACTCTTCAGTTTCTCTTCTGCCCACCTGCGAGTTAAACAATGTGACCATGTCTGTTTTAGGAAGGTTGTCGGTGTGGAGGGCCCTTCCCGCCCATTTACAATGTCTGTTTCTCCTCCACCTTCCTGGGAGCACGTCGGCCATCCCCTTCAGCCGTCACTGCTCTGATGCTCCGCGCGCCCCCACCCCGTCTCTGCTCTGGCCCCAAATCCCTGAGCGGCTCTCCCCTCCTCTCCTCCTGATGCTTTCCTGTCTCAAATCCTGAAACCCTAATCCTGTTAGCGTGCCGTGTTCCAGCGCTCGGTGTCTCCACGGGGTAACGTAATCCCGCAGTAAATCTGACGACCCCACCAGGCACACACAGATGGGGACGCGCGCCTCCCACCCCCAGGAGGAACCTACAGGCCTCCCCCACCCCGCCCCCCGTGACACGCTCCTGCTTCTCCTTCTCCTCCTTCACATCAGCAGGGCTGCCTGATGACAAAAACAGCCCTAAAGCAAAGGAGGAGGAGACAGGAGGGCATCACAGTCATCGATGGGCATGTGGTGGTTCAGGAACTTTCTTTGCTCGCCCCCCCCCTTCTTCCCCTCACCTGTATTCTCTCTCATTTAGATGAGAGAGGCACGTCTCTCTGACTCTGTGTCTGGCTAAGTTCCCACATCCACTAGAAGGAAAGCAGCTTAAAACCATTTTTTTTTATAGTCTTTAAGGAGGAGCTTTAAGAGAGAAATGTCAGGACTGTGATTTATAAAAAGGGGGGAAATGTCCATTACCTTAGCATCATTTTCCCAGAGTGTAACGCTCACCCCCTCCCACACACACACACACCACCCCTGCCTGTTTGGTGCAACAAATTAATTAAACAGGGTGGCATGCATTGATTAACAATTTATTTTTACGTGTGGATCTGATGGCTGGCTTTAGAGAAAGTGCGAGGGAGGGGCCGGAGAGGGGGGACCGGCCCGGGGCTCCGGGCGCGGGCGCGGCCATGAGGATGTGTCCTTACTGTCGTTGCTGAGAATTTTAAAGGTGCTGCTCCTGGTACCCCGGTCTCCACCCTCCGTCCTGCCACCTCTCCCCTCTGCCGCTTCGCCTTCCGCCCCCTTCGGCGTCTGTGCCAAGCAGAGTGAAAAGGGTGCAATGAAACATTTATTAGTGGAGAGAAGTATTCTTTTTTTTTTTTTTTTTTTTTTAAGAAAGAAGTGGAAGAACATTTCCTGCACAGTTCGTACCTCAGGGCCCCAACACTGTGCTTGGCTTTGAAAAATTTCTTGCTTTCTTTGCAGTCCCGGGAGCTGGCTGTGTTCAGATATTTACAGCAAACTAGAAGTAAACTGTAGGTCACACGGTAGGTAGTGAGGAGACAGGCGTGTGCGGACTGAACACCGGGGCCTGCTCCGATGCGAGGCAGTGCCCATAGTCAGTCTGCCTCATCCGCCACTGGCCCGCTCACTGACGAAGGCTCACTGAGCCGGTGATGCGTGAGCCTGCACCCCTCCCAGGATCTGATGGACGTGGAGCGAGCGTCTCCCCTGTCCTGGGCACCTGCATGCTGATGGCAGACCTTAATGGCACATCAGAAAGGCGCTTAGGCCCAGAGACCTCCAAGGCTGGCAGGCCAAAACACTCACTGTTCTCAGCAGTGCCAAAGTCACTTCGTATTCTTCAACCGGGTCTTAAGGAAGAGACAGCAGGCAGAGGTAGTGGTGACTAGAAATGGGGTGAAAAATAGACAAAGGCTGACCTCAGAAACCATCAGTGGTCCTTTCTGGCTAGATATTTTTTATATAATTTTCTTTTATTTTACATAGTGTTATAAACCAGGCCTTCTGAGTCACAGCCATGGTCAAAACATGTTGATTCTCTTTTTCTGGTTGGGGGAAGGTCTATCGATAATAACCACACTGAGATGTTGGACAGCAGCCAATTTAATTGGCCGGTACCCCTCCCCCCCCCCCCAGAGGTGCAAATCACAAAATCCACGAGGTGCTGCTGGTTTCAGATTCTGTCTTACTGAAAAAAACAAACAACAACAACAAAAAACCAACAAAAACCCCAAAGGTCTCAAGAATCAATTGGAAAGTGTTGGATTATGTTCAGAATTTAGCAAGGCATCAAATGGATTATCCATACCACTTTGTGCCCTGAATTGTTTTTTAAACCTGGTTTACAGAGCTACGTTTGAAGAAATCTTAATGTTCAATGTAGCTTTTATATCTATATAATATATCTATTTATATCTATTTCTACCCCTTAAGAAAGCTGAGGTCACCTTGAACATACTTTTGGTTTTCTTTTGGGCAGTAAGGCAACCATATTAGCATCTTTCTTTTAAAATTAGCGAAAACATATACCATCTGTGGCACCCAGCTTTTTTTTTTTTTTTTTTTTTTTTTTTGTATTTTTCTGAAGCTGGAAATGGGGAGAGATAGACAGACTCCCACATGCGCCCGACCGGGATCCACCCGGCACGCCCACCAGGGGCGACGCTCTGCCCACCAGGGGGCGATGCTCTGCCCCTCCGGGGCGTCGCTCTGTCGCGACCAGAGTCACTCTAGCGCCTGGGGCAGAGGCCAAGGAGCCATCCCCAGCGCCCGGGCCATCCTTGCTCCAATGGAGCCTTGGCTGCGGGAAGAAGGAGGGGGTGGGGGTGGAGAAGCAAATGGGCGCTTCCTTTATGTGCCCTGGCCGGGAATCGAACCCGGGTTCCCCGCACGCCAGGCCGACGCTCTACCACTGAGCCAACCGGCCAGGGCGGCACCCAGCTTTTAAAGCAAGAGGTTATCGCTTGATCATCACGTTTGCTATATGCCCGTCTGGGTGCACCTCATGCTGGCAAGCCACTGAGTTTCCTCAGCATTATGGACATCTCACTGCGAAGTTATGGCTTGAAATTTTTTGGCCTCAAGGTTACACTTGGGAGTCAGTGGCTTCAGAACTGGGACTCTCCCGATTTAACAAAGACCCGTTTGTTACTTGTGACATAGCTTCCATGCTGAACATCTGTCCTGGGTGTTGTGCAGGCGTTGGAGCCAGCAAGGAGAGCTGGTAGACTTTATAGTATCTATCTGCGAGCCTGTTACCACTCTGTTTTCCTGAAGGAGAAACCAAGGTATCTAAGGTTTATTGATTTGCCTACAGTGATTCAGTGAGTCGGCAGAGAACAGGGAATAAAACCAATTTCCTGGCGTCATTTCCCACGCACCCATCCCCTTACCTTGTAATACCTAGACTGGAAGCCAAGGATCCATCATCTCAGGGAATTTGATCAGAAAACATATGAAGGGTGATTCTGAAACCACAGAAGCATTGAGAAAATCGTAAAGATGGATAATATATGACAGCATTGACCAGCTATAAATAGGAAGATACAGGGAGAAAAATAGAGACCTTGTAAATTCATTGGGTCAGGAGAAAAAGAAAGTGCTTAATATTCCATTAAAAATGGATTTTCATAAATTGCACTTTGATGTCTTTTTGGCGAAAGACAATATATATATAGAAAGACCAAGGTGTTGTTATTTATTACTGTTTGTTATTAATAATTTGAATGGTTATTGAACCAAAACATCAACAAGGTATACTCTCCCTCTGAGTGGAGCACTCACCATGTGTTTGGGCACCATTTTAAGTGGATAAATTCCATAGCACTTGTCCACAAAAGCACTTAGGCTAGAAGGGACAGTGGGTAACTAAAACGCCCTGTTCCAAAGTGGATACTCCTTGGGTGGTGCTTGATAGAAAACTCTTGTGAAGGAAGCCTTAGAACCTGGGGGCATGAGAGGACCTTACAAATCAACTCGTACACTCCCCTGATTGAGTAGAGGAGGGCGCTGGGCCCTCACTTTTGAGCTAATGAGCCACAGAGTCTTATCTCCTGGCTCCTCGTTCGGTGCTGTTTGCATTCTTCTCCCCCCAGAGGGCCACACTCAGAGTGAAAGGTATATACGTAGTTTAATAAAATAAGATGGCATTCCTTAAGCAAAGGGTCCAAATTTGCAGAGGGCAGATATGAGCAAAAGATCAAGACCAAATAAGAAACCAAGGAGGGTTTGGGCTCGGAAACATGAAGGGTAATTGAGGTCACGTTGAAAAAAAAAAAAAAAAAGAAAGAGCCTCATTTGGTTCCAGGGGTGAGAGAAGTGGAGGAAAACGGGATGGCAGAGTGAAGTTCAAGCTGAGCAGCCAAGTTGATGGCCTAGGGCAGGTCAGCCAGGTGTGTGCCTCCCTTTCTGACTGAGGGCACTGGAGGCAGAGACCTGGAAGGGGAGGGGCTCCCTCAAAGCCTGTGACCACATGCATCCAAGGGAAAACCAACCTTCTCCCTGGACAGGGACACAACACACAGCCGCACTCATGCACAAGCCAGCCTCCCAAAGGCAGTCCAAAGATAGGCATTTCCTTCCCGTGGTGGGGGGGAAGAAAGGTCTCTTGGTATTATCTGCCAAGACTGAGAAATGAAGGGGTCAGATAAGATAAAATGGGATATTAAAAACACATAAGACGTGCTGTGTTTCTAAACAGAATCAGCGTGGTGTGTGTGCTGTGGATTGCAGCTGTCTTGAAGTTCAGATCCACTCAACACTCCAAATTACGTGTTCACATGGCCCGTCAGGCCCCCTCCCCTCCAGCTCCTTCGCATCTCCTGATGGAGGCCACACACAGTCACTGTCATCATCCTCAGGGAGCCGGCCAGTGGTGGCCCCCCGCTGCTCACAGCACCCGGCAGAAATAAGCCAAGAGTTGCACTTGCTTCTTCCTTGCCAAAACAAAACAAAAAACAAACACAAAGCCTCTGCCTCATGCTGAATTCTAGGAGAACTGATTCATCTTCCCTGAATGGGTTCAGTTCCTCTATCCCTTTCCTCAGAGCGACAGAGGGTTTTATAAACACCCAGGACGCCAAGGAATGGACCCAGTGAGGCCAGGGACCTCCCTGGCCCTGCTCCCTCCTTCCAGTCATCCCTCTCTGAGATTAGGAGACTCGGGCACCTCCCTCCACCTCTCTGCGGGTCTTCTCCCAACTGTCCAGCTCTCACCCTCTTTTCCTGAGTTTCCTTGGCCCTGCCCTTCCCTACTTTGTCTCTTCTCACCCTTCTTTAACCTCAGTCACTGTGAAAAATAAAGCAGCGAGACTGAACCTGGGAGGGATGAGTGAGGGATCAAGCGGTCCTGCCTCTGTGCTCCCTGCAATCAGCAAGGCCACGGAGGAGGAAACTGACGGCCTTAGCACCAGACTCCAGCGGGCTGGTGAAACTCTGTTCCTCCTCTTTCCTGTGTTTATCTTAAGCAAGCCACTACTCATTTGGTTGCAAAAGGTGTGATGTCTCTTAAACCTTCATCCTCACCACCAGTGGTGTGCTATATATTAGATGGCTCTAACTTTATATACCTCAGCAAGCAGGAAATATGGCAGGCTCAAGGTTAGCAAGTGGCAGAGCTCCTATTTACACTTCCGGGAGAAGAAAGGACCGCGTTGTTCATTAGTTCTGAGCTTCCTTGCGGCTCTTTGCTGTTACCCAGAACATTCTAAGTTGAGATTATAAACATACCAGGAACAGCAGCTCTACCTCCGTTCAATCCGTGCTTGGAGATCGTAAGGGCTCCTGGACTCTCAGCCACCAACATAAATACTGCAAATGTATTAAAAGAGATGAGAGTCCGCCTAGGAAACCACAGCCTAAAAGCCTAAGAACACGGCAAGGGCTTCAGATCCAGACAGACATCTCTGAGCCTGTTTCCTTATCAATAAAGTGAGAATAATCGTACTTCACATCCGGGGTATTGTAGACCTAATCCTCTTTGCAGAGTGTCTGGCTGGAAGGTATTCATATTCAAACATACCAGGTGCCCAGCCCTGTCAATGGCCAAACATTTGGCATGTTCTAGATATCAGGAGCTGAAGCATCTACCCCCCTACCCAGGAGAAGTCACTGGCTGTTGCAGAGCGGGCTGTGCGTAGAGTTAGGCTCACTTGACTGTTACAGCTATCCACAGGTATGATTTAAAAGTGATGGTAACCCGATTTAGTTGGTCTTTCCTTCCACCCTTATCCAGGAAACCGAGAGAGAAACTCACATATACTTGATCCAGCTACTAGTTTTTTATAGAGAGAGAGGGGGGAAAAAAAAGCATAAGGTCCATATGGCAGTTATTGATTCGGGCCATCTGGTAAGCTAGGACTTGCTCCGACCATGTTGGATTAGAAACTATTCTGAAAAGCCTTTCTTCCCATAAGAGATGCGTTGGTCAGATGGGGACAGGGATGGATTTCATTATAGGGCGGGGCCTACAACGAGAGGAAGCCAGCTCAGGACTCCGAGGGGACCGTCTGCAACCCTGACCCTACCACAAAGACCAGAAAGAACCGAGAACATGTTGACTGACACAGGGGCACTAGGGGTAGATGGTGCCCCCCAGCCTTTCACCCATTCATGATGCAGAGGCCTCTGAGTAACCAACAAAAACAATTATGAAGTATTTTATAATTATTCAATATCACTATACGCCTGCAACATGAGGAAAGGGGAAAGTCAAGTTCAAGCTAGTGAGTGAGGTCCGCTAGCCCTAAAAGATGACATTTCCACTCCATTTTAAAAGAATATTCTACTTTCTTCCCCCTCTTTCTCTCAGCATTTGAAGTGTTTTTCCTTTTCAAGACGTCTTCCTCTGCTTGCTCTCAGCCCAGAGGCAAAATTTTTTCTTTGCCTCTAAAAGTTTTTGTGAAGACCATTTATTGTTTTCAAGTTACAACTCTGTGAGAAATTAAGTTTTTTTTTTCATGGTGCTTCTAAAAAATCCCCAAACAACAAACACACTGATTATTTTTAAACTTGAGGGAAATAAAATTCAACAGAACTTTCCCACTCCCTTCAAAGACTGCCCGGGTGGCCAGACTACAAATGGGGATTTTATTAATGTGGTTTCACGTCTTATGTTACAGGTGTTCCAAGCCAACAACGACGCAACGGAGGTGGTTCTGAACAAGCTGCACACGCCGCTGCTGACCAGGTTCGTCAGGGTCCGCCCTCAGACCTGGCACTCGGGCATTGCCCTCCGGCTGGAGCTCTTCGGCTGCCGGGTCACAGGTGAGGTGGGGCTCCGGTGAGCACGGGGAGCTGACTGCACCCTGGGCTCTGCTCTCTGCTTCAGCCCTCGGCCAATAGCACGATTGCACCGTGTGACCTTTCGAGGAGGATTGGCTCAAGAACTCAAATCCTGGCAGGATCCCTCCCTCCTTCCCTCCTTCCCTCCTTCTTCCTTCCTTCCTCCTTCCTTCCTTCCTTCCTTCCTTCCTTCCTTCCTTCCTTCCTTCCTTCCTTCCTTCCTTTCTTCCTTCCTTTCTTCCTTTCTTCCTTCCTTCTTTCCTTCCTTCCTCCCTCCCTCCCTCCCTTACTCCCTCCTTCCTTCTTTCCTTCCTTCTTTCCTTTCCTTTTCCTCCCTCCCTTCCCCCCTCCCTCCCTCCCTCCCTCCCTCCTTCCTTCCTTCCTCCCTCCCTCCCTCCTTCCTTCCTTCCTTCCTTCCTTATATATTTATTAAATGTCTACTGTTTGTACTAGCTAACATTTATTGAATGCTAATTATATACCAGGTTCCATTCTAAGCACATAAGGTATGTTATCTTCTATAATCATCATAAGGACTCTATGAGGTAGATGTTATTAAATTCTCTCCACTTTTCAGATGAGGAAACCAAGACTAAGAGTCTTAGGTCTCCCAGCCGCTAAAGTGGTAGAAGCAGGGTTTGAAACTAGGCAGTTTGAATTCAGAGCCCCGCTCTCAAATAACACTTTCCCCTGCCTCTGCTGGGGGTCAAGGGCTATGCAAGGCATTTTGGATACAGTGATGAGCACGACAAAGCCAGCTTTGTGGGGATACCCAGACAAGTTAGGAAGATATAGTAATAAATAAACAAACCCACAAATAAAGGTAAAGCCAAAACTATGATAAAGAACATTGTGGGGGACTTGACCCCGTCTTGGAGGTCAGGGAGGAAGAGGACTTCCTTGGGGGAGTGGTGACGGAGCTGAAGGCAGAGGGCACACAGGCCTTACATGGTAGAGACTGGCGGGAAGGTCCACCACGGAGAGGTCACAGCTTGCTCACTGGCACAGGCGCAAGAAGGACCAAAAGAGAAAGTGAGCGGGTGGGCATGGCATATGAGCTGAGACCCAGTTCATTGGTCTGGAAGGGCCTTCAGTGTACATCTGCCCATGCCCTCACCTCATCATTGCAGCTCTGAGGGAGTGCTCCCTGGGGGGACCCTGCTTTAGGCTTCACGTGCCTTCTTTGCACACCATCTCACCCAGTGTCTCTAACAGCCCTGTGAGGTGAGTGGGGCAGGAAACCAAGGCTCAAAGAGCATAAACAGCTTGCCCAAAGTCACCCCGCCGGGAGGTGGCAGAGCCAGGAACAGAACCCACATTCTCAGCACAAATTCTCCGCGCTTGTCACTTTCGCACAAAGATTCTGCTTTCCTCTTACAGGAGTGGTTCGCCCTAACCCCACCGAGGGGACTGTTTCCTGTCCCTTTCACATTGCTGTCTGGTCAGCACAGTTTAATTAGTAAGGACTCAGTTCGAACTCATTTTCTGGAAAATTGAAGAGAGATGTGAGGAATTGGGAGCACCTGGAGGACGTGTAATTCAGTTTAGGAGTATCTAATGCGCACTGACGGTAGAGCCTGCCTTCTCCACTCGCTCATCTGCTCCACAAATACTTCCTGAAGCCCCGCTGTGAGCCAGGCCCCGTGCTGGGAGCTGGGGCTGGGAAGCGAGCAAGGCAGATGGGGGCTCTGACATCATGGAACTTTCAGGCTAGTGGGCAAGGTAGATAATTAACAAAGACAAGCACTGGGTAATTATAAACTAAGGTGTGTCTGGAGAAAAAGAGCAGGCTGCTCTGAGAAGGAGTGGCGGAAGGGACTAGGTGACTACTGATTGAAAATGTGGGGACAGCCTTTCTGAAGGTGTGACACTTACACCTGGGAGATGATGTAGGTTAGTCTGGAGAGGACTGAGGGAAGAGCATGTGGGCGGAAGGAACAGCATGTGGTAAGGAAGGCAGTCAGAAGCTGCCGTAGCACCTGAGGAAGTGGAGTTCTGACCCCAGAAAGGTTTTTTTGTTTTGTTTTTGGGGTTTTTTTGTGTGTGTGTGACAGAGACAGACAGAGAGAGGAACAGATAGGGACAGACAGATAGGAAAAGAGAGAGATGAGAAGCATCAGTTCTTCGTTGCGGCTCCTTCGTTGTTCATTGATTGCTTTCTCATATGTGCCTTGACCGGGGAACTACAGCAGACCGAGTGACCCCTTGTTCAAGCCAGCGACCTTGGGTCCAAGCTGGTGAGCCTTGCTCAAACCAGATGAGCCCGCGCTCAAGCAAGCAACCTCGGAATCTTGAACCTGGGTCCTCTGCATCCCAGTTTGATGCTCTATCCATACTCCACCGCCCGGTCAGGCCCCAGAAAAGTTTTCATCCAGTGGAAAAACAAATCAACCTGCTTGGCCTTTGGTGGCGCTGTGGATAGAGTATCAACCAGGAACGTTGAGGTCGCCGGTTCAAAACCCTGGGCTTGCCCAGTCAAGGCACATACAAGCAAGCAATGAACAACTCAAGTGAAGCAACTATGAGTTGATACTTCTTGTAAACCCCTCCCCCCATAAAAATCAATAAATAAAATCTTTATAAAAGAAAAGCAATCACCCAGGAAACAATGCTCACCACCCCGGGGGGGGGGGGGGTCACTGGGGACGGGTGTCACCAACAAAGAAATGACAGTCCTTGGCTAACAGCATTTAGATGCTTAGAAATGGCAGGCCCTGGGCTGTAGGGTTCCTTGCAACAACACCCAAGAGATAAATTTAGCTATTGGTCCTCCTTTAGACCTGGGGAAACTGAGGCACAGAGCAGTGGCATCCAAGGTCATACAGCTAGGGAGGGGCAAAGCACACGTGAACGCAGGTGGCCGGGTTCCCAGTCTCAGCTCTTCCCCACAGCACTGTTCTACCTGCAGTGCAAAGACACGAGTGCTGGCTCACGGGGCTTGGTACCAGCTTGGGTTTGTTTTGCACAGCTTCCCCACTAAGGGGGGGGTGGTCCCTGGTTAGCATGGTGTCAGCTCTGACCTCTGGTCTCTTCCTCCCCTCTCCGCAGACGCCCCCTGCTCCAACATGCTGGGGATGCTCTCCGGCCTCATCCCCGACGCCCAGATCTCCGCCTCCTCCACCCGGGAGTACCTCTGGAGCCCCAGCGCCGCGCGCCTGGTCAGCAGCCGCTCGGGCTGGTTCCCTCGGATCCCGCAGGCCCAGCCAGGGGAGGAGTGGCTGCAGGTGGACCTGGCAGCACCCAAGACGGTGAAAGGCGTCATCATCCAAGGGGCCCGGGGCGGAGACAGCATCACTGCGGTGGAGGCCAGGGCGTTCGTGCGCAAGTTTAAGGTCTCGTACAGCCTGAACGGCAAGGACTGGGACTACATCCAGGACCCCAGGACCCAGCAGCCGAAGGTAGGTCACTCCTGGACGACTCGGTTACTTTACCCTGAACAGCGAATTTAATTTAGTCGCGGGTACTAGTTTCCCATCTATACAGTCACCGCCAAACCCCTGTAATCCAGTAAAACAAATATTAAGAGACTACTTTGTGCCAGGCACGGTGCTAAATGCCTTATTTTAATCCTTACAACGTTTTTAGACGGCAGACCCTTTTGTCACCCCCTCCTTAGAGATGACAGGCTGGGGCTTGATGTCGTGCCCAGGGCCACATAGTGAACCCGGCAGTAGTTCCACGAATCGGACCCCATAAGTCTGACACCAGAACCCACATGCTGTTCTGTCAAGTCCGGCGCCTTTGCGCTCTCTCTCAGATACAGTTTCCTTCGAATTGGCCCGACATCCAAAGGAGATGTGGTTTTTGGAGGCTGAGCCGTAGAAACGAGGGATTGACTTCCAAAAACAACTGTGTTTTTCTGAATGTTGCTGCCCTCCTTTGTAGTTTCCTTCGTCTTGACTCTTAGATCTTTCCCGCCTCTCCTCCGGAGGCTGGGAAGAGGCTCATGAAACGCCCCGCAGGCCTGAGGAGCAGGCCAGCGTGGTGCGCCCCCCTCGGCCGTCAGAGGAGGCGTCCGCCTCTGCAGGGCACGCAGGAGCCCCTGGACGGAGACCGGATATCACGTCTCTTCTGCAGGTTACTTTCCCAGTTAGCCAGGCTTTTCAACCCTCATTCCTAAGTCACCCTGCATTTTCTTCAGAAGAGCGGGGCCCCTAACAAGGAAAGGGGTATCACATGTCTCTGTTTAGCCCCTTCACTGAGCAAATGTTTTCATTCTTAATGCCGAGGCAAGGCCTGGGTTGGAGGTTTCACAGTGCTGATGCAAACGCCCAGCTCACAGTTCCAGAGGTTTGGAAAGGCTCAGGGCCTGGTGACCAGAAGCTTTAGTGGATGGAGCAGAAAGTTGGACCACAGGTTTCCTCAGGGAGAGCTAATCTGGGCTCTTCTTAACTGTTGTGGAGACCTGGGTCATGAGATGGTGTTAGCCGGGTCAGAGCCTGCCCTGCCTGTGACGGCACCCCCCTTTTGGAACTGTGGACCCACAGCATCCTGCAAAGTGGGGTGGTATTGGGTCATTCCTGGATGCCAACCAGCCACAGCCCCTGGCTGTCCCCACGCTGACAGTGCCCTAAATCAGTGGCTCCGGTGGCTCGGAGCCCCCACCTGACTTCCACCAGGATGGCCCACTGTCGTCAGTTTTATGTATTGGGGTTCTAGGTTAGTCTACTTTTGATAGAACTGCCTCCGTAAGTGGAGGTTTGGGGGACACAGTCTATCAATGTGTGACCAGATGGTGTTGTTGTTAGTTGACAGAAGAGGTTGGTCACTTTCCCTTCAGCTTTTCCATGAACTTGGACCTATCAGTCAGCAGAGACTTTCTAAATGTAGACTTTCAAGCATTAGAAAAAGAACTAGATTAGAACATCTTTTTCTAACAAACTGAGAACTTCGGAACGGGCAAGGCAGCCTGAACTCCCTTTCCCTCCCTTCTCTCTGCCTAAGTCCACCTGAGGACTTACTCAGAGCCCAGTTCTCTTCTGGGCCCTCGGTTTCAGTTCCAGGGCAGAAGACAGGACCTGGCAATGGCTACTTGTATCTGCTCCCTGTTTTCCATTATCCGGGTCTCTAGCCACCTTCCAAATGAATAAGAACCTTGGCCTGAGAACGGGCTCCCAGGGATCGTAATGTCTTGCAGCCATGAGTCAACTATGATGTGGCTGCCTTCAGGTTGGAATGCCAAGTGTGGGAGGGAGAGGGGGGAGGAGGGGGGAGGGGGGGTGTTGGAGGAGGGCATCCCCCATAAGGAGGGCTGAGCGGCCTGTCTTCCCTGCAGCTGTTTGAAGGCAACATGCACTATGATACCCCCGACATCCGAAGGTTCGACCCTGTCCCTGCGCAGTACGTGCGGGTGTACCCCGAGAGGTGGTCGCCGGCCGGAATTGGGATGCGGTTGGAGGTGCTTGGCTGTGACTGGACAGGTAAGGCCCTGGCTTCCCGGGATTCTCTGGGAGGAGGTCAGATCATGACGTGGATGGAGGCAGAGGGGACACCAGCCCCAGGTGAAGCCCTATCAGTCCAAAACCCTGCAGACTCTGCCCACCCTAGACCCTGCCATGTCCTCCTACTTCAGACCACGGGCACTGCAGCCTCTGATCTTGGGACAATTTCTCAAGGGAGGTACTTGTCATTTTTAAAGGACCGTTTTAGCTCTCCAGCCTGAGTGTCTCAAAAACAAATCATAACCACCCACGACCCACCAAAATTCAATTAGACCCCAACTCTTCAGGCCAGGGAGCTGTAGCTGTTGATTTAGGGCAGAAAAAAAAACAAAAACACACACAAAAAAACCCTCATGATAATAAAGTAATCGGTTTATGTCTGAATCTGGCTTCCAGATGTCAGTGGCTAAGAGACTTCATTTTCATTTTGAAGCCACATCTGTAAAAGGCATTCATTTGCTCAGGGACCCTGTTGCTGGGGACTGACTTCTTCCCAGTGTGTGGTAGGAGATTGCTCATCTCTGCCGCGGCCAGCAGCCCGGGTCCAGGGGCGCCTCTAGTGCTCCTGGACCAGGGGAGGGCCGCTGAGCATGCCCACCCTCCTGTGTGCTGGGAAGCGCTCTGTCCTTCTGAGTCAGACCGCCTTTCCTCAGGGCACCGGCCTTCCTCCTGCCCAGAACTGGCACCGGCCTCCCCTGGGGCTCGCTCCCTGCCTGCCAAGAGGAGCTCAAGCAGCCACGCAAGCCCCATGCCAGCTCATGCCAGCAGGAGCAGCAGGCGGGCTGAGCCTTCCTGCCCCTCCCCCAGGCCCCAGGTATCCCCATTTCCCTGTCTCTGCGGGACCTGTCACCCGCTCCCCCAGCAGGTGCTGTGAAGGATTAATAAGGGCATGTCGGGCAAGTGCTTTTGGCTCCCAGGGAGAAAAGTGCCAGCTCTGATGGCGCAGAGGGGGCCCGGTGCGGCACGCGGGTGGGAATCGCCCGATTAGCCTCTCTGCCCTTCGGATTGAAGGCAGCCCCCATGAACGCATGGAGTGGGAAGGCCCTTTACTCCCCATTAGGCAGGACTAAGGCCAAGTGTCCCTGCTGCCTGCTGAATGTGTGTCACCTGTCCACTTGAAGCGCTGAAAACTGTCCCTCCAACTGTGACACAAGCTGGTGGCATTTATGGCCTCCTCGGAATCACAGGGTTAGAGACTCAGGACCCAGTGGCTTTCAAATGTTTTTAACCATCACCCACAATGTAAAATAAATTTATAGAACAGCCCACTTGTCTTACAAGCGCATGTGCACACGTGTGCTAATGGGGAATAGTGTATCACTTAAGTGCCTGGACTCTGGTGACAGATTGCCACGTACAAGTCCTGCCTTTGCCGGTCGCTGATGACATAACGTCAGACAAGTTCCTTAACCTCTCAACGTCTCAGTTATCTTAGCTGAAAAATGGGGGTGATATGGTATAGCTACACCCCTGGTGTTATTATGAGGACTCAATAAAATAATGGATAGTAAGTACTTAGACTGCTGCCTGGCACCAAACAAACCTGTTAGAATAAGTAAATATGACTGAAACCAAAGGCTCTCAAAGCCATGCTCATCCTTGCCATGTGCGTGCACTTTGAAATATTATAGTTCCTATTTTTAAAATGCTGGTCATGACCCATTAAATTGATTCCACAACCTACTAATGAGTACGACATACAGTTTGGAAAAAAAATATCACAAATCGAAGCCAGTGCCTCTTTCGCAGAGAAGGAAACTGAGTCCCAGGGAGGGGACGTGACTTGCAAGGGGTTGCTCAGCTAGCTGGGGGCCGACTCACACTTCCTTCGCCTCCTGGGCCCCTCTCCGCCATGCCTCTCCCCGCCTGGCCCTGCTCTAGGACCAGCCGGACAGTTGCAAATGGCCTTTTCCACTTATGGCTCCCCTGCCCCAACCTGGCCCAGATAACACTGGTGATGGTCAGTGACAGGTTTCTCATTTCAAAGTCCTGCCTGGCCATTCCTCAGAAGATCAGAGTTGGGGCTTGTTACCCTCTGCCCAGCCTCCCTCCCTTTGAAGTCTCGGACATCTGGTTTCAATTGCAGTTTAACGGGCAGTTACCTCGGAGCGCCCAGTACAAACACAGTGGACACAGAGGCCGGCTGCTGTTTCCTCGCTGTCAGTCACACACCCTGCCCTCTTGTGGCCTCGCCAGCCCTCTGTGCCCCTGGATTTCACACCGTCTCCACCAACCAGCTTACTGGTTTGGCTGCCCCACATTTCCAGAAACGGCTCTGCTCGGGCACGTGGCTGTCCTGCTTTGCACACACCCATTCATTTCTGCGACTCACCCTCGGCTCCCTTCCTCATTCCGACCCCCCGGGAGGACCCCAGGAAAATAATCACAGGCTGGGCTGAGTCTCTGCAGCTAAATGATTTGACAGGGCCTCTTCACCTGTTCACTGGTTTGTGTTTCAAACAATTACTTCTTGCCTTACTGGCCAGAGTATGCTTTACAGTTGAGTTTGAGATACTGTGACACAGTGACAAATTTGAACTTACAAATTAGGATGCTTCAAGGTTATTTGCTATTGACTGTGAGCAAGAGGCCAACACGACAGAGGGGAAGTCTGAAAGGTTATGTGTGTAGTGTTTAATAGCAGAAAGGTGGGAAGTCGACCGTGAAAAAGCTATTCAGCGTATTTAGCCATTTCCTTCAGCTCCTGGCTTTATTAAATGGTATCCTGAAGGGGGCCTGACAGAGAGGCCTGATCACACACAATAGTGCCAAGGAACACAGGTAGAAATTGGAGGAGCAATGCACGGGCTTATTCGGGGAGTCTCGTTGGAGAGCACAGCTCTGGAATGAAGACCCCGCCCCACCACACACGGACCTGAACACCAGTTACCAGAACTCCTTTTTGCCTCACCCAGGGCCTGGCTCACAGTTTCATTCATTTCATCAATGGTAGCTGAATGAATGAGTGGCATGAGCAAACAAACGAATGAATGGTTGGGTGAGTGAATCACCGAGGTTAGAACTGACTGCCTGCGGCCGGGGTTGACCCAGCCCAGCTTTGTTGCAGTCTACTTATTATAATGATTTGAATAGGTTGCCAACATTGATAAGCCTGGATGTTTTCCATGGGAATTTTTGGATTCATATGGAGAAAATTTTATTTATTTATTTAATTTCTTTTGAAGATCTGGCTGCACTGGGCCACCTACACACACACACACACACACACACACACACACACCACTCCTCTACCTTGGGGCCTCAGTCTGCTGGAGCCAGTCATGGTGGCCTCCTTTAAATCAGGCATGCAGGAGCCTCTCCGCCACCTCTGTCCCACACTGTGCTCTCCCCAGCCCCCAGTTGTCCATTCTGTCCCCACTTACAGCAGCTGTTTGCATCCGGGAAGCACTTGAGTCTGCCACACCTTGACCTTAAAGGCACAGCCCCAAACGATGATTTCCACCAAGTGGAGCCCGAGTCCCTTTGAATCCATACTCCTTTCCGTTCACTTTGAGGCAAACGCCAACAACAGTGTCTGGGGTCACTCCTCCCAAGCGTCTGCCTCTGCTTGTGGCTTGGGCGACTGTGCTGCTGATCGTCCTGTTAGGAGTGGGCCTTGTGGGTCGGGTTAGCTTTGGTTCGAGAAGTTCTAGCTGACTCGGAGAAGGCTGGAAAACAAAAATCTATTCAACCTGGAGGCAGGAGGGAGGTAGACAGGTGTGTCGGTGGCCACCGAGGGGAAGTGCACAGGTCGGCATTCTCCGCAGAGCAGGAGCTCACTTCTTTGAGCACCGAGAATTTCTCAAGCCATTTCCGATGGGCATCACTCACCTTGTGTCTGTGGCCACCGACACTTCTGTCTCAAACAGAGCACTCAGAGCATGGTTTAGCCGTGTCGGGGTCAGCATTGCCCACGTTCATTACTGTCTCACTCGGCCTCGGTGCCGGCCTCAGGGTCCTCCACTGTGCAGTGAGGAGCATGGCTTTGTGTCTGGGCCTCTGTCGGGGCTGTTTCTGCTACTTGGGTTCATGTTCCTTCAACTCAGACATTTCTCCTGACATCCTTGACAGCACACTGGTGACTGTGTGTGTGTGTGTGTGTGTGTGTGTGTGTGTGTGTCCATCTTTGGTTTCCTTTCTCTTCTCTCTCTGATCACCCACACTTGGAGAGGAACTTGTTTTTGGACATCTTCCTCCCGCTGTGCTGCAAAGCAGGCTGCCACCTGCAGCACTCACGCCCTTCCTTTGCCTTTACACAGACGCGAAGCCCACCGTAGAGACGCTGGGGCCCACCGTGAAGAGTGAAGAGACCACCACACCATACCCCATTGACGAGGAGGCCACGGACTGCGGAGAAAACTGCAGCTTTGAGGATGGTGAGGATCGGGGTCAGAGTCCTCTTTCATCCAGGATGGCATGGGTGATGACCAGCTGGGGTGAAGGCCGACCTGTGACTGGGGCAGGAACCGGGGGCCCCATGGGTCAGAGGTCAGGGAGGTGTGGGTACTCAGAGGGTGGGGGCAGTGGCCATTGATAACCAATATAGAAACATTCAGATCTTGGAACAACCTGAACAGCCCTACGGGCATGAACCCTCTGGTCATCAGCTGAGATAAGGGTTCGTTTCAAGAGGACTCCTCCTCTGAGAGGTCTGCTCTTCTCACTTTGCCTCTTTAGAACCCACAGCTGTGATCCTTTTACCCACTAAAGCCATGTCTTCACAATACAGTCAGGTGACAATCTGGAGGCCGCCTGGTTCGTGTAGCACAATAGTCAGGTTAACTCAGGCATTAACCATTCCTTAACTGTACTTCCCCCCGTCTTTCACCACCATCACTGCTGGAGAAAGTGTAACGGCTCTGTAAGAGAACGCCTCCTTGGGGGGAGGGGGGGCACGCAGGTCAGTGACAAAGGCAGAAACGGGAAGAGGCGCTTCAGGGTTCCTCCAGACGGCAGGGCCTCCTCGTCACGTGGGAACTGTGTGTCACTTTCATTTCGTCTTCTGAACAGATCCACATTAGAGGGAAACCAATTGGCAGAGCCCAGGAGTGCGTCACATTTTAAATCATACCGCTAAGGTTACTGAGTATGAGGACATTCCTAACAAACCACAAATTTTGGGACACCTGGCATTTTTTGGCTAGGATCTAATGCTTGACAGCCTCGATTTACAGTAAATTACTGACCATTATTAAACATTCATTAAACAAAATGAGGGAAGATTGGGGAAGAGGCTTGGGAAGCGAGGGAGACATGAAGACAGAGCACCGACTCTGTAGGTAGACGGTGGAATCTGTTGACCTCGCACGCTCAGCCTCTGGACAGTCTGAGGAGCTTGCTGATGGGGTGGCCAGCCACACACAACACACACACACACACACACACACACACACAGTCTGAGGAGCTTGCTGATGGAGTGGCCAACTACACACACACACACACACACACAGTCTGAGGAGCTTGCTGATGGAGTGGCCAGCTACACACACACACACACACACACACAGTCTGAGGAGCTTGCTGATGGAGTGGCCAGCTACACACACACACACACACACACACACAGTCTGAGGAGCTTGCTGATGGAGTGGCCAACTACACACACACACACACACACACAGTCTAAGGAGCTTGCTGATGGGGTGGCCAGCTACACACACACACACACACACACACACACACACACAGTCTGAGGAGCTTGCTGATGGAGTGGCCAGCTACACACACACACACACACACACACAGTCTAAGGAGCTTGCTGATGGGGTGGCCAGCTACACACACACACACACACACACACACACACACACACACAAATGGCTGCAAAGAAGAATGGGAGGGAAGCCAAAAATAAATGCTGAAGTTGTATGACTGAGAAATGATAATTTAATGCATATGCTTTTAGGAATGTGCTTTTGTGTATTGTGTGGGCGGAGGGACGCTATTGGTCAGGGTTAGCTGAATACAGAATTCTGACATTTTTTTAATGAACTTGTTTTTGGTTTTGTTTTGTTTTTTTATGTAGAGGAGGAAAAGGTTTGGAAGATCTTCTAAGACATGTTTAAGATAGTTTGAGGGCCAGAAGTGGAATGCATAGGGAGTTAATCCCCGGTATCAGATTAGCAGAGTTCGTTTGGTGGAAGGCGGGAGGCGGGGATTCAGTCTAAACGGCAGTCCAGAGGAAAATTTAAGGGCTCTGCTGCAAACATTCAGGAGTTTAATATAATTTTCCCGTTTGTAGTGGTTTGTTTCCTTTGAGATTTCTTTGGTGGTTCCTCCCTTCACTTTATTTTTTTATTTTTGCAAAAGATCTCTTTGTAGAATTTGGCTCCTGAGATACAGTGTGCATATAAACATTAGGGAGGAATTACGGTATATTGAATTACTCCATATTTTTGAACGGAAAAATAGAAATTCAGAAATTGACGGGAGAAGGGGATGGTGAGGGCTAAGAGCTGACTTTTCCAAGCCACAGGTTGAGGCTTCTGTAATAGATTCCATGTGTTCTTCTCCACTCAAGCTGACTTTGGTCAGCGGTGGGCAAACACTGAATACTCCCTTCTGGGTAGAAGAGGCATAAACAGGGCCCAATGGCAGTCTGCCTCTGAGGTCGCCGTGCCCTTCCGCTCAGAGGCGGGCCCTCCTCACCTCCGCAATGTGAGCAGTCTGTTTCCACCAGCCTGCTGTTCCTTTTAGACTTCCTAACCCACGTGTGGGCCTTCCCCGGGGAAATTCCTCCCTGGGAGCCCTGAGAAGGGAAGTGAGAAGGCCGAGGACCCCACTTCCTCTCCGCGACCAGCATTAGCTGCCACTTTTCTGCTGGCTCCACAGCTACTGCCAGCAAGCGTCCAGCCTGGGTTTCCCTTTCCTCTTTTCCCCACCTCCACCCCCCCCCACTCAACCATGCATTTGGTACCAGCTCAGACTGAATTTTTATTGCTGGGTGGAACCTCAAAAGAAACGCCTTGGGTTCAGTTTTCTAGCTTAGGCAGCTGAACAACCAAGCAGACAGGACCAGCCACTGGGTGGTCACGTTCTAGACCAAGGTTCCCCAAACTTTTTACACAGGGGTCCAGTTCACTGTCCCTCAGACCGTTAGAGGGCCGGACTATAAAAAAAAACTATGAACAAGTCCCTATGCACACTGCACATATCTTATTTTAAAGTAAAAAAAAACAAAACGGGAACAGATACAATATTTAAAATAAAGAACAAGTAAATTTAAATCAACAAACTGGCCAGTATTTCAATGGGAACTATGGGCCTGCTTTTGGCTAATGAGATGGTCAATGTGCTCCTCTCACTGACCACCAATGAAAGAGGTGCCCCTTCCGGAAGTGTGGCGGGGGCTGGGTAAATGGCCTCAGGGGGCCGTAGTTTGGGGACCCCTGTTCTAGACTTCCATGAGAGTGCACTCCCTGCTGCCCCCCGGGTCCGGGCTCACAGGCACTCCGTGCCATGTGGGATTGATTTTCCTCCTGGTTAGTGCTGAACTGGGCGGCAGCTGGTCCGGCTGGTCTGGTCCCCTCACCTTGCCCAAACATGCCACCTGGCAGCGCCTCCCCCGAGGATGCTGAAATGACCTGTTCTTCTGAAGCAAGAGACCTGTCACAGGAGGTGAAGGGGAGCAAACAAGCCTTCCTTGTGTCTGAGGCCACTTCTCCTCTCTGGCCCACACCTCCCCGGCACTCCAGCCTCTCTGGATGCTAATTGCTGCCCACCGTGTCTGAGAGCCCGGTTGGCAGGAGCCAGCCTTCCACTGAGGCACTGGGGAGACATTCTTCTCCGGTATTTAGGGAACAGCGATTTTCACATTTGTCTGCTGTCCGGGGTGGACAGAAGAGGCTGATTAGAGCCTGAAGCCATTTGGTGGCCTCGTTTATAATTGCTTACTATGGGAACCGCTGGCAGGCTTGGCTTTCAGGCCTGGGAAGGATGAGACCAAAGGCTGACCCGAAAGCCAACGATCGCCAAGATGAGTTAAATGAATGAGCAAAGAGAGCCACTATTTTCTCCGCTCAGCGCTCAGGCTTTGCCAGCCATTTAAAAAGCACACTGTGGCTGTTCTCTGAACCCACTTCATTTGCCTTCTTTTGGGTTATTTTCCCCCCCTTTAGACAAAGATTTGCAGCTCCCTTCAGGATTCAACTGCAACTTTGATTTCCCCGAGGAGTCCTGTGGTTGGATGTATGACCATGCCAAGTGGCTCAGGAGCACCTGGACCAGCAGCTCCAGCCCACATGACCGGACCTTCCCAGGTAAGCCCGCTGCGGATTAAGAGCCGAAAGAGTTCATGCTAGCCTTCCCCGTGGTCTTCACCTCAGATTGCCTGACAGGCTTCGTAACTTCCCACCACAGAACAATCCTCTGCTCTCTGCCCACAAACCGCCACAATCTTTGCTCACAACGTCACCCCACAGAATAGTGGTTAGTGGTTCCTACCCTCTCTTGTGATTACAGGACAGCCTGGAAGCTGGGAGGGAGTGAAAGGGGCCAAGATAAAAGAAGAAGAAGACAGAAAGAGCCATTGGGAGGTCCTAGGAGAGGGGATGAGTCAATGTCCCCTTGTTCCCATAGCCAGTACTTGCCTGCCACCATCACAGGGCCTCTTGTCAACTTCAAGCTACGTATTGTTCCTAAAATGGCCCATTAGGAAGCCACGGGCCTTAAGTCTGACTGATCCTTCTCCTAGGGCAGCGATTTCATCTCATGGAGCACATAAACTAATTACTAAAATTATGCAGCACACCCAAAAATGTAATTTTTGCCAATCTGACCAAAAAAAAAAAAAAAAAAATCATTTTGATTCATTCACACCAGATGGCTATTGTGTTGGTTGCTATTACTTTTCTTTTTGACAATCTAAGGAAAAGGGGTCAATGCCCCTGACTAAATAGTCAGGTATTGCATATTTTAAAAATTCGTACAGCGCACCAGTTGAAAATCACTCTCCTAGGATGTCACTGCTTCTGTAACAAACCACGCTGAGGTCCTGAAATGATGCCACACCCTAAGGTGTCTAGCAGAGCTGCTTGGCACTTGTCCTTTCCGAGAGCCAGACATCAGAAACCTCTCCGGCACCTCGACAAAGAGGGGTTGCCTTTGGCCCTTCTAGGTAGGCAGGAGCAAGAGTCATCTGCAGTCTCCATTGCCTCACGCTGTTACAGTGATGTTCTGGTGAATGTTTAACAGCCAATCCTCCGAGGACTAAAATCCCTGCTTTGTGAAGTTTGCCACTCTCAGTGATATGAAGACTCCTACTCTGGTCAAATTCAAACTCCCAGCCATCACTGGAGGTGGAGTGGAGCAATGTAGTAACAGCATTGTATAGTATGTCCCCATCTGGCGGGAGTAATACATACAGATAACTTCGGGAGCATAGGTCCCGGTAAATTGTATTAAAATAATTAATGTGTTGAGTTTTGAGAATTTATTAGCTTTATTTTTTAATATAATTTATTTAATTATAACTTGATATAATTTAATTTTTAATAACCACTGGCTTGCAAAATTCCAGATAATTGAAGAGTGGGCTCTCACAAACATCGCCTCCAGCTCATCAGGCATTAGCTTTCAATTTTCCTACACCCCCCTGGTCTGGACCTTAGGTCCTCGTAAGCATTCAAGAGGAAAGGGGTTAATTCTGGAAATTCGTAGATTAAATGTTGCAATATGGGAGGGAAGGGACCTCCCTTTCCGCACCATTACCCAGAGCTGCTCCGCTGCCCCTCACCCCAAGAACTGGCCATGTCCCCTGTCCCCTGCCCCCAGGGGATGCACAGGTCAGATGCGAGGAGAGAACTGCGCCCTTCTCCTGACCCGCCCGGCCTGCACTTGCTGTCCCAGAGGTCACAGTGTCTGCTCTGGAGAAAAACATTTTCATATTTCAAGTGTTTATCTCTTCAGCATTGGAGTGCTTGGAGAGATTAATATCTGAAGATCACCACAGCCTCAGGCAACAGGAGAGAACACTTACCCTCGTCCCAGCCTTAATCACCCTCCCTCCTCTCGTTCACTGCAATAATGTTTAATTAATATAATGAGCCTCCTGCACGTTGGAAAAAAATACTTATTTTTATAACCCAGCCTGGATTTTTCATTTTATTTCCTCTCCTTTGAGACTTGGCCCAATTAATTGGTTGTTCTCCCAACCCCCACTTTTTATCTTAAAGATCTGTAGGGTATATGTGTCTGCGTGTGCATGCTATAGTGTGTGTGTCTGTTTCTTTCTCTAAGTGTTTGGGTTTCTTTGTGTGTGTGTGTGCATGTGTTAATGTGTTTTTACGTGTAGCTGTACATGTGTTTATAAATGCGTATATGCATGTATTCGTGTGTGTGTTTTATGTGTGAATCTGTGTCGGTAGATTCCCGTTTGCCTGTGTTTGCGGTTTCCATGCGTGGGTTTGTGTGTAAGAGGGAAGCTTGGCAGAGAGAGTTTGAATAAAGGGACAGGGATGATACAACATAAAGACATTTACAGGTCCTTGTTCAGCATTCATCTTTAGGTTCTTTCTAATAATTCAGCCTCCTTCCTTGTATTCTTCTGAGCAGATTTTCTCTAAGAATGTCTGAGGCCAGCCAATCCAGGCTACAGGCCACCAATTAGCAAGTGACACTTCTGGGAGAGCTTAAGTTACTCTCCATTTAACCCTGGGCTTTACCTCTTCCATTGCCTGCTCACCTCCGCCTCCCCCTCGCCCAGCCCTCGCCCTCACCTGGATGCCCCCTCTGCTGACCCTGGCTGCTGGTTGGGTATTCTAGTCCTTGTCCTCATTCCAGTTGATTCATTACACCCTGTGGTTGGGAGGGCTTTTCAGAGTAAGCTCGCAAAGCGGGCAGGATTCCAACCTTTGGTTGGAAGGATGGGAACAGAAAGAAAATTAGGGCCACAAGGAACTGCTCGATCTAGTGGTGTTTCTCCCCTAAGATATTGAGAAAGAACATCATTATTTTCCTCTTCCAGAGGAATCCCTGAAGTTCGGGAAAGGGGCACTTGTAACTTGCCTCCAGAAAACGAAATCATAATATTGTTTTCAGGGCCCTTCCTCCTACCCTCTGATGACTTACAAAAGCATTTGCTCTATTTCCCATGTTACTTCTTACAAAACTGGATAGCAAGCTTTAAGGAGGAGAAGAGAGAAAGCCCTTTCTGTTCAGGGTGGTCCTTTCTTCTCCTTCTTCAAAAATAAAAAAAAATGGGGCCCGAGGGGAGCAGTTGGGAGAAAGGAAACAGCTGTGCTTGCTTAGGGGCAGGGCAAACGCTAATGGCATTAGAGTGGCTGGACCAAGTCAAACCTGAAAGGCAAGCGTCACCCACACATCACCGTTCCACAGAGAGGAGCCCACTCCGCTCTCGAAGAGAAGTGCGCCATATGTTTTATCCCTTTATTAGATTGGTAAACAAAGGTAATTACATTTAAGAAAGGAGGCGTCTCCATCCAGTAGGGAAAAAAAAGAAGAGAGGAAAGAAAAAAAGGAAATAGCCATGTTGAAATAGCATAGACAGGCCATTTGGTTACAAGTGTCTGTGGAAACTACTTACATTCCTTGGATAGTTTCTGATTTAGTCTTTTTCTCGTGTTTTGTTTTCTGTCGTTGTTTTTTTCTTTTCCTTTTAAGTAAGTAATTAGTTCTGTTCTCTTGGCTAGCAGGAGTGCTTGCTTGAGGCTGACAAGACACCCACTGCTTTCATTCCACTGTTTTTGTTTTTCAAGATAGTCTTTCAAGCCACTCGGAATTTCTTTTTTTAGCTCTTTGCTTGTAGCTCAGAAGCCTGGAGTGTGTCCATCCTGCCCCCTGGGGAACCTGTCCCCAAGTCAGTGACCCCCGTGGTTACAGAGGAGCTCGTCCCCTGTCCTCTCAGAAGCCACTTTGCCTTTTCTCTGTAGCTACAACGACACAGAAAAGGGTCTCCCCTAGTGGGAATTGTCAGGAAGAGAAGATTTACGTCTTTAAACCACCAGGCAAAAGGTTCTTGAGATGACCCTTTATGTCCATAGGGTAGCCACTTGCCACATGTGGCTGTTTTAATTTTTATTCATTAGAATTAAATACAGCTAAGACTTTCGTTCCTTCTGCACAGTAGCCACATTTCAAGGGCTCAATAGCCATGCCCCACTGGACAGTGAGGTATATAGAACATGCTCATCAGCACAGAATGTTGTCTTAGCGAGCACTGCTCCCCCACCATTAGGCATTAACATGAGCGTCACCTCTGGGACCCTCGCTGATGCTGTCGCTCCCTGGTTCAGTGTAAAGGAAGAAGTAAATAGGTCCCTTGATGGGAGCATTTGATGGCTGGTGTTTTGGACATGGTTTCATTTTACCTTGGTACGCAGCCATAGTAAACTTGGCAAGTAACATGACATCGGATAGTATAGGAACTATAATATTTCATTCAATCAAAAAGAGCATCTTAAATACTAATACCAATAATAGTAATAATAGTCGTTGGTTTTGTTGTTGTTATTGTCAGGAATGAGACAAGAAGTCTAGAGAAACAGGTACTATGCCTGGTCAGCTTCAGAATCCTTAAGGGTGTGTGATCCCCCTAAATGTGTGCTCTTGTATGCATTTGTTGACCTCATGCAGGATGGCTGCTGTATTAGTTTGTTTTAATAAAGCTCATATCATGGAAGTGATAGAAAGAAACCAGGCAAAACCTATTTGTGTGCCATTGTGAAAGGACAGAGCTTTGGCTGCCTTGCATTTATACCCTTATCGGATTGAGAGAACAGAACCTTTACTCTGGGTTCAAAAATCATCTCCAGTGGGAGTAAATCAAGAATATAGTTTTATGAAATATTTGAATTTTACAAATGGTCGCTATCCCATCAAATGTACGTGGGAGATGGGGGCTGCATTGGTGCAGATTGGACCGTTGGGTAAGCGCTATTAGAACGGCGGACCAGAACCGTGGGGGACACACAGGAGAGGATTCAGTGTGGATCACTAGGGTAGGTGGATTGTTGCGGAGAAATCAAAGGGAATGACTAATGAGTGAACTCGCTTATGACGGACTTGATTTTTGTCAGAGAGCTACTGGTGACTCTGTGAATTAAAAAACAACTCTCTGAACTCAAAAGACCTTCCCCTAGTGAGCACCAATGGCAATGGACAACCCAGGCGTAGGGTTGGCATCTGCATGAATTGCCTTTAGACAGAGGTTGCTGTGGCTTGGCCAGGGCTCTGCAGCCACTGCAGATAGTGAGGCGGGAACTTCTCGGGCTTAGAGCATGATAGATAAAGACGAAGAAGAGCGTGGCTAAAAGAAAGTCAATATTGAAGCAGTAGTTTCAACTGGAAAAAGAAAGCATAGAGGTCCTTCATTCAGGAAAGTAGAAACACTTCTCCAACTCTGTAGAAAAGACAGCAGTAGAGAGGAGAAGCAATTATTCTTTTTTTTTTTTTTTTTTTTTTTTTGAAAGTTGTGATTGCTTGACTTCCCCAGCAGTGCATGGGTTGATAATCAGGGGGCAGAATGACAACAAGATCTCCTCCATTGCAAAACCTTCCTGAAAGCCGACATACCGAAACAGGGCTTCAGGTAGACTCCTGCAAAGACCGGGCCTGAAACCTCCAGTTGTCCACAAAACAGTCAACTGTAACCCTTGAGAACGTCCTGCTGAGTTCATCCAAAGTCAATGTTTCCTTTAACTGGCTGTTATTTCGAGGACCTGAACAAGACGGACTGACCTTGGGAGGCCAGGCGAGGGGCTGACTCGTGTTCTAAGCATGACCTATGCAAGGAGACTGCATCTCCCGTGGTACTGAGTGTTCAGATGGCTGCTCTAGCAGGGGGCAGGGTGCTGGCCAGGAGATGCACATATTGGACAGATGGTGAGTTTGGCTTTGTGATGGCCAAGAGGATCAGGCTGGTAATTTATTTCAGGGTCTGTTAAGGTGGAGACACAGTGGTTCCATGGCTGTCACGTGTTCACAAAGCACTTATGCAGCTGAAGCCAGATGTGGCTGTAAATCGCCAGGTGAAATACCAGGAGACCCTGTGTGGAAGCAGCAGCAGGTTGAACCGCCTGAATGACCCTGTCCTCTGCACTTCCTCTCTGCCCTTTTGAACTCCTGTTGTTCATTCCCACGTTGATTGCTTTCCCCTTATCGTGGGCAACAACAGATGTCTGGAGTCAGGGGACCCTCACAAAATGCCTCCCAAGTATGTCAGGTCTGGGAGGAGAAGGATTGTTTCTCTGGGACAGTATTTCTTCATTCTCTTTCAACAACTGAACGTATTTTCTTCCCATTGTCTCTTTGTTGGAAGCTGTCCATTGCCGGCATCACCGCCGTGAGCTGCAGGAATAAGAGGACAGCCTCCAGCAGGCAGGGCTGCTTCCTAGCTAATCAGTTGTCTTGTTCAGGCCATCTCCTAACAACTCAAAGGGCTCCTCTTTTTTAAAGTTCGAGTAAATCATTAAAGTAGCCCAATCATGTAAACCCTTTGCTCTATCAAGTGTGTGCTTAAAAATCTCTCTGTTTGGCAGTAACGGGCCATAAATCGGCATGTCCCAGAAGCACAATCTTCACTCTCACACATACATGGGCTTCATTGAAGTGGGTGCCGGGACTTAAAAGAACAGAAGCGCTTAGAATGGAGAAGGGTCAGTGGGAACCTACCGCTGTAACTTTAGGCCTAGAAAGTGGACATTTAGAGGAGCAACGGTTATGTTTCCTGAGGAAGCGAAGGCTAAGGGTCTTAATTCTTCATGAGTGACAGCGTTTCTAAGACAGAGGAGAGATATTGGCTGTGCTCCATCGGAGATGGAAGGAGGACATGTGTCTAAACGACAGCAGGAAAACTTAAAACTGAATTTAAGAAGTTCCTGACAGTTAGGGTTGTGACCCAAAAAACACATTGCCAATGTGGCCTATGGAAACTCCTCTGGGAGATTTAAAGCAAAGGGTGGACAGCTGTTCTGATGTTTTCAGCACTGCTCCTCCGGACAACAGGGCTGTCCTGCGCTAGGCCATCTCAGAGGTCCCAGTCTCGTCCCAGGACCGTGTATTACTTGATTTCATCCACCATAGAGTGACGCCCAGATATGTAGGAAACAGTGCGTGGGTTACGACTGGGGGCTGTGCGGTTTCTGGGATTAGGGTGATGGATCTGGGAACCATCTGATTCCAGAAAACATCCTTCCTGTTTCTCAGGCCAAACCATACTTCCCTTTGAGTCTTGGATTGGTCTTCCCAAGTTATTGGTGCTCTTTCAACCCTTTTTCTTTCTGGGGGGGAAAAAAAAAGAAGGAAAACTAAAAGGGACACACAGGAGGCATTGCACAGCCACGGTAGTAGTAATAAAGAACATGGCTCTTACTGAGCCCTTACTGTGTCCCTGTTACAGTACAAAGCACTGTGCGTGGCTCGTTCCATTTCCCCCTCCTCACAACCCTATGCAGTAATGATGTTGTTACTCCCATTTTACAGATGGGAAGACTGAGGGTTTAAAAGATCAGTGAGGATTGGGCCATGATTCCAGCCCAGGGGGAGAGGCCATGCTTAGGTGATTTTACTCAGTCGATCAGAGCTCATATCCTGCTTCCATCCCTCTGTAGCTAGGATCTCAGACATCAGTTCTCTGAGCTTCACTTTCTTTTTTGATAAAAATGGAAAACACTTTTCTTTCACAGGGAAGATTACATAAGATAGGCAAACAAAGCCTCCAGTGTAAGATCCAGCACCCAGTAGGTGCTCAGTGAACGTCGATTTCCTTTCTCCTGCTTCTCCTCTCCTTCTCCCTGGGATTTTCCTGGTCTGAGCCATTTCTTCATGATATCCTGGTTCTAATCAGGTCTCTCCCAGTGACAGGCAGGGACATTTTGCAGCTCAGCATCCCTCTGACTGATGTCTACCGCTAATTCCTTAAATTTACATATCATCTTTCTCCCCTCGAGCTCATAGCACTTAACAGACAAGTGGGGCACAAATGATTTAACTAAGTGAAATTCAGAGGCCTGCTCGTCTTGAGATTCTGCAAACTAGTGGATTAGCTCAGATGTCAGCACTGAATTATGATCCTTCAGCTGCTCGTGCTTAGCACGCCACCCGCATTAACTCCGTGGTCTTCCAGTGGCCCTTTAAATCATGCATAGCGATTATCATCTTATTGTGCAGGAGAAGGGGAGAGGAGGAGAGAGAGAGACAGAGGGAAACGGGAAAGGAGAGGGGGTGAGCTCAGGCCCCTGGGAGAAGCAGTCTGTGAAACCTTTGGCCTACTTGTACCTGAACTTTTAGCAACTGGATGGGTAAACAGAACAGACCCAGAGAACATCCAGCCGGCCCAGCCCTCTCCACCTCCATGTGCATTTTACTCACTCAATTCTAACCTTTATGCCGTGACTCCCCTGCCGCTTAAGAGTGTAAATTCACACAAGTGACAGTATTTCTGCCAAACAATTTTCAGACAGCAAGGGGGATCTTATTTGTGAATCTGTGAAGGAAGAAGGATGAATAAAAAGTCTCTGAAATCTAGTTTCCTTTATATCTGAGGTAGACACAGGACTTGGAAATGACTGGAGTGTGGGAGCACTTGGGGTTCTCACTGGAGGCTCGGTGGCTGGGTGCGTCCGTGAGTCATCCTGTTCTTATTAGATCACGTCACCTTCGAAAGGGCTGTCGGTTCAGGAGGATGAGAGGGAATTGTGAAGCGATTTCAGGAGTCTGAAGGATTACAGAGCTTAGAAGATGATTCTCCCTCTGGTATTAGTTCTCATACCATTCTTTATCCGGGGGTTTGTCTTTCAGCCGTTCACGGGAACAAAATTTTCTTGAGTAGTGGCGTATATGTGTCACTATTGAGGGACCGTGAGAAGAAGCCATATTGTTTTGTATGTGTGATAGCAGTGAGAAAGACACACACAAAAGTTAAATTATAATATAGGGCCGTGGGTGTTTACCTGCTGAAATGCATGGGGGGGGGGGGCGGGGAATGGCCTCTCATCTTTTTAAAAACAAGGTAAAACCAGTGGTACAGTCAGTAAAGGCTCAAGTTGTTGGAAGAAGAGAAGAATTCATGCTGAAATGTGCCCGAGGGTTAGGAGAAAAATGAGCAAAAGAGGTGGGCTAGGTGAGTGGGTCAGGGAGGGAGGGATTATGGGTGCAGGAGAAAAAGGCGCAGGGCCCGATGGCCTTGAAGAGTGTGTGACTGATGACCTGCCTTGGGGCAGTGTACCTGAGGCACAGCTGGCGTGAAGGTGGGAACACCCGGTGTCCAGCTCTGTTACTTACCTGCCCGCCTACCCTGGCCAAGTCACTTGAACCTTTCTGAGCCTCAGATTTTTCATCCTGTGCAAAGTAAGATTAATGAAACCGAGCTCACAAGCTATAGCAAGGATTAAATGAAATAATGCCTACGAACATGCTTTGTAATCTATAAAGCGTTATGCAAATATGACATAATTATTATCATCAAGAGCAGTAGTAATGAGATCTGATAGGAGAAGCACAGGTTTAGAAGCTCACTGAGTGCGGGGTTGGGGCGCTAGTGCCTCCTCCCTCAGCAGAGCGCCATCATTAACATTCTCAGCTTGTAGGCACCTGCCTGGGTATCTGTGCTGACTTTGGCCTTGAAGAGGTCTCATGTTGTGGGGTATGAGACGGACATGGCTTTGAACGGTTAAGGAGACACAGACTGGAATCCCAACTATGCATCCTGAGCTGCTCTAATTTGACTTCAGGGGAGGGCAGCTCCTTGACAATAATCCCAGAGTCTCTAAGCAGACGGGGCTTAGGGAAGAGCAGTGGCCGGGGGGCAGGGAACGAGGCCCTGTCTCTGGGCCACGGGTGGCAGGACGGTCACAGCTCAGCTCTCACTAGAAAGAGGAAGAGCAACAGCAAACCAGTTGTTGCAGAGCTCTGAAGTCCTCCTCTGTCCTTCCCTGACAAGCCCAGGGTGTTCACAGACCCTGCTAAGTAAGAAAGTCTGGGCACGTGTCTCTGATTAGCATGATCCCGCGGCATCTGACACGCTGGGTGTGTGGTACAAAAGTGTCCCTGCCATCTTACAGAAGTGTTCAGCGTAAGAGGTTTCAGGGCCAACAGGAGGCAGTGAGATTTCCTCCTCAGGTGCCACCTTGTTCTCTGTACAAGTGGCCAGAACACCCCCCCCCCCGCCCTGTACCGGCTGCATTTGCAGGTGCAGACCCCCACGCCTGTGTCTGCAAGGCCTGAGGTCTGCAAACAGGAAGAAGAACTCGGTCTTTCACATAGTGTCTGATGTATTTGAAAACTAATTAGCTGAAAGGCCCATTCTCTAAACATTTGGCTGGGTGAGACCTAATTTTCCAACATGTGTCTGTCCTCTGCTAAGCACTTCGCCTTCGTCAGTGATGATGACAGCGCCTGTTTTCACTGGAGCTGGGTCCGCCTGGCTGTCTGAGAAAGGCCGAGTCCAGGCCTCCCCGGGCTGGGCAGGGAATGGAATGGAGCCCGTGAATCACTAGGCAGCCCTCACCCCCTGTTCTCTCAACGTTGACACGGGGCTTCTGATTTACAGTTGCCCAGGCACCATCTAGTAACACTGCTGGAGACAGAAGGCTTTAAATGTCTTCCATTTGGACAGTGCCCAGCCGAGATGACAAAGGCTTGAAGCATAAACCACCTGGCCAGAGTCATCCTCTAGCCTGGCAGCCACCTCACCCCCTTGTAATTTAGTTCATTAGACTGCATTGACCCTTTGGGTGAGCCAGTGATGGATGAGATGCAGGTCTGGCCTCTTAGGATCTAAGGAGAGAAGACATGTGTAGACACAATCAGCCAAGACATAAGGCCGGCGGGGCCAGGCGCCCTACGTAAAAGGGGCGCAAAGAAAGTGAGGCTGAGGAATAGGCAGGAGGGACCGACTGGACGGAAGGACTCGAAGGACTTTCTGAGAATGCAGCACGTGAATCAAGGCTCTGAAGGAGCCTTCAGAAAAGGATGCAGGGCCTGGAGAACAAGGACATGACAAAACCAGACACCCAAACTCGTCCCAGCTTTTCCCTGGAGGAGCAACAGCTGGTGTCTTGTGTGAGCATTTACCAGGAACCTCTGTGTGCTTGGTTTCCCCAGATGACAGGAATTTCTTAAGGCTGCAGAGCGACGGCGGGAGAGACGGCCAGTACGCCCGGCTCATCAGCCCGCCCGTCCACCTGCCGCGGAGCCCGGTGTGTATGGAGTTCCAGTACCAAGCCACGGGCGGCCGCGGGGTGGCGCTGCAGGTGGTGCGCGAAGCCAGCCAGGAGAGCAAGCTCCTCTGGGTCATCCGCGAGGACCAGGGCAGCGAGTGGAAGCACGGCCGGATCATCTTGCCCAGCTATGACATGGAGTATCAGGTGGGGTGGCGACGGGAGACGGGTGTGGAGATCCACGGGCGGCCTTGCGATCTGTATTTCAATATTTCAAAGGGCCATGCCCATTCATCATTAGGGAACGTGGTTAAGCGCTGCTGTTTTCATTGTGTTTCTCCCGTTGCCATGGCAACTAAATGACACTCTTATTTGTTATTCAGAATGTGCCTATCTCTACACCCAGACTTGGTTCTTTGTTCCTCCTATTGCCTTTTATATTGCTGAAATCTTCTCCAGCAAATGTTTCTTCTCTCCATTTTATTTTAGATTGCTATCAGGTAGGCTGACAAAGGGACACAGAAGCCAGGGAAATAAACACAAACAAACCCTCCACACACAGGGAAGAGGCCCTGGAGCAGCTCAGACTCCAGGCAAGGGTGGAGAACAACTTCCCAGACCTGTCCCAGCCCCAAGCGTGAACGAGAAGGGGAGGGCTGCTGCGTGTGCTTAGTGGCCAGCGGACCAGAAAGACTGCTCTCTAAATGAGTGGTTTCCCTCCCAGCGGCTCCGGAGTTGAGTTCTATTATCTCTGCCCCACAGAGCGAGAGACTGAGGCACAGATGGGTATGCGCAGCTGTGGCTGAAACGTGGGTAGAGTAGACGCACTGTGGAAGAGGTGACTAAGAACCAGCCAAAGCATTAACCTGCTCCTCCCCAGACGAGAAGCAGCAACAGATGGCTGGTGCGGCAGCCAACTGCTCGCTTAGCTTGCCAGAGGACTCGTGCTCGTTTTCAGAGAGAACCTGGGGAGGGCGAGAGTGAGGAATGGTGGGAGACCAGAGAGCAGAGGGGCCTCTGTGTGCAGTCCTCAGTCACTCTCGAGATTGTAAGGTGTCCTGAGCTCCTCTCCACACCCACCTGCATCCCTCCTTAGAAACCTCAGTGCAATGTATTCTAAGTATCTGTTTGCATTTTTGTCTCACCCACTAGATGATCCTCAAAGGGTCTTCTCTATTAGGTTTTGTAACTGTCCTTGTGCCTGGCACATAGTAGGTGCTCAGGAAACTGTTAGTGAAGGAGCAAATCCTTTCCCTTCTGGTTGTAATAATGGAGCCATATGACAATGTGACCCCTAAGGCAATCCCAGCCTGTATACTATATATCTCACTCGATCCTTACCTGCTCATGTCTCCTGAGTTTCCAAATACCTGGAATGGGCGTTTGAATGATTTATGAGAAAGGAACTTCAACAATGGCTAGGGACATTTTAACCCTTCTTTAAACACACTCTGAATGTGATCCTTTTAATCAATACATTGGAGTTACTGGCCAACAATATCCATCACCTTGTAATATATATATTTTTTAATCCCTTCAAATATGCATTTGATTTGAACCAACTCTTTTTCAATTAAGATTTCGAGCGCTGTAGCCATGTGGTCAACAGATGTGTACCAGGAACAGTAATACACATATACTCACACACTTTGAGTTGTAGCCAGTTAACAGAAAATTGTGAATCCCTGAGCTGTTTAGACCAGGAGGCTCAGTTAACCATGGCTCTTGTTATTCTGGCTTCTAGATTGTGTTCGAGGGAGTTATAGGAAAAGGCCGTTCAGGAGAAATTGCCATTGATGACATTCGGATAAGCACCGACGTCCCGCTGGAGAGCTGTATGGGTACGTGAATATCTGTCTCTTTGTGGCTCTTACAGATGAGACACCAAGGGCTGGGATATACAGCAGAAGGCAGCACACCCAGGTTACCCACTGGGTGAGGCAGCGACAGTCTATGCAGGAGGAAGTATGAGTGTAGCTGTGTCTTCAGCTGCATTGAGGAGGATGGTAGGGGTGTCAGATGAGGGGGAGTCTTATAGCCCCCTTCTCATTCAGAAATAAACATGCACTAAGTATATGGAGATTCAGGGTGCCAGGACCCCGTCATCAGACTCTACTTTTAGCAAAGAAAATGCTAGAGGACGGGGACAACTGCCAGTCAGAATTACATGCTGGAAAGGTTTGATGGACTTAATGGAAGCCTTTACTGGCGAGCAAGCAGAGTGCATATGTTACATCAGAGTGATAACATAATTACCCAGGTAGTTCTTTTACGTGAATGAATTGCCAGGCAAACTATGGCATGTGAAGTAACATTTTAGATTTTGCTTTAGAAGCTAATACTTCTAATGCCCAAGATCCCAGGTGACCAGTTTAGGAAGGACCCCATACTGTCCCCTTGGACAGAAGTGCAGAGCAGCCAGCCCACCTGCGATGTACACATTTTACCCAGCTCACTCCAAGGGCACCCTGACCGTCTTCCTTCAGAGCCATAGGCATTCCTAAAGGAAGCCCTGAGAAGTTACGGAACCTGCTTTCAGACGGCAGAGTGACTGGAATATAACTCACCAAGTGCTTTTCTTGGCACATGGGTCCCGGGTGTGTGTGTGTGCGTGTGTGTGTGTGCCTGATGATGTCAGGAGCACCTGGGACCGCCCCAGTCCCTTCAGGCAACTCTCAGGCCCCAGGCATCTAAGAGTAATCCAGGCTCTGAGAAAGTAATCAGTGGTAAGTGACTGATTACAGTGCTTCTGGGACCCATTACTCTATGAAGGACTTTTTGTTCCAAAGCAACTTTGAGAATCTCTCCCTACCCACCCGGCCCCCGTGATGATGATGTGTTAGACACGGCCTAGAGCATGTAGAGGACATGGGACACCTTCCGAGGGTATTATAAAAAATAAAAAAAAACTTAATGGAAGTCATCTTCTTTATGTCCTATGTTCATACAATTCTTTCTTCCCCTTATCTAACTCAAAATATTTTCTATTTTTTTTCCAGAACCTATCTCAGCTTTTGCAGGTGAGAATTTTAAAGGTAAAACATATATATCTATATCTATATATTTTTTGCATGCCTTTTCCTTCCCCTCATGTGATATTAATTTGATGGAGGGACTAAACCTCCAAATTTGCCAAGTCTCACAAGAGAAAATAGACGCCACACCTTTCCGCCACTAGATGGCACCAACAACACCTGTAGAAGCAAGGAAAGGGGAATTGAGATCCTGGCTGCCTCTTGTTTAATTAAAGTTTAGAAACCTATAATAGAGACAAATAGGTTACAGATAAACCTTTCAGCCTTGCATTGTCCAACGGGGAGCAATGAGCCTGAAAATGCATGAGTGGTGAGAAAGGAGAGGCTGTGGGACGATTGAACAAAAAAAAAAAATCAGTAGTAAATTAAAAGTGAAATGAGGTGGTAATGATTTATTTTAGATGGTTTCTCTCCAGTTCCAAGGCACCAAGGCGCAGTCTCGGTTAACCCTCCGTGAGACGCAGTGGCAGGCAGTGTTGTGAGGGAAGAAAGTTAGGGAGGAGACCCCCCAGAGTGATAATCCGAAAAAGGAAAAGTTGCAGAAGCCAGGAGCCTGGTGTCTAAGAAAGGGAATAAGGAGATACATTTGATGCCTGGGATTAGAGCACTTTAACTAGAGGGCTGAAAAACAGGAAAGGACATTTTCTCCCTAATAAAGTAAAGAAAGAGCAGATCAAAGAGAGAAGAATCTGGGCTGCTTGCCCTCTGGGGGGTGCGTGAGGGCCGGGAGAGGTCTCCACACCAGGATGGCTTCTCCTGTGCTTCTCTACTGCAGTGCTTGCACACTCTGTCCTCTCTGCATCCCGGTTAGTTGACCGCTGCTGACGTTTCCACCCCGGTTCCGATGCGAAGTGTTTGGAAGCCACTCTAAATGTGCCTGGGTGTGAAAGCACACTCGGAGACACACCCTGTCACCCAAAGACGGCTTTTTCCTGACCTGTTTCATGCAAACAACTATGCGGGTTGCGGGCCCTGTTTGTCCTGGCTGGCCTTACCCCGGAGGTGACAGCATCTCAGAGATAAGGGAAGTCAGTTTTATATCTGAAGTCTAGACTCATTATCTTCACTCTCATTAATCTGTCCGGCTTCTGGCTAGAGGGTTTGTCACCTAGATGTGCTCTCTGACTCCAGATCATCGCGCCTCATTTGCCACTCATCACCCACAGCCTTAAGACAAGCGTCGGGGAAGAGGGCGCTAGAACAGAGAATGGCAGACGATCTTTCTTTCTCTGTCATGCCCGTGGCCCCCTGAGCCCCAGGCCCCCTCCCTAGCGCACATTTTGAAGTATTAAGCGTACTCACGTGCCTATGTCGGTGCTTTTGGGGATGTGAGATTTATGTTAATGCGCATCGAAGTATGGGAAGGAAAGCTGAGGCCAAAATGGAATGATGTGGATTACAGTTGAATTCAGGTTCTAACCTTCAGGACGCACAGTAAATGTTGGTGTTGGGGAAGTGGAGCCTGCTTATGTCATTTCACTGGGACGCTTACTGGGAGGTTGTTGGGACTCAAAACTCCCAGGAAGGCTGGTGAAGGACTTGCAGCCGCTGCCACAGAGCCTGTTCTGTGTGCGCACGCATGCCTGAGTCCTTGACTGACAGGTCCGGTGGCTGAGTGCTTTGCTCCCATAAGAGATTAAACAAACCAGGGCACATGTGCTCTCCTTGAGGCTGTGTTTACCACGGAGCTTCACAGTCCAGTCATGTTCCCTTGTAAAAAATATATAAATAAAATATCATCAGAGCCACAGCGCTCCTTTAGCCAAAGTAAACACAGAGCTTAGTGACTTGAAGGTCGGAATTTCCAGCGCTCCTGACAGGCTGGTTGAGGGGTTAAGCAGAGGCAGAGCACGGGTGGCGTGGACTGGCCCGTGGCTCTCGTCCTGGCAGATAAAGTGCATCTTGAGGAGGAGGAAACCACGTCTTGGGGAACAGAGACTTGGCAGGAACGCAGAGTCAAGAGCAGGACCAGAATTGAGAATGGACAGTTCCGGCCACATTGACAAGTTTGACGTGGAGCTCCGAATCAGTAGCCAGGTGAATCCAGGGCTAGAGAGTCTGCTTTGGGGCTGAGGCCCCCTGGACCTCAGTGTGCAACTCTGTTGTGATTCAAGCAAAGCTTTGCCATTTGGGAGAAGAAAGAGGACCATGTGCTCTGTCTAACCTAGCGATCAGCGTACTATCGCTCTCCTGGCCGGGCAGAGGCAGGCCTCCGCTGGTGGGGGCCTTGGGTCGTGCGGACAAACTCAGCCCTTAGACTCAGAAAGGGGGGAGCAGGTTTGGGCAGGCCGGACATGGAAGGTTGATGTAAAACACCACTAACAACAGGCATTTACATTGTTAGTGGGTTTTGGGGGGTTGTGTTTTTTTTTAATTTGTGTTTCTTTTCCATTGTAAATTGACCATGCGACAGGAGCGTTCTCGATCTCTAGGACAGACCAATGTGTGCTAGGTAACTCTTGAAGGACACGCCCTAAACGTGGCCTCTGGACCTGGGTTTATTAGATATTCTCCATCTTTTCTATTTTGAAATCTCTTTCATTTTCCGCCTCTTACTCGTTTCTTGCCGTGAAACACGTCCTTTTTGTTCAGATCACCCTGTGTGTGCCGCTTAGTGTGTGTGCCGTGGTGGTGTGGCGGGCGTGAGGCAGAAACGCGGAGCAGCCACGGAGGAGGAGAGCCCCGGAGGAAGGGACAGGAGGAGAGAGCAGGAAAGAGCGGGGCTCCCACGGGACCTTTGAAAAGGCTCTTTTTCTTATTGTTATGAGTCACATCTTAAACAATGTAGCCTGGGTGTGCGTTTTTTCTTTCCTCACTTTCTTTTTTTTAAGCACGGGCTGTAAACATAGTACTGTCACGTATCTTTTTCTAGCATTTAAGTTTCAACAAATGAAAAACTGTGTGTAAAGGAGAAAAAACAAAGTGGTGTAATTAAGGTGATGGATTATTTCCTCTTAACCAATACTTTCTTTTTTCAATAAAAGAAAAAAAAGAATAATCAAGAAGCCAGTAAAAATATGGAAAGCCCCTATAATCAGAGTTCTGTAGCTGTTGACCAGGTGGTTGTTTTTAGCAGTTCACAGGGGGAAATAAGAGTTCTTGTTCCTGGTAGAGGCGCTGGGCTTTGGACAAAGCAGGAGCAGAGAGACTGGGTCTGGTGCCCTCCCCATCAGGGGCCCAGGGAAGGCCCAGGCTGGGTGCACCTGGGGAAGGTGGTTGTTGGAGTGACAAATTGTCTACCACTGATGGACACTGCAAGGAACATCAGCGTCTCCTGTCAATGACTGTGAATGTGGGTTTTATGTCTCAGACCAGGTCTGAGGGTCGTAGGGCCCATCTCTCGGGTTTCACTCTCTGCAACCCTCCACTATTTCCATCTAACTAAAACCAGGAGAAAGTGAACATTGAAGGCGTTTCTCGCGGGTGTTGAGGGGAGCAGTCTTGAGAGAGACCCGTTTGGGGGTAGTAACAGCTGGCAAAGGTTTGACTCTGTGCATCACGTTTTAAGTTCTGTTGACTTGGTGCCAACTGGGCCATCTCCCCCTCCCCACCTCCCCCTCCCCCTCCCCACCTCCCCCTCCCCACCTCCCCCTCCCCCTCCCCCACTCCCCTCCCCATCCCCACCTCCCTCTCCCCGCCTCCCCCTCCCCGTCTCCCCCTCCCCGTCTCCCCTCCCCGTCCCCCCTCCCCGTCTCCCCCTCCCCGTCTCCCTCTCCCCGTCTCCCCCTCCCCGTCTCCCCTCCCCGTCCCCCCTCCCCGTCTCCCCCTCTCCGTCTCCTCCTCCCCACCTCCCCCTCCCCGTCTCCCCCTCCCCATCTCCCCCTCCCCCTCTCCCCCTTCTCATCTCCCCCTCCCTGTCTCCCCCTGCCTCCCCACCAGTGTCACGGCCCCCCTCCCAGGGCACAGGACCTGGGCTTGGCCTCAAACTCCCACTCTCCGTGGTTTCCTCCCACAGCTCTCTGCGCTAGCAGCACTTCTGAGACGCAGTGAGGGTTAAATGGTGTTCGTGCACGTAATCCCCTGATGAAAGGCAGAGAAGTATTCCTAAACCCTGCCAGGGTTCCACAGAGGCAGCTGTGCGGTGTGGCCCCTTCCCCACGCCCCTCCCCCCGCGTCTCCAGCTGCCAGATGAAGTCTAGGTGTCGCTGAGCAAGGAAGCCTGGAGATCAGATGTGTGTAAACCGGGTAACTGCCTGGCGGCCGCTGCTTGCCCAAAGGAACACGGAGGCATTCTTTGTGAGGTGCGCTTTGCATGCCGCCTCCCCGTCACAGAGGCCTGGCCCGGCCCCTCCCTGCAGGTTTACCACTCATCCAAACAGCTGCCAATGTCAGGTTCTCGAAGGGGAGAAGAACGTTTTTCTCGCAGACATTTCCTCTCTCGAAGAGCAGAAAGCACAGCCTTAGTTTAAAGCTGGTAACGTAAGTGCCACCAAAGAGCTAAGTGTCTGAGACTTCAGCCAACCAACCACGGATCTGCCTGCAGAGGCATATATATATATATATATATTTATGTAATAAGTGAAACATTTATTCAAACAATTGTAGTACAGGCACAATTCAGACTTTTTTTAAAAAGAGGGAAAGAAACAGAAAACTATTGTTAGCGCTTTTCATCTTCATACAAATTTTGCAGGGTTTTTTGTTTGCATTCACCCGTAGAACATGGAATCCCCTCTATTTGAAATCTTTCAGCAAAATTAGAATACCAACATAGAAGGTAGTTTTTATATAAGTTCATGATATATCTATATATTGAGGCGTTCAGGTAGATGGGAGACCAGCATGGCTTCTGCGCGCTGACGGCAAACCTCCCGGTGAACGGCTGGTCAGGCAGAGCGAACGCGTCATTTCTCAGCGATTGTTCATACTTTCACATTCTTTTTCCAAACAGACCATATTTTTCTACTATCTTCTGTCAGATATTCTGGAGGAGCCAACCTTTTTATTTATTTATTTTTTTTGGCTTGTGTAAGCTCCCACATTAAATAACCCTTTTATCTGAAACTCCCCTTCCCGAGCACTTTATTGCCAGCCTCTGCAGAAAGGACCCCACAGACAAGCCAGGCCCAACAGTTCCCCCTTGCGCCCAGCCTGTCTTCCCTCTCCTGAGACAGAGGACCCCCTACTGCTGCCTCTCAAAACACATGACCTGAGGAACCCTGGGCAACCCCTGCAGGTCGGAGGACACGGCATACACTTTACGCTTTGCTGTCTGGGACGGTTTTCCTTCCCAGCGGTTCAGCGAGCACCTGAGCCGAACCTGAGCCGCTGGAGGCTGTCCTCAGCCAGGTTCTGGCAGGTAGCCACAGCAAGGGACAGGGCCGCTCGTTCCCGAGCGGGGTCTGCGCACTTTTTCTGTGAGAGGCCAGGAGTCGCAGTGCCGGGCTCTCTGAGGCTCTGTTGCAGGTTCTCAGCTCAGCCACCGGAGCGCAGAGGCGGCCGTAAGCAACATGCGGGCAGACGAGGGAAGCTGTGTACAAAAATGTCTGACATAGGGGTGGGCCAGATGTGACCCTCAGGCCACCATTATCGGAACCCTCAGTTTGAGCACAGAATGTGTTTCCAGTCCGGACCCGCTCACTCGCCAGTGGGGTGAACTCCTAAGGGCTCTGGTCCACTCGAGGGTTTCATAGGTCCTGCTCTGTCTTCCCCTTCAATTTTCCTCCCGGTGAAACCAGGAGAAAACCACTTGTCCCCTCGGGTTCTCGGGTCTCCCGTCTGAAAGTGATGGGAAGTCAACAGGATGATTCACGGGCAGCCTGTAGCCTGGCGCCCGCCACACAGGGGACGCCCAGTCATCGGTGCTGCTCTCCGGACATTTCCCGATTGCAGATCACCCAGTAGGAGTGGGAGGAATGCCACCCGCCATGTAATCTTCTCCTTACTCTCCTCCCGCGCATGGCTTCTTCAAACGCATTGTTTTCCCAGAGTCAGATTCTGTGCGTTCGCACTGCTCCTCTCCAGAGGGCCCGGAGCCTCTCCAGATGAAGGCCTGTTAGCCTTGCAAATACACTTGCAGTTACTGACTCTTTAAATATGTTTCTCATTATCTCACACAAGGAGAAAACTCTGTGGAGAATTAGGGGGTGGAAATTAATAATAATAATAAAAAAAGAATAGTTCAGGAGTTGATTTTCCAATTGGGAAAAAGGAAGGTATGTGAGTAAGCGGCAGACGTGGGAACAATCGAAGGGAACGCTCGGGTCGGCGCCTGACCGGCTCTCGGAAGGCTGACGTCTCACCTGCGCCCCTCCCGTGTTGGGGACCAAGACCAGGCTCCTTTGTGGTAAAGCAATGGCCCAGGCACCCGATGTGGCTGAGGGTGCAAGTGGGGCAAAAATCCAGCCACTCACCAACCGAGGCACCTGGCTCAGGTGGAATCTGCCCAGAGGGGGCACCTCATTTTTGCAGTTTTACATAGAGGTACAGAATGAGCTTCGGAGTCAGCTGCACTTTCCAAGAATAACTATTAGGCAAAGTGCCCGTAGGTCATTAACATTTTTCAGGGAATCAGAATGTGGGTCCACAGTCCATTCCTCCTCCCTCCCTCCCTCCCTCCCTCCAACCATCGGACTGGATTGCTGCTGTTTGGGAAGGTGCTTTAGAAAGGGAGTTAACCCCTATTAATCTATTACCTTCCTGTCCTGGGACCCCACAGCCTCATTCGCACAGAGCCCTTGAACGCTGCTCCAGAGCCACATTTCAAACCAGCGGTCCCTCTGCCTGGGGGACTTGAGTCTCTTGAACTGCAGCACATACCATAAAACTCTGGCCCCTGACTGAAGGTCACCCAAAAATTGTGGAAAACGAGGGGAGGGCGAGTAGGTGTGTCTTCCCTCTTCTAACTCCCTTAACATTAAAAGCATAAACTCCCATAGTATGTTTTCTCGTTTCTCCAAACTAGTGTTTAAAGACAAATTTAAGGAACCAATCTGATGTCCCCCAAATGGCTTCTGTCACTCAACTTTTCTACATGTTGATCATTTCAGAGGAGGGGAATATTGTTCTCAAAGAGGAAGATGCCCAAAACAGAGCTTGCTTTCCTCGCAAGCAGAACTCTGCAGCCAGGGGTCTATCTCTGATTCCGAATAGGTAGCATATTGTCATTTTATCATCCTCCAGCGGGTCCCCGAGACCTTCCCCAATGTGCCCCAACTTTGTCTCTCTCCCAGGAAACACCTGAGCAGTAGCAATAGGCTGCCTCCTTCCTCAGCCACAGCACTCTGAGCCCTGTGTCGTATATTTAATGTTGGAAAGCCACGTTCTGGCTGAAGGGAAGCAGACCTTTGAACTGAGACGAGGTGGTGATGGGGGAACGTGGTCAGTTGTGACCGTCTGCCGCTGGACAAAAAATCTGTACTCCTGCCTTTGTGGTCTGGTCAGGTGCTTTGGATGGGGAGTTAAGCCTTGCGTCTTTACCGCCTTCCTTGCCTCTCACGGGTGAGCGCAGCCTCGTTAGACCACGCTGTCACTGAGCAGCCAAACCGGAATCAGAGGCAGACCAAGGGCACCCTTTGGGGAGGGAGGTGAGCACAGAGGAACTTTGGGCCATCCCTGCTCACTTTGTTGTTTCTCGTGCATTCTTCTGAGCCCACATGAAAATCAAACAGCAGGGATGGTTGCCAGGCAGCAGATACTCTTGGTGACCTGAATAATGAGTTGACACCAGTGCACTGTGACTCGAAAGCTGGCCATTTCAAGGAGCTGTTTGCAGCTCCTGCTTTCCTTGTCCATGTGTCTATGCGTAACGTTTAATATGGTCAAGAGATGGTGGGGGGGAAAGCACTTTCTCAGCTACAGTAATGGAATTATTAAGAGCTAGAAATAGTTTGGGAATCAAGGGGGGAAAAAAGACTAGGTGGTGATGTAGAGGACACTATAGACAGGAGCAGGGGGGGGGGCATCCTGGAATCCTAGGATCCTTTCTACCCCGGGGGCTGCGGCTGCCAGGACACGTGCTATGTGACGCATCCTTATCAAAGCTCCTTTAATACTGTGGCACTTCTGATGGCCCAAGAGGCATCAACACACCCTGCACCTTAGCAGAAGAGACCCCTAAGATGAGACAAACCGATGACTGAGATCTGGGGAAAGTGGGCAGAATCTAAAAGATTGTCCAAGAAAAATGTTCTGATTTTCTCCCAGTTCTGAGAAGACATCAGAAGGTCCGATCCACCCTCAGCTGTCTCCAGTCAGAGAGAGGCGTTCTGGTGCTTGGGCTGCAGGAATGGGCGAACGCTGGCTCAGAAATAGAACTTATTGCCTCTGTTCAGTTCTTTGAGTCACAGGCATTCACTGAGTGCCTTCTCTGGGCGTACCTGGGGGGAGAGATCAAGATGAGCATGTGTTTGTTCTTCTGCTTGAGGAGCTCCAGGTCTCCTGGGGGAGGCCTGAGACTGTAAAGAAGCCCTGTCCGCATCTTGAGCACCCCAGAATAAGGCCGTCGCTATACGGGAGAGGCAGCAGCAGCGTGGCCACGGCTCCCCACTGGGCTAGTTCATGTACAGAGAAGGTACATCCTTCTGGCCACCGGCAATTGATGTAAGCAGCGAGGAAGGAATTTTTTTTATAGGTTTAAGCATACATCATTTTTCAGAAGTAAAGATCATGTCTGGTTTTGGCAAGCTCAAAAGCTCCTAGTCCCATTCTGGGCCGGATTCTCATCTGATGTAAATCTTTGGGAGAAGCAAGTTATAGTACTGTTTTGCATCAAGTGGGACTCTAGCCAGTCTTTCCCCAGAGTTACCCTGCGCTTAAATCTACTACATCATCTCCATGGCAACCAGAGGCCGGCCAGTGAATGTGGTTGCCTTCTAAATCCTCTGCTAGCTTCTCTTTCCTCCTCTGTCTTTTCCGTGATTAAGAATGATCTCTCCCTCCCTTTGCTCTCACTCGCTCTTGCTCTCACACACCCACTATCATTCTGTGCCCACATTTTTGGTTGCAACATCCTTCCAATCAGATTTTAAAATCCTCTATCCAATTAAAAAGAAAATGAAGATTCATTAGTCATTGCTTGACAGTGGTAATTGACCTGTTTAGACAAGACCAGGCTGATTTCAGTGGGCATGGAAGCCTTGGCAATCCAAAGTGGAATTTACCTTCAAGTCTAGCCAGCCTAATTAATACATTGTTTGAAAATGCTGGCCAGCCAGACCAAATACTGTATTTTCACCTATCCGGAGAATCAACCTTATGGAATCTCAGAAGTCATTTCAACATCATTTACTTGTGTGTGTATGTGTGTGCGTGTATGTGAATAGTACCGCTACTATGTATTATAGAGCAAGTTTGGTATAACAGAAAAAAGAAGGAGCATTCTAATCATAGAGATCTTGGTTGAAGTCCATACTTACTACTTACTTGCTGCATAATCACTGTTGGCTTGACCTCTCTGAGCCTCTATTTCCTCATCTGTGAAATAGATCTAATAGTACCTACCTTGAAGGTTGTGAATAGAAGTGCTTACCACAGACTAAATACTTGGTGCCATCTTATCCCCCTGTCCCCTTCCCTATCTACTCCAAAGCATGTGTGTGTTTCTATTTTTTTTAATTAATTTTTTTATTAGTCTGCATGCTCTCAGCCTAGCAACACTCTTCTGTGTCTCTCCACCAGGGGGCACCCTCCTACCAGGGACCGACCCCACAGTGGACACGGTGCCCGTGCAGCCCATCCCAGCCTACTGGTATTACGTAATGGCCGCCGGGGGCGCCGTGCTGGTGCTGGTCTCCGTCGCGCTGGCCCTGGTGCTCCACTACCACCGGTTCCGCTATGCGGCCAAGAAGACCGATCACTCCATCACCTACAAAACCTCCCACTACACCAACGGGGCCCCTCTTGCGGTGGAGCCCACCCTAACCATTAAGCTAGAGCAAGACCGCAGTTCGCATTGCTGAGGCCGAAGCAAGGACCGCACCCAAAACAAACAAACAAGAAAGACTGCAAACACATTGCCTCGATTTGCACTTTTTTCTCCTCGCCTAATCTCTGTGTGAACTCTCAGACATCTCTCTCTTGGGGCCCGATCCCAATGCACTCTTATCCATCCTGACCATTTATCTTAAGTTCTTTTTTATTTTTTTCCTTTTGTTGATTCCAAACCAACCGACCAACCAACCATCCCTGACTCTAATGTTGCATCTCGGAATATGAGAAGAGCTACACCCCTAAGCACTTCGCAGCTCAAGGCTCAGCTGGTTTTCTTCCAGAGACTGGTGCCCTGCCTCTTCCCCTTGCCTTACCCCATCCCTCCTCTAGGTGGGCAGCCTGCCAGGAGACTTGAGGGGAAACCGTTTGTACATAGTATACATTTTGTGCGTCAGCTCTGTCTGTGTCGGTGGGTGTGAGAGAGAGAGACTGGTTCATTGTTCGGTGGAGTGTGTGGGTGTGTTCAGAGAGGCCCCCTTTAACTCTTGTGTTACTTCTCCGGGGGTGCATTTTACAAGAAAATAATATACTGTACTAGTTTTGTTTACTTGGAGAAGAGAGTGAAGCTTTTTGTTGCCTTATCTAGCGCTGGCTGGCTTTCTGTTGGCTACCATTGTCATCTCCAGGTACCGGATTAACCAGAGGCCACATGAACTGAAACGTGGCCCCTCCCATCCCTGTCCCCATTCCCCACCCACCTGACCCAAGAGGAAGGTTCCCCGTGATGCGCTCAGACGTGAGCCCCTGTCATGTCCCCTGGCGTCTTGGAAGTCACAAGACAACAGTCATCAGGTGCCTGTGGAACCACCTCTCCTTCCCGCCCCGAAGCAGATCTGTCTCATGTTGCCTTATAAAAGTGAAGCTCATAATGAATGTTTAGCTTTTATCAGTTTAAGTCCAATCTTGGAATAAGTCATAAAGAATGACGGAACTGAGACTGTAGGAAAAGCAGTGACTAATTTGAGAGCAGGAGGAGGTGAGGAGAGAAGGGAGGAGAAGGAAGGACTGAAACGGCTTTAAGTCTCCTCACCCAAGGGCACTCACTGTGCCCAGCTTTGGATGGAGTCGAGTAAGATGGTTTCATACCATATTCTTTGGTATCCATTGGTCATTGTAATAGCATTTGTAAAATATGGGGGAAAGGAATCATTTGCTTTCTTTTCATGGTGTTGATGCGTGCCTGAACCTATCTATAGCCACTAAATTGTAAGGCTGTCCACCTGACTTATTTGAATATTATGAGAGAATAAAGAGTAACCATTTTTTAAAATGTACCCATGTGCTACCCCTCAAAGCATTCATAGCATCTGGCAAATACACCCGCCTAGGCTGGCCCGGCATTTCCAGATGTTGCCACGTCATCGGGAGAAGGTGTAATGAAGACAAATCCGTGGCTGCCCATTTGCCCTCTCTCTAAGCAACACAGGGAAAGGGATGTTGGAGATTAACGGCCTAATGATATTGTACAAAGGATAGATTCAATAATGAAGTCAATTTCACTGATAGAAAATGTGTATTTTCACACAATTCTTAGTACCTTGGGGCTCCGCCTTGGGGGCGCTTATTTCTCACCTTCCTGCTAAGAATCTGCTAGGGAAGTACAGGATTCTCTCCAAAGATGGTTGCCTGGGCTGAAAGCCTCCAGGTACCTTCTAGGAACAAAATACTAATGATTGATTTTTTTTTTCCTGCTTGGAAGAGAGGCTGTTAGCATTCTTTCAGAATATCCACATCAGTCCCTCTACACACATACTCACTTTTGCATCTGGTTTGTTTCATCCTCCTGAAAGGATGGTGCTCTCCCACTCTTATTCTGTTTCAAAGAGCAACTCTGTCTCAACCACAGCAGCCCTGCCAAGAAAAGATGAAAGGCGAGAGTCTGAGCCACCTTAAAATTTCAAGAAGAGTCCTGGCCCAGCTGAAAAGGGAAAGAGAAGTGGGGAGAGGGAGGAGGGGCAGGAGCCCAGGATACCATGGGATGACTTCCGTGCCAGTCGCTCAGATGTCCACATCCAGTCATGCACTTCAGGCCAGGCAGTCCCTTAAAATGACTGGCATCCTGGTAGGTGTCCCATGGATGCAGGTGGCGTCGGGAAATCCAGCCAATGTAACAACTGTCTGAGTTACCATATACCCTTGAGGATTTCCCTTCTTTAAAAGAAGATGACAACAACTTTGTGAATTTGCTGTATCTTTATCTGATGCTCCGTGTGACATCGTCTTTAGGTCCATGCTGTAGTTGAGGATATCAGACTGCTCAAATCTTTGTGAATCCCATGATGCACTTCAGCTAGGGATGTCTCTCTCTCTCTCTCTCTCTCTCTCTCATTCTCTTTCTCCTCTTTCTTCTTTCTCTCTCGGCCCCATCAACTTTCATAGTAATATCCAGGTACTGTGCTAAAAGGGCAGCTCTTCTATACAGTCATACCTTGCAGCTTTAAAAAGCAAAATTCTGTATTTCATAGAGGGAGGGAAAGTCTTCGGACTTCTAAGAAAAATAGACTGGACAGGTGAATGCATGTGTGCATGTGTTTAGAGTTGCTTCTCAGAAGACAAAGAGGTAATAGCAACTAATAAAATATAAATGAATGAATGAATGGATGGATTGAAGGTGTAGCTCAGGCAGTTAAAGTGTTGGCCTTAGTAGAGGTTTCAGGTCAGCAGACCCAGAAAGGGAACCCTTATTTCTGGGTGAAAAACCCCTGCCTTGACATCGTGCGGGCAATTGCTACCCCCTAGCTGCTGGCAAAGGCAAAATTAAAAAAGGAAAAATGATCATATCTTTGCCATTAACAAAACAGGATGCTTAAAGTAAAATTGTATTTTCCCTTATCCCACATTTTTTGGGATTAAAGCCAGAATAGGATAGGAAATTCAGTAATATTTCTTGAGGTTGACAACCCATCTTTAAAAAGAACCTGTCTTGAAAATGGAACTAGCAGGCAAGCAAACACCTAAATAATCAAAAATTACCAAAGAACAACAGAGGAAAAACAAAAACAAGAAAACTTCCACATTTTAATTTCTTGTTCTTACCCCCTCTCCCTGTAAACTGTGACAACTCTTGCATTGCTCAGTTGCCTGTGTGTCTAAATAACTTGTGGACATTGGAAACTATTTGAAAATGTATTGTGTGGAATGTAATAAAATGATAATATTTTTATACAAACATCTGGGGTTTTTCTTCCCCCCTTTGCCTGTGAGAACAAAGTTGAAACATAGGCTTTGAACAAATTGATGTTTCCAAAGTTTAGACTGTTTTCTGGGCTACGGGGCATTTCCGTGGGAGGGAGGTGGGTTATCTCCCTGAGGCGGAACACCAGCTTTTTCTTTCTTTTATTGTTATTACTGCTTGTTAGGAGTTTCATCCAATTTGTGCAGCTGAGCCAACTTTCATGACTGGTGTGGGATTTTGCAAAAGTTGCTAAGTGCTAAATTGTTCACTGTGATTTCCACAAAATTTCTCTTGATGGCAAACCCCTGGAGATTGGACTCTACTTCCAAGGGGTCTCCGAGAGGAATGGGACCAGTGACACTGAATCATGTACTGGCTCTACTGAGACACATAACTTCCTTTGGAAAAGAAGTGGTGATGTCTTAGCCCTCACCTACTTAATTATTACTTCCAGGGGAACATACTTACGAGCGCTTTCACAGACAAAATGGAAACTCGTCATATGTTTGAGGCTCCAAGACATTCCAGACTTCATTTTGGAGCACATTATGAAGATAATGAAAGGATTTCTGTGAATCTGGAACTATGAGGGTGGGACAGTTTCTTTTAAAAAAAGGAACATTCCATAAAAATACTGAGGAGAGTGAATGGGGAAGCTTACTCAAAAAAACAGGTCTTAGGCTCTGGCCAGTTGGCTCAGTGGTAGAGCATCAGCCTGGCATATGGATGTTCCAGGTTCAATTCCCGGCCAGGGCACACAGGAGAAGCAACCATCTACTTCTCCACCCTTCCCCCTCTCTCTCTTCTCTCCATCTCTCTCTTCCTCTCCCGCAGCCAAGGCTCCACTGGAGCAAGTTGGCCCTGGGTGCTGAGGATGGTGCCATGGTCTTGCCTCAGGCGCTAATATAGCTTGGGTTGCAATGGAGCACTGCCCCAGATGGACAGAGCATTGCCCCCTAGTGGGCATGCCGGGTGGGCCCAGTCAGGCACACATGGGAGTCTGTCTCTCTGCCTCCCCGCTTCTCACTTAAGAAAAATACAAAAAAAAAAGGCCAGGTCTTGTTGATAGGTACTTTTCATTGGTTCTCCTCTTTGGGTTGTTAGTGATTCATTATAGAAATTATTTATATCAGAGGGATTAGGGAGAAAAAAATCTAGGAACTACAACCTCCCAGCTGTTCAGTGTTTCTAAAATGTGGTCAAGAAGAGGTCATGGAAGTATTTTCCACCACCCTGTATTCAGGGAGCATTTCATCAACCTAGGAGCCTTCCTCGGGGGGTTGAGAGCCATGATTAAGGTCTTAAAAGGAACATATCCAGGACACCCAGTTTCTGCCAGAGCCCTTCTTTTTTCCTCTTAAACCTAGATCCAGGAAAAAGTGTTTTTACAGCTATAAAACCTCTCCCAGTCGTGCTAAAAGGAGACAGGCTTCTGGTTTCCAGATCTTACAGAAAGCCCTGTTAGTACAGATGGCTGTCACTATCTGTCCTGCACAGGGGAAGAAAGTAGAGTGTCCATGACGAGAGCCTTGTTTGTTCCTCTAATGACAAGCATAATTACCCATTTTGGCCAAATAACATTTGGCTTTCCTTAAAGCCGTTTGTTCCCATTAGTAAAGGATAAAATGAAAACATCTCAAAACCATTTCTTTTAGGCAAAGACCCAGGCTCAGTCACCATTTTCCTAAGCTGGCCTGGGACCAGATTTGCCAGCCTTAATTAAATTAGCCATCGTGTAATGCTTCGTTAGCGTTGCTGTTTCGGGAGCCGCCTTGGAGAATTGCATCATTGCTCTTCCCGCCTCGGTTCTAGTCCCAAGGCTTCTCCTAGAGGTACTTGCCCTGCGCCAAAAGGGTGAAGACCCTTCGGACTCGACTAACCTCAGGCAACAGACACAGCACTGTGATCAGTGCAGTATTTCAGACCAAGCTCAAGCACAAATGTAACAGAAACTGTGTTTCCATGGATCATAAATACCAGATGTCAAGGCCCGGCACGGTCTGTTTGGGCTCCTACCTGGCCCTTTATGATGGTTTCAACGTGCGTTCTCGCTGCTGAAGCAACACACTGCCCTCCTGGCCCCGATAACCGACGCCCAGCCAATCTGCCGCAGCCCCGTATTTACTGTCCCCACCCCTCTGCACCAGCTCTGCAGTTGATTTGCACAGACTCTGTGGCCTTTCTGTACTCTTTGATGGAAAGAGCATCATCTTTAAGTTTTGCTTTGTCTGCAGGGTGGGCTGCACATCTGAGCCAGTCCGCAGATCTGTCCATGCGGCTGGTTTTCCCCGTGCCCCTGTGCACTCGCTGGGGTTCTCCCAGCTGCAGTCCGCCTTTCATCCCCTCCAGTGGACGTGCCCAAAGAAAACACACGACAAATCCAGCCAGAGCAAGGAGCGGGGAGGGGAACAGCCGCTGCCGGCCTTGGTCAGCAGGGAAAAGCGTCGCCTTATATAAATAAATTATGGGCTAGGAAAAGTGTAGGAATTAATTAAGCCTGACATAGATCGGGCACACTGGAGTATGTCTAAAGGTTAGATATAATCAGAAGCCTGCACCCTCAGAAGGCGTCAGGCCACAGGCCTCAGCCAGAGTATTGTTGTACTGTGTAGAGGAGTTCTGTTTGGCCCCAAACCTAAGCAGTAAAGAGATACGAGGTTTGGGGAATTGCCGAAGAGCAAAAACCCTTTTCCACATGGAATGGCCCCATGGAGAATCTAGGTGCTTCGGGGAAACCAGCAGAAGCCATTCTTGCCCCAAGCCCAGTGGGTGGGCAGGAAACCCAGAATTGCTCTCCACTCTTCTGCGTAAAGTAAATTATTCTTGGGCTTTTTTCAGTCACTGATCTTTAAGAGTTCAAAAAGAAAACAAAAGCCCCACAGGCACTGGACCAAGAAATAGGAAAGGCCATCTGAAGAGTCGGCCACGGACTAGCCAGCAGCAAGACAAGGTGTTGAGAGGGGAAACACTCTTCTTGGAGGCTCTGACCAGAGTGGTTATTGATCCCAAAGGATGTTGTCGGGGAAATTTTAGGATATTAACTGGCTGGTTCTCTCTCTTCTTCTTCTTCTTTTTTTTTTTTTACAAGTTATACATACTCAAAAAATACCAATAACACAAGAAGAAGAGTTCATCTTACAGTTAAGATCTGGGCCGCCCCAGAGAAAGTGACCATGAGAGATGAGAGATAGTCAGAAGTATGCCCTTCCGGGCTTTGTGTTATGCCTTTACAAACGTATTTGTTCATGTCCAATTCTTGGCTTGGTTTGCTTGGGGTTTGGTTTTGTTCTGTGTAAATGGTATCACAGCATTGGCTCTCTGTTGGACATTTTGCTTCTTGTCCTCTGACAAAGTCTCAAAGGTACATCAGTCCACACGGACAGATTTACCTCACCCTTTTTAGCTGTTGTATAGCATTCCATATCACGTTGAAGTGCCGTAGTTTATTAAGCGCTACCCCCATGAGGAGCATTCAGGTGGTGTCTAGTTTTCTTTCTTTCTTTCTTTTTACTGTTATAAACAATATTGCAATGAACATCCTTGAAAGTCACCTCTTTGTACACTTGTCTCTCTCCGACAGAATGTCTGGGTCAAATGATGTGCCTGTTTTCATTGTAATTCATGCTGCAGGTGGCTGAGCCGTTCCTTTTAAAGGAGGAGCCTGCCTCCACCTGAGAGGGTTACAGAGTAGTGGCCGTCTTGGAGGGCATCCCCTGTCACATCTGTACAAGCCACAGAGTCTCTGCGTCTGGCTCCCTTTCTCTAAAGTGGGCGGAGTGCTTGCAAGAGAAGACTTGGGGTAGTTTTAGCCAAAAAGAATTTTAATTTTAGGGAACTTTTAAAAAAAAAAAAAAACTCCCAATATGTGGAGACTGCGGGCCTGGTGGTAGGTGGCCACTCACGGAGCCGTGGCAGCTGTGGCCCAGGAGTTCCTTCTGTCCCTGGGCTCAGCGGGCAGAGCCCTGTTCTCCATGATTAATGAGTTCCACTTGGTTTCCTCAAAGAGTGGCTGTGCTGTGCCTTGCTGTTATTTATTTATGTTTTCTACTAAAAAATTCATGTAAAAAACATCCTTTAAGGTCAGTGCACAGTATTATGTGCAGACTAACACGTTCCAGCAGCCACAGTCGGTCTGGGTGCCACTGTGAGTCTCCAGTTCTTGGAGCCTTGTGACCAAGGCCCCCTCGCTGACCCTGAGAGGAGCAGGCTTTCTGGGCTGGAAGGCGGTGTCCCGCTTCCTTGTGAGGACGTTCAGGGCTAACGTGACCCAGGGAAAGGCACCAGGAACAAGGCTGTTTTCTAGTGGGAAGTTTATACGTGCAGGCGAAGCTACCGGCCCCGCATGGCTCTAGTCAGGAGTGGCAGATTGAAGAGAAAACACAGGACCTGTTCATTTGAAACACTGTTTCTTCCAAGAGCACTACCCTGATTTGCACTGCCCGCTAAGACAAAAGGGTCATTAAAATGTGACTCAGAGCACAATGGATGGGTTCTACAGCCGTATATGGATCTTGTGGGCTTTCTATGACCTGCCAAAAATGCAAGACTGCTAACTCTTGGACACGGGGCTTGGGTACATACCTCTGGTTGGCTCAGGACAAAAAGCAGCATAAGCTTGAGGTGTGGGTGAGCAGAGACATGTCACCACACACACGAGCCTTGTTTTGTCTTCTCTGTATAATCGTGCAGAACTGAACCATTCTAACATCATTCACTAGCATCCCTGAAAGCAGAGGCTCCGATCCAGAGCCAGAATGATAGTATACCATGTCTTGGCCTTTGACCACAGCAGTCTTCTTAGGCAGCAAGACTCATTAACAGGACGCCTGGACTGCAGTCCGCTGTGCCTTGTTAGAGAGCAGCTCGTGCCCGTAATGATGGGAGTGCAGAGACGGCTTTGACTCAAAGGTGTGTTTGACCAGAGTCTTGGTCTCAGCCAGCCTGCTGGTTTGAGACTTCATTTTAGTGCAGACTGTTAAAGAACCGTTTTGTCCCTCAGTGATTCCCTACTGCCACCAAGGAAAAGGGGCATAGAGACCTCAGGGACTGGTGTGGGCTTCCGCATTGCTTCTCTATGGCTGACAGCTGTGCTGAGGTAAGAAGACAGTCATTAGGACCTATATGGGGGGTGACATGGAAGCATCAAAGGGGACCTCGGAGTGCCTCATTGGACTTGGCCAAATGCAGATCAAGAGTGTGAGTTCAATAATTGTGTTCATGAGAAGCCTTGGCCCACAGCGTAGTCACCATCTGCTCTGCAACTCCTGAGAGGGCCATCAGCACCAAGGAGGACCTGTTGCCACCCCCTGCCTTTGTGCCAAGAGTTCATCGTCCACCTTTGCATCCTCACACTTTCTCTGCCCTCTTCCACCAAAGCCTTCTCCCAGAAAAGCATGGATCTGATTCCTTTACACCGAGGCTTAAACGGTTTTATCTTCCAACTCGTTGAATCCTTAGAGGAGACCAAACCTAAAGCCAGAAGATTATTCTATTACGCTATAACTACATAAATATACATAATTACATCGGTCATCAGCAAGCTACTGGAGAAATTACCTTTTTAATGGGTAGAGAGAGGTACCTTTTTGGAACACCTAAAATCTTATCACAGAATCATTCATTTATTCTTATGTTCAACTCTTGGAGAGATACATGTGTAAAAGGTTTTTCAAGAGCTTATAGAATATGAGGAGTAAGCTTCAAGAAGGCATCCCTGGCCCTGGCCGGTTGGCTCAGTGGTAGAGCATCAGCCTGGCATGTAGATGTCCTGGATTTTATTCTTGGTCAGGGCACACAGGAGAAGTGACCATCTGTTTCTCCACCCCTCCCCTTCTCTCTCTCTCTCTTTTTCTCTCTCTTCTCCTCCTGTAGCCATGGCTCAATTGGTTTGAGCACATGGGCCCCAGGAGCTAAAGATGGCTCCAGGGAGCCTCTGCCTCAGGTGCTAAAAATAGCTCAGTAGTGAGCATGGCCCCAGATGGGCAGAGCATCAGCCCCAGATGGGGGTCACCAGGTGGATCCCAGTCAGGGTGCATGCAGGAGTCTGTCTCTCTACCTCTCCTCTCCTCACTTGGAAAAAGAAGAAGAAAAAAAGAAGACATCCCTTTTTGACATATCTACTTACAGTGATGGAGAGTATCTCTGATTATTCGAAGACCTAGAGTAAAGAAGAGGTTCCAAAATTGTCCTCCTTCTGCACTGCTGGTTTTCCTAGTTTGCACAGCCGTGCAGCCTGTCTTTATAGCTCACCCTTTCTCTGGCCAGGCTTTGCTTATTTTCATGCCATCGTTGGGGCTCAGGGGAGCCGCTCCGGCCTCAGCTGCTCATCTGCCTCCACACTTGAAAGTAGGATCAGGTCATCTGACAGTCTTTTCACTGCGGTTGGTATTTGTAATCCTTGTTAGGGTTTTCTCCTAGTTATTCAACCTCAAAATAATAGAAAATAATGTCTAATTCAAGTTCAGACTCTTCCAATGATCTCAACCAAGCTCCCTTTTCCTTTCCATCTTAAAACCATTTGAAAACTCCAAAAAAATTTTTTTTGCCATGACTTTCCATGGATTTGGCTTTAACCCAAGAGAAAAAAAACCCATTGTGAAGCACCTTCTGGTGGTGCTTCTAAACTCAAGGCAGCCTGGCCTGGGGTGGCGCAGTGGATAAAGTATCGACCTGGAACGCTGAGGTCGCTGGTTCAGAACTCGGGGCTTGCCCGGTCAAGGCACCTACGGGAAGCAACTGCTACGAGTTGATGCTTCCCACTTCTCCCCCTTCTTTCTTCCTCTCCTCTCTCTCTCTCCTCGCTAAGAGTCAATCAATAAATTTTAAAAATCTAAAAATAAATAAATAAATAAACTCAAGCCAAACTCAGCAAGGGATGAATGGCTCTCAAGTAGCCTGACTTTGTGGAGGAGGTTTGGCAATAGTTCAGATTAACATGTGAAATGTTGGCTTCTTACAGCAATGGGAATGAGCACAGCGAACTAGGGAATTTGAGTGCAGTGGGGAGGGGGGGGGCTTTAACCAACACTAAACTAAACCCTTTGAAGGCCAAGTAGCTTCTCCTAGTCCTTCATTACTTCTCATTTATTTTGGTCCCAGTGTTGTATCTGCTGCTGGGATCAAAACAGAATGGCAGAGAGAATTTTCTGAAGGCTGCTCCCATCCAAAGAGTCCAGTGATTTAGCTGACTCGGGGGTTCAGGAACATGGAGTCAAGTTCAACAAGGCCTCCAAGTGGCCAAGCGCTTATCCCGAACAAATCACAGCCCCAAAATAAGGTCTTGGAAACGTGGCTTGCTCTCAGTTCAACTGCTGGTTTGTTCAATGATGTATTGCATTTTTCAGCCCTCCTTCCTCGATTTCTTCCTCTTTAAAGCGATGACACCTGGTACCTGTGAAAATGAGCGATTTTCTGTGTGGAGTGGGCTCTTCGATCCTGGTTCTAAAGGCTGCTTGCAGTTTGGTGGGTGAAGTGGAGGTGTGAAGGCCAGCTTCCCCTGAGGTTGTCTCAGCCCTGCCTCGGTTCAAGGGGAGGCTTGACGCTTGGGACACGTTTGCCCCGGGTGAGCTGTGTCAGTTCCTGGATTGCCAGCTGGCAGGACTGGTTCCTAAGCCTAATGAGCAAGTATTGCAAACATAGAACCTCACGGCTCCCGTTTGTCCTTTCCTGGTCTTCTCTTCCCAGGCACACCTTCAGATTGATGCCTTCAGGGAGCAGCCACTCCCAGGAGAGGACAGACCTGGGAGTGGGGGGGAGATCGGGGCTGTGAGCAGTGTGAGGCCATGGAGCCCTCTTCTGTGGAAGTCACCCTCTTTCCTTCAACCAGCCCCCTTCAGAGACCCTTCGTCAGAATGGCCCTCAGAGCGTCCTTACTTTCTGCCCATAAAGACGATAGCGGTCTAGACAGAGGTAACTTTAAAGAGGAGAAGCAGACAGAGACTCCGAGAGGTCAGTGGCTTATCCAGGCTCTCACACCTGGGGCAGTAGCAGAACTCAGACAAGAAGGGGGCTGTCTGTGCCCAGGCCAGAGCTCCCTGTAGTGCTCCTCCATATCTAGTGTGGCTTCCCTTCGGACATAGAGGGGACGGTCCTTAGAGTGTCTCTGCTATACATTCTGGATGGCAAACCTGTCCGCAACTTCAACCACAACTCTTAATCCACTGATCAGAGTTGGCATGGAAGGACTCTGCAATGAGAACCAGTGTATGTCAGTGTCCTGAAATGGCCTTGTGCAAGTGACCCAGGCACGGACTGTCTTAAACATTTATTTAAAAGTAGCCAGTGGTGCGGGGCAGACTTCTTACTCTCCTAGCAATGCCGTGAGGCTCCCTTTACAAGACAGAAAGTACACAGAACAGTGTCAATGCCAGTGCACTCCCCATAGACCACAGCGGAGCATGAGTGGTGAAAGGGAAGGTCGCAATTTTCTGTTAAAAACAAACTAACCCTGGCCCTGGCCAATTTGCTCAGTGGTAGAGCGTCAGTCCAGCATGTGGAGGTCCCAGATTCGATTCCCGGCCAGGGCACATGGGAGAAGCAACCATCTGCTTCTCCACCCTACCCCCTCTACTTTCTCTCTATCTCCCTCTTCCCCTCCCGCAGCCAAGGCTCCATTGGAGCAAAAGTTGGCCTGGACACTGAGGATGGCATCATGGCCTCTGCCTCAGGTACTAGGATGGCTCCAGTTGTAACGGAGCAACAGCCCAGATGGGCAGAGCATCGCCCCCTGGTGGGCATGCTGGGTAGATCCCGGCTGGGCACATGTGGGACTCTGTCTCTCTGCCTCCCTGCTTCTCACTTCAGAAAAATACCAAAAAAAAAAAAACAACTAACACCTAAAGGATCCTAATGTAAGAAGGAAAAAAGATGGGGAGGGGGGAAGAAATCAAAGGGGGGGGAATAATATGTGTGTGTGTGTGTGTGTGTGTGTGTGTGTGTGTGTGTGTGTGTGTGTGTGTAAAGAGAGACACGAAAGGGCTGTGAGAGAAAGCATTATCTGTGACTGAAATCATGCTCCTGGGGAGTTTCCCATCGCAGGTTGGAGTGTCTGGAGCGTCTGGAGTGTTTCCCTTGCATAGCGTGTGTGGGCTTACACCACCAGGCAGTGCTTCAGCCGCCTTGGGGGAAAACATCTCTTTAGACTAAGTTTGGTTCTTAACTAGCTGTGGCTGTTCACCCTTCACGCCGTAGTCTTGCGATCTACTGATAAAGACACCAGCGAATGTTTGACTGCTAAGGGTGGGGGGCGTTCCTGAAACAGTCCAGTGGATATTTTAATAACTCTTCCTCTGAAAAACCAGGATAATGGGACATAGATGAGACTTTGAATCACTCGTCTGTGTACCTAACCCACTCTAGATGCTGAAGGAAGGGGACTTTCAGATTGAGGTTCAATGTCAACATGAAAACGACCATGCTTTGTTGACTTGGGTGTTTTGTTTGTTTGTTAAGTCGGCTGCTGTGCGCACTTGATTACTCCAGCTCTGTTCAACTCCCTTCCGGGCGCTCTGAGCTCTGCGTCCTCTCACTGTGCTGGTGTGCAGCAGCCGGTGAAGGGAGGCGGGCACAGAGACCTGACTCTCACATAGGGCGGTACAAGGTGGAAGATCTGGGGCTGGGCAAGGCATTCTCCTTGAATTCCTCAGTGTATTTGATAACAATGAATTCAAGCCCAAAACCAAATCTTCAGGTGCCATGTTCAAAACCACTCCTAGAATTCCCAACCCCGACCTTGCAGCCTCCCTTCTAAGGCTTCCTCCTCCTCACTCCCAGGTTTCTTTCCAGGCCTGGCCCAGCCTTGTTTGCCCAAGCCCCGCCCTGGGCTCCAGTTGCACTTTCCTGCATGCTGTTTTGGCATCAGGGAGTCAGTCTTTGCTTCCCAACCAGACTGAAGAACCTTGACTACAGACACCTGGTCCCATACATCTTCACTTCCCAAAGTCCTTGAGATGGTTCCTGGGCACCTAGTAAACCTTCTTAATAAGTGATGATCGGTTGATTGGTTAGTTAGTGAATGAAGAACAATTCAAATCAGCCTTCCCTTTCTGAGCAATACCTATCATGGAAAACACAAAGCCCCAAATTTCAGATCACCACATCTTCGCATTCCTGAGAGGTCTTCGTTAGTTTTCATCAAAGCGGAGAGCCCTGAGGCAGGCAGACAGCTGGGGCGTGTGTATCCAGTCGACTAGGATTCAAGATGGGGCAGGGCTTTATTTCTGTTAGAATGGGGAAAGGACAAATGTGGTGTCCTGTCCTGTGGTAGTTGTAGTGTCCTGTCCACAGACAGAGAACCTGAGTGCAGACTTGAGCAGGAGGGGCTATCCTCTGGCCCGAACCCAGAACTGAGAGTCAGAATTCAGGCTCTGCAGTCAGACTGGCCTGAGACTGAACCCATACAGGGGCCCAAAAGGAAGTAGGGCCATGTGAGCACAAAGGTTGAAAGTGGAAGTCATGTGGGTGGGAAGATCCATTCTTGACCTGTGTCCCCCTAAAGGTATGGCCTGTTCCGCCCTGCCTCTTCCATCTCACGCTCAGAACCACACCCTTGACGCCACTCTCTTGAAGGCTTGGTGAACAGATGCGCTTTTGGGAATGTTGATTAACTTATCCTTTTTTCGACCCCTTCCCACTCACCCAAACTGCTGGGAACCCTCACAAGCCAAGTCAAGCCTCTAATGGGTTCTTCTTCCCCTTAAGTAGCCTTTGATTCTCCAGGTGCATCTAGGGTCCATTTCATAGACTGACTTCATTGGTCCAATTTCTTAGAAATGGACCCATTCTCAGGAGCTCATCTCATCCAGTGCTATGCCTACAGAGGAAAGAGGCTGTGATCTCCTGGGACAGAATGTTCTCATGGTCATTTCCACCCTCTTACTTCTTTTTCTTTAAGATTCATGCCGCATCTACCCCTTTCCGGCCCCTCACCAATAGCATCCTCAGAGATCCTCCCTGAGGGTTTGAGACAGAGCAAGATAGCAGCCCAGCTTCCAACAATTCATCACACCCTTGGCAAAGACCAAATACCTAAAAGCAAGAACAGGATTTGGCCCAAAACTCACTGGCAGGAGTCCCACAATTTTTGTTGTAGGCTGATTCATACAGTCTTATCCAGCATTCTGCATCTTTTAACCGTGAAGGTGTTAAGACCTCTGAGCATCCCATCAAAACAATTAATAGTTGGAAATGTGAGGGCTTTCTTCCATGTTTGTTTGTTGCTGTTGTTTTTTCATAAGGTTAAAAAAAATCGTCAGGTTGACTTTCAGAGCTTGATTTGATCCCCATGACAGACACCGCCTGCCTCTTATTGATTTGTGTTCACGCCCTCATTCCAAAGAAATAGGCTGCAATGCAGGGGCCCTGGAGAATGACGCGGGGGCGGGCACTGAGGGGGGACGCTGGCGTGGCCTGCGGGTGCCAGTGGCTGTACCATAAACATGCCGGGAGCAGGCTGGATTCATGGAAGATTGGTGCCATGTGGCGTCAGTCCTTTCCAGTGCGGTCTTGCCACGCTGGCCTGTGCGTCCCTTCCTCGCTGCGATCTTGCCCCAGGAGGATGAGAATGTGCTTCAGCACTTTGGCCAGGAATGAGGAGGACTTCTATCCTGATCACCACCACCACTACCTCCAGGAAAAGACTGAACTTTATGTGTGACCATGATGGCTCGATCCTCAGTTCAGGTCACGGTCAAGTGGATCTTCCCTCAGTTCAGGTCACGGTCAAGTGGATCTTCCCTGAGATATTGTGCTGATGAGGAAGAAGTTCAGACTGTTCAGAAGTTCCTTTTCTTCCTTTATTTTGATACATCAGCTGTTTGGGATTTGGGTTTTGTTTTAAGCTTTGGTTTTTGGATATCAATTTATGGTGCTGACTTTAAAGTTGTCCACTTGACTTTGGGTTGAATACAACTACCAAAGGGCCACATGCATTCACTGGGTGCCATCTGGATGACAGCTGGGACCAGCACAGTTAACTTTTGAGACTGGAAGAAATGATGGGACCCTGCTCTTCACCACATATTTGATTCTCTTTTATACTGTTTTACCATTTTTGACAGATAATTTTTATTAGCCCTGATTTCTATAAGATAGACAGCATAGTGAATAGAAAGACCTGTATCACCCCCTACCCCCCAAAATTATCATAAAAAAAAGAAAAAGAGTGATAATACTGGAGAAAATTCAGATTAAATTAACTTAGCTCTATTCAAGCCTGGGCTAGTCAGATTGGACGCCCATTTTTTGATCTATTCTACACTGAAGAAAGCCAATAGGAAAAAAACAGGGAAGGAAAGATGAGAGATATTAGCACAGATATGTGAAGGTGAGCAGGCATTATGACATTCTTTCCAATTCTACGTCTGCATTGAAACATGTAACAATGAAATGTGACTTCCTTACATTACCATACATTTACTTGAAATCCAGAGGAGAGAGACTCTCGTACTTTGTATCCACTTAGACGCGTGCGTATGGGGAGGCACTGCGTGTCATACTGTCATACTACGTGAACATCATAGTAATGGCAACTGAGAATGGGCACACGATGTCACTGAAGTTGCTGGAGACAAAACTCAGAGCTCTATTGGTAATAAATGGCAATCATTATAAAGACACAAGTGAGGATTTTCTTGGCACTAAGACCTTTCTTATTGTTTCTGTTCTTCTGGTTACTGGAAGCAAAGACAAATCATACGAAGGGGAAAGGCCCCAGTGACCTGCCTCTGAAGTGACCCGGAAGCAGATGTGATGCTTCAGCTGCCCACCGTCCTGGGGAGTCATTCTCAGAACGGCTGCAGCTCTGCCTTTTAGCCGTGGTGCCAGCACCTGTTATAATTTGATTTGTTTGTGTTCTTTTCCATTACAGTGGACATCCCAGAAATACATGTGCGAGGGGGCTACAAAGATGAAATTGACGGTGAGTATTGTTATGATCTAGCAGATAACCATGAAATTCAAGTTTGGTTATAAAGACGTCAAAAAAATGATGCCCAGGGTATTAAAGGGCCAGAAACCACCAATCGTTCTGTCAAGGTCAAATTTCAAGTTTAGAAAGTTTATTCCCTCTGCCTAATCTGAACCAGGTCCCCACTTCAGGCAACTTTCAACACTGATGGACTTCAAATCAGGATAAACCCTTTTGAAGCGAAAGCCAGGCCCCTGTACACGAGTTGCTGCTTGAACCCATTAACCTCCCTCCTGCCAAAAAGGACCCGAGCAAATGAGCGTGAATGTGAATTTTTTCCCAGGCCTGCTGTGGCTTCTGGTTCCCTGGCTTGTAGAAACTCCTCTCTTACTCTCCAAGACTCCAGATTGGGGCTTGCTCCAGGATTTATATTTCTTCTTCACACTGCCCATCTCATATTTTCCTATTTATTCCAAGCTCTGTGTTCCCACTTCAAACACACGTACTTCAAGAGGCCGAAGCGAGAGGCCTGGCTGGAGGGCCGCTGCACAAACATGCAGATGTGATTCTCCCCTCACTGCCCTCACTCAGCAGCGAGGGTCTCTCGGGGCTTCTCTGAGTGCCAGGGCTGGTCTCCCCGAGAGACCGCTAAGGCTCCCCCTCAAAGAACAGCTTCAGACCAAGATTGATGCATTTAAGAAGAGCAGTTTATAGAGCAGCTGCTTTTAACCTGACCTTAATCAAACACTTCAAGTGTAGTTATAGAAACACAGTGACTAATCCAAACAGCACCTTGTTAACTGAACGCAGACTCTCCCTGCCGAACTCAGTCTGGCGCTCCTTTTATGGGCAAAGCTGCGCAACTGGCCTCCACGGAGAGGCTGCCGTGGATCAAACAGCAGAAGCTCTGTGACCGGGAGAAAGAGGGAGCCAGGCGGACGCAGGGGGCCCAGTTCCCTGTCCTCGTGGAACTGCTTGCTCACTCTGGGACCTGGAGTGAGTTACTAGCCACCTAATTTCGTAAAACCTCAGTTTCCTCATGTATACATGTATGCATATACATATATACATACATATGTGTGTGTGTGTGTGTGTGTATACACACACACACACACACACATTATCCTGCTTTCTTCATGGAATTATTAGGAAACCCCACACAATGAGCGCTGGGTGTGGTCATGCCTTGGCCACACTATAGAAATATATTAGTTTGCTAGGGCTTCCAAGGAAGTACCACAAACTGGATGGCTAAACAACAGGAATTTATTTCTCACCGTTCTGGAGGCTGGAAGTCTTAAGATCAGGGTGTCAACAGGGTTGGTTCCTTCTGAGGGCTGCAGGGAGGAAATCTGTTAAAAAGCCTTTCTCTTTGGCCTGTAGGTGGCCATCTCTAGATCCACATGGCATTCTGCCATCTGTTGCTGTCCAAATGTCCCCTTTTTACAAGAACATCAGTCACATTGAATTAGGGCCTGCCCTATTTTAACTTGATTACCTCCGTAAAGCTCCCATCTCCAAATAAGGTCACATTCTGAGTTACTGAGGTTTAAGACTTCAGCATGTTATCTGCAGAAGGGACATAATTCAACCCATTAGTCAGGTAAGATGTATGTCAAGTGAGGTCTGGTGGCTTGGAAAAAAAAATCTGCTGCTTGGATGGCCAGGAATGCTAAATTGAGAAAAGCCTCATGTGAAAATAGTCTCAACCTGTCCCTTAATTTAACTTGAAGCAGTTGGAAATAAGGGATGAGGAGGCAAAGAAAGAAGGGTGCCCAGCCTGACCAAATGGTGGCACAGGGGATAGAGCATCGACCTGGGACACTGAGGGACCCAGGTTCAAATCCCAAGGTCACTGGCTTGAGTGCAGACTCACTAGCTTGAGCATGGGATTGCCACTTGAGTGTGTGGTCATAGACATGACCCCATGGTCGCTGGCTTGAGCCCAATGTTTCTGGCTTCAGCAAGGTGTCAGTGGCTCAGCTGGAACCCCTGTGGTCAAGGCATGTATGAAAAAGCAATCAATGAACAATTAAGGTGCTACAACTATGAGTTGATGCTTCTCATCTCTCTCCCTTCCTCTCTGTCTCTTAAAAAAAAAAAAAAAAAAAAAAAAGGAAGGGTGCCCAGACACCGAGCTATCCCAGATACTGCAAAGGCACCCTGAAAGTTCTATTATAATATGTGTTTGCTCAACATGAGTCAAATTATTTAGACATCAAATATTTAGACTATACTTACAATGTACTGGATTCCAAGAGCACCTTATAAATATTTATTTAATTCTCCTAACAACTGAACGAGATAGTCTTTATTAATATCCTCATTTTACAGATGAGAGAACTGAGGCAAAGAGAGGTGAAATAACTTGTCCATAGTTACAGTTAGGATGCAGCCAGGCTGGGCTTTGAAGCCAAGCAGTGTAAGTTCCAGCTTCCTAGCTGTGCTCTGAAGAACCACTGAACCGGGCTGGCGAGGCTCAGTGATTTCACCCTGAAAGGAAACATCGCCTGCAATCTGCTGTGTGCTTTTATGTCATATAGATGAGTACGAAGTGGACTGGAGCAACTCTTCTTCCTCGACCTCAGGGTCCAGCGCCCCTTCGGCCGACAAAGAAAAGAGCTGGCTCTACACGCTGGATCCCATCCTCATCACCATCATCGCCATGAGCTCGCTGGGGGTGCTCCTGGGGGCCACATGTGCGGGGCTCCTGCTCTACTGCACCTGTTCCTACTCCGGCCTGAGCTCCCGCAGCTGCACCACGCTGGAGAACTACAACTTCGAGCTCTACGACGGCCTCAAGCACAAGGTCAAGATGAACCACCAGAAGTGCTGCTCGGAGGCATGACAGATTGCACCTGCATCACACCTGACGTCTCATTCCAGCAAGAGGGGCTAGTGAAGATTAGGTTGTTTTCCTTTGGAAAGTGAATGCCATAATCTCCATCAGACCGATCCAGAATACCGAAGGTATGGACAAGACAGGCAGGCAAGTCGAGGGAGAAGGGGCGAGGCAGCCATGCAGGGGGTCACGGCCCCCCTAGCACCGCCGCGGCTGACCCGTTGCTGGGACAAAGACTGGGAGCCCCTCTCTTTGGGGTCACAGTTCTACTTGTGAGGTTGTTATTATTATATATATATATATATTATTTTTTATTTTTTGGTCTGTGAGCAACTCAAAGAGGCAGAAGAGAATGACTTTTCCAGTTTAGAAGCAGAGGCGTAGTGATTATTCTCCGCTTTCTCTTTCTCATCAACATTTGAAAAGCAAAGGGTCTCTTCAGACTTTCCATCTTTAGGGGAGAAAAGAGAAAGCTGTCCAGCTTATTCCATCCCCTGCTCCTCTCACGACTCACGAGGGTCGCCGGGGGCGGGGGAGGCTCTGCCAGCCAACCCTCGAAGCTGCCGATTCCAGTCCTAGCATTTAAGTAGGATGTTGTTGCCTTTAACTTTTTTTATCCAGGGGAAAATTGCCATTTTAGGGTCAGCATGAACAGCTCTTTCTTATATGAGATTTAAAACAAACCAGAAAGGAAACTTCACACGTCAAAACCCATAGAAGCACCTCCATGTTAGAAGTGGACAAGCCTTAACATGCTTTGTGAATAGGAGCCATTCGGACCAGAGCTTATGGCTGTGGGGCTTCTTCGGGAGGCCTCTGGTGGTGATTCTGCTTTTTCTTTTCCCTGCTCCTCGTTCTTCTAAGACATGTACATACACACGCGCATGCGCGTGCACACACAAACACCACACACACACACACACACACACACACACACACACACAGGCACACGTGTCCCTAAGTCCCAGGAAGAAGCATCATTTGATATTCTTAAAGGTGGGGAAATTCAAGCTATTAGTATGTTTTCTCAGTTATGTCAGTGGGACATAACAGGTGACCACTGGATGGAAAGGAGAATGGTGGGGAGGGAAAAGCAGTCCAACCTCTGTGATCACATGGTGACAAAGGCTGGGCAGATTGTACAGAGACACTGTGAGGAGTTAAGTCTCTCCGACAGGCTGGTAAACACTGATTTCTCCCTGGGGTGACAGCCACCACCTCAGCCTGTCAGAGAGTCAGAGCTAGGATGAATGGAAGTCTAAACAGAAGTCTGCAAGCACTGTGAACCAAAATGCTGACAGCACTGCTTGGACCCCAGAGAGGCCAATGTTCTCACATTCACGCGCACTCACATGCACGCATGCACGCACACGCCAATTTATGTTTTTATTAAGTGCCTTGAAAAAGTGAAGAAAAATGTATTTTCCCTCTATGTCAAAATCAGTGAATATCATACAAGTTAAGGCATTCCTCCTTCCTTCACCCCAATGGCTCCCCTCACTCCCAGTTCCCCCTCCTCACTGCTGATCCTACTAACGGAATGAGCCCTGCTCCCGAGTGGTAGTCACAGCCCTGGATGACTCTCTGCGCCGAGAGGGAGGCATCAGGAGTAGAGTGAAACTGTGTGAAGGGTAAGATTGTCCACATCAAGATCCAAATCTGACTTTGTAGTAACGCCTAGGGATTGCCTGTGTGCTGGAAATACATTCGAGACCCAACCTGTGTGCCCAGCCTGTTGCATATCAGTGGTAAATGGTCCAACCATTTTTGCTGCTATGGTCACCCACGATTTCATTTGTCTCATACCCAGGTGAAAGGGGCAGAGTGAGTGGGACTGGTGGTTTCCTTTAAATGTTAACTTATGGAAATGCTAGTTCAAGTGGTAACGTCCTAGTGTTTTGTATGTAGAGAGGGAGAGTTCAGACCTACCGCTATTTATTCATATATATGTATGTGTCTTGGCCGCCTTTGGGTTTTCTGTATCTACTGTGTATGTGAATGGTCACGTGGGACTCAGTGGTGTTGTTGTGACTTTGACTTTGACCTAGGGCCTGAGTTAACTGCTGATCTCGGCACTCATTGGCACAGTGGTAGTTGGAGGTGAAAAGTAAAGCTGTCAAGCCCAAGGGCTTAACTTTAGGGGCCCCCCTGAGCTGGGCCTACTGCAGAAGTACGTTTCTAATTAGCCTACCCTCCTCTTCGCCGTCCCACGTAGCTCAGTGTTCAGGAAGCTAGCAAGTCCTGGGGGTTGTCAGAAGTAGCCTACAGAAGAAGTTCAGAAGCCTACTCTGGGGGTCTGGCTCTCTTATGCCCAGTGGGCCATTTTACAGCTCCCCAAAGACCAGGCCTGTGTCCAGCCTCTAAGGTGTGTACGTCTCAAGCTGCCTGCGTTGTATCTATATTCACTGTGGGCTGATGCAAAACCCTAAGAGGACCCTGAGCGCTGAACGGAAGCTGGTTTCCCAGAGCTGCGTACAGATACCTCACCAACACCGGAGGCTGGTCTCGGGAGAGAGAAGGACAGTGGGGCCCTGATTATTACTTGCCCAGGGGGCACCCTGGGGCATTTGTTGTCTCTCTATCTGCAGGTAGGCCTGCTGACCCGTCTCCTTAAGTCGTTCCCTTTGGGAAACCCAACTCACAGTATTGATCTCCTTTTTTGCCTTGTACTGAATGACACATTACCTCCAGCTCTCCCGGACTAGACGGTCAACAGGGCCACAGGGTTGCTTTCTCTCTATGGTGGGAATGAAGAGTTGATGGAGATGAGGGTCCCAGAAATGAGCATGAATGACAAGAGAACAAGGGAAAAAGTTAAACCATCACACAGAAGGTTAACTTTTCCAGGGTTTGCAGTTAAAGGTATTCGACCATTCACTGGCTGAGCCAGATCGCGGGAACTTGAGAGCTTTTACTGTGATTCTTCAATGTAAAAAAATTAAACAAACAACAATGTCAGATTGTGTTTATATGATTTGTATAAAGCCTTTTTAAGATTACTATTTAAATAAACATTATACCAGAGATAGTTTATTGCTTTGCTGTTTTTTTTATTGGAGACAAAGAGATAAGGGGTGACCAAATCATTCCATTGTCCCCAAGACCCTGCTAAAAGTCCTACATCCCCCAAACCCCTCAATCTCAGCCAAAGCAGGATGGTTGGTCTTTTTCTTGGGACAGCATTTCTCAACACTTGCATGTGGAATTCATCAGTTAATTGTACAGGTGGCTTTTTTTTTTTTTAATTTTTTATTTATTTATTTATTTTTTTTTACAGAGGCAGAGATAGACAGGGACAGACAGACAGGAACGGAGAGAGATGAGAAGCATCAATCATCAGTTTCTCGTTGCGCGTTGCGACTTCTTAGTTGTTCACTGATTGCTTTCTCACATGTGCCTTGACCGCGGGCCTTCAGCAGACCGAGTAACCCCCTGCTGGAGCCAGCGACCTTGGGTCCAAGCTGGTGAGCTCTTTGCTCAAGCCATATGAGCCCGCGCTCAAGCTGGCCACCTCGGGGTCTCGAATCTGGGTCCTTCCGCATCCCAGTCCGACGCTCCATCCACTGTGCCACCACCTGGTCAGGCACAGGTGGCTTTTTATAAAATGAAAGGATGATGGAGATGGGCGGTGGGCTACTTGGCCAATAGGGCTATTTTAACTCAAAGACTTGCCTAGTGGATTTCCGAGACTGTGATCCCCCAAAACACACCTCTAAACAGCTACTCAGAGAAGGCCTCTCTGTGCAAGTGATACTTTTTTAATGTTTATTTTATTGATTTTTGATAGGGAGAGGGAGGGAGATACAGAAACATCAATCATGTGCCCTTACTAGGGATCAAACTAGCAACCTCTGTGCTTCCTGACGATGCTCTAACCAACCGAGCTACCCAACCAGGGCTTGATATTTAATCTAAAGCCTGAAGAGATGAGGAGTCAGCGAGGCAAAGTGCCCGGGAAAAGCTTTGCACATGGAAGGAACAGCATATAGAGGCGCCACCGTGGGGAAGAGTGTGCTGTGCTCCCGGAAACACAAAGCCATGCACCAAAAGCCTGACCAGCAGCAGGAAGAGTATCGAGAAGAGGCTGGGAGCCAGGTAAGACCCTTTAAGCCACCGTGAGAAGATGCTGACTAATCCGCATCCCTCTTTGTCCTTCCTTAACTTACAGAAAGGACACAGCTCCTCCACTTTCCGTTGTCCTTCCTCACTGGGCGGGAAGGTCACCCGAGTCATGTTTCTGCAACTTCCCTCTCTGCCCTTGCTGTGATCTTCATAATATCATGTGTCCCCCGAGATGCCTGCTTCTACTGGATTCCTGACCTTAGCAACAATAACAGACTTTAAAATGAAAGGCAAAGTCTACTTTCCTTTAGTGGAGCTTTTGGGCATTTTTAAAGCCCTAATAAACTAATAATATCTCCCAGTCTCTAGCCATCTAGTGTTTACATAAGGTCTTTTTTGTCTCTCTCTCTCTTATCTGTATCCTTCTGGAAATGTTTACACAACCCTCAGGGGAGGCAATGAAATGAAGTTGGAACAGGCCCATCCTTGCGGGAAACGGGACCCATCTGGATGCCGAGGTGCCTTTGCCCCACGACAGCGGTGGTGGCGGGGTGCGGGCGGGGGGCCCGAAGGAGAGATGGAGAGATGACTGTCCCAGTCTCACCAGAGCTGCCGGCTCTGATCCCAGGCTGAGCTAAACAAAACCCCTGGGGAAGCTGTTTCCCCCGGGGACAGGGTGTGAGATGAGGGGGTGATGATCAAAATATGAAATGCTAAGTATGTCGGTTCTCGGAACTTCCTTCTGCCCACCCCTGGGCTTCACAGTAACTTGCACATCCTTTTCCATCAGCAAAGCAGGAGGGTCCTTAGTACCCAAGCACTGAGGCAGAAGGACCCTTGCCCCTGAATTCCCACCTCTCAGAATCCCCAAGCCTGGAAGCCTGCTCCCTACCAGCCAGCGCTGGTCCCCCTCTGTCCTTCATTTTCGCAGTGACCTCGACAGGAACTCCTGAAGGAAAGACACGCCTTCCATGTGCTCCCGGAACACCTGGGCGAGAGACCACCAAGAGAGCCCTGAGCCAAGTTGTTTCTGCAGCTTATCCAGGGATTGACACCTGCTTCCTCTCTCTCCCCTGCCAGAAAACCCCCTAGGACAACTGTGTGTGCAGGAGCGCGTTGCAGGGCTTTGAGAGAAAGAGACCCCTCAGCTGTGGACTCGTGCTCACCTTGCGGAAACGGTCTGAGCCCTTCTCAACCCTCCCCCTGCCCGGTGGCCCCAGGTGAGTGGGGCCCTCTGTCCACAGGGGACCCAGCCTGAGCAAGCCCACGCAGGGTGCAGAGCCAGGCCCTTGTGCCCACAGAGGCACCCAGCACAGCCCTTCACCAGCAGAGAAGTAAAGCCCCGGGCCAGGGACTTGGGGTCTGAGGATTTGGGGTGCTCCATTCTGGACTCCTCACCAAAGGAGCAGGCCCAGAGAGCTGTGGCTGGGGATGAACCCTCCTCTACTCCAGTTCAAACAAGCTCCTTTGGAAACTGGTACAGTTTGCAAAGTACGCCAGCTGCAGCCTCTGGAGTCTCCTCGCCCCACTGTATTGCCCCTGCCCCTCCCACCCCAGGCCTCAAAATCATCCGCAGAGCCAGGCTGCCTCCACTAATAAATCTCCGTCCCGAAGCCGTGAAGCCTCCACGGGGAATTGAAGCTGAGCCTTCCTGAGCTCCCACGGGCTGTCTGGCCGCACTGCCAAGCCTCACACATAATGGGCCTGGCATCACTCGACTCCAAGAGCCATGGCGGGCGGCCTTGCTTTCTTTCTTCCCTTTTCTCCTCCCCGAAACCTCCTCATCTCACCTCTTTAGCCGTCACATATCTGTTCCCTGCCAACTATGTTTAAACCTTGTGGGAGTTCAAAGAAAGCTTTGGAGGGTTTTGAAATCCAACCGTGCTCCTCTGCCCTTGAACTTGGACATGCTGAGGACGTGGGGAGAGCACTGGTCCCAGAGATGGGGAGACCAGACTTCTTGGTTCTGCCTCTAGGCCTGTGACCTTAGGAAAGCCATGCACATCTTGGCTTTCCCACCTCTAAAGTGGGTGTTTAGCTAAACTAATTTTGAGCCCTGAGTTCTGACAGCCCAGCTGATGGCGTGGTTCTGTTTGGCTGTCTGAATCTGGGCTGTACATGTCCTGAGCAGGAAGTTCTGCAGATGCTCCCGTTCCTGAGGTCTCTCGGTCTTCCTGCTGCTGAGAAGCCAGGGGCACAGCTTTGGGCTTGATTCTATCATGGAGCTGGCCTGCATCCAAGTTCACTCTCAGCAGGATTGTTCCTTTTCCCAGAGCCCTTCACTAGTAGCTATTTACATAGATATGGATGTGCTTACTTGTCCATTTCCCACTAGCTCTTGAGGGAGGAATTTATGCATGCATTCCCTCATATAATCAACACACTTTATATTAAATGTCTACTATGTTCCTTGCTATGATACTAGAACACAATAAGCATAACAGAGATGGTCCCTGCCTTCAGGGAGCTTACAATTAGAGAGAAAGAGAAATTGGTGAGTAAAGAACTACACGAATCCACCATAATGATCATGGCAGGAGCTGTAAAGTAAAGGGTGGAGAGCAGTGAGTGTGAGAGAGGGTTGGGGAAGCCACCCCTGAGCGCCAGGTGCAATGAGAGTTGAAATCTCAGGGTGAGTCGGACAACTGGGACGGACAGGAGGGAGAGCGTGTCAGACAGAAGGGGCAATATGTGCAGAGATCAGAGACAGAGGGAAATCTGGCTGGAGAAAAATTGGGGGGGGGGGGTGAAGAGAAGTATCTCATTCACCATTGTATGGGGTCTCCCAACTCATAGTCAGCACTTACTGAGCAGGCACAATAAACGTTTATTGAATGAATGAATGAATGACTTGTCTACATTCCCTTTTCTGACAGGGATCACAGGCCCAGCTTGTACAACTAAAAAAAGTATTTTAGTTCTCCCTAACTGCTACCTATGCTTCACTATAGTGGAAAATGTGGAAGTTTCCTCGAGTCTGAAATGAGAAATTATGTCCATAAGTTCCAACGTGGAGGTGGCCATTACTCATTTCTGTGTAAAATGATTTTTTTTGATAAATGATACATAATCTAAATTAAATATATTCAGATCAAAATGCTATTGAAAAGTTGGAGGGTTGGCAGACTGAAATAAAAAAATCTCGTGCAGCCACTGTGGAAAAGAGTACGGCAATGCCTCAAAATGTTCAAGGTAGAGTTACCAGTGACGCAGCAATTTCACTTCTAGGAACCCATACCTAAAAAGGTGGAAAGCAAAGCATCGAACAGATACTTGCATATCAACGTTCATAACTGCATTATTCACATTAGCCAAAAAGTGGAAATAGTCCAAACGTTCATCAGCAGATGAATGAATAAACAATGTGGTTATCTACATACAGTGGGATATTACTCAGCCTTAAAAAGGAATGACATCCTGATACATGTTATGTCAGAGGTAAATTTTGAAAATATTATGGTAAGTGAACAAAGGCAAACACAAAAGGACATATATTATGTGATTCCACTAATATGTGATATCTAGAATAGGCAAATTCAAAGAGACAGAAAGCAGATTAGAGGTTACCAATGGCTGCGGACGATAGGAATAGAGAGCTATTATTTAATGGGTACAGAATTTGGGATGATGCAAGTTCTGGTAGTTGAGAGAGGTGATGGTTGCGCAACATTGTGAATGAACTTGTTCCCACTGAATTATACACTTAAAAATGGTTAAAATAGTAAATTTTCTGTTATGTATATTTTACCACAATTTGAAATGCATTTGAATAGAATTGATTTTTCTATTAAGGCATCTTGCCTTAAAAAATAAAAAGCATCTTGAATAAAAAAAAGTCCCATGAGTCCCATGTAATAGTTGGGACATACCTAAACTTAAAATTTATTTATTGTTTATCTGAAATTTAAATTAGCTGAGTATCCTGTATTTTACCTGGCAACCCTAAATGAGGGGCTTTCTCTTCATTAAGCGTTTCTTAGAACCTTCCCAGGGCTCGAAGACCTTCCTTTTTAAACCAAAAATCAGTGTTTGTGGTCTGATAAGAATGAGTATATCAGACAGACATAGAAAATCGGGGCGGGGGTGGTGGGGAAGGGTGCCTGCCCTAATTATAGACTCAACCCTAGACAGAGACCATGAAGCGACTCCCTTGCTCACTCCACCAAGGAAGAGGTAGAGATTAGAAATCTTGGTTGGGTTTCCCATCTGTTGTTTACTCATCAGGATCCACAAATGCAGTAAAAGCTGGTTATAAACCCCTTCTTATGACTGACCACGTGGCTAGAATTAGAGCTGCAGATGGTGACGCTCATGCCTACGACTCAGACGATAGCCTTGTCCCCTGCCATCAATGCATCTTCTCACCAGAGTTGGTAAGAACCCATGGGGTGCCCAGATGCCTAATTGTACCACCCTTTGCACCCATGTCTTCTCGATGAAAGGAACTCCCCGCACGGCTCATCATACAGCAAGAAACAACAGGTGCAAAAGGCAAAGGCCACTTTGGAACCATTTGGACCAGAGAACATGGCTCAGGGTAACAAGAGCGCCCACAGACTTGGCTCGCCGGCACTAATCCGCCTGCACGATGGGCCTGGAATCCGACCACAGCTGGGGAGGCTCTGGCTGCCGTTCCAGGTGGTCCCACCTACTCCTTCTCTCACCCGAGACGAAAGGCAGCTGGGGAGGGCATCGCAGAAAGAGATGGGTCGTGTCCAATTCATTTTTACTAGGTGCTGACAAGTCACGGCGAACGTCTGGAAATGAGTAGCACAGCAAAAACACACGGATCACAATGCACTGGTGAGTGATTACCAGAGGAGAAATTCATTACAGGCCGTCTCAGCTCCCATCACATAAGGCAGCGTTACAGTAACAAGATGGAAGGTCCCTGTGCTCCCCCTCCCCAACGCAGCCCCCACTGCCACCGCCTGCCACCCCAGTATTTCAATTTGTGTTGCATGGTGGGAGAAAGCCCAAAGGCAGGAGAGGTTAATTCAGCTATACTAATAAAAAAAAGGGGGGGGGGGTCACAGTGGCAGCCAGCACCAAAGGAAGCAGATGCCACCTGCATGCTACAGGAAATTCTTCCCGCCCAGCCTGCTCCAGCTACGGCCCCTGGAGTCTGGCATCTACCTATGGTATTAAAACAGGGCGAGTCTTTATCTGTCTCTGTCGTTTGCATTCCAACCTGAGTGCGTGTGTTCCCGTCGCTGTGCCTGGCCCTCATCCCTGTTGGTCCCCAGGTTAACCTTGGGTTTCTAACCTTTCGTGGCTTGGACATAGACAGACGCCAGCATAGCACCTGTGCTGGAGACGATGGAACAACTAAAATGAGTAAGACACGCTGGATCTGGAGCTGCTCTGGACCAACCAGCTCCAGGGGTGGGGGGATGGGGACAGAAAGTCTCATCTTGCGGTGGCCAGGAGGGCACTACAGATCAAGTGGCCCTCAAATCCTTGCTCTTCAGTGTCACATGCAGTCATCGTCTTGTTCCTCTTTCTAACCTCCCTTCTCCAATTACCACTTCCCACATTAAAGAATCACAGGCCACAAATGGAAGGTTAGCAGAGTCCACATCACGCAGACAGATGGGTCAATAGCTCTTCCTTAATGGGATTTCTGCTGCCATTCACATGCAGTGGGGCCAGACCAGCTGAATCTGCTTTTAAAGTCAAATACACAGCCAGGCCCAGGACAGGAGGGCTCTGCCTAGAGGGGGCTCCCCACAGGTGCCTTCCTCTGGAGGCTGGAAAGCTCAATACTTTGGCCTCATCCCTGCACCCAGCATCTCACCACTGAGAGCCCCTGGTCGACTTCCTGTTGCAAATGTCATCCTAAAGTGGATGAGCAAACCCCAGTGCAATCGGAAGCCAATACGGTGGTAAATACGAAGCCTCCCTGCACCGGCTGGGCTGAAAGCTGCCATTTCATTATGCAGCGATCTCTGGGCTTGAGAAAAAGAGACTGCACCTCTCCCAGAAGCACACTGTAGAGGCATGCCCTCAGCCTTCCCAGCGCTGGGAAAACCTTCAAAACCGTTCAATTTGTCTAAGCCCCATCCATCTTTAATGTCAGAGTCTACATTTTCTCCTCTCCTGTTTCAAAGCAGCCAAAAAAGAAAATGTCACTACATTTGGGGCCAATTCAAAAGCCAGGCTTAGACGGATGTTCTATTTCCTGCTCCCAGCCCTGGTGTTTTTCTTTCCTGTGGAGCCTTCAGGGGCCGCGCCTCCATCATCCACCATCCTGTGTTCATTCGGCATCTTTACGTCTCCTCTCTGCTGTACGGTGCTCGCTTGTCTTCTTTTAAAGCATCGGCCTTAGAACCTGCAAGGCCCCTTTGTGACTGCAGCCCCTGCTAAGAGGACATCAGGTAGATTTTTATTGGAGGGGAGAGAGATTGCCAGGTGGGACTGTCACGCACACACACCCCCTCCATGGATTGAGGAGCTGTTGCAAATTGATGTCCCCTGTGCTGCATTTTTAAAAACCCTAGTCCCCGAATTTGTCCAAACACCTGGAATCATTCCAAGCCATGGCAGGTTGGCTGGGAATGGTGTTTGATCTCCTCTCCCTTATACGCCTTAAAGTGACCCTTTAAACTGTGAGGAGCAGGTGGCAGTGCAGATGAAGGGAACAGTCCGTAGGCATCTCTGTTTGCCCCTGGCTCACCCAGCAGCAGGGAGCTGCCGCACTGATTGACACCTCACCTGGGGGAAGGTAGTCACCAGGGAGAACACCAGGGGGCGATAAGGGACTCAATCACTGTCAGCCCTGTCCTGACACACACAGCTGTAAATCACTTCGGGTAAAGATTCTCAGCTACTAGGGTAGAGAAGGGCAAGTAGGTGATAGAGAAGCCAGGAGAAGCAGCTGTGCAGGCGGCCGGCTCTGGGACGGGCCAGGCAGTGGCCCTTGCCCTGGAGGGACAGGCATAGAACTCACAGAACTCTGTCCATCCGTCCTCAGCCCAGTGGAAGTACAGCCCTTTCCTGAGTCGACTGCAGTGTATTAAAATATAATTAAAGTTAGGGGTGTGTATATATCTTTATCTATATATAGATATAGATACACACACATTCACACACACACACACACACACACACGATCCAGGGTGAACTGTAAAGTATATGAATTATGTCTCAATAACGCTGTTTTATGGGTTCCAACCAGCAGCCCAGGATGACTGCCAAGGGAATCCTCCCTCCTACCCCCTCTTCCCCCACCCACTGCAGGAAAATGGAGATCCCTGTGATAGGTTTCCTCCTGTCCTCACCCACTGAGGTGAACTGTGAGGAAAACAGGCCTCAGAGCCTTCCCGTTTTGATGAGAAAAGGTTTCTGCCATCCCAGGAAACCCCAGACCGCCTTCAACAGCTCCGGGCCGTACTGCCGATGTGATTAGCACTGGCCAAACCCGTGTTAGAGAATGTCTTTCAGCATGTTTTAATTAGACGTTTTAAAAACAATAACTTTTAATTTTTTTCATCCAGGGGACACAGATTCCTGAGTTGGAAATAACAAATGGATTAGGGATTAATTAATTGCTGCCAGGTGTGGGGAGAAGCTATCTATGGCTTCTAAGCATTTTTTCCCTTTCCTCTCTTAAGATCGCTTTCTTATTTTAATTAATTCTTTGCCACCCCAGCACTTCTCTTATCAAATAGTCAAATAAACTAAACAAATAGAGTGTGCTGAGACAAACTACTCAGTATGGTGTTTAATTGGAAACGTGGTCTCATCACCCAGAGGAGGCTCGGGGTACCCGGGAGCTCTCCCTGGCAGTGGAATTGGACTCCAAAGGTGCACTGGCAGCACCTAGCTAATCTTCTTTTCAGGTGCCAAGGGCCTGGCGTGACTGTAACGAGGTGCCATGAGCCATTGGGGGGGAGGTGGTTCCTCCTGCCTGGGAAAGAACAGAGGCAGTCAAGTAGCAAGGCTGTGGAACGCACCTGCGCCACCGTCCACGTTTCGTGTCTATGCCGCAGTAATGCGTGCCAGCGGCGTACCACCCAGCCATCCTAGGACACGGCCGACCAGCATCCCCTGGTTCTGCTGGAGGGCTGCCATCACAGTTGCCATTACTAACACTGGAACAAGGAAGTTTAACCCAGCGATCCACACCCACGTCCTCCAGCCCAAGCCAAGGCCAGAAGAGGGGTGACCGGCAGGGCCCGTGCACATGTGCAACACCCGCCCCCCTCCCCAGCACTGGCCTCTCAGGGAATGTGAGCTTCGTCTGGAGCTCTGCTCTTTCCAGAGGGTCAGCCACTCGGAACATCTAGTACAGTGCACTTCCTACTGTGCAGGACCGTCTCCTGAATGAGTGCTGCAATGCCGGTTCCACGCGGGTCTACACTCAGTCCTGCCCACTACACCAGGTGTAATGCTGGTGGCCCAGGCCAGGCAGGTTCAGACTGGATTCGGACACACCACGGGAGAACTGCAGAGCCGGAAAGCATTGGCCATTCCTGTTTATTGGATTCTCGCAGAAGAGGGCGAGCAAACAGGCAGGGGAAAACTCTAGGCGACAGGCCAGTGGTCAGGAAAACCATCCCTGGCAGTGGTGGACAAGCGATCAGAACACCCGGCCCCTGGGGTAGCAAACGATTTGCAATAAGGGAAAGTACCCATAGCCTTATATAAGCTACACACATGTTGCTTTCTGCCACGTGTTCGCACACTAATCATGCAAAGTGCTTGCAGCCCATGAGCAAGCCTAACACAGCTGTTTTCCCTACAAGTGAGCAGTCAACTCCAAGAGGGGGCTTCAGTGAAGAAGATCTGTAATGGAATTAGTTATTGGCCCCTTCCAAAGGATACTGGGAGATCCTTTAGGAGGGACGTCATAGGCCAGTGGTCTGCAAACCGCGGCTTGTGAGCCACATGCAGCTCTTTGGCTCCTTGAGTGTGGCCCTTCCACAAAATACAACGTGCGGGCGCACATGTAGGCGACCGGATGTCTGTCAATCAGGCGATGGAAGGCGCGCGATTCATGTACTTGTTGAGTGAGCATGTGACTCCCGTTTCTCCCTCCCCCCTCCTTTCCCCTCCCCCTTCTCCTTCCCTCCCTTTTCCCCCTTCCCTCCTTTCCCTTCTTACTCCCCTTCCCCTTTCCCCCCTCCTTTCCAAGGTAATTGCAGCCTCAGCTTTCACATTCTCCATTTTTCAGGTGGGGAAAACAAGGCCCAGAGAAGTTGGGAACCGGCCAGTCTCAAGACTAGTGGGAACCACAATACCTTCTGCTTCTTTCCCTGGGCAGTGGTCGGCAAACCGAGACTTGCGAGCTACATGCGGCTCTTTGGCCCTTGAGTGTGGCTCTTCCACAAAATACCACGTGCGGGCGCGCGGGTACCCGCAGGAGCGTCTGTAGGTCAGGAGACTTGCTGCAGGATACGCAGCAGCGCAGGGGAGGGGCGCCGCATGATAAGCTGCGCAGGGGAGGCGCACGTGATTCCTGCAGGAGTTGAGTGAGCACGTGGCTTGCCAGCCGCAGTTTGCTGACCATTGACCTAGGCTATCTTCTGAAAAGCAGACAAACTGCTATGCCATGACCATAGATTTATCGAGAATGATGATTGGTAGGAGTACGGGAGGAATGGAAGGGGAGTTTTAAAAGTGGGTCTCTGGGGGCCACTATGACCTTCAGCCCAAAGTGTTTGTCTCTATACTGAGGGGAAAATAAAAATAATTTGCTGTGTAACTGATGGAGCCCTAAGGATTCCTTGTCAGGCCTTTCAGTAAGGGCGGTTGAAAGATGCAGCAGGGCGGGGTGGCAGGGAAGGAACCGTGGAGAGTGGGGACACTGACAGTCAGGAAGCTGGCGGAGAAGTGCGAGTTGCTTCCGAGGCTTCTAACATCCTGTAGCTGGAGTGAGGGATTCGGCCAGAGGGAAGACCTCTGGTGCTTCTCTCTCAATCAATCTTCTTCTCTCTCCCAATTTTGGAAGATTTAAAGCCTAGAAAACTGGGGCAGGAATCCCTAAGGGCTTTCCTAAAGTAGCCATGTATATGGCTTTTTTTAATTCTCAATGATAAACTACAGGGCAGCTACAAAAAAAAAAAATTTATGTATAAATATGAAAAGATCTGTAAGACATAAAATTAAGCAAAAAAGCAAAGTGTAAAACCATGTCTAGCATGCATGACAGACTATATGTGCAGGGTCTGGTGCAAAATAAAACTGTGAGGGGGGGATTACGAATTTCACTACAGCAAAAGCAGAGCATTAAAGCAAGTGCAGGGAGAGCCGTCCCGAACATGGGTCCTGTGTGAATGCACGTTCCACACCCATGAAGCCAGTCCTGCTAGAGTGTCACCATGCAGCAAACCTGAGATGTTAAGTAAGAAATAATCAGGTTTACCAGTTGGGGGGGGGGGAACTAGGAGGAAGGAGGAAGGGAAAGAATTTCTACTACACACCTATTTTTATATATATATATATATATATATATATATATATATATATATATATATATATATATATATTTTTTTTTTTTTTTTTTTTTTTTTTTTTGCATTTTTCTGAAGCTGGAAACAGGGAGAGACAGTCAGACAGACTCCCGCATGCGCCCAACCGGGATCCACCCAGCACGCCCACCAGGGGGCGACGCTCTGCCCACCAGGGGGCAATGCTCTGCCCATCCTGGGCGTCGCCATGTTGCGACCCTCCTGGGTGTTGCCATGTTGCGACCAGAGCCACTCTAGCGCCTGGGGCAGAGGCCACAGAGCCATCCCCAGCGCCCGGGCCATCTTTGCTCCAATGGAGCCTTGGCTGCGGGAGGGGAAGAGAGAGACAGAGAGGAAAGCGCGGCGGAGGGGTGGAGAAGCAGATGGGCGCTTCTCCTGTGTGCCCTGGCCGGGAATCGAACCCGGGTCCTCCGCACGCTAGGCCAACGCTCTACCACTGAGCCAACCGGCCAGGGCCCTATTTATATTTTTTAATTAAAGTTGGAGCCATGTGGCTGAGTTACCTAGTCCAAAAATGAAATAATTAAGAAAAAGTCCTCAGGGCTCCAGAAACCCCATATTGACCCTAAGTGACACATGGGCTCCCATTGACATTCTCAGCGATTACAAGTGACCACGTGGACATGCTGGGATGGGAAGAAGCTCAGAGAACAGAAGCATCTCACTGTAATGACCAAAGACACAACTGTCTTCTTTCTTACCACTCACTCGCTGGCCACTTAGAAATCACTTAGATTTCTAGGAAGCCCAATAGAACAGAAAAGATCTCGCTCTGTGATCTTGGGAGGGTCTCCTCAGCCTCCAGAACTTGGCTAGGCCTCGGGCACACAGGGCAGTGCCTACTTTCACAGCTGCCCTATAGGTTAATAAGTGCTATTCTTGTGAATAAAGGGACTCCAAATCCCATTAAATGTGTAGGTTGGGTGAAGGTATCTGTAATAACAGTAATAACCAGTCAGAACAAAAAGTTTCAAGTTTAACTAACAAGGCACATTCATGTGTCTCCAGAGTGGTACTACCTAGAGAAATGGAAGAACATGAGATGCTCCTAACGAGAAATAATTCTAAGCGTTGGCACATGTTAGGTATCTACAATGTGCTGACTGAATTATTCATTGAGTCCCTATGATTCCCTGCAAGGCAGGTTCTACTGTGTTTCTCATTCTAGAGATAAGAAACCTAAAGTCCAAAGAGGTAAAGTAACTTGCCAGATACTACCTGTGAGTAAAAGATAGAGCCAGATTAGAACAAAGACATCCTGGCTCCAAAGCACATGTTCTTAAGCATTAACCACAGAGGAGGGAAGCCCTAATTTTAATATAAATGATCTATACAATATCGAACGAAATGGAATAATTCATCTCAACTGTTCCACTCAACAGAATCTTCTTCTGTCCAGAACACAACAAGGCTAATGGAAGTAAGGGCTACCTACTTTCTTTCAGGTGGATGTGATATGAATTCTTTTATTCCATCAAGTCAGATGAACGATAGGTTCACCACTGTTTGAGGCCAACATTAAAGTTCAGTGTGGCCCTGCATCCTCATTCCTTAGAAACATTTTTTTTCACAACTTGACAGCTCTTGGGGGAAAGTCTCTCAAGACTTACCCACAAGCCTCTAAGTGATGTAAGAGGTTGCGGCAGTTAGGAAGAGTGAGGAGAAATTACTTGCAAGAGTACAGATAAATCAAAACAATGATTTAATAATAATAATAATCTAGTCACAGAAGGTCAAGGTCAGAGGCAGATGTTGGCATTCCTTAGCTGAGGAAATGAAGACTCCAGGATTCAGTGCAAATTGGCTGTAGAACTACTACGAAGGTTGAACCAACCCCAATGTTCCCTTGGGAGACTTCCCATTCTGAATTGCCTAGGTCGCACATTAGGCACATGGATCTATGGAAGAGAACTGTACATATATTTATCTATATTGTCTTGTATTTATCCTCCACTAAACTGTGGTGACTACTTTGATGGAAAAGCCAATCTCAGATATATCTTTCTTTTCCAGCACCTAAAACATGACAAGTCACAAGATAAATCCTTGTTTGTTGATAGAATGAATGAATAAATGAATGACTCAGCAGTCAATTGATACACTGTCATAATCCTTAATGGCCATGTTGTACAAGTAATATCTCATTATAACAATCCAACCCCTCCCTGCAGCCAACCAATGAAATATTCAAATGTGTTTTATTCTATTGACACTTTGTGATAATTGCTAGAAGCTCTATTCCCAATAGGCAGAAATTGGAGATGAAACAGAACCAATATCCAATTTCCTCATCAAGAATTGGAAAGGGAAAACAAAATGTCTTGATCATAGTAAAAGAGGCACATTTTGCAGATCAGCTTAATATATTACCCTTGAATGGCTAAATGCATCTGTGTGATATCATCATGTAACTACTCAATAAGTGCTTTAAAGCTTATTTGCCTTGTTCAAATTTAAAATATTAAGAGAGAGAAAATAGGTTTGGCTGATTTTTACATATTCAATACCCAAAGTAGTGTGGAAGGACATAAAAACAGCTGGGGTTTGTGTAGCTGCTAATTTAGTTGAAGAATAATCATCCATCTAAGCAAAACTAATTCCTCTGCCACATCTGGAAAGCCAGTTTTAGAAGGGAGTGGCTTGGTTGTCAAAAGGACGTTTTCTTTATTGGAAAAAGAAAATGTTAATTTTTCACAAATTGCCATGCAGGCGTATCCTTTTTATTTTATTTTATTTTCTGTTTTAGAGTAATGAAACACAGGAAGAGGAAGGTGGTTTGGGGACTTTTATGAGACTGATAAAGCCAGATCTTCTTGGGAGAGAGACAAGCTGAACCTTGGCCAGGTGATGAGACACGACAAGGAAGTCAAAGTGCGACAGGTTCCCGGTGAAAGCTCCGGAACGGGCAAGGCTGCCAGGAGCCTGTGAGGAGAGACCGAGGGATTCATCAAATAAGCTCAGAGTAAAAAATAAATATAAATAAAATAAAAAAACAAGCTAAGAGTAAAAATTAAATAAATAAATAAAATAAAAAAACAAGCTAAGAGTAAAAAATAAATAAATAAAAAAAATAAAAAACAAGCTAAGAGTAAAAAATAAATAAATAAATAACAAGCTAAGAGTAAAAAATAAATAAATAAATAAAATTTAAAAAGCTAAGAGTAATAGAAAGTCAGGAAGTTTTACTTAAAAGTGATGTTATAAATAAGCAATGATTGATAATCATCAAAGTCTAGTGGAAAAAAGAACTTCACCTGAACGTCGATTTTTTGCACAGTAGTTCTTCATATGTTGTTCTAAATCACTTTCTGACTGTTCTTACAAGTTTGATTTATATTAAGATTTTTACCATTTGCACTTCTGTTTTTCTCAAAATGGGTGATTCTACAAATTTATCTGCATCAGAGTCACCAAGGAACCTCTTTAAAAATGAAAATGCTAGAACACAAGGCCTCAGAGAGTCTAATTAGGTGGATGTGGGGCTGTGGCTCACGGATCTGTGTTTTAACAAGGTAGAGGTGGTAGGTCCTAGGTGATTTGAAGCGAGAAATTCCCGTCTCAGTTTAGTGAAGCTACTCGTATGATTTACGCACCAGGTAACATCCTGGATCCACGCAGCTGGAGAAAGGAATCACCACCAGATGGAAATTTATCAAAATTACCGGCATAATGAAAAGGAGAACTCCCCGAGGTCAGAAGGTAGTAATTTTGTCATTTAAAAGTGATATTGTCAAATAACTACTCAATAAATGTTTCAAAGCTTACTTGGTGTGTTCAGATTTAAAACATTAAGAGATGAAAAAGAGATTTAAATGATTTTCATAAATTCAATATCAAAAGTTATGTGGGAAAGAAATCAGTGGGGTATTTGTATAATAGCCAATTTATTGTAGCTTTTCAGAGGACAGGACACATGGAAACAAGACTCGGGAAAGTGGTTGGAGAGCTACAGAAACTTGTTTTACCTACTTTTCCATTCTGTCTGACTCTTCCTAGAAGGAATGACCTCCTAATAAACTTCCAAGTAAGTTTTGAATGCCTGCCAGCATTAAGAAGTCACTTTTTGGGCCCTGGCTGTTTCGCTCAGTGGTAGAGCATCAGCTTGGCGTGTGGATGTCCCAGGGTCGATTCCAGGTCAGGAAACACAGGAAAAGTAACCATCTGCTTCTCCACCCCTCTCTCTCTTCTTCCTCCCCTCCTGCAGCCATGGCTCAGTGGTTCAAGCGAGTTGGCCCTAGGCACTGAGCATGGCGCTAAAAATAGGTGCTAAAAATAGGTACCAAGCAACAGAGCAACAGCCCAGATGGGCAGAGCATCACCCTTAGGGAGCTTACTGGGTAGATCCCATTGGGGCACATGCAGGAATCTGTCTCTCTGCCTCCCCTCCTCTCACTTAATAAAAATAAATAATTAAAAATTCACTTTTTGGTTGCAAATCGCCATTTTGCCCTATTCATCTACCTCACAAGGTGAGGCATCCCCAAATCTGCCTTACCAGACCAAAGCATGTTCTTTGTATTTAATTGCAGCCTCTTCCACAATTGAGAGGGCCTAGGGAAAAAATTGAATTGAAAGAAAGGAACCCTGCACTAGACAGCATTTGGCCCCTTCCCATATACATACGCATACCTCCTTTTCTATCTCCTATCCATATGAGAGAGCCATGTGGCAGTATGACCCTATGTTGGGAAAATAGCTGTATTAGGCTTGCTGGTTTGCATTTTGCATGATTAGTATGTGAGCACGTGGCAGAGCCACATGTGCATAGCCTATGTAAGGCTACAGGTACTTTTCCTTGGTGCGGATCACTTCCCCGCCACTGCACGGGGCCATTTTCCTGTTTGCTCACCTGCTCTCATGAGAAGTGATTGTCCCCTGCCTGTTTGTTCACCCGCTGTTGCAAGAATCTAATGAACAAAAATGGCCCAATGCTTTCTGACTCCACAGTTCCTCTATCATCTGCCTGAATCCAGTGTAAACCTGCCTGGCCTCAGCCACCAGAATTACATCTGGTGTAGGTGACAGGATTCAGATCAGAACGGAATAAAGCCACCAGCACCCTTGACGTTCTTGAGCATGTGGTTGCCTGTGGTTACCCTGTCAGGGGCCATGGGATGGGTGCTTTTTACAGCCCAGTGAGCAGAAACTGAAAGCTCTGTGCAAGAGGCTGCCCACGTTCAAGAGCTCCAGTGTGACCCGGAGACTGAGCGCCAGCAGCGGCCGGAGCTGCAGTAGTTGTGAGCTGAGTGCTCTGGTGTGAGCTAGAAGCTGGCCGCTGGCCGTGGCAGGCAGAGAAACAGCTTAGGGGTCAAGAGCTCCAGCCTGACCTGTTTGGCACAGTGAATAAAGTGTTGACCTGGAAGGCTGAGGTCGCTAGTTTGAAACCCTGGGCTTGCCTGCTCCTCCCCCTTCTCTCTCTCTCTCTCTCTCTTCTCTCTAAAATAAATAAATAAATAAAAATTTAAATAAAAATAAAAAGATCTTCAGTTTCAGCTTCAGGCCAAGAGCCAAAGTGGTCACTGAAGGAGGAAGGGGTTTGGGCTGAAACTGCCAGACTCAAAGCCTGGCCAGTGGTCACCCAGAAGGTAAAAACCCAGCAGCAAAAAGTCCCTCAGGGGTAGGCACAAGCCCCTTCAGAAGTAGTGAAGCGGTGTGGTTGCTGTGGTTGTGGGACATAAGGACCAGCCCTACACCCAGACAGAGTTGATGGAGTTAGGGGCGAAATTCAGGCAGACACTCAGCAAGTCTATGGCAGTGTGGTTGCCATGGTTGTGGGACATAAGGGATAGATGGCATGCATCATGCTCTTCAGAAAAGAGATGGAGAAATTAGCCACCATTACCACGCACTCCTCCTTGAGGCAGGATCTTCAGAACTGCCATGACAACCCAGGAAATTATTCCCTATTAGAATGGGTGATGGCTGCCATTTGTGCAGTCTGGCAGAATGCTGGAGACTTGCCAGGGGCAGTGAGTTGGTGGCAGTCATATGCTGAGCTGCAGTAGGTCCTCCCAGAATAAGGTATGAGGAATGCTGCTTTCAACCTGAGGTCCCATGGGCCAGATGAGGAAGTATTTATGACAAGGATGAGAGATCTTATTCTCTGTAATACCCTATCAATCCTTTTGGGGTCACTAGTGGCTATCATTTCTCTCTTTTCTTTTAAGTGAGAGGAGGAGAGATAGTGAGACAGACTCCCACATGCTCCCCGACCAGGATCCACCCAGCACCACCATCTTGGGTTGATCCTCAAATCAACCGAGCTACTTTTAGTATCTAAAGCTGATGTACTCAGACCAACCAAGCTATCCTCAGTGACCGGGGCCATGCTTGAACCAATTGAGCCACTGGATACAGCAGGGGAAGAGGGTGAGAAGGGGGAGAGCAAAGGGGAGAGAAGCAGATGGTCACTTCTCTCGTGTGCCCTGACTGGGAATCAAACCAAGATATCCATATGTCTGGCTGACGCTCTATCCACCAAGCAAACTGGCCAGGGCCACCAGTGGCCATCTTGAGCCCCTACATAGGGGCCCATCAACACTGTTGCAGAGATGGTGGCAGATTTGGGGGAAGTAGAGGCAGCACAGCACTGTAGGGATGTGCAGGCTGCTGCCTGTGCTGCCCCTCCTCCCCAACTCACAAGAGAAATGGACCTGTAAACGTTACCTGAACACAGATGATTGTGGCTGGGGCAGATGGGGAGAAATTAGATGGAATAAAATCCTTTTAGAGCTTTGGCAGCAGCTTGAGCCATAACAGAAGTTCCAGCCACTGAAAAAGCAGGGGAAATGAGCAGCTCTGGCAGCCACCAATGAAAAGCTTGGTGCTTGGGTTGCACAGTTGCAAGATTATATGTTGGAGGCAGCTGAGGGAGAGGAGGATACCCAAGAACTGTTGTTCCAATTTGAGTAGGGGAAGGGCTGAGGGACCCACCTAATGGGGAGAGATGGGGGCTGGAGGCCCCATGCGGAATTGGCAATCCACTCATCCCCTTTTAATGTGCAGCAGGCATGAGGTACTTCTGTAGCAGCTAAGAGAACTGTCAAGGCAGCACAGGCCTTAAATGTGTTCGACCTGCCAGGCCCTGTGGGCTTGCTGAGGGGGTTAGATGGGGCTTGTGGCAACAGACAGAATGCTTATAGAAAGGCTCTGAGGTCTGTTATCAAAGAGCTGTAAGGCTAGTTGCCTGTAATGAACCTTCACCTTGGGTGATTTGTACAGACAGCTGCGCTATCATGGGCTGATCAGTGAGTGGTATAATGGACTCTTGAAGCAGGGACTGCAACAAGAGGGGAGCACCAGCTTCCTTGCTGGATGGAAATGCCACTTGTGGATAGTAATGAGAGACCCTGAAGGGGTGTGAGGGCACGGCACCTGTGGAGGCCCTCCGGCACCACGCAGCTGCTCACATCCAGACGCAGAGATGCACCAAGGACACTTTTTTCAATAGCCATGGCCCGGGACTGTACAGGTCCCCCCACCAACAATATGTGGCCTTGTTGGCACTGTGAGGTAGGGGGATAGAGGTGGGCCTCCAGTTAACTCCCTGGGCAAATGGTGCCTGGCCACCTAAGGTGAAAGTGTATTATCCCTTGAGTGCTCAGTGAGACATTGTGATGGGCACCTTTGTAATTACAGGGGGTCCTCAGGTTACTACACAGTTCCATTCCTACAACAGTGACATAACCCGAATTTTTGTGTAAATCAAAACACATCCTAGCCTAAGTCACTTACCTATACTAACACAGCTGTAAAATCATAACCTAGAACATAAAGACACAACCAAGTCACAGAAAAAGAATACTGAGTATTCTGCTGTGCACAACCAAACTAGTTTGCCCACATAGTCCTTAAGTACGACACTAACAGCATAAGCTGAGTTACTCACATCTCAATTTTTTTACGTTTTAATGGGAGTGAGCGTTATAAACTCTAAACATCATATGTCAAGACTGTCATCACCTGAGGACCCCCTGTATTGTCATTTTTGGTATAGCTTGTGCCGTTGCTGTAGTCTCTGTTTATGTAACATACTTCATCCTCACACAGGGATCACTGTGGAAGATATCTGTCCCATAGATTGTAAGGCGAGCAACCCTAAAGGGGTGGAGTATTGGGAAAACAGCTGTGTTAGGCTTGCTCGCTTGCACTCTGCATGATTAGTGCATGAGCATATGGCAGAGTCACGTGTGTATAGCCAACGTAAGGCTACGGGTGCTTTCCCTTGGCATGGATCACTTGCCCGCCACTGTGAGGGTCCATTTTCCTGTTTGTTTGCCTGCCACAGGGAGAAGCGGTTGTCCCCTGACTGTTTGCTCGCCCGCCAGTGTGAGAATCTAGTGAACAGGAATGGCCCAATGCTTTCTGGTACTGCTGTTCCTCTACCGTCTGCTGGAATCCAGTGTGAACCTGCCTGACCTGGGCCACCGGCATCACACCCTAATCCCAAGAACCTTTGTAATTTCCTTTTGTAAAATGCCTGTGTTACTGTAGGTCAGTAGAAAACTAGAAAGAATGGCTTCTTACCTGGGTTCTCGCAGAGGAAGTTCTACTTTTCCTTAAGTGATCAAGACACCCAGTCACCCAGAGAAGTAATATGAGTCAAGACATCCTAAGACACATCTTTTCTTTAAGACATTCAGCCCACACTCACTCAGGAGAGCCAAAGATTTCTCAGAGAGCCCATTTTCTAAAGCTCTCCTAGTTCCAGAGGCTCTTCTGTTCCCTCGCTCCAAGGTCCCCACCTTGGTCTCCCAGCTATTAGCACCATGACAACCACCAAGGAGCACAGCTTTGGGCAACCCGACTTCCTTCCACGTGGATGTGTTTGACTCAGAAATCTAGTCTTCCGGACCCATCTCCCGTCTTCCCATTCATCAGCAAAGGCAGATGGCACAAGGCATCAAACCCTTGCAGGAAGCCGCTGCCCTGCAGCATGGTGTGGGGAAGTGCGGAGCATTTGGCTTCAGACACTGATTTGCATGACCAACAGCAAATGACTTAGCCTCTATAGGCACCATTTTCCTCCTCTCTTAAAGGGACATTTCTACTTTTTGAGTCTGTGAGTATTTAAGAGAGTGTATTCAAAACGCCTGGGACATAATAGGTGTTCAATAAATGGCAGTTATTATTTTATGCATGAGCCTTAGGCTAATGTATGTGTGAACATTAAGTTATTAATTAGAAGGTAAATGAAAGCTGGCTGGAGGGAATTGAATTTGACCTTTAGCAAATTATTTCATTTAGATGCGCTGATGCCAAGCTATCACATCTTATGAAAAAAGACGAAAATAAATCTGGCTGACAAAAGCTATTTTAATAAATACTCAATCTCCCTCCAACATCCTCTCAGTCTATGGCCACCTCACTGTCATTTGTAAGCCCTTTGGGGAGGCTTTTGTGCCTTTCCCTCTCTTGTCATAGTCAATCACTGAGCGATTAGGGGCCAGAGTCAGCTCAGAAAACCTTTTTGAATGCCTGCATCTAGTGACTGCTCCAAAAAAGGAACTCGCACTGCCTTTTCCCTCCAAATGAGCTTACCACCAAATAAGCTCGGGTGTCCTGGGGTTAGTAGAGTCTCTCTAAGTTATTGCTAGGCTGAGATCAGCTCAGCTGCTGTGACACGCTGCAGGAGCCTGATACGCCTGTCCTTCACATGCCCCATTTTACTGACAGGCTAGGAGAACTTGCCGCCATCCACAGAAAGCACCTCATGGCGGCCATGTTGTGAGATTCAGTTTGTTGGCAGAACTGTGGTCCACTACAGAGAAAAGAGCACTTCTGTTCCAGCTGATGAGAGAAAAGGGGAAAGAGAAAATGACAGGGCTTGCTGCAGACCAGAGAGAGACATGTAGATACATTGTAGCTTTATCTCGGAAATCAGTGGACAGATGAATGGGAAAAGAAGAAAGGAGGGCTAAGAATGAGGATCCATGGATCCGTAACTGCATTTCTGGGGCGGAGAGCAACGTACCAAGAAAGAGGTAGGCTGCAAGAGAGTAATAAGAGGGATTAAGGGACTAAGTTTGCCATTCTGTGCTGAAGAGTCAGTGATAGAACTGACTGGCAGCCTTAGGGAAGGAGGGAGCTAAGGCTTTCAAGCATAAAATATATATATGAAACTAGAAATGAAAAGAGACTGTAAGAGGAAACCTATTGCTGATACTATCCTGTTGGAAAAGATTTCAGATCCCGCGACTAAGAAGAGAGAAGAGATTTGAATTTTTAGCATGTGTTTCTCTGACGCTGAATGGCACATGGGTAAATGGTGCTCTCGGGGGCCACATCTGGAGTTTCTCTGCCTCTCAACCTACCTGGGAGGAGGATGTATTAGAAAGTCCAACCCAATGAACTTTGCAAAAGGGCTGTGATTAGCCTTCTGTGGATCAGAAGGCTCCAACTGTGCAAGCAGCCAATATAATAAGCTCACATGTTGTGACTGATTACACCCATTACCATTCTGCATATTTCTGCCTTCTAATGCCCACAGAGGAGCAGGAAAGAGAGTTAGGTAAACATCTTTGGGACTGGTTTATTAAGCTAATATACCAGGCATTGCCCATTTTGCATCTTGAGAAGCCATCAAGCCCTTTGAACTTAGCATTTTCATTAGAAATCATATATTTTAAATAATGATACAGTAAATCTTAGCAGTGCCTTTTATCTAAGGATCTCAAAATACATGACTGTTACTGCTATTCTCAGCATTTGGTAGACAGTATTACATTAATTTTCTAGATGGCTCAACTAAAGCATCCAATGGTGAAATGCAAAATCAGCGGCAAAGGTTGGAAAAGAGTTTAGAGTCCCCTGAGTCCTGCTCTTACCATTTATCTACATAACTATGCTTATTGGTACATGCTAATATTTAGATGCACAATTATGAGCTAGGAGCAAGTGAAGACTTTACAAATGACTGTCCATTTGTAGAGGATATTAGTCATGTTGGTGGCTGCCTGACTTCTTTTAGATATGCTTCTTAGGCAACTCCCTTGCACCTGCAATGCAGACATGTGACCTGGGCTCTGCCAATGAGCTGCGCTGGTGGGAGCAGCATTCTAGTTCCTGATGCAGCAGTTGCAGCAGAGCAAACTGTAGAGCAGGGGTCCCCAAACTACGGCCCCCTGAGGCCATTTATCCGGCCCCCGCCGCACTTCCAGAAGGAGCACCTCTTTCATTGGTGGTCAGTGAGAGGAGCATAGTTCCCATTGCAATACTGGTCAGTTTGTTGATTTAAATTTACTTGTTCTTTATTTTAAATATTGTATTTGTTCCTGTTTTGTTTTTTGTTTTTTACTTTAAAATAAGATATGTGCAGTGTGCATAGGGATTTGTTCATAGTTTTTTTTTATAGTCCGGCCCTCCAACGGTCTGAGGGACAGTGAACTGGCCCCCTGTGTAAAAAGTTTGGGGACCCCTGCCGTAGAGTCAAGTTCATGGTCACAGCAGTAGTGGCTTCCCCATCAGGCCAGTTTGATAGCATAGTCGTGGCATGTTTCTAAAAGTTTAGCCTCTAGCCTGGTTTTTTTTAGCCCACTCAATGATCTCATGAACTCCCCTATACCCTTTGAACAAACTCCTTCTCTGCACAGTCAGCCTGACTCAGTTTCTGTCACCTGCAGGTAAAGATCCTGAAAGCTATTGCTTTAGATCCCATAGAATGTAGAAGCTCATAGGCTGCCTTCTGCATTTTGAGATAGGTTGGTAACTGATTATTAATGTATTTTCAGAATCAAATGTCAATATACTCAATTGGTATATGATATTTATAAATATGTAGTAGTTATTGAGCACCAGCTAAGTGCAAAATTCTGTGCTAAGTATTATGAGAAATATTTTCTGAGTGCCTACTATGTGCTGTATATCACACTGAGGGCTGGGGATGTAAGAAAAATAAGCAAAACCAGACAGAGCCACTATGCCCCTCCAAAAGCTGACAGTCTACAGAGAAAGGCAGCAGTTGAAGAATCACAGTCAGAACTGTAAAATCGCCACCATGCTAAGAGATGTGAAGGACAGAGAAAGCACCCCCAAGGGGAAAATAGGTTAGCATGAGATATGCCTTTGAACAGAGCACTCAATAGTCCATTGGAAAATGGACTGGGAGGGAACTTAAAATAGATACAGACAGATCAGTTAGGAGGCAATTTTAATAATTCAGGAGAGCACCGATGGTAACTTAGACTAGAGTGACAGGGGTAGAGACAGAAAAAGACACATTCAAAAGGTATGTAGGAGATCGAGTCAAGAGAGCTTAGCAATGAATTAGATATGAGGAAATAACAGAGCCATAGATGACTTCTAGCTTTCTGACTTGAGCCACTGAATAGACAGAAGTGTCCATCCTGGAGGGAGCACTGGGAGAAGGTCAGATCTTGCAGGGACATCACGAGCTCAGTGTCACACGTGTTAGATGAACAGCCTTTGAGGTATCCATGAGGCCTGCAGCTCAGGATTGAAGACTGGACTGAAGGCATGAAACAGTTCTTGTGTAACTGACCTCATTGTGTGAATGGGACTTCTTAGGGAAGAATACAGCCTGGGAACGTCAGAGAAGCTTGGGTCTATTCTTAAGGAGTGTAAAGTATAGGTCTAAAAATTCAGGGAGCCCCCCATCGCTGGTTACCAAAAGGTAATGGTAGTCTGCCTATAAACATCAACAAGGTGAAATTCTTTAAACCAAAAAACATGTCTTGATTCTCTTTCCTCCACAGCTGGGGTCACACACTCAGGGGCCTGTCTGGTCTACTAATCAGTCAGTGGGCCAAGCAGGGCCTGTGGCACAGAGCAGAGCACACGTCCCATCTCAAGTGGTCAACTGATCTAGGCCCAGGCACGTTATTCCCAGACATGATACCTGTATCCATGTCCCCCTAGGAAGCCCCCACTGTTTGAAATAACTACTGTGGTTTTACATGAACCTGACCAGAACAGCATTTAACCCAGATTTCTCGAGTCAGAACCAATTCTCTGCATCTGACTTAAAAACAGTCTTCAATGACTATTAATTATTTTTCCTACTAAAATCCCCTATTCTTTTTATTTTCAAATAACATTGCTACCTCCCAGAGGATTTCTCTTTTAGCCCAAACACTTTCTCTACCTATTAATACTGCCCCTAAAACCATTTTCAAATGTCTAACACACTAACCATACTTGGATCACCCCTAAGCCCTTTCATTATTTGAATTCATATTCCTACCACTGGTGTTGTATGGGGTAAGGACTACTGAGCAGATGACTGAAGGCTGACCATGCCCTAGCACTGTCACACAGCTCGGCACTAGGCACAGAAAGCGCGGCCCGCGGAGGTGAAGGGCTGTGTTTGGAAGTCAGCGGCGGGAGTGAAGACAACAGGGCGGCAGAGATCTTGACGAAGGCCTACAGCAGAGGAAAGAAAGCGGGGAAACTAGAAGATAATGGGAGGCCTCAGTGTGGATTCTGGCCTCTGATTTCTTTTCCCACTCAGCACCAGGCTATCTGCCTGCAGGTCTGGAAGGCACTTTCCATTTATATATATGCATTCAGATTTTTCCTTCTCAATATTCCTCTGCAGTAATACATTTCATGTACTAATAATAACTGCCAGGTATTGACTAAATCTGGTATGTAGTTGAAGTGGATTTGTTTCTTAGTTCAGTATCACATCACACACACACACACACACACACACAATTAAATTCTTCCTCCCTCCTTTCCACTCCTCCAGCCCCAGACTGTAATTATTCAGCAGAGACCCGACACAGAGCAGGTCAGGAGGCACGTGTGCGGTAAAGCAGCCCTCGGGGCGTGCTCCGCGGGAGCGTGGAACAGCCACACGGGTCTCCTCCTGTTGCAGCCTCCACAGCAGCCAGCTTCTGGGAGACAGTGCCCAGCCCCTGAAGCAGGACCGCTGCTGGTGTTTTCTGCAGAATCCTGGTTGGTGTAGGTAAGAGCTTGTCCCTGAAATTCCCTCTCTGTTGACATTTGGCAGGATTTCTGTCAACCAAAATTACATCAGCCAACACTTGCAGAGTGTCTGGCACTTAGTAAATACTCAATACTTCATTTTTTTTTTTAATTTTAGAAAAAAAAATCAAGTTAAAATGAGCCATGTCTAATCTGAGTAAATACAAGAAAGCACTTCGTGCCAAACACACAGTAATGCTACATAAATATTAGCTGTTAGTGTTGTTACTATTATCATCTAGAATCACTGTGGCTTCTTGTTCACATTCTGGGAACACAGGAGGGCCTTTCTCACTCCCCCCCCTTATTTAAATACTACCACAACTTTCAAGGAAATATAAACCACCCTCCTCTCACACACACAAACAATTAGAGAACACGGTCTCTCGTGCAAACGCTGGTGGGAGTATAAGTAGCATCAGAACTCCTTCCAAAGGCAGTCTGGACACGACTTCCAAAATTACCAACAGAAAATGCTCTTCAACCCAGCAGATCACACTGGAGAATTTAGCCTGCCGATTAACTCACACCCATGTGGTGGTGTACAACACGTATAAGGTATTTCATTTCAGATGTTTGAAATGAGAAAATGAAAACATCCATCAATAGGAAAGTCATTAAATAAACCTTGATACAATCATTGAATTTCAACACTGTGCGGCAATGAACAAAATTTGGATGAAAAAGATTTCTGGGTACTTTTACAATAAGAGCTCCAGGAGGTACTGGTAAGCTTAAAAAAATAAGACAGAGAATAACGGTGTATGAAACTTTTCAAATTTTGTATAAAAGTGGGGGGAGATGAGAATAGATACTTGCATTTGTTTTGTAGGAAGAAACTCTGGAAGACGATGAAGGAAACTAAAAGGACCGATTGCTGTGGGCTAACATTGTCTGTCTAACAGAATTAGACAGTTGAGGGAAGGAAGGCAAGGACTGAAGAGAAAACATTTTACTATAAAACCTTTCATTGTCTATTCAAGGCAGGAAGGTAGTAGGTAGGTAGGTAGGTAGATAGATAGATAGATAATAGGTAGGTAGGTAGGTAGATAGATAATAGGTAGGTAGGTAGGCAGGTAGGTAGGTAGGTAGGTAGGTAGATAATAGGTAGGTAGGTAGGCAGGTAGGTAGATAGATAGATAATAGGTAGGTAGGCAGGTAGGTAGGTAGGTAGGTAGATAGATAATAGGTACATAGGTAGGCAGGTAGGTAGGTAGATAGATAATAGGTAGGTAGGTAGGCAGGTAGGAAGGTAGATAGATAATAGGTAGGTAGGTAGGTAGATAGATAATAGGTAGGTAGGCAGGTAGGTAGGTAGGTAGATAGATAATAGGTAGGTAGGTAGGCAGGTAGATAGGTAGGTAGGTAAGTAGATAGATAAATAGAGCCACCTTTCTTTTAAGTTAAAAGAAAACCTGGTTTTATGACTATGCAAGGAACATGTTCCCCTGCCAGTGTTTTGTAGTTGAAGTTGGTGCCCTGGAAATTCAGCACCTTGTACATCTGTCCCCTAACCTCCAGGCTTCTTCCTCACCCGCTGTGGGGTGACACGACCTTTGATATGGGGAACTATGCCTAGAAAGCTGGACACCTGTATTAGCTTGCTTAACACAGACTGTTGGGCTATGACCCTGTTCTCACATCCATGTCTTCTTTCTGAGACACACAGTATAAATTAAGAAAATTCTCTTGGGCCACAGACTCAAAATTATAACTTTCATTCCTTTGCTTTCATTGGTTTAAATTCAGACCTTTAATGTGTGATATGATATTAGAGGTCAGAGAACTTCTCAATCCATCTAAAAGTACATAAACACTGCAACAAAAATCCATTAAACATAGAAAGTAGAAATAGCTAATCCTTTACATGAGGAAAATAAATAATTCAGCTCCAGGCTCTCCCTCCATAAATCAGCTGTGCTGTTATCAGATACCAACATTGGAATAGGTAAGCAAGCAGCCGCATTAAACTTGAACGATTTTTTAAAAAGGATTGTGGAAAAAGGGAGTATGAAGCATTTGGGTTTTTTCCATGTAATTCTCTGAACAGACTATGTCATGAATGAGCTGGGAAGAACCCGCCATCTTGGCGCTCTCAAGCTCACTTGGAGGAGAAAGAAGAGTCTCAGGGACAAAATAACACAAGACTCCTGCTACACCACAAAAGAGCCATAAAGGAAAGAGCAGCTCCCATACCTCCTGGAGTCAGGAAGGGTCAGGGAAACTATGAAAGAAGTTCAAGAATGAAGAGGACCTGGTCAGAAAACAAGGCTCGAGTCAAGCCAGCCACTTCAATACAAATGACTCCTTACAGCAAGACTTCTTTTTAATGAGAGAGATAGAGACAGGAAAAGAGATGAAAAGCAGCAACTCATAGTTGCTTCACTTTAGTTGTTCATTGATTGCTTCTCATATGTGCCTTGACCCGGGGCTCCAGCTGAGTGAGTGACCCCTTGCTCAAGCCAGTGACCTTGGGCTTCAAGGTAGAACCCCGCACTCCAGATGGTGAACTTGTGCTCAAGTCGGCAACCTCGGGGTTTGAACCTGGGACTTCAACATCCCAGGTATATGCTCTAGCCACTGCACCACCACTGGTCAGGCAAGACTTTTAAAAAATCAATTAACAGACATTTACATGGAGTTTGCTTTGTGCCAGATGCTGTTCCAACTGCTTCCAATATCAGCTCCTTAAATCCTCACAACATCCCCTTGAGGTAGTGTTCTCTCCCTTCTACTGATGAGAAGACTGAGGTACAAAATGATTTTAAAACTTCCCTGGTTTTATTATGAGAAAACCTAGGGTGCTTCCACTGGTCACCAACTTCACAGAGAGTCTGCCACCAGCATCTTTTGTTCTGCTGCAAACTGAGCTTAAAAGTTAACAGAGCCTGACCTGCGGTGGCGCAGTGGGTAAAAGCATCAACCTGGAACACTGAGGTCACCAGTTCGAAACCCCAGGTTTCCCTGGTCAAGGCACATATGGGAGTTGATGCTTTCTGCTCCTCCCTCCCTTCTCTCTCTCTCTCTCTCTCTCTCTCTCTCTCTCTCTCTCTCTGTGTGTCTCCTCTCTCTAAAATGAATAAATAAAATCTAAAAATAAATAAATAAATAAAAATAATTTTTAAAAAAGTATTTTAAAGTTAACAGAGCTGCTTTTGTGTCTGAATGATAACCATTATAAAAGGAATTGTTGGAGGTTTTCAAAGGGCTTACTTATCTTAGAATTCTCAAACCTCATTCATATCTAGCTGAGAATCACAGTGGAAAACAGTTCAGCTCTTCTTTACTTCCTCTCTTCCTCCTCCTCCTCTTCCTCCTCCTCCTCTTCCTCTTCCTCCTCTTCTTCTCCTCTCTCCTCTCTCTTTTTTTCTCCAATACCAATTACATGTATCAGGAAGGATGTGGGGCAAATGTCAAGATAGCCACACCCCACTTCCTCATTTGAACAGAGCCCCAGGAATGCTGACTCAGCATAGCACCTCAGACTGTGGTATATATATCAGCAGTGAGAATGCATGAAACATGAAGTAGAAAAGGTAAACTTTGTATCAGTTAGCTGTTGCCACAACAAAGCCGTGTGACAAATAACTTCAAAACTTAATGACTTTTGCTGGGACAACTGGATGTCTACATGCAAAAAAAAAAAAAGTGATTTGGATCCTTACTTCACAGCATATACAAAAATTAACTGAAATGAATCAAAGGCCTACATATTAGCTGGAACTATAAAATTTCTAGACATAACATAAAGGGAAATCTTCATGGCTTTGGATCTAGCAATGGATTCTTAGATATGACACCAAAACTACAAGTGACAGAAGAAAATTTTGATAAATTAAATTTCATCAAAATGGAAAACTTTTGGGTATCTAAAAACACTATCTAAGAAAGTGAAAAGGCAACCTACAGAATAGGAGAAAATATTTGCAAATCTTACATCTAATAAGGCTTTAATATTTAGACTATATAAAGAACACTTGGAGCTCAAGAATTTTTAAAAAACCAATTTAATTTAAAAGTGGGCAAAGGACTTGAACAGACATTTCTCAAAAACAGATATACAAATGGCCAACAAGTACATGAAAAGACACTGATTCTTTAGTCATTAGGGAAATGCAAACTAAAACCACTATAAGATACAACTTCACACCCACTAGGATGACTGTAATTCTTTTAATGATAGAAAAAGAGAGAGAGAGAAAGAGAGAGAGAAGAGTGAGGAGAGGAGGAGTAGGAGAAGGAGGAGGGAAGGAAGAAAAGAAAATAACAAAAGCTTGTGAGGATGTAGAGAAATTAGAACCCTCCTATATTGCTGTTAGAGATGTAAAATAGTGCAGCCACAACGAAAAACAATTTGACAGTTCCTCAAAAGTTAAATATGGAGTTATCATATGACCCGGCAGTTCCACTCCAAGGTAAATACCCAAATTAATCGAGAACAGGTGTTCAAAGATAACCTGTACACAAATGTTTATAGCAGCACTGTTCACACTAGCCAAAAGGTAGAAACAGCCCAAATATCCATCAACTGGATAACAGAAGTATAGTATCCATATAATGGAATATTATTCAATCATAGAAAGGAATGTGGTAGTGTACGGTAGAAAATAGATAAACCTCAAAACTATCATATTATGCCAGCATGACACAAAAGTACACCTGGTGTATAATGCCCTTGATATGAAATACTAGAGGCCCTGGCCGGTTGGCTCAGTGGTAGAGCGTCGGCCTGGCGTGCAGAAGTCCCAGGTTCGATTCCCGGCCAGGGCACACAGGAGAAGCGCCCATCTGCTTCTCCACCCCTCCCCCTCTCCTTCCTCTCTATCTCTCTCTACCCCTCCCACAGCGAGGCTCCATTGGAGCAAGGATGGCCCGGGCACTGGGGATGGCTCCTTGGCCTCTGCCCCAGGCGCTAGAGTGGCTCTGGTAGCAACAGAGTGACGCCCCGGAGGGGCAGAGCATCGCCCCCCTGGTGGGCAGAGCGTCGCCCCTGGTGGGCGTGATGGGTGGATCCCGGTCGGGTGCATGCAGGAGTCTGTCTGACTGTCTCTCCCCGTTTCCAGCTTCAGAAAAATACAAAAAAGGAAAAAAAAAAAAGAAAAAAAGAGAAATACTAGAATAGGCAAATCCATGTTTGTTGAGGCCTGAGGAGAGGGAGGAAATGGCCAATGACTGCAAATGGGTATGGGGTGTCCTCTGGAGTGATGGAAATGCTCCAGCCCTAGGTGGTGCAGTGGTTGCACATTGAGCACATACTAAATGGTCTGTGCACTTTAAAGTGGTTAAAATGCTGAATTTTACCTAAGAGAAACCTCAGTGGTTTTATTTTTTTAAATTATTTGATCTCAGTCACATATCTATGGGTCTACTGGGGAGAAGGTGATGCAATGTGAGCTAGGCTGAGGCTACAGGTTGGATCCAGGTCAGCCTTCCATGTCTCTCATCTTCCTAGTACTGGTAGGTTAGACAGGGCACATGCCTTTCAGGCTGATGGCAGAAGTACAAGAGGGGACGCTCAATACTCACAGACCTTTAAAGCCTTGGCTTGCTAACATCATTGGCCAAAGCATGTCACACAGCTGAGCTCAAGGGCAAGGGCAGGAAGTACATATACTCCACTACTGGTGCAAAAACTGCAGAGGTGAGTGACAGCGTGGATGACCCTAAAGATTCATTAAGCTCAGTGAAATAAGCCAGACACAGAAAGGTAAATATGTTTAATCTCATTTAGATATGGAATCTTTAAAACGCAAACCAAAAATGTATACATAAAACAAGATGGAGTGGGGCTTGCCAGGGTGGGGGTCGGTGAAATGGGGAGATGCTGGCCAGAGTGTACAAGGCTTCCGTGCTATGAGGAGGAAGTTCTGGGGATCTCGTGCAGCATGCTGGTTAGAGTTCATAATCCTCTATCACAACAGATTTGCTAAGAGAGCAGATCTTGAGTGTTCTTATCACACACAAAAACGTGTAACTGTGTGAGGTGATGAATGTGTTAATTAACTTGATTGTGGTAATCATTTCACAATCATCACATTGCATTTTTTAAAAATCACACTGTACAATCTAGATATATACAATTTTGATTGGTTAATCATATCTCAGTAAGGCTGGAAATAAATAAATATGAATGATTTTTTTAAAGTTGAATGGCAAACACAAAGATAAAGGAAGGGGTAAAGAGCTGGGAACCACTCAAAGGGACATAAATAGCACAGAGAACATAGTCAGGGATATTGGAATAACTATGGATAGTATCAGATGGTACTAGAGTTGCTAGGGTAATCCCTTCCTAAGGGAAACAAATGTCTAATCACTACGCTGTACACCTGAAACTAATATAATATTATATGTCAAGTGTAATTGAAAATAAAATAAAAATTATAAACACTCAAAAAAATTGAGAACTATAATGCAATCTACCACAGCTCGTTCCGTACACAGGTGACCTCTTCATACCGCTAAGTGGCAAGAATTCCTCCATATCTTTTCCACCAGCTTTCATAATATTTTAGAGCAAAGGGTCTCCTTCTAAGGAATGTGACCCAATTCACTCCAGGTAACTCATTAAATTGTAGAAAGCACAGATCAAAGTGAGTGTTTATAAACTCAGCTGGGCTTATCTAATGTTTAGCAGATGGAATGGATGGGCTCCAACACAATCATAACCTCGCTATCAGCGAGCACATCTTCCGGTGCGCCGACCTCCTCACCATACGCGGTAGCAGATTTTAAATCTGACCGACAGTCAAGGGAAGAGAAAGGACGTGGAGAATCATGTAAGAATTTCATGGGCCAGTCCTGGAAGTAGCATACATCACTTCTACCTCCATCGTATTGGCCAGAACTCTGCCATAGGATTGCAAATTTCCCAGCTGCAAAGGAGACTGGGAAATGCAATCTAGCTGTGTGCCTAAGAGGGAAAGTGAACCGATGACGTGAATGGTTAGCCAGTCTCTGCCATGTTCTATAGTAAGCTGCCTTTATTTGAATGTCAAACCATCTGCAATTGCCTTTTTAAAAACTGCTAATCTCTTCTTTGGGAGTTTAGGGGACCACCTCTTCCAGGTTAGAAAAATTGAGGGGAGTCCTGGCCCTAGGTTTGAGCACAAGTAAGGACAACAACAGCCTAAATAAAAATCAGCTCAAAGGACTGGAAAACTATACCAGAAGTTTAAAAAAAAAAAAGGCCCGTGAGGCATCATGACCCTGGAGCGAGTGTGACAGATAAATACGGGTATCCCCGCTTTTCAAAAGTTCAGCTAACGCCGCTTGGCTTTTACGAAAGACCAACATTAGTACTGCCTGTTTTCGCTAATTGAAAGAAATGCACGGTATTCTTGCTTTTACACAAATAAAAAAGAAAGGCCAGAAGTGAAAGAGGTGTTCAGTGTGCGTTGTGCAGCCAGCTGTCAGAGAGGCAGCGTGCACCCAAGGAACCTGCCTGTCACGCCTTTACGGTGCGTTAGTGTTCCTTTAGGTTTTATGTGCTGTGTGGGATGATCTGGTAGGTTATTTGGGGGGTTTGGAACACTCAGCGATGTTTCCATATACATCAACAGTCATCGCTTCTCCACTTTGCACCATTTTAGCTTTGGAAAGGATAGGCTCTCTCTACTTTCAGGTTGTGGGGGAGCCCTGTATCCGCAAACAATAAAAGCTTTGGCTTCACTCAACTCGGGCCTGGGGAAGCAAGGCTTCCATATATGTTACTTATTTCGCCGTTCCATTAATGGCTTGCTCCCTAGACTTTTACCGTCACCCGGAATAAATTTAAGACTGAACAGCAATGTAATCACAGCGGTTTGAACACAAAACTCTTTCTTCTCCTCCACTCCCCCTCCTTTCACCACCCTCACTACAGCTACCCTGAACAAGAGGGCGGACAGGAAAGGTGAGGCCATGGTGCTGTTCACACCTCCAAAGCCAATGCAAGACAAAATGAATTCCAAAATCCTACTTCCAAAGCGTTCACTGGCCTTCGCTGAGCTAGCTAGCTCTTCCTTTCTCTGTAATGACCTCGTCTTCTCCCCAGAAATTTCAAGCCGGTGACCATTTCCACCTCTCTGGCTCAATGAGGGGCTTTATTATCTTAAGGTGAGTAAAGTTTCTTCTGCAGACGTCTGCCAGGGAGAAAACTCCGAGTGATGTAAGCAGTGCCCCTGTGTGTTGGAGATGGAGGAGAATCCCCAGCTGATACATCAGAGGGGACTGTGAGCTCAGGTGCATGTATTAGGGAAGGGTGGATATCTGTTCAACCAACCCTCCTTTATTTTTTTGTAATTTTTAGATACTATTTTAATAAAAAGCCACAAGTCCTCAGCAAATCACAGCTTTGAAGGAAAATCTCAATCCCTATCAAACCCTAAAGAACTGCTGCTGGAGGTGATGAAAATCGGAGTTTTTCGGTGAGTTTCCTCATTTCTCCTTCACTTGTTCCAACCCGGCCCCTCCTCCTCTGCTCACCCCTGGAGCTCTGGAGCGAAGCTGCAAATCAACGCCTGGGGGACAGCCCATCAGACAGTGGGAAGGTCTAAAGAAAGGTTAAAGCATAAAGGAAGCGAAATTTATGGGCTTAGCATTGAAATCTTAAAGGACCTTAGGAACGGCAATGAATCTGATGTTAAGAAAGGCAGGGGCTGTCGGAGGCCAGGCAAGGAGACCTGACAGGGGCCATAAATCTAATGCTAGGGGCAGGGAAAAAATAGGCATCTTTTCAGGCTGAGCCAGTGCGATGAAAAGATTCCAACCTGGATTTAGAAGAGAGGCAAGGCCACAGAGGCATAGTGGGAAGAGTTGGATTGGGGACTGCATAGAATAAACGTGAAGAGCAGATTGGGGGGGTGGGGGGTGGAGAGGGGAGTGGGCTTGGGTCGCAAAGGCCAACAACAAAGACACTAGCAACACTCGTTTGGCTTGAGGAGGGGGATCTTTGAAACTGATTCCCCAAAGAAAGGAAACAGAGAAGACGGGGTTGCTACTAGCCACATATCTGAGACGGAACGCAGAGTAACCTTGTGAGCAACCAGAATCAGGAAGAAAGCCAGGCAACCCAGGGCAAAGGAAGATTGTGACATGGGTAGGAAGGTTGTGGAGGGGGAGCTGGAGTAAGGCAGCAACATCCGATGGTTAGAGCACACACCGGGAAGTCCCAGGAGTTGTCTTTAATTGTCATTCACTTATTCTGTGCATTTCTGGGTTTCAGTTTGTGTTTCTTTCAATTATGGCCCTCCGGGGCCCAAGTTAAATATGTTAGGACACACTAATTGAAGTACCTAAAACCATTGCAACTGAAAACAACATAGCATGCATTATTATTCAAATACCAAGGACAAGGGACTTTCCCCTCAGAGTGGGGTAGGTCTGATTGGAAAAGCAGATTGGCACCAGTGTGATTGCCAGTGTTCACGCCAGCTTCACCCAGGTCCTAAAGTGAGGCGTTGTTTCTTCTGCCTCGGTTTCCCCCAGTGGAAAAGAAATTGGCAGGTTTGTTTCACAGTTGCAGGAAAGAATATTCCAAACCTTAGTGATTAAGTTTCATTATTGATGTAATGATAATGGTATTATACACATATATACATATATACCCATTTACATATGAAATGCAACTTTTTCAGTGTTTTGAAATACGAAAATCAATATACCTTCTCATTGTCTTGCATTCCTCTTCACTCCATTTGCTTTCTACATTCCGCCTTTCTTCTCTTTTTCCTAGTTGCCTTTTCCCTCTTGCCCAGTTTCTGCCCACTTTTCCTTCCTAGCTTCCGTCTTCTCTCTCTTTTCTGCCATTTCTGACTGTCCTCAGTTTCTCACTTCTATTTGCCTCAGGACCTAAAATGCATCTCATATGCAATCTTATTCCATAGGTGAGTACATATGGTCATTAATATTCATTAGTTTTCTTATTCTCTAGTAAAAATAGGGGGGGGAAATTGCTACCTTTTCATGTGTCAGACTGGTCGATCAACAGACTATAGATTTAAAGTATAAAACTCTCATTCTAAAAAAAGAAAAACCTCTCAGTCTCTAGAGAACCCGGAGGTCTGAAAGCTCTGGGTGGTTGATAATTGGCGTGGACCAACCAAGGAGAGGGGAAATCGGCAAAGTTGAGAGATGATCTTAGGGGAGATAGTTAAAGCCTCAAAGTGATAAGCATAATTATAACCTTCAAGAGTGAATTCACCTAAGTGTGTTTTGCAAAGATGGTGATCTTTTCACATCCTAAGACCCACCAGCAGATCAAAGGAATTTCTGCAAAAAAAAACTAAGACTGTTAGACTCTAGAACAGGGGTCTCAAACTCAACTCAGCATGTGGGCCGCAGAGCAAGATCACAGCCGTTTGGCGGGCCGCACTAGGTCTACAAAAGGCAACTGTTACGCAACACTTTTCTCACTGCAGTTGAAAACAAAAAAAAATCAGTACAAGCACAATCGTACATGCAGTTTACTCAGTGTCACAAAACGACCAGAAACTGTAGTTCGCATCACAACTGCTGTTAACTAAGCTAATATCTAGCTAGGATGCTAGAGAAATGAAAAATACAAGTAGGCCCCTAGGCTTACTTAATTTTATCCAAAATATTTTGAACTTCGTGGATTAGTCTGCGGGCCGCACAAAATTGTTCGGCGGGCCGCATGCGGCCCGCGAGTTTGAGACCCCTGCTCTAGAACCTAATAAATGCCCTTAAGTGAAAGCTGGCTACTGTGACTCGAACAGCACATACTATATTAGAACACAAAAAGAAGCTGAAAGAGTCTGTGTGAAAGGGGAAGGGTATGTAAAGAGTAAAAAAATAATACGTGAAATTAAATAAAAAGAAGGAAAAGTAAATACCACCTTAGATGCAAGGAAATTCGGACACTTAGAACCTCCCATAAGAATTTTTTTTTTCTTAAGTCAATGGATCCACAAATAAATGAACTTAATCTGACTTCTGACTAACTCATTTGGTGAAAAGCTAGTGGACTAGAAGTTTATTTGCAGAACTGGAGTCTTTCAGCAACTCAATAACAGGCTTCCTGTTTGACTTTGGACAAGTTATTTAACTACTCGATATCTAAAGTTACTCATCTGTAACATGAGTAAAACAATATGATGGCCATGTTATTTTTGGCTCTTGGACTGCTCTCAACTTTGGATGTGTAACTGAATCTCACAGAGGAATTTTACAAAATTAATGAATATCTGCAAACACTGAAGGGCCCCAGGTTGAATGTGACTTCATGGTATTATCATTATAGAGAAGCCATTAATAGCCCCAGCACCATCACCAGCTCTCCGAAGCCATCACTCTCTCCTTTCTGGTCTGGCTTCTCTGTGTTTAAGAACACATGTATGTCTCTACTCCTAAAAGGCCTTCTCTATTCCACCATCCATTAGAGCCCCTGCCACATCTTTCCCCTCAAACACACAGGAAATCTTGTTGACTTTGACTTGGTTCTTCTTCCTCCCTTCTTACCATCTTATAATCAGGTTTCTTTCCATCACCCTATATGGTTTTGTGTCAAACTTAGTATTTCCCCTATGTACAAATCCTTTCACAGATACATGTCCTTCTCACCACTTTCTCTAGTGCTGAAATAGTTTATGTCCAGACTTCAAAGATGCATCCACTGAGTGGATTAAAAAAACTGCAGTACATTTATTTTACAGTGGAATACTACATGGCTATTAAAATAGAAAGAAAGAAGGAAAGAAAGAGGAAAGAAAGAAAGAAAGAAAGAAAGAAAGAAAGAAAGAAAGAAGAAAAGAGAAAAAAGAAAAAAAGGGAAGGAGGAAGGGAGGAAGGGAGAGAGGGAGGGAGGGAGGGAGGGAGGGAGGGAGGGAGGGAGGGAGGGAGGGAGGGAGGAAAAGATCTCACCCTTTGTGACAGCATGGATGGACCTGGAAAGCATTATGCTAAGTGAAATAAGCCAGTCTGAGGAAGACAAGTACCATATGATTTCACTCATACGTGGAATCTACTGAACAAAACAAACTAACAAGCAAAATAGAGACAGACTTATAGATAGAGAGCAGGCTGACAACTGTCGGGGTGCAGGAGGACTGGGTGAGGGGGGTAGAGGGATTGAGCAGAAAAGGAGAAAAAAAGAGAAAAGACTTATAGACACGGACAACAGTGTGAACACTGCCAAGGGTGTGGGGGGAGGTAGAGAAGAGTATAGTGGGGAACAAATGGTGATGGACGCCAACTTGACTTGGGGTAGTGAACACACAATACAGTATATAGATGAGGTGGTATCGAATTGTGCACCTGAAACCTGTATAATAGTATCAACCAGTGTCACCCCAATAAATACAATAAAAAGGAAAACAAACAAATAAAACATGTATCCACATAGTATATCACCTCCAACCTTTTGGTAACTCCTTGGCAAATTCTTACTTGTCTTCCTGCTCGATGGCCATTTACCATTCTTCTCCACATAGCACTTCCAATAAATAGTTTGTCTAAGGATGTGTTTTCTTATCAACTGTATGTGTTATCTCCAGCTTCTATTCCTTATCTTTTAGATCTGCAGCATGAATCCATCCAAGATATACATGTCAGTTATCCATTGTCACAATAAAATCGCGTAACAAACCACCTTAAAACTTAGTGGTTTGAATCACTAACCAATTTTTATTGCTCGTGAGTATGTGCTCTGGGTGGTTTTATGATGAAGACCTGACTTGATGGTTCTTAGCTGGGCATGTTCATGCATCCGCTCTTTCCTCAGTCTATCACAACACCTCGGCATGAATGCCCTGCCATCATTTGAGGCAAAAAAAAAAAAAAAACTAACCCTTTTGCTGGCCTTGTTGGCAGTGCCATCTGCATTTTAAGATCCTAAGTTTCGCCTGACCAGGCAGTGGCGCAGAGGATAGAGTGTTGGACTGGGATGCCGAGGACCCAGGTTTGAAACCCTGAGGTCAAGCCGGCTTGAGCGCGGGCTTATCTGGTTTGAGCAAAGCTCACCAGCTTGAGCCCAAGATCGATGGCTTGAGCAAGGGGTCACTCGGTCTTCTGTAGCCCCCGTCAGGGCACATATGAGAAATCAATCAATGAACAACTAAGGATCCGCAGCGAAAAATTGATGTTTCTCATCTTTCCCTTCCTGTCTGTCTGTCCCTCTCTCTGACTCTCTCTGTCTCTGCCACAAAAAACAAAAAACAAAAAAAAAACAACACCTAAGTTTCCTAAGCTTAGAACTTTAAAACCATCACTCAGCCTACTTTAAAATTTTAGCATTAGCTGAATCTTTTTCCTCCATATTACATCCTGCCTAGGCTCTTGAAATCATGTCCTAACAAACCTCAACATTTCTAGGGACCCATCACTTTCTACAAGTCATTTTTTTTATAAATAAATTTTTATTTTAATGGGGTGACATCAATAAATCAGGGTACATATATTCAAAGAAAACATGTCCAGGTTATCTTGTCATTCAATTCTGTTGCATACCCATCACCCAAAGAGAGATTGTCCTCCATCACCTTCTATCTAGTTTCCCTTGTACCCCTTCCCCTCCCCCTCCCCCTCCCCTTCTCCTTCCTTCCCTCCCCCCGCCCTCCATAACCACTACACTCTTGTCCATGTCTCTTAGTCTCGTCTTTATGTCCCACCAATGTATGGAATCCTGCAGTTCCTGTTTTTTTCTGATTTACTTATCTCACTCCGTATAATGTCATCAAGATCCCACCATTTTGTTGTAAGTGATCTGATGTCATCATTTCTTATGGTTGAATAGTATACCATGGTGTATATGTGTCACATATTCTTTATCTAGTCTTCTATTTTTTTTTTTTACAGTGATTAAAGCCTTTAAGCAAACTCTTGGCCAATACAGCAAGAATCCATAAAAGAGTAGTGTCCTTAACATGTTCACCAAGTCCAAGTTGGCCCCAACACCATCTACAAGTCATTTTAAATCGAGGCCTTATAGTCCCCTTCTTTAAATTTCACTTTGACCCTCTGAGCCTTTTATAAAAATCTCCATCCCTGGACATGTCCCTCTACAAACATTTGCATTTATGTGTACAGGTTGGTGTACCCCATCTTAAATGTTAAAATTTGAGAAGAATCCAAAGCAGAATTTTTTTTAGATGGAAAAGAAACAAAAGGAACAACAAAGTTAAATGGCACAATAGTTCAAATCCAGCTTATCTATTTCTTTTCATTGAGCCTAATCCGGGGAAACTCTAGAAATGACATGTTAACATCTTCAGCCCACTCACTCATATTGTATATCCATCTCTGACTACTTATAATAAACATACACAGTTGTTGGGAAACTCATTAATCCCGATCTTGTTGATACAGCTACTGACAATATTAATCATCTCTTCTCAAGCAAGATAGTTTTTCTTTTGTTAACTTCATTGGAGCCCATGAATAAAATAAAATGTACATGGATTTTCAAAAGTATGTTTGAAAAATAATAACAAGATCTGCCTGACTTGTGGTGGCGCAGTGGATAGAGCATCAACCTGGAATGCTGCGGTTGCTGGTTTGAATCCCTGGGCTTGCCCAGTTAAGGCACATCTGAGAAGCAACTACTATGAGTTGATGCTTCCCACTGCTTTCCCCCCCTTCTCTCTCTCTCTTCTCTCCCTAAAATCAGCAAATAAAATCTTTAAGTAAATAAAATTATAACAAGATCCAAACTCAGTTGACAGTTTGTAAAATAAAACCTCTAGTTGATGCATGATGTCCAATTTGGGCTAAAAAATGAACCATTTTTAATGAATTTGCTCAGTTTTATTCTCAACCCTTGCTTGCTGTTCTGCCAGAAATAACTTATGTCTTATTACACCCATTTCTAGAGGGCAAACACTTGGTCCCCACCACCCTTCTTCACCAAACCTCCCCACATTACTTACTCTTTATGGTGCTATGGGACACATTTCAAATGGACTACCACTTTGTCAGTGGAGTTCACAAAAGCACACACTTGTAATGGAAAAGTGCAGTCTTTGAAACATCTGGAATACATGCTAAGACTCTGGTCTGAACACTTCTCCCTGGAGATTTCAGATTTGTCTTCTTTTGAGTTTGTATGTGTGTAGTTATAGCTATTGTTCTAGAAAATACAATGTCTGGTTCTTTTTCTTTGAATTAATTAGACTCATAGCCTTAAACTAACTTTAATCCATTAACAGTACCCTTTGTTCTTTTTTTTGAAACTTTGTTTCCCTTTATGCTTTTCTTATCCTGTGCCTTTCAGAGCCTCAACTTCTAGGTCTCAGGACCAACACTGCAGGTACATGGAGAGAGGAATCTTCATTCCACTGGTTTCGTTTAGCATAAGGCTAGCCCTTTGTCCCTCTGTTTTCCGTGGCTCAGCCACTATTGACCACCATACAGAGTCTCAAATGCTGCTCATCCGTGTACTTTCAGGCATCTTGTGCCTAGTCTTGCCAAAGACACTCAATCCTCTTTGGATGTCTTCAGTTACTGAGTCTGGTCATTGGTTCCTAGTTTTCCTTCCTGTCTTTAGACCAGAGGATCATATTAACTAAACAAGAAGGTAGGACCAAGGTTAGAGAGGACTGAAGTTCCCAGGGTGTTTTCTTTTTCCATCTCCCCATTTGGTTCCTCCTAAGTTGACTGCAAGCCCCATATTTTTCAAGTCTCCCTTTGACAGAGTTCACCTCAGCCCTCTTCTCTTCTCTTTCCCACAAACTTCTGAGGCCCTAAAATGTCTTCTTTCAATTCATACAGACAAGCAGTTCCACTTACTAGTTTGACTCGATGCCAAGTTACTTTTCTGAAACACTTTCAGTCTGCATTATAAGCCAACACTCCCACGAGAGCTGGTCTGCTTCCTTCCCACACTGATGCTGTGAGAGGGGAAGAAAACACCCCACACATCAAAGAACAATCCCACTCAGGTCTCCCATTGGTTGAGAGACAATGCAGGGTGTGACTCTGGGCTAGCTGTTCAGCTCCTCTACCCAACCTCTTGAACCTCCAAAATGGAATAGATGATGAAGAGGAAAATTAAGCAAATCAAACAAGATGAATTAAATGAGCTTGTCTTTTCACATGCTAATCCGCATGGTGATGGGGAGCAATTTCAAATCAAGATGTGAGCGGTAGCCAAAACTATTAGTAGGTTGGGAAATGGGGTGCATCAAGGGTCAGATTTATAAAACAGCACTCTTTCGCCAACCCTCTGAAATTCTAAACAAAAACAACACTCAGATACATTGAAAAGACCAACCCAAGCATCTGGTTTCCTTAGCTGGTGCACATAGCAGGAGAAATGTTGGCAGAACATTTGATTACCATAAAAGAGAGAACTCTGTAGAAACCACATTAGAGTAAACTCAACCAAAACAAAGTAAAATGTTTGAACAGTTTTTAAATAGATTATGGTAGAGACTTGCAGAAGGGGCTAGCCTGGAATCATGAGAAATGCAAATGAACTGGCTCAGAAGCAAGCCGGCTTCCCCTGTGATGTGACCCTGTGCCACTCAGATTTGGGGGTGAAGTAAATACCTGTCATCTATAGCACTGCTCAGAGGCACATCACATTCACATGATGGGTGGTGTGAGCCAGGCACGTTAACCATTTCCAGAAGAGGGGTAAGTCAGCCTGATGCTCAAGTGTGCTTGTAGAGTCACCTTAACTGCTAGCCCCACCCCTCCACTCCTTCCAGGGAAGAAGTACATGCAGCAGCTGGTTTTGATCATTTCATCCATAGCGGAGACTGTGAGAAACACATTTATTTTAGTAACACACAGCAACATATATACATTTACACATATATATATTTGCACATGCTCTTTCTCTGGGTTGTATATATGTCTCTTTATTGTCTAGAGTTGGCAATGACCTTTAATTGGTCTTTCAGAGTGTCCTCTTATGAGCTGTCAACAAAACTTTCCCTAATTTGGGTTCTTGGCAGCTGAATCCAACCACCATTGGAAACCAAACTGCTGGGCTTTGGAAAGCCAGCCCATCCATCTGGGCAGCCCATATTCTAAGGGACTCTGACCTCCCTGGGAGACACCCCCCCCCAAGCCTCTCTTAGCATTATTGTGCTAAAAGAGACTGTTGAGAAACCCACACTATTTTGAAAATACATAAGTGGTTCTCACCATACTTTCCAGATCCTATCTAGAAAGGGAGCAAAGACTCAATGATTTGTGGACTTGGAGTTTCAATGAATCAGGAAAATTTCCCCCAAACTAATGTTAATGAAAAGAATAGAGGGGAACTATGAAATGATGTTGACAAGATGACGGGGAATCTTGGTTGTAGTTCTGCTTTGCTGTCATGGGAACGAGCTCTGAGTAATAACCTTGCTGAGAGTGAGTTATTTTCATGAGGGCATTTTAAGCGAGCTGCTCCCTCTCCCTGGAGGGCCGGACTGCCTCATGCCAGGGAGCCAGCACCACCCCCGCTCCTTCTGCTGCCCAGTGCCTGGGGTTGAAAAATGGGAGGCAGCTGTGGGAGACGAGAGTCAGGCAGCCTTCTATTTATTTTATTTAACTGCTCTATTGGCCTGAGTGCAATCACACAGTTTTCCATTTACATGATCTGCTAATTGGATATCTGTACCTGACCAGCCATAATACATGCTTACAGGTCCTAGACACTGTCCCCGGGAGATTTCATTTCAGTTACGCCCTGGATGTCAAGAATGACCAGGAAAAAATTGAAAGTAGCATAATTAATCTTTAGTATGCATAATGATCACCTGGTAAATGTGATAAAAACACACATTATCAGGCCCGCCCCAAAAGATCTGATTCGGTAAGTCTGGGGGGAGACCTGAGAATCTGCATTTCTAAAGAGAAGTTGCACTTCTGACAACCAGGTAATGCTGATATTGTTGGTGTTCAGATTACACTTTGAGGAAGGCCTTTGAGACAGTCAAGTCATTACTTTCTCTTCAATCAAGTCAACAATGAATGTTAATTGAAAATTAATTTCCCCAAGTAAAAAGGAAGGAATCTGTGGTCCTTTTGGTGCTGTATGTATCCTTCCCGCTGCTGCTGATCTCCTCTTACTCATCCTTCAAGGCCTGGCTTGAGCTCCTCCGAAGCCTCCACCAGATCCCCCAATCTACACTAACATCTCTTTTATCTAAACTTCCAATGCACTTCAACACAGGGTTACTTACTTTTGTTCTTAATTGTCCACTAAGTGTGCCGTGCATGTGAATTTTGCCATCGGTTTGAACTCTAATGCAATTGGACAAAGGCCCTCTCCACACTCACAGAGCAAAGAGTAGACACAGAATGTTCTTTAAAATGAATTCCAAAGATCAAAGCAGGCCTGAATGAGAGTGCCTCCCAGTGTAAGAACAGGTAACATTGGAGAGCTGTGATCACAGAAGAGTCCTCAGATCCATCCATCTCCATGTCATTTTGGCTGTGGTTCTATACTTTTTCTTTTGAAGTGGCTGGCACAAGATAAAGAGAGATTCAGCTCTGTGGAACAATAAATGACTTAACTTTTCTGGTATCTTTTCTAGACATAAATTAGTCCCAAGATGTTCTCATGTTGTTGCATGAAACAGATTTTAAAAGTAATATGGTGGGGCCTGACCAGTGGTGGTGCAGTGAATGGAGCATTGACCTGGGATGCTGAGGTCCCAGGTTCAAAACCCTGAGGTCACTGGCTTGAGCACAGGCTCACCAGCTTGAACATAGATAGCATCACCAGCTTGAGCATAGAATCATAGACATGACCTCATTGTCACTGGCTTGAGCCCAAGATCATTGGCATGAGCAAAGGGTCACTGGCTCAGCTGCAGCCCCCTGGTCAAGGCATACATGAGAAGCAGTCAGTGAACAACTCAAGTAACACAGCTATGAGTTGATGTTCCTCACCTCTCTCCCTTCCTGTCTGTCCCTCCACTCTCAGATTAATTAATTAATTAATGTAATATTATGAGGATTGTCTGTGGTATTACAATGTGAGGAGTGCTAAAGACTTTCTCTCCAGGTAAATACAATTTATTGCAAATTATAAAAGAACAATTATTTAAAGTCTCTGAAAATTCTCCTGAGGACATGCATCATATAGATAAACATTCATTTAAACCTGACCAGGTGGTAGAACAATGGGTAGAGAGTCAGACTAGGATGCAGAGGACCCAGGTTCAAAACCCCAAGGTTGCCGAATTGAGCACAGCTCACCAGCTTGAGCCTGGGTCACTAGCTTGAGCATGGGATCATTGACATGATCCCATGGTCACTAGCTTGAACCCAAAGGTCACTGGCTTGAAGCCCAAGGTTGCTGGCTTGAGCAAGGGATCGCTGGCTCAGCTGGAGCTCCCCAGTTAAGGCACACATGAGAAAGCAATCAATGAACAACTAAGGTGTCACAACAAAGAATTGATGCTTCTCACCTCTCTCCCTTCCTGCCTATCTGTCCCTATCTATCCCTCTCTCTGTTTCTCTCTCTGTTCCTTGCCCTGTCTCTGTCTCTCTTGCTAAAAAAACAACAAACAAACGTTTATTTAAGAAAACTTACTAAATCTTAACATTAGATCATACACAGGGTGGGGCAAAAGTAGGTTTACAGTTGTTCTTATGGAAAATAATACAATAATTAATAAATAATAATACAAGAATAAACTGTTTTACATACTCACAACTGTAAACCGATTTTTATCCTACCTTGTATATCTTATAAGACCTAGGATAATCACTAAGAAAACAATTCAAACATATATATAGTTTAAAAATCATTAATTATAATGTTATACTAGAAAATATTCAATTAATGCAAAAGCAGGCCGCAGAGAAGGAACAGAAAAGAAAAAGATATAACATATATAGGGGGGCAAAGCATAAAGTTAAACATAAATCCAACCGTATCAATAGAAACACTAACTGCCTGACCAGGTGGTGGCACAGTGGATGAAGCATTGGACTGGGACACAGAAGACCCAGGTTTGAAACCCCAACGTCGCCAGCTTGAGTGCAGGCTCATCTGTCTTGAGTGAGAGCTCACCAGCTTGAGTGCAGGGTAGCTGGCTTGAGCGTGGGAGCATAGACATGACCCCATGGTCACTAGCTTAAGCCCAGATTTGCTGGCTTGAGCAAGGGGTCACTCACTCCGTGGTCACTCGCCCCCTGGTCAAGGCACATGTGAGAAAGCAATCAATGAACAACTAAGGGGCCACAATGAAGAATTGATGCTTCTCATCTCTTTTTCTTCTTGTCTGTCTATCCCTATCTGTCCCTCTCTCTCTATCTCTCTCTCTCTCTCTGTCTCTGTCAAAAAACAATTAGAAACACTAATTATGAATGGACTATACAATCTAATCAAAAGGTGGTGATTTTTTTAAAAATCAAGATTGTCAGACTAGATAAGAAACAAGCTCTAACTATATGGTGTCAGCTATGTGGTGAGGTTTATGTTTATCTGGCGAGGTGTTAGGAAATGTATACTGCTTGCTATAAAAGGCTAAAATTTCCTTTAGGGTTCTTGTTTTTGTTCCCCTTTTATTTGGGGGCTTTTCTAGATACTCCTTACTAAGTAGAGTCGGAGACTTGCAGTTCTTTTACTTACAATGCACTGTTATTACCCACAGGAACCTGACTGATATAAAGGTGTGATACAGGGAAGCATGGAAGTTGTAATCCTATGACTAGTGAGTCTGTGCCTCTGGGATGTGGTCTTCACAAGTGCTGCTCAGGCTTTTCCCTCCAATAGGTGACACAGTCTAGTGGGGGCTGCAGTTAGCTATTTTCCTTCCCCAAAATCAAGGGGTAGAATGAGTTAGAGTTAGATATTTCTCTTTCCCCAGGTTTGCCAGGGGGTCGGGGCGGGGGGGGTCTCTTGGTACGGCAGGCTTTCATTAAGGAGAAATAAATAGAATATTATAGGCATATTTCAAAAATGGTTACTCCCCCACCTCCCCCCTTTGCAGACCTCTCTTCTCAGCTAGAAGCACAGGGAGAGGCTCCAACATTCACCTCGAGAACCTGGTAAGGTTGCTGGAGGTAAAACTCATAAAAGTATGCAAATCTTCCTGAGATGGGGCCCCCAGAGTTTTTAACTCTCAAACTAGTCTACACTGAGCCTATATCAATTCATCAATGACAGTTTAAGTTTTTCTACAAGTCCTGGCTCCAGTAGCTAACTTTTGCTCCTGGACTTTTGCTCCTGGTATCTGCCTCTCTCTCCAGCTTTGGGGGCAGTGGTTTCCCTTATGACTTCAATTCTTTAATGGGTGTAAGAGGAGTAGTTGGTTTTCAGTTTGTTCAACTTGTTTGCTTTGTGAAGATGGCAGTGATGACTTCCAAGCTTTTTACATGTCAGATTAGATGATGGATGTCATAAGGAAATATTATAAACAATTGTATGTCAACAAACAAGTTAGACAAAGTGCACAAATTCCTAGAAAGACTCAACTACCAAAGTTGACTCCAAAAGAAATAGATATCCTGAAGAAAACTATAATAAGTAATGACAATGAATTAGTAATTTAAAAACATATTCACCAGCCCTGGCCGGTTGGCTCAGCGGTAGAGCATCAGCCTAGTGTGCGGGGGACCCGGGTTCGATTCCCGGCCAGGGCACATTTGCTTTTCCACACACCCCCCCTCCTTCCTCTCTGTCTCTCTCTTCCCCTCCCGCAGCCAAGGCTCCATTGGAGCAAAGATGGCCCGGGCGCTGGGGATGGCTCCTTGGCCTCTGCCCCAGGCGCTAGAGTGGCTCTGGTCACGGCAGAGCGATGCCCCGGGGGGGGCAGAGCATCGCCCCCTGGTGGGCAGAGCGTCGCCCCTGGTGGGCGAGCTGGGTGGATCCCGGTCGGGCGCATGCGGGAGTCTGTCTGACTGTCTCTCCCCATTTCCAGCTTCAGAAAAATACAAAAAAAAAAAAAAAATTCACCAATAATACATCCGATAAGAAGTTAATATCCAAAATTTATAAAGAACTTCTAAAGCTCAATACCAAAATAAACAAACAATCCAATTTAAAAATAGGCAAAGGATCTGAATAGACATACAGATGGCCAATAGACATATGAGAAGATGCTCAATGTCACTAATCATCAGAGAAATACAAATTAAAACCAAGTGAGATAACACCTCATACCTGTCAGAATGCCTATTATCAGTAAATATATACAGAGAACAAGTACTGGTGAGGACATAGAGAAAAGGGAACCTTCGTGCACTGTTGGTGGAATGCAGACTGGTGCAGCCACTGTGGAAAAAGTATGGAATTTCCTAAAAAAAAAAATGGAACTACCTTATGACCCAGCAACTCCACTTCTGGGAATATATTCAAAGAAACCTGAAACACTGATTCAAAAACATATATATGCTCCTATGTCTATTGCAGCATTATTGAAAATAGCTAAGATTTGGAAATAGCCTAAGTGCCCATCAGTAGATGAGTGGATAAAAAAGCGCTGTGGTACATTCACACAGTAGAAACTACTAGGCCATAAAAAAGAAGGAACTCTTAACCTTTTGCAACATCATGGATAGACCTGAAGAGTATTATGTTAAGTGAAACAAGCCAGTGAAAGGCAAATACCGTATGATTTCGCTTATATGTGGAATCTAATGAACAGAATAAACTAACAAACAAAATAGAAATAGACTCATAAATATAGAAAACAGACTGACAGCTGTTAGAGGGGAAAGGGATTGGAGGCTGGGTGAAAAAAATTAAAGATATTAAGCAAAAAAAAAACAAAAAAACCCAAAAATGTAAAGGTAGACGACAGAATGGTGATTCCCAGAGGGACAGGGGAAAGGGGGACCACATGGCAGCGGAGGAAGACTTGACTTGGGTGATGAACATAGAATATAATATACGGATGATGTGTTATAGAGCTGCACACCTGAAACCTAAATGCTTTCATTAACCAATGTCATCCCAATAAAGTCCATTTTTAAAAAATTATAAACTGAAACTGTCCAAAAGGAAAAATAGCCCAGCCCAGATGGCTATACTGGTAAATTCTACTGAACATTTAAAGAATTGATACAATTCTTTACAAACTTTTCCAAAAAAATACACAAGAAAATAAAACTGCAGGCCAATATCCTTTATAATTATAGATACAAAATTCCTCAACAAAATAGAGAACCAAATCCAGCAACATATAAAAATAATTGTATACCATCACCCACTGGTGAATACAAGGAATACAGGGTTTGTTTAACATCTGAAAAGCAATCAGTGTAATATACAATATTAATAGAATAAAGAACAAAAGCCACATGATCACCTCAATAGATGCAGAAAAAGCATCTGACAAAACCCAAGAGCCTTGCATCATAAAAAACATTCAGCAAATTAGGACTAGAAGGGGAACTTCTGCAACCTGATAAAAAGTATCCATGAAAAGCCACAACTAACATCATATTTAATGATAAAACAGTGAATGCTTTTCCATTAAGATTAAGAGCAAGACAAGAGGATCCACTCTTGCCATTTCTATTCAACCTCATACTGGAGGTTCTAGCTAAGCAATTAGGCATAAATAAGACATGAAAGGCATCCAGATTGAAATGGAAGAAGAAAAACTCTAGTTGCAGATGACATGGTCTCATATATAGAAAAGCTTAAAGAATCCATACAAAAAAAAAACTATTCAACTAATAACAAGTTCATCAAGGTTGCAGAATATAAGATGCTCACAGCACAAGTGGTTATGCGTATTAGGATCCACTCCAGTGGTAGAAAGTATAATTTAGTTGTTAAAAGCTTAGAAAAGGAAAGGTCTTTTGTGAGATGGAAATAATTTTTAAACCAATCTAAAAGAAAGGGTGTGCCCAAGGTTGAATCATAAACTTTGATTAAATATGCAACCACAGATGGTGCCTCTTAAAAATTTCTAAAATGATAGCAAATGGCTGAAGCTCTTTATGGTTTTGATGAATCTAGTTCTTGTGATTATACAGCTAAACTTTGGCACAATTTTGGCAGTTCCTATGGCAAGCTTCCCATTTTACCTGACTTCTAAAGGAAGGACCAGGGAAGGTAGAGCAGTCCAATCTGTGCCCTGAATGAAATGGGGGTGGGGTGGGCATAGGGAGCCAGGACTGCAAATACAGAGTTTTTAAGGATATTATGTTGCAATGTTTCTGGTATGTAATCCACAGAGCAAAGCAGGCTCCTGTCTTTACCTGTTTCACACTGAAAGAGTTGCAGCTCAGGACCCATCACAAAGCCATTTTCATGCTGCTTGAATTTCAGATCTTAGCATCTGTAATTTTTGTCATATTGGTATAACGTTTGCAGGAGAGATTTTTAAATTAATATTTTATTTTAAAATACACATAGGTCCTTAAATAGCCTTCTACTGATCGACTGTCTGGGGCTTTCCACAGGGTAGTATTTTACACACATTTAATTCCCTTTGCAAAAAGAGGCCAGGCACTATCTTGACTGGTTTTTGTTTTTTGTAGCTTTGATGGAAACTCTTCAGAGTATATGTAACAGGAAATTTTAAAAATGGCTTGACCAGGCAGTGGCACAGTGGATACAGCGTTAACCTGGGGCGCTGAGGAGCCAGGTTCAAAACAATGAGGTCACCAGCTTGAGCATAGGCTCATCCAGCTTGACCGAGGGCTCACCAGATTGAGCATGGGGTCACTGGCTTGAGCGTGGGATCATAGACATGACCCCATTGTTACTGGCTTGAGCCCAGAGGTCACTGGCTTCAGCCTAAGGTCACTGGCTTGAGCAAGGGCTCACTGGCTCAGGTGGAGCCCCCATTAAGGCACATATGAGAAAGCAGTCAATGAACAACTAAGGTGCCACAATGAAGAATTAATGCTTCTCATCTCTTTCCCTTCCTGTCTGTTCCTGTCCTTCTCTCTCTCTCTAAAAAATAATAATAATAATAACAATAATAACAATTTGATTATTGAGAATATTATTTTGCATGAAAAATACTACTACTACAAATTATAATAGCACTAATAATAATAATAGCATTTATTATATTGTTAAATATAATGCCATTTAGCAAGCACTTCCATGTACTAACTTAGTTTTCACAAGACTTTAAGACAGGGGTCCCCAAACTACGGCCCACGGGCCACATGTGGCCCCCTGAGGCCATTTATCCAGCCCCTGCCACACTTCTGGAAGGGGCACCTCTTTCATTGGTGGTCAGTGAGAGGAGCATAGTTCCCATTTAAATACTGGTTAGTTTGTTGATTTAAATTTACTTGTTCTTTATTTTAAATATTGTATTTGTTCCTGTTTTTTTTTTTTTTTTTTTAACTTTAAAATAAGATATGTGCAGTGTGCATAGGGATTTGTTCATAGTTTTTTTTATAGTCCGGCCCTCCAATGGTCTGAGGGACAGTGAACTGGCACCCTGTGTAAAAAGTTTGGGGACCCCTGCTTTAAGAGGATGGTACTATTTCAACAATGAGGAAAATCAGAAAGGCTAAATAATTTACCCAACGTCACACAGCTAGTAAGGGATGGAAAAGGAACTTAAACTGGATTCTGGTCAGTGCTTTTACTCAACTTGCTGGCATTTTGAGGGGACAGCCTCTAATAGATTACATCCACCAGGAGCCCTGCTGACTCATCAGGAGGCCAAGTCACTGCAGTGACTAGGAAAGCGCACACGTGAAACAACACAAGAGCACACAACATATGAACCCACAACCCGCACACGCATGTGCTACTTCTTTTGTGAGTCACCTAATCTCACTCTCTGACTGCTTCACGTCCTCCGAAAAGCAGATGGGGAGACATCAGATGTGAAGTCAGAGCTCCCTGCCATTCACCTCCCATGCGACCTTTGAAAAATTGACCTTCAGTATTTGTAAGATACGCTGCCTTCCTCGCAGAATCCTCAGATACACTTACCTGGGGCAGGTGCATTAGCTACACAGTTCCAGAAATTGTATTCCAGGAAAAAGTCACACTTACTTGCTTTTCTCAGGGCAACTGAAGAAAGGAGGCGCCAGTCCCTGCTCCTTGCCCTGAGGAGGGTCCCCCAGAGGCCCAGCCTCAGCATGCATTCTCCCGATCTCTGAGGGAGGGAGTGTAAAAGGTCAGAAGTCCACGGTGGGGTGCCCTTTCTCCCCTCCATGCCAGCCTCAGGGGGCATATCCCAGGCACTTCCCACTCCTTGATGGGTGTTCCAGATCCAAAATGCAAAAGACCACTGGGGCCCCTTGGCCGCCAGCTTGTCACCCGTACCGAGCCGGTGTGAGGCACTGACGCGGTCTTCTCCCGCCCTTTGCAGTTATGGCCATGACACCAGAGCAATCCCTGTTGAAAGAGAACTTGCCTCCTTTTCCAGAGCTAGATCCAGAGAGAGCTCCGGTGCTCGGGCAGAACCACAGACATGTTGCGGGAGGAGATGACAGAGAAGGCAAGAGCTCAGGGGGCTGTCTGTGAGGAGAGAGAGCGTTCCCCTCTGAAGGCTGGGGACGTGGGTGCCCTCGGACTCGCTCATCACCCTGAGGGGAGCCTACAGGAAAGGGAGGCTGTTTTGGTTGGTCAGCTCCTCCGCCCAGGTAGCAAGAACTGAGGACAGGCCAGATTGACAGTGCCATTTTCCAGAAGAACTGAGGCTGGACCCAGCTCTACCTGAAGGCCCAGCACTGAGGCCGTGGAGTGTAGGGGCTCGCTGCAGGCTGAGCCAGCACCACGGAAGCCTGGGCCAGACTGGGGAGAGCTCGAGGGAATGTGGCACTAGGCTGCCAGCCACTTGGGAAACGTGGTCCAGGCTCACTAAGCTCAGAAGCTGCCAAGCACCCATCAGCGGGCCCTTGGGCGGTTATTGGGGTTTGCACATTTCCATATCAAACCCCAGGTCAGCAAGCTGTGCCCATGTGATGGCCTCCTGAGAGGGAACAGGTGAGCCGCCAGCTGGCTACTGGGTAGGAGGTGACTTTCTTTCCCTGCCCTGCCACCCCCACCTGTCACCGTGAGGGAAAAGCACGTGGAAGGCAGGATGTGCCAGAAAGCCAGCAGCCTCACCACCTCTCTCTCCCAGCTACGGAGTCCGGGAATGCACCGGTGCCAGGAGGAAGGCAAAGAGCTCGGAATGGAATCTGAGGTTGAAGTTGAAATTGCAAAATGAATAAGAGTAAATTCCCATGACCAGAATGAGAACGAACTAATAAGTGTAAGTGAGTGAAAAATTATGGAATCCCACTGCGAAGTTGCTAAGGGAACTGCTGCCCCAGCAGGAATGACAGGACTCGTGGTCACAGGGCACAGCTGGTATTTATTGGAAAAACAATGCTGCTTTATGTCTATTTACTGGGAAAATGGGACCTCCTACATAAGCTCTAATGCACCAACGGTGAGTTTAAAGCACCTCCCGCTCACCCGCTGAGCCAAGAGTCCAGGATGCGAAGGCAGTGATTAGGTGTAGAGCATCAGGAGGCCCTGAGAACCAGGTCTGAGACCCGGCTCCACTGCCGACTAGCTGTGTGGCCCTGGGCAGGTTCAACTCCTCTGTGCCTCAGTTTCCTCATTCGTAAAATGAGGATATTATGGAGCTCTATTGTAGAGGGGAGATATGAGACAGACAGTCTCAGCTGCTTAGTTACAAGTTGCGGTGTGTGCTGTAAAGCAACGTTACAGAGCGCGCTGGGAGACATGGGAGATGTAATTAGGTTGAGGGGTCAGGGCAGGTGTCTCTGAGGAAGGCAGAGGGAGGAGGGAAGAGCATCTCCGGCACTGAGATATGTGCATGGCAAAAAGGGTAAGATCATGAGGAAGGTCAGTGCAGCCAGGAAAGGTGAGCGAGGAAGAGTGTTGAGCAAGGTGATGGTGCAGCAGTGGGCCAAGGCCGGGGACGCAGGCCCTCGAAGGTCGCGCTAATGATTTTGTGCTTTGTTCTAAGTATATAGACAGATGATGGAAAGTTTTATATTTTTTTTTTTCAATTTTTTTTTTTTTCTGAAGCTGGAAACAGGGAGAGACAGTCAGACAGACTCCCGCATGCGCCCGACCGGGATTCACCCCGCACGCCCACCAGGGGCAACGCTCTGCCCACCAGGGGGCGATGCTCTGCCCATCCTGGGCGTCGCCATGTTGTGACCCTCCTGGGTGTCGCCATGTTGCGACCAGAGCCACTCTAGCGCCTGGGGCAGAGGCCACAGAGCCATCCCCAGCGCCCGGGCCATCTTTGCTCCAATGGAGCCTTGGCTGTGGGAGGGGAAGAGAGAGACAGAGAGGAAAGCACGGCGGAGGGGTGGAGAAGCAAATGGGCGCTTCTCCTGTGTGCCCTGGCCGGGAATCGAACCCGGGTCCTCCGCACGCTAGGCCGACGCTCTACCACTGAGCCAACCGGCCAGGGCTGATGGAAAGTTTTAAACAAGAGAATACAATAGTTTTTAAAGATTACTTTGAATTAATTTTAGTACAAGGGGACAAACTGTAGTCCAGTTTCATTCTTTTGCATACAGCTTTCCAGTTTTCCCAGCACCATTTATTGAAGAGGCTTTCTTTTCTCCATTGTGTGTTATTGGCCCCTTTATCAAAAATTATTTGACCATATACATGTGGTTTTATTTCTGGGCTTTCTATTCTGTTCCATTGGTCTGAGTGTCTATCTTTCTGCCAAAACCATGCTGTTTTGATTGTCATGGCCCTATAATAGAGTTTGAAGTCAGGTATTGTAATGCCCCCAGCTTCATTCTTTTTCCGTAGGTTTGCTTTGGCTATTCGGGGTTTTTATAGTTCCATATAAATCTGATGATTTTTTGTTCCATTTTTTAAAAAAATGACATTGGAATTTTGATGGGAATTGCATTAAATTTGTATATTGCTTTGGGTAATATAATCATTTTGACTATATTTATTCTTTCTATCCAGGAACAAGGAATATTTTTCCATTTCATTGTATCTTTTTTGATTTCCCTTAACAGTGCTTTGTAGATTTCACTATATACATCCTTTACATTCTTTGTTATGTTTATTCCTAGGTGTTTTATTTTTGTTGTTGTTGTTGTTGCAACCATGAAGGGGATTTTTTTTTTTACTTCGTTTTCTGATGTTTCATTGTTGGCATATAGGAAGGCAATGGACTTTTATATATTAATTTTTTATCCTGTGACTTTACTGTATTGGTTTATTGTTTATAGTAGTCTTTTTGTGGAGTCTTTGGGGTTTTCGATGTATAGGGTCATATCATCTGCAAAAAGTGAAACCTTTACTTCTTCTTTTGCAATATGAATGCCTTTTATTTCTTTTTCTTGTCTGATTGCTCTGGCCAGAACTTCCAGCACTATGTTAAATAAGGGTGGGGAGAGTGGACAACCTTGTCTTGTTCCTGATTTTAGGGAAAAAGTCTTCAGTTTTAGGCCATTTAATATGATGTTAGCTGATGGTTTATCATAAATGGCCTTTATTATGTTGAGATATTTTCCTTCTATACCCATTTTGTTGAGTGTTTTAAACATAAAATGAATTCAAAATGGATCAAAGACCTAAATATAATACCTGAAACAATAAATTACATAGAAGAAAACAGAGGTTATAAAGAGCACTTTATGAATTTGACTCCAAAGGCAAGGGAAGTGAAGGCAAAGATAAATGAATGGGACCACATCAGACTAAGAAGCTTTTGCACAGCAAGAGAAACTGACAAAAAACCAAACAGACAGCCAACTAAATAGGAGATGATATTTTCAAACAACAGCTCAGATAAGGGCCTAATATCTGAAATATACAAAGAACTCATAAAACTCAACAACAAACAACCAAACAATCCAATAAAAAATGGGAAGAGTAGCCTGACCAGGCAGTGGCGCAGTGGATAGAGCATCAGACTGGAATGCAGAAGGACCCAGGTTTGAGACCCTGAGGTCACCAGCTTGAGCGTGGGCTCATCTGGTTTGAGCAAAAGCTCACCAGTTTGGACCCAAGGTTGCTGGCTTGAGCAAGAGGTTACTCTGTCTGCTGAAGGCCCACGGTCAAGGCACATATGAGAAAGCAATCAATGCTAAGGTGTCGCAGTGAAAAAACTAATAATTGATGCTTCCTATCTCTCTCTGTTCCTGTCTGTCTGTCCCTGTCTATCCCTCTCTCTGACTCTCTATGTCTCTGTAAAAAAAGAAAAGGGAAGAGGACATGAACAGACACTTCTCCCAGGAAGAAATACAAATGGCCAACAGATACATGAAAAGATGCTCATTTTCATTAGCTATTAGAGAAATACAAATCAAAACTACAATGAGATACCACCTCACACCTTTAGCTTAGTTGTTATCAACAAAACAGGTCATAACAAATGTTGGAGAAGCTGTGGAGAAAAAGGAACCCTTATTCACTGTTGGTGGGAATGTAAAGTAGTACAACTCTTATGGAAGAAAGTATGGTGGTTCCTCAAAAAATTAAAAATAGAACTACCATATGACCCAGCAATCCCTCTACTGGGTATATACCCCCAAAACTCAAAAACATTGGTATGTAAAGATACATGCAGCCCCATGTTCATTGCAGCATTGTTCACATGGCCAAGACATGGAAACAACCAAAAAGCCCTTCAATAGATGACTGGATAAAGAAGATGTGGCACATATACACTATGGAATACTACTCAGCCATAAGAAATGATGACATTGGATCATTTACAACAACATGGATGGACCTTGATAACATTATACTGAGTGAAATAAGTAAATCAGAAAAAAATGAAGAACTATAGGATTTCATAAATAGATAGGACATAAAAAAGAGACTCAGAGACACGGACAAGAGTGTGGTAGTTACCGGGGGTGGGGGAGAGGGAGGAAAGGGAGGGGGTAGAGGGAAGGGAGGGGCACAAAGAAAACCAGATAGAAGGTGATGGAAGACAATCTGACTTTGGGTGATGGGTATGCAACATAATCAAATGTCAAAATAACCTGGAGATGTTTTCTCTGAACATATGTACCCTGATTTATCAATGTCACCCCATTAAAATTAATAATAAAAAAAGAGATTACTTTGGCATCTTTGTGAAAATAAATTAGGGGCAAAAGTGAAAGTAAGGGATGAGACGAAGCGGAGCACGGATAGGTGCTGCAACGCGGGTGAGCCGCGAACATCATGCTGCGCAGAATGAGTTTCCCAGCAAATGGTTTCACTGACATGAAAAGTCCGGAACAGATACATCTATGGGGACAGGAAGCTGATTAGGTGGCTTGGGGATTGGGGGACGGGAGGATGGGAGTGACTGCAATGGATGGAAGGTGTTACAGCGCACATCATGGTGTGTGACTACGCTGCCGAGTCTTTGTCCTATCTACTCCCACCCTGAGAAACGGTAAGCAGCATGAAGTCAGGGAGAAGTCTCTTCTCTTCACTGCTGTTATCACAGAGTCTAGCACTGTGCTTACCATGTCGCAGTTGCTCAAAAAAATATTGATGACGGGAATGAATGAGAGGATTTTCCAGGGCACGAAGAGTGGGAAGCAGTCACTCGACCCTACTGCTATTAGAGAGCCTAATCTAAAATTGCTCAGAGGGGCCTAAGCATTCATTTACCCTTATCCTCACCATGATCATCAACAGCGACTTCCCGCTGACCAAATGCTGGCTGCATTGTGGCAGCCTCGGGGGAAAAACACACTTTCTGGGTAATTCCATTTCTCCTCCTACAATTTTCACTCCAGGCAGCATGAGGCTAGAGACGAGCAGCTGGCCCGGGGAAGTATGACTGCAGGGCAGCAGAGAGACGCGGGCTGTTTCCTGGCTTCTGCCCTTTTGTTGTCTAAGTCACCTTTAGAGGCACATTCTCTGATTCCTCACTCACAATACTCTTCCAGGGACAAAAGACACATCCTAGCAGCGCCTGCTCAACCTCCTGAGAAAAAGAGAATCCAGGGAAAGGATGGCCCTGCTTTCACGGAGGCACCAAGTGAGGACCAACATAAGTAATTCACTAATTCATACCAGTAAGGAAGGCTGAACATTAACATTCGCCCCGCAGGAGACTAGCCTTGCGGACCACCAGGGAACCTGGACCACACTTCAAGAAGATCTCTCTAAGAGGATTTGGGAATTTCCTGCTAACCTCGCTGATTCTATTATTGTGGTCCCAGATGAAACCCAGCCCAGCTAAGTTAAAATCATTTTTAACCAAGAGCAGAGCCAGCCCTGCTATGGGCAGCTCACCATCCTGTATGTCACTCACCATCCCTGCCTTGAGTGCCTTTGTCAGCTGGCACCATCTGCCTGCTGTGTTGATGTAGTTCTCCATTTGCATATGTCTTGGTCTGAGAGCATCTGGAGCTAACACTCTAGGTCCATTAGTTCTAGTGCTCTGAGGCTTAAAAACAATTGGAGGCCACAAGTGGGCTTTAAAAATAATAAGAGACCACAAATAGAGCTTTTTACATTCTTCATCCTGGCTCACCCCTGCAAAGGAGTCCCAAGTCCCATAGAACAGTGCGTAATACATCCAGCTAGTCCATCAGCAAGTGTTTGCTGAGCGTTACCAAGTGCCAGGCACTGAGTCAGGGATCAAGAATACAATAGTGAACAAGACAAATACAGTCTTTGTCCTGATGGAGTTTACAGTCTAGTTGGGAATAACTTACTATATGACTTAGTAATTGTTATAACAAGGGAGATAAAGGATCCTTGGTAATGCATAGGACCAATCATCAAGATTTGGGGAGGGGCCTGACCAGGCGGTGGTGCAGTGGATAGAGCGTCGGACTGGGATGCGGAGGACCCAGGTTCGAGACCCCAAGGTCACCAGCTTGAGCACGGGTTCAACTGGTTTGAGCAAAGCTCACCAACTGGAACCCAGGGTCACTTGCTTGAGCAAGGGGTTACTCGGTCTGCTGTAGCCCCACGGTCAGAGCACATATGAGAAAGCAGTCAATGAACAACTAAATGCTACAACGAAAAACTGATGATTGATGCTTCTCATCTCTCTGCGTTCTTGTTTGTCTGTCCCAAACTATCCCTCTCTCTGACTCTTGTTCTGTCTCTGTAAAAAAAAAAAAAAAAAAAAAAAAGATTTGGGGAAGGAAATCCAAGAAGCTTGCCTGGTAAAATTGACATCTAAGCAGAGAGGTTATTAGTAGGAATAAGCACTCTGGGCAGAGTGAAAACTGTGCCAGAGAGAAGGGACGCACATGCAGAGGACCAGTGATAAAAGAATTTAAGGAACTAACATAAAGTTCAAGCTGGGTGGTAGGAAAAGGACTTAGGAGAGAAGATGGTAAAAAGACAAGAAGCAGACATAGCTCGATAGGTCTTGGAAGTTACTTCAGACAGTTTGACATTTGCTCTAAGGTATTGAGGAGCCAGAACAGGGTTTAAAATTGGGGAGCGGGAAATTTGCATTTTCCAAAGGTCTCTTTGCCATGTGAACAAGGTGAGAGAGGGGGCAGTAATGGAGGTGGAGACCCAAGAGAGGCTATTCCAAAATGCCAGGTGGGTGGTCATAGATAATTGCCCCAACTAGAATAATGATTGGCCATGGCTATGGGGGAAAAAAAGATAGAGTTATTCTGGAGCAAAAGGAGTTGCTGATACGATGGATGTGAGGTTAAAGGAATAAAAAGCTTATCCATTCAGAAAAATATAAAATTGGATCTCTACAACACACCATATACCAAAATTCATTCAAGGTGGTTGAAGGTCTTAATTATAAAAAAAAAAAAATTAACTACAGTGGTCCTTCCTCTATTGTGGGGGTTAGGTTCCAGAAACCCCCCGTAATAGGAGAAAATCCATGAAGTAGCGACTTTATATTTATTTTACTACCTATATGTATTTTAAGGCTTTATAAACCCTCCCCACACTGTTATTAACCTTTCCCACATTCTTATAAACACTTCCTTTGTTCTTAAACACTTTCTACACTCTTAACCACAAAAATAATTAAAATAATAAATATATTAAAATACCTATATTCTGCAAAATCCCACAATATAGTGAAAAGTCCACAATACAGAATTAGATATGCACAATTTATAAATCCGCAATACAGTGAGACCGTGAAAAGTGAACTGCAATATAGCGAGGGATGACCGTATTAAAACTCTTACTAAAAATTATAGGTAAATATTTTTCTGACTTTGAGATAGAGAAGGATTTCTTAAACAATACTCAAAAATAACTAACCATTAAAGCCTTTTCACAAATTTGGCCATACTAAAATTAAGAACTTCTATTTGCCAGAAGAAAGTGAAAACCAGGGGGAAAGCTAGGGCAATTTTTAATAATTATTCCTAGGCAATAAGCATAATTGCTACTGTCCCAGGAAAACCAGGATGCAAGGTCATACTACCTCAGGCCCAGGACTTCTACTCCAGGTATAACGTCATGAGAGACTTTCACACATAAACACTAGAAAACATCTACAAGAACGTTCACAGGAACACTGTTCACAATAGCAAATCCTGGTGTCATGGACTAAATGCATGTGTCTATCCAAAATTTACATGTTGAGGCTCTAACCCCCTAATGTGATGCTACTTAGAGGTGATTAGGTTTAGATGAGGTCATGAGGGTGGGGTGCCTATGATGGGATTAGTGTCAGGTGACCTCCAAGAAGAAGGTATCAGAGCTCTCTCATTCTCTGCCACATGAGGACACAACCAGAGGCAGCTATCTCCAAGCCAGAAAGAGGGACCCCAGCCAGAACCGAACTGAACAGCACATTGATGTTTGACATCCCACCTTCTAGAACTGTGAGAAATGAAAGTCAGTGGTATTTTGTTAGAGCAGCCTGAGCTAACTGAAGCACCTCGGAACAACCCAAATGCCCATGAACAAGAGAATGATGAAGCGCTCTGGTGTCTTCTCACTGTGGATACAATTAGAGCAGTCAGCAGTAATGGATCATAGCCGTACTCAGCAGTATGAATAAATCCTAAAGTTTTTTTTAAAGTAAGTCTTAAATGGATATATACAACACAATATGCTTTTTAATCGAATTTTAAACTTTTTTAAAAACTTACTTTGTGGGAATAATATTGGATGAATGTCAATAGATTTATGCTATGTCAACATAATTGAACTGGAATTAAACTTTCCAGAATTCTCTTTCCTTCAGAGTCTGGGTTAACAAGAGCCTCAAAACATATTTGAACAACAATTGGAAGGTGGACTTCCCTTATGCTTAGAAGGTAGGCATGGGGTTACCAGGCATTACTGTACTTCACACACATCGTCACCAATCTGCTCGTCGTATTGGCAGAAGGCTCCCGTGCCACCATCTCCTGCAATGTCTGAGAATCCCAGTCCCGTGAGTGCAGCTCCAGCCTCCTCAGATGTTTCTGGGCTTCTTCCGGCTCCTGCGCTAGACCAAGCACCAGATACAGAAACAGCCATATGGCTGTGGGGTAACTAGCGCTGGCAACTCTGTGGAGTCGAATCTCTTTAATAAACTTCATATCCTTTACCACTCCTATGGCTCGGTTTCTGTGATCAAACACAGCTTGATACAATGAGATGAAAACAATTTTAAAAGGAAAGGAAAAGAATGGTGAATACAGGATTCTGAATGCTGGTTACTTGGGTTAGGGGCAAAAGCAGGAGGTTAAACCAAATGACTATAAATGTAATTTCTTGTCGTAATTCTAGTTTTTGTGTTGAGTGATGAGTTCATAGTTACCTATTACATAAAAAATAAATATAATTGGATGGGTGGCCATGCGTAGCCCAATGAAGAATTATGAATACTCTAATTATGTGAACCTGTGGTGAGAGAAAGGGAGAGAGAGAAGGACAAGTAATTTCTTTTGAAAGGAAATGCCCTTGAAATCACATCAGCACTTTAACTTACCTCCCAGTGATTAAAACTTGGTCCCCTGACCAAATCTAATTGCAAAGGAAGCTGGGAAATGTCTTTACTTGGGCAGGCCATGTTATCTGATGAACTTCAAGGTGTCTAAAGGAAAGAAAAAGACAAGGGCTACTGCAGAAAATGAATAGGCTCTGACTCAGGTGGGGAACGTAAAAACAATAGATTTATGAGGTCTGTTGAAGAATAAACTAGTAAGCTCTATAATGAACATAGATGTCAAAAAGTACTCCTTGAAGCGATATATGAAACCAAGAGGTTGGTGGGCTGGTATAGTGGGTATATGTTTTGAAGTCTCCCCTAAGACACTTTCCTTAAGACACCAAACTCCTTTGGGAGAACCATTTCCTCCCCATTGGTTATGGTCTCACAGGACTGTGATCGGGTACCATGTTGTTCCCTAGCTAAGATGCTAGCAAAAGACCTGTCTTAATTTAGATCTCCCAACAGACCATAAAACGTGTGGGAGGAAACCTTTTCTTTGGGAGGTGATCCCAGGAAGCAATGTGAAGAAGAGGAAGTGAAAGAGGAAAGGAGAAAAGTGTAGGCTAAGGACTGCATGACTGCTGTGGCAACTGAGGCTCCATTCCATTCAGGACCCTCTGAGAGACTGTGTGGAACACTCCTCCCACTGTCTCCCCAATGGGAGCGGAAGCTGGGGTATTTATTTATACATCAGCTCCTGTCTCTCCCTGGTTGAGGATCGCTCATGGGGAGTGCAGTCCCCAGCACCCTGTGTCATAGGCTGAACAGTACCCCAAGGACAGAGAATGTCCTCAGCCAGAAAAGATGGGAAGCCCAGAGCATGTAAGGGAACTGTCTTCATTAATTTTTTTTTTTTAATTTTTCTGAAGCTGGAAACAGGGAGAGACAGTCAGACAGACTCCCGCATGTGCCTGACCGGGATCCACCCGGCACGCCCACCAGGGGGCGATGCTCTGCCCACCAGGGGGCGATGCTCTGCCCCTCCAGGGCGTCGCTCTGTCGCGACCAGAGCCACTCTAGCGCCTGGGGCAGAGGCCAAGGAGCCATCCCCAGCACCCAGGCCATCTTTGCTCCAATGGAGCCTCACTGCAGGAGGGGAAGAGAGAGACAGAGAGGAAGGAGAGGGGGAGGGGTGGAGAAGCAGATGGGCGCTTCTCCTGTGTGCCCTGGCTGGGAATCGAACCGGGGACTTCTGCACGCCAGGCCGATGCTCTACCACTGAGCCAACCGGCCAGGGCATAAGGGAACTGTCTTTAGGTGACCCCCAAGGGAACATGACTAGTGCAGAGATAGCGTCTTTTCCACAACCACATTAAGCCCAGAGAATGCTCACTCCCAGAAAACTGAAAGGTTAGCAGAGGTACGTAGTTGGAGACTGAAAAAGTGGAGATCCATGATGGCCCTGACCAGACTGCTCCTAATAGCAGACCCTCCTGAGGTGGCTTCTTCCTAGCCTTCTAGAGATGCATTGGTTCTTCTAGTCCAGGAGTCGGGAACCTATGGCTCGCGAGCCAGATGTGACTCTTTTGATGGTTGCATCTGGCCTGCAGACAAATCTTTAATTTAAAAAAATGTTAAAAATAGAAAACATTCTCATGTATTACAATCCATTCATTTCCTACCGCTCATGTTCATGGTTGCGGGTGATTGGAGTCAATCACAGCTGTCCTCCGGGACAACACCAAATTTTTATTGGATAATGCGAAACATACATGGGTCATTGTATGGCTCTCACGGAATTACATTTTAAAATATGTGGCGTTCATGGCTCTCTCAGCCAAAGTTTCCCGACCCCTGTTCTAGTGCATTCTCAGATCAGGTTCTCCTGATTCTCTAACATTTCTGGAAGTTTCCACTATCCTTCCAAAAATTTTGGTACAGTTTGCCAAAGGTTGGTTTCTGTTGTATGGAACCAGAAAGCATAACTGGTAGTCGTGGAGAGATGGTGTGCCATACACTTCGTTGGGTAAACAAATGTTTTTAGATTTGCTGGCTTGTATTGGGGCAGTGCCTTGTGTGTATAGTCTAAGTGGAAGGCTACAGGTGCTTGCCCTCAGGGCAGCAGATTGGAAATTGAGGATTGTCTTGCTGCTTGGGAGGGTGATTGTTTCCTAGAGAAGGGGTTTTTCCCCCCTGCCTGTTTTACAGAAAGAGTTGGGGGGGGGGGCAACTGAGGGGCTTGGAAGCCCTGCTGAGACTTGTAGGGACCTAGGAGTCCGGAGAGTGAGTCCTGGAGAGCCCAGGGAATGAGTCAGGGCTTTGGGAGGTCTGAGTGAGAGGGAAGCGGTCTTCCTTGCCTGGCTGCTGGTCCGCTGGTACGAGACTTTAATAAAGGAATGACCCACCATTTTCTGGCTCCACAGTTCCTTTTCCATGTGCCTGAATCCAATGAGAACCTGCATGGCCATGGTGGCGGCCACTGGCCTTACACACGTGGACACCTGGTACACCTGGACATTGTTGCCACTGACCTGGGTGTTCCAGAATGTAAGTCATCCCTCTGCACCTCAGTTCCCTCATTTATAAAATGAAAGGATTGAAATAGGTTATCTCCAAGTTTCCACTCGGTGATAAGATTCTATGATTTGATTTTAGACAGATTGATGGTCAAACCAGAGAAACACACAAGGCTCACTGCTAGACCCTGACTCCCCAACTCCACTCGGTGCCGAGGCTGCAGCTTCCTACAATAGGCCCTAGGATCATTGCAGGTTGACTCCGTCTTAACACCAGAAACCTGACGACGAAGGCCAGCTCCCAGATTTTACCCCTACTCTACCCAGAAACTGACCAAAAAGACTGCTTCAGGGAGGAAATAATAGTGTTTTGCCTTTATGCAAAGGAATCCTGAGCAGACCGAGTCAGGCTGCCCACAGAAATCCTATTAGGTCAAATTCCCAGTTCACACATAATTGGATTTCTCTTTCTCACTCCCATTACCACTACTCTGTAAGGAGGCGAGTGTGGGGCGCAGAGAGTGACACAAGTAGTCCATGGTTCTCTGGCCTGGATTCAATGAACAAATGTCCGAATTGGAAAAAGGATGAAGCTGCGGTCTGTTCTCATCTCCCAGCTAATGATACGGTTAACAAAATGTAGCAATGTTGTAGAAAAGGGGAAAGATTCAGGAGTCGGACTCTCAATGAAGTTATGATGATTTCTCCATACACGGTGGGCGGGGCAGAGATGCAGCTGATAAAACGCACGGTTTGGCTTGAACATCATGAAGAAAGCAACGGGCTGCGGCTGTCTGTGCGCTTGGGCAGCCGCAACTCTTCAAGACAAATCCAAACAAATCGCCATCGCGGGCTTCCTGATGCCTCCGGGCAGGTCCTGCGCTGGCTGCTCTATGCTGGCCTCCTAGGTAGGGCCGAGGAAAACGTGCAGATTCCACAGCGTCAGGGCTTTCCTAGGGCTTCTGCTCAGTGTAGCAGCTGCCACCCCTCCACCGATTTGGCTGTTTTCTGCAAAATTCAACTTTTCATTAACTAATCATATGTTTGCAGCCCTTCCCACTGTGCCCATAGCCAGCATCCCCCCCCCCCCCCCCCCCCCCGCCATAGCCCAGCCTTATGGAAACCCAGCACGCACCAGGTAGCCCCAGCTGGGAGAAGCTAAGATCTGCCCTCTGCCCACCTAGCCATGTCTTTCCAATTACATTCCAAGGCTAAGTGGGGCCGTGCACTTCGCCATCACCTGGAGGCACACCCCCGACCCTGAGTCCTGGCAGCTGCCTCCCCCATCTCTCCTGCAGCTGCCAGGACGCAGCAGCCCGGCTTGGCAGCCATGGTCATCGAGTCAGACACATCACTCAGGGAGGAGAGGGACGGGGCTGCCCTCCCCAGTCCAGAACCTGATGTGGAATGGGTGAGTGGGAAAAAAGCCCCGCCCACTGGGTCCCCTCCCCTTCAGAAATGGAAGATTAAAAACACTTGCTCCTTCTGCATGGGCAGCATTTCAGTGAAAGGCAGTGACAAACAAAACGTATAATTGGCCAGCAGCAGAGACAGCTGGGTCCCCACAGAGAAAGTGGTGGCCTTGTCAGGGTGTCATGGCTTAGGGACATTGGGGATGGGAGAGAACAAATTCTGTCCCTCACAGCCAGCGCAGTGGCGAGCTGCTCCCTCCACAGAGCTGCTTGGGGAAGGGCAGGGGGAGGGTCTGACTGCAGCCAAATAGCCCAGGTGGCCTGGACAGAAGGACAGGAGGGTTACTCCAGGAAGTCAGCTCCCCGGGGGGGGGGGGGGGAGTGGGATGGAGGAGGGAGAGGGAGAGGGAGAGAGGTCAGGATTGAGAGAAAGAAAGAGAATAGAGCTTCTCTATATGGTGACTGTAAGTCAACATAATCACAGAAGAAACACCTGAGCACCTAGCTTGCTGCCATGTACACAGCAGGTGCTCAATAAAATCTTGCTGGCGGTGGAGTTAAATGTGACTTCCTAGACATAGCCTGCTTTCCTGTAAGTGAGATGAATATCTGTTGAATTGAATGGAATGGAAATAGGCAGCAAGTTAGTGGTGTAATTTGAGGAGCAACAAAATAAAATGGTTCCCTGCCCCCAAATCTCTTCTCCTGGAGCTGCCAGAGTGTTGGAAATTTCCAGATTCCTCTTTTTGGTTAACGGAGGAATGAAAACCTCATTGCAAAAGCAAACATCATCTGGAAGAGAGAAGCTGTGAAGCAACTCCGATCTATCCGTCATCCCCGATGGCGAGAGGAACCAGCTCCAGCGCCAGCACTGGCAGATTCCCAGGAGCCGCAGGGAGCTCGGTCCCGGGAGGCCTCCGAGGCCACGGCTGCCCGGCTGCCCGGCAGGACACAGTTCTGGGGGCAGTCACCAATCTCTGCAGGGCTGTGGAAAGGGGTTTGGTGGAAGGGGTGCCATGTGTTTGTCATCCCTGCCTCTTAGCCTGAATTTTGTGAACATATGAGCTCACCAAAGTGCATCCCACCTAAGGGAAGGGAAGCTGGGATGGACGTTCACACGTTAGAAAAGGTCCGGAGGGTGAGGGTTTTCCCCGGGAAGCAGGCGGACATAGACCGCTGATGGCAGGACGAGCCGTGTGGGCTTCGGGGTAGGAGGCTGAGGAAAGGTGATCTGAAAGCCAACGTCACCTACTTTAATTGTGCCTTGAGTGAGCACTCCCTACAGATTCTATCGAGGACACCCAAAGCTTTCACTCACCCCTTACGTGAGTGCGTCTGGCCCTTGTCAAACTTCCCCATCAACTTCCCCCGACAGCGGGGTAGGGTGAACGGGCCACTCTCTGGGCCCTCGGGGACAGTGCCAACAGCCTGCCCAGAGCAAAATACGTCTATAAAGTCTCAGTTTTAACTTGAGAATTCACATAGAGTTTACATCCTATTATACGACGTTTGCTGTCATGTAGAAATATTTAAATTATGAATTTTATTATTAAATGACGTATCGGTTCTGTTAATGTTATCTACTTGAGAGTAAAAAGCCCTGGGGTGATTTAACCCTGATTTAAATGTATTTTTCACTCACAGGAAGTCCACGTGGGTGTGGCTGGTGGGTAGACAGCCTGCCCCTGGGTCTTGTGACGCCACTTCCCTTCAGGACCTCGGAGTCCTCTCCATTCAACCATCAGGTTGGGAAAGAGACCTCTTCTTAATTGCTTGAGCCCAGAATTGACAGCCATTCTGCCCACATTCCATGAGCAAGGATTCACCACATGGCCCCACTTAATGCAGAAAGAGCTGGGAAATACAGTCCTGGTTACCCAGCAACAACTCAGGGTAACTAGTCAGTCTTTACATCACCGATTAGTGTCTTAGCTTCTCCATCTCCCCAAATTGGGGAGAAAGTTAATCCCCCCGAAAGATGTGCTGAGTTTTATCCCCTGTCTTTATTCATCCCAAGCACATTGCTACCTGTTCCCAGAAGGATCTCTGCCCTCGTTGAAGAGACACGTAAGTAGTCCATTTTCAGTAAGATTCCATTTCCATTTGTAGCCTCAATGCAAAGCTATTTGAATGGACTACCCTGTTTTACCTCCTCTTCTCTCTGCTCACTTTTTCTCTCCCTCTCAATCCAGTTAGGTACCATCAGGATTTTGAAAGCGGGCCCAAAGCCATATTGAATATTACCAGGAAATGGCTGGCTGGCTGTCTACCAACAGGCCTTCCAAAGTGGCATTATCTTAATGAATTTTTCACAGTCCAAGGTCTGGTCAGAAGACTTACAGGTCCAAAAATTCAATCTTGCTAGTGTTCCAGGATGTGTCTGACTTGGGGTAAGGGGCTGATTTATGTGAACTAAACTCACGAAACACCAAAACTGCCCAACGCAATGTCATACCTGTATTGACAACGGGGCGCGCGGCTGTCAAAAAGAGCAGATAGTTTCCCTCTTCTCCCCGGTACTTCTCTCCCTGAAGAACATCTACCCAGGAAATAAATTATCATCAGAAAGCTCCCTAGTGAGTCTGGACTCAGAGCAAGGGCAGTTTAGTTAGATGACTTGATTTGTTTTGTTTTGTTTTGTTTTTGCATTTTTCTGAAGCTGGAAACAGGGAGAGACAGTCAGACAGACTCCCGCATGCGCCCGACCGGGATCCACCCGGCACGCCCACCATGGGGCGATGCTCTGCCCACCAGGGGACGATGCTCTGCCCATCCTGGGCGTCACCATGTTGCGACCAGAGCCACTCTAGCGCCTGAGGCAGAGGCCACAGAGCCATCCCCAGCGCCCGGGCCATCTTTGCTCCAATGGAGCCTTGGCTGCGGGAGGGGAAGAGAGAGACAGAGAGGAAGGTGCGGCGGAGGGGTGGAGAAGCAAATGGGCGCTTCTCCTGTGTGCCCTGGCCAGGAATCGAACCCGGGTCCTCCGCACGCTAGGCCGACGCTCTACCGCTGAGCCAACCGGCCAGGGCCACGACTTGAAAGCTTAATGGCTGCAGGCGGCGGGGGGCCCATGGAGCCTTCACTTCCCGAACGTTCAGACCAGCTTCGCGGGGCTGCCTCCGCTCTGTCCTCTGAGTTCTGTGCGCACAACGCTCTTTCTTATGGACACGTTTTATCTTTAGGCACATCCGTACCATCAGTGGGGTTACTGCCACATCCATCCTCTGGCAGACACTTTGTCTCTAAGGTGCATTTGTATACAGCCAGCCTCACCCGCTGAGTTAATTTTATAACCCAGCTCCCTGAGCTCGGAAGAGGAGGAAGGGGCAAAGGGCAAGGGCGTTCACGCATCACACCCACACCAGCTGATGCTTCCCTGAAATGGAATGTAAGAACTTATTTGGTACGTGGAGAAATCGGATATTTGTAGATCTCCGGGGAAAACAAAATGCTTCTCTCCTCTTCAGCAGAGACTGAGGCAGACGCAGCAAGATACTTGCAGGAGGTTATATATAACCGTCAAGGTTATAACCCAGAGCCGCTGGCAGCAAGCACACTGAGAGATGAATCCCCAGTCAGAGCCAAGGAAGGCTGCCAAGTTCAGTGCCCGGGAAGGGAAGGGTGCTGAGCTCCAGCGGCCCTGGGTGGAAGTGAGACCGCGGATAAGATCAGGTGAAGAGCGCAAGCCACGGGGCACTGAGAAGGTCAAGTGAACAAGGTGGACGCTTGGAAACAACAAGGGCACCCAGAGGCGCCTTCTTAACTCTGCGATTGGCCAGTTTAAAGTGCCAGATGAAAAAAATAAATAAATAAAAAATAAAAAAAAAATAAAAGTGCCGGATGGAGCCAAGACACCAGGCCATCCGGAAATGGAATCTTCTTCAGCCGAGTTTGCAGCCTCAACAGGCAATCTCACAGGATAAAGAAGAAAGGGATGCGGCCCTGGACACCCAGGAAGGACCGCTCACAGCCGCACTGCCCTCACAGCTAACCAGAACGGACAAAAGAGACCTGCTCTGCTGTCTCAGCTCTGACAATAACTGGAAGCTTGACCCTTTAGCAACTCACCTGACCTCTCTGAGCCTTTCTGCAACTCAGCTCACGTCCTCTGTACAGTGATAGGGCGCCTGCAAAGATAACGCGCCCTTCTAACCACACATCTGTGAATACCCTATACTGGAAAGATTACCTGCTGGGAAAGAGAGTGGGTATCTTTTTCTGCCTTTTTAACTTCTAATGTACATACATTAAAAAGTGTGCCAAACAGCCCTCTAACCGCTCTCTGATTAAGATACATGACATCTATCAGCATCTCAAAGCTTCCCTATGTCCCTTCCCTACGCCCAAAAACCACCAACATCCTCAGCTTCAAACAGAATAATAAATTAGTTTTGCCTGACTTAAAACTGTATGTAAATGGGGTCCCACAGTATGTACTCTTCTGGGTCTGTTTTTTTGTTTTGTGTTGTTTTGTCACTCAGTTATTTGTGAGACTCACCCATATCGTTGAATGTCGCTACGGCTGATTATTTTCTTGTTGATGACAGCGTTCCACTATATGAACATAACACATTGTATATATTTGTCTTACTGTTTTCGACTTCAGTTTTATGAAGAATGCTACTATGAAAATTCTTATATGTGTCCTTGGGTGCACGTTTGTAAGCATTTCTACATTTGTTATCTATTGCTGTGTAACCAGTTAGCACAAACATCTAACCACACCCATTATCTCACAGTTCCTGTGGGTCAGGAGTCTGAGCACAGCTCAGCGGTGTCCTCTGCTTCAGGGTCTCTCACAGGCTACAATCAAGGTGTCATCCAGGGATGGCTGGGGTCTCGCCTGAAGTCTCGACTAAAGAAATGCTTGCTTCCAAGCTCCTACTGTGGTCGGCAGAATTCAGTTTCTGGAAGACTGTTGGGACAAGGGCCTCAGTTTCTAGCTGGCTGTTAGCCAAAGGCTACATTCAGTTCCTTACCATGTGGGTCTCTCCAACATCAAAGTGTGCAAGCCAAGAAGGCAATAAGAGAGTATGCTAGCAAGAGGCAAGTTACAACTTTATGTAAAGTAACCATGGAAGTCACATTCCATCACAGGTAGATGCTATTGATTATAAGGTCCCAGGTCCCATCCACCCTCAGAGGGAGCGGATTACCATGAATTCCGGGAGGTGGGGGGTCATTAAAGACCATCCTAATGTCTGCCTACTACGACTTCTGTTGGGATTATAAGTGGGGATAGAACTGTCTGATCATAAGTCCCAGCTTCAGTTAGAGAAATTCACTAGTTTTCCAATTATACAAGTTGACACATTCACCAGTGTTTGCTCCACAGATAGGATTGGTTTTTTACCCATGTTTCCTTCTGGTGTGAGTTCTCAAATTGTTCCTGACCAAATTTAAAAAAAAAATAGCCTTGTGCACCATGACAGGTGGTATGTTTAGGAGTATGTCTTACCCCCTGACTGAATTAAAAGGCAGGACTCTAAGTCCCTGGCTTGGACCTACTCACCCCTTTCTCTGTTGTTCTCAGAGGTGACAAATCCCTGTAAATGCAAAGTCAAAGAAGGTGCCAACTCCAGCAGCACCGTCAGTGTCAGTGGTCACCAAGCCGTGGGATGAGGGGTCTGGAGAAAGAGCACCACCAATTTATTTACCAGAGTCCTCTGGTAAGTAGTCATTCTCCATCAAGCCTGGGGTGAGCCATTAGGACTGACTCTAATTGGGTCCTGAGCTGTCAATCAATCCTAAGGGGTCGCTGACTCACAGTAGCATGAATGTTTCTCATCATTCCTCTCTTCCATAGCAATGCGCACTGCGGACATCCCATAACTGATCAGAATACAGTAGGAGTAATAACATTTCCAGGCATTTTCCCCCAAGGAGTGCTCTCTAAATTTCTCTATTTCAAATTGAGCATGAGCCCAGTATAAGAATTTGGAGGTGAATGCTATGGGCCAACAGCATTTTTAGGATTTACATGAGTGTAATTAATATTTCTGCCCACACGTGTCTAGCACGGTAGACTGCTGAAAGCCGTTAAATGGTGATAATAACAGTACTGGGGTGGTAATATGAGAGAGCTGCCTAAATTTGGGAAACTTTAAAATATTCTCAAGAGACAATTGACTCAAGTAAGTTCTACATAAAATACCCCCTACAGACCCCTCTGAAAGGCTGAAGCTAATGCGGGCTCCTGAGGCTGATTGTGGAGGAGTTTGGGGGTTGCTGTTTTTCCTCCAATGAATTCCATCTCCTTTTCTCCTACTCCCTTTCTTTGGGGCTGTTAGTGTATCAGATGTAAAGAGTATTAAATGAAAGCGTGCTTTTGTGTGGAAGTCATTACAGTGAACACCTGTTCACTGTTGAGTTTAATTGGACTACAGCTGGTACTGATTGTGTGTGAAGGGGGGCTGCTCCTCTCGCCTGAGGAGAAGCTCACTGTCAGTGGTAACAGCGGGGAAGTCGACGCTGTGAAGTTCAGCTCACACATTGCACAGTCAAGTGCGCTGTGTCCTGTATGGCTAGTTGCCTCTGAGGTGCATGACGGTAAATTTAGCCAGACAAGGAGGAAAAAGTGCCTGCGTCTTTGGTCTACGTTATTAAATGAGCTCAGTTCCACATGTGGAGGCCCAAGGAAATATGAGGGAGATGACTGATATAAACTTAGCCTAATTATTTACAAAAGAAACAAAAAAACAGCAAGTTCACTCAGAGTGATTTTTTATTTTTATTTTTTAGCAGTAATAGGTGTTCACACATGTCCAAAATGATAGGCATTGAACACACATATAAATAGGAAGCCAATAACGTCACTCAGGGATCGGCAGGTAGGGGCATAATTAAAACTGCAGTCCTGATGGAAGCATGAAAAAAGACTATGTCTGTAGACTTAAATAATAATAATAAAAAGCTCAAATTGCTGACTTGGATGATGATTTGCGTATTTCAATAATTTGGATGTAATTCCTATTATTTATTCATTTAATATCAAAATGCATTGAAACAATAAAACATTGAATCTACTTTATAAAGGCCTCTGCTTCAAATTAATATTATTAACTTCCATGATTCTGAGGCTGACCCTTGTATCCCACCAATGATAATACTCTCCCAGAAGCCATAAAGCACCCACGCTGAAGCACATGGACCGATGTTTGGACTCCACCGTCTTTGCGAAGGGCACCACACCTTAGGAGGCAGACCCACCTCCGGGGGAAGTGAAACAGAATAGCTCCCGAGAGTAATGAGTCAGATGAGTAGCTGTGCCTAAAAACTATTCCAGGACTTCATTTGTTACTGTTTCAATATTTGCACAAGCCCTTTGTCCATAGGATAAGAACCCATTTGCCCCTTTTCCTTGCTGAGATTGAGTCTCTGTCACCACCCTCAGCCCCGGAGGGAAATGGAGGCTGAGAATTTCCCTAGAGCCAATAGCAGAGCAAGACGGAAAATCCAGGCCTCTCCTCAATCGAGTTCAACAGCCCCTCCACAACGGCAGCAGCCTTGGTCTTAGAGACCCCACTGCCCCCTGAATGGAATGGGGACCCTCCCAAGTGGGAAGCCAGCTCCACTGTGCTGTTTTCTAGCTGTGTGGTCTTGGGTTAGTCACTCCTCCCCTGTGAGTGGGATCAAATGGAAAAACTTTTGCAAAATCCTTTGTCAACTGTGAAAAGCCTTACAACTACAGAGACATTAATGACTCAAGGGGCAGTTTGCCAGTCCAACCGAAAACAGCTTTTTCTGCATGAGAAACTGTGTTCATGTGAAAGGCAACAGTGAGAGATTTAAGAGTGGGAAGTGTTTGCTTTCTCTTCTGTTCTCTTTTTGATTACCTACAATTAATGATTTCTTTCAGGCAAACATTAAATACGACATGGCTGCTGATCATACATGTTCTTCCTCCATTTTTGAACCAGATATTACAGTTGTGCTCTTTGAGAAAATGTACACAGGCATACACTTTCACACATATTCATATACCTGCACACGTGCATATATCTGCACACACATACATATCATATATCCGCACATGCATACACCCACCTGCACACATGTGCATATAACTTCACACACATGCATACATCCACACATGCACACACACACACCTATATATGCATACATATACCTACACATGTGTGCATGCGTGTGCACACATGCATACACCTGCCTCATCTACACACACATGCACACACCTGCCTCATCTACACACACATGCACACACCTGCACATGCCTACATATGCACACACACGTCCTCTGTTACCCAGAACAGATGGTAAGCAGTCTGATTTCATATCAATGAGGCTACAGACACTTCCTTGTAGGCTTGACTGGTCTTCCTTTCATTACACTAATCCCCACCACCACCTGAGCAGTTAGAAAACATGAGACGCCCTTGGTCAGATGATGTGAGCAGACCACGGTGTTCAGTAGAGAGGCCCTGGGGAATTGTACTCCTGGAGTGCCAGCATCTTCACCTCTGTGCTCACCCAGAAGTCAACTCTGCATCCAAAGACTGTGGCCGCTGCTGCATCTACTGTTTTGCCCTTACATGATCAGCACCAGGGGTCAGGTCTGAAAAAAGTGATTGATGTCTATTTTCATGAATTAAGGAATAAAGCCACCAATGGAGCACTTCCAAACTGAACTCAAACGATACCACGTGTGGTGATTCGGGCTGTAATGAAAACAAATGCTAGACTGACTGCTGCTGTGAGCAATGTCGGGAAGCCAGCTGGCTGGGAGCCGTCGAAGGGGACAGTGATGTCTAGCAAGCAATGCGACGAGGCCCGCCTGCTTTTGGTTTGGGGGGACCAGCCTGCACCACTTAAAGAACACCGTTCCAATAGGAAAATAAGCAAAAGTTGAGTTTACCGGTGGGCCCAGGGCCATCGCACAATGGCGGCACCCCCCAAAATGCCTGAAACGTTTTGGACTGTACATCTGGCCAATTCAGAAGCTGTGGAAAAAGGACCCAGTCCATGCACCAAAGACACCGAGGCTCCAGGTTGCTATATCATTTAGGGGTCAGCTCTATCTGTTGAAAACTAAGCGCCCGTCAGTTTTGACCACTGGCTTTCGCAAGCGTGGGGGAATTCCTGGGGCCACACACTTGACATTTGCAGTTTTATATCTCCTTAGTGCCAGAGCCACAACTTGCAATTAGCCGTGCGGGCCTGCTTGGTGGCGTGCCCAAGCCACACCCACACAGCTGGTCCAAGCCCTCTTTCCCAGATCACCGTGAAGCCTGGCCACTTCCCTCACTTGGCAGAGCATCTGATCTTTCTCCGCTGGGGCTGCCCCTCTCTCTCTCTCTCCATCCTAACAACCAGCATGGCAGAACTGCCGGACGGGCAGGCTCATCGCCCTGCACGCGGGGTCGCCTGGTCGGATGGCACGCTGAGAAGGGGTGGGCACGCGTGCCTCCGCCAGCTCCTTCCCAGAGCAGAGTCACGTGTTCTTCCTCCCCAGTGCTGCTCGGCTTCACTCGACTAATGCGAAACAGTGACCTGGAGACCAGAAAACGCTCTAATCCCGCTCTGCGGCCCAGGCGGCTCCGCCCTTGGGAGGGATCTGATCAGCTGCCGCAAAAAATTATCTCCTGTTTGCTCATTAGTCACAGCCTGCCCGGGGCTCTTGGCTTTGTCAGAGTCCTGCAGCAGGGGGCGTTCTGGCAGGGAGACCTACACAGTTCTTCAACCTCCTGCTCCGGTGGATCCACCAAGCAAGTCACTGTCCTGGGTCCCTCACGTCTCCTTCTGAGCAGAACGAAACCTGCACCTGTTCCATGCGCTCAGCAATTTTCACCTTTTTCCTCGCATGGCACACATAAACTAATTACTAATATTCTGCAGCATACCAAAAAGTATATTATATTTTATATTTCTTGCTGATCTGACAAAAAAAATAGGTATAATTTTGATTCATTCACACCAGATGGTTACTGTGTTGGCTGTGGTCATTTTTTTTATTTGACAATCTAATGGACAAGAGGTCAGTGCTCCTGAGTAAACAGGAAGGGCATATTTTTAATTTATTCATTTTTTTTAGAGAGAGGAGAGGGAGAGACAGAGAGAGAGAAGGGGGGAGGAGCTGGAAGCATCAACTCCCATATGTGCCTTGACCAGGCAAGCCCAGGGTTTCGAACCGGCAACCTCAGCATTTCCAGGTCGACGCTTTATCCACTGCGCCACCACAGGTCAGGCGGGAAGGGCATATTTTTAAAATTCTTGCAGCACACTGGTTGAAAATCATTGCACTAAAAAAAAAATAATAAAAAAAAAATAATAAAAAAAAAAGAAAGAAAAAAAAGAAAATCATTGCACTAGGACAATGGCACTCATGTTGTAACATGCATCCAGGAATTTATCTGAAATGCAGCTTTCTGGGCTCTGGATCTAGAGGTTCTGATTTAGTAGTCTGGGGGGAGTTCTGGGCATCTGCATTTTTAATAAACACCTGCCCCAGGGGACTCCAGCATGCTGACCCAGGACCATACCTTGAGAAACCACATCAGGAATTAGCAGGCCCTCGTTTGCCGCCCTCTCCCCAGCTCTGGCACAGTGTTTGCACATGGAGTACCCAGCAAACACTTCTCCGGATGAATGATTGAGCGACAGCAGCAGAGACGTGTCTGGGTCTCCGAGGGCAGTGAGCATTGGACCCATCGTCCTGGAGTAATCTGAAAGCATGTAAGCAGAACAACAGAGTGTATACCCTTTAACTTGGTGAGTCCTTTTGGAGAGAATATACACATAAAGCATGAAAAAGAAAGGATTCGAAAAATGGTAATTTCTGGGATAGGAAATGTGGGTTCTCCCAGACATAACGCAACGAAAGGACGTAGGTTGCCCATGATGTTTTCTCATGAAAGGGTCCTACCGGGCACCGAAATGCAGGTGTGTGCGCCAGGAATATGCGAGCTGATGCAAAATGCGTGAGGCAGACCCCACACAGTCTGTTCCCACAAAGCGCCAACGTGCGTATGGAAAGCTGTGAGCGGTCAGCGGTTAATGTTCGCTTGGTTCTTTTTACATACAAAACAGCTCAAATTCATATGAACTAAATAAAAACAAATGAGGCTGCTGCCACGTGGCTGGCCCAGAGCTCCTGGTAAACATGAAAATGATAGCAAGAGGCAGAAATCTGGGGGCAGAGCAAAAACATCTGAGACATGCATTGGTTGTGACAGACAGAGGAAATCACTCCCACATGCCTGGAAATGGCCGTCTCCCTAAGCAGCCTCTACACTGGGTTGGGGTCCCCACCCTCCTCTCCTGCCATAGATCCTCTCCACAATCAGGGTCCCCTAGGCCTGGCCCCAAGGGGACGACACCTGGCCTCTGCCCCTCACTGAGCTCCAGGGCCCAGCCCTCCCCAGCATGGTCCTTCCCAGGACACACAACCAGAGACACAATGCTGGCCTTAAAAGAACCAGAGAGGAGTGGATTCACCGGGGTGTGCCCTCACCCACCAGTCACACCCTCCATGTTTCAGACACTCTCTCCCAACACCTCCGTTTTGGCAATTCTTCCCCATGGGTTAAGGAGGGTGACGTTACCAGAGGTACGTAGTCAGGGGGTTGCCTTGCAGCTGCCCCTAGACACAGGCTGACCCAAAAGGAGTATTTGAGGGAATGAAGCTGGAACAGCAAAGAGAAAGGGGTTTCTAAAACACTAGGCAGCCAGATCAGACCAAACAGGATTCGCAGGTGCACCTTTCCCCAAAGCCAAAGAAAGACGGACCCAAAGAAACAGCGCATCTAAGCACCTGGCTTGGGCGCTGAAGCCTAAGGAAACAAAACCAGAATGTAACAAACTCTCAAAGCCTACTGACAGCAACCGAGCAGTTGGCCTGGGAATAAAATTTCCTTTTAAAATGAGGAAAGGGTTTGATGTTTCTAACGTTATCCCACAGGTCCAGCGGGGATCTTTTCACCAGTTCTGGGGCAGCACCGTCAGGCAGTACATACACAAGTGATGGACTCCGGTGGGGACCAGGACCACAGCAGCAGCTGGAAGGACAAAGGCAGAGGTGTCGTCATCACCGGCCTCAGCCTTACCTCCCCCTAGGAGGAAACATGCAGGTTGTTGGGGGAATGGAGCCTCTAGACATTCTTTAATGGGAAGGCTGTTCCGCCCAACAAAATCCCACCCAACTTTTGAACGCCCCCTCCCAACGGATACTCATATAGAAGAAAAACCTATTTATAATGTATCTGAGTCTGGATCCTAACTTGCATTTACCTATATAAACACCAAGCATTTTTTTTTTGGCCTGGTTCTGATATTCACTGAATTCTGAAACTGCACTTAAGGTGTAAACCTAGGGACGATTGTACTGTTTTGTTTTTTCTTGAGGTGAAATTCACATCACATGAACTGACCACCATAGAGTATACGATTCAGTACACTAAAGGCATGCTCACACAATTCAGTACACTAAAGGCATGCTCACATTCACATTGTGTGCAGCCACCACTCCGTTCTGGTTCCAGAATAACTCATCACACGGAAGGAGCACCTAGCAAACAGTCACTTCCTCCCCCACCCGCACACACGCCTCCAGCCCTCCGCAACCAGCAACCTGCTTTCTGTCCTTATGCATGTAGCTGTTCAGGATGTTTGTCTCCTGTAAGTGGAATCATTCAATATCTTCCCTTAGGATAATGTTTTCAAGGTTCATCCATATTGTAGCACGCATCAGCACGTCATTCCTTTTTATAGCTGAAGTTCCATTGTACGGCTATTCCGTATTTTGTTTATTCATTGATCGATGGATTCTGGTTCCTGTCCACTCTTTGCCTATTGTAATTAGTGCTGCTACGAACATCTGTATACAGGTGTTTGGTTGAGTGCCTATTTTCAATTCTTTGGGTAAATACCTAGGAGTGGGATTTACTGGGTCATATGGTAATTCTATGTTTAGCTTTTCAGAAATCTGTGCTTTGTTTTGTATGAAACTCTACCAAAAGTTGCTCATTATTTTAGAAAGTCACCCTGCTGATGACCCTGCCTAGATCAGTCTACATTTGTGGATGTTGCATTCATGATGATTGACATGTAGGTGTCCTTAGCTGACCATATTAGTTACTATATCCAAGCATTTACATATTGGAAATACTATATATTTTGTTAAAAGATTATTTTTCTGCTATATTACAGCCAAGCCTATATTATTCTTTAATGATTTATATAGGTAAGTTATATTATCTATATAGTTAAGAATAATCAGCATTATAAGTATTTTTAAAATGAGGAGTTAAATCTAATAGAGTTGAGAATCACTAGGAATGTGTCTTTGTCTGTTGAGCGGCTATAACACTATCCCATAGACTAGGTGGCTTATAAACATCAGAAATCATTTCTCACAATTTTGAGGCCAGGGAAGTCTAAGAGCAAGACACCAGTAGATTTAGTATCCTGGGAGGCTCCAGTGCCTGGTTCATAGACAACTAGCCTTTCTCTGGGTCCTCACACAGCAGAGGGGTGAGGGAGCTCTCTCAGATCTCTTTTATAAGACCACTAATCCCATTCATGAGGGCTCTAACCTCATGACCTGATGACCTCCCAAAAGCCTACCTTCAAATGCCTCACATTGGGTGTTAGATTTCAACATAAGAATTTTGAGAAGACACCCACAGTCAGTCTATAGCACAAAAGATATTGAATAGCATGCCAGCACTTTGTATCTATCTCTAAGAAAAAAATAACATTGATATTGGAAAGTGCTGGCCAGGCAGAGTACTTACACATTTTGTTTAACGCAGCCCAGTGGTCTCCATACCTACAGCCCAAAGTTACAGGTATGGTGGCCTCAAAACAGTTAACTACTAAGTGAAATTTCGGTTTGTTAACTTACAAAAACATTTGGGATGATGATGCTGTATAATATAGAATGGGACATAATGCTGTTTCTGCTCAAACCGGGGGTGGCGTGGGGAAGGGAATATTTACAACATGCCTCTTCCCAGACATTATTCTCTTCTACTGACGCCTGGATAATAATGCCCTCACTAGCACCCGATACAGAGAGCAGCCAGTCACAAATAATAAAGCAGCAGAGTATTTTGAAAGGGTCAGCCTCCTTAAATTTCAGCTGCAGATCCACACAGCAGTGACTTAGAAACAGGAAAGATGGAGCTATAAAATAGTTGATAAAAACACTATACTTAAAATATCAGCCTACTCACTAAATTCATGAAAGTGGTCACCTCTGAGATGTGGGGGAAGGAAATATGATCAAAAGATACTTCAACTTTCTCTGTAACGTTTTATTTCTTTTATTTAAAAATGTTTTCCTTGGCGAGGTGGCTCAGTGGATAAAGTGTTGACACAGTGCACCAAGGTGGCGGGTTCGATGCTCATTCAGGGCACATAAAAGAAGCAATCAATGGGTGCACAACTAAGTGGGACAATGAAGTGGAACAATGAAGTGGAACAATGAGTTGATGCTTCTCTCTCTCTCTCTCTCTCTCTCTCTCTCTCTCTGTCTCTCAATAGAAAAAATTAAAAAACTCTTTCAGTAAACAGATAGGCAATTGACATTTGTTGACACTTGTAAACTTTGGGAAGTAAGAATATGAATGTTGGTTATACAATCTGTGTAAACTGTATTTTTTCCTTAAAATCAAAGATGTATATATGCACATACATACATATAAATATAAAACCTTAGAGCAATTCTAGGTGAACACTGAGCATTCTCTACAGTTTATATAAACCCTTAAATGTGACCAAACTAGCCCAAATTAATGAGGACCCCAGAAAAGTGAACAGCACAGGGACAGGATACTTAAGGAGAGGAAAACTAGAGCCGCCAGAGCAGAGGGGCATTTCCCATGACCTCTTCTGCAGTTTGGAGAAAGGTTCTAACAGTTCTTCTCCTTACAGAGTAATGGGCATTAACGCCAGAGCCGTACACAACAGTAATTTTGTTCATTGTGTTTATAGGCATTTAAATTATGGCTTTGTATTCTGTATCTAGATGGGTAGGTCATCTCAATTAATCTTTTATGTTCTCTGATGTCATCCTGAGCTAAAAGAATTTTTCCAGTCATTGCTTAAGATAAATCTGAGGCCAGGTGGGACCCATTGGCATTTCAGCTAAGAGTCTTATGCCTAAGAGAGTCAACCAGTACAATGCCTGTGGTGGATTAAAGATGACCACAGATTCTCTGCTTCTCCTCCCATCAAAAAGGTGGGGTGTGTTTCCCATCCCCTGGAACACAAGCTGGCTATGATCTGCTTGACCAACAGAATTCAGAGGTAGTGACATCCTAGAACTTTTAATGCTAGGTCATAGAAGCCTACAACTTCCACCATGATTCTTAAAACACTTGATCTGGGAGAAGCCAACAATCATGTATGTATGAGTATTCTGAGACTGCCATCCTGTGAGACAGCCCAGCTAAATGCAAAGATGCTGTATGGCAAGGGAATAATGACCAAGCAGCCAAGCCACACCAGCCATTCCAGCCCAGGCACCAGACACGGAAGTGAAAAAGCCACCTTGGACATTTCAGCCCCTGAAGATGTGACATGGAGCAAGACTGAGAAACCTTCTGACAACCGAAACCACAGCCTCATATATAGATGGCCCCAGTCAAACTGTCCCATATCTCCATCCCTCGGAGCCATTCGTCATCAAGAAACAAAGATGAGCTGTCCCTACTGAGCCCCCTGTAATTCCTGACCCATAGAATTCTGAGCATGATAAATACTGTTTAATGTCACTTTGTTTCAGCATTGTTTATTCTTCAGAAATTGATAGCCAGAACCCTGCCCCTGGCTGAACAGTGCCTAAAAAGTTGATGGCTGGCTAAATGGGTAGGAATTCATGTACACCTAGTTATCTAACCCAGAGCCAATGCAAAAATAGACATTTTCTTGAATTGCGAATTATGATATACTTTTACTCTTTAATATCTCTTATATTTTTATTTTTATTTTGTTAGTTTTATATCTGAGGAAAAGGCCAAAGTGTGTTCCAAGGACAGGTGTTCCTTGGGAGTGGAAGGAAGCAGGAAAAGTCCACCTTTTAAAACAAAGAAAAGGTGAAGGAAAGCTGGCAAGTCAAAATTAAGTAGGTGTCACTCTTGCAAGACTTCTCAAAGCTCTTGGTATGTAAATGTGCATTGTGAATCTCCAAGGAGAAAGCAGAAGATGACGCATTTCCCCAAGTCTATTAGATCATAAACAAGGTTTTGTGGTTCCACGCACCATCTTGCAGAATTAGTTTTTCATTGGGCGGAGCTTCTGTGCCACTGTCCATTTAAGCATTTTGGTCCTGGGTCACGACTTCTCAGTCAGCAGGTGTGTGCACTTTGCTCGGGAAGTCCATCACCTAGCAGTGTGCTCTAGGGTTTGCACATGTAACATGAACCTTTGGGAAAGAAAGCCAAGAAAACAGTGAGCACACAGGGGCCAGGCTCTATACACATTACGCTCTCATCTCTTCTGATTGGTCAGTGCAATTGTCATACTGATAAGGTTAACTATTTTTACCAACAGTCCTAGGATTATAAATATTGGGACAAAAAAAGAAACCAACAATGGCAAAAATGATCCAGCAGCCCATCCTGTCCTTGCTAAAAAAAGAAAGAAAAAAAAACCATTTTGCTTTGATTTTGGGAAGCACATGCCTGGTACTATTCCCCAGCTTCCTCACTTGACCCCAACCGACTGTCCCTTTTATGCCACCAATTAAGCTTCGTGATTAGTCATGCTCGTTTCAGCTGGCCAAGTGCCCGAGCTCTGCCTGAGGCTGGTCCAAGTGTTTCTTCTACCAATTGGAGCTGTCAGATCCACTCATTTTTCTTAGGTTAGTATGGCAATCCAATCATCTTCAAAAGAGACATTTCCTGAGGGCCAAAACTCACGTGCCCCTAGAACGGAATCCAAGTCGGGCTTAGCACTGGCTGGACACGGGGGAATTCAGAGAAGCAAATTCAACCATTCCACACTTGGGTGCTTCCGACTCTCAGCGCACGTTCCCAGTTTTAAGGGACCAGCTAACTGCACGATTTCCTAGGGTCCTCATTTCCAGGATTTCAATAAGAGTGAGTAATATTCCTGCCCTAGTCATTGACTTCCTCATTTGAGGGTTTTCATATAATTTGGGGGTTTTTCATGGTTCATACTTGTCTCCTATTTTACGTCCCTCCCTCTCCCTGGTGTAGGACTCAGGATACCGGATGGTGATTATTCGTCTCCATGCTTGGATGCTCCAGGAGCTGCCATGACACTAAAAACCCTCTTTTTACCCCAATAGCCTGCACCCGGCAGAATGCTGCCAGTTAGCTATCTTGTCCCAGATATCTCTTCTGTGTTTCAGGTGGAAAGAAAGAGAGCAAAAAGAAAAAATGAAAAAAAAATACGTTATCTGTTAGCTAAGTATGCCCCCTGTAACAGGAAGAAAAGGTATCGATTATACAAACCCACCAAGCAGGCTATCCTTATACTCATTGCCCAAGACAGAGCCACTTGGCCATTTGTCCCCTGAGGTGGAGAACCGGTGCCGACAAGGGGAGATCTCTAACTGGACACCTGGCTGCCCTAAACAATGGAGGGTCCTCAGTAAGGGGGGCAGAGGAGACGTAGGATCAGCAACCACAGTGTCCAAGGTTGACTGAGACAAAAAGACCAGGCCTGTTTGTTTGTTTTGTTTTGTTTTTTAAGTTTTTTTTTACTTTTTGATTTTACAGAGAGAGGAAGTGGGGGGCGGGGAATGAAAAGTAGTTGCTTCACTCTAGCTGTTCATTGCTTGTTTGTCATATGTGCCTTGACCAGGCAAGCCCAGGGTTTCGAACCGGCAACTTCAGCATTCCAAGTCAACGCTTTATCCCCTGCACCACCACGGGTCAGACTAGGCCTGTTTTTTTATTCATAAAAATAAAGTTTTAAAAGGATGTATTGAGGCATTTTTATCCACAGGTAAAGATATGACTTAACTATAATTACTTAAGATTCTACTGAGAAACTCTCCTGTGCCTCTAGCCAGTGGAACTATCCAATTGGGATGGGGGGGGGGGCTTTCTTTTTAAATAAATCACCCGGCTGTCAGAAATTGAGTACAGCCCCTCCTTGTTTCAGCTCTTTCTTGACTCACCAGACCACACCCCCTTCCATGTATTTGCCTGTGTTGTGTTGCAAATTAACTTTTAAAAGACATTTTTTTCCCCAAGAAAATTTAGAGTCCCCCCAAAGCCACCACCCAGGATAATGAACTATAGCTGCTGTCATCCCCGGAGGGCTTAATGACCGTGTTCGATGTGTGTGTGGACAGCCGACGCTCCCTTCAAAATTGTCTCTAAATGGTCTTCAAGATGTTTTGACTATAATTTGTTACAAAGAAACTCACTATTAATTGCAGATTGTCATAGCTCTTAGTCCAACGTAACTGTTAGGCCAACAAAGCATTGTCCCCTCAGGAGAAGGGGGGGGCCAGCCTGCTCTTCCCGGCTGGTAAGTGGTTTCTCTCAGTCCCGCTCTGCTCCCTGCCTCCCATTTCCTTGCAGAAAATCCAGGGAAGCCTCCATGCTTCTCTGTGCCCTACTTCAGCCCCTTCCTAGCCAGGAGTGGGGACGACTCTGCCGCATCCCATGACCTGCCAGGAAAGTGCCACCGTGGGGACAGCGCTTCTCCACAGGGGCCACAAAGGACGCCAGGGACACAGTTGTCAGGGCTTCGGAAGCCCCACGGAGCTCAGAGGGTCATGGCGGCTGCACGTCCTTCCTGACATGGCCCCCAACTCCCCTCCACCTTCTGTGTGATCAGATGACGGAGAATGTGCGGCTTAGGGGGCGGCTGGGGGGCACGGACGTTAGGAAAAGGAGACACAAAAGTAAAAATGGAGTGTTTAAAAGTCTTAATTTGAGGAACATTAATTATTACTTCACTCTGAGAGAAAACAACATTAGTCTGACCAGGTGGTCACTCGGTGGATAGACCTTTGATCTGGGATGCTTGATCATGGGGTCGCCCTTTTGAGCAGGGGATCATAGATATGACCCCATGGTCACTGGCTTGAGCCCAAAGGTCACTGGCCTGAGCCCAAGGTCACTGATATGAACAAGGGGTTATTGGCTCAGCTGGAGCCCCCCAGTTAAGGCACATATGAGAAAGCAATCAATGAACAACTAAGGAGCCACAACGAAGAATTGATGCTTCTCATCTCTCTCCTTTCCTGTCTGTCTATCTATCTATCTATCTATCTATCTATCTATGTATCTATCTATCTATCTTGCAAGCTAAAAAAAAATGTTATTGTTCTAAGTTCACAAGCCTACTCCATCTTGGACAAAGTCAGGGTGTTGAACCAACTATACCCCAATCCATCCTCTATACCCCACGGATTGATCTTTTGAAAACACAGATCCAATCATCTTTCCCTTCCTTATTCACCTGCTAAGAATCCCATTGCCTGCTAGACAAAGCCCACACCTCTCCGCCTGGTGTACAAGTTCTCACACAGGCCGGCCATGAGTGCACACAGGTGCACATGAGTCTCCAACCACCCCGTCCAGAGCCACCCTAGCCACAGTATCCCTTAAGGTCAGTGCACTTCATACCCTGGTTCACGCTGTTCCCTCTTCCTAGAATACTTTCTCTTCCTTCTTGCCTAACAAATTCTCATTATCTTTCGGGACCAAATTTAAATGTCACCTCCTATGTAATGTCTCAAGCCTTCCAGCAGAATACATCCCACTTCCTCCGGGCTCTGTGCCCTTTGCTCCTACTCAACTACAGCACTAATCATAGTGTGTCGCTACATTTCTTGCTCCTCTGTTAGGTTGTAAGGTGATCTTCTCACCAGAAGTGTGCCTAATTGACTGGTAAAGTTCCAGCAACCAGACCAGTTAGAAGAAGTAGAGTATGTTGGAGGCTGGGAGGAAAAATGGACAGGTGAATGATTAGATGGGTGGATGAATAATTTGTTTTACATTAGGTATCTTGAGTGGTTAAAGAGGATCCCATAAGCCTAGGAACTAAAAGAAATCTGTAAATAAAGAATCATTGAGCTGAGACTCAGGTGATCCCACTTCTAGTAGCTTTATAGGTCCCAGGGTCCCTATCTAATAAATAAAAAAAGCATTTCTTGCTCTGATGTTCTGTAAGTCAGTGATAGTCTAAACTATCCAAAACTTTTTACAGAAATAGAAATGTTTTCAAATTTGTTCTGCTTAACAGAGTAGTATTATTCATATGTCACTATTTGATGTTTTAAATGTGACTAATGCAACAGAGGAACTAAATTTGTAATTTTATTTCATTTTAATTTTATATTTAAATAGCTACATGTGGCAAGTGGCTACCATGTTGGACAGTACAGGTGAAACCATTATGCACAAACCTTATGTTATATCTCAGTGTACTCCTATTAAATACCTTCAAAGACTATGCAGGCTCAAACTGAACAGGTTTTTCTTGTCCAGGTGATAAAGTTACCTATATTGGGGGCAATGAGTGATGTTCTACCTTCTCTCATATCTCAACTAAACACAGCTCCTCCAGTGACCCTGGCCAAGCCTATGACTCCTACCTGGCCTGAATTAGCATAAGAGGGTCAGCCCAGAGATACCCAATCAAGAGATCTGATGCATCTCAAAGTATGACCTGATACATCTCTAATCCCCTTGTCCTGGTCCTCAAAGCTGTCACCCACTGAGGGCAGGAATGATGTCATGTTCATCACCATATCTCCTATAACATTTAGAATCATGCTTAACACTTAGCAAATGCTCATTAAAATTTGCTGAATTAATTTAAAAATATTGCTCTCAGGGAACAGCATTCTAGTAACAGACTTGAAATCTCATGAACAACAATTGTATTCCCCAAAACCCATTTGTCCATCCAGCATGGTGAATCATAAAACCTCATTCAACATTCAAACATAGGCAAGTTTTAAATACCTGCTGTGTGTCTAATCCTAGGCCTTTGGTCATTTACTCAGGGCTCAGGATACAGAATACAGAATACAGTCTCTCCCTTCAGAAAATTCATAGTTTAATAGGAAACAGAGAAACACACAATTCTAATTCTAGAAGCCATTTACTCCAACAGAAGTACACGTAAGAAGGTGTTTAATAACTCTTTATTTTGAAAAGTTTAAAAATCTTTGTTCTCATTACAAGAAAAAAAACATTCCATAACTATGTATGATGATTAATGTTAACTAGGCTTATTATGGCGATCATTTTACAATGTATACAAAAACTGAATTATTATGATGTACACCTGAAACTAATATATTGTTATATGTCAATTACCCCTCAATAAAAAATTCTCTGGATTGTAAATCATGGTGGACATGGGGGGGTTACACCACCAAGACCTACCTTCAATGAAGGATTTGTGGCCCCAGCACTTTTAAGTACTGTTGACAGATAGCCTCCAAATCCCAGTTCCTTCTGATTATCCTCATCTATTGACTGGCCAGTGCTGGACTATAAAGGCCCAGCCATCCTGTACCAATCCCAGATAACTCCGAAGAGCCATATTAGCTTCAGAGAACACCAAGCATTCATCTGAGACTGTCCCTGGGTGGGCACTGGGGCTTGCTTTCTTCCTCTGTACACCTCTGCTTCCTTTTTCTCCCTTCCCAAGGACTCTTCTTGTAAACCTCCTAATGCTAAACCTCACCTGAGTCCGCTTCCCGGGGAACCCAACCTGCCACAGTGAGTGACCCACCCTCCTTATTTAGAACTAGCATTCCACCACTGATTGAAGAGTATGAGAGTCTTCTGCCCCACCAGGCCACAAGTGCCCCACTTGAGGTCTGCTCCGCCTCCCTTCCTGGTCACAAATCCTGTAACTGGCTGCGGCCATGCTGTGCCTCATAAGGGAAAAGTATAACCTGAAGGAGCTCCGAGACCTAGCCAGCATGTACCAACAAGAGTTGGGAGAGTACAAGTGGAATTTTATTCTGAAAGTGCTTAATTAAGGATGCTGGAATATAAGGTTGTATAAATAAGACTTTGGCCATTTGAGAGCCCTCTCCCAAGATAAACGATTTAATACCTTGGCAAGAACCCTAGAAAATGGAATAAGTTCCCAACAACATGTCTGCTGGTGGAAGAATGGAAAAAGGAACACTCACGTTAAGTGAGGCTGAAACGCCAGAATTGCCATGGTTGATGGTGGAAGAAGAGATTAGAGGCCTCAGGAAAGTGGCTATGCTACAGAGGATATCCTGAGAAAGGCAAGACTATGAAGAATGTGTTGCTGATAAGGATGGTTCAACATATGGAAAGCAATCAATGTAATACACTTACATTAACAAAATAAAGATAAAATCACATGATTATTTTATACTAAAAAAGCAATTGATAAGCAGATAACATCCACTTTTGATTAAAACATTCAATAAAATGGGTATAGAAGGAAAGTACCTCAACATAATAAAAGCCATATATGACAAACCCTCAGCTAATGTCATACTCAGTGGTGAAAAATTGAAAGCTTTTTTCTTTTCTTTTTTCTTTTTTTTTTTTAATATTTCAGTGAGAAGAGGGGAAGCAGAGACAGACTTCCACATATGTCCTGACGGAGATCCTCCCAGCCAGCCTGCTAGGGGGCAATGCTCTGCCCATCTGGGTCCCTTGCTGTGTTGCAACCAGAGCCATTTTTTAGCACCTGAGGTAGAGGCCATGGAGACATCCTCAGAATCCAGGGCCAACTCAATCTAATCAAGTCATGGCTGCAAGAGGAGAGGAGGAGAGACAGAGAGAAGCAAGAGTGAAAGGGCTTGAGAAGCAGATGGGCGCTTCTCCTGTGTGCCCTGACTGGGAATCAAACCCGACTTCCACACGCCAGGCCAATGCTCTGCCACTGAGCCAACCAGCCAAGGCCTGGAAGCTGTCTTTTCTAAGAGCAGGAACAAGACAAGGATGCCCACTCTCACCTCTCTTATTCAACATAACACTGGAAGTCCTAGCCAGAGCAATCAGGCAAGAAGAAATAAAAGATATCCAAATTAGGAATGAAAAAGCAAAAGTGTCACTTTTTGCAGATGACATGATGCTTTATATAGAAAACCCTAAAAACTCTACTAAGCCCTGGCTGGGTAGCTCAGTTGGTTAATGTCATCCCAATACACCAGGATTGAGGGTTTTATCTCCCCTCAGGGAACATACAGGAATCAACCAATGAATGCATAAATAAGTGGAGCAACAAATTGATCTCTCTCTCTCTCTTTCCCATTTTCTCTTTCAAATCAATAAATTAAAAAGAATTTTAGAACAGATTCCACCATAAACTATTAGAAACAACAATCATATACAATAAAGTTGCAAAGTACAAAATCAATGTACAAAAATCCACTGCATTTCTATATACAACAATGAAATTTCAGAAAAAGAAATGAAAAATATAATTCATTTTTCAATTGCAACTAAAAGAATAAAATACCTAGGAATAAACATAACAAAAGATGTGAAGAACCTATACACTGAAAACCACAAAACATTATTTAAAGGAAATGAAAGAGACAGTGATATGGAAAGATAATCTTTTTTCATGGATTGGAAAATTAACATAGGTAAAATGTCCATATTATACAAAGCAATGCACAGATTTAATTCAATTCCCATCAAAATCCTAATGACATTTTTTAAATAAATAGAACAAAAATCATCAGATTTATATAGAACCACAAAAGACCCTGAATAGCCAAAGCAAACTGGAGAAAAAAAGAACAAAGCTGGAGGCATCACACTACCTGACTTCAAATTGTACTACAAAATGTCAGTAATCAAAACAGCATGGTATTGGCAGAAAAACAGACACACAAAACAATAGAACATAAATGAGAGCCCAGAAATAAAACCACATGTATATGGGCAATTAATTTTTGACAAAGGAGCCAAAAACACACAATGGAATAGAAAATCTCTCCAATAAATGATGATGGGAAATTAGAAAGTCACATGCAAAAGAATAAAACTAGACTGCAGTTTGTCCTCATGTACAAAAATTAATTTAAAATAGATCAAAGGCCTAAATATAAGATCTGAAACAATAAACTGAATAGAAGAAAACATAAGTACTAAACTTATGGACTTTGGTCTTAAAGATGATTTTATGAATTTGACCCCAAAGGCAAGGGAAGTAAAGGTAAAAATATATGAATGGGACTACATCACACTAAAAAGCTTCTGCACAACCTGGCCAGATAGCTCTGCTAACTCTGTTGTTAGAGCATCATCCTGAAGTAAAGAGTTTGCCGGTTTGATCCCCAGTCAGAGCACATACAGAAATAAATCAATGTTCCCATCTGTTTAAAAGAAAATAAAAATAAAGAAAATAAAAAGCTTAAGCAAGCAAAAGAAACTACCAACAAAACAAAAAGGCAACCAACCAAATGGGAGATATTTGCAAACAACAGCTCCAACAAGGGGCTAGTATCCTAAATAAATAAAGAACTCAAGACCAAACAAACAATCCATTAATAAATGGGCCAAAGGACCCGAACAGACACTTCTCCAAGAATATATACAAATGGACAACAGGTATATAAAAAGATGCTCAACTTCCCTAGCTATTAGGGAAATGCAAATCAGAACTACAATAAGATACCACCTCATACCTGATAGAATGGCTATTATCAACAAGATAAGTAATAACAAGTGTTGGAAAGTTTGTGAAGAAAAAGGAACTCTCATTCACTGCTGGTGAGAATGTAAACTGGCACAGTCAGTATGGAAAACAATATGGAGGTTTCTTTAAAAATTAAGAATAAAGTTACCATATGACCCAGCAATCCCTCTTCTGGGTATCTACCCCAAAAATGTGAAAACATTTACTTGTAAAGATATATGTATTCTTCTGTTAATTGCAGCATTATTCACAGTGGCCAAGATGGGAAAACAACCGAAGTGTCTTTCAAGAGATGATGGATAAAGAAGATGTGGTGCTTTTATACAATGAAATAGTACTCAGCCATAAGAAAAGAAAATACTGCCATTTGCGACAACATGAACAGATCTTGAGAATATCATGCTAAGTGAAATAAGTCAGAAAAAGTCAAGAACCATATGATTTTACTCATATGTGGGAAATAAAACTGAAGGTAACAAGTGAACAAACAAGAAAAACTGGTAGACACAGACAAGAGTATGGTGGTTACCCAAGGGAAGGGGGTGAGGGATAGTGAAGGGTCAAGGGAGCCGAATAGATGGTGATGGAATATGATTGGACTTCGGGTGGTGGGCGCTAAATGCAGTATACAGATCATGTATCATAGAGTTGAACACTTGAAAATGTTATAATCTTATTAACCACTGTCACCCCAATAAAATGTAATAAATGAATAAATAAAAATAAAACGAGTATAATGTGAGAGGGTCACCAGCATCACTAAAAAATTTAGTGGTGGCTCTTCTCTCTAGACTGAGTGTGCCAGCAGGTAAGGCCATTACAGAACTAGGTTCACTGATAGTAATGAGATAAAGGACTCCAAAATATAAGGGCAAGTTAACAACGCATAGCCATTAGGAGCGAGGTGGATTCAGTTACCATAATGAGTGGCAAGATTGGAGGAAGGGTGGAGAGAGAGGGTTGATCTGCACAGAGCTTAGGCAGTTGGTTCATAAAACGTGAGGCACCCAGGGGCAAAACAGATGGGCAGCCAACAAGGACACTATGCAGTTATTCAATTTGTACCAACTAAGGATATCACACATAGATGATCACGAGACGAGGGGTAGTTATTCCAATGTCACAGTCCCTTGACTATTTTTAGGACCCAGAGCCCAATAACTGAAGAAGAGGCCCAATCGCCAGGTAAAAGACCCTGCAATATCACAGCAGGAATTCACTCTTCTGATTCTCCCAGTGCTTCCACTAAAGGATCTTTGACTATTTGCTCAGTGAACAAATGAATTGAAGGGTAAGGGGTGTACCCAAACATTCTGAAGTCACAGGATCCAAGCTGACATTGATACAGTATGGGGGGGGGGCATAGGAGGAGCTAGGTACTGAAAGGAATTTTGGGCAAAATCTCATTCCTAGTGGGTCCACTGAGTCTGTAGACCCATCTGATGGTCACTACCTCAGCCAGCAAATGTATATATAAACATCAGAACAGACCTACGTAGTGGTTCGTACAACCCTTACAACGCATCATTGGACTGGAGGGTAAGAACTATAATCCTGTGAAAACTTTCACCTGCCATCTCCCAGGCAATATAATAAAAAATAAAATCATTACCAAGGGGGTGTGCCGGAATATAGAGCCTCTCTCAAGGATTTCACACTGCACCGTTCAGTTGGTAGCCCTAACCACATGTGGTTACTGAGGACTTGAAATGTTAGTGCAACCGAGAGGCTGGATTTTTTATTTTATTTCATTTTAATTAATAAAACTTTAGAACATACTCAAGTCAGAAAACCTTTGAAATATGTTTGAAACAATTTGAGTACTTTTCCAATTGTAAATTTTATGAAACTTAAATACAGACCAAGTATTTCAGATGAAACTTTAATGTCTGAGTTGGAATATACTGTAAATATAAAATATATATACTTAATACCCAAGAAAAAGACTATAATATATTTCATTAGTAGCATTTTATGTTTACGACATATTAAAATATTATTAATAGATTGAGTTAAATAAAATATATCACTAAAATCAATTTTACTGCTTTTCACTCTTTTAATGTGACTGTTAAACATTTTAAATTACATATGTGGCTCACATTATTTATACAGTGGAAAGTCGAAAGGATGCAGAAGTTGTGGTTCCAATCATATCTCTGCTTAATTTAGCAATCTGGCCCTTGCACAAACCAGACAGATCCTAAAGAGTAACCCTAGACTACCCCAAACTCAACAGGTGAGCCCAAGGGCAGCCATCTTGTCCGGTGTGATTTCTTTCCCAGAGCAGACTAACGGCGTCATCAGTTTGTGTCATGTGGTAGTTGATGTGATGAATGTGTTCTTTCCCCTCCCTCTCAGAGAAGAGGCTTGGGGACAGTTCACATTCACATGGGATGGACAATAGAACACATTTCCAGTTTTGCTCCAGTGGACTCTGACCTGAGTTCATATTTCACATTCCCGCTCCCAACTCCCGTGACTTTGGCGTATTAATCTCCCCAAGCCTTACATTTTTTTTCTACATGTAAAGCTGTATTGCTCATGCTTACCTCATGGGGCTGCTATGAAGACCGACATGAGCTAATACGGATGGAGTGCCCAGCATGGAAGAGGCAAGCAGTAATGGAGGCCCCTCTTCGCTCAGGGTCCAGAAGAGAGAGAGAAACCCTGGGTGATAGGCACCGGGGGCCCTGGGTTAGTGTGACGGGGGTGGTCCCTCCAGTTTACTCTGACAGCTCTTGGTAAGTACAGGGAAGGCTGGTGCTTAGCCCAGCAGTGGCACTCAGCCCGGTTGCACCTGACTTGCATTATAGAATTATCTTGGAGAGATTTAAAAGATAAAAATGATAGGCCCAGCCTGACCTGTGGTGGCACAGTGGATAAAGCGTCAACCTGGAAATGCTGAGGTCGCCAGTTCAAAACCCCGGGCTTTCTTGGTCAAGGCACATATGGGAGTTGATGCTTCCAGCTCCTCCCGTTTCTCTCTCTCTCCTCTTAAAAATGAATAAATAAAATTTAAAAAAAAAGAGGAAAAAAAAATGATAGGCCCAATCCCAGGGATTCTGGCTTCGTTCACATTATAAAACTTACACTCCATTCAGTTATTGGGAACCTTTTTAATGAAATTTATTGGGGTGACATTGGTTCATAACATTATATAAGTTTCAAGTGTACAATTCTATAATACATCATCTGTATTGTATTGCATTGTGCGCCTCCACCCCAGAGTCCCGTCTTCTCCTGTCCCCTCATATCTGACTCCCTGCATCCTCTTTATCCTCCCCACACCCCCAAACTTTTATATGTGTTCAGAACAACTGGTCCGGGGTAATAGCTGTGTATTTTTTAAGCTCCCCCAGGAGAGTCTGAAATGCAGCCAGGGTTTAGAAAGCCACTTTTCTACCTGGCCATCTCCTCAGACTTGGATAAGTGACCTCCCCTCCTGGCTGCCTTTCTAAATTAAACCCGAATGCTCTTCAGCTACAGAGAAAAATTAATGAGATGGGGGCATCTGTTATGTCTGCGATCCTTGACAGGGGAAAGGGGCTTTGAGATCTAATTAAGGCCAGTGCCATTATTAGCACTTCAAGTGTGAAGTCAGGAATTAGCAGAGGGGGGCAGGTCCCTTTTCCCCCTGCTCCCTCCCCCGCTCCTGGTGTCATTATTCTGAGCCTGTTGTAGGTCGGGATGGAGGAAGGTCCTGATGCAGGTTGATGTGGAGGCCGGCCCCAGAGCCCAGGTGGGAGCTGCAGTCTGATGCTGTTTGCTATTGAACACAGCAACCCTGTTGTCAGCGGATTCACAACACATTTCGAGATTGGGTCAGGAGGCCAGGAGCTGATGATGGATTTTTTAATTTATTTATATATTTTGCTTACTCACAAACTTGAGGTTTGTAGGGTTCTTAAGCAGCTGGAAAATTGTCAGGTTTCAGAGAAAAGGCACCAATGGAGAGCGGAGGAAATCAGTTCTGCTTGTGATATTCCGTGTGGCCATCCCCTCCAGAGGTCCCTGTCCACGGCAGATAGAAGGACCATGGGACAAGGCACAGGTGTTTGCTATGCGCCTGCTGACTGGGACATTGGCAAGGGGCCACCCTGGCACCGAGCAGCAAATCCACTTTGCATTATGTGTTCATTGTTCGGCTTAGTTATCACGGCGGCCTGGCACCCAGACCGGTGTGGTCACTTACCCCTAAAGCCTAGAGTTACTGCATTCTGACTGTCATTGCCACGTCCCCCTCCCTACGCCCGCAGAGGGGGCTGGGGAAGGGGACAGGGTCTGCAGGACAGAGACCGTTCTCACACTCGGGCTCACCGTAACACGTGCTGCCTCCCGCTCTGGACAAACGGTTCAGTCCCATGGCTTCTAATGGCCACCTGTTTCCCGTGAAAGGGCTGCCAGTTCTCAGCAGAATCAGGAAGTCTTAGCCCGGGAAGGAGCGGAGAGGTGAACCAGCCCAACCTCCCGTTCCATGCTCTTCAGGCCACACTTTCCTGGTGGGGCCTCACTGCTTGATGGTCTCCAGTGATACGGAACTCACCTGGGGACAGGTGTCACGTTACTAGCCAATGCCCTGTCCCCAAACCGCCTCAAAGAAGTATCTTTACTGTGGCTTCAGAATATAGTGCGCCAAAACCTGTTCTCTGTCCTGAGGGAGTGAAGGCCACCGTTCGACTGCCTGGCTCCACGCGGGGAGGACGCCGGCTGCGAACCCAGCGCTGCCGTGTCCGCCACGGAGCACGTGATACCTGGAGCTGCTCAGCACCCAAACCGTGTCAGCTGCCTGGAAGGTCACCCTGGGGGCAGGGCAGACAGGCTTTGTTTTCCTCTGCTGCTTGGCGTTTCTTTTTCCACTCTTCTTTTCTTCTACATTTTTCAAATCCTTTTTCTTCTCGCACCCATCTGGAAGCCCCTGCCAGTTCGATCCCACTGAAGCTGGAAGGGCCCCCTAACCCGCCCAGCCTGCGGAAGCGCCTTCCTCTAGGGCCCCAGATGACACCACCTGCCCTCCGCTGGAAGACCGTACTTCCTAAAGTAGGTGTGAAAGCCATGAGGTTTGGGTGACTGAGGGTTGGACTAAAAATCTAAACCTGCCACTTATAGAGTTGTGCCCGTGGGAAAATGACTGAATTTCTCTGCATCTCAGCTGTCTTACCTGCAAAGTGAAGTTCTTACCTATCTTCCAAAAGGTGGGAAAATGAAGGAAAATGTTTGTATAGAAAAACAATATACCACATTAACAAACCTAAGGAGAAAAAGTATATGATCACCCAAATGAAAGCAAAAAACTCTTTGGATAAAATTTAATAGCCATTCATGATAAAAAATCATAGAGACAAACTAGAAATAAAAGTGGGCTTCTTCAACTGACAAAAAGCATGAACAAAAAAAAATCTACAATAAACTTCATGCTAAACGTGTATTAGGAATCCCAGATAGAGCACTATGACAAGAAAAGAATAAACAATACTATAGTGGGAAAGGAAAAAATTAAACTGTTGCTCTTCAGAGTTATTAAAGTTGACTACATAAAAACCCCAAAAGATTTTATACATAAATTGTTAAAATTTATTTATAAACATAATTTAATTTTTTAATTTTTTTAACAAGAAAATTTAACAAGGTTGCTGGAGACAGCATCAAAATGCAAAAGTCACTGTCTTTCTAAATACCAAGAACAAAGAAAAAAACTTTTTTATTTTAAATACCATTTAAAATAGAAGCAAACCTATAAAATATTTAGAAACAGATCTAGGTGTTCTGAACCTTGTCCTGGGCTTGCTCATGACCCCACTTGTCTTATTCTGCAGCATTAAGTCACAAGAGCTCAGCCTGGCCCTAGCTCCACTCACACACACTCTGCTTTGCTAATCATGGCTGGGAACTGAGCTTGAGAAAGGACCGAGATGAGGAGCACAGTCGCCATTTCCTGTTTCTTCTGCCTGCCTCCGCTGGCCTATCATTCAGTTCTACCCCTTTTTTCGGGTTGATGTTAAATGAGCCCAACACAAGGCCTGGCGCAGCAAATTCTAGGAAGGACAGAGGCAGGCAAGCCATTTAAAAATAAGCATCAAACCCTCAAGGAAACTGAGTGCAGGTTGAAAAAACACAAAGGAATGTGAGTCAGGACTTCAGTATCAGGTAAGTGTGGCTTAAGTCCCATCCTTGTCTTTTACCACCGCTGTGACTTGGGGCCATTTATAGAAGAACTAATAAGATTCCTATTTTTAAAAGGATGAAAACAATACACAAAAGTGCTTGGTACAAAGCAAATGTTCAATAAAGGTTAGCACAGAGGAGGGTGCCTTCCTGAGACCAAAGATGGTGCAGAGATTACTTAGAAATAGATGCAATCTTATAATCTAGAAATCAAAACTGAACCAGTGAGCCACTAGTTGCTGCCTAACTGCCGCTAACCATGTCTAATTCCTAGTATTGGTGAGACTGTGGGGACAGAGGTCCTAGTCACACAGTGAGAGGGGGCGTAAAAGTTGACGCAAACCTTTGGGAGCAAATTATGTCAACTCCTATCAATTTCTTTAAAGTATATGTACCCTTTTACTTACAACAGTTTTCCTACAGAAATAACTATGGATATGTGCCAGCACACACACTCATGTTTACTGCAGCACTGTAAATAATTAGCAAACTCTGAGAGGGGGTGCACCTTAAATATCCAAAGGAAATTAAAGAAACGATGACAGCATGCTCTGCAGTCAGTGATAATGACGTCGGCAGGACATAATTAATGCCGTGAGAAAACGCTCACAATGTATTTAAAAGTTTAAGAAGCTGGTTTCAGAACAGAGGGAAGTTTTTACCTTCTTGATGAAAAAGATAACACTAAAATACTATGAGCAGCCATGTCCGGGCTGTAGGAAGAATAGCTACAGTCATCCCTTGATTAATAAATTTGATTTACATATTTTGAAACGGTTCTTCAGAAGAACCTACACTATATTTCACAAGGGCTGAGCAATTCTGCAGAATGCTGAAGAGGCTAAGCAGCCCCACGGAGCACCCCTCGGAGCACCCCACGGAGCACCCCTCGGGCTGCATCCCACCGCGCTGGGGCACAGCAGGGCCCACTTGTCCTCCGCCCGTTTCAGGCTGTCTGGGAGCCAGGGCTCTTTCTCTTCACGAAGACAGATTCAGGGGAATGTTCTTGCAGCCACTCCTGAAAATGCCTATGAGAGGTTTTTGGTTTTTTTGTTTGTTTGTTTTTCCAGATGTGATTGTACTTTACCAAGCCCAGCAAAGCAAGAAAACGTTATTTTTGGAAACAACCAGAATGTAACAAAACAAAACAAAACAAACAAACATTGAATGTAGTGATAAAACAAAGAGGTTTTCATCTTTGTGCCCCTATACTTCTCTCTCCTGTCTATGTTTGCCAAGAAGGGATTGATTTTTTTTTTTAATCTCAGAAAATGTCATTGGTGGGCAAAAGTGACTTGTTTCAAAGGGCAGCCCTGAGCGAGAGACCGGGCTCCCAGCCCCTGGTCCGCTGCCTTCAGCGTCAGCAAGGACTGGAGGCTTTTTGTTATGTTAATAGCCTTTCGCTTAATGCCTTCTTGCTGCACTCACTGTTTTTGGAAAAATAAATTAAAGGTGTTAAGCTGAGAAGAGTAGTAATTTATTTCCTTCTTTGCGCTTTTCTATATTTTCCAAATTTTCTACCATGGCTATGAATTACTTGTGTAACCAGGTTATTATTATTTTTAAGAGACGCGTGAGGTGACAGCTACAGCTGCCTCCACGGAATCACTTGGACTGTGCCCTACAGAGGGATTTTTTCATCTGGGGGTCCTTGTCCAGTAACAGAGGCCTCCTCTCCTAAATCCTGCCCCAAGGACAGTCCTCTGAGACAACTGGATGCAACCCACTGTCCCCCATTTCTAGGTCACTGAGAAAATGAGCACCCAGCAATTGGTCTTGGGTTGGGCAAGGGTGATGCCTTGCACTTAACACAAATGACCTTCTGTCTTCGCTGCAACAAAGGCCTCCTGGGTCAGCCCACCAGCCTCACAAAGGAATAGGACCCTCAGGCTCACCTGGGTGAGGAACTTCTTAGACACTAATAGCCCACAAGAACGACCCCAAGTCTTCCTTGGGGCACTCAGTGTTACAGCTTCCTAGCCCTCTGATCCACGCAGGAGATACACGCGCATCTTCGGGGAGGAGGTCAGTGGCTGGACGGAGGCCACGTCAGGAAATCAGGACTTCCTGCTTGACACGGATCTGGACTCTAAGTGTGTGAACTCCTTCAGAACAAACTTACTTTTTCCCTTACTTTTCTCCAACACGAAGGGGACCCTGAGACCTCCCAGTCCAGCCTCACTACCTAGGTCCCAGCACTGCCCTGGCCTCCTGGGTCAGTCCTAGAACAGCCAAGTGGGCAGACCTGGAAGCCACCAAGACCCCTCATTAAACCCCAGCTGCACCCCTTCTCCTCCAGTCCTCCACACTTGGGGAACCTCGGGTTCCCCGCTGGTAGCGTGAAGATCACGGGAGAGACACAGCCACATACCTGGCTCAGGGCAGCGTAGCTTTGATTTGTGAATTACTTCACTGACATGTGTTAATACCCCTTACTGTAAAGGAATCAAAGACCAAGAACATAATGATTGTTGGTTATATTTCTCATCCATTTTCTCCTCAAGCCCACAGAGCCACAGAATATAAATATGAAATCGACAAGCAACCCGGGACCTCATGCAAGGGGGGGAAACAGTCCCTGTTTTGTGGATTCCTGTTTATAGATTAAAACTAATAAAGAAATACCAAAAGAAAAAAAAATCAATTTTTTTTACTTTTAAATTTTTTAGAAGTCCATCTACACCTTTATTAAATACAGAAATAAGAATAAGTTTACGCCACTCTTTTTTAAAATAGCCCATTAAGTGGGGAGGAGGATCCACGGGAAAGAGGGCGAGGCACTTAGAACAAAGCTGTGGAGCCACAGAGGGGACGGGCCTCGTTGGGGGCGCCAGAGTCACCCAAGGTAAAGCCAGCGGCGGGTGGCTTGGAGTCACTGACGGGAAGAAAAGGCTCTGAGAAAGAAGCGCACGAAGGAACAATGCTGGCCGCTTCCCTGCTGCGGTCAGGACGCCCTTTCTGGTCAGGAAACCAAGAACCCCGCGCAGATCCTTCGCGATGGAGGAACAGCGCCATCTCGTGGTTAGTTTCGTTACTGGCGCTGAAACTCTTAAGTCCGGTTGCCTTTTCACTACCATGGTAACCCTTTCCTTTTCTGCAATTAGAAGGCATCCAAAGCATCTTCGTTTTAGAAAACTTGGTAAGGGTCAGACACAATTAAAGCAAAACCTGGTGATTTTCCTCACCAACATCATTAACCTCCCGCAAGTATCTGATTCCGTTTCCCTTAACATGCCTAACTTCAGGGTGCTAACTGCATCAGGAGGGCTCCCTGCAGTCATCCCAACTGTGCACCCCTCCCAGGGCATGGGCAGGGGAGCTGGCAAAGCAGACTGGAGGAAGCTGGGCACAGAGAGGGGAGATGACTGAACTTGGCCAAAGATTAAACGTGTTCGGCATTGGGCAGAAAGGACACCCCAAAGATGGTGTTCTTTTAAGGATGGTGTAGAATTCAGACCTGCTGATTCCACCATGGCTTCTAGTGTTGCTGAAAATAGTCCTAGACCTGTTTCCTTCTTTGCAGCTTTATTTAAAATTCAGAAATTTGGGAGACAGACTACAGGGCCAATGGGATGTGAACTGGTCACCAATCAATGGAATGGTGTGGAGCCATTAAAAACGGTGCTGTACAGAGCCAGCGGCTTCTAATCTGGGCACTGCTTGGGGGTTTCTTTTACTCCCATAAAATGATTACATTTAAAAATGATGTAGAATATTTAATGGCATGATCAAATTCTTTCAATGCAATATTAAATTTTAAAGGAACAAATCTGTGCTGTGTTGTATATTTGAATGTAGTTAAGAGAGTAGATCTTAAATGTTCTTGCCACAAAAAAAGAAATGGTAATTATGTGATGTGATGGAGGTGTTAGCTAGCTATGGTGGTAATCATTTTGTAACATATAAATATATTAAATCAATACATTGGACACCTTAAACATACACAATATTATGTGCCAATTATATCTCAATAAAGATGGGGGAAATACAAATCTGAGTATGTCATTATGATATGGATTTTTCTTTCTCCATCTTGAATTTGTGCTATCAGAGCATATATATATATATATATATATATATATATATTTTTTTTTTTTTTGTATTTTTCTGAAGTTGGAAATGGGGAGGCAGTCAGACAGACTCCCGCATGCGCCCAACCGGGATCCACCCGGCATGCCCACCAGGGGGCGATGCTCTGCCCATCTGGGGCATTGCTCTGTCGCAACCAGAGCCATTCTAGCGCCTGAGGCAAAGGCCATGGAGCCATCATCAGCGCCCGGGCCAACTTTGCTCCAATAGAGCCTTGGCTGTGGGAGGGGAAGAGAGAGACAGAGAGGAAGGAGAGGGGGAGGGGTGGAGAAGCAGATGGGCGCTTCTCCTGTGTGCCCTGGCCGGGAATCGAACCTGGGACTCCTGTACTCCAGGCCAATGCTCTACCACTAAGCAAACCAGCCAGGGTATCAGGGCATATTTTATGTGTCCTTGAAAACCATGTCAAATCCTTGTTGGAATAAACTGGAGAATTAATAAATAAGGAAAATAATTTTTTTTAGTAGATTCCCCACTCCAAAGTTTATAAATGCACATGGAAAGACATGACTATTATAGACCTTGTGGTCATCAACAGCTAAGAATTGCTGGTGATTTTTATTTTGTTTATATCATTTTTTGCATACCTTTGTCTTTATTTTCTACACTGAGTAGGTATTGTTTGTTAAGTCATAAAAAGAGTACTCATTTTTGAAGGAAATGAGTTCCTGCACTACTACTACCGTCTCCCCTTAACCCTCACTTCTACTGTGCGTCTCACAGGCCAGGTGGGGCAGGCAAAGCCTCTTAAATCAAGTCAGAGACACCCTGGGAAGCACAGCTGGTTGAACACAAGTCCTCCTGCCTTCCATAGCAGCCAATGCCAGCCCTGGAGAGATGCCCTAATGCACCCACACCAGCTCAGTCCGCGGAGGAGGTAACATGTGAAGCTGTCACGGATGGTCTGTATATTAATATCTCTGGGTTTATCGGTGTAGTGTGGTGGTTCTGAGCTGGGCCTGGAGTCAGGACCCTGCACATTCATCTTCACGATGTCATTTATCAAGGTGCGACTTAGAGTGGGGTGACTTCTCGATTTCCTCATCTGAAAAGTGTAGATATAATAATTATACCTCACAAGATTACTAAAAAAATTAAATGTTAGCACTGTATGAAATGGCTCTGTATGTGGGTCAAAAGTGGGCAAATAGCCTGACCAGGCAGTGGCGCAATGGACAAGCGTCGGACTGGGATGCAGAAGACCCAGGTTCAAGACCCCGAGGTCGCCAGCTTGAGCACGGGCTCATCTGGCTTGAGCAAAAAAAAAAGCTCACCAGCTTGGACCCAAGGTTGCTGGCTCGAGCAAGGGGTTACTCAGTCTGCTGAAGGCCCCCGGTCAAGGCACATATGAGAAAGCAATCAATGAACGACTAAGGTGTTGCAACGAAAAACTGATGAATAATGCTTCTCATCTCTCTCCATTCCTGTCTGTCCCTATCTATCCTTCTCTCTGACTCTCTCTCTCTCTGTCCCTGTAAAAAAAATAAAAATAAATAAAAGGGGGCAAATACCAGCCATTTCTCCCGCTTCACCTTATGCATGGAAAGAACTTAGCACAGTGCCCGCACATGGCCAGGGCTCCCTCACCTCAGGAAGGTAGTGCCCCCAATCAGATCAGGCGGGAAGGGTGGAGAGGGGCCACGGCAAGGCGTGGGGGGTCTGTGGGCGATGCTGGGTGAGGAACAGGGCAGGAAACCTCAGAATGGTGCTGAGGGCTCTGGAAACCCAGCAGCCTGCCAAAGACTGGCTCTAGCCTCCCCCCTTGTCATTTTAAAGCCACCTCCCAACCCCACACACATATCCAGAAGATACTCCTGGCCTCGTTCAAGTTACTTCCACATGGCAGAACTTGTCTCCCCTTCTGAGCCTTGCGTCACAGCCGGAACCCTGAACCCTCCCTCCAATGTCTCCCTGGTCACAGGTGTGCAGGCGCTGTGGAGGTGGCCCGTGTCCTTCCACCTGGGGAGCCAGGGGCTGTGATAGAGGCAGCCTTGTAGTGGCGCTCCCCTCGGTCCTAATGAACTCAGTTGCTCTAAGTTCCATTGCACTGGGTACCGAGAGACCCACGTCTGAGGAGTGGGGAGCCATTGGAGGCGATGTTGGGAGGCAGGGGAGGAGAAAGCCACCACTGGTTAGCCTGCAAGGGGTTTTCATGGGGAGTAATACAAAGCTGGCTAATTTCTTAGGTGTCAGATTCCAAATCAGCTTTCATTTCAAACAGAAGGTCTGCTCTGGTCCAGCCAGAGCTGCCAATGCCCCCAGCCCTTTGATAAGGACTTTGGGTCTTCTCAGCTTCTTTCAAACTCAGATCTAAGTGGGAGCACCCAGCCAGCGGTTGGAGGCTACTTGAGAAAGTTGGGAGGAGTGAACGCACCTGGGACTCTTTCCTCCCTGGTTCCTTACTCCAAGAATAACACCTACAATTTACGTTAGAAAGATCTACATGGCTTGTTTCGTTTCATGTTCCAAACAGCCCTGTATAGAAGAGGTTTAAGTGAACACATGGGCTCAGAAAAGCTGAAGGTCATGCCCAAGTTCGCACAGGAAATAATGTGAGAGCCAGAACCAAACCCACATCCACTATATCAAAATTTCATTCCCTTTCCAAATTGTCAGACACCTGAAGGAAAATAATTGCTTTAGAATGGAGATTCTCAAGCTAGGGGTTCAGAAACCAAATTATTATGGCAAGAAAAACTGCCAAGTTATGGTAAGGGATCAACCTACTTAGTGATGGCAAGGAATGCTCTCAATTTGCAGTAAGGAATCTGCTCATTCAGGTGGGACATCCAGCATGGACCACAAACTTAAAGAGACAGAAGTATGACTAACTTGCCTAATCATCCTTTTATTGGTCAATCCAACTGCTACATCCCACTATTTTCCAAATGCCTATAGATGTTATGACGATTAAAACACAACTTATTATTATATATTGTTGCTTGCTATTGTTGCTTTGTTGCTGTGGCAACAAACCAACCCCCAAATTCAGTGACTTACAACAGCCAACATTCATTTCTCACTCAGATTACCCGTGTAGGCTGCAGGTTGGCTTAGGCAGGGTTCTGCTCTGCCCTGTGTGTCTCCTGGTTCTGGGACTCAACTAAAGGAGCGACTCAGCACTGGTGTGCTGCAGGAGACCTAGCCAAGCCATATAATCACATCTGAACCCACTGCCCTGTCATGGCCCAACCATGGAGCGTGGACATCCACGTCACCTGTGGGAGGCACAGGAAGGGCAGGGATACGTAAGCTTCTTGGGAGAGAGAACAAATTATGAACAATAATGCAACCTATGGCCTTGTAGATTTTCTCAATCAGCAAATACTAAAGATAGAACTGTGAGGAGGAAGGCCTCAGAGTCACAAAATTGGGAGACTCCTGAGGAAGAGCAGAACTTGAGGCCAACTTTTAAAACATACCGACACTCCCCTGCCCATGCTCCATCAGTAGTTTCTGACATGAACCAGGGAGGAAGGCAGGGTCTCGCAGATGGAATTCAATACTTACATATTGGTTTCACAGTTCTAAGAGTGAACTTAAGTTGTCCCCTTTTGCATCTGCCCCTGAGAAGTGTCTGAGACAGCGTCAAATGATATAGGCATTCACTGGCCTCCCCAAAGGGATGGTTCCAAATGACTTCTGCTGGTCAGCTCCAGAGCAAATGTCTTCCAGCACTGGGCAGAATCTTGGCAATTCAACCATTCAAGAACTACTTATCTCATGCAGACTGTGTGCCACGGGAGACACGAGGATGAGGAAGAAACAGTGCTCATCCTCAGAGAGCTTGCCGTTGAGTCAAGTCAGCTTTCTAACCTCATCTGATGAGCAACACCCAGGCTCCGAGGTTCTAGAAGTTGCCCATTGTTGTGCACACCAAGCCATTGACCACAAAGGGGCTAGAAATCAAGAGTCTTGACTGCAAAGCTCTTTCCTCAACCCAGATGCTTCCTTGATTAATATACTTTCCATTCAAATTCCTTCATTTTGATTTGCATTAACTTTTCCTTCCCTACCACAAAGCAACGTGGTGCGCACTGCTGGATAACAAAAGAGAAGTTGTAGGAAGAAACAACGTACTCCCAGAAAGCAGGTGCCAGCTGTCCATAACCCAGAGGCATCAAACAAGGGAAGAGAATCCAGGATCTTTTTTTAACTATGTAAATGATGAAAGCCGTCTTTTGCTACATCCTTTCCATCAGAACTCATGGAGCATTTGCGGCTTTGATTAATGAGGCTATATCCAAGAATGATATTCATGTTACCCAATAAAGACACCATGGGGTGTTCCGGGCTCAATTTTGGCAACTTGCTCAATATTCAAGCTGGGCTTTTTTTTTTTTTTTCCCTTCTATCTTATCGACCAGGTACAAAAGGATGTTGTTTTAATGAGAAAATCTCTTCCTTCGTACACTGTTCTAAACTCAGTGGGTTCTCTTTGCAGCCAGGTGAGAAAAAGTTGCAATTTCAATGCAGAGAGCCCTTCTGAATGCCTGCAGCCTGGGAGGTATAATGAACAAGCTTCGGTCTTGGACCGCTTCCCAGACCCACAACGCGAGAACGCCGTGATGTCTAAACAGAAGTCCCTGGCTTTCTTTCAGTCCCTAGTCTTATTAGGGTTGACGCTTCTGTATTATGTTTTGTTCTGCATCTCTAAATCCCCCTTCTGAAGCATAGTGCTGCAAACACGGGGTCTGCACGCCCAAGAGCATTGTCCCTCGGTCGCCATGGTAACCCAAGTGCATCCACCGAGCACTTCACTCCGAATGAAACAGCAAGCTGCAGCTCTGAGCTTGCACCTTGCACACACCCAGCCCAGTCAGTGAATATCCCCACGGGGGGTTTCGACTATGAGCAAGAGTTGGCAAGAGCCAAAGGGGCCAGCACAACTGTGTTTTATCGACTTTATTAAAATACCTGGGATACACACTCAATTTCTATTTATTGTTGTTTCACCTGTGCCGAGAGGGGAACTGCCGGCACTTGACAAATGGGCTGAAAGGCTGTTGAGTTTCTCTCTGGTGTTGGTGGGTAAGAGATGCCGAAATGTGGTTTCATAATAGCATAATAAGACTTTGTACTTGTACCGCATCTTTCATCAGTGAATCTCAAAGGCTCCCTCATTAGCCCAGCTGCCCCTGGGCAGGGGGTAGGTGTTGAGTGGGTCCCCCGACATGGCAAGCCCAAGGAAAGGGGAAGCCTCCAGCTAGTTGCCTAGACATAAACAGGACACAGAGCCACAAGAAGGCCACTGGAGCCCCTGACTGATGGAGCTGCTCTAATCATGTAATTATCCAGCAATCGTGCCCGTCATTTGCATTTTTAATTCCACTCATTAAACTCACGGCTTCTGTTTAGGGAGACTTGTCGCCACACATCCGAACTGTCTGAATGCCTGTGGCTGGCCCTTTTATGCAGTGACCAAGCATCCGATAGAGGGTTGAGGAAAATACTCGCTGTGAAACATCACATGACCTACCTAAGCAAAATGGCACAGGAAAGGGCTACCACCACGGAAACTCAATCAGTCCTGAATGTCCCCATGTCCGCGCCTGAGAAAAATCTCAGCCTGACCTGTGATGGCGCGGTGAATAAAGCGTCGACCTGAAATCCTGAGGTCGTGGGTTCAAAACCTTGGGCTTGCCCGGTCAAGGCACATACGAAAAACAACTACTACGAGTTAATGCTTCCTGCTTCTCCTTCCCTATTTCTCTCTCTCTCTCTCTCTCTCTCTCTTTCTCTCTCTCTCTCTCTCCTCTATCAAAAAAAATCAATAAGTAAAATAAAAGAAAAATCGAAGTCATCTAAAAACTTCCTCCCCACCCCAAACTACATCTCCATCAGTGTTAAACGTGGGTGGGGCATTGGAGTGTGTCTAAATTCAACACCTCCACTCCAGATGAGGCAACTGAGCCCCAGAGAGATTTTTCAATTAACTCCAAGCCCTACAGCTAGTTGGCGGCAGAGGGGACCCCAAATCCCAGAGCCCAAAGACCTCATCCAAATGGTTCACCCTCCCTGTCTACATAAACTGGGTATACAAGAAACTCCTGTGGAAAGATTTGTAGGGCGTGTGTTGCCCTTGAATATTAACAAGATAAGCTCCATACTAACAGGGATTTTGTCTGTTTTGTTCCCAGTTGTATCACAGAGAAGAGAACCTCGTATATAATGAGTTCTTCATAAATGTTTGTGGATGATCAAATATCCACACTGATCCTACTCAAATCAACATGGTTCAGAGAAAAGACCAACAGGCAAGGAATCAGCAAATCCGTTTGAGCTTCAGTCTCTGCTTCTGTGAGATGAGGACACCGTCTACTTCCTGCTTGATCTGTGGGACTCTTGACCTCGCCATGCCCTTGGCTTAGGCACATTCCTCCCATCTAGGACTCAGCTCAGAGGTTACCTCCCCAGAGAGGCCTTTCTTGACCTAAGTCTATTGTTCTCTTCCTTCATCCCAGTCATTCCTTGGTATTTTATTTCATTTTATTCCCATTTTTATCTTCATTATGCATATTTGAAGCAGCCTTGCTCATCTTACAACTCTCCTCCATTATGACATAAGCTCCACCATATCAAGAATGTTGGTCCATCTTGTTCACTACACCTCTCTCAGGACCTGGACCAGTGCCTGGCACATGGGAGGCTCCATAAATGCTCATTGAAGTAATAAAGATAGAACAAAAATGTAACAAAAGGAGACACGCTAAAGATCACAAAAACCAAAGTATTAGTTTCAAAACTAGAAATGTGTAGTATTACTGTATTACTCATATTTATCTATCTTAGCAGAAAATTGGAGCTTTATCAGTTCTCTTTGGACTACAACAAATTTTCAGAGTTGATATGTGTATGTATAAAACACATTCATACAACATATCATTATCTTCCTGGTTCCAAGTGATCTCTCAATTGGTGTTCTTGGTGTTTGTTTTAGCCTCTGTGGGGTTATTAGTGTAATTATAGACACAAGTCACCAGTCAGGTTTATAATTGGGTGGACAGGATTATCTAAATAGAACTAATCACTGAAAGGTAAGGCAGAGCCAGAGTGACCCAAGAAATCAACTGACACATTTCACAGATGTGGAAACTGAGGCCCTGGCCAGTTAAGGGACCTGCCCTAAGCTACCACATGGCTAATCTGAGGAGAGAGCAGAAGACTTCAAAGGAACAAGTCTACAACTATTATTATATAAATGGACATTAAGTTCAAAAAATACAAATTAAACTGACTTCAGTTAGACACATAGTGAAGAAGGTTTCCTTCCCCTTCAAGTTATAAGAATCAGCACCTAAAGAAAAATCATCCTCAGAGGGGACATGTCACACAGTGTCTTCCGTAAAAGGAACACCTACATTGCCCTAACATTGCCAACATTGCCCTAAACGTCCTGTGCATGCTCCTAGAGTCCTTCTCACTTTTTCACACAGAGAGAACCATCCTAGCATAGTCCTTCACTGCAATTCTTTCTTCATTGTAAACAAACAAACCAAAAAAAAAAAAAAAAAAAGAGGAAGAAACGTCATTGGGCCAGTCAGAAGAACACTATCAGATTCCCTTCGGTTCGTGGGGGAAAACCAATACACAGCTCAGACAATTAAGACATATTGGTCTTTATTAAAGGCATCCTCTCGCCCTGGCCGGTTGGCTCAGTGGTAGAGCGTCGGCCTGGCGTGTAGAAGTCCCAGGTTCGATTCCCGGCCAGGGCACACAGGAGAAGCGCCCATCTGCTTCTCCACCCCTCCCCCTCTCCTTCCTCTCTGTCTCTCTCTTCCCCTCCCACAGCCAAGGCTCCATTGGAGCAGAGATGGCCCGGGCACTGGGGATGGCTCCTTGGCCTCTGCCCCAGGCGCTAGAGTGACTCTGGTCGCGACAGAGTGATGCCCCGGAGGGACAGAGCATCGCCCCCTGGTGGGCAGAGCATCGCCCCCTGGTGGGCGTGCCGGGTGGATCCCGGTCGGGCATATGCGGGTGTCTGTCTGACTGTCTCTCCCCGTTTCCAGCTTCAGAAAAATACAAAAAAACAAAAAACAAATAAAGGCATCCTCTCTACTTTCAGGAATGTCCCCTTTCTCAGCCACCTTACTCCCCGGCAAGGCCCACTCCCCACAGGGCTTCCGTCTGCACCCGGCTCTCTCTTCTTGCCCCGGGTGTGTAGACTCTCAGGGGACCTTCTCACATCAGTCCCCAGGCACTGGTCTCTCCACGCTCTCTGTTGGGGGGAGTGAATTCAGTGCCCGCCACAGCACTTCTGGTTGCTATCCGAGTTGTTACGGAGGAGCATTGTGCACCTGCAGCCTCCAAGACACAGGGCAAGGAGAGCCTCTCTTTGACCTCACGTCAACAGTCAGTGTGTTACTCCACTGCTGTCTATACCCCATCTCTCTCAACGCGGGTCAAACTGACAGTCTCTCAAACACAGCTGCCCCGTTTCTCAATATTCCTGACAAGTGCAATTCACCTGTGCTTTCCAGGCAGAGTTCAATCGCTTCAAAACGTGCCCCGTCTTCCAGTGGCTTGACCACACGGGAATACACGCGGCTGGCGGGCTCCTCAGTTTACCACTGAACTGACGCCTTGGAATCCAGCTCTTATAAATGTTCTGTCATGTTTCCATTACTTGACATTTTTGAAAACACAACGTCAATCCTAAGAGTCTGAGTAATTCCTCTGTGGTGTTTGAGCACTCACAATCCTCACATCCACGGGCTGTCACTAGTGACGAAGGGGGTGTGGGCTGAGCAGAGAAGAGAGCTCTCCCCAGCGCAACCCTTGACCGCTGTGGCTCCTGAGTCTCCCTGGGATGGAGACCACGGCCTCTCCGTCCCTGAGCTCCCCGTACGCAGAGCAGTGCCCGGCACGGTGCGGCGTCTCTTTGTGGAACGGAATGTCGAGTCTCGCTTTCTTTTCTTTCTTTTGTAGAACATACAAAACATAAAATTAATCATTGTAACTGTTGGAAAGTGTGCGTTTTGGTGGCATTAAGCACATGCACAGTGCTGTACAGAGTCACGCTTTTTCATTCTAAAAAATCTTCGTAAGATCACTCTACATCAGTTAACAGCTTTTCTTAAGACATGAATAAACAAACAGTTAAAACATGGAGCCTGACTGAAAGGAATCCAGACAACAAAGTATGAATATTGCTTCCTACTAAGTACAACTGGTATTGCTTTTTAGTTCTTCTGTGATCATGCCCAGCGCTAAGAACATACTCATTAAGCAGATGTATGGAGCAGTCTGCTAGATGCTGGAAATAAATAGATGAAGACAGGCCGTTGCCTGCAAGGTGCATAAAGGCCAGAGAAGAAATGGGTGCTGACTTCTAATTCCCCACATTAGCAAGCGAACTTCATAAAGGCAGGGGTATTAGTCCATTTTATCCCCGATTGCAGGGGTACTCAACCTTTTTATACCTACCGCCCACTTTTGTATCTCTGTTAGTAGTAAAATTTTCTAACCGCCCACCGGTTCCACAATAATGGTGATTTATAAAGTAGGGAAGTAACTTTACTTTATAAAATTTATAAAGCAGAGTTATAGCAAGTTAAAGCATATAATAATAATTACTGACCAAGTACTTTGTCAGATTTTCGCTGTTTGGCAGAATAAATCTTTATAAAACAACTTACTATAGTTAAATCTTTTTATTTATACTTTGGTTGCTCCGCTACCGCCCACCATGAAAGCTGGAACGCCCACTAGTGGGCGGTAGGGACCAGGTTGACTACCACTGCCCTATTGTATCCTCAGTACTTCAAATGGTGCCTGGCACATTGTAAGCATTTTTTTAAAGATTTGTTGAATGAATAAACCATAAAATTCTTCCAGGGGCAGCTGGGTAACTCTTTACAGAAGACATTGGATTGAACTTAGTCTTAAAGAGACTGTTTCTGGAAGAAAGAATACAAACAGCCCAGGAGGGAGGAGAGGGTCCTCTTGAAATGCCAGGGACCCAGCCAGTTTTGTGAGTGGACACTGTGGGAGGTCATGTAAGTTGAGGTTGGATCTTTTTTTTTCCTGAAGCTGGAAACGGGGGGGGGGGGGGGGACAGTCAGACAGACTCCCACATGCGCCCAACCGGGATCCACCCGGCACGCCCACCAGGGGCGACGCTCTGCCCGCCAGGGGGCGATGCTCTGCCCCTCCGGGGCGTGGCTCTGATGCGACCAGAGCCACTCTAGCGCCTGGGGCAGAGGCCAAGGAGCCATCCCCAGCGCCCGGGCCATCTTTGCTCCAATGGAGCCTTGGCTGCGGGAGAGGAAGAGAGAGACAGAGAGGAAGGGGGGGTGGAGAAGCAAATGGGCGCTTCTCCTATGTGCCCTGGCCGGGAATCGAACCCGGGTCCCCCGGACGCCAGGCCGACGCTTTACCGCTGAGCCAACCGGCCAGGGCGAGGTTGGATCTTGAAGGGACTTGTATGCCATGTGAAGGATGCTAGGGTTTTAATTTTTATCTTGTAAGTGAAGACTTTTGAGCAAAATGTTTGCATTTTGGAAAAGTCACTGAAGGGTAGCTCAGATAAGCAGCACTTATCAAAGCTCACCAGTTCCCACAACCCACGGGCATCAGCGGCCTTTAACCTGCTATCTGCTGGCAAACACATTCAGCTCCCATCCAGTCTGAAGAGTCCCCGCTGAGAAATCCTCCCGACCTTCCCACCCCAGCCTTCCCACTCACATCCCTCCTCCCTGACCCATGCTCCTCTCCGTGGCGAAGAGAAACGCAGGAAGCAGACCCGCTGAATCCACCGAGGCCTCTTCCCTGCAGCTGCTCCTGCAGCTGGCTTCTCAGCTCCATCCCTTGGCGCCTCGTTTGGATTCTCCTGGAAGCAGACGCTGGGGTAAGGACTTGAGAGAAAGTGGGTTACTGGGACTGATCCTGGGTGAACAGGAGGGCCACTGGGAAGTGCCGCAGGAGGGAGAGACAGTGCAGGGTGAGCTGGTTACCAGGTGACCAGGTGGGGCACTGGGAAGTGCCGCAGGAGGGAGAGACAGTGCAGGGTAAGCTGTCGAGCTGGTGACCAGGTGGGCCACTGGGAACTGCCGCAGGAGGGAGAGACAGTGCAGGGTGAGCTGGTTACCAGGTGACCAGGTGGGGCACTGGGAAGTGCCGCAGGAGGGAGAGACAGTGCAGGGTAAGCTGGCGAGCTGGTGACCAGGTGGGCCACTGGGAAGTGCCGCAGGAGGGAGAGACAGTGCAGGGTGAGCTGGTTACCAGGTGACCAGGTGGGGCACTGGGAAGTGCTGCAGGAGGGAGAGACAGTGCAGGGTAAGCTGGCGAGCTGGTGACCAGGTGGGCCACTGGGAAGTGCCGCAGGAGGGAGAAACAGTGCAGGGTGAGCTGGTGACCAGGTGACCAGGTGGGCCACTGGGAAGTGCCGCAGGAGGGAGAAACAATGCAGGGTGAGCTGGTGAGCTGGTGACCAGGTGGGCCACTGGGAAGTGCCGCAGGAGGAAGAGAGTGCAGGTGAGCTGGTGAGCTGGTGACCAGGTGGGCCGCTGGGAAGTGCCGCAGGAGGGAGAGACAGTGCAGGGTGAGCTGGTGAGCTGGTGACCAGGTGGGCCACTGGGAAGTGCCGCAGGAGGGAGAGACAGTGCAGGGTGAGCTGGTTACCAGATGACCAGGTGGGGCACTGGGAAGTGCCGCAGGAGGGAGAGACAGTGCAGGGTAAGCTGGCGAGCTGGTGACCAGGTGGGCCACTGGGAAGTGCCGCAGGAGGGAGAAACAGTGCAGGGTGAGCTGGTGACCAGGTGACCAGGTGGGCCACTGGGAAGTGCCGCAGGAGGGAGAAACAATGCAGGGTGAGCTGGTGAGCTGGTGACCAGGTGGGGCACTGGGAAGTGCCACAGGAGGGAGAAACAGTGCAGGGTGAGCTGGCGAGCTGGTGACCAGGTGGGCCACTGGGAAGTGCCGCAGGAGGGAGAGACAGTGCAGGGTAAGCTGGCGAGCTGGTGACCAGGTGGGCCACTGGGAAGTGCCGCAGGAGGGAGAGACAGTGCAGGGTAAGCTGGCGAGCTGGTGACCAGGTGGGCCACTGGGAACTGCCGCAGGAGGGAGAGACAGTGCAGGGTGAGCTGGTTACCAGGTGACCAGGTGGGGCACTGGGAAGTGCCGCAGGAGGGAGAGACAGTGCAGGGTAAGCTGGCGAGCTGGTGACCAGGTGGGCCACTGGGAAGTGCCGCAGGAGGGAGAGACAGTGCAGGGTGAGCTGGTTACCAGGTGACCAGGTGGGGCACTGGGAAGTGCCGCAGGAGGGAGAGACAGTGCAGGGTAAGCTGGCGAGCTGGTGACCAGGTGGGCCACTGGGAAGTGCCGCAGGAGGGAGAAACAGTGCAGGGTGAGCTGGTGAGCTGGTGACCAGGTGGGCCACTGGGAAGTGCCGCAGGAGGGAGAAACAATGCAGGGTGAGCTGGTGAGCTGGTGACCAGGTGGGCCACTGGGAAGTGCCGCAGGAGGAAGAGAGTGCAGGTGAGCTGGTGAGCTGGTGACCAGGTGGGCCGCTGGGAAGTGCTGCAGGAGGGAGAGACAGTGCAGGGTGAGCTGGTGAGCTGGTGACCAGGTGGGCCACTGGGAAGTGCCGCAGGAGGGAGAGACAGTGCAGGGTGAGCTGGTTACCAGGTGACCAGGTGGGGCACTGGGAAGTGCCGCAGGAGGGAGAGACAGTGCAGGGTAAGCTGGCGAGCTGGTGACCAGGTGGGCCACTGGGAAGTGCCGCAGGAGGGAGAAACAGTGCAGGGTGAGCTGGTGACCAGGTGACCAGGTGGGCCACTGGGAAGTGCCGCAGGAGGGAGAAACAATGCAGGGTGAGCTGGTGAGCTGGTGACCAGGTGGGGCACTGGGAAGTGCCACAGGAGGGAGAAACAGTGCAGGGTGAGCTGGCGAGCTGGTGACCAGGTGGGCCACTGGGAAGTGCCGCAGGAGGGAGAGACAGTGCAGGGTAAGCTGGCGAGCTGGTGACCAGGTGGGCCGCTGGGAAGTGCCGCAGGAGGGAGAAACAATGCAGGGTGAGCTGGTGACCAGGTGGGGCGCTGGGGCGTGGTGCCACCAACAAACTGTGTAGTGTGCATCCCGGAATTGTCCCGGGAGGGCCAAGAAAGCTGGGGTATTGACCCCCTAATTCCCAACACTTTTGGCATAGAATTGTACTGGGCGTATTTCATTCCAGGGCTCTGGGCTCTATCCCGGGACCCCACTGACAGCCCCCAGACAGAGAGGCAGAGTGACATGCAGTGACATGCGCAGGAGGGAGCTGCCCTGTGCACCGGGGCCACCTTGGTGTCTGCAGGTGGCCTCAGAGGTGGGCCGAGCGAATAAGGGCTCAGCAGCATCCTCTACACCGCCTGCCCCACCAGAGATTAGTTTCCTTCTAGGATGACTGTGGCAGAGACAACACTCTGTGTTCACCGGACACCTCTTCTCAGACGCACGGGGAGACGCGGTGTCACAGGCTGCCTTGTTGTTAAGCCACCTCATTCACAGTTAAGTTGGGGTAGGAGTGCCACCGCATGGGCTCTGCCCAGTAGAATCTGAGCAGAACTGACATAAGCCACTCCCAGGCCTGGACCTTAGAAACACCCCCTTGGGATCCTTCCTGTTCTTTTCTTTTTCTTTTTTTTTTTTTTTTTTTTTTTCCATTTTCTTTTCTGAAGCTGGAAACGGGAAGAGACAGTCAGACAGACTCCCGCATGCGCCCGACCGGGATCCACCCGGCATGCTCACCATGGGGCGATGCTCTGCCCACCAGGGGGCGATGCTCTGCCCATCCTGGGCGTCACCATGTTGTGACCAGAGCCACTCTAGCGCCTGGGGCAGAGGCCACAGAGCCATCCCCAGCGCCCGGGCCATCTTTGCTCCAATGGAGCCTTGGCTGTGGGAGGGGAAGAGAGAGACAGAGAGGAAGGCGCGGCGGAGGGGTGGAGAAGCAAATGGGCGCTTCTCCTATGTGCCCTGGCCGGGAATCGAACCCGGGTCCTCCGCATGCTAGGCCGATGCTCTACCGCTGAGCCAACCAGCCAGGGCTCTGTTCTTTTCTTCAGTGACTGGCTGAAGGTCATATGTTTAGAATGACACGTTAGGGCTCTCTTAAATTATTACGTGTTAGTGGAGCACAGGTAAGCTGAGGTCAACAACAGACCACAAGAAAAATGGAAATGGAGAAGTCAATTCCTCACAGGTCCTGGAAGAGGTACACAGCACACCCCGAGGGGCCACCCAGGAAGTCCCGGCAGAGCGCAGGGAGAGGGAGAGCCTGGGCCACCTGCTTTAGTTAGGGTCTGCGGGTAGAGGGCTTTAGGGTTCCCAGGCTAGGACCCGATTGGTCAATTCAAAAGAAAGGAGCAGAGGTTTGGGAAGCAGGAAGCCTACAGGTACTGGGAGGCTGGGGAGACTGTTCATCACAAGGGCTGTTGGAAAAGTCGTATCAGAAACATATGTTTGCGCCCTGGCCGGTTGGCTCAGTGGTAGAGCATCGGCCTGGTGTGTAGAAGTCCCGGGTTCGATTCCCGGCCAAGGCACACAGGAGAAGCGCCCATCTGCTTCTCCACCCCTCCCCCCCTCCTTCCTCTCTGTCTTTCTCTTCCCCTCCCGCAGCCAAGGCTCCAATGGAGCAAAGATGGCCCGGGCGCTGGGGATGGCTCCTTGGCCTCTGCCCCAGGCGCTAGAGTGGCTCTGGTCACGGCAGAGCGATGCCCCGGAGGGGCAGAACATCGCCCCCTGGTGGGCAGAGCGTCGCCCCCTGGTGGGCGTGCCAGGTAGATCCCGGTCGGGCACATGCGGGAGTCTGTCTGACTGTCTATCCCGGTTTCTAGCTTCAGAAGAAAAAAGAAAAAAGAAAGAAACATATGTTTGCTTGTGACTCTGAGGGCTTTCATCCGAGGCATGTGCTTGCATGAGGTCCTCCAGGCTGGTTGGCCAAACAAACTGGATGTCGAGTCAAGAATACCATGGAGTAGCTTAGTAACATGGTAGGAATACAAGATAGAAAGAATGTTTATTCCTGAGTCCCTGCATGGAGAAGCTCACCAAGGGAAGCCACTCACATCACACCAAGCTCTGGCAGGAATGAGGAATAAAGAGTTGAATTAAGCCCCTTGGATTTGGAGGTTCACCTGTTAGCAGTGAGAGACTAGCCTATTCTGACTATCTAGGACCTGTTAGGGCTCCGCTGAGAACCTCTGCGTGTCCTGGCAGTGTGGTCCCTCTCCCCTCTTCCCTTCATAATTTAAAAAGAATTTGTTTAAAGCAATTTGAGGACTTGAAATACAGTAGTCTGCTTAATTTTCAAGGAACAAATACGCTTAGCTGAGTGATGCCCTCACAGTTTGTCATGAACCCATAAAGCCCAGCTCGTATCAGACTCGATGGCACCCCCCAAGGCCCCCTGTCCACTTTAAGACATCAGTTTGGCAGTAGGGTTCAGCTGCCCACCTGCTCCACTTAACAGATCAAGAGAAACTACCAATTATTGTTCAAATGCCTTGTGTAGAGCAGCCCACGGGGTCAGAGGATGACATCCTGGAGGGCCATTTGCAATGATTATGTAATTAATATGATCGTGATGTATAACTGCACATAATGGTTTTCATAGACAGAGCCCTTTTCATCCTGGGTTATTCTTCAAAGCAAGGGGACTTCTTGTTCTACCTGCATGGCATTCAGGAGCGTCTTTTGGCAACATTGTTGGTAGTGTTTACTGTACATCTTTAATCCTTTCTTTGAAACCCATGGACCCAGGAAGTTTTTGAACTGAGTTCTGTGGCTCCCCATTACCTTTCAAGGCATCAGTTACACAAACGCGTGACCATGGCCATCGACTCCTCCCAAAGTCAACACGTAGATTTATTGATTGAGAGGGGCATAGCTGACCGACACGTCACCCAGCTCAATATTTGCCTAGAGACAATAAATCTCAACACCGACCAACCGAAAATCAATGCATATCTATTGTTACATACTTTCTTTTGGCATGAGTAATCAATTGGGTATGGATTTTGAAATAATTTCATTTTGATGGGAGTGTGGGACCAGCATGACAGAGCAGGCTGAAAGTAATGGTGGGAAGGATGATAGGAACAGTTGCTCCCTGTAATCCCGTGGTTAAATGTGGTGCTGGGAGCAGCACTTAAAAAAGAAAAAGGGCCCTGTCATCTATCAAGCATCCAGAAGGGCTGCTTTCTGCGAGATGATGTCATCATAATGGCAGAGTGTGTTAAGCCCTCTTCGAATCCCCACTGGGTATTTGTCCTGCATGAGAATCAATTACAGAAAAGATAAATGGTGCATTAGAAGCGTCTTTTGGCATATATTTCACTTCTGATATATGTTGTTCTGCTGAGCAACAAACGATTTAGATAAACCTCAAGGTCATGTTTGGACCAGAGAGATGTTTTTCATTAGCCGGAGAGTGACCATCCTGATAACAGATACAGTAGCTCGTGGAAAACTATAAAACAGCCGCCTCCTCGGGCTGCCTGAGCAGCCCACCTGGACCGCCTGGGGGAGCTGGATGCCCAGGATGCTCACGGAAAGCCACATCGGCGTCCAAAGTGAGGGAGCGTGATGGAGAGTGACGTCTTCGCCGTGACCTCCCGACTCTGGCCCCTCTGAGTCCAGGAGGCTATTAGTGCTACGAACTGTAGTCACACTTCAAGGATGGACCCTGGAGAGTATATATCCCAGCTAGACTTTTTGTAGATCACAAATCTAAAAACCAGCTGAGTTCTCGGGGGGGGGGAGTTCCTCCCTTCAGAGCCTGTGGTCCATGTTATCAGTTGGTTTCCTATCTTGGCCAAGGCTCTTGTTTTCACTAAGACTTCAGAACTCCACGTGGGAAAGAGAGAGTGTTCCTGCCTCCTTTGGGTCACCTCTGTGTCCTGCCTTGTCACTGGGTCAGACCTATTGAACTGGGACTGTTGTGCTGCTTGTCCCCACCCCCAGTCAGAGTGTGCCACAGGGATGCCATCCTTATGTCACTCAATCCAGTGCCTGCAGAAGCCTCTAATGTGGAGCCCCGCCTTCCCAGGCCCTCCTCACAGCATCAGAGTTCTGTGAACTTCGTGTCTCTGTTCTAGAGTTCTTAGGGAGCTCAGTTGCCTTCCCCGTGAAAAGCTGTCCATCGTGTTTTCATAAATAAAATTCAAGTCTTATCTCAGAGTCAACAGTAGGAAGCTTTCCTTAACCACTCCCATATGAAGTGTCCTCTCTGTTCCTCCATTACCCATGGTTAGGCACAGACACCCCCATCGTAATGACCTGCATGTCATCTCTGTAGCCTTAAAGAGTTAGCACTATGAGGGACCATTTTCATCTTGTTCATCATTTTATTCCCAGTTATAAGCATGGCCCTTGGGAAATAGTACACACTCCACAAGGATTTTAGGAATGAACGAGAAGGTCTTAAGACCTAAAACGTCCATGCCCTTTTTTTATTCCTACCAGGGTCTATTGCAGTTGGACTAAGAACTTCAGAGATTGGCTTCCCTTTTCTCCGTTTCTCAGAGTATGGGCAACAGAGACTCAGCAAAAGGCAAGGGCTACTGTAAGGGTCCAGAGTCTCAGGCCAGTGCACTCTCTCTGGAGTATGAGGGGTGTGAATGGGGACTTCCCAAGTAGAAGGGAATGGGCCATAAGGGTCACTGGTTCTGGGCTAATAAACGCTGCTTCCTTGCCAGAGAATGTTTTTCCCCTTCTTTCCACGGAGAACATGGACCAGACTGAGGAGAACAGTGCAGTCAGCAAGGAGGTGGAGACTAATCCACACGACACTGGGACTCCTGGTTGTTTCTCTGCTCCTTGCTTTCACCAGGTGTCTTAAAGGCAATGTCTTAAAGGTTATTTGTTAATATGTTTGTTGAGTGTAAGTGACATACAATATTTCATATATTTCATGTGGACAACTTTATATATGTATATAATATATACACACAAAACCATCACCACAACCAAGATAACAAACATATGCATCATCATCACCTCTTAAAGCATTCCTGAGCCCGCCAGCACTCCCTCCTCCCAGCTTCCCCGCGGATCCGCTTCCTGTGACCAGAGAGAAGTGTGCGTTTCCCAGACTTTTACATAAATGGAATGATGCTATATGTTCTCATGCGGACTGATTTCTTTCATTCAGCATATTTATTTTGAGCTCCATCTATGCCCTTGCATGTACTACAGTTTATTTAAGGCGGAGGTTTTTATAATACTATTCTGAAACTGTGGGGAGCATCCTAAAAATAAGAAACAATTGGGTTCTTGGGATAATGATAACATAGACTGTCTGGATTTATTCTGGTATCAGCAGAAAACCCACACTAAGGAAAGATTCAGGGGCCTTGGCCAGTTGGCTCAGAGGTAAAGTGTCAGCCACGTGTGGAAGTCCCGGGTTCAATTCCCGGTCAGGGCACACAGGAGAAGCACCCATCTGCTTTTCCATCCTTCCCCTCTCTCCTTTCTCTCTATCTGTCTCTTCCCCTCCCTCAGCCAAGGCTCCATTGGAGCAAAGTTGGCCCAGGCGCTAAGGATGGCTCTGTGACCTCTGCCTCAGGCGCTAGAATGGCTCCGGTTGCAACAAAGCAACACCCAAGATGGGCAGAGCATTGCCCTCTAGCCGGCTTGCCTAGTGGATCCCAGTCAGGCACATGCGGGAGTCTGTCTCTGCCTCCCTGCTTCTCATTGCAAAAAATGAAAATTTTTTTAAAAATAAAAAACTTAAAAAAGGAAAGACTCAGAACAAGAAAGAGGCAAATAGCAAGTGGGGACAGCGGAGGACAGAGCACAGCACTGGAAGTAGCTCCTGAGTTTCCCTCTGCCTATAACTCCCTCCTCCCTGCAGTGCTCACCAGGGAGCCACCGTCACCAGCGCACCCTAACCTTTCCCTGACAGTGTTTTCACTCCCCTGTTCTTCCAAATATCCCACCCTGGCCATCAATAAAGCCTTTTGTTTTTATCACCTACCTTTAGCTGAGCAAAAAGCAAGAGTGAAATTACTTCCCACTCAAACATCTCGCTGGAAAACCCAATGACTCACAGTTTAGAATTTTGAATCCACTGTGACTTGAGACAACTGTTTCCTTGTCACATTCCCGTGAAAGGGTCCCAGAGCCTGGCGTCACCTGCTTTCCCCGCCACATCTCAGAGACTTCCACCCAACTAAGGACCATTCCCCCCTGGTTAGAAAGCAAGTTGATTTCAATATGCTATCTGGGTAGCCAATGGCCAGTGTCTTTTCAAGGGGAAGGTGTCTTTGGAGTCCTACTCTCCATGATGAAAAGCCTACACACGTATACTTCACTTGGTTATAACAACTTAGCTCTGGGTGCGAGCACCGCGTCAACTTGTAGGCTGCTGTTTTCCCAGCCTCAAGCCTCTCAGCCTAGAATAGCTTGCTCCCCTGCCCTAGCCGCCTTTCTTTCTGAAACCCTCCAATGTGTAAATCCCTCCCTCCCTGACTTCAGCCTGTGCAGGCACCTAAATCCCAGATGATTGACTGCGGTGAGAATTCCAACTTTCAACAAGCGGTGCGAGAGATGTTGGGTTTGCTATTTGCTTTGTAAAGGATCCATTTATCCTGCGTGTTTGTTCCAGGCCTGCTAGCATAACTTACCTATTTAATGGGCATACTTGAACGCATTAAATAGCACAGATTCCAAAGCAATGGTTGAAGCCAGGGCAAAATGATTCCCTCACAGATAAAGAAGGCGCCACTCCAATTACTGTAAAACCTGGCCGCGAGTTGCCAGCTCCCAGCAATACCTCATCCAGACTAGTGGTGAGTGTCTGGCCATGCCTTCACCCGACACTTCACAAGCGGAGGACTCTTTTCCCTCCCACTCCTATAAGCAATCAGTGCCAAGAATTTGCTCATGCTCTAACAGGGGGTTTAATTACCTGTGACTTAATTGGTCAGATTGTAGCTGTGTGCAGCTGCGATCATTCTAAGGACCCTTCAAGGACTCTTCTCTACCAGGTCCTGACCTGTCTCACCTGCTTTGTGTCCTGTGCTCCTCAAGCCCTCCTTCCGGACCACGAAAGCACCCTGCGGGGGGGTCGTCACTGCTCCTTTTCTCACACACCCTCCTTTACCCAAACTGTCTCCCTGGTCCCCAACCTCCCTGTCTTGGCCTCCAGAAAACCTGTCTGTCCTCCAAGTCTAGACCAGCAGGCCCCCTTGTCCTTCCATAAATCCCCCAGCCAGAAGTGAGTTATGTCCCTTTTCATCTTCAAGCACTTAGCTTGTCCCAGAGATATGGAAGTCGTCATGTTCTGCCTTGACCGTACGGGAGCCATCGTGATAGCCATCACCGAATGGCTGTCATTTTAGGGGACTTCTGGACAGGTTCTGCACTTTCACATGGATTAGTGCACCTAATCCTCAAAGCACTTTCTAAGTCCCAAAGAACTTGTCTAAGATCGCAGAGCTAATAAATCATAGATCTGAAGCGAAGGCAGCCTGACCTTGCACTTCAGCAACGAGCTAGACTCCAAGTTCCTCAGAACATCCCTACAATCCTTACAATGTGCCTTTCCTAACAGTCACATGCACAGCAAACACACACACACACACAAAACTTATTCTTTATATTTATTTTATATTAATAATTTATTTATCTTTATGTCTAGATAGATAGATAGAGCTCTATCTCACATAAATTAAGTGAATGAATAGAACACATCCTAATTTCCTGCAGCCGCTGTAACAAAAAACCCACAAGCCTGATGGCTGAAAACAACAGAAATGTATTCTCTCTCAGTTCCAGTGGCCAGAAGCCTGAAGTCATCATCACTGAGCCGAGACCAAGGTGTTGGCGGGCCACGGTCCCTGCAGAGGCTCTGGAGGACAGTCCATTCTTGGTCTCGTCCAGCTTCTGGTGGACGCTGGCATTCCTTGGTTTGTGGCCGTGTCTCTCAATCTCTGCCTCATGGTTACACTGCCTTCCTTTCTTCTGTGGGCCTCTCTCATGTAAGGACAGTTGTGATTGCATTTAGGGACCACCCACATAGTCCATGGCTTCACCATCTCAAGATCCTTCAGATAATCACATCTGCAAAAACCCTTCTTCAAAAAAAGTAAATAAATAAAAGGCAGCATTTTCATTTTCTAGGGTCTGGAACCAGCCATCTTTGGAAGCTGCTGTTCAGCCAGCTGTAGTACAATGCCCAGCCTTGGTTCTTATTCCTAACTTTCAGGTGTCCATTAGTAACTGACCTTACAATGAACACGTTCCACAGTTAGACTTTGTAGGGACCACCCCCTCAGTTCTCGAAAAGACTGATGCGGAAAACCACCAAATTTCACAGATGACTTTCTTTTTTTTTTTTTGTATTTTTCTGAAGCTGGAAACGGGGAGAGACAGTCAGACAGACTCCCGCATGCGCCCAACGGGATCCACCCAGCACGCCCACCAGGGGCGATGCTCTGCCCACCAGGGGGCGATGCTCTGCTCCTCCGGGGTGTCACTCTGCGGCGACCAGAGCCACTCTAGCGCCTGGGGCAGAGGCCAAGGAGCCATCCCCAGCGCCCCGGCCATCTTTGCTCCAATGGAGCCTTGGCTGCGGGAGGGGAAGAGAGAGACAGAGAGGAAGGGGGGGTGGAGAAGCAAATGGGCGCTTCCCCTATGTGCCCTGGCCGGGAATCGAACCCGGGTCCCCCACACGCCAGGCCGACGCTCTACCGCTGAGCCAACCGGCCAGGGCCACAGATGACTTTCTTTAGGAGAAGCTGGGTTCGCCTGACCTGTGGTGGCGCAGTGGATAAAGCGTCGACCTGGAAATGCTGAGGTCGCTGGTTCAAAACCCTGGGCTTGCCTGGTCAAGGCACATATGGGAGTTGATGCTTCCAGCTCCTCCCCCCCTTCTCTCTCTCTGTCTCTCTCTCTGTCTCTCTCTCTCTGTCTGTCTCTCCCTCTCCTCTCTAAAATGAATAAATAAAAATAAATAAATAAAAAATTTAAAAAAAAAGAAGCTGGGTTCAAGTTATGAAAAGTATATTCTTCAACAGAAAAAAATAAGAGAGAGATAGAAAGAAAGAGAGAAAGAAAGAGAGAGAGAGAGAGAGAAAGAAAGGAAAGAAAGAAAGAAAGAAAGAAAGAAAGAAAGAAAGAAAGAAAGAAAGAAAGAAAGAAAGAAAGAAAGGAGAAAGAAAAAGAAACAGAGCTCATTCTCCTCAACAAACGTACCGCAGGTCACATTCTTATGGCTGAACCAACTAAACGCACTTCACAAGCTACAATTCTGTGTGACATAAACGCTCCCAGAGATGCTCCTGCTGCCAAGATGGGAAGCTGAGGTGGCTCCTCCCTCACCCTGGTGTCTTGAAAACTCTTTCCCATGTCTCTGGAGGTGGCCCGTGCTAAGAGCAGGCACAGTACGTCATCCCCCAGTGACCAGCCAGCCACCCCTCTGTGAGGGGCCCAAGGGATCGTGGAGCACAGAGCATGAAACATGGCAAGGTTCTGTGGTAGGCCCCAGACATCTGTTGTCAGAGGGGCTTCCCTAAGCGTATTAACAGGCGCCTTTACGGAACCACGCGCTCACGCGGAGCCCACAGGACTCTGACGACTCCGATGTTGAGTCTTTGTGAACAAACCCTCCATTTGGGAAACAGGTTCGCTAGAAGATGTTCACACATGGAGAATGCCCAGTAGGTCTTCGGTCAATATGATTTTATGGTTTGTTTGAAAGTGGTTAACAGCTATTGTGCTCCCCCTCTGGGGCCTGCGTCCCCGCCTTGATCTAAGTCATGCGTGCATTCGCTCCCTCCTCTACAACTTTCAGACGCATAAACACACACACTCTCTCTGCAGTTTGATCACTCCGTTATGGAAAGGAAACATCATGATTTTTCCACCTCTGCTGAACGTTAAGAATTCAGTCACAACCACGAACATGAGCTCACCAGCCACCGGTGACAGGCCTGGTCCCTTATGAGCCACTGGAGCTTTATCTGCTCAGAGATGCCGCCAAGGGGGTGTGGTTAGGGGCGGGGTGGGGTCCTTTCTAATTCATTCCCTATTTCCAACAGCTCAGTAAAATTTATAGAATAAGAAAGCTTTCTTTTCTTGGTGATAGGTCCTCCTATACCACTTTATCTCTGCTGGGTTGACACAAACTTGCCAGCCAGGGTGTTAACCACATTCATTACTCACAGTCCAGGAAGTCGAAGTAAATGCAGCCAGAGCAGGCACCCCAAGCCCACAGCGCGTGGTCCCTCAGGACCCTCTGGGTCAGGCAGGAAGTCCCCCCCCCCCAGGAGCAGATGGCCGTGGCTGCCAGCTGGATGGCCATTTTGATCGGAAGCCAACCCCGGCTTCTCTTCCAATGTCACTCTTGGGAGAATCTCAGCAGCCGTGAAACCTCTCCTGAGACACTGTCATCCAACTGTTACACAGAACATGGATTAGCCTGACAAGCCTGAAGCAGCACAGGGTGTTTCTCCCAAATCCTTTATCTATGCAGCCCAAGAAGGTCTCAGTTAGGATAGAGCTATATTTTATTCCGTCCGGCATGTTGGCAGTTCTCTCCTTCTCTAACATGGGATTTAGAATAACAGTATGTAAGGACCTGGAGTGGATACAATAACAAAATTTAATTTTAGAATGAAGAAGAGAGAAAGCAGAGATTTACAAGTCCAAGCTATTGAAACTTGCAAATTCAGGGATGCCAACTTTTTAGCTTCTGATTCATAGAACTTTATTAGCTGAACAGATCATAAGAACAAAGGTGATGTTCTCAGCAGTTTAAAAATGTGATCTGAAATTCAAAATTCTATTCATTAACATTAATTTTTCACTCACTGGAACTGGAGAAAACAGGGGGTTTCTTCCACCTCTTGGAAAACACGAAAATATTTAGTGTTTTTTTTTTAATTTTTTTTTTTTGCCTTTTTTTTTTTTTCTGAAGTTGGAAACGGGGAGGCAGTCAGACAGACTCCCGCATGCGCCCAACCAGGATCCACCCAGCATGCCCACCAGGGGGTGATGCTCTGCCCATCTGGGGCATCGCTCTGTTGCAACCAGGGCCATTCTAGCGCCTGAGGCAGAGGCCATGGAGCCATCCTCAGCACCTGGGCCAACTTTGCTCCAATGGAGCCTTGGCTGCAGGAGGGGAAGAGAGAGACAAAGAGGAAGGAGAGGGGGAGGAGAGGAGAAGTAGATGGGCGCTTCTCCTGTGTGCCCTGGCTGGGAATCGAACCCGGGACTCCTGCACGCCAGGCCGATGCTCTACCACTGAGCCAACCGGCCAGGGCCTAGTTCCTTTTTTTTTAAATGTTATTTAATTATAGATTTGCAAAAGAAAGAAACAGCAATTTGTTGTTCCACTCATTTATGCACTCACTAGTTGCTTCTTATTTGTGCCCTGACCAGGCATCGAACCCACAACCTGGCCTATGAAGATGATGCTCTAACCAACAGAGCTAACCAGCAAGGGCTATTTAGTCCCTTTTTGTTCACATCTATTCATTGCAGACACAAAGGAGCCTTCCATTTTGCCAAGAGTGGAGAAGGGAAGTTTCTACCTACACGCAATATTCCTGCAGGAACTCTCAGGAAAGAGGAGACAGGAGAGATATGGAAGAGCCACAGAAGGAATCTGAAGAAGAAAAGATACAAAGTCACAAGGAAGCTACTAACTAAATACGCTGGTCTTTTGTTAGCTAAGTTTTTGTGCATTTACACAGAGAATACACCTTTTTAAGTCGAGGAGACAGACAGACCTGGTTTCCTATAGACTAACTAGTGGTATAAAGAGAATGCAGAATAGAAAGATCTGCCCCTCCACAAATAAATAAATAAACCCCCCATAATGCCTGACGACCCCCTCCCCATCACAATTTCCTTCTGTCTGTTGAAATAGCCTTCTCCCAATTATTCTCTAAAAATACACATTCTTCCTAGGAGTGATCATAAGTCAAATCCCTCTTGCATGCTCATTAGCATGCAAAATGTATTCAGACTTTTCAGCAAAGGAAAAATCTAGAAGACTCAAGGCCATGGGGTGAGCTAAGGGTGACAGAAGTGGAGGTCAGGAGCGGGCTCCCCACAGGCCTGTATGGAAGCTTCACCCCCGTTTGGGCCGGTGCTCAGGGTGCCAGGCTGGGAGAGCAGAAGGCACTTTCGTGGGGGGGGGGGTCCCTTCCTGCTGGCAGACAGCTCAGAGCAGGGCACTCAGCTCCGTGATCAATTCCCTCTTTCCTCCTCAGCCGGCCCCTTGGTGGGGCACACCACCTACACAGCCGCACGCAGGGGCTCTGGCAGGAAAATGAAACTCTCCTTTACAACCGAACTTCCGGACTAGCTTTGAAGAAAGAAGTTCCATCAAGAGACAAAAGAGATAGAGACCTTTGGGCCCATTGACATTCCTTATTTTCATTATTTGCTAAATTCATGCTTCTATAAAGTTTACTTCATTTTTGCTTTAAGTACCGAGTTGTCTCCTATCCACAAATGGTCGAGACTCCAGGGTGTGCACTCACTGTAGTTGCCTCAGAACATTTGCTACACCTCTTCTCTCACTGTACCCAGAATCTCCCATTTCCCCATCCCTGTCTCCCCACTGCTAACCCGTTCTCCTGACATAAATTAGGAAAAGATGCTGAACGGCATTTGCGTTGATGGATTACATTTCAGGAAATAGGATGGAGAAATGGGTAGGGAGAAAAAAATAGATGGAGCTCTCAGGACAAATTTAAACAGGTTTAAAAAGAAAAAAAGAAATAACTCATGTGCCTAGACCATTCTAGATCTAGAAAAAAACTCACTGCCTACATCTTCAAAATTTTGGCAATCCTGGAGTACCTAGCATCACAGGTAAATCTTGACCCTTCCTTCCATGCAGCGAGAACAGAACCAAATATGTCTCTCTTGCCCAAGGATACATACACAGAAAATGGAGGAGCTGAGATTCGAACCGGGGAATTTTGACTCCAGAGCCCCAAGGTTCATGACTACTATGCCCACACAGCCTACCAGGGAAGATACAGTGAAACTGGGGGGTTTGGGGAATCCTCCTCCATGTTTAGGTTCTATCTTTCATGTCTGGTCTCTGATTTCTTGCCTCTGATTTTTTTTTTCTCTGCAACCAGTAACCTGTCTTCCAAGTGGAGACCTTGCCAGTGAGCAACCAGGCAGAGTCAGGTTAGGATAATAAGCCCCTGGGTGCTATAAAAGTATCCACTGCCATTCAACCAGGACCAAATGTTGCTAAACAAACAGGCTTAAACTACAGCCAACCTGGATGGCCAGAGACTCCCTCAGGCCTGGCTTCATACTTCAGGGCAAACAGGATAAGCCCTCAGGCTAAGGAGGGCAAATGTAAGCAGCTTACTGGGCTGCCCTGCTAAACATGATAACTGCACACCAGGAGAAGAAACCAGAAAGGTCTAATACGTTCTCCATTGTCAGTAGGGTGACCTGGTAATATTTTCTGTTGTTCAAAGCAGTAGAAATGAAATCTCATATCATCATTACTGTGCTTAGAAATGTTGTTCATGTATAAAAACTACTAGGAAAATGCTTGCACTTTTAAAGAAGTTTCTCTCAACTCTTAGCTAACTTACTAACTAAAGAAGCAGATCACGGGAAAGACCAACATATTTTCTCTCCAACTTATGGTCTCATATTTTATTTTCTTCTTGCACATCATTAAGTTAATACCCTCAATTTTTATTATATTGTTTAAATAGTTGTAAAAGACTTACCTTCCAGGGTATTAGATGCATAGTTGAAATATATTTTTAACATAATTTCGGAGCTGAGAACTTAGTTCCAATTTAGGGAAAACGTCTCCCACATAACCTGTTTGGAAAAGACAAGCCATGTTGTCAAACCCACTACCACGTCAAACTTACTTAAAGTCAGAAGAAGTCTAATTTTACCTTGTTAACTCAAACAAATGTGTGGCTACAAGTGCCCATGACAACTTTATTAGTTCTGTATTCTAATTCTAAAACAGGTGGGTGGATGGATGGACGGATGGATGGACAGATGAATGTAGATGGAGGGATGGATGAATGAGAGTGTGTTCATGACTTTGTCACCTGAATGAATTAAGGTGTTATATCTTCTTTAATGTTTTTGTATTGTGACAAAAAACATATTGCATAAACTTTACCACTTTAACCATTTTTATGTGTATACTTCAGTAGTGTTAACTACATTCACATTGTTATGCAACAGATCTCTAGAAATTTTTCATCCTGCAGAAGCAAAACCCATTGGATTTATACCCATTGAATAACAACCCCCCATTTCTCCTCCCCCTAGCTTCTGGCAACTATAATTTTACTTTCTATAGCTATACGTTTGGCTACTTTAAATAACTCATGTAAGTGGAATCATAAGTACTTGTCTTTGTGGCTGGTATAATATCATCAAAGTTCATCTACGTTGTAGTATGTGACAACGTAGTATGTGACAGGATTTCCTTCTTTTTTAAGGCTGAATAATGGTCCATTGTATATATTTATCACATTTTCTTTATCTATCTTTCCATTGATGAACATCTCTGTTTCTGCCCCTCTTGGCAATTATAAATAATGTTGCAATGAGCATAGGTGGGCACCTATTCCCTCAGTATTTCCTAAGGAAGTTCTTTTGGCATGGTCAGGGATACTACCCCCAACAGCCATGCAGCATTAAATTGTCCTTTTAAGAGTGTCTTAATGGTATTCTCTGTCCCCAAGAAATACACCATAGTAAAATCCAAGATTAGTGAGAGAAATTCTCCTCTTTTGTAATGCGGAAAGTGGATGATTAGGAAATGAAATTCAAGAATAATCTGGCAAACCACAGACAGACACTGGACAGTCAGCACAAAGTCCATACGGGAGGTGAATTTTAAGAAATCTATTTCCTAGAGCTATCCACGCCCCTGCGGAGTTTTCACAAACTCCCAGAGGAGCGTGCATCACGGCTGAAAGATTTGTCAACCAGCTTATCACTTCGCACAGTCCCTGGTATCTAGCACAAACCCCACAAATGTTAGATTTCAATATCTATTCCCTGAGAATGAACTGTATACTGCATACACACCTACATTCTCATTACACTCCCCCCCACACACACACACACACACGCACGCACACAAGTAAGAAGACTAGCACGTGATCAGCTAACAGGTGCAATGAAAAATTAAAATACACTGAGCTGAAGGAAAGTAGTGTATTTTAACCCCCCAGCAGGGAAGGTGCTCATTCCCTGCTCCTCGCATGCCTTATTAATGATGATGACCATTTAATCACGTCCCCTGGTGGTGGGGGAAACATCTTGTTCCCATTCATTAGGTCACAATAACTTTTTTGTTCACCCAAAGTGCTTGGGCTAAGGTTCAGTGCATAATGTCACTAACAACACTGCTAATTGAAATTCCATCTGAAACATTGCACCCACATAATGGAGACCAGCCAAATAATTCCATACCTTTCATAATGTCTTCTTCCTGCTCCTGTCCTGAGCTCTTGTACCTAATTCACCACCAAGCCCAATTTCTGAAAGGTTTAGAGTACTCAGCGATTAAGGGGCACAGTGACCCAAGATTTGCAGTGGAAAATTAGATGTTTGTTGAATGAATGCATACAAGCATGCATGAATGAATAGATGAGGAAACAAATGGTTTGATTCCTTGGTGCCAAAGAAAGAATAAGTCCTCAAGTGCTCTAATCTTTCTTGTTAAGCACAGCCATGACTTGTTCAACACTAATGAAGTCCTCAACAATAGCTAATGAACTGTTCAATAAAACTAACCAACCTTACATCCTGACCTCAGAAAAGGTCAAATGATTCAATGACCCAACTCCACAGCCAGGTAGCAAATTTCCTCTTGAGAGCTTTCTCTGAGCTGTCCTTTAAAGAGCCGGCTCTGCCACACAGCGCCCTCTAGACTTCAGGCTTGGGAACCGCTTGGATTCATCGCCCTCTGGTGCTGTGGATGGACTTGTACATCCATTTTCCCTGGTGAGTCCGATCTGCGGAGACTTCACCCAGGGTCCTATGCCTCTTCTGGCTTCCTTCTCTCTGCTCAAAGAAATACCCGATCACTCCACAATCTGACCTCCCAACACGATGATTCATGGGGCTTTGTGTTTTTGTTTGTTTGTTTGACAACCACATACTTCAAAATAAAGAGGCACTGAGCTGACCAATGAGAAATAAAACATGGCAAAATTTCTATAAATTATAGAGAACCACAATTTTCTTCGAGAGCAAGTTTAGTCTCTGCCACCTCTGTCCCTGGCTGAGAAAGTGCATCGTCTATTACCTCTATCTCGGGATACAAACTAAGTAAGCAAGTTGTGTTGCAGTCAACCAAATTCCGGCAGACTTTGAAACATTGATTGTGTCTGGGGATTGCACCAGTTTACTTATTTTTTAGCACTTTGGCCTGTCAGGAAAACATTTTCTCAAATCCCCGTATTTCACCTCCACTCGCATAATAACTTCGAAATGTATTATTGCTGAGTAACTCCATTCTCTCCAGCAACAAGTCCCCGGAGGGAAGCGCTAGCAGAAGAAAAGAAGTTTTTACAGTCACTTCGTGAGAGAAAGTCACTCATCCACTGGACCTAATCAAGTTCTCCAAGACATGGCCCATAGCTGACACCCAGAGTGACACTCTTTATACTTGGGCTTTTTCTTTCCTTTCCCTTTAAAAGGAAATGACAAAAACCTATGCTTTTTCCTCCACAGCAAAACATAATAGGCAAAAACGGGAGACTGCTATTGCAGGAGTACTACAGAGAGTCTAGCCTGTAAGCAAAAAGATACCGGGGCCAGAGGACTAATTAACCGGTCACCCGATAATGCACCAACGCAGGAGGAGATGTGTATTTAAAAAACAGGCCGACTGTGAATTGCAGGCTACCGCTGACTTTATAGCTGCTCTCACAGCCCCACTGAAGAATCAGCAGGAGGTGGGAAAGGGGGATGGCCTCAGTTCCAGCCCCAGTGAATGCCTCCTTTTCCCCTCCATGAATTAAGGGTTCTCTATTAAAGTGGAGTCCTTTCAGAAGCCTCTATTGGGACACAGTGATCTCCTTCTTGATAGTTTAATGAACACTGCCACTTGGTAGTAGTTCTAAGAGACGCAGAAGATGATGGTCTTACAGTTTCAGAGGAAAGGGGCCCAATGTCTACTTCTCTGTGTGTTTCTATCTCTAGTGTGGAAGGCTGGCTCTGTAGTATGCAAGTTGGTTCACCTGGCATCCTTACAAACAGAAGCTTCTGCGAGCTGGCAGGCTTGCCCACTGGCTCTCAGTGTTCTTAATGGAAATTCAGGGACACCTAAAATCTGCCAATGCCTTCTAAATTGGCAAAGAAATATTACCTACAGAGTTGTTTTACTGTTATGTATTTCATTAAAACTTAAAACATCTAAGTACCCACCCCATTTTTCAATGAAAGCCGTTAAGACATTACAGTGAACCTGTAAATAACTGTCAACATTCTCAGCGATGGCCCTGAGCAAAATGGTGAATTAAGATGTTAGCAGGACTGCATTACTTTCTGAAGGCTCTAGGGAACAATGCATTTCCTTACCTTTTCCAGTTTCCAGAGGCTGCCAGCATTCCTTGGCTTCTGGCCGCTTCCTCTATCTTCAAAGCCAGCAACATAGCATCTTCTAATCCCTCTCTTACCCAGAACTTCAGCCTCTCTCCTCTACACTTAAGGACCTTTATGATTGCTGTGGGCCCATCTGGGTAACTGAGGATAATCTCCCTATATTGTAAGGTCAGCTGATTAGCAACCTTAATTCCCTGTTGCTAGGTTACCTAAAATATTCACAGGTCCTTGGGATTATGACATGGCCATCTTTGAGGGGCCATCCTTCTGCCAACCACAGTGTGTCTGCAATGGCCCCTTTCTTCACTCTATTCTCTCCTCATAGGATTTCCTCCTGCACTCAAGGACACTGGTTACTCTCATCTGGAGAAGGCAACAGTTTGCCCTACTTGATGGCTATGTCACTGTGCTCTTGACTCCTCCTTTGTTTCCCGTCTTTCACGGAAATTCAGGTTATCATATCTGTTTGCCTTTTTTTTTCTTCCATCCATTCTCATCAATATTATCAACTCAGCTGTTTCTTAGTCCCTTTGCTTCTCTTGACTCCTTGACTCCTTTAATGGAATCCATGGAGCACTAAATTGAACCGTGTACTTAGAAAGGACCTTCAAAAGAAGCGGTCCCCTCGCCCCCAGAACTGTGTCCCTCAGGGTCCTGGAGAAGGGCACACCTGTCTGAAATGGCGGCTTGGGACCTGTTACTGATTTTCTTCACCTGCAGAGTGAATCTTTGCCTTTCTAGCATTAAGCCGCTTCTTTTTCTAATTTCTCTCTCTTTAATTGACATTCTTCCAAAAAGCCTGTCCTGGATTCATTAAATAGTAACAACTATCTTTGCTAAGCATTTTGTTGTAACTTTAATAATCAAATGCATTACATGTCTACAGTGTTAGGCCTTGAAATTGCTAGTGATTTCAGAGTTGTTTAATTGGCTGAAATAACACATTCTTCACTGGATAGTATCTCAAGTTCACTTATTAGGGGGTCATTCCTATAACTTGAGGCTTCCTTCAGATGTTAAAATAAAAATTCCTTTGAGGCCCTGGCCAGTTGCCTTAGTGTTAGAGCGTCAGCCCAGTATGTAGATGTCCCAGCTTTGATTCCTGGTCAGGGCACAGAGGAGAAGCCACCATTTGCTTCTGCTTCTCCATCCCTCTCCCCTTCTCTCTCTCTCTCTCTCTCTCTCTCTCTCTCTCTCTCTTTCTCTCTCTCTCTCTTCCCTTCCCACATCCATGGCTTGATTGGTTTGAGTGCATCAGCCCTGGGCACTAAGGATGGCTCCGTCAAGACTCCGCCTCAGGCACAGAGACTAGCTCAGTTGCAAGCTTTGCCCCACATGGGCAAAACGTTGGCCTCAGACAGGGGTTGCCAGGTAGATCCCCGTCGGGGCGCATGCGGGAGTCTGTCTCTCTATTTCTTCTCTGCTTGCTTAAAAAAAAAAAATCCTTTGAAGGGTTTATGCATTAAACATCATCCGTTGTTGGCATCTCTGTGCAAATAAGTGCTGGTCTTTCCTCAGTCAAATTTGAGAAGTAATAGATATAAAGAGCATGAATATGGAATAGAGACTCTCCCACCTGACTTCTACCTAACAGAGTCCATTTCCTCACGGGTTAAAGTCAAAAGGCCATGTTTCATTTCTGGCCAGTTAGAGGTAGCAGTTTCCTTGGGCCAAGCATCTTCCATAGAGAGAGGTGGTAGCTTCTGAAACCTGCTTTCCCCACGTGAGCCTTCAAGGTGCTCAGAACTCTCAAGGCTCTTCCACCCAAGCCCAGGAGCCAGGCCGTCCCCGCAGCATGAGCCCAGCGAGGTGTGCCCGGGGTCTCACCGCCTTCCGGCCACGGGTGTTTTCCTCTCAGGAACCCGGACGTAGCCATAGCCACCACCTCCGAGGAGGCTCTGAGGACTAACTGCAATATGGTGTGACAAGCGGTGCTGCTGTTCAGCCTCGATCTGGAAGAAAAGAGGGGAGTGGGTGGAGTTGAAAGAAGAAATAAGCACTTAGTGTCACAGCTTTTCCTTGTCTTTGAAGTGGAGTGCCCGCTAAGTGCCGAGCACACGACTGCCTGTCCCTTTGGGCCTTACCTCACTCACTCCTTACAACCACCGCGTTCTAGGTGAGGGAGTAAGGCTGGGCGAGGTAACGTAACTTGCCAAGACGGCGAGGAAAGTAAGGGGCAGAGCTGGGATTACTGTCTCCTCTGAGTCTCTCTCCCCTTGAATAGCATCAGCCCAGTCCCAGAACAGGAAGTGAATGCCTCTGTGGGTCTGCCTACGGTTACCATTTTTATAGCAAGTAAACATGAAGGAGGGGTGTCTTTGCAACGAGCCAAGCTCTCTGCTAAGCATGGTACATGCAACATCACATTTAATATTCACAACTACCCAACGAAACAATATCAGCCCCACACTGCAGATGAAAAACTTGACTCTCAGGGAAGGTAAGCAAGTATCTCAAGGTCACACAGCGATTTTAAAAAGAGTTCCCAGCCTGACCAGGTGGTGGCACAGTGGATATAGCATAAGACTGGGATGCAGAGGACCCAGGTTAGAACCCTCAAGGTCACCAGACTGAGCATGGGCTCACCAGCTTGAGCGCAGCGTCATCAGTTTGAGCATGGGATCATAGACATGACCTCAAGGTCACTGGCTTGAGCAAGGGGTCACTCACTCTGCTGTAGCCCCCTAGTCAAGACACATATGAGAAAGTAATCAATAAACAACTAAGGAGCCGCAACAAAGAATCAATGCTTCTCATCTCTCTCCCTTCCTGTCTGTCTGTCCCTATCTGTTCCTCTATCTGTCACCAAAAAGAAAAAAAGAGTTCTCAGATTCCAACCTGGGTCAGTCTAATTACAATTAACTGTACATTTAGATCGACTGGGGTAAAGATAAAAGGAACACACCCCATAGAGTGTTCTTGCTGGACTCACAGTAATGTAGCACGCAAAGAATAAAGGAAAGCACTTTCAGAAAAGGAAGATCCTGAGACTAGAGTAAAATTCAGACAAGAGACTCAAAGGGCTATGATATTAGGGGTGAGCCAGCAGTTCTTCAGAGCAATTCAATTTATTTATTTTTTAAAAGAAAGAGAAAAATAAAAGAGAGAGAGGGAAAGTTGGGATTTTTTTTTTTTTGAAGAGCAAAATACCTAACCAGGGACTGCTCCCACCCCACACAGCCTCCATCATAGGAGATGCTGCAGATTTTCTAAAACCATCCTGTGTGTGTGTGTGTATGTGTGTGTGTGTGTGTGTGTGTAATTGTTCCCTCAAGGAAAGTGGCCAAAACTCTGTTGCCTGAGGCTCATATAACTGTGGCAGACAGAGATGAGGAAAGACACTCTGGGAAGTCTCTGCCAGGTGGGAGGCTGAGCCCTCCAGGCCCTAAGCCTCTAATTCAGGACACAGCAGCATAGAGGAGAAGCATCTCCCTCCCAGCAGGTGCACAGCGAAGGACCCTTGGGGACTGGGCAGCTTTAGAAGCCACCCTGGCATCTCAGCAGCCCAGCAGAGCCTCGAGGGGCAGCACAGGTTCCTGCCCAGCACAGCCAAGCCCACCGTGACCACCGCCATGCTCCCAGCCCGCCCCTCGGCATGCTGCCCAAACTGATGGATTACATCCTGTCAGGATATTGATCCTGGTGAACTAGGGGACCCTGAGCTGTGATTAAAAAAACCTGAGCATAAAGAAAAACCCTGAAGTATAGATGATACCATGCCCTTGAGAGACATTGCCAGAAAATCAGCTCCAAGCAGTCCTCACGGAGTGGGATTGAGACCTTAAGCATCTAAGAGGTGGAGCCAGAGGAAGTTCTCCACCCACCAGAAGATCCATCCTCAGCCAGGCCCCAGTCAGCTGTGTCACAAACACTGAGTCCTTCTGTCCCTGTGGTGATCAGACAGTCCGCCGCCTCTTCTGCAGAGTGACCTTGTATCACATCCCTTTAGCAAGAACAAACCAGCCCCCATGGAGCCACGCATCCAGGATGGCCCTGTGGTCACCACACAGCTCCTGTCACACAGCCCCCCGTACCTCTCCCCTCCTGAGGTCGTGGCTCAACAGAAAGGGCACCCGCCCGTCCAGGTCTCTCCCCAGCTTTCACTTGTTCTCAGGTGCAAAGTCTCCAAGGAGTTAACGATCCTCTCTTCCCCTTTCTGTGTTCTCTTTTCCTACCAAAGTCATCTGCTATCCATGTCGGGTGTCCTTGAGCCAGGCAATCTGGGCCGTTGAAAAGAACTGAAGGCGCTCCTGTCCTTTGACGCCTGAGGCCGACCCAGGAGAAGCAGGAGGGCCCCTCAGCAGCTTCCAGACATGAGACAGACTTGAGCAGAGGTAAACAGGAAAGCCGGTAACATGACATGACCCTCAGCAGGATCGGAAAACCTGACTAAGAGCTACGTCACTGGCTCACTGCATTCCGTGATGGTTTTCAAAATGGGTTTCCACTAAAGGCAGTTCTGTGTCTAACTCATCTCTCTGTCCCTGACATGAGGGATTCCACCTAACAACGCTTCCACTCGCCGTGCATCTCACAGACCTTGCCCCTCACGCATTTATCATGCCATCAGTCGACACCCCCTGAGCACCTACTGTGTGCCAGGCACTGTGTTGGGCTATGGGAATGAATGACATCAGAGTCGCTGCCCTACAGAGCTCCTGCACTGGGAGGAAGAAACGTTAGCATGCAGCGTGATGGACACAATGACAGAAGAACCCCCTCTCCATGCCCAGACAAGGACAGAGGTCAGTTGTGGAAGCTTCTTGGTGGTGGCGACTCAGAGCCCAGTCATGAGGGCCAGTTGTGATTCTAGACAGCGAGGAAAGCTGAGCTCACAACAACCCAGGCAGGGTTTGCAGCAGAGGAATGACGCGATCATATCCACACTTGAGAAAGTCGTTGGGGGTGGGGAGGAGATGGCAGGGAGTGAGAAGGCAGGAAAAGCGGCAGGAGAGAGAGAGCTGCACCCAGGTGGCTGTAGGAAGGTGGAAAGGGGACCCAGATGGGAACAGGAAAATCAATAGCTCTCAGTGACCCATGGCCATGAGGGGCGGAAGAGACGGAAGCAAGGGTGACTCCCAGGGTCTGCCTTCGAAGCCTGGTAGGAAATGGTGTTATTTGTGAGATAGGAAATTCAGGAGCAGGGAAAGGAGGTCAGAGAAGGAAGCGGCTGCGGAGTCGGGTTGGGGCATGGATAACACGCCCAGGAGGTCTGCACAGAAACCTGCAGCTGACCTCTGACTCGGAGCCCCGGGCAGGGGCTGCAGCTGACCTCTGACTCGGAGCCCCCGGCAGGGGCTGGGAATGGAGCTGGGAATCTGGGAACCAACAGGGCAAGCTGGATGCTGGTAGGCAATGCTGCCCAGGGGAAGCACCCAAGATTATTTATATCAACCTCAGCAGAAGAATAAACAGTTATGGATAAAACCCAGGAGACAGCAATATTTAAGGACCTATAGAAAGGAAAATAAATAGTGCACAAAGAAGACTTTTTAAAAGTCTGAGAAGGAGAAGAGAACTCAGAAGAGTTATACGTCAATTATATTTCTTTTTTTTTTATGTTAAGAGAATTTTTTTAAAAAGAAGAATCAGGAGAGGGCAATGTCACGAAAACATAGGTGAGGATCCTTCAAGGACTAGAGTCAGATTTGCTCTTCACAACGGCGTTATCTTTCCCATTTTACAGAGGAGAAAACTGAGGTCCAGAGAGTCAGGGAGGGTAAGCACCCTGTCCAAGGCTCTTGGGTTTGACAAACCCAGGTCTTCAAGGGGCAGCCCAGCTCACGCCTCATTCCACCACCGCGGTTCCTTCTTTCTTCATTCATTCATTCATTCATTCACGCACTCATCCATAAAACCTGTACCTACTTCTTGTGGTCAAACGAAGGTGGGGGAAGTGTTCCACACCATTTATTGATAAACTCACTGAAGAAGGGCTTTTCAGGTGTGTAGGCAAGACCAACATTTGTTTAAAAAGGCTTCAGGCCAGCTCCAGGCGCTGCCTTCCACAATCCTGGCAGGTCCCTGACAGGTGGGGGTCTGAGAAAAAAGGGTGACAACCAGGCAGCATCTGGGACACCCAGACCCGGAGTGCGGAGCTTACCGTATGGGTGGCGGCGTGGGGACTGGGCGCCTCCCCGGGTCCCAGGCACTGCAGCGGCTTCTCGGGGCTGCAGGGCTGAAGGTGTGCTTGCTCGCTCCGGTGTGCGAGCCTGCAGCGCCACCTGGTGCACGGCACCGGCATAAACACATGCCCGCGAGCTCAGCTGGCAGCGAGAGCCGGGCTCCGGCGTGAGGTCGATAGTGTTTCTGATGGAGAGACCCTGGAGCGTTCTCCGATCCTGTTTCCCTCAGCTCTTCAGTTTAATGTGGCCAGTTCAGGTGATCTGCAAGCTTTTCCAGAGACGTTTTCCGTGGCCTGAGCACGTCCACCAGGAAAGAAGATGACAACCAGCAAAATAACGATCGCGAGAGTTATCAAAACCCTTAAAAGGATGAGACAGGTAGGCAGCCCTCGCAGAGAAACCCGTGTTCCAGGAAATGCTTGGCAAAAAAGAAGATACAGGGAGAAAAACATAAACCTTGAAACTCAGCTGCTCTGAGCACATCGTTAATTCCAGCCACACTGAATGATAAAACCGCTGAACAAAATTATGTCCCCATGGGAGAAGAAAGAAAGCGGGGGGGGGGGGAGGGAAAGGAAATAAAATAGATACATAATGTGCCCACGAAGGATTTTTTTTAAAGGGCAATAGCAATATGGGGAAGGAAAATGCAGGGGCTTTTGTAGAAATGGGCAGGAGGCCACTTAATCCGGGATTCACAGGGAATGATGGAATTTCCCTCTGCACCCAGCTTCCGAGTAAATCAGTCTTGAAATGTACCAGAGAAACCAACAAACAAAACATTCTCTCGGCAGAATGGAATTGAGCCGAGTTCTGCAATGAGAAGGCATATACGCTATAAAAGAACGTTCTCTATAGAGGCAATCAATCCAAGGTGATTCATGCAATCAGTCAGTCAGAGGTGTAAATCCCTCGGGCGCATGAGGTATGCGCTGGCCTGGATGCCTATTTTCTGGGGGCTATGAAGGAATGGATTTCTCCCTCCTTCCCAGGCTGCGATGCTTTTAGCAATTGGCACTGTGGCAGGATTTATACCATGGTTCTTGTAAATTGTACCTTCTCTCTCTCCTTTTCAAAGGTTCCTTTCAATAAAATGCAGATGGAATTGTTTGAGGGCTGCTTTTCATGTGTTTATAGGTTACTTCTGCTCCGCTGCTTAGGCAGGTGCGTGTCTCTAGGCCTCTTTGTTTTTTATTTTCTCTGCCTATTAGGGAAATGGAAACATATGGATTCCTTGTTTGGACCCAGCGGACCTTATAGAATGGTATCCCTGTTGCTTTCCTCACACATCTTCCTGTAATCATATGGCTCTGAATTAGCCTCTTAATCCCCAGTGGAAAAGCCATAATACGAGGAAATTCAATAAAATGTATATGTGGTCTGAATGCCAAAGCATTTACAAAAATAGATGGGAACGTGGTCCTTTGTACAACAGTGAAAGAAAGAAGGGTCTTAGCTGGCACTGGTGAGGAGTCACCATGTAGGTAAAGAAACAGATATTCAAAATGGCAGACATGAGCCTGGTGTCTGGGCAAGTGGAGGTTTTAAAGTCTAGTTGGGAAAAAAAATAGTAGTCAAATACAAAGACATTGGAGGCTTGAATTTGGATCTCAACGTCCAACATAAACATTTCCAGGTTACAGAGCAGTTTGATGCAGAGATTCCATGACTGTTCTGTACTTGGAAGAAAAAGAGTCTGGAAACATATGAAGAATGTTCCCAGAAACAAATGGCAAAGCCCTCCTATAGGTAATGTTCCCATGTTATAGTTTTCATTGTAAATAAATAACTCGTTTACTGAAGGCTGTATATGTTTTATTAAAATACCCCACTATGGTCCTTTAGGAAGAGGACAGAAGTAAATGTTTACCCAAGAGACTGTCCACCATTCCCAGCAGAGTACTTGTTAAAGCTAGTAGGAACACAGAGTGTCTACATTGCTCAAAATTTCAGAGGAAGAACATCCCTCAGGCGAAGATGATCATTTTTGCTGTCTTTTTTCCGTGCCAGTCTAAGGACAGCTTAGGAAGGAAGTGCAGTACCCAGACATCATCCCCGTTCACATCTGAACAGAAAGACAACTGCATCCTGGGAGATGTCAAGCTTGCATCGTTATGCAGTTGGATGCCCTCAAATGAGTTGCCGAGACTCAAACCAAAATGAGGCTGGATTCCATGTGCTTCCCTGAGCCTTTGGGAACACTGCCAGAATTGCAGTCTAGAGGAAGTCACACTATTGAGCCCTGACAACCAGGGCTTCTGAGCATCTTCCTGACACAACGGTGGGAGACTGCTCTTCTGGATGGAGAGATTCCACTGGGGTAGGGTGGAGACTTTCAAAGCCTCACAAGCCTTCTCCTTGACCCACTCCAGGATATGGAGATGTGGCAGTTGGAGGAAGAATGTGGCAATATTCTCCCCCCGTAGAGAATCGTTGTACATAATGAATGATGTTAGCAACGGAGCCTCTTGCTGGTGAATGGAGTGAAAGAGAAAGGAATCACTGGTAAGAGTCAGCTTGGAAAGCTCTTGCAATAACCCTCACAACGTGAACCTCGTTTTCACCTTGAGAATCCATGAGTGCCATTCTGATCTAGCTTATTCTCCAGAGCCAGTGAAGCGAGGACTCCGCAGTAGGATCCCTGACCTGGGAGCTGTCGTGCCACCACTGTAGGCCCAGCTCTGCCTTCCATGTTAAGCCTCCGACAGATTGTGGAACATCTTAAACCTCGGTTTCCAAATCTGCAAAATGAGAAATTTGGACAAGGTGATTTCTAAAATTATTTTCAGCCTTACCATTCCAACCTAACTACATATTAAGTGTTAACTGTTTAGGAAGATGATCTGTTCAGACACGCAGATCTGATGCTCGTGACTTAGGGCTTTCCCAACGGGACCAGACTAGGACCTCCACCCTTGTGTGGGCTCCTCTTCTGGCCATCGGCCCCATTCAAGAGATGGCCGGCCAGGGAAAAAGGGCTGCCCCTGTGTTTTGGTATAGAAGACTTTCCTCCCTTGGTTTCTTACTGCCAGTAGGAAGATGTGATAAATACTAATTAAAATAACCTGACACAGCATTTTTCCTCCTGACAAATAGCTCATCCCCCATCTTTACATAAACAAATTAGAAAAATCATATGAGGATAAATGGAGCTAGCCAGAGCAAAAGAACAGGAGTTACATCATGCACTGAGTATATGCCCTGAGTTAGGCTGGGAGCCTGTGATTGCAGCTATTTCAAATGTAATTACCTCAGTCACCCCCACCACCCACCCACCCACTGGGCAGGGACTCTTAAGTTCTGCTCAGCTTCTCGTGCATGGCTGGTGCTCCATAAATGACAAATGTAATTATAAAAATTAATAATTCATATATTAATAATGAAATCCCTTTCCCCATGCTCAGTAATTGCCCGCCAACATGCCAGCCGTACACAGGAACGGGTTGCCAGGTGCCCCGGAATTTCTCCACACTTCCAGAGAGCTGTGCCTACAGGTCACCTTGAAGAGGCGATCACACAGCGGCCCTGAGTCGAACAAAGGGGACGGTTGAAGTGCCTCCTTTTCTTTCTATTTCCTTTCCATGTCAAATACCCGGATCTGCCTTGGAGGGTCAATCCTGAGGAAATAAATGCCATCCTGACACAGACTGTAGCTCAGTGGGAACCTCACTGAGCTCCTCAGAGGCCAGAGTCACGGCACCCCGCTCATCCCCAGTACCTCTTCCTGATCCGAAAACCGCAAAGAGCTCAAGCAACTGAAATACCCACCCAGACCCTCCTCCGGCAGCCTCCTCCTCCGGCAGCCTTGAGCCGTGCGAGGCCGCTCATCTGGAGTGAAGTGCTGCACTCGCTTAGGCAGATCCTCAACCCAGAGTGAAGAGATCACTCGTTCAGGAGGCACTCACAGACATCAAAAGCTCGAGCAGGTGATTAACATCCCAGCACGCCTTCCCAGAAGAGGACTAATGTCGATCTCTTTATCTCATCGGTGTTTTCTTTTCTCCTGGCATTCTTTGATTTTCACAATGCAGGTAATTCTATGTTTGATCAGCACTCACTCAAGTTGTCTAATGAATTTCTTTATCTTTTTTATTTTTTTATTTTTTATTTATTTATTCATTTTTTTTATTCTTTATTTATTTATTCATTTTAGAGAGGAGAGAGAGAGAGACAGAGAGAGACAGAGAGGAGAGAGAGATAGGGGGGAGGAGCTGGAAGCATCAACTCCCATATGTGCCTTGACCAGGCAAGCCCAGGGTTTCGAACCGGCGACCTCAGCATTTCCAGGTCGACGCTTTATCCACTGCGCCACCACAGGTCAGGCGTCTAATGAATTTCAATCGCCAGCTTATTTAGTTCTCCAACAGGCCTTTCCTCCCCGGACATCCTAAGCGATTTCCCCAAAGTGAAATTAAACCAGCATTTCTGACTCCCACCTCACCCTCCACCCCCACCCTACCCTCCCTGCCCCGTCTGCCGGCTGTTCCCCCAGACCTTCCGGGTTTCTGTAATAATGAGGCCATGGTCAGCAGGAGGCAGAGAGGCTGATGTCATCAGACAACTCTCTAATCCTTCTGGAGCCCACAGATGACCGACCTTTCCTTATGCATAAAATCCCCTCCTACACTCGAACACTGAGGAACCCGATGAGTCCTTCATCTTGCTTCTGACAAACTGCTTTCTCACATTGTTTCTTTAGCTTTACTGTTTTTCAGGCTCCAAGTGAAAACAACTAGAACATAGCTTCTGCTTTCCCCTTCAGAGGATAAAGTATATATGAAACTAACCTTCAGATTTAATTTTCTGGGTGTTGATTGAATCACATTCATCAACGTAATGTTTCATTGGAGAGCACAGTTAGCAGACCATTGGCGCAGACCCACTCCAATAGCTACTGGGGATTAGACCCGCTCCCAGTTTCTCCACCTGCACAACTCTGCCTCACTTCCACCTCCTCCTGGCAGAAGTGTGTGTTGTTGGTACACTTGATGACTCACAGGGGGCTGAGAATCAAACCCTTTGTATATCACGCTTTCTTTCTGTCAAGCTTCTGGCTCAGAGCCAGCCTCAAAAGTACCTATCTCATAGTGGCCTTAAACAAAACACTAGAGCACCTGGATATGATAGACATCTACAGGACATTTCATCCCAAAGTGACTGAGTATACATTTTTCTCCAGTGTACATGGATCATTCTCAAGAATTGACCATATGTTGGGCCACAAAAACAACATCAGCAAATTCAGAAAAATCGAAGTTGTACCAAGCATATTTTCTGATCATAAAGCCTTGAAACTAGAATTCAACTACAAAAAGGAGGAAAAAAATCCCACAAAAATGTGGAAACTAAACAACATACTTTTAAAAAATGAATGGGTCAAAGAAGAAATAAGTGCAGAGATCAAAAGATATATACAGACTAATGAAAATGACAATACGACATATCAGAATCTATGGGATGCAGCAAAAGCAGTGATAAGAGGGAAGTTCATATCACTTCAGGCATATATGAACAAACAAGAGACAGCCCAAGTGAACCACTTAACTTCACACCTTAAGGAACTAGAAAAAGAAGAACAAAAACAACCCAAAACTAGCCGAAGAAAGGAGATAATAAAAATCAGAGCAGAAATAAATGAAATAGAGAACAGTAAAACTATAGAAAAAATTAATAGAACAAAGAGCTGGTTCTTTGAAAAGATCAATAAAATTGACAAACCCTTGGCAAGACTTACCAAGGAAAAAAGAGAAAGAATTCATATAAACAAAATCCAAAATGAAAGAGGAGAAATCACCACGGACACCGTAGATATACAAAGAATTATTGTAGAATACTATGAAAAACTTTATGCCACTAAATTCAACAATCTAGAAGAAATGGATAAATTCCTAGAACAATACAACCTTTCTAGACTGAGTCAAGAAGAAGCAGAAAGCCTAAACAGACCTATTAGTAGAGAAGAAATAGAAAAAACCATTAAACACCTCCCCAAAAATAAAAGTCCAGGACCTGACGGCTATACCAGCGAATTTTATCAAACATTCAAAGAAGACTTGGTTCCTATTCTACTGAAAGTCTTCCAAAAAATTGAAGAAGAAGCAATACTTCCAAATACATTTTATGAGGCCAACATAACCCTCATACCAAAACCAGGCAAGGATGGCACAAAAAAAGAAAACTACAGACCAATATCTCTAATGAATACAGATGCTAAAATACTAAACAAAATACTAGCAAATTGAATACAACAACATATTAAAAAAATAATACATCACGATCAAGTGGGATTCATCCCAGAATCTCAAGGATGGTTCAACATACGTAAAACGGTTAACATAATACACCATATCAACAAAACAAAGAACAAAAACCACATGATCTTATCAATAGACGCAGAAAAGGCTTTCGATAAAATACAACACAATTTTATGTTTAAGACTCTCAACAAAATGGGTATAGAAGGAAAATATCTCAACATGATAAAGGCCATATATGATAAACCATCAGCTAACATCATATTAAATGGCACTAAACTGAAGGCTTTCCCCCTTAAATCAGGAACAAGACAGGGTTGTCCACTCTCTCCACTCTTATTTAATGTGGTACTAGAGGTTCTAGCCAGAGCAATCAGACAAGACAAAGAAATAAAAGGCATCCATATCGGAAAAGAAGAAGTAAAGGTATCACTTTTTGCAGATGATATGATCCTATACATCGAAAACCCCAAAGAATCCACAAAAAGACTACTAGAAACAATAAGCCAATACAGTAAGGTCGCAGGATACAAAATTAACATACAGAAGTCAATAGCCTTTCTATATGCCAACAATGAAACAACTGAGAAGGAACTCAAAAGAATAATCCCCTTCACGATTGCAACGAAAAAAATAAAATACTTAGGAATAAACATAACAAAGAATGTAAAGGACTTATATAATGAAAACTATAAACCATTGTTAAGAGAAATTGATAAAGATATAATAAGATGGAAGAATATTCCTTGTTCTTGGTTAGGAAGAATAAATATAATCAAGATGGCTATATTACCCAAAGCAATATACAAATTTAATGCAATTCCCATCAAAATTCCAATGACATTTTTTAAAGAAATAGAGCAAAAAATCATCAGATTTATATGGAACTATAAAAAACCCCGAATAGCCAAAGCAATCCTAAAGAAAAAGAATGAAGCTGGGGGCATTACAATACCTGACTTCAAACTCTATTATAGGGCCACGACAATCAAAACAGCATGGTATTGGCAGAAAAATAGATACTCAGACCAATGGAACAGAATAGAAAGTCCAGAAATAAAACCACATATATATAGTCAAATAATTTTTGATAAAGGGGCCAAGAACATACAATGGAGAAAAGAAAGCCTCTTCAATAAATGGTGCTGGGAAAACTGGAAAGCCACATGCAAAAGAATGAAACTGGACTACAGTTTGTCCCCCTGTACTAAAATTAACTCAAAATGGATCAAAGATCTAAACATAAAACCTGAAACAATAAAGTACATAGAAGAAGACATAGGTATTCAACTCATGGACCTGGGTTTTAAAGAGCATTTTATGAATTTGACTCCAATGGCAAGAGAAGTGAAGGCAAAAATTAATGAATGGGACTACATCAGACTAAGAAGTTTTTGCTCAGCAAGAGAAACTGATAACAAAATAAACAGAAAGCCAACTAAATGGGAAATGATATTTTCAAACAACAGCTCAGATAAGGGCCTAATATCCAAAATATACAAAGAACTCATAAAACTCAACAACAAACAAACAAACAATCCAATAAAAAAATGGGAAGAGGACATGAACAGACACTTCTCCCAGGAGGAAGTACAAATGGCCAACAGATATGTGAAAAGATGCTCATCTTCTTTAGTTATTAGAGAAATGCAAATCAAAACTGCAATGAGATACCACCTCACACCTGTTAGATTAGCTATTATTAACAAGACAGGTAATAGCAAATGTTGGAGAGGCTATGGAGAAAAAGGAACCCTCATACACTGTTGGTGGGAATGTAAAGTAGTACAACCATTATGGAAGAAAGTATGGTGGTTCCTCAAAAAACTGAAAATAGAACTACCTTATGACCCAGCAATCCCTCTACTGGGTATATACCCCAAAAACTCAGAAACATTGATACGTAAAGACACATGCAGCCCCATGTTCATTGCAGCATTGTTCACAGTGGCCAGGACATGGAAACAACCAAAAAGCCCGTCAATAGACGACTGGATAAAGAAGACGTGGCACATATACACTATGGAATACTACTCAGCCATAAGAAATGATAACATCGGATCATTTACAGCAAAATGGTGGGATCTTGATAACATTATACGAAGTGAAATAAGTAAATCAGAAAAAAACAGGAACTGCATTATTCCATACGTAGGTGGGACATAAAAGTGAAACTAAGAGACATTGATAAGAGTGTGGTAGTTACGGGGGGAGGGGGGAGAGGGAAAGGGGGAGGGGGAGGGGCACAAAGAAAACTAGATAGAAGGTGACAGAGGACAATCTGACTTTGGGTGATGGGTATGCAACATAATTGAAAGACAAGATAACCTGGACTTGTTGATCTTTGAATATATGTAACCTGATTTATTGATGTCGCCCCATTAAAAAAATAAAATTATAATTAAAAAAAAAAAGTACCTATCTCTTGTGTTAAATGCTCTTTCCAAACCATTAAAAATATTTTTGCCTTCTATTCAGGCCTTTGTTTTACTGAATTCAAGATTTCTCGTTAAACAAATACATTGCTTACTCATCTGTAAATCCATCCATAAGAGAAACTCAATATAACAAACCCATCATCTTTCCCTATAAGTCCGTTCTTCCTCTCATATTCTTTGCTAATTTGAGGACACTGCTATTCCTCCAGTCCAAGGATTGGCAAGTTCTTTCTGTACAGGGCCAGATAATAAATATTTTGGGTCTTCAGGCCATACGGTCTTTGTCACAACTACTCAGTTCTGCTGTAATAATGTGGAAGCAGCCATAAACAATACATAAACGAATAGGTATGGCAGCATTATATTATATTATAAAAACGGGTGGCTGGGCAGATTTGTCCCTAGGGTTATAATTTGTCAACCCTTTTGACCAAGAAACTGGAAATTGCCATGTTTCCTTCTCTCTTTACCCCATAAACCCAATAGATAGATAAATCTGCAATCTTACCTCCTAAACATTGCTGAAATCTGCTCTTCTTCACCATCTTTCAGTTCTTACTTTAAAAAAAGTCGCACAATTATAGAAGACGCAGAAAAAGACAATGGATCACCAACTGATGATCAAAGAAAATTGCTCATGCATCAAAAGATTGGAAAATAAACTTATGCTCACTGTATTTCATCAATCTAAGATACCACTGATTTTAAGATGTACATTCTTTTATGCATAACGCTAAGAAAGAAAAAATACAGCCAAAAACTATAACCACAGGTTTTTTTATCACGTCAAATTTTAATTTTATACTCCTTGAAAAAAAATCTGTTAGACATAGAAGACACTGATTGCAGCCTATCAGTTTTGTGTGCACATTAAATATGCACGAACATGCAAAATACATTGGTTAGTGTATTCCTAAAACTTCTCAACGTTCAGAGTCCAACTCACATCATTTTCCTTCTACAGACATGGAAGTCTGTATCTTTCGACTCAGTTTCTTCTCCTATGCCATGGGGGTGCTCCACGTTTGTTTCCAAAAATTTTCCCCAACCCCTGACATCTACTCAGCAGGTTTTAATGTCATTTTTTAAAATTATTTTACTAGAAGATGTCAAGGCAATATTTGTTAGCAATAGCCATGACTTACATTTCTTCCTCAGAGTCCTTAAATTTGTTGTGGCTTAAAACACTGGGGATCTGCGGTTGTCCCATCATGTTACCAGAAATAGCAAACAAACGAGCTCATACTGGCGATGGCAACTACAGCTGGAATTTCGCCTGGCAGACAGTGGTACAAAACAATGCCAATGTCAGAGCTGTTAATGTAAAAAATGTGCATTTTAGCATCCATGAAATATGCTATAAGTTAGAACAAATGTTTATGGCATACATATAACATTTTTTTATGATCCCCCACTTCAACCAATTTTTTTATTAACCACCTGTCATTGTTACCTATAAAATAATAAGATTTCCTCTGATGTCCATGCCAAACAGTAATTCGATGAGATCAGTCTCTATCGGAGGTGAGGGTTAGGGTTTAAATGCCTCTCTTCATATAACTATGTCATTAGCAGTTAGACTGTCTCCATGGCACTACCTTTGGCAATTAAAAAAAAAAGAAATTCGTTTTTTACCCCCAAACTCCTCCCAACCGGCTTGAACAATTCTTACTCCCTTACTGATTTAGCTTGAAAAGACTCAACCACGGTGGCTAAATGAGCATTAAGATTCTCAGGCCAAATTCTTCTAGCCCAAAGGCTATACCTCAAATTAGTGAAGGCTTATAGGACCCACAAGATACCAAAGGAAAGAGCTAATTTTCACAGGAAAAGCCCTCTGACCCTGAGAGGTTGGAAAACATTCTTCTAGATTCATTCACCTTAAAGGAAAAGCGTCCGGGTTTCTTCAGGACGGCTCCCGATCAGAAACTTGGGCTGGCTCCAACTTACTCCTAGAATGGGTTGCTAGTTCAGCTACTGAACAGAAACAAAGCCATTTATATTAGAGCTAGAAGGGACCTCAAAGAGCCATATCCCTGAAGCTCCATCTAGGAGGACCAGAGGGAAGTAAAGAGGAGTAGCCACTGGGTCCACGCTTGGGCCAGGGCGAAGGGTCCAGATTCTTAACCCACCATTCTACCCCCACACCTTGGGACCCTTCATAGCAAAATCCCAAATCCTTCAGGCAGACGCTACCTCATAAGACAATTATATTTAATGTTTATTTTATTGACTTTAGAGAGAGGAAGAGAGAGAGCAGGAGAGAGACAGGAACATCCATTTCTGTATGTGCCCTGACTGAGGATCGAACCAGCAACCTTTGCATTTCGGGACAATGCTCTAACCAACCAAGCTATCTGGCCAGGGCAGAAGATAACTTTTTTTATATTATTAAAATAAAATAGGCCCTGGCCGATTGGCTCAGCGGTAGAGCGTCGGCCTGGCGTGCGGGGGACCCGGGTTCGATTCCCAGCCAGGGCACATAGGAGAAGTGCCCATTTGCTTCTCCACCCCCCCCCCCTTCCTCTCTGTCTCTCTCTTCCCCTCCCGCAGCCAAGGTTCCATTGGAGCAAAGATGGCCCGGGTGCTAGGGATGGCTCCTTGGCCTCTGCCCCAGGCGCTAGAGTGGCTCTGGTCGTGGCAGAGCGAAGCCCCGGAGTGGCAGAGCATCGCCCCCTGGTGGGCAGAGCATCGCCCCTGGTGGGCGTGCCAGGTGGATCCCGGTCCGGCGCATGCGGAAGTCTGTCTGACTCTCTCTCCCCGTTTCCAGCTTCAGAAAAATACAACAAAAAATAAATAAATAAAATAAAATAAAATGTCACACACTTCAAATGCTAGAATGGGAAATATTCTTTAATTCCTTTTTGAAATGTGGGTGAGCTTGGTGCTGCCAAACATTTCGTAAGACCTCTTCTTTCAGGCTGAAATGGACTTTATTAAAGCACTTTAAAGAAACGCTATTGTTTGATTCTCTTTGTTTCTAAAGTACACTGCTGAGGTTTTCAAAGGAAAGGCGGCACAGCTAGAACGAGGCCCGGATGAAGCAACAGAGCTTCCAATTCTAAACCTCAGCTCCTGAAGAAAACACGACAGTTTCAGCGTGAGCCCATGGCACCTTTTCCTGCAGGCGCCTGTATAATCCTGAGCCGAGTGGCGCTTGTGTGCCCAGGAGACTCGCCAGCAGGTGTAAAGCGATGGGGGAGCCAGAGGGAAGAGGAAGGCGGGGCCCCCTCTCCCTGTCTTACTTCAGCTGTAAATTTTCCGGGCTCTACGGCCGTGAGAATTGATTTATTTTTCATTTAATACAGATTTATTCTGTGAAGCTTTGAACATTCACTGACTCAGAATGGCGAATTTTCAGTTTAGCAAAGCAAACGCTCAATAAATATTATTGGATATGAAATTTGTTAATCTGCACTTCCCCTGTTTGGAGATAACCATATTTTCTGCTGCCCCATTTGACAGATTTCCAACCTCTAGCATTTCAATGTTAATCCGAAATGATAAGTGATCAAGGCTCATAACCTATTTTCTTTCCAGACAAGACTGACATTTAAAAAAAAAAAATCACATTCTTAATATCGCCCAAAGAACGAGTCAGGAATCCCTGGGGTATCTAATCAGATCTATTATGCTAACTATGAAGACACTCCTGCCCCCAAGCCCTCAAGAAAAGATCTTAAGGAAGTAGAAATTAAATTGCCAAGTCTAATGGATTCCCTGTGTGACTAAACCATTGTATTATTTCTCATGTTTGAGGAGATACACAAATTTCATGGCCAGGCCCACTGCCGGCTTCGATACTGCCGCTTTAACAGCTGTTGCCTTGCCCCCGTGTCTCAGGTCAGGTTCATCGATGGTGGAGCCCAGCAGTCCTTACTCCAGTGGGCTGAACGCATGAAAGGCTTTTCTGTTGACATTATTTTGATGCTTCCAGGAGACCCCTCCCCACCCTGTCCCAGGGAAGGTTCTGCCTCCTCTCCGTGGTGGGAGGTGGAGGCAATTAAAGCAAGGGGGTAGATGAAAGGGCTTTCATCTGAGAGTCTGAATAGCATAGGATGGCTCAGGTCACCCAGCTGTACCAGAGAGAGCCAGCCCCTCGTGGCTTCCAACCCTCACCTTTATCTTCAACCATTTGCTTCTCCTCAGTCCCCATTTTTTTAATACAAACTCCACAGAGAAAACTAAATTAACCATCTGAAATCCTTTTGGGGAAAGGGTGACATAAACACATCCAACAAAGAATAATAACAAACTTTTGACCATCCTTCTTTCTTTTCTGGTATTCTAACACTGAGCAGCCTGGCCTTCTGACAGCAACCTCAGTAACAAAATCTAAAATAGCCCGCCAGGCTGCAGGTATAATGCATCTTTCTTTACCCTCGACTCCACTGACTACCCTTTATATGGTTTAAATTATGTGCATATAAAATTTACATGATCTATTATTATATGTATTTAAAATTATATTATATACCATAATTTAATATATAGTTATATATAGTATAAATTATATTTTTTTAATATATTAAGTTATATAATATATAAATATATATTTCTAAACAAGAACATATATGTCTTTCTGTTTAGAAATTATCACTTAAAATATAATGAATAATGAAACAAATATAAGCCATGCTAGTGCATAATCTATTTATATACATAATCTGAATAGTACAACGTGGAATTTCACTCTTTAATCTGAGTTATAAATAAGATTATGTTTCTCAGCTCTATAGCGGACCTCTTTATCTGAACTCAGATGGGGACCATATCTTCTCTTTCTTTTTTATGAATCCAACACTTAGTGAACACTAAAAATAATGTGAAGCCTGAAGTTTAAAATAAGCTCCTCTGGAAGTCCTTTGCTCCGATCATTTTTACTGGTTTCTATCTAATTACTTCCAGCTCAGTTTTAGTTATGTTTAGGTAGGAGCTTCACTCCACCCCCCCAAAAGAAGGATATCTACCTATTAGAGAAAGAAATCAGAAAACACTGTGACTACATCTCACGTGCACTTTTTCCATCAAGCTGTCATTTGAAATGGAAAAGGAAAGGAAAAAGATGGCTATGCATTGAAAATGAGGCGCATGGCCGCCTGGGAGGGCTCCGCCCCCTGGCGATGCAGAGGTCATCAGAAGGCAGGAAGCCCATCCACAGAGCCGGGAGCACCAGCCTGCACACTCATGGCCGGCTGCAGTGAGTACGCCCTGACCGCAGCCCCGTGCCCATGAGCAAGGAAGGGGCACCAGGTGGAGAACTTGGGAGCAGAAGAGAAGTGAGAACTTCCAAGCTTCCATACACGCACTCATATGAAGGATTAAGAGAATAGCGGGAAACGTGGAAAGCGCTCCCGACTCAATCCAGTCGCCGAGGACCTAGTCTTCCCTCCAGCACTGCGTGGGTGCTCTAGTGCCACCTGTCCTAGTCTGCTCGGGCTGCCTAACACAGTATCACAGGGTGCCTTAAACAGCAGACATGTATCTTCTCACGGTTCTGGAGGCGGCGAGGCCAGGATCCCGGTGCCAGCAGGTGCTGGTGAGAACTCTCTTCCTGAACTGCAGAAGGCCGCCTCCTCCCCGTGTCCTCAGTGGCCTGTCCTCAGTGTGCAAGGGGAGGGAGGAAGAACGAGGAGGGAGAGGGAATGAGAGACTGAGGGCCCCCTGGGGGTTTTTCTTATAAAGGCATGTACCCCATCACAACAAGGCCCCACCCCGATGACCCCATCTAATGGTAAACAGCTCCTGAAGGCTCCATCTCCAAACATCATCCCAGTAGGGGTCAGAGCCTCAACATCTGTATTTGGGAGGGGACACAAACATTCAGTCCATTCCACACTTATACACCATAAAACAGTCAGCCACAAAGACTCAGCACCGTGCAACAACAAATGTTTATTTCTCACCCATCTATGGGGTTCACTGATGTCCTCTGGACTCACTTTTGTATTTGGAGTCCAACAGGGGGGTTCCCTAGTCTAGAGGCGATCACCCGGGCAGATCTGCGGCCCGTGTCTCTCTCCTGCAGCAGGCTGGCCTGGCCCTGTGCGCATGGTGGCCGCAGAGGAGCCAGAGAGAGAACAAGCCTTTCCCAACAGACAGTTGTGGTACACTGCGACCGTCACCATCAGCCAAAGCCAGATGATGTGTCTGACCCAGAGGGAGCTTGGAGGGCACTATCAAGTTGCACTCCCTGGTGCAGCGCAGAGAGGTTTGAGACCTGGGGTCACCCTTTGATCCCCCACCAGCCTCCAGTAATTGCTCAGATTGCCTCACTTCCCCACGTGGGTTTCCCTTCCCTCCTCTGAGGGGCACCAGAAAATGTATGCATGACCCTTTCCCGCTCTGTTATTCTGTGATAATTGTCTCAATATAATGTCTCATGTATAATTTCATCTTACTGAAGATGAAATAGTTAAATAGTGTTTTAAGCAATATTTTGACATATCAGGGTGGGGGATGATTTTAGGTCTATAGTGCTCAAATCACAACTTTCTGAAAGAGTTACCCAGAAAGCACTGCTGCCTGGCGTCCGTCTCTCCTCCGCTCTCCTCGTGGAGTTTTTCTCCGAAAAGGGCTGGGGGCTGGCTCGGGCGGAGGCGCGGCCAGTCGGGCCTGTTTGTAGCCAACTCCAGTTTGCGTGAAAAAGATAACACCACATCCTGAAAAGTTACAAGGTGCCGGGAAAGAGAAAGACAAAAGCGCTACTGTACAGACATCCTGACGAATAAAAAAAACTAGATGGGGATTTAAACAGAAAATCTAGGACTATGAGTTTGTGAGTTGTCAGGATAATTGAGAACAGGCAATTTCCTAAGTGATAATGAACTAATGTGGAAGAAATGTATTTTTTTTTCCAGCACTGGAAACAGGTTGGACCAAAATATCAAACTTAGGGAGACCCCAGAGAGACAGTCTGACACGCGTGTTCTGGGACTGAGACCCGAGCCTGCAACGCCGAGCACACAAATGCCGTCTTTCCATGGTCATCTCCCCGCGGAGAGGAGAGCCCACAGTCCACTCCGGGTGTCATGGCCAGCCGGCTTTCCCGCGGGGCCGTGGTGGCACGGCGCGGGCAAACGCTTGTCCTAGTGCAGCCGAAGGTGTGGAGTTCTGTCACCAGGCACGCTGCGCCCCCCGGCTCCTTCCTGAGTCTCCTGAGGTGTGAGTCCACTGAGATAGCCTCCAGCAGACCTTGTCACCTGCCGTTTCTCCTTCTGTCAAACAGCCATTCAAGTCAGGCCAGCTGAGGGCAGGCGGTTTGGGCTGGAAACCCCAGCCTGGACTCTGCATTCTCTCCATGTCAGGGGCTGTGCTAGCCTCCCGCTCACATCCTGGGAGTGCCAGCAACCCCAGCTCAGGCAGCGGCCTGGGAGCACTCAGGGCAGAAGCCCAGCCACGAGGAAAAGGGGAAACAAAGACTGGCGGTGATCGGAGGGCATTCTCGGGCCACTTGGGAAGGACCTGGTGAGTCCTGGTCCCTGTCCCCCCCCCGCGAGGTGGGGAGATCCTTGCCCGTTCCCACCCAGCCCCCCACACGCTCAGTCAGGACGAGGCACGCGCCCTGACCCCGATGTGGAACTCCACACGCAGCCCACATGGTGACTTAGAGATGCCCGTGAGCAGGAGCTGTCACACTTGTCACTAACACTAGTGACCCGGTGAGCTCCTCCGGACGTGTGGTAACTGTGGCTATGTCAACAGGGTAAGTGCTTCACAAGAGGAGAGTGAGAGAGACTCGAGCAAGTCTAGGGCCAGGAGATAAAGCAGCCACCACCATAAAATCTTTTCCCATTGAACTAGGACATGAAGTTAAACTTCAAATAACTGATCAGCTGACACGCAGTTTGATTCCACACCTGGATTTCTGAGTAAAACTATGAGGGAACAAGGGTCTTGTTCAAAAAAAAAAAAAGCAAATGAAGCTGCTTGATGTCATGTTCATTTGGGGCCATTTTTGCTCATCTATTTGATTAATAAACAGATTATTTTTTAAAAGATGGAATTTAGAGACCACCTTCCAGCCGTATCAGAAAATCACCCTAACCGCCTGACTGGTAGTGACACCGAGGATAGAGTATCACCCCATGTGCCAAGGTTGCGGTTTAAGTCCAGGGTCACCAGCTCAAGCCCGGGATCACCAAAGTAGTTTGAGTCCGAGGCTGCAGGTTCAATCCCCAGCTGGGATGCACTGGATACATGGAAAAATGAGTTGATGTTTTCTTTCTCTCGCTCTCTCTTTCTCTCTCTCTCTTCCTCTATGTTGGAAGGAAGGAAGGAAGGGAGGGAGGGAGGGAGGGAGGGAGGAAGGAAGGAAGGAAGGAAGGAAGGAAGGAAGGAAGGAAGGAAGGAAGGAGAAAAGAAAGAAAGAAAGAAAGAAAGAAAGAAAGAAAGAAAGAAAGAAAGAAAGAAAGAAAGAAAGAAAGAAAGAAGGAAAGAAAGAAAGAAAAAGAACGGGAAAGAAAGAAAGAAAGAAAGAAAGAAAGAAAGAAAGAAAGAAAGAAAGAAAAGAAAGGAAGAAAGAAAGAAAGAAAAGCACCCTAACCTATAGAAAAACACAGCACAGAAGGGAAAGAAAACAGGACATGGTAGATGCAGGAGGACCCTGGCTCAGAATGCAATAACGTCCGCCCCTCCTCCCACTTTGCACCTTCGCCCCCCTTTCTGCTTCTGCCTCTCGCTCTCACTCAGTGTGTTCTATCTGCAGATAAACACTAAACTGAATGCTACAAAATAGGCTACTTTTATACTAAAAGGAAACCAATAAAAGTGGAAAACATAAAAGCCGGTGCTTATAGATTTTTATTATGACTCTTTGCGCCAGGCTTCACAAAAGCTCTCTGATGTGGGGAGAACTGTACACCCAATGTATCTTGCAGGAGGAGACAAGATGTCAGAAAGCAAAACTGTGTCTGTGCACAGAGACAGTCCTAGCCAAAAGCAAAACCCTGCCTGTCCCAGGAACCAGGTCCACACTCTACCCTTCTCATCACCGTGTGCTTTGGGACAGCTTACTTTATGTTCATCTTCTTGATGACTTTAGGTACGAATGAGATGGTCCCCACAAACTGCACCTTTCTATGAATCTTCCATGAAAGCACTTTTTTTCCCCCCATAAACAGCAGTGATCTGATGTTCATAGAGATTGATGAAGGGCCCTGGGCATCAGACAGATGGTCATTGTGACAATAAATAATTGTAATGCTTTTCATTCCCTTGACCTCAACAATTCCAGGGTCTCAAAACACAGCACGGCCCCTTAGAATTATTGAGAAGAAAGGGACCTTGGAAAAGGGTATCTCATTCATTCTTCTAACTTCTCACCCAGAGCTCAGACTAACCAAAACTCTCCCATCAGCACTGACTGCAGTGGGGACTGCTGTGCTCCTGCGCGGATACAAGGCAGCCGTGAGTTATAGGGCAGTGGTCCCCAGCCCCCGGGTCGCGGACCGGTACCGGTCCGTGGGCCATTTGGTACCAGTCTGCAGAGAAAGAATAAATAACTTACATTATTTCCATTTTATTTATATTTAAGTCTGAACGATGTTTTATTTTTTTTTAAATGACCAGATTTCCTCTGTTACATTGTCTAAGACTCACTCTTGATGCTTGTCTCGGTCACGTGATACATTTATCCGTCCCACCCTAAAGGCCGGTCCATGAAAATATTTTCTGACATTAAACCAGTCTGTGGAGCCCTGGCCGGTTGGCTCAGCGGTAGAGCGTCAGCCTGGCGTGCGGGGGACCCGGGTTCGATTCCCGGCCAGGGCACATAGGAGAAGCGCCCATTTGCTTCTCCACCCCCCCTCCTTCCTCTCTGTCTCTCTCTTCCCCTCCCGCAGCCAAGGCTCCATTGGAGCAAAGATGGCCTGGGCGCTGGGGATGGCTCCTTGGCCTCTGCCCCAGGCGCTAGAGTGGTTCTGGTCGCGACAGAGCAACACCCCGGAGGGGCAGAGCATCGCCCCCTGGTGGGCGTGCCGGGTGGATCCCAGTCGGGTGCATGCGGGAGTCTGTCTGACTGTCTCTCCCCGTTTCCAGCTTCAGAAAAATACAAAAAAAAAAAAAAAAAAAAAAACAGTCTGTGGCCCAAAAAAGTTTGGGGACCACTGTTATAGGGCACGCTTCCCCCAGGGGGATCAAAGTTTCCGGGCCCAAGGGCAGTAAACACGGCAAGTTAACTCCAGAGCCTTCCTCATGAGATGGAGAAGCCTCGGCCCAGGGCAGGCTGGGCGGTGCCCAAGGCAGCAGTGGCCCCCAGAGGAGCAGCCCAGAGGGAAACGGCCATCTGGCCACTCGGAGAAGCAGGCGGCAGAGACCCGGCCAGGACACGCACCACGCCGACACAGCCCCAGCGGAACACGCTGCCCTGTTCTTTCCTAAAATACACGATTTAAATGACATGCTTCTTAGAAGCCAAGCTAGGCTTCTCACGTGTGGGTTCTTCTTCATGGGCTGTTAATCGGACACGAAGAAGAGACGCGGTGTGAGACGACATACATCACCCAACTCCCTCCACCTCCCGGCTGCCACGACACTTCAGGAACCGCTGGTCTTGACAGACCTGGGTGGAGACAGACAGCGGACTGCAGCGGACCGAGTCCTGCTGGTGGGCAACAAGGGCAGAGTGAGTGAAGAGAGGAAAGGAAGATGTGCTTTCAGTTACCCTGGTCTTTTCATTTCCCGTCCCCGAGACCCAGTGGGAGGGCCGTGTCTGCAAACCAGGCGTCAGGGTGCTGATGTTTCCTCTCCCCCATTTCACAGGGTTCGAGGCTCCCTCCCTCTTCGTGGGTCCCACAGTCTCAAGTATTCCAGCTGGACCACGTGGGGGTCTCCCGTTTTCTGTCCTGGGCTCTCGCCCTTCTTCAGGGGCCCCATCGCTCCTGAATCCCTGTGTATCTTAATGCTCATCCCCTTTGAAAAAGATGGTGTTGTCTTTGACTAAAAAGGCAGAAACTGTTCCACACCCATAACATCTATAAGAATATCTTTGCTTTTAAGATCCAAATGAAAAAGGGAGAAGTGTACCAGGTCCTTCGGGCTTTCTCTCCAGTGCCCAAAATGAGCAGCCTGAATTGAAGGCGTTCTTGTTTTTTTTTATTTTAAGACTTCTTTATTGAATTGAGAGAGAAAGAAAGGAGTGGGGGGTAGGGGGTGGCGGGAAGCAGCCTCTTGCTTCTGGGATGTGCCTTGACCAGGCAAGGGGGGGGGGGGCTCCAACCAGGGACCTCAGCATTCCAGATCGACGCTTTGAAGGCGTTTTAAAATTCGACATTTATTAATGTACTTTTTCAAATTAAAAAAAAAATGTAGTTGTTGTGCTATCAGAAAATTGTCCTTGAAACAACAAATGCCAGCAAATAAATAGTGACAGCTGACAAATCATTAAGAAAAAAATGAAGCACTTTTTTATAAGGGTCCTGTTCCTGGCTCAATTATCTTGTCCTAAATAAATCCAGAGTCAGAAATGAATCCAAGCATCATTAAGACAAGATAGACTAACGCCCAAAGTGTTCTGAAAATACGACTGTTCCTCAAAGGCACGGGTCTACTCTGCTGGTCAAGCAGCGTAAATCTCCCACGGGGAAAATCAAGGACCATAACATGACAGTGCTCTGCCATCTGGTGGACAAAAGTAGAATGACCCAAACTGCTCTGCCAAGACTGAAAAATACACATTACAGTAATCATGAACAAAACAGTTTCCTCAAGTCCGCTACAAATGAGCAGTGAAAGTTAGGATCCTAAAAATAATAACAATTTTAAAGACTCTCTGTGAGTCTCACAAGTATCAATGAAAGGCTGTTAAACTGCTTGCTTAGATGAGCCTGGTTACCAAAATTATAGACAGGAAAACAGGGGTTAAGTCCAAGACACGGCCCCCACTCAGACCCCCCCACGGGTGGATCTGAGCTGAAAAGCCGAGTGTGGATGTGGGCGTGTGCACCACGGGGAGGGGGACACGACAGGGGGGGGGAGGGTGGATAGCGCCTCAGGATCCCCCAACGGAGCCGTGCTGAGGCGGGGTTAGGGCCCCACCCCCCACCCTACTTCCTTCTGGAGCTCTTCCCACTCCTCTCTCCTCCCTCAACATATATATAATATATAACATAGGTCTCTCTCTCTCTCTCTCTCTCTCTCTCTCCCTCTCATTCTCTATTTGACTCTATATCTTTATTCTAGGAAACAAAATTCCATCATTTCTCCCTGCAAATGGGGGTAGGTGGGGCCTGTCTCCCTCCCAGCAGCCTCCAGGGAGCCCAGAGGAGAGAACATGAGAGGTGGCAGTGGAGATGGAATGGGGTGATGGGCAACAGGCCATCAGGGGACCCACCTTCACTGAGCCAGGGCAGGGTTCTTGGGCTGCCACCACCAGAACCAAGCAGTTCCTGGGGGCCTGGGCACCCTGGCCCTCCCTGGGCAGAGCCGTCGGGCATCGGAGGCTGCGGGAGCACCGGGGCACTCTGCTCTGGGGGAGCCCCTTCGGTCGTATGTATACACTGACCGTCGTCTGTGCCATGCGCGTCCCTGCTGGAGGTCAAACAGGGAAACGTGCAGCTCACTTTGGTGATACAATCACAAGATGGGCAAGGGAGCCTGGGACACTCTGAGAGCCTCTGTGAATGCATTTAAACAGTGTGGGTGGCCTGATCACCTCCCAGAAGCTGGGCTATGAAACATCAGTCCCAGAGGCCACTGACAAGACCAGGGGCAGAACTGAGAAGCTGACATCGCCCTCCCTTCCCTTTCTCTAACGCACCTTTCGTTTCTTCCTCTTCAGTGATTCACAATGTCCTTTAGCACAGGACAGCCTCGGAGCTGTCCGACAGGGAAGTCCTTTCCCTTTGCTTAACTCTCCTAAATGTTTTGGACTTTTTTTTTTTTTTGTATTTTCTGAGGTTGGAAAGGGGAGGCAGTCAGACAGACTCCCGCATGCGCCCGACTGGGATCCACCCGGCACGCCCACCAGGAGGTGATGCTCTGCCCATCTGAGGCGTTGCTCTGTTGCAACCAGAGCCATTCTAGCGCCTGAGCCAGAGGTCATAGAGCCATCCTCAATGCCTGGGCCAACTTTGCTCCAATGGAGCCTTGGCTGCGGGAGGGGAAGAGAGAGACAGAGAGGAAGGAGAGGGGGAGGGGTGGAGAAGCAGATGGGCGCTTCTCCTGTGTGCCCTGTCCGGGAATCAAACCCAGGACTCCTGCACGCCAGGCCGACGCTCTACCACTGAGCCAACTGGCCAGGGCCTGTGTTGGACTTCTAAATAAGGATTTGTTTGTTCTTTGGTTAGACTTTTGTCCTTGGGTCTTTTTTTTTTAATTGTTGTTATTTTCAATATTACCAAAAGAATTGGAGAAACACCAGTCTAAACAGAGTTTCAACTCTGCTGCTAGTTAAGCAATATTTTGGAAAGCTCTGCACACCTTATTTTCTTCAGATATAAACTAAGAGCAAAAAAAGAAGAAGACAGGAACAGTATTGTCCTTCAGCCATCTCTCAGCTCTGCCGCTGTTTCCCACAGGCGAGCAGCTTCCAATAGTTCCATTCTGTGTTATCAAAGTATCAAAGGCCATGAGTCTGTCACACCCCCTCAAAACAGCCAGCTGACAACACACATTTGCTACCTTCCTTTTCCCATGCCCAACTAGGCTGGGAAGGAATGATAAAAGGGTATTAACATAAAAGGAAAAAAGAATAAGAAAGGAAACAGCCAGAGATATGCAATTTCAAAAAAAATGAGAAATGGATGGTGAAATAGCAACTGGCTTAACAGAATGAGCAATGTCACAACGTGCAGTAGATCGTCCTTCCCAAAGGTGGCCACATACTTCCTCCTATCCTATGTGTTCTTCTTTTTCAAAATTTTATTAAATTTGTTAGGGTGACACTGGTTACCAAAATTATATAGGTTTCAAGTGTACAATTCTAGAATATATTATCTATATATTGCAGTGTTGTTCACCATCCAAAGTCAAGTCTCCTTCCTTCACCATATACTGACCCCTTTTATCCTTTTTTACCTTTCCTCCACCCCTTTCCCTTCTAGTAGCCACCAGACTGTTGTCTGTGTCTACGAGTTTTGGTTTCTGTTTGTCTGTTCATTCATTTATTGCTTTCAGTTTATACCCCCCATATGAGTGAAATCATATGGCTCTTCTTCTTACCACACTCTTCCATCAAGAAGTGTAGTCTAATTCCCCTCCTTTTTAATCTGGGCAGCCTTAATGACTTTTCTGTAACCAACACAAGTCTTGAAGCTCTGCCTTGGTCTCTTAGAAAGCTCACTCTCAGGATATTCTTTTCTGGATCCTAGACACGATGCTGTGAGGAAGCCCAAGCCACACAAAGTGTCTATGTGTAGGCACTTTGCTCCACAAGCCCAGCTGAGCCCAGCCTTTGAGTCATCCCAGCCTAGATAGCAAACAGGAGAATAAAGAAGCCTTAGCCATGCCTGACCAAGTGGTGATGCAGTGGATAGAGCGTTGGCCTGGGATAGAGGTCCCTGGTTTGAAACCCCCAAGATCACCGGCTTGAGTGCAGGCTCATCACTTTGAGTGTGGGGTCATAGGCTTAAGTGTGGGATCATCGACATGATCCCAAGGTCGCTGGCTTGAGCAAGGGGTCACTGGCTCAGCTGAAGACCCCCCCCCAGTCAAGGCTCATATGAGAAGCAATAAATGAACAACTAAAGTGCCACAACTATGAGTTCTACCAGTTGATGCTTTTCATTTCTCTCCCTCTGTCTCTCTCTCTCTCTCAAAAAATAAAAAGAAGAAGCCTTAGACCAGCGGTTCTCAACCTGTGGGTCGCGACCCCGGTGGGGTCGCCTAAAGCCATCAGAAAATACATAATGCATATCAGGTATTTACATTTCGAATCATAACTGTAGCAAAATTACAGTTATGAAGTAGCCACCAAAATTATTTTTTGGTTTGGGGTCACTGCAACATGAGGAACTGTATTGCGGGGTCACGGCATTAGAAAGGTTGGGAACCACTGCCTTAGACAGAGAATGCTAGTCTATCTAAAACACACTTTTACCCTGCTTTGTTTTATTCATAACCATAATGTAGTTCCTTTGTTTATTCTTCTCCCTTGCTGGAACATAATCTTCATAAGGTCAAGGGACTTTATTTTATTAACCACTGTGTTCCCATGACCTAGAACAATACCTGGCACATAAAAGGCACTCGATAAATATTTGATGAATAAGTAAATGAAGAGAACAATCAGAAAAAAAAGAAAATAGGAAAAATGCAATCAATGCAATAAACCGAAAAAAGCTTCAGTGAAGTATTAATTGATACCCTCTGAGAGGTGTATAACATCCACATAAAAAGGGTTGGAAGCTATTGCGGGAGTGGGACAGAAAAGAACAAATAGGGAATAAGAAAGAGCTTTCACAAAGTAAAAATAGGGTAGTTGGAATAAAACAGTCAATAGAAGGCTTATTTGAGAAAGCTAACGCAATCTTCCAGGAAGCTGAGCGAAAAGAAAATGAGATGAAAAATAGAGATGAGGGAATGAGGGAAGCAATTGAGGCGGGCTCATGTCTAATACAAGTTCCAGAAAATAAGAACAGAGAAAATGGAACACAGCTAACAGCCAGGGGAAACCACAGGCGGCCGTGTGTGCACGCAGCGAGGGACCACCCCCCAGCTGGAGCAGATCACAGAGGGTGGGGGACTCAGGGGCACACAGGACCGATGGACTGTGTGATTTGTTTGAGCATTTGGAAAAACCATTATAAAGTTTATTTTTTTAAAAAAAAAAAACACTTTGTTGGGAAGGTCTGCTGTATTTCTAAAATATATATATTTTTGTGGAGTGATAGATCTATAGAAAACTACAAAAATTAAAAATTAACATAATTATTAGCTCCAGGAAAAGCAAAATATAGTAGAATTTAACCTAGCAGGGAAGGGACAGGATTATTAATTTAAGGGCTGAGTGACGTCACGGAAATGGCGCCGTGAGAAGCGCGTCCGACAGCTCTCCCCTAAATCACAACAAATTTATCAACTAGAAACAGAAAAATTTATCCTCGGAGCATTCCAGAGTTCCACACAAACTGAAAGCGAAAGGACTGTTATCACTTGAATCTGAGAGACGAGGGTGTGGAGGAAGCTACCGCAGCAGCGACGCTCATTCAAAGCCGCAAGGAAGTCCGCCTGTGTGCTATCAATAAGACCACCCTCAGATGCCGATAAGAAAGAGGAAATTGAATATTATGGATACAAAAGAAAGAGAGGTAACACAAATAGATGTGGAAAAATCTATGGAGAAAAGACTTAACATATTGGAAGCCTTGGAGCTAAATGACAGAGAATTTAAAATAGAAATCTTAAAAATACTCAGAGATATACAAGAAAACACAGAAAGGCAATATAGGGAGATCAGAAAACAACTCAATGAACACAAAGAATATATTACCAAGGAAATTGAAACTATAAAAACAAATCAAACAGAAATGAAAAACTCAATTCACGAGCTGAAAAACGAGGTAACAAGCTTAGCTAACAGAACAGCCCAGATTGAAGATAGGATTAGTGAAATAGAAGACAAACAACTTGAGGCACAACAGAGAGAAGAAGAAAGAGACTCAAAAATAATAAAAATCGAGAAAGCCCTACAGGAATTGTCTGACTCCATCAGAAAGAATAACATAAGAATAATAGGTATATCAGAGGGAGAAGAGAAAGAAAATGGAATGGAGAATATACTCAAACAAATAATAGACGAGAACTTCCCAAGCCTGTGGAAGGAACTAAAGCCTCAAATTCAAGAAGCAAACAGAACACCAAGTTTTCTTAACCCCAACAAACCCACTCCAAGGCACATCATAATAAAGATGACACAAACCAATGACAAAGAAAAAATTCTCAAGGCAGCCAGGGAAAAGAAGAGTACAACCTATAAAGGAAGGCCTATTAGATTATCATCAGATTTCTCAGCAGAAACTCTACAAGCTAGAAGAGAGTGGACCCCAATATTTAAAGCCCTGAAAGAGAGGAACTTTCAGCCAAGAATACTATATCCATCAAAGCTATCCTTCAAGTATGAAGGAGATATAAAAACATTCACAAATACAGAAAAGATGAGAGAATTTATCAACAGAAAGCCCCCACTCCAGGAAATACTAAGGGGGTTTTCCAACCAGATTCAAAGAACAAAAGAAAACAACACCACAAGTAACAGCTCCACCAAGAACACAATAAAACCAAACTTAAACTGTGACAACAAAGGAAAAAAAGGGGGGAGAGGATGGAGATTAACAGTAGCAAAGGATGATGAAGTGCAGAAATACTTATAAGATAGGGTACTACAATGAATATGGTAGGTACCCTTTTCATTACTTAATGGTAACCACCCTTAAAAAAACCACCACAAAAACACTTGACTTAAAAAAGGTAGCAACAGAGGAAAGAAGTATGGAACACAAACAAACAAAAACAAATGATAGAAAAACAAAAGAGAAGAATCAAACTAGATACAAAACTAACAGAAAGCAATTTATAAAATGGCAGTAGGGAACCCACAAGTGTCAATAATTACACTAAATGTAAATGGATTAAACTTACCAATAAAAAGACACAGAGTAGCAGAATGGATTAAAAAAGAAAATCCAACTATATGCTGCCTACAAGAAACACATCTAAGCAACAAGGATAAAAACAAATTCAAAGTGAAAGGCTGGAAAACAATACTCCAAGCAAACAACACCCAAAAAAAAGCAGGTGTAGCAATACTCATATCTAATAATGCTGACTACAAGACAGAAAAAGTACTCAGAGACAAAAATGGTCATTTCATAATGATTAAGGGGAAGTTGAATCAAGAAGACATAACAATCCTTAATATATATGCACCAAACCAAGGAGCACCAAAATATATAAGACAGCTACTTATTGACCTTAAAACAAAAACTAACAAAAATACAATCATACTTGGAGACCTCAATACACCGCTGATGGCTCTAGATCGGTCATCCAAACAGAGAATCAATAAAGATATAGTGGCCTTAAACGAAATACTAGAACACCTAGATATGATAGACATCTACAGGACACTTCATCCCAAAGCGACAGAGTATACATTTTTCTCTAGTGTACATGGAACATTCTCAAGAATTGACCATATGTTGGGCCACAAAGACAATATCAGCAAATTTAGAAAAATTGAAATTGTACCAAGCATATTTTCTGATCATAAAGCCTTGAAACTAGAATTCAACTACAAAAAAGAGGGGGAAAAACTCACAAAAATGTGGAAACTAAACAACATACTTCTAAAAAATGAATGGGTCAAAGAAGAAATAAGCGCAGAAATCAAAAGATATATACAGACAAATGAAAATGAAAATACGACATATCAGAATCTCTGGGATGCAGCAAAAGCAGTAATAAGAGGAAAGTTCATATCACTTCAGGCCTATATGAACAAACAAGAGAGAGCCGAAGTAAACCACTTAACTTCACACCTTAAGGAACTAGAAAAAGAAGAACAAAGACAACCCAAAACCAGCCGAAGAAAGGAGATAATAAAAATCAGAGCAGAAATAAATGAAATAGAGAACAGAAAAACTATAGAAAAAATCAATAAAACAAGGAGCTGGTTCTTTGAAAAGATCAACAAAATTGACAAACCCTTGGCAAGACTCACCAAGGAAAAAAGACACAGGACTCAAATAAATAAAATCCAAAATGAAAGAGGAGAGATCACCACAGACATCATAGAAATACAAAGAATTATTGTAGAATACTATGAAAAATTATATGCCACCAAATACAACAATCTAGAAGAAATGGATAAATTCCTAGAACAATACAACCTTCCTAGACTGAGTCATGAAGAAGCAGAAAGCCTAAACAGACCAATCAGCAGGGAGGAAATAGAAAAAACTATTAAAAATCTCCCCAAAAATAAAAGTCCAGGCCCAGACGGTTATACTAGTGAATTCTATCAAACATTCAAAGAAGACTTGGTTCCTATTCTACTCAAAGTCTTCCAAAAAATTGAAGAAGAAGCAATACTTCCAAACACATTTTATGAGGCCAACATAACCCTCATACCAAAACCTGGCAAGGATGGCACAAAGAAAGAAAACTACAGACCAATATCTCTAATGAATACAGATGCTAAAATACTAAACAAAATACTGGCAAACCGAATACAAAAACATATTAAAAAAATAATACATCATGATCAAGTGGGATTCATCCCAGAATCTCAAGGATGGTTCAACATACGCAAAACGGTTAACGTAATACACCATATCAACAAAACAAAGAACAAAAACCACATGATCTTATCAATAGACACAGAAAAGGCTTTTGATAAAATACAACACAATTTTATGTTTAAGACTCTCAACAAAATGGGTATAGAAGGGAAATATCTCAACATGATAAAGGCCATATATGATAAACCATCAGCCAACATCCTATTAAACGGCATAAAACTGAGGACTTTCTACCTTAAATCAGGAACAAGACAGGGTTGTCCACTCTCTCCACTCTTATTCAACGTGGTGCTAGAAGTTCTGGCCAGAGCAATCAGACAAGACAAAGAAATAAAAGGCATCCATATTGGAAAAGAAGAAGTAAAGCTATCACTTTTTGCTGATGATATGATCCTATACATCGAAAACCCGAAGGACTCCACAAAAAGATTATTAGAAACAATAAACCAATACAGTAAGGTTGCAGGATACAAAATTAACATACAAAAGTCCATAGCCTTTCTATATGCCAACAATGAAATATTAGAAAACGAACTCAAAAAAATAATCCCCTTCACGATTGCAACAAAAAAAATAAAATACCTAGGAATAAACATAACAAAGAACGTAAAGGACCTATATAATGAAAATTACAAAGCATTGTTAAGGGAAATCGAAAAAGATACAATGAGATGGAAAAATATTCCTTGTTCTTGGATAGGAAGAATAAATATAATCAAAATGGCCATATTACCCAAAGCAATATACAAATTTAATGCAATTCCCATCAAAATCCCTATGAGATTTTTTAAAGAAATGGAACAAAAAATCATCAGATTTATATGGAACTATAAAAAACCCCGAATAGCCAAAACAATCCTAAGGAAAAAGAATGAAGCTGGGGGCATTACAATACCTGACTTTAAACTATATTATAGGGCCACGATAATCAAAACAGCATGGTATTGGCAAAAAAATAGACACTCAGACCAATGGAACAGAATAGAAAGCCCAGAAATAAAACCACATATGTATGGTCAAATAATCTTTGATAAAGGGGCCAACAACACACAATGGAGAAAAGAAAGCCTCTTCAACAAATGGTGTTGGGAAAACTGGAAAGCCACATGCAAAAGAATGAAACTCGACTACAGCCTGTCCCCGTGTACTAAAATTAATTCAAAATGGATCAAAGACCTAAATATAAGACCTGAAACAATAAAGTACATAGAAGAAGACATAGGTACTAAAATCATGGACCTGGGTTTTAAAGAACATTTTATGAACTTGACTCCAATGGCAAAGAAGTGAAGGCAAAGATAAATGAATGGGACTACATCAGAATTAAAAGTTTTTGCTCAGCAAGAGAAACTGATATCAAAATAAACAGACAGCCAACTATATGGGAACTGATATTTTCAAACGACAGCTCAGATAAGGGCCTAATATCCAAAATTTACAAAGAACTCATAAAACTCAACAACAAACAAACAAACAATCCAATAAAAAAATGGGAAGAGGACATGAACAGACACTTCTCCCAGGAAGAGATACAAATGGCCAACAGATATATGAAAAGATGCTCAGCTTCATTAGTTATTAGAGAAATGCAAATCAAAACTACAATGAGATACCACCTCACTCCTGTTAGATTAGCTATTATCAACAAGATGGGTAATAGCAAATGTTGGAGAGGCTGTGGAGAAAAAGGAACCCTCATTCACTGTTGGTGGGACTGTAAAGTAGTACAACCATTATGGAGGAAAGTATGGTGGTTCCTCAAAAAACTGCAAATAGAACTACCTTATGACCCAGCAATCCCTCTACTGGGTATATACCCCAAAACCTCGGAAACATTGATACGTGAAGACACATGTAGCCCCATGTTCATTGCAGACTGTTCACAGTGGCCAAGACATGGAAACAACCAAAAAGCCCTTCAATAGAAGACTGGATAAAGAAGATGTGGCACATATACACTATGGAATACTACTCAGCCATAAGAAATGATGACATCAGATCATTTACAGCAAAATGGTGGGATCTTGATAACATTATAAGGAGTGAAATAAGCAAATCAGAAAAAAACAAGAACTACATGATTCCATACATTGGTGGAACATAAAAATGAGACTAAGAGACATGGACAAGAGTGTGGTGGTTACCAAGGGTGGGGGGGGGAGGGAGGACATAGGAGGGAGGGAGGGAGAGAGTTAGGGGGAGGGGGAGGGGCACAGAGAACTAGATAGAAGGTGACGGAGGACAATCTGACTTTGGGCGAGGGGTTTGCAACATAATTTGATGACAAAATAACCTAGACATGTTTTCTTTGAATATATGTACCCTGATTTATTAATGTCATCCCATTACCATTAATAAAAATTTATTAAAAAATAAAATAAAATAAAAAATTTAAGGGCTAATTGTGATCACTGTGTTGGGACAAAGGGAAGAGAAAGGCAGGAGCAAGGGCTCAGGGAGCAAAATGCCCAGCGACCAGGAGGCCAAGAGATCGTGTCCAAAGGGAAGATGAATACATAGTAACATAAGCACATCGTTGGGAAATACAGAACGGACACAGAAGAAAACAACCATAAAATTCTAAATGGGGCCTCTGGAAAGGAGAATGGAGGGTGGAGAGAAATGGAGCAGAAAAGTCATGTTTTCCCTTACGAGCCTTTTGATACTCATTGATTTTTCCACGCGGTACATGTATGTCTTTGATTTTAAAACATAATAATAAGTTTTAAAAGAAAAGGAAATAGGCTAGCATGAGAAGGTGTGGAATAAGAATGTAATATGGCCCTGGCCGGTTGGCTCAGCGGTAGAGCGTCGGCCTAGCGTGCGGAGGACCTGGGTTCGATTCCTGGCCAGGGCACACAGGAGAAGCGCCCATTTGCTTCTCCACCCCCCACCCCCCTTCCTCTCTGTCTCTCTCTTCCCCTCCCGCAGCCAAGGCTCCATTGGAGCAAAGATGGCCCGGGCTCTGGGGATGGCTCTGTGGCCTCTGCCTCAGGCGCTAGAGTGGCTCTGGTCGCAATATGGCGACGCCCAGGATGGGCAGAGCATCGCCCCCTGGTGGGCAGAGCGTGGCCCCTGGTGGGCGTGCCGGGTGGATCCCGGTCGGGCGCATGCGGGAGTCTGTCTGACTGTCTCTCCCTGTTTCCAGCTTCAGAAAAATGAAAAAAAAAAAAAAAAAGAATGTAATATGTTTGTAATGGAAAAGTTTCAATAAACATTTTTAAAGAACATACTTACAAATATTTATGTCAAAGTGACGATCCCAAAAGGTTGAAATGAATAAAAATTACCTGGGCAGTTACTTAAAAACACAGAAGCCCAGGTCATACCCTCAGGTTCTAGATCTTTCTAGATGCTGCACATATTTCAGAAGTATCACAGAGCTCTGCCTTTTATATAATTTAAACAAAATCAACCCAGAATTTTTTTTAATTTCTTAAGTTATCAAACACATAATACAAATATACTGCTCACAAAAATTAGGGGATATTTCAAAATGAATATGAAGCAATAAAAAAAAGAAGCTTTTGATTTTTTTTTTATTAAACAAGAATATCAGAAAAGCAAACAAGTCAAAGAAAGTTGTCCTATTATGCAAATGAGATGCAAAACCAACTTTTATTTCATTGGTGAAAATGTACTATACAAAAGGCTGAAAGTACTGGAGTGTGTGATCCCTATTTTTTGTGAGCAGTGTATAATAGATATGATGCTTAAACAATGTCCTTCTAGGTTGAACTAGTTTCTAATCTGTGTGTGTGCGTGTGTGTGCCTGTGTGTGTCTGTGTCCTGCACACGCCTCTGCATCGCTTGTGCTCTCAGCAGCCTGGCAGAGCTGGGCACAGAGGGTTGCACTTATAACACATCACCCCGGGTGGCTCTCCCAGTGCAATCCCTGTGCCACCCGGCTCATACTGGGTCCAGCCCCTCCTTCCACTCTGCCATCATAGGGACAAGAGACATGCTGGAGCTTTCTTAGAAAGTGTGGTTTGGTTGAGAGCAGGAGCAGCCGGTAAATTTCACATAAGAAAAGTTAACAAAGTGAAGCAAGTTCCCCCAGGAGAGGAAGACCCAGTCCGCCGGAAGTGCTCGAGCATCACTGCTCACCCTCCCGCCAGGGAATGGCAAAGAGGGCTTCCCACAACTGGAAGGTGGGATTCTAAGTTCTTCGTAACCCTACAAGGTGGTCACTTAGAAAAATATTGTCCTCCTCCACCCTCAGCTTCACCCCTGGGGAAATTTAACAAGGGTTAGAGTCCTTTTTACTTCTTACAAATGGGGACTAGGGATTGTTATGCCACCAGCATCAAGTGGGTAGAAACCAGGGATGTTGCCAAAAATCCTACAAAGCACAGGACAGCTTCCCCCACCCCACCCACACACACACACTCCAGTGAAGTATTATTTGACCCAAAATGTTAATGGTGCCCACCCCTGACACACTACATGCCAGAACCTGTGATCCAATTATTACAATGAGATGAAAAGATTAGCTGTCCTCTTGTTTTACCACAACAAAGCTCTAAATCTATAAATACTCAGCTTGACAGAATGTGTTCCAGGCTTTGTGCAGAAGTTGGGACAATTTATAGACAGATGCACTTCCAAAAACACCAGGCAACCCTCCCCAAACAAGATCAAAACACACACTATTGCCACCTCTTCAGCAGGCACAGATGTAATGCTTTGCACAATCTACTTTTTTTATATTTATTTGTTTGTTTGTTTATTTCAGCAAGAGAGAGAGGGACAGACAGAAAAGGAGATGAGAAGTACCAACTCATTGTTGCAGCACTTTAGTTATTCACTGATTGATTTCTCATATGTGCCTTAACCAGGGTACTCAAGCCAGTGACCTTGGACTCAAGCCAGTAACCCTGAGCTTCAAGCCAGTGACTATGGGGTCATGTCTATGATCCCATGCTCAAGCTAGTGAGTCAGTGCTCAAGCCGGATGAGCCCGCGCTCAAACCAGCAACCTTGGGGTTTCAAACCAGGGTCCTCAGCATCCAAGGCCAATACTCTATCCCAGGGGTCCCCAAACTTTTTACACAGGAGGCCAGTTCACTGTCCCTTAGACCGTTGGAGGGCCATCTATAAAAAAACTATGAACAAATCCCTATGCACACTGCACATATCTTATTTTAAAGTAAAAAAATAAAACGGGAACAAATACAATATTTAAAATAAAGAACAAGTAAATTTAAATCAACAAACTGACCAGTATTTCAATGGGAACTATGGGTCTGCTTTTGGCTAATGAGATGGTCAATGTCTGGTTCCATATTTGTCACTGCTAGCTGTAACAAATGATATGACGCACTTCCGGAGCTGTGACATTGCATCCCGCATCACCGGAAGTAGTACTGTACGTGAGCGATGCCGCACTTTGCGGCACCACCACATACAGTGCTCCTCTCACTGACCTCCAATGAAAGAGGTGCCCCTTCTGAAAGTGCGGCGGGGGCTGGATAAATGGCCTCAGGGGGCCGCATGCGGCCCGCAGGCCGTAGTTTGGGGACCCCTGCTCTATTCACTGCACCACCGCTTGGTCCTGCCAATCTGCTTTCTTTTTTTCTTTAAGTCTTATTTCCCAGTGGAAGCTGGAGATGGTAAAAAATAAAATCTGTATATAGAGCTAGTGAGAAAGACAATTTGACAAGTGATGTCCAAGGCTAAAAATAAAGTAAGAGGTGTTAGTTTCCTAGTATTGAAGAGAACACAAGGTGCTATGAGGCAAGTTCAAGATATCATCAGCATGACATGGTTGGAATAACACATGTTATGTACAGATGTTATGTACAATTGTGACATCACACCAGAAATAAAGCGTGGTAATGTGCTAGGGTACGTACGGTGTTCTGTTGGGTTTATTACTGGGTAGATTCGGCCAGGCCAACAGATCAGAAGACGACTGCCACTGAAAAGATAGTTTTGTTACTCACAGCTCTCAGGAGGAAGGGGTGTGCCATGCCACACTGGGTCACATGGTGAAATGCCAGGGTCACTTAGCAGGCAGAAGGGGGCATGGGCAAGAGCCATTATTTCCGTTTTCATGGGAAGGAATAGGTGAGGCAGGCTAAGCAGGCTAGGCAGGTTTGGGGTTGGCTAGCATGAATAGTTTCAGCAACTCTGGTCATAGAGGGTGACCCTGGTTGTCTGGTACCTGTCCCCAGGGAGATGAGGACCAGTGGGTAGAGATCCAGAGTGTGAGAACCCAGTATCGGAGGTGGTGTGGTTTTGGGCTCTGGATTGGTTGGTTTGCATTTGAAAAACACACTAGACAATGAGCTGCTTACTGTCTCTAAGAATTAGCTCCCCCTGGAAGGGACAGTCTCTCCAGAGTCAGCGAGGCCCCAGGTGACAGAGCAGCAGAATCCAGAAAATAAAAGACAGGATTAATACACAAAGTGAGTGTGAGATGAGTAACAAAATATGTGAAATAGTAAACTCATCCTTGCTGAGTGTGCAAGGGGTCCGGGAAAAGGAGATGATATGCATCCAAGAAAAGTGAACGGAGCCTGACAGAACGAGGTTTCACACAGAGGGCGGCGTCACATGGTGGGTGAACAGAACCAAACATGCACCTACTGCCCATCAGTAGATGAATAGACAGACAGAACGTGGCATAAACCACGTAACAGAATAGAACTCATCAATAAAAGGGAATGAAGGACTGATCCACGCTACACCATGGATGAACCTTGAAAGCAGCACGTTACATGAAAGAAGCCAGACACAAAGGATCACATATTTGTACAATTCCATGTACAGAAAATGTCTAGAACAGGCAAATCCATAGAGACAGAGAGAACACTGCTGGTTGGCAGGGGCTGAGGGGAAGAGGAATGGGGAGTGACCGCTAATGGGCACAAAGTTTCTTTTGGGGGTTATAAAATTGTTCTAAAACTAGGTAGCAGTGGTGGTTGGACAGGTCTATGAATGTACTAAAAACTAATGGAACTGTACACTTTAAAAGGGTGAACTTTATGGTATTGAATTATATCTCAACGAACCTGTTATAAAATAATAATAATAACAACAACAATAGCAACAACAAAAACTCCAGGCATGCAAGGGCCCCAGAGACACAGAGTGGTGGATTTCTAGAGTGACTGGACAAGAAGGCCGGGTCAGGGCTGGTAGTCCGTCAGGGGCAAAGGAAGGTAAGGTTTAGGCCTGCCCCCAAAGTACCTTCCTCACTGTCTGGCTCAGATCATTATATTGCTCTCTAAACTGTTTCTTACTTTGAGACTGGAAGGCTTTGCTTGTCAAGAGCCTCCTATTAACATGCAAATACTCCTGGGAGAGTTATTAAATAGCAATCTCTCCTGAAGGTGGAAAAAAAATTTGCAGAAGATGCTGCTGACCATCTGTACTCAAATGTTTTAGTGCAGGTATAGCACAAACCACTGTGAGACTCAGCTCAAGCTGTGTATGTGTGCACACATGCGTGTATTTATGTGTATGTGAGAGGCAGGGTGTGCAATGTGCCTAACTCCAAAGTGACCGCAGGTGAGAGCGGGTGAGGGACGAAGGATGTCCCAGTCTCGGACAGGGGGGAGGACACGAGCATGGAAACACTGGGGCTTCCCAGTGAGGTGAAGGGAGAGATGGCAGAGACAAGCCTACACACCCCACGCTGACATCCCGAGCCGCTCTTTCCCACACTGCACCCCCTGAGGTGACAGTGCAGACACCCACGTCAGGGTGGATCTGGAGTACAGACAGGAAAAGACCTCGGGTAAGTTCACCACAGTGCAGATCAAGGTGTGAAAGAAATCAGCAGGCATAGCATCACAAGCCAAGACGTGCGCCAGGGCCCAGGCAGCCTCGCACCCAGGAGGAGGAGGGCGCTGAGGCCCAGGCAGGGGCTGCGAGCAGCAAGGCCGGCCGGTGAGCTCGAGTCGCCCCACCTCAGGCCGCTGCCTGTCGTTGGGTTCTGCACACGTGGAACACCGGTGATGGAAATACTGGTGTTGTGGCCAGCCTTCCTCTGCCTCAACAGAAGGAATTGCACTCAGCAATCTGTTGGTGATCAATAAATTGCCTTTCCTGCCCCATGTTAATAAACATTACTGAGGATTGTAGGGGAGATAAATTCTTTTCTCTCTAACTTTCTAGGATCTTGGCTGAGACAACCCCTACCTCATAATACAAGGCAGATTAACCAGAGAAAAACAAACAGAAGTTTAATAAAGTGTAGACCTCCTGCATACATGGTAGACACCCAGGAAAATGAGTATGTCCCCAGAGGCCCAATTCATCCCCTTAAATACCATCTCTCCAGCGAAAGACAAAAGAAGACGCTGGGTGTGGGGGAGGCCAGTTGTGGGAGGTAACCAGGAAAGGACAGTAAGGTTTGCTACATAGATTGAAGTCTGTGCCTTCTCCATCGGTAAGAGTTTCTAGACATTTGGCCATCCTCCTCCTCTTCCAGGTAGAGAGGGTAAGACACCCTTCCTTCCCCAGAAATGGAGCTTTCCCTCACAAATACACAGTTTTCTTACAAAACAGTCACTTCCACTCAGTTTTCAGAGTTTTTCCTATGTCTGCTGTGTCTTTAAAAATAATCAGCCTAAAACAATCCTTATGCCAAAGAGACGTGCTTAGGGTGGCAAATTCTGCTCCCCTGCAGGGTCTACCTGGCACAGGCACTGAGCACACGGAGAGACTGAGGCACAGCCCCTGAACAGAGTGGAGAGCTAGTTAGTTACACCCACAGTTGTAGAGAAAGCAGAAGACTCCTCCTGGATCCCTGCCTGAGAAAGGCGTTCTCCTTTTAGACTCAGTGGGGCAACAGTAATTCAGAGAGCCAGGCTGATGACTGAGGCATAACCTGTGTCACCATGCCCTATTTTGTGAACAGATGTTACCCAGCAGGCCTAGGGAGATGACATGCAAGAAGGGGAGAAGAAAGGCACATCTGGAGAAGCTGCTGTTTGGAGAAACAAAAAGGTTATCCTGCATCCGCGACTGTCAACCGTGAGCAAGTACAGGGTCACCTGTCACAGACTGCTGGGCGCCTTGGCAGCCTTCTCCTTCAGTAAGTCTGGGGTGAAGCCTAAGTGTGGCATTTTGAACAGGTCCATGGTGATACAATGCAGATGTTGCCAATCCCACAGCCAGATTTTAAGAGCCATCATTCTAGATAGACCATCTCACCTGTTTTCCCAGCTCACCTGAGCAGATGTGTGACAGGAAGATACACACACACAGAGGGCTAGAGTGAAGGACCCAGGATCAAACAGGCTGGCTGGGAGAAACTCGGGGAACGATTCCATTGATAAAGACACATAGAATAATAATAGCTGCTAACATTGATTTATTGTGCACATACTATGTGCTAAGCACACTCTAAATGCTTTATGATTTATCTCCCTTAAACCACACACCAAACCTTTTGAGGTGGTGCTATTTGTATCCCATATATATATATATATATATATATATATATATATATATATATATGATAAGTAACTAGGTGGTGCCAAGGTTTGAGTCCAGCTCAAGTGCCCACACCCTTAACCACTGTGCCCCACTGCTGGCAAAGGAAGCCAAAGCAACACCAGGAACAGAGAAGCTAGAATTTCTTTTCCCTTGTGAAACTTCTTGCCAGGCCTTCAGGTAAACATCTCAACTTTGCAAGCTAGTCCTCTGGGGAGAGAAGTAAACAAAAGGAACTTATATTAGTTTGCTAGGGCTACCAAAACAAAGTACCACAGTCTGGGTGGCTGAAACAACAGAAGGGTATTGTTTCCCAGTTCTGGAGGCTGGAAGGCCAAGATCGAGGTGTTGGCAGGATTTGTTTCTCCTGTCGGCCGTTAGAAAGAATCTGTGCTTTGCCTCTTGCCTAGCTAGCTGCTGGTGGGTTAGTGGCAGTCTGTGGCATTCCTTTGGTGTATAGACACGTCACTCCACCTTCTGCCTTCATGTTCAAAATATGCTCTCACTGTGTGCATGTCTGTCTCCAAACTTCCCCATTTTATAAGGACACAGTCATATTGGATTAGAGGCCCACCTACTTCAAGGGTCCACCTTACTCCAGTCATATTGAATTAGGGGCCTCATCTTAACTAATTCCATTTGCAATGACCCTAATTCCAAATAAGGCCACATTTCATGAACTAAGGGTTAGGACATTAACATTTGAATTTGATGAAGGACACAATTCAACCCATGAGGAAGCAAAAACCTTCCTGGAACTAAATCTAAATCCCTAGATTTTTGCAAAAGAGAGAATGAGAGAGAGAGACAGACAGACAGACAGGGACAGACAGACAGGAAGGGAGATGAGAAGCATCAACTTGTTGCGGCACTTTAGTTGTTCATTGATTGTTTCTCATATGTGCCTTGACCGAGGTGGGGCTGGGGCTCCAGCTGAGCCAGTGACCCCTTGCTCAAGCCAGAGACCTTGGGCTCAAGCCAGAGACCAGGAGGTCATGTCTATAACCCCACGCTCAAGCCAGGTGAGCCTGCGCTCAAGCCGGATGAGCCCACACTCAAGCCAAGCCAGCAACCTTGGAGTTTTGAACCTGGGTCCTCAGCATCCCAAGTCGATGCTCTATCCACAGCACCACCACCTGGTCAGGCCCAAATCCCTAGATTCTAAAGATATCAAAAATACTTCCCTGGGTAGAGCCAACCTGCCATACTGTATACACTAAATAAGAAGCTCTACTTTCATCCAGGACTGTGGAAACCATCTCCTATGATGTAGAACAACTAGGAAAAAGTAGGAGTATGTTAAGGGAATTTAATAATGAGAACTCATTTCTTCCTAACAGTTAACTTCAACTTTACTGCTTCTTTTTTCAGGTGTATCTACCACCCAATTATAAGGTAGAAATAAAGCAGGTCAGGTGAAAATGATCTTTTGGTACCTGCCACTCTCCACTGTGTGGACCTCTCCTCTCTGAACAGCATTTGAATAAAAGCGGCACTCATTTTCAGAGAGCAAGGTTGAATTAGAGAAGATGGATGTGAAGATACCTCTGAATAAAGGTCTAAGAAGTAAAGCAGAGAGAGAGCTGGTGTTCTGTATCAAACCGCCTGGGAAAGACGTAGTAATCTACTGATTTCACTTTCAGAGATTTTTTCACTTCCTTCCACCATTCAGAGTGCACTGGGCCAAATGTAGAAAAATGCAATATCTGAATTCCACATGAAGTTACTACGACCAGAGACAGGAAGAACAGCCTTTATTTGAGTGCAGAATGTGATGTCTTTGTTGCAAAGAGAACAGTGAGGACGTTCTCAAGAATGCCAATTCACATGCAACACAGAATTTGATTTGGTTGAATGTATATCATCCTTGTTTGGAGAGGGGTCCCAGCCTTTGCTATGAATACCCCATTCGTTCTTTACTTTATTTACTGTTTATTGGACTCCAATGGTGTACCAGGCGTTGTGAAAGCAATGAGTTAGAAAGTCAGATTTAGCCAGTTTCTTCTCTCGCGGAGCTCTGCAACCTTCAACAAATACTTTTCTTCTTGCATTAGTTTCTCGATCAGTAATATGAAAATAGAAATTTTAATTTCCCTAAGGAATTCAATTCAATTCAACAAACATCTACCCAGCCCTTAGTTTGGGGACAGAAGTCTAGAGAGCAAGAAAGGGGGGTGGAGTCTATGCTGGTTGAGACAGGCCCCCTGCCTTGGAGAAACAAAACCAGGGCAGGGAAGGCACGCGTGTGAATGCCTGAGATGGGGGCCTGCCCAGCAGAGGCACAGGCACCGGGCGAGGAAGGGACTCGGTCTGAGTGCTGAGGGCAAGCAGGAAATGTCCCCAAGAAAACGATCTGCACCCTTCACGCTGGGCCTTGAAGGAAGAGACGCCTTCTCCAGGAGGGAGCTGAGGAAGGCCAGCCCTACGCCAAGCAGGAGGGGAAGGCCCACGGCAAAGGCAGTGCTCCTCAACAACAGGGCTTCCATCTCCTGGCCCTTTCATCCTGGTCTCAGGAGCTCAAAAATACAGTTCGGAAGGGAGTCAGAAACAGCTGGGCGCCAAGAGCCATCAGAGACTTTCAGACAAGTCAATACTTGGAAATTAAAATAGTGACATGGGGCAGGGCTGGCAACAAAGAGCACGTCATCTAAAGGGGACAGCCACTGCTCAGCTCGGCCCAGTGTTGCCACAGAGAGAAGTTGGAGCAGCCCAATTTGGGGATTTTCAGAGAAACTAGAATATACACATATCAAAGAGGAGCTGAATATGACACCCCAAAATGTGCCACTTTGGCATATGGGTTACTTTGAGCTAAAGGCAATCAAGACCCAGCAGGCTCAATAAAAACGTTTACCTCCCTTAACTGCCTAAAAGAATTTAGAAGGGGCTAAGCAGAAAGAGGTCTATACTAGGGGTAACTTTTAATTTAAAAGACTTACCTGCATAGCAGGACAAACATCTAATTACCAACCGTCTGCTCATGGTCCTGTGAGTTCTTCTTTCCACTCTGGAGCTCCAGGCCCCGCCCCCACCCTCAGCTCAGGATGGCATCTCAGCCTCAATTGTCTGATCTTTGGGACTCCTATTCATATGAAATTAAATCTGTTTTTCCTCTGTTAATCTAAGCTATTTTCATTTTTATTAGACCAGCACCACCCTCAAAAAAACCTAGAAGGAAAGAAGAGAACATTTTCCACCCCTATAATATACACACATATTTTATATCTTTTTTCTTAGTGTTAAATATTCATAACACATTATACAGGGCAAATAAAACACATCTGTGTCTGTAGGCCAAACCCAGACCCACAGTCCACCTCGGTGTGTGTCAAGAGGAGATTGAAGCTCCAAGGGACCAGTAACTTGCATAGGCCATGGCGGTGAGAGAGGAGGCTGGGGCTCAAACCCTGGACTGTGGGACCCCAGAGTTGAGCTTGTGGAAGGGCTGGTTGACGAAAGGGAAATCACTCCAATTACGGAGCTAGAAGCTGTGAAGGCCCAGACAAGGGAAAGAATTGGTAACCTCAGGATCAACAGTCTGGCAGAAGAATATTATTACAGTGATACCTCGGTTTTCGTGGATAATCCATCTGAAAACAATCAGCGAAATCCAAAACCAACAAAAATCAAGGCAATTATTTTCATATGAATCAATGTAAACTCAATTAATTCATTCTAGACACTCCAAAATACATACCAAAAACACTTTGTGTGTGTGTGTGAGACAGAGAGAGACAGAGAGAGGGACAGACAGACAGGAATGGAAAGTGATGAGAAGCATCAACTCCTCATCATGGCACCTTAGCTGTTCATTGATTGCTTTCTCATATGTGCCTTGACCGGGGGGGCCACAGCAGACCTAGTGACCTCTTGCTCGAGCCATCAACCTTGGACTCAAGCTGGTGAACCTTGCTCACACCAGATGAGCCCGCACTCAAGCCGGCGACCTCAAGGTTTTGACCCTGGGTCCTCCGCATCCCAGTCTGATGCTCCATCCACTGTGCCATCGCCTGGTCAGGCCACAAAACACATTTTATAGAGAATAAATGTAGTGTTTAATACTAAAAATAATAAGAAATTAATATAAAATGAATATAAAAGACTAATGTAAAGAATAAATGAACATCTAACATGGCATTTACCTTTCTGAAGACTCTTCTTGGCGTATGGCAGACGGCAAGGAGGGGAGAGAGAGGTGGAGATACGCAGTAATCACTTATAGGTAATTGTAGGATTAGTTCTTGCAATCAATAAAAAAAAGCACAAAAACACTGAAAAGCAATGGAATTGTTTGGCTAGCCGCACAGGGTGATGCTCACATAAGAGAAACAATGCCACACTGAGCAGCAGAACGCGTGGGACGCCCTTTGTTTTCGCAGAATTAGCAGCGAGGTCACATGGGCATGCTGACGAAATCCAAGGCAACCAAAGAAAACTGAGAAAATTTTTCACGGAAAAAAATCAATGGAAACTGAAACCGATGATTACCGAAATCAACGAAAACCAAGGTATTACTGTATTTAGATAACTAAGAAAGTCAGGCCCTCGCCAGGTGGCTCAGCGAATGAAGGGTCATCCCCACATGCCGAGGTTGTGGGTTCAGTCCCTGGTCCAGGCATGTACAAGAAGCAATCAATGAATATACAACTAAAATGGAACTAAGTGGAACATCAAGTTGATGCTTCTCTCTCTCTCTCCCTCCCTCCCTCCTTTCCCCTTTCTCTCTCTCTTTCTCTCTCTCTCCCCCCCTCTCAAATCAATGAAAAATTAAAAAGAAATTAAAAAATAAGAAAGAAATTCAAAACACACACAGGCACTCTCACGCGTGTGAAGGGTGGCCAGAGGAAGTGGCAAGGTCGGAAATACTACCTCTTTGCTATTGAAAGAGACCAAGGACCAGAAGAGGGACACTTGGAATCATCACAAATATGGATACTAAGTTCTAGTGGGTCAGTACTCAAGAGCAGTTTCAAATACTAAAATGAAAATTTATTACCAATTAAAGAATAATTGTGGATAGAGAGTCAGAATGGAACACAGAGGATCCAAGTTCAAAACCCCAAGGTTGTCGGCTTGAGCTCAGGGTTGCTGGCTTGAGCCCAAAAGTCACTGGCTTGAAGCCCAGGGTTATTGACTTGAGCCCAAGGTTGCTGGCTTAAGCAAGGGGTCACTGGCTCAGGCTGTAGCTACCCCCTAGTCGAGGCACATATGAGAAAACAATCAATGAACAACTAATGTGCCACAACAAAGAATTGATTCTTCTTATCTTTTTGTCCCTATGTATCCCTCTCTCTGCTCTCTCTCTGCTCTCTGTTTCTCTTGCTAAAAAAGAAAAGAAAAGAAAAACACCAACCTGACCAAAATAAACCTAAAAAGAGAAACTGAATCCTGGACTCTCCACCCAACCCTTCCTTCAAGCCACAATTTCTTTCCATTAATAATTAAAACAACAGCCTCCAGGCATATTAAAGAACCTAGAAGTCTAGAGCTGCCCTGTGGGGTCCCACAGGTGAACATTTGCATATGTCAGAGTGAAGAGCATTTCTCTCAGCCTCTCCCATTCTCCGGAGAGAACCCGGGGCCTTGCAAAGGTGAGGCAACAAGCACATGCGCACTTCCACTGTGTGTGTGTGTGCACGCATACACGTGTGTGTGTGTGACCCGTTGGGTTTATGTCGCTGACAGTGACGCATGGTGGCAAAAAGGTGAGGAGAAGAAAAGTATTGAAAGAAACTAAAATAGACACTTAGATCTAATGTAATCCTCAATCACTTTCCTTTTTGCTGAAGACATTCCTATTGAACTACTGAATGATGCAGCTATTCTTGGATAACACCTTTAAGAGAATTTTTTGATTGAAAAGGTGTCTTCTTTTCAAGAATGAGAGAAAAGCCACCTATTAGTCGCCTGGCATAAAGGCTGAAAACACAGCAGGATGTGCCTTATTGGGAATGGAAGCTCGTTCCTGCCCAGCCTCCAGCACACTCCCACTCTGGGCGGCTTTGGTGATCTCAGTGGGAACGAAAGCCCTGAGGCGTCCTTGGGGGAAGATTCACAAAAGCCAAACAGCAAATCTCTTTGACTCAGACTGATGAACACCAGGTAGTAAGGGGCTTCCTCGGCTTGATTCATGAGAAATAAATTAATCTTCAGTATTTGTGAAAGGCAAGGCCTAAGAATCTCCAAAGGCTTCACAGGCAACAACTTAACTTCCCCCCTGGGTTTCCTCCTCTTCTACCAACGCTTGGCTGCAAACGCGGCGCTGTCTGATGGAAACAAGCAGCAACCCTGCATTCAAAGCAGTTCTCTGGAGGGGAGAGTGCAGAGGGGTGAGCAGCAATGGAGCTCTGGATCCAGAGGACAAAATAAGGCAAGGACAGTGGGCGGCCCTCTGCTCCCGAGCTTCCCCCACCCGGGCCAGGCTCCCCATGTCAGTCTAAGGTTTCAAGGGGGTGTTCTTTCCTCCCACTTTCATAAAGATTTCTTTTTCTACTTGACATCTACTTTTAAAGCCCACCCCTCCATCCCCACCCCACTACACTGCATGATCAGGTCCAAAAGTTCATTCAGTTCACCTTCAAAATACCTCCGTGGCACAGCTGTTTGAGCACCTGACAGGTGAACCTGCCCGAACTTGCCTTCCAGGACTAAGAGGTAAGAAAGGCTCGAGCAACGTATGGGGCAGGGGAGGGACCAGCGCTGCCTCCCCGACAGAGAGGGACAGCATGTCCAAGGCTGGGAAGCCGGTCCTCACAGCACTGCTAGCCTCAACAACCCCCAGAGAGCCTGCGCAGGTGCACAGACCTGACCCTCCTGGAATCGCAGAGGCTCGACATTACTAACCTTGCCTTTTCTCTTTCTGCCTGCTGGTGTGTGTGTGTGTGTGTGTGTGTGTGTGTGTGTGTGTGTGTGAGAGAGAGAGAGAGAGAGAGAGAGAGAGAGACAGAGACAGAGAGAGAGAGAGACAGAGAGAGAGAGAGACAGAGAGGAGAGGAGGGACCCTGTGAAAAGTCCTGTGAAGAAACAACTGAAGGACAGTTTAAGACATTTCTAACCAAAAAAAGAACACACACAGATATATGTAAATGAAATGGGTATTTGTATCCTTCAAACATGTATTTCTCAATTATGTTATAAAGAAACTGAGAAAAGGAGTTATGATGATAACATTCACATTTCATTTTCAGCCTGAGAGCTCACTGGGCATGAGCAAATAAGTCTGGGTCTGCTACTTCCTTGGTGCCTGATACTCCTTCCTCCATTACATCTCTGCTTTTTATTCCATGTGCTTTTATTTACATTTTTTTTATTTTAGTGAGAGGAGGGGAGGCAGAGACAGATTCCCGCATGTCCCCCAACAGGGAACCACCCAGCAAGCCCACTAGGGGGCAATGCTCTGCCCATCTGGGGCATTGCTCCATTGCAACCAGAGCTATTTTTTAGTGCCTGAGGCAGAGGCCACAGAGCCATCCTCAGCACCAGGGCCAACTCTCTTTAATCTAGCCATGGCTGTAGGAGGGAAGGAGAAGAGAGAAACAGACACAGAGAGAGAGAAGCAAGAGGGAAAGGAGTGGGGAAGCGGATGGGCACTTCTGTGTGCCCTGACCAGAAATCAAACCCAGGACTTGCACACACCAGGCCGATGCTCTACCACTGAGCCAACTGGCCAGGGCACCTTTATTTTTTAATGAAAATCATAATTCCTGCCTGACCAGGCGGTGGCACAGTGGATAGAGCATCGGACTAGGATGCAGAGAACCCAGGTTCAAGACCCCAAGGTCGCCAGCTTGAGCGCGGGCTCATCTGGTTTGAGCAAAGCTCACCAGCTTGGACCCAAGGTTGCTGGCTCAAGCAAGGGGTTACTCAGTGCTGAAGGCCCGCGGTCAAGGCACATATGAGAAAGCAATCAATAAACAACTAAGGTGTTGCAACGAAAAACTAATGATTGATGCTTCTCATCTCTCTCCGTTCCTGTCTGTCTGTCCCTATCTATCCCTCTCTCTGACTCTATCTCTGTAAAAAATAAAAATAAAAAAAAAATCATAATTCCTATTCCCAGCAAACCATCTATGTTTAGATCCCTTTGGGGTCTCATAATTCATTTTTCTAAATATTGAAAAGTATCTTTATCAGAAAAGTTGCTTTGATTTAATTGAATAAAAAAAAATATTTCCCAAGTGTAAAATGAAGTATCATATGAAAAGAGTTATTTGTAAGAAACAGGATCAAATCTAGGTCTGTGTAACATTCATTCTACTGCAGTTTACTTCAAAGACAGATATACAATATACAATGATACCTGACATCACACTCACTGAAAAATTCCTCTAGGAAAATATTTCCCTGTTCTGAAAAATTTTGACAAATAGCCTTTCAAAGGTAAAGATGAACCACATCATAGGTCAAAAACAATTAAACATCCACAACTTCATAAGACAACATCTAATACAAAAGTGTTGAAGAAAGTGTCATTACTTTTCTACTTTGTTATAATAAAAATTCTACTCAAACTGTGCACTTAAAATGGGTGAATTTTATGGCATATAAATGATTTCAGTGGTGTAAACCGAATATTGGTATTTCCCGAAAGTCCACATATTGAAATCTAACCATCAATGTGGCTTTTGGAGGTAACAGGATTAGATGAAGCCATGAGGATGAAGTCCTCATGAATGGGATTAGTGCCCTAATGGAGCAAGCAGAGAGTTGTGCCCCTCTCTGCTCTCTGCCATGTGAGAGTACAGGGAGAAGGTGATCATCTGTAAGAGGACCTTAATCAGAACTTGACCATGTCGGTACCTTCATCTTGGGCTTCCAGCCTCCAGAACTGTGAGAAAATCTGTTGTTTATAAACCATCCGGTTTATGGTGCTTTGCTGAGTGGACTAAAATATTCAATAGAGCTGTTATAATTTCTACTTGCGTCATTTACTCATGTATAGGTGGGAGATCTTACAGAGGTTCCATGAAACTAAATGACTTATGTGACTTACCCAGAGAAGGGGTGAAAGCCAGGCCACAAGAAAAGCCCAAACTTGCTTTTCTTGGCTCACTCCCCTCATTCACAAAACCTGGAGTATAAAAGGACTCAGTCCATCCCCAGGGTGTGCAGCTCTCTTAAGACGGGAGGGTAATTAAACCAAGGCCGCAGAAGTTTGCAGAAAAGGAGCCAGAAACTAAAGTCCATGGTCTCAACGGCTTCTTTCTCCATGGTACGTTAACCATTAATCTGAGACCAAACAAGGACTTTGTCTGTTTCTCCAAGGCTCCCCTCTTCTGCTGTGACACAGCTGTTCCTCCCACCCAACGGCCAGCTCTCGTGTAAGTGTTATCGGACAACAGCCTCCCTGTGGCCGTCCAGCTCAACCCAAACAGTCTGTGCTGGGAGAAAAAAAAATGACAGCACTGACAGCAACATTATAAAAACCTTCTATGTGCTGTCCCCTCACATTGCCCCACACTGCTGGGCAGTGGCCTTGCTGAATGCATTCCTGGGAGCTGATGATCCACTGGACCCCCAGGAAGCCGTCCAAGAGGCTTCTCAAACTTGAACTCTCACCTGAATCCTGTGGATCTGATGAAAATGCAGATTCTGACCGTTAGGTCTGGGGTGGGCTCTCAGGAAATGCTGAGGCTGCTCGTGCAGGGGCCACTCCTTAAGCAGCAAGGCTCAGGAATGGCACTGTTCAGTAACACCGGAGGCAAGGAAAAACGAGAGATACACATACTTTGAAGTTTGCTGGGAGCTGCCTTTAAAAAGTCAAAAGCAACTGATAAAATTAATGGGAATAATACATTTTTGTGTGACCCAATAGTTCAAAATATCACTTCAATATGTAACTAATATAACAATTTATTTACAAGGTGTTTAACATTCTTTTTTTCATATTAGGTATCCAAATCCTGCTATGTATTCTACACGTACGCACATCTCAATTGCGAGCAGCCAGCTTTCACTGCCCGGCACCCCACGGGACTGGGGGCTGTGATCCGGCGCAGCGCCGCTCTAGGGACCTCTGCAAGTGGCTCAGTAGTGCCTGGCCGCAAGCAGTCAACACTCAGACGAGTTCTTTTCCTCCTTCTACTCTGTTCTCTCCTAGTGAGAAGTCTGCTAAATGGTCCTGGAGACTCAGACATAGAAACAAGAAATGTTTTGTATTTTGAGGTCTACTTATCAGAAACAGGGAGGGGCACGATTCCTAGAGAGAAAAAGGGGCAATTGGGAGTCTTCAAACAGGGAAGCTAGCGAGCGCGCTGGGAAGTCAGGGCGCTGCGCCAAGTCCGGTGGGTGAAAGGCAGGGCAGGGCAGAGGCCCCAGAGCGCCTACAGCCGTGGCATCCCTCCCCCACCCCCTCACACCCATGCCCCACACCATTGGTGGGATTCAAATAATTTAATAACCAGTTCTCAGCTCAAATGAACATTTTAAGAATAAAAGAAGATATACCAAAAGGTAGTTTATTATTTCATGCATTTAATTCTTTTTTGGGCCCTGGCCGGTTGGCTCAGCGGTAGAGCGTCGGCCTGGCGTGCGGGGGACCCGGGTTCGATTCCCGGCCAGGGCACATGGGAGAGGCGCCCATTTGCTTCTCCACCCCCCAACCCCCTTCCTCTCTGTCTCTCTCTTCCCCTCCCGCAGCCGAGGCTCCATTGGAGCAAGGATGGCCTGGGCGCTGGGGATGGCTCCTTGGCCTCTGCCCCAGGCGCTGGAGTGGCTCTGGTCGCGGAGGAGCGACGCCCCAGAGGGGCAGAGCATCGCCCCCTGGTGGGCAGAGCGTCACCCCTGGTGGGCGTGCCGGGTGGATCCCGGTCGGGCGCATGCGGGAGTCTGTCTCTCCCTGTTTCCAGCTTCAGAAAAATACAAAAACAAAAACAAAAAACTGATGGAGATGGAGACTTATTGACATTGGAAGATTTTTACCACATGGTAAATGAATAAATATCATGTTAGAAAAAATAAACTGTATGTATAATAGGTATAATGTATAATAGGGCCCCACTTTTAAGAAATATATAAGTATAGATATACAGTGAAAAAGTCTAGAATGCACACTACAATGTTGCAGAGGTTATTTATGGCTGAATGTATTATAGATACTTTAGTCTTTTTGGTTAACTGCATTTTCTAATTCTTTTATAAGGACATGCTGTGCTTATATAATACAGTTAAATAATAGTTTACATAAATAAATTATAACCAGTCTTCATAGCAGATAAAATCCAATGACAAAGCATACATTCATTCAATAAGTGAGCACCTACTATATGCCAGGCTCTGTTCTAGGTGCTGGGGTATAGCAATGGCCCTATCGTGTCTTCTCACGAGCCTCTCATGTTCTGGACAATCAAAGGGCCTATGTGGAGACATGCCCAAATAGCCAGGGTACCAGGGTACAGCCATTCCCCTACACCACAGTGGACTTAAAGAGTCTCTTGGGCCTGACCAGGCAGTGGGACAGTGGAGAGACTGTCGACCTGGGATGCTGAAGACCCAGGTTCGAAACCCCAAAGTTGCTGGCTGGAGTGCAGGCTCACCCAGCTTGAGTGCAGGCTAACCAGCTTGAGCATGGGATTGCCACCTTGAATGTGGGATCATAGACATGACTCTATGGTCGCTGGTTGAACCCAAAGGTCACTGGCTTGAAGCCCAAGGGGTTACTGGCTCAGCTGGAGCCCCCCCCCCCAGCGCAGTCAGGGCACATATGAGAAGCAATCAATGAACAACTAAAATGCTGCAACTATGAGTTCATACTTTTCATCTCCCTTCCTGTCTATCTGTCCTTGCCTGTGCCTCTCTTGTGGAAAAAAAAAAAAAAGTCTTTTGGGAAAGATTATGAAAGAGGGAGGCATGACATGTGAAAATCAGTAAAAATAGCCAAAAAGGCTCTATCAGGAAGCTGAATCACTAATTTTAACAAGAGAAAGAAGTCCTACAGGCAGTATTGTTCATTGAGGTGGGATCTACCATAAATGGGCAGGTAATGAAAAGCCCAGTGGACACAACCTAACAGGAGAGTCCAGAGCCTCCCAAGAGCATGGATCAGAAATACTACTTTAGATCAGCAAAACCAAAAGCAGAGGGCTTTCCGCCTTTCAGAACAAAAAGTGTTAAAAAGCTAACAAACAAAATAACCAAACACTGGGAGAAACTAGTATGTTACATGAATATGCATTTGATGAGTTTCTGAAAGATGGCAGCATAGTTAAATGTGGTACACAAATCCTCCTACAAGCATGTCAGAGTTACAGCTGAACTACAGAACCATCATTCAGAACCGTCTGAATTCTAGCTAAACAGAAGTCCTACAACTGAGGATACAAAGAAGAAGCCACATCAAGACTCACAGGAGGGCCTGACCTGTGGTGGCGCAGTGGATAAATCCTCGACCTGAAATACTGAGCTCGCCGGTTCAAAACCCTGGGCTTGCCTGGTCAAGGCACATATGGGAGTTGATGCTTCCTGCTCCTCCTCACTTTCTCTCTCTCTCTCTCTCTCTCTCCTCTCTAAAACGAATAAATAAATTTAAAAAAAAAAAAAAAAAAAGACTCACAGGAGGGGCAGAGACGTGAAAAGCCTGGTCCCACACCCACATGTGGCAGATTAAAATCGAGAGGGCCCTGGCTGGGTGTCTCAGTTGGTTAGAGCATGTCCAATCAGCCAAGGTTGTAGGTTGATCCCCAGTCAGGGCACATACATATTTTTTTCAAGAGAGGGTTTACTTGGAACGTGAGAGATCTGTGCTTCTAGGCTGAGAGGAAACATGTAGGCGGAGAGAAAGGTTGAAGCTACAAGATAACAGGAGGTCTCAGTGGCAAGGTGCTGGGGAGAATCAATAAGTCGGGATTAAGAGACTCATATTTCAGATTAAGTGAATGCATAAATGAATGAAACAAGTCAATGTTTCTCTCTCTCTCTCTCTCTCTCTCTCTCTCCTACCTCTCCTCTAAAGTCAATAAATAAATGTCCTGGCCAGGTAGCTCAGTTGGTTACAGTGTTGACCAAATACAGCAAGGGTGCAGGTTTGATCTCTGCTCACACAAGAATAAACCAATGAATGCATAAATGAGTGGAACGACAAACTGATGTTTCCCCCGCCTCCTCTCCCTTTCCCTTCCCCTCTCTCTCTAAAAAACCAATCAATAAATAACGTTTTTTAAAATTAAAATCAATAAAAATTGTTTTAATTGGAGGGAGATGGCCCAGCTCCACAGCAGACCCCCAGCACAGGGTTCCAGTGCCAGGAAGACAAGTCCCCCGTAACTTCTGGCTGTAAAATCAGCCGGGCTTGAGGCTGAGGGAGACAGAGCTGCTGGCGGCCTAGGCCTTCCTCTTAAAGGGCCTGTGCACGGACTTGCTCAGCCTCGCTCCCTCTGCTCTCCAGCACGGGGCAGCAGCTTGAAAGGCACAAGGGGAGAACTGAAGAGTCTGCATCAAGAGAAGAGCTGGAGGTGCAGCTTCCTCCCAGACAGAAGTGCTGGCAGAGACCACTGTTCCCTTGCTGAACCCTCCTCTCACAGAGATGGCAGGTGGAAGCCATACCTCAGACTCCATCAACCTGGCTCACACTGCTGACCCTTCCCAGCTGATTTCCTGAGACCCAGCCCCAGCAAGTTTGTGGGCCCATGCAAGCTGTTGACAGTGGCTTTTCCATACAAATGACCTGTCTTGGCTCATGCTTCAGACTTTAAAAATCTCTCAGACAAGCAGCATCGGGCTTTGGCATGCCCTGAACCTCTCCTTAAGTGGCCTTAGGCCTGGCACTAGTGGCATCCAGCCTTTGTTCACAGCTCGGCCTCTCCTCAGAATATCCAAGCCCAGCACAAGTAGCAACCATTTGCAGCATGAGTAGCAGCCAACTTTGTAGCTTATGCCAGGTGGCCCCCCCGCAGAACAAAAGTGGCAGCTGAACTTGGCCTGCACCTCCCCTCTTGGAAGACAGCTTCTGACAATGTAAAAGTACCACTCAACCACCTCCACAAGTGACACATTCAAGGGGCAAACTCAGCGGGCACCAGAGCCTTTCTAAGTCCTGCTCCATGGGGTGGGCCCCTACACGGCTGATCCACCGTGGTGGTCATACCCAGTTCTTATAGCTGATCTACTCGGGATAAACCCCTCCTATTGACCTGCCAATAGCAATCAAGGCTCAACTACAGGATGGTGTATACAGCCCACACAGAGAGGCTGAGGGCGAGGGGAGGCACACCTGGAGAGTCCGGCTTGAGTGACTGGGGAGACTTGCCACTGGACCCTACAGAATGCCTACTACATTAGCCACTCTACCAAGCCCGGGAGACGTAACAGCTCTACCTAACACCTCGAAACAAACACAGGGAGGCTACCAGAATTAGGAGGCAGATAAATATGTTTCAAGTGAAAAAAAAAACCCAAAACAGAACAAAACTCCAGAAAAAGAGCTAAAAAGGAGATAAGCAGAGTACAAAACACTGGTCATACGAATGCTCAATGAATTTAACAGAAGAGTAGATGAACTTAGTGAGAACTTCAACAAAGAGATAGAAAACATAAAAATGAAACTAGAAAACATAAAAAAAGAACCAGTCAGAAAGAAAAAAAGAGTACATTAACTGAAATGAAGAATACATTATAAGGAATCAACAGCGGAGTAAATGAAGCGGAGGGTCAAATCAGATTTCTGAAGGATAAGAAAGCAGAATATAGCCAATCAGAACAGCAAAAAGAAAAAAGAATCCAAAAAACTGAGGATAGTATTAGGAGCCTCTGGGACAGCTTCAAGCATAACAACATTCACATCATGGGGGTGCCAGAAGGAGAAGAGAGAGGACAAGGAATTGAAAACCTATGTAAAAAAAATAAAAGATGGAATACTCCCCTAACCTGGTGAAGGAACTAGACACACAAGTCCAGGAAGCACAGAGAGTCTCAAACAAGATGAACCCAAAGAGGCCCACACTATGACACATCATAATCAAAATGCTAAAGGTTAATGACAAAGAGAGAATCTTAAAAGCAGCAAAAAGGCCCTGGCCGGTTGGCTCAGCGGTAGAGCGTTGGCCTGGCGTGCAGGGAACTCCGGTTCGATTCCCGGCCAGGGCACACAGGAGAAGCGCCCATTTGCTTCTCTACCCCCCACCCCCTCCTTCCTCTCTGTCTCTCTCTTCCCCTCCCGCAGCCAAGGCTCCATTGGAGCAAAGATGGCCTGGGCGCTGGGGATGGCTTCTTGGCCTCTGCCCCAGGCGCTAGAGTGGCTCTGGTCATGGCAGAGCATCGCCCCCTGGTGGGCAGAGCATCGCCCCTGGTGGGCGTGCCGGGTGGATCCCGGTCGGGCGCATGCAGGAGTCTGTCTGACTGTCTCTCCCCGTTTCCAGCTTCAGAAAAAAAAAAAAAAAGCAATCAGTTACCTACAAGGGAGAAAAAAAGCAATCAGTTACCTACAAGGGAGCTCCCAACTGATTCCTCGACAGAAACTTTGTAGGCCAGAAGGAATTGACAAGAAATATTCAAAGTAATGAAAAGCAAGGCTATACAACCAAGTTTACTCTACCCAGCAAAGCTATCATTTAGAATTGAAGGATATATAGAGCTTCCTAAACAAGAAAAAGATATAAGGGCTTCATCAGCACCAAACCAGTATTACAGGAAATGTTAAAGGGTCTTCTTTAAGAAGAAAAAAAAAGATTAAAAAATATGAACAATAAAATGGCAATAAATACATATCAACAATTGAACCTAAAAAACAAAATAAACAAACATGCAGAACAGAAACAGACATAGATACAGAGAACATTCTGACAGTTGCCAGATGGGAGGAGGGTGGGGGCATTAGTGAAAAGATGAAGGAAATAAGAAGCACAAATTGGTAGTCACAACATAAAAAATAAGTAAAACAAAAAAGGCACTGGGCACACATTCTTTTTTTTTTTTTTGTATTTTTCTGAAGCTGGAAAGGGGAGAGACAGTCAGACAGACTCCCGCATGCGCCCGACCAGGATCCACTCGGCACGCCCACCAGGGGGCGATGCTCTGCCCCTCCAGGGCGTCGCTCCATTGCGACCAGAGCCACTCTAGCGCCTGGGGCAGAGGCCAAGGAGCCATCCCCAGCACCCGGGCCATCTTTGCTCCAATGGAGCCTCACTGCGGGAGGGGAAGAGAGAGACAGAGAGGAAGGAGAGGGGGAGGGGTAGAGAAGCAGATGGGCGCTTCTCCTGTGTGCCCTGGCCGGGAATCGAACCTGGGACTTCTGCACGCCAGGCCGACGCTCTACCACTGAGCCAACCGGCCAGGGCCCACACATTCTTTATGATTAATATTATTGCACATATTCTGGGGGAGACAGAACATGGATAAATGAAATGCTGACAATCTAGCATGTTCTGTGACAAAGGAGTTATAGGCAAGATCACCAATTTTGAATATCAAGATATATTTGAAGGGGACCTTGGCTGGGTAGCTTAGCTGGTTAGAACATTGTCCCAGTACACCAAGGTTGTGGGTTCAGTCCCCAATCAGGGCACATACAAGATCAACCAATGAATGCATAAACAAGTGGAACAACAAATCAAAGTTTCCCCCCCCCTCTCTCTCCCTCTCCCTCTTTCTCTAAAATCAGCAAAGAAAATTTTAAAAATTATTTTTTTAAAAGATATATTTGAAAGTTCTCTATCTTCCCCATACCCAAAGAAATTAGATGTATTATTTGGCCTCTCTTAGCATCGCAAGAGAAACTATTTATTGGGGTTCTGCTATATGCATTGTGCCATCATCTTAAGCAATAAGGATTTTTTTTGGCCTGACCTGTGATGGCTCAGGAGATAAAGGGATGACCTGGAACACTGAGGTCGCTGGTTTGGAACCCTGGGCTTGCCCAGACAAGGCACATATGGGAGTTGGTGTTTTTCACTACCTCCACTCCTTGCTCTCTCTCTCCTCTCTCAAATGAGTGAAAAAAATATATTATCTTTGAAGAAGAAGAATTTTTTTTTTTTTTTTTGCATTTTTCTGAAGCTAGAAACAGGGAGAGACAGTCAGACAGACTCCCGCATGCGCCCGACCGGGATCCACCCTGCACGCCCACCAGGGGGCGACGCTCTGCCCACCAGGGGGCGATGCTCTGCCCATCCTGGGCGTCGCCATGTTGCGACCAGAGCCACTCTAGCGCCTGGGGCAGAGGCCACAGAGCCATCCCCAGCGCCCGGACCATCTTTGCTCCAATGGAGCCTTGGCTGTGGGAGGGGAAGAGAGAGACAGAGAGGAAGGAGAGGGGGAGGGGTGGAGAAGCAAATGGGCACTTCTCCTGTGTGCCCTGGCCGGAAATCGAACCCGGGTCCTCCGCACGCTAGGCCGACGCTCTACCGCTGAGCCAACAGGCCAGGGCAAGAAGAAGAATTTTTAAAAGGCCTTTATCCTAATGCAGCGGTATTTTCCGATGGCTTTAGGCGACCCCTGTGTTTTGGTCGTTCGACCCCCGCTGGGGTCGCGACCCACAGGTTGAGAACTGCTGTCCTAATGTGACTTGGTCTTCTTGAGGAGACAGAGGACATGGAAAGATAAGTCAGGGAAGAATATGCTACATCAAATTAGTGCTACAGCCTTACTAGGCGGTGGCACAGTGGATAGAGCATCGGACTGGGATGCGGAGGACCCAGGTTCGAGACCCGGAGGTTGCCAGCTTGAGCGCGGGCTCATCTGGTTTGAGCAAAGGGGTCACTCGGTTTGCTGAAGGCCCACGGACAAGGCACATATGAAAAAGCAATCAATAAACAACTAAGGTGTCACAACCAAAAACTAATGATTGATGCTTCTCATCTCTCTCCCTTCCTGACTGTCTGTCCCTGTCTATTCCTCTCTCTGTAAAAAAAAAAAAAAAAAAAAAAAATTAGTGCTACAGGTCATGAGTGCTGCCAAGGCAGGGTGACTAAGGAGTTCTCTGGAGAGACAAGTCTTCTTGAGGGTGGGATGGATTGAAAGAAGGTAAATCTCAGATGAGCAAAGGATCTTCACAGTACGCACTCTCACAGGTCTAGCTAGGCCTGTGGGCATATGCACAGAAATGTGTGTAACGTAGGTAAGTTTGACTGGAAGAGAGGAGCTGTGAAGGGAAGAATGTGTGCTGTTGGTCATGACTACACAGTAACATTCAGTTCAGATTATGAGACATTATAAGGAGCCTTGAAAACCAAACTATGTCGGGACCTTCCAATGGGAGAATGGAAGGAGATTCAGATCCAAAATCATAAAATGTTCTTCAGTTTTGGAGTGTCTTGGGAAGATTCGTGGGGTAGGAGAGAATGTAAAGGGTTGATCTAAGGGGGAAAAGATTAGAAGCAGGGCCATTAGCTAGGCCACTGCTGTGCTAGTTTAGTCTCCAAGTCATGGAAAGCGGGGAGACTGGGAGAAGTCAAGGTCACTGAAGATTCCAGTGTGAAAACTCCAGAAAGATGAGAGGGTGAATGCAGATAAACAGAATGTACAGTCACGGTAGAGGATGGAGGTGGAGGTACTCAGGAAGCAGCAGCAATCGGGAGACCAGAGCAGTCAGAACCGCAGACATAGATACGGAGTTCACCTCTGGGGAGGTCTATGTGTAAGCCATGGCAGGAGGACGGCCCTCCATTGGGAACTCAGGCTCAGGGGAAGAACAGAGGAGGCTGAGGATGAGTCGGAAACACGCTCAAATTTAGGAAGAAGGAAAAAAGAGTTGGAACAAAGAACAGAGAAAAGGAATAATCTGGGAATTAAGTGGAGAAACAGGACAACGTAATGTCCTCAATGCTGAGGTTAGAGAGAATGACGGCAAGGATCACTGCTGGCGTTGCGAAGAACAGCTTCGGAAAATAACAAGGTGAAAGCTAAACTGTGACAGGTTCAAGAGTAAGTGGAAAGTGCAAGTATAATGTTTAGCAGTAAAAAGAAACGACAGCAATCGAAAGGAAAAGAAAGGAGAGGGAAGATTTTAGTCTTGAAAAATTATCCACGGTACAGAGGGTAAGTACTGGGCACCATATTTGGTCTCTGTGGACTGTGGAGGTAATACATGGCCTGGCTCTTTTAATTTAACCTCAAGTTTAGCAAGTGACATGCACATCTTTTAACAAAGGACCCTCTATTAATTCTTTATACTATATTTTTTCTTGAGTACTTTTTAATCCAAAGTATATTCTCCAGCATACAAGGATATATTTTGTTCCATTAAATCAGGGGTCCCCAAACTACAGCCTGCGGGCCACATGCGGCCCCCTGAGGCCATTTATCTGGCCCCCGCCGCACTTCTGGAAGGCGCAGCTCTTTCATTGGTGGTCAGTGAGAGGAGCATAGTTCTCATTGAAATATTTGTCAGTTTGTTGAATTAAATTTACTTGTTCTTCATTTTAAATATTATTTGTTCCCGTTTTGTTTTTTTACTTTAAAATAAGATATGTGCAGTGTGCATAGGGATTTGTTCATAGTTTTTTCTTACAGTCCGGCTCTCCAACGGTCTGAGGGACAGTGAACTGGCCCCCTGTGTAAAAAGTTTGGGGACCCCTGCATTAAATGGTACTTTTTACTATGAAAGATAAAATGTAGAATTTTAAAATGTCGTAAAGCAAAAGGCAAACATTTCAGTTAATAGGATTTCAGTAACTTAAACACAACCTATATTTTGGAACTTGATTGAGCAAAAGGGACCCTGCTGGTTACACGTCCTCTTATAACTGCAAAAATCAGCGCTCCCTAATCCGACGCCCTCTGTTATCAGAAACCTCTTGCCCAAGCTCCTTGTCTATCTCCATCCTTCTCCACAGCTAACCTTTGTTCATTTTCCCACCACCTTCTCCTAGGCACTTATTTTAGGAATTGGCCTATGTTGTTTTTATCTTCAGTCTTTCCCTCTAGTCATAAAATGAGCATAACTAAAATGGCCAAGTGGTTAGTATGTGCTAGGGACTGTTCTGAACGCTTTACAGAGGTTGTCCCGTAATCCTCCCAGAGCACTTGGCAGATGAGTGAGCACACCGAAGCAGGGGGAAGTTAAATGACTTGTGCCAAGACTGACTGATGCTGGTGCAGTGGGTAGGGCGTCAGCCCGGGATGCTGAGGTCCCAGGTTCCAAACCCTGAGGTCGCCGGCTTGAGCGTGGGATCAACATGATCCCATGGTCGCTGACTTGAGCCCAAAGGTCACTGGCTTGAAACCCAAGGTTGCTGTCTTGATCAAGGGGTTACTAGCTTGGCTGGAGTCCCCTGATCAAGGCACATCTGAGAAGGAATCAATGAACAACTCAGGTGCTACAATTATGAGTCGAAGTTTCTCATCTCACTTCCTCTCTCATGCATGCATGCAAAAAAAGAAAAAGAATTAAAATAAGAAGGGAGTGTGAGGGTTGAGTGCACACCCATGGGTCCTCACTAGGTCCGGGGCAGGGTCCAGGGATGGAGCTGACTTTCCTCAATGCCATCACACCTAGTGGAGTGTGAGGGGGGCACTCCAATTGACTCCAGATTCCTCTAAGCTTTTTCTGGGCCTATAAATAAGACTGCATAGTGCAATTTTCCGAAATCTGTCCTTATCTTTATTCCTTGATTATTTACAAGGAGCTTCAACAACCAACTCCGGGCCAGTAACTTCCGGATCTTCAGCCTGCGTCTCCCTCCTGAACCCTCACTGCAGCTACTGTTGGCCAGCTCCACCCGCAAACACCTATTTCCAATTCCAACTTAATATATTCAAATGCCCCGGCTCTCTCAGAATCACTGAGTGTTGAGTGGTGCTGCTCACTTTTGCCACCGGCACCCGCATTATTCCTGAAATCTAGAGGCCAAGCTGCTTTTGATTCCTCCTCCTCCCTTGCCCGACACCTACTCAGTCTGTTTCCAAGTCTCTTTGAATTCCTCCTTCCTTCACGTTATTACTGCCACCAGTTTCCACCTCTGTGTGTACCACAAAATCCCTCAGCAACAAAAGACAGCACAGGAAATGAAAAGTTAAATCTGCATATTTAAAAAAGTAACAATTCCAAGGAGATACAAGGCAGGCACTTGGCAAAGAGTGTTCAATTTTTTTTTTAACTTCAGTTATTCAGCATGAAATTGTTCTTATACTTGTGAAGCAATGAAAATGGAGAGAAGAGAATGGGCTTCTGATTAAATAAAATAGAAATTGACTTGTAAAACCTCCATTATACAGTATAACAATTTCAAATGCAACTTCCAAGTTTGGATTTCAAGGTTGGATAGCACATCAAAGTCACCTTGAATAGCATTTAATTGATTCATAGCTATTACAAATATTAATCATTATCAATCTAACCATAAAGAAGTGTAAATATATTTCCCTAGAGTTCTTAATAAAATATGATATAAATAAAAATTTACTTAAGTAACAATGTGGGCAAAAATACCTTCCCTGGATTAGGAGCTTCCATCAACATCCAGGCAAAGGAATTACACCAAAAACAAGGATACTTCACAGCAAGATTTATTAATACATCCAAAAGAAAGAAAGAAAAATCATTTTGTCACACTATATACAGATAATACATACAGTGTTTTATACACATATTACATCAGTTTTTACACAAGAAAAATATACATAAAAATGTAAACTTTTGTATACAAAAACCCTTAAACAAATTAAACAAGGACCAGATAACAAAAGGAGACCAATCCATTATTATTTCATCAAATTTTTAAAACAGTAATACAGTACATTCATTGAGATATATATGGAAAATGTGAGCCGTCTCTCTTGTTTAAAGGGAAATTACAAACCAAAAACCATATCACCTCCCAAAAATGTGGTTTCCCCCAGCAACACCACGCCCAAGGCCAGAGATATGCTTTTCCTTCCAAGCTGGGGGGCTCTAACCAAAACCTGCCAATCTTCTCATCTTGCACGCCCCAGTCTGCAGAACTGAGTGGCTTCTAGCTTTTGTGCATATAAACTAAGCTTCCGGCCACTATTACCACAAATTCAGAGAAGATTCTTGGTTTGTAAGTTCCCTTTAAGCAATTGCTTTTTTTTGTAAGTATTTTTTAATGTATGGACTGTAAAACATACTTGTGTGCCAAGGTGAACGAGAACACTGAAAAAGATGGGCTTTGAGAACTGCTAGTCCTTGCTACCATGCAGTTACTTTGTTAAAGAGATTTCAAAACTGTGCAACCTGTCATTTACCGGTTTCAAATAAGCTACCTCACCTTTGATTTCCCACTGCAACTTGGTTTCAACTTACACTTCAGTACTCTAGTTAGTACCATACAATTGCCAAGAGGCGTTTTTGTTAAAGGCTGCTTCTGATATCAAGTTCCAGCTGAACTACTCTGAAATCACTCAAACCCCACCCTCTCTGGGCTAGTCTTCAGGGGTACTCTTACTCCGATCTTGTCATGCCTTACATTTAGGATTGTCCCTCGACATTCCTCTCTCTGTAACGTCTTAAAACAAAACATGCTGCCAACTTATCACAAAAATTAAATATTTAACAGTTTTTTCCTAATACTTTTATTTGGTGTGTCAAATTGATATACTAATGAAAAATACTTGAAGCTGTGAGGAGTAAGAATTAAATCTACGTCAAGTGCATCCAGACTTGGAGTTCTTTTAAAAGAAAATGTCTGGGAAGACCTTTAACTAAATAAATGCAAAACATGATTAAGACAGCTTCCCAAGAACGCTGCCATCTCTCAAAGCTAAATTTTGAACAAGGCAGAATAACAATTAGGTGATATATTTCCCTGCAGCAAGAGAGTAGTTAACTTTCCCCAGGCAAAATGATCTGGATGATCATTATTTATTAATGAAAGAAAGAGGCAAATTGGTGAATTAAGTTGGTCTAGGAAACGGTGGATGACATATACTAATGGAAATATTCGGGTTGCTTTATAACTGAAATAAACAGGCTGGTTTGTGGTATATCCCTATGTTAGAGAGAGGAACAACGCACAAGTTTCCTCAGATGAATCTCCAGCTCTCTCCTTCTCCCAAGGGACAGATGGCATTTTTAAAAAATGACAGCCTCCCTTTTCAATTAAAAAGAAAAACAATAAAAGAAAGATAAATAAATAATGTGTGGATGTCTTTAAATGAGACTTTTAAATGTTCTTTAAATAAATTTTGATAATGTATTTTAAATCATTACACACAACTGCCATTGCAGTGATAATATTCCAGTAGGGGCAGCATTTTGCTAAATGTAAAAGATTGCCATTTTAAACTCATACATATACATGTGTATATACAGTATATTAACACTATTTATATACATATATATCTAGAGAGCAACATTTCATTGCCTTGGCATATCAATATATCCACTCCCACAATATATACTAAAGACATACTGTGTGAGTATATAGGAAAGTATATGTACACATGCTCCAACATGTATAAATACACTTTTGTCTGTGTGTGCATAAGAGCTTTAAAGGCACAATATATAGGGATGCAAGTTTTCTAAAGAGCTGCAGCAAAGTTAAAACAATGTCACATATGTGAGAAAAGTCAAAAGGAAATAGAGCAGAATTCATTACACAAGGATTAATTAAAGCAGTTTCATCATGAGTAAAATTAGTTATAGTATTTAGGAGGCTTACATGTGACTTTGCACACTTTCCATTAAAATGAAAATGGTAAATTTGTGATTAAATCAAAGTAAAATAAAATTTTAGATAACAAATTAATGACAATAAGGAAATAAACCTAGCATTAATATCAATCATAAAATCAAATTCTTTTCTCAAATTAAATAAAATGTCCCAAAATTATCTAATCAGTTTTGAGTGTTGATTTTTGTTTTTTTTTGAGACAAAGATGAATGTCCGAATCTCAAAATTACTATAGAATATATTACCAAAATTTATATCTCCTGGGAAATTTCAGAGATAAAGATCTTTAAAAGAAACACCTGAGAAATTAATGAAATACATATAAGACAGATGCTTCCGGCTAGAAAGGACACAACAGAGGAGAAAACCCTCAATGAAGTGTTTTAAATGTTGAAAGACTGAGAAGGTGGTGAAGATGAAGAAAGTGGTATTGGCAAGTAAGAATAGTCTAACAGAAATTCAGTTATAATCACCATAAACAAGACTATAATCCAAAGGATTTCTTCCATCTTAAACTTAGTATGCTCTGATGTGTACTCTAGACTGTCACCTCCTCCTAGTTACAGAATAGTCCAGATTTTTCCATAGATGTATAATCTTGCTTAACAAAGGCTGTTTCTCTATTATACACACACATTTTCTTAGTGAAATATATGTATATATCTTTATCTATACACACACATATACATACGTGTATATATAGATTTATACAAATGTATAAATAAACATAATACTTCTCAATCTTTCCATTGACAAGGCAAGTTCACATTCAGCAAAGTGCCACCACATCCCATATACACATCTCTATACAGATATACACAAAGGGTCTATTTTTACCCTTCAGTTAGGGGGAATTTATTCTAGCGATTCCCATTAATCAGTAATGGAAGGGAAAATGGCACCAATACAAGCTCCCTTCTTTCATTTGCATGCATATGTACAAGAAATATGCAGGTGTGTTTTTTTTAACTGGGAGATGCTGCAAAAATATAACTGAAAAGAACAACAGATAAAGCTTTCCTAGGTCTTGACTACATATAAGATGGATGAGGTTTCAAAGATAACTACAAATTCAGGTGTATTATCAGAAGTTGTTTTGATGTGTTTCAAAGTACAGTACAATTTTTTTATATTAAAAATAAATGTGACTGGAGCATTCAGTGACAACCCTAGTTGTGACTGTTTGAGACCACCAGATACTCCGTAATGAATGTACTGCAAAATGGCAAACCTCAAAATACAGGAATGTTTAATTCCACATGTATCAGGTCAAGGGTAGCATATATTTTCCTATAGCCAAAGTACGGGGGGAGGAGGGCATGCTAACTTCATAAATAGCACGACTGACTAATACTTTTTTCATTTTTGGAAGTAACTAAAATCATCTGTTTTGAAATATGCATGGTGAAATGATCCCACCAACTCTTTAAACAAAACGGCCCCTTCAAAAATTGGCATTCTTTACAAAAGGCCTATAATTTTCTGAACTTCACCAAGAAAAGATGATCAACAATATTTTCTAACTCAGAATATGAAGAAATCTATTAATGTAAAATAAAATTCAACTGATCTCTGGTCCCATCACCCAATAGATAAACACAGCTCTGTCTCTCCCTCTCTTATTTTTATGCTCAAAAGTAAGAGGCTGGACTTAGAACCTGCTGTTTCTCATGTCATTTTTAAAAACATACCATAATATAAGTTAATTAAAACATTAGAATAAAATACACATGATATCAGAACTAGCCATTTAACATTAAGATAACACAATGAAAAATTTGGTATACTTATACAGAGACACTGAGAAAGTAACTTTAATACCCTCAACCTAATAAACCATATTTCTATAATACATTCTGTTACCTTCATCTATTTTTACTGAAGCACACACTCATCTCTCACATACGTGCCCCCAATGTATATTTTTTGCATGTGTGTAAAAACAGACATATACACGCACACAAGTAATTTAATTCTATTTTTTAAGTCACAGTGGGAATTCCTTAGTGAGGAGGGATAAAAAGGTTCCTGAATAAGACACTGAGAACATCTAGATTTATTATTTTCTCTGTTTTGCTTCCCAACTTACAGAATCAACTGTAAAGAATAAATCCATAGGAAATAAAAGAGGTCTAAAAACTTTACAAATTCCAGCTATAGTAGTTGGGAATTTTACTTGATCTAAGTGTTTCTATTTACCCTGTAACTAAGCTTCTAGCCATCTTAAGTGTAAACCACAGATCATTTACTAAAGAAACATGATTCTCAACAGTTCTATGAGAAGTAATAAATGGTCTAAAAGGTGTTCTACATTTTGAGGCCCCAGGATATCCTTTTATTTTATATATCTGCAAGGTAGCAAAGGACAGCTATACACCTTGACACGGCGGAGATCCAGTGTAAAAAGGTGCTTCACTAGTTTGTTTTGTCAAAAAAAAAAAAAAAAGCTCATATATAATTTTTTAGCTATTAAACACATAGGCAACATAACTCATTACACTCAATACAGCTTTAGTATAAAACTTATAATTTATGAGGTGATGTTAATAGCATAAATTAATATACCTTTTCTCTTAAAATCTACAATAAGTATTCTGAAAGCTCATCGGGGAAGGAGATTTTTAAATAAAAGTCTTAAAGCTGTGCGTGATGGGAAAGGATTCTGTAGGCTGAAGCTGAGATGAGAGGCTGAAGGAGAAGGGAAGAGTCCTATGCAAGACACTGTGGGCTAGGAAACCAAATGTTTTCTCTTTCTTGCGCTCTCTTCAATGAAACCTTTAGTTTCTTGAAAACTATTTTATTTTAAAATCTGCCCTAATTTCCACAAGGAATCCCTGAGACATACTCAACACTAGACAGTGAAAAGAACTATCACTGTTGAGAGGAACTGATTCAACCCTTCCAAGCAGATGAAGACAACGCCCATCACTTCCACACTAGCTCACTGGAGCCCCTGGACCTTAATGAGGCAGGGTGGAGTCATTTCAGGGCCGACCAGCCTATTCCCCAAGTAAAAGCAATGGTGTGGCATTTGACTGCACTGGAGTCTTTCTGCATTGCATGTTGAGAAGTTTTCCAAGGGGAATTTTGGGTGCACACAGATCTTAGTTCAGTGGTCCCCAGCTTAGAAAATATATAAACAAACAAAAAAACAACAACAAAAGAGTGGAAGAGGAGGATTTTGTTACTCGTAGGCCGGGATCAGTACAGAGGACGCACGTGTGTGTACTTCAGGACCTGGGGCAGTGGAGCAAGCAGCAGAGGGGAGTGGAAATAAAGCTGTGCTGTGCGGCCCTCAGAGCACACTAAGGAAGAGGGAGACTGATTTTCTCTTATAAGATTGTTTTACAGACTAAACTGTAGATCAGCAAAAACTCTGCCACTGAAAAGAACCAAACATTCCCAAGATCCAGGAAGCTGGGGTAAAGAAAGTCACACCAAACTGCTCTCTCTCTCTGAAATGCCACAATTCCTTTCATTCGCTTGCGTCACCGTGCAGAGAGAGGAAAGCTAACCAACAGTAAGCGCTGGAGTGAAAAGAGAATTTTTGCTATTTGGAAATAAGTCTCTCTCAATGTGACCCACAATTTTTGCATTAATCATATTGGTTATTAGGAAACATGTAATTATTCATTGATGTTTTATGGTGATTATTCTTTGTTTTTCCTTACTCATTGGTCAGAGAAAAATGAGTATGTTCTTCACTGGTATTTTATTATAAATCTTTTAAAAGATAGCACTTAAAATGTTACTTCAATCTACTAAACATGGATTTTGGATCCCTCTAGAATGTACTGGAAAGCTTATGAAGTTCAAGATATTAGAAAGCCATGAGATTGTTTTACATTATATTAAATGTCAGTGAAGATTCAATAATTTTCAATGTATTGGGGGGATCCATGTTCTATCATATATATATTCTCATTCCTCACCCCCCACCCCCTCCACAAATATATTTCTTGCCAGTAAAAACTCCCTGGAGGATGTAGGTGTTGGTGATGAAAGAGATACAGATGAAGACTGTTTGGTAGGGCTACAGTTTCTTTCTTGGAATTCTTTAAATGCCTCAATAAGCTAGGGAGTGCTGTTGACCATTTAGAAGACCATTCAACATTAGATTATTCCATATCAATATATCAGATTAAAAGTAGAATTTAATCGAATGTTAAAAGGCTAAAAAGAGGATAAAGAAAATGAAAACCAAACCTCTAAAAAATTTTTAAACAAATTTCAAACCTATTAAAAATTAGTTTAGTGTCATTAATAGCCTCATCTTTTCACAATACCAATCCACAACAACCTTTTGTTCTAACTTGGAGAACAGGCAACTGCCTCACACAAACATTGCTGATGAAGCCTACCTACCACCATCAACACCCACATGACGCAAGCGCACAGGAGGGACTGCAGGCAAGTGTCCATGGACTGCCGGCACAGGACTTGCCTACACGCGCAAATTCTAGTGCCAGCTGATAAAATCTCAACAGTACAGGTCAACAGAAATACAAGTCCTTTCACATGAGAAAACTGTGCCAGTAGAGTACCGGTGTCTATATCACAGACACTGTTTCTTTCCAAATCAAAGAACTGTCTTTGCTTTCCCATGTTGTGATCATGCATTGAGAACGATAAGGAAAAGTTTTAGTGTTAGCCACAGAATATGATGATTCCTAACCTGCACTTGAGAGATTGGGCTTATTTAAGAGATAATTCTTATAAATAATTATTTGGCAAAGATAAAGTGTTAGCTTTCTTTAGCCTGAAGCCACTCAAGACCTAACTACAATTTTAAGGGGAAAAAAAATTCCAACATGATCTCCATACCTACTATTTGCTTCTCATTAAATTAATCTCTTCATGGAGGGACACCAGACACACTACGCGGCCTGCCAACATGAAACTGCTCAGTAAGTCATTCATAAAGCAGTCATAACTCACATGGTAGGTTTCTAGAGAAAATAGCCCTCCACCATATAAGCTATGTGACAATAATTAGAAATTTTTTTCATTGCATAGTCTGTTACTTGGTGGGTAAAGTGTAATTGCTATTAACTATTGTGAATTGTTTACTAGCTACATAACCTACCCAGATGTGCAAATTGCTAAGCCATTTTTAACAGAGAGGAAAAAAAAAAACAATGTCTTAAGTACTTTAAAATAATATCAACAATTATGTAGAGAGAGTAAAGGAGAGAAAACACATCTTTTCTTCGGATGCTATAGATTACAGCCAATGATTATCATACATCAGAATGGAACTCAGATTTTCAAAACACATTAACGGCAGCAACTTTGTAAATTACGTCACATTAACACGCTCCAACTGGCCTTTATAAATGGTCCCAAAGAACTGCAGAAACAGAGTGGACCTTCTTTGCCACTGCTTCTCATGAGTTTAACACTAGAATAAAAGCTAGCCTCCACCTAATTAGGACCTTATAGAAAATTTGTTTTTAATTCCAGTATTGCCTTATTATAGCATAAGTGCTACTTTAAAAGACACTAATCTTTTCATATTTCTGGAGTAAAAGACACTTCATTTCTTTCTTTACATATTAATAGCAAACCTACTACTAATAGACTAGAATTGCGCCATTAGCTACAAGAAAAAAACAACGGATACCTCTGGGTTCACAGATGTTCTCTCTTCCAAAAAGGGACTCAAGAAACAGCAAGAGCAAAGCAAATCGCAAGCTCAGACACTTGTTTTAAAATGGATGAAATGAGAGGAAAAGTGTTTTTGTGTTTGTGTTTTTTTACTAATTCCTCAAGCCTACACTGGTACTTTCTACGGGTGCCCTTTCTTCAGCGATCAGCGTGGGCATCTAAACAAAAGTGAATTTACTCAAAGTTTTTGGTGTGAAGCTGTAACTGGCAATATTCCTGATCATTTCTTGCCTCCTTACTAGAAAGCAGAATAGGGCTTTAAATGCACATAAAACAGAAAATTGCAAATAATAAAATGTGCAACTTACTGCAAACTCAGTTTTGATAACTGAAGAATTTTAAGCAGCTACCACGAGGAACAAATAGCCAGAAAAGTTCAGATTGACTACCCCTGACCTTCTCTTTGCTGTCAAAGAAGGGCTGATAAGAAAGTCAATGTGCTGCTTCTGCTACAACCTTTAATTAGTACACAATGGAGATTAAATCAAATCTGGGAATGGAGTTATTATAATGGGTGTGAAAAGAGTGTAGTCAACTAAATGATACTTTTGAACAGAGGTAACTACTCATAATCGTTTCATTACAGTACATTAAAATAAAAAAGCTTACTAACATAGGTTCGTTCACAGATGAGAAATGTTCAAATGATCTTTTCTCACCCTTCAGAATAAAAATTTATGGTGATACCAAATATAATTTTGCTTTGTGACATAATTTATAATTTAGAAATTTCTCAATCTGCAAAAAAGGCAAAGCTATTAAAAATAAATCTTCCAATCAATTATGATTTAAAAAAAACTAAATATATTACAGATGTATTTTTGGCCCACAAAAAGAAATTTCAATAAATACAAAATAGGGCATATAATGATTTCATACAGTCATGTGACATTTCCCCTCTATAATCTCAGTCACGTGGTATCTGCATAATGCCTGCTGATCACCATCATTCCTTTAAAAAGCAGAGAAAGAAAAGCTTTCAAAAGAAGGGACTGGTTAGAAGTAGCTGGCATACAGAGAATACATATAGGAAGTAGGAAAATACATCCAAGTCTTTACCTAGTGAAAAGGAATTAAGATCAAATATTCCCTGACAAATGAATCATTAAATCACATCATTAATAGATACGTTCTCTCTACTCATCTTTTAAAATATATATATATGTAAATTAGACTAGACTCAGGTATAAATAGCCCATGGTATCTCAGGGGACAGTGAAACGTCTCAGCAAAAGCAGAGGACAGATGCCTTTAAAATCTAGTTCTACCCTTCTGGGGAAGGAGGGGAGGGCAGGGAAGAAGGCAGGTAAAAAGAAAACTCACATATTCATTTCTTAGTCGTCAATTTACTAAACTACCCGACAGGACTTTTAAGCCTAAAATCTTGGTACTTTAAGACAATTTCCCAAAACTTAAACCTAAGTACTTAAATTATTTTTAAGTACCAAAGGGTAAAATTTATGTCTCATTTCCATAATCTGCTTTGAAAGAAACTTTAAAATGTGTATCCTTCAGATATTACATATCACTTCACAACTGGTACATTGATTCTACAAGTGTCTTCAACATTTTACAAATCTTACCAAAGAGTCACTACTGTAAACATGAAAAATTCAAAAGCAAAAGACAGATCAAGAAGTTCACAGATGACATCTTTCCAAATCTATCTGACCTATCCTGCTTTTCACATCGAAATATTTTTAATTACACCTTGCAAATGTATTTCATGACAAAGGGATTTAGGAACAAATGTGTGTCTAAAAAGGCAATATAACCAGCAGACCTCAGTATCTCAGCAACCCTGCAGTCATTCCAGAGGCAAGCTCTTCACAACATCCCCACGGCACGGACATGAATTCGGCTTTTTGTGTTCCAGGCTAACTTAGCAGAAAAGGGTTGTGCTATTCATGTGACCAGACCACCACCCTCTCTATTCAGGAAACGTAGTAACTCAGTGGGAAAGAATGACCAACCTCATTAGGGTTGTGAGATGTGGGAAAGAAGTTAAGAGCCTCACATACTCATTAGGAAAAAAATAATAGTAACAATGGGACAGCTGCTTCCTGCCCTGCACAAAAACACACGCGTGGGCGCACACATATACACAGGCAGTCAAAAGACCAATTTTTTTTCTTTTTAATTAAACATGATCACAATTAGGAATGGAATCCTGGCCTCACGTGGTATTTAGCAGTTGGTGCTCGATCTGCCTCTACACACCATGTGCTACGTCTTACACACAGGGACTCAATGAATAGGATCATTCTGTCTAGAACCACCTATGCAAAGACCTGGTAATAGAATGGAAAGCATTGATCTGAATACTAGGAAATAGTAAAGGGCACTGGTAATCTGAGGTATCTTCCACTTCTAGGACTTGCTGCTAAAAGTCAATTCTATGCAGTCACTGTGCTGAGCCACTACGGAGACCGCGGGGAGAGGCCCCGCTGGAGGAATGAGCACCAGTGCGAAGGAGCACGTGTGAACACTGAAGCAAGGTCCACTGCGGGGTGCCTTGTTTAACTGGGAAAGGGAGCTCCCCTCAAGTCCCCATCTGTTATTTTTAAAATCTTCTTTAGGAAAAGGGGCAGGGGTGATAAAGAGGAAACAAAGATAGAAAACGCCAGGTTCCCCACCTGCCTGCAAACACACAGACACGCTCAGTTAGGGGAGGTGAAGGGAGAAGATGCATTATTGGTACTTGTAGCTGTGGCACCTGTTACTGTGAAGCCTGTAGGAGGGGCTATTGAGCTGTGGCTGGGCTGCAGGTCCTTAGGAATGCCACTGTGAGAACTCAGCTGGTGGCCAAAGGCTGCGCTGAACTGAGGGAGCTGCTGCTTGGGAGAGGTGGAGGCCATGAGTTCGGCAGAAGGCCCCATGCCACTGAAGCTGGTCTGCGGCAACCCCGGGAGCACGCTGGAGCTGCTGGGGGTCGCGGTGGCGAAGGCAGGCTGTGTGGTCTCTGAGTTCGATGTGGTGGGTGGTGTGGACAGGGAAGTGGAAAGAAGATGCCCATCTGCATCGAGAAGGTTGCTAAATGGAGAGGGATCCCCAAGGTTGACAGGGAGACTGCCCCAGTGAGTTCTGGGGTTTACAACTCCTCCAAGTGGCACCTCAAGTTGGGTTGGGAGCAAGTGCTGTGCCATGATGGGCATCTCTGCTGAAAAGGTAGCTGCCATATTATCACCAGAGTAAGATGTTGTGTGGGGAGAGGTGATATGGTCACTATAGGGAGACGGCACGTGCTCACTATCATAATGGCTTCCATGGGGCGAGGAGTGTGAATGATCACTGCTGTATTGCTGTCGTGAGGTGATTAGGTCATCTGCCTTGCTCAGCAGCTGGGCAGGATGTGGCCTCTGGGAGGCATGGCTGCCATCATGAAGTCCATGAAACTGTCCTGGGAAGGCTCTCTCCCCAAGTGCACTCTGGCTGATCAGAGTGGCAGAAGTAAGGCCAACGTTGGCTGGGGCAGAGAACTGCCCCTGGATCTGCCCTGCCAGGGGTGTAGGTGGGTTAGACAAGGTAGCAGAACGGAGCAGGTTCTCATCCAGCTCTAGACTAGAGAAATTATCATGGACTATGCGCCCGTTCAACAGCTCCCCTAAGTCCGTGTTGACTTCTCGGCTCAAGGATTGAATTCCTGAAGCTCCAGTACCTGTGGAGAAGACCCCCATTCCTCTATCTGACAGCTCCTGGACTGGCACACCATCTGACTGGGTAAGTACCCCAATGGTACTCAGGCACTCGAGAGAAGTTACAGCCTGCAAGGCCCGTTCAAGTTCCTCAGCCTCTTCGGTCGTTGGGAGGAGGTCTCCATTCTTTCCTGAGTAAACAAAAGCCATCAAGAATCAGCAGAGCTTTCACATGTCCCATACTATAAAAGTCATACATTTGAATTATCCTTGACAATGTTCTATTAAAGTCAGGCCCTGTGGAGAAATCTGCAAGGATTGGATTAGAAGGAAAAAGTGAAACATTAATCTGCAGGACAGCTTTTGCAATGTCAAGCTGTCCTGGAGCGTGGGTCACATCTTCAGATCACATCTTCAGTTTATTTATAAATAAACTATATATATATATATATATATATATATATTTTTTTTTTTTATTGATTCTAGAGAGAGAAAAGGAGAGACAGAGACAAGTAAGGTCAATCTGTTCCTGTATGTGGCCTTACCGAAAATCAAACCAGCGCCTCTTGCGAATTGGGACAGTGCTCCGACCAACCAAGCTATCCAGCCAGGTCATAAACTATCTTATCAAAGTGTTAGGAAGGAGACTTGACTTGGGGTGGTGAACACACAATACACTATACAGATGATGTATTATAGAACACCTGAAACCTATATAATTTTATTAACTAATGTCACCAAATAGTTCAAAAAAGTTAAATTTTTAGGGGTTCTAAGGACTACCAATTTAAAATTCATGGTGACTATTTGAATATACATGTTTTTACTTAAAGTTATATTAAAGCCATTAAAAAAACATATCAAAAAAACAAAAAACATATCCTATCGTTCAGATTTGAGACAAAGGCTGTGTAAGATGAGGACACAGACACTCACACGCGTACTTTAACACAACAGTAAGCCCTCAGCTCATGTCATAGGTTATCTTTTATAATGCTCTGATTGCTTCCTTATACTTCCCTCTCATTCTTCTCCCATTTCTAACTAATTTTCGTAAAATCTAGGCCCATGGGCCCACATTGATTTCATTTCCAATATTTAAAAAAATATATTGTTAGAAACTTGATTAATCACCACAAAAACAACCAATTTTTCATAGTGGAAAGAACGTTCTAACATTCTAAAAATACCAAAGCTTTCCCATGAAAGCACGGAGCACAGAGGGGACGAAGCAAACGGTTCGGGAAAAGTCTACTTCAACTGAGGTACGTACAGGGTGGGGTATTCAAATCAGGACAGTTTCTAAAAGGCTTCAATAAACTTAAGTTTGAAATGTGTTTGCTCAAAAATAAACTCAAGTAAAATTACTCACTGTAAAAGAATGAAGTTACAAACCTGGCTATCAACCTAGCCATCTGACAAAGTCTGTCTGTACATGGTTAAACGAACTGCACAGCCTTACCTTCTGGAAAGGGTGAAATAGCATATTCAGCCTCACACTTCCTATCCACAGTGAAAAAGACATTCGAGGTGAGGAGGAAAACTTCAAACACATCTCAAAAAAACTACCCTTTTAAGAACTCACTTTAAAACCCAGTTTTCTTGACAATGCTGACCATACCTTCAAAAAAATCAAAATCCTGTAAGTCATCAGGTAGCCGTGGCAGGACATCTGCAAAGTCCTCCTGGTTTAATTCCAAGTCATGCGGAATGTCGGTGATCTCATTGGCAATGTCATCCGGCAGCTCATCAGCACTCAGCTCCGGCGTGGACGGGCTCCTGGGGAAGACGACATGGTTGGCCCCGCCATTCCCCCTTTAGCTTCACACCAACGTCACCAAGACAAGTTCCTCAAATAGGAAAGTGAGAAATCCTACCTTGACTGTCTCCTTCCCACTTTCTGAGAAGGAAATTTGAAAGCACAAAGGCCACACCATATGCAGTTACGTATTTCTACCACCTTTCCCCATGTGTTAAGACACTCATTTTGAGGTCAGATTTTTTACTTCTAAAATTAGTAGAATGAAGTATAGTTTGGTGTATCAAGTGTGTCTAACATTTTTTAGAGAATTAAAATCTTGTCAACATAATTTTTTAAAATGAAGTAAAATAGATGAAACTAAAATGTTTAGCTGAAACAGAAGCCTCGTTCACCTGGTCAAAGTGCTTACCCTGCCAAAACTAATAACGCATCGGATTTCTGATGGAATACTTCAGTGGGGATACAGATGGAATTTCTGTAAAATAGACAAGTCTGAGTAGACAATTAAATTCTCAATTTCAATATCTGCTCTCTTTGTTTTAATCAAAAGCGTTATTTCAGATCTAACCCACTCATATATCTAGTAAAAACTGTGCTGAAAACTAAAAGTTTAGGCTGATATCCGAGATGATACATTTGTAGTCTAGTTCCAACCCCGGAAAAGGAAATGGAGCTAGATGCCCGAGAGCAGTGAGAACGCATAAAGAAGGCGGGAGCTCCGCCCCGCACTGACCGGATCTGAGCGGCTTCCACTGGCAGTGAGACGCTGGTGGGCATGCTGAGGTTCCCTTGGGGTACTGCAGGGGGGATGGGTTTTTGGGGTCGACGAGGTCCACGCCTTCGCTTCTTCTTGTGTTTTTTGGTAAGCGCAGGAGGCTTGGTTTTTTTCCTGGGTTTCCTCTGCTGCTGGTGCTGAACTTTACGGGAGCTATCTCCTCTCAAGAAATTATCCTTTGAAATAAATAAATGGGTATTTTTACACTGAGATTATTTGGGAAAAACCTAACAGAGCTATGTAAAAAAAGTACTTGTATCTTTTAATCTTTTATATCATACCTATAACATAATGTATACCTAGAACTATGTATAATAATAAATAAATGAATAAAAAACTCACTTTTTATTTAATTCAAGTCAGTTCAATATATATATATTTCATCCCAAATTAAAGATATTGTGATGGGTGCTATAGTATAAACAATTTTTTAAATTTAATTTGCACTCTCAAAGGACTGGCTTTCCCATAGAAAGACATGAATACAAGTATACATAAACACAACACAGAGAAAATTGGGCAAGTGATATAAACATCTTACAGGTAACACCAAAAAAAATCAATTATTTTTAGATTTGTGGGATTAAAGGATAAGAAAGATAGGTAAAATTTTAAGTCATTGGGGTCAAGGAGAAGACCCTTCTAGACTAAAGAAAATGGTGTAAACAGAAAAAAAAACAAACCCTCCAGCAAATAACTAGGTTTGACTAGTGCTTGGGGCATAATGGAGGATGAAATGTGACTGTAAGCTATAAAGAAGTTTGGTACCAGGTCATGTATGACTTTGAATGCCCTACCCAAGATTGAAAACTTATTTTATAGGCAAGGAGGAATGATATTTCATAAGAGGAGCGCACGACTTGACAAATGTTTTTTAAAAATTTATACCCTGGTAGTAATGTGAAGAGATAGATAAGTGAATGGAGGCAAAAGTATCAATCAGAGGGCTATTTCACAGTCAATACAAAATAAACAGCTAAGGGCAGAATGAGTGAGAATGGAAAAACCAGGTCCAGATGAGATGGAAGTCTCATAATTTGACAGTTCCTTGGATGTGGTGAGGATGGAGGGCCTATAAAACTATAAATGTCTCCAGGTTTTCCAGTATGGGTGACTGATAGATAATGACACCATTAGTTGGGGTAGAGAACACAGAAAGATAAACAGACTCAGAAGAAAAGTAAAGGAATTCAGTTTGGCTCAAAAACTGTGTGTTTGAGGCATGAGATGTCCAGGAGGTAGGACAAAGCTGAAAGAAATGGACGTGTAGACCTGTAAATCATGACACAGCAAAAGTCCCTCAAGTAACAGACGTGGGCCAGGGAGACCAGGTAAAGACAGGAGATGATGGGGACACAGTTCTATAAAACTGCTGTAGTTATGTGAGTAGGCGAAGGAAGGAGACCCATAAACTGACAAAGTAACTAGCTTTTTTCAGCTAGCACCCTTAAATGTCAAGACCATATTTCAATGTGCACATGTCGATACCACTGCAATTGGGGAGCATTTTACAATAGTGCCATCTTATAACTGCTGTCAGCCAGGGGAGGGTCATTCTAGTTGGCATTGCCTACACACATGCTCAGCGTTGGTCACAGATCTTCATACTGTCATCATTTGAATTAACATGTGTGCAGTGTTGGTTTTACCTGTAGATGAAATGTTGTGCATGCAGAAAAATACAAAGAGCAGCAGGGTATAGGATTGTTATTAGTGAAGCAAACACTCGACACTGAAGGACTGACCACAATTCCTTTTTTTTTTTTTTTTTTTTTGCAAAGAAAAACCCCAATGAGAAAGGAAAATAACCAAAAGGAGACGAAGCTATGTTACAGTTGATGTGGGTAGAAAATACTACCTTTCACGGGTCAAGTAATTCAGCCAAAAGCAGGAACGATACAGGAGGTAAAAATCTATGCCTAACAAAGTCTAAAGCAGCTATTTCAGGAAGTAGAAAACAAAAACTGTAAGTGATAAGAAATGCTCTGTGCAGCATTTTCTTTTTTTTGGTGGTATATAAAACAAAAGTGTTTTTACAAATTGATGTCACCATGGATTTGATGAACTCGGTAATAACATAACTCAGTGCATAAAAAGAGAGTAGAAAATAATATTTAAAGACTAATAAGTACTACTAACATCAAACAAATTCAAAACAAAAAATAATTAAAGCATAAATTCAGGAAACTTAAGAGAAGTTTAATCCCAGCCAAATACTTGAATCTAAACACTATTACAGGCTCAAGTCAAAATGCACAAATTTATAAAATAACAAAAAAGCTGTTTCTATACCTCATTCTAGTTCTTTTGGCTCAACACTGAAGGCCTTCTTTTATTATGCCCATCATTTAATTCAGCAAACAATGAATGAGCAACTAGCAGTAACCACCAGGGTGGGAGGCACCCTTATAGGCCTTCCCTCTAAGGCAGGGGTCCCCAAACTTTTTTACACAGGGGGCCAGTTCACTGTCCCTCAGACCATTGGAGGGCTGGACTATAAAAAAAAACACACTATGAACAAATCCCTATGCACACTGCACACATCTTATTTTAAAGTAAAAAAACAAAACGAGAACAAATACAATATTTAAAATAAAGAACAAGTAAATTTAAATAAAAAAACTGACCAGTATTTCAATGAGAACTATGCTCCTCTCACTGACCACCAATGAAAGAGATGCCCCTTCCGAAGTGTGGCGGGGGCAGAATAAATGGCCTCAGGGGGCCGCATGCGGCCCAGCCGTAGTTTGGGAATCCCTGCTCTAAGGCCAGTATGGCTCTTATGCAGAGGGAATCTGCAGTCCAAGATATACAAGTCCTACCTGTAAAATACCCAGTGTCACACGGTTCTGCTTCTAGGCTTGTTTTATTCTCCTAAGCTTATGGTCATAACGCAGCCACATTTTTGGTAATGTGCCAAGTACTCCTCACATAACTACCCACAACTAAGGCTCTGCCTCGCTCTTGGTAGTCCCTTGCTTAGCTCCTCCAGAGAGCCAGAGCTTCTATATCCTAGAGGAGTTCCTAATGATGACTTTCATTTACGTACACTCTTATCAACACTATTCATGCCCAAGTTTTTCACAGTTTCCTACTTATATGCCAGAACAATGCATGCGCTAACTTCTCATCTGTGATAGGATCTCAGACCTTACGCATACCATGTTCCGTCAGCCAGCCTGGACTTCCTGCAGCATGAGCCTCTTCTACCAGGACTGTCCTATACAGTGACCAAGTCTAGTTCTGTCTGAAGTTCAACCCCTCCCAGCTATGTGCCTAACCGTTAGTTTATTCAACAGTTACTTAAGAAGCACCCTTGTTCTAAGCACTGGGGATACAGCAACGAACAATAGAATTTCTGCCTTTGCCTTTCTGACATTTCTATTTTAGTAGTGAGATACAGATGATAAACTAATTAATAAATAATATAATATTGGGTAGATTTTAAAAAATGTTAGGGAAAAAATAAAGTATAAGGATAAAAAGTGGCAGGATACAGGGGAGGCAGAAGACTTCTTTGATGAAGTGACATGTGACTAGAATCCTGAATGAGATGAAAAAGTGATGCATTATAAATCTGGGAGAAGAGCATTCTAGAAAAGGAGAAAAGCAAGTGCAAAGCTCCTGAGGTAGAATACACTATACTTAAGAGTGTTCCAGAAACAGCAAGAAGCCAAGTTGCTGGAACTCTGGAGGTGAGGAGAGGGGATAAGATGAAGCGGGAGGCTCTGGAGGGGCCAGTGGCTTACAGGGCACGGTAAGAAATCTAGATGTTCTTCTCAATGTGATGGAAAGCCCCTGGAAGGCCTCGATCAGGGGACTAAAATGATCAGATCAATGTTCCGCTCTCTAAAGGCTACCACCAACCACATGACTCCATTTATAAGACATTCTGGAAAATGTAAAATTATAGGAACAGAAATAGATCAGTGAAAAGAGAGAAAAGGTTTGACTACAATGGGGTAGAACAAGAGAATTTCGAGGGGTGATAGAACTGTTCTATATCTTGATTATGGTAGTGGTTATAAGATTATATCCTTTGTCAAAACTCATACAACTGTATATCAAAAAGAGTAATTTTTTTGTGTGTGTGTGTATTTTTCTGAAGCTGGAAACGGGGAGAGACAGTCAGACAGACTCCCGCATGCGCCCGACCGGAATCCACCCAGCACGCCCACCAGGGGCGATGCTCTGCCCCTCCGGGGCGTCGCTCTGCCGCGACCAGAGACACTTTAGCGCCTGGGGCAGAGGCCAAGGAGCCATCCTCAGCGCCCGGGCCATCTTTGCTCCAATGGAGCCTTGGCTGCGGGAGGGGAAGAGAGAGACAGGGAGGAAGGAGAGGGGGTGGGGTGGAGAAGCAAATGAGCGCTTCTCCTATGTGCCCTGGCCGGGAATCGAACCCGGGTCCCCCGCACGCCAGGCTGACGCTCTACCGCTGAGCCAACCGGCCAGGGCCAAAAAGAGTAAATTTTAATGCATGTAAATTAAAGAAAGAAGAATATATACACACTACCCTCTCTGGTGGCTATGTGAATGATATATCTGGGGGCAGGGCAGCGGGTATGAGGCGTCAGGATGGGGATGGCAGGAAAGGAGACCAATTAGGAGACTATTACAGTAATCCAGGCAAAGATGATGGTAGCTAAGGATAGATGGTGGCACTAAAGTTGATAAAACATGTTTGGATTCGCCTGACCAGGCGGTGGCGCAGTGGATAGAGCGTCGGACTGGGATGCGGAAGTACCCAGGTTCGAGACTCCGAGGTCCCACGCGGGCTCATCTGGCTTGAGCAAAGAGCTCGCCAGCTTGGACCCAAGGTCGCTGGCTCCAGCAAGGGGTTACTCGGTCTGCTGAAGGCCCACGGTCAAGGCACATGTGAGAAAGCAATCAATGAACAACTAAGAAGTCGCAACGCACAACGAGAAACTGATGATTGATGCTTCTCATCTCTCTCTGTTCCTGTCTGTCTGTCCCTGTCTATCTCTGCCTCTGTAAAAAAAAACAAAACAAAACAAAACAAAAAAAACAAAACAAAACAAAAAAAAAACATGTTTGGATTCAAGATAAACAGCATGAAAGAGCCGAGAGATTCACATATACTAACATTTTTGGGGCTTTTTGGGTTTTTTTTTTATATTCATTTTAGAGAGGAGAGGGAGAGACAGAGAGAGAGAGACAGAGAGGAGAGACAGAGAGAGACAAGGGGTGTAGGAGCTGAAAACATCAACTCCCATATGTGCCTTGACCAGGCAAGCCCAGGGTTTCGAACCGGCGACCTCAGCATTTCCAGGTCGACGCTTTATCCACTGCGCCACCACAGGTCAGGCTACTAACATTTTTTGTTACTCAGTGTAAGTCACTCACAGTAGGAGGCTGATGGGGTTCAAGTGTTTATTATATGCTTATGTAATTTATAACTTAAAAATAGCTCAAACTAGTGCAGATTCCATAACTGCATTCAGAAAAAACACCATTTTCAAAACTTTGTAAATACCTTTAAAAACCCTGGTTAACATTTCATTTATATTATATAAAATATTTTATGACTAATTTTATTTTACTAATTGAACCTTATGTTTGCCTACCTGAATTTGCCTAAGCAGGAATATTTAATCATGTGGAAAAAATAAACTGCTTTCAATTTCTTTAAAAGTATTCACATAATGCCCTGGCCGGCTGGCTCAGTGGCAGAGTGTCAGCCAGTGTGTGGAAGTTCCCAGTTCCATTCCTGGTCAGGGCACACAGGAGAAGCAACCATCTGTTTCTCCATCCCTCCCCTTCCCCTTCTCTCTCTCTCTCTCTCTCTCTCTCTTCCTCTCCCACAGCCATGGCTCAATTGGTTCGAGCAAGTTGGCCCTGGATGCTACAGATGGCCTTATGGAATCTCAGACTCAGGAGCTAAAAATAGCTTGGTTCGAGTATGGCCTCAGATGGGGGTTGATGGGTGGATCTCAGTCAGGGCATATGGGGGAATCTGTCTCTCTGCCTCCCTATCTCTCAAGAATAATAATTTTAAAAAGGCATTCATATAATCACTGTTGTTATACTAATCAAAAACTCACTCTTACTAAGTCAATAAAGCTGATCCTCAAGTATAGCCCCCTTATTTAACAATATTTTCCTAGTCTTATGAGAAGTATGCTGAACAGTGTAACTTTAAAATCAAAATACACAACCAGATCATTTATGTCAATGTTCAAAAACATAGGAACCATTCCTTGATCATGATAAAGCCTGAAGGAGCTGACAAAAATGTCTAAATTTTAAATGTTCTTAAATTAAAATGAGAAAACTATTATTCAACATTATATACGAAGTTTAGTATACAAAATTTCAAAATATATGATCCATAAAGAAATTAAGAAACAAAAAGAGTTCTTGGTAGAGAAGAAGCCAGTGAACTAAATATATGGAAACTGAGATCAGTGGCAACACCAGGATCTCAACCTTAGATATTAAGTCCTGGCCATTCATATATTAAGTCCTGGCCATTCAGTTACCCTGATAGATACAGTCCTGAAAACTGTAAGATGCTTACAGTGGGCAGGAGCTGTCACACTCAGCTTTTTAGTACATATACCTTACACAATACCTTGCAACAGCAGAAAAACTCAGTAAGTGTCTGATGGGTGAAAACAATAAAAATGCATTTATTTTAAATAATTATATAATTCAGATAGTTCACTAATTCAGACTTGTCTCTCTAAATTATTCTGAATTAATTAGGGCCTATGATACTAACATTAACAGAAGTAATGATTAAGTTCAGTAGAATTACAGAGAGGTTTGGCTTCTGGCCAGAATTTTACCAATTATCCCAGACATTCACAGAACTATATATATAACAAGAAAAACCTAGAGCAGTAGAGCAAAAAGGAGCTTGGGAAATCTGCTCTGTATAAGAAAATGTAACTTAAGGAGAAGAGAGGTACCCTTATGCTTAAGGATAATAAACAAAAAACCCATAACTACTAAATACAGTGGTGTTGTTATTTATAAATGAGGAATATGAAATTAATTCAATGGTCATGCCCAGCTTCTTTTTTTTTTTAAGTAAAATAGAGCAGACTAGAAAATATCAGGTACTAAAAAATCAGGTCCTAAAAGTATTGTTTCATAAAAGTTGTTTCAGTGATTTATACACATACATAATTCATACTGAATCACAAAACACTTCCTACTATGGAGAGCTATCAAAAGTCTGAAGGCCTCTGCTGCAGAAAGTGAAATCTGAACTTACCATTTTTTTGGCATGTTCTTCACACAGAGGTGTCTGGTGTGTGATGTCAAAAACAGGCACAGAGCACTGCTGTCCGTCTGCAAACTTGGCCGTGCAACTTGAGAAGAGCTGCTGAGAGCGGTTCGAGAGGATATCTGGGGGTTTAGTCAGGAATAAAACATACTGAAACGATTGAATTTTTCTATTTCTCTACAGTTTTCTTCCTTCCTTCCTTGAGTTTAAGTAAGTATAAATTTGATTGTCTATAAAGGCTGATATGGGAAAACAATGATAATTTTATCATTATTATTTATCAGAAGATACATCTGAAGGAGTTTTTGGCTACTGGGCTCCTAAACATACAAGTCTCCTTTACAGTCATTCTGTTTTTTGTCATTTGGAGAAGCAGGGTCAATTTCTTCCTAACACAGTAACTCCTAAAAGTTCCACTATCATACTTTAAAAAACAAAACAAAACTACTTTCTTTCAAGGAAAACTTCTGCATATGATACTCATCAAGAATAAAAACACCTGAAACTAATACTTAATATGATACTATACATATTTAATGTAAACTATATGGTAATTGAAAAAACTTTTAAATGAAGATTACAACACAATTACTTGGCAAAAAAAAAAAAAAGCGGAATAAAATTATCAAGATGTAATTAAAAGAAAACTCATCTATTCAAATTTAGATTTTTTTTTTCCTAAGTGAGAAGCGGGGAGGCAGAGAGACAGACTCCTGCATACACCCCAACAAGGATCCACCTGGCAAGCCCACTATAGGGCAATGCTCTGCCCATCTGAGGCTGCTGTTTCGTTGCTCGGCAACTGAGCTATTTCAATGCCTGAGGCAAGGCCATGGAACCATCCTCAGCACCCGGGGCCAACTTGTTCAAACCAAGCCATGGTTGCAGGAGGAAAGAAAGAGAAAGAGAGAGAAGGAAGAGGGGGAGGGGTAAAGAAGCTGATGGTCGCTTTTCCTGTGTGCCCTGACCAGGAATCAAACCCAGGACATCCACACACTGGGCAACGCTCTACCACTGAGCCAACTGGCTAGGGCCAAAATTAGATTCTTAATTTTACATTTCCAACACCAAACTCAAACTTGTAACCTATTAAAAATTACTTTTAAATCAAAACTGTACTATTAAAACTGAACATCAGCCCTAAATGGATGGCTCGATTGGTTAGAGGCCTGGTCAGCAAACTGTGGCTCACAAGCCACATGCGGCTCTTTGGCCCCTTGAGTGTGGCTCTTCCACAAAATACCAAGTGCAGGCGCTACCTCAATAAGAAATGTACCTACCTATATAGTTTAAGTTTAAAAAATTTGGCTCTCAAAAGAAAGTTCAATCATGTACTGTTGATATTTGGCTCTGTTGACTAATGAATTTGCCAACATTGGACCATTACAGTAGGGGTCTCCAAACTTTTTACACGGGGGGCCAGTTCACTGTCCCTCAGACCACTGGAGGGCTGGACTATAAGAAAAACTATGAACAAATCCCTATGCACACTGCACACATTTTATTTTAAAGTAAAAAAACAAAACGGGAACAAATACAATATTTAAAATAAAGAACAAGTAAATTTAAATCAACAAACTGACCAGTATTTCAATGGGAACTATGCTCCTCTCACTGACCACCAATGAAAGAGGTGCCCCTTCCGGAAGTGTGGCGGGGGCGGGATAAATGGCCTTAGGGGGTCGCATGCGGCCTGCGGGCCGTAGTTTGGGGACCCCTGCGTTAGAGTTATTGTCCACGAAGCACAGATGTTGCCGGTTTAATCCATAGTCAGGGTACATACAGGAAAAATTGATGTTCTTGTATCTCTCTCCCTTCCTCTCTCTCTGAAGTCAATAAAAAAAATTAGAAAAAAAACACCAAAAAACTGGAACATCAGCTTTACATCATCATTTTTAAGTTTCCATACTTTTAGCCACTATTATAGTATATTTCCTCAAAATTTACTTCATATCTATTAAGGAAGTATCTTCCTGTTTTTCCTTTTTTTATTTACAGAGACAGAGAGTCAGAGAGGGATAGATAGGAACAGACAGGAACAGAGAGAGATGAGAAGCATCAATCATTAGTTTTTCGTTGAGACACCTTAATTGTTCCTTGATTGCTTTCTCATATGTGCCTTGACCGTGGGGCTACAGCAGACTGAGTAACCCCTTGCTGGAGCCAACGACCTTGGGTCCAAGCTGGTGAGCTCTGCTCAAACCAGATGAGCCCGCGCTCAAGCTGGCGACCTCAGGGTCTCGAATCTGGGTCCTCCGCATCCAAGTCTGATGCTCTATCCACTGCGCCACCGCCTGGTCAGGCTTCCTATTTTTCCTTTATGCTTGCTTTTGTAGTTAAACTCTTTGTAAAGCTTTTATTATACAGAAGCTGCTATTAGGAAAGCTGTGAAAATACAACTCCAAGATAGAAAAAAGGGCAAAAGTCAGATAGTACAGTAAGTACTTGTTACTATGTAAGTTTTTAAAATGCTACTCAATTTTAAATGGTTAATAAAAGTGAGTGCAGTTTTCCTCAAGTATTTTCTGTCTGAAGATATCTTCTTTCCTAGCTGATGTTTATCTTTTATTCATTTCAAATCAGCACTGTACTTCATACAAATAGCCAATTATTCCCACAGTAAAACACACACTGGGCCCTGGCCGGTTGTCTCAGTGGTAGAGTGTCGGCCTGGAGTGCAGGAGTCCCAGGTTCGATTCCCAGCCAGGGCACACAGGAGAAGCGCCCATCTGCTTCTCCACTCCTCCCCCTCTCCTTCCTCTCTGTCTCTTCCCCTCCCGCAGCCAAGGCTCCATTGCAGCAAAGTTGGCCCAGGCACTGAGGATGGCTCTATGGCCTCTGCCTCAGGCGCTAGAATGGCTCTGGTTGCAACAGAGCAACACCCCAGATGGGCAGAGCATCACCCCATGGTGGGCATGCCGGGTGGATACTGGTCGGGCACATGCGGGAGTCTGTCTGACTGCCTCACCATTTCCAACTTCAGAAAAATAAAAAAATAAAAGACACACTGTAAAACTGTATAACTTTCTTAGAAGACTATAAACTGCTTTTGAATAATATGATTTGATTTTTCCATCAATGAGTATTAGAGTTGCTTCTTACAAACTATCTAGAAACCTTAAAAGGATTGAAATTCTGTTTACAAAATTTAATTGACAGTCACAGGAAGAACCTGCTAGTTGCTCCCAATTTTGCTTACTGTGATGTGATTCTTGAATAAAGGACCACAATGACACAAGCAGATAAAATGATTTCAAAGGACAACATGGAAATTAGAGGTTATATAAAAATTATTTTAAACATTAAATAGTTATGATTTCAAAAGTCATTCACTTGGTTTAAGAATGAAATACATAACCCTGAATGAGTCAAGGCTTTTGAATGCACACTCAATTTAGTTCATAGGATACGTTGGAAACAATGTCTGGTGAATGGAAGGGCTTTGTTAGCGCACTGTTCGCCCTTTACCATTCCACTGCAAGCAGCTGGTTCCACCTCCCTCGCCTTGGTCCGGCTTATGCTAAGAAAGGGAAAAAAAAAACAAAATTAATTTTAAATTAATGCTTTAAAAATCCAAGGCAATTTTTCAACATTATGTTAGTACAATGTAACACCAACATTTCACCACTCTACATTCATTAAATAAAAGGTAAATGTGGGTTACAATGACTAGTTCCTCAGCTTCCCCAATCTACTGACAAAACAAATTTTAATCAGTTTCAACTATGCCTGCTTTTTAAAAAATAAAGTCATATTTTGGTTCCTTTTACATCACAAAGAGACAAAGTAATGAAGAATACGAGACTAGATGATTCAGAACCTGGTTCTGAAAATCAGCTCTACCTCTTACTAGCTGTGTGACCTTGGCAAGTTACTTTGCATTGCTTAAGTCTCAACTTACTCGCCTGAAAAGTAGAGATAAGAGAGAAGAAAAGCTACATCTAAAACACTTAAAGACAGTGCATAGTATAGTACATAGTAAACAGTCAATGGTTGTTAGTCACTCTATTATCATAATAATCCCAATAAAACAAAGGGAGAATTATCAAAACATTTCAATGTTTTTAATATGAAAACAATTGTGTAGGCTTCCCTTTTGTATGCTCAATGGCAAGGGTAGTCAACCTTTTTATACCTACTGCCCACTTTTGTCATCTCGGTTATTAGTAAAATTTTCTAACCGCCCACCGGTTCCACAGTAATGGTGATTTATAAAGTAGGGAAGTAACTTTACTTTATAAAATTTATAAAGCAGAGTTACAGCAAGTTAAAGCATATAATAATAATTACTTACCAAGTACTTTATGTCGGATTTTCGCTATTTGGCAGAATAAATCTTTATAAAACAACTTACTATAGTTAAATCTATCTCTTTATTTATACTTTGGTTGCTCCGCTACCACCCATCATGAAAGCTGGAATGCCCATTAGTGGGCAATAGGGACCAGGTTGACTACCACTGCTCTATGGGATCCCTCATTAACAATGAAGTTTCACACAATACCATTCTCTATAGCAGGGGTCCCCAAACTTTTTACACAGGGGGCCAGTTCACTGTCCCTCAGACCGTTGGAGGGCCAGACTATAAAAAACACTATGAACAAATCCCTATGCATACTGCACATATCTTATTTTAAAGTAAACAAAATGGGAACAAATACAATATTTAAAATAAAGTACAAGTAAATTTAAATCAACAAACTGACCAGTATTTCAATGGGAACCATGGGCCTGCTTTTGGCTAATGAGATGGTCAATATCCAGTTCCAATTTGTCACTGCTAGCCGTAACAAGTGATATGACGTGCTTCTGGAGCCGTGACACGTGTGTCCCGCGTCACCGGAAGTAGTACTGTAGGTGAGCAACGCCGTGCTTTGCGTCGCTCTCTCACTGACCACCAATGAAAGAGGTGCCCCTTCCGGAAGTGCAGCGGGGGCCGGATAAATGGCCTCAGGGGGCCACATGCGGCCCGTGGGCCCTAGTTTGGGGACCCCTGCTCTATAGGCTTGTGAGCTACAAGATATTTAGATTTGGGCTTACATACTTTAAGCTATTTCAATGGCTTATTTCACATACTCACCAACAAATATGACAAAGTTATTAGATAAGAAAGAATACTTTAATGTTACTCAGTTTACAACCAAGCTATATATAATATTAAAAAATATACTACTCACAAAAATTAGGGAATATTTCAAAATGAATATGAAGCAATAAAATATCCCCTAATTTTTGTGAGCAGTATACCTATAAGCAAGTAGCTATTAAAGTACAGATTTCTAAAATATTTAACAGCAACTTTCAAAATGTCTTCTGTGAAACTAGTGTTTGAAAGCAAATCTATCAAACAGGGGCATTATCCAACTGACAGCTGATTTTTGTGAACCTAAAATGTAACGTAAAGTAGTAAGCTAACAATCACCAAGGAATGACTGTGGCACAATGTTCTATGATTATCAGTGATGCACTGGGCAATACATATTTTACTAAACATGGCTGACATAATCAAATGATATCAAATAAATTTGAAAACTGTAGAGTTCATGTGGTATTTGTTATGTAATACTTAATTATCACCACAGGTGGTTTGGGAGATGTTCTGAAAAGGAAAGTGTTGATTCTACCAGGTTAAAAATAAAATCACATAAATACAGTTTTCTACATAAATACCAAATTGTCCCAAACAGTAGTCTTTACATCTTTGACAAAGTCATAATATACTAGAATAAGTGTATACAATACTCTACATATAGATTGTTTTATGCTGGACAAAACTTAGGTTTCCACTGAAATTATACTCTTGAGAGCAGTATAATATAGACATTAGATAGTATTTTAAAACCTATATCATACTGAGTAAATTCTTTCAACAAAGAGACAACAGAGTCTCTTCAGTAGCTCAATTCTATTCATTTGTTCATCAACACTGGAGATTTAAGAAAAAATGTACATTGTTCCTGCCATTAAAAATATTGCCTGACCAGGCAGTCGCGCAGTGCATAGAGCGTCAGACTGGGATGCTGAGGAACCAGGTTCGAGACCCGGAGGTCGCCAGCTTGAGCGCGGGCTCATCTGGTTTGAGCAAAAGCTCACCAGCTTGGACCCAAGGTCACTGGCTCGAGCAAGGGGTTACTCGGTCTGCTGAAGGCCCGCGGTCAAGGCACATAAGAGAAAGCAATCAATGAACAACTTAGGTGTCGCAATGCGCAACGAAAAACTGATGATTGATGCTTCTCATCTCTCCATTTCTGTCTGTCTGTCCCTGTCTATCCCTCTCTCTGACTCTCTCTGTCTCTGTGGAAAAAAAAAAAAATTACTGCCTTACCTGAGAAACAGACATTGATATAACTATAAAATCTATTGTAGCCCTGGCCGGTTGGCTCAGTGGTAGAGTGTCGGCCTGGCGTGCAGAGGTCCCGGGTTCGATTCCCAGCCAGGGCACACAGGAGAAGCGCCCATCTGCTTCTCCACCCCTCCCCCTCTCCTTCCTCTCTGTCTCTCTCTTCCCCTCCTGCAGTGAGGCTCCATTGGAGCAAAGATGGCCCGGGCGCTGGGGATGGCTCCTTGGCCTCTGCCCCAGGTGCTAGAGTGGCTCTGGTCGCGGCAGAGCGATACCCCGGAGGGGCAGAGCATCGCCCCCTGGTGGGCAGAGCGTCACCCCCTGGTGGGCGTGCCAGGTGGATCCCGTTCGGGTGCATGCGGGAGTCTGTCTGACTGTCTCTCCCCGTTTCTAGCTTCAGAAAAAATACAAAAAAAACAAACAAAACCAAAACAAAAAAAATCTATTGTAAAGCAGAGGTCAGAGCAAAATAAGCAGATATAATAAGGGGACTTAACACTTTCAAGGGAATCGAGGAAAATTTCTCAGAGAAAAGTAAGATTGAATAAGTAAGCTAAGATCTAAAGGATGTTCTAGAATAGATACTATCGCCCCTACAGAGGACTGGGGGCTCTACAAGTAAGGAAAAATACTATAGGTGCAGTCATTATGTAGGCATGTTAGATACACATACATAGTTTCAAACCACTCTAAGCATGCCAAAAGCAACAAAGCTCTTAAAGTTATAGTATCTTTTTGAGATAAGCAATAGAAAATAGGTTATACTCTCTTATAGGAAATACAATGAAAACCAAAATACACAAAACTAAAGTGAAATATAAAAAAATATACAGGTATGCAATAAATGTAATAATCAATAGTTACAAAGGAAAGGGTTTTTTTTAGTTTTCTGTTTGTTTCAAACCCTGTTTCCCTCCAGTGACTTATGACTCCTGCAGAAAAATTAGAATATATAGACTATAAATTTTCTTTAATTTATCAATAATCTTGCTATCTAGAGATAACCACTGCTAATATTTAGATGTACAACTCCTAAAATGTTACATACTATACATAGTCAAGGTTATTTGGAAATATAATAAGTAAAAAGTGTGAAATAATAAACTAAGCAGCAGAACTAAGCCTTCTAAATTTGAAAATTATTTCCCTAGTTAAGATACTTTGAAAATTTTTTAATTCAATTAAGCTAGTACTTTCAAAAGGTACATAATTTAAGTAATTGTGATTTAAGTTTTCACCACCTAGAAAAACCTCTAAAACAGTAATATACCATAATTTCTTCATTGATAACACTATATTTCCAATGTATATATTTTCAGTCAATAAAGTATTATGTAAACTTTTTTAAAGCATGTTTTCAAAACTATTTTTAAGAACATAGGGGACACCCATGCGATGTGTGGAAGTCCCGTGTTCAATTTGATTTCTGGTCAGGGCACATAGAAGCGACCATCTGTTTCTCCACTCCTTCTCCTTCCTTCTCTCTCTCTCTCTCTCTCCTCTCTCTCTCCCCATCTTGCAGCCATGGCTCAGTAGAGCAAATTGGCCCCAGGCACTGAGGATGGTTCCATGGCCTCATCTCAGGCATTAAAAGACCTCTGTTGACCAGCATCAGACCAAGGGCCCCAAATGGACAAAGCATCGCCCCATAGGGGGCTTGTCAGGTGGATCCTGGTCGGGGAGCATGTGAGGGCCTGTCTCTCTGCCTCCCTGCCTCTCATTTAGTAATAATAATAGTAATAATAATAATAATAATAATATAAGGTCTACTGGAAAGTTTTGTCCGTTTCTATCACAAGTTTCGACACGTAAGTACATGTTTATTTGGCGCATGTGTGCCTCTCTATTTTTATCACTTAATGTATACATACTGAAGTAGCAAATTAACTAAAACAAAGTTGATTCACATTAGTCTTATGTGTGAAGCGATAGTGTACCTATGGCTACTGATAAAGTTCATTTACACCACTGTAATTTTTACGAATTTCAACAAGGAAGAAATGCTACAGAAGCATGTCTGTCGCATACACCATATTCCCTGGACTTAGCACCCTCCGACTATCACTTGTTTTTGTCCTTACAAAATTTTTTGAAGGGCAAAAAATTCAAAAATGAAGAAGATATCAAACAAGCACTGGTTCAATTTTTCACATCAAAAGATAAAACATTTTTCAAAAATGGGATATACATACAGCCCTGGCCGGTTGGCTCAGCGGTAGAGCGTCGGCCTAGCGTGTGGAGGACCCGAGTTCGATTCCCGGCCAGGGCACACAGGAGAAGCGCCCATTTGCTTCTCCACCCCTCGCCGCGTTTTCCTCTCTGTCTCTCTCTTCCCCTCCCGCAGCTAAGGCTCCATTGGAGCAAAGATGGCCCAGGCGCTGGGGATGGCTCTGTGGCCTCTGCCCCAGGCGCTAGAGTGGCTCTGGTCCCAACATGGCGACGCCCAGGATGGGCAGAGCATCGCCCCCTGGTGGGCAGAGCGTCACCCCATGGTGGGCGTGCCGGGTGGATCCCGGTCGGGAGCATGCGAGAGTCTGTCTGACTGTCTCTCCCTGTTTCCAGCTTCAGAAAAATGAAAAAAAAAAAAAGGGATATACAAATTGCTCTCACGCTGGCAAGAAATTATTAATAATAATGGCAATTATATTATTTAATAAAGTTTATTGATGGTAAGAAAAATTTGTATTTTGTTTTATTCCAAAAACAGACCAAACTTTCCAGTAGACCTTATAGTAATTAAAAAAACATAGGGGAATGGGTATAATACGTTTTTAAAGGAAAAAACTAGGCACATAACTCTCAAAATAGTACAGAATTAATTTTGCTTAATTACATAAATAAAAATGAAAAAAGGGTAAGAACTGACTTTCATATTACAAAATCATTAAAAGTCATGTTTTAAAGAATATTATAAAAAAGGTTATATTTCAGTGTTAGATGAAAAAAAAGCAGAGACTAATAAAATTTAGCATGATTCAACAAATTCATGGCTCACCGAAGATTTCACACACACACACACACACACACACACACACACACACACTAGAAGAAAACAATCAAAATGTTCACAGTACTCTTTCTGTTTTATGAATAGTGATATTTATGGAGATTTTCCTATATTTTTCAAATTTTTCACAATCAGCCATGTATCTGCACTATAAACAGGAACTGTTGCCTGGCCTGTGGTGGCGCAGTGGATAAAGCATCGACCTGGAATGCTGAGGTCACCAGTTTGAAACCCTGGGATTGCCCGATCAACCACATTCAGCAAGCAGTCAATGCACAACTAAAGTGAAGGAACTATGAGTTGATACTTCTTGCTCCTGTACCCCTCTCCTCTATCTGTAAAATCAATAAATAAAGTCTTTAAAAAAAAAAAGAGATTCCCCCCCAAAACCCAATGTAATAAAATATTTGAGCACATGAGGGTTAATGTAGATATTAACAGAAAATACATTTCAAAGAAAAATTTTAAATAAGCAAAAAAATGTAAAATGCTACTTTTATAGTAAAAAAACTATAAATATTATTTTTAAATAACATACAAAATTTCTAGGCATTGTTTCTTTGGGTTTATTTGGGGTTTTCTTAAGTAAGAGGAGGGGAGATAGTGAGACAGACTCCCACATGCTCCTTGAGCAAGATCTACCCAGCAACCCCCATCTGGGGCCGATGCTCGAATCAACAGAGCCATCCTCAGTGCTCAGGGCTGATGCTCAAACCATCAAGACACTGGCTGAGGGAAGAGAAGAGGGAAAAAAGGGGGAGAGGGAGGAGGAGAGAAGCAGATGGTCACTTCTCTTGTGTGCCCTGACTGGGAATCGAACCCAAGACATCCATACACTGGGCTGACACTTTATCCACTCCAGTGGTCGGCAAACTCATTAGTCAACAGAGCCAAATATCAATGGTACAACGATTGAAATTTCTTTTGAAAGCCAAATTTTTTAAACTTAAACTATATAGGTAGGTACATTCCTTATCGAGGTAGCGCCCGCACGTGGTACCTTGTGGAAGAGCCACACTCAAGGGGCCAAAGAGCCGCATGTGGCTCGTGAGCCAGTTTGCCAACCAGGGCACTGAGCCAACCAGCAGACAAAGAGGCACTGTGTTCTTTTTAAAAGACAGGTAGAACTGATAGGTAAAATGGCTACTCAGCCACCATCTTTCTTAGAAACAATGCAGGACTGAAGGAGGAAGAAGGACTTGCCTACTCAGTAATCCTGCTCAAACCTCCCTTGCAGCTGGATGCTGATAAGGGACAATTGGATTAGGGTGCAGATAATTTTGAGGAACTGTGGCGCCACTCCCAACCACACACAGAAGAAGGGATCTTGCAGCCGTCTTTGTCCAAGGCCCTTTGACAAATCCATAGAATCCCTGCCCCATACCTCCCTCAGGGCTGACATCCTTTGCTGGTCTCAGCCCACCTGCACCCAGCCGTTCTTTAAAATAAATTTTCCTTTTGGAAAACACTACCCTTGTGTTTTGGGTTAGGCCCAGGGTTTCTGCCTTTCTGTAACAGTCTCAAATCCTGTATTGAATAATTCCATTCAAACTCTAGCAAAATTACAGTAATCCTTTAATTTGAATGTCAGCTCATGGCAGTATTATTTTGCTATCCGTGTAGAACTTTATCTGAGCAACAAAACAAAAATACACAGTCCTGTACAGGAAGCTTGACTGGTTAGGTCACTGCCTCAAAGCACAGAAGTTGGCCCTGGCCGGTTGGCTCAGTGGTGGAGCGTCAGCCTGGCGTGCGGGGGACCCAGGTTCGATTCCCAGTCAGGGCACATGGGAGAGGCGCCCATTTGCTTCTCCACCCCCCCCCCTTCCTTCCTCTCTGTCTCTCTCTTCCCCTCCCGCAGCCAGGGCTCCATTGGAGCAAAGGATGGCCCGGGCGCTGGGGATGGCTCCTTGGCCTCTGCCCCAGGTGCTAGAGTGGCTCTGGTCGCGGCAGAGCGACGCCCGGAGGGGCAGAACGTTGCCCCCTGGTGGGCAGAGCTTCGCCCCTGGTGGGCGTGCCGGGTGGATCCCGGTCGGGCGCATGCGGGAGTCTGTCTGACTGTCTCTCCCTGTTTCCAGCTTCAGAAAAATACAAAAAAAAAAAAAAAAGGCACAGAGGTTGACAGTTCATTCGGTCCCTGGTCAGGACACATACAGGAACAGATCAATGATCCTGTCTCTCTCTCTCTCTCTCTCTGCATTCCTCTCTCACTAAAATCAATAAGTAAAAATTAAAAAAAAATACAATGCATAAATATTTCAGACTTAAATGCCCACCACCCACTGTGCCTCAACTATCCTCTCAAAAAGCACAGAAAACAGATTGAGACAGGTTCCCGAGAAGCAGAGGCTGCATACGGCTCTGACCTGGTTCGACTGCACGTAGCTCTCCGCAGTTCTTGTATTAACTGACCAGTACACTCCGGTTCTCGACTGGCCGCCTGCAGCAAGGCTTTCCGAAATGCATGCCGGCATTTCTTTTGACGGGATTCTGCCCGCTCCAGGCGGCAGAGGTGCTTATACTTCTGCTGAAAGTAAGTGCAAAGTTGGGTCACCCTGGAGCTCCTACTCTCCGTATCATCGTCATCTGACCTGGAAGGTGCAAGGAGAGAAGTGAGAAACTGATTACCTGTTAGGCTCATTTTAGAAAGTGGAAAAAGCAGGGAGGTAGGGTAGCTGGATGAACAGTTCAGATTTGTGGTATGTGAGCACATACGTAACAAAATTAGAGGAAGAGAAGTCCAGTGGAGCTGAAAATAAGTACAATATTGCAACAACACAGCAGGCAGTAGAGGCAACCCAATGCTTTAAGAAGCTTAACCTTCTCAGCATATCAGAATTAGACAGTGCATCAGTGTCTTCTGAGTTTTAAATAACTCAGGATATCTTGGAAAATATATATGTAATTTTTACCTTTATTTACTAAAAAATCTGAGTAAATGACACGGCCGTTATACTGAAACACTCAGCATAATTTCATAAAAGCTAGGTCATACCAGAAATAGAGCAGTGAATTCTAACAGTGTATTATCAAAGAGCTGCCCTTTTATATCTACTGGTTTCTAATGTTTTTTCTTGCTAAACACAAAAAATTTTGATTGTAAGGATCACAATGATTCTACAGTATTCTTTTTTAAACTACAGGAGATACCCTAAACCACATTTCCTACACCAGGGTTTCCTCTGTCGTTATGCTAACATCGGCGGATGGCGGCCCCTGCTGGAGTGCTACACTGGAAGGAGGCTGAAGGCACGTCAGGCTCAACAAGGAACAGTGCTGCGGGTAGTTAGCGATGTCCACTACCAGCGGTCAGAAAGGTCAGTGTTCCATGATCTCATTTTTTACTGTTAAGAATAATGCACACTAGATTAAAAAACTGACTGCGTTATTTTATCTTCTTTCTCTTCTACTGCAACATAAATAAATAGCATGCATGTGACACTGCAAACTAAATATTATCTTACTAATCTTCTGTAAATCACTGCTTGGCTTTTCTTCTTAAGTAGCATCCCTCCTTTTTTTTTTCAGAATAGGCCATTAACAGGCTGTCAACTTCTGTTTAGTTTATGTCCTAACAAACATGTTCTCTTCAGTGTACATTCTCTATAGATAAACCAATTGAAGGATTTTATTTCAACTTTTTCATTTATTCAACATTCAATGGTTATAGTATGTCTATACTATGCTGAATAATATAGAGGAAAAACAAAACATTTCAAGGAATTTGCAATGTAATTTAGACAAGATAAATGCATGCCAAAAGTTACACAATTTAAGAGGATAGACTCAATAACTAAAACTGTACAGCAGTCAGACCACTGACTCAAACATCTGGCCCATATCTGAAAAGTCTGGGAGCTCTTTAAGATTTCAGATTCCCAAGACCCTCCTGAGATCTAAGTCAAAGTTTCTAAGCGATGGGGCTTAAGAATCTTTATTCTGAATTGTTCCCCCAAGTCCCACAGCAAGGCTTTATTTGGGAGCTCTAGTAGAGCCATAATTGTTGTAAATAACTTGAGCACAAAGTAAACCACAGTAACACAAGAGAGGCAGAGATAAAATGCTATTAACATTTACTAGAAAGACTTCTAGATGAAAGAAAAGCTTCATAGAGATGACAATAGAACTGAAGCTTGAAGAAATGGTAGAACTTGAAGTTAAGACACAAAAGATACCTCACAAGGATAAAACAATATAAGCCAAGATACAGAAATGGACAGGATGGGGAACAGCAAGTACTAAATAGCGCGGTTTGGCTAAGGTGTGGGGTCTGTAGGGGAGTGATGGTAGGTAAGGTACACTTTCTAAACCCGAACGCGAGACTAAAGAGTTTAACCATTATTCCACAGACAATGAAGAACCATGTAGAAATTTAAGAAAACAGGTAACAATAGTAGAGCTGTGTGTGAGAAAGATTACACTGTTGGCAGATATAAATGGAGGAAGAGACAAAAGGAGAGAATAGTGAAGAAATCATTATAAAACACCAGTTAAGGGCCCTGGCCGGTTGGCTCAGCGGTAGAGCGTTGGCCTGGCGTGCAGGGGACCTGGGTTCGATTCCCGGCCAGGGCACATAGGAGAGGCGCCCATTTGCTTCTCCACCCCCCCCTTCCTTCCTCTCTGTCTCTCTCTTCCCCTCCCGCAGCCAGGGCTCCATTGGAGCAGAGATGGCCCGGGCGCTGGGGATGGCTCCTTGGCCTCTGCCCCAGGCGCTAGAGTGGCTCTGGTCACGGCAGAGCAACGCCCCCTGGTGGGCAGAGCATCGCCCCCTGGTGGGTGTGCCGGGTGGATCCCGGTCGGGCGCATGCGGGAGTCTGTCTGACTGTCTCTCCCCGTTTCCAGCTTCAGAAAAATACAAAAAAAACCCAAAACCAAACAAACAAAAAACACCAGGTAAGGATAAGGCGGAGCCGTGCCGTAGCGGCAGCAGCTGGACTGGAGAGGAGGGGTGATCTACATGTATAAAAGGCAGACTTTGTCCACCGGGCAAGGGAAATGGAAGGGCAACAGCACTCGGCAGTTTTTACCACAAAGACCGGGCAGCAGGGGCAAGAGCAGACTTGGGGCAGGAAAGAAATTCCACTTCAGACCTACGAATTTAAAGTAGAGAGGTATCAAAGGGAGTGGTGGGAAACCCGTTGGAAAGGGTAAACTGGAGCACATTTAGGAGGAGATAGATTTCATAGTCAACAGCTAACAACTAAAAGACGTGGGAGTGGCTGAAGTCAAAGGCCCCAGAGGTAACAAAAAGAAAGAGACATATAAGGCCTTTATCATAAAAGAATGAACTCAATTTGGTTACCAAATAAAAAGGATAAGAAAGTCAATAATGACTCAAGACTGAATCTGCGGAACTAGGAGAACGGAAGTGCCATTAACAGGAAAAGGAAATAGGAGAAACAGTATGTCTTAAAGAAAGTAAAGCTTCGGTGAGTAATCACTTGCCAAAATTGTTATTTGAAAAAAACTCTACTGGCCTGACCTGTGGTGGCGCAGTGGATAAAGCATCAACCTGAAACCCTGAGGTCACTGGTTCAAAACCCAAGCTTCCCTGGTCAAGGCATATAATGAGAGTTGATGCTTCCTGCTCTTCCCCCCTTCTCTCTCTCTCTCTTTCTTCTCTAAAATTAATAATTAAAAAAAATCTTGAGAAGACTCGATTACTACAGGGAGAAATGGCCTAGATCAGTGGTTCTCAAGTTAACTATGAAAAGATGCACCTGGATGCTACATCATTACCAAAGTTTTCAAAGCTTACTCATAATTTTCATACTTACCTTGTTGTGGACCAGTAACAAGCAGTTCGTAGACCAGCGCAGGTCCACAAACCATCCCTGTCCTGATACTAAACTAGAAAATCTCCAAGATGCGTCCCACTCATAAGATGCTATGACATTAACATTACAAACGTAGTTTTGCTAAGGAGGAGGGCAAACTGGGAAGAGAAAGGCCAGTCCCATCATTTACGAGCAGTGACAAGGCCTGGCACCTACTGCACTCTCAAGGTGTGTTAGTTTCCTTCCTTCTATGAAATGAGAGATACAGCTAGCTGGTTTGCCTATCCCTAAGGTTAAGAGAATGAGAAGAAAAGACATAAGTAAAATTACAATATAAGTACAGGCGTTACTATTATTAAAATGCTAAAAATAACTCCAAATATAGAGCAGTAAATTCTAAACCCAATTTCCTAAGACTTTAGGCTTATTTGTAATCTCAAGGCACTGTATGAAATTCCCCAAATAAAATTATTTTTACTTTACTTTTTTAAAAACAACAAAAGTGCAAAAAAGTAAAATCTCTGATAAAAATAGAGGAGTCATAAAGAGGCACATATATTGAGGAAAATAATGAGCTTAATTTTAGAAATGCTGAATTTACAGTATGGCAGAATATTTGATGAGAAATACCTGCTAGGCAGTTTAAACCAGAAAGAAAGGTCAGACATGAGAAGGTTGGGAGTTATTCACATACAGATAACGGCTGAAACAAAAAAGGAATGAAAGACTCATGGCAATATGGCAACTTAGTCTAAGGGACCCACAGCAACTACACACATGAAGATACATACTTACGGGTGCATTTTTTGGTCTCAAAGAAATAAGAGGAACTCTCTTCCCAAACTGCTTGGTCAAAAACAAATATTTTCTTAAAAATCAGAAATGATTTCAAACTAAAGTCAGAAGCAGGGAACAAAAGGGAGCAATGGACTGCACCTGGTGCTCTTGAGCACAGGCCACTAGGAGTAGACCCAGAAACACCCCAACAAGACAAAGTAGTGCAACCTAAGATTCTATGATAAGTCTAGGACCCACAAAATCAAAATTATCATGTGTAGAGAGGGTAGGCCACTTTTTGTGACAAAAAGAAAAAATAATAAATAACAGCTATAGACTCAACAGAGCTGCCATGCCCTCTTTGGGCATACCACTATCCCAGAACCTCCACCAATTTACCAACCCAAAGGCTCCCTGAATCCCACCCACACTTCGGAGATTTTACAGAGGCTTCCTCAGGCAGGCTTGACCTATTTGGGGGGGGGGTCATCGAGTTACGACAGTCTCAACATAAGACGTTTCAAATTTACAACGCTCACTCCCCTTAAAACTTTAAAAAATTGAGACGTGATTGTTTCAGCTTATGCTGTTAGTCTCGTACTTGTGGACAACATGGGTGAACAACAGATCCCATACCCTCTGCATCAGCTGCTTCTCGAGACGAAACACCTGTGGTACAAGCAGAATCGTCTCCAGCATCTCTGCACGTTCCTTAGGCAATCCTGATTCAGCTGACCCAGTATCTCCAGCACCTTCTGCAGGTTCTCCTGCCTCTCCAGCTTCCTCCTCCCAATAGGTCACTCTCTCCCACCTTGCAATGCCCCTTCCAGTGTGCAAGCCAACCACAGGAATAAAGGTAAGGAATTTGTTTTTACACTCATTTACTGTCATTTTTTCTGTTACTACACTACAGTATATTTATGTCCTTTTCCTTTCTCTGTGGCTTAGTTGTGTTTATATATTCTAGATTATGATTCCACAACTGTGTTAAGATAGGTAAGTGACTTAGTAGGGTGTGTTTCGATTAATACCAAAATTCAGCTTACATCACTGTCGTAGGAACAGAACTGTATCATAACCTGAGGACCACCTGTATTAACTCCATTTCCAGACCTTCTCCCCTCTCTGGGGAATGCAGGTTGAACTGAAAATGCCTAGCCTCTAATCAAGGTGTGGTCTTTCTGGTGACCAGCACCCATGCAGGAGCCTTCAGGATCCTACTACAGTCACCTCATACGAACAACAGATGCAGCTACTGCTCTCACCACTTATAATATTATTAGAGCTTTAGCGCTCTGTGTTAGGAACTGGGGAAAGAGGCCAATATATATTTTTTCATTATGTTATAATGAAGCTTAAGAGAGAAATTTATAACTGTAATTACCTATATATTTTTTAAAAGATACTAAATCAGTAACCTAACTTTCCACATTAAGAAACTAGAGGAAGATGCCTGACCAGGCAGTGGTGCAGTGGGTAAAGCTTTGGCCAGGGACTCTGAGGACCCAGGTTCAAGACCCTGAGTCACCGGCTTGAGCACAGGCTCATCCAGCTTGAGTGCGGGGCTGCCGGCTTGAGCGTGGGATCATAGACATGACCTCATGGTCACTAGCTTGAGTCCAAAGGTCATTGGCTTGAGCAAAGTGTCACTGGCTTGGCTGGAGCTCCCTCAACCCCTCGTCAAGGAACACATGAGACAGCAAACAATGAACAACTAAAGTGCTGCAACAAGTTGATGCTTCTCATCTCTCTCCCTTCCTGTCACTCTCTCCCTCTCGCTACAAAAAAAAAGAAAAAAGAAAGAAACTAGAAGAACAAGCAGAAGGAAAAAAAAATAGACTAGAAAAGAAAACAAATCAATGAGAAAAATATCAATGAAACCAAAAGTTGGTTCTTTGAAATGATCAACAAAACAGACAACCCTTAAAGTTCAACTAACCAAAAAGAAAGAAATGACTCAAATTACCAAAATTAAAAATGAAAGAGGAACATTACTACCTATCTTAAAGGTTATAAGGGACCACTACAAAATATCATATGCCAATAAATTAGATAAAGGTAAAATGGACAAGTTTCTAGAGACACAAGCTTTGAGTTTTACTCAAGAAAACAATGGAAAATCTGAATAAACCAACCATATCAATATTACAACAAAACTACAGAACAACCATCATTCAGAACCACTCAAAATCGAGCTGAATAGAAATCCTACAACTAAGGATATAAAGAAGAAGCCACACCAGGACTGGTAGGAGGGGCGAAGACGTGGAACATGTGGGTCTCACACCCACATACGGCATATAAAAATTTGGTAGGACATCATGGCTGTGGAGGTACCCTTGAGGAGTGAGGCGTCCCAGCCCCACAAAGGGCTCCCCAGCCCAAGGTTCCAGAGCCAGGAAGAAAAGTCCCATAACTTCTGGCTGTAAAAACAGCAGGTATTGTGGCTAAGTGAGACAGGGCTGCTGGAGCATCCTAGGCAGCTCCTCTTAAATGGCCCAAGCACAGACTTACTCAAACTTACTCCCTATGAGCTTCAGGGTCGGGGCAGCAGCTCGAAATGCACTAGAGCAGGCTTCCCCAAACTACGGCCCGCGGGCCACATGCAGCCGTTTATCCGGCCCCCGACCACACTTCCAGAAGGGGCACCTCTTTCATTGGTGGTCAGTGAGAGGAGCACTGTATGTGGCGGCCCTCCAATGGTCTGAGGGACAGTGAACTGGTCCCCTGTGTAAAAAGTTTGGGGACCCCTGCACTAGAGATATACAGGGAGGAAATGAATTAATTATCTGGGATCAGGTTGAGAACTGAGAGGACAGCTTTATCCCAGACAGAAGTGCTGGCAGAGGCCACTATTTTTTTACTGAGTGAGTCCTCCAACCTCAGAGACAGCAGCCAGATTCCACACCTGAGTCTCCGTCAACCAGGCTCACACTATTCACCCAGCCCTGTTGATTCCCTGAGGCCCTGTCCACCCAACTTGTGGGCCCAGCCAAGCTGTTTCCAGTGGCTTTTCCATACAAATGACTTGTCGTGGCTCATGTTTCAGACTTTCCTAAGAGCTCTCAAACAAGCAACATCTGGCCTCAGCGTGCCCTTTACTCTCCATAAGTGGCCCCAGGCCTGGCACTAGTGGCAGCTGGCCTTGGTTCCCAGCTTGGCCTCTTTTGGGCACCTCCACACTACAAGTAGCAGCCATCTGCAGATCGCTTTGCAGCTCATGCCTGGTAGCCCTGGGCAGAACACAAGGAGCTGCTGACCTTGGCCTGAACCCCTCCTTGGTAGACAGCAGCAGACCACATCAAAGCACCCAACCACCTCCACAACTACACATTCTGGAGGCGGACTCAGCAGGGCACCAGAGCCATGCTGAAGTGAGTCCTGCTCCATGGGGTGAACCCCTACACAGCTGATCCTCCACGGTGGTTGCAGCCAGTCCTTGTAGCCAAAAGGTCTGGGGCTAAATTCCTCCCATTAACATGCCAACAAAAATCAAGGCTCAACTACAAGAGGAGAGTGTACATATCCCACACAGGGAAAGCACCTGAAGTGCCCAGCTTGGGTGACTGGGGAGGCTGTGCCACTAGACCCTACAGGATACCCACTGCATTGGCCACTCTACCAAGCCCAGAAAATGAAGCAGCTCCACCTAATAGAAAGAAAAAAACAGAGAGGCTACCAAAATGAGAAGACAAAGAAACATGTCCCAAATGAAAGAACAGAAAAAAATGCCAAAAAAAAAAACTAAACTAACAAGGCTCAATGAACTTATTGAGAACTCCAACATAATAAGAAAGGACAAGGAAACCACAGAAAATAACCAGTAAGAAAGGAAGGATGCACTAATTGAAATGAAGAAAAATTTACAGAGAATCAACAGAATAGATGAAGCTGAGAATCAAACCACTGATTTGGAAGATAAAAGAGCAAAAAACACCAATCAGAACTTCAAAAATAAGAATACAAAAAATTGAGGGCAGTTTATTAGAACCCTCTGTGACAACTTCAAACATACCAATATTTGCATCATAGGGGTACCAGAAGGAGGAGAGAGAGTAAGGAATTAAAAATGTATTATATGCAAAAAAAAAAAAAAAAAAAATGACGGTGCCCTGGTCAGACAGCTTGATTGATTAGAGCATCGTCCCAAAGCACAGAGGTTGCCGGTTCGATCCCCAGTCAGGGCACATACAGGAGCAGATTGATGTTCCCGTCTCTCCCTCTCTCCATTCCTCTCTCTCTAAAATCGATACAATAAACATTATAAAAATTAATAATAATAATGACAGAAAACTCCCTAACCTGGTGAAGGAACTAGACATACAAGTCCAGGAAGCACAGAGAGTCCCAAATAGGATAAACCCAAAGAGGCCCACACTAAAAAAATCATAATTAAAGTGCAAAAGGTTGAAGACAAAGACAGAATTTAAAAGTAGCAAGAGAGAAGCAGTTACTTACCTAAAAGGGACTGTCAGCTGATTACTCACAGAAACTTTGCAGGTCAGAAGGGACTGGCAAGAAATATTCAAAGTGATGAAAAAAGCAAGGACCTACAACTAGATTACTCTACCCAGTAAAGCTATCATTTAGAATCAAAGGACATATAAAGAGCTTCCCAGGCAAGAAAAATAAAGGACTTCATCACCACCAAATCAGTATTATATGAAATGTTAAAAGGTCTTCCTTAAGAAGAAGAAAAGGCCCTAGGCCAGTTAGTTCAGTGGTAGAACATCAGCTCAGTGTGTGGATGTCCTGGGTTCAATTCCCTGTCAGGGCACACAGGAAGAGCATCCATCTGCTTCTCTACCCCTCCACCCTTTTATCTTTCTCTTTCTCCCCCCCCCCCCCCCCCCGCAGCCATGGCTCGATTGAAGTGAGTTGGTCCCAGACACTGGCTCCATGGCCTCTGCCTTAGACACTAAGAAGAGCTGAGTTGCTGAGCAACAGATTAACACCCCAGATGAGTGGAGCATCGCCCCCTACTGGGCTTGCAGGGTGCATGCAGGACTCTGTCTCTCTGCCTCCCCTCCTCTCATTGAATAAAAAATAAGAAGAAGACAATTGAATCCATAAACAAAATAAACATACAAGCAGAACAGATACAGACTCGAAGGTACAGAGAATATTTTGATGGTTGTCAGATGGGAGGAGTATCGGGAGGATGGGTGAAAAAGGTAAAGGGATTAACAAGTATGAATTGGTTGCTACAGTCATGGGGATGTAAAGTACAGCACAGGGAAAATAGTCAATAATATTGTAATAACTATGTATGATGTCAGATGCATACAAGATTTATTGGAATGATCACTTAGTAAGTTATGTAATGCCTGATCACTAGCATGTACACCTGAAACTAATATAATAGTGTATGTCAACTGTAATTGAAAAATAAAAAATGATTTTAAAAAATCTGAATAAAACTGTAACAAATAAAAAGAGTGAATTAGTAATAAAAAATCTTTTCTACTAAGAAAAGCCTAGAACCAGACTGCTTCACTGGTAAATAACACCTACTGTTTCCAGAAGAGTTACTACCATTCCTTCACAAATAATTCCAACCAATGAGAAAGAGGGAACATTTCTCAACTCATTCTACCAGGCCAATATAACCCCAGTATCAACACTAGACAAAGACTTCACAAGGAAAGAAAACTAAGACTGATATCGCTTATTGACACAGATGCAACCTTCTCAACAAAATACAAACAAACCAAATCCAGAAGCACATAAAAAAGGATTATATACCACAGCCAACAGGATTTATCCTAGGAATGCAAGCTGGAGTCATCATATGAAAATCAACACCCTGGCCGGTTGGCTCGGCGGTAGAGCGTCGGCCTGGCGTGCGGGGGACCGGGGTTCGATTCCCGGCCAGGGCACATAGGAGAAGCGCCCATTTGCTTCTCCACCGCCCCTCCTTCCTCTCTGTCTCTCTCTTCCCCTCCCGCAGCCAAGGCTCCATTGGAGCAAAGATGGCCCGGGCACTGGGGATGGCTCCTTGGCCTCTGCCCCAGGCGCTAGAGTGGCTCTGGTCGCGGCAGAGCGACTCCCCGGATGGGCAGAGCATCGCCCCCTGGTGGGCAGAGCGTCACCCCTGGTGGGCGTGCCGGGTGGATCCTGGTTGGGCGCATGCGGGAGTCTGTCTGACAGTCTCCCCCGTTTCCAGCTTCAGAAAAATACAAAAAAAAAAAAAAAAAGAAAATCAACATAATAGACCATATTAATAAAATAAAGACAAAAACACATCATCATCTCAAGTAACACATGCTGCAACATGATAAATCTTGAAAATGTTATATAAAAGTAAAATAAGGACAATTATACAGTTATAGTATAATTCTACTTATATGTGATACCTAGAGTAGTCCAATTCATAGAAACAGGATGCAGAATGGTGGGTGCCAAGGGCTGGGGAGAGGAAGAAATGGAGAGCTATTGTTTAATGGGAACAGAGTATGGTTTAAGATGAAAAAGTCTTAAAGGTAGCTTGGGATGATGGTTGCACAACAACATGAATGTACTTAATTCCACTAAAAAGTACAGTTAAAAATGACTGAAATGGCCTGCCCTGTGGTGGCGCAGTGGATAAAGTATCAACTTGGAATGCTGAGGTCGCCGGTTCGAAACCCTGGGCTTGCCCAATCAAGGCACATATGGGAGTTGATGCTTCCTGCTCCTCCCCCCCTTCTCTATCCCTTCTCTCTCTCTCTCTCTTTCTCCCCCCTTCTCTAAAATGAATAAATAAAATCTTAAAAAAAATTTTAAACAGCAAAAAAAGACTGAATTGATAAATTTTATGCTATGTATACTTAATCACTTAAAAAAAAAGACCTTAGAATGCTGGTGTTTTTAAGTGCCTTATAGAAGCAAACATTCATCTCTGGGGGAATCCACTTTCATCCCAAATAACTCTCACCAATAATTTTCCTTAAATCGTTAACATTCAAAAAATACTTGCCTGACCTGTGGTGGCACAGTGGATAAAGCGTTGACCTGGAAATGCTGAGGTCGCCGGTTCGAAACCCTGGGCTTGCCTGGTCAAGGCACATATGGGAGTTGATGCTTCCAGCTCCTCCCCCCTGTCTCTCTCTCTCCTCTCTCTCTGTCTCTCTCTCTCCCTCTCTCTCTCCTCTCTAAAATGAATAAATAAATAAATAAATACTTAACTACTCCCAAACACCAAAGGATAAAAGGCATCTGGAGTAAGGGTTAGCAGAAACAAGAGACAGCCTATTTAAGATATTGAAACAATTAGAACATAAAATTAGTATGTGTAAGATTTAGTTCCAAGTAGTTAGAGAATATGAATAAACATGAAGTTGATGTGAACAACAACTAAAGGAAAGTCCTGAAAATGAGAAATAACTAAAACTTAAATTTAATGTACAGATCTAACAGGAGAGTAGAGAGATGTAAGACAGACTTAAGGAAATTATCCAGAATACAGTACAAAGAGGAAAGGTAAGAAAATATTTGAGATAAATCATAAAGTGAAAAAATGGCCTGACCAGGGGTTGGCGCAGTGGATAGTGTCGAACTGGAATGTGGAAGACCTAGGTTCGAGACCCCAAGGTCGCCAGCTTGAGTGTAGGCTCATCTGGTTTAAGCAAAAGCTCACCAGCTTGGACCCAAGGTCGCTGGCTCGAGCAAGGGGTTACTCGGTCTGCTGAAGGCCCACGGTCAAGGCACATTTGAGAAAGCAATCAATGAACAACTAAGGTCTCACAACGAAAAACTAATAATTGATGCATCTCATCTGTCTCCATTCCTGTCTGTCTGTCCCTGTGTGTCCTTCTCTCTGACTCTCTGTCCCTGTAAAAAAAAAAAGACTTAAAGAATATGTTGAATGAGTGAATACATAAATGAATAAAGAGAGAGAATGAGAGAATGAAGGGGGAAAGATACAAGTGACAGCTAGGCCCTGGCCGGTTGACTCAGCAATAGAGCATCAGCCTGGTGTGTGGAGGTCCTGGGTTCAATTCCCGGCCAAGGCACACAGGAGAAGCGCCCATCTGCTTCTCCCATCTTCCCCCTCTCCTTCCTCTCTGTCTCTCTCTATCTCAGTGGAGCCAAGGCTCCATTGGAACAAAGTTGGCCCAGGCACTGAGGATGGCCTCTGCCTCAGGTGCTAGAATGGCTCCGGTTGCACCAGAGCGAGGACCCAGATAGGCAGAGCATTGCCCGCTTATGGGATTTCCGGGTGGATCCCAGTCGGGAACATGTGGGAGTCTGTCTCTCTACCTCCCTCTTCTCACTTCAGAAAAATACAAAAAATAAATAATTTTTAAAAATAGTGACAGCTAGGAAGAAGTAAGGATAACTTTATAAAAAGGAGAAAAGGGGAAGAAAGATGGTGACTGAGTAGGTGGATGTTCCAACTGCCACCTCCCAGTTCCAAATTGGATTACAACTTAATTTAAGAACAATCATCTTGAAAAATCAACTTTGGACTAAATTAAGAAGAACCTATAACCAAGGATCATCAAAGAAGCCACACTGAGACTGGTAGGAAGGGCGGAGATGTGGGAAGGGTTGCCCCACCCCCAGGAGCGATTGGCAGCCCAGAGGGACTCTCACGGTGGGGTGGGTTGCCCTGAGAGGTATGGGTCCTCAGCCCCCAGCCCAGAGCCCTAGCCTAAAGCCCCAGAGCCTAGAAGAGGTTCTCAGACAGTATTTAGCTGTGAAAAAAGCTGGGTTTCTGTCCAGGAGAAAGAGACACACCTCTCGGACGCAGATTCCATTTTAAAGGGTTTGTGTTGAAAACCTCATTCTCAGCCACTTAACCGGGGCTCTGGCGGGGGAGAGCTGAGAAGACTGGAGTTGCAGGAGGAGAGAGTAAAGTTGGAGGCCCAGGGAGAGACACTGTGGGGGAAGGAAACCAGAACCCCTGTGCTGAGTCATACTCCAGTACAGCAGTCACTATCTTTCTTGGTGGAGCATCCCCTTTGAGTGGTATCAGCTTGGGGAAAAACAACTGCTCCACCCTCAGGAGTCTCTCCTACCCCAGACATGGCAATGGGTTGTTCTAAGAGGCCAGGAAGCAGGGGGCGTGTCAGAGACTCACTGGAGACTCAGTTGAATCTGTCCAGAGTGTGGGCAGACCACACTTCTGGGTCTCAGAAGCCACACCCACCAGACTCCTGGGGCCACACCCTACAGAGGTCTGTGAAAAAGTCTGGACAGACTGACACCTAGGGCGGAAGGGCGGAGCCACACCCACCACCCTTCCTAATCCCTGAATAGCCGTAGGCTCTAGACTCCAGCAGAGGATTTTTCAGCAGCTGAGCCTATCATGGGGGTCGGGAACTTTTTGGCTGAGAAAGCCATGAACACCACATATTTTAAAATGTAATTCTGTGAGAGCCATACAATGACCTGTGTACTTTATGCATTATCCAATAAAAATTTGGTGTTGTCTCGGAGAAGAGCTGTGATTGGCTCCAGCCACCCACAACCATGAACATGAACAGTAGGAAATGAATGGATTGTAATACATGAGAATGTTTTATATTTTTATTATTTTTCTGTATTAAAGATTTGTCTGCGAGCCAGATGCAGCCATCAAAAGAGTCACATCTGGCTCACGAGACACAGGTTCCCGACCCCTGACCTAACAAGTAGCCAGCAGACAGAGGCTGTAAAAGGCGAGACATAGGGAAACCTAGCTGTTTGAGCAAACTTTCCCCTAGGACCTGAGTGAGTAAAAGCCAGCCTAGAAGTGCAGCTTGGTATTTCCATGTACACCTGGGCCCAGCAGAGGCAGCCACAAACTTTGAATTGCTTGTAGCTCCAAGAAGGTTGCTGAGGGCCAGTCACAGGCAGTGGTCTCTCACTGGTCTGCGCTGGGTTCCTGCTTGGGAGGCATAGGGCTGGCACATCCAGGAGCCAGCTGTGGAAAGCACTGGTTCAGGACCTAACAACCCTAAGAGTGGTATCCTAAGGAAAATCTTTTCACACCAGACCCAACTGAGGTGAGTTCCACTCTCTCAGATCAACGCCGGCACAGTGGCTCATGAGCATTGGATAGGGTGGAGCTTCACAGCCAGCCAGCCTGGGCGCTGGACATTCTGTCCTGGTAGGCTAGATTCCACAGGGGGAAGGGAGAGAGGCTTGGAGCATGGACATTTAAAGTGTGGGTCCCTGTGAGTCTATTGTTGGATCTGCTCAAGGGGCTTAACCACCTTTGGGAGAGGCACAGTCAATCCCAGAAGAGGACTCTCTCAGTCTTCTTCCCTGAGACTGGGGTCTCAACAGCTGAAAAACTTCTGCAGAGGGGACTGTTGGCCATACTCAGTCTGAACCTGCTGCTCACTTTGTTGGGGAGAAATAAAATTTGAGTATCCAGCAGTGACTGAGGGATCAAGCTCTGGAGTTAGGGGCCACATTCCCTGTACTGAGCTCCTGACTAAGAGACACCTGAAGTAGGAGGTCCCATAAACATTGTATTCACAACTTCAGCTGCCCTAACCCACCAAGCACGCAACCTGTAGAGGGGTTGGTTGGCTGAGGCTAATCTGAGCTCACACTACAGTCTTACTACAGAAGACTCTGTGGGAAGAACAGGCAGCTGCAAGAGGATGTGGAGCAGCTGAAAAGTGGAGACAAATCTTACAGAGCTTGGGGCTTTTATGGAGCTGCTGCCATCTCTAAGCAGGAAGAACTTGATCCTTATACACAGGTTGGCCCCTCCCATAGTATCCAGACACAGAAAACAGACACAAACAGCGAAAAGTGCAGTCGCTGCAGACTGGTAGCCCACCGCGGGTTACAAACAACAGCTGACACCAACCCAAGAAAAACTTGAGCCAACACTACTTAGCAGGCACCAGACACTGTGGAGAATAAATACGCCCAACAGGACAGGCATTGCACAGTGTGTAATACACATAATCAAGGTTGACCCTTAGAGCCAGCCAGCCTAAAAGAATAAACATACCCACAAAAAGACCAACAGCATTTAATACTCACATACAACAAGAGGGAAAATAGTACCCTCAAGAAGCATTCGTAGAACAAGGAAAACAAGTGGACTGGAGGACAGGTACCACTGAGCCCATCTTCTTCATAAAGACCAAACAAAAATTTCAGTCAGACAGCACTACATAATACACAGACAAAATGAGCAGACAGAGAAATGCGACCCAAATGAATCAACAAGAGAAATCGGTAGAAAAAGAACTGATTGAGATGGAAGTAATCAAAATACCAGATGCAGAGTTTAAAACAATGATTTTTAGGATACCAAGAATCTTAGAGCAACAATGGATGAACATAATGAGCACCTACATAAAGAGATAGCAAGCATCAAAAAGGACATTGAAATTATAAAAAAGGACCAGTCATAAACGACAAATACAATATCAGAAATGAAGATTGCACTAGAAGAAATTAATAGCAGGCTGGATGAAGCAGAGGATCGAATCAGCGATTTACAGGACAAAATAAACAAAAGCATGGAAGCAAAGCTGCAAAAAGAAAAGAGGCTCGGCCTGACCTGTGGTGGCGCAGTGGGTAAAGCGTCGACCTGGAAATGCTGAGGTCGCCGGTTCGAAACCCTGGGCTTGCCTGGTCAAGGCACATATGGGAGTTGATGCTTCCAGCTCCTCCCCCCCTTCTCTCTCTCTGTCTCTCTCTCTCTCTGTCTCTCCCTCTCCTCTCTAAAAAATGAATAAAAAAAAAAAGTTTGAAAAAAAAAAGAAAAGAGGCTCAAAAAGTCAGGAAATTCTAAGAGAGCTCTGTGACAACATGAAGAGAAACAACATCCACGTCACAGGGGTTCCTGAAAGAGAAGAGAATGAGCAAGGAATAGAGAACCTGTTTGAAAAAATCACAGCTGAAAATTTCCCTAAATTGATGAAGGGAAAAGTCACACAAGTTCAAGAGCATAGAGAGTTCCATTAAAGAGGAACCCAAGGAAGCCTACAGCAAGTCATATCATAATTAAAGTATCAAAGTTAAGAAACAAAAAAAAGAGGCCCTGGCCGGTTGGCTCAGTGGTAGAGCGTCGGCCTGGCATGTGGAAGTCCCGGGTTCGATTCCCGGCCAGGGCATACAGGAGAAGCGCCCATCTGCTTCTCCACCCCTCCCCCTCTCCTTCCTCTCTCTCTTCCCCTCCCGCAGCCAAGGCTCCATTGGAGCAAAGTTTGCCTGGGTGCTGAGGATGGTTCTGTGGCCTCTGCCTCAGGTGCTAGAGTGGCTCTGGTTGCAGCAGAGCAATGCCCCAGATGGGCAGAGCATCGCCCCATGGTGGGCATGCCAGGTGGATCCTGGTCAGGCGCATGCGAGAGTCTGTCTGACTGCCTCTCCGTTTCCAGCTTCAGAAAAATACCAAAGAAACCCCCCCCCCAAAAAAGAAACAAACAAACAAAAAAAGAATACTAAAAGCTACAAGAGAAAAGCAGTTAATTACCTACAGAAGAGCCTTCATAAAGATGACATCCAACTTCTCAACAGAAACTTTTGAGGCCAGAAGGGATTGGCAAGAAATATTGAGTGATGCAAAGCAAGAACCTACAACCAACACTTCTTTATCCATCAAGGCTATCATTTAAAACTGAAGGAGAAATAAAAAGCTTTCCAGACCAAATAAAAAAAAAAAACCTCAAGGAATTCATTATGACCAAACAAGTATTACAAGAAAGTTAAGGGGCCTACTGGAAAAAGAGAAAGGAAAAAAAATAGAGAAATAAAGGATTGTAGATTTAAAGAATAAAATGGTAATAAACAACTACATATCAATAATAACCTTAAATGTAAAGGGATTAAATGCTCCAATCAAAAGACATAGGGAAGCTGTGTGGATAAAAAAAACAGGACCTGTACATATGCTGTCTACAAGAGACCCACCTCAGAACAACAAAAGATACACAGACTAAAAGTGAAGGGATGGAAAAAAGTATTTCACGCAAATGGAAATGAAAATAAAGCTGGGGTAGCAATACTTATATCTGACAAAATAGACTTTAAAACAAAGGCTATAAATAGTAAGGGATAAATAAGCTCACTACATAATGATAAAGGGACCAATCTAACAGGAGGATATAACCATTGTAAATATCTATGTGTCTAATACAGGAGCACCTAAATATATATATAAAGCAGATTTTCATAGACATAAAGGGTAAGATCGACAGCAATACTATAATAGTAGGGGATTTTATTACCCCACTAACATCAATGGATAGATTCTTTAGACAGAAAATTAACAAAGAAACAGCAGCCTTAAAGGACACACTAAATCAACTGGATTTAATAGGTATCTTTGGAATTTTTCAACCCAAAGCAGCAGAATATACATTATTTTCAAGTGCTCATGGTACATTCTTTAGGATAGACCACATATGAGGATACAAAACGAGTTTCAATAAATTTAAGAAGATTGAAATCATATCAAGCATCTTTTCTAATCACAATAGCATGAAACTAGAAATCAACTAAAATAGAAAAACTGAAAAATATTCAACCATTTGGAGGCTAAATAGCATGTTATTAAATAACGAATGGGTTAACAATGAGACCAAGGAAGAAATAAAAAATTTCCTTGAAACAAATGAAAATGAACATATATATAACAACTCAAAATTTATGGGACATAGTAAAAGCAGTCCTGAGAAGGAAGTTCATAGCACTATAGGCATACCTTAAGAAGCAAGAAAAATGGATATAAAGGGCAAGATCAACATCACTAGAGAGATTCTCAAGAAAGAAAATTAACAAAGAGACAGCAGACTTAAAGGACACACTAGATCAACTGAAATTAATAGATATCTTCAGAACCTTTCACCCTAAAGCAGCAGAATATACATTCTTTTCAAGTGTTCATGGTACATTCTCTAAGATAGACCACATGTTAAGGTACAAAAGCAGTCTCAAAAAATTTAAGAAGACTGAAATCATATCAAGCACTTTCTCTGATCACAATGGCATGAAACTAGAAATCAACCACAACAGAAAAACTGAAAAATATTCAAACACATGGAAACTAAATAGCATGTTATTAAATAACAAATGGGTTAAAAATGAGATCAAAGAAGAAATTTAAAAATTCCTACAAACGAATGATAATGAGCATACAACAACTCAAAATTTATGGGACACAGCAAAAGCAGTCCTGAGAGGGAAGTTCATAGCACTACAGAAATACCTTAAGAACCTAAAAAAAGCTCAAATAAACAACTTAACCCTGCATCTAAAAGAACTACAAAAAGAACAGCAAGTAAAGCCCAGAGGTAGTAGAAGGAAGGAAATAATAAAGATCAGAGTGAAAATAAATGACAGCCTGACAAGGTGGTGGCGCAGTGGATAGCGCATCGGACTGGGATGCAGAGGACCCAGGTTCAAGACCCCAAGGTCGCAAGCTTGATCACGGGCTCATCTGGTTTGAACAGAGCTCACCAGCTTGGACCCAAGGTCGCTGGCTTGAGCAAGGGGTCACTTGGTCTGCTGTAGCCCTCTAGTCAAGGCACATATGAAAAATCAATCAATGGACAACTAAGGAACCACAACAAAGAATTGATGTTTCTCATTTCTCTCCCTTCCTGTCTGTCTATCCCTATCTGTCCCTCTCTCTGACTCTCTCTGTAAGAAGAAAAAGAGGGGGGGGGCAAAAGAAATGAATAGACTCTTCTCCAAAGAGGACATACAGATGGCCAATAGGCACATGAAAAAATGCTCAACATCACTAATCACTAGAGAAATTCAAATTAAAACTACAATGAGCCTGACCTGTGGTGGCGCAGTGGATAAAGCGTCGACCTGGAAATGCTGAGGTCACCAGTTCGAAACCCTGTGCTTGCCTGGTCAAGGCACATATGGGAGTTGATGCTTCTAGCTCCTCCCCCCTGTCTCTCTCTCCTCTCCCTCTCTCTCCCTCTCTCTCTCTCTCTCTCTCCTCTCTAAAATGAATAAATAAAATTAAAAAAAAAAAAAAACTACAATGAGTTATCACCTCACACCGGTAAGAATGGTGCTCATCAACAAAACAACACAGAGTAAGTGCTGGCAAAGATATGGAGAAAAGGGAACCCTCCTGCACTGCTGGTGGGAATGCAGACTGGTGCAGCCACTGTGGAAAACAGTATGGAGATTCCTCAACAAATTAAAAATCAAACTGCCTTTTGACCCAGCCATTCCACTTTTAGGAATATACCCCAAGAAAACCATAGCAAGTTTGAAAAGGAGAAAATGCACCCCCATGTTTATGGCAGTATTGTTTAAAATAGCGAAGATCTGGAAACAGCCCAAGTGTCCATCACTGGATGATTGGATTAAAAAGCTGTGGTACATATATACAATGGAATACTATGGGGCAATGAAAAAGAAGGAAATATTATTTTTTGCAACAACATGGATGGAACTAGAAACTATTATGTTAAGTGAAATAAGCCAGGCAGAGAAAGAAAAATATCATATGACCTCACTCATCTGAGGAATCCGATGAACAATATGAACTGAGGAGTGAAATAGAGACAGAGGCGGGATCAAAGGATCCAGAAGGAAAGCAGACAGAGGGAAAGGGGATGACAGGGTGACAGGATGGGACGAGAGCAGAAAAGCAAATCCTGGAGGGGAGGGGGGAGGCTGTTACCGGGAGGGAGACAGGAGGGATGCACTGGGGAACATGCGTGACATTAGAATCCACATAAACACAATAAATTATTAAAAATTAAAAATAGAAAAAAGAGGATTCAAATAAAACTAGAAATGAGAGTGGAGAAGTAACAACTGACACCATAGAAATACAAAGGATTGTAAGAAAATATTATGAAGAACTGTATGCAAAAAAGTTAGACAATCTAGGTGAAATGGATAAATTCCTAGAAACATATAATGTTCCAAAACTCAATCTGGAAGAATCAGAAAACCTAAATGGACTGATTACAACAAATGAAATTGAAACAGTTATCCAAAAACTCTCAGCAAACAAAAGTCCTGGACCAGATGGCTTCACAGGCGAATTTTACCAAATATTCAAAGACCCAACAATTATCCTCAAGCTATTTCTTTTTTTTTTGTATTTTTCTGAAGTTGGAAACAGGGAGGCAGTCAGACAGACTCCCGCATGTGCCCGACCAGGATCCACCCAGCACACCCACCAGGGGGCGACGCTCTGCCCATCTGGGGCATCGCTCTGTTTTAACCAGAGCCATTCTAGCGCCTGAAGCAGAGGCCACAGAGCCATCCTCAGTGCCTGGGCAAACTTTGCTCTAATGGAGCCTTGGCTGCAGGAGGGGAAGAGAGAGATAGAGAGGAAGGAGAGGGGGAGGGATGGAGAAGCAGATGGGCGCTTCTCCTGTGTGCCCTGGCCGGGAATTGAACCCAGGACTCCTACATGCCAGGCCGACGCTCTACCACTGAGCCAACCGGCCAGGGCCTCCTCAAGCTATTTCAAAGAATTCAAGAGGAGGGAAGACTTCCAAGCTCCTTATATGAGGCAAGCATAATCCTCATTCCAAAACCAGGTAAAGGCACTACAAAGAAAGAAAACTTAAGGCCAATATCCCTGATGAACTTAGATGCTAAAATTCTCAAAAAAATATTAGCAAACTGGATCCAGTAATACATGAAAAAAAATCATACATCATGATCAAGCGGAACTTATTCTGGGGAGGCAAGGCAGGTACAATATTCCCAAATCAATAAATGTGATTCGCCTGACCAGCAGTGGCGCAGTGGATAGAGCGTCAGACTGGGATGCGGAGGACTCAGGATCGAGACCCCGAGGTCGCCAGCTTGAGCAAGGGGTTACTTGGTCTGCTGAAGTCCCACAGTCAAGACACATATGAGAAAGAAATCAATGAACAACTAAGGTATCACAACAAAAAAACTGATGATTAATGCTTCTCATCTCTCTCTGTTCCTGTCTGTCTGTCCCTATCTGTCCCTATCTATCCCTCTCTCTGACTCTCTCTCCGTCTCTGAAAATAAATAAATAAATAAATAAATAAATAAATGTGATTTGTCACATAAACAAAAGGATAAAAATCACATGATAATATCAATAGATGCAAATAAAGCATTTAATAAAATCCAGCACCCATTCATGATCAAAACTCTCAGCAAAGTGGGAATACAGGAAATATACCTCAACATGATAAAGGCCATCTATGACAAACCCACAGTCAACATCATACTCAATGGGCAAAAATTAAAAGCAATCTCCTTATGATCAGGAACAAGGCAGGGGTGCCCCCTATCACCACTGTTATTCAACATTGTGCTGGAAGTCCTACCCACAGCAATCAGACAAGAAGAAGAAATAAGAGGCAATCAAATTGGAAAAGAAGAAGTAAAACTATCATTATTTGCTGATGACATGATACTGTATATAGAAAACTCTAACATCTCAGTCAAAAAACTACTAGACCTATTAAATGAATTTGGCAAGGTGGCAGGATATAAAATTAATATTCAGAAATCAGTGGGATTTTTATACACCAACAATAAACTGTCTGAAAGAGAATTTAAGAAAACAATCCCCTTCACTATTGCAACAAAAATAATAATAAAGTACCTAGGAGTAAATTTAACCAAGGAGGTAAAGGACTTGTACTCGGAAAATTATAAAACATTGATAAAAGAAATCAAGGAAGATACAAACAAGTAGAAGCATATACTGTGTTCATGGATAGGAAGAATAAACATCATTAAAATGTCTGTATCAGTGGTCCCCAACCCCCGAGCTGCGGACCGGTACCAGTCCGTGGGCCATTTGGTACCGGTCCGCAGAGAAAGAATAAATAACTTACATTATTTCCGTTTTATTTATATTTAAGTCTGAACGATGTTTTATTTTTAAAAAATGACCAAATTCCCTCTAAGACTCACTCTTGACGTTTGTCTCGGTCACGTGATACATTTATCCGTCCCACCCTAAAGGCTGGTCCGTGAAAATATTTTCTGACATTAAACTGGTCCGTGGCCCAAAAAAGGTTGGGGACCACTGGTCTGTATTACCTAAAGCAACCTATAAATTCAATGCAATTCCTATTAAAATGCCAATGGCATACTTCAAAGATATAGATTATAGAACAAATATTCCAAAAATTTATATGGAACCAAAAATGACACGAATAGCCTCAGCATTCTTGAAAAAGAAGAATAAAGTGGGAGGTATCACACTTCCTGATATCAAGTTATACTACAAGGCCACTGTACTCAAAATAGCTTGGTACTGGCATAAGAACAGGCATACAGATCAATGGAACAGAACAGAGAACCCAGAAATAAACCCACGACTTTATGGTCAATTGATATTTGACAAAGGAGGTAAGAGCATACAATGAAGTAAATACAGTCTCTTTAATAAATGGTGTTGGGAAAATTGGACAGGTACAGGCATAAAAATGAAGCTAGACCATCAACTTACACCATTCACAAAAATAAACTCAAAATGGATAAAGGACTTAAATGTAAGTTGTGAAACCATAAATATCATGGAAGAAAACATAGGCAGTAAATTCTCTGATATCTCTTGTAGCAATATTTTTGCTGATTTATCTGCACGGGCAAGTAAAATAAAGGACAGGATGAACAAATGGGACAATATCAAACTAAAAAGCTTTTGCAGCCTGACCAGGCGATGGCGCAGTGGATAGAGCGTCGGGCTGGGATGCGGAAGGACCCAGGTTCGAGACCCCAAGGTTGCCAGCTTGAGCGCGGGCTCATCTGGTTTGAGCAAAGCTCACCAGCTTGGACCCAAGGTCGCTGACTCGAGCAAGGGGTTACTCGGTCTGCTGAAGGCCCGCGGTCAAGGCACATGTGAGAAAGCAATCAATGAACAACTAAGGAGTCACAATGCACAATGAGAAACTAATGATTGATGCTTCTCATCTCTTCGTTCCTGTCTGTCTGTTCCTGTTTATCCCTCTCTCTCTCTCTCTGTCTTTGTAAAAAAAAAAAAAAAAAAAAAAAAAAAAGATTTTGCACAGCAAAAGACACCACGAACAAAATAAAAAGACAAATAGGAGAACATATTCATCAATACCTCTGATAAGGGGTTAATAACCAAAACAATCCAATTAAAAAATGGGCAAAAGAAATGAACAGACACTTCTCCAAAGAGGACATACAGATGGCCAATAGACAGATGAAAAAATGTTCAACATAACTAATCATCAGAGAAATGCAAATTCAAACCACAATGAGATACCATCTCACACCAGTCAGAATGGCGCTCATCAATAAAACAACACAGAGTAAGTGCTGGCGAGGATGTGGAGAAAAGGGAACCCTCCTGCACTGCTGGTGGGAATGCAGACTGGTGGAAAACAGTATGGAGATTCCTCAAAAAATTAAAAATCGAACTGCCTTTTGACCTGGCCATCCCACTTTTAGGAATATATCCTGAGAATACCAAATCACTGATTCAAAAGAAGATATGCACCCCCATGTTTACTGCAGCATTGTTTACAATAGCCAAGATGTGGAAACAGCCCAAGTGTCTTATCAGTAGACAAGTAGATTAAAAAGCTGTGGTACATATACACAATGGAATACTACGTGACTGTGAAATAGAAGGAAATCTTACCTTTTGTGACAGCATGGATGGACCTGGAGATTATTATGCTAAGTGAATAAACCAGGCAGAGAAAGAAAAATATCAGATGATCTCACATATATGTGGAACCTAATGAACAAAGTGAACTGAGTAATAGAATAGAGGCAGAGGCAGGGTCACAGGGATCAGAAGGACAGCAGTCAGAGGGAAGGGGGATGAGGGGATGGGATCAGAGAAGGTGAAGGGATTGTGAAACTATATACATAACACAGAGATACAGATAACAGGACAGCAAAACCCAGAGGGAAGGGGGAAGTGAATTAGGGGAAGGGGGGTAAAGGGGGTATAAAAAAAGACACAGGGGTGGGAGGTGAGGGAGTTATATTCAGCGGGACACTTGAATCCATGTAAACACAATAAATTAAAAATTAATAAAAAATTTTTAAAAAGAATATATAAAAAAAGGAGAAAAATAGGCTCTGGCTAGTTGGTTCAGTGGTAGAGCATTGGCCTGGTGTGTGGCAGTCCCAGGTTTGATTCCCGGCCAGGGGGCAGAGCATCACCCCGTAGGGGGCATGCCAGGTGGATCCTGGTCAGGTGCACGTAGGGGTCTGTCTCTCTGCTTCCCCGCTTCTCACTTCAGAAAAATAAAAAAATTAAAAAAAAAAGAACCTGATCTGTGGTGGCACAGTGAGATAAAGCGTTGACCTGGAACACTGAGGTCGCCGGTTCAAAACCCTGGGCTTGCCAGGTCAAGGCACATATGGGAGTTGATGCTTCCTGCTCCTCCCCTCTTCTCTCTCTCTGTCCTCTCTAAAATGGTATAAATAAAGTCTTTAAAAAAAAACTATTTAAAAAAGGGAGAAAAATATACTGAAGGAAAAGAAGAACCAGGAAAGCAGGGTACCATGGTAAGTCAAAGAGGAAGCAATTTAGCAAAAGTGGCAAGAAAACAAAATGCCACAAAGATGAAGAAAAATAAGGATGCCCACAGTCTAAAACAATGAAAGAAATATTCTGAAAACTTTGCAAGAATAGAAGGCAGATATGGAATATAGACTGCTCCTAATTAAGAGAAAAAACTCTTAAGACTGATGTTCAGGTCACCTTGAGAATAAAAAAAGGAGTTGTAAGTACTATTTATCAATCATTTCCATGTATCAGGTACTATGCTAAACTTTACTTACATTAGCCCATTTACAGCAATTTGTAAAATTAACCCAAAATATCCCAAGTTAAGTGGATATGAATATTAACCTTAGGAAGCATGATTGATAGTACTGATAACTAAAAAAGCTTAAGAAAGCTTACATTCACTCAATTATACTTCTATCTGAAAGAAAGAATAATGCTAATGGAAACAGTCTTGAATCACATATAAAATGGAACATCAAGAGAGAAAAAAATACAGCATTCTCCAGTACTATCTAAGAGACAGGGAGGGCAAGGGCGACAAAAAGGAGACAAATCTGAGAGTGGAAAGGGACGCATCAGGCTATTGGAAGTTACTGACACTGGTCATTAATAAATCTAACTAACTCTCCTTGTTCTAATTCCATGCCCAAGTAAGCTTATTATATTTTGCTTCCCATGTAGTTTTGCTTAGTGAACATGTATGCTGCTTAATGAACATCTATACTACTTAACAAATACATGTCTTATTGTAAACTGTATCTCACTGTAAACTGGCATTTTGGTTTATACATGAGTGTCTAATGAATCAGTTCCCTAAGCCTAATCTGGGTGTACTAACAAATCACATTTTTAAGTCTATATATATGTCCATACAATGATACTGCAAAATTCTATGAGTTGGTTTGAGGCAGATAGCTGGTCTCCTCCCTATCTTGTTGAACATGTACTCAAATCACAACACTCTTTATAAAAATAGCTGAGGTAGGGGAAGGGGGCAAAAGGGGTGAAATGGGGTGGAAGGAGACTTGGCATGGGGAACCACGATATGGTGTGTAGAGGGTGTTATATGGAGTGGGACACTCGAAATCACATCAACACAGCAAATTGAAATTGTAAATTAAGCCTGACCAGTGGTGGCGTAGTGGATAAAGTGTTGACCTGGAATGCCAAGGTTGCTGGTTCGAAACCCTGGGCTTGCCTAGTCAAGGCACGTGTGGGAGTTGATGCCTCCTGCTCCCCGCCCTCTCTCCCTCTCTCTCTCTTCTGTAAAATAAATAATTTAAAAAAATTTTAATAATAAAATTTTAAATTAAAAAAATATTATTATGGGGCCCTGGCTGGTTGGCTCAGCGGTAGAGCGTCGGCCTGGCGTGCGGGGGACCCGGGTTCGATTCCCAGCCAGGGCACATAGGAGAAGCGCCCATTTGCTTCTCCACCCCCCTCTCCTTCCTCTCTGTCTCTCTCTTCCCCTCCCGCAGCCAAGGTTCCATTGGAGCAAAGATGGCCCGGGCGCTGGGGATGGCTCCTTGGCCTCTGCCCCAGGCGCTAGAGCGGCTCTGGTCGCGGCAGAGCGACGCCCCGGAGGAGCAGAGCATCACCCCCTGGTGGGCAGAGCATCGCCCCTGGTGGGCTTGCCGGGTGGATCCCGGTTGGGTGCATGCGGGAGTCTGTCTGACTGTCTCTCCCCATTTCCAGCTTCAGAAAAATACAAAAAAAAAAAAAAATGCAAAAAATATATATATATTATTATGGAAAAAATAAAGCTTAGTCTGTGAGCTATCTTTTGAACCCATAAGTAAAGGTTCACACTGTCACACTACACCAAGTGAATTCCTATGACTCAAAAGCAGTCCCCTGAAAAAAAACAACCAGCTTTCTCACTATCACTGAAGGGCAGTGCATTCATCTACAGATGTCTAATAAGGCAGATACCAAGAACATCTAATGAAATCATTGTGAAAAACATGTTGGCACATTAGAAATATTCAGTGTATTAAGTTTATTAAAGAATAAAATATTAAAGAATAGATCAATCTTCCAGAAGACACAGAGGCGAAGTTAAAAAGCACTCTTTGCAGCCATTATGAGGGTAGGGCCAATGAAGATAAGTCAGAGAGAGTGGGATTTCCAACTAGCGCTGGGACCACAGGCAAGTTCCTTAACCTATCTGGGCCCTGATTTCCTCTTCTGTAAAATGAGGAAATGTGCTCAGGTAATCCCTAAGGTCCCTTTCAATTCAGAATCCTTTTACAGTTATTTCCTTCAGTGAAAGGTACAAAAACAAATTAATCAAGAAATCTTAAGAGTAACTTTTCTCAAACAATAGTTTCTTTCCAAGTAGAATCCATTTTATCTCCTTTATGATAAAACTAGACACCCCTCCAAAAAAATGTGCATATATAGGGAAGACTCAGTCTACTACTGTGATAATTTAAGAATAAAAACAAAAAGACTTACATGTGTCTTTCATATCTGAGGGTTTCTCGGATGGACCACGCGACCTGGTATGGCGACGCCTGCTCCGAGTCCTCCGGTTCCTCTCCACTCTCTTCAGACCAGTCCAGCCCTGACACAGAGGACAGGATAGTGCAAGTAAGAAAAAATTCACTTTTATTTAAAAGTTAGATAAAGAGTAACCTGAAACATGTGACCCAACACCTATAGCAAGCACTATCATAGTATGAATAAATGCCTCCTGATGAGTTTCATCGCTGTCTGACAAAGATATTAATAATGAATATATGACATACACTCAAGTCTAGAACAAAGACATTATAACAAAAAGGCTATAAAAAAAAGGATGAACTTCCTTTTTTTTTTGGTTTGTTTTTTATATTTTTTCAAATACAGTTCACATTCAATATTATTCTGTATTCATTTTAGGAGTACACATAGTGGTTAGATAATTGTATATTTTACAAATTGTTCCCCCCAATATTTCTAGTACCTACCACAAAATTATTTTATTTTATTTTTTTAAAGAGATAGTCAGAGAGAGGGATAGATAGGGACAGACAGACAGGAACAGAGAGAGATGAGAAGCATCAATCATTAGTTTTTCGTTGCGACACCTTAGTTGTTCATTGATTGCTTTCTCATATGTGCCTTGACCATGGGGCTACAGCAGACCGAGTAACCCCTTGCTCAAGCCAGCGACCTTTGGTCCAAGCTTTGCTCAAACCAGATGAGCCCGCACTCAAGCTGGCGACCTTGGGGTCTCAAACCTGGGTCCTCAGCATCCCAGTCCAATGCTCTATCCACTGTGCCACCGCCTGGTCAAGCCCTACCACAAAATTATTAACTACATTTCCTGTGCCGTATGTTACATCCCAATAACTATTTTGAAACTACAATTTCTACTACTTCTTCTTCTCTCTTTTTGTGTGTGTGTGTGTTTTTTTTGTGACAGAGGCAGAGAGAGGGACAAATAGGGACAGATAGACAAGAAGGGAGAGAGAGGAGAAGCATCAATTCTTTGTTGCGATACCTTAGTTGTCCATTGATTGCTTTCTCATATGTACCTTGACCAGGGGGCTACAGCAGACGGAGTGACCCCTTGCTCAGCCAGCAACCTTGGGCTCAAGCTGGTGAGCCTTGCTCAAACCAGATGAGTCCGTGCTCAAGCCAGCGACTTCAGTATTTCAAACCTGAGTCCTCTGCATCCCAGTCCAATGCTCTATCCACTGTGCCACCGCCTGGTCAGGCTCTTTTTTTTTTCCTAAGATTTAGTTTATTGATTTTAGAAAGAGGAGACAGAGAGAAAGGGGGACCAGGAAGCATCAACTCATAGTAGTTGCTTCTCATATGTGCCTTGACTAGGCAAGCTCAGGGTTCTGAACCAGTAACCTCAGCATTCCAAGTCAATGCTCTATCCACTGCGCCACCACAGGTCAGGCCAATTTCTACTTCTTAATCCCTTCACCCAGTCCCCCAAGTGCCCTCTATTTTGTAACTACCAATTTGTACTTTAAAAAATAAATTTTCCCACCTGATGAGGCGGTGGAGCAGTGGATAGAGTGTCGGACTGGGTTGCAGAGGACCCAGGTTCGAGACCCCGAGGTCGCCAGCTTGTGCGTGGGCTCATCTGGTTTGAGCAAAAGCTCACCAGCTTGGACCCAAGGTCACTGGCTAGAGCAAGGGGTCACTCGGTCTGCTGAAGGCCCGTGGTCAAGGTACATATGAGAAAGCAATCAATGAACAACTAAGGTGTCACAACATGCAACGAAAAACTAATGATTGATGCTTCTCATCTCTCTCCATTCCTGTCTGTCCCTCTCTCTGACTCTCTCTCTGACCCTGAATTTTTTTTTCCATTGATTTGAGAGACAAGGAAGGGAGAGAGACAGAGAAGGGAGGAAGGAGGGGAGAGAGAGGACAGGGGGAAAGAGAGAAATAAGCATCAATTCATTCTTGCTTAGTTGTTCCATTTTAGTTGTATACTCAGTATACTCACTGACTGCTTCTTGCATGTGCTCCGACCAGGAGTTGAACCTACAGCCTCTGGCACACTGGGTCAGTGCTTTATCCCCTGAGCACCCAGCCAGGACTCAGTCCATACTTCTTAATCCCTTCAGCAGTACCCCAACCACCCTCCATTCTGGCTACCATCAGTCTGTTCTCTGTGTCTATGAGTCTATTTCAGTATTGTTTACATATCTTGTTCTTTATATTATACATATAAGTGAAATCATATGGTATTTGTCATCCTCTGACTCATTTCACTTAGCGTAATACCCTCTAGGTCCAACTATGCTGTCACAAATGGTTAAATTTCATTATTTTTTATGTAAGGATGAACTTCTTTTAACAGACATTTCACAGCTAGAGTAGAAACAACACAAACGAAGAAAGTTCAAAATAAAAAAAGGTAAACTTTTATAAGTATCAAAGCGTCATACACTAAAATGTCAGAAAAACATGAAACATTCAAAGTGGTGAGAAAAGTTCAGGCAAGAAAAAAGTCAAAAGGTGCCAGTGTGGCCTGACCTGTAGTGGCGCAGTGGATAAAGCGTCAACCTGGAAACACTGAGGTTGCCGGTTCAAAACCCTGGGCTTGCCTGGTCAAGGCACATATGGGAGTTGATGCTTCCTGCTCCTCCCCCCCTTTTCTCTCTCTCCCCCCCCCCTCTCTATCTCTCCTCTCTATAACAAAAAAAAAAAAGTTAAAAAAAAAAAGGTGCCAGTGGAGTCACTCTATTCTGAACAAAAAAGGGCCCAGGATGAATTGTCCTAAGCCAAGACACTGCACCCCTTCCCCACCACCACTGGAGGAAAGGGCTCCCACTAGGCAGGGACACCATTCCCCAGCTCTTGCCCTCTAGAGGAACAGGGAAGGGCAGAATGGCAATTTTCTATTTCTAATGTGGCCTAGGGTTTCTTTTAATTCTTTTAAACAACCACTGCCCCATTTTGTGTTCCATTTTGAAAAACAAGTTTATTGGGAATAGTAGAGAAATATAGTATGAACAGTGTTTACTTATTTTGTTTAGTGCTATTGTTTTGTTTTTTCTTAAAGATTTTTTTTAAGACTTTATTCAAATTTCAGAGAGGAGACAGAGAGAGAGAGAGAGAGAAGGAGGAGGAACAGGAAGCATCAACTTCCCATATATGCCTTGACCAGGCAAGCCCAGGGTTTCGAACCGGCGACCTCAGTGTTCCAGATCGACGCTTTATCCACTGCGCCACCACAGGTCAGGCTAGTGCTATTGGGTTTTTTTTTGTTTTTTGTTTTTTGGTTTTTTTAAAGAGAAGAACCCAGGGTTTCTTTCTTTTTTTTTCTTTTTGTATTTTTCAGAAACTGGAAACAGGGAGAGACAGACAGACTCCCGCATGCGCCCAACCGGGATCCATCCGGCATGCCCACCAGGGGGCGACGCTCTGCCCCTCCGGGGCGCCGCTCTGCCACGACCAGAGCCACTCTAGCACCTGGGGCAGAGGCCAAGGAGCCATCCCCAGCGCCTGGGCCATCTTTGCTCCAATGGAGCCTCGGCTGCGGGAGGGGAAGAGAGAGACAGAGAGGAAGGAGAGGGCAAGGGGTGGAGAAGCAGATGGGCGCTTCTCCTGTGTGCCCTGACCGGGAATCGAACCCGGGACCCCTGCACGCCAGCCGACGCTCTACCACTGAGCCAACCGGCCAGGGCCAGTGCTATTGTTTTTAATGACTGGATAATTGTTAGCTTCCAACAAAAAGGTTTTACTTGTTTACAAGTTTTCTATCCTAAAGAGGTCTTGATAAATACTGACACTGCATAACCAAAAATATGATTGCATGTAGGACTGTATTACTTTAATATATTCAGACGGCTATGAAACTTTAATTGGACACCTTAACAACTAGTATTCTAAGACTTCTTTCTTGAAATACTCAAAAATCATTGGACAAAGTTATATTAAAAAGGACTTCACAGATTTCTTCCATAATTTAAATGAGTTTACATATACCAAATAGGGAAATTAAGAAAGTTAACTGAAATGCAAATTTTAAATGCTTAAAATTAAAGACTACATTGCTACTGGCGTAAAGAAACCTCAAATATAGCTTCTAGATGACTACCAAAATGTAAGTTAAAGTAAGTTACTTTTGCCTGACCAGTGGTGGCACAGCGGATGAAGTGTCTACCCAGAATGCTGAGGTGGCTGGTATGAAGTCCCAAGGTGGCTGGTTCTGATGCAGGCTCATCAGCATGGGGTCACTGGCTTGAGCGTAGGAATCGCCCACATGCCAGCTTAAGCCCAAGGTCGCTGGCTTGAGCAAGGGGACACTGGCCCAGCCCTAGTCAAGGCATGTAAGAGAAGCAACCAATGTACAACTAAAGTGAAAGCAACTACAAGTTGATGCTTCTCACCCTCTAATCTCTTCTCTCTCTTTCTCAAAATAAATAAGCAAGCAAGCAAGCTACTTTCTCTCAACTAAAATAATTACTAATCTGATTTTTTTTTCTTAAGTAAAAAACAAGTGATCACAACAGCATCAGCTTCAGGATATTGAAAGGTGAGAGGTCTTTCAAACACAAAGTGGTACCCAGGCACCTTTAAAAAATTAGAACATGAGTTAGCTATAGAAGTTAGAATAATTTCTACGAAGACACCCACATTTTCTCTGAAAAAGTCATGATCTAAATCATAAGAACTAAAATGGAAGTGTTTCCCCTTTTATAAAATTAACTGTCCAATAAAGCAAACCTTTGGCTGACCCATGGTGTTGCAGGGGATAAAGCAAAGATCTGGAACACCAAGGTCACTGGTTCGAAACCCTAGGCTTGCCCGGTCAAGTCACATACAGGAAGCAACCACTATGAGTTGATGCTTCCTGCTTCTCCCCCCCCCCCCTCTTTTCTTTCTCTCTCCTCTACCTAAAAATCATAAAACAAAATTTAAAAAAAAGCAAACCTTTGATCTTGGCCTCCGTATCACTAGTTTTAATGTAACTAACTCAATAACCAGCAGACAGGAGTACAAAAGCCAATTACAAGATAGCATTTTTCTTTAAGTATTTTTTGCTGACATGAATGCAAACAACGCACTGTTATAACAGTGCATTACAATTTATGGTCTCCCCAAAATAACCTTTGTTTTGAAAACTTGGGTCCCTAATATGTTTGAGTTAAAAAAAGGAAAAAGACAATGCTTTCTCTGTGAGTTTCATTCTGTCCAAAATGATAGAAATCAGACCCTCGGCCTGACCTGTGGTGGCGCAGTGGATAAAGCGTGGACCTGGAAACGCTGAGCTCGCCAGTTCAAAACCCTGGGCTTGCCTGGTCAAGGCACATATGGGAGTTGATGCTTCCTGCTCCTCCCCCCTTCTCTCTCTCTCTCTCTCTCTCTCTCTCCTCTCTAAAATAAATAAATAAAAATTAAAAAAAAGAAATCAGACCCTCAACACAACATTCAAAAGCTAAAAAATTATCAGCATCCAGAAATAAAAAGAAAAATTTAGTAGACGATATAGGTGATAAAAATAAGATGCAAGTATTCAGGAAAAAAGTTAGATCTCTGCTTCAAAACTAATACCTAATGATTTCCAAGTACATAACTAAGATGTAAATAATAAGAGGACTAGAAGAAAATATAGGTGAAATACTCTTGGAATGAAGAGAGTCCAAAGATGGATGGTGGAAGGGTAGAGGAGAGGGCCCTGATTCAAAAGGAAGAAATCTTTGAAAAGAGAATGCATCAAAATTTTAACTTCTAAATTCCAAAATTATTATACTAGACATTTAAAAGCAAATAATGAATGGGAAGGAGGAGAGAGATTGTAACAAACATGAAGTATGCGTAAAAAGCTCTTATTAATCAATAAAAAGAAAACGTCATTAAAAATGAATGAAAAATTAAAAGGCAAAATAGAAAAGAAATACAAATATAAAAAAACCCGTATGTACAAATATTCAGAATTATATTAATCCAAAGTAGCCATTCTCATTCAAAGTGTGGTCCAAAGATCCCCAGGGATCCCTGAAATTCTTTCAAAAGAGCTCTTTAGGTCAACACTATCTTTTTTTTTTTTTCTGAAGTTAGAAACGGGGAGGCAGACAGACAGAATCCCGCATGCACCCGACCAGGATCCACCTGGCATGCCCACCAGGGGCGATGCTCTGCCCATCTGGGGCGTTGCTCTGTTGCAACCAGAGCCATTCTAGCACCTGAGGCAGAGGCCACAGAGCCATCCTCAGCACCCAGGCCAACCCTGCTCCAATGGAGCTTTGGCTGAGGGAGGGTAAGAGAGAGACAGAGAGGAAGGAGGGGGAGGGGTGGAGAAGCAGATGGGCGCTTCTCCTGTGTGCCCTGGCCCGGAATCAAACCCGGGACTCCTACATGCCAGGCCGACGCTCTACTACTGAGCCAACCGACCAGCGCCAACACTATCTTAAAAGTAATACCAAGATATTATTTGCCTTTTTCACTGCATTGACATTTGCATTGTTGATATCAAAAACCAAACCAAAAAAACCAAAAAAACCCACGATGGGTAAAACTGCTGGCACTTTAGCATGAATCAAGGCAGGGGCACCACAAACAGTATGCGTAGTTATTATATGTTAATACCAGGACTTGCAGTTAAATAAAACAACACAAAAACAATATTTAAGAATATCCTTGATAAAGCACTTGTCTATTAGATTGTTTATTTTATAAAATCTCAGTTCTTGAGTATATACCTTGATAATATGCTGTGTGACTAAATGTGATTTATATAGAAAGCACTTCTGTTACATACAAAGAAGGTATGATGATTGACTCGGGGAAAAGTACTTGTATGACTGTTTCAATTGTGACCTAAACTTGCTCCTTTTTTATCTTTCAACACCATTTTTATTTGAAAGTGAGACTCGAACTACTGATATTAAGACTTAGCTAGCCTGACCAGGCAGTGGCGCAGTGAATAGAGCGTCGGAATGGGATGCAGAGGACCCAGGTTTGAGACCCTGAGGTCACCACCTTGAGCATGGGCTCATTTGGTTTGAGCAAAGCTCATGAGCTTGGACACAAGGTCGCTGGCTCGAGCAAGGGATTACTTGGTCTGCTAAAGGCCCACGGTCAAGGCATATATGGGAAAGCAATCAATGAACAACTAAGGTGTCGCAACGAAAAACTGATGATTGATGCTTCTCATCTCTCTCCATTCCTGTCTATCCCTATCTATCCCTCTTTCTGACTTTCTCTGTCTCTGTAAAAAAAAAAAAAAAGACTTAGCTATCTAGCAGTCATTTTTTCTTTTTCTTTAAAATTTTTTTTTAAAACTTTCTATATTGATTTTAGAGAGAGAGGAAGGAAGAAAGAGAGTAACATCAATTTGTTGTTCCACTTATTTATGCATTCCTTGGTTGATTCTTGTGTGTGCCCTGACCAAGGATCAAACCCACATCTCTGGCTCTCTAGCATACCGGGATGACATTCTAACCAACTGAGCAACTAGCCAGGGACTGTCATTTTTTTTTTTCTAAAATGAACAAAATTAAATAATCACTTCAAAGAAAACAATGAACAGTATTTGCAGCCAATATAAAACTTCAAATGTTTACCTGAAAGCTCAATTTTTTTAAAAATTTGAATTCACCACTGAGAGTATGATAACTTCCTAACAGATTTTCTGATGAGATTGGTGGCAATATTAACCAAGGTAATTTTAAATTCTTAAATAATGAAAAATGTCAACATTTAGAACATCTGTTTAACTCAGTAAATCAGTATCCATTTTCTAAATGATCAACACATGATGTAACAAAATCTTACATAGGTAAAAGATACATTCAAAGTACAAGGTAAATCAATAGATATTGTAACAGCGTGTAAAATTCCTTGATATGATTGCAGATTGCACATTGTAACTAATCTTTTTTTTTTTTTTTTTTGGTATTTCTCTGAACCTGGAAACGAGGAGAGACAGTCAGACAGACTCCTGCATGCGCCCGACCGGGATCCACCCGGCACCCCACCAGGGGGCGACGCTCTGCCCAACAGGGGGAGATGCTCTGCCCCTCCGGGGCCTCGCTCTGTCGCGACCAGAGCCACTCTAGCACCTGGGGCAGAGGCCAAGGAGCCATCCCCAGTGCCCGGCCATCTTTGCTCCAATGGAGCCTCGGCTGCGGGAGGGGAAGAGAGAGACAGAGAGGAAGGAGAGGGGGAGGGGTGGGAGAAGCAGATGGGCGCTTCTCCTGTGTGCCCTGGCCGGAAATTGAACCCGGGACTTCCGCACGCCAGGCCCACCCTCTACCACTGAGCCAACTGGCCAGGGCCACATTGTAACTAATCTTTAAGAAACTACCACTTGTTGTCTGACCAGTGGTGGAGCAGTGGATAAAGCATTGAACCAGAACACTGAGGTTGCTGGTTTGAAACTCTGAGGTCACTGGTTCTGAGCATGGGGTTGCTGGCTTAAGTGTGGGATTGTCCACGTGACCCCAAAGCTCACCAGCTAGAGCCCAAAGGTCACTGGCATAAAAAGCTCCAGGTCACTGGCTTGAGCAAAAAGATACTGGCATGGCCCTGGTCAAGGCACGTACAAGGAGTTTAATGTATAGCTAAAGAGAAAGCAACTAATAGCTGATGCTTCTAACCCTCACTTCCCCCTTCCTGTCTCTCTCACTCTCTCTGAAAAACAAACAAACAAACAAAAAGCTATTAAAGTATTCCTCCCTTTTCCAACTACAAAAGTGTGTAAGGCTGTATTTTTCGTTTACTAACCAAAACCACATATCATGAAAGATTGAATACAGAAGCAAATATATATAAGAATCTAGCTGTCACCTGGCTGGGCGGACGCGCAGTGGATGGAGTGTCGGACTGGGATGGAGAGGACCCAGGTTCGAGGCCCCAAGGTCACCAGCTTGAGCACGGGCTCATCTGGTTTGAGCAAAAGCTCACCAGCTTGGACCCAAGGTCACTTGCTCGAGCGGGGGGTTGCTCAGTCTGCTGAAGGTCCGTGGTGGGGGAACGTGTGGGAAGGCAGTCAATGAACAGGTAAGGTGTCCCAACGAAAGGCTAGGGATTGGTGCTTCTCATCTCTCTCCGTTCCTGTCTGTCCCTATCTATCCTTCTCTCTGACTCTCTGTAGGGGGGAAAAAAACAAAAACAAAAAAAAAGAATCTAGCTGTCTTCCAGTAAACCAGATATTAAGATCTGCAACAGGCCCTGGCCAGGTGGCTCAGTGGATAAAGCATCAACCTAACACTCCAGAAGTTTTGAGTTCAACCCCCATTCATGGCACACAGGAGAAGCAATCAATGAGCACAACTAAGAGGAACAACTAAGTGGAATGGCAAATTGATGGTTCTCTCTCTCTCTCTCTTTCTCTCTTTCTCTCTCTCTCCCTCTCATATCAATAGGTAAAAAAAGAAATTTGCAAAACAATGTAAAACAGTGCTATTCTTCACATTGTATTTGTTTCGGATAAGTTATTTTTAATGAAAAGGACAAGTTAACGTGGTGAGTTTGTTTTTATTTTTAAATAAATTATCATTGAAAATATTCCTCAGTTTTTCCTGACCAGGCAGTAGTGCAGTGCAGTGGATAGAGTATCAGCCTGGGATGCTGAGGGCCCAGGTTCAAAACCTCGAGGTCCCAGCTTAGACTGAGCACAGGCTCATCAGGTTAGAGCGTGAGCTCACCAGCTTGAGCGCAGGGTCACTGGCTCTGCATGGGATCATAAACATGACCCCATGGTCACTGGCTTGAGTCCAAAGGTTGCTGGTTTGACAAGGGGTCACTAGCTAAGTTGGAACCCCCCCATTCCGGTCAAGGCAGGTAAGAGAAAGCAATCAATGAACAACTAAGGTGCCACAACAAAGAATTGATGCGTCTCATCTTTCTCTTCCTGTCTGTTCCTGTCTGCCCCCCACCTCGCTAAATAAAAAAAAATCCTGTTTTAACTTCTAATTCAGTAAATATCAATAGCTATGACTCACATACATAGAGCTTCTATAGTGTCCTCAGTAATATGTAAGAGAGTAAAAGGAGTCTAAGGCCAGAAATTTGAGAAACACTGATGTAAGTTATGCAAAATTAAACCAGAATTTCTATCAAATTTGCACACATAAAATAATAACATTATCTAATATCCATGGCAATACAGACATAGAGAAGCTGTCATTCTCACAAACAGCCAGTAGGGTCAGCTGACAAAATGATTCTTGAAGGAAAACTTGGCAACACATAAACACCTTTTTAAAAACTGCAAAATCTTGGAATCAGCAATTCTGCATCTAGGAATGTATTTGAAGGAAAAATTAAAGATATGACAGTAATTATTTTACTGCAAGCCTATACAGCTACATTTTATAATGATATAAACTAGAAATAAAATTAGAAAAGGTATTTAGCTGTGACAAATTATGCTGTATATGAAAAATTAATAATTGACAATCCATTACTAAAATTTTTAAAACAGGTTACAAAACTCTATGTTTTGAAGCAAATTTTATATAGCTGAAAGAATATATCAAGGTATTAAGAATTAAAGAATATACCAAGGTATTACCGTATTTTTCACTCCATAAGGCACACGGGCATTTTCCCCTCCACTTTGGGGGGGGGGGAAGTGTGTCTTATGGAGCAAAAAATACAGTATTTTATTAAATATTTTTAACACATCATTTGGTTCAGAATATTATTTTTCTTATTTTCCTCCTTAAAACCCTAGGTGTGTCTATGGTCAGGTGCGTCTTATGGAACAAAAAGTACGGTAATAAGTTTTTTTTATTTTTGTTTATCTACACTTTTTACATTTTATTTATTTTTTTAATTAACAAAAGTCATATATGATTTAGTAATAGGTAAACAATATAGAGCTAAATAAAGTTACCACTCTCACCTCCTTAAAAAATCACCCCTTGCAACTGCATCGCCTGTGGCAGCCAATGCTAACAGCCTGGTAGCATATATCCATCTGCTCTTTACTGGTGCTCATACCTAGTGGGCAAACATCTATCCATATACTCAGTCAACAGATATGTTGATTTCCCTTGTTTGTCTACTTTATTTTTACAAATAAGATATTACAATACCTCTTGATTTTTTTCTACTTGTTAATATATATCCTGGGCACAGCCAGTTAAAAGATACAGATTTCGCCTGACCTGTGGTGGCGCAGTGTATTAAGCGTCAACCTGGAAACACTGAGGTTGCCGGTTCAAAACCCTGGCTTGCCTGGTCAAGGCACATATGGGAGGTGATGCTTCCTGCTTCTCCCCCTTCTCTCTCTCTCTCATTCTCTCTCTCTCTCTCTCTCGCCCCCCCCTCTCTAAAATGAATAAATAATAAAAGATATAGATTTCATTCATTCTTCTATATAATACAGGTAGCTGCATAATGCTTCATAAAAACATAGATGTACCATAACTTACTCAAGGTTTCCTACTGGTTATAAAGACTGTTCGCAGATTTTTATTTTAAGATTTTATTTATTTTAAAGAGGAGAGAGACAGAGAAAAGGAGGGAGGAGCAGCAGGAAGCATCAACTCTCATATGTGCCTCAACCAGGGAAGCCAGGGTTTCAAACTGGTGACCTCAGCATACCAGGTCAATGCTTTATCCACTGCACCACCACAGGTCAGGATCTTTGCAGATTTTTAATATTGCAAGCAATGCTGCAATAAACATCCTTGAACACAGATCCTTACATTCTTATTATTTTTATCCATGAGACAGAGTACCAAAAGTGAGTTTGCAGGTTACACGTATACTTTGAATTAGCAAATATTGTCGTATTACTCACCAGCAATGCATGAGATAACATATTCTCATTACCAATGCACATAATTGTTGCCAATCTGATGATAATTCAGTTATTTATTTTATTTTTTTACAGGGACAGAGAGAAAGTCAGAGAGAGGGACAGACAGACAGGAACGGCGAGAGATGAGAAGCATCAATCATCAGTTTTTTTTCGTTTTGACACCTTAGTTGTTCAGCAGACCAAGTAACCAGTGACCTTGGGTCCAAGCTGGTGAGCTTTTTTTTCTCAAACCAGATGAGCCTGCGCTCAATCTGGCAAGCTCGGAGTCTCAAACCTGCGTCCTTTCGCATCCCAGTCCAACGCTTTATCCACTGCGCCACCGCCTGGTCAGGCTAATTCAGTTATTTTAATCTGTATTTCCCACCTGCTTTTTGGAGGTCGATGTTTTCATTTGTTTGCTGATCATTTATATTTCTTTTTTCTCTATTTCCATCCTTTTCCCATTTTTCTAATGCTATCATACATCATCAAGTGTTTTTTCCTCAGGTCAGAATCACAGCTCATACCACATTCAAGAATAAATTCCGGTCAGAATCACAGCTCATACCACATTCAAGAATAAATTCCAAATTAATTTAAGGTTTAAATGACCAAAAACAATCAAACTATTCACTTAAAATACAGAATATTTCTATAAACTTGGGATCAGAGATTTTCTTAAGCAAGAACACTCAGAAGCATCAAATAAAAGATAGACGTGACTATACTAAAGTTTTATCTGTATTCTTTTTACTTTTAAATCATGAACAGGTATTGCTTTGGGAATTTATTTTAAGTTTTGTTTTTCAAATTTTTGGCAGATATTAACAATGCTACCATTATTGCAAAGTCCTATGATAAGACATGTAGAGAATTTCATTAGGCACACAAGTACCAAAACCATACAGGCACACAATCAAACACAACTAACTTCCTTTCAATGCTGCTGCTGCTGCTGCTACTATTACTGTTGCTGCTACTACTCCTACTATTACTATTACACTGCTATTATTGCTGCTGCTAGTACTGCTGCTGCTACTATTACTGCTGCTACTACTCCTACTATTACTACTACACTGCTATTATTGCTGCTGCTGCTATTACTACTACTGCTGCTGCTACTACTACTGCTGCTGCTACTACTCCTACTATTACTACCACACTATTATTGCTGCTGCTAGTACTGCTACTGCTGCTACTCCTCCTACTATTACTACTACACTGCTATTATTGCTGCTGCTGCTGCTGCTAGTACTGCTGCTGCTACTACTGCTGCTGCTACTACTCCTACTATTACTACTATACTGCTATTATTGCTGCTGCTGCTGCTATTACTACTACTGCTGCTGCTACTACTCCTACTATTACTACCACACTGCTATTATTGCTGCTGCTAGTACTGCTGCTGCTAGTACTGCTGCTGCTACTACTCCTACTATTACTACTACACTGCTATTATTGCTGCTGCTGCTGCTAGTACTGCTGCTGCTACTACTGCTGCTGCTACTACTCCTATTACTACTACACTGCTATTATTGCTGCTGCTGCTGCTACTATTACTGCTGCTGCTGCTACTCCTACTATTACTACTACACTGCTATTATTGCTGCTGCTGCTGCTGCTGCTAGTACTGCTGCTGCTACTGCCACTACTAATAGGATCTCTGACTAGAATTCTATATTCCCAACTCCTATTTCTGTATTCCGTTCACCAAATATTATCCTTTCCAATGTCATATTCGCTTTAAGGTGGTCTAACCTAAATATAGAATCTTCCACTAGGACACTCTGTCCAAGTGTTCCACCCCATGAGGTAGTTATGAAAATAAAACCTCATGTAAAAAAGCACATTTTGTGTATTACACATACCTGATGTAAAATAGGCAACTCACCTAAATGGGGAAACAGATCAGTGTCCAACTGATGCTTCTGGGTGCACAGTTTCACCAGTCTCTGCAGTCGACTTATACAAGAGAAGTGTGGAGAGAAGGCTGTGGCTTTCATAAGGACCCGGTCAGTCCTGGGTGGGTCCGCGACAGGAGCCCTACTGGATGGCAGGAGGGGCAGAGGCCTCTTGTGGGACACCTGCCTCGCTTGTGCTATAGTGTGTGTGGTGGGGGCCACTCCCTGCATTGGTAGGCTGGTGTTCTGAGGCTGAGGTGACTTGCAGACTAGACCCTGCGGTGGCGGTGGCGGTGGCGCGGGAGGTTTTACAGACGTGGGTAAAGGTGACAGGTGGGAGTGCTGCTGAGGAGGCTGTTGCTGAGGAGGTGCAGGAGGGGGACTAAAGTGCTCTTGTCGAACTTTTAAAATCTCTGTCTCTCTCTGGCGCTGCCGATTCTGGGCCAGCTTGCTCTGCAACTTCTTTCTCACGGTGGCCCCTTTCTTTAGGTCATCATCTTCCTCGTTGAAAGCAAAGGGGTCTTCCAACTCAGTTTCCAGGTAGTGGAGAGGGACTCTTGCCCCTGGTGGAGAGAGGGACATTCCATCCAGTCCATTGGGCATCTTCAAGGCCAACGTGGGCACTGTCAGGCTAAAGGCCATGGTATCCATCTGATGCTTGACCTTCACCTCATCTATAGGATCATTCTTTTTCTTCCTCTCTTTTTTCGGGATAAAGCCAAGTACCTGCAAGTGGCTGTTGCAGTACCTTTAAAAACACACACATACAATGTTCATGATACATACTAAGAAAAGTAGAACATAAACCTACATTTTATAAATTCTGAATCCTATTGTTAAAAATGCATGACGAGAGTAATTCTTGACATTCATAAATTTCTTATATGCAACCTCCACTACTCTAAAGCAATCTAAAGTCTGTGCAATTTTGCTGAAGCAGATAGATATGTCAACTGCCCATGTGCACAGGCTGCCAGACAGAAGTCACTCAAACAGTGAGGGGCCAGCTACTGCTTCTCAGACCGCTTGCTATTCTGCAGTCGTAGCAAGCAAAGTAACTCATCAAGAGTCACTTAAAATTCTCTTATAGAGAAAAATATATATATATTTCAATGCCATTATTTAGATTTATAAACATAACATAACCCTTAAGAATGTCAAGTGTCCACTGTATGTTCTACACACACGCAGAATAGATCCATAAAGCTGTGGCCAATAAGAGACATGGCTTCAGGAGTAACTGTATAAGAAGCTGTCCAAAACACAGTAAATGGCTTCTGTTGTTGTTCTCAACTCACTTTCAAATTCACAAAAGGATTCAATTTTTTAATGCAGAGAAATGAAGTGGGGCATTTTTTTAAATTTAGAGATCCGATGCCCCTGCTCGTTTACACGGGGAAGGCTGGACTGGGCAATGAGGCCGCGCGGTGCTCCCGCAGTAGCAGGGCAGAGCGCAGCACACGCACTCTCCAGCCCGCTGGCCGCGCGCACCAGCCACCCAGGCGGCGTCTCACACCAAGTCTGAGCTCCCCGACCCAGCCTCTGCTGAAGAGAACATGCTTCAGAAATAGAATTAGAACAGCTGACTTGGTTATGAACTGCTTTTAAAATAAGGATGCAAATATTGATACAATTATTTCTAGTCAAAAAATAAGTACTACACAGGGGAATAACTGCTAGTGGGGTCCTTTCAGGAGGATGAAAATGATGTAAAATTAGACTGTGGTGTACAACCCTATGAATATACTAAAAAATACTGAATTGTATACTTTAAATGAATTGTACACTATGAATGGGTGAAGTGTATGGGATGTAAATTGTATCTTAATTATCATATTTTTCGCTGCATAAGACACACTCTTTTCCCCCCAAAAGTGGAGGGGAAAATGCCCATGCATCTTATGAGCGAAAAATATGGTATTTTAAAAAATATTTTAGCATCGCCCCCTGGTGGGCAGAGCGTCGCCCCTGGTGGGCGTGCCGAGTGGATCCCGGTCGGGCGCATACGGGAGTCTGTCTGACTGTCTCTCCCCGTTTCCAGCTTCGGAGAAATAATATATATATATATATATAAAAATAATAAAAATAATATATATATATATATTTTTTTTTTTTTTTTTTTTTTTTTTAACACATCATTTGGTTTAGAATTTTTTTTTTTCTTATTTTCCTCCTTAAAAAATCTCCGTGTATCTTATAGTCAGGTGCGTCTTATGGAGCAAAAAATATGGTAAATTGTTTTAGAAAATAAATATACAGATAACAAGAAATTTTCTTGGCAAATGTATACATACTATTAAAAATATACATAAAATTATAGCAAACTTAAAATATTATAAAAATAACCAACTTACTATAACTACTCATCTCTGAGACACCAAAGCTACTGTAATAAGCCTCAGCTTAAAAAATGAACTTTACTTTTTAATTATACCAGTACTTCCACTGAGCTTACTTACTCTATATCATAACGCTGAAATTCCTAAGTTAGCATTTATAATACACACCAGATAAGTTAGATACCAGATATCAAGAAGCTTCCTCTAACTCAGTGGTCCCCAACCCCCGGGCCATGGACCGGTACCAGTCCGTGGGCCATTTGGTACCGGTCCACAGAGAAAGAATAAATAACTTACATTATTTCCATTTTATTTATATTTAAGTCTGAATGATGTTTTTTTGTTTTTGTTTTTTTTTTGTATTTTTCTGAAGCTAGAAACCGGGAGAGACAGTCAGACAGACTCCCGCATGCGCCCGACCGGGATCCACCCGGCACGCCCACCAGGGGAGATGCTCTGCCCACCATGGGGCGACGCCCTGCCGCGACCAGAGCCACTCTAGCGCCTGGGGCAGAGGCCAAGGAGCCATCCCCAGCGCCCAGGCCATCTTTGCTCTAATGGAGCCTCGCCTGGCTGCGGGAGGGGAAGAGAGAGACAGAGAGGAAGGAGAGGGGGAGGGGTGGAGAAGCAAATGGGCGCTTCTCCTGTGTACCCTGGGCGGGAATCGAATCCGGGGCCTTCTACACGCCAGGCCGACACTCTACCACTGAGCCAACCGACCAGGGCCTGAACGATGTTTTATTTTTTTAAAATGACCAGATTCCCTTCTGTTACATCCGTCAAAGACTCACTCTTGATGCTTGTCTCAGTCACAAGATACATTTATCCGTCCCACCCTAAAGGCTGGTCGTGAAAATATTTTCTGACATTAAACTGGTCCGTGCCCAAAAAAGGTTGGGGACCACTGCTCTGACCACCAATCAGATTACTCAGTCAATTAAAAGTCCTTGGGCTGAAATTTTTTCTAAAACAATATATAAACCATCTCAAATCCCTAAGTGTCCAAGGAGTAACTGCATCAACAATAATGAAACTTTATTTTCAAAAGAATATTAATCTTTTGTTAAAGTATGCCATGTAGTACAGTTATAACTATCAATAGTTATACACAGGTTAAAACATATTACATGAATTCAACCTGAATTTCTTGAAGCAACATAACATTACCTTCTGCTAAAATCTACTTTAATCTATTTTCAAACAGCCCTACAAATAAAAATATCAACACCAAAAAATATCTTTACTTATTTATTTATTTATACACACACACACACACACATTCCATGTTCATTCATATATTCTTGGACCACTTTTGAAAAAATTATGGATATTAGTATTTAATCAAGTATAGCTTCTCGTGACATAGCAATACAAAAATCCCTTCCCTTAGCTTGTTCTAAAGAGGAAATTACTTAGCATATAAAGGTGAAGACATGTGCTTCACAGAACTAACATGTTGGACAAACTCAGAGTGACTGTCACTTTACTTTTTGCTTTAGCTACAAGAGAATATTTGCTTCAGATTAAATAATAAAAAAAAAAATCCAAGGTTGACAATTGCAACTGTGATAAACTGAATTTAAGACAAAACTTTAGAGATGTGTTTATAATGGAGCTTGAAAGAAAAAGTTAACCCAAGTTCTTCCATTCTTTAACTTTAAAAAGGGTAGGGATAAGAAATTATCATCTTCAGTCTGCTAAAACCAACTGGACAGATATGTTTACCCTAATACAGAGGTCCCTTTATCACCTGAGATTAAAATTTTATTCCTTGCCTCACTAAGCAGCTGTTTCTAACTTTCGGGTATTGTAATTTGAAGCCTTAAATGCTCATTAGAAATTCTAACAGAGTATTCCCAAATCACCACATTATACTATACTCATTTTGGTGGCATCTCTAGCAACACAAATTATTTATTTCACCCTAAAAGTATAAAAACTGCTCACCATGACATATAAAATACATTTTCCTTTTCATCAATTTATGCCGGTAACATTTGCTTATGTATAGGAACAAGGATGAATTTTTTTACTACTATCTTAGATAGTCTTAGATATTCTACCTAAAGATAAAAAGTATTTAAAACTTCCTTATAAAATAAGTATGCAGCTCTCTGTAATAGCCCACAACAATCAACATGGTCTCTGGAGAAGGGAAGAAAAAGTGATTATATGTGAACTATAGTGTGAATTTTCCTACAAATAAGAGATGAACAACCAGCTTATGACTTCTTTAAAAATACCTCCCTGTTTTATTGGTTTTTAAATTCAGGAAAGTATAAATTCATAGTTCTAGTGATAAAACTAGAACTTACTATGAAAATACAGTTTCTAATTCATAGTAAACATACTCTATATGGAACTCTTTTTAACCAAAACAGGCATGATTATAAAACAATGCCAAGTACTGCTTAGAAGTCTGAGAGAAAGTAAATCTGAGTGATTCAAGTCATCATTCTTTTGAGTAATTCTTTTTCAGTAAATACATACCCTTCACTACCACCTTTCAAGCACAGATTTTAAAATTCCAAAATTATTATTATTAATTACAAAAACTAAGGAGTTCCTATAATTTTTCTCATTTAGACAGATGACAAAACTAAGTAGAGGAGTCAGAAACACTTTACATGGCTGCAAACTAAATACATCCATCAGTACCAACACTTCAAGCAACAACTCTGAGGTAAAATAAATTTTTTTGCATAATCCTAGAAATTCCACTAAATCAATATAAAAGCACTCAAACATACTTTTCAAATAATTCCCCAAATTTACTACTTCGTTTTTTAAAAGCTGCCATCTCTCATCTTTAGAAGCATTTCAAAATTTACTCAGATTACTCCCAGAAAACATCATTTAAATTCACCGCATCAAAGGAAAAAAAGAGAAGGGGAAAAAATCCCCAAGCCTACTAATTAAATCAAAGACTGAATGCCATGATTAGCTCTTACCTACGATCCTCTGATTTGGGGATGGGGTTGGTGCAGCGCTGGCTGTTATACTTGGCCACATATTCACATTGCTTGAAGGGGGCAGTCTTGTCCTCCAGAACGTGTCTGATACAGAAAGCGTAGCCGTTGAGTCGCCGCTGCTTGCACAGTTTGGGGCTATATGAGCACAAGGGCTTATTGTCAACCTCAGAGAAGTGTATATGTTTCCCTTCATACATCACGTGACTCTATTCCTTGTGAACATCAGCTAAAAGACCACCACAAAAAAAAAAAAGAAACCCAAATGATAAATCAGAGCGTATAAGGCAGATTAAGTTGAGAATTTCACTGAGGGACTTCTGGCCCTACAGCCATACCTGATTTTAAATCTTCTGCACCATAGCAACGTTAAGAGAACCCCAAGGATACCACACTTTGGAATGCTGCAGAATCAAGATGAAGCAGATTGTCTACAAAAATATCAAAAGGCCTAGTTAACAAATTGAAATAAGCACAGCTTGCTCACCCCGGAAGTAAAATACTAGGACATCACCCTCCTAATGGGATGGATTCTTCATTGTAATCCAACATCAAGATACTAAATTCAAATAATAAAAGGCATGAAATATTAAGCTACCTTACTCTTCCAAATTGAACTAAAGAACTTCTCTGGTTAAGTTTCAGACAAAGCTCAGAACAGTTAGGGGCCTCCACCAAACAAATGGCTAAGGCAGCAGGTCCTTCCACTTCATTACTGGGGCTCTAAGCTTCTACACCTATTTTCAGAACGCCTATCTCTTTATAAGACCAATGGATCTCAAACTGCCCTCAGAAAGGCTACGTTTTGTTGATAAGTCAGCCAGTATTTGGTAATTTGTAACAAATGTTTCTATGAGATACAAAAAAAGAGCAAATTCCTATTTTTAAAAGTCATTTTCCCTTTAATCTTTCCCCTCATTTATCCCATCCAAACTATAAACTTCTTGAGCCCAAAGACCAGTCACCCAACCACACTTCCACCCTTCAGTCCAGGGCTGTGTACCACATAGTGCTCCAAATTATACTAAATAGAATAATCATCATGGTTTATGAGTCTTTGGAGGTTTAGTAGGAAAACAAAAGATATCAACAATACTCATAACCTCTATAAACACAAAAGTACCCACAGTAGCATCTATAGTATATTATACTATCACATAGTCTACAATGAAATGGAATCAACTAGAATCAACTCATCAAGTCGGGACAGTAGTAGGCTGCCGTGGTCTAACACACTTTCTACACACTCTTAAAATCACCCACCTGGCTGATGGAATGGCTTAAACACCAGCTACAGAAAAACTCAAGAAATTCTCTCACTAAACTCAATATGAAATTCCTTATACCAGTGAATGACAAGACACATAAACGCAACGGGGTCAAGAAGATATGCTTGCTCAAGTCCAAAATCTGGGATTACTTTGTTACCTTGAACAAGTCATTTGACCTCAGTTTTCTCATCTGTAAAATAGAGATAATAATAGTAGCCACATTATCATCATGCTGCTCCAAGGATCAACTGATAGCATGCAACACACTAAATACCGTGCCTCGTGCATGGTAAGTACTGAACAAATGGAAATTATTATTTATGTGTTAACTATTTTTTAAAAGAGAGAAATGAAGAGAGGGAGGGAGACAAAGAGAGAGAGAAAAGCATCAACTCATTGATCCACTTAGTTGTACATTGATTGCTTTTCTTTTCTTCTTTTACAGAGACAGAGAGAGGGATAGATAGGAACAAACAGACAGGAACGAAGAGAGATGAGAAGCATCAATCATCAGTTTTTCATTGTGACACCTTAGTTGTTCACTGATTGCTTTCTCATATGTGCCTTGACCGCGGGCCTTCAACAGACCGAGTAACCCCTTGCTCGAGCCAGTGACCTTGGGTCCAAGCTGGTGAGCTTTTGCTCAAACCAGATGAGCCCGCGCTCAAGCTGGCAACCTTGGGGTCTCGAACCTGGGTCTTAGGCATCCCAGTCCGACGCTCTACCCACTGCGCCACTACCTGGTCAGGCGATTGACTGCTATTCATACGTGCCTTGACCAAGATCAAACTGGTGACCCTGGGTTCAAGCTGGTGACCTGGAGGGTCAGGCAGGCCATCCCGGGCTCCAGTCAGCAACCTCTGCTTTCCAGATCAATACTCTACACAATGCACCATCACCAGTTAGGCCATAGATATTAATTCTTATTATTACTACACTTGACCTACCGATGATAAAAATAGAGAATCTGTATTACCCTTGAGAAGCATTTCACTTACTCTAGTAGAAAAACAACCCTGAAATATTAGCTTGGTTAATAAAAATCACATTCATTACTGAGTAAATCTAATCATATACCAAAGTAAAACAAAAATAGCTATCCCTTCTCACTTTATCAAGGTGCAAGGAAGAAAAGTTGAGTTAAAAATCTGAATTTAGCTGCATGTTCAGAACAGGAAATGTTTCAAAGCAAACCCATGCTGTTTCCTTTTTACACTCTTTGGCCTGTTCATCCACCTGGCAAACAAAAAATCCTTCATGGATTAAGTTTAAGTAAATCTATAATAACTTCAGGAAAAGAAAATACACTGGATATAAGAGAGAAGAGTAATAGAGAGAATCAATTTGTCATTATGACAAAAGCACCATACATTTCTATATGTATGATATTTTATAAATCAGGATGACATCTGAGGGCAGGCAGAAAGGGATATAAAAAGCATGTTTACTTTTTACTCTGACATATTCTAGGTATGCAATCATAACTGTTGATTGATTCTCCCTCTTTAAGTTTTATACTTTTTTTCTTATTTAAATTGGCCTGAACTACTGGAACAATGTTAATAATAACGGCAACCAGTTACTCGTAACCTTAAATGAGAGTGCTTTGAGTCAATGGTAGGAATAATGCTGACTTTTATCATGATGTATTTCCTGTTATGTTATGCAAGTATTAAGTAATTCCCATTTTGTTAACTTGTTCTTTAAAAAAATTTTGTTTTTAGAGAGAAGAGACAAAAAGAGAGGAGAGAGAAGGGGGGGGAGGAGCTGGAAGCATCAATTCATAGTAGTTGCTTCCCACATGTGCCTTGACCTGGCAAGCCCAGGGGTTTGAACCGGCGAACTCAGTGTTCCAGGTCAACGCTTTATCCACCATGACACCACAGGTCAGGCTGACTTGTTCTTTTTTTTTTAAAAAAAAAAAAACCCTCAGAATTAATGGTTAATTTTATCAAAATCTTTCTTGGTTTCTGGAGAGATGATCATTTTTCTTTCACACTTTTTAAAATATGACGTTTAGCCTGACCAGGCGGTGGCGCAGTGGATAGAGCATCGGACTGGGATGCAGAAGGACCCAGGTTCGAGACCTCGAGGTCGCCAGCTTGAGCGCGGGCTCATCTGGCTTGAGCAAAACTCACCAGCTTGGACCCAAGGTTGCTGGCTCCAGCAAGGGGTTACTCGGTCTGCTGAAGGCCCGCGGTCAAGGCACATATGAGAAAGCAATCAATGAACAACTAAGGTGTCTCAATGCACAATGAGAAACTAATGATTGATGCTTCTCATCTCTCTGTTCCTGTCTGTCTGTCCCTGTCTATCCCTCTCTCTGACTCTCTCTCTGTAGAAAAAAAAAAAAAAAAAAATGACGTTTAATATTTCCTGATACTAAACACTACTTCCAGTCTTAGAATAAAAGCAACTTGCTCATTATGCATTATTCTTTGAATGTATTGCTGAGTTATACTTGCTAAAGTTTAAGATATTTGTAATGGTCTAGTTTTCTGTTTGTGTACTTTGCCAGAATTTGGTATCAATATTTCAAAAAATAATTTTGAAAATATTTCTCTTTTTGTATGTTCCTGAACAAGTTAAAAAGCACTGCAGTTATAATGTCCCTTAGAAGGGTGCCTGGGCTTAGCAGTGTTTTTATGCAGTGAATCAGGTTTTCAAATTTATCTCCATACAGTTTAGCAATATGACCTCTTACACTTAATTTCCTAAATATATGTGATTTAGTCTCATATTCTGTGTATTATTCATTCAGACACCTATGTGATATTTGGGTTTTCTCTCTTTGTTCATGACAGGTTGCAAAGGGATTTATCTATTTCATATTTTTACCCATACCCTCTAAAAATATCTCCTGAATTTATTAGTATCTCCATGTATGTCTTCTAAGTCATCAATTTCTGCTCTTCCCTTTGGTATTTCTTTCTGTTTTCTTTATATTATTTTATTTTACTTTATTTATTTTGTGGCAGAGACAGAGAGAGAGGGACAGATAGGCACAGACAGGCAGGAAGGGAGAGAGATGAGAAGCATCAATTCTTTGTTGCAGCACCTGAATTGTTTATTGACTACTTTCTCATATGTACCTTGACTGGGGGCAAGTGACCCCTTACTCAAGCCAGCAACCTTGGGCTTCAAGCCAGCAACCATGGGGTCATGTCTATGATCTCACACTCAAACAAGTGACCCCACGCTCAAGCCAGCGACCTCAGGGTTTTGAATCCGGGTCCTCGGTATCCCAGTCCAACGTTCAATCCACTGTGTCACCACCTGGTCAGGCTATTTTACTATTTTTGTAACTTCTTGGGCTGAATTTTTTTATTTTCATTTTTTCTTGCTTAGTAATTTATGAATTTTTCTGAGTACTGCTTTAGCCATATCCCATAGATACTAGTATACAGAATTTTGATTATCAGTATTTTCTAGTTTATTTGGATTTGATATTTTAATTTCTCCTTTACCCAAAGAGTTATTTTTAAATTTTTATTTATTTTTAGCATGAAAGGGAGACAGAGAGAGGGACAGATGGGGACAGACAGGAAGGGAGAGAGATAAACATCAGTTCTTAGTTGTGGCACCTTAGTTTTCATTGATTGCTTTCTCCTATGTGCCTGGATGGAGGAGGGGCTCCAGCTGACCCAATGACCCCTTGCTCAAGCCAGATGAGCCTGCACTCAACACAGATGAGCACGCATTCAATACAGCATTCTCGGGGTTTCGAACCTGGATCCTCTGCATGCATCCCAGGCCACTGCACGCTGCACCACTGCCTAGTTAGGTGGGGTTTTTTTTAGATTTTATTTATTGACTTGAGAGAGAGGAGAGAGAGAGGTAGGGGGCAGGAGCAGGAAGCATCAACTCATAGTTGCTTCTTGTATGTACCCCAACCGGGCAAGTTCAGGGTTTTGAACTGGCAACCTCAGTATTCCAGGCTGATGCTCTATCCACTGTGCCACCACTAGTCAGGCCCAAGAATTATTTAACTTTTTTCAGATGACAGAGTTTTATGCTTTTCTTTGCTTTAGTTCTGGTTAAGAATAAGAAGCATAACATGTATATATTCTGGCTTTTTGGATTTGGTTGAGATTTTCTTTGGGGCCTAATAGGTACTCTTGCAAAAGCACATTGTTTCCAGGTATGTTGTTATACCATATATCATGGTATTAATGTCCACTATGATATATTTGTCTGCTTGCTCTATCAAGAGCTGAAAGAGAGGAGTCAAAACCCCACACTATAATTTGATTTGTCTGTTTCTCCTTATTTTTTGTTTTATAAATTTTATTTTATTATTTGTTAATTAAGTGAGAGCAAAGGAGGCAGAGTGACAGACTTCTGCCTGTGTCCCGAGATCCTCCCAGCAAGCACTCTACCCCAACGGTCTGCCATGGCAAGGGGAGGGGACAGGCACCATTGCTTGGCAACCAATCTATTTTTAGTACCTGAGGCAGAGGCCAGCAGTCATTCTCAGTGCCCAGGGCCAACTCACTCAAGCCAATCGAACCACGGCTGCGAGAGGGGAAGGAATGGGGGTAAGTAAGGGGTGGAGAAGCAGATGGTCACTTACTTCTCCTATGTGCCCTGACTAGAAATCGAACCTGGGACATCCATACACCGGGCTAATGCTCTACCACTGAGCAAACTAGCCAGGGCCAAATTTTAGTGTGGTTTTTTTTAAGATTTTATCTATGGATTTTAGAGAAAGGGGAGAGAGAAAGAGGGGGTTAGGAGCTGGATACATCAACTTGTACTAGCCGCTCCTTGTATGTACCTTGACTGGGCAAATGTGAGGTTTTAAACCAGCAACTTCTCAGCATTACAGGCCAACACCCTATCCACTATGCCACCACAGATCAGGCTGTTTTATAAATTTTCAAGCTGTATTATTTGATATTTGAGATTCATAACCATTAGACTGTCATTCTTTATTATTAGAAAACAAGCCCTGGCCGGTTGGCTCCGTGGTAGAGCGTCGGCCTGGTGTACGGAGGTCCCGGGTTCGATTCCCGACCAGGGCACACAGGAGAGGCGCCCATCTGCTTCTCCACCACTCGCCCTCTCCTTCCTCTCTGTCTCTCTCTTCCCCTCTCGCAGCCGAGGCTCCATTGGAGCAAAAGATGGCCTGGGCGCTGGGGATGGCTCCTTGGCCTCTGCCCCAGGCGCTAGAGTGGCTCTGGTCGCGACAGAGCGATGCCCTGGATGGGCAGAGCATCGCCCCCTGGTGGGCGTGCTGGGTGGATCCCAGTCGGGCGCATGCGGGAGTCTGACTGCTTCCGTTTCCAGCTTCAGAAAAATAAAAAAAATAAATAAAAAAAAAGAAAGAAAAAAGAAAATGCAACTCAAGTGATTGATTTTTTGTCTTGCATTCAACCTTGTCTGACACAAGTATTTAGACTCATTTTTTTGGTTTGAATTTGCCAGTTCAGTCTTTGCCCATCTTTTTACTCTCAAGTTTTCTGAGGTATTGTTTTAAATCATGGGTCAGAAAACTCTGGCTAGCCTGAGTGGGCAGTGGTGCAGTGGATAGAACATCAGCCTAAGATGCAGAATATCCAGGTTCAAAACCCTGAGGTTGCTGGCTTAAGCGTAGCCTGACCAGGTGGTGGCGCAGTGGATAGAGCGTCGGACTGGGCTGCGGAGGACCCAGGTTTGAGACCCCAAGGTCGCCAGCTTGAGAGCAGGCTCATCTGGCTTGAGCAAAAAGCTCACCAGCTTGGGCACAAGGTCGCTGGCTTGAGCAAGGGGTTACTCGGTCTGCTGAAGGCCCACGGTCAAGGCACATAGGAGAAAGCAATTAATGAACAACTAAGGTTCATTAATTTCAAGGTGTTGCAATGAAAAACTGATGATTGATGTTTCTCATCTCTCTCTGTTCTTGTCTGTTTGTCCCTGTCTACCCCTCTCTCTGACTCTCTCTGTCCCTGTAAAAAACAAAACAAAACAAAAAAACCCTGAGGTTGCTGGCTTATCACAGTTATGACCCCATGGTCACTGACTTGAGTATAAGGATCACTGGCTTGAATAAGGGGTCACTCACTCTGCTGGAGCTCCCCCAGCTTCCCCATCACAGCACATATGAGAAAGCAATCAACGGACAACTAAGGTGCTGCAACAAAGAATTGATGCTTCGCATCTCTCTCCCTTCCTGTCTTTCTGTCCCTATCTGTCCCTCTCTCTTGCAAAAGAAAAGAAAACTCTGGCTTACCAGACAAATTTGGCCTGCTGACCATTTTTGTAAATAAAGTTTCATTAGAACACGATCTTGTTAATGCATTTACATGTTGTCTGTGGTGCTCTCAAGCTATGACAGGAGAGCTGAATAGCTGCAACGGAAATGTTATCATTTCAAAGCCTGAAATATTTACTAAAATATTATCTGCTGGTCCCATTTTAAAATGGCATCTCTTAATTAGTTTGACTTTTTTTGCTCTTTCATTTTCTTTTAATAAGTGGGTTTATATAATTTGTAATTTTGTATTTATTTATATGGTATACATTTTATCTTAATTATATTATCTTAATTTTTTTGCATTACTTTTAGCTTTCAATTCTATCTTTTATTACATATTTAATTATATAGCCTGTTTTCTTGGAAGATTTGATCTGTATCCTTTCCATGTATACATTGCACAAAGAAAATTAGAATATTTTGGCCCTGGCCGGTTTGCTCAGTGGTAAAGCATTGGCCTGGCGTGCGGGGGGACCCGGGTTCAATTCCCGGCCAGGGCACACAGGAGAAGCGCCCATCTGCTTCTCCATCCCTCCCCCTCTCCTTCCTCTCTCCCTCTTCCCCTCCCGCAGCCGAGGCTCCACTGGAGCAAAGTTTGCCCGGGTGCTGAGGATGGCTCTGTGGCCTCTGCCTCAGGCGCTAGAATGGCTCTGATTGTGGCAGAGCAAAGCCCCAAGATGAGCAGAGCATCGCCCCCTGGTGGGCGTGCCGGGTGGATCCTGGTCGGGTGCATGCGGGAGTCTGTCTGACTGCCTCCCCGTTTCCAGCTTCGGAAAAATACAAAACAAACAAACAAACAAGAAAATTAGAATATTTTGGATTATCATGATTGACTTCATGTTATAAACAATGAGAAATTTTTCCATTTTTTTAACTGCCCATCCCAAATAAAGTATTTTTTCCTTATGCTATGATTTCTACATTGCCATAGTTTATAACATTTTAATGCTGGTCCTATATTTAAATTTATTCAATGCTAATTGCTAATCCATTTAATTTAGTTCTTAGTTCATCTCTTGATTCAATAGTTTATAATTTACTCACCTCTCTTCTCTATCCCCCACTTCCCCTCCACTCCTGACCTAAGACTGACTTATGGAATCTATGCCATGGTTTTTGTTTGGAAATATATGTCAATTGATAATATACTTAAAACTACAGGTTACCGGGACATAAAATTCTTGGGTCATATATGTTTCTGTCTACTGACTGTATATTTTTTTCCATGTCTTCTACAATGAAAAAGCCTGAGGCCAGCCTCTTTATTTTATAGGGGCTTGATATATTTTTTTTCATTTGACCTAACAAAAAATCTGTATATTTAAGGGCTAGAAACTTTTAGAACTTCAAGTCTTCTGTTATCGTGAGAAACTTAATGTCGTGTGTGTGTGTGTGTGTGTGTGCGCGCGCGCGTGTGTGTGTGACAGAGACAGAGAGAGGGACAGATAGGGACAGACAGACAGGAAGGGAGAGAGTGAGAAGCATCAGTTCTTAGCTGTGGCACCTTGGTTTTTCACTGACTGCTTTCTGATATGTGCCTTGGCCAGGAGGCTACAACAGACCGAGTGACCCCTTGCTCAAGCCAGAGACCTTGGGCTCAAGCCAACGACCCTGCACTCAAGCTAGTGAGCCAGCGCTCAAGCTGGATGTGTCCACACTCAAGCCAGCAACCTTGGGGTTTCGAACCTGGATCCTCTGCATCCCAGTCCAACACTCTTATCCACTGCACCACTGCTTGATCAGGCGGAAAACTTAATGATTTGATAAAAAATTTTCTGCTTTTTATTCCATTATCTTCTTTAGGGGTATCAATTATTGGTAAGCTAAATTTACTGTGTTCATTATCTCTCTCTCTCTCTCTCTCTCACCTTCAAAACATTTACTTTTTCGGCCCTGGCCAGTTGGCTCAGCGGTAGAGCGTCGGCCTGGCGTGCGGGGGGGACCCGGGTTCGATTCCCGGCCAGGGCACACAGGAGAAGCGCCCATCTGCTTCTCCACCCCTCCCCCTCTCCTTCCTCTCTGTCTCTCTCTTCCCCTCCCGCAGCCGAGGCTCCATTGGAGCAAAAGATGGCCCGGGCGCTGGGGATGGCTCCTTGGCCTCTGCCCCAGGCGCTAGAGTGGCTCTGGTTGCGGCGGAGCGGCACCCGGGAGGGGCAGAGCGTTGCCCCCTGGTGGGCAGAGCATCGCCCCTGGTGGGCGTGCGGGGTGGATCCCGGTCGGGCGCATGCGGGAGTCTGTCTGACTGTCTCTCCCCGTTTCCAGCTTCAGAAAAATACAAAAAAAAAAAAAATTACTTTTTCTATTTTGGATTGCTCAGATTTCTCAAGTTTACCTCCGATATCCCCAGCTGTAGTGAGTATCGCTGCTTTGAAAGTGACCTTCATTTCTATTATGACTATATTTTTCTCTTTTATTTTATACCCAAGTTCAACTTATTCCTTTCTTTTGCCTATTTACAGATCTTCCCTTGAAGATTCAATACTGAACTAGTCTCTCCAACCCACAAGGGCCCCTACAGAAATTTTAGGGAATGATAACATAGGCTTTATTTCTCTTCAGGTGACTAAGATCAGCAGCTGCAAGGCTGTTGACTGTCAGGTTCTCCATGCTAACCATTGCAAAAACAGTATGACTGTATAGTTGGTAATTCGATCCCACCTCTCTTGTCACTCAGGGAGCCCAATGTACACACCAACTTTGCAACACCAAGGTTTCTTTTCTTTTCTTTTTCGTGACAGGGACAGAGAGAGGGATAGATAGGGACAGACAGACAGACAGACAGGAAGGGAGAGAGATGAGAAGCATCAATTCTTTGTTGCAGCACCTTAGTTGTTCATTGATTGCTTTCTCATATATGCCTTGACTGGGCTACAGCAGACAAAGTAACCCCTTGCTCAAGCCAGTGACCTTGGGCTCAAGCTGGTGACTTCGGGGTCTTGAACCTGGGTCCTCCGTGTCCTAGTCCAACACTCTATCCATTGCATCACCACCAGTGAGGTGGCATAAAAAGTTTGAAGTTACTGTTTTTTGTCCCCATGGTGGGTCACCCACCTACTTGGGAGAAAGCTGCTTCCCTCACTTTGCCTAAGTTTTTTAGAGAAAATCATCTTCTCCTGGCATCCTCTCTTGCCCTGGTTCAATTTTCACTTCACGTTAATAATACTAATTCATATATTCTGATTATGAGGTTTTGTCATTCTCATTATTTTTAGTTAGGAGAGAACAGAAATGTACACCTACTTCTGCCCACCCCTGAATTGTACAGCAAAAGAAAATCATAAAACAAATTATTTAATTTTTACAACTAATTACCTTTCTAATAATTTCCTTATATTTTTTATTTTAAGGAATCAACATGTTACTAGAGAAGTTACTAAACTTGATTCAATTTATTTTCACTGTTAAACTGACATGATTTTAGCTTCAAAGGCAAGTATTTACTTATTAAACACTTTTGGAAAATCCAACATTTTCCTTGAAGCTGTGGAGGATATAATAGTAAGAAAGATAACTTTTGCCCTCAGAAGATTATAATCTATGAGATGAGATGCATTCGGAAGGAAGGAAGTGAATAACTGGAGGACCTCACCCACAGCTGTGAGCACCCCCGGTACCTGCAGTGCCACCGGGCCTGAGCCAGGCTGCTCCCTCTGTCAGAGCAGCGGACAGCCTCTCTCTTTGTAGGGCTCCTCTAGCCAAACACAGCTTCGCGGTCACCACATGGGACCCCGAGGGCTGAGTTAGGGTGCAGCTCCCTGTTTGGCCTCATCACACTCTGCTTTCACTGACTGCTCTTCTGTTGTCATCTCTCCTAGAAGATAAGGTCCCAGAGGGTGGAAAGTTTTCTGTTCATCTTTATCTCCCAGGGCCTTGCAGTTAACAGGTGCTCAATAAGTACATGCTACCTCCATTAATAGCTTCTGTGACAGCAACCTTTAATTCCAGGTCGTTTACCCAAAACAAAGTTCACTCACTGATGATTAAATAACTTCTAAAAATCACTCAATTAGTACTTTAGATAGTCTATAATTTCTAATAGCTGTAGTCATATACCTAGAGAAAATTAGTATAATTTAGCTTTAAAATTCTAGCATAGCTCATGAAATAACATCAACATTTCATCAAACGGATGTCGTACAATTTGCTACCCATTGTCTATTTAGCAAGTAATGTTTAAAAAATATAAGAACACATTAAAAATCTGCCTAGTTAACTTCCTTCTAACTCTAAGAATTCATTAATCTAGCCAACTGCCCTCTTTCAGCATTTGCCATAAGGTGCAAAAGCTCTTGCTAATCACTTCTCTGCCATTATAAAATGGTGTTTAATTTCAACATCTTATAAACAACTTCTCTTCAATCTTAATTTTTTTACATCTATCTGTGATTCATTTTTCTTCCTACTTCTTTGATTTTAAGGTTTTAAAGTCCTACTAAAAGCCAACCTTACATCACTGCATTTTCCTTTTGAATAACCGACTGGTTTCTCCATTCTCAAGCCCCTCTTTTAAAAGTTCAACTTAATCTTTACATATTCATATTTTCAATTCCCTGATGACTTGACCCTCATTTTATATACCATAAAAGGAAAGAATGTTTGGGGAAATCTAACTTCCTTCTAAGTATCATTTAATATCAAAATCACTTTGTCTATAAACTGAAAACAATTATTCCTTTAGTCTTCTCTACTTAATAGGTTTTTCCTTTTTTAATTAAAGAAATCATGAAAAAGGCACTAAGGCAGATCTCAGGGAAAAGATCATACATGTTCTCCATTCTCTATATCTAGACTCCCACAACCTAAGTTCTTTACCCTCCTCCACCAAAGGTGAAGTTCACACGGAACTCCCTCTTTGACATTCACTGTAAAATATCATAGAAAAGAGAAAACACAGAACATATAATAGAGTCCACATGACCTTAATCAAATGTCTTACAGATCCTAACATTTAAATACTATCACAAGTCTAATGCATAAAAACAACTAAACCTAAAATAAACTCTACCTTTTAACACATGATAAATATCACTTAAAAAAGGAAGGGAAAAAAAATCCTAACCAGACTTAATTTATTAACAACTACAAAGATATTATCTTCAGCTATGGAACTAACTAACTTGCTTAGAATATAAATGGATCTATGCTCCCTTAAGGAGCAAAGGCAGGTAATTAAGCCCTTTAGAATAGCAGAACATGTACCTTATTCAATTACCAAAGAGCAAAAAGAACTATTACTGAGAACAGTCTCACAGAAAGTCTCTCCATAGTAAACATATCCAGGAATATCCAGGAATAGAAAATATGATTAGGTGTAAAATCTTTTAAAAAAAACAAAAAACCCTCCTTGATAATATATGCTGAGTTTAACTGGAAAGTAAAACAACTCTTTTTCGTTTCTTTCACCTTGCAAACACAGAGAAATAAGACATTTAAAGGGAGAAAAGGAAGGAAGATAAGCTTTTAACAAAAACCTACGGCCCTTTCAGTCTCCCAACAGCAACATAAACCAATTTGACAAAAGCATGAACATTCCTCTCTTGGGGACCGCTGCTGGCTCCCCGCCTGGGGAATCTCTGTGTGTCATTCCTGTTCTTCGGAGTCTCGTGTTTCAGAGCATGTTCACCTCACTGCCACAGCACCTCCCCGACTGCATCTGTAACTGTACACCGGACCCCTCGGAGAAGCCGAAACCTAACATACACCGCAATTTTTGTCAACCCAGCATGAACCTAAGTTCTCAGAATGTTACTTTTCTGATAGAATTGCTGAAAAGAATATTTACTTATCCCAGAGTCACATTTTTAGTCTTAAAAAAGCTTTTCTCCCATTTTAAGCTTTTCTGAAGTTTAAATCAACTTCACAAGCAAAAAATGTAATAACATACTAAACAGATGAGTATATTAATTTTTTATTTTATTTATTTATTTTTAGAGAGGAGAGAGACAGAGAGGGAGAGAAAGGAGAGAGAGACAGAGAGAGAGAAGGGGGGAGGAGCTGGAACCATCAACTCCCATATGTGCCTTGACCAGGCAAGCCCAGGGTTTCGAACCAGCAACCTCAGCATTTCCAGGTTGACGCTTTATCCACTGCGCCACCACAGGTCAGGCGAGTATATTAATTTTTTAAAGAATGAAAATCCCACATTTAAATGTGAAAAGTAGTAAAATTAGAAATAATGAAAATCAATTGATGTGAGCTGAAAAGATCAGTGAGAAAAACTGCCTATCACCCAAAAATATAAACAATACTCAGTATAGAGTTCAAACTAGAAGAGCTGAAAATAAATCAAGTAACTGCTTATTGAATGTCTATTATGTGCCAAACTGCATTGGACAAGTGAGTTTGCATTATGAATTCAAATTTAAATGCCCTTTATGGTAGCTGAGTTCCTAACTGATCTATCAGAAAGGTCAAGGAGAATTCATGCAGGAGTTGAGAGCACCTATCGGCTCTCGCGAGTATCAGAGGTGGGGCTCAAACCTGGTCCTCTTAATTATAAGGTCTACGAACTTGGGCAAGTTATTTAGCTTTCAGTTTTCTCACATGTAAAGAGAGAATTATAATGGTACACACCTGTTGAGTCGTTTAGAATTAAATTAGGTATTTCATGAAGCTGCTTAGCATGGTACCTAGTACATACTAATCACTTAATGTTAACTACTATTAGAAGTTGTAAGTAGTAGTTTATTAGTATTATCATTTTAATCTAGAATCTGTAGAGCTAAAATGCACTCTCTAGCTGCTAGTGGTTTTCTGAATGGTACAATGTAATTCTCCATTAAGTCAGGCCCTCCCACCTTCCTGGGGCTAGGCTCACAGAATCTACCAAGAAGTCATCCATATAATACACATTAAAAATCTAATATTAAAGCCTGACCAGGTGGTGGCGTAGTGGATAGAGTGTCGGACTGGGATGCGGAAGACCCGGGTTTGAGACCACGAGGTCGCCAGCTTGAGCGCGGGCTCATCTGATTTGAACAAGGCTCACCAGCTTGAGCCCAAGGTCGCTGGCTCAAGCAAGGGGTCACTCGGTCTGCCGTAGCCCTCCAGGTCAAGGCACATATGAGAAATCAATCAATGCACAACTAAGAAACCGCAACGGCCTGACCAGGTGGTGGCGCAGTGGATAGAGCGTCGGACTGGGATACGGAGGACCCAGGTTCGAGACCCCAAGGTTGCCAGCTTGAGCGCGGGCTCATCTGGCTTGAGCAAAGAGCTCACCAGCTTAGATCCAAGGTTGCTGGCTCCAGCAGGGGGTTACTCGGTCTGCTGAAGGCCCACGGTCAAGGCACATGTGAGAAAGCAATCAATGAACAACTGAGAAGTCGCAATGCGCAACGAGAAACTGATGATTGATGCTTCTCATCCCTTTCCGTTCCTGTCTGTCTGTCCCTGTCTATCTCTGCCTCTGTAAAAAAAAAAAAAAGAAAGAAACCACAACGAAGAATTGATGCTTCTCATCTCTCTCCCTTCCCGTCTGTCCCTCTCTGTCTCTGCCAATATTAAAAATATTGCCTATTCTATACAGCATCTATATAGTATTTTCTTGTGATGGAAAATACTAGCAGAATGAGCAGTGCTTGACTTGGTTATAGCATTTATTAGCTCCAGTTAATCATCCTTTACAACGAACGCTTTCTGACTTCCTGTCCACGCCAGACACACTCAATTGTTACAGAAACCCTACATTGCAGGACAAGAAAAAAAAAGTTGTAGCTATAGTATTGAAAGTCCTTTTGTTCTAAGAATCTGAAACTAATGGCCTCTTTGTTGCTAAACTCCACATACACTGTTCCATCCTTATCTTACTTGACCTCCCTGTAGCATTTGACTCTGTTGAACACTTTCTCTTTCTTGAAAGTCTCTATCCGGCAGCTCAGTGAGTGGCTTCGTTTGTTTCTCTTGCCCCCACACTCAAGTATCACCGTTCCCCAAGATTCTCTCTACCTTATTTTAAAGGGATGCAAGACAAAATACTTTATGTGGACCACCAGGGTGGGCCAGGGGCAGACTTTGGCAAACTTTGCTCATCTAAAGAGGACCGACTCAAACCAGTTCCAGTAAATTGGTGCAATTTTAAAATAAAAATGCAGTTTTAGGATTTCTCGATCTTCCAATTAATCAAAAGAAGATAAAACCCCCACAAAATATCCTAATTTTTTTCATGTCAGCAGCTCATTTCAACTATTAAAATACAAGTTCTATGACCTTGAGAAATTCATTTTATAAATCTGTTCCCTCATCTATGCAATGGCAATGATAGTCACACAAAACACACAGAAAGTGTGAGTCGAGACATTTCTACAGGCTTTCATGTTAATTTCTACTCTACATCTACCCCAACACTAGGTTACTGTGCCAAGTTTCAAACCAAAGGTACAAAATTGTGAATGTGAATAAACGCATTTTTCTGCACAAGTGTCCATAAAGTTTATCAGATTCTCAAAAAAGACTGAGAACCACTGACTAAGCCAAATTTTTCTACTTCTACAGCTTCAGTTGTTACCTACACAAGGATGATTCCAAAACCTATATCCGGTCAAACTAGGCAGCCACTTGCCCTCTGTAACCAGCCTCTCCACTTCTCTCCATCTCCATTGCCATTGCCTCCACCTTGGACCCAACCTTCAGTCTCTTCTCAGCAACTCTCACTGGTCTGATTCCAGCCTTGCTCTCCTTTATTCCCCTCTTTGTACAATTCCAGTCCTCTAAACACAAATACTTTACTTGGCCAAAGGCCTTCAGGGTCTGCTTATAAACGTAAAAGGAATCCAAACTCCCTTAGACTAACACAAACTCCTTAGGACCTGGCTGGGCTGACCTCGCCCTCCTCCACTATTTACTCCAATTCCTACAACTCTCCCACAATTTGCAACACAGAATACTCTTGTGTCCTCTGGCATTTATTCATACTTTCAGGTCCCACCTTCAGAAACGCCTTTCTAAAACTCTTCCCATTTGCTCAGGGCAGAACACCCTTGAATGGTCCTCACTTTTAGGCTTGCCCCAGGGCAGCCAGAATAAATAGCTTTCCAACCTCCAGACGAATCTATCCCTTATCATTCAGGCTTGTAAATGGCAGCACTTTTTCCTTCTCCGCTAGACTAAAAACTCCTCAAGGGTAGACAATGTGTCTTTGTATTTACGGGGCCCACAATTAAGGTTAAATGAATGAAACAGCGCGGGCTAGGGTAAATATCCCACCCTCCCAAGGGCTTGCAGCAAGCACACACATCCACCCACCACCCACCCAGGCAGGCAGAGAACTTGTTTTAAAGGAGGAGCTATAAGTAAAATAAACCCACCTTCACTCACTGGTGTGACCACTCCTTTACGTTTGCCAACTCACAGAATTCAGCAGCAGAGAGCAGACTAACATCAGGCTGCTGAACGTTTCTAGGAGTACACTGCTAATGTTTTGCTGGCACAAAAATATTTATTTGCCCCATGAAGGTAATTATAACATTCTATCTGTACTCAATACTCACTAGTATTATTAGTATATACTGAATCAAGAACTCATTCACATTGAAAAAATTCACATAGAGAATACTGAAAATCTTTAGAGGAAAATATCTAAAGGTCATGCACCGGACACTATTCTAAAGGCTTTTATGTGCAATTCCTCATTTAATTGTCACAGTAACCCTATGAATAAGGTATTGGTATCATTATCACCTTCTTTCCCAAATGAAACTGAGATGAGATAAAGTAATTCATCCAAATCACATAGGTAGGCTTCAAGGCAAGTTTGACTCCAGAGTCTAAGCTTTAACCAACAAAAAACTACACATTGAAGATTATGTTTATGTTGTATGCACATACTATCACACAAGACAAAACACAACAAAATGTTAACGGTTATCTCCTGGGATAAATAGGTCTGGGTAGAATGCATACAAAAATTGGTCACTTTTAGTCAGAAAGAAAGCAAACAAGCAAATAAATGGTATTCAGATGGTGCTAACAGAACAGTAAGGTAGGCCAGGGGAACACATAAGAAGCACCAGCTAAGAGCCAAGCACATAGGCTGTCTCATCTAATCCTTACATCAAAAAGTACAGATAAAGAAGCCAAAGATGCCCTGGCTGGATAGCTCAGTTGGTTAGAGCGTTGTCCAGATCCACAGAGGCTGCCAATTCAATCCCCAGTCACGGCATAAACAGACTAACGTTCCTCTCTCTCTCTCTCTCTCCCCCCTACCTCCCTAAAGTCAATAAATAAATAAAAAAGAGAGAAACCAAAGATGAAGTAACCTATCCAGTGGGAAAACTGGAATATGAACCCAAAGCCCAAAACAAAAATAAGAAAGTAAAAAAGAACCCATAGTCCAAATGTGTCTGACAGTAGGATACCATGCTACAAATAAAATTTAACTGAAAAACTGTCTTAAAAAGAATCACAGTGGGCCCTGGCTGGTTGGCTCAGCGGTAGAGCGTCGGCCTAGCGTGCGGAGGACCCGGGTTCGATTCCCGGCCAGGGCACACAGGAGAAGCGTCCATTTGCTTCTCCACCCCTCCGCCGCACTTTCCTCTCTGTCTCTCTCTTCCCCTCCCGCAGCCAAGGCTCCATTGGAGCAAAGATGGCCCGGGCGCTGGGGATGGCTCTGTGGCCTCTGCCTCAGGCGCTAGAGTGGCTCTGGTCGCAACATGGCGACGCCCAGGATGGGCAGAGCATCGCCACCTGGTGGGCAGAGCGTCGCCCCATGGTGGGCGTGCCGGGTGGATCCCGGTCGGGCGCATGCGGGAGTCTGTCTGACTGTCTCTCCCCGTTTCCAGCTTCAGAAAAATGAAAAAAAAAAAAAAAAAGTCAAAAAAAAAAAAAAAGAATCACAGTGGATAAAGCATAGACCTGGAACGCTGAGGTTGCCAGTTCAAAACCCAGGGCTTTGCCTAAACAAGGCATATATGGGAGTTAATGCTTCCTGCTCCTTCACCTTCCCTTATTTCTCTCTCTCTCTCTTTCTCTCTTCTCTCCAAAATAAATAAAATTTAAAAGAAAAGAAAGAGTAAAGAAAAGAATCAGCCCTGGCCAGACAGCTTGGTTGGTTAGATCATCGTCCCCATATGCAAAGGTTGCCAGTTCAACCCCTGGTCAGGATACACACAGAAACAGGTCTATGTTGTTTTATTTTTTACTCTCTCTAAAATCAATAAATAAAAAACATATTTAAAAAAAAAAGAATCAGAACCAAGAACCAAGTAGCCTGCCATTTAAAGTCAAGGAGAGAAAAGAGAGAGGTTCTGGGTTTTTACTTTAAGCTTTAGTTGAGAATATCTTTTCAAGTATCTCAAAATAGCCAGAAGTATTGTCTAAAATCAGCATTACAGTCAGGGATCTGGGACAAACAGTTACATTAGCATGAATTAAATGGGCTTGGATGTGACTCCGTTGCATATGCAGTGGAGTACCTGCTTGGGGGACAATTTGCTGTCTCCAACCCATTCTCACCTATCCACCTATTGCTTACAATTTGCCAAATGTGTGTAGGGAGACTGGACTACGTGTCCAAGAATACTGCTAACTGTATTTGGAAAAAATAACCTCTCATTATCTAAAACTATCTTCCCAAACCTGGATAGTGAGAGCTGCTAACCCTGGGGAAACCTCTCAGATAAGAATGAATGGATCAGCATTTTTTTAAAATAACTTGTTTAATTATGGGCACTCTGACTTAGAAAATTTTAAATCCATCCAAACCAAAATTTCATTTCTCTAAAAATAGCAATGACATGATTTGCTAAGAAAAATAATTGGGTGGGGGTATACAAATTTCCTTCCACAATCTTTCAGGAAAGAAAAATTATTTCAGACTTATAACAAACTCCACCACTCCTTCAGGAATAAAGTAGCCCTTGAGGCAATTAGATTAGGAAAGTACTATATAGACAGGGTGAAAAAGTACAAGACTTTTGGGATTTGTACATATACAGTTTTTGAAAGTTTAGAAATGTAAAGTTAAAACTATCTTTAAAATATCAAATTATGAGGCAAAGAGATTTTTTAAACCTTAAAATGTCCTAAGAAGAGAATAATCAAATTATTTCTTCCACCCAATATGCTCTAAAAATGACAAACTACCACAGAAGTAACAATTTTGGATACACAAGTATATAAAAATGTCCAAGTCAATAAGCAATTTCAATTAATAAAGTTAAACAATTATCAAACGTAATTTGCAGTTTTGTATGAAATCTATATAATCTCAAATACCACATTTTTCTTAAGAACTAATGCTAAATGGCTGGATAGCTATCATCGCGGAGAAACAGGAGTTTTCTTTTAGGCAGACAAAAGTAAAAGACACACATTAACAATCACAGAAGGAGTCTCACTCACTTCCACGCCTGACAGAAGTCAGCACTGACCAAGTCATGGGTTATCTACTGCTGTGCAAGTACCCGCTCTCACAGGGGAATAGTGTTCTTGAGGGTAGAGTGGTCAGAATGTGGAACACCTCTGCCAGCCAACTCCAGTCTGCCACCAGGCAGGACACACAGATACACACAACATCCTGTCCTAGGTCCACTGAAAAGGGAAGGAGGGGAAAGAACAAATGAAAGAGGAAAACTAACCTATCCAAACATGCCCATACCGGAGGCTGGTAGTGGGGGGCAGGGTACATTAACATTCCAACTTCCATACTAAAGAACAACCAGAAGGAGGTTAAGTGTAACCACAGGAAACATCCTATCCTTGAAAACCTGGATGTCTAGATTTGGAAATTTAAGTTTTCAACTTAAAAAAAAACACAACAACACTTTCAACGCTCATGGCACCAAAATATACCTAAAATTGAACCCGTTTAAACATAGAAAAGGGGGGGGGACACACACGGTGTCAGCTATGTTCAGTTAGTTCCCTGAGGACTCTTCCACAGACGCTTCTGAGTTGCAGCAGTAACAAATTTCCTTAAAATCCCCATTTTCCTATTGCTGCGGTCGACTATAACATATCACAAAATGCAGATAGTTATTCTCAGAATAAATCAACTACTGATACTTAATCGGTGTTCCAGGAGCTGCCCTGCCCACCTCCTCCCCCTCCTAATTTGTAATACTTCCATGCGTGCTGGCAACCAGGCCCCCCACGCTCGGGCTCCGTTCACGTGTCTGTTTCCCCGGACAGTGACCACACAGGACAGGAAACAGCTACCTCTGGGGGCTGCTCCAGAAACCCAGCCCCAGACACTGACAGTGCCCTCGCCGCTCCCTAGTCCCACCTGCAGGCGCTGTCCCGGAAAGGGGGGCTGCAGCCCCGGCCGCGTCCGGGATGGAGGGGGTGGGGGTGCGCGTGCTCGGCCCGAGAGGGGCCCGGTGTCCGGGGGGAGGGCGAAGGAGGCGGTGAGGACAGCCTGCACGGACAGACACACCACCTGAATTCACCTCCTCCCCTCCCACCGCAAAAAGCCCAGTCACTAACTAATCAGCTAAGAAAAATCCCTGGAAAACTTTTCCAAACGGGAAGAGAGGGCCCTCCGCCCGGCCCGGGGGCTCCCGGGGAAGGGGCCGGAGTTTGCAGCCCGCGAAGGGCTCGCCGGGGAGCGGGGTGGGGCGCGGGCGAGGGGTGCAGGGGCGGAGTACCTTCAACCGACGGGAACTGGCCAAGAGTTTCCAAATAGCCGAGAGCTCCCCCCACGCCCTCGGGGGTCGCGAGCGCTAGCGCCGGGGCTGCCCGGAAGGGGGGCAGCCCCCCATTCGGGCCCGAAAGGAAACTTTCCGGGCCGCGGCTGCACCTGACTCCTCACCGCCCCGCCACCCCACCCCACGCCCGCCCGGCCGCCTGCCCCGCCCCGGCCGGGCCGCCCCGAGCGCGGAGGAGGGGGATAAAGAAATTGAACTATTACCGGAATGGGGGAGGGGTCTGCGAAAGAGCCGGGGCCGGGGTGGGTGGGCGCCCGTTCCCCGCTCCTAGGCCCTGCCGCCCCAGTCCCGGCGACCCGGGCCTGCCGCCCCGCGGTAGAGCCTCCCGGCCAGCGCACGTCCCGGCCCCGCGGCGCCGCCGTCCCGCCCGGAGGCCCCGGGGGGCCCGCAGGGGCGCGGGGAGGCCCGGGTGCGGGGGCAGGGCGCGGTCGCCGCGGGGCCCGCCGGCCAGAGGCCTAGCCGGCACCCCCCCGCTCCGCACCCCCACCCCGGCCCGCGCAGGCCGCGCCGCTCGCCTCGCTCCGGCCCCGGCTGGATCCCCGCCCGCTCGCCCGCCCGCCGTCGCCTCCCGCACGAGGCCCCGGGGTCCCCAGCCCCCGCCACCCCAGCGCGGGCCCCTCTCACCCTTTCATCCTCTGTCCGGGGCCTGGCGCGGGCCGGCGAATCCCCGGCCTCACGTAAGCGCGCTCGCCGCCCGCCCTGCCTGCGCGGCCCAGCCCGTCGCCCTACGGGAGCCCGGGGATGTGGGCCGGGCCTGGGGCCGCCTCTGCTTACCTTTCAGCTGCTTTTTTTTTTTTTTTCTCCTTCCCCCCTTTTCCCTCGGCTGGGCTGACAGATCAGAGTGAGAGGCGCTGGCAATGGACTAGGAAGCTCGCTGCCGCCGCTACCGCTCCCCACTGGGCTCCGGCGAGAGCCTTTCCCGGTCAAGCAAGAGGGGTGAGGATCATATTTTTATTTTGGAAACTAAAAAGTGCTCCCAGGGTCGGTGATTATTAAGGGGAAATCCCTGAATATACTCTCCAGCCAAGAAGGCAGGGCTGCCGGGGCTGCACAAGAAGAGGCAGCAGCCTCCTACAGCACCACTACAGGCACTGCGAGGACATAACACCAGAGAGCCGCTCCTCTGCCCTCCGAAACGACAACTTTCCTACCATCTTGGAGGCAGAGGAAAGGGGGGCCGGGGGGAAAGTGCCCCCGCTCCCGAGAAAGTACAAATTTCTACTTCTCATCTCTGGAGAAAAGTCCACTCCGGCCGTCCACCCCGGCGCCTGGGGGGGAAAGCAGGAGAGAAACTGGGAGCGCTTGAGAAACGTGTTCATTGGCACCAGGGGCACAAATGTTTCTGCATCTTCTGAAGGAAAAGAAATCTTTGCAGGACCCAGGTTTTCCGGTGATTATTGTTTTCTGTATTTTCCATGTGAGTGACGGTGGTATTTAAAAAAAGATTGTTTTTTTCAGTCTCATAATGATTTTTCTCCGTTACAGATGTAAGTTCTGTGTCTGGTGGTCAGTTTCTAAATTTGTACTTCAAGAGACTTTATAAGCCACTTTGTCTTTATTTGCCTATTTATTTAATTATTTATTTATATTTTGTATAGAGAGAGGTATTTGTCTCCTTACATATAAAATTTTTGTGTTATATATTGCCCTCAAAACTGAGATTGCTGAAAGGCAATTGTAAAGGGATGTCTTTTGTCTCCTTTTTCAAAGCAATGTAAATAAAATCTATTGACTGTCCAGAAAGGCATGGTACAGCTGTTTATTTTTCACAGTGCAAATAAAGGCAGAGATCACTGGGGGGAGGGGGGGGCTGTCAAATACAACTTAAGTATAACTGGCCGCGTTTCTGGAAATAATCCGATTTCTGTTATGGTCTGCCCATGAAGAAAGGTTACTGTAAAACTGGAAATAAATTTTAAGGACAATTTTAGATTTTTAAGTAAAATGGCTTATTGAGAGTTCATTATATCCAGGCATTTTATTTCTTTATTTCTTTAAATTTTTCCTAAGGTTTAAATCTTGGGTACATTACACGTGTTGCGGTCCACTTTCCGTTGGGTCACAGAATTGAGAGGTGTGTCTTTTTGTTAAGAGTTGAAATGTTGTTGGTTCAGAACTTCTGGTGTGCTACCAGTTTGGATAAATTACTTTTAATATATTGCAATGGATGTCATCGATCTTTTTTTAATTAGCAAAGCTTAGTAGATAAATAGAATCAGAGTTACCCAATGCTGAGGAAGCACAGAGGTGAGAAAGAGAAAGAAAGGTGCTGCCCACTTGCAACAATTCCCTGGAACTCTTACTAGAGGAGACTAAATTGCACAGAAACTTCTCAATTTTTATGAGAAAGAGAAGAATATTAGAAAATAAACAGAGGATCTTTTTGTTTGTTCTGCCGAGAATGATGGCTCTTACACACAGTTTTTCTGACACACGTTCGCTAACCTAGTGGGAATTAATTTGAAATATTAGTGCCTTGAAGCTCTCTCATTTAAAATTTATTATAAAGCATTTAGAAATAACTGATGACTCCACTTGAAAACATTTATTTTTCTTTTTTGAGCTTACAAATTGAGAAAATGAAAAGTAAGTTCAGACAATGCCTACGTGAGTTCAGCTAGAGCTCCTATTAGATGTTCTTTTCATGCCCACCCCATCTTTATCATCTAAATTTGAATACAGTACCTGAATAGTCTAGATATTCTTTTGTGTGTGTGGATTTTTTTCTTTCTTTGGTAGAAAAATCTAAAGTAATTAAAATTAACTGATTTTTATCATCTTGAAAACCTACTTTTGAAGTTATGTTATATTTACAATTTTAAAAAACCAAATTTGGAGATCAAATATATCGGTCATAACATCTCTAGTGAACTTGAAAAACATGTTTTTGAACAACTTGTTTCTTTTATATGACATAACTTAATAGATATGCTTTGAATTTTTTAAGAAATTAAGTTGGCCTGACCAGGCGGTGGCACAGTGGATAGAGTGTCGGACTGGGACGCAGAGGACCCAGGTTCGAAAGCCCGAGGTCACCAGCTTGAGCGTGGGCTCATCTGGTTTGAGCAAGGGGTCACTCAGTCTGTGGTAGCCCCCCACCCACCCACCCATTTCAAGGCACATATGAGAAAGCAATCAATGAACAACTAAGGCACTATAACAAAGAATTGATGCTTCTCATCTCTCTCCTTTCCTGCCTGTCTGTTTCTATCTGTCCCTCTCTCTCTTTCTCTGTCTCTGTCAAAAAAAAAAGAAAGAAATTAAGTTGTATTTGCTTTAAGCTGGCTGCATTCTTTTATGTAATCCCTGTAGTGACTGACTAATAAACTTGTTTGCGTGATGTGTATCAGGGGACAGGGATATGGTGCATAATCTTAGCATTTCACTGTCTTTCTCTTTATAAAGCTTGACTTGTACATGGCTCTAATCCATGGTGTTTATCCACCAGCTGAGTTAAGCAGCCCAGACTTGGGGAATTATAGCCCAACCAAGGAAAAAATCCCACTTTATTGGCAATGTTGGTGAATTTGATTGGTCAGTGTCTTTTTCAGTTGGTAATTGAACTTATTTCAGTTGCTATATCTCTATAATTCCTAGTAGCTCCAGGTGGTAGCAAAACTTCTGATATAATTAAGCTTCAATAATCCCGTATTTGCCCAATAAAATTCCCAGTACTCAAATTTGGCTAACATTAAGTACCTAATGCATCTTAGTAACCTCATTGGTCACTTTTATGCCTGTGCTCTCATTTTATGCCCCAGGAGCTCTATAAAAAATTGTTTTTATTTCTTTTAACTATCTTCACTTTTTTTTTAAGTGAGAGGAGCGGGAATAGAGAGACAGACTCCCACATGCATCCCATGCCTTCACTTTCAAGAAGAGTAGACATACTTGGCCCTGAAACTTCCAAGATTCCAAACCCTCCTGCTCCCGACTGTCCAAGGCGCCTACCACAGCTCTATGCTCTTATGTCTGGAAATGCTTAGTTCCTGCCATATATTCTTTGCCAAAAACAAACTTTTGAGTACCCAGCTGTTGGAGCTCTTTTTTTAATTTTTTTTATTTTTATTCATTTTAGAGAGGAGAGAGAGAGAGACAGAGAGAGAGGAGAGAGAGACAGGGGGGAGGAACTGAAAGCATCAACTCCCATATGTGCCTTGACCAGGCAAGCCCAGGGTTTCGAACCGGAGACCTCAGCATTTCCAGGTCGACGCTTTATCCACTGCGCCACCACAGGTCAGGCAGGAGCTCTTTTTCATTCATTAGTGGCAACCAGTAGCTTATTTCACCTTTGTGAAGTCCAGTAGCTAAGTCTATTCATTGCTTTGAGGAATGCACAAAAATTATATTTTCTATGGAAATGCGTGCACTTCCTTTATCGGCAAATATTTCCTGACAGAATCACCAAGTGTTAAAAATACACTGGGAAGTAGACATGGTTATACAAATTTATTGGGATTTTTGGGAGGGGGGCAAGGGAGAGGACTAGGGTTGTGAGTATAAACCTTCCCTAATAGTACAAATGTCCTAACATTTCCAAAGGCAGGCTCTAAAGTAATACCAGGTGTCCCTAACTAGTGTAAAAACTCCCAAGGAGGTGAAAAGGTAGCAGTGAGGTGTGTACAGAGGCTAAAAGTTTTTAAAACCACACTATTATGATGGCCATAGACACACATTTTTTTCACTTTAAGCATTTTTGTTTTGAAAACATTATTAGTAATGTTTTTATCTAAAACAAAAATTTTGATTTTATTGTGGTTACTGTGCCCTGCAAGCAAATGTCTCTGAGACAAGTGTTGCATTTGGCAGACATCCACATCATAGCTTTAGATTATTTATTTAAGTATGAAATTTCTGGAAAAAAGATTCAACTGTAGTCAAAACACATGATTGGGTACTCTCCCAAATTCTACCGTCTAACCTAGGTGTTGGGGCACTGAGGCCTAGGAGCTACTACCTGATGCCGAGTTAGAAACCAAGAAAGTCTTTTTGTAAATCCCCATATGAGCCAAAAGATACCCTCCAGGAACCAAATGGGCACTGGCAGCAGCCAGGGCAAGATGTGTTCCTGGTGCTGATTCACTGCCCTCTCATCCTGGTGCAGGCAGATGGTGTGACATCAGAGCCTAGGCTATAAGCATTCTTGGGCTATTCCACTGATTCCTGACCTTAGGCAAAGGAAAGCAACTTTCCAACTGAAGCTGTGTTTTTTTAAAAAAAAAATTTTTTACTTGATTTTAGAGAGAAACATTGATTTGATATTTCACTTATTTATGCATTGATTGGTTGATTGTTTTTTAAGATCTTATTTATTGATTTTAGAAAGAGGAGAGAGAAAAAGTGGGGATGAGGGTGGGAAGCATCAATTCATAGCTGCTTCTCAAGTATGTTACTTGACCAGACAAGCTGGGGGCTTTGAACCAGGGACCTCACATTCCTGCGTCACCACAGGTCGGGCCATTGGTTGATTCTTGTATATACCCTGACCCGGGCTTGAACCCGCAACCTTGGTGTATTGGGATAATGCTCTGAGACACCCAGCCAGGGCAAAGTCATGTTAAAGTAATGATTAGTAAAAAGGAACACCTAAAAGATTGGATTTGGGTAGAATTATAAATGATAACTTTTTCTATAATTTATAATGAAATAACTCTGTCCCAGGAGAGGTGGTTAGCTAAAACATTGTAGTAAGAAGAGAAATCCATAGAGTCCTCAGAATAGGCAGAATTCAACACAAAGGTGACAGTGTTCATTTCTGTCACATTCCTGGTTAAGCAGGCTTTTGTGGGCCCTCTGGGAACTTAACCACTATTTCCATGGGAAAATAAATTCCAGGTTCCAAACAACTAATTTACAGTGACATCTGGAACACAGCCCATTAATAGGTTTGGACTTCCTATACTGTAACATCTTTGCCATGTATTTGTTACAGACTTCCAGAATCCAATAGTAAGGTTGGGAAAAGGGGGGGGGGGAATCTTCTCATTCAATTAAAATAAGGAGTAACTATTAACATAATTCAGTTTGATTTAAATTAAGGTAAGAAAGACTATCAAATATAAAATGGTGAGGTTAGTTGTATACAATGTAGGAAAAAAAGACCTCAGTAACTAAAAATTGTATTCTTTGTTTACACTGGTATTTGTTTTATGCATATCTGGGTGCTATATTATCTTACAGTGGGTATTTGTATTTTGTTTTATTCTCAAGGAAAACTAGAAAGAAATGAGGAGACCAAAATACAGTGTGTCCGTAAAGTCATGGTGTACTTTTGACTGGTCACAGAAAAGCAACAAAAGACGATAGAAATGTGAAACCTGTACCAAATAAAAGGAAAACTCTCCCAGGTTCATACCTATTCAGTTCAATGTATTAGGACTCCTTAGGTAGCTATCCCATATAGCCTCTACAGACTCGTCACTGACTGATGGCCTACCAGAACGGAGTTTCTCCACCAAACTGCCGGTTTCCTTCAACTGCTTATCGCACTGAGTAATGTTATTCCTATGTGGTGGCGCTTCATTATAAACGCACCGATATTCACGTTGCACTTTGGTCGCGGATTCGAATTTAGCGAGCCACAGAACACACTGAACTTTCCTCTGTACCGTCCACATCTCAACTGACATGGCCATGGGCTGCTCCACTGTATACACGGTGTTACGTCATCAACTGCACATGCGCACATGCTGACACATCATCCTACAGAAACTGGGAGGGTTTTCCTTTTATTTGGTGCAGATTTCACATTTCTATCATCTTTTGTTGCTTTCCTGTGACTGGTCAAAAGTGCATCATGCCTGACCTGTGGTGGCGCAGTGGATAAAGCATCAACCTGGAATGCTGAGGTCGCCAGTTCAAAACCCTGGGCTTGCCTGGTCAAGGCACATACGGGAGTTGATGCTTCCTGCTCCTCCCCCTTCTCTCTCTCTCTCTCTCTTTCTCTCTCTCCTCTAAAATGAATAAATAAAAATAATTTAAACCTAAAAAAAAAAAAAAAAAGTGCATCATGACTTTACGGACACACTGTAGATAAGATTCTATTAAAAATCACCCAGCCTCATCCATTAGGCTGATGCTGTTTTTTCCCCAGAAAGCCATGGCTATTCTTGTCTTGATGTCCTCCCCCTACCCCCCCCCCCACCCCCTGTTCTCAGCTCTACCAGTTAAATCCCACCCTGCTTTGGTGCCTTGCTTAAAATCTTGTCCCTGAAGACTTCTGGTGCCAACCTTATTCTACAGTGACCTTATTCTTACTTTAATACCTTATGTTGTTTTGTATACTTTGTAGGGTTGAGAGGGGGTTCTCACCCGTGTTCCTCTTATGCGAGAGGGGCTGTAGTGGTTAAGAACTCTTGGCTCCACCATTTTTCTTGGTACTGTGACCCTGGGAAAGCTACTTAACCTTTTCGTTTCCTCATTTGTAAAAATAGGGGTAATAATAGTACCTACCTAATTGTGCTGTTGTGAGCCTTAAACAGCAAAGTGCATGTAAGTCACAAGGCAGGGTCTCCAGCACATAAGTGCTGTGTTAAGCTCAGCTGCTGTATTTGGTTGTTTGCCAATAAACACCTTACAGGCAGTATGCTCAAGGTCAGGGAGTATTTTGTTTTGTTTTGTTTTGTTTTTAAACAGTACCAATACAGTGGACTTAGCACTAGTCACAAGTTGAATTCAACACAGAAAAAGATGAAAGAAGACTGACTATGGCATACCAAATATCTTCATTGAAACAGAAACAGTCCACTGATCTTTATTTCCAGATATTTAGAATACACAGATAGTTGAAGGTCTGCAACAAATTTTATTTTTTTATTATTTTAGTGAGGGGACTAACTCAGCGCCCCTGGGCCAACTCAAGCCATGGCTGTAGGAGGGGAAGAGAAGGGGAGGTGAAAAAGCAGATGGGTGCTTCTCCTGCTGTGTGCCCTGACTGGGAATTGAACCTGGGACTTCCAGGTAGACACACTACCATAGAGCCAACTGGCCGGGGCCAACACATATATATATATATATATATATATATATATATATATATATATATCTCTATGTTTTTTAGTGAGAAGAGGGGAGACAGTGAGACAGACTCCCGCATGTATGCCGACCAGGATCCACCCGTTAACCCTGGTCTGGGGATGATGCTCAAATCAACCAAGTTATTTTTCGTGCCTGAGGCTGACTGTGCTCAGCCACGATACTCAGTGCCCAGAGTGATGTTCCAACTAATGGAGCTACTGGCTGTGGGAAGTGGAAAGAGAAGGGGGAGAAGGAGGTGGAGAGAAGCATGGGTGCTTCTGTTTGCCCTGACCAGGGATTGAACCCAGGACATCCATACGATGGGCTGACACTCTATCTACTGAGCCAACCAGCCGGGGCCAAAAAATTTTAAGTTTAGCTGAGCATATGGTCCTCAATCATGGTCTTAAAAAAAGATGAAGTGGAAGTAATAGGAAAAGTATAGGCAGAATACACAGCAGGAGAATATTGTGACTTGTTAAGGTCTCTTTCATTAGCCATTCTAAGGAACGAAATGTGTTTAAATTTCAACATGAGGTATTGAAGAAGACTTTTCTGACAATGAGACATAAAAAGGATTATGAAATATCTCCAAAAAGAGTCATCCCACAAAGGGAATAATAAATGTTTGACATGTAATACTTCTAACATTATAGTATTATAGCATTATAACATTATATAAAACATTATAGTACAGGTACTAGTCTCTTGTTTTAAAATGCACATACAGTGTCAAGTTGTAGGCAAATTATGGGGTTTAGATCAGGAAACCATATGTGAATTGCAGAGTTACTATTTACTAGCTGTACAAACTGGGCAAGTTCCCTACCCTCTCAAACCTCAGTGCCCTCATTCTTAACCCAGTTGCTTGAATAAGATGATTTACAGGACCATGCATGTGTAGTATAATATCTGACATATAACAGCCACTCCATAACTCTCAATTTCTATTTCTTTCCTCTCCACTGAATTAATAGTAAGTGCCAGGAATCAGAGTAGGACTTTAATTAGAAAACTGAAAAGGGACCTTGCTCTAGACTCAATTTCTTAAGTGTTAAAGAACAAGAATCAAATTAATTAGAACCCTACTTACATATTTACTATTTTCTTGCATGACTTATGTGAAATTTCTCTTGTTGATTAAAGTTATTAGTGCTCTTGAGTACACGAAAGTTTAACTTTTAAAAACACAATTGAACTGTGTATTTTCACAGTAAGAACAGGCTCAGCCAACACAAAACCACAAGCATTTATTCACTCAGCTATGTGCCAGATTGCTAGGCATTTCCCTAGCACTTGGCTCTAACAGGAAACACTCAGGGGAGTCTTCTTATTCAGGGTGCTAAGTGATACAGTGGCAAAAACATCATCTGAACTCTGTAGCATAGTATGTTTGAAACGGAGGATTTAAGAAATCAATTTAGCAGCTTATGACCTAATCAAAAAGAAGAGAAAGTATCCAAAGTCATTCCACATTCTTGTGGTCAGAGAATTATTTCATGAAATGGTTCTTTTTTTTTTCTTTTTCTTACAGAAACAGAGAGAGAGAGAGTCAGAGAGAGATGAGAAGCATCAATCATCAGTTTTTTGTTATGACACCTTAGTTGTTCATTGATTGATTTCTCATATGTGCCTTGACTGTGGGCCTTCAGCAGACTGAGTAACCCCTCGCTCAAGCCAGCAACCTCGGGTCCAAGCTGGTGAGCTTTGCTCAAACCAGATGAGCCTGTGCTCAAGCTGGCGACCTTGGGGTCTCGAACCTGGGTCTTCCACATGCCAGTTCGATGCTCTGTCCACTACACCACCGCCTGGTCAGGCGAAACAGTTCTTTTCAGTTCTGTATGTGTATATGTATATTTTTATGGTGGGTTGAGACAAAAAGTTGGGAGAGCTATGCTATATATTATAAGGCTGAAATTTGTAGCCGCCTACAGTGGTTAAGTAGTGAACAAGACAGAGGCTCTGTCCTCACTGGCTTTCCAGTCTAGGCATAAGATAAAGGTCTGAACTGGCCTGGTTGAGAAGTATGAAAATGATGGGAGCTGAAAGGAACTTACCACTAGTCTTAAAAATGTTGTTTGTTTCTTTCTTCCTTTTTTTACTCAACTGCTGGCCAAGCTAAACAAGTGTATGGCATATTTGCTGGCTGATGAGAACATGCGCCACTGGATAGGTTATCTCATCAAAATACAGCTTGGCCATGCAGTCTACCTTGCCGTAACTCAGGATACAAAAGAGCCATTGTATGTCAAAAAAAAGAAAGAACATCTAGGAAATGCTAGGAATTTTCTGCTTGGAAAAATAAAATGAACAAGATTGTGATTACAGTCAATGAAGTAAATTTGCTGAACATTAATTAAATTGACTTGTAAGTCAAAGATGACTTGAGCTTCAAGTGAGGTATTTAAGACTAAAAGGAAGTGTTATTTCACACAGCAAGTTCTAACCATGTAGAACTTAATTCAAAAGACAGAATCAGCCTGACCAGGTGCTGGCGCAGTAGAAAGAGCTTCAAATTGGGACACAGAGGACCCAGGTTCGAAACCCTGAGGTCACCGGCCTGAACACAGGCTCATCTGGCTTGAGCGCAAGGTTGCTGGTTTGAATGTGGGATCATAGACATGACCCCATGGTTGCTGGTTTGAGCCCAAAGGTCACTGGCTTGAGCAAGGTGTCACTTGCTCTGCTGTAGCCCCCGGGTCAAGGCATATATGAAAAAGCAATCAATGAACAACTAAGGTGCCACAATGAAGAATTGATGCTTCTTATCTCTCCCATCCTGTCTGTCTGTCCTTATCTGTCCCTCTTTCTGTCTCTGTCACACGCACACACAAAAAGACAGAATTATGTTGCAAAGGTTAACTTTGTTAACAGTCGAAAAGAGGAGACTCAGTCCAATGTGTTAGCCCTCTCAGTTAATGAAGTACTTCTTTTATTTTATTTTATTTTATTGATTTATTTTTCCAGAGACAGAGAGAGTCAGAGAGAGGGATAGACAGGGACAGACAGACAGGAACGGAGAGATGAGAAGCATCAATCATTAGTTTTTTGTTGTGCACCTTAGTTGTTCATTGATTGCTTTCTCATTATGTGCGTTGACCGTGGGTCTTCAGCAGACTGAGTAACCCCTTGCTCAAGCCAGCAACCTTGGGTCCAAGCTGGTGAGCTTTGCTCAAACCAGATGAACCCGCGCTCAAGCTGGCGACCTCAGGGTCTCGAACCTGGGTCCTCTGCATCCCAGTCCAACGCTCTATCCACTGCCACCACCTGGTCAGGCAGTGAAGTACTTTTTGAGTGCTCCCTGGGCACAGTACTGAGCTAGGATCTGTGGGGTGGAGAAGTAAAAGAAAATATAACACACAGTTATGCCCAGAGAGCTTACCATCGAGTTGCAAAGATAAATAAATAACATCCAAGAAGCCTTTGGAGAACAACCAAGAGATCATTGTCAGGAATGGAATGGGGCAAAGAGAAGTTTGCTTTGGATTAGAGGAGATCCAGGCTCTGAATTGGTAACTACGTGACTGTGGGTTGCTCTCAAAACTCGGAGTCTCTTTCACTCCTAAAAACCAATGACAGGGCTTGTGTAGATTCAAGAAGATTTCTAGCACAGTCCTGGCACAAAGAAGATACTATATTGGTGTTCGTTGACCCAAACTAGGGAGAAGTTTTATTTATCTGGGGACAGAGAATACAGCATAATGTAAGGCAGGAGTGAGCATGTCTTCTCTATAGCACAACAGGAGTTGTGTGCTGAGAAATGGTAGAAAGTAAGGAAGTAGGGTAGAGCCCAATTAAGAGGACTTTGAAAGCCAAGCCAAAAATTCAAACAGGTATAACAGGCAATAAAGAACCATTATTTGTATGTAAGCAAAAGAAATCTGCTATTTAATTACTCAAAAAGGATCTTCTACTCTTTATTCCCCCCATTTTGTAGGACCTGATTGAATATACCATTTACTTCTCAGTGTAACTTGGCAGCTGCTAATTGACTAACATTGTTTACAGAGTTTTGTTGTTACCATAGATGATTCTAGGACATAAAAACAAAAGATTTGCAAGAATAGCTTTATTCAAAAAAATATTTTTATGCATTGATTTTAGAGACAGAAAGTGAAAGAAACATTGATTTGATTTGTTGTTCCACTTATTTAAACGTTCATTGGTTGATTTTTTTTGTTTTTGTTTTTGTTTTTTTTTTTGTTTTCTGAAGCTCGAAACGGGGAGAGACAGTCAGACTCCCACATGCGCCCGACCGGGATCTACCCGGCACGCCCACCAGGGGGCAACGCTCTGCCCACCAGGGGGCGATGCTCTGCCCCTCCAGGGCGTCGCACTGTCGCACCAGAGCCACTCTAGCGCCTGGGGCAGAGGCCAAGGAGCCATCCTCAGCACCCGGGCCATCTTTGCTCCAATGGAGCCTTGGCTGCGGGAGGGGAAGAGAGAGACAGAGAGGAAGGAGAGGGGGAGGGGTGGAGAAGCAGATGGGCGCTTCTCCTGTGTGCCCTGGCCGGGAATCTAACCCGGGACTTCTGCACACCAGGCCGACGCTCTACCACTGAGCCAACCGGCCAGGGCGGTTGATTTTTTTTAAGCAAGAGAGAGACAGGAAGGGAGATGAGAAGCATCAACTCATATTTGCAGCATTTTAGTTGGTCATTGATTGCTTTCTCATATGTGCCTTGAGGGAGGGGAACAAGGGTCCTAGCCAAGCCAATGACCCTTTGCTCAAACCAGCGACGTTGGGTTTCAACCCAGTAACCTTTGAGCTCAAGCCAGCACCCATGGGGTCATCATGTCTATGATCCCACGCTCAAGCCGGCAACCTCGGGGTTTCAAACTTGGGTCCTGAACATCTCAGGTCGATGCCCTATCCACTGAGCTACCACCTGGTCAGGCAGATTCTTTTTTATTTTTTTAAAGATTTTATTTATTGATTTTAGACAGGAGAGAGAGAAAAAAAAAGTGGGGGAGGAGCAGAAAGCATTAACTCATATATACCTTAACCGGGCAAGCCCAGGGTTTGGAACTGGCGACCTCTGCATTCCACATTGATGCTTTATCCACTGCGCCACCACAGGTCAGGCATGTACGTGCCCTAACTGGGGATCAAACACACAACCTTGCCATATAGAGACAACATTAACCAACTTAACTACCTGGCCAAGGTACCAGAATAGCTTTCATAGTACAAATTTCCTTTAAATTATAAAGGAAAAAAATATCAATATTGACCAACTAGAAAGAACTAAGTAAATATTTAATATAGCCATCAATCATTTCAGCTTTCACAGATGTTACTAACATGATGTTTTATATATCTTAATGTTTTAAATGTATAAAGCAAGAGCAATTATGCAATTTAATACGCCTGACCTGTGGTGGTGCAGTGGATAAAGTGTTGACCTGGAACACTGAGGTCGCTGGTTTGAAGCCCTGGGCTGAAGCAACTACTACAAGTTGATGCTTCCCGCTCCAACCCCCTCTTTCTCTCTCTCTCTCTGCCCTCTATCTAAAAATAAATAAATTAATTTTAAAAAAAGAGCAATTATGCAATTTAATACCAACAGAATTTATACTTCAAATGGGGAAAGAATGGCCCATCTCAGTTTGTGGTGAGGTACACAGATGCTTCCTGTTGCTCCGCCCAGGACGATGTTAACATTAACCCCAGGGGGGCCGTTAAGCCAGCCTTGAACTATATAGATGGCAAGTACTATGTTATGTTTCTCTCTATGGAAGAAGGAGAGAACAATTATGTTACCTAAACATACTAGCAGCAAAGTCAGGGTACTTCATACAATAATCACTGATGATGTGATGAATTTTTATTCAATGCCATACAGTATATGTCTATTTCTTTGAAATGAAGCTAAGAAAAAAAATTATAGTGAAAGAGACTCCTAACACCATTCTTAGCTCATATAAATCCATGCAGGACATCTGCCCAACCCCCCTTTTCCCTATTGGAAAGAAATCTCTTATCTTGCCTGAATCAATCTGTCCTGATAGTGTTCCTGAATTCTTCTTTGCTTCTATTTTGACTTCATTTCAGAAAACTTTGGAAATGTTTACTCTTTCAAGCTGTTGAAAGATTTTGTGTATAGTTTTAAATGCTAACTCCTTATTTGAAATGAAAGTAAAAAAGCAAACATCAAAGCAACAACCACAGAAAGCCTCCACAATGTACTAAGTCGTCCAAATTTTCAGTTTTGTACTGCATCCATCAATAATATTTGCTTTCATTATTAATTCAGACTACTGCATCAAATTCATTACAATTTTGAAACCTATTAAGTCTCCCAAAACACTCCAACTCTCCCAAATTAAGCTATCCTAATGGAAAATAAAATTGAATTATTAAAAGACAAACAGTAAGCAGCATAACTGTTACTATTTCAGCTAAGAATCTTAAAGCACATTACATTTTTTATGTTACCTAACAAACGGAAAAACAAGTTCTAGCAAGTATTGCTTAAGATCACATAGACTAGCCCAATTTTAGAGAGAAGTATCTTTAGGAGTGTTTTGTTGTAAGTTTTGTTAACAAAATGACAGACTCACATTTCACCAGTTTACCATCGATGTCCTTTTTCTGCCCCAGACACTCTTTCCCTGTCTTTTATGACCTTGATCCTTTTGAAGAGTACTGGTCAGTTGTGGGTTTTTTTTTTTGTTTGTATGGTTTAGTGTGAGAGAGACAGACGGACAGGAGAGAGAGATGAGAAGCATCAACTCGTAGTTGTGTCGCCTTAGTTGTTCACTGATTGCTTCTCATACGTGCCTGACAAGGGACTGGGGAGCTCCAGCTGAGCCAGTGACCACCTGCTCAAGCCAGCGACCTTGATCTTAAAGCTAGTGACCTTTGGGCTCAAGCCAGATGAGCTCACGCTCAAGCTGGCGACCTTGGGATTTCGAGCCGGGGACCTTAGCGTGCCAGTAGATGCTCTATCCCCTGCACCACCACCAGTCAAGATTGGTCAGTTATTTTATAGTTATTTTCCTATTTGGCTGGTGTTTTCTCATGATTGGATGAGGTACTGTATTTTTGGCAAGAAAATATCAGACGAGTTGGGTCTTTCTCAGCACATCCTATCAGGGAGGACGTGATGTTGTGAGGTGTTGACAAGGTTAGTAGTTTTCTACTTCTGCCGTAACAAACCACCGCAGGCCTGGCACCATAAACACCCATTTTCTCTCTCAGTTTCTGGAGGTGAGAAGTCCAGGCAAAGTACGGCTGGGTTGTCTGCTCAGGCCAGAATCAAGGTGTCAGCTGGGCTGCACCTTCTCAGGTCCTCCTCTCCCCACCCAGCTCACTCAGGTTGTTGGCAGAATTCAGTTTCTTGGTTATAGGACCAAATTATATTCTTGGTTATAGGATAGTTTACTTGCTGGGTGACAGCTGGGGATCACTCTCAGTTCCTGGAGGCCACTCTCAAGGTCTGGCGGTGTGACCCCTCCCATCTACAAGGGCAGCCAGGGGAAAATTTCCTTCCTGTATAATCCCACTCACATTTTTAACCTCTGGCTTCTAGGCCCAGATTTTAAAATGCTCCTCCTATGTTTAGGTCAGGCCCAAATCAATTAACTCTTTTTCTTAAAGTCAGCTGTGTCACCTAGTGTAACCTAATCACAGAATTGAAATCCGTCATACTCACTGCATCATGTAGGCATGTATACCAAAGGTGGGGAGGAGACAGCGAAGGGGGCAGTTGTCACACAATTCTGCCTACCACACTAGTGGTGGTGAGCTTGATTATTTGATTAAGCTGCTGTCTTCTACATTTACTCACTATAAAGTTATGTTTTTCTATTGATAATTTAAAATACATGTTGGGGCCGTACTTTGAACTACGTAGATATTCTCTTTCTCCTAGCCTGACCTGTTTCTCCACATGACCTGTGGTGGCTAACGCGCTGACCTGGAACGCTGAGGTCGCTGGTTTGCCACCCTGGGCTTGCCTGGTCAAGGCACATACGAGAAGCAACTACTACGAGTTTATGCTGCCTGCTCCTCCCTCCCCTTTCTCTCTACCGTCTCTCTGAAGTCAATATATATATAAATCTTCAAATATTCTATTTCTCCTCAAACTTTCCTATACTAATTTTAACATTCATCAATGGAACTGCCCATTCTACATTTATTTATTGTCTGATTGTTTAATTCATTGCAGACTCATAGATATATATTTTATTTGAGGAGTTGTCATTCAATACAATCATTATTTTGTTCAGATTGTTCCAGCTTTGGCCATTGACAGCTCTTTCAGGTTAGCTTCTGTGCCCTTCCAGTATGCCCCATTCTTTTTGAGTACTTCTGTACTTTCTAACATCATAGATGATCTAGATTAATTTGTACTTTTTACTGCCCCAACTCCAAAATAAATCACTTTTCCAAGGAAAACTCCAGTTTTAATCCAAGAGAACTAGAAGTAAATTTCAGTTTATATTGGGTACAAATTAGTGTCTCTATAGCTTAAGTACAGATTAATGAACGTATTAGTTTCCACTTACTGTCCTTAAGAAAGTACCACAAATTTAGAGGCTAAAACAACACAAATTGCCCTGGCCAGGTAGCTCAGCTGGTTAGAGCATCATCCCCATACATAGCCAGGGGGCTATGGGTTCAGTCCCCCATCAGGGCACGTAAAAGAATCAATCAATGAATACATAAATGAGTGGAACAACAAATCAATGTTTCTCTCTCCAATCAATAAAAAAAGGTTAAAAAAAAAAGAACATCAAAAAACCCGCAGCCTGACCAGGCAGTGGTGCAGTAGATAGAGCGGCGACCTGGGGTGCTGAGGACCCAGGTTCAAAACCCTACATTTGCTGCTGGCTTGAGCATTGCCTCATCTGGCTTGAGCATAGAGTTGCTGGCTTGAGCATGGGATCCTAGATTTGACCTCACGGGCTGGCTTGGAGCCCAAGGTTGCTGGCTTGAACCCAAGGGGGCTTGAGCAAGGGGTCACTGGCTTAGCTGGAACCCCTGGTCAAGGCATGTATGAGAAGCAATCAATGAACAATTAAGGTGCCGCAACTACAATTTGATTCTTCTCATGTTTCTCCCTCCTGTCTGTTCCTCCATCCCTTTCTCTTTGTCTCTCTCTCCTTCATTTAAAAAAATATCTCACAGTTCTGCAGCAAAGAAGTCTGAAACGGGTTTTGCTGGGCTAAAATTAAGGTATCAGCAGGGCTGCTTTCCTGCTGGAGGCTCCAGGGATAATTAGTCTCCTGGTCTTTTCCAGCTCTTAGAAGATGTCTGCTTTTTGACTCATGATCCCTTCCTACTGTCCTTAAAGCAGGCAGCACAGTGTTATCTAATATCTGACTCTTGTCCTACCTCCCTCTTATTAGGAGGATCCTTCTGATTACATTGTCCCACACAGATAATCCAGAATAATCTCCCTATCTCAAGATTATTAATTTAATGTATCTACAAAATCCTTTTGCCATGTAAAGTAACATATTCACAGGTTCAGGGGATTAGGACATGGATATAGTTGGGGGTCATTATTCTGCCTACCACATGAATATATTTGGACTAATAAGATAATTACTCCATATAAATTAGACAAAAGGAAGACATTCCTTTAATAACAGTTCCCTTTTTACCTTTTCTTCTTAGCCCAGTAAGTCAGTTTTTAAAAAATTGAAGTCTATTTGCACATTTGTCTAAATCCTTCATAAAAGTAAATGTCATTAATCCTCCATTGGTGGAATACTGATTTTGATTTGTGTCCAGCAGCGGTGAAGAACTTCTGCAGATCCATCTGCCTGTCCTCCTCCTTTGTTTGTCACCAACAGCACAGATTTTACAGGATCATGCCCAGTTGTAAAAGTAATGACTACAATTTCCCATGATGCATTACTCTGCTGTCCAAACAGCTCAACTTATATAACCTGTATGCACACTGGTTGGGAATTACATTGTCAGGGCTAAATGAAAATAATTAAATGTTCTTTCTCTTCATCCTCTTGGCTATAATTTTGCATTTACTTTTTATTCATTTATTTATTGAGCAAACATTTATTGAATATTTATCTGATTATGCAAGACACTGCAATAGATATTGGTGATGACCAGTTGTGATTCAAAATATAGGGATATTGCTTTATTAGCTTAATTTTAGGGAGTAATTCAAGTATCTAATATATCATATATATATATATACACACACACACACACACACACACTTATTTTCAGTCTGGGAGGTTGTTTCTAAAACCAAAGTTTCCCCATTCTTATTACTTTTAACTAGAAATAAAATTTTGAGTAAAGTACTACATGTAAAAAGCTATTTAATGCTTTCTATTCTAGTACTAACTTATAGATTGGTTGCATATTAAATAATAGGCTTCTAGGTATAAAAACCCACAACCTTGGCATATTGGGATGACACTCTAACCAGTTAAGCTATCCAGCCAGGGCCTCTAGGTATATATTTCCACTTTTTCTTTTTGAAGGATGAATATCAACAACTAACACCTTTTTTTCTTTTTTCTTTTTTTTTTTTACAGAGACAGAGAGTCTGAGAGGGATAGATAGGGACAGACAGACAGGAACGGAGAGAGATGAGAAGCATCAATCATCAGTTTTTTGTTGCGACACCTTAGTTGTTCATTGATTGCTTTCTCATACGTGCCTTGACTGCGGGCCTTCAGCAGACCGAGTAATCCCTTGCTCGAGCCAGCGACCTTTGGTCCAAACTGGTGAGCTTTGCTCAAACTAGATGAGCCTGCACTCAAGCCGGAGACCTTGGAGTCTCAAACCCGGGTCCTTTGCATCCCAGTCCGACGCTCTATCCACTGCACCTGGTTAGGCAACAACTAACACTTATTAAACACATACTATACCACCCAGTGCTTTCCACATATTATTTAGTCAAGTCTTTGAGGCAGGTGTTACTATCATCACCTTCCCCATTTCAATAGGTAACACAGCAGTAGTAGAGATGACATAGCTGGTAAGTGGTAAAGCCAGGATTTAAATCTGGGGAACTGATTCCAGAGCTTTCTCCCTTGACACACATATCAGTGTGTACAATGTCACATAGTATTGAGACTCAGTAAATAGTGTTCAATATAATGATAGCTCCAACTCCTGTTCAAAACTTGATCATTTTTTCCAACTTTGGAATATAGTTGAAAAACTATAGTCTTAAGTGGGCCCTGGCTCAGTTGATTGGAACATCGTCCTGGAGTGCAAAGGTTGCTGGTGTGATTCCCGGTCAGGGCACATGTAAGAACATGTTGATGTTTCTGCCTCTCTCTCTTCCCCTTCTTCTACTGCTAAAAATCAATAAATTTTTAAAAAATTAAAAAATGAACTATAGTCTAAATGGATTGATACATACAGCAAACAAATTTTAGAAATAGCCTAAATGCTGCACAGACTAAATAAATCAAAGTCCTGTTGAATGCACATACAATAATTAGAGCCCAAGCCATTGCAGACTCAAGTTCAGCGTTGTTAATTTGATGACACAACTTGGGGAGAATGTAGCTCCCAGCACAATTATTCAGAACAAGGTTGAACTATTACTAGTATGTGTTTTGCCATTGGCAATTACTTTCCCATACTTGAGGAGGACTGCTGTCAACTTAGCTATTTGCTATGATTTGAATGTTTGCATCCTGTCAAAATTCATATGTTGAAATCCTAACGTCCACTGTAATTATATTAGGGGGTGGGGCCTTTGGGAGGTCCTTACATCATGAGAGTGGAGCTGTCCTGAATGGAATTAGTGTTTTTATGAAAGAAATCCTATAGAGTTCCCTGGTCCCTTCCACTAGGTGAAGACACAGTAAGAGATGGCAGTCTGCAATCCAGAAAAGTGCCTTCATCAGAACAGACTATGCTGGCACCATGATCTTGAACTTCAAGCCTCCATAACTGTGAAAATCAATTTCTGCTGTTTATAAGCCATTGGTCTGTGGCATTTTGTTATAGCAGCCCAAAAAGACTAAAACAGTATTATTTTTCCAGTTCTTGGAAAAATTCTGGAAGGAAACTCTTGGATAAATGAATTTAGGCTGCCTAGAGACAGATTCTTTAAAATATATTTTATTTATAACTAATAATAAAAACATTTTTTATGTTTGCTTTATTTCTACATTTGATTACTTTCATGTTTCATTTATAGAAATGTGTAACTTTTTCCATTCCAGGACACCCAAATCTAAGTTATTTTCATGTTGAAGTTCATAGATATTTCCCAGCCCAGTTTTTTTTTTTCTTACAGAGACAGAGAGAGGGATAGATAGGGACAGACAGACAGGAACAGAGAGAGATGAGAAGCATCAATCATCAGTTTTTCGTTGCGACACCTTAGTTGTTCATTGATTGCTTTCTCATATGTGCCTTGACCGTGGGGCTACAGCAGACGGAGTAACCCCTTGCTCGAGCCATTGACCTTGGGTCCAAGCTGGTGAGCTTTGCTCAAGCCAGATGAGCCCATGCTCAAGCTGGTGACCTCAGGGTCTCGAACCTGGGTCCTCCACATCCCAGTACGACGCTCTATCCACTGTGCCACCGTCTGGTCAGGCCCAACCCAATTTTAAAAACATATAAATCAAGGTAAGTTTGAAAGAGGAAAAATGCATTCAATTTATATCCATATTTGTACAAGTCTGAAATATGGATACACTCAACAAGAAGGAACATTGTTCAAGATAATTGAAAGTTGGGAAATAAAATAGAAATGAAATATGTGAAATGTGATTTATATTGTCCAATAAAATACATATAAAGTATATTCAAAATGGGTTTATATTATAATTTGAAAGTAAGTTTTGTCAGTGTATCTATGAAGTACATGTGACTAATTTCTACTGAATTGTTAATCACTGAGAAGTGATTTTCATAAATAAGGTCGTTTATCAATAACATTAAAGAAATAGGAGCCCTGGCTGGTGGTGCAGTGGATAGAGCTCATCCCAGAGCACTGAGGTCACCAGTTTGAGCCCTGGTCAGGGTACGTATGCAAAGCAATCAGTGGGTGTAGAATTAAATGAAATGAGTTGATGCTTCTCTCTCTCTCCCTCCCCCCCCCCTCTTTCTGCCTGCTTCTCTCAAATCAATGGGAAAAAAAGAAAAAAATGGGAGGCACTGTCCTAAAGGACCAATAAATTGTAAAGGGTTTGGCAAAAGTAGGTTTACAGTTGTGAGTACACAAAACAGTTAATAAAACTATTGTAATAGCCTGACCAGGTGGTGGCGCAGTGGATAGAGCATCATACTGGGATGTGGAGGACCCAGGTTCGAGACCCTGAGGTCGCCAGCTTGAGCGTGGGCTCATCTGGTTTGAGCAAGGCTCACCAGCTTGAGCCCAAAGTCGATGGCTCGAGCAAGGGGTCACTTGGTCTGCTATAGCCTCCCGGTCAAGGCACATATGAGAAATCAATCAATGAACAACTAAGGACCTGCAATGAAGAATTGATGTTTCTCATCTCTCTCCCTTCCTGTTTGTCCCTCTCTCTGACTCTCTCTGTCTCTGCCAAAAAAAAAACCCCAAAACTATTGTAGTAATCATAACCTGTATGTCTTTTCCATATGAATAACTGTAAACTACTTTTGCCAAGCCCTGTTTAGCATTAGGAAAGGGTTTCTAGTCAATAAATGAATTATTTTTCTACATTTCTGTATTTTACAAATTTATAGAGAGGCAGTTACTCAACATTTGGCAAACTAGATAATCGTACACTCTTTGCTCCAGATGATTTGGTTATTAGCCTTCCTGAGATCAAATTTTCATAATTTTAAACTATTATGGCCTGACCTATGGTGGCACAGTGAATGAAGCGTTGACCTGGAATGATGAGGTCACCGGTTCAAAATCTGGGCTTGCCTGGTCCAAGGCACATACGAGAAGCAACTACAAGGTGATGTTTCCTGCTCCTCAGCTCCCCTTTCTTCTGTCTAAAAACAATGAATAAAATCTTATTTATTTATTTATTTATTTATTTATTTATTTATTTATTTATTAGCATGCGTGCACGAGAGGGGGGGGGAGAGATGAGAGAGAGACAGGAGCATCAAGCTATTCCTATATGTGCCCTGACCAGGGATTGAACCGGCAACCTCTGAGCTTCAGGATGATGCTCTAACCAACCAAGCTATCTGGCCAGGATAAGTATTAAGTATTCTTTTTTTTTTTTTTTTTTTTACAGAGACAGAGAGAGAGTCAGAGTGAGGGATAAATAGGAACGGAGAGATGAGAAGCATCAATCATTAGTTTTTCGTTGCGACACCTTAGTTGTTCATTGATTGCTTTCTCATATGTGCCTTGACCGCAGACTGAGTAACCCCTTGCTGGAGCCAGCAACCCTGGGTCCAAGCTGGTGAGCTTTTTGCTGAAGCCAGATGAGCCCGTGCTCAAGCTGGCAACCTCGGGGTCTCGAACCTGGGTCCTTCCACATCCCAGTCCAATGCTCTATCCACTGCGCCACCGCCTAGTTAGGCCAGGATAAGTATTCTTAATGATACATATGAACAATGTATATACATTCATATTTGTGCCTGTAAAAGCCATTGGTAGATAAAGTAGATGGTATTTCATATCTGCATTTTGCAGATGAAAAAAAATCAAAGCCCCAGTCATTTAAATCAATCACTGAGCTATCATGACTCAGGCACCTGGCGCCTCAGCATAGAGCCCTTTTGCTTCCAACTTACCTGTCTCTATTCCTAATCAAGTAACAGCACTGACATGAGGAAAGGACACTTGTATAGTGACTGTATCCGGTAAAGGACTAAGATGACTTTCTAGTAGTTTTGCTAGTCAAAATTTAAATGTATCAAGAGAACAGCGTGTTTCCTCAAAATGCTACCTACTGGCCCTGGCCAGGTAGCTTTAAATTGGTTTAATGCATTGTCTAGGTTTGCCAGGGTTGCAGGTTTGATCCCTGGTCAGGGCACATACAAGAATCAGTCAGTGAATGCGTAAATAAGTGAAACAAGTTGATGTCTCTGTCGCCCTCCCTCTCTTTCTAAAATTAATCAATACATTTTAATTTAAAATTTAAAATTAAAAAATGCTATCTCCTTAAAACAAATGATAAATTTGAAGAATTTTTTTTTTTCGAGAGAGATACAGAGAGAGAGAGATAGGAAGAGAGAGGGATGAAAAGAAGCATCAATTCTTCATTGTGGCATCTTAATTGTTCATTAATTTCTTTCTCATATGGTCCTTGAACTGGGGGCTACAGCAGAGCGAGTGACCCCTTGCTCAAGCCAGCAACCTTTGGCTCAAGCCAGCGACCATGGCATCACGTCTATAATCCCATGTGCAAGCCAATGACCCTACGCTCAAGTTGGTGAGCCTGTGTTCAAGCTGCTGACCTTGGGTTTCGAACCTGGATCCTCTGTGTCCCAGGCCGATGCTCTATCCACTCACTGTACCACTGCCTGGTCAGGATGGAGAGACTTTTTCTGTTTTAAGAGAAATGAGCTGCTCTCTGACCCCATAATGTCATTTCAAGGAATTTGTACTTACAGATATACTGTACTTATTATAGAAAAGTATGCAAATGTTTATGTACAAGGATATTTATTACTGCATTATTTTAAGAGCAAAACAAAAATATCTATAGAAAGCCCTAAATAGCCCATCAATAGGGAAGCAGTATAGCATTGAGGTTAAGAATTGTCTGGATTCACCTGACCTGTGGTGGTGCAGTGGATAAGTGTCAACCTAGAAAGCTGAGGTCAACAGTTCAAAACCCTGGGCTTGCTTGGTCAGGGTACATAAGGGAAGTAACTACTATGAGTTGATGCTTCCCACTGCTCTCCTTCTCTATCTCCTTTTTCTAAAACTAAAGAAAAAAAAGCCTGACCAGGCGGTGGCGTAGTGGATAGAGCGTCGGACTGGGTTGCAGAGGACCCAGGTTCGAGACCTCAAGGTAGCCAACTTGAGCGCGGGCTCATCCGGTTTGAGCAAAAGCTCACCAGCTTGGACCCAAGGTCACTGGCTCGAGCAAGGGTTACTCTGTCTGCTATAGCCCTTGGTCAAGGCACATATGAGAAAGCAATCAATGAACAACTAAGGTCTCACAACAAAAAACTAATGATTGATGCTTCTCATCTCTCTCTGTTCCTGTCTGTCCCTGTCTATCCCTCTCTCTGACTCTCTCTGTCCCTGTAAAAAAAAAAAAAAAAAAGTTTAATAAAGAAAAAAGAGAATTGCCTAGATTCAAATCCCATCTCCACAGTTCAGCAGCTGTGTGAGTGATTACGGACAGATATCTCACCATGCTTTCAGTTCACCTGCGTAAGTGGTGCTATAACAGGGTCTACTTCCATTGGCTTGTGAGAATTGTTTAGAACAGTGCCTAATCCATCATATAGGCTCAATATATTTTAGTTATCATTATTTCAATGGAGATTGGGATACATTTTGGTAAGAGGCACACATGGAATAGTAGGCAAGTAGTTTAAAAACAGAGCTCTATGTACTCTACTTAACCAGAAGGCAGTCTTTGCCACCTCAGCTTGTCTCCCTCCAACACTCAAGAAAAACCTTAGCGAGAGAGGGCTAAATTTAAATTTGGTATATATATGAACACAGAGCATATTTTTTGAGCTCTGGTGGAAAAAACATTTTGGTTTTTTTTTTGGGGGGGTGAGATGCTTTGCAGCAATGTAGACTGTGAGGAGAGGAAAGTGTATCCAACACTGCTGATGTATTAGTTTGGGGGGTGCATTCAGGGGGAAAAAGGCATCAAGGAAAGAATTATGGACCTTATAGGAAATTGCGATCTGGCATCTTTCTGGTCACTAAATACATATATATGCCTTACTACGCCAGAAACTGTAACAGAGACAATGATTTCTCAACCGTTTATTGTGTGCAATCATGCTGAGTCAGAGGGTGAGTCAACCCTGCTCTCTGGGAGGGAGGTGCTCACGAGGGAACAGGAATGACCTCTTCCTGGGCAGCAAGGCCAGTTTAGGAAATTTCCTTGCCCAGTGCCCTAATCAGTACCTTGGTGCCTGGGAAAAACTAACTGTTCCTCCCAGGGGTGAGCAGCTGACTGGCTCTACTCAAACTTGAGGATCGGGCCTAATTCGAGGTAACATCAGAATGTTCAAATGTAAGAGCACATTGGTTATTGCCCAGGGAGTAAAACAGAGCAGGCACAGTCCTTGCCTGGTACCGTTAATTGTAAAGCATTAAGGATAACAACGGGTAACTGTATTAGAAGCACTGAAGCTCCTAATAGTCTGGTTAGTGGCTCATTAGAGGAAAGTTTTCAGGCCCCCCTTTAGGGTGTTTTTCATTTTCCTTCTCAAACTTGCTTTGCTTATACAGGGACTTAATGGATTAAACATCAAAACATGAATAGAAGAACCAATTCCAATCAAAAAGATCACAGTGGACTAAGAAGTGGACTCTCAAGACTCAAATTTATTATTAAAAATGATTAAATACTTCTTGGCCTGACCCGTGGTGGCACAGTGAATAAAGCGTCAACCTGGAACACTAAGGTCACCAGTTCGAAACCCCGGGCTTACCCCGTCAAGGCACATATGGGAGTTGATGCTTCCTGCTCCTCCCTGTTCTCTCTTTTGCTCTCTTTCTCTCTAAAATAAATAAATAAATAATTTTTAAAATGATTAAGTACCTCTTTTCTGGCAATCAATAGGGTACTACTCTTTCCTAAAACCACTCCTTTTCAAGTTATTTGTCCTAATATTCCAGCCTTGGATGAGAATCATTCCTGTTTTACCAAAGAGCAATCTATTTCATATCCTGAGTCACATAAAGGAAAGGTGCAGAATGCTTGACAATGACCAATCTGAACCTGTTGAAAATGCACCTTATGTATAAGTGGGAATAATGTAAAAGAAAAATAACAAGCCAGCGCGCCTGACCTGTGGTGGCGCAGTGGGTAGAGCATCAATCTGAAATGCAGAGGTCACTGGTTCGAAACCCTGGGCTTGCCTGGTCAAGGCACATAGAAGAAGCAACTATGAGTTGATGCTTCCTGTTCTTCCCCCTTGATTTTCTCTCTGTCTCTCTCCTTTCTCTAAAATCAATAAATAAAATCTTAAAAAATAAATAAATAATAGCCTGACCAGGCGGTGGCACAGTGGATAGAGCGTCGGACTGGGATGCGGAGGACCCAGGTTCGAGACGCTGAGGTTGCCAGCTTGAGCGCGGGCTCATCTGGCTTGAGAAAAAACTCACCAGCTTGGGCCCAAGGTTGCTGGCTCGAGCAAGGGGTTACTCGGTCTGCTGAAGGCCCATGGTCAAGGCACATATGAGAAAGCAATCAATGAACAACTAAGGTGTTGCAACGAAAAACTGATGATTGATGTTCTCATCTCTCTGTTCCTATCTGTCCCTATCTATCCCTCTCTCTGAGTCTCTCTCTGTCCCTGTAAAAATAAATAAATAAATAAATAAATGAATAAATATAAATAAATAAAATAATAGGTAAGCATTAGAGACACACCACTACCATAGAGGTACAGGGTGAAAGGAACACATCCCATCTCTTATAAGGATAGAAGGGAGATGGACACACACAGATGGCTAGTAAAGTACAGGATAAACAAGGAGAGGACATGAGTCACTGTGGATACACACACTGCACGGAACTATCCTAATTTCCCAAGGGAATGCTATCGCCCGGGGATACACCTCATCCCCCTCCAGGTTTGCAAGTACAAAACAAGCCCCATCCCATGAATGGGTGTGGCTCATTAGTTCCTGCTACCAAGTGAAAAGTAAATATCCACTGTATGCTTTATGGGAATTATAGTTTGGGTTTTGGGAGCAACAGGGAGACATATATTCTCATATTATTTCACTGTATACTGGCAATGCTATACCTCACATAAAAACCAGGTTGCTTCTAGGCCTGGCCGGGTAGTTCCATTGGTTCAAGCACTGTCCCCGTATAGCAAGATTGCAGGGTCCATCCCCAGTCAGGGCATATACGAGAATCTCTCTCTCCCTTCCTCTCCCTCTCTAAAATCAATAAGTAAAAAATTTTAATTAAAAACAAAAACAGGTTACTTCCAGTCTTAAAAGAAAAAAAAAGTTTTTGGCCTTTATTCTTGGCTGGGGAAATTGAGATGAGTGAAATTTAGTTATGATTTACTCTCCTTTTATACTTCCAATGTTTTCCCAAAATTTCCCAGCAGCAAAGCAGAGATTCTTCTGTTCTACAACCATGGGCCAAGGTTACCCTACCTACCCCTAGAAATATGGAGAAAATCCCAAAGTCCTGAAAAAGTTTAAAGATCTCAATTAAGTTCAGTTCCTGTCCTAGTTTGATCTTGTGACTTACCAGTTTCTTTTTATTGATTGATTTTTAATTTTTTAATTGATTTTAGAGAGAGAGAAATATTGATTGTTGGTCCACTTATTTATGCATTGGTTTATTCTTTTTTTTTTTTTTTTACAGAGACAGAGAGAGTCAGAGAGAGGGATAGATAGGGACAGACAGACAGGAACGGAGAAAGATGAGAAGCATCAATCATCAGTTTCTCGTTGTGACACCTTAGTTGTTCATTGATTGCTTTCTCATATGTGCCTTGACTGTGGGCCTTCAGCAGACCGAGTAACCCCTTGCTCAAGCCAGCGACCTTGGGTCCAAGCTGGTGAGCTTTTGCTCAAACCAGATGAGCCCGTGCTCCAGCTGACCTCAGGGTCTCGAACCTGGGTCCTCCGTATCCCAGTCGGACACTCTATCCACTATGTCACTGCCTGGCCAGGCCATTGGTTGATTCTTATGTGTCCTGACTGGGGAATGAACCTGCAACCTTGGTATATCAGGACAACATTCTATCCAGCTGAGCTACCTGGCCAGGACCACTTCCATTTTTTTGCACATAGGGATGATGCCCTAACCAACTGAGCTATCCGGCCAGGGCCACCGTTTTTTTGTTTCTGTTTTTGTTTTTGTTTTTTGTATTTTTCTGAAGCTGGAAACAGGGAGGCAGTCAGACAGACTCCCGCATGCGCCAGACTGGGATTCACCCGGGACGCCCACCAGGGGCGAAGCTCTGCCCACCAGGGGGCGATGCTCTGCCCCTCCGGGGCATCGCTCTGTCGCGACCAGAGCCACTCTAGCGCCTGGGGCAGAGGCCAAGGAGCCATCCCCAGCGCCCAGGCCATCTTTTGCTCCAATGGAGCTTCAGCTGCGGGAGGGGAAGAGAGAGACAGAGAGGAAGGAGAGGGCGAGGGGTGGAGAAGCAGATGGGTGCCTCTCCTGTGTGCCCTGGCCGGGAATCGAACCTGGGACTTCCGCACGCCAGGCCAACGCTGTACCACTGAGCCAACCGGCCAGGGCAACCCACCGTTTTTTAATTAAGAAAACAATTGCCCTGGCTAGATAGCTTGGATGGTTAGAGCATAGTCCCAAAGTGCAGAGGTTGCCAGTTTGATCCGTGGTGTGGGCACATAAAAAACAGGTTGATGTTTCTGTCTCTGTCTCTCTCTCCTTCTCTTTAAAGTCAATTAAAAAAATTTTTTTAAGAAAATAATTTATATTAATAATGTATAGTACACTGGCAGGGAGATTACTTGTCCTGCTGAAGAATATGGTAAAACCTGTAAAGTGGAAATGGAATAGAGGACTTTGGGTCAAACTACTGCACTCACACTGTGACACTAAATATGTTACATGAGGACAACTACTTCACTTGGGCCTTCTTCTTAGCCATCTATAGCAACCCAAGCTGGGTAACCTATAAGCAACTTAACAAAAAATCATTTCCTCTAAATTTCCTAAAAATAGCCATAATCCCACAAAGAGCATTTGTTATAGGTATCAATGCTCTTGAGCTATATTTAGAAGCTTAAAGAGCCTGACCAGGTAGTGGCGCAGTGGATAGAGCGTCGGACTGGGATGTGAAAGACCTAGGTTTGAGACCCCGAAGTCGCCAGCTTGAGCACGGGCTCATCTGGTTTGAGCAAAGCTCACCAGCTTGGACCCAAGGTCGCTGGCTTGAGCAAGAGGTTACTCGGTCTGCTGAAGGCCCACAGTCAAGGCACATGAGAAAGCAATCAATGAGGCCCTGGCCGGATGGCTCAGCGGTAGAGCGTCGGCCTGGCGTGTGGGGGAACCGGGTTCGATTCCCAGCCGGGGCACAAAGGAGAGGCGCCCATTTGCTTCTCCACCCCCCCTTCCTCTCTGTGTCTCTTTTCCCCTCCCGCAGCCGGGGCTCCATTGGAGCGGAGATGGCCCGGGCACTGGGGATGGCTCCTTGGCCTCTGCCCCAGCGCTGGGCAGAGCGTCGCCCCTGGTGGGCGTGCCGGGTGGATCCCGGTCGGGCGCATGTGGGAGTCTGTCTGACTGTCTCTCCCCATTTCCAGCTTCAGAAAAATACAAAAAAAGAAAGCAATCAATGAACTAAGGTGTCGCAACGAAAAACTGATGATTGATGCTTCTCATCTCTCTTCATTCCTATCTATCTGTCCCTCTCTGACTCTCTGTAAAAAAAAAAAAAAAAAAAAAGCTTAAAGAATTTCATCCAAGGTCCTGGCCAGTTGGCTCAGCGGTAGACTGTCGGCCCAGCGTGTGGATGTCCTGTGGCCTGGGCACACAGAAGAAGCAACCATCTACTTCTCCACCCTTCCTCCTCCCCTTCCCGCAGCCAAGGCTCCATTGGAGCAAAGTTGGCCCAGGCCCCGAGGATGGCTTCAGGGCCTCCGCCTGGGGTGCTAGAATGGCTCCAGTTGCAATAGAGCAATGGCCCCAGACGGGCAGAGCATCGCCCTCTGGTGGGCTTGCTGGGTGGATCCCAGTTAGGAGCATGCAGGAGTCTGTCTCTCTGCCTACCTGCTTCTCACTTCAGAAAAATACCACAAAAAAAAATTTTTTTTAATAATTTCAGCCAAAGGGCCTCAACTCTATATTATATGTGATAGGGGCTTTACCAACTCTATACTGAAAACAAAAGCAACAGTTAGGTTACGTGGCAAGTAACCAGAAAATACAGATTAATTAGTATATTATAAAACTTCACTTTATTATTATGGTCTCTATATATTTTTCTCTGTATCGACCTTTTCATTACTGCTGTACACATCACAGGGCTTATGGCTGGACCTAACTGTCCCCCAATATCTACCCTTGTAGTGATTTTAATTCTTTTGACTCTCCTCCCATCAAAAGATGGAATGTGTTTCCTCCCCTTGAGTAGGGTGGGCTGAGACTGGCTTGACCAATAAAGTAGAGGGAATGATGCATGTAACCTCTGAGAAGCCTTTTAGCTTCCTTCTTGGCCTCTAGGAAAGCTCTTTTTGTTTGTTTGTTAGTTTGTTTTTTGAGAGAAACAGGAAGGGAGAGACGGGGAGGAGAGAGTGAGAAGCATCAACTTGTAGTTGCTTTGCATTAGTTGTTTATTGATTGCTTCTCATACGTGCCTTGACAGGGGTTGGGGGGATTGTTTCAAGATGAGCCAGCAACCTTCGGCTTCAAGCCAGCAATCTTTGGGCTCAAGCCAGTGACCTTGGGGTCATGTTAATGATCCTGTGCTCCAGCCAGGGACCCTGAGCTCAAGCTGGCAAGCCTGCACTCCAGCCTACCAGTCTGCGCTCTAATCGGTGAACTCAGGGTTTCAAACGGAGCCCTTAGCATCCCTGGCTGATTCTATATCCACTGTGCCACCACTGGCCAGGAGAAATGCTCTTATTCTTGAAGCCCTAAACCATCCTATAAGTACAACTATCCCGAGAGTGTCATGCTGAATAGGCCACAAGTAAATACTCTGGGAGATAATCCCATCTGAACCTGTCTTCCCAGGATTCCAGCCCGGGCGGCAAACATGTCGGTGAAGATGCTATCTGGGGGCTGAGTCCTCCAGCCATAGCTGCCCCAGTCCTCAGCTATTAGTCATCCCCTAATACCTCTGCTGTGTTCTTTCTGTATTTTGGACCCACGGAATCTCTTGAACATAATAAAACGGTAGATGTTTTATATCACTAAGTTTTGGGGTTGTTTGTTTACATAGTAAAAGGTAACCAAAACACCTCCTTCTCTTGTGTTAGTTGGATAGATGGCTAGCCAGTTAAAGGCTGTATTTCCTAGCCTCTTACTTGCAGGAGACTTATGTGGCCATAAGTCTTGCCTATGGAATGTGAGTGGAAACAATGCAATTTCCGAGCCATGTCAATAAAATGTTGTGCTTGTATACTTCTCCCTCTCCCACTTCTTGCTGGCTGAGACAGTGATAATTGAGCAGTTACCTAGAAGCCACACATATTGCAGTTGGCTGTCACAGATTAGATTCCCCAAGTAGCAGACTCAGCAGAATTTAGAGTTCAGAAAATTTATTAAGGAGTTCCCCAGGGGTCAATATCTAAAGGGAGGGGAAGAAAGCACAAGAGGACAGAAGGAAAAGCAGAGCTGCAATGCAGACCCAATGACAGCCTCTGCCAACCCCACAGATCAGGGGTCCCGAAACTGCGGCCCCCTGAGGCCATTTATCCGGCCCCTGCTGCACTTCCAGAAGCGGCACCTCTTTCATTGGTGGTCAGTGAGAGGAGCATAGTTCCCATTGAAATACTGGTCAGTTTGTTGATTTAAATTTACTTGTTCTTTATTTTAAATATTGTATTCCCGTTTTGTTTTTTTACTTTAAAATAAGATATGTGCAGTGTGCATAGGGATTTGTTCATAGGTTTTTTTTTATAGTCCAGCCCTCCAATGGTCTGAGGGACAGTGAACTGGCCCCCTGTGTAAAAAGTTTGGGGACCCCTGCCATAGATAGCTCAGGAGCTAAAACAGCCCTTCAGAATTGTCCCCCATCGGGTCTAGATGGCCTTTCTGCTCCCACATGGATCAGTCATTGGATATAGGTCACTCTGTCATATGCTTTTGTTAGGTTATAATTACATTGCATTAATTATCTATTATTGTATAACAAAATAACCCAAAACTTAGTGGCTAAAACCAGCATTTGCCTGACCTGTGGTGGTGCAGAGGATAGAGCGTCAACCTAGAAACGCTGAGGTCGCCAGTTCAAAACCCTGGGCTTGCCTGGTCAAGGCACATATGGGAGTTGATGCTTCCTGCTCCTCCCCCCTTCTCTCTCTCTCTCTCTCTCTCTCTCCCCTCTCTATAATGAATAAATAAAGTCTTTAAAAAATAAATAAATAAATAAATAAATAAAACCAGCATTTATCATCTTACAGTTTCTTTGTGTAAGGAATTCAGAAATGTATGTGGTTGCAGTTAAACTTTTGGCTGAGGCTTCAGTCATTTTAATTCAGTTGGGAACCAAAATATTTAGCTCACTCACACGGTTGTGGGTACCACAGGGGCCCTCTCCACAGGCTGCCTGAGTGTCCTCACAATGTGCTGGTGGTGATCTGAAAGGGAGAGAATCAGAGAAGCCCAGGAGAGAGGCCAGTCTTTTGAAACCTAATCTCAGCAGTGATATCCCTGAATGAAATCAGTAAGGCCAGCCCAGCCTCAAGGAGAGGAGATTACATAAAGGGGAATCCCAGCCGGCAGGATCGGGGGGCAGGCTCAGAGGCTGCCCACCAAGCAAAGCATACTCACAATTTTGTATCCCATTTTTCAGTTTTCATCCATGTTTTGTTATGTCCTTCATTTAAACATTTTTAAAAATTATGGAAGCCACAGCCTGACCAGGCGGTGGCGCAGTGGATAGAGTGTCGGACTAGGACGCAGAGGACCCAGGTATGAAACCCCGAGGTTGCCAGCTTGAGTGGGGGCTCATCTGGTTTGAGGAAAGGGTCACTTGGTCTGCTGTAGCCCCCTGGTCAAGGCACATATGAGAAAGCAATCAATGAGAAACTAAGGTGCCACAATGAAGAACTGATGCTTCTCATCTCTCTCCCTTCCCATCTGTCTGTCTGTATCTGTCCCTCTCTCTGTCACACACACAAAAAAAATTATGAAAGCCACATATTCTTGTAGAAACTTTCAAATGTCCACGTGATACAGGTGTAAAATCTTTTAAAAAAATATTATTCCAAAAAAAAATATATATATTATTCCTCATACTAACTGAAGAACCCATAAGTATCCACAATTAATTTTTAATCTTCTGGATACTTCACATACATACATACATACATACAAACGGATAGATACATATTATTGTATATTTAATATTCTTAATATATCTTGGAGCTTTCTTTATCACCATATAGAGATCCAGGTCATTCTTTTAAACACCTGCATATTTCATTTCATGATGAAACTAAAAATGTTAAGCAGTCCCCTATTGATATACTTCAAAAATTTTTATTTATCTGACATAAGATGCAATGTACACTCTTGGCCATGTTTTTGCAAATTCATTCTGGCGTATCTTTTTTTCTTTAATTCAGTAAGAGGAGGAGAGGCAGAGACAGACTCCCACCTGCGCCCCCACTGGGATCCTCCCAGCAAGCCCACTAGGGGCAACGTTCTGCCCATCTTAAGCCCTTGCTGTTGCAACCGGAGCTATCTTTTTCTTTTTTTTTTTTAGTGCCTGAGGTGGAGGCCATGGAGTCATCCTCAATGCCTGGGGCCAACTTGCTCCAACTGAGTCATGGTTGCAGAAGAAAAGAGAAAGAAGCAAGAAGGGGAGGGGTGTTGAAGCAGATGGGCACTTCTCCTGTGTACTTTGACAGGGAATCGAACCCGGGACTTCCACACACCGGGCTGATGCTCTACCACTACGCCAACTGGCCAGGGTTTTTTGTTTTTTATTTTTTTAGTGCACGCAAGAGAGATAGTGAGACGGAGACAGAGAGGGACAGATAAGGACAGATAGGGACAGGAAGGGAATAAGATGAGAAGCATCAATTCTTCGTTGTGTCACCTTAGTTGTTCATTGATTGCTTTCTCAATATGTACCCTAATGGAGGGGGGGGGGCCTCCAGCTGAGCCAGTGACCCCTTGCTCAAGCCAGCAACTTTTGGGTTCAAGGTATTGACCATGAGGGTCATGTCTATGATCCCACGCACAAGCCAGAAACCCCGCGCTCAAGCTGGTGAGCCCACACACAAACCTTATGAGCCCGCACTTAAAGCTGGCAATCTCAGGGTTTCCAACCTGGGTCCTCTGCGTCCCAGGCCCACACTGTATCCACTGCCCCACCACATGGTCAGGCCATTCTGGCATATCTTTAGAATAAATTTCTGGGAAGTGGAATTGCTGGTTCTAAAAAATACACTTAAAATTTTGATGAACATTGTAGTACATGAGTATGTCCGTTTCCTTAGATAACAGCTAACACTATTAGTAAATTTAAAAATTTTGTCAGGCCCAGTCATGGCCAACTCTGTATTATGTACATACCTGTATTAGATTGTTAGGACATTACTGTAATTGATGTTTACATACTTTTTATTACATGGTTAGCTTCTTGAGGGCACAAACTTAATCGCATTTCTCTTTGTAGTCCTAGTACTTAGTATCATATTTGACACACAGTAGCTACTCTGCAAATGTCTAATAAATTTCAGAGTTGAATTGAAGGCGGCTTTGAGAAGTCAGAAGGGCTGGTTCAAACCACAAAACCTGCCCCCAGGTTGCCCCTTATTCTCTCTGGCCTCCATTTCCACAATTATAAAATGCACATGTAATACTGGATTTTTTTCTAGTCCTTTTCAGTTCCAAAAGTATATGCTTCTAAGAAGGAAGTTTGGCCTGACCAGGCAGTGGTGCAGTGGATAGAGCGTTGGACTGGGATGTGGAAGACCCAGGTTGGAGACCCTGAGGTCGCCAGCTTGAGCGCGGGCTCATCTGCTTTGAGCAAAGCTCACCAGCTTGGACCCAATGTCGCTGGGTTAGCAGGGGTTACTCAGTCTGCTGAAGGCCCACGGTCAAAGCACATATGAGAAAGCAATCAATGAACTAAGGTGTCGCAACAAAAAACTGATGATTGATGCTTCTCATCTCTCTCTGTTCCTATCTGTCTGTCCCTCTCTCTGACTCTCTCTCTCTGTCCCTGTAAAAAAAAAAAAAGGAAGTTTGTTCATCTTACGATCTCGTTACATACCAAATTAAATATTATAAACTAATCACTAGCCTTAGACCATGCATTTGCTGTATTTTTCAATACCAAAATGTATTGTTTTTCAGTTTAAGTTATTTAAAAAATTTTATGATGTCAAAGATTTTGTAAATCAGTCATAGGTAAGTCAATCTTTAATCTTCAAAATTTTTTGGTGGTAAAAAAACGCAAGAAGCCCTGGCCGGTTGGCTCAGTGGTAGAGTGTTGGCCTGGCGTGCTGAAGTCCCGGGTTCGATTCCTGGCCAGGGCACACAGGAAAAGTGCCCATCTGCTTCTCCACCCCTCCCCCTCTCCTTCCTCTCTGTCTCTCTCTTCCCCTCCCGCAGCCGAGGGTCCATTGGAGCAAAGATGGCCCGGGCGCTGGGGATGGCTCCTTGGCCTCTGCCCCAGGCACTGGAGTGGCTCTGGTCGCGACAGAGCGACGCCCCGGAGGGGCAGAGCATCGCCCCCTGGTGGGCAGAGCATCGCCCCCTGGTGGGCGTGCCGGGTGAATCCCGGCCAGGCGCATGCGGGAGTCTGTCTGTCACTCCCCGTTTCTAGCTTCAGAAAAATATAACACCCCCCCCCCCCGCAAGAAAACACTTTAGCCTAATCAGGCTATGGCGCAATGGATAGGGCGACGGACTGGGATGCTAAGGACCCAGGTTCGAGACCCCGAGGTCGCCTGCTTCAGTGTGGGCTCATCTGGTTTGAGCAAAATCTCACCAGCTTGGACCCAAGGTTGCTGATTTGAGCAAGGAGTTACTTGGTCTGCTGAAGGCCCGGGTCAAGGCACATATGAGAAAGCAGTCAATGAACAACTAAGGTATCGCAATGCGCAATGAAAAACTAATGATTGATGCTTCTCATCTCTTTGTCCCTGTCTATCCCTCTCTCTGACTCTCTCTGTCTCTGTTAAAAAAAAAAAAAAAAAGTTAAAAAAAAAGAAAATACTTTAAACAAAAGGTATTTGTTTCTGAGATCCTTGTTTTCTTAAAATTGACCTCAAGTCTAGGCAAGTTTTTTCATTAACATTTTGGTTTCTTGGGCTAAATTAAATAAGCAAACTAATTAGAGTACTACATAATTATTAATATACTTAAAAATATTGGTTATTAAAATTGTTAGGGAAGGCCTGACCTGTGGTGGCGCAGTGGGATAAAGCGTTGACCTGGGTGTGCTGAGGTCGCCGGTTCAAAACCCTGGGCTTGCCTGGTCAAGGCACATACAGGAGTTGATGCTTCCAGCTCCTCCCCCCTTCTCTCTCTCTGTCTCTCCTCTCTCTCTCTCTGTCTCTCCCTCTCCTCCCTAAAATGAATTAAAAAAATAAAAAATAAATAAATAAAATTGTTAGGGAATTATCAACTATGTTCATCTTTTTATAAAATCTCACCATATATATATACATGCACAATTCTTTGTTCCAACATTTGTATTTTTTCATGTCTACTTATTTCCCAAAATTGAGTCAATCACAGACATAGAATTTAGCTGTGCTAAAATAGGATTAGCCTTATAAAATGCCCTAAAAACTAGTCTGTCATACTCATGTATAGCATTAATTTATGCATGAACCATAATTTTCACAGCCACACCAGGTCTTTCGTAATGGAACTGGAATTAAGTTTACTGGTGACATTTAAACAGTAGTCACAAATGACAATGTTAATATTTGAAAAGAACCTCTTAGCACTGCTTTGGTTGCTGAGCTCTTTAGTTCCTCTCTCCTTGGGAGCTTGAACAGTGATGGGGTAATTTGTTTGGGCAGTAGTAAGGGTGACAGCTAATATTAGCCAAAGCTTTATATTGGCAAAAGAATCCACCTGTCCACTTTTATGCACATTGATAGTTCTAAACCTCCTTCACTAAACTTCCTATTACTAGTATATAGTTTTCCCTCTTCTGATAGTACCATTTATACTTTTGTGCTTTCTTTTAAGGATTAGACTCTTAACAGACTCAATAAATCTTACTTTGGTAAAAATTCCATCAAAATAAGCAGAATTCTGCATAATTAATTTTTACAGCCTTGGTGGATGCTCTGTAGTAACAGTATTTCATTGACTGGGTTGACCCTTGGACAAGTTATTTAGTTACTTTGAGCTTTAATAAAGGAAGGCTCTCCTTGAAAAAATACAACCTGGAGATTATATTAGGCATGACTTTCCCTTATAATTTATCAAACTGAGTTTATATCAGAAAAGCAGAAAATAAAATTATAAAACAAAAGGATTCTGAACATGAATCTTGAAAATATTTAATACAGCTTTAGATTATCTTCTAAATTAACTATAAAATTTGTACTTCCTTTTCTGACAAAAATTATGAAAGCTACTAGTTTATCTTCTATCATTGGAATAACTTCTTTAACATAACACTATTCATGGTGCTAATATAATGGATATGAAACATTAGTGAATACCTACATTATATATCTCAAGACCTCCCTCATTTCCAAGGGTGTGCATGTGTGTCATCTATTATACAAAGAAAAATGTCACATAACCACCATGACATTATATAAACAGGTTCAAGAGAATACAGAAAAATGTTACCCATTAAGTTCAATACTAATTTTTAGAAGTAATAACCTATCGACTATATATAAATGGCAGGGAATTATGTGTAGCAGTTAAGAACAATGAATTTTAGAGTCAGAGAGAATAGGTTGAGTCTGACTTTTTTGCTGTGGCCTTGGACAAGCTACCTAATAGCCCTGGCTTCAGTTTCTTCATCAGTAAAATGAGATAATGCTACCCCATAGGGCTGGAGCAAGGACAAAACAATATAATACATGTAAAATCAGAGTGCTTATACTTAGTAATAGAAAAAGTTGAATAATCATTAGCTATCATTATTATAATTTTCCAAGATAAATTATGTGATATATTTTTTCTATGTACTCAGCCTGACAGAATGTGTAAATCTTTACTTCAGCACTAGAAAAGAGGGCCCTAATAGAAGCTCTGCTTATTTCATCATTTACAAACATAAATTATCTATAAACATAAACAAAAATTCCTATTTTATGGATTTTCTTTGTATTCATCACAAAGATTATCAATGCTTTTACATGAAAGAGCAGCTGTATACATATTTATTAAAGTATTTTATGTTTACACACAATACATAAATGTTTTTAGAACATCAAAGTTATTTGATGATTATAATATTGTGTTTAAATAAGCATGGAAGAACCTTAAATATTACATCATTCCGATTATTTTTAAAGAGAGAAACCTCTCAGAGATCACTCCAACATAACTGTTCATTATGTACTTGTAGCCAAACTGGGTTCCTAACAGACGTTTCAGCATATGGATGGCTCCTCGACCGCCTGAGCACCCTCTGTGACAGCTTTTACACATTTGGCCATAGTCTGTGAGGCTCTGCTAATTGAATCTGAAAGATATTGAGAAAAGGTACATTTAGATAATACAACTTTAAAAAAACACATAGTAAAACTTTCTTGTTTCACATATTTAGGAACACAATAAAGGCTATATGAAACTATGAAATTATATGTACAATAAATTTTGTGAGATCAACACGTCAGAAGGTAAGCCCTTATTAGCTAAATGCTTTTAATAAGTACGCCTAGGTATGATTAAATAATTATATATAACCAAACAATAGACCAGTATGCAACCATTACACATATTATCAAAAAGTATTAAAAACATAGGAAAGCCTGACCAGGCGATGGCACAGTGGATAGAGCATAGGACTGGGATGCAGAGGACCCAGGCTCGAGACCCCGAGGTCCTCAGCTTGAGTGCGGACTCATCTGGTTTGAGCAAAGCTCACCAGCTGGGACCCAAGGTTGCTGGCTTGAGCAAGGGGTTACTCGGTCTGCTGAAGGCCCATGGTCAAGGCACATATGAGAAAGCAATCAATGAACAACTAAGGTGTCGCAAGGCTCAACGAAAAACTAATGATTGATGCTTCTCATCTCTCTCTGTTCCTGTCTGTCTGTCCCTATCTATCCCTCTCTCTGACTCGCTGTCTCTGTAAAATAAATAAATAAATAAATAAATAAATAAATTTTTAAAAAAAGGAAAAATATGTACATACTGTAATTGGAAAAAGGTCACAAAACAAAGTGTGTTAAAATCTAATTAACTGTACATTATGGATGGATTTCATGATATGTGATTTATACTTCAATAGCTGTCAAAAAACCCAGAGTAACAGAATAATCTCAGGGTTTTTTGGTGTTTTGTTTTGTGTTGAAGAGAGAGACAGGAAGGAAGAGAGAAGCATCAACTCGTAGTTGCCCTTTAGTCATTCATTGATTGCTTCTCATACATGCCTTGATGGGCGGCTCCAGTTGAACTAGTAACCCCTTCTTCAAGCCAGCAACCTTGGATTCAAGCTAGTGATCATGGGATCATTTCAACAATTCCCTGCTAAAGCCGGTGACCCCACATTCAAGCTGGTGAGTCTGCACTCATGCCAGTGCCTTGGGGTGTCAAACCAGGGACCTCAGTACGCCAGGTCAACACTCTGTCTACTGAGCCACCACTGGTCAGGGTGAATAATCTGTTTTTGTTAAAATAAATAATAGGCCCTGGCTGGGTGGCTCGGTTGGCTGCAGCAACATTCCAATATGCCAAGGCTGTGGGTTCAATCCCTGGTCAGGGCACATACAAGGGTCAATCAATGAATACACAAATAAGTGGGACAAGAAGTTGATGTTTCCTTCTCTCTCTCCCTTCTTCTCTCTAAAAACAATTTTTTAAAAAAGTTTAAATACATATGTATATATCCCTGAATGATTAACCAAGATGGTATAAATAAATATAGTTATTTCTGGGTAGTGGGATTATAGTGAGTTTTCCTTGCTATTTTTAGTTTAGTTATATATTCTACAATGAACTTTCATAAAATAGCTAAAAATCCTATTAAAAATAATAATATGGCCCTGGCCGGTTGGCTCAGCAGTAGAGTGTCAGCCTGGTGTGTAGGAGTCCCGGGTTCGATTCCCGGCCAGGGCACACAGGAGAAGCGCCCATCTGCTTCTCCACCCCTCCCCCTCTCCTTCCTTTCTGTCTCTCTCTTCCCCTCCCGCAGCCGAGGCCACTGGAGTAAAGATGGCCCGGGCGCTGGGGATGGCTCTGTGGCCTCTGCCTCAGGCGCTAGAATGGCTCTGGATGCAACAGAGCGATGCCCTAGAGGGGCAGAGCATCGCCCCCTGGTGGGCATGCCGGGTGGATCCCGGTCGGGCGCATGCGGGAGTCTGTCTGACTGCCTCCCCCATTTCCAGCTTCGGAAGAATGGGAAAAAAAAAAATCTTAAAATTTCTAAAAATCATCTACCAACTATCTCATAACCTAGATGTTATATCAAGTATTTTAAGATCTGCAGTAAACATGTTTCAGTTGGTCTGCATGCCTTAAAAACATTCCTAACTATTTACATCAGAAGCACCATTTAACATGTTTTACCACTAAGTGTTTTGATTCTTCTACTGTATTTTTCAGGAAACCTTTCACAGAAAAAGTCACCTAAATTGCTACATAGTGACTTTTACATACAATATTAAAATTTTATATTTTAAAATCTATTAACTTTTGTTGAATTTTCAAACTCTGCTCGCATTTCAGAAAAAGAAGTTATAGTAAAATCAGAAATTTAAAATTTTTTTCAAAAATTAAAAATATCAAATACTACCACAAACAGGTTGAAATGCTAAATTAGGTGACCTTATTCCTTACAGCAGTTCATACTCAGCAGTCATGTTGACAATCGCATACCTGTCATGTAGAAGTCTTTGATTGTCAGCTGGGGTGGAACAAGGGGATCAGCAAGAAGTTGCTGGTTCACCAGCTGCAAAAGAGGAGTAAGAGGCTCACTAAAAGTATTAAAAACTACTACTGTTACACTAACGGATAAACTATTATGAAAACTGCATACCTTGGAAAGCTCAATTGCTTGCTGGAAATAATTAGCTCCTTCAACATCATCATATCGAACAAGATTAGGAGAGACTTCTTCCAATCTCTTCCTTACTTGATCCAGAGTATCATATGGAAGAGTTATACCTGCAATCTATAACATATCCGGTCCCAAAAATTGACAAAGAGCTTTAATACTTAAAATTTTCAAATAATACAGGTGTGCACAACAGTAGGTTTACAATTGTGTGTATGAAAAATAATACAGCCTGACCAGGGAGTGCGCAGTGGATAGAGCGTCGGACTGGGATGCGGAGGACCCAAGTTTGAAACCCCAAAGTCACCAGCTTGAGCGCGAGCTCATCTGGTTTGAGCAAGGCTCACCAGCTTGAGCCCAAGGTTGCTGGCTTAAGGGGTCACTTGGTCTGCTGTGTCCCCCCGGTCAAGGCACATATAAGAAAGCAATCAATGAACAGCTAAGGTGCCGCAACAAAGAATTGATGCTTCTCATCTCTCTCCCTTCCTGTCTGTCCCTATCTGTCCCTCTCTGTCCCTCTCTGTCTGTGTCACAAAAAAATCCCCCCAAAACCAGTAATTAATAAATAATACAAAAATAAACTCTGTTCTTTACTCACAGCTGTAAACTTACTTTTGCTCATCCTTATATGTATTTGCAACTATGGTAAATAAAGCAGTATGAATGAAAAATCCACTGGTATCCATTATTGTGTATAATAAGCAAGTGGTTAAGTGGAGAACACAACTGTCAAAAATTTTAATTCATAAACAGCTGTCAGGACATTGGTAACTTATTTTTAGAAAACAGACTGATTATGAAATAAATGATTAGAGATAATGCTATGCCAAACTTGAATGCTTCTGCTAACCTGTTATTGATCATATACCAAGTTTCCAGACAACCTCCTAGATCTCATGATTCTTTTTACAGTAAAGAGTTAAAATATCAAAAGATTAAAATTAAAACACTAATGTCAAATCCCCATTTTTAAACACACTTTTTCTATACAGATTATTCAAATCATCTTTGCGTTTCAGACTTGTACCTTCCTTGACCTTTGAAAACCATTCTGACAAGCTAACATGTCAAACATCCCGTTAATCGCGTAACCAAGAACAAATACCTCTGAGAGGGCTCTTATAATTTTCCAGTCTTCTCTTGCCAAGCCGGGAGGTGTCACGGCTACTTTAGTCTGCTGAGCTCGACCCTCAGTATTGACGTAGGTAGCAGACTTCTCTGTGTAAGCAGCGCCTGGGAGAATAACATCAGCTATCGGAGCTCCGACATCACCATGATGTCCTGTGAAAAGATGGAAAAAAGCAAACCACACTTTAGTAAAAAATTGTTAGGTACTATTATATGAACATAGTATATATCCTTTTTAAATATCATTTTTTAAATTATAAAAGTGCTTTAAAAATTTAAACAAATAGTACTGAAGTATTGGATTAAAAACTAAAGCCCACTTTGCCAACAATTCAACTTCCTTCCAAAAGAAAATTACTGTTAAGCATTTAATATGTATCTTCCCAGATTATTGTGTCCCAATACACAAATATGTGTCACACACACACACATATATAATGGGCAACTAGATGTTATTATTTCTCTTAATTACAAAGTGGAAATGCTCAAATGAACACTAGTGAAATTTTGTAGAGAAGACAGAAATGATGGAGGAACAGAAAGTAAGACAGTAATAATAATGGAAAGGGTTTATAAAGAAAATTATAAAAAATAGTATACTGACTTACTCATTAATAGTTTAACAAGACTATTGGGAATAAAAGAGACGAGTAAAATGAGAGAAAGTTATAGAACAACATATAAAGTTCGATCTCATTTGTGTACGCTTGTACATGCATATGAAAATGAACAAAACATGCATATCAAAACCATCCACCATTGTCTCTGGATAGGACTAGAAATAGAATGAGTTTATGCATTTTGGCTTAACTTTATCAAACCAAAGATACAAACTCTTATATAATGCTTTTTTGTGCCATGAAAAGTCTATTATAAATTTCTGGCATTCATGTGTAAAATAAAGTACAAAGCTATATAATACTTTTCTCTGTAAAATATCCAGGAGAAATCCAGACTCTATTTATTCCAGGGAAATTTAATTATATTTAAAATGAGTAAGAGTTCAAGGAAATGAGTCAAACATAAAAAACCCAAGGAGTTCTGCTAAATATAATTCATTAAAATCCTGTAATACAGGACTCATGATTTTTTTTTTAATTTATTTTTTTATTTTTATTTTTTTTTAAATTCATTATAGAGAGGAGAGAGAAGGGGAGAGAGAGAGACAGAGAGGGAGAGAGAGAGGAGAGAGAGAAGGGGGGAGGAGCTGGAAGCATCAACTCCCATATGTGCCTTGACCAGGCAAGCCCAGGGTTTCGAACCGGCAACCTCAGCATTTCCAGGTCGACGCTTTATCCACTGCGCCACCACAGGTCAGGCCAGGACTCATGATTTTTAACTTTTTACACTATTTCTTTGAAAAAATAAAATTTAATGTTATTTTCATTATATTTAAAAAAACCCATAATTTTACCACTCCTGTTACTTGGAACATTTAGATTTCTTCTAACTCTGTTATTAAATATTATCAAGTAATAATTCTTAATAACAATGTCAACTATGTAACAAATAAAACCTATAACTTGGTTTTAAAAAATATTGGGAGAGTGTGTGTAGGAAACTCCTGAATGGAAAATATTCAATCCACTAAATATATTGCTGTACAGTGTCTAATATACACAGTGTACTATTCTCTTCTGTTTCTGGTGTCACAGATGCTCCTTACCTTGATAAATAATGAAACAATCCTTTGGCAAATCCTGTCGAGTGATACAACCACCATCTGCTCCCAGGAGAAATAGCACTTTGGGAGGGTTCTTTCGAATTGCTTCCACCCCAGGTTTATAGCCAAGGTCTAAAGCAGCTACTTGACTTGCAATCCTGTGAAATTAGGGATTTTTAGCTATACGCAGTGTTTTTACTATAAAAAAATTAAATGTGAGCCCTGGCCAGAGAGCTCAGTTGGTTGGAGTGTTGTCCTGACACACCAGGGTTGCAGGAACATGCAAGAATCAAATAATAGGTGCACAGATAGATGGGACAACAATTGACATTTCTCTCTCTATAATCAATACAAATAAAAATTTAAAATAATTAAATGTGATGCCCAGTATCTTTTCTATTCAAAGCTGTCAAAAACCTTCCCTTTACTTTTTACCCATTTAAAACAGATGTTAAAGCCAGAAACAGCAGTCCTTTACTATTTTAAGAATGGCAAACAAAGAAACAAGACATTGTCTTTCTTCATTAGATATTTAGTTAAACAATTCTGGAAACTTTCTGCCAATTGCAATTGTTTTAAGTTGATGCTTACTCAATATGGTCAAGTCATAAAACACATGATAAGCCTAACTAGGCGGTGGCGCAGTGAATAGAGCGTCGGACTGGGATGTGGAGGACCCAGGTTCGAGACCCCAAGGTCACCAGCTTGAGCGCGGGCTCATCGGGTTTGAGCAAAAAAATAAAACGCTCACCAGCTTGGACCCAAGGTTGCTGGCTTGAGCAAGGGGTTACTCAGTCTGCTGTAGCCCCCCGGTCCAGGCACAAATGAGAAAGCAATCAATGAAGAACTAAAGTGACACATTGAAAAACTGATGATTGATGCTTCTCATCTCTCTCTGTTCCTGTCTGTCTGTCCCTATCTATCCCTCTCTCTCTCTCTCTGTCTCTGTAAAAAAACAACAACAACAAAAAAAACACATGATAAGCCAAATAGTCAATTACAGAAAAATCAGGTGATTTAAAAAACAAAAGGGGTAAATTTAAACACAACTCATAAAACTGTAATTCAGAGAAAACTATAATTAATACAATAGTGTAGGTCTTTATGAAAAAAAAAATTTGTTTCTGGGCACTGAGGATGGCTCTATGGCCTCTGCCTCAGGCGCTAGAATGGCTCTGGACGCAACAGAGCGACGCCCCGGATGGGCAGAGCATCGCCCCCTGGTGGGCGTGCCGGATGGATCCGGTTGGGCGCATGCGGGAGTCTGTCTGCCTCCCTATTTCCAACTTCAGAAAAACACACACACAAAAAAAATGAAGAGGTCTGGAATAATTATACTTTAAATAATTGGGAGTCTTTGGCCTAGTTTCCCATTGCTAACTTTCTTTCTAGAAATAGTAGCCATTTTGAGGCTTTACATGTGTTGTCTACAAGACATTCATTTTAGCTTGAAAGACACACAGACTAAAAGTAAGAGATGGAAAAAGATACTTCTTGAAAATGGAAACAAACAAGCAAGCAAAAAAAGCTGGGATAGCAATATTTACACCAGACAAAATAGACTTTAAAATATATGCTATAACAAGAGATAAAAAAGGACGACTTACTATGTAGAAGGCTAACTGACTGGTCTTTTACATATTTATTAAGGGAGAGGGCAGATCAAACTAACTCCCACTACATGCTTCTGCTCTGTCAAACTCTCTGATGGAGCAACATCAAAAAAATACTTAAGGCCCTGGACGGTTGGCTCAGTGGTAGAGCATTGGGCCAGCTTGTGGAAGTCCTGGGTTCGATTCCTGGCCAGGGCACACAGGAGAAGCGCCCATCTGTTTCTCTCCCCTCCCCCTTCTCCTTCCTATCTCTCTCTTCCCCTCCTGTAGCCAAGGCTCCACTGGAGCAAAGTTGGCCTCAGGCACTGAGGATGGCTCCATGGGCTCCACCTCAGGCGCTAGAATGGCTCCAATCATAACGAAGCAACGGCCCAGATGGGCAGAGCATTACCCCCTGGTGGGCATGCCGGGTGGATCCTGGTCAGCACATGCAGGAGTCTGTCTGACTGCCTCCCTACTTCTCACTTCAGAAAAATACAAAAAAACACACAAAAAAACAACTTAACAAAAGAAGTGCAAGATTTGTATAACAAAAAGTACAAAACAATTTTGAAACATTAAATGGAAGACATCCTATTTTTATGGATTAGAAGATGTAACACTGTTAAGATGGTGATACTTCCCAAACTGTTCTCTAGATTCAAAGCAATCCCTATTAAAAATAATAGTGGGAATCCTTTGAGGAAACTTACCAGTTGATCCTAAAATTCATATGTAATACAAAAGACCCAGAATAACCAAACTTATCTTAAAAATAAAAAGCTGGCCCTGGCTGGTTGGCTCAGTGGTAGAGCGTTGGCCTGGCATACAGAAGTCCCGGGTTTGATTCCCGGCCAGAAGCACCCATCTGCTTCTCCACCCCTCCCCCTCTCCTTCCTCTCTGTGTCTCTCTTCCCCTCCGGCGGCCAAGGCTCCATTGGAGCGAAGATGGCCCGGGCACTGGGGATGGCTCCTTGGCCTCTGCCCCAGGCGCTAGAGTGGCTCTGGTCACCACAGAGCGACGCCCCGAGGGGCAGAGCATAACCCCCTGGTGGACAGAGCGTCGCCCCCTGGTGGGCGTGCCGGGTGGATCCCGGTCGGGTGCATGCAGGAGTCTGTCTGTCTCTCCCTGTTTCCAGCTTCAGAAAAATACAATAAATAAATAAATAAATAAATAAAAATAAAAAGCTGAAGGACTCATAGCTCCCCTCTCATCTCCTCTCCTGCCATGTATATAATAATTTTTTTCTTAATTTCCCTCATTCTAAGCCTTGAGTCTCTCTTTCTCTCTCTCAAAGATCCAGGCAGAGACTCACACTCACTTATAACAGAGCCCACCTCGTCTTGGAAAACAAACTGAGGAAATAAGTCGAAGTTTGCCTCTGGGAGAATGATTAGTACACAATAAAACTACAGGGCCAATTAACAGAATCTCTAAGAATTTGGTCCTGGACAGACAGCTCAGTTCTAAGAGCGTCATTCCCATATGCCAAGGTTGTGGATTCAATCCCTTGTCAGGGCACATATAAAAATCAACCAATGAATGCATAAATAAGTGGAACAACAAATCAATGTTTCTCTCTCTCCCTTCCTCTCTCTAAAATCAATCTTTTTTTAGTGAGAGAGAGAGAGAGAGAGAGAGAGAGAAGGGAAGGGAATGAAGACTAATGAGAAGCCTCAACTTGTAGTTGCATCACTTTAGTTGTTCAGTGACCTTGGGCTTCAAGCCAGTGACCTTTGGGCTCAAGCAAATGACCATGGGATCATTTCAATGATTCCATGCTCAAGCTGGCAACCCTGTGCTCAAGCTGGATGACCTCAGGGTCTCGAACCTGGGATCTCAGCATCACAGGTCGACATTCTATCCACTGTACCACCACCAGTCAGGAACTTAAAAGAAATTTTAAGTTTTCCAAGAATTAGAAAATGTACTTTACTCTGATATAGACTTACAACTTACTACAAGAAATAAAACGTTTTAAATTATGTTTTATGTTCTCAACAAGCATTAAAAGCTACATCCTCGACCTGGAAATGCTGAGGTCGCCGGTTCGAAACCCTGGGCTTGCCTGGTCAAGGCACATATGGGAGTTGATGCTTCCAGCTCCTCCCCACTTCTCTGTCTCTGTCTCTCCTCTCTCTGTCTGTCTCTCCCTCTCCTCTCTAAAATGAATAAATAAAAAAAAACACAAAAAAAAACAGGACCTTTTCTAAAAAAAAAAAAAAAAAAAGCTACATCCTAATAAACCTCAGCAAGTTTTCATTAAAAAGGTATCTTGCCCTGGATGGTCAGCTCAGTTGGTTAGTGCATCATCCCAGTGTGCAAGATTGTGGGTTCTATCCCTGGTCAGGGCACATATAAACATCAACCAATGAATACATAAATAAGTGAACAAATTGATGTTTCTCTCACTCTCACCCTTCCTCTCTCTCTTAAAAACACAAACTCAATCAATAAATTAAAATATTTAATTTAAAAAATAAAGAGGATATCTTGTGGTAAGAATAAAATAAATAAAACAATAAGGTTAATAAATTTAAAAAATAACAACAGTGAACAGTGTCAGTGCTCTGCAAAATGAAAACTCACAAAATGACAGAAGATAATTTAAGGAATTTTCTCTAAACACATGGAAAAAAAGCAGTGAGAAAAATTATGAAATTAAAAGTCAAAAGTCTGAAGGGGCAACCAATGCACAACAAACAGAAACTTCTGAATGAGAGCCCACAATAATGCAAAGTAATCCAGTTAAGGGGTTTCTGAACTTAAAAGATAAAAAAAAAATGTTTCAATTTGAAAAAGGGTATCAATGATATTTCCAGGCAAAGGTAATGACAAATGAGTGTGACTCTGTTATGTCCTAGGACAGGGGTCAGGAACCTTTTTGGCTGAGAGAGCCATGAACGCCACATATTTTTTATTTTTTTTCATTTTTCTGAAGCTGGAAACAGGGAGAGACAGTCAGACAGACTCCCGCATGCGCCTGACCGGGATCCACCCGGCACGCCCACCATGGGGCGATGCTCTGCCCACCAGGGGGCGATGCTCTGCCCCTCTGGGGCGTCGCCATGTTGCGACCAGAGCCACTCTAGCGCCTGAGGCAGAGGCCACAGAGCCATCCCCAGCGCCCGGGCCATCTTTGCTCCAATGGAGCCTTAGCTGCGGGAGGGGAAGAGAGAGACAGAGAGGAAAGCGCGGCGGAGGGGTGGAGAAGCAAATGGGCGCTTCTCCTGTGTGCCCTGGCCGGGAATCGAACCCGGGTCCTCCGCACGCTAGGCTGACGCTCTACTGCTGAGCCAACCAGCCAGGGCGCCACATATTTTAAAATGTAATTTTTGTGAGAGCCATACAACGACCCATGTACATTACGCATTATTCAATAAAAATTTTGTGCTGTCCCAGAGGACAGCTGTGATTGGCTCCAGTCACCTGCAACCATGCACATGAGCGGCAGGAAATGAACGGATTGTACATGAAAATGTTTTATATTTTAACGTTATTTTTTTTATTAAAGATTTGTCTACGAGCCAGATGCAGCCATCAAAAGAGTCACATCTGGCTCATGAGCCATAGGTTCCCGACCCATGTCCTAGGAGAATGTTTTTTTTGGTCAGAGACAGAGTCAGAGAGAGGGACAGACAGGAAGGGAGAGAGATGAGAAGCATCAATTCATTGCGGCTCCCTAGTTCAGTGGTTCTAAAAGTGTGCACCCTAGAAGATTTTCAGGTGCGCCCTATGGTATTCCAGAGAAATATGTGCCTGTTGGGGACCAAAAACCAACAGAGTTTTTGGAGTTTAGATTTTTGGGGGACAGAGGTGTGGGAAATTGGCTGTAAGCTGACAGCTGACAGTCTGCCCAACCTCCCCATCTCACTTGCCTGATAAGGCTGCAAAAGACTGTTAAACTGTGGTGCTGGATTGTTTACACTACCCCCATGTTCCCCGGAAAGCAAGTTTCTTCTATCCTTTGTTTGGTGTAAAGTTAAGATTTGCTAATGGCCTCACTTTGCCCTATAATAAAACAAGATGTGGTTTTTGGGTGTGCTTTGTTCTTGCCAGCAGCAGTTACAAGGCCCTCCCGACCCCATATTTTCTTAATTCTGCCTATTTTCTTAATTCCACAACATTCCCACTCATGACCTGGGATTACTAGCTATGCTGGTTCGCGGCATGTACCCAGATATAAAAATAAATATAGTGCCTGACCAGGTGGTGGCGCAGTGGATAGAGCGTCAGACTGGGATGCAGAAGACCCAGGTTCGAGACCCCGAGGTCGCCAGCTTGAGCGTGGGCTCATTTGGTTTCTGCTAAAGCTCACCAGCTTGGACCGAAAGTTGCTGGCTCAAGCAAGGGGTTACTCGGTCTGCTGAAGGCCCACGGTCAAGGCACATATGAGAAAGCAATTAATGAACAACTAAGGTGTCACAATGAAAAACTGATGATTGATGCTTCTCATCTCTCTCCGTTCCTGTCTGTCTGTCCCTATCTATCCCTCTCTCTGACTCTCTGTCTCTGTAAAAAATAAAAATTTAACATTAACAGAAGAAGAAGAACTGGCAGCTATATCCACTGATTGTGGATTGATGATTAAACATAAGGAATTGTGCCTTGAAGCGTTCTGGATTTCTATAAAAGAAGAATATGTGGCAATATCTAAAAAAGCTTTGAACATTTTATTACAATTTTCAACATCCTATTTATGTGAATTAGGATTTTCTGTCCTCAACACAATTAAGAGTAAAAAGAGAGGAATTCTTCAATGTATTGACGAGGAAATGAGAGTTTGCCTTTCAAATATATGCCCAAACATTGAAGAAATTGCTAGGATACATCAGGCTCATGTTTCTCATAAACACAAGAATGAAAAAAACTTAACACATTTGCGCCGGGACCTGCCAAATTGACTAAATCTTACTAAAAATGTATGTGTGTGTGTGTGTGTATATATATATATATATATATATATATATAAAATATAACTTTTTTGTCGTTTTTTAAAATTTTTTAATCCCTTTTTTACAAATTCTAAGAAGCATAACTCAAAAAAGTAACATAAAAATGTTTTTTAATGTCAGAATAAATTTAATTTTGTCATATTTATTTTGTTTAATTACCATAAAAGCATGACTGGACTTTATATTTATTTTCTTTAATATTTGACTTAATTATTATAACATATTTCTCAGAAATTTGTACATAGTACACCTACAATTATTTGTAGGATTTTAAATGTGCCCCAACTTCAAAAAGTTTGAGAACCACTGCCCTAGTTGTTCATTGATTGCTTTCTCATATGTGCCTAGACCGGGGGCTACAGCAGAGCAAGTGCCTCCTTGCTCAAGCCAGCAACCCTGGGCTCAAGCCAGCGACCATGGGGTCATGTCTATGATCCCATGCTCAAGCCAATGACCCTGTGCTCAAGCTGGGTGAGCCCATGTTCAAGCCAGCAACCTCAGGATTTCAAACCTGGGTCTTCTGTCTAAAGTTCAATGCGCTATATCCACTGTGCCACCACCTGGTCAGGCCTAGGAGAGTATTTTTAACATAAAAAATAAGAAACCCAGCCTGGCTTGTGGTAGCACAGTGGACAGAGTATCAACATGGAACACTGAGAATGTTGGTTCAAAGTCCTGGGCTTGCATGGTCAAGGCACATATGACAAGCAATGAATGAACAACTAAAGTGAAGCAACTATGAGTTGATTCCTCTCGTCATCCCCCACCCTCTTCTTTCTGTAAAAATCAATAAATAGAATTCTAAAAAAAAAAAAAAAAAAGAAAGAAAAGAAATCCAAAGGGTAGGCAGGGAGATAGACACATATGCATGTATAAAATCAGGTTATCATTAGAGACAAACTCAGACTAGCTGAGAGTCTCTCTAAACATAAAATGAAATAATGGGTGAAAAATACTGAGTATTAAACAAAAAAAAGATTGTGATCTTTGTACCTAGCCAAGTGGTCATTTCTGAGAAGAAACCAGAAAAACATGTTAGATATTCAGGAATTAAAAGTAAGAAAGTTGCCTGACCGGGCAGCGGCACAGTGGATAGAGCGTCAGACTGGGATGCCGAGGACTCAGGTTCGAGACCCCGAGGTTGCCGGCTTGAGCGCAGGCTCATCTGGCTTGAGCAAAAAGCTTACCAGCTTGGACCCAAGGTCACTGGCTCGAGCAAGGGGTTACTTGGTCTGCTGAAGGCCCACGGTCAAGGCACATATGAGAAAGCAATCAATGAACAACTAAGGTGTCGCAACAAAAAACTGATGATTGATGCTTCTCATCTCTCTCTGTTCCTCTCTGTCTGTCCCTCTCTCTCTCTCTGTCATTGTAAAAAAAAAAAAAAAAAAAAAAGTAAAGTTATTAATGTAGTACTCATTCAGAAAAAAGAAACAGCCATATGAATAAAGACATGGATGCAAAAGTGAATTAAAAACAAGAAGAAAGTAAAAACTGTGGCTAGGAAGGATCTAGAGGTGGTCAATGAAAATTATTTCTTTGTAAAAATATAAAGTTTAAAAAATATTTATATGATGATCTATGATGCTAAATAAAATCAATAAAAAGAAATATTAACACTGAATGAATGTTTAAGAATGAATGTGGCCCTGGCCGGTTGGCTCAATGGTAGAGCATCAGCCTGGTGTGCAGAAGTCCCAGGTTTGATTCCCGGCCAGGGCACACAGGAGAAGCGCCCATCTGCTTCTCCACCCCTCCCCCTCTCCTTCCTCTCTGTCTCTCTCTTCCCCTCCTGCAGCCGAGGCTCCATTGGAGCAAAGATGGCCCGGGCGCTGGGGATGGCTCCTTGGCCTCTACCCCAGGCACTAGAGTGGCTCTGGTCGCAACAGAGCGATGCCCCGGAGGGGCAGAGCATCGCCCCCTGGTGGGCGTGCCGGGTGGATCCCGGTCGGGCGCATGCAGGAGTCCGTCTGACTGTCTCTCCCCGTTTCTAGCTTCAGAAAAATACAAAAAAAAAAAAAAAAAAGAATGAATGTGAACACTTTTATTTATTTATTTATTTTTCCATTTTTTCATTTTTCTGAAGCTGGAAACGGGGAGAGACAGTCAGACGGACTCCCGCATGCACCCGACCGGGATCCACCCGGCACGCCCACCAGGGGCGACGCTCTGCCCACCAGGGGGCGATGCTCTGCCCATCCTGGGCGTCGCCATGTTGCGACCAGAGCCACTCTAGCGCCTGAGGCAGAGGCCACAGAGCCATCCCCAGCGCCCGGGCCATCTCCGCTCCAATGGAGCCCCAGCTGCGGGAGGGGAAGAGAGAGACAGAGAGGAAAGCGCGGCGGAGGGGTGGAGAAGCAAATGGGCGCCTCTCCCATGTGCCCTGGCCGGGAATCGAACCCGGGTCCTCCACACGCTAGGCCGACGCTCTACTGCTGAGCCAACCGACCAGGGCCTGAACACTTTTAAATGTAAAAATGTTTGCTTGTTTTACTTAAAAAATTGTTTAGCCCCAATCCTTAAAAAAATAGAAGAATATGAAATAAATACTTAAGATAGAAAGGATTATGTGGCATGGGAAAACTCATTCACTAATACACAATGGTACAACCTCTCTAAAACAAGTTGGAAATATGCAGTAAGAACCTCAAATGGCCTGACCAGGCAGTGGCGCAATGGAGAATGTCAGACCAGGACACAGAGGACCCAAGTTAGAAACCCCGAGGTCACCGGCTTGAGTGCGGGCTCACCAGCTTGAGCCTGAGATTGTAGACATGGCCCTACCGTCTCTGGCTTGAAGCCCAAGGTTGCTGGCTTGAGCAAGGGGTCACTGGCTTGGCTGGAGCCCCCCAGTCGAGCCATATATGAAAAACCAATCAAAGAACAACTAAAGTGTTGCAACAATGAGTTGATGTTTCTCATCTCTCTACCTTCCTATCTCTTGCTAAGAAAAAAAAAATGTACACAGGAAATAAAAAACCAGACAAAAGTGCACAAAAATAGCAATAGTAATTATCTACAGATAGTGGAATAATTTTTATTTCATACACTTTCTTCTCTTGAACTTTCTTAAAATAAACTTGCATTATTGATACAGACAACACAAAACCACTTCAGGTATCCTCTCAGGTTAGCTTTTCATCACATAATCAAAGACTTGTTTCCACTTTTGACACGTTATACTGATATAGATTTTCAAGATTTTCTCAGCGTTTAATGCTATTTTGGATATTTTTAATATTATTTATTATCTTGGGTTTTTCTCACAAAGGAAATAAAGGTTTCTATTTCACATCCACTACTGAGATAACGTTATTAAATATTAAGCTGTTTGTAAATCTAAGTGTGACAATGTAATACACATATACACAAAATTACTTGACTTTTATATTATATCAAACAATACTCAACATACCTATGAAGGATATTCATAACTTTCCAGTCACCAGCAACACCACTACTCGTCCGAATCTTTTGAGCAATGGTGGAAACAGCTGCAAGAATTGCTGCCCCATCATTTCTTTGGAGTGCAGAACTGCCTAAAACCACCATAGGTTTTTTAGCTTCCTTTAGGACCTATAGAAAATAAAAATAAACAACCTTTTGATTAAAAAAACATGAAAACTAAACAAACCAAATTTGCATTTACAATATGTTGTCTGCAAATTTTAGTCAGTCAACACATGGGCATACATACAGCCACATTGAATCGAAACATCTTGCCAATGTTACATGGGATGCTTAAATAAGTTCCAGATAAAACAGATTTTCTTAAAAGTAAAGCACTGGGAATCAAAATCCTAGCTGAATACCCTTTGGGCAGAAAAACTACTGGTAGCTCCCCTCAAAATTGGGAGCGTTCGCTACAGAGATTCATGGATGGTACCATGTAACAGGAAACCACGCTAAGGTAACAAGCGTTTGGTCTTCTATCTGTTCGCCATGCTGCAGACAGGGAGGAGGTAGTAGGGAAAGCAATGACAACTAGATCGCAGTGCAGTTTGCTTTCCACCACAGGAACTTCCTGAACGCCAAGAACTAAGGAGAAGTGCATCCCAAGAGCAAAGGAAACTACAGACATGGTGAAAGATGAAAAAATTACCAAGCTGTAAACTACACAGTGCGGCTTATCTATTGTATCACTTTTCAATGAATAGGGGATCCCAATCAAAGAATCAGCATGAGAATTACACCGAAATCTATAAAGAGGAGGACATTCACCGCAAGAGGAATTTCCCAACAGACTGTGAAGAGTTCAGAGAAAGTTTTCAGAGAAAATAGCATCAAACAAAATGAAAAACAACATGCTCTTTTCTCACTTTTGAGAGTTCAAATAAGTGACAGAAATGTTGATATCAGAACTCAGGAAAGACCTGGAATAGAAATTAGATATGTACACCATTCCAGAAACAATAAATATGACTGTAAATACAGAAACAAGACAGGCTATAGAAAATTATATATAAAACAACCTGAAAAAGAAGAACAAAGGAAAAATGACAGAAAAGATAGAAAAAAGGATCTGATCTCGTTAAGAGTTCTTGAAGAGAACAGAACTAATTATGCAATTAAAAAATACATTTAAATCTATGATGAAGCGAATTTTCCAGAAGAATACTAATCACCTTCTGGGGTTTGGGGATGAAAACTAGAGATAAAAGAGGGATACTCTATGAATATTTGTTATTATTTTTGATCACTGTTGTCATGGTAATGTTCTCCCCACTCAGAACAAATAGGGCTTGGCTGCTTGGTCCCTTTGCCCTGACTTTCTTCTTGCCGACACCTGAGGCTATAAATACAGCAATCATCCTGGAACCATGGAAGAGGTTCACACACATGTGGGAGGCAAAAGCAGTGAGGATAGCAAAGATGCTGGGAAACCTGCATCATCTGTCGAACTTCCTTCCTCCAGAACCATTGTTTTGTGAGAAACAAAAACCACTTACATATTTTGAACTCATCACCCCAACTCACAGACTCTCTCACAGACACACTAAAATAAAGAGAACCTTGAATATTCAGACTAACAGGCATACCATGTGAGATAAAAAAGTAACAGAGAACCACCACTATTAAGCCATTTTTCTGGTGAAGTTATTAAATTTCAAAGATGAAGAATCAAGTATAGGCCTGACCTGTGGTGGCGCAGTAGATAAAGCAGTGACCTGGAACGCTGAGGTCCCTGGTTTGAATCCCTGGGCTTGCCTGGTCAAGGCACATATGGGAGTTGATGCTCCCTGCTCCTCCCCCTTTCTCTCTCTCTCTCTCCTCTCTAAAATGAATAAATAAAATCTTAAAAGAAAATTACAAAAGAAAAAAAGAATCAAGGAAAAAGTATCTGGACAGGAAAAAAATTAGGACAGGGCTGGGGAGAATACAGCTGATGTAAGGCTTCTCCACAGCAACAGAAGAGTGTTTATAAGATTCAGAGAAGAAAAAAGTATGCCCTGAGTATTTTAGTATTCTTTCAGGAATACCAGACATTCCCAAGCAAGCAAGAACTGAAAGGGCACCTATAAGCCTCTCCTAAAAAAATAAGAAATAGGCCCTGGCCGGTTGGCTCAGCGGTAGAGCGTCGGCCTGGTGTGCGGGGGACCCGGGTTCGATTCCCGGCCAGGGCACATAGGAGAAGCGCCCATTTGCTTCTCCACCCCCTCCTCCTTCCTCTCTGTCTCTCTCTTCCCCTCCCGCAGCCGAGGCTCCATTGGAGCAAAGATGGCCCGGGCGCTGGGGATGGCTCCTTGGCCTCTGCCCCAGGTGCTAGAGTGGCTCTGGTCTCAGTAAAGTGATGCCCCGGAGGGGCAGAGCATTGCCCCCTGGTGGGCAGAGCGTCAGGGTGAATCTGGTCGGGTGCATGCGGGAGTATGACTGTCTTTCCCCTTTTCCAGCTTCAGAAAAATACAAAAAATAAAAAAATAAAAATAAAAAATGATAATCTGCAGACAGCAGTGAAATAAATGCAAACAAAGAATTCAGTAATGAAAAAGAACTGGTTAAATTTCTTTTAGAAATAATAATTCTTGCAATAAAGAAAGATTTCATTGGAGGTTCAAGTTTAATCCTTTCAATTTGACTCCAATGTCTTTCCTAAGTAATTTCAAGTAAAATTAAACTCTGGTAAATAAAAATAGCACACATAATATCAGCTCATTTTTGTTTTATTTACCTGTGTATTCATTTAACTTGCTTTATAGATAAACAAAGATGATTATGATGTTTTATCAAAACATTATTGGGGTGATAAGATTTATTTATTTATTTATTTATTTTTACAGAGACAGAGAGTGAGTCAGAGAGAGGGATAGACAGACAGGAACGGAGAGAGATGAGAAGCATCAATCATTAGTTTTTCATTGCGCGTTGCAACACCTTAGTTCAGGGGTCCCCAAACTACGGCCCGCGGGCCGCATGCAGCCCCCTGAGGCCATTTATCCAGCCCCCGCCGCACTTCCAGAAGGGGCACCTCTTTCATTGGTGGTCAGTGAGAGGAGCACATTGACCATCTCATTAGCCAAAAGCAAACCCATAGTTCCCATTGAAATACTGGTCAGTTTGTTGATTTAAATTTACTTGTTCTTTATTTTAAATATTGTATTTGTTCCCGTTTTGTTTTTTTACTTTAAAATAAGATATGTGCAGTGTGCATAGGGATTTGTTCATAGTTTTTTTTATAGTGCGGCCCTCCAATGGTCTGAGGGACAGTGAACTGGCCCCCTGTGTAAAAAGTTTGGGAACCCCTGCCTTAGTTGTTCATTGATTGCTTTCTCATATATGCCTTGACCGCGGGCCTTCAGCAGACCGAGTAACCCCTTGCTGGAGCCAGCGACCTTGGGTTCAAGCTGGTGAGCTTTTGCTCAAACCAGATGAGCCCGTGCTCAAGCTGGCGACCTCGGGGTCTCGAACCTGGGTCCTCTGCATCCCAGTCCGACGCTCTATCCACTGCGCCACCACCTGGTCAGGCTATTGGGGTGATAATATTTTGCATGTTTTAATTTCTTTCATGATCTTGTCTACACATAATTTTTAAGGGTAATCACATATTATTACTACAAAAACAAAACAGTTAAAAAATAAAACGTAAAAATCAATGAGTATATATATATAACTTGAGAGCACCTGGCTGAAGGGATGGCTACCCGAGGCGATGTCCTGAAGAACTCTGGGGGAGTCTCCCAGATGGTCATATCTGTAAGTGAGATCCACCTGGCTGCCTATAAGGGCCACTTTTAAGTCATTATGAAGCCAGCTGAAATAAAAACAACAAGGTTTTTAAAGCTAAATTACTGTTATCATCTTAGTGTTACATCTTATATATATATTACAAAACGTTAAAAGCACAAAAGCACTAATAGGACATTTAACCTTAACAGATACAATTTACTGTATACCTTTCAAAATAAAGTGTTGCAAAATATACACAAAGGTAATTCTTTTTTTTCCCTCTCTTAGAAAAGTTTACTTAATTGATTTTCCGGGGCGGGGCGCGGGTGGGGTATGGCTCAAGAAATATCAGCTCATAGTTGTTTCACTTTAGTTGTTCATTAATTATTTGTCCTATATGCCTTAACCGGAAAGCCCAGGGTTTGGAACCAGTGACCTCAGCATGCCAGGTCTGTTAACCACAGGCCAGGCCTTTATTCTTTCTTGCTTTTAAAAATTATTGATTGATTTCAGTGAGAGAATAAGGGAGAGAGAGAGAGGAACATCAAGATGTTCCTGTATGTGCCCCCGATCAGGGATGGAACTGGCAACTTCTGTGCTTTGTGACAATGCTGTAACCAACTGAGATATTCAGCCAGGGCCACAAAGGTAATTCAGTAAATTAATTTTCTCTGTAAGGATGCTAACTCTATAAACCAGCTATAAACAGAGACTTTAATTTTAGGACAAATGATCTATAGTTTTTATTTTGCCATTATTTATACAGTAGTCATTCATCTCCTAATTATCCACTAAAGCCATTTAAATATAGTCGATGAATTTAAAGTACATCATTCATATTTACTCTCTATAACATGGAAGTATGGATCTAGCTCCTAAAATAGTCATAAGTGCAGTGACCATATATACTGATTTGTCTGAGACAATGCTGGTTTTTTCCTGTTATCCTAGAGTAATTAACGACTCCATGCTTCACTCTCAAGTGTCCTAGTTCAGATAATAAATGATATAGCCAACCTATTCATACAGTTCTAAGATATAAAACATGGAGAGCCTGGCCTGTGGTGGTGCAGTGGATAAAGCATCGACCTGGAACACTGAGGTCACTGGTTCGAAACCCTGGGCTTGCCTGGTCAAGGCACATATGGGAGTTGATGCTTCTTGCTCCGCCCCCCTTCTCTCCCTCCCTCTCTCTCTCTCTTTCCTCTCTAAAATAAATAAATAAAATCTTTGAAAAAATGGCCAGTGTTCTTCAAAAAAGGACTGAAGAGTCATGACACTAATTACAACGTGTGACTCCAGACTGAATTCTGTCAGGGAAAAAATTATTCTGAAAGAAACTATGAGAAAAGTGGTAACATCTAAAGATAAGCTCTGGAGTAGATAATACCATATCAATGTTACATACTTGATTATTTAAGAGAATGTCTTTTGTTCTTAGGAAATCCACACAGAAGTATTTAGGGATAAAAGTGCACCATGTTTACAACTAACTTTCAAATTTAGAAAATTACATTTACATATATATATACACAGAACAAGAAAAATAAAACAAGTATGACAAAATGTTCACATTGGTTAATCTGGGTGAACAATATTACAAAAAATAATGTATACAAAGACCATTTCAAGCATCTGAATTATTTAAAAATAAAATAAAAAGATCAATAGGGGAAAGGGAACAGACTTGTTAGAAACTGTCCCCCAATAATCTTTTGAAGTTTCACTTCCACTGATACTATCAGAAATCAGCTATAATTATTTTTCATATATACATAAAACAAGTTATTACATAAATATTTATAAAACCCTGAATATTATTACTACCTCTTTCGAATTCTGGCATTAAACAGTGGTGCCTCAAATCGTGGATTTGTACCAACCAGAAGGACAATATCTGCCTCTTCCACACCAGCAATTGTAGTATTAAGAAGATAATTGGAACGCAAATCTGTGCTAAAAGTACAAAATGAAAAAAAAAGTTTACTTTAATATACACTGCTAATCCACAGAATAGTCTCATGTCAACAAACTCATGGCAATTCCAGGTAAAAAAATTTAGAAAATATCACTAAATTACATCAAAGTTTCAGAAAATTATTAATATTTGGTTTCTCCAATAGCTCCTGGTCTGATTTGGGTCTTCAAGTAAAAATAAATTAATTAATGTGTTGGAGAATTCAAGTTGTCACTTTTTAGTTACTGATACTAAAGATGTGTTCACTTATGCACAAGTTTAAAGACAGAAAAACAGAAAGAAAGGGGGAAGGAGAAGGCGAAGGGGAGGAAGGGGAGGACAGAAGGATGGGAAAGAAGGGGAGGAAGGGGAGGGAGGGAGGAAGGAAGAAAGGGAGGCAGGGGAGGAAAGGGAGGCAGGGGAGGAAAGGGAGGAAGGGGAGGAAAGGGAGGAAGGAGAGGAAAGGGAGGAAGGGAGGAATGAGAGAACGAGGAGGAGGCAGAGGATAGGAGGAAGGGGAGGAAGGGAGGAACGAAGAGAAGAGAAAGGAAGAGGGGAGGAAGAAAGAGGGGAGGAAGGGGAGGAAAGGAAGGGAGGAAGGGGACAAAGGGGAGGGAGGGGAGGAAAGGTGATAGCCAGCTGAGATCCTAGCTTCATATTCCTCACCCAGCTCCTGCAGTGGGGAAGACCTCTTCAGTGCACAGGGTGTCAGAATCCACTCTATTAAGCAAATCTTTGAGAGCTACTAGGGCTTCAGCATCTACCAGGCCACCTGCAATTGCTGCCACATCCTTGCCTTGAAAACTCTGCAACTAGAAAAGAATGTAAAGGATATCACTAAGAAGTCTTCATCAGCAAAGACCACAATGATTGTTCAGAAAATGAAACAATAATCATTTTTAACTGTAACTGAAAAATAAAATTTTTTAAATAATCATTTTCAAGTAGGAAAAAAGCAATAAACTTCTAAAAAACAGTTTCACACCAATTATTAATTCATCTAAAAGTGAGAAGCAGGCGTTTATGTGGCGCCAAGGCTAATAACACCAGTTTGGAGGGAAGCTGTTCGATTTAAATTAGGAACAAACGAGCCTCAGAGACTTGGGAGTTATAGTTAAATACAGCTTTCAAGTATCTGCCATTCCCTCAAGCCCTTTATGTGTGTTGCCCTTCTCTGGCCAGAAAGCCATTTCCTCCTTTTTTTGCTCTTGCAAGCTAGCATTCATTATTAAATTTCATCTCAGCAGTCACCTTATCTAGGCAGGTATCCTTGATATGCTAGCCCTGGTTAGGCATTCCTCCTATATCATTTCTTGCACAACTACCCACAGCAGCATTTGATAATTGCATAATTATGCATCTTTCCCTACAATATTGTGGGAGCTGTATCAGTGATCTCTAAAGCCTTATATCTAGCATGGTATCTGGCATATGGTTCTCAATAAATGTTTGTTAAAAATAATCTTGGTAAAAGGAAAGAAGTGAAGAAATATATACCCCTTCTTCAAAGACTACAAAGATGTCCCTTGAAAAATCACAAATACTATTTATTCTATGTTTCAATGTTTTACCATTCCAGCTACACGAGAGAGTGCATCCTCCCAGGAGGTATAGGTTAAAAGTCCCTTTTCGTTTCTGACCAGCGGCTCGGTGAGTCTTTGACGTTTTAACCCATCATAGGCAAATCTAGATAACAGAAATTATTCCATTTGTGGGATCTTGTTAAAAAGGCAACTATGGTTTGCAAGTCTAAAATCCAAAAGAAATGGTATTTCAATACAGTATTGGTTAAAGTACCAAATAAGAAAATAAAAATACCTGAATACAAGTAATTATTCCAGGTTTTTTTTTTAGAGATGAACTAATGAATATAACTACAAGCTGAACACTAAACCACCATCTAAAAATCTTGAATTCTTTTTTTTAAGTTGTCATTTATTCATTTTAGAGGGGGGAAAAGAGAGATATAGAAGGTTGATAGGAGCAGGAAGCATCAACTCCCACACGTGCCTTGACCAGGCAAGCCCTGGGATTTGAATTGGCAACATCAACGTTCCAGGTTGATGCTTTATCCACTGTGCCACCATAGGTCAGGTGGCTTGAATTGTTATAATTAATTTTCAGTTACCTGATCAACTTAAAATTATAACACAAGCCCTGGCCGGTTGGCTCAGTGGTAGAGCGTCGGCCTGGCATGCAGGAGTCCCGAGTTTGATTCCCGGCCAGGGCACACAGGAGAAGCGCCCGTCTGCTTCTCCACCCCTCCCCCTCTCCTTCCTCTCTGTCTCTCTCTTCCCCTCCCGCAGTCAAGGCTCCACTGGAGCAAAGTTGGCCCGGGCACTGAAGATGGCTCTGTGGCCTCTGCCTCAGGAGCTAGAATGGCTCTGGTTGCAACAGAGCAATGCCTCGGATGGGCAGAGCATCACCCCCTCGTGGGCATGCCGGGTGGATCCCCGTTGGGCACATGCAGGAGTCTGTCTGACTGCCTCCTCGTTTCTAACTTCAGAAAAATACAAAACAAAACAAAACAAAAAAAAAACCCAAAACAAATAAAATTATAACACAAAAATATAATAGGTGAGAAAACTAGATATTTATTTATAAAACTTGAGTACCTATAGATATTTTACCAAAAATTTTTTTGATTGATTTTGGAGAGAAAGAGGGAGGGAGACAAAGACAGAAACATTACCCGTTCCTGTATGAGCCCTGACCAGGGATCGAACTGGCAGCCTTTGCATATCCAGACGACACTAACCAACTGAGCTATTCAGCTAGGGCTCAAAATTTTGTTGTATAAACTCTAACTTAATTTTATCCAATTCTCTATATAAACAGTCCAAATTTTATCAGTCTGTATTCATTAATTAATTTGTAACTCTTAAAAGAGGATTCTTGAAAATTAAAATTATAAAATTTCCTTTACATCAATTGCAAAAAAATTAGAAAGAATGCATAGCATATACCTGGTTTTATCAGAGATCCACTCTTCATTTATGTCCTCATGCATTCTTGGCAAAATTCTCATCACCTCTCCCGTTCTTGTGCTTACCACAATATTACTCCCAACTGCATCCATTACATCAATGGATTCTGTCTTTCTGAGAAAATAAATATGTACTTTACTATGTTGGTTTTATGAATAAGGACAAAGTTTCTGCTATCTGGTTTACCACAACAAAAAATTTGATGGATTACTTTCCTTTCTGAATTTCTAAGGAATGGAACTCAAAGAAAACACTAGAAAAACAGAAAAAAAGAGCCTGACCAGGTTGTGGCACAGTGGATAGAGCATTGGACTGGGAGCGCAGGACCCAGGTTCGAAATCCCGAGGTCACCAGCTTGAGCACAGGCTCACCAGCTTGAGCGTGGGATCATAGATATGGCCCATGGTCACTGCCTTGAAGCCCAAGGTTGCTGGCTTGAGCAAGGGGTCCTTGCTCTGCTATAGCCCCCCGGTCAAGGCACATATGAGAAAATAATCAATGAACAACTAAGGTGCTGCAACAAAGAACTGATGCTTCTCATCTTTCTCCCTTCCTGCCTATCTGTCCCTATCTATCCCTCTCTCTGTCTGTTTCTATCACATACACACACATAAAAAAAAATGGGGGGGGGGAGAGAAACCTCATTCTGTTGAACACATCTCGTAAATTCCGAATGCAAACATGAAGCCTTTAAAACTGTTACCTGATAGAGAAGCCAACATGGGCAAATCTGAAACTCTGAGTATCAAAAGAACAAGAAGGGAGAGATTTCTAGTTTGGGTCAGTTAAGGAGCTTGACAGATCCCCCTAAAAGCAAAAATAAACCTGAACAAAATTAACAAAAACAACCAATTCAGCACTTTGAAAATCTACCAAAGAGATATAACATCATGAGAAACTACTATGCCTGGAAAACTGCTAAACTTTGAGCAAGAACAGTGGAAATCAGTGGGGTTTTGGCTTGGGACTGTTCTTCTCCCATCTTGCACCACCTCGAACTGGAGGGTTTGCAGGGTGAGGCAGGCTGTGTAAAGGCGAGCTTCCTTCCTGCAGATGAAGACTCGATCAGTTTAGAGCAATGAGCCAAGTGGTCTGTAGCGTGACATCAATAGCTCCTTGAACTGAGGGGAGCCAAAAGTACCAGCCTGAAGCTGTAGTCACGGCTGGGGCAAGCACTCCCAGCGGAGACTGTGCATGTATGTGCAGCTGAGACCAGAGCGCCCAGGCTAGTCACACTCCTAGACTACAATGAGATTCTCTGTGCCCAGGGAAACGCACAGGCTGGCTGACTGGAAAACAGCCTCAACCTAGAATGCGCTTCTCTATCCACACACAGATCTACTGGCAGAGCATGAAAGCCTTATTGGCTCAAAGTACACAGTTGAGCAAAATCATTATCTGATTACTAAGCTCTGCAGACACAGGGCCAACTCCTAAGACTTGCTTAAAAATAAAAATAATATTAAAATATGCTCAAAGAACTAAAAAAACTGCATTTAAAGAATTAAAAAGAGGCCCTGGCCAGTTGGCTCAGTGGACAGCCCACCAGCCCAGCATACCGACATCCCAGGTTCAATCCCGTCACAGCACACAGGAGAAACCACCATCAGCTTCTCTTTCCCTGTCCCACCCCCTTCTCTCTCTCTTCCCCCCTCACAGCCAGTGGCTCAAGAGGTCCGCACTTAGCCCCGGGCTCTGGAGAATCTCAGGTGATTTGAGCACTGGGGGTGCTGAGTGGATCCGAGGCGCATGTGGGAGTCTTTCTCCCCTCCTCTCACTTATAAAAATAAAAAGAATTAAAGAGCAATATGACGACCATGAATCAATAAGTATTAAGTCTTAGTAAGACTATAAAAATTATTTTAAAAAGACCAAATGGAAACTCTGGCATTAAGACCTATAACTATAATAAAAAAATTTACTACACAGGCTCAAGTTGGCAAAGGTAGAATGAAATTTGGTGATATATCAATAGAAACTATCCAACCTGAAGAACAAGAGAAAAAAAAGATTCAAGAAAAACTGTCTCAAAGATCTGTGAGACATCAGAAGGAAATAAACTCTAAAAAAAAAAAATCTTAGTTATGTACTATTTTCCTCTCCAATCCTTTTGTACATAAATTCATGGGTTTTTTTGTTTTTTTAAACAGAGACAGAGAGAGAGAGTCAGAGAGAGGGATAGATAGGAACAGAGAGGAACAGAGAGAGATGAGAAGCATCAATCATCAGTTTTTCGTTGCGACACCTTAGTTGTTCATTGATTGCTTTCTCTCATATGTGCCTTGACTGTGGGGCTACAGCAGAGCGAGTGACCCCTTGCTCAAGCCAGTGACCTTGGATCCAAGCTGGTGAGCTTTGCTCAAACCAGATGAGCCCGCACTCAAGCTGGCGACCTAAGGGTCTCGAACCTGAGTCCTCTGCATCCAGTCCGACGCTCTATCCACTGCGCCACCGCCTGGTCAGGTAATTCATGGTTTAACACTTGGAATTTTAAGAATCTCCTATGTATTCTGGTAGAAGTTTAAAAGTGGAGGGCAATTTGATGATATGCTTCTAAAGCCTTAAAAACATTCAAATTTGTTGCACTTACCTACTCCATTTCTGGGTCTAATCAGAAGAATCAGAGATATACAAGAAAATTTATGAATAACAATATTTATCATAGGTTTGTAATAATAAAAAATAGAAACAAACTGTCTAATAATAGGAATTGGTTAAATAAAGTATGATATATCCACATAGTTAAAAACTTAATATACGATAAAAAGAGACTGTAAGTTTTATAAAATGAAGACAATTCTACTCTTTGGAAGATCAAGTGAATAAAATCATTTTGTGGTTAAGAACTTTAGAATTATATAATTTCCAAGAAAACTACAATTAATTTGCATAGGTCCACCCTCTCCTTAGATCTATAACTATTTATCTTCCATCAAAATTTTACTTAAAGCAAATAATAACTTAGCTGACCAAAACACTTAAGACAAAGTGTTTTAAAATGAATGTTAAAAAAAAATTTTGTTGTTGTTGTTGGTTTTTTTTTGGCTTTTCTTTTTAATTAATTTTAATTTATTGTGTTAACATGGATTCAAGTGTCCTACTCAATATAACTCCCTCGCTCCCCCTCCAAAAATTTAGTAGTACCAAATTAAAGGACAAAAAAAGACTCCATTGAGTACCTTGTTTCCCAAGGCCGGGCAGTAAAGGCATAGGGCTTAGAGGTCAGGGCACCTACAGGACAGATATCAATGATATTCCCAGACAGCTCAGACATAAACATCTTTTCAATATATGTGCCAACTTGCATATCATTTCCTCTGCCTGTTGTTCCCAAATCATCCACTCCTGCAATCTCACTTGCAAACCTGCAAGATAAAAATGTACTGTCAAATGGACAAAGCCAGCAAAACCACCTCCTTTCCTACTCATGATCACAAAGAGATAATGATTTTCAAAGCACTAAAAAAAAAGAGATGTGAGTATATTTTCAATGGTGAGCATAGTCTCTAGATAAAAAGTGTTTGTGTTTAATTTGAGGCACAACACATACAGAACATTGCATAAATCATATGTATATAGCTCAGCAAGTTATCACAGAGTTAACACTTATAAATTTTTATTTTTAAATCCAACTGATAATTGGCCCTGGCTGGTTGGCCTGGCATGTGGATGTCCCAAGTTAGATTCCCAGTCAGGAGAAGCACCCATCTGCTTCTCCATGCCTTCACCTCCCACTTTTCCTCCTCCTTCTCATCCTCCTCCACCCCCTCCCCCTCCCCCTCTCCCTCCTCTTCCTCCTCCCCTCTTGCAGTCATGGCTTGATTAGAGCAAGTTTGCCCCGGGCGCTGAGGATGGCTCCAAAGCCTCCACCTCAGGCACCAGAAAATGTCACTGGTTGCAACAGAGCAAGGGCCCCAGATGGGCAGAGCATTGCCCCCTAGTGGGCTTGCCAGGTGGATCCTGGTCTGGGCACATGCAGAAGGAGTCTGTCTCTGCCTCCCCTCCTCTCACTAAATAAAAAAAATAGATAAAAAATAAATCCAACTGATATTGATATTAACTGAAAGTGATCGACTAATTCATTTTATTGGCTGATGCAGAAAACATTAACAACATCCCTCTTCTCCCACCAAATAAAAGTGTTGTTATTCCACCAAATGTTGTAAATATTAAATAAGCATACGAATAATATTCCAGAAGCAAGATGGGGGGAAGTCACCTGATGCAGCGAGTGCACTGTATGCATCTAGTCATGATGGTCTTTACCAACGGCCCGATGTTCTTGTCCTCCACAGCCCGTTTCCCCTCTAAAAATCGGCTCCTATCACTTCCAAACATCATGGACTGATCCTTAAATAGATTACAGAGCATTAATCCAATGCTGCCAACAAAACTAATACTGGAGACAACCAAAAAGGTTATGAAATTAGACTACATACCTGCAGATCACATTCACCTCCCTGATCACAAATAGGACAGTCCAGTGGGTGATTTGCTAATAAGAACTCCATCACACCTTCTCTGTATGAAAAGTAGTTAATATATAAAGTGGTTTTTATATACATTAATTAAATAACCTTCACAAAAGGATGCTTTCATATAGTTAGTATTAACTTTGCATTTGTTATCAGAAATGTCAATGAAACCATGATATGAAGAATACCAAACACAACCTAAAAAATGCTTCTAGGAGACTAGAATTAAATACTAGAAAATTACTTATGACAATACAAAATTACCAAAAGTTGTTGAATGGTCCTCAGAAAATATATTAATTCTAAACAAAATCAAACGCACAAATGCAAAAGCAAACACAACCATAATCAGTCCTTGTACAGTATCATTGTAGCAACCTCTCTGTTCAGAAACTGTCTGCTCTAAAAAACGTTACTAACCAAGTAAGAATGAAATACCTGGCTTTCTTAGATTTCTCTGAGTTTGTTAGAATATTCCAGCCTTTCATTACTGGCATGGCACAAGCAGCTACAACCTGCAATTTCAATGGAAACATCTGTAAGTATTTGTATTTATTTGTAATTATTAGTAACCTAATATATAAAAACATTAAATTATACCTTTGAAAATAAGCAAGAGTACTTATGGAGACTGAATGTTTTAGTTTTCATATTCATAATAGGATAATCTGACACTTTACACATCTTTAAGAAACAAGACATCCTACATCTTAATTTTTTTTTTCTTTTTTCTTGAAGATTTTACTTATTCATTTTAGAGAGAAGAGAAAGAGAAGGGGGGAGGAGCAGGAAGCATCAACTTCCATATGTGCCTTGGCCAGGCAAGCCCAGGGATTCAAACCGGGGACCTCAGCATTCCAGGTCTATGCTTTATCCACTGCGCCACCACAGGTCAAGTACCTATATGTTAATTTTATTCTAATTGTCAAGAAGTTTTTTAGAAGAGGCTCTAAAACAGAACATCAAATAACTGTTGTTTGATTTGCAGGCACTACTGAATTAAAATTGCATAAGCCAAAATAAAAATAAACTGAAAGTGAACCTCTTCCCTACAACCCCTCTCTAGTGAAAATGGCCCAAAACAGAATGACTGCTTGGCAACTCCAACATCCTATTGTGTGTCACACAGCCATTTGGAAATACTGACAGCTAGCTGTAAAACGTCACCTCTGATTTCTAAATCTGTTACAATTATATAGCACTGGTGCTTACAAAGCATTCATCAACGTGTTTCCACTTCTAAAGAGAATCAATCACCCAAAACTAAATTTACAGATAAAAATAAACAGAGCTAGGCTGACCAGGCGGTGGCGCAGTGGATAGAGCGTCGGATTAGGATGCGGAAGGACCCAGGTTCGAGACCCTTAGGTCGCCAGCTTGAGCGCTGGCTCATCTGGCTTGAGCAAAAAAAAAAAAAAAGCTTACCAGCTTGGACCCAAGGTCACTGGCTGGAGCAAGGGGTTACCCCGTCTGCTGAAGGCCCACAGTCAAGGCACATATGAGAAAGCAATCAATGAACAACTAAGGTGTCACAATGAAAAACTGATGATTGATGCTTCTCATCTCTCTTCGTTCCTGTCTGTCTGTCCCTATCTATCCCTCTCTCTGACTCTCTCTCTGTTCCTGTAAAAAAAAAAAAAAAAAAAAAGAATAAAAAAAAAAAGAAATGAACAGGGCTAGATTCTCCACTATGATAATACTGATTCTAAATAAAGTTTGCTGCAAGATTTCAAGTTTTCTACCTTCTACAGCATGGTGTGGAATTTTAGGTATCAAATACCTTAGGAGCTTTCTCAATTTCAACAAGGCACATCCTGCAGTTACCAGCAATCGACAACCTTTCATGGTAACAGAATCGAGGGATCTGCATGCCAACCTTCTCACAAGCCTAGAACACAACAAATAAAACAACTTTTGCATTAGAATAACCTTACCTCTGGTTATTTTGCCTTAAACATGGGGGTGGGGGGCAGGGAATGAGGCCAGCCCCTATCTTATTATTCCTATTTATAAAAACCTGTATGTTCATTTTTTAAGTTTCTTTTTTTAATATTTATTTTTTTAATTGACTTGAGAGAGAAAGGGAGCGAGAGAGAGACAGGAACATCAATTTGTTCCTGTACGTACCCTAACCAGGGATCGAACTAGCAACCTCTGCTTCAGGATCTGGCCAGTCCTTGTCATTCATTCTTACTTCATCCTTGAAGAAATTTCCCTCCTTTGTTCTTGATTCCAACCCCCAGCTGCTCTGAAGCTGTCTCTTTAAGGATCCTCAGCAGGTCTGCACCTTATGTGGAAGAAATTGATGAAGTAGCCTTGACCATGCTGAAGGCTTGACTCCCCATTTCCACTCTGAAGCCCTGTTCACGATTCCCACTTCAAACTCTGTCTGTCCCACTGGTTTCATACATGGACTTCTTTGCCTCATTCTCCTCCTTTGAATCAGAGACTCCTCTTCACACCGTCTAGCTGGCTATGATCTGGCCCTATCTATGGCTCCACATACCCCACTGAGGACTCCCACTCCCACTAGGGCTGAAGCTCTTCCCATGTCCTGTTTGCCTAGCTAGTAAGGAAGATTACTTCTGATCTACTATTCCTCCTTTTCTGAGCCTATAATAAACGTATTAAAATTTCCTCTAGTTAGTTCTTCTAGGCTTAGCCCTAGCAATCTCACCAATGTCCAACGTTTTAACTACATAGTCAGCAAAATGTATGGAGTCTTCCTACATGCTAGATGCAGGAGTGAGGCAGACACTGTCCCTGCCTTTGTACTACCTCACGTTCCATATAGTCACATCTAAACTTTTATTTGCAGCCCAGAGAGTCCACCCTTCTCCAAGATTTGACTTTAACAGGCATTTATGCAAGTGTATGCTCCACAGAGTTAAAACTCAACCTGTGTCTGTCTACTACTAATATATCCCCAAATAAGCTAACAAAGAATCCATAAAAATTCCTCTGCTCTTCATCATTTCTGAAGGCCTATCTATACCTCATTCTCTTTTGACTCAACCGTCTTTTCATTCCCATCGCTAGCATCTATTTTAGGCCTTTCCATTTCCTACTCCACTGATGCAAGACACTTTCCTTATCTCTCTCTCCAGCCTTATTATTCCCTTAGCCATCATTCCACCATCACTGTCACACTGCTTCATAGCATGAGACTCTTGACAGGGCAAACTACAAGCTCTTTAATATGGCATATATCTTTCATGATTGAACCCAGGATAACTTGATTTCCTGTTATCTCATCTACATATACCTTATGTTCCATCAGTACCAACCATAGGAAGCTTCTTTGTCTACATCCTTTAAAATCTCCTCAGAGATCACCTGAGACGCCCCTAACATCTCTTTCCTCCACCTTCTATCCTTGCCAAAATACTATGCACTGTAACCTTGATATGTTTTTGTTATATATTTACATACTGTTTACATGTCTATGCCTGGCAGAGAGTCTAGAAATGTTGGCTAAAATGAATAAAGAGCATTAGCTCTGTGATAACTTGTGCTGGAATGAAGCATCACTTCTGCATGACCAATTTTGTCAGTTCTAGAGGAGTTTGGAGAAACTAAGTATTCAAGAATGTACTACCCTTCATTTTCCTTTTTTTTAGGCAACAGTCCTAGAACTATACTGGAAATAGAAAGGTTACATGAAAATCAAAAGCATCAAGCAGGCTCACAATAAACAAAAGGCTACTTTCCCCCAAAACTTAGTTATTACCCATAATAACTAATAATATAAGTTACTTCAAATGTCTTAATTAGTATTTGGGAGGCAGAAGTGAAACAAGAGAACTGCCATGGCTCACTAAGAAAGTCAGAAACAGATAAATGATAGCTCACTTTCAAATGCCAAGATTTCAAATCAAACTTATTTTCATGTTATTTTACTACCTATAGTTTTTTATGAGCATTTATCAAAGGATATTTAATATTTTGGAGGTAAATAAACTGTATAAAGAAAATAAATAGGTATTTTTTTAAAAACCACAATATACACAAAAACAGAGAATTAAAACATAGCCTACTTGGAGAACGGTAGTTCCTGGTTCCACCATCACAGATTGACCATCAACAAATACTTCAATCAAGTTGCTTGCTGCTGTGGCAGTTGTTCGAACTGACCATCAAAAATATTAAAGTGAAAAATAAATTAGAAGGGGATAATGGATTAATTCCAACCTACAAGCCTAAAGTTTCTCTAGATTCGGACTTCTAAAATATTGAATTAGAAAAAAGCTTTTTCAATACTGTATGCCAAACAGAATAGCTATCAACTTTTAATAGCAATTTAAGTTAAAACTTTTGATACCACTGAAATAATGTTCATGGAAGACCAGTTTTCAAAAGTAGAATGGCTTTTTTTTTCCATTTTGGCACTGTTGGGCAGTTCCAATTACTTTCTATTCTACAATAATTGCCATAAACTGTTTAAGATAAAGTTATAGTTTGCAAATTATTCTATTTGACTTGGGTCATTTGTTTCTATTTTTATTTAAAACAAATTAAGTTTAGGATCTTTCAAGAAATACTCCATAGACCCATAAATTTATAAAAACAGAAAGTCAAGCACAAACAAATAAAAATTTTAACAAATACTCACCATATTCTTTAGGAGACTTAGAAAGGCCTATTAAGGCCCTTCTTACAGGTATCCTTAACATGTTGCTAAGAATAGAACAAAGAGGAGTTATAGAATTGTAGAAAAAACCCTAATTAAAAACTTTTTGGTAATATTTTACAGTTTTAAAGCATTCTATATACATTATCTCACTGAACATTCACAAATCCTGATATTTTCCCTCAAATTCCATAGATGAGAATATTCAATCTGATTACTGACATATACAATGTCAAGGAGCTAAAAAACAGCTGGTATATAAATTTGGCCTTCTAATTCCATATAATGGGAAATTTTGTTGTTTTTAACTATCAGCACGTTATCATACTTACAATACTGCTATACTGTAAAGTAAATTTCAAGAATAACTATTAGCTTATCCTTAATAACTATGTAAAATAAAGCCTACCTTCCTGTCTTCATTTCCTACCAATATGCCTTCTAACATTCTATGTTCTGAGCAGTTACGGTCTGTACTAAATGCCCCTGAGATATTCTGAGCCAGATCACAAGCTCAACCCTTCCCAGTGTCTGGAGTGTCCTTTTCTGTGCCGAGTTGTTCATTTATCTTACAGACTTGCAATTATCCGTTTATATGCCCGTTTTGCTCCTCCTGGATTATGAACATCCTGTATCTGTCCATCTTCAGGGCCTATGCCCACGGCTGACACACAGTAAGCTCTAAAACAGTGCTTCTCGACCAGAAACAATTTTGCTTCCCCTGGAACGTTTGGCAGTGTCTGGACATCTTGTTTGTTGGTTTGTGTCACAACTGCAGAAAAGCTACAGGTATCTAGGGGGCAGAGGCCAGGGTGCTGCTAAACATCCTACAATGCACAGGACAGTCCCCATAGTAAGAATTACTCAAAGTGTCAACAGTGCTGGAAGTTGGAAAACCTTGTTAAAGGTTTTGCTAAATTACTGAAATATATGCAAGTGGATTACATAAATAACACCAATTAAAGACATACATAAGTAAACAGAAAAGTTAGCTGTACTTTTAGATTTTTTGTCCATTCACTTGATCAGATGGGATTAGCTCCTAAACTACAATTTTTCACTTGGAATTTTTTAAAATGTTTATTTTATTGATTTTAGAGAGGGGAAGGGAGAGAGCAGGAAAGACAAGAACATCTGCTCCTGTATGTGCTGGGATCGAACTGGAAACCTCTGCACTTCCAATGCTCCAACCAACTGAGTTATCCAGCCAGGGCTCACTTGGAATTTTTTAAAGTGCAAATTATGTGCCTGACCAGGCGGTGGCGCAGTAGATAGAGCGCCGGACTGGGATGCAGAGGACTCAGGTTCGAGACCCTGAGGTCGCCAGCTTGAGCGTGGGCTCATCTGGTTTGAGCAAAAGTTCACCAGCTTGGACCCAAGGTTGCTGGCTCGAGCAAGGGGTTACTCGGTCTGCTGAAGGCCTGCAGTCAAAGCACATATGAGAAAGCAATGAACAACTAAGGTGTCACAATGAAAAACTGATGACTGATGCTTCTCATCTCTCTCTGTTCCTGTCTGTCTGTCCCTGTCTATCCCTCTCTCTGACTCTCTCTCTGTCCCTGTTAAAAAAAAAAGTGAAAAAAATAAAAGTGTAAATTGTGTGATTAGAATGAATCACCATGAAGACTATCAGAGGTAAGGAGAGTAAAAAATAATATATATACATATACCTAAGTTTTAAGCATAAAGTCTCACGTACCTATTACAGATAGTGTATAACAAAAAATTTCATTAAACCAGATTTCAATAATTCATAGCACTCAATTCTGAATTTGTGATACTGGACTTGCAACATCAAGTTGTCATCTACTGGTGAGTGATTTCTGGTAAATAAGAACTTCTGCTTCTTTAGGTACAGAGTAGAGTAGAAAGAAAATAATACTTCCTAGGCTGTGTTATTAATTGGAGCTCAATAAATGTCAGTTAAAGCTGATTAGCCACTTCAGATCGATTTTAAAGTGTTTTCTTGTGTGCTCCTTCTCTTTACTATCAGCACACACTGTATTTATCTTTATTATCCCACCTAGTAAACTGCAGGCTAGTAATCAATGTTAGTACTACTAAACTGTAAGCTCCTTGACTGGGAATAATATACTTCGGTCATTTCCTTTTCCTGAAGACCCAGCACCATGCCCGTGGGAAAATATCCAAATGGTCTGATCACCCATTTCCAGACTGAGTAGCACCCGTCCTATTAAAATCTACTGATACAGAGGTTACCTTGAGTTTGCTGAGTTCCAGTAATGACAGATTCAAAATCACAAATCAGTATATCATGCAACGATGTAAAAACTTTACTACTATTATTGTCTCCAATACAATTTCAAAGCAGCGCTCATCTACTAGAACTAGGCTGGCTGTTGAAAATTAGCATCAAGTGAAATACTGCATAGCCCCAATCTAAGAAATACAGATTTGCAAAACTCTGGTATTTCATACATATTTAACTGCCATGCAGGAACAACAACACTTTTTGTTACAATTCTACTCCACAGTTTCCATTCTCCACCTCCAATGTACTATCCTATACCAAGCCATCCTCCTTCCTAACCTCCTAACAGGTCTCTGGCTTGCACACTGTTCCCACAGCCTCGCCCTTCTTCCCACCAGGTGTGGCCTCCGACAGATATGCTCCTCCCTCAGATCTTTCTGGCCCCTATCGCATCCTTTCAATTGTCACTTAAAAGCCATTCCTCAGGAAGACTTTCTTCTTGACCCAACTATCTAAATATCACCCATTCAATTTCTTCATGGACTTCTTCCTAATTATGGTAGACGTTCAATAACTATTTGCTAAATGAATTCTGTCTCCACTCTCTCTGTACATAAACGTCCACCTTCCTGGAATTAAACAGTGCTGGAATTAAATACCTCGCTCAACGATGCACACATTTTAGTAAAAAAAAAAAAAAAAAAAAAAAAAAAATCCCGGGGAAAAAAAAGTCACCTGTATGTTTATTCATTTGAAACTGTTCACGTTACATGTTTCAAACCCTCAGTTCCTTTTTGAGCAGTTGTGTCTGATCCATCATCTTACAGTACCTTACAGGCACTAGATTTTAATAACTTTTAAACAGTGTAGCTTTGTTACTCGCAGTGCGAACTTGGGCTAACTTTCTGTCGTTTCCTTCAGTTTCCCCAGAAGTGAAAAGAATAAAAAGTGCTACCCAACGCAATCAACGGGCAAAACTGAAAACAAACAAAAATCGGAGGCGTGGACGGTTGCTAAGGCAATAGCAGCCAAATGACGATGCACTGATGCACTGTACCAGATATACGCGAATTTGGAAGAAAATACTCCGTCCTTAGGCCTAAGTCACCTGACACAGGTCCCCTTCCAGGGAACAAAACGACCTGCTCTCCAGAAAGGGGAATGTCTTGCATTTCCCTTGCACGGGGAAGGTCACCACAAGCCTGCATCGGGCCAGCGCTCCCCGGGGCCACCTCCTCCTTTCTGCTCCAGCTGACCAGAGACCACGGCTAAGAAGCCTCACTCGGGGGGTCCCTGCTAGCTCTCGGGGGTTCCTGCCGAGGCGGGCTGGGACGCGGAGTCCAGTCAAGGACAAGCGGAGACTGAGTCTCCTCGGCCAAAGGAAACAGTGCTGTCATGAAATAAACGCCTGTGGCGAGGCACTACAACCTTCTCACCCAAACACGACCTCACCTTCTTCCTGCTGCCGCCGAGGGTGCCCTGCAGAACTGTCTGCACCACACTGACCCCCTTAGTAGAGGTCCGGTGGTTTATTCAATATGGCGGCCTCGGCGGACTCCGTAAGCCGGGCCTGGAGAACGGGAAGCCAGGAGGGACTAGATACCTCGGATTCGACAACTTCCCGCTCAGCTTGAGTTCGGCTATTTCCGTCAGTTTGACAGAAGGAAGGGTTGAGGGCGTAGCAGCCAGGAGGAGGCGGGGATTGGCAACCTGGACCCGCAGTTCCGCCGGAAGTGACCGGAAGACTGACGCCCAGGTTTTCGGTCATCTCCGGTGCCTCAAGGGGCGGTTCCTGTAGTCTTTGGGGCAAAGTAGTTCGAATTTAAGAAATGCCCCTTTTATTAATTTCTTTCTACACAAAGAAAGGCCCACGGATACCACAAGTATCATTTAATTCAAAGCCCGGATTTTTACGTCGAGGAATATAAAGATTAACGACCTTTGACCTTTAACCTTCGGCCCGGTGCGCCGAGGGAAACGCCTCCGTCTCTATATAAGGAATTTTACGGCTTTTTGCGGCCCTTTCTTTTCCCCTTAGCGCTCGGCGCCGGTGGCCGGCTTTTCCCTTCCCTCCGCTGCCGCCAGCTCCCGGGTCAGCCCCCGTCATGGGTTTTGGAGATCTGAAAAGCCCCACCGGCCTCCAGGTGCTCAACGACTACCTGGCGGACAAGAGCTACATCGAGGGGTAAGCGGACGGGCCGGGGCTGGCCGGGCGGGCTGCGCCCGAGACCACGTGGCGCGGCCTCCGCTGCCGCTGGGGCGAGGCAGCCCGGCCTCGGCCCTCCTGGGGTGGGGGACTCAGGGAGGAAGGCTTATAAATGTGCTTTTTCCTTACTTCCTCTATTTCAACCAGGTTTTTCTGCATCTTGACTCAGTAAATGTAGGTCTGCGTTAGAGATTGCAATCTTTGAGGTCTGTCAAATGTCAGGCATTCCTCAGGATAGAACAGATGTTTCCTTAGGAGTTATTTTGTTAAGTTTAAAGTAGATTAAGTAGCTTGGTAACAAATGGCAAGAATTTGACAGACGCAGCGTTCGTCATTTTTTTGATGGTGTCTGGGTTTTCTGTTAAAGACGTCTAATTATTTTTTGTCACTGGCAGGTATGTGCCTTCCCAAGCAGATGTGGCAGTGTTCGAAGCAGTCGCGGGCCCACCACCTGCTGACTTATGTCATGCCCTGCGATGGTATAATCATATCAAGTCTTACGAAAAGGAAAAGGCCAGGTAAAATCACCTTTGTGTTTATGTGAAGAATAGACTGCTTTCTAAGCTTAAGTCAGGATTTTCACTTGACAGAATTGGACCCAGGCTGCTTTCGTTGTGTTGGGATAATGTACACTACATTTTTTTGTGACTTTAGAAAGCAAAGAGACTGAAGTCCTCCGTTTTTTCGCAGAACAGGTAGAACGTGGACAACAGCAATTCACCTTGTCTCCCCACTGCCCTGCCAGTGTGCCTCACCCTGACCTGGGGGGCCCACCTGTGGGGTGAGAGGGTGGCTCATTCATTCAGTCCTTGGCCATTCTTCTGAAACTGCCAACAAGGGTGGAAGTTTGGGGAAGTGGACTCCAGGTCACTAAGAATGGAATTGAGCATACTTAATTTCAAAACAAGTATTCATTCTCAAAGAGTGAATCATAGTGAGTATTGAACGTAACGTCTTACACACTACATACTAATGTTTGTTGGGTGAGGAGTTAAGACATAAAAGTACTTACTTACCTGGGAGTATTAAATGGGTTCTACTGGTAAATAGTGAAGAAAACAAGTTCTTATGTATTGTCTGAAAAAGGAAGTTGTGTCAACTTAATAGTTAAATTTAATTCTTTTTAAAGCCTGCCCGGAGTGAAGAAAGCTTTGGGCAAGTATGGCCCTGCTAATGTGGAAGACACCACAGGAAGTGGAGCTGCAGATAGTAAAGAAGATGATGATGACATTGACCTCTTTGGATCTGATGATGAGGAGGTACAGCATAAATTGGGATAAGGGTATCATTGTGCGTAAGCACAGACTCTTGCCGGGGTTTGAATCCCAGCCTCATTTTATTACCTGCCTTTTTAAAATCCTCAATGGATACATGATGAATAAAATCGAATCACCATCTTTCGGCTGAGCTCGTGATGGATTTGCTTTTTCTGATAAAGCTGGTCTTTGTTGTGATGGCCCACTGTTTTTAACTACCAGCCTTGTAAACTATATTAAATTTTTTTTTATAGGAAAGCGAAGAAGCAAAGAAGCTAAGAGAAGAACGCCTTGCACAGTATGAGTCAAAGAAAGCCAAAAGTAGGTCATTTTATAATTGTTTCTCTTCACTTTGTTATAGTGTGAACAATCTTCACAGATTAATCCCCAAAGGAATTTCCTCCACGTTTACTGACTAGGTCAGTATTTCAAAACCTGTAGAAGTGGTTCTTAAAATTTCCACAGCTACTGGTCTGCAGCTGTTCTGATGGTGGCAGTTGTGGCATTCCTCTGTGGGAAAGCAATTGTTACGTGGTTAAAGACCTCTTTCTTAGCAAAATGGAAAGTGGGCATATATGTGACAAACACAAGATATAGTCTCTAGTTTTGTGTGGTTAAGAACAAATTAAAATTTGTTCTGTGTCCTGGAGTAGGGTAACAGATATAGTTGAGTGTTTGAATAATGCTGTTTCTTATTTTTTAGAACCTGCACTTGTTGCCAAGTCTTCCATCTTATTGGATGTGAAGCCCTGGGATGACGAGACGGATATGGCAAAATTAGAGGAGTGTGTCAGGAGCATTCAAGCAGACGGCTTGGTCTGGGGCTCTTGTGAGTTTAGTCTTTGTTTTTTGAAATTGGCATTGGGGATTTGCATAGTTACAACCTTTACCAACGAATAGTACTTCTCTAAGATTTTTCATAATGTTCTTTTTAGCTAAACTGGTTCCAGTGGGGTATGGAATTAAAAAACTTCAAATACAGTGTGTAGTAGAAGATGATAAAGTTGGAACAGACATGCTGGAGGAGCGGATCACTGCTTTTGAGGACTATGTGCAGTCCATGGACGTGGCAGCTTTCAACAAGATCTAAAATCCATCCTGCATCATTGCCCTTAAATAAAAGCTTGAAAGATGACCCATGGCTCTTGCCTTTTTTTTTTAATTCCATTTTATTATATATATGTTTGTGCTTTGACTTAAATCTCTTGTAAATGAGATGGGGAAATTAATAAAGGAATAATTTTTTTTTTTTTAGACAGGAGAGAGAGAAAGAAGGGGGGAGGAGCAAGAAGCATCAACTCCCATACGTGCCTTGACCAGGCAAGCCTCAGGTCTTGAAGCGGCAAACCTTGGCATTCCAGGTCTACACTTTATCCACTGCACCACTAGAGGTCAGGCTAATAAAGGAATAATTTTTTTAAGTAGCATTTTTTCAAAGACTTGACTTACTCATTTGAAATAAGAGAGAAGAAGCAGGGAGCATCAACTCCCATATGTGCCTTGACCTGGCAAGCCCAGGGTTTCGAACTGGCAACCTCAGAGTTCCAGCTCGACTCTATCCATATGCCACCGCAGGTAAGGCACTTGACTCCATTTTTATTTACTTTTTTTTCTTTTAATTTATTGATATTACAGAAAGAGGACGGGAGACAAACACTGATCTGTTCTTGTATATGCCCAAATGGGATTGTACTCACAACCCTCCAGGGTCAGGATAATGCTCTAACCAACTGAGCTATCCAGCCAGGGCGGCTCTTGACTGATAGGAGGGTGGTACAATTCTGCCATCAGCAACATGGGAGGCTGGGGTGGCAGCCCCCAACTTGGTTGGAAGTTTTTGTTATTTTTGTATTTTTCTGAAGTGAGAAGCAGGGAGGCAGAGAGACCCTCTCGTATGCTCCTGACCAAGATCCACCTGGCATGCCCACTAGGGGGCGATGCTCTGCCATCTAAGGCAGTGGTTCTCAACCTTTTCTGAGCCACAGACTGATTTAATGTAGAAAATATTTTCATGGACCGGCCTTTAGGGTGGGACGGATAAATGTATCGCGGGACCAAGACAAGGGTCAAGAGTGAGTTTTAGATGGATGTAACAGGGAATCTGGTCATTTTTTAAAAATAAAACATCATTCAGACTTAAATATAAATAAAACAAATAATATAAGTTATTTATTCTTTCTCTGCAGACCGGTACCAAATGGCCCAAGGATCCACAGCCTGGGGGTTGGGGACCACTGATCTAGGGTGTTGCTTTGTTGCAACTAGAGCCATTCTAGTGCCTGAGGCAGAGGCCACAGAGCCATCCTCAGTGCCCGAGCCAACTTTGCTCCAATGGAGCCTTGGCTGCAGGTAGGGAAGAGAGGGAGAGTAAGAGGGGAGAAGGTGGAGAAGCAGATGGGCACTTCTGTGTGCTCTGACCAGAAATGAACCTGGGATTTACACACGCCAGGCAGACGCTCTACTCTGAGCCAGCCAGCCAGGGCCTGGAAGTTTATGTTTAACTTTGTTCCCCCAAAAGATAAGTCCTTGGGTATCCATAGTGGATTGGTTCCAGGATACCCCATGGATACTCAAGGTCCTTACATAAAATGGTATAAAACAATGCATGCATTCAGCCTTTTATATCCAAAAATGCAAAACCTGGGGATACAGAGGACTTTTAGAATCTGCGTATAAGTGGACCCACGTAGATCAAACCCATGTTTAAAGGGCCAACTACATATCTCTTCAATATTGACAAATTCAGTGAATATGTAATTCATAATATAAATTGGGCTCAGTGTTCATGTTAGACATTTACTCCAAAAAAGAGGGAAACTACGTATTACAAAAGCTATAAGTGTTGAGTAGATTTTATAAGCTGATTTAAATAGACATAGTATAATTTCTGTACACACTGGTGATGTCAGCAGTGCATGACAATACCACTTATTAGTATTTTTAAGTTTTTTTCTTTGTCAAGATTTTGATTTTTGAGAAAAGAGAGGGTAGGGGGAGCAGCAGAAAGTATCAACTCTCAGTTGCTTCAGGTATATGCCTTGACTGGGCAAGCCCAGGGATTCAAACCGGCAACCTTAGCATTCCAGGTTGATGCTTTGCTGTGCTATCACAGGTTAGGCAATATTTTAAGTTTTTTGTATTTGCCTTATTTCTAAAAGAAATCAGGAAGCTAAAAACTTCACTTGTGGAATTTATGGATTAAGAAGTTAGCCCATGAGTGACCTGTGCTGGCACAGTGGATAAAGCATCAACCTGGAACACTGAGGTCATTGGTTCGAAACCCTGGGCTTGCCTGATCGAGGCACATATGGGAATTGATGCTTCCTGCTCCCCCCTGCCCTTCTCTCTCTCCCTCCCTCTCTCTCTCTCTCTCTCTCCTCTAAAATGAATACCTTTTTTCTAAAAAAATCTAAAACTAAAGGAAATTAGCCCTGGCCTGCCCACAGTGGCGCAATGGATAGAGCATCGGCCTGGGATACTGAGGACCCAGGTTCGAAACCCCAAGGTCACCAGCGTGAGTGCAGGGTCATCACCTTACACATGGAGTCATACACATGACCCCATAGTTGCTAGCTTGAACCCAAAGGTCTCTGGCTTAAAGCCCCTGGTTGCTGGCTTGAGCAAGGGGTCACTGGCTCAGCTGGTCAAGGTACATATGAGAAAGCAGTCAATAAACAACTAAGGTACCACAGTGAAGAATTGATGCTTTTCTCCTCTCTCCTTGTCTGTCCCTGTTTGTCCCTCCCACCACGCTAAAAAAAAAAGGAAAAGAAATTAGCCCTCTCTTGCCTGGTGGAGGCACAGTTGATAGAGCCCCGACCTAGAGCACTTGAGGTCCCAGGTTCAAAATGAGGTCACCCGCTTACATGTGGGGTTGCCAGCCTGAGCGTTGGATCATCAGAGTATGGTTGCTGGCTTGAAGCCCAAGGTTGCTGGGCTTGAGCCCCTGGGTCAAGGCAAATACAAGCAATCAATGAACTAAAATGATGTAAAACTAGTTGATTCTCATCTCCCTTCCTGTGTCTCTCTCACTAAAAAAAAATAAAGTAAAAAATTAGCCCTGTATGTTTATAACAGTTCAGACTTGGACCTTGGACTTTGAGAGGAGTTGAAGTTATCTGAGCTAGTTTTCTTCAATGGAGTTGGAAATATATACTTTAAAAATTATGCCAAACAAGTCTATAAAGTGCTCAGGACAATACTGGGTACATAGTAATGTCAATTACAATATTTGCCAGATAGCTAAACATTTGGATTTAAAAGGAACTTGATGCTGAGACTCAGACCAGTAACTTAAATGGCTGATGAAGTAATTTGTTGTAACCTAGCATCTTCAAGTTGGGGGTTATTTGTGACTGAAAAGTCATGATTTCAAATGTTAAATGTTGATTCGTGCAAATTTACTACTAAAGAACACCTAACCCAAAAGAAGGTAGTCAGGTAAGAGAAGCGTTTCCAGAATTTTTTCATGAATTCCGGTCATTTGTCTAGACATGCTATACTGCCTCATTGTACACTGTTAAAGAAGAACTTTTAGGAAGTGTTGGGAATGTGTTTTGAGTAGCATCGTGTCCTGGAAGGGAGATTATGTAGGTGATTGATTCCCAGATGACGGTTTGTTCAATAGCCTGGCTGGAGTGTGGAGGTCGGTAGGGACTAAATGGGCCATTCTGTTCGTGTTTGGAAGTCTGAGTGAACCTATTGAGGCAGGAGGACTTTCTATAGGGAGGTAGCGCAGCAGGTAAATGTTCCGAGATGAAGGCAGAGTGTTGAGTGATAGTCAAAATCTGGTCAGTTTCAGCTTAGATATTTTAGGATATATGTACATTTGATTATTTTTATTTTACACTAGATTATATAAAAGTAGAGCTTGGAAACTGCTGACCTGTAAAGGTCTCTGTAGACCAAAGAGATGAAATGATTTGAGGTCAAAAGTTTCCTAGAAGCAGCCTTGGACAATGCTGTCCCCCCCCCCCCAATCTGATTTACCTTATATGTGACTAACATAAGTGTGTGGAATTGTTTCCATTCTAAGGAATATTTATTTAATTGGACCTGTATGTACTGATGATTGAAATCATCTTCACTAAACAATTCAGTCCAAGAGACCCTGTCGACAATCTCGAGAAATTTTCAGGTTGTCAGAATCATGAGAGCCAGCAGATGGCAGTACTTGATTTTCTGGAGACTCACATCCTGCGGGTTCTGAAAAAGCTGCTATGGAGAGATGCAACTAACGGATAGTAGACAAAAATGATCCAGCCATTGACATATAACAGGGATTAGTACTAAAAGCTTGAATAAAATGTTTTAACAAATATTAATGATAAAAACTTGATTAATTAATAATTAAAAATCTGGTTAAAAGTAGAAGACATTTAAAAATTTAGAATGGTTGAGTTCGAGTCACAGCTGTCTTGTAAATCTTAAAAAGATAACCGATGAAAATCATCAAAATCTTGACTCCACAGCCTTGAATAAAAAGCATTTAATAGTATTTTTTAATTTCCTGTGTTGAAAAATAGATAATACATTAATACAGTTCAAAATTCAAGAAGTTGAGCAGTGAAATCACCCATCTTCTATGCCTCCCATTCACTTCCATAAAAGCAAACACTGTCACCAGGCGTCAGGTCTCTCTGGAGCTAGCATAAGCACACTCATATAGACTAACCGTGGCATACAGCACAAACTGCTGCGCACTAACCGTGGCATACAGCACAAACTGCTGCGCACTAACCGTGGCATACAGCACAAACTGCTGCGCACTAACCGTGGCATACAGCACAAACTGCTGTGCACTAACCGTGGCATACAGCACAAAATGCATTTTGTCCATTGAAATAGACATCTTGGAGATCATCTATATCTTGGATACTTCATATTAGTACATGAAAAACTTCATTTTTTAAGTTACATAATCCATTGTTTCGTATCTTACATAACCAGGCTATTTACTGGATTTTTAGATTGCTTTCAATTTTTTGTTATTTATGAGCAATGCTCACATTTGCATGTGAGCCAGGATACAGAATAAACTGTTCTTAAACCCACAAAAGCTCAGAAGGTCTAGGTGTAGAGAAAGAAATGTTTTTTTCCGGCTTCTGTCTTCTCAGTGGAAAACAGGAAAAATTAAAGGCCACCTCGTTTTGTATGCCCTTTAGGTGATGACAAAAACTGAAAGCTTGTTTATTTTTCATATTCAGCATCTCCAGCAGAGAGCTGAGTACAGAGTGGGAGGGAATTTAAAATGATTCATTCAGGATCACCATTAGCTGTTATAAAAATATGGAGAGTTAAAGAAAATTACTATAGGGAGGTGGTTCAAACACTTAAAAGTGTTAAAAAGTATAAAGGTCATTTTGTGATTAAGCAAGTAATACAAAAGTTCAGAGAGTCATGGAAGGCTAGAATTGAAGAAAAGCTTTTTACAGCAATTGAAGGGCTTAAAGTGGATAGACTTGCATCAGTACTTTAAAAAACAAGAGAGACTATTCCAGAAAGAGAGACAGAATGATCTAGGAGGGTCTGAACAGCAGAATGATAAACCCAGAAATGAGAATAGACCAGTTTGGCTGTGTTTTGCAGTGTCTGGCATTAGACAGGGTGGGGTCAGGGTGTAGAGGCATATGAATTATAGGGTGGTTCATTCACATGAAGCCTTGAAGATTTCACAAGCCAGAGAATGGCCACATAAAGGCAGAGCTCTGGTCCGGACATGGTGTGGATAGAAGCAGTAAACAAAAGGACTGTTAAAACCCTAACTAATGGAAATGACTAAATGATGACAATACATACTTAATGGAATATTTTACAAGCTTAACAGAATTACTTTAAAAAATAGTGGAGACTATAGCAAATAGGAAAATGCTTGATTTTTCTTTTTTTAAAAATGTTTATTTTATTGATTTGAGAGAGAGACAGGAACGTCTATCTGTTCCTGCATGTGCCCTGACCAGGGTTGAATCGGCAACCTCCGTGCTTCCTTCAGGACAATGCTCTAACCCGCCGAGCTATCTGGCAAGGGTAGAAAAACACTGGATTTTTTCACTGACTATTATTATCAAAAGATATACTTATAGAAAAAGACAAACACAAAATGTTGCATTAGCATTTTGGGGGGTGTGTATAATTTTTTTGCCCCCAAAAATACAGTTTGGCAATGGTAATTATTGTCCTTAAAATAAAAAAAGAAAAAAATATTGTGTATATATATATTATACATGCCTCACCTACATTGTCTAATTTGAACTTCATTATAAGCCTAGCAGATAAAGAAGGCAAACACTGTTACCACCATTTACAGATTAGACTGAGCTCTGAAAGATTACTTGCCTGATTATTCATCTAGTGAGAGGAGGAGGAACTCAAACCCAGAGCCCAATAATGTATTGGTAACAGAATGGGGCAAGTTCTTCATCCCTGTTTTTATACAATGTAATCCTGTTTCATCAGTGTAACCCTTGCTTCATACCCACAATTAGGGAGGGTGAGAAGATATCACATAAGGGCCAACTTAAATTGGAAACCGAGGCTGATACATTCTCACATTACATGTGTGATCGCACATGCCCTGTATGACCCCAGTTGTGTTCAGGAAACGTCCCAAAAGAGAGTCTGTCATTTGGAATTTCATTGGCTTGAATAGCTTTTGTAGAGTAAAAGTTAGTTTCCATAGACTTCTAAATATTCATCCCCAAAAGACCTACTTGCCCAAAGGTAAGCATAGTAAAGAACTGTGGGTTACTCTTCAAACCTGACACCAATTCTGAATCTCCAGTCTTAACCTTCTCCCTATAAAATGGGACTATTCTCTTTTCTGAACACAGCCCGTGTTTTCCCATCTCTGTACATTGCTCTTGCTGTACCATCTACCTAAAATAGTCTGTTTCCTCACCTGCACTTTATCAAATGGTAGTCGCTATTTGAAATGCAGTTCAAATACCTCTTGCAATAAGTTTTTTTTTAATTCTGCTCCTTCCTGCCCCTTGCAGCTTCCCAGCATATGTATTCTTTCATAGTACTTATAAGCTGTCTTGTTTTAAAGTTGTCTTATTCTTCCTATGTGATTTTTATGTTCATTCAAGAGGAGGAAGGGTTCTAACATTTACTAAGCAGTTACTATGTCAGAACATGCCAGGAGTTTGAGTAAGTATAATACCAGCTCATTTTTATCAGGTATTTATAGGACTAAGGACTGCTTTAAGTGCTTTAGGTAAAGCCCTAGAAATACCTGCATCAACTCATTTAATTCTTACAGAAACTCTATGTGTCAGGTACTATTGCTACTCCCATTTTGCAGACTGGGAAAACTGAGGTCCAGAGATCTGAATTAACTTAGCCAGGTCACAGGACTAGGATGTGTTGGAGTCATGATTCAAATTGAGATATTCTGCCTCTGGAGGCCTTGGGACTTGCCCTCTGATTTCTGAGAGCTTCCTTCCATTGAGGCAGGTCTGCCTCACTGGTCTATGTCCCAGTCCCTGAGCCTCCTGGGGGTTCTTTACTGTCCTGCTAAGAAATCACTGAGCTCCCTCACTCCCTCCCCGTAATGCTGTTGTTCCGGTGCAGCCTGTCTTTTTAGTCATTCATCCTGCTCTTTCTCGGTCATTAGACCCCCTGGAGAGCCTCCCTGACCAAATTCTAACTGCCAGGGGAGGAAGCTTCGAGCCCCCAGTCCTGGGTCGAAGTGCGGGTCCCACCTCACTTACTCTTTGGATCTGCCCTCAAACTGAATAAAATTAACCCCTGTTTCTGCTGCAAAGTGCCTGTACTGGTTGCTGCTTTCTCTTAGTGAATTCCTGTCAACATCCCCATTATCAGTTATTTTAAAGCTGTTAAAACCAAGTTCTTAGCCTGGAGGAACGCCTCCTGACATTTTATTTAAAAGCATTTTCTGTGGAAAGGAACCATACCTTTCATTAGACTCTGAAATGAATTCAAAGTTTCTCTAAGACCTTTGTAGACCTTCCTTACAAGTATTTTTTTCTTTTTGGAAGCTCCACGCCTCATATCAAACATTCAAACATACTGAAATCACAAGTTAAATATGAGTTTTTATATAATTATTAAATACTTCATTGGCCCAAGCGACATAAAGGTGTATTTTATAGATATGTAATTAGTATTCATTTTAACTTTTCAAGTTTTTTGTATTCTGGAGCCCATATTTTTTAAGATCTCAAACACTTTCACTGGCCCTTGGCAAGCTCACAGGCCCGACACTGTGCCCATTGAACCTGCTGGCTCTGCTCTGAGTGTGCTCCTAACTCACTCTGGTTAGGAAGCACTGACTGCCCTGAGATGTAATTTCCAGAGAATACCACCTGCTCCGTTCATTTCTTTCTGCCCTTGGCTGCTTACTGATTTCCTGTTGCCAGCCTTTCTCTTTCTCCCGCCTCCTTGAGACTCTCCATTGGCTCAGAAAGGATGAGACTACGAGGTTCTCTTTTTTTTTTTCCCCCTTGTATTCTCTGGCTTTTCTCTGGGACCCCAGGACCTGTCCCTCAAGGTTCCCGGAGAACCCAGAGTAGAGTATCTCAAACCCCGGTGGTGGAAGGGGCAAGGTCAAAGCTGCACAAAGGGCCAGAAACGCACACAGCGCCTCTCTCTCCCTGCCTTCCCCGACCGATACTGGATCTGGCAGAAACCGGCACGTCTGGGAATGACCCAAGTTTGGGGTAGGCTGAACTGTGCCACACTGTTTTTGGAATAATTTCCAAAACCAGATCTGGTTGACAGGATATTGATTCAAAAAAATAACATACCGCCCCTCACAACTTTCACAATAAAATTGAGAAACTATAGAAAATAAAAAAGATTCTTTAAACTTCAGTGAGCGCAGAGCTTATATTCAGAAGAGACGAGGATGCCAGCGGAGACAAGAAGGTAGGAGCGGAAGCTGCAGGGCAAGGACACAGGTTTCCTGTTTCCTTCCCTCCACACTGGGCGCCCTCTCTTCTGCTCTCTGGGTACCATGGTTCCGCATACCTCTGAGATACTCACCTACTTGCTGAAGGGATAAATGAATACAGGTCAAAATATTGTTCAGTCTAACATGCAACAAATGTGCACCTGAAGTAAAAAATTAGCTTTATTGGTCTTATACTGGTGTCTATATAAAGATGGTTATAGAAATAAAAGGCGTATGACTGCTTTGACCAATAGAGTACAATGGAAGTGATACCGTGTCTGTGTTGGGCCAAGCTTTGAAGAGGACTAGAAATGTCCACCCTGGTCTCTTGGAGCCCTAAATTGCCATTAACGAAGTCTGGCTACTCTGGGTGCCATGCTGGAACAGCTATGTGAAGAAGAGAAAAGAAGGGAGAGGAAGAAAGGAGAGGAGGGGAGGGGTGGGGAGAGGAGAGCAGAGGAGGGAAGGGAAGAGAGCTGCTCGGCCAGCGCCCAGCTGTTGGAAACCTTAGTGGTTTGGGTCCTCCCAGCCCAGCTGAGGCTCCAGGCATTGTGAGGCACAGAGAGGAACCTCCCTTCTGTGCTTTGTTTGAATTCCTGACTCTGAATTGTGAGATATCATAGTAATAAATTGTTTTAAGCAACTAGATTTTTGGGCAGTTTATGAAGCATTAATAATCAACTGCAATAATGTTTTAAACTACTTTAACCAACTACTGGTTTAATTCATAAATGTATATACAAAGATTACATGAAATAGAGTACATATGTTGGATTTTAAGAATTTGTCAAATAGGTTATTTTTGCAAAATTAAAGTGAGCTTTCTGGCCGGGTAGTTCAGTTGGTTAAAATGTCTACCTGATATGCCAAGGTTGTAGGTTCGATCCTTGTTCAGGACACATACAATAATCAATCAATGAATGCATAAATAAGTCAAACAACAAACTAATGTTCCTCTCTCTCAAATCAATTTTCAAAGTGCAATTAAGAAAACTTCTTTTAGCATTTTTAGAGTTAATCATATATTTAATATTAAGACTTAGGATTTAGAGAAAGGTATTAAGATTTAAAAAATCACTGATATTGCCTCAGCAGCTGTGCTTAATCTACTATGGTATAATTAGCAAGAATGACACATAACTTAAATTGCAGAGAAGAAGAAAATGAAGATCTTTCCTAAATTTTATAATCACACAAAAAATGTGATGCCAACAAACTGACCAAAAACAGCAACAAAAAAGATGGTCAGCCCTGTATCTTGGAACCAAAGAAACAGAAAGTATCTGTCAGGGGACCTAGGCAAAAGCCTTAGACTGATTTCTGGAAGAGTAGTATTTCACTGGGCTGTTTCCAGGAGACTCAAGTTCTTGGTTTCAGAGCTCCTAAGCTGTTCACCCACTGTGCCAGAACAGCTGACTTCCCACAGCGTGTACTTTAGTATCTCAGCAACCGAGGCGTGAAAGCGCGCTTGGAACTTCTTACTAATTAGGACATAAAGGATGGGATTCAAGCAGCTATTGAGGAATGCCAAGGCTGTGGAGAGAGGCATTCCAGCCCGCAGCACCTGGTGCAAATAGTTACTGTGGTGAATCATGAGCTCCCCAATGCTGAACAGGTGGTAAGGAGTCCAGCAAATCAAAAAAGCCAGGACCACAGCTAGGATGGTCAAGGAATACTTATTAGAGACCAGGATACTTCGCTTCTTCACCTGGAAAATGAGACACAAGTAGCAAATGCTCATTGTTAGTAAAGGGGAGAGGTACCCGATAATAAATTTCACCCAGGTCAGAACGTGGTGCCTCATCAAAGAGAGATCGGGATCATGCTCATGGAAATTGTTATAGCAAGTAGTGTGGTTATTTAACTCCACAGTGTCCCGGAAGTATAGGTAAGGACCACCCATTACAGAAGCCAGAAACCAAATGAGTGCAATAACAATCAGAGCCTTCCTTATGGTTCGGTGCCGATGAGATATGAAAGGATGGATCAACTGGATATAACGGTCCAGGCTGATCACTGTCAGGAAGAAAACACTGGCAAACATGTTCAACTGGGCAATGAAGGAATTGGCCTTGCACAACCAGGTGCCAAAGGGCCAGTGGAAATTCATGGCCACATAGGAGATATACAGGGGCAGGAAGAGAAGAAAAATGAAATCTGCAATGGCCAGATTGAGGAACCAGAGAGTGGTAACTGTCTTCTTCCACTTGAAACCCACGAACCAAATGACAATGGCATTTCCTGGAATGCCCAGAACAAATGCTAAACAGTATAACACCAGGGAGACCCAGTGAACAACTCCCAGGGGGACTTTCTCTTCCGAATCAGACTCTACAGAGTAATATTCCGTGGGATAGGAGTAGTTCTCAAATTCTCCAAATAATGTTTCCTCTAGATCTTCCATGACCTTGAGATGTGGAGGATGAAGAAATCTAGAGAAGCAAATTTAAAAAGAAAACATTTTTTTAAAATAAGAAGAAATGTTCAGTGAATAGGAATATAAGGGTAAAAATATTTCATCTTATGAACTGGAAATAGTATATTTCTTAGTAGTGATTATACTCTAGATGGCCATGTCTTGGTGGATCTCAGTTTCATATGATTATTCTCAAAGCTGTGAGAATTCAGCTTTGTAAACCATTCAGTAAGTGCTACAATAAAATGTGCAATTCCTCTCTTCATAATATTTCTGGGGTGGACATTCAAAAGCACTTATTAGGTTCTTCCTATGCATCATTTTATGGAAGATGCAAAAAATTTAAAAAAGACAAGTTAATACTTACGTGGTATTAACTTCAAAATCCCTATTTGGACCTTGACTTCTTAAACTATAGATAGAATTGCAACTACTTCCTTGACCCATCCACCTGACCATCACAGGCAAACACTGGAGATTTTTCCCCACTAGCTTGCACCAATGGATGTTTTGATTCTGTGTTTGTGAATGCACACGTGTTCATCAATATTATGTCAATAGGGAAGGCTTTTCAAACAAAAGGTATCTTTTGGAGTAAACTTGACTCTGGTCATTTAATTTCTCCATTAATTGCCTACAGAGTATAATTAAGCTTTATTTAAAATTTTATTTTACTGAAATTCCTTTGTTTTGAATTAATTTCAATTCATTCTTTTCTACATTTACAATGATTTATTAGTTTTATTTTGTTCATTTTTGTCCATAAAAAATTTTATCTATTAGAGTTTTACCCAAAGTTAAGTTTTATATTTCTCCTATCAAGGCCAGTTAAGATTTAAATGTCACCTGACCTGTGGTGGCGCAATGTTAACCTGGAATGCTGAGGTCCCCAGTTTAAGACAGTGGGCTTGCCCTGTCAAGGCACATACAAGAAGTAAGTACGAGCTGATGCTTCCTGTTCCTTCCCTCTTGGTTCCCCTCACCTTTTTCTCTCTCTCCTCTTTTTAAAATCAATAAATAAAATCTTAAAAAAAGAAAAAGAAGCAAAAAAGACTCAAATGTCAGTATTTCAAGCAAAACAAGGTTTACTGGGTGCAATTTTAGCTTAATCAGTTTTGTGTTATTTCTATTAGTAATAAAAATAACTAGAAAAATTATTAATAGTTATATTCATTTCTTAGAACCACAATTATTAATGGGATGACTATGAAATATTTGGGATTATAGAAGGGTTAGAAATGAAGAGTGGGAATATCTTGAGTTGCTTGCGCACTCAATTGGCTAGCACTGAATTCATCATCCTACCTAAAATCATCTGAGGAACCTGGCAGGACATAATTAAAAACCAAATGCAATTCATTAGTGTCTTCCCAAACCCAGACCCAGCCACCTTCTGTTCATTACTCAATATTCAGTTCAAGTGCCACCTTTTCCTGGAAATACAATATTTCTGGTATTAGCTTCCCCCAGATAATTATAATAATAACCTTTATTATAAATAATAGTTAACATTATTGAAAAGTTACTAGGTACCAGGCATGTATGACCTAATTTGATCATCCAAAAACTCTTATAAATCAGGTAAGTGCTTTTATTATTTGCATTTAAAAGAAAGGACACTGAAGCTCGGAGAAGCATAGTGACTTGCCCAGGATCATGCAACCTATAATTGCAGAGTCGAGATCTAAATTCAGATCTGTTGGACCCAGAGCCTGATCTCTTAACCACTACAACATTCCCTTTCTTCTGTCATATGACTCTTATCATATTTAATACACTATGTTGTCATTGATTCATCCTCAATTTTTGCCCTACCACACAGTGAACCCCTTAATAAAAATGACTGTCATCTCTGTACCCTACAGTGTCTAGTAAAAGCCTTAATATATCACAGGTGTTTAACACGTGTTTAATAAATGATTGGCTCTCCAATGAATAAATCCTGTTCAGCCTGACCTGTGGTGGCGCAGTGGATAAAGCGTCAACCTGAAATGCTGAGGTCGCCGGTTCAAAACCCTGGGACTACCTGGTCAAGGCACATATGGGAGTTGGTGCTTCCTGTTCCTCCCCTCTTCTCTCTCTCTCTCTCTCTCTCTCTCTCTCTCTCTCTTTCTCTCTCCTTCTCTCCTCTCTAAAATGAATAAAGTCTTTAAAAAATTTTTTTTTAAAATCCTGTTCAGAACCAATGTAATTTTTTTTTTTATTTTACAGAGACAGAGAGAGAGTCAGAGAGAGGGATAAACAGGGACAGACAGACAGGACCGAAGAGATGAGAAGCATCAATCATTAGTTTTTCATTGCACATTGCGACACCTTAATTGTTCATTGATTGCTTTCTCATATGTGCCTTGACCATGGGCCTTCAGCAGACCGAGTAACCCCCTGCTGGAGCCAGTGACCTTGGGTCCAAGCTGGGGAGCTTTTGCTCAAACCAGATGAGCCCACGCTCAAGCTGGTGACCTCGGAGTCTTGAACCTGGGTCCTCGGCATCCTAGTCCAACGCTCTATCCACTGCGCCACTGCCTGGTCAAGCTAATTTTAAAGCCTCAAGTGAGAGTTTGTGAGTTTGCCCCTAAGTCGATGTTGCTGTCAGAATCTCTTGACCTTGACCCACAGCTATATCTCCAGGACCTTGGGTCCTTCCTTGACACCAGGTTCTTTCCTTCACATATCCTACTCCAGTACGCAAGAATTCGCTTCTTCCTTGCTGCCCTAGTCTTTCTGGCTTGGGATCTTACTCTGCTCTCCCAGCTCCCTCTGATGGTTGGCCCTCCCCAGTGTCAAATCTTTTCAAGTGTAGTTTCCAACTCCCCGTCTTGGTTTTCTGCCTGTCCACTAAGACACACCTTACCTTCCTGTGGCTTTATGGCCTACATTTTTAGACTGTTAGCAATTTTGCAGTTAAATGGACTAGGTAGTGGACTAATCACCTTATCAAACCCTAAACAGTGAGTAGAAGAAACCTCATTCCCCAAGCATGAAAAAGCCTGTGAAAGACCCATAATTGTACACAACCACTAATCTCACTAAAAGCCAGGAGCCTCCCACTTCCAATGTCATTATTGATTCTGCTGAGTTGGAATGATCACAGGGCCTGAAGCAGGACACTACCAGCCCTCTTTCTAGTTCTCCTGAGGCATGGGGAGGTACCTTGAGGATGAGTGATCTATCTCTTCAAACAGAAAACTATACCAGAGAGGTTCCTAACCTTCCAGAAAGCAGATGAGTTGATTAGGTGCAAAGACCAGTTCAGGTTTCGAGAAAGATCTTCCGGAAGAGCTGAATGTTGCCCAGCTGAATCGTTCATGGGAAATATAAGCTAGGAATCCCCCTATGACTTAGAGCAGATGTTTTTGTGTGGAGGTGATAGTAAAAGGTAGGGGTGAGATGGAGAAGAGAGAGAAGTAGGGCAGAATTTAGCACCTGTCTTAGCCAGTCCTTGGGGCAGACACAGTTCGTTCACCCTTAAGGGCATATTCTTGTTTAATTATTATACCATGTTTGCATATTGTTTTACAGTTTATAGGCACCTCCTTAGATTTACACACATGTCTAGAGACGAACTATTAGTTACACAAGGGTTGCTGCAAAAAGAAAATACTCTAAATTGGGAGACTTAAAATAACCAGAAAGTTATTGTCTCTAAGTCTGGAGAAATCAAGGTCAAGGCAGGGTTGTTTCTTCCCGAGGGCTGTGAGGAAGAATCTGTTCCACGCCTCTTGCCTAGACTGTGGTGGATACTGGCAAACTTGAAACTCCTTGGCTTGTACACGCATCACCCTGATAGCTGCATTCATCTTCACATGGTATTTTTCCTGTGTGTGTAGTCAGTCTGCATCCAAATTTTCCTTTATTTATAGGGACTCTAGTCATAGAATAGGACCCACCCAATTGACCACACTTTAACTTGATGACCCCTGCAAAGACCTTATTTCCAAATAAGGTCATGTTGTGAGATACTGGGGTGTAAGACTTCACCATATCTTTCGGGGAGAGTCACAATTAAACCCATAACATTAAGGCAGAGCTGGCAACCGCCATTCCTGAACCCTGGTCACTCATTTATTCAGCAAATATTTAGTAAGTGCCCACATCTATCAGGCACTATTCTAGCTGATTGGGATCCTTTACAAAATAAGACAACTATGTCTTCCCTTTTAAATTTCAGAATCTGGTGGGAAAAGATAAATAGTAAAAAACAAACAATAAAAAGGCAAATTACATAGTATGTTAAAATATGGTAAATGCTGTAGACAATGGGGGAAAGAGCAAGATGAAGGGAACGGGAGAGGTGGCTCTATCTTTCAATAGGGGGTTAGAGAAGGACCCACCACCGAGAAGATGAGAACTGCAAAGACTTGGAGGCGGTGAGGGAGCTAGTCACGTGGGTATTTTCAGATAAGTTTTCCAGGCAGAGGAAACAGCCAGTGCATTTAAGGAACACTGTTTTTAACCATGGAGACTGAAGATGGGAGGTTTTGCCATTGGCTATGGTGGGCTGGGCGGACTCTTGCTTTATAAGAAAACGAAGGGCAGATTCTGAATTGTGATGATCCTAGACCTATGCTGTTTTGGCAGAATTAATATCCCCTGCCTTTTATTTCATAATTTAAATGCCCCCAGGAGCAAGTGGCTTTCATGGGTACAGGAATCAGGTAGGGGAGACAATGGGATTTGGATGAACCAGAGAGCAGCGGATTTGCTTTCGGTGAACAGCAGTTACTCAGTCCCGGCCAACTGTTTCCATGTGGGAAATGAGCACTTAGCGTTGCCAGAGTTTTTGAAGAAATGTTGGATATTTAGATTTGCAATGTGAAAAGTTTCCAACATCTAAATTACTGTTTTAAACAAAATAGCTGTGGGCCACATTTAGCCCAGCTGCAAGTTTGTGACCCTTGGGGCAGGCAAATTCTTAAAAACTCTGAGCTTTTCCATAGGAAAGGGGGAAACTATACATTAAAACAGAAATAGATGCTCTGAGTTGGCCTCTGTGAATGGCTTGCCCCTTGGTCTCAGGGAGGCAAACCATAAGTTTATCGCTCAGAGCCCCCTTCAGAGACCTTCACTTTACCCATCTTCCCATCGATATAGAACACTGACCATAGGAATTGGGGAAACTCTTTTTTCCTCCAGAAAAATAGTTCCTAACTTTACTGGGTTTCTATAAGAGTTATTAAGGAGGACCCTGGTAATAAAAGCAAAATATTCAATCAGCTCCTAGGATCAGAGCTATTCTTTGGAGCAAGGACAAAGCTCCTAGTCCTTAAGAGGCAATAGTGAGTAAACTCCCTAATAAATGACACTCAGCCTGTTTCCTGCCATCTCTGGTTAAAAAACCCCTATGTTCCTGCCTCATCATTGATCCAAACCCACAGCTTGGGTCTTTCAATTCCTATGAACTGTGTTCTGCCCTAAACATGACCTCAACCACATTTCTAGTTCAGAGCATAGCTTGGTAGTCTTCCTGACTCATGGACCTACTTTCTGATTTGAGTGACTGGGTATTGCTTTGCTTTCTGATTTGAGTGACTGGGTATTGCTTTACTTCTAGTCCTTGCCCATGGGTTCCAGTTTTGGATTGCTATATCTTTAGTTTTTTTCTAGTACTTTGGCGAATGCTGACCTCTATTACCACATTTACATTACTTTTCTTGTTTGCTTCTGTGCTCCTAGTTGGTTAGACTCCCTACCTACCAGCCCAGGAACATTGCCCTGACCTCAATTCCCATCTTCTATTACCACCAAAATCTACAACACTGGGTCTCGACCCAAGACAATTTTGCCTCTAGGGATATCGAGCAATGTCTAGAGACACTGCTGGCTGTCACAACAGAGGATGAGGGCAGGGGTGGGTAAGTGCTATGGTATCTAGTGGGTCAAGGCCATGGGTGCTGCTGAACCTGCTAACCATCCTAAAATGGACAGCTCCCCCACAGCAAAAATGATCTTGGTGCCAATACTCGACCTGTGGTGGTGCAGTGGATAAACTGTCAACCAGGCATGCTGAAGTCGCTGGTTCGAAACCCAGAGCTTGCCCAGTCAAGGTACATACCAGAAACAACTAATACATGCTTCCTGCTCTTCTACTTCTTTCTCTCTCTCCTCTCTCTAAAAATAAATAAGTAAAATCTTAAAAAAACACACACACACAAAACAACCAATGGCGCCAAAGTCAAGAAACCCTAATCTACAGACATTGAACTGAGTCTGACCCCCTTTCTTTGCTCCCCTGCTGTGGAATCTGCCCTTTTCCTGGGAGTATTCTCATCTGGGAGTTCTGGCTCATCCTGGGCTAGTCCACCCCACTATCACCCAGTTGTGCTTTATAACCATTGCAAGCTATTGAGCTCTGTGTTTAATGTAATTGAAAAAGTATTTTAAAATATTTGATGTAAATGCTAATATTTAAATATTGGGAGATTTCCTAAAAAAAGATTCCAATGTTTAGCTTCTCTTAATAATTTATATTATCTGCTAATAATGGGCCTGTGTCCCCTACAACAACATTTGCATCATTCCTCTTTAGACAAGATATGTACTCTCTGACTTGCCATGGTCACCACCACTTCCAAATAATGCATTTATGATGCTGCCCAGGATGCAATCTTTGCTAATACTGAGCCTTTTATATGGTAAGAAATGAAATGGTTGAAAAAATTAAGACTGTACACATATGAGAGTGAAAACAAAGTGTGTAAAAATGCAATCTCTAAATAATATCTGCAGCCCTGGCCGGGTGGCTCAGTGGATAAAGTGTCCTCCTGGCACATCCAGGTCACTGGTTCAATCCCCATTCAGGGCACAGATGAGGGGCAATCAATGAGTGCACAACTAATAGAGCAATGAGTTGATGCTTCTCTCTCACAAGCGCTCTCTCTTCCTTTCTCTCTCTCTTAATAAATTGAAAAAAATAAGAAATCTTTTAAATATAATAATAATAATATCTGAAACATCAACATAAAAAATGTGGTCTACAAAGAAAGATTACTACCATTTGCATTTCTGCTAATTTAAATTTATGGGCTTAAACTTAAAGAGATGTATCTTTAAAGTTCTAAAAATCGGACACTACTGTCTGACCTGTGGTGGCGTAGTGGATAAAGCATTGATCTGGAAATGCTGAGGTTGCCGGTTTGAAACCCTGGGCTTACCCAGTCAAGGCACATATGGGAGTTAATGCTTCCTGCTGCTCCCCCACATCTTTATCTCTCTCTTTCTCCTCTCTAAAATCAGTAAATAAAATCTTTTAAAAAACTGATATTCTGCTGTATCATCAGTCATGTTGTTATATTTATTTCCTCATTTTTAGTGAGATAAGAGAGAAAGGGCAACAAGAGGGACAGAGAGAAAAGATGGGGAAAGTTGCCCTTCGTTTAACCATGCGGCACAGACACGTGTTTTAGAGAAATGATGGGGGGAGTGTGTGAAACTAGAGGGATTTCTGGGCAAATGAAAGCCGGGCAGTAACTAGAAATTAGTTCTTTAAATCCAGGTTTGAAGGAAACATTGTCTTTTATTAAGCCAGCTGAGTCAAACTGTGCTGGCTGGCAGTGACATTCCATGGCGACGTTCAACAGTTTTATCGATTTGGAAGTGTTTGAAAGAGCACAGTAACAATGCCAGAATGAAGCTTCTAGATTTGACCAAAAAGAGGAATTAGCTACTGTATTTGTTTTAGACCATATGTGCTGCTGAAAGGCAAATAAAATAATTCTGACTGAAATAAAGACTAATAAAGATCTACATGATCATACAGTTGTTTGAGTTGCCACCGCCACCTCAGTAAGTGGCAGGCTGCACTGTGGACATGAATATATGCAGATCCACCCGCGGCTGTTAGGACTGTGTGAGAAATGCTTGGTGTGGAGCCATGCTCCGAGAACTATCCCTGAAATCTGTGGTTTGGCTTGCAGAGAACATGAGGTGGCTTATTGACTGGGATTCAGCTGCGGTGAGGACCCAAGTTATCACTTTCCTGGGTAACATTTACCCAGCTACTCAAGTGGAGCATAGAACTATTTATTGAGTTAAATAAATTGCTTTCTGATCTATTCAGATTTAATGGAGGGTAAAGCTGAAACTCTTTTCTGAGTAAATAGATTTCTGTGCAAGAGTTCTGGCAGAAAGTATAGTGATAAATAGTCTGAGAAATCCAGATGACTTGGGGAAAGGACATCTGGTAGAAATGTGTATCATTAAACTTTTCAAAGTGGCTTTAAACGAGGCTTGGCCTTAGAGGAAAACATTTTGTTTATCTACCTTGACAAACACAAAGATGCCTTCTGGCAGAACATTTGGCGAATTCAGAGAGGTTTAATCTAGTTTCATAACGTTGAGTCAGATAGGTTTTCACGGACCACTGCAAAAATGTGTACCTAACAGAATCTAAAGAAAATTTAAGCTCCAATCTACTTGGAACAGAAGGGAGGATTCAATGTTACTGACCTTTTTCTACGTGGATTGCCTGCGTAGGGTTCCTCACACGCCCCTGGTAAAAAAAGAACTCAAGAACGGAATGTGTCTCTCATGAAAACAATAGGTACCCTTGAGGGAACATGTATTTTACTTCTGACTGATGGCGGAATGAGCTGAATGAATCAGTGGACAGAAGAGAGAAACTTTGGTGAAAACCACAAATTCATGACCCAGCAAACATATATGGTAAGCAAATTTAATTTTTCAAGAGCTGTCTTCTTTATTTTTTCATTCCTTTATTTTTATTTATTGATTTTAGTGAGTGAGGAAGGGAGAGAGAAAGAGAGAGACAGGAACATCAAGCTGTTCCTGTATGTGCCCTGACTGGGGGTAGAACCAGCAACCTCCGTGCATCAGGACGATGCTCTAACCCACCAAGCTATCTGGCAAGGGGTCAAAAGCTGTCGTCATAAGGAAGAGAGATTTTTAAAAAGCATGTGCATATATGTGTGTGTGGTTAGGGGTTATTTGGGAGCATTATTCAGTATTTTACACTATTAAATATAAACTGTATACCACACCCCAGATTGTACTGAAGATATTTGGCACTAGTAGAATATTTTGCTGCCCTTTGGATGAACAGTCTCTGGAAGGTGTTGAGGCATAGTAGTGTTTTATAAAGATGCCCTGTTTATTGACCCAAGGGAAGCAAAGGAGGTTTAAATGGAAACTGAAGGTTGGGTGTGATATTGACAGCTACTGCTGGTTGGTAGAGAACACTGACTGTTCGATTGCACCTTCTAACCCCTTCTTTGGGCTGAGCCTCTCTTTATGGAGAACTATCTTGCCTATCTATAGCTACTATGTCCTTTATTGCTTAATGCCAGACATTAAAACATCATTATCATATTCCTTAGCAAATTAAGAAGAATGGAAATTTTTTGGTTTGGCTAGAAAGGAGACAACAAAAAAAGGGGAGTGTCCTGGTAATGAAGTCTTGAATGTCTCATACTTAAGAATTTGGATTTTACTTCTTTGCCAGTTGGGAGCAAATAAAAAAGTTTGTAGGAGGGAGTGACATCACCAAACCTTTGTTTTTGTAAATATCATCTGGTAGTAGTTTGGGAGAATGTTGTCACAACTGAAGTCCAAGATGGAAGGGCCTTAGGCAGTGAGAGTGAGAATGGGGATGAGGGAGAGATATTTGAGAGTCATTCATTTAAAATTAGTAGAATTTTTCAGGAAGCTTTGCTGAACTGAGTATATTCTTCACAATAACTTTTTTTTTATCAAGTTGGCATTAAAAATCAACCTCAAATAGAAAAGCTAATCAGCTTTAGGCATAGAAATGTTTTATTCGCTTTTAAAGGCTGTGAGGTTGAGAACGAGTGTTTTTCTTTTATGAAATACAGAGAACAAGTGAATCAAGTAGGAACAAAATGATACCGATTTTCACTCTGCTGGACTCAAGGTCTTTTCATAAAAGGCACTTGCAGGCTGACCCGCGTGTCTAACGCCCATGCTTCACTAGACAGTTTAAGAAGACACAGCACATACTTGAAGTGTCAACGCCTACTTACGTACCGGTTGTTCTAATGCTCCACCCAGAGGTTAATGGAATGTTCCCACTTGTACAATCGGTATGATTCTGTTGACTGCTGGGAGAAACAAGAGTGCATGATTAACCTTGGGTCAGGGGAAACTTTTAGGCTTAATTCCTTTTCAAAACTGTGAGCTCATTAATACAGATGCAATTGAAATATCAGGCAATAGAGTGGATTATGGGCTCTAGAAGCAGAATGCCTGTCTTCACATCTCCTCTCCCCCTCTATCTGGCTGTGGAATCTTAGGCAAATCGCCCACTACTTCAAAATCTCAGTTTCTTCCTCACTTGTAAAATGGGAATAGAAATAGTACTAAGTCACGATGATCGCATAAGAAAATCTTCAAGTGGTCCGCTTAGAACATCAAGTATGCTCAATAATTGCAGCTATTGTTATAAGCAGTTGAAGACCAAAAGCAGCGCACGAGGGAGGGGCAGGTAAAACAGCGGGAGGTTTTTGTGTTACTTCATCAGAAGGGTGAGAAGACTTACGTAGAGATTTTAAAACTTGTTTTGTTTTGTAGGCTTCATATTTCCAAAAATATTGACTCTGTATGGACTTCAGAGATTGTCACATGCCCGCCTTCTGAAGACATTTGAGTTGGGAGGGACCCCTGTGTTTAGCCCCCGAATGCCATTAATATCCCTATATCTGGCCAAGACTAGTGAGAAAATACAATACTGTAAAGCATTATATGCTTATAGTTCTCTTACTTCTCTCTTTCATTTTTTTTTTTAAAGATTTTACTTATTGATTTTACAGAGAAGAGAGAGAGAGAGAAAGGCTGGGAGGACCAGAAAGCATAAACTTGTAGCTGCGTGTTATATGTGCCTTGACCGGGCAAGCCCAGGGTTTCGAACTGGTGACCTTGGTGTTCCAGGTAGATGCTCTATCCACTGCGCCACCACAGGTCACTTCTCTCTTTTAAAGGAACTATTTATTCACCTTTGATTAAAGGATTTAGTCTAGGTATTTATCTCACTCCTGTCCAAATATTGTCTGGAGTATGGGAAAGAATCACCACCATTGACAATATCATGTTTCAAAGCGATGGCTATAGCAGCAAGAAACCCCCAAATCAGTATACCCTTGAAAAAAGATTTCTATGTGTACCTGTAACATTTTAGCAGGAAGGACATGGACACTAAGTTTGAAAACCTTGATGGCACGGGGCTTCTGTAACTTGATATTTGTGAAGCATGGCTAAATAGCTACTAGAGCTCTCAATTGTCCCAATTTATATTTTGGATATTCTCATTCATATAAATACTCAAAATTAAAGCTTTAATTCTTTTAAATGTCTACTGGGCAGTGTTATGTCTCCTGAGGAACTGATTTTGGAAGCAGCAGTCACAAAGGGTACCTAACAGTTTACAAAACATCTCATAAATAAATAGATATCACCGTGGTTTAAAATTTTTTTTTTAAAGATGTGTGTCTTTTAAATTATTTATTTATTTATTTATTTATTTATTTATTTTTTATTTATTTTAGAAAGGAGAGAGAGAGGAGAGAGAGAGAGAAGGGGGGAGGAGCAGGAAGCATCAACTCCCACATGCGCCTTGACCAGGCAAGCTCAGGGTTTCAAACCGGCGACCTTAGTGTTTCCAGGTCGACGTTCCATCCACTGCACCACTGCCTGGTCTAAAGTTTTTTTAAAGGTTGACCATGACTATGTTTGCGTGAATCTAGAATCTTTAACCACGACCTGAAATCTCTTCAGACAGATACATACTTCAGAAAAATCAGGGGCACACAGTAAAAGTGTGTGTGCTCCCTCAATATACCTTTGATTTGTTTCATCACTACTTGGCACTAAAGATGTTTGGGTTCTCAATCACTGTAAAAATCACAGTGACATTTACAGAAGTCTCGGGGCCAGATATTTCCTTCTTAAATTAAAAAAAAAAGAAAAAGAAGAAGGCTCTTCTCCTAAAGGAGAAGGGAAAATTGTAGAATATATTGACATTGTGACCACTTCACAAAACGATAGTGTTCATCATCCAGAGAAGTAAGTGAACTTGGTGAGGGGGCGGATAAGAAACTTGTTTTGATAACAACAGTAATGTATTTTCAACACAGCAGCCAAAAAAGTGGAGGCAGGAGGGAAAGGCAACATTTCTAGAACTTCCCCTCATTTATACAAGATTATGCCTGAAAATATTTTTGCTTTTTCCCCCTAGAAGGAGACAGGAGGCAGTATAGGATGAAATGTACTAGTGGGAAATAAAGCAAGTTGAAAGACTTGCGCACTGGTCAGAATCAAACAATTGGGTACCAGAATTATTATTGTGATGGTTTAGACATTCATCATGAACACTTTTGATTACTTTACGGTAATGAAAACAAGGCTAGCAACCTCAGCACTCCACTTTGTCATGGTCAATCTATATTAGAACTACCTAGCCTGACCTGTGGTGGTGCAGTGGATAAAAGCGTCGACCTGGAAATGCTGAGGTCGCCGGTTCGAAACCCTGGGCTTGCCTGGTCAAGGCACATATGGGAGTTGATGCTTCCAGCTCCTCCCCCCTTCTCTCTATCTCTCCTCTCTCTCTCCCTCTGTCTCTCCCTTTCCTCTCTAAAATGAATAAATAAATAAATAAAATTAAAAAAAAAAAAAAAAAAAAAGAACTACCTAGTTGAGGTCTACAAGACAGATTTTTGAGACCACTGGACTAAAGCAGTGTGGAAGAAAGGACTCAGGAGAATGCAGGGACTTGAGATGGTGTCTTTGTTACCATGGGGAAGGAAGCAGTGAGAAAGAAACACTTAAAAAGCTGATAGTCATCTTCAGATACTTAAAAATGAGGAAAAATAAGGCATTTATTCTGTATGTTTCCAATGTTGGAGCAAAGGCAAAAAATGTTGGCATAGTAGCCAGGAAATTTTTGGCTTATTAGAAGCAGGAACTAGCAGCTGTTCAAACTGGAGAATGTTAAAAACCCACTTAACAACAAATCAAACAAACAGATAGATTGCACTGGGTGAGCACTAAGGGGGTTCAGGCACAGCCTGATGGCTTCTGAATTGGGGACATTCTAGAAGGCACTGATGCATGTGTGAAGGGGACCTTTAATGTTATCCTTTCAGGGCAAGAAACTCTGACAGCCCTAATTCTCCGCTGATCAGAAAATTAAAGGTGAGGAAAATTAAAGCACTTGCAAAACCCATTTACTTGGCAAGCTGGCATGGTTAGAATACTTAGCCAAATTTATAAATGCCCTGGTTCTTAACCGTTAAGCACCCGAAGTCCAGGCATCCTTTTCCAAGAGTGTTTAAAGCAGTAGAGATTTTGAGAATGGCATTGACTTTAGGAATAATTCTACTGGGCATTGTTTCCCCACTAGAGCTGTACCTGTGGCTGAATGGGGGGGGGGGGGATTAACCACTCTTCCCTGCAAATGAGGATGACTAGACAGGAGGAAGCTGAGAATCACCTAAGATGAAGAAAGCTATTTCAGCTCTTGCTTGGACTCTTCCTCAGCACCCCCACCTCCAGGCCCAGTGGCACCAGCTTAAGAGAACAGTTTGTAACTTGTCACAGCCACATATCAGTACTGTGTCAGAGGCCCACATTTATGCAGAATCCATTCTATCCCTGGGTTGATTCCGACTGCTGTTAAAGTCACTGCAAAATGTGAAATAGTAAAGACCCAAATTGCCAGCCCAGGAACCTAAACCCATGTCTGTCTGTCCCACAGCAGCTAGATTCTGAGGACATTCAGGCAAATGCATATTCTCCACTGCTCCATGGCAGGCCAGGCCCCAAGCCCCCTTAGTCTCTCTTGGTGAACTGGACCACACAGGAACCTCGAGGCCTGCATCTGTCCAAGAACCTCCCTTTTCCTCCTGGGATCCACTGTGGTTTCTTCTTGGCCTTTTAGGGCAAAAGGTACTTTCAGGTGGTGCGTTTCCCGGTCCTGACTTAACACTTCAGGCACAGGACATGGAGGAAAGGGAAGAAAATCAAAAAGGAGAAGAACATTTTAGCCCAGTTTCTAGTTTTGATCAAAGCCCTCTACCCAAACTCCATTTTGTTATCTATCTAGCAGAGTCCTTCAAGGGAGCTGGGTGCATTATGGCAACAGTGTCCCTTAGAGGCTCGCATGACTCACTGTCACATCTTGAATTCCCCCCCCCCATGTTCTTCAGTCTCGGCTTCTTATTAAAACAAATGAGCTATTTTATCTCAGAATACAACTGTGGGTGGTTTGTGATCCATCTCTGAACATCTTCACACCTCACTCTATGCATTGTCCTGGTCAAGGGAATATTTTCTTGTTAGCCACCCAAAAGTTTCAGATTGCCTGGCGTGGGACCAAGACTTGGGCCGGGCAAGGGAGGTTGGTCATGCGCACACAGTCAGATCCTGACTTCATTTAAAACTCTGATATGTTGTTCAGCATGGGTTTCTTTTGCATTAAGCGTGATTACTAAGCTTCTCAGCACCTGTGAAAATGTTACCTCAATTGCTTCACCCTTGTTTTTGACCTGCCATGACTCTTAACCCGTGTAAATCCAGGGGTACTAGGTAGCCTGGTATGTTGAAAGTGCACCGAACTCAGGAGAGATGGTTCTAAGTCTTAGTTTTGCACGTCACTAGCTGTATGACTTTCGGTGAGTCACCTTCCCATGCAGGACCCCGAGGGCCTCATCTGGTGAGGGAGTTTTTTTTATAAACTTTTTTTTTTATTATTATTCTTTTTTTTTTTAGAGGGGGGAGAGAGAGAAAGAGAGAAGGGGGGGAGGAGCAGGAAGCTTCAACTCCCATATGTGCCTTGACCAGGCAAGCCCAGGGTTTTTTTGAACCAGCAACCTCAGCATTCCAGGTCGATGCTTTATCCACTGCGCCACCACAGGTCAGGCGGGAGTTTTTAATATTTAGAGAAACTCAGAGATGGCAGGACAATGCCTTCCAGCTCTTTTACTGCTCTCCGTGCCTCCAAGTACCACCGAATCCCGTGCTTTGCATAGAGTTGGCATTCAAAAAAATATCTTCTAGTAATTTTTTTTTTTTACACATTGAGTAAAAAAATATGGACCAAGGTCTAAAAACCAAAGGTCCACACAAATTAAAGACATTCTGCAAATAAAAACAAAACTTCCCCAAACAAGAATATTGTCCCTCCCTCCCTCCCTCCCTCCTCCCAAAGAAAGGAATAAATTTTAAATCACTGCTTTTTTATAATTCATTTAATTAGGGCAAAGTCTTATTGCCTCTTCCTAGGATATATTTTATTCAAACATTTCAGGTTATGAGCAAACTGGACTTATGTAATCATTCGGCCCTCTGGGATTTCTTTTCATTTAAAGATACCAGTACCACCCTAATGAGTCACATTTCATAAAATGTAACATCTGTGAGGAAAGGTTATAAACATGCAGCAGTGCCCAGAACAGCTGTAGAACTGCAGAAGACACAGAACCCCACTGCTAACCAGTTCTTCATTCTGAAGTCCACATAACCAGCAGGCAGGGGGGAGCGAGCTTTTGTGCACAGAGCTCAATCCCCTTTTATTTTCTCCTCTTCCTCCCTTGACTATCAAAAAAGGGGAAAAAAGGAATGGAGGGAGAGAGGGAGGGCACAAAAAGAACTGGTTCAATGGTAAAACGTATGACTATATTTTAAGAGCCCTTTCCTTTATTCTGAGTTCATTGTGTATGTAGTATGCCATCTTTTCCATTTACTTCCTCTGACCCGTGGTAGAAATTCAAGGGAAGAACTACTTCTGAGACCTCTTAAATATATAATTCTGCAAATTGGTTCCGGACACAGTAAATATGCAGTAAATAATTTTAATTTACTTACTATCTTTCTTTCATATTTAATATCACTCAATTTTATCTCAGAAATAGACGTCTGATACTTAAGGAAAATGAAAGTGACCTTCTCAAAGTTATTAAGTGTGTTGTTTCATAAGAAAGAATGGATATAAGCATGTATCTGTATTATTCCTATCATCCTCCTATTTTGGGTAACTCAAAGCCAAGTGCTTCTCCAGGTATTCAAGTCCAAGAAAGCAGTCAGAAAATATTTCTGTGCTTATGCAAGTAATAAAATATACCCTCACTGAAGCACAGTAGTACAAGCAGTTTATCTCCTGACAGGAAATTTGGAAGGAACTCCATAACAAATTACTTACTACAATAAAATTTCTTTTAAAAAAAAATTCTACTTTTAGGGCAGGTTCTTATGTCTTTTCTGCTCCTCACAGATTTCCTCTAACAAGGCAAAGTCAGACAAGCCATTTCAACCTCAAGTCTGATTCCCTGAAATTGTGTGCAATAACTTGTGTGACTCGTTCTTAAAAAGCAAAATATCTCGGCAATTCTAAGCTCACCTTTAAAACCACCTAAAAAGAGCCAGATTAGTAGTAGCCATAGACAGCTTGAATTGAAGACATTTTAATTTAACTTGCATTCAAGGTAATGTTTTGAAGGTTCTGAAAGAATAAATTCACAATAGCCATTCTAATACTTCTTTAAAAACCTAATTCTAACCATACTGACCTGAAAGAAGAGATTAAAAGGCAGTATCCAGTATGTTCTTTAGAAATGACCTGTCCTCTGCCACTTCAGAAGCCACTTGTTAAGCAACATTTGCATTGAACTTTTTAGGCCGGCGACAGTATTAAGCAAATCATCCCCGACAGGTTTTCCTACTGATAATATGCTTAAGCAACAGTTACAGGTAGGCACTGAATTAATTTGCTAAAATGGATTTGGTAAGCCTATATTAAAGAAGTCCACAGTATGGACTAATGGTTTATTCAGTACCTTTTCACCATCTGTGAGAAGAAAGTCGATGTGACGAGCCCGGAAAGCGTGCCAATCGACCACCTTCACTTGCATTTCCATGGGATGAACACTATTATTCACCACAGCAGTGGTTAGTGCCCTTTGGTGACTTGTTCTGTCTGCCTAAATGTAAGCTTTCTCTGTGACCATAAGTACAACATGAGTCAAGAAAGAGATGTGACAGCTTTAAAAAAAAAAGAGAGACCTGGAACGCTGAGATCGCCAGTTCAAAACCCTAGGCTTGCCTGGCCTGTGGTGGCGCAATGGATAAAGCGTCGACCTGGAAATGCTGAGGTCGCCAGTTCGAAACCCTGGGCTTGACTGGTCAAGGCACATAGGGAAGTTGATGCTTCCTGCTCCTCCCCCTGTCTCTCTCTCTTTCTCTCTCTCTCTCTCTCTCTCTCTCTCTCTCTCTCTCTCCCTCTCTCTCTCTCTCTCCCTTCTCCAAAATGAATAAATAAAATCTTTATAAAAAAAGAAATGAAAATTTGTCCTTAGGCTTTTTAATAGAACTGGGGGAGTATTTCTCCAACTCTACTAGAACTGGTCAGACTTCACCGGGGGTACTGTATTCTTTTCTGGGAATTATAATTTAAGGGGAACAATGATAAACTGGAGCATGTCCAGATGAGAGTGAACAGGATGGAGAGAAAGCATTAAACTCCATCATGTGAGGAATGTTGAAGGAACTGGCGGAAGCTATTTATTCTGGGAAAGAAATGGCAGGGTAACTTTTCAAATGGCTCATACAGAAGAGGGAACTGTTTTATCTGCCAGAGAGTAAAACTAAGAATAGAGGGAAACACCTTACCGGGCGGTGGCACAGTGGATAGAGCGTAGGACTGGGACGCAGAAGATCCAGGTTCAAAACCCCAAGGTCTCCAGCTTGAGCGCGGGCTCATCTGGTTTGAGCAAGGCTCACCAGCTTGTGCCCAAGGTTGCTGGTTTGAGCAAGGGGTCACTCACTCTGCTGTAGCCCCCTATCAAGACACATATAAGAAAGCAATCAATGAACAACTAAGGTGCCACAACGAGAAATTGAAGCTTCTCATCTCTCCCCTTTCCTGTCTGTCTGTCCCTATCTGTTCCTCTCTGTAACAAACAACAACAACAACAACAAAAAAGAATACGAGGGAAACATTTTAGCTCAGTGGAAAGGGAAAGCAAAACTTTCTAAAGATAATGTTCTTGAGAACATTATACTAAGTAAATCAGAAAAAGCTAAAAACTGTATGATGTCACACATAGGTGAGATATAAAACTGAGACTCATGGTCATAGATAAAATTGAAGTGGTTATAGGAGGAGGGGGAGAGGAGGAAGGAGAGTAAGAGGGGACAAATATATGGTGACAGAAAATGAGTTGACTTTAGATAATGGGCACACAACTCAATCAACAGTTAAATGCCCTCGAGATGTTCACCTAAAACCTATGTGCTCTTATTGATCAATGTCATCCCATTAAATTGAATTCTAAGTTAAAAAAATATTACAGTTGGCATTTATTCATTTAGTAGATATTTATTGAGCATCTACTATGTGTTGTAGGCCCTGGAGATACAGTAGTGAATAACAGTGAAAAGAACTCCTGGAGTTTTCATTCTCATACAAAGCTGCGTCAGATGATGACGCATTTCGTACACTTGGAGATGTTTAATGAGGCAACTGAAAACTCTAGGTTTTGTAGCAGGAAATCAGGACTTTAAACATGACTGGACTTGATGATGTCTAAAGTTCTGCCAACCCTGAAACTGTTGTGGTTCCTGAAATGTTAGAGTGATGAAGTTTGATGGCCCTACTGGCTGTTGGTCAAGATATACAGTTCTGATTATGTGGCTTAGCCAGTCTTCTACTAATCAATGCGTATACACAGTGATGCCTCCGAGAAGTTTCTTACAGGAACTGGGTGGCATGGAGGATAAAGAGAGAAAACACTATAAAATTTTATCCATATTTAATTACAGAGAAGAAAAACAATTTTCTATCCCAAAGAACTGGTTGCCATTTTTCAACTTGCCATTATTAGTTGGGTAATATGAGTTTTCCCTTTACAAACCAAGTTTCATTCTTTAATCTCTTTGAAAGATGTGGCATCTGGATAGCTAAAGATCATAGACTTGTAGTCTGTTAAAGGGGGTTGAGATGTTAAAGATCATTTAATTTAGTCCTTTCAATTCATATATAAGTTAGCAGAATACTTTAAAAGACCTGAATACTAAAGAAAGAAGCACGAATAACTACAAGAATTATGGGCAGAATATCTACTTCAGGACAGGAAAGTTTTATAAAGAATGAAGTAGAACTTATAGAAATTACAAAGTTAATATTGAAATTTAACTTAATGGATGCATAGAATCATAGTTTAGATCCAGTTGGAGAATGTAAATTAGAAGATATATCTGAAGAAGTTAACAAAAATGTAACAGAGAGACAATAAGATGGAAAATATTGATATAAAAAAAAGCCGAAAAATAAGGAGTACAGGCTTATGAAAGTCTAACAAATATCAAAGTTTCAAAAGGAGAGAAAGCCTGGTGTTAACCAACTGGTTAAAAGTGTATCCGCCTGACCTGTGGTGGCGCAGTGGATAGAGTATCAACCTGGAATGCTGAGGTCGCCGGTTCAAACCCTGGGCTTACCTGGTCAAGGCACATATGGGAGTTGATGCTTTCTGCTCCTCCCTCTTTGTGTCTCTCTTCTCTCTCTCTCTCTCTGTCTCTTCTCTCAAATGAATAAAATCTTTTTTAAAACAAGACATAGGTTTTAAAAAATAATAATAATAAATAAAAAAATGAAAGTGTATATACAATCAGAACCTAGTTTATATTTGGGTATTTTGATCATGTACTAATAGAAAATTAGAAAACAATGCCCATAATTTTCTGATCTGACAGAGGATGACCAATCTGGGTATCATTCAATCTGGCAATTCTCTTGAGGTATCAAATGTCCTCTGGAGTGCAAAAAGACACATCTTTCTATCTCAATAGCATCCATAAGTATGGTCACAGCATTGGTTTGGGAAGAAGGGCCATTTTTGAAAACAGGGCCCTTCTGACATAAAAATGAGACTCAGAGACATGGACAAGAATGTGACGGTAACAGGGGTGGGGGTGGGGGGGAGGGGGGGAGGAAGAAGAGAGAGGGGTGGGGGGAGGGGAGGGGCACAAAGAAAACCAGATAGAAGGTGATGGAAGACAATTTGACTTTGGGTGAGGGGTATGCAACATAATCAAATGTCAAAATAATCTGGAGATGTTTTCTCTGAACATATGTACCCTGATTTATCAATGTCACTGCATTAAAATTAATAAAAATAAGATTTAAAAAAAAACAGGGCCCTTCTGGTTTTCGCCTAAATATAGAACAACTAACTCCATAGGAGAATAAAATTGAAAGATGAGAACTCATCTTAGAATGAAATCAAGACCCTGATTTTAAGACCCTTTGTAGAATTATGAAATGCTTGTAAATTTCCCATATTGGTCATTTTGCTATTATCAGCTTTTCTCTAGTGATTAATATTAAAGGCCTGAAGATAAAAATAAATATTTGTGGAGCAAAGTGTATGGAAGTTAGAGAGGTTTGTGACAAGAGAAGTGAATAGTAGAGTCAGCTGCTGAGGGAGACAGAAGTGTCTTGAGTTCTCAGTGCCCTTCAGATAAGAAGAGAAAACTGAAGCTGGTTGAAGCCTGGCTCCGAGGCTGAATCGTAGAAAAAGACAAGTTGGATTCCCCAACAATGCATTCACTGTAATCTATACAACTCTTTGTTTCTTACTACATTCGGATATGAAATGACGGTACAGGTAGATACTTCCCAAAGACGACAAAAGGAAAGTTATAGCTCAAAAGCCGGATGAAGTTGTGTTTCTCACAATATGATTATCTAGATAGTCTCTAAAAACTCTAAATCAGTGGGAAAGAGGTAAAAATCATTTTTTAAAATGTATGGCTAAGTTGGCAAGAAAGGAAGGAAAATCTTTAGTGGTCTGAACTAAAATGGGAACAAGGGCCTGACCTGTGGTGGCGCAGTGGGATAAAGCGTCGACCTGGAACACTGAGGTCGCCGGTTCGAAACCTTGGGCTTGCCTGGTCAAGGCACATATGGGAGTTGATGCTTCCTGCTCCTCCCCCTTCTCTCTCTCTCTGTCTCTCTCTCTCACTCCTCTCTCTCTAAAAAAAAAAAAAAAAAAAAATCAATAAAAAAAAATAAAATAAAATAAAATGGGAACAAGAATCCAATGAGACATCAAAGCTCATGTGGATTTGCCTTTGCTGTTAACCACCATGCAAAGCACAGAAGGGAGGTCATGTTGGACTTGGGAATTTCCTGAAATGCTTGGAATCAGTAACTCTCCAAGTGCTTAGTGAAGGGTTCATGTGCATATTAGGGGTGTACTTTCAACTCAGCCTTACCCATCATTTTTTTTTTATTAATTTTAAAGAGAGAGAGAGAGAGAGAGAGAGAGAGACAAGCATTGATCTGTTCCTGTACATGCTCTGATCGGGGATTGAACTGGCAACCTCTGTGTATCAGGATGACGCTCTAACCTACACAGATATCTGGCCAGGGCATTTGCAGTCACTTTCTACTTGCACAGAACCTCAAAACATCCAGAGATGAGAGCTAACGGCCTTTTCAGGTTTTGGCAATGCACAGAGTCCTGGACATGAGCACAATGCTACTCATGAAAGTGGCATCCTGGATTCCCAGATCTCAGCTTTTCAAAGCTCCCCTGTATGTCTCATTCTCATTCTCCAATTGTTCTTTCAAAGCTTTTGGATGTTTAATGCCTTCCCCCACCTGGTAATCCATCACCTCAGGCAACTGCAAAGTTAAGTAATTGCCTATAATTATTTTTGACAAATGCTTATGGGTAAAAAGCTTTTCACAGTGGTCGAGTTTTGAGTTAGGTCAAATACAGACAGGGAGCCACTAGACAGGTCATATATAATAATTCTCTGGCAATGAAGCTTTGACGGAGCTCCAGCTCCTTTCTGTTCTTTCCGGTGGCTGCCGGGCTGCTAGTCCTCGCCTAGAAAGCAGGCTGTTCACTTTTAAGACTATCCCAAAGTTTCTACTCCAAAACAAACTAGGGCAAATTAAAAATGCCACAAAGCTCATTTTCCTTACTGAGATTGAGCCCGCCCTTCCTTTCTTCCTTCCTTCCTTCCTTCCTTCCTTCCTTCCTTCCTTCCTTCCTTCCTTCCTTCCTTCCTTCCTTCCTCCCTCCCTCCCTCCCTCCCTCCCTCCCTCCCTCCCTTCCTCTCGCTTTTTAAATAAATACTCCTAGATTGTTGCTAGCCTTTGGGTAATTTCCCAAGTTCCTAAAAAGCTGATTCAGACCGTTTTGCCAAGTTCTTGTTGCTTTTGTGGAGGAAAGAATTTTTTGATGCCCTTACTTAGCAATTTTTACTAATGTCACCTAGATAGATAGGGAGTTTGAATAGGCATACTTTGTGCATCTGCAAATGACTTGGCCCAAATAGCATAGTGTTTGTTTGTTTGTTTTTTAAACATTAGGCTTAAAATTTAAGAGGAAAAATATAGCCCACATAATAGTGAAAAAATGTACTTCTATGGAAAAATGTACACTGTTCTACTACCTCCTTCTCCTTCCTAAACTTGCTTTAGCTCTAGAGATTGTAAAGTTAATGAATCAATAAATGAATGAATAGATCAATAAATCAATTAAATGTGTGGCTGATCAAAGGGTCCCATACAGGAACTTACACAGAAAGGGTATTCAAAGAATAGTACTGAATCAAAACAGATTGGCTTGCCTTACCTGTGGTGGCGCAGTGGCTAAAAGTGTTGACATGGAATGCTGAGGTCACCGGTTCGAAAACCCGGGCTTGTCCGGTCAAGGTACATATGAGAAGCACCATTCTTTGAGTACCCTTTGAGTTGATGCTTCCCACTCCTCTCCCCTGCCTTTCTCTCTCTCTCTCTCTCTAAAATCAACAAATAAAAGTTTGGGGGGGGGACACAATGGCTCAAAATCGGCAAAATTTTTCTGTACTCTATCCTACTCATAACATTAAATCTTTTGTTTTATATTTTCCCCAAATTTTTTCTAATCTTTTATAATAAAAATTTCCCACTTAATTTTTATGGGGTATATCTTAATTTAGGTAGAAAATGAGTCCTGCCCTGATCGGGTAGCTCAGTTCGTTAGAGCATCGTCCCAAAGTGCAGAGGTTGCCAGCTCAATCCCTGGTCAGGGTACATACAGGAACAGATCAATGTTCCTATCCCTCCACCTCTCCCCACTCTTCCCTCTCTAAAAATCAATAAAATAAACATTAAAAAGAACATTTAAAAAAAAAGAGTCTAATAATACAGTTTTAACAGTAAATTCTTTCCAAAGAACAAAGGAACAAAAGAACGAGGAGGGACAAAAGAAAAGGAGAGAAGATACTTACTCTCGCCAGCTGTCAAGGTGGTGGCCACTGACAAATTATAAAAGTATTTTGACCAATATGCAATAGAGATATAATTATTTTCCACTAGAAAACTCTTAACTAGCTCAATTGAAGGACAGTAGTTAAAGAAGCCCATTTGGAAATAATCCAAAAAGATGGTCGTGTCTCATGTCTTTCCTAATTTGTTATAATGAATGAGTCATAATATTTTAAGAGGATTAAAGCTGCTTATAATGAGAGTGTTATGTTTAAAGGACTAAAGAAGCTTTAGGAACAATATAATATGATTGCAACACAATATAATATGATGGGATAAGATAACATGATTCTTTCATTTCCTGTTCTTACTAGCAAATTACCAAAAAAAAAAAAAATACTAAGCAGCTTTTAATTTAGTTTCATTCTTTGTCAGAGAAGATGTGAAGATTAAGTAAACCTGGCTACACACACACACACACACACACTCACACACTCACACACACACACACATATTCAGTTAACTAAATTTTATAAATGTGTAATAAATTACTATAATAAGTCATTTTATGCCTTTACTTCTTTAGTGACTCTATTTAATTAATAATAAATATAAAAGCAGGACTTCAATTACTACTCTAGCAAACACAGTCTATACATCTTACAAAATTGTTTTATCTTCATCAAGTACTTAAAATCATTGAAGAAAAAGCAAATAAGGTTTTTCTCAGTTCTTTCGACAATGTCTTATGACTTTCAAATTTGAAAAACACCCTGAAAAGTAAAAACGTTCTTCAAAACATCAGGCCTGGTCTCTTTAGAAAATCTTTGTCATAGAAAAACAAATAAGGCCTGACCCGTGGTAGGCACAGTGGATAAAGCCGTGACCTGGAATGCTGAGGTCGCCAGTTCAAAACCCTGGGCTTGCCCGGTCAAAGCCCAGAGGAGAAGCGACTCTTAGTTGCTGCTTCCCACTCCTCTCCTGCACCTTTCTCCCTCTCTCTCCTCCCCTCTCTCTAAAATCAATAAAATAAAATAAAAAAATAAATAAATAAAACAAATAAAGGAATATTCCAGATTAAAAGAGAAAAGATACAAAAACTGAATGTAATATGTGATTACTGATTAGATACTGATTTTTTAAAAGCTATGAAAGATATTTTGAAAATAACTGGGGAAATTTTATATGAATTGAATATCACTAAGAAAGTATTTTTTTGCCCTGGTTGGCTAGCTTAATTGGTCAAAGCGTTGTCCCCATATGTCAAGGTTCTGGGTTCGATCCCCGGTCAGGGCACATATAAGCATCAATAATGACTGCATATAAAGTGGAAAAACAAAATCAGTGTGTGTGTGTGTGTGTGTGTGTGTCCCTCTCCCATACCCTCTCTCTAAAATCAATACATTTTTTTTGAAGTATATATTTTTCATTTTCTTAGGAATATTAATGATACTGTTTTGCAGAAGAATATTCTTTTTTGGGAGTGTATGCTGAAGTTTTTAGGGCAGAAGCTTACAACTTGCTTTCAAAAGATTTAGAAAAAATATACAAAACATAGTTGTCAGGCTTGGAATGTATAACCTGATTCTTATCATGAAATATGGTGAACAGAAATACATTTCCTCCTTTAGGAAAAAACTTGTTGCCCTCGCTCCTGGGAAAGCAGTCAAAGACAGCGCCCAGCTGCAGCCCTTAAGGGACTGCTGCCGCTGCACAGAGCTCCCCCTTGCCCTTCACTGATCATTGAAACGAGAGCAGGAAGTACAAAGGCCTGGCCGTTTGGGCCCAAGGGAGGCAATTCTGAGTTCATTTTAGCTTTAGAGTGGGCTAGGACTGTCAGCCCTACTTTGCAGCTCAATTTCTCCCCTAACTGGCTGTCCTTCACCCACCCACCTTTCACACAGATCTGGATCTTAAGGGCACAACCTGGTAAACATCTGATCATTAAACTTCGTCCCAGAATCTGCGATGTTAACTCAACCTTATGACAAGGATGGGCATCAAATAACCTCCAAATGAGGATATATTAAGTTTAATTTTTTTTTAGAATTTATTTATTCATTTTTAGAGTGAGAGAAGGGGGGGGGGACAGGAAGCATCAACTCCCATATGTTCCTTGACCTAGGTAAGCCCAGGGTTTCGAACCGGTAACCTCAGCGTACCAGGTCGATGCTTTATCTACTGCGCCACCAGAGGTCAGGCCGGGATACTTTTTTCAGGCCAGGATACTTTTTAAAGTTTTGTTCCCTTAAAAAATGCCAGTTATCAAAAACAAAGAAAGGCTGTGGAAATGTTCCAGATGAAAAGAAACTAAAGAGACATGACAACTAAATGCAACACGTGATGCTAGACTGCATCCTGTACTAGAGACAAATGTCCAAAAGAACATTATTGGATCAATTGAGAAAATTGGAATATGGATTTTAGATTAGGTAAAAATATTGAATCAATTTTAAATTTCCTGTAATTGATAAGTATACAGTGGTTGTGTAAAGAAGGCCCTTGCCTGGCCTGTGGCAGTGCGTTCGATAGAGCATCAACCTGGAACGCTGAGGTCGCCAGTTCGAAACCCTAAGCTTGCTGGTCAAGGCACATACAAGAAGCAAGCAATGAATACATAAATAAGTGGAACAGCAAATTGCTGTTTCTGTCTCTTTCTCTTTCCCCCTTCCTCTCTCTCTAAAATCAATCAATAAAAAATTTTAATGTCCTTGTTTTTAAAAAACAGACACTGAAATATATAGGGGAAAAAAGACATGATGTATGCAACTTCCTCTGAAATAGTTTGGAAGAACTACATATAAAAACACAGAGAGCCTGACCTGTGGTGGCGCAGTGGATAAAGCGTCGATCTGGAAATGCTGAGGTCGCCGGTTTGAAACCCTGGGTTTGCCTGGCCGAGGCACATATGGGAGTTGATGCTTCCAGCTCCTCCCCCCTTCTCTCTCTATCTCTCTCTCCTCTCTAAAATGAATAAAATAAAATTTAAAAAAATAAAAAATAAAAAAATAAAAACACAGAGAGAGAGAATATAAAAGAAAATGGGGTCAAATTTTAACAATTGGTGAGTCTATGTAAAGGGGATATGAGACGATTCTTTGTCATTTTTTGCAACTTTTCGGTAAATCTTTAAATTATTTTCAGATAAGAAAATTTAAAATATATATACTATATAAAAATAATTACAGATCAACAAGAGATAGCAAAATGTTAACAATCAATCTAGGTTATAGGTATGATTTTTCTCTGCACTAGTCTTTCAACTGCTCTGAATGTTTGCATTTTTCATAGTAAAATGTCGGGGGGGGGGGGGGAGGAGGCCAGTATGTTTGTTATTGCTTAACTTGAAGGTTAGAAGGTTCACAAGCCTATATACCCTTCGAGCACTATGCCTTCATTTCAACCTGCTGCCCCAAGTTTTATGGTTACTCTATCTGTGATTAACTGAGAAAACATACAGTAGCATACCAATTAGACTCTTGAAGTTTCCTCTCTTTAAGTAGAACTCTTTAAATGATTAACTATTTACCTCCCTCGCTCTAAGAAACTCCATTAGATGTACAGCGTAAACTCTCCTGAGTACCAAAATTTTCTCTCATTTTACTCTCTGCTGCGTCTTTAGTTGCTAGAACAATTCCTAGAACATGGAAATATACTCAAGTAAGAGGTATTAAAAGAACAAGTGAGAAAGATCTAAAATAAATATGATTTTGGTATGTTAATAATTTTACCTATTAAACATCTACTCCTACTATTATGACCAAAATTAAATTTGGTTTGACTTTTTGCTGGCTTTCTCTTTCTTACCGCAGGTTGGGAGAATCTGAATTCTAGAATTTTAGCAATCAAGTCGTTAACCTGGGTGGCCCCGAGCCAGGAAGGAGTTGGAGGTAGGCGGCAGTGTTCCTGGCGAGAGCAGCAGAGAGCTTTTTGAATGCAAGCCCTTCTGGGCACTTCAGGGCAGAGCGACCTTGAAGAAAGACGCGAATCTGCAGCTGAGGACCGAGGAGGGGAAGGCTCAGCACTTCCCATCAAGGCGACTGAAACCAGGAGAGCCCGTGCTCTACCACAAGTGAAGGGAAGAGGTTCAAAGGCTATATGAAGCCGCTTGTCATAACATATAGCTTATTTATTAGCCGAGGGTCAATACTAACTCAAAAAGTCAGAAATGAGTAAAACCACAGGAGATGATCAGCCAGGAGTCAGAATGCAGAAATCAGGATTGGAGCAAGAACCAAGAGGAACCTAAACAGATGCAGAAATAGAGTGCCTCCATTTTGTCCTAGTGGATGTTTGGGTTAACCACAAAACAACAGCCTTCCTGGGACCATGATCTCCTGGCAAACTTGGGGGCTTGCTGATGGTGCTGGTGGCTAACAGGATTCAGTCATGAGAGCAAACGTCACCCTAAAACACACACTGAAATGACAGTTTCTGGGCACCTTTTATATTCAACTGTATTACATTCATTGCTTCCACATCCAGCTCAGCAACAGAGAAAGTTGAACAAAGTATAACCAAAAGCCTTCAATTTTTCATTTTTGGCCTCTTCTCTGGCTCGTGCCTTCTCATTTTCAAATCTAGAGAGCTGTTTGCTCCCTAGGAAATTTTCATTTAAAATAAGGTTTAGATTTTTAATTAGTTGTTTTGCATTGAGTAATTTATCAGTTATTTTTATTTTTTTATTGTTTTAGTTTTTTTTTTTTATTCATTTTAGAGAGAGGAGACAGACAGAGAGAGACAGAGAGAGAAGGGAGGGAGGAGCAGAAAGCATCAACTCCCATATGTGCCTTGACCAGGGAAGCCCGGGGTTTCGAACCGGTGACCTCAGTGTTCCAGGTCGAAGCTTTTACTCACTGCGCCACCGCAGGTCAGGCTGCATTGAATAATTTAAATTATCCTTTTAACTAACACACCCAGCAAATATCTGAAGTATTTTCTTAAATTTTTTTTCATTGATTTTAGAAAAAGAGAAACTTTGATTTGTTGTTCCACTTATTTATGCATTCACTGGTTAATCTTTCTGTGTGCCCTGTCCAGAGATCGAACCTGCAACCTTGGCATAGCAGGACAATGCTCTAACCAGCTGAGCTATCTGAGTAGGGCCTGAAGCTTTTTCATTTTCTTTTTTTTTTTTTTTCATTTTTCCGAAGCTGGAAACAGGGAGGCAGTCAGACAGACTCCCGCATGCACCTGACCGGGATCCACCCGGCATGCCCACCAAGGGGCGATGCTCTGCCCCTCTGGGGCTTCGCTCTGTTGCGTCCAGAGCCATTCTAGCGCCTGAGGCAGAGGCCACAGAGCCATCCTCAGTGCCCGGGCCATCTTTGCTCCAATGGAGCCTTGGCTGCGGGAGGAGAAGAGAGAGACAGAGAGAAAGGAGAGGGGGAGGAGTGGAGAAGCAGATGGGCGTTTCTCTTGTGTGCCCTGGCCGGGAACCTGGGACTCCTGCACACCAGGCCGACGCTCTACCGCTGAGCTAACCGGCCAGGGCCTTTCTTTTTTTTTTTTTTTTTTTTAAGAGTTTATTTATTGATTTTTAGAGAGAGGGAGGGGGAGAGAGAGAGAGAAAGAGAGAAAAATGGGGCGGGGGCAGAAAGCATCAGCTCGTAGTAGTTGCTTCTTGTACGTGCCTTGACCGGGGAAATCCAGAGCCTCAAATCAGCAACCTCAGGGTTCCAGGTCAGACGCCTAAAGCTTTTACAAGGTGGCATCTCATACTGGTTAAAAAAGACTACACTACCTAACCTCTTTTTTTTTTTAACATTTTTTTCTTTATATATATATATATATATATATTCATTTTAGAGAAGAGAGAGAGAGAGAGAGAGAGAGAGAGAGAGAGAGAAAGGGGGGGGGAGCAGGAAGCATCAACTCCCGTATGTGCCTTGACCAGGCAAACCCAGGGTTTTGAACCGGCGACCTCAGCATTCCAGGTCGATGCTTTATCCACTGCGCCACCACAGGTCAGTCACTACCTAACCTCTTGATACATTGCAGTGGAACATTCTAACTAAAATCAGTACAGTGGTCTTAAAACAGAGGTACAAGTATAATATATGATATGTAGGTGGTCTAAGAAATATGATTTATAGTTTTATTTCAAATATTTCTCCCATTTATAGTGAGAGTACTATATACATAATGTTTCTTCATTTTCTTCTTAGACTTATTTCATTAACACTCTTAGCTGTAGGCCTGTACTAAGGTTTAAGCTATAACAGGACTTGACTACAGATGTCACCAGTGTGGCAAGAACAAAGTTACAGTGAGGATAGCATTACTCCAAAAGCTGACAAAATTAGACTAGCAAAGCAGAAGCAGGAAAACAGTAACTTCTATGGACTTTTCTATATTTTTTCAATGAGGATTTCTGGAAAGAAGCTGTTTTACTTTTATTATGAAATTTGTGCATTTTGGTTTAGTATTTTTTATATTGAATTATATATGAAGAGGGATAACATAAATTTTCCAGTATATTTAGGGCCTGTTAGGGAGGAAAAAAAGGACTCCAAAATGAGCAAAAAGATTCCTGGACATCTTACCTGATGTGTCTTTTCAGGTGGTCTCTATCTATCATTGTCTTTGAGGCATTTTACAATTGTGTAAGTTGCAGACAACTTATATTACTGCAAAGGATCCTTGTCTATAAAAATACAAATGAATTGTGTCTAGTGGAATGCAATTAATTATTGCCCTGTGAGTACTGGCCAGTGTTGCAACTGTTTATAAACTCATTTCAACATCCTGATGGCCTATATATGTGGGATACTTGGAATTTTCATTTTAACCCATGTAATATTTTACTGAGTCTCTCATTGATTAGAGTTAAATAAAACCTTTGAAATATGTCCATTTCATATTTGTGTGAGTCATGATTTACCTGTTTAAAATTATCTTAATTTTTCTAGTTTTATTTTTTTATTGAGGTATAATTGACATATAACATTCTATTAGTTTCAGATATAGTGCAAAACGACTCGACAGTTGTATATAAATTGCAAAATGATCACCACGAGAAGTCATCACCATAGTTACAAATTTTTTTCTTTTCTCTTGTGATGAGAACTTTCAAGATCTACTCTCTTAGCAGTTTTCAAGTATGCAACACAGTGTTATTGGCTAGAGTTGTTATGCTGTACATAACATCCCCAGGACTTGTTTCTTTTATAACTGGAAATTTGTACCTTTTGACCTCCTTCACCCATTTCATCTACTCCCCACCCTTCCTCTGGCAACCACCAATCTGTTCTCTGTATCTATGAGCTTTGTGTATTTAAAAAATGATCTCTTAATAAGACTTTAGTCCAAAAGTGTTGGTCTGACTTTGAGAGGAGAACTGAGAGTAGGGAGAGAAGGGTGGGGATGTGGTAAGGTTATTTTTTAAAAACGTATTTGAAGTGGCCCATTCAATCTCTAGCACGTAGATTACCTGCCAATTCCAGGATAAGGATGGAACTGAACATCAGGACGGGGGAAGCACTCAAAGGAAGAGGGCAGGACTGTCAGTGTGTGTGTTTTTAAGTGCAACACCACGCCAGCAGCGAAGGGATTAGGGGAAAGAATTCTGATAGCACTCCAAGTGTGATATTGCCAAGGAAAATTCTTTCTTTAGGGATCCTGGACTTTCTTCCCTTCGTCCCTATTTGTTCTCTCTAAAGACTGCATGTTAGAAGCCAGATCCTTAATGTGATTGTTGGAAATGAGGTCCAATAAGCAAGATTAATGTAATTGTTTTGCACAGCTAGAAAATTCACACAGTACTCAAATACGTTCAGCTTTCCTTTTCTTTCTCTCTCTCTCTTTGCAGTTAGACTGAGGCCACTTTAATCCCTGCTGCAGCTACTCAAACAGAGAAAGGGAGCAAAATCAATGTTCCAGCCATCCCCAAACAACAAAATAATTGGTTAGATGTGGCGCTTTGCCTGAGCGCCATTTGAGAATGCGGAATGCTTTCCCCGGCCTGAGGATACTATCTGCCTCAGCAAAGTGGGATAAAGAGAAGTCACAGCAGCCCCAAAGAAGTTACAGCTATATCTAATCTGTAACTGTACTTGCCTCAACTCTCCCTCGGGATATCTAAATATTTCTAGGGTGTTTACAAAGATCTGAGCTTTATTTCTATAACTCATCTCTGTCGCCCTGATCTCTCCAGTTGTTCAAACTCCCTCTTTCCCACCAGTCTCTTCTCACCAAGTGCTTCCATGTAAACAAACAATCACAAGCATTTCCGGCCAGTATTTTATAACACTTAAGGACTAGAGCCCTGGAGTCAGAGAGACCTTGGTTTCTTACTGCAGTGTCGTTTTTCACCCACCGGTCCTGTGGCCTTGGGAAATTAGTTAAAAACACTAAGCATCAATTTATCCATCTGTAAAATTGGGATAATAATATCTACTTTATTGGGCAGCTGTGAGGATGAAATGAGGCAATTAAGTGAAGCTCGGTTGCCTGATACAGTCATCTATTACTAACGTAGTTTTCTTCTGTCTCCTGTTTCCTATTTCACCTCTACTCGTCCTGCTCTTCTAGTTCCTACTTTCTTATTTGTAGGTGCGACTTCACAGCTTTTCACTCATTCTAACGCAGATACTAACAGGTTTCAGAACAGACTACCTCAAACCATGGCACCCTGACCTATTAAAATACTTGATGCTACAGGAATTTGAGAAACCGTGAGTATATGAAGGCCTTTTGACCTTCCCCTGAAGCAGGTCATAAAACCTACATGTGTGAGCTACCTTTCCATCCCGAGAGAAGAAAGGCGCATCCTTCTCTGGAAGCCAAAGAGAGGCGCCAGGAGAGGAATCTGAGAAAACAGGACTTGCGACATTTCCCCCACTGTACTGCCCTTAGCTCTCTTGCATCCCTTTGGTCCCACCGCAGTTTCCCATGACCCTCCGCTTTTCATCAATCCTTGTATGAAAGCACTCACCTTTAACTGTTTCTTCAGGTCTTCACGGTGAAGCCTTTTATGAAGGCTCCCGTGTCATTTAACCGTTTTACTAAAATGAGCTTGTGTGCTTTTCTGTCCTTTAAATAAAAGTGAATATAAAACTTACATGTAATTATATTTATTTGTTATTATAGTTAATATAAATAAATAAAAATTAAAATAAATTTGTTAGTCTAGCCGAGAATTTAGAAGGGGAGGAGGAAAAGATATTTTTTTCCTCTCCTCCCACACTGAAATCAAAGACAGTGTGGTTACATGTACCATATCATCTTTTTTTCTTATAATCAATTTTAGTTTATCATCTACAATCAGGGGGTAAAACCCAGTGCCTGTCATACTCAGACCTGAAGAAGTGTGAGATGTCATTATTATTGTCTTATTTTGCCAGCCCTTTTATTAGGGTGTATTAGGAAATAATTCGCGTAACTAACATATGACTTTGTTGAAAGGTAGAAAATCCTTGGGTTTCCAGCTAATTTAATGACCAATGGCTTCAATCAGAGAGCTTGTTCGATGAATATTATCTGTGATTAGTTTAGATAACATCTCGGATTTATGTTTCATTCTAAGAGAAAACACCAGCTTGAATACCCCTGTGAGGGGCAAAATAGTGGCTTCCTGCTGTTACAGTCAAGCTGCATCGTGCTTAGTCCTCCCTTTCCAAAAGTAGGACATTCCGATCCTGTGATAATGTTCTACTAAAGGAGTTTATTTATCTTGCATCAAATGATTTGTGTCGATGAGTTCATTTCTTGTAAGGAAGATCGGTACCACATAGCTGGGCTTCTTGCTAGCTACCATCTCCCTCCCTGGCTGCGGCAATCCAGCGAGCCACAGAACACATCAATTGTCTGCCTCAGCGAGAAAAAACACCAGCTCTTCCAAAACATTTCTGTTGGGGCATTCTCTTAAATTTGATGAATAATAATAAGTTATTTACCGATTGCTTGAGACAAACATAAAAAGAAAGACATGGTTATTCTTTAGAGAATTACTAAAGAATCGACAGAGACAGTTGAAGCAGGTTCCATTTGCCGCGGCTAGAAAAGATCTGATTTTTTTTTTTTAAGCCAAGCTTTTGTTTATTTAAGGTTGAAAGAAATGAGTGAATGTTTTTGTGAATATTTTAATATAAAGTTAAAATGAAGAAAAACCGCTCTACATCATTTTTTTTCCCTTCCTGTGTTCTGGCAGATATAATACATTTCTGAGGAAATTTAAAATACCACTTTTATAGAGTGGTGTAATATAATTCCTCCTACCAGTCAAGCAGTTTCACGTGTGTGCTTAAATTCCCCTTTCCCATTCAATCTCTCAGAAAAACAAAGGCAAACACTGGCGAAATGCCATGTTTGCAGATGAAATGAAATCGTTCCAGAGCTTAGCCATTTTACTATCTTCTACATTTTCCCCATCTTCTTGGTCAGTGCATGTAAAGAACTGTAATTATGTATATATTTTGCATGTGTGTTGATTATGATAAAAATCATTCCCGAAGCAATGGTTTTATTTTGAATAGTCAATGAAATGAGAGCCCATATGAGGCAGCATGACAATCAAAACAGAAAAGTCATGTTTACTATTATCTTTGCACCTGGACAATGTAATGCATAACTTATATCAACTTAAGTCTTTTCAATGAGGTAACTCAGCAATTGATTTGACTAAGCTTTTATTTCCTGAACTTGCTAGTGGTTTTGGAATTAAGGAGGAAATTACCAACAACTCTAAAAGTAACCTGTATTTATTTTTAATGTTTATTTTACTGATTTTAGAGAGCTGAAGGGAGAGAGAGGGAGAGACAGGGACATCAACCTGTTCCTGCATGTGCCCTGACCGGGGATTGAACCAGCAACCTCTGCATTTTGGAACGATGCTCTAACCAATTGAACTATCCAGCCAGGGCATAACCTGTATTTTTAGATGTTACTTTCCTAAATAAACTCTTCCGTGATCTCCACAAGGCTACCCCACATTTTAAATCTGGATCCTTGCTCTACACTCTTCACTTAAATTTTTAGTTACCGTATTTTTCGCTCCATACGATGCACTTTTCCCCCCCAAAAAAAGTGGAGGGGAAAATGCCCATGCATCTTACAGAGCAAAAACCACGGTATTTTATTTTAACACACCATTTGGTTCAGAATATTTTTTTTTTCTTATTTTCCTCCTTAAAACCCTAGATGTGTCTATGGTCAGGTGCGTCTTATGGAGCAAAAAATACAAATGCTTATTTGATAAAAGTCTCTCTCTCACCAGGCTGTTGTTAGCTTACTTCTATACTCCACAGCCTACCATAGAGTCTAGGAAAGAGTTAATTTCAATAATATTCACTGACTGACAGAAAGACTATTCAGTAGTTTTTGATAAAAGGTATTCATGCTCATGAGCATCTCAACAATAACTAATATTTTGTTTTTGTCAGAGAAGGCAAAGGTGAGTTTGAGAAGGTAATTTAAGTTCTTAATTATCATCAACTCCATTCATTCCTGTGTTCAGAACCTCTTTCAATTAAAGGTGTTAAAAGAATGCTGAGTACCTATGAAAGCTATCTTCACTGCCAAGAGGTGTTAAATTTGTTCAGCTACTTCATTAGACCAGATTTTTGATTGACAACAGGTCCCACTTCCATGGAAAGATAATGGAGAATTTTCTCCAAATTATTATTATTATTTTGCAGTGTGAAAGTCTTTTTCACATATATTTTACAGAGCTGGACACAGCTGAACACACATTTTAGGTGTTGCCCTTAGTGCTGAGATTGTTAAAATCTCCAAGTTATTATGAAGAGCAAACTAGTTCCAACCTGACCTGTGATGGCACAGTGGATAAAAGCGTCGACCTGGAATGCTGAAGTAACCAGTTCGAAACCCTGGACTTGCCTGGTCAAAGCACATATGGAAGTTGATGCTTCCTGCTCCTACCCACCTCCTCTCCTCTCCTCTTTTCTCTCTCTCTCTCTCTCTTTCTCTCCTCTCTAAAAAATGAATAAAATTTTAGAAGAAATTCTTTAAAAAAAGAGCAAACTAGTTCCCTGTAAACCATCTTGGTTGTTTTTATCATATATTGCTTATAATTAAAGCCAGTTCATCTAACCTGACCTGTGGTAGCATAGTGGATAAAGCATTGACCCGAGATGCTGAGGTTGCCAGTTCAAAACCCTGAGTTTGCCTGGTCAAGGCACATACAGGAAGCAACTACTTGAGTTGATGCTTCCTGCTCCTCTCTCCCTTTCTCTCTCTCTCCTCTCTCTCAAATCAGTAAATAAAATCTTTAAAATATATAAATAAAATAAAACCAGTCCACCTAACTACATTCAAAAAGAAGCAAATACCAAGCACACCCTAGTTATCTAATATCATTGAACATGTTACAGTAATACTTAACATTTCCTGAGGACCTGTTAAATGGCTAAGGAACTTTACATGTATTTTCACATTTAATTCTCACAACAATCTTGTGAAGTACTATTATTATACTATTATATTTCCATGAGGCTAAGGGAGGTTGGGCAATTAGCAGAAGTGGTAAAACACAGACAAGACTTCTGGGGCTGTCTGACTTAAGGCATTTCTTTCTTAACTCTTGTATACAACCTCTCTGTTAAAATGCTTATCTCTCTTACTAAATTGTGAGAGCCTTAAGGGCAGGGACTATGTTTTTCTCATCCTCCTATCTCAAGTACAGAGCAAAGTGCAGGGAATATAATAGGTGCTCAAAGAAATTAGTGACGGAAGAAGAAAGTGCTTTCTCAATATCAAAACTATACTATGCTTAATATAGATTTTTAAAAAAGACTTTATTTATTCACTTTAGAGAGAAGAGAAAGAGAGAGAGAGAGAGAAGGGAATAGGAGCAGGAAGCATCAACTCCAACCACATGTGCCTTGACCAGGCAAGTCCAGGGTTTCGAACTGGTGACCTCAGCATTCCAGGTCGACTCTGTACCCACTGCGACTCTATACCACAAATCAAGGTATAGATTTTTTTTTGTATTTTTCTAAAATGAGAAGCAGGAAGGCAGGCTTAATATAGATTTATTGTCAAATAGCATTAACTATATAATGTGTAGAAATAAAATATACAACTCAAAGAAATACTTATATAATAAAAACAATTATCTATTAACATATTTCATGATTTTTATAAATTAGAAATCCATGTTTTATGTTGAAGCATAAGAAATTGCCATTTTGATAGGTTAAAATGGTCAAGGTCAAATAACATCAGTTTTATATGGTACAAACTAGTGAGAAAAAAAATGTATGTCAACTCTTAGTTATATAATTAAGCAGAATGCTCCACTACCAGAAGTTTTCTACTCAAATAGAGCTTTGTCATTATAAACCACCAAAGGGAACCTTTTGTGAAAAACTAAAGATGTCATATCTATAAGCACTTTCTTCTAGGTCCAATGATCTAACTTTATATAAAATTGCTTTTCATGCCGGTAGGGATAATTTGGTCCTATAAAAATTCAATCTTGCACATATTCATTAGACTTGGCTTGGATTCTCTATCTTTTCCAGGCAGCCAAGTTGCGTACAACTCCTTTCAAAGTCCTTCTCCCAGGAAGTCCTCCCTTTTTAATATGAACTCTGCCTTTATCCCAAGCCCTGATGCACCCCCTAGTGTTCCTCAAACACTTTTATAGTAATCATACTACATGTGTCTATAATGATCACTTTTTGTTAAATATGAGGTCTATTGTATTCAATTGTGTAAAGCATTTGCAATGGATGAATTAAACCCAACTGATTTAGTTATTATACTAGATGATTGACTGATTGATCATTGATGGTTCTTTAATAACTTTTTTGCATTAAAAAACCTGCAAAATTAGAACTGCAGAGAGTAGCCCTGGAAACCATTTTAAACACATACGAGATCTGCTTTGCTTCTACGATTCCAAGGACAAGCTATGACCTACCCTGTTGAATTCTTTATGTGTTAAACGTTATGAAGTAAATAACTCTCTTGACTTCATTCACCTTACTTGGAATTTTGTCATCTAGGGATTGTCTTTTGCCAGTGACACCAAAAAGGCTCTAGTTTTTTTTTTGTTTGTTTGTTTTTTTGTTTTTTTTGTTTTGTTTTGTTTTGTTTTTTTTACAGAGAGAGAGTCAGAGAGAGGGATAGATAGGGACAGACAGGCAGATGCAGAGAGATGAGAAGCATCAATTATCAGTTTTTCGTTGCGACACCTTAGTTGTTCATTGATTGCTTTCTCACATGTGCCCTGACGGCAGGCCTTCAGCAGACCGAGTAACCCCTTGCTCAAGCCAGCAACCTTGGGTCCAAGCTGGTGAGCTTTTTGCTCAAACCAGATGAGCCCGCGCTCAAGCTGGCGACCTCGGGGTCTCGAACCTGGGTCCTCCGCATCCCAGTCCGACGCTCTATCCACTGCGCCACCACCTGGTCAGGCAAGGCTCTAGTTTTTGTGTTCTAAGAATGTCTACCTAACCCACTGGTGGGCCTCAATTCTTTTCTGCTCCACTGCAGTCTTAGTTGGGTTAGCCTGGCTTTGAGCTCAGCCATATCATCTTGATTGGTTAAATTCTGAAATACTTTGGGGTAGATTAGCAATACTGGTTTATATGTTTTCAGGACGTAGGTGAAAACCTTCAGTGCAGAATTAAGTTACATGTGGATTCCCTAGAAGAGAGTAGCTGGCAGTGTTGTCGAAAATATCACAGTGAGCCTGACCTGTGGTGGCACAGTGGATAAAGCATGTCGACCCGGAATGCTGAGTTTGCCGGTTCGAAACCCTGGGCTTGCTCAGTCAGGCACATATGAGAGTTGATGCTTCCTGCTCCTTCCCACCCTTCTCCCTCTCTCTATCTTCTCTAAAATGAATAAATAAAATTTTAAAAAATCACAGTGAAAAATCTGAAGTGCTATATAAATATATTTCTATTGTAACCTGAAATTTCCCCCTGTTGACAGTGGACACAAATGGGGGTGTGTTTGGAGTTGTTGTTGTTGTTTTTCATTTATTTTTCATTGATTTGAGATAAAGAAAGAGAGGAAGGGAAAGAGAAGGGGGGAAGAAGGAGAGAAGGGGGAAGAGGGAGAGAGAAAAGCATCAAGTCATTATTTCATTTAGTTTTTTTCATTTAGTTGTGTACTCATTGGTTGCTTTTTATATGTGCCCTGACCAAGCATCAAACCTGTGACTTCCCCATGCCAGGACAACGCTCTATCTACTGAGAAACCTGGTCAGAGCTTAGAGTTTAAAATCAGGATTCGGGGGGGGGGGTCTTCCCACTGGTTGATGGTGGTACCCATTGTGTTTTCCCAATAAATATATCACACTTAAGAAGAGTTCATTAAAAAGTCTTTCCAGAGCCTCTAGGTGGTCAACTGCGTATTTATATACAAGTTTGCTCCTCTTGGGGACCAAAACATCAGGACAGGCCTGCTGCTAGAGCACTGGCTGTCAAAGCTGGAGAAAGCTTTGGGATGAAGTGAGAGTGGGGGCTGGAGGATTCTCTTCTGTCATGATTTCCTTTGTTATATGAGACCCAAAATAGGGCTGTGTTGGTGCCCTGATGTTTTAAGGGAAACAACATTTTGCCTTTTTACTTGCATGCTGTTCTCCAATCTCCTCTCTTCTTAGAGGTGAAAAGCTGTTCTGGGCTCCTCCCTCCGAGTAAGCTCTCCCACGGGCTCCTCAGGCAGCGAAAGACTCCTGATGGTACACCCTGCCAGTTGCTCGATCAAGTCCAGATCTTTTCATCTCACTTGACTCATGATGGGACACCAATGTCCACCTCCCTTACTGTCTCACCTCCCCCCTGAACTGTCTGTTAACTTGCATACTCCTGACCATATCCATCCCCCTCTTTTCTGAACTCCATATTCTATAGGTACTACACACTTTTAAAAAACGTTTTATTTATTCATTTCAGAGAGGCGGGGGGGGGGTCGTGGAGAGAGAGAGAAGGGGGAGGAGCAGGAAGCATCCACTCCCATATGTGCCTTGACCAGGCAAGCCCAGGGTTTCAAACCAGTGACCTCAGTGTTCCAGGTCGACGCTTTATCCACTGCGCCACCACAGGTCAGGCCAGTACACACTTTTAAAATGGTTTAGTTTAATAGCTTAATTTCATTTCCCAGACAGAGCAACTCTAAGCTTAGCTAGGGCAAGACTCTTTCATTAAAATCCTCATGTCTTCTTCTACCACACTGAAGGTTCAGTCAATATTTGCTTGGCTGAATGTGACACATAAAGGTAGCTTCTCTTAGTTAATGAGAAACAACGTCCCTTCCCTCCAAAAATGGAAAAAGTAGACTTCCAAACAAGCAATGACATTTCTTTCTGTGCTTAAACATGGAGGTGAAAACTGATATTTATAAAACAGAACAAAATAATATTTCAACCATTCAAAAGCTCTAATATGCCCTTATTAATTTGATTTCAGGAACTCCTTTTTCACAAACCATGTCTCTCTGTGCAGTGGTCCTGCAGAAAAGTGCTGTATACAGTATTTCATACACTCAGGTTTACAGGGGCTAGTTGATGGTGTTTGCTGAACAAAAGGCCAATGTGACCAAGGTTAGATGACTGGCTCTCCCCGGGTCAGTTTACTTCATACAGTAAGAAACTCGTCCACAAGCAAAAGCCAGATGCCATTTAACCCCTACCCTTCCACCTTCTCATTAATCATTAATCAATATATTCACTTGGCTGAAAGGACAACTATTTACATAATTTCCAGCAAAATGTTGTGCCTGAATCATGTATAGTTTGTTCCTACTGACACCATTTTCTTTAATAATGAAGAGATTTTTCAAATCTTCTTTGAGTATCAATGGAATAATCAGAACATACTATGATAATTGAAGAACATATAAAATCTGAATAATGGGTGTGTCTCACTAAATATTTATTAGGTACCTACTATGTGCTAAGCATGCATTACATATATCACATTAAACAATGACTTAATAAACAACAATTTAAAAAGTTACTGTTGGGGGAATGAAAAACTGGAAGGAACCTAACCTATTGGATATCTTTTAGAGGAAAGAGAACTGAGGCCCAGAGAATTTGTTCTGTATCAAGCCATGAAACAAGTTAGAAACAGAGCTGGAATTAGAGTTCTGGGGAGACAGGAACAATCAAAACAACTGTAAAGAGATTGTGCAAGCACAGATTTGAGGCATATTTGGAAACTGTCCAATTTAAAAGAATACTAGTTTAGTAATCTTCATTTAACCAGTTCTTTTTTTTTCTCTTAAAATTTTATACTGTTAGTTTTTATTTTTGTCTTGGCTTTTACTGGTTTCATTAGAAGTTTTATTTGAAGCAGAAACCTTTACTAAGTCAAGTTAATGTCACCAAAGAAGCTAGGTAAATTAGAACTGGAGTCCCGTACCAGATTGAAAGACTGAACTTTTTGTGGTATATGTGAAAATTGAGACCTGAAGAAAATTCAATTTTCAATGCTACAAAGTTTCTAAATTGTAAAAGTAATGGAGTACTAGAGAAAGTTTGGGGTAAAAAAAGAAAGGACATGTCACCCGAAGGGGTCCAACATATATGCCACTGTGGCATAAACATTATTTTGAGCAGAAGGCATATGAGGTCCCAGAGGAATTCAACTGTCATAAATCCCCTCCTTGGGAGCAACCAGGAAAGATGGCTCTTATCTCTAGAGATAAGACACACACCTAAAGAGACAGTTCATAAAAACTTGCTCATTTATCCTCCTAAGGGTCCATTTATCGTATTAAAAAGTCATGTGTTTTCTCATAACTGCCCTTTCTCTCCCTCCTTTTTCTTTTCTCAGAACTCACTTGAAAAAGAAAAAAAAAGAACTCACTTGTATTCTGTCTGGTAAGTGCCCCTTTGCCCCTTTTTGCCACTATTAAGATGGTTTATACGTCCCAAATTCTAACCCTCCCTTTGAGTCACATTTTCCTGTGAACTCTTCTATGTACATTAATAAAAATATGTGACTAAATTTTTGTGTTTTCTCTTACTAATCTGTCTTCTGTCAGTTTAATCCACAGGACCTCAGGAACTGCGCCTAAGAGGTAGACGAAAAGATTTCCTTCCAGACACACCATCAGCTCAACACAATTATTTTTATTTTTGCTTATTTTCTACTTTTCAACTGCATTTACTTTCTACATTATTAGAATGATTATTAATATTATAATATAAACACATCCACAATGCTATATAACCCTCCAAATTATGATTTCCTAATGACTGCAAAATACTTCATGGAAATGTTAAGAAGTTCCTTACCTAGCCTCCTACTGTTGAGTCTTTAGATTGCTTTTGATTTTTAAAAATTGACTTGAGCCTGACCAGGCGGTGGCGCAGTGAATAGAGCGTCGGACTGGGGTGCCGAGGACCCAGGTTTGAGACCCTGAGGTCGCCAGCTTGAGCGAGGTACTCATCTGGTTTGAACAAGGCTCACCAGCTTGAGCCCACGGACTCTGGTTCAAGCAAGGGGTCACTTGGTCTGCTGTAGCCTCCAGTCAAGGCACATGTGAGAAATCAATCCATGAGCAACTAAGAAACCGCAACGAGGCATTGATGGTCTTGTCTATCTCCCTTCCTGTCTGTCTGTCCCTCTCTCTGACTCTCTGTCTCTGCCACACACACAAAAAAAAATTGACTTGAGAGAGAAAGACTTTTATCTATTCCTGTATGTGCCTTCATTGAGGATCAAACCCACAAACTTCTGTGTCCTGGAATGACACTCCAACCAACCCAGCTATCCAGCCAAAGCAGACTTCTTCTGATTTCTTAAAAGTTATAAACAATTTTTTTAAAAATCTTTGAACATAATACTTTTCTCCTTTTAAAATTACTTCTGTAAGCTCCAAGTGCTGTGGCCTTTGAAAAGGGAATGTTGAGTTAAATATCTATCAGAGGGAGATGACAATTAGTGGTAAAGTAACAAAGGAAGTGTATGTCATTCTTGGATAAACTAAATGAGTCTCAGGTAAAATGGTAATAAAAGGCCATAAAAAACAAAAACCATTTTGTGTCTGGGAGATGTGCAGATATGATGAGAATTAATCAGGAAGAGGGGGATTACTTGAACTAGGTCATTTGAAACCCAAAATAATAGTCCCTTGGCCTTTTTTTCCACAAAAGAAACAAAAAAATAATAATAGTGGATTAATTTAGCAACAAGTTTGTGAAAGCTTGGGTGGACGAAGTTTGTTTTAAGTGAAAAGGTCCAATTTAAGAGAATAATTGCTGATGAAGTTTCCGTTATCAAACCTTCATTGGGTTTTCATTAGCTTTCCTCTGAAGGAAATGATAAACTAGTAGACAAAAAGCAATTGTCGCTTGCAGTTACCCGACTACCCTAGGAACAATCGAGTTAGCTGAACCCTTCCTCCCAGCGACATCCCTGCACTTAGCCATTTGTCCTTCATTAGGAGGGCCCAGGTACCAACTATTCTTACAGGCAATTGATTAGGAGTTTTCAGATAGCACCAACAAAGAAAATGTTTGTTTTGAAGAACCACAAGCTCTCCACCTTTAAAAGAGAGGGGGGGAGAAAAAAACAACCAAACTACATTACAACTCAATTTAAAACTTTTTTCTTACCTTGTAATCTAAGGAGAGCACAATCTATTTTCATTTCAGAGTACCATTTTCTCCTATTATAATAATTTCTCTACATTGGGCTTTGCACAAATGATGCTTGATTATTTCTGAGTCACAACTACTTAAATGCCACATCTATGAACCGTCATTTTCTAGGTAAAAGCGGAGGAAATTACAGCAAGTTCTTTGTGCCCTTATGTTCTCTCTTTCAGTGTTTTAGATTTAATCAGCAGCTGTAGCAAAGCCTGTTATGATTTTCCCTCAACACTTTTGACAGGACCAAAAAATATGAACCTTCACATAAGAGTTTTTCATAAACTATCAGGAGTCTTTTTTTTTCCTTGTTGCCAGCTGGTAGTTAGTCAAAATACTGTTTTGGAAATAAATTGTCTGCAGGAATCCTCATCAGGTCAGCTGCAAATGTGTCAGTTTGAGAAAAACAAAAAAGAAACACTTACCAGTTGATTTTCTGTGAGGAGACAAGTTACTGGGATGCCTGGGTGTAACCTCCCGGCTGCAGTATGAAATGGAGGGTGGTTTTCAGAACAGCTACGTTATGCACTTTTTCCCTGCTTCCCCGTTTGGCTTTTATCTGGCTTTTGAAATGACACTGTGGAGGAGAATGATGTGGGGTTTCATTTGAATGTGGTTCTTCCCTTCCTCCACCACCCTCCATAAAAATGCATCACGTATTCCAGGAGAAAAGGAAGCAATGCGCATACTGCACAAATTAATTCTTTTGCTCAGCATGTTTGTGTGTGTAACAGATTTGTTTTTTCTGAATGGAAAGCATTGCTGTTGGTGGCAGTGCTGCATGCAGGCTGAAGACTGTTGGGGGAGGCGACCGTTCCTCCTTTGTTTGGGTGGGCTTTTGCTAATGAAAAGTCCTGTTAAGTTTTATTCCAACGATGGAATGCAAAGAACCTTAGCCGTGTCAAAGGAGAGCTCTTCAAATGCACTGGGTTTCAGTGTATTTCTAAGAGGGAAGAGCTGGAATCACATTATTAGCTAGTATGCATTTTAGTTTTTATTTCTTACGGAGGCCGCATGAGCGACAATTTTGCAGCCTCTGAGGAAATTAAAGGCTGCATTTTTATCTCCCATCTCACCTGTAGGCCAGGCAGATACGGGCTCATCTATGTATCTAAACCAGGGCTCAGAATTAGAAATTTGCAGGCGGAGATTTGTGGAAGCTGAAAGTAAAAAGGCCTTGATGCGTTTAGCTTCCTTCTGCGGGGCTAACTTGATTATTTGGGGGAAGGTCTAACATCAGCTTGACCGTGTGATATTGGAAATCGAACATTATTAGGTCCTGAAACATTGTTAGGCCACCTAATTGAACACTGTTTGAGGAGCACACGACTTTGTATCTGACTGCAGGGCAAGACTGCCCGGGAGCACCAGGTGCCACCCCAAAATATGCCTCTTTAGTTTAAGGATTATTTTGAGCTGATTATTTTTTAAGGAACTGTAGAAACAAAAGTAGCTCTGAAAATAGACGAGAAGTTACCCTTTTGTCAGGGAAATCTACATTTACAAAATAAATTTACATTAGAAAGGGGAATTGTATCAGGAAGAGAGTTACTACTGGAGAGAATTTTGTTCATTTGAGGGGCTTATCTGCTTCTCAGGGCAACCTTTGTTTACCAAACATTTCCTCTTCTCACCTTCCTGTGAATTGCCTTCTCTCTCCCTTTAAATCCCAGGCCCCTCTCCCTTTCCTTAGCTGAGGATCCTATATAATCCTCAGTCTTCTGGCCACCATTGGAGGCTCCTATCTTTGTGGGCCTCCTGAATGTACATAATTAAAGTTGTTGTTTTTTTTCCCCCCTCTTGCCCATGTCTCTTTACACGGGGTCTTAGCCAAGAACAATGGGAGATAGAGGGGACATTCTTTTTCCTCCTCTCCAAGACCAAGACTAGACAATTTAAAGCATTTCCCTCTGTATAGTGGGTAAGGGTGGGGTCGGAGCAAACGAATGACCCTGGGAGGTGGGGTGGGTAAGCTTTTTCAAACTATTATACAAATACCCCTCGGCCTGTAAGAATACAGTTGCCCCCAACCCCTCCATTTCACAGAAGTAGTTTCCTTCCTGCGCGTTTAGAAGGTAGTAGCACTCTCAGCTGGAGACTCTTATCTAGTCAGCAGCTCCCGCCGCTTTGCATCAGCGATATGAGTATTTACCAATACAGTAGTTATTTGCTATCTTCGGTAATCACACAAAAGCACAATTTCGCTCACAAAAGATATTTTGAGGAGAATTACAAGTTTTGGTTACTGTACAGGCTTTTGGTGTTGTTCTCATTGTTTGTTTGTTTGTTTTTTTAAGAGTAAATTTATTATGGCTAGGAACAGTGAAACAGGGAAGGGCTTAGGCTAGAGGAAGCAACAGATGAGAACCTAGGCGGGGCTGCCTGAGCTTTCCTAGAAATGTTAGAGGATAGAAACGGGGCCCCGGCCGATTGGCTCAGGGGTAGGGCGTCGGGCTAGTGTATGGACATCCCAGGTTTGATTCCCGGTCAAGGCACACAGGAGAAATATACAGCCAGATACAGAGAAGGTCACATCTCTAGAGATAACATCTAGGCCTCGGTTGTATTTTAGCTCCAGGCCCAGAAAAGCAGCAAAACCAGACAGGTGATGCCAGGACCAGATACAAGACTACTGACCCTGCCTTGGCACTGACCAATCAGTGGAAACTGCAGCCCTGAAAGGGCGCACCTGGCAAAGCTGATGAATATTCTATTGAGATCCTCTCCTAAAGCCCCAGCCTTTGAAACCTTTAAAACCTTCAGGACAAAGGACACAGCATGCGCTCTCCCTCCCTGCCGCAAGCCCCTTCCTTTCCTTTCTCCTGGTCTTTTCCCACAGGCGGGCGTCTCCTGAACGCGAAGGGTCCCCACCACACTTGCAACCAAGGGAGCGATGAGCGGTGGCTGCTCGTCCCAGACTAACCGCCGAACCTGTCTCCGAGGCCCCCTTTTCTCTGACTTCCCCGTAGAGTCTCATTTCTTCCCCATAAGTTTTCTGGAAAGTCAAGGCAGCCCCGCCGAGGCTCTCCCCTGTTGCTTCTCCTAGTCTAGGCCCTTCCTTGTTTCACTGCCCCAGCTTTAATAAACTCCCTCTCAAAATCCCCTGGACTCACTTTGTAACATTTCCCCTGCTCGAAGTCAAGAACCCAGACGCGACCAGTGGCCCTAGGCAGACCCAGAGCGCCAGCTCGCTTTCCCAGTAACACTTCCGGGAAGGAGGCCACGTTTACTGTGCATGGTTTTGAGTTAATTTTTTGGTGTTATAGTGGGACACATTGAATAGCAAAGGATAGAAATAGACAAGAAATGACCTTTAGCAAGCATTTACTATGTGCCAAATATAGTTTAAGCATAATACACACTGAAACTCAAGAAAGTATACACATACATGCCTCGGCTGGGTAGCTCAGTTGGTTAGAGCGTTGACTTGAATTACTCCAAGGTTGTGGATTCAATCTCCAGTCACAACACATGCAAGAATCAACCAATCAATGCATAAATAAGTGGCATAATGAATCAATTTTTTTCTTTTCTCTCTCTCTCTTTAATCAATCAATAAAAGAAAGTGTACTCATATTTATGTTTTAGTTACCACCTAAAACAATAAAGTTGATACATATGATTACTTAGCTTTGAAATTGGTCCCCCAAAATTAGGAACAGTAAATAAAATCTCTCAGCTGAGTATTTGAGGAGCTCCCCTAAGATATATACATAAATCCTAAACCTTAAAGTTGATCCATTATTCAAAAGTAGTTCAAACTGAAGTGCTCAGAGGTGCTAAGAATAACTTACCTGCCACCCTGGGCTAGCAATGGGAGCAGTGGACATCAGCCAGGCTTTTGGGTGGTGCATTGGGTAAGCCAGTGAGTCAGTTCTTTGGAGATCTGTTAAGAGAGCCTCTATTGTAAGTTGCAGAGTTGGAATTCAGTCCCAGGGGCTGACTTTAGACACCACATTTACAGCACGTAGAGATGGTATTCAGGGAACAAGATAAAAATGAGGGGCTCTGTGTGATCACTGCGCTGTGGGTGGGCCCTGAGGGGCCTGGAAAAGCAGATTACTCTGACATTTCAAAAGTGATGTTATCTTGGATGCAAAAAAGACAATAGACAGGCTCACTTAAGTTAAAGATTGACCTTTGTCAGGGAAGCTACAGGTCTAAGACGTGACTATTGACCATCACCTGTTTTTAGTTAAGAGTTACGTTAAGACCCTCCTGTGCAGTCTATGTTTGCAGGGTCCACCATACTGACCTCTTGGTTGGATAGGATAATGTGGTCCCACAGTGCTAAGAAGGCTCATTCCTAGGAATTTTTTTCTCTTCATTAATTGTTTGTTCTTTCAAACAATTAATGGTAATTAATTTTACCATTAATTACCATTAATTTAAAATTAATGGTAATTAATTTTACCATTTCTTCAACCAGGCTCCAAATTTTAACAAAAACGATCCTACCCATCCTTCCTTCTTTCCCACCCTGTCCCTCCCACCCCAGTAATAGCTGAAAACTACACACATGCCATGCTGCAAACATGCAGAGGTAACACTGTCAGGAAGAAGGCTGTGGGTTGTAGAGATGCTCTTTGAAGATCTATAGTATCTCTTTGCTTTTTCACACGCCCATTCTGTAAGTTTTGTCCTTGGCTTTTCTCAGCAAAGTAAAGATGGGTTGCCTTGAAACACATATCCTTCCCTTCCACTGGGATGAGTGTGCAAACTACTCCATGGAACAGCTTTTAAAGCCCCTGGGTAGCTGTATGGCATAGAAATTATAACGGCTCTTCAAAGAACATCTTAAACCACTTTCATGGTGTCAAGACAAGTAGAACTCCTTCCATCCCCACTTGAAACCCAGTCAGATGTGACAGAGGCTGGTACTCAGGAAAGTTAATTCTCATCATATTTTTTGTCATCATCCTCCAAGTGGCAGGAATGCAATGTCAGCCCTTCCTCATAGAAGGATATGACAACCTTGACATTGGTTTCCCTGGCAGGGTCCAGGTCAGCCTCATAAAGTTTTTCCATTTCATTAGGAACATGAGTTCTTTATTGGAGTCTGTAGCTCCAATAATCTGCTGCAGCTCCAAACCCCGGGCAAAGTCCTGTTGCTTTTCTGATTCCTTCTTTGGTTTGTTCTCCTCTCCCTCGTCTTTGGAATCAGAGTCAGCTTTGTGTTTGCCTCCCTCCGACTTATATCTCTTGTACTGTTTTCTGTGATGCAGAAACGCAGTAATAAATTCGGGGCAATTTAGGTTTCATTCCTAGGAGTCTTAGTGTTATCATTTGTCTTGCTGAAATGACCGACCATTAGCAATGGGGTAAAACTGCATCGTTGTATGGAAGTCAAGCCTGTCTGTTGTCTGTTTGCACCTAAGATAACATGCCTTTAAAATGTCAGAGTAATCTCTTTTTCTAGAACCCTCGGGGCACACCCACAGCACCCGAGCTTGCAATCACACAGAACCCCTAATTGTTATCTTGTTCCCCGAATACCATCTATGTGCTGACAATGTTAATTATGAACTGTCCTGTACCACCAATGTAAAAGAAGTATGTGCCTCTTTGTTTTACTCTTTATAAAATCCTAGAGATTCCCTCCTTTGCTATCTCCTGTCCCCTTAATCTTCCACCAATGGATTTCATATAACCCTCATGTCTCTTCCTTTTATTCTAATACATAAAATAAGCTGTAAAACTGCCATTCTCTGGAGCATTTTCTTAATCCTTTGAGATTTTGCTTCTCAGTTTTGGACTTTTCTTACATCAACAATATTTATTTTTGTTAAGATCATGTTTAATTATTTTGTTGTTCCTTTTCCAAAATGAAAAAAAAAAAAAATCAGTCCAGAACATAACCACTTGGAAAAGAAGATAAGGTACAAATGAACGATTTTTAAATAAAAAAAAAACAAAAAAAACTGACTTGTGAAAAATATAAAGATCTCACTACTTTTCCATTTTTTTTCCATTTGTCATACAGGGAGGTGGCCGTCTCCTTGTGTAAATGCCCTTCTCAGACGGGAGAAGGATAGACCGGGTTGGAGATTAGGCTTGGGTCCTTGACTGGGTTGCACAGTGAAGCTGGAACCATGCACAGCTTTTCCTAGGCACTGAAATGGGCCTTGCAGTCACAGGCTTGTTGGCCCTGAGAAGTCACATGAAAGAGCCATGCCAACCTGGCCATACAGGGCAGCGTTCATGCCTCTTAAACCAGAGAATTTCTAAAGACCACTGAGGGACAAAGCCTTTTCCAAATTGTTGCTTTTAATTCTGCACGGCCCCTGCAGGAACTGAGACTTAAGGATGCTGAGTAAATCTGTTAGAGGTTTTTTAGCTCTACACCTTTTTAATTAAGATACACAAAGCTCTAATTATCTGCGGAAATGTGGGGAACAGCTCCTATTGTTATCTCTGATTTGACTAAACCTTCCCTTTTACTTTGCCAAATGCCAAATCAAATGAAGTTCATGTAGGAGGATTTGGACTGGTTTTCTTAACTAAATCTCAGATGCTCGGTGCCGGAAGCTTTCAGAAGGCAAAGCAAACACTCACCTCTGGAAAGGTGCCTGTGCCAGCAGCCGGCAGCCGCAGGAAGGAACGTGGGCAGGGGCTTCACACTCTGTTCTCTGATTCTTTGTAGTTAATCATTTCTCTGGGAGGACTGGCAGCAGGTACCCTGAGTCTTGGAAAAAGTATTTCCTCTTTTTGTAACCAAGGGAGGCAATGATCTTTTAACTTACTATCCTAGAAAAAGAACTGTGTTTTGCCAGTGGTTAAATAAATCTGGTGTATATCACTTAGTCAACAGGCATCTGGGTGACACCATCCTTGGCCCTGACTCAAGAGAAAGGATTTCTCTGGGAGTTCAGGCCGCTCCCAACTATTTACACTAATTATATTACTTTTCTTGTTAAACTGCAAATTATGGATATGATGTAAGTGTATCTGGATTTTTCTAAAATGTCATATTTTGGGACAGGAAAAGGTTCAGAGAATAAAGCATATTTTCTCAACTTCTTGAACTGGTTTGAGCACTCCTTGCATTTTTCATTAGGGAAATGGTAGCCTGGGGCATACTGCAGCTGCCCCTGTGTTTCATTTGTGCTGCGCAGTTTTCCTAGTGTTTGAATTAATTTCCATCATTTAAAAATCAGGAGATCTTACAAAGCCATCTGGATGAAAAACAGCGCCAGGACTGTGCCCCACAAGGACCCAGGTGGAGGAGGGTGAGTTCGGGCAGCTGCTTGCTAGTCCCACCTGACCGCCCCGGCAGACACTGCCTTCCAGCCCACACCTTTCTCCTCTGCTCCTGTCACTCAGCCGCGACATCCACTTGGACCCTCCGGGGTTCTGCACTTTCAACCTTCGTGTCCTTTTTAAAATTCTTTCCCTGTTGAGTTTTTTCAATATGTGCAAACTGAACACACAGAAAGCTAAGTCATCGGGCCATCAATTTTATTACATAAAGAATTTGAGGTTTGCCTGACCCGTGGTGGCGCAGTATATAAAGCATTGACCTGGAATGCTGAGGTTGCTGGTTTGAAACTCAGGGCTTGCCCGGTCAAGACACATATGAGAAGCAACTACTGGTTGATGCTCCTCCACACTCCTCCCTTTCTTTCTCTCTACTTTCTCTAAAATCAATAAATAAAATCTTTTTTAAAAAAGAATTTGAGGTTTGCTCACTTAAAAAATATGAATCCCCTGGTGAAAGCTGAATGCATTTTACAATATGATTAAATTGACAAAACCAACTTAACCAGCTTACCTACGGAACAGCAGTGTAGTAAAGAAGGTGCAAGGAGTACAACCCACCCAGTGCAGGCAGTAGGGGAGCGCAGTGTTCGTCCGTAGGGAATTTCAATAATATAAACAATAATAAAACCAAGTAAAGCCCTTCTGCTTTTATGTATCAGCAATTCTAAACAAATTCAGTGATGAAATATTCTTCCCCTCAAAAACTTTTACTAGCTTAAATTCTAAAAGTACTGCTGTGATCACTACGCTTAAAATTTTTATTTTTAATAGACAATGTGTGCTACATAAAAGTTAATTTCCTATTTTTATTTTAATTGTTGTTACTGATTCTTTAATAGAAAATGTATTTGACGTGGAAGAGCGTTGAAAATATTTTCACTTATAGAGTCAGTCCCATACCATACTCAGTTAACCCTTCTTTTGTGATTAAGTTGATAATGGTTCCAATCATTGGCACACTTTAAATTTCTCTACATTTAAGCAACAGACTTGAAATACACAGTGATAGCACAATCATGGTAGAAATGAAGAAACAGAACCCAAGGCCTTTTAACTTCTTTATTTTTCTTTTTTAAATATTTTTATTTATTAATGTGGTGTGTGGGAGAGAGAAAGAGAGAGGGAGAGAGAGAGAGAGAAGACAGAGAGGAGAGAGAGAGAGAGAGAGAGAGAGAGAGTAGGAGAGAGAGAAGACTGAGAGGGGGAAGGAGCAGGAAGCATCAACTCCCATATGTGCCTTGACCAGGCAAGCCAGGGGTTTTGAATCAGTGACCTCAGTGTTCTAGGTTGACACTTGATTATCAACAGCACCACCACAGGTCAGGCCTTTCAGCTTCTTTATTCTATGCTACCAATTGGAGTTTTTTGTTATATTTAAAATGTAATGTGGTGGAAGGCCTGGCCAGGTAGATTGATTGGTTAAAAAGTCATCCCAATGGGCCAAGGATGCAGGTTCAATTCTGGGTCATAGCACATAAAAGAAGCAACCAATGAATGCATAAATGAGTGGAACAACAAATTGATGTTTCTCTCTCTTTTTCTTTCTCTAAAATCAGTAAATTAAAAAAAAAGGAATCAGCCAGTGAGTACATAAATAAGTGGAACAACAAATTGATTATCTCTCTCTCTCACTCAAATCAATTAAAAAATTTTAAATATTAGCCTGACCTGTGGTAGCGCAGTGGATAAGGCATTAACCTAGAATGCTGAGGTTGCCAATTAAAAAACAGTGGGCTTGCTCGGTCAAAGCAGATACAAGAAGTAACTACTATGAATTGATGCTTCCTGTTCTTCCCCCCACTTTTCTTTCTCTCCTCTCTCTAAAATCAATAAGTAAAATCTGAAAAAAAAACTTTTTAATTAAAAATAAATTGGTCTTAAAACATGTAAAATGGTAAAACCAATGGAAGCTATATAAGATGTACTATCTTTTTTTTTGGCAAATGTAAATTTAGTGCACAACTTTTTAACAATGAATTTGGATATTTTTAAAATTAAAATACATGTAAAAATTGTTTTTAAAATAAAATAGCAATTCAAGAAGAAAAAGCATTACAGCAATGACGTGATTTAATAGTTGCTTCAATTGTGTCTTCTGCAGTTATATTACTTTTCTTAAAATTCAGTTATTAATAGCTGATGCTGAAGAGAAAAAAACATCTTTTCCCCTTATTCATCTAAGTGAAACCCTATAACAAAAAACAGACTAACAAGAGAAAAGCGGCCTGTGATAGGCACGGTGCATGGAGCGTCGACCTGGAACGCTGGGGTCACCGGTTCGGAGCCCTGGGATCGCCCGGCGAAGGCACATACGACAGGCAAACAATGAAGGGCTGAACTGAAGCTACTGTGAGGTGATGCTTCTTGTTCCCCCTCCTCTTTCTTTTCGGAGCCCTGGGATTGCCCGGCTAAGGCACATATGACAAGCAAACAATGAACGGCTGAACTGAAACAACTGTGAGGTGATGCTTCATGTTCCACCCCGTCTTTCTTCTTTCTGTAAAATCAATAACTAAAATCTAAGGAAAAAAAACAAAACAAGAGAAAATCATAAAAATTTATTTAACATACATTTTACATGACACAGCCTTCATAAGGAGATGAAGACCTGAGGAAACAGTTAAACCAAAGTATTTTTATTCTAGGTTTGATGGTGAGAGGAAAGGCATGACAAAATATGATAGGACAGAAAAGGGTCTGAGCTAAGTGTAGCAAATTGGGGAAGACAGCAAGGCCTGCTTGTTCAAGTTCCTCTGGAATCTTTGAGATAAGGATAGTCCTTTCCTTGGGTACAGGTAGGGCACCTCTCACATGGGAGTTTAAAATCTGCTTCAGGAGAAGGTCAGAAGTCTCTTTCTGCACTTACTGTTTCTCAAATTCCTTCAGCTTAAAATAGTGAATATGCCAAGGTGCCATATTTTGAGATGCCACTGGACAATTATTTGAATAAAATAGTATTATATCAGACTGTAACTAAGGGATCTACAGTCCAATTATTAAATATAAAAATGCTAAAGAGCTTGACCAGGCAGTGCTGCAGTGGATAGAGCGACAGCTGGGGACACAGAGGACCCAGTTTCAAAGCCAGAGGTCGCCGGATCTAGCACTGGCTCATCCGGTTTGAGTGCGGGCTCACCAGCTGGAGTGTGGGGTCGCTGGCTTGAGCATGGGATTATGGCTATGACTCCATGGTCACTGGCTTGACCCCAAAAGTCGCTGGCTTGAAGCCCAAGATCTCTGGCCTGAGCAAAGGGTCACTTGCTCTGTTGGAGCCCCCCAGTCAAGGCATATATGAGAAAACAATCAATGAACAACTAAGGTGCCACAAGGAAGAGTTGATGCTTCTCATCTCTCTCTCTCTTCCTGTCTGTCCCTATTTGTCCTTCTCTCTGTCTTTCTCTCTCACAAAACAAATGTTGAAAAGATAATTATTCATTTTTCACTTTTTATACTATATTATTTACTGATTTTTAAAATTTTATCTCCTGGCATAATTGCATATAGACAATGTTTCAATAAATATAAATTCTCACTACCTGCATTTCTTTCTGTTTCATTTCATGATATTCCTGAGATTACCTTGGTCATATTGAAGTGGGGAGCTACTAAAAATTGATCTGCTTTGGGTGCCAATGTACAAGTATGCCACTGCTATGGCACACAAGGACCAACTGTCAAGGTAATGCAGGAGAGGAAAAACTTTTCCTCTACCTTCTTAGCTTCTGTAGTTGGGACCTGTAAACTAAACTGGAAAAAAACCAAAACAGATTAAGAAGAGAAACGGTTGATTTTTCATGCACAAAGGAACTTCACAAAGAAGTTAAAACCCAAAGAAACAGGTCTGGGAGCTTACAAACAATTTTAACAAAGGGCAATATGTAAATTGTGGAGAAGTCACTAGACTAACAAAAAAGGGGGTGGTTGTGCTTCTAGGGGTGATATATTATGGGAAGGTAACAACTAGGAAATGTATAGTAGATAAAAGTTTTTAGCCTGACCTGTAGTGGCGCAGTGGATAAAGCGTCGACCTGGAAATGCTGAGGTCGCTGGTTTGAAACCCTGGGCTTGCCTGGTCAAGGCACATATGGGAGTTGATGCTTCCAGCTCCTCCCCCCTTCTCTCTCTCTGTCTCTCCTCTCTCTCTCTCTCTCTCTCTCTCTCTCTCTCTCCCTCTCCTCTCTAAAATGAATAAATAAAAAATTAAAAAAATTATATAAAAAAAAGAAGTTTTTAGTAGGTGCTATTGTTAGTGTAAGTAGCTAAATATTAACAAGGGAAGGGAGCAAAAAGAATCAGGCATTAAAAAGCCTGCTTACTTTACTAGGAAATGACAACTCACACACTCTCCAGGGCATCTTCTACTGCCACTGGACCTAATCCCCCCAAACGTGGGCGGGATTGTTATCAGTCACTACCCCAGGAGGGATAAAAACAGCGGGAGGGATTCCTAGGCTGGGCACATGCCCAGCAGAAGTCAGGAATGCACAAGGAAGGTGCTTCCACTTGGAGTCTTTTATCTGAAGTAGAAACTAAAATAGTGGCCACAGAAACCTGGCTTTCTGGCCTCGGGAAAGAATCAGATTGGATAGTGACATAGACCCCTGGAAGATCTAGGAATTGGATCGGTGAAGGGGAAGATCCAGCACGGCCCATGAAAAACTAAGAAGTTGATTGGTTAGTTTAAGGAAATGTAAGCTTGCCTGACCTGTGGTGGCTCAGTGGGTAAAGCGTCGACCTGCAATGCTGAGGTCCCCAGTTTGAAACCCTGGGCTTGCCTGGTCAAGGCACATATGGGAGTTGATGCTTTCTGCTCCTCCTCCCTTCTCTCTCTCTCTCTATCTCCCTCCGTCTTCTCTCTCTAAAATAAATAAATAAACATTTAAATTAAAAAAAAAAAAAAAGGAAATGTAGGCTTGACGTGTGGTGGTACAGTGGATAAAGCGTTGACCTGGAATGCTGAGGTCACTGGTTCAAAACTCAGGAGGCTTGCTCCATCAAAGCACATTTGAGAAACAACGAGTTGATGCTTCCTGTCCCCCTATCTCTACCTACCTTTCTCTCTCTGTTTTTCTCCTCTCTCTAAAATCAGTTAATAAATCTTTTTAAAAAAAAAATAAATAAAGGACATATAGATTTTTCCAAAGCTGGAGGCACTATAATCCCCTTCACAAAGAAGCTCTCTTTCTTCTTTCTCTCACTTGGTAATGTGCTGGCCCTTTTGTTAGTGAGTTCTCCAAGTAGCCATGCAGTTCTAGGATCTGCATGGGCCAGCAGCCATTTGGGGGCTGAGAGCCTCATGCACTCCCAAGTACAGATGTGAAGCTTGGACCAGGGCATAGTGACAATAAGAGTGCAGCCAGGGCCTGACCTGTGGTGGCGCAGTGGATAAAAGCATCGACTTGAAATGCTGAGGTCACCAGTTCAAAACCCTGGGCTTGCCCAGTCAAGGCACATATGGGAGTTGATGCTTCCTGCTCCTCCCCCTTCTCTCTCTTTCTCTCTCTCTCTCCTCTAAAATGAATAAATAAAAATAATTAAAAAAAAAAAAAAGAGTGCAGCCAGGAATGTAGACTATATTAGCTTGCAAAGGACAAAGGTGGGACTGGACCAATCTTTGAAATAGTTTGAATCATGGCACAGAATATCTGGCCACCAGTTACGTTTTGGTCCTGTTGAAGACCAGGCTATGCTTTTTCTGTGGCAGGATGGACAGAGATGAGACATTGGGAACCTGAGAGCAGCCTTCTATCTCCACTCAAATAAACCATCTTATCATAAAACCTCACTTCTCTATATGTGAGTCCCCTGGAATGCTTTCTTTCAACTCCATGAAAGAACATCATTTCCACTGGCAACACTGGTATGAATGTTTGTGTTTCTCCTAAATTCCTATGTCAATTCTTAGCCCCCTGAAAAGGGGGAGCAGAGAGTTCCTCTTATGTCTGCCTTTTCTTAAATTACTTTCAGTTCAAAATAATCTTTATGCCAAATATGCATATTTTGGGGTGGTATATGCTGATTCCTTTGACTAACCTCCTGAACTCAGTGAGAAATGTTTATATTCACTGGGTTTATTCTGTTGGGTGGAGTTCTCTGTACTGAATTTTTAAATGTTTTAAAACTTTTTGAAATTGTGGTTTAAAAAAGAACACATAACATAAAATTTATCATCTTCACCATTTAAAAAAAATTTGTTTATTGATTTTAGAGAACGAGGAAGGGTGAGAGAGAGACAGAAACATTGATCTGTATGTGCTCTGACTGGAAATCGAACTCATAACCTTTGTATAAGGGGGCAATGCTCTAACCAAATGAGCTACGGGGCCAGGGTATCATCTCCACCATTTTTAAGTATACAGTTCAGTAGTTCAATGTTCATATTGTTGTAAAATACATCTCCAGAACTTTTCAGTTTTCCAAATGTACAACTTTATACTAATTAAACAAGAACTCCTGTTTTTGTACTGAAATTTTAAAAGAAATTTCAACTGACAGGTTAGTCAAGGAAGAACACCATGCTAAGCATGCAACATGAGGAAGGGCGGTGTGAGGAGTAAAGCAACAAAGTTCCCAGTGAATAGAACGTGTAGTACAAGCTGGTCCTGACAGGGCTATCCTGATTTGCCAGGAATGCAGAAGTCCAGGTGGAGTTAGTTCCTGGAGAGGCTAAAAAGGAGCCCAGGCCATTATTTTTACCTGTTCTTAAAGAAGTCTGATATCCTTGCACTAAAGCTGTCCATGAAATAAGATTGCCAGCTCCTTGTTTGGGCTTTATTGCTCCACAGTCAAGGTCATGCTGTAACATCTTCAACCCACACATTCAAAATAACTTTTTTTTTTTAAAAAAAGTTTATATTATTAGTTTTTAGAGAGAGGAAGAGACAGAGCAGGAGAGAGACAGGAACATCTATCTGTTTCTGTATGTGCTCTGACTTGGGAATAGAGCTGGCAACCTCTGTGTCTAGGGACAATGCTTTAACCAACCAAGCCATTTGGCCAGGGCAAAAGTAACTTTTAAAATGATAATATTTTTCAGCCTGACCAGGCAGTGGCACAGTGGATAGAGCGTCGGACTGGGACGCAGAAGACTTAGGTTCGAAACCCTGAGGTCACCGGCTTAAGCGAGGGCTCACCAGCTTGAGCACAGGGTCACTGGCTTGAGTGTGGGATCATAGACATGACCCCATGGTCACTGGCTTGAGCCCAAAGGTCGCTGGCTTGAAGCCCAAGGTCTCTAGCTTAAGCAAGGGGTCACTCACTCTGCTGTAGCACCCTGGTCAAGGCACGTATGAGAAAGCAATCAATGAGCAACTAAGGAAACTAAGTAGCCGCAAAAAAGAATTGATGCTTCTCATCTCTCTCCCTTCCAGTCTGTCTGTCCCTGTCTGTTCCTCTCTCTGTCTCTCTCTTTCTGTCTCTGTCACACACACAAAAATAATAGGAACATTTTTCAGTTAAATTTATTATTTTTTATAATAGACTATTTAGAAAATACAAAGGAGCATAACATGACAATTAAAATCACTCTTACCTCCACCATTTTGAGAAGCTAAATCCGAGCATAACATGACAATTAAAATCACTCTTACCTCCACCATTTTGAGAAGCTAAATCCTTGGCATTTTGGCATATTTCTGTATCTTAAAAATATTTATGCAAGATTAATTTTACTTGCAATTTTATAACTTGCCCATTTTGCCTACACTATGAGCAATTTTCCATGTCATTATATATTATTTAAAAACATGTTTTTAATGACTAAATAATATGACATTCTACAGCTGTTCTTTAAAGCATTTTACAAAGTGGCAACTTTATTGCCATCCTTGAACACAAAAGTGGAGTGTTGTCACACCTGTTTTCCAAACAACTCCTGGTACATTTTATGCTGAAATAAAGCATCATCAAGCTGGATCCCAAAGATAAGCACACTTTAAGAAACGTTAAAGTGGAGTTTAAAGCCCTAGCACAGGTTGTTATTTAGGCAGATAGGAGCAGAACGTGGTTGTATCTGTCAACAAACAACTTAGAAAGCTTTTCCATAAAATTAAGTAATAATATGATGTGTTATCCACTACATTTGTAGCAATGTAATTACAATAATGAGACATATTTAATATAATGAGACTCTATATTTTAAAAATGTTAAGTCATGCCAAGCATGCTATTTGGTGTTGCTCAGCCATTAAGCCATTTTATATTTTCCATTTCAATTTTATGAGGCCCAGGAAACAAAGTGAGGAGGAATGTTTGTTGAATGATAAGCATATTGAAATAGAAAAAAGAAAGCTTCTCCTGCATCCTCCCGACTAGTTAACAACAGAGTTGCAAGTTTATAGCTTCAGTTATAGTCCACTAACCCTCTCCAATGAACACAAATTTATGGCATTTTAAGGCATAATACTTAATTATTTTATTTTCTTTACTGTCATTTTGGCCATCAAAACATTGCGATAAATGTAACACTTGGAAATTTATCTAGAAACCCCCCCCTCCCAAATCATTATGGTATCAATGTACAGAAGGATGATAAAGACAAAGAACAGAAAATGAAAATGGCACTGAAGAAATTACTCTATAGAGGTAAAGACAGAGTCAGATTGACTAATTAGCATTGTTCTTTGCTATAAAAGGACCAGTCTCGAAAAGGGCTCTGACCACACGGTTTTCCGGGAGAGGTCTTTCCTCTCAATTTTGTGATTAGTCATTTGTTCCAGAGGAGAAACCACCACATATTGACTGCAACATCTTGGCATTAGGAGAACCTGGATTCTAATTCCAACTGCACCCCCCCCCCAACTTTCTCAATGACTTTAAACAAATTTCTGAAATCCTCCAAGCTCAGGTTTTGTTATCTGGGGATAATGATTGTACCTACAACATAGTGTTGTGGTGAGGTTTCAATAAGACAGCACAGGTAAAACACATAAAGACTAAGGTCTCAATAAATATTTATGTGATCATTACTTGCCATGGGATCACTCATAGCGCTTTCCAGTTGTACTGACTATTAATGAAGAGCCATTATTTCCTATTCACTTTGTGGCAGGGACAGTTGCCTACTCAAAATCCATTTCTTCCTTCTTTCAGACTGTCAGAAACACAATTTTATTTCAGATATAATGTATCTAGACAAAACACCGTATTTCCCAGCTTTGACTGGTACTGAGAATGGTCCCTAAGATTTATGGGGAGAATATTGGCTGAGGCTTCAAGGAAAGCTGGCTATATGCCTTGGTGGGATGCCGTAGAAGGTTGACAAGATGACTGAAACTTCAGCAGCTCTTTTGGAATTATCATTTTATGGAGAAGTTACAAAGCAAAGAATCATAGCAATCTCAGCCTTGAAATTATTGAGCCACTGAAGTAATACCAACAACGTTCTACCTCCAATTTACTATTTCTTGAGAGATATAAGCCTTTATGTATTTAGGTTACTATTACTTAGAGTTTGTTGTTATCATATGTTGCCGAACCAAATTATACCTCACATGCCCTCACCATGTTAAAATCCATGGAAAATAATGACAACTTCATCGTTCAAGGTATCATTATAATACTGCCTCATTGTGTGTGGTAACCTAGGTAAATTTGTTTCTAAAACAAACAAACAAACAAACACCACTGACTGAGACTCTACCTCACAGTGTTGTTATAAGGATGGAATGAAAAGAAAGAAGCTGACTTGCTCAATACAGTCACTGGCATGTAGTGAATATTTGGTTGACAGTTGCAAACATTATACAGCTATCACAAAGAGAAACAAACTGAAGAAAACCTGGTTTTGTCCTTGGAGTAGAAACCGGGGACAATCATTTTTATAACTTACCAGTTGACATTCAGTATTATTATTATTTTTCTAAACTCACTGTCTGATGAATTCATTTCTTAGGAGGACTTCAGCTCTCAAGTGATTGAAAAGGCAAGGCATAAAGGAAAGTCAATAAACCTCATAACATTGAAAGCACAAAAGGAGCGGTCTTCAACTCAAAGAGAGTTCCAGACAACAATTTGTAATCTGATGTGTTTCTGGGATATAAAAGAAATCATATCATTGTATCCTGTATCTAAGTTCTGAACAGATGTCATTGTTCAATGTGCAAGTTAGATGTACATTTAGAAAAATGCGGCCTGACCAGGCGGTGGCACAGTGGATAGAGTGTTGGACTGGGATGCGGAGGACCCAGGTTCAAAACCCTGAGGTCACTGGTTTTAGTGCAGGTTCATCTGGCTTGAGCATGGGGTCGCTGACTTGAGTGTGGGGTTGCTGGCTTGAGTGTGGGGTCGCTGGCTTGAGCGTGAGATCATAGACATGACCTCATGGTTGTTGGCTTGAGCCCAAAAGTCGCTGGCTTTAGCCCAAAGGTTGCTGGCTTGAGGCCCAAGGTTGCTGCTGGCTTGAAGCCAAGGTCACTGGCTTGAGCCCAACATTGCTGGCTTGAGCAAGGGGTCACTCACTCTGCTGTAGCATGCTGGTCAAGGCACGTATGAGAAAGCAATCAATGAGCAATTAAGGAGACTAAGCAACCACAACAAAGAATTGATGCTTCTCGTCTCTCTTCCTTCGTGCCTGTCTGTCCCTATCTGTCCCTCTCTCTGTGTCTCTGTAACACACAAAAAAAGAAAAATGCAGTGGTGCCTGGTCCTGTGAGCTTGACTCATCATGTCCTGACTCTCTACTCTTATTTGCAGGTGATACAACTAATGCACCACAATGTGGAATAAGAATGAACGTGGAATAAAAATGTGTGAAGTTTTTAAATGGTAAAAACATCTACAAGGAACTTTATCCTAACCTGTGGTGTTCAGTGTGACAAATGGGTGACTCTGAAATTGTCAGATGGATGTCATTGCCAAAAGTCCAGAGTGAAGCCCTGGCTGGAGAGTTTGGTTGGTCAGAGCATCGTCCCAATGCACAGAGGTTGCCAGTTTGATCTCGAATTAAGGCAAATATAGGAAGAGATCAAAGTTCCTCTCTCTCTCTCTCTCTCTCTCTCTCTCTCCTTTCTCCTCTTTTTAAAATCAATCAATAAATTTTTTATAAAAGTCCTAAGTGAAGTCACAATTCACGTGCTGAGGAGAATTTTTTTATTGGCTCAGTCTCTTTCAGCATCACACTGTTTTTAATTAAACTGTAAAAGAGCAATAAAATGTCAGAGACAGCTCTCAGGCAATATATGTTTACCTCATCCTAAGTTTATTCTCATGGCTTTAGGCGAGAGGCTAATCTCAAAATTGTTGGCAGTATTCTAAGACATCTTATTGTACACCCACCGTGTCCAAAATGATGTGCAAAACACATAAAAGATAAGATTACTGCTTTCCCAGCATTCTTTTCTGCTTATCCAAACTATGACCTAATTTAAGTGGAAGAAAACACTTTTTCTATGGCAGCCATTTATAGATGTTATACATACATAGTGTAGAACTGGTAACCACATCCTAAAATTGTAAATTGTTTTATGACATTAAGAAAAAGCTCAGATTTATGCTATATATGAGACACAACTAAATCAAACAGATTATGATACTTCCATAAAATGGGGTCTTCTTCAGGTGTAAAAGGAACAGCCCTGGCTGGATAGTTTGGTTGGTTAGAATGTCATCCTGAAGAGCAGGGGGTGCTGGTTTGATCCCCAGTCAGGGCACATACAGGAACAGATCGATGTTCCTCTCTCTCTCTCTTTCTCTCTCTCTCTCTCTCTCTCTCAAATCTCAATAAATAAAATTAAAATTAAAAAAGAATAAAGAATAATATATCTATATACTGATGTGAAGTGTCAGCAAGATATATTTTAGTAAAAATATAGGGGTCCAGCTCTTTATAGTATATTACCTTGTGAGGGTGTATGTATGTATGCATGTGTGTGTGTGTGTATATTGACAAAGATCGTTTGTTTGACCAAACTAACTCAGGCTTCCCTGACCCCTCTTTTTAATAAGAACTCTTCCTTGTAGAACCAGTTTTAGCAAGAATCTTGCTAACTCAGTTTAGAAGAATTCCCCACAGTGATAACTAGCTGATAAATTTGCTCTAGTGGCAGTTTCTTCCCCAACCACACAAGAGATCCAAGTAGTTTCCTTGGAACGATGCCCCGAGGTCCCATTCCAAGGCCTTAGACCTCTGGTGGGATAATTCACCCTCCCTTGAGGGAGAGAAATTCTGTAGGATGACATGTCAGGAAATTAAAGAGAACTGCACGGTCTAAATAACAGCTTCAGGCTCAGAAAGAATTGGACGGAAAAAGCTGAAAGTGTAATCCACATGGACTTTAGCAATGAGATGGCTGCGTGGTAGCTCCTAAGTCTATCTCCCGGGTCACTGTATATGATTTATACAGCATGACTCACCATGGACTGGACAAAATGAGGGAGATATCAGACATGTCAATTGAGGGAGATATCAGACATATGAGGATTTGAACCCTGCCCATGGAGGATGGGGCACTCTTGCTAAACTTAGTTGCTAATATCTGATTTTTATATTTTAATTTATTGATTTTTAAATTCAAGGAGAGGAAGAGAGAGAAACAGAGTCAGAGGAACATTGACTTGTCTTTCCACTTTTTCATACTGTCATTGGTTGACCATTGTATGTGCCCTGACCGAGTATCGAACCCACAACCTCAGTATGTTGGGCTTATGCTGTAACCAACTGAGCTATTGAAATACATGGCCAGGGCTGCTAATATTGGATTTTTAAGGAAGTGCACAGATAGGCCTAGGATCAGGTTCAAGAGCCTGACTACAGTGGTCAAAGAAGACTTTGTCAGTAACCATATTTGTTTTAAATAATTTAGAAAAACCTATTATAATCAAATTTAGAGAACATAGGGGAAGACAAATTCTCCTGTACTTATTTTGGGTCTCCAGCTGGGGGGGTCTGAGATTTAAACTGATGTAATCTTGATAGATTAACAGGAGAAAAGTGTCAACTTTTATTAAATGTTTACATTACACGGGAATCTTCAGGAGAGAATGAAGATTCAAAGAAGTAACCAGAGGTGGAAGCTATTATATTCTTAGACAAAGTAACAAGAAATGTGTGAAAAATTGGCAAGACAAAGGGGGTTGGGCTAGTGGTAGTAAATGAAAAAGTTACTAGGAAGATACTTTAGTTTAACAAAGTTTGTTTGGACCTTGACTTGGTGGCTCCAAATTTCTTGTTGCCGGTGCTAAGCATGTCTTCCTTCCTCCTGAAATGGGGAGGGCACTTCTCACAGAGGATATTTATTTTTTGCTTTCAGGACAAAGGAGGGTCAGAGTGTCCTTCTTGTACCAGCTCTTTCTTCAATGCCTTAAATCAAAGTAATCATCATGTCAAAGTGGCATATTTTGGGATGGCACATTCTGGTTTTCTTCCAGAACAAGCCTTAATAATTGAAAACAAATGGAAGCTAATGAATCTAACTATGGATCAAGTTGGTAGCATATCCATGCAAAGAAAAAAAATAACTTTAAAATACAATATTTTGCCTGTACATCTCAATGGGCATATAATTTAAGGGAAAAGAACTGCAAAGAAGTTTTAAATTGCAGTTGATTTGTTACTGTTAGTAGAGATATTGACACAGCATCACATATGGAATATTCTTTGCTAAAATAAATTGAATCAAACCTAATCAAGTCTCTAAAACTATCATTGTGCAGGAAATGGAGAAAAAGTTAAATGACATGAGAAAGCAATCAGCCACATTCAAAATGAATCTATCTGAAAGACAAAAGATATATGATTCTCCAACAAATCTATGGTGTAGGAAGAAAGGGTTAAAGAGAGGCATTATAAAAGAGATTTAAGAAACATCATAACCAAGTAAATGTGTGGACCTTATTTGAATTCTGATTTCCTTTGTGGCAATCAGATAAATTTTAATATGCATTGGGTAGTAGATGAGCCAAGTAAAAGAATCATTAATTTTATCAGGTATGACAATGGAAAGGTGGTTATGTTAAAAACAAAATTATTAGCTAGCAATGCATCCTGAAATATTTATGGATTCAATCATATGATATGTGGGTTTTTTAAATGCTCCAGTGTCTTAATGCTAAACAAAAAGATTTAAAGAAGTGTATTACCATTAGATGGAAATGCTTCAGAGATGACTACTAGGGCAGAATGGGAAAAGTATTCTTTGGTTTAAGCAAAAGGAAGTCATTGGCAACCTTAAGAAGTACCAGACTAGCCCTGTGTGATTAGCTCAGAGTATCACCCCAAAACACCAAGGTTGTATGTTCAATTCCTGGTCAGGGCACATACGTGATCAATGAATGCACAACTAAGTGGAACAAAAAAAATGAATGCTCCTCTCTCTCTCTTTCTCTGTCTCTCTAAAATCAACCAATAAAAAAGAAGAGCCAGACTAAATGATCTGGTGTTTAATTAGAGAGGTAGGGGTTTGCAAGTGAAGACAGTGAGATTTTACTTTCAAAGGGTTGAAAAAGTACTAATAGATGTAATAATAGTAATAGTAACTAGAGGGGCCTGAGACGTTTTTCTTTTTCTTTTTTTTTTTTTTTTTAAAGTGAAGCAGTGCTATTGGGAGGAGGAGATTCCTTTTTCTTTTGCTTTCTTTCACAACTTAGTCCTAACATCCTGTTTTCTCTTTTCCCTCTGCCAGAAAGACAGGCAATATTCCAGAGACTGTCTGCTCCTTCCCCTGGGTCCTGGAGGGCGTCAACTTGGAATAAAATATCCAGCCATTGTACAACGGATGTATAGTGACAACAAGAAACAAACCTTTGTTGTTTTAAGCCAATGATATTTTGAGGTTGTTTATTATAATATACTTTAGCTCATCTGACTTAAAGATATATATTTTTAAAGTATTTATTACTCCTGCTACTACCCCAACTACTTTTTCTTCGACAACCATCAGCTTGGTTCACTGCATCTGTTTTATTTTTTTAGATTCCACCACATATAAGTGAAGTCAAACCGTATTTGTCCTTCGTCTAACTTATCTCATTTAACATAACATTTTATACATCTATCCATGTTGTTGCAAATGGCAAAGCTTCATTCTTTTTTATTGCTGAGTAATATTCCAGTGTGAGTGTGAGTGTGTGTGTGTGTGTGTGGTCAACATTAGAAATGTTGATACTTGTTGAGAATTTTTATGAGTTTATTTGAGCCAAACTGACAATTGCCAAGAAGCAAAATCTCAATGGATTGAGAAATGATCCAGAGAATGGTAGTTTGGCACTTTATTTTATACATTACAATCAAATGAAGAGCTGAAAGGGGGTTATGTGAAATCCATTAGTGATAGATTAGGGAAGAGGGAGAAAGCACAGTGGGGAAGTCTCCGGGATTGGATAAAAAGTAAAAGGAATAGACACATACTTCTTTTACATTTGTGAGTATAAGATAATTAACAGTTAACAATTAACGCGATTACAATAACAATGAGGGGTTTTGTGGTCTCTGTCCTAGAGCAGTAAGGGGTCCAGAGAAAAAGGAAATTACCCTGACATTCCAAAGGTATGTTATCATAGATGCAAAAAAGACAACAAGCAGGCTCAGTTAATAAAAACTGACCCTTGTCAGGGAAGATACTTGCTTGGGATATGACCATCTACCATGACTTACTTTTAGTTAGAAAGTGTTCATTTTAGACCATCTTATGTAGTTACTTTAGGTCTCTCAGTTTGTAAGGCTGCAAAACAGGGCTCCCCTGAGCTTGTCAGGTTTAGTATATGGCTCCTTTATACACACACACACAGCCCTACAACATTTTTATTATTCATTTATGGCTAAACACCTAGGTCCATATTTTGGCTATTGTAAATAAAGCTGAAATAAACATAAGGGTGCATATAATTTTTTTGCATTGGTGATTTTTGTTTTTTGTTTTTGGGTAAATACTCAGAAGTGGAATTGCTGAGTCATATGGTGGCTCTACTTTTAGTGTTTTGAAGAATCTCCACATTGTTTTCCGCAGTGGCTGCACCAATTCACACCCCCATCAACAGTGCGCAAGCGAGCCCTTTTCTCTGCCTCACCAGTTCTTGTTATATATTATATTAATTTTTGATGACAGCCAAGGTTCACTTTTTAATATAATAAAATATAAAAGTTGTTTAATAAATTCTGATAGTAGTTTCTACTCAGTGAAACATGGGTGATATCACCTTCCCAATGTTACTAATGAAGAAATTGATGTCATCCAGTGTGACTTCACATTGCCACATCTTTGGAGTTCCATAGCTTTCTGTATCCCCTGTGGCCAGCCGGGTTGCAAGTGATTGTTGACTTTTGTCTGCTAACTCCAGGAATAGCTGCATTTGTTTGCTGAGTACTTGCACCTCTGTTCTTCTGTGTTTCCAGAGGTTTTGCATATGTTTTCACAGGAATAGAAATAATTGCAAGATGAGACACTCTAATGTTTCCAAAGCCTGTAGAAGACTTGGTAAGCATTCAAAGGACGTGATAAAGTAAAGTGGTTGAAAAATTTGCCCCAGGCCAGGCCTGAAAACTTTGAGAACCAAGAGTGGTGGAATATTAGTAACTCCTTCCCCATCTTCACGCAATTGCTGGAAGCTGTTACCTGCCTTAATCTTGATGCCATCATTGAGGCACTGCAGTGGTAACTTAGCAACTCTCTCCGTTTTGTCTGTGGAGCCCCACTGAGCAGGAATGTGATTAATTTGCCCATGGCATAAAATCCTAGCTAATGCTTCAGAGGACCAGGCTTTGTCTTAGAAATATTTTCCAGTGGATAGAAAAACAGCTCCTTCTGGCTCACTGCAGGGTCTGTGTTTAAGAGTGCTGATAGAACTGCTGCTATAGCCCTTCATTTCAGCTGCAACGTTTGCTAGCTACTTGAGGGCTGAACCCATTTACCCATTAGTAGGTTTGCTAATAGAGCAGGGATCCTTTCTTATGTATCAGGGACCCCTCCTTGATAGCCTAAATTGTGTTCATTCAGGATTCAGACTTGCTGTAGCACGATCTGCAGGCTGATGTGTGTGACAAGGGACTGGTTCTTTTGCATAAGAAGCCTCATGGAAAATAAATCATTTTAAGGGAAGAAAGGGTTGAAATCCACTCTCTTTGATTTGGTTCAAAGACAGTGAGGGGAGAGTAGTGGTGGGCAGAGGATTCTGGGGACAGTATGATGGGTGTCTGTCTACTCAGACTGCCCTCTGTGCCCGCTGCCTGGGCTGAGTCCTGGGAGAAGGAGTTGTAATAAGCATCAAGTGAAAGTTGAAAGAGCTGTTTCACTTATAAGCTGAAAAGGACCAGGAGACTCGACTCGGAAGCCTCATCTGAGAGCACCCTGTTCTTTCCAGGTCCTGGGTTGCTCCTGCGGTCCCCTCTGGCTCCTGCTTCCATTCATTGCTCTCCGTCTCCCTGTCCCCGCGGGGTCCCCTCCTCCAGGGACCCTGATTTCGAACTCAGGAACTTTCTCACCTTTCTCAGGTCTTTTTTCAAGGATGACCTCATCTAAGGTATTTATATATGTAGCTGATTTGACTGAATGTTTAGAACCCAGAAATTACATCAACATGTTGCTTAACCTCCTCTGAAAAGAGTTTTCCTACCTCACTGCAGAGCAGTCTGCCCACTCTGAGGCCACCTGCTGCTTGGGTGGCTAGAAATCAAGCATGCTGACACTCTTCACCACAAGTCCTTGAACGTGCACTACCTAAGGCTTCCTCGGGCATCCGGGAGCCTCCTCAGGCCCAGAACATGGGATTAATGCACAGCCACCAACTTTTAACTGACAAGAGACTCAAGCAGATAAACACCCCAGCTTTCCAATCCTGCAGCGGGACAACAGTGTGGCATGTTTGTCACAGGGTCCCCAGCAGGACCAAGCCAAAGGTGTCCACACCATAATCCCCTCATTACCATGTCTTTCCCAGGCTTCTCTCTCTTCCCTGGGTCTCACTTTATTCACCCCTAACTCGAGCTGTGAGTAACACCTCCCAAACAAACTGTTTGCGCTCAAAGCCCTTCTCAAGGGCTGCTTTTGGGGAAAATCTAAACCAAGACACCCAGTCTCTTATTTCCTTCCTTGCCACTGATTTAAAGTCTCTACTCTGTCTTCATTCTTCAGGCCTTTCTTCTTTTTTTTTATTTATTTATTTTTTTTATTCATTTTTAGAGAGGAGAGAGACAGAGAGAGAAGGGGGGAGGAGCTGGAAGCATCAACTCCCATATGTGCCTTGACCAGGCAGGGCCAGGGTTTCGAACCGGCGACCTCAGCATTTCCAGGTCGACGCTTTATCCACTGCGCCACCACAGGTCAGGCAGGCCTTTCTTCTTATAGCTAACATTTCATTAATATCTCCGCTGAAACGACGAACCATCTACAGTACTTTTTAACACAAAGGTTAGCAGCATAGAAAAACTATGTCTTTGAAATTTGTCTTCTTTTTGCTGTCTCCTCCACCAGCATCTGTATGCGAAGAGAGCCAGTGAAGACCTTCCAGGTCCAGGCAACCATCATTCTACTTTTTGTTTCTATGGTTTGGCTTTTTTTTTTTTTTTTTAAAAAAATTCTACATAGAAGTGAGATCATACAGTTTTTGCCTGCCTCTGGCTGACTTATTTCACTCAGGGTAATGTCTTCAGGGTCCATCCAAGGTGTTACAAAAGCAGGATTTCTGGCTGAATTGTATTCCACATTTTTTTCAAATCAATTTATCCATTCATAGATGCTTAGGCTGTTTCTATGTTTTGGCTTTTGTGAATAATGCTGCAGTGAACATGCGGGTACAGATGACTCTTCAAGATAATGACTTCATATCGTTCATTTATATAAATATATCCAGAAGTGGGATTACTGGATCATATAGTAACTCTATTTTGAATTTTTTGAGCAATCTCTATACCAGCGGTTCTCAACCTGTGGGTCGCGACCCCAGCGGGGTCGCCTAAAGCCATCGGAAAATACATAATGCATATCAGGTATTTACATTCCGAATCATAACTGTAGTAAAATTACAGTTATGAAGTAGCCACCAAAATTATTTTTTGGTTTGGGGTCACCGCAACATGAGGAACTGTATTGCGGGGTCACGGCATTAGAAAGGTTGAGAACCACTGCTCTACACTCTTTTTTGTAATGGTTGTATTAATTTACATTCTTACCAATAGTGCACTCTTAGTCCATTTCCCTTTTCTCCACATCCTCACCAGTACTTACTCTTGTCTTTTTTATACTAGCTATTCTCACAGAGGAGAGGTGATACCTCATTTTGGTTTTGATTTGCACTTCCATGATGATTACTGATGCTGAGCATCTTTTCATTTATTTGTTGTCCTTTTCTGTCTCCTTTGGGAAAATGTCTATTTAGAACCTCTGTCCATTTTTAATTGAATTATTATTATTTCTGCACTTCAGTTGTATGAATTCCTTATGTATGATATTTTGGTTATTAACCTGTTACCTGATATATACCCTGCAAATATTTTCTCCTATGCCACAGGTTGCCTTTTCATTCTGTTGGTTGTTTCTATGCTGTGCAGCTTTTAATTTGAGATAGACCCACTTGTTTATTTTTGGTTTGTTGCTTGTGTTTCTAGTTATCATATCCAAAAAACTATTGCCAAATCAAAGAGCTTTTTCCCTATGTTTTCCTCTAAGAGTTTTATGGTTTCAGGTCTTACATTCAAGTCTTTAATCCATTTTGAGTAAATTTTTACAAATGGTGAAAGATAGAGGTGGATTTTATTCTTTTGCATGTGAATATTCAGTTTTTCCAACACCATTTATTGAGAAGATGATCTTTTCCACATTCAGTAATCTTGGCTTTCTTATTTAATGTTAGTGGCTGGTATATGTCTGAATTTATTTCAGGGCCCCTGAATCTGTTCATTTGTCTATGTGTCTGTTTTGTTTTAAGTACCATTTTGATTATTACAGCTTTGTCGTATAGTTTGAAATCAGGAAGTATGGTACCGTACCTCCAGCTTTGTTTTTCTTTTTCAGTATTGTTTTGGTTATTTGGTTCTTGTGGTTCCATGTAAAATTTGGGATTGTTTTTATATTCTGTGAAGAATGACATTAGAATTTTAATAAAAATGTCACGGAATCCATAAATGACTTTGGGTATTATAGGCATTTTAACAATATTACTTCTTCCCATTCATGAACATAAGATATCTTCCCACTTATTTTCATCTTCTTCAAATCTTCCTCAATTTCTTTCATCAATATGTCACTATTTTCAGTGAACAGATCTTTCACCTCCTTGGTTAAATTTGTTAGTGGTTTTTAAAATTTTTTATTCTAATGTATTAATAAATGGGATTGTTTCCTTTATTTCTCATTCAGTTATTTTATTGTTGGTGTACGGAAATATAAGTAACTTCTGTATATAGATTTCGTATCCTCAAGTTTTACTTAATAATTTGTTGATGTGTTCTAACAGTGTTTGGGTAGTGTCTTTAGGTTTTCTATACATAAGATCATGTCATCTGAAAACAGACAATTTTATGTCTTCCTTTCTGATTTGGACTCCTTTATTTCTTCTTTTTCTTTTGTTTCTTTTTGCCTAATTGCTCTGGCTAGGACTTCCAGTACTGTTTGAGTAGGACAAAACTCATCATCTCTGCTCATTTCTCCATTAGGATCAATTTTCTCCCAGGAGAAAATTGACTCATTGCTTACATTTTTTGGCAAGAATCACCCTATGGTTTTCCAGATGTGCATAGGCCTGTATGAATCAGACCAGAAATGCACTGATGAATCTCAGAAGGTGTGTTCTGCTGTGTAAGTAAAGCATCTAGCCTTTGAAATTGATGACAACCACTAGTCCCGAGCTTGACTCAAATCATCCTTAAATGAGGCACACAGAGTAGGGCAGTTTTGAAGTCATTTACACCTGGATTTGCATTCCAACTCTACTGAATACCTGCTTACATTTCATTGATTCTTTTTGCTCTAATTCTTTTATTTATTTATTTATTTATTTATTTATTTATTTATTTATTTATTTATTTTTAGAGAGAGAGAGGAGAGAGAGAGAGAGAAGGGGGAGGAGCAGGAAGCATCAATTTCCATATGTGCCTTGACCAGGCAAGCCCAAGGTTTCGAACCAGCGACCTCAGTGTTCCAGGTCAACACTTTATCCCACTGCGCCACTACAGGTCAGACCTTGCTCTAATTTTCTTTTCTTCTACTTACTTTGGATTTAATTTGCACTTTTTTTCTAGTTTCTTAAGGTGGAAACTTAAGTTGTTGATTTCAGATCATTCTCTTTTTCTAATACATACATTCAATAGTACAAATTTTCCTCTAAGCATTGCTTTTATTGTCTCCCTCACATTTTGGTAAGTTATGTTTTCATTTTCACTTAGTTCAAATATTATTAAATTTTCTTCTTTGTTAATCAGAAGTTTAGTTTCCTCTCTCCCACCCTCTCCCTCCTTTTCTTCTTTACTTCCTTTTCTTTGAGACACTTTATTTTTTGTCAACCATATTTCTATTTTCTTTTTAAGAGTCTGTAGAAGTCTAGCTTAAGACCACTCTGTGGCTCTTCCTACCCATTCAGTGGCCTGAGAGTGGGGGCTGTAGACCAGTCTGCCGTGGTGGGCTGGGTGCTCCAGGCTTCAGTAGAACACTACTAAACAAGCACAGAGGGCCTCTGCATGCCTTCAGATCAGTTTGTGACCTTGGGTTGAGAAGCAGTAAATCCAGGAGCTGGAGCACTTCACTCACTGTGAATTTTTTTTTTTTTTTTTGGTCACAACCTTTATAGCAGCAGTCTGCTTTTCCTTTTCAGTCTCTATAGGAGCTCTAAGAAGTGGAGATCAGGCGTGACCTCCTACAGAAAGATGATACCATGTGTGCGCAGAACTTCTGGGACTGGGGTCCACCATATCAGAGTCACTGAGTGAGCTCCTCCGTTGTTGTACTTGATGGCAATGTTCACATAGTCTGGGACCCCGGGAGTTGGTAGGTAGGTTAATATAAGATGCCTCTGTGATTCATAACCATCAGAAATTGTGTCTTCTAGAAGGCTGCCTGGACCTGGTTAGCAAAGGTGCAAGTAGTAAAGTGGCAGCAATAGAAGTGGCTCCAAAGGCAGCATCAAACTTCAGCACAGCCTGCAGGCCATTATTTCTGAAGGATATGACGCTGATATCAGTCAAAATTTCAATGGCATGAACTGCTGGAAGAAGCTTCTCTCAGGTTCTCTTCAGAATGGTGAAGATGCCATCACTTTTCCTTCTTCTGTTGATGTATGTTCTATTTGGAAGTCAAGATTGGTGCCACCCAAGTGAGTCCCTGCTACAAGGAATTTAAAGATATCTTCCGCCTGACCTGTGGTGGCACAGTGGATAGAGCATTGACTTGGATGCTGAGGTCGCCAGTTCGCAACCCTGGGCTTACCTGGTTAAGGCACATATGAGAAGCAACTGCTATGTGTTGATGCTTCCCACTCCTCCTCCTCTCTTCTCTCTAAAATCAGTAAATAAAATCTTAAAAAAAAAAACTTCCTCCTCTATCTGTAGGATATTGAGGGCTCTAGACATTGTAAAAGTTTCCATTTATGTTGTGATGGGAACCCAGAACAATCATATATGGATACTTTCCTGAGTAACACAGAAAAGGCTAGAAGTGCATTTTTTAAACTTCACATATTTTGTAATTTGTCAGCTATCTTTATGTTATGGATTTCTAGTTTAATTCCATTGTAATCTGAGAGCAGACACTGAACAATATCTATTTTAAAAAGTTTGTTAAGATGTGTTTTACAGCCTGATCAGTCAGTGACGCAGTGGATAGAGCATCGGACTGGGATGCAGAGGAACCAGGTTGGAAACCTCAAGGTCGCCAGCTTGAGCACAGGCTCACCAGCTTGAGCGTGGGGTCGCTGGCTTGAGTGTGGGATCATAGACATGACCCCGTAGTTGCTGCATTAAAGCCCAAGGTTGCTGGCTTGAGTGTGTGGTTACTCACTATGCTGTAACCTCCTGGTCAAGGCACACATGTGAAAGCAATCAATGAACAACTAATGTGCTGCAACGAAGAGTTCATGCTTCTCATTTTTCTCCCTTCCTGTCTGTCAGTTCCTATCTGTCCCTCTCTCTGTCTTTGTCTCTCTGTCTCTCTGTCTCTCTCTCTCTCTCTCTCTCTCACACACACACACACACACACAATGTGTTTTACAACCTAGAAATGGTTCTATCTTGGTCAGTGCTCCACGAGAGCTTGAGAAGAATGTGTATGCTGCTGTGGTAGATGTCAGTTATATCCAATTGATAGATGGTGTTGTTGAGTTCAATTATGTCTTTATTAATTTCATGTCTGCTGGACCTGGCCATTTCTGATAGAGGGGTGTTGAAGTCTCCACTTATGTTAGTGGATTTATCTGTTTCTCCTTGCAGTTCTATTAGTTTTTGCTTGACATAGTTCGACAGTTTGTTATTATGTGCATACATGTTAAGGGTTGTTATGCCTCCTTGGAGAATTGACCCCTAATACCATTCTTTAACCCTGATAAATTTTCTTGCTTTGAAGTGTGCTCTGTCTAAAATAAATATGGCTATACTTGTTTTCTTTTGATTAGCATTCGTTGGGATATTTTTCTTGATCCACTCACTTTTTATTTTGTTTTATTTTTCACTGAGGTACAATTGACACACAACATCACATTAGTTGCAGGTCTACAACATGATTCCATATTTATGTATATTACAGAATGATCACCACAATAAGTCATATTAATATCTATCACCATACATAGTAACAGATTTGTTTCCTTATGATGAGAACTGTTAAGATCAACTCTCTTAGCAATTTTCAAATATGCAACACAGTAATATTAATTATAGTCGTCATGCTGTATATCACATCTTCATGACTTATTTATTCTGTAACTGGAACTTTGTACCTTTTGACTCCCTTCACCCACTTTGCTCCCTCCTCCCTTTGGCAACCACTAATCTATTCTCTGTGTCTATGATTTTTTTTTAAGATTTCACATATAAAAGAGATCATACAGTATTTATTTTCTCTGTCTGACTCGTTTCATTTAGCGTAATGCTCTCTAGGTCGACCTATGTTGTCAGAAATGGCAAGATTCCTTTTTTATGGCTGAATAATATTAATATATATATATGAATATTCATATATATATTCATATATATATATATACCACATGTTCTTTATCTATTCCTCTGTTGATGGACACTTAGGTTGCTTTCATAACTTGGCTATTATAAATAATGCTGCAATAAACATGGGGTTGCATATATATCTCTTTTTTGAGTTACTGTTTTTGTTTTCTTTGGATAAATACCTAGAAGTGGAATTGGTAGATCACATAGCAGTTCTATTTTTAATTTTCTGAGGATCCTCCATATGTTTTCCACAGTATTTGCACCAATACCAATTTGCATTTTTAATGACAGTGTACAAAGTTTCCTTTTTCTTCACATTCTCACCACCACTTGCTATTTCATGGTTTGTTTTTTGTTTTGTTTTGTTTTTGGTAAAAGTCTTTCTAACAGGTGTGAAGTGATATCTCACTGTGGTTTTGACTCACCTTTCCCTGATGATTAGTGATGTCGAGCATCTTTTCATGTATCTGTTGGTCATTTGTATATCTTCTTTGGAAAAATGTCTATTTAGTCCTCTGACCATTTTTAAATTGGACTATTTATTTTGCTATTGGTTTGTATAAGTTCTTTATATATTTTGAATATTAACTCTTTATTGGATATACGATTTCCAAATATTTTCTCCCATTTAGTAGGTTGCCTTTTCATTTTGTCAATGGTTTCCTCTGCTGTGAAAAGGCTTTTTAGTTTACTATAGTCCCATTTGCTTATTTTGGCTTTTGTTGCTCTTGTTTTTGTTGTGAAATCTAAAAAAGAAAATCCCTGTGAAGACCAATGTCAAGGCGCTTACTGCTTATATTTTCTCCTAGGAGTCTTAGGTCTTACGTTCAAGTCATTAATCCATTTTGAGCTAATTTTATGTATGGTGCAAGATAGTGGTTTAATTTTATTCTTTCGCACGTGGCTATATAGTTTTTCAAACATCATTTGAAGAGACTCTCTTACACTTATTGTATATTCTTGGCTCTTTTGTTATAAATTAATTGACCATAAAAACATGGATTTATTTCTGGGTTCTCTATTTCATTCCATTGATATATGTCTATTTGTGTGCCATTACCATAGTGGTTTGATTACTACAACATTGTAATGTAGTTTGAAATCAGAGAGTATAATGCTTCCAGTTTTCTTTTTTTTTAAAAAAAAAGAAATAGCTTTTCTTTTTTTAATAAGTTTTTTTTCCATTTTTAAATTTTTATTTATTCATTTTTAGAGAGGAGAGAGGGAGGGAGAGAGAGACAGAGAGAGAGAATGGGGGAGGAGCTGGAAGCATCAACTCCCATATGTGCCTTGACCAGGCAAGCCCAGGGTTTCGAACCGGCGACCTCAGCATTTCCAGGTTGACGCTTTATCCACTGCGCCACCACAGGTCAGGCCAGTTTTTTTTTTTTTTTTAAATTTCTCAAGATTGCTTTTGCTATTTGGATTCTTGTGGTTCCATACAAATTTTAGGATTATCTGTTCTATTTCTAAGGGGGGAAATGTCATTGGAATCTTGATAGGAACTGAATTGAATGTGTAGGTTGCTTTGGCAGTTAACAATTTTAATTCTTTCAATTCATGAGCATTGTATATATTTCCACTTATTTGTATGCCTCTGATTTCTTTCATTGATGTCTTAGAGATTTTAGTGTACAGGTTTTTCATCTCATTTGTTAAATTTATCCCTAGGTATTCTACTTTTTTTTAGTGCAGTTGTAAATAGGATTGTTTTCTTAATTTATGTTTTGCATAGTTTATTATTAGTGTATAGAAATATAACAGATTTATGTATATTAATTTTGTATCCTGAAACTTTACTGAATTCATTCAGTGTTGAATGAAGTCTAAGATTTTTGGTAGCATCTTATAGTTTTCTATGTATAATATCATGTCATCTGCAAATAGTGACATTTTTACTTCTTCCTTTCCAATTTGAAAGCCCTTCTATCCATTTACTTGTAATCTATATCTGTATTGATATATTTAAAACATTCTTTTTCATTTTAAAAATGTATTCATTGATTTGGGAGAGATAGATAGAGACAGAAACATTGATCTGTTCCTGTATGTGCCCTGACTGGGGATGGAGCTGGAAACCTTTGCATATCAAGATGATGCTCTAACTAACCAAGCTATCCCATCATAGTTTATATTTAGAGTGAGTTTCTTGAGCTTTTGGGTTGGTGAACACATACAGACTTGGGGAGTGTGGTGTGCCTAGAGAAGGCATGGAAGCTCCTTGTTCTTCCCCCTACTAGCCCTATGCAACAATTCCATCTGGCTGTTCTTGAGTTATCCTTTTATAAGTAACTGATGATCTAGTTGGCTATTAGAAAGACATGCGGCCCTGGCTGGTTGGCTCAGTGGTAGAGCGTCGGCCTGGTGTTCAGGAGTCCTGGGTTCGATTCCAGGCCAGGACACACAGGAGAAGCGCCCATCTGCTTCTCTACCCCTCCCCCTCTCCTTCTTCTCTGTCTCTCTCTTCCCCTCTCGCAGCAAAGTTGGCCCAGGCACTGAGGATGGCTCTATGGCCTCTGCTTCAGGTGCTAGAATGGCTCTGGTTGCAACAGAGCAATGCCCCAGATGGGCAGAGCATCACCCCCTGGTGGGCATGCCGGGTGGATCCCAGTCGGGTGCATGCGGGAGTCTGTCTGACTACCTCTCCGTGTCCAACTTAAGAAAAATACAAAAAAAAAGAAAAAAGAAAAAAAAAAGAAAGACATGGAATAAAAAGATGCAGCAGAAAAAGTCAAAACGAGAGAGAATGAGTCATCTGTCATCCTGACAATACGAGAAGCCTGCAGTCACTCACTCTTTCCATGTCTTCGTTATCAGTAATGGTGATCTTGACATTGATGATTCCTTCAACCTCTTGGTGAAAACTACAGACTTAATTTGCCTTGCTTTAGCTTGATAACACTAGTGAATAGAATGTAGTGTAAGTAGAGACCCAGGATCTTGAGATGAGCTATAAAAACTTGGGACTATATATATAGGTACACTTACAGAAGTTGGGGGAAGGGGGGAATATTACTTATTCATCAGGTTTCTCTTTGGTTTTTATAAATGGAGAGGACAGTTCTTAGCCCAATAAAACTATATTGGTTGTATGTAATAAATTTTTGTAAGCAGAGTTTATTTCTTTCAAATGAATTCTCTATTTTTTTAATAAGTTAGAATTTTATTTTTTAATCTGATGACTCCAAGTGTGTATTACGCATTCATTAAATAAGTGGTCTCTAGCAGATCTGTTTCAAATGCAAATACAACAACAGAATGAAAAGTTTGCTCAAGAACCTGAGTCTAGAGTTTTTCATTTTCTCTTGGGTTGACTATTCAAATGAACAAACCAGCAGGAGATATTAAAAAATACGTAAGTCGTATGCTCCATTATAGGATAAGTACACAGAAATTTTCTCAAAAGTTATTGTATGTTTGCATAGCAAAACAGCAAAATTTACCCATATACTATTCTATGTGTATCTGTAGAGTAAGTTATTAGAGTAAGGCATAAGCTATTTACATTAGTGCAAAGGAAATATAAAGTGAGTCCAAATGAACTTTTTTTTTTTTTTTTTTACAGAGACAGAGAGAGTCAGAGAGAGAGGGACAGACAGACAGGAATGGAGAGAGATGAGAAGCATCAATCATCAGTTTTTCTTCGCGACACCTAAGCTGTTCATTGATTGCTTTTTCATATGTGCCTTGACAGTGGGGCTACAGCAGACCAAGTGACCCTTTGTTCAAGCCAGCGACCTTGGGTCCAAGCTGGTGAGCTTTTTGCTCAAACCAGATGAGCCCGCACTCAAGCTGACGACCTCGGAGTCTCGAACCTAGGTCCTCCACATCCCAGTTTGATGCTCTATCCACTGACGCACCACTGCCTGGTCAGGCTGAACTATTGTTCTTCATCAAATACAATGTTATTTAGGTGCAAATGCAGTAAATGTGTATTTTTTTTAATAACAAAAGATAGTTTAAAGTCACAGTAAATATGATCACTAAAATCTGCAGATACTGACATGTTGTCAATAATGCTAACTTGAGCCTGACCAGGTGGTGGCTCAGTGGATAGAGCGTCGGACTGGGATGCGGAAGCACCCAGGTTCGAGACCCCGAGTTCACCAGCTTGAGTGCGGGCTCATCTGGCTTGAGCAAAGAGCTCACCAGCTTGGACCCAAGGTCGCTGGCTCCAGCAGGGGGTTACTCGGTCTGCTGAAGGCCCACGGTCAAGGCACATGTGAGAAAGCAATCAATGAACAACTAAGAAGTTGCAACGCGCAACGAGAAACTGATGATTGATGCTTTTCATCTCTCTCCGTTCCTGTCTGTCTATCTCTGCCTCTGTAAAAAAAAAAAAAAAAAAAGAATGCTAACTTGAAAATGAAGTAAGTATGGGACATAGCTTCTACATTTCCCCACCTGCTCCCAAAATAGAAACTAAGTTAGGTCCAAGATTTTCTTCTAATTGCAAATAATTTTAAGGACAATGAAAACTTGCTGTGCAAATAATTATGCATACATATACTGTGTGGATTAAAATGAGTCAAGCATAAGAAATAAATTTTGGCCTGACCTGTGATGGCACAATGGATAAAGACTCAGCCTGGAATGCTGAGGTCACCTGTTTCAAAGTCCAGGCTTGCCTGGTCAAGGCACACTTGAGAAGAAACTAGGAGTTGATGCTTCCTGCTCCTCCCCCTTTCTCTCTCTTTCTGTCTTTCTCTTCTCTCTAAAAAAATCAATAAATAAAATCTGAAACAAAAGAAAGAAAGAAAAGGTAGAAAGGAAAGAAAAGAGAAAAGAAAGAAAACAAAAAAGAAAGAGAGAAGAGAGAGAGAGAAAGAAAAAGAAGAAAGAAAGGAAGGAAGAAAGAAAGAAGTAAGGAAAGAAAGAAAGAAAGAAAGAAAGAAAGAAAGAAAGAAAGAAAGAAAGGAAGAAAGAATAAATTTGGCATCAGGCATATACCTGCAAGGCCAGGGCGCTCTTGTGGAGGGCACTGCTGTCGCTGATGCTTTGCACTGCCCCTGCCCAGGGCTCTGGCTCTGTGGGCCCACGGCCAAAAGATACTCAAGAATGATGGCAGCCCCGAAGTGGAACCTCATGCTCACTTGAATAGATCTATTAGTCCTTTTTTTTTTATTTTATAATTTTATTTTTTTTAATGGGGCGACATCAATAAATCAGGATACATATATTCAAAGATAACAAGTCCAGGTTATCTTGTCTTTCAATTATGTTGCATACCCATCACCCAAAGTCAGATTGTCCTCTGTCTTCTTCTATCTAGTTTTCTTTGTGCCCCTCCCCCTCCCCCTTTCCCTCTCCCTTTCTCCCCTCCCCCCATAACCACCACACTCTTATCAATGTCTCTTAGTTTCACTTTTATGTCCCACCTACGTATGGAATAATGCAGTTCCTGGTTTTTCTGATTTACTTATTTCACTTCGTATAGTGTTATCAAGATCCCACCATTTTGCTGTAAATGATCCGATGTCATCATTTCTTATGGCTGAGTAGTATTCCATAGTGTATATGTGCCACATCTTCTTTAACCAGTCATCTATTGATGGGCTTTTTGGTTGTTTCCATGTCCTGGCCACTGTGAACAATGCTGCAATGAACATGGGGCTGCCTGTGTCTTTACGTATCAATGTTTCTGAGTTTTTGGGGTATATACCCAGTAGAGGGATTGCTGGGTCATAAGGTAGTTCTATTTGCAGTTTTTTGAGGAACCACCATACTTTCTTCCATAATGGTTGTACTACTTTACATTCCCACCAACAGTGTATGAGGGTTCCTTTTTCTCCACAGCCTCTCCAACATTTGCTATTACCTGTCTTATTAATAATAGCTAATCTAACAGGTGTGAGGTGGTATCTCATTGCAGTTTTGATTTGCATTTCTCTAATAACTAAAGAAGATGAGCATCTTTTCACATATCTGTTGGCCATTTGTACTTCCTCCTGGGAGAAGTGTCTGTTCATGTCCTCTTCCCATTTTTTTATTGGATTGTTTGTTTGTTGTTGAGTTTTATGAGTTCTTTGTATATTTTGGATATTAGGCCCTTATCTGAGCTGTTGTTTGAAAATATCATTTCCCATTTAGTTGGCTTTCTGTTTATTTTGTTATCAGTTTCTCTTGCTGAGCAAAAACTTCTTAGTCTGATGTAGTCCCATTCATTAATTTTTGCCTTCACTTCTCTTGCCATTGGAGTCAAATTCATAAAATGCTCTTTAAAACCCAGGTCCATGAGTTTAGTACCTATGTCTTCTTCTATGTACTTAATTGTTTCAGGTCTTATGTTTAGAGCTTTGATCCATTTTGAGTTAATTTTAGTACAGGGGGACAGACTGTAGTCCAGTTTCATTCTTTTGCATGTGGCTTTCCAGTTTTCCCAGCACCATTTATTGAAGAGGCTTTCTTTTCTCCATTGTGTGTTCTTGGCTCCTTTATCAAAAATTATTTGACTATATATATGTGGTTTTATTTCTGGACTTTCTATTCTGTTCCATTGGTCTGAGTGTCTACTTTTCTGCCAATACCATGCTGTTTTGATTGTCGTGGCCCTATAATATAGTTTGAAGTCAGGTATTGTAATGCCCCCAGCTTCATTCTTTTTCTTTAGGATTGCTTTGGCTATTCGGGGTTTTTTATAGTTCCATATAAATCTGATGATTTTTTGCTCTATTTCTTTAAAAAATGTCATTGGAATTTTGATGGGAATTGCATTAAATTTGTATATTGCTTTGGGTAATATGGCCATCTTGATTATATTTATTCTTCCTAATCAAGAACAAGGAATATTCTTCCATCTCATTATATCTTTTTCAAAAATATGAAACACTTCACGAATTTGCGTGTCATCCTTGCGCAAGGGCCATGCTAATCTTCTCTGTATCGTTCCAATTTTAGTATATATGCGGCCAAAGCGAGCACAGTCCTTTTTTTTTAAATAGAAATTTTTATAGTATAGAGCTAATCGTTTAACTTTCCATGAAGGAATCAACAGCAAAGAAACCAGGTGTTAAAATTCATGATTGAATGGTTATGATTAATAATGAAAAGAGAAGAACTTTTGAAGAATGTTTTTTGATGTTTCAGGTTATCCATGAACTTCCTACTGGCCCTGAAGATACTCTAGTTGTCACAAAGAATTTGTAGATGATGGTGTCAAGTACCTGAAACTAAGGGGCACATCTTGATGAGAAAATGCTGCAGAAATGACTGAAAAGACTTATATACTTGAGGGAATGAAACAGTCCAACAAGAAAACTTAAACACTGATGTTAGGTATTTGATATCAAGTGACAGAAGAAGTGGCCCTTCACTGACCAAAGAAACTATTAAATTTCTGAAGAATTCTTCCTTTCTACTGAAGATACAGTTCTTGGCTTTGACCTCACTGAAGACCCTACAGTAGGACAAGCAAAAGATTTATTGGAATCTCTTTTAGAAGTAAAAAAAGTTCTAAAGTTGGCACTGCATCTTCTAGAGCAGTGTTTTTCAACCAGTGTGCCACGGCACACTAGTGTGCCGTGAGACATGGTTAGGTGTGAGTATAAATGCATTTAGAAACTATATTATTAACTATATGTATAATATGTACTGTGTTAGAGTGTCATTTTGGTAGGTGGTGTGCCCCAGGATTTTTTAAATGTAAAAAATGTGCCACGGCTCAAAAAAGGTTGAAAATCACTGTTCTAGAGATTCCAAACCCCCCAAAAGAAACACAAGTACTCTTGGATCCGCTTCTTGGCAGAATTGGGCATGGGGCATTTCTCAGCGCCTCTGAGGGAGGATTTCTGGATTTGGTGGACTTCGTGAGGAAACACCAGATACCGATGGAACTCCGTTCGACCTCAGATATCAACAGTCAGACTGTTCAGTCTTATCCCAGCATCATTTTGGATTCCCACAGCATTGCTCATCCTTCTGTGATCTGTACCAATGATAAGGGTGGTTTTGCAACACACTCTTTCCAACAGTACCAGCTAGCAGCTGAAAATTTTGATCTGACCCAGTCTCAGGTATGGGTTCTGTCTTATGAATCCACCAACTATATCTTTGCTTCTGAAAGCACAAGGTCTGAACTGAGGAGGAAGTAGAATCATCTGAAACCCAAAATGTTATACTTTTTTTTTTCTTGTGACAGAGACAGAGAGACAGAGAGAGGGACAGACAGACAGGACAGGAGAGAGATGAGAAGCATCAGCTCTTTGTTGCAGCTCTTTAGTTGTTCACTGATTGCTTTCTCATATGACCGGGGGCCTACAGCAGAGTGAGTAACCCCTTGCTCAAGCCCTGGGTTCAAGCCAGCGACCTTGGGCTTTAAGCCAACAACCTTTGGGTTCAAGCCAGAAACCATGGGATCATGTATGTGTATGATCCCACGTTCACTCTCAAGCTGGTGAGCTCAGGTTTTTGAGCCTGGGTCCTCTGAGTCCCAGTCTGATATCCTAACCACTGCACCACTGCCTGGTCAGGCAAACAGTGTTATACTTTTAAAGCTGTAGTGAGGTGAATTACTTTGAACATGTGTTTCAACCAAGATCTTCCTGCCATATTCCTCTTAGTAAAACATCCACTGATGTCTCTGAAAAGCAGTCAAGTAGCATGGGCTCTATCATCAATACCTTCCTCATGGTGGCTGCTCAGTAAATATATTTTAAATAAATTTAAAAAAGAAATAAGTTTTGATTTTTTAAACAGTTCCATGTATCACATACCATTTATAAATATTTTAACAACTATTAAAATAATGAGAACCTCTTGAATAATTTGAATTTTAAAAAACTAAGCTATAGAAACATGGCCTCAGGACAGGGGTTCAGCCAGTCTAACCAGTCATACATTGCTTGAGAGGCGATCCACATTTGCTATTTTGAGAAGTCAAGTTGAAACTAAGTGATCCTAGATAGTTGTTGGAAAGTGAGGTGAAAGTTTTCTACTTGATATCTTACAGAAATTCTAACAAATATGAGAATGTGTCAGAATTCACATTATAGCCAAGAAGATGCCTGAAGGGATAGTTACTGCAAAGCTATATGCCAAAAAGAACCTGGAGAAACTACAGTTTTACTGGTGATGTTAATACAAGATCTAAAAGTTTCTTTCCTTCCCTTTTCTAAATCTAAACCTGTTAATTATAATTGCATCTTCAACAGCAAACAAAGGGAGCAATATTGAGCTCAAACTGCTGGTTCTAGGGGTTAATCCCTGTAAAGTCAGAGGAGAGATGAAAGTTTCTGTTCTGAACACCCTAAAAGATTGGTTTCAGAGCCACAGTGTAACTATTTATGTTGGACATTCATTCTCTTTAGGGTGAATTACAGTATGTATGAGATACCCCTAAACAAACAGGAGTGATTTCAAGATTGTTCTCGTTAACAGATAATTATAATAAATTACTACAGTTGGTGACTAATGAAGTCTTTGAATACTTAATACCAGGTAGCCATTCTTCAGCACTTTCTGTGGAGTGGGAGATGCTAGAGTTTGCACATATAGGGACACTGTTTAGTGGGTTGTGAGCTCTCTTGAGTGTGGTGTGGCTTGTGGGAGCAAATTGCATATCTGAAAAAATGCAGCAAGAATATTCAAGAACAGGCATTAATTTTTACTTCATTTTTGATGACTCAAACCATTTTCTTCATTTTCCATCATGTTTTATAGTAGATTTAGTGAAAGACTTTAAGAATTAAGTTTAACTGACAGTCATAAAACAAAGCCCAATGCAGTATAATGTCACTATGTGGCAAATCCAGATTAACTAATATTTCCAATATATCTAACAGAAACTTACATATGGAATGTCTGATGTTGTATTCTTATAGGAATCAGAGATATGGGATGGTTTTACTCAAAATGCACAGAATAGAATTTTGTGTCATAAACGTATATAAATAAAATGGGTTTTAAATGTTTATATACTTATGTATTCCATACGTGTTACTTTTAGGAAGCAAAACAGCATTCTTTATCAAGGTACATTAATTTTCAACTGCAGTACTGAGTTTTTCTTGGGGGAAGAATAGTAAACTCACAGTCTTAAATCACTACAGTCTGTATTTTTTACTAATGCCAATTAAACTATGAAGAAAAAAAACACTTCTCATAATTAAAAATTTCCTGAAAGTGAATGTTTGCCTACCCAAATGAAGATATTGACTCCATGTCAAACCATTAAATATATTGTATATAGTCAGTATACATACTATGTGTAATAGTATATATCATGTGGAAGGCACAGCCAGATTATAGTTCTGTGTACTGTTCTTGTACATTGATGTTTCTAATAAATAATTATCTTTTAATTGACTTTAAACATTTTTTGAAAAGTGACTTTCTTATAGACAATATACAATTGGGTCTTTTTATTTGTTTTAGTTTTTGAGTTTGAGCCAAACCAATATCAATTACCAGGAAGCAAGATCTCAATGGATAGAGAAAATGATCTGGAAAATGGCAGTTTTAGTACTTATTTAATACATCAGAATCAAAAGGGAGGACTGGAAGCGAGTCATAAACGCCATTGGTGATAGATTAGGGAGGCAGGGGAAAGCAAAGTGGGAAATCATCAGGACTGGATAAAAAGCAGAACAAATAGACACATACTTCTTTACATAGGTAGGTATAGGATAGTTAACAGTTAACAATGAACATGATAATAATAACAAGGAGGAGATTTGTTGTCTCTGCTCTGGTGCTGTGGTTGTGCTTTGGTATTCCAAAAGTATGTAGTCAGTTACGTTATCTTAGACGAGAAAAAGACAACAGACAGTGCCAGCTAAGCTGAAGATTGATCTTTGTTAGGGAAAAAATACCCCCTAAGACATGACTACCTGCTATGAATTGCTTTTAGTTAGAAAGTTTTAATTTTAGACTATCCTATGTGGTTATTTTATGTCTCAGAGTTTGTAAGGCTGCTATATAAGTCTTCCCTGAGCTTGTCAGGTTTAGTGCGTGTCCTCCCTTTTCACCCACACTTCCCCTTTCCAAAGGACGCATTGATAATCAACTTTTTGGTTGGATAATGTGGTCCCCCAATGCTAGGAAGACTCATTCTTAGGAAGCGTTAGTGCAGCATTTGTCTTGATGAACAATGAATCACTGGGGATGGGGCAAGACCATAAACTTGGCTGGAAAGTGAAAGGCAGGTAAGTGGGAGGCAATTAAGTCCCATGGACCTTCTTTCATTAAGAAGAACACTTTGGCCTGGCCTGTGGTGGCACCATGAATAAAACACCAACCTGGAATACTGAGGTTGCCAGTTCAAAGCACCGGGCTTGCCCAGTCAAGGTCAAGGTATATACAAGCCCAGTCAAGGTCAAGGTATATACGAGAGAGTTGATGCTTCCCGCTCCTCTCCCCTTTCCTTCCTCCTTCCCTCCCTCCCTTTCTCTAGCTCTCTCTCTCAAAAAAAAAAATCAATAAATATTTTTTTTTTTTTTAAAAAGAGAAGAACACTTTGGCCTGGTCTGTGGTGATGCAGTAGATAAAGTGTCCACCTGGAATGCTGAGGTCAACAGTTTGAAACCCTGGGCTTGCCTGGTCAGGCACATAGGACAAGTAATCAACAACTAAAGTGTAACAACTATGAGCTGATACTTTTTGCTCCCCCTTTTATAAAATCAATAAATAAAATATTTAAAAAAGAAAAGAACTCTCTAGAATCTAGTAGATCATTCCTAACCTATAAGCTATGATGATCAGTGTTGCTGTCAGTCTCATATTTCTGTTATTTTTGCATCTAGTATAACATTTACTTAGAGTTTGAGGACATACTATACACCTACCTCTTCAGTTTTCATAATCTGACCATGAAATGAGTTCCCATTGACTATGGCCCATCTACTTCCCCTTGGAAGTGCTCACGTGCTCTTCATTATCAACCTGATTCCTGCTAGTTGTGCAATTGGAAGCGGTAACCTTAAGGTTTAATCAGGGCCAAGGGTGTAAGAACACAATGCTGTAAATTACAATAACCATCTAAAAAATTACAGTGGCCAGGAGGACAGTAAGAGTTTGATAAATAAATTTCCTATGTCTTAGCATAGTTATAGAGGACCATGTCTTCACAGCCACGTCAGCTTTTATCTGAAGTAACATAGTTACTAGTCCTTGTTGGGTTTGGGGGTAAGCATATTCCCATAATTGGGTTTTGGCATTTATACATAAAATTCCTTTCTTAATATTCATTTTCCATTAACTTTCTACAACTTCCTTTGTTCTTAGTTTGTCTCTTTTTACTCATTCAGAAATAGCCAACTTATTAGGACGAACTACTTCCTTTTAACTTCTCTTAAACACACACATCCCTTTTCTTTTTACAATGGCATTTCTTCTCAATTTCCAAAGAGAAAACTTAAAAATAGTAGTATTGAAAATACAAATGTTATCATATACACTTTTAGCAATTATTTATAGTTGGGCTATAAATTCAAGGTTTGAGAAAAGCCCAAAGAACTGTGTAATTATTATTATGATGATTAATATTATTAGCAGACAGGTTAAAACAAATAAAGTTCAACATTAAATTGTAGGCATAAGCTTTGTTGATGTCTTCGGAAAGCTGTCTATCTCAGACGTCTGGGCTTCTCATCCTTAAGAAGTCTTGGATCTCCGTTGTAGGTGGAGGCAAGTGTCAGAGACAGAGGCAGATGTCTATTCACAGTTAGGCATCTGATAATGTCCCTTCCAACAATGTCCGAGTCTTTAATTACTGTCTTTTTTCAATGTTTAAAAATCTCCTGGTTGTAAGTCATAATCTTTGAAATCTTTGTCTCCCAGGAGCTCACTGTGAAATGAATGTTACTAATTTGACAGTCCCTATACGTTGGTTAATGAGCCCTTAATAATAATGCAGAATGTCTCTTTTTTAGTAGAGTAGAGTTTATTCATATGTCTATCTCTTCATCTAGATTCACAGGGTGGCTGGTGACCATTTCACAGACAGGATATGTTTACCAAAGGTAGATTTCAGGTTGAGGAGCATTATATAGAGAGATTTTGGCCAAGGGAGATTAAAAACTTCTAAAAATGTACCTAGTTGAGTTTTTATTTACCATTTGTGTTTTCTACACAATCCAGAGGCCTGGGGTGATAGGCATAATGACAATAATGTCATTAAATGTAAAATTAGGCAAATATTATAAGGGGATTTCATTACTTGTCCTGCAAAATGACTCTTTCAGTCACCATAACTCAGAGGAATGCCTCAGTTGGAAATGAATTTTTCCCAGTAATAATTTACCTGCCTGTAAGGTCGTTGCTCTCATGTGAGAGAAAGTCTCAACCCAGTGAAATAAAAACACCAAGTTATAACTAACATTTTGGGTCTTGTTTTTTGATATACAGTCTGACAATCTCTATCTTTTAATGGTGTATTTAGGCCAATGATATTCAAAGTGATTGTTGATATAGTGGATTAATATCTACCATATTTATTACTGTTTTCTATTTGTTGTCATTGTTATTTGTTCCTGTTTTTGTTTTCCACTCTTCTTCCTTTTTTGGTTTTAATTAAGCTTTTTATATATTTCCATTTCTTTCCTTTCTTAAAATATCAGCTACACTTTTTTTAATCTTTAAATTTTTTATTAATTATTTAATTATTTTCAGATCTTTCCAGTGAAAAGTTTATTGGTAATATTAGTCCTTTCCTAGAACCAAGTTTTGGTTCCAGGATGTTACATGTACATTCAGATATAAGCAAGACAACCCACCAGCTACCAAATTTACATAGAAACTAGTTGACTCCATGGCTGAGGAGCTCAGTTGGCTACAGCATCATCTCCATACATTAAACACATATGAGAATGAATCCATGAATGCATAAATGAGAACAAGTTGATGTTTCTCTTTCTCTCTCTCTCTCTAAAAATCAATAAATAAAACATTTTGAAAAAGTTAATATTATCACACATCATAGAATAAGAACGTTAATCACATGAATTTTTCATTTATGCAGATGATTATTTAAATAGCACAGACTGTGTGTTTTTTTTTTATTCATTCAAAAAGTGTTTAGGAGCTGCCCTGGCCGGCTGGCTCAGTGGTAGAGTGTCAGCTCAGCGTGTGGAAGTTCTAGGGTTGATTCCTGGCCAGGGCACACAGGAGAAGCGCCCATCTGCTTCTCCACCACTCCCCCTCTCTTTTCTATCTCTCTCTTCCCCTCCCGCAGTCAGGGCTCCTCTGCCTCAGGTGCTAGAATGGCTCTGGTTGCAATGGAGCAATGCCCCAGATGGGCAGAGCATCGCCCATTAGTGGGCTTGCCAGGTGGATTCCGGTTGGGCACATGTGGGAGTCTGTCTCTCTGCCTCCCTGCTTCTCATTCAGAAAAATACAAAAAAAAAACGTATTTAGGAGCTATTATATACATACACACATTTCTATTTTCAATGAGACCTTCAAAAACAGACCGCCTTGCAAACAAGTCAATTTAACATCTAATTTGATATCTTAAAAATTGTATTTAACGATTGTCTTAGACTTTAGAATATATATTTCCAACTAATCCAAGTTTACTTTCCAATAACTTTATACAACTTTGGGTAGCACGAGAACCTTATAATAACAAAATAATCCTAATTGCTCCCTCCTATCCCTTGTATCATTGCTGTCATTCATTTCACTTATACATACATAAGCACTCATACACACACACAAACTATATATACCAAAGCATACATAGTTGGATATACTGTTGTACACTGTTGATATTAACATTTTAAACAGTTCAATTGAAAATAAGAAAAAACAAAAATTTTTATTTTACCTTCACTTACTCCTTTGATGCTCTTTCTTCCTTTCTTTATGCTGATCTGGTTTCTGACACATTTATTATTTTTTCTCTGTAAAGAACATCTAGGCCTTGACTGGTGGCTCAGTGGATAGAGTGTCAGCTCGACATACGAATGACCCTGCTCAGGGCACACAGGAGAAGTTACCATCTGTGTCTTTCCTCCCTTTTCTCCCCCTTCTCTTTCTATTCCCCTCCCGCAGCCAGGGGCTTGATTGGTTCAAGCGTGGCCCTGGGCACTGAGGATGGCTTGGTTGGTCTGACTTGCACCAGCCTCAGGTGTTAAAAAAAGCTTGATACTCGAGCATGGGTGCCAAACGGGGTTGCCAGGTAGATCCCGGCCAGGCGTATGCAGGAGTTTGCCTCACTATCTCCCCTCTTCTCACCTAAAAAACAAAACAAAACAAGACAAAACAAAAACAAAAAAACCACATCTGTTCACAATTCTCACAGGCAGCTCTGGTGGTAATGAATTCAATCAATTTTTTTTTCTTTGAGAGTGTATATCTCCATGAATGGGATGCCCTATGTACCACTGGGTTGGGGTACAAATTGTAATCGCAGCAAGGTCTGATCCCATGAGGAGGGAGCCTGCCCACTACCACAGCAATTGTTCAAGACATTTGAAGGAGTGTTCTAGCAAAGCACTCTCTCACCACTCTGCAGAGGTTATTTGACTCAGAAAATCTCACAGAGAAAAGGGAAAGTGGGTTATTAAGTGCTCATGGGAGCATATTAGTTGGAGAAACCCAAGGTATAGAGTCCCAGAATCTTGATATCTGTCCTACACACCACGTATGGCAATGTTTGTGGCACATTACGCAGGTCCATGCACAGTACTGTTTGGTACTAGAAGTGGCTCTCTACATGACAGCTCAAGGATGACACAATTTTTTGAACATCCCAGTTTTAGGCTGGAGAATAATGGCAATACCTGACAAGAAACACCACACTGCAGTAGCCATCCAACAGCACAGTGCCCTGGCCAGGTGCTTAACCTTTGGTTAGTTAGAATGTTGTCTGGATAAGCCAAAGTTGACCTTTTGATCCCTGGTCAGGGCACACACAGGAATCAACCAATGAATGCATAAATATCGTATTCCACCATGTATAAAGCACACCTTTTTTCTAAAAATTTGAGGTCTAAAAACTGGGTGCCTTTTATACAGTGGTTGTATTTTTTTTACTTATATGTCCTGCTTTTTCGCGCTTGTTTTTGTACTTATTGTTGAAGAGAGTGATTTGTCGTCAGATGCAGATGGGGACAAGCTAATGGATAGGAGTTTTGACAGTGATGAGGAGTTGTATGAATTTTATGATGAATAAAACTTGAGTTCAACAAAAATATGTATAAAAATTAAAAAAAAAAAACTTGAGTTCAATAACTTTATGTAATACACTTTTTTTCAAATTTCGGGTCCCCAAGTTAAGGTGCGTCTTATACATGGGAGCATCTGGTAAGCATTTTCCCATATGGGAAAATATGGTAAGTGGAACAACAAATCGATGTCTCTCTCTCTCTCTCTCTCTCTCTCTCTCTCTCTCTCCGTCTCCCTTCCTAACCCTTCCTCTCCCTCTCTGAAATCAATCAAGCCCTGACTGGACAGCTCAGTTGGTTGGAGCATCCTCCTAAAGTGCAGAAGTTTCCGGTTTCTCCCTTGTCAGGACACACAGGAACAGATTGACACTCTTGTCTCTTTCTCCTCCACTCTAAAATCAATAAAATAAACATTTTTTAAAAGGCAAATAAATTCATTAATAATAATAAAAAAAGCAGCACCATGCTTCTGCTTTGTAGGCAGCCCCCTAGGTGCTGTCGTATCTCGGCATCAGACCAAGGCATTTTATTTTAAGATTTTAGTTATTGATTTTAGAGCGAGGAGAGAGGGGGAGAAAAAAGGGGGTAGGAGTGGAAAGGATCAACTGGTAGTTGTTTCTTATACGTGCCTTGGGGGGGGGGGGAATGTGGGGTGCGGGAGTGTTCCAACCAGCGACCTCCGCCTTTCACATGCAACGATTTATCCATTGCGTCACCACAGGTCAGGCCCAAGGCATTCTTCGGTGCCATGTTAGTTGGGCTGCTGAAATTTCTCCTTGGCTCATCTGTGCACTTCCTTATAAAATATTGTTTTAGCAAGAACGCTGCTATGTCAGTTTCCCCAGAATTTCCACCCCGAACCGTGGGTGGACCTTGAACCATCCCGCGAGTGCACTCCCCCATCAAACCTCAGATGTACCTCCACACTACCACAGACACAACTCAGCACCAAATGGTGGTCACACCTTGGAAACTTACGGTTCTACCTCTCCCCTTAGGGTGGAGGCACCTGGGTGCCTGACCACGGGCGAACCTCAGCGCTTACTTCCAGGTCTTATCTTGGCGCTCTTTTGTGACGAAGGTTCTTGGCTTCATTATGCTTTTTAGCAAGGCTCGCCACCTAACCTCGTGGGCTCATTTGTGCACTTCCTTGTAAAATCCACTATTAGCAGGAACCCTCCCTTCCCACACTCATCTCCAATAACCCTGGATACCCTACGGGACGCTGCCATAACTCGGCACTGGACTCAGACGCATCTCCGCACCACACGCGGTTGGACACCGGCACTGTGCGAGTGCACTGCGCTGCCTAGGCCAGCTCAGACTTATGGCGGACGCACCTCAGCTCGGTACTGCGACCACATCTCATACTTTCTTATTTACCACAACACTTTTGTGATGATGATTCTTTGCTTCATTATACTTTCTAATCAGGCTAACTTATCCTAAGATCATCTGTGCCTTTCTTGTAAAATCCAGTTTTAGCAAGAACCATGTCAAGTAAGTTTCATCAGACACCACCCCTTTCCCATATCTAATCACCTTGGATATCTGAACAAGGCTCTCCTCCTTCACCATCCCTTGGGTGACATTTAATCACCTTGCTACATCTTCAGAAAGACTTCTGTTAGGTCCATGTAGCCAGAACCCCCCTTTTCCCTGGGCGCACCTCCACACGTAGTATCCCAGTAGCTCCATTCTTTGGCTTCCCCTAGTGGTACCACAGAGGAACTACAACATGTACCTCGGTAGGTCGGATGAACCTCCGCACTTCCTTCTAGGTCTTTCTGTGGCATTCTTTTGTGACATTTTTTTGCTTCATTATATTTTTCAGTCAGTTACATTCCCTAACTTTCTCCTAGGTTCATCTGTGCACCTTCTTGTAAAATCCAGTTTCAGCAAGAATTCTGCTAAGTCACTTCAATCAGAACGCCATACCGCCAACCGCGTCTGCCCTCCACACCTGATTATCCCGAATACCTGATCAGATCCTCATCCTTTGCCATCCGCGGGGGTTATTTGATCACCTTGTTCTGTCTTCAGCAAGAACTGTGTTAAGTTCGTTTCGCCAGAACTCCCCATTTCCCCTGATATTTTCTCTTAGTAATTTCCCCTCCATTGTCCCTGTAATGCTGGTGGCTGAGGCCATGCAGGTTCCCACTGGATTCGGGCAAACGGTAGAGAAACTGCAGAGCCGAGAAGTGCGGGCCGTACCGGTTTATTGGAGGCTCGCAAAGACAGGTGAGCAAACAAACAACAAAAGCGAAAGAGCTAATAAAGGAAAATCTGCTATTGGCAGTAAGGGCAAAGGAGCAAGGAAAACCGCACCTCATGGTGGCAAGAGAGTGATTTGGAAGAATGGCCCCTCAGGGGAAGCACCCATAGCCTTATATAGGCTATGCCCACATGCCTCTGCCAACTGTACTGCGTCTGCAGACCTCATGCACTATTCAAGGGAAGTGCTCACACCTGGTAAACCCTGGTAGCCGCGAGCAAGCCTAACACGGCTGCCACGGAGTCCCCAACTCTGCTTCATGGTTTCATAGTCTCATGTGCTTATGCTGTATTGGGTATTGAGTCCAGTTTCTCCCCAAGTTTTGACTCAAGTCCCAATTGCAATGGTCCCTATACTAATGCTATGGTCCTGACTGATGTCTGTCTTACCATTTTTAGTAAGTGTCATTGAAGATCTTTTTCTTTAATAGTGGCACTGTGAGACATCACCTCAACATTTTAGTTGGTGAAGAACCTCACCCAGTGCTAATAATCTCCATACACAGCATCCTAAGCATCACTGTCCTTTGGCTGATCCTAGTGGTACCATAGGTAGTACTGCAGCATGTACCTTGGTACCGAAGGGCAGAGGTACTTCAGCACCATACCTGCAGATAGATGACCCTTAGTACCCTACTAGGAGACAGATAGCTCATAACTATACAAGTAGTTGTACCTCAGCATCATACTAGGAGACCTTACTCTGGAACTCTTTTATGACAAAGATTCTTTGCTTTATTGTACTTCAGTCAGGTTTCTATACCTTCTCCTAAGCTCCTCTGTGATCTCTCTTATAAAAATCTAATTTTTATAAGCTACACTGGCTAATTAGCTCAGTTGGTTAGAGCTTCATTTGCTATGCCAAGGTTATGGGTTCCATCTCTGGTCAGGGCACATACAAGAATCGACCAATGAATGCATAAATAAGTGGAACAACAAATCAATTTTCCCTTTCTCGTCCCTCTTCCTCTCTTTCTAAAAATCAATAATAATAATAATAAAAGAACACAGTTAAGTCAGTTTCTTACAGACCTACCAGCCTCCATTTTGAGGGTGCTGGTACTCTTCACCGCACTTTCCCAGGGCTGAGTAAAGAAGGTCTTACCATCTCAACAAGCGTCACTGCACGCTGCGTAGACCTGCGTAGACCTGCGTAGACATTGTGCGGCTAAACTGTACTGCGTCTCCAGACCTCAAAGCCAAACCGCATCACACATGGCATCTTGCGCGGCACTGCGCAGAGCCCACGTTGAGCTCCTGCGCAGTCCGCGGTCTCAGCAGGGTTGGAAGCTCTTCTCTGCTCTCTTCCAGGCCGGGAAGTGGGATTCCGCTACAGGAGCTCACCCCTCTGCTGTCCTTTCTTATCTGGGGTTCCACTGTGCCCTGTAGCGCCAATGGTTTTACAAACATATCCGGGACTTGTTTTAAGCAGAAAGAGTAAACCACAGAGACGTGAAAATAATTGCCACGACGATAGAAGTTTGTATTATACTCGCTGTCTCTTGGAAACAGGAGCATGGCAGGCCACACAGGGCCACCTGGGGAAGTGGCTGCAAGGCAGACAGGAGAGAACTGCGAGCCAGAGGGAGCCCTTGGGGAAGTTTTTCTCCGGAAGGAATGTATGAAGTAGAGGTACGACGCTATGATTTATCCATTTCTTATAGGTTATCTAGTTTGTCAGTGTATAATTGTTTTAGGAGTCTGTTACGGTTCTTTGTATTTCTGTGGTGAGAATTGTAATGTCTCATCTTTCATTTCTGATTTTATTATTTGAGTTTTCCCTCTTTTTGTCTTGGTTCCTCTAACGAAAAGCTTTCAACGTTGTTTATCTTTTAGAAAGGCAATTCTTATTTCGTTGAATTTTCCGATTATCTTTCTAATCTTTATTTCATTGATTTCTGCTCGAATCTGTATTATTTCCTTTCCTTTGCTAACTTTTAGTTTAGTTTGTTGCTGCTTCTGTTCCTTGGGCCCAGATAAAGTTAGGTTACTTGAGATCTTTCTTAAGTTTTTCTTTTTTTTAGAGAGAGGAGAGGGAGAGACAGAGACAGAGAGAGAGAGAGAGAGAGACAGAGAGGAGAGACAGAGAGAGAGAGAAGGGAGGAGGAGCTGGAAGCATCAACTCCCATATGTGCCTTGAGCAGGCAAGCCCAGGGTTTCAAACCGGCAAACTCAGCATTTCCAGGTCGACGCTTTATCCCACTGCGCCATCACAGGTCAGGCTCTTTCTTAAGTTTTAATGTAGTGTTTTCCATTATAAACGTTTCTCTTAGACCTACTTTTGCTGCATCGCGTAAACTTTGTTATATTTGTGTTTTTGTTTTTGTCAAGGTACGTTGTGATTTCTTCTTTGATCCATTGTTTGGTTCAGAGTTGTGGTTTAATTTCCACATGTTGTGAATTTTCCAGTTTTTCTTCCATTAGTAATTTCTGTCTTCACATCACTGTAGACAAAAAAGATATTTTTGTGAGTATAGTCTTGACACTTTGGTCTACCTTCCAGTCCCTCGACGGTGCTCCGTAGGAAGCACTCTATTGCAGTTGTATCACTGTATCAGGAGCAGCCCTCTGCATGGCAGCTCAGGGATCACTCAGCTTTACAGCTTCTTAATTGTAGAATGGAAATCATGGCAATATTCAGCAAACAGGCACAATGCAGTAGCCATCAGGCAGCTAGTATGTCGAAAGAGCAGTGGTCCCTTTTAGGCAATGACTTATCTGTTGGGTCCAGTTGGTGAGTCAAAACAGTCTAAGAATGTATTATCTTCAGGTGTGATCTACGGTGTTGGCGGCGGCAGTCATTTCAAAAACATACCCTGGACTTGTTTCAGCAGGGGGACACGTAGACACCTAAATGATTGTGATGAAGGAACACGTTTACTAGTAATTTCACAGTCCTCTAGAAACAGGAGGAATGTGTGCCACGCAGGAAAACCAGAGGAAGTAGCCTGCAAGATCAACAGGCAGAGAGGGGGAGGCAGGGGGACGGGAAACGCGGGCGGGACACTTTATGGAGGTTTTCTGAAGAAGGAATGAGCAAGGCAGAGTAAGGCTGGTGTGTAAACTTATGGTTGAATAGTTTAAATAGTTTTGGTGAACTCTGGCCTGTATATAGTGATATCCCTTGTTGTCTAAAATCTACTGGAGGAATGTCTGCAGATCACTGAGAAAACCCTGAATCTTAGAATCTTGTGCTATGGCAGCTATTTGCTGCTTTCCCAGCTCAGAGCCAGTAATAGAGACCCTTTGTCTCCCCTTCTCTAATTTTTTGCTTTCCCCCCTCATTGTGTGTGTGTGTGTGTGTGTGTGTATAAATAAATAACTCTTACATATGCAATCTTAAGTATTTATAAGTGTATAGTTAATGTTAAACATTTCCACATTGCTGTTCAGCAGCTCTCTAGAACATTTTCTCTTGTAGTCCTGAAATTCTATAAGTAGTAAAAACACTAATATTTCCTCCTACATCCCCAGACTTTGGTAATCTCTATTCTACAATTCTTTCTTTGATTTAACTACTTTAGATACTTTATATAAGTGGGATAATGATTTTTTTGTCTTTATTCTGATAGGTGTATTTTGCATAGCATAATGTCTTTGATGTCCGTTCATTCAGTAGAATGTGACAGGATTTTACAAAAAGACTCCATAATGTACCATTGTATGTATATATCTTATTTCCTCTCCTCACCTATGCTTGCATGGATATTTGAGTTGGTTCTATTTCTTGGGTATGATGAATAATGTGATGAACATAGAGGGCCAAACATCTCTTTGAGATTCTATTTTTAGTAGTTTTAGATAAATACCCAGCAGTAGGATTGCTGGGTCATATATTTTTCTTTCTTTTTTATATTTTTGAGGAATCTCCATATTGTTTTCTGTAATGGGTACAGTATTTTACATTCATACCCAGTGCTCTTAGATTCTGACTTCTCCCTTTTACCAGCAACAATTGTTATTTTCTGTTCTTTTAATAATAGCCATCCTGATACATATGAGGTGATATATCATCGTAGTTTTGATTTGCATTTCCCTGATGATTAATGATATTGAGCAACTTTTCATATATAATTGGCCATTTATAAACTTTCTATGAAGAAATATCTGTTGAAACCTCTGCTCATATATTTTTTTAGATTTTATTTATTCATTTTTAGAGAGAGAAAGAGAAGAGGGGGGAGCAGGAAGCATCAACTCCCATATGTGCCTTGACCAGGCGAGCCTGGGGTTTCAAACAGATGACCTCAGCATGCCAGGTTGACACTTTATCCACTGCACTACCACAGGTCAGGCTCTACTCATATTTTAAATGAGTTATTTATTTTTAGTTCTTGTTGAGTAGTCGAGTTTCCTAAAATATGGTAAGCAAAGAACCCTTTATCAGATATATGATTTACAATTTTCTCTTGTAGTATAAGTTGCCTTTTACTCTATTGATAATTTCCTTTGATATGTAGAGGTTTTAAAGTTTGGTGTCCGTTTGCCTGTTTTTTATTTTCAGAAATTTACAGGGAAAATGTATTTGTGTATTTCTTGCATAATAAATATAATAATTGAATTCACATTAATCATTGTAATAGTTTTCCATTGCTGTTGTACAGATTGTCCCAAACATGGTGGCTTAACCTAAACCCACTTATTAGTTCTCAGTTCTGTAGTCAGAACTGCCCATGCTGTATTTGGAGCTGAGCCCAGTCTCTCTCCTGCTCTAAAATCCCAGTTGTGAAGGTTTCTACACCTATTGTATGGTCTGAATAAATCCTGTCTTACCGTTTTAAGTGTCAGTAAATCCTTTTTTCCCCGTATGTCGGAACTCTGCCCCAAACAGTACGGCTGCACCTCACTCCTGTCCTATACCAGTGGTTCCCAACCTTTTTTGGGCCATGGACCAGTTTAATGTCAGAAAATATTTTCACGGATTGGCCTTTAGGGTGGGACAGATAAATGTATCACGTGACCAAGACAAGCGTCAAGAGTGAGTCTTAGACGGATGTAACAGAGGGAATCTGGTCATTTTTTAAAAATAAAACATCGTTCAGACTTAAATATAAATAAAACGGAAATAATGTAAGTTATTTATTCTTTCTCTGTGGACCGGTACCAAATGACCCACGGACCAGTACCAGTCCGCGGCCTGGGTGTTGGGGACCACTGCCCTATACTATGGCAGAGGAAGGGAGACAGAAAGAAACAACAATCTATTCCTGTATGTGCCCTGACTAGGGATTGAACTCACAATCTTTGCATATAAGGATTATGCTCTAACTAATGAATATCTGGCCAGGGCACACTATTTTTAATTTATTGCTTTTAGAGAAAGAGAGGGAAACATCAATTTGTTGTTCCACTCAGTTATGCATTCACTCGCTGAATCGTGTATGTGCCCTGACCAGGGATCATACCCACCACATTGGCATATAGGGGTGATGCTGTGAACTGCCGGCAAGGGCCACAGTGACACTCTTTTGTGATGAAGATCCTTTGCTTCACTATACTTTTTAGTCAGGCTCACTCCCTAACTCATGTCTCATCAGTGCACATCTTCATAAAATCTACTTTTAGCAAGAACTCTGCTAAGTCAGTTTCACCAGAATCTCCACACGGAACCATAAATGGATCTTGGTATGGTTTTGGGTGTATCCTGGAACCATACTACGGGTGGACCCTACGCTGTGCCCTGGCTGTCCCTCAGGACTGTATGACAGCACCGTATCTTAGATGCACTAACTTTGGGATCACACACTGTGTTCGTTCGTCAGATCCTCACGGCAGATGCCCTTGGGCACTGTACTTGGGCACCGTACCTCGGCAAACACCAGCTCTTACGGTGGCAGTTAAAATTTTTTATTTTTTAATTAAATGATTTTAGATAAGGACAGGTGAGAGAGAGAGACAGAAATATTACTCTGTTTCTGTATGTCCCTCACCAGGGACGAACCTCAAACCTCAAATTTCGGTGCACCAGGATGACACTCTTAACAAGTGAAGCTATCTGGTCCGGGCAGCATTCTTTTTTTTTTTTTTTTTTTTTTTTTTTTGGTGACAGAGTCAGACAGAAGGACAGATAGGGACAGACATACGGGAAGGGAGAGAGATTAGAAGCATTAATTCTTTGCTGCAGCACCTTAGTTGTTCATTGATTGCTTTCTCATATGTGCCCTGTTGGGGAGGGGGAGGAGAACTACAGCAGACCAAGTGAATCCTTGCTTGAGCCAGTGACCTTGGACCCAAGCTGGTGAGCCTTGCTCAAAACAGATGAGCCCGTGCTCAAGCTGGCGACCTCGGGGTCTGGAACCTGGGTCTTCCGCGTCCCAGTCCGATGCTCCATCCACTGTGCCACCGCCTGGTCAGACAGCATTTTTTAAAAAATGCATTGATTTATTTTAGAGAGAGAGAGAGAGAAATATTGATTTGTTATTTCAATTATTTTTGCATTCATTATTTGATTATCGTATGTTCCCTTACCAAGGATCAAACCCACACACAAACCTTGACGTAAAACGATGGCACTCTAATCTACAAAGCTACCTGATAGGCTTAAGTACGGGGGGGGGGGGTAGCTTAGCACATCCAGGTCTTATCATGACAGGCCTTTTATTTTTTATTTTATGTTCTTTCTTCTGGAACAAGCGACAGAGGGGATGAGGGCGACAGGTCTTTTATTAAAAAACATGAGCATATTAAGAAAAATTATTGATTTATAGTTTTTTCTGAAGCTGGAGGAACGGAGAGAGACAGAAACAATGATCTATTCCTTTATGTGCCCTGACTGGGGATTAAACTGGCAATTTATGCATAATGGGGAGGTGCTATAATCTGTAGGAACTCCAGCCACGGTGCACTCATTTTTCAAAACAAGTAATTGAATGATTTGAGAGAGAAACATAGATTCCTTGTTCCACTAATTTATGCATTTATTGGTTGATCCTATCTGTGGCCTTTCTGGGGAAGTGAATCTGCAATCTTGGCGTATCGGGAATTGGCTTGAACTAATTGAGCTACCTGTCATAGTTACCATATCGTGGCGTCCTGTGGCACTTCCCTATCTTATCATGGCACTGTTTCATCGTTGTTTTTTACTTATTTATTTTGGTAATTTTCTGACGTGAGAAGCGAGGAAGCAGAGAGACAGACTCCCGCATGCGCCCCACCGGTACGCACCTGGCCTGTCCACGAGGGTGCAATGCTCTGCCCATCTGGGGCATTGCTTCTTTGCAACCTGAGCCATTTTAGTGCCTGAGGCAGAGGCCATGGAGTGGTACTCAGTTCTCAGGCCAACTTTGCTCCAGTGGAGCCTTGGCAGCAAGAGAGGAAGAGAGTGATAGAGAGAAAGGAGGGAGGGAAGAGTGGAGAAGCAAATGGATGCTTGTCCTGTATGCCCTGGCCGGGAATCAAAACAGGATATCCACACGCCAGGTCAACACTCTACCACTGAGCCAACAGACCAGGGCCATAGTTTTAGAATAAACAATTTAAACGTATTTTTATTTATTAAATTCTTATTTTTTTTTATATAGCTAGATAGAGTGGGGGATTGAGAGACAGAAATGATATGCTCCTGTATGTGCCCTGACAGTGGAGAGAACCTGCCACCCACTGTATCAGGATGGTGCTCTGAACTACCCGGTAAGGTCACCGAGGCACTCTTTTGTGATGAATTTCCTTTGCTTCATTATACTAAAAAACAGTTTTAAAAAGATTTTATTTATTGATTTGGAGAGAAGAAAGAGAGGAAGAGGGGAGAATAAGCGGGAAGCATCAGAGTGTAGTTGCTTCTCATTTGTGTCATAAAGCGGCACACTCGGGGGTTTCCGCGATCTCAGCATTTCCAGTTGACGCCCTACCGGACTGCAACAATACAGGACAGGCTCGCTCCCTGTCCTTCAGGTTTTATCAGTGCACTTCTTTGTAAAATCTCGTTTTACAAGCACTCTGCTAAATCACTTTCAACAGAATCTCCACACGGAACCACTGCTGGGTCTTGGCATGGTTTGGGGTGTATCCTGGAACAATACTGTGAGGGCACCCCATGCCATGCCCCTGCTGTACCTCAGCACTGACATTAGACCACTGTGTGTTATACATGCCCTCACTTTGGAATTGCATACTGCGATTGTTCATCACCTTCTGGGAGATGCACCTGGGCACCGTGCCTCACTTCGGCACACACTTCAAGTTCTTACTGTGTCCTTTAAAAGAAAATAGTTTTTAAATTTAATGATATTAGGTGAAGACAGGAGAGAGACAGAAATATGAATCTGTTTCTTTGTGTCTGTAATCAGAGATGCACTGCCAATCTCTGTGCTTTAGGATGACACTGTAACCAACAAAGCTATCCTGTTGGGCAGCATTCGCTTTTAAAAATATGCGTTGATTATTTTAGAGAGAGAGAGAAAGAGAAACATTGATTTGTTATTCCACTTATTTATGCATTCATTATTTGATTCTTTTATGTTCCTTTACCATGCATCAAACCCACAAGCCCTGGGTATAATGATGGCATTTTAACCAACAAAGCTACCCGACAGGGTAAAGTACTGGGGTGTGAACCTTGCACTTCCATGTTTTACCATGTCATTTTTTTCTTTTTAAAACATGAACAGAAAAAGAAAAATTATTTATTGATAATTTTTTTAGGGTGGTAAAGGAATGGAGAGAGACAAACACAATGATTTATTCCAGTATGTGCCCTGACTGGGGATTGAACTTGCACCTTTGCAAATCAGGATGATTCTCTAACCAGTAGGACCTCAGGGCAGGGCACACGCTTACTTAAAGCAATTTATGGACTGATTTAAGAGAGAGTGGAAGTGAAGCATCTGTTTGTTGTTCTCCTTATTTATGCATTCATTGGTTGATGCTCTATGTGGTCTTTACTGGGGATTGAATCCGTAACCTTGGCATATCAGGATTGCTCTAATTGAGCTACTGGTCAGTTACAGCAGTGGTCCCCAACCCCCAGGCCGCGGACTGGTACCAGTCCGTGGGCCATTTGGTACTGGTCCGCAGAGAAAGAATAAATAACTTACATTATTTCCGTTTTATTTATATTTGTCTGAACGATGTTTTTTTTTTTTAAAAAAATGACCAGATTCCCTCTGTTACATTCATCTAAGACTCACTCTTGACACTTGTCTAGGTCACGTGATACACTTATCCGTCCCACCCTAAAGACCGGTCCGTGAAAATATTTTCTGACATTAAACCGGGCCGTGGCCCAAAAAAGGTTGGGGACTACTGAGTTGCAGTACCGGGGGTGTATGTACCGTGGCACTGCCAGGCCTTATCCTGGCACTGTATCTTTGTTTTTTAAATGAACAAAGTAAATTTTTTTATTTATTGATTTTCTTTCTTCTTTCTTTTTTTTAAAGGTAAGATTTTCTTCTATATTTATTTATTTATTAATATTTTATTCATTTATAGAAAAGAGAGAGAGAGAATGAGAGAGAGGCAGAAGTGGGGAAGGAGCAAGAAGCATCAACTCTCATATGTGCCTTGACCAGGCAAGCCCTGGGTCTTGACCCAGCTCTCTCAGCATTGCAGGTCGCCACCTCATCCACTGTGCCACCACTGTGCCACCACAGGACAGGCTTTTTTTTTTTTATAAAAGAGATAGAAGAAGGGATAGAGACAGAAACAACAATATGTTGCTGTATGTAACCTAACAGGATCGAACCTGCAACCCTGTGTATCAGGAGGGTGCTCTGAACTACCCGGTAAGCGTCACCACAGCACTCATTTGTGATGAATTTGCCTTTGCTTCATTATACTTAAAAACAATTTTTAAAAAAGTTTAATTTATTCACTTGGAGAGAAGAGACAGATGAAGAGAGAAAATAAGCGGGAAGCATCAACCTGTGGTAGCGTCTCATTTGTGCCTTACCGCGGCCCACTCGGGGTTTTCCTGGATCTCTGCATTCCCGGTGGACGCCCTGCCCACCTCACCAGCACTAGTCAGACTCGCGCTCTTACTTTCAAATTTCATCTGTGCACTTCTTCGTAAAATTCTGTTTAGGCTAGAACTCTGCTAAATCAGTTTCATCCGAATCATTACATCGCACCATAGAGGGATCTTGGTGCAGCATTGGTTGTATCCCAGAATCACACCGAGGGCGTACCCTTTGCCGTGCCAGCTGTACCTCAGCGCTGTGTGCAGACAACGCTGTCTCCGATGCACTCACTTTGGAATCACACACAGTGTGTGCTCGTCAGGTGCACACACAATGGGTCTGATGGTGGCATTTAAATTTTTTTATTTTTTAATTAAATGATTTTAGATAAAGACAGGTGGGAGAGAGAGACAGAAATATTACTCTGTTGCTGTATGTCCCTCAGCAGGGACGAACCGCAAATCTCTGTGCATCAGGATGCTACTCTAACCAATGAAGCTATCTGGTCTGGGAGCATTCTTTTTTTTTTTTTTTTTTTTTTTAATGTATTGGTTTATTTATTTTTTTTTAAATTATTTTTTATTTATTTATTCATTTTAGTGAATAGAGACAGAGAGAGAGAGAGAGAACAGGGGGAGGAGCAGGAAGCATCAACTCCCCCATGTGCCTTGACCAGGCAAGCCCAGGGTCTTGAACCGGCGACCTCAGCATTCCAGGGCGACGCTTGATCCACTGCACCACCACAGGTCAGGCTGTATTGGTTTATTTTAGAGAGAGGGAGAGAGAGAGAGAGTAAGAAACATTAATTTGTTATTCCACATATTTATGCATTCATTATTTGATTCTCGTATGCTCCCTTACCAGGGATCAAACCCACAAACCCTGGTGTAAAATGCTGACACTCTGAGAGCTGCCCGCGGGGCTAAGTACTGTGGGCGTACCTTGGCACACCAGGTCTTATCATGACAGGCTTTTTCTTTTTAAAACGTGAGCATCTTAAGAAAAATTATTGATGTATAATTTTGGGGGGGAGATAGAGGAACAGAGAGAGACAGAAACAATGATCTATTCCTGTATGTGCCCTGGCTGGGGATTGAACTTCCAACCTTTGCATAATGCGGAGATGCTCTAACCTGTAGGAACTCCGGGCAGGATGCACTCCATTTTTAAAATAATTTATTGATTGATTTGAGAGAGAAACATAGATTTGTTTTTCCACTAATTTATTGGTATTTTTATATGTGGCCTTTCCCATGGATTGAACCTGCAATCTTGGCATATCGGATGTCGCTCTAAGTGAGCTACCTGTCATGGTTACCATCTTGCGGGCGTACCATGGCACATTCTTATCAACACAGTGATATATTTCAGTATGTTCCATGACAGGAGGTAGAACTTGCACCTTTGCATATCAGGATGATGCTCTAACCAGTAGGATCTCAGGCCGGGGCTCACTCTTTTTTTAAAGCAATTTATGAATTGATTTGAGAGAAAGTGAAACATCTGTTTGTTGTTTTACTTCTTTTTGTTTTCATTGGTTGATCTTGTATGTCAGGGGTCCCCAAACTTTTTACACAGGGGGCCAGTTCACTGTCCCTCAGACCGTTGGAGGGCCGGACTATAAAAAAAACTATGAACAAATCCCTATGCACACTGCACATATCTTATTTTAAAATAAAAAAACAAAACGGGAACAAATACAATATTTAAAATAAAGAACAAGTAAATTTAAATCAACAAACTGACCAGTATTTCAATGGGAACTGTGCTCCTCTCACTGACCACCAATGAAAGAGGTGCCCCTTCCCGAAGTGCGGCGGACCCAGATAAATGGCCTCAGGGGCCGCATGTGGCCCGCGGGCCCGTAGTTTGGGGACCCCTGTTGTATGTGGCTTTACTGGGGATTGAATCCGTAACGTTGGCATATAGGGATATCGCTCTAACTAACTGAGCTTCCTGTCAGTTACAGTACCGCGGGCGTACCTGTCAGTTACAGTACCGCGGGCGTACCTGTCAGTTACAGTACCGCGGGTGTACCTGTCAGTTACAGTACCGCGGGCGTACCTGTCAGTTACAGTACCGCGGGCGTACCTGTCAGTTGCAGTACCGCGGGTGTACCTGTCAGTTGCAGTACCGCGGGCGTACCTGTCAGTTACAGTACCGCGGGCGTACCTGTCAGTTGCAGTACCGCGGGTGTACCTGTCAGTTGCAGTACCGCGGGCGTACCTGTCAGTTGCAGTACCGCGGGCGTACCTGTCAGTTGCAGTACCGCGGGCGTACCTGTCAGTTGCAGTACCGCGGGCGTACCGTGGCTCTGCCAGGTCTTATCATGCACTGTGTCTTCGTTTTTTAAATAAACAAAGTAAATCTTTTACTTGCTGATTTTTTTTTTTACTTATTGATTTTGTTTTTAGGATCATAGAAAAAAGGATAGAGAGAGACAGAAACAACGATATGTTCCTGTATGTGCCCTAACAGGATCGAGCTTGCAACCCTGGGTATCAGGAGGGTGCTCTGAACTACCCGGTAAGCGTCACTGGTGGCACTCATCTGTGATGAATTGTCTTTGCTTCATTATACTTAAAAACAATTTTTAAAAAGTTTAATTTATTCATTTGGAGAGAAGAGACAGAGGGAGAGAGAGGAGAATAAGCGGGAAGCATCAACCTGTGGTAGCTTCTCATCTGTGCCTCACCGCGCACACTCGGGGTTTCCGCGGTCTCTGCATTCCCGGTGGACGCCCTCCCGCCGCAGCCCAAGTCAGACTCAAACCCTGTCAAGTGTCGTCTGTGCACTTCTTCGTAAAACTCCGTTTTAGCCAGAACATGTGCTAAATCAGTTTCACCAGAATCTGCACACTGCCCCATAGCTGGATCTTGGTGCGGTGTTCGGTGTATCCCGGAACCACCCCGCGGGCGTACCGTACCGGCGCCGGGCCCTGGCTGGATCTCAGCGCTGTGCGTCAGACAGCGCTGTGTCTCAGATGCGCTCGCTTTGGAATCACTTACTGTTTTCTGGTGGTCAGGCCCTCGGGCAGGTGCACTTCGGCACTGAACCTCGGTACACACTTCAGGTCTTACAGTGGCGTTTAATAAATTTTCATTTTTTAATTAAATGATTTTAGATAAGGACGGGTTGAGAGAAAGAGAAATATTACTCTCTTTCTGTATGTCCCTCACCAGGAACGAACTGCCAATCTCTGTGCATCGTTGGGATGACACTCTAACCAACGGAGCTTTCTGGTCCGGGCAGCATTCGTTTTTTAAAAAAACTAATTGATTTATTTTAGAGATAGAAAGAGGGAGAGAGAGAGAGAAAAAAAAAAACCACATCAATTTGTTATTCCACTTTTTATGATTCATTATTTGATTGTCGTATGTTCCCTTACCAAGGATGTAACCCACAAACCTTGGCGTATAACGACATTCTAACCAACAGAGGCACCCAGCAGGGCTAAGAACTGTGGGTAGAGGGGTGGGAGTGGAGCGGAGCTCGGCACATTCTGGTCTCAGCATGAGTTTTTTTCTGTTTAAAACATGAGCATATTAAGAAAAATTATTGATTTATAATATTTTTAGGGAGTTAGAGGAACGAAAGAGAAAAAATATTCTATTCCTTTATGTGTCCTGGCTGGGGATTGAACTTCCAACCTTTGCATAATGCGGAGATGCTCTAACCTGTAGGAACTTCGGCCAGGTGCACTCCATTTTAAAAATAACTGATTGATTGATTTGAGAGAGAAACATAGATTCGTTGTTCCACTAATTTATGCATTTATTGGTTGATCCTATCTGTGGCCATTCCTGGGGATTGAATCTGCCATCTTGGAGTATCGGGAATTTGCTCCAACTAATTGAGCTACCTGTCAATGGTTATCTCGTCGCGGGCATACCGTGGCACTTCCATATCTTATCATGGCACTGTATCATAGTTTTACATGAACAGATTCTATGAATTCTGTATTAATTGCTTATATTTTTAATAGCTAGATAGAGTGGGAGATAAAGAGAGAGAAACGATACAGTCTGTATGTGCCCTGACAGTGGAGAGAACCTGCCACCCGCTGTATCAGGATGGTGCTCTGAACTACCCGGTAAGGGTCACTGTGGCACTCTTTCGTGATGAATTTCCTTTCTTCATTATACTTAAAAACAGTTTAAAAAGATTTTATTTATTGATTTGGAGAGAAGAAAAAGATGGGGAGAAGAAATAAGCGGGAGGCATCAAAGTGTAGTAGCTTCTCATTTGTGCCATAAGGCGGCACACTCGGGGGTTTTTCGCGATCTCAGTGTTTCGGGTTGACGCCCTACCAACGGCAACAATACCGGACAGGATTGCTCCCTAATTTTCAGGTTTTATCACTGCACTTTTTTGTAAATTCTTGTATTAGCAAGAACTCGGCTAACTCAATTTCACCAGAATTTCCACACCTCTGCATATCAGGATTATGCTCTAACCAGTAGGACCTCAGGCCAGGGCGTACTGTATTTTAAAGCAGTTTACGGATTGATTTGAAAGAGAGAGAAAGTGAAAGATCTGTTTGTTGTTCTACTTATTTATGCATCCATTGGTTGATCTTGTATGCGTTCTTTACTGGGGATTGAATTCGAAACTTTGGTGTATTTGGATATCACTGTAACTGAGCTTCCTGTCAGTTACAGTACCGCGGGCGTACCTGTCAGTTCCTGTACCGCAGGCGTACCTGTCAGTTACAGTACCGCGGGCGTACCTGTCAGTTACAGTACCGCGGGCGTACCTGTCAGTTACTGTACCGCGGGCGTACCTGTCAGTTACAGTACCTCGGGCGTACCTGTCAGTTACAGTACCATGGGCGTACCTGTCAGTTACTGTACCGCGGGCGTACCTGTCAGTTACAGTACCGCGGGCGTACCTGTCAGTTACTGTACCGCGGGTGTACCTGTCAGTTACAGTACCGCGGGCGTACCTGTCAGTTACAGTACCACGGGCGTACCGTGGCACTGCCAGGTCTTATCGTGGCACTGTATCTTTGTTTTTTAAATGAACAAAGTATATTTTATTATTTATTGATTTTCTTTTTTTTTTTAGAGAGAGAGTTTGAAGAAAGGCTAGAGAGAGACAGAAACAATATGTTCCTATATGTGCCCTGACAGGATAAAACTGTGACCCGGTGTATCAGGATAGTTCTCTGAACTACCCGGTAAGGGTCACTGTGGCACTCATTTGTGATGACTGCCATTCCTTCATTATACTTAAAAACAATTATAAAAAAGTTTACATTTATTCATTTGGAGAGAAGAGAGAGAGTGAGAGAGGAGAATAAGCGGGAAGCATCAACCTGTGGTAGCTTCTCATCTGTGCCTTACCGCGCACACTCGGGTTCCCGCGATCTCTGCATTCCCGGTGACGCCCTCCCCCCCGCAGCAGCCCAAGTCAGATTCGCTTCCTAACTTTCAAATCTCATCTCTGCACTTCATGAAATCCTGTTTTGGCCAGAATTCTGCTCAATCAGTTTTACCAGAATCTCCACATCGCACCACAGGTGGATCTTGGTGCGGTTTTGAGTGTATCTCGGAACCACACCGCGGGTGAACCCTTTGCCGTGCCCCGGCTGTGGCATAGCAGCACTTAGTTTGGAATCACATACTGTGTTTGTTTGGCAGGCCCTCAGGGCACACACTTTAGATGTTCCTGTGGCATTTAAAAAAATTTTATTATTTTAGTTTAATGATTTTAGATAAGGATGGGTGAGAGAAAGAGACAAAAATATTAATCTGTTTCTGTATGTCCCTCACTTGGGGCGAACCGCAAATCTCTGTGCATCAGGATGACACTCTAAACAACGGACCTATCTGGTGCAAGCAGCATTCATTTTTTTTTAAAAATGCACTGATTTATTTTAGAGAGAGAGGGAGAAACATTAATTTGTTATTCCACTTATTTATGCATTCATTATTTGATTCTCGTATGTTCCCTTACCCGGTGTCAAACCCACAATCCTTGGCGTAAAATGAAGACAGTTTAAACACCAGGGCTATTCTGCGGGGGTGTTAGGGGGCGTTCCTCGGCACATCCAGGCCTTATCACGACAGGCCTTTTCTTTTTAAAACATGAGCATATTAAGAAAAATTATTGATGTATAATTTTGGGGGGGAGATAGAGATATGGAGGGGGACAGAAACAGCGATCTCTTCCTGTATGTGCCCTGACTTTGGGTTAAACGTGCAACCTTTGCATAATGGGGAGATGCTCTGACCTGTAGGAACATCGAGCAGGGTGCACTCTATTTTTAAAACAATTTATTGATTGATTTGAGAGAGAAACATAGATTTGTTGTTCCACTAGTTTGTGCATTTATTGGTTGATCCTATATGTGGCCTTTCCCGAAGATTGAACCAGCAATCTTGGTGTATCGGAAATTCTCTCTGACTAATAGAGCTGCTGTCAGTTACAACACCGCGGGCATACCATGGCACTGCCACGTTTTATGGCACTGTGTCTTAATTTTTTAAGTGAACAATGTAAATATTTTTATTTATTTCCTTTCTTTTCTTTTCTTTTTTTTAGAGAATTAGAAGAAAGAATGGAGAGAGACAGAAACAACGCTGTGTTCCTGTATGTGCCCTGACAGAATCGAACCTGCCCGGTAAGGGCCACCGTGGCACTCATTTGTGATGAATTGTTTTCTCATATTAAAGACAAATTTTAAAAGGCTTAATTTATTCACTTGGAGAGAAGAGACACAGGAAGGGAGGAGAATAAGCAGGAAGCATCAATCTGTGGTAGCTTCTCATTTGTCCCTTACCGCGGCACACTTGGGTTCTCCGCGATCTCTGCATTCTCGGTTGACTCTCTCTACTCACGACACCAGCACACGTCAGACTCGCTCCTTAACTTTCAAATCCCACCTGTGCATTTCTCATAAAATCCTCTTTTAGGCAGAACTCTGCTAAATCAGTTTCCCCAGAATCTCCACATCAAACCATAGGTGGATACAGGGGCGGTTTGGGGTGTATCCCGGAGCCATACGGCGGTGTACCCTTTGCCAGCCCCGACTGTACCTCAGTGCGGTATGACAGACGGCGCTGTGTCTCCGATGCACTCACTTTGGAGTCACATTCTGTGCTTGGTGGTCGGGCCCTCAGGGCAGAGGCACTTGGCCACCATACATCGGCACACAGATCGGATCTTATGGAGGCATTTGAAATTTATTTATTCATTTATTTATATTTTATAGAATGTTTTTAGATTTATATATTTATTTATTTTTAGTGGAAAGAGAGAAGATAGGGGGGGGGGATGGAGAAATAGAGGGAACGGGGGAGGAGCAGGAAGCATCAATCCCATGTGTGCTTTGACCAGACAGCCAGAGTTTACGACCGGTGACCCAGCCTTTCGGGTCCATGCCTTATCCACTCTGCCACCAGAGGGCGGGCTAAAAATTTTTAATTTTTTAATTTAATGATTTTAGATAAGGACAGGTAAGAGAGAGAGAGAGAGAGAGAGAGAGAGAGAGAGAGAGAGAGAGAAATATTATACTGTTTTTCTGTACGTCACTCACCAGAATGATCCGCAAATTTCTAACCAATGAACAAATCTGAGCGGGGCACCAACCATTTTTTTAAAAAAATGCACTGATTTCTTTAAATGAGAGAGAGAGAGAGAGAAACATGGATTTGTTATTCCGTTTATTTATACATTCATTATTTGATTCTTGTATGCTCCCTTACCAGGGATCAAACCCACAAACGCTGGCGTATAACGATGGCACGTTAACCAACTGAGCTACCCTACGGTACAGTACCTGGGGGCGCACCTTGCCCTTCCAGGTCTTACCATGACAGTTTCTTTCTTTTTAAGACCTGAGCAGAAAAAGAAAAATCATTGAATGATAACTTTTTTAGGATGATGGAGGAACGGAGAGAGACAAACAACGATTTATTGTAGTATATGCCCTGACCATGGATTGAACTTGCACCTTTGCAAATCAGGATGATACTCTAACCAGTAGGACCTCGGGCGAGGGCACACACTCTTTTTAAAGCAATTTATGGATTGATTTGAGAGAGAAAGTGGAACGTGTTTGTTCTTCTACTTATTTATGCATTCATTGGTTGATTATATGTGCATTCTTTACTGGGGATTGAATCCGTAGCCTTGGCGTATGGGGATATCGCTGTAACTGAGCTTCCTGTCAGTTACAGTACCGCGGGCGTACCTGTCAGTTACTGTACCCCGGGCGTACCTGTCAGTTACAGTACCGCGGGCTTACCGTGGCACTGTATCTTCGTTTTCTAATTGAACAAAGTAAATTTATTTATTTATATTTTTTCTTTTCCTTTTTTTAGAGAGATTGAAGAAGGATAGAGAGAGACACAACAAGGATATGGTCCTGTATGTGCCCTGACAGGATCGAAACTGCAACCCCGGGAATCAGGAGGGTGCTCTGAACTACCCGGTAAGGGTCACTGTGGCACTCATCCGTGATAAAATCCCTTTCCTTCAGTATACTTAAAAACACTTTTAAAACAGTTTAATGTATTCACTTGGAGAGAAGAGAGAGAGGGAGAGAGGAGAATAAGCGGGAAGCATCCACCTGTGGTAGCTTCTCATCTGTGCCTCACCGCGCACACTCGGGGTTCCCGCGATCTCTGCATTCCCGGGGACGCCCTCCCCCCGCAGCAGCCCAAGGCAGACTCGCTCCCTACCTTTCAATTCTCATCTGTGCATTATTCATAAAATCTCGTTTTAGCCAGAACTCTGTTAAATCAGTTTCACCGGAATCTCCACACCACACCATAGGTGGATCTTGGTGCGGTTCTGAGTGTAACCCAGGACCGAACCGCGGGCGTACCCTATGCCTTTCCCAGGCTGTCCCTCAGCGCAGTACGTCATCTAACACTGTCTTAGAAGCACTCACTTTGGAATCACATACTGTGTGTGTTCATCAGTCCTTCAGGGCAGATGCCCTCGGGCACCAATCTCGGCACACAGTTCAGGTGTTACTGTGGCATTTAAAACATTTCTAATATTTTATTTTAATGATTTTAGATAATTTCTGTCTGTTTGAGAAACAGACAGAAATATTACTCTGTTTCTGTATGTCCCTCACCTGTGATGAACCACAAATCTCGGTGCATCAGGATGACACTCGAACCACCGAACCTATCCGGGTGGGGCAGCATTCGTTTTTTAAAAAATTCATTGATTTATTTTAGAGAGAGAGAGGGAGAGAGAAAAATTGATTTGTTATTCCACTTATATATACATTCATTATTTGATTCTTGTATGTTCCCTTACCAGGGATTAAACCCACAAACGCTGGTGTATAACGATGGCACTTTAACCAACTGAGCAACCTGACAGGGTAATGTACCAGGTGGTGTGCCTTGCCTTTCCAGGTCTTACCATGACAGTTTCTTTCTTTTTAAAACATGAGCAGAAAGAAAAAAATCATTGATAATATTTTTAGGTCAATGGAGGAACGGAGAGAGACAAACAACGATTTATTGTAGTATATGCCCTGACCATGGATTGAACTCGCACCTTTGCTAATTAGGATGGTACTCTAACCAGTAGGACCTCGGGCGAGGGCACATTCTTTTTTAAAGCAATTTATGGATTGATTTGAGAGAGAAAGTGAAACGTGTTTGTTCTTCTACTTATTTATGCATTCATTGGTTGATGTTGTATGAGTTCTTTTCTAGGGATTGAATCTGTAACCTTGGCGTATGGGGATATCGCTGTAACTGAGCTTCCTGTCAGTTACAGTACCGCGGGCGTACCTGTCAGTTACAGTACCGCGGGCGTACCTGTCAGTTACTGTACCGTGGGCGTACCTGTCAGTTACAGTACCGCGGGCGTACCTGTCAGTTACAGTACCGCGGGCATACCGTGGCACTGTATCTTCATTTTTTTAAATGAACAAAGTAAATTTCTTTATTTATTGATATTCTTTTCCTTCTTTTAGAGAGGTTGAAGAAAGGCTAGAGAGAGACACAACAAGGATATGGTCCTGTATGTGCCCTGACAGGATCGAAACTGCAACCCCGGGAATCAGGAGGGTGCTCTGAACTACCCGGTAAGGGTCACTGTGGCACTCATCCGTGATGAAATCCCTTTCCTTCAGTATACTTAAAAACACTTTTAAAAAGGTTTAATGTATTCACTTGGAGAGAAGAGAGAGAGGGAGAGAGGGGAATTAGTGGGAAGCATCATCCTGTAGTAGCTTCTCATCTGTGCCTCACCGCGCACACTCGGGGTCCCGCGATTTCTGCATTCCCGGGGACGCCCTCCCCCCGCAGCAGCCCAAGGCACTCTCGCTCCCTAACTTTCAATTCTCATCAGTGCAATTCTTCGTAAAACCTCGTTTTAGTCAGAACTCTGCTAAATGAGTTTCACCGAAATCTCCACACCGCACCACAGGTGGATCTTGGTGCGGTTCTGAGTGTAACCCGGGACCGAACCGCGGGCGTACCCTTTGCTTTGGCCCAGCTCAGCGCTGTGTGTCAGACACACTGCTTCTCAGAAGCGCTCACTTTGGAATCACATTCTGTGTGTGTTCGCCAGTCCTTCTGGGCAGATAAACTCGGGCACCGATCTCCGCACACACTTCAGGTGTTACTGTGGCATTTAAAACATTTTTATTATATTATTTTATTTTAGAAAAGGACAGGTGTGAGAGACAGAAATATTACTCGGTTTCTGTATGTCCCTCACCTGTGATGAACCGCAAATCTCGGTGCATCAGGATGACACTCTAACCACCGGACCTATCTGGGCGGGACAGCATTTGTTTTTTTAAAAAATGCATTGATTTATTTTAGAGAGAGAGAGAGGGGGAAGGAGAGAGAAAAATTGATTTGTTATGCCACTTATTTATGCATTCATTATTTGATTCTTGTTTGTTCCCTTCCTGGGGATCTAACCCACAAACCCCGGCGGCAAGCGAGGACTGAGAGCTACCCGCTGGGTTAAGTGGGGGGGAGGAGGGGTTCCTCCGGGCATCCAGGTCTTACTTGACAGGATTTTTCTTTTTAAAACATGACCATATTAAAAAAATTATTAATTCGTAATTTCTTTCGGGAGAGATAGAGGAAAGAAGAGAGACAGGAACAACGATCTGTCCCTGCTTGTACTGTGACTGGGGATTGAATTTGCAGCCTCTGCATAAGGGGCACTTGGTGTAACCTGTAGGAACTCCGGGCGGGGTGCACTTTTTTTTTAGACAGATAGAAAGTCAGAGAGAGAGGGATAGACAGGGACAGACAGACAGGAATGGAGAGAAATGAGAAGCATCAATGATTAGTTTTTCCTTACGACACCTTAGTTGTTCATTGACTGCTTTCTCATATGTGCCTTGACTGTGGGGCTACAGCAGACCGAGTAACCCCTTGCTCGAGCCAGTGACCTTGGGTCCAAGCTGGTGAGCTTTGCTCAAACCAGATGAGCCCGCGCTCAAGCAGGCGACCTCGGGGTCTTCAACCCGGGTCCTCCACATCCCAGTGTGATGCTCTATTAACTGTGCCACTGCGTGATCAGGTCAGGGTGCATTTATTTAAAAAAATTTATTGGTTGTTTTGAGAGAAAAACATAGATTTGTTGTTTCACTAATTTATGCCTTTATTGGTTGATGATCTTATATGTGGCCTTTCCCAGGGACTGAACTTTCCATCTTAGCGTATCAGGAATTATCTCTGACTGAGCTACCTGTTATGGTTACCATAACGCGGGCTTATCGTAGCTCTTTTGTAATTTTTTAAAATTTTTATTCATTTTAGAGAGATGACAGGAGAGAGAGAGAGAAGGGGGGAGGAGCAGGAATCATCAACTCCCATATGTGCCTTGACCAGGCAAGCCCAGGGTTTCGAACCCATGATCTCAGCATTACAAGGTCAACACTTTATCCATTTCGCCACCACAGGCCAGGCCACACTTTTGTATCTTATCATGGCACTGTATCATAGCTTTTAAATGAACAGATTATATGTATTCTTACTTACTAATTTCTTATATTTTATAGCTAGAGTGTAGATAGAGAGACAGAAACGATACGCCCCTGTATGTGCCCTGACAGTGGGGAGAACCTGCCACTCGCTGTGTCAGGATGATTCTCTGAACTACCCGGTAAGGTCACCGTGGCACTCTTTCGTGATGAATTTTCTTTGCTTCAGTATACTTAAAAACAGTTTTAAAATATTTTATTTATTGATTTGGAGAGAAGAGAGAGAGGTATAGAGGAGAATAAGCAGGAAGCATCAGAGTGTAGTTGCTTCTCGTTTGTGCTGTAACGCGGCACACTCGGGGTTCCCGCGATCTCAGCCTTCCCGGTGACGCCCTACCGACTGCAGCAATACAGGACGGGCTCGCTCCCTGTCCTTCAGGTTTTATCAGTGCACTTCTTTGTAAAATTCGTTTGGAAAAGAACTCTGCTAAATCAGTTTTACCAGAATCTCCACAGCGAACCGCTGCTGGGTCTTGGCATGGTTTCGGGTATATCCTGGGACAGTACTGTGAGGGTCCTCGTGCCGTGCTCGGCTGTCCCTCAACCTGTACATCAGACCACACTGTGTCAGAGATGCACTCACTGCAGAATTGCACACAGCGTTTGTTCGTCAGACCCTCGGGGCGGATGCACCTGGGCATCGTACCTCACCTTAGCACGCACTTCAAGTTCTTACTGTGGCCCTTAAAAAAAATATTTTTGTAATTTAATGATTTAGGTAAAGACACTAGAGAGACAGAAATATTAATCTGTTTCTTTATGTCCCCCATAAGAGATGAACCATAAATCTCTGTGCTTCAGGATGACACTTTAACCAACAGAGCTGTCTGGGCGGGGCAGCATTCGATTCTTAAAAATATGCATTGATTTACTTGACAGAGAGAGAGAGAGAGAGAGCGAGCGTGAGTGAGGAACATCGATTTGTTATCCCGCTTATTTCTGCATTCATTATTTGATTCTTGTATGTTCCCTTACCAGGGATCAAACCCACAAACGCTGGTGTATAACGATGGCACTTTAACCAACTGAGCTACCTGACAGGATAATGTACCAGGTGGTGTGCCTTGCCTTTCCAGGTCTTACCATGACAGTTTCTTTCTTTTACACTGAGCAGAAAGAGAAAAGTCATTGACTGATAATATTATTCGGTCGATGGAGGAACAGAGAGAGACAAACAACGATTTATTGTAGTATATGCCCTGACTATGGATTGAACTCGCACCATTCCTAATTAGGATGATACTCTAATCAGTAGGACCTCGGGCGAGGGCACACATTTTTTTAAAAAGTAATTTATGGATTGATTTGAGAGAGAAAGTGAAACGTGTTTGTTGTTCTACTTATTTATGCATTCATTGGTTGATCTTGTATGAGTTCTTTACTGGGGATTGAATCCGTAACCTTGGCGTATGGGGATATCACTGTAACTGAGCTACCTGTCAGTTACAGTACCGCGGGCGTACCTGTCAGTTACAGTACCGCGGGCGTACCTGTCAGTTACTGTACCGCGGGCGTACCTGTCAGTTACAGTACCGCAGGTGTACCGTGGCACTGCCAGGTCTTACCGTGGCACTGTATCTTCATTTTTTAAAATGAACAATGTAAATTTCTTTATTTGTTGATATTCTTTTCCTTCTTTTAGAGAGATTGAAGAAAGGCTAGAGAGAGACACAACAAGGATATGGTCCTGTATGTGCCCTGACAGGATCGAAACTGCAACCCCGGGAATCAGGAGGGTGCTCTGAACTACCCGGTAAGGGTCACCGTGGCACTCATCCGTGATGAAATGCCTTTCCTTCAGTATACTTAAAAACACTTTTAAAACAGTTTAATGTATTCACTTGGAGAGAAGAGGGAGAGGGAGAGAGGGGAATTAGCGGGAAGCATCCACCTGTGGTAGCTTCTCATCTGTGCCTCACCACGCACATTCGGGTTCCCGTGATCTCTGCATTCCCGGGGACGCCCTCCCCCCGCAGCAGCCCAAGGCACTCTCGCTCCCTAACTTTCAATTCTCATCAGTGCAATTCTTCGTAAAACCTTGTTTTAGTCAGAACTCTGCTAAATGAGTTTCACCGAAATCTCCACACCGCACCACAGGTGGATTTTGGTGCGGTTCTGAGTGTAACCCGGGACCGAACCGCGGGCGTACCCTTTGCCTTGGCCCAGCTCAGCGCTGTGCGTCAGACACACTGCTTCTCAGAAGCGCTCACTTTGGAATCACATTCTGTGTGTGTTCGCCAGTCCTCTGGGCAGATGCACCGGGCACTGATCTCGGCACATACTTCAGGTGTTACTATGGCATTTAAAACATTTTTATTATATTATTTTATTTTAATGATTTTAGATAAGGATAGGTGTGAGAAAGAGACAGAAATATTACTCGGTTTCTGTATGTCCCTCACCTGTGATGACCCGCAAATCTCGGTGCATCAGGATGACACTCTAACGACCGGACCTATCTGGGCGGGGCAGCATTTGTTTTTTTAAAAATGCATTGATTTATTTTAGAGAGAGAGAGAGAGACAGGGAAAGAGAGAGAGAAATCGATTTGTTATTCCACTTATTTATGCATTCATTATTTGATTCTTGTTTGTTCCCTTCCTGGGGATCTAACCCACAAACCCCAGCGGAAACGAGGACTCTGTAACTGAGAGCTACCCGCTGGGTTAAGGGCGGGGGTGTTCCTCGGCGCATCCAGGTCTTACTTGACAGGATTTTTCTTTTTAAAACATGACCATATTAAGAAAAATTATTGATTCTTAATTTCTTTTGGGGGAAATAGAGGAACGAAGAGAGACAGAAACAACGATCTGTTCCTGCTTGTACTCTGACTGGAGATGGAATTTGCAGCCTCTGCATAAGGGGCACATGGTGTAACCTGTAGGAACTCCGGGCGTGGTGCACTTTTTTTTTTTTTTGAGACACATAGAAAGTCAGAGAGACAGGGATAGACAGGGACAGACAGACAGGAACGGAGAATGATGAGAAGTATCAATGATTAGTTTTTCGTTACGACTCCTTAGTAGTTCATTGATTGCTTTCTCATATGTGCCTTGACTGTGGGGCTACAGCAGACCGAGTGACCCCTTGCTGGAGCCAGCGACCTTGGGTCCAAGTTGGTGAGCTCTGCTCAAACCAGATGAGCCCGCGCTCCAAGACTCCAAGCTGGCAACCTCGGGGTCTTGAACCTGGGTCCTCCGCATCCCAGTTTGATGCTGTAATAACTGCGCCACTGCGTGATGAGGTCAGGGTGCATTCATTTAAATAAACAATTTATTGATTGATTTGAGAGAAAAACATAGATTTGTTGTTCCACTAATTTATGCCTTTATTGGTTGATCTGATATGTGGCTTTTTTCAGGGATTGAACTTTCCATCTTAGTGTATCAGGAATTTGCTCTAACCGAGCTACCTGTCATGGTTGCCATAACACGGGCGTATTGTAGCACTTTTGTATCTTATCATGGCACTGTATGATAGTTTTTAAATGAACAGATTATATGTGTTCTTATTTATTAATTTCTTATATTTTATAGCTAGATAGAGTGGGGATAGAGAGACAGAAACAACGATTAGGTCCTGTATGTGCCCTGACAGTGGGGAGAACCTGCCACCCACTGTATCAGGATGATTCTCTGAACTACCCGGTAAGGTCACCGTGGCACTCTTTTGTGATGAATTTCCTTTGCTTCATTATACTAAAAAACAGTTTTAAAAAGATTTTATTTATTCATTCGGAGAGAAGAGAGAGAGAGAGAGAGGAGAAAAAGCGGGAAACATCAGAGCGTAGTTGCTTCTCGTTTGTGCTATAACACCGCACAGCGGGGTTTTCCGCGATCTCAGCCTTCCCGGTGACGCCCTACCAACTGCAGCAATACAGGACAGGCTCGCTTCCTATTCTTCAGGTATTTTTGTTTTTTGTTTTTGTTGTTTTTTTCTGAAGTTGGAAACGGGAGCAGACAGACTCTCGCATGCGCCCGACTGGGATTCACCCGGCACGTCCACCAGGGGGGCGATGCTCTGCCCATCTGGGACGTTGCTCTGTTGCGACCAGAGCCATTCTAGCAACTGAGGCAGAGGCCATGGAGCCATCCTCAGTGCCCGGGCCAACTTTGCTCCAATGGAGCCTTGGCTGCGGGAGGGGAAGAGAGAGACAGAGAGGAAGGAGAGGGGGAGGGGTGGAGAAGCAGATGGGCCCCTCTCCTGTGTGCCCTGGCCAGGAATCGAACCCAGGACTCCAGCACACCAGGCTGACACTACCACTGTGCCAACCAGCCAGGGCCCCTATCCTTCAGGTTTTATCAGTGATTTTTTTTGGTAAAATCTGTTTTAAAAAGAACTCTGCTAAATCAGTTTCACCAGAATCTCCACACCGAACCACTGCTGGGTCTTGGCATGGTTTCGGGTATATCCTAGAACAATACTGTGAGTGTACCCTATTCATGACCGGGCTGTCCCTCAGACCTGACATCAGACCACACTGTGTCAGAGATGCACTCACTGCAGAATTGCACACAGCGTTTGTTTGTCAGACCCTCGGGGCAGATGCACCTGGGCACCATACCTCACCTCCGCACGCACTTCAAGTTCTTACTGTGGCCGTTAAAAGAAAATATTTTTGTAATTTTATGACTTTAGGTGAAGACAGGAGAAAGACAGAAATATTAATCTATTTCTTTATGTCCACATTCAGAGATGAACCATAAATCTCTGTGCATCAGAATGACACTAACCAACGGAGCAATCTGGGCAGGGCAGAATTACCTTTTTTTTTATTATTATTATTTTTTTTAAATTTTTTTTACAAAGACAGAGAGTGAATCAGAGAGAGGGATAGACAGGGACAGACAGGAATGGAGGGAGACGAGAAGCATTAATCGTTAGTTTTTCATTGCTCGTTGCAAGACCTTAATTGTTCATTGATTGCTTTCTCATATGTGCCCTGACCACGGGCGGGCCTTCAGGAGACCAAATAGCCCCTTGCTGGATCCAGAGACTTTGGGTCCAAGCTGGTGAGCTTTTGCTCAAACCAGATGAGCCCGCGCTCAAGCTGGCGACCTCGGAGTCTCGAACCTACGTCCTCTGCATCCCAGTCCGACGCTTTATCCACTGTGCCACCATCTGGTCAGGCCACAATTACTTCTTAAAAATATGCATTGATTTACTTCAGAGAGAGAGAGAGAGAGAGAGAGAGAAACATTGATTTGTTATTCCACTTATTTATGCATTCATTATTTGATTCTAGTATGTTCCGTTACCAGGGATCAAACCCATAAATGCTGACGTAAAACGATGGCACTTTAACCAACTGAGCTACCCTACGGTACAGTACCTGGGGGTGTACCCTACCCTTCCAGGTCTTACCATGACGGTATCTTTCTTTTTAAAACAAGAGTAGAAAAAGAAAAATCATTGACTGAAATTGTTTTTAGGTTGATGGAGGAACGAAGAGAGACAAACAACGATTTATTGTAGTATATGCCCTGACCATGGATTGAACTTGCACCTTTGCAAATTAGGATGATACTCTAACCAGTAGGACTTCGGGCGAGGGCACAGTCTTTTTTAAAGCTATTAATGGGTTGATTTTGAGAGAGAAAGTGAAACGTGTTTGTCCTTCTACTTATTTATGCATTCATTGACTGATCATGTGTGCGTTCTTAACTGAGGATTAATGCGTAACCTTGGCGCATAGGCACAATGCTCTCACTAACTGAGCTACTGGTCAGTTACTGTACCGCGGGCGTACCTGTCAGTTACAGTACCGCGGGCGTACCATGGCATTACCAGGTCTTATCGTGGCACTGTATCTTCATTTTTTAAATGAACAAAGTAAATATCTTTATTTATTGATTTTTTTTAGAGAGAGATTGAAGAAAGGCTAGAGAGAGACACAACAAGGATATGGTCCTGTATGTGCCCTGACAGGATCGAAACTGCAACCCCGGGAATCAGGAGGGTGCTCTGAACTACCCGGTAAGGGTCACTGTGGCACTAAGTCGTGATGATCTGTCCTGTTTTCAGTATACTTAAAAACAATTTATAAAAGTTTAATTTATTCACTTGGAGAGAAGAGAGAGAGGGAGAGAGGAGAATAAGCAGGAAGCATCCACCTGTGGTAGCTTCTCATCTGTGCCTCACCGCGCACACTCGGGGTTCCCGCGATCTCTGCATTCCCGGGGACGCCCTCCCCCCGCAGCAGCCCAAGGCAGACTCGCTCCCTAACTTTCAATTCTCATCAGTGCAATTCTTCATAAAATCTCATTTTATTCAGAACTCTGCTAAATGAGCTTCACCGGAATCTCCACACTGCACCATAGGTGGATTTTGGTGCGGTTCTGAGTGTAACCCGGGACCGAACCGCGGGCGTACCCTTTGCCTTGGCCCAGCTCAGCGCTGTGTGTCAGACACACTGCTTCTCAGAAGCGCTCACTTTGGAATCACATTCTGTGTGTGTTCGCCAGTCCTTCTGGGCAGATGCACTTGGGCACCGATCTCGGCACATACTTCAGGTGTTACTGTGGCATTTAAAACATTTTTATTATATTATTTTATTTTAATGATTTTAGATAAGGACAGGTGTGAGAAAGAGACAGAAATATTACTTTGTTTCTGTATGTCCCTCACCTGTGATGAACCGCAAATCTCGGTGCATCAGGAGGAGACTAACCACCGGAGCTATCTGGGCGGGGCAGCATTCAATTCTTAAAAATATGCATTGATTTACTTGAGAGAGAGAGAGAGAGAGAGGGAGCGAGCGTGAGCGAGGAACATCGATTTGTTATTCCGCTTATTATGCATTCATTATTTGATTCTTGTATGTTCCCTTACCGGGGATTAAACCCACAAACGCTGGTGTATAACGATGGCACTTTAACCAACTGAGCTACCTGACAGGGTAATGTACCTGGTGGAGTGCCTTTCCATGTCTTACCATGACAGTTTCTTTCCTTTGCACTGAGCAGAAAGAGAAAAATCATTGAATGATAATATTTTTAGGTCGATTGAAGAACGGAGAGAGACAAACAACTATTTATTGTAGTATATGCCCTAACCATGGATTGAACTCGCACCTTTGCTAATCAGGATGATACTCTAACCAGTAGGACCTTGGGCGAGGGCACACACTTTTTTTTTAAAGTAATTTAAGATTGATTTGAGAGAGAAAGTGAAACATGTTTGTTCTACTTATTTATGCATTCATTGGTTGATCTTGTATGAGTTCTTTACTGGGGATTGAATCCGTAACCTTGGCGTATGGGGATATCACTGTAACTGAGCTTCCTGTCAGTTACAGTACCGCGGGCATACCGTGGCACTCTATCTTTATTTTTTTAATTGAACAATGTAAATTTCTTTATTTGTTGATGTTCTTTTTCTTCTTTTAGAGAGATTGAAGAAAGGCTAGAGAGAGACACAACAAGGATATGGTCCTGTATGTGCCCTGACAGGATCGAAACTGCAACCCCAGGAATCAGGAGGGTGCTCTGAACTACCCGGTAAGGGTCACCGTGGCACTCATCCGTGATGAAATCCCTTTCCTTCAGTATACTTAAAAACACTTTTAAAAAGGTTTAATGTATTCACTTGGAGAGAAGAGAGAGGGAGAGAGGAGAATAAGCGGGAAGCATCCACCTGTGGTAGCTTCTCATCTGTGCCTCACCGCGCACACTCGGGGTTCCCGCGATCTCTGCATTCCCGGCGATGCCCTCCCCCCACAGCAGCCCAAGTCAGACTCGCTCCCTACCTTTCAATTCTCATGTGTGCATTATTCATAAAATCTCCTTTTAGCCAGAACTCTGCTAAATCAGTTTCACTGGAATCTCCAGACTGCACCACAGGTGGATTTTGGTGCGGTTCTGAGTGTAACCCGGGACCGAACCGCGGGCGTACCCTTTGCCTTGGCCCAGCTCAGCGCTGTGCGTCAGACACACTGCTTCTTAGAAGCGCTCACTTTGGAATCACATTCTGTGTGTGTTCGCCAGTCCTTCTGGGCGGATTCACTCCGGCACCGATCTCCGCACATACTTTAGGTGTTACTGTGGCATTTAAAACATTTTTATTATATTATATTATTTTAATGATTTTAGATTAGGAGATGTGTGAGAAATAGACAGAAATATTAATCTTTTTCTGAATGTCCCTCACCTGTGACGAACTGCGAATCTCGGTGCATCAGGATGACACTAACCAACGGAGCTATCTGGGTGGGGCAGCATTAGTTTTTTTTTTTAAAATGCATTGATTTATTTTAGAGAGAGAGAGAGAGGGAGAGAGAAAAATCAATTTGTTATTCCACTTATTTATGCATTCATTATTTGATTCTTGTTTGTTCCCTTACTGGGGATCTAACCCACAAACCCCGGCGGCAAGCGAGGACTGAGAGCTACCCGCTGGGTTAGTGGGGGGAGGGGGGGTTCCTCCGGGCATCCAGGTCTTATCATGACAGGATTATTCTTTTTAAAACATGACCATATTAAGAAAAATTATTGATTCGTAATTTTGTAGGGGGAGATCGAGGAACGAAGAGAGACAGGAACAATGATCTGTTCCTGCTTGTTCCCTGACTGGGGATAGAATTTGCAGCCTCTGCATAAGGGGCACTTGGTGTAACCTGTAGGGACTCCAGGCGGGGTGCACTTTTTTTTTTGAGACACATAGTAAGAGAGAGAGAAGGACAGATAGGGACAGACAGACAGGAACGGAGAATGATGAGAAGCATCAATGATTAGTTTGTCGTTGCAACTTCTTAGTTGTTCATTGATTGCTTTCTCATATGTGCCTTGACTGTGGGGCTACAGCAGACCTTGGGTCCAAGCTGGTGAGCTTTTGTTCAAACCAGATGAGCCCGCGCTCAAGCTGGTGACCTCAGGGTCTTGAACCTGGGTCCTCTGCATCCCAGTTTGATGCTCTAATAACTGCCCCACCGCCTGATCAGGTCAGGGTGCATTAATTTTAAAAAACAATTTTTTGATTGATTTTAGAGAAAAACATAGATTTGTTGTTCCACTAATTTATGCCTTTATTGGTTGATCTGATAAGTGGCCTTTCCCAGGGATTGAACTTCACATCTTAGCGTATCAGGAATTCGCTCTAACTGACTGAGCAAACCGTCATGGTTACCATACACGGGCGTATCGTAGCACTTTTGTATCTTATCATAGCACTGTATCATAGTTTTTAAATGAACAGATTATATGTATTCTTATTTATTAATTTTTTATTTCTTATAGCTAGAGTGGGGGATAGAGAGACAGAAACAACGATACGGTCCTGTATGTGCCCCCACAGTGGAGAGAACCTGCCACCCACTGTATCAGGATGATTCTCTGAACTACCCGGTAAGGTCACCGTGGCACTCTTTTGTGTTGAATTTTCTGTGCTCCATTATACTTAAAAACAGTTTAAAACAGATTTTATTTATTTATTTGGAGAGAAGAGAGAGAGGGAGAGAGGAGAATAAGCGGGAAGCATCAGAGTGTAGTAGCTTCTCGCTTGTGCGGCACACTCGGGGGTTCCGCGATCTCAGCCTTCCCGGTGACGCCCTACCGACTGCAGCAATACAGGGCAGGCTCGCTCCCTGTCCTTCAGGTTTTATCAGGGCACTTCTTTGTAAAATCCATTTTGAAAAGAACTCTGCTCAATCAGTTTCACCAGAATCTCCACACCGAACCGCTGCTGGGTCTCGGCATGGTTTTGGGTGTATCCTGGAACAGCAGTGTGAGGGTCCCCGTGCCGTGCCCGATTGTACCTCAGCGTTGACATCAGACCACACTGTGTCAGAGATGCACTCACTTCAGAATGGCATACTGAGTTTGTTTGTCAGACTCTAGGGCAGATGTACCTGGGCACCGTACCTCACCTCGGTACGCACTTCAAGTTCTTACTGTGGCTCTTAAAGGAAAATATTTTTGTAATTTAATGATTTAGGTGAAGACAGGAGAGAGACAGAAATATTAATCTGTTTCTTTATGTCCCCCATCAGAGATGAACCATAAATCTCTGTGCTTCAGGATGACACTCTAACCAACGGAGCTATCTGGGTGGACAGCATTCGTTTTTAAAACGTATGCATTGATTTACTTGAGAGAGAGAGAGAGAGAGAGAGAGAGGGCGAGAAACATTGATTTATTATTTTACTTATTTATTCATTCATTATTTGAATCTTGTATGTTCCCTTACCAGGGATCAAACCCACAAATGCTGGCGTATAACGATGGCACTTTAACAACTGAGCTACCCGATGCTAAAGTACCTGAGGGCGTACCTTGCCCTTCCAGGTCTTACTATGACAGTTTTCTTCTTTTAAAAACATGAGCTGAAAAAGAAAAATCATTCATAGATAATTTCTTTAGGATGATGGAGGAACGGTGAGAGACAAACAACGATATATTGTAGTATATGCCCTGACTATGGATTGAACTTGCACCTTTGCTAATTAGAATGATACTCTAATCAGTAGGACCTCGGGCAACGGCACACTCTTTTTTTAAACAATTTATCAATTGATTTGAGAGAGAAAGAAAGTGAAATGTGTTTATTCTTCTACTTTTTAATGCATTTATTGCTTGATCATGTGTGTGTTCTTTACTGGGGATTGGCAGATGGGGATGTCGCTGTAACTGAGCTACCCATCAGTTACAGTACCACGGGCGTACCGTGACACTGTATCTTTGTTTTTGAAATGAACAAAGTAAATTTCTTTATTTATATATTTTCTTTTCCTTTTTTTAGAGAGATTGAAGAAGGATAGAGAGAGACACAACAAGGATATGGTCCTGTATGTGCCCTGACAGGATCGAAACTGCAACCCCGGGAATCAGGAGGGTGCTCTGAACTACCCGGTAAGGGTCACTGTGGCACTCATCCGTGATGAAATGCCTTTCCTTCAGTATACTTAAAAACACTTTTAAGACAGTTTAATGTATTCACTTGGAGAGAAGAGGGAGAGGGAGAGAGGAGAATAAGCGGGAAGCATCCACCTGTAGTAGCTTCTCATCTGTGCCGCACCGCGCACACTCGGGGTCCCGCGATCTCCGCATTCCCGGTGACGCCCTCCCCCCGCCGCAGCCCAAGGCAGACTCGCTCCCTAACTTTCAATTCTCATCAGTGCAATTCTTCGTAAAACTTCGTTTTAGTCAGAACTCTGCTAAATGAGTTTCACCGGAGTCTCCACACCGCACCACAGGTGGATCTTGGTGCGGGTCTGAGTGTAACCCGGGACCGAACCGTGGGCGTACCCTTTGCCTTGGCCCAGCTCAGCGCTGTGCGTCAGACACACTGCTTCTCAGAAGCGCTCACTTTGGAATCACATTCTGTGTGTGTTCGCCAGTCCTTCTGGGCGGATTCACTCCGGCGCCAATCTCGGCACATACTTTAGGTGTTACTGTGGCATTTAAAACATTTTAATTATATTATATTATTTTAACGATTTTAGATAAGGATAGGTGTGAGAAAGAGACAGAAATATTAATCTGTTTCTGTATGTCCCTCACCTGTGATGAACCGCAAATCTCGGTGCATCAGGATGACACTAACCACCGGAGCTATCTGGGCGGGGCAGCATTCGTTTTTTTTAAAAAAAATGCATTGATTTATTTTAGAGGGGGGGGGGAGAGAGAAAATCGATTTGTTATTCCACTTATTTATGCATTCATTATTTGATTCTTGTGTGTTCCCTTCCTGGGGATCTAACCCACAAACCCTGGCGGACACGAGGACTCTGTGACTGAGAGCTGCCCGCTGGGTTAGGTACGGGGGAGGGGGTGGGGTGGGGGTGGGGGGGGCCGTTCCTCGGCACATCCAGGTCTTATCGTAACAGGAGTTTTCTTTTTAAATTGTGACCATGTTAAGAAAGATTATTGATTCATAATTATTTGGGGGGAGATAGAGGAACGGAAAGAGACAGAAACAATGGTCTGTTCTTGCTTGTTCCCTGACTGGGGATAGAATTTGCATCCTCTGCATAAGGGGCACGTGGTGTAACCTGTAGGAACTCTGGGTGGGGTGCACTTTTTAAAAATAATGATTTTTGATTGATTTGAGAGAGAAACATAGATTCGTTGTACCACTCATTTATGCATTTATTGGTTGATGATCTGATATGTGGCCTTTCCCGGGGATTGAACCTTTCATCTTAGCGTACCAGGAATTCGCTCTGACTGAGTTACCCGTCCCGGTTACCATATCGCGGGCAAATCGTAGCACTTCCGTATCTTATCATGGCACTGTGTCATAGTTTACAAATGAACAGATTATATGTATTCTTATTATTAATTTCTTATTTTTTTATAGCTAGATAGAGTGGGGATAGAGAGAAACGGTACGCCCCTGTATGTGCCCTGACAGTGGGGAGAACCTGCCACCCACTGTATCAGGATGATTCTCTGAACTACCCGGTAAGGTCACCGTGGCACTCTTTCATGATGAATTTCCTTTGCTTGATTATACTTAAAAACAGTTTAAAACAGATTTTATTCAGTCATTCGGAGAGAAGAGAGAGAGGGAGAGAGGAGAATAAGCGGGAAGCATCAGAGCATAGTTGCTTCTCGTTTGTGCTGTAACGCGGCACACTCGGGGTTCCCGTGATCTCAGCCTTCCCGGTGACGCCCTACCGACTGCAGCAATACAGGACGGGCTCGCTCCCTGTCCTTCAGGTGTTATCAGTGCACTTCTTTGTAAAATCCGTTTTGAAAAGAACTCTGCTCAATCAGTTTCACCAGAATCTCCACACCGAACCGCTGCTGGGTCTGGGCATGGTTTCGGGTATATCCTGGAACGGTACTGTGAGGGTCCCCGTGCCGTGCCCGGCTGTCCCTCAGCACTGACATCAGACCACACTGTGTCAGAGATGCACTCACTTCAGAATGGCATACAGCGTTTGTTTGTCAGACTCTCGGGGCAGATGTACCTGGGCACCGTACCTCACGTAGGCACGCACCTCAAGTTTTTACTGTGGCCCTTAAAAAAATTATTTTTGTAATTTAATGATTTTAGGTAAAGACAGTAGACAGACAGAAATATTAATCTGTTTCAGTATGTGCCTCACCAGGGATGATCCGGAAATCTCTGTGCTTCAGGATGACACTCTAACCAACGGAGCTCTCTGGGCAGGACAGCATTCGTTTCTTAAAAATATGCATTGATTTATTTTAGAGAGAGAGAAACATCTATTTGTTATTTCACTTTTATGTATTCATTATTTGAGTCTCGTATATTCCTTTACCAGGCATCAAACCCACCAACCTCGGTGTATAACGATAGTATTCTAACCAACAGAGCCACCCCCCTGACGTACCGGTGGGTGTACCTCGGCACTTCCAACTCTTACCATGACAAATTTTTCTTTTTAAAACATGAGCTGATTTAGAGAAACTATAGATTGATAAATTTTTTAGGGGAAATAGAGGAACAAAGAGAGACAGGAGCAAGTATTTGCTCTTATATGTGCCCTTACTGGGATTGAACTTGCAACCTTTGCATTATGGGCGATGCTTTAACCTCTAGGAACTCTAGCCAGGTGCATTTTTTTAAAAAGCAAATTAGTGATTGATTTAAGAGAGAGAGGAACATCGATTTGTTGTTCCACTTATTTATGCATTCATTGGTTGATCTTGTATGTGGCCCTTACCGGGAATTTTACCAGCAACCTTGGCATATCAGGATGACACCAACCAGTTGATGTACGTGGCAGGGTCAAGTATCACTGGCGTGTATTGCACCTCAGGTCTTACCATGTCAGTTTCTTTCTTTTTAAAACATGAGCAGGAAAAGAAAAATTGATTGAGAATTTTTTTGGAGGTGATAGAAGAATGGAGAGGGACAAAGTTATTCTAGTGTGTGCCCTCACTGGTGTTTGAACTTGCACCATTGCAAATCCGTATGATGCTCTAACCAGTCGGACCTTGGGCCAGGGCGCACTCTTTTTTTTAAAGCAATTTGTTGATTGATTTGAATGAGAAAGAAAGTGAAACATCTGTTTTTTCTTATTTATGCATTCATTGGTTGACCTTGTATGTGGCCCTTACGGGGAATCGAATCCGTAACCGTGGCATATCGGGATATTGTTCTAACATAACTGAGCTACCCATCAGTTATCATACCGCGGGCGTGCCGTGGCTCTGCCAGGTCTTATCCTGGCACTGTATCTTCGTTTTTTAAATGAACATAGCAAAATTTTTTATTTATTGATTTTTAATTTTTTTTAGGGAGATAAGAGGAAGGGATAGAGAGACAGAAACAACGATGTGGTCCTGTATGTGCCCTGCAAGGGGATTGAACCTGCAACCCGCGGTGTCAGGATGATCCTCTGAACTAACTACCTGGTAAGGGTTACCATGGCATTCTTTCGGGATGAATTGTCTTTGCTTCATCATATATATTTAAAAACACTTTGTAAAAGATTTTTTTTTATGATTTGGAGAGAGGAGAGAGAGAGAGACAGAGAGACAGAGAAGAGAATTAGTGGGAAGCATCAACTTGTATTTGCTTCTCATTTTTCCCTTAACATGGCACACAGGGGGTTTCAGTGATCTCAGCATTCCAAGTCGATGCCCCACCCACTGCACCAACACACATCTGGCTTGCTCCCTCACTTTTAAATCTCATCAGTGTACTTTGCAAAATCCCGTTTTAGCCAGAACTCTGCTAAGTCAATCTCAACAGATTCTCCACACCGAACCACAGGTGGATCCTGGAACGGTTTTGGGTATGTCCTGCCATTGTATCCGAGTGTACCCTCGTGTGTAGTGTTGGGCCTTGGATATACCTGAAGACCACACTGGAGCATAGGTGGAGTCACTTTAGAATCGCATACTGTGTTTGTTTGTCAGCCCCTTAGGGCAGATACACCTGGGCATGGTACCTTGGCACGCACTTCCAGGTCATACCATGGCACATTTAAAAAATATTTTTTTAATTTTATGATTTTAGATAGAGAAGACAGGAGAAATAGAGAGAGAAATCTCAATCTGTTTGTATATTCTTGACCAGGGATTGAACCAGCAACCTCTGTGCATCAGAATGACGCTCTAACCAAGTGAGCTATTGGGCCCGGCACTCGGTTTTTAAAAACTTTATTGATTTTTGAGAAAGCGAGAGAGAAACATTGATTTGTAGTTCCATTTATTTATGCATTCATTATTTGATTCTTGTGTGTGTCCTTATCAGGAATCACAACCACAAACCGTGACATAGGGTTAAGGCTCTAACCAACAGAGTTACTGGGCAGGGAAAAGGACTGCGGTGTTTCTCAGCACTACGAGCTCTTACCATGACAGTTTCTTCTTTTTAAACATGAGCATGTTAAGAAAAAATATTGATTGATCATTTTGGGGGGGGAGATAGAGGAATATAGAGAGACAAATAATGATTTGTTCCTGTGTCTTCCCTGACTGGGTATTGAACTTGCAACCTTTTCGTACCAGGACAATGTTTTAACCTGTAGGACCTCTGGCCAGGGCGAACTCTTTTTGAAAACAATTTATTGATGATTTGAAAGAAGTAGAGAGAGAGAAAGAAATGTTGATTTGTTGTTCCACTCATTTATCATTCATTAGTTGATCTTGTAAGTGGCCCTTTCGGGAGTTCGAACCTGCCATCTTGGAGTATCAGGATGTCACTGTAACCAACTGAGCCACCTGCAGCGTTACTGTAAAGTGGGGGTACCTTTGCTCTTCCAAGTCTTATCATGCACTGTATTTTAGTTTTTTAAATGAGCGATTAGCAGAATTTTATTTTATTTTTAATATAATTTTATTTTTTATTCATTTTTATTGGAGAGAGAGAAAGAGAAAGAGAGAGAGAGAGAGAGAGAGAGAGAGAGAGAGAGAAGGGGGAGGAGAAGGAAGCATCCACTCCCATATGTGCCTTGACCAGGCAAGCCCAGGGTTTCGAACCGGCGACCTCAGCATTTCCAGGTCGACGCTTTATCCATTTCGCCACCACAGGTCAGGTCCTAGCAGAATTTTATTTATTGATTTTTTTTTCCCCTAGGGAGAAGGAGGAAGGGATAAAGAGGCAGAAACAATGATCTGTTCCTGTATGTGACCTGACTCTGATAGAAATTGCAACCTGGTGTATCAGGATGATAATCTATCTGATACCAGGTAAAGGTCACCATGGCACTCTTTTGTGATGAATTCCCTTTCTTTCATTATACTTAAAAGCAATTTTAAAAACAATTTTATTTATTGATTTGGAGAGAAGAGAGAGAACTTGTAGTTCTCAAGTCTCATCTGTGCCCTTCTTTGTAAAATTCATTTTTAACAAGAACTCTGCTAAGTCAGTTTCATCAGTCCTACCGAGCTGTAGGTGGACTTTGGAATGGTGTCGGGTGTATCCTGACTATACCGCAGACGTACCCCGGCAGCAAGCCTTGGACGTAGCCAAGCGCTGTACATAAGACACAGTACTGTGTTGTGGATGCACTCACCCTGGAATCGCATGGTAGAATTGTTTTGTCTGTCAGCTCCTTAGGGCAGATGTACCTCGACACCATACTGCAGGGAAACCCTGGTACTGACTTCCAGGACTTACCGTGGCACTCTTTTCTTTTTAAATTTTATTGACTTTAGATAGTGCGAATAGGAGAGAGATAAGAGACAGAAACCTCAATCTGTTTCTGTATGTGCCCTGACTAGGGATCAAACCGGCAACATTAGTCCATCAGGATGATGCGCTAACCGTCCGAGCTATCTGGCCAGGGTGGCACTCATTTTTTTTTAAAAAAGAAATCATTGATTTATTTTAGAGAAAGAAAGAGAAAGAAACATCAATTTGTTGTTGCACTTATTTATGCATTTATTATTTGATTCTTATATGTGCCATTACCAGAGAGCAAACCCACAGGCCATTGTGTGTATGGATGACGCTCTAACCAGCAGAGCTACCCGGAGGCTAAAGTGCCACGTGTGTACCTCGGCACTTCCAGGTCTTACCATGACAGTTTTTTTTTTTAAAGAGATGAGTATATTAAGAAATATTACCGATTGATAATTTTTTAAAGAGAGAGAGGAATGAAGGGATACAAAAACAATGATCTATTCCTGTATGTGCCCTGACTGGAGATTGAGCTAGCAACCTGGTGTACCAGGATGATGCTCTGAGCTACCTGGCCAGGGTCACTGTGGCACTCTTTTGTGATGAATTTCCTTTGCTTTATTTACTTAAATTTTTTAAAAAAAGATTTTATTTGTTGCTTTGGAGAAAAGAGGGGGGCAAATAAGTGGAAAGCACCAACTTGTAGTTGCTTCTTGTATTTGCATTAACTGGGCAAACCCGGGGTTTCCTGCGATCTCAGCATTCCAGGTCGATGCCCTCACTCACTGCACCAACGCAAGTCAGACTCGCTCCCTACCTTTCAAGGCTTATCAGTGCACTTCTTCTTCTTTTTTTTTTTTTCTGAAGCTGAAAACGGGGAGAGACTGTCAGACAGACTTCCGCATGCGCCCGACCAGGATCCACCCAGCACACCCACCAGGGGCGATGCTCTGCCCCTCCAGGGGCGTCGCTCTGCCGCCACCAGAGCCACTCTAGCGCCTGGGGCAGAGGCCAAGGAGCCATCCTCAGCGCTCGGGCCATCTTTGCTCCAATGGAGCCTTGGCTTCGGGAGGGGAATAGAGAGACAGAGAGGAAGGAGGGGGTGGGGGTGGAGAAGCAAATGGGCGCTTCTCCTATGTGCCCTGGCCGGGAATCGAACCCGGGTCCCCCGCACGCCAGGCCGACGCTCTACCGCTGAGCCAACCGGCCAGGGCAATCAGTGCACTTCTTCATAAAATCCCGTTTTAGCCAGAACTCTGCTAGTGGAGGTTCGCCAGAATCTCCACACTGAGCCCTAGGTGGATCTTGGCACTGTTTTGGATGGATCCTGGAATCATACCTCAGATGTACAGCACACCGTGCCCTGATGGACTTCAGCGTTGTACATCAGACAACACTGTATCGTAGATGCACTCGCGTTGGAATCACATACTGTGTTTGTCAGACCCTCAGGGCAGATGTGCCTGGGCACTGTACCTTGGCACACACTTCCAGGTCTTAGCATGGCACTTTTAAAAAATAATTTAAAAAAATTATTTGGTTTTCGATAGAGAGGACAGGAAAGCGACACAGAAATATCAATGTGTTTCTGTATGTGTCCTGACCAGGGATCGAACTGGCAACCTCTGTGCACTGTGATGATGCTCTAACCAACTGAACTGTCTGGTCAGGGCGGCACTCTTTAAAAAAAAAAAAATTATTGATTTATTTTAGAGAAAGAGAGGGGAACATCGATTGATTGTTTCACTTATTTATGCATTCATTACTTGATTCTTGTATGTGCCCTTACTGGGGATCGAATCTGCAACCTTGGCATATAGGGATGTCACTCTAACCATCTGAGCACCTGGCAGGGTCACTGTACTGCTGGCATACCTTGGCATTTCCAGGTCTTATTGTGGCATTGTTTTTTAGTGTTTTTACACATGAGCAAATTTAAAAAAAATTTATTTTGTGCTTTTTTGTTTTGTTTTGTTTTAGGGAAATAGAGAAATGATAGAGACAGACAGAAATATTGATCTGTTTCTGTATGCGCCTGACCAGGCATTGATCTTGCAACCTTTGTGTATCGGGATGATGCTCTAACCAACATGCCATCTGGCCGCGGCACACTCTTTTTTTTTTTTTTTTTAATTTACTGATTGGTTTGAGAAAGAGAAAGAGAAACATTGATTTGTTGTTCCACTCATCTATTCCTTCATTGGTTGATTCTTGCATGTACCTTTACAGGGATCAAACCCTCAGTGTGGCATATCCGCGTGAAGCTCTGAGCAACCTGGCCAGGGTGACTGTGGCACTCTTTAGTGATGACAATCCTTTGCTTCATTACACTTTTTAATCAGGCTCACTCTCAACTTTGTAAAAACACAGTTAAACAATTTATTAATTTTAATTTATTGTGTTAACGTGGATTCAAGTGTCCCACTCAATATAACACCCTCACCCCCACCCCGGTGTCCCCCATTACATCCGGTTGTCCCCCTCCTCCTAACTCCCTCCCCCTTCCCACTACCTCCCCCTTCCCTCTGGGACTTGCTGTCCTGTTATCTGTATCTCTGTGCTATGTATATATAATTTCACTAATCCCTTCACCTTCGCTGATCCCATCCCCTCATCCCCCTTCCCTCTGACAGCTGTCCCTCTGCTCCCTGCGACCCCACCTCTGCCTCTATTTTGTTCCTCAGCTGACTTTGTTCATTAGATTCCACATATAAGTGAGATCATGTGATATTTATCTTTCTCTGCCTGGCTTATTTCACTCAGCATAACAATCTCCAGCTCCATCCATGCCATCGCAAATAAAAATAGTTTTAGCAAGAACTCTGCTAAGTCAGTTTCACCAGAGTCTTCATAGTGAACTATAGGTGGACCTCGGCACAGTACCGGGTGTATCTTGGAACCATACTGCGAGTGTACCCAGCGCCACACCTCGGATTAACCTCAGCTCTGAACTTCAAAGACGTGCAACACGGCGCCATAGATGCGCTCACTTTGGAACTGCAGACTGCCGTGCGTCAGCCCTTCAGCACAGACGCACCTCAGCACCCTACCCTGGGCGAACCTGGACCCCTACTTCCAGGTCTTACTGTGGCAGTTTTTTATTTAAAAATTATTGATTGAATTTAGAGAAAAAGAGAGAGAAACATTAATTTGTTGTTCCACTTATGTATTCATCAGTTGATTGTTTTATGTGCTCTTAAGAGGGTTAAAACCGCAACCTTGGCATATTGGTATGATGCTCTAACCACCTGAGTTACCCGACGGGGTCACCATGTTGCGGGCGTACGTTGGCACCTACTTCCAGCTCTTGCTGTGGCATCCTTTAAAAAAACATGAGTAAATTAAAAGAAAGTTTTATTGATTGATTTTTTTTTTTTTTTTTTTTTTTTTTAGAGAGAGAGGGAGGAGAGAGAGGGAGAGAGAGGGAGTCAAACCAACAATCTGTTCCTGTGTGTGCCCTGACCATGGATCTAACTCACAGCTTTCTGTAATGAAAATCCTTTGCTCTATTTTTATTTTTATTTATTTATTTTTGAGAGCGAGACAGAGACAGAGTTAAGAGACAGGCTTTCTAATACTTTTTAGTCAGGCTCGCTCCCTATCCTCCAAAGCTCATTTGTGTACTTCCTTTAAAATTCAGTTTTAGTGCCCTGGTCAAATGGCTGAGTTGATTAGAGCAGTGGCCCCCCAACCTTTTTTGGGCCACGGACCGGTTTAATGTCAGAAAATATTTTCACGGACCGGCCTTTAGGGTGGGACGGATAGATGTATCACGTGACCGAGACAAGCGTCAAGAGTGAGTCTTAGACGGATGTAACAGAGGGAATCTGGTCATTTTTTAAAAATAAAGCGTCATTCAGACTTAAATATAAATAAAACGGAAATAATGTAAGTTATTTATTCTTTCTCTGTTGACCGGTACCAAATGGCCCACGAACCAGTACCGGTCCGCGGCCCGTGGGTTGGGGACCACTGGGTTAGAGCATCATCCCAATAAACAGGGGTTGCCAGTTTGATCCCCAGACAGTGCACTTATAGGAGCAGATTGATGTTTCTGTCTGTCTCTCTTTCTCTCCGTTTCTCTCACTAAAATCAATAAAATAAACATTTTTAAAAATCCAGTTTTAGCAACAAGTGCTAAGTCAATCTCACCAGAACTTTGATACCAAACCACAGATGGGCCTTGGTACAGTATCTGGTGTACGTTAGAGTTGTACTGCAGGTGTACAGCACTGTACCGTGGGTGACCCTTAGCACTGTGCTCAGACACACTCAGCACCGTACAGTGAGTCCCACAGAGGACGCACTGCACTTCGGAATTGCATCCTGCGGCTGTCCGTCTCCTGGGACAGATGCGCCTGGGCACTGTACTGTAGACTTCCAGGTCTTACCGTGGTGCTCTTATTTTCTTTTTTAGACATGAGCAAATTAAAAAAAAGTGTTTATTAATTTTCTTTTAATAAAGAGAGAGACAGAAACAGCAAACCGTTCGTGTATGTGCCCTGACTGGGGATTAAACTGGCAACCTTTGCTTATCGAGATGATACTCTAACCCAGGGGTCCCCAAACTACGGCCCCGCGGGCCACATGCGGCCCCCTGAGGCCACTTATCCGGCCCTCGCAGCACTTCCAGAAGGGGCACCTCTTTCATTGGTGGTCAGTGAGAGGAGCATAGTTCCCATTGAAATACTGGTCAGTTTGTTGATTTAAATTTACTTGTTCTTTATTTTAAATATTGTATTCCCCCCTTTTTTTTTACTTTAAAATATGTGCAGTGTGCATAGGGATTTGTTTATACATTTTTTTATAGTCCGGCCTTCCAACGGTCTGAGGGACAGTGAACTGGCCCCCTGTGTAAAAAGTTTGGGGACCCCTGCTCTAACCAATGGGCTATCTGGCTAAGGTGCACTCTTCTTTTTTTTTTTTTCAATGTATTTATTGTTTTGAGAGAGACAGAGAAACATTGATTTGTTTTCCAACTTATTTATGCGTCCATTGGTTGGTTCTTTTATGCGCCCTGACCAGGGGTGAACCTGCAACCTTGGCTGTGGATGGGCTGCCGCCCTAACCAACTGAGCTCCTGGCAGGGTCACTGTACTGTGGGGGAACCTCGGCATTTACTCTTAGGTCTTACCACGGCACTGTTTTTCTTTCTTTAAAGAATTTATGCATTGATTTTAGAGAATAAGGAAGGGGGGGGATATTGATTTGCTGCTCCATTTATTCATGCATTCATTGGTTGCTTTTTGTACGTGGTCCTGACTGGGACGAACCTGCAACCTTGGCGTATCAGGACCCTGGCCTAACCAACCGAGCTACTCCATTAGGGTCACGGGGCAGCTTTTGTGACAAAGATTCTTTACTTTACTTCGTAGTACTTTTTAGTCAGGCTCCCTCCCTAAAACATGTCCCTGGTTCTTCAGTGCGCTTTCTTGTAAAATCCAGGTTTAGCAAGAACTCTGCCCAGTTTCACTAGAACCTCCAAACCAAACTATCAGTGGGCCTTGGTATGGTGTGGGCCGTTCCCTGGAAACTTACCGCGAGTGTGCCCCAGCGCCGCGCTTCCTGTGCTCTCAGCACCGTCCCGCGGATGCACAGCAGCACTGAGCAGACGCACCTAGGAAACTTCCCACGGTTGTACCTGCACCTCAGCCATTTAGAACGACGCACCTTGGCATATACTTCCAGGTTTTTGTTTTTTTTCTCGTTTCATTTTTTAATTATTATTTTTTATTTAGTTATTCATTTTACAGAGAGAGAGAGAGAAGCGGGGAGGAGAAGGAAGCATCAACTCCCATATGTGCCTTGACCGGGCAAGCCCAGGGTTTTGAACCGGTGACCTCAGCGTTCCAGGTCGATGCTCGATCCACTGCGCCACCACAGGTCAGGCTTACTTCCAGGTATTACCATGCCACTTTTATGTGACAGATATTCTTTGCTTCATTATATTTTTTAGTCGGGTTTGCTTCCTAAACATCTCTGAGGCTCCTTGGTGCACTTCCTTGTAAAATCCAGTTTTAGGAAGAACTGTTGCTGTCAGTTTCACCGGAACCTCCCTGCTCACCTCCACATCTGATCACCCTAGATAGTTGATCAGTATCCTCATCCTTCATCATCCCCCAGGTGATATTTGATCATGTTAGGTTTGTTTAGCCAGAACTTCCCTTTTCCTCGATGTTTTCTCTTAGTGATTTTCCAACCATCGTCTCCCACTCTCCTCTTTGGCTACAGAGTCTCACCTGCGCATGCTCTGTTTGGGGTTTAGCCCAGATTCTCCCCCACTGTGAAGCCACGATGGTCCCTGTACCCATGCTCTCTGGTAAGTCTTACCATCTTTTAATAAGTCGTTGAATATTTTTTTCTGTAATAGGGGCGCTGTGAGGCACCACACTTCAACACCTTAGTTGGCATGAACCCCATCTTCGTGCACAGCTCCACACACAGCATCCTACATGGCACAGTCCTGTGGTTGCCTAGAGTGGTACCACAGGAGGCGCCACAGTTTGTACCCTAATACTGTACTTCGTAAGTGCCTTGGCACCATACCTTGTGAATCTTCTGTGGCACTTTTCATGATGATTCTTTGCTTCGCCATACTTTTGTTAGGCTCCTGAATCTTCTAGGCAACTCTGAAAGCTTCCTTGTAAAATCTGGACGTAACAGGAACCTTGCTGAGTCAGTATTACCTTCACCTCCCCAGTACTTTTTTGCTCAGCTTGGTGCTGCTCACAGCACTCTTCCAGGTAGCGCTACAAGAACTTTATTTTTGGAGCTCCCCAATTTTAGGCTGAAAAATCATGGCATCACCCAACAACAACAACAACAACAACAAACCAATGCAGTGCAGCAGCCACAGAGTAACACATATGCTGATAACCAGAGAGGTGTTATTAGGCAGTGGCAGCTGCTGTTTGTGAGTCTGGTTGGTGAGCTCAAGCAGCCCAATTTCATGCACTGGCAGCAGTCCTCGGGTGGGCGGCTGAAAAACACTGCACTAGATCTCTAAAACTTAAAAAAAAATTTTTAAATTTAATTTAATTTCTTTTTTTTACAGAGACAGAGAGAGAGAATCAGAGTGAGGGATAGACAGGGACAGACAGACAGGAACGGAGAGATGAGAAGCATCAATCATTTGCGCATTGCGACACCTTAGTAGTTCATTGATTGCTCTCTCATATGTGCCTTGACCGGGGGCCTTCAGCAGACCGAGTAACCCCTCGCTGGAGCCAGCAACCTTGGGTCCAAGCTGGTGAGCTTTTGCTCAAACCAGATGAGCCCACGCTCAAGCTGGCGACCTTGGGATCTCGAACCTGGGTCCTTCTGCGTCCCAGTCTGACGCTCTATCCACTGCGCCACTGCCTGGTCAGGCTAAAAAAAAAAAAAATTTTTTTATTAATTAATTTTAGTTTATTGTTTACATGGATTCAAGTGTCCCATTGAATATAACTCTCACTCCCCACCCCTGTGTCCCTTTTTTTTCCTGTGTCCCTTTTTATACCCCCTTTGCCCCTCTCCCCTTAGCTCCCTCCCTGCTTCCCTCTGAGATTTGCTGTCCTGTTATCTGTATCTCTGTGTTATGTATATATAATTCCACTAATCCCTTCTCCTTCTCTGATCCCATCCCCTCCTCCCCCTTCCCTCTGACTGCTGTCCCTCTGGTCCCTGTGACCCTGCCTCTGCCTCTATCTAAAACTTTTTGATTTTGCAATCCTGAAACTGTATAACTGATAAACACTAATACCACTTCCTTACTTTCCTAGCATTTGCTAATCATTCTACTTTTCCTTCCATGATTTTAACTACTTTAAATACTTCATAAAGTATTTTGCTTTCTTAAGATTGGCATGTTTCTTTCAACATAATGATCTTTGATGTTCACTTATGCAGTAGCCATGACAAGATTTTTCTTAGGGCTGGATAACATTCCATCAGACAGAATGTCCCCATTTTCTCTCTTCACTCATCCAGGCATGGACATTGGCTTGTCCACATCTCTCGGCTATTGTGAATAATGTGATGAACACGGGGTCCACATATCTCTTTGAGATCCGACCTGTGTATATAGTTTTGGGTATATACACAGAAATGGGATTGGTAGAGAATATAGTATCCTCTCTTTTTATATTTTTGAGGAATATCTATAATTTTTTTTATAATGACTGTACTATTTTACTTTGTCACCACAGTGCATTGGGTTCCAACTTCTCCATTTCCCTTGCGACATTGTCATTATCTGTTCTTTTGATAGTTGCCATCCTGATGCATGTGAGATGACATCTCATTGTGGTCTTGACGTATATGGGTGGACAAAAATGGGTTTATAGTTGTAATAACAAATAAATAATGCAATAATAAATAATAACACAAGGATAAACTCTGTGTTTTGCATACTCACAACTATATACCTACTCTTTCCCACTCCTGTATATTTCCCTGATGATTAGTGACGATGAGCATCTTTTCATATACTCCCTAGTTATTTGCATATCTTCTTTTGAGATATATCTATTCAATCACTGTTCCCTTTTTAAAAGCAGGTTGTTTGTTTTGTTGTTTATTTGCATAAGTTTCTTACATATGCTAGATAGGAAACCCCTTATGAGATACATTTTGCAATTATTTTCGTTCATTCCATAGGTCGTGTTTTCCTTTGTTGTTTTCTTTGACTTGCAGAGGTTTTAAGGTTTGCTGTCCCACTTTTCTATTTTTTCAAAAATTTATAAGGACGATGTATTTGTGCATTTCTTGTGTAATAAATATAATTGAATTCACATTGATTACTGTAATAGTTTTCTATCGCCGTGTAACAAATTGCCACACACTTAGTGGCTTAAATTAAAGCCATTTATTAGTTCTCAGTTCTGTAGTCAGAATTACAGCTCCTGCTGGGTTTGGAGCTGAGCCCAGTCTCCCCCACTCTCTAAAACCCCAGTTGTGGAGGTTCCTACACCTATTACTTGGCCCAGAATAAAACCTGTCTTACCATTTTAACAAGTGCCGTTGAATACATATTTTTCTTTACAGTGGTAGCACATAGACGCTTGCCGCCTCTTTAAACATAGTACTTTACCTGTGCATTGTATGAGGCGCCACAAGCTCAATCAAATGCAGCTCCAGGTGGTGCCTGTCTTCAAATTGGACAGCAGCTCTGTACCCAGGCGTGCTAAGGTGACAAAGGTTCTCTGCTTCACCACACTTTACTCAAGATCCTGGACCTTCTTCTAGGTTCATCTTTGTACTTCCTTGTAAAATGCAGTTTGAGCAAGAACCCTGCTAAATCATTTTCACCAGAACCTTCCTGCCTCTGATTCTGAGATTCTGATCACCCTGGATAGCAAATCAGAAGCCTCATCCTCCACTATCACCAGGTGATGACTGGTCACCCTGCACTGCCTCAGCAAGAATTGGGTTGGGTTGGGGTTTGGTCAAAATCCACTTTATTCCTGATGTTTCCTTATAATATTTTTTCATGCACTGTTTCCCACCATTGGCTATAAATTCCCACTTACCCACATTGTATTAGGAATTAGCTCAGTATTTCTTCCATTTTGGAGTCCCAATTGGAGACAACCCTGGACCTATTGCTATGGTCCTAAAGAATACTCTTTTACCATTTTAACAAGCCTTATTTCACACTGCCACATCACCATGCGGCACAGTTTATGGCATCACCAGACTTGCGCACTGGAAGCCGCACCGCAGGCAGCACTGTGTGCGCTCTGCCAACACCGCGGGGCTTGGCGCTCCACAGCGCAGCCCTCTTCCAGGCATCACAGGGACAACTCCACTACAGGAGCCCCTTCAGTCAGTCTGGTAAGTGACGGCAACCTCCGACAAAAAACCCCCACAACACAATGCAATACCTATCGAGCAATTATTGTACTACAACCAGCCATGCCTGTTAGGTGTGGCCTCTGCTAGGGGGTCCAGTTGGAGAGCCCAAGCAATCTGAGGACCTAACCTGTCCATCTGGGGTGATCCACTGTGCCCTGCGGTGCCAATGTTCTCCAGACACGCCCTGGTCTCCTTTTAAACAGAAAAAGTAAGCTACACAGACATGAAAATGATTTCCACGAAGGAAATCACTGTCTCCTAGAAACAGGAGCATGGCAGAGCCACACAGGGCCACCTGGGGAAGTGTCCTGCAAGATCGGCAGCCAGAGAGGAAATGGGGAACTTCGAGCTGTAGCCCTTTATTGGAGATTTTCTGGGGAAGGAGTGTGCAAAGCAAAGAAGAGGTACAAAGCTGTGACTTACCCATTTCTTTCAGGTTATCCAATTTGTCTGTGTATGATTGTTTTAGTAGTCTGTTACGGTCTTTGTATTTCTGTGGTGAGAACTGTGATGTCTCCTCTTTCATTTCTGATTTTATTACTTGTCTTCCCTCTTTGTGTCTTGGTTAGTCTAATGAAAGGGTTTAATTTTATCATTTCAAAAAGGCAACTCTTATTTTGTTGATTTTTTTCTATTGTCTTTCCAGCCTTTATTTTATGTCTTTCTGCTCAAATCTGTATTAATTTCTTCCTGCTGCTAGTTTTAACTTAGTGTGTTCTATTATTCCTTGAGGTTAAAGTTAGCTTATTTGAGATCTTTATTCTTTTTTTTTTGAGATCTTTATTCTTAATATACTGTTTTTATTGTTATAAATGTCTCTTTTATTTTATTTTTTATTATTTTAATTGATTTTTAGAGAGAGGAGAGAGAGAAAGAGTGAAAGAAAGAAGGAGGTAGAAGCGGGAAGCATTAACTACTAGTAGTTGCTTCTTGTATGTGCCTGGACTCGGCGAGCCCAGGGTTTCAAATAGGCAACCTCAATATTTCAGGTCGATGCTTTATCCACTGCACCAGCACAAGTAAGGTATCCCTTTTATTTTCTAAAAAAGTTAAATTGATTTTAGAGAGAGAGGAAGGAAGAGAGAGAGAGAGAGAGAGACAGGAACATCCATGTTTCTGTATGTGCCCTGATCGAGAATTGAACTGGCAACTTCTGTGCTTTGGGATGACGTGCTCTAACCAATCAAGCTGTCAGGCCAAAACTAAATGTCCCTTTAGAACTGCTTTTGCTGCAGCATATAAGCTTTGGTTTGTGTGTGTGTGTGTGTGTGTGTGTGTGTGAGAGATTTCTCTTGTGATTTCCTCTTTGACCCATTAGTTATTCCGGAGTTGTGGTTTAGTTTCCATGGTGTTAATTTTTCACTTCTTTTTTCACTAGTAATTTCTATCTTCACACCGTTGTGGTCAGAAATACTTGTAAGAGTCCAGTCTTGACCCTGCAGTTTACCTTCCAGTCACACTGCAGCGGCATCATGCTTGGCCTCGCAAGTGGCCCTCTATACGCCAGCTCAGGGAGCACTAAGCTGGGGATCATGGCAAGACCAATAAAAACACCATGGTACAGTAGCCGCCAAGCAGCAAGGGTGATGATACCAGCAGTGCCCTTTGGCAATGGCTCCTCTCTTGAGCCCAAGCTATCTAAGGATATATTACATATCTCTTCTGGTGCAAAACCATTCTGGCTTGCTGTGCCAGTTGTTCTAAAAAAACGTAACCTAGGCTTGTTTTGAGCAAAGTAAAACACACAGATGTGGGAAAATGATTGCCATGAAGGAGGATATTTTCATTGTACTTATGGTCTCCTAGAAACAGCAGGTTAGTGCATGAAGGCCATGAGGGAAATGGAGAGGGAGTGAGCTAAGCGATGTTAGCAAGGGGTGCAAACTAAAATTGGAGAGTTTTAATAGTTTCTGTAGACTCTGTGCTATATATCAAACCTATAGGTTTCTTGTTTATCAATGAAAAAAAAATTAAACTTATTTTAGAGGGAGAAGAACATAGATGTTCCTGTATGTGTCCTGACCCAACAACCTCTGTGTTTCCAGAGAACACTCTAACCAACTGAACTATCCCAGCTGGAATGAAACCTGTAGGTTTGATCTTCATTTACTGGTACCTGGTCCTGTAGTGAAGGTCTAGGGATAGAGTCCTGGACAAAAGAGGTCTGATGAAAGGAGGCCTGTGGGGGCGGGGGGGGGGGGCGGGGTATGGACTCAGGGATTGATTCCTTTGCATATCAAAGCTTCGCTGGCAGACAAACTCTTTTGTTTCAGAATTAGTTGATCCTGGAAGGGTGGGTTCCCTGAGTCCTCTGTCTAAATGTCGGAGCATCAGGAGTGGATAACAGAAGAAAATATAGCGAATACAATGGACCCTGTGGTACTTAGGCATCTTGTAGAGGCTTTGGGGGTAAGAATGAGAGATACCTCAGCAACAGAAATAATTTTATATTGTTACTACTCAGTGAAGACATTTGAATGTTTAAACAGAGGAAAAAGCTCAAGAATATAGTCCTTATATTGATGACTTCGTTGTATGAAAAGGTAGTAATTAATTTTTTAAAAGTTAAAACTCCAGAAGACATAAGCTTTCAAGTGACTTTTTAATTAAAGGAAGGAACTAGTGTGAGGTAAGTAATATTTTCAGTATTGATAATCACCAGAAGTTAAAAACATTATCTTTAAGGCTACAAATTGTGTATTTGTTAGCAAGAAAACAAAGAAAGGAAAAACTTAAAAAGTAGGTGAGAAGAAACAAGAGAAAAAGGAAAAGAGAAAGGAGTAGAATATAGTAAGAGTTGGTAAAGAATTACAGACTGGAAACAAACTCTGTCATGTTATGTCCCAGCTATGTCTTTGTATGAAGTTGTATTGCAGGTGTATCTATAGAATGTAAAAGTGGAAAAAATTGATTTAACTAGATTGAAGGAAGAATAGGATGTGAAAATTAGAATGAGAAGTTAAATCTCATTGTGCATAATTTCAAATTGATATGCAGGAAATGTTATAAGAATGGCAGTAGCCTGCTCTGTGGCCATGCCTTTGGTCACGTTTACTCCTGACAAACAGCAGCAACCATTTAAAACAGAGTTATTGTCTTTAGTTCTGATGGGTCATCTGTAGGTTCAGTTAAACACAGGCTTATATTACTGGTTAGTGATTTGCCAGACTTCACATACATTAAATTCTTCTATGAATGGATGAGATTGAAACCATTTATACAGTCTTCCCCTGCATTCTCATCTGTCCCCCCATTTATACTGCCATCCTCCATCTGTACACCATGTACCTTTGCAGACTTGTTATATACTTCAAATTGCATTCTTTTTCCATGAACCTTTTTTTCCCCTCTGATTCTAATAGATGAAGACATCGACATTATCATCCTTCCCTCTTCTTCTTTCTTTCTATTTTAAGTTGATTTAAAAAAAGATTTTATTTATTTATTTTATTTTATTTTTTAGAGAGAGGAGAGAGAGAAGGGGGCGGGATGGGAAGCATCAACTAGTAGTAGTTGATTCTCATATGTGCCTTGACCAGGCAAGCCCAAGGTATGGTACCAGCGATCTCAGAGTTCCAGGTCAGTGTTTTATCCAGTGAGCCGCCACAGGTCAGGCCTTCCCTCTCCTTTCAAATGAAATTTTTGGGTCAAGGATAGAGACCATCTTATGGAGAGGTAACAAGAACAAGATGAAATAAATGGAGATATTTTGTGACCCTTCTCATTAATTTTAAAATTATGATTTGGATGTGGACTATGAGTGAATCCTTTTCCTTTAGAGATGGCACTGTAAATTCTTTAAATGAAATGCCAGGCTAATGGGTAAAAGCTTCATAATGATCTTATGTGACTGTGAATAGGTAGATGTGTACAGTCATAAAATTTTGGAGAAAAATAATCCAAACTCTAAATGGCTGGAATCTAAATTCTTTCATGATTCAGGAATGAGCTCTAAGTAATCCCCATTGCATTTTCCTTTAAGACATTAAGCTAATGTTAGCTTAAACAGCTTACAAAATATATGAATCATTGTAATGATTTCTGGACATAAAAGAGCAGTTATGCTTCTATTGAAGAAGAATGTGGGCCCTGGCTGGTTGGCTCAGTGGTAGAGCGTCGGCCTGGCGTGCGGAAGTCCCGGGTTCGATTCCTGGCCAGGGCACACAGGAGAAGCGCCCATCTGCTTCTCCACCCCTCCCCCTCTCCTTCCTCTCTGTCTCTCTCTTCCCCTCCCACAGCTAAGGCTCCACTGGAGCAAAGTTGGCCCGGGCGCTGGGGATGGCCCCACGGCCTCTGCCTCAGGTACTAGACTGGCTCTGGTCGCAACAGAGCAACGCCCCAGATGGGCAGAGCATCGCCCCCTGGTGGGTGTGCCAGGTGGATCCCGGTCAGGCGCATGCGGAAGTATGTCTGACTGCCTCCCGGTTTCCAGCTTCAGAAAAAAAAAAAAAAACGAAAAAAGAAAAAAGAAAAAAAAAAAAGAAAAATGTGAAATAGCATATCCATAGGATTGTTTTTTCTCTCCAGGAAAGGAATGAGGGGCATATAGAACCAACCTTGATTCTAGGGTCCTTTATATGAATATTTGCTGAATGAATGGGGTTTTGCCTATAATGGGTTAACACAAAATTGGGAGGAAATTTTAACTTTTAGAGCTCAACCTTATAGATAATTAAGCTCTGCCAAAAAAGTCCCCATTGCCAGTAGACAGAAATCTGGTCTGGAAAGATTGTTCATCTGATGGAGGATGGCACTTCCTCTTAAGTTTATGATAATATGATGTTGGGATTAAAGAAATGCTGCCAGTCAGACTAAAATGCAATGCTTTCTTGTTAATTTAGTATTTTTTATTTCATACTTAGTGAAAAAACTCTTTCAAGCTTAGAAACATTGTTATCTATCAACCTGGTGCATGCATAAAAAGGGAAATATAAAATTCGTTAAGGTTTTCCAAAAACTTCACATTTTTCTAAAAGATTTTATTTATTCATTTTAGAGAGGAGAAAGAGAGAGAGAGAGAGAGAGAGAGAGAGTAAGAGGGGGGGGAGCAGGAAGCATCAACTCCCATCTGTGCCTTGATCAGGCAAGCCCAGGGTTTCAAAGCAGCGTCCTCAGCATTCTAGGTTGACACTTGACTCACTGCGCCACCGCAGGTCAGGCTCTAAACAACTTAAAAAAAAATTTTTTTTTTTTTAATATGAGAGAGAGAGAGAGAGAGAGAGAGAGAATCAATTTGTTGTTCCACCCATTTATGCATTCACTGTTTGACTCTTGTGTGCCCTAACCAGGGATTGAACCCACAACACTGGTGTATTGCAACTACTTTTCAACCAACTGAGCTTCCCAGCCAGGGGGAAATCACTTTTTGAGTCAGTTGTTGATGACTGTTGTTTTCCATGAGGAGGTCTCTTCTGTGCCACCGAGAGTGGCGGTGATGCATTAGGACTTAAAAGTGCTCCGCTACTGAATCCAGGATTTTTTCCCAAGCAGCTATCCTATTCTGCAAGTTTTCATGCTGTCATTTTCTTGATCAAAGCAGAAGAAGTTAATGGATTATTTTCAGGTTACATTCAGGATTCATTATTCTTCCTTAACAATTTTTTTTTTTTTTACTAAAACTTAGAGGGGTTGTAATTGACTAACCATACCATTAGGAATAATGACTCAGACATTTCACATTTTTGGAGGTGTGTGTGTTAGGCTTATTATTTAACTTTTCAGATATAGGTATCCAAATGCATTAAGAACTAATGTACTTGGTGAGTAACTCGAGGATCTAATAGCTTTTAGCCAGTCCTGTATCTCTCTTTGCTAAGAGCTGGAGGAATCTCTTTTTGGTCCTAGGAAAATCTCCTCTCTTTTTTCTAAGAAAAACTCTTAAAGTCTGAGAGACTCCTATACCTGCTAAATCCCTCCTTTTAGGGTTCTGAGTTTTATTAATGTACCCAATTCAGTTGAAATATGGACAATGTGAACAGGTAGCTATATTCAAGTTCCTATATGTGAAAGTAATGACAGCTATGTAAATACAGCCCCTTGGCCAATATTAAGAGCCAGCCCAGTTTGTAAAATACATCCTGTTTTCAGAGACTTTAAAGTGTAAAAAAATGTGTGTTTTAGCATCTGTGAAATACATTATGTCATGGTGGCTGGGTTAATGTATAATGAGTTTTCTTTCACCAATTCCAAGGTTGAAATGTAGAAAGAGCTTGCCTTACAAAAAAGTACATTTTTTTTTTGTGCCTTAAAAAAAAAAAATCTAAAGGGGGTGATAAACCAAACAGTGGCAACAGCCCAGATTTGAAGTAGGTGAAAGATATAGTAAGGGAGACAGGAGCTGAAAAATACACAAAGAATGTTAACTATGAATGTAAAAGCAACGGACAAGTTAAAAGAGAAGGGGGAGGGGACACAGCCACAAGCTTATCAAAAAGTGTAATGATAATTATAGCAAAACCTAGAGCAAAGTATCCCATTCTAAGATTATTTTTACAAAAGACATAAACTCTCCAAACGGAGGCTCTCTGCATTTTAGGTACGATTATTTTTCTTATCACAGATTGCAATACATTCAGTAGCATGATGAATTCAGGTTTGTATTCCTCATTACTTTAAGCTGTTTCTGCACAAAACTATATTCGCAGTGGGTAGTACAGAATATCACTGAATAACTGAGTGGATTTTGGTTAATATGTGTAACCCTTTCATGTGCAGTGTAGGTCTTTGAATACCGAACCTTCCCAAGCCTAGGTTTTTCTTCGTTTATCAAAAGGTTATATCATAGGATTCATCATAAGATCTTACAAAGGATGAAATGCAAGACTCACATGTAACCCTTAAACACAGTGCCCAGCACCAATCAAGCGCTCATTAAACAGCAGCTTTTGTTAGGACGCAGCTCACTGCGGGAAACACACCGGAACAGCGCAAATGACTAGCCCCTCTGAACCCTTTTCTTTTCTGCAGCTGATGTGTTGCTTTGAATTGGCAAGCCTTTTCTATTTGGCCCCTCAGGAAAAAACACAACAAAAAAACAACAGCAAAAAAACCCCTTGGAGTCTATCTCGCGTCCTAACGGCGCTCTGAGCCTGGTCATTTTGTTTGGAACAGGTTTGATTTCACAAGCTCGGAGAGGGGCCCTGACCCTGGAGGAAGTGTTCGCTTTAAAAGATGTCGGGGAGGGGAGGGTTGGGGGCGGGAGGAAGGGGGCTCCGGCGCCGGGGCTGGGGGTGGGCTGGGGGCGGTGCCCGTGTCCCTGCGTCAGAAGGGGCCTTGTTTTCGCACCTTCCTTGACGTCAAACCTCATTCGGGGCTGAAACGCAGCGTTGCCCCTAGAGGACTACGTGGGCTGAGTCGTGACTGGGGACCCAGGTCCGACGAGTGACGCGCTCACTTCTCTCCTGTCGCACAGGCGGGAGAGGCTGGTGGCTCCTCTCTCTGGCTCCGCGAGAGGCAGGAGCAGGCGCGGGCGGTCGCGGCACTCTGGACGGCGCGCTCGGGGGTCCGGGCACCGCCATGGAACCGGAATAGGAAGGGAGCGCACCCACCAGTCCTCGGCCTTCTCCGGGGCCCGGAAGGAATCCAGGCGGCCCCCAAGGAGGTGAGATCGGCCACGGGTGCGGGCGGGCGCGGGCGGGCCGGCCGGAGCGGCGTGCAGTCCGGGAGACGCCCGCGGGCTCCGTGCGCGCGGCCGGGGGTGGGGCCTGCTTGCCTCGCGCCCGGAGCGCCTTCTTCCTCCCGGGGGACGCACGGACCGCTCGCCCGGCTCCCGCACCCGCACCCGCAGGTCCTCGGTTTCCCTTTCCCCTAGTCCCTTCCTGCCCCTTCTGCGCGGTCGGAGCCGACGTGTCCGGCCCGGATCGCGGTGGCTGCGGCGTGGGTGGAGGTAGGGAACCGGCTGCCTTGTGTTTCTGTCGGGGGACCCTGGGTCGGAGGGGCTCGCGGACCGGACTTTGGGCAGAGGCATGCGGAGGTCGGATTTAGGGCTTTGTACTCGCGGAGATTTGCACGGGCACCTGTGGGGCTGAGATCTGGAGCCACCTGTCTCCAAATTTCCTTTCCCTTGTGCCGTGCGCTGTGTCCAGTTGCCCCCACATCTAGGCCTTTATTAGTCTTCTGTGATTTGCATTTATTTTGGAAGTTTGGTATTTTTGTGTGTGTTAACGATCATTTTACTATCTCTGTGCAACAGTTGTGTAAATCTGGTCAAATTACTCCGTCGTCATTACGTGCTGTTAAAAAGGCCCTTTCCAACTCTTAACATTATCCCACGCGATGATTCCGGTAGCGCGTGGAAGAAATGCGTAACGAGATACTGGTCCTCAAAGAACTATAACATTTTTTTTACCCCCAGAATAGAATTTATATATCTAAAGCAGATCAAACCAGACCCCCCCCCCCCCCCCCCACTGACAAAGCCCATAGCAATCTTATCTTCAGGAGAGAGTCAACAATTTGGGGTTCATAAATTATATTCGTGTGTTGCATATTTGGGGTACCAACGTGATATGCTTTTTTTTTCTTTTTTTACTTAATACACTGACGACTTTTTTTCTATATCGATGCATATGCATCCCTCCCACTGCCTTCTCAACTTGAATTGATTTGGACCCAAAGCCAGGAAGGCGGTAATTTTCTCTCTCTGCACCTTGGCCAATGGTCAGCCTTAAAGATACTCGTTAAAGATTTGATAAAGTATTATCTCAACGGCCAAGATACTGGATAGAACTGCAGTGAATTCAGGGTAAGAACCATGTTCTGTAAAATATTGTTTGTTCTGCTTAATAATTTGAGATAGTGTTTTTTTCACATTGCAGTTTTCAATCACATAGCAGTTTTTAATCCAGTGGTAAATTGTGAAATTAATTTTGTGAGTCATAGCTAGCACTTAAAAAAACCGAAATAAAATAGCATAGAAAATAACAGAGTGCATTATATTATGCGTCATGAGGGTATTGTTTTGCAGAATTGTGTATGTGGGTGTGTGCGTGCATGTGTACCTGCGTGTGCGTGCTGGGTTGTGATATAAAATGCATTGCTTTCCTGTGCCACGGTATTTAATTTTGAAAAATCAGTGATCCAAGGTACTGTCAGCACTCATCTTGGAAAGGGAGCAGTGATGCAGTTAAGGTAAACATTAGTTTTACTTTTTTCTTTGGATATATGTGACAGTGTTTATTGCAGCAAATTAGGTTTCTAATTATTTGTTTTCACCTAATATTAAAACAAGTAATTAGCATTCCTGAAAATGCAGAGAGGAAGCATTTTATAGCAGTTAAGGAGGTAAGAGCATAAATTGCTCCAATTGACCCACAGTGAGTTCCCAGCTATACTGGTTATTGGTGTGTGACTTGTAATCAAGATACTACTTTTGTCTAAACCTCAGTTTCTTAAATTGTAAAGTGGGAGTTATCATAAAACCAATCTCATAAAGCTGTTTGATATTTAGATGAGATAATGCCTTTGAAACTGTTGACATAGTGCCTGGTCCAGATTAAGTACTCCTTAAAAACTAGCTATTATTATTTTAATAAGACTGAATTGAGGTATCCAGTATAATGCGTGTCATTAGAGGTAAACCAGCAAAAAGTGTATAATACAAAAAAAAAAAAAGGAAGTTAGAAATCAGTTTAATTTTGTAAAGAAAGGGACACTGAATTGCGATTTTAAAAATATTTGACCATTGTTTTGTGATTTCTCCCAAATTGTATCCCTGTTCTTAGACAGGTAGTTTATATTATTTTGTTCAATAGGCCAAATGCCCTTCTATTGTCTTTTCTAGTAGATCGCTTGCTCTCTTGTCAGGCTGTTGAAAAATACTTCCCATAGGGATTCTGGATTTCGTTAGCTTTTATTTCAGCGCTGAAGTCAGCTAGAGAAACTCACACATTACAACTCTGAACTCATTGCAACAACAGGTACAGGTCTTAGGTGTGCAAGAAATAGCCTTAAAAATGCTTTTTTATTTCATTTTTGAGACAGTTAAGTCTGTTCATAGCCCCAGATCGTTTTATGCAGTTTAAATGTTACATAAACCAATGAAATAAGAGTATAAAGCATTGCCATTTTTAATAGCATTGTTATATTTATGAAAAATAAATAGAATGCTTTGGACTAAAAAAAGGCTTTTGCAAATATACTTAATTGGGTGTGACAATCCTAAATAATCATTAATAGTGCTCTCAGTTTTGGATATGTTTCTTAGTTCTTGTTCTGCTTAAGAGGAATGAAAATGGAAACTTGTTGAATGTAAATTATTGTGAGGTTTTTGAAAATACGAAAAAATATGACTTGGAACTGTAGCTGTTCTATGCCCAAAAAACTCTTAGTGAAACAAACAAAAAAGAGCCTAATTTGACCTTAAATCAAACATACATACATTTCTATTTTTTAAATTAGATTAAACTATTAAGATTCTGCATGTATGTATTTTTAAAGGCATCTTATTGACTAATTTTTTGGAAGTTCACCAATTACTGGGTTTGTCAGATAAGTGGGCTTTTATCTTATACTAATAAAGGAAATACTACGCAGTCAAACATTCTGATTTGGAATTATATAGAGAGGTGCTTATCATATATGATTAAATGACAGAGGAGGCTATAGAATAGAATGAGTAGTATCATTCCATTTTTATAAAACCATGTTTAGAGCAAAGGAGAATATATGAAAAATGTTCATTAATGATGGGGAGTGGGATTACAGCTCATTTTTATGCTCTTTATTTCTTTAGTTTTAGAATTGTATTATAATAAGTATGTTTTACTTTCATAATAAAATGAATAAAAGTCATTTTTAAAAGAAAAAATTGTGTTTTTCTAGTTTTCAAACATAATGAGACTAAATCTTTGCTGTAAGAGATAGTGATTCTTTGAATGTGGATATTTTAGGTATCAACTGATTTCTCCAGTATTCTAGGAAATGGGGCTGAGTAGTTTAACAATTATATTCCTTACCCTGTGAAAAGCTTTTTTTGAGCAGGAAAGAGCCATTGTTCCAGAATTTTCTTAAAGCACTCTTTGAGTATGGTATAGTGGTTTCCAAAATATTCCATACTGCCTAAAGATATGTCCTAGATTTTTTTTTTCATTATAAGGGAAAAAACTTCATTAAAATATCTTTTAAAATTTTATTGATTTTAGCAAGAGAGGAACAGAGAGACAGGAACGAAATATCGATCTGTTCCTGTATGTGCCCTGACTGGGGATCAAACCAGCAACCTCTCCGCTTTGGGAGGAAGCTCTAACCAACGGAGTTACCCAGTCGGTTGGTCTCGATTGTTTAGCCTGCTTTGAAACCTGATCATACCAAAATGCGATCTACATTTCTTGCTTTGTTGCCCCTTAAATTCTTAAATAAAACCTTAGCTCTATCTGAACTTGTCCACTTATTATCTTCAAATATACCTTGTGCTTTCGTGCTTTTGCTTTTTTGTTACTTGGAATATCTTTTCCTGACCTTTGTGTAAGCCAATTCTACCCGTTTACGAATTTCTAGTTAAGAAAACCGTATCTATGGTGATATCCTAGCCCCTTCAAGTTAAAACCAATTAGTATTTGTTATTTGTGCTTAGGCATTTCTCAGATATCACCTGGTATTTTTGCATTAATTTCCCAATTCCATCTTAAACTCCTTATGAGCAAGAAAACTTGTCTTATATATTTCTCTCCATTCCTTAAAGCTTCTACCACAGAACCTTATACAAAATTGACGTTCTGTATTTATTCTTTGATTACACATTGGTGTCATCGGCTCTTTTGAATCAAAGCATTGGCATTTTTTGTTAACTCGTAATCCTGGATAAGAGTCAACATGTTGTCTACAACAGTGTGGAAAAATAAAAAATTGAAAATTTGGCTGAATTGTCAACAGCTATATAGATAGATGATAAAGAGTTGATAGTATCTATTGCCTGGCCTGGGATGGCGCAGGGGATAAAGCATCAACTTGGAATGCTGAGGTCACCAGTTGCAAACCCTGGGCTTGCCCAGTCAAGGCACAAACGGGAAGGTACAAGTTGATAATTCCCGCTCCTTCCCTCTCCCCCCTTTCTCTCTCTCCTCTCTATAAAATCAGTAAATAAAATCTTAAAAAAAAAAAGAATTGATAGTATCGTTCATTAAAAACTAACACAGGAGCTAAGAGTAGGACAGTTAGTCCAGAACCTAAACTTAATTTCACATAAATATTTCTTTTAAAAGTTTCTCATGAAGCTTATTTTGGGTTTGATGGTATCTTTGTTTTTAACCTTAGAGGCACAGTTTTGCTCAACAGTCTTTTACAGCTGCTATTCTCGGACCCCAGAGATCTGATGTATTTTTGGGGGGTTATATTGGCCGTTGTAGTTACTCTGCTCCAGAGCATCTTAGAAGGTCATGTGGGGTTTAGTGAGTCATAGTATGTGAAGTGCTTTGTGTTCAAGAGTTAATGTTTTTTCTCCTATTATTATTGGAAACTTAATTGTGTCACTTTTTAAACTTAAATATAACTTGGAGGTGTTTATTTGGCTAATGATGGACACTTAATGGAGCTTATCTTTTTAAAAACAATTGTTTTATTTTAATTTATAGATGTTTGCCAAGATTCTGATTCTTCTAGCTGATGAAATACCTGCCCTTTTCTGATCCAGGTAAGTGATTTGTTACTTCATAAAAATATCGGGTACCAGTAGAATTCTGAGTTTGTATAAAAAGACCTATTTAGTCATGCCATGTAATAAAATCCCACAAAGAAATGATCCCTTTAAATAAGCACTTTATTAGTATATAAAAAAGATGACATATTATTGGTTCAACCTATATCAGAACAATCTGGGAGCATTTTAAATATGGATGGATTTGTCCCCTCACCAGTGGATTTTGATTCTGTAACATTTTCAAGTGGCGTCTCCTAGCGTGTTAATTTAAAAAAATTCAACAAGTACTTCTGATTTATTATTGTAACTCATTGTCATTGTAGCATGTATGTGACACTAGAGAAGATGGAAATTGCAGGTAATAATGCGGTGGGAGTTGAAGGCTGTAAGGGTTAAAGATTTGAAAAAATATTTAAAGCATTTAAATTTTGTGTGTGTGAGATATTGTACTCCTACTTTCACTCTGCCTTTCATTCAGGGAATGTTTTAATTGTATTTTAAATAAAGCACTAAAAAGTTTTTTATTTAATGATTTTCAAAGTTAGGTTTAAGCTCTAGGGTTCTCTCAATCTGAAAATTACCATATCTACAAATACAACTTAAAGCTTGTTTCATTTTGTTGCCTCAGAGTGCAAAGGAAGTAAATTAATGGAAATAAGACCAAATCTGAAGCAAGTAATTTCTTATATATTCTTTATTTCAGAGGCTGGTTTAATTGATTCATTTTCCTCACAAGTGTGAGAAGTCAAAAAAAATCCAAACAGTCATAATAAATACTGAGAGGTAAGTGAATAATACAGCATTTTGACTTAATGAAATTTTTCTATTCTCATTTTACTGGTTTTAAGGCTCTGATTTCATTTTTAAACATTGATTTTTTAATTCATAAGTGTTTTCTGTTGCACAATCATCCTTATCAGAATTATTTATAACACTTTATAGGATCATTCTGTTATATATTTTCAACATGCAATTCTTAAAATAATTAGAATAAAAAACACAATACATTTATTTCTTAAAATTTCACTTTAAGAAAACAGCAAAAACTGTATTGTATTGATTTTGTTACTTAAAATAATTATAAACAATATGCACTTTGTGTTAGTGAATGAATTGGCCATGTATCAAAATTACCTGAGTATTTAAAAAATTCTGAATTCCAGACCCTGTCTCAGCTCTACTAAGTTAGAATTTCGAGGGATGATTTTGATATTCATTCTCACTTGGAAATCACTGCAGTATGTAATGTTGAAGGATTATAGTTTTAAGAGGTAGAAACTTGGAAACTATTTGTAGAGAAATCTCAGTACATCAATTGGAAAAAATTTCTCATTTAATTGGTTTATGTAGTTGTCAGAAATGTCTTGTGTTTCAGAAACTAAATTAGTTGTTACTTTGATTTTTAAGAATTTTATTGGGTAAATTATTTCAAAACCTGACTTTTTTTCTGGACTAAGCAGAAAACACAGTGATATCTTTTCTTTCATGATAGACAATTAGATGTTATATATGACATTGGCAGTGTAAGTAATCTGGGATTTTGTATAAAAAATATAATGGGAAAATTCATGAGCCTCATTAGTATGTAGTAAATATACAATAGTAACAACTTAGAAATAGTAATTTGTGTTTAAAATTGAGTACAAGCCCTGGAGGGGTAGCTTATTTGGTTAGAGCGTCATCCAGATATGCCGATATTGCTGATTTGAACTTCAGTAATCAACCAATGAATGCATAAATAAGTGGAACAACAGATCGATATTTCTCTCTCCTCCCTTCTCCCTTCCTTCCTCTCTTTCTCTCAAATAAATGAATAAAGTTCTTTTTAAAAATTGTGTACTCTGTTCTTTAATATTGAATCCGTCCTAATAATGCTAACAAGTTAAAACATTTAGTCATCTAGGCTTCAGTTATTGGCAACAAGCTATCCTTTTAGAAAATGTGTAGCCGTCGTCTCCACTGCGGGCTCACTGATTGACTCAGGGAAGAAAAGCCTTATCTATTTTCATAATTATGAGAAATAAGAGTGGGTAGGACTCACGAATGAATTTCTGTTCTCTGATATTATCGTAGTTATTTTCCTTGTGACAGTAAGGAATTATTGTGATTTTGCCATGTTCTTTTCCAGTTTGAGTATTCAACGACAGTACCTTTTGACTCTGGTTATTCACCATGCAGAACAGACAAGGATATTGCAGCTTTTGCTGTATGCGCTATAATAATCTGGAACAGGTGAGAGGATCCTGTTGATATGGTTATTATACCTCAAAGGACTTAGTCTTGACTTCCTCTTCTTTCACATTTTATTCAATTTATTTATTAAATCATTGAACAGATCATAATAAGAACCCACTAGTTGACAGACACTGTTTAAGGTTTTAGGGCTATGACCATGAACAAACCCACTACAATAAAACAAAATAATCATATAAATTTAGTATGTACTATGGCAGAATGTGATAAATGTGAGGAGAATAAGGGAGGGAATACAATGTTAGGTGGCTAGGTAAGGTTAAGGAAGGAATAGTCAAGTTGAGATTTGAATGAAGTGTGGAAGCCAGGCTTGTTTATCTCTGGGGAAGAATTTCTAGGTAGAGGGAAGAGAGAGAGCAAGGGCAGAGATCCCGAGACATGAGTGGTTGAGCACGCTAACCAAAAGCCAGGAGACCAGTGCAGTTGCTGTGGATGTAGGCTGGGGTAGTGGGAATAGATGCTGAGTGATCGGTGAAGAATTAAGAGAATAAGACTGTAAAAAAGGTAAGGACTTTGAATTTTATGTTTTGATGCACAAAAGATTTAAATTTTTCATAAATTTAGTTGGTTTGTTGCTTGTGTTTTGGGTGTCATAAAGATTGCTTAATCCAGGGTTGTGAAGATTTATGCCTGTGTTTTCCTTTAAGAATAATAGGTCTTCGATTCAATTTGAGTTAATTTTTCTATGATGTGATTTGATTCCCTCCTAAAAGTCCTGTGTACAAATATAGTCATATTGTCAGTTAGAACTTCAACATATAAATTTGGAGGGTACAGAATTTAACCTACCTACAGCAATTCTATTCATTGAGTTTCAGGTGTTAAACCAATTTTGTATTGCTGGGATAAATTTTACTTGGTCATGGTGTATAATCCTTTTTATATGTTTCTTGATTTGGTTTGCTAGTATCAAGTGGGGGAGTTTTGCATCTATATTTATAAGGGAATTGTGTCATAGGTGAAGTTGTAATGTAAGGAAGCCCTGGGTCTGCTAGTACTAAACTGTTGCATCTTCTATCAAACACAGGTTTAGAATATGTAAAAATTCTGCTACTTAGTAGCATTTGTCTCATTTAATTATCTAATAGTAAACACAACTTTATACTCAGGAAAAGTTTTTATTATTGTGATTTCTACACCTCTATCTTTTTAACAAGAAATACTTTTTAATGCTAGTTATAAACATGAGGAGGCAGATAATCTCAAAGCTCTAATATTTTTCTTTTGAATTATATCACTTGTTGAAAGATTATTTGTTGAACCTTTAATAATGCTAAAACAATAATCTTTTAACAACAAGTGTTTTTTTTTTTCAATAAGGTTTGTATAATTTTTTTTTGCTTAAAAGTTTAAAATAGCCCTGGCCAATTTGCTCAGTCGGTTGGGAGGGTCCTCCCGACACAGCAAGGCTGCGTCTCGATCCTCAGTCGGGGCGGGCGCACTCGGGAAGCAACCAAAGAATGCACGACTGCCTGGAACAATAAATCCCTTCCCCTCTCCTCTCCCTCCCTCCCTCTCTCTGTCTCTCTAAAACTCAATAAATAAAATGCCCTGGCTGGATAGATCGGTTGGTTGGAGCATTGTTCCAGAGCACGGAGGTTGCTGGTTCTGTTCCCTGGTACAGGAACGGCTCAGTGTTTCTGTCTCTCTCTCTCTGCCTCTTTCTCAAAAAAAGAAAATTAAATAAAAGTTGAAAATAATTTTTAGACATTCAGATATTGCTGCACTAAACTGACATTTAAAAACTCTGTTAATGACAGCCAAAGTAATTTGTACTAACTACAAAAAGCTTAAGTAAGTGTGTGTATATATATATGTATTTCAAAGCTTTGGAGGACTGTTAAGGCAGTGAAGAAATATGGGGCTCAGTTGTAGCTGAATATTCAAGAGAAACAATGGAAGCAAGAAGAAAGAAAACAATACTAACTTAGAATTCTGTATTCAATAAGTAATGTCTTTTAAAAACAAGGTGCAATGGAAATATTTTCAAAAGACAAAAATTAAGGAAATTTGTCCAGCAGACAAGGGTTTTGTTATTTCCTTACTAAAGGAAATAACAAAAGTAGTTATTTGGTAGAAGGAAAATAATTCCATTTGGAAGCTCAGAGATATGGGAAGGAATGAAGAGCGGTAGAAAGGTAAATATATAGGCAATCTGGGTGACTGTTGTCTTGTGGGATTAACAGCAATGCCGTTTAAATCAGAAGGAGAGTAAATTGAATTAATTCCTGAGGACATTGCATTGCTCAAGAAGAGAATAAAAAGAACAAGAAATTTTAAACTTTGATAGGTCAGGTTGCTTGTTTTAATCTATTAGCACTAATGAACCAGAAAAAGAATCTGTAACTACTAAGTTAATAGAAAGGGATAAATTAGAATATGAAGAAGGGAAAAAAGAAGAGAAATAAGGACATTGTATTAGCATGAATAATAAAAACATTTAGAATTAAAAACAGATTAAATCCAAATATATTAAGTGAAAATAGACTTGATGCTTGAGTTAAACTAGACTGCCCACAAAAATTAGGGGATATTTCAAAATTAATACGAAGCAATAGAATATCCCCTATTTTTTATGAGTAGTATATATGCAATATTTTACCAGAGGTCCTAGTCAGATAAGAAAAAAAGAATGATAATGATTTGATAAAATAAGTAAAACTATTACTATTTGTACACAATGTGATTGTGGAATAAAAAATTCTAAAGTTATCTAGCTAAACTATTAGAATTGACAAGTGAGTTTAAAAAGCTTGTTGTGCCATCCTAAAAAGAAATGGTATTTTTGTATACAAACCACACAGAAAATGAGATTTTAAAAAGTTATTTACAACAGCCTCAAAGAACACAATTCTTAAGGAATAAATATAACAAAATATGTGTAAGATCTTTGTAAAACAAATTATAAACATTGAGATAAATTGAAGAAAAATTACATATTAATGTGCTATATATACTATATTCATGGGTTGGAAAAATAAATATTGTAAACATGTCAGTTCTGTTCAAACTGATATATTGATTTAATAACATTCCAATAAAATTCCAACAAGTATTTTAAATGAAAATTCTAAAAATATGTATAGGTATGCAAAGGGCTCAGAAGAACCAGAATAATCTTAAAAGGTGAACAAAGTCAGATATCAGAACTTATAAGTAAACTATAGTCATTAAGGCAATGGTGCCAAGTTAGACCATGGGAATAAACAGATACTCTGGAAACAGATACATGTGAATATTTGATTTGTGACAGAGTGGCACTAAAGACCAGTGATCACAACACTTTAGTAAAGGATCTGGGTTGATTGAATATCCATATGGTGGAAAAAATGAAACTTTATTGCTAAATCATCCTGAATACAAAAATCATTTCCAAGTGCATTGTAGATGTAAATATTGTAGGTAAAACAGTAAAGCTTCCAGAGACAAATAGAAAATTTTCATGACTTTGAAATAGGGAGAGGTTTCTTAAACTGGTCACAGGAAGCGCTGGCAAAGAATTGATAAACTGGACTGCAGTTAAGAAACAATGGAAGATGATTAGGAAAGCAAAAAAAAAAAACCCTGTAACTTTTCTTGGGAAAGATATTGGATGTCCTTTGTATATGGGTACACACCAATAAAACTTTGTGTAAACACACATGTACAGACATACACAACGTGAAAAGGCTAGTCACGGAGAGAAAGACTTTAAATACATGTATTTGGACAAAGAGCTCCTCTTCAGAATAAAGATCTTTTATAATTTATTTTAAAAAATCTGTATGAAAAACAGGAAGAGAGTTTTAACAGATATATCATAAATGAGGATTATCCAGGCAGCCAGTAAATTTGAAAAACTGTCCTCAAAATTGCAAATTAAAGCCACAGTAAGATAACGAAAGCTCCTCTACAATAGTTAAAATTAAGGAGACTGACATTCTCAAGTGTTGATGAGGAAGTAGAATGATAGAGACGGGCACACTGCTGGTGAGAGTAGAAATTGAAATAACCCCTAGAATGATTTCGTCATACAATGGAATACTGGACAGAAATGAAAATGATGGCTTATTTATAATGTAGGTGTGTTTACATTTCTAACCAAAAAAATGTATGGCCTTTTTGTGAATTAATCTTTGACTTTTTAAAATACAGTGATGCAATCCTGTTTTCTCTTAACAGATTTTTATTATTAAAAATGCCTTTTCATTGAAAAATAATAAAAGTTAAAAAATTTCCCATAATTGTACCTTGCAGATATAAATGTTTTTAAGATTTTGATATATTTTCTTTTATTTACTTGTCTATACATTTTTTAACTGTACATGAGATAAAAGCATTCATGTGATTTTTGCACCCCCTTATTTTTCCCTTACTATGTAAGAGTTCCTGATGTTATTAAAAATTCTTTGTATTGCCTGACCTGGCAGTGGTGCGGTGGATAGAGCATCGGATTGGGTCACAGAGGAAACCCCCCCGAGGTCGCCAGCTTGAGCACAGGCTCACTGGCTTGAGTGCGGGGTCGCTAGCTTGAAGCCTAAAGTTGCTGGTTTGAACCTAAAGTCGCTGTCTACAGCAAGGGGCACTTGCTCTGCTGTAGCGCCCAGTCAAGGCACATGTGAAAGCAATTACTGAAAAACTAAGGTTCCACAATGAAGAATTGATGCTTCTCTTCTCCCTTCCTGTATGTCTGTCCTTCTCTCTCTCTCTGTCACACACACACACACACACACACACACACAAACAAACTTTGTATTATTTTAGATAGCTCCATAGTATTACATCTTAAGGCATATTATAATTTAAGGGTTTTAAGAGATTTCTAGTGTTCTGTTTTCATGCTGTGATAACCATATTTTTTTTCATAAATTATACACATTTAAGATGATTCTCTTAGGAGAGATTTAGAGAGATGTAATTAGTATATCTAAAGGGAGATAATTTTGTGGATTTTAGATGTGTATGTTAGAACTGCTTTATAGAAAGAGCATATCAGTTTATATTTCCACCAGAAATATATATATATATATATATGAATCTGTTTTGTGACACTCTCTACTGAGCATTACCCATTTAAAAATAATCAGTTTCTTTCTTCTTTATAGCACATGTCCAATCCTCAGCACAGATTCATGACCACACACAGTAGACAACGGACGGGTTCCTCTAGTTTGATGGAGCGTTTCTTGCAAGATGTACTGCGGCACCACCCATATCATTATCAAGAAAGCAGGTAAAGTAACTGAGTGGAATAATACTAATACACAGTTATTATATGTTACAGTAGATATTTGTATTAATGTTTCAGTACTTATTAAAGTGAATCAATCAGGGAACGTAATGTGAAATTTTATCTAGTAACTTCCCTTTGCAATTATTTTAGAATTCTTTCTAACTTACATAACACATTTATAAAAGGTGTGGAACTATATAATGCTTTTTTCCTCAAATAAAAGTTTTAGGCCAGTAAATAATTATTATAAATGATTTATAAGTATTTCAGAATTATACATGGGAAGAGGGTGACAGCAAAAACGGCTTTTAGAGGACTAATAAAAGAAAAATGTGGCAGTAGCCAAGTAAGGAGGGTTAAATTTATATACAGTTTCTGCACTTGGTGTTGATACATACATGCCAGTCAGTGGTATTTGACAGTGCTCTGTTCCTGTCACTCGGCAGCACTGGGATTATCAATTCTATTTTGTTATCCCCAACATAATAGGCCAAAAAAGTGTATCTCTTACTTTATTTATGAGTAAAATAGAACTCCCTTTATATATTTATTAGCCATATATTTATCTTCTGGATTGTTTATTCATACACTTTGCCTATTTTTTTTATTGAATTGTTGATATATTTTGGATTTTTATTCAATAGATCCTAGTCCTTTGCATTTTAAACATATTTTAAACATGTTGTCAAATATTTTCTCAGAGTGTGTTATATGTCTTTCAACTATGTATACTTTTATGATATAGAAATGAAACATTTTGATATAATCAGATTTATGGGGAATTTCCCTTTATGTCTTTTTTTTTATTCCTTTGTTTCTTTTAAAAAATATTTTAATTTTCCTAGACTTAAAAAATATGTGGTATGGTGCAGGACTTCTACTAACTTTTTATAAAGGTGTATTAATTATCTCCACGGATAAAAAAATGTCGCCTGCAAAATAAACTAAATTCCTAAATTTGTGTGTATCTGTGTTTGATTTTGAATAGTTTTTTTTCCCTTGAGTTTTTTAATCCCATGCCAACACTGCATTATTTAATTATGTTTATAAGCTTTCCAAGCAAGTTTTTTAAAGAAAAATTTCTGTCATGCCTTCCTGTCTAGACATTTTAGCCTTCTTAAAAATCAGCTCTTGCTACCCGACCAGGTAGTGGTGCAGTGGATAGAGAATCAGCCTGGGACACTGAAGACCCAGGTTCGAAACCCCCAGGTCACTGGCTTGAGTGCAGGCTCACCAGCTTGAGTTGCAGGGTAGCCGGCTTGAGCGTGAGCTTATAGACATGACCCATGGTCACTGGCTTGAGCCCAAAGGTTGCTCACTTGAAACTTAAGGTCGCTGGTTTGAACGCACGGTTGCTGGTTTGACCAAGGGGTCACTGGCTCAGCTTGAGCCACTTGGTCAAGGCACATATGAGAAAACAATCAGTGAACAACTAAAGTGCTGCAACAAAGAATTGATGCTTCTTATCTCTCTCCCTTCCTGTCTGTCCGTCCCTCCCTCTCTCTCTCTCTCTCTCCCCCTCCTTCTCTACTGCTCTTGCTTTATTTTTATTTATTTTTCTTTTTCTTGGTTTATTTCTTCAACTGTCTTAGGGGGAGGAATTTGGTATTCTGTATTCTTGAATTGGTGCTATTTATATTTATATATTTTAAAATTTATTTTAAGTAAAAGGAGGGGAGATAGTGAGACAGACTCCTGCATACACCTAAACCGGGATCCACTGGGGCAAGTGATTTAATCAACTGAGCGGTTTTTTTGGGCCTGAGGCTGATACGCTGGGACCAGCTGAGCCATTCTCAGCACCTAGTCCAAGACTCAAACCTGTTGAGCTGCTAGCTGCGGGAGGGGAAAGGGGAGAGAAAGGAGGAAAGAAGCAGGTGGCCACTTCTCTTGTATGCCCTGACCAGGGATCGAACCTGGTATGTCCATGTCAGGCTGATGCTCTATCCACTGAGCCAGCTGGCCAGGGTCAGGTCTCATTTATTTCATCTGTTTACTAGTGGAAGGTTTAAAAGTGTGAAGTTTTCATTTTGACATACCATATTTTTATATATAGTTGTTTTATAGTACTATATTTATAGATATAAAAATTTCACTTTTTATCACAATTGTAGAAAAGAGTGGTTTTTAACCTTTAGTCATTAGGTTTTTCGAGAGCTTTTTGTTGTAAAATCAGTTTAAAATGAGTAGGAATACAGATGGTGATTTAGTTGTCAACTTTAAACATGCACACATGCACAAAAATATTGATGCAAATCAAAATATGTAAATGTGATTCCTAATCTTCTTAGGATTTTTCCAACTTGTTGGATTTTATGATTCTCCTTGCCTTCCTCTCTTTTCTTATCCATATGACACAAAATTGATTTTATTTTGAGAATGTTGTGATAGTCTTTAAGAGAAACTACTAGGGTTTTGAAAAACTAGGGTAAATGATTACTGTAATTTTATTTAAAATTAAAAAAAAATATTTTATTCATTTTAGAGAGGCAGGGTGGGGGAAAGAGAGAATAGAGATGAGGAGGAGCAGGAAATATCAACTCCTATATGTGCCTTAACCAGGTTTCAAACCTGTCACCTCAGCATTACAGGTCGATGCTTTATCTACTGTACCACCACAGGCCAAGCTGTACTGCAATTTTATTGATTGGAGTTCAGAACTATGAAAAGTTATGGAAATTTTTTTGCCCTATTAATGCTATTATTTTGATACCAGGGTTAACTTTTTTATTTTACAAATACCAAAAACAGTATCTTAATATTAATTGTGATAATATTTTTATGGGAAAAAAGCAATATAATATCTGACTTGTTTTAAAAAAGTTGTATGTAGCCAGTACATGTATGCCTATTCTTTTAGGCAACTGTGGTATCTCTCAAATTGAAAAATACTTAAGGTATTTTAGCTATTAGTCTATTTAAAACTTTAAAATTTATTATTTTATATAGACCATATTTTTAGGTAGTTTTAGAATTACAGAAAAATTTAGAAGATAGTACATAGAGTTTTTATATACCCCCCTATCCAGTTTTCCTTATTGCTAACATCTTAGATTAACATGGGACGTTTGTTACAATTAATGAACCAATGTAATATATTAACTGAATTTTATAGTTTATGTAGATTTCCCTAGTTTTTACCTAATGCCTTTTCTGTTTGTTTCAGGATCTTATCCAGGATAATTATATTACATTAACTTGTCATGTCTCATTAGACTCCTTTTGGCATTTTAACTTTAATAGACATTGTCAAATTGTTCTTCACGGAGATTAACCTGATCTCTGCTCCTACCAATCATGTATTAAAGTGCCTGTAATTGTGCCTTTGCCAAAACAATGTATTAAGATAATAATAGTTAATATCTGTGGATGGTTACTGTTTTCCAGGCTCTTAAAAAGTGCACTTTACATGTAACAGCTAATTTACTTTCAAAACAATCTCATAAGGGAAAAAGAGTATTAGTTCCATTTTTTGAAGGAGGAAACTAAAGCCTAGAACGTTAAGTAACTTGTTTTAAACTTTTTGCTGTTTATTGTTCTGATAACTGAAAAATGATATATAGCTTTATTTACATTTTTCTTATGTTTAGGAGCCATTTGTGTTTCTTAAGAGGCAGTTAGTGGAGCTACCTTCATTTTCTCCATAGATTACCTTCCTGAGATATATTATAATATACAGCCTAGTGTGTTTGCGTTAATTCTTTGTCCTCTAAGAGTCTGGCCTAGGGTAAAAAGAACTTAACATTTTATCTTTATTTAAACATTTAAAACAGATATTAGAGTATTTTTTATGATTTCTCCCCCCCCCTTTCTTTTTAGATCAAGACAAAATGAGAGAACTCATAGGAATAATGTGCCACCTGCTGAAGTGGTTCCTGCTGATGACCCTGTTTCTGACGAAATGGCTGCTGCCGCCGCTGCTGCTGCTGCTGCTGCTGCTGCTGCTGCTGCTGCTGCTGCTGGAGTTAGAGGAGAGAGAGCCAGCGGAAGTTTTGAACCTGCTGCCGAGTTATATGCTAGACCTCAGGAATGTATGCAGGGTGTTATAATTCGACCATCAGTTATTCAAAAAGTGGAGAACGGGCAGCAGCTGCCCTTGGAGCTTGTTTATAAGATTGGGAGTGGCATGAGAGAATTTAATCCAGTAGGTATTGGTCAAGCTACAAATAAAGGACAAAACCTGTTATGTCCCTCAGTGATTTCTACTGCTCCTGCTAGTAATGTCCCTGAGAGTTCTTACGATCGACCAGTAACATCTAATACTACAGGGTTACCAGCAGCCTCTTTGGAGTCAGTTATCAGATGTGAGCCAAACAAAGTTGACAGCTACCTAGAGCAAGGCAGAGGCTCTAGAAATCCTATGATCTTATCCCGTCCAGAAATGTCTTCAGTTGTATATCAGGAACCTAAAAAACGAAATAGGAAATCTGTACGTTTCGATTTAGATAAATTGGATACACAGGAAAATGTAAAATCTCGGGATAAAACTTTGTCACCTGGCTTTAAATCTCATGCATTTAGGGGCACTGAAGGCTCCTTAAAATTTGAATCTCTTTCCAAATCAGCAGTAAAGCCAGCAATCAATCTGAGTAAAACTGATAGGCCTTCTAATAAAGGAAACTTTGAAGATGCTATTCCAAAGCACCAGGTGAAATTCTTTTCCAATACAGATCGTACCCAAGAAGAAAAGCATTTGGTTTTAAACAAGTCAGCCTTTGTGGAACAGAAGAGCTCAGTGTGTTCTAAAATGGAGTTTGACTGTGGCTATTCTGAGTCAGGGTCTAGTCAACCTGAAGAGACTGTACAAGACCTTTGGAGTGAGGAGCGAATTGACCAAGAAGTTAAGACCTATGAATCAAGAGGTTCTGAAATGAGTTTTGATTGCAGTTTTCCTTTTCATTCACTAACTGACCAATCTAAAGGGACTGCCAAAGAAACAAACGTTTTAAAGGAAGCACATGTTGATGTTCAGCATAAGAGTAATAAATCTTGTGTTTCTGAAATAAGTTTTGATCGTGAAGGCCCTGTTCAGTTGTCTACCAACCAAACTCAAGTAATTGTTAGTGGCTCTGATGTTCAGAAGGCAGAGCATATTCGCCTGGTTGATGAAAGCTATGATTCTAGTGATTCTGAGATGAATTTTGAGTGTAGTACCTCACCTCAGTCAACTGATAACTATCACCAACAGCCTGTAAAAGAAATAGGCCTTTCTAAGGAGGCACACATTGACTTGGTGGACAAGAACTATGGATCTAGTAGCTCTGAAATAAGTTCTGATTCTCTTTTACCATTTCAGTCAGTGATTGACCAACTCCCAATGGCTGTCACTGAAACAGAACTTCAGAAGAAGGTTCCCATTGGCTTGGTTGATGTGAACTATGGATCAAGTTGTTCTGAAGCAAGTTTTGATTGTGATGTTGCTCTCCCATCAGTAATTGTCCATCCTCAACAGGCTGTTAGAGGAAGAAATCTAAAGGATAGGCTTGTCTACCTGAAAGATAACCACAAATCCAGTAGTGCTAAAGCACATCTTGATTATGGTAACTCTCTTCAGATAGTGACTGATCAACCTAAGAGGGCTGTTGAAGAGATAAATCTGAAAGAGAGGAATGACCTTATGGATATGAGTTGTGAATATTATGTTCCTGAAATGAGTTTTCACACTGATGCTCAATTAGTGGCTGACCAACCCCAAGTAACAGTTCGGGAAGTAGCTATTGGTCTGCAGAATAAGAATGTTAATACTGGTGATTCTGATCCAACTTTTAACTCTCATGCTTCTCTTTATCAGTCAAATAATGGACAGCCTCATGGAACTCTGAGTGAAATGACTCTGAAAGAGTTAAATGTTGACATGGAAGTTAAGAGCTATGGACACTCCAGTTCTGACTTGACTTTTGATTCTGATCCCCCTCATCCGTCAGTTCCTGAGCCGGATGTTGAAGACGTAAGGAAGAAATACAACCTGGAACGTGAGAGCTGTGGGTCAAATAGTTCTGAAATAACTTTTGATTCTGATATTCCTTTTGGCCCAGTTGACCAATCTCGAGCGGTTGAGGAGGGATCTGCTGATCAGAAATACAAGGGCCATAAATCTTGTGTTTCTGAAACAACTTTTGATTCTGATATGCCTCTTCCTTTAGGGACTGCTCAGCCTGAAGTAGCTGTTAGAGAAATAATCATTCAGAAAGAAGACTATGCACATTTAAGAAGGAAGAATGATGAACCCAGTGTTTCTGAAAGAAGTTTGAGTTCTTATGTCACTCCTCTTCCAGTGATGAATTCTCCTGGAGTACTTGTTGAAAGGCCAAATCTTCAAAAAGAACAGGTATACTTTGAAAGTAAGAGAAATGAACCTAGTGGTTCTGAATTAAGCTTGAATTATGATAGTTTTTATTCAATAATTGGACATTCTGCAGATTCCATTAGAGAAGGAAACCTTCAGAAAGAAGAGCACATAGGAAACAAGCGTGATGGACGTGGAGTGCCTGAAATCAGTTCGGGATCTTATATTTCTCATGTAGCGACTGATCATCCTGACACAGCTGTGAAAGACATAAACCGTCTGAGAGAAGAACGTGCAAATTTCCAAGATAAAGGTAATGAATTAAGTGTTTCTGAAACAAGTTTGGATTTCGCTATCCCTCCTCAGTCAGTGATTCACAGAACCGATGTAGTTCTTAAAGAAATGTGGCTTCAAAGAGAAAAGCATGCTAACTTCAAAGGTAAAAGTGCTGAATTTAGTGGTTCTGAAGTAAATTTAGATTCTGATGTCTCTCGTTATTCAGTGATTGAACCTCAAATAGCTGTTAAAGGAGTAAATATTCAGAAAGAATATGTTTTAGAAAACAAGAATGATAAATATAGTGGTTCTGAAATAATTTTGGATTCTACTGTCCTTCCTCAGTCAATGAAGGACCATGTTGACCCAGAAGATGAAAACACAGAATCTCGAGGTTTCGAAATAAATTTGGATCGTATTCCTCCTCGTCAATCAGTCATTGAGAAATCTCAGCCAACCCCTTTGAAAAAAAGACTTGCTAATCTGGAATACACAAGCAGTGACTCTAATGATGGTAAAGTACATTTTGATTCTGCTGACCCTCTTCAGCCGTTGACTGAACGATATCAGGAAGTGATTAAAAAAACAAACCTGTGGAAAGTAGAGGATATTGGCCTAGAAAATAAGGGAGATAAACCTAATGACTCAATGTTAATACAGGATTCACACGTTTCTCTTCAGTCTATACCTAATCAACCTCAGGCAGCTGTTAAACAAATAAACCTTGACAATGAAGGTCATGTGGACTTGGAAGATAATAACAGCCAATATAGTGGTTCTGACATGAGTTTGGATTCTGATTTCTTGGCTCAGCAAGCAGTTGATCAATCTCAAGTAACGATTTTGGAAAAGGAGCATACCAACCTAGAAGATAAGCACAAAAAATCTTGTGGTTCTGAAATAAGTTTTGACTCTGATGACCCTCTTCAGTCAGTGGCTGACCAAGTTAGAGAAACTGTTAAAGAAATAAGCCTTTGGAAGGATGAAGTTGATGTGGAAGAGAAGAGCGGTAACCCTAAGGGTTTTGAAATTATGTATGGTTCTGATGTCGTTTTTCAGCCAGTGACTGGCCAAACTGAGGAAATTGTTCAGGAGACCAACCTTTGGAAAAACCCTGGAGAATTGGAAGGTAAAATTTTTGAACCTAGTGATTCTAAAATAAATTTTGGCTCTGCTGAAAATTTTCATACTGTGGCTGGTGAAATTCAAGAGTCTACAACAGAAATAAGTCTTCTGAGAGAGGGACATGTTTGTCTGCATAATAAGGACTACCAGCCCAGTGAGCCTCAGATAATTTATGTTGCAAATATCCCACTTCAATCAGTTGAGCAACCACACATTTTGGAAGAGGGACATGACAATTTGGGAGATAAGAGCAATGACCTTTGTCACCCTGAAATAAGTTTTGCTTCTGATGATCCTCTTCAGTCTGTGACTGACCAGCTTGAAAAAACTGTTAAAGAAGGTCTTTGGAAGGAAGACCATATCTATCTGGGAGATGAGAGCTATAAACTAGCTGATTATGAAATAAGTTGTGATTCTGAGAAGCCTGTTCAGTTAGTGGTTGCTCCATCTCCTGTGGTTGTCCAACGGATCAGCTTGCAAAAGGAGGATCATGATGACCTAGAAGGTAAGAACTGTGAACCTAGTGTTGCTGAAATAAAATGTGATCCTGGTGTTCATCTTCAGTTAGATGTTGGTCAGCCACAAATGTTTTGCAAAGAAATGAACCTTCCAAGGGTAGCACATCTTGGCATGGAAGAAAAGACTAGTGATTCTGAAATAATGTCTTATTCTGATGTTCCACTTCAAATAGTAGTTAATGAATTTCCGGTGTCAGTCAAAGAAGCAGATGTTCCAAAGGTGCTGTTTTTGAATGTGGTGACCGGTGACAGTGATTGTGAAATGCCTTCTAATTCTGGTTTCCCATGTCAGCCAGTGATTGACACATCTCAAATGACTGTTGAAGGAATTGACTGTATAAATGGAAAAAGTTTCCATGTAGAGGGTCAGTGTTGCGATTCTGAGCGAGGCTATGTTTGTGAAGCCTCTCCTCAACCAGTGTCAAAGAAATCCAGAAAGTCTTACAGAGTAATAAACAAGAAGAAAGACTATATTATTCTGGAAGAGTCTGGTTGTGAGTCTTACGATTCTGATACAAATTTTCAAGTCAATGCCTCTCATCAGTCCATGACTTACCAACCCCCAGCGCCTGTCAAAACAATTGCAAAACGTGTTGACCCAGAAGTAAAGAGCTGTGTATCTAAGAGTTCTAAAAGAAGTTCTAAAAGAAGAGACACTTCTCAGCCAGCAACTCGTCAACTGAAGAAAGCTGACAAAGAAGACGACATTTGGAAAGATCCGAAAACTATTGACCTACAAGGTAAGAGTTGTGAGTGTAATGTTTCTGCAATGGACTGTAATGCCTCTTCTGAGTCAGTGATCCTTCAAAAGGCTGATGAAGATAACCCTTTGAAGTTAAAAAAACGTGCAGATCTGGGAAGTGTGAGTTGTGAACCAAGTAGTTCTGGGGTGAATTTTCACTCTGATCCCCCTCTCCAGTCTGGCACTAACAAGCCTCAAAAAGCTGTTAAAAAACAAGCCCTAGTTAAGATGCCTTTAGCCAAAAAAAAAAAGAACCGTGATTCCCGTTCAAGCTCTGTTTCCAAGGTAGCTTCTTTAAGGAACCGAGAGAAAGCAAAGGGGATCAAAGAAGTTAAAACTGATGAACCAGTTCTTGAAGCCTTGCCTCATGTCCCTCCTTCATTTGTGGGGAAAACATGGTCTCAAATAATGAGAGAAGATGATATGAAAATTAATGCCCTTGTGAAGGAATTCAAGGAAGGTCGTTTCCACTGTTACTTTGATGATGACTGTGAAACTAGGAAGGTAAAAAAAAAAAAAAATTTGAATGAAAAAATGATTACCTCAGTTGACCTTAATGACACTGCATTTATTCAAGTTCTGTTAGACTGTCATTATAATATTGATGACTTTTCAGTAGCCTTAGATAAACCTAGCCATCTTCTTACAGAAAAGAGGCCTTATGAACAAAAATGGCGAGTGTCTTCTAGATGTCGGGCTGTAAAAGTCAGCCATGGAACTCAAACCAGTGTCACGGGTTACCTAGTGACAAAAAGAGTAATTGGACAAGAAGACTCGCCAAAATTGAAGCATTTATTTTTACACAATGATAGAAAACCAAAAAGGAAAATTGAAATTGGGACAATTGAATTTCTTGAATCATATACTAACATTTTGAAGCCTTTGCACCCCAATGCCTTAGTCTATGTTCTTTCTTCTAATATTAAACAGAAGGAAGGCGAATCCCTCAAATTCTCTAAAATTAGGCGCCAGAATGGCAAAAACAATCAGGACTTGAGCATACAGTACAAATATAAACAGGGTTCTTTTAATTATGACCCATTGAGTAAACAAATTATAATAAATCCTCCGCTGAACATTGAAATACCAGAGTCTGACAGGAGTAACTGGGTTCAAGTTCATTTTAGTGACCTGAACCCCAGTGCAGAAGATGATGACAGGCATCTACAGAGCTCTACTTCAGTACCTTTTTTGACAGTGTCATTAAGACATAAATTATCACACCAGGGGGCCAGTGGGGCTTCTGTGTTTCTGGCAAAATCAGAGATCTTGAATTCCAGAGAAGTTCAGAAGTTAAGTAATTTCCATTTCACTCTTTTAGATGGTGATGCTGCCAAAATCTCGTCAAAATCAGGAAGAAATAAGACTTTCAAAAGTAAAAAAAAAGCTCAGAGAAGGAAGGTAACAACTACTAATGAACCAGTTGTACTCAGAATGGTTTACAGACCAATTATCCTCCAGCAAAAAACCAGAATCGCATCAAAAAAACAGCCAATTTGGATTCGGACCAAACTAAATGATATAATTAGGAAGTATATTGCAAAATACTCTGTTTTTCTGCGTCGCAAGTATCAGTCCAGGAGGGCTTTTCTTGGAATGCATCGTAAGAAGACAGAAACTGTTGTCAGTACAGTACAGAAGGTGGAGACACCAACCCAAATGCTTTCAAACTCAGTTCCATCAGCTGGTGCTGAAGTGCGGTTAAGAGGTAGAAAGAAGAGGTCTTCTCTCAAGCAACGGCTGAAGGGTTCTTCGAGGATTGCAGGAACTAGGAGGAAGGGTAAGAAAAAACTCCCTAAGAGAAAACCAAAAAAGCGTCCGAAACCTGTTAAAATATATGATTTGAGAAGTTTATATTCTCAGGTGCCATATTCTGACAGAATGATGACTCGACTATTACACAAATTGTTGCTCAGTAAGACAAACTAGAAGTGTTTGTTTTAAAGCTAGTTGAGGATTCAGAACTTCAGTTGAAATATATTTGGTACTTAGCGCACATAGCTCTCCCAACTTTGATGAAAAAAACCTAACCAACTATTTTGCTATTGACATCATTTTTCAGAACTTTTATATTGTTTAGTGTTTTAGGTTCTTTTTTTACTTTTAATTCAAAAGACCCTTTGTCCATTTGCTATAGAAGGGCTTCATCCTAATTTATGTCACATAATTTAGCACAGTATATATAATTTTCTCCCCCAAATCAAGTTCCTCTTATTTATTTTATATGATTGTATCTCATGTCAACAGGTTATAATATTGCAAAAATTAATAGGACATTTATTTAATGCTATCTTATTTTTACTTTTTAAAAATTGGAGCAATGAATTTGTACTTACAGTCAGTGTGTTTCAGAGTGGCATTGTCAATATTGTATTCTAACTGGATAATTAAAAACAAGAAACTATAATAAATTATCTTGACTTCTGAGTGGGGTTGACTAAAATAATCATAAACGAGATATAATTTACCTTACTTTTAAAAGCATTCCAGAGAATGAGATTCCATGATCTTTAATCCAGATATAAAAAACTGCCTGGTAATTTTATATACATAGCACAAACTCCTCCTGCTTTATTTAAAATGGATCTGCAAGTTTCTAACTCTCCACATTTGGACATATACAATCTCTGTAATATACAGTCTCTGTTTTCCTTTAACATTATGTCTTAAAGGGAAAATGACCTTGCCAGTATGACTATACTTTTCTACCACCTTTATTCCCCTGCTCCTGAAGGGTTGGTGGTTTAATACGAAAATCCAAGTTATTTTATGGTTTTGTCTCTTAAAAATATTTTAGACATTACCATAATATTTTTAATAGTTTGAACTGAGATTATTGGTTTGGTAATTTGGGAATACCATTAATTGTCGTTGACAAATTATTATCTTGATATCTGAAAAGATCTAATAAAATTGACAGCCCAAGTGGAGGCTTGTCTTGCAAGTGAGAAATTATGTATTTGTACATTAGTTTGGCTTTCCTTAAACCTGCTAACTATTGTAATAGTTCAAATAAGTGGTGTTAAGCTAGTTTAGGTCCGAGAAATTCGGAATATGTTTAGATTCTTTCTTCAGGCACGCTGGTTGGCCTAGTACAGATGTGTCCAATTATCCTTAGGCTAAGGATTCTGGATCTTTTTCTATCATTAATGTTAAAGGAAAACATGAATTTCAACCATATTGTATAAACCATATTTCATTGAAATTGTATCAGTGTATCATGATTTCAGAGATAAAAATGTGTTATCATAGAATTAATGAAATATAGTGTGTAACAGTTGATTTCTAAATATAGTTTTATTTCAGGGGCCATTATTTAACCTGTGCATATGCTATGGTGGTAATGTGATCTAATTTCTTTACTTCTAAATTTAAAACAGTAATTACATTGAAAAGTGGACAAATGTTTATAGTTTTAGTTGCAAAGCAACATGAACTTTGCCTCATTTACAGATATTTTAATTTCCTTTCTTAAACTACCAACGTGGCTCACTAGTTTAAAATCTCCAATTTTAATTTAGAAAGAATACTGTCCTACTGATTAGGAAGTAAACAAGCAGCTAATATATAGAAATATTTTACTTGTGGGTAATAGTGTCTTTTTTTCTATGAAAGAGACATAATATTCCCTTAAGTACTATCAGTAGGCATTCTGTATACTTTTAGTGTAAGTTTAAAAGCTAGAGATCATATGGAAATAATGTACTGTATAATTATGATGTATCATATCTGTTGTGATTACATCATGCAAAGAGGACAGTTCTTACAGATCAAATGATCAAAAACACTTAAAAAACTTTACTAGCATTTTCACATTGGAAACTTTTAAGTTCCATTTTTTTGAGAGGAAAAAGGTTTATATTTAAATTTTTATATTGCTAAAAATATTAACGTATATAGTCCTGATCTTTTTAAAAAACTTTTTGAAAATATTTACCTAAGTTCCTGTAATCATTATTATTTTAGACAAGCTTTAAAATTTGAAATTTTAAAAATTATAATTTCAGTTAAATTAGAAATGAATTACTTTTGGAATTTGGTAGGTTACAAGATGTGCCCCTTTGTTAAAATACACTTTGGCTTAATTTGCAGATTAGATAAAACAGTTGGATGTTTTTTGTGTATTCAAGAATGCATTAAGCTCTTTTAATAGTGAAAATTGAACTACAGCCACAATGAGTATTTTATTAATCTTGTACTTGTTCAGTATCTTGCATAGATTTTTATTATAATTGTCCCAAGTTAAGCAGTTTGTGGGCAATATTGTGTAAAGTGTGTTTGCATTTGTGCATTTAAATTATTTGTGTAAGTAGGGCTTTGAGTGACAATTTTGGTAAAGAGAAGCTATATTTAAATATTCAAACAATTATATATTTCCATGTAAAATTAATGTGAAGACTGATGTATTTTTTATAATGCAATTTAAAGAGTAAATTTGTTTTCAAAGTTATCCAGAAAAAAATTTATCAAATATTGAAATTTGCCTCTACTTTCTCATGTTAGGAACTTTTTCTGAGAGTACTTAAGGAAAGATGAAAACAGAAGTTTGTTTTATAAATGGTCTTAGAGGTAATAAATGAGAATGTAAATGTTGGCATTGTTGGTGAGACAATATTGTTTAACCAAAGATACACAGGTTATGTTCAGTGGAGTAGTTATTTCAAAAGATTAAAATCAAGCAAGTATTTGTCTGGTGGAGCGGTTGGTGGGTTAGCAACTTTTCACTTTGTATACCTGCATTTGAAAAGTCAATGAACAGGATTGAGTTCAGGAGGCAGTATCTACATCATTATTTGACACCTGTTGGGAAGAGAACTTTGATTTTTTCCAATACTATAATATATGTTATGAAGGACAAGGAAACATGGAAGACTATTTGTAAGTTAATAAGGTAGGTGCCTTTGGCCTCAGTAGTAGTGACTTTTGGAGTTTTTTGGTCCCAGGATTATACTAAGATGAACACAACAGCCTACTCTATAATAAAAAATTACTAAAGTATAAAATGGAAATTCATTCTTCATAAAGGACCCTTATATATAGAAAATGTGGAAAATACTGAAAACTCATGTAATTATACAGAGTTACACATCAAAATGTCATTTTTCAGATATGAGAGGCTGAGGAAGAATCTCAACATTTTCTTATACTTTATGTGGGCCCTAAATGTTAGGGAAGTAATACATTTAGTATGATTCCTTTGTTCTTACCATTGCAAACATTCTCCCAATGTATTTTGAACTATATACGTTGATTAAGGGATAGGTCTAGGTTGAACTGTAGTTTGTTGCTGTATCTTTAAACACATACAAATTTCCTTTCCCTCTATGTTTATAATTTATTACATGCATGTTATGTTTTTACATGCATTTTATTTTGAGTTTTTAAGCTGGATGTGTGTGTTTATGTCTTGAGCCCATATTAAGTGCCAAGCATTGTTCTAAGCTTTTAACCTGAATTAACTGATTTAATCTTCAGAGAGCCCTTATGAATTAGGTACTGTAATTGTTACTAAATAGCAAATGAGGAAGTTGAAGCCTCAGAGCCTCAATTTGGGGATTTCAAATGAGTTGCTATTTACTATTGTCAAACTGGGATTACTATTAATTCTCATTCCGATCCCCATTCACAGTCCCAGGCACCGTTATCTTCTGTCTTTACAGTTTAGCCTTTTCTGGACAGTTCATGTCAATGATATCATGCAGTATGTGCATTTTGTGCCTGTCTGCTTTCATTTACCATAATGTTTTTGAGGGTCTTTCACGTTATATAGCATATGTCAATATTTTGTTTTTTTATTGTTGAGTAGTATTTAAGATTAGTTTTTACTAAAGCTGGTAACAGTGCGGGTCTTCTGATAACAAAACGATAGAGGCTATTGGGCTTGAGCAAGCTAGCTGTTCATTTATACCTCTCATACCCGTTATCCTTGATTACTACCCCAAGTTCAAGACCAACTGGTGATCTGCCTTTTTGAGTGCTCTTATTTAATACTTGAATGCTTGCTTGATGCTTCCTCTGTCTTTGACCCTATTCTCTTTACTTTCTACCTTGGCATTCTTTTTTATTGTGCTTTGTGAATTCTTATTTTCAGTGTCAACACATTACTTTGTGTTCTCAGTCTTCACAATGGGTAGCTTGCAGTTGACCGAAGAATCACATCCAAGTTGTCCTTTATCTTAATCTACATGTGCTATAGAGCCATGAAGTATTGATGGCACTTGTCATGGTGGACATTCTTAAAATTACTACATAACCACCATCATATCAAAATTGTTGATATAATTAACATTGATAAGCTATGATCTTCTATATATCTTATTCAGATTGTATAGATTGTTCTAAAATGTCCTCTATAGGTCCAAGGATTTGATCCAGCCTCACACACTGTTAGACTTTAGTTTCAGTGTGGAGCAGTTTCTCAGCCTTTGTATTTAATAACTTGACATTTTGAAGTGTACAAACCAGTTGCTTTGTGAATTATCCTGCAATTTGGATTTGTCTGATGTTTCTTTATAATTAATGCTTTTTGTGTGTGTTGGGGGGGGCAGTAATTTTGTGGACTTCTCAGTGTATCATAACAGCGACCATGTGATGTCTGTTTGAATAAAAGTGGTGATTAAAGATATTCTGTCTTTGTCTTTATCTCAGAAGATGAATGTTTAATAATCTGAAATGGGGGGGGGCTGTTCTCATAGAAGGTGAATTAACAAATAATTACATTTTCTTCACAACTGAATTTTGAGGCAATTATACCATCTAACTTATAGATCAGACAGAGGCTTATTCATATATTTAACAAATATTACTTATATCCCTACTATGCGCCTGGCACTCTGGGAATGCCAAGGCCCAGGCACCTACCAAACTGATCTCTTGCTTCCTTTTATCAACTGATAAGAGTGAAAGAATTTCATTAGTGGTAAGTCAGTGGACTTGCAACATAATTCCTATGCTTTCAAAAGATCACAAATGAACCTATATTCATAACAGGATACTGCTACTGGACACTGAAGTAGTGCATTCTTCAATGCACTGGGACCCATTTCAAGGCATCTCTCATCATTATCTGAAAAAATTATTTTCCTGTTTTTGCACTATTAAGAATAGTCTGTGCTCTGCTGGTTTGATGCACCAAGATTTAGTGTTATGTAAACTTAGTTTTCCATCTTAATCACAACACAAAAATGACTTCCTAAGGACAATTTGGTATATTCATCAGATGCTTAGTTTTTAATTTTTTCATTAATAAGAGAGAGAGGGAGGAAGGAAGGGGGAAGGGAGAGAGCGAGAAGCCTCAACTCACTGTTTCACTCAGTTGTTCCATTTAGTTGTGTACTCATTGATTGCTTCTCAAATGTGCCCTGACCAGGGGTTGAAACTACACCTGCACTGGGTTGGTGCTCCATCCACTGAGTCACCTGACCAGGGACAGATGTTTAGTGGTTTGTTTGTTTTTTATAAATAAATTTTTATTTTAATGGGGTGACATCAATAAATCAGGGTACATATATTCAAAGAAAACATGCCCAGGTTATCTTGTCATTCAATTCTGTTGCATACCCATCACCCAAAGAGAGATTGTCCTCTGTCACCTTCTATCTAGTTTTCTTTGTGCCCTTCCCCTTCCCTCTCTCCCTCCTTCCCTCCCCCCCCCCCCCGTAACCACTTCACTCTTGTCCATGTCTCTTAGTCTTGTTTTTATGTCCCACCAATGTATGGAATCCTGCAGTTCTTGTTTTTTTTTTTTTTATTTACTTATTTCACTCCATATAATGTTATCAAGATCCCACCATTTTGTTGTAAGTGATCTGATGTCATCATTTCTTATGGCTGAATAGTATACCATGGTGTATATGTGCCACATATTCTTTATCCAGTCTTTTTTTTTTTTTTTTTTGCAGTGATTAAAGCCTTTAAGCAAACTCTTGGCCAATACAGCAAAAATACATAAAAGAGTAGTGTCCTTAACATGTTCACCAAGTCCAAGTTGGCCTCAACACCATGCCAAATCCCTGAAAAATGCAACCCAACCCCAGTTCAGTCTGTTAGGAGTTGTCACAAAGAGCAGGAGTCCAGGAAAAGTCCACATCTAGGAAAAGTCCGCATGGCACTGGAATTATTGTCACAATTCTATACTTTGCGGCTCACGTCCAAGTCCCAATGACCGCTGCTTCTAGCTGGTAATGATTCAGGTAGATTGAAAAAGCCATCTGCAGTATGGGTGGATATGGAGCTTCTGTTCTCTGCCTGGAGAGATGAGACCAGGTTGCTTTTCCCTGGAGCTCTGTGACTGTGGCTTGGTAAACAGAACCTTGGGATACACTAAGCTGGGTGGGGCAAAGGTAGATTCATAATAGAAGTTGGCAAAAGAGGGAAAGAGAGCTCTAAATTAGGAGTAGGTCCCAGCCTGAAATATGAGTGGGACATTGAGGTAGGAGGAATAAAGGAAACACTATATATTAAACAAAGCAGCAGAAAATAGGACTATCAACACCCACAACAGAGATCTTCAAGGGAAGAATAAAAAATCTGACTATTCAGGCAAGACATAGTTAAGTGGCCCTTGTGCAAATGAGATCAGTTTACCTGTTTCTTGGAAGAAATACCCTAGGCTCGTCCATAGTGTCATAGATGGGGCTGATGGCCCTGGGCACCTTCAGCCTTCCATGGCAAACCCCAGCATTCTGGGCAAGGTTAGGTCATAGGTGGCTGGAGCAGGGCTGGAAGAGACTGAACCCTCCCTTAGAGGAGCGAGGGGGAAGCCTACCTTCCAGTGTCCCTGTTTCCTCACAGCAGAGGCATGTAAGTCTGGCAGGCTTTAGCTCAATGACCTTCCTTTCCACTATTGAAGCAGGACCCAGATGGCATCCTATGAGACCCCTTTGGGTCGTTGGAGCCTTTAAGGGCGTATCCTAAAAGCTGGTAGTTCCCCTGATCTCTGTCGGGCTTTTTCTGCCTCTTGGTATAAAAGCCATGCTCAGAAGGTCTCGCTGAGGGGTTTGAGGATCCCATCCACCTATATAAATCTTTTCCATATATCTGGAGCTATTTAGAAATTGACCTTAAAATATTTGCTGGGTACACTTTAATAATACCTTAACTTTAAAGATTGTAAGAATGACAAAATACAGTAAATGCTTTTGCTCCATATTCAGGAGCATTTTCAGTTTTACCAGTTTAGGAAATCCAATAATAGAACAATGCATACAGACAATGAGCTATAACTTGCTTAGCAGCCTTTCCTGTTCTGACAGAGGTAACTATAAATCCAGAATATGTATCCACTGTAACGTGAACATAAGACTGTTTGCCAAATGAAGGTATATGAGTAACATCCATTTGCCAAAGTTGTCCTGGTAGGGGTCCTTGAGGGTTAACTCCAAATGAAGGGGCAGATTGTAGTATAAGACCCCTTGGACAGGATTTCCCAATCTGCCATGCTGCTTCCCGAGAAAGTTGAAACTGTTTACACAGGGCTGCAGTGTTCTGGCGATGAATAGTATGAGACTGAATTGCTCAATCTGTCATGGTTGCTCCAAATAATTTTCTTTTGGGTAGCTTGATCAGCAAGGGCATTCCTAGGCCCTGGCCAGTTGGCTCAGTGGTAGAGCATTGGCCTGGCATGCAGGATTCCCAGGTTCGATTCTCAGCCAAAGCACACAGAAGAAGCACCCATCTGCCTCTCCACCCCTCCCCCTCTCCTTCCTCTCTGTCTCTCTCTTCCCCTCCCGCAGCCAAGGCTCCACCGGAGCAAAACCATCCCGGGTGCTAAGGATGGCCCCATGGCCTCTGCCTCAGGTGCTAGAATGGCTCTGGTTGCAACAGAGCAACACACCAGGTGGGCTGAGCATCTACTACTCCTGGTAGGCGTGCCAGGTGGATCCTGGTCAGTTGCATGCGGGAGTTTGTCCCCATTTCCAACTTCAGAAAAATACAAAAAAAAAAAAGAAAGAAAAATAAATAAATAAAAGGGCATTCCATTGTGCTAAAGCTCCAGGGAGCATGGAGTGAGTTTGAGTATGTCCTATGAAACATGGAGCTCTATGTTCACATACAAGTCTTTGAAGAAAGAGAAACTGCTGAAATAGTTCATCAGCATTTGTCCCTATGACAGCAGTCTTTATAGTGGAAACACCATAAGTAAATATTTGCTGTCTGTATGTAGATTAAAGGAGGAATATGGCAAATGCTGAAAAGCCATGATCATGGCATATAATTCTAGACTTGGATTTTAAGTTGACAGTTTCACTATAAAGTTGTCCATTGATTTGCAAGAACGATTTGCCATTTAGTGGAAGTTTCCCAGAGCCATTGTTGTTGATCCTTTGAAAAAAGGAACAACAATAATTTTGAGGCTCAAAACCTATAAGCTGTAAGGGTCACCTATGCCCCTTGATAATCCAGGAGGCAACAAGATCAAAATATGGAAGTGTATTCCATGGGCTATTAAATGGTTCAATGTGCCCAAGCTGTAGCTGCTCTTGTACCAATTGAGCAGCTGCCCTAAGTTTCTCTTGAAAAGGGGCCATTGGTTTACCCATACAGGATTATCTGATTTCCAAGTAATTGGGTCTGCACAATGCATTACTGAGGTAGCAGGAGCTACCAAGGCCTCTATGCTAAATTTTGATATCCTAATCCACACCTTCTGGTATTGGGTGCCACTTCTAATGGGGGTGAGAATTCCTCGCTGTTCTTTCTCTAGTCCCTTGGTGGGCAAAAATTCGCAATCAAGCATCTGAGTACTGACTAAAACATTAGGACTGACAAGCAACGCTCCCATATTTTTCAAAACGTCTCTACCCCACAAATTAACTGGTCATCCAGGGAGCATATAAGGCTTAAAAAATCCAGAATGACCTTCTTAATCTTCCCAATGTAGAAAACTAGAACTTTGTTGAGGGGCTTTACTCTGCTCTATACCTTGTAATTCTGTGGCTGCTGCATGAGTGGGCCAGGAAGGAGGCCAATGTAGCTTAGCAATAACAGATACATCAGCTCCAGTCAGATGTTTAGTTTTTGAGTGGAGATAATTGTCAGCTCTTTTGAACTAAAAAAAAAATAGGGGGTTTATTTTTTGTTTAAAGAGTTATTATTAGTTACAGATAATGAAATAAGGGATATTTATCATCCATTGAGCTGAAACTTTTCCTAGGTGAGTGACTACTTGAATCACAGTTCTGACATGATTATTTCATTGCCGATGGTAGCTTCTTACTACAGTTTTACACAGTGCCTTCTTTCATCAAAGACCTATTTAGTTGAGTACTTGAGGTAGCACTGATATCTTTATTCATAGAATCAGAGAAACCATTTGACCCTCATAACTAATAATTTTTAGGTTTTTATACCAGGTGTACTACTTAACACATCTATAGCTCAGAGAACTACAAAGTTCCTCTTCTTTCTGTTCCTACATAGAATCTCAAGTTTAACAAAAGTATAACATGACAGTGTTGGACAGTTCTTTGAGAAACAAATCATAGTAACCCCAAATTGCCCAATGTAATCAGTAGCAACTGCCAGGTAGCAGTTGGAACCAGGACATTTCTTCAGCTGAACTGGATTATTATGTGAGATGGCAAAACATGAAGATAAGTCCTAAGTGGCAGAATAAAAACAAAAATATTAGCATTACTTATAATCAAGTGGACCCTTCAAAAGGTGATGACAGCTGGGCCATTTTTAATATGTTTGGATCACTAGGTTAAATTACTCAGTATTTCAATTTTTTAATGTAACACTTTTATTAAAATAAAATTCACAGGCCATAGTATCCACCCATTTGAAGAGTACAATTCACTGGGTTTTAGTATATTCAGAGTTGTGCAACCATTACCATCAGTTTCAGAACAATTTCAACAAATGAAACCCCATGCACTCAGCAGTCAATACACAGTTAAGATCATTTGATTTATTTGAAACCAAAAAGAAACCTGTACCCATTAGCAGCTGTCCTTCCCACCTCCTCCCCTCTACCCTCTTTCCCAACCTCCCTCCTTCCCAGACTATGGTGGTCACATGGTCACAAATCTACTAAATAGATTTGCCTGTTCTGCCCATTTTATAAAAAAATAGAATCAAACAACGTGTAGCCTTTTGTGACTGGCTTCTTTCACTTAATATTATGTTATTTAGGTTCACCTACATTGTAGCATGTATCAGTACTTTATTACCTTAATTGCCAAGTAACATTTCATTGAATGGATATATCACATTTTACTTATCTGTTCATTGGTTGATGAGGCTCAGCCCAGACATTTTTTTTTTTCCAGCCCTGATTCTTTTTTTTATTTTTTTGTATTTTTCTGAAGCTGGAAACGGGGAGAGACAGTCAGACAGACTCCCGCATGTGCCCGACTGGGATCCACCTGGCACGCCCACCAGGGGGCGATGCTCTGCCCCTCCAGGGCGTTGCTCTGTTGTGACCAGAGCCACTCTAGCGCCTGGGGCAGAGGCCAAAGAGCCATCCCCAGCGCCCGGGCCATCTTTGCTCCAATGGAGCCTCGGCTGCGGGAGGGGAAGAGAGAGACAGAGAGGAAGGAGAGGGGGAAGGGTGGAGAAGCAGATGGGTGCTTCTCCTGTGTGCCCTGGCCGGGAATTGAACCCGGGACTTCTGCACACCAGGCCGACGCTCTACCACTGAGCTAACCGGCCAGGGCCTCCAGCCCTGATTCTTAATGATTGTTCTGGTGTCATCTCCTCCAGGTTATCTTTCCTGGTTTACACAGAACTGTGGACATTTCTTACCTCTGTCTATCACTTGAGTATAACACTGAGAGGGAAGGGATGTGCTTTTTATTTCTCATCCCTGAAACTTAGCAACTGGCCTACCTTGGTGTTGCCCATCTTCAGCTGTCCCTTCTGGATGTCCCCTTCTGCACATGTGCACATCATCTATCTTCTCGTTTATGCTGAGAGATTTATAAAATAAAGCAAAAAGCAAGAATATTTAGTAAACATTATGTTGTTTCCATCCAGATTGCTAACATAATGTTATATTTCCTGTAACTTCTCTTTTTTATAAAAAAGGAATTAAACATTTTAATAATTAATGTTCCCTGTGATCATCAATCTGCCATATCCCTCCTTCCTCCTCTTCCCTTTTTTGAGGGAGAATTTTTTATTTAAGAAAAAGTGGTGAGAATGTGCCATGTGATTATTTTTAAGCAACCACCTCTGAAGCCTCTAGCGGACCCAGGGATGGGTCCCACAGGGCGCTTTCTATGCTTCAGACAAACATTCCTAGATTGGAGATAATTTCTTCCAAATAGAAAATGTATAAAGTTTTTGCTGAATTAAAGATGCTGATGAGAATTATTTTAAAGACAAATGGCCACTTTATTTAAGTGTTAATCAAGGACAACTAGCTTATCAGATTATGTTGATTTTACTGTTTCCAAATGATGTGGCTTAAGTTACATAAATTTAAATTCTCTGGAATAGGCATATTCTTTTTTTTTTTCCTTATCTATCTTCTTTTCAATCATGAAACCGCTAATTTTACTTGCCAAATGTGAGACAATGGGCAAAACTTCCTTCTAGTTAGGTATACGATGGCAACGCAATGGGTTTTTTAAAAAATATAACAGGATAAGTATTTAAAGTACTTTTAGTGCAGATTCAATGAATTAAAAGCACTGTATGAATGATCCTCAATCCTGATATCCTTCCTCAACCCCTGTCCAATGGAAAAACTTCTGATTACATTTTCAGTATGTGACCTATCCTTCTCTTGGACCTAGAGAAGTTTAAATTATATAGTACTTAGCCCTGGCCGGTTGGCTCAGTGGTAGAGCATCGGCCTGGAGTGCAGAAGTCCCGGGTTCGATTCCCGGCCAGGGCACACAGGAGAAGCGCTCATCTGCTTCTCCACCCCTCCCCCTCTCCTTCCTCTCTGTCTCTCTCTTCCCCTCCCGCAGCCGAGGCTCCATTGGAGCAAAGATGGCCCGGGCTCTGGGGATGGCTCCTTGGCCTCTGCCCCAGGCGCTGGAGTGGCTCTGGTCACGACAGAGCGTCGCCCCCTGGTGGGCAGAGTGTCGCCCCTGGTGGGCGTGCCGGGTGGATCCCGGTCGGGCGCATGCGGGAGTCTGTCTGACTGTCTATCCCCGTTTCTAGCTTCAGAAAAATACAAAAAAAAATTATATAGTACTTAGGGCTTAGCATTTATGCCACAGTAATTTTCTTTGCCTTTTAAAACATCATAAAACCACGTAAAAATCATTCAAACATTTGCTTGAGATGTAAGCACATGGTGTTAGGTGGAGACACTGAGAGCTCATTTTGAGTAAAGGAAGAAGGCCCATCTCATCAGCAGAGTCCATTCTGGCTGTGGATTGCCCCAACCTCTGAATGAAGATGAAGACCCTGCATTTGGGTCAGGGTGACTAGCACAGTAGGGTTGGCATCATTATCACTGTCTCCCCACTTCCTTCTTGGCCACCATATCCTAATACAATGTTGTATTAAATATTTACTTACAATTTCTCCAATATTGATCATCTCTGCTGCTGTGACTAATAGCCTAGTCTAGACCTTCATCATTTCATGCTTAATTTATTCTAAAAGAAGCGGGGGGGGGGGCTCCTGGAATAATGGAATGAAGACCTCTGTAAATTCCTTCATAAAAACACAGGCAAAAATCGTCACAATCAACATTTTCAGACTGGAAATTAACCATACGCTTGTGATAATATGAGAAATATTTATTCACGAAAAACTACGGAGTCTCAGAACAGTGGACCTTATGGCATTTTAACGTGTCCTGCTCCCATTACCCTCTGCCCAGAAGCCTCGCAGCTGCTAGAAGGGGCAGCTTGTGTATGAAGCTCCTTAGAAAGACCTATCTACATAACGTTGACACTACTTGCCATTTCTCACAGCTCTTGGGAAAAGCTCAATGAGGGAGATGTTAATTTTGTTCCGACTTTGAGTTTAATCTATGGAAAAGCCCCATCCTCTGGGAATTTGCTGAAAACAATCAGTGGCAGTTGTTTAACATCACAGCTACGGTATCAGTTGGGAGAAACAGAAGCCTGGCCAAAACATAAAAAGCATATCTGAAGAATAGAATATCCACAGGGGGATTGGAAATGCTCTGATATCGTCCTGGGGATTTAAAAGGCTCTACAAATGGGTAAGGTAGTGTGTGTTGCTGGGAAAACTCGATAGGACCCCAGTATTTCACTTTTGGCTGAAGAGAGGTTCTGTACATGCAGGAAGTGACGGCTAAGGCAGAGCTGTAAACTGTGTGTGTCAAGGTCATGCCCTAATGTACCTAACGTACACTCAGAGTTTCTCTGCAAAGAATAGAATCTTTATTAGTTCAAGGCATTTAAGAAAATCTCTACCCAATCATTAGCTGATCACTAAGCTATTTGATCAGAAAATTCAGTGGCTGTATACTACAGAGAATAAAGAATTTATAGAAATTGTTCAGGAAGTTCACTAAAGTAACAAATAGCAGCAACAACAACAATGAAACAGCAATAACAACAGACCCTGTAGGTGAGGAAATCTGACTTCCAGAGTTGTCTTATTATATTATATGTATAATGTCCCATTTCCACTGAAAAATTTACAAATATTTTCAAAGAAATAGAAAAGTATGGTTGATAAGAAAAACCAGGCTGTAGAAACTGTCCCTGAGGGATCCAAATGTTGCACTACTAGACAAAAGCTTTAAATCAGTCCTAAGAATAATACAGATATATAATTTATGACTTAAATATCAAAAGAAATACTTATAAATATTAATTTTGGAAATATATAAATATGGCCCTGGCCAGTTGGCTCAGTGGTAGAGTGTCAGCCCGGTGTGTGGATGTCCCAGCTTCAATTTCCGGTCAGGGCACACAGAAGTGCCCACTGCGTCTCCAACCCTCCCCCTCTCGCTCTCTCTCTCACTCTCTCTCCTGCAGCCATGGTTCAGTTGGAGCAAAGTTGGCCCCAGATGCTGAGGATGTTTCCATGGCCTTTGCCTCATGAGCTAAGAAGAACTCAGAATGAAGCAATGCCCCAGATGGACAAAGCATCATCCCCTAGTGGGCTTGCTAGGTGGATCCTGTTTAGGGTGCAGGCAGGAGTCTGTCTCTGCTTTCCCTTCTCTCACTTAAAAAAAAGAAAAAAAGGCACTGGCCGGTTGGCTCAGTGGTAGAGCATTGGCCTGGCGTGCAGGAGTCCTGGGTTCGATTTCCAGCCAGGGCACACAGGAGAGGCGCCCATCTACTTCTCTACCCTTCATCCTCTCCTTCCTCTCTGTCTCTCTCTTCCCTTCCCGCAGCCAAGGCTCCACTGGAGCAAAGTTTGCCTGGGTGCTGTGAATGGTGGATAGCTCTGTGGCCTCTGCCTCAGGCGCTAAAATGGCTCTGATTGCGGCAGAGCGACACCCCAAGGTGGGCAGAGCATCGCTCCCTAGTGGGCGTGCCGGGTGGATCCCAGTCGGGCACATGCGGGAGTCTGTCTGACTGCCTCCCCATTTCCAGCTTTGGAAAAATACAAAAAAAAAAAAAGAAAAATATAAATATAAAGAACTAAAGGAAACTATGTCTAAAGAATTAAAGTATGAGAACAATGTTTTACCAACTAAACAATACCAATAAAAAGAAATTGCAAAAAAGAACCAAATAGAAATTATGGAGTTGAAAAGATTTTCATATATTTTCCTACTAAAACTTATACATCTTGTTCTCTTTTTAGGTTATTGAGTCTCCTTGAGATGTAATAGTTACTTTATACATTACATTTTTGTTCCCTTCAATCTGTCTAGTATAATACTTGATTCTTCTGCTTAGCATTTAACATACATAATTTGTGAATATATATTTATTGTGTGTCTATCTTTTCCAATAGCTTGGAGATTTCATGAGAATGGGGCTTTGTCTACTTTACTCACCAGTATCTATCCAGTACCTGACTTATTATCTAATTGACAGTAAATTTTCAAAAAGTATATGTTGAATAAATAAATTAAAAACAAATTAGTGAGTGAAAGGAACTATCACTATGTACTACATGTCATGCACTATGCTAGATTTATTTATATAATCTAACTTAAGTCTTCACAACCACTCTAAGATGGGTCTCATTAGCCCCATAATTTAGTCCAGGGGTAGTCAACCTTTTTATACCTACTGTTGCATCCACTAAGCATGAGAACAAATGTCGGAGACTTTCAGGGGTTAGATCTTACCTTATTGGCCAAGTTTAACCTGTGCAGGGACGAACTCTCAAGGTGTTCGGAGACACTGTACCCACAGGGGGCTACAAACAAGGGTCATGCCTGGTGCTTACAACTAGGTCCTTATATATCCTAAGTGAGCAAGCATTACACAGAAGCAGATGTGGCAGTTCGCTATTTGCTAGGGTGGTCGCGCTCAACATAGCAACAGGGGAAGAAGGGTTTAGCTTAGTGGTGAATTTCAAACATAAACTTCTGATAAGGGTCTCTAACCAATAGAATGTAGGATGTTTGCCCAGCTTTGTGCTGTTCTCTTTGTTCTCGGCCTCACAGGGACCCTATCAGCACTTCCCTGTTCCTGCTCCTTCAAGGGTTAGACTCTGGCAGCCACAGCACACCTCCCCGAACCTAACATTCCCCCATCTCTTTTGGGCATAAATCAAACCCTTGATTCTTCATCAGTGGGAAGAATGGTATAAGGTTGGGACAGAACCATTAACTTCACTACATCTATTCTTTCTTTAACGAAGGCAAGGAGCTTGTTAAGGATTATTGGTCCAAAGGCAAGAGCTAATAAGAATAATAGGAGGGGTCCGGCAACTGTGGATATGAGGGTAGTTAACCAAGGAGAGGTTTTAAACATGGAGGCATACCAGCTAGGGCTTTCTTCTTCTAGGTCCCTGTTCCTTAATCTGTTTGTAAGTGTCTTGATATTCTCTCTAATTACTCCAGAGTGGTTAGCGTAAAAACAACATTCTTCTCTTAAAGCAGCACACAATCCTCCCTGCTTAAGGAGGAGGAGATCTAGCCCTCTCCTATTCTGAAGGGCTACCTCAGCGAGGGAGTCTATTTGCTTCTCGAGGTATATTACCTGTTCCTGGAGAAGCGCAATATCTTTAGAGAAGGTCTTGGATAACTGTCTGAGGTGAGTTCTCCCTGATTGAAGGATGCTGTCCCTACTGCGGCTGACCCTACAATTCCTATGGTAGCTATGATAGGGATAAGGAGTGGAGCTCGTTTTGCCCGCCTAGGGGGAGCAATGAGGAATTCGGGGTCTCCCCCATACAGATATACCTGTGGAATAATATAAGCACTTACACAAAGCTCAGGATGTGTGGGGACTATACACTTGAAGATACCTTGAGTGCACATAAACCATAGTCCTTCAGAAGCCTTTGTTACTTTTGGGCCCTCTAAGGTGGCAGGCAGGGTTTCTTGGTTAAGACAATAGTCACTATAATTGGAGTTACTTAAGGTGAAATTTGCCAGAAGGTAGCAGGTCCCCCTCCCATGGAACTCTGCTAAAGTGAGAGATCCTTCAGAGAAACAATCTTTTATCTGATCCTGGTTTCGGTCCCTTGCAAGGGTTACTGTAGTGGGAGCCAGTTCCTCTTCTCTCGAGGTGTTAGCCCCTAGCCCTACATAGAAAGGGGGTCTGGGACTAAGGCATAGCCAACAGGACTCTGTAATTCCAGGCTGCGTACTGTTAAAGAAAGGAAATACCTTGTCCAATAAATCTAGGGCATACATCTCTTGGTGGTGTGGTCTTTCTAGTAACGGGCTGGGAGTGTAAAAAGGGAACTTATGGTCCTGCTCTCCTGGCTCGACTGGGGAAGAGTCTGCAGTAGGAGTCGTGGCAGCTCCGCTCTGGTCTGGGCCTGCCTTACTGTCTGGGAGCTCAGGTGCTGCCGGGAGGCTGACAGGGGGCCTAGGTGGCCTGAGTGGCAGCCCGTTCCCTACTCCTCGAAGGAAAGGTCTGTTCTTTGTAGGAAGTTTTCTGATGGTGAAAAAGGTACCAGGATCATGTCCAGTTACATACAGTCTTAGGCCCCATGTTTTTCCTGAATTCCAACTTGGGTCTTTAGGCTTCTTAATAGTAATGATAGTAGGGTTACAATTATCTTTAACACAGTCATCGTCCCAACCATCATTGGGCCTTCTTCCCCCTAATCTAGTTCCTAATCGAAAGAGACTTATGTTTGGGTCTGGTTTAGGTGGACTCCATTTAAATTCACTGACGAGTGTCTCACAACCCCACTTTTTACAAAAATAATCTGAGTGAGACCCGCAAATGCAGCACTGTCCGGAAGGGGGTTCAGGGCAAGCTTAGTGAGGGGTATACCATAAAGCCCTATTATGATAATGAGGGTCACATAATTCTTGGTTATCAAAGTGTTCTGCTCCTAATGGATGCCTATCCCCATCCCCAACATACCTCCATGCTGCTGGTGAGTCACAAAATTTATCCTCAAAAAACTTCGACAAGTCAGCTTAGAGGGTAACGGGGTTGCTACTATCCCAGCTGTTATTCTGTGCTATAACTGTGCCATCTGCTGTCCTGATTAAAACCCATTCCTGCAACTCCAGTCCCTTGCTGGGTAGACAATAAAAAGTTATCAGTCCTAAGTGGAGGAGAAGGTGAGCTTTAGAGGCTCTCCAGGGGTCCGCTTGACTTGCCATCTCCGAGGTCCTTCGTCGGGTGGTTGGGCCGGCTTCATGTGGGAGAGGTGGATCCAGTAGGGCTTCTCAGCTACATTAACAGCTGTAGGGGTGCTCAGGAGTACCTGAAACGGTCCATTCCATCGCGGCTCAAGGTTGCCCCATCTGTGGTTGAGAATCCATACCCACTGTCCAGGCTCTGGTGACTCCGGCAGTCTGGGATTGTATTTTCCTTCCGAGCTGGCTGATCTCTGGAGGGTTCGCACTTCACCCCTGATGTGCTGCAGAGCCTGCGAGGACTTGAGGAAGTTATGGTTAGAAACTTCTAATTCCTCTCTGGTTAATTGAGGCACAAGGGGTACGGGCTGTCCAAACAGGATTTCATAAGGGGCCCACTTCTTAAGATAAGGGGTACATCTAGTTCTAAAGAGGGCGAAAGGGAGTAGCTCAACCCACTTTTCGCCGGTCTCCTCCTTCAGTTTAATTATAGTCTCTTTTAGAGTCCTGTTCATTCTTTCTACCTCTCCTGAACTTTGGGGCCTATAAATGCAATGCAATTTCCAATTGATACCTAGCTTAGTAGCTAGTTCTTGAGATATCCTAGAGATGAATGCAGGTCCATTGTCTGATCCCAGGGCTAGGGGAATGCCATATCTAGGTATGATCTCCCTTAATAAAACTTTACAAACTGTGGAAGCAGCCTCTCCTCTCATGGGGAATGCTTCCACCCATCCTGAGAAGGTGTCTACTAATACTAATAGATACTTATAACCTAACTTCCCAGGGGTCATCTCTGTGAAATCTACTTCCCATAACTCTCCAGGAGCTTTCCCCCGATACCTCACAAAGGGAGGCAATTTCTTATTCTGGGCATTTACCCTGGCACAGATGCTGCATCTAGAGACAACAGAGTGAACAATATCCCTGATGTTGGGCCTGGAATAATATTTCTTGACAAGTTGTTCTAGCTTATTCTGCCCTAGGTGAGTGCTAGTATGAATCTCTCACTATTTCCATTACTATTCCCTGGGGTAAATAGAGCCAGGAGTCAGGAAGTTCTATCCATCCCTGCTGATTTTTCTTCCCCTTTAACTGTATCCCTTCCTTCTCTTCTTCTGGGGAGTATCTAGGATCCGGAGGTAGCGTTGGCTTAGGCAGCAATGGCAGAAGGCTTTCTTGTGGCCTAGTGGCTGCTCCTCTTGCAGCTGAGTCTGCTAGGTTGTTACCTTTATAAAAGGAGAATTCCCCTTCTGGTGTCTTTTGCAGTGGATAATGGCAACTTTGGTAGGTAGCCAAATGGCGTCGAGGAGGGCAAGAATTTCACTGCGGTTCTTAATGTCCTTCCCCCCTGCCGTCAGGAGGCCTCTCTTTTTATATATGGTTCTGTGAACATGGGCGGTGGCAAATGCATAACAGCTGTCAGTATAGATGTTGGCAACTTTTCCCTCCGCTATCTGTAAGGGATAGTCCTATTAGCTCTGCACTCTGTGCAGATGTCCCTGCGGGCAGAGCTTTCTGCCATAGGACCTCATCTCCCATGGTTATGGCTGCCCCTGCATACCGTTGTCCATCCTTGACAAACTACTCCCATCAGTAAAGAGAGTCTGCCTTTTCGTAGGCCTGATCCCTTAAGTCCGGGCGGGAGCCAGTCACCGTGTCAAGGATTTGCTTGCAACTGTGATTCACTGTGGACTCCGGTATTGGCAACAGGGTCGCTGGGTTCAGGGTGGTTGTTTTGAGGAACTGAACAGACGGAGGGTTCAACAACTGAGCCTGATATTGTGTCAGCCTTGCATTGGATAGCCACCTGTCAGGAGGTGCTCATAGCACTTGCTCTATGTAATGTTCCCCAATTACTTGGATGTCCTGTCCCAAAGTCAACTTACTAGCCTCCTTGACTAGTATTGAGGTGGCAGCAAGTGCCCTCAGACATGGTGGCCATCCCGAGGCTACAGGGTCAAGTTTCTTGGACAGGTAGGCGACGGGTCTCTTCCACGGCCCGAGCTCCTGGTTCAGTATGCCTAGAGCTACCCCTCCCTTTTCTGTTATAAATAGCTGAAAGGGTTTGGCCATATCCGGCAGGGCCAAAGCTGGGGCAGTCACTAGGGCCTCCTTAAGCGCTTGGAACGCTTGCTTTTCCTTATCTGTCCATATGAATTGTTCTTCCTTTCCCCTGGTTAGTTCATGTAGGGGTTTAGCTAGTTCTGCAAAGCCTAATATCCACAGTCGGCAGTATCCTACTGCACCCAGGAATTCTCGTACCTGCCTCTTGTTAGTAGGCTCGGGGATCTGCAAGACTGTCTGGATTCGCTGGTTGGACAATGTCCTTTGCCCTCCCTGTAAGTTATACCCCAAATAACTTACAGTTTGCGTCACAATCTGGGCCTTCTTGGTGGAGACTCGATACCCCATTTGCCCGAGATCTTATAGCAGGTCCGAGGTAGCTTCCTCACACTCTCCTTCATCCTTGGCAGCTATGAGGATGTCATCCACATACTGGAGCAGTACGATCGACGGATGAGAGGCGCGAAAAGCCTGCAGATCTTTACTGAGGGCCTCATTAAAAATGGTGGGGGAATTCTTAAACCCTTGTGGTAGTCTGGTCCAAGTGAACTGCCACACCAGTCCATTTTCTGGGTCATTCCATTCAAAGGCAAAGATCTCTTGGCTCTGAGGCACCAGGGGAATACAAAAGAAGACATCCTTCAAATCCAGGACCAAATAATAGGTATGGGTTGGGGGCAATGAGCTCAGTAAGGTATACGGGTTGGGCACCGTGGGATGGATAGTCTCTACCCATGCATTTACCTCCCACAGGTCCTGCACCGGGCGGTAGTCATGGGTCCCCGGCTTTTGGATGGGGAGTAACGGGATGTTCCAGGCTGATTGGCATTCTCGGAGTATTCTGCAAGTGCCGTGCAATGCCCTGTCTGGCTCGGGCCGGGACCGGGTATTGTCTGACTCTAACAGGGGTGGCAGTGCTCAACAGCTGTACTAAGACAGGCGGTTGGTGGGTTGCCAAACCTGGTGGGTTGGTTTCCGCCCAAACTTCAGGACCCTGGCACACAGGGTATCCGGAACTCCTGCTCCTTCCTCCTTACCTCCTTGGATAGTGGCAAGTAAGTACTCTTCAGACAGTGGGACAGTTATCTCCAAGCTGACCTCCGCCTCCTTGTCCCTGGTAGGGTTCTCCTCCCATCGGAAGGTAATGATGGCCTGAAGTTTCTGAAATAAGTCCCTTCCAAGTAGTGGGTAAGGGCAGTCTGGAATGACTAGGAAGGAGTGGGTAATGGTGCCTCGGCCTAAGTTAGTAATTCTTGCGGTAGCCCATGGATAGGCTTCTGCTTTGCCCGTTGCCCCTACTATTTTGGTAGTTGCCTTCTGAATTTGCCCTTGTGGTTGCTTTAGGACTGAGTAGGTGGCTCCCTTGTCAACTAGAAAGTCTATTGGCTTTCCTTCGACTGTTAAGGTGATCATGGGCTTCTGGGAGCTGGCGGGAATGGAGCCCTGGCCCCGTCAGTCTAAGGTTTGGAGCAAGACCTCTGGGCCCTGTTTTGGCCCTTGGCTATCAGCCTTCAACCTTGGACACTCTCTTTTCCAGTGCCCTTTCTCCTTACAATAGGCACATTGATCTCTGGCTATTTGCCGTCCCTGGCCCTTTTGCTATCCCCCTTTCCCTTTGGGAGGAGGTTTCTGGGCAGCAATCAGGATTTTGGCAACTTCTTTCGCCCTGCCAACCTCCAGATCATCCCTATTGACATACACCTTCTGGGCTATCTCTAATAGCTTGCTTCTATTTTCTCCTTCAAATCCTTCTATCTTCTGAAGATTTTTCCTAATATCTGGAGTGGCCTGAGTTACAAAGGCTATATTTACTAGTGTCCTGTTCTCTTCTGCCTCAGGATCTAGAGGGGTATATACTCTATAAGCCTTCATGATTCCTTTCTTCCCTGGATGATTTCACTAACCTTACTGAAGTTGGTAGGTTTCCTCACAGCTGCCTTGAGCCCCCTCAACAGAGCCCGGCGATACTGGAGGAGCGCGTCCCTTCCCCCAGCGGTATTAGGGTCCCAGGCTGGGGGCTGAGAAGGGAGTATGTCTTCTATTTCCCTTCTCCTGGCCGTAGTCTCTCCCTCCTCCCCCATGACTGCCTTGGCGGCCTCCCGCATTATCCTGTCTCTCTCTTCAGAAGTGAAGAGAGTTTGCAGAATCTGTTGACAGTCATCCCAGGTGGGCTGATGAGTTCTGAATATGGTTTCGAGGAAGGAGATCAGTCCTTGGGGTTTCTCAGAGAACGAGGGGTTCTGATGTTTCCAATTATATAAGTCACTGGTGGAGAAGGGCACATAAACAAGGCGGGGAGGTGCCTGTGGTGGAGCATCTGGTGCTGGCGGCGCCTCTCAGAGAGGCGAAATGGCGGCGCCTCCCGCCGAAGGCAAAGCGGTGGCGGGCAAAATGGCGGTGCCTCCCACTGGAGGCAAAACTCCCTCCCCATAGAATACCCCTCCCCGGGTGTGGGGTGGGCTTGGGAGCCCGCCTGCATCCTGACTTGAGGAATCTGGTTCCTCTCGATGCGGGTAAGGTGGAGGTGCATTCACTGGGTCTAGGTGGTCCTCCGGTGGTTTGGGCAAGACTGGGTAAAGCCTAGGCTGGCTATGAGGCTTCGAGGGGCGTGGGCTTCCCCCTTTTCCTTTTCTTTGATCTTCTCCCCTGCGGCGAGGCAAACTTCTCGTCTGCCTCGCTGGTTTCCCTTCAAATACTTCCTAATGTATCTGGGCCGTTCGGTAGCTATATCTACCCAGATGTCTATGTACAGATATTGGTCCGGATGGGGAGCCCTACAGACGGTGGCTTGAACAGCAAATAAAGTTGGAAGGTCAAAGGTACCCTCTGTGGTCCATCCTACATTAAAGGTGGGCCACTCTAGCTGACTTAAGGTTCGGAGAAATTCGGGGTCAGGCGGCGGGCCCCGTATTCTGGGGCCCGCCTCTGGAAATCAGAAAAGTTCTTCAGCAGGCAGTCAAGTGGAGAGCCGGGTACAGATTCCTGCTGGCCCATCCTAAGAAAATCAGGGAGGAAGGAATAAAAGGGGAAAACAAACAATACAGACTAGCAAGAAACAGACAAGACAATCTAACTTTTGGACATACGAGAATAACATGTAAATCAAAACTAACACAGCACAGTGCAAGCAAATAAGAACCTTCACGTGACCGGTCACTTCTAATGTTAGCGAAACCAAATTTCAGAGAGCAGCATCCCGCCTCTGAAAGTCCTGGGTAGGTTACCGGCGGTGTCCCACCTACTACCTCAGGGTTGTTTGCTCCGGAGCCCAAATACCAAATCAAAAGCGGATCCTCAGTAAATACTTACTCAGCTCGAGCTGCCTATTCGGTCTCCGACCAGGGGGAATTTCCCGGCCAACGTACCAAATGTTGCATCCACCAACCGTGAGAACAAACGTCGGAGACTTTCAGGGGTTAGATCTTACTTTATTGACCAAGTTTAACCTGTGCAGGGATGAACTCTCAAGGTGTTCAGAGACAGACACCATACCCACAGGGGGCTACAAACAAGGGTCACGCCTGGTGCTTACAACTACGTCCTTATATATCCTAAGTGAGCAAGCATTACACAGAAGCAGATGTGGCAGTTCGCTATTCGCTAGGGGGGTTGCGCGCAACATAGCAACAGGAGAAGGCTTTAGCTTAGTGGCGAATTTCAAACATAAACTTCTGATAAGGGTCTCTAACCAATAGAATGCAGGATGTTTGCCCAGCTTTGTGCTAATCTCTTTGCTCTCGGCCTCACAGGGACCCTATCAGCACTTCCCTGTTCCTGATCCTTCAAGAGTTAGACTCTGGCAGCCATAGCACATCTCCCAGAACCTAACACCACCCACTTTTGTATCTCTATTAGTAGTAAAATTTTCTAACCGCCCACTGGTTCCACAATAATGGTGATTTATAAAGTAGGGAAGTTACTTTATAAAATTTATAAAGCAGAGTTACAGCAAGTTAAAACATATAATAATAATTACTTACCAAGTACTTTATGTGGGATTTTTGCTAAGTTTGGCAGAATAAATCTTTATAAAACAACTTACTATAGTTAAATCTATCTTTTTATTTATACTTTGGTTGCTCTGTTACCTCCCACCATGAAAGCTAGAATGCCCACTATTGGGCAGTAGGGACCAGGTTGACTATCACTGATTTAGTCACTCATTTCTTTATCTTGGAGGTGAGAAAGAACATTAGTAAAATTGGTTTAGTTAGTATGTTAACATTCAGATGTTCTTTAGGCCAGGTAATTCTGGACCTCCCTGGTTCCCCCTACTGAACATGATTGGCTGAGTGGCTTCTTCCTAACCTTTTCAAAAGAGCATCCACATAACTCCAAAAGTTTGTTTGAGTCTTTATATAAGATTCATAATAATAGATTCCATGTGGGGCCTCTAGGGGAACAATTCCACTTGGCATCCTGACAACCTTACACATAACCACGAGGTCATACAGGCAATAGAGTCTTGGCAGAATGCTTTATTATTCTCCCAGAACACAGGAAGATAGAAGGTCTGCGATGAACTCGTCCAAGGCCAACACCCTTGAGTTTCTCATTGCCTGGGGTACTGCTGATGTATGAAGCTTTTTGCCTTGCTTCTTTGTAATAAAGTTGTAGGCTATAAAACCACCTAGCTGCAGTCTAGAATTAGCTCTACAACAATGGGATGTCCCACAGCTTGTGTTGCAATATTCTGGTCCTTATTGTTTGAGGGGCTCATCCTTTTTGTTGTGTAGGACAAAGATAATAGGGAGCTGGAGTTTTGGCTACTCTTTTACTGTCAATGTAAATAATAAATTGTCTAAATCTACAAAGGCCTAGTGTGTCTATACCAGTTGAATATGTCAGTCAACTTGTGGCCTTGGCCTTCCTTGCTACTGTGTGCTTTATAGGGTCCTGATCTCAGGGTGGGAGTCTCAACCCGACCCTCCCTCACCTGGCTTTGCCTCCCTTCCTCTGTTGGACTCAGCCCATAGACTTTGAACTCCAGATCTTGATTATTTTTCTTCTAGATACCTTTTAATTTTCAAAAGTTTGTTGTGGGGTGTGAGTCATTTTTTTTTTCAAATTTTGAAAATTAAGTAGAAAAATATTCTGTTGATGGAGAGGGGAAAGTTCATTGAGGGATATATACACTTGGAATGGCAGCTTGTTTTATTTTTTTATGATTGACCTTGGAAAAATTATAAATATATAAAAATTATATATAATTTACATTATATATAATTATGTACAATAAATTATTATATATACATTATATAATTTTAACTATCATACATAAATTAGTAACTTATATAATAAATTATGTATATATTATATCATTTAATAAATTATATATTATAAAATGGCAATGTATCATGTATTAATATATTATATATAATAAATATTGTATATATTTATTTATAGCTATTAAAATTCAAACCTTAGCATTGGGATTCTGGAAGAGCTGATCTCTTGTCATTCCCATGCAGCTTTAGGCTTATTATGCGAAAGAGGTTTTTTTCTCCTTTCTTTCCTGAATTGCATTAAAAAAATCTTCTTTAATAACTTGCCAGTGCAGGATCCTATGAGAGAGAGGATATGTGTTCATGTGTGTTTTTTCCTAAGCAAGAGAGGTAGGGGAAGACGTATTACAGGGCAGAAAGTTGTGACATAGAGAGGTTAGATCAATTGTAACTACTCACTAATCAGTAAGTGCTGAAGGAGCATTGTTTTCTCAGCAGCATTTCTGATCACCTATTCTGCACTTGTGGGTCCTTATCAGCGCTTCTGAGGATGGGTGTTTGGGGACTAGTTTTCCTTTAGGCTAGTTACTAGGGAGCTCAGGGCACTTTGATCCCCCTCCCAGCTAGAGTGCTGTCAGGGGAGAGCTGTGACCATGAAAATATTTATTTCTAGAACATCTTCAACTACTTGAAAATCATTTGAAAAGTCTACTTATGGATACCCAAGTCAGACATGTTGAATGACTTTTTTTTCTTTTTTGTAAACCAGAAATGAAACACAACTTTAAGAAATTTAAGGTGCCAAATAAAAGGACTTTACCTATTTATTTTAGAAAACTTGGAAGCTATGGACAAGCAAAATGAGAAAATGGAAACTGTCCATAATCTCATAATGCAGAAGTGACACAGTTGGTATTTTTTTGTATGTATTCCAGTTACACATTTTAGTGGGATAATCCTATAAATGGTATATGGAGTATTATTTTGTAACTAGCTTGTCCTCCCACTAATACATTATGAACCTTTTTCTTTGCCATATTTTCTTTTCTTTTCTTTTTTTATAGTGAGGAGAGGGGAGGCAGAGACAGACTCCCACATGCGCCCCCACTGGAACCCACTCCACAAGCTCACTACGGGGCGATGCTCTGCCCATCTGGGACCGTAGCTCTGTTGCAGCCAGAGCCATTATTTTTCTTTTTTAGTGTCTGAGGGCATGGAGCCACCCTCAGTGCCTGGGGCCAACTCACTCTAATTGAGTCATCACTGCAGGAGGGGAGGAGAAGAGAGAGAGAGAGAGAGAGAGAGAGAGAAGCAAGAGGGGGAGGCTGGAGAAGCAGATGGATGCTTCTCCTCTGTGCCTTGACCAGGAATTGAACCCAAGACTTCCACATGCCAGGCTGACACTCTACCATACAGCCAACTGGCTAGGGTTCTTTGCCATATTTTTCTACAATATTTTTTAATGGTTGTACAATATTTCACTTCATAAATGACAGAATGTGTATATACTTAGGTTCTAGATTGTTGTCTTTAGTTTATTTTATCAGGTATACAAACCCTACAACTAATATCCTGGGGCTAAACCTTTATAAATATTCATGATTACTTTCTTGGAATAAATCCCTAGAAATAAAATTGTTGGAACAAAGCCTATGTGCATTTTTAATGAGTGGTTTTTCTAATGTAGACTAAACTGGTTTTATAATCAGTTGTTCCACCAAAAAAATAAATGCAGCACAAATTTTACTCATGGCTCTTTCTTATATTTTTCTGTAATAAAAAACTGAGGCTAACTTTCATATTGTCATGGTGTGAAAGGCTATTTCATTGAAGAAAGAAAGCAAGATACTACAGCTATGTATTTTTTAGTTGGTCTATCTTTTGAAATTGTCTGTCTGCCCTACTAGAATGTAAGTTCCATAAAAGAAATGCCTTTTATATATTTGTTTATTGCTGTGTTTCCAGTGCATGTGTCTAGCACAGAGTAGGTCTTCAATAAGTAATTTTTGAATGAACAAATGAATAACTGTGGGCTTTTTACAGGTGCTGTAGCTGACACAATACACATTGAGGTCATTAGCAAGAGCTTGAATTGCATGGTCTTAAGCAGAGGTTCATTGGTGGGATAGTGGTGAGGCAGGAGATGTAATTTTAATTTATTATGTTGGTTGGTTGGTAAGAATATTTTAATTATCGCATGTGCCATTTCAAGTCCTGCCGAAAGAAACACTGGGATAAACTTAGAAATACGAGAGACTTACTGTGAAACATAACTGGCCCATAAAATGCCTGTGAAATATAAAGAGAAGGAGGTGAAATTAGATGAGAGTCTTCAGAGACAGTGTGTGTCTGATAACTGTGAACGGAGAGGAAGAAAGAAAACGGGCTGGTTGGGAAGAGCCACAGACTGTGGTGCAGTGTGATAAAGTCTTGAGCAGCCCCAAAGGAAGCTTCAGTACAAAGATGACTCCTTGAAGAGTCATTGGTACAAAAATGACTCAGTCACTGGCTGGGGGCAGTCCAGGAGGCTTCTGGGCTCAGTTCAAACAGTTAATGGATCCTGAAGGTGTTGCAGCTAGAGGCTGTCAGTTAACTGCACTCCTAACTGCTGACCGGCAGGTTCTTCTTAAAGGGAGATCCAAAAGGTGCACCTCCATGGTTAATGGTGACCATCGTCCTCTCCTTGAGCCATGTGATCCACTTCTCCATACAAACTGCACCAGCATTTGTTACAGAGTACTGCCTCTAAGCTTTTACCTTACAGGCCATTTCATTGCTCTTGCGGGTACATTGCTTTTTGAATGATACTATGTATGACAATGGTTCATGGTCATGGGCCCATTAATGTACGTCCTTCACTGTGAAGTAGGTTGGATGCTATATTGTATGTGATTTCATAGCTGCAGATTAGTCACTCTAAGTCCCCAGATCATGATACTAGAAGAAAGGTAGAGGCAGGAAAGATAACTACTTACTTGAAATAACTATTTCTAAGAGAGTGAACCACTGGTTCTTTTAGGACATGAGGTAGTCAACTTGTCATCGAATGACTAGTTGGTCCCCTTGACAAATAGTGCCCTATCGTGCATTCAATACTGGCTTCTATTATTGACAGGTTAAACATTTAGAGATGACAGTACTTAGATTGGCTTTGGTAAGTAAAAGTCCAGTTGTAGGGTCCCTTGTGTGGCCTTCATTTCTGACATGGTGACTACTCTATTTAAATGCCCATCTTCCAGTTCTCAGATGATTGATGGTGAAGTCTGGCTAATGTCAGCTGGCTGAGCCATTATATTATCTGATTACTGATTGCCTCTTCTGTTGTAGATGTTTCCTGGTGGGTGTTAACTTGTGAAACAAAAAACTTTGCACTTTGTGCTCATTCCCACATATCCATCCACACTTTTCTCAACTCCAGAACTCTTCACTCTAGACTCCCAGACTTTTTCTTCTAGGCCCTTGACCAGCTTATCAGGTCATTCATTACTGTCTGCGGTTCTATACATATTCTTGCTGTGGACCATTTCTCCTACACAGAGTGAATGATCAGGTGTACCAGTTGGAAGCTCTAGCCATTGTACAGATTCCTTCCTTCCTTCCTTCCTTCCTTCCTTCCTTCCTTCCTTCCTTCCTTCCTTCCTTCCTCTTCCTTCCTTCCTTCCTTCCTTCCTTCCTTCCTTCCTTCCTTCCTTCCTTCCTTCCTTCCTTTTCTTTTTTAATTTTTATTTATTGATTTAAGCAAAAGAGGAAGGGAGAGAGAGAGAGAGAGAGAGAGAGAGAGAAGAACACTGATCTGTCCCTGTTTCTGTATGTGCCCTGACCAGGATTGATCCGGCGATCTCTGCACTTCAGGGTGATGCTCTAACTCAGTGGTCCCCAACCCCTGGGCCACAGATCGGTACTGATCCATGGGCCATTTGGTACCGGTCCGCAGAGAAAGAATAAATAACTTACATTATTTCCATTTTATCAATATTTATATTTAAGTCTGAATGATGTTTTATTTTTTAAAAATGACCAGATTCCCTCTGTTACATCCGTCTAAGACTCACTCTTGATGCTTGTCTCGGTCACGTGATACATTTATCCATCCCACCCTAAAGGCCGGTTTGTGAAAATATTTTCTGACATTAAACCGGTCCGTGGCCCAAAAAAGGTTGGGGACCACTTCAACCAACCAAGCTATCAGGCCAGGGCTCTGTCTTTCAACCGCACCCCTGAATGGGACTGTAATGCAGCCTTCATCTCCTTCAACTTTGTCCCACATTCAGAGATAACCTTTGTAAATCACACTCAGATTTTCTCCTCTTGTCTCAGTTGGACATGTGGGGCTGTCCATAAGCATAAGGTATAAGCTAAAGGAAGCGCATTGGTACCACAATGGAAGGTAAATGGGAGTCCAGCCTACTTCCTCATGTAGCTTACACATGCTCTTTGGTCCTGCTTGAGCTTGAACACGGGCGTATTGTTTCCATCTTATAATGGGCTTCTGCTGGGCAGTTATGTGCCACGACCCAGTTTCTACTATTTCTGGTACCCATTATCATCACCATTATTATTAATGAGTCATTCTCTGTGATTGCCTCTTCTACAGTCAGCCCTAACCTGCAGAAGAGGACCACCACTGAATTTCTTAGTGATGTTGGCACCCCTCTCACCACTACATTTGTGATGGCCTTTGTAAATGGTGTGTCCTCTAGGTTTGCCTGTAGGACTTAATCCTCTGATTGGTTTTCTGGATCCACATAATATATGCATCCCAGCATATCCAATTCCTTGAACCTTTCAATGACTTTGTCTGCCTCTTGCCATTATAACTCATGCATTTCAAATTCACTTAGCATGGGCCATTGCTCTCTCCAGGTTTGTAAAGCCTACTCGTGAGTTTGCCCCATTCCTTTGGGTCTTTCCTTGCCAGTTGTTAAATGTTGTGTTCTGAGAGAGTGACCATAAGTCAATAAAGTCTTGCTTGTACAGTTTACCCACTCAAAATTCATTCCCATGCCTTCTGCTATTACATCCTGCTGAATCCTTGTAGCTCCTTATCATTTCTAGCATGTGCCCAGTGTGTCCTGCTGGGATTTCATCCAGTGATTGATCTGGCAGCCAGGTGAGGAGATGGGGTCCGCTTCTGAGGGGGCACCAGTTGTATTGCAGGAGAAAGGTCTCTGTGTGTCATTTTTGCACAGAAGTTCCAACTTACTATAGTTCTTTTTTTGTGTGTGTGGAATAGCAGACGGCTTTATTGAGTACAGAGCGCACACCCCGCCCGGCAAGGTTCCTTGGCCCAGAGGAAAGATGGAGGCCAGAGAAGTTGCAAAGATTAAACTGCGTGGGAGATATTTAAAGGGTCCCTCTAGGGAAGTGGAGCTACTATGACGTGGTAAAATTTCACTGGCTGGCAGACCATCGCTTCTTTCCAAATGGTTCCTGGGAAGCTTCCTTTGGCGGGCTTGATTGTGGGCGGTCCTAGCGAAAGTGGGTGGATCTGAGTTCCCTACATGACTATCCCTCTATCTACCGACCTTACATTCTGACCTTTTGTGTTAAATAGAAAAAGGGGCGCTGTTTATTCATCTGGCTACTTCCTGCTGAATAGGGGCATCGTGGGGAGGGGGAGATCAGAAGGTGGTGGCTTTGAGGCGTGTCAGGAGGTACATTTGTGTGGCTGTGACTGGAGAAACTTCGCAGATACGGTCCTGTAGGGATTTTTAAAAAAAGAGAGGAGTAATAGGGGAATTTGCAGGGTCCAGCCTTTTGGTGAGCTGGAGATGGATGGAGTCCAGTGGTTCCGACTGCCAGAGGTCCTATAAGGAGGCAAGCTTGAGGCAGAACTGCATGTCAGCAGTGGCGTAAAAAGGGGAAAGGAAGAGGGTCCCATCCATTCCCATAACCAAAACCTGTGAGGGAACTAGAGGTCCAGAGTATAAACGCAAAAACAGAGAAGGCAGCCCGTGTCCACAAGAAATGAGATGGACTGACTTACCCACTTGTTGCAGAACCCTGGGTTCTCCGAGTCCAGGCCATGTCCTAGGAGTTTGAGCGATGCACTCACCTGGCTGGATTGGCCTTCCATTTGGGCGGCTTGTCCTCCATGTAGAGGCGCTGAGGACAAAACCTGTTGCCCAAAGGGGCAATCTCTCTGCCAGTGACTGGGCTGCTTGCAGTCAGGGCAGGGCTCAGTGGGCAGCCACCGGCAGGGGCCCTGTCGGGGCCAGTGGACCTGTTTGCCACACTTAAAGCAAGCTGCTGGTGGCTCTGATGGTCTCAGGGTTGCCATAAGAGTTGGGGTTTGGAGCGTTACCTTCTGCTGCATGGGGGCCTGGCGAAACAGCCTTGGCCTGTTTCTACTAGTTGGGACCGTTAAAAACTTTAAATGCCGTGTTCACAGGTTCCGGATAGGGGTTTGGGGGATTGGGAATAAGAGGAGGGGGGCTCGTGCAGAGCCCGGCACCCAAATCCTGCAGGAAAAACGCTGGAGCCAAAGGCAGGACAGGGCAGGAACTTCCTGTAAGAAAATTGGGGTTGGACGTCCTGAAAACCGGTGTAAGAGCCAATGCCAGGCTGAGAAAGGCCTGACGGAGGCGGGACTAGAGAACACAGTGAAGGGAGGGGCCCCTGGCCAGCAGGGGAGGAGAAAGAGAAGATAGTAGATGGCGAATAAGAAACAGGTTTTCACGAAGGGAGGGGAGAGAGAGTTTGGAGTCCACGGAGAAGGAAAGATTAGGAATAGAGGTTTTAGGTAAGGTTTCTCTGGCCAAAAAAAGGCCTGTGTGGTGGAACAGGCAGCACAGAGATTAAGGACGGTTGCGCAAATAATTAGGAGCCGTGAATGTAAGAGATCTCCAATCAGTTCCCAACTTTTTTGGTGATAGTTAAATTGGTGAGGGTGTTAACACCGAAAGTCCCTTCAGGAGGCTAATTGAGTGGGTTCCATGGCCTGGCCACAGCAGAGAAGAAGAACAGTTTCTTCTTCCTTAGGGAGGGAGATTCCTGTGCCCCAACAGCTGCACTCAGTTCTCGGAGTGGTTAGACCTGAGCATTAGCGTCCTAAAAACTCAATGTCCAGCCACGGATGAAAGTGGATGTGCTTGGGGAGGTCTCTACAAGATGGACGGACGGAAAAGACTTCCCTGACGTAGCTACAGTTTCAGACAGGGAGTCTCGGAGGAAAGAACTGAGAGGAAAGCTGGAGGCAGGGGACTTACTGCACTGTGTGCCGAAGTGGGTTAGAGATCAGAGATCCTGGTTCTTTCTCCTGATTCTTTCTTGGAGGGGAGGAGAAAGGAGTGGTCCTTGGGGACTTCTAACTCCTTCCGGGTTTTCAGCACCAAAAATGTAAAGTATTTTTCCCCGCCAAGAAGGAAGGAACGGGGCAGGAGCCGCAAAGTGTGGAATAATAAACGGCTTTATTGAGTACAGAGTGCACACCCTGCCTGGCAAGTTTCCCTGGCCCCGAGGAAAGATGGAGGCCAGAGAAGTTGCCCTTACTATAATTCTTAATGCAGAAAATGCTAACTCTTTTTTTAAAAAAATTAATTAATTTATTTTTACAATGACAGAGAGAGAGACAGATAGGGACAGACAGACAGGAATGAAGAGAGATGAAAAGCATCAATCATCAGTTTTTCGTTGCGACACCTTAGTTGTTCATTGATTGCTCTCTCATATGTGCCTTGACCGTGGGCCTTCAGCAGACCCAGTAACTCCTTGCTTGAGGTGAGCCTTGCTCAAACCAGATGAGACCACGCTCAAGCTGGTGTCCTCGGGTCTCGAACCTGGGTTTACCACATCCCAGTCCAACGCTCTATCCACTGCGCCACCACCTGGTCAGGCAGGAAATGCTAACTCTTAATGGGGAGCCATAGTCTCTGAAGTCTCTGAGGGTTCAGGGTAGTCTACAGAACCAAAGTGTTTTAGGAATCTACCTCTATCTCATGTTCCAGGGTCCTATATTTTCTATTCAGAGCCCTGATCTTAGCATAACAGACTTGCCTTGGCTGAATATTCAATAGTCTTTGAAGTTTGGCTATCCTCAATTTGTTCCACAGTGGTGTCTGTTCTCTCACTGCAGGAGATAAGACCCTTTGTAAATTGTCAGATAAGTGCTTTGGCTCTCACACTTAGTTGTTTGTTTGTTTTTTAAATGAGAAGTGAGGGAGGCAGACAAACAGGCTCTTGCATGCATCCCCATCAGAATCCACTTGACAAGCCCCCTACTGGGTGATGCTCTGCCCATTTGGGGTTGCTGCTCTGCTCAATAACCGAACTATTTTAGCAACTGAGGTGAGGCCATGGAGCCATTCTTAGCACCTGGGGCCAACTTGCTCGAACCATTTGAGCCATGGTTTCAGGAGAAGAGAGAGAGAGAGAGAGAGAGAGAGAGAAAAGGGGGAGGGGTAGAGCAGCAGATGGTCAGTTCTGTGTGCCCTGACCGGGAATCGAACCTGGGACTTCTACACACTGGGCTGAGACTCTACTGCTGAGCCAATCGGCGAGAGCCACAAGTTCATTTTTAAAATGAGCTGCCTTCAGTTTCTGATTATTCCTTAAGCTCTCTCTTGCTCGTTAAAAATAGAGAGAGAGAGACAGGCAGACAGACAGACAGGTAGAGAGATGAGACACATCAACTTGTCGTTGTGTCACTTTAGTTGTTCATTGATTGTTTTTCCATATGTGTCTTGACCTCTTGCTCAAGTCAATGACCTTGGGCTCAAGCTGGTGACCATGGGGTTATATCTATGAATCCACACTTAAGCTGGCGAGCTCGAATTTTGAACTTGGGTCCTCAGTGTCCCAGGTTGACGCTCTATCCACTGTGCCACCACCTGGTCAGGCTTAATATCTCTTAATTATAACCAGCCAATTCCATTGTCCTTGTATGCATTGTTTACTCTCAAATGTCTGAATTATTGCACTGGCCAGAGAAGTCTTCTCCACCAGAGTCCTCTCCTGAGTCACCAGTGGAAAAAGTTTAATGAACAGTCTGCTACCTTGTGCCAGTGGTCATCAATACATCTGGAGTAAAAGGTCATCATTTGCAGCTGGGAAGTGAGTAATATAATCCTGAATGTCCACCTTGCTATCTGCTGTTTTGGACCACTCTCAGTATCAACTGACTGAGCTTGGATCCTCTGAAGAAAATGTCAAGCTCAAATTGACAGCACAAGAGATTCATGGGAGTAACCCTGTAAAATACATATAAAAAGGAGTTGGATAGGAATGGGTAGGTAAGAAGAGGGACTAGAAGGATGAATTAAGTAGGAAGAGCCAAAGCTCAGTCAACTCAATGTAGAGCTCTGGCATAAAGACTGCTGGAAGAGAGGTCCCATGTTGTGCAGATGGTTAGCCCGTTGTATACCTGCCATGCTCACTTATTGGCTTGGAGCTGTCAGAAAGAGTGTGACACATCCTGAAGGTGCTGTAGCTGGAGGATGTCAGCTAACTACACGCCTTATGCCCATTGGTAATTTCTTTCTCAAATGCAGATTTACGTATTGGCACAAATCGATGGCTGCCTCACCACATCAATTATTTACATACCGGCAGGTGTGGTGGGTTGATAAAGCCTCTCAAAGATATGCTTGCCTCCTCATCCCTGGAATTTGTAAAATACTGGTTTTATAAAAGGGGTCGCTGTAGATATGACTGAGTTAAGGATCTTGAGATAATATTACCCGGGTGTACTCTAAATGTCCTTAGAAAGAGGCAGAGGGAGATATCACACATACACACACACATACACACACATGTATACACATGTGTGCACACACATGCATACACACACAAAGCAATGTGAAGCTTGAGGCAGAGGTTTGAATAATGTAACCCAGGAGTGCCAGCAGCTACCAAAGCTGAACAAGACGAGGAGTGGATTTCCCCCCAGACTCCCCAGAAGCAAGGCAGCCCTGCTGGCACCCTTTTCTGGGGACAGACTTCTGGTCTCCAGAACTGTGGGAGAATAAACTTCTGCTGTTTTAAGCCACAAATTTGTGATCATTTATTTTATTTTATTTTATTTTTTTTACTGTTTTTTTTTATTTTATTTATTCGTTTTTTAGAGAGGAGAGGGAGAGAGAGAGAGAGAGAGAGAGAAAGAGAGAGAGAGAGGAGAGGAGCTGGAAGCATCAACTCCCATATGTGCCTTGACCAGGCAAGCCCAGGGTTTCGAACCGGCAACCTCAGCATTTCCAGGTTGACACTTTATCCACTGCGCCACCACAGGTCAGGCATGTGATCATTTATTAAAGCAGCCATATAACACTTATTTACCAAATTTATAATATTTTTAATGTAATTTTTATTGAGATCTAATTAATATACCATAAAGTTCACCCTTGTAGACGTATATTTTCCACTATAGTCACAAAGTTGCACAGCCTTTACCACTACTTAATTCCAAAACGTCTTTATAGCCCCCATCCCCATTATCAGCAACTCCCCCTTCCTCCTTCCCCCAGTCCCTGGCATCTCTAACCTACTTTATGTCTCTACGGATTTGCCTGTTCTGAACATTTCATGTAAATGGAATCATACAGCTGTAGCCTTTTTGTCTGACTTCTGTTTCTAAGCTTAATATTTTCAAGGTTTATCCATGTTTTAGTATAAATCAACACTTCATTCCTTTTTGTGACCAAATAATATTCCGTTGTTTGGATATTCCACTATTTGTTTTTTTTTCATTCATCAGGGATAGATAGACATTTGGGTATAATTTTTTTGAAATCTAATTTCTGTAGGGGTCATTTTTCTATTAGAACCTTATGTTACCCAGATGTCAGTTTAAATCACCTTTCCTCTTAATTTTGAATACCTTCCAAATCTGAGTATCAACATTTCTACAGATCCTTGAGTAGGGGGAGTGAGGAAGGCTTACATTTTCAGTCACTTCTGGCTTCTGTATCTTGCATTGACTGGATTCTTGTTCTTTGTTTTGAGTATTGAAGCTGATTCTTTCTCTCTCTATCGATGTGACACCAAACTTGGAACTCAACTCCTTTCTCTTTCCTCTATTTCATTTCCAACTTTTGTTGCAAGAGATGAAAAGAGACATCAAACCAGCAAAGATTCTAGAATCTTGAGCAGTGATTCTCAAATTATTGGACCTAGAACCTCTTTATACTCTTAAGTATTATCGGGGATCCTAAAGGGCTTTGTTTATATGGGTTATAGTTATTGAGATTTATTGCATTAGAAATTAAAACTGAGAAAAAGTAAAAATATTTATTAACTCAGTTAAAATTAACAATAATAATCCCACTGCCTGCTAACATAAATAATACATTTTTAATAAAATCTAACTATATTTTACAAAACAAAAACATTAGTAAAAAAATTGGCATTGTTTTATAGTTTTTCAAGTCTTTTTAGTGTTTAATAGAAGACAGTTGTATTTTCATATCTCCTCCTGCATTCAGTCTGTGGCTTTCATTGAATTACGAAGAAAATTTGGCCTCACAGACATGTACATTGGAGCAAAAGAAGTTGTTTTAATAACCTTGTAAGGTAGTTGTGGATTTGTCTTTGAAATTACACCAAAACTGGACAAGTGGTTGTTTCTTTTTGTTGTTGTTGTTGCCTTTTATTTTATTTTATTTTTTGTATTTTTTCAAAGTTAGAAGTGGGGAGGCAGAGAGACGGACTCCCGCATGTGCCCGACTGGGATCCACCCGGCATGCCCACCAAGGGACAATGCTCTGCCCATCTGGGGCATTGCTTTATTGCAACCGGAGCCATTCTAGCACCCGAGGTGGAAGCCATGGAGCCATCCTCAGTGCCCAGGCCAACTTTGCTCCAATGGAGCCTTGGCTGCAGGATGGGAAGAGAGAGATAGAGAGAAAGGAGAAGGGAAGGGTGGAGAAGCAGATGGGCGCTTCTTCTGTGTGACTTGACTGGAAATCGAAACCAGGACTTCCACACTCCAGGCTGATGCTCTACCACTGAGCCAACCAACCAGGGCCAGACAAGTGGTTGTTTCTTAAAGGGTAGTTGCAATGTGAAATCTAAAACCAAATCAACCATCTTTTATATTTTGTTACATTAAAACCCACTGGCCTGTTTTGCACTTTGAATGGGTCCTTTACTGGTGCATGAGTTTGTTACATTATGCATTAATCATTTAGAAAATACCATGTCACTGAGTTAGATCTTCCAAATGTTTCATTATAAAATATCAAAAAATCACATTTGTTTACATTGCACACATTTCATTAGAACAATCCTTAAGTATTGGTAACCTGTTAAATTCACAGTACTGGAAACAGATTTTTAAAATCCTAATTTTCACTTGAACACTTGCATTTTATCCTTGGCAACAACATTGTTCGTTGTTTTCCTTGAAGCTAAAGACTCATTTTATTTTTAATAAAATGTGTGCCAAAGATCCCAATCTGAATAAGCATGCTTTGCCTGCCAGCTGCTCTTTCAAATAAAATGGTATTACATGAAAAAGCAGCTAATCCAGTTTGTAAATTAATGCACAATTGCTTTGCCTGGAAATAACGATTTTACGTTAATATACAGTAGTTCTTTATGTGCTGCACTTCTCAATTCACCTTACAAAATAATCAACAGACAGGTACTCAACTGCCCATGTTTAATAAAATTAACAATTTTTGCTGATTCATCAGGGGAATTCTTAAGTAAAATCTTTTTTTTTTTTTTTTTTCTGAAGCTGGAAATGGGGAGAGACAGCCAGACAGACTCCTGCATGCGCCCGACCGGGATCCACCCGGCACGCCCACCAGGGGCGACGCTCTGCCCACCAGGGGGCGATGCTCTGCCCCTCTGAGGCGTCGCTCTGTTGCGACCAGAGCCACTCTAGCGCCTGGTGCAGAGGCCAAGGAGCCATCCCCAGCGCCCGGGCCATCTTTGCTCCAATGGAGCCTCGGCTGCAGGAGGGGAAGAGAGAGACAGAGAGGAAGGAGAGGGGGAGGGGTGGAGAAGCAGATGGGTGCTTTTCCTGTGTGCCCTGGCCTGGAATTGAACCCGGGACTTCCACAAGCCAGGTCGATGCCCTGGCCGGTTGGCTCTTTTCTTTTTCTTTTTAGTAAGTGCATATTGGTAAAGAATATAATGACTCTTAGCACAGTTTGATGCTACCATCTTGACATGTACTTAGGGGTCATCAGTCTCACTCACCGTGGTTTTGTGCTATCAATAAAAATGTTAACAGGGTAGGGCAAAACCCTCCATGTCTTAGTAATATTAGGAACTTGCTTTTTTATCTCATGGACCCCACAAAAGGGTCTCCAAGACCCTCAATGGTCCAAAAGTCATGGTCTGGGAACTGCTGCCTTAGGGCATATTTTCCCCCAACAAGCAATACCCCCAGGAGCTTTAAGCCCTCAGCTCAGCCAAAGAGCCCTGGGAGTGCAGGTAGGGGCTGCAGACTTCACAATTTTGTATTGAAGTTAGGCATGAGACAAAGAAGCTTTGACCTGTTTAATCCACTGACTATTGATCTTCTTTCTGCCTTGTTTGCTTGGTCCACATGGTTTACATTATAAGATATAGCAGTGAACTCATCAATGTAATTTTATAAATATTTTATAGTTGGTATGAAATAGATTGATGAAATAAAGATAATCTTTCAGCTTGACAAATGAAGCTGTTCAGCTTCTATAGAGCACTAGGTGGTCCAAGGATAAAATTCACTTATAAAAAGCTAAGAACAGGGCAGAAATCAATTCTGGTATCTCTTATTGGCAAAATCCATGTTCATGTTCCAAAAGTAATTATCATTTTACCAGAATCTATTAGGATGGCATTTTCCACATGAATTATGTTTCTATGAATTGTTGTTCAAAATGGATAACATCTAGTATTGATAAGTAACTTCACAAGACGCAGAAGTTCCTTGTTTTTTAAGCGTATGTTTCCACTTAGGCCAGTTTCAGTTTAAGCATCAAAATCGAAAAGCTGTTATGTGGGTAGGAAGTTATACTATAACAAGCCTTATTATGGTTCTGAGGATATGCAAAAAGGGAATTTCAATGTTTTCAAGTGATATAAAATGAGTTGCTTTATTCTAGTAGTAGCCAGCGAGAAAAATATAGAAACCCACAGATAATACAACTTTAAGGGAACAAAGATGTGATATGCAGTTGCCTTGAGAGAGAAATTGGAAGGTTTGATCCAATTCCTGCTAGGATTTCTTCTAGCTAAAGTGTTCCAATCCTAAGAGTTCAAAATCTTGTCAGGAAACTGATCTGAAACAGGGACCCTGAAAATGGTGACACAGCTCATTCATTCAGACAGCACTTTTTCTTTTTTTTTTTTTTTAATTGAAGGTCTGCTATATTCCAGGCACAGTATACTTGATCTGATAGGGAATTATGAATATCTGTCAACTCTGAGTGTCAGAATTTATCAAATACTTAACAATAGTTCAGCAATACAGTGATATGATACAGGAAGATGGACATCTGGTACAGGCTGAGGGCACACACAGCCCTCCACCCCTTCTCTTTACTCTCGCTCTGACTAACCTGCACTTTATCCTATTCGTAGCCCTTCACCCTCTTTTACACATCTCCTTCCTTCTCACTTCATTCATTTATTACACAAGTGTTGATTGACCGCGGCCTGTATGCTAGGCTCTGTGCTAGGCACTGAGGATACAATTGTGAACAACACACGTAGGTCCATTTGGCTCTTGCAGACTAGCCAAGGAGACAAAAATTAGACCAATAATTGCGCAACTAATTACAATTCTGATAAGTCTTACAAAGAAAAACTAAAAGGACCGTGTCGGTTGGGACTTACATTCTGCCTTGTGGACAGGTCAGGCAGCCAGGGTCAGTCACCGGGGTGATGACTAATGTGCAAGTCCAAGGACCAAGGGCCATATGAAGCTATATACTATACGTATATACATTGGGGTGACAGACTGTGGAGATTTGCCTGGGACTAAGGGGCTTCCTGGGACATGGATTATTAATGCTAAAGCTGGGAAAGTCCCAGCTAAATGTAGATGGGTTGATCATGTTAAGATGCGCCCCCCCCCCCTGGAGATTTGCTCTCCAGAAAAAAGGCTGGCCATAGGCTCCTTTGGAATGATGAGCCATAAACAGGCACCTGGTAGTGATACAGAATTTCTCTTCCTTGCCATCCAAAGGGGGTGAAATACAAAAGGATGGGTTGTAAAATGTATGAACACTGTCACAGCAGACCTGAGAGCAGGTCTCTGCCACCACAGAACACTATTTGGTGTGGCACTGGGGATTACTGGTGGCCCCAAGCTCAGTAAGACTCCTTCAATTACAGACAGCGGTATGATGAAGTGACTTCGCTATGGTTACAGAGCTAGTTGAGAGAGTAGGTGATGCAGGTCCAGTTTCCATGGAAACAGACTCTGCAATGAAGATTCTGTTGCTGAGGATTTATTAGAGCTAGCTTTTCAGAGTGAGGGAAGCGGGTTGGGCAGCGAGGGGTTGAACTGTGATGCAGCTATATCACAGGCATGCCTTAGCCAGGAAATTAAAGTGAGGATGAACCTTCAGAGATGTGTGGATTGAGACTCGAGGTCAGGGTCCACCAGTCATTCCATGTAGCCTGACTCTGAGAGGAAGCATAACCTTTTGGCAGCTTTCATTCAGTTGAAGCGATAAGTGATTAGTCCTGAGGAGGGGCTCGGGGTGGCAAATGGTCACAATATCAGGTCTTTGGGTTTCAATTCAGTGTTTCCATGACACCATGTGCCACCACTTATCAAGAATTACCCATAGACATCTTTTGGATTTTGATTTGGTGTGTAATTAAATAAATTTTCTGCCTCCAGAAAGATGCTGATTGATAATGTAAAATCATAAAGTTGTTAATAATGAATGAATCTGTAGGTGCAAATGGGATGTAATTACTGTGCACTGCTTTCACTGAAAAATCCACTGATTATTTCAGGTGGAAGCTGACATTTAAAATATAAACTGTGATGTGCCCATGAGCAAAGAATCAGACATTTTATAATGCCAGCATTTGCCAAGACACAATGTGAAATGACATTTCCCTGCTGCTTAGGAAATGTTCTGTGGACTTTCAAGAAATTTCAACACAAAGTTAACAGGAAGTTGGAAAAATATATCTAAAACACTTAATTTTAAAAGATTAATATCAGCCAGTTTTTTTGGAGTAATAAATATCTGTGAAGTCAAGTTTTCAGACTCTGATTTATTCAATTGAGCTTTTCTTAAATATCAATAGAGCATTATGTAACAAAACAAAAATCTACAATACATTTCGTTATATAAAATTTGTACATTTAGAGTTAAGTTTGTTATAAACAAAAGAATCATTTTTTTGCCCCTCAGTGTGATGTGGTGTTATGGCAGAATAGCTACCTTCACACATGGCTGTCTCTTAGCATCACTCGGGGGACATCAAACAATGTTCAGGTCCCACCTGCATTTTATAAATTAGAATTTTGATGTGGGCCCTATAGCTTATAGCTTCTTCAAACTCTTCAAGTAATTCCTGTGCAGCTAGCCAGGCACTAGTCTAGTGTTTTGATTGACTTTTGGGAAGTGCTGGCATCTATGCTGAATCTCTAGAGATTCAGCTGCAGGCCATATTTTGTGACAGATGACTTTTTTTTATTATTATGATAAAATGTATTACATAAAATGCACCATTTGAACCAATGTTAGGTGTGCAGTTCAGAAGCCTTAAGTATACTTACATTGTTGTGTGGAAATCATCACCATTCACCTCCAGAACTCTTTCATTTTTCCCAACTGAACCTTTGCACCCATTCAACAGTAACTCCTCATTCTCTCTTATCCCCAGCCCCTGGCAACCATTCTATTTTCTGTCTCTGTAAATTTGACTAATCTAGGTACCTCATCTAACTGGAATCATGCAGTATTTGTCCTTTTGTGACTGGCTTGTTTCACTTAGTAGAATGTCTTCAAGTTCCATCCATGTTGTAGCTTGTGTCAGAATTGCCTTTCTTTTTAAGACTAATAACACTGGGGAACAAAATTTTTGTTGCATCCACAAAAACACTTGTTCTTACCTAATTCAAGTGTGCTGATCTCAAATCTGATGTTAGTTTTTCTCTGTAAGCTACAATTTTTTTACAATTAAAGATTATAGATTTTCATCTTATTGTAAAATTTTCAACATTTAGTTTAACATAATGAAGTAGAATGTCTTCTTGGGCATCATCTCTGTGAAAATATAATAATTTATATAATGCAGTAAATACACTAATACATTAAAAGATATGATTGCATCAGAATTTGTCTACAATTTCAAAAGAGAACATATTAAAACACTTATTTTAATCATAAAATTTGCACAAAACTTATTTAAATTCTATTCAGGCAAAAATTTGCGTTTGTAGCTCTTGCGTTTGTGTACTTGTTGAGGACAATCTCGTTTGATGCTCCAGCAGTAGTCTGCTCATCACTAACAGCTCCAAGATTTTCAGGAAACTTATCAAGGTGACTGTTCAGGAAGTGAATCTTTTTTTTTTTTTAATTAATTTATTTTTTCATTATTAGAGAGGAGAGAGACAGAGAGGGAGAGGAGAGAGAGACAGGGAGAGAGAAGGGGGAGGAGCTGGAAGCATCAACTCCCATATGTGCCTTGACCAGGCAAGCCCAGGGTTTTGAACCGGTGACCGCAGCATTTCCAGGTCGACGCTTTATCCACTGCGCCACCACAGGTCAGGCTTTTTTTTTTTAATTTTTATTTTATTTATTCATTTTAGAGAGGAGAGAGAGAGACAGAGAGAGAGAGAGGAGAGAGAGAAGGGGGGAGGAGCTGGAAGCATCAACTCCCATATGTGCCTTGACCAGGCAAGCCCAGGGTTTTGAACCAGTGACCTCGGCATTTCCAGGTCGACGCTTTATCCACTGCGCCACCACAGGTCAGGCCAGGAAGTGAATCTTAATGCTCATGTTACATCCAATGTCACGGAAAGCCAACAGCATCCTTTGAACCAGAAGTTCATAGTTTTCTGCTTTTTTGTTGCCAAGGAAGATCTTTGTAACTACCACAAAAGACTGCCATGCTGCTTTCTCCTCCTTATTCATCTTCTTGGCAAATTCTTCATCACGTATGAGGGTTCGAATTTGAGGTCCATCGAATACACCTGCTTTTATCTTCTCTAAAGATAAGGCAGGAAAAGCAGAAATAATATGTTGAAAGCATTCACTTTCTCTATTCAAAGCCTGAACAAACTGCTGCATTAAGCCAAGTTTGATGTGAAGTGGGTGGAAAATGATCCTGTCTTGATTAACTACACGTTCATTCATAATAGTTTGCATCCCTACTTCCAGAGCTTCACGTTTCGTCCTTCTGTGTCTAGTGTTTCTCCTGGGCTCGGCTGTCCTACAATCACAGAAAGCAAAGTATACTTCGTGAAACCTCTCTGTTGTCCTAGCAGGAAATTTACCACTTTAAGATCCACACAAATGATCCAGTTATGCTCCTCATACTTCAGAAAGTCGAGGACAATTTTTATGTCATTCTTACTAAGTCATTCATTCAATTTGGGTTGGCTAAACTGCTGAGGGGTTAATGACTGCTTCACATCAGAAGACCCTTCAGATTCTACAACCATTTCCTCATGCATCTTATCAAAATACACTTGATCACCATGTTCACTTTCTTCATCCTTAGAAGAAATAAAACCATTGAAAACTGGAACCGGAAGTGTCTCAGAATGTGGGATAGGTCGTATTGCTGAAGGAATATTAGGATATACGATCATATGCCATTTTTTCTTGCTGATGCCCTTTGTATGGATCCGACAGAAATAACAGTCACTGCTGTGGTCCTTAGGGTCATGCCAAACCATGGGAATACCAAAAGGCATTCGTTTATGTTTTCCTTTTGTCCAGTCACGAAGCATTTCCTCACAATTATGGCACACAATATGAGGAGTCCAATTCTTGTCTTGATCGCCAAGGGGAACTTGAAAGTAGGCAATATATGCACGTGTCACAAATGATGAAATATTGCGCCTTTGACGTTGAAGTGTGTAATAGCCACATATATAACAGAAGATGTCAGGACTATTCTTACATTTACACCTACTCAAAGAAGCCATGATTCAATCTGAAAACAAAATAAGAGGGTGTTTTTATCAGATAATATTTTTTTACATTTAAAAACAACTACAATTATGTAAAAGTGATGTTTTTAAAACATTAATTGCCTTGTGGTTATGTTCAGTCCAAGAGTCTTTGCCCTTTAACTCTGATTTAAAAACCAATGCATGCCATTAACTGTAACAAAACAAAATTAAAATTGCATAAAAATTAGAGCATGCACCAAAAAACAAATTTCAGATTTGGAATCAGCGATGCAGAAATATATAGAAACAGTTCTAAAACCTCATGCAACAGAAAATGAAAAAAAATTGTTCCCCAGTGTAATATTCCATTGTATGCATGGACCACATCATAGATGGACACAAGGTTGCTTCTACCTTTTGGCTTTGTGAATAATGTTGCTTGAAAATGGGCATGTAAATATTTGTCTGAGTCCCTGTGTTCAGTCTTTTGGTTATATACCCAGAAGTAGAGTTGCTGGATCATATGGTAATTCTATTTTTAATTCTTTGAGGAACCACCATAATGTTTTCCCCAGCAGTCGCATTATTTTACATTCTAACCATCAATGGGCAAGTGTTCCAAATTTACCACGTTCTCACTAACACTTCTTGTTTTCTGTTTTTTATTATTTCTTTTATAGTAGCCATACAAATGGTGTGAAGTGGCACCTCCCTGTGGTTTTGATTTACATTTCCCCAATGATTTGTGATAGAGAGCATTTTTCATGTGCTTATTAGCCATTTGTATTATCTTCTTTGGAGAAATGTCTATTAAAGTCCTTTGTCTATTTTTTCCAGCTTTATTGCAGTACAATTGCCATATTTAAAAAGTATATTTTTAGAGCATACAACATAATGTTTTGAATTACATATAAATTATGAAATAATCATCACAATTCATCTGATTAACATATCTATCACTTCACTATTAAAGTGATAGTTTTTTTTTTAATAATTTTATTTTTTTAATGGGGTGACATCAATAAATCAGGATACATATATTCAAAGATAACAAGTCCAGGGTATCTTGTCATTCAATCATGTTGCATACCCATCACCCAAAGTCAGATTGTCCTCCGTCACCCTCTATCTTGTTCTCTCTGTGCCCCTCCCCCTCCCCCTTTCCCTCTCCCATTCCCCCCTCCCCCCCGTAACCACCACACCCTTATCAATGTCTCTCAGTTTCACTTTTATGTCCCACCTACGTATGGAATAATGCAGTTCCTGTTTTTTTCTGATTTATTTATTTCGCTTCGTATCATGTTATCAAGATCCCACCATTTTGCTGTAAATGTTCCGATGTCATCATTTCTTATGGCTGAGTAATATTCCATAGTGTATATGTGCCACATCTTCTTTAAAGTGATAGTTTTTTTGTGGTAATGAGAACATTTGAGAGTAATCTCTTAACAAATTTTAATTCTATAATACATTATTATTAACTATAGTCATGAGGCTGTAATTAGATTCCCAGAACATATTCATCTTATAATTAAAGCTTTGTACCATTTGACCAACATCTCTCCATTTTCCTCACCCTGCAGTCCCTAGAAACCACCATTCTACTTTTGGTTAGTTGCTGTTTGATTATTTTAAATTCCACATATAAGTAAGAGAGTGCAATTTTTGCCTTTCTATGTCTGGCTTATTTCACTTAGCACAATGTCCTTCAGTTTTATCTATGCTATAGTAAATATCAGGATTCTTTCTTCTGCTTGGTTGAGTATCCTGTTGAAGAAGTTCACTAAACTTCATTAAAAAAAAATAATTCTGAATTCTTTGTTTATTAGTTTCCTTTGGTGGTGTACTGTTTACCTGATTTTTTATGATTCTTAATTTCTATCTGTGCCTTGAGCAAGCAGTCCCTTCTTCCAGACTTTATTGATTTGTGTTGGCAGAACAGTCCTTCACTATTGAACCTGAGGCTTTGAGGCTTTGGACTGGTCAGCTGGTAGCATCCTTAGCCAGATGGAATTTACTCTGAAGTCTATTTTTCTGTAAGACCACTGCCTGAATTCTGAGGTATGGGGATTTTTTGGCTCAGTGGTGTGCTGGAATATTTTGCTGGACTCCTGAATTCTCACAAAGGTACTTCTATCTGTGGGTGCTTATCAAAATCAATGTTCTGTGGGAGAATGATGGTGGAAAACTCTTATTCCATCATCTTGTTGGTGTCACTCAATTGTTTGTCCATTGAAAAAATGAGGTTGCCTGAGTTTTTGTTGTTGTTGAATTGTAGGAGTTCTTTATATATTCTGGATATCAATACCTTATCAGATATATGATTTGCAAATATTTTCTCTCATTCTGTGAGTTGCCTTTTCACTTAAAAAATACCTATTGATATTTAGAGAAAAGAGAGAGAGAGAGAGAGAGAGAGAGAGAGAGAGAGAGATATGGGAGAAGTGGGAAGCTTCAACTCATAATAATTCCTTCCTGTATGTGCCTTGACCAGGCAAGCCCAGGGTTTTGAACCAGCAACCTCAGCATTCTAGGTTGACACTTTATATACTCTACCACCACAGGTCAAGACTTTTTACTTTTTTGTAATACTTTTTTTTTGTAATCAGCTAGATTTGATATTTTACACAATGCTTGTGATTTCTATATGATAGATAAAAGAGATAATATAAAACTGAGGGTGGGAAACATTTCTTTTTCTTTACATGGCCAGGTGAAACAGCCCTTGGAAAGAAATCACTGTTTTTTTAAATTCAGAACATACTTTTGTATCTCTGCCACTTTATCTTTTTATTTTATTTTTTCATTAAGATTAAGTATTAATTTCTTAAGCACCTCTTGTCCAGTTAGCTTTTTTTTTGGTGTTGTTGTCTGGCCTTTTCACTCTTTTGATAATGTCTCTTAATGCACAAAAGTTTATAATTTTGATGAAGTCTAGCTTGTCTGTTTTTTTCTTTTGTCACTTGTGCTTTTGTTGTTATAACCAAGAAATCATTCCCAAGTTTAGTGTCATGAAGTTTTTCCTCTGTTTTATTAATGGAATTGTACAATATGTATTTTTTTATTTATATTTTTTATTTATTGATTGATTGATTTAGAGAAAGAAGAAGGAATAGAGGGAGAAATATTAATTCATTGTTCCACTTATTTATGCATTCATAAGTTGATTTTTTAAAAATTTTTATTGATTTTAATTTATTGTATTTACATAGATTCAAGTGTCCCACAGAATATATAAGTTGATTCTTGTATGTGCCCTGACTTGGGGTTGAACCTGCAACCCTGGTATATCTGGACAACTCTCTAACCAATAAAGCTACCTGGCCAGGGCCAGTGTGTACTCTTTTTACGTCTGACTTCTTTTGCTTAACAGTTGTCTGTGGGAGTCATCATGCTTTTACATGTAGTTGTAGTTCCTTTATTTTCATTGCTGCAAGACATGATTCCTCACAAGCAGTCTTTCCTCTAGTTTTTAAAAGGGCTGAGAATGTGTTTTACTTTATCCCTTACAGAGCCACTTGTTTATCAATGTGCATACTTTCTTGGCTTAGCCATTTGTAGATCAGCCTGAATCTGTACACCTTATATATTCACAGAATTATGCCAGGCAACTAGGAAAGCCTCAGCCACGCTCAACAGAAAGATATCTAGTCAGGAAGGTAACAAGATGGTCCGGCATTAGTTATCAGGTATAAATACTAATATTGGCATTTTCTTGGAGACCTCCAGAGAATAATATAATTTAATTTAATAGTGAGGGTTCAGGTCCTCTGTCAGCTGGAAGTGCAAAAATTTAGGAGCAATTCAGTTTATGAATCTTTCAGTTTATGAATAATTTCTGAATAACTGGTTTCAAATCTGAAAAAGCAACATCTTACTGGGTGTTAGAATACTGCTTGTTTTATGAGGAACACCGAATTGTACCTGTCTCTGGTGAAGAGTGCATTATGCTGAAGTAAGCCTGTGAATTGGCATGTGAACAGACTTCTGCTTCACACCCAGGTCCCACCTTTTTCCCAACTGATTTCCCCTCCTCTCCGCTTTCTCTTTACTTCTCTTTCCACTTGCTCTCATGTCTGCTGGGACTATTTTCAAAATTCATTGTTCAGGCCAATTCATTTTGACACAACTGGCAGGTTGATGACTCATGTGACTGGTTAAATTAATCACCAGTTAGAAGTCTGTCATTATAGTACTGCATTAAAGCTATCATAACTCAAATGTCTTTGAAACAAATTTTCTTCCCCTTGTCTTCAGCTTAACATCTCATTTCCATTTTAAATGTGAGGTTCTTGAAACTGTCTTTTCTGTCTTGCTCACTATTGTGGTTTAATTCAGTATCTTCATTGCTGAACTAGTTGGAATTGGAATGCTATTTCCTCTATTTTGGGAGAGATATAAAATGGTTGGAATATGATTTAACATTAAGTAATATAGTTCCTGCAAGATGTACCTATTTTACATTAAATAAATTATCATAATTATCTTTTGGGCTTATAAACTGTTCATATCATGGTTGGGTCATAGGTCTTTGGAGTTCAAAGGAGTTCAGTTATAATTTAATTAAGACACCAGCCTGTTCTAGAGCATAGTAATCTGGTCACCTTGGAGAAATTTTTAGGAGTTGTTCAGCAGCTGTGCTCTTCAATAGGAATAAAACAAAATAAAAATATGTTAGATATATAATATGAGATTCTTGAAACTGAAACTTAGGTTTATTCATTTTTGATGTATATATTTACTAAATATATGGTTGATCTAAGGAAGTTTCCCTTATTTATCTCCCTTCACTTATCAACCACCTATGTGCATGGTGTGATTTAAGAAGTAAAGGTTAATTTGCCCCCAATTATTGCCATTCCAGTTTGACATGACACCTGACATCATCACCATGGTATCCATTACATTAAATTAAGTCACTCTCTAGGAGGTCTCTGGGAATATGCAAATATTAGTACTTTTGATTGGTACTTACAGCCATTTATCTCTCTAGTAAAATTGCTCACTGTTCTTGATATTACTCCCACTTCACCTATTCAAACCTATCACACCTCCTTCTTGAGCACTTTCACAGCACATTGTACATTTAACCAGATGGTGGTCAGCTCTGTCTCTGGTGTGGCCTCCATCAACCTTGATGTAAGAATTAGTTATTCTTCATATTTACCCAAGGAATATCTACAACATACAGATAAGGGATTTTATTCAGGATTTCATAAGGTAGACTGAAGAATTAAAAAAAAGGAGATTCACAGGCTTTCGGAAGAAGCCTCCCACTAGCTTCTGATATCTGATCAGAGAGGTAAAACCTGTGAGTCATGCTTTCTCATAAAACATCCAATATTGCCAGACTATGATTTTCTTGAGATAATTTAAATGGATTTTTGGGATGGATTTTATTTTTATTGGAGAAGTGAGTCATTGGATCTTAATCTCTTTTTTTCAATTATAGTTTACATTCAATATTATTTTTTATTAGTTTCAGGTATACATCATAGTGGTCAGACAATTTTATACTTCACAAACTGTTCCTCCTCATATTTCTAAATGGGTTCTAAGATGTAGAACTATCAAATCTTACACAGAAACATTATTCTACCCCCCAACCCCAAATCCACATTAGGGTTGCCTCCATCATGTTTTGGAATACTCAAAAAGTCCCACTGTTTGGAAATAAAAAGTCAGCCAAAGAGTCTTACTTGCTCATCATGGAAAGCTTAGAAAAAGTTCAAAATGGGCCCTGGCTGGTTGGTACAGTGGTAGAGCATTATAAGCCCAGCATGTGAAAGTTCTGGGTTCAATTCCTGGTCAGGGCACACAGAAGTGACCATTTGCTTCATCGCCCTTATCCCTGCCTTCCCCTCTCTTTCTCTCTCTCTCCCCCTCCTGCAGCCATGGGTCAAATGGTTTGAGCCAGTTGGCCCAGGGCACTGAGGATGGCTCCATGGTCTTGCCTCAGGTGCTGAAATAGCTTGGTTGCCAGGCAACGAAACAGCTGTCCCATAGGGCAGAGCATCGCCCAGCAGGGGGCTTGCCAGGTGGATCTTGGTTGGGCATGTGCAGAAGCCTGTCTCTCTGCCTCCCCTGCCTCCCTGCCTCCTTGCCTCTCACTTAATTAGAAAGAAAGAAAGAAAGAAAGAAAGAAAAAAGGAAAGAAGGAAGGAAAGAAGGAAGGAAGGAAGGAAGGAAGGAAGGAAGGAAGGAAGAAAGAAAGAAAGAAAGAAAGAAAGAAAGAAAGAAAGAGAAAAGAAAGAGAATGAAAGAAAGAAAGAAAGAAAGAAAGAAGGAAAAAGAAAGAAAGAAAGAGAAAGATCAAAATGTTTTAATGGGAGTGGAAAAATGCGGAACTGTTTAGTAGAGAATGATAACTGAAGAAGTTGGATTATAATTACAAGACTTTTATTGAGTACTCCTTCATCCAAAGGACTTTTATATACTATTGACTTCTCAGAATATTCCTGTATTCTTAAGAAATATGTATCATTTCTTTCACAATTATCTCCATAAGCTTTTTACTCTAAAAATGCCAACATGGACCTCAGCTGCCTATCTCAAAAGTATTCTTTCATTTGCCACACTGTCACTTTGTTCCTGCTCACAATGTCAGACAACCATTGAAATTTCTTCTGGTCATCTTTGGCACTTTAATTATACATAGGTTATGAATACAGTGAAGCTATTCCTGAGGATAATGAGGAGAAATTCGTAATCCACATAAAGATAAAAGAAACGTCATTGTCCCATCAAAAGCCCCCAGCACATGAAGGCTCATTAGGGTTTTTGAGATTGTTAAGATTTGATGCCATATCTGGCTTGAGCAAAAAAGCTCACCAGCTTGGACCCAAGGTCGCTGGCTCCAGCAAGAGGTTACTCGGTCTGCTGAAGGCCCGCAGTCAAGGCACATATGAGAAAGCAATCAATGAACAACTAAGAAGTCGCAACGTGCAACGAAAAACTAATGATTGATGCTTCTCATCTCTCTCCATTCCTATCTGTCTGTCCCTGTCTATCTCTGCCTATGTAAAAAAAAAAAAAAAAAAAAAAAAAAAAAGAAAAAAAAGAAAAAAAGATTTGATGCCATATAAAAGTCTTCTGATCCAACTTTAAGGATGTGTGGCTCTATATCTTTGAGAAAATAACCTATAAAAAAAAGAGTTATACTACTATGAGCCATGTAGAAGGATTGTAACCTTGGTGATGAGATCACCCTTAACCACCTTGATAGAAATGGCCCAGGTAATATGAGCAGCACTGGAGGAGAGAGTGGCAGCTGCTGAGGAAGCCACACTTGCTGGTAGTGACTACCCTGTGGTACTGGGGCTGCTGGTGCTACTGAAGCAGCAAGAAAGCTGTAATGACCTCTCCTGAAAGCACCAGAGACTGCCTTGTCAGTGGAGAAGATGAGAGGCACCTAAGAACCCTGTACATCTGCTGGAGATGAGACACTCTGCGGTCTCCTCCACTGGCCCAGAATTTCCAGAATGTCCCAGAGTACTGAGCAATAATAAGACTTACCCACCATTTCCTAACAAGAAGAAAGCCAATAATAATAACCTCAATGATGAGAGTAGCGAATACACTGTGCTCACTGCATGCCAGGCGCTGTTCTAAGGGCTCCACGTACCCATTCACTTACTCCTACTACCACTGCTCTTCCTCGCAGTCCCCAAAGGCAACCATTGGCTCCTGCCAGCCTCTCATGAAGGAAAGGGCAGTGAAGATGGCGTTGGGGGGTGGAGATCTAGCTTGCTGAGTGAGCCTGTGGATCAGGTCTTTCTTCCTCTGAATCTACTCTTTCTGCTACATTTTGAAAATTGCTATAAAAAGAACAATTTTTTGATCAATTATTCTTTTTTTATCCTAAATTAGAAAGTGATTTTCATTTGGGAATGACATTTCTGGTTCCCAGTGGGGAGTAGCTAGGATAATAGAGTAGTGCTGGGCAGTTATGGCTTGTATGACACACGGTTTATGTATTGGTTGGTTCCCCACAGGAACAACGGGGTTAGATGAGGTCCATAAAAGGAAGCCAACTAATTAGGCTTCTAGGACTACAGGTTGAGTTTTCAACAATAGCTGACCATTTCTGCTTCTATTATCTTTTTTTTTTTAAAGTGAAGTTTTCTCCACAGGCTGCTGGGCAATTATCCACTGCTCTCTGATAAAGAGTGACCTTAGTATGATATATTTGACAGGAAAAGCAATTTTTGTATTTTACAATTTTGACACAATATTGATCATTGCCTCCTTGCCCCTTGATTGTCAAAAGAACGGTCAAAAAAACCATATTTTTCAATGTAATAAACATTAGAGTTGTTGCCCTGGCTGGATAGTTCATTGGTTAGAGCATTGTCCCAAAGCACAGAGGTTGCCAAGTTCAATTCCTGGTCCGGGTACATACAGGAACAGATCAATGTTCCTGTCCCTCTCTTCCTTCCTCTGTCACTAAAATAAATTTTTTTTAAAAAATTAAAAATATATTAGAGTTGGTATTAGAGGTAAGCCAATTAAAGTCTGTGGAAAACTAGCTGAAGAAATTGATTATATTCCTGAAGGTGCCCAACACTCTATAGATTTTGATGTACACTTACTAGAGACTGAACATATTAAGGGTGAGGGTAAATTCTGCAGCAGCAAGCCAAAGCAAAACCTGTTGGAGATAGTTGTAAAAATAATCATTTCCAGTTTTTACAAAAAGCATCACCTATGCAAGAATCAATATAGACAAACACATAAGAGATGGATAAAATAATAGCTAAGGTTTAGCCTGAAGAAATGTTGTTGCTTTTTTCCCCATAGACATCTTTGATATTTTTAAAAAAATCTTTGGGCAAATTTTCATAGATGTAAAGGATAAACCAAATTAGGCAAAACTACATAAAATCAGCATTTTCTTTTTTTGAGGATTATCATTTTGATGATTTTTTAAAAATAATGCTTATTATCCTTTTTGGTTGAAATTCTTGCTATAGAGTTAATATATCTCAGATTCAGGGTTCGGATCAATATACTTTGTGTATCTGAATTTAAAATGCAAGTTTTAAGGACTTTAAAATAGAGATAAAAATTCTAGTTAGCTGTAAATGGGTAATTTAAAGTGATTGATAAAAATTATACTTCTTACTCAAGTGAAAGGGAACTCTAGTGCTTTGGTACTGTTTTTAGGTTTTAAAGAGATCTTGAGAGAATTTATCCCGAGGTTGCATGGACTATCAAATAGACATTAAGGATCTTTAGAATGTGGGACATTCTATTAGAATTAGTAGGAGAGTGAGCATGGCTTATTTTCACAATCAGAAAAAAGTAAAGAAAGCGTTTTGTTTTTAAGAAAACAGACATTTGCTGTATCTGAGCATTTACATGCTTCTTGCTCCTCCTGTCTCCACGCGCAGCACATTTCTGCGTAATGCAGCTTCACGTGGACAGAAAGCATCCCGGAGTCGGCAGGTGCTTCAGCAATCACCCAATTACAGCAGACACTGCATGGTGTCTCAGCTGTGGGACACAGGGGGCTACTGTGCCGGGTTCCCTTCCACTCTGTGATGTATTCATGGCAACGTCGGTCACAGTAGGGGCCTCGCATCTCTCCAGGTCATTTGGTGGCTGGGTCACTCATAAAACTTTCTCTCTAGGTTTTATCAGGTCCCTACCAGCTACACCTGGACTGTCACATTCCCACTTAATTGGGTCTAGATATGAAGGCAGACGTACCTTTCTAAACTGCAGATTTTATTTGCCACCTCCTCATTTAAAAACCGTTCACATCCAGTCTCCTGCTGTAGGTGCCAGTTTGCACATGTCTTTTGAAAAGTGTTTCCCAGTGTTTATGAAGAATTTAAAAAACATATCTGTCTTGTGACTCAGCAGTTCTATTTAACAGCACGCTCAGTGAGTAGACCTCAGCAAAGTGCTTTATATACAGAGATGTTTAATGCAGCACTATTTGGTATAATAAAAAATTGGAAACAAATTTAATGTACCTATATATAGGGGAATAGTTAAGTAGCCCCTGATATACACTATTGTAGGGTATAAAAAGTGCTTATGCAATAATGTTCAGTAAACATTAAAATACAAAGCTGTATTAAATATCTCAAAATGTAAAATAGAGAATAAAGGTTTCCTTTCTTCCTCCCATCCCCACTACCCGACCCTGAAGTGAGGTGCGGCAGTGGTCTCCGTAGCAGGACAATAAATATCACGTTGCCTTCCGCCATGGACAGGCAGTCTTGGAAATACCCTAAGAAAAGCATTTCATAAAATAAGAGAGAAAGTGGGGCCCTGGCCAGTTAGCTCAGTCGGTTAAAAGCGTTGTCCCAAGAAGACAAGGCTGCAGTTTGATCCCCAGTCAGGGCACACTCGGGAAGCAACCAAAGAATGCACGACTGAATGGAACAACAAATGAATGCTTCCGTCCCCCCCCCACTCTTCCTCTCTCTTTCTCTCTAAAAGTCAATAAAAATTAAGCCCCGGTTGGATAGCTCAGTTTGTCAGAACATCGTCCCAGAGCACAGAGGTTGCTGGTTCAATTCCCCGGTTGGGGACATACAGGAGCAGCTTGATGTTCTTGTCTCTCTAACTCTAAAAAAAAAAAAAAAAAAAAAGAAGGAAAGAAAGTGGAATTTTCAAGGCATTGCTATTTCTTTTGGAACCAGAGTGTGGCCCTCAGAGTCAGATAGCTCTGATGCTCAAAAAAGGTCCAGTTAAGCACCAGCAGGCCTCTGAGAAGGGTTTGTAAACAGGGGTATAAAATACAGTTGTGGGGTGGTGAGGTTGATGTCGCTTTGCGTAATAAGGATGAAAATATTATCTTCAGTTTATGTGGGGATCATGTTAACTCACATTTAGGAAAATGTTTTTCTAAACCCTCGGTATGAACTGAGACTGCTCTCTCTCTCTGAGGACTTTTCTGTGTGTGTGTGTGTGAATCTGAGTCAGTGGTTACCTGTGTGTGTGTGTGTGAATCTGAGTCAGTGGTTACCTGTGTGTGTGCGTGTGAATCTGAGTCAGTGGTTACCTGTGTGTGTGCGTGTGAATCTGAGTCAGTGGTTACCTGTGTGTGTGCGTGTGAATCTGAGTCAGTGGTTACCTGTGTGTGTGTGTGTGAATCTGAGTCAGTGGTTACCTGTGTGTGTGTGTGTGAATCTGAGTCAGTGGTTACCTGTGTGTGTGTGTGTGAATCTGAGTCAGTGGTTACCTGTGTGTGTGTGTGTGAATCTGAGTCAGTGGTTACCTGTGTGTGTGCGTGTGAATCTGAGTCAGTGGTTACCTGTGTGTGTGCGTGTGAATTTGAGTCAGTGGTTACCTGTGTGTGTGCGTGTGAATTTGAGTCAGTGGTTACCTGCTAAACCTACCAGGGAGAAGACAGAGGCATATTTTAACCTCTCAAGCTAAATAAACCGCTTTCCATTCCTCATGGAACAGCATCCTAGACTGAGGCGCTTGGCTTTGGGAAATGCTGGGGGGGGGGTGGACCCCCTGGGGGAGGAAAGAGGTGGAAGACAGGGCTCTGGGTCTACACTCAGATTTGTTTGGTGGCGATGGTTCTTTTTCTGGACTGTGAGAGCAGTCACATCTGGTGCATGGTTTGCATTTTTTTTTTTCTTTTGCTCTGCAATTCCTTTCATGACCTCCAATCTTCCAGAAAGCCTATTATTCTCTTCCAGCCTGCGTGGTACTGTTGAGGGGAGATTCAGGCGCGGGTCAGTAGAGCACTACGGGCCCTTTCACCTCACTCCTCCCCTGAGGTCAGCGGCATAAAGAGCAGCATTGGGAAGGACACGGGGCCTGAGTTCCAGGCCCTGGTGAGCAGCCGGATGAGCCATGGCCAGTGCAGAGCCCCACAGGGAGAGGGCGCCGCCAAATGGGTGTCTCCAAAGGGCACTGAGACCACTGGCTTCTTCTCCAAATAGATTACGCAGAGGTTCCACCCTGGGTGCTCAATGGAACCACTTGGAAGCTTTTAAAAGCTAGTGATCCCGGCCCTGGCCGGTTGGCTCAGCGGTAGAGCATCGGCCTAACGTGCGGAGGACCCGGGTTCGATTCCCGGCCAGGGCACACAGGAGAAGCGCTCATTTGCTTCTCCACCCCTCCGCCGCACTTTCCTCTCTGTCTCTCCCTTCCCCTCCCGCAGCCAAGGCTCCATAGGAGCAAAGATGGCCCGGGCACTGGGGATGGCTCTGTGGCCTCTGCCTCAGGCGCTAGAGTGGCTCTGGTCGCAACATGGCGACGCCCAGAATGGGCAGAGCATTGCCCCCTGGTGGGCAGAGCTTCGCCCCTGGTGGGTGTGCCGGGTGGATCCCGGTCGGGCGCATGCGGGAGTCTGTCTGACTGTCTCTCCCTGTTTCCAGCTTCAGAAAAATGAAAAAAAATAAAATAAAATAAAAAATAAAAGCTAGTGATCCCTGGGTTCCAGGTATTCATAACAATCAAGTCAAGATCCCTGGGGATGGGCTCTGGCATCCGTGTTTTGTAAGAGTCTCCCAGATGATTCTGCTGTGCAACCAGGTTGAAACCACTGCATTAGAGAAGGTGATTGGGAGTGGGAGCAGCTGACCTTGAGGAGTAAATAGAGTGTATAAATCTCAACCGGAACATTGCAAAAAATTTCTGCGTAGTAAAACATCTCTAAGGAAACACAGTGAATTCTCACGATGATAGTATGTTTCATAAAGTCTGAGAATCACTGAATTAGATAATACTGATTCATTGCTCCCAGAGGAAATGTGTAATATATATATATTATATACATATAATATATATATATTATATATATATATATTAAGGTGATCAACTTTTATACAATGAAGGACATCAACTCCCACATGTGCCTTGACCAGGCAAGCCCAAGGTTTCGAACCGGCAACCTCAGTGTTCCAGGTCGAAGCTTTACCCCACTGTGCCACCACAGATCAGGCCACAATGAAGGACAAAAGTAAATTGAAGAAAACAATATTGTAAATAAAAGAAACATTTTATTCATTGCAACAATAATACAGTATAATATGATAGATGCATAATAAAAACATAATTATGCTTACATGCCTATTAATTTTTAATAATAATTGTAAGAAAAAAGTACTCATTTAGATACTGATCCTTGATGAATTGTTATGTCAAATACAAATACGTCACATCACACACAATGGATCGACTCTGCATAGATCGAATACGGACATTTATAGATTAGTCTTCCAATATCAAAAAGGAGGACATATAGGAGGATACTTTTTGAGGGAAGATGGAGCTTACAAAAGAAGGACTGTCCTCCCTAAAGGAGGACGATTGGTCACCATATATATATATACCTCGTATAGATTATAATCTTTAATCCTAAAAACACATCTCCTGGTAGACTCTATTTTTTTCTTTATTTCACAAAAGAGAAGAAATGAGGCTCAGAGGTGTTAAGTGATTTGCTGACCTTCCCATTACCAGGGGCCAGGATCCGATCTACCAGTGGCCCCTAGCACTGGTGCTGCTTGCACTACACTGCACTGCCCCCTACTGACTCCATCCTCTGGCCACCTGTGCACTAGAGCTGAACCTTGAGAGCTCGAAACAGGTGCAGGTCTGATGGGCCACTCAAAATCTTTCACTGCCATGGGAATGTGCACTGGTATTGATTTGGGAGTTACAAAGAAATTTTAGGGAGTAGGTTTGTAAATTTGTATATACAGAATCCACTAATAATGAAGATCAACTGTATATAACTGACAGTTGTGTTTGGATAGAATTGAATGACTTATTCTTCCCCATTTCACCATTATTCTAAAATTCCTTTAATTAGTATATAATGTATATTATTTTCATGAGGAAAAAAATGTGAAAAACAAACGAAAAATTTCTACCACGGCATCCCCCTGTCTATAGCCCTCTCTCTTCTTAAAGTGCGGTCTGGACAGGTTTCCACCTGGATCACGTTCAGTGATAATTGAAAAAGTACATTCATGTCTTGTCTCTTCCAAAACTACTAACAAAGAATCTAAGGAACCCAAGAATGTGCAAATGACAACTTTCCCTAGATTATTCTTATGCACACTAATGTTTGAAAAACATTTGCTCTTGCAGTCTCCAAAGAGTGAGTATTTCAGAGATGGTGGCTGATAGAATTTACCACTAACAAACCGTTGCTGAAAAAACTACTGAAGGATATACTTTACTATGAGTAACCTACTAGAAAGGTCTCGATGCAAGAAGCCACGATGAGCAAAATGATGGTAAGCAAGTGGTAAATCTGAATGATTGCCTATAGTAAACAAAACAAAACAAAGGGATAGGAAATTAAAATGAAGTGAAATTCAATTAAAATAAATAAAAAGGACAACCAGAGTATGGAAAAAGAGGATGTGTGATTGGTGTTAAAGCATTCTGAAATCTTTGTAGAGTTTGAGAGAAGAAAAGAGGTACTGATTAAACTTTTTGGGGAGGTCATATGCAGGACTTAAGGATAAATAGTAAGTAAATAAAACTATAAAGTATAATTTTGAAATCGGTAGAAAAAAAAGAATTAAAAAATGGGATAACCATAAAAGAAAGGAAAAAAGAACAAACAAGCAAAAACAGGAGGAAAGAATAGTTCAAGCAAAGAGAATATGTGGAATAGAACAGAATCGAAAAAGAGGCTCCATTGCTGTCGATGGAATTATCTGAAATTTGATTTTGTTCTACTTACACCACTAATAACTTAGCCTGGTATGGTTTCATGGATGTTGGAGGGAGACACAAGATTTTTGGGTAAGATACAAGGGACTATAATACAGTGTGACTGGTAGTGTAAGCATCATTTAGCATATTTGTGACAGTCCCTTGTTTCCAACACCCCATGACAATGACACAGAGATCTGAGATGGATGTTTGAACCTGCAGTGAGTTGAGTTACAGGAGAGGAATCTGTTGTTTTATAGCAAGCCGTAAGCAAGCCTATTCTTTGTCCCAGAGAAAGAGAGAGAATGCCTCATTTCCAAAAGTTGCTTGCTGCAGACATGACTCTAAGAAATTGTCACAGTAAAAAGATCAGTCGGGGCCTTGCATTCTTGGCACACCCAGCAGGGTAAGTAGGAGCACAGGGGACCCATGGAGGAGTACCTCCTAACACATTAGTGAGAATCAGTGAGTGCACTGGTTTGCTGGGCCACATAGTGCATGGGGTTGGGGAGAGGAAAAGGAGTGGGGAAGGAGTAGAAAGAAGTAATTAAAACTCCATTGCTAAGAGCCTTATACGGCCATTAGGAATGTTATAACTAGAGTACCACATACTGGATGGCTGAAGCAACATTTTTTATTTATTCATTCATTTTAGAGAGAGGAGAGAGAGAGAGAGAGAGAGAGAGAAGGGGGGAGGAGCAGGAAGCATCAATTCCCACATGCGCCTTGACCAGGCAAGCCCAGGGTTTCAAACCAGCGACCTCAGTGTTTCCAAGTCGAAGCTCTGAAGCAACAGTTTTTTCTCATAGTTCAGAAGGTTAGGAAATCCAAGATCAAGATGCCAGCAGGGTTTATATAGCATCTTCATAAAAAATAATACATTTTTATAGAAAGGACAAGACAAAGAAAAAGGACTGAGCTTCTAGGGGGTGGTAAATTGTGGAAATGTAAATAATGGGGGGAACTAATGGAAGATGATGATTTTTTCAACAAGGTTTGTTGTGTAGGCTTCTCTGCTGCCATCTCTGGGCTGATAAAAGTCTAGAGTTATCTCTAAAGATTAAGAATCATCCTGCTCGGCTTGGTAGAGAAGGGGAGAGTCGACAGCCTTTCTTGTGTCTGTTTCTTCTCAATTACTTCAGCTCAATATAATCCTTATGCTGCAGTGTCACATTTTGAGGTGCCGTATGCTAAACCCCTTAAACCACTATATTCATTTATTATGTTCATTTTAAAACATACATGAAACTGATTTAAGAATGAGATAAACTATATAAATATGTATTCAATATTAATTCTAATAGTTTCTCCCAATATTGCACTAAATTATTTTATGTACTCCTGGTGCATATAACTCAATGGGAGACCACTGAAGTTTAGTATAGATATCTTTGGAAATGTATTCATGACATCATAATTTATTTTCTATGATATACATACCAAAAAAAATTGTTGCAGTGAATATCCTTGGACCAATATCCCTGTTTGTGTGACAATGTCTGCAGAATACATTTTCTTGTAGTAGTAATGTTGAGTCCAATGATATGTGCATTTTATATTTTGGAAAATACTCTCAAATTGACCTACAAAAAAAAAATCTTCAAAAGTTTCAACAATTTTCTTTCCAAATGATAGTCTATAAAAATCTCTTTTTCCAAACTTTCTGCAAAACTAGGCATAAATCTTTAAAATTTTGGCCAATGTAATACGTGAGAAATAATATATTATGGTATAAAATAGTATTTTAAAAATTATGATTGCCTGACCAGGCGGTGGCACAGTGCTGTGGATTGGGATCCTTCAGCATCCCAATCCACAGCATCGGATTGGGATGCGGAAGGACCCAGGTTCGAGACCCCGAGGTCACCAGCTTGAATGCAGGCTCATCTGGTTTGAGCAAAAGCTCACCAGCTTGGACCCAACGTCGCTGGCTCCAGCAAGGGGTTACTCGATCTGCTGAAGGCCCACAGTCAAGGCACATATGAAAAAGCAATCAATGGCAGGGGTCCCCAAACTTTTTACACAGGGGGCCAGTTCACTGTCCCTCAGACCACTGGAGGGCCGCCACATACAGTGCTCCTCTCACTGACCACCAATGAAAGAGGTGCCCCTTCTGGAAGTGCGGGGTGGGGGGCGGATAAATGGCCTCAGGGGGCCGCATGCGGCCTGCGGGCCTGTAGTTTGGGGACGCCTGAACTAAGGTGTCGCCAAGAAAAACTGATGATTGATGCTTCTCATCTCTCTCCGTTCCTGTCTGTCTGTCCCTATCTATCCCTCTCTCTGACTCTCTGTCTCTGTTAAAAAAAAAAAGAATCGATGCTTCTCATCTTTCTCCCTTCCAGCATGTCTGTTCCTGTCTGTCCTTCTCTCTCACTAAAATAAAATTAAAAACAACAACAACAAAAATTATGATTAAATTTAAACATTTTAAATTGATTTTAAGCTTCTGAATTGCCTGGTTATATCACACGTCAATTTTTCTTGTTTTGAGGGGACATATATCTTAAGAGCTTCGTGTAAATTAGGAAAATTAGCCCTTTGTCACATGTGCTATACACATTTTCTTGGGTTGCCCTTTGTTTGTTGTATTGTTTGTGGTCATGCAGAAATATTTAACTTTAAAAAAAATAGTCAAACCATTAGCTTTTCTACAGGTACTTATGTCTGGAGCAGCATGAGGAAAGTGGTAGCCTCAGCCTCCACTCCCTTGAATGATAGATTTGGAGCTAGAGTGAGGGGAGAACTTAGGGTTTATGATGTGAGGGGTCGGGATACAGAAAAGAACATCACAAGGAAGGCAAGTTAGGAAACTTTGGATAGCGGGGTGGTTGGGTCACATGGAAAATATAAATAAAGGCTCTGGAATCAGGCTTTGTGGGTTCAAATCCCAGGACTGATATTTACAAAGTGACTTTGGGGGGTGCGGACAGCAGACATTTCTGTGCCTCAGTTTCTTCATGTGAAAATGATCAATGTTTTATCTGAGGCTTAAATGAGATAAGGTACTGGCAGATAGTCAGTGCTTCCTAGTAAAGAAATAACGAGAACTTGGACCAGGTTGTAGGAGAAACAAAAAGGAATAAACGTATCGAGAGACTTGTAGAATGAAAGCAAGCAAGATCGAAAGGTATGAATGGCCCCCATTCCGGGATTAAGATCATGGGCACATTAATGAAAACAAGAATCAAACACAGTGATGTGGAATAGATGTTCAACAAAGAGACCCTAGAACCTGATTTATTCCAAATTCTAGTTCTACTCCTTAACTAATCCTGCCTTCATTTCATCAATTGAAAGTATAGAATAATAATTATGTCTATCTTCTAGGTGAGGAAATGTAAAGTGAGCTTATATATGTAAAGCTCTTGAGACACTATCTGGCACAGAATATGCATTTAAAATATTAGCTATTATTATTATTAATCATTTTTTTGCATTGTACCAGGTGCTTTTTTTCTTTTCTACTAGCATCTCAGAGTTTTCTAAGACCCCTTTCCATTCATAATGCATCTGCCCATTGCCAAGATGCTTTTTCTGATTTCACCAGGTTCTTAAATTTGGGGATGATTGAAATTTGCCCTTTCAATATTCTGGATCTTTTTTATTCCCTGTGAAACTAATAATGTTATATGTTATTAATAGGCATTGATAACTTCATGTTATCTTTCTCAGATAACATTTGCATTTTAACAAGAATTTTCGAGGCCTTGACTGAAAGGAGTGAGTAATGTGGTTATTTTAGATCCTGGCAGAGAAACAGTCCTTGAGCTGGGAGAGGTCTCCCAAACTCTAAATTTACATCAAGCCAGCAGCTGCCTACACTGCTCGCTCAGAATGTGCTGTGGGGGTTGTATTGGTGATCAGGGAGTGATCTAAATCAATTAATGAATATTTTTGTCACTTGTTAGATGCTGGGAACTCTATTTGGTAATGTGGGAAGAACATATAAAGACAAATAACCCTAGTTTTAAGAAATTTATAATCTAGTTGAAGAGATCAAGATATAGAAAAACAAAAAAGAGAGTTATTCTCATTGCCAAGGTCAAAATAGACCTGAGAATGTTGCTTACTGGTCAATATATGAGGCCTTCAAGGCCAGGTCAAACCAGGAGGAAGATTACCTAGAAAGCTGTTCATAGGATCAATTTTTACCAGAGAGTCAAACAAAGCATGAGCAAGTGCTTAGAAGTGGAGCTGGCTCTGCAGTCGGAACCACTGAAGGGGGATATACTGCACTGAGTTATGCATCAGCTGGAGAGTGTGGATGAAGCATTAACAGAGACCAAGAGCCTGGGGCAAGGACTGGGGCACAGGGCCAGTGAAGGTGTGGGAATCATGTAACCTAGTGGAGGACTTCTTTCACGTGAATTCTGGCATGCCATGCTGAGGTGGGGATGGGTCTTAAAGGGACCAAACTGGGATGAACAAATAATAAGACGTTTCCTCGTTTGTGAAATGAGGAAGGTTGAAACACATACAATAAAGTATTTGCCAGCTCTGGTGGTCTATATGTCAATCATTCTAGGACCAGACAAAAGGCAGTAATAAGTAATATTCAAATGAGCCACAGAGGCTCACATTTCCAATCAGAGTTCTTTTATTCATTTGCTGTGAAATCATTCAATTTTCTTACACTAAAATCACTTGACTGTGTTAAAAAAATGTAGATTTCTTTTTCTTTTTCTTTCTTTCTTTTTATTTTTTTGAAGTTAGAAGCGGGAGGCAGTCAGACACACTCTGGCACACGCCCGACCGGGATCCACCCAGCATGCCCACCAGGGGGCGATGCTCCATTGTGGCCAGAGCCATTCTAGTGCCTGAGGTGGAGGCCATGCAGCCAGCTTCTGTGCCAGGGCCAACTTTGCTCCAATGGAGCCTTGGCTGTGGGAGGGGAAGGGAGAGATAGAGAGAAAGAAGAGAGGGGAAGGGTGGAGAAGCAGATGGGCACTTCTCCTGTGTGCCCTGGCCAGGAATCGAACCCAGGACTTCCACATGCTGGGCCGATGCTCTCCTGCTGAGCCAACCAGCCAGGGCTGAAAACATAGATTTGTTACTTTTCAAAATTGAAATGGTCTCCTTTACAAATTCTACAAGGTAGGGAGAAGAAAGAAAAGACAAATTTAGCCTAATTTAATGATGTAGTCTTTTGATCTTTGGTCTTTTAGTTTTTATCACTGGCCAATCAGTTATTGGAACACAGATCCCCAATATTCGGTGTACAGGGTCCTTTTTATCATCCTGGCTCCCAAGACTTGCATGCAGATAGCTCTAAGAACATGTATATAGCTTCTGGCCATGGGGAATGAGTAGCTACTGCCCCAGAGATGAAATTGACTGAAATTGACCACAACTGACTGTCCAAACTTTCCCCTGGGAGTTGCAAATCTTTAGTAGACTCCAGTGTTTCAAAAATCAGACAGACCTTGCCGGTACAGTTGTTATCTAGGGGAGGAATCTGATTCCTGGTGCTTCCTATTCTCCTATATTCCCAGAATCCTCTATCCACTTAAGGATTACTAAAATTTGGAACACATAAATGGAGATGATTAAAGTGCCCAGAGTGGATGTGAGGGCGATCTGGCTGCGACATCTGTCACCCCATTGATCGCCAGGGTTGATTCGGCTGATCTGGCCGGCTAGGCGGGTGTCCCCTTCCTCCCTCACCGCTCCATGTGCGTCCCTCCCGAAGCTGCGTGCTCGGTCGAATAGGACGACCTTCCCCGCTAGAGGAGAGGACCGTTCTTCGGTCAAGGGTATACGAGTAGCTGCGCTCCTCTGCTAGAAACTCCAAACAAGTCTCAAGCTGCATTTGTAGAATGCCCAGAGTGTTTGGAAGAACTGCTCCTTATGAGTGCATCGTTAGTGTTGATCTGAGTTGGTAATGGTTTTCTACAATTATAATAATTCATTTAATAAATATAATATTTATGAACATATATAAAACATTATATATCATTAGGTTTTCCTTTTGTTAGATTTTTTTCTTGTATCAAATTCATTTTGATCAGTCTTCTCAAATTCCTTTCACACTGAAAATTAAGAATAGAGAGAGAGAAAAAAGAATAAATAGAGTAAATGGGCTGCCATGAAAAATGTTTGAGATGTTCCAACATAGCCCATGAATGAATGGCTGAATTGGTTTGGAAATACTTTAAGGTAATTTAGCATAGAAAGATAGTATAGAGATTTAAGCTGCTATTTGACTCTTTCACCACTTGGAAGAACAATAACCTGGCCAGGGCTGTGGCCCATAAGGCTGGGAGATGGAGTGGGGACTCCAAACTCAAATTTGTGGTGAAGCTAAAGACAGAGGTGTAAATAAAGCTGAAAATGGTTGCTCAGTGTTGAGACTGAAGGGGTTGTTAGGCAAGCTCTGGGCACAACCACAGCTGAAAAGAGCTGGGGGCAGCTAGGGCAGCCCGTGTTGAAAGCAAGAGTTGTGACGTCTGTGATCTCACTTCTTCTGGGTAGCAGTCAGAATTTTTCACTAGGTTAGGAGCTGCAAGTATATTAAGAGTAGAATTAGGCAGAATCACCACTAATTCTCCTTCAAAACCTTCTTTTGCTCTGTCTCTATGCCTTTCCTCAGTTGTACTTAGAAAGCTATGTTGTTGCGATCAGGCTAGTTGTAAAAAGGGCAGGTAGATCTCCTGGTGTATTCTTTACCAATTTCACCTGACAGTCAGCTTGCTGCTGACTCCCCATTTTTTTGAGCTGCTGAACTATCTCGACTGCTAATCAGAAATCCTGAAATATTCCCATGGAGAAAGACCTTGGATATCAGTCGGTCCCACTTGCTTGATCCTGTGTGTTCACAGGTAACTATAGTTAGCCTCGCTAGAAAACTTGGGAGTTTGCTAGCTTTCTCCTGGAAACACAGCTGCAGTCCCTGAACCCTTGATTCTTAATGTGCTGAATGTGAGGCCACCTGTCCCTATATCTATATTTTTTTCTCAAAGAGCTGAGTGATTGCTTAGAACAGCTGTGGGTATTTGTGTTTTATTTTTATAGGCCCTAAGCAACTGAGTGAAAAGCAAAGCCAATTATGTCATTGAGTTCTTCAATATGTATGAACGGAATAGCAGAACACTGAGTTAGCCATGGCAAATATGAGGTTTACATAGAAGAAGAAACACTGAATTCTACTGGGGAATCAGTGAACAAAGGAGGCAAAATGTTTGCTTTTTTGCAGAAAGACTTTTTATTTTGTTTATGTTCATTTAGAAAAACTATCTCTAGACAAGATCTCTCTTTTTTTTTTTTTTGACAGAGACAGAGAGAGTTAGAGAGAATGACAGATAGGGACAGACAGACAGGAAGGGAGAGAGATGAGAAGCATCAGTTCTTCATTGCGGGATCTCAGTTGTTCATTGATTGCTTTCTCATATGTGTCTTGACCGAGGGGTGGGGTCAGTGGAGCCAGTGACCCCTTGCTCAAGCCAGTGACCTTGGGGTCTCAAACCTGGGTCCTCTGCGTCTCGGTCTCATGCTCTATTCACTGCACCACTGCTTGGTCAGGTCAGACAAGATCTCTTTAAATCTTACATTACTGAATTTATCAGTACAAGATGGGAGAGGAAGTATAGTGGAGAACATGCTACATATAAGTCTAGCAAAGAGAGTTAAGTTTTTCTGTGCCATAACCCCTACAGATTTGTTTGTTCTTTGGGCTGTTTAAAATAACTTTACCCCTTTCTTTGAATTCTATGGAGTTTAAATATTACCATAAAGTTCAACATCCACTCTGAAAACTTACTTGTAGCATCATAGCATTAAGTCAAAACTTTGGATAGCTGGAGCTAGATTTCTGGCATTCATATCAAATGCCTGAGGACCTTTGGCCCCTGGCATCATTAGAGAGTCTTCAGGTCAGTGTAAGTGGGAAAGCAGTATTAATTAGTATGTGTAGCATCGTATTTGGAACTACAAGTCCTTGGATCTTTGGATCTACCTCTACATTTTTAGTGGTGGTGGCGATGGTGAGTGGTGACATTTGGTAAAATTTTAAATCTTTTTTTTTTTATAAATAAATTTTTATTTTAATGGGATGACATCAATAAATCAGGGTACATACATTCAAAGAAAACATTTCCAGGTTATCTTGTCATTTAGTTCTGTTGCATACCCATCACCCGAAGAGAGATCGTCCTCCGCCACCCTCCATCCAGTTCTCTCTGTACCCCTCCCCCTCCCCCTCTCCTTCCTTCCCTCCCCCCACCCCCCGTAACCACCACACTCCTGTCCATGCCTCTTAGTCTTGCTTTTATGTCCCACTAATGTATGGAATCCTGCAGTTCCTGTTTTTTTCTGATTCGCTTATTTCACCCCGCACAATGCTACCAAGACTCCACCATTCCGCTGTAAGTGATCCAATGTCATCATTTATCCTAGCTGAATAGTATACCACGGTGTATATGTGCCCCATCTTCTTCATCCAGTCCTCTATTTTTTTTTTTACAGTGATTAAAAGCCTTTAAGCAAACTCTTGGCCAATACGGCAAGAATCCATAAAAGAGTAGTGTCCTTAACATGTTCACCAAGTCCAAGTTGGCCCCATCACCATGCCAAATCCCTGAAAAATGCAACCCAACCACAGTTCAGTCTGTTAGGAGCTGTCACAGGGAGCAGGAGTCCAGGAAAGTTCCACACAGGAAAAGTCCACATGGCACTGGAATTGTCACCATTCTATACTTTGCAGCTCATGTCCAAGTCCCAATGACCGCTGCTTCTAGCTGGTAATGATTCAGGTAGACTGGAAAAAGCCATTTGCAGCATGCATGGATATGGAGCTTTGGTTCTCCTCTGCCTGGAGAGATGAGACCAGGGTGCTTTTCCTTGGAGCTCTGTGACTGTGGCATGGTAAAGAGAACCTTGGGATACACTAAGCTGCATGGCAAAGGTAAATTCATAATAGAAGTTGGCAAAAGGAGGAAAGAGAGCTCTAAATTAGGAGTAGGTCCCAGCCTGAAATATGAGTGGGGCATTGAGGTAGGAGGGATAAAGGAAACACTATATATTAAGCAAAGCAGCAGAAAATAGGACTATCAACACCCACAACAGAGATCTTTGAAGGAAGAATAAAAAACCTGACTATTCAGGCAAAACATAGTTAAGAGGCCCTTGTGCAAATGAGATCAGTTTACCTGTTTCTTGGAAGAAATACCCTAGGCTCGTCCACAGTGTCATAGATGGGGCTGTCGGCCCTGGGCACTTTCAGCCTTCAGTGGCAAACCCCAGCTTTCTGGGCAAGGTTAGGTCATAGGTGGCTGGTGCAGGGCTGGAAGAGACTGAACCCTCCCTTAGAGGAGCGAGGGGGAAGCCTACCTTCCAGTGTCCCTGTTTCCTCACAACAGAGGCATGTAAGTCTGGCAGGCTTTAGCTCAATGACCTTCCTTTCCACTATTGAAGCAGGACCCAGATGGCATCCTATGAGACCCCTTTGGGGCGTTGGAGCCTTTAAGGGCGTATCCTAAAAGCTGGTAGTTCCCCTGATCTCTATTGGGCTTTTTCTGCCTCTAGGTATCTGAAAAGCCATTCTCAGAAGATCTCGCTGAGGGGTTTGAGGATCCCCATCCGCCTATATAAATCTTTTCCATATATCTGGAGCTATTTGGAAAAAGACAAAACAGTGTTATTAACTTGATCTAATAAAGAAGGTAGTAGTTTGCAGGCGAAAAAGATTTGATGTCTCCTGTTCATCAGCATTCAAAAGAAATGTAATTTTTTTTTTAAGTAAAAAGCATGATATGGTAGACCCGTAGGAGTCATTGGCCTGGTGTGCAGGATTCCCAGGTTCGATTCCTGGCCAGAGCATACAGGAGAAGTGCCCATCTACCTCTCCACCCCTCCCCCTCTCCTTCCTCTTCGTCTCTCTCCTCCCGCCCGCAGCCAAGGCTCCACCGGAGCAAAGCCACCCCGGGCACTAAGGATGGCTTCATGGCCTCCACCCCAGTCGCTAGAATGGCTCTGGTTGTAACAGAGCAACATCCCAGATGGGCAGAGCATTCCTCCCTGGTAGGCATGCCAGGTGGATCCCAGTCAGGTGCATGCAGGAGTCTGTCTGACTGCGTCCCCATTTCCATCTTCAGAAAAATACAAAAAATAAATAAATAAAAGAAAAAATACTACCAAAAAAAAAAAAGGGGGGGGGCATTCCCTTGTGCTAAAGCTCCAGGGAGCATGGAGTGAGCTTGAGTATGTCCTATGAAACATGGAGCTCTATGTTGACATATAAGTCTTTGAAGAAGGAGGAACTGCTGAAATAGTTTATCAGCATTTGTCCCTAAGACAGCAGTCTTTATAGTGGAAACACCATACGTAAATATTTGCTGTCTGTCTATAGATTAAGGGGGGAATATGGCAAATGCTGAAAAGTCATGATCTTTGTGCCCCTCCCCTCCCCAACCCCCTCCCTCTCCTCCCCCCACTTTGTAACCCCAACACTGTTGTCCATGTCTCTGAGTCTCTCTTTATGTCCCACCTATGTATGGAATCATATAGTTCTTAGTTTTTTCTGATTTACTTCTTTCACTCAGTATAATGTTATCAAGGCCCATCCATGTTGTTGTAAAAGATCCTCTGTCATCATTTCTTATGGCTGAGTAGTATTCCATAGTATATATATACCAAAGCTTTTTAATCCACTCGTCCTCTGATGGATACTTGGGCTGTTTCCAAATCTTTGCTACTGTGAACAATGCTGCCATAAACATGGGGGTGCATTTCTTCTTTTCAAACAGTGCTATGGTGTTCTTGGGGTATATTCCTAACAGTGGTATAGCTGGGTCAAAAGGCAGTTTGATTTTTAATTTCTTGAGGAATCTCCATACTGTTTTCCACAGTGACTGCACCAGTCTGCATTCCCACCAGCAGTGCAGGAGGGTTCCCTTTTCTCCACATCCTTGCCAGCACTTATTCTGTGTTGTTTCATTGATGAGCGCCATTCTGACTGGTGTGAGGTGATATCTCATTGTGGTTTTAATTTGCATTTCTCTAATCATTAGTGATGTTGAACATTTTTTCATATGCCTGTTGGCCATCTGTGTGTCCTCTTTGGAGAAGTGTCTACTCACTTCTTTTGCCCATTTTTGGATTGGATTGTTTGTCTTCCTGGTATTAAGTTTTACAAGTTTTTTATAAATTTTGGTTATTAACCCCTTATCACACGCTATGTCAAATATATTCTCCCATTGTGTAGTTTGTCTTTTTATTCTGTTCTTATTGTCTTTAGCTGTGCAGAAGCTTTTTAGTTTGATAAAATCCCATTTGTTTATCCTGTCTTTTATTTCACTTGCCTGTGGAGACAAATCAGCAAATATATTGCTGCGAGAGATGTCAGAGAGCTTACTGCCTATGTTTTCTTCTAAGATGCTTATGGTTTCACGGCCTACATTCAAGTCTTTTATCCATTTTGAGTTTATTTTTGTGAGTGGTGTAAGTTGGTGGTCTAGTTTCATTTTTTTGCAGGTAGCTGTCCAGTTTTCCCAACACCATTTGTTGAAGAGGCTGTCTTTACTCCATTGTATTGTCTTACCTCCTTTGTCAAATATCAGTTGTCCATAAAGCTGTGGGTTTATTTCTGGGTTCTCTGTTCTGTTCCATTGATCTATGTGCCTGTTCTTATGCCAGTACCATGCTGTTTTGAGTACAATGGCCTTATAATATAACTTGATATCTGGAAGTGTGATACCTCCCGCTTTTTTCTTTTTCAAGATTGCTGAGGCTATTCGTGTTCTTTTTTGGTTCCATATAAATTTTTGGAATATGTGTTCTATGTCTTTGAAGTAAGTCATTGGTATTTTAATCGGTATTGCATTGAATTTATAAATTGCTTTGGGTAATATAGACATTTTAATGATGTTTATTCTTCCTAACCATGAGCACGGTATATGCCTCCACTTATTCGTATCTTCCCTGATTTCTTTTATCAATGTTTTATAATTTTCTGAGTACAAGTCTTTAATCTCCTTGGTTAGATTTATTCCTAGGTACTTTATTTTTTTGGTTGCAATGGTAAAGGGGATTGATTCCTTGATTTCTCTTTCTGACAGTTCATTATTAGTGTATAAAAATGCCTCTGATTTCTGAGTATTGATTTTCTATCCTGCAACCTTGCCAAATTTATTTATCAGGTCTAGTAGTTTTTTGAATGAGACTTTAGGGTTTTCTATATACAATATCATGTCATCTGCAAATAATGATAGTTTTACTTCTTCTTTTCCATTTGAATGCCTTTTATTTCTTTTTCTTGTCTGATTGCTGTGGCTAGGACTTCCAGAACTATGTTGAATAAGAGTGGTGAGAGGGGGCACCCCTGCCTTGTTCCTGATCTTAAGGGTATTGCTTTTAATTTTTGCCCATTGATATGATGTTGGCTGTGGGATTTGTCATAGATGGCCTTTATCATGTTGAGGTATGTTCCCTGTATTCCCACTTTGCTGAGAGTTTTGATCATGAATGGGTGCTGGACTTTATCAAATGCTTTTTCTGCATCTATTGAAATTATCATGTGGTTTTTCTCCTTTCTTTTGTTTATGTGATGAATCACGTTGATTGATTTGCGAATATTGTACCAGCCTTGCCTCCCCAGAATAAATCCCACTTGATCATGGTGTATGATTTTTTCCATATATTGCTGGATCCGGTTTGCTAATATTTTGTTGAGGATTTTTGCATCTAAGTTCATCAGGGATATTGCCTATAATTTTCTTTTTTTGTGTTGTCTTTGCCTGGTTTTGGAATCAGAATTATCCTCGCCTCATAAAAGGAGTTTGGAAGTCTTCCTTCCTCTTGAATTTTTTGAAATAGTTTGAGAAAGATAGGAGTTAGTTCTTCTTTGAATATTTGGTAGAATTCACTTGTGAAGCCATCAGGCCCAGGACTTTTATTTTTTGGGACTTTTTTGATAGCTGTTTCAATCTCATTTGTTGTAATTGGTCTGTTTAGGTTTTCTGATTCTTCCAGATTGATTTTTGGAAGATTATATGATTCAAGGAATTTGTCCATTTCATCTAGGTTGTCTAGTTTTTTGGCGTACAGTTCTTCATAGTATTTTCTTACAATATTTTGTATTTCTGTTGTGTCAGTTATTTCTCCACTCTCGTTTCTAATTTTATTTATTTGATGTTTTATCCACTGTGCCACCACAGGTCTAATTTTATTTATTTGAGTCCTCTCTCTTTTTTTCTTGGTGAGTCTCGTTAAAGGTTCATCGATCTTGTTTACCTTTTCAAAGAACCAGCTCCTGGTTTCATTGATCCTCTGTATTGTTTCTTTAGCCTCTATGTCATTTATTTCTGCTCTGGTCTTTATTATTTCCTTCCTTCTACTAGCTCTGGGCTTTACCTGCTGTTCTTTTTCTAGTTCTTTTAGATACAGGGTTAAGTTGTTTATTTGAGCTTTTTCTAGCTTCTTGAGGTATGCCTGTGTTGCTATAAACTTCCCTCTCAGGACTGCTTTTGCTGCATCCCATAAATTTTGAGTTGATGTATGCTCATTATCGTTTGTTTCTAGAAAATTTTTAATTTCTTCTTTGATCTCAATGTTAACCCATTCATTGTTTAATAACGTGCTATTTAGTTTCCAGGTGTTTGAATGTTTTTCAATTTTTCTATTGTGGTTGATTTCTAGTTTAATACCATTGTGATCAGAGAAAGTGCTCGATATGATTTCAATCTTCTTAAGTTTGTTGAGCCCGCTTTTGTGCCCTAACATGTGATCTATTCTAGAGAATGTACCATGAGCACTTGAAAAGAATGTATATTCTGCTGTTTTAGGGTGAAAGGTTCTGAAGATATCTATTAAATCGAGTTGATCTAATATGTCCTTTGAGTCTGCTGTTTCTTTGTTAATTTTCTTTCTTGAGGATCTATCTAGTGATGTTAATGGGGTATTGAAATCCCCTACTATTATAGTATTGCTGTTGATCTCACCCTTTAAGTCCATCAAAGTCTGCTTTATATATTTAGGTGCTCCTATATTAGGTGCGTAGATATTTATAATGGTTATATCTTCCTTTTGGATTGCTCCCTTTATCATTATGTAGTGACCTTCTTTATCTCTAACTATGGTCTTTGTTTTAAAGTCCATTTTGTCTGATATAAGTATTGCTACCCCGGCTTTTTTTTCATTTCCATTTGCGTGAAATATTTTTTTCCATCCTTTTATCTTCAGTCTGTGTGCATCTTTTGATTTAAGGCGTGTCTCTTGTAGACAGCACATGTATGGGTCCTGTTTTCTTATCCACGGAGCTACCCTATGTCTCTTGATCGGATCATTTAATCCATTAACATTTAAGGTTATTACTGATATGTAATTGTTTATTGCCATTTTTTTTTAAACTGTATTTCTCTTTTGCTATATTCTTTTTTTCCTTTGATCTGTTTACAACAGGTCCCTTAGCATTTCTTGCAGCCTTGGTTTGGTTGCAGTGAAATCCTTGAGTTTTTTTTTTTTGTCTGTAAAGCTTTTTATTTCTCCTTCAATTTTAAATGATAGCCTTGCTGGATAAAGTAGTCTTGGTTGTAGTTTCTTGTTCTGCATTACTTTGAATATTTCTTGCCATTCCCTTCTGGCCTCAAGTGTTTCTGTTGAGAAGTCAGAAGTCATCCTTATGGGGGCTCCTTTGTAGGTGATAGTCTTTTTTTCTCTAGCAGCTTTTAATATTTTCTCTTTATCATTTAGCTTTGATATTTTAATTATGATGTGTCTTGGTGTTGGTTTCTTTGGGTTTCTCCTTAATGGAGTTCTCTGTGCTTCCTGAACCTGTGAAATGTTTTCCTGCCTTAATTGGGGGAAGTTTTCTGCTATAATATGTTTGAACAAAGTCTCTATCCCTTGTTCTTTCTCTTCTTCTTCAGGAACCCCTATGATGCGGATGTTGTTTCTCTTCATGTTGTCACAGAGCTCTCTTAGAGTTTCCTCAGACTTTTTGAGTCTCTTCTTTTTTCTGCTCTGCTTCTGTGCCTTTATTTATTGTGTCCTCTAACTCACTGATTCGATTCTCTGCTTCATCCATCCTGTTTTTAATTCCTTCCATTTTATTCTTTATTTCAGATATTGTATTTGTCATTTCTGACTGATTCTTTTTTATTATTTCATTGTCCTTTTTTATATTTGTTATCTCTTTATTTAGGTTTTTGTAATGACCATCTATGTTTGTTCTGATATCTTTGAGCATCCTAACAATCGTTATTTTAAACTCTGCATCTGGTAATTTGCTTATATCTGATTCACTTAGGTCCTTTTCTGGGGATTTCTCTTGGTTTATTTGTGTTGTATTTCTCTGCCTCCGCATTTTCTCTTCACGGGAGTGGCTGTGATCACGTGCTCGGGTGCACAAGGGTTGGTGGCCTTGGCCTTTGCCCTGCCCCTGTGTGTGACGTTATGCTCGGTCCTGAGGGCACTGGCGAGCACCTTTGCTCAGCTGCGGGTCTCCGCCTGTTTCCGAGCTTTCGCCCTGCCCTTGCAGGAGGATTCCACTCAAGGAACAGCTGCTAGCCTTGGCTCTACCACTGGGCAGGGCTGCATGCCCAAGCTCAGCTCCGTAGTGGAACTCCGCCTCTTCTGGGCTTTTGGCTCCACCCCCGCGGGAGGAGCTGGCTACCAAGTCAGACCGCAAGCCTGGGTTGCACGGGCGGGGCAGGGCTGTGCTCCTCTGCCCTTGCTCCGGGGCTGGTCTTCACCCTTTCCGGGGTTCCCACCCTTCTCCCGGAGGCTGGATTACAGGCTGCCGGCAGCTGAGCTTGACCGCTTTTGCACACCCCCTTCTCCCCAGCCAAGCAAGATTGAGCTCACACCTGAGCTCAGTGGTGGCAAGCCGGCTTCTGCCCCTGCCAGCAGAACTGCGCTTTTGTCTCCCGTGCCGCCCACTCTCCGGTGCACCCTCAGCCGTGTGGGTGGGGGCGTTGCAGCTCAGACCCTAAGACTCACTACTGTAGACCTGAAAGCTCCGTCCTTCTATGCGACTCTGCTCTGAATGTCGCGGGGGAGCTTGTTTGGCTGCTCTCCTGCTTCCCTTTGCTGGTATTGCTGTTTCCGGGGGAAATATTCACTTCAGCTTTGGGGAGCGACTCGTCCCAGGGGTTAGGGTGGCTATATCCCAAAATGTTTCTCCCTATGCCTCCTAGATTACACTGTCTTCCTGTTACTCTGATCCTCTCCTCTCTCCCCCCATCCTCAGGAGCCCCAGGTGAGTGGTTTTGAGAGAGATGTTCTGCGCGGTCCCTTTAAGAAGGATCCTGGGTCTGAGAAATCAGACTCTCTCACAAACAATATCCTGACTTGTCTCCAGCTAAATACTGTCCTTACGCCTCTTCTGGGCTCTGGGGCTGCAGGCTGGGGCTTTGTTCCTGGGGCTCAGGACCCTTTCCCCTCTGCTAAACTCACTTCCCGCACACGAGTCTCTCCCTGCTGCTGTTCGCTCCGAGGAGCTGGGCAGCCCTCTCCGTGTTTCCGCATTTTCGCTTTTCCTACCAGTCTTGGTGTGGCTTCTTCAGTGTTCCTTGGTTGAAGAGTCCTCTTAGTTTACTAAAATTTTAAATTTTAATATAAAAACTCATAGAATTCTTCTACCTAAAAAAATTGTCACAAAATTTAGGGCATTTGCTCTTTTTCTTTTTTTTTTCCTTCTTATTTTAAGGTGAATCCAATTTGTCTGTTGTGATTTTTTTATTATGAAAATGCTGCATAATTTTTGTTTTAAAAACTTTGTAAACTACAGAAAAACCAACTAGAAGAAAAAAATTGTATTCCAAAGGGCAAGTGCTGTTAGTTATCACTCTTATTCCTGGCTCCGGTCTCTGTGTGTGTATGTGTTTCATAATTGAAACCATATTGTATGTATCATTTTGAATTCTTAAAAAAAATTAAGTCACACACTTTCTCCAATGTTATTAAAAATTATGTGAGCAATTCTGCCTCTTCCTCTTTTACTTCTCTTTCTCTTTCCTTCCATTCTCTTCTTTAAAAAAATATTTCTTACTTTTTTTTCTTCTTTCTTCATCAAAATGCCACTAACCCTTTGAGTAGTATGATCGTTCATGTACATCCTCACTCAAAGTGTTAACAAAAAACTCACTACTCAAAGGGTTAAGGAAAAGTTTGCTTTTGGTCAAGACAGACTAGGGACTGAATTCTCCCTGTAGCCTATGGGGTGATGGCATCCATGGAGGCCACAGCAGCAGAATGGAGAGATGTTGGTTAAGTGGTATGAACTGCCAGTTAAAGATGAATGAGATTTAGGGATACAATATTTAGCATGGTGGCTATTGGTAATACTGTATTATATATCTGAAACTTTCTAAGAGAGTAGATCTTAAATGTTCTTGCCAGCCACGTACACAAAATTATAATTATGTGAAGTGATGAAGGTGTTAACCTAACTTTATTGTGGTAATCATTTCACAATATGTGTGTGTGTCGAATTATCACTTTGCATACCCTGAACTTTTACAGTGTTATATGTCAATTATATCTAAATAAAATTGGAAAACATATGTAAATAAATAAATAAGAAGAGAAGTCTTCCTTAAAGTAGAAAGCCAGTTACTAAATGGAGAACTGATATTCAAAAAAATCTCCATTTGGCAAAAAGCAAAGTAATAATTAGTATTAAGCGATGTTACACTAGTGGTGAAAGTGAGGTGAAGAATGAGATTTTACATAGTTAAATTATCAATATTTATTGATTATGAAAGTGGAAAAACTTAGCTTTATACTTGTAGGGATCTGGTAAATACTGTCTTAACCACTGGTAACAGGACTCTTTAAAAGGTGAGAAGGATCATCTACTCAAAGTTGATTCAGGTGTTGAGACTGACGTCCTCTCTCTCTCTCTCTCTCTCTCTCTCTCTCTCTCTCTCTCTCTCTCTCTCACACACACACACACACACGGTAGGAAAGGTTTATTACTTTCACTTTGGGGTAGAGTGGGGCAGGCTTACAGCATGACTTGAGAGAGCAAGAAGGATAACTGGTTTGGGCTTTTATTTTATTTAAGAGGTGGGGCCTATGGTGATGGTTCCCAGGCAAGGGTCAGGGCTTGTGTGCTTTTTTTTTTTTTTTTTTTAATTAATAATTTTATTTTTTAATGGGGTGACATCAATAAATCAGGATACATATATTCAAAGATAAGTCCAGGTTATCTTGTCGTTCAATTATGTTGCATACCCACCACCCAAAGTCAGATTGTCCTCTGTCACCTTCTATCTTGTTTTCTTTGTGCCCCTCCCCACCCCCTATCCCTCTCCCATTCCCCCCTCCCCCCCGTAACCACCACACTCTTATCAATGTCTCTTAGTTTCACTATTATGTCCCACCTACGTATGGAATAATACAGTTCCTGTTTTTTTCTGATTTACTTATTTCGCTTCGTATCATGTTATCAAGATCCCACCATTTTGCTGTAAATGTTCTGATGTCATCATTTCTTTTTTTTTTTAATATAATATTAATATTTTTTTATTAAATTTAATGCAGTGACATTGATAAATCAGGGTACATATGTTGAGAGAAAATATCTCTAGATTATTTTGACATTTGATTGTGCTGTATACCCCTCCCGCAAAGTTAAATTGTCTTCTGTCACCTTCTATCTGGTTTTCTTTGTGCCCCTCCCCTCCCCTAACCCCTCTCTCCTTCTTCACCCCCTCCCCCCTCCCCCAACCCCCCCGTCCCTGTTGCCATCACATTCTTGTTCATGTCTCTGAGTCTCGTTTTTATGTCCCTTCTATGTATGGATTCATCTCAGTTTTTTTTTCTGATTTACTTATTTCACTCCGTATAATGTTATCAAGGTCCATCCATGTTATTGTAAATGATCCGATGTCATCATTTCTTATGGCTGAGTAGTATTCCATAGTATATATGTACCAAAGTTTTTTAATCCACTCGTCCTCTGACGGACACTTGGGCTGTTTCCAGATCTTCGCTATTGTGAACAATGCTGCCACAAACATGCGGGTGCATTTCTCCTTTTCGAGCCGTTCTATGGTGTCCTTGGGGTATATTCCTAAAAGTGGGATAGCTGGGTCAAAAGGCGGTTCGATTTTCAGTTTTTTGAGGAATCTCCATACTGTTTTCCACAGTGGCTGCACCAGTCTGCATTCCCACCAGCAGTGCAGGAGGGTCCCCTTTTCTCCACATCCTCGCCAGCACTTATTCTGTGTTGTTTTGTTGATAAGCGCCATTCTGACTGGTGTAAGGTGATATCTCATTGTGGTTTTAATTTGCATTTCTCTAATGATTAGTGATGTTGAGCATTTTTCATATGCCTATTGGCCATCTGTATGTCCTCTTTGGAGAAGTGTCTATTCATCTCTTTTGCCCATTTTTGGATTGGGTTGTTTGTCTTCCTGGTGTTGAGTTTTACAAGTTCTTTATAAATTTTGGTTATTAACCCCTTATCAGACGTATTGTCAAATATGTTCTCCCATTGTGTAGTTTGTCTTTTTATTCTGTTCTTATTGTCTTTAGCTGTGCAAAAGCTTTTTAGTTTGATATAGTCCCATTTGTTTATCCTGTCTTTTATTTCACTTCCCCGTGGAGATAAATCAGCAAATATATTGCTCCGAGAGATGTCGGAGAGCTTACTGCCTATGTTTTCTTCTAAGATGCTTATGGTTTCACGGCCTACATTCAAGTCTTTTACCCATTTTGAGTTTATTTTTGTGAGTGGTGTAAGCTGGTGATCTAGTTTCATTTTTTTGCAGGTAGCTGTCCAATTTTCCCAACACCATTTGTTAAAGAGGCTGTCTTTACTCCATTGTATTTCCTTACCTCCTTTGTCAAATATCAGTTGTCCATAGAACTGTGGGTTTATTTCTGGGTTCTCTGTTCTATTCCATTGATCTATATGCCTGTTCTTATGCCAGTACCAGGCTGTTTTGAGTACAATGGCCTTGTAGTATAACTTGATATCAGGAAGTGTGATACCTCCCACTTTATTCTTCTTTTTTAAGATTGCTGAGGCTATTCGTGTCCTTTTTTGGTTCCATATAAATTTTTGGAATATGTGTTCTATATCTTTGAAGTATGTCATTGGTATTTTAATTGGTATTGCATTGAATTTATAAATTGCTTTGGGTAATATAGACATTTTAATGATGTTTATTCTTCCTAACCATGAGCACGGTATATGCTTCCACTTGTTAGTATCATCCTTGATTTCTTTTATCAATGTTTTGTAATTTTCCGAGTACAAGTCTTTAGTCTCCTTGGTTAAGTTTACTCCTAGGTACTTTATTTTTTTGGTTGTAATTGTGAAGGGGATTGTTTCCTTAATTTCTCTTTCTGACTGTTCATTGTTGGTGTATAAAAATGCTTCTGATTTCTGAGTATTGATTTTATATCCTGCCACTTTGCTGAATTTATTTATCAGGTTCAGTAGTTTTTTGACTGAGACTTTAGGGTTTTCTATATATAATATCATATCATCTGCAAATAATGATAGTTTTACTTCTTCTTTTCCAACTTGAATGCCTTTTATTTCTTCTTCTTGTCTGATTGCTGTGGCTAGGACTTCCAGGACTATGTTAAATAAGAGTGGTGAAAGGGGGCACCCCTGCCTTGTTCCTGATCTTAAGGGTATTGCTTTTAATTTTTGCCCATTGAGTATGATGTTGGCTGTGGGTTTCTCATAGATGGCTTTTATCATGTTGAGGTATGTTCCCTGTATTCCCACTTTGCTGAGAGTTTTGATCATGAATGGGTGCTGGATTTTATCAAATGCTTTTTCTGCATCTATTGAAATTATCATATGGTTTTTCTCCTTCTTTTTGTTTATGTGATGAATCACATTGATTGATTTACGAATATTGTACCAGCCTTGCCTCCCCAGAATAAATCCCACTTGATCATGGTGTATGATTTTTTCCATATATTGTTGGATCCGGTTTGCTAATATTTTGTTGAGTTGAGGATTTTAGCATCTATATTCATCAGAGATATTGGCCTATAATTTTCTTTCTTTGTGTGGTCTTTGCCTGGTTTTGGAATCAGAATTATGCTCGCCTCATAAAAGGAGTTTGGAAGTCTTCCTTCCTCTTGAATTTTTTGAAATAGTTTGAGAAGGATAGGAGTTAGTTCTTCTTTGAATATTTGGTAGAATTCTGTTGTGAAGCCATCGGGCCCCGGACTTTTCTTTGTTGGGAGTTTTTTGATAACTGTTTCGATCTCCTTTGGTGTAATTGGTCTGTTTAAGTTTTCTGATTCTTCCAGATTGATTTTTGGAAGATTGTACGTTTCAAGGAATTTGTCCATTTCATCTAGGTTGTCTAGTTTTTTGGCATACAGTTCTTCATAGTATTTTCTTACAATATTTTGTATTTCTGTTGTGTCAGTTGTTATTTCTCCTCTCTCATTTCTAATTTTATTTATTTGAGTCCTCTCTCTCTTTTTCTTGGTGAGTCTACTTAAAGGTGCATCAATCTTGTTTACCTTTTCAAAGAACCAGCTCCTAGTTTCATTGATCCTCTGTATTGTTTCTTTAGCCTCTATGTCATTTATTTCTGCTCTGATCTTTATTATTTCCTTCCTTCTACTACATTTGGGCTTTACTTGCTGTTCTTTTTCTAATTCTTTTAGATGCAGGGTTAAGTTGTTTATTTGAGCTTTTTCTAGCTTCTGAAAGTGTGCCTGTAGTGCTATGAACTTCCCTCTCAGCACTGCTTTCGCTGTGTCCCATAAATTTTGAGTTGTTGTATGCTCATTGTCATTCGTTTCTAGGAATTTCTTTATTTCTTCTTTGATCTCATTCTTAATCCATTCATTATTTAACACCCTGCTATTTAGTTTCCATGTGTTTGAGAATTTTTGAGCTTTTCTGCTGTGATTCATTTCTAGTTTCATGCCGTTGTGATCGGAGAAAGTGCTTGATATGATTTCAGTCTTCTTAAATTTGTTGAGAGCACTTTTGTGCCCTAACATGTGGTCTATCCTAGAGAATGTACCATGAGCACTTGAAAAGAATGTATATTCTGCTGCTTTAGGGTGAAAGGTTCTGAAGATATCTATTAAATCGAGTTGATCTAGTGTTTCCAATAAGTCTGCTGTTTCTTTGTTAATTTTCTTTCTTGAGGATCTATCTAGTGATGTTAGTGGGGTATTGAAATCCCCTACTATTATAGTATTGCTGTTGATCTCGCCCTTTAAATCCATCAAAGTCTGTTTTATATATTTGGGTGCTCCTATATTAGGTGCATAGATATTTATAATAGTTATATCTTCCTGTTGGATTACTCCCTTTATCATTATGTAGTGGCCTTCTTTATCTCTTACTATATCCTTTGTTTTAAAGTCCAATTTGTCTGATATAAGTATTGCTACCCCAGCTTTTTTTTCATTTCCGTTTGCATGAAACGTTTTTTTCCATCCTTTTACCTTCAATCTGTGTGTGTCTTTTGTTCTAAGGTGTGTCTCTTGTAGACAACATATGTATGGGTCCTGTTTTCTTATCCACGCAGCTACCCTATGTCTTTTGATTGGTTCATTTAATCCATTTACATTTAAGGTTATTATTGATATGTAGTTGTTTATTGCCATTTTCTTCTTTAAAGGTGTATTCCTTTTTCTTTTCTTTTTTCTGTATTCTTTTCCCACTTTATCTGTTTACACCAGGCCTCTTAATATTTCCTGCAGCATTGGTTTTGTTGTAATGAATTCCTTGAGTTGTTTTTTGTCTGGGAAGCTTTTTATTTCTCCTTCAATTTTAAACGATAGCCTTGCTGGATAAAGTAGTCTTGGTTGTAGGTTCTTGTTCTGCATTACTTTGAATATTTCTTGCCATTCCCTTCTGGCCTCAAGTGTTTCTGTTGAGAAGTCAGATGTCATCCTTATGGGGGCTCCTTTGTAGGTGATAACTTTTTTTTCTCTTGCAGCTTTTAATATTTTCTCTTTATCGCTTAGCTTTGGTATTTTAATTATGATGTGTCTTGGTGTAGGTTTCTTTGGGTTTCTCTTTAATGGAGTCCTCTGTGCTTCTTGGATTTGTGAGAGTTTCTCTTGCATTAATTTAGGGAAGTTTTCAGCTATGATATGATTGAACAAAGTCTCTATCCCTTGTTCTTTTTCTTCTTCTTCAGGAACCCCTATGATGCGGATGTTATTTCTCTTCATGTTGTCACAGAGCTCTCTAAGAGTTTCCTCTGACTTTTTGAGTCTTTTTTCTCTTTTCTTCTCTGCTTTCATGCCTTCATTCCAGTTGTCTTCTAACTCGCTGATTCGATCCTCTGCTCTATCTATCCTGTTTTTAATTCCTTCCATTGTGGTCTTTATTTCTGATATTGTATTTGTCGTCGCCAACTGATTCTTTTTTATACTTGCTATTTCTTTATTTAGGTTTTCAAACTCCCCCTCCATTGTTGTTCTAAGATCCCTAAGCATCCTTACAATCATTATTTTGAACTCCGCATCTGGAAGTTTGATTATTTCCATATCACTCAGTTCATCTCTCGAAAGTGTCTCTTGTGGTTTCATTTGGATTGCACTCCTTTGTTTTCTCATCTTCTTCTTCTTTTTTTTTTTTATTTGTAGAGTTGATTGAGTCTAGGCTTGGTGTTGTCTGCCTCCAGTTTTCAGTTGTGTTATTTTTAGGTCTTCGTGGGTTGGTATCAGCTATTATTTGTAATCCACTTTCGGATTTGGGCAGCTTTGAAGTCTTGAATTGTTTGTTTTCTTAACAGGTGATAGTCTTGTTAACTGATCTCAGCAGGGGGCTTCCTTGAAACTGTAACCAGGAATGCTGTGGCTGTAACCTGAGATGCTGAAGGTCTCTTCCTCCAACTAATCTCACTGGGGGCAGGGTTTTTTCTCTCAGCTTCAGTAGGGGGAGGTGTATCTCAGATCTCCATGGAGACCTGAGTTACTGCCCCTCCTCCCCACTTCTTGTTTTCAGCTGTGTCTTGTTGTGCTGATTGGAGCTGGATAGATGTCCGGAGATCTCTGATCCGGAAGCACTTCAGCTCTGTTTTGTGAAAGGTTCAGTCCCTCCCCCAGCTATGGCCGCCTCCAGCACGAATGAGTCAGCTTTTTTATTTTGTTTCTTGCATACCTTAGCCCCTCACAGTCTGTCCCTCTCCCTGTCTTTTCCACTTGGGAGATAAGCTGGTCTTTTCAACCCACCTTGCTCCCTGGTCGCCAGGTAAGTGGCTGTGAGCAGTAGTTTCTGTTCTTTTTCCTCTGTGAAATCCTCTCTGGGCTCTCAGCCTCACCCCCCTCCTTCCCTTCCTGTAAGCAGAGGAGATTCAGGCACTCCTTACCAGGACTATTGTTGCCTCCTCTTTGCTCCTTGGTCTCCGAGAGCCGTTCTTGCAGTTCAGTGTTGGTTTTTCATGCTGATTTTTTCTAAATTGATCTGTATTCCAGTTTGGTGTTGAGAGCTGGGTGTCTGTGCATCCGCCTACTCCGCTGCCCCGATGTCATCATCGGGCTTGTGTGCTTTGAACTTGTCACCTGTACCAAAGGAGTGATTGCCTAGGCTTTCTAACCAGCTTGCCCAGATGTGGGGCAGGAGATGAGAAAGGAATGACTTGAAAATTTTCAGAAATCAAACGTCAAAAACGAAATCTCATTTTTTACTTCGTGGGCCAATGAATACCACGTTTTACCCAGTAAGTGCAATGAGAAGAAAAAAATCTGTGTTATTCTAGCCCAAAATACATCACCTGGCTCTAAATCATTAGAAACATCAGGCAAATCTACTGTATAGAAAAGAGTTTGCATAGCAGGCTTAGAAAACCCTTTCCTTAGAAAGCCCTGTTTACAAGATTGGCCCTGGTTGGCATTTGGAAACTTGGATTTGGGGAGTATTCCTACCACACTAACTGATAAGAGTGGCTCCTTGTGCCTAATGTGGTTCATCTGAATATCTACTTTCTTTCTTGGAGTCTGGAATTTTGATACCTGCTAGGCAGAAAGTGCCTAATATGACCGGCCTCCAATAAAAACCTTGGGCACTGAGTTTCTAATAAGCTTTCCTGGTTGACAATGTTTCACATGTGTTATCACAATTCACTGGTGAAAGAGTTAAGTGTGTCCTGTGTGGCTCCACTGGGAGAGGATATTTGGAAGCTTGCACATTGTTTTCTTTGGATTTTGTCTATTGTGCTTTTTTTCTTTGCTTTGTGTCCTTTGGCTATAATAAATCATAGCTATAACTATGACAATATACTCAGCCCTATGGTTTCTTCTAACAAATCATTGAACCTGGAGGTGATCTGGGGGCCCTGGACCCATCCACACTGATAGATATTCTGTAAAATGATTGTCCTGTAATCTTAAAAAAAAAGTCAGAGTGGTGAAAGTCAAGAAAGTGATACAAACAGGGAACAATGTGAAATCCTAGGTTGGATCCTTCACCGAAAAGGGTATTTTTGATATACAGAAATAATTATACACAGTGGACTTGTATATCCATAATTGGCCAAACTTGAACAGGGCTTCTGCGTGATGGGTCTAAAAGAGTTCTTTGTGCTAACCTTGTCATTTTTAGTTAAGTTTAGAACTGTTCCAAAATAAAATATTTTTCCAAAAAAATTCTGAAAATGTATTTTTATTGGTCGCATAATATATCACTTAATGAATCGACTATAGTTTCCTTAGCCTAGTGATTCTCAACCCTTAACATGAGAATCATTTGGGTAGTTTAATATATATATACATCTCCAGATCCCACCTCTAGAGATTTTGATTCAGTTGTTCTAAATGAGGCCAAAACATTGTTATTATAAAAATAAAATTCCCCAAGTGATTCTAATCTAGAACCAAAAATGAGAAACACTAGGCTAGGTAAGCTGTGGTAGTAAATAATCCCTTAATATTGATTATTTAGATTGTTTCTATCTATAATATTTAGTAAGAATCTTTGTACATAAAACTTTCCCCTTATTTTGTATTATGCTCTTAGCATCAATTCAAGAAGTCAAAGGGTATGAATCATTCAATTGTTCAATGTCTCTTTTATTGTATAGACATATAGCATTTTAAAATTTATTTTTTATTAAAAATTTTTTTTAAAACTTATTCATTTTAGAGAGGAGAGGGAGAGACAGAGAAAGAGAAGGGGGGGGAGGAGCTGGAAGCATCAACTCCCATATGTGCCTTGACCAGGCAAGCCCAGGGTTTCAAACCGGCGACCTCAGCATTTCCAGGTCAACACTTTATCCACTGTGCCACCACAGGTCAGGCTAGCATTTTAACATTTTAAATATCTTTGTTAACATGATATATAAAAGCTATGATCTTGTTTAATTTTTATTTCAATGATTTTTTTTTTTTTTTTTTAGAGAATTAAGTATTTCCCATTTTTGTTGTCCATTAGTGCTTCCTCTTTTGGAAATAATCTTTATACCTTATCAATTAGAGTGATAGTCTTTCTCTGATCATTTTGTATAAGTGCTGTATCATTGTAGTTGCAGTATATCCCAGTTTGTGGTTTGCCTTTCAATTTTGGTCATTTTATACTTTAAGAGAAAGAACATTTTCTTGGGAATCAGAAAATATGCTGCAGCAGCAAGAAGAATTGCCAAATTCAAGGCGTGTTCTATATCTGGAAGGAGTTCCTAACAGAGGAGGAAGAAAATACTGCAAGCTGGAGCTGAGGGGCCCTGTGTTTTGTGTTCTTGAGATATTTTGGGGGTGAGGAAAGTGTATCAGACCCATTAAGGTTTATTTTGTTCTTATTCATAGAACTAAATTAGCCCTGTTTTGAGGACTACAGTAGAGTAAATGACACATACTAGAGCTATTTTTTTCTCCTTGGTTATAAAATATGATAGTTGGAAAATAAGATACTAAATTAATTGTAGCATAGTCCTGAAAATAAAAACTTGCTCAAAAAAAGAATTCATATAAGAAGTGCCATGTGGGTTGGCAGAAACATAGGAATAAACAGATTGTATTGTCTGTTATTCAGAAAAGTTTTCTGGGATAACCTCAGTCATAATCACTGCAGTATTTGGTGTCTCAGGACAAGAACACATTAAATAATAATGTTATTTCAGAAATCACAATAAAGGACACATTAAAAGAAAATCAGGATTGCACACAGACCTGAGAAATGTGGGATATCCTGCAAAAAACTATTCACCCCATTCAGGTTAGTAGAAGTCTTCAGCCACATGGGGGAGCTCAAATCTCACTTCCCTTAGCTGTTACTCCACCCCCAAAGAGGTTGACTGCAGACATTGGACCCGTCAAGTCCAAGAACACAGTTTACGGCACATTGCTAGGGCCTGGAACTCCCTCTGTGTTGAAGGAAAGGTTAAACCTGGTGATACAATGTACTTTTGGCTCATCATTTTGTAGGGTTTTCTCTTTAGGAAAAGTGGTTTCCCATACAGTTGGGTTGATAGAAGAGGATTCTGCGCCCCTCCCCCCCGCCTTAGAAAGTCTTGGGGGACAATGGATAGTTTCTAGAAATTAAAAAAAGCTTTTCTTTTCTTTCTTGCTTTAATTGCAATTTGATTGGGATTGTCTTTTCTCTCCACCAGAGCCAAACAATGAGGATAACTGCAGGCCAAGCAACATCCTTAGGGTAATGAGACAGAACTGATTGTAATGGGTTAGGGATTAGTTCCAAGGGCAAAGAAAGGCTCCTCTCAAAACACAGCGTCTCTGGAGAGAGTTTTGGACTGGTGGTGCCGGTATTTGTGGACAGAAGAGTGCATTCATCATCCAAGGGTTTGGTTTTTCTTTTTGTCTTTTGTTTTGCAACCTGGCTGAGATAAATCCTGATAATACTATGGATTTTGGAGCAATAGAAGTGTCCAATAGACTAGAGCTATGAAATTCCTCACTAAACAGATGAAGAAGGGTCAAGTCCTCTCCCTTGTGACCTCTCTCTCTCTCTTCTTCCCTTCCTTCAAGCTAGAAAACACATGGGAGAAGACTTCTTCTCTCCCTCCCCTTTCTCCTCCCTTTCTTCTGTCATTCCTTCTCTCCTTTTGTTCATTTATTTATTTATTTTCCTTTTTGAGGTGGTTCCATGTATATGATATATCAATAACTTCTTTTTCTATTTAAAATTAATTTTTATTATTTATTTTTTAAGAATTAAATTTAATGTGGTGGCATTGGTCCATAAGAACCCATAGGTATCAGGTAAACATCTGGATAGCATTTGAACTGTTGATTATGCTGTCACCATATATTTGTCCCTCTCCACTCCCCCACCCTCTACCCTCTGGTAACCACTTTACTTTTGTCTATGTTCATGAGTCTCAGTTTATATCCCACCTATGTGTGAAATCATATAGTTCTTAGCTTTCTCTGATTTACTTATTTCACTTAGCATAGTATAAAATTGATTTTTAACTACATAAGTGATTCTTAAATACATTCTCTTTCCAAAACACCAGATACGTACAGCTGAAGCTGACATGAAGTCCGCTTGGGATACTTGTTCCACTACCCCCTACCCCAATGCCATATTCCAGGCATTGTCACAGAATAATTAAAGGAGGGACTGGAGCCACATTGCTTAGGCTCAAATTTAACTCTGCCATTTAACTGCCTGTTCAACTTTAGGCAAGTTACTCAACTTGTCTGTGCCTAAATTTCCTTATCTGAAAAATGAAAATGTACTTAATACCTACTTTATAGGGTGGCTTTAAATGTAATGAAATATGTAAAACACTTAAACACCATATCACACTTACTGAGCACTCAATAAATATTAGCTACTATTATCCCACTTCTCATTTGTGATGTATATTTCTCCCTAGTTCCCAGAACTAACCACTATTTTGAATGTTCAGAATGTCATTTTAGTATCATTTATGTGTGAGTATGTGGGTGTGTTTAACAAAATGCTGTAATGTTATGCATCTTATTCTTCAGCTTGCCTATTTCAATTAGCAATGATGTTTTGAGAATCCATGTTGACACAAATGGATCTAGCATATTCCTTTTAACTGCTACTAAATGCACCATGTGCATCTGTAATTTCTTTAGCTGTTTTCTTACTGATGGGCAGTTGAAATATTACTAATCTTTGTCTACTGTAAACAGTGCTTCACAGAACCCTCACATATCTATGTGTCTGTGCCCTGTTGTGCATATGTACCAGAGGTTCAGAGAGGAGTCTGTCTGTGGGCTGCTGGGTAGTGGGGAAGGTACCAATTGGTTGCACCAACTTATATTCCTATGGGCAATATCTGAGAGTGCTCACTTTTTCAAAACCTTGCAAGCGCTCATTAATAAAATTAAACAGTTTTGCCGATCTAATGGAGAGACATATTATGTCATTATTGTTTTAATTTGTATTTTCATGGTTTCTACTGAGATTGAGCCTCTTTTCATATGTTTATTGGCTGTTTGCATTCTTTCTTCTGGAAATCATCTGCTCATAGCCTCTGTTCCCTTTTGTTAGTCTTTTTCTTATAATTCTGTAAAATAATCTCCTGTCAAATATGTGGCAACCACTTTCTTTTAATCAGTTTTGTTTATTTTTTAGCTTTGTCTGTGGAGTCTTGGGAGACACAGGCCTGAATTTGAATGTAACCAAGTTGATCAACCTTTTTTCATGCTTTTTGTTTATCATTTGGCTTTTACCATCTTATTTAAGAAAGCCTCTTTACCACAAGTTGTTATGAATATCCATCCACATATATAAGGATATTCATGTACCTATATCTATATCTGTAACTATTTTTCCTAATGGACCCTTTCTGTACTGGGATGTGTCATCTTCTCGGAAAATATAAAGGCCTACAGTGAGTGCCAGAACACTCAGATTCTAGATATAAGCTGGAGCTGCTGTACTGAATTAAGACTGTGCCCATTATGAACTGCTGAATGAGGGGCAATAGCCACTTATACGGCGTTGGCACGTGGCTCTCTCGGCTCATCTGAGCTCCCACTTTAGGAAGGTAAAACCATAGGGTCATTTTGAATGAAGGCACAGTTTCAATATACCCACACCAAGGAAGTAGTCTCAAGATTTATTACACGTAGATTTTAGAAGCAGAGTGCCCCCAATCCCTTTGTGACAAGTCAGGGAAGGGCAGTCCTCTGTCCTAAGAGATTGAGAACAGGTAGCAAGCAGCTATTACTATAAGGTGGTTGGGGTAGTAGTCACTAACTTCTCAGGGTCTTAACTCTAAGGAGTTGTTTTAAAAAGTGCCTGAGGAAAAACAAGTCGGGAACTTATGGTGGGAATCCTAAACTCAAGCCTTTACCTAAATGTTCAGACTCCAAACATGAGCCTGGTGATCATACTGTAAAATGACTAGCAACAAGTCAGAAAACAAAGGTTGTTTTTCTCATCACATGTTTGCTCAGGAGCAGAGGAAACACTGTAAGACAAAGAAGAAGAAGGATTCAAAATCCTATTTGGGAACAAAAAAAATATTGCTTGGACTTTGGAAGCAGCAAGTCTGGAAGGTGAAGAGAAACAGGACTAGCTCTAAAAATACTTCTTTTTGTCTTGAGATCAAGTAGAAAGTGAACATATTGGGAAGGATGACATCAATCAGACAAACAGCTTAAGTCTACATGTTGTAGAGGAGGAATGGGACTAACCTAGGAACAGGGGAAGTTTGGGAAGAAACATCTGACTTTACCTGAAATAGGGATTCCTTAGGGGAACATGGAAAGGGAACACAACAGTAAGGACTTAGGTTGTACTGCTGCAGAAAAAGAGGGAGAGAAAGCAGTATTTCTGTTGGCTGGGAAGAAAGCTAAAAAACACATGGGAGAAAACATTGATTGCTTTTTTTCTGAATTTAAGGTCTTGGGGATGGATGGAATGGATGGACTCGTAAAACCATATGGCTTGTGCTGGCAACATTTCTCAGTCCTTTCCTTCTTCCTCTTTAGGATGTGCCTGTATTAGTCTTATAGGAAGTATGGATCTGAGCATTATTCAGTCCTCAACTGACTCTCCTGCTGCCCTTGGTTAGATTATTTCTGTTCTTGGAAGCAGGGCTACGCTTAAGCAAAACTCTAATGTTCTTCAACTTCTGGCTCCAGATCTGATCTACAGATTTATCCATAGCTACACCCTACTTTCTTTTCTTTCTAGACTTCCCCATCAAGTGTTACTATGAGTATATCCTTAAAAATTTCCCCTCTGCTCTAAACTTAAAAGATAGTTAAGGGGGAAAAAAGTAAACAATAGCTAAACATTTTTATGGGCCAGAAATGGAAACATTTAGCAGTAAGCTGGGACTACAGCATAGGCCTGCTGGGCTGTTGGTCCAGAAATAGGCAAAGTTAAGAGTGTGACTCCTGAGGGAGAATGAACATCAAAGTGGCCCACGTGTGGTGCGGCACCCGGGTCAGCATCGCAGTGCAAAAGCAAAGGCTACATGGGCCTGCCTTGACCGGGAAAAGAGGTTGAAACAGCCCTGATTTTTGCTTGAGGCTGTGACTTTATTAAAAGCTGAGTCCCTGTAGGGGACAGGAGGAAGTAGAGCAAGCCAGCAACAGGATCTGTTTGGCTCAGTAACTAGATCTAAAGTAGTTCCATCACTCTGTGCTTGGAGCTGTCCCTTCAGTATAAGACTAAGTTATGGACTTGGCTGGTGGTTCTCCCTGGGGGCCGACTGGAGGCAACAGCAAAACTTAGAGAGAGTGATCACACAGAGAGAAAACAAGCTATGACAAAACAACAACAAAAGTCAAAACCACCCAAGATCAGCTTGCTGAGCCAAATATAAATTCATCATTAAGAAAACTATCATCAAAAATATTTGTAAGAAAATTATCAATCAGATGATTTCACTCCTAATGAAATGCAAAATAATAAAAACATATTAAGTGGTTTAAAAAAGTTATGTTCCAGATCTCCAAAGAGACAGAGAACAAAAAATTAAAAAATAAAAGTAGGTAGGCTGTAAAAGAGAGAGAAATTGTGAGAATTAAAGTAAATGAAATAAAAACCTTAATAGTGTAAACACTATATTGGACACAGTAAAAGAGCAATGTAGGGAACTGAAACTAAATATTACATTTTTCCTCTTCTTCTGACAATCTTGAACACAAAAGTGCTCTTCAGATCAATCCCTGTTCTTCCCCATTCTCTCTTTCTTACCGTATGTGTTTTTTCTACATGACTTGTTTTCTGTCTTCATTTTCTTCCTATAGACTAAAGACATGAAAATATTAGGCACAAGAATAATTGTGCAATCATATATAACTGCACCACGGTAGATGATACATGGACTGTTATTGCTTTTATTATTGGATAGATTGCTAGAATAGTAAAGCTAGCTCTTTTCAGCCAATATAATGCATTACACTTGCTACAAAGCTTCCACAGTCTCTCCCGACTTTCTGCAATAGGCACTATGATGAATAAGTTGAAGAGGTTCCAAGTATTCATATGACATATAAATTATACTTATAGAATTTTTTTTGGTATGTGTGTCAGAGACAGAGAGAAACAGAGAAAGAGACAGATAGAAACAGACAGACCAGAAAGGAGAGATGAGAAGCATCAATTCTTCGTGGCGGCACCTTAGTTTCTCATTGATTGCTTTCTCATATGTGTCTTGACTGGTGTTTGGGGGGTGGCTACAGTAGACCAAGTGCCCCTTGCTCATGTCAGCGCCCTTGGGCTCAAACTGGCAAGCCTTGCTCAAACCAGATGAGCCCAGGCTCAAGCTGGCGGCCTCGGGGTTTCGAACCTGGGTCCTCCATGTCCTAGTCCATTGCTCCATCCACTCCGCCACTGCCTGGTCAGGCTTATACTTATAGAATTATTCTGACAAGCTAGTTCTCTTTAACAAAGTATTCCCTTCATTAAATTAAGTATAAATTTTGAAAATTGCCTGTAAGACTCTGACTTGAACTGACACACACCTCTTCTGAGGATACTTCATTCTCAGAATCCAGCTAAGGAGGAAAGGCCCAATTTCAAAGAGTTCAAGTTGTTCAATGAACCAGAAAACAACTTCAAGTGCTAGTAGAACAGGCCTTAACAATTTACTGGGCCACGTGTTCTCTCGGAGCTGACTAAGAAAAAGGAAGTTGGTTAGTGGGTAGAGTTTTATATGAAATTGAATGAATAACTGCTCTCTGGACTGTAACCAACAGTCTGGTGACTAGAACTGGGAACCTGTGGACAATGCTTTTGGTGCCTTCCCAGTCTCCCTACTCTCCCTTCTTTTTCTCATAGAACCCTGATTTTTTTCAGAGTGGCAATGTGCTCAGTCTTAAGCAAGAAGGATTCCCAAGTAAGACCCATGGTCTAAGATTGCCCACGGAGTAATACTCCTATTCTCTGCTCTCACAGCCTCCCCTACTCTTTCTTAGGGGTGCTGGTGTGACACAGTTCCAGTACTTAAGAGGTAAAAAGAAGTCTCCTATGAAGAGGAGAGGTGTGGTTAGTGCTGTTCCTACCTCTTTCCCCCTGCTTTGAACTTGACTGAAAATATGGCGGCCATCTTGCCACCAGGAGGCAAATACCAAGAGAATCAGAGAAACGCCAGTCCTGACATCACTAACCTGGGCAAATGCCATTAATAGTTTACCACTTGACATTTTGTTAAGTGAGAAAAAAAGCTTTTGTCAATATACTGTTAGCCATACACAGTTCTAACTGAAACAGCCCGGAAATAAAATAGCTGGTTTCTTTAACTGGTATTTAATTGGAAAGATTGAAATGACTAGACCAGCTAGCTCTAGACTGGAATAGAAAAAGTACGTGTTAACTAGCCTGCACCAGAGAAGAATATGCACTGATGGAAAAGACAGTAGTAAACATTCCCCTTGGAGATATTGCTAGAGGAGTTTTTGAATGGCTATGCCAATCAATGTAAACATTTGATGATGATAACTAGATTGAATTAAGTGAGTTTCTTACATGTTCAAACCACCATATTTTACAGAAAAATTTCCTTCAGAATGGGAAAAGCATATAATAATTAGAGAATTGAACTGAATGTAAATGTCTTAGGCCATATTCCCAGCCACTTATTATTGTCATCTATTGGCTTGCTTACTATTTTAATTTTCAAATAATTTTAAGCTTACATAAATGTTGTAAGAGTAATTTAATACAAAGAGCTCCCATATGCCATTTACCTAGTTTCACTAATTGTTAACATTTTGCTACATTTGTTTTATCATACTTTCTATATAGAAAGATAGATACAGATGTAAATTTTTTTTCCTGAACTATTTGAAAATAAACTGTAGGCCTGATGCTTTCTTTAACTCTAAATTGTCCAGTTTATATTTCTAAAGAACATGGAAATTCTCTTACATAACTATGGTACAGTTATCAAAATCAGAAAATAACATTGATAGGATATTATTATCTAAATCTATAGACCTTGTTCTCATTTTGGGAATTGTTCCAACAGTGATAGATGAAAGATGAATAGATAGATAGATAGATACATACATACATACATACATACATACTTTTAGTCTAGGATCAATTCAGTATCGCATTTTGTATTTAGTTTTATGAACCTGCTAATTTTATAATTAAAAACATGTCATGTGGCCCTGGCCGGTTGGCTCAGTGGTAGAGCGTCGGCCTGGCGTGCAGGAGTCCCGGGTTCAATTCCCGGCCAGGGCACACAGGAGAAGTGCCCATCTGCTTCTCCACCCCTCCCCCTCTCCTTCCTCTCTGTCTCTCTCTTCCCCTCCCACAGCCAAGGCTCCATGGCCTCTGCCTCAGGCACTAGAATGGCCCTGGTTGCAATAGAGCAACACCCCAGAGGGGCAGAGCATCGCCCCCTGGTGGGCATGCCGGGTGAATCCCGGTCGGGCGCATGCAGGAGTCTGTCTGACTGCCTCCCCGTTTCCAACTTCAGAAAAAAAATACAAAACAAACAAACAAATAAACAAAAAAACCATGTCATGTGCTTATTTTCTTAGATGACTATACATAACTATAAATAAGAAATGCCATATTGAATTATAACCACTGTCTAATTCATTATGTTAGGAATTGAGGGAGGTGATTTGTGAGCATATGGTTATTGTGTGTAATGTAAGTTTTAAATTTGCACTGAAAAAAATTTTTTAAATTTTTTTTCCCCAAAGTTAGAAGTGGGGAGGCAGTCAGACAGACTCCCGCATACACCCAGCTGGGATCCACCCGGCATGCCCACCGGGGGTGATGCTCCATTGTAGCCAGAGCCATTCTAATGCCTGAGGCTGAGGCCATGGAGCTGTCCTTAGCGCTCGCCCGGGCCAAGTTTGCTCCATTGGATCCTTGGCTGTGAGAAGGGAAGAGAGAAATAGATAGAAAAGAGAAGAGGAAAGGTGGAGAAGCAGATGGGCGCTTCTCCTGTGTGCCCTGACCAGGAATTGAACCTGGAACTTCCACACGGCGGGGTCGACATTCTACTGCTGAGCCAACTGGGCAGGGCCTACACTGAAATTTTAAACACATTTGTTTAAAAAGCCAAATAATTCTACAAGGTTTCTTATGTAAAAACAGCAGCATTTACACTAACCTTTGTATCTTCTCCATTTCTCCTTTCTCAGAAGCAAATATGTTAACTATTTTAGCTGATTTTCTTCTCTTCCCTCCTTTCTTTTTTTGCTGAGATATAGACTATTGTTTATGTTTTAACCAATTAACATTACATTATTAAAGAATGGAATGTTTAAGAATTAATGGACTTTACCGAATAAGTTTCAGCAGAATTAGCTAGAAAACATTTTCATGAGACCAAATGAAGTATCTTTTATGTATTAATACAGAACCACAGGGAAGAGTTAGACATCAGAGGCTCAATTATCTAGAAAGAGTTCCTAAGGAAACAAAAAAAAACTTTCCATTTCGTTCCGTAATTGCTCCTTAGCGACAGAAAAAATTCTCTTTTTTGGCATTCTCTCTCCTCCTGATCTACCTCAGGACATATGTACAGATGCATTGGCTTCTTTACAGGCATGCTACGATTTCTTGCTGGGGTTGATCAAAGTTGGAATGCCTGAGGAAATTATTCAACTTAGACAGCCTGGAATTATATCTAGCCAAATAGTTACAGAGCTCTACTTTTCACATGTGTTAAAGTAATATTTTAACTTTCCTGGATGTAAGTCGAGAAAACATTTGTTTGCACCACATTCTATGAACACGTGAGTCAAATATAGTATGTTGAATGCCCAGCTTTAGTATCTGTGACAGTTCATTTCTTTTTAACTGTACAATTACACAAAGGACAGCTTGCTTTATGTTAAAAAAGAGAAAAAAAACCTCACACACAACAGCTTATGTATTAGGAACTAAGACTTTTATGATCTTCTTGAAGCATCCAAGCTCTTCTGGAAATGTCAGAATAAAGGCCACAAATGTTGATATTTGTTCATTAGAGCATTTGTTGATCTGGCATGCAATAAAAATGGAACCATATTTTCTCTAATTTATTATTAAAAATTTTTAATTAAAAAGCACTGCACATCTGTCCTTACCTCTTTTCTATTAATCTGCTTAATTTTCAAATAAACATATAGATAAGCAGAAAAATATCATGACCATTTGTTTTCATCTTTTTTAAATTAAAAGCCACAGAACTGCAGTGTAAGGACTTAAATCTCTAAAATAAAATATTGGCTTCAATAGACTTGCACATCTGAAATAGTTTTAAACTTTGTTTTAGTTGGATTCTTTATGATGTCCAGGAAGAGCTTAGCACACATGGTACCTGAAATTGTCCTTCCCACAAACATAGTTATTTCTCCAGTAGAGTCAAATTTGGCATCCACTTATACTTCCCTTTAACTAAATCATTATACTTTTTGACTAAGTAGAAATATCACTCAAAAAAATAAAAATCCTAATAGACCATAAACTTACAATAACTTAAGCTATCCTTCTATCAAATATATGGTGAAGACGTGGTCAGAATTTGGATTAAGAGGGGGGAGAAATACTAACTTATAAGCAGTAACTTATAACTATGCATATCTTTTTTATTAGAAAGAATTCCAGGTGGTGGCATAGTGGATAGAGCTTCGGACTGGGACGCAGATGACCCAGGTTCAAGCCTCGAGGTCTCCAGTTGAGCACAGGATCATTTGGCTTGAGCACGGGTTCACCAGCTTGAGTGTGGAGTCACTGGCTTGAGCGTAGGATCATAGACATGACCCCATAATCACTGGCTTGAGCCCAAAGGTTGCTAGCTTGAAGGCCAAGGTTGTGGGCTTGAGCCCAAGGTCACTGGCTTGAGCAAGGGGTCACTGGCTCTGCTGTAGCCCCCGGGTCAAGGCATATATGAGAAAGCAATCAGTGAACAACTAAGGTGCCGCAACGAAGAACTGATGCTTCTCATTTCTCTCCCTTCCTGCCTGTCTGTCCCTATCTGTCCCTCTCTCTATCTCTATCTCTCTTGCTAAAATAAATAAATAAATAAATAAATAAAGAGTTCCAACCCACTTTAAAATGTGAACATCTGCATGTTCTCCAAGAAAGGAAAATATAAATAAGTTCCTCACTCTGAGTTTTCTGAGAAACTTAAGTGTTAAAGTGTTGATGCCCTGTGCTATGCATGTCAGGAATTGTCAGGAAATGTGCACACCATGCAGGAGGCTGGACCCCGTGAGAATGACTGCCAGGAAAAACTCTTGTCAACTGGGATGCTCAGGATTCAGTTTTAAGCTGTTTGCTCTGCTATAGTGAGATGGAACCCTTCACTATTCTAACAATTAGTAAGTAAAGCCTGATGACCCACATAAAATTAGATGATAGATAGAGTGAATGAAAAAAAAATCAAGCAATGTTTTGTTCTGCTTTGAAGCAGGCTTTAGGATATGATTTTGATGGGATGCCTATAAATTATGTAATTTAACTTTGTATCTTATTCCTTTTCAGATTCTGAATAAAGGACTGGGTATGAGAGATGGACAAAAACTTAAAATCAAGAAGACAGTCTTTCAGATTGACTTAAAAAATATCAGCATATTTGCTGAACACAGAAAAATTAACCTAACTCCTTCATTACAACAACAACAAACCAAACCAACACCCCCAGTAGATGTTAGATTATAAAATTGATGCCCCAAATGATATAGATCCAAACACACACACACACACACACACACACACACACACACACACACACACTCAATAGTCACAACACTATAAATCCAAGGGAAAATAAATCGAATACCTTTAATTAATATAAGAAAAGAAGACATTTTACTTTCAGTTTAAAAGTCTAAATTTCTTCTACATAGCCAAAATACAAGATTACCATCAAATCCACCAAATTACCAAATGAAGCTTTAAGTAGCTCAAAACTGAATTCTAAAATAGAATATATTCTTGGATAGTAACAACTGTTAGGAGTAAATATGGGCTCATACATAAAGCTACACACTCCTGAGAAACTGCTAAGTTTGGACTTGGACCAATTAGTCTACCAGATTTAGCCCAGATGAATACATCTAATTAAATTCACACTGTCATAAAAAAAATAGCTAGGGCCCTGGCTGGTTGGCTCAGCAGTAGAGCACCGGCCTGGTGTGTGAAAGTTCTAGGTTTGATTTCCAGTCAGGGCACACAGGAGAAGTGACCATCTGCTTCTCCACCCTTCTCCTTCCTCCTTTTCTCTCTTCTTCTCCTGTAGCCATGGCACAAATGGTTTGAGCAAGTTGGCCCCGGGTGCTGAGGATGGCTCCATAGCCTCTCTTTAGGCACCGAGAAGGCTCACTTGCCGAGCAACAGAGCAGCAGCCGGGGATGGGCAGACCATCGCCTGGGGGGAGCACTTGCTGGGTAGATCCCAGTCAGGGCACATGTGGAAGTCTGTCTCTCTGCCTCCCTGCCTTTGACTTCACTAGAAAAAAAAAGCTAGAAAAGGGTGAAAATTTTTCATGTTCCCATCAGCATAAAGTAAAATGTAACATGCTCTGTATTTAAGTGTTTTGACTTGGTCAAAAACTAATACAATGCAAAGCTTTAATACAGTGTAAAATTAATCTAGAATGTAATAATTGATTCAGTTTTGTTTTTATTATTAAAAAAAGCAAAAGGAGACTAAGGACTAAGACCGCTTTTTCATTGAGCAGGTACTTTGTGCGAGAGAGCATGTTTAATTTCTAAAGTCTTAGACAAAGAACAGATATACCCAATATGTAAACACGAACCGTAAGTTACAAGCTTTCCCTTAGTACTAAAGATAAGAATTAGTATTAGTATTCAAAAAAACCTTTCAAAAAATAGTGTAACTTTTGCCATCCCAGATTATCTGGGCTCTATCTGGTGCTTCTTTGCACACAAATACCCACAGCCTATCTTTTAATGAAATTAATGTTTTAGCAGCCGAACAAGAAAACAAGTTGCCTTCCACCTGCATGCAGTTCTTCAAGTCACATTTTCCTTCGTCAGTGGTAGACCTTCTTGGGAAAGGTGATTTTCCTGCCTCCTCACTGGAACATAGTTACTTGGCTGGATGCAACTCCATGAAGTGTAACTGTGGGGTGAGCCTCAAAAAATAAAGCAAAAAACACAGCGAAACATGAAGATTCTATAAACAGCTGGAATACACAGAAATACTTAAGCACCCCTGGAAATACTGCTGAACAGAAAGGCAAAATAGTACATTTGCTGGAAATAATCAGTGATATTAGTTGAAGAAAAAAAGTAAAATCAGCATCTAAAGTCAAAACAAATTTCATGCAATGAAAACGTTTTAAGTACTACATGGGAAAAAAAGTAAAACTCTTTGCTTCACACAATAAAAAACTGGACTTCCTCCCATTACAGAGAATAAAAGGTATTATCAGTGGAAAAGAAAAACAGATTTTCAAAGGTAATAGGTCTAAATTTAGACTCATTAGCCACATTATGGTTAATGGAACTGTGTATATGTGAGCTAAATGCACCAAGCTGTCTTTCAAATGTGTTCAGCCCCATGGGGAAGTGCAGAGGAGGAGCAACGCTCAGCTACTACTCTCTGATTATGAAAAGATGGTTTCTGCCAGGCAAAAGCTATGCAGAAAAATGGAGATGCTCATTTATTTCAATCAGTTTTAATTTTTCAAATAAACAGAAATGACTGTAAAGCAGATGTCCATACTTTCTTTGCAATAAAAACCAAACACTGAAATAGAATAGGGAGCAGGGTGTAATTAAGCATCTACTCACAGAGAAACCCCATAAGCAAACTTGTTACAGGCGTGGTGAGAGAAAGAAAGTTATATCAGCCCTTCCTAGTGTGTCTTTGTATGTTAGGTATACCTATTATCCAGCAGCAGACCACACCATCCTCATGACCACTGTTAGCTGATTCTTTTTCTGTATTTACCTTCATATAACTCAATGACATGGTTATATTACTACTTTTATTTTTTAGCAAAATTACATATAATCTATTGATTCCCTGCTATAGAAGTTGCTATGGCAGATAGGAACACAGCCATGTATACATCCAACTTCCCAATATAGTCATATTATAATTTTGGTTAGATAAATATTTATGGTTTATATTATTACTGCTATAATATGCTATTGGTAGCTGATATTATATGATGACTTTTCCTTTCCTGCCTCTTGCTTTTTTTGGACTTAGTAATAATCTTGGTTTTCACGTTTGTTAACTTTTCTATGTATATATTGCTAATTCAAGGCCAAATTCCTCCAATTGTTTAAGTGTCTTTTTAGTATATTCAGATGTATTAGGTCTTTTTTACCAATTCATCTTCTGACAAAAATACCACCCCCCCCACCCACACACACACTCCATCAGCACTCTGACCATCTCTGATCTGGATCAGTTGTCTCCCTCTATCTGGGGACCATTGTCATTCAAGCATCCCTGGATTTTAGCAAAACATGTTGAAGATGAAAAAGACGACAAAGAGACATTGTATTTTTATTGTTTTTATGTCTGTTCAACAGTAACTTGTTTTCTAGAAATGCTTTAAATTAAAAAATTGACTTGCCTGACCACGCGGTGATGCAGTGGATAGAGCGTCGGACTGGGATGTGGAGGACCCAGGTTCGAGACCCCAAGGTCGCCAGCTTGAACGTGGGCTCATCTGGTTTGAGTAAAGCTCACCAATTTGGACCCAAGGTCGCTGGCTTGAGCAAGGGGTTACTTGGTCTGCTGAAGGCTTGCGGTCAAGGCACATAAGAGAAAGCAATCAATGAACAACTAAGGTGTCGCAACGAAAAACTAATGATTGATGCTTCTCATCTCTCTTCATTCCTGTCTGTCTGTCCCTGTCTATTCCTCTCTCTGACTCTCTCTCTCTGTCTCTGTATAAAAAAATAAAAAAAAAGGACTTAGCTGGAGTTGTTTGGGATGAAAACAGAAGTCACTATCTGTAATAGTACAGAAAATGTCAAAGTTTAACTGCTGTTCTCAAGTGTAACAGTGACTGCAGACTAGATTATGAAAATGGAGTTGAATGAAGTCTTTTCAATCTTACAATGAGTCTTTTTTCTTGTTTCACTAGATATTTTTGGCGAAAGATTTTTTTCCCTTGCTCACTAGCCTCCTTCAATTTAACTTAGCCTTATTTAATCTTCTATTTGAAAAAATTCTATCAAGTATCAATTAATGGTTGAATTTAGAATAAAAACTAAGAAGTTTTGTTGCTGTTATCAATATAAAGTTAATATATTTTTATTGCGTGAAATTGAAAAATGTAGAAAAAAAAAGGAGAATGATAATTGCCCCAATCTAATTACACAGAGACAACTACATTTATCATTTTGGAGTTTTCCTTTCTAAATATAGGTATACTTTTAAAAAAGTTAAATATTTGTATTATACCATGCATCTTGATTTTTTTCTTACTATTATAAGCACTTCATATCTTACTATAGATTTCAAAAACAAAAAAATTTTAAATATCTTATAAAACTTTATTAGTATTAATGTTAAAAATTTAGAAAAAAAAATTTAGAAAATACAGAAAAACGAGGGGGGGAAAACAGAAGATGCCCAAAATCTCATCCCCAGTGGTCATTTTGTCATTTTTTGAGTATTGATATGTTTGTATAACAATATATTTAAAATGATTGAAATTGTAATTCATATACCATTTTGTATTCTGTTTCTATCACCTGATACTGCAGTATAAGTATTTCCCATGTCATCAAAATTCTTTGTTAATAAAATTTTAAAATTTTTATAAAACTCCATTATATGGTAATTTACTTAATCAATGCTCGATATTGTGCAAAATAGTGCTATGATAAATATCTTTGTATATAAATTTTGTTGGCATCTTTGAAATTTTCATTAGGATAGATTCCTAAAAGCCCAAGAATATGAAAATGTTAAGGCATATTCTTTGCATTTCTAGAATGGTGGCACCTCTTTGCATTTCTATTGTCAATGAATGTGTGTTTGCCTCACCTGCTGGCTGTGTTTTAAAATATATTATTTGAAAGCCTATGCAAATGATAGATGAGGATGACTAGCAGGACCCTCTGATTAAGCTGGTTCCGAATGGTCAGTCCAGTATCCTAGGGACTTTAGCTGTTTGAGTCCTACACATTCCTTTCTCTGGGTGCAGAAGGAATCTGCATATCCACATCTATCATTCAATAATGTTTTTGAGAGCAGCAACCCTCTGCTAGATTTTCAGAATGTAGAGATAAATAATCCATAGACTCTATATTTAAGGCCAAATTTTCCAACTGATATCCCTAAGCATATAATGTGCTAAAATATCGAGCCTTTTGGTCTTTTGGGTAACTTGGGGTCTGAGGTGACTAGAACCACTGGATAGTCTCCTCTAGCAGACAGAAGACCTCTCTGTTTACCCCAGCGTGCCATACAGATATTATTAAATACAATTTTTTTATGTAGGCCCTAATGTGACTAATGTCGGGGAATACTGCCTTCCAGTCACCTTGTTGTTCTTCTAGGTCTCTGTTTTCCCCTGAACTGTACAGAGTCATGGGCAAGGTCAAATAGTTTGTGGGTCAACTAGTCTTACTTCATTGTCCCGTTGTACACACACCCCATGCTGCTGCTGGTGGTGGGCACACTCATATTTATGATCTAAAACATAACTTGGTAAATTCAACATTTCCTATTGTAAGCTGAAGCAAGCTTTTGGCAAGGCTGCAGGACTACCTTCGGACACGCAAAATCTCTTTCCTGAAAGGTTAAAACGTGTTTTTAAGCAAGATGCTGCATTACAACGGAAAAGATCATGTTTTCAGAGATCTATAAAAACTTCTCTTTACTTACACATTGTTCTGATATAAAAGTGTAGTAATAGTAAATATTTTCTAATAAATCACTACACTTGCAGGCAAAGCATCCGGGTAGAAGCTTCTTCATAGTCCCTAGGAGCTCCCAGATTTAACAAGGACAGAACAAACACAGGAGAACTGTTGTCATCAAGATATGTATAGTTTAGGGGCAGCCAGGTCTCTGTCCCCGCCCCCGGGGAGGGGCCGGCCAACTGCTAAGACAGGCAGCGGTGGGGGCAGCTCCGGGTTCAGCAGGGCCAGAGAGCCCCGAGCTGGCCTGGGATCCTGCACTATATCTAGCAGGAGTAGGCACACTTCCAAGCCAAGAAGGCCCGCTGGGAGACTGAGCGCGCCGATCTGCAGGCTCAGGTGGCCTTCCTCCAGGGAGAAGCGAAAGGGCAAGAGAAACTCAATACACACCTGGTGCGGCAGATCAAGATGTCAGAACGTGCGCTGAAGCAGGAGAGAGCCAAAATATCATAAATTGAAGTTTGGGACAGACTCGAACCAGGATGGAAGTAAATAAAAACTGTCAGAACAAGTCTCCCATGGCCCGTGGAGTCTGTCACCCCGGAGAAGAGTCCACTGGTGTGCCAGGAGGGGCAGCATCTCCTCCGACGGTACCTGGAAGAGGTGGGCTATACAGACCCCGCCCTGGACCTGCTCCCAGGCGCGTGCGGTCCCTCCTGAGATGCACGTTGGAGCTCACTGGGGCCGTGGGGCACAGCGAAAGGAGCCTGCGGGTCACTCTGGGCCCCGGGCGCTCAGCGGTGGGAAGTCGCTGCTGCTGAAACAGATCAAGGAACAGATCGAGAGAAATACGATAAGCGAAGATGGCAAAGTGCGCTTGGGCAGCGCGGTGCTGGGCAGATTTCCTTCCCGCAGAACTGTGAGGACGCAGACGCCACAGGACGACGAGCCGGACAGTGCGCCGCACAAGGAGCAGCGTGTGAAGCTGCCGGCCAAGGCTCTGGTGCCTGAGACGGATGAGGAGGACAACTCAGAAGATGCCATAAACAAATTAGATTTCCTGACTAATGAGAGAACGGAGAGGGCTCTCCGGACCCTTGGGGATGCGCTAGAGAGGGGACCCACTATAAGCTGGAAAGCCAGCTGGTCATCTCCTGGGTATTTTAACTGACCTTTGGGATGTGGATGACTTGTCCCCCAAAGTATCTGGCCCACCGCCTGGCACACCCCTCTGCCGGCCGCATGAAGGTTCCTTTGGTCTCTTCTCAGATGTTTTCATCATGGAGACTACTAACAGGGTCAGAGAGGTGAGCTTGGGGGACTTGGCAGATCTCACTGTCATGAATGACAGCGACCTCAGCTGTGACTTTTAAGGAGATGACTTTAAAATGATGTGGAATCCCAAACTTACCCTGTGTTCACACTAGGATGTCATCTGATCTCTGGCTTTCCACACAGCCGGTTGGCTTTGCCCACCGCTTCTGAGAAGCACATGCTCAAGCTCTGGAACCTGCAGAAGGTCTTCACAGCCAAGAAGAATACTGCACTAGACGTGGAACCTGTCTGTGCCCACTGGGACCCTGTGTTGGCAGGAGCCATAGGCAGCAACAGGGAATGCTCTTGCAGTGGTGAGGCTGGAACCTGCAACCACAGCGGTTAGATTCCAGAGCACAGCGTGGGCCCCTAGGATGGCATGGCCTGAATATGCTGAGTCACTTCCTGGAGGGCCATGGGGACGCTGTGTGGGGCCTGGCCTTCAGTCCCATCTTCCAGTGCCTGGCATCCTGCTCCTCTGACAGCGCTGTCCAAATCTGGGAACCTAAGAGCAGTAGGCTGACCTACCTCTGTACCTTCCCCATAGCCAGTAATCATGGGATCCACACCTTAGTGGCTTTCACCAGTACCGAACCTGTCCACATTAGGACCTCCTTCTGCTCTGGTGACACCATCCTGTATGACCTGAAGGCTGGCAGTGCCCTCCTCATGCTGGAGTCCCATGGGGGCAGCAGCTCAACCCAGATCAACCAGGTGGTGAGTCATCCAAACCAGCCCCTCCTCTTCACTGCCCATGACAACAGAGGCCTCTGCTTCTGGACAACTGGACAGGGAAAGGCGAGCACTCTACGGTTGCCCACCTGGACGCAGTCACTTGCCTTGGTGGGAAGCCACGAATGGTCTCTGTGTCTGTGGAGTCTGTGGAGCCTGGACAACAAAAAGTGTGTGCAGGAGATCATGGCCCACCACAAGAAGCATGAGGAGGCTATCATGCTGTCGCCTGCTACCCCAGTAAAGCCCTTGTGGCCAGTGTGGGTGCCGACGCCCTGGCAAAGGTTTTTGTATGATGCCCACCTGGCCCCACTCTGGCCGGGGGGCAGGGCAGGGCTGGGCTGGTGGAGCTGAGGTGACTCAGTTTCAGTCTGGAGGCCCAGAGGCCTAATCTCTTCCCGTCTGCCTCTGCCTGGTGGTGGTAAAGGCCCTGGAGATATTGGGTAGCATGTGGAAAGCTGTGTTGAGGAACTGGAGGGGAGGGTGGCGAACTGGGTGTGCTTTCGGACAGGCCAGGCCAGCACTCCCACTGAGAACAGCTGGCTCCATGGTCCCTGGTGGACCCAGAGCAGGGGTGTCTGGGGTTCCTCCCACCACAGCTCACATACAGGTCTGGAAGGACAGAGAGGAGAAATGGGAATTCAGAGGATCAGGCACCTTCTGGCATCTTAGAAAAGTTGCTCCCCAAGGACACCCAGCCTTGGTTGTGTTGTTTCAAGAAGTCAGCTAAGGCCCTGGCCGGTTGGCTCAGTGGTAGAGCATTGGCCTGGAGTGCAGAAGTCCCTGGTTCGATTCCCGGCCAGGGCACACAGGAGAAGCGCCCATCTGCTTCTCCACTCCTCCCCCTCTCCTTCCTCTCTGTCTCTCTCTTCCCCTCCCGCAGCGAGGCTCCATTGGAGCAAAGATGGCCTGGGCGCTGGGGATGGCTCCTAGGCCTCTGCCCCAGGCGCTAGAGTGGCTCTGGTCGCAACAGAGTGATGCCCCGGACGGGCAGAGCCGGTGGTTACTGGGGAGGTTGGGAAAGAAGGGGTGAATAGGTAAAGCTCAGGAGATTTGGGGGGAAAATTTTATATTAAACTATAATGCTGGATATATGTTATTGTACGTTTGTCCAAAGCCCTAGAATGAATAACACCAAGAGTGAGTGTTATGTAAACTGTGAACTTCCGGTGATTATGTGTTAATATAGTTTCATCGATTGTAACAAATGTACCACTCTAATGGGAGATGTTGATAATGGGGGAAGCCATGCATGTGCAGGAATGGTGTATAGGGAAAAGCTCTGTGTCTTCCCCTCAATTTTGATGTGAACCTTAAATTTCTCTGAAAAAGTTGTCTTACTTAAAAAAAAAAAAACTCACCTGACCAGGCGGTGGCGCAGTGGATAGAGTGTCGGACTGGGATGCAGAGGACCCAGGTTCGAGACCCAGAGGTCGCCAGCTTGAGCGCGGGCTCATCTGGTTTGAGCAAAAACCCACCAGCTTGAACCCAAGGTCGCTGGCTCCAGCAAGGGGTTACTCAGTCTGCTGAAGGCCCGCGGTCAAGGCACATATGAGAAAGCAATCAATGAACAACTAAGGTGTTGCAACATGCAATGAAAAACTAATGATTGATGCTTCTCATCTCTCTTCATTCCTGTCTGTCTGTCCCTGTCTATCCCTCTCTCTGACTCACTCTCTGTCTCTGTAAAAAATGAAAAATAAAAAAATCGTTCATTGTTTTAAAAAAAAAATTTAAAAAAAAAGTCTCAACTGAAGACTTGATTGACCACACTGAGCCAATCAAGTGTGTCTGGAAGATGAGATGCCGTGAGTGGTCCATCTGGAGTTAGGTTCTGATTCTAAATGAATAAGCTATGGCTGGGCTTGGGGAGGAACTAGGGAAGCAAGACCATGAACACGAGGACCTACTTCTCATAATATTTTCAAAAGTGGGGCGATCTCTGAGCAGGGAAGGCTCCCCAAGAGAGGTTTACTACAAACGAATTTAACACGATATGGCTTCTGCCCAAAATTTCTCTCTCAAATTTTAGATGCTACCCCTTCATTAAAATATTTTAGGATTTGGATGGTTATGTTCACCTTATCTACACTATTTATGATTTTAATGTCTTAGAAAATATTTCTCTTTCATTCTTTATCTCACCAGATGGTGTGGTTCTTTATAGGTTGTTCTCATCTGGTAGCAGCTTGATCATTTAAAATGCTTTTTCCTGGACTACGTCCAATTCTTTTTTTTAGGACCTATAGATCATAGTTTGGTTTAATTTTGATCATATTTTATATTTGCTCATCCATATTGTTTTGTCTGTGCTTTTAGATGAAGTTGTTTTATTCAAGGAACAGTCAAATCCATAGTCTGTTTTCTATATTAGCGTTGAAGGAATGTGTATGTGTGCTATTGTCAGCTGTCATTTGGATAATAATCTATGTGTACAGTGATGTTTGAAGATGATAGGATGTATAACTATTTTGGCATATAAATAGTTTAGATTACTTTTGCCAAAACCTACTTCAGATATTAAAATCCTTTTATTATTAGTTTTCAGGGCATGTCACACAGCCCCAGGAAATTTGTTTATAGTTTATCTCAGTTCACCCTAACATTTTATTACATGGAAAAACTTAATGTTTCCTGCAAGACAGGGCATTTCAGCATGCAATTTATCCCTCAGATAATTTATCAGAATAGCAAATAAAACTTCCTAGAACTGGACTCTGGAGAATCCTCGAGTTTATCTTTTCCTTCTGGAGAAGTGATTGTCTGTCTCTATTATTTGTTTTCTATCTCTAAGCCATGTCTATAAACCATGACCTGAATAGTCTGGTCCCATAGCAATCTAACAAATGATATAGCTAGTTCAGCTGTAGCTTCCGTGCTTCGATAGATATAGTAAATGATAAAAGGTGTGCTAAAGCATGTCATATGACCTAAGGAGCTATATAAACATTAGCTGTTCTTTCTGCCTTAGAAATTAGAATAAAACTGATTAATGGCAGCTGGCCAGGGTTTAAGCTTTCGTAGGTGTGTCTTTACAGTCTTTACATATTTGAACATGTTTGTATGAGGCAAAAGCTAAAGTTGTTTGATGGGGTCAGTTGATAAATGTTGCTAATTATAATATGATAATGAAATTAAATGTAATGGCTGGTTATGTTGGTTAATTTAAAATTCAGAAAAAAATTAAACCTTGGCCTTCTTTTGTGTAGTAGTACTTCAATGAAAGAAACAAATGTCTGGACGATTTAGGTTTTGTTTTGGAATTAAAAAATAATTCCAAATCTTAATGTGAAGTTGGAAACATAAATCAGAATAGTCCTATGTATGGATCAGTGTGTTAGTGTTTTCTGTTTATTTGTTTTTTTAGCGAGCACAAGAGAGAGAGACAGGCAGACAGATGGACAGAGAGACAGAAAGGGAGAGAAATGAAAAGCATCAACTCGTAGTTGTGGCACCTTACCTGTTCACTGATTGCTTTTTCCTATGTGCCCTGGCCGGGGGGCTTAAGCCAAGCCAGTGACCCCTTGCTCAAGTCTGTGACCATGGGATCAGGTCAACGCTCTATTCGCTGAGCCACCACCAAGTCAGGTGCGTTAGTGGTTTTAAACACACAAAAATAAAATTTGAAATTGTGTTTATAGCCAAGTGCTGTGATACCAAAATATTATAGGTCCTTCGAAGAGACCGTGTCAGGTGATTTGTTTTGGGACAGTGGTCAAATAGACTTAGATGGCATCAGTGTTTTTCATCTCCAGTTATAAACAAAATTAATTGCTAATTAAATGTGGAGTGTGCAGAGGATTAAATGTCAGTAATTTTTTTGGTAAATTTTATTATTACACTTGACAGATTAACGATGTTTGTGTGTCATTATGGTGTGGTTGGAAGTTTATGCTTTGGAGGCAAACACGGTTCCTGACTCAGTCCTGCTTCATAGTAAAGTCACATGACCTTAGACACGTTATTTAACTTGGTTCCCCCAGCAGTCAAAACGGGGGTAAAAATAGAATTATTTTTTTCACAGACTTGCCTGAGGATCAAATGCGATCATGCAGCTAAAGTGCTTAACACAGTATCTGGTACATATTAAGTGCTGCCTATCATTTGCTTTCTTCCTCTTCCTTGTCATTATTGCTTTTTTTTTTTTTATTTTGAGTATTTCCTGTGTTCTTTTTTTGCTCCTCACCAAACTTGGCACTACTTAAAATAAGAATTAGGGATTTAAGAAATGGCAGTTGTTGAGTTGTTAAACTATACTGAGGGTATTACAAGACACTTATTGCATGAGAAAATTGCCTCTTGGAAATATTTGAGACACAGAAGACAAGAGAAGTAGGAGAATAATAGGTATTTCATTTGGATAAATTACCTCTGAAGATGGGTAGGCTGTCCCTCACAGTACTTTTCTTTCATATTAAGCTTATGCTGCGCTTTGAGACTGTTTTATGCTGCCAAACTATGGAACTGGGCTTGGAGGAATCAAGGATGTTGGAACACAGATCTCATAGCTATAACCTTCTTTATCTTTACAAATCAGTGTCACATGCAGGACTAGAAATGGAACTATAGACTGACCAGAAGTTTAGCAGATATATATATATATGTATATATATTTAGCAGATATATATATATATATATGTATATATATTTAAAAAACAAACCATGGGACCTGGCCGGTTGGCTCAGTGGTAGAGCGTCGGCCTGGCGTGCGGAAGTCCCGGGTTCGATTCCCGTCCAGGGCACACAGGAGAGGCGCCCATCTGCTTCTCCACCCCTCCCTCTCTCCTTCCTCTCTGTCTCTCTCTTCCCCTCCCGCAGCGAGGCTCCATTGGAGCAAAGATGGCCCGGGCACTGGGGATGACTCCTTGGCCTTTCCCCCAGGTGCTAGAGTGGCTCTGGTTGCGACAGAGCGACGCCCCGGAGGGACAGAGCATCGCCCCCTGGTGGGCAGAGCATCCCCCCTGGTGGGCGTGCCGGGTGGATCCCGGTTGGGCGCATGCGGGAGTCTGTCTGACTGCCTCCCCGTTTCCAGCTTCAGAAAAATACAAAAAAACAACAACAAACAAACAAAAACCAAGCCATGTACAAAGCATAGTGGAAAGTATAGAAAAGTTTGAAAAGAGAAACTTGAATCCCATCCCAGTTCTGTCACGGACTATTGTGACCTTGGGCAACAAGCTGAAACTCTGCATCTTTGTTTCTACAATTGTACTACAAGGGGCTTGAACTCAGATGATCTCAGAGATAACTAACTTCTGGCTCAGATGGTAGGTGTTTTCTTAGATCCTGAGCAATTATACTAAACTAATGTTTCATTCTTTCTTAGTTCAAGGTTGACTTGTTAGAAGAACAGAAATAGATAAGAAAACCTTGGGAATAAATAGCACAGGACTTGCATTTAGGGTTCCAGTTCAAGTTCTGATGTTGAGCAGCTTTGTGATCTTGGGAACTCCCTTCACCCAATGTATCTTAACTCTGGCCACACATTCCAATTACTCTGGAGGATTTTTAAAACACTAATGTTGGATCTCATTTCTAAAGATTCTAAATACCCCGATATCAATGGGTGGTAACACTCTTTAGGTGACTTGAATGTGCAGCCAGGAACGTACAAAAACCGGTGGCCTTTAGTGTTCTTGCATTTAAGATGAAGCCCCTAGAAAAAATCACAATCACTGCCCTCCTTGTGTTACTGAATTGAGGCTCAAATAAAATAAAATAGATATATGTAAGTACTTTACAATATGTAACTGCACAGCAATTATTAGAGTAAACATTACTAAGGAGCTTAGCTATTGCTATCCTGCAAATAGCAGGGATTAGATCAGTGTATTAATTCTGTTGCTGGGGTTCTAACTTTTTAAGATAAAATTCACTTACTGTCTTTAAAAGTCATTGAGGTCTCCCCCTCAATTCGTACACAGCAATTTACTTCTGCAGAAACTCCTAGTGCTGCTCTGCAACCCAGTGGGGGCTTAATAATTACATGTTGACTCAGTGATTATTCTTAATAAACACAATTCCTCCAAGTTTTCCATAGCACATCTCATGACCACAATTTATCATGACATACCTGTTTATCCCTTTGTGCCACAGCTTGTAAATGCATCAAAGTGTGGGGTAAACTATCCTAATGTTTATGTGGCGGGGGAAAAAATCAACTGTTTCTCAAATTTATTCTATTCTGTCAGGATTTTCTAATTGGCCTTCATCTAACATAATGTCTTATAAGAACTTAGTTCTTCTTTCTCTGTCTGACTTATTCTTAGCCTAATACCCTCTAGGTCCATCCACATTGTCACGAATGGTAAGATTTTATTTCTTCTTATGGCTGAGTAATATTCCATTGTATATATGTACGTAATATTCTTTATCTAATCGTCTACCGATGGACACTTAGATTGTTTCCATATCGTGGTTATTGTAAATAATGATGCAATAAACACAGGGATGCATACATCTTTTTGAAGTAGTGTTTTGGATTTCTTTGGATAAATACCTAAAACTGAGATTGGTGGGTCATATGGTTTCACTTATATGTGGAATCTAAAAAATAAATAAATGAACAAACAAAACAGAAACAATCTTATAGATACAGAGAATGAACTGATGGTTGCCAGATGGGAAAGGGGTTGTGGGCTGGATGAAAAAGGTGAAGGGATTAAGAAGTACAAAGAGGCAGTTACAAAATAGTCACAGGGTTGTATAGTCATAGGGAATATAGTCAATAATATTGTAATAACTATGTATGGCGCCAGCTGGGTGCTAGACTTATATGGGAGATGACTTTGTAAGTTATGTAAATAGCCTGACCGGCAGTGGCACAGTGGATAAAACATTGACCTGGAATGCTGAGGTCGCTAATTCGAAACTCTGGGCTTGTCTGGTCGAGGCACAAACGGGAGTTGATGCTTCCTGCTCCTCCCCCCCGTTTCTCTCACATTCTCTCTCTATAATGAATTCATAAAGTCTTTAAAAAAAAAAGATGTAAGTTATATCTAACTGCTATGCTGTCCACGTGACACTAATATAACATATGTCAACTCTGATTGCAAAATAAAAAATAATTTTAAGAAAGAACTTAATTTTAGGTTTGTCCAACGGTTATCTTTCTTCAGATATTTTCATGCTTTGACACTTTGATATATTTTTGTCTGTTTGACTATTCCACTAAGAATGTTTGTGACCATTACAGCTTGAGTAATAAATACTCAATTATAACTCAATAATAAATATAATTATTTTCCCGGTAGTGCTGGAATAAATCACATCTTGACTTCTGTTCTTCAGAATGAGCAAAAGTATCTTTCACATGGACTTGTTGACTTATTTTTCCTGCACTTGAAGATTGCCTAAGCTAGCTCTGTCTCAAGAGTGCTCTTCAAGGTTGAGCTTGAGGAGCACAGGCAGCACTGATGGGGCTCCAGCAACGGCTGTCAGCGAATGTGTCTCTCCATCCTCTGACCTCTCATGGTGGTAGCAACCATTCAGCATCTCTGTGCTCACCAGAAAATACATCTTAGCAAAAGAAAAGTCTGGAATCTCTTCAGCATATGGATTTTTTTTTTTTGGCAAATGATTTCTGACATTTCTCTCTATTGTTAAAGTTAGAGTTGTCCCTAAATGAAGAAATGTTTCTTTCCTTAGGAATCCCCTGATGTGATGATCACCTATTAAGAATTAAACAATTACTTATTTATTAAACAATAGTTAAATTTCAATGAAGAGCTAGCTCTTTTGGAATTAGATCCTTGTAGACTGTTGCACATGTTCTTTTGCCCATAAGCATAGGAGATGGTGCAGTTGATGAAAAAATTTAAATATGTATGCATATATATATATATATATTAGTAGGTTCACAAACATGGGCCTGATTTTTACATTTTTAAAAGAGTTGTAAAAAAATGTTGTATCTAATAGTGAAACTAAGAGACATTGATAAGAGTGTGGTGGTTACGGGGGGGAGGGGGAATGGGGGAGGGAAAGGGGGAGGGGGAGGGGCACAGAGAGAACAAGATAGAGGGTGATGGAGGACAATCTGACTTTGGGTGGTGGGTATGCAACATAATTGAACGACAAGATAACCTGGACTTGTTATCTTTGAATATATGTATCCTGATTTATTGATGTCACCCCATTAAAAAAATAAAATTATAAAAAAAAAAAAAAAGTTGTATCAAAAAATATATGATAGAGCCTGACCAGGCGGTGGCGCAGTGGATAGAGCGTCGGACTGGGATGCGGAAGTACCCAGGTTCGAGACCCCAGAGGTCGCGCGCGGGCTCATCTGGCTTGAGCAAAGAGCTCGCCAGCTTGGACCCAAGGTCGCTGGCTCCAGCAGGGGGTTACTCGGTCTGCTGAAGGCCCGCGGTCAAGGCACGTGTGAGAAAGCAATCAATGAACAACTAAGAAGTCGCAACGCGCAATGAGAAACTGATGATTGATGCTTCTCATCTCTCTCTGTCCCTGTCTATCTCTGCCTCTGTAAAAAAAAAAAAAAAAAAAAAAAAAAAAAAATATATATATATATATATATATATATATATATATATATATATATATATATATGATAGAGACTCTAGGGCACACAAGGACTAAAGTATTTACTATCTGGCCCTTTATAGAAAATGTCTGCTGATCCTTGAATCGTGTGGAAAGTACCAATAATAGAGCTCACTCATTTTTTACTTTCACCAAGAAGTAGTACATTGTCTTCTTTCCATGGAGGTATTAATTTTCACTTGTAAAATCCGTCTTCACAGCCATTCTGAAGAGAGAACGAGAAGTCTCGGACAGCTGCATCTGCACAGAATCCTCTGCCCCCAGCCGGCTCTGTTGGAGCTGCTCTGGAACCAGAGCTGCTGTGTTGGGCCCCTGTCTGCGCTGTTGTTCACTCCCCCAGACCACCCTCCAGCCGCCGGTTTGCCGCACACCTTCTTTGACCTTGGCTTTTTGGCCCAATGATGATCCCATTCTAATTGCCCTTGTAAATCTGCTTTGTGACATTGTCCTAATTTTTACTTGCTTTCATCCTTGAGGACCCCTCTTCTGTATCTCTTTCTCTACCTTCTCACTTCTGAAAGGCAGATGCCTTCCAGATCTAATATTCCCACCCTTATCCTTCACTCACTGCAGTCCGAGCCATGTTTTCTTGCTGGTTCCAGAGTTCTGCCGCCTGCAACAGATTCTAGCAGAGAGAAGATTCCTGGTGGCTTCCTTCACCAGACCAAGTGAAGCATTTTTGTAAGCACCATGCACACTTTCAGGACACTGCTTGCACACACTTTTTATTTATTTTAAATACATGTTTATTTTTCAATTACAGTTTACATTCATTATTATTTTGTGTTAGTTTCAGGTGTACAGCATAGTGGTTAGACAATATATACTTTACAAAGTATTTCCCCCAATATTTCTGTACCCACCGGCACCATATATAATTATTAGTATATTATTGATTATATTCCCTCTACTGTACTTTACATCCGCACGGCTATTTTGTAACTATCAATATGTACCTCTCAATCCCTTCACCTTTCCTACCCAGCCCCCCAAACCCCCTCCCCTCTGGCAACCCTCCGTCTGTTTCCTGTATCTATGAGTCCGGTTCTGTTTTGTTTGTTCGTTTATATTGTTCTTTAAATTCCATGTATAAGTGAAATTATATGGTACTTGTCTTTCTCTAGCTGACTTAGTTCACTTAGCATAATACCCTCTAGGTCCACTCATGCTGTCACGAATGGTGAGATTTTACTTCATTTTTTATGACTGAGTAATATTTCATTGTATATCTATGCACCGCTGCTTTTCTTATCCACTTGTCTATCGATGGGCACTTGGGCTGCTTCCATAACTAATTGTTATAATGTAACACTGTAAATGTTACATGTAACATGTAAATGCTGTAAATAATGCTGCAACAAACGTAGGGTATATACATTTTTTTGAATTAGTGTTTTAGATTTCTTCAGATATATACCCAGAAGTGTAATTGCTGGGTTATAAGGCACATACCCTTTATTGCATTCACTTAGTGTGCATACTGCTTGGTGTAATGTCCTTCCCAGGAACCTTCTGGCCCCTTACTTTCACCTATGGCTGCAGCGATTTTCCATGTCTACCCCTTTGACCAGACCTTTCCAGTGGTCCCTGATGCCTTTGGGATCCAGCACACATATCTAACCAGAGCTATTACAGCACTCACACTTCTGGTACATTCCTTCCTTCATTTCATTCCAGCTTGCTGAATCCCTCCTCTCCTACCTGTGTGGATCCCTCTACTCAACACACATTTATCCAATGGCAAGTCCATTCCAAACTACTTAATGAGAATATTACTAAATCTAACAAATACACCACTTAAAGAATATTTAATTCTGTTTTTAACCTTTCAGTAACTATATGGTTTAAGGACCAGCCCTCGGGTAAATTTTTCTGAGTGATTCCTCTTTTTCTGACTCACTATCTCATTTACTGACACAGTATCTTGCCTTCAGCCATGCCGGTAAACATTAAAATTCTGTAAATAAGTGTAGCCTTTTGATTATAGTGCAGAAGACAACATCCTTCTTTGTAAACACTCTGCATGGAGATGTAGCTTATAACAAGTGGTCAGCTGGTCCAGGCTGACTCATAGCTTTAATTTTTGGAATAGGCCTTGAGAGGTTGTCACTCAATTGTAACAGATGCCTTTCCAATAACTTTGTATCTGGGCATCTTTCATTTTTCATTTCCTTCTCCCTTTTCATTCCTTGTACACCTTTTTCCAAGTACCTTTTCAGAATTATATCATTATATCAAATATAAATTAGGAATACTTAGCCAGAACACACTGTCCTGAGGGAGATGCCCCCAAGAACATTGACCTACCAGAAGGGAGTACAGGGGGGTGGAATGGTCACCAACCTGTCTCACTGTGACTCTGCTATGTGCACCATTCATTCATTTATTCACTCATAACATATATATATTTATTTATTTATTATTATTTTTTTTCTGAAGCTGGAAACGGGGAGAGACAGTCAGACAGACTTCCGCATGCACCCGACCGGGATCCACCCGGCACGCCCACCAGGGGCAATGCTCTGCCCACCAGGGGGCGATGCTCTGCCCCTCCGGGGCGTCGCTCTGCCGCGACCAGAGCCACTCTAGCGCCTGGGGCAGAGGCCAAGGAGCCATCCCCAGCGCCCGGGCCATCTTTGCTCCAATGGAGCCTCGGCTGGGCTGCGGGAGGGGAAGAGAGAGACAGAGAGGAAGGAGGGGGTGGGGGTGGAGAAGCAAATGGGTGCTTCTCTTATGTGCCCTGGCCGGGAATCGAACCCGGGTCCCCTGCATGCCAGGTCGACGCTCTACCACTGAGCCAACCTGCCAGGGCCTCACTCATAACATATTTTATGACACCCTTTTTTTGTGCCACAAACACCATGCTTAGTTCTAGAGAAACATTATTGAGCCAAAAGGAAAATGTTGCTGCCTTCATTTGGGGGTGGTAGCATCAATTACAAGTTTACATTAATAAGTGCACAATAAGTTAATATCCTAGCTCTGATATAGAGGAAGAGCTAATATTAGTGTTTAACTCCCTAACAGCTCTGTGATCTCTGATCCTTGTCTGTCTGTATTTCTCTCTCTCTCCACCACCCTCCCTCCATTTCTCCCTCTTTGTAAGTGGGGGTGGAGAAAATGGCCAACTACAGAGTCCTGTCATTGTTATAGTGGTTTATACCCATATTCTTTCTTTTAATTGTGGAATTCTTGATCCCACAAAGTAGATGTTATTATCTCCATTTTAAATGCCAATAATGGAGTAAGTCAACATTGTTATTACTCAGACTGTCATTGGAAAGATGAATAAACGAATGCTTGCCTTATGGGAGTTTGGGGGCAGAAACATGCCACAGTCCTTAATTTGAAACCACCAGCTTTAGTGGTGGTTTCTAAATCAGGGGTCTTGGATTAACTTTTTTTTTTTTTTTTTTTTTTTAACAACAGTCAGAGAAAAATTTCCCCTTTTCTTTACAGAAGTCAAGACTGGATCTCAAAATTGGAAATGTGACCTCCCAGGCATACCCACACGGTTAAAAAAAAACGATGCATTTCTTAAGATAGGAGCCATACACTAGGTTTCTAATGTCCGTATTTCTTCCCCGCCAGAATTTCTAAATCCTTTCCGAACACGCCCAGTCATACTTTCTGAACTTTTGAGCAAACATTAGCTTCTGTTTTCCGTCAAGCCCCCAGGCACAGGCCGGGGGACTGAGGCCGGGGCGGAGCGCCCCGCGCCGGGAATCCCTGCGAGGGGGTCCGGCGGGCCGCGGCCGCTCAGCGTCGGTGCCCACCAGCCTGCGACGCGCGAACGAGCTTCCCAGCCCTGGTTCCACCCGGTGCCCACGAGCTGCAGGAGGAGCCGCGCTATTTTTACTTCCCCCACTGCAATCCTTTATATTTATTTGCAGGAAGGAAATAAATAAAGGATTAAGAAGGAAATGCTTGGCCTTAGTTTCTTTCCCGAAGAAGGAGGGGGTTGGAATAGAAAGGGGTATGTGAGGTATCGGGTGGTGGAGAAGGCTGGTTGATTTCTCTGCAGATCATTCTCTTCTCTGGCCTAGAAGCCCCTGCACTCTTTCGTCCCTTCGGGCTCGTCCACGAATGCCAGCTTCCCCTTCCCCCACCTCTGGAGGTGCCGCCGTCACCCCTGAGGCTGCCTGGGTTGCTGCATCACTCTGCTGCTTCCCTCCCTCCCACTCCGGCCGCAGTTTCGCCCGGCTCCACAATAACACATGCGCAGTGCGTTCTGTGCCAGGCAACAGCATCAGCAGCAGCATCAGTACCCGAAGCCGCTCTCCGGCGCGCTCTCGAGGGCGGGGAGCGCGCCCGCGCCGCGCGCGGCCCCGCGTCGCTCGCTCCCGCGCGCCGGCTCAGCATCCTCAGCCCCAGCAGCAGCCCCCGCAGTTGCTGAAGCGGCCGCGCCCGCCGCAGGGAGGGAGGAGCATCAAGGGAGGTTCCAAGTTGGCGGAGCGGCTGGGACCCCCCGACTCTTCAGCGGCCGTCCCGGGAGGCCCTGAAACGCGAGCAGGGGAGGGGGCACCGCCCAGTCCCTAGTCCCCAGCCCTGACCCCTGCCCGCCGCGGCACCATGCGCGCCCAGCCGGCGTGACCGGCTCCGCCCGCAGCCTCCCCGCAGCCTAGTCCGGCGCTCTCCCCGGCCACACTGAGCGGCGCCAGGGAGCTATGAGCCATGAAGCCGCCCGGCAGCAGCTCCCGGCGGCCGGCCCTAGTGGGCTGCAGCCTTCCGCGAGCCTCCAGCGACCCCCGCGGCGGCCCCGCCGGCCGGGCGCCTGCCCGCGCCCTGGCCCGCGCGCCTCCCTGCCGCCTGCTCCTCGTCCTTCTCCTGCTGCCTCCTCTCGGCGCCTCGTCCTGGCCCCGCGCCTGGGGGGCTGCTGCACCCAGCGGTGGGTATGGCCCCGGTGCCCTTTGCATTGCCTTGCCTGCCGGGCCCTGCAAAGGAAAACGAAGGGCACGCGGGACCGTGCGCTCCGGACACGTCCCAGGCTCGGCCTTTCCGCGCCTCCCTGCCTGCTTCTCCACCTTTCTCATTCCCAAGCCCCCATTTATGCCACTTCACTTTTTGAAGTCCATTTCTGTTGCATTCACTAAAAAAAACCCATTCTAATTACTGTCGGTTCCACTGGAAGGTATATAGTGGATGCGGGGTCCCTCTGTGCAACTTGGCCGAAGGGAACCCTGTGAATGGGGAATGCAGCGAGGGAGCAAGTTGCTTCTTGGGTGGTGGAGCCTGAATGTGAATGCGGAAGGATGTAATAATAGTTGTAATGTGTTGTTTCCTCAAATTACCTCTGGGTTTATTCCCTGCTCTTAACCATTAAAGTGGGGAAGAGAAACTTCAGGGGTATAAACCTTTGGTTTGTAATTTCTCAAAATGCTTGTCATAATAGTGAACAATTCAGATAATATAATGGCCAATACAATTGGAAACCAGTGAAAGCAGAAAGCTGGCCTTGGCAGGAACATAAAAAGGAATTGGAAAGCTGCCAGCATCTGCATCCCTCTGTAGCAAAGGAGTTTTGCTCATCTCAAAGTTAGGAGAAAAAAGAATTGTCCATTTTGTTAAATGAAGCAGTTAATATGAATTCAGCACTCACGTTATCTCAGGAGCGTTCTTAGCTCTCAGATGGGATACTCCTAGTCAGAGTACCTTTGAGCTTCTGTGGACTCAGATGAGGGTCCCAATCCCTAAGCATGTTCATTTAATGACTCTTCCTTCAAGTCCATTCTGCTCCCCCCATACTTAAAAGTATAGATTTGAGACATGTTAGAAATGTATGTACAAAACATAAGTCGAAATAAACAGTACATTATTGTATCAGCCTTATTGGCTGTTAACTTATCCAGGCCATTTCATTGTTGCAATAACTTGCTTTCCTGTGTGTCCACTTTTTAACTGCTTATAAACAGGAAACTTTGTTTTTGTCATTGATGGAAAAATAAATGCATTTTGGTATTTATGTATTTATAGGGTATATATATGTGTGTATATTTGTGCCCCCCTGCCCCCTTCTGCCCAACCAGCTCCGCATTGGAATGAAACTGCAGAAAAAAAATTGGGAGTCCTGGCAGATGAAGACAACACATTGCAACAGAATAACAGCAGTAATACCAGTTACAGCAATGCAATGCAGAAAGAAATCACACTGCCTTCAAGACTGGTATATTACATCAACCAAGACTCTGAAAGCCCTTATCATGTTCTTGACACAAAGGCAAGGCACCAGCAAAAACATAATAAGGTAGGCAGGGGGCTGGGTATGCAGAAGTAGTTGTCATGAAGAGTTACTTTTGATTTGATTTTCTGTCAGAATCTGATTTCACAAATTTTACTGTAGCATTTTATTAACAAATCAATTAATATTATGATAGAGGAGAAACTGGAGGGAATTAACCTGTGATTTACTGGAATAGAATTGCTGTTTCTCTTCTCTGACTCTATAATGGAATCGGAATTCTCTTAATGGTGTTAGAAATTTAACAGCTGAAATGTGGTCCCTGTATCTTTCAGGTACATTGGAAACTGAACAATAGTTAAGTGACTGTGTTTACAGTCCTCATTTATATCTGTGAGGCTTTATGTAAAGGTGTAGTATTCCTCCTCTCATGTTGAAAACTGCTTTCAGTCTGGACACAGAAGATTGCTACATGAGGCTGTTTGGCAGCAACTTCCCCATCAAACTTGCACTTAGAAATTGAGTGTTTAAATGTAAGCAACTTCTCTTTAACTGGTAGGAAAAAATACTTTCTGTTATATTTTCAGTAGGTAATCAATTATACATTTAAAAAGACTATGGTGAATACAAACAGACCATTTATACAACATAGAGACCAGTTTGGTCAACATACTTCCTTCAGACTTTATCTGCACTCATTGAGTGATTGCTGTACTTTCAGGTTGACCAGAAAGTTGCACTGATTTTAAAAAGGCATTCAGCAGAAAGTGAAGGTGCTTGATATCCAAAGAGTTTAGGAATCTTCTTGTCTACTTACTATTCTTTGTTTGAGTTAATATTTTGGACCCTGTTGGGCAGATAAAATATATTATGCTCACTTTGTTAAAGATGGCGCTGCCCACATGGAAGCCCGTCGCCCAGGTGATAATATTAGTTGTCCTTCTTGCTTGTGGTGGGCATGATTATGTTAATATGTGTTGGGGGAGGGCTTTCGTGCCAAAAGGTTTTAAAAGAAAAAGAGATCAAGTTGTTCCAGGAAGAGTGATTATGTTCTAGCAGGAACCCATGCTAGAGGAGAGCAGAGAAAGGCCACGTGGAGGAGAGGAGAGGCAGCCAAGATGGTGGAGTGCTGAAGGAGAAGCCAGTTTGTGCAGAGTTTGTGCAGAGAGAAGGAGATGGGGAACAGAAGTGAATAAGGCCGGAGAGGTAGAAAACTTTGATTCTAGGAAACTCGGATAAGTCAGTGGTTTTGGGAGCCCTGAATGGAAGGGGAAGTGTTTTCCCACTGTGTGTATTTCTTGCCCGCTGGGTGCAAGGATAAAGATGATGGGCCACCAGTTCTTGGCTCTTTTGTTTCATTACCGTCTGTCTGAATCAAATGCAAACCTGCATGAGCCAGGCGGCTCTGATGGTGGCCGCGGTTACTGACCATATAGACCCCAAGCAGATTAACACAATGGGTTGTCAGTGCCTCTGTTCTATGTCAGGAGCAGAAAATCAAGTCTGGTTGTCAAAGATTTTACTTTGGACTATACTTGTTTAGTTGAGAAGAATGGCAACTGTCTAAACAGTTACATTAGAACTTTAGAAAAGTACCTGTGGTTTACATTATTGTTTTTATTAGTTTTCTAAAATATAGGTAAGTGGTAACTATTTATTCCCATATTACAAATAGGGAGTTAGAAATGTCAGGCTTTTAGGGAACTTTCCCAATATTGTAAAATAGCTAATATAAAACTCAAGAGGGCTGAATACTTAATATTTACTATTTTTTTATAAGTCAGGTTTCTGAGAAATGCTTCCTTTGTACTGATTATTATTAGAGAAGTTAGTTTTTTTTTTTCCAAAATATTATGAAGTGGCTGCTAACCGCCTTGGCTGAGATGAATGGGTCTGTGTTTGCCGCCCTTTTCTTATCAGCACTTATGGAACTTAATGGGGTGACTCCTGGATCATGTCTACCTATATGTCTTGTTGATAGCACAAGTGGGTGGTGTTATTAAGGAAGAAGAGTCCAACGCCTTCTCATGAATGCTTTGAGGCCGATTTTATGGCTTTCCTAATTAATGACAATTTTATGGTTCTCAAACTCCAGTGCCTTTGCATAAAGTACTGGAGGAAGGCATAAAAAACTGTCTCCAAGTCTATTTGAAAGAATGGTCAAGCCCTCCTGAGTTGAGACTTAAAAGAAATTTCAGTGGAACTTCTTTGTAACTCAGGTGTTGGAGGCTAGACTAACTCTTGTCTTAAAGTCTAACCTTATGTGGTTGCTTTGTTGGTGGGCCATTGTTTGACTACAATCTGTCCGATAATAGTTTGTTAAAACTTCACCCGCCACTCATGTAGAGGAATAGACTTCTCACTAGGGAACTCATACTTGTGATTGAAATGATTCTACCTCCCCACTTTCATTTCCCAGGGTGGTTGGGCTTCTTTTATCTTCAAAAAATGTTTACAAAGAAATTATATTTGAAAGCACTTTTCTCTTTCTTATTAGTTTAATTCAACAAACATTTGTTGCACATTTCTATGTGTAAAGTAGCATGCTACAGATTCAGAGATAAGAGATAACCAGGAGGAACAAGACATGATCTGTTTTCTAGGAGACACAAAAGGAGATAAGCAGGATTCTGAAAAGCGCTCCCATCCAGGTATAAACAGTCTTCTTAAATGGTGTATTCCTTGAAATTTCCATTTATGTTCTGGAATTTTACTTTTACTTCTGTTTTTTAAGCATCTCTTGGAGAGTTGGCAAAAAGAGTTCCCATTGCTTTCAGCCTATTTCTTAGGATGACTTGCCTAATAAGAGTGACGAGAAATGCTTCTTAGTTCAGCAGCTTTACAAATACTTCAGTAAGAGAGAAAGTATAGAATTTCATCATTTTTGCTTCTATAAGTTTTTACTTTACTAGATAGTAAAGGTAGGATGTACCTTTTCTCCTCCCCAGATTTCATTGTACTGAAGCACGTTTTAATGACTGCCTGGGAAATGCTGAATCACTGTGCTGTTCGCCAGGATTCTCCTAGTTTGGGGGTAGAGGTGGAGAGGGAAAGTCCCAGGTATAGGTTGCAAGGCATGCTCCATTTTTGTTTCATAAATAAATACTCAGTGTTGATCAGGCTTTATTGCTTTACAGCTGTGAAAATTAAAATGTTTAACTCTTTCAAAATTGGTGAGTTCAAGAGCAGCTGATACAAAGCACTTCTGTAATACCAGTGTTTTTGAAAACTTTAAAGTTTTCCTTGTGGAATTGTTAATGGTGAATGTCAGAGTCAGGCCTCGGTTCTTGAGTTAGGCTAAGAAAGAATACAAAGTCAAGAACCCTAATGCAAACAAGTTTATTTAGCAAGTCAGAGGTTGAAGAAGTGAGCAAGCTGGGCTGTGTGGACTAAGGAAACAGGTTACAGAGGCAAAAGAAGGGCCCTTGGAGCTTAGGAGAGAGAAAGCAAAAAGAAGGTTGTGGGCATGTGAGAGAGAGAGAGAGAAAGAAAGAGAGTGAGAGAGAGGCAGAGGTAGAGGTGGGGGAGGGAGAGGAGAGAGAGTTGTCTTAAGGGTTTTATCAGTTTCTCAAAGGCTGGGACTTTAGAGGAGGATCTCAATAGAATTTTCATCAATTTTCCAGGGGTGTCCTTTCAGGGTCGTGCTCTCTCTTGATTGGTCAGTGCTAGGGTAGGTGGTCATTAGTCAATGCATCTGGTCCTGGTGTCAGCCATGGCACTGCTTTTTCTGGTTTTGCTGCTCTTCTGGGCCTGGAACTGAAACACAACTGAGGCCTAGATGTTATTTCTAGTTTGACCAAAACTCTGTGTTTTGTTCCTAAGATTATTTGATGCTGATCAGAACCTCTTTGTCCTGCGGGCTTAATGCTTAAGGGAATGGTCATGCAAGGGTGTGTGTGGGAGTCATTTGAGGCTATACCCTTTTCCATTGTTCCTCCCATAAGGGGGTATAACCTGCAGGACTAGTGACTTGTTAGGGGAGGGAAAGGTCACCATGGGGGTGAGGTTCTAACCTATAATAGTGTTTTCTCTACTTTTGCTGTTGCTAGGCATCTAGGACTTTCTACCCTGGGGACATTCCATACCTGGCCTATCATTCCTGTTCTGCTTATGCCTAACTGCCTACTCTGTCAGAATCTTTTTATCTCTAAATAGGGTGATGGATAACTTATTGTCCAAACTACTCCATTTTCCAGAGTTAAAGAGGACACATTTAAAAATTATGCCAGGACTATAGGCATAAATCAAGGGGTCTAGAGCAGATGGGGACTCTGGTCACCTTGGATTAAAACAGTTAATTGGTTTTTGGTGCTTATTCATAATTTATTTTATTTTCTGAAGAGTTATTGTAAATTTTTCTGACCAGCTAGGATGTCAGTACCACCATATAGAAGTATTAGGGTCTGAAATGAAAAAATTTAATTTTGTTTTATTACCAATACATATCTTCTTCATTTGTAGAGACTTTTACAAGAATGAATAGAATTTTATGATTACTACACATAAGTATTTTATTAACCACTAACTCAATATATGAATAAAGTAGACCATACAATTTAAAAGGGAAACTATTTAGATGTACTCATTTGTTCATTCATTCACTCATTCAATCTGAGATAATTCTTTGAGGTCTGTTTCTAGGAAAGTTAATGAATCTATGGGTGAGGAAAAATAATTTTTTCTTTATCCTACTAGGTTCTTGGCTGAGATGCACCCTCTATTAAAAGACAGATTAACAGGAGAAAAATTAATTTAATAACATATAGACCTGCTATGTAAATAGTACGTAGGAGAGGCCCAGAAAAACTGAGTACCTCTTTGAAAGGGCCCATGCCCTCACCTTAAAACATATCTTCAGCTAAAGACCTAGGAAGGTGTTGGGGGTGGGAGCCAGGTTTAGGAGGGTAGAGAAATCACAGTAAAAAAGGTTCAGGTTGTTATGCAGATATAAGTCTCTGCCTTTTCCATTGATACAAGTTTCTAGTATTATAGTCATCCTCCTCTTCCTGGTACAGAGGGAGATGCCCCTACCAATGGGAATTTCTTATAAATGTAATGTTTCTTACAAAAGGGTAATTTCTACACAGTTTTTCAGGGCTTTGCTTATGTCTGCTGGTTCTTAAAAATAATTGGCCTAAAATAATCCTCATGTCAAAGAAGCATATTTTGGGGTGGTATATTCTGCTCCTGTTCAAGCCTTTTTCTGAAACTTCCCTTTAGTCTAAAATTACTCGCTCTGTATCCTGCTGTCTTAGGCTTCTTTTCTCTTCCAGGTGAGTGGGGACAGGTGAGGTACACTGTGCCTCGCACAGGGGCTGGGGAGGATGAAAGTCATCTCCTTCGACTTTAGTCAGCCTGCTTATGCTCAGTCTTTTGTTACCTATCTGCTGTGTTGGGGACATGAACCTGGTGTTTTGAATTAAGAATATGCAGATTATGGCTTGCTAAATGAGGGGACCCAGACCCAGTAGGCTGGTAGTTTTCTCAGCATCTGAGCTCCCTCTTTGGAGAAGTGAAACCCACGGGGTCTTTTTGATCGAAGGCTCAGTTTTAGTACACTCACACAAAGTAGTCAAAGATGTATCACCTATCCTCAAAGCAGGGCAGGGTGGGGAGGCAGTGAGCTGGGGGGAAGGGCTGTCCTCTGTCCCAGGTCACAAGCATCAGGCAATAGAACAGGATAGCAAGCCCTAGGTGCTTGGACCGAGGCCTCTAACTTTACTCAGGCTTAATTTTAAGGGACTATATTAAAAGGTGTAAAAGTAAAGTGGGAAGTTATGATGGGAACCCTAAACTCAAGTCCTTGTCTATATGTTTAGATGGTGGGTGTGAGCAGAGTTATCATACTGTGAAATGCCTATGCAGCAACTCAGAAAAACAAAAGTTGTGTTTTTCTCATCACCCCTACCCCCCAACACCCCAGATTGAAGAGTGAGAAGACAGATATTTAAGTGAATTTAGATCATGATGATTATTATTACTTCCCACTCAACTTCAGGACAGGGCCATCTATCTTGACCCCCTGAAGCCAGCTGCTCCCTTGTTTTTGGTATGGGAAAACAGAGAAAGATACAGGGTCCTTTCTCAGAGTTGGTAGAGTGGCAACTATTAAGTTATGTGACAATACAATCTTTTGTATTGGTTTCAACAGCCTTCCCAAATTTTCTAAGTCTTCCTAAGCATTCATTATAAAGTTGCAGTGTATAGAATTCAGGCTTGTCATGGTTTTACTTGTAATTTCTGGCATACAGTACGCTGTCAGTAAATATCTGTTGAATGAATTGATGATTAAACATGCATATGTTAGAAAGAGTGCAGTGCTTTTTGTGAAATTTTATGTTATAATCAAATTGACATTCAAAAGAGCCTCAAGTTACTGTTAAGCATTTTTGGCACTGTGACAGATCAGTAGGAGAGATCATTTGGTTGAGTTTTTTGGCACTGCATAAATCACACCTACTGTATGCGTACTTTACCTAAAATAGTGAAAATACCTACAATTCTGAGATTATCCTGATCACTAACACCCACCATTAATATGGCTAATCAAGAGCTCACCAGGTGGTAGTTTTTGTAATTGTTAGGGGTTAAGGTGTCCATTGACATATATCTAGTAAATCAGATTTATATTTATTAATGGTCAAGTTCTCTTTGGTTCATTAAACTTTTATTGAATACTTATTTTGAATCAGGCACTGGGATGGAATCTGGTAAAAGTGATTAAAAATACTCAGTTCTTACTCTTGCTCATAACTTGATGGTGTCAGGAACAAGGCAGCTGGTGTGCATGCTTTATACCCAGGCAGTAGCTCATGGTAAGAACAAGAGGCTGTGGTCATTTAGGAAAGTCAAAGAAGACCTCATAGAGGAAGAAACAATTAAGTTGGCTCTAAAGAGCAATTATGAGGTAAATTTTGGGGAAATGGGACCACAGAGTCAGGGGCAAAGGCTCTGGCCTGCTGGGAAGCAGTAGGAAATTCGGTGTGGTGAGTGTGAGAAGGAGAAATCCTAGTGTGGGAAATTTAAAAAAATTGAGCATTCCCCTGGCCAGATAGCTTCATTGTTTAGAGCGGGGTAGTCAACCTTTTTATACCTACCACCCACTTTTGTATCTCTGTTAGTAGTAAAATTTTCTAACCACCCACTGGTTCCACAGTAATGGTGATTTATAAAGTAGGAAAGTTACTTTATAAAATTTATAAAGCAGAGTTACAGCAAGTTAAAGCATATAATAATAACTACTTACCAAGTACTTTATGTTGGATTTTTGCTAAGTTTGGCAGAATAAATCTTTATAAAACAACTTACTATAGTTAAATCTATCTTTTTATTTATACCAGGGGTCGGGAACCTATGGCTTATGAGCCAGATGTGGCTCTTTTGATGGCTGCATTCTGGCTCACAGACAAATCTTTAATAAAAAAAATAATGTTGAAAATATAAAACATTCTCATGTATTACAATCCATTCATTTCCTACCGCTCATGTTCATGGTTGTGGGTGGCTGGAGCCAATCACAGCTGTCCTCCGGGACAACACCAAATTTTTATTGGATAATGCGTAATGTACACGGGTCGTTGTATGGCTTTCATGGAATTACATTTTAAAATATGTGGCATTCATGGCTCTCTCAGCCATAAAGATTCCCGACCTCTGATTTATACTTTGGTTGCTCCACTACTGCTCACCATGAAAGCTGGAACACCCACTAGTGGGCAGTAGGGACCAGGTTGACTACCCCTGGTTTAGAGCATCGTCTTGAAGCACAGAGGTTGGCAGTTTGGTCCCTGGTCAGGGCACATACAGGAACAGATCAATGTTCCTGTCTGCTATCTGTCTCTCTACCTCTCTCCCTTCTTCTCTCTCTAAAATCAATAATAAAAAAAAGAATTGAACATTATTTTTATATCTGTAGTCAATTAAAAAAACATCAATTCCTCTGTAAACCTAATAATGTACATATTTATAGATATAGCAGTTGAGATTTGTAGTTAGTGTCTTCAAAAAGGTCAAATAGCTAGTGTCAGGCAGAGACGGGGTTTAAACCCAAGTCTTATTTTGATTAAGCTCACTCTGCACAGAGAATAGGGTGTGTTGAGAGTGGCAGGTAGTGAACATGAAAGGCCGTGAAGAGAAAAGGGGTCTGGATCTATTCCTTATCAAATAGTTAAGTCCTGAGAAGTCAGGGAGTAAGCACATTGTGGGTTGAATATTGATTGATTGCCAGTTCTGTGGTTCCTCGGGGACTTTATCCTCTAGTGCAGGGGTCGGGAACCTTTTCGGCTGAGAGAGCCATGAATGCCACATTTTTTAAATTGTAATTCCATGAGAGCCATACAACGACCCGTGTACATTACGCATTATCCAATAAAAATTTGGTGTTGTCCTGGAGGACAGCTGTGATTGGCTCCAACCACCCACAACCATGAACATGAGCGGTAGGAAATGAATGAATTGTAATACATGAGAATGTTTTATATTTTTAACGTTATTATTATTTTTATTGAAGATCTGTCTGTGAGCCAGATGCAGCCATCAAAAGAGCCACATCTGGCTCGTGAGCCATAGGTTCCCGACCCCTGCTCTAGGGGAAGGAGGCAGACCATAAACACAAGAACAATGACAACACAAGCATTTCAGGTACTGGGAAGTGCTTGAAGAAGATAAAGTGTGTATATGGTGCATATATGGTGGAGAGAGGTGTGTGGGATGATTCCTCTTGAATAATCAGAAGATTAGGCCTATGATCTTGGGCAGAAGTAACCCATCTATGGTCCTTCTCCTTTAGATGGGGTGGACACTAGCTCTTTACTTCATTGACTTCCACTTCTTGTTGCCAAACACTCACCCTTCTTCATTTTTGTTGTGTGCCTGGTCTCTATAGGTGTTTGAGTTTGGATCCCAGTTTTTGATTCTTCTCTCCCTAGAGTGTAGACCAGTTTTGATCATCTCACCCTGGATTGATTTGACTGCCATCATGCTTGCCAGCAGTCTGAAGCTGAGCTGGGCTGTTAAAAGTCCTGCTTTAGCGTGTATTCCTCCATAAAATGCTTTCTGCTCATTGGTTGACTCACTCTTGCTAACTATTATATATAAGTACCAGTGTCATTCTGTCTTCACTTATTCTCAGGTTTTTGTTAACACAGGCCACTGTCCTTCTCTTGACAGCCAGTCAAAAAATGACCCAGGAGCGTTTAGTTACCTGATGGCATTGTCCAAGGTTGGTGGCATCACTCATCTGAGGATCGTCAGGCAGGAAGTGAACTCATGTTTCCTCCTTGCTCCTTTTTATCAGTGGTACCACTATTTTCCTAGCCACCTAAAGGTGAACCTTCGGAGCCGCCGTTGACTCTCTTCTCTCCTTCATCGTCTCTCTATAAATAGTCACTTATTAAGTCTTGATGTTTCTCCCTTGAATTCATTCCTCCTCCTCTCTCTGTATTGTGTTCTTGTCATCGCCTCTTGTCTCTCTCTCTCTCTGTCAATCCATCAGTCCCCTGCTGACAGATCAGTCTTCGTGGCACACTTATTTCTCACGTGACTCCCATTATCCTCGTGCAACAAGCATAATGTCAGCGAGATGAGTTTTACTTGTGGAGTAAAGGAGAGCATGTTAAACGCTCTGGAAGAGCTGTCACCCCCTTGAGTATACTACACATTTACTGTTTTGTTCTCCTTTTAGCATTTTTCCAGGCCTGTTTACCCAAAGGTCAGTGCATGGCAGGAGGTAATTTTGTCTGCATGACTCCATTCATTTCTGTCCAAACTCTGGGACTAGTTATGGAAATCCCTTGTGATCAGTGGTAACAACCTTATCTGTCAGTAATATGTTCTGAGGCTTTTGTTTTAGGTTCAAATTTTGTTAAATTCCTGCTTCAGAAGATCCTGTCATTTCTCTCTTTAAGACCTGAGTAATTAATTGCTCCTAGAATATGTTTGCTGAATGCAAATGTTTTATTCCTCTCAAGAATGTACATAATCATAGGGCTTTATTCACACAAAGTATCAATTCACAAGTGATGTGGGTACCCTTTAACCTTATGAAAGACGCATTCATTCACATAATTCACTCATTCAAAATCCACCAAGCATGTGATTTTTGCAATTTTGCAAAGGAGTCTTTGTGTTCAGAATTTATATAAATTCAGGACAATTTTAATCAAGTCTAATGCTAAGAATTCTATTATAAAAGAATAGATTCAGTTATCATATTGGACTCAAAATAATGAGATGTTAAAAACAATCATGTTCATTCACAGCAAATTAAGATAAAGTGTTTTCTTTTTATAGAGGAATGTGAGAGGTGCATTCTCCATCACTGGGGACCCATCTGGGGTAGAGCCAAACCTGTGAATTGACTTGATGTTCCAAATAAGGTCTTGTTTATATAGGTATCTTCTCTGGCTGAAGAGTAGATGGAGGCTTCTTTCCTCATCTGGAAAATTAGAAATTAATGAACTAGAGAACTATTTTTAATTTTATTGTGAGATATATTTATTGGCTAACAAATTCTACCTTAATGTGAAATGCTCTCTAAGCTTTCTATTTAGAAATGAAAAGGATAGAAATTAAAATAGTTTCCTCTATTGATAGACATTAATTACAGAGAGTTAAGTTTAGACCAGGGGTCCCCAAACTACGGCCCGCGGGCCTCATGCGGCCCCCTGAGGCCATTTATCTGGCCCCCGCCGCACTTCCGGAAGGGGCACCTCTTTCATTGGTGGTCAGTAAGAGGAGCATAGTTCCCATTGAAATACTGGTCAGTTTGTTGATTTAAATTTACTTGTTCTTTATTTTAAATATTGTATTTGTTCCGTTTTGTTTTTTTACTTTAAGATATGTGCAGTGTGCATAGGGATTTGTTCATAGTTTTTTTTTTATAGTCTGGCCCTCCAATGGTCTGAAGGACAGTGAACTGGCCCCCTGTGTAAAAAGTTTGGGGACCCCTGGTTTAGACGAACCAACAAATGGAATTGTAAATAACGCCTTATAACCAGTGATTGTATTGGTCTTTAGCTTTGATCTATCAAATTAAAGTTGGGGACATTCACTTCTTCTGATCTCACGGCAGTGTCCACTTGAGGGTGTCATCCTGGTACATTTTTAATCCGAAGAGGGTAGTGGGAACAAGATAATTGCATGGTTTCGGACCACCTCTCTCCGCCCTCCATAGGGCCGAAGATTAATTTTGGAAGTCAAATCTAAGCATGCCTAGAGGCGTGTCATAAAACATTCCAGAACCGCCTGACCTGTGGTGGCGCATTGGATAACGCATCGACCTGGAAATGCTGAGGTCGCCGGTTCAAAACCCTGGGCTTGCCTGGTCAAGGCACATATGGGAGTTGATGCTTCCAGCTCCTCCCGCCTTCTCTCTCTCTCTCTCTCCCTCTCTCTCTCCTCTTTAAAAATGAATAAAGAAAAAAAGAAAAAAAAAAAACATTCCAGAACCATGAAGAAATTGATTTTTGAGTATCTGCTGAATTTCAGTATCTGTTCCAGTGCTTCCTTTCCCTTAGTGTTGACATTCAAGAATTTGCTATATCTGGTTGTAGTCTGGAACACTTAATTGGGTGCTTTGTACAGTCTTTTAATTATAAACATGCCTGCTAATACCATATACCCTCAAAGTTAATAGTTGTATTGCAGATGGGCTTCATTAATAATAGAAATCAAACATCTCTCAGGGGCGTGGCCATCTTCCTCGTGTCTCCTTGCTCTTTTTCAGCTCAGTTGCATGTGTTAAATCACCTTGCAACTCCCTCTGCAATATGCTGGTAGTAAATATATTGCTTTTGCTGTGTACTTATCAAGGCATTTTCATATCTATCGTCATAGAACATCCTCACAGCAATAAAACAAGTTTAATTATGAGATGATTATTATTTGTGTGTTCTAGATGAGAAAACTTAAGTCCAAAGAGGTCAGTTCATTGGTCCAGGTCCTGGGAATTATTGGCATGACCAGAATGACCAGAACCTTGTTCTTTTTTCACACTACATCTATGCATTAAATGGGGGAACTTTCTGTCCCTTTTAGGCACCTTTTCTGTCAATGATAAAGACCCATGAACTAATTACACCATGTGTACACAAGAATACACTCACTGCTCCTGGCCTTACTCTGCAACTGGTTGATTTTCTTGTCTTTTTTTTTTTTTCTAAATAAAGACTCCAGATAAATAATCTTGTTTAAAATGCAGACATTTTTATAATACCTTGCCTACCTCCTTACTTTTCCTTCTTAATCTTCCTTAACTTTTTTTTTCCTCCATCAGATTCCCCATTCTCCTTGTTCATTTAAGAAGGGTGCTCACATTCGGTGTTTCCAAATTACCAGTCAGGCATTTGACTAGACTTCTCCTTTTTTGGAAAAATTTTCTCTACTATAGCCTTCTGTAGCCTGCAGACATAGGTCTTCCAAACAAGCTTCATTTAATAAGAAAGAACTGGGTAATTTACCCTGTGTTTTTTTACTAACACCCAATTTAAACTTTTTGTCAGCATGGGATAACCAGAGTTCCTACATAGACATATTATTTCAGAGCAAAGCAGGGAAATTGGCATCTTAATGATACAGTATAGGGATTTACTTGTCGAATAAATATGATTTCTACTAAGCTGTTAGAATGTAAGACATTCTTTGACCTCTCTTACTCCTTTTCCACATAGTGGGGAAGAATGGTGTGGGAGTCTGCTCGGGGGTGTGACAGATGTGCTAATCCCAGCTATTTAGACTTGGGCGAGTTACCTAGCCTTTCTAAGCTCCAGCTCTCTTATCAGTAATGCGCCTGACTGAAAGGGCATCACCCATGTAATGTAGTTTGCACCATCCCTGGCAAACAGGAAAGTTCTCAGGAAATGTTACCTGTTTATTACTGACTAGAGGCCTAGGGAATCCAAGTGTGAACTGCTATTTTATGAATAAAAGATTGTTTTATTTAAAAATAAAAAAGGAGGTGGAAAAAAAAAAGAATAGAAGTTTATCAAAGTCTATAAAAAGAATAAACGTCTGTGAAAGAAGATGGTGGGTTTAGAAGTAATTGTGAGGATGTTTGTGGGGAGGGGTGACTTTCAGGGTCTTCCTGGTTTTATGGCTGTGGATGACTTGATTCTTCACCTCAGATGAGAGTCGAGTAAATACCTGAGGATGTGGTGGGATGTTTTAGTGGCTGCAGTCCTCTAAGTTGAGGCATTGGGGGCAGTAGTCTGTAAACATGGTGCTTGTACTGGGAGAGCGGGCGGAGGGGTATTGGAGTTTTCCCTAAACCTTTGCCAATAATCAGGGCACTCCAGGGCAGGCTTAGAATGGGGCATTTTGGTGAGTTGTAAAATGAACTGGGGTTTTTTTTGTGGAGCTAATTGCTAAGTTGGGCATAGTTTGTCACCAGATACAATAAATAGCACAAATCATATGACAGTTTCCTTAAGAAATGTCCCTTCCTACTTCCAACAATTCCCCAAACAAAACAAAACCCAAGAAATACTTTCATGAATACCATTGACAGTTTTCTGGCTTTGAAATGTAATATCACCGTTATAAAACTATTTTAGTTAGAATAGTACACAGAGCTCCTTACCTGAAACACTGAATAGGGAGGGTAATATATCGGGAATAAAATTCTGGGATATTATTGAACATGCTGTGATCAGGTAGTAAAATTTTGAGCATTGTATCTTGAAATATTTCATATGTACATTGATTTCCCTTCTCTTGTAAATTATGGCTAAAAACAGTTAATGAACTCTATTAGTGAACGCAGTTAGTTAATCACCTTGTTAATTACTGTGGTCTGCCTTGCACAATGCAGTGAACTTTTGTCTCTGTAGAATGTTCAGACTGTAGTTACAGGCATTTATCACGGTTAGGCAGCATAAACACAATCACTAGTTTCCTTGAGAACCAGAGGGACATTGGGATAATGCTGCCTTGTTATTTTTTGCATTGCAATGGGGAGTAAAACATTTTTTTGAAAATAATTAACTATTATTCTTTGCCTTTCTTTTAAAAAAATTTTTTTTAATTTATTCATTTTGAGAGGAGAGAGAGAGAGAGAGAGAGAGAAAGGGGGGAGGAGCAGGAAGCTTCAACTCCCATATGTGCCTTGACCAGGCAAATGCAGGATATTGAACCAGCAACCTCGGCATTCCAGGTCGATGCTTTATCCACTGTGCCACCACAGGTCAGGCCTATTCTTTGCCTTTCAATGAAGTATATTTATATTTTTCTTTTATTCTTTTATTTGGGGCATTAATCCCTTTAAGATCTATTGATTCATTTCAAGACTATTGCCCAAATAATGTATTTATAAACTATTCTGTCTACCTGTCAGATTTTAAATCATTTTTCCATTTTAGTTTTCTAGAGCCCTTGGATGTCCCCTGACATGTTTTAACACCCTGGTGCGTTAAAGTTTATGAACTTATTTTAAACAAACACTTGTTTGTGATGTAACATTTGAAAATCTTAGTTTCTTCACAGAGAACATAATCTCTCCCTTGATAACCAGACTTACCTATCCAACTATTTATCTTGTATCTACACTTGGCTATCTAACAGGCAAGTCAAAGCTAACACATCCAAATCAGAACTCTTGTTTCTAACATGTCCTATCCCTACATGCCCCTCCCACATTCTTCACCATGCAAGTTAACGGCGGGAGTTGATCCTTCCAGCTGCTCTCCCCAAGAAACTTGACCATTTTCTTTATCTTCAGCGTCACTTCAAATCGTGTTTGTTCTTGCTTCAGTGCTACCTAGACTTTGACTATTCTCCCTGTCTCCATTGCTGCCAACCTGGTCTAATCCACCATCACTTCTCCCTGCTATTATTGATATCTCTTCCTCATCCTTGTCCCTGCTTTTGTCCTGACCCCCCTCACTATGGCTCTGGCCCTTTTTACACGCATCAGGCAGTGATCTATTTATATACTAATTTGTACCATGTCACTCCTCAGCTCCATAATCTGCATCTCATTCAGAGTGATGTTTTTTTTCCCCTCTCTCAATCACAATGTGGTCACTGACGAAAATGTAACTGTAAGTATCACAGTTTTTATTTCCTTGAAGAGCTGTGCTTTCTTACTTCTTAGTAGCTGGGGACATTGCTTGAGGCCAAAGAAGAGGAGCATCTTAGTGGTGACAAGAGTCTTCATAGAATTTTTGAAGGAGGGCTCTTAATGTCAGAGCTGAAGGAAGCAGATTGTACTGCAACCATTGGGCCTCATAGGGAGAGGATATCTCAGAAAGGAGGGTATAAGCTGAGGCACTGGAAAGAAAATTGCTCAAAAGGAGTGTTTGGATATGTTTTGCTGGAAGCTGAGATTTACTAATGTTTAGATGAACAAAACAGAGAATAATGTTTAAGAGAAAGAAGGATGAGTAATTCAGTTTTTGCATATTAAAATTGTTTTGTGACAAAAAATATATATAACATAAAATTTACCATTTTAACCATTTAAGTATACATGTCTGTGGTATAAGTATATTCATATTATTGTGCAACCATCACCACCACATTTTCTTTTCTCCAACTGAAACTGTACTCACTAAATACTAATTCTCCATTCCCCCTTTCTGCAGCCCCTGGCAATGATCGTTCTTCCCTTTTGTCTCTGTGAATTTTAACTAGCTAGGTACCTTATATAAGTAGAATTATATAGTATGTATTGGCCTTTTGTGACTGGCTTATTTCACTTAGTGTGTCTTCGAGATTCACTGATGTCGTAGCATATGTCAGAGTTCCCTTCCTTTTTAAGACTGAATAATATTCCATTGTATGCATACACCACATTTTGTTTATCTACTCATCCATTGATGAATACATGGGCTGTCCCACATTTTGGCTACGATGAATAATGCCACTGTGAACATGGATGTATGAGTATATCTGTTTGAGCCCCTACTTTCAATTCTTTTGTTGAGTATTAACCCAGAAGTGGAATTGCTCGATCATATGGTGATTTCATTTTTTATTTTTTGAGGAATCACCAGAACATTTTTCATAGCAGTTGCATTACTTTACATTCCCACAGAAGTGCACAAAGGCTCCGATTTCCATACATTCATGTCAATACTTGTTTTCTGTTCTTTTTTTTTTAATATAACAACGATCTTAATGTGATAGCATTGTGGTTTTGATTTGCGTTTTTCTGAGGATTAGTCATGTTGAGTACCTTTTCATTTATTTATTGGCCACTTATGTATTTTTTCTGGATAAATGTCAATTCAATCTTTTGATCACTTTTTAAAACTTTATTTTTAAAAAAATTTTATTTATTTTTAGAGAAGGGGGGAGAGAGGGAAAGAGGGAGAAAAAGAAAGAGGGAAGGGAGAGGAGCAGGAAGCATCAACTCCCATGTGTACCTTGACCAGGCAAGCCCTGGATTTTGAACTGTTGACCTCAGCGCTTCAAGTTGATGCTTTATCCACTGCGCCACCACTGGTTAGGCACTTTTGATCATTTCTTAATTGTGTTGTTTGATTTTTTTACTGCACTGAGGGTGTTCTTTGCACAAAAGATTTTAATTTTGATGAAGTTCAGCTTATCTATTTTTCTTTTGTTGCCTGTGCTTTTAGTGTTATATCCAAGAAATCATTGCAAAATCTGATGTCATTAAGCTTTCCCCCTGTATTTTCTTCCAAGAGTTTTAGCTCTTAGGTTTAGGTCTTTGATTCATTTTCATTTTTGGATATGGTGTAAGTTAAAGGTCCAACTTCCTTTTTTGTATGGAGATATCCATTTTCCCTACCATCATTTGTTGAAAAGATTGTCCTTTCTCCACTGAATGGTCTTGGCACCCTTGTCAAAATTCATTGACTCTATAAGTGAGAGTTTATTTTTGGATTCTTTTAGTCCATTGATCTATATTGTCTATTTTTTATGTCAGTGCTACACTCTTTTAATTATAATAGTGTGGTAGTAAATTTTGAAATCATGAAGTGTGAGACCTCCAACTTTGTTCTTTTTCAAGATTATTTTGGCTAATCAGGGTCCCTTGAGATAGATTTTTTAATTTCTGCAAGAAAATATTAGAATTTTTGATAGGGATTGCACTGAGTCTGTAGATTTCTTTGGGTAGTATTGACATCTTAACAGTATTAAGTCTTCCAGTCCTTGGACATAGGTTGTCTTTCCATTTATTTATTTTTATTTTTATTTTTTGAGAGAGAAAGAGACAGAGACACAGGAAGGGAGAGAGATGAGAAGCATCAACTTGTAGTTGCGTCACTTTAATTGTTCCTTGACAGGGGGCTCAAACCAAGTTAGTGACCCCTTGCTCAAGCCAACAATCTTGGCCTCAAGCCAGCGACCTTGGAATCATGTCAGTGATGCCATGCTCAAGCTGGTGACCTAGTGCTCAAGCAGGTGATCCTGTGTTCAAGCTGGATGAGCCCGTTCTCAAGCCAATGACCTTGGTTGGGGTTTCAAACCTGGGATCTCAGATTCCCAGGTCGATGCTCTATCAACTGCACCACTACTGGTCAAGCAGGATGTTTTTCCATTTATTTGTATTTGATTTAATTTCTTTCATTAGTGTTTTATAGTGTTCAGTGTCCAAGTCTTTCACCTTCTTGGCTCAGTTTATTCCTATGTACTTTTCCTTTTTGATACTATTGTAAATGGAATTGTTTTCTTAATTTCCTCTTTAGATTTTGCATTGTGAATGTAAATGAAACTAAATTTTGTGTGTTGATTTTGTGTCCTGAAACTTTAATGACTTTTTTCTAATAAGGCTTTTTATTTTTAGTAGAATCTTGAGAGTTTCTATATTTATGTCATCTACAAACAGTGATAATTTATGTGTTTTTTTTTTCCTGTTTGCATGCCTTTTATGTATTTTATTTTATTGCCTAATTGCTCTGTCTAGGACTTCCAGTACTATGTTGAATAGAAGTGGCAAAAGTGGACATATTTGTCTTGGTCCTGATCTTAGAGGAAACGCTTTCAGTTTTTCTTCATTGGGTATAATATTAGATGTGGATTTTTCTTATATGGTCTTTATTATGTTGAGCTAGTTTCCTTTTAATGCTTTTTGCATGTTTTATCTCGCAAGATACTTTTTTTTTTTTTTGTATTTTTCTGAAGCTGGAAACCGGGAGGCAGTCAGACAGACTCCCGCATGCGCCTGACCGGGATCCACCCGGCACGCCCACCAGGAGGCGATGCTCTGCCCCTCTGGGGTGTCGCTCTGTCGTGACCAGAGCCACTCTAGCGCCTGGGGCAGAGGCCAAGGAGCTATCCCCAGTGCCCAGGCCATCTTTTGCTCCAATGGAGCCTCTGCTGTGGGAGGGGAAGAGAGAGACAGGAAGGAGAGGGGGAGGTGTGGAGAAGCAGATGGGCACCTCTCCTGTGTGCCCTGGCCGGGAATCAAACCCGGGACTTATGCACTCCAGGCTGACGCTCTACCACTGAGCCAACCGGCCAGGGCTCTTGCAAGATCCTTTGAAAGGGATCCTGGAATATATACAATTAGAATAATTGGCTGTCTATTAGGTGGGCTATTTTGGGCAAACCACTCTCTAGATTTGATGTTCCTCATTTTAAATATAAGGAGATTGGGTTAAATTTGAAGACTCTCAAATTTTTGTGGGCATTGGAACTACCTCGGGAGTTGTTGAAAAGAATTTGTGCTTGTAGGTCTGTTTGAGATCCAGTGTTTGCATTTCTTTTTCTTTTTCTTTTTTTTTTAAGATTTCATTTATTGATTTGAGAGAGAGAGAGAGAGAGAGAGAGAGAAAGGCAGCAGGAGGAACAGAAAGCTTCAACTTGTAGTAGTTGCTTTTCATATGTACCTTGCCCAGGCAAGCCTGAGGTTTTGAACTGGCAACCTCAGCATTCCAACTTGACACTTTATCCACTGTGCCACCACAGATCAGGCAGTGGTTTGCATTTTTATATCTCAGGTGACTTTGATGTGCATGAGTTTGTTCTCTACAGTTCCTTATGGCCCTTAAATTCTGCGAAATATCCTCCAATAAGAATTGACTGGGGCCCTGGCCAGTTTGCTCAGTGGTAGAGCATTGGCCTGGTGTTTGGAAGTACCGGATTTGATTCTTGGCCAGGGCACACAGGAGAAGTGTCCATCTGCTTCTCTACCCTTCCTCCTCTCTTTTCTCTCTGTCTCTTTCTTCCCCTCCTGCAGCCAAGGCTCCATTGCAGCAAAGTTGGCCAGGGCACTGAGGACAGCTCCACGGCCTCTGCCTCAGGGGCTAGAATGGCTCTGGCCATAATGGAACAATGGGCAGAGCAATGCCCCTTGGTGGGCATGCCGGGTGGATTCCTGTCGGGCACATGCAGGAGTCTGTCTGACTGCCTGCCCGCTTCTAACTTTGGAAAAATACACACACACACACACACACACACACGCACACATGCACACAATTGACTGGGTGTTTCTCAAAGGCAGAGAAACATAGAAGTAAGTGGTTGAGTTAGGGATGGTTCATTATTCCAAGTGATGGCTGCATTTGTGGAGTAGTAGCTTCCCTGAGATTCTGGCATGTTGGAAGAACAGTAGTAATTATAGAGTGTAAACCTTCATACCTGAAATTGAGAAGACTAGCTGGTCCAGAAATAGGTGGTGTGAAGCAAGTCAGGAAGAATAGAGTATTTGAAAAATAGAGACAAAAGAAGACTGAAGGGACAATCTTCCATAGAGAGGCTGTGTAGGGTCATAGCACCCTCTGGTCTCTCACCAAGAAATCCTTGGCAGGACAGTTTCGGGAGAGGAAATTTCAAAGAGCAGTGTTGGGAATTGGAGGGAAGAAATGTTACAATAGTGAAAAAAAGGACGATCAGTTTGCATGTATAAACATGTATACACTCACATGTAAATTAGTGTATCTTGTATAAAGTTAGTAATTACTCAACTCTACTTACATGGTCTAAGCATTCACAGTTCATAAAGGAATAAAATGAAGAGTAAAGGTCTTTCTCCCATCACTCCCAAAGTCTATTAAATTTTTATTTGTAGTTCTTTTAACATTAAAGATCCTGACCAGGTGGTGGTACAGTGGATAGATCGTTGGACTGGGATGTGGAAGGACCCAGGTTCGAGACCCTGAGGTCACCAGCTTGAGGGTGGGCTCATCTGGCTTGAGCAGAAAGCTCACCAGCTTGGACCCAAGGTCGCTGGGTTAGCAGGAGTTACTCAGTCTGCTGAAGGCCCACAGTCAAGGCACGTATGAGAAAGCAATCAATGAACAACTAAGGTGTTGCAACAAAAAACTGATGATTGATGCTTCTCATCTCTCTCCATTCCTGTCTGTCTGTCCCTATCTATCCCTCTCTCTGTCCCTGTAAAAAAATACAAGAAAAAAAACATTAAAAAATGTTTTCTGTCCTGTTTTTAAATCCAACAACCTGTATTATCTTTTGTCTGCTTGCTATGAAATGTGAAGTATATATCGCATTCCATTGTTCTGTTTCCTTTCTTTCCTGACCTCTTGATTCTTCTTCTTGCACATTAAAAAAATTCTGGTAGTTCTAGCAAAAATTCTGCAGTCAAAATGGACTTGGAGAGGGAGGGCTTAGGGTTAGAATGATGTGGTAAGTTGCTGCCTTCTGTCCTGGGAGAGAGCAGTAAAATGGGAGATGCAGTAAGGGCAGCTGAAATGTAAGCACCCCCTTTGATGGGTTGCTGAGAGCACCTGTTCAGCGGACAGGCCTTAGAAGGTTAGTGCAGGGGGATGGAGAGGAATTTTGTGGAGAAAATTGTATATTTCCTTCTCCATTATTTTTTAAGGTAAGAAGGGGCCAGAGGGTGAAGGGCCTATTAGGATTTTGTTTTGATTGTAATAGGAAGCCACTGATGGGTTTTAAACAAGGAAAGAGCATTATTTGGTATATATTTCGCAAAGTTTGAGTTTTTTACAGACTGTGGACGGTAGAGGGGCAAGAGAGGCAGAAAGGGGACTGGTTAGGAGGCACTCACAGCTGTCCAGGGCAGCGTCGGTGTGGCCAGAGAGGCAGCAAGGGGACTGGTTAGGAGGCACTCACAGCTGTCCAGGGCAGCGTCTGTGTGGCCTTACCAGGGTGGTAGTGGAGGAATTACAGTGAAGTAGTTGATTTGGGATATATTTGTCAAAGGTAGAGCCTCCAGGTTGTTGTTGAGTTGGGGGTGTGTGGACTAGAAAAGGGGGGGAGTTTTGATAGATAGACTAATGTCCTCCCAAAGGTATTCACATCCTAATACCCAAAACCTGTGACTATGTTACCTTATGTGATAAACGGTGGTTTTGATCACTAAATTTCATTGTGTGGAGAGGTTCCTCACACCAAAAAGCCATTTTTGGGACATTAGCGGAGTGTCTAAAAATTCAACTCAATTCTGGCACTATTTACCTGGAGATACCATCAGATCCCACAGGTTAAGGGTCAGTCCTGCAAGATGCCCCGACCCCCATCTCTCTCTCTCTCTCTCTCTCTCTCACACACACACACACACACACACACACACCAGACACCAGTTGTAGGTCCAGGTTTTTACCTGTACTTTTGACTGACTGACTATAAAAAAGAGGTTCCCAGAACCCTCTCCTCAGGTTTGATTAATTTTGTAGAATGACTCACAGAACTCAGAGAAACATTCACTTACTAGTTTATTGTAAGGGGATATGACTCAGGAAGAGCCGGGTGAAAAAGATGGCTAGGGCGAGGCACGGACGAAGGGCATGGAATGTCCATCCCTCTCCAGGTGCACTTCTTCGTGAGTTCACCAACTCGGAAGCTCTCGGAAGCCCCTCCTTTTGGGTTTTTATTGAGGCTTCATTACGTAGGCGTGCTGCTTGATGAAAGCGTTGGCCATTGGTAGTCAACAGTGGTGAGATTCAAATAATTTAAAGACCAGTTCTCTGCCCTAATGACCATTTTAAGTATAAAAAAACCCGATATACCAAAAGGTAGTTTATTATTTCATTCATTTAGTACTTAAATAAGATTGTTATGAGTTTTAAAATATTAATAAAAATGAAATAATACCTGATGAAAAGCAATAAAACTGTCATTTGAGATATTTTCATATTGCTTCTTGATTGGTGTGCTCACTTGCAATGTTTTTCACCCATGGACGGAATGAACGTTACTACGGGCACTTAGAATACACTGTTGCGCAGGTGAATGTTAAAAAAAGAGTAAGGAATGTAAATTTGTGATTTCCACATTGGGTGGCTGCCTAGGTACCCACCTTAGAAAGAACCCTAATTACAAGTGCCATTTTAACAACTGGTTCGCCATAATATTCAGCAAAAAATTAGGTATTGGTTCTGCTGTATCTGTGTGAACCGGCTGAATCCCACCACTGTAATCGATTGAACCTTGAGCCTCTTTCCTGTCCGGCGAGGCCAATAGGTGGGACTGAAAGTTCCAACCCCCCTTTATTTACGATTGGTTCTTCTGGCAACCAGCTCCCATTCTTAAGTGCTTTCCAAAAGTCATTTTATTACCATAGACCCAGGTGTGGTGGAAAGGAGCTTGTTATGAATAATAAGACACCCACTTCCCCTTTATGACTCTGAAGTGATTTCAGAAACTGAGGACAAGAAACTAAATATTACAGAAAATGCTCCCATTGTTCTATTGCTTAGAAAATTCCAGGCTTGGCCCTGCCTGGGTAGCTTAGTTGGTTAAGAGTGTTGTCCCAACATGCCGAGGTTGTGGGTTTGATCCCTGGTCAGGGCACATACAAGAATCAACCAATGAATGCATGAATAAGTGGAACAACAAATCTGTGTTTCTCTTTCTCTTTCTGTTTCTGTCTCTATCCCTTCATCTCTATCTAGAAAAATCAGTAAATAAATAAATAAATAAATAAAAAACCAAGAGAGAAAATTCCAAGGGTTTTGGGAGCTCTGAACAAGGAACTTTGCATGAAGACCAAACATGTACATATAAAAAACATATTTTGGTTTTCTGAATCACCAAATAAACATATTTCTTCTAAGTCACAGTATTGCACGTGGCTAAAGAGCCTTTGTAGATAAGATTGAGTTAAGTATCCTGAGATGGGGAGGTGATCCTGGAATACATGGGTGGTCCCAATGTAATTACAAGGGTCCTGGTAAGAGTTAGGGTTAGAGGAGATGTCATGATGGAAGCAGAGTTCCGAGTGCTGCGAGGAAGGACCCACAAGCCACAGAATGCAGCTGGAAAAGATAAGGAAACTGATTTTCCCTTAGAGCGTTCAGAAGGAATGGCCCTGCCAACACCTCCCTATTAGACTCTAGACTTTAATTTTGGACTTTTGAACTCTGGAAGTGTGAGATAATAATTTATGTTGTTTTGAGTCAGAAAATTATTGAAGTTTGTTACAGCAGTAATTGGAAATTGATGCAGAAGTGAAGAATGAGTAGAAGGCTTTTTCCTAGGGGATAGTGCTATTTCCCAACGGGGGGAGGGCCGGGGAGGAAAGTTTAGAAGAAAGCTAAGAGGACACTGAAGTGGCTCTCCTCAGGAGGACTGCGGGTCATCTCCATAGATGTGCTGACGAGCAAGTTGGCTGTGGTCTCGGGCAGGTTGGAATGAGATGGAAATGTGGGAGCCATCAGCATGTAAGTGGTATTTAGAGACTTGGGGTTTTATACCTAAGGAGAAAGCGTTTTACATTAATCATGGAAGGACAGCTTATTAACTTCCGAACTGAGGCCACATACAGTTATTCCCCCTCATTTCTTGCTGTTTAAATTGCAGTTATTCTCTTTTGAGTCTCCGAGTGACATTTCAAAAGATAATAAGAAGCTGCCACTTTAGGAGAAAAAAAAGCAACATTAAACATCCTTTAAGAAAAAAACCAACAAATTTCTGACTGTGTAGATAATTGCAGCATTTCTTTATAAATTTATTTATTTTTTAGTGGAAGAGAGTGAGAGAGAGAGAGAGAGAGAGACAGACAGACAGAAAGGGAGAGAGACAAGAAGCATCACTCATAGTTGCGGCATTTTAGTTGTTAATTGATTGCTTCTCATACGTGTCTTGACTGGAGGCTCCAGTTGAGCCAGTGACCCCTTGCTCAAGCCAGCAACCTTGGACTTAAGCCAAGGTTAGAAACCTTGGGGCTTCTTTTCACCCCCCCCTTTTTAAAGGATTTTATTTGAGAGGGGAGGAGAGAGGGAAAGAAGGGGGCAGAACAGGAAGCATCAACTCCCATATGTGCCTCGATCAGGCAAGCCCAGGGTTTCAAACCAGAACCTCAGCATTCCAGGTCGACTTTCTATCCACTGCACCACCATCTGGTCAGGCAGCAGCATTTCTTTATTATTTTTTGAAGAATACACGGGAGCTCATTTAACAGATTTAAACTTAGTTTAATTTGGGGAGATTTCTATGGGTATAATTTTTTAAGGATTTACTTTTTATCCGGTGGATAACATTTAACTTTTGAAAGAACCAAGCTCCCCTTTTCTTTGGGTATCAGTTGCTCTCTGCTGTTTTGTTCAAAGGGCTTTAGTGACAGTTGAAAGTGAGATTTGAAATTAAGGTTAAATTTTTTTTTATAAAGGCAACACATCTAGAGGAAACTGTATGAATTCATATATCTCTTGGACGTACAGGTCCAGGGTTCTCAACCGGGGGCAGTTCTGCCCTCCACAGGGGACATTTGGCAATGTCTGGAGATATTTCTGATTGTCATACTGGGGATTGGATGTTATTAGCATCTAGTGCAGGGGTCCCCAAACTACAGCCCATGGGCCACATGTGGCCCCCTGAGGCCATTTATCCGGCCCCTGCCGCACTTCTGGAAGGGGCACCTCTTTCATTGGTGGTCAGTGAGAGGAGCATAGTTCCCATTTAAATACTGGTCAGTTTGTTGATTTAAATTTACTTGTTCTTTATTTTAAATATTGTATTTGTTCCTGTTTTGTTTTTTTTTACTTTAGAATAAGATATGTGCAGTGTGCATAGGGATTTGTTCATAGTTTTTTTTATAGTCTGGCCCTCCAATGGTCTGAGGGACAGTGAACTGGTCCCCTGTGTAAAAAGTTTGGGGACCCCTGATCTAGTGGGTAGAGCCAGATGCCAAACATATCACAGTGCACGTGAGACGCCCCCCCCCTCAATCTAAGATGAACACAGCCTAAAATGTCAATAGTGCTGAGATGGAGAAAGCCTGACAAAGAACTTAGAGGTTAGGGAAATGGGAACTACTCTTTTTCTATTCCTTAACGTCGTATCCACGGTTTTCTATGTAAATCTGATTGAGCACTGAGCCAGCGGACTTTGTCTTTTTCTGCCCTAACTTGAGTATTATAATATTCTTGCAGATTCCATAATTTTTTTTTTGGGGGGGGAATACTGGCTAATTTAATGTTAACCAGAAAGGAAGGCAAAAAGAAGAGTTTGCTTGAGGTCTTAATTTACATGGCATTTTCTTTTCGGAGCTAAGGCAAAAAAGTTTATTATAGGTATATTTTTGGAAAAAATGTCATATATTCTATAAGCAGTTTTTATTTCTGACTATCAAGTGTTACCAACATCATGCCCTCTCTAATCATGACTAATTAAATACTGCCCTGATATAGTTATTTGTGTACTTCAGGTAAAAAAAAAAGCCATCTGAAATAACTAATTGAAATATAATTTTATAATGTGTTGTGTTTATTTTTATTCTTTGGCACTATTGAAATAACATTGTGATTAAAAAAATATTGAAGAGAATTTTCCTTTTTGTTATTTGCTAATATAAGTAGGAGCCCAAGAAAACAGCTGTAGGAATAAAGAGATGGGTAGAGTTCTCTCAAATCTTTTATTTGTGGATTTTGCAATATAAACTTTAATTACTGAATCAGAGATTTGGAGAAACCTACATTATTTAATTGGATGCAGAATATGCCTTAGATTCTGTGCCTCAGGTTCAGGCCCCTGAGATGCTAGATTTGTTAGTAAATGAAAATCAGTGAGTCTATACTTGTAAAAATTCCTAAAAGGAGGTATAAACAATCTATGCTTAAAAGCATTGACAAGTTTGAAATATTAAAAGCAGTTAAGATAGTATGACTTCCAGAGTATGGAAATGTACTTCTGGGAAATCAAAGACAACATTGTGTTGTTTCTTAGTTAAATATATATATTACTCATGCATTTAAACCATGTGGGTTTTTTTTGTTTGTTTTTTTTTAGGAAACTAACATCTTTATTTGCTGAGCATTCCTGTGTAATTTTAACACATATTCAAGACATATGAGAATGATGCTTTTGGACTTGAATTCTTCTGGGGGAGTTTGTAGTGCATTATGTATCTCTTGGGTTCCAAAGTAACACTGTTTTAACTGAAAATGTTATTTTAAAACCCAGTGAGTTGGTTATTTTGTACTGACTTTACAGTTTTCCTTTCCCAGTTATCTTCGTTTTCTCTTTTAAGCAACTGCTATTTCAGGCAGTAAGCTGTCTGCTGCATTTGAATTATACCCTCCTCTCTAATTCCTTTACTAGAATTTTTTTTTGTATCTTCAATATCCATTCATTTATTCACTCATTCACTTATATGTTTAATCATTCCCTTGTTTACTATTTCCTAATTTACCTAATCACCCAGTAAATGTTAATGAAAGGATCTACCTATCTATCTAGCTGCCTTGTATCTGACTACCTGTTCCACATCTTCACTTGGAAATATAATGTGCACATCAAACTTAATAGATACCAAACACAAGTCCTGTATTCCCACTGCCACCTCCTCCTCCTCCAGTGTGCCTCATCTCAATACATTATTTGTATCTTCTGGTTATTCAGGCCCCAAATTCCGGAGCTTTCCTGGTCTCTATTTTATTCATAACCCATATCTGACCTGCATGCAAATCCTGTTGACCCTGCTTTCATTTTCTGTCCTGAATCTAACCACTTCTCATCATCTCCACTGTTATTACCCAAGGCCGACCCACCATTAACTCCTATATGCATTATTGCAACTGCATCTTAACTGGACCCTCTGCTTCCTCTCGTGGTTCCCCACCTTGACTCTCTTTTTAAAAAATTTTATTTATTGATTTTTAGAGAGAGATAGAGAGAGAGAGAGAGAGAGAGAGAGAGAGAGAGAGAGAAGGAGGGGAGCAGGCATCAACTCCCAAATGTGCTTTGACCAGGCAAGCCCAGGGTTTGGAACTGGCGATCTCAGCATTCCAGGTCGGTGCTCTATCCACTGTGCCACACGGGTCAGGCTCCCCACCTTTATTCTTTTTTTTTAAAATTTTTTTATTATTTTTTTATTTATTCATTTTTAGAGAGGAGAGGGAGAGGGAGAGACAGAAAGAGAGAGAGAGAGAGAGAGAGAGAGAGAGAGAGAGGAGAGGAGAGACAGAGAGAGAGAAGTGGGGGAGGAGCTGGAAGCATCAACTCCCGTATGTGTCTTGACTAGGCAAGCCCAGGGTTTCGAACTGATGACCTCAGTATTTCCAGGTTGACGCTTTAACCACTGCACCACCGCAGGTCATGCCACCCCACCTTTACTCTTTTATCAACACAATACCCTGAGTGAACTTTGAAAAATGGAAGGTAGACCATATCATTCTTCAGCTCAAAATCCTCAGCAGCTTTTTATTTCATTAAGAGTAAAAAAGATTAAAATTTCATTACAGTGGCCTGCAAGGACCTACACAAGTGACCCCTCGTTGCTTCTCTAACTTCATTGCCTAAGACATTCCCTTGGACTCACTCTACTTGATCCAAACTGGCCTTATTGCCGTTCTTTAACATACAAGCACGCTCCTGCCTCAGGGTTTTTGCAACAAGCTGTTCTTTTTTGCCTGGAATTCTCTTTTTCCAGATATCTATGTGGTTTATTCCTTTACATCCCAATCTTTGCTTAAATGTCATCTTTTATCTATTAAATATTGTCATTTATCTGTACGATCTACTCCCTAACTACCTTTGTCTCTTATCTACTTTATTCTTTTTTACCTATAGCATTTATAACCATCTAACTTGCCTTAAATTTATTTGTTGGTTGTTTTACTGCCATCTACTGCTTGAAACATGGTATGCAGAATAAATATTTGTTGGATGAGTAAATTATTTCATATCTGGTGTAGAAGGCAGTGAGGTAGCATATAATCTGAAGAAACAGATGTATTCCAAAGTATTATATTTTTATATGTCTTCAAGTTTCCATGCAATTTTAGCTTCTCATTTGGAAATAAAAATGGAGTTGTTTTTATTTTTAAATGGAGTTTTAATGAACCTAAAGCATTCTGCATTCTGCAGACATGGTAAGTCTATCATTTGCTTACCAAAATAGGCGGGCTAGTCTATGTAACAGTCAATATTCTGAATGTTAGTTTTAGAAATTGTGTGACTTCAGGCAGAGTGGTTGGTGTTTTGCAGAATTCGATGGCAGCTGAATGTTAGAGAAAATGAGGTCCATCAATATTAGGTTTTCTACATCTAGCTTTGAGTAAAGTATATACAATACACATGCTATTTATTTTGAGTAAAATTGTGATACACGGCAATCGTGAACCTCTATGTCCTGGGACAGGCCTTAATAATGTTCCTTAGGAAGTCTGTTGGCCCTTGCATGTTTGTAAAATGAGGAAATCCATTTTTGTCTTGATCCCCAAATTGAAAGTTACTCTTTCCATCTAAAAGGGCAGAATACAACCCATCTAAGGTCAGAATTCAGAGCGAAGGACGGATCCAGACACAACTGAGAGCCAGAAAACCCAGAACTCTCTAATCCGTAACTGTAGACAGAGGTGGGAACCTGTAAACAAAAGGAGGTGCCACCCCAATAGCACTCAGCTTGTGCCATCTTGCAAAGGGCAACTGAGGAAAGCGAAGATCTCTTAGGAGTACCGTTGCGAAATAGCTGGGTATTTACGATGAGCTGATAAACAGAGCCTGAAAATTTTTTTTTAAATAGAAATAACATCACTGTTACAGAGATCTCAATACAACTCAGCTCTGGGCAAGAGCATAAGATCCACCAAATAGGACGAGAAAAATTAATATATCTTAAGAGAAGAGATCAGGTGTGAACAGGTCTGCTTAGCCTCTGTTGCTTGCTCATTTTACTGTATCTCCCCATGTTTAAGACACACCTTAATTTTGTGGCCCGAAATTTGAAAAAAAAATGTATTACATAAAGTTATTGAACTCAAATTTTATTCATCATAAAATTCATACAACTCTCATCACTGTCAAAACTCCCATCCATTAGCTTGTCCTCGTCTGTGTCTGATGATGAATCACTGTTCTCAACAATGAGTGCAAAAACAAGCGCAAAAAAAAAGCAGGAAATGCAAGTAAAAAAAAAAACTACAACCACTGTATAAGATGCTCCCAGTTTTTAGACCCCAAATTTTTCAAAAAAAGGGTATGTCATATAATGGGGAAATATGGTACATAGTTTCTTAGGGTAGGAGAACTGGAAATTAATATTTGAATTTATTCTATAGTATTTTGGTTCCTGGATATATATAATAAGGCTCATGTGAATTGTATAATTACTGTATCATAAATCTCATTTTGTATTTCAGACTCATTCATTCTTGACTAATTCTTATGTGGTCATCAGAAAGATCAAGTTAAAGAATCTTCTTTTGCTCTAGATAGATATTTGAGTTGAATCTGCTGAGCGGTTGTAGTCAGCGTTCCAAGGACAGAGCGAGCAGACCAGGAAGGTCTCCTAGAGTGCTGCCTTTCTTCTTTCAGGAGAGTATTAACATTATACACTGCTCACAAACATCAGGGGATATTTTATTGCTTCTTATTCATAAGCACTTTTAAAAAACTGTCTCGTAATGAGTCACAGACATTATGCGTGGAGCTTTGTGTCTTTGTGTGTGTGTGTGTGTCTTTTGCATTCCAAAACTTATACCCTATTTCTGTTCTTTTATTTAAATTATTTAGTGGGTGTTCAATAATTCTGGCTAGAAGGAAAAAATAGGTTGTCGCTTTATGACAAAAGTGTCAGGCAGAGAAAGAAAGCACTCCTTGGAGTTACGCAGTTTCATGATGTAGGAATTGGGAAAAAAGAACAAAGTGAATCACACCTCAGCCACTAGACTAATGCATTAAATTAAGTTGTTACTATTCAGAAAGGCAGCAGAAAAGAACCGCTTCCATGGTAACTGTTGTCATAGTTGTATTTTTATTCGTCCTTCGGAAAATATATGAAAGCTAAATAATAGAGCTGTAGTGATACTGGTAATGCTTTACCCATTTTCAAATGGCAAAAGCTCTGAAGACTTATGATTTCATGTCTCTTTTGAGCTGGCATTGTCAGTTTAATATCCAGCAGACATTAATCACCAGGGGTAAATGTATAGAAGATGGTTCATGTAAATGTTCAAGGATGCTTTGTCAATGAAAGCGGTATTGTTACAGAGTTCTCCTGGGTTACTAAGTGATCACTAAGGAAGCTATTAGTGTGACCCTTTAGGCTAAAAAGACACCCCTCCCTCCTCCCCCACACAAATAATATTGGATATAATTTCTGTTCTTTGGCTGCCTATGAGGAATTGAAAATATAAATTTTTAGTATAGCTAATTCATGATTTATTCATGAAAATATCTGTATGGATTATCAATGGCATTATTCTTCTTTGCATTTTCTATCTTTTGTCTGTATCAGACTTTGAGAGCACTTCATACTGATGGTAGTTAAGAAAAAGGAGGAAGATGAAACTGGTTTAATTTTTTTTTTTTAAAGAGCTCTTGCAAAAGATTTGGTCAGAAATTCAAATTCAACATGCTATCCTTTATTCTGTATCATCAGATTGATAATTGCATTTGGCCATATTTCTTTCAGAGTTTTATCTTTTGTAGCTAGGCTGGCACAGAAAACAAGGTCAAACAATGACCTGCTTCATTCCCAGAGATGCCGATCTGTCTGTGGCCGGTGAAAAGAGTGTGTTCTGCTGATGTTTTAGGGTTGTGTCTGTAATAATCTGTCAAGACTAGGACTTCGGTTTCCTGGTTTAAGGCTAAAAGAGATTGATTAACAAAATACGTTAGTATTTTGGGGGCTTGTAGGTGTTCACACGACTTATTGATCTTGTGAAATGCTTTATTTTATAATAAATTGTCATATTTTAATTTTCACCATAATACAAAATGTAGTTAATGCTCCATCAGAATGGAAGGCATCCGGTATTTTATTTTAAAAGCATGTTTCCTAAGTCTCTATTTATTAGCTAACATTTAGAAACACTTTGAAATTTCATCCTTTTCAGTCAGTCCCAGAGCTCTCTGAACGCTTTGCTTAAATGCTGAGAAAGACTTCTCCAGCGAGCTTTCCTTAGCTCTCTCAGCCCTCGGCGTTCTCGCGCTCATATTTAAATGCATTGCTACACAGACCATACACTTGTTAATATTAATTTGAGTAGTTAGTCATGCTTAACTTGTATGTGGTATCTATACAAATAATATTTATTATTAAATTGAAATATTGCATTTCCTACTCTTTGTGGTTTCCTATCTCCTTTCCCTAACCGGATTATACAGTTTTTAATATATTGATAAATACTAATCTATAGCTTTACATTTTGCCACTGTATCTCACGCAAGGTAGGGAATTCAATGCCAGTTTGTTACTGGGTTAACCAATAACCCTGTTAATTGAAGCCTGCAAGAAAGAAACGTAATGAAGATATTCTCTCCCACAAACTACCTATTTAAATGCATCTTGGGAAGAATGTTCAGCAAATTACCTTAATTTGCAAAATTGCCTTCATCTAACATTTGCAGCTGTTCCACTTCTCAGGAAAATGATTCATATTATTTTAAAGACATGACGACTTGAACAAGGTCAAAGCATAATACCTGATGGTAATTAGAAGTAAAAAAATATAAAAGTTGCAAATTTTGCAGAGGATAAATGCATATTGGATTTTCTAGAAGATGATCAGCTACATTGGAAAAGAACTTTTAAGGTGGAACTGACTGGTAACTTTTCTAAAACATTAATATAGTTTTCCTCTTTTTTCCTGTTTCTCCTACTTTAACCCACCCCTAAATTATTGAGCTCCTTCTATGTGGCCAACTTTTTCTAGGAACTTTCTGTCCATTATTATGTAATTTAATCTTCACACACATCCTGTTGTTAAGATATTATTTATGTTTCAGTGACCAGGAAATATTAAGGGTTAAGGATTTCTGGAATGAACTTGGCATTTGTTCTCACTGAACGGAAGCAAACACCTCTTTTTTTTTCCTTTGATGAGTGATTTCAGAGAAAAACATCATTTAACCTATCTGGGCCTTGAAAAAAATTGTTTTAAATAAAAGGGTAATAAAAATATCTGTCCAACTTAACTTCATGGGGTACGGTATTATTCTGGATGATTGAGAGAATTAAAACGCAAGAAATATAGGGCATTGTTATTTTTGTCATATGGGAGTCTTGATCACATTGGTGATTATCAATGTGCAAATTTAGAATAAGGGATTAGAACCAGATTGTAATGAAAAATAGTCTGTTAAAGTTTTCTTTTTTTTTTGATATGGAAGAAAAGGTGTATTTTTAGTTATGTTTTAATTGAATTTATGGGAGTGGCATTGGTTAATAAAATGATATAGGTTTCAGGTTTATAATTCTGTAATACATCATCTAAATGCTGTATTGTGTGTTCAGCACCCCAAGTCAGGTCTCCTTCCGTCATTATTACCCTCCCCTACCCTCTTCTACCTCCCTCACCTCCCTTGTCTTTTGTAATCCCCAGGCTCTTGTCTGTGTCTGTGAGTTATTGTTGTTTGCTTAATCCCTTCACCTTTTCCACTGGTCCCCCTGCAACCCCTCTGCACTCTGACAGCTTCAGTGTGTTCTCTGTATTTATGAGTCTGTTTCTGATTTATGTGTTAGTTTATTTTCTTCATTAGATTCCAGATATACATGCAATCATATGGTTTTTGTCTTTCTCTGACTGGCTTATTTCACTTAGAATAATACTCTGCAGGTCCATCCATGCTGTTACAAAAGATAAGATTTCTTTCTTTTTTTATGGCTGAGTAGTATTCCATTAGATAAATGTACCACGACTTTATAATCCACTCATCCGCTGATGGGCACTTGGGCTGCTTCCAAAGCTTGGATTATTGTGAATAATGCTGGAGTGAACATAGGGGTGCATATATTCCTTTGAATTAGTGTTTCAGGTTTCTTTGGTTAATTCCTGGAAGTAGAATTGCTGGGTCATAAGATAGTTCCATTTTTAATTTTTTGAGGTAACTCCATACTGCTTTTTACAGTGGCTGCACAAATCTTCACTCCCACTGACAGTGAACAAGGGTTCCCTTTTCTCCCTATCCTCAGCAACACTTGTTGTTTGTTTATTCATTGATGACAGCCATTCTGACAGTTGTGAGGTAATCACATTGTGATTTTAATGTGCTGTTTTTGGATGATTAGTGATGGTGAACATCTTTTCACATGTCTGTTGTCCATCTGTATGTGCTCTTTGGAGAAATGTCTATTCAGATCTTTTGTCCATTTATTAATTGGATTGGGTTATTTTTGGTGTTGAGTATTATAAGTTACTTGTATATTTTTGATATTAAGCCCTTATCAAATATATTGGCAAATATGTTCTCCCATCCAGTGGGTTGTCTTTTAATTTTGTTGATGGTTTCCTTTGCTGGGCAAAAACTTTTTTAGTTTGATTATTTTTTCTTTTGTTTCTCTTGCTTAAGGTGATATATCATAAAAATACTGCTAACCAGAAATGTCTGAAATTTTCCTGCCTATGTTTTCTTCTAGGACTTGATGTTTTCGAGTCTCACATTTCAGTCATTAGTCCATTTGGACTTTAAAACCCCTAAGATATATTCATATATTTGAGATTTTGCATTATACAGAAAAAAGATCTATAAGCTGAACTTTCATGTTTTTCTATCTTAGTGGGATAGCGCCAGACTTTAGTCATTACAAAAATGCCTATATGATCTGAAGAAAAAGATGTAGTTTTCTCAAACTTATTTCAACTAAAATTTGACCGTTTATTTCTTATTGGAATTTAATTATTTGGGTCACTGGATTTTATGTCTCCTGTTTTCACGCAAAGACAAAAACACATTGTGCAACCATGATAATGCACGGCTCCTGGGTGAAGCTTCTTTCTTCAACTCAACCCTTTAAAACAAAGCAGGCTCCTTCTTAGTTGGTGAATTTCCAAATCTGTGTTTTCTGAAACACCATCAAATATCCTGAATCTCAAAAGAAGGCGATGTTTCAGAATCTGCGAATATTTTTCCACTGTATTTGAGAAACGAGTAGAAACTCTTGCAGGGTCTATTGAAAAAATCATTAAGAGGAGGAGAAAAATACCTTTAAGTAAAAAGATAAAGGGAGGGGAAAATACTTCCTGAAAAGGTTATAGTCTATATATATACACACACACACACACCGCCAACACAATCACAACACATATATTTGATATTTTGATGAACGTAGAATAAGCAATATTATGAAAGCAGTAAGAGAAATAAAAACAAGAGAAAAATGCCTGCAATCTCACTAATAATCAGGTATTTAGTGTTCCATAATTCCTTTCAGTGGAGATGACAGTTTCATTAATCCGGGCTTCTCACACTGCAGTATTTTTTGCCCTAACACCTTCTTTGATAGAAGTCCACAGCACTCCTCTTTAGGAAGCAGAGCTTGAATTATCCGCAGGTGTCTCGCCCAGGCCTGCTGGCCAGCCTCCAGGCTTCTTTCTGCGTCCGTTAGAAAGCACCTTCTTGTCTCATCAGTATGCTGCGCTGGATGTGTTTCCTTTGATATTTACTGAGTGTCTCTCTATATAAGTGGAATATATCTTAAGAGCAGGAAAACTTCATCCAGATTTTCCTTCGTTTTTCTAAACCACATACGTTCAAGAGAATACTAAAGTAAAATGTTTGCTCTGAGGGTGTTTGATTGATAGTGTGGATACTCAATTCAAGTCACTCGCTTTCTAGTGAATTAGGAGATTCAGTCTCATAGCGTTTTCTGAAATCTGGGAAAGTGTAAACTTTTCATTTCCCATATTTAGTTCCAGTTATATGCCTGCTTCACGGAACTCACAAACCCTTGCCAAGTAGTAAAGGAGACTGAACACTCATTATGTGCGAAACATTTTTTCATGAAAACATATATACCCTGGAAATGCCTGTTTTTTTTTCTTTTTATAAGTAGATCACCATCTTTTTCTCTTGTTTTTGTCTCCGTATTAATGTTAACTATTCTAGAACATTAAGTCTCAAGAAAACATGTCTGATCAGCTTATGGAATGTACCTTACCTAAAGCTGAACATATATATGATTGCTTCACATCATAACATGGCTTTCATGAAATGCAAACCCAGTCTCAGCGGAGGAACCTAAGTCTTCTAAACTTATTTAATATACCATTAGGTGCCATCTATTCAAAAGAAAAAGCAGAACAACAAAAGCACATTGTTAGGATGTGTAAATTACTCTGCAGAGAAGGAGGTCTGTGTATATAATTGGGTTTAGTTGTTTTTGTTTATAGAGCTCCTATAATTTCCTTGTGCCAGATTCTGAGTCAAAAGAAAAATATCACAGTGCTTAGGCAACAGCTGTCCTCAGTCCTTCAGGGTGGTAATTCTTCCGTCTGTGCTTATTCTTATCGGGAAACAACTCTTTCACTATGAAACCCTGCATTCTTCCACAGTGCTATTATAGTGACTGTCCTTGTAAAGACGTGTTAATCAAGTCTGTTTAATAGATATCTCGAAGGAGAAAATAACTCGTTATGACCTTACCTGTGTTCATGAACTCATTCTGAAGTGTTCCTATGGTCTCACGTTGTATTACTGAACACATTTCTAAACCTTGTTGCACAGTTCCTTCTTTGTAAAAAAAAAAAATAATAATGCTCAAAGTAGTCTTTGTATTTCAGTGAGTGACAGTGATGCTGATCAGTTAGTCAGTTCTATAATATTTCCTAAATCATAAGAGTTATGGCTGTATTTATAAAATTTTCTACTCATTTTGGCCATTCTTCTAATTTTTCTATCATTTATAAGAAGTGGTTTAATAAAAAATAAAAACAAATATTATTAAAAAAATGTACTTTGTAAAACAACAATGGTGAGGACTCATTTTACCTGACTTGGAAACATTTAAAATGGACAATTATCAAAACTGTATAATATTTTGTTAAAGAAAAAAAAATCAATTGATACAGTGTAACTGATATTCCAGAAGTTCAAAGGCTATTTTTATTATGTCTAAGACAGCAAACATTACAGAATGACATGGAAAAGTCACATTTGTCAGGTATTTATTTTCACATTTGTCAGAGTACAGAGAAGAATCTGTACTCTGTATACAAATGCAGAATGGATAGCAATGGAAAGAGAGACAGAGTGTAGAAAAAATAAACATATCTCACTGTATTGAAATTACTAAAAATGTATACAAATATATTAGATGAACATACTAATTCCATTTGATTTATGTTCAAAGAAGATAAATGCTTGAGGAAATGTTAAATCACTTTATAAGAAAATGTGCTGCCTCTTAGGGTTAAGTTAAAATGTTATAACATTCTTACTGATAAATATAATAAAAGCACATTTTTTCCTCCTCTGGAAAAACAGAAGGTTGTCAATGGCATTGTAATTGTTTCGGTTGTGGAGAGTAACCTGTCAGTAGGTTTGAATCCTGGTGTTGTTATTGATGATGATGACAGTGATGATAATGGCACGTGCCCGACCCTGTGCTGAGTGCGTGACAGACATTTAGAGGAAAGCTCGCTATATGGGCCACACGTATGTATATGTGATCAGATATGTCATGGAGCATGTTCACACAAAGCCCCACCGTCTCCAGCCCAGCCCACCTTTTCAGATTCATTGTTTGACAGTTCCTCCAAAAACCATTTTCCCACAGGCTATACTATTTTAAACAATTAAAAAATTATTTTTAAAAAAATATTTATTTTTTTCCTCAATTTTTATAAATGCTTTCCTCCATGCCCTGAACATCTTTCTTCTTCTGGCAGAGGGATTCTTATTCATCTTTTGAAATTTTGTTCCAGTTGTGTCTGTCAGTGAAGCCTTGGTCCCTGTGACCCCTTAGACACAGCTCCGAGGCTGGCAGCGTCGCCGGCTGCGGAGCCTGCCGCTTCCCTGGGCACGGGGACTGTGTCCTCACCGTCTTTCTGCACAGAGCAGAATTTAACGTGCGTATGCGGAATGAGTGACTGAACAAAACAGGCAAATTTCAATATTAATATTATTTTCCAGTCTTTTATTAAATTCTGTTAAACTGAGTCTCATCGTATTGACTCAGGATAAACTTACTTAGCAACGATCACACTGAATGGCTCCCAGCAATCCTGTAGAATGGGGAAGCAGTTCTGGTGAGACTGCTTCATTTTGCAGCAGGGTTTCGCTGAGGTGTGTGCCTGTCCTATTGCTTGTTTGCTTGTAAAAGGAGGTTTTGACTGGGTCAGCGTCAGGATTTTCTTAGTATTTATACAGATGCTCAATGAGGTACATTTATCAGCACTTTTAGGCCAGGGTGCTATCAATGAACTCTACTATTTACCCTGTACAAAGTATCCATCAAGAAAAAAATCTACCTGCAAAAATTAATGCTTCAAGACACAGAGTCTATTTAGATGAAAGACTGTATATGCTATATGTATAAAGGACAGAGGTCCTTCTGCAGATGACAGAGACCACACTTAACAGGACAGACAGAAATTTATTTCTTATGCAGTTGCCTGGATGCGGGAAGCCCTGATCAAGTACACTGACCCTGTTCTACATGGCTTTCTGGGGACCAGCATGCTGTCACCATGGTGTTAGGGATTCAGGCTCCTTCTCATTGTTTTGTGTTTAAATTTTACTATTTGTGAATTTGCTTTTTACTATATATATATATATATATATATATATATATATATATAATTTTTTTTTTGTATTTTTCTGAAGCTGGAAACGGGGAGAGACAGTCAGAGAGACTCCCGCATGCGCCCCACCAGGATCCACCTGGCACGCCCACCAGGGGGCAACGCTCTGCCCACCAGGGGGCGATGCTCTGCCCCTCCGGGGCGTCGCTCTGTTGCAACCAGAGCCACTCTAGTGCCTGGGGCAGAGGCCAAGGAGCCATCCTCAGCGCCCGGGCCATCTTTGCTCCAGTGGAGCCTCGGTTGTGGGAGGGGAAGAGAGAGACAGAGGAAGGAGAGGGGGAGGGGTGGAGAAGCAGATGGGCGCTTCTCCTGTGTGCCCTGGCCGGGAATCGAACCCGGGATTTCTGCACGCCAGGCCGACACTCTACCACTGAGCCAACCAGCCAGGGCCGCTTTTTACTATATTTATTGACTATTATAGAGTGACTATCTCACCAGCAGCTCAGCTTGATGTCATGGTTTATAGTATTTTATAGGTGTGGCATGACAAGTCTTGACAATAAATATTTGCTTAATATGAAAGTTCATATATTTTCGGGGAAAGGTCATTAATAATCTACAGGTCTTTGCAAGACGCTCGTGATGTGAGTTGTGGAGCTTGCTCACTTTCCGGGGCCCGATTGGAAGCACATCTGCTATTGGAGGGAGGAACAAATCAAGTTTTCCGGAAGTCCAGAGGATATAGAGTTCATTTTCATCTAAGCTTTTTTGAAGGAATGCGGACAGGTTGCTCTTGAAGGATGAGTAGGGTTTCAATAATCAGAAATGGAGGAGGAAGGCCAACAGGAGCATGGGGCTTGGTGTTGGAGGGATGGTGGGCGTGGAAAGTGTCTGCTTGCTCTGCGCATGTCACACTTCCCAGATGCTTTGTGACACACCCACTGTGTTTTAGGAATGAAGTCTAGAGGAAGGATGTTTGTGAGCAAGAGAAGGGGGAGAAGGGTGGGTGTGAATGTTGCATTTATCCTTGCCCTTTTCTCCCCTGATAAGGTGACAAAGGAGAGCTTTATCTTGGATAATACTTGGACAAAGCTTTATTGATTTGTTAATTTACATGATTCAAAATGATTCTGTGAGCTATACTATAATCTTTAACACCTAAAGATTATTTAAATATGATTTGTGTTTAGATGAGATTGTCTTTGTATTTTGGATTAAGGCACAGTAATGAGAATATTTGTAGATGTGTGACTCTTAAAGGGGCACATAAACTCCCAGTATTCACAAAAGGCCTGGCTCTAAGTCAGGGGTCCCCAAACTTTTTACACAGGGGGCCAGTTCAGTGTCCCTCAGACCATTGGAGGGCCGGACTATAAAAAAAAACTATGAACAAATCCCTATGCACACTGCACATATCTTATTTTAAAGTAAAAAGACAAAACGGGAACAAATACAATATTTAAAATAAAGAACAAGTAAATTTAAATCAACAAACTGACCAGTATTTCAATGGGAACTATGCTCCTCTCACTGACCACCAATGAAAGAGGTGCCCCTTCCAGAAGTGCGGCGGGGGCCGGATAAATGGCCTCAGGGGGCCGCATGTGGCCCGTGGGCCGTAGTTTGGGGATCCCTGCTCTAAGTGCTTCTGAAGTTAAAAGGTGGTGTTATCCTATTTTACTGTCACGTTCTGCTGATACATCATTTAGAGAAAGTTCCAATTCCTGATGAAGAGCCGAGAGCTGACATGATTTTTCACTTAGGTGTGCAGAAAGAATTGGTTAGCTCTGTGTACAAAGTGGGCTGAAATCAAGCTGTAATTAGTCAGACTTTTGCATAATTCATTACGGTCACTTTGTAAGTCCTGCTGAGTATACTCTTGACTTTTATCATGATGTGTTTGTTTATAGGACTCATTGTCTTTCTATTAGTTTTTTGCTGCACAGATAGATAGATATTCAAGTCTTCCAAGCAGAGCCATGACAATGCACCCTGTCTCCTTTTAAAGAGAAATGAGTTGTCTGTAGAGAAGTGAAATCAATCCACAGTTCTTATTAAACATCATTTTTGATATTGCTATAATCAGCTTTAATGATAGGAAAGTGAGCTAAGGACTTTTTCTTTTTGGATCCATAGGCTGTGTATCTGGCCCAGGCAAGCTTCCAGATCGAAGCCTTCGGCTCCAGGTTTATTCTTGACCTCACACTAAACAAGTAAGTATTTAATCATAATCCTGTTAAGCAAGTGCAATAAAACTTCACTTCATGGTAATGGTTTAGTCATCATAATGTATGTTGTTGAAACTGATTCTATGTCATACAGCTCATCCAGAACAATTTAAAAGTCTGAAGTTAAGTTTCTTTTTTTTCCTGAAAAAATAGCCATTTAGCATTTAACTTGTTTTTTAAATTTTATTTAAACATGTTTTTAGAGAGAGGGGAGGGAGAGGGACAAGCATGGAAACAGCAAGAAGCATTGATTTGTTGTTCCACCCTTTCATACTGTCATTGGTGACTCTTATGTGTGCAACATTGAACTTGTTAAATGTTTCAAATACAGTACTTAGATATTATGATTATACATGAAATAAATATTTGAAGTAATGCCATTAATTGTTAACTATAATTATTACTATTGATAAGAGGCATGGTAAATTACTGACTTAGGTATAATTGGACCAGTTAAAATTTTTTTAAATTTTACCTTGCATTATGAAATTCTCATATTGTCATGCGATTTTTTTTTTTTTTTTTTGTATTTTTCTGAAGCTGGAAACGGGGAGAGACAGACAGACTCCTGCATGCGCCCGACCGGGATCCACCCGGCACACCCACCAGGGGGCGATGCTCTGCCCCTGGGGGGGGGGGGTCGCTCTGCCGCGACCAGAGCCACTCTAGCGCCTGGGGCAGAGGCCAAGGAGCCATCCCCAGCGCCCGGGCCATCTTTGCTCCAATGGAGCCTTGGCTGCGGGAGGGGAAGAGAGAGACAGAGAGGAAAAGGGGGGGTGTGGAGAAGCAAATGGGTGCTTCTCCTATGTGCCCTGGCCGGGAATCGAATCCGGGTCCCCCGCACGCCAGGCCGACGCTCTACCGCTGAGCCATCCGGCCAGGGCCTGTCATGCGATTTAAAATGAACCAAAAAAAAAAGATGGCTTGTAAATATTCTGAGAAGGTTCTTTGCTTTGTAATTTGCTTTTATACAGGTCTTTTAGAAATTTTGGTCCTGATAAAAAATTACAATTTTTCTCTGAGCATGTGTGTATATTGATATTTAAATGCTAAGTTGGAACTCATTGTACAGATGTCTTTGTTCAAAGCATGGGCAAGAGCTGTTGACAAAAGCAGGACTTGTCAGCCTCTAATTGAGCTAGTCCTGAGCTTCCTTTGGTGAGAGGGATTTCCTATGTGGTTTTCTTTACAAAGTTTAAGAAGCCCCCATCAGTATTTTAAACTCTCACCAGTATTTGACCAGGACTATATGTTTGCCAGAAAAATGTCATGTAAAGCTATAAGACACTATACTGTAGGTGACCACAGTCAATATCTGAGAAATTGCAAAGGATTCTAAAGAACAACTATTAAATTTCTTCTATGTCAAATTCTGTGAACTCTGCAGAAAAAAAAAAATGCAGAGTCAGCTTGGGTGCTCCTTACTCAAGTGTTATTGCAGCTCTAAGTCAGAATGAATCAGCAGAACTCAAAACTTCCTTTGTTAAAGGTACTGCAGGTTTTCCTCTTTGAGTCTGCTGAGCATTGGTTGGGTTCCTTTTCACCCAGCTGTGTCAGCACTGTGCCTATCTAAGAGATTTGTCTTGCCAAATCTTAGGCGATGTTGAGAAGCTAGCTGTGGCTAAATTTAGTGTTTAGGTCGTCGATTCCTTTAACTCTTACTGTAATGGAGACTGTCATTCCAGACTGTAGAGTGGTGGTAGCAACAACATTGCTATCTATGCACTGGTCGGGGTTTATGGCCACAGCAGAGCTTCCCAGTCAAATGACTGAGAAAGGGTCATATAGGACATACACCTTGGAAAGTTATTTGCCACTAATAGTTAATATGCAAAAGAATTAAATCGAGCAGCTGCTATGAGCAATCCTTGTCTTTAGGAGTTTAGAGTTTAGTTGGGAGAGGTTGTCAGATTAATATAAAATTTTTGATGAGTAAAATTGGTTGCACTAGAGATAAACATGGAATGCTATGGTAGCATCAAGAGAGGCAGCTCTTCAGGCTGGAGGAGTACGAAAAGGCATCTTGGAAAGGTGATGCTTGAGCTAAATCTTAGAGGACAAGTATTAGCGAGGAAGGGAAGTGCTGGGGATGGATGGAAGGGGGGGTAGAGAGAGAGTAGAGAATTATGTTCTAGAGGAGCTAGTGTATGCTGAGGAGGCAGGGCCATGTAGCAGTGTGGCCTCTTCAGGGAGCATGAGTCTTCTGTTTTCATGGCAAATTACAAAGTTGAGGCAGAGGGAGATGAGTCAGGAGAGGTAGGCCCAGAGGACAGCTCAAGTCATGGAAAATCTTGTGTGTCAGGCTCAAGTGCTTGCCCATTATCTCCTTGACTGTGAAAAATGGAGTAAAAAGAATAAGCAGAAGTTCAGTTCTCAGGACATGTTGAGAGGCACAGAGAGGGAATGGGAATGCTCTCAAGAAATCTTCAGTAGATAAAAATCATTAGGATTGTTTTGTTATGGATGACAAGGCGGAAGGAAGAGGTAAAGGTAACAGGTGCCTTGATTCAATAGCTGGATGGAAGGTGGAATCTAGTAGCTGAAATGGGCAGCACAGGAACAAACAGGTGAAATGGTAAAGAGAAAAGAAAATGAAATCCGAATAATCCTAACTGACTTGAGGGGCTTTGGGACACACAGGAGGCCATGTCTAGGAGGAAGGTGGGTATAACAGTCTGAAGCTCAGGGAAAACATGGGGGCTGGAGATAGTAGAGTTGAGAGTCATTTCCATGTAAATGTTAATGACAAACATGGTTGTGAGAGAGATTGTCCAGGGAGGGTGGGTAGAACAATCGGAACAGACGCTGGGAAGATAATTAAGAGTTGAGGAGAGGGAGGGAGAGGAGTTCCTGAAGGGACAGAATAAGTGGGATCTACAGCATCACATGCAGTAGTGGAATGGTCCAGGGAGATAGGGAGCAAAGATTTCCCTTTGGCTTTGCCAGTTAATGTAGTCACTGCTGATCTGAAGGCAGCAGTTTTAGTGACATTTTGGGGGCAGAAACCAGGTTACAGTGCTCTGGGAGTGAATGAGAGGAGATGATGTGGAGACAGCAGGTACCCTCTGGGGAGGTGTGAGGAGGGAAGAGAACTAGAGTAGAAGCTAGGAGAAAATCTTGGGGTCCAGGAAGGGCCTTTTAGGGGCAACCAAGCAAGATGATAGGCTGAAATTCCACTCATGAGAGTGAGAGGCGAAGATACAGAAGAGAGGAGGTAATTTTTGGAGCAAGATCTGGGTGAAGAGAAAAGGGAGTGAGATCAGGAACACAAGGACAGAGCTTGGATTTGAATCAGGAGAGACAGTTCATTCCCAACTTGTGAGAAGGTATGATCACGCGTGCAGGTGGAGATTGGTTTGCAGGTGAAGGGATGGAGTCAGGAAATGCATCTCGGAAGATGGCACTCCCTGCCATAAGGTTTGCAATGGAGAACGGGGGTGGGGTGGGGCTTAGGGAAATGGCACAAGTTTTAGGTTAATTGCTGAGAGGAATGGTGAGGAAACTTTCCTAGGTCATGCTCAAGAATTTATAAGCAACCCTCAGAAATCATGTGTTATGTGTTCATCTTGGGTCAGTCTTCCTGATTTTTTTTTAATCACTGAAGTGTATGAACAAAGGTGGAAGATTGTAGTATGGGTCAGGGTTCAGTTTTTCTTGTGGTAGCACAGAGGAATAGCAGTGGAAACAGACCTCTTTGAGTACTGATGAATATGTTGGGTAGTTAAGTATCAGGATGCAATCTGGGTAAGAAAAGAGATGAGGTCAAGAAGAGGCTGGAGAAAGTGGAGTTCTCTGAAGGGAAAAGTAAAGGGATGGAGGGAGGCCCTGTGAGCTCTAATCATGTGGCATCTCCCCATGCAGATTGCTGAGCCATCTGAGGACAGGGTGACTGTGCAATAATGACCTGGAGACGGGGACATTGTACTTTATAAGTGTATGACACGTACTGGCCAGGGTGTGTCTCTCTAACTAGCTTTCAATAGCTAGGATTAACTAAGAAGTCTGATGCACATTACAATAAACTTAAAGAGTCAAGAGAATTTTTTGATTGGTCCCAGAGGAACCAGCAGAGCTTCTGAGGAAGGAAGACTCTCACTCCCATTACAGGGTGGTCACCGTCACACTGTTTACAACGCTTTTAAATTGTTAGAGGAAGGAAGGGGCAAAAAGTATATGATAAGTACATGGACTCAGTGAAGGAGAGAAAGCATAAAGATGTTAAAATAAAGTGATGGCTGTAGTATCTACACGGTTAATGACCTTTCCAGGCTGGAGTGCCTGCTGGTGAGCATTACCCGGATGGGAGTTTCTGAATCTGTGCTCTCATAGATTGAACAAGTGAGGCCGTGGCTTGCTGAGGCACCTCGTGGCAGAGGTGTGTGTTTTATTCATTTGTTCAGAGAACTCTGGGTGAGCATCTGCTATGCCAGCGACTGCTGTGGATGCTGCTGCTGCTGGGAAATAAGACAGACAAAGTCCCGGCCCCTGCCCTGAAGGAGCTTTATTCTGAGGGAAAGGGCGGATGGTGAACCACAAAATAAAGACAAGTGCATTGAAGGACATATAACTGGGCTCTGCGATGGAGAGGGACTGCAGGTGGCGGAGGCCAATGTTACTTAGCTGTCACAGAAACCAGAAGGTCTGTCTGAGGGACAGTGAGCTGAGACCTGATTGTCCAAGACGAGCCACCCCCTGCAGCTGGAAGGCTGAGGGTGCCTCACAGCTGCAACAGTACGACAGCAGGTGTTGAGGAGAACGTGGAACGTTCAGGAAGGACTGAGGCAGGTGTGATAGGAGTGCAGTGGCGGGGGGAGGGCAGGGGATGGTGAGGAGACAAGATCAGCGAGGAACCTCGTAGCCAGAACGTTGTCCATGGTGAGGCATTTGGGTGGGAAACCATTGGAGGGCAGTGATCGTGGATGTCCCACCATCAGATATACATTTTATCTGGCCCAAAAGGTCCTAATTGTGGCCTCAGAGCACTTATAGTCCAATTCCTTTTAGGATAATGTCCTTTTGAATTTTGTTTTTTTCCTCTAGAATAACTATTGTTCCAATACAGAAGGTTTAAAAAGGATTAGTAGGTTAATACTTCTTAATGTATATCGACCCTTTGAAGTCCCGGGAGTCCTGAGGATGGTCTTCCCCTTATGTACAATTGGAATTCTGCCAAAGCATGTATTACTTGCAGTTAAGTTTGCTGGTGTCTTCAGCTGGTGTTTGTTGGGAATAACTGTGATCAGAGTTCCAGAATGGTTAAAAGCACAGGCCCTGGGGGTGAGCAGACCTAGGCTTGAATCTGGGGCTGCCACTTACTAACTGTGTGAACTCGGGCAAGTTTCTCAACTTCTTTTTTTTTTTTTTTGTATTTTTCTGAAGCTGGAAACGGGGAGAGACAGTCAGACAGACTCCCGCATGCGCCCGACCGGGATCCACCCGGCATGCCCACCAGGGGCGATGCTCTGCCCACCAGGGGGCGATGCTCTGCCCCTCTGGGGGGTCGCTCTGCAGCGACCAGAGCCACTCTAGTGCCTGGGGCAGAGGCCAAGGAGCCATCCCCAGCGCCCAGGCCATCTTTGCTCCAATGGAGCCTCGCTGCGGGAGGGGAAGAGAGAGACAGAGAGGAAGGAGAGGGGGAGGGGTGGAGAAGCAGATGGGTGCTTCTCCTGTGTGCCCTGACTGGGAATCAAACCCGGGACTCCCGCATGCCAGGCCGACGCTCTACCACTGAGCCAAACGGCCAGGGCCTCTTTCTAAAATTTTTATGTTGATAGATACAGAGAACAGGCTGACAGCTGTCAAGAGGGAAGGGGAGTTTGGGGGCTGGGTGTAAAAGGTGAAGAAATCAGGTAAAGAAAAGAACTTACAGACACAGATACAGTGTGGAGATTGCAGGAGCAAAAGGGGTGCGGAGAGGTAGAGGAGAGGAGATGGGATAGATGGTGATGGGTGGGGACTTGACCTGGTTTGGGGTGGTGAACAGTGCAGGGTGCAGATGATGTGCTGTGCAGTTATACACCTGAAACCTGTATGATTTTATAAACCAATGTCACCCCCAATAAATTCAATAAAAAAATTAAAATCCCTATGTTGAAACATTAACCCCTAACATAACTCTTTGTGGAGATAGAGCCCCTAAGGAAGTAATCTAAGGTCCTCGGAGGTCATAAGGTTCCCGATCTGATAGGATTAGTGCTCTTATAAGAAGAGACGGCAGAGAGCTGGCTCCCACGCTCTCTTGAGGACACAGCAGGAAGGCAGCGGCCCGCAAGCCGGGAAGAGGGGCCTCCGCGGGGACTGAGTCAGCCAGCATCTTGTTCTAGGATCTGGCCTCCAGAAGCAAAAGATGTACATTTCTGCTATTGAAACCGCCCAGCCTGTGATATTTTGTTACAGCAGCCTGAGCGGATTAATGCATTTGACACATATTTGTCTTAATGACTCATTGGTTTTACCAGAGCAAGGCAGCCACCGGCTGGGTGTCGGGGGATTCAGCCTTGAAGGAGAGGGTCGCCGACCTCATGGCGCTTATGATCTAAGAGCAGCACAACGAGTCTTTGCTTTGGTTCCAGTCAGGATTTAAAACTTTTTAAAAAATTTTTTGTCAATGAGAAGAGGGTGGTGTACTATGCTTTTCTCCTACTGAGAGTGGACTGAATTAAAAGTTAGAGACAATTTGACAGGTCTGCGGTTGAAAAGCATTTGAGGTAATGAGCCCTGAGAATTTAAACATACTTCTGTTGAGTTAAAAACGTATCTATAATGCAGTTGATGTTTCTCCACTTGTCCTACAGCTCCTTGCTAGATATCCAATAAAGGATGCGACAAGACTTGTAAGTCATTGAACGTTTGGATATTTAACTTTCCAGGCCATCTGAGCTGTGATTGCTCAGGCCCTCAGCACGCTCTCCTGTTGCGAAGTGAACCCCTGTAATCCTTCTGACCTCTGCCCGGTGCGTGGGGTGGGGGTGGGGGCTGTCTAAGGACGCAGCAGGTGTAAAGCCTCCGTTCATAAAGCAGTGCATGTTCCTAAGAGAATGGTACTCTAGTGAGAGAATGTGGGGGGGTCTTCCGAGGCTCTCCTGGGGGGGGATCAGGGTAAGACCATCCATCAGTATTGGATGGCGATGGGCCGAAAATGAGGAGTGGGCCGGAAACCTAGCAGGTAAGAACTTCGCTTCATTGGGACCGAGTGGAGAGAAACAATTCTGATGTTGGACGAGGGACTGAAGGGAAAGCCAAAAGTTGTGTTATTATTACTGTCAAGCCTGTGCTAAGCTAAAAAAAAAAAGGTGCCTGTGTAATTATTAGCTATATATGGTCTGCATTTCACTTTGCAGTGTGAGCAGAGGCCTCTATCCTGAGTGGGCTGCTCTAGAGAAATGCAGGGAAGGTTCTGGATGCACAAGTGTGTGTTAGGAGGGTGTTCTTCTCTATCTGTCCATTTCCCTGAGGGGTAAAGGCTGAGGAACAGCTCCCAGGCAGTCCTGGGACACCGCGGCACACTGGAGAAGTGTAGCTGCACCGTGAGGGTAGTTTCTGCTCCTCCCCCTGCGTTCTCGTCTCACCACCCTGGGGGAGAGCACCCCTGGGAAACTTGCTGCTTTCGTAGGGAAGTTCTAGTGAGGGACTGCTACCCTTTTCTATGCCACTGCTTGTCCCTCCAAAGGAGGTAGAATTGGTAGGCTTACTTTATCTAAAATGGTGGAATTAGGTTTTGACGGCTTCTAACACTAAAACATCTGCTCCTGGGTGAAATGGGAATCCCTTGGTGCCTCTAGAGTCCACTTAGGAATGCAAACAAATATCCAGGTACTTGCTGTTGTCATTCTGTCTCCTCTGCTTGCAGTTGGGGAGTGAGGCTGACTCAGTCTGCCTCCGTTGGCTCACTGGGAAACCCCTTTAGTCGAAGGTGCCAGCCACGTTCTTCAGTCTCCCTTATTAGGAAAGTTGTATTTGGGGGCTAACTCTTGTCCTCCTTGGCTCCATCATTTTGAGTACATGCTCTTTTGGCTAGAACACAGAGGGATGACTGGTATCCCAAAAAACACTAAACCTTCTGTAACCTCCAACAAACTGCATAGGAAGACACTGGCTGGAGTTGGGCTTCGTTACTCATATATCGATAGCAGTGCCATTTCACGTCGGGCTGCCAGGAATTTCAGAAAAGGAAAATTGATGGAGTATCGCCAGCTCAGGGAAGTACCCAGACCTCAGCTACAAGGCTCTGGTATGGAGAGATGTTCGTACTGACCTGTGGGGATGCTTCCCTTCGCCCAGGGATGGTGTGTGAGGTGTGTACTGGTGAGTGTGTGCAGGAAAAGGGGCGTCATGCGGGGACTCATGATCAGACTGCTCTAATGGAAAGGGACGGCTTTAAAGAAGTGTCAAGTAAGAATAAAGGCACGATGAAAAGGCTTAAAGTAATGCAGCTAGTAAGGTAGTTCTGGATTTAGGAAAAAAATCTTTGTTCTGTTTCTTTGGGAATCAGGGTTTCTTTTGATTTAAGACGAATATTTAGAAAATGCTACTTTAAAGAAGTACGTACACACAGTAATTTGCTCATTAAAAGCAGTTCATGCAGTGCTTATGAAAGAAGAAAAGAGCCACGTTGATGGAGTTTTGGTTAAGTTAAATAAAGAACCTGATTTTCGGTGCTGATTAGCGTGGTTAATTCATTCTTCAGTCAACAAACACTGATTGAGCATCCACTGTGCATAAAATACTGTGCCCAGCAACCCAGGGAATTTGGAGCTGAGTAAAAGAATTCGTTTCCAAGAGCCCACACTGGAGAAATGAGATGAAAACATACGAAAATAGTATTAAAACATGAGGAAGTGGCTCGGGAGGCCTCGGTGCTGAGGGAAAGTTTCATGGGTTAGGTGGGATTTGATGTTCCTCTTGAAAGGGTACTGTCTTGGTTTGGGTTTTCCTGGCAGCAGATTCTGAGGTAAGGATTCCAGGAAATAACCGTGGGGAGTGGGGAAGTGAGATGTGGAAGAGAAGGGATCTAAAGAGGGGTGAGTTCCCACGTGCCCAACTGGGGCTCATCTCACTGAGGGTCTCTGGGGGGTCTAGGGGTTCATTCTCAAGAATATTCCAGAATGTTTCCAACCAACAGGCCAGGAACCTGGAGTGTGTCCACCAACTGCCAGTCTGTTGTTGGTGGAGCGCTGCTTCTCAGAGCAATACTTCTTCAGTACCCCCCACCACACTTCCTCCTGGGTAGAACAAAGGCCCCGAGGCAGCAGCCTCAGGTCTTCCCAGTCAGAGGCCTTCAGTGCGTGGGGGTGAATGCGGGGCCATGCGGGGAAGGGCAGTCCAGGCTGTTGCTGATGCTTCCCCGTTGGAGCCCTGTGGGGGGGGGGGAGAGTGGCACATCCCTGGGGGGGGTGAGGGTGGATGGCAGAGCAGAGGTGAGGGGCAGGGAAGCTCTGTGCTCCCTGGGTGAGAGGAGCCTGAGCTGTGAAGCAGTTTGGTGTGTCACTGGATTCTAAGGGGGAACTTTGGTCAGATGCGGAGATTTGAACTTGAATTTGGTTTGGAAGAAGGAACATGTGGAGCAGAAACAGCCCAGCTGCCTTTTGTGAGTGAACAGGACCCGGAGTGAGGAGCTGGGGATGGGCGGGAGGTGCGCTGACCTGTACTCCAGCCCGAGGCTGTGATGTCTCCGGTCTTCTGTCTTGTTTGTGTGCTTGTGTGACTCCTGAGCCAAGACTGCCTGGCTGTGTGTCAGCGCTGACCCCACGCTTCTCTCCTACCATCTGCCACCCAGCAGTTTCGCTGCTGACGTTACTCTTACACACTTGGGCTTTTTGCAGTTCCAAGGTTCAATCTCAGTCCCGCTGCTGAGGCTGCCAGCTAAGGCGCGCTCGCCGAGTCTGAGTCCAAAGGCATTGGGGATGATGTGTAACACCGCTCTCCATTTTAGGATTCTGTGTCTTTAAGATGCTGCTAACTCACAGGCTAAATGCTTTATTTCCTAACTTCTGGGATCTGCATAAGGAAGGCTTTCTGTTACAACAGTAATGATGGTGATAGACCCTGTGCTAAGCCCTTTACCCACATTCTTCAACTTAAATTCCTTTAATAACCCTGTGAGGCGGATGTGATAATCTCCATTTTATGGTTGAGTAACCTGAGGCTTGGAGAGATTCAGTCACGTGCTGGCATTCAGCATGCACTGTCCATCTGGAGTCTTCTTATGTGGCAGCTTTGATCACAGCATTGGACTGTCCATTCACAAGTGAGCCAGACACAATTCTAATGATGGCTCATCTCTGTTCAGATTAAGTGAGAAAAAGGAGTTGAACAATTTTAGTCAATTTTTAATAATAAAGAAAATGCAGAAGGCCCTAACGAGATTTAAAATAATGCTGTTTGTTGAGCAGACCATTGGTATGGGCTGAACAGTGCCCCCTCCCCCCCCAATTTAGATGGTGTTGTAGTCCCAACACTCAGTACCTCAGAAAGTAACTGTATTTGGAAATAAGGACTTTAAAGAGTGATGGATAGAGGCTTGACTTAGGTTGGCAAACACACACTACAGTGTACAGATATTGTGTTGTAGAATTGTGCACCTGAAACCTATATAATGTTGTTAAACAATGTCATCCCAATAAATTCAATAACAGGGAAAAATGAAGTAATTAAGTTCAGGTTTTTAGGGTGGGTCCTAATCAAATATGACTGATGTCCTTAAAAGAATAGAAAATTTTGGCCCTGGCTGGTTGGCTCAGTGGTAGAGTGTTGGCCCAGCATGTAAAAGTCCTGGGTTCGAGTCCCGGTTAGGGCACACAGGAGAAGCACCCATCTTCTTCTCCACCCTTCCCCCTCTCCTTTCTCTCTATCTCTCTCTTACTCTCCCTCAGCCAAGGCTCCATTGGAGCAAAGTTGGCCCAGGTGCCAAGGATGGCTCCAAGGCCTCCGCTTCAGGTGGTAGAATGGCTCCGGCCACAATGGAGCAAGTCCCAGCTGGGCAGAGCATCACCCCCTGGTGGGCATGCTGGGTGGATCCTGGTAGGGCACATACTGAAGTCTGTCTGACTGCCTCCTTGCTTCTAACTTTGGAAGAATACAGAAAAAAAAAGAATAGGAAATTTAGACATTGATGTGTGTGCACAGGAGAAATACCATATGAAGACACAATGAGAAGGAGACCATCGGCAAGCCTAGGAGAAAGACCTCAGAGTGAAACCAACCAAGCTCACACCTTGATCTGGGACATCTAGCCTCCAGGGCCAGGGCTGCAAGGACATAACTTCTGTTGTTTAAACCACCAGTGGTACTTTGTCAAGGCAGTCCTAGAAAACTTATACACATCCCAATTTTCATTTACTGCTTCCTTCTTGCAGTGGGAGAGTCATCATAAAGTTGCTTCTTGGTAATGGGTGAATCTGCTTGTCTCTCATAGTTAATACTCTCACTATAATTTTCTAGTGCATTTTGAGAGATTTTGGTCTCTTTTATGTTGATGTACTTTAAGAAAAGTGGAACAATTTTGGTAGTTTTGGTATTATCTGTGATAATAAGGCATCTTAAGAAGCAACGATCCCCAAATTTACCATAAGTATCAATTGCCACTGTGACATGCAATATGATGTAGGTGAACATTGCTTCTTATTGTCCTAGAGGCCCAGTAGTAGTCTATGGTTTCCTGTGCTGACAAGGATGAGTTGTTGTGGAGTTTTCCCTCCTTAAGACATCCTTTCATCTCTAGTTCTAAACATCTTGATTCTTTAGCGTCGGGTAGCTCTCCTTTTTGCCATATTTTCATTGATCAAATGCGTACCTATCAGGTCTCCCTTGGGCATTTCTGGTTGAAGAGTTCAGCCTGTCCTGAATGCTTTGGATGTTGTCATTATCATTGGCTTTTAATGACCCATCTTTGTGATGGCAGATCAGGTCTAGAAACTCTTGAAAAATTTTGTTATAAATTAAGGATTGCCTGAGTAGGTTCTAGTTTTTTTTGTTTTTTTTTTTTAGGATGGTATATCTGACTCACTTTCAAAGTGGTTTGAGAATGACCTTCATAATAATAAAACATAATTATATGTAATCATATAATTATAAAACATAATAATGGCAGAAGCAATGACAATGAAATCACAATGAAACCATTGGTATTTACATATTTAGTCCTGATATCCACAGGTGGATGAGACCTAGAACAACTCTTAGGGGTGAAAGGCAGTGGATTTTTGCCTCTGCATGCAGTAAGTGACTTCCTTACCCTCATGCACTCTTGTCTGCTGATAATAGTTATTTTGGATGAATGGGACCCAGGGAGATTAAACATAGGCTGAGGAAATCAGGAGGGCCAAGGGAGCTGGATTTAGATTTTCTAAGTTTCAAGAGACGAGAAGACTGATTGCCCAGAAAGGGGGAGTTATAACCTCTAGAACCCAGGAGGAAAAAAAAAATACATATGACATTTAAGAATTTCTAGCAAAATCAAAGATACCTAATTGTCAATGGGATCTGATTGTACTGTTTATTTAATTTAGGATATTGTTGGTCAAATAAGTTTGTAAATATGATATATATGTTTGCTCGCTTATCGTTTGCATTGGGTGTGGGGGACCAGCTGTAAACTGGCAAAGTCATTATAGCCTAAGGCTTAGTTTTAAAAGTAAGCTTTTCCCCACACCCTTGACTGTTGCTTGATGTAGGGTGGTGCACTCTCATGAGGAATCCCATTATGCCTCAGATAAGTGATTTTGTATCAGAGACTTCCTTGTTTATATATTGGATTAAAGGTTTTGATTTCTACACTATAAAATGGGGCAGAACGGGAGCTTGCTCTCTCTCGTTCCTGAGATTAGCATTAAAGAGGAGAGCAGAGAAAGACCATGTGGAGGAGGCCAGGGAAAACAGCCAAGATGGTGGAGTGCTGAGGGAGAAGCCAGTTTGTGCAGAGTTTGTGCAGAGAGAAGGAGATGGGGAACAGAGGTGAATAAGGCTGGTGAGCTAGAAACTAGAAACCTTTGATTCTAGGAAACTCAGATAAGTCAGTGGCTTTGGGAGCCCTGAATAGAAAAGGAAGTGTTTTCCCACTGTGTGTATTTCTTTCCCACCGGGTGCAAGCTAGGATTAAAGCTAATGGCCCACCAGTTCTCAGCTCCGTTGTTTCATGACCGTCTGTCCGAATCCTATGCGAACTTGCATGGGCCAGGCGGCTGTAATGGTGGCTGTGGCTACTGGTTTTACAGATATAAAAGACACATCTAGTGAATTAAAAGACTATTTCTTGGCTGATGAATTAAAAGAGATCCTTTGCAGGTGTCCAGCCCAAGGCAGAATATAGGCAAATATAACCTGAACTTGATTCAAAAGTCTTGGTTTTTTGACGACAAAATAATGTATAACAATTGCACTAGAAGTTAATCATGGCAAAAAATTGAAAAGCACAAAGGATTCGGTGTTACTAGACATCTGAAATGAGGTAATTATAGTAGTTATGAATCTAGATATTATTTTTCTGACAGTTAAGTGAGAAAGGCCACATACTGGAGTATATAGTTCCCATTATCTGATAAAAGAAGTTTATCTGTCTGTCTAGAGATATAAATGTTTTCCTGTCCAGAAGAAATTTCTCTCTTCAGTATCATGTAGCAGGTCATTTGGTAGCATAATGGTTAATGTCTGCAACCATGGTTTTGTGAATGACCAGAAATGTTACTTAAATGGACTTCTCATATTAACCTTCTGTGAAAGCCAAATGCATAAAGTTTTTTCTAACCTCAGTGGATTGATCAATAGATTTCAATTTATTGAAGCATTTTATGAACGATCCCAAGCACTTTTTATTTCAGAAATGTTTATTGAGTGTCTGCTAAGTGCGACACTCTTGAAGCTGCCAGAAAAGTTCTTCCCCTCATTGTGCTTACAGAACAATGGAGCAGAAAGGTGGGTCTACAGAGTGAGAAGGGTGTGGTGGGCTTTTATCCCTCCTGGGATGGTGGGAGTGGATAGGGCGCTAAGTGTTTATGGAGCTAAGCTCAGACTTAAAGGTTTAAGACTTGGCCAATGTTTGAGGGTTAGGGATGAAGAGGGCCTGAAGGTAAGCAAGAGAGGTGAGGGCTGGCATGAGAAGACATGCAGGCTTGGAGAACTGAACAGAAGAACTACACAGTGAGGAAGTGATGGAGCTGGGATGAGGACTTGGATTGCTCACGGTTAAAGCCTTGGGGAATTGAGACGTTTTTCAGTGATGAAGTAATTCTGTTGAAGTTATGTTGAAAAAGCTCTATAAAAATGAACCTTAGAGAAAAAAAATGATATCATTTGCTTTGTTTGTATTCTGCTAAACTTTCACTATTCCTTGCATAAATTTAGTCTCAAACAATAATTTATTAAATTCTGCTGCCAATAGGAACTGTGTTATTTCTAGAACCATTTTTTTGGTGATTCATAGACTAGTCTCATTATGCAGAGTCATTTCCCCTGCTTTTAAAAAATTAATTATAATAGAATTCTAACTATGGTTTACTACAATGTAGCTATAAAAGTTCTCTTTAAGTGATTAGTTCTAATTTATCTTCTGTGATATCCATGTGCTTTAGTATTTCGATTGCGCTTAAAAACAAATTAATCTATATACGCTTTTTTATAAGACCATTTCTGCAAACAGTTTCAATTCCTCATTTCAATTAAAATAGTTTTAACATTAAATTATATTTATCTTTCTTACAGGAATATTTTTCAAGAGGCTGAAAATCTGTAACACATTGTAGGATGTACATTTTATTTCTTCCTCCTTTATTTTTTTTGGCCAAATCTCTTTACGCATTCAGTAAATAACAGACTGAACTATGGGACAAGAAGGATCTTACAGCATAAGGACAAGACTGTGAAGACTGTGTCTCATAAATCCCTAGAATTTCATGGAGACTTGACTGTATCCAAGGCTCTTTCTCATTACTGTTACAATTTATTCATTAAGTGCTGACCGACCTGGTACTTGACCCTAAGGAGATGCTTTGCTTTTTTTATGTGACAACTAGCACTTGCCCATCCTTCCTCCCTCCATCCTCTACCAAGCATCCCCAAACTACAGTCTGAGCTGCATGTGGTCCCCTGAGGCCATTTATCCAGCCCCCTCTGCACTTCCGGAAGAGGCACCTCTTTCATTGGTGGTCAGTGAGAGGAGCACTGTATGTGGCGGCCCTCCAACGGTCTGAGGGACAGTGAACTGGCCCCCTGTGTAAAAAGTTTGGGGACCCCTGCTCTACACTATGCTGAATTGTGGGGAAACAGAAGAAAATGAGGCATAGTCTCCTTAACAAGCCCAGAATTTAGGGTGAGATCTGGGAGAACTACACAGAGAAGGGGATGGTTGAGCTGAATTCTCAAGGATGGGTAATTCAAGGATTAATTACTTTTAGTACCTTCAGATGGGGTGGGGAGCAATAGTTCTTGAGCACTCATTTATTTTTACTGATGAGTCAATATCTCATATAGAGCACTCACTGGATATAAATGAATGATGGGTTGTTGATACAGGGTAGTTATTTTGCACTGGTTTTCTCACTGGTATCTAATAGCTAGGAGTAGTTTTATGAGCTGGAAAAATGAAGTACTGATTTTACTGAGGTTAAAAAATGTGTAAGTGCCCTTTTTCCTTTGGAAGGTTTAGTTAATTCTATTTCTATGAAATCATTACTGTACTCATGACTGAGTAAACATTGAATGAGAGCGGTACCTTTGGAAGTCAATAATACCTTTCCATCCAGCTTTGAATGCCTTGGTTCTTTTTGTGCTTTTGATTTGGTGAACTACAAAAATTGAGCAGCAAGACATTATTAGATATTCTTTTTCATAAAGGCAGTTTGAGGCGAGATTAAGTCTGTGGATTCAAGGCAGCAAAATGTTCTTGTCCCTGGCACCACCAATCAAACACCCATACTACATTTTCCTCGTTTTAGTTTCATAGCTTTCCTCCAAATAGGATGTTTGGAGATACTTTCTGCAATTAAAATATTACATGAATTGCTTGAAAAATTATTATTATTTTTTATATAAGGAAGTTCTTCTTTCTTCCTTATGGTCTGGTATAATGACTTGCTTAATGCCTGATGAGATGCCAACGCCAGTGTAGAGTATCTCATAGCACTGTACCCGCTGTCCTGTGGCAAAGCTATGTCAAAGGCCAAAAGAAAACCAGTCCTTTTGGCTCTCTTTCTTTGAAAGCCAGTTACCTGTAAGTAGTAATTAAATTACATGGCTCTCAAAGTACAAAACCCCATAAATTCTTAGGTATTATTCAGCACATGTGTAGCACAGGTCTGTGGGTGGTTATCCAGGGTAATTGATGATATCTCTACCTTCATGGAAAATGGCCTTTGTGGCTAGGACTTATCCTTGCCACAGCACTGGCTGACACAGACTGGAATCAAGGCTGAATGTTTTTCTTAGTGCAGTCTGACTAACAAACGGTGCTGTAGCAATGTTTTTCATAAAGCAGTGTAGATGTCCCTGTCCTCTCCTTTATGTGAAATCCAGGGGGTTCATCTTTGTTCTATTGTTGGCATGAACAGAAGTCCAAGAACCTGAGAGGGTAGGTTTGAGCTAGATCTGTTGTCAGCTGCCTGTGCCTCCACCTGTGAGGGCAGTCTGTGATTAGGTGGGGGATACATTCCTGCCACACTTTTCCTCCCCCCATGAACCCCTCTGTCATCTTCCACTTTTGATTTAGGGCTTTGAATTTTCAACCTCACACTCAGAGGTGAATTTAATGGTGGGCGCACCGAGCGCGTGCCCTGGGCCCCAACTTCTGAAGGGCCCCGCAAAACCCCAACTTTACACTATTTTCTCATGACACCAAGTTTAGTTTCATATGTGCAGTTTTAACATTAATAGTAATAATATATTTTACTTACTTAAAAATATGGTTAACATGCATTTTTATTTTCCCTGTGTCTCTTTTTTTTTTAAAGGGGCCCAATATTTTCTTATGTGCCCAGAGCCACAACCGACCTTAATCTGCCTCTGCTCATACTTAAAAAAAGAGGGATGTTTTCTTACTAGTTGAAGAAAGCATGATCCAGATTATCTCTAAGAGTTGGATGAGATCACAGAGTATTTCTTACTCTGGTGCTTTTCTGAGTTTCAAGTCAAGTTACAAATTTCCTTTGTAAAGCTCTTGTTTCTTGTATTAAAGGAGGCTGAGTTAGGTGAGATTCCTTCCTCTTTTGACTTGGCTCAAATGCGTAACTTTTGAATCTACACTTTGAATTTGGAGAAGTTTATAAAGGTTGCTGATTTGATTAAAAGAGCTTTAATTTTGACACCTGAATGCAGACTACTACATGTATGTTTGTGTGTTTGATTCCCGCCTCCAAGAACAACTTGCAGTTCCTTTTGTGAGCTTCCTTTGAATCAGGAGAGGTTGTGATTAGATAAATCCTAAACGTCATGCAGTGCAACTTCCTAGCTGACTCTTAAATCTCTTCTTATCGCCATTGAGTGGTTTTCTATGTATTGCAGAGCACCCCAGGCCTGAGGTAGCTCATTCTTAGACTGTGCCGACTTCTCACGTCCTTTTTTTTTCTACCTTTCTGTAATTCCTAGTCTGAGTTTTATACTTAAAAGTCACTCACTTATGGAGACTAAATATTAGTCTACTTCATTCAATTATTAGCACTTCCTGTTCTGAGATTGCTATTGTTCTCCCCTCCTCTTAAATAGCCAAGATTCTGCTCACAAGTGTTCACCAGAGTACAAAATAAGAATATAGATTATTTTTCAAATAGAAAAGACTGGAAAGTTATAATAAGAATTTTTCTAATACTTGAAAAACCCTATTTTTTAAGCATGTAAGAAGTTATTTATAGTTTTCTGGTGCCAATGTTGAGTAATATTAAACAGGAGGAGCTTCTTGCAGTCTAAAAAATGGTATTTTGAAGTCTGTAAGAACTTTCTGCAGGCCAAAGCAATCTCAGGTTGAATTCTGCCAGACTTGTCTCGTTGTGTTTTATAGATGAGCTTGTATAGTCTTATCCTATCCATCATATTGGATGAACTTAGTACAGTCTATTAAGAGAACAGTTAATAACAACTAATTAACTACCCATTAATAAATATAAAATTGCATTGAAATAAAAAATGTTTTCAGCATTCTGGCTAGAATTGAAATGCAGTAACTTAAATATGTATCTCATGTCTTCTTTGGAGGAAATATTAGGCTACTTAAAAAATGAAATTTGATGCCAAAAGATTAATCTGTATCTGGTCTGATTATTTTGAGAATAATAATATCAAAACCACAATGACTTCCCTTAGTTTGGAGAATGATGGTGATGTGAAGAAAAATAACCTAAAATCTATTAGTATGAAATACCATACCTTTGTATTTATTATATTTGTTGTTATTAACACATTCACCATGTAAATTTGATTGAAAAATTCTCTTTTTTGCATACACACAGCAGGCACCCGTTGTATAAGGGTGTACCCTTTAAGAAGGCCAAGTATTTGGCCATTGTCTTTGTTCTGAACAGGTCGCCTGATGAATTTATGTAAAAAACAATTCATGAATGGCTAGTTATTTTCTCCAGTGTTACCTGTGAGCCAGCAGAAACACTTACTTTGTGTGACAATGTAAAATTTTTCATTTTTAGAAAAGGCATGTATTTTTTTCCATAATATGCTATTTAGTGAATTTTAACTATGTAAAACAAATATTAGTGGTAAAAATCAGTATTTTTCCTTGACTTTGAAGAAGGGTAGGAAAGAAGTCAAGCACCCGTAAATAGTATGCCATGTTTTGGTGACTATGACTGATATCCCTTTAATTTTCACATGAACCTCAGGAGGTTGCTGTGACATAAACAGCCAGGCCATTAATCATCTTTCTCATCCAGGGCACACTGTCTCCCTGGTCTGGGCAAGGCCCCGCTATTGTGTTAGGTTTTCATTCTTGTCATCTCCAGTCCCCTTCTTATTCTCCCCACCCTTGTCCTATTGAGGCAACCATCCCAAAGTGTCTTACATGACCTTTCATAAATTAATATAATATAAATTGATATAATATAAATTGATATAATATAAATTGATATAATATAAATTAATATAATATAATATAATATAATATAATATAATATAATATAATATAATATAATATAGAGTTTGGGGGCATGTAATTTTATCTTATGTAAATAGTGTTTTGCTACATGTCTCTATTCAAAACAGCATTTAGATCTGTGCCTTTAACTGTGTACATCTAGTCCATTCTATCTAACGGTGGAGAGGACCCTGTGGAATGTGTCTAGCACTCCTGTATTTTCCCCTGGAGGAGAAGTCCGGGTTTTTTTTTTTTTGGCTCTCTACAGCCCACAATCCATATTGTAATGGACCTGTGGTTCCATGGCTGATGAATTTCTGTAAGAATGTTTCTGGTGCAAATAACCCAGAGCAGCATCCAGGGCACAAGGCAGAGAGGTTCATGGAGTCTGTGAAATCACTATTTTAAAGGCAGGCCATCTCTTACACGTGGCTTGTTCGTGGTTACTAAATATTGATTTGCATAAAATGCTAATAATTTTGGTTATTTTTTTTTCTGGCTGTAACATTAAAAAATAACTAACTAGTAAGAGCTGGGCTGCGAGGAGGGGTGTACACTTAATTTGATGGAGAAGGGCAGCCCTGTGCAAAGCCTGCCCTAGTCTACTCTTGAGCAGGCACAAGACTCAGCAGAGTGTTCAGGTTCCATTCATTGGTGGGATAGACCAAGTGACTTTTTTCCTCCAGGCATAGTTATTCTCTCTATGTCGGGAAGCTAATTGCTTATTTTTACTGGATAATGATTTCAGAAATATAAGATTAAACCTTATGAAGTGAAGCAGTATAAATTAGTTCCCTTGGGATTGCATTAATTTGGTCAAGCTGCTGTGATCCGCAGGGAGATGGAGTTTTACTCTTCCAGTGCACTGTGCTGTCTGATGTTGTCATGGTGCTAATTTGAAAAGTTAGCGTAATTGAAAAAGGGAAGCATGTTCACTTGGCAGAATGGTATTTATATTTATTTAAAGCGAAGGGTTATACCATATGCCAAGAGAGAGACTTGTACGCGTGGGATAAGAAGAAAAGATTTCTGCGGATGATTTCTTATAGTGGATGAGATAAAAAGCCATTATCTGAATGTTGCTTGAGAGAAGAGAAAGGTGAGAAAAAAAAGAGAGATGAAGGAATACATGAACGATCAGCACTGAGACCTGTGCCTGACAGTAGGTAGAGGGGTATCATTATTTGTGTAGTGAATGGATTAATCCTGTGGTGTGGTAGAAAATAGGATTTAGGTGTAGAGCATTCTGATTCTGCCACTTGGGGGAGGTCATGGAGCTACTCTGAGCCTCAGTTTATTAAACTGTAAACTGAGACTGATGGGAGTCCTAACCGAGGCACAGTATGTGAAGGAGACTGGCATGTACCAATAGACACTCAACAAGTATTTAGTTCCCTCAGTGAAGTGCACTTTCTATTTCCTGCCTATTAATAATCTTTTGCAAATATCCTGTCATAAGTTGATTCTGGCCTTGGCCTTTTTTTTTGGTGAGGGTAAGGGTTTCTAAGTAGTCTCTTATTTTCTATTTATGGAAGCACTTGATTGAAAACTATAGTAAGGTTCTATTTAAAAACCACTCAAAATTATCACAGCTTCACCCACACATTTATGTTTGCTGAAACTATGTAAATTTTGACCTGTTTTTTCCCCATCACCTAAAACCTATATTGAACTATTTTTAAAGTTCTCATATTGTGAATGTTCATTTATATAAGGGTGCAAGGAATGGATTGTTCTATTTTAAGTGGGTCTTCCAGATAGCTAAAGTGTATTCCTTCAAAGAGTAATTTAAAAGAGTCATTTTTGAAATAATCCTCATAAAATGGGTTAAATGTTTTCCTGTTTCTTTGATAGAATATATTATATCTAATTTAACTTTTTGGGGGATGTGAGGGCTATCTGGCTGCGACATCTGTCACCCCATTGATCGCCAGGGTTGATTCGGCTGATCTGGCCAGCTAGGCGGGTGTCCCCTTCCTCCCTCACCGCTCCATGTGTGTCCTTCCTGAAGCTGCATGTTCATTCGGGGAGGACGACCTTCCCCAATAGAGGAGAAGACTGTTCTTTGGTCAAGGGTATACGACTAGCTGGGTCCTCCTGCTAGAACCTCCAAACAAGCTCTCAATAAATATGCAAGGTTATTGTTTTGCTTGGTTCACCAGCTATATAGTAAATATATCTTGCTGTGGGCTATAACTTTTGCTGTCAGTGAACCTGTCCTTCTAGCCCAGCTTTTACTAATGCTTTATAATGTTGCAGCCAGAAAAAGAAATAACCAAAATTATTAATATTTTACACAAGTTAAGATTTAGTAGTCTTGACCAAAGATGTGAGATCTTTTCTAGCCAAGTGTAAGAGACATCTTGTCTTTAAAATAGTGATTTCACAGACTCCATGAGCTGTTTTGCTTTGTGTTCTTGATGCTGGTTATGTTCTTGGTGGTTAAGAGACTTAAGAATCTAAGGCCTGGGGAAAGAAAAGAGGTATTATTTTACTTCACAACAAAATAACTTTAGAAAGGTAGCTATCAATTTGCTATATACTTTGTAATTTGTATAGTCTTTGAGCTTGCACCAAATTCCACCACTGACAGATGAAGACCCTAAAATTCAGTAATAGACTCCTTTGCCCAAGGTGACCTGGTTTACATTGAGTCTTGAATCCTAGAATTTAGAACTTCTAGCCCATGACTGCTGTCATTCTCCTTCCCTAGTATGGAGTGTATTGGCTGTCAGGCTTTTATGTTTATGACTACAGATTATGTACATGGATTTATTAAACCATACACATTGTATCTCAATATTTCAAATTATTTAAATAGTAAAGATTAAGTAAAAAGAAGAAAGAGTATATCAGAAATTTAATGAATATTCTGGGACTGAGAATGTAGGTTTTCAAGTATTAAATACCAACCTTGATTCCTGTAGGTTTCCTTCTCAGATGTTGGTAGAGCCAAGTGGTTTACAGAACACGAAGGGACTATCAAACCTTTCAGTTATTAAACTTGCAAGTGGTTTATATTTGCCAACTAAGGGGCTTCTAACAATGATGGCTTAGAACTGGTTTTCACTTTCAGAAGTATCAAACACAGGATACAAATTCTGACTCAGATGAAGGTAGTGGGACTTGGAATCCATGCAAAAATGACAGTCATAGACTTACCGATCATTTCAGGTGTGTGCTGTGGTTCAAAGTGCCTGGTGTGAACTGACTCACTGAGTCCTCACAACAGCCCCTGTACATTGGTGCCCACTCTTTAGAGATGATGTAAGTAGACACAGAGAAGTCAGATCTCACGTTAAGATCACTCATCTGGGTAGAGGTTGTCCTGGGATTTAATCAGCATTCTGGCTCTAGCACTCTGTTGCCTCCCTTAAAGAGGCAGGCTCATCCAGCTGTGAATGTGAAGGGAATTCAGACATCACTCAGCTTCTAACTCTCTCTGAGAGAGAGTTTCGTGTCTTGTGGGGCAACTCAGATTCACATGGATTCATGGGGAAGTCTGGCCTCAAGTTAGTCTATGTTGACATTTTATAAAATGGATCGTCACATTAAGAAGGGTTAGATTTAATACTCAGAGTTCTCTTACAATACAGTATCGTGTCTTTCCCCTAAATTATTGATAATACACGCCTCGCAGGCTTCCAGGATCCTTGGAATTTCTTGCCAAGACTCTGGACAAGCCATGCATTCCGTTTTACCACTACAGTCTCTGCAGACAAAAGGCAGTCTCTATCTAGATGGCTATTCTTTGTCATATTTAAGCAAGTATTATGGGAATAAAGGGCTTATGGGAGGGGCTTAGGTACCACGTGCTGACCCTGAGAGAGGGAATAAAGAGGGAGCAGGGTAGGGACACAAACAGCAGTAACTTCAGCTGAAGAGTGAAATGTGATGGTCTTAAGTCTGTTCCCAAGGTTCACCAAGTGGTTGGTGTTTATGCTAGGTAGAGGATAACCTCCACTTAGGGTCTCTCCCCAGGGCTACCCAGCTCCTAACCATGCAAGTTATCACGCACCTAAATATTCCTACGTTCCCACCCTCTGGCCTTTGCTCTTTCACACCTTTCCTGAGTTACAGCTTGAAATCTTTATTTTCATGTTGAAATAAACAAGCCACCTTCCTTTGAATTTTATCTTCTAGTGTTGCAGGCCTAGTCTTTTTTTTGGTGGATGTTTGCTCTCTGAAAGATAAAGACTCCCACGCTTTATTTCAATGGGGAATAATTATTTTTCACTGCTCTGTTGCTGACTAACCCATATCTAATTTCTTAAAAGGTGTGTAGTATGTCCCACAGTTTTGTGTAAGTGGAATGAGAACATTTTATTTTTCAGTGAATCATACTTGTATTTTGACACTGAACAGGAGGCATTTGTTAAAATTAATGATGGTCTAAACCTAGAAGTATAAGTGAAAGAGGATGGCATGGCTAATTTTTTTTTTTAATTGTAAGAAGATGTTCAGAGGCTCTGAAGAATATTATGGGATGGTATATTACTTGCAATAAGAGGAAATTCACATCTATTTAAGGACTCTCTCTTTTTTTTTTTTTTTTTTTCTTTTTTTTTTTTTTTTTTTTTTGTATTTTTCTGAAGCTGGAAACAGGGAGAGACAGTCAGACAGACTCCCGCATGCGCCCAACCGGGATCCACCCGGCACGCCCACCGTGGGGCGAGGCTCTGCCCACCAGGGGGCAATGCTCTGCCCATCCTGGGCGTCGCCATGTTGCGACCAGAGCCACTCTAGCGCCTGAGGCAGAGGCCACAGAGCCATCCCCAGCGCCCGGGCCATGTTTGCTCCAATGGAGCCTTGGCTGCGGGAGGGGAAGAGAGAGACAGAGAGGAAAGTGCGGCGGAGGGGTGGAGAAGCAAATGTGCGCTTCTCCTGTGTGCCCTGGCCGGGAATCGAACCCGGGTCCTCCGCACGCTAGGCCGACGCTCTACCGCTGAGCCAACCGGCCAGGGCAAGGACTCTCTCTTTTCACTGTTGACATAGTTAGAAATAATAGCAGGGCTTTCGTTTACTTTTTTTTTTCTACCAAGAAGAAAGTATATTTAAAGGTTTGACACGTTGATGAAGCCATGGCATTCTAGATGACAAGCTACAGTCAGATCCTTGCCTAATAGGATTTACTGGATGGAGTTTTCCAGTGGACTCACTGGAAAGTTTACTGTTCTTAATCAGTTTTGCATGAATGTTCAGTGTCATGTAATTTCAAGTCATAGTTTTATGCTTGCATTTGGTATCGCTGATACAGAAAATGCAAACATGCTTTTTAGTGTGTAAGTGTCTTTAAGCTTTGCAGGAGTGCCATTTTTTCTTTTTTGTGACAGATTTTATTGCAGCCCATATATATATATTTATAAGTTGGGAACAGACAGATCTGTAGGGTGGTGATCAGTGTACAGCCTGCTTGGGTTTTTTTCACTTCTGGGTCTGTTTTCCGGTAGAGATAAGGGTGAGAAGGAAATTGGCAAGAAGAGACATGATGGGAGAGTTCCTCCTTTTTTTTAATTGCCTAGTTCATTTAAAATTACTTTCCCAACAGTATTTAGAAAAGTAGAGGTCTTAATATGAAACCCTCTGCTTTTCAGATATCACTTCATTAAAGTAGATGTTAGTATGCAGTGAGCACCTACCTAGTACCATGTGCTGGCATTTTGTATTTGAGTGATAAAGACCTTGTCTTGTTTTTGAGAAGTCAGCAGCAACATAAGACCTGTAACAAAAGTACCTCCATAGCTATGGATAATTCTCTCAACTTTTCTCCCTGAGGTCACTGGCAGAGATTGGTCTTATTGATTTCCATCCAAAAACAGGATTTCATTAAACTGGCAGCTTGCCATGATGAAATAATGGATCTCCCAAGTTACTTCAGCCTCAGTACTGAAGTTACAGACTGCTTGTGCCTGGACCATCATGTGAAAAGCAGCTAACGGTGGATGTTTAGTTTCCTTTTCATTGTCAGAGATCTTTTAAATTCTGACACAGAAGAGTTAATTTTAAAGCAGTTTTTATGAAAGAAATACTTGTCTTTATAAAAATGATAGTGTTCATTATAAAATTCAATGTCTATACAAAAAAATGCAAAAAAGTTAAAAATTACAATTCAGAAGTATCCATTACCATTATATGTAAAATTAATTCAGAGAACTCTGTGCATACAGATGGAAGGTGTGATAGATGGTTTACAAAAATAGGATTCTTTCTATAATCCTATTTTAGATATAAATGATTAAATTTAACAAAAGAAAGAAACAAGGGAAATGAAAGGAATTGATGGAGGTCAGGTGAATATTTCTTCATAACAAGAGATGTTACTTGCTAAAAAAAAGTCCTAATGAAGTTGTGAAGAACATTGTTTGGAATCATTAACTAGATTGCATATATAAGTGAAGAAAAATTAACATGCATATATTTCTTCCACTTTTTTTCTCACCTGTGTTATAATATTCTTTTTATGCTGTCAGGGTTTGTAACAGTCTCATTTTATTCAGTAAACACAATTCCTACCATGAGCATGTTCTTTTTTTTTTTTTTAAGATTTTTTTTTAAGATCCACTGCACCACCACAGGTCAGGCGGTATTAGTTCTTTACCTAAGGGATTTAGCGCCCACCATCAGTCTTTTTACCATTCTTCCTGGATTATTTGTATTTTGCTTGACTGGAATTAATGGAAAAGTATATTGTTCAAGATAAACTTTAGGGTATTTTATTTCAAGAGTTCTTGAATGCTTGAACTTGAAGAATATATACTTAGCTGAGGATATGAAATTTTTGAATCATACTTTGCCCAGGACTTTATGGGATTGGCTCTACTGTCTCTGGGCTTTGAAAATTGCTCTGAGTGAGTCTGAGGCAATCTAGTTTTCCCTTTTTTTTTTTTTTTTTTTTCAGAGACAGAGTCAGAGAGAGGGATAGACCAGGGGCAGACAGACAGGAACGGAAAGATGAGAAGCATCAATTATTAGTTTTTCATTGTGCATTGTGACACCTTAGTTTTTCATTGATTACTTTCTCATATGTGCCTTGACTGCGAGCCTTCAGCAGACCAAGTAACCCCTTGCTCGAGCCAGCAACCTTGGGTCCAAGTTGGTGAGTTTTGCTCAAACCAGATGAGCCTGTGCTCAAGCTGGCGACCTCAGGGTCTCGAACCTGGGTCCTCTGCATCTCAGTCCGACGCTCTATTCACTGCGCCACCACGTGGTCAGGTTAGTTTTCCCTCTTTAGAGAGTTTTCTTTCTTCTGCTTTACATGATTATACGATTTTTCCTTATCAGTAACTTCCCCCCGATTAATAACACTATTTAGTGTTAATGGTGCTTTACAAAATTTCTCAGGAATATGGTTTGCTTCTTTGAGCTACAAATTCAATTCTTTCTTATTTGTTTCCTTCCTTCCTTCCTTCCTTCCTTCCTTCCTTCCTTCCTTCCTTCCTTCCTTCCTTCCTTCCTCCCTTCCTTCCTTATTGACTTGAGTCAGAGAGCCAGGGGGAGACAGAGACAGAGACAGGAACATCAACCTGCTCCTGTGTGTGCCCTGACGGGGGATCGAACCGGCAACCTCTATGCTTCAGGATGATGCTCTTAACCAACTGAGCTATCCGGCCAGGGCTCAAGTCTTTCTTTCATTTTAGGAAATTTATGTCCTACTTTTGCCTATTGTTTTCCATATGTTTTATTCTGTTCTTCAGGAATTTCAACAATATAAGTGTATATGCTGTCTTCTGTATCCATCATCACTGTCATTTTTTTTTATTGATTCCTAACTGGTTTTTCTTATTCTGTTTTCAATTTGATATACGTGCTTGTAATGTCCATTTTGTCATTTTTTCCTCTGGTGCTTTGCTAGCTTCCTTTTCATCTTACTCTATTTTTTTTATGATGTTTCTCTGAGCTCTTTTTTAAAAAGAGGTCATTTCTATAAAATTTTTGAGACCAGAGAGAAGTATTTATCTGGTCATTTCCTTTTTTCTATGTGATGTGATATATATATGTATATCCTTCATCTCCCTGGCTTCTTTTCTTTCTCAGTATCTATGCTCAAGAGGCCTGCTCATTTCTTTTCAGTTATGGTGGCTCCGTGCATGGAGCAAGTTGTCTACTGAAGCCTTGTGGGGAGAAAAAGGCAGGGCGGCTGAGAGGGAGGGAGGCGCCAGGGCCCACCGCTTGTTTGGGTGTGCTGCTTGCATCCTTCCTCGCCAGTCAGTAACTCTCCTTTGGAGAGGCACATCTCTCAATGAGGTCATGAAGGGCTCCGTGGAAATTATTGCAGAGCCTCCTCTGAGCTTTCTGTGGTGAGCAGGTGTTCACGCTTTGACCTTCTTCCTTCATCTCCTTCACATCATCTCTGAAAGGTCCTCTGACTGGTTCAGATTCTGGCGAGATAGGTGTTGGTTCAGATTTCTCAGTGTTTAGTTTCCTAGTTTTTAGTAGCTTAAAATTAGGATAATTTCTTTTCATAGGAAATGTGTAGTGTTTTTTTTTTAATTTATTTTTTACAGAGACAGAGTGAGTCAGAGAGAGGGATAGACAGGGATGGACAGACAGGAACGGAGAGAGATGAGAAGCTTCAATCATTAGTTTTTCATTGCGCGTTGCAACACCTTAGTTGTTCATTGATTGCTTTCTCATATGTGCCCTGACCATGGGCCTTCATCAGACCGAGTAACCCCCTGCTGGAGCCAGCGACCTTGGGTTCAAGCTGGTGGGCTTTTCCTCAAACCAGATGAGCCCTCACTCAAGCTGGTGAGTTCGGGGTCTTGAACCCGGGTCCTCTGCATCCCAGTCTGACACTCTATCCACTGTGCCACCGCCTGGTCAGGCTGTAGTGTTTTTTTTAATAATCTATTTTTTATCCTCTTGTTGTTATTTATGAGGAATTTATAATCCATGTAAAGAATGTGAACATGGACAAAAAATAATGATAGTCAAAGATGGAAAATGAGAGACAGGGAAACATTTCCAGTCTTTGGAAATATTTGGACCATTATGAATTATTTCTCTTAGGTATGTTACAGTGGCAGTAGCCTTGGACTTATAGAAAAGATGGCTTGGTAATAATGAGGGTCTAGTAATTAAGCACTTCTACTGAGTTTACCAATACTAGGTAGAGATGTAGGATTTGGGGTATTCACATCATTCTTTCAGTGACACATGTGGTGAAATGGAAGCAACTCCAGAGTGAAGCAATGCCTAGAATCCAGAAAAAAGAGCTAGAGAGAACTAATATCCAACATGTTTGTTATCTGAGGTTATGGAATAAAAAAGTAAAATTACCTTCCTATTTTTTAAACAAATTGTTTAGTATTCTTTTAAAAGATAAACAAACTAAAGTTCTTTTCTAGTTAAGAATTATAAGAATGATTATAAGGCACAGAAAAAAGGAGAGAAGCTTAATTATGCTATTACCTAGTCCTTCCTGATTTCAGATTGCAGTTTAGGGTGGGTATTTAAATGATTAGTCATCTCCAAAATATCCTCTGATTTTATTATTAGTCATCCAAATAGACCATTACATGGCCTCAGGATCTTAAAAATTATATATAAAACTAGAGCAATTTATAACACTGACCTGATCCTCTGAGCATACACATGGAAACCTTACTAGAACAATTCTTTTCAAAATGATTGGAAGTTCTAAATATCTAGCATTGTCTGATGAAAACATAGGAACTCTGTAAAAGGTCTTACCGTGCTCGAGCCAGTGACCTCAGGGTTTCAAATCTAGGTCCTCAGCATCCCAGGCCCACACTCTATCCACTGTGCCACCACGTGGTCAGGCAAGGATTTCTTTAAGAAAATTAAATTTGAGTTTGTAGATTATTCCAGTGGAGGTATTCATAGAATGAAGTGTATCGCCTGCCATTTTGCTTTAGAGCTGTGACTCGCCCTGACAGCACTCTCGGGGAAGTTTAGTTAACCTCGCACGACCCACGTCTCTCCTGTTTTAATGTAACTCTACGGAAAAATCAATGCGTGGAAGGATTTTGTTTGTCTCACCCCTTTAATCTTTTGTTTCTTTAGCTCTTAGTTTGAGAGTTAAATATTTTGATAATAAAGTCACATATAGTTCTGATCCTGTCAGGTCTGTTACATTTCTGCACTTTTCTTTTTTATACTTTGGTATCTTCCAAGAACTTTTCCCTCTCTAAGCTTTACTCTTTTAATAGCAATGGACTCCCACATGAACAGTGCAGTCTAAAAATGGCCTAATAAGCCTGCTATTTTTAGAGAAGAAGACAGTCCTTTGCCTTTTGTTCTCTCGGTGCTTTCACTCGCCCACACATGCTTTCGCCTTCCCCTCTCTGGTCTTAGCGGTGTTAGCTCCTAGCTCCGTTCTAGATGCCTTGCCCTCCGTCTATTTATGGCTCAATTTGTCTCCACATTTTTAATGTCAGAGTTGTGCGGGGCTCTTCTGTTTCTGTTACTTAGAGATATTTTGGATTCCTTTCTTCTAATTTATTGAATTATGAAAGGTACATATAAAAGAATGGAAATATATTTTTACAGTTTATAGAAGAATGATAAAATGGGCATTCATATATCTCCACTGTTCAGGCTGAGAAACAGAACATCCTTACTATAGTCTTAGGAGCTCTCCATGTGTTATCCACAAACATATAAATATTTCTTATACCCCCAACCCCTCCCTGGTGACTTTTCATGCTAAAGCTTGTATAGGAAAGTTAAGATTTTTTTCAAGAGAAAGGGAAAAAGAAAAATAGTAATAAAAATAATAACAGAATTTTCAGAAGAAAATCAGGAAGATGTGGAAGCATGTTTATTCCTTGCATTCTATAGAAGAAAATTTTGTTTAGGATTGTAAGGAGAATTAACAGTCCTGAAAAAGGGTTCAGCGGTCTTCCTGTCTTACTAGAATTAGAATTAGGGTAAAATGAAAGGTTTAAACATATATAATGAAAATATTCAGTGCACTGTCACCCAACACATCCTAGTCTGATGTTATACAGAACAATTAGACATTTTCTATTTTGATCTGACATTTTTCTTTTATAATATATATTTTTAAATTATTTATTTATTTATTTTAGAGCTAGCGAGAGAGAGAAATGACTTATTGTTCACTTATTTATGCGTTCATTGGTTGATTCTTGTATATGCCCTGGCTGGGGATCGAACCCACAATGTTGGTGTATTGGAATATCACTCTAACCAACTAAGCTACCCAGCCAGGGCCTGGTGTACCATTTTGAGAGCACACAATTTCTCTTTGCCTCAGTGGCTCCTGGTCCTTGAGGATCTACACCAGCAACATTTCCATGTCTTACTCTCTGTTATAGGTAGTCCATTAAGAAATTACACACACCCTTCTTTCATAAAGTTGTAGGTAGGTGTTGAAATTATAATGAGGACCGCCCTTGGAGTAATCTTAATATCACAGCTCTCTCATCCTTCTTTCTTCTTTCAGCCATACATTCCTACTGTATGGCTGACTCCTTGGGATTAGGGTTGACTTCACAGATGCTTATCTGTAAGATAGAGACAGAAAACAGTCCGAATGTGAAGATTTTCTTCCCGCCTCTGCCATGTTGCATCTCAGGCCCCACCTTACTTACCTAGGGGCTCAGTTCTGCTAGAAGGACCCTCAGCTTCCTGTGTGTACCTCAGACTGGAATGTGATGTGCCATCTTGTCTCGTCTTTTGTTTCTTTTGAGTTTCCTGGATGGTTGACTCATCATCAACAAAACATATTAGAATGCCCCCTCTCTGTAGGCAACAATACCAGGAACAGTAGATATAACAGTACCTGCCCTTTCTGTGGATGGTAGTTTGGAGAATCTCATTTGCTTATCTGATGTTCACATGCTGGTATGATCTCTACCTTGCATATGCATTTCAACTCCTGATTATTCTCTTGACCTAGAGTTTTGACTCTACCAGACTACTAAGTTCTGGATTTTTCCCTGAATGTAGTCCACTCCATTTTCTACCCTTGTTTGCAAGTTACTAACCTTCATATGGCTTTCTTGTATATAAATTAATTCACAGATGTAGGATCATTTTCCTTCCAATCATCTCCAGTACTACCCACTAATGATCCTGGAACTTAACTGTTGATACTCGGTGAGTTGGTCACTATGGATTACATTGTTAGAATTTCTACCAGGGTTCTGAAAATGTCTGGTTTTAATATTAAACTAAAAATAGTTTCTCTGAAAGGACCTAAATAGAATAGTTTCTCTTTTTTTCTGTGTCAGTCTCTCTGGGATTTGGCTGCTGCTAGAATCTTATAAAAGTTTTGCTTTTGGTTCAAACATTGAAAGGCATTTTAATGGTGAATGGATAAGATTGTCTACATAGACATAAAATTTAAGACAATTTGATGAAAGTTGTCAGGCTGGAAGAAAAGCATTTTTAGAAATTGTCTTAAAATTCTGATTTATAATTTGTTGTTCTTTTTTTCTATCACCACTGATTTGGTTTTTATTACTGGTATTTTATATACATTAAAATAGAAGGTAGGTGATCGCTGATGACTTTTAAGATACATTTAGAAAATCAAGTGCAAATACTTAATAATCTGAGTAGCTTTTGAAAGATAAAAATTCAGTTGTTGTATTATACAAAATGTACAGGTTGTATAATTAGACTGGAATAGATTAAGTTGGTTACCTGTAATCACTGTTTTATACATGTTTTTCAAAGTGACATCAAATCTCATGAAATTTGCTTATCATAAGCTACTTGTTATTAGTGCTTATTTCTCTGTTATCCTTGGTTTTAGTATCTTTATGATAAAAATTGTTAGTATGACTTTAAGTCTTTGACTTACTTTTCATTATAATCGAGTAACGGTTTTGTAAGTGTGTTATCTGATTTTCAAGGCCCCACTTAAATAGGTTGGTACTAACACAAAGGTAGATTTAGCAGACCTTCATTGTTAGCTCTCAGATTAGTTTTAATGACACAGTTTTTTTTTTCATTATTATTTTAATGTGTACCATGAGTTTATTATTTTATTTTATTTTTTTTATTTATTTTTTTTCTGAAGCTGGAAACGGGGAGAAACAGTCAGACAGACTCCCGCATGCGCCCAACCGGGATCCACCCGGCACGCCCACCAGGGGCAATGCTCTGCCCCTCCGGGGCGTCGCTCTGCCGCGACCAGAGCCACTCTAGCGCCTGGGGGCAGAGGCCAAGGAGCCATCCCCAGTGCCCGGGCCATCTTTGCTCCAATGGAGCCTTGGCTGCGGGAGGGGAAGAGAGACAGAGAGGAAGGAGGGGGGGATGGAGAAGCAAATGGGCGCTTCTCCTATGTGCCCTGGCCAGGAATCGAACCCAGGTCCCTGCACGCCAGGCCGACGCTCTACTGCTGAGCCAACCGGCCAGGGCCAAGTGTATTATTTTAAACCTTAGAAATTGAGGTGGTTCATTTTTGGTTGAGGTATAGGGAGATAGATAGAACCAGAAAGAAAGGAGGAAGCAGCTCCTTACAGTATATGCAGACCATGATGGAACTGTTCTTTCAGCACCGCTCTGCAAGGGGTTGATCTGAAGTTCCAGTACGCTGGCTCAGTACGGGGGCAGTTGATTATTTGACAAAGTATGTATCAAATGGTTGAGATGTGTGCATGAACAGTCCCCAAGTTCCAGCTTAGCACAGGTGTATTTTTAGGGTAGGAGATGATGGCAGTCATACTCACATTCACAATTTTAGAGTTGGAAGTGTCTTTAGAGATTCTATAATTCAACATTCTTACTTTTGTAATAAAGAAAACTTGCTCCACAACATTATAGACTTCTCCAAGATCTCAGAGATGATCAGTGTCAGAGTAAGGCTAGAAATTGGGTCTCTTGATTCCTGGTTACTCATTTAGTCATTAATTTATGTCAATTTGTTCAACTGACTCATAGCTCTGGGTGCCTGTTTAGTTCAGGTGTCCTTCCATGACTGAGGCTATAATAGCAAGCAAAACAAAAGACCCAGCTGGCGCTCTGACAAACAACATTGAATGTGAAAGTGCACACTAGTTGGAAGAAATCACCTTTCCAGAGAAGCTACAAACAAATGGTAGTTTTTAATGAATTCTATAATTTTCAGAAGTCTGTTAGCCTGTTATTATTTTTAAATGGTACCTAATTTGGAAGAATAAAAATTTCTCTTTGGATGGAGAACTTAGTTGGTCTTTAGACAAATTATGGCGCTTTTTTTTTTTTAACAATCAAAGGCTCAGTAAATAATTTTCTGATGCCATGAAATATGTTCAGAAGGTGGGATACATTTGAGGATCATTTTTCTAAATGGTAATTATAAAAAATAAGTACTATTTGAATGATAAGTATTTTGTACTTGCTTGAAGAAATCATTAAAAAGTTCTCCTTTTTTTTTCCTGCGTTGTGCTTTTATCTGCCATATTGGTTTGATATCACTGCAGATGTTTCTAATTGCTGCATTGAAATACTTTCTTAAACATATTTAATAGTTAGGAAATACTATGATTAGCATCTCTAAACGTCCCTGTGCTATCTGTATGAAGAATGTACCATAATTGCAGCGCTGTTGCATAATACAGAGAAATCTAGGGTGACAACTCTTCCTCCTTTATAGGGCTGTGCAGGCTTGTCTTAAGTCTTTCTTGTGGGACTTGCCCTGCAGATCACGTGGGTCTCAGTTCAACCAGCAGATACCACGAAAGCTCAGATTGTGGCAACACAAGGAAAAGAAAGGGCTAGACACCTAGGTAGGGTAAAAAGAGAGGAAAGAACCCACAAAGGACAATTGTGGTTGTTCTATAAACATCTTAGTCTTTACTAAAACAGCATGAAATTGCAAAGTCATTTGCATAACAAGTTTTAGGATAAAACTTGTTATTTACAATATCTCTCTAATTTACAATAAAACTACTTAAAGAAATTAAACATTGAAGTAAATATGAAGCAATCTTTTATCTTTGACCCTTATCTGCTGTGTTTTTTCTCTCCTCTCAGTCAGTCTTCAGCTATTAATTGAATGAGTGAAAAAGAGTTAAAGCTACAGGTTTTTATAAGTGGGAAGGCCTTTTCTTAGCGCCGGTGCTGGTCCCTTGCCCCTCTTTCCTGCTGCTAACATTAATTACTTTGCAGATGGCTCTAATTGACCCACTAAAAGAACTTGGTGTTCAGCGCTTTCCAGGCCCTCAGGTCTCTGCAGTTTCTGGGGACAGAGTGCTTGTGCTCTCAGCTCCTATCAAGAGGAGAGCTGTGCTTGGCCTTCCAAGTTCTGAGTCCTGGCCCCCGAGTGCCCTCTGCTTTCCAAGTTCCAACTCCTTGCTTAAGCCTGCGGGTATTGTCTGGTCCCCAAACTGCCTCTTTAACACCCTCTCCCCCCTGTGACTGATGCCCTGGCCCAACTGGACTTTGCTGCTCTTTGAGTGTGGCTCTCAACCTTTTCCTGTCTCATGTAGTTGCACACCCTCGCCCCCATCTATATGAACTGCTCCTCCCTGCCTGTATTTTCCTGCCCATATTTTGTTATGAACCTGTCCTGGCCCTGCTTTCTCTCTGAAAAGTTCCTGTTCATCTTGGTGGAAGGGAATTTTCCCTTTGGAGCAGCTTGATGCTTTGTTATGATATTAGGGTATGTGCTGCCGGTTTTATTTTAATTATGAGCTTATCATCACCTTAAGGCTGTTTTTCTCTTCCTGTTGTCACCCCGATCTCCTTTGGGTGTTCAGGGAATGTCGGTGGCACTGAGTTGAGGGGGCAGAGGCAATGGCCTGGGCACTGCTCTCTGTGTTTGATGGTGGCATTGTCAATGTCTCGGGCTCGTTTCCTTTGCTGGCCCTGAAATTAGTCATTAATTCATTCCCTTCCTGAAGGAGCTATGTTTCTCTTCCTTTCTCAAGCAGAACTTGTAGTTTCTTATTTTAATAGATAATATATATTTGTTGTAAAAACTTTAGGAATTATGGGTAAACAAAAGAAAATAAAAACTACTGACGTTTTTACAGGAAGCAACAGCCCACTATTATATTTGGGTGTATGTCTCCACAGGTGTTTTCTATATGTGACCATATACATATAAACATATTTTTAAAAAGTTTTTAAACATAATTTTATAATATTTTCCATTTGTTTCTTTCATTGAACAATGTGAACATCTCTCCCATCTTTCCAAAGGTTTCTGAAAGTGTATCTACATCATTTGCAGCGAATAGCCGTGTGCATGTGTATTTGTTCTTGTCTAATTATTTCCTCAGGAAACCTTTAGAAGTAGCACTTTTAAGATTATAAAAACTTATGGATTTAAAGGGTGAGCGTGCTTTCAGCGCTTTTGATGGCTGTTGCTAAATTGCCCTCTAGAAAGGCACATTAATTCATGCTCCCAGTAGTGCTGTGTGCAGTGCCAGTTTTTTCTCCATTCTTGCCAGCTCTGGCGACTGTTACTCATTTTTATTTTCCTACCTGATGGGGAGAAGTGGTCCCTCATGGCTGTTTTAATTCACAGGTCTTTTATTATAATGCAATTGTAGATTTGTATGTGATTGATGACCATTAGCATTTCTTTTCTTTTTTCTGTGAATTGCATTCTGTTCATTGTGTTTTGTAAATCGCCTGCCCATGTCCCATGCCCCCTTTCTGTTGAGTTGTTTGTTTTTTTCTTGTTTTTGGCTTCTTATGTTAAGGATAGAAACCCTTTGTGTTTTCCTATATTTTGTAAATGTTTTCTCTCCATGCATCTTGCAATTTTGTTTATGGTATTTTTTTTTTTACTTAAGGAAATTGAAGAAATTTTTATAGTAATCTTTAAAAAAAATGATTTCTGGGTTTAAAATGGTGTCCCCTTAACATTCAGCTATATTTTTGTAGTAAATTTATGGCTTTACTTTTAAACATACATACCTTTAATGAGCACATCATTAGTTTGGTGTAAGAGATGATGTAAAGACCTAACCTTCCCAAAACATCTCGTCACTTGTTTTAAACATATTTATTCTTTCTTTATTTTTTTCTACCAATATAAAATTCCACTATTTTTATATTCTACATTTTTGATGTGAACTTGAATCTCTTCTCGACTTTCTATTTTGCCATTTGCACTGACTCTCTTATTAGACCAGTGCTCTCTGTATCTTGGTTACTATAGTAGTATATAAGATCCTATTGTTATTCTTTTTATTTTTTTTAATTTTTATCTTATTTATTTATTTATTTATTTATTTATTTATTTATTTTTCTGAAGCTGGAAACAGGGAGAGACAGTCAGACAGACTCCCGCATGCGCCCGACCGGGATCCACCCGGCACGCCCACCAGGGGCGACACTCTGCCCACCAGGGGGCGATGCTCTTCCCATCCTGGGCGTCGCCATGTTGCGACCAGAGCCACTCTAGCGCCTGGGGCAGAGGCCAAGGAGCCATCCCCAGCGCCCGGGCCATCTTTGCTCCAATGGAGCCTTGGCTGCGGGAGGGGAAGAGAGAGACAGAGAGGAAGGAGCGGGGGGTGGAGAAGCAAATGGGCCCTTCTCCTGTGTGCCCTGGCTGGGAATCGAACCCGGGTCCCCCGCACACCAGGCCGACGCTCTACCGCTGAGCCAACCGGACAGGGCCACAAACATTTATTCTTTAAGATGGATTTTAGGATAATTTTACCAAGTTCAAAACTTTCTTGGTTTTTGTTTGGGATTACATTAACATTATAGTGTATATGCATAAATATTCACATTTTTGGGGGCATATTTATCTTATAATCAGTCACCTTACTTAACTTCTTATTTCTGATACTTTCCCTATTGATTTCCTTTATATTCTCATAAGCATTTCATGCATATCTGGAAAGAATGGATACTGTGTAAACGAATATGTAATTTTTCTATGTATACAAAAAATGGAAGAAGTGTGCAGTTCTTGTCGTAGGCTGTGGTATGAACTGGAGTTGGAGGAGAGTTGTTTCTCTGGACAAAGTAATCAGAAGGCAAGGTTGATAGTAATGGATACGTAGCCATTCCCTATAGTTTGACTATGTGCAATGCCTGGTTTAATAATTGTGTAAACATTGGGTAGATCAGAAAATATCCTGGATTAGCAGTATTTGACAAGGTATAATATTTTTTACTTGAGATGTGTGCATCAACATGTTTCAGTTATGTATAACTGTTCAAAAGGCACGCCATCTTTATTTGGATGCAGTTTTCTTTGTGTTTAAAGTCTTTTTGTTTCATGACACATGGGGATAAAACCACCTCTGTGAGAGTAACTACAATTCTATTGTAGAGGGATTTCAAAATTAACTGGTGCACTTGCAGGGATGCTGGCAGCCACACTCAGAATGCATTAGGCACTTCATATGTTCTGGTACAAAAGTTGGAGAGGAGAAATTAAACATCTTTCATTTTCATTTAATTAAAGGTGTTTCTATTGATGTCATCTTTTCAGAAGGGAACTCTTAATTAGCTATTCTAATTGGCTAACCAAGCCAGCTTGAGTGGGGATGCTCAGCTTTCATATCTCCTCAAGTTTATCCCGTATTTCTTCCCTAACTTCTTTCTCTACTTCCCTATCTATTAATTTGCAGCCCGCCTCTGTTTCCTGTTCTTACTACATTAGAGTGTTCTTAACTGTATTACGGCGCATGAGACCGTCACCTATGAGGTTCAGGAGTACCTACACATTACAATTTTTGCTGCAACCTCTAATGTGCTTTAGAATCATTAAATTCCCATTGTGATCCTTAAAGGAGCTTACAGCCCTACATCCTGCTTGTGCGTGGAGTGTTCTTCACCTACAGCTCTGTTCCTGTGCAGTGTGCCCACACTCCCCAGCCCTTGCCCAGCAGGTCATCATCTTTGTTTGACTTCACACAAAGCCTCGGTTCAACCTATAATTCTTTGCACTCACTTAACATTATCATTTCTACGCTCCTAAATCCCAGCCTCTCCATGTCTACAATATTTAACACAGCTTAAAAGTCTTACTGCATTGTTTATATTCAAGGAGTATATATTTTCCAGCTGAAACAACTTTTGGTATTAAAATGTGTTTAGGTGGGATGAGTCTTAACTTTTTCTTAAAACTTTAAAAGAAGTGGTAATGGAAAAATCATTTTACTTTGTAAGTCTGTTGTTTTCGAAAAGGAAAACAGTGTTAAGGGCAGAAGGATTATCGTAAGGTTACAGGTTTATGCTCATTTGAATGTACTGAGTTTAAATTCTGTGTCTCTCTTCATTACAACTTAGAGTAAATATTTAATAAGTTAAAAATATTTATGTTATTAAGAAGAAAAAAGAGAGAAGCTTGTAGTGTAAAGAGGGGGCAGGCAGGGGCTTCATTACATAATGGTGTTATGCTTGAAGCTTCACAAAGTTGAGGACAGCCACAGTAAACAGCATTTGTTGTCATTAAGTGAACGACTGTGAGGCCTGGTGTGGAGGATAGCAGGAGACTTCCCGGGTGACATGGTTAAGGGCCATTTGGGTCAATCAGGGTTCCCAACATTGAGAAGTTAAACACTGTGAAACAAAAGGTAATTAGATGAATGAATTATGAAAATGTCTATTAGTCGCACCCCTTCTGTTCTACGCATAGTTTTTCATTCTTTGTTCACATAAGTATCAACTCCTGTTCCAATTCCAGTTGGAATACATATGGAAACTAATTTATGTGTTTTACCACTGAGAATTGAATTAGGATAGTTGTGCTCCTGTTTACTTCAGAACAAAGGCATTGCGTGGCATGGAGCGTGGCTGGTCAAGACCTGACAAGTTCAGGGTATGAGAGCGATTGTGAACTCATCGCCCCATAGTATCCACATCTCAGACTGCAGACTCCTCTCCCAATAGCTACCTCCTGATGTGTTGTGCTGAGGGAGAGGACTGAAGGTGCCTACTCAAGGTTGTCTTAAAACAGCGGCCATGTAAAAACAGTCACAGAACCCAAAAACAGCTGCTAACGGAGACATACTCTCAGACTGCTTGTTTAGTAGCATCTCAGCTTTGGGGTATTTTTCACCCACAGTCCAGCCTGTCCTTCCATGTATAACTTGATGTGTGTGCCTAAAATTTGACCTTTATGTAGGTAACCTTGTGTCTTGCTTTTCCCAGGGCAGTCCTTCTTGATTTATGTCTGTCGTTCTGGCATACTGTAATTATTAACATACTTCTTTTTCCTCCCAGCAATGGCCTGATTTGGATGGTAGATTGTACAGCCACCCAGTTGTTAAAGCTTGGTGCTTGCCACTCTTCTAGATTTTCCCCGTGCTCTGCTGGTGAAGGAATGCCCTGTTGGCCTCTAGGTCCCTTCAGAAGAACTTGTTCTGCCCCCAGCAACCCATTGCATGTTATTTAAGAACTGGAAGATCTAGAGACCTGTAGTTCAACTATTTTTTTACAAGGAAGTACGTGATTTTTCACTCACGTAGAACAGATGGCTTACTTGTGGTCCAGTGTATGTCTTTTTCTAGTGGTCTTCCTTATAGACCCAGGTCCTGTTATCTATGTTGTCTCATTCTGAACAACATTGATTATCCCACTCACAACCTTTCACAGGACAGGATTACCTAAAAGAAAGAACATGGTTCTTTCCTTTAAGTAAGGGATTCAAGTTATTTTCCAAAACACTAGCAGTCATTCACCCTTCCCCATGTGAGCCTGGCATCGAGTAGATGTTGGTAGACATTTGCTCAAGCAGTAGATGTTGATAGGCTTACTGTGTGCTGGGCTGCATGCGAGTGTTGGGTAGGTGGTGAGGAGTGAAAGGAACAGTTTTCAGGGAGGATTGCTGTGGTCAGTCAGGAGGAGAAAATGGAGTGAGTGGGGATGTGTGCTATTTATAGGAAGTGGGGAAGTGGGTAACGTGGCAGTGGGGAGCACGTGGTCTTATTTTATTGCTTCTCCAGGTCTGTCACGGGCTCCCAGAAAAGTGGCTATTTTTCTTCATTAGTATTCCCAAAGGCAGTAGATATTAGAAATAGGTATGTAAATTGAGGGAAGGAAGGGAGAGGCCCTTTCAAAAGGAGAAATAGGATAATTAAAGTGACCTTTATCAGATCTGTCAATTAATGGTTAGGATACTATCTGTCTTTGTAATTACAAGCAAAAGGAGTCGTCTAAAATAACTTTTATTTGCAATGCGTAGACATGCTCCACTGATTGTGTGGTTGAGAAGTTTGAAAATAATGAATTACTTGGAGAGAGAGGTAATCAGAATGCAGTTAGGGAAAACTCTGTCTCCTGGCCTTACGGAGCGGTCCTCAGAGAGAGATGTTCCTCCCCACGGCCCTGTGTGTGTTCTGTCACAGTGCTGGTAGCTGCCTTTGCGACCTGGATGTGCAAATTTCTGCACCCTGTCAGGTATTCCCAAGTATATGGAGTTAAGAATTCTTAGTATTTTTACTACTATTTAGATTTTTTTAAAAGGGAATGAGTATGTACCATAATTCAGTTTTGAATGTAGAATTATCAATAGATACACATTTGATTAGTAATTTCATTAGAATGGCCTATCCAACGCACAGGCATATGCTTTATTTATTTATTTATTTATTTATTTATTTATGTGACAAAGAGAGAGAGTCAGAGAGAGAGAGACAGATAGGGACAAACAGACAGGAAGGGTGAGAGATGAGAAGCATCAGTTCTTTGTAGCGGCACCTTAGTTATTCATTGATTGCTTTCTCATATGTGCCTTGACCGGGGGGCTACAGCAGACCAACTGACCCCTTGTTCAAGTCAGAGACCTCAGGCTCCAGCTGGTGAGCCTTGCTCAAACCAGATGAGCCTGCACTCAAGTTGGTGACCTTGAGGTTTCAAACCTGAGTCCTCCGTGTCCCAGTCCGACGCTCTATCCACTGCGCCACTGCCTGGCCAGGCTGGCATGTGCTTTATTTCTGTGTTGTAAAGGCTGTCCTTCAGCTCCCGTAGGTGACCGTGCTGGACATGCACGTGTGGCTCCCCGGCACCCTGCTGACTGGCTCTGGGCCTGCCTCAGCCCTCCTCATTGCTGATTTTAGAACTGCATTAGGTGCAGCTCTCAAAATGATGCAGAATCATTGAGTCTTCCCATACAGTGGTTAAGAAAGTAGTGTCAAGGGTTCCTAACAAGAAAGCCTACAATTAGGTAGAATTATAGAAAACAGACTGTCAGAGCAGGAAGGGACCTGAGGAATCATCTGCTTCAGCCCTTCCTTTTGCAGAGGAGGAAATGGAGACCTAAATTTAGGGCACACGTTCTGGTTCATAGTAGAACCTACTGTTGTCCTTCAGTTTCCCTTAAGTTTATATGCATTAATACATACCCTTACAGTCCTTTGAACAGGGCTTATGGCATAATAAGTGTCAGTAAACACAAGTTATCACTTATTATTTTTAGTGGCATGGTTCAAACGAAAATCCAAATGTTTTAAAACAGTCCAGTGTACCTTCTGATGCTCATATTTTGCATGTCCCACATTGTATAGAGAGAAATGTGTTTGAAGAAGTTGAGTTAAACTCAAGAGCTGCAGTCTCAGTGTCATTGCTGAGCGCGTGTTCAGTGCTGAGTTCTGGGCTGAGCCCTGCGTAAGCGTTGCCATTTAACCCTCACCATGTCCTGTGAGATTCATGTTCTTCCTCGTCTCCATCTGACTCACATAAGGGCTGAGTTAGGTAACTTACTCATGGTCACTCTACTGTTAAGGAGCTGAGCGAGGTAGGTAGGCTTTAAATCTCACTTTGTCTGACTTCAAAACCTATATACTGAACTGTTATTTTATTTCAGGAGTTGGCAAATTATGGCCCTCAGGCCAAATCTAGCTGTACCTGTTTTTGTATAGTCCACGAGCTAAGAATGTTTTTGTTTTGTTTTTTTACGTTTTAAATAGGTGAACAAAAATAAAGAAGAAGAGTATTTCATGCTGTGTGGAAATTATGCAAAATTCAAGTTTCCGCAGCCCCACAGAGGAAACTGCTGGAACACAGCAGTGCTCTCTTGTTTCCGCGTTAACCCGTGGCAGGTGCTGTGGCGCAGCCCTGAGTGGTTGTGGTCGGGACCGTGTGGCCTGAAAAGCCTGCAAGATTTACTACCTGGCCTTTGTTCTATACTCTTTCTCAGTGATTGTGTTCTATGAGATTCTAATTTTTTCAGAGCATTATAATGGGACTTTATCGGGCCTGTCTCTTCCTCTACCTGCCTTTTTGGTTCTATATTAATTAATGTAGCAATCAAATGGTGAATTAGTGTGTACAAAAGAAGTTCACCTTTAAATGATCTCTGTCGTGTGTTTTTGCACAGATTGAACAATGATTTGTTGCTGGATAACATTTGAGACTTGATGGTAACTGTTTTTTGGTCCTTTGGACTAGAGTGATTTGTTTGTGGTGCACATATCCCTGACATCTATTTATCGAGCTGATTATCCTCCAAGTATCTTAGGCGCAGAAATCACTCTCTTTTCTTTCCTTTGTAGTGGCTTGCTGTCTTCTGACTATGTGGAGATTCACTATGAAAATGGGAAACCACAGTACTCTAAGGTACGGTTAACAGCCTGTAGAAATTCTGGAGTAGAAATAGAATTGATCGTAGGATTGTTCAATGCATTGCTTTGATGTCGACGGATTAAAATTCTCTGTCGTCTTATACAATGATACAATGGTACAAAACATTTATATTTTTAAGTTTAAACTATATTTAGGAGAAATTTATTAAAGCTTACAGATATTTAAGATAACAGTAGAGATTCTGTATATTTAGGCCAATAAGGAAGCATTTATTATTGTTTTGGTTATACAGACAGTATCTTATGTAAGTGAATGGTAGCAAGAGTCATATAGTTCTATATCAATACCTTCAATGAGTAGATATCCAAGCTGTGGCCATAGAAACTGAGTTATAAGACTGGATGAGCTATTAGAATGAATATTTAATCCCGCCCTGGCCGGTTGGCTCAGCGGTAGAGCGTCGGCCTGGCGTGCGGGGGACCCGGGTTCGATTCCCGACCAGGGCACATAGGAGAAGCGCCCATTTGCTTCTCCACCCCCCCGCTCCTTCCTCTCTGTCTCTCTCTTTCCCTCCCTCAGCCAAGGCTCCATTGGAGCAAAGATGGCCCAGGCTCTGGGGATGGCTCCTTGGCCTCTGCCCCAGGCGCTAGAGTGGCTCTGGTTGCGGCAGAGCGACGCCCCGGAGGGGCAGAGCATCGCCCCTGGTGGGTGTGCCGGGTGGATCCCGGTCGGGCGCATGCGGGAGTCTGTCTGACTGTCTCTCCCCGTTTCCAGCTTCAGAAAAATACAAAAAAAAAAAAAAGGTAAAAAAAAAAAGAATGAATATTTAATCCAAGTGACTTTAAGTGCCTGAGAAGGGCAGAGGACAGATGGGGAAGGAAGATTTAGGGAACCCTCTCCCTCTTAATCTTGACAACAATTCTGTGAGGTGAATATTATTATTCCTGTTGTGCAAAGGAAGAAATGAAGAAAGAGAAAAGGAAAATAAACCTGGCAGCACGCATTGCAACACAAAGGTAATTAGGTATTTGATTTCTTTCAGTTGGAGATTAACTTTTATTCTCTTCCCAGAGGATCCCATACACAGGGGGCCAGTTCACTGTCCCTCAGACCATTGGAGGGCTGCCAAATACAACGGTCCTCTCACTGACCACCAATGAAAGAGGTGCCCCTTCCAGAACTGCAGTGGGGGCTGGATAAATGGCCTCAGGGGGCCGCAGTTTGGGGACGCCTGGTTAGATTAAAATGAGAGATTATTTGTATGTAAGGAACATAGTGATCTCTACTAGTCAGGATAAAAGTTCTCCGAATGGCTACGCCCAGACTCGTATCTATAGACAACCCACAGAGTACCATTGGGCCGAAGCAATGTTCACGGATACCCCAGGCACGGGAGATGAAACCAAAGTGGAGAAAAATGATTGGATTCAATTTTTCTAAATTGCTAGAGTATCATCAGAAAAGTGGATCTTTCATGTGTGGGCTTGCTGGGTTGTGCAGCATAGAGAACTGGGTTTGTCAGTCCAATAGCCTCACAACAAATATTTAATTGTAAATGCTGTCCAGGGGGACATGGCATTGCTCAGGATTTATAACTGTCTAATTAACAGCGGGCACCTTTGTAATTTGATGTGTTCCAAACCTTTCCATTTTCCGTATATTATTTTTACCACTCTGTCAGTGATTGCCTTAGGCTGCGTGGTGGTGGGGGTGGGGGGGTTGGTTGAATCTCCCTAAAAGTTAATGCTGGGGAGAGTGAGCAGAAATGCTAAATCAAGGCTGCGAACAGTGCTTGCTGGCATTGGGACAAGCCACAGCTCCTGTCCCAGTGCCAGTGCCAGTGCCAGTGCCAGGAGCACTGCGGCTGCTGAGTCATGAGTCTGGAGTAGAGGAGATTGCATGGGAACTTTATAGACTCAGCAAATGAGCCACCTTTGCAGGCCACAGAACCTGATCCAAACTTCTCACTAAGTTTTTTTTTTTTTTTAAAGAAGAATAGCTAATTGTCCTCCAGAGGTCATTTGAGGTTCCCAAAAAAGAGGCCTTATCAGTAATAAGACACGTCAAGTGTAGTGTCAGTTGAAACTAAAATTTAAAACAAAGGCTAGTTCAACTCTGTCAGAAGTGGTTTTCATGGCAGTTTGTGTTCATTGCTTTTCTCTTATTTATAACCCATTTTCTCCAAACTGCTCATACACCCAAACATGCTTCATATGTAATGAATTAATGGTAACAGTCTGTTTTTCATGTGTCTGTACCTACAATACACTCCCCAAATCTGAGATGTTATGGTGCACACTATCTTATAACAGGATGTTTTAACCTAACAATATTGTAAACATTTTAGCATATATTAAATAATCTTCTAAACATTTATTTATTTATTTATTTTTATTATTATTAAGTGAAAAGCAGGAGGCAGAGACAGACTCCCATATGTGCCCCAACTGCGATCCCCACCTGGCAAGCCCCCTACCAGGTGATGCTCTGCCCCTTTGAGGCCACTGCTCTGCTGTTCAGCAACCATGCTATTTTAGTGCCTGAGGCAAGGACACGGAGCCATCCTCAACATTGGGGCCAATTTGCTCAAACCATTTGAGTGAGCCATGGCTGTGGGAGTGGGGAGAGAGAGAGAGAGAAAAAGAGAGAAAGAAAGAAAACCTTGGGATAGGGGTAGTAAAGCAGGTGGTCGCTTCTCCTGTGTGCCCCTACCAGGAATTGAACCCGAAACTTCCACACTCTGGGTCCATGCTCTACTGCTGACCCAACTGCAGTTTATTTGCTATAATTTGTTTAAAAACTCCATAATAATAGACATTTATATTATCCCCAATCTTTCACTATAAAAATAACTCTAAAGAAAGGCTTTTCAGGTACATTTGAACACATCTTTGATAATTGTTTTTGGATTCATTCTGATCATGGGATTTGGGGGGAAAAGAGTTGGTATAGTATTTTAAGGCTTTTGTTATATATTTTTTCTTTCTGAAAGTTTGTATAAATTTGCATTCTCACTATTATTACATACATGTTTTCAAAATTTGTCATTGCATTTCATATTGTTTAAGAAACTCTTTGTACAGAGTAACAGAAATTAACATAAAGAAGTGGCTAGTTTAAATAAACTTGTTTTGTACAAACTTTCCTCCAAAGATCTCAAACTATTTAGACACACACACATACACACACACACACACACACACACACTATTATTCACATGACCAGAGAGAAACAGATTTATTTATAATGTTTGGCTTTGCAGTTAAATATAAATGTGGATATTTAAAATTTCCTGGGAATTAGTTTTAAACAAAATGATGAGCCCACACTTTGAAGAAGCTTGTCTGGGTTTTCCCACTTCATCACCACTTAGCCCCGACCTGGCTCCCACTTTTAGCTAAGAAGATGCCATGTCTTAGACTTATACTCTTATTGGATGAAAGAGGGTAAGGAGGGCTTCTTTCCTGGGAAGCAAATATAGGAACTGGAGAGGTCAACCAGTTAAGTAGATAACGTAACCTGGGTGCCAGGTAATCAGTAAACACATATGGAAGACCTTTGTTCTGCACCCAACAGATATAGCTTTTGTTAGAATTTCTAGCACAATACTTTGCACACAATATTCAGTAAACAAACTTGTTGATTTGTGTTGATTGACTTTGTTAATGAATGTATTAAAAGTAAGTTAATTTTTAGTATTTCAGTTCATATAAAAGAATTAAGCATCAGTATGACAATATAAAATAATTCTTCAAATGTAATATATTTCTATTAAATCCCTTGAAACCGTTAACTTTACATGCTTGCTAATACTTTGGATTCTCTTCTGCTTATACAAAGAACTACTACTAGTCAGCAGTGTGAGATTGAATAGATAGATGCAGTGCTTCCTCTCCTCCTTCCCTCTGCCTTGCTCCTCTTTGTCATAAAGAGGAAAATATCCTTTTCCCTGTTTCCTAGCTCACTCCGGCCCAGGGAGGGAAGAGTGACTGAACTGGTGGGGAAGCGTCGGGCATGGCTGTGTGGTTTCTCCTTCTCTTTCTTTTGTGAGATACACTTCCCTATAGAGAGAACATATTCCCTCTACTTTTTCATGCTCTTAGTTGTACAGTGGCAACCTGTGTGTGTGGGGGGGGGGGGAGAGAGTGGGAAGAGTTGGTTGCCCCATGTTGTCTGTGCCTGGATGGGGAAGTCTGGCAAACTCAGGGATGTAGCACTAGCAGGTCTATTGGATTCTTAGTTAATCCTCTCCTCCTGTATAGTGCTGTCAAAAACGAAGGTGATATTTTTTTTATCTCTGTTTCAGTCTTCTGTCATTCTCTTCTTTGGTGGAAAACTTAAGTGAGAGCCTCTTCACAACCCCTAGGATGGCTATAATAAAACAGGATGGACAATAACAAGTGTTAGTAAGAATGTGGAAAATGGGACCCCTCATGCACTGTTGGTGGAAATGTAAAGTGCTATAGCTGCTTTGGAAAATTGTTAAGCAATTCCTCAGAATGTTAAGCATAGGGTTACCTTATGACCCAGCAATTCTAAACCTAGGTATATATCCAGGTGGATTGAAAACATATATCCAAAAAAAAAACTTCTACATGGGTATACATAGCAGCACTATTTATAATAGAAGAAAATTGGAAACAACTGAAATGTCCATAATTTGATGAACACATAAACTAAATGTGGCATATTCACACAAAGAAATATTATTCAGCCATGAAAAAGAATGAAGTACTGATTCATACTACACCATGGATCAGTCTTGTAGACATTATGCTAAATGAAAGAAACCAGGCACAAAGGACCACACATTATAGGATTGCATTTATTTGAAATGTGCTGAATAAGCAAATCCATAGAGACCAAGGTAGATTAGTGGTTGCCTGGGGCTTGAGTGGTGGTGGTGGACAGGAGAAATGGGCATTTCCTTGTCAGGTGATAAACTTATTCTGGAATTAAATAGGGTGATGGTTTCACAACACTCTGAATATACTGAAAACCACTAATTGTACTATAAAAAAGTGACTTTTACGGTTTGTCACTTATACTTAAAGGAAAAACCCCTCATGTGAGGAATGGAGGTTTATGTACCTACCTTCACAAAAACATGAATCCTCTGCTCTTTTAAGATTGGTCTTGCCACTTAGGCTCATGAAGAAGCCATTCTTATTCATTAATTAAATAGTATTCATTTCTCTTACTGTGATCTAGGCACTGTTCTGGGTGCTAGATCTGTATCAGTGAACCAAATGGATGAAACCCCTGCCTTTGTTCTTTTCTTTATCGCTATATCACATCACCCTCCTTCAGTGGTTTTGGTGCTTTCCTTATCAAACCCTCACCGTGGCTCAGCTTCAGCTCCCTTCTTCAGAGAAATCTTGCCAGAGATTGTTGTCAGAAGGAATGAGCTCAGTGAGAGTGGCTCCCAGCTGGGAAGTTTAAAAAATCCCTATGAAATCAAGAGAACAGACGATACGAGCTCCTCATAAAGCTATTTTAAGTTTGAATAGTATAATTTTGAGTGGCTATTAAAAATTAATATTGCATTGGTACAGCCAAACTGTTCTAATACTCAAACATCTCCCCCCCCCCCGCCATTGAGTTTAATAAAGGTAAATACCGTATTTCCCCATGTATAAGACGTACCTTTTTCGGAGAAATTTGGGGTCTAAAAACTGGGTGTGTCTTATACAGTGGTTGTAGAAGTGTGGCATTTCAAATGCCATAGAAGGAACTGAGGACGAAGCAATATATGAAGACAATGATTCATCATCAGACACAGACGAGGACAAGTGGATGGATGGGAGTTTTGACAGTGATGAGGAGTTGTAGGAATTTTATGATGAATAAAACTTGAGTACCACAACTTTATGTAGTACATTTTTTTTTCAAATTTCGGACCCCAAAATTAAGGTACGTCTTATACATGGGAATATCTTATACATGGAGAAATATGGTAATTAAATTGGTTTTGGGTGTTGCAAGTTCTCTGATTATGTATATATTTTTTCTTATTCTGAAGTATTCAAATTCCAGGTATATATGTCCAGTTACAGATATCTTTTTTCTTTTGCTACCAGCCCACTGATTTATCCAATGGATTGATATACCCTGCCGGTTGATAAGTTTGAAGTATTTAAAGATACATCTGTAGAATAGTGAATATAGTATTATCTTTTATTTTAAAACCTGGGATATCAAAATATACACATTTGTGAGCTAAGACCCATGTAGTTTCCTTTCAAACATTTATCTACATATTCAGGAGTTGATTGAAAACAGTCAGTGCTTGGTCACCTTGAACGGCCAAATTTATGAGGGTTTCTTAAACAACAAAGATTATAAGAACTGTGTGATAGAACTTTACTGAAGCAGACACACAGGTGTGACAACTTTAAAATAAATTAAAACGATAGGTTCTATTTCCAATGGGTTCTTTAAATACAATAGGTTGTATTTAAAGTGAGTAAGATAAAAACCATTCCTGTCCTTTGCTCAATAATACCAGGGAACCAAATCTTTTTTTCCTTTTGCATTATCACTAGGCTCACAAAATTGTTACCCTCAGCCACCTCTTGATTAGGAAATGGTTTAAAGGATGTGTGTGGCTTCACAAGTGTTTTCATCATTTTCAGGAGTGGCCTGGTGGTTTCCATTGAACTTCTTAGCTTGGCAACCTTGTGGAGCTCAGTTGCCATTATTTGAGCATTATTTGACTGTGGGGTGTTTAGCTATGGTGGAAGTGGTAGGCTGAGAAAGTTGGGGAGCATACTTACTAGGATATTTAAGTTCCCTTGACTAGCCAATAATTTTCACTTATCAGATGCCCATTGTTAATGAATTTAACTAACATAATCCCAGAATGCCCCTGGGTTCCCACATAGACTTGTGTTGTATGCCAAATGAACCTTTTTTGGTTCTCCTGTCTGCTCTTTGCTAGTCACAAATCTGTGTCCCACTCATAAGTGATGATCTCAAATTCACTGGCCGGCACTCTTGAGCTCTCCAAGGCCTTCCCAACTGGAGAAACACTAATTTGAAAGCCTGAAGATGTGGGGTTCATTTCTGGCTTTTGCTGTCATTGGCAGAGCCCTTTAACATTTCGTGACAGTCTTTCTATCTGTGCATGAAGAGAGTAGTTACTGTGAGATAGTGGGCGTTCCAGATGGCTGGTCGTTGTGTGGATGGCATCCCTGGAGCTAACTGCTCAGTGTCACTGTTAACGAAGCCCTCTGGAAGTGGCCTTTTTGCCTGTTATCCCCATTACCCAAGAGGATAACTACTATTATCCCCGTTACCCAAGAGGAAATGCCTCTTTTCAGTTGGGATTTATTCAATACAAAATACCTCAGGATGTTAGTTTGCAGTGATATTTGCAAAATAATGCATAGATCTAGAAAGTTGCCAATTATTTTTCTGGTAATGCTTTCTTTAAAATTTGGTATAAATTTAATAATTAGTAACTCAGAAAGTCCTCTAAAACTACTAGTACTAATACTGAATTAGAACCCATCAGATGCCTTATAGTGCTTCATATAACTAACTGTACAATTGGATATTAACACTTGCTTTTAATTATGATACACATCAGGGATTGCACATTACTTCAAGTCTTGTCTGAGGTTTAGAAAATATGGTGCTCCACATTCAAATATAGAGGGAACTAAAACAGTTCCCTTCAGATAATATCCTGCTTTAATTAAAACAGATAGCAATGACTTTTATACTGAGAGAGCTTCAACCTTCAGTTTCTGATATGAGTTAATAAAACTAAAATCTAAGAAAGGACTTGGAAATATTTTCTGGGAAAAAAATGAATATTTTTAAGAGTACCTGGAAATACATTTTTTCTTAGAAAGGTCAAGTAAATATGACAGTGTTTGCTAAGCACTTCCAATAATCACCTGATTAAAGATAGCCTTTTGGTATGGTACAAAGTGTAAAATAACCAGTTTGGTGGAATTTACATTTACCTATGACTGTTTTAAGAATCATGTGAAGAATCTGAAGTTTAATTGCAGAATATTGACCTGGATTTTCTTTTTCTTTATTTCTTTCCTATTTATTTATTTATTTATTTATTTTTGGCTAGAGAAACAGACAAAGAGAGGGGACAGACAGGGACAGACAGACAGGAAGGGAGAGCGATGAGAAGCATCAACTCTTTGTTGTGGCACGTTGGTTGTTCATCGATTGCTTTCTCATATGTGCCTTGATCTGGGGGCTATAGCAAAACGAGTGACCCGTTGCTCAAGCCAACGACCTTGGGCTTCAAGCTGACAACCATGGGGTCACACCTATGATCCCATGCTCAAGCCAGTGACCCCACACTCAAGCTGGTGAGCCTGTGCTCAAGCTGGCGACCTTGGGGTTTTGAACCTGGATCCTCTGCATCCCAGTCCGATGCTCTATCCACTATACCACTACCTGGTCAGGCTATTGACCTGGATTTTCAAATTGCTGAGATGTGTGATATCATTTGTCCTTAAAAGTTTCAGAGTTTAATATGCAAATAGAACTTGACATATTATATACAAGTCAATATTTATATACAAGGTTGTTTTTTGAGAACTGAAGAGCAACCTTTTATAAAATACTAACAAGATTATAATATTACATTTAGACAACCAACATTGAAGAATTTGTATTATAGTTTTGAGAGGAAACAGATTCATTTGGCTGGGAGTGGTCATTTCGTGTGTGGATAAATGGCATTAGTCACTTTACACAGACTCTTGTAATACAGCATAATAAGCAGTCATCAGGTGACTGTAAATCATCAATAAAATGTCAAACTCTGTCTAGTATACTCTAAGAAAATAAATATGAAGCTGCTGGTTAAACAGTGTGCATTCAATGATTATATTTATCACTACCTATTTCCTTCTATAACCCACTCCAATAGTGGTTAAGAAATTAAAAAGGGGAGAAAAGGCAAGAGAAGAAAAGACAGCATAGGAGAGATATCCATAAAATTGTGGGAGAGAGAAAGCAAATGGATGAAGGGTTACTGTCCGAGGTTTTTGCTTTTCCTGCTCATCTAAGTTCTTCTGGGTGAACCCGGAAGAAGCCAGCCCGCTCATGTCACTTCACCCAGAAAGGCTCAGGAATCAAAGGCACATGAAGACAGAAAGGTTGGTTGAAAGTCTACATGGAGTCTATTTATATAGTATCTCTGATCTGTTCTATACCTCATATAGCCAGGCAACCTTATCTTTTATATTCTGGTAGAAGAGCTCAGTTTTTAGAGAGAAACAGAAAGGAGGGAATTGTCAGAGAAATAATACAAGTGTCCCAGAACTGAGGTGCATGCATATTCTTAATTAAAAGTTGTAACAGAGTGCCCAGCACAACGGATAAACAAAGATCCACACAGATGCATGTCATGATATTTTATGAAAATGGGGATAAATAAAATTTCTTCAAGTCTTCATGAAATAGGGAAAATAGATTTGATAGAACATATCTAACATTAGAATTACATCCAACTCATAAGAGCAACAGTAGAAACTGTAAGACTGTGCAAAATGCTGTTACGATGCCAAGAGAAAAATGATTTTTAATCTAGAATTCTCAACCCATCCAAATGATCACTCTAGTGTAAAGATAGGAAAAGAAATTTTCACTTGTGCAAGTTCTCACCAAATTTATCTTCCATGAACACTTTTTCAGTGAAGTACCAGAGGATGTGTGCTTCCCGCAAAGGGGAGGATGAGGCCATGAACGGAGAAAACATGGTCTAAGAATCCATCTAGAAGGAGGGGCTAAGGGAGTTCCCAGGCTGACTGGCAGGTGTGCATCAGGCCTAACAGGAGGTTGAAAAGAAATGATAAGGATATCTCCAGGAACGAAATGATATGATAAATTAACTGATGTTTTTGAATACAGGAGAAGAGTTGTAGGTAACGTTTTTGATGATAACAAGAAAATGAAACAAAAAATAAAAAAGTGGGGGCAAGAAATAAAATGTAATCATAGTGGCACAGCTATGCACAATATTTGCATAGTTGTACTATACACATTAAATATCAATTTAACCCAAAACTGGTGATGTGCATTGGAATGTATTGGGGCAAGAGGGGTTGGTTGTTAAGATTCTGTATTAGGAAGCTAATTTCTAAAGTGAAATAAATCAGGACATTGGAGTATAAATATTTCATTCAGAAATACATAAGTAAACAACAGAAAAAGTAGCTAATAGAGTTAGAAATAATTGTTGTGGAGGTGGGAAAGGAAATGGCTATATATTTTTTATATAGGCCTTGTAGTTACTATTTTACCTTGGAAACTAAGTTGTATATTATTTCCAATTTTTTTTTAAACTAGCTTTAACAAATGGGAAAGGAAATAATAGAGTTTGATGTAATTTTCCATAAGAAATGATGATAAATAAAAACATTGGGGTCTCTCCTCTATTAGGTAGAAGACCTTATTCCAAAATAGTATCTGTTAATCTATTCCTTTACATACTTAGAAAGGTATATGTATAAGTTGTACCAGTTGCATTAGTATCTTAGTCCCAAAAAGCCTTTTCTCCATTAGATTTTATATGCACATGTTTATTACAGGAAGGTTGAAAAATTGTCTAGTGCTCTTTGAGATGTCATATTAGCCAAGAGGAGTTTCTAAGACCATCCTTGCAGTTTTTTGGGTTTGTTTTTTTTTGCCTTACAGAAGCATCCCAAAGAGTGAATCATGATGCAGAAAGCATAATTTCTCAATTAAACTTTTTTTTTTTTTTTGCTTTTAGGGTGGAGAGCACTGTTACTATCATGGAAACCTCCGAGGTGTCAAGGACTCCAGGGCGGCTCTGTCAACCTGCAATGGACTTCAGTACGTGGGCCTCTCTTCGGGAGAATGAACTTGCTTCCATCCATCTATTCTTTCCATCTCTTCTTTCACAGATATGGGTTGTAGTGACTCTCCTGTGCCAGTCCTGTGTTAGGGACTGGATAGGGAGTGATGAACACGGAGGGCGTAGTCTCTGTTCTCTTAAGACTTAGGGTTTGTAGGAGATTCTGAGATTAAACAAATGATTACACAGATTAATGTTTAATCTGCCTTTTTGGTGGCCACTATGAAGGGGAAGGACAAGGACTTATATGGTGACCTAGATGCCAGAGGACATATCAGTTGGATTAGACCTAAGGGTAACTAGGAGTTAGCCAGGTGAGGGTTAAACGAGAGCAGCTCATGCATCAGCACTGAGGCAGGCTTTAAAAACCAGCTGTAGGCGTCTTTAGACCCAAACAAAGCACACGTCAGGTAAAGATCTATTTATGCTCATGGGAGGAAAAAGGATTTTGAAAATCTTATCTTTGCACATAATAAAAAAATCCTGTATCTCTGAAAATTCAATATGATTTTCAGCAGAGTCATATTGCTTAATGGAAATTCACAATTTGCTTCTTCAGAATCAAATGGTTTTAGATTATTGTTACACATGAAGAGCCTAACTATTTTCTTATAGATGATATTGGATTTGCATAACAAGAAATTTGAACTAGCTGTGCGTTATTCTGGAATAATAACGCGCAATCACGGAGCTGCATGAGTAGGCCAGTCCCAGATTAATCTTCTAATCTGTCCATTTAATTTCAAAAATTAATTATATCAGGTATAATTTGTATGCTCCTTGGTGTACACTTTTAATACCCTGTGTAGCCTATATGCTACCTAGTATAGTGTGGGGATCACAGTGGGATACAGACATATGAATTAGATTTAAAGCAGTATAAAGGTATTCATTTAGATATACTCTTTTAGAGATACAGTTTGAAGCTCACCTGCTATTTCTTGCTGTTTGCTATAATTGTTCATTCTCTTCCTGTGTGGTTTCTTGTGTTGCAGTGGTATGTTTGAAGATAATACCTTTGTGTATATGATTGAACCACTGGAGCTGATTCATGATGAGGTAGGTCTGGCTGTGACATCAGTTTCCTTATGATGTTGTATTCTTTCAGCATCTTTGTCTTTGAGCAATAAAGAGAACATAATGTAGATTTAACTGTGCATTTTTACACAATACTCTTTTCAAATTTAGAATGACCCACCATGAATTTTAAAGCTTAAGCTGCACATCCCAGGCCACACACCAGTAAGGGATGATCAGACGCAACAGACCTGGGTTTTCTGAATGGAAAGACAGTTCTTTCCAGTCTAGAGAGAGAGCAGAGAGGACATCTTGTTTTGTACTGACTAACTTCTTTTCCTTTACATTAGCCTTTATTTTCACTTTTACTTTAGATAATTGTACATTGGAAGCATGTTCTTAACCAGTGGTCCCCAACCCCCGGGCCGTGGGCCATTTGGTAACGGTCCGCAGAGAAAGAATAAATAACTTACATTATTTCCGTTTTATTTATATTTAAGTCTGAATGATGTTTTATTTTTAAAAAATGACCAGATTCCCTCTGTTACATCCGTCTAAGACTCACTCTTGACACTTTTCTCGGTCGCATGATACATTTATCTGTCCCACCCTAAAGGCCGGTCTGTGAAAATATTTTCTGACATTAAACCGGTCCGAGACCCAAAAAAGGTTGGGGACCACTGTTCTTAACTTTCACTAGTCTAAGAATCTTCAGCAGGGAAATTTGTGGGCTGAACTATGATTACATTGTATAATATTTGGGGTTTTTTAGAGGCAGGGAAGGATATAATGTTTGGAGTCATGCACAGGCCAGCAACCTAGACAAGAAATCGTGAGGGCATTATGCTAAGTGATATGTCAGTGATAGAGAGATGAAAAGAACGACTGTATGATCTCACTTATCTACATGTAGGATCTAAAAAAAGCTTAACTCATAGAAACAGAAATAGATTAGTGGTTACAAGAAGCCAATGGGGAAAATGGGTGAAGATGGTTAAAAGGTACTTTCTTCCAGTTGTAATTAAGTTCTGGGAGTATTATATACACCAGTGGTTTCAACTGCTGTTCTGTGCACTGGTACCGGATTATAAACTCTATAATCTTTATACAACATCAGGGTGATTAACTCTTTCATAGATTGACATGAAATTTCTGGCAGACCAGTGGTTGGAAACTATGGGTATATACTATAGTTAACAATACTGTATTGTATATTTGAAGTTGCTAATAAGAGGGTAGATTTTTTTTTTTAATTTTTATTCAGTGAGAGGAGGGGAGACAGAGACAGACTCCCACATGCACACCGACTGGGATCCACCTAGGAAGCCCACCAGGGGGGGATGTTCTGTCCATCTGGGGCTTTGCTTAGCAACCGAGCTCTTCATAGCACCTGATGGGGAGGCCATGGAGCCAACCTCAGTGCCCGGGGCTAAATCTTTTTAATTGAGCCATGTATGCAGTATGGGGAGATGAGGGGAAGGGTAGACAAACAGATAGGAGCTTCACCTATGTGCCCTGACTAGGAATTGAACCTGAGGCATGCACATGCCGGGCTGATGCTCTACCACTGAGCCGACTGGCCAGGGCATAAGAGCATATATCTTAAAAGTTCTCATCATAAGAAAAAAAATTGTATCATGTGAGATAATAGGTGTTTACCAAACTTACTGTGGAGATCATTTTGTAAAATATACATATATCAGATCATTATGTTGTATACCTTAAACTTATACATATCCAATATTATATGTCAATTATATCCCAAGACATTCTAATAGTATAGATCACTAATAGAAGGTAACCAAATTTAAATTTGATGTATGCTCATCAAATACTGTAATGAGAGCTTACTATATGGTGGGAACTATTTTAGGTGCTTGGCATAAAATGGTGAACAAAACAGACATAGAGCCCGAGACTAAGGGATCTTACAGCCTGCAGGGGCAGACAGGAATAAATGGGATGAATAAGTAATAATATATACTATGTTAGCGATATATGCTAAAGATTAAAAATGAAGCCAGGTAGAGTTAAACCTTCAGATTAACTATCCAGGGAAGACACAATGAGATAGCAGTTTTGAATGAAGACCTTCCGGAAATTAGGGAGCTGCAAGAATGTTTCAGAAGAGCAAATGCAAAGGCCTGGAGGCAGGGCTGTTCCCAGTGTGTTGTAGGAACTTGGAGAAACCCAGGTTGGAGAAACCCAGGCTAGAGATGAGTGGAAAAGGGGGGCATGGCAGGGGATGAAGGCACTGAGAGGTAACAATAAGGAAGTCATGTCAGTGAGAACAACTGCTACTAGGAAAATATTTTGAGAGGGATCGAGTCAAAATAATTGCAATCATTTGATGGGGAGCAGAACCGATTTTTATCTTTAGAGATTCCTTATGTGGATAAAATAAAACTTAAAACAGATAATAGTCATGTAGGCTATTGATAATAACAATTGAACAAACATTTTCTTTGTTGTGGCAATATATGAATATGGGTAAATTTCAAATTTGAGACAGTTAGGTCATTAAATTTTAAATGGTAAATGTTTGAATAATGCTGTATCATTTTTCAGCTAGTAACTAAAAATATTAACGTAATGAGACAGTCCCACCTAGATGAAGCTATTTTGATTCAGTAAAATATTTTTCCTGTACAATTATAGTGATAGGTAGATAACCTGTACACAGCAAAATAATTTGACTCTTTCAGCAAAAGTTTAACTTTGATTTCTGACATTAATTAATAGCCCTGCTACCCTAAAAAGCAAAATAAAGTAAAAGCTAAGGAACAAAATAATACAACAACAAAAAAAAACTTTTTAAGCTTTAGAATTTTTAAATATGTAAAATGAGATAATTTTTCAATACATCTCTAACAGGGCAACTTTGTAGATTTGATGAATTAATAAATATATGTGACTATCTGATAAACTGTTGAAGAGGTTTATAAATGTAAGCTGCTATTATCCTAATGTTGAAAGCATTGGTTTTGTATTGTTCTACCAATAATCATATTCTTCTGAGGATGATTGTTACCTGCTTAATGCCCTTTCTTTTTGGCCTTCTTACTGCCTACCTTTTTTTTTTTTTAATTAATTAATTAATTAATTTATTCATTCATTTTAGAGAGGAGGGGGGGAGATAGAGAGAGAGAGAGAGAGAGAGAAGGGGGAGGAGCAGGAAGCATCAACTCCCATATATGCCTTGACCAGGCAAGCCAGGGATTTGAACCGGCAACCTCAGTGTTTCCAGGTTGACGCTTTATCCACTGAGCCACCACAGGTCAGGCTTGCCTACCTTTTTTGTTTTCAATTTTTATTTTTTTTCAATTATAGTTAGCATTCAATATTATACATAATAGTTTCAGGTGCATAGTGGTTAGACATTTATAATATATAGGTTACAAAGCAATCCCTTTGATTTGTTTAGTACCTACCTAGAGCTAAAAATAGTTATTACAATATTATTAACTATATTCCATATGCTATTCTTTACATACCTGTGACTATTTTATAACTAACAATTTGTACTTTTAATCCATTCACCTTTTCACTCATGTTCCCAACCCCTCTCCCATCTGGCAACCATCAATCTGTTCTCTGCATATATAAGTCTATTTCTGTTTTGTTTTTTCATTTATTTTGTTTGTTTAGTTTCCATATATAAGTGAAAGCATATGGTATTTGTCCTTCTCTGTCTGATGTATTTCATTTTATGGAACAATTTTTCCTCGTCTTCACCACCAGTAGAGGGAAAGGAACGGTACTTGAAACTTTGGTCCATTTTTAAAATTGTGTTGCTAAGCCAGTTGTGAGTCTCATTATTTTAGGTATCTTTTCACCTGTTACTGGAATTAAGAGTTTACTGTACTTCAATTTAGATTTTTTGATATTTTGTTTATTAATATTATTATTAATTTTAGTATGCTTTACAATAAGTTAAGTAATAAAGATGGAATGTTTCAAATGAGAATTCAGTATCTCTTAAGTAGTAAATGAAGAGTAACACTTATTTTGAGTCTTTTATGTAATCTATTAAGAACACTTTTTTAAAACTCTTTTTCTGATTATAAAACTGATACATTGTAGGAAATTTGGAAAAGCAAAAATAAACAAACTGAACTAAACAGTAATTATACATCATTAGGTCCCCTAGAAAGAACTTCTCTTCACTTTTCAGTGTCTAGTCTTCTTTCCAATGATATATTTTCAAATTTAAAAAATAAATTGGATCATTATTTTATAATATAATTTTAATTTAGTAATGTATCTCTCTGAGCTTCCATATTTTTATTTGTAAAATGGGGATAAAATATGCACTGTGTGGAGTTCTTGAGAAGATTAAATTGCGTGATGTGTTCATTAACAGTGCCTGACACATACTCCGTGCTCAGTAATGGGAGCTAATAGTAATAATAGTCATGGAAATAAGACATTTCTAGAAGTGTAACTTCTAGGGCAATGGATATTGATATTTTAAAGGCTGTTGATAGAATTGCTAAATTTCTCTTTGAACTATGCTACCGATTTTCTCCAACCAGCACTTTGTAAGAGTGGTTTCTGCCTTATATAGCTATAATTAACTTTGCTTGTAATTTTTAAACCTTTGCCAACTTGAAGGCACAAATTCATTTCTCTAAAAATTTTTTTACTTTGAAGGAATATTAAAGCATTCATCATTTTATCTTCTATTCATTGACCATTTGTGTTTCTTTCTTATGAATTTCCAATTCATGGCTTTGGGAAAAGCCAAGACTTAAGAGTAGTTAATAGAACTATTGTTTTTATCTAAACTGGAACAATTGGATGCTCTATTATATTTAAAATTAAAGTTTCAATATACTTTTCATTTTTGATAGCTAACACATTAGCATATAAATGTCCCCATCTTAGGAAGGATATTAAAGAAAGTTCTAACACTATATTCCATAAAGGCATAATCACATATTGCTTTTCAATTGTCTACAATTGTGTTTGTTTCAGAAAAGCACAGGTCGACCGCATATAATCCAGAAAACCTTGGCAGGACAATATTCTAAGCAAATGGAGAATCTCAGTAAGTTTTAATTCAAAAAGCCATTCTATTTTCTGTAATAAGAACTCTGACTTGGGGAACTCGGTAGACATGCAGGGCTTGCTGGGAAGCAGGATTGATTTGAGATCTAGAGTGAGCAGTGTGGGTGGGCCTTAGAGTGAATGGTGGCTTTCATGCAGTGAGGTTTGGAGAGTTGTTTCAGATGGGGAGACTGAAATAGGAGGCCCAGGAATAAAGCTGCATTAGGAACCAGAGGATATGGCCAAACTTAACAGAGTGCTTTACAGTGAGGTCCATGCTTAAATTTCCCCGGCAGTTTACAGCTCTTCAGCCTATGGCTATCATCTCTCTCCTTGGCTCTGGCCCGGAGGCATCTTACGCATGCTGATTTGCAAAAGCTTCTTTTGGATTTTTTGCAGTATGTGATCTTACTACTTCTGTATATAGATGCCAGAAGTCTTTAATAATTTATGCAAAAGCTTATGGCATATGTTATTTTTAATTCTACAATGACTTAAGAGTAGTAGAATTCTCTTAAATTTTCAGATATTGAGGGTCAGGTGGTTGTAGGTCAAATATGCATATTCTAATGAGCCTTGAACAACTCATTGATTTTGACGATGTTTGAATTAAACTATAATTTATTAATTTCAAATGGAATTATATTTGTGATTGTGAGAATGTGAAATGTTTAATGATCAATGTACTTTTTTTCATCTTCACGTTGATTCAGCCTGCAAGTCCTTAATATGCTATTTGAAAAACATATTTCCATGGAAATACAGTTGAGTGTAAATTGTGATACTCCTTTTCTTTTGCTCAGGTGTGGAAAGCAGTGATCAGTGGCCCTTTCTGTCTGAATTACAGTGGTTGAGAAGGAGGCGGAAGAGAGCAGTGAATGTGAGTGTGGCATTGAGCCACAGGTGGGGCCATTTCACTCCGTTAAATTGTTGCCTGTCATCACACAGTATCTAAGTGTACCTGAAACAGTTTAGACTTGGGCAGTTTTCTCTTACACATGAAAGCAACAAACCACAAACCCCTATAATTTGTGTCTGATAGGCATATTGCTTTTTATTCAGCTTTCTCTGTTAGTGATAATAAACTGATTACGGTGTTCCATGAACCCTGGTGTTATATGAGGAATGTATTGTTTTAGCTCTATTTTCAAAAATTGCAGTGTACTTTTTCTATTGAAAATACAGCAGACTTTAAAAAAAATATGGCTTATATAACATCATATAAAACATTTCTGTTAACAGGAGAAGTAGGGGAAAGAGTTAGGTTTTTAAATATTGACTAATCATGCTTATTTTTATTTCTTTTAAATTAAAAACTCTGTTATACCGAACTTTGAGGCTGGATGTGTTTTTCTGAACAGAATGGATCTGTTTGACCATTAGTGTTATGACAGTTACTAAATAAAAATCATATAATTATATAGTCAGCAATTCTATTTTGGCTCTCATATATTGATAAATGTATAAGGGCTTTGTAAGTGAAATTATGTTCCTACTCTTTTTCATAACAGATTAGAAAGCTGTAATGATGAGGACTGTCTAGTAATTACATGGTGAAGGCTATGTAACCAAGAATTAATTCCATAGCATATAGATTACATGGTAATTTAGTAGATAACTTAATGAGTTATTATACTGGAAATTGCACATTTTAGATAATGTTCAAGTGAATGTATTGTTTTGTGAAAAAATTAGGCCTCCCATTATCAAAAATTTAGTTTCAGGTTAAGTCATCCTCTTTTGTATGGTCATGTCTTTATGTTATGCTTATTATTGATACAGGTTTTTTTTTTCTTTTTTTCTTTTTAAATTAGAGATATCTTTTTGCTTACTCTTGAAGATGTGGTTGGTAATAATGTTTTACATAGGCTAATGGCATTTCACTAAAGTCCACCCCTATCAAATAAAAACTGATCAGTGACATGTATTAATAATTGTCTGTGAAAAAGAAATACAAGTCCAAATAATGGCTAAAATACTTAGCCCTTGTTTTAATGGATTATCTAGAAATTATAAAAATTTGGAAGAATTTAGAATGTTGTTATTGTTGATATCGGTTTCTGTGAGAAGTTGTGCATTTAAGAATTACTACACTATTATTAGAATTTCACTCCATTGAGTTAAGGTTTCTATTTTACTACATTAGTACTTTTTAAGATGTACTCTGCTATTCTTATTAAATGACTTTTCCACAGGTTTTCCTTGAAGTTTTCAACAGATATGAATATTGTTATCACACTTTAGTACCAAAGAAATTGAGATTATTTATTTAGCAGAACTATACTATACATTTTTCTCTAGAACATTTTTATATATAAAATCATATAAAACAATGAGCTATTCTCTATCTTGATGTGTACTTTGATGATAGTTAAATATAGTTCTTTTCTGAATACTTGAATGTTTTACTCATTATGGTCACTTTTTTTCTATTAAACGAATTTCTTCAAGGGTGTTTAGAGAATAGGCAGCAAAGAGTTCTGAAATTCAATCTACAACTGAACAGTCATCATCAGAGGTGGTGCTATTATCATTGACCATGTATTTTTATTTTCCATAGCCATCCCGTGGTGTGTTTGAAGAAATGAAATATTTGGAACTTATGATTGTTAATGATCACAAAACGGTGAGTATAGACTCAATGGGTTTTGGACCCAACAGTTTACTTGAGAAAGAATTCACTTCACTTTATATTCAATTATTAGTTGTTACTTATTAAAACCAAGATACTTAGTTGCTTAATTTTTTTTGAAATATTGAATGACTTTATTTAATTGTGTTTGGAACACTAGGTTTTATAGAAATTTCAGAACTTTAATCTTTCCCTCTGATTACTAATGATTGCAACTGATACATTCAACTTTGTGTGGCATCTTTCACTTGTCTTTATTTAAAATTCTTATTCTTGACTTTTCTGCATCTACGTATTTGGTCACTGCTTTCTAATTTTATTCCATTTCTTTGCTCTGTTAGTATGTTATTTTTTCTTACTGATTATTATGATTTGTGGTAGATATAATGATAGGAGGTAAGCATATTTAATAAATATATGCCCAAAGAGACTATCCTTAACTGATAATTTAAATATTGGAAAGATGGGTAATCTTGTCAAAGTAAAATGTGATTCAATGTGTCATTTCAGTAACACTTAAAAGATATATGAAACATAGTTATTGCCCTCCATCGGCTTCTCTTTAAGATAAAGTAGAAACTTACTCAACCATAGTCTACTTAACCATTTCTCTTATAAAATATCTTGGCTGACGCTTAGACCATTCTAAAGTTTTGGTCAGTAGGCTATTTGCTAATATACCTAATGCTTCTGGCATGCTGGTAAATGTTTAACACCTTGCTCTTTAAAGAAAACAGCCTGATTTTAAGAAAATGAACTAGAATAATTTACATCTGCTTTTCAATACGTAGAGATTTGCTATTGGGTTTTAGAATAATCATCCCACTGAAAGTACTCATCTTACACTCTTTGTTATTTTGATAACTGTTACCCTTGGGTTGAAAATCAAGCTCTGATTTTATCTTATTTTTTTAGAAAACAGATTTCTTAAGGATTGTATTTGTTTAGGAAGAAAAGGCAAATTTGGCACTTTAAATGTAAATTATTTTCAGTAATCAGAACATGTGAAAGTAAATTTTATCATAAATGGAGATTGGACATTTTTCTTTGTATACAAAATTAGTTCTCATTCATGCAAGAAATAGAAATATTTCCCTACATTTACATTCAAGCCTACCTCTTTCATTCAGAGTAACCTAATATTGGCTTTCTGGAAAGAATGCTGATATCTTATTTTGAACAAGCATCATATTATCAGTGGGTTTCATTAGATAGATAGATAGATAGATAGATAGATAGATAGATAGATAGATAGATAGATAAATAAATAAAAAATCTCAGTTTTGTAGAAAGCATCTTAGTAGCTGGCTGGAGGAGCCCAATTTGTGAGCCAATTATAGCCTTGATAATGGTCTGCAAACATTTCTTTGAGCCAGTAAACTAAATATAAATATTAAAAACCTCATTCTAATGGCAAAATGGTTGAAATATTTTAAAGTGCATAAAAAACAAATTTTTTACTTTCATTTTTGCTCTGTCTATACTTATGTGTAAGTGAAATGTAATAACTCAAATATTTTTCAATTTAAACCTCATTATTTAAAATAAAAAACCAGTATATGTGATTTATTTATTTTTATTTTTCAGTTACAGTTTACGTTCAATTTAGTTCTCTATTCTCTGTTGGTTTCAGAGGTACAGCATAGTGAAAAACCACTAATTTTTATAGGTTCTCAACAAATTAAGGGTTCTCAATAATCATGCTTTATTAGGACTGTATATAAACTCTTTGGTAAGAATTGTTTCCAGAATGAGTTTATTTTCTATCTCGACCTGAAGTAAGCATTGAATTTCAGCTCGGTGATCTTGGCTATTTTTATTAATCCTCTCTGAGCCTCACTTTCCACATTTATAAAGCAGGGTAATAAAACTCACCTCACAGAGTTGTGAAGAACAAATATTTCTTGTAGGAGACTTATCATAGCTCCAGTAAATCCTAGGTGCTCAATTAAATGGAAGTTCAAGTGAACAAATCCAGTGGTCACTGTTTGTCCTTATCTTACCTGCCCACTCTCTCAGCAATATTGGACACAGTTGATTAGTCTCTCCTCTTTGGAACTTTTTCTCATCTCTCAGCTTCTATGGCACAACAGCTTTTCCACCTCACTGGCCATTTCTTCTTAGTCTTTTATTCCGGACCTAGAATTATAGGAGTGCTCTATGGCTTGGTTTGGGGCTCACTTTTCTTTCTATAACTCTCCCCCAAAATGACTGCTTCCAGTCTCAAGTATTTAAATAATATTATGACTTGAAATTCATCACTCTTTATACCTCAATGCTTCTGAGTTTCATAGTTACAGATTCAAATGTTTGCTTGACATCTGTACTTCAATATTGAATAGGCATCTCACAGTTAACATTTTAAAATCAGAACTCTCAGTTCCTGGGTCCTAGACTTCTTTTTCCCTAGTTTTTATCATTATTTTAGACGACACCACCACTTCCCCAGCTATTCAAGTTCAAAACCTAGGAAACATTTTTTTTTCTTCTCTTTTCTCACCTTACACGGCCTTTACAGATGTCCAGCCTTCGGTATCATATACCTGGACTATTGTAATAATTTCCCAACAGGTCTGTTTCCATTTGTGAACCTCTCTAATTCACTTATCTCTCCTCATGCACAATGATCTCTCTAAAATAAAAACCAGAGCCTGACCTGTGGTGGCACAGTGGATAAAGCGTTGACCTGGAAACACTGAGGTCGCCAGTTCGAAACCCTGGGCTTGCCTGGTCAAGGCACATATGGGAGTTGATGCTTCCAGCTCCTCTCCCCCTTCTGTCTCTCTCTGTCTCTCTCTCTCTCCTCTCTAAAAATGAATAAATAAAATAAAATAATAATAATAAAAAAAATAAAAACCAGAGTCTTGGAAATTACAAACATGAAATAAATGAGAATATTATCACATTTTGATAGACTTTAGAAAACCTCAGTTTTTAAAACTTGCATGTCATATTTTTTCTTTACCATTATACTATAAAAAGAAGTTTCCAAAGAGGACAAATTAATATTCAGAAAGAAGATAAAATTTATCTTAATAGATGTATCATACAACTGCAGAGAATAGGTGTCAACTAGTATTTTTCCTTTATTTTTGTTACATGTGCTTCTTAATAAGAGGACTTAATTTTTTTTATTTATTGATTGATTTTAAAGTGAGATGGAGAGAGAGAGAGAGAGAGAGAGAGAGAGAGAGAAACATCAATTTGTTTCTGTATGTGGTCTGACCGGGGATCAAATTGGCAACTTTCATGTATCCAGATGATGCTCTAACCAACTGAGCCGTTGGCCAGGGAGACAAGACTTTTTTTTTTTTTTTTTTTTCTGAAGCTGGAAACAGGGAGAGACAGTCAGACAGACTCCTGCATGCGCCCGACCGGGATCCACCTGGCGCGCCCACCAGGGGCGACGCTCTGCCCACCAGGGGGCGATGCTCTGCCCATCCTGGGCGTTGCCATGTTGCGACCAGAGCCACTCTAGCGCCTGAGGCAGAGGCCACAGAGCCATCCCCAGCGCCCGGGCCATCTTTGCTCCAATGGAGCCTTGGCTGCGGGAGGGGAAGAGAGAGACAGAGAGGAAAGCGCGCGGAGGGGTGGAGAAGCAAATGGGCGCTTCTCCTGTGTGCCCTGGCCAGGAATCGAACCCGGGTCCTCCGCACGCTAGGCCGATGCTCTACCGCTGAGTCAACCGGCCAGGGCGACAAGACTTTTTTTTAAGTGTACAATTCAGAGGTATTTAGTAACTTTACTATGTGATAAACCATTACCTCTATATAGTTTCAAAACATTCTCATCACTCCAAAGAGACTTTTGCTTTTACTTTTAAAGATAAGCAACTTAAAATGCTGAGCTATATATAGCAGCTTCTTTATGCTCAGTTTTAAAAACCTGTTAAAATGTCCTTCTTTGTCCTCAACGTGGTAGAAGGGGCTAGGAATCTTTCTGGAGCCTCTTTTGTAGAGGCATTAATTGTATTCATGAAGGCTCTAACCCTCATGACCTAAGCACCTCTCAAAGGTTTCATCTTTTAATACTGTCATTTTGGGAGTTAGGATTTCAACTTAGGAATATTGGGGTAGACACAAACATTTACACCGTAGAAAATATTATAAATATAAATAGTTATAAATTAATGAATGTTACTAATAACAATACTAATTTATTGATCATTTATCATGGGCTAAGAAGTGTGCTTAGTATTAGAAAATATAAATATCAGATATATAAGCTTTAACATACATATTCTTTGTTTAAAAAAACATAATACCAGGGTTAGTGAGAGAATGAAATGGGGAGAGTCTGATAAATTTACAGAGTAAAAGTGAAAAGGAAAAAAAAAAGAATATCTTGGTTTTTCAATGTAGAATTATTTTTAATCTGTGAAAGATACATGATTTTAATAATTATAATTGAAAGCACACTGTAATATTAAAAAAATTTTTTTTTATTGATTTGAGAGAGAAGAGGAGGAGGTGGGCGGGGCGGGGAGAGAAAGTGAGAGAAAAACAGAGAAGCATCAACTTGTTGTTTCACTTAGTTCAGGGGTCCCCAAACTTTTTACACAGGGGGCCAGTTCACTGTCCCTCAGACCGTTGGAGGGCCAGACTATAAAAAAAACTATGAACAAATCCCTATGCATACTGCACATATCTTATTTTAAAGTAAAAAAACAAAACGGGAACAAATACAATATTTAAAATAAAAAACAAGTAAATTTAAATCAAGAAACTGACCAGTATTTCAATGGGAACTATGGGCCTGCTTTTGGCTAATGAGATGGTCAATGTGCTCCTTTCATTGACCACCAATGAAAGAGGTGCCCCTTCCGGAAGTGCAGCGGGGGCCGGATAAATGGCCTCAGGGAGCCGCATGTGGCCCGCGGACCGTAGTTTGGGGACCCCTGACTTAGTTGTTCCACCTAGTTGTGTACTCACTGATTGCTTCTCTTATGAGCCCTGACTGGGATCGAACCTGCGACCTCTGGCATGCCAGGTCTACGCTTTATCCACTGAGCAACCTGACCAGGGCCTGAAAACACATTTTTAAAACTTATAGTGCAAATCTGAGTTGGTAGTTTGGGAATATTTTCCTTTTTTCTCAGCGGAGGGCATGATCGCTCTGTGGTAGACATTTGTTTTCATATGTCCTCACAAAGATATAGTAAGCAAAGTACTACGTGCTAAAACTGTAGCCCTTCAGATGTTGCTTCATAATTATTCTACCAATTCACTTTTCCTTATTTTCTTAAATAACCATAAACTATCAGCACATTTGACTTTAACTTTGTCTCTTCTTTGTCCTAACTTTGAACAGTCAAAAGCAAAAGGCTTCGTCTGGAGGAGGCATTCTTCTGAAAGAATATATATATTCCGTATCATGGGCCATATTTAAAGTGCTGCCTAAGAAATTTTCTTAATCCGTGGATGGCATTGAGTTTAAAGTGAGGAGGGTGTCCAGTTAGGACTAAATTTATTGGTGTAAGCCCTTTATAAACTGAGAAGGTTGTTTTATTAAAAATGAAAGGATTGTATTTATAGACGTTAAGACTGAAATAGCTTCTCAGAAATAAAGCTTCTCACCTATATTCCTATAGGCCTTCTCCGTTACGTGGAATATCATGGGTGTTTTAAATCATCAGAGTTTTGCTGTCTAACACAGAAATAAAATATTATAAGAACACCACCAGATCCAACTTGGCACACACTAAATTCCATATTTTTAATCCTCGATTTCTACTGTTGCTGTGAGATTTCTGCTTTTACAGAATTTTGAAATTCACCATTAAACCATGATTTGGCAGTGATTGGTGTGTCTTTTTTATTCCCCAGTATAAGAAGTATCGCTCTTCTCATGCACACACCAACAACTTTGCAAAGTCTGTGGTCAACCTTGTGGATTCTGTAAGTATCCTAGTTTTCTCAAACCTAATTTTCCAAGATGGAATGGTTTTTTATATCTTTATGTGCTTACTTGTTACTTTTGTTCTTTCTTGGGAAAAAATAAAAATGCCATTCTTCAGCTCTTCTGGCTACGGGATTATGGAGGGGCCCGCTTCACAAAGAATAGTGTTATCAGAGTTTCAGGGGACTGTTGAGTTATTCACGGAATTCCAAAAATGCATTCAAGTTGCTTCTAAGTGGTGTCTGGACCTCATTGTCACCAGAGCCTAAGGAGGACAAGAATGCTGGAGAAAATTAGCTACCAAGAAGAGTGTAAATTAAACTTGACAAAAACTTTGTTAATAATAATCAGTTGAGTTATTGACTTAAATATACGGCAAGAACTAATAAATTGAGGTAGATTATGTTCGAAGGGTATAGGAAATATAAAAAAATTTTTTTTAAACAACCAACATTTATCTTCTTATTGTTGCCCTTAGTGGAATGCTGTAAACTTCATTTTAAGTGACAGAATTAAGTGTATTCCCAAATAAAGCTAATATAAAACAGTCAAATACATACCTCCTTGCAAAGACCTCTCTAACTTAAAAATATTTTATATTGATCATTTTTCTTCTTATTTTGTGAGTTGCAGGGAATGATGGTTAACATTTTCTTCCTTTTTGTAATTTAAGTAGGAACACCATAGGTGTGAATATTATTTGTTAGGTTCCCAGAAATTGTTCAATAGACTAGTCATAAATACAGCACACTACTTTGTGTATTCTAGGTAAAGTGCTATTTTGTTTAGCTGAATATATTCTTATCTGATATTTATTATATGTTCCCTCTTAACTAGGGGGGAAAAACCTTTTTGTGAATTGTGTAATACTTAAATGACTTATTTTCTCCAAAGAATTGCCTCCTTTTCTGTCTTTAAACAGTCCAAAACCTCCAATCATATAAAAACTCATAACATATAATGCCTGGTAGGCACAGCTGGATGGGCATAGAGTCATATGGAGTTAGAATTGAAATTCTGAAAGCCAATTTATACCTGGTTTTCTTTAATTTTAGCTCTTGTCAGTCTTCTCAGAGGAAAATTATAAGTGAATATGGTAATGAGAATATTAAACACACCTTCCCTCTGCCAAAGCTGTTTACTTGACAGCATCCCCGTGTTAGTCATTTCAGCATGATTGAACAGAATCACATCTTGCAAAGTGTAATTTTTATTTTGGGTTACCATATAAGGTTGTGAAGCTGAGCAATTGCTTTTTAAAAGACATTACATTTAACTCGCTTCTTGTTAAAGTCATTTTCGCTTCAGGTTGATTTAGGCGTGCTGATATTCCCTTTTTTCAGTCTGTTCAAAGGTCATCCATTATTTTCTTAATTAGCTTGAAAATAGGACAAAATGACAACATTCATTGAAATTGCTTAATTATGTGAATTATTTAGCTACTGGGCCAAAAGCAGAGAAAGAGAGCAACAGAAAGACACGATTTAAATGCTGCGAGTGGTGCCACCCTGTGGTGAAGGTGAAATGGGAATACAAATCTGCTCTTCCCTTTTTTGGCCTCAGGTCCGTGATTCTCTCCTGGTGTTATTTTATTTTTCATATAACAAAGCTTCCGAGGGCAAGCCAACCATGGTGTTGGCGCTCGTCCAAGGATTTAGTGACCCGTTCCAATCCTGCAAGAACAGCTGGTCATACCGCACTGCCCTGAGCTGATATATTGGGCTCCCACGGATAATCTCCTATGAGGTTCGGGAGGGTGTCTTTTCTGAACCTTTTTTTAAAATTTATATCCAGACTTTACAAGTCTCGACATCGCTTCTGTATATCTTGAAGTGAGAAAGCCTGGCCACTGAATGTGCTAACTTGGGATTGAAATAACCTTGTCCGAGAGGCCGAATTGTGTGATTGTTCGTTTGTTCTTAATTTTTCCTCCTGAAAATGAGAAGAGTCTCTCCGATGAGCTAATTATGAACTGTGTTCTCCCCTCACCTCCCTTCCTGTCTCTCCGCTGACTCTGGATCACTGATTGTGCACGTTTGACCCAGTGTTTTCTCCCGCACCTGTCCTGTTGTATACCCTCAGATTTACAAGGAGCAGCTCAACACCAGGGTTGTCCTGGTGGCCGTGGAGACCTGGACTGAGAAGGATCACATTGACATCACCACCGACCCTGTGCAGATGCTCCACGAGTTCTCCAAATACCGGCAGCGTATCAAGCAGCACGCCGATGCTGTGCATCTCATCTCGTATGTACCCGTCGTCTTCGGTTTGACATTTATCTTTATCCCTTTAGCAGTTAAGTTATATATCAATATATTGATTTTTAAAAAAACAGTGACGGTGATTGCTGTCTCTGTTATATAAGAAACATGGAGGTGGGTTGTCTGGTACTGGGAGGGTGGTTCTGGACCCATTAAGATCCACCTACAGACCTTCCATCCACAAGGTCAACTCATGACTCAAGATGGCTGCTGGTGCTCCAGCCTTCAGTACAGGAAGCTGGGATGATGGTCCTGGAAGACTGCAAGAGGCCATTCCCACTGAGTTACCCCCTTCAGAGCAGATTTCTTGATTGTGCACATCAATTTCACCAAGAAACCATTTGCTAAATCTTACTCATCTGGCCAAACTGAGCTGTTGGAGAGGCTAGGAAATATAGAGAAATATAGATGTTTGAGATGAATGATTGAATAAAATTGAACTGGTATCACTCAGGAAAAGGGCTACTCTATTTTCTTGTGTGTAATAGGTGTTCCTCTTCCCACTTCCGGTGAAACTGTTTTCAGACGGTTCTCTAGGGTTCTGTCCTGGAATCAAACCAATCAAAATTTCCTTCTTTTCCTCTCACTTTTACTGTTTACTTTCTTTTCTTTCAGTCTTTAATCAACATTTTGTAACAATCAGCAACATTTTGTGTGAGTACTGGATATTTCTCTATAGCAGGGGTCCCCAAACTTTTTACACAGGGGGCCAGTTCACTGTCCCTCAGACCGTTGGAGGGCCAGACTATAAAAAAAATATGAACAAATCCCTATGCACATTGCACATATCTTATTTTAAAGTAAAAAAACAAAACGGGAACAAATACAATATTTCAAATAAAGAACGAGTAAATTTAAATCAACAAACTGACCAGTATTTCAATGGGAACTATGCTCCTCTCACTGACCACCAATGAAAGAGGTGCCCCTTCTGGAAGTGCGGTGGGGGCCGGATAAAGGGCCTCAGGGGGCCGCATGCAGCCCGCGGGGCCGTAGTTTGGGGACCCCTGCTCTATAGGAAGAAAGTCAAAGAGTTGTGGTCTGTTTATTTTTGTGTCCTCAATTCCTGAGCCAGTACTGGATGCTTAGTAGGGGCTTGATCAATATTTGCTCAACTGAGATTATTAATATAATGAAAATTTAAAGGTTTTTATGACAACACAAATTTAAATGTATTTAAAATGCTGTTTCTGATTTTTTTGAAGGAGGATGGTTTTAGGGTAGTCAGCATAGGAGAGTATACATGTTTCAGGAGGGCTTGTGTGATGGCCACTACATTGATTTTCTCATGCTGATTGTTTTCTTAAGGCGAGTGACCTTCTACTATAAGAGGAGCAGTCTGAGTTACTTTGGAGGTGTTTGTTCTCGCACAAGGGGAGTTGGTGTGAATGAGGTAAATTTTGTCAATTTTCTTAAAATAGAGCTTTTTTATCTTTGCATCTGATTCGACCTCTTTTTTCCAAATTGGCCCAGTTTATATCCTTTCTCAGGCCTGTTTAGAACGGCAATGATGTTGAGAATATGGGTTGAGTGATTTATCACAGTAAATGCAACCCAAAGTGGTCTTGATTATTAGAAAAGAGATATTGTTTCATTTCATAGTGATAATTCTCATATTTATCAGGCAAATGTGAGTCAGACAGATTTTTGGGGGGGCCTCTATAGATAAGTTTTTTTTGTTTGTTTGTTTTTTGTATTTTTCTGAAGCTGGAAACGGGGAGAGACAGTCAGACAGACTCCCGCATGCGCCCGACCGGGATCCACCCGGCACACCCACTAGGGGCGACGCTCTGCCCACCAGGGGGCGATGCTCTGCCCCTCCGGGGCGTCGCTCTGCCGCGACCAGAGCCACTCTAGCGCCTGGGGCAGAGGCCAAGGAGCCATCCCCAGGGCCCGGGCCATCTTTGCTCCAATGGAGCCTTAGCTGCGGAAGGGGAAGAGAGAGACAGAGAGGAAGGAGGGGGTGGGGGTGGAGAAGCAAATGGGTGCTTCTCCTATGTGCCCTGGCCAGGAATCGAACCCAGGTCCCCTGCACGCCAGGCCGACGCTCTACCGCTAAGCCAACCGGCCAGGGTCTAGATAAGTTTTTACAAGCTTATTAATCCTTCCCTTATAACTTTTTTTTGAATGTTATAATGCTCCTTTGCCCATGTTAGATTTATTCATTTCGAAGAGTTTGTGATTGTATGTAGTCAGTATCTTTGTTTTCCCCCTCTGTATATTTTTTATTTTTATGTCTTCCACCTACCTCTTCGTAGAATTAATTGAAACAGTTATTTCCTTATCATTATTTGGATTTTGATAACCTTCATTTATATAAAGAAAATTCTTATAACAGTTGGCAACAGCACCCAAAAAGCCAAACCAACTATATCTAAACCCTGATCAATACCAGAATATACCAGGTTGTCCCCATCGCCACCCTTTCGGGGAGACCTTTCTTGGCATATTTGTAGTAAGTTGAATGTATCTTGATTTGGTATGAGCTGAGCTGGGGCACAGCGTTTTACAACTTGTGTGTTATGATTCCATGTGAGAGCCCCGAGTCCCGGGAGATGCCTGCCGTGTAGTGACAGAGGCTTTCTGCTTCTTGGGCCCAGTTGCAAGGAAGACATGATGAAGGAGCATGTGCTGCTTTGATGCTGTGAGGCTCTACTTAGGGAACTGAGCTGTTCGCTGGTAATGATTAAGAAATAATAACTAGCTTTGTGCACTCTCTCGAATGTTTCCCACACACTTTCAACTCTGAAAAACAGTATGGTCTTCCAATGGCAGTGGCACAAGTATTATCGCAGAGCCTGGCTCAGAACCTTGGAATCCAATGGGAACCTTCTAGCAGAAAGCCAAGTATGTACACTGACCTTCTTACTCACTTCCATGTGCCATTCTGTCTGTGTAATGCATGTCCAGTCAGCTAATGCATATGTTTCTTTTCTAAGTCATTGTAGTTTAATTGCAGTATGTCTATCTCCTTCCTCTAAAAAAAATTGTAAGATGAGCAATGAAGCTAATTCTTAGTATGCTTGGCTTGTAGAAATTCCTTTTTTTTCCTCCCCCCAAATCCCTGAAATCATACTCACTTTCCCAATGTGTGATCAACTTTTTCATAATGCTGAGTGTTGGGGTGGTGAGTACTCACGCTCTGGGTTCTAGCCACCTGAGTGTAGACCCAGGGTGCTAGTGTGGCTCCTTCACAAGTTTGATAAGAGTATAGGAGGATCAAGAAATAGATCTAGATTCAAAAAGGAGCTCAAACTCAACTTACCCACCTACCTATCTCTGAGTAAATTCATCCACTGGTCCCACCAGGAGTGTTAGAGAACCCCCTGACAGGCAGGCCCTGACCTGGGGGCATGTGGTAGAGGATAGCACTGTAGCGGGCAGACAGGGTTAGGGGGGTACACACAGAGCCACAGACCCATCCGGAAGGAAAGTGCAGCCAGTGGCTGTGGGGTGTCACTCTCTTCATTGATCGGATGAGACGAGAGGTGATTGAATAGGCAGGCCTGAGCTTGTAGTAGCAAAGTTTGTAAGGCCCACAATAGTTTTAGGGGTCTGTGACCATTTTAAATTTCTTTTAAAATCAGAGTAAAATCCAATGTGGATTATATTCCTTTTTATACCAACACCATAATGAAATATAATTTCTAGTACGTTTTTGGGGCAGGAATGCCTAGGACTCACATAATGCAATTTTGTGGAGGGAAGAACCAAGATGTTCACTCAAATTATTCTCTTCATTAAGAATTTAAGTAGAAGTTTTCTTCTTCTGTGAAAATATCAGATACTAGGTGTAAAGGTTCACCCTCTCCAACCTTCCCAAAGAAGAAAAGGACAGAACTCGACCTTAACATTATTTTACATTTTATTATACTATCAAATAATGGTCATTAATGCATAGTATTGTGGAAACTTGAAACAAAATATATACCCAGGGGCTTCTCGATTCTATTTATGGGCATATTAAATTGTCGCATTACAGACGGGTATATTAAGTCTAGTGGTATTTAACGAATCCTCAGACTTTCATTTATTAATGTCTTGATCAGAATATTTGCTTTCCCAGGGAAACATAGTACACATTAAAAGAGGCGTTTTGGATTTCATCAGCTGGCTTAAATGCCTTAACAATCACAAAGAGTAAGACCAGGTTTACGATGATCTTGTGTGACAACTCGGGAGCTGGGAAGAGGCCAGTGCTGGGCTCTGCTGAGAGAGGTTACTGAGTTGGCTAATGGGATAGGGTGAGAAGTATTGTTCATTCCTAATGCCTGGCACAGCTCCTTCTGTCTTAAAATTCTTTATTCCTTTGTGAATTGTTTGTTTAGCTAGACAATTACTAGTTCTGAACTTTTTTTTTTCTTTTTTCTCTTTTTTTTCTCCTGAAGCTGGAAACGGGGAGAGACAGTCAGACAGACTCCCGCATGCGCCCGACCGGGATCCACCCGGCACGCCCACCAGGGGCGACGCTCTGCCCACCAGGGGGCGATGCTCTGCCCCTCCGGGGCGTCGCTCTGCCGTTACCAGAGCCACTCTAGCGCCTGGGGCAGAGGCCAAGGAGCCATCCCCAGCGCCCGGGCCATCTTTGCTCCAATGGAGCCTTGGCTGCGGGAGGGGAAGAGAGAGACAGAGAGGAGGGGGGGGGGGGTGGAGAAGCAAATGGGCGCTTCTCCTGTGTGCCCTGGCCGGGAATTGAACCCGGGTCCCCCGCACGCCAGGCCGACGCTCTACCACTGAGCCAACCAGCCAGGGCCAGTTCTGAACTTTTAATTTAAAAAGGTTCATATGGAAGTCTTTCTTTAAAATTATCTTTATCTATGATAGAAAAGAGAATAGGAAAATATAAGTGAGAACAGCCCATCACTATATCCATATGTCCATCTCTGGTATCTCTGTTAAGTTTATGATTGTTATTCAATTGAAATCATGATTTACACTTCTTTTTGATTGTGCTCATTTACTAAACCTTTTAGCCAAGTTCTCCAAGTCTCTGGCTGGTCCTCGCTCAGATTCTAGGAAACTGAATTCTCTTCTCTAACCCAGCATGCTCTGGGAGCGAGATGTCGATGCTGACTCATTGCATTTGTTCAGTGGAGCTTTATAGTTCACAGAGAGCACACAGGCATTCCACCTCCTGTGAGCCCCAGGGCGACCCTGGGATCTAAGCAGAAAGACATCTTCCTTATGTTAGAGGTGAACACATTGAGACCTGAGGCCTGCTAAGTCGCTTCCCTATGGGGCTCTTTCATCAGGGATAACTTGGACTGCAATTCTGTCTTCTGGATTTCTAGAACTGGGCACTTTTCGTTAAACATTAGAACTAGGAACTTAATTGAGTTCTCTGAGTTACCAAAAATGAGCAGAGACACAATTATATGAATATTTCTTGCCAACTGTTGTCTTAGGAAGTGACCTGTACCTCTGGAAAGAATAAAGAAATATTGATTTAAAGGAAGTCGAGTTTGTTCTGTGAGACTCCACCTTCTGTAGCTATGACATAAGATTAGAAATAAGAAATTGTTTAAGAGCTGTGATGCAAATTGAAGATGTGACTTTTGTTGTCTCTCTTTTCTTCTGTGGCTTTTATTGTTTCCCTGGACCAGAATGTGACTGCACAGAGTCCTGGGGCGGCTGCATAATGGAAGAAACGGGGTAAGTTTCCATCATACACGCATTTGATAAATGTCTTTCGCTGAAACTGCTGCATATAATTAGATACACAGTCTCTCAGGTACTGGTCTTTTAGGCTAAGCACTTAGTATAAATTCAATAATTAATTATCTGACATTTTAAAAATGAAGGCACTAATTTACTATATCTTTTAAGTTTTTATTTAAAGTTGATAAGTATAAAATATAGTAACTACTTCCGCTTCTATTAACCCTTAAAGATATAGAAGTATTAAATGCTTCTAAGTTTAATAGAGATATTAATTTTTTAGTGCACTTAGAATAAAAGCTGGTTGTCTACCTGAAGCAGTCAGTGAAAATCAATTTAGTCACCAATTTATATTTTAAAGAACTCTATTTAGACATGCTGCTGTAATAAAAATTGTACTATACTGCTTATATAATCAATAATTTTTTTTTTATTAAGACAGATTTATTGTGTCTAAATAGGTAGTCTTCTTCTGATAGACATTTGAACATTTCCTCACCTATCTCTTCTCTTTTTTTTTTTTACGGGTACCTCGGGCACTAGAGCAGCTGCCCCAGAGCTGCCATTACTTCTGTGAAATGAAACATTGCCCTCTTTCCCAAGGACCCCTGCCCCAGGGGAACCACTGCCCCCAGCTCTCCTAAGCTAGAGCCCTCTCCTCATAGATGGGTGAGACACCTCACCTTTGGGTCTCTCCTACTTCCTTTGCTCTGGCCAGACATCTGCTCAGCACACCGGCCATTTCTGGTGCGGCCCCCACCTGTAGGAGCCCTGGTGCCAGACACCCGGACTTGCTGGTTTGGAGTCCCTTCCTCATTCTTCCACTGGGAATCCAGCTCGGGGGACAGCAGGAGTGAGAGCACGAGGCTTTGCAGAACACGTTTCTACCTGCTAGTTTAGAACATGTGTTTTTAGAAATGTAGTTTAAACTTGAAACTTAGGTTTATTGGTCCCTTTGTTCTTGTACCATAGTTTAATAACATTATGGCTTAAAAAGACTTTTGTGAGGACTGCTATAGGAAGGTAACATCATTTACAGTATTGGTTCCACAGGGAGATGTCTTTTAAATTCCTGATTTCTTTTTTTTTTAAATGTATTGGGGTGATATTGATTAATAAAATTATATATGGTTCAAGTATAAGTTTTTATGATACACAATCTTCATATTGCATTGTGTTGTACCCACCATCCAAAGTCAAATCATCTTCTGTCACAATGTATTTCACTCCCTTTAAATTAATTTTTTGACTGACTACACATAGGATATGATAGACATTTAAAGTTAATCAGTGTTTTCTCAAGTTTACATTTCTGTGTCGTTCTTGTAAGAAATCACTATAACAATGACAGATTTTACCTATTTCCATATACCGCCCTCATATATCATGATACATAAACTATTGGATTACATCCTAGCATAAAGGGCCTTTCAAGTCTCAAATTAAGTAGTGTTACAATATGTTTAAACAATCAATGAGTATGACTTAGTTTAACCTTGATTATGTGTAGAACATTCCCCTGTGTACTGACTGGCATGAAACAGTAATTTGATTAGTTAAATCGTAGAGAGTCTCATATTCTAGTCCTACTAAATCATGAATGTTATCCAGTAGTAGTATTTGTGATTGAGAATAAGAAGTTATTTTTCATGGGAGCTTACCCTGATTCCGTTTGCATTGTATGTGTATGTATATATATGGTCTAACACATCTTTGTAGCATTCCCTTGTTTGCCCAAATTATTTTGCTGAAGATTGAATTACACTTCTTCCTCAAAATAAAGTCTAGTGGGTTTTTGAGCTTTTTTTATTCAGGACAGAGGCAAAAAAAAAGTGCTTGACTTGACTGAGATAGAGCAACTAAAAATGATCACATTTAAAAATACAGCCTAGATGAAGAAGTTTTGTGATGAGCTTTTAAAAAACACATTTAAGCTTGGGCACAAAAGGGCATGAATGCTGAGGACATTGTAACCTGGCCCCCAAATCAGTGATTTTCTTTGAATTTCTGTTTTTATAAACTCTATCACATATACTCATCTGCCAATTTGAACATAAGTGCCTTGTCAAAATGTATGGAGAATTGTCTGTGTCCAGACTGAACATTTCGTTCTAATTCCAGGTTTTTTATTTTCTTCTGTGATGACTGCTTTTGGGAAGTTATTTACATAATTGATTCTTTATTTCCTCAGGGTATCTCATTCCCGAAAGTTCTCAAAGTGCAGCATTTTGGAGTATAGAGACTTCTTACAGAGAGGGGGTGGAGCCTGTCTTTTTAATAGACCAACAAAGGTTAGTAATGTAGAAACTGTAATTATTTCTCTCTCTTTTTTTACAATGGAACAGTGCCAAGTATTAGATAGTTGTCATGGAAAGTAGGTTTGTTGTCAATCAGGATAATATTTAGTTATCAAAGCTTTGTTATGTTGAAGACTGAGACTTGTTTAATGAAGAACAAAACTATAGTTTTACTTTTCCAAATCTCTGGTTTTTTAGTGCTAACTGCATCCCCTCCCAGCCCCCCTCCAAATCTTTTAAAAGTATCTTTGAAATTTTTGTGTTAGGGATTTCACCCTGCTGTTAAGAAATAGTGGGTTAGATTAAAATATATTACTTTAACCTCTTTCTCTGAGAAAAATTCCATTTGCTCTTAACATTTTCTGTAGGGATATAACTAATATATTGGCTTTCCTTTTCCCTCCCTTCCTCTTTTTTTCCCTCCTTCCTTCCTCCCTCCTTCCCTCCTTCCCTCCCTCCCTTCCTTTCTTCCATACTTTCTTCCTTTCTCCATCTTTCTTTTTTTTCTGAGTGGTCTATTCTCCCAGAAAGGTAGCATCTCTAATATCAGCTAGCCAAAAAATGACCCAAGGTATTTTATGGATCCCATAAATACATATATGTTTTTATATTATACAGTCTCTTTACTTGGAAAGATCAACTGCCTTTCCATCAAAATTCATGTATGCAGTGTTGCAATCCCTTACCTACAAATTCCTTCATTCAAAAAGCTCTGAAAATTGGAAGTGTTTTTTTTATGAGTTTGCAGAAGACACATTGGACAGTGAAGCTTGTCCTAAACTGAAAGTTTTATTGTCCCTCATGGTGTAAATAGTCATAAGTCTTACTGTGGAAATGTCCATGTGTCTGATTATAGAGCATGCACCAGGCCCCTCAGGGCTGTTACAGGGAACCTGGTAAATGTATCATATTTTTCTAAAACCCAGAAAAACCAAAATTCTCAAATCCACCAACTATAAAGCTTTTGGCTAAGAGACTGCAGACCTATAGTAAGATGTTTGGAAGAAGTTGCTCAAAAGGCAAAAAGACAGGGTCGATGCTAATTAGCAGATGATATAGAAATTCTAACATTGCACATTTCATATTTCCTTTTAAAATACTACTTTGTAAGTCAAAAATGGTCCGTTGCTATACACAATTTTAATATGCTGCAAATTGAGAAAGCAGCAAAATCATGTTAGCCTTTAAAAAAAAAATCAGTGACTAATGTGGATAACTGACAGAATAATTTATTCCTATCCCCACAATTAAGTGATTCTGCTGTAGTCAGGGAATGGTAGTTTGATGCCTGACATTTGTATGAAATCTTGGTGAGGCTACAGGAGAAGAAGCAGGAATTGTAAAGTGAACTCGCATCATTAAAGTTGGCTGCCTGCCTTTTATGACATTCATCGCTGTGCAACAGAAATCTGAAAACGTGTTTCAAATGGATGAAACGAGTAATGATGAATTAATATGAGCGACTGGTATTTTTGAATTGCAATGCACATGGCTAATTTTACCTGCCTTGCAGCTCACCAACTAATTATAAGCATCACATGTGAGGAAAGGTTAAGATTTCTAGAATGTATAGAAGGATCCATCATTAGATTTCTGACATTGCCTATGAGTGGGAAGAAAATGATTCCAGTAACTTGGAAACTAAATGAAAGTAACTATATACCTTTAATTTTAAAAGTTCCTATATATGAAATTGTTCTTCTTTTCAAACTGCATATTAGAGTGGTTTTTTTAAAAACGCCCCTTTGGATGCCAGTGAAAGAATTTATATGCATGTAACAAGGAACTGACTTTTTTCCAGTGTTTTTAGTCAGAATGTAGGTGTGTATGTTTTATGTATTTTTCCATGACCTATGTGCATCTTTTCTGTGCTGTGGGCACCTTCCCAGCAGCCATGTTTTCCACATGGTTTGCCATAGTGCTTGGTCTCAAGAGGAGAGTTCTGAGAATGAAATCTGGCCGTTGGTTACCTGGAGGGGCCTGGTGTAAAAGCACGTCATGTTCCGGTCTGCCCTTCCCTTTTCCATTTTCTCCTGCCTGCTGATCAGAATTACTACAGGCATTATGACTGTTCATTTCCGTCAGTGACTTTCCCATGGGGGAGTCCCACCCTAGTATCCTGGAAACCGTCCTTGTGTCTTGCGACAGTTCTCCTTCCTGGAAGTGGAAGGAGGATCAGATCTTTCTCAGGCAGACTCGGTGGAAGCCACCACTTCCTTGGGTGTGTGATGTTGTTGGGGAAGGGGTCTCTTTCTCTCTCTCGTACTCAATGGCCCTGAGCATTTAGATTGGGATGAGCTGTTCCAGTCTTTACCCAGGTGTGGGAGACATGCACAGAGAGATCTTGCCCCAGGTTAAGGGAAATATGAATGGTCCCCATAAACTATCAGCTGCCTCCATAATTAGTTACAATGGAGTTTATTTAACAAGCAAGTTCATAGCACCTGAGGGTGAGTTACTGTAGACATTTGACTCTCCCATTGCGCCAAGAGTGGGAGATTTCCATACATCCATGATAGGTCTGCACGCGTACTTAATGCTTCAGGAAGTATGGATTTATTTTCAACGAGAGCAATGGGTGTGGATTTCCAGCTACTTTTTTTTTTTCTAAGCTTATTTGCATTTACTTGATTGAATATAACATATTTGGCTGTTGCAAATATTTTTATCTTTCTTTGACAATGTTGATATCTTCTCAGCTGCCTTGAGATAAGTCAGCAAATGAGATATATGAGTCTTATTAGCAATGCACCTTAACTCCCTGAGCAAATATGAGAAGTGATCTCGTGAGTGCTGGGCCTGCGCCTTCTCTCGGGCTCTTTGTACCCATTCCCGCTGGCGTGGGAGGGCAGACCTGCGTCCTCAGCGACAGCGCTCTGGCTGGTCATGGGCTGGGCTGCACAGAGGAGGCCCAGCATGCTCACAGTTGCTGGGAGGGCAGCTCTGCGCATGGTGCTGGAGAAGTGATCTCTTCTTCTTGACAGCTTGTCTCCATAAAAAGTAACTCTAATGGTAGATAGAGGTCATCTCTGGAGCCCACCACCGGAGACTCCTCCAAGAGATATTACCCCATTTTAAATATGGTTTTTGGAAGTGTTAATAATAAGTGAACAGCATTTTCCACACAGACATCACTTAGAAGATGCCAATACAACAGATCACAGAAGAACATCATGTGATAGCTGAGTGAAGGGCCATATATGTGGCTTGACTGGTGTGTTGATTTTCTGTGATAAATTAAAATGTTTTTCCTTTCTCTCCCTAATCTCTCTCAGCTATTTGAGCCTACAGAATGTGGAAATGGATATGTAGAAGCTGGGGAGGAATGCGATTGTGGTTTCCATGTGGTAGGTATGAGTTTTTTTTCTACCTTCAGCACAGCTCTTGCCCAGAGCAAACACTAACAGCACTAGTGAGAAAAACCTGCACTGTCATTCACTGTGGACTTCCTGCCTTTCTTTCTGATCTTGCTCATCGATGCTGAATCATGGCTCAGAAGTGCTAGAATGAATCATGTCCCTGTGGCCCTGTCTAAAAACACCGAATGGATCCTTCTAACCAAGTTTCTTACCTCTTAAAAATGTATAGCTCACATTTGTCTCAGACAAGTTTTACCAAATTATGAAACATTCTTTCTGTTACCGTGTGTTATTTCTGTCTTCATAAAACTAGGTTGAGTATTAAGAATGTAACAGAGCTACCCAAGGGGCGATGCCTGGTCAATAACTGACTTTTCCATAGAGAATCCCTTTCTCTGAAGATTGTGCTTTGTTGAGAAATATGGCAGGAAGGAATTTATCATCATTTAAGTGATTAATCCTTTCTTAAAGTATTTGTTTACTATTGTATACATCTCTTTATCTGGATTGTGCATAAGTCACAGGTGGAGAGAATGTCAGATGACTAATGGGTAAGCTTCCTCACTTAATTCATGTGAGATATTTTTTCTAGGAATGCTATGGATTGTGCTGTAAGAAATGCTCTCTCTCCAATGGGGCCCACTGCAGTGATGGGCCTTGCTGTAACAATACCTCATGTCTGGTGAGTTTCCTGACAGTTTCATCTTTCTTTTCATTGACGTATTAGCCAAATATCTCAATGTATATACATCGAGTATTTCTATACCTTGCCACAAATTTGTTGGTTGACAGTGTGCATGGAAATTTTGTAAAAATCAAGAAATACACCCAAATTCTGTGAGTCACAACATTTACCTTTACTGTAATTCCTGTCAACCATCCTGTCCTCCAATGCCTTCTTAAAAATGTATACTCACACTCCTTCCAAAAGAAACGTTGAGCATTACTCTATGAACACGGATGAAAATCAAGTTAGATGGTTGGCTAGAAGAGGGACAATTCCTGTAGTCTTTTCACTTTAGACTCTGAATTAGTGATCATATTTTTATATTTGGCTTTTTAAATCCCCTATAAAGGCAAAACATCTAGATAAGAAAGTAACATAAATATGTGTTATATGTGTAGACACATAATTACTTCCATCTATAGAGACTGGTTAATTTTTGAAAAATCACTTTATAAAGCTTCCCTTTTCTGATTTATAAAAACCTCTAATACTCCTTTTACTTATAAAATTATACAGTTTGGTTATTTTATTCAATATTAATGAGTATTATACATTATGATATTCTAGAAGATCCCAGCTTAGTGTATGCTCTTATGTCCTCTACCAGATTATAAACTGCTTGAGGGTAACGGGCTCTTCCCTTTGTTTTTTACTTACTCCTCTCTCAAACAGAATGCCTTGTATACAGTAGGCATTCACTGGTATTATTACCAAAGGGAACCATTGAAATTTGATTGTATGTATTTAGCTAAAGCAAGATTAATAATCCAAGTTCATAAGTCAGTTTGTGAACATTAGGTGTGTACACAAATCTTCAGAGAAATCTTAAGTGTTTATATTTTAGTGTTCTGTTGCTCTTTTGTCTTAAGCCACGCCATTTTTTGTTCTTTACATAATTGCCATCACATTGTCTTTAAAAATAAGACTCTGACACAGTGGGTTTTGAAATTTGGACATTTACTACCTTAGTTAATGATTCATACTTAGTACAGAGAATGGTAACTGGGCCATGCCTCTCTTCTGCAACTATCTTGCTAATTCGTACAAAGAGTTTGGTGATGGTTATGAGAGAGTATGAGAATTATTGGTGAACATCAGAAGGCTAAGTCTTTGAAATATTAATTAGTTCTAGCTTCTAACGTTGAATTTTGATTTGCAGTTTCAGCCAAGAGGATATGAATGTCGGGATGCTGTAAATGGGTGTGATATAACCGAATATTGTACTGGAGACTCTGGCCAGGTATGGCAAACTGAGTTTTAGGTAATGCATTTTACTTGTGAATACACATTTTAAAGCTTTCTATTTGGGTTACATGTGTGAATATACTTTAGCTCCTTTGTTTTTGTTTTCTTTCTAGTAATTTCTAGTTCTTCACCCTGCCTTTATATAAAGAATGTTTATTGTGGTTTTTGGATCCAAATCTTTTTTCTTCCAAGTTTCCTTTTTACATTTAGTTTCCTTTATCTGGTTTATACCCAACTAATTGGTTTATTTTCCTGGGCCCCACATCTAAAACACTAATGAAGCATTAATGTACTGTTTTCAAACATTTTTAAGCCACAAAACCTTTATTTTTATATATATAAATAAAATTTTGGATGGATGCCCAATACAGAAAGCAGGAAACAGGTAAGATTGTTCTGGTTGAAGTGAGGTTGGGAGCAGAAGTCCTCCTTTCTCAGCTCTGTGGGCATCTCCCACTCACAAAGCCCCGGCTTCATGGCCCATATGCTTTGGCATGACCTTCTTCATGTTAAAATTGTTATAACATTATAATTAATGTTGACTTATAACATTTCTTCTTTATGTAAGTTTTATGGTTTTAAAATTTTATGTCTTGTTATTTAAAGTCTTTATTTGTCATTCAAATGGATATTTCTTGAACAGCTGCCATATGTCAAATACTACAGTAAATGTTGGGATGAGGTAGAAATCAAGATGGACAAATCCTTGCTCTTCTGGAACATACATTCTGCTGGGTGGAGAAAAGCAAATGAGTGAACAAAAATATCAGATGGTGATAAGAGCTAAGCATAAAATAAAGTGGTGTGGAAAAAATGGTGGAGTGGGAGCTTTAGGTGAGGTTATCAGGTATATTATCTAAAAGAGTTGGCATTCAAGTGGAAATACAGATAAGGAGCTTGGCAGAAAATAGCAAGTACGGAAGCTTGGCCCCTTCAAACAATGGAATGAAAGCAGGTGAAGAATGGTGGGAGCAGGTCAGAGAGGAGGTCAGGGATCAGGACAGGTAGGAGCTTGGTAAGAATTTTGGGTTTCATTCTACCTTCGCATTCATTCTGACATTACTTACAAAGTATTTTCCCATACCATTTCATATGTATTATGTAAATATCCTTTTACAATTGCATGAGGGTCTATCTCGTGAATTAGTTGACTTCTGTATCTAGTGGTGGATATTTAGATTGTTGACAAGTTTTTAATATTATAATTAATATGGCAGTGAATATCTTTATGCATTTTTAAGAGTGTTTCTTGTTTGGGGTTAGCTAATTAGTCTAAGTTCCCTTGAGTACAGTTCCCTATTGCCCGGTTTTGTGGTTTCCAAGGGGCTACCAATAAATAGAGTAGAGATGGAGGCCAGAATATAATTTTTATTCTTGAAAGTGTTCAAGTTAAAAGCCATAGCATAGTGTGAGGGCTAAATAGGCTGCTTTATAAATCCCAGATTCAGGATATAGCAACAGGTTAATTGGGTCTGGAGTGATCTCTTTCTGCAGAGCCTAGCCCTTGACCTATATGTCGTAGAAGAGCTGTAGAGAGTCTGATTTATGTGAGTAGGCAAGAGAAGAATGGCAGAACTGAGCCAGAATGCCCAGTTACTCTTCCCAAATTTATCAACCAATCACCCACTCTACCTGCCTGAGAAAGAAGTGGGTGAAAGAGCAGAGAGTAGCTGGAGTTACATTGAATGTCCTTGCCAGGAAGGACAAGAGGAGAGGGGAAAGGCAGGTTCCAAACCGACCTCCTTGAAAGTTGTTGATGCGTTTCATCTGAGGCTCAACCCCAATGACCCATGTAAGGATATTGTGTAGTTGAAATGTGTTCAAACCATACGTCTGTGTTTTTTATGCATATCTGTTTTTTTACATTTAAATATGTGAATAGGTTTCTTTGTAGTGGCAAAGGGTAAGAATTGTGGCTTCTGCATTTTGTGACAAGTGCCCTGACACTCCTGATACACTGTTTCACTGAGCTGTGTTTTCAGTTTTGTAGAATAATACTATTTTTATTGCCCATCTCATATTGTTTTGGTTCTGTGTATTCAGCTCTTTCAGAAGTATAGTTTTTCCATTTCAACCTTTTACTTCTGAATTGCCGTAAAATTTCCTGGAAATAAGGCATTTGTAATGAGGGCTCTTTGTTCAACCGAATATTCTATTGTCTAAATTTTTTTTTTTAATTTTTCTGAAGCTGGAAATGGGGAGGCAGTCAGACAGACTCCCGCATGCGCCCGACCGGGATCCACCTGGCACGCCCACCAGGGGGCGATGCTCTGCCCATCTGGGGTGTCGCTCTGTCGCAACCAGAGTCACTCTAGCGCCTGGGGCAGAGGCCAAGGAGCCATCCCCAGCGCCCGGGCCATCTTTTTGCTCCAATGGAGCCTCGACTGTGGGAGGGAGAGAGACAGAGAGGAAGGAAGGGGTGGGGTGGAGAAGCAGATGGGCGCCTCTCCTGTGTGCCCTGGCTGGGAATCGAACCCGGGACTCCTGCACGCCAGGCCGACACTCTACCACTGAGCCAACTGGCCAGGGCCTATTGTCTAAATTTTTAAAAATTTTCTTTTTTTTTTTTATCTCATGTGTCTAAGGTAAAAACTGTATCGTTCACTTATTAGAATATTAGGCATATTAAAATAGCATGTTCTTTTAGTAATAATTTCCTTATATGACCAGGATGAACCTGGTCATGATAAGTGGCAGAGAGGGAGTTAAATGCGCTCAAATTCTTTGGCTTTGTAAGAGGTCATGAACTTTAAATTTAATTAATACTAATAATAATTAAGAATATATGATCTCTGAGAATTTCTGCATCTCTGAGAATCAGTATCGTTGGTGACATTACAACTTTATCTCTTTTATCTCAGTATATTTTGCTTAATTTTGATATTAGCATTAATTGATGCCTTTGAGCTACTTTTAAAGTTCATAATTTATAACTGAATAAACAATACTGTGCAACTGAGAGAACTCTTTGGCAAACAAGACTGAATGATATAAAAAAGATATTTTAGAAGGACGTGGTAAGTGTTTTTTGTTAGTACTGTGAAATATGTCCTCTAAATGGGTAGTATAGCACTATTTCAGATAAGCCCACTTAACTGCTGAGGCACATGTGCCGCGTAGAGGTGGGGTTGGAATGGCATTTAGGGACTGAATCCAGAGCTGTACTCACAGGCATGGTGCGCAGGGCACTATAAAGTACACAGCTTTATGCTTCTTCTGTTTTAAATGTCTCCAGAGGCCATAAAACATTTCATAATTTTCCTTTTTTAAACATTTCAACAATAAGCAACTGGCTTTTATTAGCCTAAACTAAAAAAGAAATTGATTAGAAATCTTCTTGCATGTAGCTATGGTAGCTTATAACAAGGGAAAGTAAAGAATTTTTTCATTAGTGAAGAATTCTATGAGTTCTTTTCTATTGAACCATGACAGAAGTCAAATATGACAAATTAATTTTAGACCCTGGCGTGCCTATTATGGTAGTGACATTGCTTTTTATTTTTTGTTCACTGTGGTTGTATTCATTGTGGAGTAAGTGAATAATTAATGTTAGTTGATTAATAAGATAATGACTATGTTTTGAGTGGCTTTGCATGGACAAAAGAGACCACAGGGATCTCTGTTTTTGTGTAGTTGACCCAGTATGCCAGGTTTTAGTGCTGATAATTATATCCTTTTTAAATTTTTTTTATAATTACATCCTTTGAATAGTCACCATCAGGTTGAATGAAAAGTTCTGGTGAATGAAAGCTTATGTGAGAGTAGAAAGATTTCAAAATGTTCCTTAATAAGTTACTGCTTCTTAGCAATTCTAAACTAGTTCTATTAGTTTTCTGCAGTGAACTTGATAAACAGCTTGATATGTCCAGCATAGAATAACTTAATTGTATCTGTATGGGCCATTCATTTATTTTCTTAGTCAGCCAATAGTTGAGTAGTTGAGCACCTACTCAGTGAATATTGAGCTCAGTTTTGTTGTGGGTGTTAGGGAGGCAGCAGGGAACAAAACACAAAACCCCTGTTCACAAGCAGCTCACATTAGGATGGGACAGTAGACACACCAATAAGTAAAATACTGTGAATCCTCACCTAATGTCATCAACAGGTCCTTGGAAACTGGGACTTTAAAAATAAGGACACACAACAACCAAGTTTACCACAGGCTAACTGATGTGAATAATAGTTAAGTTCCTATGGCCCTTTTCTTGTCACAGGTACATTAAAGATGCAAAACACTTCTAATACTAAACATTGAAATCAATGTGAGCTATGCAGATATTTTAAAAAGATGAATGACATATAAATAAGTTTATTCTTTTCCAACCTACTTATTTCTGGGTTGTGGGTGACTGGAACTTGTCCCAACCCTGGTCATGCAAAGTGGAAACTTGTCTGGACAGAACACCCTTCCATCCAGGGTGCATACATGCCCATCCGTGCTTACTCACACTGGGATACTTAGACATGCTAATCACCTCACATGCATGTCTTTGGAATGTGGGGGGAAACCAGGATTCCTAGAAAAAAAACTCATGCAGACATAGGCAGAACTTGCAAACTCCACAAAGCGAGCTGCCCTGGTTGGGAATCAGTTTTTATTTTTCTTTCCTATGGATGTTATGACAAAATGTCATTCGAGGACCTGCTGCATAGGAATAGTCGGTTGGTGATAAGTACCACGGAGAAGAAACAGGGACTTGGAAACAGAGAATGCCAGCTTGGGAGGGGTTGCAGTTTTGAAGAGCATGGTCAGCCAAGGCTTCTCTTGAGATGCTTATACTTGAGCAAAGTCCTAAAGAAGGTGAAAGAGTAAGCATGCAGAAATTGGGGGGAAGACTGAAGGAAGAGCTGGGGCAAAGGGCGTGGGTGGCAGGATGCCTGGCACATTCACCGAGAGTCAGATCAGTCATGGCGGAGTGTGTGAATGAAGCCAGGGAGATGATGGAGTTGGGGGGAGCACATGTTGGATTTTGAACCATTGAGCAGGGAGATGACACGATCTGGTTTACGTTTTTTTAAAGGGTCACTCTGGTAGCTGTGGAGATTATAAGGCAACTAGGGTTGAAGCAGGGGAATTGATTGGAGGCTGTTGTATAATCCAGGTGAGAGGTGGTGATGGATTGGACCAGGCGTTAGCAATGGAGGTGGAGAACAGAGGTCAGGTACTGATGGTATTTTGAGGGTAGAAGCTATTGGGATGATTTGACAGACTAGAAAGAGAGAAGTAAAGGATGACTCCAATTATTTGGGGCTGGAATAATTAAAAGAGTATGACTTCCCTTTATGGAGGAGGTGACGGAAATCTGAGGGGGACCTCAGTGCATATTGCTGTGTTTCTTACTTGCCACACCTGTATTTTTTTCTTTTCATATTTATTTTGAACACTGTAGCAGAGACTTTGCATTGAACCTTTTGTTTTAGCCTTCTTAAATGTGGTAAATGAAATGTGGTAAATGAGAGTAAACACTGTAACTTAAATGTATTTGGGGTAATTTGGGATGAAAATGAAGTATACTTTTAAATAAGTATTCAATAAATAGACCTGAAAAAAAGAAATAGCTGTCACATCAAGATTGTTCTAGTAACAGGTCTGTGGTTTGAGAGGTCAGCCATGTAATGGAGATGTTGCACTTACATTGATTGAAAGGCAGGCTATTTCTTCTTCCTTAGTAATGTGTCCCATAGGTGAGTATCGTGGGTGTCAAATATAGATTTGTTATTTTTCACAGAGCTGAGCCAGTCTGCAAATTGTTTCCCGAGTGTGTCCACTCATACGTAACAAGCTGATTCATATCTCTTCATTGTCCCTTCTAATCCCTTCTACTTTTAGCTCTGTAGGCAACTGAATGTAACTTATTATTCTAGTCTACTTCTTGGAAAATAGAGAAACATGGAAAAGTACTCACTGCATGGACCTAATTTATTATTTTTACCAATAATGGGAGAATTAATTTGGGTAATCTACTTAAGGAGTTACTTATATTTTTTCTAAACATTTCCAATTATATATTTACCACACTTGATATTTTGCGTTTTTATATATTGTGCCCATAACCTGAAGGTACTTAACATGGTGAACCTTAACTAAAGAGATTATGTTTTTCAGTGCCCACCAAATCTTCATAAGCAAGATGGATATGCGTGTAATCAAAATCAGGTATGCTTGCCTATCAGTTTTAAGTATAATTTTAGAAGGATTAGTTTGTGAGATTTTTTTTATATAAATGTAATTTTAAAAGGAAATAACAATTTAAACAATAATAAATTATTACAGTAGTCTTCTAGTTCAGAATTGCTTTGTGTCATTCCAAATACTAATTGTATTATACTATATTTAACTTTGTGACAAATTGTCCAGATTGAGGGCAAGAATTAGGAAACTAATTTATTGAGTTATGACTATCTTTCGATAATACCAGTCTGTTTATTATGAAACAATCTGTTATAACATGGGTTTTTTCCTCCTAATGCCATGTGATAAACTAACTATTCACAAACAAAGGAAGCTAACAATCGTTTTGGTATCTCCCAAAGAAATGTCCCGATTTTTGTTTACTGTAAAATTAAAAATTTTAGATGATTAGTTTTGATTTAAAGAGCTGTACTGTAATGTAAGGTCTGTTCTGAGTTTCAGATTTGAATTGTTACTCTCAGGCTTGTCTTAAGATGTTTGAGATTCTCATTTCCACAGTGAGAGTTTAAGGGGGGACAGAACTGGCGCCCTCTGCCTCACATGTGTTCCCGTCCCCAGGGCCGCTGCTACAGCGGGGAGTGCAAGACCCGGGACAACCAGTGTCAGTACATCTGGGGAGCAAGTAGGTGGCCTTTCCTGTCGTTGGAAACACATGGGTTTCTGTTCGGGCTGCTCTTCTCCGCCAGCCTCGCTGAAAGAGATGTACAGCTGGGGGTGATGCCTTTTTAAAAAAAAATCTAAACAAGGGTGAAATAAAGAGAATAGAACTACAGACAAACGCTGAAGTTGGGGACTTGTCATCAGAGCTGACCAGTGTCATTCAGTGCTTGTGGCTGTAGGAGAAGGGACGGTACATCCAGTTGCAAGGACTGGGTTGAGTGCAGCGGTCATGTTCCTTACCCAGCCACTTTGTATGATTTCTTTTGTATCTTGGATTTAACATTTATCCCCCACCCCTCCATCCCCTAAAGTTAGCTTACTGTTCTTTTACCTCAGGAAAGTTCAGCTCTTATTTTTTAAAATGTATTTAGAAAGTTAAATTTAATGGGATGACGTTGATCAGTAAGAGTATATAGGTTCCAGGTAAACATCTCTATAGCATCTGAACTGTTGATTGCATTGTGTGCCCATCACCCAAGCATTTAAACTCTGTAATTCACTACCCTCAGTTTGAAGTGCAGAAATGCAGGTACAGCCCAAAGTGCAGACGGAGATAGATTCAGGTACATGGTCGTGATTCTCGGTGTACTCCCTGAATGTTAACACACGTTATCTTCCTGACATTTCCAGTGCCTCTTCAGTGAACTGCAGCAGCTCATGAGGGTCAGGGCAGAAGAGAGAGAAATGGGTCTGCCGTGCTGACTGGGGCTGGGTCACCCCCAAAGAAATAGAAAGCACACAAAAGGAGACTAGACCGTTGCACAAGTGATCTCAGTGTTCAGCACATATTTATCTGAAAGATTGACTTTTGGTGCTTCAGTTTTTTTGTTTGTTTATTTGGGTTTGTTTTTGTTTTTGTTTTTTTGTATTTTTCTGAAGTGAGAAGCAGGGAGGCAGAGAGATAGACTTCTACATACACCTGACCAGGATCCACCCAGCATGTCCACTAGGGGGCGATGCTCTGCCCATCTGGGGCATTGCTCTGTTGTAACTGGAGCCATTCTAGTGCCTGAGGTGGAGGCGATGGAGCCATCCTCAGTGCCCGGGCCAACTTTGCTCCAATGGAGCCTTGGCTGCGAGAGGGAAAGAGAGAGATAGGAAGGAGAGGGAGGGGTGGAGAAGCAGATGGGCGCTTCTCCTATGTGCCCTGGCCGGTAATCGAACCTAAGACTTTTACACACCAGGCTGAGGCTCTACCACTGAGTCAACCGGCCAGGGCCTGGTGCTTCAGTTTTGATAGAGGAAAGATAATAGGGGCATATTTCTTTTACAAGGTTTCAGTTGGCTAAGACTTTATAGTGCTCTTAATATTAGTAGAAAACAGGACCAAGAATGTTTACTAGTTTTCTGTGTGTCACTTCATTAATTTCTGCTGATGATCATTCCTACCTTCTACCTTCAAACCCACTAGCAAGAATTGGGAATAGTGTTGTTGTTTTTTTAAGTTAAAGGTAGTAGTGTGTTGGAGATGTCTTGTACTATTAGCTTGTAAGAGTTAACTGTTAAAATTTCAGGAATTTTAGAAGCCAATTGACATCGCACTGATACCTTGAAATTAGCCATGCATCATACCATGGACATTCACATAATAGTATTTACACCATGGAAATTGGTAAATGCTGCAAATTAGGATTTTTTTTCCCCCTGGGGAATTAGTTGTCAAACATTTACCAGCATGCTATTGGTTATGGGTCACGAAGAGAACTAATATAAATTCTCTTCTCTTGCTCATCCCCCAAAGAGGCTTCAGGGTCTGACAAGTTCTGTTATGAAAAGCTGAACACAGAAGGCACGGAGAAGGGAAACTGTGGGAAGGACGGAGACCGATGGATTCAGTGCAGCAAACAGTGAGTGGTCAGCTGTGGGGTCTGATGAGTGGGCAGGAAGCCCTGACTCTCCTGTGAAATGGGCACAAAATAAATGTTACTGACTTTTTATAAATGTTTAACTATTTAAAATTTTAAAGTATACATTTTAAAAAGAACATTGGCTTATCTAGAGGCAAATGGCCACGCACTAAACTGTTTCTGTGGCTCCCACTCACACCATTTCTGTAAAATTCAGACAATTTCTCACATGCTGTCTTTTTTACCTGATGCTTGTTTGGAAGAGATACTTTGCCAAGGTATTACAAATTAATATTAGGTTTTAATTTTGTACTGTTGGTATAAGATTTCCCCTATGACTGGTCTAGTGTATACAGAATTCTACAACCAATATATGCAGAATGTATATATTTTGGGGACCATTCAGAGTGCAATAACATATTTTTGATCACTTTATGAGCTCAGGACCATTTGACTTAATTAAACATCTAGCATCTGTATCAGAGATCTCTATTCCTTTCTGAAAAGGGTCTATCTAGTTAGTGCTCACTGGAGACATCTGTACTCAGGAAACGAGATGTTTTCAGAGCTCATCAGTGGTGTTTCCCCTTGATTAGTTGAAGAAAGTTAATACTGATGTAATGGTTAAATCAATGACTTGGCTCTATGGGACCTTCAAGGTACAGACCAAGGTTCCTTTGTTTTTCTTCCATAACAATGACGATTCTTCCCTCAGTTTTGAAACAGACAAGGATTTAAAGAAAGTTTTTATTTCCCTAGTGAATAGTTTCTATGTTGCACTTTATGAAACATTGCAGTTCCAACTAGTCTTTGATGATGGATGAGGCCTTTGAAGACAATAAATCTCTGACAATAATTTCTTTAAAGTGAACCCAAGAAACAGAGCAGAGCTTCCCACCTGATGACTCACAAGTACGGTACAAATGTTCTGCAGTCTTTAGTCCAGGGAGTGGGAGACAGTGGAGCACAAAGTTGTCAAAGCCCAGGGGGTTGGAATTAGATTAGGTTTGTTCATTCACTCAGTGTCCTAGACAAATGTGATCATTTATCTGTGTCTCCATGACTTCAGAAAGTTTGGGAGGCACTGGATTAGATCATTGTAAAATGTTGCTTTGAAATACCTGGTAACAGAATATCCAACCACTCAGGAGCTAAAGAAAATCAATGGGTTTTTTGAGACTTTTAACAGTTGTGAAATATAACACATAAACAGAAAAATGGATAATGCACAAATATATGTTCTACCAAATATAAATAATTATGAAGTGAACTCCCATCTTCTACCTGGATCAGGAAATAGGACATCGAAGCATCCCAGAAAGTGCTCTTCCCCTCACAGTGCCTGCCCCTCTCTGGGAGGTACCATCATTTCAACTTGAAGGCACTCGCTTTCTTGCTTTTCTTTAGTGCTTTATTGCCTAACTGTTCATCTCCAAATGATATACTTTGCCAAAAGTTTTGGTAACTTCATATAAAAGACATTATACTTTCTGGATTATTTTGTATTTTGCTTCTGAAGTTCAGCACTTTTAAGAGTCTTCTATACTGTGTGTAATGTCATTTTTTGTTCATTTGTTTTACTTTCGTTCGCATTTATAGCAATATATCACAATTTATTTTTTTAGGTGAGAGGAGGGGAGATAGTGAAGCAGACCCCAGCATGCACCCTGTCTGGGATCTACTCGGCAATCCTGTTTGGGGCCGATGCTCTAGTATTGAGCTATTTTTTTTTTTTTTTTTTACAGAGACAGAGAGAGAGTCAGAGAGAGGGATAGACAGGGACAGACAGACAAGAATGGAGAGATGAGAAGCATCAATCATTAGTTTTTCATTGCGCATTGCAATACCTTAGTTGTTCATTGATTGCTTTCTCATATGTGCCTTGACCGCGGGCCTTCAGCAGACCGAGTAACCCCTTGCTTGAGCCAGCGACCTTGGGCTCAAGCTGGTGACCTTTTGCTCAAACCAGATGAGCCTGCGCTCAAGCTGGCAACGTTGGGGTCTCGAACCTGGGTCCTCAGCATCCCAGTCCGACGCTTTATCCACTGCGCCACCACCTGGTCAGGCTAGTACTGAGCTATTTTTAGTGTCTGAGGCTGTCATGCTCCAATGGAGCTATCCTCAGTTTTTGGGGCCATGCTCAATCTTTTTTCATTCTATATTGACAGATATTTAGATTGATCCATGTTTTAGCTATTAGGAACCATGCTGCTGTGAACATTATTTATGTGTAACTTAGTGCACACTTGGACATATTTTTCTAAGGCATGTACCTAGAAGAAAAATTACAAAGTCATGGGATGTTTTTTTTTCAGTGCCACAAAGTCATGTGACACTGTTTTCTTTTTTAAATGGTTGTAAACTCTACCAGCGATAACATGTATATGAGAATTTTGTACTACATTCTCACCAATGTTTTGTATTATCAGAATTTTTACTTTTATCTATTCTGGTGGATATGGTTATAATTTGCATTTCCCTGATTACAAATGGAATTTAGTACATTTTCATGCATTTTTTTGGCCAGTGGATTTCTTTTTTGTGATGTGCCACTTTTATTCTTTATTTCTTTTTAGAAAGTCATTATTTACTTAAAAAAAATAGGCTGGAAGTAGGTGCCCTCAGGGTGGGTGAGTCATTTAATAATGTCACTAAGGACCCAGATGATTTCTGCCCCTCGGCTCTGTAATCCATGCCGTGTTCAGTATCCTGATGCTTGTGAAGTTAACAATTGCAAGTTAGCTGTAAAGGCTCTATGTTCCAAGGCAGGAAGCAGAGGTAGGAACAATGATCTTCCTGTCAAGCTCTAACCTTTCTATCCAGAAAGCAACACTTTTCTCAGTAGCTTCCTAGCCAGCTTTCCCTCACTTCTCAACACCCAGGGCCACTTTGAGCTCTAGGAAGAGATGAAGGAAGGATAGCCAGGAAGGAGAGTATAGGACATGGAAGTACATGACTAGCTTAGCCACCAGGCAGGACCATCTTTCAGGGCTCAGCACTGTGCTACCCCCAAACAAAATTGCTGTCCCATTAGTAGGAAAGGTGGGGGCTCATAGCCAACCGACAATATCTGAACAAATGTTCTTGTCTAGAGGGAAAGAGAATATTTTCATATTTTGAGTATATTGATATATGGACTGAAAAGTTTTGATTTTTTTGAGCATGATTCCTCCTGTCTTATTCTGTTTTTTGTTTGTTTGTTTGTTTTTGAAACATGTTTAGTGATGTGTTCTGTGGTTTTTTACTCTGCACCAACCTCACTCGAGCTCCACGTATTGGTCAACTTCAGGGAGAGATCATCCCAACTTCCTTCTATCATCAAGGCCGGGTGATTGACTGCAGGTAACATATTAACATATTAAATATGAGTCATGAGAATTACAAATGTAGAAAAATTGAGGGAAATTTTTCTACTTCTCACAAGAGGAATATTGATTGAGATTTTATTGTCACCTTTCATGATAAGAAGAATCATTTGCAAATTACATTTGTTCAAAAATTGTACCAGTTATTAGTAATGGGGCATTCTTTGTAATTATAATCTTAAGAGTAGACTTATGTTATATGTTTTGACCCACTATTAAAACTTTAAGCATTGGAGGCTCTGGCTGGTGGCTCAGTGAATAAAGCATCAGCCCAGTGTATGGACGTCCCAAGTTCTATTCCTGGTCAGGGCACACAAAAGTGACCATCTGCTTCTCCCTTCCCTCCCCCTCTCTCCCTCTCTCCCTCCTGCAGCCAGTGGCTTAATTGGTTCAAACGTGGCCCTGGGCACTGAGGATAGCTCCATTGGAGCATGATAGCCTCAGGTGCTAAAAATAGCTCGGTACTTGAACATTGGCCCTGATGGGGTTGCTGGGTGGATCTTGGTCGGGGTGCATATGGGAGTCTGCTTCATTCCCCTCTTCTCATCTAACCCCCCCCCAACAACAAACAAACAAAAAACCTGTAAGCATTGTAATATGTCAGTATTTGATCACTCTGTGTGTTTTACTTTTATGACCAAAAAAAGAGTTTTTGCTTTACTTTATGTAGAGATGTCTGGTTTAGAAGATGGTTTAATAAATACTTAATTACACATAGAAAATATTTATTAAAATATAATTTATAGCTGTTGACAAACATTTGATATCCAATTACCTATGAGGACAAGGCACAGAAGATGTGGCACTTATTTGTAAGCCAGGGAGTCATATTATATTCCAAATAATCATCATTCCCTTCAAAATAATCATAATTCTCAGATGCTGTGCTCTCATTTAAATGGCACTGTTGTTGCTCAGAAACACTTTTGGGATCCACCCTACAGAATTACCTTCAATATCTACAAACTTTTATCCTTAGTATTCCCAGAGTAGCAGACCTTCATCTTATGTGAGTCATTGTAAGATCTGGAAACATCTTAAAGTAATTTTGAACAAAATTTAGTAAATTGACTGGGTAACCAAATTGGATATTGCTGTCTTGGTCAAATGCTTGCTGTTTCTCTGTATTTTAACTGGCTCTGAAGGCAAGTCTAACAGGGTCTTAGATAATGAGATCCTTCTTGGAGTAAATCATTGTTTTCAAATATAGTTTGATGCATACAAGCTTTCTTTGAATATGTAAGTTTTCACATGTCTTTAGAGAGAACAGCCTTGTTAAATTGTATTGTTATGTTCTAAATTGGTATATTTGTAAACTGTTTAGCAAGATGTACTCTGCTAGTAATTATAATATCAACTATTATTTAAAATGAAGTTGTTTCTAACTTTGGAATTTTAGGAGTAAATATCAATAGAGAGGAACCAGCTTATTTCTTCCCTCATGAGTAATCCAATCTTCCAAAGTAATAATAATTTTCAAAATATTTATTTGCTATTTTTGCTCAACATCTGCCTTTTCGTACCATGACATGGCTGAAAGCACTGGAGAGCTGACGATAAGATTGCTTCTCTGATTCACTCCACTCATCTTAATGCTGCTCTTGAAAAAAGTGAACATTTAGAGTCCACTTGGTACAAATGGCACGTGCTTTCCCGATGATGTGTGCTATAAGAATAAGGAAAGGTGGTGTCTTTTTATCATGTTCTTTAATTAAGGGGGAGGGGGGAAGGGGACAGGAGGAGGAAAGGGAAGAAATGCTAAGAGAAGTCCATGTCCAGTGGCAGCCTCTTCAGCATCATGAACAGCAAGGCCCATTCCTGTTGATGTTAGAGTTCTGAGTGTGGTGCTAATGCCAGCATGAATATCTTTCTCCTTTTAGTGGTGCTCACGTGGTTTTAGATGATGATACAGATGTGGGCTACGTGGAAGATGGAACGCCATGTGGCCCATCTATGATGTGTTTAGATCGGAAGTGCCTACAAATTCAGGCCCTAAATATGAGCAGCTGTCCACTTGATTCCAAGGGTAAAGTCTGCTCAGGTCACGGGGTAAGTAGATGTCCGTGTTCCTGTCTAGACCTTTATTATCTGGCATCCTCAGAGTTCACAGTGGTTAGACTTCCAGCTCAGCCACTCTCTCCCTGTGGCTGTTGCCAATATCCATGCACTGACTATGTTTATTTTCTTAGTACCCTTATCTGCTAACAGTAACATCCGTATGTATTAATATAGTGTACTCATTGTTTCTTTTATCACTATTTGCACTCACTACATTCTCTAGATATAGCTTGACATCTAAGGAGTTGGAAGACAATTGATACGATTATTAAAGGAACTATAAAGACCCAATGTGATTACTCTGAACCATTTGAATAAGTTAAATCCTCTCAGTAATTCCCTTTCAGCTACTCAGCATGCATACTGGGTGAGCATCTATGTGTGCAAGGTCACATCCGACTAACCGTTGGATCAGTGATATAATTCACATGTTTAAAATTTCATGGTTATGTTTGTATCATTGCCAGTCAAAAGAAGAGACACTATCTCTACCTGCACATATCTTTAATTCTGTGAACAAAATGTTCGGGCAGACATACCTGGCAAACCTGGGCTTAATGTCTAAAAACAAATCTTAGTAATAGTTTAAATTTGGCTTAGTAAAAGAAAGATGTTTAAAAATTTACACAGACCACAGAAATGGACAAAAGACACATGAAGAAAGGTAGAATGATGATGTGATGATATAAAAGGAAGGTGCTGAAACGAAGGTAAAAGGAATCCAGACTATAGACAGCTAAGCAGGGGCTATAGAATAAAACATGGTAGAAAGACCTAGGAAGCATGTGCCCAACAACTACATATAGCTTACGGTTTGGTTGGATTATAGATCCACGAGGAAGGCGGTATAAACTAGTGATCGGAAGCGCGGCTTTGGGGGCCTGAGAGAATCCTGGGTGTGAATCCTGACTCTGCGTCTCGTTATCCCAGTGACTCTGGGCAGCCACCTAACCTCTCTCATTCATCAGGACGCTAGTGTGAGGATAAATGAAAGGCAGTACATCAAACACTTAGCAAAGGTACCTAGCACATAGGAACTGCTCAGTATTTGCTGCGTTAAAACAAAAGCACTGAGCAGACCATTTCATTAGAGTTATTGCTTTGTAAGCATTATAAAACTTAATGCATTAAAAGGGCCCTTGACTCTCGACTATCCTTTCTACTTTTTCATCTTGTTTAAAAAAAAAAAAAAAAGGTCAAATTCAATCTTGTTAATCATAATCACAGTGTTACAACATTAAAAAGCTTTTTATACCAACAGGCTTAAGTTTGATTTTATCATCTGCAATCATCTGTCTCTGAATGTATTTCACAGGAAGATAAGGGTTTAAACTACTCTGTCTCTGGTTTGCAGATGGGTGTCCATTTCATCTAAATTACCTGTCCATTCTAGCATGCTGCTTGGTCCCCAGAGGACAAGAGAGGAGACAAAGGTCTCTTAGGAAGGTCTTAGCCTGGCTGACTGAGAGGAGAGCGACCATGGTGGGAGGGGTGCTCCTCTGGCTGGGAAAGTGCCACCCAGTGACCTCGGGGGTGAACGTGGTGATGTAATGCAGCATATTGATGATTTATGTCTCCTGGTCTTTATCTCTGGCAGTGCCTCTTCAGTAGTATCTATTAACTCCTTGAATTAAGTGTATATATTTCTAAAATATGGCTTTAGAAATAACTACCTATGAAAAAACTACATTGTCAGACATCTGAGTATTTAAATGATATCAGCATGAATAATTAACATTTAATTTTTAAATTTCTTCTTTTTTATCTTTTTTTTTTTGTAGTTAACTAAAAAACCACCATTCAACTCCTTGTCCCATACATGGTTTCCCCTTGTCTAATATCTAAAACCGTGGGAGACTTTTAAAGAATTCCAAATGGTTTTTAAAATGTCTGCCTAGCCCTATGTCTTTTTTACACTTATAAGCGGTACTCTACTAAGCATGGCAAAATTGTTCCATCTCTCTTCTTTGTTCTTCACAGGTGTGTAGTAATGAAGCCACCTGCATCTGTGATTTCACCTGGGCAGGAACAGACTGCAGTATCCGGGACCCAGTTAGGAATCTTCATCCCTCCAAGGATGAAGGACCCAAGGGTTTGTGTGATTTCAGTTTCAATTCCCAACATACTGAATTCATTGCTACTCTTCCTATGGTGCCAACAGAACAACACATAAGAATATCACTTTAGCCATTCAAGTGTATAGTTCATGTTACTGCAGAATTAAGGATTCGAGTATATCACATTGAAAAAATAAAACATTTGAATCATCCCTTAGTCTAGAACAGGAGTCAGGAAACTTTTTGCCTGAGAGAGCCATGAACGCCACATATTTTAAAATGTAATTCCGTGAGAGCCATACAACGACCCATGTACCTTATGCATTATCCAATAAAAATTTGGTGTTGTCCCAGAGGACAGCTGTGATTGGCTCCAGCCACCTGCAACCATGAACGGTAGGAAATGAATGGATTGTCATACATGAGAATGTTTTATATTTTTAACATTATTATTATTTTATTAAAGATTTGTCTGAGAGCCAGATGCAGCCATCAAAAGAGCCACATCTGGCTCGCAAGCCATAGGTTCCCGACCCGTGGTCTAGAACCAAGATTAGGAAAAAGTAAATATATATAGCAATTTCCTTTCTTTTCTTTCCTTTAAACCTCATTCTTTTTTTTTTTTTTACATCATCACAAATGGTAACCATTTTATAGTTTGTCTAAGCAATATCAGTTTTCTAATAGATCTGTCTTTTTGGATGACATGCAACTTGTTGTTCTTCAGTACTTGAAAAGTGAAATACATGGAAGTTGTCCTTTTCCATGCTCTGTTTTAAATACACCCTTGATTTAGGAAGAAGTTAGAATTTTTCATGGAGCTTGAGCTCTTCAAAGAACACATGAGTGATCTGGACCTTTGTTCTAGTCAGCCATTCAAAGGAGAGAAATGACAGTTTTAGAATTCGAAGCAGTCTCAGTGACCGGCTAGCCACGCCAGCCTCCTTTTGCAGTTGAGAGCACCCAGGCCCGGAGGTCAGGTGACATGCTATACTTCTTCAGGTAACTACAGGCAGGGCTGGGACCAGGACCTGAGTCCCCAGTGCCAGGCCCATCCTCTTCTGTTACCTGATGCTATAATGTGGTCTGTGCTGCCCTGAATGTGGTAATCATTTTCTCATTATTCTCCCTCGTCGCCACCCATCAGATGATTTTCAAAGATGGAGAAGAGTCATCAGTCGCAGCAGGCTTATGGTCGCACTGACCCGGGAACACCTGAGAAACAAGTCCCGGTGACCTTGTGCCTCGGGTCTTCTCTCACGGTGCTGCTAACAGTGTCTGAGAGATAATCACCAGGCGTTTTTCCTGCAGGCGGGAAAAATACGTGTAGAAACAGTATCATTTTGATCTGTTCAGTTTTGGATAAAAGCTCGTTTAAACACTCTGAGCTGCAGTATTCGTATGAGGAAATAACAACTTCAAAAGCCTCTGAAGCTCTATAGCCCTCAATTCTGAAGAGATTGAGGCTGATTCAAGTGCATGCTTAATATTCAGTAATAGTGCGTGTGTTAAGACACTTTTCATACATTTGCTTAATATCCCCATGACACTATAATTCTGTAAGAATCGGGTCTATTTTCTGTTCTATTACTAAAAAGGAACTAATTCCACTTTTACATGTAGTCCTTTATTACTTTAAAACTAGAACCAAAAAAAAATCTTCAATCCACCTTCAGAACTTAGATTTAGAGAAGATGTATCTATCAAGAGATGCAGAGGTTCATTTTTTTCCAAATTTTCTCTCCATAGCACGTCTGTGAGTCTCTTAAAGATCTAGAAGCTGTTTCCTCCAGGAATGTATAAATGTGCCTGAACAGATGAGCAGAGCTCAGTTGGCTTAGACTGTGCTTTTTTTCACTAGGTGGGGTACGGGATTGTTAATTGCCTGACCCTCTGTATTCCCCATTCCTGTACCTACCCAGGCCTAGAAAACTTAATTCAAGGCATAAAGTGAACAGCTACATTCTAGAGAAGGAGATATGTACAGCAGTCTTTATTTGTTTTCCTCCCTATTTAATATGGTGCTATTCTACATTAACTTTAAAGATAATCTTTCGGTCATTCAAATAATGCATGTTTATTGTAGAAAATACAGAAAAATAAAAGAATAAAAATAAAAATCACCCTTTATTCCACAGCTGAGAGATAGTCATATAAGCATTCTGGTGTATTTTGTTCCTGTTGTATTTTTTCCCCCTTCTTAATGAAGACAATGCAGTCATTAGAGTAAGGGTAATGTAACCATTGGTTCTAAAATTGTTAAAATCCTTGTGCTCTTTAATAATCTTGTTTAAACTGAAAAAGCCACTAATTAATGTACATGAAGAAGAGTTAATTATTAGATTTCTAGAAAAATCAAGCAATTATAGTATAAATAACAGCTTTATCTTTATTTATATCTTTTCAGCCTCTGTAGAAAAATCTGTTGATATACTAGTAAAATGGGGAATAACAGAAATGAAACCTGCAAGACTTTGTTGTAGGTTTTATGATTTTATTTTTAGTGTTTTGGTTAAGAGAAGGTGATGAGAGAGAAGCTATGTATTTTTGTTTCCATTAAGATAGCAAATATTTATCGACCATATACTGTTTAAAAGATAGCCCGTCCTTGGCACATAGGTTTTATGATTTTATTTTTAGTGTTTTGGTTAAGAGAAGGTGATGAGAGAGAAGCTATGTATTTTTGTTTCCATTCAGATAGCAAATATTTATCGACCGTATACTGTTTAAAAGATAGCCCGTCCTTGGCACATAGTAGCCACTCAATAAATACTAGATCCCTTCCCTTTGGAAATATGTAAGGAAATGAAATGTTGCGTATCAATACTCGTTTTCAGTTTAGCAGTATCCATTTGTTGGATTACCTTGAGGAAGAGTAGCAGGTAATGGACTCAAGATTTTGAAATAATCAGTACTTTATTTTTTATTTTTTGTGAATTTTTATCAGAGTTCATTTTAATCAAATTGATGACATATGCCAGGGAACAAGATCTTAAATGTCTCCTTAATCAGTACTTTCTTAACGTCAGATTCAGCAGCTGTATGAGGATTTATTTTTTTTTTTGTATTTTTCTGAAGTTGGAAACGGGGAGGCAGTCAGACAGACTCCCGCATGCGCCAACCAGGATCCACCCAGCATGCCCCCCAGGGGGCGATGCTCTGCCCATCTGGGGCATTGCTCTGTTGCGACCAGAGCCATTCTAGGGACTGAGGCAGAGGCCACAGAGCCACCCCCAGTGCCCGGGCCATCTTTGCTCCAATGGAGCCTTGGCTGCGGGAGGGGAAGAGAGAGACAGAGAGGAAGGAGAGGGGGAGGGGTGGAGAAGCAGATGGGCGCTTCTCCTGTGTGCTCTGGCCGGGAATCGAACCCGGGACTCTTGCACGCCAGGCCAATGGTCTACCACTGAGCCAACCAGCCAGGGCCGAGGATTTTCTTTATAGATGAATGCTACATATTCCTTCTCATGGTTGAATTGATTTGACTGGCACTTGTCTGATTGAACCCAGTGTTATGGCCCTCTCCAAATGCTTGCCATATATAGTGAGTAACGCCCACAATAATCTGGCCTGTCATGTCCATTAGATGAAAGTTTTTCTGTATAGAAGCAGTGAGACAATATTAAAAAATACTTCATTTTATTTAATTCTACTGTACTCCCTTGTTATGGAGAAAAAAATTCAAGAAGCAAAATAAAACTATTGCCCCCCACCCTTTTTTAAAAAAAATCATGAACAATGGTATGGTTGTACCCAGCTACAGCCCTTTGGATCAAATTATTTTTAAGAAATTGGTAAAAATAGGCCCTGGCCGGTTGGCTCAGTGGTAGAGCGTCAACCTGGCATGCGGGAGTCCCCGGTTCGATTCCCAGCCAGGGCACACAGGAGAAGCGCTCATCTGCTTCTCCACCCCTCCCCCTCTCCTTCCTCTCTGTCTCCTGTCTCTCTCTTCCCCTCCCGCAGCCGAGGCTCCATAGGAGTAAAGTTGGCCCGGGCACTGAGGATGGCTCTGTGGCCTCTGCCTCAGGCGCTAGAATGGCTCTGATTGCGGCAGAGCGAAGCCCCAGATGGGCAGAGCATCGCCCCCTGGTGGGCGTGCCGGGTGGATCCTGGTCAGACGCATGCAGGAGTCTGTCTGACTGCCTCCCTGTTTCCAACTTCAGAAGAAAAAAAAAAAGAAATCGGTAAAAATAAAGGTGAATTCTTTGACTCTTGTTTTCATTGATTTGAGGATATCAGAGATGAACCAATGTATTTTGAATATTCCTTTCATTTTAATTATAAATTCCTGGAAGAATTAAAAATTCAACTTCCATTTGGGTAGGAACTAAAAGACACACATGAAAATATTGCCATATAGTCACTCTGCACTAGCTCAAATTGTCCACTTCTGACCCACTGTTTAAAGCATGCCATATTATTTATTCCAACTTCTCAAATCAAAAATGTTAAAAAGCGAGAAATAGGATTTCAAAGCAAAAACAATGTGAGCAAGGATTGTAAAAAATTTTCCATTCCATATCATTTTTTTTATTCACATTGTCATTTCTTTCACATAGGAAGACTCTTCTGGTCCCTTTTCTCCCAACTTGTTACCTCTGAGCCCACTGAAAGAAATTATTTTAGTTTGTTCTGCAAGGGTAGAATACATTTAAACTGTTTAAGGGACCAAGATTGCCACCTACTGTGGGGAGAGTTATGTCAAGTACCCATAATTGCCAATTTGGAGGCATCTTTGCATGGTGCTTATTATGGAATACAGTGGAACTTTTCCTGTTGGATGGTTTACATCATCAGTATAGGAGGGAAGAGAGGACCCTATCAAATGTTTTCATTGATATGGAATGGCAGTTCCTGGGAAGCTTTGTTCAGACCCTTTTATTATGATCTTAATCATCCAATCAAAGATAGAAAGGACTCAGGAAGAACCATTGTTTTACAAATGAGGAAACTAACTGAATTATCAGGATAACAGATAGTTAGGGGCAGAGCCAAGAATAAAAGGTAGATTTGCCTGATCTGGAGCCCAGTGCATTTTCTGTTATTGCACACTGCCTTGTTTAAAGCTGAGTATGTATTAAGTTGTTATGCTGGTTCTTAAAACACAATAATAAGAAGAAAGGGTAAAACAATAACCAAACAGTGATTGAGCTTAGAGGACCCATTACTTATAGAAAGTAGTGTTATATAATTATGAGCATTTAGTATTTTACAAGCAATGATTTCTCTCTTAATACCTTGAGGAGTATTAGTGTTTACTTTTTGCATCTATTTTTTAAAAGATGAGTTCCTTTGTGAGTATACTAATCTGTGATTTTCTAGAACAGATGATTAGATATGAGATGTTGTGATTCTCATATATGATTATGCTCATGTATATTGATATCTCATGTATTTTTCTCACTAACAATAGCCTCATCAATAATGTAAGGATTTACCAACCTTAAACATCTTTTCAATAGCTGTGAGTTTATTTCATTTGGATTCAGAAAAATGCCACGATATTTTTATTGACAGCTAAACTGACTGAATTAATATTTGTATATAAAATAATGTCTTTTTCATTTCTTTAGATATTTGTCTCTATGTAAACCCAAATGAACTTTTAAAAAACTATTATTTCATGGAAAGGAGTAAACAGATCTGAGTGTATGTCTGATTAATTGAAATATGGCGCTAGTAAAATATCTGTCTGTCATGCCAATATAATACGTTAAAGTATAAAGAGTATATTTAGTATTAATTTCTAATCTTAAATTTTAGTAAAATAATAAACCCCTGCCTGTCAGAGAGTACAAATGATGGCTTTGATGCCTCCTGTCTTTGCAATATTAAGGACAAAGGATTTTAGCCCCTGTTGGCTCCTTGGGGTCACATGGACTAATGTCATGCACTTTTGTTTCAGAAATTCTCTAAACTTAAGAAAAGAAAAGGAAAAAAACCCCAACCACCCAGTATCTAAAACACAATTTCAAAATGTCTGCAGCATGACTTGTCTGTGGAAGAATAATACATATCATATAGAAATTATTAAGAAAGGAGAAAATTCATAGTTTTGTTCTTGATATCATATACTTCTCAAAAATTCTATCTTTTAGTGCCTATGAACGTAGATAGCAGGGGCCAAGATGAAGAGTAATAATATTAAACCAACAAACAATAGAAATAAACAAGGAAACAAAAGTCAAAACATACTGCTAGGAAATAAACTATTTTCACAGTGAGATTACAATGAAAAGTGAATGTGCCAAAGAGTTAGGGAGCACAGGTAAGTTCCTGATATGATGACTGTTATTAGCTAGAATCTTATTTAAGAGTTCCATCTTCAAGTTTGGTGGTATATACCACCATGTTCTTGGAAGAAACAGTATTTATTAGGTAATGAATGAATGATTGAACAAATACAGTTACATAAGAAATAAATTAGTACAAATGTAAAACCAGAGCATAGGCCCCCCAAAGGTCCTAGAAATTTCTTTCCAATAAGATGACAAATTCTTTGTAATTGTGAAGAACAGCTGAGACCTCAGGTTGCAAGTATGGCCCCTGTCAAAATCTACTACCTGTTAGCCACTCTGTTAATTCATGTCAGTTTGAAACAGATCAAGAAGCTACCTGCTGGGAGAGATAACCCTATTAAATATCCTCATAAAGAATCAAATGGATTTTACATGGTTTTTAAATTTTTTCTTTTTTTACATATTTTCAGTATACCAGAATAAAGTCATGGGAGTCAGGGAGAACAAGGAAGAGAGAGGATACTTTTGAAAAAGCTATTTTGCCCACTAACTTTTATTTTGCTTTGGTATGGAGCACCACCTACTTACCAGTTAAGAATTCAGAGATAATTATTCTTGCTCAGCAGAGACTATATCTGCGTAACTCAAATACATATTTGAAGCATCTATAAAAATGTCTTGTTCCTCTGGTTGTGTTTCTAACACCTACATGATGGATTACATATAGTAATTCTCTTAATTCTCCAGTAAGAAGTTACACCCTTAACATATACAAAAGCCTTATTAAATAATTATTTTTTATTTATTATTCATACGGTAACTACAGTTTTTAAAATGGTAACAATTTTTTTTCAGCATCACATTTTACAAGAGTGTATGTTTCCTATAATTTGGCATAAATGGCTTATATAAAAACTGAAGAGGTAATAGGACTTGTATATTTGGGCTCTAAAAGCCAATGCCAAAAACTTAAGCAAAAAAAAATTTTTTTAATGTGATATATCCAAAGTTAATTTAGTATTCTGAAAACAATGATTTTCTAAGTTTTTGTTTGTTTTATGTCTTTTTTTCTTTTAAATGAGGCATTGTATCTGGCATACCTTTCATCTCAGTATTTGCCTCTACAATTTGGAAATCTGAGCTATAGTTTAGGTTATTTTGTATTATCGTGTATTGTCATATTTGGAAAACATTACCACCATCTTATATGTTGGTCTTTTTTCCTTTCCCCTTAGCGCTCTTCGTAGCCTTTCTGTTTTCTGTTATGTCCCCATCTTTTTGTTTATTTGTTTTTAAGAAAAACTCAGGTTGTGCTCAGTTAATGATGAAACCAGACTTTTGTATGCATATGATTTGCCCTGTGGTAAAATAAAGTATTTGTATAGTGGCTCACCTGGGTTAGAGATCTAAAGTCCTCTCTCCCTTGGGAGAATATTTAGCTAAAAAGGTCAATGACTTCCATGTTAAGCCTTGAGGAATGGTAACTTTCCAGTTGTGGTTCTTTGTTTTGTTTCACTGTGTTTCCTAGCACACAGTCTGTGTGGATGTAGCCTGTGAAAGCTCATCTCTGCTCTCATTGGTAAAGCAATGTGAAGCCAGTACTTTGATTCATGCGGAATGTGAGATGAAGTGCTTATATGTCCACACATTTGCCCACACACATACAGATACGTGGACACACTCAACCATAACTAGTCTGCCTCCTTACTTTGACACTAACCTTCACCTTGCCTGTGCAGAGAGAACCTTGGGGACTTGGGCTCATTCCAGTCCCATTTTTCTTTTTTTTTGCATTTTTCTGAAGCTGGAAACAGGGAAAGACAGTCAGACAGACTCCCACATGTGCCCGACCGGGTTCCACCCGGCACGCCCACCATGGGGCGACGCTCTGCCCACCAGGGGGCGATGCTCTGCCCATCCTGGGCGTCGCCACGTTGCGACCAGAGCCACTCTAGCGCCTGGGGCAGAGGCCAAGGAGCCATCCCCAGCGCCCGGGCCATCTTTGCTCCAATGGAGCCTTGGCTGCGGGAGGGGAAGAGAGAGACAGAGAGGAAGGTGCGGCGGAGGGGTGGAGAAGCAAATGGGCGCTTCTCCTGTGTGCCCTGGCCGGGAATCGAACCCGGGTCCTCCGCACGCTAGGCCGACGCTCTACCGCTGAGCCAACCGGCCAGGGCTCCAGTCCCATTTTTCAACGAAAGCCATACCTAGATGTGGGGACATGTGGGCATTGAATGTCCCCTCAGCAATTTATCACTTGGTTGTCTGAAGCAATTACTACAGTTTCCCAGAGACCCTTGCTTTCAGTGCAAAGTTTATATACTGCAGCCTATAAACAAAAAACTAAATGTCTGAATACTATGGCAGAAACAATCATTGTAGGATTATTTGGAATAAACTTTTCCAGGTAAAACAACTTCCCAGGTAACAATGCATTTAATTTTAGAAATACTCTCTTTTTTATAGTTGTAAGGATTTTCACAGAATTGAATAAATTCTGGATTTATAAAAGATGCAGCTTCATAAGCGTATTTTATAGTTTGAGAATTTTTAAAAAGTACACTAACGGTTCATAAGTTTTGTAATTAAAATGTAGATTTGCTATTATGCACTTTGAATTACATTTTAATTTCACCTCCTTATAGAAACTGTGATTCCATTTGGATTATTTATGTGTTTAAAAGTATAAGAGATTATGGATTTAATTAGGATTTTTGGAGTTTGAAGGTAAATTCAAAATTATCCTTGAATATTTTCAGTGTGTACATAGAGCTTAATGTCAAGTCATCAAGCAAAGCTTTTAACATATGACTGACTTTCAAAAGCATTTCCTGAAGAGATTATTTCGTATGTTAGTGAAATCAGTGTGTAATTAATTTCCTTTGTTAAAAAAAATCTCCGTTTTTTTTCCTCCACACAGTGAACATGGCCACAAGCAGGCTAATAGGTGCTGTGGCAGGCACCATTCTGGCCCTGGGGGTGATTTTTGGAGGCACAGGGTGGGGAATAGAGTAAGCATCCTTCTGAGTGTCCGAGTGTTTCGGTGTGGCTCCTGGTGTGTGAGCTGACCCTCTGTCCCTCACTCCCTCCTGTCATCTTGTCGATGTGTCTCCCATGGTGGTGCTACTTGTGGCGTGATTTGGACATGTTTGTGTTGTGTGGTAATCTTGTGCAGTGGAGAACCTTCTCCTGTCTGGAACAATGTGGGGCATAAAATAATATCGGGGTGCTTATGATGCCTTCATAATTAAGGCCACGGTCCAAAAGCTTCCATTGCTCCTCCACTTGTAAAAAGAAATTTTAAGATACAAACCTTTTTAAAATTTTTTTTACTATTTATTGGCCATAATATTTTTATATGAGCATTTTATTAGGATTCTTATAACAAATTTCCATCATCACCAATCAAATAGATCCACATAGATAACTAGGAATTATCAACAGTTGTAACTCTTTTTAAAGATAATCTGAGTGCTAGCCACTAATATTTTCTTCATCGATTGAGAGTGGTATAGGAGGCTTCAGCTTAACTTGTTTTTTAAAAAAAGATATTTAGGATATTGCTCTTGTTTCCTATAAAGTTAATAATTCCAATTTTTTCACAAATATTTGGGGGCTAACAGCATTAAGAATGAAAAGATACTTAATCCAAACCTGCAAACTCTTAAGTGAACAGTTGCAAATTGTCTGGTGGGTTTGTCTTAGAAGTAGCCAGTGTATAAATAAATAACCTGGTAGCCAGTCTATAAATAAATAACCTGCATGCCACTTGCCCTTTGAGGCCTCGCAGAAATACAGCTCACCGGGGCCTTTATTGAGGTTACTCTGGGTGGGAGCCACATCCTTACAATAGCTCTCAGTTCTCCATGGGATCTCTTTCATGAGATCATTAATCTGTAGACTAAAAGGTTATTATGATTTTTTTCCTGCTAATTTCAGAGGAAGCATTTGCAAGTAATAAAAATACTCCTTCACATGCTCTTTTCTAATCACTGTGGTAGTAGTGATAACACTGCCCACAACTCAGGAACGAATTATTAGTATCTTAAGGAATCACCAGATACCTCTGCTCAACCAGCCCAAACCATGAACATGTTGAGAACATCTCACACATTCCTCCTTAGGCCCCCTAGGACTCAGCACACATGCTTGCCTTACTCTCTGGGTCTGAGAGACCCAGGGACCAAAATAGCATTGAGAGGGAGCAGGTCCATAGGTCACATGTGCTAATTACCTAAGGCTTCCCTTCTGGATTGAAGGGCTTTGACCAGATGTGGATCTTCTAACTCACGGCCCACCAGTATGGGTTATGAGGCTAGTTACCCCCAGGGAAGCTAGAAATACGGGAAAAGCTATTTTGTTTCTCCATGCCTGTTAGAAAAGCAAGTCCATATATAAGATGTAAGGTATTTTTTTTTAAAAATGAACTTTGTCCTATAAAATTTTAGGTTGGGTCTCTTGACTGGATTGTACACCAGAAGTAACATTTCTTTTTCGGGGGATATTCTGTACATACATTTATGTGAAACTCCTCCGTGGAAGAAAGGTAGTTTTTTAAAAATCCAAACTCCATTTTTTTTATGTAATTTATTGACTACCAACTGAAGAGATGAATTTTAATACTTTCCTCTGAGTCTTAGAGCTAGGCCAAATCCAGGACCTTTGTTATAAAGCATAGTCCTTGTCACCCATTCTTTCCAGTGTTGTTGGTTTGTGGCTATTTCTGGTTGTGACAGGTAAGTCTGTATAAGTGTATTTATATTTTTTTTTTCTTAAAAATATTAATTATTGTTCTTGGTTTATATACTTTTTTTGTCTATTAGTTCACTGCTTTTTTTTCTTCAAATTCTAAATTTCACCGTAATTGCTTAAAAAGTAAATACAGTTGAAAAATAAAATCACATAGTACAATGTAGTTTTAACGCTTGCTAGTTTCACTGGTAGTATAATGTTCATTTACTCACTAAGGAGTCCATGCGCAGAAGTTTTGTTTTGTTTTACTTTTATTTCTACTTGAGAGTTTATCATTGTAAATCAGGAGTCATTTCTCATGGGTTATGTATTGATTCTAATTCCAGCCTGTTTTCTGAGCTAGTAATGTGCAAATCGTGTCTGAAGCATAGATTATGTACATGGTATTATAAATATTTTTAAATATTTGTTTTAAAATTTGATTCCCTATTAAACTGTGGGGAGGAAATATATATAAATGGAATAATGTTTCATTAGTGCAGGGGTTAGCAAACTTGCTGTAGGAGGCCAGATGGTAAATAGTTTTGGCTTTGCAGGCGACAGGATGTCTGTCACAAGCGTGACTGCTGTCCTAGCATAAAAGCAGCCGTAAACCACGTGGGGACAAATGAGTGGGGCTGTGTTCCAGTCAAGTTTCTTTGAAAACACAGCAGGGCCAGATCCAGCCTGTGGAATGTAGCTTGCTGACCCTCAGTGGACACCGTAAGCTTTAGAGTCAGACAAATCTGGGTTCATATATTGCCTCTGCCACGTATTAACTTCTAGAAGTCTTTAATTCTTCATCAGTTAAACAGGGATAATCATAGTTCCTACCTCTTATGATTTTGTGAGGATTAATGAGATAATAATGCCAAGTGCTTAGAAGTGCACTCACATAGCAAGGTTATATATAGTGTATAGTATTAGCCTGCTTTTACTGCTATCATTATTATTGGCGTAACTCTAAAGACCACTGAGATTTGTGTTCTGTAGACCCTCAGTGATTAGTGTTGAGAGTGTGTCCAAACCCAGGAAGCTGAAGAGACTGCATCCCTGAGACCCCGAGGTAACTGTCCTCACTTTTCTATTGTGCCCACCAGCACTGCGTGGCCTCTGAGGAGAAACATGACGCCGCACAGCGTTTTAGTGCTGCTAAAAGTGGCATCCATTTATGTACACAGTTGAGGGCACTGATGTGAGCAGAAAAGAGAATTTTTTACACAGCATCGAATATATACACAAACCCAAGGATTTTAGGGGGAATACCAAAATTGGCCTTGTGACATCAGGAACAGGGACATCAAGTTAGGACAGAAAGTATTTTGCTGTTGGGGGTGCTGTACCTGCATATTAGCATTCTGTGAGATGTGATAGTTAAAATAATTCTTTCACTAAAGTAATATTGCTTACATTTAAGCAATATTACTAAGACGTTTTCTATGTGAGTGGAGCGGATGTACGTAATATATACCAGCTCTGCTCAAACAGTTGATAGAAACTCCATTTTCTTTTTTTCCATCTCCCCAAAATGATCCAAATGAGTTCTATGCTTCCTTTATATATTGCCTTTGGAGCCCCACGCTGCTGTTTAAACACTGTACGGGTCCACCCAGTGAAGAAATACACCTTTGAGAACAAGACTTCAAAGTCAGATCTTTACTGGTAACCTTTTTCGAACTTCTGAATTTTAACTGTCTCCCAGTGGGGGATAGGAAATTTAGCATTCAGACACCTTTCCATGCTGCTTGAAAGAACACTTCAGTAGACCATTTCCCCTTCTTTTCCTGCCCTCGTCTGCCAGCAGAGTGAGCTAGTAATTCTCGTGCAGTTGTGTTCTTCATGCGCTCTTCCCCTTGTTTGATTCATGACAGTGGGGAAGAGGAGGAGAGGAAAGGCGTGCAGTGACAGCATTTGGGGCATATTTGCTTCAGATTCTGCGAAAAGGTGAATTTAATGGACCTTTCACGGTCAGTGGTGCAGAAGCTTTAGATTTGAAGGCATTCCAATCCAAGCAGTAGCTGTCCATAGCATCGACAGTGGAATGAAGCCAAGTATATAAAGGTTGACTGGTGTGTTTAGCAATCTGTGATGCAGGGTATTTACTTCCTGAAACTTCTCAACTGCCCTTTCCCTCCTGGTAATGAAAGTGATTGGCTCATACGACTTTCTTCCCATGATCCTTTGTCACAGGTCCTAGTGCCACCAATCTCATAATAGGCTCCATCGCTGGTGCCATCCTGGTAGCAGCTATTGTCCTTGGGGGCACAGGATGGGGATTTAAGTAAGCAATGCCGCATGTCTTCCTCTCGGTGGCTCTGGCACTTCTCTTTTCTGCTTACATAACCAAGTTTTGAGTTCCTGCTACAACCTGTAAACCTGATAAAAAGAAATATTTTAACAGTCAACCTGATAAAAAGAAATATTCTTAGTCACACATGGGTCAGAAAAGAAGCCACGTGGAAACTCAAATTCAGGCAAGTAGGAAAACATGAAATGTGGAAAGAACGCACATGCACTGGTTTAAGGAGAACAGAGTAGGAGTTCTTTAATAGAAAACAGTCCAGCTTTTAGGAGCAAGCACCCTGAGATGCGTTTCTTTATACACAGACAAGAAAGGAAGTTGTGTAGGTGGAAAGGGTGGATCTAAACTCCTTGTATCTGTTTTAAACTGGTTTTTAGTCCACTGACATTTTGAAATTTTTACAACCTGAGGAACCATTTGTTTATTATTTTTCACATGTAACATCTGCAGCTTTGTGATTGGAAAAGCTTCATTATTTTATAAATAAACATTTTCAAATATATTTTTATTAACTCCCTAACCAACTGAATTGGTTTTTCACATTGGAATTTAAAATCTCTGGCTTGGTGATACTTAATATTTTCTAATTAATTTCTAATATTGACATGACTGGGTAGGTCTGGTGTGTTTTCATAGTACCCTTTGAGTTCGGATTGTACATTGATCACTGAGCTAAGTTTGTTTAAATAGCCAGATAATCACAAATAACCCTTAGTTAAGATCAAAATTTTCAAATGTAATTTATTCACTTTGGATGTTTCCATACCTCAGATTAATTGGATAGTTGCTTTTCATGCTGCAGTGACTTTTGATTTGTAAATATGTCCTCCTATGCCAAATATTCCTTGCGATAAATTGAAAATTCAACCAGATCTAGAGAAACAAATTTACATGGGAAATAAGACCATTATCCAAACTCAAAACCCACTTTGCCTTTGTCTGGTTAACCAATAGCGGATTCGCTTGACTTGAATTGTCTGAATAACTGTCTTAATTAGGAAGTTTGGTCAGTTTTATATTTGGAATCCTGAATTCAGTACATTTAAACCAGCTATAATGTTGTTATTAGAAACTGATTATGACAGAAAAGCAAACTGAAAGATGATTTATAAATTCAAGCATACCATTTTTCTGAGTGGTATCAACTTGGGAAGCTGCTGGGCCTCTTTTCTGCAGAGGTATTTATAAGCTTGAACTTGTTTGATGGAACAGTAGTTCTGGCATCACTGTGTTTTCAAAAAACACACTCCAAATGGGCTGCTCTTGTTTGAATTTCTCATCCCAGTATTAACAAGACATTGCCCAGATGCTGGACCACTCATGTGGCATATAACAAAAGAACAGAGTTTTGTTTGGACTGGCCTCACTCAAGCAAAAATTTTCTTAGTGCCTCATTACTGTAACTAAGTCATGTATATAACACGTATTCCATAATCTGTTGTTTTATAACGCCTCCTTGAACTTATTCATAAATATCCCTCAAGAAAAAGAAATTTGGCTCGTGCTCAGGCTTATGCCTTCTGGCCTTAGGAAACCTCCGTTTTGAAGACTTGGAAAGCCATCTCCTGTGCCTCTTTGCCATCCAGCCACATGCCATACCAAATTTGCCATTTCAGCATTTGGAGATAAGAGCGCAGCTCTGTAGCAGGACCTCAAAACAGCGGCCTGGCCTAGCTCACAGCTTGAATTGCATGTTTCTATGGGGGAAAAACGGCAAAGCCTCCTATCACTGTGTATATAAGTGGATTAGGCCCTGTACAGATTCTTTATATCTGAGAGAGACGTGTAAGCATCAGAACAGAGGAGTGAGGGTGGGTGAGGAGACAGACACTTAGAGTGGTGAGAAGCGGCTGTACTGTGGATTGCTTGCGGGTGCGTCCTGCTGTGCTAGGTCAATGCCCCTTCCCGCGCTCTGTGACCCTGATAAAGAAAACCATTGTAGAAAGGGACACAGCCGTGTGGAGCAATTATCTGAATGCCCTGAAAGAAAAAGTGGAGGCGTGAAATCACTTTGGGAGTTTAGATGTGGGGAAGCTGCTGCTCTTCATGCTGACTATTGGTCGCTGCACGAGGATCTGAATTTGCTTTCGATTTTAATAGTAGCGACATGGTTTATATTCAGAATTAAAGAGCAACTTCGACTATGCAATAAAAGACTTTGGGTGTTGAATGATAAAGTTTAGGTTTTCTCACCACCTGGGTAATTTTGGAGATGATTAGACGTGCTTTAGAAGTATAATTATTTTTACATTACATTCAGTGAAAATACAAAAGAGGTTCCTTTAGGATCAGAAGCGGAAAAGTAGTTTGGAAGAGAGATTGCTTTAAATACCTTTATTGGGAATCACCTCTGAAATCAGGCTTTTTATTACTAGAGAGACATTAGCAAAATAACCTGAAGAATCTGAGGGCACGTAAACTTCCGGATGAGAGGAAGATGTATTGTTGACGGCTCAGGGGAAGTGTTGCTTTTTCCTAATGTCGCATTTCTGTCGGTGTGACACCGTGAGTAATGTAGATGTGGAGGAAGTGCCCCACCAGACCCGCCCTGTGCGAGTGTAAATGAGAAATACAGCCCTGCTTTGACCCTGCTGTTGTCTGCCGTTCTTTATAGTAGGTTTCTCTTAACATGTATTTCCTCTGATAGATGGTAAAAAGCAAGAGTATATGTGAGTGAGTGTGTGTGCACATGTGAATGTGTGTACCTTTTTTTAGGGTGATAATGAAGGTTGTCAAGATTATTGTGATAAAAAAGAACATAAATTTAGATTACTTCTTCTGAGCAGAATAGTAAGAATGTGCAAACTTTGCTTAATGCGAACAAGACTGCTATAAGCAAAGTTGTAGACTTCCTGAAAAGCCGATGAACATGCTTTATTTGGCAGGTTATTTTATTTATCAGACTGGCTAAGGTGGTAGAAATACTTAGTAGCCACTTAATTTCATACTCGAAAAGTATGAGGTTTCTAAGGGATAATTTAGTCTCTGGATTCCCAGTCTTTCAGGTCTTAGAATTTCTCTGGGAAGTCCTGTGAAAAATGAACATAAGCGCTTCATTCCCAGCTGCCCAACTACCAGCTGTCCAACATCTCCCCATTTCTGCATTAATTTCCCTCACCTCCTGCCCCCTCTCCTCTCCGTCACCTGCACACACAGACAACAGCTATGGTGAGAAGCTGTTGTCTATTGTGTTTGATTCGTGGGGACTCGTAGCCTCTATTCAATGTTGGACAATAATCTATCTGATTAGATCATTAGAGCTGTTGTTTCTCCTAGACTTCGGAAAAAAACCATGTAGATGAAGGGTCATTTTAGTAGCATCTTCTCTAAAGCTCACAAAAGGTGACAGGTATATGAAAAGAGAGCTTCCTATCTCCATTTAAATGAACAAAATTGCTGTCATTACCTTGGACATGGCGGCTTTTTATCTGACATTTCCTAAGTTTGAATATGGGAAAATTGGCATGAGTGATACGGTCATTTACATGTATGTAATGTATACGAACATCACAGTTGATGGTAGGAAAATTTTAGGTGATGGTAGGAAAATTACGTGAAAGTAACAGTGACATGGTTGGTTGACAATTCAGATCACAAGATTCGACAGTGAGTCTGGAGCTCTTCCAAGTACATTGTAATGTCCCAGTCTGTGGTTCCCGTCACCATGTCCCGCTGTCCCACTACCTGCTCCTCCTCGGGGCTCACTGGGAGGGGTAAAACTGGCCTGGCACTGCTTCTTTTGAAATTAAAGGAATTAATTTAGTAAGTGTGAAATCCTCATGTGTGATTGCTCCTCTATGAGAAGTCACTTGGGTTACAGATTTTTACTTGAGTTTGACTTTGTAAACAGTTCTGCATGGCTTATGTTTCACTTCCTTGGCCATGCTAAGGAAAAGACTGTTTAGATACTCATGTAAATGAAAAGTTAAGGGCCCTATCTGGGTGATCACAAGGAAAGTTAACGGAATTGTTTGAATGTTGAGTTGGATTAAATTTAAAAGGAGCTTAATGCTAATTTTCTCAAAAGGATAAATGTCTCTCTCTCTCTTTTCTTTTTGCTGTTGTGTTTTACAGAGTTAGGAAACGAGATCAATGTTACCTAGTCTTTCCATAGGAGGGTAACCAGAGTGCTCCTCTGAATTACATGGCCGTATCCCAGGGCAGAATTCCCCTAGCTCCTGCCACGCTGGAGCACTTTCTCCCTCAGATCTAGCAGATGGTAGTGGTGCCAGGCTGGCCAGGAAAACTCAGTTCAGCTCCCTGACTCAACCCTCTGGGGACGTCAACTCAGTCTAAGGTCGCTTAGAAAGGACTAGGTCAGGGGTTCTTGGTGGGCCGGCAAGACCTCATTTAGAGAGAGAAGAAGGTAGTAAATGTGGATAAATATTCTCTTGGAAAGATCTAACAGCTTTACAATCTCAGATGGTTATTGTTAAGTGAAGAGCTTTGCTTTAATTTTGTATATGTGTATGTGTGCATAATATACAGAAATGCAGGTTTTTCAGAAGTGGTAAAAGTTAACAAAAACTGGGTCAATGCAAGATGTATGGTTTATGGTAGTATTTTATAAAGATCCAGAAATACCTTTCAGGCTGTAATGAGAAGGTTAATAGCCTTCGTGATCCCAGCAAGCGGAGGGTATTTAGATAAACAGTTGTGGATGGGAGACAGCAAGCACGTGCCGTAGTGGTTGTGCTTCCACGTTGCAATTCCACCAAAAGACCTTGTTCAGATAGAAAATTCAGGACAGGCAGTTGTCAGCGTACACTGGCCCACAGTGGTTACAATTTATATGTAAGGGACCCTCAGAGGGAACCAGCCGTAGGAGTGTCCCTGTCATCCTCATCAGGGAGAAAAGACGGTCCTGGAATCCCCCGTTGGTGTTCAGATTCTATTTGCTCGTAAATAACATGGTTCTACAGCATGGTTTAGCCTCCTAGTCTGGCCTGCGAACCCAACCCAGTCATCCTGTTGAATATTGTTTCTACTTAAAAAAAAATGCAATCTGAGCTTCAAAAACTGATGTTTTAGAAGGCGCACAAACTAGGACATTGGAGGTCCTTTGTTCCAGGATGAAGTGGGAATTTCATATCTCCATTTAAAAATAAACTGGATTGCAGTTATGACCTTAGACATGGCTATTAACCTGACATTCCCTGCATTTGAAATAAAGGAATTTAGATGTGGGCAGTATCGTCATTTACATGCATAGTGGCCAGCTGACTTGATCTTTCCTCTACATTATAATTGAGAAGACATTAGTTTAACATTTCTCTTGAGTTCCAGCAATGCATAGCTAAGTAGTAGTCCTTCAGGGTCATTGACAAGGTCAAGCAGTCCCTGTTTTCCCCCAACTGACTCACTGGAAGTGTGGCTCCTTATATATCTACTTTCAAGGGCTCTGACTCAGGTAGCGGACACATCCGTGCTCTGAAGCAAACTCTGATAGACACATATGAGAGATGTCTGTTTTAGTCCCATCTCTGTTTCTGAGGCAGCATCAGCAATGCTTGTGTTCAAGAATATTGGGAGTAGGGAAGCAAAGGAAGTAACCCTGTTGCAAATAGTGTTTGCCACCATGGATTACTTGCTAGGCCAGTGAACCCGCATGCTTAGGGCATTAATAAAGGTGTTTTAATGAAAACTTTCAAAAAGGAAAGGGGGATTTTCTTTAAAGATTTTTATATTCAGTATTTTAAAAGAGAAACATCTTGGGGACAATAAGAACTTTGCAGAGTGCCCTAATACCTATTTTGAGCTTTGGTATTGTTTTTATTTTGAATTATGTAGTGGGGAGGAGGAATATACTGTAATCCTTTGGGACGTAGGGCCAGAAGGGCTTCCAGCTGGCCCTGAGTGAGTGGCAGGGGAATGAGGGCTCCCGGGGACTCCTCGTCTCCAGTTTTGCATGATGCCTCGGTGGCAGCAGCACTGCACCCGCCCAGTGCGCAGATTAAATGCATGAGCGCCCTGCTTGATGCCCCACATAAAACCAGACCATGGGGAGGTTGCAACCAACTTTCGTTGTTGCTTTGTACAAGTGTCTTGCTGGTTCTTCCTTTTCTCTTTTTAAACATAAAAACCACTTGTTAGGAGACTGGACACTGTGAGCAAGGCGTTTTAACTTGCTTCTGTCAGCTAAGCTAATCTGCTGCATTTGCCTAACTAACCTGAGCCTGTGTCCACTCTCCTCTGAGTGTGCTGTCTTCCTGTGCACTCTGGTTTTCAACTTTCTAGACTTGAAGAACGCTGGTTCCACAGTGTAGTAAGAGCTCACACAGCCACGGCAGAGAGATAACTGAGTACAAGGCTTTTTGCCATCTTGGCAAAGGCTGATCCACTGACACTGGACTCTCAGGTCCTGGAAGGAATCAGCTCCAAGACTTTCAGAGTTTTTCTTAGCTCTAATAGACCCCTATGAGGAAGAGCCCTCCATATAATAATTCTCATCTCATTACAGTTAGCTATGGCAATTACTTCAGAAATAAGAGACAAATTGGCCTATAGAGACTCGCAATGATTAAAAATGAACAACTTAAAGCTTCTTTTGGTCTTCACAAATGGGTATAATCTAGTGGAGATGTTTTCAACATATTCAAAAGTGTGAGCTGTTCTGTGTTTCAATTTCAAGTTACTTTGGAAAATCTGCCTCAGTGTGGGTTGATTACTTTGCTCTGGAACAAGTGTTGTCATTATCATCACCCTTCTGTCATCATGATCTGATTAATATTGTGGATTTCCCCCCCTCTGCTTGCATCTTCTTTTGACGCACTCGGGAAGAAATGTCAAGAAGAGGAGGTTCGATCCTTCTCAGCAAGGCCCCATCTGAGTCAGCGGTGCTGGGTGAACGGTGCTTTGCACTGTTGGATTCTGGATTCTGGGTATGACATACTTTCAGTAAAGATGCCAGAACGCTCAAGCCTGGAAACAAGAACACTGGGTGGTCATGACTACAGAACTCAAGTTGGGGTAACAGGAATGAGGTAAAAGAAACCTGTTCTTTTTTGGAAATCATTTCAAAGAACTCCTCCGACCATCTGTCAATAAGAGAGGGGGCAAAGACAATGTTATCAAAAAAAAAACTATTTCAAATTCTTTTTTTTCTAACTAAAGGAGGAAGGAACAATAACAACAAAAATGACGTGCAATAAAAGAACCATTAAAAATAGCATTTTCTTCCTCAGCCTGTTGGCACTTAATATCTTCTAAATGATCTGGCATGATTTTTTTTTTCTCTTACTACCAATGACACACTCCAGTGGCATGAAGATCTAATTTTCGAAAGGGTAAAACCTGCATGGCATATCTACAACAAGCAGCTAGTCAACTCGCAGCCAAACCTGCAACTGAACTCCTAAGGTGGAAACGACAGACGGACATGAGGAAGCTGCCTGGCCCCACCCCCTAGTCTAGACCAGGCCAGGACCCCAGAGACCCCTGCTCTTGTTGGTTCCCTTTCCCATTGTCTTTTCTCCTGGATTGAGCAGCCTTTGGAAATGGGAGCTGGGATTTGAGCATCGATGCTATTGTATAGTTCTTTTATAAATGTAAATATGGAAATAAGAGACTTTGACACATCATGTTCACTCGTCTGTGTTGAAATATTTTTCGTGGAAAGGTTCTCTGTAAATTTGAGTTTATTGTTTGCTCCCCATCTTTTTGGTTCCTTTTCTCTATTTCTTTGTCTCTGTCCTTCTCTCTTGTAACATGTTGTACAGTGATTGTTGGGCTTGCTTCAAAAAAGACCGATGTAGCTGCAGATGCAGGAAGTTTGGGCACAAAAGAGGTGCAATTTTAACATGAAACACTTGAATGAAATGAAATACTCTGAAGCCAAAAAGAAACAAAAGGTGGGGGGAACAAAACAACAAAATAACCCATAGAAAAAAACACAAAAGTTGTGTAAATGCAGATATATGTTCTGATAAGTCTCTAAAATTTTTTTGGTGTCATTATAAACATATGTATATAATGTAACAAAGTAGGTACCCTGTCAAATTAATCACAAAAGTGCCAAGCTCATGATTTTAGTTTTTGGTTTTGATAATTTCCTTTCCCTGTCTTTAATGTGAAAGGAGGATAAACTTAAAGCCTTAAATTAAAAAAATAATAATTTTTCAGTGTTGAACGCTTGGGAAAAAAGTTAAGCTTTCCATTTTATTCATATCTATTCCTATCAATACTTCATTCATGCTTCATCATCTGGCCTCAAAATATATATGGTAGCACCCCTCTGTAAAGCTGGGATTGAGACAGAAACAGTAATTCCCTTCCTGTGAGCGCTGTTATAACAGGCTTTCATATGTACGTGTGTGCTGTGTTTTCAACAAGCCTCATTCAGCTCCCAGCCTGCTGCAGATCAGTGGATTGCTGCGCTGGACTACAGTGGGGTTCAACTATATAAACTTCACCTTCTTGTCCCTCCAGGCAGATTTGCAGATGTAATCTGGGTTCCTGAGTCCCTTTGAGTTTAGGTCACTTTCATAGAGGTTTCTTATTCCATAAATATGGTCACAATTGCTTCTGATCAAAGGTTAATTGAATACATTAATAAAGAAATTTGGCCCTGACTTTGTTTTCAATGTATAACTTGTACATGATCCCTTCAGTTGAATGTCCATCTGGAGAAAAGCTTTCCTGAAGACCCCCCAAATGCCCATTCTTCTCTGACATTCTCTTTTTAGGAACAGGACATCAGTTAATTACACTATTCACTTCATGACAACCAACTTAGCTAGCTAAGTCGGTTGCCAAGTCCCTTTTCAGCATGATTCACAATACTAGTGTCACAAGTTTGGTTTTGTATTTGGAAAAGATTGTGTCCTAAATATGTGCTGCTGAAAAACAGTGTGGTTTTTTTCCCCCATATATTTTTAATTGTGGAAGTATCACAGTCATAGAGCAGAAACCTTAATTTCTGTATGCTACTCTAGACCATCACCTAACATCTTAATCCTGTTATTGCTTTCTGAGTACTAGTTGCTACACAGGTATGCAGTCTTTCTCTAGAACTAGCTCTGTATTTATGTTGTGATAACAGGGTTCTTACTGGCTATGTAAGGCACAGGTTGTACGTATCCCTTCTATAGTGGCAAAGGCTCTTTCACCTCCGGGAGACTCAGATTACTCGGCATCTCTTCCTGTCACTGCATTCTTTCTGTCTCTCTGTTGCTGGACCCTACTCCCCAGTGGTTTCCGGGCCACTGCTGAGTCCACCGTGTACATTTCACACCTCCTTCAGAGGCACTACGGCGACTTAACAGCAACAAAACCATGGTGGTTACAAAACAGGTTAAATCTTTATTATTAACTTTTGAGCATTTCACAAACAACATTGTAAATGTGCGATGTTATGTTTTAAATCAGACCACACTGGTCCCCAAATACTATGTACATATGGCAAATGTCAGCGTAACTTTTTGTTACACTGGCAGTTTCATAGGTAACCAAACCTATGCTCCAATGTTAAATTATTTGTGTGTCTATGTAAAATGCACAAGCTTTAAGCTATGTGTGTATGAACATGAAAGATTATGCAACCAAAACCAATCGTAAAACAATGGATTATAATTCTTTTTGGTGGTCTTAGGTTATGTAGTTTCAAACTCTGCTGTATTTTCTCTTGCACCTGCCATTCATTTGCCGCCTTTTGTGGTATGAATAATCCTTTTTATTAATTTGAGCTCAAAGCACAAGCATATCATTGTTTACTATTACCCAACAAGAGTTCGTGTTAAGTAATGACAAGTTCCCATTTCACCCACTCTACTTTTGCTGCGTTAATTAATGACACATGGATGAGGAGATGTATGCTAACTTCATTGCTCACCTGGGATACTGCATGAGCCCACTGAATTAGAGCTACTCCTATTAGATTAATGAGCAGTACACATAGGTGCATGTTACGAAACATGAATCCATAGAGCTGTGGAGTTTTGCCAAGCGATATGTGTGTATTTTGTTTTTTTGTTTTTTTACTATGCAAAGATGAGAAATGCACAAACTTTTCAAAGACTGGTGTCTGAAGAACATTACAAACAATACTTGAACCCTTTCTTTAAAGTCATCCCATTGTATTTTATAGTCGCTGCTTCCATTGTTGATTTTCATTTTTAAATGGTTTGTAATTTTTTAAGTGTACAACCTGAAGTTTTATTTGAAGTTAATAAATTCATTCACAATCTTGTTGGCTGCTGATGAATGGAGATCCACTACTCATTGTATGCATCTTTAAGTCAAGTCTGTATTAAAACTTTTGTTAACATAAATGTTGTAGCTTTATACCTTTGTCATTTTTCATAACCCCCTTTTTTGTGTTCTCTTGTATTGTTGAATAAATGGCCATGTGCCTGAAATTATCACGAGTTTTTTTTAGCATGGGTTACTCAATCAAAGGCTCCCTGAAAATTTAAGCAGTCAATGGAGCAAAATAAAATCTCTGATTAGTGTTAAATATATTTCTGATTAGGATTCAGTTTCATTGGATTTACTGAAAATGCTTCTCATAAATCATGAAAAGACCACCTTAGAATCATACCATGATCAATTTTTTTCTTCTTTAATGCCTCTCTTCTGAGTTTAAAGTGGGTGGCTAGTAATGATATTTATACTTTTGACCTGGTACCAAATGTACAATCAAGCTATGAAGAAAACAGGATTGTTTGTTATACAAACTTATCAAAAACATTGTAAGGAGGGCATTTTCTCACACCACCCGTGGAATTGTTCATCAGATGATATTTCTTCATGACTGTCTTTCAGTGTCTCTCCTCATCCCCACTGCCATCTCTTGGTTTGGCATCAGTGGCCACAGATCTCTCATATATCTACTGCCCTGACACAGAGAGAGGCTGATCTGACCACACTGTTCCTCAGATGAAGGACTGCAGGGGTTTTTAGTTTCCTGTAGGATGAAATCCAAACCTAATAATGTTAGGAACTTTTGCCTGCCTTCTATGACCTCAGTCTTGTTTATTTAGCCTTCATTGGCTCTTACTCCTCCATGCTCACCTTACAGCTCCCCTCAAAGAGCCTCTTCTACCCAGGTCTGAATAATTTTATATAATTTTTATGTCCACACCTCATAATTCACTTATTTCTACGTCAGTTCATGTAATACAAAAAAAAAATGGAAACACTTAAAATGACATGTATATTATACTTTGGATAAGAAAGCATATTAGAATGACATTTCTTGTTTGATTTTAAAATGATTATCTAATTTTTGAGAGGTTTTCCTATAAGTCATTCTCTTCTTGAGGTTGACATTAAAATGTGTTCTATTCCATGATCCTTTGGTAACTGAGAAAGGTGACCCAAAACCCAGAACTTTTTAGATAACAGACAGCAGTCCTAAGAGTTAAAATGTTGATGTGAACAATTAAGTCGATAATCTAAGTCTCACAATGGAGTTCCTAAATAACATTTGGAATTTAAGATGGCCACCTGTTAGGTTAATGTGCAAGGGTTAGGAACCGCTACTCGTTAATTTATTAATTTAACCAATACTTATTAAGCCTGTATGTCAGGAACTCCTAGGAATTAAAGGAACAAAAGAATTCTTGGCCTAAAGTTGTTCACAGTTTAGCTGGGAGATAGATACACATGATAAATACGATAAATGGAGTAAAAACTTATGAGGGGCAGGTGGGAGAGGGATGCAGGAAGGTTTTTTGAACAATCTAACAACACTGGAATCACTCAAGGCAAATACAGCAGCATGTGCCAAAGCCAGGAAGAGGAGCTCAAATCGTTGGGGTAAGTAATGCCAAGTATCTGATCCATCTGGCCTGTGTTTCCTTCCATACACCTTCCTACACTCCCTCTTTTCTTCTTTCCTTCCTACCTGTCACAGACACCTGATCTCTAAAGATCCTACAGTACTGTTCCAGGTCTGAAGGACACGACAGTGAGCTCTCAATCTTTTGAGCAACATGCAACATGTAAGTACAATGTGGTAAGTGCCTTAATAGACATAAGTACTAGGTGCTTCAGGAGAAGAGAGGAGGGAGACTCTATCCCAGCCCTTGAGATCAAGGAGGGTTTCACAGAGGAGGTGGCATTTGAGCAAAAAGCTGTGCAAATGGGCCCAGTATCATGATCACTCATTGTTATGTTTAACCAGGGCTCATTTTGGTTGGGGTAAGTCCACAGATGCCTTGGAGGATTGAGACATCGTGTCTAACTTTCAATTTCAGATATCAGGATTCCTTTTGCTTGTGTGACTATTATTACAAGGTTGTCTGTCAGGAGCTTATATTTTTAGATATTTCCTCACTGATGTGCTCGTCATGGATCAGTCTTAAATGTTTGGTGCTGTCGGTCATGACAAAGAGAGCTTTTTGACTTGATCTGTAAACATTTAATATTTTCTTAATGTAAAGATTCCTGACCAATTTCAGTCTAGAGTGAGAAAGTAGATAAGAATCATAAATGCTTGTAAAGCATCATTTAGTAAGTCCTTCAATTAATGAAGCAGCAAAATCATTTTTTTTTTAGTGGAGCTGTGCTTCCGGTCCACTAAAACTAGTGTTTATCTGTGTCATGCCTGGTAGAGGTTACCTACCGTTCCTAGCTGGTCTGGCTCTTTGACTAGAACAAGTTCTAGGCCACGTACAGAACTTCTGGAGAGAAAATAAATGCCACGATCCCTCATCAGCTGAAAATCGTTGCCCGGCTGGGGTCTGGTGCGGCTCCTCGGCCAGCTCATTGCCTGCCTGTGCACACGCACTTGCCCTGGTGTGGTTACAGGGACTGTGCTTGGGACCCCATGGAGTCCACCCTGTGACAACAGTTATTTCATTGTGATGATCACTGAGAGCCAAATCAGCTGAATAAATCGATGGGTTCGACAAAAACAAGGCAAAACAAAACAAATTAAAAGAGCAGAAAAACTGCATCCTGAATGATCAGGGAGTATATATCAAGAGTTCTTCAGATCTCTTTGGAGCTTTAAATAGCTTCTAGCCTTCAGGAGGTAAATGAGCTTGTGGCTGAGCTCCTCGCTACGTCAGATCTCGGGGTCAAGACAGAAAAGGGCAATTTGGATCGTCACTGACATCAGGGAGGCCTCTGTTCTTCAGCAATGGACACAGCTTGTCAGAGTCATTGTGACTCCCATAGAAATAGTGAATGGATTGTATGTGGTAGGATTAGCCTGCTTTTCCTGTGGAGATGAAATAGCTCTAAAGCAGGGGCAGTCAACCTTTTTATACCTACTGCCCACTTTTGTATCTCTGTTAGTAGTAAGATTTTTTAACCGCCCACCAGTTCCACAGTAATGGTGATTTATAAAGTAGGGAAGTAACTTTACTTTATAAAATTTATAAAGCAGAGTTACAGCAAGTTAAAGCATATAATAATAATAATTACTTACCAAGAGTACTTTATGTCAGATTTTCACTGTTTGGCAGAATAAATCTTTATAAAACAACATACTATAGTTAAATCTATCTTTTTATTTATACTTTGGTTGCTCCACTACCGCCCACCATGAAAACTGGAGCACCCACTAGTGGGCGGTAGGGACCAGGTTGACTACTGCTCTAAAGCATAGGTGACAAGCCCTAAGGCAGGGGTCCCCAAACTTTTTACACAGGGGGCCAGTTCACTGTCCCTCAGACCGTTGGAGGGCCGGACTATAAAAAAAACTATGAACAAATCCCTATGCACACTGCACATATCTTATTTTAAAGTAAAAAGACAAAACGGGAACAAATACAATATTTAAAATAAAGAACAAGTAAATTTAAATCAACAAACTGACCAGTATTTCAATGGGAACTATTCTCCTATCACTGACCACCAGTGAAAGAGGTGCCCCTCCCGGAAGTGCAGTGGGGGCTAGATAAATGGCCTCAGGGGGCAGCAAGCGGCCCGCGGGCCGTAGTTTAGGAACCCCTGGCCTAAGGTCTACAGAAGCCCGTTTCCAACATGAGCAGAAGGGTATGGGAGACAGAGATGAGCTGGAGAGCACACACCAGTCTCTGCTCAGCTCTGGCCAGTTGTCACCATGTGGAAAATTGGGTCCTTCATTGCCCCTTTTATTTATTTTTCTAGAGAAACCAGAAATCCATATTTGTATATAAAATTTTCTGATTTTTAAGTAATGCAGCCAATTCATATTTTAAAAACAGCATGTGCATCAAGGAGGTGCAAACAGAACCTGTCTTTGTGTAAGATTAAGCCTGTTGGTCCCTCCTATGTAACTGCTGCATAAATTAACGAGACATTTTCATGTGTGGCCCCCTGGCACCGCTGAGGGTTTCAATAAGTACAAAGGGGCAGCTTTGTTCCCAGTCAGGCTGCCACATGAAGAGGCCTCTGCCTGTGTTGCCACTTACAATGTTGACTTCCTGTTACTTTGTGTGGATGAGGAGCAAGTGGGACCCTGAAAGCCACAGAGCGTCAAAGGCAGCCTGCTTGAAGGTGTTCCCTTTTAGTGGTGCTTTGTGTGCTAAGCGTATTCAGATGTGCTCAGTTGTGGGAGAACAAATCCTGTATTGGCAAATAGGCTTTGTCTCAATGCTCATTAAGGCAGCTTAGTGGCTGCCTGGATCCTAAGCCATGTCTACCATCGGTTGGGAGTGCTGTGATTGATTATGGATGTCTGCTACCTGGCAACCAGAAGTATCTAACTGGATCCACACAAATTTTAAGGTGGTCTTTCTTTTAGTCTGAGTCTCAAAGCCAGTTGGATATCGGGATGAACCAGGCCATCTGGCTAACTCACCAGTCCCTAAGGGCCCAGGGAAATATGGAAAAGATTCTTGAGCAAAGCAATGCAAAAGCTGAAAGATCCAGCAGGAAGAAACAATTACTTTTTCTGATTATTTATAAAAATATTTATGAAAATTTGGGAAAAAACTAAAATTTAAAGAAACTCAAAATCTGCTACAATCTAATTACCAAGATATAACTTTCATTAATGCTTCGTTAATTTCTTGAACATTTGGTTTCTCCCACCACCACAGAATCAGCCCACAAAAGTAGGCAGCAAGGGGTCTCTGAATATCTGTGTTTTCATTCTCCTGCTTAGTGTGTGTGTGTGTGTGTGTGTGTGTGTGTGTGTGTGTGTGAGAGAGAGAGAGAGAGAGAGAGAGAGAGAGAGAGAGAGAGAGAGAGAGACCTATGAACCATGATGTCCTATGATCACTGGCTCCAGAAATGCAGACATGGATGCAGTCCAATCATCAGGGCAAAGAAGTACTTTCTAGCCTCTAGGTCTTAACGCAGCCTGTCTCCTCCGCTGGGAAGACTTCCTCTCTCTCCCAGTGCTCCAAATGTCTATGCACCCCTAAATGTCACCTAAAATATCACCTCCTTCACAGTGTCTTTCCTGACCCCTCCACAGCTTTCTAGGTACGGGCACGGAGAGTGGGAGCTCCAGGGAGTGGTGGAGTGGGGATGAGAGTCCCGGTGTTTGGGGCTCCAGAGTTTGGCTCTAACCACATCACTTGACTGTCCCTCTTATACTTCCATTTTACCAGTGAAAAAAATTGAATTTGAAGAAGTTTAACACTTGCCTTGAGATCATCATTCTAGTAAGTGCTAGGGCCAGTTCAGGACCCAGATGGTCCAATTCAGGATCCTTTTCTGAACCCAGGAGAACATGAAACAGAGGCTATTCAACACGTGAGGAGGAGCAGAAGGTTGGAAGCTGCAGGTCCTTGTAGAGTCACTTTAGAGGCGGATTTAACTGCGGGAAGACCAGGCTCGCGCTTGGCCCTGGCTTCTGAAAGGCCCTGCAAAACCTCAACTTGACACTTTTTTCTAATAACACTAAGTTTGGTTTCATATGTGCAATTTTAACATTAATAGTACATAATATTTTTATTTATTTAAAAATATGGTTAACATGTATTTTTATTTTCACTGTCTCTCTTTTTTTAAGGGGCCCAGTATTTTCTTCTGAGCCCGGGGCCTCAACCAGCCTTAATCTGCCTCTGAGTCACTTGCTGCCTGCTTACCTCTGTGGGCTGCTTCTGCTGGGGACACTGCTGGAACCACTACCTGCAGCCAGCACGAGGGGGCAAAGGAAGTGTCCAAGTTTAGAGGACTTGTGTTATAAAAACTTTACCACATCTTCTTTATCCAATCCTCTATTGAAGGGCATTCTGGTTGTTTCCATGTCTTGGCCACTGTGAACAATGCTGCGATGAACATGGGCTGCATGTGGCTTTATATACCAGTGTTTTTGAGTTTGGGGGGTATATATCCAGTAGAGGAATTGCTGGGTCATATGGTAAGTCTATTCTTAATTTTTTGAGGAACCACCACACTTTCTTCCATAATGGTTGTACTACTTTATATTCCCACCAACAGTGAATGAGGGTTCCTTTTTCTCCACAGCCTCTCCAGCACTTGTTATTACCTGTCTTGTTGGTAATAGCTAATTTAACAGGTGTGAGGTGGTATCTCAGTGTACTTTTGATTTGCATTTCTCTAATAGCTAGTAAAGTTGGCATCTTTTCATATATCTATTGGTCATTTGTATTTCTTTTTGGGAGAAGTGTCTGTTCATGTCCTCTTTCCATTTTTTTATTGGATTGTTTGTTTGTTATTGAGTTTTGTGAGTTCTTTGTATATCTTGGATATTAGACCCTTACCTGAGCTGTTGTTTGAAAATATCATCTCCCATTTAGTTGGCTGTCTGTTTTGTTGACAGTTTCTTTTGCTGTGCAGAAGCTTCTTAGTCTGATGTGGTCCCATTCATTTATCTTTGCCTTTACTTCCCTTGCCAAATTTGGAGTCAAATTCATAAAATGTTCTCTACAGCCAAGGTCCACGAGTTTAGTACCTATGTTTTCTTGTATGTAATTTATTGTTTCAGATCTTATATTTAGGTCTTTGATTGATTTTGAATTAATTTTTGTGCAAGGAGACAAACTATAGTCGAGTTTCATTCTTTTGCATGTGGCTTTCCAGTTTTCCCAGCACTATTTATTGAAGAGGCTTTCTTTTCTCCATTGTGTGTTTTTGGCTCCTTTATCGAAGATGATTTGACCATATATACATATATGTGGTTTTATTTCTAGGCTCTCTATTCTGTTCCATTGGTCTGAGTGTCTATTTTTCTACCAATACCATGCTGTTTTGATTATCATGACTCTGTAGTATAATTTAAAATCAGGTATTGTAATGCCCCCAGCTTTTTTTTTTTTTTCCTTAGGATTACTTTGGCTATTCGTGTTTTTTTATGGTTCCTTATAAACCTGATGATATGGAATACTACTCACCCATAAGAAATGATGACATAGTATCATTTACGACAACTTGGATGGACCTTGGTAACATTATACTGAGTGAAATAAGTAAATCAGAAAAAACTAAAACCTGTATGATTCTATACATAGGTGGGACACAAAATTGAGACTCATGGACATAGATAAGAGTGCAGTAATTACCAGGGAGAGGGGAAAGGGGGAGATGAGTGGGAGGAGGATGGGAGGGGCATAAAGAGAAACAAATAAAAGGTGATGGAGGAGGATTTGACTTTGGATGATGGGTATACAACATAATTGAATGTCAAATTGATATGGCGATGTTTTCTCTAAATCTATGTACTCTCTAGTTGACCAATGTCACCCCATTAAAATTAATTGTCTAAATAAAATACTAAGAAAACAAAAACAAAAAAACTTTATTCTCTGAATGTGATTTCTAACTTTTTGTTAGAACCAGTGAGAGAGAGAATAACAAGACCTGCCTAGCCTGTGGTGGCACAGCGGATAAAGTGTCAACCTGGAATGCTGAGGTTGCCAGTTCAAAACCCAGGGCTTGCCTGGTCCAGGCACACACAGAAAGTAACTGTATGAGTTGATGCTTCCTGCTCTACCCATTTTGCTTGCTCGCTGTCCTCTTTCTAAAATCAATAATAATAATAATAATAATAATAAAGAATAACAAGACCACAGGAAAAGGCTGCAATTTTATTCCTATGGCACTCCTGAGAGGGAGTATGTCAATCAGTTTGAACTATCTGCTGGACATTCAGTGAGGAAAGAAAATGGGGTTTCTCTGTTATCTTTTTTTTTTTTTTTTTGTATTTTTCTGAAGCTGGAAACGGGGAGAGACAGTCAGACAGACTCCCGCATGCGCCAGACTGGGATCCACCCGGCACGCCCACCAGGGGCGAGGCTCTGCCCACCAGGGGGCGATGCTCTGCCCCTCCGGGGCGTTGCTCTGCCGCGACCAGAGCCACTTCTAGCGCCTGGGGCAGAGGCCAAGGACCCATCCCCAGCGCCCGGTCCATCTTTGCTCCAATGGAGCCTTGGCTGCGGGAGGGGAAGAGAGGGACAGAGAGGAAGGAGGGGGGGTGGAGAAGCAAATGGGCGCTTCTCCTGTGTGCCCTGGCTGGGAATCGAACCCGGGTCCCCCGCACGCCAGGCCGACGCTCTACTGCTGAGCCAACCGGCCAGGGCTTCTCTGTTATCTTTGATGAGTGAAACAGTTTATAAAACCAATGAGCAAAACATACAGAAACAGCATTTTAACCCCATATTAAAAAGAACTTGAGTCAACAAATAGTACAAACATCTACTAAATAAAGGTCTTTGTTAGATATAGTGGGTCAGAAAATATGAAGCCCAGATGCTGCTCTACAGGATATTTAGAGTTTAGTTGAGGAGCTGAGAAATAGAGAAAGTATGGCCATTTACAATGAAAAAGTCATACCAGGAGATTTTACACACACTCACACACACACACACACACACACACACACACACACACACCCGTACAGATAAACCACTGTTGAAGGTCAGCAGAGGAAAATACTACTTCCTGCTTTAGGGATGTAGAAAGGAGATCAAAAAAATTCTCCGCATGAGGGAGCATTTGAATTGGTATCTACACAACTAGCGAACTGTGGCCGTATGGAAACGGGGACAAGAGTGTTGCGGCTTGGACTGGGTAGGACGTACAAGTTCAGCTGAAATAGCAAAGACCAAAGTACCGGGGGCTTAAACAAGAGAAAAGTTTTCCTCTCTTGCATGAGCAAGCAGAGCTGGTGTGGTGGCTCATCACACCTGCATCTTCCTGCTGTGTGGGCCTCAGCGCACAACTTCCCTCTCCAGTCTCCAGGACAGATTCCTCCGCTCCAGCTGCCACCCCTCTGTCACTCGTCCAGCGAGCGGGAGGAAAGGAGGAGGCATGGAGGTCCTGCCAGGTCCTCTGGATAGCAACCTGCAAACCGCATATTATCCCTCATCACCGGCATTCGGCATTCGTTAGAATTTAGTCACATAGCCTGCTTGCAAACGAGACTAGAAAAAGAATGGGGCGGGACGTGCATATTATTACTAAAGAGGAAAGTTAGGGGCGTTTAGAGAGCGCTGTCTGCCACGACGTTGTGGGAAAGTGTCCGCGGAGAGGGTGGGTGCGTGCTGGACTGCTCAGGTGCACTTTGAGGAATAAAGGAATTAGAAAGGGCTGAGTCCTCTGTCTGCTGGGGGTGCCGCCAGGAGGTGACACACGCTGCTGGCCCTCCTGGGGACCGCCGCTAGTGAAGAAAACTGCCCGCATGGAAGCAGCCACCGTGCAATGCGGGGCGCGTGCGGGCTTGCCGAGGCCCCGCCCCCAGCGCAGTTCTCCGACGGACGGACGGACGGACGGACGGGACTCGCTCCAGACTCCATCTTTGATGCGCTTGAGTGGAAGCTCAGCTCCTCGGCCCAATCCTACCTCCTTCCCTCCGCTTTCACAGCTGTGGGAAAGCGCTCCCCCATAAACATCCTGCCCACTGACCTCTGCCCCAGACTTTGCTTCCCTGGAAGCCCCCTCCGGAACAATTGCTGAGCAGCCTGGTTTGGTCAGAGCATAGAGTGTGTGTGTGTGTGTGTGTGTGTGTGTGTGTGTGTGTGTGTGGTGGGGGTGGGGGTGGGGGTGGGGGTGGGGGGTGGCCTGTCAACAGCCTGGGTAGAGTTGTAGAGACCCCGAGCTGTGGCGTGTGCACTTGGCGCCGCAGGCAGTTGTGAGCAGTAACGGGATACCCGGCAGTGGTGTGTAAGAGGGACTGTGGGTAAAAGGCAGGAGGTGGGCCAGCCAGTTAGGACACCAGGGCCGTGGCACAGACCCGGGACAAAGGAAAAGGGAAACAAGGCTCTGGTGATAAACAGAGAAGAGGAAGGAACCGATCTCACAGGCAGAATCAGCCGAACTGGGAGGCTGGTTGAGGAACCCAGAGAGGAGGAAGGGTGAAAGATAAAGGCCAGGGTTGATTCTTAGTGATCCGGACAATGGGGACAGTCTGGAAAAGAGCCTGATTTAGAGGCAAAGATGTATTCCATTTCGGATCTGTCCGATTCGGAGGGATCGAAGGCAATCTGCTGAAAATGTCCAGCAGGCTATTGAAGTGAGGATGTAAAACTCCTCAGAGAGGTTAGGATGGAAATATCTACTTGAGAACCATTTTATAATCACTTAAGATGTATAATTAGAGACAATTTCTCAAGGAGGTGTCATAGAAGAGAAAAGGAGGGAGCTGGGGAGAGAAAGGGCTGAAGATATTGAGAGAAAACATGGAATGAATGCAATGGTAAAAGAAGATTGCTTCCATTTATCGGGACTGTGTTCTAAAAAGATCACCAACAGCAGTACTGAATTCTGTTGGTTCCAAGAACAGAACTCACCAAGAAAGGGTGGATCTGATCTTCACTAGGATATCTGAAAATTTTTTGAGAGAAACTGGGTTGTCCACACTTGAAACTTTTCACAATATCTCTGTATAGCAAAAGAGTTAAAATTAAAAAAAAAAAGACAACAAAGAAAACCCAAAACATAATTGCACTTTCTTTAGTCCAAAACTGAAATTACAAGCATTTGGCATTCCAGGAACAAGAGATGAGGGTGACACTCCCATACTTATTAGAAACCAAATATTGATTTATCAGCAGAGGAGTTGTTTATTAATAACGTCATGATAGCTCTCAACAGAAAACTGTTATTCCTAGACCACGATGATATCTGTGAGGACAACTGGCATAAGGTGGAACACAGGGGAGCTGGTAATTGCTCTTGAGTCTCAAAATTGCATTCTCAATGCCACACAAAGAAGAGGGAAGAGGCTTAAGCCATCTTAAGAAATATGAGTTGAACATAGAAATAAAAGGAACTAATCTACCGTAAGTAGAATGTCATGATTCCAGGTGACTATTTCAAAATGGTTCTGTATTTCACTGAGTTCTCAGAGAGCTGTTAACCTTTCCTTTCTTGGCCCAAAGACACATTTTATTAGCTATGGTTCAAAATGAAGAAATAAAATTTTCTTTATTGAAGTTAAAAAACTCTGAGAAGGTCTGTGCTTAGGAGAGCAAACACTCAGATGAAAGAAAGAAGATGTAGTCAATTCAGTCTATTTTTGCTTTGTTCTTAGGATATACACTAAGTAGGTAGCTGTTCATAGGAAATAAAAAGCCTTCGGCTATTTACAGATAAACGAATTACAGATGTATGTGTCCAGAAGAAGTCCTCTGACTATCAAGGTCTGTACAATTCCCCATTAGTTACCTAAAAAAGAAAACAATTCATATACCCACAAATCACATATCAGTGATATTAGTGAACTCTTATAAATAGTTTATAGATCATCTTTCTGTTTGGCTGACTTTCCTGCAGTACCCTGATAGTTAGCTACACAGTTTACAATTAGTTTGGTTAGAAGGCTTTGTATATATTTAATTATAGTAAAGATCAATTTTTAATTTCTTGCACAAACAGTGGTCCATATCTAAAACTGAACTCCTTGTACAAGTGCCTGGCAGCTAAAAAATAATGTTGACATTTTCATTTTAAAACAAAAGTTTTTTCCTCCATTGAGTATTAAACCCAGAAGCATTCCTTAGAATAGAATCCCAAATCGTCATAATACTCTCCCCACCCACTCCCCTCCCATCTTATGAGGGCATGAGAACACCTCCACTTTCTTGTTCAATGTGAAAGAGGCTGTTTTAGAAAATGTGTTATGGAAAACCATTTTAGAGAAAGGGAGGAGGGTGGTGTCAGAAAGCTACTGGGATCGTGGTTCTAGACAGAGTATGGCTAAACCATAGTGATTTAGAAATAAGGTGTCATCATTGTAAATATGACTTTTTCACTAATGGTGAGAAAGAAAGACAGGGCTTGGGTCTATTAGCAAGTGAGCTTCACTTTAACTTTATTTTGTATGTTGTCTTGATTTATCTCCTATTCTATGGTTTTCTTTCTGAAACATTTACAACTGGGGAAGGTAAGGAAAAGGTTCAATAGTCTTTACAACTAGCAGCTCACCAAAGAGTTTCAAAAACTGCCAGGCATTTGATGAAGTGTTTAACTTAAGTGCTTCTAGTGTATAAGCTGTTCCCTGACTTTTTTTTTTCTTTGTATTTTTCTGAAGCTGGAAACGAGGAGAGACAGACAGACTCCCGCATGTGCCCGACCGGGATCCACCCGGCACGCCCACCAGGGGCAACGCTCTGCCCACCAGGGGGCGATGCTCTGTCCCTCCGGGGCGTTGTTCTGTTGTGACCAGAGCCACTCTAGCGCCTGGGGCAGAGGCCAAGTAGCCATCCCCAGCGCCCGGGCCATCTTTGCTCCAATGGAGCCTTGGCTGTGGGAGGGGAAGAGAGAGACAGAGAGGAAGGAGGGGGTGGGGATGGAGAAACAAATGGGCGCTTCTCCTATGTGCCCTGGCCGGGAATCGAACCCGGGTCCCCTGCATGCCAGGCCGACGCTCTACCGCTGAGCCAACCGGCCAGGGTTCCCTGACATTTTTTTGTCTTGAAATTAGATTTACACAATGTTTGTATAATAGATCTCCTGAACAATACTTTTTACTTATTCTTGTTGCTTAGTGAGAAAGAGGTGTTGAATTGGAAAGTTAAGAAATTTACTCCAAAATAAAATTTCTTTCACTGCCAGGTATGACAAACTATGTTGGGTATCAGCAGATATCATGTTGAAGAGCAAAGGTGGTCAACTTTCTGATAGCAACTCTAGATCAGGTTTGCAAGTTGAAAAAAATTACAAACTGATATATAGAAATTTCTAAATTTCTCACTAAGACTTAATCAGTGGATTGATAATGTCAAAACTTTGTTAGAGTCTAAAAGTTTTCTGCATGATTATTAATTCAAAACTATGTATGAATGAGCGCCCCAAGAAGTGTGTTAGGTATGAAACTTCTTCTGAATGTGGGATCCCAAGATGAGATGGATATACATATACATATACATATATATATACATATACATATACATATACATACACATGCAAACACACACACACACACATTTGAATATGTCACGTGCTCTGCAAAATCTGTGCTTATATAAATTATGGATAAATTTAAATTCCCTTAGGATATAACCCTCAGATGGGTCAGAAACATACAGCCTGTTAAATTTACTCTTCTTCAGGAGTTGCTGGTCATGTGAGGGGTGAGTGGGGAGGGTGAGTCCCCTATTTTTCTGAAAGTTTCCAAGGAAGAGATGGGGGAAGGGTTAAAAAGGAGCCTGACTGCAGAGTGGCTGACTGGTGAAGATCCACATGTTTTGTTAGGTTTTAGCAGTTTCAGATGTGTAGGCCTAATGACACTTGAATTGAGTTGATACAAGTCAATTTTATAAGCATAAGGGGCAGTGAGCTTGTTCTCGTGAGCACTGATGCAATCTTAAAGCTTCAGAGTTTGAATGTCTTAAAAAGAGGACTGAAATATTTGTGCTTTGAAGTAGTGTTTTTCTTCTCAATCTCTATTATAATACATATTTATTTTCTTTACTTCACTTTTGCTCTTTTCAATTATTTATTTGTTCACTTAAATATTGTTAGTCTTCATCAGTAGAATGGAAATTCCATAAGAGCAAAGATTGCCTGTTTTGTTCATTGACATATATATATATATATATATATATATATATTATAATATCCCCCATGCCCATGGTGTGCATGTGTGTGTAATATTGAACAAGTACATTGCTTTAGTTTGTGTATATGTGCCATTATATTTCAATAATTTAGCTCTGCCTGTCTTCATCTGCTGTATTCCCCAATAGCTTGTAGATTCTGTGATTTAAAAGATATGTGGATGACCTCTTCTTGCACTCAGTAGAGGACATGTTTTGAAATAGCAGATATTCATTCATCTTAACTATCTCCTCTCTGCTCAGGAAGATGCTGTGGATGGACCCTCACATCTCACTATCCTGACCTCACACCAGGGAGGGAGCACAAGGACGAACTGGTGGTCAAAGGAAACAGAAAGAGACCAGAATGCCAAAGAGACAGGGGTTCAGGGCAGAATATGATATATTTCTGGTTTGCCTCCTTGTTTTATTAGTGTTAGTTATATAACTAGATGCTCTAATAGAAGACATCCTAAATAACCAAGAAATTCTTACTATTTTTGGTAAACAAATTTTTGCATTTTTTGTTTTACATAAGGAATGAAGAACATTAGCTTAAGGTCTTTATTTTATTTTATTCTATTCACTTTAGAGAAAGGAAAGAGAAAGGGAGAGAGAGAGAAGGGGGGAGGAGCAGGAAGCCATCATTTCCCATATGTGCCTTGAACTGGCAAGCCCAGGGTTTCGAACTAGCAACCTCAGCATTCCAGGTCGATGCTTTATCTACTGTGCCACCACAAGTCAGGCAAGGTCTTTTTTAAAAGACTTTTAAAGACTTTCCATAAGTGATATATTGATTTTAACTTTTTTTAAATTTAATTTTTCTATTACAGTTTCAGGTGTATAGCATACTGATTAGACAACCATATATTGCGTAAAGTATTCCCTGATATTTGCAGTAGCGACTTGGCACAATACATATTCATTGCAATATTTTTTACTATATTCTCTATGTTATTGGACTTTTAATTTTTTTTATTTGAAGTTTAAGTAAACAGAATGGGATTAACCATAGTAATTAATCCCTGTTCTTGATACTATTTTTAGTTCATTGGCCATTTGTATGCATACTTACCTACTTATTTAAAATCCTCTAGTATTTATAAATTTCTTACTTGATGTGATAGTTAGAACATTGACATTACCCAGCATTGTCTATGTGAAACTTCTCCATGTTGTCTACTGGGATCCTCCCTTCTATTGTCATTATTATTTGATTCTTATAATAATCATTTCATTGCCATTTGGAAACATACACAGTTTTTTTTTACATATTTCTAATAAATGCATAATATAGTTGTTTTAACTTTATAAAAAGGGTATTGACACTTTGTATATAATGTTTTAGTACTTATGTTTTCCTTCTCAATACAGTGTGTCCGTAAAGTCATGGTGCACTTTTGACCGGTCATAGGAAAGCAAAAAAAGATGATAGAAATGTGAAATCTGCACCAAATAAAAGGAAAATCCTCCCAGTTTCTGTAGGATGATATGGCAGCATGTGCGCATGCGCAGATAATGACGTAACACCATGTATACAGTGGAGCAGCCCATGGCCATGCCAGTTGAGATGTGGACGGTACAGAGGAAATTTCGTTCAGTGTGTTCCATGGCTCGCTAAATTTGAATCCGTGACCAAAGTGCAACGTGAATATCGGCGTGTTTATAACGAAGCGCCACCACATGGGAATAACATTACTCGGTGGGATAAGCAGTTGAAGGAAACCGGCAGTTTGGTGGAGAAACCCCATTCTGGTAGGCCATCAGTCAGTAATGAGTCTGTAGAGGCTCTAGGGATAGCTACCTAAGGAGCCCTAAAAAATCTGTGCGTGAGCCCACATTGAACTGCACTGAATAGGTATAAAACTGGGAGAGTTTTCCTTTTATTTGGTGCAGATTTCACATTTCTATCATCTTTTGTTGCTTTCCTGTAACCAGTCAAAAGTGCACCATGACTTTACGGACACACTGTATTATATTTCTAATACCATCCATGGTGTTCTGCCTGCACTTCACTTTAACTGCTGTGAAATAATCTATTGTATGAACATACCACAGTTTATTTCCTACTCTGCATTTGAGTTGTTTCTGGATATTTTCTATATAAATAATGTCTCCGTAAACATTTTTTATATAGTTATTAGTGTACAAGTGCAAGAATTTTTTTGGTGTTTATACTGAGTATAATTGTTTATTCATTCTTACTCCTTTCCACAGTGATTGTACCACTTCTAATTCCTGATTTCAATAATTTGCTAAACTCCAGGATTTCTAGACATTTATTTAATAATGAATTATTGCTGTAAATAATAGAATAATAAAGTATAAAGCAGAAAAGAATTTCCAGATGGTCTAATTAAACTCATTTAATTTACAGAGAACTTGGGTGCATAGGACAGATAAAATTATTTGCCCAAAGTCCTAGAAACAAGGAGCTTTCAAATGCATCCCCAAGAAGTATCTTCTATTTTTCAAATATTCAGTGTTTAGTGAATAATAATAAAACTTCCATTGTTAAGGTAAAGACAATAAGACCTAAGAAAAAAAGACAAGACAAAGGAGTTATCCCAACTTAGGGTTAAAGTTGAATTTATTCAATGGATAGTTTCTTCTATCAGCTCACATTGCCTTGTTCGGGTGACTTTTCTGACCTTTTCCCTAAAAACGATTCCCAACTTTCTGGACAAAGTACTTTACTGCCTTCCTATGTAGCAGTTTTTCCGAGACTTACTTGCATCTATAAATGATCATGTGACATACTTGCAACTTATGAATTTATGCTTAAATCCACTGATGAATATTTTAGAAATGCTTTTATTTTCTTGATTATAAAGTAACAGATATGTTTTGGCTGGGACAATCCTTCTATCTACTTCCAGCTTTGAATGTAGATGCGATGTCTGGAGCTATGGCAGTTACCCTGTGAGTCCAAGGTAAGCTTAAGGGAATCATAGAGGCATAGAGCCTGGTATGATTGGGCCATTGAACCAACATCAGCAGTCACTTGTCTCCAGATTTCTTATTAGGTAAAAACATGAACCCCTTTGTATTTAAGCTACTATGGTGAGGTTTCCTTTTACTTTTCACTTAATGCATTCATAGCTAATGTATCATTTTATAAAAAATAATCTCAAACTAGATTTAGAATGTTTCTTTTTTTCCAATGACTAAAAATTAGAATCTTGTCATTGAATGGGAAGTGGTTGTTTTTTTCCTTCAAAATAATTTTATTCTATCATACTTAACATCTACTTTTAGATTATAATCTTTCAACCAAAAACTCCATTTCAGATGATGCAGATACTCACATCAAGGTAATATCTCAATTCAACAAAAGTGTGATAAAAAGTTTGTGCACTGGATTAAAAAAAACCTGGACACACACACCTAAATTAATTGACCTACATTTTAATTTCTTTTCTTTATTCAGACATGGGAAGGCATTTTTTTTTCTAGCGAGAGAGAGAGAGAGAGAGAGGAAGAGGAACAGACAGGGACAAACAGGAAGGGAGACAGATGAGAAGCATCAATTCTTCATTGTGGCACTTTAGTTGTTCATTGATTGCGTTCTCACCTGTGCCTTGATTATGGGGCTACAGCCGAGTCAGTGACTGCTTGCTCAAGTCAGCAACCTTGGGCTCAAGCCAGCATCCGTGAGGTCATGTCTATGAGCCCGCATTCCAGCCAGCGACATTGGGGTTTCAAACTGGGTCCTCTGCATCCCAGGCTGACTCTCTATCCACTGCGCTACTGCCTGGTCAGGCAAGAGAGAAATTTGATTAATGCAAAGTTGATTAATACAGGTACTACTCCAATTCATATTTAAAACAAGACTATTTCCATACATTAGTTCAACCAATATTGATTAAGAACTTATTATATGTGTGTTGGGGTCTGCAGCTGAGAGTATTCAGACATGGTTCCCACGCTGAAGAAGCTGAATGTGGTTTGGGTGGCAGTGGGCAGGTGAAGAGAGACAGATCAGCACTTAGAACAATTACAATACAGTAACTGAATATTAAAAGTATGAACAAAATCTGGAGAAGAGCTGAGCTAATTCCCTCAGACACACATAAGTCAAAGAAAAATTTTTCTTCTCTTCCCAGGAGCTCTGCTTATACTGCAAGATATGTTGTGCCTTCAATATACAGGTCTGTGTCTTTATTTGTTCTTTCATAGATGTTTTCATGGTTGTCATTGAAACTGTGATATTCTGAGCTATGAATTTGTCTTCTCTTTTCGTAAGTGTTGAAGTAGAGATTTTATGCTGTTTAATGCTACTCCATCCTAACTGAAACCTTAAAAACAGAAATTTACTAGTGCTAAAACCTGAGACCTTTGTCACTGTTGCCTTGGCATGTAGACCAAATTGAAAACAAATCACTGTATTGTAGTCTCCTTTGGAAATGAGTACCCCCCAAAATGGGACAGTTCTGAAAAACAGTACTTATAATGGTCATTCCTGAAATGTCATAAGAGATAAACTCAGCTCTTAACAAAACCTTAAAAATTCACAGGGGCTTTGTAACCTACTGGAAAGAATGGGCCAAGGATGGATGGATCTTGAGACGTACCCTGGAAAGAAACCACCACTATGTCTATGATTACAGCCACAGAATCTTCACTTGTACCAGCAGGTAAAATATGAATGAACTATTTCTGTGTCTCTGAGTAATTTTCCTTTTTTTGCTCATTTTAGAATTGATGTCCAATATCATCTGACTACTTCACTGCAACTTGTCCTTATGAATTTAATCACACTTAATGACTCATCCACTTACCCCAATGGGCATTTCAAGAAATTGCCCTTATTTATTGCCATCTTCAAATGATGGAAAAACATAATAGAAATGAGAGAAAGTAATTATTTTTACTATCTGATCTTAAATGTTAAAGAAGCATCCTATTTTTAAAGGCCATCCCAAACATTTGCAAATTAATGCTCGGCTGAAGATGCAAACTATCTATATAACTGCTATGGAATTTCATTAAAGTTAATCGGAAGTCCTTTTTAATGTCTTTGAGAACTGCTTCAAGTGGCAAAAATCAGAAAAGCTACCCATGGGGCACATTCAGCTAATTGCAATTTACTTCTCAACTAGTCATTCTTTTGCTCTAGGCTGCAACTGCATAAAACTGAAACAACTCTAGATGACAAATGCCCGTCAAACCAGTTATTGAGTACCATGTAATTTTAAACGACCCATTGGTGTCCTGAATATTTTTTAACAAGTCAGAATGATGTGATAGACTGATTCTAGATGTAACATGGTAAAATTATTCTCTGTAAGTTGGACCTGCCATATGCTCTCTCTCTCTGTTGGTATTGGGGAACCAGTAGGGGGAATAAGGATAGACTATATAGTTAGGGGAACAGAGAATGACAGATAGTGCTTGTGCTTGTATAAGCGCACTATCTAGATCAGATAAATGGCAATGAGTCACACTAAATTTTGGGAACAGAACCATCTTCTAACTCTTACCAACTAAGTAAAATCCCTTAACAGCAAAACAGGAAACAAAAAGAATAAAATAAGTTTCTTTAGGATCACATGAGACCGTGTATATGAAAATGATGTTTTGCAAAATGTAGGTGCTGGCCAAATGTTTGCCATCATTAGAAAGAGTCTAGTCTGTGAAAATGAAACCACAGGATAGGCTATCACACTAAGCATTCTTATATGTTCAATAGTGTATAAAGTATTTCATTCAAATCAGTTACTGGTGGCTTTTTAAAATCTAAATGTAAGAATTAGCATGTAATTGTCATCTTGCAATTATCAAACTGATAGTAGTGTTCAGAGAAAAGATACACATTTCTTCCCAAGAAACTCTCCAATTGCCCTGATAACCAAGGAATACTAAATATATGTTATAACATAGTATGTAGTCATCAAGATCTTCTTCTAAATAAAGATATTCAAGAAGATGATGACTTAATTTTCAAGTGCAAGTTGATAAATTGTACTCATGTGAAATGTTTAATAAAGGCATTGTTATCCCTGGTGGATATACAAAAGTTTTACTGAAGGTTAAAACTTCAAGTCCCAGGTAATTATATTGAAAAGAAAAGAAAATAAAAAAGAAAAAGCATACAAGCAAACAAACAACAACAAAAAAGATTTTTGCAGGCTTTACTCCCATTGGCAAGAGCTGTTCTAGGCCAGTGGTCCCCAAATCCCTGGCTGTGGACCGGTACCGGTCCGCAGAGAAAGAATAAATAACTTACATTATTTATGTTTTATTTATATTTAAGTCTGAACAATGTTTTATTTTTAAAAAATGACCAGATTCCTTACATCCGTCTAAGACTCACTCTTGACGCTTGTCTCGGTCACGTGATACATTTATCCATCCCACCCTAAAGGCCTGTCCGTTAAAATATTTTCTGACATTAAACCGGTCTGTGGCCCCAAAAAGGTTGGGGACCACTGTTCCAGGCCATCTAGTCGGGATAGCAGCGTCACACACCCTCAGCTTCCATAAAGCAGGGGAGAGTGTTTCCATTCATTATCTTCAGACTTTCAGGAAAGGTGGAGCCAACTGCAGTGGCCTTTACCTTCCCTCTGTATCAGTGGTGTGTTCAGAATTCAGAGCTGCTCCACCTCTAAAATCTGAAATATAAATATCCTTCTCCCTGACTTGAACCTCTTTGCTTGTTAGTACCTTCTTCCTTTCCTCTTGTTCTACCTTTATCCCCCTTTAATGAGATCCCCAGTTTGCTTTATTTCCTTCAAGCCTTTCACCTCTCTACCCTCAGTCTCCTCTCTTTGTCTAACCTGCATATACACTTATTCTTTTGCATCCTTCTTCTTCATCAGAATTTACCCAACAAAGCTCTAATACTGAATTGGTGTAGTAATGACCATTGTTTTCTCTTACATTCTATCAGACCGAGCACTGCAGGAGAAAAATAATAATAAGCATTTGTCAACTACTTGCTACATGCAGCACTATTCTAAGTGTTTTCATGTATATGGTCTCATTTTATGCTCACTAGCAATAAGGGAGATTTTTGCCTGTTTATGGGCAAGAAAACTAAAACTGCTTTACAGAGGTTGAGTAGCCCAAAGCATTACATCAAATCAAAGACACCATCAGTTGTAGACATCCCTTTATTTTAACAAAACAAAAAAATAATGCTGCAATTCTAATTGCAAAGTGCCATCAGTTGACAAACACACCCTGATTTCAGCGGCATTAAATGTAAAAACAAAGTGCAAAATCTAAGAATCAATAGAATATGATAAGTGAGCAAACCCAGGCAGTTTGGATGCAGAGCACAACAGTTTTCGTCACTATGTTATTCTGCCTCATTAAAATCACGCAAGCATGTAAATAGTCTCAAACTTTATGGCCTCAAACTTTGCCTGGAATTTTAGTGCTTAGTCTCTCTCTCCTCTCATTTATCTCCTCTATCTCTCTTCTTCTCTTCAATGATTATTCCAAAGCATTTTCACTATTTTTAAGTTTCTTACTTAACACCTCCCTAATTCACTTTTTGCAGATGACTATGCATCTTACTTCCTTTAGGAAACTGAGATCATTGGTCACCATCTTTCTCAATTCCTGCTCCCTGACCCACCATACAACCTACAGACATATCCATATCCAGAGATGGCCTCCCTTCCTTTCTTGTTCAGAGAGATAGCTTATCCCCACTTCCAATAAATACTTATTCCTCCTTATTCTCTTATTTCTGTTATGTCTGATTTTCTCTGAGATTGTTAATTGTCCTTTTCTCCTGAATCTCAACTTCTTCCTGAGAGTTTCTTTCCCTCAGCCTATAAACACGACAAAGACCCAACCACTAACTTGCTGTTCTACCCTCCATAGAATGTGCTTACTGGGGCCGTCTGCATTTCCTCACTTTCCATTTCTGCCTCAGTCCCCGATTTTCCCCCCAACACTCAGTTGAAATCTTAATAAACACCTTGGTGACCTCCTATTTTTTTGGACCCAATGGAAAACTTTTCATTTTCATTTATCTGAATCTTCATTTGTCTGAATCTGTGTGATGTGGTTGATATCTTGCATCTTTATGAAAATATCTATGTCATTGGCTTCCGAAGCAGCAAGCTATCCTTATTCCTCTTAACTCTCTGTTTCTTATGTAAATGTTGGCACTTCTCAATTTTTATCCTCAGGCTACTTTTGTAGACATTTTACATACTTTCCATGAAGATTGAAGCTATTGCTTACAGGTAAATCTAACCCCTAAATCTAGACTTCATTCCTGCACACAACGCACTGTATCCCAAGTGTTTATTGTTAGTTCCCACCTTTTCCCTGCCTTTTCAACATCTCCATGTGGATGCCAGTCATCTCAAACTTAACATCTTAAAAGCCAAATTCTTGAATTCCTTTTCTCAAAACTAATACTCAAAGCATTTTTCCTCTCTTCGCTGATGGTAATTCCCAACATTCAGTTGCTTAGCCTCCCAAACTTGAAGTCATCTTCAACTTCTCTTTTTCTTGAACCCTACATCCAGTCCATTAATAAATCCTGTCCTTTCTATCATCAACATACATTCAGAATCTCATCACTTTCACTGACTCCACTGCTAACACCTATGTATATCTAATTTACCATCATATTTCATCTGGGTGGTTGCACCAGCTCCTAACTAGACTCCCTTCCGCTGCCTCAAAGGCAATCTCTTGCAACCTGTTCTCTCCTGAGCAGCCAGGATGGCTGACCTCAGGAGAAACCACCTCCCTGACCTCACTTCCTACCATTATGCCCAGAAAATACTCTTCTCACAAGAATGCTTGTACCCTGCTTCTCCAAGGCCCCATCTGGAACATTTTTTCATATGTATATGCATGGCTCACTCTGTCACTTTAATAGGTTTTTCTTCAATCTCCTCATCAAGAAAGGCTTCTTAGTATTCCATATAAAATAACTTTTCAATCATTCTTTTTCTAAATCTGATTTCCTTTTTGTTGATGATCCTTTGCTTTTTCTTATCTCACCTGCCACATTACACATACATTTTTGGGTTTCAGAATGATAGATAGACTCTCATCATTAACACATACATGTCCTTATTTACTTGTATAAGTAGCTAGTTATGTGTTTGTTTTTTATGTACAGCTGTTACTCACTGTTAAACATAGAAACTAAAAATACAAATCATTATATCTTATATAATTTTTAAATTAAAATGTAAATTTTATTTCTCCACTCCAAGTAAAATGTAAGCTCCAAGAGTGCAGGTTCTTTGTTTTATTTCTTCTGTATACAGAACATTTAGAATAGTGCCTGACACAGAAGCACTTAAAAATAAAGTAGCTTGACCAGGTGGCAGCACAGTGGGTAGAGCGTCAGCCTGTGATGCAGAGAACCTAGGTTCGAAACCCTGAGGTTGCTGAATTGAGTGTGGGCTCACCCGGCTTGAGCATTGGGTTGCTGACATGAGTTTGGGATCGTAGAACTGATACCATGGTGGCTGGCTTGAGCCCAAAGGTCACTGGCTTGAGCAAGGGGTCACTGGCTTGGTTGTAAACTCCTGGTCAAGGCACATATGAGAAAACACTCAGTGAACAACTAAAGTGCTGCAACAATGAATTGATGCTTCTCATCTCTCTCCCTTCCTGTCTGTCCTTATCTGTCCCTTCCCTCTCTGCCTCTCTTTCTTGCTAAAAAAATAAAAAAATAAAGTACACAATGCATATTTATATACCAATGTTTTCAAGGGTACTTAACTCTCCACATATCCCAAACCAGAACTAAATCACCACATCCTTACCTCTGTTCTTCCTTCTCTCTCTACAGTCATTCCCTCCATGCCTTTGTTCATGCTGACTTCTCTGCCTGGAGGAGACTGTCTTCTCTCTTTTGGTCTTGGGATACCTATATAACTTATTCTTTAGGAGGCTCACCAGTCACCTCCTCAAAGATGCCATCACTGTTCCCTTTTCCCCTCACCTTTCTTGGGGTTATCCCATGCCAAACTCTGTCCCTGTGTGTGCACACTGTGTTTCTCTAATGACCTTCTCCAAGAGGCTGAGGGCTTCTTGAAGTTAAGGAAGCAAGTTCAAGACCTCACATATTGAAGATGGCGATGGAGTAGGCAGATGTACCAACTTCCACCTCCCAGAGCCAAAATGGATTACAACTTAATTTTAGAACCATCATCTGGAAAAACCAACTTTGGACTAAACTAAGAGGACTCTTTAACCAAGGAACACTGAAGAAGCCACACTGAGACTGGAAGGAAAAATGGAAATGCGGAGAGGAGTGCCAAGCTCCTGGGCGTGAACGGCAGCCTGGAGGGACTTGCATGGCGGGAAGTGAGTTTAGCAGAGAGAGGAGGGTCCTGGGCCCCAGGAACAAAGCCCTAGCCTGCAGTCCCAGACACTAGAAGAGGCGGTATGGACAGTATTTAGCTGCAAAACAAGCCAGGATACTGTTTGTGAGAAAGAGAGAGATTTCTCAGATCCAAGATTTTTCTTAAAGGGACCGCATAGAAAATCTCTTTCACAACCACTCACCTGAGACTTTGGGGGATGGGGAGAGGTGAGAGGACCAGAGTAGCAGGAAGAGAAAGTAATCTAGGAGGGACAGGGAGAAATACTTTGAGGGACAGCCACCCTAACCCCTGGGTTGAGTCACTCCCCAACTCTAAAGTGAATATTTCCCCTGGAACCAGCAACACCAGCAAAGGGAAGCAGGACACCAGCCAAACATACTCTCCCACTGCACTCAGAAGAGTTGCTTAGAAGGAGGAAGCCATCAGGAATCCCAGTATTGAGTGCTAGGATCTGAGCTGCAGTGTCCCCACTCACACTGCTGAGGGCTTGCTGGAGGGTGGGTGGTGATGGGACGTGGAAGTGCAGTCCCATGGGCAGGGGCAGAATGCAGCCCGCCATGACTGAGGCTGGGCATGAGCTCAGTCCCGCTTGGCAGTGCATAAAAGCAGTCCAGCCCGGCTGCAGGCCAGGTGAGCAAGAGCAGTCCCACCTGCAATCACACCCATAGGGGCAAGGTAAAAGCTGGAGAACCAGCGAAAAGCCACAGCTGAGCAGGGGTGTGCAGCCCTGCCTGGGAGCCTGAGAGCCTGGGAGCCAGGGCTTGTGGCCTGGTGAGCAAACGCAGCCCCGCCATTGGGAGCAGGGCAAAAGCTGGGGAGCAAGGGTGCGCAGCCCCACACCTGGAGCTGGGTCTTGCAACCCTCGAGAGCACAGCCTTGCCTGCAGGGGCAAGGCAAAAGCCAGATTGGTGGAGACCTAGTGTAGGTATGCGGCCCCACCTGCAGTGCCAAGGCTTGCGGCCCCAGCATGGATTGCAATCCCACCTGAGGGGGCAGTGTGAAGGCCGGGGCCAGCCCAGGTTTGTAGCTTTGGCATGTGAACACAGCCCCTCTGGGGAAATAGCAGTAACTGCCGCAGCGAGCAGGCACCAGCAACACCCATACCTGAACTCCTGAGGCAGTGGCAGAGGTGGTGGCAGGCCTGCAGACAGACCACACATAGGAAACACAGAGGACAAACCCGTTGGACTCCTGTAGCCACATCCTTCTTATACACAGACAGAATGAGAAGGCAGAGAAATGCAACCCAAATGAATGAAGAGAAATCCCCAGAAAAGGACTTGGATTAGTCAGATGTAAACAAATTACCAGATGCAGAGTTTAAAATAATGATTATTAGGATGCTCAAAGATCTTAGAACAGTAATAGATGGACATGATGAGCACCTGAATAAAGAGATAGCAAATATAAAAAAGGACATTAAAATAATAAAAAAAATCAGTCAGAAATGAAAAATACAATATCAGAAATGAAGACCACAATGGAAGGTATTAAAAGCAGGATGGATGAAGCTGAGAATCAAATCAGCAAGTTAGAGGACAAGATAAATGAAGGCACAGAAGCAGAGCAGCAAAAAGAAAAGAGATTCAAAAAGTCTGAGGAAACACTAAGAGCTCTGTGACAACATGAAGAGAAATAACATCTGCATCATAGGGGTTCCTGAAGAAGAAGACAAAGAACAAGGGATAGAGACCTTGTTCAATCAAATCATAGCTGAAAACTTCCCTAAATTGATGCAGGAAAAAGTCACACAAATTCAAGAAGCACAGAGAATTCCATTAAAGAGAAACCCAAAGAAATCCACACCAAGACACATCATAATTAAAATACCAAAGCTAAGACATAGAGAAAATATTAAAAGCTGCTAGAGAAAAAAAGCCTATCACCTACAAAGGAGCCCCCACAAGGATGACATCTGACTTCTCAACAGAAACACTTGAGGACAGAAAGGAATGGCAAGAAATATTCAAAGTAATGCAGAACAAGAGCCTACAACCAAGACTACTTTATCCAGCAAGGCTCTCACTTAAAATTGAAGAAGAAATAGAAAGCTTCCCAGACAAAAACAAAACAAAACAAAAAAACTCAAGGACTCTTTATTATATGTGGCTTAAGTGTCTGTTTGTCACCGATAGCTTATTGGTTGCTTGCGTAACTGTACTAGCCAATGGGGTGAAGTTGCCACGGCTGAACGCAAATTGAACGGGTCAGGGGGAAGGTGAACATTTGTTTGCATTGGCAATCATCTGCTTTTGAAACAATTTAAGGCTGATCGCAAATTGAGCGTGTCAGGGGGAAGGTGAACATTTGTTTGCATTGGCAATCATCTGTTTTACATAAAAACTACGTCTTAACGTAATTTCTTTTAAGAATGCCTCCTAGAAAATACAGCACTGAAGAGGAGAGAAAAGGAGCTAAAGCTGCACAAAAACAGCTTTCTCAACAAAAAGAAACCACTGAGCAGAGAAAGACAAGGCTTGCTTCAGTCGCAGAGCAAATGCGTCTTTCTCAGCAAAATGAGACTGATGAGCATAGAGAAACAAGGCTTGCCTCAGATGCAAGACAAAAAAGCCTGTCTCAACAAAATGAGTCCCTTGAACAAAGGCAGGAGAGAAATGCAAAAAAAAAAAAGACAGAGTAATGCTGACTGAAACACAAAAAGGATTAAAACAATTTCAAATGGAGAAACTTTAATTTTTGAGCATTCCTCTGGTGACATGAATATTAAATGTGAACACTGTCAGTCCTTAAACTTCAAGTTAGAAACTAATCGATTTGACCGTGGCAAGAAAGGATTTTCTCAATGTTGCAAGTATGGAAACATTGTAGTTCCACTAATTGAGAATTATCCACCCCTCTTGAATAAATTATTGACTAATCAGCATCCAAATAGCAAACAAAGAATGGACGTAAAATTAAAAATAATTGATGGTCCTCTGCAAGGTGAGCTTAAAAATGATGGAAAGATCTACACAAGAAATGTTGCGTACTGCCTGACCTGTGGTGGTGCAGTGGATAAAAGCATTGACCTGAAAATGCTGAGGTCGCCGGTTCGAAACCCTGGGCTTGCCTGGTCAAGGCACATATGGGAGTTGATGCTTCCAGCTCCTCCCCCCTTCTCTTTCTCTATCTCTCCTCTCTCTCTCCCTCTGTCTCTCCCTTTCCTCTCTAAAATGAATAAATAAATAAATAAAATTTAAAAAATAAAAAAATAAAAATAAAAAAATAAAAAAAAGAAATGTTGCATACAAAGAGATCTTTGACATGTGAATTAACATTTTATTATTTAAATCACCTTTATTTATTGAGCTAGCGGTGGCTCTTAGGAAATGTACTGCCAGTGGTTTCCTTCATTGCACTCTACTTTAAGCAATTAAGCAAGTAGAAGGGGGAAACCCCATGGGGCACTAAGCAAAGGGGCGTCCTCGTCGCCTGCCCTGGATAATTCAATTTGAATTAGCAGACACTTTTGCACTAATCATTTTAATTACAATTTATAATATCTAGAACAGCGATCATTTCATATGACCGCCGGGCTTTCTAGTTCATTATAACCAAACCAGTGTTGCAAGAAATGTTAAGGGGCCTGTTGTAAACAGAACAAAGGGGAAAAGAATACAGTAAAAGAGGAGGATAGCTTTAAAGAATAAAATGGCAATAAACAACTACATATCAATAATAACCTTAAATGTAAATGGATTAAATGATCCAATCAAAAGACATAGGGTAGCTACATGGATAAGAAAACAGGACCCATACATATGCTGTCTACAAGAGACACATCTCAAAACAAAAGATACACATAGACTAAAGGTAAAAGGATGGAAAAAAATATTTCATGCAAATGAAAATGAAAAAGAAGCTGGGGTATCAATACTTATATCAGACAAAATGGACTTTAAAACAAAGGCTATAGTGAGAGATAAATAAGCTCACTACATAATGATAAAGAGACCAATCCAACAAAAAGATAACCATTACAAATATTTATGCACCTAATATAGGAGCACCTAAATATATAAAGCAGACTTTAATGGATATAAAGGGCAAGATCAACAGCCATATTATAATAGTAGGGAATTTCAATACCCCACTAACATCAATGGATACATTCTCAAGAAAGAAAATTAACAAAGAAACAGCAGACTTAAAGGACACACTAGATCAACTGGATCTAATAGATATCTTCAGAACCTTTTACCCTAAAGCAGCAGAATATACATTCTTTTCAAGTGCTAATGGTACGTTCTCTAGGATAGACCACATGTTAGGACACAAAAGTGGTCTCAAAAAATTCAAGAAGATTGAAATCATATCAAGCATTTTCTCTGATCACAATGGCATGAAACTAGAAATCAACGACAACAGAAAAACTGAAAAATATTCAAACACATGGAAACTAAATAGCATGTTATTAAATAATAAATGGGTTAACAATGATATCAAAGAAGAAATTAAAAATTCCTAGAAATAAATGATAATGAGCATACAATAACTCAAAATTTATGGGACACAGCAAAAGCAGTACTGAGAGGGAAATTCATAGCACTACAGGCATATCTCAAGAAGCTAGAAAAAGGTTAAATAAATAACCTAACCCTGCATCTAAAAGAACTAGAAAAAGAACAGCAAGTAAAGCCCAAATGTAGTAGAAGGAAGGAAATAATAAAGATCAGAGTGGAAATAAATGACATAGAGGCTAAAGAAACAATACAGAGAATCAATGAAACCAAGAGCTGATTCTTTGAAAGGGTAAACAAGATTGATGAACCTTTAACCAGACTTGCCAAGAAAAAAGAGAGAAGACCCAAATAAATAAAATTAGAAATGAGAGTGGAGAAATAACAACTGACACAACAGAAATACAAAGTATTGTAAGAAAATACTATGAAGAACTGTATGCCAAAAAATTAAACAACCTAGGTAAAATGGACAAATTCCTTGAAACATATAATCTTTCAAAAATCAATCTGGAAGAATCAGAAAACCTAAATAGACCGATTACAACAAATGAAATCAAAACAGTTGCCAAAAAACTCCCAACAAACAAAAGCCCTGGCCCAGAGGGCTTCACTGGTGAATTCTACCAAAGATTCAAAGAAGAACTCCTATCCTTCTCAAGCTATTTTATAAAATTCAAGAAGAAGGAAGACTTCCAAAGTCCTTTTATGAGGCGAGCATAATTCTGATTCCAAAACCAGGAAAAGACAACACAAAAAAAGAAAATTATAGGCCAATTTCCCTGATGAATTTAGATGCTAAAATCCTCAACGAAATATTAGCAAACTGGATCCATCAATACATGAAAAAAACCGTACATCATGATCAAGTGGGATTTATTCTGGGGAGGCAAGGATAAATTGTAAATCAATCAATGTGATTCATCACATAAACAAAAGGAAGGAGAAAAATCACATGATAATTTCAATAGATGCAGAAAAAGCATTTGATAAAATCTAGCACCCATTTATGATCAAAACTCTCAGCAAAGTGGGAATACAGGGAACATACCTCAACATGATAAAGGCCATCTATGAAAAACCCACAGCCAACATCATAATTAATGGACAAAAATTAAAAGCAATCCCCCTAAGATCAGTAACAAGACTGGGATGCTCCCTTTCACCACTCTTATTCAGCATAGTACTTGAAGTCCTAGATACAGCAATCAGACAAGAAGAAGAAATAAAAAGCATCCAAATTGGAAAAGAAGAAGTAAAGCTAATATTATTTGCAGATTATATGACACTGTATACAGAAAACCCTAAAGTCTCAGTCAAAAAACTACTGGACCTGAGAAATGAAATCAGCAAGGTGGCAGGGTATAAAATTAATACACAAAAATCAGAGGCATTTTTATATACCAACAATGAATTGTCAGAAAGAGAAATTAAGGAAGCAATCCCCTTCACTATTGCAACAAAAAGAATAAAGTACCTAGGAGTAAATTTAACCAAGGAAGTTGAAGACTTGTACTTGAAAAATTATAAAACATTGATAAAAGAAATCAAGGAAAATACAAACAAGTGGAAGCATATACCGTGCTCATGGTTAGGAAGAGTAAACATCATTAAAATGACTATACTACCCAAAGCAATTTATAAATTCAATGCAATACCAATTAAAATACATTACCAATGACATACTTCAAAGATATAGAACACATATTCCAAAAATTTATATGGAGCCAAAAAAGAAAACAAATAGCCTCAGCAATCTTGAAAAAAAAAGAATAAATTGGGAGGTATCACACTTCCTGATATCAAGTTATACTACAAGGCTATTGTACTCAAAACAGCTTGGTACTGGCATAAGAATAGGTATAGAGAATCCAGAAATAAACCCACACCTTTATGGACAATTAATATTTGACAAAGGAAGTAAGAGCATACAATGGTGTAAAGACAATCTCTTTAACAAATGGTGTTGGGAAAATTGGATGGCTACCTGCAAAAAAATAAAACTAGACCAACAACTTACACCAGTCACAAAAATAAACTCAAAATGGATAAAAGACTTAAATGTAAGTCATGAAACCATAAGCATCTTAGAAGAAAACATAGGCAGTAAGCTCTCTGACATTTCTCGCAGCAATATATTTGCTGATTTATCTCTACAGGCAAGTGAAATAAAAGACAGGATAAACAAATGGGACTATATCAAACCAAAAGCTTTTGTACAGCTAAAGACAATATGAACAGAATAAAAAGACAAACCACAAAATAGGAGAACATATTCAACAATATGTCTGATTAGGGGTTAATAACCAAAATTTATAAAGAACTTGTAAAACTCAACACCAGGAAGATAAACAATCTAATCAAAAATGGGCAAAAGAAATGAATAGACACTTCTCTGAAGAGGACATACAGATGGCCAATAGACAGATGAAAAAATGTTCAACATCACTAATCATTAGAGAAATGCAAATTAAAACCACAATGAGATACCACCTCACACCAGTCAGAATGGCGCTCATTAACAAAACAACACACCAACACACGATAGGTGCTGGTGAGGATGTGGAGAAAGGGGAACCCTCCTGCACTGCTGGTGGTAATGCAGACTTGTGCAGCCACTGTGGAAAACAGTATGAAGATTCCTCAAAAAATTAAAAATTGAACTGCCTTTTGACCCAGCTATCCCACTTTTAGGAATATACCCCAAGAACACCATATCACTGATTCAAAGAAAGAAATGCACCCCCATGTTTATGGCAGCATTGTTCACAATAGCGAAGATCCGGAAATAGCCCCAGTGTCCGTCAGTGGACAAGTGGATTAAAAAGCAGTGGTATATATATATATATAACCAAAATTTATAAAGAACTTGTATATATATATATATATACACACACACACACACACACACAATAGAATACTATGGGGCCATGAAAAAGAAGGAAATACTACCTTTTGCAATAACATGGATGGACCTGGAAACTATTATATTAAGTGAAATAAGCCAGGCAGAGAAAGAAAAATATCATATGACCTCACTCATTTGAGGAATCCAAGGAACAATGTGAATTTAGGAACAGAATTAAACCTGAAGGGAAGTGGGGAGGGAGCTGTTGGGAGGAGGGCAAGGGATATGTTGAGGGTAAAAGGGGGAGGGGGAGGCAATTGGAGTGACACTAGAATCTATGTAAACACAATAAATTAAAAAAAAAACACCTCACCTATTAACTTTTCCCATATCTTTAAGATGTAATTAAAACAGGCATTAATATGTCCAGCTCACAAATTGAGAAACAGAGGTACACTTCATTGGGTTTCAGAGCAAGAGAATAAGCCCAGAACCCTTCAGGAATCATCTCCAGAGCTCTTCTTATCACTTGAGTAGGGGCGGGGTCTCTATGTCTTCAGTAAACCTTGTAAGTCTGGTTCCTTCTGGTGCCCCCTCTGGAAGGTAACCATGGATACTACTGAGCTGGTACAGGAGTCTTCAGTTAAATTGATACAACAAGTGGTTTTTTTTTGTTTGTTTGTTTTTTTCATTTTTCTGAAGCTGGAAACAGGGAGAGACAGTCAGACAGACTCCCGCATGCGCCCGACCGGGATCCACCCGGCACGCCCACCAGGGGCGATGCTCTGCCCACCAGGGGGCGATGTTCTGCCCCTCCGGGGCGTCGCCATGTTGCGACCAGAGCTACTCTAGCGCCTGAGGCAGCGGCCACAGAGCCATCCCCAGCGCCCGGGCCATCTTTGCTCGAATGGAGCCTTGGCTGCGGGAGGGGAAGAGAGAGACAGAGAGGAAGGCGCGGCGGAGGGGTGGAGAAGCAAATGGGCGCTTTTTTAAAGATGCTTAAAGGGTTTTGAGGTGAGGGGCAAAACGTTTGTAAAAAAACATTTGTAAACGTAGGACTTTTGCCTCAGGTCTCTGGGCTGGAAATACTTCATTTAGGATGGATGCTAACGGTAACCCTGAAGGGGTGATAGAACTCTAGCTCAGGCTAAGATATTAACTAGCGGTGAGTCCAAAATCAAAGGCCAATCCCATCCTTTTTCTCTTCTTGGAAAACAAGGACCCCGCTGTGAATCCGGAGGGGTGGGCTGACTCAAACGATGCCAGTAACAACCAGAGCTCCTGAGATGATCGAGGCCACAGAGCCTGAAGAGGAAGGAATCTCCTGTCCCCAGAGGGAGCTTCCAGCAGTGTCACGCCCGTACCCACATCCTTGCCCCAGGGATATTTTTCTCCTTCCCTACCAGAACCACAGGCAAACACGAGAAATTCACACCAAGGGTGTCTCCGGGAAGCACATTATTCCCTGCAGCCCTTACTGGCCTCCCGGAGGGCGCCCACGTGCTTTCTCCGACTTGAAGAATCCCGGTCGTCTCTCACATCTCTTTATTCTCCAACTGGGCCCGCCTGGAGAGTGGAAATCGGGAGACTTCCTCTCGCTCCTAGACCGATGCGGAGCTGGGTCCCAACTTTCCAGTTGCTGCCCTCAGCGACACGCCTCCCGCGGTAGGGCGGAAAGGCACAAAGGCTCGATTCCGCCGGGTGGAGGGTGGGCGTGGGTCACGGTCAATGAGGGTGTGTGTGGCAAAGCCTGCTTATTTCCTGAAGTGAGATCTTCAAGTGAGGGAGGGGAGAGGATGTGGGAGACGGACTTGGGGGCGAAGGGTGGTGGCAGTTTCCCGGCGCTTTGACGTAGACTTGGAGAGGCGCGGAGCACTCCCACTGCTTAAAAAGAGGCACCGTAGCCTGCAGGACGCTGATCCTGGGGACCTTCACTCGCTCCGGCAGCAGCCTGGCGGTTTCTCTCCGCGCACTCGCAGAAATCCAGACAGAGCTGAGCAGGTAAGTGCGGAGGGGCACCCTCTGCCACCTGTGCGTAAAGGCGGGGTGTAAGGAGGCTAGTGGGGCACAAAGAGCACACCGAGGTATCTGGAAGCTGTGCTCCAAGGAGGGTAAGGCCAGGCGCGGGGACGGGACGCATCGAGCTCAATGCGGGGCTTGCAGCGGGAGCACGGAGGACCTCAGGGTTGGGAACTTCCACGTTCGAGGGGGACTCTCCTTAAGGCAACCTAACTGCGCCAAGGTGAGCGCTGTGTGGCGCGAGCAGACAGGGAGACCCAGACAACGCCAACTTCAGCACGCTGGACAGCGTCCCGCCCTCTGTCTTCAACTTAGCACGGGCACCTTGGACTTGTCCCCTAAAATAAAAGCAACCTTTGGGGCCCCTCGGCTTTGATATTTTAGTTTAGAAGAGGACATATTAAATATACTTTTGTACAGGTGGAGAACTTGTGTAAACGATATGACATACAACGTGAACATTTCTGAGTAATCTTGTATCTCAACATACCTCTTCAAAACAGGGACATACATGTTCAAAGATGGTTTTTGAAATATCAATTTAAGGGTATCTCAACACGTTCTGTTGCTGTGCAGAAGGAAAAGATTTTATATAAATGACCTTATAATTAAATATTTCAATTCAATATAGATGTATTTCCATGAGTTGTGCCCTGTTTGCCTTCATAATACTAACATCTATAAAAGGTTTGGACATATAAGGTAAAGTTGAAAGTTAGCTGTATAAGCCCTCCTGTTTTTTTCCATACATTAGTGTTATAAAATAGTTGCATTTTGTATTGTCTGCGAAGAGTCAGGTAACCTTTTTTAAAAAACGGGAAAATTTAAGTTACTATTATTTTAAGGACATCATTTTTTTATTGCACTTGTCTCAAGTGTAGCATAATTTCAACGTGGTATATGGATGCCTTGATTTTACTACAGCAGGGTTTGATAACCAGAACAGGTAAATGAGAGGCAAATTATTTTCATTAAAATTCTTGAGATTTATAACAAGAAGAGAGAAATAAGACATCATCTTTATGAAAGTTAAATCAGAATTAGAGAACATTTTAGGTGTTGATGTCTACTCTAAAGGGTTAAATATATGTTTCTTTGTTCACATACTTTTAAGCACACTATCTTGTGTCCACTTTTATTTACAACATTTTACAATTTTTATGCTTTTTAAAAACAAAGTCACCCTGAATAAGAAAACATTCAAGGGTAAGATATATTAAAATTCTTAATTGCATGGGAGTCCTTTATCAGAATAGCTAAGCTAAATTATGATATTATAGAATAATAAAAGTCATGCAACAAGATTTTAAATTTTCACTTAATACTCTTTTAAACTATATTCCTTTGTACTAGAAAAAAAACCCATATTTATTCATTCATCTTATAGAAAAACACATCTTAGAAATGCATGTTACATTGTCCCTATATACTTTATATACAGCTTTGTACTACCTAGCTGGACAATGAGTCATTTTATTTTATTTAAAATTTTTTATTTATTGATTTTAGAGAGAGGAAGGGAAAGAGAGAGAGGGACAGAGACAGGAACATCAATCTGCTCCTGCATGTGCCTTGACTGGGGGTCAAACCAGCAACCTCTGTGCTGCAGGGCAATGCCCCAACCAATTAAGCTATCCAATCAGGGCACAATGAGTCACTTTAGATGGAACGGGGCTTAGGACATGGGGAGAAAGCTAAGACTTTCCCTAAAGACAGTGGTGTATCTCCTTTGCTGGAGCCAAGGTTCTTAAAGGCATAATTATTTGCTTTACTGAGTAGAGCACAAGCAAGGACTCATATGAGGTATTTCCATCATTTGCATTTTCAGGGCCATGGCTGATCCTGGAAACAGAGGAGGGATCTACCGCCCCGTGAGCTTCACCTGCTTCCTGCTCATTGTGGGAATGTGCTGTGTGTCTCCTTTCTTCTGTTATAGCCAGACAGATCTGCTGGCTCTTAACCAAGCTGATCCCCAGTGCTGGGAGTCTTCCTCAATGCTCCTTCTGGAAATGCGGAAGCCTCGAATTTCCAATACAGTGTCAGATTTCTGGGATTTCATGTTCTACCTGAAGTCATCTGAGAACTTGAAGCATGGGGCACTGTTTTGGGATCTTGCTCAACTCTTCTGGGACATCTATGTGGACTGCATCCTTTCCAGGAACCATGGCTTAGGAAGGAGGCGGTTGGCTGGAGAGGAAGAGACCTCAGCAGTGCATCCACAACACACAGGGAGAGAACAAGGTGGTCAACCCCAGGTCCCAAGTCTTAAAAGGGTCAATCAAGTATGGATGTATTGAATTGTCAGGGAGACGGAAATGGCTTAGAAGAATCCATTGCCATAGATATTCCTCTCAGGGGTGAAACCCAAAAGCATACAAGTGATAAGAAGATAGATAGTATTTTCTCTTGTATTTCATACTAGTTGTTTATTTTAACATATTATTCTCATTCTTACATTTCATGTGAATAGCAGCAAGGAAAAGCCAGGAATCAAGTAAGGAGAAAGTATTAAGTCTAAAATACAACATAAAATTATAAAAGGATGCCCAAAATTAACAGTATTTTTGTTTTGTTTTTGTTTTTTTTACCATTAGCCTGAAAATTTGAATATAAGCCTGGGGAACATTCACAATGCACATAAACTTTTGACACACACACACACACACACACACACACACACACACACACACTGCTTTCTTGTAAATGGAATGGCTCCTTGAGATGTACTTAGTTTATGAAGTAAACGGTAGAAAAATTGGCTAGCTTGCAAATTTACTCCTCATTGCATTTTAAACAAATCTCAAGTAATTAACTTCCAGCAAGCTGAATAATTAATATTTAGTAATTCAGAATGTCTTACAAATTTCAAGGTTTTCACTTAAGTAAATATTATATTAAAATACAGTCTTCTCTAGGAGCACTAGAAGAAATACCTTTAATAGAATTAGAATGAGGAAGAATTAGCCTTATTCTAAGTTGAGAGATACCATAGCCTGGGACATATTCCTTTCATTCCTTTTTCGGTCGTGTTTCAACTAATAAGCTGCCAATGCTTGCAGCAAGTGTTATGTGAGTGGTAGTGATTCTAAGAATTATTTATGCCCAAGTGAAAAACACACAACTAATTTTTGCATGTGTACGTTTTATTGTGAGAATTCTTATATATTTCCATGATCTGTTGAAATGGCAGTTAGCAATAATAGTTTTAAATAAACCCTTTCCCAAGATATTATAGCGCCTTTATATACCTAGTTTGTTTGAGCCTTAGTGACCAAAAATGCTCATGATTTGCTGATCTGTAAAACCAGATAATCCACTGATATTTGTAGATAAATTTATTATTTTAACAAGTGTTATTGTAACTTAAACCATTTTATTTTTTAGCAGAAATCCTTGTTCGGCAGCTTAACTACTAAACTAGAAATACAAAGAGAGTGTGTCTTTGTCAGTTACCAATGTGAAAAAATATATTTCAAACAGAAGCTACCAAAACATCAACATCAATAAGGACTGTACATTTTCTTCATTTGCAATGTAGGGCCCATTCTTTCATTCCTGGCATATTTAGCTATCATATAAAAATCTTATATTTTTTTTTTGTATTTTTGCATTCAGTTTAAATTACTCAAGTATCTATAGAATAAATTAAAGTAATAATTGTATTCTCACTGAACATGGAAATAACTATATATATTCTTCCTCTGAAACAGCTTTCAGTTTGCTTGCTTGCAACAAGGCTATCAGAATAGTCTGAGACTATTTTTTTGAGCACACTTCATTTAACATGGCATTTCTGTCTTTTAACTTCAGCTTTGGAAGCCACTTCCTTCATCTTGTTACAGAGTTGCTATTGACCCAGCTGGTCTGCAAACTTTAGCTGGAGTTGCTATGCAAATAACAAGTGTGAACATTTCACTTTATTGAAGTTAACATTTGACATTAGCAACTGTTTGCAGATCAGAAAACAAGACTTTCCTTTTGGTTTGTATAATTATAGTCAAAAAGGGTCTTGGGTCAAGAAGACACCAAGTCTAAAAGTAAAATTGTGGCAGGAACATGGAGAGACATCTCAAGAGGCTTGACTAAATCTCTAGTGGCTCAACTGGCCCTGAATGTACCTGCACACATTCTGTACTAATTTTTCCTTTAGTCTTTGGGGGATCAACATGATTCTAAGTTGGGATGAGAATGAGGGTGAAGAGGTGTTAGCCTTTCTTGTTCTCAGGGAAATCACATCATAACAAAAAGCAAGAACTAAAATAAGTGCCTGTATAATATGCGAAAGGTTCTTGTTACTTTGATGTCTTTGAATTAAATAGTTACAGTTGAGAAATGTTGCTATAAATCATAATTTGTTAAAAACATAAAACTCCTGTATGATTTTGTGTGTTAATATATCATATTTGTTATAATTGGATCAACAAATATAAAAGCAGGAGATGTCAAGTAGCTATGTAAGTGGGCAAAGTAACTAACTTATTTAGCCCTCAGTTTCTTCATCTGAAAAAGAGGGGTATGGGAAAAATTAGATGACCCATAAAGTCTCTTCGGGTTCTCTGTTATAATGTTCTGTGAGTCTATAAAAAGAAATACAAAAGGCATGTATTTAAGTCTTGAAAGAATCTGGAAGAGCTTTACCCCATGGACAGTTTACCGACCTGGGTGATGGCTGACCTGGACATCATGATTCTTCGTAACAGTGATAAGCAGGAACAGAGGAGGTCCAGAAATGAAATGAGAATTCCAAAAAATCTGAGGACCACAGATACTATTTGAGAAAAAAACTCAAAATATCATTGTTATTTAGTCTGGAAAGATAGGAGCTAAGAATTGAATGCTGAACTATCTAGAACAGGGGTCGGGAACCTATGGCTCACTAGCCAGATGTGGCTCTTTTGATGGTTGCATCTGGCTCGCAAATTTTTATTAAAAAAATAATAACATTAAAAATATAAAACATTTTCATGTATTACAATCCATTCATTTCCTACCACTCATGTTCATGGTTGTGGGTGGCTGGAGCCAATCACAGCTGTCCTCTGGGACAACACCAAATTTTTATTGGATAATGCGTAACATACACGGGTTGTTGTATGGCTCTCATGGAATTACATTTTAAAATATGTGGTGTTCATGGCTCTCTCAGCCAAAATGGTTCTCGACCCTTGATCTAGAAGGTATGAGGCTGGTATACCAAGGCTTACCCACTAAATTGTGATAGATTACACAAAGACAGAGGGAGAGGGAGAGGGAGAGGGAGAAATTAATTAATCTAAGGAAAGAGTATGCTGATAATTCCCAAATAGGAATGAACAGAGTTGGCCCTGGCAAGTTGGCTCAGTAGTAGAGCATTGGCCTGCCGTGTGGATGTCCCAGGTTCTATTCCTGGTCAGGGCACACAGGAGAAGCACCGATTTGCTTCTCTACCCCTTCCCCTTTCACTTCTTTCTCTCTCTTCCTCTTCTGCAGCCATAGCTCCATTGGAATGAGTTGGCCCCTGCTGCTGAGGATGGCTCTATGGCCTCCGCTTCAGGTGCTAAGAAGAGCTTGGTTGCTAACAAGGGAGAAACACCCCAGATGGGCAGAGCATCGCCCTCTAGTGGGCTTACCGGGTGGATCTTGGTTTGGGGTGCATTCGAGAGTTTATCTCTGTGCCTCCCCTCCTCTCACTGAATAAAAAAAAAGCAAAGAAAATTAACAGAATTGTGATCAACTCATGGATGAGTAAACATTTCAATGCAAATGAAGACATTTTAAAGTATATATTTGTTTGTGTCAAAAATGATGTCCTGTTCCTTTAACAAACCTGTTCTGCCACTGAGAGAGGGGAAAAAACCCTGCCTGCCTGAGGAGTTCGTATGTTCTTTTAAAAGTTGTGAGGCTTTGCTTTCCTCTATGATAAAGAAATTAAAATATAGATTTATAATTTGATGATGCTTGCAATTGGTGTCTAACTAGCTGGCAAATGCTTCAGATACATAAATAATTAGATTCACAAATGCTTGATTTTCTACTTTACTCCAAGAAATGTTTTAAGGAACATACTCAGAAATTACCCATCTAGCAATCTATTCTAAGGAGACATTCAGAGATGTAACTAATGATACAGTATGAGGCTCTTCACTGCAGTATTATTTATAGTAACAGAAAATTTGAAAAAGCCTAAATGTCTCATAATAGAGTAATAGTAAACTAAATTATGGTATAAAAAGCATATGGTTATTTCTGGAAGATTATGTTAAGGGTGGTTTAAAGTTTTTACTTTGTATTTTTATATTAAAGTTTATACAATTACCATTTAAAAATCAGAAACATATCTTAATACATATTAATAAGGACATGTATTTAGTATCATTTACTTAAATATATAACTAGACTGTATAGGACACAAAGCTTGGCAGAAGCACAAATGTACATATACACCTCTGCAGTGAATTTGGATACTAGAGTGGCAGAAACAGCAATTTTTTTTAAAAAAGCAATGAATTGATATTTAATTAACATGGAAAAAAAATGGCAACTTAATGATGTGTTCCTTTTCTTTACTTTTAGGTGCATATTCTCAGCCACTAAAAATCCCTCCCCTGAAGGAAAAGGAGTTGATGGAAGATTTTCTAAGCATGCACGTGCCCAAGAGTGGGTCTAAGTTCACTGGAAAAGTGAGCAGTGGCCTGGAAACAAAAAAGAAACCTAACCGCAGAGCTAACACAAATCTGGGAATATAAATCCTGACTATTCTTGACTACTGATCATCTATTTACTTGAAATGATGGGAAATGTCCAGAGATGAATATTAAGCCACATTCAGAGTACTTAGTTTCATTTTTGCAGGCTGCTAGCATGTTCCTTCAAAGGGTGGCATTACTGGCAGATCATCCCTGAAAGAGTTAAAGGGGCTTTCAAAGATGAGCAGGGGTTGGGGGAGATTCAGATTCTTTGTAATCATTTTGAGCATTTGTTTTCAGATGCATGACATTGTTAATGAAGCAGAATGTCAAACATTTAACTTGAATACATTGCATGACTTCCAAGCCATTACCTACTGGATTGCTTATGCACTGACATATAAGGGACTATGTTTAATAATTTCCTGTTACTGATGACCTGTGATACCCAAATCAAGTTTGAGAGAATAATTTTTAATATTTTGAACAGAATGAAGCAAAGAAAAACAAAAAAACAGAAAACAAACTGCTAAATAAAGAACTGTTCCAATGGAAACAAAGTTAATAAAAAGCTCTGGACCACAGGTAGTATTACTGAAGTCTCTTTATTTCAATATTTAATGTTACCATCAATGATAATCCAATCTCGATTAAATAGCATTATGTTATTTCCAAATCAACATATTTTTTGTCTGATTAAAACTTTGTAATTGGTTACACTTTTCATTGAAAAGCAAGCTAAAAATAAAATGAACAGCGCTCTAAGAAAATTACTCATAAAAAATTTTCCCTTATGCCCTGGCCAGTTGGCTTAGTGGATAGAGCACCACCCTAGCATATGGACTTTCTGGGTTCGATTCTCGGTCAAGGCACACAGGATAAGCAACCATTTTCTTCTCCCCCCAGCCTCTCCCCCTTCTCTCCCTCTTCCCCTCCTGCAGCCAGTGGCTGAATTGGTTTGATTGTTAGCCCCCGGCCGCTGAGGATGGCTTGGTTGGTCAGAGTGGCTTGGCCTCAGGTGCTAAAAATAGCTTGATTGATTCAGATTGATTCAAGTGTGGGCCCAAACTAGGGATTGAGGGGGGATGTCAGGCGGATCTGGGTTGGAGTGCATGCGGGAGTCTGTCTTACTATCTTTTCTCCTCACACTTAAAAAAAATTCTTTTTCCCTTAAAATGCCAGGCCTGAAAGAGGTTCATGACAGAGAAGTCCACTTAGCAAAGTTATCTACTTTCTGGACACATTGCTTTTTTTGTCTCATGTAATTACTCTCATCTCTCCAGTCCTTCTATTCTAACTGATGATTGACAACCAGTTTGAATTTCAGATGTGTTACCAGTCCACTTGGTTTTTCCAGGTCCAAAGGAAGCCCCGGTAATGTTTTCACTGAAAGTTGAGGACCCTCTATAAGCTAAAATTCTTACTAAGGAGTTGTTATTAGAAGACTCAGCTGCAGCTGAGGGTTAGCCAAGCCCTACCCGTCGGGGAAGCAAGTCGGGAAGGTCATGGGGAGGGCCCGCCACAGCTTTTCTTGGTGAGGAGAATGAGCTTGTCAGCAGCTGCCACTCTGACTCCCACTTCCACACGGGGTCATGGCTTTGCATTCATGCTACTTTCTCTAATGCTTTTAATCATATTCTTAAAAACCATCACATACACTCATATCCTCTCATAAATTGTTAAAATAAAGCCACTCTTGCAATTCATGCAATGCCCGCCCCTCACTCTATCTTTCTGAGGTCTACACAACAGGAGCCACCCAGTCTTTCTGTCTAGGGTCAGATAGTAAATACTCCATGCTGTGTGGACCATCCAGTAGTTCTGCCTTCTGGAATGAAAGCGACTGGAGACGATACATAAATAATGAGCGTGACTATGTCTCAGTCTAACTTTGTTTATGCACTCTGAAATTTGAATCCATATTATTGTCAAGTGTCACGAAATAATTATTCTTTAAAAGTTTTTAAAATTGAATTTATTAGAGTGACACTGGCTAACATCGTTACACAGGTTTCAGGTGCCCAGTTCTACAGCACATCTCTGTGCACCATATTGGATGTTCACCCAACCCTCCCCACAAATCAAGTCTTCTTCCATCATCGTTTACCCCTCCTTTGGCCTCCTCCTCCTTCCCCCTCCTCCCGGCAACCACCACACTGTTCTCCAGGTCCGTGAGTTTTATTTATTTGTTTGTTTGACTTCCACAGCAGTCTATGTATGAGTCTTTCTCTGTTTTGCTTGTAAGTTCACGTTATTCATTAGACTCCACAGAAAATGATTATTCTTCATATTATTTTTAATTTAAAAATAAATGCAATAAACACTCCTAGCACTTAGCTTGTCCAAACCAGCAGTAGGCAGGATGTGGCCCGCGGGCTGTCGCTTGCTGACTGAAGCTCTGGGCAATGCCCATCCAATTTGTAAGGAACAAGCTAGGATGATGTAAGGAGAGGGAATACATTGAGCAAGAAAACCAAAATAAAATGTTTCTGATGAGCTGAATGGCAAATTCAAAAAAGATTTAAGATGAGACTGAGCAAGGAATTCAGTTCTAATTCTATCTAACTGGACATTAACTTCACTCTGGAAACAGTACTAGAAATTATAGATCACATAAACAAAAACTCAAAGCCTCTCTGAATGTAACGTGGAGTAGACATTAGATAACAGATAAAACAATGTGATCATGACAATATTTATTTACACAAAGTACAAAGCAGTGGTTTGAGTACAGGCTCAAGAGCTGGGTTTAAATCTCAACTTCTTTAAGTCCTGACAAAATGACTTTGGATACATTACCGATCCTCTTTGTGCCTCAGTTTACTTATTAAATATCAACTCGCTAGGTTTGTTGTGAAAATTCAATGAGTTAGTACATATAAGGTGCTTAGAAACAAAGTGTTCTAAAAGTAAAAACGGTTAGTTATTACGTTGGACATTATTAAGTCAAGCATCTATACCCTATCTATATACATACAGAGAAAAGAGGCACAGAGGTACTTTGACCAAACTAATTAGATGTGGGGTCTTAGTGGAAACACTCATGTTTTAAAAATAAATTTGAGATAATTGTTGATTTATATACAGTTGTAAGAAATAACACAGAGATATTCTATATACACTGCATTCAGTTTCCCTCAATGACATCTTGCAGAACTTTAGTAGAATCATACAAGCAGGAAACTGGTACAAACCAGTTTATCAGATTTCACCGGTTCTGTGTGCACTCAATTGTGTCTCTGTGCATTTAGTTTTTTATAAGCTTATTCTTTAGCAAAAGCAATCAGATAGAAAATTAGGTCCTTAATTCAATAATTTAAATAATCTTGAAGAAACAGTTGCATGAACTCCTGTAGAGCACTCGTTTGAGTATTACTTTCACTGTTTTTAAAGTAACTTTGGGCCCCACTGGAAACTCGGCACATCTGGATTGAATTCCGCCACATCTTTCCGGTTCTCTAACCATCCCTCACTCACAAGGGCTTTACTCTAAAGAACTAAGATGCATAGGTAAGACTGAAAAATAACAGTTTTTCTTCATGCTTCAAACAAGACTATTGAGAGAGAAGGTAGAAGGTTTACTTCTTTCAGTACAGATTTTGAAAATACATTTTGTCATCACCCCAAGAGGCCTTTGAGACTGGACTTCTTTTCACTTCAAGTTGGGCAAGGTGATTTGGTCAACAAGAGCTGAAAAGGCCCTGCATACTCGCTCAGCTCCATGATACAGGTCTGTGTTTACTGAAGATTGTGGGTCTGAAATCAACAAATAGGAGAGTTCTTTAGAGAAGGTACCTGTCAGTTCTCAAGCTGACTATTTTTATTATTATTCATTGATATTAGAGAAAGAAAGAAATATCAATTTGCTATTTCACCTATCCATGCATTCATTGGTTGATTCTGGTATGTGTCCTGACTGGGGATTGAACCTGCAACCTTGGTGTATCAGGACAATGCTCTAACCAACTGAGCTATCCAGCCAAGGCATCAAGTTGATCTTGATAAAGTTCTAGAACAGGGAAGAAACACAACCCATTTCTCCTCAGTTCCTGATAACAATACCCTTTCTCTAAGCTAGCTAGCCAATGAGATGGTTATTAATTAGTTGGATCAATTACTAATCCAACGAGGCTGTGGCTTCTTAAAGAGCATTTCCCCATGACTCCAAGCACAAATCTCAGTAGCCAGAAAGTCCCAATCACTCTAGAGCAGTGGTTCCCAAACTCTGGCATATATCAGAATCACCTTGGTAGTGTTAGACACTATTGTTATTTCCTACCCAGAGTTCTGATTCAGTGTATATGAAGGTTAATTTTATATGTCAACTTAATTGAACTAAGGTGCATTGATATTTGGTCAAATATTATTTTGGGTATCTCTGAGGGTGTTTTTGAATACAGTTAATATTTGAATAAGTAGACAGAATAAAGCAGATTGCCCGGGCATAGGGGGACAATGGGTGGCCAGGGCTAGTTGGGGTTGGGCATGGTGGGGCTGGTGGAGCTAAGTATATCAGAAATGCAGAAATTGCATTTCTAATCAGGTCTCAAGAGACATTGAAGCTGCTGGTCTAGGGACTACACTTTGAGAATCCCTAAAATCTGTTGTAATGGGAATTGTGCTGTAGAAAGAGCTACAATTTGGCAGTTACCAACCAAAAGTTTGATATGCATAATTTTTACCCTGAGAGTTCAATTTCTAGGAGATTCTACAAATATATTCACATAGGCGTACAAAGATATTTGTTTTAAGGATACTCACCAAAGCATTTTTATGACAATAAAAAATTGGAAGCAACTTAATTATATACCAATAAATAAATTATGGTACATTTATACTGTGAAATATTGTGCCACATTTAAAAGATGACATTGCTCAATGTCTGAGCTATATTGTCAAGTGAAAAAAGCAAAAGTAAATATAATATAACTTCTATTGAGAAAGTAAAGACGTACATACATGCAGAGAAAAGAGTTTGAGGGAAAACTCACTAAACTGTTAACCTTTGCAAAATAGTAGTCAAGGAGTAGAGGACATTATAATGAATTCATTTAAAAAATTTTTGCTTAGGCATTTTAATTTTACAATGAACGTGTCATATAATATTGTTTGTGTAATTAATAAAAAAGCACAGCCAATGAAAACATAAAAAGGCTTATTTTGTTAGTTATACACATGAGCTACATGATTTCTACAGAGGTGTTTATAGCTGTGAGTACATGAAAGTTTATTCTTGTATCATTGTTTATTAACTCTTGTGTTATTTATTTGTGTTACAATTGTAAACCTACTTTTGCCCACCACTGCGTTGTGGCTCCATCTGTGCTGTTTTTTGCTGAATGTAAGAGAAGTTTTATGCCTTATTTACTCTATCTAGTCTCTAATATTGCTCCAGAATGACAAGGACCTTCAATAAATAGTATTTTATTGTCTGAATAAAATATCTTGTCCAAAGGAAAAGTTATCTTAGTATATTTTATTTCTCAGCCTACAGGGATAAACATTTAAAATATAACAATAAAAAAATAGGGAAGCAATAATCCATTTTATAAATGGCAATTTTCCTCATTGTTTGCTTTCTTTCTAAGCTCCAGTCCCTTGAAATGTTAAAAACAGCCAAAGATATATGCACCTAGCATCTAACACATTGTTTGGCATAAACTTAGAATTCAGTCCCTTTAGGAACTGAATTAATATAGCATATAGGTGGAGGCCTAATAAAATGTTAAAAATACCTGTGAAATCAACAATTCAGAGGATATTAAACTGGGAAAATAATTCACTTGAATGTTACTAAAAATCTATTTGGTCTCTGAACAAATCAGGGATGTAGGAGAAGGCCATCGGAATGACAGATATGGAGGTTTAAAGTTTTAATTTATCTAGGCCAATAGACATACAAAAAGATACTTAATGTAACTAACCATCAGAGAAATGCAGATTAAAACCACAATGAGGCCCTGGCTGGTTTGCTCAGTGGATAGATCCTCTGCCCAATGTGCAGATGTCCTGGGTTCAATCCCTGGTCAGGGCACACATGAGGAGTGACCATCTGTTTCTCTCCCCTCCGTCTCTTCCTTCTCTATCTCTTGCCCTCTTACAGCTAGTGGCTCGATTGGTTCGAGCCTCGGCCCTGGGTGCTGAGGATAGGTCAGTTGATTTGAGTGTCTGCCCCAGATGGGGGTTGCCAGGTAGATCCCGGTTGGAGATCATGCAGGAGTCTGTCTATTTCCCCTCCATTCACTTAAAAAGAAAAATCCACAATGATATATTACCTCACTCTTGTCAGAGTGGCTATTGTTAATAAATCAACAGACAAGTGTTGGGGAGTTACGTGGAGAAAAGAGAACCCTTGTGCACTGTTGGTGGGAACACAGATTGGTGCAGCCACTGTAGAAAGCAGAATGAAGTTACCTCAAAAAATTAACATGGGACTGCCTTATGACACAGCACTTCCAAGAAATCCAAAACATTAATTCAAAAGTACAGATGTAACACTATGTTCTTTGTTACTTACAATAGTAAGTACTATTACAATAGTCAAGCTAGGAAGCAATCCAAGTGCCCATCAATAGACAAATGGATAAAAAAATGCTATGGTACATATATACAATGGATTATTACTTGGCCATAGAAAAGAATGAAATCTTACTATTTGCCACAACATGGATGGACCAAGAGGGTATTACGCTCAGTAAAATAAGTCAGTTAGAGAAAGACAAATACCGGATGATTTCACTTACACACGGAAATGAAAGAACAATACAAACAAACAAAACAGAACCGGACTAGGCCAATACAGACGAGATAGATACAGAGAACAGACTGATGGTTGCTGGAGGGAAGAAGGGTAAAGGAATCGAGACATACAGATTGATAGTTACTAAACAGTAACAAGGATGTAAAGCATAGCATAGGAGATAGTGTCAATAATATTGTTATAACTACATATGGTACCAGGTGGGTGCTGGAAATATTGGAGGAACACTTTGTAAAGTATAGGATTGGCTAGCCACTATGCTAGCCACTGAAACTAATACAAAATAATATTAAATGTAAACTGTAATTTTAAAATTAAACACAAAAATTAGTTATCTAGTATATAATTACATTTATGGGCAACTGAAATACTGAATCTACGTCTTCCTTACAACAATAGTTTACTAAGCAAACATAGTATGGGATATCTACTCTGTACTAAGACTTCTCCCTTGCGTTCCGGGTGGTATACATTGATTAACAATCTGATATATCCATTTGGATATTTCTCAGGCAATTCACACTTAATTGTGCTCAGAACAGAACTTTTTTTTTAAACATTTTATTTTTATTTTTATTTATTTATATTTATTTTTTACAGAGACAGAGAGTGAGTCAGAGAGAGGGATAGACAGGGACAGACAGACAGGAACGGAGAGAGCATCAATCATTAGTTTTTCATTGTGCGTTGCAACACCTTAGTTGTTCATTGATTGCTTTCTCATATGTGCCCTGACCGCGAGCCTCCAGCAGACCGAGTAATCCCTTGCTGGAGCCAGAGACCCTGGGTCCAAGCTGGTGAGCTTTTGCTCAAACCAGATGAGCCCACGCTCAAGCCAGCGACCTCGGGGTCTCGAACCTGGGTCCTCTGCATCCCAGTCCAACGCTCTATCTACTGCGCCACTACCTGGTCAGGCAGAACAGAACTTTTTATTTGCTTGCCTCCATCTCAGTTTTCTCAGCCTCCCCCACTGCAATTGTGTATCAACATCCACCCAAGCCAAGCCAACGCTGCTTTCTGCTTAGACTACACCAGGCTTACACTACACCCCATCTCTTTGCTCATCCCCTTGCCCTTCTCCAAGCCATTTCCACTCAATGAAAGAGTTTAAAAAACATATCTATCCAGCTAGACCATGTGGTGATGCAGTGGGTAGAACTCCAGCCTGGGACACTGAGGACCCAGGTTCAAAAACCCAAGGTCACCAGCTTGAGTGCAGGCTCATCCAGCTTGAGAGCAGGCTCACCAGCTTGAGTGCAGGGTCTCCGGCTTACGCCCAAAGGTCACTGGTTTGAAGCCCAAAGTCGCTGGCTTGAGTCCAAGGTTGCTGGCTTAAGCCCAAGGCTACTGGCTTGAACAAGGGGTCACTGGCTCAGCAGGAGCACCGCCCCCACCCCCAGCAAGAGACATATGAGGAAGCAATCAATGAACAACTAAAGTGCTGCAACAACCAGGTGATGCTTCTCATCTCTCTCCTTTCCTGTCTTTCTGTCCCTGCCTCTTGCTAAAAACAAAAAACAAACAAAACATACCTATCCTTTTCAAAATGAATACTCAGCACACACCAGAGCACTTGTCACATAGTAAATGTTGGATGACATTCTGTTAAATGCATGAGTGAATGCATGATGAACCAACCAGACACTTTTTCCTGCCTTCCTGGAGATTTATCAAGGTTTGAGTACACATTCTTAGAATTCCCAGGCAACATTTTAAAAGACTACCTTCTAAATAAGTGAGACAAGAATACAGTGCTGAATGTGTATTTCTGGGGTGGCTAAAGCACTGTTCTTTATTTCTTATAATTTGTTGAAGTTCAGCTTCATTTTTTGATTATTTACAATAACGGTTTGGGTGTTGGTTTCAGTGGGGAAGAGGAGAACAGGAGGAGCCCTCCGCCCTGCTCCCCCTTTACCATGCCCCTCCCCCCACTCCCGTGCCTTCCCTGCTCACTCTTGAAATCTACAGTGGCAAATGGATGACAAAAAGGGATGGCAGAGACGCTGGGAAAAGAATTTCAGAGATGTACACAAAAATTTTACTCAAAATGGAAAGAAAAAAATTTAAAGAGAAAGTAAGACTAGAGTATCATTTTCTTTAAAAAAAATTTTTTTGGCATCACATAAGCAAATAGTGTTAGATGCTCTGTCAAATCTAATCCCTTTACTGATAGTCTGAATGAGTTCATTGCTACTGATTTTCAATCCAACATTCGGAATTTACAGAGGTTTGGGGAACACCTTCTACACTTTCTCTTTTCTATTGAGCTTTTGTAGTCTTTTGAACTATTCTCTTAGATCTTGATACTGAATGTCTCTATGCAGTCAGTGTCAACAGTGGCCCTTAAACTGATCATCATTCTTACTGTTTTAATTTTGCTAAGTCTTACATAATAGGAAGTTCATTTTAATTTCCAAAATGTGTTGACTCCTTAGTAAAGGTCAGTCCAAAAGCGGGAGTTAGCTACTAAGATAATCACAGAACTGGGTGAATATGTTGACACTGAGTAAATCTTAGCACCTTGCAAACAGTATATCTTTCTAATCTTCCCAACAATTCTTAAGTTAAAAAACAAAACAAATCAGGGCCAGTAAAATTATCAGAAACTTCTTGATGTCATCTGATTCATCCATGACAGAGATAGAAATAAGATAAAAGTATCCAATACCTTAATTTAATTTCTTTGACTTTCCACATCTTCCTCAGTGAAGTTATCATGCTTCTGTCTCTGATTAAGTTGGTGTAATTCTATCAGGCATGCATAGATTATGCATAAATTATGGAGTGTATTTTTATAATCCATATTGTCAATGGCTAAGTAGAATTACAAACAGGATTGTATTCCTTACCAGGTTCAATAAGGATATAAAATTAATAAATATATGAGTGAGTAATGAGAGTGTTTAATAAATTTAAATAGTAGCCATGAAGGTTAACAAAGATCCAATAATTTAAAACCTCAAAGAAATAAAACTAATATAAAATAAGACTATAAATTTAAATCTTGTCAATTAGTATTTGCTGAATAATCAGAGTACACAGTATTCTAAGAACAAAAAAAGGAAAATATGCATCTTCCTGATAGTATCATAAGCACTTTGGTATAATAATGAATAATTTCTGCATAAATAGCTCAACTCTTCTACTTTGATTACGAGTGAAAGTAGAAGAAAAAATTTGAGATGTTTTTATTTTTATATTTTCTACAATATTGCTATTTGTATCTTTATACATTATTACATCATCTGAATTGAGATCTAAGCTTTACTTTTTCATGATTTTCTTTTAATGGTTCACCTTGATAGATCTCGATAAAGTTAGTTAAAATATGCATAAATCTTTTACCTTTAGGTATCAAACTGAACACAGTATTGGGACTCTGTCTTACAAATGATGTGTAAGACACCTAGTCTATTTGGAATCTGAACATGCAAAATAGCCAACTTACAGTTAGAAATCAGCAGCTTTCATAAGCTTAACTGGAGCAACAAAAACAAAAAATAAAAGTGAAATGAAGATATAAAATAATAAATAAATTTCTAGAATAAAAGTCATTTTTATGTGAAATTTTTCTAAAAAAGTCAAGTGGATATTGACTTTGCTTTGACTACTTGTCATGACCCTGGTGTTGCTTAGAGGAAATGCAGTGGGCAGAATCTTGTGTGAGCCTAAGACTGGAGCACAAGGTGTTCCCATGCCGTCTTCGTCTCAGGCAGGCTGAGCATCTTTGTGATCTGATTTCTCTAATACAAGGATTAGAACTCCAACTTCCTTCACAGTAGACATTTTTAGAATCCCAAAATAATTACTTCATTGGCGTGGCTTTACCAAGTTCAATATCTAACTGACATTATGTACCTATTTTATAGTTCACCCATTGTTATGGGCTGAATTGTGTCTTCCTCCTCAAATTCATAAATGGAAGTCTTAGTCCCCAGTACTTCAGCATGTAACTATATTTAAAGATAGTCTTTAAAGAGTTATTGATAATTAAGTTAAAATAAAGTTATATGGGTAGGTCCTAAACCACTACGTGTTGTGTCCTTATAAGAAGAGGAAATTTGGATAAGGACATGCACAGAGGGAAAATGGCACAAAGACACAGAAAAGACAGCCATCCACAAGCTAAGGAGAGAGACCTCAGAAGACATCGATGCTGCTAATACCTTTATCACAAACTTCTAGCTCCAAATCTCTGGGAAAACAATTGTGTGTGTGTGTGTGTGTGTGTGCGCGCGCGCATGCGCGCGCATGTGTGTGTGTGTGTTATTTATTTATTTACTTATTTTGCTTAAGCCGCTCAATCTGTGGTTCTTTTTATAGCAGCTGTAGCAAACTAATATATCAATTCAGAAATATTTTGAGAAGACCTCCTTTGATGCAGAAACACGTGAGAATGCTCTCTTTTATTTTATCACAAGTCTCTAGATGACTAACATGAAAAGATTTTAGGTATTCTTAAAAAGAACAGTTATAGATATCAGTATATTAAGATAACAAAATATTCTATGAATAAGACAATAGCAAGCCAAACAGAATAAATAACCATAACGAAGAATAATTAAAAAGAAAAAGCTTTCTGAATTTAGCAATTGGTCCTAGCTTATGAAGAATATGATGAGGATAATGATGGTACTACTCATAATATAGAAACCTTAACCAATGATCCTCTAGAAAGAGAGCATCACCTTTATCCTCATTTTTAAATGGTAACATCAGGATGCCCAGTTATATATGTTTTAATACTATTAATAATAATAACAAATTAATGAGCATTTATTGGATACTTGGTATGTGCCAGGTGCTGTACTAAAATCTAACGGTTTATCACCTTTCATGCCCTATGAATTAGGCAATTCTGGAAATCAAGTTTGGAGATGCTGTGGATGGGCAAAAGATTCACTAGTCTGACTGTTGATGAATTTCACTTACTATATAAATTGTAGCTGTTGGGCTAATGTGGTAAAATCAATTGTTTTAAAAGGCAGCTTAAAAGGACATCCCTATTTCTATTGTTTGTGCAACTCTTACCTGACGGCATTTCTAGAGTGAAGGCATCCATAAGTTTTGATAGCAATTCTTGCAGTTCCTCTTCTTCCAGCTCATCCTTTTCCTCCTGGATGCTACTTGTCTCTTTTCTTTCTACAGGTGCCAGAGTAGGACAATTTTTTTCAGTAAGAGCAATCTGGGAGGTGTCCCGCAGCGGTCTTTCTTGGGAACTGGTTGGGCAACTAAAGATTTCCTTGGAGGTTTTTTGTTCTTGGCTTTGTGCTCTGATGCTTTGTGTTGACCTTGGCTGCAAAGTGGCCTCTGGTGATTCTGATTTTGGCAGAGCATGGTCTACTTTTGCTTGACTTTGTTGGCTTCTGTTAATCACAGTGGGCGTAAGAAGAGGTTCCAATTCTGAACCATCCACACTGGCATTCTTACTCTGAGAAGAACCTCTTTCCTTCCAAAATTTTTCACCTTTTCCACGGTCGCCCTTGGAAATCATGTTTTGACAGGAAGAAGATGGATGGAGTGGCTGCAACATTGCCTGAGGGACAAAACTTTATTTATGAAGAAATTAACACTTACCTTACTTTTAAAAACAAATTTATTACATTTTAATATTCCAATAAAATATTTTAATGTAAGAGTTTTTCTGCTTTCTAGATACATTTATTTTATGGTGTTAATGCAATGTCAACCTAAAACTGTCTACAAAAGTTAAAACAGCTCAGATATTAAATTATCACAGGGAATAATCATAAGAAATTTGAAATTCTAAGCTCTTGAAGCTCTAAAATCATCACAAGGAATTTCTGAAAACATCAGCCTGTATAGAACTGATAGATTAAAAAGTTTTATAATAAAACATGTTCATAATGATCAACTGGGTAGATAGGTTGGGAGGGGTTTCATGATAACCCATAGGTATAAAATTTATGGGATGTGCTCCATACAGAACACAGTTTTCAAATTGTGGCCCTCAGATTCCTGGAGGTCCTTGAGACTCATTTATTTATGACAGAGATAGAGAGAGACAGAGGGGAGGACAGATAAGGACAGACAGACAGGAAGGGAGAGAGACAAGAAGCATCAATTCTTCACTGCAGCACCTTAGCTGTTCACTGATTGCTTTCTCATATGTGCCTTGACCAGGGGGCTACAGCAGACTGAGTGACCCCTTGCTCAAGCCAGCGACCTTGATCTCAAGCTGGTGAGCCTTGCTCAAACCAGATGAGCCCGGCTCAAGCCGGTGACCTCGAGGTTTTGAACCTGGGTTCTCTGTGTCCCAGTCTGACACTCTATCCACTGCGCCACTGCCTGGTCAGGCTGAGACTCTTTTAGAGGGCCATGAAGTTGAAATCATTTTCTCAATGATACTTATATGTTATTTGCCTGATCACTGTGTTGACATTTGCATTGAAGATACAAAATCAAGAGTAAGTAAGCTAACGCTGTTAGTGCCTTCACAAATCAACACAGTGTCAACAAATAGTGCTAGTCCTTACGGCATTCAGTACTTGTCATTGTGCACTTGCAGTTAAAAAAAAGGGGGAGCTACTTCCACTTAAGAATATCCTTGATGATATAGCAAAACATCTTAATTTTCTTAATAATAAAACACATCTTTTTCATATTGTCTGTGATGAAATGGGAAGTATGTGTAAAACACTTCTGACATTTACCGAAATACAAAAGTTGCCTCCTGTGTGAAAGAATTACTTACAGACTATGTTATTCAGACTTGGATATTTCTCAAAAATAATGGAAATGCAACTATCACAGCAAGGAAAAACAGTTGATAATATGTGTTGCCAGTTTTAACAGTTGAGCTTTTATATTTTTTTATTTTAAGATTTTATTTATTAATTGAGTTTTAGAGAGAGGCAAGACAGAAAGAGAGAGAGAGAGAGAGGGAGGGAGCTAGAAGCATTTGTATGTGCCTTGACTGGGCAAGCCCAGGGTTTCCAACTGGGACCTCAGCATTGCAGGTCGACTCTCTATCCACTGCACCACCACAGGTCAGGCCTTAAAATATAAATTTTAAAAGATTTTATTTATCGATTTTAGAGAGAAAGAGAGAGAGAAGGAATGAGGAGCAGGAAGCATCAACTCATAGTATGTACTTGCTTTTTGTGGCTTGACCTGAGAAGCCTGGGGCTTCGAACCAGTGACCACAGCATTCCAGGTGAATGTTTTATCCACTGCACCAGCACAGGTCAGAACAGTTGAGATTTTAAGCAAAAAAATTAAAATTTTGGAAAAGTTGCATTCATCTCCATAAGTTTGCTGGCTTTCCAATTCTTAAAGACTCTTCTGATGAGATTAGTTGTGATATAATGAATGTGATCTTTTTTTTTTTTTTTTTTTCTTTTTGGTTTTATATAATGAAATGGATGAGCATCAGGATATTCAGCACAGCTGGGTGAACTTCCAAATGAACAATGTATGAGGCTACAGAATCATGCATGGGTAGAAGAGTCATTCAAAGAGCACAACAGAATGTTATATTTTAATGAAACAAAGTATAAAATAGATATGGTTTCAGATTCAATATTGCAACTGTCCTTGAAGAAACAATCTTGATCATGTTTTGGTGTAGTATCAAAGAAGATCTCTAATTAACTGAAAAGTCTATTAAAATATTCTCTTTTTCCTGCAAATAGAACTACCTTATGACCCAGCAATCCCTCTACTGGGTATATATCCCCAAAACTCAGAAACATTGATACGTAAAGACACATGCAGCCCCATGTTTATTGCAGCATTGTTCACAGTGGCCAGGACATGGAAACAACCAAAAAGCCCATCAATAGATGACTGGATAAAGAAGATGTGGCACATATACACTATGGAATACTACTCAGCCATAAGAAATGATGACATCGGAACATTTACAGCAAAATGGTGGGATCTTGATAACATGATACGAAGCGAAATAAGTAAATCAGAAAAAACCAGGAACTGTATTATTCCATACGTAGGTGGGACATAATACTGAAACTAAGAGACATTGACAAGAGTGTGGTGGTTACGGGGGGGAGGGGGGAATGGGAGAGGGATAGGGGGTGGGGAGGGGCACAAAGAAAACAAGATAGAAGGTGACAGAGGACAATCTGACTTTGGGTGGTGGGTATGCAACATAATTGAACGACAAGATAACCTGGACTTGTTATCTTTGAATATATGTATCCTGATTTATTGATGTCACCCCATTAAAAAAATAAAATTATAAAAAAAAAAAAATATTCTCTTTTTCAACAGCAAATCTGTGTGAGGCCAGGTTTCGTCATAAATTTCAACAAAAACATCTTACAACAGATAGAAAGCTGAAGCAGTCATGAAAATCTAACTATTTTTGATTAGGCCGGATACGAATTATATTTATAAAAATTATAAAATAATGCCACTCTTGTAAGTTTTTAAAAAACATGTACTTACTGTTTTAAATTGTTATATATATAATAGATTTGCTATTTTCATTTTTAAATTAGTTAATCCATTTATTTTGAAATCTTGGCACAGTTTTAATTTTGATTATGGTAAAGAGCGATAGATATAACCCACAAAAGCTCCTTGGGAATCCTAAAAAAATGTTAAGAATTTAAAAGGGATAATGAGACTAGAAGGTTTAGGAATGCAGGCAGTAGAGAACCACCCCGCCCCAGGTCTATTATTTCTGAATGGTACTAATATCATTGTCTCCCAATGGCACTGCCTTCAGAAGGGGGTGGATCTAGTCAGGACCATGAAAGCCAGAGTTGGTCAGAGTATGAAGGGAAGAGGGAAAGGGACGAAGCTGATCAGAGTGAGGTGTGAAGTTTCAGGCTGCAGCCCTGCCTTGACCAGAGGATGTAAGGTCAGACTTTCAGATGGCCCAGACAGCCACACTGTTTCACCTTTTGTACCTGTAAATCCTGTCTCGTTTGCTGTAGCTTGGCCCACAGACTGTCCTGGTTGGCTGCGAGTTGGTGAATCTTTGTTTCAAATTTGCAACTTTTTTCTTCTTGGGAGGCGTATACAGCTTGCAACTTCTCTTTGTATCGGTTTAACTGTTTTTTAAGGAACCTGGAAAAAACAGGTCTGAGTGGGTTGAAAGGGCCAGAGGCCAGGAGACTAGGTAGAGGCATGCGTAGCAAGATTTATTCCAGGTCCTCTCTCTGGGAGAGGAGGCAGGAGAGGCCCATGCCTCGACTCTTATCTAACATCAATCAATCCTGTTTTAAACTGTTTGTTCAACAGCTGCCCTTTGTGTCTATTGTATGCACTGTTCCACTAAGAATTTTATTGGCTTTTAGAGGGTTTAGAAGACTCATCATGCATACCTTCACCAGATACTAGAATTTGAATACTGACTTCCTTCTGTATAGTTTTGTTTAGAAACATTCTAAACATTCTTTTGTTTAGAAGGATAGTATACATGTCCTGGCTAAACACTTACCACCTGACCAAGACCACAGGGAAGAAACAATGATGTAATTCATGAACTGTGGGTCTGTTTTGTTTCTTTTCCTAAATCTTGTTGTTCGTTGGTTTAAGAATGAACCGAGGAGTCTGGGTAATTCTTAAGGCAGATTATATCACCCCTTGGCTCAGAAACCTCCAGTGGCTCCCTCCCTTACTTAGAATGACCCAAAGTCCTCCCAGGGGCAGACTCAGCCGGCACGGTGGTCAAGACCCTCTCTCCTTTTTTGACCTTCTCTCCGCGTTCTCCTTCTCCATCTTGGCAACTCTGAACACATGGGGCATGTTTTCCCCTCAGAGCCTGCTCTTTGGTCCCCTCTGCCCCCAGGTTCTTGCTCATCTCCCCTTTAAATCCTTGTTCACCATCATATCTGCAGAGAGACCACCCCTGACTACCTCCCAGCCACTCCCCTACTCTACGTGTCGCCGGGGCTTTCTGTGATGTCTAATTGCTCCAGCGTGTGAACTGACCTTAGATTTTTTTACTTAATCTCCAGCTTTCAAACTTTTGGACAGTCACATTACATGACATACAACCTGTTTTAGTTATTATTTTACTTATATATTATTTACTCTTTCACTTAGTAACTGTTTATTGTCTCTATTTTGGAAACTTTTTCCCCCTATTTTGCTTGTTGTCATATCCTCAGAACAAAGCCTAAAACAGTCCCTGTCAGGGAGTATGTACACAGTTAAGTGGCTTATTCAAGGACAACCTTATTCTTAAATCAGTGGTATCGGTATATTTATTGAATTTGTAAAAATGGGCTCTCTGGTGGGAAATGCAACATTTTCCAGTGTTAGAGCCTTTGAAATTTCTAATTGCTATAGGTCTTGGAGAGATTATGGCATTTAGATTGGGCTTCCGTCAGGAAGCAGGAATTCTTTCTAAAGCCTGGCCCTCAAACTTCGTCACACTCAGGAGAAACATAAGTCTGACTCTAAAATCCTACATCATAACTGAAGTTTCAAGTATGTCTTCACGGTGGGTTCTTCAGGAAGGAGTTCGTTCAGAGATTTGATATTGCAGACTATTAAACATTCTTAGAATGCCTATCTCAGTATTTTCTGTACTTAAAGTGTGGCACTTGTTATGACCTCTAGTAACACTAGTTTCTCTTTCTCCCATCTTGTCTACCACTCCTGTCCTCTTCTCCTCTCTGGCCCAACCTCCGACAGTGAGCAGACATGTCCCCCCTTCTACCCACAATCCAGGTGAAAGTAGGTAAAGCCCTATCAGAAGTACAGTTCTCTTCTTACTCCATTTTTGTTTGTGTGTGGGGTTTATTTTGTTTTATTTTGTTTTTTGTATTTTTCTGAAGTTAGAAGCGGGGAGGCAGTCAGACAGACTCCCGCATGCGCTTGACCGGAATCCACCTGGCATGCCCATCTGGGGCATTGCTTCGTTGTGGCCAGAGCCATTCCAGCACCTGAGGCAGAGGCCATGGAGCCATCCTCAGCACTGGGGCCAACTTTGCTCCAATGGAGCCTTGGCTGAGGAGGGGAAAAGAGAGATAGAGAGGAAGGAGAAGGGGAAGGGTGGAGCAGATGGACGCTTCTCCTGTGTGCCCTGACCGGGAATCAAACCCCGGGACTTCACACACTGGGCTGACACTCTACCACTGAGCAAACCGACCAGGGCCTGTGTCGTTTTTTAAAGCAGGAATTCTCCTGCAGTTTTTGGTGGACATAGTTTACCTGACACCAAGATTTCCAGCAATGGGGGAGCCCAATAATTTCCAGGCTAATAACCACCGTTAACAAACAATTCAGATTCTTTGAGAAATAATTCTTTTCAAACAACCTGAAATCTGCCTTTCTAAACTTTAAAAAAAATCTTTATCTGTAGTTCTGCTTTATCTGTAGAGCTTGATTCTCCCATGTAATGGGTCTTTAAAATGAACACAAACACTCCCCAACCCATTGAATCATGCACAGAGCAGAGCAACATTTCTTTCTTTGATCAGCACTTAGCCAGTACAGAGTAATAAGTAGGTAACTAATGATAGAATAACACTCTTTCTTTTAATGTAGTCTGAGTTGCCTTTTAAATAATCAGTGATACAATGTTGGCTGTTATTGAACTTACAGTTAACTATATATCACAGTTCTTTTCCAGACTATTTGCCCTGAACCTGTAATTGTAGGTATTGCATTTAAATCTTTAATATTTGGCTTTTATAAATGGTCCCAATATTCCAGACTATCACATCTTTGTGACCTGAGATTGTCATTCAGCTTATTGTCTATGCCTTTTGGTATCATGTGATACACATTTGAGAAGCATGCCCTCTACTATTTTATCCAAATCATGAATAAAATAATAATGCAGAAAAAAAACAAGGATACAGTCTTCACAAGGATTTATTCATTATTCAGCCTCACACTTTGGTATACTTTATGTTGATAAATACCTTACTAGGAAACCAACAATATGGTTTCATAAGTTACCACAGATTTTAAAAATGTTTCTTATCAAAAGATAAGAAACACATTATGAAGCACATCTCATCATATATATATAATATATATATATTATATATATATATAATTAGCAATTTATTGACCATCTAAAAACAAAGGTCTTCCCTCAGGGGTAACTTCTTATTGAGGCTCAGGAAGTCTGTCTTCTAAAGGAATGATAATGGGAGACAGGAAATCAAGGAATAATTAGTCCCTTGAGACACAATAAGATGATAGACAGTTTTCAACAAATTTAAGACACCTGGTAGGAAGTTAGATGCTATTGGAAAAAGTGCACTGATTTTTTTAGAAGTAGAGAAAACACACACAAATTATACTTCACTAAAAATGCTTACCCAGTGCTCAAGGATTGCAATCAAAACTTGAAACTTAATTTAATTAACCAAATGATTTTTGTCATGCTTCACTACTCAAATGGAGACAAAACCCCTTTTACCTCCATACTGGAATCACAGGATTTTTCTGTTTAGGAAATAACTTCTAAATTAAATAAAAACAACAACATAGTAAAATCTTTGTAGAAAAAAGTTTCTATAAAAGCAAAAAAAAAAATGCTATTGATTTGTTTCTGTTGTCAGTATTTGTGCATGCACGTGGGTCCTACCTTCTTTCCCTTTGGAGAGCATTTATAGATTCATGAGTCCTCCACAATTCATTCCTAATGCTGACGATGGCCTAAAGGAACAAGAAATAGAGAAAATAAGCATTTTGGTTTGAATTTAATCCATATTCTTAAATAGTCATTATAAGAACATGATAGTGATATTTGAAAAATACAGTCTATTTCAAAAAGTGACTAATATTTGGGTGTATGTCCATATATATACAGGATGCATCTACATGTTCATATGCTCAAAATACAACCATATCATCTCATTTTTACATAACAGTGTTCCTGAAAGAGATTTAAACCTAAAAAAGAGTTTTAGGTTTTAAAATTAAGTTACAATAGTCTCATACTCAAGTTAAGTTGCTGCCCAGAATGTCTCCTTCCCCAAAAGCATCAACAAAAGCAGCTGGATCACTTTCTTAACTCTGAGCTCAAGAAATCTTCCACTTCTACCGTCCACTTTCTACTTAAACTTTCTTGTCCTTCCATTGATGCCGACTCAGAGTCATCACTGGGATGTGTACTTAGAGTCACGAGTTCTCTTTAAATTCACCAAGTCCCTTTGAATGAATAATGGTCAGCCAGCCCTCACTCAGGTTTCCCAAACCTTGTCCCTCACATCACACTCTGCCACCCACATGCAAGTCCTGACCTGACCCAGCCTGACTCAGCCTGACTCAGGCTCCTGGGGCACCATGTTCCAGCCTTGGGCTCCCACACATCTGGATGGGAGATTGCATTTCATTACATTACATTTCTAAGCAGCTGCGGCTACTCTCCATGGCCTCCCAGTGAAACTTTCCAGCAAAACAACAAGAAGTACTTCTTTTTTTTTTTTTTAAGTGAACATTCTGAGAATACTTTGTCCATGCATGTTTGAAGTGCACAGACTCAAGTCTGCAAAGGTATACCTCAAACACCTTACTTCTGGGAACCAAGGACCAGACCTCTGTTTGGGAATTATGGCTGAGAAGGACTTTATTTTTACATATAATTTTTAAAACTTTTTATAAGAGCCCTGGCCGGTTGGCTCAGCGGTAGAGCGTCGGCCTGGCGTGCAGAAGTCCTGGGTTTGATTCCCGGCCAGAGCACACAGGAGAAGCGCCCATTTGCTTCTCCACCCCTCCTCCTCTCCTTCCTCTCTGTCTCTCTCTTCCCCTCCCGCAACCGAGGCTCCATTGGAGCAAAGATGGCCCGGACACTGGGAATGGCTCCTTGGCCTCTGCCCCAGGCGCTAGAGTGGCTCTGGTCGCAACAGAGCTAAGCCCCTGGTGGGCAGAGCATCGCCCCTGGTGGGCGTGCCGGGTGGATCCTGGTCGGGCGCATGCGGGAGTCTGTCTGACTGTCTCTCCCCGTTTCCAGCTTCAGAGGAATACAAAAACAAACAAACAAACAAAAAAAACCTTTTTATAAGATGTAAACTGATTCAGGTCTTATTTATATGATTAAAGATTTTTTTTAATCAAAGAAAAACGTACTCCCTATGTAAGACAGGCTGCAGCAACTTTATAAATGAGAAGGAGGTGTGAGGGAGTGAAAGGAAAGTAAGATAAAGGAGAAAGCCGAAACAGCAAATCCTCTTTTAAATTTCTTCCCTCAGAACAAATACATGTTAAAGTGGAAAAACATCCCGCACTGTGGAAATGGCTTTCCTTCCTCTTTTCTCCGGAGCAGGAAACAGGGCAGCTCTTCATCTGTCCTCACAAGTGTCATCCTAGCTCTGCCAGCGCTGCAGGAAGAGGTGAGGGTGCTGCGTGCCTCCGCCCACAGGAGCGGATGGTGAGAGCGCACGTGGGACGGATGGACCCTCACACGGGCAGGGGGCCCCAGACCCGGCTTTACTGGGTGGGCCTCGCTCTCCATTCGCGCTTCCTCCCAGAACAGCTGCAGTACGGGAACTCTCATTTCCCTTTGCTGATGGAAAGCATTACAGACGATCACATTTGAAGACCTGCTTTAGGATCAGGCTGTACTGATGACAGCGATTGAAGGAAAGGCAGATACAAAAGGGAGGACAAGTAAACAGTTCATTGAAAACATGATAAAGTATTTGTGGAAAGTACACTTAGAAAAAAGGAGACCCCGCCCTGGCCGGTTGGCTCAGCGGTAGAGCGTTGGCCTGGCGTGCGGGGGACCCGGGTTCGATTCCCGGCCAGGGCACACAGGAGAGGCGCCCATTTGCTTCTCCACCCCTCCCTCTCTCCTTCCTCTCTGTCTCTCTCTTCCCTTCCCGCAGCCGAGGCTCCATTGGAGCAAAGTTGGCCCGGGCGCTGGGGATGGCTCCTTGGCCTCTGCCCCAGGTGCTAGAGTGGCTCTGGTCACGGCAGAGCGACGCCCTGGAGGGGCAGAACATCGTCCCCTGGTGGGCAGAGCGTTGCCCCTGGTGGGCATGCCAGGTGGATCCCCGTCGGGCGCATGCGGGAGTCTGTCTGACTGTCTCTCCCCGTTTCCAGCTTCAGAAAAAAAAAAAAAAAAAAAGGAGACCCCAATAACCAGGAAATATTTCTAATCCCTTTGATGAAAAAATTACATTGGGATATTTTTTATTAAAATTTTTTTATTGAATTTATTGGGGTGCCACTGGTTAATAAAATAATAGTGGCTTCAAGCATACAGCTCTATATTACATCCTCTGAATATTGCATTGTGAGTTCATCACCCCAAGTCAAGTCTTCCTCCATCACCGCCTCTCCGCACTTACCCTCTTCCATTTCCCCCAAAGCCCTTTTTTCCCTGCAGTCCCCACACTGTTTTCTGTGTCTGTAAGTTTTTTTTCCTTTGCTTAATCCCCCCTTTTTTTTAACTGGTCCCCTACACCCCATCCTCTCTGACAGCTGTCAGTCTGTTTCCATATCTGTGAGTCTTATTTCTATTTTGCTGGTTAGTTTATTTTATTCATTAGATTACATATGTAAGTAAAATCATATGGTACTCATCTTTCTTGGACTGGTTTATTTCTCTTGGCATGATCATTTCCAAGTCCATCCATGCTGTTGTAAAAGGTAAGACTTCTTTCTTTTTTATGTCTGAGTAGTATTCCATCGTGTAAATGCACCACAGCATTTTTATCCACTCATCTATACTGTATACACTTGGGCTGCTTTTAAATCTTGGCTATTGTAAATAATGCTGTAATGAACACAGGGATGCATATATTCTTTCAAACTAGTGTTTTGGGTTTCTTTGGATATATTCATTGGGATTTTTTTAAAGTGTCCTCTCTCATCTTATTTTTCTTTCAGCCCCTTTCACCTCTTCCTTTCTAAAATTCCTGAACACTTTTCTTACATATTGATAAGCTAATTTCCCCCCTTCACCTCTACTTTTAAGAACATCAAACCTTATGATATTAAATTGCCAAGTAAGGCCCTGTGGACAGAACAATATTTTACCTATAAGTTATATTCAGAAGTTTTGGGCAGAGTCTTCATACCTGTGGACACAGGAATAACTTAAAGATATCAAAACTGAATGCAGTTTACCTTTTGGATATAGACCTAGAAAAAGTCCCCGCAAGCCTAAATTTTGACCACTAAGGCAGTGGACAATGCAGTTCATTGGTTGTATATTGTTGGTGTTAGAATTGCTCACTCTTTGGAGGGCAACAGGTAAGAGAAAATTCTTGTTGCTCAGCTACGTGTAAATGAGGATAGATTTTTGTACCTCCTTAAGCATGTCACCATTGAGTCTTTTAAAACATGCCACCAATAAACAATATAAATTATACTATAATTAATTTTGTGTACTACTGTTACTATCAATTCATAGTTCCCAGCTGAACAGAAAACTCACAGTGTACTTTATCCTTGCAAACATAAGGTAAACCTGATCTACTCTACTCTTCAGGGAAAACTACTCAATTGATTATACTAAATAGGCCAAAATTGACAAGCAGTTATGTTCTTTGAGACTATTATCACAGGTTTTCTTAACAGATATTTATTTTGATTCTTCTGCTATAAATGTTACTTTATTTGTTTGTAGTAAAAGTTGATCATATTTGAGTTGAATTAAATAGAAATTTGAAACTTTGAAAAAAATGAGTAAAATAGTAAGTTTTTAACTTTTTAAACTAATTTTTTGAACATCTTGAAGTAGATACCTTTCTCAGGAAAATTAAATGAACAAAATCAGCTGAAGAAAGTATGGAAAAACTGTTAAGTTTGAAAAAATAGAAAAAATATTTAAATATTATAAAGGTTCCAATGTCCTAGGATTTTTCTCGAGTTCCGGCAATTGTTAAATAAACAGTACTTATCTAAGATAAATTGTTTTAAGGACAAAATAAAAAATGACTAGTTGTTTAATGTAATCATCAAAATGCAAATGTTCAAAACTGAAAAAGATAGCATTGAGAGAGATCAAGACTCTTCTGACTCTATGTTGCAAATCTAAATTTAAAAAAACCCATCAAATTTAAAGCAGATTTAAAGAATAATCCACTACAAACAAATATAGCTTTTAGCTCCAGTAATGCCAGGGATGTTTACTATTGAGCACTCTATTTATTAATACAGGACTTCCAGGAAGGAAAAACATGGGAGAAGTTCAGCTGAAGCTGAAAATGAATTTAAAATAAATAAATTCAAAATGAGTTCTGATTGCTTACAAAAACACTTAAAAAATAGGGGGAAAATGACTTCCCCTTCATTAAAAAGAACCTCAAACCTACAACACTAAGGAAATACCCCTATTAAATCTAATCCCATTTAAGATAAAATAAGCTGCCCCATTATCTCTTGCATTATTCATTGTGTTCAGAAAGACCTGGAGGCTTTCAGGAATGAAGATATGAAGCAGAAATGAGAGGTTTAGTTATTGTAAAGAAAAAGACCAAAACATCATTCTTTCCCGCAGACCACTTAATTGTTTACCTAGAAGCAAGAGATTCAAACTAAACCAATATTTGAAACTATGAAGAGTTCAGAAAGGTTTCTCTTTAAAAGATAACTATTCAAGAATCTATAACTTTTCAATATGCCATCACCAGTAAATTAAGAAGACACAAGTGAAGAAGGTCTTTATTCATAATAGCAACAACAAACATAAGATACCCAGGTGCCCTGAATGAGAAACGAGAATGACAGCAGGTGAGCTCTTTTCAGAATGCTGGCAGGACCTGAACTGCTCTAGTCGCCAGGAAACCACTTACAACAAAAACAGCAGTTTGAACTTGCACAAGGTTTTAAGAGTTCACTGAGGAAAACGTATTGATAAATATGTAGGTATGTGTGTGTCTTTGTGTGACCCACAACTCAATGGCAAAGAAATCTAAATAATCTGACTGAAAAAATGAGCAGAAGATCTGAAGAGACATTCTGCAGAGAAGACATACAAATGGCTAACAGGGCCCTGGCCTGTTGGCTCAGCGGTAGAGCGTCGGCCTAGCGTGCGGAGGACCCAGGTTCGATTCCCGGCCAGGGCACACAGGAGAAGCGCCCATTTGCTTCTCCACCCCTCCACCGCGCTTTCCTCTCTGTCTCTCTCTTCCCCTCCTGCAGCCAAGGCTCCATTGGAGCAAAGATGGCCCGGGCGCTGGGGATGGCTCTGTGGCCTCTGCCTCAGGCACTAGAGTGGCTCTGGTCGCAACATGGCGACGCCCAGGATGGGCAGAGCATCGCCCCCTGGTGGGCAGAGCGTCGCCCCTGGTGGGCGTGCCGGGTGGATCCCGGTCGGGCGCATGCGGGAGTCTAACTGTCTCTCCCTGTTTCCAGCGTCAGAAAAATGAAAAAAAAAAACAAAAAACCAAAACAAAAAAAACAAATGGCTAACAGGTACATGAACAGATGCTCAGCTTCACTAATCCTCAGGGAAATGCAAATCAAAACCACAATGAGTTTTCACCTTCCACCTGCTAGAATGGCTATTACCAGAAAGACAGAAAAGAAAAAGTTTGAGTGAGGGTGGGAAGGAAAAGGAACCTTTATGCACTGTAATGTAAATTGGTGCAGCCACTGTGCAAAAACAGTGTAAAGATTCCTCAAAAAATTAAAAATCAAACTATCATATGATCAGCATTCCCACTTCTGTTTATCCAAAGGAAACAAAAAAACAAAACTTGAAAAAAAATATTTATCCCTATATTTATTTATTTATTGCAGCATTATTATAATAGCCAAGAGGTGGAAGCAATCTGTGTCCTTCAATTGTTGAATGGATAAAGAAAATGCAAAATATATTTATAATGGAATATTATTCAGCCACAAAAAAAAAAAAAAAGAAAAGAAAAGCACACCATTTGCAACAACATGAGTAGACTTTGAGGGCATTACGCTAAGTAAAACAATTCAGACAGGGAAAGACAAATACTGTACAATCTCATTTATATGTGGGATAAAAAACAAAACAAAACAAAATGAGCTCTTAGATAACAGACAACAGATTGGTGGTTGCCAGAGATAAGAAGTAGGGGTGGGAGGTGAAATGCGTGCAGGTGGTCAAAAGGTACAAAGTTCATTCAAAAAATAAGTAAGTCCCAGGGATGGAATGTACACAGCATGAGGACTCTAGTTAGTGATATTAACTAGACTTATTATGGTGAGCATTTGCAATTTTAGAAATATTGAATCATGTTGTACATCTGAAACCAAAATAATATATATTAATTTTATCTAAATAGAAAAAAAAAACATCAAAAGAAGCTCTGAACATTGGGTTACTTTGGAAATAATCCCATACGAGCTAAAGTGATGGTGTGAAAGATCAGGAAGAAATGCAGTTGGAATAGAAAAGAATAGTAAAGAGAAAACTTGTTCCGTAATATGTTAATGGTATCATGGAGCTAGAATAATTCAAATAGTCTTTTTTATAAACTTTTTATTTATTTATTTTTTACTTAGAACTTAAATTAAATGGGGTGACAAATATATTCATACGTAAAAATAAAATTAAGACCAACTGAACAGATAGCAGTAAAAAACATTTTTAAATGGTGAACATTTTAGTATATACTAAAGGAACCACTATACAGAAATAAAAAGAAAGAAAATGATTACTTTAAGGTTAGAGAAAGTTGGCTAATATTTAAGTAAAAAGTAGAGTTTGGAGGAATACCCTGACTTCCTATCATGCATCAAAATAAAAGGTAGACTTGAATGTTGAGAATAATGAAACCACACTAAAGCAAATACAGCTAAAGAGTCATTTGATTTCTTAGTGGAGAAAAGTTTCCAAACATAACACTGTTTCTTAAGAAGAGAGAAAAAGATTGATAGCTTTTTCATAAGAATTTAAAAAGTCTAGAGAGCAAGTCACATTATGAATAAGACTAAAGAAAATAATTATGAAGATAGGCTGCCCATAGTTAAACTTAACTTTTTCAAAAGTTCAAATACATTAATAAATCAGTAAAAATTGGCAGAGGGCACCAACAGAAGACAAAAAACAATTGCCCGTCAAACTATGTGGGGAAAAGGAAGTTTCGTCTCACTTTTAATCAGAGAGATAAAAATTAAGGCAAATAAAATATATTCTGTTCATGAAATTAACAAAATTCAAAATATGGTAATAGTCAGGCCTGACCAGGCAGTGGCGCAGTGGATAGAGCATCGGACTGGGATGCAGAAGGACCCAGGTTCGAGACCCCAAGGTCACCAGCTTGAGTGCGGGCTCATCTGGTTTGAGCAAAGCTCACCAGCTTGGACCCAAGGTCGCTGGCTCGAGCAAGGGGTTACTCAGTCCGCTGAAGGCCCGCAGTCAAGGAACATATGAGAAATCAATCAATGAACAACTAAGGTGTCGCACGCGCACCCGTTCCTGTCTGTCTATCCCTCTCTCTGACTCTCTGTTAAAAAAAATAATAATTAAAAAAATATATATATAATATGGTAATAGTCAGTATCAGCAAGGATCAAATGAGATTGAATTTTTTGGGAGTGCAAATTTGGTATGCCCTTTCCAAACATCAATGCTGTAATCTGTAAAAAGAGTATCAAAAATATTCCCATTCTCATTTAATGATTCCATTTTATCAAGAATGATAACGGAGAAGAAAGTATACCAAAGTATTAACAATGGCTATATTATTGATTGATTGTAATTTTCATTTTGGCCTTTGCTCTTTTATGACTTTCCCAATTTTTCTATAGTAAATATATAGTGCTTTATGATTGAAGTTAAAAAGCTATTTTAAAAATATGTTCCTAGCTTTTTCCTTGATCACATTAACATCTTGAAAATAGTCCCCAAACTAAGGAATGAGTCGCCGAATCTGACTGCATCATTACAAAATGGTTCACAATAGTTGCGTCTTGACAACGGTTCCTTTCCCTTTCGGACTCACCTGATGGTGTGGGCTGGTGGCATCTGTCTGTTGAGCCTGAGACATCCTTTGACATACTTGTTTGGAGGCCTTCCTGGCTGCCGTTTCCACTGGACCAACTGGACTGGAATATGTTGGTATTTTAGAGCTCTTGTATTGGATAGAGAACCTGTGATATAAAGCAGAGTTTTATGAGAGATTGTAATAAGTTTTAATGAGCAAGTATAACAGTGAAGAGAGTCTTAGAAAATGTTAAATCAGATATAACATTTAATATCTAAACAATAGCAATGAAGTAACCCAATTTTTTTCCTCTCTGCTCTTTTCCAAACACTCAGTTGATAGTCAGTTAGCCAATAATAGGAACAAAAATTCCATTCTCCCCTCTTGACAATCTAGAAATGAGAACACAAAGAAATTGAGAGTTGACTGCAGGAGATCCCCAGGTCGTTGTGTCCGGGTCAGACACTAGGGTTCTGAGCGCACCTGTGGGTTTATGTTGTCATATCTGAGAGAACAGAGAGCAGAGCAGAGTAGTTTAAGGTCAGGCGCATTCCATTTTATACCATTCCATTTAGTTTCATTCCTTTTTTCAGAAACTGTTTAAAGACTTACATCTTGAGTCATTGCAGATAAAAAAAAAAAAAAAGATTTTTAAAGAAAGCAGAGAACTCCCTGTACACAGAGACTTCTCATCTAATAAACAGACAAATATACAATCATTTTTGACATAATATGATTCTTTCTACAGAATGCAAGGAGAGTATAGGAAAAGAAGCGATTATTCTAGAGTACATTTAATTATTTGTTTAAGGAGTGAGCATTTTGGGGCTGAAAAACAATGTTACCAGTAACTTCTTTGTCACATATCTTGTGAGTGACACACTACACCTACCCCATCTAAGATCACTTTAATACCTTGCGGGTATTCAAAATCATTTTCCGTACTCATACAAATATTTACGAATGTCAAAATACATGTTGAATTTGTTTTTGAAACAAAAATGGCATTATTCCATATGCATTATTAGGCCTCTTGCCTTTTTTTTCTCTCTTAAGGTCTGATGATGAATGCCCTCTAGTGTAATAAATAGGTGCTAAACTTGGTTCTTAAGTAGATCCATTATGTTCTGTTGTATGTGTGTATCATAGAAGTTCCACCATTTTCTTACTAGGGGACCAGGACGTTGTTTCTGATTTATTATCCTGCCCTACAATGCTACCATATTTATTCTTACTTACTACGTAGAGTTGCTTTTATTCCAATAAGACAGAGATCCAAAAGTGGATTAAGGACCAAAACTTGTGTATATTTTTATGTTGAGTAGATACCACTCTTCCAAAGCCAATTCCTCCACATGTGCAGTCGATTCCATCACTTCATGACTGCTGAGGGCACTGCTCCAACAGTTCTCCTCTCTTGCACCAAATCATCAAGTTTCCTCTCTACAATCTCATTCCCCTTGCTATACTAACGTGCTTTATTTTTTCCATCATAACAAAACATTCTCTTAACTTGAGTCACTCTCCTACCTAGATTATCTCTTTGCATCTGTACAGTAAAAAGTTATGAAAAAAATTGTATGTAGTATCTTCAATTCCTCATCTCCTATTCCTTCTTGACTGCCTCTGATTTTTTCTTCTACTCCCACTGTCATACAATGCTTTTTTTGAGGTCATCAATGACTTCCTTATCGCTAGATCCGAAAGTCAATTCTTCCTTGACCAAACAGCAGCATGTAGCACTGTAGACCATGCCCTCCTCGGTGGAAACTTTTCTTTGCCTGTCTTCCAGGATTCCCCATTTTCTTGGTTTTCCTCCTACTTCACTTTCTCAGTATCCCTTCCTAGTTTTTCTTCTCACCTCTGTAATGTGAAATATCATAGGGATCACTCCTCAATTCTCTCTTCTTCATCTACACTCTCTCTCTGATGATCTAATTTGGTCTCATGGCTTTAAAAGTCACATATGTCAACAACTTCTAAATTTGTATCTCCAATAGACTTTCTCTCAAATTCCAGATATGAATAGCTAACTGCCTACTCAACATCTCCACGTGTATGTTAAGAGACATTTCAATCTAAACATCTCCCCCCTTACTCTACTCTCCTGCTCCACATAAGTCTCCCCCATTTCACAATGTGGCAACTTCACACTTCTACTTTCTATAGCATCGCCATGACCATATCGTTTAGTACAGATCCAAGAATTGACCCAGGGATCTGAGGATAAGAATATAAATTTTATGAATTGATCCAAGTGTACAAAGAAAATTAATTAGTGACAAAGCTGGTATTTTAATTAAGAAGAAAAAGCATAATTGGCTATCTCTCTGAAAAACAGTGAGGAAAATTTATTTACTAAAATAAATTTAAAATGCATTGAAAATTTAAATTCAAATTAAAATAAAAGTATTAGAAAAAAATTTAAGAAAATATTTACATAACGTTGCTTCTGCTTTTGCCCTCTCTAGTCTATTCCCCACATCGCTGTCTTCTCCTGTCTACCTTCACAGGCCTCCTCCGCAGTTCTTTGCACCTGCCAAGCTCACTCCCGCTTGAGCTGCTGTCTCTTCATCCTGCAGGGTGGGCCACTCCCTCAGCTCCTCCAAGTCTGATGAAACATCGGCTCTCACTCAGGTCCGCTATCACCAACCTCCTCAAATTTGCTACCCAAGCTCCCTCTACTCTGCTCTCTTTTACCTGGCTCTCATTTTTTAATTTTACTTTAGTACCATGACTATGTTTTCTTGTGTGGTTCCCCTACTGGAATGAAAGCTGTATTCAGGCAGAGACCGTTTTTCTCTCTCTCTTTTTTTTTTTTTTTTTTTTTTTGCTGATATATCCCAAGTGCCCAGAACTGTGTTCACTAAATAGTTATTGAATAAATAAGTGAATGAGCATTTTTCAGACTGCTTTCTGAAGAGCCTGTGGCCATGTATACATCTACCAAATTTCAAGAACACCTATGTTCTTTCCTATTCACCAGCACTAGGTGTTGTTATTCCTTAATGTTTGCCATTCTGATACATAAAATGATGATCACTCATTGTTTCTTCAGTTTGCATTTTTCTAACCACTAGTGAGGTTGAGCATATGTTTGCGTTTTTAATGACAATTAGGAAATCCTCTTCTTTGGCTGCCTATTTATATATTGGGTGTATTTTCTTCCTCACCCACTCCCTCCTCTTCCTCATTTTCTTCTTTATTACTTCACCCCCTCCTCATTCTCTCTCTCTCTTTCTTTTCTTTGAGGTTTTTTAAAAAAATCAATTTTCAAGGATAACTTGTATAGCATAGGTTGTGCTATTAGTGAAAATATTTTTCTAAGTCTAAGGCTTATCTTTTGATTTTGTTTGTGATATTATTTATCCTAGTAAACTGTTTAAATTCAGATGTTAAATATAGCTGTGTATCTATCACTTCATGATTCCTTGTTTTTCTGTCTTGCTTACGAGGTTCTCTTCCAACCCAAGGTGTCCTAAATTTTTCTAATATTTTTATTTTAATTTCTTTTCATATCTAACCTTCAATTGATTTGGAACTTACTTTAGTATGTGGGGTAAAATAAGGGCAAGTTTTGTTTTCTGTCAGATGAAGAGACAGTTATGCATTCTTTTTTCCATGGGACTTAAATACCATCTTTATCATGTATTAGGGTCCCATTTGTGCTTGGATCAGTTATTAAATTTTGTTTTCTTGTCTTCAGGTCTACATGGCCATTCTTTTCTAAAATCTATACTATTTAATCATAGTGGTTCTACAGTAAGTTTTACTGTCTGTTGAGGAATGCCCTTTCTCATAGCCTTCAATTTCATAATTTTAAATATTCTTGTACATTTATTCTTCCAACATGTCCTCAAAACTATTTTATCCTATTTTAAAAATTGTGATTCTATTTAAAAATATATTTAATTTAAATACAACCAAATGTCATTATTGTTCCTTATGCTCTACACAGTCACCGTGAACAATGAATTAGTGAAAATCGAGCCATTGCTCCTAGGCAAACTATAGAAATAGGCTCTTGGAAGTCTCTGGTCAGAACATTTTCATCAACCAGTCAATACATAACCTTATTTCATGTGTCTTTCTGTTTAAATATGTCTTATTTCATACACAGTGTTGATTTACTAACATTGGACTCGTGGTCAGCAGCTCTATAATTCATGCCTGAATGAAGTTTACCTGACACACACACTTCCTGTAAAGGCAGATCACATCCTTCTTGCACTTAGGAACACTGGACACCAATTCAGCACTATGTTTGGGATCATTTACAATCATGAAATCACCAACAGAAAGCACAAAAGTGTGAAAACATGGTACAGGGTAAACTGTGACAGGAACCTGCATTCACAGTGTCAGAGCCGACGGGGGGTGGGGGGCAGAGTGTCCCAGGTCAGCCTCAGCTGTGCATCAGGCAGCTCTGTGCCTGTCTACAAATGGCCAAGAACGCATTCTGTGAGGAGTGGCTTTTGGGGGGGTTACAAATACATTTTTGTGAGTAGGTAAATTCATAAATATGAAATTTGCATACAATAAGGATCAATTATATAAATTTTTGGAGCATGTACATTCTAAGGCTAGCTAGTGGCTTCTCTTAGGAATTTGTATGTTTCTCTGTTCACGCTTTATTTTCTGTACTCAGTGAGATATTCCAGTTTTCTTTATATGAGTTTTTAAATTTTTTCTGTGTGAAGCTCCTCCTCTTTTTTAATTTAAGTGAGAGGAGTGGAAATAAAGAGACTCCTGCATGTAGTACCCCGATTGGGATCCACCTGCATCCCTGTCTGGAGCTGCTGGTTTGCCATCTAGGGCCATGCTCAAAACTGAGCTATTTTTAGTGCCTGAAGCCGAGGCTCCATGGAGGGAGCCATCCTCAGGGCCTGGGGCCAACATGCTAGAAACAATCAAGCCATGACTGTTAGAGGAGAGGAGAGAGAAGGGGGAGCGGGAGGGATGGAGAAGCAGATACCTGCTTCCCCTGTGTGCCCTGACCAAGAATTGAACCCTGGACATCCACATACCAGGCCGATGCTCTACCACTGAGCCAACTGGCCAAGGCTGTGTGAAGCTTTTTTTTCCAGTTTGTTTTGAAAAATTTTTTTTACAGACATAGTAAATGGAAGTTTTATAAACTTTCTAGCTGACTATTTCTTGTACATTGAGGAGTCATTTAATTTGTGCATATGTATTTTACTTCCCACCTTCAAACCCTATTAATTCTAGAAGTTTTCACTAGAGTTGCTTTCCTGGGGATGCACAATCATATTGGCTGAAAGGCAAGGAGTTGTTTTCTGTTCTTTTTCACTGTTTTGATTTTCTTTTTTATTATGGTTTCAAGAACTTCCAAAAATCTTTAATAATGGTTGTATTTGGTACTTAGCTTTCAATTATGTTTTTGTAAGTGAAAATATTCTCAATGTAACCATTACATGAATAGTAAGGGAATCCATATCAAAAGAAGGAGGGTTATTACCATGAAGAATATTCACTGAATCAATGGATGAACTTAATTATTACCTGTTGGCAAAACCATTATCTCTTAGAAAGTTATCAGTACTAATATGTCAACTTAGATATCAAGGATGTGTTTTTGTGTATTGTCACAATGTAAAATAGTAGTAGTCCACATTCATTTCTTCTCAGTAGCCACTAATCAGCATTTCTGAACTCATTAATATCTAGGATGAAGTAAAAATTACTTCTTAATTTTATTTTGGGGAACAACTCTTGCATTTGGGTGGAGAGATTATAATACATTGACAGTTCAAGACACATTAGCTTTGTATAGTGTCTGCAGTTTCCTTTCTTCCTCTTATCCCTACAAACGCCTCTTTGAGAGCAGGAAGAACAGGTTACCTGCACTACCAGGTGGAGAAACTGAGCCAAAGAAATGTGAAGTGACTTCCCCCGGGCTACACGTACAGGTGGCAGAGCACAAGGTGTCTGCACGTCTGTCCAGGCTCAACCAAGCTCCACCATCTTCTCCCAACACCGGGCAGTTACTCCTCTAACACTCTTTCGTGCTTTATTTTAAAAGAGCTTAAGATCCCCTTATCTACTCACCCATCATCTCTTAATCAGGCATCCACTCATTTTATTATTCAGTCAGCCAGTCAGATTCAGACATTGTTATAGATTCAGGTAATATAACTGAAAACAATAAAAGTTTTTTCCCCCACAAAACTTATATTTTAGCAAAAAAAAAAAAAAAAGGAGAGTTAACATACATAGGGTGTCAGATACTGATGAAGTGCTTTATAAAATAGTAATAAGGCGGCCCTGCCGGTGGGCTTAGCGGTAGAGCATCGGCCTGGCGTGCGGGGGACCCGGGTTCGATTCCCGGCCAGGGCACATAGGAGAAGCGCCCATTTGCTTCTCCACACCCCCCCCCCCCTTCCTCTCTGTCTCTCTCTTCCCCTCCTGCAGCCAAGGCTCCATTGGAGCAAAGATGGCCCGGGCGCTGGGGATGGCTCCTTGGCCTCTGCCCCAGGCGCTAGGGTGGCTCTGGTAGCAACAGAGCGACGCCCCGGAGGGGCAGAGCATCGCCCCCTGGTGGGCGTGCCGGGTGGATCCCGGTCGGGCGCATGCAGGAGTCTGTCTGACTGTCTCTCCCTGTTTCCAGCTTCAGAAAAATACAAAAAAAAAAAAAAAAAAAATAGTAATAAGGCAAAGGAGGAAGACTGGAATTGCCAGGGTGGGGGCGGGGCTGAGAGGCGAAGTGGGCGGTCAGGAGAGGCCTTAGGGATGAGATGAGTTTAAACAAAGATCTTTTGTGGGCTTTTAGGAAGTGAGGAGTCCAGCCATTCATGGAGGTATCCAGGGGACCAGTTCTTTAAAGTAAAGGTTTTAGTCTTGTGAGAAGAGGGGAGGGATCAGGACTGGAGCAGAGAAAATGTAGGTGAGGGCTGGGGCACAGAGGTGACATAGAGAGGTTATCAGGTGACAGATAGGCAGGAGCTTTCTAAGTTATGCTGCAAAGCTTCGTTTTTAGCTTAAAAAAAGAGGGATTTAAGGCAGGGAAGTTTGGAGAAGATGAGCATGTGAGAAACGAAATCATATTTGTGGTTTTAAAAAGCCGAGTCAGGCTTTGGTGGTCAAAAGAAATTAAAATAAGAATATGGGTCTTTGTGTTCTAACTATGGGAATGTAGGAATTTAAACAAGATATCAAGTATCCAAGAAATCCGACGGCTCAGTGACATATTTTATTGTTACTCTGTTAGGGAAAGGTGAAACAAATGGATTGAAGAAGACAGATAAATTAGAACCTTTGCTTTTATATTCAAATTCAAATTCTTTGTGCTCTATTAAAGATATACATCCTAATGATACACAAATGTCATGAGGCTACATTGATAAGAACCTGCTAGCAAATGTGACACAGGAACAATGAAGGCCATCTAATTGCAAAGTCAACATATGCCTCTTCATCTAAAAAGCTACAAATACATATTTAAGTTATACCAAATTGTCAAATGATAAAATAACCACAGAAATGAGCCTTAAATTGAGATAGAAATACACTGGTGGCTGTCTGAGAAAAGATAAGAGAGTTAAAAAAGAAATTTAGAAGTTAATATCAATTTAAACTGATTTTTAAAAAACATTCCCAGTAAATAAAATGGGAGTGAATAAATAAAGTAAATAAAAAATTCTGGTTTTTTTAATCCCAAAAGTTTAATGATCATAACCTGTAGGAAACATGATCTTTTCCCTTTCCCTTCTGAAATTTTAAATTACAAAGAAGGAGTTATTCCAAAAGTTAAGATCATGAAGACTTTTTAAACGTCATCTGCAGGCTGGCGATGAGGTCTGTGACGGGGGGCTCGTGTCCCGCTGGTGGTGCGGCTGCTTTGGGATAGCCCCAGGGAGCACTATTGGCATTCTGAATTTTGAGGATTAACAAAATTCACAACTTTTGTCCTAAGATTTCACTTGAGTGAATTTATTTTAATAAAGTGTTAAAAATATGAAAAGATACATGTATGTGTTTTTTTGTTGTTGTTTTTTACAGAGACAGAGAGAGAGAGAGTCAGAGACAGACAGAAACGAAGAGAGATGAGAAGCATCAATCATCAGTTTTTCGTTGTGACACCTTAGTTGTTCATTGATTGCTTTCTCATATGTGTCTTGACCTCAGGCCTTCAGCAGACCGAGTAACCCCTTGCTCGAGCCAGCAAGCTTGAGTCCAAGCTGGTGAGCTTTGCTCAAACCAGATGAGCCCGCGCTCAAGCTGGCGACCTCAGGGTCTTGAACCTGGGTCCTCCACATCCCAGTCTGATGCTCTATCCACTGTGCCACCACATGGTCAGGCTGTAGGGATGTTGATAACAAAATTTAGGGGGACAAAATGTGAAACTAAGTAAAATTGTCAATAATAGAAGGGATTGCTTTGGAATTGCGGCACTTCCTTATAAGAGCAAGAGTGAAGCCATAAAAAATGACGTTTTGGAAACTGGTGACATGAGACATGCTCTTCATCTAATGTAAGTGTGAAGAAGAATAAAAAATTGTGTCTATAGCATAATCCCTGCTTTGGAATATTAAAATGTGAACAGCATTCATCAGCGAGTGACGGAACACTAACTGTCTTTTCCTTTTTTTTTAAAAAAAAGCATTAGTTTCAAATTAACCTTTCAAAAGCAAACCAACAAAAAAAAACAAGGTATATAAACAAAGTTTTTCAAATACTCTAATATTAAAAATCTTCTGTGTCTGGTGCCCTTAGTGGGAATAACTAAATATTTAGATAGGCCACCTGAAGGTATTTTTACTTCTTACTCTACTTTAAAATTAAAGATCGTTGCTAGAAAGAAAAAGCACCTTAGTCCCCCCCCCCCCCCCCCCCCCCGCCTTCTGTAAGATCCCTTCTGCAGGATCACCAGCATTGTGCAAGCTGCTGCTCTGTCCCCAGGTTCTGGGCTGCCACCCTGCGGGACTGTCACTCGTGGACACTCACCTGGCTGGTGCGTGGTCGGTCATGTCCTTTGGAGTCACCAGATCCAGCAGCCACGGGCTCCTCGTGGCCTCTCTCCTCCTACAGGCCCCTTGGAGCAGGTTGTCCTTGAGGGTCGTGAGGAGGAGTTTTGTATTCTCCCTTGCGGACATCTGCTGGAATGGCCAACATAGCAAAGGGCATCAGATCGGTCTCAACACGGTCCTCTTTCCTTACTTGGGTAGACTGGCTGCCATGAAAATGTCCAGAAATACTTCACTTACATTTTTGCCCTCAGAAAAATCATTTTACTTTCTTACTACCTGCATTTTGTCACATTCCCTCTGTCTACACGTACACATAGCATACGTTTCCAAATTAAATACCTCTAAACTTCCATAATAATTTTTCTTTTTTAGAACAACCCAATAATGTGGAATTTTAAAAGTGGGAGGGGTGGTGTGGGAGGGCTAAATCCGTGGTTATCATTTCAGCTGTGGATTCCTTTAAGAATTGGGTGGTCACCTGTGGTGTTATCTCCAGAGAAATGGTCATACATTTAACTCTGTGTAAAATTTCAGTGGATGTCCAGACCACCTAAAGTCCACCCATCAACCCCATATTAAGAATCTCTGCCATCCTGGCTGGATAGCTCTGTTGGGAGCATTGTCCCAAAGTGCAAAGGTTGTGCTCCGGTCAGGGTACATATGAGAACATATGAATGTTCCTGTCTTTCTCTCCCTTCCTCTTTTTTTAAAATCAATAATTAAAAAAAAAAAGAAAAGAAAAAGGAAAAAACCTCTGCCAAAAACAAAAACAGGCCCTGGCTGGTTGGCTCAGTGGTAGAGCATCGGCCTGGCGTGCAGAAGTCCCGGGTTCGATTCCCAGCCAGGGCACACAGGAGAAGCGCCCATCTGCTTCTCCACCCCTCCCCTCCTCCTTCCTCTCTGTCTCTCTCTTCCCCTCCTGCAGCTGAGGCTCCATTGGAACAAAGATGGCCCCGGGCGCTGGGGATGGCTCCTTGGCCTCTGCCCCAGGCGCTAGAGTGGCTCTGGTCACGGCAGAGCGGCGCCCTGGAGGGGCAGAGCATCACCCCCTGGTGGGCAGAGCTTCGCCCCTGGTGGGCATGCCGGGTGGATCCCGGTCGGGCGCATGCGGGAGTCTGTCTAACTGTCTCTCCCTGTTTCCAGCTTCAGGAAAAAAAAAGAAAACAAAAACAAAAACAAAAACAAAAACCAGAGAAGGAATGCAATAAGGTATTAAAATTTTTCAGCACTTGAAATCTAAAGTGTAATAAACAATATGGCCACATGGTGTCAGTCTAATACCGATGAACTATATCCCCGTCAGCCTTCTAAAAAACGGGAAGATCACAGGCTAAGGAACCTGAGGATTTGGGTTAATAAAGTTTAGTAAAGCAGTGCCCACTGGGAATTATTTGGCAAGATCCAGGCACTTGACTTTTTTTGGACTATTCTTGTTAAAGGGGAGAACGAGAGAAAACTGTCCTCCAAAAAGCGAGCTAATCAAGATACTTCATTCACTATTGTGGTAGTTGAGGATGATGTCATCTGGAGGGAGAGACCGATTCATAGAAACTTTGTTGAGAAAGAAGTGTTCTTTCTGGAAAAACTTAAGTACTCTTTGTTTAAAATTTACTATCCCATTTCTCTTCTTAGAAAGATCTGGATGCTCTTGCTGAGAAGTCTTAGTTTTAAACTCTTCAATTCAAAACTGAGATAGTTATCTTTCTCTTCCATTTTCCCTAGAGAAAAAATAGTGAACATTCAGGGCCCAGGAGAAGACAAGTTAAGAAATAAGACTCCCCAAATGTCCTAGCAACTAGAAGCCTGGTTGTATCACCTTAACTAACCAGAGCCTTTCCTCTTCAATTCTCCCCTATTCTCAAGGCCTCCCCCCTTACACCTCAGACATTTTCTAGTCTGAGATCAATGGCTTCAGACTGGACTCTAGTTGGCCTTTTCTTAGCCCCAAAAAGTTTTATTGAAATTTACAATGTAAAGAACGCATATTTATGTGGAGACTTAAGGTTCACTTTGCCACTTCCTTCCTCTTCCATCTTCCTGGTGACTAAAAGGAGCAGAGTTTGTGGTCTTACTGGAGGGGGAAGCTCTGACACCACTTTGGCTTGTCCGGACACAGTTCACAAGGAGCTTTATACAGGAGGGGAGACGCTACCTGGACACGGTGCTCAATCACAGGATGGGACTGCTGGTGGGACCGGCTGTGCAGGCCAGACGAGAAACACAGCTGGCAGATGTCAAAGTCGAGACACTTCAGACAGCGGTATCTGCCAATTAAAATGGAAGTCTGACATCACCGCTGGTAGGAGAATGAAGAAAATCATATTCAGGGAGAAAAATGAGCAGAAGCACACAGGAGATGTCTGATCCGTCAAGTGATTATGAAGTTTCTCCCAAATTTTGCAGATCTAGGTGGTAAATGACTCTGATGTGTTTGTTTAATCAAAGAAATCTTTTAATAGCATTTTTATAAATATGGCATTATATTCACATAGTTTTATCCAACAAACTATATTATAAAAGTCTCATTTATTCCCCCCCCCTCCAATACCTCTGTATGCAGGGTATTGTGTGCTACCGTCCTCAGGACAGACCCTTAAGGTACAGCCACATTTTATGTCACTGTACAATGCATTCAAATATTTTGATTTTAGTTGCCAACTAAAAAACACACACACAAAAAAAAACCTGAGACATTTTAATAAAGTTTGACTTCTCTCTTTTCTTAATACTTTGCAAGTTATTATGATATTGGACCTGTGTTCTTGCATAGTGCTAGAGGAAATAAAACCATAGATAAATAATTGAAGATAAACTTTTTCTAGAAGTCTGTAAAAATGAAAAAAAAATGTAGAGGACAGGGAGTTCCTTTTCAGCCAAAGTGACCACCACACCCAAGTTTCTTAACAGGCCAACAAGGCTTCCTTTAATGAACAGTAACAATCTTACATGTCCTGTGGTCTGGAGGAGAGAAAAGAATCCTGAGACCCTCTGGTAAGGAAAGGTGCCTCATAACACTCAGGGCAAATATTATGATATCAGGGTGGGGGGCTGGTGAGACCTCATAGGCACGAATTAGTAACTTTTAAGGATATTGGAGTGAGATCATATTGCTGCCTGTTAAAGATCAAAGATATTCGCCCCCCCCCCCAATATTTTAATTCTCTTCTCCAACTGCAGTGAATATGGCATAAAGCTCCGTCTTCAACAGCAACAGTCGGTGAGGGACAAGCGGCAGCCACTCCGCTCAGCTGGAGATGCCATCTTCCGCCCGCCACGGTCCCTCCCCTCACTTCTGCTACTGGCCTTGCCCCTGTAAGCATTTGAGTTTTCAGTCCTGTCTGAAAACTCACACAATTAAGAGAAATATGACAAAATCCCTAGACTCTTCAAATTTCCTGTCTTGTCACAGAGATGATACGGAAGCTTGAGGTTCTGGCTAGGGGAGTGAGGTAACATGTGATTATGTGAGGTTACATGGGAGACATGGAAAGTGTCACAGGGAGAGAGAGGGGATGCTGCTGTATGGTCTGACAAGTCTTCCCAGGAAAAGTGAGACTTGCTGTGCAGCAAATGCTGGGCTGGAGTGAAGAAGAGTCTGGAGTTAGTCAAACCTATCAGACCTGCTGAGCACTCTGAAGAACAGAGGGATACAAACTTGGAATGCCCCTGCGGCCACATGGCGGAAGGTCCTGAAAGTCTGAGTCAAACCCCAAAGTCCTCTGGAGGCAGAGCAGGAGATTGTAAGTGCCATGACACACACCCTCGCTGTTCTTGTTCACTGTGGTACCCTGACACCTCGTCCCGTGGGAAGGTATTAATAGTGTTGAATGGCTATAATAGTAGGTAACATTTTTGAGCACTTCTGATATAGTTAGTCCCCAGGGAAGTTCTTTAAGGTAAGGCATTATTATCATTCTAACTTGACAGATGAAGAAACGGAAGCAGAGAGTTCAAGCAACTTGGCCAGTTCCACAACCACTTGGCAAGTTGTATTAATAGAAGCTGGTTCTGAGCCTAGGGATACCAGCTGACTGGAGAGCCAGCTATTTTAACCACTATCATAGACCCCCAAGGCAGGAGGCTTGCGTCTGAATCCACAGACCACCAGTACTACTGACCTTGAAGTGGAAATGGAAGCTTACTCTTTTGGGGGATACCTGGTCCATGGACGGTTTTCAAAGAACTTTAGTAGTTGAATGACAGTTTCTTCGCCAGGACAATGGGACTGGTAAACTCTGCCCACTCAGCTTTGCAAAGTGGTTACAGGGCTTTGAAAATTAGTCAACATGCATCACTGGGAAGACATTCACTTTTTACATGAAATGTATAATATTTTTGTAAGGATGACTTGCTAAGCCACCTGGCCTGGCTGCTTTATCTAGCGTTACACATGGTTGCAGTTGACTCATTTTGGGCAACCTTGTTGACCCTAACCTTGCATTATTCCTCTGCCCTGAAATTACAGCAGGTTTATGGGAAAGAGTGCAGTGTGGTTAATGAGACTGGTCTGTTGTTGATGCTTTTACCAAGTCCCCCGCCCCCCATCTCATCTTAACTCTTAAATAGCCATTTCAGAGCATACATATGACCCATTCTGCTAAAATTTAACACTTGGCTTAGGGACAATATTTAGTCGGTGTCCTTTCTCTTTGGCCTGACTAGGCAGTAGCACAGTGGATAGAGTGTCAGCTTGGAACTCTGAGGACCCAGGTTTTGAAACCCCAAGGTCACTGGCTTGAGCGTGGGATCATAAACATGACTCCACGGTCACTGACTTAGGCTCAAGGTCACTGGCTTGAGCAAGGGGTCATTGGCTCAGCTGGAGCCTCAGGCACATATGAGAAAGAAATCAGTGAACAACCAAGGTGCCGCAACTATTAGTTGATGCTTTTCATTTCCGTCTGTCCTTATCTCTCTCTCTCTCTCAAATAAATAAATAAGTAAAAATAAAAGTCACCTCTTCGCCCTCTTTCTGCTACCTCCAGACCTAGCCCGCTGCTCTAAAATGGCTTTATTAAGCTTCACTAAAATGAAAAACCTTGAGGCTATTGCTAGAGGTCCCGAGAGCCAAGAACACAGGCTTACGGTCAGGATTGTAATAGAGTCAAGCAATTTCTAATAGATCCAGAGGGTTACAGCTAAAAGAGGCCTGCGACATTATTCAACCCACCCCTCCTACTTTACTTACAAAGGAACTGAGGCCCACAGAGGGGACAGGCCTTGCCTAATCCCCCGGCTGTCTCGTGTATGAGACTGGTATGTGGCCTTGGGTGTCTAGGAGGAAAGATGGTTCAGAGGGAGGCACTTCTAGGAGGAAGCTTAACCTCCTTCTGAACAGACAGGGACACAATCTAAAACTTAAAGTGTGGCACCGTGTGTCCCCTGCCTCTGTCATTATTTGAGTGACCTGAGCAAGTCATTCAAACTCTCTGCGGCTTTTTTATAGAATAGGAATAACAAACATCTGATATATGTTACATAATTTTGAAAAAAATATTTCAGTGTAAAAGCTGCATTTTATATAATTTCAAAGTGAGTTCTGTACCTAGCTCATGTGGGACACATAGTTGCTGCTTAATTAATACTTGTTTATTGGTTACAGGATTATAATATACATGTAACATGGTAAATCATATTCATGTCCCTCCACTGTCCAATATTAAAAAGGCTTATTTTTCATTGTACTGTGGAGATTTCTTTGGTGTGGCTTGCTTGGTTTTCAACAGTCTTCTTCATTTATATGTTTTATTGGATAAAGTTCACTTATTTGCAAAGAGTTTTTCATAAGTGAAGTCTTACTGTGTCTTCAGAATTCTTTTCAAACCTAATTTATTTTTTTCAGCAAAATTAAAACCTGACTTCCAGTTTTTTAGTGGGCTCAGCAGACCCATTTTATATCTGCGGAGAGTATGTTTAAAGTCTGGGGCTAAAGGCTGGACACACAGAGGAGACGAGAAACTGATTGAGCCAGGCCCTGACTCCTGAGGCCCCCGCCCTCTGACCGCCCCTCCTTGGACTTGTTCTAGCTATGTAGGGTCCAGAACAAGTTCTACTGCGCCAGCCTGCAATACAGATTTATTTCAGTTGAAAATAATTTAAGTTCAAGAAGAGGTTTTTTTCTCCCCTTCCCCTTACCTCCCTAAAGGATGTCAGATAGAAAACCCTGCTTCGGGAAGGGATCCCCACATCGTCACCTGAGCGCATACGAATTACGTGTGGCAGACAGGGAGGACCCAGGAGTCTGTCAGATAGAAAACCTGCTTCGGGAAGGGGTCCCCGCATCGTCACCTGAGCACATACGGATTAAGTGTGGCAGACAGGGAGGACCCAGGAAGTCTGCTTGTCAGATTGTCCTGTGTGTCCCCTTGTTTCTGGGTGGCCAAGCATTTGTTTTCCACATGTTTGCTCTTTCTCCTCTGCCTGCGAATTTCCCACTTTCCCCCGGAGATCTCGGACCCCTGACCCCCTCTCCTGGGTCCAGAATGGCATATAAGCCTCAGCTGCCCAACGTGTCTTTGGGTTTCATATCCTTACAAAACCTCCATCTGTTCATATGTAGTCAATTTGGTCATTTTCTCTTGTTAAACTGTCTCACATTGATTTGATTATTAGTCCAGCCGGAAGAATGTAGAAGAGGAGAAGGAAAATCATCTTCCTGCTCCCATGGCTACCTGATGTCCCAGCGCCTCAGCCCGTCCTTGTCTCCAGCCCCTACACTGGTATTCACTCACCGTGAGAATGGCGTCCCCGTGCCTGGCTTACACCTGTTGCTTTCTTTCTCTCCTCCTCTAATCTTCAATAACAACTCCAATTTCACTTCGTTATTGTTTTGTGGGAAACCTACAACATCTGTTTCTTAAGATGAAATTTTGGGGGTCTTAAAGATCTAACCCTCTGAGCCTTAAACCTAGCTTTCAAATATGCCCTTTCTTCTAGGCAGAGAGAATTGGAGTGAGCGGCTCCCACAAAACCTGATCATTCCTGTGGGTCCAAGGAGTAGTCTCAGTTTCCTGCACAGGGGGGCAGCATTGCGCCATGACTGCAAAGCAGGGATCGTGAATTCAGACTGCCAGCTCCTGCCACTTGCTAACCACGTGAACCTGAGCAAGTTATTTAGTGTCTCTGCAAATCAGGGATTGTAATACCCTCTTTTATAGGGAGTTATAACAAGCTATAAGTAAAATAATTCATGTGAAGCACACAACCTAATAGTTATTTAACACTTACTAAAGGCAAAGTATTATTATTGTTTATGTTATGGATGGCTCCAAAGTATTTAAAAGGGTTTTTTTTTCTTTGTAACTAAAGATAAATTTTTTTCCCTTAGAGGAATAAAAATGTCTACTGCTTAAACTATTTGTCAGAGGAAGAATTCAATATTCCACTAATTATAGAAGATAAAATGCTTATTATCAACCAGGGTCTCTCACATAGGAAATTATTGCCCTCCCCCCCGCAAAAAAAATAAACTGAGCTTCAGCTGTGTAAGAAGGACCACAAAAAGAACCCAGCAAGACACAGTTGAGAGTGACTGTCGGTGTAATACTGATGAGTGACTCTACCTCAGTCCCGTGATTGGGAAGTTCCTGCATATTCTGCACCGAACGGGGTGAGCGACCGTTTCGGTGGCTGACAGTCGGTGGCAGGTCGGGAGCCACAGGAGGATGGGAGGCTCAGTCTGCAGCCAGGACAGGAATTTCTCTTCTTTGATCGCTGGGCCCAACACCTGAAAAACAAGGGCACCCTTCCATGTGTTCTAGACACAACTCTGATCTCTAGTATAGACGAAAAACATATTTTCTTCTTCTTTTCTGGCCCTGTTTCTGTGAGCTCTGCTGAAAAAGCTCAGTGCATGAAGTCAGAGGCAAGCCTACCCCCTCAGTTAGGTTGTCTGCGATGCTGTGTGGAGTAAATATTTCTGAACTTGAAATTGGTCCGCAAACGTGAATGCCCCCATCTCCCAGGGACGTTTGCACGGTACTCACCCCTTGGAAGCAGCTGCGCGTAGCACTTTCCACAGAGCACAGAGCACGACTCTCACCTACGACAGCAGGGATCTGCAAGAGGCCAGACACCCCAGGTAGGCTGTTAGAAAATGCAGAACTACGTGGACGTGGACCTCGGCATGCCTGGCTAGGAGGGCTTACAGCCACGGAGTCACCAGCACTGGGAGTTCGAGACTGGACGAGCTGTCCCAATCCAAGCAAACAAGAAATGCATAGGTTTTGTGCAATGATGAGGCAAATTCATGAAGAAGTGGGAAGAAGAGAAGCTGAGAGAAGGGAAGACGGTAAGAAGAAAGTCTGGCAATTGGGCAATACAGGGATGCCCACTGTTTTCTTATAATCTCAATTAAATTATTCTAACCCTTTTTTTGCCGTCATTTACCTCTGAATTATATACATACAAAGATACCGTATTAAAGTTCAGAGTAGTTTCAAGAAAAACCTTTTCAAACACTTTCATCTCATCTCATGTTAACAAATGCCCGTTTCTGAGGTGGGGCAGGAATCACTGCCCTTGTGTAAAGCAAAAGGTGGTTGAAATATGATATTTTGTTCCAGGTTAAACAAAGCGAGTTATAGCTACAGAGCTACAGAGGACTCCTTACTCTACCCGGGGCTCTCACAAAGCTCTGTCACTCCAACAGCAGGTTTATTCCAGTGCTCGGTCTGCACTCGCTCCAGCTTTCCATCACATTCACCGTAAGGAGTTTAGCTCAAGGGATTAAGAACGTCTTGTGACTGCCAAGGTGGCCAGGGACTTGGATCTGACATTACCTATATGCACATCTATGTTTACCTGTCACCTCCATTTATGCCCGTTCGGTCGCGGGTCCTGATTTCGCATCTGATGTCTTCTCTAGCACAGGCTGTCAGCAGGCACTGCCTGCAAACTCAGAAGTGATTTCAAAGACCCCCCTGCTGAGTCCATCAACTCGAATAAACATTCTTCTAATCAGGAAAGTGGCACTTAGAACCACTTTGCTGACAATTAGCCAGGCAGAAGTCAACAAACATTTGCCTAATAGTGACAAGATGGCTTGTACTTTAAATGGATAATAACCCCATCGCCAGTGGAACAGAAGGAACTACTCCCTGCGTTATTTGGTCTTTGTCTGAAAAAATAACTCGTTACCCATACTGTGGCCTGTGAATGCTGGTGAATTAACTGGGCCGCTTATTTAGACCTTGTCCTTGAGCCCTAGGAAAGGGGTTTAACCTAATTTGTGAAATAAGGGAAGTGTATCAGATGGGATTGACCTGCAACTCTGGGATTATGACACCAGTCAAATGAAAATTCACTTCTGTAGTGGGTTTTAACCTGCATTTTGGGCTTTAAGCGTGTTCATAAAGATTTTTTTTTTTTTGGTGGGGATTAATTACCCATTTGACTAATTTCTTGCAGGTGTTCTCTGGAAGAGTTAAACATGACTGGATGACACGCCGGGTGCAGGCAGAACGCCACTTGAAATGATAATTAGAATTCTTGGGGAGGGGTTTGAATCACAGAGCAAGACTTGGAATTTTATATGGACCATCTCTGAGTTCTTAATGGAAGTCAATGGGATGATAATTTGCTATGCAAATCTCCGCCTCTCCAACAGTCTTCTCAGGGGCATAATAATGTGCTGGGGGCAGACAGAGCTCTGCGGGAGCTGCCATTTCAGCAGCTCACGGACCTCAGCTGAGACTGAAACAAGGGCAGATTTTTAGGGCCTGTTGGGTGGGGTGTTAGCCTGAGGCCCGCTGTCAGGAAGCGAGCACAAGAATTCTACAGGGGAAGGAAAATGCCCGTCAGTCCACCCATCTCTTTTCATCACATCCACCTACACAGGCCAGTCTTGGGAGTCTCACTGTGTAAGTGAACAGACAGATTGTCTCACTCTCTCTGGCTCCCCACCAGCTTGAGTCCTGAGAGAGAGACGGGGATTGTTGAAGCAGTGCCTCTGCTCTGGGTGCTCCTGGGGGCAGCAGAACACTGGCCGTGAGAGTCATGTGCTGCTATGACCACCAGAACAGCTCAGAAATAACTACACCTGATGTCTTAACCTTTGTAATGTACAAAATATCGTTACTCTTTTTAAGAGATATAAATATATGAAACATTGCTTGGAATTTCCAGAATAGTTAAATGTTTGTTATTATGATCAATACGAACATAAAATATTAAGAGCAAAGCAAAGCAAAGGTAATTTTGGATAGGTTTTTCCAAATCATATTCTCTGTCCTGGAGTTCCAATAACCTTTCTCCACACACACTCCCCTCCCCAATCATGACTAGCCCCGGTTTAGAATTCCCGGTCCTAAAAGATACCAGAATATGTCATCCCAAAGGATGCTTCTTTAAATTATTTAAATTAAAGGCCATTGAGAAAAAGTAGATACAGGAAACATTCTAAAAATAAGGTACAAGTTTTCCTTTTGTAAAGAAAATGTACATTTATAAAGAAACTTTCCCATGCCAAAGGTGTCTCCCCCTCTCTATCAGGAAGAAAAGAACTCTTCAAAATGCTTATTAATGTAGAAGGAGCAGACTTAAACCTGAATAACAAACCTTACTAAACAACCCTTATTCACCATACCTTTTCTGGCCACCTTCTCACAACTTGCCTCCCACACTCAGAAGCTCAGAACCTCTTTTCTTTTGTTTAGCTTAAGGTGGAATGAAAGCCTGAGTTCTAACCACCTCTTTGAGTTACTCATCACTGGGTACTCCCATGTGATGAATCATGCACATATTAACAAACTTATTTGTTTTTTTTTTCTTGTTAGTCTGTCTTTTGTCAGTCTAATTTATAGGGTTTCATCCAGAGGAAACAAGGATGGATAGAGGAAAAGATTATTTTTCCCTCCCCTACAGCCTAGACCCAAGAGAAAAATGTCAGAAAGTTAGTATGGCTTTACCTGTGCAGAAAACAGTGTGGGGATTTTACAAGCGCTGGACAAAGAATTGAGATATTTTCTAAATGAGTAAGAGGTTTAGTGGGATGATGTGTGTTGAAGGCCTTAGTATGATACCAGGCACTTTTCAAACCATGGTAGAAATAAACATGGATGAGATATAATCCTTGCTTATAAGAAGCAGTCTAGTGGGGAAAGCATATGTGTAGGTAATAATTACAATAGAAATTTGACAAGTACTACAACAAAGTTATACCCAGGGAATTAAAGAAACTTTTAGTGAAGAGATGACTAATATTTAGTGATCTTGAAAGACAAACTATTTGTCAAATGAAAGAATAAACAGTGGTTTTGCAGAGAGTTGGAACTGTGTAAGTCAAGACATGGAGAACTTGGTGCATGGTGGCGCAGTGAGGATTTAGAAATGCAGGAGTGAAAAGGGTGTAAAGAATGTTAGGAAAAATCAAACACTCTGCAGTAAGCCAAAGAAACCACCAGTTATCTTTTTAGTGGGGATTATCTGAACCTCTAGAGATATGTAGACAGTGTATCTGTGGATATAAAGGGGGAAAATGAAAAGTACTTTTCTTGATTCATTATCTTTGGCTAGACTATTTTACAATTCTTTAAAGATTAGAGTTACCTTGTAGAAAACTGATCTAAATGCAAATAACTGTTATCTATAGACATGCAAATAAATTCTGTCCTGGATAAAGAACAACCCTCCCCCTTTCCCTCAAAGCTAGTCTTATATCGACTTCAAATTCATTTTAATATTTCTAATCTCTCAGTGTGTCTGTTTTTTTGGTTATTTCTTCTAACTAGCTGTAACACTTTACCAGTGTTAAAGTTTAACTTAATTAATAAGTTAAATAAACATTTGGACACATGTTCATTTTATATTCATATGAGAATCATGACTTTACTTCTTTTTGAAAAGAAAAGGATTGATTCAATTTATGAAAGCTTTGCTTGTGATGCTGAGTTTAGGGTTTGTTTGTTTTTTTATAGACATCAATGGCCATTGAAGAATTTGAAGCATGAGGGTGACATGTGTTTTGGAAGTCACTGGCTGTAGCATGGAGGTAGAGTTGGAGAGAGGAGACTGAGGTAGAGCTGAGGAAACCAGTTAGAAAGTGATTGCAATAGATCAGGCCTATACAGTGCTCAGAGAACAGTGGCTATTAAGTGGAGGAGTTGCATGCGGAATCATATTAAGGTAGAATTGATACTGCAAAAATCAGACTTTTTATTAACAAATGTGGCTAATAACTGGGACAAATATAGAATTCTTAAGCAGTGGAGATTTACCTGCTGTAGATCTGTTAGTAAATTTCTCAAAACCCTCCGAGTCATGCGCGCCCCAGAATCATAACCTCCTCTCTTATTTTCTGCATAGAGCTGAAAAAGAGCTAGACACAAAGGGGGAAAAGAAATCTTTAAATTAAATTATTGCAATGTATCTTTGAAGTGTATATGCTTTAAATTCTAGACAGTGTATCTGTGGATATAAAGGGGGAAAACGAAAAGTTCTTTTCTTGATTCTTTGCTATTTTGAAGGCTTTTCCAACTAGATCCTTTGATAACTACTGAAAACCTCTTTCACATTTCAACCCCTTGATGATTTCACATCGATGATGAAGGCCAAGAGATAAATAGCAATGTAAGGAGAGTCTCAGCCTTTAGAGTAATAATAAGCAGTGTTGTCTGAATAACCTCTACAGAAGTTAACCAAGTTATAAAAAGTAGAAAACATAGATCAACATCCGGAAAACCTCCAGGTTGCACTGAGTCTCTGGTGAACAAGAGTCACGTGGCCGGGATATAGGACTGAGAGAAGATAATGTGTGGGCCATTCGGAGGCCATTGCATTTCAGACACTCAAACTCCCGCGTAGCTTACCTCTGTATTTTGTGAGAGGGCTGTCCCCCGAGAGGGCAATCAGGGCAGCGGCGGCAGGTGCCAGCTTGAGAAAACCCGTTCCTGTGCTGCGTGGCGACAAACACAGGGGCAAGGATGGGAAAGGCAGGCCGACACATGGTGAAGTGGTTCATAAAAAACACAGCCATTAATAAATTTTCTGACCCAGTGTTATCAGTTCAAGCTTTTCATAGTCTGTTTTCCTTTATCTAGAATTTGACCAGACTAATAATTGAATTATAATATTTATCATCTATTTTTGTGTTCAGCTAATATTTATTGGGTGCCTCCTCTTTGCCAAGCATGGTGTTAGGCTCTGGGGATAGAGAGGTCCACCCTGTCTTCACAGAGCAGGGAGTCTTACTTCCTTTGGACTCACGTGTCTGGAGACCAAGTATCATAGACAAGGACCAAAAGGGAGGTGTAAAAGGAGCAAACATTTATATATTAAAAAATCCACCAGTTCACAGGCCCTCACTTGGAGCCTAATCATCCTTTGGCCACTGGCTATGCAAGTTTCACACCTATGAAACAATGCATTAAAAGCCAAGAGGATTAGTGCTTGTTAGGGGCAGGCACTGATATCAGAAATGACTGTCAAAAGCTTAATGTTTAGGGAGGCTGCAATCATGAAAAAATAACTTGTGAACAAGGTATAGGTTATTTGTGCAATTAAAGTAAATAAATAATAAACTAGAAAAGGAAACACCATAGAAATTTGCCAGATGGTTAACTCTGGGAGGCAGGCTTTGGGGTGATATTTCTTCTTCTTTATTCCTTTCTGCATTCTCCAAGTATATTATAGCCACTATGAATTTTTATTTATTAAAAAATTTATTAATTGATTTTAGAGAGAGAGAAACATCAGCCTGTTCCTGTATGTACCCTGAAGAAAGCGAGCCACAATCTTTGCATATTGGGAAGATGCTCTAACCATCCAACCTATCCAGCCAGGGTTCACTATGAATTTTTAAGAGTCCATTCTAAAGGATGAGGCTTGCTGGGTCAAAACCACATTAAATAAACAGAATGAAATGAGACAGAAGAACAAGAAGGCCCAGAGCCAGCAAGATGCACAGAGAAACATGTGCACACACATACACGCACATGCACACGTACACGCACACATTACTAACTCCAGGGCATGCATTAACCAAGCCTTTGACATGATCTAAACTGGTCTATAGGTGCAATGAACTGAATGTTTATGTCCCCCAAATTCATATGCTGGAATCCCAACCCTCCATGTGATGTTATTTGGAGGTGGGACGTAGGGAGATGATTGGATCACAAGGACAGCCCTTAGTGGTTGGATTAGTGCCCTCATAAAAAACGCCCTTGCCCTTTTTGCCATGTGAGGACACGGGGACTATATGGTCCTCTGTGAGCCAGAAAGCAGGTCCTCACTAGCTACTGACTGGCACCTAAACCTTGGACTTCCTAGCCTCGAGAACTATGAGAAATAAATGTTGTTTAAGCCAAGTAGTCTATGATATTTTTGTCATAGCCCAAACAGACTACGACGATAGGTTAGCCATTCATGCACAGGTCGTTCAACCTTACTCCACTTAAGAAACAAAACAAGAAAACTAATAATCGGTTACAAAGAAGTAAGCAAGGAAGTAAACTACTAGGGCCTCAGGAGAAAGCGCCCATTTTCGCATGCATCGAGATATAATTGCCATCGCAAAGGGTGTGCGTCATCTAAGAACGGAAATGGGTGTGTCTGAGAGAAGAGCAACATGGATTTTTAATTCCTTTTTGCAATCCAGAAGTCATTTCTATTAGTGAAGCTAAAGAACATGTCTTCTTTGTTCTCCTCCTGAATAAGTAATACGTTCGTGGAAAACAAAGAAGCCATCTTCCATATCAGACCATAAGCAAACATTAGACAACACCAAATGGTCAATGACCAGTGGCAACTAAACACTGCCTTCGAGGTGTGAGCGCTACACCTTACCTGTCATATATCGTTGTGAGAAGGCTCAGGGTGAGTTCCGAAGCTCTGGGACGCACCTGTCCCGGCTTTTCCACCCTGGCCCTGTGAAACAGCTCCTGGAGGGCCTGGAAAAGGTACTGTACCGAGAGGGGGCGCTCTCTGGTTTGCCAGAAACTTGGACGTAGCAGGACGTGCTGAATCTGAGAACTGTCAATCAAGTCCACTGTAGAAAGCAAATGAAGAGGTGAGTCTGATTTTCTGATGGGAACAAAAGGTTTCAAATAAAGCAAATGTCACATACTGTTTAATTAAGACTTTCTTTTTAATGGCAGCTGTTTTCTTTAAAAATAATTAGATATGACCACTATTTGGATACGTATCTCTTCTGCATAATTCCAGCATTCCTATTCTGACAGCCAATTTGATTCTGGAAAAGTGCATGTGTTAGTGAAACATAGTTATAACATTATTTCCAGTAAAATCTCTCGGTGTTGCTTTATGAAGTTGAAAGAAGAAAAAGCAAAAAACGTGAAAAATAGCCTTCCAAGGAATTTAGGACACTCTGGTGAAAAGTTAGGGAAACATTTTTATATTCTCTAAGTCGACTGAGCAAATTTAGTTTCAATGTTCAAATATTGTTTTTCCTGTCAGCAGCCTAGCTTTAAAAGTAATATTGAAACGCAATTGTCTTAGTTAAAAACCCCGCGATCTTTCTTCAAGAGCAGTTGCTGAATTTAATATCAAATATTTTAGGTTCCGCCCTTGCCTCGGGAATATGTCTTTTTTTTAAATTTTTTTAAATCTTGGTTCTATTAGTATTATTATCTGCGGAAGGCACTAAGTAAAACCGAAGCTGCTTACAAAAAATAATGGCTTATTTCCTATATATTTTTTACCACCACCTACACATTTTACAAGGCAATGAATATAAGGCAGAATGAAATAGAACTAACTCTATGGCTTCTTACAGATGGTGGATGACAGACAAAAGCAATAAACACCCAATTGTGTCATCTGAGAGATGCGGATGTCAGCGGCACCAAGAGCTGCTGGCGCTTAAAATGCTTCCGTCTGTGAAATGATAAAACCCTGTACTTCTCTCTGCTTCGTAAATCAATCTCACCGATAAGAAATCTAGCAAGTATAATAAAATTTTTTTATTTGTTCTCTCATACTGCTTTTAAGGAGAGAGTCAAAAGAAGTGAGGAGCAGGTTCCGGGATGTGGCTTTAATAAAACACCCCGCTGCAGGTGGTGGAGGCTGCCGGATCTTTTATCGTTACCCAGCCGCACAACCTGTCACCTCCGCCTGGCGTGCCGCGCACAGGACGATCGTGACTTCTGCTGAGCGTTCTGTCTTACAGCAAAACAGATAACACCCGTGTCCATTAATCTCACCACAAGATTTATGCAGCGATGCTCACCAGATCCCGCTGCCTGGAACTCGCAATATGCATTATATCTGTGTCTGGGACTCTTATTGGTTTCAGAATTTTATTTGGATATCTTTCTTAGGTAGAACTAACGACTCAACTACTAATTTTGCGTCTTAATATTTCCCATACGTGTTATTTATATTTACTGTTTCTGATGCCAGGGAAATAAAACGTATGAAAAGGCATCTCTTCAAATTTCTGCCTTTTGTTGATGCCCAGTAACAAATAATAGTTATAAAGGAGTTTGTCTAAATCAGTGATTTTTTTTTTTTTCCAAATCAAGAATTCTTTCTTCAAAGGGCTCTTATACAGAAATGCAGTATGGAAAATAGAGCGATACAGAGTTGTTCTGGTTGAGGAGACGATTTGGGGGTTCACCTAGCCTTCCTTTCCCATCTTGCCAACCTTTTCCTGTCCTACATCACACCCATGCACACGCTGTGAAGCCCAAGTTGAAATTCATTGGTCAATACAATTTAGTAGGCAGAAAGCAAAATATAAAAAGATTCAACCTATCTGGGGAAATGTCACATATATACACAGCCTCTTTTAGGTCTCATATGGTAATATCATAAATAATTTCACATAAAGTAATTTTTTGATGTAATACAGAACTTATTAGAAATAAGTTTAGAAATGTTGCGTGCCTCTTGTTTCTCACAGCCAGGACCCACCTTATTTCATGTTTGAGAATTTTTTACATGATAAGTGTTTTTACAGTATTTACTTTATTTTGCTTAGATAGCAATATAGGAAAAGAATACCATAGTATTCAGTTAGATATAAATTTAGCACAAAAAGAGCAGTTCACAGGGAATTCTTAACATCGTTTTAAAATTTATTGCCCGAGGACTATTCCTCTGAACCTACGTTTGCGTGCTCAGAGAGATAAGAAACACAACTTGAAAATGCAACTCTTACGGGGTAGAAGAAATTAAAAAAATTTTTAACTTAATTTTCCAAGCAAGGATTCTAAACTAACTTATTTTGTTATTTTATTTTGTGTTAATATTGGTATCCCGAAAAGGAAACCAAAAAGAAAAAATGAAAATAAAATCTTCATTCAAAAAACATGTTCTGTTTTAGTCAACGCAGCTACCCTTCGATTGAATACATGTGGTATTCTCTGTTACAAACGGAGGACATGCATACATCCAGCCTTCTGGAGTCCAATAGTCACTCACGTGAGTTTTTGGGTTTTTTGTTGTGTGTGTGAACTTACATAGCACATCAGGATCAAATTACACCAAGTGTTTCAGAGAGTTCTACTTACATTGACACATGGTTTGAACAGATCTTAATTTGAAGGCTGTTCTATAAATGGAATTCTCAATACTATTAAGAGCATCTGTAAAGAAAACATGAAATAACATGGATCAGTGATCATCTCATTAGATAAACCCCACATCTGGGAAGGGAGTCCTAGAGATCATGTAGCCTCACTTTATTTTGTGGGAAAATGAAGGTCTAGACCTCTCTTTTCTAAATGGAAACAAATAATAATCATCGAATCTTAGTCTGCAGGGAACCCTAAACCCACCCTCTGAAGCCACCAAACTAAGGAATCCACCAACAGGTGTGGATTTCTCCATGAACTTGTCCACTTTTTTATATAAAAAGAAAACAGCCTTATGAAACAAATAGGATTAGAACTTTATGTAGAATATAAACTCAATTTTGTTACTATATTCTAGTCATATGTACACGCATGTATTTATACATATATAAAACACAACTCAAAAGCTATCCATCCATTCATTCACTTTGCAAATATTTATTGAGCTCTTATTATATGGTCCTGGCATGACTCCAAGCCCTTGAACTATAGCAGTTAACAAAACAGATAAAAATCCCTACCATGTAGAGCTTAATTAGTAGTGGCATTCACCAAACTGGTAATAATGGATATCTCTGGGTGCTTGAATTCTTCTTAGTGTTCACAGTTTTCTTTCTGCTTGTTGATATTACCTAAATTGTTATAGGAGGCAATGAGAGAAGAAACCAGTCCCAATCTCTGGAAATGACTGCCAAGTAACTTTGTATCTCCAATATGTCTTGTGATAACAAGTTTCAATTCTTCTCAAAAAGAGTTTATTTGCATAATGCTCACTTGAAGGCAAGGTTTTATAGGCAAGCAAATGTTAAGCCTAGGATCTACTTGTATTTATTATGCTGAAGGGAAGATGTCTTGAGGAGAATAAAACTATTTTCAAATTTATTGTCAGCCGATTACCATAAAACTCAGGAAATTGAGAGTGAATAGTCTGTGTGCTCAACTAGCATGTTTGTGGCTAGAAACACAGCCAGCTCTTTAGCCTGGGCTCAGCAGGCCTTGAGAAAAGTGAACAGCAGACTGTGCAGTGGATTGCATTAGTTTCAGCACATGCAGCAGGATAATTTATGGCGACATTACTTACTCTCTGGTTCTTGAAGCAGCATGGGGAATTTAAAGAATGAAAAGGCGATATTTTGATGTCCACTCCTGTGTGTGTTCCACAGTCTGTGCTCTTTTTACTCTTTTGAGACATCTGACAGCTTCTTTGTGTTTGAAAAACCACCCTGAAGCCAACCCCACTCAGGCCTCAGTATAAAAAGACCATCAAATAATTAATGTCATCCATGGAAATGGGAGAGAGTTGGAATCAACACTAGTGAAATTTCATGGGCTAAAATCAGGAGGAAGTTGTTCTTCTGAAGCAAAATAGGTGCTCTGGCTCAGCAGATGCTGGGTGTCCAGAGGGACAGGCTCCCTCCAAGAGGGTCCTCTGCACATCAGATACCCCTGGGTCCCCTACTTCTGAATCAAATCTTCCTTATCAAATCTCCTGGCTCCTCCTCCCTGACCCGTACAAACATTCTGGACTCTTCCTTGTCTTTGAAATCTTGGACTTCAGCATTGTTCTAGCTACCGTTCTGTCTTTGTCCAGGTGGGGGAGAGTCTGATGTCTGGACAGGAAGTTGGGAGAGACCTGTCTGGAGTTGAGGCATGGGGTTGTTTTCAAGGTTGTCCTTCCTAACAGTTCCTTGAATGGATAGAATGGCTGTGTGGTGTAACTATGGAGACCAGCTGATAAGATTGGCAAGGAGTTCTGTGTCCAATCTTGATAGGGAGTCCCGCATCTTCAAGTGAACCCCAAAGCCAAAGCCAAAAAGCATAGCAAGTGGTGGTCATGCTGGCATTTCCGACCAGATGTTCTGAACACTTCGGACCAGATGTTCAGGATAAAAACCTTAGAAGTTTCTGACTGTCTCAAAGGGGTGGCTTCTTTTCAGATTTAACTCACTGCAAATTTCATATCAAGGTATAGTGACTTTACTTTGGTTTGAAAAACGACGTTTCTTGCTCTTAAATGTTGGGTAAAGTCCTATCTGTTACATGTATGGGTACTGAACCCGGTCAGACCCACCCTAGAGCAGTTGAGCACCACAAAGTCCTCTCCGTGAACATATATCGATTCAATGATCAATATATAATTATGAATCAACACACCCACCTCAGGTGAATGTGGGCTGTGCCTAAAAATGCCACCAAAACAAACGATATTGTTTAAAAACCTCCACATTTTTTTCCTTTTTTTTTTTTAAGATTTGTACTATTCATTTTTAACAATTTTTTTTTCATTTTTTTTATTTATTCATTTTTTTTTTTTAGAGGAGAGAGAGGAGAGAAAACAGAGAGAGAGAAGGGGGGGAGCCGGAAGCATCAACTCCCATATGTGCCTTGACCAGGCAAGCCCAGGGTTTTGAACCAGCGACCTCAGCATTTCCAGGTCGATGCTTTATCCACTGCGCCACCACAGGTCAGGCCACATTTTTTTCCTTTTCTGAACAGGTAGACCCATAGCAAAAACCCTTACAATTTGTTCTAAGTCTTCTGTTATTTAATATTTCCTTATAAAAAAATACTTCCTTTTCAGAAAAATCCAAAGTTAGAATGTAGGAGAAGTCAGAAACACCTCTGCTCTATGTCCGAAGTAAAACAAATTGAGAATAAAGTCTGGAAATAATTCACGAAAGTGTAACACATTTCTCTTCCCTTCTGGAAATTGGCTCATTTTTATGCCCTGGTTCCTCTCAGATGTACCAAATAAACACAGAGAATCAGCAGACTAGGGATTCTGTGGGTTCCCAGATGCTGCCCTTGGTGGAAGAGCGATTTGGTAGCTGCTGTGCCATCTGGTCCGTCACCCTCCTGTCAGATTCTGTTTTGCAGCGTCATCTGATGAAGTTACACAGCGTAACAGCGCAAGCTGTGATACAGCGCATCGTGGAAAAGGAGTGTGCATCCCAGGTGATGCACCACCAGCCCTGCTGGTGAGAGGAAATTCAAGAAAGGGAAAAATTGCTGGATATACGAGGCCAAAAGCGATGAACAACGTAGCTTTAGACGCTGAAAGAAATATTTATAATAACAAAAGCTACATATGACCTTGTTCATGGAAGCATTTTGACTAGGAAATGTTTTTTCCCCCTTTCTTGAAATGATATTTAATTTTGTTTAGACAAACCAATATATGCCATTTTCTATAGATACTAAGAATATAATAAAATTTTTTTCAACTGTCCACCATCTACTTTGCTGATCCAGAAGTGGACAATTTAGGCCACTGGCTGTCAGAGTGTAGTCCTGGGTGAACAGTGTCAGTATCATCTGAGAACTTGTCAGAATGCACATGCTTGGACCCTACCCTAGACTGACTGAGTCACAAACTCTGGAGGTGAAGCCCAGCGTTCTGTTCACCCAGCAGGTGACTCTGAGACACACTGCATTTGAAAGACACACCTTTAGGGTGAGAAAATTGGGCTCGAAATGCATTCTCTGCAGTTCTGTGTTAAGCTTATTAATACAAGGGTCTAAATTTGGAAAACCCAAAGATAATTTGAATTACTCATAATGTTGTTTTAGATAAATAACTTGAGATATTACAGAATTTTATATAGAACAAGTGAACAAACAATCTAGATGTTAGCCAGGGGAATAAGACTGCAACTATATTCATCAATGAAATAGTCATAAGCCAGTTCTGGGCCTAAGCTGGCCTTCAGATGTATTAGAAGAAAAGAAGAATCGGTTCCCCCATACCTGCTTGTCCAATACTTATATAACGACAGCTGTGAGAGAAAATTGTCATAAACCAGTTCTGGGCCTAAGCCGGCCTTCAGATGTGTTAGAAGAAAAGAGGAATCGGTTTTTCCATAGCTGCTTGTCTGATACTCATATAATGACAGCTGTGAGAGCTTTCTCCCAACTCTGGGCCCACGTAGTACTGCGAACTTAACCCCTGACATTACAGTATCTACAGCGATACCATTTTAACAGTAAATTATGAGAATAATTTAAAAACAAGTCACTTCATGTAATTATATTGAGACCAAGTCTTTGTTAAATTATTTTGGTGCTTTGGAGACAATAGAAAAAATACTCTTAAATATGAATTTCTGTTTAGAAGAAAAAGCCTTTTGAATCACCCCAGTTTCTTTTTCAACCAGAAATTTGCCAAATGTCTACTGCTGTTGCAATCCAGAAGTCTGAAAATACATCTGTGCTTAATTTTCTTTTTTTTGTTTGTTTACAAACTGTGCTCAGAAACGACAAAAAATACTCACCTTGTTTATCTGGGTCCATTTCAGGAATTTCTTGGAAGGGCAGATGGCAAGTGAGTTCTCCTCACTGAAAATGAACCAATATTTTAAGCAGAAGGTTTGCTGGGGAAGAATGGGGGAGGGGACAAAAAGACAACTAAGGCCCTGGCCGGTTGGCTCAGCGGTAGAACGTCGGCCTGGTGTGAGGGGGACCCGGGTTCGATTCCCGGCCAGGGCACATAGGAGAAGCGCCCATTTGCTTCTCCACCCCCCCTCCTTCCTCTCTGTCTCTCTCTTCCCCTCCCGCAGCCAAGGCTCCATTGGAGCTAAAATGGCCCGGGTGCTGGGGATGGCTCCTTGGCCTCTGCCCCAGGCGCTAGAGTGGCTCTGGTCGCGGCAGAGCGACGCCCCGGAGGGGCAGAGCATCGCCCTCTGGTGGGCAGAGCGTCGCCCCCTGGTGGGCGTGCCGGGTGGATCCCGGTTGGGCGCATGTGGGAGTCTGACTGTCTCTCCCCGTTTCCAGCTTCAGAAAAATACAAAAAAAAAAAAAAGACAACTAAAAGTCGTTTCATCTGTGACACAAGAATGTGAAATGTTTAGGGAGCCCCTGCGACCTCTTGAGAAGATAACTACAAAGAACACAGATGGCAGAGGCTTCTTATACGGGTCATACTCCTCGCAATTTAGGCTTCTATCTCAGAAACTGAGAACAGCTCCTGAAACAACCACTATGACTACCCGGAACCTCTGAGACATTATAATTTAAAGAGTGAACTTCAAGAAAACATAATTTTATTTGCATTTTGAAGGAAAAAAATTTGAAGCTCTCAGTGGTTTAATTTCTAATATCACTATGCCAAACAATTCTACATATTAAATTTTTGACGAATACTATCCATTTAAACATCTTATCATACAATTCTACATATAGAATTCAGTTAATATTTTAAAAACAGTAGCTACTTGTTGTTTCACATTGCAGTTATTGTTCAAACTCAATATACATATATATAGTACACGTTTTCTTTTAAGAAAAAAATGGGGTGTGATATAAGAACACTATACAGTTATTAGGAGAAGGTATTTCTTAACATGAGCAGTTGAAAACTGTTTTAAAAAGGTACATGATAATTAAATTTAAATAGTACTTGCCCCTTTCTAATGAATTAATTAAGAACAAATTATTAGACAGATAAATGATATATTGGAAAGAGAGAATCTAAAGCAAAAACTGACTTATATTAGGTCTTTAAAAACATGATAGCAACAGTGATTACAGATTTGTCAAAACTAAGAAGGTTTCAGGTAAAATTTGTTTGGAAAGCCATATTAAATGAAATCAGGGACGAACTCCTCTTGGTGTAGAAATGCCCCTCAAGCTCTTCCTAGAGCCCCCAGGTAGGTGCAGAGAGGTCCAGCCCCCTGTCCTGTCAACAGTACAGCTCTCTGCCTCCACACCAGACCCTTACCTTTCTTAGTTTCCTTGGAGAGGCATTTTAGTCCAACATTTTTCATAAATTACTCAGCAGCTCTGGATGAGGGAAGAGCTGAGTAATAACAGAGTTCCAGATTCCTGTGGCATTCCTCAGGAGAGCAGATGTCTTGTTCTGACTGCTGAGCAAGAGCATGCAAAACAGTGACATCGAATCTACACTATTTGTTAGGGCTCGCGTAAGTGCATTCATTAGTAATAAAGATCTTGAATAATTTAAGGCCACTGCAACATCTCTGTTTCCAGGGGCTACTTGTGTATTAATTTCATGTGTAGGAGAGGCAAGTAAAACATCTGGGTGCTGTAGGGAGCAGCTGTTACCACAGAGGCTAGAAAACAGCAAGGGGGGGGGGTTCTGCATCCCAGGTATCAGTCACTTTCCTGACTGACCATCCCAGGGAAGAATGACCTAGGACTGGAATCTAATTATTTGATTACATCTTTTACAAAAACAGAGATATGGTCACTCATTTTTAAAAGGTACCAGATCAAATGCAAATCTTGAAAAGGATAATAATAATTTGCTACCAAGGCTCATTTCCTCTTAAGTTTTAAGTATAATCTGAAAAAAAAAATATTTTTAAGAAGTTTGAATTAAAAATAAGCATGGTCTTCAATTCCCAAGTCAGGGCCCATACAAGAGCAGATAAGACAATGTAGGGAGAGAGCAAGGCTATCGCACATGAAACGTATACCTGAGTGCTGCCCACTCAAAACTGAAATCATAATTAGAATTTTTATATTCCATAACATCTGCATCAAGATGTAGCTGAGGTATTGGCGATAGGAAGAGGTTGAAGGTTTTCCTGAATGCTATGTTGTGAGTTGAGCAGACTTCTGGCATTAATTACGTAGATCAAGAATCTTGATACTCAAAATAATAGAACAATTATAATAATAGTTGCAATAAAAGTTGTGTAAATGTGGTCTCTCTCTCTCAAAATATCTCATTGTACTGTACCCTGTACTCGTCTTTTCTCCCAAAGGAAGCACATCACGGGGTCTCTGGGGCCTATCTGCATGGCCAGCATCACTGCTCCTGCTCTTTAGGGCTGTTACTAAGTAAAGTGAGAGTTCCTTGAACACCAGCACTGTGTCCCCTCCACAGTATATCTGATAACTGAGAAGCTACTCAGCGACTAAGTGGGGGAGGGGGAGGTTGAGTATACAAGGTGGAAACTGTGGAAAACGGGCTGATTCATGTCCCTGGCTGGCTGGAACAGGACATTCCAGGTTTCATCATGCTGCTCAAAACAGCTTGCAATTTAAAACTTAGGAGGTTTTTGTTTTGGGAATTTTTCTTTTCATATTATCAGACCATGGTTGATCACGGGTATCTGAAACGTCGGAAAGCGAAACCTTGAATAAGGTGGACTGCTGTTCTTTCCTCCTGGTGTAATTCTGTGTTTTATATTAATCTGGGACAAATGTGTTATTAGAATCAATTTGCTCTGTTCTCCAATGGGAGTCTTTCCTAGACCATCCTGATCATCGTGTAGTGGTTCACAGTCATCCTGGAAAGTACAGCCTGCTGGGGAGGGGCTCAATGTCTCCTACGTGTCCCTGAAGAGCATAAACTCAGCCCATGTCTCCCTTCAGTCCTTTCCTAGATGTTCACCTATTGGAGGAACTGCTGCTTTTCTGATTGGTCAGCGGTTGAGAGCCACTGGGAAGAATATCACTAAGCCGCAGAGCCACTGCCTTGAAAGGTGATGTGTGTTCGTGGTTGTATTCTCTGTTCCAGCTCTTCCCCCTGCTTCCTGCTAAGTGATTGGCACACCTGATTTATGGGGAATGGAACAGGAAGCTCTGCTTGCGTTTCTCGGTCTGAGTCACCTTTTCCAACCTCGCTCAGTTTCACCAGGAAGAAGCCCTGCACAGAGCACCAGGGGTCTCCCACCCAGTTCTCGTTCTTGCGGTCACACTCCTTTGGTTGAGGTCCCCATAGGGAGAGACAGGGGAAATAGTAGGATTAGGGCACAAAACCTCACCCAAAGTCCTTAACACAGACAGATACCAAGATTTTTCCACATGACAGAAAATGAAGTGTTGACTTTGAAAACAAGCAAAACATATTGTTGTGGTTTTTTTGTTTGTTTTTTTAAAGAGAGAGAGAAAAAGACATGAAGGGTGAGAGATGAGATCAATTTGTAGTTGTGCCAATTTTAGTTGTTCATTGATTGCTTCTCATATGTGCCTTGACTGGGGGGGGGGGGGTTCCAGCCAAACCAGTATTCCCTTGTTCGAGCCAGCAACCTTGAGCTTCAAGCCAGCAATGGTTGGGCTCAAGCCAGTGAACTTTGGGCTCAACAGTGACTTTGAGATCATGTCAATGATCCCACACTCAAGCTGGAGACCGTGGGGTTTTGAATTTGGGACTTCAGTATCCCAGGTTGACAACACTCTATCCACTGTGCCACCACTGCTCAGACCTTAGTCATGGTTTTGAATCATGATAGTCAGAAGCAATGTAACAGAATCTGAAAGTCCACTGAATTTTCACAAAGTAAGTTGCATCTTAAAAGTCATTTAAAACTACAAAGAAAGTACAGATATCAGCAGTTTTTTTTTTTAACATGACTCCTGGGCTTTCAAAAGTTTCTAATTGGCATTTGTAAAAGGTCCTTCCTATTAGCTTGAAAATACTATGAGCATTTGGTTTGACTACTACTGCTTTAATAATAAAGGACTGTAATTTTTATTTAAACCATGCAATTACTTGGTAAAAACATTATGCTTTTCTTTCAAAATTCAGGTCACATCTGGTGTTATGAAACAGAAACCAATTCAATGTAAACTAAAGTAAAACTGTGATTTATAGTAAAAACAATTAAACCAAGCAAATCCAAAGAAAGACAATGCACACCAGGTCTTACAGAGGTGGGAACTTGACCAGCTCTAAAGACCTCACAGGTGGAACATCTTGGCCTTCTCTAGTTCACTACCATTACCATCACTCACACACCAACCTACTCATTCACTTTTCTCAGTTCAATTTTTTTTTTTTACAGATTAAGAGAAAATCTGATTGGTTATCCTTGAATAAGGTGTGGCTATTCTGACCCAATCAGTTAAGGCCAATCTGATAAGAAAAATCTGAGCAAACATGGCCATCTAGGCCTATGTCCCAGGCATGAACTGCAGCAGGAGAAAGTAGGTTCTCCCCAAAGGATGTACAACCAACGAGACAGTGAGTGACAAATTATTTTATTGTAGGTTCAAAAAATAAAAAGTGAAACCAAACTATTTATGAGAAATTGGTACTAAACAACCATATGAGTGGATACGCAAAATAACTGGACTTTAACTTGTTCGAGTTACTGTTATTTAATTTTCTTGCATAATATTATCTAAGACTGAAGTAAATCTCTCAAATTATGGGTCTTTATCACAATAACAAATAATTTTGATAGTTGGTCTAATTTGATCTGTTACTTTTCCACAGTTTTGCCTCCAGAGTCCTGTAGAAGGGAGAAAAATGAAAAGATGTAATAATTTAAAAAATACATTAGTAACGTTGTAATTGTTAGCTTTTCTTTTGCTGCCTCTTTTCCTTCTGTTATCTGGATTTCTGTTCTCAATCTGACCCAATCAGCTGAGGTGTGTGTGTGTGAGGGGGAACCTGTGAGGGAAATCAAACCAGAAGACCATCATTCGATATTTTTATATCACAAAATTAAATTCTGCCCTCTTCGCTGAACTGAGTCTATTTCTATGTGCAGTCTTTCTTGGCTCCTGTGCTTCTCAGTCTGAGTTTTGTTTGCAGCTCTGCTGCCCATTCCGTTTCCTCTCTTGGCCCTGCTCCTCCTCTGTGCATGAATTCTAATTCCCCATGATTGGCCCCACTCCAAAGCCCATTAATACTGTCCATTTTTGGAAAAGGCACAATGCATGTGTTCATTTTATAGGATATTCAAATAAAAGTTTGGAGGCATGAGTGAATATCTTGATTGGTCAACCACAAAGAAATTTATATCAACCTTGTTTTCATAAAGTATCAGGACACCTCAGTTTTATACTTTGGACTTGCAGATGTATCTGTATCCATTTCTTTTTTTATTATAAATATTTATTAATTTTAATGGGGTGACATCAATAAATCAGGGTACATATGTTCAAGAAAACATTTCCCGGCTATCTTGTCATTCAATTATGTTGCATACCCATCACCCAAAGTCAGATTGTCCTCTGTCACCTTCTATCTGGTTTTCTTTGTATCCATTTCTTTATTCATTCTGAAGGCAGAATTTTTTTTATTTTTATTTTTGTATTTTGTATTTTTCCGAAATTAGAAGCGGGGAGGCAGTCAGACTCCTGCATGCACCCGACCAGGATGCACTTGGAATGCCCACCAGGGGGTGATGCTCTGCCCATCTGGGGCGCTGCTCCATTGTGGCCGGAGTCATTTTAGTGCCTGAGGTGGGAACTATGGAGCCATCTTCAGTGCCCGGGCCAATTTTACTCCAATGGAGCCTTGGCTGTGGGAGGGGAAGAGAGAGATAGAGAGGAAGGAGAGGGGGAAGGGTGGAGGAGCAGATGGGCGCTTCTCCTGGGAATCGAACCTGGGACTTCCACACGCCAGGCCAACGCTTGAGGGAAGGATTTGATTGTCACTGTCATATTTCTGGTTATAAAAGCAGGAAGCTAGGTTCTAGGAGAGTCAGCAAGGCTGATCCCTGGGAACGTGGGAGGGGGGAGGGTTTGAAAAGAACCCGATCACGGAGACATACTCTCTTCTACCCAGTTATATTTATAGATTAAGAAGAGACTAGAGAATGCTTTGTCTACCACTTACCATTTATGGGTTCTTGACTGAGTGGTTTGTCAAAGTTAGTCTTACGAATCGTATCTGAAAATCCATTGTAGTAGAGAATGAAATGAACAGTCTTTAGTGTTTAAAGCACATTGATTTTTTTGCACTGATTTTCTCCTCTCTTGTTCCTTACAGTCCTCTGAATACCTTGCTCTCTTTGGGAGAAGTTGCTGAGTCAATTATACAAGGGGTCTCAAACCATGACAGTGGCTTATCCATGGCCCACAGGCAAATGGAGCAAGCAGGTGTGCAGGCGACAGCTCCGCACAGCGTCTTCCTCCTCCCCTGCCCATGCGGCCTGGCTCCTCACAACCTAAGTCAGGGGGCCACTTCCCAGCGCGCCAGCTCTGCCCATACAGACAGATTCAGGTAAAGAGTGGTCAAAATGGAAACAGTCTGGATGATGATTATTTTTTAGATATACAATTTGTATAGGCAGATTTAGCAAATATATAATCTTCTGTGTAGTTTTAATTACATAAATATTTACAAGCATTTTGTAAATTTAAATATTTACATAAAAATTCACAAATTCTATCTTGGCCTTCTCAGTGTCTTCCCCTTACCCCTTTCTGAGGAGGATCCTGACATGCCAAGTCAGCGGTTTGGGGCTTTATAATGAAGAAGAAAGAAGAGAAAGGGAAGTTGGAAGGTGACTCCTGAGGGCTAAGGCTGAGGTTAGAGTGTACCGGGAGACTCTGCCGTGAGTAGGACAGGAAGCAGTTTCAGTATTTAAAACATTGTTGACATTTTTTATCTCTCCTTCAAAATGTTAACGAAAGGTAAGAAACGGAGTTATTTCCAAATTATGCAATACTATGGTTCCTGGACGATGTTCTTCTGACCACATCATTCTCTAAGACTAAACAATGCGAATCCTGACTCTCAGCAGCACTTTAAGGGTAAGAACGATGTTTGGTTTATGTTTATGTCCCTAGCACACAGCGGAATATAACCAGGAGATTGCTTCTAATGCGACTGACTTACCATTGGGCATAACTCGATCTTTGCCTCCCTCTTGGATTCAGTCAGTGTGAATGTTAGCTTCATGTTCTGAAATCAAGGTTGGATAAAATATGTTCGGTTTAGACTATGACTAACAACTTGTAGATGTTTTAAGTCAGTGTTTTCAAACTTTGTTGACTATAACCCACATTTAAAAAAACGCATTTTACATGATAGTACAGGCCCCTACGTGCATATAATGAAAAAAAATAGTTATGTGAAACAGTGTTTACCCTTTTCCAACTTCTTACCCTTTTCCTACCTTTTTTACTTGTCCTATTATTTTTTCTATTTAATTCTAGTTTATTGGGAAAAAACTCTGGCCTCCTTACTCTTTTACTATCAATTTTATTCTAATTCAAGGGAAAATGCTAGTTATTTCATGACCCACTAAATTTTTCACAATCCACTAAACCACAATATGAGAAATGAAATGTTATATTTGATTTTTATGCTCAATCAACAAAGAGCTCCCCAATGCACCTGTAATCAACCCCATTATCTCCACTTTATCACCACCAAAGTTCTTCAGTCTGTATAAGATGATAATCTATTAGAGGGTCTAAGAATCTAACATTTTAACAACTTAAGTTGTTCCAATGCAAAGACTTGGGAATATATACTCTACAATTTGGCTTGTCTTCCTCTGTCTTGGGGAGCTGTAAGTCACCCTCTTCATGATAGATCTTCGAGTGTCCTTGGATCCCTTCCCAGAGCCCTAGTGCCCCCAGTCCTGTCCCTGAGTCTGCACCAGTCTGCTGACTAGAACACCAGTTAGGTGAGCTGGCATAACAGTGCTGCCATTCAGACACCTTGAGATACTGTCTATCTGGGTGGGCCTCTTTAAGATATCTAGCCTGGCTGGGACCGAGTTCACCACACTCCTCTGGACAGTGATTTCGGCTGCGTGATCACACTCCAGAGGGCCAATGATAAAGCAGGTTAGGCCACTAAGCCTGACCCCATCTATTTTGTGCTTTGTCCTGCCACCCAGAAGCGGTATTCCTGAGCTCCCAACCAACCTTCCAACCAGACAGAAGATGCCCCCTACCTACCTTTCCAGCTGTACTCACGCTTTTCGGATCCTCTGCTCTTGCTCAGTGACCCTACTTATTGTCTTCTGAGGACTTCCTTATACTGTCTCAGGCTTCAATTTCTGGCCATGCCTTGATCACCTGAAATGCCTCCTTTGCCCATGTTTTTCCCTCTGGTGGGAAAACCTTTCACAGCCTCTTTTCTAGACAACCCTCCACTCTCACTTGCAATAGATCACACAAGTAACTCCTACGCATTCTGCTAGACTGAGCTCCCATTCTACCTCCTCCTGAAAGCCTTCCCTAACATTCCCAGTGTCTGTCGGGAGACCGGCCGATGTGGTCCCATTAGACACTGGGCCTCTCTCTAGCATAACACTTCTTGATAAGGTAGTTCTGCTACGTCTCATGTTAGACGGCAGCACTTTAAGGGTAAGAACAATTTATGTTTATGTCCCTAGCACACAGTGGAATTTTCTTTTTATTGTGATAATAATATGTAACATGAAATCTACCTGCTCAACAAAATCTTAAGTGTATAATGTTGTTAGTTATATGCACACTGTTGTACAGTGGATCTCTAGAATGTTTTCATCTTGTGTGAACGAACTAGTACAGTTTCTGAATAAATAAATATCCATGTGACTACTTTTTGCCATATTAAGTCACAACTAGATTTCAAGATATTAAGTTTTCTCCTTCATATAGTACAAGAATCTTTATTTTACTTGTAAGTTGTTAGATTACTTATTAGATACATTCTTTCTTTTTGACCTGTCTTTTTTTTTTTTTAAACTTTTTTTTTTCTTTATTCAGTTTTAGAGAGGAGAGAGAGAGAGAGACAGAGAGACAGAGAGAGAGGAGAGAGAGACAGGGGGGAGGAGCTGGAAGCATCAACTCCCATATGTGCCTTGACCAGGCAAGCCCAGGGTTTCGAACCGGTGACCTCAGCATTTCCAGGTCGACGCTTTATCTACTGAGCCGCCACACTGTTTTTTTTGTTTGTTTGTTTTTTTTACAGAGGCAGAGATAGACAGGGATAGACAGACAGGAACGGAGAGAGATGAGAAGCATCAATCATCAGTTTCTCGTTGCGTGTTGCAACTTCTTAGTTGTTCATTGATTGCTTTCTCACATGTGCCTTGACCGTGGGCCTTCAGCAGACCGAGTAACCCCCTGCTGGAGCCAGGGTCCATGGGTCCAAGCTGGTGAGCTCTTTGCTCAAGCCAGATGAGCCCGCGCTCAAGCTGGCGACCTCGGGGTCTCGAACCTGGGTCCTTTTGTATCCCAGTCCGACGCTCTATCCACTGCGCCACCACCTGGTCAGGCTTGACCTGTCTTGACCTTAGTTTTAATGAACTTTTTAATTCATTGTCAATCTTGGCATTTACTTTTTTCATATTCTCATGGCTCCTTCCCCTCAGATGTGTGTGTGTGTGGACCTCACTGTGCCCCTCAGTGTCTCTCACAGTGACTGAAAAATAGAAGCTGCTCAATGAATATCTGGTAATTTCCTTCAAAGATTTTAATAGATGTTAAATATGATCTCATATTTGAGTATAAGGTGAGAGTGATGAAAGACTCAACTTCTATTTTATGGCTAATAGGTAATCAAATTCCCTTGAAATTTGGTCAAAAGTCTTTGAAATGCAGTGTTAAGTCTTGAATGAAAGGGCATTTCTTCTTTCCAAGTGACAACCTACCCTCTGAGACTTCTTGGTTTTCTTGGTTGTCATCTGTGGCAGCTAAAGTGGTATTTTCAGTTTCTAAAAGTCAGAAAATTAAGTATTAACTTAATTGAAAAGATGAAACAACTCTCAGACAGGCATCGTCTCATTGATATGTTAATAAGCAGAGATGCCCAAATGCTGCAGAGTTCTGATTATTTTCAACGCTCTGATCTGAATCTCTGGAACAGTGTTTTGAGCAAAGTCCAATGATGGTAGTCAAGATCAATCAACTCTCTGTATACCTTGACCTTTGTTAATAAAAACACCCCATAAAAATCAGGTCATTTTCTTTCACAAAACCCTCTCAAATGCAAGTGTTATGAGAAATTTAGGACTAACTACCAGTCAATGGAGTCATATTTAGAATGACTACTTTATGGCCCATTATCATGAAAAGAATTTACAGCTTTAGAAGTCTGCCAAATGCAGGAAGCTGCACAGAGCACCTCTAAATTCTGAAAATAAAAGATTTCACATTAAAACCAACTGCTCATCAGCCTTCTGTGCCTGCGCCCGTGGCCTCTGCACTGCCTCTGGTCTTTGCTTTGGCCCACTGCTGTTGACTTGACCACCAGCCAGACTGAGTTGAGTTCCCAAAGCCCACCCTCTGCCATGAACTCTTTTCCTTGCAGTCTCTCTTCCAATACTTTGGCTTTTGACTTCCTTAAACTTCTCTGGTCTGGACCAAGGGCAGGCCTATCCCTTGCCAGAGTTTTTTGTTTGTTTGTTCTTAATAGCTAATCCATTCTGAGAGGCAGCAACTGTTTTAATTGGATGAAATGTATACCATACTGGTTGTTAAATATTTTCAATACTATCTCCACCTGAAGTTTTAATTTTTATTTTTATTTATTACTTAAAAAAATTACTTCCTTATTTATCCAGTGTAGACCCCTGTAGTTCATCACTTCGTTGGTTTTCTTGCAAGAATCCTCAGCTTCTTTGAATCACCTCCTTCCTTCCCAAATGGTAAGTAAAATAACCAAACTGCTCATTTTCCATTCCCATGCTCAATGCCCATGACCAAATTACCTTGGCAGCCATTTAGGATGCCAGTAAAACAAGAGAAATATGAGGAAAAAATAGGAGAAAAATAAAAACTTTGGGGAAATAATTTTACATTCCAAATAAAGTCACCATAGAAATATTCATAATTTTGTTGGAATATAGTGCAGTGTTATTTTATTCTAATTGCAGGTGTGGCAGAACACTAAAATATTTCAGGGCTTCCTACAAATCATGCCTCCAGGGTTCCACTCCTGCATCTAGGTTGTTGAATACCTTTGCAAGCAATCACATAGCTAACCATTACAGTCATTACACATTCACGGTTTCTAATTTCTACTGAGCCTTCAGCTTTGAAAAAAAATTCTGTGTTTTTCCATTGTCCTTTTTTTTTCAACAGTTATTTTAAACCTTCACCTCTTCCCTTATAATTCGAGCCTTTTCCTTAGTCTTGGGGACCTGGTCTTGCTGCCTATTTTTTTCTGAATTCCCCCTATCCTACATACTTCCTTTTATCCACACCCATCACTTCTCTCCTTCTCTTGCTGCACTTCCTGTTTGAAGCTGATCCCGTGTTCTGGAGCCTGTTTTCTAGTGCTCTCCTGAGAATCTGTCCCCTCTCTGTCCTCACCCTATCCCTCTCCAGCAGTTGTTAAACATTCATTGATCCAGATCTATCTGAGCCAACTACTTACATATATTTTTGGACGTGTGAAACCCATACATGGAACAAAATTCAAAAGGCATGAGGGACCATGCAGTGAAGAGGTCTTCCTTCCCTAGCCACTCAGATCCTTCTTCAGAGGATCACCATGATTATCAGCTTCTTCTAATAACTACCAGTGGCTGATGACTCTGTATCCTCATCTCCAGCCCAGATCTCTCTTCTGGCCTCCACCCATGTGTCCGTCACCCATCAGACAATTCCACTTAGATACCTCTTGAAAATCTGCTCCTCCTATATTCCTTACCTTAATTATAGCTTTCTAATCACTTTCATGACTTGGTATGGAGAGCAAATGACCAGAACAATAGAGACAACCAACCTGGGGACTCCAGCTGCCCCAGACTCCTGGGGCCATGGCGATCATTGGCTCCACACACTCAACTCATTTGTGGCTGACTGATTGGGAAGTTCTGTCTTAGGGAACGACACCACCACGTGTGCAGATGCTTGACTCGGCATTCTCGACTCCCTGGAGCTCTCTCATCTTCTATCTCAGATTGGTCAAGTTCTGTCACTCTGTCGACCCAGCCCCTCCTTTACATCCCCATGGCTGCTTCTTGCTTAAGGCCCTCATTGTTTCTCTACCTGCAAAAAAACTGGTCTTCCTGCTTCTGGTCACTCCCCTCCAATTCATTCTTTCCATTATGAAAAGAGTGATCATTCTAAAATCAGAATCTGCTCCTGTCCCTTCACTGCCTAAAATATTGCATTGGTTTTTAATAAAGTAAGTAACCTATCTGGTCCCTGACATGGCTCACTTCAAACTTTATTTTCCAGATAAAATGAATTAGCAGTTCACAAAATGTTCTTTCTTACTTCTCTGCCTATGTATGTGTTGCTTCCTCTGAATGGAATAAGCCTTTCATTTACCTTAACTAATGCCTTCTATTCTCTCATGACTGGGTTTAGATAACACTTCCTCCAGAAAGTCCACATCATTGACCCTTCCCAGTGTCCTCAGCACCCAGCACTAAGCACACCAGCTCCACAGTGAGACTGTGGCTCCCAAGGCAAGGTCCTCCCCTCCTACTCTGCTCTCATTTCTGCCCTCCTCATTACACAGTCACACGTGACCTCTACGCCATCCATCCATCCAGTGGGTACTTTTCAGGCCTTGTTTTTTTAGTTTCCTCAGCAGCCCCTGACGGTATAGACAGGCTCTCATTCCTGAAACACCCTACCATTTGGTCTTCCATGACATCAGATTCTGGAGGCTCATTCTGTCTCTCTGACTGCTCCTTTCTCAGTCCTCTGTCAGTTGTGCCTCTTCTACTTAATCATTTAAGAAAGACTAAGTCCCATCCAGGCCTCCTCACAAACTCTCCCGACAATATCCATCTTGCTCATGGCTTCATTTCTATCTAGGAGGCAACAGCTCCCAATCTGACAAGTGCAGACTACATGTTTCTGAGCTCCAGAAAGGGTGCAGTTCTCTATCTTGTATTTCCATTTTTAGATATCCCACAGATAATTCAGACTCATAATGTAAGAAACAAAACGCATTGTTCCTCTATTCTGGCACTGTGCCCTCCTCTACCACCCAATACACACAACATTCTTTATCTCCTTCTCAAATAATGTTCTATCACCATCTCCCCCACCAGGAAGTCCACCCACTGCTCAACCAGAAGATGCCTGAATCCTCTGTTATTCCCCAGAGTCCATTTGTCACCAAGTTTTGATAATTCCACATCTCTCTGCCGTGTGTCACTATGTATCCTCCTTGTACCAGTTTTTCTGTAAACTAATCTGTTCTCCAAACTAATCACAATCCTGATCGGGTAACTCTCCTCCCAGAGGTTTTCTGTAACTTTCTCATCTACTCTTCCTGGCTCTGTCTCTCAGCTTCGTCTCTAGGCTTTGGCCACACAAACTTTAGCTTCTCAAACAAGTTGATAGCTGCTTTCCAGCCTTAAGATCTTTCTTTATACCCTCAGGCATAAGCTCTCACAACACAGTACCCTGTACTTCTCATGCCTAAGACTCACTACACCTGCACTCACTTGTATAATTTGTGATCTTTGATGGACTGTAGGTTCCAGAAGGGCAACAATAGGTCTGTCTTATTCACCTTGTATTCTTAGCTCCTAGAACAGGCTTATAGTTAGTATCCCATAGATATTAGTGGAAGGAAGGAATGCGGGGCTTTCAAATGCATTTGATTAAAGCTCTTTGTATTTGAATTTATTGCTATGCTCCTCCTTCCATATTTAAGATGATATTTCTTTAAGGCAAAAGAAAGAAAGATAATATCACTTCCTTGGGAGTTTGTAATTAGAGAAAATGCCAACAAGAAAAATAAGCCTATTGAAATATCAATAGTTGTGTGTTTTTTTAAAGTTATCTAAAATAAATAGAGTGTTGTGGGTTTGAACCTGTGTTTCCCAAAAAGGTATGTTGAAATCCTAATCCCTGGTACTTGTGAATGTGACCTTATTTGGAAATAGGGTTTTAGCAGATATAATCAGGTTAAACTGGGGTCATGCTGGATTAGGGTGAGCTCTAAATGGAATGACTGGTGTCCTTGGGTTTGGAAACAGAGAGACACACAGGGGTAGACAGACATGTGAAGGAAGAGGCAGAGTGGAGTGATGCAGCTACAAGCCAGGGGGGCCAAGCACTGCCCCAGGTGCTACAAGAGGCAAGGAAAGGTTCTCCCCTGGAGCCTTCATGGGAGGCACAGCCCTGCCCACACCTTGATTTAGGTCTTCTAGTCTCTGGGACCATGAGAGAATACATTTCTGTTGTTTTAAGCCAGGGGTCGGGAACCTATGGCTCACGAGCCAGATGTGGCTCTTTTGATGGCTGCATCGGCTCACAGACAAATCTTTAATTAAAAAAATAATAATGTTAAAAATATAAAACATTCTCCTGTATTACAATCCATTTATTTCCTACCGCTCATGTTTATGGTTGTGGGTGGCTGGAGCCAATCACAGCTGTCCTCTCGGACAATACCAAATTTTTATTGGATAATGCCTAACGTACATGGGTTGTTGTATGGCTGTCATGGAATTACACTTTAAAATACGTGGCATTTATGGCTATCTCAGCCAAAAAGGTTCTTGACCCCTGTTTTAAGCCATCCAGTTTGTTGTAATTTGCTACGGCAGCACTAAGAAACTAATACATATCTTATACACAAAACTTGTAAGGCCACAGTGTTTTTATGATGTGATTTCTTTATCATTCTTATGAGATATTTTATTTCAAAGGACATAGTAAACTTGGCAGTTTGTTTTATCAATAATTTAGTTTAAAGGTGATAAGATATAGGTTATAGTTACCTACATTAAATAGTGATTCAGTTTTAACAAATATTTTTATACTCTTTTAAGAGCAGCCCAATAAAACATCACATCTAAAAGATTACCTGTTTGATATGGCTGAAAAGTTATCAAATCTCCAAGTGCAACATGTTTTTCCTGTTGAGAAATTTTATAATCAGAGAATTAAATAACTACAACTATAAACTTAATCATTCTATAATAGAAAAACACTTTGATTCTTGATTTTTAAATACCAACAAATATTTTTAACATACCAGAAATTATATAATCAAATGAGTAGTGTTCATCTGCTGATTTTTTTTCTCAAGTTTGTGTTGGTTTCTTACTTACTGTTCTGGGGAATATGATTCAAACTGAATGCAAAGAAAACCAATGGATGCCTTTGGTGTAGGGGAGTCGGTTTAAGATCATCATCAAAATCAGTTGCCTTGTATCTATTAAGACATTACCCGAATTAGATCACTTGTCATTCTGGTCATTATTTGTTCACTTATTTCAATATCTTCAAGATCTGTGAGAACCACCCAAGTTCCATTCTCAAATTTCACAGGCATAGAAAAAACGATGCCTTCAGGGATACCAAACTGGCCTGCAGTGAGCAAACACAAAGCAAAGTGAAACAAAACCGTTGAGAAAAAGAAGACATACCTATTAAGCACTGTGGAACAGACACACTGCATAATTGGGGTTTTTTTTTTACTTAGAGAATTAATTTTAACAGGGTGACATTGATCAATTAGAGTACATAGATTCAGAGAAAACATCTCCAGATCATTTTGACATGTGATTATGTTGTATACCCATCACCCAAAGTCAAATTGTCTTCCATCACCTTTTATTTGGTTTTCTTTATGCCCCTCCCCTCCCCTCCCCTTTTCTTCTCCTCCCTTCCCCTCCCCCTGGTAAGCACCTCAGTGCATGGTTTTTAATGATAATGGTGAAACTCAATTTCTGACAATTCCTCCCCAGGGAGAACTGGAACACTTTAGAAGTATTGATTGGGCATCTATCCAATTCCTGACAATCCCCCTTCGTGTTCCTCTTGGAAGGGAGCACCACCGTCCCCTCTTCTTTATTTCTTTTGTCCTGCACTCCGACTCCCTGCCTCTGCCTGGGGGGCCAACGCAGGCTTTTCTCTCCCTCTAGCCTGGGTCCCTTTTGTCTGCTGTCCAAGGCTTTTCTCTGTGCCCCAGGTAGCCGTGAGCCCCCGGTCTCTGTTCGGTCTGGCCTCCTGCTCTTCTAGGGCATGACAGCACTCGTGAGGCTAAGGTGAGGCTGGGACCTGGGTCGGGAAAGAGAGGGAGCACGGGAGTTGGGGATTTCCCCTCAGCTCCCAGGTCCCAGCGGGGATGTGCTCCAAATAAAAAGCTTGACAACACCTGTTACTAACTGAGCAACATTCAGATAAACTTGCCCTCCGCCTTTGTGCCTCGATCAAATAAGAAAATTATGCTTGCCATTTGTCACCAAAAATGTTGTCACTAGGGAGGAAAAATGCAGGTGGTCAAGAAACTAGCATCTAAAAACCTCTTCCTCAGAGGGTGTCCCAGGTCCTCTGTTCACTCTGTAAAGAGCCAGCTTTGTGGGAGGACAACACAGGAGGATTGACCTCTATGTACAGTTTCGGGGAGACAATGATCATTGGCTCCACTTACCTGATACTGCATTGTTTATTGATGAATTCCAATAGAGATGATTAAAAATTTCTACAAATAAAGATAAGGTTTAAAATGCCTACTTCACTAAAAAGGTAGTAAACTGATTTGAATTTACACATTTTAACTTCAACTGAACAAGATTCATTGACATCCCAAGAAGAAGCAAGAGAGCCTGGCAAAGCCCAGCCCTCAGGGTATACACACGCTAACGGAAGGAACAAACACCAACTAACCACACCTTCAGCAGAGGCAGGCTGCAATATGCTTTCTGGTGGAGGAACACAGTGCCATCTGAGTGCACAGGAGAGATAGAGATTGCTCTGACTTGGGGGATTCGAGGAGATTTCCTTAAGCTGCACCATGGTCACAGGAGGAATGGGTAGGAGGGTGGTGCTTCCACTAACAACATGAGAAATCCAGGGAACACAATTATGAAATTGTGCAAATCCAGACAGCTTACAGATGGTGTTAAGAGATAGCAGGTGGGGACACAGACGTAGGAGTACAAGGCATGCATGGAGGTTTTCGTTACAAGCAATGAAAGAGCAGGCTTACCTTCGCTCAGTACTCCTAAGGACACGATTTCCCCGGGCGGTGAGCCATGGTACCAGTGTCTCAATGTAGTGGCTATACTGTGTGCAGCCAACATGCCTCTGAAGTGTTTCCCTGTGGCAGTCACCTCGTTCAGGTTTGCCACAAATTCTCTGCTTATCCAGTCACTACAAAGAGAGAAAAAAACCAAGTTTTCAGTGGAGGGAGAAATGGAAATGAAAAAGACTGTTCCTGGGTCACAGAATCTGAGTATCAGAAAACATCTCCACACAATAGAGAGATGACTTCTCGTGTCCTTCCTTCAAGCTTCTTTGATGCCATGAAAAGTTGACTGAAAAGTAATAAAATAGAGCAGGAAGTAATCTCAAAGTTTCTAACTAAAAAGACATAAATATGGAACACAGAAGAGTGGTCAAACGTGGCAAGAACAACTACTTGCATTACAAAGAAATTGTTCTATGCAGACACTATCTTGGGATCAGTGGTGTCCTTTATTTTAAATAAAATAACATCATAAAGTGTTCATTATTCACATGGAGAACTAGTGAAATAATTGTTTTTTTCAGTTTATTTTTTTATTAATTTTAATGGGGTGACATTGATAAATCAGGGTACATATGTTCAGAGAGAACATCTCCAGGTTATTTTGACATTTGATTATGCTGCATTCCCATCACCCAAAGTCAAATTGTTTTCCGTCACCTTCTAACTGGTTTTCTTTGTGCCTCTCCCCTCCCCCAACCCCCTCCCTCTCCTCCCCTCCATTCCGTAACCACCACACTCTTGTCCACATCTCTGAGTCTCATTTTTATGTCCCACCTATGTATGGAATCATATAATTCTTAGTTTTTTCTGATTTACTTATTTCGCTCATATAAGGTCCATCCATGTTGTTGTAAATGATCTGATGTCCTCATTTCTTATGGCTGAGTAGTACTCCATAAGTATATATGTACCAAAGCTTTTCAATCCACTCATTCACTGACAGACACTTGGGCTGTCTCCAGATATTCGCTATCTTTATAATCTGAAGTGTAAAGTCAGGGACCATTGGCTGGACTGGAGCGAGCACTAAATGGCTAAAATGGTGCCCCTGCCAAGCCACCAGCTCAGCTCCATGAGGCACTGCCCCTCGCCAGGCAGCAGATGCAGAGGCACCACGCTCCAGGAGGGGAAACCTGGGGACACGGGATTTCTAGGGATGAACTAAGTTCCTGAGGTCTGAGGAAGGGGAGGGGGGGGAGGGACACTGGAAAAGCAAGTGCTGCAGAGTTTTGACAAATACTTCGAAGGCTCTCCTCCCCTCCTCTCCTCTCCTCCTCTCCTCGGCCCGGCACAATGGTAGTGTTGACTGGAGCAGGCACAGTTGTAAGTGCCTTGCCTGTAATATTAATCCACTTAATCTTCCCAAAGACTCTATAAGGCCTGTACTATATTATCATTTCCACTTTGTAGATGAAACACTGAGGAATAGAGAGGTTAAGTAACTTCTCTGAAGTCATCAAACAGCTAATAATTGGCTACATGAAAATTTCAGCTCAGGTGGTTTAGGTCTAGAGGCTGTGCTCCCTACCACTCCTCCATTCTGTCTCCTGGGACAGAACACCCACTACGGCCTGGGCCAGCTCACTGCCCTAGTTCCCTGTCCTTGAAAATGTTCAACAAATTTCAACCTGGACACATATCTCTGTCTTTAAGTTAAATGATTCATTTGACATATGCTTTAGAGGTAACTTTAGTGGAATATGTGAGCCACTTGAAGGATAATCTGAAATATAAAAATGTATTATTTCAAAACCAAAGAAGGTGCAGGTAGGGATTGACCAGTTGGAATCCCATGGAACTCTCTCTGTTTCTTCAATAGAGGGCATAGACAAAGATGAGTGTGAACAACGTCAAGCTATTTTCTGTACAAAGACTTCCAAGATGATTTAAAAGATAATAAAAACTACTAAACATTTATTCAACACTGCTAGTATACTTCACTTAAGAATATAGAGTACCTATCAAAAACCAAGCTTAAGACAGGGCGTGAAAAGTGAGGAGGTCCCCAAATAGCACTCTCATATCTGTAAATCTTGGCTTTTCTCAGATCGACGTAGACATTTCCACTAATATTACCCCAAATTATCACATCTTTAATGCCTGTGAAGAAAAGAAAGAAAAATTAACATAATAATAAATGTTAATACAAAAAAATTGCCTGTGCCCTATTTTGTGTGTGTTTGTTTGTTTGTTTTAGGGTTGGTCCTTTTGCTAGAAAACAGATCGAAGTTTTATAATTGCCTCAAAATATGCAAATGATGTGAATCAGTCATCTCCTTAATCAGGGTTCGACAATCCTTGCTAACGCTCTATGAATGGTGTGGGCAGTAACAGAAATCAAGGAATACTGAGATACTCCCTGAAGAAATTGCTGCTGAGAATTATACCACCGGCACTGGTCTTGACTTCATTACTTTGCTTGCCTTAAGAGAACTTTTTATCTGCTTTGATTCTGACAAAAAGTCCTTGATTCTAGACTGGAAGAGAAATTTGGCCAAATCACTTAACTCCCTGGGTGTGTTTTATTTGCTGCAGAATGAGTGTTGTAATAAGAGAACCCCAAGGAACATCTTGAATAATGCAGTTATCAAATTAGCTTCTATGTGTGGGGTACTTCCAGGTGGTAAGTTTATAAGAAAGTCAATTAGCCCAAATCCTCACAATGTTCTAGGGGTAGCAGGGAGCAGGTAAGAAAACATCTACTACATCCAGTGATGCATACTTTAAAGAAAAATAAGAGATGGGGCTAGAGAGAAAGGAATTGGTATTTAATTTGATTCTATAATTGCAATTTTCTAGGGATATTGTATCCAAAGTGAAAATAAATCATCTTATTGATTGATTTATTAAATTATTTGCTTTATGAAAAACACCCTTAATTATAAGGCCACACCACTTCCTATATTAAAGATGAAATTCCTAGTCTCCTGTGTGAAGTGAGATTGCTGTTGGCTTCAAGTAATAGACTATCCAACAGACTTGGTTTTAGTAGAAAGAATTTACTTTTTGCAGATAACAAAATGACACTGGTGCTTATTCAGCAGCTCAAAGATGTTATTTCTTTGGGCCTTCCCCTCATGTTTCCGAAATGGCTGCAGCAGCTCACGCATCACACTCTCACAGGTGTGTTCAAAGTCAGGCAGTAGGGGAAAGAATGAGACAGAGGCTCCCTCTGTTGCCTTTCCAGGGAGTGAAACATCTTTTCCAAGGGACTTCATGTGGACTATATCACTTGACCATCCCCAGATGCAAGAGAAGCTGAAAAAATGAGTGTCTTTTTGAACCTTCATAGCTACAGATAGACTAGGGGGTGAAGGTGGGGAGAAACAGATTTTGTGTAGTCAACCATCAGTGTCTACTGTCCTCCTCTGAGATTCTCTCACTCCTCAAAGTGACTCATGAAGTAGGAAGAGCTGGTGCTCCGCTATCACCCAATTCTTAACAGAGCTAGTGATGTGCACTCGGGCTCTCTTAGTTTTATGTTGCCAGAGGGAAGGGGAGGTGCTAGTCTGCAATGGAGCTCATGGGATCCCACATGGGGGAAATAATTCTCCAGTCCCAGGTAAGCATATGGTAGGTTTTCTTCCTAAAGTCTAAAAAAAGCCTTTTAATCTCACTGGGTATTATTTTTCTTATCAGCTTTAAGGCTCTTTATAGCTCTAATATCCTGAGTTATAGTGGACATCTGCTTTTTTTCCCTCCCAGCGTCTCTTCCTACCTTTAAAAAAAAATTTTTTTTTAACAACATCCTGGTTTTTCTTTAAATAACCACTGTTCTCTAATTTCAGTCCATATGGTGTGAGTGGGGCTGTCCTCACCCTTAGGTCTATCAAAAGGTCTGAAACCAAATATCCATTTTCTTGGTCACAACAACTCATCTCAAAGATGGGCATGTGGTCTAGGCCTGGCCCATGAGGCATTATCCTGCTATTTCAAATACTTGAGAGAGAGAGAGAAAGCCCTCTTTCCACTGGGGAAGGTAAGCTATGAACATATGAAAGTAGAGATGGCAGGAGTCATCTTGCCAATTCTCAGGGACCCTGATATTGAGCCAAACCATCACCAAGGAAAGTAGAGTTGAGTGACAGGTCAAGAGAGCATGAGCCACTCCTGACATTGTCAATTGAGTCCCAGCATCCAGCTAGGCCTGAAATCAGAATGATCTTCCATGCTTTTCAGTTATATGAAAGAGTCCTTTTTCTTAGTTACTTTGAATGACTGTTCTGTCATCTGTGACAGAAAGAATCCTAATTAAGCAAAGGCACATAGTCTGACAGACAGAGCTATGTATGAAATGAACTCAGGGAATATCCCGAAAAGCTTTGCTACCCTCATAGCATCTGGGGTTTTCCCTGAATGATTCTTCTTGATGGTTCTGTATTTCACCTCATTTTGTCTCTGTTGTTGCTGAGTTTCCCTTGCTACCCCACTGACAAGTCTACTTACTTTACTGTCCCTCCCATGTCTCTCTTTCCTTTGCCCAACTTGTCTTTGTCTTTCTTTTTTTCTGCTTCTCATATGCTTGTCTTTGAGTACAGCAGGGTTTAGGATTTATGGCACCAGCAGACCAAAAAGGGAGCAGCTTTCTGGTTAAAGGCCCCTGCCACCTGCACCTCGTTTTAAATTTTATAGCACTGCCTGTTCTTGACACTTTCATCAGTGTATACTAGATCTTCCGTGATAAATCAGTATCTACACATACGCATATAAGGTTGGTTGACAACAGAGATAAAATGATTACAAAATGTTTTGCTTTCCCACCGAGTAATTTTAGTATCAGTTTGGCTGAAGTATGCACTGGCCCTGGGGGTAAGACACTAAAGATCTGTATGCAAGAATACCAGAATTTATGGTGCTAGGGCTTCATTGTAAAGACATGGATAATACAACTCTTGTTATAATGCGTTAGCAGCTCACTGAAGTCTTTTATAGCTCCATTCAGAGCATTCTAGGTTCATATTTCATTATCTTCACAATTGCTTGAGGGAATGCCTTGCACTTCCTTGCATTCTCAATGGACTCTGTTGTGCCTGCTCCATCTAAGGGCACAAATGGCTAAGATTTGTCTAGTATGACAAATATTTTTAAATATAGAAATCCCCTTTTACATACAACAATCCATTTTCTGATCCAGTCTCATCCTCATATGATTCTGACATCGACCAATCCAAAGATTAACAGGAGCAGAAACTGATCGGGTTTCATAATCCCACTGACAAGTTTAATACCCTTGCAAATATTTACCATTGCCAGGTGCTCTTCCATGCATTTAAAAAATATTATCTCATTGAATCCTTGCTTCATTTCTAGGTGCTATCAAGGTCCTCATCTTACAGGTGAGGAAACGGAAGCACAGCCAGGTTTGGTAATTGCCCTAAGTCACACAATTAGGAAGTGGGTAGAACCACTTCAACACAGGGCTTCGTTGCAAATTTTTTCTTAAAGTTATTTTTTCAAAAGACACTTACTACCTTAATTAACTATTATCATGGAAAAAATGGAATATTAGGTTTCAAATTATTACTTGAAAAGTATAAACCTTATTATATTACATTTACTTATTAATGTTTAATAATGCTAGACAGTCAGGTAGTCAGGAAAGCCAGTTAAAATGTTTGCACAGTCGTCAAATCACACAATAAGAAACTCTTTTGTGTCTGCTTCGCACTTCCTACATCAAATTCCACAGGGGTCCTAGAGGGTTCAGTGTTCTTCCCAGCTGCTTTGAAATCATATGGTTTAGACACAAAAGCAGAAACAGGAGTTCACTCACACGAGGCAGATGTTTGCAGTTTTCTGGCCAGGGCGGCTTTGGCCTTCCCTTCCACCCCCAGCGCCACAGCGACAATATTGTGCGCGATGCTTGGGGCGTATCGAATCAGCAACACCGTTTTAAGGTTGACGAAGTTTTTCCCTCCTACAATAACTCGGACAGAATCGCGTGCGTTTTTCTCAAGCAGGGATCCGTAGAGCCGACACAGAGGCACCCGGCTGCGGATGGAGTCCTCTAACGTGTACACCTCCTTGTCGGTGGGCTCGTCCAGGATGATGACCACGTGGGCCTGGAGGAAGGCCTCCTCCGCTCTCGTGCAGACCGAGACGCTCCGCAGCAAGGGCGACACCAGGTCCTGCACGTCTGCTGCGATGATTTGGAGATTTTCTTCTGCCTGCTTATTGTCAAATAGGGTTATGCTAATTTCCGTGTGGGTTCCAAACACTTCGCCGCTGGTCAAGATGGGAATGAGGTTGTAGCAGGCAGGAGTAGACGCACTAATAACAGTGCAAAGCCGTATTAGGAATGGTTAAATCTTTTATCCCTTTTAATAAGCCTTTATTAATAGATATTTCTGCGTGTGCATTAATAGAGTGACTTAATATTTTAATGGGCAGCCATAGATGTATGGGCATTTTTTTCCATAATTTGCACATGCTGTTGCTTCTTTTACAAAATTTTATCTTTATTGAGGTATAATTGACAAGATTGTAAGGTATTTAGGGTGTATAATTTTGTATATGTATGTATTGTGAAAAGATTTCCCCCATCAAGTAAATCACCTCACGTATTTACCTTTTTTTAAAAAAATGAGAACACTTAATTTTTAAGGCTAAAATTCAAAAGTAGAACAAAAAATTTTCACTACCAATCCCTTGTTCTGGCCATCTGAAAACAACCTCAAAATAAGAAGCATACCTCTTTATAAGGCTTTTCAAATTAAAATACAATATGCAGAAAGCAAAATTCCAGAGAACTGTGTCATACTACTCTAATTACATACATGTTTACATCTTCTCTGAGAAGATAAATAAGTTCTGTCAATCTTAGCTCTTTTGTATTGCAAACCCTTATCTACATGAGGCAGGAGAGGAAGAAGCCAGGAAAATTCCTTGGCGAGTAGAATGGGGAAACTGAGACAAATAGCTGAACAGGCTGGCTGAACAACTTACGGCCAGATGCAGAATGTCACTTTCCTAGAGGTAACATCTGGGCTTGAGTTGTATTTTAGTGCCAGGAACAGCTACGATGATTAATGACCCCTTGCCCTGGGACTAGCTAAGAAAATATTCTTTTGGAATCCTCCCCTAAGACTACCCCTAAACTCGCCTTCTTTAAAACCCCCCAAGACCAGAACTCCCCCCCCCCCAGCACAGCTGTGCCTGTCCCTTCTCCTCTGCTGTCCCTGAGGCGAGGCGTGTATCTCCTAAACTTTAAGAGTTCCTATGAGACTTGCAACCAGGGGAGCAGTGGGCAGCGGCAGCTTGTCCTGGGCTAGCCCCTGAACCTGTCTCCAAGGCCCCCTCTTCTCTGACTGCCCAGTGAGCCAGAGCAGCCCCACCTCGGCCCATTTCTTTCCTGTAACATTTCAAGACAAGGCAGCCCTGCCTGGGCTCTCCTGTTATTTCTTCTATCCTAAACCCCTCCTTGTTGCCTCATCCCAGCTTTAATAAATGTACTCTCAAAATCACCTGGACTTGTGCTATGACGGTTTTCCTACACAAAGTCAAGAACTCACACACTACTGGCTGGCCTTAGGTCCCCTCTCTGGTAACATACAAAGCAATGACAATTTTTGGAAAGGACTAGCTTTTTCTAAATCCTTACAAAGAAACCTAGGATTGGAGATACTCTGGGATGACGTCACAGTGATGGCGCGGTAGGAAGCGATACCGAAAATCTCCCCATAAACTCAACAAGTTCTTCAACCAGAAACAGAAAAACCTATCCTTGGAGTCTTCAGATGCTTCACAACACACCCGAAGGTAGGATCGAGCGAAAGATTGGCTAAATATATGGTCAAACTCCAGGGGAAATAAGGAGTAAGAAATGCTCCGCCTTCCTCTCTAATCCAAACAGGATGGCTTTCACTGAGAACTGAGAATATAGAAACTAAGGCGGGCATAGGGAGTGAATAGATCCAGGCTGCGGTACAAACAGCCAAACCAGGCTGTGGCACGGAGATCCAAGCCGTGGAAAAACCTGGGCAATTCAAGCTAACACGCGCACCAAACCCAGACAAAGAAAGACAAGTGGGGCAGCCATTTTCCGCATCTCCTGGTTGGCGTGGTTAGTGGTCAAGAGATTCCTACGAACACTTCAGGGGTGGGCGCCGCCCGTGCTAACCCACAGAGAAGCAGAGTCAGAGGCCTCTGTGTGGGCAAAAAGCAGCATCTCCTAGGAGCCCCAGCGCCCTGAGGGGACCAGGCACGGGGAGGGAGCTGGAGCCAACTCCAACGGCGGAACTTTTCTGTGCGGGAGGAGGGCTTTCGTGGAGCGAGAGGCGTCCCGCCTGAGCCTCATAATCTGGTCAGTGCGCACGCACGCAGAGTGGGCAGGAGATTCCTCCGAAATCCTCAGGGGTAGGTGCCCGTGTTTTCCCTCAGAGGAGCAGAGTCAGAGGCCTGTGAGCGGGCCAGGAGCGGAAGCCCCAGCGCCCTGGGAAAGCCGCACGGGGACAGAGCGAAAGCCAATTCCAACCCAGTAACTTCTCCGTGTGGGCAGAGGGCTTTCTCGGAGTGAGAGGCGTCCTGCCTGAGCCTCATAATCTGGTCAGTGCGCACGCAGGAAGAGTGGACAGGAGATTCCTCCGAACTCCTCAGAGGTGGGCGCCCGTGTTTTTCCCACAGAGGAGCAGGTCTGTGAGCGGGCCAGGAGCGGAATCTCAGGCAGCCCTAGCCCCTTGGGAAAGCCGCACAAGGATAGAGTGAAAGCCAATTCCAAAGCTCGATCTTTTCCGTGTGGGTAGGGATTTCACTCGAAGTGTGACCTGTCTGGTCTGACATCCTGGTGGGTGCGCACGGAGAGTGGGCAAGAGATTCCTCCGAACGCCTCAGGAGAGGGCACTCAAGTTATCCCACAGAGGGGCAGGGCCAGAGGTCTTTGAGTGAGAGGAAGCCACGCCTGATTATGCTGGCAGCTCTGACTGACTGAGCCTTACTCAGAGCCCTGTGCTGAGTGGGAATAGAGTGGGGAGTTGCCAGCTCTTTGAGACTCTTACTATCCAGGCAGAGGCAGCAGCAACCCCATAGCTGGATTATCAGGCTTCTAACTGTGGAAGGAAAGACTAGGAGAGAGGCTCCAGGAACACTCTCACAGTGAGAGATCCTCTCACTGTTGGAGCCTATAAACACTAATGAACCTCGACTGCCAACGAGACTGAAGCCCAATACATGACATTGCCATAGAGAATTATCAACTGCAAACCTCTTCCAGAGCGTGCCACAGGGGCAGAACCCGGGGTACAAAGTCACCGACCAGAAAGACAGAAAAGAAAAAGCAAGACGACAACCTCTCAAAATCAAAAATAATCTGCAGATTTTATAACCTATCCCATTTTATTATATTTGTTCGTCTGTGTCTCTTTTCTTCATTCTTGATTTTTTTTTCTCTACTCCAATTTGGTCATTTAATTCTCTCTCAGTCTTACTCTCGCCTCTCTTTGAACTACACTACCCATAAGTGTTACATCTCCCATTATCTTTTCTTTCCTCCTCCTTTCTCTCTATGAGGGTTGCAATCCAAAACCCCTAACTCTCTCTTTCTCTCTCCTCCTTTTTCTTTTTTATTCTTTAAGTGGTTCCATCTTTTCTCTCTCTCTCTCTTTTCTCCCTCTATATTAGTCTCTTCCTCTCTCCTTTACGTCTTCTCTCATTCAAACTTCAATAACGAACAAATTATCTTATCTGGGACTCAAACTTAAGTTTCTGGCATTTTGGAGGGTTTTTACTTCACCTTTTTAACACATTAGCAGTGCTCCCATCCCTGGCTCTCCATTTTATCTAGTTCTTGTTCCACTAAATACAATAGTAATTTTTTAATTTTCCACCCCTTTTTCCTGTTTCCCTTTTATTCCTCTCATCATAACTCTGAGTCAGCCAACACCTAAAAGCAAATCATTTTATTCTTGACCCAAATTTTTTCCTAATTTGCTTTTTGTGGGTCTATACTGCTCCCCCCTTTTTTATATATAAATATTTTTTTTTCTTTCTTTCTTTTTTTTTTTCTTTTTCCTTTACCCCTATATTACTTCTCCCCAATTCAGGCCCTCCACTACAGGTATTGTTTGTTCTATTTAGTACAATATAATTCACAGTTCATCACAAGATTTTCTCAAAAAAGAGGGGAGAGGAGAGGAGAGGAAAAAAGGAGGGGAAGGAATTATTCCCTTTTTTCCTCAAATTTTTATCTTATTTTATTTTTCTTTATTTAATGATTAATTTTTTTAAAAAAATGCGCAATTTTTTATTTTTATTTTTACTTTTTTATCCTTTTATTCCTTATAAAATCTCATTAATACTATCAAGAAAACCACCCTCAGATGCCATTAAAGAAGAGAAAATCGAATATCATGGATACAAAAGAAAGAGAGGTAACACAGAGAGATGAGGAAAAATCTATGGAGAAAAAATTTAAGATATTGGAAACCTTGGAGTTAAACGACAGAGAATTTAAAATAGAAATTCTAAAAATACTCAGAGATATACAAGAAAACACAGAAAGGCAATTTAGGGAGCTGAGAAAACAACTCGATGAACACAAAGAGTATATCTCCAAGGAAATTGAAACTATAAAAACAAATCAAACAGAGATGAAAAACTCAATTCATGAGCTGAAAAATGAGGTAACAAGCTTAGCTAATAGAACAGGCCAGATAGAAGAGAGGATCAGCGAAATAGAAGACAAGCAACTTGAGGCTCAACAAAGAGAAGAAAGAGATTCAAAAATTAGAAAAATGAAATAGCCCTACAGGAATTATCTGACTCCATCAAAAAGAATAACATAAGAATAATAGGTATATCAGAGGGAGAAGAGAGAGAAAATGGAATGGAGAACATACTCAAACAAATAATAGATGAGAACTTCCCAAGCCTCTGGAAAGAACTAAAACCTCAAATTCTAGAAGCAAACAGAACTCCAAGTTTTCTTAACCCCAACAGACCTACTTCAACGCACATCATAATAAAATTGGCACAAACCAACTGCAAAGAAAAAATTCTCAAGGCAGCCAGGGAAAAGAAGAATACAACATATAAAGGAAGGCCCATTAGATTATCATCAGATTTCTCAACAGAAACTCTACAAGCTAGAAGAGAGTGGACCCCAATATTTAAAGTCTTGAAAGAGAGGAACTTTCAGCCACGAATACTATACCCATCAAAGCTAACCTTCAAATATGAAGGAGAAATAAAAACATTCACAGATACAGAAAAGATGAGAGAATTTATCACCAGAAAACCCCCACTCCAGGAAATACTAAAGGGGGTTCTCCAATCAGATACAAAGAATAAAAAAACAACAACAACAAAGCCACAAGTAAAAGCTCCAAGAAGAACATAACAAAACCAACTTTAAACTGTGACAACAATAAGAAAGGGGGGGAGAGGATGAAGATTAACAGTAGCAAAGGGCGATGGAGGGCAAAAGTACTCACAAAATAGTGCACTACAATGAACAGGGTAGGAACCCTTTTCATTACTTAATGGTAACCACCATTGAAAAAACCACCAGAGAAGCACATGATTTAAAAAAGATAGCAACAGAGGAAAGATATATGGAACACAACCAAGTAAAAACAAAAGATAGAAAAACGAAAGAGAAGAATCAAACAAGGCACAAAACTAACAGAAAGCAATAAAAAAAATGGCAATGAGGAACTCACAAGTGTCAATAATTACACTAAATGTAAACGGATTAAACTCACCAATAAAAAGGCACAGAGTAGCAGAATGGATCAAAAAAGAAAATCCAACTGTATGCTGCCTACAAGAAACTCATCTAAGTAACAAGGATAAAAACAAATTCAAAGTGAAAGGCTAGAAAACAATGCTCCAAGCAAATAACATCCACAAAAAAGCAGGCGTAGCAATACTCATATCTGATGATGCTGACTACAAGACAGGAAAAGTACTCAGAGACAAAAATGGCCATTTCATAATGGCTAAGGGGACACTGAATCAAGAAGACATAACAATTCTTAATATATATGCACCAAACCAAGGAGCACCAAAATATATAAGACAGCTACTTATTGACCTTAAAACAAAAACTGACAAAAATACAATCATACTTGGAGACCTCAATACACCCCTGACAGCTCTAGATCGGTCATCCAAACAGAGAATCAACAAAGACATAGTGGCCTTAAACAAAACACTAGAGCACCTGGATATGATAGACATCTACAGGACATTTCATCCCAAAGTGACTGAGTATACATTTTTCTCCAGTGTACATGGATCATTCTCAAGAATTGACCATATGCTGGGCCACAAAAACAACATCAGCAAATTCAGAAAAATTGAAGTTGTACCAAGCATATTTTCTGATCATAAAGCCTTGAAACTAGAATTCAACAACAAAAAAGAGGGAAAAAATCCCACAAAAATGTGGAAACTAAACAACATACTTTTAAAGAATGAATGGGTCAAAGAAGAAATAAGTGCAGAGATCAAAAGATATATACAGACAAATGAAAATGATAATACGACATATCAGAATCTATGGGATGCAGCAAAAGCAGTGATAAGAGGGAAGTTCATATCACTTCAGGCATATATGAACAAACAAGAGAGAGCCCAAGTGAACCACTTAACTTCCCACCTTAAGGAACTAGAAAATGAAGAACAAAGACAACCCAAAACCAGCCGAAGAAAGGAGATAATAAAAATCAGAGCAGAAATAAATGAAATAGAGAACAGAAAAACTATAGAAAAAATCAAGAAAACAAGGAGCTGGTTCTTTGAAAAGATCAACAAAATTGACAAACCCTTGGCAAGACTTACCAAGGAAAAAAGAGAAAGAACTCATATAAACAAAATCCAAAATGAAAGAGGAGAAATCACCACGGACATCGTAGATATACAAAGAATTATTGTAGAATACTATGAAAAACTTTATGCCACTAAATTCAACAACCTAGAAGAAATGGATAAATTCCTAGAACAATACAACCTTCCTAGACTGAGTCAAGAAGAAGCAGAAAGCCTAAACAGACCTATTAGTAGAGAAGAAATAGAAAAAACCATTAAAAACCTCCCCAAAAATAAAAGTCCAGGCCCAGACGGCTATACCAGCGAATTTAATCAAACCTTCAAAGAAGACTTGGTTCCTATTCTACAGAAAGTCTTCCAAAAAATTGAAGAAGAAGCAATACTTCCAAACACATTTTATGAGGCAAACATAACCCTTATACCAAAACCAGGCAAGGATGGCACAAAAAAAGAAAACTACAGACCAATATCTCTAATGAATACAGATGCTAAAATACTAAACAAAATACTAGCGAATCGAATACAACAACATATTAAAAAAATAATACATCATGATCAAGTGGGATTCATCCCAGAATCTCAAGGATGGTTCAACATACGTAAAACGGTTAACGTAATACACCATATCAACAAAACAAAGAACAAGAACCACATGATATTATCAATAGATGCAGAAAAGGCTTTTGATAAAATACAACACAATTTTATGTTTAAGACTCTCAACAAAATGGGTATAGAAGGAAAATATCTCAACATGATAAAGGCCATATATGATAAACCATCAGCTAACATCATACTAAATGGCACAAAACTGAAGGCTTTCCCCCTTAAATCAGGAACAAGACAGGGTTGTCCACTCTCTCCACTCTTATTTAATGTGGTACTAGAGGTTCTTGCCACAGCAATCAGACAAGACAAAGAAATAAAAGGCATCCATATCGGAAAAGAAGAAGTAAAGGTATCACTTTTTGCAGATGATATGATCCTATACATCGAAAACCCCAAAGAATCCACAAAAAGACTTCTAGAAAAAATAAGCCAATACAGTAAGGTTGCAGGATACAAAATTAACATACAGAAGTCAATAGCCTTTCTATATGCCAACAATGAAACATTTGAGGCAAACTCAAAAGAATAATCCCTTCACGATTGCAACAAAAAAAATAAAATACCTAGGAATAAACATAACAAAGAATGTAAAGGACTTATACAATGAAAACTATAAACCATTGTTAAGGGAAATCGAAAAAGACATTATGAGATGGAAGAATATACCTTGTTCTTGGTTAGGTAGAATAAATATAATCAAGATGGCCATATTACCCAAAGCTATATACAAATTTAATGCAATTCCCATCAAAATTCCAATGACATTTTTTAAAGAAATGGAGCAAAAAATAATCAGATTTATATGGAACTATAAAAAGCCCCGAATAGCCAAAGCAATCCTAAAGAAAAGGAATGAAGCTGGGGGCATTACAATACCTGACTTCAAACTATATTATAGGGCCACGACAATCAAAACAGCATGGTATTGGCAGAAAAATAGACACTCAGACCGATGGAACTGAATAGAAAGCCCAGAAATAAAACCACATATATATAGTCAAATAATTTTTGATAAAGGGGCCAACAACACTCAATGGAGAAAAGAAAGCCTCTTCAACAAATGGTGCTGGGAAAACTGGAAAGCCACTTGCAAAAGAATGAAGCTGGACTACAGTTTGTCCCCCTGTACTAAAATTAACTCAAAATGGATCAAAGATCTAAACATAAGACCTGAAACAATAAAGTACATAGAAGAAGACATAGGTACCAAACTCATGGACCTGGGCTTTATGAATTTGACTCCACAGGCAAGAGAAGTGAAAGCAAAAATTAATGAATGGGACTACATTAGACTAAGAAGTTTTTGTTCAGCAAGAGAAATTGATAACAAGATAAACAGACAGCCAACTAATTGGGAAATGATATTTTTAAACACCTGCTCAGATAAGGGCCTAATATCCAAAATATACAAAGAACTCATAAAACTCAACAACAAACAAACAAACAATCCAATAAAAAAATGAGAAGAGGACATGAACAGACACTTCTCCCAGGAAGAAATACAAATGGCCAACAGATATATGAAAAGATGCTCATCTTCTTTAGTTATTAGAGAAATGCAAATCAAAACTGCAATGAGATACCACCTCACACCTGTTAGACTAGCTATTATTAACAAGACAGGTAATAGCAAATGTTGGAGAGGTTGCGGAGAAAAAGGAACCCTCATCCACTGTTGGTGGGAATGTAAAGTAGTACAACCATTATGGAAGAAAGTATGGTGGTTCCTCAAAAAACTGAAAATAGAACTACCTTATGACCCAGCAATCCCTCTACTGGGTATATACCCCAAAAACTCAGAAACATTGACTTGTAAAGACACATGCAGCCCCATGTTCATTGCAGCATTGTTCACAGTGGCCAGGACATGGAAACAACCAAAAAGCCCATCAATAGATGACTGGATAAAGAAGATGTGGCACATATACACTATGGAATACTACTCAGCCATAAGAAATGATGACATCGGATCATTTATAGCAAAACAGTGGGATCTTGACAACATTATACGGAGTGAAATAAGTAAATCAGAAAAAACCAGGAACTGCATTTTTCCATACGTAGATGGGACATAAAAGTGAGACCAAGAGACATTGATAAGAGTATGGTGGTTACGAGGGGAGGGGGGAGAGGGAGAGGGAAGGGGGAGGGGGAGGGGCACAAAGAGAACTAGATAGAGGGTGACAGGACAATCTGACTTTGGGTGATGGGTATGCAACATAATTGAACTTTAAGATAACCTGGACATATTATCTTTGAATATATGTATCTTGATTTACTGATGTCACCCCATTAAAAATAAATACAATAAAAAAAAAGAAACCTAGGATTGACACAGTCTAGGTGTCAGTATCTGTACCCATAAATCAGTAAGTCTGTGGGTACTATATAAAAGGTTACTATTAACAGAGCTGTAATGACTATTAAAGAAGTTGGGAAGTGCATCTGGGCATTTGGTTTTCACAGTGGTTTTGGAGAGGGGTACAGAGGAATTTCAACAGTAGCTGTAATATTTTAATAGTTTTTTTAAAAAAATAACACCTAAAACAGATGTAATATTTAGGAAATCTAGGTGTTAGATTCCTATAAGTTCATTACACCATTCTCAAATATAAATATTTTCTGCACTCTTCTTCCAAGAATGATAGCAAAATAGAACAAGCATGTCAAATCACTACCATTTCACCCATAAGATACCTATGTTATAATAACAATTTTTAAAAATGAGTGTCTCTATTAGGATACATGCACATGTGGTCAGAAGGGCAGTGTGAGACGAAGATTGAGGGGTGAGTAAAGGAGAGGGGGAGTGAGAGACAGAGCAAGATGGACAGCAAGAGAGACAAAGGGAGACACAGGGTGCAGAGATCTATAGAGAGAGAAAAAGAAATGACAAACACTTCAAGTGCCCAAGACTGAGAGCAATGAGGAGCAGAAAGAAGTGAGAGGGAGAGAAAGAAGCACAGAGAATGAGTGCATGACAAGAGTGAGGACAGCTGTGGCAGGTGAGAAAGGGGAAGGCCACAGGCCGGGCAGAGTGAGGGGCTGAGAGCTAGAGACAGCCATCAAAGTAAACACCTTTGTTATAAAGTTGCTATATATGTACACACATATGAAATCTCTATGTGATCAAAAGATCATAAGGGCTATATTGGCATATACACACCCATATACCCATACCCACGCAAATTACAAACTTGACATTCAGATATTCTTCTATCATGGGATTACTCCTATATCATCCTCCTTTCTAAATATAAAAAGCCAATCTCACAAATCCTAGGGTGTGAATGGCCCCCCGGAATCGTGGGGTTGGAATGTCCCACCTGGTGATCCAGACCTGCAAAGGGTCGATGAGGTCCTTCAAGGTTTCTTTCTCCAGCTTGTTTTCTATATGTGCCTCTAGGTTCTCTTGTGCAATTAATTTCATCAGCTCTGTCGTCATGTTAGTGGTGACACCGTAGTAAAGCTAAACATTGCAGAAGACGTCAACGCCAGAGAAAAGAAAGATAGTTAGGTTCACAATGGCTATAGTGGAAAGTCCTTGTTCAAAGCAGAAGGGAGTCAAAAGAGGACTGAGAATACTTTAGAAAGCAAGGCACTGAAAAAATAGAGCAATGTGAGAGAATGATAATGTTTGGAACAATAAATCAACTTAACTTATATACCTGGGCATGCTCCAGGAACTCATTATACCCTCCCAAAAGCAAACCCTTTCCTCCACGATCCAACAGTTCTCTCCAGATGATGGGGGAATTTTTGTGGCTCCATTTATTTTTTTCACACAGATCTTTCAGCCACTCCTATTGAATGATATTTCAAACGAAGTCACACATTAAATCTACCTCAGAATTTAATACTTTTAACATTCAAACACTAAAATACTAGCTTTTTAAAAAACTATTACTATAGATACACAAAATTTAGATAGCTTAAACTGTAAAGTGTAAATATAGAAAACGGTGATGAGTTGAGTAACAAATAAATCAAATAAGAAAGAATAGTCTTCAGATTCGCTGACCAAATAAAGGTACAGAAAGTTGCTCTCTTTGCTGAGAAGACCTGGAGTGTTTATGTTAAAGGGAAATCATGTGTTCCAACTCAACTGATTTCAAAAAAAACTTAACTGAATTTTTCCCTTATTTTTTTTATATGAGATACTCCAAGTCTTATGGCCATATAAATTTGATACTGCTTTCCAAATCTGTGTGTAAGATTTATATTGTTCAAATTAAATTAATGAGCTAAAAGTTACTTGAGGATTATTGTAAAAAGCTTAAATCATTATCTGGTCTGTGTAGATCATCAGGTCGTCCAGTGACGAGAACTGAGTAGAGATAAACAGCAACGTTCTTATGGGTAAAGAACAAGACAGCAATCTTGTCTTTGCAGGCATGTGTAATGAGGCTACCTTACAAAGAAAATCTTAGAAATGAATTTCCCTTCTGATGCTGGAATCTCTCTGCCTTTGTCCCACCTTAAAGCAAAGTGCTGCTGTAAAGATTCCACCGTGGTCTCTCTATTCACAAAAGGGCCTGACCAGCGAAGTGCTGAGTCTATGGGAGAAAGGGACTGTACCCCTAAAGGACCTTCAGCACCAAGTACATGTTGATATCCTGGTGAGAGCTGAGAGAGTATGTATAGGACTGGACCCTGAGGGTGCTGAATCAACCGTGGGACATAAAGTTGGACAAGGGAGGCTTTATCAGTATGAATCACTCTTCTGTAATTAAAGAGTGTACACCCTGGCAAAGACCTCAGAAGAGAGTGATGGCATGTCACTAGGATGATTCTCCTAAGCTTGGAGAAGATGAATACTCAAATGAAATGAAACAGAAATGCCAGAATTGCCTTGGAACAACAGAAGAAGTGATCAGAAAGCTTACAAAATTGGCCTGTAAGAGTAGATACACTACTACTGAATGCTGGAAACCTACTAGTCAACTAAGTACTCTAAAGGGGCCTCAGACACTACATTCACTAAAGTGATACGAAATGCACTGATGAGAGGGGTCTCAGTATTGCTGAGAAGCAGCCTGTGTGGCTGTCCATTCTAGGCCAGGTCTGTTAAAGGACATGCTGTGGTAGAGCTGGACTCCAGGCCACTGGGATGATAGAATCTCGATATGAGAGGCCAGTGGGCAGTGCCCACCAGAGAATATCAGTTGTGAAAGGAGCACTAAACAGCCCAGCAGGAAGATAACTTAGCTGAAGGTACAGTGTACTCATGAAGAGACAGAGGTCATCAATGACCCTAAGATCAAGCTGCCACTCACCAAAGCTGACGTAGCTATTGCTGCCACTAAATAAATATCCAGTGTGCAGCAACAGAGGCCAATGCCTCGTAATGGCGTTATTCCTTGAAGACACCAACAAGCCCTTTGGTGGTAAATTGATTATAATTGGACTCCTTCCACCCTAGACATGACAGTGATTCATCTTGATTTGAATCAACATATATTCTGGGTAAAGAATTGTCTTTCCTGCTTGTAGGGTTTTACCTACAAGCTTTTCCTGTTGAAGAACTCATGTAATATCTAACCTACTAACATGGGATCCTGTGTAACATTACTTTGAACCAAGAGACACACTTTAGTGTAATGGATGCATGGCGTTGGGCATCTAACCAAGGGATCCACTGGCCCTATCTTGTATCATACCACCTAGCAGCCTGATAAGAGCAATGGAACACTCTACAGAAGCTACAGGCACCAGAGACTGATGCCTTGCAAGGATGGGGCACTGTCTTGCAGGATGCGGTACATATCATAAATCAATACAGTGTTTTGGCCTAATAGGTAGAATACATGAATCCAGGAACCAAAGTGTGAAATTAAGAGTGACTCTGCTTACCATCACTTCTTGTCACCCATGCGGGGAATCGTGCTTCCCAAACCCCCCTTGCCCTAGACTCTGTGGGTCTGCAGGCTCTAACTCCCAGGGTGTGGGGAGCTTCTCTCAGGAAGACTCCCATTAAACTGTAAGCTCTGGCTGCCACTAGGTCACATTAAGCTCCTGTGCCAAAGAGACCAGCAGGCAAGGAAAGGAGTTGCCATCCTGGAAGTGATAATTGGCTCTGATGGTCAGGAGTATATTGGGCAGCTATTACCCAATGTGGGCACAAAATTTGTTATATAGATAATTTACAGGGACATATTTGATACTATCTTGTTCAATTTTTTTTTTCCATTTTTCTGAAGCTGGAAACAGGGAGAGACAGTCAGACAGACTCCCGCAAGCGCCCAACCGGGATCCACCTGGCACGCCCACCAGGGGGTGACGCTCTGCCCACCAGGGGGCGATGCTCTGCCCATCCTGGGCATCGCCATGTTGCGACCAGAGCCACTCTAGCCCCTGAGGCAGAGGCCACAGAGCCATCCCTAGCGCCCGGGCCATCTTGGCTCCAATGGAGCCTTGGCTGCGGGAGGGGAAGAGAGAGACAGAGAGGAAAGCACGGCGGAGGGGTGGAGAAGCAAATGGGCGCTTCTCCTGTGTGCCCTGGCCGGGAATCGAACCCAGGTCCTCTGCACGCTAGGCCGACGCTCTACCACTGAGCTTGTTCAATTTTAACAGCAAATGGACAAGTGCAGCGGTCACATCATGAAAAGGGAATGGAGACTAGGGCTCAGGCCCTTTAAGGATACTGGTATAGGTCACCACACCTAGTAAGCCACCTGGGCCGGCAGAGGGTGAAGGGAATCTACGATGGATAGTAGAGAAGAAAGGTGATGTGTGTCAGTTACAGCCCTGAAATGATGTGTAGTGCAGACTATAGTTCATTTGACTAACATTCTTGTCAAGTTTCCTTAGGGAGGGAGGCCCATCAGAATCCTGGAAGAGCTGTTCCCAGATGGTGTGAACTTGTTACATAAAGGATGTGGATCCAAAAGTCACATCTAGTGAACTGTCACAGATCCTGTCATTGCAGCCAGATTTCCCCTTCATGACTAAGACACTCAGTCCCTCAGGCACTGGGTGTTTGGCTGCTGATGGCTCAGTGCTGAGTCTCCCTCCAGGAACTGATTTTAGTTAAAGGAAGGTTCCCTGCCTTAAGTTCAATCCCTTCTGCAGGCCGCCAGCATCCAGTCACTGTTAGCTGGGGCAGTGCGAAAGCCCAGCCCTCTGGCCTGTGCTTTTCTGTTGGTGTGTGGGGGCTACCTCTGAAGGGTCAACCCAGTTTCAGAGGGTATAATTGGCTGAGTCCTCTGTTGCAGCTGGATGTCAGTTCAACCTCTCGCATTGCCCAACCCTGCTGGCCTTATTCCTTCCCAGGATGTCTTGCCAAGAGCAGCCCCCAGGAAAGGAAATCTCCATCTCAGTCTGTTTCTGGGGAAACCCAGCCCCAAAGAATGGTATTTCAATTGAACAAGCACCTCATGTCATTAGAAATCATGAAATCATGAAGGTGAATGAAAAATTGAAAAGTGCAATATTAAGTTACATGGATCCTTGGGGGGAAAACCTAGCCAAATTTACTTTACTTATTAGTTAGGGCCTTGTTTGTTCTACTAGGTGTTAGGGAAAAATGATGTTTGAGACTGATAAGTGGGAATTTATTTTATTAGTAACAAAATACCAATATACATGAACATTCATTATTGGAAGTTATCTGATATACTAGCTAATATTAATCAAATAAGAGTACATTTTCTGTGAGTATGTAAGTTTAACAAATTGTAAAGGCTTCTTACCTCCCAAACATTAGGATGTTGTACAATTTTATATACTTGGAAATCAGGAAGATTCTTTTGTAAATAGTCTGCCAGAAGTTCTGCTTTAGCATAATATGGGCAATCTGCTCTACCTAAAAAAGTTAAAATTAGCAATGCTTTCTTTTATCATATAGAACTTATGAAGTTATAGGAATATGCTATATAATTACATAATTAATCATATTTCTACCTTATAGCATAGTTATAGTATAAATCACCACTACACAAACTTTTGATTTTTAGTATATTGGTAAAAAGCAGGTCAGACTCTTTAAGTAATAAAATGTATAAAGGAAAAAAAGATTATTAAATATTCACTCTTCTCCAGTGCTACGTTAGCTCTCACTTCCCCTAAGACAGTGGTCCCCAACCTTTTTTTTTGGGCCACGGACCGGTTTAATGACAGAAAATATTTTCATGGACCGGCCTTTAGGGTGGGACGGATAAATGTATCATGTGACCTACACAAGCGTCAAGAGTGAGTCTTAGACGGATGTAACAGAGGGAATCTGGTCATTTTTTAAAAATAAAACATTGTTCAGACTTAAATATAAATAAAATGGAAATAATGTAAGTTATTTATTCTTTCTCTGAGGACCGGTACCAAAAGGCCCATGGACCAGTACCGGTCTGCGGCTCAGGGGTTGGGGACCACTGCCCTAAGAGGCTTCCATGCTACTGATTAAGCACAAATGACTAACAGTGAACTACTAATTAGTAGCCATGGAAAGGCCAAGTGTGAAGGAAGTGAGGGGTGCTGGTAGAAGCACATGTAGATTTGATGTACGTGGCAGGGAGGTTTGTGGGAGGAGAAGCTGAGGGAGAGAGAAGAGTCTGGAATAACTTCTGCTTTCTGGTTAATGTAGGTGATCCTGAGCTTAAGCAGGGAGAAATCACAGATGAGAAGTTTAATTACAGACAAGTGCAGCTGGAGGTATCTGTAGCACATCTAAGTGGATGTGACCAGCAGGTAGCTGTATGTGTAAGTCTAAAGTGCAAACCCCATGTAAAGGCTTAAGGTGTAGATTTTGCAGGCTTCAACACACAGGAAATTAAAGCCACCAATGTACATGGGATTGGGTGTCTGATAGGCAGGGGCAGAAGTTTCTCTAGTCTATAGCTCTCTTCTCCTGTAACCCCCAATGACCAGTTCTTTAAACTCACGGAGATTTCTAAGTCATAAAACCCCTCTCAGCCTCCCTTATTCTGTTAGCCTCCCTGTCTAGTTCAAATCCATAGTTCAAGAATCCAAACCACTTTCTGGCTTATGTCTCAAATTATTAAATCTTGAATGATTTCCCACTGTGCTCTGGAGAATCAGCCTGATTAAAGCCTTTCACCCTGGATGAACCAAATTACCTGCCTTTTCTGTGTTTAGGTCCCATCTGGTAGGCACCCCTGGATAAACATGGCAGAACCAAGCAGAGAGGCGCCATTAAACTCATGGTCACCGGCCTTAACTGGCCCTCAGCTCTGCCTGGAGACCCCTGTTTCCCTTAGCAGCACTCTCTTCTTTTCCCCTAAGCTCTGTTAAAGACTGTCCACTTCCTTCAAAACTCTTCCTTCTCGTCAACATTTTTCTGGACCACCAAAAGACAATAGATAACCTTACTATCTACTTTACAAAAATAAACCCAATTCATATAAAAAGGCATCAGTTGGGAAATCCCCCAACCTCCTGCCTCATACATACAAGCCTGTCTGCATTTGGAGCCATCCTTCCTTCTTTCTCCTACTCGATAGAAGAGGGATCCTACCTCCTCTCCAGGTCTAATCTGACCACTTATGCTCTGAATACTACCTTCCTCCACCTTCAGAATTTCCACTGATTTGCTCAGTTGGTTATACCTTCATTTTAGCATCTTATCTCTATTTCTAATGACCCCTTTCCTTCATATTTAAATATTCTCATTATATTTAAGTTTCTCCTGTACTAAAAAAACAAAACAAAACAAAACAAAAAAACCCATGCCCCCCTGTAGCTGTTGTCTTTTACCTGACCTTTGCTATTAAAACTTTTCTTTATTAAAACTTGAAAGAGTTCTCTGCACTTGCAATACTCAGTTCTTCACTTCCATTTATTTCTCATCCCACAGCAATCTGGATTTTCCCATAATTCTCTAGAAGGTCATCAAGGACCTCTATGTCACTAAATCCAATGGATACATTTCGATCCTTTTCTTATTTGCCCTTGGAAGCATTTGGCCCCCTCCTACTCTTTTGAAGCACCCACTATGCTTGGGCATTCTCCAGGATTTCTTTCTACTTCTCTGGCCACACCTCACTCTACTTTGTAGGTTCTCATTCCTTTATCAGTCCATGGAAAGGTAAGCATTCTGCAAGTCTTCTTATTTTTATACCCTATTCTTCCTGGCCAATTTCCTTTATTCTCTTGGTTTCAAGCAGCAATCTGTATTTCCAGTTCAGACTCATCTCCTTACCAGGTCTATAGCTTCCTGTATTTTTTTTTAATCTCCTTCTGAATGTCCCAGAGACACTCAGCATAACTATGATGGATTTCGCCACCACCACTCCCCCCACTAAATCTGCTCCTTCTCTATGTTCCTTATGTCCATCTTCCCAGTTATCTAAGAGTATTAAGAGTATCCATAGTATTAAGCCTTATTTACTTTTTTTCTCAATAACTCCTTATATACCCAGTTATCAAAAACACTGCTTGGGAATAATTTTAACTCTTTCTTTTCCCTTAATTACATTCCTCCACCCAATTAGACAACTACATAGTTCTATGGATTCTGTCTTCCTAACATCTCTCCAATCCACTCACTTCTTTCCATTTCTATTACCTACTAGCCTCGTTCAGGCCACCATTATCTCCTTACTGGACCATAGCACCTAACTGGGTTCTTGGCATCCAGTCTTCCTCTTCCCACACTGCAGAGATAAACACTCAATAAAATGTAAATTTGATTGAGTTCTCCCCTTCCAAAGACCTTCCATGTACTTTGGATAAAGTTTAACATACTGAACATCCCTCACAAGAGTCTACATTACCTAACTCTGGCCTCCGGCTGTGCTACTCTTTTCCTTGTACTCTTTGCTGCAATCCTATTAAATCTATTTCAACTTTCTGCTTACTGTATACTCTCAATCCCCATCAAGCCAGCTCTCCTCATTCCAACCCCACTTCCTCGTACCTATGCCTGAATTTCTTTCTTCTTTGTTACCTCCTCTTTGCTAGGTAACTCTTTGTCATTTTTCAGGTCTCTGCTTAAAAACCACTCCGTCTGAGAAGCCCCTTCGCCTGACTAAATAAGGTCCTCTGCCACTGCCCCTGGAGAACCCTGCCTGATGCTGCCACACATGCCGCATCCTTTGTATGTTTGCTTATTATTGTCTTCCCATCATACAGTGAGCTGGCACTCAAAAATATTCCTCTGAATGAATAAAGAAGCAAAGAAAATAGATTTTAAGGAAGATGGGAGGTGCCAATTGTGTTAATGCATCAGAGAAGTCAAATAAGACAAGGACTGGACAGCTTCCCTAACATGATTGGTGACTTTCATGAGGGCCATTTTGAAAAGGAGGCAGATGTAGAAGCCAGATTGAGTGGAAGGAGGATCTACAGATAGAAGAGCAGTCTACTCTGTTAAGAAACCTGCTGAGAAGGAAAGGAGGCAGGTACATAGCATGTTGTAGTAAAAACTTCTTCATTGTTTTTCTGGATGCCAGTCGTCATTTTCAATTTTTCATCTCCATGGCTGACAAGGTGGACTTTCTAAAATGCAAGCCCATTAGGGATGCTTCCCTGCTTAAAATTTTTCAATAGTTTCTTATTGCTTTCAAGATACAGTTCAAAGATCTTTGCTTGGTACACTTAACAGATCTGGCTCCATCTCCCTTTCTAGCCCCGGGGTCCAGTCACTTTCTCAATATCCAGAATGTCTATTAGGCCATGAGACTTGTAGCCTCTGTGCCTTTATCTGGAATGTCCTCTCTATACCAAATTTTCACAAATCAGCTCCTGTAACCTTCCCCCGACCGCAGCCCTGTACATGTATCCCTACTGCATTAATCACACTGTATCAAAATTACTTGTTCACATGCTTCTCTAACCCATGAGGCTGAAAGGTTTTCGAAGGCATGGACGTGTTTTTCCCCCTACTATATCTCCAGTATCCAACAGTGCTTTGCACAGCGTCACTGCCAAGTAAAGTGAGTAAATATCTTTGCACGCATGCATAAGAAAGCCTGAAATGATCAATATAGTGGTTGGAGTTGCTAGAATAGAATCCAGTTCAGAAGATCACTGCCAAACGGCTGTAGGAGAGGAGGAGCTATCGGTGTTTTGAGCGATCTGCGGGCTCAGGCAGAGATCACTCACCCGCTAGGACGAATTTGGCCATGGTGAAGCTGTGATCCCACGGCAAGAACCGCGTCTCCGCGTTTCCTGGCAACCACGCCGCCAAGGACCGGGCGCAGGCGCACTCTGTAGCTGAGCGCGGGGTCTGGGGCCCAGCGGGAAAGGTTAGGTACACGATCATACATTGCTTTTAAAAGCGCTGAGGTCTTCCCCCATTCCCATCCTTACAGCTAAGAAGAAGTTAGTCGTTTTCTTCGATAGGCTTTCATCTCTTTAGGGGAATTCCTTATCAAATCGTTGCGAACGCGTATTTTGGACCCGTGAGGGACCCGTCAAATCTCGCGATGTGAGCAGCTCGCGTGGACGCTGTCATGGCGGTGTCTGGATGTAACCACTGTGTTCCGACCTAAGGTGAGTGGAGGACGAGCACAGGCGGAACAGTTGGCCGTATTACACTCCAGACTTACTGCTTTTCGGAGACAGGTCTCACGAATTTCCCGGGCATTACGTCCGAAAGGATAGGTTCCCGACACCGGTTCTGAAACCTGGTGAGACTGGCTGGTTGTCTCTCCCTCCCAAACGCAGGCCACACTCAGACATGACTTTAGTTTGCTGTTTCCTCTCCTGAGCCGGTCTATCTTCTTGTCCACATTCCTAGTCTTTAATGGTCCGAGTTCGGCCGTTGCTAAATCGTCATGTTAAAAAGAATCCATCAACGTTAAATCCCTAGGTTTCTTTGAAGGCATCTCCAAGGTGGTGGTAACAGTCTGTTCCTGTAGAGGAAGATTTGTGGGGACACTTTTCCACGAGAAATCCAGTTCACCTTTTTTTTTTTTTAAAGCTCACTTCTACAACTAATTTCAGAGTAAGGTGGCTTCTCTGGGACTGTATACAAGGTGGCAGAAGAGGAGGAAGCCCATATTGATAAAGGAGTTTTACCGTTTTAATGTAAATCTTTAGTGACCCTATAGATTCCCACTTTAGGCTCAGTTAGGTGCGTTTCATTTGTTTAAGTAAAAGGTTTGCTTCAATTTTTATTCCTTTTATAATCCTTTCCCCTACAGGAAAACAAACTACGCATGTGTTCTCTTTCTCTGATAGGAGCAATGTTTGCGTCATACTGACAACTTTAAAGCCATTGGAAAGTGTTTCAGTGAATACCAAAATGAATAACAGAGCAGGTTCCTTTTTATGGAACCTCGGACAATTCAGTACTCTAGCTCCAACAAGCAGAACTGTAAGGTTGTATCCTTTGGGAGTATACAGACCAAAAATTGTTTATTCAAACCGGAACCCAAGACACCTTCTCTTAAATAACTTTGATAATAGAATGCAATCATCTATTAGATTTCTCTTTCAGGATGCCTTGATTTTTAAACCAGGAGACGATGACTTTCAAACAAAGGGCATATGCACTGTAACAGCCCTCTCAGTCAACAGACTACTTTGTCCCAGAAGACAGCCTTCAAAAGAGTCTCCTGTCTTTGATAATGGATTAAAGAAAATAAATTTTTATCATGAGGCCTCCAGTAAAGGTGTTCTCACCAAGGAAACAAAACCAACCCCTGTCACCTGTGGAAAACTGTCGCAGGAGTGTACTTCCCTCAGTGATGTGTTAGATACATTTTCGAAAGCACCTGCATTCCCTAGTAGTAACTATTTCTCAGCAATGTGGACAATTGCCAAAAGGATGTCCGATGACCAGAAGTGCTTTGAAAAACAACTGATGTTTAACCACCCTGCATTTACCCAGCTATGTGAACACATGATGAGAGAAGCCAAGATCATGTATTATGACCAGCTCCTGTTCAGTCTTCATGCTATAGTGAAGCTTGGTATTCCTCAGAACACTCTGTTGGTACAGACTTTGCTGAGGGTGGTCCAGGTAAAATGAAAAGGAGACTTATACCTCTGTTTACTTGGATTGAGTATCTTGGAAGAATGAAGGGAAATAGAGATGTAGCCTTGGCACGTATTGAAATAATGAGGGGAGGTAGAGACTGTCAGTGGAACGGTCGTTTCCTTTATATTTGTTTCTGTATATATATGATCTAGAGTCCTTAAATTAGCTAGGTCTTTCTTTGCTATGGAAATTTATGAAAGCATACCCCATTTTTCTTCTCCAGAATTGAGTAATAGTGAGTAATAAGCTAAAGTGAGGAGAGATATAAAATTTACAAGGAAGGTTAGGTAGTTGAAGGAAGGAGAAAAGGGAAGGGAACTAATATTTATTGAGTACCTACACCTTTTACTTAGATAGTTGTGTTTAATCTTCTCAGCAGCTTTGTAGAGTTGAGTAGTACTCCAGCCTGCTGGGAACTACCAGTGTCGCGTGGGAAAAACCTACTCAAGACACAAACTGATGTCAAGAGGAAGAGGGGGGAGGCTGCCAAGGGAGGCAAAGAGGACCTGAATTTTCTTCTCCCTTAGCTTTTTTTGATCAGAAGCAGAACAGGGTTAATGGGATTACAAGGGAGAGAGGCCAGGTGATAAGGGGAAAGATTGACTAATGGCCATTTTGCTGACAGGGAGAAAGGGCTAATTTGATCAGTACATTCTTTTTCTTTTGCTAATTAACAAGCACAAAGGAAGGGGCAATCTATAATAGAACCTCTAGGCTAACTTTCTAAAGCCCGCTCACATGCATTCCTTTGTGTCTGCACAAAGGTCACACTCACTCATAGTTTCTTGGTGTTTGCCTCCAAGAGACATTCACTCAGGGCTTTTTACTAAAGTTCCCCAATCCTAGTCATAGAGGGTTCAAGGTTAGACGGGTGATTCCCTACAGAGTTGATGTTACCTCAGTTTTCCAGATGAGGAAACAGACTTAGTGATGTTAAGCAAGTTGGCTAAAGTCACACAGTTAGTGGATTCCTTCATGCAGTAAACACTTACTGGGTGCTAACTGTGTATCAGTTACTGCACTTGTCTTTAGGGATATAAAGCTAGAGAAGACATGATTGCCGCCTGTATAATCTAGAGGCAATATGGATATTTTGTAGGCAATTACAAAAATAACATTCATTTTAGGTCAGTTAGTAACTGTTATAGCAATTGTACTGAGTACAGGAGAATATAATTATGAACAAAATAATGGTGACACAGAACTTAGTGCAATGAAACAAAAATATAGAATCTTGTGAGGGTGTATATCGGGCTACCATTCTAGTCAGGAGAGGGCCTTCGATGATGGGAAGAGCAGATAGGGAAGAAGGATACAGGATGAGGGTTTGAGGTAGAGATGTGTTTGAAAACAGAATTCCCTCATGTAATCCTCAGTGCAGCCTTTTAAAATAGATATTACTCTCATCTTACCAATGACTAGGAAATGTAGGTTTAGAGAGGTTAAAAAACTTGCCCAAGGTCACATATTGGTAAATGTCACTATTTGTAGGTACTTGAGAAGTATTTAGAATGGACAAACACCAAGTCTGTTATAGAAGTAGGATTCAAGCCCAGTACAAATGATGCCCAAGCTGAATCCCAGGGATGCACAGCAGTCAGTGAGAGACTGATAGTGAATGGGATGGTTTTTACACAGAGGATTGCATGCTCATCCCAGAGCCAGCGCTTGGGAAGCTGAAAGCAGTTAGCTGTGGGGTTGTGTGTTTGAGGCAGTGGGGAGGAAATTGTATATCTGGTGGTCATGGAGGAGGGTTTAGGGGGGTAGTGACAAGACATGAGACTGGGAAAAAGGGGAATCTTTTTTGAGCCTTTTTTTATATCTAGCTAAGGAGTGTGGATTATCCTGTAGGTAATGAGTATTTTAAACAAAGAGTTGACATGCTCAAGTTTGTGTTTTAGATCACTGTATGAATGGAGAATGGATTAAAGGAGGATGAAATTAGATGGAAGAGCCACTTTTTGTTTCAGACAAGGAAGGGGGAGTCAGTGTCCTGTTTGATGTCACTGCAGCTACACTAGATATGCCGAGGGGAGGGTAGCTTATTAAAGTAATCACTTGCTTTTGAGAGTGGACATCTCAGACTTAAAGTCAATGATCATATTTAATTTTTAAAAGACAGGAATTTTTTTAGAATGATCTAACACATATCCTTACCTACTGTAGAATTCAAGGATTGGTTTAATATGAGAGTTTTTAATTTTAACTTTTCATGTTACTGTGATTTCCATATGTCCCCAACCAAGAACTAATTTTTATTTTGTGTGTGTATGTGTTTAAACCACAGAATATCCATGTTTATTTGGTAGACTGTGTTCCCTATGTAGTTATTTTAAAGTGATTATAGTAAGTCACTTTACCTTGTCAGTGGTGCTCTTACTAGATTTTGGACAGGTGTTCACATCAGCATGCCACCTGCATTGGTGAGCAGTGGATATTTGAAATCAGAATATCTGTATGAATGATTGTGTCTCCGTGATCTGTTGGACTTTTGTAAAGACACTTGATCTATAGATGAAAGGACAGTATGTCAACAATGAATTTATCTTTCAAAAACTTAGCAAAATGGCTTGTCTTTTCATAGTAAATATTGATGGCATGTTGTAAGTTGTTATGGAAACCCTCCCAGGGAATGAGACCTTTTTTTCTTCCACCCTTATCTATTTCTTACTCATTTCTGACTTGAGACTTGTGCCTTGTTAGTCATATAACTTTAGCAAAAGAGCATACCCCTTTCAGCTGTTTCCTCAGATGTGATTACAACTGCTCTTGTGAGTTGTATAGAGAAGTTGTGATTAAACTATAGCACTGGGTAGGCTGTGTTGTTACTATTCATTTTCCAATTTATGCCCACTGCCATTTCTGGGGTCTAAATTAGTCCCCTGACCCAAGGGACCAGAAGGAAGAATCTGGGGCCTGGAGCTCCCCTTGAGACCCAGACAGCGGTGGTAAAATGTGACAGCAGATGAGGATCAGAAGATTGACAGCTGAAGTTAGAGTTTGATATCTAGGAAAGGATACAGGCAAATTATGAGGACTCAGCTATGTAAGGTGCTTTAGAACATTGTCCTCTCTACCCCAGTAGCTCTCCCAGTACTGCACATGTTGTCTTCATGATGACCTTGAGTCCTAAGAAGTAAATATAATATCTGATAAACATTACTTCAGAAGCAGAGGAATATAATCAATAGCAAATGGATTTTCAGTGATAATGGTGAATGGAAAGAAGTTCTGATGCATAAAAGAGTATGTATTATTTTTTGAAAAATTCATGACATTTTATTTCCCAAAGATGCTATTTATTGATGATTATCTCTGTATGAAGTATTAGTTTCACATTTAATTGAAAACATCACTGTAGTGGTTTTGCATGGTGCCATAGTCTACTATGGGCTCATCATCTGTAGTGTTTTTGTAATTATATTTCAATAGGAACGTATCAATGAGTGTGATGAGAAATGTCTTTCAGTTTTGTCAACTGTTTTAGAGGCAATGGAGCCATGCAAGAATGTGGATGTTCTTCGAGCAGGATTGCGGTGAGAACTTAATGCTTTCTTCATGTGGCAATCTCTCTTTCTCTTACATCTCAAATCAAAAACCAAGGTGAAAGCAGAACTGCTTTTTTTTTTTTTTTTTTGGTTTTGGGGAATCTTTGAAGGTAGTTACAGCCTTCAATGCCTTCTTAAACTTAAAATTCTGACTCTATATCTATATCAGGTAAAGGTGAAAATAATGCTGCTTTTATAAAGGTGAAAATAAAGCCCTCTCTAAGAAAGGTATGGGTAACATTGAAATTTAAGTTTAAAACATAGTATTGCTGTGGGCTGGGAGAGAACTGACAGGTATTCAGTTTATAATGGTTATTCGGCACAATGTGGAGGTTAGCAGACTGGCCTAGCTTGAAAAGAAACTTGAATTTTATAATTTATAAAATTGATGCAACTCATCTAATGTCATTGGCCAGTGAGAATAATACTTAATTCCCCCTTTTCATTGACTATGCATGAGGGTATCTTACTATTGATAATCTGACGTGATTTACTCATTCATAAAGATCGCAGAATAATGTGAGAGGACATAGTCCTAGACCGATCCTGGATCTTTCACTAGCGACTTACACTGTCTTCAGCAGGTAGATCATGGCTGTGGGCTTCGTATTTCCTGTCTAGAAGTAGGAGCTGGACCAAATGACCTTTAAGATTTCTCTTCTGGCTGTAAGACTCTAGGTCTGTGATATTTATTATGTTTGATTGCAGGATGCTGGTTGATCAGCAAGTTTGGAAAATAGAACATGTCTTCACATTACAAACTGTGATGAGAAGTATTGGGAAAGACACACCCATTGTTCTGAAAAGGAAATTGGAGGTAAAGCCCTCCTGAATTTTCTAAGAAAATTATTTCTGTGATCTGCCTTCACTTCCTGCAGTTGGACATTGTACTTCTGTGTTTAACTTTGTTAAAGTGAAATAAGAGAAGTAGCTGTATATTTATTTGTGTATATAAATATATGATTTAATCTATATATCTATTTGAGTCATTCTGCTTAAACTTTCTCTTTTTTATTTAAAAATAAGAGTTTAATTTTTTTTTTACCACAATGCTAAATTAAATTTAATCTTGTTTTTCTTTAGATGAAAGCTCTGAGGGAATTAGACAGATTTTCCGTTTTGAACAGCCAGCGCATGTTTGGGGCGCTGGCCGCCATGGACCACCGTTCTGTGACGCTTTTGAATGAATGCAGTAAGGTGGTCATAGGTAAGGGGCAGTTTTCTTCAGGATATTTAGCCTCTGACCTACTGCTCCAGCCTATATTTGTTTTGTTTGTTTGAAGAACTTTGCTATTACATATGAAAAATACCTGATGATATGGTTAAATCTAAAATTTATTTTTGCCTGTAATGTTTTTTTTTCCCCCTTTTTACAGAACACAGTGCTATTTTCTTAAAAAAGAAACAAAAGTATTGAGTATAGAGTATCTCGGATCTTATGTTACATACTATCTGGTAATTTTTGTTTGTTTATTTGACTCATTCTTAAAGGTAATATCCATGGGTGTCCTTTTAAAGTATTGTTCAGCATATTGCAGTCTTGCAGAGACCTCCAATACCGTAATTTAGATCTTTTCAACGGAATAGCAGATTACGTGGCTACAACTTTTGACATCTGGAAGTTGAAACAGGTAAGTATGTTAGTAGGTTAGAACAAGCCTCAGAAATGAATTCAAGAAGCATATTAATTCATTTAGCATTCTAGATATTTCTCTCTTAGATTTATAGCAGTTAAGTTACCAAAATATTCCAATGCTAAATTGACTTTTGAAAAATTAGCTCTTTATCATTTCTGTTTGGGAGTTACCTATTAACATACAGTTTAATCTTTTGACCATTTTTCTATTTGAAATAAAAATTATTTTGTTCAATGTTTGCTGTTCTATTTGTTATTCAAAAGGTTGTATGGTACTTTGGATAATTCGGATTAGTTCTTTCTCATTTGTGTGTGTGTATGTATCTGTGTGTATGAGATTTAGAATAATACATCTGGGTGATGTGACAGGCTTTTGCTTTTTGAAGAATAAAATGTAATTACTTATGATCCTGTCTGTTTTCTATTTATGGAATGTTTGCTTATTTCCTCCAGAGTAAAAGTCTTTAAATTCAGTGGCTGTGTTAGTAATATAAACATTAATGAAGCAGCCAGTAAAAACTTTTTGCAGTTAAGGAGTGGTAACTGTGTGATCAGTCATTTCAGTTTACTTTGGAGGGTAAGATAAGTATTGAGTTGCTATAGATATGATTTTGGAAAAGAGAAATACTAATTATAAGAAGGATCAAGAGGACTATGAGAAGTGAACTGGAAATTTTAATTATATTATTTAATCTCTGTTCTCATTTTGAGAAATTTATATTGAATATAGAAATTCTTGAGTTATATTTCATATGTTAGATTCTACAAAGTGTATAGGTTTGGAAGGGGGAGCAAAATTGAATTGATCACTTTGAAAATTTTCAGAAAAGGTGTATTTTAAGTAGTTTTTAGGTCTGTTGTATGACAAGCCTATAGGATAGGATTTATTTTTAGTGAAATGGAAACATGGCAACCATTGTATACTCTGGTTTTCTGCTTATAAAAAGAGGTTGCTTATTAACTTAATACCTGACTTAAATTATTGGAACAGATTTTATGAGGAAAAGGTAATTGTTCCTTTTTAGGGAATATTCTCTTGATCAGTACAATTTTATTGCTGTTCAAATTTTTTGAGATCTAAAGAAATTACTACTTGTGTACTGTAATTATTAAAAAGTTTTTTCTCTATTTGCTCTTTTTTTAAGGTTCTTTTTCTCCTCATTTTATTTGAAAACCTTGCCTTTCGACATACTGGTCTGATGGACTTATTTATGAAGAAAATAGTAGATGAGCCTGACTTCCTAAACATGAAAAACATTGTCTCCATTCTTCATGTGTATTCTTCTCTGAATCACCTCCACAGGTGCCAGGCCCGAGAGTACGTACTTGTTCTTTTTTACTTTTTTTATTGCCACTTAATAACATACTTCTAGAAAAGGTTACAGATCTTCATGAGGGCAGTGAATTTTTATAGGTAAATACATCAATGGCCATCATCCATGTCAAGAAATAAAACAGTATTCCTTATTTATGAAGTTACACAGGATTTTATGTTATTTTCATTGTTCTTGGTCTTGTTATCCCTTTGTTCTTTCTCGTGTATCTGTGTATAATGAAATAGGAGTCAAACTTTCCCAGCTTATTCCCTCAGCTCCCCAGTTCGTAGTCAGATTTGATCCTAACAGTTCATTCATTTGGTCTCACACTCTGCTTTCATTCTTTTCATTTTTACCCATGGCCATGCATTCCTACTATTAAATGCAGCAGTTCCTCAGACATGCCAGCCTCTTTCATTCCTCTCTTTCCACCCAGAACATCTTTCCTTCCTCTCTAGGTCAGTTAGGGTTTGTTAAAAACCAGAAATGCATGTAAAATGTCATTTGTAAGAAGACTGATTAAGAGCACAGACCCAGGAAACATCTTGCTTAGGTTTGAATCTCAGCTCTGCCATTCATTAGCTACTTACCTTTTGGCAAGTTACTTATCTCTGTCTCTGTTTCTTCATCTGTTTAATGGGAATAAGAAGTCAGAATTATATCTAATCACATTGGGCTATAAAGATTAAATGAGGTCCTGGCTGGTTGGTTCAGTGGTAGAGTTTTGGCCTGGCATGTGGATGTGGCAGGTTTGATTCCTGGTCAGGGCACACAGGAGAAGTGTTCATCTGCTTCTCCACCCTTCCCCTTCTCGCTTTTCTTTCTCTCTTTCTCTCTTTCTCTCTTTCTCTCTCTCTCTTTCTTGCTCTCTTTCACTTTGTCTCGCTTTCACCCCCCTCCTGCAGCCATGGCTCAATTGGAGCGAGTTGGCTGTGGGCGCTGAGGATGGCTCTATGGCCTGGCCTAAGAAGAGCTTGGTTGCTGAGCAACAGAGCAATGCATCAGATGGGCAGAGCAGTGCCTCCTAGTGGGCTTGCGGGGTGGATCCCTGTTGGGGTGCATGCATGAGTCTCTTTTTCTCCCCTCCTCTCACTGAATAAAAAAAAAATAAAAGAGATTAAATGAGTAAACTTATGTCAGGTTCTTTTTAAAAATTTATTAGAGGCTAAGGGATGTGAGCAGGAGAAACAAACATTAATTTGTTGTTCTACTTATGCATTTATTGGTTGATTCTTGTGTGTGCCCTGACTGGGGATCAAACCTGCAATTTTGGCCTATTGGGACCATGCTAACCAACGGGGCTGCTCGGCTAGGGCTATGTCAGGTTCTTAAAACAATTCCCGGCACAAAGTAATTGTTAGATTAAAACAAAATGGGTGTGTAGGCCACAGAGGCCTTGAGGAACAGATTGGCAGCTCTGAGTGTCTCCAAGGCATGCTTCACTCAGTGGCCATCTTTGTGCTCAAGTGACTGGACTCCAACTGCGTTCTGTCCCTGTGGTTTCCCTTGCGATTCAGGTTTCTAACAGAGGACGTCTGACTGGCTGAGTCTGGGTCACGTGCCCATCCCTCTGTGGCAGGTAATCAAGAAGGGGTGCTAGGCCAACTGAAAAGCAGCTGCCCCTGGACCTCCCGTAAAATTTGGATGAACACATTATATACCTACATGTACGTGAATCATTTTATTTATGTGATGACCTCCGGGAAAGAAGGGGTGTTAAATCCAGAGTATCTTCCTGGGTTTGAAACCCGAGGGGGAAAGCTTTGAACATTTAAGCTCTGTTATTTCAGTCCTTTCATCTCTTCTCTTCTTGATGCTCTTACCACCAGATTTGCATCTGGTCATTTGTGTGTCCCTGGGCTCCAGAACAACTTGGACTGCATATGGACCCTGTAGATCCCACAGGTGTCTTATGGTCAGTAACTCTGGCAGCTCATTTTTTTTCTTTCTTTTCTTTTTTTTTTTTTTTTTTTGGTCAATTACCTACTATGATCAACCACCATACAAAGTGGTTTTTTTAAACCACTATATTGAGGTGTGATTGACATGTAGAAAGCTATACTTAATATGTACAACTTGGTGAGTTTTTAGATCGTTATTCTTCTGTCCTCATTTAAGTTTATTTGGTCAGAAAACCTGTGGCAAACACTCAGGTACTAGGACAAAGATGATGAGTAAGACAGCATCCTTTTTGCCTGAGGATTCTGTGTAATTTGTACGGTAGACACAGGAATCAGCAGTTATGGTAAATCCAGCATGAAATTGGACTGGCAGAGCTTCATAAGGACGTATGGATGGAAGGGTGTACCAGGAAGCTGGCATGGCCAGGGGAGAGTCGCGGTAGATGCCAAGTAGTGCTGCCTGGAGGAGATGGTACCGAGCAGACTCTAAAGGATGGACAGACTGGAGGTAAGAGAAACAGAAGAACAGCCTGTGTGGTAGGACCCCCTAGTCCTGAGCAGACTCCAACAGACTGGAGGTAAGAGAAACAGAAGAACAGCCTCTGTGGTAGGACTCCCTAGTCAAGCCAGGAAGAAACAGCAGAGCGTGTGCAGGGAGAAGCATGTTGTTCGGTGTTGCTGGAGCGTGAGGCGCAGGGTGAGAGGCCTGGAGAGGTGATCAGCATGCAGGCCCCAGACTTCATCATCTGCAGCCCTGCTTTTTCTTGCTGCATGCTGCCAGTTCAGTCAGTTACCAGTCCCTCAGTGCCCCCTGCCTCTGTCTCCAGGACCTGTTACGTTGTTCCCATCCTGCTTAACCTGCAGTTCTACTTAGCCCGCCTCTGCCTCCCTCCCTCCCTCCCTCCCTCCCTCCCTCCCTCCCTCCCTCCCTCCCTCCCTCCCTCCCTCCCTCCCTCCCTCCCTCCCTCGTTTCCCTCTGCCTCCTTACCTCGCCCATCTGCTCCCATCCAGGCACTCCAGTTGATCTCAAACATTTTCTTTTGCAGCCTTACGGTTAATAGTTCAGGCATACTTGCCCCGGTGTTAGAAGAAAGAATCACTTCTCTGTGTGTTAGCCTCCAAGTCACTGTAGCACAAATGACATGCTCTTTCACGTCTCCATTTCTTTGCTCAGTTTCAAATGTTCTTCCCTTTTCCGATCTTTTCCAGTTAATGAAGTTCTCCTTACCCCACAGCGTTCTGTCTACTTTCTGTTCTGTCGGTACCACCGTCCTTTACGTGTACTTCATGTTTGTCTTACAAAATGTACAGCTTATGCCCTAAGAGCTGCACAGACCTGGGTTCAAAGGGTGTTTGTGCCATTTATTAGCAGTGTCACCCTGGACAAGTGACCTTTCCCAATTTTGACCTTTCCTCTCTTTGTGCTTAACTGTTTTGTTCTATTGGGTGATAGGATTAGGCTTGTGATGTTTCTTTTTTTTTTTTTTTTTTCCTTCATTTTTCTGAAGCTGGAAACGGGGAGAGACAGTCAGACTCCCGCATGTGCCCGACCGGGATCCACCCGGCACGCCCACCAGGGGCGAAGCTCTGCCCACCAGGGGGCGATGTTCTGCCCCTCTGGGGCGTCGCCATGTTGCGACCAGAGCCACTTTAGCGCCTGAGGCAGAGGCCACAGAGCCATCCCCAGCGCCCGGGCCATCTTTGCTCCAATGGAGCCTTGGCTGCGGGAGGGGAAGAGAGAGACAGAGAGGAAAGCGCGGCGGAGGGGTGGAGAAGCAAATGGGCGCTTCTCCTGTGTGCCCTGGCTGGGAATCGAACCCGGGTCCTCCGCACGCTAGGCCGACGCTCTACCACTGAGCCAACCGGCCAGGGCTCTTTTTTTAACTCAAGAGTATTGATAGCTAGAGAACATTAATCAGTTGTAAACCGGCAGTGGGGTGCCAGGCCTTATGGACATACTATGATAAAAATCTAGCATAATGGTTAAAAGGCTCTGGAGCTTGACAGCCTGGGTTCCAATGCTATCTCCACTGCTTCCTGGCTGTGTGCTCTTGGAAAAGTTACTCAACCTCCCTGAGCCTGTATCTTTATTACTAACGTAATACTAACACCTACCTATAGAGTTTTAATAGGAATTAAATGAGTTAAGCCCTGCAAAACATTTGCTCTGTGCAAGACACAATGATAGCTAACATTTATTGAGTATGTATATTTATTATGAGACAGCCACCTGACTTGAAAGATGGGTGAATACTTATTTCAAGCCTGACTTTTTTACCACCTGTCTTTGGACCCCTTAAAGCCATTGGTTCTGTGGCAGCTCACTAGCTCTACCATGACCTTGTCTTCTCTCTGTATTTGAAAGCTGACTTTTCTTTATTGCCCTACAGGTTCCTAGAAATTATGGCCAGTGCTCTGACTGGGTATCTCCACCACATCTCTTCTGAAAACCTGTTGAATGCTGTGTATTCATTTTGCTTGATGAACCATTTTCCCTTGGCTTCTGTTAATCAACTTCTCCAAAAGGACATGCTCAGTGAGCTGCTGGAGTCAGGTAGGCTGCCAGCGCACAGTGGGGACTGGGGGAGGCCTTACAACTAGCGGCCTGGAGCTTCGGAGTGCGGTCTGCGTTGGCGCGGTGTGAGAACGTGCAGAAGACGCTGCCGCGGGGAGGACCTCACAGTGAAGTCAGAGGTCATACAGAAGGCTGGAATGAGAAGCACATCCTCGTCGTTCCTTTGATTCACACTCCGTACAGGTTCACGTTGTTCTGTATCCTCGAGCGGAGTGTCTGCACTGCGTCACCCTGGTGCTCATCCTGAAGCCGAGCGAAGTCAGCTCTCGCAGCTGTGAATACCTTGTCCCTCGCGGCCTGTAGTGAAGGCGCAGCCGTTAGGTCAGGGAGCCAGAGAGTTCCCCAGGTTGTGAATTTATCTACTCAGGGAAACAAATTAATTGTTGACTTTTGGTTTTTAATATTGAGTAAGGAAAAGCATATCAGGCTAGGTGTACAAAATTTGATGTCTGAGAATAAATTGTTTTAAAATGTGATGAAATGACAGTTGAAGTGAGACGAAGGAGCCTCACGTTTAGATTTCTGAGGCAGTGTGATGGGGGAGGAGCCTGGGGTTTCTGAGACAGTGTGATGGGGGAGGAGCCTGGGGTTTCTGAGGCAGTGTGATGGGGGAGGAGCCTGGGGTTTCTGAGACAGTGTGATGGGGGAGGAGCCTGGGGTTTCTGAGGCAGTGTGATGGGGAGGAGCCTGGGGTTTCTGAGGCAGTGTGATGGGGGAGGAGCCTGGGGTTTCTGAGGCAGTGTGATGGGGGAGGAGCCTGGGGTTTCTGAGGCAGTGTGATGGGGGAGGAGCCTGGGGTTTCTGAGGCAGTGTGATGGGGAGGAGCCTGGGGTTTCTGAGGCAGTGTGATGGGGGAGGAGCCTGGGGTTTCTGAGGCAGTGTGATGGGGGAGGAGCCTGGGGTTTCTGAGGCAGTGTGATGGGGAGGAGCCTGGGCCCAGGGAACCTGGGTGCTGGTGGCTCTGCCTGCAGTGCACCTGAGGTCTCAGCATCGGGCGCGTTCCGCATCCCTTCAGGGGAGAGTTGAGACTAAGTCACCGTGGAAGATGGTTAAACTTAAAATGTTCTCAAGTACAGGGTATGGATCTGGACACTGGGAGCCAGGGAGACACAGAGCCATTGCTCCTGATAAGAAACAGATCATCAGAAATGGAGCTGCATTAATGTGTTTCTTGATTGTGGTGTTGCTATTTTGTCTCAAGTACATGTTTTCTCTTTTCGTTCAGACAACAAGGAGAGGAATGTTCACAGGCTTCACGTGCTGGCTGCCTGTCTTGCACTTGACGGTGTTCCTTGTCACAAGGCCATAGACTTAGCGCTGCCGTCGCCGCCACCCGTCCGGCTGCGCCCGAATGCAAAGGTTGCCGAGGGGCTCGGGAGCCTCCTGGGAAAGGGCTACTTCTCGGAGGACGTACAGTTGCCACATAATTATCGTATCGGTAAGGGGCTTGATTTTCATCTGTTGTATTTTATCTTCCTTTTTTTCACACAAAAGCTGCCTGTGGCTTTTCAGCGTGGTAGGGCAGTGAGGGCGCATGCGCGGGAGTGGGGCCGCGGGTCGGGTTCTGGCTGTGCTTGTGCCGGGGGCTGTGGCCTTGGGCACTTACCAGCCCCTCTCCTGAGCAGTAAAGGGGCAGTCACAACAGCCACCTCACAGGGCTCCCCTCAGGGGTGGGGAGACTGCGTGTAAAACCCCGACCAGGGTTGGCGCAGGGTAAGCCTATATTTTAGCTGCTGCCATTCTCGTTGTTGGTAGTAGCAGGGTACATTTTGAAGCAGAAACTCACTTTGAGCAATGTTTGAAAAATTCATGTCAATTCTTTTCTTTCAGATTTTGAAATCAGAATGGATTCTAACAGGAGTCAGGTGCTCCCACTTTCTGATGTGAATGTGGTAACTTCTACAGATGTCCAAAGGTTGTTACATCTGTCCATTTGCTTCACTTTCTAATTTTAAATCTTTATTCTCAAAGTCTTCCTGTTAATAGCGGTAATAATACTAAGACTTTATATTTTTATAGAGTTTGTGATGCACAAAGAGACTTCTCAACCACTGATCTACTCTGCCCCTGAGTGTGGGCACAGTGGCTGAAGACAGTGGACAGGAGCTGGGCGGTTTATTGAAATAGGCAATTTTTAAAAAAATAAGTTTTAAAGCTAAACAGTTCAAAAAACTGTGTTAATGTAACTGAAACGATCAGTGCAGTGTAAACTTTTGTCAAGATAATGTAATAGTGATTATAAAGAATTAAGGCATCTACAAATATCAAATGCCCAATAAATATTTTACTCTAACACCGAAACCGTTGTGAAGGTGGAGCGCCCTCAGCGCTGTAATGAAGCTCTGTCGTGTGGGTCAGACCGTGCCGAAGAGAATCCTAAGTGTTCTCCTTCGCCACACACTGCAAGTGCGTGTCTCTGGAGCATCGTGCTGCCTCACCTTGCGAGGTCCTGCCTTTCAGGACGATGCATCAGGTCGTGTCGCACATGGCCCCTGCTCAGTCAGCCTTTGTCAGAGGTTCCGCTGGGCCCCGTGGGGCACACGACCATGAGTCAGGCATGGAGCCCAGCCCCAAGGGACTTACATCCCACGTTGCTTTGTAGGACGTGGTCATAATACGGTAGAGAGAGGTACAGAAAAACACCTGTAAGGATTCAAATGCCTGTCTGCCCATGCCTCTCCGTTCACAAACAGCTCTAACTTGCATCCATCGGGCTTGTTCCTTGGCCCATCTCTCCTCAGACAAAGGCTTTCTCTCTTGTGGAAGGACCGTTTTTCTTTTTCAAGTACTCCACTGTACAGGCATGATAATATAGCACGGTGGCTCTCAGCTGAAGTACAGGGAAGAAGTGAGGAATGGGAGCATTCCTGTAAAAATATAAAAACTTTTTTCTCTTATCTGTTATCTCAGATAACAGCTAGAGTCTAACAGAAGACAGCAGGGTTATAAATGTCAGCTAGGAACAGTGGAAAAAATCAAATTACATGTTCCACGTTTTTGTTACACATACAGACAATCTTTTTTTAACAGTGTTGCCTTTTAGTGTTTTCTTTTTTGTATTCGGTCTTCCCATTCTGGTTTTTAAATGCACGCTCTGGGGGGCACTGTGTCCAAGGAGAGCATTTGCTGTCTGTATCATCTACATCATTTCTACTAGCAGCGGAAATCATTACCTTTGTGGTCAGAGGTTACCACTGCACACAAAAGCCTTAAAATGGGGACTTCGATATTTGAAATTTTTCCTTATCAGGGATGTAGCCATCCTTAAAGATGATTGAAGGGTACTGTTTGTATAAAGCATTTTTTTTTTGTATTTTTCTGAAGTGAGAAGTGGGGAGGCAGAAAGACAGACTCCCACATGTGCCCAACCTGGATCCACTCGGCATGCCCACCAGGGGGCGATGCTCTGCCTATCTGGGACGTTGTTCCGTTACAACCGGAGCCATTCTAGAGCCTGAGGTGGAGGCCATAGAGCCATCCTCAGCGCCTGGACCAACTTTGCTCCAATGGAGCCTTGGCTGCGGGAGGGGAAGAGAGATAGAGAGGAAGGAGAGGGGGAAGGGTGGAGAAGCAGGCGCTTCTGTGTGCCCTGACCGGGAATTGAACCTGGGACTTCCACACGCCAGGCTGATGCTCTATCACTGAGCCAACCAGCCAAGGCCTGTGTAAAGCATTTTTATAAGCTTCTGGTTATGAAGTTAACCTTCATATACTGGAGTATGTACAGAGGCCTGTTAACAAGGAAGTGAGGGACTAATACCGTAGGGAATGGTGAGGACTGCATTCAGTGGGGAGCTCAACTTTGAAATCTCCAAAGAACAGGAATTCAGCAAGTGATCTCAGTAACTATTCTCATATCATGTATTTTCGTTTCCAGGGTAGCTGTATTATGTGTTCCTAGATCTGCTTACTGTTTGGATTTAACCCACCCCAGAGGATTCCTTGCTATGAAAATGCGTCATTTGAAAGTAATGGGTTTTCATGTGATCTTGGTAAGAAAAAGGTGCAAATGACATATTCTTGTTGCCGATGTCCAGTCTACTGGGAATGTTGTAGTTGAGGTTGTTTACTAGGATCTAAATGGATTGTCAGTAGTGTTGAAGTAAGTGTTTTAGTTACTTTTTCTGGTATATGATTTGGCTTCTACTTAGTTGATTGCTGCCATTTACTAGGGCTTTTATAAATACTATATTTGGTCAACTTTCATTCTTTTTATTAAAGTCATGTTTTCATGGTCCAGTGTGAGGCTGTTACAGGATGTCTGTCCCCCCAAAAAGCTGGGTATTGGTAAGAAGGTTCTCCTTCCCTTTTCTGTTTCATTGTGATTTTGAGCACCACAGCTTTTCTCAAGCAGCACCTTCAGGTGTAGGGAGCAAGGCCTTTACAAGTAAGTTTATACTTACATTAATGTTGGGATCGATCTATCTAAATGCCACTCATTGGTCCTGTACACAGTGTGAAATATAAGCGTTCTGATCTTCACTGTGGTACTTAAGTATTATCCAAAAAGGGATTACATATGGATCCTGAGGTTAAGATGGCCCCTTTCTCTTAATGGGCTACTATGTGAGACCTTTTTTCCTAATGGCTGTTGTATGTATTCTAGGGAAGACTATCCCAAGAAAGGAATTTTTGCACCCATTAGAGGGCGTGTAAAGTTTTTATAATGTTCGGTGTTAGAGCTTTCTTCAACCCTAGCACAGTCCTATTAAGGCTTTAAAATGTAAGTATAAGATGACATTTGCTTTTAAAAAGCAGTCGGCTTGCTGTTACTTTAATATATTTGAGTTTAGAAACTAGTTTTATTTTGTCTCATCATTTTCTTGCAGACTGATTATTTTCCTCTTTCTTTGGGAAGGTCAATAATTGGGAGGTGGAGAAACTAGAGATGAAGGATACCGTCACATTTTTGAAGTCTGAAATCTACTCAACTGAAGCCCTTCCAATTGCTGATGTTAATTTTCAAAGCTCATGTTAGAGTAAAAAACAACCTTTTCTTATTAGGAGATGAACATAAATTTGTAACAATAACTTTAATAAAGATTACAATTCAGTTGTCAATGGAATTCACTTGACTGATTACCATAACAAAAAGTGTTACTTCAGTTCACTGTAAAATTAGTTTTAAGGATGGAAGAAATATTATCACTAGCATTTTAGAAAATGCTGAGAAAATTCCAGGAGGGTCATTTTTCCAACTGTAACTATTCCCTCTAGTGCCCAGATATTTGACAAAGTCATGAGTAGGTTTTACTCGTTCTCATTAGCTATGACGCATTGAAAATTGGCTTTTTAGTTGTGAATTGCAGGCCAGTTGATGTGAGCAGTCTGTGTGTTTGGCTCTGCATATTTATACTCTTGGTATCTGTTTGAGGACTCAGGCATTGACCACATTTCAAGCATTGACCACATAGTGGTTGGACCTGGTTCTCAAATGTAGACTAGAATGGGTCAGGTAGCAGGTTAGAAATGAGTGTGGATTGGGCATCTGTATTTGTCACATTCTAGGTGGCAGAGGTTTGTGGGCCATACTAAGAGAAACAGGTGCGCTAACACAGAGAAGGCAAGGAGTCCAAGTTTATTCAAGTGGATAGGCTGCAGGTTGCTAACCCTTAACCCTTGCCACTATTGAGGTCATTCTTTTTCTATTTTGTCCCCTGCCCACTACTTTGTAGTCTTACATTTTATAGACGTATATGGCTGAACTGTTGTGAGGCAGACTTGAGGACTATTTTTTCAATTATGTGTGTTCATTCTTTTGTTGACATTTGTTCAGGTTTGCTGTCCACCTAGTATTTGACTCACTCGGGATACAGTGAGTTTCACCTGTGACTCCTGAGTGCCACGGGAGTTCGTATTATTCTACCCCCGTGCCAAAGACTGAATGTTTCTGTTCCCCCAGGATCCATCTGTTGAAACCTACCCCCCAATGTGATAGTATTTGGAGGTAGACCTTTGGGAGAAGATAGGTCAGGAGGGTGGAGCCCTCGTGAATTGGATGGAAAGGGACCTCGAGCTCCCTCTTTGCTTCTGCCATGTGAGGACCCAGTGAACAGCTGACCCAGGTGACCATCTCTGAATTAGGAAGGGACCCTCACCAGACACCCACTGCCGGAACCTTGCTCTTGGACTTCCTAGCTTCAGAACTATAGAGATACATTTCGGTTGTCTGTAAGCCACCCCATCTATGGTGCAATTACTGGGCATCTCTTTTCATGATTTTTTTTTTTTACAGAGACAGAGAGTCAGAGAGGGATAGATACGGACAGATAGACAGGAACAGAGAGAGATGAGAAGCATCAATCATCAGTTCTTCATTGTGACACCTTAGTTGTTCATTGATTGCTTTCTCATATGTGCCTTGACCATGGGGCTACAGCAGACCAAGTAACCCCTTGCTCAAGCCAGGGACCTTGGGTCCAAGCTGGTGAGCTTTGTCAAACCAGATGAGCCCGCGCTCAGCTGGTGACCTTGAGGTCTTGAACCTGGGTCCTCCATGTCCCAGTCCAATGCTCTATCCACTGCGCCACTGCCTGGTCGGCTCTTTTCATGATAATAATAATGAGTTCTCTCTGAGGGGCAGGTAGGTGCTCTTAAGATTCTCTTAGGCCCCTCATTTCCTTATCTCTCATCCGAGGATAAATTATTTGCCAACACAACACAGATAGTAGGGCAGGGCTAGAGTTTGACCTTGAACTGACACGGCTTATGAGCAAAGTGGTCAAGGAACCCCAGTAAAAGTACTCAGGATGTGACTACAACTGTCAGAGGTTTAATCAATGTACCGAGCCTGCGTTTAGGAAAGGTGAGTGCTGAGAGGAAATTCAGCGATCATTTAATCCACCTCTCATTTTATGGATGAGGAAGTTGAAATTTTGTTTTTTCCCGATTCTCGGCCAAGTCACTGATTCCCACATCATTTCACCCTCCACTGCTCTTTAGCTTGTGGCTCAGGATATCTGGATTCTGGTTTCAGACTGGGCATCATCTAGTTTTGTGTATGTGGCCAAATGATGTAACTCTTGTAAACTTCAGAACAAGAATTGAAAATACTCTGCTAATAAACCAAGATTTGTCTTTTTTTTTTTTTTTTTTTTTAATTTTTCTGAAGCTGGAAACAGGGAGAGACAGTCAGACAGATTCCCGCATGCGCCCGACTGGGATCCACCCGGCACGCCCACCAGGGGCGATGCTCTGCCCACCAGGGGGCGATGCTCTGCCCATCCTGGGCGTCGCCATGTTGCGACCAGAGCCACTCTAGCGCCTGAGGCAGAGGCCACAGAGCCATCCCCAGCGCCCGGGCCATCTTTGCTCCAATGGAGCCTTGGCTGCGGGAGGGGAAGAGAGAGACAGAGAGGAAAGCGCGGCGGAGGGGTGGAGAAGCAAATGGGCGCTTCTCCTGTGTGCCCTGGCCGGGAATCGAACCTGGGTCCTCCGCACGCTAGGCTGACGCTCTACCGCTGAGCCAACCGGCCAGGGCCAAGATTTGTCTTTTAAATGTTGTGTATCTATTTGTTTTAATGGCTAATTATGACTCATATTTACAGGATTGGACCAATTTATGAATACTGCCTTTTGGAGAAGTAGTTTTTCTGAATTTGTACTGACTGAGATGGCAGATAAAAGGGCATTTCTCTTTTATTAGTATTAACATTCTTCATTGCTTTGTAATCATTCTTTTTTTTTTTTTTAGAGAGAGGGAGGGAGAAGCATCAATTTGTTCCACTTAGTTGTGCAGCCATTGTTTCCTTTTCACACATACCCTGACCAGGGCTTGAACTGGTGACCTTGGTGCTCCAGGATAATGCTTTATCCATTGTACCACTGGCCAGCACCTGTAATCTTAAAATAATCCTCTGAGATAAGGTTCAGAGTCATGAAAACAGTTTAAATAATACATGGCTTTTCAGGATTATTAATGTAAATAAGGATATACTCACTTTAGGAGGAAATACAAATACCCTTTTTTTTTGGTGTTGATCCAATTGACTCAAGAAACCCAAAACCATACAACTAGTTTCACTTTATGTGTTCATTTCTCACATAGTAAGATAATAAGTAAACAAAAAGTGGGTGTTTACAAATTAAAATTCTGTCTGCTGTTGATGAAATCAAAGTATTTTATATATTAGTATTAGCTCCATTTTAAAAAGGATGAAACCACCTATTTTACTATGTTACCCAACCAAAAGACTGAACATGAAACATTTTTTTTATTGATTTGAGAGAGAGAAAGAGATGAAGGGAGAGAGGGAGAGAAGAGAGACAAAAGGCATCAACTGTAGTTGCTTCACTTTGGTTCATTGATTGCTTCTCATATGTGCCTTGACCAGGTGGCTAAAGCGGAGCCAGTGACCCCTTGCTCAAGCCAGTGACCTTGGGCTTCAAGCCAGTGACCTCTGGGGTCACACTCATGACCTTGGGATCATGTCAGTGATACCATGCTCAGGCCAGTGCCCTGTGCTCGTGCCTGCAACCTTGGGGTTTCAAACCAGAGACCTCTGTGTTCTGGATCGATTTTTTTATCCACTGTGCCACCACCGGTCAGGCTGAAAAGTTATTAATAATTATGTACATGGCTTGCTTCTGATGTTTTACACTGTTAGCCACCTTATGAAAGAAATTAGGTAGCTGTAGAAGAATTAGATTTTTTTGTGTATTTTTTTTTTTTTTGCTTTAATAAGCTTTCTTATGTTTATTCATGTTTGGAGCAGTGTCAAGTTTAGTTTTTCTTTGATTCTTGAACTTCTTTAAAATGTCAGTTTATATTATAATTACATCAACTACATACCAAGGTAAACATAAAGTCAAGGGAAAAATAGGTGATATATTTATGACACATATCTAAATGAAGAGCTCCCATAATTTGATAAGAAACACACATTACAAAAGATAAAATGAGCAAAGAGCTTATCAACATAAAAAAAATTAAGTCTACTAGTAATCAAAGACATGCACATTCAAAGGAGATATTTTTGCCTTTCAAATTAGGGGTTTTTTTCCTGTAAGAATTACAGTGCTGACAAGGTGTAATGAGGCAGGCATGCGCATATGCCACTGGTGGAATGTAAATTAGCATGACCCTTCTGGTATGCACTTGGTGGCTTTTGTCACTCCTTTAAAAAAATAGCTTCTATTTAAAGTTTTAACAGAATATATATATCTGATATTCATATATGTATATATCTGTATATATGTATATATCTGATACATTTAACAGAATATATATATATATGAATACATCACCACAATCAAGATAATGAACAAATCTGCCATCCCTAAAATTTCCTCCCTCTTTGCCTTTTCCTTTGTTCCCTAGAAACCACCGAACTGCTTTCTGTCACATGGAATGCCCTTTGTCTATATACGTCCAGAGTCTTGAAAATGTTGGCACCTATCCACACTGACCAGTAATTAAACTTTAAATCATCTTTGTGCCTGTATGCATACCTCATATATACTTGATAAATATTTTTTTATTCCTACATTATTGTTAGGATTCTTATCATTCCATTGATGGTATTTCACCACATGAGAGCCACACACTGGAAACTAAATGTTCATCATTAATGGAAACTATCTATCTTTCAAGTTCTTGCTGCACAGAGTGTGGTCCAACAGACCAGCCGAGTCAGTATCATCCTGGAGGGTATTAGCAATGCAGAACCTTGAGACCCATCTTGGACTTACTGAACCAAAACCTGAATTTTAACAATATCCCAGGGGATTTGCATGCTCATTATAACTTGAGAAGCACTGTTCCAAGACGTAATTTTAATATTTGTAAAATGCAATCTGGATATGCCATAATTTACTTAATGACACGGGGAAAACTTCACAATTATATTAAATGAAAACGCAAACACTAACAACTAGGACTCAAATTTTGTTTGTACAAAGTGCAGTTTAAAGAGTGGATAGAAGTACGTAGAAAGACAGGAAGGCAAGGGGTAAAATGTAGAAAGTGGGATTTCTAAATAATGAAATTGTGAATGATTTTAATTTTCATTACACTTTATTTCTCATATTTTCTAGAATAAATACATATTACATTTAAAATTGGAAAACAGGTCATTTGGAATGTTGATTCCCCATACAGCATTTTCGCAATTAGGGATGACCAGTAGGAGCTTTATTTACACCCAGAACTCTGGTGGTTATCAAGAAGTTAAGACAGAGATCCTTTCAAGTTTCTTACAAGATAAGATGCCATTATTGTGTGTCAAAAGCCTGATACATGACAAGGGCCCAAAGCAAAGATGAGAGGAGGTCAAGGAGAAAGGGGTCCCGGGCTGGGGGTTTCAGAGCTACCCCTGCAGAGGAGTACGAACAAGACTTGACAACCAAGGGAAACTGTATATGATCGGAATATTATTTTAAGTTTTTAATTAGATGCAACAATAGTGGTGGTGGGTGGTACAGGTAATAAATTCTGATAACCTAATTTTAAAAAGGAGAGGATCCAAGAGCACTCTCCTCTGCTTAGAATGTTAATGGAACAAGTAAATAATTTTCTTAAATTTACTATGGAATATTGTGTGTGTGATGCTGTGTGGCATATATTGCAAATTGGCTCATTCTACTCCATTCTAAGCCCTACTTATTATGTCACGGTGTACGTAGTCGTAGAGTATGATGGTGTTTTCATAGGACTAAGCTGGAGAGTATTTTAAGTGTTTATCTAGAGCTTAGTAGAACAAAATATATTTTCTTTATATGATAAGAGCTAAAATTAGCTAAACTGAAAGTATTAAGGAAGATTTTAAATGTTAATTTTGTGTAAAATTCCAAAATACGTTTTTAAAAATACTTCTTTAATGAGAAATTTGATTTTGCTTTCTAGACATAATGATTAAATATCAAATGGTATGCTCATATTAGGCATTGAAATGGCTAAGTGTAATTTCTTTTTTATTTTCTTTTTTGAGAGAGAGAGAGGAAGGAAGACAGAGGGAGGGAGGGAGGGAGGGAGAGGGAAAGGGAGAGAGAAGCATCCACTTTGTTGTGCATTGATTGCTTCTGCTAATGTGCAATTCCTGATTAAGACATTTTAATGATGAGTTCTTAAAATTCTTGGTAGTCACCATTTACAAAAACCATTGTTTATGTAAATAGTGATGAAACAATTTTAAACTTTTAAAACCATTCAGAAATTGAAGATTTTATTTAGAGACTAACAGCCCTTCTTGTTTTGTCATTGACAAAAGTGATGATGTTTGTTGTGATAATATGAATGGATATCAAATGCAAATGAAGTTTTACATATCAAATATTTCCAAATAATGATGAAAAACTAATTTATATAGTGTGTGTGTGTGATGAGAGAGAGAGAGTGAGAGAGAGAGAGAGAGAGAGTGAGAGAGTGTGTGTGTTATTAGAGTAGTCACCCTGCAATTAGTTTGGATGTCTCTAAGCAAATAAACATCGGTAAACATAGACAGAGGATTGGGCCAGCTACCTGGAGCTTTTCTTATGAGGAGCTAGCCTTCCCCAAACCCAAGCTGTATAACCCCAATAATTACCATGAAATTATTCAACAACTAAACTGCTCTTCTTCCTGATGGTCAGTGGCTCATTCAGCAGCAGGCTCCTTAAGCAGCTGTCCAGTGACTGGATACATTCTTGGCTTCACATAACACATCACAGCAGAGCAGTGAAGGCCAGTGGCCTCCCATGCTCCTAATCACTAGGAACTGAGGACAAACACTAGACCCCACTCTGAGTTACTTTCTAAGGAGTGCTAGGTGAGGAGGTTACTGGCCAAGAGGGCCTTGGCTGCCCAGCCCCTTGTGACTACCCAGAGGCTGGGGAGATACATATCTCTTGATACACTTGCAACCCATTTGTGGCACATGGTTGTGCTTTGACTCACTGGTGGGCCCAGAAAACGGAAGTGTCTCCATTTCCCAGATGTGAGCTTGCTTCCTCCAAGCAGATGTGTATGCTTGAAATTAAGAAAATCGGCTGAGATGGAGACCATATTTTTCTTTTTTTTTTTTTTTTTTTTTTTTTTTTTTAAATATATTTTTTTATTTATTCATTTTATAGAAGAAAGACAGAGAGAGAGAGAGAGAGAGAGAGAGAGAGAGAAGGGGGGAGGAGCAGGAAGCATCAACTCCCATATGTGCCTTGACCAGGCAAGCCTTGGGTTTTGAACCGGCGACCTCAGCATTCCAGGTCGACGCATAATCCACTGCGCCACCACAGGTCAGGCGAGACCATATTTTTCTATTTCTGCCAACAATCATGGAGCATTTGTTTTTGTTTTTGTTTTTTTCCGTAATAGCAGTAACAGAGGTCCCAGGGTGTGGTGCGGCAGGATATGGGCATTCTTTGGGCTGGTGGCAATTGTGGCCAAGGTAATGTGGCTCCGGAACCAGCAATTAGACAGCGTCTTCATGATTTTCCAGCTTCCAGGTTACCAGCAGAAATAGATGCTCTGCTGTCAGCCAGTTCTGCGGTCGGTGGTGTTCTGAGAGTCGCTCCTGGGACTTAGACTACTGGTGGCTTCTTCAGTTCTTCCAATCATCAGGTGAGCAGGTGGCCAGAGGGTAACATCCAAGCACCCCGTGTTTCAACTGGAGTGGTTTCTGTTATCTGAATACTGATTGTTAAAGACAACATTATCTATCTATGTATCTATCATCTATTATCTATTATCTATCTATCTATCTATCATCTATCTCTCCATCTCCATCTGTCTCGCCAAATATGAGGTACCCTTCTCTAAAACTTTCTAAATTTTACTCTAATGAATTTCAATTGTGTCAGAGTCATACATTATGCTACTAAGAACCGTGAGGGTATCCCCGTACAGTGCCCGCTGGTTTTACAGGTCCCTCGCCCTGGAGGTCTCTCCAGGCAGCACTGACTCTCCCCTGGCAGAAGAGCGAAGCCAGCCCACCTGCCTTTAGCGTCTGCCTGGTCCCCCCCCCCCCCCCGCCCCGTGCTTACTGTAGCCACGCCCCCCCCCCCAGCTCTGCCAGTTCCCTCCCGCAGTCTCTTACCCCAGGCCCGCATCTTCCCGGAGAGAGAAAGGAGCATCGAACTTTTGTCCACTCATCCCAGGAAAGCTATTCCAATTTTTAAGAGAAAAAAAAAATGCAATGAATGAAGAAATACATAGAATTTATTCAATATACCAAAGATTTTCATATTGTCATAACTTTGAAGTTAAATTTGACAAAAAGCCAATCTATTATGTTTTGGAAACTTTGAAGTGCTTTGATGTTGCTAACACTCAAAAAATATTTCCTCAATCTTACGAAAATCGAGAGAATTGAAAGGGTGGGGGTAGGCCCTGGCCGGTTGGCTCAGCGGTAGAGCGTCGGCCTGGCGTGCAGGAGTCCCCGGTTCGATTCCCGGCCAGGGCACACAGGAGAGGCACCCATTTGCTTCTCCACCCCTCCCCCTCTCCTTCCTCTCTGTCTCTCTCTCGCAGCGAGGCTCCACTGGAGCAAAGATGGCCCGGGCGCTGGGGATGGCTCTGTGGCCTCTGCCTCAGGCGCTAGAATGGCTCTGGACGCAACAGAGTGAAGCCCCAGAGGGGCAAAGCATCCCCCCTGGTGGGCATGCCGGGTGGATCCCGGTCAGGCGCATGCGGGAGTCTGTCTGACTGCCTCCCCGTTTCCAGCTTCGGAAAAATGAAAAAAAAAAAAAAAAGAAAGAAAGGGTGGGGGCAATGCCATCTTTGCCAGCTTGAGGCTCAGGTAAAGCTGCCTGCACAGCCTCCTCTTTTGCCAGTACTATTTTGGGGGTGATCTTCAGGGACCATGAACCTTTAAAGAAAGACAGAGGCGGGGGTGGGGGGGAGGGGAGGGGCACAAAGAAAACCAGATAGAAGGTGACAGAAGACAATTTGACTTTGGGTGATGGGTATGCAACATAATCAAATGTCAAAATAACCTGGAGATATTTTCTCTAAACCTATATACCCTGATTGATTAATGTTACCACATTAAAATTAATTTAAAAAAAAAAAAAAAAAAGGGAAACACAAAAGCGACCAAGGCAGTGCTAGTCACACTTTAGCGCATGTGGGTGGAACACTGCTTGTGAATTGACTTGTTCATTTTTAAGAAGGATGGACCACACGCATTTCTAAGCCTACGTCTCATGTGGCAGTTGTCCTCGGACCACAAACCAAGCAAGACCTTTCTCAAACTCACACTTCACTGTAATTTTGATCCCTGATGTGAGCTTTTTATTAAAAAAGATTTAATTGTGATAAAATACACATAAACTTAATTTTTCTTAAACACTTTTAAGTGTCCAGTTCAGTGGCATTAAGTACATTCACACTGTTGCACAGACATCACTACCATCCGTTTCCTGGACGCTATTCATCTTACGTAACTGAAATCGCGCCCATTAAACAATCACTTTCCGCCCCCTCCTGCCAGCCCCCAGCAACCACCCTTTACCTTCTGTGATCATGAATTTGATTACTCTGGGTACTTCAAACAAGTGGAACGATACAGTATTTGTCCTTTTGTGTGATGACTTCTTTCACTTAGCATAATGTCCTCCAGGTTCGTCCATGTTGTAGTGTGTGATGGCTTCTTCCTCTTTTAAGGCTGAATAATATCCTATTATATGTATATACCACCTCTTCTAACTCACTCATTCATCCACGGACATTTGGGTTGCTTCCACCTTTTCTGTCAATGTGTCGGGTATTCCCTTCCTCCAGAAACATGTTATTCTCTTAAGTATCAAATTGTTTGAAGTGTTAATTTCTAATTTCTAGGGCATTTCTTATCCTAAAGATTATATCTCTATCTATCTATTCTTTTATCTATCATCTCTTCTCTGAAGAATCTTCAGTTGTTTGTTTAATTAAACACACGTTGCTGTAGTATATTTATATATCGTCAGATTCTTTTACTGTGTATTTAATTTTTGGAAATAACAAAAGGCCACAGAGGGAAAAGCTAATGAACTAAGTGAGTGATTGAGTAACAATAGTAATGACCATATATTAAGTGTCTACTCTATACCAGGCCCTGTACTAGCATTTCACACTCATAATCTCATTCAGTCCTTGCCAGACTGTTTGGCGGCTATTAATAAAAATCAATAATCATTTAATAGAGAAAGAAACATACTAAGAGGCAGTGGTGGGATTCAAATAATTTAACAACTGATTCTCTGCCCTAATGACCGTTTTAAGTATAAAAATATATATACCGAAAGATAGTTTGTTATTTCATGCACTTAGTACTTCTATGACTTCCAAAATGGGTGATAAGACAACCCTTAAAATCTATTTTTATTGGTTCATTGTGTCCTAGCTTCCTATTGGTTCACCATTCAGGGGGCACTAGCACACTCATAGTATCTCAGAGGAATTTGGGACATAATACAGTGTGTCTGTAAAGTCATGGTACACTTTTGACTGGTCACAGGAAAGCAACAAAAGACGATAGAAATGTGAAATCTGCACCAAATAAAAGGAAAACCCTCCCAGTTTCATACCTATTCAGTGCAGTTCAATGTGGGCTCATGCACAAATTTTTTAGGGCTCCTTCGGTAGCTATCCCATATAGCCTCTACAGACTCATCACTGAGTGATGGCCTACCAGAACGGGTTGCCAGTTTCCTTCAACTGCTTATCCCACCGAGTAATGTTATTCCTATGTGGTGGCACTTCATTATAAATGCGCCGATATTCATGTTGCACTTTGGTCACGGATTCGAATTTAGTGAGCCACAGAACACACTGAACTTTCCTCTGTACCATCCAAATCTCAACTGGCATGGTCGTGGGCTGCTCCACTGTATACACGGTGTTACGTCATCATCTGCGCATGCGCACATGCTGCCACATCATCCTACAGAAACTGGGAGGGTTTTCCTTTTATTTGGTGCAGATTACACATTCTATCGTTTTTTGTTGCTTTCCTGTGACCGGTCAAAAGTGCACCATGACTTTACAGACCCACTGTACAAAGCTGAAACAAATGACAGCTTGTTACCCCCTGGTTGTTTGGCACTTTGCCTCTTTATGTTATATATTTGTGTACTGAGGTAACAAATGCAAGGGAATTAAAATGTAGTATTTCATCAAAGGTAATAGTGAGTTTTATAAAATGAATAAATAACTATTACAAGCATAGTTCTGTCAAAATTTTTTTCACTTGTGGACGGAATGAACATTATTACAGGAGCTTAGAATATGCTGTTGAGCAGCTAAATGTTAAAAAAGAGTAAGGAAAGTAAATTTATGATTTCCACATTGGGAGAACCCTGGTTACAGTGTCATTTTAACAACCGGTACGCAGAACTCAACAAAAAATTAGGTATTGGTTCTGCTGAACTGGTGCAAACTGGCTATATCCCACCACTGCTCAGAGGCATTACCTGACATTCATAGAGGTGCACAGTTAGAGAAAAAGACAGAGCTAGCCATGAGACCTAAGTCTTTCTGACTCCCATGTTCCTGTGTGTACCATTGCGCCAGTATTTCGAACACTTCCTGGGGATTAGAATCACTTGTATACTTGGTGAAACTACAAGTTCCCAGATACACTGGCCCTGTCCCAGGTACACTGAATCAAAATCTACAGAAAAGGGGCCTGAAGAAATGACCTGCTTGACATCATGATATTTATAGCACATTTTTGTTAAACATGTAACATACATCTTAAGTAAAGGACTGTTAGCTCTGCGCGAAGTTCCCACAGCAGATACTCGGAAATGTGATGAACGTTATTAGTCCTTGGAATAAGAGTATAGCCTTCAAAGTGATTTCCTTGAAAAACAATAAATACTATTTGATTGTTCTGACTTATTTTCATTAAAGTGATCAGTCTCACTTCAATGTAGGCACAATATAGAGTAAAGAAAGACAGCTTTTTTTTTTTTTATTAAATAATTTTATTTTTTTAATGGGGTGACATCAATAAATCAGGATACATATATTCAAAGATAACAAGACCAGGGTATCTTGTCGTTCAATTATGATGCATACCCGTCACCCAAAGTCAGATAAGACAGCTTTTTATAGTGGAAAAAACTAAGCTTGTCTCAGATCTTGAGTAAGTTGCAACATCCCAGAGACTTGGTTTTTTCATCTGTAAAATGGGGATGCTAATACCCAATTTGAAAGACTACTATGTATATTAGAAATCAATATATATGCCTTGTAATGTAGTAGGTGCATAATATAATAAAATATAATACTATAATATACTATAATATACTATACTATAATATACTATAAATATATTAAAGCAAAAATTTCCATGGTGATTATAAATGTGAACCACAACCCAGGCAATGGTCACTATGTAATGACCTCATCGACCAGGGTTTTCGGCTGAAGTAAGTCTGGAGCTGAATCTTGAAAAGTGTATGCAGAGTTTCTATACTTTTTTCTTGAAGAAACAGGGAGGTGGTGGTTTTTTGTTTTTTGTTTTTTTTTTTGGAGAGGGGGGACATTGCAATATTTTAAAAGGAGCACTGTAGCAAGGAATGAATACAAATGTCCCCTAGGTGGCGCTAGATCATCGTGAAAATGCAAGTGGGAACCGATATTTTTAGAGGTGACTTCCCTCCGGTTTGAATTTCAAATAAGAGCAGGACAGCTCCCTGGGATGTCTGGGAAAAAGTGACCAGGAAGAAAGAGTCTTTTGAGTACGACTGAGTATACAATACTCTTGCCCATGAGGCCCCATCGGGTATTAGGTTTGCTGTAGTTGGAAACAGGAAGCGGGTTCAGGCCAACTTTTATTCATTCGCTGTTGGAGCCATGACTGATTTTGACAGATCGAATACCATTTATAACACTGCTGTGGGGGACAGTTTAGCCGGATATGTTAGCGCTAGCCCCTCCAGGGACTAAGTATGGGATGTGAGGGATGTAAGGACCCCTGGAATATTCAAATATATATGCTAATGAACTTAACAAGAATAGCCCTTTCTTGTTTTCTGTGTCACTGTGCATTTCTCAGCTCTACTCGTCCTTTCCAACCTCAATTTCTGGGCAACCTATTTTTCTTTCGGCATCAGAAGCGATAGCATCTGGGAAGTGAATCTGATGAATTCTGTCTGGCAACCAGCATCCCTCAGACTGCCAGACCCTCCTGCGGGAGGAAACTGAGATGCTCAGGAGTTGGTTCAGGGCCAGGGATACCTGTCTTTGAGGTCCTGGTGATGGAGGAAAGGGGCTGGCCAAAAGCGGAACTTCTGAAACTCTGTGTCCTGAGTTCATTTCCATTTTGGCAAAATGTGACTTTGGTTTCCAAGGGAAAGAGTTTACATGTATTAAAATGTCTCATTTGCTGAAGTTTCTTTGTGTCCTCCACTAAAGCCTTCTGCCATCAATCGCCATCTTCCAACACATTTTCTAATGTGGTGTCTTTGCAAGGTAACCATAGCAACTAAGCTTATTCAGAAATGACTGAATCTAGGCAATAAAGGGAGAGGTAACCCCATGGTATTTTTCCCTGGAACTCACAGGACATGGTTGACTGTAATAATTGTTAAAAGTCTGAGTACTGTTATCTGTGTACCAGGCAGTGTCCTACATTTAAGACATTTGATTCTCACAACCACCGTATGAAGTAATCATCATCATTATCCTTTTAAACAGTTGAGAGAACTGTAGCACAGAGATTTTCATGACTGGTTCATGGTTGTACAGATGGTTAGGTCTGCTGGCCTTTGGATCCAAGAAGCTTCTATATGCCCTATAAGCTCTGCCTCCTCAGGAGAGCTAGACAGCAGTCTCTCAATGCCTGTTTTGCAGGTAGTAAAAGTGAGTCACGGAATCGTAGAAATTGTTCAAGAAGCTTTTGAGCCTCGGCCTCATCCCGCTCATACCTTTCCACTATAGGGAGCGATAGAGTCCCAAGGTGATCTCATCTGATGCTCACAGCAGGTCTTTGTGATTATTAAGTCTATTTACAGATGAGGAAATTGAGGTATTAAGAAATTAAATGACATTTTCCAAGGTCACAACCATTATATTGAAGAATAAGAAACTTAAACCACCTCCAATTCTATGTTCCTTTCCTAGATTTGGTGCTTTAAAAATATTTCATCCCTCCATCTATCCATCCATCCACCAATTCATCCACTTCGTAAGATTTTATGAATGTATTGGGCACCATATATTGTGTGTGGTTGACAAGGTTTTCAGGATTCAGAAATGAATTTCAGAGATGAATTTTACTGTATATATATATACGTGTGTGTGTGTGTGTATATATATATATATATATATGGACCATCTTTGACTTGAGTATTGTGGAAATAATGCTTATGAGTACAAACTTATGTATGTGAAAATTATATATTCAAATTAACCTTTCAAATCCATGTTTAATGTGCTATAGATGTGAAATCATATATTTATCTCCATAGATTGCTTAAAATGATGATGGAGAAGGATGTTATGCTTGAAATTTTTAGTCAGAGACTGAAATAGTCTGAAGAGAAACATGATCTGTAATCCTAGCCAGAGCCACCTGCCATGCAAGGAGCCCAGGGAATGGAGAGGAAGGGTAGGGGGATTGCTTCCACACCCCCCCCCCCCCGGTAGGGGCAGTGTCTGCTGGCTTAGCCTCATTGTTTGCTCAGTGAGCTAGAGACACGATTCATGGAGGGACACTCAGAAATCTCAACTCAGAAGTTTTCTGAGAGCTTGACGTGAGCCCTTTGAACATTGGGCGCCTGCGGAGAGGACCCTGACTTTTGCTTGGAAGAGCCCAAAGGCAGGAGGCTGCCTGGGGCTGCTTCGTATGGCAGAGCAAACCCGGAGGGCTGAGTGAAAGGGAGGGCCTCAGGCTCCCAGGTTTTGCCAGGGAGGGGGAGGGGATGGATGCACAATGTCTCCCATGGATTCAATGGGTGCTGAAGAAGCTGGCAAGCTTGAGCCATCCTGAAAGGCACCGCCCCAGAGGACCTGCTCCTACCCAACCTGCAAAAAGAGGCTGTGTGAGGTCTTCCTGGGCAGCCTGCGAGTGCATTGTGTGTGGGGGAGGGGTGAGGGGGGAGGCTCAGGGCAGAGACGCTGTGGCACCCGGGCTGCAGCCGGCAGAAAGGGGGGGTGGATAGTGGGTGTCACTGCAGAACCCCCAAAGGCCCTTCATGTGAGGGAGAGCCAGCGTTTTTGCATCTAATACCCCAATGGCATCTCCACAGGACACAAGGTCACCGGTGACTAGGCCTTGCCCCTGTAGCCCTTGTCGCTCTTCTCCATCCTGACCAGAGGCAGCACCGGGAGTGGGGCAGGAGGAGTGACAAGAAGAGCAAGGTGGACGGACAGCAGAAGAAGAGACTGCTGCTCATTACTGAGGCCAAAGAGATGACTGCTTTGAGAATAGATGATTAGAAGGACTTTTTAATACCTGGAAATGAGGCTATCCTAACAGCCAGGTGGGGACCCAAATGCTCCAGAACATTCCAGGGATCTCTGCTGGGTGAGGAATGGTGGGCGGGGGTGGAACGAACCCAAGCTGCTTGGGCCGGATTGCTACCTGGCCCCGCGTGGGGCTGGCGTCACCCAGGGAAGCCTGCCGCGTGGGCGACACACTTTCCAGGGGGAACTCCGGGGTTTCTTCCCTGGCTCCTTCTTCCCCTGCAGCTAGGTTCGCTCTGGAATCCATATCCGATGTGTCTTTTTTTCTTTTCACTTCTGATTAGAGAAACATCCCTATCCTCTTCCGCTTGGCTTCTCATTTCCACTTTAGGGTTATTACCAGGGAGAAAGGACACTTTTCCCATAAACTGCAGGCAGGAGCTGCGGGCTCCCTCTAGGTGACTTTGTTGGGGCTCAGGATGAGGTTGGAATCTGAAGGGAGTGCACTGCAATTAGAAAAATTACCTCTTGCCATAAAGCATCCTCTAATACTGCCTATGATAGCATATACCCTTATGTGGTGAGGGGCCCAAACAAGATGTACTCATCTGCAATTATTTATGCTCACTGGGGAAAGGTTTTTCTTTGTTTATTGTTTTATTCATGATTAACCAGCAGTGTAATGATAGGGTTATAATGATAACAACATGAGGAATGAAAATGTCTGAGGTGCAAAGTGCAGGCAGGTTGCTAACCCTGGACTGAAATTTTCAGAGGCAGGGAGTCTGGGGTGTGTGTGTGTGTGTGTGTGTGTGGCTCGGGGTGTGTGTGTGTGTGTGTGTGTGGCACTCGGGGTGTGTGTGTGTGTGTGTGGTGTGTATGTGTGTGTGTGGTGTGTGGTGTGTGTGTGTGATGTGTGGTGTGTGTGTGTGGGGGGCTCAGGGTGTGTGTGTATGTGTGATGTGTGGTGTGTGTGGGGGGGGGGCACTCGGGGTATGTGTGTGGTGTGTATGTGTGTGTGTGGTGTGTGGTGTATGTGTGTGTGATGTGTGGTGTGTGTGTGTGGGGGGCTCGGGGTGTGTGTGTGTGTGTGTGGTGTGTGGTGTGTGTGTGTATGTGGCTTAGGTGCAAGGGGAGGGGGCGGGTATGGATCAGCTTTGTGTCAGGATGGGCAAGGAGTGGCCCAGGTGCTCTTCTTATGTTTTCCACAGGCTGCTCTGCATTCAAGGTCACGAGCGCTTAGGGCTCTCCCAAGCTTTCTCCTCTCCACCTCACACAGAACGAGAATTAATCATTCCCAGAACTACCGTGCTCTTTCCTCCTGTGAAAATCCACATGCAGTCTTCTCTGAGAGGAGCATTTCTCTCTCAAGTTCCAGAAAAGTCTAGCTTCCCAAGGGCCGACCTTGCTTTATCAACACTCCTGTTTTCTGTTTTCTCTTTGTTAGAACTGGGTTTGGTCCTGTGACTTATTATGACTTTCCCAAGGTTTCTGGGCCTGACCTAGCAAGTAGAAAATATGTCCCCTCCACTAGAGGATGTAAACTCTTTTAAATACCCTCAGTCACAGCAAAACTTTATCTTTTGTCTTTGGTTTTCACACATGGTTAAAAGTGCTTCATAGCTAACATTGGTAAACTTGATAACACTGAGTTATACCCTTTTGGGCCAAAATATAGGCATAAAGGGATAATTTTCTCCCAAAATGTAAACACTAGTTCTGAAGGCAGTTTCAGAAGAAAAATGCAGCAGATATTCTGAACAATGACATCATCATGGGAATAAATATATGGTCAGTCTCCCAGGGAAACTATTTTAAGCCCAAACCCAAATATATAACACATGGTAATAGCCACTGTCTTTTAAATATTTTTCTCAATGGTTAAATAAAACACTCCAACTTTGAGGTATATATTATTATACTCATTTTACAGATGAAAAAAATGCAAACTTAGATGTTATTTTGAGCAAGTTATTTAATCTCAGATCTGATTCTGGAGCATATATGATATATTACATAACTTTATAATAATCAAACAGAAAGCAAGTACTTTTCAAACAAATGTCATCAAATTTTCTCTCATTTTTATGCTAAGAGTGCCAATAATACATAGATAATTTGTTTTTTTCTTTTTTTTCATACCTTTGAATGAATTTCATCATGGATGAGAAAGGCCCTTTTCTCCTTTTTTTCCTATTTTGTTCTTTGAACTTTAGGGAGAAAGAAGAAAGAGAAGAGAGGTGATTGGACTAAGCATCAGGACACCCAGGCTCCAGCCTCTCATTTACTTCCTCTGGGTCTTGGTTTCTCGTCTCTGTAACAAGGTAGACGGAGAGACCTTCTCTAAGATGTAAGGCTCTTTCTTTTTTACAAATGATTAGCATAAACCCAGATTTCCAGTTCTCACTTCTGGTCAAAGGTCCCTCTTCTTGCCTCAAACCACATTTTAAGCTCATAGAGGAGCAGTCTGTCATCCCAGGACTAAAAATACACAGTACTTCGTAAATCAAATTCAACATTAAATTGCATTGCAAACATAAAGTTTTACACAGTTAAAATGTTGGCGTATGGAATTTAATGAGCTCCATATGCCTGACCTCTGGAAAGAAGTGATTTTGGGAACTGAAGCTGTGAAAGAGTCTAAGGGCATCAGCATCTGGTGTGAGTTACTTGGAGTGAAGGGAATCGACCATGATTTTGTATTCTTGCCAAGCCGGGGAAGGTAGGAGTACTGTGTAATCTGTGTGCTCACCTTCTGAGATAATGCTGACAATTTTCCAAACTTAACCTCACTCTTCAGGAAGTTGTGGAGTCGAATGAGCCCTGACTTCCTCTCCCACATGTCTCATGCCCTTGAGGCCACAGGTTTTCAGATCTGCCCTGTTGAAACCAGGCTCTCTTGTTGGACGTGTCAGTGACTTTGACTACTTGTATTTGTTTTGATCGACTCTCCTACTTCTGAGGGGGCATGCCTAAAACCCGGGTCTTCTCCCTTATTTAAAAGATTCAGGTCTCCTCATTGCTTATGCACTTACTGCATGTCGGTGAGTTGAACCCTGAACCCATTTTTTGAGATTCCTTGGTCATTAATCCCCATCCTCGCCATGTTGTGCTCTAACCATTCGGAGCCCATTACCAAATTTTCAATCTCCTCTTTCTGAACCTTTTCACGTGCTTCCTGCTCTGCGGAATTCCCGCCACCTCTTCTCCATCGGGAACTCTCTTAATCAGTGTGGCTCTAACAATATGTTCCCCAGGATGTTGCTGCCCAATTTGTGGCTAGTCTTTGCCATTTCTGTGTTCCTCTAGCCCTTAGATACAGTTAAGACTACACAGGAAGAGTATATGATCTCCCCGCAGGAAATTAGAGAACTTTTCATGAGTGAAAACACGTCTGATTCTTCCTTTTATTTTCCTGAGCAGAGTGAAGTTGGCTCTCAGGAAACGTTTGCTGAGTGAACAAATAAAGGAATGAAGGAATAAACAGAAATTTCTTGGAAACCAAGCGGGTTTCCGTCTTTTGAAGCTTCTCCACCACACTTCTCTGATTTTCCTGCATGTGATAATTATATGTCTTTCGAAGTTCATGCCATATTTACGTCCTTGTTGAAGACTACTGTTCGAGGATAGAAAAACAACTAGCACTCCTCTGACCTTGGGAATTTGCTTTGGAACAACACGGAAGGAACAAACCAAGAACTCTCTTGTCTTCACAGAATGCTGTTGCTCCCTGAGCTTGTGCAGCATGTGGAAGACTCCGGCTTTAGAGCTAGGCAGTCGTTTTCTGTGCCCCGTTTTGCAAATAGACAGGTCTACCTCATTGGAAACTGAACAGAGGCAATAATTTAGGCCTTCCTTTATAAAATAGAATGTATTTTTAACTTAAAATTTTTTTTAATTTATTGATTTTAGAGAGAGACAGGAAAGGAGCAAGAGAGAGAAGGAGGGAGATTGGGAGGGAGAAACATCAACTTATCTATACATTCACTGGGTGGTTCTTATGTATGCCCGGACGGAAGATCAAACCCACAACTTTGGCATGTCAGGAAGACACTCTAACCAACTAGGCTACCCAGCCGGGGCAAAATGCAATTTAATTCTAATCTTTTTTTTCCCTATTTTTATATTTCAGTTTATTTTCTAAACTCTGAGACATATTGACCATGAATCAACACCTATTGTCTTAATACCAAATTCTGATAATAAAGAATATTCATATTTTGAGGATTCTTAGTATCGGTACTGTAAAATAAATTTTCAGAAGAATTGGTAGTAATATTTTAATAGGACATAGTAACTTTCTCATATGTGGTCTCATGTGATACTTGCAACGCTGTTGTGAAATGGACAGGCAAAAACGAAGATCCCTATTTTACAGATGAGAAAGCTCACGCTCACAGAAATGACTTACCCAGAGTCCCTAGCAAGGAAACGGCCATGCTAAGACCTAAACCAGGTATGATTATGGGGGTCACTGCACCTCTCATTACAAGTGTTTATAAATGAGGAGACATTCACATTGTCGCATGATGGTTTTGGCTGCCCGTGCAAGTGTTGAGCCTCTCAAGGCGGATAATTCGTGTTGGGGAAGCCGGGTCCTCAGGGCCTCCTCTGTCTCATCGTCATGCTCTGATGAGATCACGAGAGAAGTATTTATGAGAGACATGAGACTGAGAAAGGAAAACACTGAACATAGACCCTTTGTTTGACTAAAAGCTGGATGCAAATGAAACTGAAGTTTCTTGAAGGAAAAAAAAAACAGATTGTGGGGTTGAGGGATTTTGTTTGGTTTTGTTTTTAAAGTGGGGCTAACCCTTTTCTTTCCATTCTCAGAGAGATTTAGACAATGATGAAGAAAATAGTGATTTCATTTCTTTTACTAACTGGCTCCTTTTCAGAAAAGGTGCTGGTGGTAAATGTGTTAAGAATTCAGTTGAAAAAAACAATGGACAATTTAAAATTCAGGAAATCAGGTGTTCCCTGTTTAGCCTGATCTTGTTAGAATAATGGAATTTGAGGGTTTAAAACATAGCTTGTTTCAGAATGATGCATGAATTCTCAAAAACATTGTTTAACATATTACTGGAATAATGCATATGAGATGGTTAAAAATGGAAGTAGAAAAAAAAAAACCCCAACACCCTTAGAGGAATTTGCAATTCATAAAGTTACTGACAATTTTGCATTATCATTGTCATGGTAACCATGCTAGGCTTCTGCTAAAATGTTTCTCAAAAGGGGAAGGAATAGTATATAATAAGCTCTTCCAGTGTAATTTTTTTGTTGTTGTTGTAGTCGAATTAGTGTGTAGTTCTTATGGGACTATTTTGGTAATCCATGAACGTGGACTCTAGTTATGGTTCTGATACCCTATCTCCTATGTGGAAGCTGTGAAGGAAAAGTTGCTGCTTACTAGCAATGCTTGGTAATTAATTATAAAAATAACAACAAATAGCATTATCCACAGCAATTAATTATAAAAGTGAAAACAAGAAAGCATTTCAAACCCGACTGTAGTGAATTTCTCAGACCAAAGCACTGGCTTGTTTATTGATTCAAAGTCCTTTCAGCCAAGCTTTTCTGCTACGTTCACGAGTCACCCCTTGCCCCCTTCTATCCTTCCCATCAGAAGAGTTCTAGGCAGTGAATAGATGAGGACCAATTAGACTAAAATAATACTTTAATTTGGACATTTGGATAAAGAACTATTTTGAAATGGTAATTGAGAGAGAGAGAGAGAGAGAGAGAGAGTGTGTGTGTGTGTGTGTGTGTGTGTGTGTGTGTTGCCTTCATGCCACATGCACCCACTGGAAAGAAGATACGATGCTTATGGCCTGGTTTTGACCATGCATCTCAGGTCAACAGTCCAAGGGAAGGCAAAACTATAAACTAGAAGAACCCAGTGGCTACTAAAACTTCTATAAGATCGCCAACACCCAACCCTAATCAAGAGAAAGCGCCTGAGACAAGGACAGCAACTGAGACATATTCACCTATAGCATACTAGCCCTGTGAGTTTCTGTTACATTCAATGCCAGAGAAGGAGCTAATTATTTTCCATCACAGTGTTTAAGGGAGAAAAAGAACCAGGTAGTCAAGGGAAAGGTGTACTTCACCTCTTGCTGCCACATTCCAGCAGCCCACCAGTACTGACAGAAATCTAGCAGAGAAATATTTTATAAGCAAAAATTATGCAGAAAAATTAGGAGGGAAAAAAGCCTGCACACCTGGCTCAGTTTCTCTGGAGCTGGTCTAACAGCAGAGCGAGAGCAGAGCGTATCTGGACAAGGAGCTGAAGCTGTTCAGGGCTTGGTTTCATGTGGTCAGGCTTGAATACAGGAGAGGGGTTTTGGGGTAAACAGACCTGGATTGCGTTTCAGCCTCTTGTTTTACAAGCTGGGGTCTTAGCAAGTCACTTAACATTTGGAGCCTCAGTGTCTTCATCTGTATGAATGGGATGATTACGCCTTTCTTGAAGTGTTTTTCAGAATTAGAGATAATTGGACATAAGGCACTTGGCCCAAAGTTTGGCCTAACGTGTTAGTTGCCTACTGTTGCTATAACAAATCACCGTAGATTTAGTGGCTTCCAACTACAGGTGTTTATTATCTTATAGCACTGGAGGTCGGAAGTCTACAAAATGGGTCTTAGAATAAAATCTAGGTGCCTGGAGGCTGCCCTCCCTCTGGCTTTGCCAGTTTCTAGAGGCCACCTGCAGTCCTTGGCTCCTGGTCCCCATGCCTGCATCTTCCAAGCCTGCCATGGCTGGTTGAGTCTTTTTCACATCTCATAACTCTGATGATGACTTCTCTGCCTCCTTCTGCTGCCATTAGCATCTTTGTGATTATATTACGCCCACTCAAAAAATCCAGGATAATCTCCCTCTTTTAAAGTCGGTTGATGAGAAACCTTAATTCCATCTGCAGCCTTAATTGTCCCTTGTCATTTTGACATAGCATATATATGGTTTCTGAGGATTAGGGCATCTTTGGAAGTGGGGGTGGAGGTCATCATTTCACCTACCACACAAATGAATGGTAACTACATACCATTATTATTATTTGTAGTATTAGCAATAACAGTACTTACCCCAATCTAAAAGAAGGCCCCAATAGGAGTTACTAAAACAGAGAGAACTGACAAAATCCAGAGCATCTGAGTCAAATGTTGGCCTGCATGAAGCTCTCTGTTGACTTTCTGTTTTCTGATAATCACACCCTAACCGATTTGGGTGGGCCCCTAGAGTTGGAACCCATACCTGGAGAGCCGCCACTGGGACTGGGTTTTATTTCCCCAAAGTCTTGCTTTAATATGTTCTTAATTATGAGAAGCTTTATTTCATTAGCACTGATTTTTTTTAAGTGGTCTTCTCAAAACGGCTTACTTCTGGAAGCCTAGGAATCGCCCCTTAAGAATCAAGGCTTCAAGGCTCTGGAGATGACAATGGGAGTTCTTGGTAATAATCTTCCAGGAAGATGACATCACCATACTCTAAAAGCAATGCCTGTGCCTGTCAGCCCTATAAGAAAACAAGGTGGCGCGGGGCTCACCATAAAATTTGCTGTGGAAAAACTTATGTGTTGGCAAGCATGATATAACCACAGGCTTGAAAGCATTTGTGCCATCAAGTTTATTCTCATTCTTACCCTCTTCCTTATTATAAGAATGTCTGTACTAGCCTGTTGAGTGATTAGAGAAACTTGGGGACAGAGATGCATTAGCTCAGTCATTGCAGCCAAGGACATTCTATATCAACTGAAAGGCAGCCGACTCCCATCCATCAGCATGTTTTATACATACATGTGAGATTATGCAACCAAGATCAGAAGAACCACCAGCCAAGCCCAGTCAAAATCAGCGGAGTTGCCTGATTAACCACCCCAGAGACATGAGCAAAAATTGCTTATTGTTTTATTTAATTGAAGTGTTGTGATTGGTTGAGAGTCAGAATTGTTGTGGGAACAGTTAACAAGGTAGCTTTAAAGACACTCATTTCTCCTTAACAGCCACACTTTCATTTTTCCTAAGACATGGTGTATATCTGTCCACTTGATGTTCTCGCATATTCTACAACAATTTCTTTGGAAGAATGAAATAGCTGTTTGAATTATTTGCTTCTGGTGGATTGATTCATGCTTCTGAAAGACTTCGATTAAAACTGCAAAAATCTGGCCCTGGCCGGTTGGCTCAGTGCTAGAGCGTCGGCCTGGCATGCAGGAGTCCCGGGTTCGATTCCCGGCCAGGGCACACAGGGGAAGCGCCCGTCTGCTTCTCCACCCCTCCCCCTCTCCTTCCTCTCTGTCTCTCTCTTCCCCTCCCGCAGCCAAGGCTCCATTGGAGCAAAGATGACCCGGGCGCTGGGGATGGCTCTGTGGCCTCTGCCTCAGGCGCTAGAATGGCTCTGATTGCAGCAGAGCATCGCCCCCTGGTGGGCATGCCGGGTGGATCCCGGTCGGGCGCATGCGGGAGTCTGTCTGACTGCCTCCCTGTTTCTAGCTTTGGAAAAATAAAAATAAATAAAACAAAACAAATCAAAACAAAAAACAAAAAAACTGCAAAAATCTAATGAGTGCCTATGAATTGGAGGAGGAGATTAATTTACTTATCCACCATTTATTGGGTGCTTGGGTGTTAGTTCCATATCAGACATGGTGCTGGGCTTTGGGGAAGGGAAGCGAGCAAATGTAAAAAAGCCTATTTGTATAAACCTTGCGTTCTACTGGAGGGCACTCAAATGGGCAAATAGACAAAACAAAACAAAACAAAACAAACAAAAAAACCAGCCTAGTACAGAAAAGTATTAACACAGAGGGATGAGCACAGTTTTATTTTCAAGTCTAAAAAGACACACGTTTCAATGAAAACACTTGAATTAAAGAAATACTTAGATATTATTAGGTTATTTATTCATTCAATACATGTTGAACAACTTGTATAGACAAAATAATAAACTAGACGCATACAGGCTATAAAGATAAGTCCTTAAAGAGTTTAAAATTAGTATGACACACCAGCATATAGAATTAATATAAATCAGAAGGAATAATTTTGATTAAGAAAATCATACAGTGCCTTAAGGATGCATGGAATTGAAGCTGGACTTCTAAATCAGATCTAAATCTCTGATTACAAGATTCTGGCAAGAGAAAGCTGAAGGATGTTGCCGAAGAAGAGAACCTAGAAATAATGAGGGCTAAGGCCTGGGCTCCCCGGGGCAGTCGATGCTCTGGATGTGTGACTCACCAATTCCCTTAGCCAGGTCGGCTTTCTCATCTCAGAAATGACTGAAGTGATTCTAAATGCTCTATACTGACCCTTCTGGCTTAAAGACCCTGAGTGACCTAACTAAATTACTCAGCATATGTTTCAACACTTAAATACATAACATGCCCAGTATTTTCCATTAAAGATAAGCCAGCCTGGGCTCAGCTATTGGGTGTCATGTTTAAAGAGATACAGTTGGAATATTTTATACATTTCAGCTACTCATACACAAATACACTTCAATCTTAATGTAACGAACACAATATGGTGGAACTTCTGTTCATTAGTCCGAGGAAAGGGGAGGTTGAGGGGATGTTGTATTACCAGTGGGGACGTTGTATTACAGGTAGAGACAGCATCAGACAGATCTGGGTGTGAATGCTGGTTCTGTCACCAGCAATGTGATTTTTTGCAGAAGTTACTTAACTACTCTCTGCCTCAGCGTTTTAATCTTCAAAGTGGAATAATAATCCTGCTTCATAATGTGAGGCTCAAATAAGGTAATATATGTAATGTTACTTATTAATAGTTCACTATGAATAATATGAGTAAATTCTCTGCATGAGGTTATCCCTCCCTCTGCACAAGAGATGTGTTCCTAAAAGATTATGTGTGATTTGAATGTTTTATACCGCCTTCATATTTGAAGGATGCTGTTTTAAAAATTCCTGCTGTGACTCTTTTTGCTCAACAATTAATTGATATTTAGATTACATGTAATTCGAATTTATAAAGAAGGGCAATTATTTTCTTAAAGAACAGAGTATAAAACTACTCTGACTGTGGAGTAAACTGTTAGTTTATTTAAACCCACTATTCGCTTTCTTTTTCTGTCTAAATAAGATGTTCTCTGAGGCACCAGTGTTCTCAACTAAAAGACTTCACGTGACAATGTTTTTTGTATAGAGGGGTGGCCAATGGTGATAGAAGCAGAAGGCATTCTTTTCATCCCTGAATTTTTCCCTTTTCTTGTTTGGGATGAAGTTTGGACGTCCAGAGACCCAGAGACGTTTTGCAGCTTTGTGAATGGAAGCTACCCACTGAAGATGGTGGGAGAGCTAGACTGAAATTTCCTGCAGTTCCAGCCCCCAGCGATTCTCTTTGACTTTTCTGTTTGTGAGAAAGCAATAACCTTCTACTTTTTAAAAGCCTTTGTTCTTTCTGTTCTCTGATAAGAGCAGTTTATTATAGTTCTAACAGGTACACCTAGCAATATTGGTGACGTTATCAAGTTCAAGAAGCTTGGGGTGTGTATATCTGAGCCAGAAATCAGAGTAGTAACCATGCCTGATAACCCCACCCCCAACTAATCATCTGTGCAGGATCCCGCAAGAATAACCAGTTAGTATCAATAAAGTTTATAAAAATTCACTTAAATACTGGAGACACATAAGAGTAGAGTACCCTAGTTTAGTCTTGAAGGACCAAGAAAATCTTTATTAGGTAGATCATCTGTAGGCTTAAAACTGAAGAGCAGCCCTGGCCGGTTGGCTCAGCGGTAGAGCGTCGGCCTAGCGTGCGGAGGACTAGGGTTTGATTCCTGGCCAGGGCACACAGGAGAAGCGCCCATTTGCTTCTCCACCCCTCTGCCGCGCTTTCCTCTCTGTCTCTCTCTTCCCCTCCCGCAGCCAAGGCTCCATTGGAGCAAACATGGCCCGGGCGCTGGGGATGGCTCTGTGGCCTCTGCCTCAGGCGCTAGAGTGGCTCTGGTCGCAACATGGCGACACCCAGGATGGGCAGAGCATCGCCCCCTGGTGGGCAGAGCGTTGCCCCCTGGTGGGCGTGCTGGTGGATCCCGGTCGGGCGCATGCGGGAGTCTGTCTGACTGTCTCTCCCTGTTTCCAGCTTCAGAAAAATGAAAAAAAAACAAACAAAACTGAAGAGCAGCAGCAGTTACCTACTAAAGCTGAGAGAGGGGAGCTGGGAAAGCAGAGGACAAAACTTCTGGCAAATGAACAGTGTTTTCAAAGAAACAGAGGCAGAAATAAATTTGGTCTCTTTGAGGGAACTGCAAGTAGTTAGCATGTATTTTCAACAGTGTCAGAAGTAGGTGATAGAGAGTGGAGGGTGGCAGCAACTGTGACAGAAACTGGGCAGGGGAGCAGGTCAAGCAGAATTTTAAACCACATCGGAGCATTTTATTCTATCCTAAACGGAATGAGCTTCCATTTTGAAAGACCACTGTGTTGGCAAGGAGGAAAATGAGGAGGAAGGAGGGGCAGGCGTGGTTTGGTTGTTTCAGTGAATGAGGCTCGCAATGAGAGTACTAAACTATGGTGTGGTATTGGAAATACAAAGAGTAGTCAAATCTAGATAATAATATGGGTTAAAATCTTAAGAATTAATAAATGAATGTCTTAGTGCCAAGGAAGATGCCTAGGTTTCTGGCTTGGGAACTTAGTGCAAATTTGAGACTCTCATAGGTGGCATATTTGCTGCTACTTATAAGAACCTTAAATGTCTGCTTCTTATTTAGAAGTAAGCTTGGTCAGAATTGGCTTAGTGAAAATGAAATTTTATTGATAAGAAGAGTAAGCCATCTGGCTATTCTCTGACTGGTTGATATCTATTTCTCTGGGTATAATAAAGATGTAACCCCTGCTACAGGAAGCTATTACCTGATATTATTTATTTCCTGATAAAAAAAAGGAGCAAATCATGCCTGGACATCTGTAGAAAATGAGTTTCTAATAAAGCTAAGGTAGTTAATGTCTAAATGGGAGTTTCTCTTGCAATGATAAATGTCTGCTCTGTTGAAATAGTTTTCATAAAAGTCAGGAGGTAAGAGAGTAGAGATACTGTGAAATTGTCAATGAGGCAATAAATGGATGTCTGTTTACTGGATTTGTAATCAACAGTGAAGCCCAACTCATAAAAAAAATGAAAATGTTTGGGTGTATCCATTTAGAAACAGAAGTTTTGTTTCAGAAAAAAGTGTATCTCAGTCTGTATTTAGTATAGCATTCAGTGGATAGAAGCAAAGAATGTGGAGGATGCCACTGGGGAAAATAAACTGTGGCCATGTGTGGAAGTTCCATGCCAATAGCTCTCAGAACAAATAATAGCATATTACTCACCATCCAGTGTACACAAAGGGCTTTTTCCCCCCCTTAATTGTTCTGCATAATTTTTGTTCATAAAATTCTTCACTGCTAGGTTTCTGTCCGTACTGGTACGTGGTAGCAAGAGGTGAAGTATGCCTTTTCCTCGACCTGGTTCTTTTTTTCTTATAAACATTTTTTTTAAGCAGGAGAGAGAGCGACAGACGAATAGGAAGGGAGAGAGATGAGAAGCATTAGCTTGTAGTTGAGGCACCTTAGTTGTTCATTGATTGCTTTCTCATATGTGCTCCAGCCGAGCCAGTGACCCCTTGCTCAAGCCAGTGACCTTGGGCAACAAGCCAGATGAACCCACACTCAAGCTGGCAACCTCGGGGTTTTGAACCTGGGTTCTCAGTGTCCCAGGTCGACTCTTTATCCACTGAGCCACCACCTGGTCAGGCCCTTTAAACAGCTTGATGAAAAATAATTAATTGCTTCTCTGGCATTGAATGTAACAGAAACTCACAGGGCTAGCATGCTACAGGTGAATATGTCACACACAGTTGCTGTCCTTGTCTCAGGTGCTTTCTTTAGATTAGAGTTGGGTGTTGATGATCTTCTAGAAGTTTTAGTAGCCACTGGGTTATTTTAATCTGTAGCTCTGCCTTTCCTCGGACTGTCCTCAGCTGCATGGTCAAAGCCAGGCCATAAGCAGCATATCCTCTTTCCAGTGCGAGGGAACAAGGAAAGAGGGAACTGAGGGCAACCAGCTTCCATTTATGAAACTTCTCAGAAGTTTCTCATCCCATTGGCCGGATTATTGCTATATAACCATACCTATTTTCAAGGGAACCTGGAAAATAAAGTCTTCAGTTAAATGGCTTCATGCCCAGCTAAAACTCAGAGTTTTCTAGTTCTAAAAGAAATATGGGAGAAATAGCGACCCCGGAGAGCTTGTCATAATTCTCTGCTGCACCGTCCTTCCCACCTCTCTCAGAGTGTGCTTCATTTCATGGGGTGCTGGGGGAGGGGTCCCCGTATCTTATAGATCCGTTATTTTCAACCTTTTTCATCTCATGGCATGCATAAACTAATTACTAAAAATCTACAGCACACTAAAAATTTTTTTTTGCTGATCTGCTGAAAATAATAGGTATAATTTTGATCAATTCTTCCCTGGATGGCTGCTGTGTTGCTGTTGTAATTTTTTAATTTAACAATCTAAGGGAAAAGAAGTCCGTGTCCCTGACTAAACAGTCAGTTATTGCATGTTTTAAAAATGATTGTGGCACACCAATTGAAAATTGCTGTCGTAGCTGATGTCCAGATGGTGACTGTTCGTTGCTGGGGGAGAAGCCACTAGAAACTGCACATCTCGAATGTCATGTTTTAACTATTACACTTTGAATATTTCATATATTTGTTATTCATACATGAATACACTTCAATATGAATGTAGCAAACTCAATATGCTGGTAATTATATTGTCTATCATATTTACCAAGGGAAACCTGAATATATGTTGAAGATTTTCCTGTATTGTTTCACAACCTTGTTCCTGGAACATGGCAATTGAGAGTTGCTACCAAGAAATAAATAACAGCACTTGAAATTGAACGGGGTGCTTTGTTTATTTAACACTTAAGGAAAATATATTGAGTGCATTTGTATTTCAAAATAGAAAGTTTTGTTTCCATTAAGTCAAATGTACCTCAGAGAATTTGGGTTTTTGTTTTTTTCTACAATGTTACGTGGTATTTTTTTCTGTAGGGTTACCGTGAGGCTACTTGATGGGTTAGGGCTGGTGAATTAAAAGGGCCTCATTTTTGGAAGTTTAGGACACACCAGGATTTCCTGAGAGCCCAAAGAACCATTTTGGGACATTCAGTACTCTCTTCTACCACAGTGCCAAATTTAGTATCCATTTTGTATGTGTGGTTACCTGTGTTTTTCAACAACAGACTCTGAACTTCTTGGGAGTAGACTATGTGTTCTCAGGGCTGTTTGAAATATTGAGTGAATGAATGGGGGAGAAGGCAGGTGGGGCAGTAGCCCTAAACAGGAGTTGGAAAACCTCTCTCAACATACCAGGATGAGAAGAGAACGAGACGGGCATGGAGACAGAAAGTCCAGGGAGCTCCTGTCTGATAGCTCTGTCTTCTCAGTGAGGTGTGAAGAGCTCCACCTTCAGTTGATAATAAGATGGGGCAGAGAAGTTAAGAATTTTGAGAGAGTAGAAAACTTTGAAATAATCACTTGGAAAACATGAGAGACGGTTGATGGGGAAATATACGGGGTTGCCTGGCAGCATTTAGGATCTCTTCCACTTCCTGTCTCATATTCTACTTATTTGCGTCTTGGGCATTCAAAGCCCTTCTACAATTCTAAATCCCTCTCCAACAATTGTCTTCTTCCTCCTCGCCTTCCCGGTTTTCCTCCCTCCCTTATACTTCTACCCTCCTGACTCCATTCTGTTTCCTTCACTGAAATCATTCTCAATGAATCCTTTGAAGTGTTGTCCTTGTGGCTAAATGCAACACAAACTTAAGGTCCTTATCTCACTTGATTTCAGAGCAGCTTCTGACTGCTTCTTTTTTTCCCCTGGAAATTTCCCTTTTTTGGGCTTCCAAAACATCTTCGTGTTTCCTATTTGTTTAGATTCTCTTTCCAATGCTCTTTGCAGGTCCCTCTTCTACCAGTCCTCAAGTATTGCTGTTCTTCCCCTCAGAGTTTCGATCTGAATCTTCTCTTCCTCTCGTACTACATTACCTTGCTGCATGATCTTACTTGCTTTCACGTCTTCGATTATCTCTTGCTTAACCCCCATCTTCAGCTCATACATTTCTCCTTAGCTCCAGGCCCCTGTAACCAGATGCTTCCTGGACCTCTACATCTGCATGTCACATAGAAACCTAAGGTCATCATGTCCACAACTCAGTTCATCACCATTCTCTTGACACTTGCTCCTCCACCACATTCCCAAGTCTGTAGTCAATGGCATCACCACCTATCTGGCAGACCAGCCAGAAAACAGGACATCATTCCTACCTGCAAGCTCTTCACTGCCATTATTTGATCTCTCAAAAGTCTTTCTGGCCCTGGCCGGTTGGCTCAGAGGTAGAGCGTAGGCCTGGCATGCGGGGGACCCGGGTTTGATTCCCGGCCAGGGCACATAGGAGAAGCGCCCATTTGCTTCTCCACCCCCCCCCTCCTTCCTCTCTGTCTCTCTCTTCCCCTCCCGCAGCCGAGGCTCCACTGGAGCAAAAGATGGCCCGGGCGCTGGGGATGGCTCCTTGGCCTCTGCCCCAGGCGCTAGAGTGGCTCTGGTCGTGGCAGAGCGACACCCCGGAGGGGCAGAGCATTGCCCCCTGGTGGGCAGAGCGTCGCCCCTGGTGGGTGTACTGGGTGGATCCCGGTCAGGCGCATGCGGGAGTCTGTCTGACTGTCTCTCCCCGTTTCCATATTCAGAAAAAAAAAAGTCTTTCTGGCGATACTGCTACAGGATACTGATTAACTAGGCTGGCCACCGAGATCTCTTGCCCTGTTTACTTTGACAGATGCCAAACCCGTTTTTCTGTTTCCAGTCCAGCACCTCTCCAACCCAAATCTTTCTATTGTAGGCAGACTGGCCTTTCCGAATGCAAATTTTATCATTTTCTCCCCCACTTAAATTTTGTAAATGGTATACTCTTTCCTTTCTCCATGAAGTTTACAATTTTACGAGGCTTATAATCATTCATGATCTGACCACATTTAATTTATCTTTAGTCGTTCCCTTCTGACTCTGAAGGTCACATACACATTGACTTTTTTTTTGTTTCTTTATCTTACCATGTTACTTTTTATATCTCAAATTCTCTTTCTTCTTTCCTCCATCTGCTTGGCTAACATTCATTCATTCACTTAACACACACATTTTGTTAACATATTATAGTGTTGGTGAGGCATTGTGATATTAAATAAAATAGAAAAGTTTCTCTTCACATCTGGACTGGTGCTGTTCTAGTCAAGTTTTTGTGTCATCTGTCATGGCAAGCGTCCAACTAGAGCTCATTTGTGGGTTCTTCAGGGGCGCCCAAGGGAAACTTTTCACTGCACCATTCCCAAAGGAAGTATACTGGGTAACTAATTAAACCAAAGGGAAAGCTAAATGATGAGGACTTGGAGAAAAAATACCCAAGAAACCTCTAGAATCTTAGAGCCAGGAACCCTTGGATTGGCTCTTGATGGTGCTAACGTTGTGACTCATCTTTAACTAGCTTCCTAAAATAAGGTCATGATGGATTCAGGCTATATTGATAGGCAGAAACGGACAAGATTTGCAGAGTGAAATGCTTGACAAGTTTAAAGGAAAACGAATCACAAGCGATGAGTAGATTTTGGGTTTAAGCATCTACTAGGAAGTGATGCTATTTCCTGAGAGACTGGGGGAGGAAGGAGATTTGGGTTGGTGGGGTTTGGAAGTAGAGAGGAGATCACAAATCTACTTTGGTTATGGTCAGTTTGAGATGCTTAATCAGCCACTGGATGTAAAACTGGAGCTCAGTGGAACAGTCAGATATAAAGGTATAAATACAAGTGTCTTCAGCATAGAGATGCTGTTTAAAGTCAGTAGTCTAGACAAGGTAAACTATGAACAGATGGCAGGTAGAGATGAATAAAGGCCCTGGGTTAAAACTGTACTTGGAGGTTGTATTAGAGGAGGAAGAGCCAGCAAAGCGGCTAAGAAGAGAAGCCCAGAAGGTAAATGGGAAAATGGAATTTTCCACCATTGTCACAGAAGCCAGACCTTATTATCAGAAACAGATCTTCTATATGGATGTCTGTTCAATCTTGAAATGCGTAATCTTCTTTAGTCATCCCCAGTTGGATTCATTCATGCCATCCCTATATATCGTAATATACCTGATTTAATCCATGACTATTACAAATTTTATGGACAGATGACCCAAACCAGATGGCCTGTGTAGCATCACTCACAGCCTAGACCACATGCTGTCTCTCTTTACTGTGATGCTTATTTTCCCATTTCCTTTTACAGTTTCCTGTCCAGTTTATACTGTTCTGCTGTGTGTATGGGAGAATTCCCTACAGCTTATGTATGTTGTGGTCATTGCTTCCCACTGTTGACTGCTCTAGGGCTATACTCTAGTTAGCAGTGGTCCCCAACCCCCAGGCCGTGGACCGGTACTGGTCTGTGGGCCATTTGGTACTGATCTGCAGAGAAAGAATAAATAACTTACATTATTTCCGTTTTATTTATATTTAAGTCTGAACGATGTTTTATTTTTAAAAAATGACCAGATTCCCTCTGTTACATCCATCTAAGACTCACTCTTGACGCTTATCTCGGTCACGTGATACATTGATCCGTCCCACCCTAAAGGCCGGTCCCTGAAAATATTTTCTGACATTAAACCAGTCCGTGGCCCAAAAAAGTTTGGGGAACACTGCTGGTTAGGACTTTTTATAAGCCTACAGAGAGTATTAGTACTAATAGATGGATTCTAAGCAATCCTATAATAAAGCTCACCAACCCTTTATTTTTAAGATGAAGAAGCTGAAGCCTAGAAGTGGTCGGTCATCTTGTCTAAAAAGATGTGATGATGACATTTTTGCAACTCTACTAGGCTAACCAATGAATTAGTTAATTCTGTTATATATTTTAAATACAAGTCCATAAATATCAGAGACCAGAGAGCATAAGTGTCTGGGAATGAGGCAAGATGAGGTATTTGTATAAAGAAAATGGTAACACTAGTTCTTCGCCTTTCATGGTGTTTTCATTAGACTCCTCGAATAATACTGTAAAAGTTCATCATAAATAATAAAATGCCTTACAAATGAGATTATACTTCTTTCTTCAGATAAGCCAGGTAAATATTGGCTGATTTTCACTTTTATTTAAGGGAGGAACTTATTTCTTGCACGAATACCTTTCTTGATTCAGATTTCTCAGCCTCATACGCATTTATAGACTTTCAACACCAGACTAGGGTAGCACATACATAAAGTCAAGTATCTTTGGAGGCTTTCACAAGAGCCCTTGAAGTTTAGTCCATACTTTGCTATGGACCAAGGGGCCCATACTTGCTTTTCACTATAAGAGGGATGTCTCTAAAAGGCCAGGGGGCACTGGAGGGTGGGAAGCCAGGCTGGATGACAAGCTTAGTCCAGGGGCAAGCTCTGGAAGGTCGCAGGGCCACCGCAAGCCCTCTAGGAGGCACAAGAATATTAGGCAACCCCAGTCAATGACTGATAGAAAACACCATTAAATACATAGAAATAAATAACACATACTCTTAAAATACGGACAGATGCATTTTAGCTTGATTTTATTTTCTCATTTTTTTTCTTAGGGGGCCAAGTGCCCAGAAGTCCCACAAGTGGAATTGCTATTAATCACAATCATTTACCTCCCAGAGAGGTAAAAAATAAAGTTCACCGTGTGCAGGCTGTATTTCTAAAATTCTGATACATCTAGAAACCACAGGTCCATTCTTCCAAGCAATTACCAACTACAGAAGAAGAGAGAAGGCTTATAATCGAGGACCGAATGTCAGACTTTTTGGCTCTTTCATTTAGGACATTTATCCAGCTTAGAAAAAAAAAATATTATTAGATTTCCATTCTAGATTTGTGTCAGAGAAGGCTTTTCACTTCCCCTCCCATGATGCAGATCTTAATATAAAACACAGAGGGGCTACCGGGTAGAAAAAGAACAGAATCAGATGGGAATTTAGGGATCTACAATTATAATAAATATCATTCTATGGACAAGGTAAGAGTAATCTCTAAACATATCCCTCAGCTGTGTCCCCACACCTTGTTCACCCGACTGGCTGCCCATGCATACAAGTGATTGCTTGGGGTCTGAAGGACCAATGCCAGGCAGAGGGACCTGCCAATCAATGCCTGACAACAACTCAACCTTCCCTTAGGGCAAGAGGGTGCAGACCGACCACAGCCAAATTCAAATTCATCCTCCCGTTCCTCTCACTTTTTCACTTTAGTATATCTATTGCAACTGTAACTGTCTAATGTTAAGGGAAAAAAAAAGCTCAATGGGTAATTTCTCATCCAAAATAATGGTCTGATAAAAACAGCTCATGTTAATCTTCATTCTGAAGAATCCGAGCCCTGCACACCCACCACTGCTTCCACTTCTAACAATAACCTGACGCTTTTCTCTTCCCCTTTCCTTTCCATCCTCACTCTCCTTTATTTCATTGATTCTCCGCTTGCTCCCACAATCACAAAAATAGAAAATGGGTTTGAGGTGTCCACAGGAATATGTGAAATATAAAATATAACAAGAAATAGATGAGGAAATTGGGGTGAAAGGGAAATTGGGTTGCAGAGATGAGAGACAGCCAGGGATAAGGTTAACACTTGAAACCACAGAAGGTAAATTCCTTGGGAAAGCCAGAGGTTGGCTGTAAACGCCGCTCTGAATTCTTGAATAAAGGAGGACATGGAATGAGTTGCAACAGTCAAAGTGTCTAACAGTCACAAATATACCAGTCGCTCCTGAGACATTTCTTCACTAATCCTCCCCATTTTATTTAGCTGCTATCAAACCTTTGACCATTTTGGCTTCTCCATTCTGTAATAAGCTGGAGCAGGAAGATGTGAAGATATACATCATGTGTGATCTGGGTCTGAGTTCTTGATGTAGCAGCAGTTCCTACATTAGGTAACATACCAGAATCACCCAGAAAGCTTTAAAAACATGTATTCCAAGGGGCCTATCCATGAAATTGTGGCTGTGGAGGTATGAGGTGGAAAATGAAAAATACATATATATTTTTTCTCCAGGTCTTTCTGGTCTAGCAAGTCCAAAGACATATTTAGAAACTGCTGATGACAGATGTGAGGGGGAAGTGCTACACATCAGGTCCTATGGAACAGACCTTGGGGCAGAGGTTTGCATGCAGAAAATGTACTGGGCTGTGCTCTTGGAATCAGCACCCAAGTGAAGGAGGAAGGACTTGGTTGAGGGAAAAATTGGGCTATGAAACAATCATAAAAAAGGGCCTCAGAAGATTCCAAGGAGAGCTTTGGATCTGGGATAGATCTGCATGTTTGTCCAAAATCGGGTAAGGCGGGAGGGTCTGGGTTATTAGCTGTCAGTTGCCAACACTTAGCAGCTGGGGAATGAGTGCCTCTGCTCTGAAAAAGAGGCTCTAGATGCCGCAATGCAGGATCAGCTACGGCCCACCTCTTAAGACTTTCAGATCTCCTGGCTTCGTGTATGTCTTGGGAGCTGCTCACCTGACCTTCTAATGGCCCTCTTTTCCCTGGAGGCACATATGAGTGGACGTTTAATGGATTACATTATACTCCCTACTTCTGCCTTATCTTAGGGCGCCCGACTGGGATCCACTTGGCATGTACATCAGGGGATAATGCTCTGTCCATCTGGGGCATTGCTCTGTAACAACTGGAGGCATTCTAGCACCTGAGGGGGAGGCCATGGAGCCATCCTCAGCGCCCGGGCCAACTTTGCTCCAGTGGAACCTTGGCTGCGGAAGGGGAAGAGAGAGATAGAGAGGAAGGAGAGGGAGAAGGTTGGAGAAGCAGATGGGTGCTTCTCCTGTGTGCCCTGGCCAGGAATCAAACCTGGGACTTCCACATGCCAGGCCAATGCTCTACCACTGAGCCAACTGGCCAGGGCCAGGGTGCCTTATTCTTTTAAGCATCTCTACAACTGTCTAAGAGTCAGCTCCCTCCAGCTGCCCCTCTGTCCTTATTGCTCATTGCAACACTTGCACCCACTTAGCTTCAGGCAACTGAGTGCCACTCCTTTCACCTCCTTTATCATTCTGGGATTTCTCTGCTAGCAGGGTGCTCACTACTATAATGGCATCTCCTATTGTCAGGCATGAGATCAGTAGTTGGCCACCATCAAATTCCCAACAAGGCTGCTGCCCCTTGCGCCAGTGCACCCCGTATTGTTTTTTTAAGTAGCATGCTCTCTGGGCCTTCTTGTGGTCCAGAGTCAACTGGTACATTTTCTAACTTTATGTGATGTACCTATTACGGCCTACTTCTCTGATCCTTTTGAACTTCCCTTCAACCACATGACAGTATTTCTACATTACTTGGTGTGGGCCATTGCTTTCTCTAAGTTCCTAAAAACCCTCCTAGAAACAGATTACCACTGTCTAACTGAGTCCTTGCAAAATGTTAAATTCTATATTGCTATCATACCTATAAATTCTTCTTTATCTGTCTTTATGCTCCATCCACCCCCTTAATCCTTAAAATCCAGTTCCATACATACCGCACACTCCTAGTCCTGTCAATACATGTTGTCTAGAACTATAGCTCCTTTGCCTTACGATCCCTTTTCCCCCTCAGCATGCCCCACACTCTCCAGGCCAGATTTTGTTGTGACTTAAATCTAGTCATTAGAAGGATGAGAAGGAGAGGTGAGGGTAGATCCTGTTGTTTTACAAAGGCAGAATCCTTCTGTCTTATCTTTTATCAAGGAAAGACCTTAGCTTTTAACAGGGAAGATTGGGTCTTTCTACAGAGAATTCAGGGAAATCCACAGACATAAGATTGTTGTGCAAATCAACTCAGATAAACCCCATCTTATGTCTCAGAGTCCCATTCCTTCCTAACTGGGGCCTTGATCTTGGCATGTCAGACCTGACAAAGATTTGGCTCATTGGGAGTTGTGCTGCTTTTGTCCTTATATATACACGTCTTGGGCTTGGCTCTCAATTTTATCTGCCCTCCAGTGGCAGAAGACGAGGGTCACTTGATATGCTGCAAAGTAGGCTTAGGCTTTCACACTTGGTCTTTAGTTGGTGATGAATTACCCTTATTATTATCTCCTCTGAACTTCTCAAATACCTCACGCATCGGACCTGTTAAACATTCCATTTCACTAATGCAGCATCCCTGTTCACCATCATGGAAAATTTTGCCACATGTTAGGGTCTATCCATGTTTTACCATCAGTGATAGGGATTATTGTTATTAAGTGGCTTGTGGATGAGCCAGGTCCAAATACACCAACTGTTCCATATCAGGGTCTCTGGGAGATAGTGATCTCTGGATAGACTCTTGTGGAAAGGAGACAGAATCAAGATTTGTCAGAGGAAGAAACTGGGCTAGGATGCATTCATGACCAGGACCCCAGCCAGTCCCATGGTTTTCTCTGGAGCTGGAGTGACTCTGCATTCTCATCTCAGATTGGTGAAGGAGGCCTGGTCTTTCTATCTCTGACCAGTCACGGGATGTGGGCTGCTCCTGGGAAGGAGTTGTGAGCTTAGGTTAGGCAGTCCCCTGTAATAAAGAACAGTTTCTGCAGCGGAACTCAATTACAGCAGTCTGCTACCAACATGCCCAGCATGGGGGAAAGCCAAGCTTCTGTCCTGAGAGGGCAGAGGATTCAGGATGGCTCAGCACAGTGTCCGCTAGAAAAAGAAACGCAAGTTAGGGCTTTGAACCTTCAGTCACATACGTAAAAGATGTAAAGTCTGATTTGCTTTCTGCTATACAGACCAGTATAATATCATAGAACCATCTGAGATTGAGACTTAGAACACTAATGTAACTTTGGAGAGATGAAGGAAAAATTGTTGGATGGTACTTGGAGAAGTTGGCGGGATTTGAATCAGATCCATATGAAGCCACCACCACCTTTGAGCAGTGGAGTAGAGGACTGGCTGCTTTTGGGGACTGTAGGCTGGCTGACTTTTACAACCATGTGTGAGGAAACTGAGAGCTCTGTGGAAGAGGCTTCCTGGGACCTGCCAACTGAGCAGTGGAAGAAGCTGGAGCTGGAGCAAGCACCAGAGAAGGAGGCCAACCTGGTTCACGAGATTCGCTTGAAATACAGCAGCTGCTGGAGGAGGAATCAGAGGTTCGTGAGTTGCAGATTGCCCTGGACGTTGTGGAGAGCCAGCCAGCAGTGGGAGGCTGGGGCTGAGGCCGAGGCTGAGGCCAGGGCTGGGACCAGGGGCTGTAAGGCCCACGGGGCGGCATGGGGGGCGGCATGGGGTGCGGCGGCCCTGGGCTCAAGCCCAGTGGCAGGAGCTGGCTTTCCAGCTTCAATACTGAGGAGGAGAAGGCTAAAGATGCCATCTGCAATCTCCAAGAGGTGAGACGCCAGCAGCAAAGAGAACCTACTATGCCTCTGGTAGGTCTGCGATTTTTAGACATAGGGGCGAATGCCATCATGCTTTCCGGAGCAGAGATGAAAATGATAACGGCCATTGCCACGTGCTCTTCCTTGGGACAGCTTAAAAGCTGCCAGGATGGCAGGGATGGGGGGGGGCTGAGTCCCCATGTGCTTGGACTGATTCCTGGACTACGACGGGAGTGGGCACTGGCTCCTTTGTTGGATGGACTTATGGATTTTGGACAATGTGAAATACCCTGATGGAGGCAGGGGGAGGCTTTACTGGAGGCCCTCCCCCTGCCCCAGGAAGCTTTTCACAGGCTAGAGAGAAGTCCAAGAACATTTTGTGCTTTTGGCAAAGTGCTCAGAGACTGGTGAAGTGTATCTTTGTAATTGTTGAAATTGTATGATTTGTCATGTTGTTGTAATTTGTGTAATGTGCCTAATTTCCTTGTGCAAGAATACCTGTGCTTTAGATTGTAAGTGAGCAAAAGAGGTGGAATGTAGGTCAAATAAGTTTGCAAATATGATGTATATGTTTGCTGGCTCATAGTTTGCATTGGATGTGGGAGACAGGCTGTAAGCAGGCAAGGTCCTTATAGCCTAAGGCTTAGTTTTAAGACTAAGCCTTTCCCACCCTTTTAATACTAAGATCTTCTCAACACTAAGCTTTTCCCCACACCCTTGACTGTTGCATGATGTGGAGTGGTGCACTCTCATGAGGAATCCCATTTATGCCTCAGATAAGTGGCTTTATATAAGAGACTTCTTTATCTATATATTGGCTTAAAGGCTTTAATTTCTACACTATAAAATAAGGGAGACCAGGGGCTCTCTCTCTCTTGGTTCCTAAAATTAGCATTGCAGAGGAGAAGCAGCCAAGATGGCAGAGTCCTGAAGGAGAAGCCGGTTTGTGCACAGTTTGTGAAGAGAGAAGGAGATAGGGAACAGAGGTGAATAAAGCTGGTGAGGTAGAAGCCTTGAATTCTAGGAATACTCAGATGAGTCAGTGGCTTTGGGAGCCCTGAATGGAAAGGGAAGTGTTTTCCTGCTGTGTGTATTTTCTCGCCTGCCAGGTATGAGCTAGGATTAAAGGTAATGGCCCCCCAGTTCTTGGCTCCATTGTTTCATTACTGTCTATCCAAATCAAATGCGAACATGCACGGGCCAGGTGGCTGTGATGGTGGCCATGGCTACTGGCCTTATAGTACTCCGATTATATAAATTTAAAAAGCCCTCCTGATGGTGGTCACCTCTTTAAAATTTTTCTTTTCTCTCAGTCTAAGGCAGTCTGAGGTTTTTAATTTCAGTTTCCCCAGGTCTCTGTTCTATAAGCACTATAGTCTATAATTTTAGAGAATGTAAATGTCAACAGTGCACACTACTGTCCTCCAGGTAGGTGAATGGTAAGGCTATTCGCAGGCTTAATCAATTGAAAATCCTTCCACTGCTTTAGTGAGAGCTCCCTGAGGGGTGCAGAGGGGAAAGAAAGAAGGAAAACAACACTGCATTAAATGTACATATATATTATGTCAATTTCCAAAATGTTAAAATGTGCACAATTGTGTGCCTCAGTAAGGGGACCATAAAGTGTGAGGCAGTGGTGAGTGCTATAACAAAAGACACAAAATTATGGAGAACTCTAATAAAGGAGAGAATATTCTAGAAATAACAGGAAAAAGCCTCAGGGGAGAGGTAAAATTTGAATAAGGTCTTGAAGAAAAAAATGTGACATACTTGAGGATGAGTGTGAGTTTATGATTATTGACCTTTAAAACCTGTAGATTTATCTGTTCAGCCTGGTCTCATCCAGTAGATAAAATCACATTTTACTATTCCATTCTTTATTTTAGCTGAATCTCACAGTATATTAAATTTGAGGAGATCTAATTATCGGTCCACTTACATTATATTGTTATTTAAGTATTCCAGAGCTATTTGCATATATATCATGTTATGGTGTCAAGAGACTTTGCAGCGAAGGAAGCCTATGAAAATATCAGTAGAGCAAATGGTGTTTACATGTGCTTTGCTGCTTGTTAACATTGGCCAGTTGAGTGTTGTAATCTCCTAGTAACAACAAGGACAGAATAATAAATTCGTAGCTCGGATGACATACTTACCCGAATTTGCTGCAAAGCAATGTATATAAAGCAATTCCCAGTTACTATCCCATTTCACATCTGTGAGTGGTAGAACCGGATGAGAAAGAAATAAAATAATTTGATGAAATCACAGTATTTTGGCAAACCTTAAGACATTTTCAAATTCAAGTGCCTTTTCCGCTTGTAGAATTAATATATGCTCACTGTAAGAAGTTAGGAAAACACAGACATGTGAAAATTGGGATGAATTATTCCCCCATAATGTTTGGTAAGTTAAGAATAGCAATATGGCCATTGAAAATAAGAATAATGCCACCATAGAGTGAGTTTTGGATGTTATCATGGTAAACCAAGTTTCAGATTCACACACACACACAGACACACACCCTGCGTTCTCTAGTTCAAATCTTTAGGAAAATGATAAGACTCTTCCCTCCCTCACTTCCCCCCTTCCCCCTTTCTTATTTTGTCTTTTCCAATAAGCCCTTGCGAATAACCTGAGAATGCACTTTAACAAAGCTTATAGAACAAGGAGCCAGAAAGGCTGCTATACCAGCCAGCACATGTGAGGCAGCTTTGAACATAATAGGAAATTCAAGATGATTTCAAAGCTGGTGTCACGGCACTATCCTGAGAACTATTGTTCTTCTCCAGGAGAAATGCCAGACATTGGCGGTGACACTTCAGAGTTGTTTTAGAGCAGTGCTCTCTGTTGCCATTGCTATGGTGATGAATAACGCGTAATAAGATTTGTTGATTTAGAAAAACCACATTACATATAAAAACATCCATTTGTAACCATTTGACCAGTCTATCTTTAAAGGGATTTGATTGTATCTACTAAATCTCTCCAAAACGAAATCTCCCTTGTGTTAGTTGTGGGTCTGGTCTGTAAATCTTATTGGAAAGAGTACAGATATAAATGATCAGAGAGTAGAAGTGGAACTCTGGGCGACACACCTCTGTGGTGAGTACTGATGGTATGACACAGAACAAAAGCCATGTCCTGAAAGTGAGCTATGTTATGAAGGCAGATGGTCAACTGAATATATGTCATTCACCCTAAGTTGGTCTAACCTAATTATACCTAATGCAAGAAACAGATGTCTGGGAGCCTCATAAATGTTATATGGGAGACTTTACAGTGTGGCTAACATAATGGCAGCTATTAAAATATCACTGATGTCCAAAAATAGAAAGAAAAGTATGTTAAATAATATTTTATAATTATTTTTTTCCCAGGAATTTAAAACATCTTATCAGCAGTTATGAGACACATGCATAATAGTAACAATAAAGGAGGGCGATTTGTGAGATCACTCACCCTGTGTAGGTCCTTGGGAGCGTTTATTTAAATGATTGCTTCTGTGGACTAAAGTGTATCCTTGTGACCTGCAACATAAATGCACCTCTGAATGTTTTCCATGTCCAGGCAGGATCTGTTCTTACAAACACTGTAATGTTTCTATACTTAAAAGGAAGCCAGTGGGAAAATTTAGACTTGGTCTAGAGAGATAAACTCAAGCTTCTTAATTCCAATTTAGTTGAGTCTCTGATAGATGAATATAGTGTCTGTGAATACCTATGGATATAGTGTCTGTGCATTTATCCCGACTAGTTGGGAGCTCTGATTTGATCAAATAGAATACATTTTAACAAATCAGGTCTCCTAAGTACTTTCTGCTTTCTTTTATTTTTCCTTATTATTAAGGATGTTAGTGGCGTCTGACAGTTGGCTTAGTGGTAGAGTGTCGACCTTGCATGTGGATGTCCTGGGTTTGATTCCTGGTCAGGGCACAAGGAGAAGTGATCATCTGTTTCTCTTCCTCTCCCCCTCCCCCTACCCCTTATCTCTCTCTCTCTCTTTTCTCCTCCAGCAGCCATGGCTTCATTGGTTCCAGGACATGAAGCCCCAGGCACTGAGGATGGCTCCATGGAGTCTCTACCTCATGTGATAAAAATAGCTTGGTTGCAAGTCTGGACTTAGATGAGCAGAGCATTGGCTCCAGACAGGGGTTGCTGGGTGGATCCTAGTCGGGGCGCATGTAGGAGTCTGTCTCTCTATCTCCCCTCTCCTCACTTAAAAAAAAAAAAAGAAACTGTATCTAACATACAGATGAGTATTAAGAGCAACATAGCAGAGTTACCAAATACCAAGATTTAATAAATGCTTTAATATTTATTAAATATATTAATATTTTATATATTATATAAATATATTATATAAATATTAATATTTATTAAATAATTAATATTTATTAAATAATATTTTTTAATGTTTGCTTGAGATCTTTAATAGGGAAGTGATGGAAGAAAACAAAACACTCCAGATGGAGTTGGGAAAAACTTTTCCAAGCCCATTTCCCTCTCTCCTCAGGGGAAAACTTTATCCTGAAGTTGACCAGTGCCTTTCCTTTCCATGATTTTATGTTATATGTAAACATAAACAATATCCAGAACAGATACATATATCTATTCAGAATATATAGAATAATTGGCATTATTACTATACATAGTCTACAACTTGTTTTTTATTCAACATAATATGTTCTATTCTTTTCTTTTTGTTTGGGAGTGTTGCTTTATTCAATCTCAGCATCTTCAGTACTATATTTATTGTTTTTTAATTAATTAATTTATTTTTTGTATTTTTCTGAAGCTGGAAACAGGGAGAGACAGTCAAACAGACTCCCGCATGTGCCCGACCGGGATCCACCCGGCACGCCCACCAGGGGCGACTCTCTGCCCACCAGGGGGCGATGCTCTGCCCCTCCCGAGCGTCGCTCTGTTGCGACCAGAGCCACTCTAGCACCTGGGGCAGAGGCCAAGGAGCCATCCCCAGCGCCCGGGCCATCCTTGCTCCAATGGAGCCCCGGCTGCGGGAGGGAAGAGAGAGACAGAGAGGAAGGAGAGGGGGAGGGGTGGAGAAGCAGATGGGCGCTTCTCCTGTGTACCCTGGCCGGGAATCAAACCTGGGACTTCAGCACGCCAGGCTGACGCTCTACCTCTGAGCCAACCAGCCAGGGCCCACTATATTTATTATTATTGGACAAAAATTTCTTCTTTTAGAAGCAATACTTCCGAACACATTTTATGAGGCCAACATAACCCTCATACCAAAACCAGGCAAGGATGGCACAAAAAAAGAAAACTACAGACCAATATCTCTAATGAATACAGATGCTAAAATACTAAACAGAATACTAGTAAATCGAATACAACAACATATTAAAAAAATAATACATCATGATCAAGTGGGATTCATCCCAGAATCTCAAGGATGGTTCAACATATGTAAAACGGTTAACGTAATACACCATATCAACAAAACAAAGAACAAAAACCACATGATCTTATCAATAGATGCAGAAAAGGCTTTTCAATAAAATACAATACAATTTTATGTTTAAGACTCTCAACAAAATGGGTATAGAAGGAAAATATCTCAACATGATAAAGGCCATATATGATAAACCGTCAGCTAACATCATATTAAATGGCACAAAACTGAAGGCTTTCCCCCTTAAATCAGGAACAAGACAGGGTTGTCCACTCTCTCCACTCTTATTTAATGTGGTACTAGAGGTTCTAGCCAGAGCAATCAGACAAGACAAAGAAATAAAAGGCATCCATATCGGAAAAGAAGAAGTAAAGGTATCACATTTTGCAGATGATATGATCCTATACATTGAAACCCCAAAGAATCCACAAAAAGACTACTAGAAACAATAAGCCAATACAGTAAGGTTGCAGGATACAAAATTAACATACAGAAGTCAATAACCTTTCTATATGCAAACAATGGAACATTTGAGGCAAACTCAAAAGAATAATCCCTTCACGATTGCAACAAAAAAAAATAAAATACCTAGGAATAAACATAACAAAGAATGTAAAGGACTTATATAATGAAAACTATAAAACTATAAACCATTGTTAAGGGAAATCGAAAAAGATATAATGAGATAGAAGAATATTCCTTGTTCTTGGTTAGGAAGAATAAATATAATCAAGATGGCCATATTACCCAAAGCAATATACAAATTTAATGGAATTCCCATCAAAATTCCAATGACATTTTTTAAAGAAATAGAGCAAAAAATCATCAGATTTATATGGAACTATAAAAAACCTCGAATAGCCAAAGCAATCCTAAAGAAAAAGAATGAAACTGGGAGCATTACAATACCTGACTTCAAACTATATTATAGGACCACGACAATCAAAACAGCATGGTATTGGCAGAAAAATAGACACTCAGACCAATGGAACAGAATAGAAAACCCAGAAATAAAACCACATATAATGTCAAATAATTTTTGATAAAGGGGCCAACAACACACAATGGAGAAAAGAAAGCCTCTTCAATAAATGGTGCTGGGAAAACTGGAAAGCCACATGCAAAAGAATGAAACTGGACTACAGTTTGTCCCCCTGTACTAAAATTAACTCAAAATGGATCAAAGATCTAAACATAAGACCTGAAACAATAATGTACATGGAAGAAGACATAGGTACTAAACTCATGGACCTGGGTTTTAAAGAGCATTTTATGAATTTGACTCCAATGGCAAGAGAAGTGAAGGCAAAAATTAATGAATGGCACTACATCAGACTAAGAAGTTTTTGCTCAGCAAGAGAAACTGATAACAAAATAAACAGAAAGCCAACTAAATGGGAAATGATATTTTCAAACAACAGCTCAGATAAGGGCCTAATATCCAAAATATACAAAGAACTCATAAAACTCAACAACAAACAAACAAACAATCCAATAAAAAAATGAGAAGAGGACATGAACAGACACTTCTCCCAGGAAGAGATACAAATGGCCAACAGATATATGAAAAGATGCTCATCTTCTTTAGTTATTAGAGAAATGCAAATCAAAACTACAATGAGATACCACCTCACACCTGTTAGATTAGCTATTATTAACAAGACAGGTAATAACAAATGTTGGAGAGGCTGTGGAGAAAAAGGAACCCTCATACACTGTTGGTGGGAATGTAAAGTAGTACAACCATTATGGAAGAAAGTATGGTGGTGGTTCCTCAAAAAACTAAAAATAGAACTACCTTATGACCCAGCAATCCCTCTACTGGGTATATACCCTCAAAACTCAGAAACATTGATACGGAAAGACACATGCAGCCCCATGTTCATTGCAGCATTGTTCACAGTGGCCAGGACATGGAAACAACCAAAAATCCCGTCAACAGATGACTGGATAAAGAAGATGTGGCACATATACACTATGGAATACTACTCAGCCATAAGAAATGATGACATCGGATCATTTACAGCAAAATGGTGAGATCTTGATAACATTATATGAAGTGAAATAAGTAAATCAGAAAAAAACGGGAACTTCATTATTCCATACGTAGGTGGGACATAAAAGTGAGACTAAGAGACATTGATAAGAGTGTGGTGGTTATGGGGGGAGGGGGGAGAGGAAGAGGGATAGGGGGAGGGGGAGGGGCACAAAGAAAACTAGATAGAAGGTGACAGAAGACAATCTGACTTTGGGTGATGGGTATGCAACAAAATTGAATGACAAGATAACCTGGATATGTTATATGTATCCGGATTTATTGATGTCACCCCATTAAAAAAATAAAATTATTTAAAAAATTTCTTCTTTTAATAGTGATTCTAATTTTTAATTGAATTTATTGGAGTGACATTTGTTAATAAAATTATAGGTTATAGATTTCAGGGATACCATTCTATAATACATCATCTGTACACTGTATTGTGTATTCATCACCCCAAGTCTCCTTTCCATCACCATTTGTCCCCATTCTACCTCCCACTTCTTCTCCAGTTCAGCAAGGCGACATAACTAGCAATGGCCAATGAGATGAGAAGCATCAATTCTTCGTTGTGGCACCTTAGTTGTTCATTGATTGCTTTCTCATATGTGCCTTGACTGGGGTGCTGCAGAAGAACTAGTGACTCCTTGTTCGAGCCAGTGACCTTGGGCTCAAGCTGGTAAACCTTGCTCAAACCAGATGAGCCTGCGCTCAAGCTGGCAACATCGGCGTTTCAAACCTGAGTCCTCTGCATCCCAGTGTGACACACTATCCACTGCACCACTGCCTGGTCAGGCTAAAGTCCCATTTATGATATATCAACTTTCCATGTATGTGTGAGTCTGTTTCTGGACCCTCTGTTTTCCATTTTTGTTGTTGTTGTTTAATTGTTTATCCTACACTAATACCATACTCTCATGCTATTTTCATAACTAGAGCTTATTATCTGCTAGGACAGTCATTGAACCTTTTGTTTTCTTCTTTTTATGTAGAAGTTTTGGGCTTTTCCCCCCATCATTGGAAACTACTGTCAGCTGGTTGTGTATTCACAAGTCTTTTCTCCCTGCATGCACACTCCTCCTGTCTCTTCCTCTTCTTATCATGACATCAGTCCTGCTTGATTAAGTCCCCATTCTTATGACACCATTTAATCCTAATTTCTTCTTTAAAAGCCATATCGCAATACAATCACAGTGGTGATAAAGGTTTCAACATGTGAAGGTGAGGGGAGGACACAATTCAGCCCAAAAGGTATGTATGTATGTATGTATGTATGTGGCTATCTATCTGTCTCTCTCTTTCTCTATCTATCATCTATCTATCTTATGAAACCTTCTCAGTGTAAATTACAGTCATCATGACCCTTTATCCTTAAATACTTTAACAAAAATCCCCGCAAAATAAGCCCATTCTTTGCATAATAATTACTACTGTATTGCCGCGGACTAGCGCGGCTCCTAATAACAGCGCGGAATTAAGGAAACATACTCATCAAGAAAAAAATAGGACTGGGAGGACTCTTCAAATGCTGATGGCAATATCTGAGTGCCCCATAACCCCAGTTTGCTTTATTATATAGCCATAAAAAAATCAAGAAAGTCCTTGATACAAAGTCTTACTCATCCAAGGCTAAAACAAGAACTCTCCCAAGGGCTAAACAGGAATCCCCCCACCATGCACAAGTGAAATCAACCAACATCTGAACAAACAAAGAGTAAGAGGAAGGGCATATAAATTGCTTCCAGCAACTTAAGGAAGCAAGTGAAGTGGGTGCAAATACTTAGCATCATAGCCAATATGGAGGTGAAGGGGGGAGAACTTAGCCTTTTGCTAAGCCTTGAATCTACAATGGCTTACTGCCATTTATGGTCCACAACACTATAGCACCAAAGAAAAGAAACAAAATAACATCCTAAAACCAACTAATATCAACTCCATATTCAAGTTTTCTCAGTGGTGAATTTTCTACTTCTATTCTTCCTTCTACACGTGCTAGTGTTCTTCAAAGAAGGGCTTTTATCATCAACTAGGGATAAACTTCATTTGTTTCTAAACAGCCAAGTTAATTTAAAGCACAAATTTTTAACCTGGAGTTCCTACTGAGCCAAAGATATACTTTCAAGAGTTTTATGAACCTCTTGCAATTGTGTCTATGTACATTTTTCTTGGAAGGAGGTCCACAGTATACTGAGATTCTCAAGGTGTTTGTCATATCAAAAGATTGAGAATGACTTTTCTAAGTTTTCCTAGTCATCCAGTGTCACATAGGTGTTCTGTGTTCACTTAGACATAAGAATTATATCACCTTAGAAATAATGATCATTTCTGTTTAAGAGTGCACATTGCTATTTAAAGGCCAAATAAGAGATAAAATATTTGAAAAAATGAAGGGAAATAAATGCAACTATGAATTAGGATCCAGTGTATGATGTTATTGTAAAGGATAATGATTTCTTAGCTTAAATGATATTCAATATGTTGGTCACAAGTACCATTAAGGGAAAATTGTTACTGAGCTGGCTTCTTTGTTAGTCTGTAAAATGAAAACCTCCCTAAAAATGAAAGCATCATCTGCAGACAGGCGCTAATGACTCTGGGGCTGACAAGTTAGTTTAGTTCAAGCATTTCGTAGATGATTAAAGTTAATGAGTAAAGTGTAAGCAGGACTCTAGTTAATGAATGTGTTAATTGTTTTTCTTGCTGCAAATATTAGTGCTGCTTTTAACTACAATATACAGAAAATTAGGAGCCAATTCATTACACTTTGTTTAATGAGTTATATTTATACAATTTAATGGCATTGTTAAATTCACCCAGTACCCTTCTTAATATTCAAAGCACTTTACTAGAGCACTTTACTATTTTAAGCTCAAAGCCACCCTTTGTCAAGAGAAAAGGCAGGGATAATACGCCTGTTTTACCATGGTGGTTATGAGCCCAGGCTCTGAATTCATGCTGTCTGGGTTTTAGTCCTGGCTCTGCCAATTTAACCAGCTGTCCGATTTCCAAAAAGTGATTGACCTCTCTGTGTCTCAGTTGTCTCTTTCAAAAAGAAGAGTGAGTGATAGTATTTACCTCACGGGGTGTTACAGGATTTGGTAACTGCTTATGAAGGCTTTAAAGCAGTGCTGAGTACACTGCAGACCTTGTAAGTGGGTTCTGAGTAGTTTCAGTTACACCTGCACCCTCACGAGCCATTCTCCACACAGCACCCACAATGGTCCTTTAAAACTGAAACCCCTTCATGTTACCTGACTGCTTAAAACACTCTGGGTCCCCGGCTCTGTGCCACACTGGTCTCCGTTCTGTTTCTCAGACACATCAGCGCCCTCCCCACTCCAGAGCCTTTCCTTGGACCTCCCTTCCCCGCCCTGATTCACGTCTTAGCTCAAGGCAGGTTCAGGAACAGGAGACGCCTTCTCTAACCATCTTACCTCAATTACACCCTGTGCTGTTTAATAAAGAAAGTGTTTGTGAACCTCAAGGTTCATCACCTCTGATTTTTTTGGTAGCACGCATTGCATAGAAAAATGCGTAAGTATATATGTAGGGTATTTATTTATCTGAATCAATTTGTAGAGGTGTGTAAGTCCTTTGGGACTCAGAATCTCTCTGGCTTATTCTATGCTTTTTTTCCATATGCTCTTTTAGACAGTGCTGCTCAAAGCTCAGTGAGTGCTGTGCCTATCCCCAGAATTTCTGATTCAGCTGGTCAGGGAAGATTTGTTTGGGAAGGTGACATTTAATTTGGGACCTAAAGAATGAGAAGTCCAATCTCATGGTAGCTGAAGAAAGAGAATTCCAGGTAGATGGAACAGTAGCTGCAAGTACTCTGAACTGAGGAAACAGCAAAGCATTTGTGTAACAGAAGAAAGTCTGGTGTGGTCTGTGAAGTGTGGCGTGTGGATGGAAAAAATATCCCTGGGTGAGTTTAGAGAGGAGGCAGGGCTTGCATCAGGCGGCGCCTGATTGGCTGGGGGGCGGAGGTTGGATTTTATTCTAAATCAGTGGGAAAGCTTGGGAAGGTTTTAAGCAAGAGAAAAACCTGGTCCGATTCACATCGTTTTAAACCAACTCTCAGAGAACCTTGCATGGGTGCAAAGATGAAGTACTAGCATTCATTCTACCCCTTTCTCTGAAGCTCTAGTCTCTTCTGTCTTCCACAGCATACTTTGAATTCTAAAGCTGCCCTAGAACTACTTCAAGGTGGGCACTTGCCATTGTAGGAAGCAGAAAAACACAGTGTCTGCCTCACTCCCAGACTCGGAGGGAAAGCCCCAGGGACAGTCCCTGCGTAAGGAACAGCCCAATTAATTTCTCATGTGAGGACTTTCATGTTCTACCTGGCCTGTCCTATGGCCCTGGCCCCACTGACTGGACCAGGAGGGACACCAGGACAGCCAGAATACAGGCTGACCAGCAGTGTGTGACGTGGCCCACCACAGGGCTTCGCCCACCAAGGTCAGTGATAGCGAGCAACTCACTGCAAACAGCCTCTGCTTTTCCTCGCAGCAGCAGGACGAGGGGCTTACACACAGGGAGCCAGCATGGGAGCAGGGTTATGAGGCAGTTAGGAATGAGCAGAATTGACTGGTAAGCATAAAAGGCAGAGAAAATAAAAAGCCCGGCGTAGAGGTGTTTGTTTGCTTGGTTGTGGCAGAAAAGGCAGAAGCCAAGGCAAAAAGATGTTGATCGCCAACTGGTAGACAGCCGATGAGCTTCTGCCTCTGGGAAGCGGGATGAATGGAAACAGAAACACTTGGTATCTGGAGGAGGGCCGGCTCCTCAGGGGAAGGCGACTGCAGGCGCCTGCGGCCGGTCTGTCTGCATGGCTCTGCCGGGGTCTCTGCCTTGGTTGTCTAATTTCTGCATGTGTCCTAAAAGTGCCCTCCCTACCACCTCCCCCCTTACCAGGTTAATATCTGCCCCACCGACCCTCTTTGCCAGAGTGAAGCCTGCCAACCACCTGCACACTTAGGAATGTCTTGTTCACTGAACGTCTCTTCCATCTCTGAGATGTACAACTCTATCACAGTGTAGGCCAGAGTAAATAATGTCTTCATTTTAAATTGAAATTTTAGTTTTTAGATTGATATTTACACTCAGAAAAAGAAGTAAATACGCACAGGTACCAAAATATGAGAGAGCAGTCAAAGTGATTGTTAATTACTATAAAATAATAAAATCCCCTCCTAAAATATAGTTTCTAATTCACTGAGCTACACACTTATGGTTTATATATTTATACATACCTAGAAATTATAAAAATTAAATGTAAAATACAAAAACATTTTCCCATGGATGCAAAGGAAATGTATCACTTCTCTCTTTAGAATCATTTATTAGCAATTTATAACCTTTAGGACATAATTCCCAACCCTTAGAAGTGCCGACGAGAACCATCTCTACAGGTCTGTTTTTCTTCTTTTTCTCCTAAAACACAAAGTTTCTGCTCCACCTATGTGGAACCACCTACAGCATCCCAGATGGCTGTGCTATCTCATGCCTTGTACTATTATTACAAAACGTGGCTGCTCTGAGAAGCCTTCCTCCACTGCCGTCCCTTCTAGTTGAGCGAGTCCCCTCCTCTGTGCCTGCATCATACCCGTGCTCACTTCCTTTTTGTTGTGGTATGTTCCACTAGACTTTTCTGTTTAGTTGTCTGTTTGGGGCTTGGCTCTGAGCTCACTCAATGCACGGATTCTGTTTTCCTCTTTCTCCAATGTCAGTCATACAGATTGTGTGGTCCACGATAAATGTTTGATAATGTCTATGACCCCACGTTCAAGCCGACGATCCCATGCTCAAGCCAGTGATCTTGCTCTTAAGTCGGTGAGCCCGCGCTCAAGCAGGCAACCTCGGGGTCTCGAACATGGGTCCTCCGCATCCCAGTCTGACTCTGTATCCACTGCGCCACCACCATGTGTTCATTTCTTCCTGGCCTCCCTGAGCACTGGATGCCAGCTCCTCAGGAGAAGCGTTGGTCCCTTTCTCTTCCCCAGACACAGCACACTCAGGCATTGTCCGCGACTGGTGAGCATTTGGCTGGATGTGTTTGGGATGAATTACCCTCTGAAAAAGTATCATATTCTTTTCTTTTATTTATTTTTTCTTTTCTGAAGCTGGAAACGGGAGAGACTGTCAGACAAACTCCCGCATGCGCCCGACCGGGATCCACCCGGCACGCCCACCAGGGGCAACGCTCTGCCCAACTGGGGGCGATGCTCTGCCCATCCGGGGCGTCGCTCCAGAGCCACTCTAGTGCCTGGGGCGGAGGCCAAGGAGCCATCCCCAGCGCCCAGGCCATCTTTGCTCCAATGGAGCCTTGGCTGCGGGAGGGGAAGAGACAGAGAGGAAGGAGGGGGGGTGGAGAAGCAAATGGGCGCTTCTCCTATATGCCCTGGCCGGGAATCGAACCAGGGTCCCCCGCACACCAGGCCGACGCTCTACCGCTGAGCCAACCGGCCAGGGCCTGAAAAAGTATCATATTATTAATTGGTGTGCCCAACTTTGAAAAAAATTATGGAATTTAATTCTCAAAACACAAACTGGGAGGTAGGAATTGCTATCATTATTTTACCAAAAAAGAAATAACCCAAAGAGAAATAGACTTGATGAAAATTACAGCCAGGGATAGGAATAAAGACTTGGGCTCAGGTTTTCTGACAGGGAGTCAAGTTTTTATTTCTACAAGATCTTCAGAGGGAATTTCAGGAGGGCTGAAATACGAGCGACTGTTCTAAAGATGGCAGAGGAGATTCTATTGTCTCCATGATCAACGCAGATGAGGGAAGAGAAAGAAAATCGATAAGGCAGCCCTGCAATGGTAGTATAAATGATCAAATGGCCCATCAAACATGTGACTTATGTTTTCCTTCAAGTCACTATAGTTACCTAATTTATTACAAAACATCAAGATCTCAATCTGTAATTCACACCAAATTCCCTGTAGCCTAACTTGTATGCCATCTCGTCTTTAGGAAGCTTTTTATGAACTGAGTTGGTAAGTGTTAACACAGAGATTTAGCAGCCCAACAATAGTGGAGAAAACTCAGACGCAAAATTCAGTTCAGTCAAGACGGTGTTTATTGGGTGGGAACCAATCAAAACGAGGCTCTGAGTTCATCATTCCAGTTTTCAGAAGGCCCTTTCAGGATATACACTAGAAAAGATTTCATTTTCAAAATATAGTGCTTTGTACAAATTAATATAAAGCACTATGACTCAGAAATTGTAGTTATAATATCTATATATAAAAACTGCTGTAAGAACATATGGAAATAGTATAAGCTCCTGTGAATTTTGATGAGCAAATACCACTGATTCATGTCTCTGTGAATTAAAAGTTGAGAAATGTCTATGAACCCTCCCTTTTGATGTAATATTACCTGCTAAACCATACAAATGTGTATTCTTGTGTATTCTTGTGTATTCTTCTCATAATAAACGGGGATGTTTCTATACAACATTCCTCAAATGATTTTGGCCACAGTCCATAGTGAAAGAAAGAGTTATTACTTCTGCCTATGGTAGGAACTGGGTAGGCCACTCACAGGGAGAAGAATTTGGACTGGATTTTGGAAAGTGAAGAGGACCTTGCTGAATGAATGAGGCGATTCATGTTTTCTTTGGGAAGGGACAACATGAACAAATACTTGGAGGTGAGATATATCTGCATGGTACTGAGAGTTTGTAGAATGCCTGTGAGCATGGAGGACAAAGAGAGAAGGGAGGAAGGCAAGAATAGGGAAATAAAACTGAGGAGGTAAGTCGAAGCCAAGAAGAGCCTCATGACATATTAAGCTATTTTAGGCTTCATCGTGAGAGCACGGGATGTATTTCATCATATGAAATAGTGTTTATGAAATTAAAAGCAAAGCTCAAATACAAAGATATGAACCAATGCAACCTTTGCAAAGTTAACAACTAAACATACCTCTCTTTATTCATAGCATTCTGCAGAGAAAATTAAGACCAGAGACAATCTTTCTCTCATTATTAACGTGGAGCAATGGTGGTTTTAGTCCATGGTCTACATTTGTAGGTAAGCCAGTATGCTGAAACCCAGGAATGCATTGGGATGTGGTTTAGGATCTCAGGGTGTGGAGTTGAAACAACTAGGTTCTTTTTAGCGACTATAAGCTTTGAAGTCTCTGGTCTAACACTTCACTTACCTGGGCCCTGGTTTTATTCTGTTGTAAATGAGGAAGTAGAATTAGATCAATGATTTATGTCAGTGGTTGGCTTTTTTTTTTCTATGAGGGGCTGGATCATAAATATTTAGGATCTGAGAGCTATCACAGCTACTCAGCTCTGCCATTGCAGCTCAAAAGCAGCCATAGACAATATATAAATAAATGAATGTGGCTGGGTTCCAACAAAACTTTATGGACACTGAAATATGGATTCTGTATAAGATTCAAATGTCATGAAGTAGTATTCTTTTTACATTTTTTTCAACCATTAAAAGCCTGTTTTCAGGCCATAAAAATCAGGCAGTGGGTTGGCTTATAGCCCATAGATTATTGTTAGCTAATATTTATTGCTATATGCCTTATTTACTTACAGGAAAAATGTAATACCTTTTTAAAAGTTCAACAATAGTATATTTTCCAATTTTTTTACATTTAGGAACTTAAAAAATATATATTCAATCTGTATTGGTAAAACTTATTCTGGTTATAAGGGTGCTTACTTTATAATTATAGAGATTTACTGAAGAACATTCTATAGGCTCAAAATAGAATAACTTTTCTTATACCTTCCCCATGACCACAGAACAGTTTAAAGAAAATTACTTCATCTATTTATATTGTCACTCAGAGGGATAAGAGGATATTATATTTTAAAAATACAGCATTGAGGCCCTGGCTGGTTGGCTCAGTGGTGGAGCATCGGCCGGGCGTGCAGGAGTACTGGGTTCGATTCCCAGCCAGGGCACACAGGAGAAGCACCCATCTGCTTCTCTACCCTCCCCCTTTCCTTCCTCTCTGTCTCTCTCTTCCCCTCCAGCAGCCAAGGCTCCATTGGAGCAGGGTTGGCCCAGGCGCTGAGGATGGTTCTGTGGCCTCTGCCTCAGGTGCTAGAGTGGCTCTGGTTGCAGCAGAGCAACACCCCAGATGGGCAGAGCATCGCCCCCTGGTGGGCGTGCTGGGTAGATCCCAGTCGGGCGCATGCAAGAGTCTGTCTGACTGCCTCCCCGTTTCCAACTTCAGAAAAATACAAAAAAAAAAAAAAATACAGCATTGATATTTTAAAGACATTGTTTTTTAAAAATGAGGAAAATTTGAACAGATATTTACACACTGATGTTCATAGCAACATTATTCCCAATAAGCAAAAGGTGGAAATAACCAAAATATCCATCAGTAGATAAATAGATAAGCATAATGTGATATATACATTCAACAGAAATTTTTTTTTTCTTTAAAATGAATGAGCCTGACTAGGCAGTGGTACAGTGGATAGAGCATTGGCCTGGGATGCTGAGGTTTGAAACCCCGAGGTCGCCCACTTGAGCATGGAGTTGCTGGCTTGAGCATGGCATCATAGACATGACTCCAAGGTCGCTGGCTTAAAATCCAAGGTCACTGGCTTGAGCAAGGGGTCATTGGCTAGGCTGAAGCCCCCTGATCAAGGCACATATGAGGAAAACAACAATCAATGAACAACTAAGGTGCTGCAACAAAGAATTGATGCTTCTCATCTTTCTCCTTTCCTATCTGTCTGTTCCTTTCTCTCTCTCTCTCAAAAAAAATGAAATTCTGACACATGCCACAACATGGATAAACCTTGAAGACATTATACTACGTGAAGTAAGCCAGACACAAAAGAACTAATATTGAATATTTCCACTTCTATAAGGTCCCTAGAGTAGTGACATTTATAGAGACAGAAAGTAGCATGGTGGCTGCCCGGGGCTGGGGGGAGGGGAGTGGAGAGTTAATGTTTAAGGGGCGTAGAGGCTGAGTTTAAGAAGATGAAAAAGTTCTGTGGATGGATGGTGGTGATAGTTGTATAACAATGTGAATGCACTTAATGCCACTGAACTGTGCACTTAAAATGATTAAAATGCTCGATTGTATGATACACGCATTTTACCACAACAATTTAAAAAATGAGGAAGACAACAATGAATCAGTTAACCTAGTATCACATGAGGCACAAGGAAGCGTGGAGAGCAGTCTGTAGGGCTAAAACCTAGTATAGAAATACAGCACTCTGAATCTAAAATTACCATGACAACTTTCATGTCTGTTTGTTGAGCATCCTTTGTATTACCAACGTCTGTTTTCTGAATACTCTATTTCAGAATACATTATTTCAGAGAATCCCCTCAAATGACATTTTACAAAGGAAGAAAGAGAGGTTCATTGTCAAGAAACCAACAGGCAGGTTGCAAACCCATGACTGTGCCTCCAAAGCTTTGGTGCTAAGCCACCATGGGACACTATCTCCCTGAAACTCTCAATCTACCCATTTTAGAGTGCAACATCCTCTGTCATTGAATACAGGATCTTCAGGGTGATTCATGTCACCACTGTTACCTCTGAAGGAGAGACGACTCAGAGAGCTGCGTTTCGGAGAGTCTGGGTCCGCGGCACAGGACCTGTGTGCTGTTGGTTTATGGAAAGGCCGAAAGGTTGCTGCATGCGCTGGCCGCTGATGCCCTGGGCCAGGGTGATTTCTGTCTTCACTCTCAGCACAATGACTAATACAGCCTTTTAGCCTACAGAGTCCCACCTCACACGTTTACACAACACCACTAAATAATAAATATGTGCATGCCCTATCTCCCCCCACTTGACTGTAAGGGCAGGAGCTGAGCTTGTTTAATATTTATATCCTCCATAAGATCACCCTGTGCAGTGCTGTGCACCAAGCAGGCCCTGAGCAAATATTTGTTGAATGAATGCATAAATGAATGTTAAATTATCTGCCTCCAGATTTTTCTTTTGTTTCAAATTTTCTCCTCCATCTGACATACGCAAGTGCCTTCATTGTCTCTTTCGTGGATAGTACAGATGTCCTCAACTATTTTTCGTGTTCTTCTGGCCCGATTTTTCTCATCACTGCCAAAACAGACTGGGGGCCAAAAATAGAACCTCCTTGACAACTTTGCAGAGGACTTACATCCCCAACCCGAGGTGGCCGCACTGATTCTGTGAGAGCAAGACAGGAGTTTCACAACCGCCACATTTTTTTATTTTGCCTGACTTTTAAAAGGTATAAAAATTTCCCCTATACAGTAGTTAGTACAAACTCCAGTCACCCTTAGAAGGTGAGGTTAGGGACAAATAGAAGACTGCCATCACGTAGAGGAATGTCACAACTTGTCTTCAGGATGCTTAAAGATGCTGAGAAGGAGACAGAATTCCAACTTTCTCTCTCTCTCCTTTCTCCTCTCTCTCTCCCTCCCTCCACTCCTGCTTTCTTTCTTGTTCTTTTTCTCTCTCTTTCTCTCTCTCTCTCTTTTCTTTCTTGCCATCTCTGGTTTATGGCAGGATTAGTGACTCATATGTGTTTTCAACCCAGTGTATATTATGAAGACACAGACGAGAATGTGTATAAACACGTATTCTGCCATAATGCTGATTGCTTTGGACTGAACTGGGGAAAACCCACAGCAACAGATACTGCCTTGATCTAGAATTATCTCTCATCTATCAGGGATACTATAAGATAGTGGAAAGATAGGACAGATACAGAGCTAATAATGCAAGGGGACAGCTAAGTGTTAAGGCAAGGGTCCCCAAACTTTTTACACAGGGGGCCAGTTCACTGTCTCTCAGACCATTGGAGGGCCAGACTATAAAAAAAACTATGAACAAATCCCTATGCACACTGCACATGCACATATCTTATTTTAAAGTAAAAAAAACAAAACGGGAACAAATACAATATTTAAAATAAAGAACAAGTAAATTTAAATCAACAAACTGACCAATATTTCAATGGGAACTATGCTCCTCTCACTGACCACCAATGAAAGAGGTGCCCCTTCTGGAAGTGCGGCGGGGGCCGGATAAATGGCCTCAGGGGGCCGCATGTGGCCTGCGGGCCGTAGTTTGGGGACCCCTGTGTTAAGGGATACTAGTAAAATCTAAATAAGCACTCTTAATAATAAAAGTTTTCAGTCATGGAGTTTTCTCTGTGCCAGGCACCATGCTAAGGACTGTACATACTTACCTCTTGAATTCTAACTACAACCCACTACCTCAGTGCATGGTGCGGGGAGGCAGTTGGATGCAGTGGGTAGTCCTGGGCTCTGGAATCAGATCACAAGGTCCTGGTCCCAGCTGGGGCCTGGCCTCTCCCTGCTGCAGAGACAGAACACCCCTTCCCAGATATTGAGTCGGTGCATCCAGCCTCTGTCACTGGATGGGCATGGATATCCCTCTCTTTGCTTCCATCTTCTTATCTATAAACTAAGGATAATCATGAAATTTAACTTATAGAATTGATGTTAAATGAGATAATGTAATCCTAGTGCTTAAAGCAGTGCCTGATGTGGAGTCAATGGTTTGTGAATATTAGGTTTTATGACCTTGAGGCTCAGAGAGGTTAAATAACTTGTCAGTATTCACTTAATGAATTTATATCAGAACGAGAATTCAAACTCAAGCCTGACTGATCCCACGGCCCTCCAATCTTAACCACCATAATGGTAGGTCAGAGAGCAGTCAATCATTACGGATTAGTGTGAAAAGGGAGGCGATTTACAGAGCATGTGAGAGGGCTTGAACAATGGAGTAGGATTTATTGGAAAAGAAATGGAGATAACCAGGTTTTGATGAAGAAAGATTTCTTGAGTTAATAAAATGTCCCTCTTTATCAACGACTACCCCTGGGTTTACTTTCGTTCCTGCCATTCAGACTCATTCTCCCCACAGGGAAGAAGACACAACCGCTGAAATACCCGCTGAGGATACTCTGAGGGTCAAAAGAAAAAGAAAACAAACATACAAAACAAATTCTTCCTGCCACACCATGAATGTCTTAGAATGCTACTCTGGGTCTCGAATTCCTTCGCTCTAGTTTTTAGATTTCACTTGCTAATGTGCATCTGACCTTAAGAAATAAAATCTAATATTTTAGCGCTTAATTATAGACACATTTTACTTAAGCTTGAAACAATATTATAAACGTGGCAGGTAAGGCGTACCACCTCTCTTATCCTTGGGAGAACCTGGATCCTGACAAAATTAAGGAAAAGAGGAACTTGTAAATGTGTATGTGTTTATCTATCTTTATCTAGACCAGCAATTTTCAACCTTCTTCCCCTCACAGCACACATAATATATAGTTATATATTACTAAAATTCTGCAGCACAACAAAACCCATAATTTTTGCTGATCTGACAAAAAATAATAGACATAATTTTGATTTATGCACAGGGAATGGCTATTGTTGTGTTGGCTGCTGTCATTCTTTTATTTGACAATCTAAGGGAAAAGAGGCCAGCGCCCCTGACTAAACAGTCAGGTATTGCATGTTTTAAAAATTCTCGCAGCACACCAGTTGAAAATTGCTGATCTTTATCAGTTTCTGTAGCCACACCCATAGCCCATCTCTGGATCTCTGTTGGAATGCAACAGGAGTTTGGGAAGTGCTCTGTCAGCATTATGAGCTACAGGAGACTGGCTAGCAGGAATTTCATCTTTGTAGTTCATGTAGTGTCTAATTGTACTTTACATTGCTAACCTTAGGTGCAGCCATAATGATGGTTGCCCTCTCTGCCTTCTCTACATTTGGGTCCTGGAATTTTCACTCTATGAGGAGAGAGAATGACTGACAAGTAATGCACAGAAGATCTTGGGGAGGAGAGGGGAGAGAGCAGGCATTAGCAAGGCTGAGGGACTGCAGGGAGGCCACAGGTAGGCGCTCAGCACCCAGAACAGGAAGGGGGAAGGCCCTGCTTCTGAGAGTTCAGGGAGTCCTAAAATAGAAAAGGGTGGCCATTTGCCAGAGCACATTATCCTCTGGTTCTGCATGAATAACCCTATTTGCATCTGAAGCAGAGAAGTGACTAAACCTTTTTGGGATTCCCAATTTGTGTTTGACACCTTCTGGCTGCTCCACTTCTACCCAACCTAGCTGTCAGCTGGGTTTCCCCAGTAAGGAGACTGGGTCATGAAGACATTGCTAAATGGATCCATTTAACCAGTTGACAATGAGACCATTTTGATTACTAACCATATGACCCTTCCTGCTATTGTTAGAGGCACAGATCGAGGTGAAATGGCTAAGTCATTTTTATGTAATATCTGCTTTTCCCTCTTCACCCTGCACAACCTGAGATCTCTGGAACATGTTTTTATTTGTTTGTTTGTGTTTACCTCACAAAATGTCCAGAAGTACATTTGAAAAATCTTGTAATGGTTACATTTTGTTTTTAATCTGTGTTGTGCCTTTGTTCAAGGATTCATCATTTCTTGCCTAAAATTGCTATAAACACCTTATCAGTTTCTGTTGTAACTAATGTTGAAATTGTCCTTGTAGATTACAAATCTACTATTATCATTTTCCTGGCTTCATCATTACCTGATTTTTATCTTAAATTTTGTCTTTATTTTTTCCACCAATGATATGTAACGTGGATTCCCAATCTGTAAAACATTGAAGGAGTCCGGCTCTTCAGTGGAAGTGGGTTGGTTGCAGGCCGAGTGCTTGCTCACTCAGTCTGTCTCACCCCCTTGACCTTGAGCACCCACAGCATCCCTTGGGGCCTGTTTTGAGCGTGAGCCTCCGAAGCAAATGGCCCAGCCTCTCCGGCACCCTCTTCTGCACTCCTTCCAGGCAGTCAACTCCAGGCACTCCCTGTGTTTTTCATCTTTGCAGCAACTAAATCCCATGCCCCAGTGGTTTCCTCTTATCCGTTGAGGAGGAGCTCAGATGTCACCTCCTTTTAGACCAGCGGTTCTCAACCTGTGGGTCGTGACCCTGGCAGGGGTCGAACGACCAAAACACAGGGGTTGCCTAAAGCCATTGGAAAATACATATTTCCGATGGCTTTAGCCGCTGAGAAGTCGTGCTACCGTCTGCAGCAGCGCTATTCAGCTTGAACGCACGCCGTTATGGACGTGCGTTCCAAACTGAATGCCTGTGATCATGTGCAGATGTGATTGCATCATCCCTCCGGGGCCTAAGGGGCAGGGGAACACTCCACAGTCCATAGCAGCGTGGCTGCTCATCCATAGCAGCGCATTTCGTATGTCTGGCGCTTGCTGACGTCATCAGTGGGTGGGTGCAGCAAGCGCAGGAGGACAGAAGCCTAGGAGCCGGAGAGGCAAGAGGCGGAGAGCCAAGAGAGCCTGCGAGACAGCCTGCTGGTGTAAAAAAGGTTAATAATGTAAAAACAGTGCACACACCATACACACAATACTGTGTAAGTGTAAGGTGCTTTGTGTGTAATCATTACACAGTACACAAAGCAGCTTACACTTACACAAAGCACCATACATTTACACAGTGTGAACTACATAGGTCTTATACTATTAATATAAGAGACCACTATAAGATGTAGTTCACACTGTTCCCCAATGTGTAATTATCCCCATATCTCCCACTATTTTCCCATATTCTGAATGAGGAAACTGCTGAAATCAGCGGTTTCTGGCATTGAATCCGCCTCCTATTGATTTCATTGGGAATGAAATGACAGTTCTGACACATTTCTTCCTCTACTATTCAAGTCAATGGGAGGCTGCAGCAGATTCCGCTCAAATATAGAGCATGTTGCTTAATTTTTTCCATGCGAGAACTTTTCCTAGAGCAGAAAAATTCCGAAGGTGGAATCCACCCCCCCCCCAATAGACTTCTATAGGAGGCAGATCTTTTACACTGCAGAATCCGCACAGCAGATTCCTCAGTGTGAGGCCTCTTTCAGTCTATTGGGGGTGGCATAGACTTCTATAGGAGGCAGATCTTTTACACTGCAGAATCCGCACAGCAGATTCCTCAGTGTGAGGCCTCTTCCAGTCTATTGGGGGTGGCGGATTCCACCTTTGGAATTTTTCTGCTCTAGGAAAAGTTCTCGCATGGAAAAAATTAAGCAACATGCTCTATATTTGAGCGGAATCTGCTGTGGCCTCCCATTGACTTGAATAGGAGAGGAAGAAATGTGTCGGAACTGCATTTCTGCCCTACAGGGGATCTCTCTTCTGTGGAATCCACGGGTCTCCCATTGAAGTAAATGAGATGTGGATTCCACCGCAGAAACCGCTGCTTTATAGTGTGAAAGAGCCCTGAGAGATACCATGCTGTTCAGAAACTGCAGTGTATCCTATGACGTAGTTCACACTGTTCTATATAGGAAACTTGCCACTAATCTGGAAAAAACAGATCCATTAGTTAAGCAGCTATTTACGGAATGGTAGCCCCAATACACTAGGTAAGGAGGTCCATTAGTAATAAATATTTCTCAATATATAATTAAATATTGTTTTTGTGATTAATCACTATGTTTAAATTATGTTTGATTTGTAGCAATGAGAATACATAATGCATATCAGGTATTTACATTCTGAATCATAACTGTAGCAAAATTACAGTTATGAAGTAGCCACCAAAATTATTTTTTGGTTTGGGGTCACCGTAACATGAGGAACTGTATTGCGAGGTCACGGCATTAGAAAGGCTGAGAACCACTGTTTTAGACCATCTACAATATCCCTGGAGAGAGTTGGTCACCCTCTGTATCCATGGCTCTCCTGTGCATCTCTGTTGCCCTGTTCACTACATGGTTTGGCAGTTCTATCTGCATCAGTATCAACCTCCACTCAATTACCAGAGAGGGCATGTCTTATTGTGTTTGTTCCCTCGTGTCTGTTCCTAACACCTAGCACTGTACTTGTCCATAGCAGATTATAAACGGTCATCCAGGGTTAAATGGGGAAAAACTGTAGCAAACCTAAGTCAGAATCAAAGAGTATCTGAGTTCATTGATAGCTTAGCAAATTTGGTGAAAATAAGTGAACGTGTTCTTCATTTTTTTGTGGAGGAAACTAACACTGTGGCTTGTCCTTTACACCAGTGTTTTCCAACTGCTGTTCCACAGACCAGTCTGCCAGAAATTTTGTGTCAGTCCATGAAAGAGTTAACCCCCCTGGTGTTGTATGAGGATTACAGACCCAATGATCTGTCTTAGAGGTCTCCAAAATAATTCTCCTATTTTCACCAGTCCCCAAGTGTAAAGAGATTGAAAGCTCTATACTACATCATCAAGACAAAATAAACTTTAGGTCACATTTTCAGTCAAGGTGTCCAGAGTTAAATGAAATGGTAGAAAATGGTTCCCTAGTGTTCCTGGGAAATGACCCTCCCTCACTTTCAAGACCCAACTCACACATTCCTTTCTCCCTGGGAGTTCTGTTGGCTTCTCAATCACATGTCTGTCCCTTTATAATGCCTCTAACAGTGATTGTCTCTACTACATAATCCATCTCTGAATTCCCTACCATGGACTCATTTAGTCTGTGAGTTGAAATATGTTGATTGGTGGAAGCAATAGTGAGTCTCATGGCTCTTTGTACCTGTCTCCTCTGTTAAGCAACAAAGGATTTGAATCTCCATCAGCTCTTTTTAAAAAATGTTAGCCAAAAAAACTAACAAAGAAGCAAACAAGCAAACAAAATCCTCATGAAAGAAGGCTTATTGAAAGATATACCATTTGTTATTGTGAGCATGTGGGTCCTCTTTAGAAGTCTTATTGGAAAGTAGAAATTATATCCAAATATAAGGAAAATTGCTTATTTGCTTCCACATTTCAAGGATGTGGCAGAATTTAACTAAGGGCAAAGATGGCTTTGCTAGGGGAATCCAATAATGAGCATGATTTGGTATGCAAAAGTACCAGGTAAATGAGCGAGGTGGCGTACAACAGGAATGCTCACTTTCTCTCTGGTAGGCAGGGAATGCTGGGGACGGGGAGAGAGGGGAGTTGGAAATGGGGATATAGGTAGGGACAGTGTGCCCCAGCATTATAGAGGAGAAAGGTGGTCGAGCACAGTGCATAGAGAAGAGAATAGTCACAGGAAAAGAAGTAAGCAGGTGTGGAGGAGGAACACACTTTCCTCTACTCTCAAGGCTCTTCTGGCTGGTCCAATGATCAAATGGACATGAGTCAGATCAGCAGGAGAAAACAGCCAAATTTAATACATACACAGTTATGGGAACCGCACATACAGGAGAGAGTCAGAGACCCCATGTGCAGGAGAGGTTCAGAGACAGAAATGGGGATTGAGGTGTAAGACATCTGGGGCTAAGGATGAGGCAAGGCACCTTAGGAGTTTCAAAGGATCCTTGCAGGATGATAAGAACAGATACTTAGTAAGTAGAAATTTCCCCTGCCCTATAGGTAGGTCAAAAGAAGTTTTCTCTGATAATAGCTTATTATGGGCCATGCCCCTGATTCAAGTTCTTTCAGGTAGTTAAAGGGGGAAGGGAGGGCAGAAGTTCTCTTGAGCCTGAAGCTAAAATTGCCTTTAACTCAAAGTAATCTGCATTCACTGAAGCACATCGTGGGCTGGCTTATTCTGAACCCCCTCTTTATACACACACACACACACACACACACACACACACACACGGATCAAGAATTCAGAAGAAGCAAGAATTCTGGGCAAGAGGTAACAAGGCTGCCGTAGACCTGTGGGAAATACCACTGATGCTGTACCTCCCCCAGTTCATGGACTGGGAACTCAAACCATTTTATTTGGACATTAAAGGAAAAGGTGCCCCTCTCCTTTTGGGCTACAAAAAGAACGTTTAGCTGAAGAATGTGTGTGCTCTTTTGCTAGCAGGAAATGCATCTCTCTGTTAGCAGGTCTATTTCCAGACCGCTGTGAGGTCTGGGTGTCTTGATTTTAGAGAGCTCTTGTCACATTTGTCACATTAAATACAATAGAGAATTTTGTTGTAAAAAAGTGAAGTCATTTTTTAATTTTGCTTTTGAAATTATTATACAGCCTTGATATAATTATTCATTTCCATTTTAGAATTTAGTTATTTTGAAACTAATAATTTTTTAAGAATCGATCTTAAACATTTTCATGAACTTTTGCAAAGTTTGTGAGACTTCAGCTCTGTGCTTAATATAGCTAATGGATAAAATGTTCACACACCAAAGGAAGATCTTTATTCCAGAAGTTAAGCCAATTCCCAAAGAGGTATTATCAGCTTCCTTAAAAAAAAAAAAAAAAAAAAAAAACCAACAAAAAACAGACATTTAACTTACAGCCGCAAACAATTGATTTCAGCCTTGATTTTTCAAGTGAAATTTCAGTAGGTTAATTAAAATAGCATAGAAATAATTTTTAGTGTAGGTCTTTATCTATAAGCCTTTTGGTTATCGATTGGGGTCTTGTTTCTAATTAAAAAATAAAACAAAACAACACACACAGTAATTAGTACATTAAAACCCTGGAAGTAAACCTCAAGGCCTGATAAGAATTCTAATTTTTTAAAGTGTTTTTATGTCAAGAGACTATATAAAATATAGGTTTTATAGATACTTTCCTTTTAAATAGAATTCTCTTAGCTAATCGGATGCTGAGAGGCGTTGCCTTTAATTCGATCTGGCCAAGCTGCCCTCCATCTGTTTTCCCAGAATGCTCTCATTCTCTCCTCCAGATGTTTGGCACAGCCATCGCAACTTGATGTCTATTTCTTCTTATTCTCCTTCACCTCACATGAACCTTCTAAGTCATAATTCTTTGGAAATAGACACAGGGAGCTTTATTTCAAATTACCATCTTTTACTTAAGGAGTTCCATCCCTAAGGTTAGTACAAATCAAACAATTTTTTTCTTTCTCATTTGAAAATGTTTTGGCTGTGTAATTTTAAAAAGAAAGAAAGCAACCAGAAGTACAAGATTGTTCAGCAATGTCCTCATGTTCCCATAAGCCAGGGACTCAGGAATAGGAATTAAACATCAAGAATTTTACTTCTGATTCTTTTTTGGACATTCGATTTATCGCAAACCGACGCTATTCTATCAGTCTCTCTCCAGCTTCAACTTTGATCAAGGCCTCTATTCAATAGGGGGTCAAATACCTAAAGGGAAATTGAAGAATCCTCTGGACCATATGGCAGTAAAGGACCGTTTGTGTATGCCTGCTGAAAAGACGGATGGCCCGCACTGCCTGCCCTCTCGCTGTGTCAGTGTTCTCTGCTGCTCAGCTGATCAGAGACAATCTTGTGCTCCAGCTAATCTGCTGCTTTTCAAAGCAAACTCGATGGAAAGAAAAGTTTAAATATCTGGAAACTAAATCATGACTTTAAAAAAAAAAAAAGTAGTGGCCTGAAAAATTTTTCCTGAAACCGTATACAGCATGTTAGGAGAATTCTTTTCTGAGACCACCTGCTGATATTCTATTTTCTAACTGGAGAGAATACTGCCTTATGTCCAAGACTTTTAGAATTCGAGCTTTTTGACGAGGAAGATAAAATGCCACAAAGCTCAGTAAGAACTTAGGTGGTTTTCATAGTGGGAAGAAATCTGCAAACTAGACAAGCTCTTCTTCCTGTGAGATAAAGAATAGTTTCTTTTTCTTAATGTCTTATGCTTACCCTTTGTTCCCCCAGCCGGCTGCCAACATCTGGGTGAGGTCAGTGGGGGCTCACGCTGCACTTAAGCAGTAGCTTCCAACACAGAGCTCCCTGCTTCCGGGCTCTCCTGGATCCTGTCCATCTATCCTACTAGGGCTCTTCCCAAGGAGAACTCTGCATTTATTTAGGAGAAATACCTCTCAGGGTACTGGGGGAGAAGACAAAGCACCAAGCACCACCCAAGTGCATGAGTGGAACTGCCCCAAGAGAAACAGTATGAGCAGCTCATGTCATAGGGAAAGAGAGTAGAAAAAAAAAGGGGGGGGGAATTGGAAATGGGAGAAATGAACCCAAGGGATAGTAGAAGATATCTCTCTCCTTGATGTAATCTTTCCCTAAAACCTCCATTCATCTTTAGAATGTTACCAAGCTCATAAAATATTTGAAGGTCGTGGATTTTTATGGAAACCCAATATGGAGCTGTGAATCTTATATATGCACAGTTTAGGGGCATGAAGATGTTGGGAAATGAGGACGCAAATGTAAGAAAGCGTGGGAAATGTGCTCAGGGCTTTTAATAACCACAGCCCATGGCATTAAGCTCATCAAAGCTCAGGGAAGAGGTAAAATGGCTGAGTTTTAGGTGGGAATGTGAATGATTCACACTGCCTGCGAGTTGACTTTGAACTTATTTGCCTGACATTCTAGCCTTGTATGATTTTGCTTTGATTGACTACATTCCAGCTTCTTTTTCCCGGATCTTCTTTCAACTTAGCCAAACTGTGCAGGTCATTTTTCCATGAACATGAATATTAAATTCCAATATCATCAGTGACTGCCTGAATGATTGCGGGGAAATTATTTAGCAATTCAGAATTTCAGTCTATTTATCTGGAAATTATCTGGGAATAGTCTCCTATGGTTGTTCCAAGACTTAAATGTAATAATATGTGTAAAAATAAATCTATAGTCTGCTTCTTACACTGTAGGCACTCAATGGATCTCAATTCCCACCTTTTCCTCCACATTGTCCCCTATAAATTTTTGCTTCTACTGGTGCTTTTACTTGACTTGCTTTTCTCTCTGCCAAGGTGAAAGTCCATCTTTTATGAAATACTATCACACCAGCATTCTAGTTATTAACAGCTTTCTCTTATCTTCTTGTAGATTGTAAACATCCCAAGAATATTCATTTTTATATCTAAAGAGTTTTCAAGTAGTATGTGTTTCATAAATATTTATTAAATAAATTCTCCATTATTGTTTACTAAAACACTTTACATAATTTTAAATCATAAACACTTAAATTTATTCCACGAAAGTCTCAAAAATAAGGCAGAATTTTGCTATTATACATTTTCCATTCTCTTTTCAAGGACCATATTTTCAATTTCAAGCCACTTTCCCTGAAAGATGTCTATAGCTGCCTAGGTCATAGCCAGTACAACATTTTGACATTAATCAAGTCAATAATAGGAAATTAAATAGAACTATTTCAAGCTCCACATTGACGAAGAGAGCTGCCAAACATTGGACAGCCGCTAATGTAAAAAAATGAGATGTTTCTTTTCACTGTCCCTAAATTATTGGGATGGCAGGTGTACCTGCTTTATGTTGTTGCTTATGTTTTCAATTGAGGAGTCAACTTTGTCTGTAGTCAGTAAATCATCTGAGCCTTTTGGAAAACTTAATTGAGAGGTCATTATCTGCTCTGCTTCCCTCTTCCTCCACATCTCCGCAGAGTATCAGCAGTCACAGTGACGTACCACTCTGCTGGTAATTCACGGGGTATGTTCAGAACCACAGATCATGGCTGTTAGACCAGATGTTTTTAGTCCCTCGCCACAATTAAGTTCCAGCATCGCCCAATTTGAAAGAGATCAAGAATCCACAGTTCTAATTAAGAATATTCATGAGTTTGCACCTTGGAAAGCCAGAAATCTCATAATGTGCCAGAGTGGACAAACTTTTTTCCTTTGAGAAGAGAAAAAAACCGCCATTTTAAATAAGTCACCAGGCATACACTATGGGACGTTCTGAAGTGAAACAGGAAGTATGGGATTGAGTGAACTATTTGAACTCGCAGCCAAACCTGTCTTCATACGACTTTGAAGGGTTCTTTCAGGGGCTCCTAATACTGGCTGCACATTATCATCTGAAAAGCTTAAAAAGGAAAATCCGTGTCCATGCCTGGGTCTACCCGCAGGGCTAGTCTAGATAAAGAAAAAGAAAATACAAAAAATGAAACACTTGTTTTTGGCACCTTCATCTCCACACACAAGGAGTCACCTCTAGACAGTTGCTATAGTAACTCTGAGAGTGTTCTTAGATGTTACAAGTAAGAACCCAAGACATCCTCAGCTGGACTAGAAATCGGTGCCATGCAGCATGTTCAAGTAGGGCCCACCAGTCCACCAACCAAACTAAGCAATGCAGAGGCTGTCTGCTACACCAGTGATAAGTTACTAGAGGTTCCTAATGGCCTCTTCAGAAAACAAACAAACAAACAAACAAATAGGAAATGATCTTCATTATGACACTTGCCTGAAGTGGTAAGGTTCACATTCTGTGAACTATTTTTGGTTGAGTCCATTGTGATCCTTAGTGTTAGGACCCTTGGAAAGATGTGGAACACAGTATCACAAGTTAAGAGAACAGGGTTCTGTTTCTGTCGTTACTAGCTGTGAGGTTTGGGCAAATCACTGGACCTTTCTTGGTAACCATTTCTTTATGTAATAAAGGCAAGGTTTCAAGAGATAATTTTAGACATGTATGGGTTCAGAGGGGCCTTAGAGGTAATGTTTTTCAGCCTATGGGTCTTTCAAAATCCATTTCCCCTTTATTCTATAGTTGACTCTTAATTTTTCTTTCTTTTTTTTTCTTTTTTATTTTTTTATTAAGATCGGGATCCACCCAGCAAGCCCACTAGGGAGCAATGCTCTGCCCATCTGGGGCCGCTGCTCAGCTGCTTGAAACGGAGCCATTTCAGCTCCTGAGGTGAGGCCATGGAGCCATCCTCAGCGCCTGGGGGCCAACTTGCTCTTAGCATTCGAGCCATGGCTGCAGGAGTGGAAGAGAGAGAGAAAAAGTGAGAAGGGGAGGAGTGGAAAAGCAGATGGTTGCTTCTCTTGTGTGCCCTGACCCAGAATCAAACCCGGGACTTCTACATGCTGGGCTGACACTCTATCGCTGAGGCAATTGGACAGAGCCGATTTTTCTTTCTAAATCAATCTTCCCTCACTCTCGTTTTTTACTAACTCTACCTCTGGCTTCAGAGAAAGGCATTTTACCTAGGTCTGGTAATTAAAAACACTGCATTTCCGCATTTACACAGTATGAAGTTTAGGGATATAATGGAAGACAATCAGATCCTACGAAATTCAAGTCTGGGATTTTTTTTTTTTTTTTTAGAATTATGGCAAAGGATAAACTCTTTTCTACTGGGCTTGAAGATTTAGGAAGTAAACCTGGAAGTTCAAGGAGCAATCTTGTCATCACAGAGAGAGAGCATGCCTGAGGATGAAGCCAGGATGAAGCTACCACAATAAAAATTTGAATAGATGGAGAGCGAGAGTGTACTAGTGACATCATTTAAAAATCCTAGATCCATAGTGGTAGAGCATTGGCCTGGCGTGTAGGAGTCCTAGGTTCGATTCCCGGCCAGGGCACACAGGAGAAGTGCCCATCTGCTTCTCCACCCCTCCCCCTCTCCTTCCTCTCTGTCTCTCTCTAACCTCTCCCGCAGCCGAGGCTCCATTGGAGCAAAGATGGCCCGGGCGCTGAGGATGGCTCTGTGGCCTCTGCCTCAGGCGCTAGAATGGCTCTGGATGCAACAGAGCGACGCCCCAGAGGGGCAGAGCATCGCCCCCTGGTGGGCATGCCGGGTGGATCCCGGTCGGGTGCATGCGGGAGTCTGTCTGACTGCCTCCCCGTTTCCAGCTTCGGAAAAATGAGAAAAAAAAATCCTAGATTCAGCTATGCTTGCAGATGGCCACCTTTTCCATTATATAAATCAATAATGTTCCTTATTTTTTAAGTTGAGCCAGTTTGAATTGGGCTTCTTCCACTTGCATGTAAAAGAGTTTTGATTAATATACAGCCCTCATTTTATAGGCTTAGGAAATTGACACCAAGGGTGGTGACTTGGCTAGATGTAGACAATAGCAGAGGCAGGACTAACCAGATCCTGACCTTCTCTGTTCAAACACTTTAAAAATACCTCTAAACCTTAAATTTTTAAAAGTGAAAGTACTGACCTCTTTGAAATTTCTATTTAACCGATTCTTCTCTCCATTCCAGTTACATCAGTCTTCTTGTAATTATTTTTTTATTTTATTTTATTATTTAAAAAATTAGCTTTAACAGGGTGACATTAATCAATAAGAGTACATAGGTTTCAGGTAAATATTTCTATAGCATTTGAACTGTTGATTATGTTTGTGAAACAATGGAGCCAAGAACTGGTGGGCCATTACCTTTAATCGTAGCTTGCACCCGGCGGGCAAGAAATACACACAGTGGGAAAACACTTCCCTTTCCATTCAGGGCTCCCAAAACCACTGACTTATCCGAGTTTCCTAGAATCAAATGTTTCCACCACACCAGCCTTATTCACCTTTGTTCCCCCATCTCCTTCTCTCTGCACAAACTGGCTTCTTTTTTAGTACTCTACCATCTTGGCTGCTTCTCCTCTCCTCCACGTGACCTTTCTCTGCTCTCCTCTCTAATGCTAATCTCGAACCAAGAGAGAGCAAGCTCCCGGTCTGGTCTGCCCCATTTTACAGAAATCAAAACCTTTAATCCAATATACAAACAAGAAAGTCTCTGATACAAAGTCACTTATCTGAGGCATAATGGTATTACTCATGAGAGTGTATCACCCCTATTACGCAACAGTCAAGGGTGTGGGGAAAAGCTTAGTCTTAAAACTAAGCCTTAGGCCAGTGGTCCCCAACCCGCGGGCCGCGGACCGGTTTCGGTCCGTGGGTCATTTGGTACCGGTCCGCAGAGAAAGAATAAATAACTTACATTATTTTCGTTTTATTTATATTTAAGTCTGAACAATGTTTTATTTTTTAAAAATGACAAGATTCCTTCTGTTACATCCGTCTAAGACTCACTCTTGACGCTTGTCTCGTAAGTTCGACAATTATATTTAAAAATACCACAGTTTTTACGCCAGTCACATAATTTTATTTTGTGCATTTATCCATCCCACCCTAAAGGCTGGTCCATGAAAATATTTTCTGACATTAAACCGATCCGTGGCCCAAAAAAGGTTGGGAACCACTGCCTTAGGCTATAACAACCCTGCCTGCTTACAGCCTGTCCCCCACACCCAATGCAAACTATAAGCAAGCAAACATATATATCATATTTACAAACTTATTTGACCAACGATGTTGTATACTCATCACCCAAAGTCAAATCATTTTCTGATAGATTTATTTTCTTGCAGCTTTTTGCTGTCTCTAAATTCATTTATTTTATAATTAGTGTGCCTACCTACCAAGTTAATGATAAACAAACATTGTGACAATTCACTCAAAGTAATATTTTGGTATAGTATAGATAAAATAAGAATAAGTTGTCTAAGTCATTTTTAAATATATTTTAAAAATCTATTTTTTAATAGATTTTCAATACATCATAGCATCAAGACCTCAATTTCCGATTTAAGGCAGAAGAGATAGATATCTTAAAAAGAAAGATCATGAAATTAGAGCTCAATATTTAGCTAAAAACTGAGCTCTGTCAACTGTCTTTCTCAATCTGTATCTTGTGCATTGATAGCCAAATAATGAAATGTTTTGTAAAATCTGTCAATCCAGCTTGAGAGCTTCATTATTCCCAAACAGTGTTTTCCATACCCACTATTTATCTCTCAAATAAAGTATTTTTATTGAATTCTTACATATCTAATTCCCTAATTGGATTTTGAGCCCACATATGCCAAGGACCATGTTTTAATCATCTCCAAGTCTCATGAGCACTTAATTATTATGCATTCTATATGTGCATGGAGTGGAGGTTACAATACATAGCTGTTCCCAATTTATTACTTCAAGCACTGAGCCAGCATGCTTCCTTTGACTCTCTCCATGACCTGGTGTCAAGTTCATTTATGTGTTATTAGTATGTGTGAGAAGAGTTCAAATATATTCAAACTAGTTTCAGGTTTTGAAAGCTTCCACATGAACCATTTTTAATCAAGTAGAATCTCTTGAGATTTTAGACCCTGAAGTATCATGTCTAATTGTTATATTTTTTGTGTCCATATCTTTGGTAATCATCTAGAAGTGATATTATGGACTGACACTCAGAGACTGTGTGAACTGTGAGAATCTGCGTTCTAAAATCTTCTCAAATCTTTCTTGCTATCCTTTCCATTCATCACACATCATCTGGAGCATATAAAGTGTGAACCTTTTTAGTTTTATATACCTGGAAGGATTGAAACCAACCAGAGAAAGACTAAAGAACATTATAGACTTTTATCTTATATATTAAGCGTACATGTAAAATTGTGAAGTTCTACCTGTAAAGCCAGTAGCCACGGCCACCATCACAGCCGTCTGGCCTATGCAGGTTCGCATTTGATTCGGACAGTCGGTAATGAAACAGTGGAGCCAAGAACTGGTGGGCCATCATCTTTATCCTAGCTTGCACCCGGCGGGCAAGAAATGCACACAGTGGGAAAACACTTCCCTTTTCATTCAGGGCTCCCAAAGCCACTGACTTATTTGAGTTTCCTAGAATCAAAGGTTTCTACCTCACCAGCCTTATTCACCTCTATACCCTATCTCCTTCTCTCTACACAAACTCCGCAAAAACTGGCCGCTTCTTCAGCACTCCACCATCTTGGCTGCTTCTCCTCTCCTCCACGTGGCCATTCTCTGCTCTCCTTTCTCTGCTCTCTCCTCTCTCCTCTAATGCTAATCTCAGGAACCGAGAGAGAGCAAACTCCCAGTCTGCCTCATTTTATAGTGTAGAAATCAAAACCTTTAATTCAATATACAAACAAGGAAGTCTCTGATACAAAGTCACTTAGGGTGGGAAAGCCTTAGTCTTAAAACAAAACCTTAGAGTATAACAACCTTGCCTGCTTACAGCCTGTCGCCCACACTCAATGTAAACTATAAGCGAGCAAACCTATATATCATATTTACAAACTTATTTGACCAACATACCTCATTCAGAATAGAGAGATTGTGAATATTTTTTAATGTAAGAAGCGGTTATACTAAAGTTATCAGTGCTATTTGTCATTTAAACTAGGGAGTAGAGAAGAAATCAGAGCAGTGTTCATTTTAAAAATAAGAGAATCGGCCCTGGCCGGTTGGCTCAGCGGTAGAGCATCGGCCTGGCATGCGGGAGACCTGGGTTCGATTCCCGGCCAGGGCACATAGGAGAAGCACCCATTTGCTTCTCCACCCCACCCCCTCCTTCCTCTCTGTCTCTCTCTTCCCCTCCTGCAGCCAAGGCTCCATTGGAGCAAAGATGGCCCAGGCGCTGGGGATGGCTCCTTGGCCTCTGCCCCAGGCGCTAGAGTGGCTCTGGTTGTGGCAAAGCGACGCCCCGGAGGGGCAGAGCATCGCCCCCTGGTGGGCGTGCCGGGTGGATCCCGGTCGGACGCATGCGGGAGTCTGTCTGACTGTCTCTCCCTGTTTCCAGCTTCAGAAAAATACAAAAAATGCAAAAAAAAAAATACAAAAAAAAAAAAAAAAAAAAAGAGAGAACCTGGCCCTGGCCTGTTGACTCACTAGTAGAACATCAGCCTGCATGTGGCTATCCTGAGGTTGATTTCCTGTCAGGGCACACAGGAGAAGCACCCATCTGCTTCTCCACTCCTCCCCCTCCCCCTGACTCTCTCTCTCTCTCTCCCTCTCCTGCAGCCATGGCTCAATTGAAATGAGTTGGCCGCAGGCACTGAGGATGGCTCTATGGCCTTCGCCTCAGGTGCTAAGAAGAGTTCAGTGACTGAGCAAGAAAGCAACACCCCAGATGGACAAAGCATCGCCCCTAGTGGGCTTGTTGGGTGGATCCCAGTTGGGTTGCATGCAGGAGTCTATCTCTGTCTCCCCTCCATTTACTGGATAAATAAATAAAAATAAAAGAGTAAATCCAAACAGGTTTTATTGGAGAATTTAATTTAATTTTTTCATTTAAAAGTGGACCGTTAAGATTTGTCTATAAATGTAAAAAGAGACACTAGTTCTACATATATTATCTCAACAACTCTTCATGACACCTCTAATAAAATTATCTACATGTTGATAAGTGAAAAACCAGCTTTAGGGGTGTTAAGTAAATTGAGGTTAAGTCATGTTGTCAGTAAACAGCTGAACAGGGTTGGAAGTCAAGTATATTTCTTTCTTTTATTTTTTTTACAGGTACAGAGAGAGAGTCAGAGAGAGGGATAGATAGGGACAGACAGACAGGAACGGAGAGAGATGAGACGCATCAATTATTTGTTTTTCATTACAACACCTTTGTTGTTCATTGATTGCTTTCTCATATGTGCTTTGACCGCGGGCCTTCAGCAGACCGAGTAACCCCTTGCTCAAGCCAGCGACCCTGGGTCCAAGCTGGTGAGCTTTTTTTGCTCAAGCCAGATGATCCCATGCTCAAGCTGGCAACCTCGAGGTCTCGAACCTGGGTCCTTGGCATCCTAGTTTGATGCTCTGTCCACTGTGCCACCGCCTGGTCAGGCAAGTATGTTTTTTGACTCAGTTTCTATCTTGACCACTTAGCTAGATGACTTTTCAAAACACAGTCTAGCACCATTAGGTATTACATGTTAGCTACCAAGCTACATACTCTACCCATTGTCTCTGTTAATGCTCATAATGACCCTGTGGCTTGGATATTACTATCTGTACTTTAGACATCAGGAAACCAACCTAAGTAATTTGCTCAAGATCATAGAACTTGAAAGGCAGAGTCATACAATTAGATGCTATTCATTCCTTCAACTCACATTTATTAACCATGGCCTCTGGGCTGGGCATCACAGGACCAGAATTGGGCCAGGGTGAGAAAGAAACACCTAATTTTATTCTCAGGTACTTTAACTCTTAGTAAAATATTTTTTGAATGAAAGTATCGACTCATACAAAAATGAAAACAAAACCACACACACACAAAACAAAACAAAACAGACATTATCAAAGCATTAAAAGTATTAGTGTCTCTGAAAGTTGACTTTACGTACTCCAAAGGACCCTCACAATTCAGTGCCTCCCTAGATTATTCTTTGGAATTATTGAACTGAGTTTAATCCATTTGCTTTCTAGAAATCTCAGAAAAGCCTCTGCTCTGGGGCTGTAAGGAACCACTGGCTTCCTTTCCAGTCTCCTTTAGTCCCACACCCACCAGGTCTCCTGCAGGGAAGAGCTTCACTTCACCTGCTGATGCCCACCCGCCATCATTCTGTCTCCTTTCTTACACTGCCGACCCCTCCATTGAGGAGCTTATCCCATCTGCTTCCATTCCCACACTGCCTAGTTCTTCCTTAAGTTCCTCACCCCAAATACTAATGTTCAAAAGTCACCGATGACAGCAAGTTATTAGTTTAATGACCTTTTCTTAGTCACCTCCACCAACTTCTGATGACCAGATCCCTTTGATTGGACTTTTCTTGTTTTCTGCAAACTGGCTTGACCCAGAGTTCTGTTTCCCTCCTCCATGATTCTCTAATATAAACAGCTACGTTTCAGCAAAACTGGTCCACTCTGTGTTTCTTGAAGGTATTTCACACATTTAGCAACAGGCTATTTCATTAGGCAGATGAGGTATAGCTTAGAGTACCGTAAAATAGTAGCAAAGAATAAAAGCGAAGCTTCAATTAAATTATCCAGATTTGTTTTTATTAGAAAATCTAGAAGGAAGCTATTTTTATTTCAGCACACATGGATGATCTGTACTTATTTCAGGGTGTGTGTGAATATCTCTTAATTACATAAGGGATGAGACAGAGGGTGTACTTTTCAGTACTTAGTGCTTAACTCTCTTGAATGACTTTAGATAGAGGACCTTGAGAAAGTTCTCTAATACAACGAGTCTCAATTAACTCATATATAAGATGGAAGTGATTATAGTACCTGCTTGATAGTATTGATTGGAGAAATAGAAGAAATAATGCATGTGGAAGTGCTGGTTATAATAGTGGCTGCCTTTGTACCAGCTCATATGCATGCATCACTGTCATAGCTAGTGTATTAGAGTCCTGTGGCTGCTGTAACAAATGCCACCACAACCTTGGTGGCTTAAAACAACAGAACTGTATTCTCTCGTACTTCCAGAAGCCAGAAGTCTGAAGTCAAGGTGTCAGCATGCTGCACTTCCTCTGAAGATGCCAGGACAGTATCTGTTCCAAGCTTTTTGCAGCTTTTGATGTCTTGGTGTTCATTGGTTTCTGGCCACATCACTCAAATCTGTGTCTCTTTGTACATTGATTTCTCTTCTGTCTGGGTAGGTCAAATATCTGTCTCTCTCTTGTAAGGACACTTGGGATGGCATTTAGGATCCACCCAGAGCAGCGGTTGGGAATCTTTTTGGCTGAGAGAGACATGAATGCCACATATTTTAAAATGTAATTCTGTGAGAGTCATAAAATATGTTTAACACTAAATATAAATACAAGTAAATGTGTGCATTTTATGTAAGACCAACAATTTTAAAGTACAATAATTCTCTGAATTCTTTTTAATAACGTTGTTATGCTGTTGCTAACCAATGATGAATAAAGTACTTTTTACCATTAATGCGACGTCTGGTGCTGCACGGTTTTGCTGATGGCTTTGTAGTCCAGTTGATATGTGGTGAGGTTAAGCTTCATGTAGGCGTTAAGACTTCCATCCATTAAACGTGATCGTAGGTTAGTCTTAACGTTCTAGATGTGAGAAAGACTGCTCACACGCATATGTAGAGCCAAATATTGTCAGTACAGCAATACTCACATGCTGCAGTGCGTGGTATGTGACGGGAAGCACATTCCAAGTTTTGACAATCAGCTGGTCTGTGGGTTGAAGTTTTTTCATTTCTCCCCACTTGTGTTTGCTCACCAAGTCTGCTTGCTGTAGTGTAAGTCTTTCCAAATCTTCATTCAGTGACTTGAACTTATTCACCTACATGTCTGAGGCCTTCAGGTCAGCAGTTTGTAGCTCAAAATCTCTGACGGAGACACCGGGGATGTAACTCAGGTTGGTGATGAAGAGTTCCAGCTTGTTTTCAAATGCAAACACTGCTTGCTGAAGGGATAAGACTGTACTTCCAATGCCTTGCATTTTCACATTGAGCTGGTTCAGATGTTCAGTCATGTCCATGAGATAGTAGAACTTCAGGAGTCACTCAGTGTTAGCTAATTCAGGATGCTTGACGTTTTTCATTTCAAGAAAAGTCCAGATTTCTCTCAGACAAGCCGCAAAGTGGCTGAGCACCTTCCCTCTTGACAACCAACTCACATTGCTGTGCAGAAGCAGACCAGGATAATTATTCCCAATTTCATCCAGCAGTGTTTTAAACTGGCAAACATTTAAAGCTTGGGCAACAATAAAGTTGACCACCCGAATGACCAGCGACATCACCTCACCAAGCTGCTCACCACACATCTGAGCACAAAGTGCCTCCTGATGTAGGATGCAGTGAAAACTTAGGATGGGTCTCTTTTCATGTTCACGAAGAAGTGCTACGAATCTTCTGATTTTCCCCACCTTGCAGGGAGCACCATCAGTACACACCCAAATAAGTTTATCCATCAGTAGATTTTTTTCCTTTAGCAAACTCAGTGAAAGATTTGAATAAATCCTCCCCTCTTGTTGTCTCTTTCATAGGCAAAATAGCAAGACTTTACTCACATAGTGTGTCACCGACAGCATACATTGCAATCATGCTGAACTGGGATAAATGGCTTACATCTGTTGACTCATCCAAAGTGAGAGAAAAGAACGGTGCTGCATTTATGTCCTTCACTTGTGTTGCCTCAATTTGATTTGCCATCATGATGGTACGATTGTGAACAGTTCTTGCTGACAGGCATGTCTTATTCGTTTGATTATCTTGTCTTTATCCAAAAAGTCATCAAAAGTTCATTGGCAACATCAAACATGAATGTTTTGGCATACTCCCCATCTGTGAATGGCTTTCCGTTTCTCACAATTGCTAAAGCACCAGCAAAGCTAGCCAAATTCCAGTCACTTTGTTGGGTCCAAACACGAAGTTGCTGCTGACTAGCTTGCACTCTGCACAGTAGCTCTTGACATGCTTTCTTCCTGCTGTCCCCCACTGGATAGTTCGATGCAAATGAAGTATGACATGTGTCGAAATGCCCCTTTATATTGGACCGTTTCATTGATGCAATTTTATCATTGCATATTAGACACACTGCAGAACCTGCTCTCTCCGCAAAGGCAAATTCCTCTGTCCATTCCTGCTGAAAAGTACGATACTCCTCATCTTTTTTTCTTTTAGCATCTTCTTCGTCAAAGGGTTTCTGTAATTAACTAGCTGACTACTTGATTAAAAGGAGAGAAGTTTACTTCCTGACTTCACAACAACCCGTGCACATTATGCATTATCCATTAAAAATTTGGTGTTGTCCCAGAGGACAGCTGTGATTGGCTACAGCCACCCGCAACCATGAACATGAGCAGTAGGAAATGAATGGATTGTAATACATGAGAATGTTTTATGTTTTTAATGTTATTATTTTTTTAATTAAAGATTTGTCTGCGAGCCAGATACAGCCATCAAAAGAGCCACATCTGGCTTGCGAGCCGTAAGTTCCCAACCCCTGACCCAGAGGATCCAGGATAACCTAGGATGACTCTAGATCCTTACCTTAATTACATCTGTAAAAACTGTTATTCTAAATAAGATGAAACAAGATTTGGACATGTCTTTGGCAGCTGTTATTAGCCTATCACACCAAAGTAGAGGCTTTGTGAAAGGAGTAACCCATTCATTCATCTTTACACCACCCACAACATCTAGAACTATGTCTAGAGGAACAAGGGTGTTCATAAGTTATTAATAAGTAAATAAATAAATACACAGATAAGTAAATCGCCAAAGAGGTTCATGCTTGGGACAATGATAAATGTGTATGTGCCTAAGTTCTGATTTTAACAATTTTAAAACACAGAAGGCATCTAGCTAATATCCATTGAATGAAAATCCTAATATTGAATATCTTATAACTAGTCAGTAGTTTAAGATGACTATTAATTAAATTATATAAAAAGTTAAATTTTCAATATAACAAATTATAATGTGTGCTAAGCTATGACCCAGGCAGTCCAGTCTTGTTTTGAGAGGTTTCATGCTCAAAGACACACAATGCACAAAAGGACTCCAATGTTAACCTACATTTCTCTCAAACATTTGACCATCCAAGCACAGGTGCATAACAACTTTTATTAAAATATCCTATTTCTTGTAGTCTCTAGCCTCTTCTGCAACGTTTGGGTCTCTCATTTGATTGGCCACAAAACACACTTCCATTCACGGTGTTCCACTGTGTTGCCTCTTTCCAAGTAAGTGTACTCCTTTCCTGTGCTTGTCTTACTTACCTCCTGCCCACCCAGGGAGCCTAGTGAGGCATGGATACTCTATTGGGACATAAGGGGCACCTTGCAGGTATTAGAATTGATAAACACAATTTTGTGGAAAAGCTGGTTTCTATTCTTGCCTCCTTATAGTGTGCGCCAATCACAGAAATGTATTGCTCGCCCCTGGCACTATATATGGTCTCTAGAAATCAGATATTTGGCCAATAGCCCACTGGGGTCCAGTCAAAATAAGATGAATAATTCTTTAACTAGTGTGAGATTAAAAAGACAAAGACTGTTTGTGTGTGTAAATCTATTTTCTTTCTTAGAATCTTAGAAATCACTGCAGTAGGCCCTGGACTTTTCATTGCCAAGGAGGAAATTCAAAATAAAGGCCCACCACTGAATGGATTGCTCAGTCAAAGGAGAGCCATGGCGCATTAAATTCAATAAGCCACTCAAGCTTCTGATCGAATATATTATGGGAACACTATAGGCTACAGTTTAAAAGATTAGTCTAGGAACAATATACTACTGTATTGGCTTTCTTGCTGGCAGTCTCAGCTTCAGGCACAAGACGATGCTGCCTGATAGTTGCCATGGTAACCATGCAAGTGTTCAGCTGAGCATTTTCAAATGGAAAAATAGAACATCATACATGAGTTCGCTGTTTAAAAAGGAAAGAAGATGGGCAGCAGCTTGGGAGAAGGGAGTCTATGTGGATAAATTTTGCAATGTCAGGCTCCTGAGTGAGGCTGTCATGGCAAGCCTGCTCATAAGTGTCTAAAATTGGTGGTATCCTGGGTAACTTTCAGGGGAAAAATGGGTTCGACTTACATCAGGAACACTGGAGGTTGGAGAGGAACCTATGTCCTGGGGTCTTGGGCTTGTGATATTTCCCAAACTATAGCTCTCTAATGTCTTGTTGAATCCACCAGGTCCTGTGTTCACAATGGATTATATATCCACTTGGCTTAACAATGTTCTGCCCTGACCCTGTCTCCATGCCCTGCACACCAATTCTTTGTTGGCTGTAGCTTTTGAAAGATTGAAGGATTCATTCAATGGTCATTTCAGCCTATATGAACATTGCCCTACAAAATGAGGTTCATGCCTTACCTCTGTCTGCAGCTGCCTCACAATTATCACACAATCCCTAGAACTTCCTGCACTTTACCACCTGTACTCCTCCTTTGCAGTGTGGCTGCTCTGTTATCTATCCATTGGTAGGTCCCTGGGCAGAGGTTGCAAACTACACACATGGGCCATATCTAACCTTTTGTTGGACCTCCATAATGTTTAAAAAACTAAACAAACAGCATGACCAGGTGGTTGCGCAGTGGATAGAGTGCTGACTTGGAATGCTGAGGACCAGGTACAAAGCCCCGAGGTTGCCAGCTTCAGTGTGGGATTGCTGGCTTGAGAGTGGGATCATAGACATGACCCCATGGTTGCTGGCTTGAGCACAAAGGTCTCTGGCTTAAAGCCCAAGGTCACTGGTTTAGGCCCAAGGTCCCTGGCTTGAGCAAGGAGGCTTGGCTGAAGACCTCCAGTCAAAGCATGTGAGAAGTAATCAATGAACAACTAAAGTGCCACAACTATGAGTTGATACTTCTCATCTCCCTTCCTGTGTGTCTGTTTTTCTCTCTCACTAAAAAAAAAAAAAAAACAAAACAAAAAAAAACCAACCAGGGGGTATCACATGGTATTCCTGATTCTGGCAACTCCAAACCCATTCTTGATATGGCAGCAATTGGCTGGAGCTGAGGAGTAACCGCCCTCATTAGATCAAGGTCACACTTCTGTACCCTCCGCTGTTGTGATGCTATGATTACATACCTGCCTGGCTCCTGTAACATCCGAAAGGACTCTGTTCCTGAGGATAGAATAGTATCCCATTCTGTTCCTCCCTCTGTGTTCCTAATATGTATTTGTTTCTCTCAGAGCCTACTTCCTTCACTTGGTAGGTGAGCAGTATAGATTTACTGATGAAAATCAAAGGAAGTATCATTATGTGATGAATATTTCCTGCTTCCTCAGGCTCTCCTCTTCAGACAAAGTCGATCTGAGTTGCCTGCATGATTTGGTGAGATGCCCAACCTCATAATAAAAAAATTCTCACTATTGGATGGAATTTCTAGTAGTGAGCGATTCACTAGAGATGTAGCCCCAGTTTGGGAAACTTTCTTGAAGAGGATTGACAAGAACACTGGGCAAACCTGAACATAGATGCCTTGGCAGTTGCTGCAGGGCTGCTTGAGGGAACCACTGTTACGCCCCCCCATCCATCCATCCATCCATCCATCCATCCATCCATCCATCCATCCATCCACCTACCCACCCACCCATCCATCCATCCAGTCAGTCATTGCATCAGTGTCAGTGGGGACATTTAACAGCCAGGCATTACAGACAGTGGTGACAGTGGGAAAAACAGTCCAAGTCCCTGTTCTCATGGTGTTTACATAGTCTAAAGGATTGTTTGTTGTTGCTATTTTTTGCTTTTTTCTCCCAAAAGGCTGAAGCAACTGCTGAATGGACTTCATGACCGGTTTCAGAGATATCAAATTGTGCCTGAGACAAGTTCAAGAAGGAGGAGAAGAGAAGTTTATGGCCAAAACACGGATGGATGTAAACTATTTGACTTCCCCACGTACAAGAAAATAAAATGAAAACACTGATGATATATCCTTCTAACTACTCAATTTGGTGAAGATTATTTAAATAGAATCATAATATCAGTTGTGAAAAACACGCAAAGCAAGGAACACTCTTGTTTCTTTTCACGGGAAAGTAATTTGGCTCAGTATTTTAAAAAGAGCAACTTGCCAATAAGTTGAAAAATCGTAAATATTTTTTATTTTAGTAATACAATTTCTAACACTCATTCTCAGGACATAATTAAGGATGGGAATAATAACTTAGCTAAAAAAGAGTTTTATGAGAGGCTTGTTAATAACATCACATACAACCACATAAGAACTAAAGCAACTAGCATGTGTTTAACATGTCTGACATGTGTCTCTCCCTTAAGACACTGAACAACCCCTGTGAGAGGGGCATGATTGCTGGTGAGGAAACGGCTTGGAGAGGTTAGTGACTGGAAGGGGGCTGAGCCCATTTAGTTATCACACCATCTTTCTGTTGTCTCTAGTGGTGAAAAAAAAAAATCCAAATCTTACATTAGGAAATTGGCTTAATAAATTGAGGAACACCATATTGTGGAATGCTAGTCTGCCATAAAAAAATAAATAGCATCGATGAAGATATAGCTTCTTGAAAAGGTGTTTGGAAATTGATTACTAAGCTGGTTATCAGACAGTGTTTGCAGAGTGGTTTTGTTGTGCAAGAGAATCAATTTGTAAGCACACGAAAATATAGACATGTCCAGAGTGGCTAAAAAGGTTCAAGCAGTGACTATCTTTGGGTGGTAAGATAATTCTTTTATTTTTCATTTTTCCCCATCCATTGATTTGTTTTCTTATCTATATGTTTATTTTTCAAAATATGTATTGTTTATGTAAAACCCTTTATATTTACTTTTTAAAAATATTATGGTGTCCCTGACTTGGTATTTTTAACATTCCAGGTCATTATATGACACTGACTCTTACTTCCCTGAACTAACACTGTTTTCCTGGATTGCAAGCAGGCTGACCTGAGTTTTAGGCCTATCTCATCTATTGATACATCCAGATTGTGTCCTGAGGCAAGTTCCCAGTTCTGGTCACAGCGCGAAGGTGGCAGGGAGCGCTGAACTCTGAGGCCCCTTCCAGCTCTGACATATCATGTGCTCTTATGTATTAACGTCCTGCTTTGGAGACAGCCTGTGACCATTTCCCATCTACAGGAGAGTGTCAAGAATGTAAAATCATTTTCTTCTATAAAAGAGCATGGATAAACACCTGCCTAATCCATTTTAAGAAATAATAACATGACATTTATAAACCACATTGCACAGTGTGTATGAATTCCCTCCCTGGAGGCTCCGTGTTTGACTCTACTTATTCTAGTTATTTACACGCCAGCATTTGGGTAAAGCATTTGCAATTGTGACGGAGAGAATGCTTCCTCTTGAGATTACTGTGGAGTCAGTGTCACCTATTATGCTGCTGGTGCAAATACGTTAAGACTAGTTTCTCGGACACAGAAAATACTCCCCACCCTCTCAAACTGTGTGACTTCATTTCAGCCTTGTCTTTCTTTCCAGCTGTATCTGTGGGCAATAGTCCTTCCTGAAGGCAGCTGAGCCTGACTAGAATTGCTTATCAGAGTTGCAGCTTGCCCCCTAAGGACAGCTTAGAGCAGCAGGAGCCGCTATGAGAAGGGGTCATTTTTCTCTGAGAATGAAACATTTTAGTGGCATTTGATATCCTCTGATATTTTTCTTTCTTTTCTCTTCTTTTTGAGAGGGATACATAGACAAACAGATAGGAAGGGAGAGAGATGAGAAGCATCAATTCTTAGTTGCGGCACCTTAATTGTTCACTGATTGCTTTCTCATATGTGCCTTGATCAAAGGGTTCCAGCCAAGCTAGTGACCCCTTGCTCAACCCAGTGACCTTGGGCTTTAAGCCAGTACCTTTAGGCTCAAACCAGTGACTATGGGGTCATGTCTACAATCCCATGCTCAAACCTGCGACCCGCGCTCAAGCCTGTGACCTCGTGCTCAAGCTGGTGAACCTGTGCTCACATCAGATGAACCTGCACTCAAGCTGGCAACCTTGGGGTTTTGAACCTGGGTCCTCAGAGTCCTGGGCCAACACTATATCCACTGCACCACTGCCTTTTCAGGTGATATCCCTGATTTCTGCAAAATAATTCTGCTGAACTTTGATTTCACATTTGGGGCTTTTCGTCTCTCAGGATGCAAAAGAAGTCCTAGCTTGGTATGTTACACTTGATGAATAAGCACTTAAAAATAATGAACTTCCCAATGTATACAGTGTTGTTTAGTTACTTCTAGAATATGTAAGAGGTTAGGTGTATTTTCCATACCACATGGAAAGACAAGAACCGGTGATAACATATGTTTTATTTTTGAGCACTTCTCCTAAGGAAATTTGATGTCTTTTGCCTCATCCAATCTAATAAACAGGTACAAAGGAGTATCTAGGCATTAGCCAAACTAGAAGGGGCAGATCCTGGAGCATCTAGCAGATTACCCAGAAGTCTCATCTGTAAAATGTGGAAACCAGTAGCCACACCATTAGGGTTGCTGTGAAGATTAAATAAGATAAGTCTATCATGAATCTAATGGGTGCCTGACCCATGGTAGATACTCAATAAATGGAATACATAAACATTCCTATGAATAAAACAAAATGTTAATCCCTTTTATGAGGCTTATTCCATGTGTAGTATGATCAGTTGTGAAGCAGGATAACAGAAGATGAGCTGAAGGGAACAGACTAGAATCCAGGTAACTGTTACAGTGAACACTGTATACCTTGCCTGTTGTTTACGATTGTAGAACACTAGGCAGAAAGAATTATGAAGCCCACAGGATCCTTTTAGAAAACAACCTGAAAAATGTAAAAAGATAATGTTATATTGCATATTTTATAGATTCTTCTCTTTGTTATTTCAAACTCTTAGTGTAAATTGTCCTGTTTATTATTCAGTTGTTTACATATTTCTCTTTACTACTAGATTGGGTCACTTCATTCATTATTTAGTAATTCATCCTGAACCCTTACCATGCTCCAAACACTGTGCAAAACACTCGGTCCAGGTGGATTTCCTGCCCTCAAGGATCTGACATCAAATATAGGGAGAAACAGAAGTGCTAACTTCACAGATTTTCTTCTCCTCCAGCCATCTAAGGGGAGTCAACTGCTGACTATACCTTGGTAAATAGGTTCAAAGTATAACTAATCATTATAGATGTTCCTGGTACAGCTGAGGACCTCAAGTGGGAGAAGTCAATTTGAGGAAGGAAGGCTCAGAAAGAATTTTAGAAAAAGAAAAATTTTTACAAAGAGCTAAAACCATGTTGTACTTACATTTGTAATTCTGATTCTGATTCTCTCCTCCCCGCCCCCAGAACCTATCAGAGTGTCCTAGACGTGTTGTTCATTGAATTTGAGTTTTTCCATGTTCACGGAGAAGTCTTTTCTTTGATTGCTCTCTAAGAGGTCAAATAAGATAGAACCAGGAGCTGTGGCCCAAAAAGGAAAGATAACCCATCAAGATAAATCTGAAGAACTAACTTCTGAAAAATGAGTTAAGTAGTCTGGAGCGTGGATTCTAAATTTGCCACTTAACAGTTACGTGAACTTGAACGAGTGACATAAACTCTTTCAAGTTTATGTGCCTTTACACTGAAAGTAGTGATACCAATGCCACAATGAGATAAAGTATACAAAATCAGTTAGCAAAGTTTGTGGAATTTAAATGGCTTTCATTAAATTTTAGTTTCTTTCTACTGCTTCTAGAAACAGCCCAGAATATTTTGCCCAACCCTCCTCTTCATCCCCCTTCCTGGCTGATTGACAGAGGATCTACCTCAGATGGTATCACTTAGAAATTCAGATATTTAAGGTTTGATTAAATGATACCTTACTTGGTCATTGTTTAATGCTAATACCCTTTAAAGACTGTTGCGTGTATTAGTTGGGATTTTAATTTATTTTAATTTCAGATCTCAGTGATAGTTTTTAAGGTTGCCTTCAGCAAAATGCACCATTTGATCATCTAAGAATGGTACACCTTTTATCTAAGTAAGATAAGAACAGTGAAGTGACACAGCATTCCACCAGGAATGAGCTGTGAGGTGAAGGAAAGCACCCTTGGAAGGTGAGAAGGGTAAAGAGAGAAAGGTGTGTTACCGAAGTGACTAGCCAGCCTTTGACAGAGTCATACGAGAAAACTATTGACTGTATAAACTCACTTGACTTCTTTGCAATGAGTCAACGTGATAGCTCTAATGCTATCTACACCTTGAAATTATTATTTGTTCTGTGTTTAAATGGGGAATTGAAGTCTGACAAAGTCATTTGGACTAGCCCCGGTTTCATGCAAAGCAATTGGTTCAGAGCTGTTAGCACAGCAGATTTCTCGGTCCATTGAGAGTTTGATATAGTGGGGGAATCTCCTTGTGATTCTTTCCAGTTTAAGCACCAGACAAACTGCCCTTTCTGGGTCTTTAGCTTGTTTCTCTGATTACTTTTTAAGCGCCTCTCAGGAAAGCTTTTCCTCAATTTGGTGCTCATTGTTCCAAGCCTTTTTCTGCAATGCTTCTCTCCTTGCTCTCTGACAGTTGTTGTTTTTTTTATACACTATTTTTGAGAAACCACATCATATGGAAATCTCCTAGGTTTCTTATTTTCCACTCTTTACTCTCTTCTTGGCTGACTACTCAAATTTCTCCCTTATATTCTCACAGTAATATTTTATTTATTTGTTCTTTTCTTTTAAATAGTTGCCAAAATATGCAGCTACTTCCTCCTGAATATTATAAAGATCCACCATCTTATTTATCAAAAGGAGGAAAAAAAATAAGACTATTTCCAAACCTTAAATTCCAGTTAACCAGATAGGAAACTGATAGAGTCCCTAACAATCTACTATTCAGTAGACTGTTTTATAGCCCCAACTTCTCTTGGCTGGATTGGCCGAGGCTCAGGATGCTACCATCGTCATTTCCATGGACTCCTCTCCACTGTTTACTCAGTGCCTTGTCCAGGCAGGTGTAGTGGGCGCAGGTGTAGTGGGCACAGCTAACAGTGGCATACACTAGGCAGATGCCATAATCTTCTTGTTGCCAGGGTCATGAGGAGGACTTTCTCAGAGGGTGGGGACCAATAGTGGGAACATTCTTTTTCTTGCTACTTATTTTTTCTGGCCAATAACAAAGACATTTCCAGTTTGTCTGATGTAAGAGGAAAAATCTTTTTTTTAAAAAAAAATTTTTATGGCCCCTTCCCACACAGGAGGAGTGGTATTTATTTGTTTGTGATGGTGATGGTTGGGCATCCACTGGCCTGCTGTTGGGTGGACTCACTGTGTGCAGGGGGGAATGCACTTGTGGCCTCACTTACCTTTTCTCTGTTAACGGGGTCCTCTGCCTTCAAAAGGGATGATGCAAGAAGAGAGAATTTAGGAGAGAAGAATCTTCCATGCATGGGGCCAGGCAGGCAGAATTCAGCTGGGTTTTTATTGCAAGTCGCTGGAAATAGAGATTAGCTTCTATTAGAAAAAGTAAAGACCTTTCAGATGCCCAAGGAGACTGGAAAGTACTATGAATTAAAAAGAAAAGAGGTAACAACAACCTTCCCTCCAATGTAAGAAAATAACTTTCAATTTCTTCTCTTTGTTCTCAAAAATTGTAAGTAGATTTTTTTTTTTTTTTGCAGAGTGGATCTATTATGATCATCAAGTTCTAAACATCTCTCTGTGCTTATAGTAGTTACATTCTAGGTGGGTTGAGGTATGACTTGTAATACAGGAATTATTATGGAGGTTCTATCATGTTGTCATGGTCCATTATTAGGTCAGTCTCTATCCCCTTGTCCCTCCCCAGAGGATGCAAGTGGGGCTGATTTGTCTTTCTGGTGACCAGCCCCAATCTAGGAGTCCTCCAAGCATTGCTTCATTGGAACAAAAGACACTCCTATAACCCAAGACATTCTAAGGGATTTAGAGCCTTCTGTAAAATGCTCCCATCACCCACCCCTGTTACTCAAGAAATCTAGAATTTTAGGAGCTCTGTGTCAGGAATCAGGGTCAAAGACCAAATATTAGAACAAAAGATGCTCTTAGCACTTTTATTGTTCAGGAGATTACTAGGGTTTTAGGAGCTCTGTTTCAGAAACTGAGGTCAAAGACCAAATAATAGCAGGAATGGAGCAGAAAGCAATATATTCTTATTATTTTATAGATATGTTCTCTCTCAGCGCTTTATATATGTTGTTCTCTCTGCATCAATGATACTTCTGCTCTTGACCTTACACCTCTTTCTCCTGGCTAATTTCTGCTTGTTTTGGCTCATAGTTCTCCCTAGACTGGGTCAGATGCTCCAATTATGTCTTGTTATGCAGGCATGTATCTTTTTTTTTAATTAAAAATTTTTTTAAAAAAATTTATTCATTTTAGAGAGGAGAGTGAGAGAGATAATGGGGGGCGGGAAGCATCTGGAGTAGGAAGCATCAACTCCCATATGTGCCTTGATCAGACAAGTGCAGGGTTTCGAACTGGCCACCTCAGCGTTCCAGGTCGACGCTTTATCCACTGCGCCACTACAGGTCAGGCATGTACCTTTTTTTTATAGCACTTACTACAAAATATTGAAATGACTAATTTCCACATCTTCACTAAAATGTACACTCTGGAAAATGGACTTGTGTGTTTTATTTTAGTGTCTCTAGTACCTGGCACAGCGACTGGCACATTCCACAAATGCTTAACGGAGGGACTAACAAAATACTAGGTTTATGGGACCAGTAGTGGTAGCAGTGAATCACACATAGATTTTCTACTTCTCTGTTACTCTTTTTAATCTGTGCATCTGGAGCAATACTCCCAGGTGATTTCAAAAAGCACTTGCTGCCTGATCAGTTGGTGGCACAGTGGATAGAGCATTGGACTGGGATGCAGAGGACCCAGGTTTGAAACCCCGAGTTTACCAGCTTGAGAGCGGGTTTACTTGGCTTGAGCGCGGAAACACCAGCTTGAGCACAGGGTCACTGGCTTGAGTGTGGGATCATAGACATGACCCCATGGTCGCTGGCTTGAGCAAAAAGGTCTCTGGCTTGAAGCCCCAAGGTCACTGGTTTGAGCCCAAGGTTACTTACTTGAGCAAGGGGTCACTCACTCTGCTGTGGTCCCTCCCGCTGTCCCAGTCAAAGCACATATGAGAAAGCAATCAATGAAGATCTAAGGAGATGAAGGAGCTGCAACGATGAATTGATGCTTCTCATCTCTTTCCCTTCCTGTCTGTCTGTCCCTATCTGTCCTTCGCTCTGTCTCTGAGACACACACACACACACACACACACACACACACACACACAATGCTTGAGGATCACACTTTGAGAAGCCAAGCTAGACAGTTGAGAAATGGAGCACTGGCGCTCAAGTCCTGAGCAGGACAGAAGTGAAATGGAGCTAAAGAGTCCCCATTCCTCCAGACCTGCCCACTTTCCTCCCCACCATTAGTTCCTGGGCTCCTCTCCTAATCTAAATCTATTTCTTGGAAAGCCATCACTTTCTAAGGTTAAATGGCAGAAGAGTTTAAATAACCGTGTTACTTGTTCCATATTGTCTGCACTTTCTAACAAGGAAAAAAGCCCCTGTTTGTTTTGAACCAAGGGAACAGAGCTCTCACCTTGTGCAGTCAGTTTTAAGAAGCTAGTAAGGAAACAGGAGACCACACACGTAGGTGACCGCAGATTTGACTGACTTAGGAAGCGCAGCACTGAGAACGGTGCCCAGCATGGGGTAAGTGCACAGACATATTTGTTCAAGCAGTAAAGTCAGACCAGTCTAGCATATCCTTCAGCGAAAAGAAAAATACAAATAGAATTGCACAGAGAAAATGTGCCTTGTGGGCTTTCTGGAATTGTCCATGAGATTCATTAGAGAAATTAAAACAAACAAACAAATAAGAGAAAGACATATTACCTAAAGAGGACTTGCTCATGTTCCATGGGGGGGGGGGAGCCCTAAAAATAAAATATTGTAAAATAGATGTCACTCTTGCTGAAAATATGTGCATCTGGTAAATGATTCCCTTTATTATCTAGGCAGAAATAAGCGTAGAGAGCTCACTTTGAAAGAGCTGTCAGGTATTGTATGCTTAGAGTTAAAAGTAGGGAGAAGTATGAATTTCTGTGCCCAATTTCTTGCATTCTTCTGCCATTAAGAAAGATTCTGTTACTTCAAAATATAGAGATTTATAGTCTCTGATTTTTGGAAACTTCTCTGAAGTTGTTGGTGCCTCTAAAAATGGGCGGTTTGGGGAGACCTGTGCTGCAGAGGGTGAGAGCTGTCACAGCCTTTGTAGAGCACAGAAAGGGCGCCAACCTGTGCTTTTTAAAAAAATTTTATTTATTGATTTTTAGAGAGAGGAGGGGGGAGAGAGAGAGAGAGAGAGAAAAAAACAACATCTCTTTTATTGTTTCACTTAATATTCATTAGTTGATTCTTGCACCCTGACTGGGGAATTGAACCTACAATCTTAGTAAGCATGCTGTGTTTTGAGCATTCATTACTTCAGTGAGTACACTCTCATTCTTTGTGGTTACCCTCATGAGCCATCAAGCACTCCTGATGGATTGGTAAGGCTCATACCAGGTCTCCAGTACTCCATCAAGGTTAGGGATGCTCTACTTTGCTGCCTTTTTGGTGGTTTTGTGTTGTGTCACTCCTTTACAGTCTTTTATACATGCCTCCATGTGACACTTACTGATATCACTGTTTCTGAGTTTGGGCATGCTTCCACAGAAGCTCAGATTGGCACCTACTTTTTCATCCGATAAATTTATCTAAGTATTGGGAAAAGACTTTTAGAAACTCCACCGCCAGTTGGCAACAACTACATTTCTTAAGAAAAGAAAAATCTTCAATTTAGTTAGAAACATATTTCTTGTGTGGGAATGAATAAGACCAAAAATATATTGAACATTTGGGCATGGGCCTTGATTTTTCAACATACATCTTTCATGTGTTAGGAACTGATGATGCATAATTTCCCCCTGGGGATCTTCCTTTACTTAAGCATTAAATTACCTGCTCAGATGTATAAATTATCTACTATCTTGAATGGATGTGCTCATTAGCAATGGCAAAATTTATAGACATACCTTGAGAAGAAAAGAAAGATTAAAATCCTACTTTCTTTAGGTATTTTACACTTACTAAAAGGGAAAAAAATTAAGGTAAAGTGACTTTCTTTGTCTAAATGACAATATAGGAATGAATGGCATTCCTGCAGTGAGTGGAAGGAGGAGAGAAAAAGCTGTCTTTCGCATGCCTCTCTGGTAGATAATCTTAAACCCTGCCATCCATGAGCCCCTGTAAAAGCTCCCCTGGTCAGCCTTTGACCTTGTGCATGTCTCTATCTATCTGTAAACCAATTCATCTTGTAGGTTACCACCACTAAACAGTTTTGAAAAGCTGGCCAACTCTGCTTACTCTTGTGATATTTCCATTCAGTGGTTCTCAAAGTGTGGTCTCTGCCCCAGCAGCAACAGCATCACCTGGCAACTTGTTAGAAATGCAGACTCTCGGGTGCAGTTCCAGACCTTCTGGGGTGGTACCCAGCAGTCTATTTCAACAGACACTCCAGGTGATTCTGATGCATGTGCCAATGGGAAATATCTTGCTTCCTGATTTGAAAATGAGAAGTGAAAGACTGTTCTTTGGTCCTGGTCCGAAATAATATACAAGTAACCAAGTAACCACAGAATAAGTATTAACTCCATACTAATCAATTAGTGTTAGCCCCAAGTCTGTGAAGGTCAGCCAATCAGCATCACGCCAGGAATTGCTTCTGAGAGTCAGCTAATCTCTAAACTTCACAGCTGAAAGTCAGTCAGTCTTGGAACACTCCGTTTCAGAAAGTCTGCCAATCCCTGAACAGCATGCTTCCTAAAACCCATTTTGATATCAGGTTTTGCTTCGTACAGAGAGACTGAGATTTATAAAAATAGCTCTCCATTGGATAATAAGCTATACATTTAGCTTATCTGTTTCACATATATGTCATTGAGAATTTCATCTGGCAACAAAAGGATTGGAGACACTGAGAAAGTCAGAATTTGTATTGAGAGGATTCACCAGCATTGTCAAACTTTGTTGATGAGGACTTTTATTTATTTTTACTTATTTTTCAATTAAAGTTGACATACAATAATACATAGTGGTTAGATATTTATGTGCTTTACAAAGTGATGATAATGAAGACTTATGGAATATAACATGCTTGTCCAAGACAAGGACCAAATAGAAGAATTTATCTAGTAATCAAAAGATATACAAAAATAAAATAAGGAATGAGACATAATCATTCATTATATATATATGTATATATATATATATGATATATCATTATTATAGCATCAACAATGAATATTCAGCCTATAAAAGTTAGTATCCCTCAGGGGATAAGGGAGATAAGAAATAAAGGCATGAGAATGGAGTTGGTGCTATATCATAATTTTCTATAACAGAAAGCCAAGGGAAGGAAATAAGAGAGACATGACACAGTTGGAAGTAGATAAAGTAAATGACGTCACAGTGCATATCAGTTAAATTTTAATGCAATTCAAGAATTATTTGTTAAGGATATACCTTGTACTGTTAGATGCAGAGATGTAAAGATAAAACTCCATCAGAAAAAACAAGGTGAAGTAATTTCAACCTAATCCAAACAATAAATTAATTAATTCTGACAGTGGCGATTATAGTGAGACCAAGGCAAAGGGGAAATCATGTGAGTTAAGCCTTTTAAAGATGAGTAGGCACTGCCTAAGCTGATTGAAAATAGAAGAGCATTCCAGGCTGAGAAAATAATGTGGGCAAAGACAGAGGTGTAAAAGTGAGAACAGGTTCGGTAAATAGTGCGTAATTTGGGGAAATGACCAGACGTGAAGCTGGAAAAATAGTTTAGGGCCAGGATATAAAGAGCCTAAACAGTAGGATGAGTTTAGATTTATCTTGAAGGCACACTTTTCATTTTAACCTGAAAGAATAATGTTAGTTTTTACTGACTTAATGTAACCCGTAGCTAAATCAGACTAACATTTACTGTTTTTAATAGCGGTGTGCAATCGGCTGAATTGTGCCCCCCCCCCAAATTATATAGTGAAGTCCGAACTACCAGTGTGATTGTATTTGTAGTATGTTATTAAGGTTAAATGAGGTCATAAAGATGGGGCCCTAATCTGATAGAATTAGTGAATAAGTGTTCTTATAAGAAGAGACATAAGAGAGCTCTCTCTCTCTCACACACAAGAACAGAGCGAGAAGGCAGCCATCTCTCTGCAAGCCAGAAAGAGGGCTTTCACCTTGCAGTCCAAACTCAGATTTCTAGCTTTTAGAAATATAACAAAATAAGTTCCTGTTTTTAAAAGATATTCTTTTTTTTTTTTTTTTTTTTTTTTAATTTTTCTGAAGCTGGAAACAGGGAGAGACAGTCAGACAGACTCCCGCATGCGCCCGACCGGGATCCACCCAGCATGCCCACCAGGGGCAACGCTCTGCCCACTAGGGGGCGATGCTCTGCCCATCCTGGGGGTCGCCATGTTGCGACCAGAGCCACTCTAGGGCCTGAGGCAGAGGCCACAGAGCCATCCCCAGCACCCAGGCCATCTTTGCTCCAATGGAGCCTTGGCTGCAGAAGGGGAAGAGAGAGACAGAGAGGAAAGCATGGCGGAGGGGTGGAGAAGCAAATGGGCGCTTCTCCTGTGTGCCCTGGCCGGGAATCGAACCTGGGTCCTCCACATGCTAGGCTAAAAGATATTCTTAAATTTTTATTTAGAAAATTAAATTTAATGGGGTGACATTAATCCATAAGGTACACAGGTTTCGGTTAAACACTTCTATGGCATTTGAATTGTTGATTAACATGTTGTGTACCTATCACCTAAAGTCAAATCATTATTTGTTACTATATACTTGTCCCTTTTTACTGTCCTGTTCTTAAATTTAATTTTAAAAATCCCTGTGTTTTAAGTCACCAGTCCACGGTATTTTGTTATGGTAGCCAGAGCTGACTGAGACAGGTGCTACTGACACTGCTTGGAGCAATCCTTCGCTCTACAGGACTAGCCTGTACATTGCAGGATATTTAATATATCTGGTTCCCAACTATGAAATATTAGTAGTGCTACTCAGTCACTATGACAACCCCAAAATGCTCCTATTCATTTCTAAATGACCCTTAATTGAGAACAGTACTATTCCTGATAGAATATCAGAAAAGAAAGTTATTAATAAGACTACTATAATTAAAAAATGATTCATCGTACTTCTTCCTGATCTCTTAGCAACTGTGGAGGAGGGAGGAGGGCTTTACTTCTGAAGAGAAGGTAATATAGTGTAGCAAGGAAAGAACCACCTTGATATTCCTCCCAAGAATATCAACGTTGGGATGGGGTCTACTTTTGAGAAAGCAAAAGTGACCCCTTGTCTTGTTATCAAATGACATCACATATCACAGTGAAAAAGCAAGCAAACAAACAAACCAACAACAAGCACTTTGCTTCTGGAAATAAAAAATAAAATAAAACAAACAAACAAACAAAAAGAAAACAATAGGGAACACTCTGTTTAGCACTAGTCTTCAAAATAAAGGAAGCCCTGGATGTTTTCTATTAAGTTGTTTACTCTGTAAGAAAAAATTACCCCTAATTTTTGCATGACTACATTGGGCAGATATGTGACACTTTGAAGATACAATAATTGTGTGAGGAAATGGCTATTTATTTCACCTTGAAAAGACTAAATTTAACTTTGGTAAACTTGTGAACTTTTTCCTCAGACCTGTAGTGTCTTTTATTCGGAGAACCCACAATTTTTTCCAACTATTTTTACTTTAAATTTTTTTATTCAATTTATTGGGGTAACATTGGTTAATAACATACATAAACTTCACGTGTACAACATTATTATGTGACGCCTGGAAAACATTTGGAAACAGACCTGGTACAATTTAGATTTAATCCGGAAGTTGGTGAAGACTGAGGGCATTTGGGTTGCTTTATTTTAAAATTTATAATTTTTTTTTTGTGTGTAAGAAACACTTGTATATATTTATTGGCTATATAGATTGAGTAATTAAGAGGAAGAGTTTGAACATAAGAAAATATAAGTAGAAGAGGAAATAAATCAATTTGCTGAGGTCCTGGTCCCAGATGAACTGAGGGGTGATGGTGGAAAAATAAGACAAAGAGAAATGCAATTTTTCTGTTGAGTCAGGGGACGAGGAGTGGAGATGGACATGAATTTGTAAACATAGGCTGGACTTCCTTAGTGCAGTCAGAGGCTGTCCCATTTGCTAAGAGATGAGTAAGACGAGAGTGGACTAGAGGTCTTGAGGACAGCCATGAGGGTTTAACTATTCGTTTAAAAAAATTGTGGTTGACTGGGCAACTGAAGGATTGATTGCTGAGTGGTGTCAAGGGCCCCACTGAAGAGTTGAAGATTATGAATTTGAAGTGGCATAGCCTTCCCTGACCCCCCCTAAGTTTCTGTGTTAGGTGCCTTCCTATGGGTTTCCATGGCACTGTGTGTTTCCCTAATGATAATACTTTTCACCCACGCCATCAGAAGTGAGAAGAAGTAGACCCTGCCTTTTCCTTACTGCTGTGTTCTCCATAATCTTGCATAGTTTCCTCTACTGTTTTAGCAAAGCAAATGCTCAATAAATATTAGAGTAAGCATCAGCCATATGGCAGTTGTGAGAGAGAGTTCTATAGCTCTCAGAAGCCAGGGTGGAGAAGGAAAGAAGGTAAATGAAATAAATGATTCAGAGTGATTAGAAGGTTTGCAGGGTTGGGAGTAGCGTGTGGTGAAGATGTTAAGGGCCCTGGCAAGAACCTTATTGACATGTTGCTTCGTGAGGGCGGGATTGAATAGGATTTCAGAGGTGGGTCCTGCCAAAGTGAGAGAAAGGCCTGGGGCGAGGCCGTGGGAGTGGAGTGTTTATGGGAAGCATTAGGGTTGAGGTAGGGCTGGGACATGACCTTGGCAGGTCTAAATGTGCTCCTGGCCTTTAAGTTCCACTTCTTAGTGCATTCCTCACAATCCAGTGGGCCTTCCCATCCTCAAAGAGAAGGAGGGGAAAAAACCTGAAACAAAAGTAAAGTCTACTTGAGAAACAAATTTGTGAGTGGGGGAAGGGAACAATTTTAAATTATATTACTGACATTACATTCTTACAGATAACTTTTCTTTAAAGTAGTTTAAATGAGATTTGTCACTACCATAGTTTTTGGTCACTATTATTATCTTGGGTCCAAAAGCAGGGCCCATACCCAAATCATCTTTGCATACCCTGGGCTTGGCACATGGGGGTATTGTCCAGCAGGCTTGCATTCATTTAGTTTGTTAATAATTAGAACCTGTTTCCACTGACATCCCAATCAGTTAAATTTACATGCTTGTTGGAATAGCTTTTTTTCTTTAATTTTAAAAAATTTTTAGTTACTGTAAAGCCATTATCCACGGCCACCAACACAGCCGCCTGGTCTATGTAGGTTCGCATTCGATTCGGACAGTCGGTAATGAAACAATGGAGCCAAGAACTGGTGGGCCATTAGCTTTAATTCTAGCTTGCACCTGGCAGGCAAGTAAAAACACACACTGAGCTCCAAACCCACTCACTCATTCAGTGCTCACAAAGCTATTGACTTATCCGAGTTTCCTAGAATCAAAAGTTTCTAGCTCACTAGCCTTATTCACCTCTGTTCCCTATCTCCTTCTCTCTGCATAAACTCTGCTCAAACTGGCTTCTCCTTCAATACTCCGCCATCTTGGCTTCATCTCCTCTCCTCTATGTGGCCTTTCTCTGCTCTGTTCTCTAATACTAATCTCAGGACTGAGAGAGAGCAAGCTCCCGGTCTGCCCCACTTTATAGTGTAGAAATCAAAACCTTTAATCCAATATACAAACAAGGAAGTCTCTGATGCAAAGTCACATATCTGAGGCATAATGGGATTCCTCAGGAGAGTTCATCACCCCACATCATGCAATTAGTCAAGGGTGGGAAAGGCTTAGTCCTAAAACCAAGCCCCAGGCTACAAGGATCCTGCCTGCCCATAGCCCGCCCCCAACACACATTAATATAATCACGCCCATGCCAAGCAAGAAGGGCAACTAATATCATCACCTGGGTGATGGGCTTTCACATGGGCAGCGCCATCTTTAACAAAGTGAACATAATATATTTTATCTGCCCAATAGTTACTCAAGAGTTCCACTTTTTATTTTGCAGACATTCCATTCAGATAACAGCAGGCAGGGCAAAGAGAGATTTGTATAGTTTTGGAAACTTTATGAACAAGGAACATTCACAGGTTCAAGAAGATGCATGAAGAACTCACATGTGCTGGGATAATTTATTTCACCATAACAAATAAGGACTGAATGTCTCATCTCTAGAAAACACTGAACAAAAGGATAATATATATTATTTCATCTCTCAAGGAGTTTATGTCAGGTAGAGAATGATGAGAATAACACAAATAACTAAAGAAGAAAAGAGAATTTTGGAAGAGCCAGAGGAAAATATAAAGGTAATGGAAATATAGCAGAGAGAAACTATGGTACATAAAGTGCCTTCATTAATTACAACATTCTAAATAAACAACTTTTAGAAATTTCATATTCTATATATTTTATATCAATGAGTTTGTAGTAAAAATATGGTCTTAAATTATATAAAGAAAAGTTAGTTCTTAGAATGCCATAGCAATTCCAGAGAATATAACTAATAATATATAAAATTAATACCTGGAAATCAAGAAGCAATATAACAATTGATAAAGGCATTAAAGGATGTCACAATTGGATATTAATGTGTAGAAAAATAATTAAATCTATGCCTCATTCCTAAAATTTCATTAAATTTCAAATGAATTAGTGGGTTAAATGGTGTCAAAATTTGAAGAACACCAGAGTATATTTCTTCCACCTATATAAAAGAGTTATGTGTCTGTTAAATTACACATTTTATACCATTTAATAGAATAAATCTAAGAAATCTGACACACATTTCTCTCAGAATGAGAAAATTATAGGATCAACATATAATTGAAACTTACTGTTAAAAATAAATAATATATGTATAAAGTCAATAAAGTCAGAACTTAAAACGTGGCTTAAAATGAAAACCATTTATTTAGCACCTGAGGCCATGGACTGGCAGTTTGGACTGGCTCAGTGGTCCTCCTGCTGGTCTCTGCCAGCTTACTCAGGCATCTGGGGTCCCGTAGGTGGTCCTGCCTCTGGGGTTGGCTCGCTGTTGGCTGGAGCACTGGGAGCACCTGCTCTTACCATCTGAATGTCTCCTCAAGGTTTGCTCATGTGCGGCAGGCAGAGGGCAAACCACGAGTGCTTTTCATGTTTGCTTGTATCATATTGGCTACTGTTCAATGGTGGGATTCAAATAATTTAACAAATGGTTCTCTGCCCTAATGATTGTTTTAAGTATAAAAAAATATACTGAAAGGTAGTTTATTATTTTATGCATTTAATACTTAAATAAGAACAATAAAAGAGGTACACAAAACTAGATTATGTTATAAGAAAGAGTTTTGGCCCTGGCCAGATGGCTCAGTGGTAGAGTGTCGGCCTGGCGTGCAGGGGTCCCGGGTTTGATTCCCGACCAGGGCACACAGGAAAAGCGCCCATCTGCTTCTCCACCCCTCCCCCTCTCCTTCCTTTCTGTCTCTCTCTTTCCTTCCCACAGCGAGGCTCCATTGGAGCAAGGATGGCCCGGGTGCTGGGGATGGCTCCTTGGCCTCTGCCCCAGGCGCTGGAGTGGCTCTGGTCGCAACAGAGCGATGCCCCGAGGGGCAGAGCATCGCCCCCTGGTGGGCAGAGTGTCGCCCCCTGGTGGGCATGCCAGGTGGATCCCTGTCGGGCGCATGCGGGAGTCTGTCTGACTGTCTCTCCCTGTTTCCAGCTTCAGAAAAATGCAAAAAAAAAAAAAAAGAAAGAAAGAAGAGTTTTAAAATATTAATGAAAAAATATTAAATAATACCTGACAAAAGCAATAAAACTGTTATTTGAGATCTTCCCATATTGCTTCTTCGTTGGCATCCTCACTTGCCATTTTTTTCACCTATGAATGGAATAAACATTACTACTAAGGGCACTTAGAATATACTGTTGAGTAGCTGAACGTTAAAAAAGAATAAGGAATGTAAATTTGTGATTTCCACATTGGGCAGCTGCCCAGGCACCCACCTTAGAAAGAACCCTGATTACAAGTGCCATTTTAACAACTGGTTCACTGAACTAAACAAAAAATTAGTTATCGGTTCTGCTGAACTGGTGCGAACCGGCCGATCCCCCCACTACTACTGTTCCATGAGCCCACATAATCACATGGTCAACCTCAGAGTCTGTATGGAAGGACACGGCCAAAGCATGTAGAATCAGGGAATTGGCGGACTTGTGGCTGTTTTTACCCTGCATCAGTAATTGGCAAAGGAAACTGATGACTTAACCACAGAGACTAGATCATCATGTGGAAACATTATCCGTACTAGTGATTAAAGAAATGCATATTAATGTTGGCTTCTAGATTTCATTATGTAGAGGAGGAAACTGAGGCCAAAAGCCTTGCTAGGATCATGCAGGAGATGACTTCCGAGCCTGCTGCCTGAGCAAGGTCTCCAATGCCTAATCCAGCAGTAAAAGGCAAGTCTGGTTTCAAACTCGCTCCATTATTTCATAGTAGTGTTTTGTATAATATCGTGAAGCCTCAGTTTCATCTCCCTAAAACTAGAAAAATAGCACCTACCTCAGAGATCATGAGGATTAAATGAGATCATGTGAAAATACTCTGCAAAGATCCAGTTCCTGCTCAGTTACACATTTTCTCCTGCTTCTGATTTTTGTAAGGTGAAAAGCCCCCCCAAAACCAACCAGCAAATAAACAGATAAAACTGTGGGGGCCAAGGAGAAACTGCTACATTTGTATATAAATGGTGACTGTTCATAGAGTTATTAATTCAACAATTATTGAGTGCCCCTTCTGCACCTGACACTGTACTAGAATACAGTGATGAACAGAAAGAGGTCAATCCTTGCCCTCATGGAGCTTATAGTTTAAAGGCAAATATAGACAATAACCAAATAATCACAACAATACGTGTAAAATTGCAGCCTTAATTAGTGCCATAAAAGACTGTTGGTTAGTGCTAGTGGGTGAAGGTCCAAGGACCTGAGAAAAAAATAAGTTGATTATGATGGAGACAGTGTCCTTAATCTAGACCAGGGTAGGGTTACATGAAAGGGTCAGACCACATGATCCCTGCAGGGAATGACAAGGAGGTCGTCCTAACCCTTAAAGCAATGTGAAATTGTGGAAAGATATGGCCAGAGTTGGGATCTGGAAAGCTTTCTCTGGGATCAGGGTGGAGAACAGATTGGAGGGGAGAAGAAGTGGCTGCAGGCAGATAAATTAGGAGGCTGTTATAGAAGACATAATTTACAAATTTGTTCCATTTTCCATAAAGGAATTAGAGACCTATTCATTTTAGTTTTGGCAATCTCTAAGGAAATACATTTCCAAATACTTGTGCACACTGATCAAAAGTGACTGGTGACTAACATTAGACTGATAACAATACAGTTTAGAATGAATAATGTTGACTGAGTGGGTTTTAGATAGCTAAAGAAATTAGTATTAAAATCCATGTATATTTTTAACAACCACAGGCCATATTTATTTTGGTATTATCAATTTTAAAAATCCAGGTACCCCAGACAGGTTTCCCTAACCTAATGTTACATTGCACAAGACTGACTGAGCAGAGCCTGAACAGCTACTGAGTGCAGAAAGAAGTGTGGATGATGTGAAGGTGTCAGTTGTAATACAAGGTGAACATAAATTATTAAATAGCTCCCTTATTACTATGGAAAACTCATGAACAAAGTTCAGGAGTAAAATTGGAGTTTTCCCTCTGGCTTAGGTACTTGGTTTTAGAGACTTAGAAGTAATATCGAGTTTAACAGCAGTGTTGGGAATTGGGTTTACTTATTCTTCAATGAAGGGGTTCATCACATGTACTCCCGAAAGAAGGCTGAGATACTGTTCTCCCTGCACCATATAACTGTACTTGATCTGCTAATCGGATTTTTAGAAATAAGGCAATATATAGATACAAATCTTTAATCCACATGCTCAACTTGAGCATCACCATGTACCAAGTTTTTGGTAATTTATAGTACCTTTTCCTACCATTGCAAAACTCCTGTGGAAAGTGATTACATTTGGAATATTTTAGCTTCATAAGAAATGGAAGAATATAGAGCTAGAGTTGTAAAACATTCAGATATTTCAAAAGTAACTGTAAAATACTGGTGAAATTGGTGACCAAAAATTAAATTTCAGGTTGCCACTGAATTGCCTACAGTAAATCTAGACCGCATTGAGTAATAATCAATTTTTCTTTTCCAAAGTAACACTACAACTTCAGAAAGAAGAAAGTTTTGGAGGTTCTTGGAAATAACATAAATTAACTAAAACTGCAACCTTAAACTATGGGAAAGAGGATGAATATTGGCAAAGATAGGTCTGATTCAAATCCCTACCCTTAGTAGGACAATTCCATTGTCCATCTGAATTTCAATTTCATCACGGGAAAAACAGGGATAAAAGTAACTACCATTCAGGGTCAATAGGAAATGGAAATTGGGTATTATATAAGGAAGTACCTAAGGAACACTCTATTAGAATACTAGAGTTCCTTCTGTAATCGTTCTTTTCTTTCACAGACTTAAATGAGCTTTTTGGTGCATATTCACTTTTCAGCTTGGCAAGCTTGATGATGACAACTTCCCAAGCCACACTGGAATTTTTTTAAATTTTTATTTATTTATTTATTTATTTATTTATTTATTTATTTACAGAGACAGAGAGAGTCAGATAGAAAGGGACAGACAGACAGGAACAGAGAGAGATGAGAAGCATCAATCATCAGTGTGACACCTTAGTTGTTCATTGATTGCTTTCTCATATGTGCCTTGATGATGGGCCTTCAGCAGACTGAGTAACCCCTTGCTCAAGCCAGTGACCTTGGGTCCAAGCTGGTGAGCTTTGCTCAAACCAGATGAGCCCGCGCTCAAGCTGGTGACCTTGGGGTCTTGAACCTGGGTCCTCCGCATCCCAGTCTGACGCTCTATCCACTGCGCCACCGCCTGGTCAGGTGCCACACTAGACTTTGACCTCCTTATCAGTAAAATTTGTACAGACATCGCAAAAGTCAGGAGTACTGCAGGTAAAACTTGGATGTGGGCTTCACCTTGGCCACAGTTATTTGGAGATACCATTAGCTGAATTAATCTTACTTAAATTCCTAACTAAGCAAAGCTTCTAACTTGGTTTTCACCTAACATTTGTCTGTCCCAACAATCAGTAGACCATAAAAATACTGAGGGCTGTCAGGAAAATTTGTAAAAAGCTATGTAGTGGACCACAAAGATTATAGGGCATCTACAATGGAAAAATTAGACACTGTCCAGAGCACTATTTGTGATTACCTGTCTTTCATTGTCGTGGATCTATTTTACAATTTTGTACATTGTAGAAAATAAATAACAAACTAAATTATTATTGTCCATAGAAATACAGATGAGTGATATTCAGTGGAATTCAAGTGATAAATTTTGCATGTTTTTGTAAAAATTCACTTCAACATTCTTTATTGCCTACATGTGTGTGTTTCTTTGACTTCTTTGATCTGATTGTAACATGTTACTGGATCTATCATTAGTTAATGTATTAAATAAAATCTTTGACTTGTATTCATTTTATATAAAGTATTGCTTTTAGGTTTTTTTTAAATTGTCCTCTTTCAGTATCTACTGTAGGGAGTCCCTAGCATTGGGCTGGTGGCAGGGGAGATACACCAATTTGATACGTGAAATATTTGCAAACTAAACATAGAAGAATGGGGCAGGAAATAGACTTTCTAACAGCGACTTTAGATTGCCATTGGGTTTGAGAGAAAGAGAACAGGATCAAAGGAGTTATAGAGAAAAGGTATAATTTCAGAGCTAGGACTTCTGACAGCCCAGAGGAGATGGAGCTAGAACCTTCTTTGAGGAGTAAGACACAACTGGAGATGAAATCTCGTGGAAATCAGCATGGCCTGTTCAGAGATATTTGCTCTGTGGCAGGTCTGGATGGGAAAAATAACTCTCGAGGCTAAATTTTCTTTGGTATTCCCAACATAGTAGGCAATGGGAGCTAAAGGTTCTCAAACCTAACTATCCATTAGAATCAACTGAGGAAATAAAAACATGCTAATGCCTGGGCCCCATTATCAGAAATTGTAATGTGAGTGGTTGGAGGAGGTGCAGGAAAAACTCCTCAGGGTGATTCTAAAATGAAACCAAGGAAGTGAACTAGTGTGTTATGCAGTTTACATGTGCATTTTGATTCAATTTAACCCTCATAGTAACCCCATAAGAGAAGTATTTTCATCCTTGTTTTATAGACAAAGATACAGAAAGATTAAATGATGTGTCTAATGGGGCTTGTGCAACTTGTTGCTGAAAGAATGAGAAAAAAATTTTGATTAGGGAGGGATGGTTTGTGGATAATTTTAATGTTACTATTACATTTTATAATTATGAATATAGAATTCACTCATTCAGCATATATTTACCAAATACTAAGTGCCAAGCTTTGTTCTAGGGACTGAAATCAATGTGATGGTGAAAACAAAGTTTCTACCATCATTCTGATAAACAGAGAGAAAGCTGGCTATTTGGTCATCTCAGAGAAGAGTGCCCCAGGCTCAGAGGAGAGAATGCAGTATTGTAGTAACACACATTCCTCTAAGGTATTAAGAAAATGCTAATAAAAACAAATAGGACCATTATGCTGTACACCTGAAACTAATCATAATAAAATATAAACTGTAATTGAAAAATATTAAATTTTTGCCTGACCAGATTGTGGTGCAGTGGTTAGAGATGCACCACATGTGGTGCAGTGGATAGACCTGGGATGCTGAGAACCCAAATTTGAAACCCTGAGGTCACCAGCTTGAGCCCAGGCTCAATAGCTTGAGCTCAGGGTTGCCGGCTTGAGCGTGGGATCATAGACATGACCCCATGGCCGCTGGCTTGAACCCAAAGGTTGCTGGCTTGAAGCCCAAGATCTCTGGCTTGAGCAAGGGGTCACTGGCTCAGCTGGAGCCCCTGGTCATGTATGAGAAAGGAATCAATGAACAACTAAAGTGCCACAACTACAAGTGGATGCTTCTCATCTTTCTCCCTTCCTGTCTGTCTGTCTCACTAAAAAAAAAAAATTAAAGCTGGTATATATACTTTATTCTTTTATAGATCTGTGGCGTATTATTCAACCACAGCAAAGAAGGACATTCTGCCACTTGTGTCAAAATGGATGGACTTCGAGTGCTTTATACTTAAATGAAATAAGTCAGAGAGATAAAGACAAATACTGTATCATCTCACTTATATGTGGTATCTATAAGAACCAAACTTAAAGAAACAGAGTAGAATGATGATGACCAGGGGATGGGGGCAAGAGGAAATTGGAGAGATCTTGATCAAAAGATGCAAACTTCCAGTTAAAAGATAAATAAGCAGTGGTGGGATTCAAATAACTTACCAAAGGGTTCTCTGCCCTAATGACTGTTTTAAGTATTAAAAAAGATATACTGAAGGGTAGTTTATTATTTCATGCATTTAATACTCAAATAAGGACAATAAAGAAGTATACAAAACTAGATTATATTATAAAAAAGAGTTTAAAAATATTAATGAAAAAAATATTAAATAATACCTGACAAAAACCAAAACTGTTATTCAAGATATACTTCCATATTGCTTCTTGACTGGCATCCTCACTTGCAATTTTTTTCACCTGTGGACAGGATGAACATTACTACAAGCAGTTAGAATACGCCGTTGTGCAGATGAATATTAAAAAAGAATAGGAATGTCAATTTGTGATTTCCACACTGGGTGGCTGCCCAGGTGCCCACCTTAGAGAGAACCATGTGCCATTTTAACAACCAGTTTGCCAAACTCAACAAAAAATTAGGTATTGGTTTTATCAAAGCATTGTGAACCCGCTGAATCCCACCACTGCAAATAAGGCTCTGGCCATTGGTAGAGTGTTGTCCTGGAGCACTGATGTCAGCAGCTTGAGCCCAGAGTTGCTGGCTCAATCCCGAGGGCCCCAAGAGCCTAGCTGGCCCCTAAGGTCACTGGCTAAACCCAGTCAGGGCTCCACCTCAGGGAGTTGGCTCAATTCTGAGGGCACCCGCTAGACACTTAGATTGCTGGTTCGAGTCCAGGTCAGGGCACCAATGAGAAGCAATCAATGGGTGCACAACTAAGTGGAAGAACAAGTTGATGTTTCTCTCTTTCCTCTCTCTCACTCTCCCTCACTCCCTTCCTTTCTCATTAAAAAAAAAAAAAGTTCTGGGGACCTAATATATACCATGGTGATTATAATTAATAATACTGTATTTTATACTTTAATAGTGCTAAGAGAGCCTGAGTGTTTTCACTACAACAAAAATATATGGTAATTATGTGATGCGATGGAGGTGCCATGGTGGTAATCATTTTATAATATTATACACATGTATCAAATCAACACATTCTTCACCAGAAACTTACACAATATTATATGTCAATTATATCTGGATAAAACTGGAAAAAAATATATAAAGGAAAGGCAATACAATTCAAACAGGCTTTCTTCCCTGGATTTTGCCCCAGGTTCATTACCCTACACCTTCTCATTTTTGTGTACTATATTTAGCAAGATCATTATAGATTATTACGCTCATTGTCAAAACCTCGGAGCAGTAAATGAGAAGTCATGGGTTCTGATTCTGGCTCCACCATTTATTAGCCTTGTGATTTGGAGCAAATCTCACCTTTTTTCGAAAACAATTATAACTGTCTGTCCTCCCACTCAGACTTGTGGAGCATATTAAATGAAATAATATATGTGAAATTCCTCTGGAGATTATAAAAAAAAAACATAAAAAATATATGGTGTAATTATCCCAGACACTAATAACAGGATCTGTAGCTAGATTATAGTTTTCACAGGATTATTCCAATGTGATAACCACACTACACAGAAGAGAAAAACCAAATTCCCTAACAGAAAACTGCAGAACTATTTTCTCTCTTACTACAAAATTTTTTCAATGTGAAATTCACAAGAGGATTTACCTAAGAGAAGGGGGATAAAAGGGTTCTCTACTTTATATATACCAGAAAAACAGATTTTTGAACTGCAGTATCTGTTGAAAATGAATTATATCTTAGCTACTAAAATCTTAGCTAATAATGGAATTCTTTATTTTTTAAAAAAAACCCTAGTTTAATGTAATTCTTATTTCTGTAAATTTCCCTATATCTCTAAATTAATTTCTATAAAAGAATAGAAGGGAGACTCCTACTTTATTTTATAAATTGAGATTAATTTTATACACAGAAAGAATTATTATGGGTTTTACTAAGGTGACCAGTATCATCCTCGTTTAGGGAGTACAGTCCTTTTGTAAGTTCTGTCCTCCCTCGAAAAGTGTCCGCCTACAAGTCCTCCTTTTTGATATTGGAAGACTAATCTGTAAATGTCCGCATTCGATGGATGCAGAGTGGATCCATTGCGTGTGATATGACGTATTTGTATCTAAATGAGTACCTTTTTCTTACAATTATTATTAAAAATTAATAGGCATGTAAGCATAATTACAATATAAAATATTACAAATGTTTTTATTATGCATTTATCATATTATAGTGTATTATTGTTGCAATGAATAAAATGCTTATTTATGATATTTTCTTCAATTTATTTTTGTCCTCCTTTTCATTGTAAAAAAGTTGCTCATCTTAGTTTTAGTAAACCTAAGCATTCAAAAAAGTTCAATTCCACATTTGTACATTGAGACCACGCAATTTCATAGGACAACTATGAAATTTCTATACTTGTTGTTCTATACGTGAAAATGATATTGTCAGTGAAGAGTGGGTGTGCCTTACTCTAACTTTCCTATGTCCTTCTTGCTACTATTAGCATTTCTTTAACTCCCTAGAAGGATGCCATGTTACTCTGATGGGAAGTCTTTTAAAATATAAAGCCAATCATAAAGTTATAAAGTTTATAGAGTTATTACTATGTCCCTGACACTGTGCTTTAATGCACAAACAACCTTTAGGTAATAGGATCAATTATTGACCCCAATTATAGGGAAGGAAATTGAGTCACAGAGGTCTTCACTGACCATACTAAAAACTGAAATCAAATAAAAAATCAAAATGTGGGCTGGGCACCAGCAGCATCAGCATGACCCAGGCACCATCAGAAAGGCAGAATCTCAGATAATATATATATACATATATACTCTTTATCCATTCATCTCTTGACAGACACTTAGGTTTTTTCCCTATCCTTTGCCTCCCCTTTAAATATCTTTGAGAGATCAAAAGAAGCAGAACACCAAACTAATAATCTTCTTTATCAAGTTCTCCCGGGGGATGAATTAGAAATGTTCTTTTTGAAAACTAGTTGGTGGCTGATGCTGAATAAGATATTATCCAACTGGGAAAGAGACAGAAAAGTATCCAAAGGGCTAATTCCCAAGTTAATTTCTTTTCTACACCTTGGTTTTCTGCCCATCTCCCCACGGCAGGCAGGTTGCTGGGGTTTTTGGAGAAAATCCAAGCTCCTCTCTGGTCCCTCTTCAGTCTCCTTCCCCTCCCACTTGCACTCCAGCCACCTGAGAGCGTGTATTTCTTCTCTACTCCTCTTCCTTCCTCTAATGATCTAAGTAGAACATACATTAACATGAAAGACAAAAAGCAAAGTTTACCATTTCCACAAAAGTTTGTGATCATCCTGACACACAATACTGTGAACACATTAGACAGGGCAAACAAGCAGTGAGATAGAAAATGCTCTCTCTCTCTCTCCTCTCTCTCTCTCTCTCTCTCTCTCTCTTTAAACCAACTAGTATGATATGCTCTTTAGCAAGTGTGTGATTATTCTAGTTTGCTTGCTGTGTTTTGAAACCTTTTAAGGCCTAGCCATGTAGGACTACCCCTGTTCTTCAAAAGTTCAGTTTTGTTTTTGCCTCTAATTATCCACAAAGTCCAGAATATCCTTTTGACTCAAGGCCAACTGTATTCACGTATTTTTATTTGTCCCAGAGTCTGGTTGGTGTGTTGGCTGGATCATCTGAGTAGCAGATGCCAAGGTGAAGTTAGAAGTGGAAGAGATTTTTTATTTATTTATTCACTTTAGAGGAGAGAGCGAGAGAGAGAAAGAGAGAGAGAGAGAGAGAGAGAGAGAGAGAGAAGGAGGAGGAGCAGGAGCCATCAACTCCCATAGGTGCCTTGACCAGGCAAGCCCAGGGTTTTGAACTGGTGACCTCAGAGTTCCAGGATGATGCTTTATCCATTGCGCCACCACAGGTCAGGGTCGAGATTTATAGAGGGTAGTCCTTGTGAAAGATACCAGGGAGAGGAAGCAGGAGGAAGCAAAGAGAACCTTTAGACCAGGGGTCTCAAACTCGCGGCCCGCCGAGCAATTTTGTGCGGCCCGCAGACTAATCCACGAAGTTCAAAATATTTTGGATAAAATTAAGTAAGCCTTGGGGCCTACTTGTATTTTTCATTTCTCTAGCATCCTAGCTAGATATTAGCTTAGTTAACAGCACTTGTGATGCGAACTACAGTTTCTGGTCGTTTTGTGACACTGAGTAAACTGCATGTACGATTGTGCTTGTTGTACTGATTTTTTTTTGTTTTCAACTGCAGTGAGAAAAGTGTTGCATAACAGTTGCCTTTTTGTAGACCTAGTGCGGCCCGCCGAACGGCTGTGATCTTGCTCTGCGGCCCACATGCTGAGTTGAGTTTGAGACCCCTGCTTTAGACCATGATACAGGGCTGTCACCTGTCCAAGAGAGGGGGAGGGAGGAGGATTTGGTAGGAAGAGCTCAGACTGTTTTAGGTCCAAGAAGATTGCTCAGAGGAGAATCCTGCCTAGGAACCATGGTGAGCACCTGTGCTCAACCAACTCTGTGCTCAGTCATTGGAGGATGTCCAGGTAGCCAGTTTCAGCTTGAATATTGAGTCAGATTTTGAAGGCACCAATAGCCAGAGAATGTCAGCAAGTTTCTTTCTCGAAAGTAGATCTCAGTGTAAAAAGTCCTATAGCTGCCACAGCTGGTCAGAGGGGAGCAGATGGTCACAGAAAGCTAAGTGCCTAGCTGTATATGTGAGAGGCTGGACCTAACCAAGGGATTTATGCCATCTGACAAGAATATGACAGAGATCCATGCACCCATCCATGCCCTCAGGCACCCATTCATTTATTGCCTTAGATGGTAGCAGCAATCTCTGAAACTTCTGTCAGAACAAGAACCTATCCTTGGTGTGACCTCAGAAACCAAATCTCAGAGTTGCATCTTCTGTCACTAAAGCCATAATCTCTGAGTGAAAATCACTTTGTATCTCCACCCAATCTACTTCCATCCCTGCTTGTGACCATAAGTTAATCTATTATACTTCTGAGACCAAGTATTTCACCACACCCTAATTTCTGACAGTCTGACACATCCCTTTCTTGAGTCCTGTTGGTACTTTGCTCCCTTAGAAGGACTATAATTCATGTCCTAGCCCTTTGACTCAGTGTTCCAGGTATAAAAGGTACATGGCAAGTGATGAAGTTTACTGCAATGTCCTTGGGTTCAGGGTCAATAATAACAAATAAGGAGCAGCGGGGGTGGTGAGATAGCTTGGCTGTGCGCCTTCCAACTCTTAAGTCACTGAAACTGTTTAGTTTCAATATGACCCTGGCCTTTAGGAATAATATTTCATAGCAACCTCTCTCCAACTGATATGGCAACCAGCCATGAGAAATCATGGGCATCATTTTGAGAGCACATTATTTTGGAGAATAAAGATGGTAGAATCATCTAGGGCTTGGCAGATAATTAAAAGAGGTTGATTTTTCAAACAAATATTCCTGCCAATTAGAATTTAATCTTCCCCTAAATCAGCAGTCTCTAAGGTCTTTTATTTCTTTCATCCTATTACCCATTCTACCAAAAAACATGGGTCTCACCTTAATAGGAACTAATTCCATTTTTCCTCTCAGAACAATGTTTACATTTTGGCAAGACTTCTCTTATGTGGCTTAAAGAATGACATGTGTTTGCAGGCATTCTCTCAAGTAGTTTAACATAAAACTTGCAGTAATATTTTTGGGAGTAAATTTTATTGTAATGGCTTTAAAACACAATCAAATAAAAACAAGAATTCCATTAGTAGTTGAATATTGCAATAATAGAGTGGAGAATAAATTTTACTGTTAGAGGAACTATAAAACAGCAATAATAAAAAACACTATTATTGTGAATAAATTGTGTTGAGATGACTAACTAGAAAGCTATAAAGCACAACGATAAGGAGTAATCTAATCACCAGGAAAGATGTGATAATAATTCACCCTTGTTAGTGAAGAGCTCATGGTTCCAGTTCATTGGCCCCGAGTTCTCTAGGTTACTGCTTGCATTTCATAAAGTTGCAGAAAGATAATCTTTGGACAGTGGACTGGCAGGAGACCACATATTGCAGTAAAATTGGACATGGGGGTTGATGAAAATCCAATTATCAGTGACTGTTAGAAAAATCCTGTATAGTAATGCCAAATGTCCTTAAAACATATTAAAAATTATTTTTGGGTTTCTACTAACAACTTGTATGTAGTATTTGACTGTGCCTTTTCACATATTTTTTATTTATATATTTATTTTCAGAATAGCTGCATGGGATTGTATCTGTTGGGGGCAGGGAGCCTATTCTATTCTTGTTTATTCCCCATTTCAATTACTGGGAGAAAAGAAAACACCCTCGAGTCTTAAGTTCCACTCTTCCTCTAGGGAACCCACAGCTCCCTTCAAATCCTTGCTTCAGGGTTAGGAATACCAAGGTGGCTGTCCTGTCCCTAAACTTGGGTGAGGGAATGAGTGTCACGGGTGTTGCATTTTACCCATCTGAACATCATCAAAATTCAAATTCAAATTGACGGTATCCCAGGGGCATGATAGAGAATCATAATGAAGCCCTTTCCTTTAAAGTGTCATTAATTCTTGCTGATGGAGTTTTCTATTCTCACAGCCTCCACTTTCTCACTTCCCTTTCCTTCACTAACCAACTCCAATGAGGCTGTGGTCCCTACCTCATGCCACATGCTGACTTGAATTGCTCTTTTCAGGCCTCCAGGAACCTCTACACTGTTGGGTAAGTTTGCTAGTTATGAATAATCTGACTCAACAACATTTGGACCCATTGATAACACTCACTTTCCTAAAATGCTTTCCTCACTTGGCTTCAGGGACACAGCAGTCTCTCACATTCCCACCTACCTCACTGGCTAGTCTTCCTCAATTTCCATTGCTTGAGTCCTCTCCTCTACCAAGACCTCTAAACATCAGAATGACTCAAGGCTCAGTATTTGTTCTTCTAGATGAGCTCACATCCTAGATGAGTTCCTCCAAGTGGATTCAAACACCATCTCTTGCACACTGAAGTCACACATTAATGTACCTCACTCAACTTCCTTCTGAGCACCAGCCTGCCAAAGTTGCTGCCCCCTACCCCCAACAATCCTCTGGGAGTCTAATAAGCATCTCAAAATTATCAGAGTCAAATAGAATTCTTGATTTTTCACCACCTCAAATCTGTTCATTCCTCAATTTTCCCCATCTCATAAAAAGTCAACACAATTCACCCCATTGCTTGGCCCCTAAATCAAGGAGTTGTTCTTGAGTTTCCTAATTTCCTCATACTTCATATTCATTCCATAAACAAATTTGTTGGGTCTGTTTCTAAAAGAAATTCTTAATGTAACCATAGCTTACCATTTCCCCATGGCTAGCCTGAGTGCTATCATCTCTCCTCTGGAATGTTACTGTATCTTCCTGGCTTGTCTTTTTTTTTTATTCTTGTCCTTCTTTTATCTTCTCACTATGTAGCAGCCAGAATAATCTTTTAAGATATAAAACCAAAACCTTTTTTAATGACTACTTAGAATAAATCCAAAGTCGCTACTATGGCCAGTGGTTTCTACAAGATCTGGCCCCTGCCTATCTCCCTGACCTTATTTTTCATCACTCCCCCTTGCTCCCATCTCACTCAGACCCTGGCTTTTTTCCAGTTCCTCAATCACATCAAGCTCATTTCTTCCCTAGGATTCCTACACATGACCCCCTCCCTTTACTTAGAATTCTTTCTTACAGCCCCATGAATTGCATCAGTTTAGAACTTAACTGAAAAATCATCTTAGTCATGAGAGGCCTCTATATCTCAATATTCTCTTGACCCATGAACACCTCCCTACCACTTTAACTTGATTCTTTTTACTTAACATTGTATTATTTATTTGTATAGTTGCTTATTGTTCTCTCAACTCTACTGTGAATTCTGTAATGGCAGAGATTCTGTCTGCCTCACTTACTTTTGTATGTATTCATCTTTGTACTAGTGCCAGGTATACAGTGAATACTCATGGCATTTTTGTATGATGAATGAAGAGGCTAATGAATGATTATAGGGCAAAGAATTTAGACTGGACCATCAAATGCCAAGGACCCTGTTTAAATTCTTGACTCTCTGCACCAAATTTTACCTTGGTCAATTAGACTTTTTTTTTCTTTTCTGAAGCTGTAAACGGGGAGAGACAGTCAGACAGACTCCCGCATGCGCCCGACCAGGATCCACCCGGCATGCCCACCAGGGGGCGACGCTCTGCCCACCAGGGGGCGATGCTCTGCCCTCCGGGGCATCGCTCTTTTGCGACCAGAGCCACTCTAGCACCTGGGGCAGAGGCCAAGGAACCATCCCCAGCGCCCGGGCCATCTTTGCTCCAATGGAGCCTCGGCTGCTGGAGGGGAAGAGAGAGACAGAGAGGAAGGAGAGCTGGAGGGGTGGAGAAGCAGATGGGTGCTTCTCCTGTGTGCCCTGGCCAGGAATCGAACCTGGGACTTCCGCATGCCAGGCCGACGCTCTACCACTGAGCCAACCGGCCAGGGCCTCAATTAGACATTTAGCAGTAATCTTAACCTGAGCCTTTACTTTTGCTGGTCACTGTTTGAGATTCAGGGATACCTTGGGTTTGTCTGAAACCATGGTGAGCTGTCTGATAGAGACCTTTATGTGTGGGAAAATTCATTTGAGAAAGAATTTTAGATGTTTTCACTGCTCATATTAGGAGAGATTTGGTTTTGTTTAAGAAGCTGGGAAATCAAGACTTCAAAGAGGCTCTACTAGATAAGGATATCACAGCTGGAAGAAGCCTACAAGTCATAGAGAATAATGGGTAGGAAGAGAAGCATAAGTCATATGCTTCAACAAGATAAATCCTCTGATAAAGTCTTGGATGAATCGGAAGAAATAAAATTACCAAATGCAGAGTATAAAATAATGATTTTTAAGATCTCAAAGCTACAATGGATGGACTTAATGAACACTTCAATAAAAAAATTGAAAGCATCAAAAAGGACACGGAAATCATGAAGAACCAGACAGAAATGACAAACACAATATCAGAAATGAAGACTACACTGGAAGGAATTAAAAGCAGGTTGGATGAAGCAGAGATTTGAGTAAGTGACTTAAAGGACAAGATAAGTGAAAGCATGGAAGTGGAGCAGCAAAAAGAAAAGAGACAGAAAAATCTGAGGAAACTCTAAGAGAGCTCTGTGACAACCTAAAGAGAAACAACATCTGCATCATAGGGGTTCCTGAAGAAGAGAAAGAACAAGAGTTAGAGACCTTGTTCGGTGAAATCATAGCTGAAAACTTCCCTAAATTGATGCAGGAAATAGTCACACAAGTTCAAGAAGCACAGAGAATTCCATTAAAGAGAAACCCAAAAAATCTACACCAAGACACATCATAATTAAAATGCCAAAGCTAAGAGATAAAGAGAAGATATTAAAAGCTGCTAGAGAAAAAAGACTATCACCTTCAAAGGAGCCCCCAGAAGGATGACATCCAACTTCTCAACAGAAACACTTGAGGCCAGAAGGGAATGGCAAGACATATTTAAAGTAATGCAGAACAAGAGCCTACAACCAAGACTTTTTTATCCAGCAAGGCTATTGTTTAAAATTGAAAGAGAAATAAAAAGCCTCCCAAACAAACAAACAAAAAAACTTAAGGAATTTATTACAACCAAACTAATGCTGCAAGAAATGTTAAGGGATCTGTTGTAAACAGAAAAAATGGGGAAAAGAACATAGTAAAAGAGGAATATAACTTTAAAGAATAAAATGGCAATAAACAATTACATATTAATAATAACCTTAAATGTAAATGGATTAAATGCTCCAATCAAAAGACATAGGGTAGCTGAATGGATAAGGAAACAGGACCCATACATATGCTGTCTACAGGAGAGACACCTCAAAACAAACATACACATAGACTGAAAGTAAAAAAAATGGGAAAAAATATTTCAGGCAAATGGAAATGAAAAAAAAAGAGCTGGAGTAGCAATACTTAGTAGCAATACTTATATCTGACAAAATAGAGTTTAAAATAAAGACTATAGTAAGGGATAAAGAAGGTCACTACATAATGATAAAGGGAACAATCCAACAGGAAGATATAACCACTATAAATATATATGCACCTAATATAGGAGCATCTAAATCTATAAAGCAGATTTTGATGGACATAAAGGGAGAGATCAACAGCAATACTATAATAGTAGGGGATTTCAGTACCTCACTAACATCAATGGACAGATCCTCAAGAAAGAAAATTAACAAAGAAATAACAGAATTAAGACATACACTAGATCAACTGGATTTAATAGATATCTTCAGAACCTTCCACCCTAAAGCAGCAGAATATACATTCCTTTCAAGTGCTCAAGGTACATTCTCTAGGATAGACCACATATTAGGGCATAAAACGAGTCTCAACAAATTTAAGATAATTGAAACCATATCAAGCATCTTCTCTGACCACAATGGCATTAAACTAGAAATCAACTACAATAGGAAAACTGAAAAACACTCAAACACTTGGAAACTAAACAGCATGTTATTAAACAATGACTGGGTCAACAATGAGATCAGGAAGAAATAAAATATTTCCTTGAAACAAATGAAAATGAGCATACAACAACTCAAAATCGGTGGGACACAGAAAAGGCAGTCCTGAGATCCTTCTCAGCATTACATGCATACCTTAAGAAGCTAGAGAAATCTAAAAAAAACCCAACTTAATCCTGCAACTAAAAGAACTAGAAAAAGAACAGCAAGTAAAGCCTAGAGGAAGTACAGGGCAGGAAATAATAAAGATCAGAGCAGAAATAAGTGACATAGAGACTAAAAAAATAATACAGAGGCCTCAATCAAACCAACAGCTGGTTCTTTGAAAAAGTAAACAAGATCAATGAACCTTTAGCCAGACTCACCAAGGAAAAAGAGAAAGGACTCAAATAAATAAAATTAGAAATGAAGGTGGAGAAGTAACAATGGGCACAGCAGAAATACAAAGGATTGTAAGAAAATACTATGAAGAACTGTATGCCAAAAAATTAGAAACCTAGGTGAAATGGACAATTTCCTTGAAAAATGCAATCTTTCAAAAATCAATCTGGAAGAATCAGAAAACCTAAATAGACCAATTACAACAAATGAGATCGAAACCGTTATCAAAAAACTCCCCAAAACAAAAGCCCTGGGCCAGATGACTTCACAGGCAAATTCTACCAAACATTCAAAGAAGAACTAACTCCTACCCTTCTCAAGCTATTTCAAAAAATTCAAGTGGAGGGAAAACTTTCAAGCTCCTTTTATGAGGTGAGCATAATTCTGATTATAAAATCAGGCAAAGACAACACAAAGAAAGAAAACTATAGGCCAATATCCCTGATGAATTTAGATTAGCAAACCAGATCTAGCAATACATGAAAAAAATCATACACCATGATCAAGTGGGATTTATTTTGGGGAGGCAAGGCTGGTACAATATTTGCAAATCAATGTGATTCATCACATAAACAAAAGAAAGGACAAAAACCACATGATAATATCAATAGATGCAGAAAAAGCATTCAATAAAATTCAGCACCCATTTATGATCAAAACTCTCAGCAAAGTGGGAATACACAAAACATACCTCAACATGATAAAGGCCATCTATGACAGGCCCACAGCCAACATCATACTCAATGGGCAAAAGTTAAAAGCAATCCCTTTAAGATCAGGAACAAGGCAGGGGTGCCCCCTTTCACCACTCTTATTCATATAGTTCTGGAAGTCCTAGCCACAGCAATCAGACAAGAAAAAGAAATAAAAGACATCCAAATTGGAAAAGAAGAAGTAAAAATATCATTATTTGCTGATGATATGATACTGTACCTAGAAAACCCTAAAGTTGCAGTAAAAAAACTACTGATAAATGAATTCAGCATAGTGGCAGGATATTAAATTAATACTCAGAAATTAGAGGCATTTTTATACACCAACAATGATCTGTCTGAAAGAGAAATTAAGAAAACAATCTCTTCACTATTGCAACAATAACAAAAAAATACCCAGGAGTACATTTAACCAAGGAGGTTAAATACTTGTACTTGGAAAATTATAAAACATTGATAAAAGAAATCAAGGATAATACAAATGAGTGGAAGCATATACTGTGCTCATGGCTAGGAAGAATAAACATCATTAAAATGTCCATATTACCCAAAGCAATTTATAAATTCAATGAAATTTCTATTAAAATATCAAGGACATACTTTAAAGATATAGAACAAATATTCCAAAAATTCATATGGAACCAAAAAAGAACACAAATAGCTTCAGCAATCTTGAAAAAGAAGAATAACGTGGATGGTATCACACGTCCAGACATCAAGTTATACTACAAGACCATTGTACTCAAAACAGCTTTGGCCTGGCATAAGAACAGGCATATATATCAATGGAACAGAACAGAGAACCCAGAAATAAACTCACACCTTTATGAACAATTGATATTTGACAAGGGTGGTGATAGCATACAATGGAGTAAAGACAGTCTTTTTAACAAATGGTGTTGGGAAAATTGGTCAGCTACCTGCAAAAAAATGAAACTAGACCACCAACTCACACCATTCACAAAAATAAACTCAAAATGGATAAAAGACTTAATGTAAGTCATGAAACCACAAGCATCCTAGAGGAAAACATAGGCATTAAGCTCTCCGACATCTCTCGCAGCAATATATTTGCCGATTTATCTCCACGCGCAAGGAAAATAAAAGACAGGATAAACAAATGGGACTATATCAAACTACAAAGCTTTTGTACAGCTAAAGACAATATGAACAAAATAAAAAGGCAAACCACACAATGAGAGAACATATTCAACAATACGTCTGATAAGGGGTTAATAACCAAAATTTATAAAGAACTTGTAAAACTCAACACCAGGAAGATAAACAGTCCAATCAAAAAATGGGCAAAAGAGATGAATAGACACTTCTCTAAAGAGGATATAAGATAGCCAATAGACTTATGAAAAAAATGCTCAACATCACTAATCATTAGAGAAATAAGAATGGTGCTCATCAACAAAACAACACAAAGTACTGGCGAGGATGTGAAGAAAAGGGAACCCTCCTGCACTGCTGGTGGGATGCAGACTGGGGCAGCCACTGTGGAAAACAGTATGGAGATTCCTCAAAAAATTAAAAATCGAACTGCCTTTTGACCCAGCCATCCTACTATTAGGAATATACCCCAAGAATACCATAGCACTGTTTGAAAAGGAAAAATGCACGTCCACGTTTTTGGTAGCATTGTTTACAATAGCCAAGATCTGGAAACAGCCCAAGTGTCCGTCAGTGGACAAGTGGATTAAAAAGCAGTGGTCCATATACACAAGGGAATATTATGGGGCCATGAAAAATAAGAAAATCTTACCTTTTGCAGATGGAACTGGAAACTATTATGTTAAGTGAAATAAGCCAGGCAGAGAAAGAAAAATATCATATGACCTCACTCATATGAGGAATCTGATGAACAATATGAACTGAGGAGCGGAATAGAGACAGAGGCGGGATCAAAGGATCCAGAGGGAAAGCAGACAGAGGGAAAGGGGATGACAGGGTGATAGGGTGGGACGAGAGCAGAAAAGCAAATCCTAGAGGGAAGGGGGGAGGGCGTTACAGGGAGGGAGACAGGGGGGATGGACTGGGGAACATGGGTGACATTAGAATCTATGTAAACACAAACACAATAAAAAAAAAAGCTGGTAAGTGGTAAGGTGGTCTATCAGAAAAAGAGAAAGCATTTGACCCCAAATAAGGCCTTAGATTACAGAGGTGACTGGAGAGCTTGACTAACAATCATGCCCATTATGACCAGAAGACATACCACCTGCTATGCCTAGTGACCATGTGGAGTAAACAGAGGAAGTGGTCAGCTCCTGAGGATAGGTGATGCAGATTCTGAGAAATAGGGCAGAAACTTCTTTCTGGTGGAGCCAAAGGCTTGTATCAATTTGGTTTTATAGGAGAAATGAAAAAATCAAATGGTAGTATTTTCCACTATTAAAAAATGCTGTTTGAAGACATAATGGAGTCAACGAAGCCACAGCTCACACATGTTTCTGCTGAGACATCCACTCACTGACCTATCTTTATTGTGGGAGCCAACCCCTGGGTGCATTCTCGGAGACACTTGATCCATTGACGTGCGGGAGAGGCCCAGGATTTTCTCCCTGCAGAAGAATGAATCCTCTGCTTGAGACCCTTTTCCTCATGGGAATACTGGTCCCTGGGGGGCTGGGATATGATAGGTGAGTGGGAAGAGGGGCTGGCTATTATGATGTGGAATAGATGATCTAAATGGAAAACTTTTTCAAGACAAGTGCAGCTGGGTTCTCCCCTTTTTCTACCCTAAGAAGAGAATAATAAAGATTACTGAACTTTTATCATTAAAATTACTCAAATGATCTTTGAATAAATAAATGAATCTCTAGTAAACATTTCTGAGCACAGTGTATGATAAATACCAATAGAAATGTCATGTTTTGTGATTTAACAAAAGACATGATAGTAAAAATTTTATGTCCCTCATTTACAGTTTCTGATTAGTAAATCACATTATTCTAATTATCAAGAGAAAATTCTTAAAATGTCTAAAACTACCAAATAACTTCATCAAGAGATAATTACTGTTAATATTTCTGAATAGCTAGCTAGCTAGCTAGCTAATTATGTATATAGTACTACTGCCAAAAATTTTCAGTTAAATCTTTAGTATGATAAAAATTTTCCTATGACATTTGTAATTCATTTAAAACACATGGTGATCACTAATAGTATCCCATTATTACCCAATGAGGCGTTTATTTGATTTCTGCGTTGTCATTTTCACAGATAATACCATGATAAGTATCCAGCTACAGCAATATTTTTTGTGCAATTTTTTAAATTATTTTCTTAATATAAGTGATGAAAATTGCAATTACTAGGTCAGGAGCAGAGAAAATTTTAAGAACCTCGCTGCACATTGCCAAATTGCTCTCTAGACAAGCTGCATTAGTCAACACTTCCAACAACAGTGTATGAAACTACTTTTTAACTGTTTGCCAATTTGATTAAGTGAAAAATATTGACAGATGATTTTTTTTGCATTTTGTTGATTTCTAATAAGGTTAAATATTGTGTCTTGTTTATTACTCATTTAGTTGATAAATTGCACATTCACTCTTTTGTCCATTTTTGTGTTCTTTTCTTATTTATAATAAATAATAACTTCTGTAAATATATATATGTGTGTGTGTGTAGTATAGTTTCTACATAAAGTGTTGTTACCCTTATTCATATATAACTCAGTACTTTTTGCTCATTTGATATATCTCATCAAGCATGTGTAGTTTTGAAGTGTTTCCTCTTTACCTTCATGGTTAATAGAATCTTGCAACAAACTTGCTTTCACAAAACAAGTTTTTATGCTCAGACTATCTATGTGACCTCAGGTTGTCCCTTAGCTTCATAAAGTCTGATTTCAGATACACAAGGAGAGTTCAAGATTTTTTGTAATGCCAAAGCCTGTTTGAACATTGCCTCCCCCCCCCCATTAGTTTACTTGGTTTCATATAGATACTGCATTTATCTCCTCTTCTAAGACTATTCATTTATAAATTAGAGCCTAAGACTTTTACAGTTTTCACAAGACTTTGGGAGAAAAATCATCCTGCTTAAAAATATCAAGAGCCTTAAAACATTATACATTTCTTTTGACCTAGTATTACTGCTTCTGGAAATTTAGACTGAGGAAATAGAAGTATGGCAAGAATTTATGCATTGAAATGAAGTACTATATTAAATATTATAATGTTTGGAGACAACCTAAATGTACCATATTAGGTTATGTAAATATTGACATATATAATAGAATATTATTCATTCTTAAGAATAATGATTAAGGAAAAATTTTAATAGCTAGGAAAATGCATGTGTTGCGCTAAAGCAAGTACGCAGAATACAAAATATAATGAAATACTTAAAAAATATATAAAACTATGTACCAAAATGGTAATTGTTATCTTTGTTGGTGATTTTTTTCTTTTTCTCCACCATTCTTCATTTTGTAAATATTCTACAACATAGATGCATTAAAATTTTAATTTAAAATAATGCTCACTGAGCCCAGGTTAAATTATGGAGGTAATTTTGCTGAGGTGGTGGGCTCAGAGGAGATAGCCTCCATTGGACAGCTCCTTGGGAAGAACATTTTAAACCTGCTGGCCTTGATCTTATTTGGCCATTTTCATTTTTATTACTGCTTACTGATATAAAATAATGTCCACTTTTATCTGGCTCTTTCCAACTCAAAACATAGATTAGCAGCCATTTTTTAATACTCTTTATTCACTATGAGTGATGTAATAGTAGTCTAGAAAATCTACAATTAACAAAGATCACAAGCTTTGTAATCTTTCTCTTGAGATGATCTCTCATATATGTCACATACTCCCAATAAAACTATAAGTCTGTAGAATCATTTGGGACTTAGCCGTATAAATCAAATGCCTTGAAAATGTTCCTTCTCCTTGACCTATTAATTCTTCCTGGAATGTAGCTCAAGGAAATAATCAGAAATGAGCACAAAGATTTATGCAAAATGCCATTAAGTCCAGAATTATTTACAATAGCAATAAACAAAAAAAGGGAAATAGCTTTACTATCCAGCATAGATGATAATATTTAAATAAATGATGCTATATAATATATACTTACAATGAAATATTAGTCATTAAATATAATGCTTATAAAGACCTTTTATGGATTCAAAGAAATGTCTCTGGTAGAATACAGAATACAAAAAAGTGAATACAAAATTAAATATAGATAAAATCTGCACTGTGTTTAAGAAAAAAATATGCACAGATAAAAGACTGACAGGAATTATGCAAATATATCACAGTGGATAACTTAGAGGTGAGATTATTAAAGATTTTTTTCTCTTTTCTATTTTTCTCCTCTTTTTTCTCCTCTCTGTATTTTCAAAATATCCAGTATAAGCATATGTTAATTTTATAAGCAGGAAAAAAAGTTTGAAAATACTTTGCTGTCATGAAATACTTATGAAACCATTTCTTACTACGTATGTAAAATACAAAATTTGCCTCAATATTCATTAGTGGGTTGTTGTTGTTGCTTTTGCTTCTTCATACATTGCAGTCAAAAATTTATCTATCTTTGATCTTCAGTATTTATTAATATTATATCCAAAAGAATAATTTTCTCTGTTAGACATTTTATGAATTCTTATTCAATACACAACTACAATAATCTTTTCATCTGACTGGTGAGATGAAGCTAGTGATAATTTGGGGAATTAGCTGTCTTTTTCATTCTCTCTCTACCTGTGTTATGCATCACCCCAGAAATTGTATAGAAACAGGGAACTGCCTTCTCTAAGTATATGGTTTAAACATTGCGTGAACTAAGTATTTGGATTTGTGTGATTTAAGTATTGTGTTTAATTTCATGTAAAAGTGATAAGCACTTTTAATATCAGAGATTTTCACTCAAATTACAGTTTACTCTTTTGCATATTACATGCATGCAGTCATTCAACCCCAGGCTTAGAAGATAACAAACTCACACATCTTGGAACGTTAATTGGGGGAGAGACAACTGTTGGTGCTTGTGGGTGTCCAGTTACTTTTAATTTATCCCCTTCTGCACTGTGAAATTGCCAGGGAAAACTAGCCCAACTGAAACAAGAATTCATCAGGTGCCAATACTGCTTTTTAGCGTGCTCCTTTCCTACCCCTGAGAAAATAACTGTGTTGAAGAAAGACCCAAACGTTTACTAGACTATTTGAAGGGAGAAACAGAGCCACCCTGGAGGTGACCATCCCTGGTCCACACTGTTGTGAAAGCATCTCCAGTGACCTCATTTCCCAGCAGGACATGACAGGCAGGACAACCAGAGCGAGGACTGAGGAGGAAGGGAGGGCTGCAAAGATACCTTTCTCATTAGCTTCAGCCCCTCTTCTCCCCATTTCAAAAAAGCACTCAAGTGACTTTCTGGTAGAGGCCTTATAATGCAAAGTAAGCATTTTGTGTTCTTTGTAGCCCAAATCAGAGATACACAATTTTATTAAAATGGACTAATTAATGTTTTATGTCTATTTTCTAGGATATAATAAAGGTAATTTAGCCTCTGTAACAAAATCTTCAGGAAAAAACTCAAGATAATAGTATTTTACCTTAAGGGGATAATGGCTTTTATTCTCCGGGTGTTGTGTACATTTCTTTCTATTATCTTCTTTATCCACCTTTCTACCCTCATGACTTCCCAGTTTCTCCCCTGCTTTTTCTCTGACTTTCTTCCCTTTGCAGATCGCCAGCACAACATAGACGAGGGGTTGTGGACAAGACAATGACTCCATCGAAGAGCCTGGAGACCTATCCCTATAACAAATACCACTCCATGGAAGAGGTGAGCCAGGATACATCGTGGGGGTTGGCGGGGGGCCAACCTACTTTAGGGCAGGTGAGGGTGGTTCACTGCTAATATCCACTGATTAGAGAGGCTCACAATATGAGGTGGAAATTTGCCAGGGAATTTTCGAATATTACCCCTCCCCCCGACTACCACCATTGAGGGTCCAGATCCTGGTGCTATAAAATAAAAAAGCACATCAATAACAAAAGGAAGAAACAACAACACCCCAACCAGTTTTACAAGTGTGAACATGGATCAGACTTAACCCTTACTGTTGTTTATCAAGTTCTTAGCCACTTTAAGCAGGGCAGGGCCAATGTGTGTATGGGTGTGGAGTGGAGAAGACTTCTGTCTGAATCATATTTAGCTGAAATTGTAATATATCTTGTAGGATGCAAAATATAGACTCAGCAGTTCTTAAGAGAAGAAAATGTTCTTCAAAGAAATATTTGTATTACTACTAAGATAGGTTTGGTAATTTCTAAAACTAGTTACAGTAAAAAATTAGCAACTATATGTGCAAATAACTGTGTGAGGGGGGTATGTTAACATGATGCAAAACTTTTATCAAGTATACATTTTAAAAAATAGAATTGCTAGGTTAAAGGATATGCAAATCTAAATTTTTAATATAAATGTAGAAGTTGCTTTCCAGACAGGCTTTACCATTTATTCTCTCAATATTTAGGAATATGTTAATATTTTCTGGAATTATTTTCAAAGAGTACAAGAAAGATTTTAAAGTATGGAGGTATTCTATCCCATCCTGATGACTGTTTAATTAGTCTTATGTTTGCGAGTTCCCTTATTCCAGTCAATCTTATAGAACCCCAAGTTATTGACTTACAGGCAAAAACATGTAAGGTCCTTCCTTCCTAAACATGGTGTAAGACTCATAATTAAATCAACACCTGCTCACTTTCATCAAAATGTTTAACTGGAGCTTGATCTAGAAACTTCTGTTGGCATATTCTATGAAGCACTTATCCACCTCTTCTCTACACTTGGTACCATCGACATTAGCAAAAGATATTGCTAAGATCCATAAAGACTGAAGAAGATGCCACAAAATAAGGCTGACCTTAGATTGCTGCCATGATTGGCGGTCATGTGGAAGCTAGGTCTCAGTAACTTGAAGGATATGTTGTTGTTTACTGTTTCTGAAGTATTATCAGTGGAATGGTTAATTCTCAGTAACTTCTTTGTAAAGTTCAACAGGGTATCCTAAGAGACAAGGCAGAGTAGATCTTTATAGAAAATGGGAGAAGGGGGGTAATAATTCACTGGTTTTGTGCTCTAGCTTGTTTAGCACACAGCTGTTTCAATGCAGAACAAAGACTACTGGGTTCAGTATCTTAATGAGAGAAACAGTTATCTTAATTAGCGGTGAGCAAACAATCTTCTGAATGACACCTGCAGTCCTCCCCGGCTGTTTCAGATCAACCAGTGGATGAAGCAGATTAGTGCGAAGTACACAGACTTGGTGACACAGCATTTCCTAGGAATGACCTACGAGATGCGGCCCATCTATTATCTGAAGGTAAGTGAGAGGGCTGAGAGTGGCCTTGCTGGGCAAGAGGGGTCTCTCCCACCCGACCCAAGGATATTTGTTTACTATTCAGGGGCTCCAGTCAGAAATGTAGACAAGTTTAAAAGGGACTGTGCCGAAAGACTGCCGTTTCCACTACAAACTGGACTTTAAAAATTCAAAACTTTGTAAAGGCTTACCTGTGAATCATCTGGTTGGAATCAAGTTCTAGAGTAAAGAGAATCGGGGATAATTGGGTGGGACCATGGAGGTAGGACTTAAAAATCAGAAGGCCCAGAAATAGAAGAGCTTATTTCCTATTGCCTCCACACTGGGTCCCCCTCATCCCCTCTAAGACTGAGGGACTTAGGATTGTGAATAATGGAGCTGCCCAGGCCCTTAAACGTCCTGGCTGAACCCTGGCTCCGTGAAGGCCTGGGTGCCCCCGCTGCTCTCACAGGGGTGGGACAGGACGGACTGGGTAAGGGGACATCCCCCACTCATTGTCAACCAAAGCCCATTCATTTTCCATGCACATTTTAAGTTTTTAAAGTAAATGTATATACTGTTATTTTTATTGAATTTATTGGGATTTATATGTTTCTTTTTTGTGTGACAGAGACAGACAGAGAGAAAGACAGATAGGGACAGACAGACAAAAAGGGGGAGAGATGAGAAGCATCAATTCTTCACTGCAGCTCCTTAGTTATTCATTGATTGCTTTCTCACATGTGCCTTGACCATGGGGCTCCAGCAGAGTGAGTGACCCCTTGCTCAAGCCAGCAACCTTGGGCTCAAGCCAGCAACCTTGGGTTCAACCCAGCGACCATGGGGTCATGTCTATGATCCCATGATCAAGCCGGCGACCTTGGGGTTTCGAACATGAGTCCTCTGTGTCCTATTCTGATGTTCTATCCACTAAGCCACCACCTGGTCAGGCTATACTGTTCTTTAAAAAAAAAACACGTAAAAATCATGGACAACCTTCTGTTTTGTTTCTTTCATTTTATGATTGAGGAAACCAAGACCCAGAGAAGTGCAGTAACTTGTACAAGGTCCTACAGTCAGATAATAGCATAGGCATGGAGATAACCCAATCTCCAGCCTCCCTACCTGGTTTTTGGTGGGGGACATGGGGAGTCAGCATTGTGGTCCTAAGCACAACAGCCAAGGTTGCTGACAGGAGAGCAAGAGTAGCTGAGGAAGGGTCACATCTCTGGTGTGTTCTGTGCTAGCATCCTTGCCTCATGCTTGAAAGCACACAGTCCAGAAAGGGACCTCTAGGGGAATGAAAGTCTGATAACTCTGACAGTGACTTACAATAATAAGTGATTGTTTGGTAATGGAGCACGGATATTCCGTCCAGATCAGCCAACTAGCCGATAATCCTAAGAAGATCGTTTGGATGGACTGTGGAATTCATGCCAGGGAATGGGTTTCCCCTGCCTTTTGCCAATGGTTTGTAAGAGAGGTAAGTGTCTTTAGCTTCCTCATAATGGTTAACTATTCCACAAAATACCTGTGAGGTCTTGGTTATGCAGAAAGCCTGCTTCATTCACAGGTTGGCATGGCAACCCTCTACTGAACTACTCCTTCTCCCCAAGGGAAATGGAATTAATAAGTACCTTCACTAAAAAGTGAGATATTCTGATCTCTTTCCAGTGCTTTCAAAATTATTTTTATTGGAAGACAAACATACCTCAATGTAGAAGAAAATCCATCTTGGAAGTCAGAGATATGTGAATCCTGGCTCTGCCTCTTTCAAATAGTCTTGGGCAGATTTTCTAACATTTGAACCCCTAGTTGTTCACCTGAAAAGGGAGGACAAAATGGCTACTTCAGAGGTCTGTTGTGTGGATTAAGAGATCAACATATGAAAAATACCTAGCATAATAAATTTTCGCATATTACCTATACCTTTCCTTTGAGGGAATAAAGAACCTTTAAATGTGATAATATATTTTTTGTGTCAGTCTTCTCAGAAACCCAAACATAAAGAATTTAACCCACAAAGAGTGGTTTGCAAGTGGCCTTAGATCAACAGCATCAACATAACTGGGGTCTTGTTAGCAATGCCAGTTCTCAGACTCCACCTCATACTTAGTGAACTAAGGGTGGGGGAGTCAGAAGGGGAGCAGAGCCAGGTAATCTGTATTTTAACAAGTCCTCCAGGTGATTTTGATGCACACTGCTGAGAACCACCACCATAACCAAGAGACAACAGAGGTGGGTTGGAGGGCAGAAGGTAGAGGGGGGAAAGGGAGGTTGTAGTCATCTCTTATGATTAAGTTGAAATGATTTTAAAAATTAAGAGAGAAAAGACCTTTTCCCTGGATGACTCCAAATGTTTCTCTTCTAAATGTCCAGATTCTACAAGACAAGTCAAGAATAAGAAGGTTCCTTAAGAACCTGGACTTCTATGTGCTTCCCGTTCTTAATGTAGATGGTTATATCTACAGTTGGACAACTGTGAGTATGTGGGGTTTGGTGCTGGGACCACTTCATAAACTAGATCTTGACTCAGGTTTATCTTTTTGACCTCACTCATTGCAGCTATAAAATGTTCTGTGGCCATGTAAAGAAAGAAATCTGTTTGGGATAAAACTCAACCTAACATATTTAAGCCAACAATCTAAGTTCAGTACTGAAGAGGCCTTCTTAGAGTTGAAGTCCAGAACATTTTTGTTTTATTTTGTTTTGACATATTTCCAGTTTTCCAGTGAGTCTTAAGTCTTGTCCATCTCCTTAAAGTGTGTGGGTTGCCTGCCACCCGATCAGGACTATTCGGTATAAAATTCCTACATTCCCTGTGTCTGCCTTTAGAAGCATGAGGGACACAGATGATGTATAAATACTAACCTAGCCTCCATTTTTCATTGTGATCACTTACATAGGGAGGCAAACCTCTCATAAAGTTTTTTATTTAGTAGACAACTTCTTCTTTAAAATATTTCTAAAGCATATTATTCCACAAATAAGGACTGCTCTTTCTGGAGAGTATTCATTCCTCTTCCTCCCTCCGCACTCCCTCCCCAGGCTCGTGGGGGGGGGGGGACCCTTATCTCCCCAACAGCCTTTCGCCCAGTATGTGAATGAAGTCCTTCCCTCTGAGCTTGTCTGGAAAACTTGTCTTTATCCTCATCTCCACACATCAGTCTTCTATTTCTAGAGCTGGGCAGAGACCATCCCTGCTACATCTGGAACAGCCTTGTTCCACTTGCCAAGCCATTTCCCTTTCATCCTGTGTCACCTGGACCTAAGAAATGATTCTCTGAAGCTTCCCCTGATCGCATCCACCAAGCACTGCTAATCAGAAAGCCAAACTGCTCCCTCCAATTTTATGATTTACAATGTTCCTGTTATTGGCGCTTGGTAGCCTATCTGCAAGACTAAAAATTACATGCACAAGCTTCATCCTGTTAAAAGCGAGTTCTTCCAGATAATCCTAGGAGTCATTTTTCATATTTGAAGACCACCCGTCATTGCTAACGCTGTGATTTATGAGCCTTTAGAATGCAGCCTCCCTGTGTTCCCGTGTTCCTCTGTACAGGATCGGCTCTGGAGGAAATCCCGCTCATCCCATAATAATGGCACGTGCTTTGGGACAGATCTCAATCGAAATTTCAATGCATCCTGGTGTAGTAAGTACATGTTTAGTAGATACATTGATGAACAAAACATGGAGCAGAGAAGCCAAGAAGGAGGTACATGTGACATTTGAAAATAAACATCTAATTTTGTACAGCTTGCTGGGAGTCCTGTCCTGTGCCTTCCCTTTAAGGGATGATATTAAAAAGCACAACACTCAAGTGCAGGACTCTCTCTCTTCAAGAGAGGCTGGTTATCCTTGCAGACTGTTTTATAGCAGGAAGGCTAACATAAACAAGTTAAACATTTTCTTCTCCTTAAGACACTTTCATATTTTTAATCTCAACACGCCCAGTGAATTAAAACTAAATAAAGAGGTAGGAAGGGTTAAGAACAGTCTGGTTAAAAACCAGATGACCAGGGTTAAAATTCAGACGGAATGACTGTGTGATCTTGGAAATATTGCTTCATTTCCCTGGGTAAGTTTTCTCTTATTTAAAATGTGGACCATAGTGATACCATTTCATCAGTAGGTTGTTGTGGAGACTAAATAAGATAGCCACATAGGAGAGGCTGATAACAGTGCCCACCAAGTAAAAGGTACTCAATTAATGGGCCTTATTATTGGTGAGGACAGACTACTTATGTCCTTGAAAAATAGCTCTAATGAGACTCAATCTAGTAAGACAGTGAAAAATGTGGGCCAAGAAGACTGTGTCAGAGTCTGACCTTAGGAATCTGAGAACTGTTCCCAACCATTAGTTTTATGACCCACCACAGTTAAGTTAAAGATTACTGAGGATGCCATTCCATTTTACATCTTCCTTCCCGGGCTGTGTACACACAGAGTTTATTTCTAAACCCAAATGTCAGCACTTCTGCATGATTTCCTCCTTGAATGACGATCCAAGTTGACTCATTTAACCAAAACTAACTGAGACAAGCAAGGTCAAGCCCTGACCCCACCCACAGCCGCCCTGAGGAAGGATGACTCCTTACCCTCCCTCGGCTCTCAATGGAGATCATGATGCCTTCTTTGCGGTTTCTTGCATATTTCAGGTATTGGCGCCTCTAAAAACTGCCCAAGTTCAACATTCTGTGGGACGGGACCAGTGTCTGAGCCTGAGACCAAAGCTGTTTCCAACTTAATAGAGAGCAAGAAAGAGGACATTCTCTGCTTCCTGACCATACACTCTTATGGGCAGCTCATTCTCATACCTTATGGCTACACCAGCAATAAATCAAATAACTATGAAGAACTGGTAAGACCAGGGCACCAAAGGCTTTCGAGAAGCTTCCTGCCTTCTTTGCCCTGATTTCTATTTCCTAGATTTTTGGCTCCAGCCCTGCTTTTGTTCTCTCTGTTCTTCTTCATTTTATTTCTCTTGCTTTTTTACACCTCGCCAGCCGCCTGCTGGGAAGGTTGCAGGTTAAATGCTGCTTTACCTACATTAATTAACTACCTGTTTCATAAAATGTCAAGTTGGGAGACAGCTTAGGTATTCGTCTATAATATAAATGAGATGATTATGTTAATAATCTGCAAGAATGTGCTCTCATTTTGTAAATTCTCTTGAAACTCAGTTCAGCAATTACAGCTTTTGAACTGGGCTTTAAAGGAATTGCCAGCTGTTGGTGGGATACGGCAGATCTAAAATAACACGGCTAAATATCTACTCTTGTCCCTGCTATACACAGCGCTGCCTCTAGTGTGTGCCTAGGAGTATTTGAAAGGGAAAGTGGCAGTGAAATCCAAACCCTGGCAGGGAAAGGGAGCTTTGTCTCCTCTGGGTCGGCCCATCTCTGGAGTTGTGTTTACCTAACCATCAGTGGCAGAATTGCTGAGAAGGACTAGGCTCTTTGCTCTTCTGTGAACCTGAGATCAATAGACACAAGTCAAAGAGAAGGTACATTTAGGATTGTAATACTTTGATCTTTTTAAAAAAATTATTTAAAAAAATTGTTAATTGTAATAAAATACATACAACACAAATTTACCATCTTAACCATTTTTACATGGGTGGTTAAGTATATTCACATTATTGTGCAACCAATCTCTGAAACACCTTTTCTTGCATAATTGAAACTCTATATCATTTAAACAACAATCCCTGTCGCCCTGGCCCCAGGAAATCACCATTCCCTGTCTCTGAATTTGACTACTTCAGATGCTGCATATAAGTGGGATCATGCAGTAGTTGTCTTTTTGTGACTGGTTTATTTCACTGAACTTAATGTCCTCAAGGTTCATCATGTTGTATCATATATCAGGATTCCCTTTCTTTTTTAAGGCTGAATAATATTACAGAAATTAATTATAAAGCACATTTTATCTGTTTATCTACTAATGGGCATTTGAGTTGTTTCCACTTTTTGGTTATTTTGAGAAATGCTGCTATGAACATAGATATATAATATATCCTGAGATCCCACTTTCAGTTTTGGGGGTATAGAACCAGAAATGGATGCATTTCTATTTTTAATGTTTCAAGAAACCACCAAAGTGTTTTTCCAGAGCAGTTATACCATTTTCCATTCCCACCAACATTATGCAAGAGTTCCAATTTTTCCACATTCTGACCACCACATGTTATTTTATGGGTTTTTAAAAAATTTTTATTTGTTAAAACAAGCTCTTCATTAACAAATGCTGGGGTGGGTGGGGACTAAACTTACTCTGTTCTTAAGATCACAGAAGCCTGGTTCTCTCACACCTCCCATCCCTCTCATTTATGGGAGCATGACCATTTTATGGGAGCATGACCCATAAAACACATATCTGGGCACAAAAAGAAAAAAAAATCACTATAGTGTTTTGCTGAAGTGAATCTTTCCCCCAGTAGTCAAAAATATCTAGCAGTATTCAGTATCTTTCTTGCAATGTTTTTGAACACTTGCACTACGGGATCATTTTGCAAGATGTAGAAACAACTAACATTTGCTTTGGCCTCTGTTATGCAAAGAGATTTCACAGCCATTGTCTCATCTGTCCCTCATGCCAATATAGTAAGCTCACTTTGGAGATGTGGATGTGGAAATTGCAACCTTGAGCTAACTTCATTTCTAGAGCCCTATAGACAATGACTGGGGGGTGGGGGGTGGACAAGGCTGGAATGCACGTCTTCAGACTCCAAGAGGTTACATTCATCTGACCACCTCACATTGACATAGGAAGTGCTTACAACTTAGCCTTAGAAGTTCCATTTCTTCAATAAAGAAGTCTGCAGAAACAGATTGCAGCTGAAAAACCCAGAACCCTCCTTATTCCCCAGTTTCTGTGATATTTGTCATGGATGTCTACTTTCTACTTAAGGGGGACTGTGACCAACAAAAATAAACCACCAAAGACAGGCCATTACAGAGCTTTGATGGGCAGGCTTTCCACTAGGAGAGAAAAGAGGCCTATATATCCCAGTATTTTTCTAGGGAATTTCATTCCCTTCTTGGTTCAGCAAAACAGATACTATGTGACCATTTTGAGGGTTTGTATTGAAAGGTTAGAGTCTTGTGCTGCTGATTAGCCATCTGGTTAGAGTTCTCTGGCCACAGTCTAGTGAGGGCAAGAAGGCCGGAGGGACCTGAGGCCCTGATGTCACCATTACTAGAAGGTAACTACCTCTCAGATGGGAATCACAGACAACCTTTTTTGTACTAAATGTAGCAATCGGTAAATTGAATTGAGAAAGATTCTTCAATTCAGTATCTTTTACAGTTTCAGGTGTTGAAGAGTTAGCATGAACATTTATCTCAAGAATTTTCAATAAAAGACCATGTAAAATTTTTCCCACCTTCTCCCAACCTAATGGAAGCTATCTAGCAGTGATTTTAGGTTCTCATGGGGAGGCTTTGACTGAGTGCACAGAGGCCCAGAATCAAGCCAACTCTTCAAGGAGGTTTCCATTTCTAGTATTATTTACAACTGTCGAGTCTGGTAATTAATCTCTATATATTTACAAAACCAAAAATGTGTAGAAATCACAATAAATATTATGCTTTGTGATAGACAACTTGGCAATCACCATGTAAGGGAAACATAACTATATATAGTCCTGTTCTACACTGCTCTGAAACTAGACTAGCCATGAGAATTCTAATGTTTTAGCTGCTAACATCCTTTCCATTCGAACTCTTCCCACACACATGCCGGGGCCTTAGTCAACCACCTTAGAAGATGACAACAGTCTATTGCAGAGGTAATGAGACTGAAATAGGGTGAGGGCACTGGAAAGAAAACTGAATAACTACTTGAAAGAAGAAGAGTCAAAAGATGATTTCACATGTGTTTGGAAAAACATGATAAGCCAGAAAGATGAAAATTCCCCACTTAGTGGGTTTGAGTGTGTTGAGTCTGAAGTACCATCAGGCTACCTAGGTATAGGTGTCCAATGGGAAGTGAGAAAGATGGTCTGGAACTCTTACGATGGATTTGGACAAAATACCAAATGCTCTGGATTGTTGGTTTTATTTTTAACACCAGTTATCTGTCTCTGCCTTTCCCACCTCCAGATCCAAGTTGGACAGAAGGCAGCAAATACATTGAAAACAAAGTATGGAACCAATTATAAAGTTGGACCGAGTGTAGATATTTTACGTAAGTATCTTTTTTCTTGCCTCTTCAATAGTATCTAAGGCACCAAAGAAGTCAGCAGACTTTGAGGAGGGGGGTGGGTGGGAGAGGGAGACAGGAGTTCCTGGGATCAACAGGAAACTTTACAGATCAAAATGACCAAAGATAAAAAGGAGTCTGTACAAATCCAGAATCATGCTCTCTAGGGATAAGGTGTGAGCTCAAAGAAAAAATTAATACACTGGCAAAGACCAGAACTCGTCCTGGCTTCAGTTAAAAAGAGCTGGCAGGGAATAGGCCCAGGAGTGGACAGGAAGGACGTTTCCTAGTGATCCTTGTTTAGTTGATTCCCAGAGAACATATCAGACTGAGAAAAAAGGTCTAAAAAAGAAAAGAATTTAGTTGACAGAAGTGTGCATTGCTTTTCCCCATCACCAACCACCACCTCCTCCATCCACCAGAGAGGACCACCTGGATAACATTTGTATAATATGTTTCCTAATGGTCATTTTGTTTCTGTTTCTTTTTGTGTCAGTTTACTCTTGTCTTAAAATATTAGGTTTTTCAGTCTTTGATTCAGCTGAGAAACTTTAACCAAACCTCTGCTACGTGCCAGGCATAATCCTAGGTGCTTGGGGACTGGGGATGGGGGTAGGGGTGCAGAGAGGCCAAACAGGATGTAATTCCTGCCCTACTGGGGCTTAATATCAAGGAGAGGGAGAAACTACCCATGAGACCCTAACACGAAGGAGTTGCCTATCTTTCTGGCTTGAACCTTTCTTCCCAAAATAGCTTATAGAAATGTGTACTTTCACTAGACAATGTCTAACTCTGACTTCACGGTCTCATTTATAGATGCCACATCAGGGTCTTCAAGAGACTGGGCTCAGGACATTGGGATCCCCTTCTCTTATACATTTGAGCTGAGAGACGAAGGATCATATGGATATTTTCTGCCGGAAGCTCAGATTCAGATCACGTGTGAGGAGGCCACGGAGGCTGTGCTTTCCATCCTGGATGGCGTGTGTAAGAAGTTCAGGTGCTCGGCCAACAGTTCCGGGAAGGTGACGTCGACCTCTGTGGTGCTGAGCCTGCTAATGTCCCTCAGGTCGTTTATCTAATTACATCTCACACAGGCCTGGTCCAACCGAATGGCATGATGTGGTTGCAAGGAAGGCGTTCATCTGCAGTCACAGAGGGACAAAAAATTTAACTGAAAACACTTTCCATTTCAGTAAAGAGAAATCATGTTTGCATTATGTTTGTTTTGCTGGTAATTAATTTTTTATTACTTTAAAAGAGTTTATTAGTTATTGCTACAATATGGCTGCAAACCGAAGCACTCTAAAATTCAGTGAATCAGGACTCTACAGGTCATGAGCTCTTGGCTGTGCTCACTGCTCAGTTTCATTGCTCTTGGCTGTGCTCACTGATGCATCCGTGGTCAGTTTTAGGGCAGCTGCCCCAGGGTTTAGAGATTGTTTTTCTATCCAAATTCTTTGAAAATTTTGTTTGTGCCTTTGAACCAGGTTTGCATTTAATTTTGTGTTATTGAGTTAGTAGCAGCATTCAGAATATGTTATATAATCTATAAATCTGTTGCTGATTTTATTTATTGATTTGTTTAAAAATAATTTTTGAATCTATAAGTGGATGTTGCTAAGCACTGGGGTTATAAAGTAGACATAGTCATTGTCCTCCTGTAATTTTTATTCCAGGGGGTGAGGCGGGGTGGGGTGGAGGAGTCATAAATTATTGGAATGGTTGCACACCAGGCAAATCTCAGCTCAGGAGGTCATAATAATCAAGAACACAAGTAAACAAGTTAAATATTGCAGCTTGTGACAGGTGCTATGAGAGAAATAATGAGTAATTAGAGAGGTAAATAAGGGCCAGGTTGTATGTTAACAGGTATACAGGCTTTTAATTGTGCTATCTTGTCTATTAAACTGCTCGTTTAATGCTGTTAAGGTAGCATCTATGACTGTCATTTCCTATGTATGTCTATGTGACACCTGAAAATGGTGCTAAGCACTTGTCAGGTTTGAACAAATGTAGCTGTGACTGACTGACAAGGCCTCCTTGGGTGTTCAGTCACCCATTTCCAAATGTCCTTGTTGGTCACAGTCGCAATACACTTCTTGGTTGTAACCCTCTTGTTGCCTTTCTTTGCCTTCTTTATTTCTTCGCATTTTGCTTGTGTGTGTCTGATAAGGGTCAGAAAGGAAAATGTCAGGGGCAATGAGGCTTAATGAATCAGAGAACAGCTATTTACATAAAAATGCCAACTCCACCACTGCAGCATTACCAGGAGAGAATGGTTGGGCTTCATCAACTGTCAGTTTAGGAGGGAAGAAAAGTAGTGGGGCCACCAATGTCATACTAAAGAAGAAGCAGGGCAGCTGTGCCTAGAGATTCAGGTTATGAGCTTTAATCTAGCCTGTGGTTTAGTCAGGACCTAGCCTTCTTAGCATTGCCAGCAAGGTGTATAGAAGAAAGAGAGGCCTTTAAAAGACAGTCTCTCGCCCTGGCCGGTTGGCTCAGCGGTAGAGCGTCGGCCTAGCGTGCGGAGGACCCGGGTTCGATTCCCGGCCAGGGCACACAGGAGAAGCGCCCATTTGCTTCTCCACCCCTCCGCCGCGCTTTCCTCTCTGTCTCTCTCTTCCCCTCCCGCAGCCAAGGCTCCATTGGAGCAGAGATGGCCCGGGCGCTGGGCATGGCTCTGTGGCCTCTGCCTCAGGCGCTAGAGTGGCTCTGGTCGCAATATGGCGACGCCCAGGATGGGCAGAGCATCGCCCCCTGGGGGGCAGAGCACCGCCCCTGGTGGGCGTGCTGGGTGGATCCCGGTCGGGCGCATGCGGGAGTCTGTCTGACTGTCTCTCCCTGTTTCCAGCTTCAGAAAAATGAAAAAAAAAAAAAAAAAAGACAGTCTCTCAACAGGCTTTACGTATTAGGTTGAATCAGAAGAAACTGCTGTTTTCTTAGGTCAAAAATGTCCAAGGATTGGTGATTTTATGAGTCAACATAATACTATCTCAGGGCTAATAAAAGTGTCTCTGTAATGCCTTTTCTTTAAGTTTTTTTAGGAAGTTTGAATAAGCTGCACTTTTATTACTATTTTTTTCCTTCCATCAAACTCTGTTGAGTGACTTTTTTGATAACTATTCCTATAAAAGATCTAGATTTAAAAACAAATTTTTCTATTGATTTTAAAGGAGGAGGGAGAGTGAAAGAGAGAGAGACAAAACATCACTTCATTGTTCCATTTAGTTGTATACCCACTGTTCACTTGTCATGTGTGCTCTGCCTGGGAGTTGAACCCATGACCTCAACATGCCAGGATGATGCTCTATCCACTAAGCCACCCAGCCAGGGCTTAGATCTTCTTGACTTATAGGTAAATTTAGAGTTTTAAGTGATGAAAAATGATAAATTCAAATGGTATCCAGCTTGTAGGTCTAATTTTTTCCTATATCAGTGTCAAAATGAGTTATATTTTTGTTTCCACCATATATGACCAATCTTCTGATATTATTGAAAATATATTTTGCACATTACTCTGGTATTAGTCTTACCTTCTGCATAGAATTTGAATCAAGCATAAATTTATTATGGCAATAAAGGAAGCCCACTGCTTAACTATTAAAATTGTGAGACTAACCACAAAGGAGTTTTAAAAAACCTAAAATTAATCATTAATTTCTAGTACTATATGCAGTGATCAAAATATTTCATGTGTACTACCTTGTGTAATATTCATAAAAATCCTGAGTTAGATACTTCTATTTATCTATTTATTTAAAGTTTTTCCATTGATGTTGGGGGGGGGAGACTTGTTGTTCCACTAAGTTGTGTACTCTCTGCTTCTGTACACGCCCTGATCGGGATGGAACCTGTGACCTCGATGTGCCGGGATACTCTGTCCACTGAGCTACCTGGCCAAGGTCATTTTTATTTATTTGATGAAGAAGCTCAAACAAAAAGAAGGTAAGCATCACGCTTATAATCACTGTTCTTTGTTTTTTTTTAGGTGAGAGGAGGGGAGATAGTGAGGCAGACTCCCACATGCACCCCAACTGGGATCCACCTGGGAACCCCAATTGAGGCTGATATTGAACTATTTTTAGTGCCTGAGGCTGATATGCTCCAATGAAGTATTCTCAGTGCCTGGGGCCACACTCAAACCAATTGAGACACTGGTTGTGGGAGGGAAAGAAGGAGTGAAGGGGGAGTGGGAGGGGAGGAGAAGCAGATAGTTGCCTCTCCCTTGTGCCCTGACTGGGAATTGAACCCAAGACATCTATATGCTGGGCCAACGCTCTACCCACTGAGTCACCAGCCAGGGCCAGTCACTCTGTTAATAATTATTGATTGGTCAAATAATTCTTGGGAAAGGAATTTTCCAGTTCTAGGATGTCAGAGACACTGTCTCGTGGCCACTGCAGACACTCCATCCAGATCCCTTCAGGCCCTGTCTCCTGCATCTCCTTCTGTCCTTGATATGTTTTCAGCCTCCAACAGCTAACACATCTGTGACTCTTTTTCTACTGACTGCCGTTGGCTTACTGTACATACCTTGCCTGCAGACACAGAGAACTAGAAGTGTATGGAAGTTATGCCCACCACCAGACCCCCCACCCCAGTCAGTGCCTGGATAGTAACTTGATGGGCCCAGGAATATGAAAACTGTGTCCCTGGAGTGAGTTGAGGAAAATGCCAAACTGTAACCCTTGTTCCAGAGATCCTGTGGCATAAAGTTGGAGATACCCTCCAAAGAACTTTGTCTGACGTTACACCTGTGTGTGGCTTCCTCCCTTTCCTGGTCCCAAGGACCCCGCTCTCTTACCAGATTCTCTTGGGAGCATCTCCTGAATAAGCCACTTGTATGTGAATCCTCACTTTTGAGTCTACCTCTGGGGAACCCAGGAAAAAATAACCCCCTTGGAAATTATTCTAAAACACAATGTTTAGGAAATTCTTAATTTCCTAAAATGATCTTTAATAAAGGTATTATTATTATTTAATACTCAGAATATGCCTGGGGATTGCACTGTCATGTGGACTGAAATAGTCCTATTTTGAAGATGTTATCATCTAGAACACGAGGTATCTTGTTCCACGTAAGACTTTTACTTTGGGAAAACATACACATTTCCAGTTCGATTTCTACTGACACACAGTAAAAAGGATGAGCCTTTATGGACTTGTAAATTTTAAAGTACTTGGTGTTGTGATAAGACTATGAGAAAATAATAACCACTTAGAACATTTCCCACTCTGCTGTAATCAAGACTGCAGAGTCTTTTCTTAGCTACCCTGGAAAAGAAATTTTATTTCTAAGGAGTCATTTACTTAAAATAATAATGATAATAAAGCTCCAATGAGCTTAAATGGGGAGTGTATTAACTCCTTTCGTACCTGTGTGTTCTTTTCCCATGGAGGTCTTACTGTGTTTTTTTTTTTTTTAACTATTTTTTTTTATTTATTTTATTTATTTATTTATTCATTTTAGAGAGGAGAGGGAGAGACAGAGGAGAGACAGAGAGAGAGAAGGGGAGAGGAGCTAGAAGCATCAACTCCCATATATGCCTTGACCAGGCAAGCCCAGGGTTTCAAACCGGCGACCTCAGCATTTCCAGGTCGACGCTTTATCCACTATGCCACCACAGGTCAGGCCTTACTGTGTTTTATTTCTGAGAATTGGTTCTTTTTTAAAAAATGCATTTGTGCAAGTCAGCTCTAAAAATAATGACATAAATCAAATGTGAAAAGGGTCTTTTCTCTTTACATAGGTGGTACAAAAGCAGCCTCAGAAATGCAAAGGAAGCAAAGAGCAATGTGTATTCACAGGATTGACCCCTCTCCCCCGACCCCCAAACACAAAACCCAGTTGACCAGGAGGAGGATGCTGAAAAGATGAGGTAGAAAGTCAAGCTGGAATCAGGTGGTTAAAGGTCCTAAATATCAGACAGGAGTTTAGACATTATCTGTACAGGCTGTGGGGTGAATCCATACTTTTGCATAGGGAGGGTAAATAAGCCCATTGTGTAAAGATTAGACTGGAAAGATGAATTAAAATTAGATAGTTGGAGGGAAGAAGTCTGAGGCAAAGTATTCAGAATATATACTTGGATTGAACATACAAATTTAGACTTGGCTTGGTGGCCATAAAAAATGGAAACAAAGGGATAGAAATTATAGATGTTTATAAAGACTCAATGTGAGGTCTATTTGAATGTGATGTTTAAGAAAAGGAGTTGAAATTACTGAGGGACTGATTAGAAGAACTATGGTATTACTCGATCAGAAGAATTTGTCTTATTGTAAGTCATCTTTGTTTCATCTCTGCCTAGGAAGATATAATCAGTGATAGGGTTCAGCTGGTTCGCACCGGTTCGGTAGAACCAATAACTATTTTTTTGTTGAATTTGGCGGACTAGTTGTTAAAACAGCACCTGTACTCAGGGTTCTTTCTAAGGTGGGTCCTGGATAGCTGCTCAATGTGGAAATCACAAATACACATTCCTTACTCTTTTTTTAACAGTCATCTGAGCAACAGCATGTTCTAAGCAGCCATAATAATGTTCATTCTGTCCACAGGTGAAAAATATTGTGAGGGCGCCAAAGGAATATGAAAATATCTTAACAGTGTTATTGGTTTTTTTTGTCAGGTATTACTTAACATTTTTTCATTCATATTTTAAAACTCTTATAACATAATCTAGTTTTGTGCACCCCTTTTATTGTTCTTATTCAAACATTAAATGCAAGAAATAATAAACTGCCTTTTGATATATCATTTTTTTTTATACTTAAAACGGTCATTAGGGCAGAGAATCAGTTGTTAAATGACTTGAATCCCACCGCTGGGTATAATCCAAAGCTGAAAATGAACTTACAGATCCACGGAGCCAGAAGGGGAGCAGTGTGAAAAAATGAGGAGCCTTTTAGTTTTACAGAGTCAGCAATGCAAAACTGTTGCGTTGAAGTGTTGGTTGAAACTTCAAGTTTGTTTTCTGACTTTTAATTGGGTCTCTAGTGACGAGCAACCTTCATTTCAATCTCATGTTTCAAAATTTGGTTCAATATGGAAACTTGGTAAAGTTTCAAAAGAGTTAAAAATATATAGTATCCAGCCGTGGGTTTTTTTTCTGCACATATGCTAATTTACCCTATGACATTTATTTTATAATGAGGTTTGCAAGTCTATCACTTTAAAGGTTGGCTGCTTTCTGAAATGCAGTTGCTTAGAAGATTTGTTTTGTAGAAGAATTCCTATTTCAAATAAAGATTTTTCTTAAAGTATGAGATGTAAGTCAGATAACAACAGAATTGCTCCTGCCCTGGGGAGAGATGTGGGTAGCGTCTGAAGAGGCTCCTCTAGCCCTGAGCCTAGCACTCCTGAAGCATTTTTTGTTTCTCCTTTAGGCCCTAACAATCCAGTGTCATCCATGGAACAGTGATATCATTCTCATCTAAAAGCGTGTCAAAAATTCAAATTTTTGAACATCAGAGTTTAGGCTTAACAAAATACCTGGGTAATCTGATGCAGTTAAAAATTTAGGATGTACAGTAGTCCTGCCTGATAGGTGGTTTTGCTTTCTACCATTTCAGTCACCCACAGTCAACTGCAATCTGAAAATGTTAAACAAAAAAATGCCAGAGATAAACAATTCATAAGTTTTAAAATTGCATGCCATTCTGAGTAGCATGATGAAATCTCGCTCCATTCCGTTCTGTCCTACCCAGGATGTGAACCATCCCTTTGGTCAGTGTAAGACAGATTCGTGGTCCACATCAACAGATGTGCTGCTCTTTTGACATCTGATCCTGCTGTTTTGGGTCCCTATACCCTTTGCAAGAGAGCTCAATTACCCTGACTGATCTAAAATTAGGCACGTTACTACAAATGGGATACATTGCCCAACTTACTACTTAAAAGTGACTTTGAACCTCAAAACATTTGACATATACCAATGCACAGAAGACTAAGTGGGGTATTCTGTTTATGTGCTCTGAAGTGGTGACCTAAAATATAAGCAAGTATTCTGTAAACAAGGAACAGTGGATACCCTTGCTGGGTAACTCAGTCAGTCAGAGCACCATCCCAATAGACCAAGGTTGCCGGTTTGATCCCCAGTCAAGGCACATACAAGAATCAATCAATGAATACATAAATAAGGGAAACAACAAATAGATATTTCTTTCTTTCTCCTTTCTTCTCTCTCTAAAATCAATCAATAAAATTTTTTACAAAAGTGAACATTGGTAATTGTGGTTTATTGCTACAGTTACAACCTCCTTCTCTGTCCACTTTCTTATTCTTCCCTCATGTCCTCTTATTAATACTTTCCATCTTCTATTCCCATTTGTTTGTCTGTATTAATTCACCCAGTCGCTGGAGGGACATGCTGAGCTTTTAAGGTGACAAAAGTGGCCCTTTGCTGAATCTCCATGATAATAACATAGTTAAGAACTTGGATGTTAAAACCAGGTTGTCTTGGTTCAAATTCCAACGCTACCTCTTAGCTAGTCCGGGTTCTAGTTCTTCACCCTTCCCTACAACCATTTCACCATGTTTCATGCTTGAATTGAGGCTTACCTATGTGATTTGCTTTGGCTAATTTTTATACAGGTGGAAGTGTCCCTGTGTTAGTTCTTACCCTAAGACTTAAGTAGCCTCATGTGTTTCACTTTGCTGTTTCTATCTCTACCACTGCCATGGGAAGAACATACCCTCCCTAGCTCACTGGTCCAAGAAAGATGGAAGACACACGGAAAAAAATTGCCCTGGCTGAATCAGGCTTAGCCATCCGATCTCCTGCAAACCCGGAGATGCACGGCCTAAACATGCTTACTGCTGTGTGCTGCGGAGTTTGCAGCTGTCTGTCACACAGCATCATTGGGGCAATAGCTAACTGGGTCTTCTTTCACTTTGTGAATTTTCTCTCAAATAACGTGAAAAGAAGGGATAGTAATTGTACCTTTTTATAGGGTTATTGAGAGTAAATGAGAAACTGTCTGATACACAAGAACCAATCAGCACTTATCTGTTGTTATCATGGTATGTGCTAGGTTTGTGTTCATTATCCTCATCTATGTGTGCTTCAATCTTCCCATCTGCTAAGTGGAAAAAAAAAAGATTTAAATTGGTGAAATTCCAAAAATAACAAATAAAATAAAATTACTATATAAATATGAGATTCAACCATTTCTATCACTTGCAGAGACAGAAACAAGATTGAGTTCCCAGGGGCCTGCTGAAGTTGCCCAGGCGATAGAAAGCTAGAGGGTGAATATTTCTTTGGAAGCTCAAATCAGAAACTGCACGTGTGACCAGACAGCCTCTGACAACAGATCAGGAAGGGAAGACAAAAGTCTTCCTTCCAGGAACTGATAATGAAGATGAAAATAAGGGGCCAAAGCCTCAAGCCGTGGGGTAGAAGCCCGAGTCCCTGGAATCAATCCTGGATGCCTGTATTTTACTATTTTAATGTAGTTCGTACCATGCATATCACAGTTGTGCCATGAGATGGGCACTTTGTTTCATACAACAGAGTCCCCTGGGAGGACTGCAGGCTACCACCATGACCTTGTCAGAAAAGGTGGTGTCTGATTTTCATGCCGTGTGGAAGGCTGTGCTTCCAAATCACTTCCATTGGGTTGTTCTCCAGGGGTAAAGACAAAGACCACATCCAAACAGGTGCCATGGCAGAACCCCTAGTTCAGCGTTGTTTTCCAGGAGCCAGGTGTTATCAGAGCTTTGCAGACGTGTGCCTCTGCAAATCCAGGGTTTTCCAAGGCTGAACATTCAAACCTGCTTTCAATACGAGGCCAGGGAATGGAAGAGAAGGGCAACAATACCCTTGGACATTTCTCATAGGTAACAACCCAAGGGTGAACCCATTTGCTACATTCCTGTGGTCCTCACCACTCCCCAAGATAACCAGGAGGCCCAAAATTTAAACCCAGGATTGTAAAAATGTCTAGCTGTAAAAGACATTTTTTATTGAGCACTGTGAAGATCACTTTGGCTTTGGGGATGGTGCTGATGAGGCCGGCTGATTCCATTAAGTCACGCCCACAACGTGCACACACTTTTCTGGGGAAAGTATACATCAGTTTTTAGATTTTTCAAAATGTCTTCCGAAAGATAAGACCTAATGATTTGGAGGGACACTAGTTGCATTAAAGCAATTCAGTTATTTAACTGAAATCAATGAAGTCAGTTAATGAGAATATTTTCTTATTTGTCTTTATGCAGGTTAAGCAATCATTTATTCGGTATTTCAAAGGAAAACTGTTGGTAGAGAAATCCGTTGCCCCATTCTTGCTCATGGAAATGAAGTAATATCTTCCCGAATGTTTTTTTTGTTGTTGTTTTTTTTGGGTTTTTTTTAGCCAAAATCTGACAACGAACCCGCTCTGAGCAGGAAGGCCGTGTTTTAGAAAACCCGTTAAGACACAGTCAGGGACAGGTCTTCATAGGCTGGGAATTTCAATAGAAACTTATAGGTGCTTTTCTGTATAATCAGTGCTTTCTTAAAATATTTCATTAGTTATCTCAACTCATCTGTAAGGTGGAATCTCAATAAACAATTGCTACAGAGCAAAGGGGCCGAAGAACTCAGGGCTGTCTCAGCCCGGGGTCCTCGTACTCTCCTAATGGCGTCAATACAGCGGCAGCTTCTCCCGAAGATCCCGAGGGCAGGGCTGTCCCCGGGCCAGGCCCTCATTCACAAGCAGCAGCGTCTGTTACCAGCCTCAGGAGCAGAAGGCAGGAGTCCCGGCCCCAGTGGCCTCCCCAACCTAGTTACTTGTTTTTAATTAAGATGGCAATTGCAACACCTTTTAGTTTCCTTCGGGAATCGGTGCATTCCGATTGGCAGGGGCAGGAGAAGATGGCTCTGAGCGCCCGTTATTTGGTGCCGAGCGTGGGCCCCGACCAAGGCTTTGTTTTCCGGTTGGTGGCACTGGAGGGGCCGGGCAGCAGGCCTCGTGTGCAGAGGGCTTTCCAGGAGGTGGCAGTGCGCTCTAAGGCTGGCTCCACTCTGCCTGCCACCCGCACCAAACAAGTCTTGTAATAGAGACACAACATTATAATGCATTCCAGACCGCACGGCTGCTCAGGTGTCGCCTCAAAATGCTTCCTATCAGTCTCAAAGTCACGGCAAACAGGGTAGAGAGATGGAAGAGAGGAGGAGGGTGGGGGCCAACGGGAAGACGCCAGGCAGCCACGTCAGTGGAGTTTCGGTACCTCCAGGCCAGGAGCTACCCTGATACATATTTACAATTGTTCCTGGGCTCCCCTTCGAAGACCAAGAAAAGGAAATTGAAGGACATGTATTGTCTGCATTTTAATTTCCAGGTTTACAAGAAATATTTCATTATTCTAATTCAGGGAGATAGAAAACATCTTTCCTTTTTAAATGAAAGGTCTCCTTGTTCAGGGTGAAGAGCATAGGCAATCAGTCTCTCCTCTGAGAGGCTGGGCTGTTCCCAAGGTGGGCCCCGGATTCCAGGCCCCAGGGGAATGGTGATGTGGGGTGAGGGAGAGTGGGGGGAGAAAGGAAAACACTGGCTATTGGCAAAATCAGTCTCTCTCTCTCTCTCTCTCTCTCTCTCACACACACACACACAATGTATTCATGCTGATTGCATTACTAACAAGGCAGATAGATATTGTAATTCCCAAGACCTAACAATGACATCTTAAGAGAAATCTAGGGACAGAGGAATGAAAGAGAGGACAGAATGAGGTTATTGGCTGAGGTGCTGGTCCACACAGGCACATTTATAGGAATGATCAAACCCAACAAGCTCATGGCCAGGAGGACTGCATTGACTTTTCAGTAATGTCACATAATTTACGGGATGTGTTCATAGCTTTGGAGCTGACTCTCTATTCCCAGGGTTCTTATTTACATTTTTTTTTTTTGTTTATAGCTCCTTCGACTTCGCCAAAGACGTCCATATGGATGAGAGAGCTGTGAGGTCAGCCAGGTGGATTGCTTGGGAAATCTATGCAAAGGAAAATCATATTTAAGGAAAAAGAGGACAGCCTTTAAATGTCTTTGAACTCCTCCAGAGTCCATGAATGGTTTCCCTTTAGTCTGTGTAGAAACCTGGTTGCTCTTTGTCTTCCTTAATGCTTTTCCATTGGACCTCTGTTCTAGAGTCTCTGCAAATCTTTTCTTCCGTGAAACTCTCTTTCTTCTACCTTCTTACCTAATTCTAAAAGTCACCCTCACATAGAGCCTGTGAACAATGGACAATGAATGCACAGAAGTCATGCCTCTACCTTAGAGCACTAGAAATACGCCTGCCTTTGACACAGCCAAGAGATGCTTTAAAAGTCAGAAAACAAACAAACAAAAGTTTACAAATAAAATTTAGTTTTGAGTGTTAGGGTGACGTTCTCCCAAGAAGCCAGCCCTTCTTAGCAGAAACTAGGCTGCTTTCTGGGCAAGTATGAAGAGGTGCTCATTTTTCAGAGTGAGGGAAAACTCACACAGGGCAGTACGAGACTGCTCAGCATGGGCGGTGACCGTTCCAGGAGTACTATCAATAATCAAGAACGGACGTAGGGAGAGAGAGGCTGGGAGGACTAGGAAGCAAGTGGACGTGTGTGGTGGAGACTCCAGGAACAGCAGGAGTGAAATGAAGACTCCTCTGGGCAGTGCGAGCCAGAATGTGCAGACCAACGTAAAAGAACACTTTACAAGAGAAATGCAGTGGAGACCGTGGAGGCAATGAAAATGATCAGGAAAACTTATAAACAGCTACAGTGAGACAGTAAAGTTCTACAAACAAATACGTTAGCGTTGGGAAGATCACAGAGGAAATGCATGTTACCTCTCTGAAGCCTGCATGACAACAGGTGTCCCAGGCAGAACACACAAATCGAGTTTTAAGACACGGACCAGCCCTGATCCAGATGAGATATCGATTACCAGTCCTGGAGAGAAGAGTTCATGGTTCACGCCAAGCTCGTTTTTTTTTTTTCCCCAAGCTCGTTTTTGTTTCATTTTTCTGCACTGGTCACTTCTGTTTACTTCTGTAATGTTTATGGACCCTCAGAAGTAAATTATTTTCCAAAAATGGCTTGGAGTTTGAGTCTCAATCAAAGGAATCAAGCGTTTGTCTGATGCTCCCATATCTGAATCCATGTAACTGTTATTGAGCGCCTGGCAGGAATGTCCTTATTATTAGCCATATTTAAACTTGTAAATATCAGCCAGGAAGACTGAGGAGGTGCTGTCAGGATTATATAAGTTACTCACTAAAAATGGTGCCTCCATTTACAGAAATGGCACAAACCTAAAAAGCACCCCATTCAAATTCAGCAAGTGCATGGGACAGTGCTTTTCCTCCTCCATCACAGACAGAAGTGTAGAGTGAAATTCACAAGGGAAACCCAGATCGCACAGTTCCAGAATGTGCAAGCCTGTTCCTTTTGACTATTTGGAAGTTAGAGATTGGTAGCAGATATTGAGACATCTTTTACACAAGTGGTTGACTGACCTAGGTTTTTCTGTGGTTCCCATTGGTGGTAACGTTTACATTGAGTCAGCCATCAGATCTGCAATAGCACTTTCTTCTGTGGTTATTTTTCAGCTTAAATGCACAGGCCTAGAAACAACATCTAAAAATCATCTGGTCCAAACTCTAACATTCTAGCATTGGAACTCTGTAAAATAACAAACATCAAAACGTAACCTGAACTCTAACCCTAACCCTATGTAATTAGACCTGCAATGGTTGCCTCTGTACTGAACATGTACAGATTTTTTTTTTGTCATTATTCCCTAAACAATACAGTGTAACAGCTATTTACATAACATTTACATTGTACTAGGTATTATAGGTAGTCTAAAGATGATTTAAAATAGAGGATATGCATAGGTTACATTTAATACTACACTATTTTTTTATATAAGGAACTTGAGCATCCATGGATTTTGGTATCTGGAAGGTCCTGGAACTAATTTCCTGGAGATACCAATGGATGGCTGTATTTAATAAATAGTAGCTAGCATTATAGTTGATAACATTCAGTCTCTTCTTGGACACTTGAAAGTACAGTGTAGGCTCTTGAGAAGAAAGCCTATAGCATATTTCTAATCATTGTCAAGCTCTTCCTTATTCAGCACAAACTAGTCTCTTCCTCTCTCTGCTCAATACTTCATGTGCCTCTCTTAGGCTCTTGAACAGCAGAGACAATAATTTCTTCTTCCCCTTCTTCTTCCCTTCTCCCCCTCCCCCTCCCCCTCCCTCTCCCCCTCCTCCCCTTTCCCTCCCCCTCCCCCTCTCCCCCCTCCTCCTCCTCCCCTTCTTCTTCTTCTTCTTCTTCTTCTTCTTCTTCTTCTTCTTCTTCTTCTTCTTCTTCTTCTTCTTTTATATAACAACTTACTGAATATCTGAACTCAGCTATCCTGTTACTTCCAGTATTTCCTCTGGCCAAAACATTCTTGGTTCCATTTTTCATAAGATTATAGCTCCAGATGACCCACTGAACTGGAGAAATGCATTTTAAAATCTGTCTGTGTTGTCTAGTAAGTACAATACTAGGTGCTAAGTAAATACACATCCTCTCACTCCCTGAGTTTGGTTTTCTAAGTCCTCAAAGTGTGGGAGCCTGTAAGTGAACACACCTCTGGCGAGCGCAGAACACTGCAGGGTCTGCCTTCCCCCACACCTCTAGCCCTACTCTGCTAGATACATTCTCTTAAATGCAGCCTAAGATGGTAAAACTTTTGTTATTAGCGAAGTCATGTTACGAACAGTTCACGGTCAACTAGAATTCCTAGATTCTACTTTTTTAATACCGATTTCTAAGTCATGTTTCTCCTATGTTATTATTATAAAAATAAGTAAATAACTATAAGATGCCTTATTTATCCCCTTACCTATAATCTTATTGTTTGGGACACTATTTAAATCTATCAAACTCTTTCAATAGCCCTGATTTCTCACTTAAACATTAACTATTTCTTCCATCCTGACATGTCCCCTAAATTCAATCAGTACACTGTCTCTATCATTAATAACTATTGTGATTAGAACAGAGCTAGAAATCATGTTCAGGGGGGTAGAGTTTATGAAATGACACTCTCTGGGCATGCTATTCTCACAAGCATAGTGGAGACCCATAATGCTCTCTAATCAATGGTCTTCCTTGCAAAACTCTCTCTTCTCTTTCATGTGGCCACAAGACAGGCTTCTAAGATATATTTATATAATGCTACATCCACCCCAGACCTTTGTTTTCTGGATATAATTGATTGGTCAGGGCATATGTGATACATGTGGGCCAATCAAATTCCTTCTCTTAGAACAAAACATTAGGACATCCAGTCCAAACTCCTGGATGCAAGAGAGAAGTATTCAGCTCTGGCACAACTGTGTTTTCCTCCCGCGCGGCCTGGGAGGTGGAAGAGAAAACTATGAAACAAGTGCAGAGACGAGAGGGAGGCAGAAGAGAAACTGCTGCCGATACTGTGAATGGCCTTCTGCTGAGGCTCGCTGGCAGCCCTTGGGTCCCTTGTGGCACCCCAGTTCTGTGTAACACATCCTCCCCTTTATAGTTAAGTCACTGGGGGGGGCGGGGTCTGTTACTTGGAAACAGTAAAGTCCTAATTATTTCAAGCAACTTCTAATTCTTGTGGTCCACCAAACCCACCATGAACCTCGCGAGGCTCCTGACTCCCATTTGTTTGTTAGTTTGTGCTTTGTTTTTTCCTGCTCTGTACCCAGGGGCCTCTGTTTTAAGTCAGTTCTCTAGAACCAGAGCCTGAGACACAGATGCGGGTAGCGTTGCTTATTGAGGGGCTGTTTTTCAGGAAGAAGCCCTAAGAGAATGAGGGAATCAGAAGGACGGGGACAGAGCTGAGCCAGGAAGGGGTCTCAGCTGATGTCTAACCTTGGCCAGAGGCAGAGGGAGCTCAGGAGATACACTGTACTACAGCTTTGTCTTAGCTTTCGATAAGGGGGTGGGGCTTTTGTATTTCATCAGTCAGTGATCGGCTCTGGGACAGGGAGGGAGAGAGGGGGTAACTTCTTGCACAAGACAGCTCCCATCAGCCAACAGCAAATTCCCTGGAGAAAGGAATGAGTATAAGCTGTAAGCAGCCAATACTCCAGCAGCTGGGGAAGGCCTCTGAGCTTGATTAAAGGGATATATATGAGTGAGGCATCAATTGTGTCTAGAGTCACTTCTTTGATTCTAATTATTAAACCCCTCCTCCTCATTCTACTGTGTTCTTTTAAGGATAATTCCCATCAGACTTCATAGGGCACAAAGTCCCCCACTGATGAATACTACAATAGTTGTCCTTTTTTTTGCCTTTTATTATTATATTTGCTCTTTCATCATTTTACAAAATGTGTTAAAATTGTAATCAAGAGGAATAACTGTCAAGTGAAAGGGGCCCATTTAGGGCAGGGGGTGGACAGCGGTACTTGCCATGCCTTTGAATATCGTAGAAGGCACCTGGGATCTGACTGCCCATATCCATTTGCTCCTCTTCCATGATGGTAACATCCCAGACTTCCTTCGGGGAAAAGCCACACGACCAGTGGAAGTGACCCACTACGTTCCAGGGCTGAGCTCTGATAAACTTCAGTTAATCTGCGAAGCCTACCCACCCCTTCCCGGACACAAGGACTGCCATGGAGATGAGTAAATACCCCAATTGGACCAATAAAATGCAAGGAGACTTTTCCTTGGGGTTTCCAGGGGAAATGATTTCTTGCCCTAATTAGAGACTAAAAAGCACACTTTCTCTTTTTCTGAAAGGGTGTGATGTTCAGAGCTGTGAAACCCTTTCTGGAATCTGAGCCTGGGACCAGTCTGAAGAAAAGACCAGATGCTAAAGGTGGAAAAAAGATTTTTAAATCAATGGAACCCCAGAGAATATGTTGATTCTGCAGTTAAACCACACAGGAAGCCATATACCCCTGAATCCAACAATATCTAAACCAAAAAATTCCATTATTTTGTTAAGTCAGTTTTCAAATGGGTTTTTGTTTTCTGAAACATAAACTGTCCTAGTGATAGACTGCAAGGAGTGGGAGGAAGAACGGGTTATAGTCAGGGAATGTCATCACCCACTCGTTTTTGGCAAACTTTCATGTGAAAACCCTTTGAGTCCCATCATTTTTTCAAACTTAAAAGCAAGAATAGAAGTTAAGCAACTCTGATAACCCTTCATACAGCACCCTAACCAGGAAGCTGAATGCCTAGCCATTCACTGCAAGCATTCAATTGTAGAATTTTGTTTCTGGTATATTAAATCATTGGCATAACCTAAGCTTCATTTGGGGACCTCCAATTGCTCGCAGAGTTTTACGGAAACATCTCCTGAAATGAGAGGAAATTGACCTCTCCCATGGGGTCTATGCTACAGTATATTCATAAAACATGTGATTGAAACTGCATTAATGTCCTGCTGAAATTATTTTGGAAATAGTAAGTACTCAAGATAGCTTAGGGGTTCCATGTATCCTTTCGCACCGTGGCCCTCACTGTCCTAGAAATGGTTCCAGGTATGGGTTGGGTGCAAGAGTCTACTATGGGTCACCCAGGGGAGCCCAGGAGTCCTGATTTCCTCCACTTCTGTTCATCTCAGTTCCTCTCCAGAACCTCTCTCAAGCTCTCCAACATCAGGGCTATTGTCCTTTGCTTCATGCTTAGAGGTTATAGTACCTCTGCATGATTTAAAAAAATAATAATAATCTCAGTTATTATCATAGTTAGATATCTTTGTTTCTTTTCTTCATCTGCAGTGCCTAATGCTATCTCTGACCAGATGGAGACTGCAATTAAAATAAATATAATGTAATATAAAAATAAAACAGAACATATTGCTTTTGCCAGGCAATCTGGGCCCAAGATATTCGGCAGTGGAAATTACTGGCTAAATAAACCTATCTCTTCATTGACACAAAGCTGGGAAGATGGACTGGTTACAACAATAACAAAAAAAAATAAGGAAGGAAGGAAGGAAGGAAGGAAGGAAGGAAGGAAGGAAGGAAGGAAAGAAGGAAGGAAAAATAAGAGAAAGAAAAGGAAAGAAAGAAAGAAAGAAAGAAAGAAAGAAAGAAAGAAAAGATAGAAAGAAAAGATAGAAAGAAAAGATAGAAAGAAAAAAAGAAAGAAAAGATGTGGTTATTTCCTAAATTGAGGCAAGAGAAGTTTTGCCCAAATGGAAAATTATTGAAGTAGAAAGTTTATCTTTTTTCTTCTCCTTTTTACATAAATACCATCAGCAAATTCAATAGCATCACAGTCCAGGTGCTACAGAGAATGAAAGATAAATAAGGCAAGTTAATCTCCTAAAGGAGCTTCCAGGTTAGTTGGGGAGAATACGCCTACATGGGCGGGGAAACAGCAGAACTACAGGGCAGGGGAACTCGAACCAGAAGCGGCTGTACTCTGGCAGAGGCCCTGCTCCCTTGGACTGCTGCAAGAGAAACTCATCCCTCCTATCATGACACTTCCACTGCAGAGTGGCTGAATATTCACTTTGACCACTTAATCCTCACACTGCCTCAATAAAGAGATTTTTAGTACAAGTAACAAACAGATTTACATGTGTGAAAATAAGAATTTGTTGGAAGGATCCATATATAACTCATAAAAATTCAACAACCCTTAGGCTCCAGAAAAAAAGGAAATAGGAACTAAACAATTCATAAGAACCAAGAAGAGTATTGCCAATTTTTCTGAGACTGTGGGGAGTCACCTGCCTCTATTTCTCTCCAAGTGCTTACTTTATATTTTTTGTCTGTTCACACCAGTTTCTTTTGCATATAGTGGAAGAGCCTGCGCCAAAACCTAGACTACACCACCTCCTGGCATTAAGGCTTCCGACTAATTGATGACCAACCTAGGTCCAGACTCCTTGGAGAAAATCTCATTGGCCCAGATTGGGTCCATGGTCCACCTCTGATTCAATCCGCTGTGACCAATAAAAGAAGCGTCAGCTAGTATCCATACATGATACAAAAGCTCACCCATTTGAGTCAGTGGATAGTTCTCAGAAAAGTGGTGAAATAGAGGCTGGACAGACATACTAAAAGGGCTTCTATCACCAAATCTGGTTATGATTCACTATAGTGATACTTAACAGTTTACTAAATATTTCCACTGATGATCGTTTCTGTGGTCACAAGCCCATAAACTCTTTAACTAGAGTTTACAATTTATCATTGACATGTACAACTCTGAGAACTCTGTTTCCTATTTCCAAAACCCAAGAGCATGGCTGACATAAGCATACACCAAAGGCCTCGGAAAAAGGGCCTATGTTATAGTCTTCATTCTTTTCAACTATTCTCTCTTTAGAACGCACACACTTGCTATACAGCAGCATATCGAAGTTAGTGGAGGCAAAGTTTTACCTAAAGGATTTAATAGGGAGGCTTGGGAAAGGTTAAAAAACCATGTTCTGCCTCACTTCATGCCAATAAGAATATCTAAAAAGTCACAAAGAGAGGGGAGCAAGTGACTGTGACATGGAGAATTCTGCTCAGGGCCACACTGTAGTCCTGGTTAGGAAGTTCTGCTGATACCTTGATTATACCTAACTAGTTATAGATCTGTTCTGGTTACCCTTGAGTATTTTGAATGTTGCCAGAGTATACCAAAGAGAGCAAGCTCTAACATTTCTTGAACATTTAAGATGTGTATATAATGTAAGGCTATCCAGGTAATCCTTACCTTAGTCCCACGAGGAAGCTGTTACTATTATTTTGCAGATGAGAAAAAGAAAGCTTAGAGAAGTTGAGTGTCCTGAGTCTGGACAGCCTGTATTTGTCTGTGCGTAACATATCCCAGCTGGCCACTTCTCAAAATTTCCCTCCCCATTCTGAGATGTCCTTTAAGTTAGGTACATTTTACTTGATAGTTGCACATTCAACAGAAGGAATGACAGAGAATGCAGAGGTTGCAGTAGGGAAATCAGTTCACTTCTGCAAGCCCGTTTTCTTCATTGAAGATAACGGGACACTCACTACACCTGAAAGGGTGTTGAGCCGCAAGCACCATATCAAAGTACTGAAACAAGAGAGGCGTCATCTCAGCATGTCCTCCTCGGGCACCTCACAATTTTAATTTCTCTGCTTCCTGGCACAAATCAACAGAGAAGGACCCCATAAAATAAGACAATATCATCCTTGACTTCCCTTTACTTCCAATCTCTTAAGAGTCAGCTTGGAAATTTCTATCCAAGTTGAGGTGCTAATAGAAGGGGGGAAATTAGCTCTACTTTTAATAACTTGGTACTGTATTTTGGTTCTTGATTAGATCATCACTGTTTTCCATCTGGCAGCTCTGACTTCATGATGCCTCGCTTTCCCTAAGCTCCTGCAGCCAGAGGTGGAGCAGATTCACTTTCTGGGCAACTTAAGCTCTGCCCAGAGGAGGCACCAGGCTACTGTGCGAAGAGCACTGTGTTGAACAGTCCTGAGGCCAGGGTTCCGGACTCAACTCCACCATCACTGACTCCATAGCTGGGAAATCGGACACCATCTCCGGGATTTACTTGTCCCATTTGTTAAATAGGAGGACTGGAGAAAATTATCTACTTGGGCCCTTTCCAGCTTTAATGTTTCATGACCCTGAGAGAAGAGAAAGAACACTCCTCAAGGTTCACCTGGTCTCAGACAAGCCCTTCCAGTGCACTTTGGCCCTGAGAACACTGAAGGGGTTTTCTTCGAGCCCCTGTCCTGCCTGCCCTAAGTCTAAGAGCTGTGAGGTCAATGCATAAGGAAGAGCAGCAAAGTGAGCGCAGAACACAGCAGGGGAAATTCACTTCCTGTGTGATGTGCACGTTGCACTGGGACATTTTGTGGTTCTTTCGCATGTTTTGCTGACTTCTACTCTAAAGAGGCATACTCATTAAGTGGTTCCTTTTTATAGTGAGTATGTGAGTCATCAGGGCCGCCATACAGCTATAACTAGGTATGAAAGACCCTCTGGATGGTGTGACCCAGGGACTCACTAGAGTGGGGGTGGGTGGAACCAGAGCATGATTCGGACAGTCTTGCCCGTGACTGTCATACTCAGGGGTAGTACCTGGACAGTACTTGGTTCAAATATTTTATTTTCAATTTAAAGTTTTCAAATTCCAGTTTCACTACTTATTTGCTATTTGATCGCAGGCAAGGCATTTAATCTCTGTGTTTAATTTTCTCATCTGTAAAATGAGAACATTCATTCTGACATCACAGGATTATTTTGTTGTTGAAGATAAAGTTTTATCTTTCATATAAAACGCTTAGAGAGTGCCTAGGACACAGTAAATATCTAAAACATGTTAGTTAACATTATCCCTCAAAACACACATGCACACACTCAAGATAAAGCAACATTTTGATTATAAAATATAAAGACCATTTTCTATTGTATAACCAAAATAATTATGGTTTTTCATTTCTTTGAGTTTTCAAGCAAAAGTGTGAGTATAAAATTCAGAGTAGGGCCAAAATGAACTTCCAGGAAAGTAATATCTGAGAAGCTTTTAAGCAACAAAAAGGTTTGTTGGCTGAGAAGCATAAACATATCTTAACCTTAGAATCAGAAGAGCAGACCACATGGCTGGCCCCTCACCATTTCCTGATCTGCAGAAGACCAGGGTGCACTGGCTAAATTTAACTCCATTGCATATCTGTTTCTTTCTTTCTTTCTTTCTTTCTTTCTTTCTTTCTTTCTTTCTTTCTTTCTCTTTCTCTTCTTTTTTCTTTTTCTTCCTTCTTTTTTCTTTATTGCTCTTTTTTCTCTTTCCTTCTTTCTTTCTTTCCTATCTTCTTTCCTTCCTACCTTCCTTCCTTCCTTCTGTTCTCTCTCTCTCTCTCTCTCTCTCTCTCTCTCTCCCTCTCTTCCTCTCTCCCTCTCTCTCTCTTTTCCTTTTTTTGAAAAATTTACATCCCCAGAAGGAGCTTGGGAACATGAGCATATTCACGGACTAAAGCTATCATGAGAAGTGTGGCTTCACATTAGATATTGTGGGCATACTACTTATGTGTAAGATTATCTGATCACATTTCTAGAGATCACATACATAAATAGCTAAAGGATCAGACAGAAAACTGGGTGAAATGGACTGACTTGGGATTGTGGAAGACCAGAAAACACATACCCTTTCTAAAGAAGGAAACCATATATTCTTTCAAATTAGCATTTTGGGTTTCTTCAGATAAATACCCAGAAGTGGAATTGCTCGGTCATAAGGCAGTTCAATATTTAATTATTTGAGGTGACTCCATATTGTTTTCCACAGTGGCTGCACCAATCTGCATTCCCATCAACAGTGCATGCGAGTTCACTCTTCTTCATATCCTAACCAACCTAACGTGCTTGTTGATTCATTAATAATAGACATTCTGACTGGTATAAGGTCATTCACTGTGGTTCTAATTTACATTTCTCTGATGATTAGTGATATTGGGCATGTTTTCATATGTCTATTGGCCATTGGTATGAACTTGAAACACTATTCAAAAGAATATATGTGCTTTTATGTTCATTGAAGCATTATTTACAATAGCCAAGATTTGGAAGCAGTCCAAGTGTTCATCAGTAACTGAATGGATAAAATAAAATAAAAAGCTATGGTACATTTTCACAATGGACTACTACTGGGCCATAGTAAAGAAGGATATCTTACATTTTGCAACAGCCTGGATAGACCTGGAGAGCATTATGCTAAGTGAAATAAGCCAGTCAAAGAAAGACAAGTACCACATTATTTCACTCATGTGTGGAATCGAATGAACAAAATGAACTAACAAGCAAATTAGAGACAGACTCATAGAAAGCACATTGACAGCTGTCAGGGTCAGGGCGTTGCAAAGCTGGGTGAGGGGGAGTGGAGGGATTGAACAACAAAAAAGGAAAAAGAGAGAAAAAACTCCTGGACACAGACAACAGTGTGGTGATTGCCAGGGGAAGGAGGGAGGTGAGAAAGGTAGAGGGGGGATAAATGGTGATGGAAGGAGACTTGACTTAGGGTGGGGAACACGTAATACTGTATAGAGATGCTGTGTTGTGGAGTTATGCACCTAACACCTGTATAACTTTGTTAACTAGCATTACTTTAATAAATTTAATTTAAAAATTATAATAGAAATAAGTAAATAAAAAGAAAGAAAAAAAAGCAATCATTGCTATGCTCTAGTCTAGGCTACTGTTGCCATGCTTGTTGAATGTTAGCAGATCTTCCTCTTTTAAAATAGTAATAGAAACTTTGGTTTTTAATGTCAAACGTTTTGATTTTTTAATTAATGAAAACTCATGAAAAAAATCTAAAACACCATTGGAGTCAAAATCTTCGCCATTTAAGAACACCCAGCAGTAATCAGAGTTCATAATTTGCTGGTTGTCATATGTATGTATGTATGCATGAGGGAAGGAAGACAAGTGAGAAAGACTTCAGTTTCTACTGTGTTGTTTTCATCAGGCACATTTACAGTTAGTAAAGTCGTAAAATCTTTACTAAGGACACAAACAACTTTCAAACTTCTGCTCCCGGCCATAAGGACATAACTGGTACCAGATTTTCTACCCGTCATAAACAAGAATAAAAGATGGTTAAAGTACACAAGGTATGTTTTCAATCATTAAACAACAGGCAATGAGGGATTGTAATCCCTGAAAGAAGAGGAATATACAAGGCAAATAACCATGGCTTTCTGCTGGGGGACACCCCCCTCACACACACAGTGTAGAAAACTGGAGCCCAAGTTGCTGATTTGAAAAGGCAGAGATCAGAATTCCAGAGTGCAGAAGCACTTGGAACTTTCAAGGACAGGGTACTAGAAAAAAGGCAGCTCCAAAAGGAGCTGTTCCAGAAGTCTGTAAAGTGATTCGCCTTGTGTCCTTGACTAAAGGCTGGGCTGAGATTTTGCACGGCAGGACTCAACAAGGTCCAGTAGAGAGTAGCTGCTGTAGGCTGAGAACTGAATGGAGAAGTAGAGAGTTGTGTGTTGCTAGAAACACTGGAGCTCTGGTGTATCCAGAGGGGAGAGACACCCCCCTGCTAAGCCCTTGGGCATTCCGTTGAAAACTCTGAAAGACCATACTTCAAGAGTAAGGATCTTATCTTCATGTAAGGGTCACCCTGATAGATTTAGGTCAAAAACAAACAAAAAAAAACAAACAAAAAAAAACACCTGTCCTTAAAAATAAATAAATAAATAAATAAATAAATAAATAAATAAATGACGGCTAACAGAACCTAAGAGATCCTCTAGTTATTCAAATGTTTCCCAGAATAAAACTCAAAACTTCTTAAAAGAGGATGACATAATTCAAATCCCTACAACAAATCATCCACAACTGTCATACAATACAAAATGAAGAAATATGGGAAGCAGTAGGAAAATGTGATCCATAATAAAGAACAAAAGTAATAAAAAGAAATAGATCCCTAGATAGCTTAGACAAGACAGATATGAGCATGAAAGCAACTGTTATCAATATCTTTAAAAAAAATATATATATATATATAAATATGTTTAAATATGTTAAAGAAAAAGGTGGTCATCAATGAAAAATGGGAAATCTCAGCAGAGAAATGAAAACTATAAAAAGAGTAAATAAAATTCTAGATCTGAAAAGTATAAATTCTAAAATGAAAAATTCAATGGATAGGCTTAACAGTCTATTCGAAACTATAAAATAAAGAGTTACTGAATATGACAACAGCTCAAGAGAAGTTATCCAATCTTAAAAACAGAGAGGAAAAATGAACAAAGATTTATTGATTTGTAAGACAATGTCACAGTCTAATATATGTGTAGTTAGAGACATAAGAAAGAAGAGAGAATGAGGCAGACAAATATATGAAGAAATATATGCAGAATTAATGCCAAAAGTCTCCTCAATTTGAAGAAAAATATTGATTTATAAATCCAACAAGTTTGGCAAACCCAAGAAAAATTTTTTAAAAAAGATCACAGAGGTATATCATAGCAAACTACTAAAAATCAAAGATAAAGAGAAAAAATTTAAAGCAGCCAGAAGAAACGAAAAGACATTTTACATTCAAGAAAAAAAAAATTGAAAACGAATTATTTCTCACCAGAAACAATTGACATAAAAAGACAATGAAATGACATCTTTAGTGTAGTGGAAAAAACAACAGCAACAATTCTCTATGAAAAGTTTATATTCTGTGAAAATATCCTTTACAACTGAGGGTAAAAATGAAGACATTTTCAGATAAATGAAAGTTGAGAGAACTCAACAAAATATGCTAAAGGAAATTCTCAATCTGAATGAAATAATATTAGTTAGAAATTTGCATCTACCAAAAAGAATGAAGAGAAGCTAAAATGGTAAAGAGGAGATGAAATATAGAAGGTATATTTTTCTTCTCTTAATTTTGCTGAAAAAATATTTAGTCTTCAGATAAAAATAATAAAGTTATATTGTGTTATTAGTTAGGTATGTGTAAAATATAACAATAGCACAACAAGTAGTGATTAAATATAATTTTATTGTTGAAACTTTCATACATTTTTTAAAATGATAAACAAGACATTTATTTTTCATACTCATTTGAAAGAAAGGAGAAAAGTCAATTTATCCTACCCAATGATGGTCTTTCTGAGTCTCTATTTATTCCATAGAATTGGATAGGCTGCTTGATCTCAGAAGATTTTGTACTCTTAATTCATAAAGAGAAACTTTCATACATTTTCTGTGAAGTTATACAATAGTAATTCTAAGTAAATTAGGTAATTTAAAGATACATGTTTTAATCCCTAGAAAAGTGATCCTCAAAAGTTTGGTGTGCAGCCTAACCATATTAGCATCACCTAGGAATTTCTTAAAAATGCAAACTTTTGGTCTTTGCCCAGACTTACTGAATGAGGAACTCTGGGGAAGAGACCCATCAATAATTGTTTTAACAATCTAGTCAGTTTGAGAATCACTGCCTCAGTTCAACAAAAAGCAAACCTATATAGATATAATTATATACATATTATATATATATATTATATATATATATGATGTGTTTCTAAGGCAATGGAGAGTAACATAAGAGCAAATACTCCTCAGCTCATTTTATGATGCCAGTTATACCCCTGATGTGAAATCTGACAAAGATATTACAAGTAAAGACAATTACAGGCCAATATTCCTCATGGGCATGGGTGCAAACATCCTTAATAAAATATTAGCAAATTGAATTCTGAGAAATATAAAAATAATAATGCATCATAATCAAGTGAGGTTTATCTCAAAAACATGAGGATGGTTTAATAATTTTTAAAAATCATTCAACATAATTCACCATATTAACAGATTAAAAAAAGAGAATAATTATTTTATCATCTTAATAGAGGTAAGAAACTCTTTGACATAATTCAGCAATCATTTGTGATAAAAAAAATTATAAGGGAACTCTCTTAACCCGATCTACATCTGCATCTACAAAGAGCCTAAAGCTAATATCATGTTTAATGGTAAATCACTGAATCCCTTCTTGCTAACATTTGGGAGCATGTGAATTTCATCACTTCTATTCAAATTGCACTAGAGTTTTAAAGAAAGAGAAAGAAAGAAAGAGCATAAAGTTTGGAAAGGAAAAAGCAAAACTTAGTTTATTCACAAATTTACATGATTATTTTTGTAAAATATTCTAAATACATTTTTATAGACGAGCAACAAACAACTGATAAATAAAAAATTTAAAAATATTAAAAATAACATCAAAAACATCAAATAGCTGAGAATAAATTTAATGAAAGGTATAAAGTCTATACCTGTGAGAAAATAAGTAAAACCTAAAGAAATGGAGAAATATATCATTGCACATAGATTGGAAATATCATTATAGTTATGATATTAACTTTCTTCAAACACTTCTAAAGATTCTATGCAATCTCAGTTAAAATCTCGACTGGGCCCTGGTTGGTTGGCTCAGTGGTAGAGTGTCGGCCTGGTGTGGGGAAGTTCCAGGTTTGAATCTCGGCCAGGGCACACAGGGGAAGCACCCATCTGCCTCTCCATCCTTTCCTCTTTCCTTTCTCCCTATCTCTTTCTTCCCTTCCCGCAGCCAAGGCTCCATTGGAGCAAAGTTGGCTTGGGCACTGAGGGTGGCTCCATGGCCTTAGCCTCAGGCACTAGAATGGCTCTGGTTGCAACAGAGCAACACCCCAGATAGGCAGAGCATTGCCCCCCAGTGGGCATGCTAGATGGATCCCGGCTGGGTGCATGCAGGAGTCTGCCTCTCTGCCTCCCTGCTTCTCACTTCAGAAAAATAAATAAATAAATTTTGACTGGATTTTCTTGTGAAAATTGACAGAAAAATATTTTTAAATATATAAGAACATCTAAAGGACTTTGAATAGCTCAAACAATTTTGAGTATAACAAAGTTGGAGTGCTTACACCACCAGTTTTAAAACTTCCTATAAAAGTATATTAATCAGCAATGGAATTGGTATCAGGGTAGTAGAATATAACAGAGTCCAGAAATAGACACATATAAAGTCAGATGATTTTCAACAGAGCACCAAGGGAACACAACAGGGAGAGAAAATATTTTCAACAAATGATGCTGGATATCCATATGAGAAAACAAAAACAAAACCAATAAAAAATAATGTTACCCCCCACCACCTTTCACCACACTCAAAATTAATTTTGAACACCTACAATTTCAAATTTCTGGAAGAAAACAGGATTATCACTGAATCTGGGGTTGGCAAAGACTTTAGACAAGACACAAAAAGCTCTAAGCTAAAAAGAAAAAAGAATTGATCAGATGAACTTCATCAAAATTCAAATTTTTCTCCTCACACACTACAATTAAGTGAGTGAAAAGGCAAGCCTGGGAAAACATATTCAGATTAGTTTTATTTGACAAAGATCTCATCCATACCATAAAAAACTCTTAAAAATTCACAATTACATTTAAATGTAAGTGGGCAAAAATCATAAACAGACATTTCATAAAAGCAGATATATGGATGGCCAATAAACATGTGAAAAAACGCTCAGTATCATTAATAATCAAGGAAAAACATGGAGGAAATTTCCAGTAAGACAGAAATGTTCTGTCTTGATTGAAGTGTTGTTTACATTGATGCAAAACCGATTGAACTTTACACTTGATTTATATCTAACTGTGTGTATAGCAGGGGTCCCCAAACTACAGCGCGTGGACCGCATGTGGCCCCCTGAGGCCATTTATCCTGCCCCGCCGCACTTCTGGAAGAGGCACCTCTTTCATTGGTGGTCAGTGAGAGGAGCACAGGAGTACTGTATGTGGTGGTGCCACAAAATGCAGCGTCGCTCCTGTACTGTACTACTTCCGGTAACGCTGGACACACAAGTCACAGCTCCGGAAGCGTGTCATATCACTTGTTACGGCTAGCAGTGACAAATATGGAACTGGACATTGACCATCTCATTAGCCAAAAGCAGGGCCATAGTTCCCATTGAAATACTGGTCAGTTTGTTCATTTAAATTTACTTGTTCTTTATTTTAAATATTGTATTTGTTCCCGTTTTGTTTTTTTACTTTAAAATAAGATATGTGCAGTGTGCATAGGGATTTGTTCATAGTTTTTTTTTTATAGTCCGGTCCTCCAATGGTCTGAGGGACAGTGAACTGGCCCCCTGTGTAAAAAGTTTGGGGACCCCTGGTGTATAGCTTACCTCAAGTTAAAGGAGTACAAACACCTTGTATTTTTTCTAGCTGATTTGTTGCTATTCTAATGTTTGTACTTGAGAATAGACTTGTTTTTAATTTGTTGTGTATCATTCATTCAACATTTTCTATGTACCAGGCTTTGGGTTTTAGAGAAAATAATTTGTCATCAGTTTGAGCATGAGTGCTGGAGCACTGGAGGGTAGGCTGCAGTGTGGCCAGTTCATTCACGAGATTATAGTATTAACATAGAGGAGGAATCACTGGGGCGTGAACCCAGGAGTTGACACTGGAGATGGGGAAAAGGAAAAAGGAAAATGATTTAAGAGAAATTTGGAAAGTATACCCAGTGGGCTTGATTAGACTTAGGAGGCAGAATAAAGAGACACAGTAGAGGGAAAAATATAGAAGGACATTTAGAGCCCTGTCTTAAGTGACTAAAGATGAATATTGGTATCCAGTGATCAAGAAAGAAATATATTAGAGGGAATAGATTAGGGCGGGCAAAGGGCATGCGTAATGGGCTGATAGAAGATGACGGGTCCAGCTTTGCATGGATTGAGTTGAGGTACCTCAGGGAGACCAAAAGGAGAAGTCAAACTGGGGATTGGGTATAAGTCAGATCACTGAGTCCTAATTACATTCTACTTTGCAGTAGAAGCTTGGGTTGGCCCCTGCCTATCTTTTATTAATCTCATCTATAAAATGGTCCTAATCCTTCTGATTTTTTTCACCTAAATATTTCCAGGTTAATAGCAAAATGTTGACTTGGTTTGTATTTTAGAAAAAAGAAAATTGCCTGACCTGTGGTGGCGCAGTGGATAAAGCGTCGACCTGGAAATGCTGAGGTTCCCGGTTCGAAACCCTGGGCTTGCCTGGTCAAGGCACATATGGGAGTTGATGCTTCCTGCTCCTCCCCCCTTCTCTCTCTCTCTCCTCTCTCTCTCTCTATCTCTCTCTCTCCTTTCTAAAAATAATAAATAAAATTTTAAAAAGAAAAGAAAAAAGAAAATGTATCCCTCCATTTTGATCCAGCTCTATTATGGGCTACTTTGGCGGGAGCCAAAAGCCTACAGGTTTTGGAATCAAGCTGACCTTGATTCCTGTCTTTGCCATTTAGAAGCCAGGTGGCTTTCACTGAATTAATTTATTCATATCAGCCTCAATTTCTTCTCCAACAAGAGGGGATTAAGAATCGTATTTTGCAGCAGAGTTGTGATAAATTAGGGGCACTTCTGTGTAGGAAACTACTTCTCCCACAACCTGGCACACAGTAAATGCCTAATAGATACCAGTAGCCTTCTTGATGAAGGGATATTTCACCAACAAAACAGCCACAGGCAAAACTGAAGTATGGCAAACCCTGGACTGTTTTCCTCCCCATCTGTCTTCACAGCCAAGTCCTTTCTCCCCTCTTTTCATCATCAAAATTGGCTCTCGGGAGAGGAAGTGACATCAGTCATTTGCCTCTCATTGGTAATGAGTTTACATCATCCCCTGCTTCACCAGGGTGATTTCACATTCCAAGCCTATTATGTAACTATCAAAAGAATGGCTGGGAGGGAGGGGGAGGGAAGGGGGGAGGGGAAGGCACAAAGACAACCAGATAGAAAGTGGCAGAAGACAATTTGACTTTGGGTAATGGGTATGCAACATAATCAAATGTCAAAGTAACCTGGAGACGTTTTCTCTGAACATATGTACCCTGATTTATCAATGTCACCCCATTAAAATAAAAAAAAAGAGTGTTTTTTTTCTGGTTAAAGGCTCAGTGTGCTGGTTAATAAAGAGGCTATGCAGAGCAGGGTCCCCTTCCTGAGGGTTTTGAAATCCTACCCATGAAAATAGATAATTCCCTCTACCTTGTCTCCAGGTTAGTAGCTTAAAGCAAAGGAGAGCCCTTTTTCATCGTATCTAGTGTACAGAAATCCCAACTAACCCTCTGCAGCTTCTCTCCTCACCCTCCTCCTTGTCTGATCACCTGCCTGGCTGTGTGATTTTATTTTGGATTTCTATTATTGTGTTATTAGTAGTTATAATTCTCCATAAGAGACAAGTAAAGGAAAGGGGAGTATTTGTGCCTTATTTATGACTCTTTAAGCTAAATGTCTGCAGGTTAATTAAATTGAAAACTATTCCCCCTGGGTATACCAGGTCCTTGGTTGTCCAGAAGGTAATAAAACCATGGTGAAACTGAGAGTATTGTTATGTGGTACTTTATTCTCTTTAACAACAGCATCCAAATACAAATTTAGTCAATTATTGGGTGGTTCAGAACAAGTTTTCTGGGAATTTAATTATCAAAACGGTTTGTGTGGGCACAGTGGTCGCTGTGGGGCAAATGAGCTGAGGTGTGCAAGGGCCAGTGGTCTCATGTCCTGACAAACACATCTACCCAGAAAGTGGCTACTGAACAAAAATTCTGCTCTGGTTTTATCAAAGAAAGTGTCCACCACAGCAGCAAACTCTGTTAGAAATGTGTGTGTATTTAAATCATCTCATTTTCTCTGTTTCCCCAACCTCCCTCCATTAATTCATTAGTCTTTGCAAGCATCTAAAATTCCTCCAAACAATAGGACAAATGTTATCAGATCCAGCAACAATGAAATCAATAGACTTTAGAAAGGAGCAAGAAGAAAGGTACGGGGTAATAGCAAGTTCTCTGACTAAAAAGCAATCTAAACCATTTTTAATTTAAATTGGAGTGCCATTATTTCAGGATTCCAAATGCTAAAGTCATATTAATCATGCAAATCCCATGTCTTTATTGAGTTGTGGCAGAAAATTAGTCTTTTTTGTGACCCTGAGTTAACAAGGACACGCTGGGCAAACAGCCAAGGTGCTATAAGCTCAATAATAATAATAATCTATACTTAAAGTTAGCCTGATGGTTAATAGCCATTGTCTCTCCTGATAGGAGGACGGTCACCTCTTCAGACCCTATAGCTGTTTGACTTAGCACTTTCTTTAGTGAATGAGAAATATCATCAAATAAGCTGTCTTTCTTTCATGGGCAGAAAGAAAGCATAAAACACAGGCTATAAAGAAAAGCTATGAAGTAACTAAAAATATAAAGGAGAAGTGGGTGTAGGTGTGGAGAAGAATTTGGGGAAAAAATAAAAAGAGGCTGACCTTGCCAAGGAGGGCAAAAACCTCGCTTTCCTAAAGAGTTATGTTAGTGTTTGATGGAGTTTTTTTTATTGTGAATCCACCTGCTCTTCATATATATATATATATATATATATATATATATATATTAGTGACCTACTTCCTGTAAAAGAGCAAATAGATATTAAATCTGAAAGCATTTTAGTCTGCATACCAGACTTGTTCTCTTGTCTAATAGCTATCATGTATTGAATTCATATTGTATGCAGGGAGTTCACAAGTTCATTATATACATTAGCCTTATCTCATTTTTACCGCAAAACCTGTACTATATGTGTATTTTCCTTATTTCATAGATGAGGAAGCGGAAGCATTCAGGGGATACATGTAATTTGCTCACAGCTAGCAAGAGGCAGAGCTGGAATTCTGACCTGGAATTCCAAGCCTCCCAGTTCTTACTCTGCGTCACCGTGCTTCTTTCAACTTATGAAAGTATTTTGTTGTTGCTATTTGTTTTAATAAAGAGTTCAGACATGGCCTTATAAAATATGCTTTTCTTGAGTTCAATAGGATCAAGGCTCTCAGATAAATACTGAGGTGTCTGATCATTTATTTTCTTCATTTCAGAGCACTCCAAATATTTCAGTTTGATTTTAATGGCACAGCTAGTTAAAACAGGCCTTAGGAAATTAGCATGTGATCAGTTTGCAAGAGAGCCTCTCTCTGAAGTCTTAGAAATGAGCTGCCAGGGAAATGTCAGTGGTGAACTAGAGGACACTTCATGTACCCTCTGCCGGGCCAGTTTGTGCCAGAGGTTCTATGAATATTCTTTGTTTGTTTGTTTGTTTGTTTGTTTTGTGTGGGAACTGTTTAACCTTTATTGATTACTAGATAAGTAGGAACAGCCTTGAACTTCATGTCGGAGGCTGTCAGCAGGGTTCTGAAACCAGCTGTTCTCCAAGTCAGAAACTGTCCTTTTCTGTGCTTAAACTGGAAGGTGGGATTAGTGGCGTTAGCCATTGTCTCGTTTTGCAAAATGGTCAAGGAAGAATTAAATAACACTAGCAAAATACTAATTGTTAGAAAGCTATAAACAAGTTCTTAAAAAATAACTACTTCAAAAACACTAATGTATTCAATTTAGCTTCTAGGGAAAGAAGACACAATACAGTCAATAATTCTAATTCCCCAGTAAAATGGGAAAGTATTATTGACCATGAAGAGCACAGAGGTTAATTTATTTGCAAAAATCACCTCCTGCCACATGCACTGGGTGGAAGTTATGTTAAGCCGCATGAGAAAACAATCACCTCCCTTCCTCTACAACCCCCCTAATTTCTATTTGCTTGGGGTATATGCTGGTAGAGGGGATGGGTCCCTGGAAGCCATGTGGGACAGATGTTCAAGCAGGCTTGAGCATATCAAAGCCTGTATGTTTTTAGTGTGTCCATGAGAGAAGCCATAGGACTCCAGAGGAGTATTAGCAATGTGGATGACAGCCAAGCACATTCTGCAGGCCCAACAGAATTTTTACAGGCCTATTTATTTATTTATTTATTTATTTATTTATTTATTTTTGTAATGATGTGCAAGCCTGGGTAAATTGAATTACTCAGGGCTGATTATAATGTAGGTTAGTAGACAAGCCCAGCAGGTCAACTTGTTCACCACAACAACTATTATCCTTTATCTCTACCCAAAATTATTCTTTGGGGAGTTTACTCCCATCTTGAATCCAATCTATAAACATTATGGCATTTTCTCAAATTATACCCAGTTATTCAAATAAAAAAAACATTAAATTTAAATCATGACTTATTAACATTTGACTTTTATATTAATGAATGGACTCATTAAAAAGCTTTCTGATCGAAAGGACTCTTCTTTTAATTGCATTTTGGAATAATATATAGTGGATAATTGTTCTGTTGTTGATTATCCCGAATCCATCCCTTTGCCTTTTGCTAATGAAATCCCAATTCCCTTTAGAGAAAGTACCCATATTTTACCATGTATAAGACGCACCCTTTTCAAAAAATTTGGGGTCTAAACACTGGGTGCATCTTATACAGTGGTTGTAGATTTTTTTACTTGCATTTCCCACTTTTTTGCGCTTGTTTTTGAACTCATTGTTGAAGACAATGATTCGTCATCAGACACAGATGAGGACGAGCTAATGGATGGGAGTTTTGACAGAGATGAGGAGTTGTATGAATTTTATGATGAATAAAACTTGAATTCAATAACTTTATGTAATACATTTCTTTTCAAATTTTGGGCCCCAAAATTAAGGTGCATCTTTTACATGGGAGCATCTTATACATGGGGAAATACCATATATCTGCCCCAGGGTATATGGTCTGTGTGGGACTGTACATGAAGGCTCTTTACCTTCCCCCAGAGTAGTGATAGAAATTCACTAAAGCTAGGTCAACTGGAGACTCTCTCCTAAATACCTGGAAGGTGGCTTGTACACTGGCAGCAGAGGCAGGTGAGATGGTTGAATATATTCTAAAACTGAGAACTCTAAACCAGCCTGGTCCCTTTTACCCCCCTTCATCCAGTTCCTCGGTTTTCCACTCTCATTCAGTTAACCTCCCTCAGTGGTCTTCTCACCCTTTGTAAATTCCCATTTTGTTAAGTTAGCCAGAATTGATTCCTTTTGCTTGCAACCACATACTTTTAATACACGGTCTCAAGACCCTCAGATGAACTGGAAACAATACCAAGATATACTTGAGCCAAGGATGTGGATGACTTGTTTTAAATAGTTCTGGCTTTGCTCTCATTTCTTCTTTATATTGTTTTAGAAACATCTGGGGGAGAAAAACAAAATTACAGTGGATTCTTTTAATTAGCCACCAAATCTCTTAAAGAAGGAGTCAACATTTAACCTTCTCCAGTATTTGCCTTTTTGCATCCTGTACCCTGGCTAATAGTCTCAGTAACCAAGCCAGTTCTGATATAAAAAGCAAATGAGACATAAAGCAAATGAATCAATAAAATAAGAAGTTAGATTTCCATCTAACATTTTTTCATCAGTGTCTTTTCAAAAAGCAACATTGGGAAATTATGAATGGAATGAATTTTGAATTCTGTCTCAGACCATGCCAAACCCTTAGTGTTAAAGATTCTAAAACCTGTTCCAAATTAAGTATTTCATTAGCTTTAATGTATTTTATAACCTGAGTTGGACTCTAAGATGCATTTTGTAATTTGAGTTCATTCATAATTTAGTCTTTAGGAAATTATTATATGAATAACAGCTAGAGGATATTATCCTCCTTGTTCTGTTATAAGAATAGGTAATAAAGGTAATATTATGAGGTAATAACAGCAAGTTAGAACAGATTTCCTTGGGTACTCAGATAACAAGCTACTCGGGTAACACAGTGGCTGAGACCACAGGAGGGGAAGGTAGTAAAAGGAACTAGTATTTATTGAACACATACTCTTTGCCGAGCTTTATGATAGAAATTTATTATCCCCATTTTTTTAAGAGGATAAAACTGAGGCTTATTAGAGATGCTAAGTATTTTTTGTTTCTTACACATTTATTGAGATTTATCACCTGCCAGGAACTTTGCTAGGCCCCTGGAGATAAATGGCAGATACATTAAATAAACCCAGGTCCATCTGTCTCCAAAGCCTGGGCCATAACTTATAAACTTCCCATGGAAGATCTCCTAGGTCAGGATCACTTCTCCTGACATGAAAATGAGACCAAGACCCAGAATAAAACTCTTTTTTCTAATGTTTTAGCATCAAGACAACAGATTCTTGGGAATTTTTAAAATTAGAATCATTTCTAGGTGTTATAAAGTGATTTTATAATTTTCATAAGATTTTAACTTTCCCAAGATTCTTATAAAATTGAGAACATTATCACTCTCAATTTACATATAAAAGAAAAAGACTTTTAGAGCATAATGAAATTACTTAATGATGGTGCCAGAATTTAAAACATAAAGATAATGACTTGTGCTTGACAGTCTCTACAAGACAGTGAGTTAGCACACATTACTGGCTGTCCCAATCTTTCCGCTGCAACTCAACCTTGGAGATGTGACATGAGAGTTTAAGAAGCTGTGGAAACACAGACTTTAATAATTTACCACTAACTGCAAGTGGCCTTTGGGAAGACCCAAAGTGGTAAGAACAATCTTGGAAGGCAGGTCAGAGATCAAAGAAAGGGAATGCTTGGAGAACAGCTTTCTCTTCTACACTGTCTAGCTGACAGGGGTCCCCAAACTATGGCCCGCGGGCCGCATGTGGCCCCCTGAGGCCATTTATCCAGCCCCCACCGCACTTCTGGGAGGGGCAACCGCATCCTGTGCTCCTATAGTACTGTATGTGGCGGCCCTCCAACAGTCGGAGGGACAGTGAACTGGCTCCCTATGTAAAAAGTTTGGGGACCCCTGGTAGCATATTCTTGCTCACCCATGGCTGCCTCAAGGCAGGCCCATGCCAGCCAAAGGTGGTAGACTACTGGGAAAGTGAGCAAAACCACAGAGTTGAAGAGAACAGTTAGAGTTCAGGATATCAAGAACTTAATGGGTAGGTTGAATAGAAGAGTGAATGAACATTGCTGAAGAAAAAATATCAAACAAGGACTTTATGTAGGGATTACTAATGATAATCTATTAATGGAAAAATATTGGTGGATTTGACCCCATCTAAATTAAAGACTTCCATTTTTCCACAGACAAATAACAAAATAGTATGGAAAAGATACTTGCAAAAGTGATGTGTCATTGGTATCTAAAATATACAAAAAACTTTGTAAATGAGCAGGAGAAAGAGAGGAAATCCAAAAGAAGAAAAAGAAAAGGGCAATGGGCATGAACAGGCAATTGACAGATAGGGAGATGGAAATAGCTACAAAGTATATGAAAGATATACATACTCATTAGTAATTAGAGAAATGCAAAATTTTAAAAATGAGATACTGTTTTACACCCACCAGATTGGCAAAAATTAGAAATTGCTGGCAAGGATGAAGGGAGATTTTACTCTCACTGGTGGTGAAATTATAAATTGATACAAACATTCTGTATAGCAGTCTGGAAGTGAAGTCAAGTAGGTGTATGCCCTCACAACTCAGAAATTCTACTCCTGACAATATACGCTAGAGAATCTCTTGCTCAGAGATCCACAAGGAAACATGGTGATACAGGTGGGTTGCAGCATTATTCGTGGTATCAAGAAGTTGAAAGCAATCAAGTATTTACTAGAGAATCTAGGTATCCACTAGATATCCCCCAGGGAAATGAATAAGTAAAGCATGCAAGAATCAGAGATGATATGTGCATGTATTATAATAATATGCGGGACGAAGAAGCAATGAACTGAATTTATATAGAGAAAAATGTATAGATATAAAAATACACCATGTTAGATACAAAGCAAGAAAGAGAAAAAAATTAATAGCACATTCTCATCTACATAACTCTAAAAAACATACATACATGACATAATACCATCTTCTAAATAAACACTAATAAACTAAATAAGTACAAGAAAGGTGGATTAGATTAATCTATGTAAAACACTCTTGAGAAGTTGCTGATGGGAATGCCAATGAAGATTGGGGGTGAGAACCAAAGCAGAAACAACACAAAATTAAAGTGAAATAAAATAGGAGCTTTGTTAGTTTGATAGTGTTTCATGAATTGTCTCAATTCTGCATACTTAAGATAATAAATAGCCATAGGAGTCCCTCTAACAATTTTCTCTACTCTAAAAAGTGCCACGGTCAGAAGGTATATATTCAAGTTCTTGCAGAAGTTCAGCAGCAGAAAGCAAATGAGAGCTGAAGAAAATAATGCCACTTATAGATTCTCAGCTAATCATTCACTTTTATGCAGCAGTGAGATAGTGCTGATCTGGATGGAAAGTTATTCTATTCTATTGGTTTGGAAACAAGTCTGCAGCAGATGAACGATTGAACAATGGCATTTGGTAACTTAACTCTTATCTTTGTTCGCAAAAAATGACCATCATTTGAGGACTCAATACTCTATCAAATAACTGTTTCTCACCAGGTAGCTGATTGCCAGGAAATCATTCCTACACAGTCAGGCAGCTCCAAATATCTCTTAGTCTTCTTTTTAAAACAAATAGAGACACCGAGAAGGGCATGAACCTTAAGCAAGTAGAAAGTTCAGACTGAACATCAAAGGTGGCACCTCAAATAATTTTAATTAGTTGTCTTTCTACTCATCATAGGAAACAATTAGTGTAATAAGATGGCATTGCCCTCTTTACTTATCTGTAAATGTGCTGCTTATTAATAAAGATAAAGGAGAGCCATGCTGCAAAACAGGGCTGTGATGTGGTTCTCTTCCAGGCAGATCTTCAACATGAGTAAGAGTCTCTTCAGCTCCTGCCCACACTCTAAAGGAGAGTGAGATGAGTCCCTCTTACATCTGGCTCCATTCTATTCTGGGCTGCTTAATGTACCAGTGCCAGCTCTTTGCCACTAGACGTACATTTAGCATATTGGAAGGAAAACCAAAGGCAAGTATTTTACACAGGAGCTAATCTGATAATTACATGGGTTTCCAAATGCCAGACAGTAAGGGACAGTGAAAACAATGTAATTATATAACTTGAACGAGGAGAGAAGACTGGAGACTGCAGACAGTTTATCAAAGAAGAAAATCGAAAGAAGAATTTGATGCAGAAGCACATTCACTCTAAGAAGATGGATGGTAGTTAATAATCCCAAACCTCCCCCTTGACCCAGTGTTCATTTTTCAGCGAGAACTCAAATTGTGATTCTAACTGAAAACAGAACAGTAGGAAGATGGGGAAGAGTTAAAATTTAACAACATTCCAGGCCAATTCTTCCAATTCCTGAGGCTTGGGAATGGAGATCAGCCATGAGAAATTTGGGATCCCTAAGAATGGCATCCTATAAATACCCATTATTTCCAGTGAACGTTTCTGTTATTGTAACATTTCCATTTGCCAAAGTCTTCCAGCCATTTCTGGAGCTGCCCAAATAATGCCTCCAAGGAGCTGGTCATCATTGCCCTCAGGTCCCAGGTGTCCAGTCTGGGAGTTTAAGTGAGCACACATTTCATTCTGAGGCATCAGGCGCCAATATGAGATCACCTCTCCAAGTTTCTGACTCTTTGTACAACAAGTAAATCTTTCCAGGTTAAAACATATTATAAGATACATGCTATTAATACAGAGGGAGAAACTCTCCTGAGCGGTGGAGCCTCTCAGGGTGTAACATCTACCTTTAGAGGTACCCAGCCGTGTTCTGTAAGGCTCCCTTGATAACATGGGGTGTACATCATGTTTATTCAGCAGCAAGGACAAGAGCCTTGTCCAAAGAGCCAGCATTGAGGAGGCACCAGACCTTCCAGGACACTGGCAAGATTGAGACATGTCATAAGCAAACACATTGGCTCTTCAAAGGTACCCTGTGTCACTTGAGCTGAGCAAACTGGTTGCTCTTCTGAGAAGGCAGCTTGGTGTGGACAGAAAGAAAGCAGACCTTGGGATTAGGATTGGGTTCTTGTTCTCCACTACTTTCTAGCTGAGTGAGCTTGAGCCTCATTTTCCTCGTCTTCAAAAGAGAGGAGGGGTAACGATTGAATAAGGTTGTTGTATGTGCCCCGTCCCAAACTTGTAACCCCCAGAATCTCAAGATGTGACTAAATGCAAAGAGATAGATGTAGTCAAATTAAGATGACAGCATTAGGATGGGTTCCAATTCAATATAAATGGTGTCTTTATAAAAGGGAGAAATTTGGACACATACACACAGAAAACACCTTATGAAGATAGGGAACTGGAATGAAGAAGCTGCAAGCCACAGAAAGCCAAAGGTTGCTGACAGGTCGCCAGGAGCTAGAAAGAAGCAAGGAAGTATCCTTCCCACAGGTGTCAGAGGGAGCACTGGCCTGCCGTCCTCCTGATTTCAGACTTCCAGCCTCTACAACTGTGAAACAACAAATTTCTGTAAGCCACCCAGTGTGCAGTATTGTGTTACAAAATCCCTGGGAAATGAATTCATTGTAAATATTAAAAGCAATTATTTACATAAAGCACATAGTAAACCCTCAATAAATTCAACTTCTCATTTTCAAAGAAAAGCAATTATATGATACATGGGAATGCAGATAAAACTGCTCACTTTCTCTCTTGAACTCCAGGATGGTATGACTACATAGCAGGTGGATCTTTGAGTCTACTAGAGTAACCTTAAAATCTATAGATCACTCCCAGAAATAATCTGGTTTCCTGAGGGATCTCTGAGATACAAGGGACTGAGGACTGAGCCAAAATCCTCAGGTCTGAACTGAAACAGAGGAAACTCTTAACTGGAATATAAACTGCCATTTATTGGGAAGAGCTAGGATGCTTTCCCAAGGGATAGATGACTATAGTGTCAGGCCTAGCCTAATTCCTACACTGTGGGTCCCACCTACCCCATTGCAGGGGCCTCTCCATACTCCCCTGCAGGCTCAGCCCTAGTTAAAGTCCCAGATCATAACACTCTTTAAAAAGCAAATGACTTGTTTTTTTTTGTTTGTTTTTTTTTTTTTTTTTTGCTGTAATGGTTGAGTGTGGATGCTGGAGCAGGGATATCTGGGTCCCAATCCTGCTATTTGTGTGTTCTTGAGCAAGTTACTCTCTAAACCTCAGTTTCTTCCTCTGAAAAACGGGCATGATATTAATAGTATCCAACCCATGGGCTTACTGTAAGTATTAGCTAACACAGCTAAAGCATAGAGAACCGGACTGATACCGGTTCCGCGGTTAGTACTGTGTAAGCGTGTGCCAGTATTGCTGCTATGCTGTCATTAAGACCTAGTTCCTGCCTGCTCGTCACTACTAGCAGCTAGTTCCTAACTTCAGGCCTGAAATCCTTGTCTTGAGAGTTTGCCTTGTATTTAGTTTCTCTAAAATTAGGACCCAGATGAGACTCTTTCTACAATCTCAACTCACTATCCTGGTAGAGAACCCAGTTCTGTGGCCCTGCTGTGTCCCCAAAGACATCCATGATCTTGCCTACCTACCAGGATGTCCGAGTGCTTTGAATTCTCTACTTCTGGGCTTCACCTTCTCATGGTGTCATCCGATGATCCTCTGTGTTAACCCCCAGCAGTAAATGGAGTCAGTCATGTTTACAGTGAGACTGGATATTTCTATGCCCCACAGAAATGGAGTTTACACATTTTGACTACAAAGCTACCAAAACATTAAAGATAAGTGGAGACTCCATGGGCATTTTATTTATTTATGACAAACCCATCATTCACAAGGCATGATATTTGATTGTATCAAATTATAAAATTAAGCCGGATAGGAAAGTCAACTATTATATGGTGTTGTAAGTTTCTTTTATTTGGTAAGTCATTCTCTCTAACTGCCTCAATGGGTGGTATTTAGAAAAAAACATCAACAACAATAACAGACAAAAATCAAAAGCTAGATCTTTTTCTGCTCTTCATTTCCTCGAGATGACTCTACCTGTAAGGCATTAATTAAGTTCCACAAATTGAGATACAAGGAACATGTACAGAGTGAGGCTTGTTAAACTGATTTTGGCAAGTACTAATTATATTTCAAACTCTGTGCTAATTGCTTCACATAAATAATATAATTGAATCCTCATAATAAACTTGTAAATCTGGTACTACTTCTATGTGTGCTTTGTGGTGTTTTTATGGATAGGGAAACTGAGACACCAAGGAGGTAAAACAACTTGACCAAAATTCCAAACCTATCTTAGTTGGAATGTGAGCTTGAGTCCAAGTTCAGACCCTGTATACTAAGTTCAAGAAATAAAACTCTGCTCCATTCTTTCTTCCTTTTCCAGTTGATTTCAGTGTCCAACTAGGTCTGCACCTTCCAAATGTATTCAGTGACATTTACTTGTGAGATCCACAGCCAGCAAACACTGCACTCATTGTCCCCAGCATAATGCAAAGTCACCGTGGCCCTGCACAGCAGAAGCAGCGAGTTCCTTTTCAGTTTCATTAACTGACCTTGGCAGGGGCTGGGCAGGAAATCATTGGAACTCCGGTTTTCCCAGCCGGCTGCCAGCCTGGCCCATGGACAGAAGTGGAATATGACTGAGACCTGTCTCAGGTGATGGTTCACCTCTGGATGAGGTAGGTCCTGAAAGGAGGTCTTGGAAACTTTCCAGTATGCTGATGAAAATGCGAGTGGAGGAGGGACCTCGGGGAAAATTTTTAAGAATGCAGGCAAGGAATTATTAGTAGCCAAAGCTTCCCCCCAAAATCAAGGACAGTGGCTTTAAGAAGTTGAGTCTCTACCCCACTCTTGTTTCCTCCTAATCAGTCTACCCCTAAATTATCTTCAGGGAATTGGAGTGGCTGTTTTCTTCCTGGCTATAACGGGAATTCCAAATACAGGCCAATTAGAAGACACCGGAACTGCCAGTAAAATGTTTCACTGACTTTATTGGTTTCATAAAACAAGTGAAAGAAATCAGACACAATCCAGAGCCTTGCCAAGATGTGTGTCTCTTTATGAAATAGATTGAAGGGTGGTGGGGGCTTCTAATCTCTCCTACATCCTCCAAGGCACTGCTTTTAGCTACTGAATGGCCGCTCACCACACACAGCTGTGCTGTAGCCCTTACTTCCCTGAATATTGAGCTGTAGTAGTTGATCTGTGTCCCTGGAGGGTTCATGTTGGATTTTCTCAGCCTCACTTTCTTCCTTTGTCTGTTTCAGATGCTACCTCTTTTATACCTATCTCAGGCATAGGTATAATTTAAGATCTAAGAGAGTGGCTATTGGGCAAATGAGTTTGTAAAATCTGTATTTTTTTAGTTTGCTCACTTTTAGTGTTAAAAAATGGCGCTGGGCAGTGCGAGGTATGTGATTAGTGAAACTGCTAATTACCTTCCTGCTTGGGAAGGGCCATTGTTATGCTAGATTGCTGGAAGAGAGGTTTTCGCACCAGAAAAGTTTTAAGAGGAGAGAAGGAGAAGGAGAAAGAGAGAGAAGCCAAGATGGCAGGGAAAGAGAGAGAAGGCAGAGTGCTGAAGAAGAAGGAGATGAGGAACAGAGGTGAGGGGCTTTTGTGAGCTCCGCTGAGACTGGTGGGGCCTTTGATTCTAAGAAAAACCAGAGAGGGTTCTCCTGGTTGTGGAACTGGAGAATATGTCAGTGGCTTTGGGAGCCCTGTGTGTTTGCTCGTCAGCCAGTGCAAGTTTTGGATAAAGGAATGACCCACCATTTTTTGGTTCCACTTTTTCTTTATCGTCTGTCCGACTCTAATGGGAACCTGCACCTGATGGCCACGACGTCGGTGACTACTGGCCATACAGTGGCCTACCACTTAGAAATGCAAGGGATTGTCTTCATCCTTTTTCCCCTCCCCACAATCCACTTCTGGGTAGGTCTCCTCTCAGCATTTCAAGCCTAGGCATAAATTATCCTTGATCCTATGGACTCTCTATTACCAGTGCTGCATGTGTTATTTGCGAACGCATGTGTCCAGCATGTCTGTTACCTTGTCATTCTTTCTTTGTTTCCCAAGGCTTCCCTGAGAATAGCGAATGGAATGGAACATCCTTGCCCAGACCCTCCCCCTCACCAGCACAAGGATGGATCACCTACTACCACCCCCCTCATCCATCTCCCCTCCCCCCACCCCCATCAGTGCAGAGAAGAAACGAAAGCCCAGGAAGAGTGATTCGATTATTTGCCTGACCTTTGCAAGTGCCGGAAAGTGTGTAGATCCATGTGCTTTCCTCCAGCGCCCCTTTGGGGCTTTTCTGAATGTGTCCCCAAAGGAGCACTTCTGCTGCTCCTTGGAATCAGCCTTCAAGAGCTGGATTTGCTTCAAAACCAAGCGGGTGCACCCTCCCCCCGCCACCCCAAACCTGCCTTTATCCCACATAGTGTTCATTACAAACAATTACTGACAGTAATTAGCTGCTCAGAATAACAAGGACGTTATCTGCGCTCAGCTTTATTGCAAGGGCGCATGAAACCTTATTGTGCTTACACAATAAAGTACATTTGAAAATCCCCTTTAGAATCCTGGAAAACATGACCCTGGCCACTTCCTTGTATGTAGAACCAATTTCTCTCTTTGTTAGGTTGGATTTTCCTTCAGGGTAGAGCACAAAAGCTTGAAGAGAAACCTTGCATTTAAAAAACCATTGCTTTGTCCATAATTTTTGACAATCCTATCGCTTGATTAGAATTTGTTCTGACCATACACCCGATCTTTAGGATGCATTTCTTGGGTTATAAGGCTTCACATGGCCATCAAGTCGTTAATATTGAGGCAAAAGCCAACAATCAAAAGTGAAAGTAGAAATGGAAGGGTTGAGAAGTTAAGACTCTATTTAAACCACTGGAGAGGTTGAAAAGCCAACTTACCAAAATAGCAGTATCAAAAAAAAAAAAAAAAGAATCTGAAAAACAAATTCACCACCAAACAGTTTCTACTGCTCCATTTATTTCAACTAGTGTGGTATTAATAGAACGCCTAACAGCAGGGAGTTGGAAAATAAATGTATTCTCACTCACAGGGGAATGACTAAATGACTCACAAATGCAAAAATAAATAAATGGCTCCCTATGAAAATCTGAAACTATATTACCCTGACTGAAACAACTAAGCTTTTTAACTGTAACCTAACATGTTAAATTCAATCAGTTTCATTTGAGGCCATAGATAGATCGAGCGATCAATCTCCATTATCCTGGGCTTTTTTTCATCTTCACGGTGCTATTTTTCTTCCTTCAAGACATTTCAGTTCATTTCCTTGAGTCTTCTTCAGTCTAATGGCTGATTTTCAGGGGGGAAAAAATCCCCCCTTCCTCTAGAGGAAACGGGAAAAATAGAGCAATGAAAAAAATTTTTCAGAAGGGCATGTCTTCTGAAGTAGTAGAGAGAAGGAAGGAGGACATAGTCTGAGAAAAAGATAACAGGTAGATAAATAATGTGTGTTATAGCTTGTTTTTGAATGCTATGTTAAATGTTAACAGGTGCTGCCTCCTGACACTATAAAAAGATCAACTTTTTGTCTCCTTTGTAATTTGTGAACAGGTAGGCCCTGAGGACTTAAATGAGGTCATGCCAATTAACTCACCCGATTCCAGCAATCAGAGTGATAATGACATCCTTAGCAACCACCCTATCACTATGGCACCAGCTTGCTGCTATAAAAACCCTTTTCACTGACACTTGTTCCAGCTTAGGTGGCCAAAGCTGCGTTCCTGAAATCCACAGGTGAGAATTTTCGTTCACCACCCTTCCTCCATCTCACCCCAGGGCATGAAATCTTTTATCTCTCAAAAAAAAGAAGCATTAAGAACAAAATTTTTACCAGCTTCAAAAGGTGAGGATTGGGGCTTTTCCCAAACACAATACAAATCATCAAATGGCTCCTTGGAATCATCTCCTAATGAACTTTATCTTTCAACTTTATCCACCCAATTAAACTGTACAGACTAAAAACTACTATTGCCTTTACCAATAAAATGTTATCAGTTACTTCACAGGATGACAATTGATACCCTAAACACCGCTAAACCAGAACCATGAGCAATAATATCTCAGGGTTTCTTTCCCAGAGTACTTTAAATTTTTTTAGTTCTCTGGAGATAAACTGAATGCATGTAACAAACAGAAGGAGAGAGATCAGAAATAGTCACAAAATATATATATCAGGTGGGCAAATTTATCTCACCAACTTTCTCCAGCTATATAAGCATTTTAGTTTGAGCCACATTCATTATACTGAGTCTCCCTTATACGCCCCTTGTTATTATATTGGGCACTTTGGAAAATCCATAAAAATGGAAGACACTTGAGTGTTTCTTTGTTTTAAGGAATTTAAAATCTCTTTGGGACAAGAGAGAGGCCGCTGAACAACAGCAACAACAAAAATCCATTTGAGAAGAGAACATCTTTACCATGTAAGATCTTCATGACCTTAATTCTTCCTTAAAAGATCTCTGACAGTATAAATAATAGATAAATAATAAAATAAAAGGAGAGGAGGAAGGAGGGAGGGAGGGAAGAAAGAAGAAGGTGGGGCAAAGGAAAGGAAGAAAGAAAGAGGGAGCAATCAGTCTGCGAAGCAATCAGAAATGGAAGAACAACTAAACGTACCAGGAGAATAAAGAGAAGGAGGTTGAATAGAGCTCGTGGCTTTTGCATTTGTTGATCTATGGACTGCTCTTTATTCAAATCTTCACATGACTCATTCATTTTCATTTTTATATAAAAATGTCTTACTTCATACACCCACACTGGAACCAGAGATTCCTCCTATCCTAAAATAGTGCTAGCACAGGGTAGGTTCTCAACAAATCTGCTGAATGAAAGAATGAATAAATGAATGAACAAGAAGAGTTAGTTGCAGGGGATGAAAGTTGCACATTGGAGAAGACAGTGTCTGATAAGAGCAGCCGGCTCTTATAAATCTGTGTTCTCAAACAGATTCCTTAAGCATCGATGACAGTGTCAGATAGACCTGTGACTTCAGAGATGATTTGCAGAGCTGACATTATCTGTAATGTCAGCAGTTATCATATATTTCTCATTGGAGGATATCAATTCTCCGTTTTCCTAATTGATTCCAGTAACAGAGATACCCTGAGTGCTGTATACAGTTCACTGATTGCTGGGCAAACATTATTGAAGTGTCAATATTTGCTCTTTTTCTAGAGCATCATTTTCAAAGAGACTGCAATTCATTTGGGGACACTTCTCTTATATTTAATGCACAGGGAGGTCCAATACAAACTAAATCTTCATTTTATTATTCTTTAACCCCTGTTCTGGTCACAGACATGGCTTTACTTACCAGCCACCATGGATGTCCTCAGGCAGCTCCAGAAATGTTCTTAATGAATGCTCCTCATGGTGGGATTCAAATAATTTAACTACCAGCTCTCTGCCCTAATGACTATATTAATTATAAAAAAAGATATACCAAAAGGTATTTTATTTTTTCATGCACTTAATACTTAAAATAAGAACAATAAAAGAGGTATACAAAACTAGATTATAAGAGCTTTAAAATATTAATAAGAAATATTAAACAAAACCTGACAAAAAACAATAAAACTGTCATTTGAGATATTTCCATATTGCTTCTTTTTTAAATTTATTTATTTAATGCAGTGACATTGATAAATCAGGGTACATATGTTGAAAGAAAACATCTCTAGATTATTTTGACATTTGATTGTGCTGTGTACCCCTCCCCGAAAGTTAAATTGTCTTCTGTCACCTTCTATCTGGTTTTCTTGTGTCCCTCCCCTCCCCCAACCCCTCTCTCCTTCTTCGCCCCCTCCCCCCTCCCCCCACCCCCCACCCCTGTTGCCATCACATTCTTGTTCATGTCTCTGAGTCTCACTTTTATGTCCCTTCTATGTATGGATTCATATAGTTCTTAGTTTTTTTCTGATTTACTTATTTCACTCCGTATAATGTTATCAAGGTCCATCCATGTTATTGTAAATGATCCGATGTCATCATTTCTTATGGCTGAGTAGTATTCCATAGTATATATGTACCAAGCTATTGTGAACAATGCTGCCACAAACATGGGGGTGCATTTCTCCTTTTGGAGCTGTTCTATGTTGTCCTTGGGGTATATTCCTAAAAGTGGGATAGCTGTCAAAAGGCAGTTCGATTTTCAATTTTTTGAGAAATCTCCATACTGTTTTTCCACAGTGGCTGCACCAGTCTGCATTCCCACCAGCAGTGCAGGAGGGTTCCCTTTTCTCCACATCCTCGCCAGCACTTATTCTGTGTTGTTTTGTTGATGAGCGCCATTCTGGCTGGTGTGAGGTGATATCTCATTGTGGTTTTAATTTGCATTTCTCTAATGATTAGTGATGTTGAGCATTTTTTCATATGCCTATTGGCCATCTGTATGTCCTCTTTGGAGAAGTATCTATTCATCTCTTTTGCCCATTTTTGGATTGGATTGTTTGTCTTCCTGGTGTTGAGATTTACAAGTTCTTTATAAATTTTGGTTATTAACCCCTTATCAGACGTATAGTCAAATATGTTCTCCCATTGTGTAGTTTGTCTTTTTATTCTGTTCTTGTGTCTTTAGTTGTTTTTAGTTTGATATAGTCCCATTTGTTTATCCTGTCCTTTATTTCACTTCCCTGTGGAGATAAATCAGCAAATATATTGCTCCGAGAGATGTTGGATAGCTTACTGCCTATGTTTTCTTCTAAGATGCTTATGGTTTCACGGCCTACATTTAAGTCTTTTATCCATTTTGAGTTTATTTTTGTGAGTGGTGTAAGTTGGTGATCTAGTTTCATTTTTTGCAGGTTGCTGTCCAATTTTCCCAACACCATTTGTTAAAGAGGCTGTCTTTACTCCATTGTATTTCCTTACCTCCTTTGTCAAATATCAGTTGTCCATAGAACTGTGGGTTTATTTCTGGGTTCTCTGTTCTGTTCCATTGATCTATATGCCTGTTCTTATGCCAGTACCAGGCTGTTTTGAGTACAATGGCCTTGTAGTATAACTTGATATCAGGAAGTGTGATACCTCCCACTTTATTCTTCTTTTTTAAGATTGCTGAGGCTATTCGTGTTCTCTTTTGGTTCCATATAAATTTTTGGAATATGTGGTCTATATCTTTGAAGTATGTCATTGGTATTTTAATTGGTATTGCATTGAATTTATAGATTGCTTTGGGTAAAATAGACATTTTAATGATGTTTATTCTTCCTAACCATGAGCATGGTATATGCTTCCACTTCTTTGTATCTTCCTTGATTTCTTTTATCAATGCTTTGTAATTTTCCGAGTACAAGTCCTTAGTCTCCTTGGTTAAGTTTACTCCTAGGTACTTTATTTTTTTGGTTGTAATTGTGAAGGGGATTGTTTCCTTAATTAATCTTTCTGACTGTTCATTGTTGGTGTATAAAAATGCCTCTGATTTCTGAGTATTGATTTTATATCCTGCCACTTTGCTGAATTCATTCATCAGGTCCAGTAGCTTTTTGACTGAGACTTTAGGGTTTTCTATATACAATATCATATCATCTGCAAATAATGATAGTTTTACTTCTTTTCCAACTTGAATGCCTTTTATTTCTTCTTCTTGTCTGATTGCTGTGGCTAGGACTTCCAGGACTATGTTAAATAAGAGTGGTGAAAGGGGGCACCCCTGCCTTGTTCCTGATCTTAAGGGTATTGCTTTTAATTTTTGCCCATTGAGTATGATGTTGGCTGTGGGTTTCTCATAGATGGCCTTTATCATGTTGAGGTATGTTCCCTGTACTCCCACTTTGCTGAGAGTTTTGATCATGAATGGGTGCTGGATTTTATCAAATGCTTTTTCTGCATCTATTGAAATTATCATATGGTTTTTCTCCTTTTTGTTTATGTAATGAATCACATTGATTTACGAATATTGTACCATCCTTGCCTCCCCAGAATAAATCCCACTTGATCATGGTGTATGATTTTTTCCATATATTGTTGGATCCGGTTTGCTAATATTTTGTTGAGGATTTTAGCATCTATATTCATCAGAGATATTGGCCTATAATTTTTTTTCTTTGTGTTGTCTTTGCCTGGTTTTGGAATTAGAATTATGCTCGCCTCATAAAAGGAGCTTGGAAGTCTTCCTTCCTCTTGAATTTTTTGAAATAGTTTGAGAAGGATAGGAGTTAGTTCTTCTTTGAATATTTGGTAGAATTCCATTGTGAAGCCATCGGGCCCCGGACTTTTCTTTGTTGGGAGTTTTTTGATAACTGTTTCGATCTCATTTGTTGTAATTGGTCTGTTTAAGTTTTCTGATTCTTCAAGATTGAGTTTTGAAAGATTGTACGTTTCAAGGAATTTGTCCATTTCATCTGGGTTGTCTAGTTTTTTGGCATACAGTTCTTCATAGTATTTTCTTACAATATTTTGTATTTCTGTTGTGTCAGTTGTTATTTCTCCTCTCTCATTTCTAATTTTATTTATTTGAGTCCTCTCTCTCTTTTTCTTGGTGAGTCTAGTTAAAGGTTTATCAATCTTGTTTACCTTTTCAAAGAACCAGCTCCTAGTTTCATTGATCCTCTGTATTGTTTCTTTAGCCTCTATGTCATTTATTTCTGCTCTGACCTTTATTATTTCCTTCCTTCTACTACATTTGGGCTTTACTTGCTGTTCTTTTTCTAATTCTTTTACATGCAGGGTTAAGTTGTTTATTTGAGCTTTTTCTAGCTTCTGAAAGTGTGCCTGTAGTGCTATGAACTTCCCTCTCAGTACTGCTTTTGCTGTGTCTGTGTCCCATAAATTTTGAGTTGTTGTATGCTCATTGTCATTCGTTTCTAGGAATTTTTTTATTTCTTCTTTGATCTCATTCTTAATCCATTCATTATTTAACAACCTGCTATTTAGTTTCCATGTGTTTGAGAATTTTTGAGCTTTTCTGTTGTGGTTCATTTCTAGTTTCATGCCGTTGTGATTGGAGAAAGTGCTTGATATGATTTCAGTCTTCTTAAATTTATTGAGAGCACTTTTGTGCCCTAACATGTTGTCTATCCTAGAGAATGTACCATGAGCACTTGAAAAGAATGTATATTCTGCTGCTTTAGGGTGAAAGATTCTGAAGATATCTATTAAATCGAGTTGATCTAGTGTTTCCAATAAGTCTGCTGTTTCTTTGTTAATTTTCTTTCTTGAGGATCTATCTAGTGATGTTAGTGGGGTATTGAAATCCCATACTATTATAGTATTGCTGTTGATCTCGCCCTTTAAATCCATCAAAGTCTGCTTTATATATTTGGGTGCTCCTATATTAGGTGCATAGATATTTATAATAGTTATATCTTCCTGTTGGATTACTCCCTTTATCATTATGTAGTGGCCTTCTTTATCTCTTACTATATCCTTTGTTTTAAAGTCCAATTTGTCTGATATAAGTATTGCTACCCCAGCTTTTTTTTCATTTCCATTTGCATGAAATGTTTTTTTCCATCCTTTTACCTTCAATCTATGTGTATCTTTTGTTCTAAGGTGTGTCTCTTGTAGACAGTATATGTATGGGTCCTGTTTTCTTATCCACGCAGCTACCCTATGTCTTTTGATGGGATCATTTAATCCATTTACGTTTAAGGTTATTGATATGAAGTTGTTTATTGCCATTTTCTTCTTTAAAGGTGTATTCCTTTTTTGCTATATTCTTTTCCCACTTTGATCTGTTTACAACAGGCCTCTTAACATTTCCTGCAGCATTGGTTTGGTTGTAATGAATTCCTTGAGTTGTTTTTTGTTTGGGAAGCTTTTTATTTCTCCTTTGATTTTAAACGATAGCCTTGCTGGATAAAGTAATCTGGTTGTAGGTTCTTGTTCTGCATTACTTTGAATATTTCTTGCCATTTTCTTCTGGCCTCAAGTGTTTCTGTTGAGAAGTTGGTTGTCATCCTTATGGGGGCTCCTTTGTAGGTGATAACTTTTTTTTCTCTTGCAGCTTTTAATATTTTCTCTTTATCGCTTAGCTTTGGTATTTTAATTATGATGTGTCTCGGTGTAGGTTTCTTTGGGTTTCTCTTTAATGGAGTCCTCTGTGCTTCTTGGACTTGTGAGAGTTTCTCTTGCATTAATTTAGGGAAGTTTTCAGCTATGATATGATTGAACAAAGTCTCTATCCCTTGTTCTTTTTCTTCTTCTTCAGGAACCCCTATGATGCGGATGTTATTTCTCTTTGTGTTGTCACAGAGCTTTCTAAGGGTTTCCTCTGACTTTTTGAGTCTCTTTTCTCTTTTCTTCTCTACTTTCATGCCTTCATTCCAGTTGTCCTCCAACTCACTGATTCAATCCTCAGCTCTATCTATCCTGTTTTTAATTTCTTCCATTGTGGTCTTTGTTTCTTTTTTTATTTATTTTTAATTTTTTAAATTTATTTATTCATTTTTAGAGAGGAGAGAAAGAGGGAGAGAGAAACAGAGAGAAAGAAGGGGGAGGAGCTAGGAGCATCAACTCCCATATGTGCCTTGATCAGGCAAGTCCAGGGTTTCGAACCGGTGACCTCAGCATTTCCAGGTCGACGCTTTATTCACTGCACCACCACAGGTCAGGCTTGTGGTCTTCTGATATTGTATTTGTCATCTCCGACTGATTCTTTTTTATACTTGCTATTTCTTTATTTAGGTGTTCATAATGACCATCCATTGTTGTTCTAAGATCCCTAAGCATCCTTACAATCATTATTTTGAACTCCGCATCTGGAAGTTTGATTATTTCCATATCACTCAGTTCATCTTTTGAAGGTGTCTCTTGTGGTTTCATTTGGATTGCACTTCTTTGTCTTCTCATTGTCTGTTTTGGGGGTTTTTATTTGTAGAGTTGGTTGAGTCTAGGCTTGGTGTTGTCTACCTCCAGTTTTCAGTTATTTCTAGGTCTTCTTGGGTTGGTATCAGCTGTTATCTGTAATCCACTTTCAGATTTGGGCAGCTTTGAAGTCTTGATTTGTTTGTTTTCTTAACAGGTGATAGTCTTTTTACTGATCTCAGCAGGGGGCTTCCTTGAAACTGTATCCAGGAATGCAGTGGGTGTAACCTGAGACTCTGAAGGCCTCTTTAGCCAATTAATATCTCTGGGGGCAAGGTGTTTTCTCAGCTTCAGTAGGGGGAGGTGTATCTCAGATCTCCATGGAGACCTGAGTTACTGCCCCTCCTCCCCACTTTTTGTTTTCAGCTGTGTCTTGTTGTGCTGATTGGAGCTGGAGAGATGTCTGGAGATCTCTGATCTGGAAGCAATTCAGCTCTGTTTTGTGAAAGGTTCAGTCCCTCCCCCAGCTATGGCCACCTCCAGCACGGATGAGTCAGCTTTTTTAGTTCGTCTCCTGCATTCCTAGCCCCTCACAGTCTGTCCCTCTCCCTGTCCTTTCCACTTGGGAGATAAGCTGGTCTTTTCAACACACCTCGCTCTCTGGTCGCCAGGTAAGTGCCTGTGAGCAGTAGTTTCTGCCCTTTTCCCTTGTGTGAGATCCCCTCTGGGCTCTCAGCCTCACCCCCCCCCCTCGTTCCTGTAAGCAGGGGAGATTCAGGCACTCCCTACCAGGTTTTTTGTGGCTTCTTCTTTACTCCTTGGTTTTTGAGAGCTGTTCTTGTAGTTCAGAGTTGGTTTTTCATGCTGATTTTTCCTGAATTGATTTGTATTCCAGTTTGGTGGTGAGAGCTGGGCGTCTGTGTGTCTGCCTACTCCGCTGCTATCTTTTCTCCCTCCATATTGCTTCTTGATTGACCTCCTCACTTGTAACTTTTTTCACCTAAGGATGGAATGAACATTACTACGGGCGCTTAGAATACACTGTTGCGCAGATGAATGTTAAAAAAGAGTAAGGAATGTAAATTTGTGATTTCCACATTGGGCAGGTGCCCACCTTAGAGAGAACTCTGATTACAAGTGCCATTTTAACAACCACTTCACTGAACTCAACAAAATATTAGGTATTGGTTCTACCAAACTGGTGCAAACCCACTGAATCCCACCACTGGATGCTCCTACTGGAGACTGCTACGCCGTGCTATTACCACCTCTCAGATGAGCCCTGCAGTTTAGAAGCAGAGAATCTAGATTGGATTGGAGCACTGATGGTCAAGGTTCTTTATTCTTCTCATCTGGACTACAGTAGGTATAGCCGCTGACTTTCCTCTCTGACCTCATGGTCCTCAGCCTCTTGAGTTAACTTGAACCACGCTTTAGCTAAAAGTTCAGACTTGGAGCAACATAGAATTGTTCTCTATCATGTGATTGCATTATTGCAAGGCTAAACACACACAACATATTTTGGAACATTTCTCTTCAAGCGTGGCAATCAAATTTGTGGGCCCTTTTTTGGTTTGTTTTGCCTCAGAGAGGAGACTTTGCTAGAGACAGTGACCTTAAGACTAGGTTCCTATAACTCCTACAGAGGTGTTTTGTTTTACACTTATTTCCAAATGCAAATAGAGCCACACTTGGAGCTTTCCATCTTCTGGGAAATTTGTGCAGTTTGCTTCTCCTGGACTATGTGCCTTGCCACCTCATTAAATTAGTGTGTACTATTCTAGCCCTGAGAAGTCCCAATTTTCAGAGTTATTTTTTTCCCACTGCCACAGGGTAGGAATTTCAGACTTGGATTCACACCAAACCAAATCATGATTATGTACCTAGGAGTTTAAAAGCTATTTTGATGAAAGCCTTTGATCATGGTGTCCCTAGACCAGGGGTCCCCAAACTACGGCCCGTGGGCCACATGCGGCCCCCTGAGGCCATTTATTCAGCCCTTGCCACACTTCCAGAAGGGGCACCTCTTTTATTGGTGGTCAGTGAGAGGAGCATAGTTCCCATTGAAATACTGGTCAGTTTGTTGATTTAAATTTACTTGTTCTTTATTTTAAATATTGTATTTGTTCCCGTTTTGTTTTTTTACTTTAAAATAAGATATGTGCAGTGTGCATAGGGATTTGTTCATAGTTTTTTTATAGTCAGGCCCTCCAATGGTCTGAGGGACAGTGAACTGGCCCCCTGTGTAAAAAGTTTGGGGACCCCTGCCCTAGACCTTTGTGTACTTCACTTCCTTAATACCTAAAGTGAAGATGTTTTTTTCGAAGTGAGAATGGAGTGGGGGGTGGTTTGGGGGGGAGACAGACTCCCACATGCATCGACCAGGATCCACCAGGCATGTTCACTAGGAGGCGATGCTCTGCCCATCTGGGGTGTTGCTCCATTGCAACTGGAGCCATTCTAGCACCTGAGGTGGAGGCCATGGAGTGCCCGGACCACCTTTGCTCCCATGGAGCCTTGGCTGTGGGAGGGGAAGAGAGATAGAGAGAAAGGAGAGGGGAAAGGGTGGAGAAGCAGATGGGTGCTTCTCCTGTGTTCCCTGGCCGGGAATCAAACCCGGGACTTCCACATGCCAAGCCAATGCTCTACTGCTGAGCCAACTGACCAGGGCCCCTAAATTATGAATTTTAAAGATGGCTTTATTCCTCCCAACCATGTTAATAATAATCAAAGTGCTTCTGAAAATGAAAACAACCTGTGATGATCCTGAGATATGATGTGGTATGATGTGCCAGGCAGTAATATTTCTGATTAGTCATCACTGGGCCACCTAGACTTTCATTTTTCTTATAATTGTGTTTCAGATAATGCTATTCCCAGTTAGGCAGATGATCACTGTAATTTCTGGTAATGAAATGGCTAGGGAGCCCATTCTGTGCTGGGAAGAGAGCCAGAGCCTGGCACTTTATAAGAAACAAGTGTTATGGTGTAGGACAGAGAGATGAAGCCAAGGTGCTAGTTGAATATTTGCAGCATGTATCATATTGAGTCTTCATCTAGTGCCCTCTCTCATATTTAAGACTGATGCGTTTTCAGAGAGACATCTCTCAGCTTAAAAGCAACTCTGCAGAAAGCAAAGACACTAACAATTTTTCTTTCCCTTTTGCACTCATTAATGTACCAAAGAATCAACATTGGCCTTCATGATGGCAAAGTCATTTTTTCACCATGGTAAACAACCATTTGATCAGCTGGCATTGACAAATAATAATGGAGCTTTTTTGGTGGAAGTTATTGAAATAATTATAGATAAGAGTTCTTTAGGTGAGAAAAAAATTTTTTAGAAAGCTTCTGAAAAGGTGTGCAATTGTCATCTCTCCTTTTTCGTGTTTCTTTTTTCTTCCCCCCGCTTTTTTTTTTTGTTCATTGAGCAGAAGGGAGGCAAAGACAGACTCCTGCATGCACCCCAACCAGGGTACACCTGGAAAGCCTACTATGGGGTAATGCTCTGCCCATTCAGGACATTGCTCCATTGCTCAGCAACTGAGTTCTTCTTAGTACCTGAGGCAGAGGCCATGAAGCCATCCTCAGCAGCCAGGGTCAACTCACTCCAGTCAAGCTATGGCTGCAGGAGGGAAAGAGAGAGAAAAAGAGAGAGAAGCGAGTGGGGGAAGGATGGAAAAGCAGATGAACACCTCTCCTGTGTGCCCTGACCAGAATTTGAACCTGGGACATCCACACACTGGCCGACACTCTACCACTGAGCCAAAACGCCAGGGCCTTTTTCAATGTTTTAAACATCTTATGCCTCAGGTATGCTCATAGCAAAATAATCACCTGGCTTCAAACTTCTTGACCTTTCAGTATTCCAGCTAAAAGCTGAAACCCAGATCTCAATGGCTTCTTTTCAATATATCAAGCAGTTTCTTATTTAACCTCATAGGTATGAAGGGTTCAACTTCCTCCACGGTTGGAGTTCATCTCTGTTGATTTGTAGCTACTAATGACTCTGCACATTACACTTCCAGATAGCCTCGTCAACAGGCTGCTGGCCAAGGTCAGTCCATGTGGGAGGACAGGAGGTAAGACAAACCCAAGTACTTCTCTTTCTGCTTCAGGTGACAAATTCACAACAGTAATTGAACTCCTCTGGGTTTAAGCCCCTCCTTTCGAGGTCCCAGCTCTGGGTCCAGTAGTCTCTGGCTTCTGGTCTCTGTCACATCACCTTTTCCCTGTATTTCTTCAGTCTTGGGCAGCAGCTTCTTGCTGTTCTTCATCTCTGGGTTGCTTCACTCCCTCTTGTTTGGCTTCCCATCTCTTCTACCACCTACCTACACAATCAGTTCTTGAATTTAATCCTGTCTGTTTAAAATCCTTAGAATGGTTTCTGCTTTCCTGACTTGACCCTGATATCACAGCTCACTGTTTTTTTCTAAGATTCTTCATTAGATACAGATATGATTACACCCTTATTAAGATTTCATCTCATCAATGACAAAAATTACTACACAGCCACACAAGCAGAATAGCATCTCCCACTACTCACCAGAGTTCGTGGTATCTTTACATGCAGCCAGGACTAGACAAAGAGTGTTACTCACTTTAGCTCACCTAATGCTTTCAATGCATTCTGAGGTCAGGACTATTATTGTCCCTATTCTCGAGATGAAGAGACTGAGGCTAAGAGAATTGAAGCAACTTCATCAAGGTCATGCAGATAACAAGTATCAAGACATTAATTTGAAAGTATGCTCATTTCAAGTCCCTTCTTAAAACCCTCTGAGAAAATTGGTGACAACCATTGCCACAAGGAGAAGGCACAGCAATCCAAAGTGTAATTATTAAGGTTTCCAGCAGCGTGTCTTTGAATAATACTGTCCACCTCCTGCCTTAACCTTTTGGGGTTATTCCTTCTGCTTAGAGGCATTAAAATGGATATTTTCGATGTGTCAAGGACACACGGGAAAGAACAAATGCCCAGAGCTGAGGACGACTATTAATCTCCCTTAGGGCGCTTGCGGGATGAGAAAAACCTTCTAGCTGGGAGGGCAGCCGGGGTGCCCGCTGGACTCCTGCTGCGCTCTGGCTGCGGAGCGCATTCTCTGAGCTCCCTGCCGGTCTGGGCTGCCAAAGAGCCGCCGCCTCCAGAGCCAAGGCGCCGCCTCTGATCTCCCCTTACCTAGGGGCTAAGAGATAAGCTGCAGAGAAAAATTAATAAGAGTGAAGAAAGACACAGTCCTGAGAGGAGGGGGCGGAGGGGGTGGAGGGGGGTGGAGGGGGGGGCTTCTGAAAACAAAGGGGGATTGTCTAGCCACATCTTTTCTGTTGGTTCTCCCTTCCCTTCTCCCCCCCCCCACCCCAAGTTTTGTTTTCAGACTGATTGGCCTAAGTATTCCTTTCTGTCTTTCCTCTTCCATGTCTAAATATGGGGGGGGGGGGGGGGTTTCAGGAATAAGGACCAAATTAGCCAAACATGTTACTTTTGGGAATGAGTGATAAAAATAACAGCCCAGTTTCAGCTCCCTGAATCATTTCAATAGCACTGGAAGCGCGTGGAGGAGGCCACAGGAGGGGCGCTGGGAGCTGGCTGGGGCTCTCACCCTGGGCTAGGACTGGATTTATTGCATGAATCAAGTTCACACTCCTCTCTGGGTTTGGTTCTGAGCAAAAGCAACGACAGTCTGCAAAGTAGCAAGTCCGGAGTGGTCACACAGAGTATGAACACGCTACCTTTCCTCTGGGCACCAGAGAGAGCCTGCGAGCCCACTGCTTACTTTGAAGTGTACAAAACGTTTTTGATCCTTCGGTCCAAGGATGTATCAAGAAATAAAAAGTCAGCTTTCTATTATCTGGAAGCAACTTACCCCATATGGGGGTCATGAAAATGCTTCGATTTTCTTTTCTTTCGCTTGCAATTTGCCATGAACTCCCCTTGCAAAGAGGCAGGTCATGCGAAAGAATTGCGCCTATTAGCAGATTGGTCAACTATTGTTTGAGCTAATGTTGTCTATGCAACAATAGGTGTTGCTTGTTAAGCTGTCCTTTTTCTTTTTCTTTTATTTCTTTTAAATTTTTTTTTTTTTAGTGTATGCAACTTGTTTTTGAATATCAAAAAATTGGGAGGTATAGGTGACCCTTCCAATGAACTCTGCTTTAGATCTCTGTTATCAAACAGTCTCCATGGTTTCAACCTGACTCTGTGAAGAAGAAAAAGGGGAGGGACTGGTACGCTTGTCCACTGTCTCGCACAAACTGGCGAATGGCACGGGTGCGTTAATGCCGGAGTGGCCACATGCTCACGTCTTTTTATATCCCAAGCCAACAGATGCCACAATGATTTAACACCGCAGTCATAAGAGCCATTGAAAATACAGTTTTTTATGAAAAGGTGACATTTTTATACAAATAAAAGGATGGTGTGAAATGAAGAGAGGAAACCAAATCCAAAAATAAATCTTACAAAAGACTAGTTCCTGCTATTTTAATTATTATTAAAAAGAAAAAGAAAAATAGACAATGAAGATATCTGCAGACCCCAATGTGCGGGTTGCAAGCCAAAGAGAAGGGTAATGATGATGTCCTAACACAGAGGTATTCCCCTTAGCGGCAGTGATCACAGCATGTTCTGGCCAGACAGGGCAGACCTGGGTTGATATAAATGGGCTTTTTCAATTGTATTTCCTAGTTTGCGAATAGCTCCTCACATGACAATTATTCTGCCTCCTCCTCCACTCTTTCCTACTCCCTTCTACCCCTCAAAGCACAAGCCCTTAAGAAATAAAAGCCCCCCGGTCTTCTGGTGCTGGTGCTCTTCTTTCTCCAAATTGCAAGTCTGGCCTTGAGGGACCTAGAGTTTGGGGGAGGGAACTAGGAAGAGAAAGGTCATCCTTCACAGGAAAGCTTTTCAGACTAGGCCGGCCCTCCCACATGACCTGAAATAAAAACCCATTTCCCTGTTCTGCAAGCCTGTTAATAAAAGACCAGCCGAAGGGCACATGCCACCTGGAACCACTCAGATCAGCTGGAGTGCCTGATGGTCAACATGCGAATGGGCTCAAGCAAGAGGGAGCTATGGGCCTCCTGGAAAGCGCTGCTGGGGTGCTGGCTTCAGGCTCCCCGTAGAGGCCCTGTCTGTAGGGTGTCTTCGCCCAAGCGTCTATTCCCTGGGACGTCAGGAATCCCACGTAGATGGATTTGCAGCACTGGGGCAAAGCAATGGGCCATCTCTGCACTATGGCACATCCTGGAGAGCTATGATTTCAGAAAGACTGGAATAAATATTTCTTCTTCCCCAGAGAAACTTTTTTCTCTATTAAGACTTCAGTATCATAGGGGAAGCTGTCTTAATCAGTGAGAAACACCCAAGTGTGAATTAGTTTGCTCAAATTACATCTCTGTAAGCACATTTTTTATGAAATAACCTACAAAGGTCACTTTTTGAAGACGCTGGCAATCTATTGTGGGAAAGTTGGGAATGTATGTAAGGGTTACTAAGATAAAAGACTAGGCATCCAGGCCAAATGATGTGGATAAGTAGGAAATATTACAATTCAGAGCAGGGGTAAATCATGGAAAGCTTCAAGGAGGAGGAAGCACTTGAGTTGGAAAGGAAGATAAAACAGAAATGGAGAAATGTAGCAAATAGCTTTTTTTTTCTTGTAAGCTTCACCGTTTGAAGTTTTTTTTTGAGGGAATAATATCACTTGAGCTTATACTTTTGACAAATTAATCTGAAATGCACGGGCACTCTGGCTCATGCTACCAGGATCTGTTCCCTGGGCTCTCGCAGGTCAACCTGCCTTCCGTCCTCCTTCCTCCCATCTAGTCTGCAAAGAGCAGCAGGGGGATCTAAAACTCTAATAGGATCCTTAGGTGGCTCCACTATTTAAAACTCTTCACGGCTCCTCCTTGGTTGTAGGACCAGTTTGGGGGTGTGATTTGCTTACAATGAGTGGGTAAAGTAGATGATACTGACTAGAAAGAGGAGAGAGAGAACAAATGAAAAGAATCTTTTGAAATCACTAATTTTAGAGACGAGGAAGAAGAAATTGGCTATGAGAGTCACCGAGGACCCTGGAAGCGAGCGTCTGAAATCTAGTGGAGAGGCCCCATGTCCAGTGCAGATGCCTCAAGTCCAGTGGAGAGGCCCCATGTCCAGTGCAGATGCCTCAAGTCCAGTGGAGAGGCCCCATGTCCAGTGCAGACGCCTCAAGTCCAGTGGAGAGGCCCCATGTCCAGTGCAGATGCCTCAAGTCCAGTGGAGAGGCCCCATGTCCAGTGCAGACGCTTCAAGTCCAGTGGAGAGGCCCCATGTCCAGTGCAGATGCCTCAAGTCCAGTGGAGAGGCCCCATGTCCAGTGCAGATGCTTCAAGTCCAGTGGAGAGGCCCCATGTCCAGTGCAGACGCCTCAAGTCCAGCGGAGAGGCCCCATGTCCAGTGCAGATGCTTCAAGTCCAGTGGAGAGGCCCCATGTCCAGTGCAGACGCCTCAAGTCCAGCGGAGAGGCCCCATGTCCAGTGCAGACGCCTCAAGTCCAGCGGAGAGGCCGCAGAGGAAGGACGGGGACTAGGTCAGCGAGTCTGTCGGTGCGGAGGCGTGCGGTGTACCAGGGACAGCACGAGTAGAGACCAGCGTGCACGCCGGTGCCCTGATAAGGATAGAGAGTAACTGTGGAATCCTCTCTTTTTCTTCCAGAAAGGAATATTGCTGTGAAAAGTTGAAAGCTATGTCAGTGGCTAGAGAGAGTCTCAAAGGAAAGAGAAGTCATGAGGGTCTGTGGGAGGAGAGAAGAGGACCGCTACAGAGGCTGTGAGACAGGGACGGAAGAAGGAACGTGCAGATGTCCAGAGGAGAATATGGAAGGGGCTGGTGTGAAGGACATGGTGAGGGATGCACCTCTGGCAGCCCAGGGATGCTTTTTCAAGAGAGACATCAGAGAAGGGGAACACAACCCCCTGCTTAGACTCCCGGGTGGGAAGGAAGAAAGCTGCCTCCGAGGGGCAGGTGGCAGAGATGTGCCCTTTCGGGGTGCATACTCGCATGTTTTCCCATCACCCTCTTCATTTTATTTGGAGGTTTATGTTTGCATATGTAGTCTTACCTCACCAGATCAGTGTATTTCTTGGTCACTAAATCGTAAGGTTGTGTCCAATGTCAAGAACTTGGGGTCCGAATGGTGCTGGAGTATCCTAAAAAAAAACGATGATAATTACATGGAAGCCAATACACTGGCTGGAAGAGTAGAAGAGAACCATATTTCACACTAGTAATATGTTAGTATGGATGGAGCTTGTTCTGGAAAACAGACGGCTTCTCTTGAGTTGTGGACTCTCTGGGACCTGGATTGCTGGGATAGAAAGGAAAATCTATTTTCTGTTCGTAGCATAGAGCCTGAAACACAGAAAGAGCTCGGCAGATGTTAGCAGCTCTTATTAATATTGTCATGAACAATTCTCCCCTGGTGGGAAAATAGCCTAGAAACGGTATGACCAGCGGTCATTGATCATTATGGCTGAACCCAGAACTCTCAAGGCAGGATTATCATGGGAAGGGTGGGGGTGGGGGGAGAAATAAGGAAGATGAGAGCCTGGGCTTCCCACTAATGAAGAGGGTCAAATTTATACTTTAATCATTTCACCAAATGAGGTGCTATCTTCAGTCTCAGAGATACCATGGCAGGACTGGAAGTAGCCATTCATCATACAACCTTATACTTGTGTTCCATTTTTGGATCAGACTGCCTATGGTTCTCCAAGAATTAATATTTTTTTTAATAAATCTTTAATTACCTTGTGAGATTCAACTGCATTGCAATCTCATAGTAAGTGTTATTAGGTTAAATGTAAACACAAATTAAGGTACTCAAACGTCTTATTTAAAGCCTCATTTTTATTTTTCTTTCTTTTTATTATTCTATAGAAGCCACAAAACATCAGAAATGAGGCTGAGAGTTCCTTGCTAGGGATTATCTAGTTTTGTAACTTTTTAACCAAAGGAGCATATCTGAGTCACTGGTGGAATTTCTTGAAAAACAAAGACTCTCCCACCCCAAGAGTCTGATTCAGGTTCGAGTGTGTCCAAACCTGTATTTGTTCTCAACCGCTCCCGGTACTCTGACCGCAGTTCTGAGTCACATCCAGTGATGGGGTCCCGGCCTCTCTCCTGACTCCGCATCTGGGGCTCCTCCCACCGGCTCCCAGCCTGCGTGGCATTTACCAACATAGGCCCTGACCTGCAGGGCCTGGGGCGGGCGCCTTCGCACTCTCAGTATTAGCCAGTGAGTCTTTGTTTCTCGTCATCCTTATTAAACCAGAGCCCTAAAGCAGGACACGATGTGGTGCCTCCTAAAAGCTATGAATATCTAACTTCAGAAACAATAAAATAAAGGAGCCACTTCTCTCTTTCTCTTTCTTGCTCATGAAATTTGGTTTGGGAGGCATGAGTCCCCAAACTTGAATGACTGATTAACTAGGAAGCTTGCTTTATGAACAGAACTTCGGTCCCTGTACCAGTGGGCATGGAAATGCGGTGCGTTCCCACTTTCTTAGTGCGGCAGCTGTGGCTCCTGCATGTGCTCTCAGGAGTCTGGAACTCTGTGTCTTGCCCTCGGGGCACTCCTCCTGAAGATGGGCTGGAGTCAAATGTTCCGCTCCTCCCCTCCAGGACTGACAGGACGCTGGGACAGCTGGCCTCTGCTGCTCCAGGAAAAGACTGAGCATTTGTTGATGTGTCTTAGACTCCTCAGGGACGGTACAGGACGCAGATGCTGCCCAGAGTAGAATCGACCATGTGTCATCTTTGTGCTTCCAGAGGGTCACGGCGCATTAGTATTGGTCTTGGTGCCTCTCAGAGGGACAGGGCATTCTGTCTCCAAATTTCATTCAAATTCTGGACGTAATGTCTGCACATTTGACACTAAATCATATCCTGTCTGGTGAAATCGATGATCTTGTCCTCTGTAGTTTTATAACTTTATATAAACGTATCTCATCTTCTCTATTAGATTGTAAGTTCCTCAGTCAGGAACTAACCATAAGTTGTTCATCTTCTGTGTCCCCACAGTGTGGGTTCACTGGTTTCAGATCAAATGAACTCAAAGGTTCAGGAAAGTAGCCCCAATCTAATTTATTGGGGCTACTTGTATTCAGTCACAACCAAAGGTGTGATCCTTAGGCCTTGTTCCTAATTGGCAGAAAGATGAAGAGCAGTAACGCAGATCATTGAACACAGCCCTGTGTTAAGGATGACTCCGAATAAATGGGTCTGGGCTTCCTCCATTGGGGAATCATCTATGGACACCACCATTTCCAGTTCCTGAAGTGTCCTGAATTTTGGCAACAACAAGAAGAAAGATAAAAATGATACTGGATGGCAAAGGAATTGTGTGGCTTTGGATTTTTCTTAATTGAGACCCAGTGCTTTTTGGCTAGGTTTAAGGAGGTGATACGTCCATTGCTGAGGGCCTGAGGAAGTAAGACCCTGGAACATAACTGGTGAGAGTGTAAACCAGTATCACAGAATAAACACACTCATTGAACCCATCCATCGTACTTCTAAGAATTCAATCTGAGGAAGTAACACAATGTGTGCAAAGATGTACATTAAGAAAGTTAATAAAAATATGAAAATATTGAAAATGTAGCTGTTTACTATGGGAAATCTGTTGAGTAATTTATGATATGGCTATACAATGAAATATTATGCAACTGTCAAAATGTTAAGGAATATTTTAATACTGTATTTCATCATTTATAAGATAACCTTTTTAATTTTTGAACATCTCTGAAATTAAGATGTGTTTTATAGTCTACAGAGCTTACAGTTTATAATCTGCAGTATTTATATTTTACTGGCACATAATCTTACAATCACAAGTGTCTTTTAGTCAATGAAGTATGGCATATTGACCTGGAAATATGGCTATTATACATTCAGTTAAAAAAAGAATACTATAGAACACTCCATAGATAAGATCCCATTTATGTTAATATGTATGTTGATTTTTGGAAATGTATCAAATTCTTTTTGTTCTTTTCCTCCCTTTTTTTTTAGAGAGAGAGACAGGAATATCAATATTGATTTTTTTTAAGAGAGACAGAGAAAGAAAGGGAGAGAGAGGGGAGAGGGAAGGGAAGCATTTGTTGTTCCACTCAGTTGTGCATTTTTTTATTGCTTCTTTTGTGTGCCCTAACAAGGGATCAAAACTGCAACCTTGTTGTTTCTAATTTATTGAGCTCTTAAAAGATTGAACTAACCAGCCAGGGCCAAGGAAATGTATCAAATTCTTTATAGTGAATGTTTAGGTAGGGTAAAAGAGTGTTAACTTCATCTGTATTTTTTTGGAATAATTTGCACCATTCATATATTATTAGGAAAAATAAAGATATTTTTTAATTCTCCATTGCTTTGACTTTTTTTTTTTTTCCACGCACTATGAGGCCATTACTGTGAGTTCGAATTTCAGGAGTAACTGCCCACAAAGGAGTTAGGTGAGCAAAATGCTGCCTCTCTCTCATTCAACCATGGTCAACAACATGGTCACAGCCACAGGATTATGGTTCTTGGCTCTTTATCCAGACAACTTTTGTGACGTGAACATGCAGGGCTGAGCTCCAGTATGACCTGTGCTACGTTTAGTCTAACAAGATTGGTGCCATGTTTGCTTATGATGAAGGCAGAGAGAAGTCGGGGAACTCTACATGATAGGGAAGAAAGGAGAAAGAGACAGGTGGTGGTTTGAAGAGAGAAGCTAGATATCCTTATCATGGAAAAATAAGAAACAGAAGAGGAAACACCAAGGCACTTAGAAGCTGAGTTTGCTTTTTTCTTCTTCTGACCCAACAGCTACGCAGGTTTGGTAAAGGCGTGGCCATCAGGAGAATATTACCTCCACTAGGACAGAGGATTGAACTGTTAACTGCTTAAAAAGAGAACTCAGAACACAAGAATAATCACTTAAAGTAATTAGGACTCTTTTTAAAAAACATTTAGTTGTATCACATTATTTAAATAACCATAATTAGATGATAACCGAAGCCAATTTAATTTATTTAATGTGTGATTTTTAAATTTATAAGCATTGTGCTAAGTATAATGTTATCAATTAAATTAGCATTCATACCACTTTTGCTCTTCAATAACTTCTCAGCTGCTATTATCTGCAATTTTAGTAGCATCTCATCAGTAAAGGCTCAGGGTGGCCGGCCCGTCTGTTCCATTAATAATTTCTTAATTAAATGAGATGACAGCTGTCCCTCCTTGTCCTCACTACCTGTCACTCTTTCTTTCCAAAGTAATTTTTTTTCTGGTCTTTCTTACTGCCCGCATCCCCCAACACACACACACACACACACACACACACACACAGTTCCCAGTGCCTTTCACAAATGGATGTGGAATTTCTTCTCTGATCTTCACCGCCTACCCCAATCTGTTCCCTCTCTGTCTTCCTGATTTCAGTTCTGCATTATTTTTCTCCTCTTCAAAAGCTTTCTGCACTTCTTGCCACCTCCCATCTCTAGCCCTTTTGGTTGTTTGGGGATTCTTTTCTGCTGACCTCTCATTTTTTTCCCCCTCAAACAATTTAATCGTGTTACTGTCCTTTTCTGTCCATTTCTCTATACACTTCTGCTGATGTTCTAAATACCCCATAACAAACAACACAGTCCTTATGCAAAGACACAACATTAATGCCAGCTTCATCACGAAAACCCCTTATGACCTTGCGACTGTCAGCATCATGTAAAGCATCCCCTTTATATGCAGTTCTAAATATTTTCTTCCCTAGCGATTTTTCTTACTAGAAATGGAGACTGTTAACTTTGGAACAAGTAGTCTACTAGAATACCAGACTATACCTCCCAGGAGAATGTGCTTCCTAAACCGTTCATCTTCCTGGGATTGCCTTTTATTTGAGACTGTGTTGTCATTGTTTTGAAGTCTTTTCTCTTGTTGATAAATAAAACAGCTATGAACTTTAAAGTAAAAATCTAGGATTATCTTCTACTTGAGAATAAGAAAAGCGATTCAGGGTTCAGCCTTTTTTATTTTATCCAAATCAGCTTGTCTATGCCTGAATTGCAGATATGAAAGTATAGATAGAACTATATAAAAAAGACCTCATCATTTCATACATGAGGGCTTGCAGAAGTAAGGTTTTGGACTTGCACTGTTCAATACAGCAGCCACTAGCCCTATGTGGCTACTAACATTTAAATTAATGGGGAAAAAAATTTAAATTCAGTGTTTCTTTGTCACACTAGTGACGTTTCTAATGTTCAGTAGCCACAATGGCCAGTGGCTGCCGTACCGGACAGCAGTACAGACGCACGCTCCCGTTTCAGCAGGAAGGTCTAACGGACAGCCCTGATTTGGATTACATAAGGCACAGGTTCACGAATCTGGGACTTGGTCTGACTGTGAGTGGAGCACCCGAGAGCCCTACGATAAAATTTATTTTGCAGTATTGCCTTTCAGAATTGGAACCTAAGAGGTCAGGTACAAAGGGAAATGAAATTAAATATAATTTCATATGGTTGATCGCTCATGAAAAGATGCTTTTCAGCTTACAAGGCGTTTTCACATCCATCGTTATATGTGATGCTCACAACAGCCCTGTAGGATAGGAAGAAACGGTGTTCACATCTTCATTTCCCAGAGGAGAAAACAGCAGCTCAGAGATATGAGGACTTGTCCAAAATCACACTGCTTTTAAACTGGGGCATAAACCCAAGTCTGCTGCTCCCAATGATCTTTTCATCATATTGAAAAGCACCAGGGGAATGAGTATTATTTTTAAAAAGTAAAAATGAAAAATAATCATGTGATTAAGAACCTTCTAGAAGCCAGGTGCTGGGCCAACTGTTTCTGTGCATTATTATGTCATGTGATCCTCAGCCTGAGCTTTAGCCTTAAATGTCCAACTGCCTACTTGACCTCTCCCCTTGAAAGTCTGACGATTCCCAACACATGGTGTCTAAGGCAGCACTGTAACAGCTTAGGTGGGAGATACTAGCTGAGATGAAAGTGGTTTTCATGGATATAAATAGAAATGAAGACACTTGGAAGTATTTTAGAGGGTGAGTCCCTGGGTTTGTTGATAGGAAGAGAGGGGGAAATGAATGAGCCAAGAGCTCAGGCTTTTCATCGAAGCTATTATGTGGATGTTTAAGGCTCTTTATTTACCCTGGCAAAATGCTTGCTTAAAAATGTAAATTAGGTAAGGGGATCTCTCTGTTTAAATTCCTCAGTGGATCCCCATTGCTCTTAGAGCAAGACCTCAAACCCCGACTTGGCCCTACAAGGCTCTGTGTGACCTGGACAATTTCCCACCTCTCTCCTACTTCACACAGTTTGGCTCCCTGTGCTCTGGCCCCAGAGGTCTCCTTTCTGTCCCTCCAGCTCTGGAATCCTGTCCTCTCTCTTGGCTTGGCTTTTGCTTCCTCCGCTCACAAAGCTCTTTCTTAGCTCTACCCATGGATGCTCACTTTCTTCTCCCCAGGTTTTAGTTCAAATGTCACCTCCCTAGAAAAACCTTCTCTTTCCATTCTGTCATTTTGTCTAAAGTAGACCACAGACCCATGATTGAGTCTACATTACCCTGTTTATTTCCTTCATATCACCACATCACAATTTTAAGTAACTTATTTCCTCATTTATTGTCTAGGAATCCTGCCACCTGTATTTTCTGAACTATCTTCCTGAACCTTGAATAGTGCCTGGTGCATAGTAGGTGCTCAAAAAATTTTTACTCAATAAATAAACAACCTTGGAAGTAAGTTCTATTATTATTTTCATTCTACAGCTAAGGAGATGGAGACTCAGACAGTAAGTTGCTGATTGTTTTACATTTATTAGGTGGTACAACCAAAAATTGATCTTAACTATATCTGATACCAAGACCTGCTCCTCTTAATCATAGATCTATGCTGTGTCCTTATTTTTAAAGATTTTCTGTGTTCATTCATTCATCCATTCATCAGATGTTTATTGTGCATTTACTAAGTAAGTGGCAGGTACAACAGGCCACCAAGGGCAAATTCTGGAACTTTAAAAATGTGATGCATTACCTGACTCATCTTAAAGGTCTTAACTGAAAATGTAACTTAAAATCTATCAAGGAAAAAAAAAATTTATCAAGGAGTCTGACCTGTGGTGTAGTAGTGGATAAAGCAACAACCTGGAATGCTGAGGTCACCAGTTCAAAACTCTGGGCTTGCTCAGCAAAATTCAGTGTTTGAACAAGCTTCCAGAATACTATCATAGTCTAGTTATAGACATAAGCATCTATTAAGTGAACCAAATCTTGGGGCAGCTCATCTGGCATGCTGCCTGAAGTGCTCATCAGCACCTGGTGAATGGGGAAGAGAAGGAACAGAAGAGGGATGTTCTCACCTCCATTGCTCAGCACTTTCGTCGCTCAACCTCCCTGTGCTTCAAACAAAGAGGGGGTGGGGAGTTGGGCTTACATAATATCTATCCTACTCACAAGTTCACTATGACTATTAAATGTGGTCATTTATTAAGGCTATCAACAAGCTATTAAAATGATAACCAAAAGAGGCACAACTTGCACCTATGGAGAGCTGTTATGAAAAAACTAAACAATTATATCAAATTCTGCAACCCTATAACAGCTTTTCTATTATAAGCACTCAACTAGTGATTGGTTGGAGAACCACTTCCCCAGACAGCAGCCTTTCACAATAATAATAGTAAGTTAGACTTGCCTGACATTTTATTTTGAAGGAAATCCAAATCATTCAACAAGCAAGTATTGTCCTTTTCTAAGGGCTGAGGAAACGGCCCCGTGACATGATGCACCGGGAAAGCCATGCTGCTGGTGAGTGACAACCGAAGGGAAAATGCTGAATCTGCTGCTTGTATCATCTAGGATCCACTAACAAAGACACTGTTCTTTCTTAACAAAAATAAGCAATGCAGGAACACCTCGGAATGGCGTTCCGGCAGCTGCGAAGGAGCAGGCCGGAAACGAGTGGGCACTGAGTCCGCGCTCTGCTCTGTGCCGAGTTTCCTGATCCTCTTCTTCCCGGTACTCTCCAAGAATGGCAGGAAATCAGACCTCTAACATGGAAAAAATAACACTTAGCAGAGAAAATGGCAAACATTTACACCGGGGTTGTGTTTTCTGAGAACACATCGATTCACTTCTCGGGGTGAAGTCCCTGGAGAAAGAACAGGACTGAACCTGGGAAACACGTGCTCCTCTCTCCCCCTCCCCCTGAGCCTCTCTGGTGAGGTCACAGTTGAGGAGACTCTGAGCTGGGCAAGGGGTGAGGGCCTCTCACTTGGTGTGGCTGCAAGAGTGGAGGGAAAAAGAGGTCGTGTGCCACGAATGGAACTCCTTTCTCTATGTGTCTTCCCTGAGCCCAAGGCGAGGCCACCAGTCCAAGATGGGGAAGCGTGTGAACAGCATGTCCACTTTCTCAAGGACTATGGTTAGACTCAGATCCAGGAAATGCTCGCCTGAAACATTTAAGCTTTTTGTCAGTAATGAGAGCGATAGCCAGCACTACTGAGCATGTAACATGCCCCAGGCCCAACTCCCATTATGTCCAAGTATCTCTTTGTTTTGTAGTTTTCTGAAGTGAGAAGAGGTGGAGGGGAAGGCAGACAAGACTCCCGCCTGTACCTGACCAGGATCCACCCGGCAAGCCCACTAGGGGCGATGCTCTGCCCATCTGGGGCATTGCTCCGTTGCAACTGAAGCCATTCTAGCACCTCAGGTGGAGGTCATGGAGCCATCCTCAGCATCTAGAACCAACTTTGCTCCAGTGGAGCCTTGGCTGTGGAAGAGAAAGAGAGAGATAGAGAAAAAGGAGAAGGGGAAGGGTGGAGAAGCAGATGGGTGCTTCTCCTGTGTGCCCTGGCAGGGAATCAAACCTGGACTTGCACACGCCAGGCTGACACTCTACCGCTGAACCAACTGGCCAAGGCAGTATGTCCAAGTATTTTAACTCTTGCAATTCTTAAAAGCAGATGAACTGGTGTTGGGAAAATACAACTTTGAGAACGAGGGGGAACAGAAGAGAAGAGAGCCTACAGAAACAGGGAAGGGGACCAGAGAAGACCAAAGCATCAGGAATGCCAGGGGGAGCCAGACTGGCAAGGCAGAGGGGAGTTAGGAGACAGCAGCTGGGTTCCAGACACCCCACTGACTCCCGTGCCCAGCCTGCCTGGTTTTCCGTCCCCAAGAGCCAATCAGCTGCTCTTCCCGCTGCATGGGAGATCATCAAAGAGATTTAATAACGGTTGGCAAATGTCAAACTACTTTGAATCTACACCAAATTCCAGACATTTAAGGCTGTGTAGTCATTAACAATCAATTAGTGAACTTGCTTTTCAGTCAAAGCATTTTTTATACCCATGCTTTTTTCCTTGACAAGAAAACCCATGCTTTGCTTTTTTCCCCCCTCGGCCGTTGAGCAATGCATCACTCCTTGAGTTTAGTCAGGGAACAATCTAGTCCCTGTTCTCATTGTGGTTTCCTCGTTTGCTCCCCCAACAGCACTTTCTGGAGTGGAAGGAAACGCTAAGTGGCATTTATATATCCCATCCTGCAAACATGAGCGAAGGAAAAGAGACATCTGTCGTCTTTCTCTCTTTCTTGGGGGACTTGAGGCCATAAAAGCTAAAGAGAATGGAGCGGATCATTGCAGACCTTTCCTCTAGTTGCAAGCAAGGACTCTGGACTCCTGTACCCGATGCCTGCCCATCACCCCAGGAGGCGCTAGGGGAGCTCGTTTCACCTCTCCCACGCATGCTTTGATGCAGCAGGATTACATTCCAGCAACAGAGCCCCAAACGGTCGCCACAAACAAGACGTTGCTGTATCGATTGCTGCGCGTCTGCTTGATCCTTCTCTTTCTAAGTTCGCTCAGATTTATGGCAATTCCCTTCCTGTTTTCCGGAGCCAACCACCTCCTCTCCCGGGTGCCGCAGGTCAGAGGAAGGAGATAAGCAGGAATCAGCAGCCGAACATTTTCAAGAAGGGCTTTCACAATCAGTTGGAGAATTCCCCTGTTGCACCCATTTTTCCCTGCTAGGTTCTTCCATAGACCTATTTTTAGAATTACTTCTTCAGAATATAGAAAAGCCTATATCATCCACTGCCACAAGGAATTCCTGATAAAATCTGAACATAAAATGGGGCTTCGATCCAAGGGCTCTGTTCACAGAGAGCAGATTCATGTAGGTCCTCCCAGCTCTTAGTCCCAGGGAACCTTTGTTTCAAAGCTGAGCTGCAGTGGCACAAAGGTGGCAGTGATGGAGGCAAAGCTTTAAAAACACAGATTGGGTTTGACACAGAGAGTGTGTTGGCATTTCAGAAACCAAGGGCCCTGAGCAGGTGACAGACTGGCCTGCCTAAGCCCAGGTTAGGGCCCCTGCCAGAGGTCACCCATCTCAGCACAGGACATGTGCTGCCGAAGCCAAATAAGAGGACTGGATTGAACCAGTAAAACAAAAAACTCACTGACCTCAAAGGGTTACCACCGGGGATTTTTCCTTAGAAAGGTCTATTTCAGCAGACTTTCAGAAAAGCATTCCTGGGACTTGACCTGATCAGCCACCTCCTTAGAAGTCACCCAGTAGTGACTGGTGATGAGGCAGTTCTCTCTGTGACAGAGCCCAAGCACGTGTAGTTTGAGGAATAGATGGTCCCCACTCTGAGCAGATCGTAAGTATGAAAATATATATTTTTCAGAGTAAAAACTGGAGAACACTTAATTGCATTTTAAAATGTTGCTTTGTTTCATATATGAGTGTTTCACAGACTACGAGGTGCTCTGAAAATGTCCCCGAGAGAACCTGCTCACATGCAGATGTCTAATTCTCACTGCCAAAGAATGAGACTCAGAATATTGCATTTCTAAAAGCACTCAGTGATTCTGATGCATGTGGTCATTGGCTCGCAACCTGAGAAACACCCCTCACATCTGGCTTCTGCATGAATTTAAATAGTCAGTTTCAATCTGGGGGATGATTATGTTGCCGAATCCAAAACCCACCTGTATTGTAATAGGACTGTGAGCTAAGGCAGAAATTTTATATTTTAGATTTTACTAGTTACTTGGGATTAAGATTCATCGAATAGCTATCATTATTATTTTATTATTGTTCATGTGTCTTGGTAAGAAATGTTCAAATTACTATGTATATGGCCGACACATTTTATATGAGAGGCAAATCCCAGTGACTGACCCGCTGCCTGGCACATGACAGCCTTTAACACGGGAAGCTGTGTTGGAAACCTGCATATCATTTGGCGGGTTTTGTTTCTAACTGTACCTAGGGAAACCAGGATACAACCAAAGCCATTCTCTTAGTAGCATCATTTTCAATTATGCTGAAAAATGGACACCCTGCAACTGGCGATATTGACACTCTAAAGGTACAGAGGAGGCGGGGAGGAGGAAAAGGTACGTGGGGCCTGGTCATTGAGGCGACACTAGAGGGGAAGTCCAATATGGGCTTTGGATCCAGTTCCTCACAGTGTTTGCAGATGCCAGGGGGCAGAAAGAAGGGAGAAAAGAAAGAGGTAAAGAAAGTAAATGGGAAGAAAAATGAAAACAAAACAAAACAAAAAAATCAAGATTGAGAATGGAAAGGTGTTAAAAGTTCCTAGAACCAAACTTAGGATTCAAATTTTGACTGTTCATTAATATTGTCATCATGTACTATGTCCGTTAGGGTATGATTAGATATTTCTAAGCAGGGGGTGAAAAACGAGTTTGTAACAAATTTGACACTGAGTCAATTCATTTACGGTTTCAAGTGGCATATCTTTCGGGCTTTGCCTCCATGAGTTCACCTGAGCATGTAAATAAGATCAGGGTATTTACTTCTTTTAGCCTGGGGTCTTTGGTAGCAATTCCATAATCCCAGCCCATGTACTTCTCGTAACAGTCTGCAGACGTAACAGTCTGAAGAACTTAATCCTAAGAACACAGCATACTGGGTAGCTGCAGAAAACACATCATCATTGCTTTGTCTCTGATATCAGAGTCCACAAATAGTGTTCCTTTAAATACTCCCCCAGTGACTCCTGTACATTCCTATCTTTATGAAAGAACCTTGACGTTCTGCTCACGGGACCAGGACCCCTTGAAGCGAGAAGTGGCTTCAAGGAACAGCATCAAGCCCATAGCCAGAGATCTGCCATTATTATCTAATTAGAGGCTACCCATATACTAGTAGCTGTTTTCTGTGATGAGCTTTGCAGACTCAGGTTTCTGTAGACTCTTGTTTTAATCACGTAGGAAATTTTGCTGGCAACAAAATATTGCTTCAGTCTCTTTATGAAGTCATTTAATATCCTGTGTCTCCACAGTAATGGGCAAAGAACTGTTGGCCTGGCTGCTTCCCCCTTCCTCACCTCCCGTGTCCCAAAGTTGGCCACTTGCTTCAATATTTTTTCCCTATCCATAATCTTCAGATCTCTCATTTTCCTAGTGCTTAAAACCATTTCTTGTATAAGGATAGAATAAACTGATTCACATTATGGTACACATGACGAATAAAACATGAAGGGTTACCTCTTCCCGGCTAGCTGTAGTATAAAAATAGAGACAACTTTAAGCAAAAAATAAATATTTAATAGTCGACTATCAGGTACCGGGAAGCTGGTTGCAGAAACATCTTGGGGGCTGAGTTGTGTGTATGTGTGTACGCAGATTGGTGCCCTGGGGATCCGAGGAAACATATCATAAAGGTGAGCACATTTTTGAAACCATTTTATAGTGAAGGAATGCGTTCTTATAGCATTTGTTTCTAGGTATTGACTGTTGACTGGGCGACATGAGAAAAGGGTAACTTCCTTGATGTAGTCAATGCCTAATGGTCAGGGCTCCATCAGCAGAATAATGGCATGACCTGGCGCCAAGCCCATCCAGTGCCCATTCACAGACAGTGCCTTTCCCTGAGGGAAGGTGGGTGTTCCAAAGATGGGAAGGCACGGCAGAGAATGCATACTCACTTCACTTCTGGCCACATTATCTTCTTCCTCCTGAGAGACCTTAGGGTCCTTAAGTAACTTCCCAGTCATCAAATCAGTCTTTATTAAATTTTCACATGCACTTAGTTTTAGATTGAATTTGAAATGTGCTCCAAGGAGCATCATATGGACTAAATAATTAGCTAAAGAGAAATGGTACAGGACAGATTTCAGAGAATGGTGCAGAACAGCGCCTCTGTAAGTAACACCAGCAGTAACTGAATTTTTTAATGTAACATGAAGATGAATATTTTTATTTTGAGTTGTATATTAATTTTCCATTCTATTTAAAGGAAAACAGTCAAATGAGTGTTTTTAGGGATGTTTTTGCTTTGGACGAAGCTAACACAGTCTCAGTTTTTAAAAAGTGGATCAATTTAAAGAAAAATATTAAAGAAATAATAGTGCAAGGATATTGCAAGAATCTTGAAGGTGTACTAAAGTGACTAAAGTTTAAGAAACACCAATCAAGACTAGTAGATCATTATTGTATATCAATAACCCTGGCTTGACTCCTGTTATGAAGAGCATGTGCTATATGACCTTGGATAAGTCACAACCTCTCTAAGCCTGTTTAAGTATAATAGTAGCATTGAAAGAGGTCTCCAAGATACCTTCCAATGATAGCAGGTGATGATTTATCTACATTATAGGTTACCTTCTGTGAATAATGGAGAGGAAATGGAGAAATTAAGTTACAGTTGCCATTGGTGATGTCATCTAGACAAACATAAACATCGAGTTAGCTCCTGGTTAACCTCCCAAAAGCAGTGAGGAATAGAGGAAGGTGAACTGGATTGAGAGTCAGGGGACTGACCTATGGGTCAGCTCTACCACTTAGTGTGTCCCCTGGGCCTTCACAGTCATATGCTTTCTTTGAACCCCAGTTCCTCTATCTGTAAGGGCAAAGGGTCATGGTGGTGAATGATGCTTATTCCATTACTATGAAGAAGTCTTACTGAGCAGCTCAGATATAGTGTACGTGAAGTGAAAAAGTCTGCGCAAACGTAAACCTTGTTCTCCCACCTCTTGTTACTGTCTTTGCATCATTTCATTTTTAAATAGAGTATGGTGGTATGTGTAACTATATTATGATCAGGAAGAATTTTTTTAAAAAAAGAAGTAATAGATTACATTTTAAGAGCTCAGATAAAATGTTTAATGTTGGAGAAGGAATGGTGAAAAACCCAGGAAAGCATCATCTACCAGTCATGTCAAATTCTTGTCTCAGTTAAAAATTTTAACCATCCCCTCTTCTAAACCTATCATCGTATGTGGAGGATGAGCTAGATAAATACTAAATTATTTATTAATTCCACTGAGCTCTGCCTTTTTATGAGATTCCTTCTATTAGCCCAGCATTCCTAAATGGATAGGCAACCTCAGGTGACAGCAGCCACAAGGTGTGCACACATCACTCCCCTAGAGAAGCCAGGTTACACTTTCAGATTACTGCATGTTGAATTCAAATTATAGTTATTTTTGTATTAACTTACCGAGCTTGATTCTCTGATATCTCCTAATTGACAAGAAGAAAAATATTGTTAAAAGGTGACACAGGCCCTGGCCGGTTGGCTCAGCGGTAGAGCGTCGGCCTAGCGTGCGGAGGACCCGGGTTCGATTCCCGGCCAGGGCACACAGGAGAAGCGCCCATTTGCTTCTCCACCCCTCCGCCGCGCTTTCCTCTCTGTCTCTCTCTTCCCCTCCCGCAGCCAAGGCTCCATTGGAGCAAAGATGGCCCGGGCACTGGGGATGGCTCCTTGGCCGCTGCCCCAGGTGCTAGAGTGGCTCTGGTTGCAACATGGCGACGCCCAGGATGGGCAGAGCATCGCCCCCTGGTGGGCAGAGCGTCGCCCCATGGTGGGCGTGCCGGGTGGATCCCGGTCGGGCGCATGCGGGAGTCTGTCTGACTGTCTCTCCCTGTTTCCAGCTTCAGAAAAATGAAAAAAAAAAAATTAAAAAAAAAAAAAAAAAAAAAGGTGACACAAAGACCTTGCAACTTCCAAATAGGGATACTGCAGCAAAAAAAGACAGTCACTCAGTCTGAAGTGTCGAGTCATTTAGTGTGGGGTGAAGCAACCTCACAGTTTGGAGTCATCCCTGAATTTATGTTATATTGAAAAATGGATGCTCAAAAAGTTATGAACTGGGTAATTTATTTTTAGATATACTTTAAGCAAAAGATGTTTCTAAATATAAAAGATTCAGTCATCTAGAATATTCACTTATATAAACCATCTTATTTCCTTATTCCAAATAGGTTAAACTTACTACTCTTTCAATATTTCAGCACTGCAGGTTGTCCTTCATCTAAAATGTCCGATTTGACATTTTTTATAAGTCAGGTTTATAATTACAGAACAATAGCTTTGTTCTAAGTAAGACTGCAAAGCTGTCTTGTACTTTATCATGCAAAGAAATTTCTAGGTAAACTTTGGTTTTGAGGTGGTTACTCATCTAGCTGTGGATCTACTAAATGACCAGGGACCAGGAGGCAGGACTGCAGACTCTGGGCCCAGTGTTTTTCCCAGTGGATCCTGCAGTTTGTCAGTTAACCTTAGGTTGCCCCGTTGACCGGCTAGCTCACTTTTCTGCTTGAAAGACATGGCAGCTGATATTTACAGTTTTCAGGAACATTTCCCTGCCCCTTGCAGCATCAACCGTGGTCTTTACCTTAAGTTTTATTAGGCTGAGAACACAGTCCCTCAGCTTCTTGCCAGACCCACTGTGACGCTCCTTACACCTGCTTTCCTGTTCTGAGACAGGTCTGTACCAACGCAGCAAGCCAGTCGCTGTAGCCACAGTCTTGAATGTGCATATTTATTGAGAAGTTTGTCAGACTCCTTTGATGAAGGACAGATGTGATTCACCATTGTATCCTTTTCCAGAGCCCAGAGAGTGATAAGAAAAACTTGAGTAGCACTGTGTCCCATGTAAGTGACAGATGCATTTATTGTTTCCAGTGAACGATAAGACTTTTCTTGGGGAATCACCTGCAAGGGATGTTGGGATAGTAACACCAGTTAGACTCTTTACAGTCCTCCTGACTTGGAGGTTCTTTCCCGGAAATGATGGGTGGAAGAAGAGATTTTAGTCAGCGTCCTTTCTCCTTCTGGGCATTCCCCCTAGGCCTTTCATCTCCCTCTTCTCAGTGTCTGGAACAGCTTATATTTGCCCCTCACTTTCCGCACCATGTAATGGCACCCAAAGTGCTCTGCCTGATTAGTCAGCTCTTCCCCACTTGGTTACCTCTTGTAAATGGACTCCTCCCGCCTCTCACCTACATTATTCCCTCACCTGGGCCCTCTTCACTCCTCCACTAACTGCTTCAAGTCACCTTTGCCAAATATGTTTCTATTTCACACTATCCCACAACAAACGATCCCTCGCTCACCAAATAAACTTCTTTCAGTAAGCCTCCCTTAACCCCCTAAACAAATAACATCCCATAACCCACCTCATTCTAAAATAATGCTTTTCATAACCTCCAATAATTTGTTCCTTTCCTCCCCTCAAAGAAATAAACTATCTTCAATGTTCCACCCTATTTGGGCACTGAGTTACCTCACTGAAACCATAAAATGCACACACACACACACACACACACACACTCCCCCAAAGAAAAATGACCTAATACAGTCTTTCGCTTTCCCTTTCTCTCTGAGAGAACAAAAATTCTCATGAGGTATATAAGGACCCATTTATGTCTCTTTGAGAGTTTTCCTTTCTCAATGAAATAAGCTAAGGAGAAATACAGTAAGGCATTCCAAGGCCAAACACATTCTACTGTTTATTACACATATTACATTCTTAAATAAAAATGCGTCACATAACATTTTTTGCATAGATATCTTACAATATACCAATTTAAAAAAGAATTATGAAACAGACCAGTAACAAAAATAAATTTTTTCTTCATTAATAATTTTGTAACATTAACATACCACCATCATATAATACAAATAATAGTTTTAAATCTTAAGACTTTTGTACAGCAAAAAAACTTGACAAAGTAATATATTTATATATATATATATATAAAAAGCTTAAAAAAAATAAAATGTCAAAAAAAGGCATAACCGAGGGCTATAAGACTGGGTACTTCTGTGATATATTATAAATACCAGAGAAGGCCTGAGAGAATGTGACCGGGCAGGCGGGCAGGGGAGGGGGCTGGGAGTAGGTCTCTCCAAACACACTTGTTAGACACATCTGGCAAAAAGAAAATGTATAGTGCAAAAATAAATTTCTTCAAGCCAACTGTTAAGAGGATCATAGTGAGTTGAAAGAAAAATGGTGGTGGCGGGGAAGATGTGGGGGAGGGGGAGGGAGGGGATGACGAGCGAGAAGGTGTGGGGGGGGAGTTTTGTGGAAAGGAAGGGGAGGCTTCAAAAATATGAAACATTTATTTTTGCCTCTGTGTTAGCAAGGAGATCTTGGCCATTACAGGTGTACTTTTCCTCCCTGGAATGAAGCAGAAGTGAAAGATAAGGAAATTAAGTGTGAGTGTAGGAAATGCATGCTGGGGGGAAAAAAAGAAAAAAAGGTTGAGAACCAGCCAATGAGCAAAAGCCTCTGAGGACCAAGATGTACAGAAATTATTCTGTCTCTGGCCCAAAGGCCTATGATTAAAATGTCCCTGTCCCCACCCTCAGCCCTTCCCCTTTATGTGGAACTCGCAGTGTGGTTTCGATATACTGGCGATTATAAGCATCCATCCCTCCAGAAAGATATTAGGCACTGGTGGCTACGCCTCTCAAACGTCTGTAGCCTGTTTTCCTTCTGCGAAGGTACAATAGGTACACATGCACACTTCTCGGTGTGTGCGGCATACCACCCTCATTATTCTGATGTGGGGTCCATTTTATGGCAGTAGACAGAAGCTGGAGTCAAAGCAATTTACAATTCCAAAGCTCACAGTTGAAAAAAATTGTATAAACAGTCCCCAACAAAGAACGGATCAACCTTCCCTCATGACCATTTAGAGGGAGCCCTGTTTGAAGAGTATCTTGTTTGGGATATTTGTGAAGCGATGGCCTAGGATTTCTCTCTCCATTTTAATACCTGTTTCCCGAGGACTTATACTTAAATGCAAAACACCTGAAGAATACAGTACTAGATCGGAAGGGTGCACATAAGAAAGTTCATTGCAGCTTTATTACCCCCTTTTCTGGGATCTGTCAGGAACCAGCAGAGGAGGTTTAAGAGAGAGTGTTAAAAGCCAGAGGAAACCCTGAAGCCTCAGGCAGTCAGTCATGGGATCTCGCACTGAGAGCAGTGTTTGCTTCCTTGGACACATTTTTCTTGTTCCATCTCAAGTATTCTCAATGAGGCTCATGGAGGAAAGTAGGCCATCAAAGAGGCACTGATGTATGCTCAGGCCAGCCCCTCTCGTTTTCAAACTGAGATATCACCATGTTTACCGAAATTTAATCCAGACTCAGAAAGCAAATTCTCTCTTCCTGCCCTCACTCCACGCTTGGCAGGCGGCCACTTCCGGAAGAAGCCAGGGAAAGCTTCCGCAACCAGGTTCTACTTAATGAATATTCACTTTGGCAAAGATCTGGGTGCAAAACTTTGGCAGACATGCTGGCCTTCATAAGATTTTTATTAAAAAAGAAACAATGAACCTGATCTTTGTAGTTCAATGTGCTGCGTCTCTGACTTTCCCTACCTTCTTCCTCCTCCTCCTCCTAAAACCAACTCATGCAAAAGACAAAAGCACTTTGCACTGCATTTTATTATTTTACCAAGTGCCTTCCATAGAGGAGACCATTTTGAACCAATAAAACAAATCACTAGGTTTTGCTGATCTTGCCGCTCGAGTGTCTTTCTTTCCGACTCTGCCATAGAATTGAGAAGTGGGGGCTACAGGCAGGACGCTCTGGGCACGATGGATGAGCTGCCCTGAATGTCCCGTTGATTTCCCCTTTGATGCAAATAGACATGGCTTATCTGGAAGCTTATCCCAAACTAAAATCCTTGAAAAAATCTTCTCTGGCTTTTAGATTCAAAGAAGATTTTTTCAAAAATAGGAATCAGTTCTGCTAATCATGCGTGAGGTTGGCTGTCTTTTTACCCTGTTAGAATCAGGCAATCAAAGATGTAAAAAGGGCACAAGGAGGCACAGGAGGGGAGGAGTTGGGGTATTTGAAGGGCTTTGCAAGGGAAAGCATGTAGGGAGGAGAAGGAAATGGTCGGCATGAAGTTCATTTTGGGGTTTCTGATATTTTTATAAAATGCAGCTTTGTCACGGAATCCAAACATCTCTTTTCTGGATGTAATCGTCATCACCACCAGGCATTAAGTTGGGCAGATTAACCGTTAGTGGGGCAGGAGGCCAGTAGCTAGCAGCAGCATAGCATTTCAGGTTTCCACATCTTTGACTTACAGCCAGGTGGTAGGAGAAAGAAGCACAACTTGAAATAAAGAAAACTGTCAAAATTGTCAATGGCTTAGAAATACTCTTGTTCTCTACATGGAACTCGGAGCCCCGGATTACGTGTGTGTGAGAAGACACTCACAAGAAACACTAGGCCAGGCTTTCCTTTCAAATTTGGGAGCCCCTGGAACATTGGGAAGTAACAATTGAAATGAGAAAACCGTTTGATGTATTTCAAATGTCCATTAAAGCTCTGTTTTAAATAACCTGTCCGTTTGGGAGCCAAATATTTTCAGGTCATTTCTAGGAAAGCCTGTTCATTCCAACAGGCTCTTACCAATCACCTCTGCCATTTTGGAGATGATGGGCATTCTATCACAAATTCATTTCCAGAATGACTGGGATTATACCCCCCCCCTCCCACGGTCAGGACTGGTTACCATCCACAGGTGTCAACTGGGCTAGAGAAGAAGAGTTTCAAAGCCATCCACTTAGCACCCACCAAATTCTCAGGCCAATTCTCACAGTCAACAAATGACTCGGAAGCAAGCAAGCAAGCCCCACCATCACGGTTCAGCGCACCCTGCTCTGAGAAAGGTCAGGAGCAGATTACAAAGGACCTCACTGATACAAAAGAGAGAGGAATTACAGAACAGTTCAGACACTGATGAGGACCAAAGGGCCTTTGTTCCACCACATTCAAATGAGATCTTTTCAAGACCACAGATGACAACAGGGAGCAAACAAGCAATGATTACTCTTTTTGCATTCTTCTTCTTTTTTTTTTAACTTTCTTTTTAATAGAGCCTTGCATTGGTTAGTTCAAAAATTAAATTAAGTATTATAAACCCTTAATAATAGCATTTCAAGAGGCGAGAGCAGCCCCAGCTGGGGAGAGAACATTTGTAAATCGTGGCAGCCATGGCAAATGCCATCACTGATGTGTGCGTGCATTTGTGCTGGAGGCTGCTATAGAAAGGGAAACGAGCGAACCAACAAAATGTGGGGTGTCTAAAGTTTCATCTAGTGCACTGACTGGAGGCGCTACAGTTAAATACAGCTGAGGTTCAAGGTCCCCCCACATCCTTCATCCAGAAATGATGCACCACACATTCAAATATAACCCCGTGGTACGCCCTGCTGGACTGGCCGTGAAATGCACTCGAATGCAGTAGAGAACTACGAGATTGTCAGCAAGCAGTGCTCCAGAAATTGTTTCTAAGTCATGTCTAGTTTTAAATCTTTGGAATAAAACTGATTTTTTTAAAATACCCTCCAACTAACATATACATAACTGCCTCCAGCAAAGGGGCAGATTTTTGTGTGTATGTGTTTTAGGGTGGTTTTTTTATTGTTGTTGTTTTGTTATGGGTTGGGTTTTTTTTTATTTTATTTTATTTTATTTTTGGTCTAAATTGAAAAAAAGGAAAAAGAGAAAGTAAGGTTTAAGGGCCAGACTTCAGAATGCCCCACGTGTCCAATTGGCAGCTACAACATTTGTGACAAGAAAGCTCCTTTACCCTCAGATGAGTAGTTTCAACATTTCAGTGAAATCAAAGGTTGCAGAAGGCTGAGGAAACCAAATGCCAAGGATCTTGAAGGTTGCTGTCATAAATGTATTTGTGTTTCTTATGTTATTACTTCCACTTAAAGGCTTCAGTTTTGCATCCCAACTAGGTATGGGGTGGCCTTTTAACAGTCAATGAGTCAGACAGTCAGAGGAGGGCAGGAGGGGAGCCAGCTGGTATGAAGGAGCAGCAACCGTGTGCGGACCAAATGCCATTTTTTTTTAGACGTGTCTTGAAGGGATGGTCCCAGAATATACAAAATATACAATCTGTCCTAATAACCACCCCGCCTGCTTGCATAGGCCATTTAATGGTCCTAAAGGCAGTCTTTGGAGTTGAGGCCAGTGCCAGCTAGCTAGGAATGCGGGTAGATAGAGACCGATATTGGAAGTGTGTGTGGGATGAAAAGTAAGAAATGTAACCCCCTTGGAGTCAATCTGCAGAGTAAACGTGAGGCCTCTGTTGATCCTGGGTGCTCTAGGTCACAAGTCATGATGGGCCTAGCCAGAAAAAAAAAATTAGAAATACATCTCTCCTTTTAGACAGACGAGAGAAACATCTCAACCCTTTCCTTAAATGTCCACCCTTCATTCCCACAACGGCATTTTTGAACTGTGTGTTTTAACAAGTGGAGTAACATAGCTCAGTGGGTATGAGAGAAGAAGAGAGGATGATGTTTTTTGAAGCCACTAGACTTGGGAGGCATCTTCCGTTTTCCCCAGGAAGGAGTGGTATTTTTGGCTTTTTGTCAGGTCATAACCCAGAGTTAGGTTCAACGTGCAGCTGCCCTTTGAGACTAGCAGCATCTACGCTGAAACTGGGCACAGGGTAGCAATGACACACAGCACAGGGTTGACCACTATGAGCTGAGGTCATGACGCCTCAAGGGGAGGAGAGAACTGTGATGTCCCATCTGATTGGCTGCTTCGAGAGCCAGACATCCAGGTGCTGAGAGAGTCCTGGAGAGGTTTAGTCCATGGAGAACAGATAAAACATTTAAGCTTCCAAAATAAGCCTTTCAAGTTTTCGTTAGCAAAAAACAGAGAGATTAAAAAGAAAAAATCTAGCACTGGCAATAAGGTGAGGCTCAAGGGATAGACTGTGATTTATCATCAAGGACTTTATTCTCTTGGCCACTTTGCAGTCATGCTAGAAGTTTCCAGAATCCCTAGTGCATATGGTGTGCAAGATCAAAAAGTAAGAAAAGAAAACTCCTCCCTTAAGAGTGAAGTCTAGAGAAATGCAGGCCAGAAAGGGGTAAGGTGTTATTCCAGAGTCCGTCGCCGCTAAGGCCGTTGGTATCGACTCGAAAGATCTCAATGGTACTAAGAAGAACCAAAACCGATCAACAGTTCTTTGAGGAAGTTGGACGCACGGAATAGTAGGACTTTTCAAACACAAAGGACAAATAAACCAGGAGTTAATTTTGGCTACCAAACTGCAATTTGGTTTTCTAGGTCATTTTCCCCCAACTATTTAAAAAGAAACGTTAGTGCTACACATATGCAACTTTAAGACGTTGTATTCTCCTATCAAGTTGCACTGAGAAGCAAGTTAGAGATAAGCCCCTCTTACGGCTGTCCACCTGCAGCAACGTCACATCCATTTTCTCTGATTTCCATTGGCAACGGCAGGAAATAATTCCAATAGTGCTGAAGTGAGCAGCCAGTCTGCCTTGCTGAGTTCACCCGGTTTCCCTCTTCTTTGTCTTCTACCATCTGGCTAGGGCAAGGCATGAAGGATAGACGTATATATTTTAAATAGAGCTGAGTGCAAGATAGTGTGTGTGGTGGTGGAGGGGGTTCTGTGTGAGAGAGTGTGTGTGTGTCTGTGTGTGTGTACACAGAGGTTTAGAAGTGAGAACTTTCTTCTGTGAGGCAATGGGTCCCTGCCTGAAGTCCAGCCCCCGCCTCATGGCATTTCCTTCGGACAACGGCCGACATCATGGCAACTCTGGCCTTCAGGATTTTTAGATATGTCTCTTCATATGGAGGGCAAGATGGTCAGACCTGGAAAAACACCTAGGAAATATAAACAACAAGGATATTAGAGGGGTCCAGGCAAAAAACTCAACTTCCATCACCCCTCAGAAAATGATTAACCCTCCCTTAAAGAGAGTCAGGACATGAGGACTGAGAAACAAGGTAGCATGTTAGGAAGGTGAGCTCAGGGGGGAGATTGCTTGGGTTTAAATCCCAGCTCTCCCAACAGCTGTGTGACTCCAAGCATGTTAACCTCTCCATGCCTTAATTACTTCTTCATAATGTGATGATCATCGGGGCATTTAACTCATAGCTTAGTTGTGAGGATTAAATAAGACTACCTATGCAAATTGCTTAAACTATTGCATGGGACATAATAAGATCTCAATGAATGTTAACTATTATGATCATAATTGTCATTAATAAAGAAGAAATAAATATGCAAATGCTTTGGAAACAACATGGGTCATGCCTGAATACTACAAACACTCCATGAATGATTAGCCTGTATTAATATATGGTGGAACTCTAACATTTCCGCACCCAAAGTTCAGCCTTGAGCTTCACAACGAAAGCCCAGAAACACTGCCTACGATACCTACAGGTTTACACAGACACTAAGTTCATCTCAACAGAAAGATGAAGAGGGAGCTCACGTTTCCTGAGTGTGGTGTAATATGCAGGCATATGGTAGGTGCTTCCCCAGCATCACCCCAGTGATGTCCTCAGCAACCTTCCATGGTAAGAGTTTACACCCTTTTGTGTATGTGTGGTAAGGAAAGCGAGGTTAGGGTCCCACAGCTATTGAGGGACAGAATTGAGATGAGGTCCCAGGTAGACCTGCAAATCTACTTGTTTGACACTGTTTCTTGGCACCTAAGGTTCACCACTGGGTCTTCCCAACCTTCACAGGAGATGCAGTGGCTATCTTCACGCCTTCTCATTTCTTATAACATCACCAATGTGACTTTCCCTTGGGCAGCAACTCTCCTGCATTCTAGTTGTATGGGCTGACCCTCCTCCTAAGGCTGAAGTTATGACGATAGTGATCCACTAAGTAAATCCTGTGACCCATAAAGATCAACGAGAGCCTGTCCTGGGGCATTTGATGAAATTAAAGGAAGAAAGCAGCTTTCTTTCCACTGGGGCTGCTAAGCTACTAAGATTGAAGCCTAGAGCTGCTGGTGTCCACACTGCCATGTGGGAAATAGCCTGCTTGAGAATGAAGTCAGGAGAGAAAACTTGGGCCAGAGAATAGAATGAGAGAGAGAGAGTCCTGATGACAACATCTGAGAACCTGGATCCAGCCAAGCCCAAAGACACACCTGTTCTTAGTTACCTGAGCTAATAAATACCCTTAAAGGCCAACACTAGTCTGAATCTGGTGTCTGTATCTTTCAGGGGTCCCCAAATTTTTTACACAAGGGGCCAGTTCACTGTCCCTCGGACCATTGGAGGGCCGCCACATACAGTGCTCCTCTCACTAACCACCAATGAAAGAGGTGCCCCTTCCGGAAGTACAGCGGGGGGGGGGGGGGGGGCAGATAAATGGCCTCAGGGGGCCGCATGCGCCCGCTGGCTGTAGTTTAGGGATGCCTGTTCTAACTAATAAGGTGGGCATTTCCATATCCCTGAAGCCTACAATCTAAGGCTCTGGCGAGAAGTGAAGTCAGCACACGAGATAGCAGTCAATCTTAGCTCTGAGTGTGTGCTCTCCCTCTGGATTCTTCTCCTACAACTGGCCACTCTCCTACCTGGGAGAGTATTCCCTGGCTCCCTTTGAGCCCCAGAAACCTTCACAGTTCAAAATTCTTGTTAGGATGTTAGCGAGTTGTCCTGTTCAGGTTAGCAAGCTTTCTTGTTCACTGCAGGATTTCCCTGTGTTTGTTTATTTTAAAAACAAACAAAAAACCCCACTCTGTTCCCTGACCCCTACATTCTCTATACACTGTGTTCACTACTTAAACAGGTACATGTGCAGGATAGAACCCTAAGGAAACGAAGTAAAACAGAACAAGGGTAAAATTTAAAAAATATATAAGAATGGGAAAAGAATAGTAGAAAACATCCTAATCCAGTAACATGTTGAATAATAACAGTTCTAATACCAACTTATTTCAGGCTCCGATTTAGAATGAGCAAGATATTTGGGTTAGTCCTTTGAGTACCATCAGAGTGCCATTGGGGATTTGATTTTCTATATAACAGAAATCAATTTTCTTTAACAGCAAGTACTCAATGCCATTGGTACACAGAAAAGCAATATAGCCTGCAGGGAATTCAGCATTTAATGTGCATAATTCTGTTATCTCCGGAAGGTACACTCAGTAGTGTCCACTACCTGATCTCTTTTCTTCCCTTCTCACTTCCCTGCCTCTCTTTCTCCTTTTATCCCAACAGCCTAGAGAAAGAAGATCTAAATTGAAAACTTCTTTCTGCAGGCAATTCCTTAAAGTTAATATCATTACAAAAAGTCTTGAAAGAAGGTACCATTCTTATTTCCACAACCAGATGAGGTAGGTATTCATCACAAAGAAGCAAAGCTGAGATTTGAACCCAAGTAGTCTGACTCCAAATCCCAGGTTCTTAGCCACACCTGCTTTTCAAGCCGAGAAGAAGGGAGGGCTGAAATGTAAATTTAAGGAGTATGTAGCAGGTATAATAATGAATGGTTTCCCCTCTCCAAATCTACACCTAATTCCCAGAACTTCTAAGTATGTTAGGTTACAAGGCAAAGGAGAATTAAGGTTATAGATGGAATTTGCTAATCAGCTGATCATAAAAGAGGGAGATAATTCTGCATTTTCTGGGCAGAACTAATGTCTTCACAAGGTCCTTATAAATGAAAGAGGAAATTGAAAGAGAAAAGCAGAGGAACTGGCAGCATGGGAAGGACTCGACAGCTTGGATGATGGGGAAATGGGGTCAGGAGGCAAGAAATGGGGTCAGCCTGTAGAAGCTATAAAGACAAGGAAATGGGTTCTCTTTTAGAGCTTCTAGAAAAAACGCAGCCCTTCTGATACTTTGATTTTAACCCAGTAAGACCTGTGTTGGACTTCTCACCTACAGAACTATTAGATAATACATTTGTAAAGATAGATGAAAATGACATTACATTTGTGGCAAGTGGTAATGGCAGCAACTAGAAAGCTAGTGCATAAGTTAGTCTGGTCAGGCCTGATTAGTAAAGGTCTGTGAGAAGGCAACCAAACAGAGATGAGGTGGTCTGCCTGTTCCGAAGGGAGCCGTGGGGATCTGAGCAGGCAGGAAGTGAAGGGGAAGGCTTAGTAGTGGACACAGCCTCTTTCCTTTCCTTCCGCTATTCTGGGAACTTAGAGGAAAACAATATTCTTGATACACAGCTTCACTTGCAATAGCCATTCAGTAATGTATATGTTCTAGACTTCTATTCCACCTTTACCAGGTGCCTACTCTGTGCTGGGTATCTAGCAATATATGTGCAAGCCTTCTATTTCTTTCAGAAAAAAATAAATAAATGGAAAAAAACCCACTAGATCTTTAACATGATATGAACTATAATTGTGTCCCTCCAGAATTAAACTAGCATCATTCTATGTTCAAACTCTAAGAAGTATATGATACTTAGCATGAGATTAGGGCCCTCTCCACTGAGGTTTTTATTTAAATTCAATACACCAGCAAGATACTTATCCATGATTAATTTATATTTATTAATTTATTACTGAGCTCTACATAGGAATAATATAAGATAATAGATAAACTCAGCATTGAAAAATGTAGAATCAAATAATTCTAAGGGTAATATACCCCCAGAGGGTATTTATGACTAGACAGTAGGCAGATGACCTTAAATAAGAAGGTCCTTAATGATCGAAATTTGTTCATCACAGAGAAGCAGTCAAACCCCTATGGTCGTTTCTCTTGCTTACGAAAAAGGCACACTAAAGTCATGCCGGCATTAAGCCAACAGCAACCCTCTAGGGCCCCAGAGGGCTTGACAATGGCTGATGTTTCTTACCGCCTATAGCGAGCTGACTCAAAGATCGAAATCTGCCCAAGATCTTGGAGGTCCTTACTGGTAGCAGTCTCCCTGGCTTATAACTGTGCTGAGTCGGCAGAACAATGGCCTACCTATTGTCACTAGTGGGAGCAGAGCCTTTCGTCACCATCAGCAGCCTCATGCTCGAGGGGCTGAGACACAGATTCATCCTCTGGCCGCTGGTCACTCAGTGGGCTGGCATGGTTTACAACGGTAAGGAATTGACCGAGTCACCTCACTGCATTTGTCCCCAGCCCAGACCTGCAGCCAGGAGTCCCAAAGCCCAATGTCTTCAGGGAAGGCAGATAAAGTAAACATGGCAGTGGGTCAAGTGTAAGAAACACACAGTACTTTTAAAAAAATTTTTTGAGGTAACTCATACTGTTTTCTTTCTACAGTGGCTATACCACCAATCTTCATTCCCATCAGCAGTGCACGAGGGTCCCCCTTTCTCCACACCCTCGCCAGCACTTGTTGTTTGTTGATTTATATTTTATTAACTAGCATCACCCCAATAAATCCAATAAAAAGGCAAAAAAGAAAAAGAAAAAGAAACACAGCACTGTGTGATTCCACTTTAGATAAGGTGTGGCTACAAAGAAATACTGCTCTCTGTAAGAGCACAACAGAGCAAGTGTGGTGGTGATCCATGTCAGCTGACAGTTTGCCTTCATGTTGGGAGACCACAGGGAGTGGTGGGAACAGTGAGAAATTAGTGGTCACATGGCCATTTCAAATGGCTCCAGGAAATTATGGCCCCTGGTCCCTGGGAACAGGAGACCACGTTACTAGATCATCTGATTTTTCCAGACAAAGCCAGAAATACAGATTTTTATGACCTCTAGAAATTTTAAATGTTAGCAAAACATACACATGTATCTTTTATTCTAGCCTGTATGCAAAATAAAAGTATACATGGTCCATGCTTTAAGAAAAGGAAACCCCAATCCCAGCTTAGCCTCTAAATAGGGTCCGAGTGCTCAAATTTAGAAGAGGCAAGAGGTAGGTTTCTCACGCTGACACAGGGCGGTGCCAGGAGGATCCGGTGTCCTGCTCAGGGCTACAGATGCCCTCTGCTTCGGAAGGAAAGAGTCTTCGAAGGAACACCAGCTCCCCACCTGCTCCAGCTTTCCTTTCATCCGCCCTGGACCCACTCCAGTTACCGATGCCACCTCCCAGAACTGCGCTATTCTTAGCACAGCCCCTGCAGTTGAAAGGCAAGGTGCTGCCTGTCATAAGACACTGATGAGAGTCCAACCCCTCATTTCTGACATTGTTGAAAATGCACTGACGACTGGCCGATGCCACAGGACTTTGCGCTATTCATAATCTCTCCCAAATACTATGCTGCAGAACTTGTACCATCTGCCTAGAAAATTTCTAGCCCCAGAAACCATAGTATGTTTTGATGAAGCAAAAAGACTAACCAAATTGCCCATCTCTGACATAGCCTTCACTGAATTATCTAGTTGGTTTGAAATATTTCTCATTAAAGCACACCATCAGATTTAATTCCAATATGTCAACAGCTACACAGTTGTAAATTTCACAATAAGTCAGTTGATATTAAGAAAGAAAGACTAACTGGCAATTTCCCCAGAAGAACTCTGTCCATTTCCAAGGATGAAGGTGATCCACAATGCACAATCTCCAAGTAACAGCCTCCCCGCCCTTCAGGGCTGGGATTAATGTGTGCACCTCCTGTATACACTCTGACAACTCACAGAGTGGGTATAATGCCCTTTCTCAAACTCCTGGGGCAAAGACTCAGCATCTATGTTGCTTCTTTATTAGTAGCCAGGGCTAGAGAGGAAGAAACTTGAGGTGGGAGTGGGGGGAAGTTGTCAAACAAGGAGAACCATGCCTGAAGTATAATCCATGGAAGAGCTGCTAGGACATTTAGGTAATGGGGTAGAAATAAACAACAGGTTGTATTCTTGGGTAGCAGAAGAAAGCTCCAAAGGAATGAAGGACAATAGCTCTGAGAAGTGTACTTCCTCAGCCCTGGGTGGGAGGTTATCTCTGGGTTCCAGAAGGCATGGGGGCTTTATTTAGTTCTTAAAGAATGAAGATAAGAGGAAAATAGCCTCTTCAGGAAGAAGGAAAAAAAAAGAGGAAAAACATGAATGCTCCTTTATAAGCATCTTAAAGAAGCTCCAAGCCAACTGGCCACACATGTGACTTGGCCACCCCTGACCTGCTCTCCAAACAAACACACACCACGCCAGAGGAAGGCCTGGAGAGGGGAGGGGCCGGCACAGGGACCCGGCAGGCAGGATGCGAAAGCGATCAAATTTCCTCCCAAGGAGAACCAGACCTCGGTGGACATCCTGCACGCCCCTCCTGCCATCCTGTGAGCGGCTGGCCAAGCCGGGGAACCCTGAGGCTTTCAGGGCTTTTATCGTATTAGAAGCATTTTTCTCATCATAACCGAGACCTTTAGTATTGCATTAAAAAGATGGTTAATTTTCTTAAGCTTCCTTTTAAACACAGAAATAGGATTAGAAGGATAACACGCTCAGATGCAAGCCCGTTATTTGATTATGTCTAAACCTAATCCTGCCTTCACCTTGGCCTGCAGAATCTCCATTCCGGGCTTTATTGGTTGATAATGCCAAGGCTGTCAGATACTATTACTTGTGTAGTATCTGCTGCTACGTGCTCTCTCTTCCACTATCAAATGCTGAAGGTTTGGAAATTGAATTATAGGATAAGTTCTCAAAGCTTAGCCATCTTTTAGACCTTTGTGATTACTTTCAAAGGAGGAAGGATGGTGCCGGCCCCCAAAGAATGGGACCCGTCTTCAGTAAATTCTTTTCTATTACTTCAGAGGAAAGCCTTATAACTCACCATCCTTCCACTAAGCAGGTTTTCTGCTCTTTCACGTTATTAAGGATGAGCGAAAATGGTATTGATGTTAATAAAAAGATCAAAAGAAGCAGCTACAGGTAACCATTCTCTATCCTATTACTTTTCACATTATACTAAAATGATCTGTCTCATCATTTCCTTGAGGGTAGAAATTGTGTCTTATTGCTATCCAGCGACTAACGTTCCTGGCCCAAAGCTGGTGTTCAGTAAATATTTGTGTAACTGAAACAAGAATTCATATTATCTCTGCATTACATGCAAAAAGGCACCCTTATCTCATCGGTTTTCTTGGTGGAGAAGTACATAGCATCCCCAGATTGGAGATGCTGTGAGACAGGCATGTGATGAATCCACAAGCACATGGACAGCCCGCCCTCCAACCCACCATCTTCCCTCCCCGTCCGCTAGTTTCTAAGTTTCTTTACCTGTCGCAGTGGTTGCATTTAAAGGGCTTTGCACCTGTGTGTTTCCTGTAGTGCCTCGTGAGCTCATCGCTTCGTGCAAAACGCCACTCGCACCCTTCCCATGAGCACTTATAAGGCTTCTCACCTGCAAAAAGAAATGGAATGACCACAGTCAGTGATAGGAACAAAATGGCCACTCGCCTGATCAGATTCTGCTACCTGTTTATCAGTCTTGGGAAAGGGCTATATAAGCCATTCTTGAAAGAATACATTTCCTAAACACTGTACATTACATTTCCTTTAGTCTCCCAGTATTTGGGTTGTTATTGTTTTTTTAACCTTCAGAAGTGGTTTCACAAGATCCTCAAATCTGGAGCTGTCGTTTCAGTTTCCAGAGCCAGAGCATTTCCTCCAACTGGTGAGGGATCAATTTTTATTTATTTTCTATTCCCTGGAGCACTTTGACCCCCCCAGTCCAAGCAGAAAGGAAATGTGCTATTTTCATCTGAACCACAAATGCTTCTAATCTATTTTTCTCCAGAACCTACAGTAATTTACCATTTCAGCTTTTTCAGTCTCCTCCCCCACCCAAACTGTAGCCAGGTAGCTGCCTGACAGGGCCAACAGCCCAGGCCTCCCCAAACCACTGCTCCTTCCAGTAAATGAGTGATGGGCAGTCACGAGAAAGGGCTACGATCTGAGGGCAAAGCAAAAATCACTTGACAATTCCTGGCATTTGTGTGAAATACAGTCACCAAGTCCTATTTAAGAAGTCCACAAGTTAATGACTTCAGAGTGTTCATATTAGAGAAAGATACACACTATTACAAAATATTTTTAAAGCCAATTTGTAGAGCAGGGGTTTAGCCACAGAGAAGCTGCTTAAAAGCATGAAATTCGAGCTCTCATACTCAAGTGACCTTTTCTCACAGTACATACAGATGGAGGGACGTGGAAAAGAGAGCACATGACTTTTCCTAAGACCTTTTTTTTTTAAGCCCATCAATGTCTGTCATCAAACATGACAAATATTTACCCTTCCAACTGTATGGTTTGTTGGTTCTAATTAAGATGAAAAATCTTTAAAACCACATGAAGTCACGAGTTACTGAGCCCTGTAACTGAAAGGCAGGTTAGTATAGTGGTCAATGGCTTTGAAGTCAACCTTTTTCAGTTCTGCTTCTAATTGTCTAAGTAACTGGACCTCTCTCTGCCTCTGTTTTCTGAGATATAATAGTATGTACCTCCAAGGGTTAGAGAGGATAAATTAATATGTAAATGAATATGCAGTATCTATCTATTCATTAGAACAGTGCCTGGCACATGGAAGATTCACATAACTTGCAAACGGCCAAACCCCAAATTTCAGGCTACACAAGTACCAAAGGACTATCTATGGCTGTCCCATTATTCCTCCATTTTTCACGGCTCAGCCTTCACTCGGCAGCCCTTAAGGAGACACTGCCCAGGACTAACTTGACTCACTTTCTTCTTTCTACCTTTTTTTCTCCCCTTTAAGCGTGACTACAAAGTGACCACAATTCTTTATTTGTATCACCTAGAATCAAGCCAAACACAACTGAAAGTTTCATGTCATTAAATCGGTGCCCTAGTGAGCCACTGCTCTACAAGATGCCGAGAAGGGGCACGAGGAACGCGGGCACGTCTTTGAAAGGGAACCAAGGAGACATGAAGGAGAGCTGGAGCGCAGGAGGAAGCCCATTCAGCCTTGGGAGCCAGTAATGAATGAACCCCTGAGCAGTGTTAAAAGTTCACCTCTGGATCCTTGAAGCCAAAATTTTAGAAAAGTGTACCCGCTGAACAGAAGGTGAAGAGGGGAGATGTCAAATCGACTTTGGAGTTAGCAACCTGGGATCTTTCTGAGTTCATTACAGACTGTGAGCAGTGTCCGATGCGGGGGGAGGGGGGTACGTGTCCCACATTTATCATGAGGCTTAAATAAGTGGTCATGTAGAAGACATACTTCTTGAGCCTGGCCCAGGTACATATCCAATCACTGTGAACTCCCCTTCCTCCCCAGTTCACTCGTGTGCTCAGAGGGGCTGAGGGGACAGGTCTAACGGGGTGTCAACAAAAACTTGCAGAGCTCAGGCTCCAGACTGCTGGGTCTGGAGTCACTCTGGGCAACCGAAGTATTGGAAAACATAGTCTGTTTAAGCTTTAAATACATCCCCAGTATATTGATGGAGAGCGGATCAGAAGAAGTGAGGCTCTAGATCAGCTATGAATGCGTGGGACGCTGAAGGGGAGTAAGAGACCCCAGCTGGGGAGAGAAGTGCCCTCGCAGAGTAGCAGGTGGGCACCCTTTGTAATGCTATTGATTACCCACAAGGCTTTGTTACTTCCAGGAAATCTAGCATGCACAACAACAACAAACAGAGAACGAGGCACCAAAGACTTCAGAAATTCAAAATGCCCTCCACCTCCAAAACTCTTCAAATACAGGTTAAACTGGAGGTTCCTGGAACCGTGGGGACCAAACACGGCCCAATTGCAACGAGGTATCCGAAAATCCTATGACATTCTACAGCAATAAGCAGAGATATTCAGTCCCCAAAATCAATCCCACAATCGAACTAACCCGTCCGTCACAGGCAACCATATTCTGAAGGACACAGGAAGGACAGAGAGAAAATGAAAGAGATGAAAATGGATGTCTTTGGGGTTTTGTTTTGTTTTTTTCAAACTTTGCTTTTCATCTGGCAGATTTTTTTTTAATTAGTTCCATTTTGTTTTATTTTGACAAATAATATCAAGGATTTCGTTATTTCCCAGGAAATAATGTAGGTTCTTGGTTAATTCTGGCACAGACTATGTCCTATCCAGTGGCCATTTGAGTGGCCCTTTGGCAACTGTGTAAACAGCAACTACAGATAGTTTGACTTGACTCTGAATTGTATCACTAACGTTGTTCCCTGCTTACGGCTAGGTGCTGCCCAGAACCATACTGAGGACAAGCCCCTCCTGTACCCTGACAGTTTTGCCAAGTCATACTGTAGTGATTCATCAAGCTATTTTTCCAGCATTGATTAATTTATGTACAAGTTGCTATTTCTGAAAATTCTCACTGATAAAAAGTTTAAAATAAACAAGGAGAAACTCAGCCAAATGAAGGAGTGATGCCTGGAAAAAGGCAGAGTTAAGAAATCAAAAGAGCAGAAAAAATATATAAGGAATTGGAAATATAACTTCATATCTAGGGTTTAGAAATAGGAGGATTAGGCTGACCTCATTTCCGGGTTCTAGACCCACTTCCGTAAACCAATTTCTACTTGCAAGCAGGTAGGTGAAATTATCAGTATTTTGCATGGAGTTAGCACCCATTGCTTGATCTTGAGGGTGGAACCACCTATATTTACAATGCATTAGTTTTCATTCAAACAGACTACCTTGCAGATTTCTTCTCATTTTATAAAAGCCTTGGGTTTCTTTCTTTATAAAAGAAAGTTTCTTTTTTCAGAAATGAAGGAAGGCGAGAAGGGAGGGAGGGAGGGAGAAAGGGAGGGAGGGAGGGAAGGAGGGAAGGAGGGAGGGAGGGAGGAAAAAGAAATAGGTAGTTCAGTCACAACTGGAGCAAATTTCATGCAAAACCTGCTCATCTCCCTCACCCTCCCTTCTCCCTCTGCTCTACTCCAGATACTATTTCTGGGTATAGAACAGAAAATGTCATACCTTCACAGCACTATACAACATGGCACCTGGGATATTGCCTACCTTTCAACTCACTGTGCCTCAAGAGTGGATGAAAATATTCAAGGAATACTATATGAAAAAGGCAGATGGGAGAGAGGCTTACACATTAGGAGTCCAGTCCAGAAGGAGTGTGGTGAGGCAGGCACATCACAAGAGGTTGGACGAGGGAGTATGACAGGGCCCACAGCTCACAGTGCTACAAGGAAAACTCACTCTTCGGGGTGACTTCAATTTTAGGAGGAATGTCAATAATTTCTTTTCCTATCTGGAAATTAACCCTGGGGGTGTACATGTCATCTCAGTAGTGACAGCAGGTCTAATCAGGTATAAATAGATTTATAACCAAACGAGGGCTCTTAAAAAGAATTAAGGAGACTTGAGAAACAGGACTGACATTTAGCAAGGGTGAATCATGGCAGGAATTCATGCTGCCCCACAAAATGGCCTCTGACATGCAATGTGGTCTGAGCCAATGTGGCATTTGTTAGTTTCTTACAGGTTAATTTTCTCTACTTCATCATGACCATCAAATCTGATTGATCAAAAACACATAAAGCTGACCAGGCGGTGGCACAGTGGATAGAGCATAGGACGGGGATGCGGAGGACCCAGGTTCGAGACCCTGAGGTCGCCAGCTTGCGTGCAGGTTCATCTGGTTTGAGCAAAGCTCACCAGTTTGGACCCAAGGTCACTGACTTGAGCAAGGATTTACTTGGTCTGCTGTAGCCCCACGGTCAAGGCACATACGAAAAAGCAATCAATGAAAAACTAAGGTGCTGCAACAAAAATTGATGCTTCTCATCTCTCTCCATTCTTGTCTGTCCGTCCCTGTCTATCCCTCTTTCTGACTCTCTCTCTCTGTCCCTGTCAAAAAACAAAACAAAACTACATACCCTTTGGTGTATGTAGATTTATTCATGTCCTAATATATAAATATTAGAGTATTATAAAATACACATCCAACATAGACATTTAAAAGAAGTACAGCATAGGGGATATAGTCAACAACACTGAAATAACTTAGTGTGCTGCCAGGTGGGTGCTGGAAATATCGGGGAGACCACCTTGTAAAGCATATGACTGTCTAACCACTGTGCTGTACACCTGAAACCAAATCAAAATGATATTGAAAGTAAACTGTAATTGAAAAATAGAAGAGGAAATACACTTTACATTGGAATTTGCAGCACACAAGGAGACATGTATATGCATGTATGTGCATAAATGAAGCAAATGTTACATGAAACAAAGCCTTCTCTTTGATGGGTTAATGAATGCATTCTGATATTTATTACGCAATACATTTACAAAAAAACAAACAAAACATAGAGAGACTCACTAGATTGGCTTTAAAAAAATTAGGGTTAATTAAATATAAATAGAAGGTATAAATTTTTCTTCCTGCACTCAGAAAGCAGTGGTGCACGACCCTACTTTACAGACTCCAGCTCTGTGGTGTGTAAACGAACAGAGCTTGGCTCCAAGCTCCCAGGTCTCACACGCCCACCCTGGGCCCTCAGTCTATTCTATCCACAGCAGTCAGAGCAATCCTTTGAAAATGTAAATCAGAGCATGTGTGTCCTTTACAGGAGACCTTAGTCCTTATATTTCCATATAATTGGTTTCTGTGATATCCTCTGGATTTCATTTTATGCATAAAAACATTATTTGGCAAATGGTTCCACAAGCTTCACTAGACTGCCAAGTAAGTTTAAGACCCGAAAGAGGTTAAGAAGAAATTAAAATGTGAGTGCCCCAATGGCTCCCTATCACTCTTAGAATAAGTCAAAAGCATATAAGGCCCCAGGTGAACCTTTCTAATCACCTCACCTACCTCACCCTTCCAGGTTTAGCATGACCTATCTCACATGTTCCCACCTCAGGGTCTTTGCACTTGCTCCTCCCTCTGCCTGGAATACTCCAGATCTCTTACTTCATTCGTATTACTACTCAACTACCTCCTCCACAGAGACCTAACCTCACCACCTTCTATAAAACAGCAAATCCTGTTACCTCTGTCACTTCATTACTTTAAAATCAGACTGCATATTGTTTGTACATATTATTGTCTATGTTCCCTACTAAAGCATAAGCTTTATGCTGGCATCTGTTTTGCCCACTGTGATACCAAAAGCACTTAAGCAAGGCCTAGCTCAATGCTAAGGATTATGTTAAGTGAATAAAGCACCCTGATTTGCAACAAAGACCCAAGCACTCACAGGCAAGCAGGACAGCCCATGTGATTTCAGCCCCTCTCATTCTAGGTATCGAACTGGCTTAAAAGTAGAAAATGTTTGCTGGCTTGCTTGTTTAAACCTGGCCATTCTTCTGTGGGGACAAAAATGTGGAACTCTATAATGGGTTTAATATTCGTTCAATCAAAGATCACTTCCACTTCTTCCCTATCTTCCCAAACCTAAAATAAACAATATCCTGAAAGTCTCCCTGAAATCTTCATCAGACACCTGGGACCCCAGTCTCCTGGGCAACACGCCCTCTGGGAAACCAAGTGCACCATTTTATGGAAGTCATTCTTAAAGGCTCTCACTGAAGAGGGCTGGGAGAGCATCGGAGATATGTCAAATGTACTGCAGGGTAAACTTGCCTTTAAAATACAGACTGTAGCATGAAATATGAACACGTGTCAGACTCTCGCATTCCAGGTTTAAAGGTCCCTTGAAAATAAACATCACTAATGCAAATTTTCTGCATTCATTTCCTGATCTGCAAAATTTCAAGTTCCTAATCCAATTTCGAAGGAGACCTAGGACTTTGGCATGCCCAGCTTTCTGTTAAAACTAATTTTATCTATTTCTTTTTATTTTTATTTTGAATGAGGTTACTAGATTTCTGTTATCTGGGCATGTCAAGGTCCTAGTCTCTTTAGGACTTGGATTAGGAACTTGAAATTTTGCAGATCAGGAAATGAAAATGCAAAATGGAAAGGAGGAAGAATGCTCTGTACTAGGTTTACATTGCCTCTGAGAGTGTCCAGTGGAAACCGGCAAAGACCCATCAACTGCTTGCTTTCACAGCATGCTCAGCGTACTGCAGAACTAAAGCCACCTGGGGAATAAGGACACTGAGAGAGAAAATGTCACTGAGCTTTCCTCATGCTGGAAAAAGAGTGAGCGGTAAGCATCACTCCATCACTCGGCAATCTCTTCTCGTGTGTGTGTGCTGTAACTAAACACTGCCCCGAGTTTTTCACGCTGCTTGGAAAATGGTCTCAGAGCTCCTCTTAGTTCTCATCTGAACCTTAAACATTTTCATTTCTCAAGGTTTTTAGATTAGGTGATGGACGGAAAATGAGACCAGGGCTTTATTTCCCAGAATTTCAAAAGCACTTATAACTACAGCATCAAGTAGAACGTGTACTTATTACTTATGTACCATGTGGTGTTTTGTGTTCTTTTTTTGGTTAATATATGATTTGCCCACCCAAAGGCCTACTCAGACCTGAGTTGTTGAATTTGCACAAAGAACTAGTCACTTTACAGAACATACAAACATTTACTCTATTTTTTTATTCCTAAAACAACTAATAAAACAGTAGTTGGCTGAAGTTGGGTTAAGTCATCACAGCCTGTATCACCACCTTATAATGGTTGCTTAAAAATATGGAAGCAAACATTTGCATCGCATCCTCAGCGAGGCGCTGCTTCTACTTCAGAGTACGGAGACAAGTGAGAAAGGATGTGACTTAGCCCCACAGCTGCTGACAACCGTGGTATCCAATACAGGAGCCACCAGCCACAGGTGGCTATGAGCCCTTGATATGGGGCTAAGGTGACAAAAGAACTGAACTTCTAATTTAATGCTAATTAAAAATTTTAAAAATGAAGCAATATAAAGAATATTTTATACTTTTATTTTCATAAAACTATACTTAGCTTTAACCATTAAAAATTTAGTGCATGGATTTTAAGTATGTGTAAATATACAACTCACATTGGATTTCAAAGACGAGTTTTTAAAGAATGTAAATATAAAATTATTTTTAAAGTATGTAAAAATAATAAATTTATTAATACAGAACTATATTAATAATTTTTCATATTGGTTTTATGTTGAAATAATATTTTGTATTATTTTGTCTATTTCTCTTTACTTTTTAAAAATGTGATTCCTAGACAATTTTAAATGGCTTGAATATATTTCTATTTTGGACAGCACTGGTTTAAAATACATTTCTATGTGGAAATTCAGTCAAATACAGTACTTAAGACTTCTGGTCTAATTCACTGATGGTAAAACTACAGCCTCTTCAGTGTAACAAGCCATATTCAACCAATATTAGTTGCTGGTTTTAAAGATTTTTTTTTTATTCATTCTTTTTTTTAGAGAAGAGAGAGAGAGAGAGAGAGAGAGAGAGAAGTGAGGATCAGGAAGCATCAACTCCTATATGTGCCTTGACCAGGCAAGCCCAGGGTTTCAAACTGGCGACCTCAGCGTTCCAGGTTGACACTTTATCCACTGCGTCACCACAAGTCACAATTGTTGGTTCTAATACGTACCCAGCAGTGACACTGCTAGAGACTAAAAGTAACAGGAAAGGGTCTCTGCATCAGAGTTGCCAGGTGGGAAAGCCTCCTGCCTGCACACAAGCGACGCCAGGCCCCACGCACCTTCATGTGCACTGGAGGTGGACGAGGGCATTCCAGAGAGACTGCAGTACCGGACCATTGGGTAAGCCTCCCCTGATGCACCACTGAAGCTTGAATCACTGCTTTAGTGGTTCAAAACGGATTAGCCATAAAAACAAAATACAGGTAAAGCATCCAAAAAACAGTTTCTTCTAGTTCTGCCTTTGCCACATAATAGCAATGTGGCTTTGTAGAGTCAATTAACTTCTTCTTTGAGATGTTTTTGTTCCTGTGTGGAGAAGAACTTTAAAAGAATTTTCTGCTTCCTTATGGTTAGGAACATTCAGTGGAGTCTAGTACATGAGAGTGGGTGGTCAGTTACAAAGTCTCAAACCGGTGAGAGGTGTTTGAACAATAATGGTGATATTGAAAGGGAGTGTGCAGGCATGAAGAAAGCCCGACAGGGCTACGGGACAGAGACCTCCGTCACCTCTGGGCAAGGGCAGAAGGGCTTCTGCATGAGGCTGAAACAGGAGCCCAAGCGTCAGGGTGAACCACTTCTCACACCCACCTTGCCTTGGGAAGCATTCTCAGAAAATACACGGGATTAAACCAATCTTTGGGCCATATTCCACTTTTAATGACTGCTAACATTTCCAAAACATTCTTTTACAAGTGAAGTGTTTGATTCTTGGTGAATCTATTTGAAATGTTGGAAGAAGACCGGATTGGTTGGTCATAAAAACTGGCCACCATTCCAGGTGCTCAATCAAAGTTTTTGCAATGTGCAACCTGTGATTTTAATGCATGCGTTTTTAGATACCATAGAATGTTTCCCATAAGCCAAGGAGTATGATAATACATTCAAAGTCAGATTGATCTTTTATTTAAATAAAAATTAGAGTACTGTATAGTACTCTAATACTTTTCAGTGGGGTGAGTGAGGTACAACTAACCCCACCCCAACAGAGCAAAAGGAAATCCCACAACTCTTAAAAATGCAATTCTCAAAAATTGTAATCTCACTTAAAACCTGAAGCATTATGTTCTTAAACTGAAATCGGTAAACATGACCATTAGGGGAAACAAATGTTGTACTGGCATCATGGTTAATTTGTTTTGAATGTTTTCCCTTGTTTTATTTTTATTCTTTTCTTAAATTTGCTTTTATTGTTGTTGTCCAAGACTAATTATAAAAATTATTTTTATTAAATTTTTAGGGATAATGCCAAAGAAAGTTTAATGTCAACTTGAAAATTTAAGTATACTAAATATCAAGAAAGAAGTTGTTAAAACATTCATCTTTTTCCTGTTTAGATGACAACTATACCATATGACTGTGTTTGAAATGAATATATAAGATGTTTCTTCTACTTAGTCGTAAAGGTACTACTTTGTAAGCCAGATTCCCACAATTCAATTTGATATATTTAGGAAGAAGTTTTATCACTAAAAATATAAATTTTAAACTCATAGTCAATCTAGTTTTTGCATTCAAATGTAAAGATATCCATACTGCAGGAGACATATGCAGGAATAGTCCATAACTATCACAATCATCAAATCACTATTAAGAATTTAATTTCAGGAATCAAGAAATGTTTCTTCAGCTTCACACATGTTCCAAGCTAAGTTATTATCAAAAGTATCACCAAGCCATTCTGAAAGTGATGATTCTCTAATGAAGTACAATAGTTGCCCTTCAGAAATAAACCAACACAGAATGGGAACCCTTCCCCCAAAGATGCGATCAATTGCAGAAGTTGTCAACCCAGGTGTACACTTCAAGTGGGTATAGCCGGAAACTTACTCTTCTTTCATGGAGTGTGGTAGTAAGACAAAGACACCACTGGGGCGGATTCAGGGGAGCCTGAGAGCAGTGTGAGAGGACTGGGTACTGGGAGTCACGGGAAGGGAGGGGCACGGAGTCCAGTTCAGGGCAGTGGGGAGGGGGCTAAATCAAAGCTGCCCTGATCCAGTACCCACGCTAGTCATCAAGTGGCACGTATCTCATTAGCTGATAATACCAAATTATTGTCCTAGGTGCACTGATCTTTTCTTTTTTGCTAATTAAAAATTGGAAAATATAAACTTTATTCATTGGCTATTAGGATTCAAAGTTACCTTTCTGCTACATATCATAATATATATACGTGTGTGTGCGTGTGTGTGTGTGCGTGTGTGTGTGCGTGTGTGTGTGTGTGTGTATATATATATATATATATGGGAAACAAATGTTTTACTGGCATCGTGGTTAATTTGTCTTGAATGATTTTTATATATACATGGTATAAAACATGGTATTAAAAAAGTCCATAGGTGTAAATAATCCAAAACTACTTCAGATCTGATTTAGGAAGCTACCACATGATTGGCTTCAGCATCCTGAGTTTGTTCTGATTAAGCTAAAGCTAATCTTAATTGTTATTCCCTGATCATATCAGTGCAGATGGTAAAGAACTGGGCTAAGCATATCAATATTTTATAAGGCAATTTGTCCTAAAATTAAAAAGCCAAGAAAGGTAACTTTATTGATCCCCAAGAAGCCCAAATTGGATACTTTACATAGTGATGGAGAGCTGGGACCTCCCCCGGACCAGCTAACATTCGGCCTGAATAGGTAAAGATCCAATTACCTAGAGATTCTTAGAGGCATATATTAAATCAGCCAAGGTTGAAAACATCAATTTGTCTATATAACTCTCGTCCAAGGTGATCAAACACTTTCTTTAAAGAATGAATTTCACCATTAGCTAAAGCAACCTAAATATGTAATGTACCTTACCCAGTTATGAAGTCTAAAAAAAGAATAACCCAGAAGAAAAATCTTAGTTTCTTATTCTGACAAATAATAACCTAAGATAGATGCTTTTCACATACCATTGTCTATGTATTTAGGAAAAGATGTCCATAAGACCACCTCACTTATTTCTCTACTCTTATCCACCCCCCCCTCCTTACATAAGCCCCTCACCCTCCAAGGTCCCTAAGAACCCTCCCCAGCCTTTTCCATTTACTAGGATCTCTTCTACTCAGAATGTATCTGTTTTGTCCATGTCACGCTGACCTGAAGTACTTCCTGGTCAGGAAACTATAGCCTTGTCTGAGTTTTTATCCTTTGGCCATTTATTTATTATTTCTTAGAGATATTTATCTTTTTCTGCCTTTATCCCTTGCCTTGCTTTTCCCCACCCACATTATATGGAAAGTACTTTGAAAATTTTAATCTGCGACATCTTACACTCCAATTCAAAATATGATGAAATAACCAATGTGTGTCCAGGAACTGGGCTAGATGCTTTCTCACTTGCCTCTTTGTCATCACCCACAATATCTTGCACAGGCTTAGGCACATTACATACACTCAATATGATGCTTCCTAATGAAGAGATGGGTGGTTAATCGAAAATCAACAGTACAAAAAGCTTCATTACCACCTCGCTTTCCAGATTCATAAACTCTAACATGCATTATCTCCAAAACACCTCATCACGGGTGAACAGGAAAAGTCAAATAGTTAGACTTCCAGTCTATTTCACTGATGGTGAAAATACAGCCTCGCCAGTGTGACAAGTTGGATTTAATCAACATTAATTGTTGGTTCTAATAGGTATCCAGCAGTGACACTGCTGGAAACTAGAGGTAAAAGGAAAAAGTTCCTGCATCAGAGGAGTCCTCATGCTCGTATACAAATAACACAGGACTCAACGTGTTGCAGCAGGTAAACGCGTGTGCATGGATGTGTAGAAGACCCTAAGATGCAGTAGAACCATCAGGGTAGACGTGACAGAGGAGATAAGTCTCACTGAAACTTGAAGGATGCCAGGGACAGGAGCAATGGGCATTTGTGGGAGAAGGAACAGCATGTGCAAAGACTCAAGAGATTTGAGTCAGTGGTTTATCACAGCTGAGGTGAAAAGTGCATATGTGAGGAATTTCAAGAATGGACTGGAGAGTTTATAAGAGCCACACCTGGGAGCCTTCAAGGACAGAAGGCCAAATTTAATAACCTTAGTAGTTCCCAAACTTAGAATGTTAGAGACATGCCGAAGACCTTTCATTAACTTGACTGGACAAACATATGCATATATTACTAGCCCTTTTTCCAACCTTCCTTTAAACACTGCAACCTAATTCCTCCCACATCCTCTTTCTGCTGCTCCATAATAAAAAAATAAATGAGAAGAAAATGCAATGATGAAAGCCACCCATGGAATTCACATTAACACACACATGAGCTCCCTCTCCCCTCAAATCTGCAAACAATTCAGCACAAACATATTGACACCCACATATGTAGAAACACCCTCATGCAATCTGTCAGCCCATATAGCTCTAACCTCAAACAGTCCTAATTTTGTCAGTGCTAAACCCACAGCTACAAAATACTTTCTCTATCTACATTCTTCTACTAAATTTTCAACTTGTTACAAAAATGTCAATGCAATGTAACTTTACACTTTGGGGAGGAATGCAAGAAATATTAAGATGTGGTGAATTTGACCCTGTGCTAACTCTGTCGAGTTATTAATATCCAACAACTTATTCTTCCAATAACGCACTATTCTCCCAAAATGCAAGATACACACTGTTTCTATTCAAAACTTCTTGCATTCCACAGGAAACTAGTTTTCATGCAGTTAATTTGATTTTGCAATGAAGTAGGATTTTCTCCTTACTATTGTATATTTAGAATTTCAGATGTCAAGTGTTTCATGTGAAAATGTCTGCATTACAGGCTGACTGTAAAAAAAGAAACTGTTCTTAAGACTAAGAGCATAGCAGCAATGGCCACCTGTCCTTCTATATTCATTCTCCCATTTTCTATAATAAGAGACCTCCCAGATTTAGTTAGGCTCATTACCACACAGAATAAAGACTCTATTTCCCAGTTCCTTTGCAGTTGCATGTTGACAGAGGACTAAGTTCTAGTTGATGAGATGGCAGTGGAAGTGACAAGTGCAATTTCAGGCTGTATTTTTTTATAGCTGCATAAAAACTAGGTTCCTAGAAAGTAGGCTTGGGGGTAGCCATCTTGAATTGCAAGGATATGGGCAATACCTTAAGGGGTAGAAATCTAAGGATGAGCAACCAATGGGACGGAAAGAGTCTGAGTTTCTGACAGCTTTTCAAAGCACAGCTTTCTGAGAGACTGAAATTTTATGTGAAAGGGGAAAAAAATCTTACATTTTCTTTAAGACTCTGTTGGCTTGGGTCTCTGTCATAAATAGTTTCATTTATGTTCTTATTAATTCAAAGGGTAACAGAAACCAATGAAGGAAAATGATACATGACTAAATGGCCCAAACTGGTAATATATAAAAATTATTTCACATCTTGATCTTACTTATTTTCTTCAGAAAGGTCGCCAAAGCTCTTGTGTGCAGGCACAGTTTCGTAGAAAATATATACATGTAAAGTCACATATCAGAAGACATGGGTTCAAGTCTTAGCTTTTCCAATTACTACGTGATCTCAGGAAAGTTACATACTCTGTCAGTCTCACTTTCCTCCTCTGCAAAAGAGAGCTAATCCCTTCTTTAATGTTGTCTTCACAGGACAACTGTGCAGATGAAGCGAGATGGTGTCTGTGCCAGTGCTTTTTATAGTGTAAAGCACTATAACAGGCAAAGTGATTAGGAAAATATTCCAAACAAAAATCCTTCTTTATTCAACGTGGCTCTTATCAACACCCAGTGCTCAGATATACTTCCCTGGTGAAGAAGGGCCTGCAATCACCTGTTTCTAGCTAAGATGGTTAGAAACCAGTGTTAGGGTGTTAGAGGCAGGCCACCTTCTGGAGCCAGTCTTTCATTTAATAATCAGTGATGACACTAAAGGCTTAACTCCTCAACCAGCAATGTGTCACTGATTAGAAAGCCAAAGGATTCAGACAAAACACGACAACCCACCAAGTATAGAAAAATAGCCTCAAGCTTGTGCACCACTGAAATATGGTGCATATTTCACCATGACTCAAATTCTCTGAAAACATATTTGGCTTTTCTATTGACTATATGGGTGGTAGAATCAAGCCCTCATGATATGCCTATATTTGCCTTCTCACAAAGATATACAAAATGTTATATACAAGAAAATTAGACAATAAATGTTATTTTTTTCAGAGAATATACCTTGAATGGTTATCCTGAGTCAAGACTTATGGCCCAATTCCACCCAACCTGACTGATGGTAGTGTTTTACAAGTCCTAGGGAAATGTGCTATTGGCTAATATTTATCAAGCATTCATTTTGTGCTGGACAATATAAGACATTAAGGGCTTTACATACATTCTCTTCTTTAATCCTCTCAATAGCCATACGAGACACATGCTATTATCTTATCCCATTCTATACATGAGAAAACTGAGGGTCAAAGAAATTAAGCTACTCACCACTTATAAGTTTGCCAGCTTATAAGAGGTACAGCCAAGATTTAAACCTCAGCAATCTCACCTTCAGTGTCCAAAGCTTAACCACTACCTCACTTTGCCTTTTATAGTATTTAATGGCCTATAATTAAAACAGAACAAATGTTTACTTTTCCTTTGGAAATCTTTCCAGATAAAATAAATCTTTCAACTGGAAAGAATGTCAGAACTATTTAGATGCACCCATATAATAGCTGTCCTTTTATAAAATAAATGGGTGAAGGAATGTCATGTACTAAGACTAGAAATCAGGGGTGTGACCAACAGCTTGCTCTTCCTGCCCCGGGTCCCATGCTCTCACCTTTAGCTCATGTAACAGTACTACTGGCTACATGACCTCACTATGGGGCAGGCAGTCAATGTGCCTCAGAGGAGACTGATACCACAAATCACTATTACCAGTGTTTTTCCATCTCATTCCCTTCACTTCCTCAAAAATCACCTGTGTCACCTGACACAGTCCTAGATAAAAACTTCCAAGGCCAACTGCAAAGCAAGGGCTTCACTCTTAACCCGCACCAGGGCTGCCTGAAAGCCCCACAGGGTAGAAGGGCAGAATGAAGATGTTCTTTGTTGGGCTATTTGTGCAAACTCCTTAGCAGGTGGAAGGTTCTCCACCCTCTGCCACATCCTGCCCCATACCTCACCCAGAAACTTGCAAAAAGGAGGATCTGGAGTCTGTGTCCTATGGGGTGAGAGAGACACAGTGAGGCCGAAGAATCAGGCAGGGGCCAGACGGCAAGGCTTAAAGACCTGCTCGGTCCAATCCGAGTTCACATATGGCTCCTGAGCACTTGAAATGTGAGCAATCTAAACTGGGATGTGCTCCAAGTATAAAATACATGCCAGGTTTCAAAGACTTGGGGCGAAAAGAGAATGTGAAATAGCTCGTTAATCATTGTTTATAATGATTACATGTTGAAATGATAAATTTGTATATATTGAGTTAAATAATAATCTAGTAGTAAAATTAATTAGCACAATGAATTACTTTTTAAATAAAGCTTCTAGAAAATTTAAAATTATGCGGCTTACATTATATATTTCTATTGGACCGTACTCTTACAGATCACACTTAGGAAGAATTTGGATTTTATCCTAAGAACAATGGAAGCCATTGTGAGCTTTTAAGCAGAGGCATAACATGATCAGATTTAAACTTTAAAAACATCATTCTGGCTACAAAACGGGAGTGGGCTGCAGAGGGACATGAGCTGATGTGAGGAGACCCTCCAGGGGCTCTACAATCGTCCGAGAGGGACCAGATAGTGGCGCAGCGTGGATGGTGTTGCTCCTCGCAGCGGAGGAGGAGAGAAGCGAACAAATACAAAACACAGGAAGGGGTGCCAGCAAGATATGGAAATTGATGGGACAAAGAGAAGTAAAAGGGTGTGGACCAGGAAAGCCTCCCAGGATTCTGCTATGAGGAGTGGGTGGTCATTCAGCCTCCACCCTTCCCTCTAGTAATTAAACATCTAAGTTGAACAGGTCCTTCAGGTTACCCTGAGGTCCCAGTGGAGTTCCCCTGCAAGGGGCATGAAGCACGGGTGCTCTGGGTACCCTGGAACTAGTGCACTCTGTTCCAAAGTGCTTTGCTTCCGAAGAGCTCCCAGAACAAGTAATTCAAGATTCTGCCAAGACAAGAAACACTTTGGAAAGCTGTCGGAAACGATGATGGTAATTGCTGCTAAGACCAGGAAATGGGCTGAAAGCACAGCAAACGGGATGGGCTGTGGTGGAAGCACAGAGGGGGAGGGGCTGTGTTTCTGTGCCTTTCCCTGGCTTCCTTCCTAGGAAATTCCAGCAAAACATTGCTGGAGGAGCTCTGGAGTCAGACCTGACCTTCAGAGGCAGCTCGGCCACTTGTTAGCTGCTACCCCTGGGTTCTTCTAGGCTGCGGTTTCCTCCTGCAGAGGGTGGGAAAATCACTCCCTACCTTGGGACGATTCAGAGCAATGACATAGGGACAGCACAGCCTGATTCCTAGAGGGGTGCCCCAAGCTGTGGCTGGGATCGCTCTGCCTTCCCCCACCTTCTCCAAAGGGGCAGCAGGTATGCATGAACCTCCCACCTCTCACAGGTGAAAACTCGACAAGCAGGAAAAGCTGGGCAGGCTGTTTCGGTAGTAACCGCCTCAGCTGCCGTGGGCGGGAGGTCCACTCCTTCCAGGGCTTTATATGAATAATTAAAGTGAAGCTCGGCTTATTAAAATAAATGAACAAAGGAACTCTCTGACATAGCAGACACTTTTAAATTTTTTTCTTTTTTTTTTTCTTTTTTGGTTGTTATAGGAAACCTTTCTTTCTTTTTCTTTTCTTTTTTTCCCAGTAGTCTCCTTCCAATTTGATCCTCTTCCGAGGCCTCCCTAACAGTTTGACTAAATTAGCAAGCTTCTCCTCTGTATGGAGCCGCAAGCCGTAAATCACAAATATGAGTGTGTGTAAAATTATATAGCATGGGCCCAGTGTAATAATTAACACATTTATATTTTGTAACTGCTGTTTTCTCCACCGTGGAGCCGGCTCCCCGCGTCACCCCGGGGGCTCGCGAGCACTTCCACCCGCGCGCGCGGCACTCGCTTTGTGCGCAGCTCCGCTGCCCAGCCGCCCAGACCGCGGTCTGGCCACGGTCAGCCGCACCCTGTACCGCGGGCACGGAGCGGTACCGCTCATGGCCGGCCCTGCGTGCAGCGCGGCAGACACAAATGAGCAGGTGACCTTTCAAACCGTGGCAAAACGGGCCCTTGACCCAAAGACCTCCAAACTTCAGTGGTTTCACTGTCTAAATCAGCCAACTGAAAAGAGCTAGTTTGCACAATGTGATTGTGTTTACACAAAGATTTAACGCCTCAATAGAGCAAAAGCTGTTCAGTTCATTTAAATTATTGCTTTATTCTTCTCACAACAGATTTAAAAAAATGTTTAACAGTGAGCTCGTGGTAATTGATCCCATAAGCTTTGTGCCCATGGTCCTCTAGCTCACGCGAGGTCAGTACCGAAGATATATTGGAAGGTTTCCTTTGGTTGAAAGATGTCTCTCCAGCCCCTGACTGCTTATTAACTGTTCTCGGTGGTGAGGATGGACGCCAAGGAAAACCGCAAAAAACTTCAGATCTGACTGAGGAAGGGGTAGAAGACACACAGGTGGGTTAGCAAGCCTTCTAAATGCTTAGCGTCGAATCCTAAGCAAGGGAAAGGTGATTATGAAATGGGGGTGGGCCCTGCCAATCGTATCTTTTTATTACGGTTATTTCTTTGGCAGAATAAATAAAAGGGGGAGAAATAAATTTTAAAATGCAAAGATGCACAGGAACGCAAGATTGGATAAAGAAAACAATCTACTTTTTTTTTGAGGCAAACAATACTAAAAAAAGTAGAGACCTTAATTAAGAGTCACATGTGCTATTCCTTGTACCTTGTAGAAACTTGCCTCTTGGGGTTAAAACCTTTTCTTTCCTCAGATCTTTGGAAGACAATGCAAATGGCCATCACTGGGAGGTTCCTGTAGATCTTTTCGCTGAATGTTAGCAGCTGCTGCTCCCCCCCACCCCGCACGCTTCCCTGAGTACAGAGGAGGACCCATGCTCACAGCAGGGGAATCAACCTGAGTTTGGGAGCTTTGCTCATTAGGAATTTATAATTCCTGTATCAAGCAGGATCTTCTCTTAAGACATTTAACACATCCATAAAAGTGGGACAAAAGGAGATAAAACACGTGGGGATGACACTTCTGACAATTCCACATTTATCATATAAATAAAACCACAAATTATTTGTTCAAACTCCCCTAGCAAACTTCTGGTATACCTAAGACAGCAATGTGCACCTTAATCCACCATCCACCTACTCCTCGCTTCACCCAATACTTCTCTAAGGCACTGCTGTTTGGATTTTCCAGCTTAGTTATAAAAGAGGACCGCATTCAAAGAAAAGTTTCTACTTGCAATTTCTCTCCACAAATTTTCTAAAATGCGCAATGCACTGGTATTGAGACGTCACTCTGAGAACCAACACGACATTTTCAAAGCTACTTGCTTTCTTAAAATAGAAAAAAAATTCAACTAAGATCAAGGATTCTTAAGTTCAATCAAAACAGACAAATAGGAATATATAAGACAATCATTCAGTTTTCTGAGCTCTTCTGAATTTGTTGTCACATTGGACAAGATACTACGTGTGAAATAAGTAGGGTGGCAAATATTAAGCCCTTTATTTTGCTGAACCATAAACACAACTGAATTCATTTCTGTCCTGTTTTAATTTATCCCCCTCCTCAAAAAACTTTATATATATATAAATATATATATGATAAATATATATTATGATTTATATATATATATAGTTGATTTTATAAAGGAAATCCTGTCCAATGGGGTAGGCTTTACAGTTTGGCAGAAAAAAACTTGAAAAATCATTCTGAGCCTCAGTTTCCTCATCTATAAAATGATAGTCATGAGAATATCTTCCACACAGGTAGGTGGGGGCTAAATAAAGGGAAGTACAAGAAAATAGCTGGTAAACTATGAAGAGCAATACAGATGATATCATCATTGCTACTTATTTGGATAAAGCCATAATACGGAGGCAGCCATTCCTGGGCTTGATACCCAATTGCCTTCTCATTCCCAAAGCCAATGTGAGAGGAAGGCCTTAGCCTACCCTTTCTTCAGCACATCTGCTCTGGGGAGCTGACTAAACAACAATTGCATCGTCAGGTCATCAAGATAAATATTACTAATTCCCTACTGGGCCTAAAACTAAGGTCCAACAACAACTGTGACCCAAAACATGACACTTACTATGACCCCAGGAGGCCAGCTCACTAATCGCAACCTCTCCAAGTGGCAAAGGATAAGCTAATCTATGTGAGAGACACAGATGTCACGTACTTCCTACAGCCACATTCACATGTATGAGAAGAATAATGTCAGCAGTATTATCTCCAAACAGCTAGGACAATGCCACACAATTATAATAGCATATTGTCCATTGTATCTGGGGATGACACGTCTGACAATATTATTTTCTATGCATGTGAGTGTAGCTGAAAGGGCCAATGCATAATTCACATCTCCTGACAAATGCAAGCATAAAGTATATGTCCATTAGATGATGCCATTTAAATCCTTTTCCCTGAGATAGCACCTTTCTCCCTGGAACCGGAATAGTGAGTGAACGGAAGTGCACTGAAGTACCACATACTCCTAATAAAAGTTCTATTTTTTGTTTGAAAACATTTATCCTCAATCATTTTTCCCCCCTAACAGTCAACCTCCTTTTGATAACAAGGAAACAATTGTTATAATTTGGTGAGAGAGGACAGATAGAAAATGATCGTTAGTGTCTGGTCAGCTAGGCCCATTTCCCTGCTAAAAGCCTCCCTCCCACCTACCAGCCTGGCAGCTCATGTGATTCAAACCCCTGCCTCAGCAAAATCTTAAATTATTACACGTCAGGAGCCTACAGCAAGAGGGGAGAGGATGTTGCCGGTGAGCAGCCGCAATCACTACCGTTAAATCTAGAAAGCTAAGCATCTGGCAGGGGTGGCGAGATTTCCCTCGTATCACAGGGGATAAAACAGCACATCTTCTAAGTCCCGACGGAAACAATGAATTATACAATTTTTATATTTAGTCAACTTTTAAAAGATCATAAAAAGGAAAGCAAGACCTGTTTGGTGGTCTTAAAAGAAAAGGAAGTATTTTGCTGGTGGTGCAGCGTAATCCAAAAAGAAAAAGTGAAGGCCAACTAAGATTGCATTAGGCCAGTGTGTGTCCACCTTGGCACCGCTCACATTTAGGGCCAGGTGACTTGTGGGGGTGCCCGGTGCACTGTAGGATGTGTAACAGCATCCCTGCCTTCCACTTACCAAAAGCCAGCAGCAAACCCCGCTCCCCTTCAGTATGTGACAACCAAAAAATGTCTCCAGACACTGGCAAATGTCCCTTGAGGGGCAGAATTGGCCCAAGTTGAGAATTGCTGCATTAGGCAACTAATGATCATATATTTGGGGAGAACAGCTGGGCTAAAAGTTCTTCTCTCACACATAATGGCCTCTTTAACCATTGAGAGGAGGCTCCAATGTCCCCTCTTGAACAGTCGTGTGACTTTCATGTTCCTACTGGAACCTCATTAGCCTCACAAGTTCTTGAAGGGTCAGGGAAGGCCTAACGGAGTGGATCAGCTCCTGTGGTGAGCAGGCAGCCATGTGAGGGTGTGAGCACAGGGTCCAACTGAAGGGCTAAGGGGGGCTGAGTACAAGGCAGTGTCTGCCCCGTGGAAGAGGCACCTTTTTTGGAGTCTCTCAAAGGCATAATACAGGTTAGCAGCAGCCCTGCAGGGCAGCCAGCAGACAACAGATTCCTCTTTCCCAGGCTTGTCACTGATTTACCTCAAATAAGAGGTAGTAACTTTCTGTGGAGATGAGAATTCACCAGGCAGGATTTTAAAACTGAGGAGAACCATAAGGTTGAAGCAACTCATGGAAGATCTCCTTTCATCCATCCCCAGAGCATGCCTGTCCTCCCACTATAACTTTAAACATGGAGATGTCCAAAGGAAAACAAATCTGCCACCAGAAGAGCATAAAGAAAGAGAGGAAGTTTGGGAGCGAGTCCTGGGCTTGTTTATGGCTGAGGCTAACCATGACTACGTCAGCCTTTTCAAAGAGCCTTGCCTTGAGATTCCCAGGTCTCCCCAGTGCCAGAATGCAGATACACAAAACAACCACACCCAACGGATGGCTGAAGAGTGGTGGACAAGACAAACATCCAGGACTTCTTTGAACTTTTCACCCTGTGTCCTGCTTCGTCCAACAAGGGACAATCCATAACATACGTGGAAAGTTGTTATTCTGACAATCTGCCATCAGCAAAGACTAAACACTAAAACAATCAAAAACACCCCTTCCCAAAGTCAGAATACAAAACTTGTCAAGATGGTTCCTGATAATCAAATGGACAAGTCTTTTTTTTTTTTTTTTTTTGTGGCAGAGACAGAGAGAGTCAGAGAGAGGGACAGACAGACAGGAACAGAAAGAGATGAGAAACATAAGTTCTTCGTTGCGGTTCCTTAGTTGTTCATTGATTGATTTCTCTTATGTGCCTTGACCAGGGGGCTACAGCAGACCGAGTGATCCCTTGCTCGAGCCAGCCTTGGGCTCAAGCTGGCGACCTCAGGGTCTCGAACCTGCATCCTCCACATCCCAGTCTGACGCTCTATCCACTGCGCCACCGCCTGGTCAGGCCAAATGGGCAAGTCCTTTAATGGACAAATATTTCTGAGTGATGAATAGCTTGTCCTATTAATAGAAATAGCAGAAATAGGACTCTACGTGTTCTGTAGTTATCCTCTGATAATAAGCTTTCCTTGTGCAGTTTGAATATTACTAATGGCTAGTTGGTTTCCTTGAGATCTCTGGTACATGCAGTTTTCTCTCTCTCTGATCCTAGCCCAGTTCGAGGCCTTCTAGCTATTTTAAGGATACTTCAAGCAGAATTGATTCCATAGAGCCTGATCTGATCTTACGAGTGGCAGGGCTTACTGCTCAGAATAGAGCTCCTCCTGCTTCACTTTCAATAGGGGGTGGTAGATCTCATTAGTATGAGAAACCAGCACCAGCCATTAGCGTGAAGTAAGAGTTGCCTTTGCTAACTACGTCTGTGCACAGTCACACAACATGCTCTGAGTTCTCTCAATAAAACAGCTCCTTCCCAGGGGGATGAAGCGGCCTCTTTAAGGAGCCCCAATTTACATGCACTTTCTCAACTATTTAACGTGAAACCTTCTTGAAGGATCACTTCACTTCACTTCTAAAGCATCTTTCTCCCCACAGTTCCAGTGAAAATTTCCCTATTGATGAAATGGAAACCTCTACTTAAATAGGAGATGCAACTATATGGAAAGTAATTACACGTTTTTAAAATCACAAAACTGATTTAGGTTTATTTTGTACCACAATTGTTTGTTGTTATAAGGAAAGAAAATAAGGTATTCAAAACATGCATTATTTCTAGGTTTAAATACAACATATCACCAAAAAGTACTTGAGACATGTGCTGTGCCCACCACGAGAATGAAATCTGTAATGCAAAGTCATGAGCCTAGAAACTTCCCTTTGCTCCTTCTGAATGAGTAAGACATTTGGGAAAATCCCACAATCTTTTTTAGTCCGTATTACTTCTTTATACTCCATATGATATCAAAAAGAATGACTACAAAGGAATTTGGTTCATTAAGAGATAACGTTGAACTACCCTTAAGATGTTAAAGAGGCTGCCTGGTTAATAAGTTAGTGATTTTAATGTTTGCATACATTCTATCATGCCCACATCCAATATAGATGTGTAAAAATTTGCTAGTTCCTTCTAAAGAAGACCGAATCCATTATTTAAGTAATGCCTTCAAATATCTTGTGTTCTTTAAATCCTATTCAAAAGGTATGCAGAGAAAAGGAAGACTAAGATTCTAACATTTTCTTAGCTGAAGGATTTAGTTGAGAAAGCAGGAAGAGGGGACGCAGGTGCCAGACATTGTGTAGAATTTGCACTTATGCTCCATTAATTGCCAGCATATCTTCCTTTCCCTTTTCCTCCCCTCCCCCCACTAAATCCCTTTGGAAAACAGCAGAGCAGCAGGCCCAGACTGGTACCCAGCAGCAACACCAGGAGCAGAAGTAGCCAATTAGCCTCCAGAATACAAAGGGGGGGTGGTGGAAATGATGCAGTTACCTAGCAACCAGAAAGAGCAGAAACAGCTGTGTAGCAGGCCCAGGCTGGTACCCAGGCAGAAACAGGATAGCCAATTAGCACACTGTATTTAATGCTGATGTGGTTTCCTAGTAACAGGCTGTACAACTCTGTCTGTTGCATTTTCTCCCTCCCTTCTTCACATTTTCCTCAATCATGCACACTATTACTATTTGCCCTAATTACTGTTTCTCTACTGCTTCAAGCGGCCATTCTTTTGTCCCCAGAGAAATTGGAAGGACTCAGAAAAAAATCTTCTGTAATGACAGTATTTAGTTTCAAATTCAGATTAGTTGTAAGCTTTGAGACACTAAACAACAATAAGAAAGAATGGAAAAGAAAGAACAAAAAAGCCAGCAAATTGCCTTCTAAATTTCTAAGTAGTCTATGGCACCTTTCCTAAGTGCTAATATTTACATGTGGGTGAAGCAAAAAATACTTAATAATGTATACCGTCATTTTGCCATTCATACATTCTCGAATAGTCTGAGGCCTGTGTACTTGAATTTATTCATATTGATTTTCTGACACTCTCTGCTGAACACTAGGAACATAAAATGTCTTATTACGTCTATCAGAGAAGGAAGATGTACCTTTTGTTGCTCTTTTTAAAATACCAGTACTAGCTTCAATAAGCTCATGACCAATTGAAAATTCAGTATGAAAAAATCATCATTTCCTTTCAACAATAGAAGTTGAGTACAGCTGAAGAGTGTGTATATCCTATAGTAAGGGGATTCAAACACCATATTGTAAGTTCATAATCACACTAATGAATTCCAGTGAGGTGACATTAAATCACATAAACTCACAAAATGAAGACAGACAGCTTTTAAACAGGACTACCGCATAGCTATTCTAAAACATTTCCTAGTGCATCTTGCTACTCTTGTATACAGTAAAATATGCACCAGACTCAACCTTTTTCTTGGGTTCTATTCATCAGGACATGGATTATATAATTCTACATTAGACTCCTAGGACCTCTCTCACTTAACAATGGCTTTGATATTAGAACAATCTATAGTCCTTCTTACAAAATCTCCTTGATATGAAAACAAGGGTTCTAGAGGAAGACATTACATACACCCCATAACACACCTAACTAGGCAATACTCTACCATGAAGGAAAAGAATTTCCTCAACTGAGAATGACTTCTGGCTTCCTGCCTGCAACAAAAGGATTGATGGCTTTCAATCAGCTTGATCTCAACTAGTGAAATGGTTCAAATTATTCTATTCCAAAAAACTTGGAATTAAAAAAAAACTTTACACTGTTTGCCTGAAAACAGTATGTGCAGTACTGTTTTACTTTACTGAATTCCATAAATTGAATGTCAGTTATAGTAATTGAAGGATACGTTCTGAGGGAAGAAACAACTACACAAAAACTTGTTATGTTTTATGATACCAGATGAGTGCTTTATAATATAAAATGAGTTTTAAATTAAAAATACATTTTATTTTGCAAACAAAATAAAGGAGTCTAACCTGTAGATAACCTTTGAAGTGAAGAAAGAAAAAGATGCAGAATCCGAAAAGGAAGGACTTCTGCCGAGCAGGTCTGATGTGGGATTACCCAGTCCCATGAGGAGCTGGTAAAAGGGAACCCTGGTCTTCCATCCCTAAAAGCTTAAGGGATGAGGTCCAATCCTGGGTTAGTTCCCACGTCAACAAGCACAGAGGATAAAGGAGTAGGTAGGGTGAACAGAAATATGGGACAGGCCATGAAAAACTTATTCTGACTAGAGACACTTAAATAATTTAAGTGGTGCCTTAACTGGGTAGCTCAGTTGGTTAGAGTCATCCTGGTATGCCAAGGTTGTAGGTTCGATCCCCGGTCAGGGAACATACAAGAATCAACCAATGAAGGTAAGGTGGAAAGGTAAAATAACAAATCGGTATCTCCTCCTCTCTCTAAAAATCAGTAAATTAAAAAAAAAAATTTTTTTTTTTAATTTTAGTGGCTTGACCTCCATTATATAGGTTAGTCAGGTCCTAACACTGGCAACTGAACATAGAAACATTGTAGGAATGGGAACAACACCAGCACTGGTTGGCCAAATAACCAGCACATTCAAAAGACACTAACTTCCGATTACTTTGAATGGTCTTGCTGCTACTAACATTTAGCTTAATAAATGCCATGACAATATATTACTTTTTAAAATGGTTGAAAAGCAGTGACTCTTAGAAAATGTAGAAAGTCTAGCAGCAGGGGAGGGGACAGGGTTGGAGTGGATGCGGGGAATGCCGCTCCAGCCCCAACATACCCCAGCTTTTCTTTCTACTTGCTTGCCAATTCCCGAAGTTCCATTAACAGTCTCCCACATTTGACCATTATAAATTCCAATAGTAAAAGATTTCACTGTACAACACTAGTTGAAGAATGTATGTATAATCTACCCCTGCATGGTGTACTGCCACCAGATCCTTGCTGACGTAAAGGAAGGCCTCAAGGGCAGGGAGTGACTCAGTGCAGGACAACATCAGGTATAAGGTAGGGCATGAGGAAGAAGGAAGGAACTGAAATTTCAGAAACAGGTTTGCCCAGGGTTATTCACTTCACCTCCATAAGGGTGGGGCAAATCAAAATTGTCTGGTAGACAGAGCCAGGCTCTCTCCATTGGCACTTGAGTGGGCTGGCAGAACTCTGGGTCCCATTAAACATATGTCCATGGTAAATTGCCTCCCCAAAGAGCTCCACTCATTTATCAGAACTAACTTCCTTACATAAAATGTATTATTTCTCAGGATCCATTTTCAAGGTTTTAACTATAATTTCTACTAAATTCAAATTGGTTATTTTTCAAAGAAAAGCACACCATTTTATACATATTTTTTAATCTGTCCTTATACTTTAACTAATTTTTTAAAAAGAATTATTCCAAAACTTAAAAAAAAAAGGTTGGTTTTTTCCCCTTTATTTTTACATATGACTTTCTTAAAACTCCTTTTTTTCTGATTCACATAAAAGCACTTCACTAATGTTTCAACTTCAGGAGACATAAGAAATACTGCCTAACACCAATTCATTTTTATATCATCCTAACCTGCACTCTTTACAAAGCTCCATTTAACTTTCCTCAAACCTCCGAATACAGTATGTACAGAATAGCCAAGATCATCACGGTCAGTAACATTATCATAGAAATGCTCCATACATTATCTAGTTATTAAAGGGAATAGTTTTCTTTAAAGTTCACATGTGGTCTTCCCAGTGTCATTCCTTCGACTGTACAGATTTCTCATAACCCTTCCAGTTCTCTCCTCTATCAATCAGAGATGGCCTAATGTGTAAATCCTCAAATTTATAAAATTCTATTATTTCACTGCCTTTTCTGAACGAGATGCCACTATTCTCTTCCCTTCTTTCTACCTCCCACCCCCAACTCATGCTCTATTCTCTTTTGTGATTAGTTTCCAAATATAACGGCTTTATGAAAACGTATTTCAGGATTTTGCATCAAAAGCGAGGTCTTCAGAGATGGGGTAAAGAATAGTGAGTGTGCCCTGACCAGGTGGTGGCGCAGTAGATAGAGCGTTGTACTGGGATACAGAGGACCCAGGTTCGAGACCCCGAGGTCGCCAGCACCGGCTCATCTGCTTTGAGAAAAAAAAAAAAAGCCCACCAGCTTGAACTCAAGGTCGCTGGCTCCAGCAAAGGGTTACTCGGTCTGCTGAAGGCCCACGGTCAAGGCACATATAAGAAAGCAAGCAATCAATGAACAACTTACTAAGGTGTTGCAAACGTGCAATGAAAAACTAATGATTGATGCTTCTCATCTCTCTCCATTCCTGTTTGTCTGTCCCTGTCTATCCTTCTCTCTGACTCTCTGTCTCTGTAAAAAAAAAAAAAAGAATAGTGAGTGTCTCATAACTGGGTTTTTGATAAATAATGTATGATGAAATATGTATTAATTTCATGTTTTTATTTTCTCCTCCATTTTTATTGTAATATGTTTATTTACTTTGTGACTACTAATTATCCATTAAAAGGACATCTGCAATAGGCATCTCGCAAAGCCTACATTTATTACCATATTATAATGATAAAATAAATGTGCTTGCTGTGTATATGTTGAGTTTAAAATATTCTACCCAAATATGTTTCCCTAATTTTATCTTCATAAATGTTAATAGCTAGCATGCTGCTAAATTATCAGTGAAACTCAAAAGATTTTCTGAATCATAAAATTCTCCCATAAATTGTTTTCTACCACCTCATTCACACTCCTTAACAACTCTTTCTCTTAAATCTTGAACATGCTAAATCCAAGATATCAAACGCTATTAAACTCTCTCCACCTTGTGAACTTAACAGTTAACCCTTATTCTAGCTTCCATCCCATAATTGGGGTTTAATGAGTTTCTGCCTCAACACATGGATAAACATTAGCAGCCATGTGTCTCAGCACATTATAGGTCCTTTAATGTCTTCAAATTGCCCCATTTCAGTTGCTATTGTATAAATTCAAAGAATTCTTATCTATAGCACTAAGGAGGTTAAAAGTGGTGGCTGGGCCCCCTAGAGTTCTAAACAAAGGCATTCAATTTTGGCCTGCTAATAGGCCTGACCTTGAATTAGAACTTCTATTTATACAAATTAGTGTACTATCATATTGGCATCATTTAAAAACATAAACAGCATCAATAAACACTCTGCCCAGAAAGAGAAAAGCAACTTTTTTTTATCCCGAATCATCCATGCTGCTTCTGACCACTAATAGGAGCCCCTACTCCCAGTTAACGCTCTGTCTGCCTTTAGCTCTCCCACTCTACAAACTGCCTTTCCTTTCTCCTCTGCTGCTCCCTTCGTGACACAGGGCCTAACATCTACGGGCACTTAATACCCATTGACGGAATGGCTGAATGAACAAAGTAAATAAGAAGCAAGATGATCTGTTAAATAAGATGCAAGCCTAAGGGACAGGAAATACTAGTCAAATTTTAATTCTGCCCATGGAGGATCCTATAACTTGGGCTATGCCATTTTTACATTTTTGGTCCTCAGTTTCCCCTATATGTGATAATGTTTGCCTTTCTTATTTTATAGGTATACACTGTTAACATTTGTCATTTTAATGAGTGTATACTGGGATAGTTATAAGGAAGTCTCTCTCTAATTCTAAGGTTAAAAAAATGGTTTAACTGTAATGACCACAGTCATAGTAGCTATAGTAGTAACAATAATGGGCCTGGAAATGGAAGACTGCTCCTTTGTAATTTCCTTGTTCTAGGTCTTGGTCATTTGATGAGGCACTATGTCTTCAAGATCCTCCCAATTTTTATCTATTTAGAAGACACTTAAAGTAGTTTCATTGTCAATTTGTATTTAAACTAGGATGTTTCCCATTTCCTCTTAATAATGGGTTAAGAAAAATATCTCCTTGACTTCTTTCCCCCTCATTAGTTAGCATAAAAGAGCCTGGACAGAGCAATAATGTTTTGTTGGAATCCAGAACCAGACACCCAGGAGCTCTGTGAAGGTGCGCAAGGTACTTGACTTCTCTGGATCTCATTTTCCTCATTCATGACATTAAAATAGTACCTATGTCATCATATTAATATGAAGATTAAAAGGGCTACTACAATGTTCACAAAAATTAGGGGACCAGGGAATGGGCAGATACTCAGTATTTTCAGCCTTTTGTATAGTGCATTTTCACCAATGAAATAAAAGTTGGTTTTGCATCTCATTTGCATAATCAACTTTGATTTGTCGTTTGCTTTTCTGATGTCCTTGCTTAATAAAAAATCAAATGCTTCCTTTTTTTGCTTCCTTTTCATTTTGAAATATCCCGATTTTTGTGAGCAGTATATTTGTAGAAGACTTCGAAAAATGCAAAGCAAATGCTTTGTTTGTTGAATACGCAAAATAAATGAATTTCAAACTGTAAAGAACTTTCATTATATGTATAAAATAAGCACTTTTGTTTGCTTCTTAAACATAACATTCATCTTGTTTGTTTGTAATATCTTTAGCCACCTTTTCATTTAAAAACAATTTTCCTAAGTCCTGATTAAACTTAAAAGGTTGTGATACATCTTGATTCATTATGACCCACCCCAAAGCAGATATAAAATGCTAACTGCACACTGGTATTACCTTTCCACCTGAAAACATCCCTTTACCTCCTTCATTGCAAAATCTAGAATGTCCTCATCACCATCCGGAAGGAGCCCTCCAGACAGCACATGTGAGAAGCACGGCCTCTTTGCTCCCTCCTCTGTGACCAACGACCAAAGATTCCATTGCTGGCCTTTGTCCTGACTTTACCAACATGACTCACTCTTACTAGTATAAATGTGAACATGCTTTTATATAAATCTCCATACTAGAAATGTCTGCTCATTTAACACAAAGCATCATTTCTATAGCAGGCTTTTTCCCCCCTAACCTCAGATGTGATAAAAAAGAAATGTAAAAAAGAATTCGTTTTCTTTTTGCATAAAATCTATTACCATTTTAACAAATTGATTTTTACTAAAATGAGCATAATAGAGTGATTTTTAGAAAACTGAAAGTAAAGGTTTCCCCTACATCACAATGTAAGGATTATTGAGCTGATTCTAAGAAGATGAATAAAATTATGATCATAATTCAGTTGAATTACTGAGAAAGAAAACTGTATTACACAAAGACCAGAAAACAGAGTGGCAGAGAGAGGTCATAATGGCTTGGCTGCTAAAGGACATTTTTACACTCACGCCAGCACTAAGTGCTCTTCCCAATGAATAAACCATATGTCCGTTTTTATATGCTTCCTTTCACAGAGATTCTGTTACTTCACAATAATCCCTTTGTCCCAGGCCTGCCTCATCTTCTTCCATCACCCACACCTCTGGCTCCCACATCCATAACTTCTCCTCCTTGGGTAACCAGTATTCATGCCCCAGCTACCAACTTGAACATCTGCTACCTGAAAAAAAAAATCACCTCATTGCCTAACATCCTCCAGGGCAAAAAGTTTAAAGGATTCAGCATCCTCAAAAAACAGCCAAACTGGTGAGGGTGGCAGGGAGATACCTCTTCCAGCTCAATAAATTCTAAATTCTATCTATATATAAAGACTAAGTTAAAAATTCCTCAATGCAAGCAATTTCACCTTCCCAACAAAGTACTGTCTTTCTTGTGCATGGACAGAGAGCCACACGTTTTATTTTATTTCATTTTTGCAAATGTCTCCTTTCAACATATGAACATATTAGAAGAGAGAGCATATAACTAGAGAACAAAATGCCAATATTTCCCATTTCCCCTGGATGGTTTCTCTCTCTCTCTCTCTCTCTCTCTCACACTCTTTTTCTCCTGTTCCTAAATACTTCCCCAACCGAAATATAAGCAAATATTTTCACTGAATTAAAGTAAGCTCTGTGTTAAAACAGCTTGCCTAAATTCAACCAGAATCCATTTTTTAAACACTTTACTTCAACATTCGGTCAGCAGCTCTCCCCCATCCACTCACTTATGTCTGCAGGCTTTTCTTGAGTTCCCAGCACCATATACCTTTGCCCTCAAGCTTTTACTGCTCCATTTCCTTGGTATGTTAGCATTTAATCTGATTCCATCCTTCATGCTTTTTTCATTATTCTTAGTTCATCCACGCCACATAAATTATCACCTTTGTTTTCAGTTTCCCATGAGCCCCGTTTACACCAATTCCAAATAAATATTTCTGATTCTCATCCATTTAATCCAAATTAATTCATATTCCCTCTCCCCATCCTTCATCCCCACCTCTGCCTCTGTCCTGTCTCTCTTTCTTATAGCACCTACTTTTCCCTCCATGCTTGGCTCTGAGGATGCGAGGCAATTGCTTCTTGTGTTGTCTTAGAAAAGCCCTGGGCTACACGAGTGCCAGCCTCAGTGGCCAATGCCCGCACATGCAGTTTCACCCTCCACAGCTGATGACCGTGAGCATCGTCCCCCCTAACTGACACTGAAAAGTGCGGGAGTGAGGACAGAAAAGCTTCTCGCTTTTTTATTGTATTTAACGTTGGCTAAGTAGCTTATTGTCCATTTACATAAATCTGTTTTTTTCATGAAATCATCACTAATCAATGTCAACAGCAATAAAAATAACTACCCCTAAACTTAACCCTACTACTATCCTTTTTTTTTTTAATAGGGAGTTTCTTTTTTTTTTTTAATTTTTATTTATTTATTTATTCGTTTTAGAGAGGAGAGAGAGAGGGAGAGAGAGAGACAGAGATGAGAGAGAGAAGGGGGGAGGAGCTGGAAGCATCAACTCCCATATGTGCCTTGACCAGGCAAGCCCAGGGTTTCGAACCGGCGACCTCAGCATTTCCAGGTCAATGATTTATCCACTGCGCCACCACAGGTCAGGCCCTACTACTAACTTTTAATAAGCTCTTGTATTTTATATATAGTGTCTCATTATCTAATCTTCAAGACAATCTAGGAGGTAAACACAATTGTCCCTATTTTACAGATGAGGAAGACGAGACTTAATGGAGATAAATAACTTATCCAGGTCGTACATCTAGGGAATGGTAGCGCCAGAGCTCAAACCCAAGTCCACCTGACTACAGAACCTCGCTCTCATTCATTCCGCGTGTTGCCCCGTCCCCGAGTGAATTCCCGACGTGGAGGAGCCTTTCCACTTCAGTCCCCCAAATGTGAAGTAGTTATAGGTGCTGGGACACAGCATGAGCTCCACCTTGACAATCACCTGAGTACACAATGTCTCCCAAAGCACCGAATTCCACATCGCTCTAAAGCAGGGGTCCCCAAACTTTTTACACAGGGGCCAGTTCACTGTCCCTCAGACCGCTGGAGGGCCGGACTATAAAAAAAACTATGAACAAATCCCTATGCACACTGCACATATCTTATTTTAAAGTAAAAAAACAAAACGGGAACAAATACAATATTTAAAATAAAGAACAAATAAATTTAAATCAACAAACTGGCCAGTATTTCAATGGGAACTATGCTCCTCTCACTGACCACCAACGAAAGAGGTGCCCCTTCCGGAAGTGCGGCGGGGGCCGGATAAATGGCCTCAGGGGACTGCATGCGGCCTGCGGGCCGTAGCTTGGTAACTAAAGAGTTACCCTTCTGACACATCTGTTGGGAAGATGGGATAAGAAAAAGAAGAAAATGCTCTGGCTTACCACTCCCCCCACCCCCCCCCACCCCCCCCACCCCCGCGCACACACACAAAAAGGAATCTCTGCTGCCCCAGAGCTGCCAGTCACCATACTAGGCAGGATGTGGCCTGTCGTAGTGTCAATATTTCAGAAATGTGTCCATATCATGAATTCCACACCCCTAACAAAATTCAATAGTCTGGCCTCATCCTGCTTTCTCTGGTTTCCTGTGGGGAGCGGGAGGTGAATCACAACTGAAGCCTGGAACACTGCAAAGTCTTGTCATTACTCACTGACTTGAGAAAGAAACGACCTTCAGGACAATTTCAGAGAGGAATAATGCTGACAATAGGAAGCATCACCCTGGGTGTACGTGGGGTGGAGAACTTGAACCCAGGCTCTGATGGGAAGCTGTGAGTGGGGCTCTGCACCTGAGCCACAGGGCTCACAAGTTCCATTAGGAGACCTTCTCATGAACCCAGCAAGAGCCACAAGGGAAACTGGGCTCAGAACTAGAGGAGTACTTGCCTAAGTCCTGGGCTACAAGGAAGCAGTATCAGTCCTCACCCTCCCATAGCAATAACTTTGTGGTTCACAGCGGTGATTTCTTTTAGTCACATGTTACACAGCCCTACTTCAGGAAAGTTCTACTGTACCAAACATAGACATTTCGCAGACTGGTACAGTAGAGCTGAAAATGGCTTTAAGAACCAGATTATGTGATAGATGTGGACAATGAGGCCTGTGAGATAAAGGGACATGCTCAAGGTCACAGAGCTAGTTAGTGGCAGAGTTAACCCTTTCCAGCCAATGAACGTTGCACTGCAATTTTCTTGGTGACACTGTCCACAAACCACCAGAGAGTAGCGGAAAGGCAAGTGGTGAGCCCAAAAAGAACTCTCACCAGACACTTCCTCGCTTAGATTCACCACCCACTTGTCTTCAACAATATCTCATTCTGTTGTGTGTACATTTGGAGTTTTCCCTATTCAGCTTGTACTATGCACACAGCAGGCAAAAATCATATAGGCAACACACTGTCACGGACTCGCTAAAAACCCACCAATGACAGCAAATGTTCCCAGGATGCTGATACCAAGAAGAGACACCAGCCCTAAGCTTCCATCTCAAAGCAGAGAACAAAGACCAGTTTCAAGGAAGACGCCAATCTCAGCCTTTTCTCTGTAAACCCCACTCCTGGAAATTATCCCCTTGCTCCAAAGATCAGTCTGATTTCTGGGAGTCACTATGGAAGTCCTGAGGAAAATATACAGTCCCCGTCAGCCCCCACCCGCCCCTACCACACACATAGCAATATAATCACTTTAGCAACTTCTCAGGAGCAAGCTCATTAAAAAGCCATTCTGCCATCTCTCCATAAAGCATGCGCCAGAGAACAATGCAAAAGAGGAGATGCCAATTAATTATAGAATGATCACATCTAATGAACTCTGAAACCCTCCTGCTGTTGGTGACTTTGATGAAAAACCAGGGATGCTGGGAAAACAGTGAATGGGGACACCCCGGCTACCTTGTTTAACTGTGAATTCTTTCAAACGTTCCCCCTCAGATTCCAGTGTTAATCACAACTGCAGCACTACATTCCTAAAACAATGAAAAGTTTCAGAATGTGACAAGTGTGTGCATCACATAGAGCTGTGAGTCACAGCACCAGAGCCCCCATTCAGGCATCCCCGGAGCTGTGCGATCTTATGCTGAGGTTGGCATGGCCTCTGAAAGGGCCCCACAGCCCGCAAGGGACAAGCCCATGTCCTGTCCTCAGGACATCTGGAGATAAGGACACAGTGAGTCATCTGCCTCCCCACCCAGGCCCTCCTGCCTCTCTATCACCTCCCAGTTGGCAGGGGTGCCATTTCTTGGAACAAAGAGAAGCCCTTCCCACCAGAAGGCTAAAGGAGGAAAAAGAAGAAACGACGTGCGGCCAACTTGTACCACTACCTGTGTGAGTCCTCTGGTGGGCCTTTAAGTGGGAGCTTTTTGTATAAACTTTCCGGCACCCATTAAACTGACAGCGGTGAACCCTCTTCTTGTTTTCGGGGCATGCCTCAGCCCCTACCCCTCCTTGTTCACTGTCACTCTGTCCACTCTTAACTGTCCCAGCTGCCGCCACGGCTGCTGCTGCTGTTGCCACCCCTCCCACCTTGACTGAGCTAAGTGTAGCCTTCTTGGCCACCAGTTTCAACGTCACTGTGCCATCCACGGCTGAGAGAGTCTGTGAGGTTTTGACCAGATGGCGGCTGAGCTCAGGGGATGACGGGGGCGTTAATGAGGTCACTGCGTTGAGCTGGGCCTGGTTGACGGCTGTGTAGCTGTCTAGAGAAGAGCTGGTTGGCTGGAGACTGAGGCAGGTCTCAGATAGCAACTTGTCCCGAGAGAGCAAAATGTCCACTGCCGAGCTCTTCTCGCAGATGGCCGCTTCCACGGGGAGCAGCAGGGGGTCCAAGCGCCGGAAGCTCTCCTCAATGCATGGAGGAGGGGACGCGTGCAGGAAGCAGTCCAGGTCCTCGCCGAAGGTCTCCGAGATCCGTCTGGGCTCTGTCTGTAGGTAACGTTCCAGCTCAAGGCATGTCTGCAGAGGGAAAGGAGGAGGGGAAAGAAACAGCTATCAGAGGCAAAGAACACCATGAGGTCACACGTTGACAGGCAGAGGAGGAAGATTCATGAAGATGCAGAGAATGGTTTCAGGCTCGTATCTGAAAGTTTCCTACTGAAAGGTCTGACCTTGTTACTTACTCTTTGAATACACTTGAAAGGTTCATAAGGTCCCACCATATGAGCTCAACTACTAGAATTGATGGGAGACTAGGGGCCCAGAAAGGCTATCCCACACAGTCAAGATCCTAGAGAACATTCAATGTTAAAATGATCTCCTGCCCCACAATCCACTTCAGTAGGTGAGATGCTCCAGGCATCTCTAGGAGTTCCCATTTAAGAACAAAGCAATAGAATCAGAGAAGGTTTTGTATACAAAGACAAGAATCCCTATAGTGCAACTTCATTTCTCAAATAGATGGGCAAATCACAAAAACTAAGCCAAATTTTTCAACTTGCTCTGAAAAACAAACCATGTCTACCCAAACTAAGGGGTGACCTTAGGCACAAGCTGCCAACACCAAGCCTGCCTTAAACATGGATTCCCTAACCAACAGAAATAAATAATGTTCTAAAAGAATACCTTTATAGGCCTGACCTATGATGGCACAGTGGTTAAAGTGTCAACCTGGAACACTGAGGTCGCTGGTTCAAAACCCTGGGGTTACCCAGTCAAGGCACATACAGGAAGCAACTACTATGAGTTGATACTTCCCTCCTCTCCCCCATTTCTCTGTCTCTCTCACTCCCCCTCTCTAAAAAAAAAAAAAGAAATCAATAAATAGTCTAAAGAAAAAAGAATGCCTTTATAAAGCCTTCAATGTACTAGACAAAACCCCTTGTTGTTTATAGTAAGTTATTCAAAGTACAGTTGCTCCATATCTTGTAGCAAGGAGCATGAGTCCATTACAATGGTTAACCTCTCTGACTAGTTGATAAAATGAGTTCAAACAAAGCTATTTGATTTGTTAAAGATAAAACCCAAACTAATGTCAACATCAAGTTTTCACCTGGCAAAGAAAAAAAGTAACAAGAGGTTCAGAGTTTCCACAAATTTTCATGCCTGGTGCACATAAGTCTTTGTAATTTCTGGTCTAAAAGCTCTCACTTAAAAATCCTACTTTTTCCAGAATCTTGTATAAAACCACGGTGCTAACTTACACTAGCTCAATTTGTTCTAACTTCTGGCCTTCAATAAAGAATTACTGATGGCAAATTTAAAATATGACTAGCTCCTAAATTACTGCCTCCGTAAAGCTTCTATGTTACCAACCAATGTTCTGATTCTAGGCTTTTATTCTGTTAATAATATATTTTAATGATATACCTAGTTGTGTTGTATCTGTCAAGGATTTTATTGTGGTGACATTTCAAAAGACTGGCTTATTAATCAGCCTCCAGTATAACTCTGCATTACTGAATAAAAAAAACAGATTTTTAGCTGTGAATTGCTGTGGGTCTCACTGTTGGGGTTTAATAACATAAACTAATGGCTGGTTCCAATCTTCATTCAACATACATGTCACAAGTGTTTATTCAACTACTTGTCCACAGCAAGGTGCAAGTTTCTCTGTGAAGTAGAAGAAGGTCCATGTGATGCAGGAACAGGGTAAATAATTACAAGCTAAAAATGACATGAATTTATAAAGCAAGGTGATAGCAAGGAACATACAAGGTGTGCTGGTAAGTTCTTAGGGGTAAGTAGACAATGAATTCTATACTCTATAATGTGGAAATATTAGTCAAGGAAAGCTTATTGGAAAAGTAACTTCTGGTTCCATTTTACTTGTTAATTAAATAATAGTTCCTGCTGAGTAGCTTCCCACTACTTTATATTTGAAACCAGCACTGCTACTTTTTCAGGTCTAGACATATGCATGCATTATCCTCACTTGCCCCTTTTCTGAAGTTCATGTCTCAAAATTTTTTCTTTCATTTTCCCATCTCATTTGCTAGAAATTATAACTTTCTTCTTTCCCCAGTATTAAAACTCTCAGTCTTAGCTCCAGTTGATTCACTTCTGAGTTAAAAGATCTTATTCCTGAAACCTCTCTTAAACCTCCCCTTTTCTTTTTAAACTGTCACCTACCAAGCACAGTGTCTGGCACCCAAGAGGTACATAATGTCTATCAAACAAAGATAAAATCAACTTTATAACATTACTTTAATCATTGTACTCTACTCCACTCTACACGAGCCATCTGCTGACAACCCTATCCATATCCAGGACCACACTGTGGCTAGCAATCCTAGAAATGAACACTAATCCATGTGTTCGGGAACACAGTTGTAGTGCTTCTTTAGCTTTGCCAAAAAAAAACAGAACCAAACTTTTGAGACACAGTTATGTTCCAGGTAATAATCAGCTGACTCAGGGGTTATGCAAGAACTCCTTTACACTCCCAGTCACCACTGTCTATAGATAGAGCTTCGGTTTGCTCTGTCTTCTCATATACTTTGTAGCTCAAAGATTTGAAAGTCACTAAAAACTCGCTGTGATTGTTAGGAAGCTCATACCTCTTTAAATTCAGAGTTCTGAGGAACTGAGTATTCTAAACACATTTACATATTCTGGTGGGAGGATTAAAAAATAGCCTCTCCAGTATGCCCTAGTTTGAGGTCCAAGTGCACATGCATCACACCGATGATCTAAGTATTAAGATATCCCCTCCATCACTAAAGTATGGAAAAATCTGGACCCTTTAAGAGAGGCTGTCACTTGCAATCCTAATACAGGACACTCTTGTTCCAACTGAGAATTAGAGAAGCACGGGTACACATTAGGGTGTGTTGGACAGCCCTATGGTATCACTGAATACTTTTTGTCTTGAGAAATATATACTGCTCACAAAAATTAGGGGATATTTCAAATGAATATGAAGCTATAAAATATCCCCTAATTTTTGTAAGCAGTGTACTTCTTGTAATATCTGCTAGAGACAAAGTTTAGACAGGGAAGATTTTGCAAATCAGAAATTAATCAAGAGTGTTGGAGATTAAAATATTAATGAGGAGGGTTTTAATGTTAGATTATTTCCAAATCAAGAGAAAGTTTGTCTCCAATATCTTTTTAATGAATGCAAGAACTCCCTTAAAAAATACCTATGATGATATGATTAATTAGAATTTGAGGTATCATTATTTACACAGATTTTAATATACTGACACAGAGGTATAGATAGAAATAAATGTGTATATGCAAGTATGAGTCTACATCCTATATTGCCAATATATATGGAAAGACACCTCACTAGCAGTGGGCACAGCTGGCACAGAGATCTTGATTTGTAAGTATCATTATCCAATAAAGGAACCAGGACTACTTAGAGAAATACTTGATTCAAAGACTAGGGCAAAGAATAGAAAAGATGAGCCTAGACTATCTTGTGGTACCAGAAAGTAAGGAAGTGCTCATATAGTGATGTCAGAAAAAAAAAGTCAAGTATGTCAGAAAGACAGCAGCCAACTTGAAGGAGCTCTGAATGGCCAAATATGGATAATTTGAACAACACAAATGAATAATGACAGTAATGGATTCTAACCCATGGACTAAAATGAGTATCTATGAGTATATAGTGATATAAATAAACAATTGAATAAATAAACAAATGAAGGGTCAGGTCCTCCTTACAGTAAAATTACAATTAAACATAGAACAGCCTGACCAGGAGGTGGCGCAGTGGATCGAGCAGTGGACTGGGATGCAGTGAACCCGGATTGGAAACCCCAAGGTCGTTGGCTTGAACGTGGGCTCACTGGCTTGAGCACAGGGTCGCTGGCTTGAGTGTGGGATCATACACATGACCCCATGGTCGCTGGCTTGAGCCCAAAGGTCACTGGCTTGAAGCCCAAGGTTGCTGGCTTAAGCAAGGGGTCACACTCTCTGCTGTAGCCCCCCAGTCAAGGCACATATGAGAAAGCAGTCAATGAACAACTAAGGATCCACAACAAAGAATTGATGCTTCTCATCTCTCTCCCTTCCTGTCTGTCCCTATCTGTCCCTCTCTGTCTCTCTCTCTCTGTCTCTCTCTGTCTCTCTCTCTCTTACACACACACACACACACACACACACACACACACAGAAGAAATAATGAAAATAGAAAATCTCCATTAGGCAAACAAAGTAATAATGACTACAAGCAAGAATCACCAATGGTTTTTAAAATTAGTAGATGGAAGTATCATGAGGAAAAAGATATTTGCCTAGTCTCAAAGTGTACCTCCCAATGAAATATGATTTACAAAGACAAAAAAATAATTTTACAGCAGAGAAACCAGGCATGTACTACCTTAACCATCTGATCAAAGTTGGCAGCACTAGTAATAAGACAATAATATAATATTTATATCATGAACCGCTGATATGATAGGCTGACAAGGGCACAACATTACTCTGTGTGATTCCTGCCAAAAATGCATACCGCAATCTAATCATGAGAAAACATCAGACAAATCCAAATTGAGGGGCATTTTACAAAATAACTAGCCGGTATTCTTTAAAAGTATCAAGGTCACGAAGAACAAAGGAAGATTGAGAAGCTGTTACAGATTGAAGGAGATTAAGGAAATATGACAACTAAATGCAGTGAATCCTGGCCTGGATCCTAGATTTTAAAAGGGACATTGGTGGGGAAAGTATGTATTTCAAATACAATGTATAGATTAGTTAATGGTACTGTATCAATGTTAATTTTAAGGTTCTGATTATTGTACTATGGTTATGCAACATTAGGGGAAGCTGAGCAAAGTATAATATATCAGGGAACTTTCTGTGCTATTTTTGCAACTTTTCTATAAATATAAATAATTTCAAAAGAGAGAGAGAAAGAGAAGAAAACACCCAACAGTAAACTAGGAGCATCTACAGATTGTAAATTTGGATATAGAATTCAAATGTTTGTCTTCCCACCAAAACCAAAGATTTATTCTGTCCCAATGACGCTTGACAGCAAACTCCAAATAATTGTTGGCTGATCTCAATTTAATGACAAATTATGTTTGTCTGGTACCTTACCTTGGAGAAATGAGGCTTCCCACAATCTCACCTAACTTTACAACTAAAGGCTTTAGACACAGGCTCAATCTCCACCCCCTCGAAAATCCATTAGGGTCAGCAATGGGAAGGAAATGTGCCCAGTGCACAGTGATTTTCTTATTATGAGTCAGATGAGTTTTTTGAAGGCTCTCTGATATCTCAACTTTGAAATGCATGGTTTCTTCCTCTCCCAGTTTCCTAACAAATATCACATGAAATTAGTTATGAAAAGATCACCCTGAAATCTTTTCTAGTACTTTCTCCACTCTGTTCATCACCTTACTACTTTGTTGAAACATGCATATTAAAAGAAATAATCCAAGACCTATCTTTTTTTAATTTAAACCTATTACTGCCATGCATATTATTTCTATGATAGGTTCCAAAGTCAGAGGTTGATGGAGAGCAGGATATCCCAAGTCTTGTAGCACAAATAAAGTTCATCAAAATCACCTTGCTGTTAGGAGGTACTTTCACAGGATCAAGAGATATGCAAGAACTTTGATCATATAGGGCATCATAACGCCAAGGCTACCAAATGGCCTTCATTCACCCTGTTCTTATCTCATAAATTACATGAAACTTGCCAGTAAGGATTACAAACACCTCTAGGCACTTTTGCCATTTCCCCTACCACCCTCCCCAAAGGGTATCCTTCACCTATTTTTCCTCTCTTTACTTCCCATTATACCTATATGCTTGACACAATATTTCATCCTTCCTCCCACTAATCATTTTTACTCAAAGTTCAACATGAAGTTTCTCTCTTTCAGGAAGCCTGATCTAGAAAAAAATGGAGTTAAAAAACTGTGCTGACTGGCAAGTGTTGAAAGCCACCCTTATTTAATCCTGGATAATTAAACAATTATCTCCAAAGTAAATTTAAGAGTCCAAAAATTGCTGGTATGTTGGGTTTATTAAGGTCATCATCTTTTTGAAAGCAGTAATCATAGTAGCTATACCACATGGGTTCTCAAACAATAAAAATAATCATTTACAGCTAAATTTCTACCTATGTTATCTTGGATGGCAGAGATGTCTCAGTGTCTATAGAGGTATAGAGTTGTGAGAATTAGATCTTTCTCAAAAAATGAGCTGGAATCACCTCCCAAACCCATTCCATCACCACTGTAACTACATCTACGTTCGGTTGGGGCAGACTCTAGTCCACGTTCCTCAATGCCATCCCATTAAAACCAAATGTTTAGAACATAAAACGTCCTAGTTTTTATTTCTGTGTCTTTTCATCTGAACAGAAGACAAAGTCATTGGTCCAATATTTTTTCCACCACTCAATAACTGTGTCATCATGAGTAATTATTTGAAGTCTTTGGATTCATGTATACTTGATTTGGTGAGTCAAAACAAAATAAAAAGAAATTGCATTTCGTTAAATAGTTTTTCCCTGAAATAATATAGAGTCATTGAAATAAAATGCTACCTATGTTTGTAAACAATTATTAGTCATTTGTGGTCCCTTTAGCCAGCTGCCCTTAATCCCAAGTATTTCACCTATTTCATTCACCTGAAAGATCCAAGAGATAGTACAAAGAGAAAACAAAATGGAGAAAGAACACAGATGCAAAAACATGGAGAACTATAGCTTCCCACTTCATGAAAATTTGCAAAGTCATGCTTCTTCTGAGATCAGACCTTGACCTGATAATGACAGTGATATAGCTGATAATGCTGATGATGCCTTTTCCAACGAGGAAGGGGTGAACTTGGGTTCCCAGAAAAGAATGCTCAGCCAGGTAATTGTACACACTGGTGAACTGCACTTGGCTGCCCATGGGAGCCCTTTCCTGACATTTACTATGTGTGGTTTTGTCATGTGCTATTAACCATGGTACCATAGTCCCCAGAGAGTCTGAAGTACAGAAAGAGGGAATGAATCCCCCACCTTTCTCCTGGGAGTGTCCCAAAGTTTAATTACTTTTTTATGTTTTGAAATCTTCATATACAACCCAGAATAGGAAAATAAACTACTGATAGTAGGGTAATATAGACTTCTTTTTTAAAGTGATCTTCTGCCGGATCAGGTGGTGGTGGTGCAGTGGATAGAGCGTCGGACTGGGATGCAGAAGACCCAGGTTCGAGACCCCGAGGTTGCCAGCTTGAGCGTGGGCTCATCTGGTTTGAGCAAAAGCTCACCAGCTTGAGCCCAAGGTCGCTGGCTCAAGCAAGGGGTTACTTGATCTGCTGAAGGCCCATGGTCAAGGCACATATGAGAAAGCAATCAATGAACAACTAAGGTGTTGCAAAGCTCAACGAAAAACTAATGATTGATGCTTCTCATCTCTCTGTTCCTGTCTGTCTGTCCCTGTCTATCCCTCTCTCTGACTCTCTCTCTGTCTCTGTAAAATAAATAAATAAATAAATAAATAAATAAATAAATAAATAAATTGATCTTCTAAGACAGTGGTTCTCAACCTTTCTAATGCCGTGACCCTGCAATACAGTTCCTCATGTTGCGGTGACCCCAAACCAAAAAATAATTTTGGTGGCTACTTCATAACTGTAATTTTGCTACAGTTATGATTCGGAATGTAAATACCTGATATGCATTATGTATTTTCCGATGGCTTTAGGCGACCCCGCCGAGGTCGCGACCCACAGGTTGAGAACCGCTGTTCTAAGATATTCATCCTTTTCTAACTTATTATAAGTATGCTTATACTTCACGCAAAAAAAAAAAAAAAGAAATCTTTATTTCTTTGACCCCTGAAACCAACCTGGAAACCTGTGCAGTACTGCAAAGATTGGTATTTTATGGGAACTGTATGATTTATTTTCCTTCTCAAGGATGATATGATGTAATGATTCTGACACATTTCTAGTCTTTTAAAATTAGGTTCAAGCTGAAGGATGGGAAAGGAATTGGAGACATGGCCGTCGTGTTCTGGTACCATTTTCCGCAATGATTGGAGGAGGGGAAGGAAGCAGCATGATTAATAGGTTCAGTAAACCCACAGGGGAACCTTAGCCACCGAGCCTTTGGACATCTTTCTAGGTGTCACCGTTTCAAAGCAGGTTTGAGATGGGGAATCTAACCCTGAACCTAGCTCATGGCAGGGAGGATATATGAACCTGTGACAAGAGTCAACCTTGTAAGATCTAAAATGCGATTCCAGTAAAAATGTAAAATAAATACTTACTTTTCCTTGCCCTTCATTGCCAGAGATATTAGGGTGGAAGGTTAGAAGAGAATGAACTGAGTCTAGAAAATGTGGATAAGCAAGTATATGGAATAAGTGAAAATCTCTTTTAGCTATTAGAATTTTTAAAAATATCAATAGCACAGCCCAGAGGTACAACAGTATCATGCTATTACTGCAGACTTGCTGAACTCCACAAAATAACCACAGGACTGGAACCACAGAGCATCACATTCCTCTCCGCATTTCTCACATCAACTGGTTGCTGGAGATGAAGCCAAACTAAGTGTTTCCCTCTAGTAACATAAAAATTCTGAGCGACAACGCTGTGGAAAGGACCTGAATTCTAAACAAACATGAAAGTTGGGGGATTTCTACTAAAATCTCTTCAGCATTTCTCCTCCCTCCCCAAACTATTCCAACATAAAAGAAAATACCTATTTGTATATATTTTTCCTAGGAGAGGTAGGAAAGGAAGAAAGTATGATTAGAGGCCTGGGAAGTGGGTGATGTCTTTGAATTAAGTAGCCTCAAAAACCTCTTTTTATCTTCGAAGGATTCCTAAATTACAGCATATAAAAGAAATCCCCAACACAACTCAAATCTGAATTAAAGGTTAAAGTGAGTCTTAAAGTCATAGAACCTGGGCAGAGATGGGGCCCAGGTCTTAGGCTCCTTGTAAGAAGGCTCTGGGCTCCCCCTACACCTTCAACAACTTAGAAAAAAGCATTGTCTTCCTTCATTGTGTCTGGGATCCTTAAAATTGACAGTCTCCACTAGGGACAAGATGGCTCATGCACCCAGAGGCCTTTTTTATCTTGGTCCCGGGTTGTTTTTCCAGATGCTATTTTTCAGAACATACCAAATTGAAGTCTATCACTGGCCTCTACCCACAATTGCTGCATCCACCCTCTGTCAGCCCTTAAAGAGAATCACTCGTTAATACAGGAGTTGGCCTGTTCCTTGGACTGTAACTAAGTTCAGTCTTCTGAGTGGTCAAGAGATTCCACTGCTGGTGCACAGCTGGACCACATATTGGGTCTGCTACTTACTGACTTACGTCCCAACTAACCCTCTTTAATTGGACACACAATGGAGGAAATCCCATTTGTTACTTTATAGCTTGAAAATGGGTTTTGTTAGCTGTCTCTGCTTTGGTCATTACACTTTCCTAGACAAAATTAAAAGTCATGCCTTAATAGCCAACGAAAAACCAAAGACCTAGGTCTGGGCTGAAAGTGAGGTTTAAGACACCCACACACAAAATGCAGATGAGATGCTTCTAAAGGAAAAACCTGTCCACTCATCCCTGTGTGGCATTGTCAGTCAGTCTGCTCGGAAGGAGGGCCCTCTGTCCTAGGGACTCCTGAGGGCCCAGGGACCTAGGAGAAGGCCTGCCCTCAGAGGAGTGATGGCTTCCCAAGAACAACAATGGCTCTGATAGTTTTTCAGCTTCACCATTAATTTTCCATAAAGAGCAGTTTTCACACGAGCGCTTGTTGTCAGGCAGGGCCTGATGCTTCAGAAACCTGTAATTATTCTTGGCTCCCCACCCCCCACAGCCTCTGCACCTGTGTCAGTTCAAGCCACCAGCTGGCCATGTCTTGCCTCCTGCCTCTTAAGTGGGGGAGGGGGCAGGAGAGCTTTCATTAAAAACCCAAACACATTATTTGCCTCTTCTTCCAAAACACAAAAACAAAACAAAACTTTTAAACTCCCCAATCTCATCTCTTCCCGCAATGGGTCTTGCCAAAGGAAACAAACAAACATTAATTGGCTAGAGAGCCTTCATTCAGACAAAAATTACTGAAAACACAGTTACAGGGAAAGGTCTGACAAGGGGTGATTAATCCTGTTTTACAACCCGCTCTTACTCATCCCTACCTCCCATTAACTTTGTACACACCCTCCCGAGCTCCCCGGGCCCCTTTGCACACAGTGGCCAAGATGGGAACATGCCGAACCCATTACATCATCTCCCCTTCCTCTCCTAAATCGCTTGCACAGCCTGACCCATGCTACTGGGATTTTCTTTTTTTTTTAGCAAACTCATTTCATTGACTCCCTTCCGAAACAATGTTATACCCTTCTCAGTTGGGTTAATCAAATATACCCTTCCTCCTACCCCCAATAAAAATATACATTCGTATACAATTGCTTCTTTTACCCCAAAGCACAGTTGCACATATGTACAATGTACATACACACACACACACACACACACACACACACACACCAGTCTGAATTTCCCAAGAACAGGTTCAAATCTCATTGAGGCCCTTGATGGCACATTCAATTTAGTGGCTGGTGATCACAGAAGTTATTTTCAAAACTGAGGGTTTTCAACGTCCACTGTGGAATGTGCAGGACAATGTGGGGGTGCTAAGAGGAATGTTTATCCTACTCCTCGGACTATGCAAGATGGCAGCCAAAAAATAATGACAGCAAGCCCTAAGCCACTTTTCCTGACATGGATGTTTGTACATTTACTTTATTTGAGGTACCAGGAATTTCCCAAAGTATTTAAGATGGCTGTGTGGGTGTGCCATTGTGCAGCTGAGGAAATAGATGGCCCTTGAATACGGCAAAGCAGAGGAGAGTGGATAAGGGTACTGGCCCTGGAGCCAGACTGCCTGGGTCCAAACTCAGGTTATAGGACTTACTAGCTCTCATCACTATTGGGCAAGTGACTTAACTCCTCCATGCCTTAGTTTTCCTCATCTAAAATGAGATGATAATACAAACTACCACACGGGAGGGTGTGAGAGTTCGATCGCTTGATATATGTACGTCAAGTGCTTGGAACAGGGCCTGCAACACCCACTATGTATGTTGCAACTAACACACAACTAGTGTGATTTTCATTATATATCCAAGAAGACAATAAATTTAAACAAATATATCAAGGGCATGGAAAAGGAAAATAATACCAAATGATCGTCAAAGTAAAGTAAAACGGATGTGTATAAAAGGCTAAGCAAGGAACTCTGGCTGAGTGACTCTCTTCCCTGGAATCAGTTTTCTTATCTACTAGGCAAACAGACTGGACTTCTGAGGAAATTATTAGTCTGGAATTCTATGATGCCATGAAACAGTAATAGAAAAGTAAAGACTGAAAAGTGAGAAGAGCTTATTCAGAACAGGATCAAAGAAACTGACAGAGGGCTCTGCAGTCCGATTGGGTGGTGACAGGAAGAGGCTGAAGAACCTGGGAGAAGGTTGTCCATGGCTCTGTGCAGGGGCCTCACGGCCTGGATTATAAAGCCTAAGACACTCACTAATCCAAGTTAACAAGATGCTGTAAAACTAATCTTCTGGTTCATCATGGATATCACCAGCATCTAAATTTAAATTTCACTAGCATGTGGGCTCTTCAAGGACACTACACCTGTCCCTGACTTACGGGCTGTCTAAAGCACTTGTCAAATGGATGGCTGGATGGATGCATGCATGCATGCATGCATGATGGGTGGATGGATGGAGCAACTTTCAAATAAACAATTCAATTGAAAAGCAACAGTGAGCACAATCCCTGTGCTCACAGGCAGGGGTCCAACAGGATGGGAGAAACCAAAAATTCTTCTTTCTTCACCAAAAGAACATCAGAAACGATGTGTATACATTTGTTACCAATATTTCTTGTAGGATACCTCAGTATTTTAAGATTTAACTATTGGCCCTGGCCGGTTGGCTCAGTGGTAGAGCGTTGGCCTGGTGTGCGGAAGTCCCAGGTTCAATTCCCGGCCAGGGCACACAGGAGAGGTGCCCATCTGCTTCTCCACCCCTCCCCTCCTTCCTCTCTGTCTCTCTCTTCCCCTCCCGCAGCGGAGGCTCCATTGGAGCAAAAGATGGCCCGGGAGCTGGGGATGGCTCCTTGGCCTCTGCCCCAGGTGCTAGAGTGGTTCTGGTCGCAGCAGAGCAATGCCCCAGATGGGCAGAGCAGCCCCCCCTGGTGGGCGTGCCGGGTGGATCCCGGTCGGGCACATGCGGGAGTCTGTCTGACTGTCTCCTCGTTTCCAACTTCAGAAAAAAAAAAAAAAAAAGATTTAACTATTAGTGATATTTATCTATTCTCTTATGTTTTTCATTTGAAAAAAATATTTAATGCTTATTACCTGGTACACATCCAGTATTTCAAGAGGCATATTTGGGTTCACAAAAGGCCATGGGGCAAGCCTGACAGTATGTACCTGTGTAGGAAGTAAAAGCCATTTCCTCACTCCAGAGAGTGACCCCTCCCTCTGCCACTTCTTCTTTTCCCTCTGGCCTCCAGAAACCATCAGGAAGAGAAGCAAGAAAGACAAGTGGACAAGACGCTATTTTTGGCTCTTTTTTTTTTTTTTTTTTTTTTATCTTTCCAAAGTGAGAACCGGGAGTGGGGGGGTAGGGTGGCAGACAGACTCCCGCATGCACCCGACCAGAATCCACCCGGCATGCCCACCAAGGGGCGATGCTCTGCCCATTTGGGGTGTTGCTCTACTGTGTGGCCAGAGCCATTCTAGGGGGCCTGAGGCAGGGGCCATGGAGCCATCTTCAGTGCCGGGGCCAACTTTTGCTCCCATAGAGCCTTGGCTGCTGGAGGGGAAGAGAGAGACAGAGAGGAAGGAGAGGGGGAGGGGTGGAGAAGCAAATGAGCGCTTCTCCTGTGTGCCCTGGCCGGGAATCGAACCTGGGATTTCCACACGCCGGGCCAATGCTGTACCACTAAGCAAACCGGCCAGGGCCACCTCATTTTTTATTGTTGAAAAGAACCTGACCAGGGAATCAGGTCTAATACCCACCTTTCCCACACCGCCTCTCCCTTCCCACTACATTACTGAGCCTAAGCAGGAAGTTGACTTTTTTCTCTGTAAAATGAGTGAACCATACTCTCAAAGACCCCTTACAGCTCAAACTTCTGGCTGATAGTTCTTACATGGCTTGTTATCATGCGTACCTCCTTGCAAATCAGATCCTCCACAATCTGGCCTTGGTTTCCTCAACTCTTTCCCTTCCCCCACTCACACAGACACACCAGGCCCATATCTCCCAAAGCCACAATGCCTGCTGCTCCTGCAGCCCAGAATACAGACCCCAGGTAACTGCATACCTGCTTCCTTTTAATCTCATAAGTTTTGGCTTAATTGTCATCAGTTTAGGGTCCTTATTTGATCTGTCTAGGACATCAGTGGTCGGCAAACTCATTAGTCAACAAAGCCAAATATCAACAGTACAACGATTGAAATTTCTTTTGAGAGCCAAATTTTTTAAACTTAAACTATATAGGTAGGTACATTCCTTATCAAGGTAGCGCCCGCACGTGGTATTTTGTGAAGGAGCCACACTCAAGGTGCCAAAGAGCCGCGTGTGGCTCGCGAGCCGCAGTTTGCCGACCAGGGGTCTAGGTAAACTAGCCCAAATACCCTGTTCATTCTCCATCAAAAGACTTAATTTTATTTGTTTTTAGTACTAAGCCCTGAACTTATCTAAGTTATTTATTGTCTGCATGTTTATTGTCTATCTTTCCCTAGTAGGATGGAAGTTCCAGAGAGGAGAGACTTAGCAGTGTATCCCCAGCACCCAGCACAGTGCTCACAGAGACTAGGGGATCAGGGAGTGTGCAGACACTCCAGTACTTTCAGCCTTTCGTGTAATGCATTTTCACTGATGAAATAAAAGTTGGTTTTGCATCTCATTTGCATAATTGAGTAAATTTTTTTTTACTTGTGGTTTGCTTTTCTGATGTTCTTAATTAAAAGAAATCAAATGCTTTTTTTTTATCGCTTCATATTCATTTTGAAATAGCCCCTACTTTTTGTGAGAAGTATAATTGAATGAATAAATGAATCAATTAATTAATCAATCCTGGAATTCCAGGGAAGATGTCACCTGGTCTCTCCACCAAGAAATTTATCCTAAAATGTTCAGCTCATTAAGTCAAAAGGCTCAACCATCATTTCTCTTCAGTTCAAGTTTTAGAACTGAGGAGGCAGCTTGCTGATCATACTCATCAGACAGGAGTAAAATGAAGCCTCTTCTCAAGACAAAGAGGGCAGTCTCAGTCCTCACATCTGCCCATTTCTAACAGATGCAAAGAGGGTATTTCTTCCTAGTAGTCCATGTTGCATCAGATGCCTTGAGTGTCACAAAGATGAACAAACCCACCCCTCTTCTGGGCACTTATTAACTGGTGTCCTGAGGGAACAGATTAAAGCTAGAGGCTCAACCCAGTTTATATCATTTATTGCCATTTCTATCATCCAAATAAACCTCCATGATAAAGGCAACTCTAGCCAGTGGTCTCAGCAGTTGAGGTCACATCAATTTGGTCCCCAACAATTGCATCCCCACATTCACCAGCCTTTAAATAAAAAGCCCACTCAAATCTAGCAGTCATCAAAATTTTGTGTTTTCTGTCATTTTAAAAAGCCACACACTCCACTTACACTTAGGTGAAGTCTTTGGAAATTCCTCTTTTGGCCCATTTTGGTGACTTCTCCATAAATTCCTAAACACAAAAGCATTTCTTTCCTTTCTATTCCCTTTAAGAATTTTACATAAAAAGACATCTTTACTGAGAAGTGTTACTTATTTTGGGATCATTATTTTACAGATATGGAACCCTCAAACGCTGACCCTGGAAGTGAGCCAAAATCCAATTACGAGGATATGGCATTTGAACTAGGCAAGAGCTAAGGGTGAAAATACTGAATATATGCTTTACAGGCTTCAAGTGCATGTGTGTTTGTGTGAGTCTGCAGGTATGCGCACATGTGCCTCTGACAACCAAGTGTAGATTCTTTTTCATGTATTTCAGATGCCTTTTTCTAAACATGTCGTTGTTCCCACAGTCACAAAGCTGTTCCCTCTCCTGTTAATTATGTTAGGCAATAGGAATCTGTCACATGCTGCCTGAAAAAGATGAGAGAGAAAAAAAGAGAAGGTTTTCCATCATATAAAGAAAAGTAAAACTGTGCTTAGACATTTCTGTACCACATTACAATGTTACAGATTTCAAATTAATAATTCAATCCAACTTGACAGGGAAGAATCGAGTGCTGAGACCCTTAAGTTTGGATTCCAGGAGCTCTGGCTACTTGACCTTAGGTGGCTCAGCTCGCATCAGATGACATGCACTTTCAGGCGCACCAGACGCTCATTGAAGAAGAGACACTAATTTGAATCATCATTGCCATCCCTTCTCCCCTTTGTTCCTGTCTGAACCAATTTCCATACAGTTTCAAAGAAATCATCAGCCTATGCAAAGGGGAAATCCCAGTGGAACAAGAACTACATTAGCAGCATAAGGGGGGAAATCTAATTTCCAATCCGGTTGCTTTGTTGTTTCAACCTCTAAGGAAGCTTGCTGCATATGCACAACATAAATTAAGTTTTAAAACACTACCATGATTTAAAATTAATAAAAAACACTCATGGGGAAAAGGTGGTTCCTTGGTATAAATCTCTTTACACAACGAAGGTCAGGTCCACCAGAGCTGTGGGTGGGCTGGGTCTTTGAGGTCTCAATCATCTCAGCCAACAAAACATTTTAGAAGAACACATACTCATTGGAACCAATGCACGTGCTACTTAACAGTTTGTGGTGAAAGAATTCTCAGTCTCAGGCAGTATTCACATTAAGAATTCTTAAACTACCATGTTGACAGACTTCACTCAGATGTATTTTATTGGTCCAAATTAAGGATTCCTTTTTGGCATGATAGGATATGCTACTGAGATATCCTAGTGCCCTACTTACTGCAAGACACCAGTGTGACGGCATCATTAAATAACCTGAACCACATACCGGAGCATTGCTGCTAATAAAACTCCCCTATAAAGAAAACATGTTTTCTGTACTGAGAATCCTGGAATGTGGGCCCTAGCAGAACCACTGCCTTAATTAAGGAGATATTTTGATGTGTCTAGATTTGAGACCGCCATGAAATTTGGCCATATTTGGCTTGATCTTGAACAACTTGAGTTCTTGCATGTTGCTTTTGGGGAAAAGAAAATGAAAATGACATTCACACTTTCAGGATTCACAAACAACTATGTGAATGAGAAAAACCCTGACTTTTGATAAGGAAAAGGGCGTTTTATCTGGGCTATTCTCAAAGGAACACTCTGGGCTCTCACCTTCCAATGCACTGAAACAGAGAGCTATAGAAAACGTGCCTTTTCTCTAGAAAACGGGCTGACAGAATCAAGAACAAAGTCATAAGCATAGCAGTCAGGTGAAACCTGGACTTCTCCAATCCAAGCCATATAACATGACATACAGTTTTTACAGAGACTTCTGTTGTGAATGGCTTCTAAAATTCTTATCAGTATGTACCATGTAATCTTGGAAACCCTTGTGAGACCACCTGGGCTGCAAGGATTAAGATCCCTATCCCATTTGTGAGGAACCCAAAGTTGTAAAGAAAATTGGGGTTTCCACCGTTCTGTAGCCACACTATCAAAAATACCAGAAACAGAACCAAAAGTTTCTTGGCTACTAATAATTAAGCTTTTTCTGGCCCAACTCTGAACCTTCTACCAGAGTCTCAAAACATTCTAAAAATTCAACAAACTATCATCCCTCCTGACAGAGGTTCAAGATCTTCCCAAACTGCAAATAAATAATCAACCCCAAACTTCATTTTACAAGGTTTCCAACTACGCATCTCTGTGTGATTTCTCCCAGGAAGACCAGGACCAGTGCTCTTGCTTTAGACAACACCCTTTATTAGGAGATCACTAGTCCTCCCTGATTGTTCCATATCTTGTTGAATTTTTAAAAGTAAACAGGATTTCAGTCATTCCAACCTATCAACATCAAGTGTAATTATTGAGATAGAAAAAAGTAGAACTAGTATTTTTCTTAAAGATAGGGACTAGAAAATTTATAAATACCATTTACTGGGAGTTTAATTTTACTTGTTTACTGGACTGATGCCAAATATATGGAAACTAGAAGAAAAAGTGAGGAGGGATTTGAATCTGTCACACAACATTTTAAAAATATTTCCTAATTTCAATAAACATACTGAATATAAATTTATCAAACCAAATTCAACATCCTCCTTTTCCTCATGTCTTTCAGAACAGTAGTGGTTCTTGGTTCATTTTCTTACTTTCTCTTTCTTTCCTTTTTTTTTTTTTTCCAGAGAGAGAGACAGAGAAAGGCACAGACAGGAAGGGAAGAAATGAGAAGCATCAATTCTTCGTTGCAGCTCCTTAGTTGTTCATTGACTATCTTCTCATATGTGCCTTGACTAGGGTGCTACAGCAGAGCAAGTGACCACTGGCTCAAGCCGGCAAACATAGGGTCATGTCTATAATTCCATGCTCAAGCCAGTGACCCTGCACTCAAAACGGTGAGCCATGCTCAAGCCAGTGACCTCAGGGTTTCGAACCTGGGTCCCCTGCATCCCAGTCCAACACTCTATCCACTGTGCCACCACCTGGTCAGGTTCTTGGCTCCTTTTTAACACCAGTATTATCAGTAACTTATCCCTTTTGTTCAAATTCAAACAGAAAATGCAGCTAGAAAATGGGTATGGGAAGAATAGGAGCAAGAAGAAAAGGAGGGGGAAAGCAGCAATGGAAAACAGGAGAACTGTAAGCACCTCATGCCTGTGTAAAGATCCTGGACCACACCTCCAAAGAAGAGGACCCATCAAATTTTGGGCTACAGATCAGCTCAAGGGCAAAACTGACACAAAACCCTGTTCCCTACATGAAACCTAAACATTAATTTTAAAGTGGTTTTGTCTATAATCATCTGGTAGTAACAACCTAAACATAACAATGGCCAGTGGGGGAAGATGACGTTGATTCAGAAATGTGTGGTGGTAGAAGACCATCTTTGGTAAAAATCAGGTAATTAAGCATCTTATTGGGATGAGGTGCCTAGTCAATCGTGGATATCAAAATCCTTTAACTTCTGGACTTTTTATAGCTATATAAAATCAAAGGTAATGTGGTATCATGAAGACCACACAGACCTACATCAGGGGACTTTTATAACTCTTCCTATGTAATTAGCTTCATGGCCTCCTCAAGTCACTTCCGCTTTGGTCCTGGTTTCTCCTGACCAAGCCTTGCTTGCCTAAGGGGAGCAAGGCACGAGGAAGACGGAATTGGCTACTCTGATCCTGAACTGTAGAAGTGAAATGCCTCCAGCTATCTCAGTTTCAGACTGTGGCCTGCACTTTCTGGCCAGTCTCCTAGGTGAGGTCCCCCGATACAAGGCCACATGGCTGTCCTTGGAGTGCTGTGGTAGGCAGGTGTCGTTTCTCCTCTCGATGCTCGGGAAGTTAACAACGCCATTCTTGATAAAACTAGGTTAGGATTCTCCTCAAATTCCTACAGGGACGAGGAGGATAACATACGTTGGTAAACAGTCCAGGAATATGACAGTAGGGACAGGTGGGGGTGGAAATAAACACAGCCCAGTTTTCCTAGGAAATTCCTTGCTTGAGGAGAGACCCAGCTGGAGGAAATCATAAATGAGCAGCGCGTTTATTGGTCTTCGGCTCGGCTACTCTTGCCCAGCACCATTCAGCTTGAAGCCCTGCTCTGAAGAGGAATCTCAAGAGCGGGGAATTTGCAGAGATGGCAGGGTGAGGTGTCAAGCGGGAGCAAAGAGAGTCATGACAAATCTACAAGAGTCTGGAGATCTGGTACTAAGTTTTACACTTCCCTTGGGCTGAACACACTGTCTGTCATAATCAGTGGCTTCTCAGTAACTGCTTTCTAAATGAACTTTTAAAAAATCTCAATTAGGAGTCACTATTACTTCTCATTACATGCTCTTCTGTGGGCTAACTGGCTCAGTACAGATTTGTCCAACAGGATAAGAGCCAGGAGGAAAGAACTCCTCTAGGATAAATAGGTTATACCCATTTGAATTCTGTTAGCCTTTCAGGGACAGGTACTGTATCATGTACTTCTTTCAAATTAATGTACCAATTATTTACTGAGTTTTGTGGGGGTTTTTTATGACAGAGACAGAGTCAGAGGGATGGACAGATAGGGACAGACAGGAAAGGAGAGAGATGAGAAGCATGAAGTCTTCGTTGTGGCACATTAGTTGTTTATTGATTGCTTTCTCATATGTGCCTTGACCGGGGGCTATAGCAAAGCTAGTGTCCCCTTGCTCAAGCCAGTGACCTTTGGGCTCAAGCCAGAGACCTTGGCCTTGAAGCCAGCAATCATGGGGTCATATCTATGATCCCACACTCAAGCTAGCGACCCTGCATCCAAGCTGGTGAGCCTGTGCTCAAGCCAAATGAGCCTGCACTCAAGCCAGCAACCTTAGGGTTTCAAACCTGGGTCCTCTGCATCCCAGTCCTAAGCTCTATCCACTGCGTCACCACCTGGTCAGGCGAGCTTCTACTTTCTCTAAGATACTTTGCTAGACACTTCAGGGAATCTTGGGGTTCAATACCTGCCTACAAGTTGCCATGGTATAGTAGGGACAAGGGGATAGCAATACAGCCAATTAAATATAACAGGCTATGCACGTGACTAATGGCTGGCATGAATAAAGTGTTATGACAACACAGAGAAGGAACCAATTCACTCTCCTGGAGAGGTCAGTGAAGATGTCACATTTGAGCTAGGCCTTGAAAAATGAGTGAACTTTTGTGGAGAAAGAGAACAGTGATGTTCTCGAAAGAGCACACGCCATGAGCAATGGTGTACACACATGAAAGCACTGAGGTGTGTTTGGAAATGAAGTGTTGTGATGCAGGGGGCACACATGATGGGCAGCACAAAATGCACCCCTGGGGCCAAAAAATGCCAAATATTTCTGGCTGACAGTAATGTTGTTGGTTTGCTCTTGGGTCAGGTTTACACGTACACTCACTGAACAGCAATCACTTGTTTTCTTGGATAATAATAATTCAGGGAAAGATTAAGAACTTAAAAGATATTAGTGAGACCCAGTGGCCAAATTAATGTTGGCAAGTAATATTCCTGAGCCCAAGTGTTTTAGGAGATCATCTGAGGTACTTTCCTTTTCACATTTACACTCCTAATTTAAAACACACATATAACAAATTTTGAAATGAGAACAAAAGTGAAGGTGACTATTACCCCCCAAAACATCTTAGCTAAAAAGATGATACTGAGTCAAGCACAGAAGTAAACTCAGCCCTGAGTTCCCTGGTAGCCAAGGCAATAAGGTCAATGAATTAAGAAATTCTCATCAAATAAGAGAGACATCAGTTCCTCAAAGATCAATAGATCTGGGCACACCAGGTTTAAATCAAAAGGAGGAGGAGGAGGAGAAAAGATGAAAGAGAAGAACAAAAGGAGGAAAGAAGGTGACTGAAAAAATATTATCTCTCTGGTTGTTTTTTGTTTTGTTTTGTTTTGTTTTGTTTTTTTTGTTTGTTTTTTAATATTTTATTTATTGATTTTTTTAGAGAGAGAGGAGTGAGAGAGAGAGACAGAGAGAGAGAGAAGGGGGAGGAGCAGGAAGCATCAACTCCCATATGTGCCTTGACCAGGCAAGCCCAAGGTTTCGAACCGGCGACCTCAGTGTTCCAGGTCGACGCTTTATCCCACTGCGCCACCACAGGTCAGGCCTGTTTTTTGTTTTGTTTTGTTTTTTAAAGGTGAAATTCCCTCACTAAAAACCAGCCAGCCCTACCCAGGTGGCTCAGTAGATAAAGTGTTGACCCAGCAAGCCAGAGGTTTCAGGTTCAACTCCCCAGTCAGGGCATGTACGAGAAGCAATCAGAGTGCCAACTAAGTGGAACAAGTTGCTGGTTCTTTCTCTCTTCCTGTCTCTCTATTCCTGTCTCTCTTTTCCTCTCTCCCAAATCAATGGGGGGGAAAAGACCCAATGTTTTGTTGGTGAAAAGACCAAAGGTTCAGTGCCTGGATATGTTTTTCTCCTTTGTAGCCTCTCTCTGTTGATGTTTTTCTGGCTTTCTAAGCAAAGAGGAAACCTCACCCATTCCTGTAGACATGCATTTATGACCACACTCTCCTGGCCAACAATTCTCAGAGGCTCCTTGAGCCACTTCTCAAGGGTGGAGTGTCAAGCAGTTGGATCTGGTTACAAAGCTGCTGCTGCTGCTGCTACTGCTCAGGTTGAACACTGGCGAGTTCACTGAGGGCTCCAGGGCAGAGCTAATTCATTAAGGACAAGACGTGCAGGCACATTTGACCTTTGGAAATCTAGCACTGGTCAAAAGCTTCCAGATTCAAAACAAAAGCTCCAGGGCTGGAAAAAGAGTTGGAAGGAAGCACATTGTGAGCACTGGGCCCATCCCCCACACGTTCCCCCGTGACTGAGAGGCTCACAAAATCAATAGCGCAGCATTATTAACTCTGCAAAATCATAAGAGAGGGCTTCGCTCTCTGCCTACGTGGGGAGGGAAGATGGGGGAGAGGCAGGCCGGCTCCAGGGAAAGGATGCTTCATTAAAGTCTTACCTCTGGGGAGGCAACTACATGGAAGCTTACCAGGCGAACCCACTGTTGATAGCCTCCCGTAAAAACCTTGCCCTTGGTCGAGTTGCTGTCACAGTGGAAGAAAGCACAGCTAGACTGAGCAAGGTCTGGGTTGCAAAGAGTTGTTTGGTGTAGACTTCCAGAAAGTCATGCTAGGGGGCTAACCCAAGGCAAAAGGTTAAAATACATCATACAAATGTGACACTGTCAGCTGTAATCAAAAATTTTAAAGCATCCTATTATTACTATTTTTCACTCTGCCTTCCCAAATCCCAACAGGTACCAAAATGAACATCTGAAAATGTTTTCACTAGTAAAAAATACAGTGCTATTGCTATACTTCATGGAAACAAAACCACCAACCTTAACCTTGTGTCCCTCCCAATTTGCCTAGGACTCCTCTTTCCTCCCGCCCAGCTGAGTCTAGTCTTCCCTCTCCTGGGTCACATGGCCCAATCCCACAGCTTCTATCACCCATCTGCATCACCACCCTCACCACACCCAGTGACCAGGGGTTCACTGCATCTTTCCCTTCTTATGAAGATGTGCCTTGGTCTCTCTGGTATCCTGCCACTATCCCTCAGTAGTTCCAGGAACTGTCATTGTGAGGCTGCAAACTGGCAGGCATTAAAGGTAAACAAAGTCAGTTTTCAGATACATCTTAATCCCAAAATCTTTCCTCTAATCACACAAATCAAGCAAATCTTATTTTTATAAAGTCCTCATTGTATTCAGCTTCTTTAGCATTGCTGTTGCAAATAACACATCAATTCAATCAATTTGCTGTTAAAAAAAAAAAAAAGCATAATTCTTCCCAGAAAAGTTTTTCCTTTAGCCACATACCAGCCCAGAATCAGACAAATGTAGACTGATAAATCCGTTGATCTTATTCACGCCTCTCTCAACAAGGGACAATGACAATTCACCAATAAATCCTGGGGCAGAACTTATATCTATATTTTTAAAAATTGCCACCACTGATAACTATAAACTACCTATGCTTTTACATACACAGACTTTGTTAGGAAGAGCTATGCAGTAGCATATTATTTAGGCCTTAACTGATAGGCTTAGGAAAATCTCTTGCCTAACATGATTTGCTATATGATATTGACTTTTCCTTTTCTTTACTTCCCTCATTATTTTTTCCAATGGAAGGAATAATATAAATATATTAGGAAATAATTTGAGAGTAAAAACCAACTTTTAAACAGCAACATGTTCACTCAATGCCAACAACATATACAGAATATGAAGTATGACAATGTCTCTGCTTAGCAAGATTAAAACTCCAGCTCCATATACATCACACCAAGCAGGAAGTTATAAGCCAGAGAGGAAACTAATAACAAATGAAATACAGGTGTCTGTGGGTTGGAAGTGTTCTCAATCTCAAGTGTCTGTTCCACTTAAGATTTCTTTTGAGCAGTAACTGTAAACTTCCAGGAAAAAGCTTTGAGAACATTTTGGGGAAGCATGGGAAAGAGCTGTGAAATGAGTAGGAAAATCCATTGACTCTTTCAGAGGTGACTGAGAAAGTTACTCAAGAAAAATTATTCTATCCTTATATCCCAATTTCCATATGTACTTATTGATCTTCTGGGTTCACCTCCAGACTCTAAGCTTCATGAGGACAGGGACAATGTCTGTTTGCATCCTCAGCACTAGCACTCAGTACTTGGCATGTAGAAAGCCCTCAAAAAAGAAATAGAAGGAAGGGAAGGAGAAAGAGAGGGAGGAGTTAAATGAATAAATTAAAGAAAAAGAACCAGGAGAGTGATGTCACCAAGATGTTGACATAAGTCATTGCTGACTTCCCTTCCCCTCACAAGAACAACTAACAACTATTCATGGACAAGGCACCACTGAGAAAATCCTAAAGAGAACCAGAAAAAGAAATCAGAGTGGAAATGAAACACAGCTCCAAAACTAAGCATTCTCTACTTCCTTCTCAGTAACCCCAGTGGTTTATTATAAACAAGTGTGCTTATTCCATTGTCCCCATCTCTTGTTGACAAATGACAAACTCTGATCAGCAAACACCAGTTGACTTCAGGGACAAGGAGTAAGTTCTGTTCTGATGTGAACTGGCCAAGAAGGGGCACATGGACAGGTAGGCCGGTAAAGGACGAAGCAGCCTCCAGAGCAGAGTGTTCTGGAGACGCGTGATTCTTCTGTTCTCGTCTCTCCACCTATAGAGTAGTGCCCCCATCCCACTGCCACCACCAGCGTGATTCTTCTGTTCTCATCTCTACCTATATAGTGCCCCCACCCCACTACCACCAGCAGCGTGATTCTTCTGTTCTCATCTCTCCACCTATAGAGTAGTGCCCCCACCCCACTACCACCACCAGCATGATTCTTCTGTTCTCATCTCTCTACCTATAGAGTAGTGCCCCCCACCACACTACCACCACCACCATGATTCTTCTGTTCTCGTCTCTCCACCTATACAGTAGTGCCCCCCACCCCACTACCACCACCAGCGTGATTCTTCTGTTCTCGTCTCTCCACCTATAGAGTAGTGCCCCCACCCCACTACCACCACTGGCGTGATTCTTCTGTTCTCGTCTCTCCACCTATAGAGTAGTGCCCCCACCCCACTACCACCACCGGCGTGATTCTTCTGTTCTCGTCTCTCCACCTATAGAGTAGTGCCCCCACCCCACTACCACCACCAGCGTGATTCTTCTGTTCTCGTCTCTCCACCTATAGAGTAGTGCCCCCACCCCACTACCACCACCAGTGTGATTCTTCTGTTCTCATCTCTCCACCTATATAGTGCCCCCACCCCACTACCACCACCAGCGTGATTCTTCTGTTCTCGTCTCTCCACCTACAGAGTAGTGCCCCCACCCCACTACCACCACCAGCGTGATTCTTCTGTTCTCGTCTCTCCACCTATAGTGTAGTGCCCCCACCCCACTACCACCACCAGCGTGATTCTTCTGTTCTCGTCTCTCTACCTATAGAGTAGTGCCCCCACCTCACTACCACCACCATTTGCGGTTTCACTTTCTGCCATTTTAGTTACCTGTGGTCAACCATCGTCAGAAAATATTAAATAGGAAATTCCAGAAATAAACAATTCATAAGTTTTAAATTGCATGCCATCCATCCTGAGCTGTCCTGCTTGGTCCCGCCCTGGACATGAATCATCCCTTTGTCCAGCGTATCCATGCTGTACAGACTCCCCGCCCATTAATCACTTAATAGCCTTCTTGCTTATCAGATGGATTATCACAGAGAGACAGAGACCACAGTCACATAACTTTTATTACCGTTTACTGTTACAAAGGTTCTCTATTTTGTTATTAGTCTTTGTTAATTTATTATCCCTGAATTAAAGAGGAAATTTTATTGTGGGTATGTATAGGGGAAAACATTGTACATATATATGGGGTTTGATCTGTCTTGTGGTTTCAGGGATCAACTGGAGGTCTTGAAACATAACCCCCCACGGATAAGGAGGGAGTACTGTACCACTCTTCCAGCAGGGGGACGGGCCTACCGTCCTCAAATTCTGTCCATCTTCACTTGTAGGTGAGGTGGGGGGGATTCAAGACCCACTAGAAGCAAATGTACATTAGGTCACACCCCTTCCCTGACTGCTCCCAGTCCTTTCTGGGCAATATTCCTCAAGTAGGAGGACAGAACATCCACCCATGCTCTTCTCCTGAGAGCGTATAATGTGGAGCCATTGCCGCTGCTTCCTGTCTTCCTTCCCCGCTCTGCTGGGGTCTTCCGTCCCCTCCCCGGGAATCCTGCATGGGCACAGTACTCCCTCGGCCTGAGTCTCCACTCTGCCCAGGGGAAGCCTGTCCCCTATCCCGTGACTCCCTGACAGGCCCCCACCCCCGGAAGTAAATATCTCCAAGAGTATCCTAGAAGTAAAGCTTCCTTTCACTCTCTTCACCCGCTCCTGTCCAAGAGAGAAGAGTGGTCAATGACTAAAAGAAAATACACAGAAAGAGAAAACAGTACAATGTTCACTCATCTCCCATCACCCTGACCCTCAAAGGCTTGACTTTGCCCCCTGCCACAGGGGGAGCACTGGGGCCGGGTAGGCCATGGGGAATCCTGGTGACCCGCTTTCTGGGAACACATTCCCACAGATGGGTCAGCCCACAGCTAGCATGGGGGTGGAGGGGTGCGGGGCAGAATGCGGTAAATATTGGGAAGCCACAGGAACTGACACTTCCCAGCTGGGTCTAAACCCAGCTTTATCCTTGCTAAACCTGATTTTTTAACCTCGATCTCTCTGGTTCCTGTGTGTATTTTCTCTAATGGGTTAGGGGAGAATGGGGTTGATTTACTAGCCTCACTAAAAGAACAGCAACTGTCTATAATTATAGACAATTGTTAACAGTCCAAATCATTGATCTTCTTACAAAGCTTGGTATATTTTTAATTAACATATAAAACTTTAAACCATAATGAGGAAAACATAAATGCCCCATTATTCCAGCACCTGCATTACTCTTTCAAAAAAAATAGTAGTAATGAAAACATTTAAATGGAACCAAAAAAAGTATAAAAAATTATCTTCCCCCTTTCCTTGTCCCCAGTATCTCTCCTCCTCCCCCAAACGGTCAAGTGCTCAGCCTTTTATTTGAAATGCTATGTGTATCAACACATATAATAAGCCTTTTTTCTTCTGTATTTTTTCTCATTTAAACAAAAGATAACTGGCTTTTCATTTTAACAACTAAGAGGCTTCAGGCTCAAAGAGGCCGGTGTGAGGGAAGCCTGGATTCTTTCTCACCCCCCTTCCCTGAGAGCCCGACCCATAGCTCCCTGCGCTCTGTAAGGGCCACACCCGCCCACCTCCTCAGAGCAGTGCCTCGAAATGAACTAAGTCGTCTGATAGCTATAGGAGATGTCGCCATTGGGGGAGGCTGGAGGAAGGATACAGGAGACTGTGCGTTATTTTTGCAACTCACTGTGAGTCTATAATTATTTCAAATAAAAAGTGTTTTTGAAATGAAGTCAGTGCTGGATGGGGAAAGCAACAGTGGAGAAACCCTAAAGTGAGAGGAGGAGGAGTAATGGATGATGATGAAGCTCTCCAATAACAACGTGCTGAAGGCCGACATCAGCCCTGGGAATGGTCACGTCCATCATGTCCGCTGACCGGGACTGCAGCATCAGCCCACTGAAATGTTTTAGGATGGGTCTGATTTTCTTGAAAGGACAAAACAATGTTTTCCAATAGAGCTATTTGTTACGAATTTGGAAGTGTTACCACTCAATCCCAAACATTTCATGGTGGTTGGTGTTTTTTGTGTTTTTTTTTTAATAGTTTAGTAAGTTTCTATTCTCTTTTAAAAAATCAAAACTCAACCTTAAAAGTACATAAATATTTAATTTTGCAGAGAAAGGTATGGCTCTCCAGATGGGGAGTCTGTCCAATTCATGATCTCAAGCATTTTTATGACCACATTTCCCTGCAAATCACATTGATGGCAAAAATCCAGCTGCATACTCAAGTGTTTTGTCGCATTCCTGACCCCAGAATCAAATTTCTCATGTAGGAGGTTAAGCCAAAGGTATGTCCCAACAAATCCCTACAGAAGTGGGGTCAAAAGCCTGACATTCTTGTCCCTCTCCATCTCTATGTCCCACTTGAAAGTCCAGTGCCGGGCAAACTGGAAACTGGGAGCTGCAAGGACCCCGTCCAACTCTACCTCGACTGAGGGGAGAGCCGAGTCTGCCTCTTGATCCAGGCAGACTGAGCAAGAGAGGCCCAAGCCTTTCGGATCACACAGACTGCTTCCCAGGGCCATCCTAGAGGCAAACTTGCACTTCAACTAGCTGTATAAAGAGGGAGCAGCTCAGCCCACAACACAGAGATGGCCTAAAACCCCCCGGTGGTCCTCTCATAGAGATCCAGATGTGCCCTCATTTCTCTCAGAGCTCCAAGTGAGGCCGTATTAGAGTGGGCCTTTGGACCTGAGCTCCCAAATCCTTGTCAACATGACATCTTTCTTAAGCAGCATGGATATCTCAGCATCCCTAGTTGAAGAATTCATGGAGCCCAACCAACATAGTCAGTGTGGTCTTCATGTCAGAAAGATCAACCTCCCTTTTATCTACACTTATCTCAGGGTTGTCTTGGGATTGGATAAGAGGCCATGTCCCAAAGAGCACTCCCTGTGTAGAATAAGCTGGCTTCCCCTGGAAGTCAGGCTGACAGGTCCTGGTAAGTCTAGGACTTCCTAGCCAGGTAAGTCCCCATTTTATCAGCTACCAACATGTGACAGTACATTGTTAATGCGTCATTTTAGTTAAAAGGCTTCCACTTTCAGAAGCAAACTTTCCCCAGGGTTCTCACTTCTACATAAAACCCAAACTTCCTTCATCCCTAGGTACCAGCACACACACACACACACACACAAATGTACACAATTGTGTCTTGAGTATGGTAAAATATTTTAATTTTTAAAATTGCATCTAAAAAATAATTAAGCCAAATACATTAGCATTAGCCAGAAGTTCTGACACATTTCATACTATAGACCAATTTTACTTTTTAAAATTTTATTTAAAAGCTAACCATGCACACATACAAAAGAAATCAGAAAATTTTATGTCCCCACTTTTAGACAACCAGTAGAAAGTTCCACGAGTAAGGCACAAGCAACAGCCCCATTAGAACAAGTAAAAAGCCGCTACAATTCTGCTCAGAAAACTGAATAGAAATCACAAGGAAGAAAGCTAACAAGAAGTACTAGTTTAAGGCTAGAAACAAAAGCCTCCCCTACCACAGAATTGAAAACAATAACATTGTATATATGGCCTGTGGCCGTTTACAAAGCACTCTCACATCCATATATCATTTGATTATAACAATCCTATTATTATAATCCCCACATTGCAGATGGCAAAATGCAGTTTAGCAATTTGCCCTGGCTTGTACTTACAAAGTCAAGACAAAATCCCCGGTTTTCTGACTCCAAACCCCTTGAATTTTCTATCACACCAGTATTTCTCAAACTTCATTTTCAGTCTACCTCCATTCATTTCTACCAAATCAGCACTTCATCAGCACAATCATTTCCTATGATTTTTATTTTGTAATTGCCTCACTAAAGCATTGTGTATTGAGGCTGCATATTTTTAAAAAGTTTTCTCATAAATGTCCATCAATAAAAAATCATCATAAAATTAAAACAACAAAATCAAAATAATATTATTAACTTTTAGCTTGATGTTTGCCTGTCAATAGCTCTGGTTCTGAGATATATCTGTTCACTCTTATTATAAAACAAAAGGAAAGAAAAAGAAGATGGAGAAGCAGGAGAAAGAGAAGGAAAGATTATCAGGCCTTTGGTGTTAAAGACCTACTACTACAAAGCTGAGACTTTCTCCTTGAATTCATCAGAAGGTTGCGGGGAGGGGGCGCTGAAAAGGGAATAATATTGCCTCTCAAGGTGGTTCTGATGTTATTTAACGCAGTGCTCATGAAGAGTGTGTGTGGGGGACTCTTTAAGAAGCATTGTCTTGAGCCCTGCTGCACTGTGCACTGTGCCAACTAGCAAATGCATTTAAAATATTGAAAAGAAACCCCCAATTCCTTAAGGTTCAATACTGGCTTGGACTTAAATGTTGATCTCTAAAGCTCAGGCAGGTTATCTACAAATAAGGAGGGGCCTTCCATGAAATATCAAATAGTCCTTAAATGATAATATTTGTGAAATCCTGGTCTCTCTGAATAGGGAGCATGAAAAAGAGATCATGGATATAAAAGTAGAAGAAAAAAGTAAGCAGGCGTATCTTGGGTAGGAAGGCAAATGCTTTGCATTCTGCTTCTCTTTCACAGGAAAATGTGCAAGGACATTTTAAATCTACATCATGTCCACCTTTCTTTCCTTTACCTTCCTTCCTTCCTTTCCTCCCTTCTCCCTAGAGGTATTTTTTGAGAAATATTTTAATGGTAGCTATTTCATATAGTAAGATAAACAGTCATTAGTTTAAAAAATAATATGTTAACAATATAATGATCCTGGACTTTGACTTAGCACTCAGAAGTACATAAAAGGAGGGGGAAAGTAATTGCAGATTGGAGAAAACAAGGAGGAACACCCAGCATCAAGTAATTCAAAGGACTGGCTTCTTTTTTAACAGGAGAAGAATAACCCCGAAAATCACCATCTATCTGGTCAACCTAAATGATATCCTTAGTAATATAAAGCAGCCAATAAAAAGAATAAAATGTTTTAAACGCCCCTAATGTAGACTAGCATCCTGAAAGCATTAGAAAATGAAGGCCAAGTGTCTCACTGGCAGTATCTGAGTGCTGAGGGTAGGAAAAAAGCAAATTACTTGAGTCTCAGGAAAGTACTTTATTATAATGCCCTGGAGTTCTTCACACAAAAAGCATCACTTCCTCAGTGAAACAAGTCATATAAAATCCACTTCCATAAAAAATAAGTAGTGAAAGCAGTTAGTGGGATTCTATACAACATGCCTCCATGTCAGACTAAGAAGCCTCAGAACTGGTTACATGTTTTTCTTCCACAAAAAGGAACTTTTCTCACCGCTGACCAGTTGGGTCTCAGGGAATGACAGAAGAACCCATGACAACAGCAGGAACTTGTTAATGAGGGATGTCTGACCAAAAACCTTTTTGTTTGGTATTGTCCCATTGGCTCTCACTCAGACCAAGAAACTTAAGAGTCAGTTTCCAAATTGGAAAATGCTGCAAATGGCAACCAAGAAAGAATGAGCATGCTCTGGAGCATGCTCAGCCCAGGAGGGGAGAGGGGTAAACCAGATGGTCTTTTCCTCTCAGATTTCAATGATCTACAACAGAACCTGGATGACTATGAGAAATTGAGATGCAATTTGGAAGCTGCTTTCTAAAACAGAGTCCCAAACAAAGACATTCAACAAGGCAGAAAAATCTAAAAAGAATTGAAAATGGATTCTGGTTGAGAGGAGAATGCAAGCCAGCTTGAGTCTGTGATGGAGAAATAAAGGTTATCCCCAAATCACAGCATCATGGAGAAAAGGGGGTTTCCAAGGGCTGCCAGTCTGAGGGTCACAAACCCAAATGCATGCTCACCAGGCCAGAGACCAGAAATGAAACAAGGTGAAAATTGTGGGGACCAGGTTAACTGAAGAGTGCAGAGATCTGTCTAAAAGCAGCCAAATTAAGAAGAAAATGGAAACATGTATGCTGGCCGAATAAAACACCTCCTCAAGCCAGTATAGCCTCACTGCTTCCTGCTCCTATCTCTGATCATCTAACTGTTCCTAACTCTACCCAGCAATATACACCTGTGGACTCTGAGGACCAGGAAAGTCACATCATTTGATGATAAGTACAAAAGAGTAGGCATATGTAGCAGAGCCAAAGGGCTGGGCTTATGTTACACACTGGATGATGTTAAATAGAAAAAATTGAACATTAGGTAAAAATGCTCTGCATGTCTTTGCTTCAAATGTACTAAATTATCTACTTAAACACAAAGCTACTGAGAACTGGGGAAAGATGTATGTAGGAAGAGGTTGTGCTAAACAAACAAACAAAAAATCCAAGTAGTCAGAGCAAATGCTCAATTTTTCAAACAATGGTTAAAGCAATAAATTTGTCATATGGCCCTGAGTAAGATGTGGCGATGGAGCTCCTGACTTCCACTCCATAGACAGGGAAAGTGAGGGGCTTAGCGCCCTCACAGGTTGTTTTCTAATTTTTTTTTTTTATAAGTTATGAGTTCAGGGTTCCGTCTAGGTATTCCTCAATGAGCACGGTAAAAAAAAAAAAATTTAAATCTTTGTATTCTTGGTTTTGGTTAATGTGTATTTAAAAATTGGATAAGCTTAAGACTCTTTAAGTGAAATTCCAGGGAGAACAAAATCTCATTGTGATCTATTAAGTGGTGTGATATCTTCCCAGAAAATCCACGAACTGGGGTGAAGGATGAGAACGCCCTCCCTTGGGACAGCTGGAAGCAGACGAGACCAAGTGGAAACATGGTTTCAGGGAAACCCCTCCTGCCAACCCGTGGGACTTGCCTCCCATGGTTTCTATGTATCTAAGAAAACACAAACATACACTTCTCCAAAGGAGGGAATGCAGTCTGCACACAGGGCTGGCGTCTCTGAAATAAATCTTTTCATAGCTGCTGAGCTAAACCTTCAATATGAGGAAATAACCTTTGAATTTTACACACATGATTCTGGCCCCTCCCCCATAAAACTCCCGACACGAACCACATCCAAGTATTGCTTTTCAGAGGCCAATTCAAAAATGCCCTACTTTATCACAGAAAGAATATTCCTTGTGTATGTGAGTACTTCCATTATGTCTTATTTGAAGGGGGGAAATGAAATAAAAATCCTATCTGGGATATTTATAGATCTCATAAAACCTCATTCACTTTCATAAGCTGCTGTAAGCTCAGTCATCAGGTAAGGCAGAAATGGCAGGTGTAGTAACCAGCACTGTGTTATGTTATATGTGCATAATTCCGGCTCTCAAAAAAAAAAAATAATAACTGCATGCTGGAAAAACTTAAGAGAAGTAAGACATAAGTAAATCTGGAGAGGAAAAAAGGGGAACGGTTGGATATTTGGATATTGGCAGGAGCAGACCAAGCAAATTCCAAAGATGTCAACTAAGGCCAATTTCTGGGGGCAATGGGTATCGCTAGCCCTTTCCCAGCTCTAAGTACAAGCGAGAGCTTCTCCTGGGGATGGGTACGCACTACCCATCCAATGCTCAGCACACTCCCTTGTCCAGCCTCCCATCATTCATCTTCTCTTAGATACTCCAGGATCACTGGGATCTTAGAGACACTACATAGTTAGAAAAAGAGTACTGAGTGGAAGAAGAATAGTTAAAAATGGGAGAGAAAAGAGCCTTTTGTTGAGTGGATATTATGATTATGTGCCAGACACAGAACCAGAGAGCCAGCATGCCTGCCCTTATGTAGGCAGTATTAACTCCATTCTGCGGGTGACAGAATGAGACTCGAAGCTGTTGTATAGCTTTCTCAAGGTTCCAGCTCTGCCTGATTTCTAAACCTCCAAGTAATTTGACTTCTAAAAACACTGTGACCTTAAGGAAATTTAGCAGAGTCCAGTCTTTTTATAAATGAGAAACCAAGGCTTAGTAAAAAGACCAGAGAGCTGTCCAAATACCTACAAGCCCACCGGTTGCCAGGCCATGGCCTTGGGTTTCTGCCTGGTGTCTCCTACCTAACTAGGAGAGTATAAATGTAAAAATTCAGAGTATTGAGCTGACTGCCTGGGTCTGGATCCTGGCTCAACCACTTCCAAACTGTATAACTTTAGGCAAGCCATTCAATACCTCTGACCTCAATGTCTCCATCTATAAAACGGGAATAAAGAAATAAGTGACACACAGCGTAGTTGTGAGGATTAAATGAAATGCTGATTACAAGGTGCTCAAAGATATCATCTCTAGGAAGTATTTGATATATATTAAATATGATTATGGTGCCTATTATGATGATAGGAAGGTTACCAAATGGAGAGAGGGCAGAGGCAAGTGTGTTCTACCACTGGTTTTGTAAGCCATTTGCTTTGTAGCCACATTAAGACAACTTGCTAAATCTTCTTTTACCCCAATTTCCTCATCTCTGAAAGGGAGATTCTGTAATATCTGCCTGCTTCTTAGTGACAGAAGGAATGTGCCAATGACGAGACTGCCAATTCCCTAAGCCCTTGAGAACAAAATCTCACTACAGATGTTTGTTAGACTTTCACAAGCAAACAAGAGAAATCATCTCTTCATCCACATTAGAGAAAGGGAGACCTCGACAGAGACAAGCAATGCACAGGTGAGGGCTGAGCAACCTCAGGACGCAGGAGTGAAGACAGCGACGCGCACTGCCATTCCTTGCGCAGCACCTTGGGGCTCATGGGAGACTCACTCTGGACTGGCCTCCTCACAGAGGCCCCCTTCACTGTCATGGGCAGGAACTGTGGTCTATTAACAAGGTCTACAGTGACCAAATGAACCAACAACAAAAGCTCAAAAGGTAGAAGTATGAGGGATTTATTCCTACGTCTCTGTATGCTGAGCAAATTTGCTGCCTGTCCAAAAATACGAGCTACCACTATGACTATTCCATTGAATCTGCTCCCTGGGCTAGGGAGGGAGGGGGAGGAGGAGGGGGAGAGTGGGGGCAGGAGCAGGAACAGGCAGGCACTGGCTTCCAGCGCAATTGCTGCACGGCTAATTGCCGTTTTCACAGCTGGACTGAGCTTTCCAAAAGGCATCCTTCAGCCCTAAGCTCTGAGTTCCTCTCATGATGTTCTTTCTAGCCAACCATACCCCCATCAAAGACAGTTTATAGATAAAAGGAGGTAGCTACAGTACATACATTTTGGCAAACATCGCAGTTTGAAACAGAGGCATTTCTAAGGCTTCTTTGTGAAGATCACCACATGCCCATGGTCATTACCACAGGAGCTAAGCCTTCTACGGATGGAGAGGCAGCCTCCTTGCCTGAATGTCCTCAGCAGCAATTCTTCCACGGTTTATTTTTTTCTCCTCTCACTAGAAACATGGGTCCTTTGAAATTCCTTATAAAAAGAGTCTACTTCCAAACACTGAGGTCAGTAAGAAATATGGAGAGCTACTACCTAATGCCTATCTGGCATCATGCAACACGTGTTCATGCATGCTTCCATCCCTGGAAAACCACAGCGCAGGCTGAGGTAAGTGGAAAATCATGGTCGAGAGCTTTCTGAGAATGAATTATGTGAAGCACAGCATGGCTGGAGTTTAACGTCCAACACCGCAAAGGTACCAGAAACAGAATGTGACCAGGTTAAGCAAACCTGTAGTGGGCTATAGGAAATGCAAGCCAAATGGGACTGCATTAGACACTTTAGGGTGAGGAAGAGTAAAACAAAAAGGATGAAATAAAGCTTGGGCAGTCACTGTTGACCAATGAGCTAGATCAGTGGTAGTCAACCTGGTCCCTACCGCCCACTAGTGGGCGTTCCAGCTTTCATGGCGGGCGGTAACGGAGCAACCAAAGTATAAATAAAAAGATATATTTAACTATAGTAAGTTGTTTTATAAAGATTTTTTCTGCCAAACTTAGCGAAAATCTGACATAAAGTACTTGGTAAGTAATCATTATTATATGCTTTAACTTGCTGTAACTCTGCTTTATAAATTTTATAAAGTAAAGTTACTTCCCTACTTTATAAATCACCATTACTGTGGAACCAGTGGGCAGTTAGAAAATTTTACTACTAACAGAGATACAAAAGTGGGCGGTAGGTATAAAAAGGTTGACTACCCCTGAGCTAGATGAACTATATCCACCAACACTGTCCTGCTTTATTGGAAACCTCTGTTACACTTAGATTCAAGTTATACAAGAAATGAACCATTTCCATATATGGAGTAAGCACCTACAACTCTGATAGAGCTGATATTAACCCTGTAAGCCTTAGCTGCACATTAGAATCACCTAGAAGCTTTAAAAAACATTGATATCTATCTGTTCTACCCAAATATTTTAGATACTGATTTAACTGATTTGGGGGTGTGTCCATGGTTGAAAACCATTGCTACTGACACAGGCAAATCTTCATCAAGTCATACGATATCCTTAAATATCTACTCAGTGCCTAGCACAAGGCTCCCTGGGAATCTGAAGAGTCCTATACCAAAAGTTTATTAAAATTGCAACCAAGGCATCAAGTCTGCTCTAAATCATTCAACACAACTGGCAAAAATAAGACCACAGGGACAAAAAGAAAATAAATAGAAAAGCTGTACTTCGAGACAAAACTGAAAAGCATCGTGAAGAAGTAAAAAGTTCTACACAAGAATGTAGTAATAGTAGCAATTACTGTTGGCCAAGGAAGGGGGCGGGGCGGCTAGTTTCCTGGAAGATGTGTCAACCACGTTAAAGCATGAGTAGATTCTGAACGTACAGAATCAGATGGGAAGAGGGAGGAAGAAGGAAAAGGCTGACGTAAATGAAATAAATAAAGAGAAACAGGAAAAGCACAGTCATCCGTTTGCGTGGCACTTATTACACATGGAAGAGGGACACTTGTAACTATTCTCTAAACCTAGTCTTGGAACATCTTGACTCTTAGAAGTTTGGCCTTATCCTGTGTGTAACAGGGCACCACTGACAACTTGAAACCATGGTGACGGGAATACAAAGTCAGTCCAGGGACGTGACAGAGGCTGCCTTCCAGCAATGGCAGAGGAGGCAGGAAGCTGAAGACCACAAAGTATGGGAGGAGCCAAGTCAATAGGATTCCTCAACCGATAAGATTCAGTGGAAAGAGAAGAGCCCAAGATGACTGAAGCTTCAAGCCCAGATCTCAGGAAGAAAGCTCATGTCAATAAAAGAAATCAGCAAGCCAGGAAAGGGAGGAAAGAGGTTGATGAGTTTAAGCTTTGGAACATATTCAGCTGAGGTGATCATGGAACAACCTAAAAAGCCTGGAGTATCATCAGGCCCATGTTTCCAGTTCAGATACGTGGACCTGAATCTCAAGAAAATGCCTGGAGTTGGGGGTGAAGATTACAGTTTTGAGGAAATAAAGTAGCCTCCATCTGGGATGGAAATTTCGGTTTCGAAGCCCTTTGAGGTGAAACAGATTTGGGAGATGATTTCCAACAAAGCACTTTCACCAGCACACCTACCAGAGCCTGGGTAGAGGAGGGCAGACACTCACTGGGCAAAGGGGAGGAGAGCAAGCCTCCATTTCCCTTCCTCACCAGGGGCACTGTGCAAACGAGGCCTGCTCCTCCTCCAGCCCCCTAAGGACTTCTGTAAAACCTTACGGATGACTTTCTTCCCAACTGCTTATCACAATATGCAGTATTCCCTGTTTAACTGTGTAAAACATTACAACCTCACTGCCTACCCAATCCTCTCAAGAAGTTTAAAAACACTTTCAAAAAGATATTCCTGAATTGGCACGATTGCTGCTCCAGCTTCATGCAGTCCCTTTGTCGGAACGGTGTCCGAGACAAAGTCACTTCACGTTTGTTGTTTTCTACAGAAAAGCCCAGTCTGTGATCCACCCAACTCCCCACTGTGCTACCCAATGCCCCTCCTTTACTCCCACTTTATTTGTTATATTAAGTGACAGTATTTTTTTTATAAGACTCAAGGTGTAATTGGGCTTTTGTTGTTCTGTTTTGTTTTAAAGACAGTGTACACTTTCCAGGTTACCACACATTATTAAAAGTGAAAAAAGGACTAAGTTACTAAGTTATTATAGAAGCCTCTTCCAAGATGTTCACTTAGGGCCCAGACAATTCCAAAATTCCATGTACTAGTGATGTCCAGAGTCAAAGGGGGATTTTCTTGCCTCCCATTAAAGGGGAGAAAGGAGAGAGAGAGGAAGAAAGAATGAGAAGTGACTCCAAGTATATTGAGAACCAGGTGACAAAAAGCAGGTGAACTGATTTGGACATCCACAAGGGTCCTGGGCCCACTGGTGGTAACAAAAGCTGCGTGGCCTTGGAGGGCTCAGTGCCTCCTCTGGCTTTCACAATCACTTGGTACAACCCTAGTGTCTTAGAGCTGAGGAAAGCAGGACCCTTTTAGAATATGAAATTCTAAGAGTCTATGTTCCTAGCTTTGGTGCAAGGCCTGGGGCTGACTTTCAGTATGACCCTCAGGAAATGTCAATAAACCCATATTTAGAAATAGATATTGCATATGGCTCCACATTAATTATTTTAATTACCTCTAATCATTTCCGAATGACACAGACATGGATGCTATTTCCTGGCCATTACGGACAGACATGTGTATTCACACCATATACTCATCTGTCCTAAAAGGGCCACCAGCCCCAATGTGCCATTAGCTAAAAGCACAACAGAACTTAATAAAATTCAAGTATTTTTTATAAACAAGGTTATAACAAAGTGGGTAAATACAGAATAGGCACAGTTCAGTGTTCAAAAATTCAGAGGACTTAAAATTTCTTTTTCTTTCTTTCCTTTTTTTTTTTTTTTTTTGGCGACTATATTCTAATTTTTCTATTGCTTAATTCTGAGCATGCTTACTCTCCCCTACTGAAGTCAAGCTCATCACAGGCAAAATCTGGACCCAATTCAACTCTGCATCACCCAAACAGTATTTTGCGCATAACTAGAAGCAAGGAATACAGTGTTTACTGTGAAATATTTTTCCATATTTTAATATAAACAAAAAAAAATCCCACAAGGTGTGACTGAGTGTCTCTACCATCTCACTCAGGGACAGTTTCACTATGAAAGCAGAGGTCACTCACACCTCAAGCAGGCTGACCCTGAGCCCGTACCCCAAGGCCGCTGCGGCTCAGCTGGGACATGCACACATCACACATGTGGCGGACGGGGCAGCGGCAAGCTGCTCCCACAGAGTGCAACGGACACAGTACACTTAGCAGGACCAAGTGCTCGGGGTCACACCAAAATACCAAGTGAGAAGAAAAGAGGACTCGAGGGAATAAAAATAATTCGCCAAATGACCAGCAGAAAATAAAGGCAAAGTAGGGAAAGGAACAAGATCATGTCCAATCTTATGTCTTATAAATGGCAATATTTTATTTGGGGGATTCTTAAACTGATTTGCATAATGATGTTTTAGCATGTGGCCATTCTAAGATAATATACAATGTACTGGGCGGAGGAGTGTTTTGTCAATGTTACCTGTAACACTGATTAGATACCGTCACTAATTCAAAGACTTGAATAGCGTTAGTGGTCATAGAGCTTTCTAATCACTGCACTTGGTAAGATTTGGCAATTGGGGTTAAAATGTGTCCACCTGTTTATGCAAAGCAAGCACTTAACTGATTTTGGGAAAGCCAGAGGATTAATTTGTAGAGACTAAATCTCCACCCCTCACCCGTCTGGCACCACTCAGGTTAAGTTGGGGAGCTGTCCTAAACTTTCAGCAAATCCCAATTCCAGCACACACGCTGACTGATAGGATTGAGTGAACCAGCATCTCAGAGGCAGTTTCTGCATTAGCCAGTGCTGGGGTCCAACAAAGGTGATTAAAACCCCCTCCGCGCCACTACAAACAGCAGAGATAAGGGGGCATCTACTAACCCGGTGGTCAGCTCTCCTACCAACGTGAGCCAGTGGGGACTGGCCAGAGTAAAGCGCAGTCTCCTTTGTCGAGCAGGCACACAGGCCTTTTCAGTACAAGAACACCAAGATGCCTCGTGTACTCAAAATTCAGCTGCAGGAATTCTCTAAAGGGAGAAGAATCTGAAGATTTTCATGAGAAGGGCTACTAAAAGCTCCATTAGGACCCTCTCTAAACTCTTCCTGTCAAAGTGGAGAGGAAATTAGCCCCACTGGCATTTATATTTAGAATGGGCTGGGAGGGAGCAGGAGCCCACATGTGAAGGCTGAAGGTCTCTGACATGCCCGTACATAAATCATCTCAGGGTGAGGCTGTCACAGAGCATCTTCTGCTCTGCCATTTAAATGGATTGGACCCCAACATCACATTCTCCTCAGGGTAAGAAGTGGGGGTGGGAGTTTTAAGGAGAACAAAGAAGTCATCACTTCCTTTATATCCCCCCCTCCACTAAAGACAAATGTAGTAAAAGTATCTGCATTGTAACATTCACCCACTTTAAAATACCAAACTGCAAACAGGTAGACTGAATGATAATCTCTGAGAACCCCTACACTTACACAAAGACGTATCTATTAAAAAGAATATGGAAATGAATCTATTAAAGAAAGGCTAAGTGTGTGATTGATTGCATTCACATGTGCTTTCATTTGTAAAGCTACATTTTATTTAGTGATTGCATCCTTATACAGAAAACTGGATAACAGGGGCAGTTCCATTTTCTTTTTCCTCTACCAAGACAATGTTTCAAATTAAAAAAACAAACAAAACCAACTTATGGTAACTGAAGAGCACACAAATCACATTAGGAAAAAAAAGCAACAGCTATTTTATCCCTTCAGTGTGGTTAGCAAGGCTCCTTTGTGTCTACAAATTTCCCTGGGTAGTGCTGTTGCCAAGAAGATTCTAATTCATGACAAGGGTTTCTGCAAATTGGGGACAGAGGCAAACCTGCGGATGCAGGGACCCTCCAGTTTGCTTTGTCTTTCTGGCCGAGACAGCACCTGGTTGCTCGGGCCTATGGAAGGCAGTGTGCACAGGCAAGATCACCACACAGAGAGAGAAGCAGTGTAGCTCGCATCCCTTGTACCATGAGGCTGTTCTTGGAAGGCAACCATTTCAGTAGGTTGTCCCCTAGAGATGCCTCATTCCGAAGGCCCTTGTAAAAGTGTTTCAGGGTGCCTGAAACCAAGATGAAATTGCAGCGTTATGGGGACGTTTTAGTTCTTACAGTAGCCAAGTATGCCATTAGTTTAAAACAATGGGGAAATGGGGGAGGAGGGAGGAATGTTCTATGATTTATTTATTTGTTTCCAGTAGCAGTGGAAAATTTTCTCTGAGCAAAAGAGAGGCCTGAAACTGACCCCATCTGCCAATTATGAATCAGCATTAACAACAAGCATAATTCCATAAGAGTTTTCAAGTAAACATGCCATGCTCCTCAGTGGCATGAAGCACAGCTAAGTGCAAATAAGACTTAGAACATCAGTACCTGACCTGCACTTATGGAATAGCAGCCTGCCTATAACACAATATATCCCAATTCTAAAAGTCTTTGTAGCCTCCCCCCACAAAAAAAAAACAACCAAGAATATTGTATCAAATTATTTTTATTTTTAAAGTCAACAGCGGGTCCACAAAAATCATGACTTCTGTTGGCAACGAAACCGGTGAATGGCTCTCCCTTTATCCATCACGAAGTGGTACTCAGCTACTACTCCAGCTTCCGCCATACCTCTGACTTTTTCCTACTTTTGCTCAGACAGCTCCTGGAAAATTTTTCTGCAAGTTTCCGAAGAGGTTAAGGCTGGTAGCCCTAAGACTTGTGCGTCAGCTGAATTCCATAAAATAACAGACCACATAAGCTCAGTGTAATTTACAGTTATATGACAGGCAGAGATGATGTTACTTGGGCCAAGTGCTTAAGTATGCAGTCAGAGCCCAGGAATGGAGAACAGTTAATGTAGGATGTCCATCTGGATTTTTAAATTACACCAGCAATAATTTTCAGAGTTGGAGCGGTATGGGATAAGGCATCATTGCCTGAAAACTCAACGTCAAAATATGACTCTGTGACAGGAGAGCCATCATAGGCTCACTGACTATTAAGCAGGACCATACGTTTAAAATCCCCAAATAGTTCATTGTCAATTTTCAAATGCACAGAGGTTCTCGGTTGATCATCCAAGCCACTCTTTCTCGACAAACAAAATCAAATCAGATTGGAAACTCTGTTTCGCTCATCTCCTCAGGGCCAGGTACACTGTTCACTTTCAGAAGAACATCTAATAACTGCTCCTTATTTGACCTCTAAAATCTGATTACTCCAGAGCATGAGGAAACTTCCTCCTGCCTGAGGTTCTTTGTAGCAACCTTCTTGAGCCTCTTTGAGCAAAGGAGTCTCAAAATTTCACCATCTGATGGCTGATTTGGAACCAACAGTTGCATAGAACCATCCCCCCTCCTTACACTCAGAAGGGGGAATGGGGGTAGGGAGAGGAAGAGATAGATGTCGGAGGTTTTTGTCATCACTATGAACTTAAAGAGTCAGAGTCACCTTTATATAGAGCAGTTGTGACTGTAGAGTCCAGAGCAGAAAGCTCCTCGGAGTGATATGTTATTTGGGAGCGCTTCCCCCAAGTTATCAGTATGCACTATGCGTACGCCTCTGACATTGCTTGGCACAGTGTTTTAAGATGAGGGTAGCTGGCAGTTGGAGAGCGTTAAGGCAAGACATAAGGAGGGAGGTGCAGGGGGGTGGAAATTCCTTTGCCTGCTGATAGAGACTATAAAAGAGGTTCCTTGAAGGGGGTGGATGGAGGGAGGAGGGAAGTGGGAGGAGAGAGGGTAAGGAAAAGCTGAGAAAGCTTCTGAGGAAACAATAGATCTAATACACCCCCTAATTATCAAACGAATGATGTTCTTCTTCACAGATCTAGACTTTCTCCTGGATGGTCTAACCTGGTCTAGAAAAGCCAGTTCCCTCTGGAGAGGCCTTCCCCCAAAGCAGGCTTTACTACTGTGATAACTTGAACCAAAACAAAGTTGTGTGATTCATCAGGAGGGAACGTTGTAACAAATAAAGCCAACTTTCTTCCCTCCAACACTGCTTAACAGTTAGTCACAAACAAGAGCTGCCTTAGGCAGACTGACTAAATCAACAGATTCCCTTCCTAACCTGTCTAGACAGTTGTTAATACCCAACCATTTGACACCAGTGGGCTGACAGTGTGAAATGAAGGCTATTTCAGAAAATGAAATTCTGGCATTTCAGTTTAATTAGCATGTGAATTAAAAGGAGGAAGAAGATGTAGATAGTGATAAGGATAGGAGAAATGATGCACTGAAGAAACGCCTTATGCTAAAAACATGAGAACTGTGTGTGCATATAGAGAGTGACAAAGTCAAAGATATCTGCCAGCAACGTTGGGCAGGAATGCATGTACGGACACATAGACACCAGAGGCCAACACCTGGAAGAAAACTGACAGCCTCTAATCAGGGGACAGCAGCAACTAGTAACAATGGAACAGTCAGAAGATCAGCTTTGCCACTCGGCTGGTTGTACCAAAAGCCAAACCTCACTCGCTAAAGCAGCAACTGTTACATCCCAGCCTCAAGCTGGCTGATCCCGCCTTGGATCCTGGCAGAGGAAAATCAGCCGTTCATTAGCCTTAACAAGCGGCTGTCACAGAGCGGAGAAGTTACAAGAGCAGCCACACACCAAGCTTCTCGTAGCCCTCCCCAAGGGCAAGTGGGTTCCTCCATCAAGGGCTGTGCAAGTTCACATTTCCGATCTGTAAACCCAGACCGTTTTCTTGGACTTTCCTCCGTGCACTGTAGAATTTTAAAGAATACCCAGTGTCCCCCACCTCCCACCCACCATATTTCCTGCGGAATGTCCCCTCAGCAGCTCCTAATCCCTGCTGAGAAAACCTCTATTTAAGCAGATCTCTAGTACTTTTCCCTGACCAGCACTTTATTCCACTTCACAAAGCCCAGTGAACTTGTCACCAGCCCCACTCTGCCCTCACTGGGATGCCTAGCCAACTTAGCACTGGTGCCCTTCAGCATCCTGAGTTTCTTAACTAGTCCTCTAAGACCAAGTCAGAGGCACGGAAGCACACACGGTCCTTTGTCGAAGGTTGTGCTGTCTAACTGAAGAGGGACACCCCCCCCCCTCCAAAAAAAGAGAGAAACAAGGACACACGGAGCGAGTGTTTTCTTTCCGGAGGCTGACTGGGGAAAGCTACAATGCACGGTCAGCGTTAGAACAGATACATCTTCCCGTCCTCTTTCTAGATATCCTTGAGTATCTTTTGTCACTGGGCTCCTCTCGCTGCTGCCCACCCTGTAATCTTAAAATCAAGTTTCTATTCTTTATTGACACTAACATCCTCCCCCCCCCCCAATCTGACGGTTGTCAGCACCAGTTCAGAAATGAACCTGATTTAAGATATCAAGTAGGTAGAGCTCATGGCTGTAGGGGCGCGGTATGCTGTCAGCCACGGCTCGGCTCGTAAAACCCCAAACCACCTTCGCACTCGGCTGCTCGGAACCCCAGTAGTTAGACAGGTCTCTGCTAGGGGACAGTGAGCCCGACAACGTGAGCGCAGGGATGTGTGTTGGTGACTGAACCGCAGGCAGCTCGAGCGGCTGCTCAGCTCGACACACGAAGGGGTTAGGGGGTGGGTGGAGAGGTAAGCGCAGATGACTGTTTCCGAAAACATTTTAAACAACAAACAGCCGGGGGGGGGGGATAAAACAAACCAAAAATTCAAACCCGAAGCCCACACCAACGCAGCCCCCTGCGTCTCCGCCGCCACCACACGATTTACACAAGTAATTTAAATCATTCACCTGCTGCCAGGTCTCCTCCAGGGATGGCAAAGCTGAGAAGTAGCCGGTGTCGTGGACAAGTTGTAGCTCCTGGAATATACTATAACTAGCCAACACGTCCATGCTGCTGCTGCCGGGCAAAACGGGAGGAGAAACCCTCCCCCGAACACAGTTGGGTCTGTTTGTTTGTCAGTCTGTCTGGCTCACCCCCCAAGAAGGCAGACATCCAGTGGCCCTTTTGTTTTGTTTTGTTTCAGTCAACTAAAAAGGAAAAAAAAAAAATCAATGCAGGAGAGAGGGAGAGAGGAGGTGAGAGAGAAAAGAGTGAGTGGGGTGGATGGAGAGAGGCATCCAGCGTGTACAGTGTAGACGGCTGCCAGGAAAAGGGGACTTCTCCACGGGAGTAACAATTCCCTTCCAGGGCTCTAATCACTCCAGCGCGTGGATCAGGAAGGGGGATGCAAACTCACTGACACGAAGCTGCCATCTATTTCTGCAGCGCTGTTCGCTCCTAATGCAATCTTTGCTCTTTATTTTGGGAGGTTGCATTTTTTTTCTCGCGATCGCTTCTCTCCCCACCCCCACCCCCTTTTCCCTTCCCTCCCCACCCCCACCCCATCCTTGCTAGTTTGTAGTCTCTCCCCCCACCCTCCTCCTTTTCTCCTCCCCCTGCTCTTCCCCCTCGCCAAACTCCCTCCCTCCGCCCGGCTCTCCGCGCAGCCGTGGGATCTCGGAGGAGGGCGTCCATTAGGCCGCGTGTGACCATGTAAGGTAAACAGGGGGCTCATGAAGTCACTGAGGACCAATGAGTATCGCGGAGCGGGCCCGAGGCGGGGCTTGGCCCAGGCGACGAGCGCGGATTGGCGCGCGGAGGATCTCCCTGCTGCCTTACAAGGCGGTGCGAGGCGAGCTATTTTTAGAGGGCTATATAAGGGAGCTAAGGCGTCCGCTCCGCGGCCCGGGAGTGCAAGGGACGGGGAGGGTGGCGGTGACACTCGTGGTGACACTCGCACCAGCACCCGGGGCGCCTGGGCCGCCGGACTCGGGCCGAGCACCGGCCTCCGACCCTCGGCCTGGTTCCTGGCAGAGCCCCAGGCGCCGGGAGCCTGCGCCCCTCGGAGAGGAGGGCTCGCGTGTCACCGTTGTGGCGTGAACGCGGCGGTTCGGGAGGTGCAAGTCCAGAATGCGGGGTTAGGCTGCCTCCTGCAGGAGGCGCGGGGCGGCAGACCCTAGGAGAAGCCTCGCGGGGAGGGAATGACGCTTCCCAGTCCGCCTCGCTCCTGGGCACGGGGGCCTCCGGGGCAGCCAGGGAGAGGCCGTGCAAGGGAGGGCCTCACTTAATGAAAGTAAACCGAAAAAAAAGAAAAAGAAAAACGCACCAAAAGCCCCTTTACAAGTTCCACAGGCTGCCAGGGTGCAGAGCACGAACGCCAGAGGAGGAAGTGCTACACAATGGCACCGAACAAAGGGGAGCGGCGCGGAGAGCCCGGCCGGCCCGCCCCCGACAGCTGCGCGCGGCCCGCCCCGCCCCCGAGCGCCCGGGTGCGCGCGGCCGCTGCCACCCGCCCGCCCGCCCTTTCCTTCTGACCCCCAGCGGGTTACCAGCCCCAAGTCCCCGTTAGAGTTGATGGGGGGGAGGGGGGCATTTCGTTTGAGTGTTAAAAAGAATTGAGGGGAGGGGCCGGGAGCCTGGGTAGATGTGGGGCACAGGCGGGAGCGGCAGCTCTGCTGGGGGTTTACACGTTAGGCTCCCCAGGTGGCTTCGGGAGAGGTGTCTGCCCGGAGGTGGAATCGTGTTTTATTCTGGAGTTCGCACATAAAGATGCATGGAGAACCTGTTATCTATTAGGTGAAAATAGTGCACCACGCTCGTTGTTAGGGTTGACCAGTTGTTTTCCGGACCTTAAATGGTTAGTGTAGTTAAAGCTTTCTTCAAACGCACTATGAGCTGAACTTCCACTTTTGGAATGATTGCAGAATTCGGCGCTTATTCAGAGATAAGAAACTTAATTGTACCCATATGGAAGAAACATATTCACCTTAATGACCCTTCTCAACTTTCCCTCTGTGGGACTCCATATCACCATATCTGAATGATTCTGCGTTCTAGAACGAGCACAATTTGGAATTCAGCATTTGCTAGAGGGAATTAAACAGGAATTACTGAAATTGAGGCGAGTCTACTATTGATCAGACCTACAACATCCATTGTATAATTGGTGTATTTACTGTAGTGTATATGCGTGGAATGTGTGAGGATCTTGGTACATTTGTTATTATGTATACACATCCATGGTGCTAGGTGATAAACGGTATAAAAAGGTTATATCTCATACACGAATAAGATGATATCATGATAGCACACACATAGGTTAGGTTAGCACCAGTATGAGAGGGCAGCTCTGCCTCTTTGGAAGACAGGATGGGCCTTTCCCATTAGTAGAAAAACGCTTAGAGCCATCACATCCTGATTAGTGCGTTAACTTGATCCTTATGGTCATTGGTGTTTACACTTACTAGCTGTGTGACTTGGAGCAACTTACTGGTTCAGACCCTCTGCCTACCCATTTCAGAAATAGGCATAGTGGTATCTACCTTGACTAATTGTTATGAACAGTCAAAATAATGTTTGTAACTCACCTAGTATATAGTCTCTGGTGCTGTTAGGTGAATACCAAATGTTAGCCATTGTTATCTCCTGGCGTTAGCTAAGTAAAAGATATAATATCTGAACGAGTTAGGCCCGTGGAGATACATATCAGAGTCTTAAGGAAGGAGGTGGGGCGTAGAAGCCTTCCAGTTTGTAATAAGGTCTCCCTTCCTGGTCGGTACCCCATTCCGTTCTTGTGGGGGGGGGGGGATGGGGAGGAGGCTGTTGAGAAGAACTGGGGCAGAGGGCGAATTCATGGGGAAGTAATTGGGGAAGGAGAGGAACTCAGATATAGGAAATGCCAGAGGCAAAAGAGCAAAGCCTATAATTTGGTGTTTGAGGCTCAAGTGAACATACTGTTTGTTTTTGTGTTACACTATTACCATTTAAAAACAAAACATGACATACCATCAGAGGCAGATTAAATGAGGGAGCATGCCCTAGGCCCCGACTTCTAAAGGGCCCCGCAAAACCCCAACTTCACACTTTTTTCTAATGTAAAGGGCCCAATATTTTTTTCTCCGCTGGGGGCCTCAACCAACCTTTTTTTTAATGATCTTTTTTTTTAAAGAGTATTTTTTTTTTTTTTTTTTTTTACAGAGACAGAGCGAGAGTCAGAGAGAGAGAGAGATAGGGATAGACAAACAGGAACGCAGATAAGAAGCATCAATCATCAGTTTTTCATTGTGGCACTTTAGTTGTTCATTGATTGCTTTCTCATATGTGCCTTGACATCGGAGCTACAGCAGACTGAGTAACCCTTTGCTCAAGTCAGCAACTGGGGGTCCAAGCTGGTGAGCTTTGCTCAAACTAGATGAGCCCGCGCTCAAGCTGGTGACCTCGGGGTCTTGAACCTGGGTCCTCTGCATCCCAGTCCGACGCTCTATCCACTGCACCACCGCCTGGTCAGGCTCAACCAACCTTAATCTGCCTCTGCCTACCATGTTAGCTTGTAAATTTGAAAATTTTACAAGTACAGTAATAGTTAATATTTATTAAGCACTTTCAATGTGCTGAGCTGTGTGGGCACTTGAACATTTTCTATGCAGTGTATCATTTTGTTCCCATGACAACCCCAAAGTAGGTATTTTTATTACCTCCAACTTTATGAATTAAGATATCCAGATTTAGAAATACTATGTTGGTCACTCAAGGTCACAAGTTGAGTAGGGGTTCAAATCCAGAAACATCTGATTTTCAGGATTGTTCTCTGCATGGGGCTCTCAACAGAGTTTCTTGCTTTTAAGTCAAGATTTGTTTATAAAATCACTTGGGTGTGAAGAAGGGTGGCCTTCATTGAGGTTTTCCCCATGTAAATATCAACTACCAAAATTTTACAGTGTAAATCCTCAAAACCTCATTATGACTTTTTTCAAACTTACAGAATGTTTTAGAATTCATTCTGAGATTTGCACAAGTCGCTCCTAAAGGTACATTTTGAGTATTAGTCATATTTAGCTACTTTTTATAGCATAGATGCACATTGCAAAACACATGCAAAGATTCTGAATGTACAAAAATAATCAACAAATTAAGATCACAAGGGAACTTCGGTAGTCAGACAAACCAAAAACAAACAGCACTGCTATAATGACTGCATAGTTGAATGCCTTCTCTGTATATGGTATTTTACACATGTTCACATCTGACCTTCACCACAATCTTAGGAGGGAACTATGCTCCATTTTCACAAATGAGCATACCAGAGCTCAGAGAGGGCACATCATTTGCTCATTACCGTATATGTCAGTTAAGTGGCAGAAGCAGATTCAATATAAGTCTGACTCGAAGTTGACTCAAAATTCTGTGTCCTAGTTGCTTTTGGAGACACTAATATTACTTTTATTTATTTTTTTAATTAATTAATTCTTTAAAAATATTTTTCTGAAGCTGGAAATGGGGAGGCAGTCAGACAGAGTCCTGCATGGCCCCACTGGGATCCACCCGGAACGCCCACCAGGGGGGTGATGCCCTGCCCATCCGGGGTGTCGCTCTGTTGCGACCAGAGCCACTCTAGTGCCTGAGGCAGAGGCCATGGAGCCATCCCCAGTGCCCGGGCCATCTTTGCTCCAATGGAGCCTTGGCTGTGGGAGAAGAAGAGAGAGACAGAAAGGAAGGAGAGGGGGAGGGGTGGAGAAACAGATGGGCGCTTCTCCTGTGTGCCCTGGCCAGGAATCGAACCCAGGACTTCTGCACGCCAGGCCGACACTCTACCACTGAGCCAACCAGCCAGGGCTAATATTACTTTTAATATCACCCTTTGGAAATGATCCTATAGGTCAGTAGTTGGCAAACCGCAGCTCGCGAGCCACAGGCAGCTCAATCAGATTGAGGATGTTTTCAGCAAAGGCCAGATTAGGAGTACCCTAATTAAGTTAATAACAATGTACCTGTATAGTTTAAGTTTAAAAAATTTGGCTCTCAAAAGAAATTTCAATTGTTGTCCTGTTGATATTTGGCTCTATTGACTAATGAGTTTTCTGTTTCTGCAGTAGTTCACTGCAGGAACACCTAAGAGTTAAATAAGTTACCCCCCCCAAGAATTAAGAAATGATAAGGCTATTTTATGAACAAAAGAGTAAAAATTTAATATGTAGATAGGCACAATTGAGACATCAGGCACTTACTACTAGAAAAGTTCTGCTTCATTAGTATGGGTTGTCCTTATTAGCACTGTGTGATTAGCACTGGTAAAGCCTCCTTAAGGTAAAGTTGCTTAAAACAGGAACCAAATTTCAGATCAATTAGTGAAAAGAAAAAAAAAGGGTTTGCTGGGGACTTTTGTTGAAAATAAAACTCAATTTTATTAAAATACATTTATTCTATCCTATATTGAACAAAATTTGCATTGCAAGTACAACTATGTCCTAATATATATAGAATGAATAAGTAATAAATCAAGGAGATTATTATTGGCTTAATTTCTTTTACAAAATATGAAGCACCTGATAACATGCTTTATTTTATATTTGACTTTTACACCATAATCAAAAAGAGGGTCATTTTGTAGACATGTTTGAGGGTTTTACCAGTTTTCCCAATGATCTCAATTACATAATTCCTTGATATTGAAAGTATCTTCTTCTCTTCTAACGCATCAGTATAGTCATCACCCCTTCATTTGTTTGTTTGAGTCTATAGGTCTTCATTTGTCAGTTGCTTTACCAATTTCATTTTTCTTGACATCCTGAAATCTTACACATTTTGCATGATTGGCAATTTTACTTTGCAGTAGAATCAAGCATATTTGCGTTGGGGTGAGAATGAGGATCCTGAGGTTTAAAAGAGATGTTGGAATAGGGAACTAATTTATAAGTGGTCATATCATTGATAAATACTTTCATTTTTATAAATTTTTATTAATTTTAATGGGGTGACATCAATAAATCAGGGTACATATGTTCAAACAAAACATCTCCAGGTTATCTTGTCATTCAATTAAGTTGCATACCCATCACCCAAAGTCAGATTGTCCTCCGTCACCTTCTATCTGGTTTTCTTTGTGCCCCTCCCCCTCCCCCTTCCCCTCTCCCTCCTTCTCTTCCCCCTAACCACCACACTCTGTCTTTGTCTCTTAGTCTTGTTTTTATGTCCCACTTATGTATGGAATCATGCAGTTCTTAGTTTTTTCTGATTTACTTATTTCACTCCATATAATGTTATCAAGATCCAACCATTTTGTTGTAAATGATCCGATGTCATCATTTCTTATGGCTGAGTAGTATTCCATAATGTGTATGTGCCACATCTTCTTTATCCAGTCATCTATTGAAGGGCTTTTTGGTTGTTTCCATGTCCTGGCCACTGTGAACAATGCTGCAATGAACATGGGGCTGCATGTGTCTTTACGTATCAATGTTTCTGAGTTTTGGGGGTATATACCCAGTAGAGGGATTACTGGGTCATAAGGTAGTTCTATTTTTAGTTTTTTCAGGAACCACCATACTTTCTTCCATAATGGTTGTACTACTTTACATTCCCACCAACAGTGAATGAGGGTTCCTTTTTCTCCACAGCCTCTCCAACACTTGCTATTATGTTGATAATAGCTAATTTAACAGGTATGACGTGGTATCTCATTGTAGTTTTGATTTGCATTTCTCTAATAACTAATGAAGCTGAGCATCTTTTCATATATCTGTTGGCCATTTGTATTTCTTCCTGGGAGAAGTGTCTGTTCATGTCCTCTTCCCATTTTTTTATTGGATTGTTTGTTTGTTTGTTGCTAAGTTTTATGAGTTCTTTGTATATTTTGGATATTAGGCCCTTATCTGAGCTGTTGTTTGAAAATATTTCCCATTTAGTTGGCTGTTTATTTTGTTGTCAGTTTCTCTTGCTGAGCAAAAAAAAAATTTGGACCGCTTCACGAATTTGCATGTCATCTTTGCGCAGGGGCCATGCTAATCTTTTCTTTATCGTTCCAATTTTAGTGTATGTGCTGCTGAAACGAGCATGATAAATACTTTCATGAACTAATGACTTTTGTTTTCCTTCACACTCTTACTATAGTGGAGGGAAGTATGAACGTGGAAAACCTGCTTTGATTGCATCGTGGAAAACAAGAATGTCAGAGAGGGGAAGGGTGGTAAACAAGTCTGTGAGAGACATGATTTTAACCTGGAAGAAAATGTTTGTGGTCATACATACAATGACATACATACATATATGTAGCCAGAGAGTTGTTTCCTGACTGAAGAGAAAGATGGCAGCTTCATCAGGGCTGTCATGTCCTGCATAAAACATTCCTCTAGAATACACATCTCCTTTTGTTTTCCTTCTGTGCTCAGCTCATAATTTGGCTTCCCACTTGTTCTGCCTGCAGGGAAAGAATGTGCTGGTTACAACCACAGGAGCATGGTGGTCATTGTTATGGTTCCGGTTGTTATTGTCAATACAAAGACGTTTTAGTTGTAACTGTGTTCCTTGGGCATTTAGTTAGCATGGGTCTGACTCACTGGGTGTGTCAAATCTGAGACTCTGACATGTTGAGGTTTCTAGACATATATGGGGTGGGGGGAGAAAACCGTCTTGGTTTTGGTGTTTTAACCAGAAACTTGGCAGGTAACCTGCTAATCTCCAGAAAACATCTCAATCTTGCCATTGACTTTTCAGAATTTTATGTTATAGTTTAATAAACATTTATTTTTTAATAAAATGTTAAAGCCAACCCTGAGTGTTAAATTTGGCATTGCAATGGGAAACAAAAAAGTAGTTAATGGGGGGCCTGGGTGCATTGCGGGTGATGAGCATGTTGCTTGGACTCATGTGGTCTATTGCTTAACAAAAATTGACTTCCCACAATGATAAGGATAAGGAATTTAAAAATTCAGCATAATACTATCTGGAATGGCCTGCCAAGACCTTAGAATATTGGCCATTCAATGCCATTATGACTTGTGGTGCATAATTCCTGTGGAGATTAATATCTGAAGTCACTTTGGTCACTTTTCCAGCTTGAGCTACCAGCACTTAGAAATATCAGTCTCCTCTGATTTGGAACAAAATCATTATTTAAATTGAATTAGTCATTCAACCTATACTGTACAAAATACTTGATCATTTAACATAGATTATGCAAGTACATAGGTTGAAATTAAATGGTAAACACAGACACATTATCAATGTCAGATAGTAGTACTATATCTCTGAAGTGTGGAAGGGCATTTGAAGCCTCTCATCCAGCTTCACAGTCCCACACTTTCCTCTGCAGCATACCTTCCAGGAGACACTCAGTTACTCCAGTGATGGGCAAATCCCAGGAGTGTGTGTGTCAGGTGTCACTGAATTGGCTTTGACTCCTGGTGACCATAGGAACGAGGGATGTCCATGACGTTTTGTCCTCAACAGCCCTGCTCAATTCCTGTAGACTCATGCCTGTGGCTTCTGTTGTAGACTCAGTCCATCTCCCGTTTGTCTCCACTTGTCCTGATGCGTGTGTTTTTCACAGCTAGATAGTCTTTTCCGAAGAACTCTTCCTCCCCTCGATGTGCTCATATTAAGATGGATTCAGTTTTGTCAGTTTTGCCTTCAGTGATGTTCCAGGCTTCATTTGCTCTAGGACCCAAGAAACCACTATGACTGAGCCTGACTGGCTAATTTTCCCCATCTAAGAATAGCATCACAAGCTATTCAGGGGGTTCTGACCGAAGATTTTAGGAGAGAAGCCAGTAGAAAATGAGAAAAGATCTTTAAATAATAAAAAGAACTCCTTTGGCTATACAATGATAGAAATGCCAAGACAGTTATGAAATTAGTGAGAAATTAACTTTAACTTGCTAACGCTTGGGGAATTATTACCCTTTGCAGCGTGTGAGGCACAGTTTGTAGGATTGCGTTGTTTTATCGTGAGCATTTTTCGTTGTGACGTGTTGAATATAGCACAGCATTACTATTATTATATTAAATATCCCTGTCAATTTTTTATCAGAATATCATATTTTTCTTTTAAACATGTCATTTCTAAAGGCTTTGGTACACAGTTAATGAGATTTAACAGCAGAATGCATCTCCGATTTTGTAATGGAAATCAATGGGAAAATAAGATTGATTTGATAGACAGTCTCTGCACTTCAAACTTTGCTGACAGTGGTCATTCCTTTAAGTGAGGGATACTTATTCCACAAGTGCCCAGTGATGGGTTTTTATGTGTATGATAGATCTGGGTAGTTTGAAAGATTAATAATGTCAGCAGCAGTTTTTTGCTGACAGGCTGCTCATTTGACTTTCACTTAATTTTCTTTACCATGAGAATGCTTGTGTGAATTGGTTAAGAGTCAACTGAGTAAGTTATTAATGGTGGTTACTGCTCTTCTCTGGAGTAAGTGAGGCAAATACCCTAACCTTCCATTTATGCCATCTAATTGGGGGAGGGGCTTCAGTGTCCACTTCAGAATGTTCCATAACCCTCTGCCAGCTCTGATCTCTCCCCACACTGGGCTTTGCAATGCTCAGAGTTCTAAGCTAATGTGGTCATGTTTTACACAGGGTTGTTTCATTCCGGCCTCTCCCAAGCTGGGTCTCACATATGACATCCTCTTCTGCTTTATTTCATTGCTGGTCATTATTTGGGAAGCTAGGGAAATCCCATTTGATGAAAGCCAAAGGAAAACATAACTCAGAAAGCCTCCCTCCCTCCACCCAGTTTGTATAAATGTTAAATTCTACCCACTTCCCTCTGTGCCACAAGTGAATCTAGCCTTGTCTGCAATATCAGTTCTTGACCTGTGAGAGATGTCTGTGTTAAACCCTCTCTGTCGTTCCTGTCCTTTCCACGTGTTACTGTGCCTCATTGCCCTTTTGAAGTGATAAATTCCTAAGGAACATTTGTCTGATCACTCTGTAGATAATCTAATATCTGTTATCATACACATAAACTTTTTTAAACTAACTTTAAAAAAGATCATACAAAATATTTTTAGTAAAATTTAAAGATAATATTACTCTTTTTTCAGTAATGTTTGAACACGGTATTGTTTGTGCTGGCTTCTGTTAGTTTGGCCTAAAGAGGAGGAAATGGTATTACCTCAAATGATGTCAAATGTTGTTGAAAGAAAATAGAAGATCTAAGACCTCCAGCAAAAACTCTGAAATTCAAGTGACCAAATCTTACATGAAGTATATGAGAAACATTGTCAGCTCTTGTTGTGGCACTTTACTTGTTTATTGATCGCTTCTCATACATACCTCAATGGGAGTGAGAGGGCTCTATGCTCCAGCTGAACCAGTTACCCCCTTGCTCAAGCCAATGACCATGGGGTCATGTTGATGATCCTCACCCACCCTCAAGCCAGCAACCCCACTCTTAAGCTGGTGAACCTGTTCTCAAGCTGAATGAGCCTGCACTCAACCAGCCACCTCGGGGGTTTGAACCTGGGACCTCCGTGTCCCAGGACAATGCTCTATCCATTGTGCCGCCACCAGTCAGGCAATGAAGAGATATTTTAAAAAATAAAACGTTTCTCAGTCTATCAGGACATAGCCACTGTTACATTTGTTACATTTTAAGAGAGACTCTAATAGTAAATATTGTAACATTTCACCAAGAGATGTAATAACAGATTTTCTGAGAACTAGTAATATCAGTAAAAGGAAAGCTGAGGAACAAAAATTTATTAAATTTCAGTTTCTTTCACACTGTCCTGAGGTAAAGGATGTCGTGATGCTAATGACCTTTAAAGATCACAGAACAGAAAGATCTACTTTAGTAGCTTGAAAATAAGTATTTGGCAAACTTGAATTTCCCCTTTCTAATTTGTCGTTGCCATAGCAATCTTCTGATCTGTAATTTCATCTTCTGAGTGGACTTGCTTGTATGAGATTGCCCTTCATAAACACACATATCAATTTTTACTTATTTACATATTTATTTCTTTTTTTTTCCTTCTATTTCCAGAGGGGAAGGATGAATAAAGACAGTAAAATACAGGAATGATAATGCAGAAAACCATTAGCATTAAAAAACAAGACAGAAGTCAAGTACCAAAAGATAAGGGAAGAATAAATGTAACAGGTACTCCTTATCATTTCAGCTGTGTCTCCTAGTGAACATGATCATGCTATGTTGTTATTTATAAACTAGTTTCTTGTAAATTTACTTCATGTGAACTGATACCTTCAGAGCATAGAATCTTATCTTTGTGAACTTAATCATTTGTTTTTTAAACTGGCAAAACTAAGCTTTATATTTTTCAGTTCTAGTGGACCCCACTTAGATGTGTTCATGTCATCTTATTTAAAACCATATTTCATTTACTCAATAATTATTGACAACTATTCTGTCAAGCAGTAGGTTAGGGTCAGGGGCTATAAGGGTGAATAAGATATGATTCTTGCCTTTCTATAACTGGATATGTTAAATGAAAACATTTAAATAAAAATCTCACTAAAAAGTAATGTGGGTAATATGACAGACTAGATTATTAAGTCAGACTCCCTCCATGTAAAAACAACCAAAATCCTAGGACATCAGCATTGATGAGCTGACAAGATAATAAAAATTATTGGGTTAAAATCTAAGTGAAAGTGAGATTCAACATTGCTTCTGGCAGTGAGCGCTGTTAAACTCAGTATTCCCACCACTGGCTGTATATTAGAAAGAGGTTTAAAAACACTGTTGGGTGACGTCTGCTTCTAGCAAAGACAGACTAGGTGAGATGGGATGAACCACACCCATACCCCAAGACAACTAGAAAATCTAGACAAGCCTGACCAGGTGGTGGTACAGTACATAGAGTATTGACCTGGGACACTGAGGATCCAGGCTCCAAACCCGGAGGTCAATGGCTTGGGCATGGGCTCACCAGCTTGAGTTCAGGGTTGCTGGCTTGAGCGTGGGATCATAGACATGACCCCATGGTCACTGGCTTAAGCCCAAAGGTCACTGGCTTGAAGCCTAAGTTGCTGGCTTAGGTCCAAAATCGCTGACTTGAGCAAGGGGTCACTGGCTCAGCTGGAGCTTCCGTTCAAGGCAAATATGAGAAGCAATTAATGAACAACTAAAGTGCTACAGCTACGAGTTGATACTTCTCATATCTCTCCTTTCCTGTCTGTTTCTCCCTCTCTCTGAAAAAGAGAAAAAAGAAACAAAAAGAAAATCTAGACAAAATATAAAAATTCCATGATGAAGGTTTTAAAGAATTAACAATGAAGCAAGAACTTGCCAAACTTAGATTCTGGGGAGATAGGAATCCCAAAGAAATAAGCCCCCAAATCAACATGATTTTATTCCAGTGAAGTGATTATTGAAGAAAAAGCCGAGAGGCTATGAAGATGATCAGAAAACAGAGCTGAAAATGAAGATGAGCAAAGTTTTCAGTAATGCAAAAGGCTGAGGGTATCAGTATTGGAGTTTAGAGTCTTCCAACCAGTTGGCAGGAGGTGGGGGATCAGAAACAGACTATCCCTTCCTTATGAGGACTGAAGTCAGACCTCAAGATACCACAATACCTGATTAGAGGAAGGTGATCTGCTCCAAGTAAAGCTGCCTTCAGAAGAAATGTGTAAATCCTCTCCATAAAAACATAATCCAGAACCTTGAACTAACTACAATATCCAGCACTCATTTAAGAACAAACAAGCATAAAAAGGTGAAATTTGCCCAAAACCAAAATTTAAAAAACAGATAATAGAAGCAGACCCATAAGAAATACAGATATTGTCATTATCAGACATATACTTTAAAATATTTACTAATATAATCAGGAAATTAAATGATAAGAAAGAGAAATTCAGCATAGAACTAGAGGCTATAACAAAGAATAAAATAAAATTCTGGAACAAAATATCACAATAATTAAAAATGAAAATGTAACGTAAGGGTTGGTGATGGTTAATGTTGTATTAGCTTGACTGGATCACATGGTGCCCAGATTTTGGCTACACATCATTTCTGGGTGTGTCTGTGAGGGTGGTTTAGGATGAAATTAACATTTGAATCAGGGTACTCTGTATAGCAGTTTGCCCTCCCCAATGTGGATGTCACTCCCCATAGGATAAAAAGGCGGAGAAAGGAAGAATTTGCAGGATATCTATCTTCTCTTGGCATTATCACTCCTGGATTTCAGGCCCTCAGACTCAGACTGAATTTACCATTGGCTTTCCTGGGTCTCCAGTTTGCCTATGGTAGATTGCGGGAGTTTGCAGCCTCTACAATTGCATGAGCCAATTTCCTATAGTAAATCTCCTCATATATCTATCTCCATACCCTATTGGTTCTGTTTCTCTAGAGAACCCTAACAGAGAGTTTAACAACAGATTAGAGACAGATGAAGAGAGAATTGGAAGTTGGTTAGAAAACAATATTCAGAAAAAAGCATGGGAATACAAATGGGACAAGGTAAAATGTTCTTTCATATATATAATTGGATCCCAAAAAGAACAAAGAGAAACTAAGAAGGAAGCAATATATGAAGGGATAATTACTGAGAATATTCCAAAAATTGAAGAAAAAATATCAATTCCATGGATTACAAAGAGCTATAAATGCCCAAGATGGATAAATATAACAAAACTGTTTCTAAGCAATTCATACAAAAATTTCTGACAACTAAATAAAAAATATAAAAAGCATTTAGATATGAGATATTTTACTTTTTTATGAGTACAAAAATAAGATTGAATTTTTTATTCTCATCAAAAACATTGGAAACAGAAGACAATGGAATGACATATTCAAAATACAGAAAGAAAATAACTACCAATTTAGATTTTCATACCCAGGAAAATGTCCTTCAAAAAACTGTTGTCAGACCCACTCTAAAGTAGTACTAAGGAGAGTTCATCAGTCAGGATGATGAACCAGATGATGGTACCAGATGAAGGTGTGGAAATGGAGTTGGGGGGTCAATATAAATATTGATTCAATAAAACAACAATAATAAGGTCTATGAGACTTTATGTGGAATTGAAATAGCACAAAATAGGGAAATAAAGGGACTTGCAATATTCTAATATCTTTTCATGGTCACAGGTCTTGGAATAATTACTGTTATATATTAGACATTTAAAAATCAAAGAAAAACACTGTAATTTCTGAAGTAACCACTAAAGGAAAAGTTTAAGAATACTAAATAAGTTAATAAGAGAGGAAAAATAAAATTATTACTCTAGGAGGGAGAGAAAAATAAATAGAATAAGTAGTACAAATAAAAAACAAATAGTAATATGGTGGATTTAAACCTAAATACATCCATTATTTCAGTGATTGCCAACAGACTAAAATTTCCAACTAAAAAACAGTGTGAAACTAAATAAAAATAAAACTCAGGTATGAGGTAATTTCCTTTTTTGTAGATCAGAAATGGTCTAATATTGACACTTAACATACTTCAACCTAAAAAGTATATGCTGCTTATAAGAAATATTTATTAAATATTAGAAAAAAGAAAAGCTGAGAGTAACAGGAAGAAAAGACAAGTTATGCAAATAAAAATGAAGTTGGCTTAGATCTAAGAATACCAGACAAATTAGACCTTAAATTAATAAACAAACTAGACATAAAAAGATAATTTATAATAGTCACCAAAAAGATATAACACTTCTACATCTGTATGAACCTAATATTATAACCTCAAAATGATAAAATAAACTGGAAGAATTAAAGGAGAAGTAGAAAAATCTACAATCATACTGATAGAGTATAATGTTTCCTGGTAACTGGTAGAACAAACAGACATAAATCAGTAAAGATATAAAAGATTTGAGCAACAAGATGTCCACCTAATTGTCAAATATAAAATATGGCACTTAGTGCCTAGAGAAAACATATTTTCAACTGCATGTGGAACATTTACCAAAATACCAAATTAGATCATATATAATAGCACTGACAACCCGAGTGCTTGTGAGAAATGCAGACCTATTGAACTGCAATATACATTTTAATAAAATCCCCAGGTAATTTGTGTGCACATAATGTCGGAGAAGTATTCTTATAGGCCAAGGACTCACGATCTCTTTTTCTGAACTTGTTATAAAGCCTAGAACCAATTACATCTGGCCCACCCACTTATCTGACTGCTATTTACTCTGAGAAAATGGGGTTGTTTTCTATGGTGTCACTTCCAATTCATCAATTAATACCTTCTCATTGGTAAGAATTAGATTTAGAGGAATAGCCTTTCACTTCCTCTGACTTATAAGAGAAGGCTATTTCATTCTAACTTTTCTTCATTCCCAAAACATAAAAGCTGAATTATCTCCTGTTTAATTATCCTTTTACATCTGAATAGACTGTCATATTTTCAAAAGTAGTTTCACATTTGCTATTATACTCGGTGGTCCTGACAACAGTTCTTTGATGTAGCTAGCATTAAAATGTTAAGAGCAAAGATTAATATTTCCACTTGTGAATTTAAAAAGTTAAGACTTAGAGGTTAAGGTAACTTGGGCAAAACCACATAGCAAGTAATGGCAACATCAGTGCTAGATTCCAGACCCCCTGTTTTCTTTTCACTACACAACTCTATCTCCAAAGCATTATTTCAAATCTCTGAATGTTGGAGGGAGAGCTAACCATCTTGGCCTATTTACCAAGCGCAAACATTTTCTCTCCTATGGAAAACGCTCTTGGTGATCCATCCAACATCCAGTCCCCCTTTTAAATTTGCTAACAGAATCCTGATGCTTGGGCAGGAATATGTTCAGCTACATACCTACTTGTCCAGCCTCCCTTGTGGTTAGGCATGGCTAGGGCCACAATTCTAGCCAATAAAATATAAACAGAAGTTTTGTAGGACGTATTAGTTTGCTAGGACTGCTGTAACAGAGTACCACAAACTGGGTAGCTTACACAACAGACATGTATTGTCTCACAGGCCTGGAGGCTAGAAGTCTGAAACCAAAATATTGGCAAGGTTAGTTCCTTCCGCAGGCTCTGAAGGAATGCTGTTTCAGGTACCTTTCCTTGGTTTGTAGATGGCTCTCTTCCGGTTCGCGTGATGTTCTCCCTGTTTCCGGGTCTCTGTCTCAATTTCCCTTTTTCATAAAGATACCAGTCATGTTGGGTTAGGGTTCATCTTATTGACTCAATTTTAAATTAGTTAACTCTGTAATTACTCAATCTCTGAATAAGGTCGCATTCAGAGGTACCAGGAGTTGGGTCTCCAACATATTTTGCTTTCCGGCAGGGAGACACAGGGTTGATAGCAGGATGGGTAGCCATACATGGGGGAAACGTGGGTTTCTTGAGAAGCTTTAGCTTTCCTTATAAAAGGGGACAGTCATGGCGTGCCATTCTTCCACTGCCCTTCCTTCTTTCTGCCTTCTATACCGCTGGAATTGCCTGGCCTTATTAGGATTACGAGGGAAAGACCAGAAGAATTTAGGAGTTGAACCAATATTAGGAACCGCCTGATTCTTCATACCTTGTTACATAGAGAAAGAATTGTGACTTGTAGCCACATTCCTAGGAACCATTCTTTAAAAAAATAATAATAAATAAATAAATAAATAACATGATTTCATCTAAGTATAACAACTAGTCCAGCATAAAAGTGCTAGTTATTATCAACCTACATTTACAAATGACTTAGATTGAGTATGGGGTTGAATGAATTAAATAATGGCACTTTGAAGATTATGTCTAAGAAAAATATGTATGTTGGAGGCTGTCCACCAACTGCCATCAAACTCCCCTTGGTTGCTAGTTCTTGAAGGAGGCTGGTGCCTTCCAGTCCCCAATGTTGTCCATGACAAGCCCAGAAAAAGGGTCCTGCGTGCTATTCTTAGCATTTATATTAAAGCTCTGGAATTAGAGAATGAGGTCATGACTTCTTATCCTCAACAGTGGGAAGTTTAGCAAGTCCCTCTGTGTACTTCTTTGACGACTAAACGTGAAATGTCTCTGCAGTTAAAATGTATAGTCTTCAGTGTGCCTGTTCTCTTTCACATGCCACACGGCCTGTAATGATCTTTTGGAATTCTCTGCGAAATTAACATCTAACAACAGGTGGCTGTTGTGTCTCCAGATACAGTGAATGTGAGAAGAAAGTGCTAAGCAGAAAGTAAAGTCACAGTGAGGTATCAGGCAGGATGTTCTCTGAGATGGACAGAGACTAGGGGAAGGCAGGAGAGGTGTCTTGGGAGCCACACTTAAGGAGGTGCTCACTCTCAGCTCCTGTAGTATAGGCTTCAGCATTTGCAGGGCCCTGAGGGTGTATGCCTCTTACTGTTGGCCCTGGGCACTTCTCTTGCCTCCCAGTGAGAGTGATCTCTAATGGACTCTTTACACCAGTGGTCCCCAACTTTTTTTGGGCCATGGACCAGTTTAATGTCAGAAAATACTTCCACGGACCGGCCTTTAGGGTGGGACGGATAAATGTATCACGTGACTGAGTCAAGCATCAAGAGTCTTGGACGGATGTAACAGAGGGAATCTGGTCATTTTTTAAAATAAAACATGGTTCAGACTTAAATATAAATAAAACAGAAATAATGTAAGTTATTTATTCTTTCTCTGCGGACCAGTACCAAATGGCCCACGGACTGGTACTGGTTCGCGGCTCGGGGGTTGGGGACCACTGCTTTATACCCATGGATTTATTCAGTTGCTGCATGTCTGCTTATTGGTTCTAACCTGTTAGGTTTTATAAATTTCAGTTGAAGAGCTATACTTTTAACCATAACCCTAATAAGAACACATTCACAATAAAAAGAGAATTTTTTCCCCTTTATACCCAAGCATTTAATTTTTCATAGTGATAACTGAATGAGGGAGTACCTGTGTACTAAAATGGTTTTAAGTATTTTACATATACTACGGGTAGTACTCATGAAGAAATTCTGCAACCTCGTCATCCATATCCCACTTTGTGGATGAGACCGGGGCAGATGAAATGACCGGCCCCCAGCACCAGAGAACACAAGGCCTTGCTTCCAGAGCCCATCTCGCTCCAGGCTTGCACTGGCTGCCCGAGTCCTGCCCTCTCTTTAGGTCTCAAAATCCCTGCTTTCTAAGATATTCTTATTTAATTTCTTCAGTCACCACAAATTACCTCTTTATCTTCTGGTCAGATTTTTTTTACTCAAAAGATTTTTATTATTGCTTTATTTTTGTGATTTTTTTTTCTTTTTCCCAGCTCAAAAAAATTTTCATTGAGTTTGAGAGTAGATCAGTATGTCAAGCTTTCTCAAAACAGTCTTTAAAGCCATTTCTGACTTAAATGCCTAGAGGGCAGAGCTAAATGGGGCCACCAGGTAAGAAAGCAGGCCGGCTCCACACACTTAGAGAAATGAGGAGGGAGAAATGGAAAGGGAAAAATCTTATTAGGTTTTGTAGGTCAGGGAAATCCTTTCTAGCCTGGATTTTTAAAGCTTTGAATTTTAATTGAAAGTATTTCTCCAGGGTATTTACTTTAACATGACTGTGCACTCTCAAAAAAATATTCCCTCACCCATATTAGAAAAATATTACAAATTCCAGGAAGACAAGATTGCAGGAGAAGGAAGAACTTGATGATGTGTCCATTCTGCTTTGGACAGTAACTATGAAATTGCTGAACCACAAAAGCTGCCAGACATCTCTCCTGGGAAAACCTAACGCTCGTGGGAATGATACATGACTATATGCTCCCACCTAGGAATCACCATTAATTCTTTTAAAAAGTGAGCAATATTTCTTTTGAGATATATGACTAATCATACCAGAAAATGCCCCTAAATTAAACAGTAAAAGATTGGTTTTAACATTTCTGGAGGTTATTGTTAAAAGGTGTGAAAATTAAGGAACAAAACCTGAAGTCACCCTGATTTCCAGTTTTGGTTTTCAATACAAAATATTGCTTACTCTTTGTACAGTAAACACACTCACTCACTCAAAAGATAGAAATTCTCAATCTTTTCCTTATAACAAAGGCGAAATCAATTGATAGCTAAGTGTTATCACTGTTTTCTTAAATCATGTGTACATCTTCACCTAAACTAGAAATTATTCTTTTCTTTCTGTACATAGATGTATTGCTGTTACTACGACTGTCATTAGTAATAATGTGGATTATAATAATATACTTGTGCCTTGGCTGGTTGGCATGTGGAAGTCCTGGGTTCAGTTCCTGGTCAGGGCACACAGAAGCACCCATCTGCTTCTCCACCCCACCCCACCCCCGCTTCTCTCTTTCTTCCCCTCCTCAGCTATGGCTTGATTGGGGCAAGTTGGCCCTGGGCGCTGAGGATGGCTCCATGGCTTCCACCTCAGGTGCTAAGAAGAGCTCGGTTGCTGAACAGCAGAGCAACACCCTCTAGTGGGCTTGCCAGGCGGATCCTGATCAGGGTGCATGCAGGAGTCTGTCTCTGTTTCCCCTCCTGTCACTGAATTAAAAACTAATAATTATAATAATACACTTGTTTATATAGTACATTTTGTCTTTCTGGTTCAATATATTTTTTTACATTTTATCTTCTCATCTTTATTATGTTTCTATAAAGGAACTAGCTTATTTTTGATTTAGAGACATAAAAATTAGGGCGCACAAAAAAGGAAGATGAGACAGTGTGAGGTCAGAGTCATGACAGACTGGTCTTTCAGCTGACTTCCTATATTCAAATTATTTAGCTTCTTTAAAGACCAAGATACAGTATATTAAGTCATAAAAGTTTCCAGATGAAAGAGTGCTTTATCGTTGGAATATGTTTCTTAATAAGCAATCTTTCCAAATGCCTGTAAACACAGTCCAGGGTGTTTTGGATGGTTTTAAAGCTGATCTACCTGAGCCATTACTGGCCAGACTTTTAAGGACTCTGAGTGGAATCTTAGGATGCTATGACTAAGTGATCATGCCTTGACTGCTTCACCCACCTCTTACTCACATTTTCCCAGCATTTTGCTTATGAAGAATCACTTTGGCTCCTCCCTGGAAACATACTTTTCCACAGTATTTCAGAGCCTTTGCCCCAGCTCTGTTACAATGTCCCTGCTTAACCCTATGCTCCCTGCTGTGGTGTCCGAGGGAAGGTTCTTTCAGAAGACCCTAAACTAGAAGGGGTCTGAGTGCTAATGAAGGATGCACAGTCTGTCCATTGCTGAACTACCCATTCCGACTTGCTGCTTCAGGTAGGGTTGGTCCTTCCCTCCAGGTTGCTGCCTGATCCATAGGAGCCAAGCCTCTTCCCACCTCCAACTCTGGTTCTGTTCTGCAACTTTCATGGATCTTTGCAGTCATAGGAATCTCAGAGATAACAGTATATGGCCATGACCATGACCTCCACTGGCAACATTTATTAAAAATATTTTTAATTGACTCTAGAGAGAGGAAGGAAGAGAGAGAAAAAACATCAGTTTGTTATTCCACTTATTTATACAGTCATTGATTGATTCTTGTAGGTGCCCAGACCAGGAATTAAACTTTGCTACCTTGGCATTTAGGGACGACACTCTAACCAACTAAGCTACCTGGCCAGGGCTTCCACTGGAGACATTTAGAATACAGAATGACTCTGGCCAGCCATGGAATGACAAGGTTGATGGATGTGGAGATGGGAAGGCAACAACTATCTGAACCCTGTGAGACAGCTAACCTCACATGTTAGCAATGGCACTAAGCCAGGGGTCGGGAACCTTTTTGGCTGAGAGAGCCATGAACGCCACATATTTTAAAATGTAATTCCATAAGAGCCATATAACGACCCGTGTACATTACGCATTATTCAATAAAAGTTTGGTGTTGTCCCAGAGGACAGCTGTGATTGGCTCCAGCCACCCCCAATCATGAACATGAGCGGTAGGAAATGAATGGATTGTAATACATGAGAATGTTTTATATTTTTAACATTATTATTTTTTTTATTAAAGATTTGTCTGCGAGCCAGATGCAGCCATCAAAAGAGCCACATCTGGCTCGCGAGCCATAGGTTCCCAACCCCTGCACTAAGCAGTCAGTCTAACAGGCTATCTGGGCTCTAATTCTAGCTTCGACACTTTCTTTTGCTCAATTTTCACATTCAAACCTAACAACTTTTTCTTGGTAACAACTATGCATCAGGCACATGTTCCCTGCTGTATATATAAGATTTCTATCAGACATTTATTGATTTCTGGTCATCTAGCATCTTACTCTGATTTTCCTCTCAGAACGACCTCTTCCATAGTCACAGCCAAGGAGCTTCAGGATAGAGTTGATCACTTCTCAGCCCTAGTGGTGACACGTGAAAACAAAGCCTGGCCCATTAGTATTTCAGACGTCCCCAAATTCTGTGGATGATTCCGGGGTGAGAAGCCAATCAGAATGATCTGAGAACTTTGCTACCCGAAGAGACTTGCTCTGCCTCTCTTGATCTGAGTATTAGGGTTGTCATGCTAGGAGCCTGAAGCCACTGAGCCACACATACTACATAGAGCCTAAGAATGAGCCATCCCAGAGAAAGCAATGAGACAGAGCCAGGAAATAAATCTTAGCAGCCTCTTTGAAGAGTGAATTACACTGACCTGAAGCCGTATCTGTTCCTACACTTTTGGTAATAAAACCCTTATTTAGCTTGTCAGTTTGAGTTGGGTCCTCTGTCACAATTCCAATAAAAAATCCACTAACTAGTACATGATATCATTTTTTTTCTTCACTGCTTAAATTTGCGTAAAAACTGGCTGAGCTAATACACTTTATTGTTGTGAAAGCAAATAAGATAATATATATCAGGGAAACTTCAAGAGTAGAAACAGAAATACAAAAGATCATTGTTGCTCTACCACAGGATAATCCCTTCTTGCTATTTTCTCTCTTCGGTCATGATATGGAAAATCTGATTCTTGTGGAGAAATCATGCAAACTGTGATTTATGAAATACCTAGCTTGTTAAAGTTCACTTGGCTGGATTTTTCTTTTATTCCTTTTGAAATTGAGCTAAATAAAACATAACACCAAATGAGCAAGACTCTCACCTTGAATTCCTGCCACTCCCTAAACCCCCACCTTAATGTATATTTAGTCCATTCATTTCTTCACACAAGGTTCTCACTATTTCTTGTGCAAATTGCTGAAATTAGGTTGTGGTATACACATCTGAGGAAGAAAACACAGGAAAAGTTTTAGGTTTTGTTGGAGTATTGCTTATATATTTGCTAACTGACTCCCAAACTTAGTGGCCCAATACAATAGTAAACATTTACTGTTTCACCTGATTTCTGTGGCTCAAGTTTCAGGAGTGGCTTAGCTAACTGGTTCTGATTCAGGGCTTTTCTTGAGGTTACAGTCAAGATGTTGCCACGAGTTGCAGTCAGATGACAGTTTGGGGCTGGAGCTCTGTTTCTAGTTTGGCTTTCTTACATGCCGAGCTGGTTAGTGCTGGTTGTTGGGAGGAGGCATCTTCCATGCCACACAGTGCTCTCCAGAGGGCCGATGAGTGCCCTCATAATGAGCAGCAGGCTTCTCCTAAGGGCAAATGATCCAAAGGAGAGCATGAAAGAAGACACAGTGTCCTTTATAACTAAGCCTCGGAAAGTGCTCCCCACCTTTTCTCCAGATTTCCTTCAGTTACACAGGTCAGCCCTGCCTGATGTGGAAAGGGGTACACAAGGGCATAAAAGCTATGACCATGAGAGTCATGTTGGGGGCTGGCTACCACTGTTGGTGACAATGAAAACGTCAGTCTGGGATGCTCAGTCTTGAACATAAAGTATTTACTTAGTATGAGGGGAAGGGAAGAAAGCAAAAGAGCTCTGGATTCGTGGGTTGTGGTTCATGAGGCAGATGAGCGTTGGCGGTCATCAGCACAAAGACATCAGCCAACAATGGGAGAGTGAACCAGATTACCCTGAAAGAGAGAATGTGAATGACTGGGCCACCAATATCTGAAGGTGGACAGAAAAAAGAGGCTGTACAGAAGACTGAGAAAAAGCAACGAGACAGGGGAAGGAAAGCTGAGATACAGCCATATCATCAAAAACAAGGGAATTTCCAGGAAAAAAACCTCTAACTTCCCATTGAACTCTGGAATTATATTTATATGATCCCAGTAGCAATCATAATGATATTGAGTTTTGAGATAGACGAGGAGCCTGACCAGGAAGTGGCACAGTGGATAGAGTACTGGCCTCGGATGCTGAGGACCCAGGTTTGAAACCCCAAGGTCTCAGGCTTAAGTGCAGGCTCATCTGGCTTGAGCACAGGGTCGCTAGCTTGAGCGGGGATCGCTGGATTGAGCGATGTGATCATAGACATGACCCTATGGTCACTGACTTGAGCCCAAAAATCACTGGCTGAAGCTCAAGATCATTGGCTTGAGCCCAAGGTCATTTGCTTGAGCCCAAGGTCACTAGGTTGGCTGTGCTCCCCCCCCCCCCCACCATCAGGGCACATATAAAAAAACAATCGATGAAAAACTAAGTTACTGCAACTATAAGTTGATGTTTCTCATCTCATTTCTCTCCTGTCTGTCCCTATCTATCCCTCTCCCTCTCTCTCTCTCACTGGAAAAAATAATAGAAGGGGAAAATTGAAATAGAAGGACTTTGGGAGTCAATATCTAGCATATTAGTTAAATTTCTCATTGTTTTTACAAAAAAGAAAGAATTGTTTGTTTCATTTTTAGTGGAGGTGCTATATTTTATTTTGTTTGTTTTTGCTTTACAAGTTGAATATTTTATTTCTCTGTACATTTCATATATTTCCATATATGTGTCCATCCATATATTTCCTCACATTATATTCTAGTCCTTATAGGAATACTCATTATTATCTGGAATATCAAACTCATTTATCAACCTCTTTTATTCCTATCTCCAAGGCAACAATCATTAAGTTATGTTTTCCAGGATTTTGAGGGTTCCAGAATCTCTAGATTACCTCTGTGGTCTTCAACATCATGGGATATCACATCTGCAAAAATTCTGTCAGGCTCACAGTTTTGGGTTAGTTGGTTGGTGCTTTGTTCACTTATAATTGTGAGAATAAAGCTTTAAGAAACATTAATAGAAATATGAACCAGCCATGAATACATTAAATGTTCTGTTTTGTTTGTTTGTTTTACTTTTGAAAGACTTCAGGTTGGATGAGTATGCCTTAGAGATTTGTTTTGTTTTGTTTAGGACTATTTAGTCAATCTGCACCTGGCCAAACATATTTACTCTGACCCATTTCATAGGTAGCGGCTTGGTGTTTACTTTCCAGGGAGAAAAGTGCTTGGTCAGCCAAGGAAAATATTGCAAAGGTTAGCAAGAGCATCTTCTGTGAAAGCTTAGCAAATGAATTGTATTTTGACCCTCTTGTCTATATTCTGAAGAGTTCAAGTTCCAGTCTCTTTCCATGGAATTGAATCAGGAGGAAAATAAACCAAATTTATGTTACTATATAAATTCTTTCTGTGAAAATGAAGCCTATAAATAGGATTAAAACTTGTACTCCCAAATACCTTATTATAGTAATTGACAGTATTAATGTTCCTGGTTTTCTTTTTCTTTTTTTCCCTTTTCTTATTATAGAAAAGGCACAGGAAACATTTCATTCATTTCTGGAACATAGCCACCACTGGCATGGAAAGCAACAAACTTTATTTAACAGCTACACAATAAAACACTTCACAATAGTGCATAAAGATAGTCCTGGCCAAAGAAAGCTGCTGTCCAGTGTGAATTTAGCTGTAGCTTAGCTGGAATGCTGTTGGGATGACTGTGCAGCCATCACCTTGGGGAATGTCACTATTTATGGGCTGAATTGTGTTTCCCCAAAATTCATATGTTCAAGTCTTGACTCCCAGTTTCTCAGAATGACTGTATTTGGAGTAGGGTCTTTAAAGGGGTAAGACAGAGTCAAAATGAAGCCACTAGGATGAACCCTAATCTCTTATGACTGGTAAGTCCTTATATACGTCCTTCTAATATAATGTGTCCTTATAAAAGAGGAGATTAGATTACAGGCACACACAGAGGGAAGACTCTATGAAAACACAGAAGGCGACCATCTACAAGCCAAGGAGAGAGGCCTCAGGAGGAAGCAACCACAATGACACCTTGATCTCAGACCTCCAGCCTCCAGAACTATGAGAAAATTAATTTTTGTTGTTTAAGCCACCCAGTCGGTGGTACTTTGTGTGGCAGCTCTAGCAAACTAATTCAGCACAGTATTGGGCAGAAATAGCTCTGCAGAGAGGAAAGATTGATCCCTGAAAAAGGTGAAGGGATTAAGCAAAAAAAACGAAAAGCTCATAGACTCTGACAGCAGTGGGGTGATTACTGGAAGGGTAAGGGGGATGAGAGAGGTCCACAGAGGGCAGAGGGTGGGGATGAATGGTGATGGAAGAAGATCTGACTGGGGGTGGTTGTCGTGAACCAGTGCGACCAGTCCTTTCAGGTCCTGAGCAAGAACAGCGTGCAATTAAGAAAACAGACCTAAAGAATTGAAGAATTAAAAGATAGGGTTCGGGAGGGCTCTGCAATTACTGCTAGCAGAAACACACCGCCCTAGCAGAAACAGGCTGCCCTAAAAACCGCATCTTCCTTTATTTTATAGGGCAAAGTGGGCTATTAGCAAATCAATGACTTTTCTGATTACTGTTTCCAAGGCAACCCAAGAACTCTACCGCATGCAGAAAACCCCCACCATACATAAACATCCTAACTTTACACAAAGAAGAAACTTGCCTTCAGTCTTTCCAGGGAACATGGGGTGTAGGATGAGCAAATACATGGAGGTGTGGGGAAGGGCTTAGCCTTTTGCAACTTAATCAGGCAAGCAACGTGAGGGGTTGGGCAGACTGTCAGCTTAAGCCACTTCCCCACACCTCTGTCCCCCAGAAATCCAAACTCTAAAAACCTTGTTAATTTTTCGGTCCCTGACAAGTGGTGAATGCGTGATGCAGTGTGTAGATGATGTATTATGGAATGGTACATGCAAAACCTAAGTAATTTTGTTAAGCAATATCATTCCAATAAATTCAATTTGAAAAAAAATAGCTCTGCAGATTTATTAGGTGAATCCCAGAAACACAAGAGACATTAGGCAGTGTGGCTCTCTCCATTTTGCCCTCGACAGCTGATCAGTCCCCTTCTCCTGAGTCTTACCTGAATTCACTCTTGGATTTGGTAAGTTTTTAAACATATATAACACATTAAAATCTAACCTAGCCCCAACAGTAAGTAGATAAGAGAGCTACATTTCTTTTGGCACATACATATGCAAACACACTTTCTGCATTGATAACTAATAAATATTCTAGTAAGTGTTTTAATGGTCAACAAGAGGCAAATTCTTAGCAAATCAAGGTACTCTTGAAAATGAGCTACATGGGAGAAATTCAGAGTCCATTTACAATATGTTATTCCCCTTCAGTCATATGTTGAGACACAGAGATTTAAATATGAATCTGTCAAGTATGGTGAAAAGCTTCTCCTAGACTTGAATTTATTTATTTATTTAGGCTTCTTAATTTAATTCAGAATATATATTTGGGAGATTGCCCACAAACATAAATTAAACATAGGAAATGGAGCCATTAACATATGAACTAAGTGTAATAAAGCCATTTTTTAATCTGAATTAAATTACCCCAGTTAATGCAGAATGTTTACGAAACTTTTGCTCTTTTTTTTTTTTTTTTTGTATTTTTCTTAAGCTAGAAACGGGGAGAGACAGTCAGACAGACTCCCGCATGCGCCCGACAGGGATCCACCCGGCACGCCCACCAGGGGGCCACGCTCTGCCCACCAGGGGGTGATGCTCTGCCCACCAGGGGGCGATGCTCTGCCCCTCCGGGGCGTTGCTCTGTTGCAACCAGAGCCACTCTAGCGCCTGGGGCAGAGGCCAAGGAGCCATCCCCAGCACCGGGGCCATCTTTGCTCCAATGGAGCCTTGGCTGCGGGAGGGGAAGAGAGAGACAGAGAGGAAGGAGAGGGGGAGGGGTGGAGAAGCAGATAGGCGCTTCTCCTGTGTGCCCTGGACGGGAATCGAACCCGGGACTTCTGCACTCCAGGCCGACGCTCTACTCCTGAGCCAACCGGCCAGGGCCGAAACTTTTGCTCTTTAGGGCAACAATGTTCTCTCTGGACGTCTAACTTCTCTGGAAGGGAGAGGGCAGAACAGCTTCAGTTTGCAAACAGAGAAAGAGAGACACACAAAGGAAGGCTGGCTCTGCTTCCCCGTGTCATGCTGGGGTCCCCAAGTCTTGAGGGGGCACTCCTCAAGCATGCTCTCTGAAAATGTATCTTTATTCATTTCTTTGTAAACGGTATACATGTACTACTGCAGTAATATATTAAATACATTCTGAAGCATACACCAAACATAGATATTTTGTTTTTTTAAAACCATATCTTTTATGTATTTATTCATTTCTTAAATTGATTGATTTTAGAGAGAGAAGGGGAAGAGAGAGAGAGAGAAAGAGAGAAACATAGATCTATTCCTGTATGTGCCCTGCTGGGATCGAACCAGCAACCTCTGCACTGTGGGATGATGCTCCAACCAACTGAGTTATCTGGCCAGGGTAAAAACATAGAGATTTTGTAAAGATGAACTTAAAATTTGTTTTCTTTTCGTGGTTTATGCTGTCCACATACTCTGCTTTGGAAACCACTGAATTATTGAGCGGGGTGTGGTAGTGGGGGCAGATTCTTGGGCTCCCTTTGACTCATCAATTTGATTATCCTGTCTCTCTCCAGTTCTAAAAAGTAATTTTGTCTGTGCGAAGGAGTACATGCCATCGTGCACTGCTTATACTCAGGGCCATGATATCATCTCTCTACAAACTCCCTGAGGATAACACATTAAACACAAACATATGGACTTTTTTTCTTTTCTTTTAGCTAGGCTGTGCCTATCCCCATGGTACCATTGGCTCAAATACTTGAGTTTAACTGGAATTACACTCTAAAGTATGGGCATATGTTGCACTTAAACATCACAGTAGGAGAAAATACTAAAATGATGTGAATGAGCTCAGCATTACATTTTTTGGTCCCTATACCTTCTTGTAATTGAATATAAATGTGTGGGATAAATTAAGCGAAGTTCTCCAACAACTGATACTTAGAAGCAAACATTTATTTTAAGTTTAGTAACTCCTTTTGTTTCAGTTCAGTTTATTTTTATTTGCATTAAATTTGAATTAAATTAAAATCAATTCTTACTATTTATAATGGTAAGTATAATATGACTCGGTATTATAAAAAACATTTCTATTTCCCTATTCTCTCTTAAAGGAATCTGAAAAATCAATCTATGATTATGACTTCTGGATTGTGAGATTTAGTGTAATTTTTCTCTGCTTGTTTGTTTTTACTTTCTGTCTTTATTTGTCTGTATTGTCTAAAATATTTGTAATATACAAATACATATTGTATAAAAACTATAATGTTCCTTTAAATGAAATATGCCAGCTATTCACATCTAAGTGAAAGAACAAGTAAATCTGAAAAATTGGTCACATCCAAAGTTGTAAGGAGGCTTTGCAGATTCTAGCAAAGCCGAATATAATTATATTTTTCAGGGTTAACTGCATATGCTATTCCTGGAAATAAAAGCATGGTCAACTTGAGGGCCACCCCCATCTCCAGTGGAGACATCTCTGCATTTCTTGCACTGTCTGCATCACTGTCAACGGTACCCTCATCTGCAAGATAACTTGCTACACTTGCAAGATACTCTCTCAGCCCCAAAATCAATTTTTTTCTTTATATCCAGCTGAATGATTGATGAAAGCCCTCTGTCCTAGAAACCTGGAATTTTAAAGCTGGATGATATTTCAGAAATCATCTAATAATGCATTTCCCTGCACTTTTCTAGATAAGGAAGTCACAGCCCAGAGAGATACAGCATCTTGCTCAAGGTGACTAATATATTAGAGATGGAACTTGGACTATGTCCTGACTTCATGCTCAACAATAGCTAACTCTGTTGACTCCAGGCTTAGCACATCATTTTTTTTTAATTAAGTGAGAAGCAGGGAGGCAGAGAGACAGACTCCCACATACACCTGGGCCAGGATCCACCCAGCAAGCCCTCTACAGCTGATGCTCCGCCCATCTGGGGCTGCTGCTCCACTGCTTGGCAACCGAGCTATTTCAATACCTGAGGTGAGGCATGGAGCCATCCTCAGGGCCTGGAGCCAACTTTGCTTGAACCATTCGAGCCATGGCTGCAGGAGGAGAAGAGAGAGAGAAGGGGGGAGAGGTGAAGAGCAGATGGTCGCCTCTCCTGTATGCTCTGACTGGGAAGCAAACTCAGGACTTCTACACGCCGGGCCGATGCTCTACCGCTGAGCCAACTGGCCAGGGCCCTTAGCACATCTTAGGTTCTCATTTCATTCACCCTGGTTTATTACTTCCATTTATGGCTTTATTATGGTTGCAATATTGTTGTTAGGAGTCTCAAACCATTTGTGGCAAGAGATGAGGGACTAAATATTTATACTATAAAGTTCAGGACAGTTCGCCTAACCCTCCATCCAGTGCTCTTTCCAAAGAAGACAGCGTGTCAGAAGCCTGGGGCTCATTCTTATTCCCGGTCGCTGACAATAGCTGCTGCATCCCAGGGGCCATGAAGACTTGCAGTAATGAGCAGCACGCTGTGGACACTTACATGCTTCCTTCCTAACTGGAAATTCCTTGCAAATGATTTCTTCAAATGTTTTTGCAGGTAAAAATAGAGGCAACTCAAGTATCTATTCAATAACTTATTTCATAACCATGAATAAAATTACTAAAGGCTAGAGTAGAAATCCTTGTTAGAAACTATAACAATTTGGAGCTTTGAAAAATACAAAATAAGCATCTCTTTGGGAGAAGGAAAATTTGTGTCAAGTAGTTTGTATTGATTTATGAACTCAGAGATAAAAGTTAAAAAAGAATCACTTGTAAAGATGGTCTGAGACAATATCAGTAGATGTGGTAGATAGTGCTTAGAAGGCAAGAAATATTCTTTGCTGGGAAATACAGTTGGTCTTCTATTTTGGATGACACTTTACTTTCATAGAAATATACTGTGATATCAGAAAGACAGAGCAGTGGAAAATCACAAGGTCTTCATCTGACTAGAGAATTAACAATAAAATTGATAAAAAACATTTGTCTATAGGATACTTGAATGGTCAAAAAATAGGGACAAAATGATACACTGAATATTTCTGATTCTGAAAACACAACTAATTAGCCAAAACACCAAAAAGAACAGTAAATTAAGCTTCCAGGTCTGGTAAGATATCAAATTAACAAAGACTTGTAAAGATTTAGTTACAATTCACTTATCTCATGTTAGATGACTACTCACAGTTGGTGTTGATAATCTTTTTCCTTTTTTTTTTTTTTTTTTTTAGCTAGAGAGAGGGACAGACAGTAACAGACAGACAGGAAGGAAAAGATGAAAAGCATTAACTTGTTGCAGCACTTTAGTTGTTCATTGATTGCTTTCTTATATGTGCCTTGACCAGGGGGATGGGGGGTGGATGGTGCTCCAGCTGAGTCAGTGACTCCTTGCTCAAGCCAGCAACCTTGGGCTCAAGCCAGTGACCTTGGGCTTCAAGCCAGTGACCTTTGGGCTCAAGCCAGTGACTATGGGGTCATCTCTATGATCTCACGCTCAAGCTGGCAACCCCGCGCTCAAGCTGGTGAGCCTGTGCTTAAGTGGGAGACCTTGGGGTTTTGAACCTGGGTCCTCAGTGTCCCAGGTTGACTCTCCATCCACTGGCCACCACCTGGTCAGGCTGGTGATAATTTTTTTGCCATGTAAAATCCTAAGACGAAAAGAACCTCTTACATATTTTGTATGTTTATATTGATATTTTTATTATCTCTTTCTACTCTTTGTTTGAATGCCTATAACTAAGGTTTTGAATTGTATATATTCTATAGACCATTTACATCTGCTAGGGAATAGTGGCCATTTTTAGAGCAATCTACTGTTAACTTATTGGCCTTGAATTAAAGCTGTCAATCATTGTTGGAACAAAACGGTGAATTTGATGCAGTGAACATATATCCATCAAATGCAAATCAAGGAATATGAAATCTGTTTTAGTTAAGGTTTAAAGATAATGCAAACCCTTCCATGGTCAAATACAGAAAAGAACTCACTCTTAATTCTTTTTCTGAGGTTTGGTGGGTGAGGGGTGGTTACATAACATGGGAATCAGATGCAAAGAAATACTAATTCAAAACCAAAAATTTTAGACATAAAAATTATATTGAGGAATAGTCTATTATTTTATTTCTTAGCTTAAAATTGAGAATTGTCCATCATTTTGCTTGAAAAAGTATAAACCTAATATGTAAAAATGTGTTGATTTTATCTCATGACAAGATCAACAGTAATAATAACAGATAGGTGTCACATAATAAAGGTTTTATGTTCTGTTTATGTTTATAATCATAATAGAACCTCAAGGTGTAGCAATGAAGAATTAGCTTATTTTAAAGCAATTATGTGGAAGGTAGCTAATAAAATTACATTGACATTATATACACTTGTCATTCCACAAGACCCAGTGATCAAATCAAATTAAATTTAAAATAATTCACTAAAATACTTACTACTCAAAGGTGATCAACAGAACTTCCTTAAGCATCTAACTGTGATAATTAGGAGGGTAATGTTTGATTTGTCCATAAAACTCATTATTTCTTTTTCTATTTCTGGGATTCATTTATCTCACTTACCTGTGACCCGTTTAGTATGGATCTGGGTCACTTTTAAATTAAAGAGTATGCATTTTGGGGTAATGAGATGTCCACAGAAGAACTGTGGATATAAATAAAATGCAGGCATTCCTTAAGTTACAAATATTAACTAAGGTATACTCACACACATGAGCAGAGCCCTGGAGAATGACATGTACAACCAATGTTGCCAACGCCAGTGCCTACAGGGTCATGCAGATAACATAAATGAGTAGAACCACTCTCTACCTGAACGCAGCCACTATCCCGGCTGCCAAATTATTACCACGTAGGAATAAAAAGCAGAAAATCCACATTTTTATTTTAAAAATCTCTGAATGTTTAAATGTGGGACACATCAATTCAAAACTTTAAAAAAAATACTCTGTAGGCCACACAAAAGACTTTTATTAGCCATCATAAATCTTCTTCAGCGTAAAATTCATGATATTCAAGAGGAATAATTCTCTAGACCATCTTTATTTAAAATGTGCAAATCTATTCTGTACTGTTTCTAAACATGTTTCCAGAATGTTAAACAGCTAATCTATGATTGGTTAATACGGGGATTATGTTAATAGAGCATAAATAACATGTTGGTTCATACAGTTATCGGCCAGCGCATTTATGTTTTGTGTCATACAGTATGGCCTCTGGATGCAGAGTACCTTAGCCTAACTCAATGCAGCAAGTCACAGACTATTGCTCTGTTCACCCTGTCTGTCTGAGATGTGATTGTTTATACAGTTTTCTATAATCTTTGGTATTTTGGTCTTGTCTCCAACATCTGCATACTCAATGCTTCCTTTAACGTTCCTTGTATATATTAATCTACCTTCATTTTTTGTATACTATAATACCTATATATATATGAATTAGCATGACTTTAATTTATAAAAAATTAAATTTATATAATTTAATTAAAATTATTGTTTTATTGGTATTATGTTTACAGTGTTGCCTCAGTATTAATTGGTATCTCTCAATCTTATTTTTCCCAAAAGTGCTGCTATTTTTGGTGTAGGCTTTTGCAGAACATATTTTTTTTCCAAGAATACTTTTTCATATTATTGAAGAAATGGTACCCCTCACTGAGATATAGATATAGGATTTTAAGTTAGAGCTCTTCATTAATTAATTAGTATAATTAAACCAGACTCAACATACAGCAGTCCCCCTGATCTGTGGTTTCACTTTCCACAGTTTTTAGTTATCCGGGGTCAACTGTGATCCAAAACCATTAAATGGAAAAATCTAGAAATAAACAATACACAAGTTTTAAGTTGTGCAACGTTCCACGTAGCATGAGAAAATCTCAGGCGGTCCACTCCATCGCACCTAGCACATGAATTATCCCTTTGCCCAGTGATTCTATACCATATACGCTCCCTGCCTGCTAGTCACTTCATAGCCAGCCGTCTCTATTATCAAACTGAATGTCAATGGCACAGTGTGTGTGTTCCAGTAACCCTTATTTTATCTAAGTGTCCCCAAAGTGCAAGAGTAAGATGCTGGCAATTTGGATATGCCAAAGAGAAGCCATAAAGTGTTTTCTTTAAGTGAAAAGGTCAATGTTCTCAACTTAAGACAATATCATCTCATATTATCACGAGAAGAAGGGTGAATATAAGATATTGTGAGAGAGGGAGAAAGAGGCCACATTCACATAACTTTTCTTATAGTATACTGTTATATTTATTTTATTATTTATTATTGTTATTAATCTCTTACTGTGCCTAATTTATAAATTAAACCTTATCACAGGTATGCATTTATAGGAAAAAAAACATAGTACAGGGTAGGGCAAAAGTAGATTTACAGTTACTCATATGGAAAACAATAATGAAAGAATAAACTCTCTGTTTTGTATACTCACAACCATAAACCTACTTTTATCTTACCCTGTATATATGTTTCAGTACTATCCAGTCTTACGTATCCATTGGGGTCTTGGAACACATCTCTCTTGGATAAGGGGAACAACTATAAGTGACTGATTTTTAGCTAAGCCTTTTGGTTTTAATCAGTTCATGGAGCCATAACAAAAACACCATAGACTTGGGTGGCTTAAACCACATAAATTTATTTCTCAAAATTCTGGAAGCTGAGAAGTCCAAGATCAAGGCATTGGTGGATGTCTACTGAAAGCCTGCTTCTTAATTTGTAGAAAGCTGCCTTCTTACTGTATCCTCACATGGCAGAGGGAGAGAGAGAGAGAGAGGAAGAAAGTGTGTCTGGTCTCACCAATCCCATGATGGGAGCTCCACCCCCATGAGCTCATCTAAACCTAATTACTATCCAAAGGCCCCACCTCCAAATACCACCATGTTGGGGGTCAGGAATTCAATATATAAATTTTTGGGGAGACACAAACATTCAGCCTGTTGCATCTTTCCATGTGTTATTTAATTTAATTTTCTCAAGAACTTTCTCCACTCAGTAGCTACATAACAATTGGAATGATACCAGGAAGCCTGCGGGACTCTGAGGACATAGTGGTGAACAAGAGGAACCTGGCCTCTATTGTCAGAGAGCAAAGCTCCCTTATTAGGCGGCTGTAATGACCCCTAGTAACCTGTCCTGGACTAAAATGTTTTCTTTGTCAAAGGAGCACTCTCATCCCCAGAGGCCAAGAGAGTCGGAGGGAAACTTTTGTCACTGCATTTCCTGCCACCGCTCCTGGGAGAGATGGTCTTCCCATACCTCCTGCCCCCCCCAAGCCCCCCCCCACACACACACTGCCACCCACCCCCCCGCCAGCCCTCTTACCACCACTAAAAGAAGCCATAAACCCCCAGGGGCTCTTTGTTGCCCATGTACTCTTGCCTCACTCTGAACTCTTAGCTATATGATCCTTGCCCTCTGACCTCAGAACTGGTTGTTGGGATTTTGTCTTTCTGAGGTTTAAACCTCAGCTTTCCTTGATTTTCCAGTTTAAATTACTCCTCTGCTTGCAGTTTAGTAGGTCTTGCCAGAGGCATGTATGCCCTGTTCCTTCTCAGCTGTGCAGAGTTAATTCCTGCATTTGGCCAAGGCTGGCTCCCTGCAAAGAGAGTGTTTGGATCTGGGGCTCCATTCCTGCTGAGTCTGGGCCTCCTGCATAAGAATGCTTCAGTCCTATGTAACCCCTCCTGGCCATGCTGTGGGACCACTGCCCTATGGAAACAAGGTGCCTACACGCCTGGCTAGTTCTTTAAACCACATTTATTTTATCATCTAAAAACCCTACGCTTTGAGGAGTGTGATATAGAAGGGAGAGGTGAATGGGGCATTGGGATATCTCATGGAAAACCACAGAACAGGAAGGGACAGACTTTACTTAGGGACAGGACAGCCGAGAGCACAATGGAAAGAGAAATGTTGGTGATTAAAGAGAGAGATTGAGAGAGGGGTTTAGTTGCGGTGGGAGGGAGTTTGTGAGGGACTTTGATGTTAGAGTGAAGAATGTGGCCTGTTAATGTAAGCAGTAGGGAATTCTTGATCAAAGGAGTAACATGATGGTCTCTATACTTGAGGATAGTTGCATTACTAGCTGGTTTTAGTAGGATTGAACCAGACATGAAAATTAGAATAACTATTTAAGAGTATCTATCTCCCTATCTATCATCTATCTATCTATCTATCTATCTATCTATCTATCTATCTATCTATAACCTACCTACCTCTTTACTTATCTACCTATTGCCTACTTATATATTTATCCACCTATTTATCTCCTATTCTATCTATCTATCTATCTATCTATCTATCTATCTATCTATCATCTATATGTCTGTCTTTCTGTCTGTATCTATCATCTATCTATCTGTCTGTCTGTCTGTATCTATTATCTATCTATCTATCTATCTATCTATCTATCTATCTATCTATCTATCTATCTATCAGAACCCAAACAAACAGGGTAAAGAGAGACTTTTTAGGAAGGAATTATTAGAGAGAATTTTGTCCATCCAGATCATCACTCCATCTTCAGAATGGAGACCTCAATCTAAAGAATCTCCCCATGTTATCCCTGTTTTGAAGAACTTCAGAGGGAAAAGTCATGGGAACAAAGGAATTTCCATAATGAATGAGACCCTTGGGCCCTCAGTGTGCCACTGGCCACAGTAGCAGGGATGCCCTGAGAGTACCTGCTTCTCCTTCAGGAGTCCAGATGCGAGGTGAAGACCACCAAGGGCCTATAGGTACACACATGGTCTCAGGCTGTCAAAGTGCTGAACACGGAATATGTTGGAATGTGGTTCTGGAAGGCATGTTAAAGAAAAAGGTCACTCACCAGTGACAAATGACATGAGTGTCCTAGCACTAGTTCTTCCTGTGTTCAGAAACATACACTCAGGAAGGAAATGGAGACCTGATCTTATTTTTTTCTGCTTCGAGCATTTGGAAAGGTTGGTCCTCACTAAAATCACTACCATTCATGTTCTTCACTTTCAGCATCTAATCTAAAATTTAATTCATTTAGGAAACTTTCTTAGGTTACTCCAAAAGTTGTTTTTGTCCTTGTTTTTTCCTGGCTCAGGAGCCCATCATGAATAGAAAGATTCACAAACTTCAGAAATTTTAATATCAATAAATTAGACTAAAAAAGACTATTAGGCTATAAAATTACACTATGGACACGATTTACCATAAAGAACCCCTATAAATAGCTACTTTTTCCAGTGTTTTATATGACTCAATATGCATTCATCATTTCAAGAATATAGCAATGTACTATGTATGTGACACAACTGTGTATTAATTTGGCACTTCCTGTTATTTGTTTTGTAACTGTATTCTTTACTCATTTTATGAATGCTTCAAACTATATTATAAATTCCCTATGGACACAAACCTAGTGTATTAATTTCTTGCTATCTTCTTTTAGCTTCAAATGCTACTTCTTGGCACACAGTGGGCATTTCATAAATGCTTTTCCCATTAGATCAAGTTGTTAAGTCAGAAGAGAAGTCAATGGTTTAGAGTTAGATCTAAATCTTTTGTGACTACTGGAGAAGAAAGAAAATGGGCAGGTATTTCAGCTTTAAAATAGCATGGGAAATTTTTTTTTCTCTGTAGCAATTTGAGTAGATGATATTGGATATACCATGCAGCAGTGATCACACAAGTGCAATACAAAACCCAGATGACAGTCTGAAATGTATTTTGTGTGTATTTACAAAATTCCACAGAATCAATCACCATCCCTTTGACGGAGTTAATATGAACTCCAGCGGCAGTAACCCACGGTCCTCTAATAGAATTCACCGATGGGAAGTAGTAACTGCGAGCGGAGGCATTACCTTAGCTGCCTTAGCAGCCGACTGTGATGTATGGATGGCAGCCTCCTAGAAAACACATTGACACAATAGGCTGTAATGGCTCAGATGAGGCCTTTGTGTGATATGGGCCAGTGATCCGCAGACAATGTCTCGCTGGGAGGTTTCTCAGCTGCTGGCTCCCAAACTTTCCCTTCTGCTTTCAGGGCCTGTCCAGGTGCCTCCTGGAGCTCGGGGATGTCTGCTGAGCTCGGAGGCTATTGAACCTGGCCTCAAGGCATCTCCATGACGCTGATGGGCTGCTGCAAAGTGGAGGAGCAAGTGAAGAATAGCTACGGAGGGAAGACTTTCTCCAGTTTGCAATGATGTAGGTATAGATAGGTTTGCTTATAAAGTGTAATTAAGCTCCAACCATCAGATTTGGTCTTTCTGACCAAGTCCTGTTAACCAGCTCAAAAGCTGCTTTGTTTGTACTTAAAGAGGCTCTGCTACCCTTGGGCAATGCCAGTCAGCAAATATTTGGTAAATGTACAGTACTCATCATTGTACAAGGCAGTATTGTAGACTTAGGAGAACATTGGTTTCCACCCTCAAGGAGCATCTTTTTTTTAAAAAAAAAAATTTTTTTTAATTGATTTTAGAGAGAGAGAAAGCGGGGGAGGGGGAAGAGTGATTTGTTGTTCCACTTATTTATACATTCATCAGTTGATTCTTGTGTGTGCCCAGACTGGGAATTGAACCCACAACCTTAGTGTATAGGGATGATGCTCTAACCAACTGAGAAGAGGTGAAGTTGACCCAAGTGTAATTATGGCTAAATTGCTAGGTTGGTGTATTCTGCACTCTGGACTGTTTGATGATTATGCATTCAAAGCTGCCTAATAAATACCTGTACTTACTCATCATAACTGTGTACAGTGACACATAGGCATATGAGCTGGCACTGAGAACTAACTCAGTAGGTAGTAGTACCCGACAGGGGAGAGAGTGGATTCACCAGCGGCAGCTGAAAAGACCAGAATCTTACATTCTTAGAGTAAATCAAGAGCATGTGGGAAGGAGGATTTGGAAGAAGGGAGGAGATAAGAAATTACTAACATTAACAAATATCAACTATGCTGTAGACATTTCACAGGTTACCTCATTTTCCCTCAAAAAAAGTCCTGTGAGGTAGAGATCAACATCACCATTCTACACATAAAGAAATAGCAGCTCTGAGAAATTACACGCCTCACTCCAGGTCACACAACCAGAAAATGATCAGGCCAAAATTCAAACCCACATCTGTCTGCTCCAAAGTGCACACTCTGATAGGGGTGGCATTATCCCTTTCACACTTTCTATCATTTTCACCAAAGTATTTGAATAACCGCTGTCTACCATGTGAATGGTCTTCCTCAAAACAATCTCTGCTTCCAGTTGAGTGAGGAAAGGGAGAGAGGAAACACAAGAAGACAAACGTGAAGAACAGATCCCAGACTGCCTTCTGCCAACCCACGAAGCTGAGACCAGCCTGATGTCCTGCCAGGACACCCGGATCCGGCACGTCAGCCAGTATCTATCCTGACAGGTCACTGAAAGAGCCATTCAGAATGTGACATATTTTTAAAATACCATAACCCATACTGTCCTTAATGGGTCCTTGAAATTTGAGGACACTGACTGTTAGGTTTTTGAGAAGAATAATGTCAAACTTGTATGCAGCTCTAAGGTTAGAAGAAAACAGTATGAATGGCACTCATTACTGGGAGAGAATTTATACTGAGGAAAAATAAATAAATTCTTTCAGTCAAACACCATATATATATATATTTATTACTTATTAACTAAGTATATTTATTTACTAAATATATTATTTACTTACTAAATATATAATTAAATATGCATTTATAGATGATATAGATTATTTATAATATATATAATAATTTTAGCAATATATATCTCTAAAGCACAAGTTTTTATGTAAAATTTTAAATACAGGTACATATTATAGTTGGCTTGTGCTTGGTCTAAACTTATAACATGGAAGACTTAGGTTTTTATTTGTTGGATAGATACTTAAAACATATAATAACTATTCTTCTAGCTACCCTAATCCATTTTCCATACCTAACTCCTCAGAGATAAGTACCTTTAACAGTTTAGTATGTCTCTAGATTTTTTTCTATCCAAAGAAGAATATGAAATATATTTGAAATATATATTTGTTTTATAGAAATTTAGTCATATGTACTACTCTGTAGCTTGTTTTTTGTACATGATGTACCAAGGATATCTTTTCTTGTCAATACATAGAAGTCCATTTTGTAATTTTCCATAAAGGCATAGTATTCTGTGTATAGATGTAACCTAAGTTCAAGACTCATTGATGTGTATTTAGTGTTCCAATGTTGTTGGGTTTTTTTGTTTTTTTTTTTTTTTCATTTTTCTGAAGCTGGAAACAGGGAAAGACTGTCAGACAGACTCCCGCATGCGCCCGACCGGGATCCACCCGGCACGCCCACCAGGGGCGACGCTCTGCCCACCAGGGGGCGATGCTCTGTCCATCCTGGGCGTCGCCATGTTGCGACCAGAGCCACTCTAGCGCCTGAGGCAGAGGCCACAGAGCCATCCCCAGCGCCCGGGCCATCTTTGCTCCAATGGAGCCTCGGCTGCGGGAGGGGAGGAGAGAGACAGAGAGGAAAGCGCGGCGGAGGGGTGGAGAAGCAAATGGGCGCTTCTCCTGTGTGCCCTGGCCGGAATCGAACCCGGGTCCTCCGCACGCTAGGCTGACGCTCTACCGCTGAGCCAACCGGCCAGGGCTCAATGTTTTGATATTATAAACAATGGTACCCAAAACTTTCCTGTGCACTTCTGCATACTTATGTGAACATTTTGATAAGAAAAATTTACCCTTTAAAATAACTTAATTTCCTTTTCACAAATTAGTATCAGGTATTGATCTGTGCCCACTCTATAGAAATTCATGCATATATTTATTATTAATGTATATAATTTACTGGCATATCATTATACCATTATGATAATTAGTGTTATTCTTATAGTTCTTGATTAGATACAACCACCAAATATAAGATTGCATTCATAGTTTTATAGCAATTTGCTTCCAGTCACAGTTCATGGGCACCCATCACTGTGAAAAGCAGGCACTATTCTAGCAGGTTTCAAAAAGCACGGTCAGAATTCAGAGTAGTAAGTCAGTGAGTACTGGAATAATCAGAAAAGGTTTCTAGAAAGAGTTGGAACTTCAGCTGTGCCTTGAAATACAAGAATTAGGATAGCCTAAAAGAGAGGTGGCCACGTAAGTGACCTGGGAAGCCAGGACCTTCTGCAGCACAGGGATGAGTCATGACTTTGAGAGGAGTCATGAGCAAGGGGTAGGAGAGCCAAAGTAAAGCTTTGGAAAACATCAGAGGGTCTAGATTTGGTATTGAAATGGGAAACCAGAGCCAGTTAACAGTCTGGGAGAGTATTAAAGCTGACAGCTATATGAAGAAAAGCTCAAAAAAGGAGAGAAAATGAGATGTTAGTCCAGTGTAGATCCAGAGCTGACAGCAGGATGGTAACCCCACAAATAAGAAGGGAAAGTTATTGAGACATTCCCTGGGAAGAACCGACATGATTCACAGTAAAGACTGTGGTTTACTGAGAGCTTACTTCGTGCTGTGCTAAATCCTCTAGTTACTAGTTACATCATCTCATGTAATCCTCCTCATGGAGACCCTTTGTGTCTGTATGATAACTAACCTCATGGATGAGATATGCCGAAGCTCTGAGAGGTTAAGTGACTTGGCCAAGGTCACAAAGATCACAAACTACAGAGTCGGGATCCCAACTCAAATCCAAAGCCAGGAACCAGAGCTGAAGCGCAGATTTGTATCACAAACACTACGAAGATTCCGCTTCGTACTAGCTTATAGCTTCAAAAAGAAGATGGTCTTTCTTTATCTGCTGTGTTTCCCTCCTTCCATGGAAAACTGTAAGAAAGCAATTTTCTAAAAATGAAAAAATGACTGAGTTCAAATCACCCCTGGGATAGTTCCACCCAGGCTTATGAAGTCCTTGAGAAGTAAAATAACCAAAATTCTAAGACCAGTTTTGTCAACTCACTGAGTTACCTCTCACGATGTCACCTAACTTCTTGGAACCTCATTATGTCATCCACAAGATGGAGTGAATGATATGCCTCCCAGCTCCTAAATACCACGGTGCTCTTATTTTGTGTACTGTTGTTGCCAAACGATGCTGAGTAGAGGACTGAGTTAACAATCTACATTTTACTTGGCCCCCAGGAGTAGATATAATCTTTTATAATTCTCTTTTGCATTTATTCATTTAATCCTTTATAGCATAAATATTTCTTGAGTACCTACTATGAGTCAGACACTTCTCTAAGTGCTGTAGATATAGTGGAACAGAACATTGATCTCATTTTTCAATAGAATAATGATAGTTAACTTTTCCAGTGTGTCCTCTGTTCTTGTGTGACTTAAGTATTCAATCATTTTCAGCTCTATACCAACCCTATGAAGTATTTGTCCAGAAGGATGAGTCACAACGAGAGGAAGAAACTCGCCAGAAGCAGGTCTTTCTCAGGCATTTCGCATTGCTGCATTTTGCTTCTCAGAGTCGCCTTGGCCACCACCCTGACCGAAGTGTTAAAGTAACTCCAGCCTGAGTCAGTGTCCCCTGCCAGCCCAGCACTCAGCTCTAAAAACAATCCTCCAGCAAGACTCACCCACTCGAGAAAGAAATGCCGACATGGACATGTTTACAAAATGTCTTTGACTGCAGACACTGACCACTCTGACAGGCGTATTTTAGCAGGACACAAGGTAGCTGGCTTTCCAAAGGACATGCTCTTGCATCTCATAACCCAAGGAGAAGAGCAGCATCTTTTTTTCTTTTATTGGCCCATAACCTTTTAGTTATGCGAGTTTGGCACAAAATGACAGCTGTTAACACAGCAGGCCACCTCTTGGCATTCCAGTGATGGCTATATTAGTGCCACCACAGGCCCAGGCCTGTCATAGCCTTTCGTGATTCAAAGTGCCACAAATTTCCCCTTATAAAGACCACAAGATGGTATCCAGGCTGTGCCTTTCAATTTATGTTGTTCTGCCATGCAGCAGCAAGATCATGAATTTTAAATGCCTACTGTGATTTGGTCCTATAGCTGCCTGGTGGGCCCAAAGCCATTACTGAGGGAATGGTGCACAGGAAGTATAACAGTGTTTTTACAGTAAAATCTACTTACAGTAAATTCTGAGGACTGAGAATAAATTCTGTTGGGGATCCTCATTAAATACTAATCCCCCCCCCCACATCCTTCCTCACTCTCTTGAACATGATATAAGCCTTATCTTATAGGACTCAGCATACACCAGAATGAGCATGAGTGTCTTACAGCCTTCGGTAGATGCTCCTAATAAAGGGGAGAGATACTGAAGATCAGATAGAGGAGAAAGATAGAAGAAGAAAGAGCTGGAGGCCACTTGATTCTTCTATCTCTAATTCAAGGTTTCCTCCTTTCTCCACTGATGTTACCACAGTTCTCTGAAACATCCAGGCTTGAAGCAATAAAAACAAATCTTTGCCTTGTCCTCACTTAGCCGCTCACATTCAGTCACTAGGTCTGTGGATACTTCCTTTTACAATATCTCTTACCTGCAACCTTCATTTCCATTCCCACTGCTGTCACTTTAATAGTGGTCATTATAACCTAACAACTAAATTATTGCAATCATCAGTTTATCGTAAAGTAGGTAAGAATTCAAATCTGGATGCAAACAAATCTGGGTTCAGATCTGGACCAGCCACTTGTTAGCTGTGTGACCTTGAACAAATGACTTCACATTTCCAATCTCCATCTGAAAAATAGATATAACAATATGTAACTACCTCTAGGGGTGTTAAAATAATCAAGATAATGCATGCAAAGTGCTTAAGTTATTTTAAAACTATTTTGCATAATCAATTTCTTCCCTCTTTACTTTGTTCAGTACACCTATTTCAAGTTCCTCTTACTAAATGCTGCAACAAAGGCATTTTCTGTTCTAAAACCAGGTCCCTAGTGTCTAATACAAATACTAAACACTTTGGCCCCTCCTTCAAGGCCTTTTACTATCAAACCCTATGTTACCTCCCCATCCTACCTCCATTTTATTACTGTTCATCCGTCATATCATTCTTTTTCCCTTCATCCTTACCCCAGCTTCATCATCCACATGGGCACAAATTTTAAGGTCTACTTCAGATCTAGTATCCTTCACAACTGTCTTCTTGATACTTCAATCCAAACTAGTCTCCTTCTTCACCAAATCCTGTAAATGACACCTATTTCCCATGTCATTTATGTTTCAAAGTCCATATTACCAAGCTTGAACTCCTCCTTTCATGTTTTTACATCTTATTTTTATAATTAAATGAGGACATCCTTTGTTTCCACCCCAAGGGAGTACCTTTTAGGTAAAATTGTCTTGAAACAAAGCCTTTTCATTCTTTAGTAAGTGACTTATTTGTTTTTTTTGTTTTGTTTTGTTTGTTTGTTTTTTAAATATTTTATTTATTGATTTTTTAGAGAGAGAGGAGTGAGAGAGAGAGAGAGAAGGGGGAGGAGCAGGAAGCATCAACTCCCATATGTACCTTGACCAGGCAAGCCCAAGGTTTCGAACCGGCGACCTCAGTGTTCCAGGTCGACGCTTTATCCCACTGCGCCACCACAGGTCAGGCCATAAGTGACTTATTTGGATGCAGCCCAATATACACATCTCACATGAGCACCTAGACTGATAAATTCTGTAAGAAAACGCCTTTCAAACAATATGAGCCTGGACCCAGAGAAAAACAGAAGATTCTAGTGTCCTTGATGCTGGGTTGGTAGCAGCTGAGGTAGAGCCAGCGATGAATCTCTGGGTCAGAGGCCCTTCCATGGGGCAGAGGAGGGTTCTTCTTGTAGATGCCCATGACAGGTTCCTGGAAATAGGAAAAGAGTTCCTTGGGCTATGGCCATATGTCAGCGGGTGGAAATAGAATCTTTATCTCATGATGCAGAGACCAAGGAGCCATAGCCCACCTTACATGTTGAGGGAAAAAAAAGAATAAACTTCATCCTAGATGACATCCAAGGACCTCTCACAGTTTTCCTGTTTCTGATAATGGGACTCATACCACAAAGCATTTGTTTGAATGGAGCCTTTTTGTACACAATGAATCATAATGAAAAAGAAATAAATAAGGTACCAGTGTGTGAATGGATTCTATTTTATAAGGAGATGAATTGTCCTTACCCTCCATGTTTTTTTTTCCATCCTTACTAAGCAAGCCATCTGTTTTTCCCGGCCAAATTAAACAACAGAGACTTTGTCTTGACGCATTTGACAAATAGAAAGTCTAGTTCCTTATTTCCAGAAGCCATTGATGGTTGGACCCTGAGCACCAGAGGGTGAGCCAAATCACAACCAGGAGTGTGCAGAGCAGTACCAGGAACCAAAAGAAAGTGTGGTGAGTTCTCAGAAACTGTGTCACAGTGACAGCAAAGGAACAAAATGGGAAGTCACTGGGAGATAAAGATACAAAAGTCAAAAAACAAATATAACCAGGAGAAAAAAGCAAGCTAAAAAGTGTTGGGAGTATCATCATCTTTCATCATTATCATCATGGTTCCCCTTGGAACGCTTTAGGCTTAAATGTGTTTTAGAATACAGAAATTTTGGATTTTAAATACATTAATTAAATTAATTTTAATAAATTATTATTTATTTCTGCAACAAATCACACTAAGTGGGATTCAGCAGACCCAGTGAATAGCCTCTTATTAAAGTTCAGGTCAGGCTTTGCCACCAAATGAGTTTTGACATAAATTTACAAACAAAACAATTTATATTTTGTAGAATTTGGGACATTTCAGAATTACAAATGAGACTGTGGGCTAAGAGTCACTGATGTATGAAGTATGATGTCATGAAGTGTGTGAGGACCTCCACATACCTGGTAGATTGAGTATTGGAGAATAGGCATCATCTCTACTGCAAAATCGGGAAACTGAGGCCCCCAAGAGGTTAACGACATTCTCATAGTCATCACACAACTCACAATTTTAAACCACAGCTATAAGAAGTTATAGAATTTTAATACAGGATTCCCTCCCTCCCTTTTTTTTACTATACGGAGAGTCACATGGCAAAGCCATTCATGTGCAGCAAACCTAGATTTATAAGAAAATTTTTATTTGATATAGATTTAATTTAACTATATTCTGGAATCTGTGTTCATCCCAGATAGCTTCCTTATCGGCCCTGGAGTTCTCACATGTCTCTCGCTATTGGGAAATTCTCCTTAATAACTTTGAATTGTATCAGAGTAAATGAGACCTTTTATTCTGATGTTGTTCATTCGCACCAGTGACTCCATTTCCTTCTAATGACCAATTATAAGAATACATCTAAAGTTATTTAAAAAGTCATTGGATTCCACAATATCATAGCAATTAACCTGGTGTCATGAGGTATACAAAAGAGAATGTTGTTTAAATGGTGGAAGAAGAAAAGGAGATCAGGTGGACCTCGCCATAGTTTTTAGATCATATCTTTGCATCACTATTATGGAAATGCAATCAGACAATTGCATGTCTACTCCAGTGTGCAGGGGACAGAGTTCCAGACAAATGTCGCCCACCTAGCCCATTGACACTTTGCTCTTCCATCGGATACTCGCTTCCTCCTGCCGCCACCCCTTCAGGCAGGGCCCAGCACGGAATGAGGAGTTCTGTGGTGTCAGAAGGGGTGGCCTTTGCTCCCACTTTCATAACCACTCTAAAGGTATCTCACCAGGGGTGGGATTTAGCTGGTTCACATTGGTTCAGCAGAACCAATACCTAATTTTCTTGTTGTGTTTGGTGAACTGGTTGTTAAAATGTCACTTGTAATCAGGGTTCTCTCTAAGGTAGGTACCTGAGCAGCTGCCCAATGTGGAAATCACAAATTTACATTCCTTACTCTTTTTTTTTTCAAATGTTTTTTTTTTTTTTTTTGTATTTTTCTGAAGCTGGAAACGGGGAGAGACAGTCAGACAGATTCCCGCATGCGCCCGACCGGGATCCACCCGGCACGCCCACCAGGGGCGATGCTCTGCCCCTCCGGGGCGTTGCTCTGCCGCCACCAGAGCCACTCCAGCGCCTGGGGCAGAGGCCAAGGAGCCATCCCCAGCGCCCGGGCCATCTTTGCTCCAATGGAGCCTTGGCTGCGGGAGGGGAAGAGAGACACAGAGAGGAAGGGGGGTGGAGGTGGAGAAGCAAATGGGCGCTTCTCCTATGTGCCCTGGCCGGGAATCAAACCCGGGTCCCCTGCACGCCAGGCAGATGCTCTACCGCTGAGCCAACTGGCCAGGGCCGCCTTACTCTTTTTTTTTAACGTTCATCTGTGCAACAGCGTATTCTAAGTGCCCGTAGCAATGTTCAATCCGTCCACAGATAAAGAAATGGGATCTTACTCCTACAGTGAAAAGATGGTAAGGATAAATCACACAGCTGACAATGCTCAGATAAAAGCGAAGAAAATTGTAAGTGAGGATGCCAATCAAGAAGCAATATGGAAATATCTTAAATAACAGTTGTATTGTTTTTTGTCAGGTATTATTTAATATTTTAAAACTCTTTCTTGTAACATAATCTAGTTTTGTGTACCTCTTCTATTGTTCTTATTTAAGTATTAAATGCATGAAAAAGTAAAATACCTTTCAATATATCGTCTTTTTACACTTAAAGTGGTCATTAGGGCAGAGAACCAGTTGTTAAATTCAATCCCACCACTGTGTCACTCCCTCAGTCATTTTTTCGTGATTACCAACTCAGCTGAGACCACGTGGGGAGGAGGAGGAAAGCAGATAGGCGTGGAGAGGGGCAGAAACCACTGATCTTTCCTACCTTCTCCCCTGTGCCTACTTTCTTAAGCTCATGGGCTCATCATTGACCTCACTTCTACAACCAGGCACGAATCAGAACAATTTTAAAAGCCAAGAATTTATTATCCAGAAGCTTTTCCAAGTTTCATGGTGCCCCAATTCCCTCTCTTAAGTGGACAGTCTTTTGGAAAAGAAATATTTATTATTTGAGACTAGTTTTCCCCAAGTATTGGTTTTCCAGAATACACATTGTCACACCTATTTCCCTTTAGACTTGAATGCTCTGAGAAGTTGGTTTCTCACACTTGAACCTACAAAAATGTAGTTTGAAAAGAATGGAGTATAGCTAGGCTGAGGGGGAAAAGGAGCAGTCCTTTTGCTAATGTATGTGAAGATTTTTATTTGACTACTATTAATACTAATGAGGATAATCTGCCAAAATCCCTGGGCACTGAAATGAAAATATATGCTTTGGTACAGAGATTTCCTGTTACCCTGTTGACAATTCATTGTATGATGTGATCAACTTATACTATAATAATGGCACTTATACATCACACTTTGAAGATGCTTTTTATTGACTTAATGTGAATATTATTGCCATCATTTATTATAGAGGAGTATCTTGTAGTAATTGAAATACAATATAGTGTCATTAATCATCCTGAATACAAAATGTTAACTTTAAACTGGTCACACTGTATTAAATGCTCCTCTAACCATAAAGCAATTTGATTTGCAAGTCTGTAAAAAGCTGGATGTTTAGGATTTAGTATTACAAGCACTTGGAACACATTTCTCTATTAGATTTCTCAACAGTTTACTTTAACTGAAATAAGATTTATTGTTTTGTGTGGATAGGTTTTCCCTGCCAATGTGTACTTCACTGTATAAAAATGAATGTTTCAAGTCATTTTCATACAACATGAGAACAGGACTGTTTTATCATCTATCTAGATTGACCCTAAGAATGAGTTAATTACCTTATCCATATAATCAATATTTTATACACTGTGACCTTAACTAAAGGAAATGGTACTGTCAGACCAAAAACAAAGAAAAAAACTAAAAAAACTTAGAAACTAAAAATGTGACGAAGGGATGATTACAGATCTCTGCTCACACATCATTCTGGTATACACTGCTCCAAAATCCCCATTAGTTAGTAAAGAGTGACTGAAGTTGTATCGGTTAAATGACTGGGGTTGGGGGGGAGGAGGGATCATGTTCACTCAGCTACAGTATGTCTAATTACAAAAATTTTTTGTAACTTGCCAATCACAGGTGTAGAAAGAAAAATGTCTTTTTTTCTCTTTGGGTTCAGTGATCTACAAAAGGAAAACTATTGTTTGGTTTGGGTTATAATCTTATAGCTAAGAAATATTTCAGTCCTGAAATATTTCTTAAATATTTCAGATATATTTCAGTCCACCTTTAGATAGTCTTTTATATCAGAAAATATTTCCTAAGTATATGACAATTTATAGACATTATTAAATAGTTCAACTTGAAGGAACTGCTTTCTTCATTCCATTTATTTGTAAAAACTCACTGGGTGGTATTTTCATATTTTAAAATTTTGTACTGTAATTGCATTTTTGTTGAAAGTCTTTTTGTGGATTATAGAAGTAATACATGTTCATTATAATCTGCAAAATACAAAGAAAAAAATTAAAGCACCCACAATACCGCCAAACAATAATTTCAAAGGTCCATGTAACCATTTTGACCAGTGCAGAGATGTTTAAAACATTCATTGAGAATTGTTTTTGGTTTTTTTTCCTTTTATTTGGAATAAAGGAGTAACCCGTTTAGGACCCTCTGTGATAGATAACAGAGTGATTCTTTGTCATTTCAAATTTAACTTTTGTCAGAACTATAGTACTTTCCTTTATAGAGACGTTTATTTTTTACCACTTTGCAAAGAGATTAAAATGAAAATGTATGAAGAGTCCCCGAAGGTAATCTGCTTTGAAAAGCTGTTTACTTGCCTTAGGCATGATTTGGGAGGGTAAAGGTCAAGGATGAGTCACAGGAAAGCCCCATGGGCTGTCCATTCAGACCTGCTCAATACTCTTTCATCTTTCTCTGTTTTTGTTGACACCAGCTGTGTCTACCTTAATCCTCTCTAAGAGTTTACATCTTTTTTCTTAATAATATATAAGCAAAGCATAGAAAAGGGGCATGTGCTGACTAGAAAGCAATGGTTCAAGAGAACATGATGGGAAGAAAAAGCAAAGAAAAAGAAATGTAACGGGCAGCAAATTCCTTTTTATAGCATGTCAGAGAAACCAGCAGCGTATTTGAAAAGATCTGATTTGACTCAGAGCATCAGTGAAAGCTATGATTCTTAAACATATCTAATACCTAAAACCAAAGAAGGTTAATATGCTAAATTCTTGTAAGAATCTCAAAGTGCTTCTCACAAATTCTCTTTTCTGTTAAGTGTAATAGATGGCAAGTATGTTTCATGATTTTGAAAGCTTTAATAATCATAAATTTGAAATACAATTAGCCTAGTAGATTATATTTGATGCTGCATTTTGGATGTATATTTCCAATAAATAGCACTACTTAAGTAAGATGTTCTGCCTTAATCCCCCCCTTTCCTAAAGCATAAAAGTAGAAGTGAAATAACATTTCAATGAATTTCTGAACCCTTTAGTAGACTGTGAAGAGCAGGAAGTAGGTGGTAGAAGAAAAACCAGTGCATATGGTCGAATCTCTTGATCGATAGAAATATGCGGATGCAAGGACAGGATAAGAGGGGAGGGTTTGAAAGAGCCAAAGGAAAGCAAGAACAAAATAACAGAAGTCCTGAAAATACAATCATGGCCAACTACCTAAAGAATCCAGCTAAGAATATGTTAAATTGCTTGACATCTAGATCTGTACATTCATTGATAGACAATGCTTCATTGGGGCCCCACCTGCAAAAGGGAGCAGATTTATAGAAAAAGCAGTGCTGATGCTGTGATCTACAAGAAAAAACAGAGGGCAACAAAAGCATCAAAGGCAGAGAACACCCTAGGTGATATCTAGGGAACTTACAGCATATTATTATTTCATTTCTCTTTTAAAAGAAAAAAAAATCTTTCATATGAACCACCAAGGTGGGGGTGTGGGGGGGGGGAGAAAGAAGGGTCATCTCTCCGGAGAGACTGGAGCCCAGCCTAGACATGATGGGTAAGGCTGCGATGCTGCCGAGTGCTCTGCAGTAACCGTGGCAACAGCCATTCCCAGAACAGCTGTCAAGCAGTGACTTAAACGGATGACCCAGCGCTGGGTTTGTTTTCATTTGCTTGCTTGTTTTTTAACCCTGATATATGGCTTTAAACACCAAGGGACTCTCTTTTTTTTGGAAAAAAAATAAGCTGGCAAACATTTTAGGTTCAGAATATACCTTTTCTTAAATACCTAAGGGAAACAATTTCACTTTCAGGAGTGCCAGAGGAATGGTTAATATATTACCCTTAAAAGTCCAAACCCCAAAATTTAGTACATGCCTGTGCAAGCACTATCATTCTAATTAATGCTGTCTGCTGGTTTTAAGAAATAATGTTGCAAGGGCCATGTCTGCCTTCCTGTCCCCAACTTCGCAGAAGCAGTCTACCTGGACCTGAGCCTCAGTTATTAGGTATCTAATTCAAAACAACCATGGATCTGCGCCATCCCTCAGTCTGTACATCTACAAAATGAGGGGACTCACAGGCTCTACCTCCTGGCAAGGTTATGAGAATGAAATGAGTCAGTGTAGGTGAAACAGCACAGTTCATGGCTCACGATGAATTTCAGGTAAAAGTTCACTAGCTATTATTGCCACGTTTTAGCTAATGCAAAATGCTATCTATCCATTGTATGATACACCATTATTTTATGTGCCACTAAGAAAGAAAAATTAATGTTAATAAACTATAACACAATGTTTTTTACTTATTTTTCATTTGATACTTTCACAAAAGTTATTTTAAACTTATTAGATATGTATTTTATCATGTATCACTCTTGTGCATACATTAAAAGAGAAATATAAGTTAAATATTAATGCATTCTTTTTTTTTTTTTTAGCATTAGAGCCTGATTCTATTGAATTTCTTTTTGAATTATCAAAGTTCTATACCAGACCACTAGGGAAAACTGCTGATCACATAAAACAGGGCTTACTAAACTTGCTGAGCAAGAGAAAGCACCACCTTGATTATGTCTTAGCAGTACTTTCACAGGGGGAGCCAAAGAAGGGTAGGTGTAGGGCACAGAAAAGCCTGCAAGTAGTCTAGTAGTCTTAGGGTAGTTTGGGGGCAGAGAAGATAGCAAGGTCTAAGCAGCGATAGGTCAGAATCTGTAATGCGATGAGTTACTGGAAGTCAGTGGTCTTATCTCAGAATGAATGGGGCTGAGTAAGCTGGTGTTAAATCACTTTATCTTAGTTGCTGTGCACAATTTGTATAGTTAGTCTGCTTTGCCAATCCTGCTACAGTTTTGCAATCTGTGGTTTCTGTTTTATATCTGAATCACTGTCATCAGTGTCTACATTCCTCTTTCAACATCACTCTGTGTCATTAAGCACATTGGTGATCGCAGTGTCTCTTACTGCCGCCGGGATTTCCTTTGCAGTAGTCAGCCCCGTTCTAAAAGTTTTGATGCCATGTGTAGTATTGACAGCTACATCACAACGGCTGCCCAGCTGACAGTAATTTTGATATGATTTCAGAACTGACAAAATGTGAAAAAAAAGTACACCTTAGAATCAATAAAATACAGTAATAATTTGATAATAAAATCCAATTCTCGCTTTGGAGAGTAGAGCCAGCTATATATACTCCCATTAGAGAACTAGCCAATTGTAAGAGATATGTGAAAGATGTATAATAAAATTACAGCTGTAGACAGGCCCTTTCACCCCCTCTATGAGCTCAAAGATGAGTTTTTATTGTTTGTTTTGTTCTGATCCTTACAATTTTAGGATTCATTTTGTTTCTCCAACTTAACAATTCACTACATTTTCAAGTATCTCTCTACCGAGAGGTGTCCTGGTCATGGAAGACAGGCTCTAAATCACGTAGACAGGAAACATCCCATGTGCTTTGCCTGTGGAATTGCCGTGTCACAGTATGAAACTGGAAAAGATAGACACTCAAAGGTATATTTTTAATTGGATTGTAAAAGTTGGATGCATTTGAACTTTGTCCTATTGTAACTTTTCAATGACAAAAAGTAAAAACGAGCACAGTGGCAGCTCCCAAGAAGGTAAGTCCACGAGCCAATGATCCATCAGGACCCTGACCTATGTATGGACTCGCTGTTACTTCCAAGAAATAGTGAGTTTGTGTCTGTGTGTGTCCACTCATATGCTGGGTCAGGACGCAGAGTGAGAGAACGGAAATCTACATAGCATTTATACTAATAATATATATATTAGCATACTGATATACTATAATATTAGTATAATAGAGGACCAGCCTCTGAAAGATTAGCCAGTGTCAGGCATGCAGATAATGGCTTAGTTAACTTATGACTGGTGTGAGTCAAGGAAGAAATTTCATGTATTATCAGGGTACATGAAGCGCTTTCAAGTTCCCACACAGTGAGCACATGTTGGTATTCCATCCCCTCCCACTCCTGAGAGGAATTCAAATGCAAATAATACTAAGTTAGGAAATAAGTGTAAAGAAACCCAACAATGTTCTGATTTCCTCCTGACTATTTTGATACTCTTTTTGATATCTAAAAAAAAAAAATCTGTTCTTTTTTTTCTTTTTTAACAAAAGAAATAACTTCCTGAGCATATGCTTTGTCTGCCTGCTGGATGGGATCTTTGTTTCTGGATCTGGAAATGCTCTTAGCTTCTGACTGCAGAATGGAGACATTTGAATAAAATTGTGAATGTGTGTATGCATGTGTTCATTAATAAGCAAGAATTCCCCCTCCAAAAAAAAAACCAAACCCGTTCTAACCTGGTGTTAAATCGATTGTTTCTCCAAGTACGAGTCAGATTTTTTTTTTATGCAGATTATTTACCCTGTTGGGCTTCTTTATCTGAAATTATCCTGGGGAACCTTTGTATTTGAAGCACAAAATGATAGGAAAAGTCAAGTTAAAAAGGGGGGGAAAACCTAAAAGCTGAAGGCGGGTGTTGGAAGCAGTAAAATCGTCCCTTGAACTCCTGAGGAGTTGATCAAAGAGACAGCCATAAATTGCAAGAAAGGCAGAGCTCCACTCTGCTCTGAAAGCCAGCCAAAAACAAGGGAAGTGTTTCATTATTTATTTCATTAATTCCGTGATAGCAATCTCTACTGACAAGATTTGCAAATCTAATTATTTATTAATGAAACGTGTCTAGTGGATTGTACCTAAGGTCTTCCTTAGGTCCCAGCTTCTGCATGGCTTTTGCTAGCTGCCCTTCGCTAGCTGCCAGCTCGCTCTCTTGCCACATATGACATTGGGATTTCCAAGGTCCTCACCACAGTCTTTCTCTCTGAGCTCTCACACATATTCAAAGATGACTGCCAAACACAGCCCTGCTCTAAAAACCAGCAATGATAGCCACTTTCCAGGATGAGGATAGCAAACATGGTTACTTCTATTCATAGAAAACATTCCCTGAGAATTGCGACATGGTGTGTGTGGATCTAAGTCATGGTGCTGATAAGAATGAATCTTTCAAGCTTGTATTTGCATTGTTGCTACTCACCCTAATGCAGAGAAGGCTTAACCTGACTCTTGACTAAGACATTGATTTTTTTCCTGGAAATTTCACCATGGTTTTAGATATTTCCAAAATTTCATCCTGTTTCCTCGGCAACTGTCTAAGCCTTATTCCCTATGAACCAACTTGGCATGATTCATCAGTAAACAGAGAAGCAGCAGCCACCCAACTCACAGGCTTCCTAAAGATTTCCTGGAAAGCGATCCCTGCCCTGAGCTATTTCACAAGCAGTGTTGTTGATATTTCACAGAGTGCACCTAAAAAAATAATAAAAGTCCCATAATCGTGTGTATGGGGAACAACAGCGTTTATGGAGATAATGAAATGCAGAAATGAAAACCCCTTAGCAAAGCCCCTTTAGATGTGCCTAAGCTCTGTTCATTAATCTGTGATAATTAGACTTATTTGCAGAGGTTAACAGCAGTGGCACATGGTAATTAAGCACTCTCTTTCTACCAGAGGGATCGAAAATGCTTCTCATGTGACACATGTCCAGTCTTCAGGACATTTTATGTTTGCTTTAGAGCTCAGGTTTCCTACAGGAAAAAGAAATTGTATTCCATACAGCCATGACCATCAAATTTCAGTTGTAAGCCCTGGAGCAAGAGTGATTTAGGATTAGAATCACTGACTGACTGTATCAACTCAGGAAAGTTGTCAAATTCTTTTGCCTCCGTTTCCCCATCCATAAAATGAAATGAAAATATCTTCTTCAAATTGTCGTTGTGATGATTTGATAATGACAATGATGATAACAACATTCCTTGACTGCTTACAGATATCATGAACTGTTCTAAGCCCCTTACATAAGCCCATCAAATCTCTCTCTCTCTCTCTCTCTCTTTTTTTTTTTTTTTGTATTTTTCTGAAGCTGGAAATAGGGAGAGACAGTCAGAAAGACTCCTGCATACACCCGACCGGGATCCACCTGGCACGCCCATCAGGGGGCAACGCTCTGCCCACCAGGGGGTGATGCTCTGCCCCTCCGGGGCGTCGCTCTGCCGCTACCACAGCCACTCTAGTGCCTGGGGCAGAGGCCAAGGAGCCATCCCCAGCGCCCGGGCCATCTTTGCTCCAGTGGAGCCTTGGCTGCAGGAGGGGAAGAGAGAGACAGAGAGGAAGGAGAGGGGGAGGGGTGGAGAAGCAGATGGGCGCTTCTCCTGTGTGCCCTGGACGGGAATCGAACCCGGGACTTCTGCACACCAGGCCGACGCTCTACCACTGAGCCAACCGGCCAGGGCCCAAATCTTATTTTACAGATGAGGGAATTGGAGCACAAGAGATTGAATATCTTGACCAAGACCATGCTTTGGGAGCAAAAAATTTAATTCACTTTGAGGCATCCAAGTCCCTTGTGAGCAAACATGCGCCAACTGGTCATAGACTTGCTGTTTTGAAAAACACATTTTTTGTCCCTTCTCTAGAATAAGAATAATATTTGTGCACTGAAAGAACTTTATCCTTGGCAACAGTCATCATGTGAGCTTAGGTTAGGTACAGAGGCACAGTTATATCTATGAAGGAATCCATTAATAAAAAATGAATGGAAAGCAGAAAAGAAATAGTCCACTTTTCCCCAGTTTTAGTAATTGCATTAAATGAGGAAACATATACAAAGCTCTCAGTATGGGGCTTTGTGCATAGTAAGTGCTCAATAAAAGTAGCCACTATTATTATAGAAGGGAATGTGCCGTGGAGATACACACAGGGAGAACCATACTTTTCACTTCACAAATGCACATGAATATGGACATACTCAGGATGGCAGTAATCCCTAAATTCATACACAGTGGGATTTTGGTCCATATAAGTCAAAAAAGTAGCTAGGTCATTTATGGTATTAAAAAGGAGAAAGGAATTAAACTGGACCCCTATCTTATGCCACGTACAACAAACAACTCAAAATGAATTAAAGACTTGAATGTAGGACCTGAAACCATAAAATTTCTAGAAGAAAAAATGTGGTAAGGTTCATGAAGTTGGTCTTGATAGTAAGTTTTGGATTTGAAAACAAAAGCAAAAATAAACATCAAACTAAAAATACTACTGCACAGCAAAGTAAACCATCGGCAAAAGGAAAGGCAACAAATGGAATGAGAGAAAATATTTGCAAAACACATACCCAATAGATAAGCGGTTAATGTCCAAAGTACACAAGAAACTCATCACTAGTCAGTAGCAAAAATACCTCCCATAAGTAACCAAATTGAAAAGTGAGTGAAGGGCTTGAATAGACATTTTTCCAAAGATATACAAATGACCAAGAAGCACTTGAATCACTAATCGTAGGGAAAATGCACACCGAAACCCTAATGAGCTATCATCTCATACCTGTTATGATGTCTGTTACCAAAAGTACAAGAGATAACAAGTGCTAGCAAGGATGTAGAGCAAAGGGAACACTTGTACATTTTCAGGGGGAATGTAAACTAGTACAGCCAGTATAGAAAACAGTATGGAGGTTCCTCAAAAATTAACACTAGAAATACCACATGATCCAGCAATCCCATTTATTGCTACATATCCAAAGGAAACAAAATCACTATCTCAAAAAATTATATGTACTTCCATGCTAATTGCACTATTATTCACAATAGCCTAGCTGTGGAAACAACCCAAGTTTCAGGAAACATATAAATGAATAAAAAAAAGTATGGCATGCATACAGAGAAAATTATTTGGCCTTAAAAAAGGGGGGGGGATCTTGTTATTTGCGTCATGGATAAAACCGGAGGGCATTATGCTAAGTGAAATAAGCCAGACAGAGAAAAACAAATACAGCATAGTATTGCTTATATGAAATTGGGAAGGAAAAAAAAGGGAACTCATAGAAACAGAGCAAGCATAATGGTGGTTGCCAGAGACCCATATGCCAGAGAGGCTGGTGAAGGGAACAACTTTCAGTTATAAGATGAATAAGGTCTGAAGATCTATTGCAGAACGTGGTGACTGTAGCTAATAATACTGCATTGTGAAACTGAAATTTGCTAAGAGAATAGAATTTAAGCATTCTTGCACAAAAGGGTAAGTATTTCAGGCTTTGCGTGTGTTAGTTAGCTCCGTGGGAATACTCTCCCCACATATGCATGTATCAAATCACATCATACACGTTAAATATATTACGATTTTATTTGTCATTTAGACCTCAATAAAGCTGGAGAGAGAAAAAGAAAGGAGGGAGGAGGCAGGGAGGGAACAGGAACAAGGGTAGGGTAGAGAGAGAGAGAGAGACAGGAAACACCTTAAAAAGTAACCCAACTTTTCAGTCCTTGATTCCTGGAAAGTGGACTTTAAAAAGTCTCAGAAGGAAAGGGGAATTTGCCTGTATTTTGAGGTGTTGTCAATCCATTGGGACTCTAGCTGCTTTGCGCCACGGCAGGCTCTTTTCTGATTTTCCAGGAGAGCATCGCCTTTGCGCCCTTCGCTCTTGACTCACGCTGCAGTGGAAGCCACGCTCCGGCTTCTCCGGGGCAGCCCAGAATGAAGCTCTCGGCCGGAACGTGAGAGACAGCCTCAAGCCGCAGCTTGGCTGATCTTCCACACGCAGCTGGTACATTCGTTAGCCAGTACATTCGTTAGCCTGACGCCTCTCTCTGCACGAGGGTGCAAGCGGGCAGCATGGCACTTGTTGGTGCAAATCTTCGTCTTTATCTTTTATTTATTTATGTATTGGCTTCTGAAAGACAAGCATTGACACTCTCCCCAAAGAGAGGAAACCCCTTTGCGGCACTAAGGAAAGAATTAAGGGAGCAGCCCTCGGAATGGTCTGGGAAGCCCCACCGGTCCTCATTCACATGCAGAATCACTCCCGCGTCTTCCTGCAGCTGTTGGGAACAGAGGCTGTCTCCAGCCGACCCTGGGTTTGCCCAGACCGCACCTTTGTCATCTGACCTGAATTCCCCCTGCCAGAGCCACCTTCTTTGATCACACTGTTATAGAAACAGGCCAACACTGCAACCAACACAGCCCTGACCGCGGCAACTTTGGGGGGAGGGGCAGGAGGGTGCGATTTTCTAAACTGGCACCACATGGCATATTTTCGTGGGCTTTTTTATTCTTACACAGAAAGGAGACCCAAGATTTAAGTACATACGTGTTCAGTAGCAGGCTTTCTGATGCCACCGTTCTGTGGAATTGCATAAACGCAGTGGAATGAAGCTTTCTAAAAGACGTTTGTGAATCTCTTCAGAATGTCAACTTTCCAGCACAGGCAGGGGGCCTTCCTGATTTTCTTTCATTAATTGGACCAGACAGAATGTGAGCCCTGGCTTCTCCCTGCTCTCTAACCTGTCTTCTCATGCAATAGCCCCTTTGCTGCAGTTTCCTTTTCTCCCCGTTTGTGACTGGGGGGCTGATGATGCAGAGTAGGAGATCTGCACACCCCGAGCCTCACAGATAAGGTTCCATGTAGGATTATGAAACGTGTGTGTCTTGGGTTTCAATTAAGAGAATCTAAACTGAAGGAGAAAGCTTGAAAGAGGTAGAAAAAGATTCCTCTTGTTAAAGTAAATTAATTAGTTGGATTTATATGAGGAGACAGAAGGGAGGAAGCCAGGCTGTGTCCCATATTAATAACTCACTTGGGAGAAGCCAGATTGGATTGAAAGCAAAAGACCGAGTGGGGGGTGGGCGGTGGGGGACACACACCCTAGAAGAGAAGTAGTCTCAGTGTTCCTCTCTGTGCACGCCAGAACCCTTACATACACAAACACACATCCTCATTCCTGACATGAAAATGATGTCATCTTTCTTTTTGACTCACTAACCAGACTACATTAACCCCCTGCAGTGTGAGGACCAGCAGGAGGCTGCTTAAGGGACTTCAGGCCTGTGAATAAATGATGACCCAGTGGTTAGGAGCAGCAGAGTAGATATATTCAGGATGCATTAAAGCAATTAGCTGGAAGAGGAGCGAGCACAATTTCCAATCCCCAAGAAGGACCAGGCCATGCTTAGAACAGGCGGAGAAGCTCTACAGAGAAGGGCTGGTAAAAGCCACTTAGCAAAATGGCTGCACATGAAAGGAGTGTGGAGTTCACCCCCTTGGCCTTATTTGATACTGGCACTATTTAGGAGGGATTTCAGGGTCACGGAGCTATGAAACTAATTACTTTTGCAAATCATGTACTCGAACCATTCTAAATCATGCTTTGCAAATTGGTATCCTACTGGCTGAATCTAGCCCATGAATGCTTTTGCTTGGTCAGACTTTTCACTTTGTGCCAATATTAAAAGATCAAAAGAGGTCACAAAAAAATTGGTACATGTGGAAATGCCGTGCCAGCATTCCTCTATGGCACCAATCTTCTGAAGCTGAGTCCCAGCTTCCCTCTTATATCAGCCAGGTGTTCTCCAGTTTGCCATAGTCCTCACCACTCCTTATTACCTTACTCTCAACCCACTTTGTTCATATATTTGACTCATTTACATCCACCTGGGCCCTTGTAGGCAATTCTCTACTTTATACAGTTTCTGAGTTAGGTTCAACCAGAAATAAAAAGTGAAACCCTAGCACTCCTACGTTTGGTTTGCATGTGGATACTTCTCAGTTCTGCTCCTGAAAGGCTTACCTCTAGCCGTGCCTGGGGTCCGGTATAAACATGCCCACAGCTCTTTGTGAGGCTGCCGCCTTAACAGGTACAGAAATATACACTCAGCTAGTTCAACCTGGTTAGGAATGGTGGCCATGAAGAGGCAATTAGAACGAAAGAGCATCTGAACATGATTTTAAATTCAGTGACAACTGCAGGTTTGGGCAGTGTTGGTGCCCACCAGAATACAGTAAAAAAATGTCACGAGCTAAATAAAATGCCAGCCAAAGCAGCCTCAGGGATCCAGAACTGCTCGCATATTTGTGACACTGACTTCACAACGCAGCTTGATATGAGAAGTAGCCCCTCACTTGCGAGAATACCCCACCAATCACAGTTCTGATTTCTCTGAATAGGCCCTAGCCCCTTTCCAAGATGTCCCTGCTTACATAAGTCAATAAAGCTTTGTCTAAATTTTTATTGTTCAGATGAGCTTCCAGTTGGAAATGTCATTTAAAGATATGAGAAGGAGTGCTGATGACTTCAGGAAAGCAAATGCCATCTTCTGCGAGACTTCCTCCTCCATCCGTCCCTCCTCCAAACCATCGGATGCTTTTCTCACTTCTTGCTTTTCATCGCTCTTCTTCTCTTCCCAATCCTGCGGTTCAAATGGGAACGAAGTGCTAAGTGGCTGCTGCCTCCCTCCTCTTAGTTGGGCCACATTAGAAGGCGCTCTTACAGGGCGCCTTCCAGACTGCTGTTGGCACAAGAGCAACTGCTTAGCTTAAAACTAGAGGACAAGGTGTGTTTATAAAAGTGGTAGAGAAAGCTTGGTGACTCTACTGCCCCCAAACAGGCTGTAACAGACTGTAAGAGACTGCAGCAGAAAGTGTCTGGTACAGGGTCTGAGAACAAATAATTCACATTTTCCTCACATGCTAAACTAACCTTGGCTTATTTCATGCTTTCCCGCCCCCATCACCTGGACTTTGCTTCTCTCCAGGCCGGAGTTGGCGGCAGTCATTCAGGTGTGCATTTTAATCCCTCTAGGAAACTTCTTCCGCTCTATTTGGATTACAGAAAGTGAGAGCAGTTGGATAAGCTTGTGCGCACTGCCCTGCCGGAAGAGGGGTCATATGGAAGCTTACGGTGACTGGTCCTTGGGGTACCAGCCACACCCGTGGAAAATGACTACCAAATGTCCTGCCACTGATACTGATAGCCAGAGGCTAAAGCAACTTGGCACTTCCAAAATATCCCTCTTTCACAACACTCATTTTTCTTTAAAGATTCTTTTTTTCCAACTTTCTTACTCATCAACCACCAACACCAACAACCTCCTTCACCCCACCAAAAAAAAAAAAAAAAAAAAAAATCATCTCGAGCCCAGCTCTTGGAAGGCAGGCAGAAGTGAGACTTCTTATTTGCATGAAAGTCACCTCCTCTATCCCCAGGACCATTACAGACCACAGTGTTGTTTTCTCGCTCATGTACCAGGCACGAAGCCAGACAAGGCAGTGAGGTCTGCGAAAGCTCAATTTTCACCGACGTTGTACTCGCGGACCTTTCTCCCTGATAAGCTTGGCAGGAAGAGTGGGAGCCGGTCAGGAAGCGCAGGTGCGCATGTGCTGGACTAAAAAGAGGATGTGAGCACGCCTGTGTACAAAGTGGGTTTTCTTGGTCATAACTTTAATACTCTATATGTTAAAGGCAATGTCACTGTAAGAGCATGGTATACTCCAAGGCAAAAGGAAATCTGGTTTTTGTCAGAAGAAACTGGTCAGCTATCATGGTAAAGTAATTTGTATAAGAATTCTTTTGACACTGTCCAGTAGAACTTTTTGCAATGATGGAAATACTCTGTATCTGCATTGTCCAATATATAGCTGCTAGCCACATGTGGCCATGGAACACTTGAATTATAGCTAAGGTTGACTGAGAAATTGCATTTTTTATTTGATTTTTAATTAATTATTTTAAATAGCCACATATCGCTAGTAGCTACTGTATTGGACATTGCAGGGCTAGATGTCAAGACATATCTTGGGCTCTGTTTCGTTCTTTTTTTAAAAAACCAGTCTCAAGTATCACTAACTCCAAATACTTCCTCCAGAAATGCTTTTAGTATTACCAACGAGGGAGAAAGGAACCACCCCTGGCCTCTTCTAAGTGCCAGGCCTGAGAAAGGTGCTTTCACACATGAACCTCATTTACGTGTGGTTGAAATTTCCCATCTGTGCTGTAAGTGACATTACCCTGATTTCATAGCCGAGAAATCTGAAGGTGATGAATTTCAGTAAATGGCCTAAATTCACCAGATAAATAAATAGCTGAACTGGGTAAATAACAGTACTGGAATCTGAGTCTTTGGATTCTGTCCAATAGCCTTTCCATTTTAAATAAGTGGCGTTGTTCCCCATGCTATCCCCATTTCACAGAGAGGGAAAATAAGTCATTAATGGTGGAGAGAGCTCCAGGAGTGGGTGACAACCGTAGAGGTTGGCGGTCTTTAGTTACAAGTGTCTTCAGATCCAAGTGCACGTTGCAAGTATTCAACGGAGAACCCACAGATGAACCTGCACTTCTCGGGGCTGACGCGCGGCGGGCAGGTCCGGCACAGCCGGTTCAAAGTCACTCTCACTTAAGCTACGGAAAGACTTTTGAGACCCGCAGGGAGGAGCAGGTATCTCTTAGGCAAAAACAGTGTCCAGAGCAAGAAATTGCAGGTATCTCCTACATGAAATGAACTAAGGGTCAGGGAGAAAGCACCCTCCATCCGCTATACCTCAGCGCCTGGACCCTGGGAGAACACGGAAGAATGAGGAAGGTCTGGGCAAGGTGAAAGAAGTATTTATTTTCTCCCCGGGCTACGGCTGGAACCCCCGGCTTCAGGATTAACCAGGGCAGCGATGAGGAGCCAGCTTCTCTCCGCTGGTAGCCATCCACCCACGGCGTTTCCTAGAAGGTGATGTTGATTGTAATTAGAGCCTGGTCACTGGGAGGGGGAGTTTGTCTCAATTCCCAGTCCGGCACATGCAGCTGGTGGCTGGGAAGCTGCTGGCTGGCGCTCTCTCCAGAGAGAGTCTCAGCTGCTCCTGCCATCCGGAATCATCACTTGGTTCAGTTTCCCAGAGCAGGGATGGAGGGGGGGACGCGGCACTTGGCCCTACAAGGAGGCAGTGACCGGCAAGCAGGCGGCTTCTCACAGCGTGGGCCCGCCCCCACCCAGGCGGCAGACTGCAGTTAGTCCCGGTCCCTTGCTGGCTGTTCACTTTCTACACCAATGGGCTCTGAGGTGACAAGTTCAATTCCCAGTTCTGTCAAACCTGCATTTTCTTCCCTGACCTACTTTCCCCACTCCGCAGTGTTGGAACAATGCCTCGCTCTGTTCCCTGTTTAGACCCATCCTTTGCCTGAGCGGGTGCAGAAGCCTAGGCCTTTGCCAGGCTTTTTGCCTTGAATCTCTGACAAGTGTTGACAGGAAAAGAAATTTAAAAAGGAGAAGAAGAACGAAAAACAATCCTCTCATAAAACCAAGTTCAGCTCTCCCACAGATGCCCAGATCCTGACGGAAGTAAGCACTCCTGTTGGTGAGGACAGGAACCAAAAGGCCCTGCTTCTCCATTCACACCTTTCCCCTTTGTCCCAGCCCAGTCCCCCCCAGGCTCCCAGGCACAGTGAGAAGTACAGCATCAGAGGGGCTGTGGCTGCCGTGACCTTTCATCCTCGCCCAGAGCACCCTCAGCAAGCGGTCTGGAAGGGACACACACACACACACACACACACAGACACACACACACACACACAGACACACACACACACACAGACACACACACACGTCTCTCAGGCGACCAGCCAGAAGGTGCTTTAAGGAGCGCGGTGTGACCAAGGAGCCAGAGCACCAGCACGTGTGAAGATCCTTTGTGATCTGAGGGCACATGCAAGACCAGCACATAAAGGCAGGAGACTCTGACACAGGAAGAGGGCAGTGGTAGCGAACAGCAATGAAATCTTAGCCAGCCTTTGGTGACTGACTGCTGCATGCACCATCGCTTTGTGTGCTTTCACGTGGACTCAGTGTCTAGCTGTTCTGAGACCCCGGGAGACGGGTACTGTGAGCACCTCATTTTATAGGTGAGGTGCAGGGCAATGCAGGGCAAGTTGGTGACGGGGCTAGGGTGTGCACCCACCGGGCCTGCTCAGAGCCTACACAATTACCCGAGCCCCCAGCTGGGGCGCTGTGCCTCTGCTAACACCACCATCCCAAGCTCACTCTCCCCCATATTAGGCATGAGCTAGAAGCTGTTTCAGCAACTGCCAGTGTTAGTTAAGATTACGAACATCACGGACCCTAACAAAATCATTATAGCCTCTAGCCCCAAGCCAGTTTCAGTCAAATCGCAAAAACAACTAACTATACGTAAATCATGATAGTTTCTGTAAGTGTTAACCGCAGGTTGGAAGGAACCTCCCATCCCCAAGGGCACCAAGGAACCACCATGAGAACATCTGCCAGACCGATGGACAAATCTAACCGGATGCCAGCAACCTGTGCCAACCATCCCCTATACCTCTCTCCTCCCTTTTTTCAGAGAGCTTGTTGTCCTTAAGACACAACCTCCTGCAGCTCAAACAAGCCTCAAATTCTTCTTAAGCAATTTTGATCCCCCACGACTTCTTTCCAGCTGTACCTAACACCCCCCTTCTCCATCTTGCACTCTGAGAACAACTGGTCCACCATGTCCTCTCCAGCACTCCACCAGCCCTCACCTCCCACACCACCAAACCCCAGCCCTGGCTCCGCTCCTCCATGTGAACCTGAACAACAGTCTCCTCCAGACCACCCGCCGTGCTTCAGCTCTGCCCTGGGTTTCCTCCGCTAAGAGGATGGGGAAGCCTGCCACAAATACCACCTCGTGAGCAGCTGCTGGCTGGGTAGACAGGACCAAGCCTGAGCTAACACCCTAAGGTCCCTCCACATCTAGGGGTGCACACCTCATCAGTCCTATACATCTCTTGTACCAGTCCCCAGATATAAGAAGACATCTGCTGGGAGGAGTTTCCTAGGATAACAGGAGAGACCTTCCGCAAAAAGAATGTTCTTGGTTACATCCTCGTTCCTGCTTGGTCTGCTGCTACGTGAGGACACAGAGCTCAGAGTGAGGACACAGAGCTCAGAGCTGTAGCACTTACCTTGCAACAACAAGGGGATTCAGCTCTGACATACTAAAGATCAAATGTGGAGAGAAAAATCCCAGGAACCTGATGACGTCGTTCAGCTGCTGCACCAACTCTACACCTGCCAACTTGCAGATTTGTTGTTTGATTTAATTCTTTTAACTTATATTATTAATTTACCACTAGTTAGGTTATCTGTTACTTGCAGCCAAAAGCACCTGACTAATAGAGGGGCCCAAAAGCAGCCCTCCAGAACGGGTGCTGAATGACTTCTTGTCCTCAATGTCAATCACTGCCTGCCCCACCGTGACAGCCATTTCTGCCCCCTTCCCCCACAGACACCTGGCCCCCGTCCTGCCTCATTTCTTGGCCTTTGCCATCATCACTACTCTGTCTGCAGGCAGGCTACCACCCCAGATCTTCCCAGGGCTGCTTTCTTCTCTGCACCCAGCTCACAATCTCATTGACAGAGAGAAGTCCCCCGACCTCTTAACCTTGAGTAGCCACCCAGTGACGCTGTTCTGTACACTGTGTATTTCCTTCATAGATGGCCTCACTCTATATGAGTATTTGAATTGTTTGTTTAAAATCTCTCTGCACTTGACAGTGTGCCTGTCTTACTCACCTGCATGGCCTGGCTCACAGGAAGTGTCCAGACACAGGTGTGCAGTCCTCTGCTGTGTTCGCTAAGGTGTCTCAGCAGATCCTTCTCCTGCTCCTCCTCCTTCTTCTTCTTTCTCCTTTTTTTCCTCCTTCTTTCTTCTCTTCCTTGTCCTCCTTTAAATATGACTGACACACCTTATACCTCCATTGATGGTACACATAAGCTCTTTTCCAAATTAATCTTCTCAAATTATTAGACTCACTGCCTGTGTTCAACAGCTGAAATGTCAGTTTGACCATTTCTAGCGAGACTCAATTTTTGGGGTGTCACTAAATTGGGATGCTTTGATAGAATGACAATGTGAGGATGTTTTTTAAGCTACTTGTATTCATTTCACTATATCATTATGGTGGTTTTCAGTCTTTCTGATATTTTAATTACGCTCATTCCCAGAGGCTCCTTAAAAGAAAATGACACAATTTTTTAAAAATCAAATAAATAATACACAGGAGGCCTCCTAAGACTTGATAGAGGCCTGTATGGTCAGCTGAACAGGGTGACTGTGATCAAAGGGGCTGAGAAACAGAGATTTTGGAGAGTCATCGCCTTCCCCTCCAGTATTCCTAGCCACTCAAGAAAAATCTTCAAAGACGGGGAAGAGAGAGTCCTTGCCAACCCTGTATCCCAACCTCTCCTCTCAGCTGAGATGGAATCCCCTGAACCTGACTGTCCTTCGTGAGCAGTGTATTCTGTAGAAGGATAAAGATGCTTCATCCTTCTTCCAAAGGAGACAACGTGGAGTCCTTCTGGCTGCTTTGGGAAAAGGTAGAAGAGGTTCTATCATAGTTCACGCAGCTATAACAGAATACCATAGCCTGGGTAGCTTAAACAACAAGCGTTTATTTCTCACAGTTCTGGGAGAGTCCAAGGACTTTTCCAAAGGGCTGGGAAGTCTGAGATGAAACTGCTGGCAGATTCAATATCTGTTGAGAGCCCTCTTCCTGATTTTCAGATAACTGTCTTCTCTTTATGTCCTCACATGCCCGTCCTTGGTGTGCACATGTCAAGGGAGAAAGAGAGATCTCATTTCTGATCCTCATTTTAAAAGAGCATTAGTCCCATCAGTCCCATTATGAGAGCCTTACCCTCATGACCTAATCTAACCCTAATTACTTCCCAAAGGCCCCACCTTCAAAAACCACCACACTGGGGGTTAGGATGTCAGCATATGAATTGGGGACGGGGTGGATAGGAGGACACAACATTCAGCCCACAGCAGGCTCTCCAGCCACTTTGTAACCATGACAAGAATCAATGTAAGACTGGGGCATTAGACATCTGTTTCTAGGTAAATCTGAGACCTTTCAGGCTGTGATGGGCACTTGCTGGTGTAACCTGCTCGGAACCAAGTCCTCCTTCTTCTGCTACACTTTGCCTTCTTCCCGTGCTGTAAACAGTCAGTATAGAACTAGCAGTGAAGGCTCCTCTCCTTTTATAGCCAGGAGGATGGCGTGAGGACCCAGCTGACTCAAGCAGATTCTCAGGAATTTTAATCATAAACAGAATAAGGACATAAATCTAAGCCACCTCAAAACCTTGGTATTTTCCTAAAGAACGCGTCCATTACTTCCTGCTCCCTAAATTCTCAGGTTCTAGTACTCTCTGATAGTTGGTCTTCAGCTCTGGCTTCTACTAATTGACTACTACACATCCTTCAATCAATTGCTTATTTCTTTTGTGAGTTACCAGGGTAATATCTGTAACTTACAATAAAAGACCCAAAATTATAGACTTTTAAAACAAGGAAGCAAAAAACAACAACAAAAAAACCCCAACAAAACAAGGAAGCCCAGACCTCTACACCTGCTCTCACCACTGAGGTTTCAGAATATGTTTATGTTATACATTCCCCTATCATTCTCAGTAATCAGTGTGAAAAGGGCTTAAATAATAGCTAAAAAAAAAAAAATACAAAAAACAAAAGACCCTGGTTCACTTTCTCTCTGGTCTGCCATGTGACTTTTATGTAGAAAACAAAAATACAGTTGCAGAGGCTAAGGAAAAAAGAGTCTTAAAAAAAAAAAGTCTTATCTTTCTTAAAAGCCATGAATGAAATAAAGGAAACTGTGTTCATAGCACCTGACTCACATGATTGCTGGGGGTTAGCCACCAATATGTAGATAGAAAGAAAATAATTGGCATAAGCTCCTTGAAATTTCTGCCTACAGTCTCCCCAAGGAGGCCTTGGGGAGATTCAGATAGCACTTGAACAGCCAGGGCTTAGTAATGAGAACTGACATTCTGGTGTGTAGTACAAAAGACACTTCCCTCCTGAAACCATGAAAAGTACTTTAATCAGCCAAAAGTTGCTACTGTAAAAAGGGGGGGGGATAAAATAAGCCCATCATTTATCATTTCTCCACCACTGCTATGCCCAACTCCAACTAACTGGACGAGGCCCTGTGGCACCCTCTATGCCTACCTCATTACTGCCATTTGCTTATTGCTATGCCAGAAAACCCAGCTGATTAACAGGGAACCCTGAGCTGAAGGTTGCCTGGGTTTCAAGTTGCTCCTGCACACAATTCACACTCCATGTGCTCAGAGCTCCCTTCTTTCCTCAAATCACTGAGTCTGGAAAGTGGGAAATTGGCTATGAATCCTCTCTGGCTCTGCACTGACAGATCAAACCTCAGGGTGCCTGTGGAATATTTGATGAGTTGTAAACTCAAAACAACCATCACAAAGAAAGATAAAAGGTTAAAACCACAAGCAAGGCACCCCAGAGTGAACTGCCTGAGAGACTGAGAAAGGTAAGCTGAGAAAATACTCAGATCTCTCTGGTAGAAACTGAAGATGAAACAAGGCATGCTTCACGCCCCAGGCAGAAAATTAAAAATTGAGCAGATTCCATTCAGAGAGGTAAGGTCTCCTCCATTCCCTACCCTGAGCCCCCCCTTCCCCTCACCCCCATTATCCTCTCTGAAGTCGGTCTTACCTCCTGGCATGCCATGTTTTTCTTTGTCCCCTAGCTTCTAGCTGAAGCAAATACCTTGTCTCTAACAAGGGTGGTTACCAGTATCATCAATAGACCACATTTTCAATGAAATAATCATAGGAAACCTTAGAGATGCTTCAGACCCCGAGGGCTTTGGGACTCTTGACCTTTCAGTATATATGCAGTCCCCTCTGTGCAAATGGTCAAGCACATCTTTTAACACATTTTCAGAATCTAAAAGTTGGAATAGGTCTAAGCTCATACCACCTTCCTGAGAGCATCCTAAGTCTATTTACTGGTCTGTGGAGTATAAAGACCTGGTCCCCTATCCAGTCCACTGTAGACATTCCCTCTGCAATATCCTTTAGAATCAAGTGGCTTTCTCACAGACCTTCCCAGTGTTTGGGGTTCCACATCATCACATAAGAGTTAAGAGGAGGCAGTGCCACCTTGGGGAAGGCAAATCTCTGCCACCCACATAGCCTTGGAACCCTGTTAGGGGATGAACTATGGGCCAGAAAAGAAGAGCTTCTCAGAAAGGGCAACAAGGTGATATGTAAAGGTATTAAAATATGAACACCTAAAGGCTAGCAGGAAAAAAGCCATCAAATGGTACCCTACGATTCTTTTCCTCATAAAATCTAGCTAATAAAGGAGTACAGTGGGCCATTGTGCCAAGATGGTATAGACAATACAGGGAATTTATAATAAAAGGCCAAGGAAATGGGCAAGAAAAAAGGAGCTAAGCATACAAGGACACTACAGAGAGAACCATTAAACAAGCATTATGTCCCTGGCTTATCTCCTTTGCACACTGAGCTCCCAGAGGCTTCCAACAGAATTATATAGAGAGCGTTCGGCTTGTCACAAATCTAACACAGTAGGGAAAGGAGGAGGAGAGGCTTGAAACATGGAATCAGTCAGGTTCTCGTTGTTAATCAGGACGCTAATTTTTATAGTTACTGTAGAAGATACAGTCATCAAACTTTATGATGATGGCCTAAACTACTCTGGGCAATACCAAGATGAAGAATGAGGAGCTGGGGATGAGTTGGTATAGGTCTTCCTTTGGTGGAAGAGGCTCCATTAATGGAGTTTTTACCTACCTGACATTAGAGTATGACTGTTAAAGTAAGCTCCACAAAGGGAACAGGCAATTTGCATAAGTGTGGTCCCCGTCCAGGACAAGATAATAGGGAATGGTGAGAACCATGGACCTCTCCTAGGCTTTACCTAACAAAAAACATTTTCAGACACTTCACCGCCTACACTATTATGTTTGTGGCTGACTTTGACTCCAGGCCTCTAATACGCAACCCCTCTTCTGAACGATGAAGATCTTCCGCAGGTCATCTCAAGCAATGACCTGCTTTTACCATTGTTCTCACTCACGATTGGATTGTTCGTCTCATAGTTAGGTTTATGCTTTATTCCATGCCAAAAAATTGCTTCCTACATATCTTTCTCTGTGTCTTTGCTGCCACTCTTCCTGTAACCATTTCTAACTCAGAAAATCAGTCAAATGTTACTGCTAAAAAGGGAGGGAAGAAATTGGCCAAGTGGAAAAAGAAAAATGTTGAATAATATGGGTAGAAATTGAGGGGCAGGGTAAAGACTCTCAAGATTGTTCAGACGGAATGTCCCATTTCTTTACGTAGAATCAGACTTTATCATCTAAAGAGAGCTTCCTCCTTCTTGAAGAAAAGGAAAGCCTGAATTTCTATTGAATACCTGGACGGTGCCGGGCGAATGGCAGGTAGCTCACCCAGAGGGAATGAGGGCGGAGATGGGACTGTAATGTGTATTTTTCCTTTTAGGCCATGTAGACACTGATTCGCAGGCTACTTAATTATAGCTGCTCAACTGATTTTCATTATTCAATAAGTCACTATGAATATAAAAGCAGGAATGCAGAAATCAAAAGAACAAATCATGCATAAAGTGGTGGTAACCAATAGTAATTCACACTAAGACTAAGAAAACATAAGCTTAAATTGTGAAGACATGGGTGAGAAAGTTATTTCTCTTCCCAAAGCTCCTAAGCAAGACTTTGTTGACTGATGCCATACACTGTTCGGTCCTCTGAGGCTGGAAGCAAAGGGCTATTCAGCTAGAGATGGAAGGGGGAAGAAAGGCAACAAATTCAAAATTGGAAATGGAGCCATTTCCAATAGGACCACTCAAACCTCACATTGGAAAGTAAATGGATAATTTCCTTTAGTGGAAAGATCTTATGGATCAGAGATGTCCAACCTTTTATATCTCATGGTGCACATAAACTAATTATTAAATTCAACGGCACACCAAAAAATATATTTTTTGTTGATCTGACAAAAAAAATAGGTATAATTTTGATTCATTTACACCAGATGGCTATTATTGTGTTGGCTATTGTCATTTTTTTTTATTTGACAGTCTAAGGGAAAAGAAGTTAGGTATTGCATGTTTATTGTGGCTCACCAGTTGAAAATCGCTGCTCTCAGTGATTTCCCATTCACTTATAGACAAAGAAACTGAGGCAAGCAGGGATTACATGATGAGAACAAGTTTATGTACCAATTATTACTTCAGAGTTTGAGGATTCTGAGTTATATCATAGCTTCTATTTCAAACTTTATCTCCAATTTGTTAAAACACCCCTTCACTTCCTAAAACTCTATATTTATTCATTTCACAAATATGTATTGGGCAACTAATGTGTACTAAGCCCTATTCTAGGTGCTGGAAATAAAGTGAAGAAGTGTCAGTGGAGAATAGGTAGATAAGCAAGGAGCTTCTGTTTCAAAGGGAAGATGTTTGGAAGCATTAACTGTGTAAGAATATAAAATTTATTAATCTCCTGTTGTTGAAGTTAATTTTTCCATATAACTTAAAATTATCTTACCCCTCACATAAGAGTTTTTACATAAAAAGAACTCACGTTTTCTAAGAAACCAGATCCAAAGACTTATGGGTTCAAATATGTATCAATATAATTGTTATCACAATATTAAAAATAATGTTAAAGCAGGTCATGGTCATTGCTCACATGTACCTCATGACCCCTGGACACCAGCCTACACTAGAATCTAGAAATGTCTGGAACCCATTACTGATGGACACTGGAAGACTATTAGAGACAGAAAAATAAAAAAAGAGAGGAAAAGAACAGATGAGAAAGAATGAAGAAATAGCCAGGAGAGAGAAAGAGAATACTAATAAAAAGAGAAAGAGAAGACAGAGCTATAGGATGAAATGGAGAGTGCTCGTGTGTCTAAGCAATAGGACCAGTAGAATGCTGAGACTAGGTTGAGACAATAGAGGGATGTAGAATGCAGAATTTAAGGAGGTCTCGCTCAAAGTCATTCTTACCTAATCCCAGTGCTGGCTTACTCTTAGTAACCACATCAGGGCTACTGGTACCCAACCCTGACCTATCATATGTAACCTACCGTCTAAGGTTACTCTTACCAGATATAACGGCATAAGAACATCTGGGACTCTGGTTCTTTCTACCTCTTGCGCTGTCTCCTTCCTGAAGCTGCTATTTTATTTCAGGCCACACTGAGCTCTCCCCCTTCTCTGTCCAAGGTTGCTGTGCTGTTGAGCATTTAAGGGTTTGCTAATTATGTCATGGATGGAACTTTTGTGTCTCCAACTGGCATATGAGCAACTTGAGGGCGGGCACCATGTCTAATAGTCCACAAGGCCAAGGAAAGTATGGGTGCACAGTAGGTTCTAATTAAATGACTACATGAATAATTGACTCTTTGGTTAGCTGTGCTACTGCTGTTCAGCTATAGAGCTAGAAACAGAGATAATGACCTTTGGTTCATTATTCACAGGTCACCCTGTGCCTGACCCCTGTAATACAACAGTTGTCCTGATCCTGTTTTCTGTAAACAACCACATTGTCCCACACAACAGGTGCTGGAGAAGAGCTGAGGATGAGATTAAGGAGGTATCAGAGACCCCAGTGGACAATAGAAAAAGATAAATAAAATATATAGCAATAGTCTCTGTGGAAAGGAGAATGAGAAGAGATTAGTGAAAACTAAGAAATCATTATCTTTAGTTCAATAAGAGAATGCCCAGATTGCCATATACTCCCACTTATGGAGTGGGTGGGGAGGATCCGTGCTGAAATTCAAAAAGAATCAAATATCCGTAGAAAAGTTTCAATTTCTAACCCAGTTAGAATGCTGTTAGTTGAAATTTTAGTTACAACACTACTTAGAAATTATAGTCATTGTGTCTCTTTATGTTTATCAATAACAACTAAGCACAAAGAAGAGTTTAACCACCGCATGTGATGCCTGTCTGGGGCATGTGATGCCTGCCCTGGTCCTGTAAGCATGCACAATCTGACCTGTGCAGTAGTAAATGATGTAGGTGTTTAGGACACCCACCTTCAAACACCATTTACTTAATCTCAACATTCAACGTGCTTAGGTTTTGATCTGATCTTGGCACCACTCCTAGAACCCCTGGATCTGCAACCCTTTATAGTCCACACTCATCAGGCTCCTGCTTGAACAAGGTGCTGATCCTCAATTGCCCTTCTGGCTTGCCAAGCTCTGCATTGCCTCCCATGGGCAACACAGCTCTGGCCGCAGGGGATGTGCCACGTGGCTGGTACCCTGACTGAGCCAGCCCCGATAGCCCTGTGAGTGCAGTGGCTCAGCCACTGGGAAGACCTTTACAAACCAGCGAACAGAAATGGCAGCACTTACCAAAGTCTCTGTTGGACTGGAAGGAGGTCTTAATGTGGTGGTAGATGACGCTTGGAAAAACCATGTCCCTGCTGTCATTTCAGCTGACTTACCTGAGGCCTGAGGGGGCTGTGAGGGAATACAAGCTCTCTGTGTACTGCTGGGGTTCAAACATATGAACACCTCTGATAGAGTGGGAGGGAGGAGGGAAGGGGAGCCCCCCTGAGGCAGTTTGCAGGGAGGGAAAACAGGGCACCTGAGAAAGGCCACACCATGAGGAAAAGAACAGAGAGGGTGAACCAGACTCAGCAACCGGCCTTAAAAATCCAAGGGAAGTCATGGTTCTGACTCAGGCTGGTGTCAGAGATTTGAATGCTCCCATCTCAGATGTCCCATATGTATGTGCCGGAGAGAGAAAGGATAAAAAGTATGAAATGAAAGGCTGTCTTATTAAACCTTATAATGCCTGGGACCCAAGCAATCCTGCTGTGGAATCCCCTTTACCTGAATATAATGCGGATATAATGAGGAAGATGCTACTCTTTTTTGCCAAAGTCTGCCAAGATGTCAAGGCCTAGGTGACCGAGAAGGAGTGGTGGGCGCCCAGGGAGAGGCCAGTCCTGGCCATCAAGGCCGGGAAAGAGTAGTGGCTCGGCTCAGAACACCAGAGGCCAGAGGACTGGGTTGACCTGTGGGTCCATGTAAGATACCCCTTGGGGACTCTTAGGAATATACATTGGTGGAAGGGTACAGAGGATAGAGGGAAACTGCAAACTTTTATGAAGTTGGTGGAAATGTGAGCACCAGACATAATATGACCTTATTTTTGTTCATTTGTTGGTAAAACTTGGGGATCTATTGTTTATATTCTATCCCCTTTTTAAGGGTGTTGGGAGATATCTGGTCTACCAAAACCAGTTTTGCTACCCTGTCTCTGTCCTAGCAATCAGAGGTCAGTAACTTGGGGGCCATCAAGCACCTGGGCCTCCATTGTTTCAGAGAAGGGGGCTTTCCCCATGCAGAGGAATAGGGGCCAGTTTGTGACCACCATGTCCACACTGGCCACTTCACCCCATCATGAAGCCACCTCAGCTATCAAAGCCTTACCTTGCTGTAGCAGAGATGACAGGAAGCCTGTCATCTGAGGCATCTTTACACGTGCACCCAATGAGCCTAGTCATCAGACATATTCAAATGTTGTCTTTATTGCACTCTACCCACCTCCAACCAAAGAGGGTAAGAAGCAAACCCTACCACCCTTAACCACGGTGATTTTTTCCCTGTTTCTAATCACCCCAGACATGCCTCCAATTTCCTCCCTAGGCCTCCAAGCTTAGTTTGTTTCCTTCTGTGGTCAAGTTGGACAAGTCCTGAAGCTTGGGGTGAAGAGCCATGAGTCAAGAATGAAGCTTTGAGAACACCAAGTCTCTGCTGCTCTACCCACATGTCCCAAACAGCCTAGTGGGATCCAGCTCTGACCCAGGTGCAGTTCTCCATCCATGGCGGCTGCTTTCAGGAAGGTGTCTGTAGGTAGCAAGAAGTTGCCGCTACAGTGGAATAAAGTCATTGATTTTTATTTTTCTTTCTATGCTAGATTGCAAGGGGACCGGAAAGATTTGTCGACCACACAAGAAAGCAGGTACAGAGTCCTGAGTTCGACTTCTGAGTCGTTTCCACCTGTTTCAGATCTGGTTGGCTCAGGGTAGGGGAGGAACAGGGCTCCCAGTGGGGCATCCTGTTGCTACAGGCCTAGAACTATTTTTTAATAGATGAACTTTAGAACGAGTTTGAATATTCTATGCTGGGGAGATCTGTTGCTGAATGCAACGTTGAGGAAAGGAAACATTCGGTTCAAGTGAGTCCAAATGATATTCAACTGATCTAAATATTCAACAAGCCGAATAACTATATTCTCTCTCTCCTGCCTGAAATCAGTATGCTCACATCAAACACAAGTCATCCGCGTCTGAGTGTGGAGAAAGAACTTCTTAAATTTGAACTTGCAGCTGGAAGGTGAGGGAAGAATTGGACAGGGAGCTAGGACAGGGGAGCTCTTTTCCATTAAGTGAGGGACCCAGAACAAGCCCTTAATCCTCTAGAGTTAGCTTCTAAATTCTGTGATTCTGTGGCAAGCTCCAGATCATCTAGGTGTCGTAGCTATTCAATACTCAGGGACAACGTGCATTTTGGGGGAAATTATAAGAACTTACCTGTTGAAATAAATGCTTTCTCTTTTAGATTTTGCCTTAAATTTCTCAGAGTTCAGACATACTACTATCCTCAGGAAGCAAGAACAAGGCTAAACACACTGTTTTCCTTGATTTTAAGGAATTTTTTTTTATAATTTTATTTTTTTAATGGGGTGACATCAATAAATCAGGATACATATATTCAAAGATAACAAGTCCAGGTTATCTTGTCGTTCAATTATGTTGCATACCCACCACCCAAAGTCAGATTGTCCTCTGTCACCTTCTATCTTGTTTTCTTTGTGCCCCTCCCCACCCCCTATCCCTCTCCCATTCCCCCCTCCCCCCCATAACCACCACACTCTTATCAATGTCTCTTAGTTTCACTATTATGTCCCACCTACGTATGGAATAATACAGTTCCTGTTTTTTTCTGATTTACTTATTTCGCTTCGTATCATGTTATCAAGATCCCACCATTTTGCTGTAAATGTTCCGATGTCATCATTTCTTATGGCTGAGTAGTATTCCATAGTGTATATGTGCCACATCTTCTTTATCCAGTCATCTATTGATGGGCTTTTTGGTTGTTTCCATGTCCTGGCCACTGTGAACAATGCTGCAATAAACATGGGGCTGCATGTGTCTTTACGTATCAATGTTTCTGAGTTTTGGGGATATATACCCAGTAGAGGGATTGCTGGGTCATAAGGTAGTTCTATTTGCAGTTTTTTGAGGAACCACCATACTTTCTTCCATAATGGTTGTACTACTTTACATTCCCACCAACAGTGGATGAGGGTTCCTTTTTCTCCACAGCCTCTCCAATATTTGCTATTACCTGACTTGCTAATAACAGCTAATCGAACAGGTGTGAGGTGGTATCACATTGCCGTTTTGATTTGCATTTCTCTAATAGCTAAAGAAGATGAGCATCTTTTCATATATCTGTTGGCCATTTGTATTTCTTCCTGGGAGAAGTGTCTATTCATATCCTCTTCCCATTTTTTTATTGGATTGTCTGTTTGTTTGTTGTTGAGTTTTATGAGTTCTTTGTATATTTTGGATATTAGGCCCTTATCTGAGCTGTTGTTTGAAAATATCATTTCCCATTTAGTTGGCTTTCTGTTTATTTTGTTATCAGTTTCTCTTGCTGAGCAAAAACTTCTTAGTCTGATGTAGTCCATTCATTAATTTTTGCCTTCACTTCTCTTGCCATTGGAGTCAAATTCATAAAATGCTCTTTAAAACTCAGGTCCATGAGTTGAGTACCTATGTCTTCTTCTATGTACTTAATTGTTTCAGGTCTTATGTTTAGATCTTTGATCCATTTTGAGTTAATTTTTGTACAGGGGGAGAGACTGTAGTCCAGTTTCATTCTTTTGCATGTGGCTTTCCAGTTTTCCCAGCACCATTTATTGAAGAGGCTTTCTTTTCTCCATTGTGTGTTGTTGGCCCCTTTATCAAAAATTATTTGACTATATATATATGTGGTTTTATTTCTGGACTTTCTATTCTGTTCCATTGGTCTGAGTGTCTATTTTTCTGCCAATACCATGCTGTTTTGATTGTCGTGGCCCTATAATACAGTTTGAAGTCAGGTATTGTAATGCCCCCAGCTTCATTCTTTTTCTTTAGGATTGCTTTGGCTATTCGGGGTTTTTTATACTTCCATATAAACCTGATGATTTTTTGCTCTATTTCTTTAAAAAATGTCATTGGGGCCCTGGCCGGTTGGCTCAGCGGCAGAGCGTCGGCCTAGCGTGCGGAGGACCCGGGTTCGATTCCCGACCAGGGCACACAGGAGAAGCGCCCATTTGCTTCTCCACCCCTCCGCCGCGCTTTCCTCTCTGTCTCTCTCTTCCCCTCCCGCAGCCAAGGCTCCATTGGAGCAAAGATGGCCCGGGCGCTGGGGATGGCTCTCTGGCCTCTGCCTCAGGCGCTAGAGTGGCTCTGGTCACAACATGGTGATGCCCAGGATGGGCAGAGCATTGCCCCCTGGTGGGCAGAGCGTCGCCCCTGGTGGGCGTGCCGGGTGGATCCCGGTCGGGCGCATGCGGGAGTCTGTCTGACTGTCTCTCCCTCTTTCCAGCTTCAGAAAAATGAAAAAATAAATAAATAAATAAAAAATGTCATTGGAAGTTTGATGGGAATTGCATTAAATTTGTATATTGCTTTGGGTAATATAGCCATCTTGATTATATTTGTTCTTCCTAGCCAAGAACAAGGTATATTCTTCCATCTCATTATATCTTTTTCGATTTCCCTTAACAATGGTTTATAGTTTTCATTATATAAGTCCTTTACATTCTTTGTTATGTTTATTCCTAAGTATTTTATCTTTTCTGTTGCAATCGTGAAGGGGATTATTCTTTTGAGTTCCTTCTCAGTTGTTTCATTGTTGGCATATAGAAAGGCTATTGACTTCTGTATGTTAATTTTGTATCCTGCGACCTTACTGTATTGGCTTATTTTTTCTAGAAGTCTTTTTGTGGATTCTTTGGGGTTTTCGATGTATAGGATCATATCATCTGCAAAAAGTGATACCTTTACTTCTTCTTTTCCGATATGGATGCCTTTTATTTCTTTGTCTTGTCTGATTGCTCTGGCTAGAACCTCTAGTACCACATTAAATAAGAGTGGAGAGAGTGGACAACCCTGTCTTATTTCTGATTTAAGGGGGAAAGCCTTCAGTTTAGTGCCATTTAATATGATGTTAGCTGATGGTTTATCATATATGGCCTTTATCATGTTGAGATATTTTCCTTCTATACCCATTTTGTTGAGAGTCTTAAACATAAAATTGTGTTGTATTTTATCGAAATCCTTTTCTGCGTCTATTGATAAGATCATGTGGTTTTTGTTCTTTGTTTTGTTGATATGGTGTATTACATTAATGGTTTTACGTATGTTGAACCATCCTTGAGATTCTGGGATGAATCCCACTTGATCATGATGTATTATTTTTTTAATATGTTGTTGTATTCGATTTGCTAGTATTTTGTTTAGTATTTTAGCATCTGTATTCATTAGAGATATTGGTCTGTAGTTTTCTTCTTTTGTGCCATCCTTGCCTGGTTTTGGTATGAGGGTTATGTTGGCCTCATAAAATGTGTTTGGAAGTACTGCTTCTTCTTCAATTTTTTGGAAGACTTTGAGTAGAATAGGAACCAAGTCTTCTTTGAATGTTTGATAAAATTCGCTGGTATAGCCGTCAGGGCCTGGACTTTTATTTTTGGGGAGGTTTTATATGGTTTTTTCTATTTCTTCTCTACTGATAGGTCTGTTTAGGCTTTCTGCTTCTTCTTGACTCAGTCTAGGAAGGTTGTATTTTTCTAGGAATTTATCCATTTCTTCTAGGTTGTTGAATTTAGTGGCATAAAGTTTTTCATAGTATTCTACAATAATTCTTTGTATATCTACAGTGTCCGTGGTGATTTCTCCTCTTTCATTTTGGATTTTGTTTATATGAGTTCTTTCTCTTTTTTCCTTGGTAAGTCTTGCCAAGGGTTTGTGAATTTTGTTGATCTTTTCAAAGAACCAGCTCCTTGTTCTATTAATTTTTTCTATAGTTTTTCTGTTCTCTAATTCATTTATTTCTGCTCTGATTTTTATTATCTCCTTTCTTCGGCTGGTTTTGGGTTGTCTTTGTTCTTCTTTTTCTAGTTCCTTAAGGTGAGAAGTTAAGTGGTTCACTTGGGCTCTCTCTTGTTTGTTCATATATGCCTGAAGCGATATGAACTTCCCTCTTATCACTGCTTTTGCTGCATCCCATAGATTCTGATATGTCGTATTGTCATTTTCATTAGTCTGTATATATCTTTTGATCTCTGCACTTATTTCTTCTTTGACCCATTCATTTTTTAAAAGTATGTTGTTTAGTTTCCACATTTTTGTGGGATTTTTTTCCTCTTTTTTGCAGTTGAATTCTAGTTTCAAGGCTTTATGATCAGAAAATATGCTTGGTACAACTTCAATTTTTCTGAATTTGCTGATGTTGTTTTTGTGGTCAACATATGGTCAATTCTTGAGAATGATCCATGTACACTGGAGAAAAATGTATACTCAATCACTTTGGGATGAAATGTCCTGTAGATGTCTATCATATCCAGGTGCTCTAGTGTTTTGTTTAAGGCCACTATGTCTTTGTTGATTCTCTGTTTGGATGACCGATCTAGAGCCGTCAGCGGTGTATTGAGGTCTCCAAGTATGATTGTATTTTTGTCAGTTTTTGTTTTAAGATCAATAAGTAGCTGTCTTATATATTTTGGTGCTCCTTGGTTTGGTGCATATATATTAAGAATTGTTATGTCTTCTTGATTCAGTGTCCCCTTAGCTATTATGAAATGTCCATTTTTGTCTCTGAGTACTTTTCCTGTCTTGTAGTCAGCATTATCCGATATGAGTATTGCTACACCTGCTTTTTTTTGGATGTTATTTGCTTGGAGTATTGTTTTCCAGCCTTTCACTTTGAGTTTGTTTTTATCCTTGTTACTTAGATGAGTTTCCTGTAGACAGCATATAGTTGGATTTTCTTTTTTAATCCATTCTGCTACTCTGTGCCTTTTTATTGGTGAGTTTAATCCGTTTACATTTAGTGTAATTATTGATACTTGTGAGTTCCCTATTGCCATTTTATATCTTGCTTTCTGTTAGTTTTGTGTCTTGTTTGATCCTTCTCTTTCGTTTTTCTATCTTTTGTTTTTATTTGGTTGTATTCCATACATCTTTCCTCTGTTGCTATCTTTTTTATCTCATGTGCTTCTGTGGTGGTTTTTTCAATGGTGGTTACCTTTGAGTAATGAAAAGGGTCCCTACCCTGTTCATTGTAGCAAACTATTTTGTGACTACTTTTGCACTCCATCGTCCTTTGCTACTGTTAATCTCCATCTTCTCCCCCTCTTTCTTTTTGTTGTTGTCACAGTTTAAATTTGGTTTTATTGTGTTCTTCTTGGAGCTTTTACTTGTGGCTCTGTTTTTTTTTGTTCTTTGTATCTGATTGGAAAACCCCCTTTAGTAATTCCTGGAGTGGGGGTTTTCTGATGATAAATTCCCTCATCTTTTCTGTATCTGTGAATGTTTTTATTTCTCCTTCGTATTTGAAGGATAGCTTTGATGGGTATAGTATTCGTGGCTGAAAGTTCCTCTCTTTCAGGACTTTAAATATTGGGGTCCACTCTCTTCTAACTTGTAGAGTTTCTGCTGAGAAATCTGATGATAATCTAATGGGCCTTCCTTTATATGTTGTATTCTTCTTTTCCCTGGCTGCCTTGAGAATTTTTTCTTTGCTGTTGGTTTGTGTCAATTTCATTATGATATGCCTTGGAGTAGGTTTGTTGGGGTTAAGAAAACTTGGAGTTCTGTTTGCTTCTTGAACTTGAGGCTTTAGTTCTTTCCACAGGCTTGGGAAGTTCTCATCTATTATTTGTTTGAGTATGTTCTCCATTCCATTTTCTCTCTCTTCTCCCTCTGATATACCTATTATTCTTATGTTATTCTTTTTGATGGAGTCAGATAATTCTTGTAGGGCTATCTCATTTTTTTTAAATTTTTGAGTCTCTTTCTTCTTCTCTCTGTTGTGCCTCAAGTTGCTTGTCTTCTATTTCGCTAATCCTCTCTTCTATCTGACCTGTTCTATTAGCTAAGCTTGTTACTTCGTTTTTCAGCTCGTGAATTGAGTTTTTCATCTCTGTTTGATTTGTTTTTATAGTTTCAATTTCCTTGGAGATATACTCTTTGTGTTCATCGAGTTGTTTTCTCAGCTCCCTAAATTGCCTTTCTGTGTTTTCTTGTATATCTCGGAGGATTTTTAGGATTTCTATCTTGAATTCTCTGTCATTTAGCTCCAAGGTTTCCAATATATTAAATTTTTTCTCCATAGATTTTTCCTCATCTAGCTGTGTTACCTCTCTTTCTTTTGTATCCATGATATTCGATTTTCTCTTCCTTAATGGCATCTGAGGGTGGTTTTGTTGATAGTATTAATGAGATTTAATAAAGAATAAAAAGTTAAAAAAATAATAAAAAAATAAAAAATTGAAAAGAGTTTTTTTAAAAAAAATTAATAATGAAATAAAGAAAAATAAAATAAAATAAAAATTTTTAAAAAAAGGAAATTATTCCCCCCCTCCTTTTTTCCTCTCCTCTCCTCTCCCCTCTTTCTTGAGAAAATCTTGTGGTGGACTGTGAATTATAACAAACAATGCCTGTGATGGAGGGCCTGAATTGGGGAAAAGTAATAAAGGGGCAAAGAAAAAAAAAAGAAAAAAAAAAGAAAAAAGAAAAAAAGACCGTATGGACCCACAAAAAGCAAATAAGGAAAAAATTTGGGTCAAGAGTAAAATGATTTGCTTTTAGGTGTTGGTTGTCTAAGAGTTATGATGAGAGGAATAAGAGGAAAACGGAAAAATGGGGGGACAAATTAAAAAATTACTATTGTATTTAGTGGAACAAGAACTAGATAATATGGAGAGCCAGGGATGGGAGCACTGCTAGTGAGTTAAAAAGGTGAAGTAAAAACCCCCCAAAATGCCACAAACATAAGTTTGAGTCCCAGATAAGATAATTTGTTTGTTATTGAGGTTTGAATGAGAGGAGATGTAAAGGAGAAAGGAAGAAACTAATATAGAGGGAGAAAAGAAAGAGAGAGAGAAAAAAAAAGAGGGAACCACTAAAAGAAGAAAAAAGAAAGGAGAGAGAGAGAGAGTTAAGGGTTTTGGAGTGCAACCCTCATAGGGAGAAAGGAAGAGAAGAGAAAAGATAATGGGAGATGTAACACTTATGGGTAGTGTAGTTCAAGGAGAGGAGAGAGTAAGACCGGTAGAGAGTTAATCGGCCAAATTGGAGGAGGAAAAAAAAGTATCAAGAGTGAAGATAAGAAAAACAAACAAACAAATATAATAAAATGGGATAGGTTATAAAGTCTGCAGATTATTCTTGATTTTGAGAGGTTATCTTCTTGCTTTTTCTTTTCTCTCCCTCTTCCTGGTCGGTGACTCTGTACCCCGGGTTCTGCCCCTTTGGCACGCTCAGGTAGAGGTTTGCAGTTGATATGTCTCTATGGCAATGTCATGTATTGTGCTTTAGTCTCGTTGACAGTCGAAGGTCATTAGCATTTATAGGCTCCGACAGTGCGAGAGTCCATGTTCCTGGAGCCTTTCTCCTAGTCTTTCCTTCCTCAATTAGTAGCCTGATAATCCAGCTATGGGGTTGCTGCTGCCTCTGCCTGGATAGTAAGAGGCTCAAAGAGCTGGCAACTCCCCACTCTATTTCCACTCAGCACAGGGCTCTGGGTAAGGCTCAGTCAGTCAGAGCTGCAAGCATAATCAGGCGGGCTTTCTGCCCACTCAAAGACCTCTGGCTCTGCCACTCTGTCCGGTAACACAAGCGGGCGCCCACTTCCGGGGTGCTTGGAGGAAACTCTCACTCACTGTCTGCGACCAGGATATCCGGCCAGCAGTCTCATGCTCTGAGTGAAACCCCCAACCGCATGGAAAAGTTGCAGCGTTGGAATTGAGTCTCGCTCCGTCCCCGTGCGCGGCTTTTGCAAGGCGCTGGGGCGGCCCAAGATTCCGCTTTGGCCCACACAAAGGCCCCTGACTCTGCCCCTCTGTGCGATAACACGGGCGCGCACTGCCAAGGCACTCGGAGGAATCGCTCATTCCTTATCTGCGCGTGCACACCAGGATATGAGGCCGGCCGCGTTTCCCTCTGAGTGAAACACCCTCCAGCACGGAAAATCTCCACCGTTGGAATTAGTTCTCACTCCCTCCCGTGCATGGCTTTCCCAGGGTGCTGGGGCTGCCCAGAAACTCTGCCCTCAGCCCTCAGAAAGGCCTCTGACCCTGCCTCTCCGTGGGGCAACACGGGCACCCACTCTCGGGGCCTAGGAAGAAATTCTCGCCCACTAACTGCGCACCGACCAGGAGACCGGGTAAAATGGCCGCTCCGCTTGTCTTTCTTTGTTTGGGTTTGGCGCGAGTGTTAGCTTGTATTGCCCGGCTTGCCACAGGATCAGATTTTCCTCGGCTTGGATCTCCGTGCCACAGCCTGGTTCGGCCGTTCGTGTTGCAGTCTGAATCTATTCACCCCCTTTGCCCGCCTCAGTTTCTATATTCACAGTTACCAGAGAAAGCCGCCCTGTTTAGGTTAGTGAGGAAGGCGGAGCATTTCTTACTCCCTATTTCCTTCGGGGTTTGGTTATATATTTAGCCAATTTTTCACTCAATCATACCTTTGGGTGTATTGCGAAGCATCTGGAAGCTCCAAGTATAGGTTTTTCTGTTTCTGGTTGAAGATCTTGTTGAGTTTTGGGGGAGATTTATCGGTATCGCTTTCTACCCCGCCATTACTCTCGCCTCTATCATTTCAAGTTGACCTAAGGAATTTTTTTAAGATGCTCATGTCAAAGCCTTTTCACTCTGAGTCATTTGAGTTTCATTAAAAAAAAAAAAAAAAAAGCACTTGATTTAACATTGCTTTTCACCAGATGTCTGCAAGTTGGGCACAATCTGGTACTAAAAGTAGCCCTGATGTTTGTTGCCTTCGAAGGTGGGTTGTAGAGGCGACTGTACCTCATCAGGCCTGCCGTGAGCGCAGCATGGCATTAGGTGCTGGGCCCAGGGAGGGCAGGAGAACCAGGAGGAGCGGGGATGCTATGGCTCCCATTGGCCACAGATGAGTTTGCACAGTTTTGCAGACAGCAGTGCACCCAGGGGTCAATGCCTGCTACTCCCAGTCACCACAGCTGTGCAACCAAGGACATATCAGATCTTGTGACCACCTCTATGCCTGTGGACTGAAGGAGAGGCACTTCTGAGCTTCACACCTGTTCTCTGAGCCCTGGTCCGGAAAAGAGAATGTGGCAAGGAGCAGTGACCAATTTTATTGTTGTCCTTAATGTGCTAGATTGATTACAAAAATGCCCTCAGTCCTTCACCTTTCCCCATAGCCGTACCTTCACCAGGAGACCCGGCATTTCCTCCCATCGGTAAGTGCAATTAATTTCCCTACTCTTCAAACTGGGCTGGCTTTCCGACTTACTTTGACCAACAGAATTTGGTGGAAGTAACGGTGTGCCGCTTCTAAGCGTCACCTCAAGAGGCGTTGGCAGTGCTGCGCTTTCTCTTGGACCCAGCGATGACCACATGAATAAGCTAGGACTGCTGGGCCAAAGAGCCACATGGCCCAGCCCCACTGTCATCTTTGCCGACAGCCAAACAACTGCCAGACTTCCAAGTGAGGCCCTCCTAGCCCAAGTACCCCTCCGCCAACCTGCCAGCCGGCCAAAAGTTCTTGAAGGAGCCCAACCAAGATCAACAGAGCCTGGCCCGTGTCAGCAGGACTGCCGAGCTGAACTGTGGACTTGTGAGCAATAATACATGCTTGTTATTTTAAGTCACTAAATTTGGGGTGACTTTTTCACACCAAGAGCAAGCTGATATACTTACTCATTTAAGAGAAAGGGCACACTCACAACAGGGTGGTGTAACACCACCCTCCAGAAACTCACATACTCATTTGTTCCACAGAGAGCAGTTGAACTTCTGCCATGTGACAGGCATCCTTCCAGCCTCTGGGGATGCCGTGTCTCTGCTCTCTTAGAGTTTGCATTCCAATGGGCGAGGACAAACCGCAGATGCATACATAAGTACGGTGAGCAGCAAGCGATAGACAGCCCTTTGAAAAGGGTATGGAATAAAGGGTAACTGCGTGTTTACTTTAGGGTTATGGCCGGGGAAACCTTACTGAAGAAACATTGAGACTGAAATCTGATTGTCAGTGTAGGGCAGAGTCATGTGAAGACTGGGGGAATAGCAGTCTTAGCAGAGCAAGGAACAAAGTCAAAAGCCCTGAGTCTGGGATATTGGGGGGGGGGGGTCTCAAGGACAGAAGAAAAGCTTCATGTCTAGAGCACAGTGGAAAGGGGCAAACGGTGTGGGGAGGGGGAGGGGATACAAGAGACAGAACACATAGTGCTTTTTACAGGAAAAGAATTTGGATTTTATGCTAAACGCACTAAGCAAGCTATCATGACTCTTTTTTAAAACAAGAGAGTAACATCTGATTAATGTTTAAGTGAATCCCCTTGGCTGATGGGCTCAGAGTGGTTATTAAGGGGAAAAAGTGGAAGGAGGGAATCAGTTAAGAAGCTCCTGCAATAATTTAACCCGGGCCAGAGTTACAGTAATGGAGACGAAGGAAATGTGTTTTAGAGGAAGTAAGGACAGGGTTTGGGATGAATTAAATGTGGAAGATAATGGAGAGAGAGGAATCAAGGGAAACACCTAGATCTTCGTTCAGTAGCTGGATGAACTGAAACGGAGGAGACTAGGGGAGGGTCAGGCTTGAGGGCAGGGTACAACTGGAGTTTAAGAAGTCTCGTAGGCCAAGGAGACACCAGGGGTGTGGAGGGCACGGTGGGCCTGGAGTCTGGGGGAGGCGTCAGCACTGGGGCAGTAGGTTGGGGATCATTAGCATGAAGATGCCTTGGACTCCATGAGGTCATCTGAGGGCAGTGATTAGAAGAGAGGGACGCCCAGGATGGAGACCTGGCACACGCTGATTTATGGATTGAGCAGCTGAGAAGGAAACAGCAAAGGAGACTGAGAAGGAACAGCCAGTAAAGGGAGGGGCAGATGAGGAGGTACGTAGGGTATCATTTAGCACAGGGGTCTGGAACCTATGGCTTGTGAGCCAGATGTGGCTCTTTTGATGGCCGCATCTGGCTCGCAGACAAATCTTTAATTAAAAAAAGTAATAACATTAAAAATATAAAACATTCTCATGTATTACAATCCATTCATTTCCTACCACTCATGTTCATGGTTGCAAGTGGCTGGAGCCAATCACAGCTGTCCTCCGGGACAACACCAAATTTTTATTGGATAATGCTTAACATACATGGGTCATTGTATGGCTCTCACGGAATTACATTTTAAAATATGTGGCATTCATGGCTCTCTCAGCCAAAAAGTTTCCCGACTCCTGATCTAGCAAGAGGGCAGAATGGGCAAGGAGGTCGTGGTCAATCACGGTGAATGCTCCTGACTGATATGGAGGATAATAACCTTCCTGCAACCAAAAATACCACCTGTTTTGTTCATGTTGAATCCTAGCACCTAACTATAGTACCTACCCACAAAAAATTCTTGCAAACTTTGAGTACATGAGGAATGTTAAATCCCATTTGACCCCCTATCATCGGTGCTACATGTGGCTTCTCCTGGTAACCAGGCTGCTACCCCGTGACCCCTCGTGGACAGATGTGAGGCAGTTTTTCAACATTCCCCAAACTGGGGTTTCTCTCCAGCCTTTTCAAGGTCAGATGCTGTGGATGAGGCCAGATTAGAGGCAAGGTTGCTGACCCCTCTGATGTAGACTTCTCAATGGCCGTTAGGACTTTTCTGGTGGCCCCATCCCCAGAGCTGGGACAGATGGGACAAGTCAGACCCTTAACTGTGTTCGAGGTTCTCACCTCCCAGAATATCACCTTTAAGATTTTCTAAGTATTTATTGTTGTGGAATTTTTCAGCTGCTTGGTACTCAGTTCACACTCGTGCAGGGTCTGTATGGCTGGATGCTGGGATGAGTCTGTGTCGGTTGATCTGAAATGTTGTCTGTGTCTAAAAGTCAAGGTTACAATACCCGGAACTATTATCTGGGAATGTCCATGTGACTTTTTGACTCCTGAAAGGGCACTACTTTTAGCCTGCCTTTCTGATCTTGATATTTGTGCATGAATCAGTATCAAAGTTCGTGCCTCCAGTAGTTCATCTGGCCCCTAACTCAAAGAAGGGCATTGAGCAACCATTCCAAATGAACCCATAACAATCAGCACCTAGTCATTTGAGTGCAGTTCTGTTTTTAAGGACAGTCAGGTATTAGGAAGCAGAGTAACTGAAAAGTTAACCTCATGTGGCCCGAGTAGAGGTCACCCTTTTCACCTTTAAAATAATTTCACCTTTAAGCGTTAGGATTTCTTTTTTACTTCCAAAGGTTTTAATAATTATTCTGGACTTAATGCTATAATTATTCTGCTACCACCTTTTACTGTAAGGAACTGATATTTGCTTGGCCTGTGAAAGAAAATTATCACAGAAGCAAAATCAGATTTTAGTGAAAGTCAAAACACATATTAGATCTGGTGCTTCACAGCTGAACAAAGCCTCCCTCCCCACCCCCAGCTGGTCCCTCCTGGCCATGTGAGACACTTAATAAATGCTTTTCCTGAAGGTCCCTCTGTCTTAAAAGGAAATTAGATTGTTCTGACAATATCTCTTCATCGCTAAACTGCTGGTTATTATCCTAAAGCCTGTGGTCCTCTAGGTGTTTGCAAATTGATTGTTTAATGGTTTATGTTCCTCTATGTCCACAGTTCCAGGGTCAGAGGCCACAGCAACAATTTCCAGTGCTCTTTGGGCATGTCACTGAATATACACACAAGCACATGCACACAATTTTCACTTCAAAATAATTTCCCAAGCTCATCATTCACTCAGTTCTTTGTATTTATTGAGTACCAAACATGTATGCCTTAGCATTAGGCTATACCCACTGGGTGGTACCACACTGGTGTGCAAGGTGGAGCAGATTCATGTCCTTGCAGAGTTTAGAATCTAGTGATTGGGATTTCAGGTTGTAGTTAGGACTAAGGATAAAATAGATAGGTTCTATGATGAAGGCTCGATGGGAAGGTCTCTCTGAATGGGAAATTTTAAGCTGTGAAGAATAAAAGCAGGAGGCCCAGCCTTAAAAAGTAGGTGAGAGAAAGTGATAAATGGAAGAAAGTGGTCCAGGGACGAGAAATAGTTTCATTTCATTTGGGACCTAACAGAAGGCAAATGGGAGTGGGCGTGGAGAAGGCAAAATGGGGGTGAGGATGACCATATTATCAGTAGCCTTACAGAGAGGGCGACTATACATTCTGCTGTGCCGAGACCTGCCCTGGTTTAGATCTTTGTCCCCATTTGGTTATCAAGAGGGCCTCTTTTCACTCTCAAAAGTGTCCTGGTTTGCACAATAAGTAATACAGTCACCCCACTTAAAGAATATGTCAAAGAGCTGGGATTTTATAAAATGTAAGATAGGAAATCGTTGAAGGGTATTAAGCAGAGGGATGACATGATTGAATTTACATTCCCAGAATGTTCTGCTATCGTCTGAAGGGAGCCAGGCAAGGAAAAGAGAGAGCTATAGAAGGCCATCCTAGTGGCCCAAGGAAAAGTGGATGGATGGTCAACAGAGCATCACATTTAGAAAAGATCTTAAGTTAAACAACATTTTACCATCTTCTTACATTTCAAGCCCCCAGTGCTGGTTCTAGTAGACTAGACATTAAGGTGCTCTGACTAGTCCCCTACCCATCCCTCAGGACTAAGCTATTCACTCTTCTAATTGCCAAAAGTGTTAACTGTCTTGGCTCACAGCTGGTTCCCTCCCCAGCAACCACTGAAGGGAGCTGCCTTGTTCTAGGATACACCTTGTCCCTGGGGTCAGCACATATCTAATTAATTGGTCCATATAAAGGTACAAAGGCCTCGCCCTTTGACTGAATTCGGGATATCTCTGAAGGGCCATCCCAGGTCTAGAGCTCTAGGTGGGACCCAATGAGGCCTTTGTTGCACCTATGACATTACAGGTTAATTTCTTCCTTCCCACCCATTCTGCTTCCCTCACTCTCCCCTCTCCCACCCAGGGGTCGTTCCTCTGAGAACACCCCCACCACCCCTGTCAATCATCTGCATGCAGCTCACCACTGCAGAGCCTGTTGTGTGTGGGACCCAGCCTACAGCTCCTATGTTAGCACAACTTTTCATGAAAATGTCTTTGTGTTATTTATCTGGGCATCTCCACATCTAATTAAGAAGTAGAGCCTCCCCAGGTGCTTTTCTGCTCAGTACATAAAGGATTTTTTCTTATTGTCCTTGATGTCCTTTGTAAATTGAATCACCTAGTTTGTTTTGACCTGTAAATGATTGCATTGGTTCATAATACTGGTTCTCCGTAAACTGGCACCCTCCCCATTTTTTATTGCATTCCACGTGGTTATTTCAGACCTTGTAAAACAACAGCTTTTCTTTAAACACCTTGATTTTTCAATTACCTAAATTTAGTTTCTTTTTTTGGTACTTGAATTATTTCCTTAGGGAATCTAAAGATCTCATAAATTCCTTTTTTATTTCTTTTATTCATGAGATTATTCTCAGCATTTCTATAAAATTATTTGAACTTTATTGAAATAGATTACAATAGGATCTCTTCTTTATAGTTCATTATCACCAAGGATACAATATATCATGGATTAAATCATGCTCTCCCAAAACATAACTACAACCAACAAAAGGATGTTGGATCATTAGAGTGTAAAAGAAGAGTTAGAATCTTTACATAGTAACATATCAAGTCTTCACCCCTTCACAGGCATAAGAAGGATAAATATGCATGAAGGTGATGGGGGCTGGGGGCCAGGAAGGGGGAGGGGAATGTTCACACATTTTGAGCACTGGAGCTTGCCTATGCATTCCTGACTGGATTTTAGTCACCTGGCCATCTGAAGTTTCCTAGCTGCATGTCTTCTCACAGTAAAGGGCATATGGGAGGAAGGAAAGAGTATATATACAGACTCACATTCTTTAATCAAGTCTTCCCATTTTCATTCAACAAATATTCTTGAGCACATACTGAATGGCTAGTAGCCGCGACCATCACAGCTGCCAGGCACATGCAGGTTCCCATTTGATTCAGACAGACGGTAAAGAAACAGCGGAGCCGAAAACTGGTGGGCCATACCTTTTATTCTAGCTTCGCACCCGGCCAGTGAGTAAACACAAACACACAGGGCTCCAAAACCCACTCATTCAGTGCTCACAAAGCTACTGACACATCTGGGTTTTCCTAGAATCAGAGGCCCCCAGTAGTTCAGTCCCCTCTGGATTCCCACCTCCTTATCTCTGCACAAACTGGCTTCTCCTTCAGCACCCTGCCATCTTCACTCCTCCTCTGTAAAAACTAGCCTCCTCTTCCTCTTTCACAAACTTTTCCTGGTGCAAAAACCCCTCTTCCAGCACACATTAGCATAACGAAACCCCTTCCCAAGCAGGAAGGTAATTAGCCATTCCACCTGGGCAGCAGCCATTCTTAACAATAAAAGTGAGCAAAATCAAATAACACAAATTTTACAAACTTATATGTCCAACACCTACCATGGTGAGCCTAGGTATCACTGTGCTAAGTATAGAGCATCTTGGAAAACCACTCATGTCCCCTCCCACCCCCCTCTCCACCCTACCATCACCAACCATGACCTACAATGTGTCTCTTGGTCTTGAATCCCAAAAAAGTATTAAAAAATATTCCACTGTTTTATTTCCTTTTAATAACTTTCTTTTTATTAAAATTCAAAACTTTTATTTTAGATCATCTGCACTGAGCATATCTTCTACTGTGGAAATCTTTAATTCTTCAATTAGTTTTCCAGCTATAGAAAAATTAAGTCAAAAAGAATAATCTTCTTTAGTTGAGACAGAAGTATACATTGCTCATAACACTGTTTAACAACTTGCTTACACTCTTCTAAAACACTGGATATATTACATACTTATCAACTCCAGCCTGTGTCATAGTAGAAAGTGTGAAGAAACCAATAGAACTTCAGCTCTATCATTTAAAAATGTTGGATTAGTCTCTCAGAGCCTCAGATTCCTTATTGGTCAAATTCCACGTGGTTATTTCAGACCTTGTAAAACAACAGCTTTTCTTTAAACACACCTAACTTAGGGGACAGCACCTAACTTAATGAATTTTATGAGGATCAAAATGAATCCTGGTGATAAAGGCTTGAACCATGCCTAACAGATCTTATACATTCTAACTGTAGCTTCCTTTCACTTTTTCCTCCTAGAAATCCTCTGTTCATTTATTCAACAACTAAGCATCGATGCTTAATTTGTGCAAGGCATTGCTTCAGGGCCTGAGGATACAAACTGAGTAAGTAGGACAATGTACCTGGTGTCATCTGGCTTCTCCTCTAGTGGGTGGGGGCAGGCAGTGAATGAATAAAAAGACAGCAGGCAAACCCAAATGTCTGTTTATCTCATTTACTAGGTTAACCTACTCAATTGAAATAGATTTAATTTATTGAAAATTATAAAACACAGGCCTGATCTGTGGTGGCGCAGTGGATAAAGCCTCGACCTGGAACACTGAGGTCGCTGATTTGAAACCCTGGACTTGCCCGGTCAAGGCACATATGGGAGTTGATGCTTCCTGCTCCTCCCTTTCTCTCTCTCTCTCTCTCTCTCTTTCTTTTCCTCCTTCTCTCTCTCTCCTCTCTAAAATGAATAAAAAAATTAAAAATAAAATAAGTAAAAATTATAAAATACAAATGTTTCTCCCAAGTCTGATTTTAAAAATGCTCAACTTTTGAGAATTTCAAGCGACTGAAGGACTATATTAATATCTTCATTGACTGTCATGACCACATCATGATCAAATAAAAACAAAACATAAGCTCGAAGCAGTAATTAGAACACCTCCTGAATTTGTTTCTCATTTGGACACTGTGAAGCTTAACAGCATCTTTTAGAGCAGTGGTTTTCAACCTCCCATCTGTAGATTGATGCCAGTCCACCAGAAATTTCATGCTAGTCCGCAAAAGAGTTACCGTAACCACCCTGATGTTGTATGAAGATTATAGACTGGATCCACAGACCACTGTTTTAAATAATTCTCAGAGCCCTGGCCAGGTGGATACAGCATGGGCCTTGCATGCCAAGGGCAGGGGTTGATTCCGGTCAGGGTACATGCGAGAAGCAACCAGTGAATGCACAACTAAATGGAACAACAAGTGGAACAAGTTGGTGCTTCTCTCTTTTTCTTCTTTCCATTCCTTTCCTCTCTATCTCTTAAACCAATGGGAAACTGTTTAAATCATTCTTAGAAATGGTTTCAAAATATAAATACAAACTAGCATACCTTTATAACTTGTCTTACAAGTTTTGGGGACCCTTGCCAACAAAGATTCTTGACCAGAATAAGACATCTCACACAGAATGGAGTAGCCACAGCCTCATTTCTGGCTCCTTCAAACACTCCAATTTTATTTTCTGAGAAAATGAGAAAAAGATAGTAGGCAGTGCTAAGTGCTAGGATTACAGTTGATCAGGAAAAGATGATGTAAAATAAATTGGGGTGGGGGTGTCTGCTTTAGCTTGGGTAGTCAGTGAGGGCCCCCCTGAGGAAGTAAAGTTTGAGCTGAGCCCTCAATGACAAGAAAGAGTTAAGCCAACCGAACATCTGAAAGAGGAGCTTTCTAGAAAGAGCTAATGGGTAGGGAGAGCCCTGAGGCAGGAAGTGATATGGAGGCTTTACACAAGGAGTGGGGGAGTGATGAGCAGAGCTCAGACCACTGTAGGCCATTTGGTCAGAGTAAAGAGCTTGTGTTTTCTTCTAGGTGCAATGGAGAGGCATGGAGGATTGATCACAAAGTGGGGAATAAGATCTGGCCTGTGTGAATCTAAACACCGTCGGAAAGGGTAATTTTTGAGTAACAAGAAAACAGGCAAGGAAACAAGTTCGGCAGCTACCGTGGTCATCCAGGTAACGATGCTGGTGCCTGGACCACCACGGGGGCCACGGGGGTGGTGAGAGGTAAACAGATGCCAGGGAGATCTCAGAGTAAGAGTCAAGAGGACGTGCGGCTGGGCCGGAGACAGGAGGGCACTGAGGAAAGGTGTGAGATCAGGAGGATTCCTGGGACCAGCCTGAGCCTCCAGGGTGTCCTTTACCGAGAAAGCAGGGGAAGGTACACACTTATGGGAGAGAATAATAATTTCAGTTTTGGGCATTAAAAGTTTGAGACATCTATTAAAAGTCTAAGTGAATATGACTAGAAGGCAATAAATAATTGAATGTATGACCTTGGATTTCAGGGGAAGGATCAGAGCTAAAGATATACAAATACAAATTTGAGAGACAGTAACCTAATGATGATATTTAAAGCAATGGCATTGAATGAGATTCCCAAAAGAGAGGATACAGATGAAGAAGATAAGAGGTCAAAGTGCAGATCCTGGGTCAAACCAACACTTAGAGGTTCAGCAGAGAATGCTAAGGAAGAAAGGCCAGTATAGAAACACCAGGAAAGTACGAAATTATAAAAGCCAAGAGACTCTTAAGGGTATGAGGTAACTGACGATTTGTTTCACAGTTTTTATAGCCACTGGGCTTGCTTCACAAACACCCATTAATAGCAAACCAACATTGAGCCCAGTCATCCACCTGTCAATCCCAAATCTGTTTCACTGGTCACTCTCAAATACATCAGTATTATAGGCATAACCGTGTCAACAAAATAAGTTATGTTGGAGTCTTAACCCTCAGTACCTCAGAATGTTGACCTCATGTGAATATAGGATCTTTACAGAAATAATTAAGTTAAAATGAGACCGTTAAGTTGGATCCTAATATAACTGGTGTCCTTACAGAAAGAAGACATGGCGCCACACCCTCAGGGAGAATGCCCTGTGAAAATGAAGGCAGAGATCAGGGTGACGAAGCAGAAGCCAAGGGGCATCAAAGATTGGCAACAGGCCACCAGAAGCCAGGAAAGAGTCACGGTACAGAGTCCCCTTCTTAGAAGAAACCCCCTTCTCAGAAGGAACTGACAGCTTGATTTCTAGCTTTTGGTCCCCGCAACTCTGAGACATCGAATACGTGATACCGCCACTCAATTTGTGAGACTTCTGCTAGCAGCCCTAGCAAACTCATACAGTCTGTACACCAGAAGGGCAACCACTGGGCTTCAATACTCTCCCGGCGCTGGGGTCTCCTTTCCCCCATGCAAAAGACAAAATGGATTTCTGCGACAGTGGTAGCCACTGAGGGAGAGCTCCGTGGGCATGGGTCTCTGAGTCTGAAGATGCCAGCACCTGTAAAATCACTTGAAACAAAATCACACAAGGGGAGTGCTGTGAGTTAGTGGGGTGATACTATAAGAATCCCACTTTTGCCAAGAAGTAGAGGAGAGAAGGTTGCCGGCTCAGGGCATAACTGAGACAGTATGGCGGCGGGAAATAGCCAGGAGAGTCTTCCATAGGGAGAGCATTGCCCATGTGACATTCAACCCCGAGAAGTCACCCTGGAGGAAGGGAAGGTGCAGCTCTTCTGCCCTGTTTGTCCCAGTTAGAGCTGGCTTGTCATGACAATGTACACACTTAGACAGGCTTTTATTTTTCACTCTATTTCCATAATGCACACATGTTGTTTCTTTTTTATCTTCAATTTATAAAATTCAGAAGAAAATGTAACTTTTTATTAACCTTCAAAATTAGGAAAGTACCCTCAGGAGTTACAGTTAAGCTGTTGATCACAGGGCACAGATATCCACAAATGTGTTCAACTCAGACAGGGTGGGGGGCACTGACTGTGGTCAGGTTCCATGTAAGGTAGTAAGAGAAACATTCCGTTGAAACCAAGAACTTGGTAATAAAAACAGATGACATTTATATAGTGTTTTACATGTGTAAACTTATTTGTTCTTCACAATGTCTCTATTGTATAATACATATGCCCGTTTTATAAATAAGGAAACTAAAAGATATTAAGTGCCTTGCCCAAGGTCACAAAGCTAGTAAGCGATGAGCCAGGATTTGCAACAAGATGGGCTGGCTCTAAGCAATGTCCCTTTGAGTACTAGTCGGTACTGCTTTATGGGAATCTGAATGGAAGTGAAGCAGATTAGAGAGTCTTCCTTTCTCCCTCCTTCCAACTACCCCTTTCCCGATCCCCTCCTCCTTCTCTTTCTCTCCATCCACTCTTCTCCCTCCACCTCTCTCTGTTTCTCTCAACTGTTCTGTCCCTTTTCTTTTGTGTGTCTACACTATTCTCTTTTGGCTACTGACTAGCTTATTCATTTTGTAGGGTCTATATTGCCTTTCTTTACCCTATAGTTTCTACTTACTCATAGTTTCTGCATCTTTATACCTGCAGCCAGGACATGGATCGTTGTGGTTACTCCAACACCTCTTCCCCCCCCCCCACTCCCCCGCCACACTCACTATCTCACTGGGATTTCTGAGTTCAGATCCCAGTGGATAAAATCCAACTGGATCAGTCTATTAGCTGTCCACCCCTCCCCAACCCCTATCAAAGCCAATCAGTCATGGCTATGTGTTGAGTTATAAGAAACTAAATAGTGTGGCTCATGCAGGGTCAGGACTAGAGCAACCACTGAGAATGATGCCTAGTAAAAAGATTATCACCTTCATTTTCATCTGGAAAAACTGTCTACTGATTAATTCTGTCACGGATAAACCTGCCAGTTTAATCCCCACCCCCTGTCTGGCCCATGCCTGAGTATGCGGTGCTCCAGGTGCAATGATGCTCATGCACGACGTGTCTGTGTGCGATGGTGAGAGCTGATTGTGAATCAATAAATGAGAATCTTGTCCAGCTCCTTCAAGAGAAGACAAATGGGCTGGACTGCAAGGCATATTTGATCAAGGGGGAACCCAGGCATCAGGAGGAGGCAAGAGACAGAACCATGGCATTCTACAACAGAGATCTGTCTCTCCAATAATCCGGAGTCCTCCGTCTGTGTTGGGGATAAAAGCTGAAAACCAGAGATAAGAAGCTGCCTGGGTAAAGACACAAAAGCAAATCAGGTAAACTCACGTTTGAACGAGAAAGGGAATCCCGGATTCTCTAGGAGCAAAGGAAACAGGTACTCAGCTACAAGGTTAGAGCCACAGAGCCGGACTAAGACATCTTCCCTGGAGCACGTGGGATCTATCAGGCTTCCGTGGTCACTGAATAATGAAGTAGGCTCTGCACAATATATCTGCACTTGCTCACCTGAATATATAAAGGTGTTTAAAAATCAAGTCTGCTAGCAATTTCTTTTTTTAAGCTGATTCTATTCCAAACAAAGTACTTAAATGATACATTACTATGTTTCCATGTAATCTCTTAACAGATTTGCTCCAGTGCTGTACAGGTGTTAGTATCTTGGTTTTCTTAGCCTTTCATACTTTGCAAGATCACCCAGCCTTTCTTCTAGAAATTTTGCTCTCTTCTTTGATACACTAGATTGAGAACAGGGTTTTCATATACTTTGAGAACAAAAATATTTTGCACATCAAAAATAGAATCACAACAGGGACATAAATGAACATTTAAACAAAGAATACACCAAATCTCGTATCCTGATAATCCATTTTTCAGTACTGCCTGAAACACCTAACAAACTATCCTACCTCTAAATCAGAATTTATAAAACTGATATTATGGATTGATGATTAACCTTGTCAATGTATAATTTATTTTTTTAATGCTTCTTAAATTTGATTGATTTTTAAAGAGAGAGGAAAGGAGAGAGAGGGGGAGAGAGAATAGCATCAATTTGTTATTCCACACAGTGATACATTCATTGGTTGATTTTTGCATGTACCCTGACCAGGGATTAAACCTTTAACCTTGGCATAACAGGATGATACTCTAACCAACTGAGCTACCTAGCCAGGGCCTTAATGTATATTTTAAATAACCTTCATTGTTTTTGCCATTGTACTAAAGGTTTCCCCTCTCCCGTGTAGGAAGTCCAGAATGAAAGTGGGTTGTTGTCATGGCAACAGAATACAAGGCAGAGAACTTCAGAGAAGGGGGAGGTCTCCTTTATACCCAAGGCCACAGCCACAAGACAGCCCCAGGCTCCAGAATGGTGGCAGCAAAGGGAAGCAACCTGCTATGACTTCACACTGCCAGATGGCCCGATGTTGACATAGGGTTCCCCTCAACTGCTAATTATTTGCATAACTCTGGGTCATTCATTCAAAGGAAAATAAAGAGTTCTCAAGTATGCATTGATATATTTACCAGACTTTCTCTAAACACCTAGCACAGTGCCTTACACATAGAAGTTACTTTAAAAGTGTGTATTTAGCCATTTATTAGATCCCTTCTTGAGCCAGGTATTGCTCAAGATACAAGATTTAAAAAATAAAAGTGGTCCCTTTGTCAAAGAGTTCACTATTCAGTGAGTAGACAAGCATGTATCAAGATCCATATAACCTTACATACCAGCTTGATGCTATAGCCTTGCCAGGGGCTTGGTGGGGTGTATGTATGTGTGTGAGGGGAGGGATTCAAAAGTCAGACATACCCTGGAGAAGGAGGCAAGGAAGGGGAGAAAAGAGAACAGGGTCTGTGCCACATGGTCTCAGTCGTGCAATCTGAATAAGGAGCTATGAGTGCTCGTTGTTTGCTGTTTGTTTTTGTCTGCTTGCTTTGAGATACTGCTGGCAGAGAAGACAGCAAGAGCAGAGGCCCAAAAGGTAAACACTGCATGTCCATGTTGGGAAGGCACGTGTGGTCTGCTGTTGCTGAACAAAAATCTGTAGGGCAGGGGCTGGCAGGAGCTGAAGCTGGAGACACAGGTAGCAAAGCTGTCAACAGAGCCTGGATGTCTCTCCCCTGGGACAGCCTGGACTGTATCTCTTGGGCAATGGAGGCATCAACATGTCAGAGCCTGCCTTCTGGAAGGACTCTTCACAGCAGTGTGGAGGACTGCTTAGCAGATAACCCTGAAGTTGAGAGGATAGTTCCAAGGCTGTGATAGACATCCAGGCAAGAGATAATGAGAGACAATCACAGTGGGATATGAGGGATGGAGAGGGTGAGGACAGAGTCTAGAAACATTTAGTGAGTGAAATTGCATGACTCACCTTCCTGAAGCCTTAGACTCCAATCTCCATCCCCCCCTCCATATCAATTTAAACACTAAAAAAACCTGGGCAAGGAAAGATAAGATTGGCAGCGACTGATGCTTTTTCAATAGTACAAACTTATACATTCATTGAACCATTTGAAATGATCGTCATCACTTGAAACCCTATTGTCAGAGTTGATGGACAAGCAAAAATATTTCTTTCTTCAGTTTAATCCAATGCACTATTTCCCATTGTTATTGGTCATGGAGGTCAAAAAAAGAAAGGAGATTTTTAGAAAAATTCTGAACACTACATCAATGCCAACTCAGAATGGCAGGCAAACAAGACTAATAATGCTTCGTGTTGAGATAGGATGATTCTGATGGTGCTCCTGGTTTCTCAGTGAATATTAATTTTTAGAGCATTCCTATCAGTAGACAAGCGGCAAAGGGGATGGCCTTCATTTCAGTCGGGGGAAGGGACTAATAATGCCCAGGCTTCTTGGAGGCAAGCCTGAGGGCAGAGTTGGGGATTCTCCTGATTTTATCATCTAAAGCCATCCTAATGAGGTTATTGTACTTAACATCGCCTGCCCAGATCTCATCTGAAAAGAGGAAGCAAAGACCTGGGTAATTTTCCAGATAATTTCTTTAAGAGAATAAAAGCAACCTCTTTCCTCCAAATTGTTTATAACTGATGCAATACAGGAAGTCTCACTGCTTTTTAATGAGTTCCCAAACTCAAATTCTGCCATTTAATTTTTTAATTTTTTTTTTTTTGAAATCTGCATCTGCCTGAAATATCTCAGTAATTCAAGGGAGGTTTTGCCTAAGTTACAAAAGTGACCTCAATTTACTTTTTGGTGTAGCCAAGGAAGAAGCGGGCATGGCGTGGCTGCTGCACTGTAAGGACCACGCCCTTCCTCTGTGGCCTGAGGCACGTGGGTCTCCTTTGGTGTTGGGATGGCAGTGGAGGGGAAACAAACTCTATGCTGGAATTCAAAGCCAGTTCCTTTCTGTTTTCTGTTATAAATTTTGAGTATTCATCATTTACTCACTTTGCATCTACTGGGACTGCACCACCTGCTTTGTTTCATTTACACACAGGTGAGTATGTAGGACTTACACTAGCAATGGGAAGAAATGACTCAATTCTTACTAAAGAGTCAGCCTTGGATTTGGTTTATTTCTGTTATACATATATACTTATATTATGGGTAAATTGAGCTAGCAGCAGTAAAACAAGGAAATGAGTGTGCTCCTAGCTTTCTTGCCAAAGCACATGTCCCAGTTCTTTGTCTGACTCTAGCCCCTGTATCTGCCACGCTGCCTTTGTCTTTCTCTCACTCAGCCACTCCTCCGTTACTCCGTTCTTCCCGCATCTCTCGGGATGGAGTCACATGCTCCCGGATGCTTTAGTTCGGTGAAACCCTTGGATTACAATGCGGTCCGCAAGTGGCCATTCAGGTGAAAAGAAGAAGCCTTACCTCTCCTGGAGCTATTTTGGAGGCAGGCTATGAGTCTATAGAAGGACCCCCAACAGTTTGCCTCTATACTGGGGCTCACAGACAAAAGCTTCAGATCTTGACAATGAACAGAGGCAGCTCCCTTGGGCTGGCATGTGGTTGTCCCGCTGCTCCCAGCAGTCAGAAGAGTCAAGAACAAAAGATGTTCACCAGGCCACCCTGGTACCCTGGGGTCTTACACTAGCTGCACCCCTGAGCCTCCACACCCCTGGACCCTGCCTGGCTCCCTGCGAGCACCACCCAGAATGGAATCCACTCTTCTGCAGCACACACCTCCCAAAATGAGGGCCCCTTTCTGAGATGGAATCACTTTATTTTTACACCCTAAACAATTAGACATGATTTCCCAAAACGGAGGAGCGGTCAGCAGACGCTATCCGAATAATTGGCTCGAAGTGGTTAAGGCAGGAGGAGAGAAAGGAGGGAGGAGAGACAGGAGTGGGGGAAGGAAGGCAGTCTTTGTTTCTCTCCCATCTGGCTGGGAGCCAGAGGGGAAGATCGAAGAGACCTATCTTTTGTCCACTGATCTGACAGTCATCCCTTGTTCCCACTTGGCAAAATCAAAGTGGATTGTGTTCCGACATCCGTGTCCATCACTCAAAAGGTTACTGAGAAAGCTAAGTTTTCCTGCAGCCAGTGGAAGCAGGATTTTAGGCAGCATTTCTAGTTTCAAGGTCACTACAAAATTAACAGTTCTACTTTCTTGCTATAGTCTGTCATTGTTAACGCTCTCCTAGGCCCCCCGGGGGACCAAAGGCATGTGCTCTGCGGCTTTAAGGGAAGAGAGAATCATTCGCAATCTCTCTCTATCAAGTCTGGTTAGGTTTTAGCATGTAAAGTTCCTGGCCATAAATAATTCAAAAGGCGTGAGGATTTTCTTCATTCTCCCTCTATCCTTGCACACAACCCCCTGCCCCCATCCCTTCCTTTCTGGCTTATAACAAATGCTAATTTAATCAACTGGCAGTAAATTGTACTGGTTGCTGACTCATGCCAGACACAGCCCCAGTGGACTTGACAGAGCTTGGCCACCTCATTTGGAAATGAACACGAAGAAAGGAGGTCCTGAGCTGTCCACCTTTCCCTCCTTCTCCTACCCCCTCCTCCAAAAAGGACACTTCATACGGCTTTCTTGGATGTATGTGTGACAGATCACGCAGCATCCACTCTACCTACAAGAACCTGTGCTCGGCCCTGGCCGGTTGGCTCAGTGGTAGAGCGTCGGCCTGGTGTGCGGGGGACCCGGGTTCGATTCCCGGCCAGGGCACATAGGAGAAGCGCCCATTTGCTTCTCCACCCCCCCCCTTCCTCTCTTTCTCTCTCTTCCCCTCCTGCAGCTGAGGCTCCATTGGAGCAAAGATGGCCCAGGCGCTGGGGATGGCTCCTTGGCCTTTGCCCCAGGTGCTAGAGTGGCTCTGGTCGCGACAGAGCGACGCCCGGAGGGGCAGAGCATCGCCCCCTGGTGGGCAGAGCTTCGCCCCTGGTGGGTGTGCCGGGTGGATCCCGGTCGGGCGCATGCGGGAGTCTGTCTGACTGTCTCTCCTCATTTCCAGCTTTAGAAAAATACAAAAAAAGAAAAAAAAATTAAAGAACCTGTGCTCCATGCAAGTTGTGCAGCCTCCCAGGGGTCCCTGAGGAGGAGATGTCTCCAGTGCTCCTGAAGGATGGTCTCAAGATACAGCCTGTGTGGTGCGGGAGGGGGAGGGAGGCAAGAGACAGAGAAGGAGGATGGGAAGTGGGTGAGGCAGAGCCGACCCTAGTCAGCAAGCTGTGAAAAGTGTGTCCGGAAGGGAGACTCTGGGAAATGCTGGGGTGACGCTGATTAAAACCCGGAGGGGCTGTTCCCATCTGTAGGCCCTTTTCACCTGCTGTGCCCATGGGAGTGGCTCCTGGGCTCCAAGGCCGGCAGTGAATGGAGAGTTAAGAAAGATCTGTCCTGGAGATAAAGCAGGAGTCGCAAGTAGAGAGCTGGGGGTGGAGAGGACGGTACAGAGAGAAATGTCTCCCAATAGAAAGGGCCAAGAGATAGGAAAATATTTATGGGAAGCCTAGGGTCTATTTCCTTTTCCTTTTGCTCTTTTATTTGGGCTATAAATATTTATCTTTTAAAGAACCATTTTCCATCCCCACCCCGAAGGATTCCTTCAAAAAATCCTCCCCATCATGATCATCCAAATATTTGCCCAGCACTACCGTACAGGGAGGAAATGGAGGGTCGGTTACCCTCTGGTCTCCAAGCGCCTGCAAGGCACTTCCGGTGCTGCAAACAGCATCGTGCCCGTTATTTCGTCTGCTCGCTCTTTTTGTCGGCTGGGAAAGTACGCAGCAGAGAGCATTAGTGCCATTCTACAGACGGGCTGGGCTCTGTGCATAGTCACAGCTGACCCTGTTTCCACCAGACCCTCTGTCTCTGAGGGTTTGAACACGGCAAGTCTAACTGCTTAGATGTTAGGGTTAACATTTATTAATAAAATGGAGTAGCAGCACAACATCAGGACTTCTGGAAGGGTTTGATTTATCTGGTCACCAAACCCTACCCGCAGTGCTGACTGATCTTAAATTGTCAGAGTTGTTTTATATTTAATCCTACCCACCCCCCTCTTTAGATTATAAATTCCTCCTGGCCAGGAATTTGTGTGGGGAGGTTTTCTGTCCCCCACAAGCTGACAAAAGGGGGCTTCAGAGAGCAAATTTAAAATTTTGCAAGCACACCATAAGTTTCTCCAAGTGAAAACCCGTGCCACAGCCACCCTGTTGTCAAATCCCCTCTCGGAGGTTAATTTCTTCTGCGGTCGTTACCCCAGAATGGCAGCGGTGTCTCTGTTCCTCTGGGTTCTTTATGGGGGGGGGAGGTACACATGTATGTGCATGCACACACGCGTGGGTCCCAGACTGACTGCATTGTTTCGGGCCCTGCTTTGAGGGGTTTTTTTTCTAGAAGGCTCCCTCCTGACAAACAGGACATGCACAATGCCAAAATCACCTTTGTCTTAGAACTACAAGAATGCACAATCAACTTCCTGCAGGAAGCCCAGAAAGGGGAAAAAACAAGGAGCCCTCTTCTCCTCCAGCACCCTCAGCCCCTCCCCGCACAACATTCTGCACATCTTTCTTCTAATTCCCAGCTCTACCACTGTGGAGTCACTGGGAGCCAGGAGAGAACGGGCCTGGAGTGCGGGAGGCTGCTTCACCCAGCACACAGCATTCTAAGGCGCACGCTTCACTGCCAAGAATGGAAGGCGTGGTTCACTTTGTCCTTATTTGACCAGAAGGCTCAGTGTGGAATGCTGCCTCCGTGCCTCGGCTGTGGACTCGTGGGCTGTCGTCAATAAACTCAAAGCCTGGTATGGCTTCTTGGCTACACGTTTGCACAGTAACTCAAACGAGGCAGCACACGTAAGTCAGGAGAGAGAAATACACTGAAGAAGGGGGCGTGGGGAGCTTGGGCTTCTCAAGCCTGTGAGATGGCACTTGCTGAGTCTCCAGAGACAGACTGCAAGCCCTCCCCCTACACTGCACCACCTGCCAGAGCCATTTGCAAAGCAGCTTGTAAGAGCAGCTAAGTGATCTAGCGGCTTGTCCATACTCCATGCATCAGGCCAGCCAGGACCCTGAACGTTGCTCAGAAGAGCAATAAAAAGGCATTAAATGTTTAATCTATTTTAAACATTTACAATTTGAATTAGGACTGTATACAAGCTGAGAAATTGAAGCTCGGGATAACATCAGGTCTGCAAGGTTAGGTCTGGCAGAAATATGAAAAGATGAGTGTCATTTCATCCCTGTGATCTTGGTCACATTTTTAGCAATCAGCGGATCACCAGATGTATCCTTGCCTCCAGGAGACAGAATGCCGGCAGCTGGTGGCCAGAGGTCAGCGAGGCTACCTGGTGTGCTTCACTTTCTCTGTTGGGGACAGTGAAAGGCAAGGCTTTTCTATAATAAGACTTGGGCCTGCTCAGAAGTTGTGCTTCTCCATTTGAAGTATATCTTCTTCAGCTCCTTCTTAACAATTTTTTGAGCCTGCCACAGTCTGGTGGCTAGAACAACAGGAACTTATTTTGCATAGTTTTGGAGGCCAGAAGTTCTAGATCAAGGTGTTGGCAGGCTTGACTTATCCTAAAGCAGGGGTCCCCAAACTTTTTACACAGGGGGCCATTTCACTGTCCCTCAGACCGTTGGAGGGCCGGACTATAAAAAAAAACTATGAACAAATCCCTATGCACACTGCACATATCTTATTTTAAAGTAAAAAAACAAAACGGGAACAAATACAATATTTAAAATAAAGAACAAGTAAATTTAAATCAACAAACTGACCAGTATTTCAATGGGAACTATGCTTCTCTCACTGACCACCAATGAAAGAGGTGCCCCTTCCGTAAGTGTGGCGGGGGCCGGATAAATGGCCTCAGGGGGCCGCATGTGGCCCGCGGGCCGTAGTTTGGGGACCCCTATCCTAAAGCCTCCCTCTGTCTTGAGGATGGCGGCTTTCTCCCCATGTCTTCACATGACGTCTCCTCTGTGTGTGTCTGTGTCCATATCTCCTGTTCTCATAAGGAAACCAGTCACATTGGATTACGGCCCACCCTTTTGACCTCGTTTTATGTTAATTACCCTTTTGTAAGGCCCTATTTCCAAATGCAGTGATATTCTGAAGTCCTGGCAGTTAGGACTTCAACATAAGAATTTGGGGAACACACAGTTCAGCCCATAGCAACAATTACATTTTTTTTTTTTTTTTTGGTATGTATCACCAGGCCAAGTCTGTTAGCTGGGTTCACACAGACGCTGTGGTAAACACAGCCCTGCCACAGGAAGCCTCAGGCCCTGCCCCTGCTGGGTCTGCTCCCGGGCGGGCACCCCCGCCCCCTCCACCCCCACCGCCCGGGTCAGACCGAATAGTTCCGCAGTGTTTCAGGTAGTGGGAACAGAAAAGAAGCGATCTTTTTTAAGTCTTTATTTTTTAGTGAATTGTTCCGCTGGTGAAGGAGAGAGGGCAGCAAGAAGAACCATTCTGAGGGCCTCTTCAGGCCTCACTCCTCATTCATCCCTTCCTGCTAGCTGCATCCCTCGCTTTGGCAGCCTGTCCCTTCGCATGAAGGCGGCTTCTGCGTGGCTGCCTCTTCCTCAGCACCAAGGCTAAGCACTCTACTTTGGTCACAGAATGAGGTTCACTGGGCTTGAACATAAACTGGGATTTAGCACTAGATCAACCCTAGTTGTAGGAGAACTCCAGGCGGCAGGTGTATAGTTGACTGTAGGGCCAGTACCCGCGGCCATCACGGCCCTCCACGTGCAGGTGCAGGTTTCCATTAGATTCGGACAGATGGTAAAGAAACTAAGGAGCCCAAAACTGGTGGGCCATAACTTTATTCTAGCCTCACACTCAGCTGGCAAGTAACACACTGGGCTCCAAAACCCACTCATTCAGCGTTCACAAAGCTACTGACACATCCGAGTTTCCTAGAATCAAAGGCCCCCACCAGTCTTAGTCATCTCTGGTTCCCCATCTGCACACCTTCTCCCTTCTCATCTCTGCACAAACTGGCTTCTCCTTCAGCATCCTGACATCTTGGCTTCTTTTTCCTTCTCCTTCTTCCTCACAAATTTTTCTTGGCATGAAAACCCCTCCTCCAGCAACATCAGCATAACAATGGCCTTTTCCAAGCAGGAAGGTAATTAGCAGTTTCACAGACAAGCACCATTTTTAACAATAAAAGCAAGCGAACTCAGAAAATACAGATTTTACAAACTTATTTGCCCAACACTGACTCTCTGCATTTTGTGTTGTCCCTCCTCCGGGGTACCCTCAGATTCCCCCGAGCAGTCTTACTGCCAGTGTCCCAGCCCAAAGTCACTTTAGGGAGGCTTTTTCCCTAATTCCCAAAGCATATGCTTGTAGTATTTGAAACTAATCCCTGCTCAGAAAAGTCCCGGCCTCCTAGCCATTTCCAGGACAGCCATGCTGAAACCTCTCCGACAGCGACTTCCAGCCTCATAACTAGAGAACAGCTACATGGATAAGAGCACTCCTGTGAAATTGTTTAATGCTTCAAAATCTCCCATTTAAAACTGTTCTGGCCCTGAATGCGTGTTTTGTGTGTCTTGGTTGTTTTTTGAAATCCTCCTCTGAGCCAGCCTGTTGGAGAAATGACATGTATTTCAATCCATATGCCTCTTTAAATTCTATGACTGCACATTGGTTAGGTTTTAAGCACATCTTCTGGTAAATTAAGTGGAAGTTAGATATTGATGCTGATATATACTGAAGCAGACAAGGAAAATTAATCATAAGGAAGGGGTGGAAAAATATCACCCATTAATCTTCTTCCTACCTCATCATTCAAACCTACATTTCTAGAGATTTTTAAATATTACCATAAGAAAGTCTCAATTGACCAAGATTCCAAGCCGAAGTGTCTAACCCCAGTGAATTAACACTATTTGTCCAGTAAGGACAAGGTGCAGACTGTACACTGGGCAATGGTTAGATAGGCACATCCCTGTCCTCCAGGATCACAAAGGCAGACTAAGGAGACTCAGACACATAACCATAATTAATGTCAGAAAGCAGGAGAAGCCGAGTGGTTCTCACTCAGTGAGACAGACACACTCAGCGCTATCGGGTTTCAGAGGCGGAAACAATGATTGTAGTAAAGGGATCTCAGAGGAGGCAGTATTGGAGCCCAGATTGGAGCCTTGGGCCTGATCCTGAAAGCAGAGTGGCTCACTGAAGCTTTTGAGTGGGAGAGTGACATAACAGAACCGGTGTTGGAGGTGAGTGCCCTGCCCAGAAGACAGTATGCGCAGGAGCAGGTGAGAAGCAAGGCTGGAGACCAGCTCGCAAATGCTGGCAGTGGCCCAGGCAGCGGGCAACTTGCAACGCAGCCTAGAGTTAGCCATAGTGAGAAGAGGAAGGAGCAGATGACACAGGTGCTGGGAACAATAAGTGGCACTTTGACTGGGAGGGACAGGGGACAGGGTCCTGATCACTGACCAGCTCCCAGAGGAAGACAGCTGTCCAGATGGAAAGTTTAGGTACTGGCTGGGCAGCTCTTTCCCTCCTTCCCGTTCTCCATCCCTTAGAAATTGCAGAATTGCCCAGATTCTGCAGTGGGAGCCCCAGGTCATCCGGAGAACGTAGCCCTGCCCTCTGAACAGACAGGACGCAGGGATTAAGTATGTTAAGACTAGCTGTCAAACAAAAAGTCCCAGAGCTCCCTCTGGCTTTCATAATCCCTTCAGCTGCAGCCTCCAAACCTGACCTCCACCCTGCCTGTACTGGAGCGGACAGGGTCTGGCTGCGACCTCTATCAGGACCAGTTTAAATTATATACCTCCTTCCCCTTCTAGATGTGGTAGTGACTTTTGCTGGCCCTTTAAGCATCCTGTGTCCTCTTTCTCCTTTTCCAGCAACCCTTATTTCTATTTGAGTCTCACATATGCTCTGGGTGGGAGGTTACATGGTCTAGGTCAAACTCATTAGGGTACTCCATCCACCTGTTCTGGTTGGCGTGCTTAAGCTCTTGGCTCAAAGGTCTCCTGCAGTCAGATACCTCTAAACTTTCCATGAATATGAAATAGCTTTTCTTTGTTGTTTGAGCTCTGTATTCTGCTCCTTGCACTTCAGCTCCTGACACAGGCTCTGTGTTTATGGTGCCATTGTGAAGAGGGCTCTGGCAAGGAAGGCAGACAGCACTGTCGCTCCAGGTCCAGCTCTTGTGTGAACTGGCTGAGCGACCTCTGTCAGTGTTTCACATCTCCCTGGGCTTTAGTTTCTTCATCAGTAACATGAGGGGTCGTACCAGCCGATCTCCAATGATCCTTCCAGCTTTGACATTTTGCTGTGCGGTTGAAGCCCAAGGGAACCTGACTATTCACCCCCCTGATCTGTCCTCCCAGGCAATCTTGCCACTACTTCCGTCTAACCCCACGCTGTGGCCTCTGAGTACCACGCATACTGCCTCCTTCCAAAGGGGCTGAGAAACTCAGTGAGGCTCCACAGTTCTGAACCCATGTAGACATACCTGGACAGCAACACGGACAGAAACAGTGAGTCAGTGTGCTGTTTTTTCTGTGTGGGGGCAGGGAGGATATTGGGAAGAGAGAGGAAGGAATGCGATGCCAGTAGAAAGCAAGGTCGCTTTTAGACATATTGAAACTGGAGTGAGTGGGTGACAGCCAGAAAGAAATGTTCAACTAACCTTGGAGATTCCACATAAGAGAGAATGTCTTCAAACCTGAATTAGCATCAAAATAGCCAGGTGATTCTGAGGTGGGTGAGGGTGAACACGGGGCCAGAGTTGGGAAAAGAGGCCCTCCATGGGGACAGTCTGATAGAAGCAGTGACAGAGAGGTGAGAGCTGAAACTGGGGACCAAGTGATTGCCTGGGGGTGGAGGAGATAAGAGTCTGAGGACTTAAATTTGAAAGACATCCACACTTTATGAGAACAAGGAAAAGGAAAGGGCATGAGAATATAAAGAAAAGAGCTCAGGTTCCCTGAGTTGCCGCTACATGCTGGGTCACAGGGACCGAGGTGTGGAAAGCCTTGAGAGGGAACAATACGAAAGCCAACGAAGAAAAGCACCGTCCAGATGAGGCGAACTTGGATGACGCAACAGAGCAGCAGGGACTGCGCAAAGGGGGCCATGAAGCCAAGCCCAGGTCAGGTCGGCAGCGATCAGAATCATGTGCACCCAGGAATGATAGATCCCGCCGACATTTTGCAATAGCAAGGGTAGCGGGTACTTTTGGTGCCCTGTGTCACACTCCCTCACCGGAACTCAGCTCACAGTGACAATGCCCACTTCCAGCTCGCTCCTACAACTACGCCTTCTTCTCTTCCTCCTTGTGACTTTGGCTGCAGATGTGGGAGCTTCCCACAGGGACCACTCAGACGGAGGAAACAACGTTCTTCCTCTAACCTTCAACTTCTGAGAGACAAGAGCCGAAGGCCCAGTGCCCCATCCCTTCCTGTATTCCTATAGTGGAGACCTCAATCAAGTGCCTGTGCGTTGGCTTTTCCTTCTTCCTAGCCTCAGTCTCCCCACTCCCTCACTGCTGTTTCCTGGGATCAGGTCCCTAATAACTCTCTGCACACAGTCTTTGACCAAGATGCTGCTCTCAGGAGAACTCAGACCAAGACGGAGATGAATCAGGCTCGGTGGTGGTAGACCAAGAAACACGGGCAGAAGCTCGAGTGCACATTTCCCCAGTGCCCTGAAATGTTAAATAAATAGAACAGATTTCTGCTCATCCGTGTTGTGACCGAAGGCTGAGCTGCATCCTGTAGGGCAGGCAGAGAGGCTACTTTGAATATGGTCCACAAGGTCTTATAAACTCCCTTCTGAGAGGGTGAACAGGCAGCGCTAGGTCTCAGGACCCCTCAAAACACAAACAGGCATCAATGAGCCCAACCCGCATCATAGCAGAATGGCAGGCACTTCCCCTCTAGAGGGTCATCTTCCCCTGTACAGCGGCTGCAGCCCAGAGCCTGAGCAGTATGAAGCCCAAGGAAGCGTTTTGTTTCACTGTTTTACTCGTCCTCACAATGTCTTAAAAGCCAAGGTAATGTAGCAGGTGTCAAGTTTAATCACAGTAGAAGAAACTTAGCCTTAAGTTTGCACTAAGACCCTTCAATCATTTACGCTGCTGGCTAGTACCCATAAGCATCTGAGTTAGCAGTCCTCCTCAAGCATATTCAAGAGAAAGAAAGGGCTTTAGTCTCAGGCCACTCTTTCATTGGGTCCTGAAGCTGGGTCCTTTCTGTAGCCTTGCTCCTAATTTCCTGTCTCTGCTCCACCTTGGATTCTCCGATGGTTTTGCTATTGATCACCTCCCTGGACCTGCAACAACCATCTCTCGTTAATACAGTGCTGCTCTCCCCCTTGGAGGACAGGGATTCTGGGAAGGTTAGACGGCACTCCTCATTTTCCTACCCCAAGTTGGACTGACCCACCGTGTAATTCCCGCCACATGAGGGCTCTTGCAGGACACGGGCACTACTGGAATGTTGAGAAAGCCACAAAGGAGTTGGAAAATGAAGGTCAACACGTGATATCTCTATTCCCCAAGTCCATCAGCACTGCCCTATCAGGGAGGGCCCCTCAGTGGTGCTCTCTCTCCTTGTCCATGGCCCGTCTTGTTGCTCAGGCACTCTCTCTCCGTAGGGGCCTTTTCTGTCTTACTATCTTCCTCTCCTCAAAAACTAGCTCCAGACTCCATTGTTGAGCTGCTAATGGAAATGGTCTTCTCTTCCTTTTTGAAAACCAATCAACCATATTTTAGTACAGGACCCTCTTATCATGCATTGCATTTTTAATTTTTTTTTTTGTTTTAAAGAAATTAGTTGCCTTAATGTCTTAATAGATCAAACTGCCTTAATAAAGCAATTTTAGTTCTTCATTGAGCCAACATATTCTTTTTTGTGGTGACCTAGATCTTACCTTGACATATCCACAGAATTATCTAAAAGTTTTTCTTTAAAAAAAAAAAATAGGATGATTTGGTGTGATTTCAGCATTGACCAACCCTCAGACGTTAGCCCTAACTTAGATTTGATGCATTGACTTTATTCCATTGAACTCTTACAATAACAGACACATCTATAAAGGTTGTCAAGCCTTGATATTAAAAGAAAATAAAATGTGTGGGCCAACAAGGACACTTGGCATTCTCCACCCCATGCTCACTCAGAGTGAGGGATCTGCACTGCATACAGGCAGAACGGTCTGAGGCCAGACACCTGCGCATGGATTCTCCTTCTGTTTTTTCTTTTAATCCAGTGTGATGATCTTCACATTTCAGCATGGGTAGAGATTAGATTATATGTTTTATGGCTAATATGAGGGCTTTTCAAGGGTAATGCTGAGTTTATATGATGCTCACGTTAGGTGTTGATTATAGAACCTAAAAATATCCCTCCTAAGAGGTAATTTTTATTTAGAAACTTTCTTCAACATGAATTCTGCCAATATACTAGAACTTTTATTTGGCTGAAAAAATTTAAATAATACGTTTTTCTCTTTGGTCTTACTACCCTTGGAAAGAGAACTCAGCCCCTCAGGCCTGGAATTCCTATTGAAAGCCACTTCTGGTCCCCACGTCAGCACATAGCATCTTCTTTCTGGTGGAGCAGAGGGAGGGAGGAAGAGAGAGATGAGGAGAGGGGGCTTGGCTTTCTTACTGACCAGCCAGATGCAACACTCTATATTGTCCATTTCATATTGGCCTTTGAAAGCAGTGATCTCCTTGAGCCCATCATATGTGTCTTGAATTTCTCAGCTTTCTTTCAAGCCCTATTTCATCTGTCACTACTTATACCTCTGCTCAGGTTCATGGTAAATGGTCTGTTTCTGTCAATGACTTTTTCATCTATGTCAGGCAAAGGCCCATTAGACAAATCCAATGGGACAAGTTCAGAGAGTTTGTCAGTTCCCGTCACTTTCAGGTCAGGCTGTGCAGTGGAGCACAGACACAAAACAGACTTGTCAAGATGGGCAGCTTCTTCTGGAAGAAGTTTATCTCAATGGAGAGAAACACGTGATGGGTGAAAAAACATCAAAATACCCACACTTCAGCCTGGGAACAGCACAGGAAACTGAAAAGAGCTATCTGTGAATAAATTTAAATAAGTCAGAGTCTCAATCCCCTACGCACAAGGGACTGGGGTGACAAGCGTCCATACTCAAGAGTAGTTGGGGGTGCTCATCTGCAACCTGACACCAATGAGGAAATTGGCATTTCTTATCAGTAATTATTATCAACTTATTAATAATTAATGGTAAGAGAAATAAAAGACAATGTTTTATGTCTTTTTTCACTAAGAAAGTACAAGAGAACTTCGACATTTTTCCCATTGCTAAATTAACTAAGCACATTGCACTAAGACTATATTTAGAGATAGGACCTTTAGGGAGGTAATTAAGGTTAAATGAGGTCATAAGACTGGAATCCTAATGCAATAAGAGCAATGGCCTTATAAAAAGAAGAAGAGAAAGATCTCTCCCCCCACTTACGCGCACTGAGGAAAAGCCATATCAGGACACAGCACGGAGGTAGCTGTCTGCGAGCCAGGAACAGAGCTCTCACCAGGACCCCACCATGCTGGCACCTGGGTCCCAGACTGCCAGCCTCCAGGACTATGAGAAAACAAGTTTCTGTTGTTCAAGCCACCCTGTCTGCAGTATATTGTTATGGACTCCTGAGCAGACAACAGACAGCAAGGAATGAAAATCCGTTTGGAGGAGCACTAACACACTCATTTTAAAAGCTTGATATGTAAAAAGGCAACAGTTATTTAATATCAAGTAGAATATGAAGCAAGAAAGAGAAATGAAGTCAGCAAGATGGAAAAACAAAACAAAACAAAAACTTAGCAATTAATAGACTAAATAACCAGGAACAAAGTCATTTTTCCAGTGACAGGAACAGTCTTGGGTTTATCAAGGTCTCAAAGAAAAGAAGTCAATCATGGGAAATCAGACATTTTATTTGGAGTCCATACATTAAATTAGCAAATTGTGGACAGCCTTTGAAAGTGTTAGGTGCTCTATAGAAAGATTTCAGTTCATTCTTATTCTTTTGCTTGGCTTATAAAGAACAAGTCACATGTCTAAGCACTATGTTGTACACCTGAAGCCAATATATTATATGTCAACTGTAATTGAAAAAAAAGCCAAGCAGGAAAAAAAAAAAAAAAGAACAAGGCATGATTTCTTGTACAAGGTTGACTTATTTAAGGCATTATATTATGGATTGAAAGGAGTCGAGGTTTGACGATTTAAGGATTGCTATTCACAAAAATATATAGTTCTATAGGAGAGATGCTCAGAAAAATCTAAGCAATGAAAAGGTGGGTTTGAAAAGCCATTAAAGCCTGACCTGTGGTGCTGTCAACCTGGAATGCTGAGGTTGTCGGTTTGAAACCCTGAGCTTGCCCAGTCAAGGCACATATGAGAAGCAACTACTACAAGTTGATACTTCCCGCTTCCCCCACTCTTTCTCTCTCTCTCCTCTCTCTAAAAATCAATAATAAACAAAGAAGCCATTGGATAAATAACTGTTATAAGACTGGATGGATGCATAAATGGATAGAAGAATGGATAGATGGATGGATGGATGGAGTGATTGTCAAAGATTCACAAAAGGGGCAGAGTCCTGAAGTGCCAACCTCTGGCTGTGTTGAACCTATTTGACCGTAAGCATTGATCACTCTCTGGCAAATTGATAATACTCAATATGTGACTTCTCCACTGTGAGCACCTAAGAAACATAGACAAAATCAAATTTGCTTTTGTTTTCCCAAAAGCCTATCTTTGGCCACTTGAAATGGGACCTTGAAACTCCCATTGACTGTTGCCAATATTGTCTGAGCTGTCTTGATCCCCCTTTCATTATTGAGGGCATGTATAACAACCTCTTTCTTTCCTTCATTTATTCAACAGATATTTATTAAATGTTGTTATTGGGATGGTGAACACACAACATAGTGTACAGATGATGTGTTGTGGAACTGTGCACCTGAAACCCATATAATTTTGTTAACCAGTATCCCCCCCCAATAAATTCAATAAAAAGAGGAAAAAGTGTTGCTATACGCTATGCACTGTATTAATATCTGGAAATATATTACAAAGCAAATGTGCTTACATTCAGATGAGATGAAAGAGAAAATAAACCAAAAAATAAAATATATAGTGCATCTGACAATGATAAGTGCTATGGAGAGAAATAAGACAGGAGGGAGGAGCAGAGCAAGTCGGAGCTGGGGGTGCCATGTTTAAAGACGTGGTCAAGGAAGACTCACCAGGAAGGTGACCAGTGAGCAAGAGCCTGATGGACTTGGAGCATCAGCCCAGGCAGCTGTGGGGGGAAGGTGCTCCAGTCAGATGGAGAGCAAAGTGCAGAGGTGGGAGGGTGCCTGGAATGAAAAGGAAAACAGTGGATGGACCATTGCATCAGGACAGAGAGAGGAAGAGAGGGAGGAGAAGATACAGTGTCAGAGAGATGAGGGAAACCAGGGGACACATATGGAGCCCCATAGGCCCGTGTGTGTGGATTTTGGCTTTTAGTTAGAACCTTTGAGGGATAGTATGACCTGACCAGGCTTTAACAGGATTAATCCGGTGCTAGGTTGAGGCTGAGAAATATAGGTGGCAAAGGCAGAGCAGAGAAACTAGTTTGGAGATATTCTGATATTCAAGTAAGAAAGAATAGCAGCTTCAACCAGGTGTTAGTGGCAGAGGTGATGAGAATATTAGATTTTAAGTATCTCTGTGAAGTAGTGCCACTAAGATTTGCTGATGGTTTGGATGTGGAGATGAAATGGGGAGAAACTCCCTACCAAGCACCCCTGGTATCAATACTGGCATTGCTGCACAGCATCTTCTGCTGAGGCACCTCAGTTAACTGATTGCCCAGCCTGGTTTGAATTAGGATTCTTCCTGTCCCTCTCCCACCCCATATAATGGTGATTGGGAAGGATGGTCATGAGCCTTGCACTGACCCACCACCCTTTATCCCAAGCCAACTCCAGCATCCATCTATAACCCTGTAGCTCTTCCTCTCTCCACATGCACTTAGGTTCTCACAAGAATGAAAGCTATGGGTTTTGAAGGAAGAAAAGACTATATGAAAATGGATTTGAGCAGGGAGAGTGATTCCCAATAAGGATAACTATTAAGAAAGCATCAGACCATGAATCGTAGCACCAAGACCATCAGACATTGGAAATTAGCACCTTTCTAATTTTCTACCCAACACGTGTTTCCAGATACCAAGACAATTTTGGTCAAAGTAAGATGTGTACAGTTTTTATCTGAGAGCAAGAATAGGCAAGATGTCTAAAGAGAGTGACTCTTGCAAACCGTTAGTCTCAGTTATGATTGTTTAAGCAACTAAGAGAGAAAAGAAGAAGGAACAACAACAACAAAAATGAATGAATGATTGGTTCTTTGCCATTAGCTATTTCCAAAAACTGATGTAATATTTTTTGGGGGAAGATTGTTTGTTTTGTTTTGTTTTTTACCATATTCTATACTCTTTTAACCTAACTTTTAAAAAGAATCCAAGCTATCAACCCACTGTATGTGTGTGTGTGTGTGTTTGTGTGTGTGTATGTGTGTGTGTGTGTGTGTGTAAATTATGAGTTAGAAGAGGACTTTTCTAAAGCAATAATTAAGAAGAAATCCTGTCAGGGGAACCAGGTTGCGTAAGCTCTAAGCTTAGCAAAACTATGTTTTGGTACTAAAACACACACTGCATAAATTCTTTGGAATGCAACTGATGCAATAGATCCGGACTTCCTGCTTTTCGGGCTTTTTTGGATTCTTGATCAGGATTTCCAGACATTCAGAAATGCTGAGTGAGGACTGTGTGTGCGCATGTTGCTGTTTTAAAGGATCCAATCCTATATGATTCTTGCATGTAGAAATTTTCCACTGACTTCAGTTTTACTAGTATGAACCACCAAATCCTCAAAGACTGTGCTAGGGCAATTTGAAGGCATACTTCCAACCTCCTGGTGGAATAAATTATAAGATGAGATGAAGTAGTTATTTTCTAGGGCTTATTGTGTTTTTATTCCTCCCACAAACAAAATGCAAACCATCACAAATTAAATAGATTCCTCAAGGTCCAACAGAGGCTTCTCCTGCTGTTTTTTTGCATACTCAGCAGCAGTGTTGCAACAGATGTTAAAGGGCCAGCCACGACAGGAGACGATTTTAGCAATAGCATATGAACTTGAAAGGAGACTCGAGGTCTTACACTCAAGTGAAGTGACCTGGCAGATGAGCATCAATTTCAGCCTCTTCCTACCTTCTTTGCATGTCTCTCCCTCGGAGGTCTTCCAGTTGCCTGAAGCAGCAGGTTCAACAGGGCAAGAGCTCCCTAGAACTCAACTTCTTGCCCCTACCTTAATTACTGAAATAACTTTTCCAAACAGCTACTGTGATGATGGTCTATTCTATCAGATGTTGCTCTTTGCGTATGTCCCTGACGAGCACCTCTTTATTTCCTGTGGAGGCAAAAGTGGTCAGATTCACCATCGACCACAGTAGCTGGCGCTGCTCCTGTTACTTTGAATCTGTGGAACTGAGACGTGGAACTCAGAACTCTGAAACTGCGTCTGGACACATCTCTGCACACTGCCCGCTTATCTGCTATCAACAGCAGGTGCGGGGCCCACAAAAGTCATAATGTGGCCCTCTCCCCACATGCCTTCCTGCTCCAGCCATCATCTGTGAAAAAAAGATAGCATCCTTGAAGCTAAGCCTCCCTTAAATATTGCAGGCTAAGCATGATTGGGAGGGCATAGGAGTATGGCGGCCCAGTGGTATCCAAAATAGTTCTGAGCAAGTCTCTCCTTCCATCATTTTGCCACCATTTGTCCAGTTCTATTCTGAACTCCACTTTACACGGGCTGATCAGAAACATAGAGTGGCTTTGGGGGTGCCCATCAGCTTTGGGGGTGCCTGTTTAGCCACATGTCTTTTCTAGAACCTGTCCCTGCCTAAGGTTACTGCTGTAGGACTCACGCAAGATGTCTGTGTCTGCCAAAATGAAAACACGCGTAACAGATAACTTATTCAATATCCAAGTCTAGTTAGTGTGCAAACAGAAATAGGATCCGTATTCTTTAGCATACCTCTGGTTAGCTTCAGTTATAACTGAAGCCAGAGGATGTAAGCTTCAGTGAGCAGATAAATGAGAAACTTGCATGTTCGGGAGATAGTCAACACAGGTAGTTTGAGTAGTCAAATCTTCCCATTAGAAATTAATCTTGATAAACAGGAAAATTATTATTAAATCTGTACATATTAGTTACCATAATTTAAGTTGCATCAATTCATTGTGCCTTATTTTAAAGCTGAGTTTCTAAGCCAGTTTCTTATTGCAAATATATGTCTTACAATGTTAAAAGGCTTGTTTTAATAGTTCTAAGAAGCGTTATCATATAGCCATGATATGTAAATGATCATTATGAGAAACTATATATGTCCAAGCATGTTGTAAAAGTGTGGCAATCAATGCTGTGGTTTGTAGAAAACTGTATGTGTTTACTTGTTCTAAGCTATGTTTGTCATAGGAGATTGGCATAAAGCACCAATCAGTGATAATTAACTCATATTAGTTCACTGTTTTAGATCTAATCTATTCAACCACTACAGAAGGTCTGTGCTGTATCTCTTAAAATAAGAACATAGCTAAAGGCATTCTTGCTCATAAAGATTTATTTTACAAGTATAATTAAATTGGTGATAACAATGTTATCTTTTAAACACAATGAGAACATGCTTTGCCACATTAGTAACAAGATGCTAAGAATTCTACTGTTTTCAATTCAGAAAATTATATTCTCAATATTTAGGGGGTTTTTTTTTCAGTGAGAGCAGGGTGGGGCAGAGAGACAGACTCCTGCATGCTCTCTGACCTGGATCCCCCCAGCAAGACCCCTATGGATAATGCTCTGCTTTGCTCATCTGAGGCCATGCTCACAACTAAGCTAGTGTGTGTGTGTGTGTGTGTGTGTGTGTGTGTGTGTGTGTGTGTGACAGAGACAGAGACAGAGAAACAGAGAGGGGGACAGACAGACAGGAAGGGAGAGAGATGAGAAGCATCAATTCTTCATTGCAGAACCTTAGTTGTTCACTGATTGCTTTCTCATATGTGCCTTGACTGGACGGGGTGGGGGGCGGTTGCTACAGTAGAACAAGTGACCCCTTGCTCAAGCCAGCGACCTTGGGCTCAAGCTGGTGAGCCTTGCTCAAACCAACTGAGCCTGCACTCAAGCCGGCGACCTTGGGGTTTTGAACCTGGGTCCTTCGTGTCCCAGTCTGATGCTCTATCCACAGTGCCACCACCTGGTTAGGCGCAACCAAGCTGTTTTCAGCACCTGAGGTCAGAGGCTCCAAGGACCAGTGCCCAGGGCCAACTCACTCAAACCAATTGAGCCATGGCTGCAAGATAGGAATAGAGAGAAAGAGAAAATGGAGAGGGGGGGAGGGAGAAGCAGATGGTTGCTTCTCCTGTGTGCACTGACTGGGAATCAAATCTGGGACATTCACATGCTGGGTAGATGCTCTACCAATGAGTCAACCAGCCAGGGCCTCAACATTTAGTTTTTAAATAAACAAGTAGGTTAAGTTGAGAAATGAAAAGAAAATGAGTCCAAGGGTAATTTTCAGATAAAAATATGGGCAGGTGGGACTGAGAACAAAAATACCTAGCAGAAAAGGCAGCCTGTGCTAGGTGCTGCTCAATGCTTACTGAATGGGATTTGCAACAACTGGAGCTCCTTTAGGCTAAAGTTAATCTATTGCTAGAGACAGAGGTAACAAAGGTCGAGACACAACTGTACTTTCTGGAATGTTACCTAATACCATCCCTGGTCTAAAATTCCCTTCCCAAGAAGAGGAGAGGTGCACTGTTTTCTCTGTAACTCACATCCTCTCTCTCTGTTCCTTCAGGAGCCTGAGGTCCCATTGCCATGAGCCTGCTTTAGGATGCTTGCACTGCCCCCATTAATGTCTTCATCATTTTGAATCAGAGATAACTAGTCACCAGGCATTCCCTACACCTCCAAACGTACATACCTGTCCTATAGACCCAAAGATGTGCAGTCCAGCCTCCCCTTCGAGGGAGGACTGTGGGATGAGTGTCAGAAGCCATCCTACACCAGCTGTCAGCTACTTCAGGGTCTGCCTCAGCTGCAAAGACTGTCCCCACGGAGGTCGCACTCTTCCCCAACAGCCCACACGGGACACAACTCCAACAGGTAATATTCACTCCAGCATTCCCGGCCAGGCCGGGATGGCCAAGGCCTTTTGGGGCCTGCATCACAGCTCGGCTTCTTCCCCTGCTTCTTCCTTCTCCTCATAGTTGTTGAACCTGAGGAACATATAGAGTCGAACCTGAGACAGCTGGTAAGTATTTCAATCTCCATGCTGTCACTGCCAAATAAATGATCAACCCAACAAATCCATACAGTCCTAGACAGATGAAAATCAATAGACCAAATAGATCAGTGGTCCTCAGCTCAGATTCAGCATTACAATCCACTGGGGGCATTTGCAGAACACAAATGTCTGCCTGTTGCTTCTGAAATTCAGTCCCTATGTTGTAAAAGCCCTTCAGGTGAATAATGGACAGGCTAGACTGCGAACGCATGCGCTCTAAGGCATTTCCACCATTCTGCAGGTCTCTAGTTCCATAACACAAGACTACCCTTTCTCTAACATAAACATTTCAAACAGAGCCTCCATTCTTCAAGGCTAGAAAACCAACTCTAGCCTTTACACTTATGGAGGGATTTATTTTTTAACTTCTCCCTCTTTTTTTAATTGAATTTATTGGGGTGACATTGGTAATAAAATTATATAGAATTCAGGTGTACAATTCTATAACACATCATCTGTTAACTGTAGTGTGTGTTCATCAGCCCAAGTCAAGTCTCCTTCCATCACCATTTATTCCCCTCCACCCTCTTCTATCTCTCCCACCCCTTCCCCTCTGGTAATCACCATACCGTTGTCTGTTTTGTTATTGTTGTTTTTCTTAATCCCTTCACCTTTTTCACCCAGCCCCCCAACCCCCCTCCCCTCTGACAGCTATCAGTCTGTTCTCTGTATCTATGAGTCTGTTTCTATTCTGCTTGTCAGTTCATTTTGTTCATTAGATTCCACATATAAGTAAGATCATATGGTACTTGTCTTTCTCTGACCGACTTATTTCACTTAGCATAATACTCTCCAGGTCCATCTATGCTGTCTCAAATAAGGTAACATTTCTTTTTCCTTTTTTTTATAGCCAAGTCGTAATCCATTGTGTAAATGTACCCCGGCTTTGTTATCCAGTCATCTACTGGTGAACACTTGGGCTGCTTCCAAATCTTGGCTACTGTAATAATGCTGCAATAAACATAGGGGTCTATATATTCTTTTGAATTAGTGTTTTGGGTTTCTTTGGATAAATACCCAGTTTAAAAAAAAAATTATTCTAACCATTTTGGTTAAGTGGTGTTATTTCCTTATAGTTTTCATATTTTTTTCTTACTATTAATAATGTTGAGCACTTTTTAATAAGTTTATTGAACATTTGAAAGACTGTAATCAGTAAATTAAGACAATTTTGTATTGGCATTAGAATAGACAAATAGGTCGATGGAAAAGATTAGAAATTTCATACGTATGATCACTTGATCTGTGACAAAGCTGAAACTGAGGAACAGTGGGAGAAATTGTCTTTATAATTAATCATGCTGGGTCAAAAAGATAGTCATATGAAAAATAATTGAACTCCTACTTCACAGCCGACTCAAAAATAAATTCTAGATGTACTGTGTATTTCAATGTGAAATATAAAAAAATTAAGCTTTTTTGAAGATAACAAATAATAATATTTTAATAATCATGGAGAAGAGAAAGATTCCATAAATAGGACACAAAAAGCACTGAGGATAAAGTAAAACAAGTGATAAACGGTAGTGCTTTAAACTTCTGTTTTTCAAAAGGCACCATTAAGAGCAAAAAGGCAAGCCACAAAAGATATTCCCAAGATATATACATATTTAAGAAGACTCGTACCTGGAACAGATGCTTTTAACTGCTGCATACTATTCCACACTATTGTGTACTGTATGTAGTTTATGCTTATTCCCTGGGGATTTTCATTGCCTCTGTTTTTACTTGTTTACTCTCTAAAACAATGTGACAATGAATACACTTGTACATCTTTGACTGTTTTTCTAATGAATTATCCAGAAATGGATTGTGGAGTCATGCGATAAAGCAGAGAGTTTCAAACCACAAAGGTCAATGGAAAGATATTTTTCCCCAGATGGGTTTTCTTCCATCTTGCAAATCTCCCTTTAAACGGATGTCTGCACTCTCCTTGCCTGCATACTGCTCAGGTTTTTTTCCCTCTTTTTGAAGACCCTGCCATAGCTTAGCCAGAGTACACAGGTTTGAAAGGAAGACTTAAAAATTCTGATCAAGAGGAATAAAAAGGCACAATAAAATGTTTAAACAAGAGCTCTAACACTCTCTCAAAGATTTTCTTCTTGGCTTCTCCATTTTCTAAAAGAAATTATATTTATGGCATACTGACTTGAGCAGTATATCTTGCATATTGACAATAGGCAAGTATCCTGAGTTCTTTGAAATAAGAAATTTGTCAAGTACAAATTTCAATTAACTGATTAAGTTTTTGAGTTACTAAAAAAAATCTGGACATCTCTGCATTTTCAATATTATTTATTGAAAGTATTTTTTCAAATATATATTAATTTACTTTTCTGCTTTGGTAAGTACAATATCCCAAATGTAGCTGATAATTTCTTTACAGGTAGAGAATCTTTTTTTTAAATTTTTTTAAAGACTTTATTTATTCAATTTTCAGAGAGGAGAGAGAGAGAGGAGAGGAGAGGAGAGAAGAGAAGAGAAGAGGGAGAAGAGGGAGGAGCAGGAAGCATCAACTCCCCTATGCGCCTTGACCAGGCAAGCCCAGGGTTTCGAACCAGCGACCTCAGTGTTCCAGGTCGACACTTTATCCACTGCGCCACCACAGGTCAGGCCAGGTAGAGAATCTTAAGATCTTCAAAATAATAATTTGAACATTAATTTTCTCATACATGGTATTGATATAGAGAGTGTCCCTGGCACATTTTGCCTTATAGTAGACTCGAAATGTTCTAAAGGCAAGAACTACATTCACATTCTGATTTTATCAGGTATAAGGTTCGTAGTGTTGAGTGAGAGTATCTGATTCTCAGTGTTCCCATCTGAAAGCAGGAAGAGGCTGTCTAATACTCAGGTTGTTGGTAGAATACAAGTTCTTAAGTATACAATGCATGGCACATGGTAGAATTCAATAAATGTTCCTTTTCCTTATCTGAAATAATTCTTTCCTGAATCGGATTTAACTGAGTGTAGGAGATAAGAATGACTTTTTTTGTTTTGTTTTGATACTAGGGCAGAAAAGAATAAAAAAGTTAAGTCTAATAAAATTTTTCTCTTTTTTGGCTTGTGAATTGCATTTTCATCTGAAAGTGAAATGACAGAGAATTTTAGCATAATGAGATTTCTAATTATTTGGTTCTCATCAGGAATTGGGCAAACATTCAGACAGGCAACATTATCACATTTTCTTTGCCTCAGTAATCCCTCTCTACTAATTTATCCTAAGGAAATGATTGAGCATGAACAAAGAGTGAATGAACAAGGATGTTCACTGAAACATTGTTCATAATATTAGAACGTAAGAAACAACCTAACTGCCATCAATAAGAGACTGGTAAAACACATTTTGGATCATCCAGACAACAAAATATTATGAAATACTTATAAATTACGATGTATCTCCATGTTTATAAAATGCTCACAAAATATTAAGAGAATAAAGTAAATTACAAAATAGTCTATATCAAATACCTTATTACATTTTTGTCAAAAATGTATATATCTGTGTGTATACATAGAAAAAATGTCTTGAAAAATATATACTGACATGCCCAGATATTTATCTTTAAGTGTTAGAATCATGGATAACTTTCTCTTTCTTTTTTATTGGTATGTGTTTTATCTAAATTATTTTACAATCATTATTATATTATTTCTATAATCAAAAACATAGTAAAGCTACTTTGAAAATTTTATTTTGAAAATTTTAAAACTTTAGTTGGCCAAAAATGCCAACTGATAACACTGGGGAACAAAATTTTTGTTGCATCCACAAAAACACTTGTTTGTAACTAATTCAAGTTAGTTCATAACTAACTCAAATCTGACATTAGTTTTTCTCTGTAAGTTACAGTTTGTTTTTCAATTCAAGATTTTAGGTTTTTATCTTATTGTAAAATTTTCAACATTTAGTTTAACATAATGAAGTAGAATGTCTTCTTGGGCATCATCTTTGTGAAAATATAATAATTTATATAATGCAGTAAATATACTAATACACTAAAAGATATGATTGCATCAGAATTTGTCTACATACAATTTCTAAATAGAACATATTAAAACACTTATTTTCATCATAAAATTTGCGCAAAACTCATTTAAATTCTACTCAGGCAAAATTTTGCGTTTGTAGCTCTTACGTTTGTGTACTTGTTGAGGACAATTTCGTTTGATGCTCCAGCAGTAGTCTGCCATCATATTTCTGTCCCGTCACCCCTGATAACGCTCTTCCATCGTCTTAGATCTTAATGAAAGCATTCTCCCTGCTCATCACTAACAGCTCCAAGATTTTCAGGAAACTTATCAAGGTGACTGTTCAGGAAGTGAATCTTAACGCTCATGTTACATCCAATGTCGCGGAAAGCCAACAGCATCCTTTGAACCAGAAGTTCATAGTTTTCTGCTTTTTTGTTGCCAAAGAAGTGCTTTGTAACTGCCACAAAAGACTGCCATACTGCTTTCTCCTCCTTATTCATCTTCCTAGCAAATTCTTTGTCACGTTTGAGGGTTCGAATTTGAGGTCTATCAAATACACCTGCTTTTATGTTCTCGAAAGACAAGGCAGGAAAAGCAGAAATAATAATTTGAAAGCATTTACTTTCTCTATTCAAAGCTTGAACAAACTGTTTCATTAAGCCAAGTTTGATGTGAAGTGGGGGAAAAATGATCCTGTCTCGATTAACTATGGGTTCATTCACAATAGTTTGCATCCCTACTTCCAGAGCTTCACGTTTCGGCCACTCCTTCTGTGTCCAGTGTTTCTCCCAAGCTCGGCTGTCCCACAAACACAGAAAGCAAGGATACTTCATGAAACCTCTCTGTTGTTCTAGCAGGAAATTTACCATTTTAAGATCCACACAAATAATCCGGTTATGCTCCTCATACTTTAGTAAGTCGAGGACAATTTTTATGTCATTATAATCTTCTGGCAGATGAGTTGAATAACCAATTGGAATCGCTGCATAAACATTACCATTGTGTAAAAGAACACATTTCAGACTCCGTTTAGAGCTGTCAAGGAATAGCTGCCATTCTGTTGGACTGTAAGTGGTAACACCTAGCTGGCTGGGAAGACTACTGATATCATGACAGTAAACAAAGTGTTTGTCTTCGGAAAAAAAGTCCACAAAAATTTGTTCACGCTTCCTGAAATGGATACTTTAGCTGACCGGTGAAGTACATTCTTTTTTTTTGAAGCCTGGAGGCTAATAACTCAGCTGCTTTCTTTGATAGGCCCAAATCTCTTACTAAGTCATTCAATTCAGGTTGGCTAAACTGCTGAGGGGTTAATGACTGCTTGGCATCAGAAGAAGACCCTTCAGATTCTACAACCATTTCCTCATGCATCTTATCAAACTATACTTTATCACCATGTTCACTTTCTTCTTCCTTAAAAGAAATAAAATCATTGAAAACTGGAACCAGGAGTGTCTCAGAGTGTGGGGTAGGTCGTATTGCTGAAGGAATATTAGGATATGCGATCATATGCCGTTTTTTCTTGCGGATGCCCTTTGTATGGATTAGACAGAAATAACAGTCACTGCTGTGGTCCTTAGGTTCACGCCAAACCATGGGAATACCAAAAGGCATTCCTTTGTGTTTTCTTCTTGTCCAGTCATGAAGCATTTCCTCACAATTATGACACACAATATGAGGAGCCCAATCCTTGTCTTGATCGCCAAGGGGAACTTGAAAATAGGCAATATACGCACGTGTCACAAATGATGAAATATTGCGCCTCTGACGTTGAAGTGTGTAACAGCCACATATATAACAGAAGGTGTCAGGACTATTCTTACATTTACGCCTACTCGAAGAAGTCATGATTCAATCTGAAAACAAAATAAGAGGGTGTTTTTATCAGATAATAATTTTTTACATTTAAAAACAACTACAATTATGTAAAAATGATGTTTGTAAAACATTTATTGTTTTGTGGTTATGTTCAATCCAAGAGTCGTTGCCCTTTAACTCCAATTTAAAAACCAATGCATGCCATTAACTGTAACAAAAAGAAATTAAAATTGCATAAAAACTAGAGCATGCACCAAAAACCAGATTTCAGATTTGGAATCAGCGATGCAGAAATATATAGAAAGAGTTCTAAAACCTCATGCAAAAGAAAATGAAAAAAAAATTGTTCTCCAATGTAATTTTATACTAAAAAGTCCTGGAGGCCCTAGCCGGTTGGCTCAGCGGTAGAGTGTCGGCCTGGCGTGCAGGGGACCCAGATTCGATTCCCGGCCAGGGCACATAGGAGAAGCGCCCATTTGCTTCTCCACCCCCCCCCCTTCCTCTCTGTCTCTCTCTTCCCCTCCCACAGCCAAGGCTCCATTGGAGCAAAGATGGCCCGGGCGCTGGGGATGGCTCCTTGGCCTCTGCCCCAGGTGCTAGAGTGGCTCTGGTCGCGGCAGAGCGATGCCCCGGAGGGGCAGAGCATCGCCCCCTGGTGGGCAGAGCATCGCCCCTGGTGGGCGTGCCGGGTGGATCCCGGTCGGGCGCATGCGGGAGTCTGTCTGACTGTCTCTCCCCGTTTCCAGCTTCAGAAAAATACAAAAAAAAAAAAAAGTCCTGGAAAACTGAGCTCTCTATGGAACTTACTTATCTCAGTCATTCTCAAACAGAAATGACGAGACTATGTCTGTGCATAGCAAGGTTTTTCAGCTTCAGCACTATTGATACTTTGGGCTGGCTAATTCTTTGTGTTGGGAGATTTTCATGTGCTTTGTAAGATGTTTAGCAGTGTCCCTGGCTTCTACTCCCTAAATGCCAGTAGCATACACCACTCCCCCACTCTACATCCAAAGTGTATCCAGGCTTTGCCAGGTGTCCACTGGGGGCTAAATCACCCCAGATGAGAACCGCTTCTGTAAGGAAACTGGAAACCTAGAATGAAACCCATGTATACCCCTCCCTAGGTGGGTAATTCAACCTCTCTGGGCTTCCATTTCTTCGTTAATGGAATAATTATGCCAACTTAAGATAGCTTGGTTATAAAACCTAAAGTTGTATGGGTTTGCAAAAAAATCAGCTAGTCCAAAAGGAAAGTAATTGGTTCAGAGTTTGCAGAAAGCCAAAAGTACAGGCAGAAATGTTTTTCTGTTTGCAATCATGCACTAATCCATTCACTTGCATGACAATTTTTTTTTTAGTGTCTACTATATTCCAGGTACTGTGATAAGGATTGGGAAAGAGTAATAAATAAGCAAATGAGATATTTGCTTTCATGGAGCCTACCTTGGATGGAAAGATGCAAACTCTAATCAAATAGGTGAATAAATAGGAGCACTTTAACTAAGGGATATACAGTAGGTATCGTGGTGGTGATGGCCAATGGAATGGCGTTGGGGAAAGTGAGCAAGATTAGATAAGGTGGCCTGAGAAGACCCCTAGAGGAGTTAATATTTGAACTAAGATCAAATGATAACAAGGACAGAGCCAAGCAAAAATCAGTAAAAGAAGGTTCTAGACAGAGGGAATTGAAGTGCAAGAGCGGTGACATCAAGAGCTTAGTTAATGATCTCATAATGGCAATATGTGCATGATAGAAGAAGACAAAGGAAGGAGTGTCAAACTTTATTACTGATGACATGGGGAAAAGGGAAGTGGAAAAGTAATGTCTAATTTTTCCACAGGAGAGTGATTATGATAGAAATTAAATACAGAAAAAGCCATCACATCATGGCCTTCCTCAATAATGAACTGAAAAATCATGTTTGGGAAAATTTTGGAAACATATGCTCCCTAAAGCCCACCACTGTCTTTCTACCGCCATTTAGTGCTGGGGGGAGGGGGTGTGCCAAGAAGATGTCTACTGAATTGCTAAAGCAATAAATTGAGGGAATAATCTCTTTTATGGTTGGTATGCTCAGGGGGAATAGGCCCAACAGATAAAATGATAACTACATTTAGTTGACAATTTGCTTTGAGTAAAATGCCGAGCTTGTAAATAATTTAACAATAGCCTGTCATTCAGTTGCAGCATGGCCTAAGAAATTTTAATCGATGCAAAACACATTTCTCAAACACAAGCATCTAAGCCCTGTGAAATCAGCTATCAGTCTAAACAAAAAGCTGCAAGAGTCAGAACAGTGTACACAATGGTTACGAAGGAGGGGAATTGAGCTCCAATCCCAGAATCCAATATTATGGCCGTGTCCTGCAATTTAGGAATGAGCTATGATGATAGTATGTCACGTGGAAATGCACCACTTGTTCAGCTCTTTTTGTTCAAGAGTGCTTGAGAAGCTAAGGTTTCAATTCACTCATCAGAAACAATCAGCATACACAAACTCTACATTTTGGTTGCAATTGGGTTGTCTATTTGTTATGTTTGCCAAAAGCTCCGGATTACAGAGGACGAGAACGGGAAGGAAAAGTGGAGAGGGAGGAAAGGCATAACAACTATCTACAATTTGGGTGTAGTGTCACCTTGAGAAGACAAACTCAAGGACAAGGAACATAGCACAGGGTTTCGGTGTGAGGGATCTGACACTAAACTACGCTAAACCCCTTTCTACCGTGCCATCCATGTTGAAATGAGGAGGAAGAGGGACCATTCCAAATGTGAAAGGGGCAGGTGGTCGCCTTTTCCAGACTGGGTTGGAGCCTTTTCCTTCTCTTGGAGCCTCAGGGACCACATGAACCTTAGGGACCACAGGAAGCAGGGGCAGTGGCTTCTCTTGTGCTTTTCCAGTGCTGCCCATGCTTGCTCTGCGGGGTCACACAGCCTGGTGACCCTCCCTGACTCAGCTATTCTTTTCCCATAGGACTTCTTGTCCAAGGAAACCAATCACTGTCCAACCAACAGCGCCAGGAGAGGGAGCAGGAAACCCCAAGGACAATACAAAGTTCTGTTCCTTTAGGTTGAAATTCCTAGAAGAGGTTTTTTTTACTTTTTCCCTGCTTAGATCTGGAGGCTCCTTCCTTAGTTTCTTCCATTTTTCCTTCCTTCCTTCCTTCCTTCCTTCCTTCCTTCCTTCCTTCCTTCCTTCCTTCCATCCTTCCTTCCTTCCTTCCTTCCTTCCTCCCTTCCTTCCTCTCTCTTCATCTCCCTCCCTCTTTCTCTCTTTCTTCCTCTCAGCACTGACATAGATTATGAAGATGTCACCCTAAATTATCAGCATGCTATCTCTAATTTGGGAGGTAAATCAGCACAACTAGAGACTAAGGACACCCTCTGAGTGTTTGACTGATGTTGGCTAGATGTCTGTTTTTAATAAATTGATTATCCTTGGTTATCAAAATATATATATATATATATATATATATATATATGTATTGATTTTTATCCCTTAAATCTTAGGTGCTAAAAAAATCTGCAAAGCTGTTAATCCTGAATAGATTTAAAGATAATAGATAATGATGTATTATTCATAAATGTTGTACAGCAGGATATCCATTACACAACTGTTAATCTCCAGAAATATCATGTTCATATTCCTCTGTTTTTATTTTATTTAAACCAGATTATCAAATTTTTGTGGAATGGAGATTTTTTTTAAAAATCTACCCTTTTAACAAAACATCGGTTCCTTCTCTCAGTCTAAAGCAACCTCAGGGACCACATGAACATAGTGCTTTTCTCCCTCCATGCCTGAGTAGTTCACACACAGCCACACTCACAAAGACATGTATATATGCTGTTTGGCTGTGTTATTGACTCTTGAATGGTTTCCAGCCTGTCTTTGTTCCAAGGTCAACCAGAATCAAGCTTCACTTTTTATCTTCATGGAGGAAGATTTCTTCATTGGTAAGCTTATTTAAATTTCTCTGCAGATATTGAACCAAATCTGCTCGGGCTGCAGCCTCCTGGGGCCTCTCATTCAGGGCTAAATATAAATAAATACTCATATAGGACAGCTTTTGATGAAACATTAAAGATGGTTTTTAATATGGTTTCTAGAGTCTCTGTTTTCTCTATGAAAAACCCATGGTGGCAGAGAGCGACACAGCCATGGAAAGGGAATAGATTTGTAAATTGCTGCCTATGGAGCCCCTGGGATTTAACGGCACAGGGCAAAGAAGCAGCTGATCTTGGCAAAGGAAGCAAGATAAATAAAATTAGCCACTATATCAGCTCCCCTTAAAAAACCAGCTGTCAACTCCCTGCAACGTTTATGAATTTTGGGGGCATGTTACTGTCACGTTGTGTCTCACCCAGGATCAAATAGCATTGCTCTCTTCAGTTGGGAAAGGGTCCCCAGCCCTCACCCCCCACATACGAGAGGAAAGGATCCCTACCCCCAACTCCCCACATAGGAGAGGCTACAGCAAAGGATTTGCCTTTAGGACAACCAATATTTACTGCTATAAAGATTATAACCATTGTTGTTTATTTTTAAACTGTGTTCCCAGTCACCCCTTCAAAGAATGGGGCAGTTTTCTACAGGAGATAGTACACATGCCTTTTGGAAAATACCATCTGTTCAAAATCATGAACCTGCTGATCAAGGTGGAGGATGGGTCTGGATGAGCAGAAATAAGACAAAGTTGATGGGAACCTTGCAAACTCGGGGTCGGGATGCTTTCTTCCTTTCCCGTAGCTCCCCAATGGGATCAATTCTCTTTGGCTTTAGGAGAGAAGCTGGTCCTGCTTGAGGAGGGCACTGAAATTTAAAAAGCTAATCTTAGGCCCTGGCCGGTTGGCTCAGTGGTAGAGCGTCGGCCTGGTGTGCAGGAGTCCCAGGTTCGATTCCCACCAGGGCACACAGGAGAAGCGCCCATCTGCTTCTCCACCCCTCCCCCTCTCCTTCCTCTCTGTCTCTCTCTTCCCCTCCCGCAGCCGAGGCTCCACTGGAGCAAAGATGGCCCGGGCGCTGGGGATGGCTCCTCGGCCTCTGCCCCAGGCGCTAGAGTGGTGGCTCTGGTCGCAACAGAGCGAAGCCCCGGAGGGGCAGAGCATCGGCCCCTGGTGGGCGTGCCGGGTGGATCCCGGTCGGGAGCATGCGGGAGTCTGTCTGTCTCTCCCCGTTTCCGGCTTCAGAAAAATACAGGAAAAAAAAAATAAAGCTAATCTTAGCCTGACTGGTGGTGGTGTAGTGGATAGAGCGTCAACTTGGTATGCTGAGGACCCAGGTTTGAAACTCCAAGGTCGCCAGTTTGAGTGTAGGATCATTGACATAACACCATGGTCACTGGCTTGAGCCCACATATCTCTGGTTTGAGCCTAATGTTGCTGACTTGAGCCCAAGGTCATTGGCTTAAGCCCAAAGTCACTGGCTGAGCAAGGGGTCATTGGCTCAACTGGAACCCCCCATCAAGGCACATGAGAAAGCAATCAATGGACAACTAAAGTGCCGCAAGTACAAGTGGATGCTTCTCATCTCTCTCCCTTCTCGTCTGTCTTTCTCTCTTGCTAAAAAAAAAAAAAAAGAAAGAAAGAAAGAAAGAAAAAGAAAAGCTAACTCTGGCCAGACACTGCATGACTTGCTTCAGACATATTCCTCATAGAATGCTCAGAAAATCCTCAAGATAGATAATATTACAATAATATTACAGATCCATTTTAAAAACAAGCAATCGGAATAGTGAAGCAGTTGGCCCACACACTTGTCCTGGGAAGAAACACCGCATGGGCCTGTAAGCAGTATGGGACGCCCTGCTCCCGCTGGATGTGAGGTGACCGGCAAACCACAGTCACATCCTGCCGTCAATCATTCTTACCCAAGCTGAAAACATGTGTTCCCAGCTGCATACAGATCCTTCTAGCCTTGTGCAAATTTTCTAAGCATTGCTAGGCAGGTCCTCTAGATGCAGCTGGAAAAACACAGAAATCATGTCCCATGGGACTCTGAGGAGAAAACACTGTGATAAGTTTTATAAAGTCCTTCTCTGTGCACCCCACACATACCTTTCTGAAGCCAGGAAAGAGGCTGAATGGGATGAAACATACATTAGCTATTTTACTCTTATTTTGTACCTAACTATATCTTTTGGGTGGAGGCCAGGTGAAATTCCTATTGCACTTTATAGGAGCAAAACCATGAAGCTTTTCTCTTATGTTGTTATTGCTTCTAAAAAGGGAAAAGATGCCTTACAAAGCTGAGTTCCGAGTAAGCACGAAGACCATACATTGGCTCATTAAAGTAACAAACAATTTTTTTGTTATTGTTCATTTAAAAATGCATAAAGCTTTTCCACAGTGCCTGGATAAGAACTCTGTATAAACTGTTGAGAACCACAGTCTTTACCATTCTAAAAACAAACAATATATCAGAATACAAACAGGTTTGAGCCACATGACACAAATGAAATAAAGGTCCCTCAGTAAGCCGCAAGAGTTGGCATAATTCAGGCTGGGGGGGGAAAATCTACCTTTCACTCAGGTATAATAAAAATGATAATGCTTTACTCTTATAAAGAGCTTCCTAATGGTAGTATTTTGTTTGAGCTTCCCAGGGCAATGAAGGGAGTTCTGGTCAACCACATTTTTAGATTCAGGCTGGCTAAGTGACTAGTCCAAGCTCATGGTTAGTAGTAGAGGAAATTCAGGCTGCACTTGGCAGATTCTTGGACTAATTCAAGAGAATAGAAGTCATTGGGATTTTCCTGCTTGAACTTTCAGAACAAGAGCTGGTCATTAACAGAAACAAAAACACACTCATAAGTGGCCTTTCCCTTTGACTCCATCTGGGCCCAAGTGAAAGGAAGTTCTGTGCACACGTGTCTGCATTCCCCCAGGTATGTCTCCAGGCCCTCCATACGAGGTGCCAGGTGTGGATGAATGGGGGAGGACAGGTTGCTGAGAGCCTGAGAGGGGCTGCTTGAAGGAGAGTGAGGGAGAGGACTGTGGGGGGGGGGGCTCCCGGGCCGGGGCGGGGGCCTTCCTCCACCTTCCTCTCCTGAGTGTGAGAGTTTGTCTCTTCTCTCATGTTGCTCCTTTCCCCTAAATTACCATGCTAGGCACATGGTGACAACACAGAAGGGGTTTCCATAAATTTGAGTGTAAAGGGGATAATACTCTATGTTAAATCATTAAATTAAATCATTCTTTACTAGACATTTTTACAATTTCAAGCCATTTTCCCAACTAGAGCTGCACAGTAAATTAATTACTGCATTAGTAGTTCATTGCTGACTCTTGCAAACACGCTTTTACTCAAAACAAATACACACAAAACTATTCTCCAAATGTTTGTTTGCATATTTTGAATCCATTAAAAAGTACTTGTAATTTTAGGAGAAAAAATATTCTTGGTAAGTTTATCACTTGCTTCTTTTTATCCTGGGAAGAGTTATGTTCATTCCCAGTCGGCGTGTAGGATAATTTATCACAACTACTTAGGTGGCACTGGCTAACATAGCTGAAGATGTTTTAGACGGTAAGCAGCGTTGTGGATGGGGAGTTATTAATCTAGTAAAAACAACATCAGTTTTTGGTATACATACATAGATAAATATATATGTCTGTATATATACCAAGAAGAGAGATGAACTATTTTTTATCCTTAATGGCTAAAAATATGAAAGGTAAAAATCTCATGTTAGATAGCATACAACAAAAGTCACATATATTACATCCAGTTGTGTTCTTTCCAAAATGTTTTGTTTCACTTTTGTAGACAAGTGCTTAATCTTATAAAATTATTAAGAGAATATACTTTAGCAAGATGATGCCCAACTAAGGGGGGTAAGAAGTGTAATTTCGGTAAAAATGTTCCCTATATCAGCCCTATGAAAGTATACTGTATTCAAATGCTAGAAGAATAACTTAGATTGGTTTTATATGCAATTTAGGCTTTTTCTAAATACACATACTTAATGCACAACTGAAATTCACAAAGCATCAAAATATCCATGTGTAGTGAGAAGATTTTTATAAGAACTATATTTGCATGCCTTATATCTTCAGAAAACATTTTCTCCAAACTTAAACTTGGCATAACTAATTTGAGAAGCTCAAGTATACTCATGGAATAATGAATATATATGAAATCAGAATATTTGAAATCAAACCCGAGCCCCCAAATCGATGCTCTCTGACTGGTATATCTCTGCAGAGAATGGGGTCACACATACACACTCACATTGATGTGACACCCCATGAACCCCGTACGCACATCAAGAAATAAAATCCAAAGCTAAAATGCTCAAATGTCCATGAACAGTGAAATAGAGAAATAAATTGTACTCTACACATACAGTGGAATACTAAGCAGGAATTACAGCGCATGAACTGTTACGATCCTCACTATATGAATAAATGCCACACCCATGATGCCAGGCAAAAGAAGCCAGATGCATTGTTTAATTCCTGTTAACTTTCAAAAGAAGCAAAAATAATCAGGATAGTGGGAACCTTAGGGAGGAAGGCAATGAAAGGGAGGGGTAATGAAGGGTAGCTCCTGTTTCTTCATCTGTAAGTTGCTTACACAGTCTGATTCCACCTTGTGAAAATTCATCTAACTATACACTTAAAATTCATGCATTTTTCTGTCTGTAAGTTATACTTTAATAAAACATTTACTTAAAAAATAAAAATAGAAAAATAAAATGAAAGACGGTTAAGACAGCTCCCTTCCAAACATAGCTGACTCAAAGGGTTACGTGGGGTTTAAGCTCTCCAGACCCTCTTCAGGGAAGCAGAGGCCTCTGTATTTTAAGAGACTCAGAGGAATGGGCACTCACAGTGTAAGAAGAGCCCTCATCTTCTCATCCTAGTGTAGTAAACAATCTGAGTTAACTATCGCCTACTGTGTGCTTATTCAGCTTCAATATAACCCAATCATATAAAGCCAGGGAGTCCTCGAGGGGATGTCAGTGGTTCCAGTTAGAACTGTTTGCTAGACGCGTGGCTAGTCTCGATCCCTAGAAGAGGCTGTGTTGGCTTTTGACAAAACAACCTGGTTGGGGAAGATGAGTTCTGCAAACTGTCCCGAGCATCACTCAGATTTGAGAGGATATTGTAAATGCAATACAATATCCTTGAGATACGAACAGACCAACATATGGTTTTTTTAAGATACAAGCTGCGACACGGTCCGTGTTATTGTTCGAGATCCAAGCGAAATTCCGATATACGAGTTGTGATTCGGGAAGCTGCCACTAGTTGGCGCATTGGCACACAGGTCCAGTATCAGCAGTTTGATACATGAGTTGACTGACTTATGAGCTCGGTTACAGAACAAATTAAACTCATATCTCAAAGTACCACTGTATTATTTTTGCTGTCAGAATTAAGAAACGGTCTAAATTTTCTTCAAGAAATGCACCAAAGCTGATGTGTCCTGGTGTGATTCCATTTGAAGAACATGAAACTCTGCTGTCCTTACACAGACCATTGCTCTGCTTGGAGCCCAGAACCTTCTCAGTAAACCAGACAGGGAATCTCACCAACAGGGTGACAAAGCACAATGCTGAATTTGAGATCAGGGGGTAAATACCACACACATGAACTACCAGGAAAGGCCACTGCTAAACATCTTCTTATCCTGTAGGAATAGGCCAGAAAACTGAACATTAATCCTGACTCTGGCACTGTTGTCTCATTATATCCTATGTAAAGTATTTTACCATCCTGGGAAATGGGTATATAATGCTTTCTCCAAGAGAAAGTGTCTTTCTCCAGGCAAGAAAGGCTGATGGTTGTGAGGAAAGATAGGATTCTCTTGCTTCTCTGAGTACATATCCATGCTTCCCCAGTGAGAAACATCTTTATCAAGACTGACATCATTCAGCATGATCACGACCCCCTGGTTTTTGGCAAGAACACACTAGATCTGTAATCTTTAGTCCTTCTTCTGACCCTATCACTTACTTACAATGTCATCTTCAGTTAATTATTCAACCTCTCTAGGCTGCAAAGATTTTGCCGACTGAAATTGCCTTTATCATTCTTCTCATATTCAGAGGAGCAGGATAAAGGATGCCTGTATATTGCTTTGAGCATTCATAAACTTAGAATCTGTGAATGTCAAGGCCGGGCTTCCTTGCTGTACCCTCCCTTTGAATCACCATGCATGGCCCTGCCCCATTCCACCAAGAGGATCAAGTGCCTTCTGCAAGAGATGGGGCAGGTCATATAAATCTCCTAAGCTGAGGAGAACTTGAGTCACTCTCAACATCCTTTTGTTTTGAATTAGCGGCCCCTAGCAGCTACCCAGTTCCTGCCAAAGTTTTTTACCCTCCGGTAATTTCCCTTTTCTTGACTTAAAGAGACTTTAAAAATTCCCCGTTAGATAAATTCAGTTTTTAAGGAAATGATGATAAAGATAACTTTTGATTTTTTTTTAAATCTTTTTTTTTTTTTTTTTTTTTTCAGAGGTGGAAGGACAGTTGGGGCCATGGACAATTTAAAAAGAGGAACATACTTCACAACTGAAGTGTTAGAAGTTAGGGCTCAGAGAAGGTCAAAGAGAAATAAAGTGAAAGTACTGCTGAGATTGTAGTTCGAGAAAAGGGGAAAGTACAATTCAATTTCATGCCATAGGGTGACTTTATATCCACATTTTTAAGGGAACACGTCTGCTGGTGAAAGTGGATGACCTGTAGGTTACCTTCCTCCAGCACTTCGAGCACTTCCAGCCTGGCATTGAGAAATGAATCCTTCTCTTGGTCGAGCATGTATTCACATATGTCCAGGTGAGAGGTACAAAAAAAAAAGAATTAAGTGTTTGGCAAATTGGATCTCTACAGAAAGACTAATAGAACTGGCTTCACAGACCCTTGGGAGGAACAAAGTACGGGTAAGAAAGGGGACTCCCAACCCTGCGCGGGAGGGAAGACGTGCAACCAATGGTTCCATGAAACTAAAGGCAAAGCAAGTCCTTAATGCAAAACCTGACAGGCTTTCCTTACAACTGAAGAATTTTTAAAGTCTTGGAGTTATTGAACTAGAAGGATATTCAGAACCATCTCTAACTAATAGCAACAGAGGTCTTAGGTCTGCCTGAACACTCTGGGGCAAAGTCACACCTGGCTTCCTTTCTAGACTGGTTTGATTAGCAGCAGAGAAAAGACCGGAATGACTTTGGGAGGGTTTTTTCTTAGAACTGTATTTTTAAGACCTTGGCGATCATTAAGCTCAACAAGGTGGCAGCAATCTGATTAGAAAGTAGCAATGACCCTCAACCCAGCTTCCTCATTACCATCCAAATGTTGTCCCAGATCTACCTCCTTTTCTCAGACAGCAGGGCTATTCTGAATGCATCAGCTCCATAGAATAAGTTCTTTAGCATGACTTGCCTATTTCTGTAAATGATGTCACCATTTTTCCCAGTGATCCCAGCATGACACCTCCGAGTCATTTTAGACTCATCTGTCTTCCTCACTCCTCGCTGGCAGTCTGTCAACAATGCATATGAGTCTCCCTCTGTCTTCCTCATTTCATAACCTTCCCCTCCTTTTTATTCCCAGGGCCATCATCTTAGTTCAGGTGACCAGTAAGACACATCAGTAAGAAAATTAATTTAACTTTTCAATTCCTGTCTTTAAATTCCAAACTCTTCCTTAGTGTTTCTCAAAAGAGACCAAAGATTGCCTCCAAGAAATTCACCAAGGGAGTTTGTTAAAATTGCAGATTTCCCAGATCCTGGTGTTCTATCTTAAAATATCTGAGGTTTGGCCTCAGATACCTAAATTTTTGACAAGCTTCCCTTCATGGGATACTTGTGTAGCCAAAAGTCTTAGAAACCCTCTTCTACCAATTTAATCCACCAGCAACTTATTTATCCAACAACATGAGCCAGGAACAGTTATTTTTATCAAGCCACTCCATACATTAGAAATTCTTAAGTGTGCTCACTAATAGCAGAAACTATAAATGAAATGTAATATATTCATACAATGGGTTACTATACAGCAATAAAAAGAACCAGCTTCTGCTACACACAATAGCACGAATAAACCTCACAGGCAATAATCAGCAAAAGGATCTAGACATAGAATAGTACACATGATTCCACTCATATGAAATTTAAGAACAGGCTAGGCTATTCTATGATGTCTTTTAAAATCTTTCACAACATATCTATAACTTATTTTTTTCAAACTAAAGTTGTATTCCTTCCCTTCTTCAATCAGGCTTTCCGACATGTGTGTGATTTTACTGAAAAGAACTCATGCTTTCTTACCATCTTCTCCTTTTCCTCTTATTTCTTCTTTTGCAATCACACTCTTACTCACCTAGAATGTTTTTCTTTCTCCATCCAAATCTTAACCAATTTTGTTTCTACATGACCTCTTTCCTGACCACTTGCTATGGTTTAAATTGTTATGGGTTAGATTGTGTTCTCCCAAAAGTATGTTGAAATCCTAACCCCTGGTACCTGTGAATAATCTGATATGGAAATAAAGTCCTTTTTCCTCCCCTTAAGTGAGAAGCAGTCAGGCAGGGAGACAGACTCTCGCATGCGCCTGACCAGGATCTACCTGGCATGTCCACCAGGGGGCAATGCTCCGCTCATTTGAGGTGTTGCTTTGTTGCAATCAGAGCCATTCTAGTGCCTGAGGTGGAGGCCATGGAGCCATGTCAGCATCCGGGCCAACTTTGCTCCAATGGAGTCTTGGCTGTGGGAGGGGAAGAGAGAGATAAAGAGAAAGAAGAGGAGGATGGGTGGAGAAGCAGATGGGTGCTTCTCCTGAGTGCCTTGGCTGGGAATTGAACCTGGGACTATTACATGCAGGGCCAATGCTCTATCACTGAGCTAACCAGCCAGGGCTGGAAATAAGGTTTTTACAGATATAATTTATCAACATGATGATACTGAATTGGGGGTAGGGGGTTTTAAATCCAATGACTTGCATTTTTATAAGAAGGCCATGTGAAGATATAGAGAAGGCGTTCAGAAGAATGCAATGAGAATTTAGACACAGAGATTGGAGTGGTGCATCCATCAGAAGCTGGGAAAGAGCCAAGACTGGATTCTTCCCTAGATCCTTGAGGGAGAATCCTGCAATACCTTGATCTTGCACTTCTAATTTCCAGAACTATGAGAGAATAGATTTCTGTTGTTTTAAATCACCTACTTTGTGATTATTTGTTTGGGCAGTCCTTAGAAACTAATTCACTACTCTTACCATGGCCAGCTTCTTTTACTTCTGAATTCCTTTAGCTCCTAAATTCTGAACAAATCATGTGGTCTCTGTGGTAACTAGCCTCCCACATGGCCCACAGTGATGTTTACCGCATGGTATTAATGCCCTTGTATAGCTTCAACCCATATTGATAGAACTGTTCTATATTACTATTTAGTAGTATCATTTTATAAATTAAATTATATTTATAAACTATAAATTAAATTATAGTTAAATAGTATATAGTGGAAATGATGTGTGGTTTCTGAAAACAAGTCATAAAAGACATTGCAGTATCTGTCTTGCTCTCTTGGACTATTCACTCTGGGAGAGGCCAAGCTATTAGAATACTCAGGAAAAACTATGAAGCAGTACACATGGCAAGGAACTGAAGCCTCTGGCTAACAACCGTCACAACCTCACCATTTATCAGAGTGAATCAATTAGGCAGCAGATCCTCCAACCCCAATCAAGCCTTCAGATGACTACAGCCCTGGCTGAAATCTTGACTGCAACCTTGTAAAAGTCCTTGAACTAGAATCACCCAACTAATTCACTCCTAGATTCCAAACCACAGAAACTATGTGAGATATTAAATATTTATTGTTGGCCCGGCCAGTTGGCTCGGTGATAGAGCATTGGCCTGACATGTGGATGTCCCAGGTTTGATTCTCAGTCAGGACACAAAGGAGAGATGACTATCTGCTTCTCCCCCACCCACTTCCCTCCTGCAGCCATAGCTTGATTGGTTTGAGCGCATCAGCCCCAGGTGTTGAGGATGGCTCTATGGAGTCTCTGCCTCACATGCTAGAAATAGCTCGGTTGCAAGCATGGTACCAGATTGGCAGAGCATTGGCCCCAGACGAGGGGTCACTGGGTGGATCTTGGTCAGGACGCATGTGGAGTCTGTTTCTCTATCTCCCCTCCTCTCACTTGGAAAAGAAGAAAAATAAAAATAAAATGTTTATTGCTTGAGGAAACTCAGTAATGGGATAATTTTTTCTGCAGCAATAGATAAATAATACACTTATTATCTTACATTATCTCAAATTTCTTAACTCTTCTTTTTTTCATATTTTTCTGAAGTGAGAAGTGAGGAGGCAGACAGACAGACTCCCACATGTGCCTGACTGGGATCCACCAGCATGCCCATTAGGGGGCGATGCTCTGCCCATCTGGGGTGTTGCTCCACTGCAACAGGAGCCATTCTACCGTGTTTCCCCAAAAATAAGACAGTGTCTTATATTAATTTTTGCTCCTAAAAACACGCTAGGTCTTATTTTCAGGGGATGTCTTATTTTTCCATGAACAAGAATTCACATTTATTGTTGAACAAAAAATCAACATTTATTAATATACTATAGTCATATCATCACAAACATCAGCATAACCAGCCAAACTCTGTCTGAATTCCATCAAGAATTTCTTGTGACTCTATTCCATGTACAACAATCTACCCTGTTTCCCCGAAAATAAGATAGTGTCTTATATTAATTTTTGCTCCTAAAGATGCACTAGGTCTTATTTTCGAGGAAACAGGGTAGCGCCTGAGGTGGAGGCCATGGAACCATCCTCAGAACCCAGGCCAGCTTTGCTCCAATAGCTGCAGGAGAGGAAGAGAGAGATAGAGAGAAAGGAGAAGGGGAGGGGTGGAGAAGGAAAGGGGCGCTTCTTCTCTGTGCCTTGGCCAGGAATCAAACCCAGGACATCCACATGCGGGCCGACGCTCTACCACTGAGCTAACCAGCCAGGGCCTCTTAATTCTTCTTGGAGAAGATTTTTACTTCTCACTTTGGCAAACTCCTTAAAGGCAATTATCATTTCTTGTGCTTCTCTGAATCCTTAACCATGTTCAATTATTTTATATATATACATATGTGTTATTATATAGTGATATATAATATATATTATATATATACATACTATATATGTATATATCACACACATAATGTGTTTGGTAAACATGTGTGAATGGTGATGGAATAAATGAGCACAGTGTAGCCCACCAGATATGCTTTCAGAATTTTGGAATGAACCAACAAGCACATTTCACGTCAAGACCAAGTTTATGGAAACGTCTGTCACAGGCAAATCACTTAGAAAAGCTGCATTTGAAGCCATTTTGAAGCCATTCTTCTTTCTTTCCCACTCATTTCCCTGCCTCTGTGTTGTTGCTTGTTGGCGTCTGAAATGTAGGTCACCTCCAATGGCATGACCTAATTAGAAGATGTAATTTAACAGGAAAAATAAAATAAAAGAAATCCCCTGAGATGGCAGATTTGAAACAAAGAAAAATAGTTCTTTCACTTTATGTTTTTGGCAGTAGCTTCCCTACTAAAGTTATCCCCTTCCCAGCCCCAAGCTATACAATTTGTAAAGCACAAAGAAGAAAGGTAGAAAGGAGTTTAGGAGCAGCTGGAAATGATGAATTTATAATGATCACAGAAGGAGTCAGAGTCAGCTTCACTTCACTGAAGTGGCTCCGTGGGGCTGCTTCTTGGCAACAGCGCGCGCGAGTCTGCGGAGGAAGAAGTACCAATGATGCTGATACAAAGTACACACACTCTTAGGATGGGAAGAGACCTTATGGCTCATCTAATCCAACCCCTCGGGGAATTCTGTGACACCTGTTGTGTTTGTAATGTCATAAAACTCCATATACAAAGCATCTAAACAATAGCTTTTGTCATACATTTGGCACTCTTGTTTGAAAAAGAAGAAAAGGGTAAGTAAGCTAAGCAGATTTTAAGGGTTCATTACAAAATTAACTTTCAGGAGATGTCATTGGGCCAGGTTGGATTCAATCCATCTCCCTCACCTCTTCCTCTCAGAGGCATGATGTTGGGTTCCTGTAAAATGCTTAAGTGCTTTCTAAATCACCCAGAAACACTTAACTACACTGATCATAACTGAATGCATTATTAATTTTTTCTTTGAAAACTGATATTCCATGTTTATCATTAGATGATTCCATTTATCCATCTAACAAAACTCCAAAGCCTACTATGTGTATGACCTGCCTGGTGGATGATATTTCTTAAGGTGAAACTATTATATTTTTCCCATTTTACAGGTTACAGAAAGGTTAAGTAACTCACCTAAAGCCAGACAGTGAATGAAAAAGGTAAAGTCAAGAAGCAAACTCAAACAGTCTGACTATAGAAGCTGTGCTTTTAATTTTCTACATTACTTTAAATCAACTATAAAACTATATTCTTCATTTATTTGGGATCAATGAACATTTACTGCATAGACAGCATATCTATTTCTTTCTGCAAGTACCTTCTAATTGCAGGAAGAACCTTCATCAGTGTTTAGCCTTCTTTCCATTCCAACACACCCATGAAACTTGTCACCCTACCACTGATACCCATGACTCATTCACCAGTTACTCTCCATGTTACTACACAAGAGATACTGACATGCCCTCCTAATACTCACCTCATATGTAAATTACATAACCCTAGAATTGAGGGCATGACAGCACAAATAGCTCTGCACTTCTCCTCAAAGCGAGTGAAAGTTATTTTTAAAACAATGATTTAAAGTCTCTGGAAATAGTCTTACTGGTACACAGCAAATAATGAAACATTTATTCATAAAAATCTGCTAGACTTCTACAAGAACTACAAGAGTTAGTGCCATATAAACCAAGACCCACACACTTCTTCCTGCTCCTAGCTCAGTGAGGTAGAAACTCCACTCCAACTTCTTGTAATCAGGAACACAGGACTCCTCCTCCCTCCAGCTACCAGCCAGAGGGCTATTTTGCTGAAAGAAGCAGGAACTTAGCATTTCTCATCTGTCTCCCAGTTTCATGTTGTTGAAGCTAAGTATCCCCTGAGTGCAGCCATGAGGTTGGGCCTCCCTTTTTCTACCTGGCACCCACTTATGGGACAGAGGCTCTTCCTTGGGAATGGCACTGCTGAGAATACTGGGGCTCCAATCGTGCTTGCCCTTGCTTGTATAGCAGGGTTCCATGTCAAGAGAGACAAGCTAAAGAGATCTGGGGGTGCTGCCCTCCCCATCCACCAAGTACCCAGCTTTTAAAGCAGAGGTATCACTCAGAAAGGAGCATACTATTGTTCTGGACTTCAGTACAGATTTTTTCCTAAAGGAAGCAGTAAATCGAAGAACAGAAAGCTCCAAATTTCTCCCCAAAGGGACTGATTTTATTTGCAATAGAGTATGAAGAAATTTAAGCCTACGGGCGTTCTGAAAACAGTGAAAGTAGTAGTGAAAGGCAATTGGAAAAGGTTGATAGAATCATTGGAGATAGAGACTGAATTGCAGGACAAGTAGTTTGCTATAGAGAAAGTGGGAGAAGCATCTTACTCTCCTGTGGTAAGAAAAAATTGCAAACACCTGACCTCAGAACTTTCCCTTCAAATGAGACTGAATTTGATTGGATTAGCCTACAAAACAAGTTATACTTCCAGGTATTGTTGAAAATAAAAGAGCAATCAGCCAGCAATTAGTTGAATTTAAGAGCTGTGTATGGTCAGGAAAAGGGAGATTCAGGAGAAGCCAGTCAAAACCACTGTAATGCCAGAGTGACTGTGGGCACAGCACTCCTTTGGAGCCTCATCAGACTTCACACTATAGGAGGTGTGAGATGTGAGGAAAAACAGATTTGACTGAAATAATCTAGCCAGTCACTAACAAGTAAACAAGCAAATAAAAATAATCCCTGGAAAGACTAGCACTCAGAGTTGGTACAATGTATTATCTATAATGCCCACTTTCAAACAACAAAAAATATTATATGCAACCTGACCAGGTGGTGGCGCAGTGGATAGAACGTTGAACTGGGACACAGAGGACCCAGGTTCAAAACCCTGAGGTCACCGGCTTGAGTATAGGCTCATCTGGCTTAAGCTCAGGATCACCGGCTTGAGCATCAGGTTGCTGGTTTGAGTATGGGATCATAGACATGACATGACCCATGGTCACTGACTTGAGCCCAAAGGTCACTAGCTTGAAGCCCAAGGACACTGGCTTGAACCCAAAGCCGCTGCCTTGAGCAAGGGGTCACTTGCTCTGCTGTAGCTCCCCGGCCAAGGCACATATAAGAAAACAATCACCGAACAACTAAGATGCTGCAACGAAGAATTGATGCCTCTCATCTCTCTCCTTTCCAGTCTGTCTGTCCCTATCTGTCCCTCTCTCTGACTCTCTCTCTCTGGCTCTGTCAAAAAAAATGTAATATGCAAAGAAACAATAAAGCATAACCTTTAGTGCTTTATAAAAAGCTAGCAACAGAAATTGACTATAACAGTGACCAGATGTTGGATTTAATAAAGACTTCAAAGTAGTCATTATAAAAAAGCTGAAAAAAACTTAAAAGAAACCATGGTTAAAAAGTAAAAGCAGGTATAATGACAATGTTACATCAAATAGAGAATATCAGTAGAGAAAGAAATTATCATTTTTTAAAAAAAGAACCAAATGGAAATTCTAGAGTTAATAAATAAAATAACTGATTTTAAAAAATTCACTACAGGGACTGAACAGTAGATTTGAACTAACAGAAAAAAGTAGTCACAAACTTAAAGATAGAGTGATAAAGTTTATGCAATTTGAAAAATAAAGAAAAGCAATAAAGAAAAGTGATCAAAGAAATGTTAAAGATCAATAAGTGCATCACCATGTGAATAATGGTAATACCAGAAGCCAGGAGAGAAATAAAAGCCAAAACAAACTTTTTAAAATAATGGCTGAAAAACATTAAATCTACACATCCAGAAAGCACAATTAATTCAAAGTAGGATAAACAAAAAGAGATCTAAAAATAGATAAAATACTGAAAGCTAAAGACAAAGAGAAAAATTTGAAAGCATAAAATAAAAATGACACATAACTTATAAGGAAACTCCAATAAGATTAATAGAAAATATAGAGCTGGTCAAAGTAATTATGTAATTATAAAAGAAAGACACGATAAATGCATACTTCTTATCCTTTCTTTTCTTGACTTATTTTAAATTCAATCACATAAAACAATATCAATAGAGTTTATATAGCATACACAGGGTAGAGCAAAAATAGGTTTACAGTTGTTTGTTGGAAAATAATACAATAATTAATAAATAACAATAGAAGAATAAACTGTTCCTCATACAACTATAAACTTACTTTTGCTCACCCTGTATATAAAAATAATATACCTGCCAATAACAGTACAAAGGGAGTGGGTAAGAGCAAAGCTGTTTTGGGCTGTGGAAGTGATGTCAGAGGGAACTCAAATTCACAGGAATAAATGCAAAGAACCAAAAATAAAAAATTAAAAGGTTAATATAACAAAAGTTATACAAATACACTTGCTTTCCTTTCATCTTTTAGCTTCTTTTTAAAAAAATAAAATATTTAAGAATAAATAAAACAAAAGAAGTAAAAAACAAATATCCTGAAAATTATAAAACCTTATTGTAAGAAATTAAAGATCCATTAAAGTGGTAAAACATCCCATATTGATGAATCGAAAACTTAATATTGTTAAGATGGCAATACTCCTCAAACTGAACTACAGTGTAAATTTTTCACTCTATCAGAATCCCGTCTGTCCTTCTTGTAGAAACTGAAAACTGACCCAAAGATTCATATGGAATTAGAAGGAACCAAAATAGCCAAATCATTCTTAAAATATAACAAATTTGGGAGACTCACATTCTCCAATTTAAAAATTTACTATAAAGTAACAGTAATAAAACAGTGTGATACTGACATAAGGTTAGATATGAAGATCAATTAAATAGAATTGAGAGTCCAGAAATAAACTCGTGTCTCTGGTCAACTAACTTCTAACAAGGGTGTCAAGATTATTCAATAGGAGAAACAATAGTCTTTTTTTTTTAGAAGATTTAAAAAAAAATTTTATTTATTTATTCATCTTACAGAGGAGAGGGAGAGACAGAGAGAGAGAAGGGGGGAGGAGCTGGAAACATCAACTCCCATATGTGCCTTGACCAGGCAAGCCCAGGGTTTCGAACCGGCGACCTCAGCATTTCCAGGTCGACACTTTATCCACTGTGCTACCACAAGTCAGGCAACAATAGTCTTTTTAACAAATTGTTCCGAGACAACTGAATAGTCACATGCAAAAAGATGAAACAGTACCTTTACCTTATGCCATATACAAAAATTAACAGAAAATAGATCAAAGATATAAATGTAAAAACTAAAATGATAAAATTTTAGAAGAAAATATAGGAGTAAATCTGCATACCTTCAGATTTGGCAGCAGATTCTAAGATAGAAAACCAAAAGCCTGAGCAACAACAACAAAAAAAACTGTAAATTGAACTTCATCAAATTTAAAACATCTATGCTTCAAAGGACGCTATTAAGAAAAAATAACCCATAGAATGGAAGAAAATGTTTGTAAATCATATATCTGACAAGGAATTTGCTTCTAGAATATACAAAGAACTCTTACAACTCATTAATATAAAGACAAATAACCCAATTTTAAAATCAAAGGCAAAGGATTTGAATAAATATTTCTCCAAAGAAGATATATAAATGGTCAATAAGCATAGAAAAATACTCAACAACATTAGTTATCAAAGAAATGCAAATCATAACTATAGTGAGATACCACTTTGTACTCACTAGGATAGCTAGAGTCAAAAAGTTAAATAATAACAAATGTTCATGAGGATTTGGATAAATTGGAATCCTCTCATACACTGCTAGTGAGAATGTTAAATGGTGTAGTCACTTTGGAAAACAATTTGGCACTTCCTCAAATACTTAAACATAGAGTAATGACCCAACAATTCTACTCCTAGGTATGTGCCTAATAGAAATGAAACATACGTCCACACAAAAACTTGAACATGAATGTTTACGGTGGCATTATTCATAATAGACAAAAGGTAGAAATGATCCAAATATCCATCAATTGATGGGTGGATAAATAAAATGGTCTATATCCATACAATGACATATTATTTGGCCATAAAATAAAATAAAGTATTGATACATTCTACAACATGGATGAACCTTGAAAATATGCTCAGTGAAGGAAGCCAGTCATAGAAGACCATATCTTATATAATTCCAGTTATATGAAATGTTCAAAATAGGTAAATCTACAGTGAGAAAAAGTAGATTAGTTGTTGTTTAGGACTAGAGAGAATGAAGACACGGGGGTCGGGGGAGCTGATAGCTATAGGGTTTCTATTTGAGGTAATAAAAATAATTCTAAAACTGACTATAATGATGGTTGCACATATCTGTGAAGATATTTAAAAATGTACACTGTGGTGGTGTAGTGGATAAAGCGTTGACCTGAAACACTGAGGTCGCCGGTTCGAAACCCTATGCTTGCCTGATCAAGGCACATATGGGAGTTGGTGCTTCCTGATCCTCCCCTTTCTCTCTCTCTCTCCCTTTCTCTCTCTCATCTCTCTATAAAAATGAATAAACAAAATCTTTTTTAAAAGTTTTAAAAATGTACATTTTATTGGGGAAATTCTATGGTATGTAAACTGTATCTCAATAAATCTATTATTTTTAAAAAGCAGAGTAACAATCTACAAAATATCTAACCAGTACTTCTCAAGATTGTCAAGGTCATCACATACAAGAAAAGCCTGAGAAATTGTCACAAACCAGGAGAGGCTAAGGTGGCAGGATGACTAAAAGTAATGTGGTACCCTGGATGGGATCCTGGAATGGCAATGACACATTCGAGGGAAAACTGAGGACATTACAGAAGTATGCAATTTAATTAATTGTGATGTAATGTACCAATGCTAGTTCTTTACTTGAGATCAGCATAATAATGTAAGATGTTAACAAGAGGAGAAACTTGTTGTGGGTATATAGGAAATCTCTGTATTATCTCTGTAACTTTTCTGTAAATTTAACAGTATTTAAAAATAACACAGTTATTAAAAAGAAAAACAAACACTGTCCTATATCAGTGTTTCCAACTTCTCTTAATTCTAGGAGTTAGCTTAAGATGACTGAATTTACCATGACCTTTCTTTGCGGGGAGGCCAATGGAAAATTATATTTCTTAGGGGAAGAATGCTGTTGGAAAGAACAGGGGGAAGGCATCACACTGTTGGAGAGCACTAAAAAGGGAAAGAAGGAAAAAGTATGGCAGAGGTTGGCGCCTAATTCTGGTGGCCAAATTGAGTCCCGCCTACAAACTTTTAGTAGGTTCCAGGAGAGAGACTTGAGTAGAGGGAGGGGCTGGCTGACAGACGAAGGGGACCAGGAAGGGATGTTGGGTAAAAATCAGAAACCTTAGAATTTGTCTGTGCAGGAAAGTCTAACAGTAAAAAGAAAGCACAGGACCCCTCTGCATTTCTTTCCAGGACTCCAATGTCATATTTCTCTCCACCAGATCATTCTTTCCAGGTGTCCACTCCACACAAAGCACAAGAAGGAATACAGATGGCCATAGACATATTTTATCCCAGTACTTCCCACTAAGTTAGTGTCCTGCAAGTCACATTTACTTTAGGAAATATGTATATTTCAGGATATGGTCTTACAGGAATATCTTACAGACATAGACTCCATTGCCAAGCCAGGTAAATGCTTAGGATGTAGGACTTTACTAAAAATAGCAAGACAAGAAACTGATCAGAATATAGAAAGAAAATCACTTAAATGACATTTATTGGACATCTACTAGAAATCAGGAACTGGGGTAAGACATAAATGCACTCTTTATTGACCACTGAGAAAGTAACAATCAAGGTGTGTGTGTGTATATGAGGCAAGGAGGTAAGGGAGGCAAAAGTCCAGCAGAGAGAACTTCAATAAAATGCAAAGGACCAATTATATAGCTCTAAGTCAATTTCTTGCCCCTCCTGCAGAAGATCAAGTAGGGGGGGGGGGACAACAAAGAAAGAAAATACCAAGATTGTACCGAATGTCTAGAAGTCGGGAAGCAATAATTCTGGCTAATACTCATTGAGCATGAACTGTGTAACTATGAGAGCCATGCTAAGAACTTGATGTATATCATTATGTTATTTAATCATGCAGCTCTTCAGGAAGGTACATTTTAGCCCTATTTTCCAGGTTGTAAAATTATGGCTTAAAGAGGTTAAATGACTTGCCCAATGACACGCAGGTGGAACTCAGTAAGTCTCTCTCTCCAGATCCATGTGCTTAAACTTTACATGGCAATGCCTATGAAAAGGGATAAGAGCTCAGATAAACAGTCTATGTCCTCATTTCAAAAGGAAACTTTGCACAGGGTGAAAGATGGATAGACTGGGGGGTGGGATTAAAATCTAATTCCATCATTAAATCCATCCTTAAAAGTAGGCTCAGCCTCAGTTGATGAAGGAAGACAAAAACAGGAGGAAAAAAGAAACGGTCAATGCCCAAGCTTAAACCACACTGCAAGGGGACACTCCCCTTCTCTTAGAGGAAGGAGGAAGCAGCCCAACTCCGAGTTAGCACTTCCCGTGCCAGATATTGATCCAGTGAGACAGTGACACAGCAGACTGAATTAATAAACGTCTCCTCAGAGCTATTATTGCCTCAGAATAATAACAGGTGCGCCTAGCTATTGTGCAGTTCAAGTGGGGGAGGGGTGCATAGAAACAGTTTCCCAGAGACAGTGAAGGAAGGGGGAAAATGTCTGCTGAACAATTACAAGGAGCAGAACAGTTTAGTTGTTGTCAGAGCTGGGCGATCACAACTCCTCTGACCAGAAGCCTTGTAGCTGCATCAATTCATGGTTCTTCCAGGTAGGAACCTTTATGAATGCTTATGGGTTCTGAGCATATGATGCACAATATGCAGAAACAGGCTTATTTATAGTAAGGTATGGAGTTATCTTGGCCATATTTTTTTAATTTATATTTTGAATTTATTGGGGTATAAAGTTTCAACTGTACAACTCCATAAACTGTGCACACTACAGTGTGTGTCCATGGCCCCAAGCGAAGCCTCTTTCTGTCTTATTTCCCCCCTTCGCCCACCTCCCCTGCCTCCCACCCCCTTCCATCTGGCTCTCACCATGCTGTTGTTTGTTTCCACGTGATGTGTGTGTGTGTGTGTGTGTGTTATTTATTTATTTATATTGCTTAATCCCTTCACCTTCTTTCAACCAGTTGGCCGTATTTCTGTGCCGGAAAATATTATAGTCATGGTGGGAGTAAGGGTAGCACCTGAGACGCATTCCCAGAGCTGTCATTCAGTTTGGCGATCGCCGGGCTTAGGGACAGTGGGGCTCTTTTCTACCCATATTCTTAACTTCCAGACCTCAAATCTCTCCATCTTGTCTCACTGTCCCCATTCTAAGATCAAAACTGGCTCTCCTATTTGTCACTTTTGCCTGTTGCTAATGTAGTTTCCCATAACATAAATCTGAATATATGAATTTAAAAAAATTATATATGAGGTGTGAATATCTTTGCACAGATGGAATCCACTTGAAAAACCCTTTTATAAAGTCACATTTGCTTACATTTGCCAATAAGAACTTGATGATAGATTTTCTTTCTTAAAGCTCTCCCTAGTATATGCATAATGTATTCTGAATCAGAAAAGTATGATTTTCCAAACTACATATGTTCTGTAAATTGTAAATGGCTGCACCTTTATTAAGGTGGGATATAGGAGAAGTTATGGGATGGAAGGCTGTTCAGGGAAGACGTTTTATCTGGGGACCTAGTTAACAATGCAGGTGATAATTCATGCCAACTGTCCTCAGCTTCTGCTGGGCTGTTCCTGCCCCTCTGACTGTGAATGCTGAGCTCTGCTGAGCTCGGAGTCAGCGGGGAAAGCAGAGGACGTGCATGCACACCTCTGGGGAGCACACCAGAAAGCACTTCATCTGACCCTCTCACTACACAGATGAAGAAGCTGAATTCCAAGTGTTCAACAGCTTGTTCAAAATCATATGACTTTGCAGGTTTGGTAAACTTCCCGAGCCTCATAAACATTATTCAACTTGGGCTTAGCTTATAATGTCCCAATCCACTGACGACATGCAGTGATTACAATAATTTCCTCTCATTCCCAGCTGTGGTCCTGGAGAACACTGACCGCTGTTCCTCAGGAAAAATAAAGGCGTCCGAGCCTGGTGTGGATTTTGTGGGGTATGAAGTTTCTAAAACTTGGAAGAGCCTCGGAGAAAAACAATGCTGAACTTCAAATTCAAAATTAGGTACAAAAAAACTATTTAGAATAAAGAAACAAAACACACTTATTTTTTTTATTAGCAGATAAACACCACATATATCATAAATACAAACAAGTACTAATTAACTTCCCATCACACTTCTAGTAAAACTTTTTCCTCTACATTTTTGGCTACTTACTCTTTAATGATGTCCTCACATGACCGTGATTTTGTCACATCTTTCCTATGGAAAAAAAAATAGAAAGAAAATCCAAGTCTTTCCTCTAGCATGGTTGATCAAAGTTTATCTTTTATTTTTGACAGTTTAGAAAAGCTTTTTTAGTTCCAGAACTCATTATTGGTATTGGCAGGTAAAATCCTGAATGGTTGTCAAATTTGGAGAAATCTCTATCAAGTTTCTTTTAAACATATGAGATAATAAAATTTGAAGGAACTTTCCACAGACTAGCCTCTGGCTCTGCACATCTGAAATATTTTTCCTCCCTGAACACACACATCCTCTCTATCGTAGGCACCTTACTGGGACACCACCAGGCAAAGGGATTCTGTCCTCAGAGGGCTCCACAGGGCAAGGGCTCTGCAGTCAGAGACTGCGTACTCAAAGCGCACGCCTCTCACATCTTGATTTTGCCACTAGCGTGTGGGACCCTAAGCGCTTCTTGTTCAAACAGGGCCTACCCAGGTCTCTTCCTCTGTCCTCCCAAGGGCCGACGGTACCCCCAGTGTGAGCATTCCTTGGCCAACCATGGGCTCAGCCCATGCAGACAAGGGACCCGAAAGCTTAAACTTCACTAGGTTTGTGCAACTCTACCTCTACATGACACCCAGATCCTTCGTGACAAAGTCATTTTTATTTTTTTCATTTCATTGCCAACCCAATCTGGAAGCTACTTTACCCATCAAAAGTACAGTCTATAAAAACTTCCACACAATCTCAGCATAGTAACAATGTAGGGGAAAACAGACAGAAAAAGTTCAAAGAGAGATAAGTGCACACGTCTCTGAACACAGTGGAATCTCTCTGGGGAAAAACCGAATGAGAGCAGGCGTGCTGCCTGCTCACTTCTCTGAACCATCACGTCTCCAAGGTGGCAAATCTCAGAAGGCAGCTCCATCGCTGTGTGGTGGCTCCAGTGCTCCCATTTGGCAGGAGTTGGGCAATTTTTCCTTAGAAGTTACCCTTTCAGTCTCTTCCTCCTGCTTAACCCTGTAAGATCCCTCCTCGATTCCTCAGCAGCCTAGGACACTGGCAAGGTACCCCTCCCTGGTCGGAGTTATGGATGACACACCTCCATTGTCTTCACACTTCATGCATGGAAGGGAGGGAGGGAGAACAGTGCGGTATAGCAGTGGCCAAGGAGGATTTTCCACCACAGTCCAAAGTGAAAAGACTTTTTAAGACAAAGATGATCTTCTGGGGGCTCCCTTACACCAAGAATTGATTTCCCAAATAGCCAGCTTCTAACTTCTGGTCTAATCCTTTGGTCACTGTGCTCATGCTTACCGAACACCAGCCCACCGGATAAACAGGGTGAATCCCTCTTAGGAAAGGACCCGGGCATCCTTAGACAAACCAGCCTAGACCCCTTGACCCTTCCTTCCTGCTGCCTTCAGGCCAGGGGCCCCTGGCCCACTGAGACCCAACCTTCAGGCACAGTTACCCACATTCGGATGGATGAGATTAACAGCATCCCTTGCCTTAAGACATGTGTCTGTATACAGACAACAAAGTCTTCAGAAAAGGAATTGAAGTCAACAAGTTTTAATAAAATGTTTAATACATATTTAAGAAAAACTTCCAGGCATCTTAAAATAAGGCATCACATTCAATCTTCACAATGTCCAGTAATGGAAAGAAGTAAAGAAACCAAGCGTTTGGGGGGCAGTTAGCCAGGGTTGGCGAACCTGGGAGGGGGCTGGGTGACTTGTCACAAAGGTCAGAGGAGTCGGGGTGCAGACAAGCTGTCACTGTCATGAAGCCTACCTTGCTAGTTCCCCTCTGGGGACACACACACACAGCTCAATGCCTTTGGGGGCTGGGGAGAGCAGTCACCAGCATCCAGCCTCGGTCTAAGCCTCTCATCCTGTATTCTCTGCACTGGTGAGGGCAGCCAAGTGGAGGCGGGGGGTTGGGAGGGGCATCTAGAAGGGGAAGGACACATTTAAAAGAGAAGATTTACGAGGCCATGAAGATGTTTCTTCCAGACTCCTGAGTGCAGGACTATGACTTATTTATTTTATTTTCATTTGTAACCAAAACCTTCCCCTGACTCCCATTGGCCTCAGCTGAGAGGGGAGAGAGGGCCGGCCTGTCAGGCATTGATCACCGGGCCAACGGGAGACAGCGTGGCGTGATGCTGACGCAGCCCACTGACAAGCCAGCCAGAAGCCCAGGGGAGCGGCTCTGCGCTGAGCAGCCCAGAGCTGGGCAGGTAGGGAGCGGACAGCTGGGGAATTGCTGACAGGCGCCAGGCTGCTGGGGGCAGGCTGGCGAAACACGAGGTGTGATTTTGTGATGCACAAACACTGTTGTTTATCCTGAGTCTTTACTTCCTCTGCTCCATCAGGCTCACCATCCTTTAAATTTCCTCTCTCCCCTCCTCCCCTCCACCCCCACCTACTTGATTACCGAGGCAGTCCTCTTATCTATGTTCTGTAATGTTTCTCCTCCCTACTCCTTCTGGGAGAAGGAAAGGAACAGATAAATACGTTAATGACATCAAAATGGCACTTAGTGGTCAGCTGGAGGGGCGCAATCTCTGCTTTCCTGAAGGCAGCCTATTGGGTTGGGATCTGCAGAGCTAGAAGGACGCACAGGCTGGGGTCCAGGGGCTGACTGGGTTGGGATCTGCAGAGCTAGAAGAACGCACAGGCTGGGGTCCAGGGGCTGACTGGGTTGGGATCTGCAGAGCTAGAAGGACGCACAGGCTGGGGTCCAGGGGCTGATGGGGTTGGGATCTGCAGAGCTAGAAGGACGCACAGGCTGGGGTCCAGGGGCTGACTGGGTTGGGATCTGCAGAGCTAGAAGGATGCACAGGCTGGGATCCAGGGGCTGACTGGGTTGGGATCTGCAGAGCTAGAAGGACGCACAGGCTGGGGTCCAGGGGCTGATGGGGTTGGGATCTGCAGAGCTAGAAGGATGCACAGGCTGGGGTCCAGGGGCTGACTGGGTTGGGATCTGCAGAGCTAGAAGGACACACAGGCTGGGGTCCAGGGGCTGACTAGGTTGGGATCTGCAGAGCTAGAAGGACGCACAGGCTGGGTCCCAGGGGCTGACTGGGTTGGGATCTGCAGAGCTAGAAGGACGCACAGGCTGGGGTCCAGGGGCTGACTGGGTTGGGATCTGCAGAGCTAGAAGGACGCACAGGCTGGGGTCCAGGGGCTGACTGGGTTGGGATCTGCAGAGCTAGAAGGACGCACAGGCTGGGGTCCAGAGGCTGACTGGGTTGGGATCTGCAGAGCTAGAAGGACGCACAGGCTGGGGTCCAGGGGCTGACTGGGTTGGGATCTGCAGAGCTAGAAGAACGCACAGGCTGGGGTCCAGGGGCTGATTTGGGTTGGGATCTGCAGAGCTAGAAGGATGCACAGGCTGGGGTCCAGGGGCTGACTGGGTTGGGATCTGCAGAGCTAGAAGGACGCACAGGCTGGGGTCCAGGGGCTGATGGGGTTGGGATCTGCAGAGCTAGAAGGATGCACAGGCTGGGGTCCGGGGGCTGACTGGGTTGGGATCTGCAGAGCTAGAAGGACACACAGGCTGGGGTCCAGGGGCTGACTGGGTTGGGATCTGCAGAGCTAGAAGGACGCACAGGCTGGGGCCCAGGGGCTGACTGGGTTGGGATCTGCAGAGCTAGAAGGACGCACAGGCTGGGGTCCAGGGGCTGACTGGGTTGGGATCTGCAGAGCTAGAAGGACGCACAGGCTGGGGTCCAGGGGCTGACTGGGTTGGGATCTGCAGAGCTAGAAGGACGCACAGGCTGGGGTCCAGGGGCTGACTGGGTTGGGATCTGCAGAGCTAGAAGGACGCACAGGCTGGGGTCCAGGGGCTGACTGGGTTGGGATCTGCAGAGCTAGAAGGACGCACAGGCTGGGGTCCAGGGGCTGTCTGCACTCGGCATTCACGCACACGTGGTCAAAGGCACAAGGTGCGTGCACTGTCGAAGGAAGGCTCAGGGCTCGCAGGTCCAGAGTGGCCTCCCTGGAGGGAGGCATCCCAGAGAAAAGGGAGCTTTGTCACTAGGTTGCAGTTTGCCTTCGAGACAACGGAAGTTGGGAGGGAAAGGGGGAGCAATGCTTCAAGCCTGTGGATAAGTCCTGAATCCTCTTCAGAACTGGGACCCCAACATTTGCACTACTATGTTCATTTATTGAGAATCACAGAATCCTTTGCAAAGGCAGCCTGTTTAGGAAAATGCATCAGCCTTTACCCATCTTGCCCTGTCATTTTTCTGGATAATGTTCTAAAGCAGGGGTCGGGAACCTATGGCTCATGAGCCAGATGTGGCCATTTTGATGGCCGCATCTGGCTCGCAGACAAATCTTTAATTAAAAAAATAATAATGTTAAAAATTAAAACATTCTCATGTATTACAATCCATTCATTTCCTACCGCTCATGTTCATGTTGCGGGTGGCTGGAGCCAATCACAGCTGTCCTCCAGGACAACACCAAATTTTTATTGGATAATGCGTAATGTACTCGGGTTGTTGTATGGCTCTCAAGGAATTAAAATACATTTTAAAATATGTGGTGTTCATGGCTCTCTCAGCCAAAAAGTTTCCCGACCCCTGATCTAAACAATGTGAAACCCCTGCTGACCTCTCCCTTTGTCCTTGCACATAACCACCCCATCTTCTTATCCCCAAGCAAGGCAATCTTGTATTTTTCACTTATTAAATGAAGAGGACGGCCAATCTGACAGCAGGAGTGCTCAGACTGACTTGAACCACCAGTGATTCTCAGCAGCCCCAGGTCACATGTTCCTTGGTTCTCAAGACCCATGGGTCTCTGTCCCTCCACCTCCCTCCCTACCTGGATGAGAGGTTACAGCATTTCCAGTCCGCATGGAACAACAAAGGCCTGCTTGAGCGGAGATGACTCCATGAGTCTGTCTTATGATCCATTTTAGGGGAAGGGTCTGGTTAGAAACATTGTCACATCATCTGAGGGCCTCATACTTTGAGCCACCCTTACCGAGCTGGTTTTACTCCATCCCAGGAGTGGGAGCTTCAGACCTTAGCTTCTAGTTCCAGAAGTACTTAGATCCAGGAGTCAGAAGACCTGAGTCTGAGACTTAGAATTACCGCTTAAAGATTGTGTTAATCATATCACTTAAAATTCTCCTGGGCTCCCTATTGCCATTATATTTATCATAAAATCATACCCCTTACCATGACATTCAGGCCCCTAGATGATCTGGCTTTTGTCCATCTTTCTGACCCCATCTCTCACCTCTCTTTTTCTCCCTCTCTACCTTCCAACCACACCAGCCTTCTTTCTGTTCCTGAAGTTACCCAGGTTTATTTATACTCTGTTGTCTTTATACCTGTTGTTCCCTCTGCTTACAATATCCTAAACATGCTTGGAGTCTGCCAATCATTTAGCCAATGATTCACAAATGACAAATGGTCAACAAAGGCGAGTTACTCAATGGGTAGACTAGGCGTAAGTATAGAGCCCTTGCTGGGTGGTTCAGTGGATAGAGTGTTGTCCTGGTTCTCTGAGGTCTCGGTTTGATCCCTGGTCAGGGCACAAACCAGAAGCAACCAATGAATGCACAACTAAATGGAACAACTAAGTGTAACAATGAATTGATACTTCTCTCTTTCCCTCTTTTTTCCCCTTTCCATTTCCCCCTGCCTTCCCCCCACCTCAAATCAATGGAAATTTTTTTTTGTTCAGTGAGAGGAAAGAATGCACAGACAGACTGCTGCATGCGCCCTGACCGGGATCCACCTGGCAAGCCCACTAGGGTGCGATGCTCTGCCCATTTGGGGCATTGTTCCATTGCTCAGCAACCAGGCTCTTCTTAGCTCCTGATGCAGAGGCCATAGAGCCATCCTCAGCACGCAGGGCCAACACGCTCCAATCGAGCTATGGCTGCAGGAATGGAAGAGACAGAGAGAGAGAGAAGCAAGAGGAGGAGGGGTGGAAAAGCAGATGGGCACTTATGTGTGCCCTGACCAGGAATCAAACCTGGAATATTGACATGCTGGGCCAGTGCTCTATCACCCAACTGGCCAGGGCCTGGAAATTTTTTTAAAAAGAAAATAGCATAAATATAGGACAACAATTAAGCAATGGCACCTCCTCCCATCTAAGTAGTCATCATGGGGATAATAGGACCTCTCAACTGTTCATTAATTCATTCATTTAGCAGACATTTCTGGTACTTCTATGCCATTTGTCTCCCATAACTACAATATAAGCTGAATGAATAAGGAGCCTTGTCTGTCAGTTAGCATCAGCATATAGAGGGTGCTTAAGGAATGGCTGCCAAATGAATTAATGAATAAACAAATGGATGAAGGTAATCTCAGGCTAATCACTTAACCTCTCTGAACCTCAGTCTTCTCACCTTTAAGATGTGACTAACAATACCATTCCTACCTGCGTCAAAGTGTTGGTGAGAATCTGAAATAAAATATAAGCATAAGACACCCTGTTTCCTAAAATCCAGAATCTGAGGCAAAAATTAAGTACTGATATTTCATTTGGAAAGCGTAATCCCAGGGCACTGAGAGCAAAGGCAAAAATAAAAAGAGACAAGAAGAATAGGAAGAAAATTTGAAATGATGAATTACCACCCAGGCCACTGCTTCATATGAACCCACAAAGGGGCATAACCAGTCACGTGGCAGGAGCATCCACAGGACCGCCTGAGACATCCTGTGTGCAGAAACGATACCTGAAGCAACCCATCAAGGGAGGAGAGAACATTGGCCAATGTTTACTCTTCGGAGAATTTATGCCCCGTACTTCCTGATCGCCTCATCCTGACCTCGTTCCACCCACTTAAAAGCAGCTAAGAAGTAGACTCCTTTGTCTTTATTGTGATATTCCATCCAGGTCTGGAGGTGGCTGGAGGAGCCAGACTCTCCAGGCCATGGCAGGTTGACCACAAGTGGTGAAACTCTGCAGCCCGTAGCTCCAGAGAGGCAGCGGCTTCAGAACAAGCAGCGAGAGCACCCAGCGCAGGGGGCCCGTGGGATGAGAGAATCCCGGGAGGATGAGAGATACACACAAGATATTTTCAATAAAGTATCTGAAAGTGCTTTGGCCATTGTAAAACCCCAAACGATGAAAAGTGATATTGTTGAATCAGTCTTTTTTTTTAAATAATTCAAATGTTTCAAGTCTCTGCACTTATATCTCTCTGAAATAAGCCACTTCATCTCCTCATAAAAATCCTTCTATCCAAAATAGAAACATGCATGTGTTCTGTTAAAGTGGGTTTTTTTCCTTGCTATGTTTAGTTTATATTTAACTGAGACAAAACACAGCAAATATTAGCAATCCGTATGGATGATACTTTTCAAATAAACCCCTTACCTCCTGGTTTTCCCTCTATGGCTCTTTTTTTTTTAACTCATTCTTATACTGGTACATTGTCTACACAGTGATCAATTTTAACAAATTTTAATAGCACCCCATGTAATAATCAGAACGGAAAGTTTCCTCGCCTAAAATGCCTCTATCAGCAATTACATAGCTTGTTGACATGCGGCCCCTAACCAGGTTTCTCTACAAACCCAAGACCCATACTATTCGAGGTCAGCCTGGATTGGAGTCAGCTGAGTCAGCAGGAATTGAAGCTCCCCGTGTGTTTGGGAGTTTGATTGTATTCCAGAGCCCAGTAAAATAAAATGCCTAGCACGTAGTAGGACACACACACACACACACACACACAATTCATTAAACAAGGGACTGAATGAATGGATGTAGTCAGTTCAGAGTAAAAATTAAAATAATTAAAAGCATAGGCTCTAGAACAAAAATGTCTGGGTTTTTCATAAACTGTCCATCAGCATTTTATCATAAATCAGCTTTCTCATAAAACAGTTAGTGTGACCTTGGAAAGTTTGCTTAACTGCTTTGTGCCTTGGTTTTCTCACCTGTAAAATGGAGATAATAGTCACACCTACTTCGTCGGCTTGTTGTGATGATTAAGTGATGGACAGAATATAAATCCAGAGCCCAGTGCACAGGAGAGTAAGGTCATTCTGAGCATGCTCCTAGCTCCCCATCTGGCCCATCTAAATCAGGGAAAGGACATGTGTTTTTATCTGGCCATCTGCCTTCATTGGTTCAACTAGACCCAGGTTTACATAGGTTTAAAATCCAATGTAAAACCTGCCTTTAAAAATCTGTGTAGCCAAAAGGAATCTCCTATTCAACATAGCATTTATGTTGCTTTGTGATACACTGCGTTTTTAAATGTGGTGTCAATTGATTTAAGTATTTTATTAGACAATTTTATTGTTCTTGTGCCCTGAGGCTTTTTAAAGCAGGGACCAATTTTTTAAATCAAATAGATAAACATAAAGTCGTTGCACTTGATATAACAGCAGTACAAGCAGTAGGGCCAGAATTTCCACTTGAGTTGTTGAATTATTTGCCTAATAGCTCGGAGGTCTTCCTAAAATGTAGGGGAAGAGCAATGGGAGGGAGCAAGTGGCTAAACCCTACCGTCAATATCCAGAGCCCTTTACCTGGTGTTACCCAGGCCCTGAAATCTACTTCCCTGAAGCTCCTGCTAAGCTTGGGCCACGTGAGAACTTGCTCCTCCTCCTGGGGAGAGGTGGTCTGACTTCACCTATTTCTCAAGTCCCTTTTGGCATCCAGTCATGTCTGCTCCATCAAAGATAGAATAATGGATAATGAGTCATCATTTTAGACTATTCTTGCAAAATGTTGCCTATAGCTGCACTGCAGGCTGCATATCACCTTAATTTTAGTAAAAAAATACTTCTTCACTCTCCCAAATATAAACTGTTTCCTTATGGAAACACTGAAATAAATAAAGATCTTTAAAAGTTAGCATGATTAATAGTAGAACATTGTAACATTACTTCCTTCCTGATGTGATGCCTTTGGAAAGCACAGCATCCCTTTTTATTTATTTATTTTTATTATTTTTTTAAATTAATTTTAATAGGGTGACATTGATAAATAAGGGTACATATGTTCAGAGAAAACATCTCTAGGTTATTTTGACATTTGATTATGCATTCCCATCACCCAATGTACAATTATCTTCTGTCACCTTCACAGCATCCCTTTTGAAGAACTCATGACAAAAAAATATTTAACCTAAATTGAACCCATTCTTTCACCTAACTTCCAGTTTACAAGAAATACAAGGGACAGAGAAGAAAAGTTCAATAACATCATAATAAAACAATAAGAAAAATCCAGAACATGAGATGTTCTACAAGATAACAGATCTAGTCCCTTAAAAAATGTGATGTTGAGCCCTGGCCAGTTGGCTCAGCGGTAGAGCGTCGGCCTAGCGTGCGGGGGACTCGGGTTCAATTCCCAGCCAGGGCACATAGGAGAAGCGCCCATTTGCTTCTGCACACCCCCCTCCTTCCTCTCTGTCTCTCTTTTCCCCTCCCGCAGCCAAGGCTCCATTGGAGCAAAGATGGCCTGGGCGCTGGGGATGGCTCCTTGGCCTCTGCCCCAGGCGCTAGAGTGGCTCTGGTCGCGGCAGAGCGACAACCGGAGGGGCAGAGCATCGACCCCTGGTGGGCAGAGCATCGCCCCTGGTGGGCGTGCCAGGTGGATCCCGGTCGGGTGCATGCGGGAGTCTGTCTGACTGTCTCTCCCCGTTTCCAGCTTCAGAAAAATACAAAAAAAAAAAAAGGGATGTTGAGGGGGAAAAAAATGAGGAGGGGATCTGTTGTGATTAAAAGAGACAAGAAACACCAAATGCAATGCATGACCTTGAATGAATCCTGGCTTGAGAAATAACAGCTATAGAAGATATTCCAGGGGCCACTGGGGAAATTTGAATTTAACTATTAAATGATATTAAAGAATTACTGCTACTGGTTCTAAATGGGATTATACTGAAGAATGTTGATAGTTCTTTTTCTTAGAGAAGCATACTAAAGTATCTAATAATGAAGTATTGCATGCAAACAATCAGTAAAATATTAACAACTGTTGAATCTAGGTTATTGGTATATAGTAAACAACTGTGCTATCTTCCAACTATTTTGTATATTTAAAAATTATCATAAAAGATTTGTTTCTAGATGTTATTAGTTTTACAGAGAGAGGAGAGAGAGGGACAGGGAGCAAGAAGGATCAATGCATAGTTGCTTCACTTTAGTCGTTCATTGCTTGATTGCTTGTCATATGTGGCTTGACCAGCCAAGCCCAGGGTTTTGAACCAGTGACCTCAGTATTCCAGGTAGACACTCTATCCACTGCACTACCACAGGCCAGGCATAAGATAATTTTTTAAATGTGAATTTTCCTGTGTAAACTTCCAAAGTTATTAACAATTTCTTCTTCAGGAATTGGGGATTGGTGGGAAGAGGAAGGTCACATGTTAAAATCTGGCTTCTATGCCTTGTTTAGTGCACTCTGTAATTTCTCCATGCTCTTGGTGACCACTTCAAAGGAAATATGTAATAAATATTCTTTCCATGTAATCTTTGCTAAGAGTTTGATGAGCAAACAGATCAGGTACACAATATTTTATGTGTGGAATGTACCTGGTTCATTATTTATTAGACAGAGCCTATACAATTCTCCCTCACCTCCTCTGATCAAATATTATGTTTCCATACCCTTCTGTAATGCAGATTTCAAAGTCCTAGACCTGTTAAAGCTGAGGTCATCTTCCTGTGTTTCTCATAAGAAGATTAGTTTCTAAATCGAAGATGAAAGAATTTCTTGGCACAATAATTGGTAAAGAAAATGCAACTTGGAATCAAATATATAGTTTAATCATTGTGGTGGGGGGGCATTCATTTGATTAATGAAATAGACACCAACAAAAAATAGAGGATTTGTTTAAACTGGCAAAGCCAGCCAATTATTTTGGGTTTCTGTGTCTTCTACGAGTCATAACCTTCAAAGTTAGTATTGCAGTCACAAGCGTATGAGGTCAAAGGGGTGCTATCACTCTTACTGTGTCTGTCCCTGGGTGTTATAACCAAAATAGACACAAGTGTACATGAAATTATTCAGACAGGGGTCAAAGTGGAATTAAAAGGAGGACCTGAACAACTGAATAGATTTTGAATTGTTCTTGTTCAGAGGATTTACTCCCCTGGAGAACACTTTAGTCTGCCTATTCCTGTATAGCACTCTCTGACAGAACAAGTTCCGCATTGCAAAACCACGATATATAATCTCATCTACACCCCTGCTTCTGAGACCCCCCACCAAGAGAGTATTTTATTCTTTTCTTTAAAACCTAAAAGAAAAACTCTGGGCATTTATTCTCTGCCATGTTTTCATTCTTTCTTTCATTCTTTGGATTTATTAAATTCTCCCTGGATGGCAAGCCCTGTTCCAAGTACTTAGAAGAGAGCAGAGAACATAAGAAAATCAAGATTCCTGCCTGCCAGAAGTCACACTCCAGTGGGATAGTGGAGGCAGGTGAATAATGAATAGAGAACAATGAAGAATGTGAGGGAGGGAGACTGACCTTAGACATCATGGTCCAGAAAGCCTTCTCTAGAGGTGACCTTGGAGTTGGTAGCATTGATTAGATTTATCCATGTGGAGATCTGAGCAAGGACATTCCAGGCAGAGGATTGAGCTCTAGGTCTAGGGAAAGAGCAAGCCTGGTAGGTTAGAAGGGCAGAAAGGAAGCCCATGTGCCTGGTGCATGGTGAATGACAGAGAGTGAAATGAAATGCAGGTCTTGGTTAGGAGATTGGGCTTTATTCTAACTGCATTGGGCAGCTGTTGGAGGGCTTGAAGCAGGAGAGAGGCATGATTGGATTTACACTTAAAAAAGACCTCTCAGCTTGACGCTTTTGATCAGGAACTATCTCCTCACATTTAGCCCAAATTCCTCCTGCTGCAATTAAAGTGCATTCTCTCTCCTCACAGTGAACAGATGCTACATGATGTCGATATTAGTTCAGATGCCTGAGGAAACATCTGATGGCTATATTGAGATCCCCAGAAGGTTGGAATGATGTTGTAAGAAGACCAGGGTGATGATCATCAACCTGAATTGCAATCAGGGACCATAAATGAACATAAAATCTGTTTCCAGCACCCCTTCCCCACTGAGGGCTATGCCAGTGCTTTCCTTAGTCTGCCTAAAGACTCTCACATTCTCACTGAGTCTCACACCCCACGTCTGCACCAAGCCACCCGTGGCACCCACAACATTAACGCCATGGAAGACTGCTCTAGTACTCACGGTAGGGGACATATTGTTGTTGTAAAAGGATATAAAATAAGATGAGTCGGACTTCCAGTGGACTGTCCCCAACAAAACAACTTAACCAGTAAAAATTATAAAAAGAAATATAAAATCATTTAGAGCAAAAGGAGAAATACTTATTCAAGATAATCTATTAAATTTTGTGAGAACAGAAAGTGTCTGCATGTCAGCCATAATCTGCTCCTTTAATCCTCACTTCCTGCTCCATGTTATAGAAACTGTATCCTGGTCATGCTGAAAGGTAGGGGCTTCCTCTTCCCAAAACATGCAGCCTAGAGCTGTGGTTTTACCCCAGGAAGGGCACATTCCAGCAGTATTTTTTCTCCGCTCTCACCAGCCTAGTGTTACAGAAGCTCTATGCCTAGTAGGAATGGTCTAGATCAGTGATTTTCAACTGGTGTGCTGCAAGAATTTTTAAAACCTGCAATACAGCTTGGCCAGTGGTAGTGCAGTGAATAGAGCAACATCTTGGGATGCTGAGGTCTCAGATTCAAAACCCCAAGGTTGCTGGCTTGAGCGTAGCCTCATTCAGCTTGAGCACCAGGCACCAGCTTGAGCATGGAATCATCGACATGATCCCATGGTAGCTAGCTTAATTACAAAGGTTACTAGCTTGAAGCCCAAAGTTGCTGGCTTGAGCTCAAAGTCATTGGCTTGAGCAAGGGGTGACTGGTTCAGCTGGAGCCTCCCCTGGTCAAGGCATGTATTAGAAGCAATCAATGGACAACTAAAGTGCTGCAACTACAAGTTGATGCTTCTCATCTCTCTCTCAAAAAAAAAAAAAAAAAACCCTACAAAATAAAAAAATTACAAAAGCCAACATAACAATAGCCATCCTATGTGAACAAATCTGTATTTTTGTCAGATCAACAAAAAGAGTATATTTTTGGCATGCCACATAATTTTAGTAGTTAGTTTATGTGTACCATAGATGAACAGGGTTGAAGATCACTGGTCTGGAGGACAGAGCTCCTGTCCCCAGTCCCACACAGTTGTAGACTACTGAGAATACTGGGGCCCTGATCACCGTTGCCTCAGCTCCATTAGGAGAGATGCCATGTTGGGAAGGGCAAGCTGGGAACATCAGGGTCTGGCACTGCCCCCAACCAGTGCCCACTCAGAGAACTGGAGCATAACTGCCAGCTCCAGGGCAGTGGCCCAGGGGTCCTGCCCAGGTGCTGAGCTAGGCCCTAAGGATGAGGAGTTCTGTAGCTTGGCCTGCGGGGCTGACTATTTGGAACAGAAAGAAGAAAACTCCACTGTGTTGTTGAAGACAGTGGAGATCTTGGTAGAGAGTAATTAAGAGGAGTGTGTTAGCTCCAGGGCACAAGCAAAACAGCAGAGCAGCCAGGATTTAATAGAGGGAGCCAGGGAGAGAGCGGCCAAGGAACCCCCTCCTGGGATCACAGTCAACCCGGGTGGAAGGCTCCCATACAAGGGGCTTAAACACAACCTCTGCCCAAACAGGGAGCGGTGAGGTATTCTAAACCAGAGGTGACTCCTAGGATGCTGGGTTTAAAAATAAACACTCACCTCGACTGCTTGGAAGGTTATGGGCATGCCCAAGGCTGAGTCCTCTTGGGAGCACTCAGAGAAAGAACCTCCAAGCTACCAGTCCTTGGCTGAATGGAGGGCAATAAACACAAATTCCCTGAACTGTGATACAGCCCGAAAGCCCCACACAGATCAAAAGGCAAGGAGCAAACAGCCAACTGGCAAAGGGGGCTAAGTACAACCTTTGGCCAATAGTGGCTTATGCACATGTTATTGCACATTTCAGAATCATGTGAAAAGAGTACAAAAGAATAACAAATACCTATAAGAGGTAAATGCAGCCAAAATGAGGATTAAGAATTCATTTGCATTAGCTTCTTAGTCGAAACATTCACTCTTTATATTTCTCTGAGTGATGTGCTTATCCGTTTAACATGTAATAAAACACTGATGGTATATCTGAACAAGAAAGCTCTCCAAAACCTCTGGACCCATGACTGTTCTGACTGACTGCAAAGGTCTGCCAACATCAACACACAATCAAGTGAAAACAGCATATTGTTGGTCACCAGTTATACTCTGCAAATAAAGTTACACCCAGGTGCAGCCTCTTTTATTCAGCAACTGTCAACTGTGCATTTTTAAGAGTCAGGTATTATTACAGGTTCTAAGGACAAACATGTTCTCATAGAACTTGTAGAACATATATTGTGGAGAAAGAGGGTCCACGTAAAATAAGGTAACAAAAAGGAAACAAAATAATTTCAGGCCGATAAGAAATGATGACATCGGAACATTTACAGCAAAATGGTGGGATCTTGATAACATGATACGAAGCGAAATAAGTAAATCAGAAAAAACCAGGAACTGCATTATTCCATACGTAGGTGGGACATAATAGTGAAACTAAGAGACATTGATAAGAGTGTGGTGGTTACGGGGGGAGGGGGGAATGGGAGAGGGAAAGGGGGAGGGGGAGGGGCACAAAGAAAACAAGATAGAGGGTGACGGAGGACAATATGACTTTGGATGATGGGTATGCAACATAATTGAACGACAAGATGCCCTGGACTTGTTATCTTTGAATATATGCATCCAAATCATATGAATATATGATTTATTGATGTCACCCCATTAAAAAAATAAAATTATTAAAAAAAAATAATAATAATTTCAGGCTGAAGACCTGCGAAAAAAACCTGACACTGGTTAATGAGAGAGAGAAGGACTGAGGGGAGTTCTGACTCTGGCTCATTAAGGGAGCAGTACCTGAGTGACATGGAGTCAGTCCGGTAGAATCTGAGGACAGAGTATTCCAGGCAGAAGGCATGTCCAGCTCCTTGCTGAGCCCATAGCTAGTGCTCCATCCATATACAGATGACCCTTGAACAATGCAGGGGTTACAGGCACTGACCCGCCCCCACCCTGAGCAGTGGGAAATCTGTATATAATTTAAGTTGGCCCTCAGCATTCACAGATTCCCAAATGCAGATTGAAAATACTGTTTCAGATTTGCAGTTGGTTGAATCTGAAACCTGGGGATACAAAAGATGGACTGTATATTTATTGGAAAATATCTACATATAAATGGACCCATGCAGTTCAAACTTATGTTGTTCAATAGTCAACTGTACATAACACTGTGTCTCATACCATGACTCTAAAATCACTGTTAACTAAACAAAATTTGGTCTACCAGTAGGATAGAGTTTTAGAAAATATAACTTAAAGTTATCAAGCATGTCACCTTTACATGCACATACCATATGTGTCAAGATGTGTCACATGTCCATTGACATGTCATGTACAAATCTCTGCTAGTTCTCACACGTGATTATAATTTCTCTTAAGTCTTGTATGTCATGAATATTATGTGACTTCAACGTGTGATTTGATGAGGGACTTTTGCTAATATCCTTTTCCTCCTTTTTCCTAGAAATATTGTCTTAATTAACTTTGTATTATACTTCAAACTTCGTGGCAAAAGCAGGACCTGTCATATTTTTCCTGCAAGGAAAAGTAAACACATGACATATGTCATTCTCTTCTCTACCCTTAGAAACAAAATTACTAGTTTTGTATTAGGTATTATTTTTCAGTTCTTCTGGGGAAAAACTCAATTGATTTACCAGAGAGGACAGTGGGCTTTAAGGAGATGCACATAGGAGTAATAATATTATTATTATAATAACTAATATTTACTGAGCACTTACTTTATACCAGGCATTATGCAAAATGTTTACATGACATTTAAGTGTCACAACAACACTATGGGGTTGGCATTACTATTTAAATCTTGGAAATGGGGAAATAGAGGCTGAGAAAGGTTAACTGGTCTGTGGCCACATAGTTCTAGAAGCAGAAACTGAACTCAAGCAGTCTAATTTCGTATTTGCATAGCAAAAATCTGACCATCCCGTGACTATGCCATTGCTGCTTAGATGGGAATGGAGGTGAAGTTAAGGAGAAAGTCAAAGAAGTTGAAGGAAAACTTGGCAACATTAAGCAAGGAAAAGAGAGTTTTAAGAAGAGGAATTTTAAGAAATTGTTAGCAGTGTCCCAAGACTGTGAGAGTAGAAGCCTTTTTTTTTTTTAACAATACAAAGGTCTTTTATTTTTTTACACTTCCCGTGCCATGAATTCATAGGAAATGGGTCCCAGCACTCAGACTCTTTTCCATGGGTTCTCACAAAGTGGGCTTCCCTTGGCAGAGCAGGCTGGCACATCTACTGAACCCAGTGCCTTTCTCTCTGGGTGCCTGCTTTTTCTGATCATTTTCCTTCACACATTTCAGTAAGCTATCTCAGCATTTAGAGTGCTTAATATGCTAAAAATGCACATGAATTCTCTTGGCAAGAATCTCCCCCTTAACTTGTGTGTTTACAACAATGCCCATTGCAGGCTGGGTGACATTGTAGACTCCTCCAGTTTGCCATGGTAACTGTGGGACATTCCTTGCTGAACAGTGCCCATTCCCTTGAGGCCTACAATATCACCTTTCTTGTAGATTCTCATGTATGTGGCCAAAGGAACAACTCCGTACTTTCTGAAAGGCCTTGAGAACACATAGTGGGTGCTTCTCCTCTTTTCCTGTGCTAGTCATTTTTGCCAGCGATTTTCAACCAGTGCACTACAAGAACTTTTTAAAACATGCAATACCCAATGATACAGGCAGGGGCACTGACCTCTTTTCCTTAAATTTTCAAATAGAAAGAACGACAACAGCCAATATAACAATAACCATCAGTGTGAATGCCCCATCTTGAACCATAAACACATAAGTCATATAACAAGGTTGCATCTAGTTGGTTAATTCTTAGTAATAGAAATCCTTAAATACAAGTATAGGCACCTGATTTTTTGAAAAGTCACTTTGGAGCAAAAAAGGATAATTCCTGGAGGGGGAGGGGGGTTGCTGGGAGGGAACTAAAGAAGGACAAATATAGATGGAAAATGATTTGACTTTGGGTGATGAGTACACAACATAATTAACAGTTGAAATGCTATAGAAATGTTTACCTGAAAGCTATGTACTCTTATTGATCAATGTCACCCATTAAATTTAATTTTCTAAATAAATTTCTAAAGGATAATTACTATTATTTTTGTAAATCAATCTAAATTATATTAACTTTTTTGTCAGATCAGCAAAAAATATCTTTTTTGGTGTGCCACAGAATTTTTAATTTTTTTTTTTTTTTTTTTTTTGTATTTTTCTGAAGCTGGAAACGGGGAGAGACAGTCAGACAGACTCCCGCATGTGCCCGACTGGGATCCACCCCGCACGCCCACCAGGGGTGACGCTCTGCCCACCAGGGGGCGATGCTCTGCCCCTCCAGGGCGTCGCTTTGCCGCGACCAGAGCCACTCTAGCGTCTGGGGCAGAGGCCAAGGAGCCATCCCCAGCGCCCGGGCCATCTTTGCTCCAATGGAGCCTTGGCTGTGGGAGGGGAAGAGAGAGACAGAGAGGAAGGAGGGGGGGTGGAGAAGCAAATGAGCGCTTCTCCTGTGTGCCCTGGCCGGGAATCGAACCCGGGTCCCCCACACACCAGGCCGACGCTCTACCGCTGAGCCAACTGGCCAGGGCTGGTGTGCCACAGAATTTTAATAGTGCTAAGAGACAAGAAAGGTTGAGAAGCTCTGATTTGGTGAATTACTGGAAGATGGCGGTTCTAGCTGAAAGACAATAGCTGCCTTTTTGTTGTTGTTGTATTTTTCTGAAGTGAGAAGAGAGGAGGCAGAGAGACAGACTCCCACATGTGCCCAACCAGGATCCACCTGGCAAGCCCACTAGGGGGCGATGCTCTGCCCATCTGGGACATTGCTCCAATGCTCAGAAACCAAGCTCTTCTTAGCACCTGAGGTGGAAGCCATGGAGCCATCCCCAGAACCCAGCAAGAGCCTTCTTAAATTTTGCACCCCTGGCACTTCTCTGGCCTCATGCTAACCCTGACCCCTGGGAAGTGAAGGAAGTAGTAGGACATGAGGACAGACAGGTAGGTACAAGATGATCCTGGAGGAACTTATAGATTCTACTAAGAACTCTGACTTCTACTCAGAGTGAGAAGGGAAGCTGTCGAAGAGTGTTAAGAATACAAACAGCACGGTCACATGTAAGCACTAAACCATTTGGCTGCAGGCTGGTAGCAGGGCATAGGAGGGTTAGGGCTGGTGCTAGAAGGCCACTGCAAGAATCCAGGCAACAAAGTGAGGTAACTTAGAGCAGGTGGCAGTGGGATGGTGAGAAGTTGAATTCTAGGTAGACTCAGAAAGTAGAGCGGACAGAATTTGCTGTCAGAACAGGTGTGGGATATGAGAGAAAGAGAGAAGTGAAAGATGACAGAGAAGATTTTACCCTTAGCAGCTACCCCAGAATGCCAAGTAATCAGAGGCCTCTGGATTGGGAGTTTAGAAGATGCTGGATACACAGCTATTGACTCTATTTTGAAGACACAACGCATGTGTTAAGGAAAGGGGAGACAGAGAAAAATATCAAAAGAGTAATACCTTAACAACAACAACAAAGAGATGCTGTATGGTCTTGCTGAGAGTATTTCTTGGGGAGTGGAGGGAGCAGAAGTGAGGCTGGGCTAAGTTAAGTAATAAGCGAATCATAAGGAAGTAGATAAACTCCTTGTGACTGTATTCAGGAAGGAGATTTATGGTAGCTAGGACATCCTAGGTTAAGAGAAACTTGTATATATCTTTTTAATAAAAAAAGTGAGTGTGTTTATGTTCTAAGGACAAGAAACCAATTTTAAAAAAGTGATTAAATGCACCCATTAGAGGAAGGGGTGATTAAGTGAGCCCCCTGAAAAGAGGTGGGTGGGCGTGTCCGCAGCCCAGAGCATGTGGAGGGGCTGGGTGTGAACAAAGGGGGAGTTTGGAAGGAAGGAGAGGGGTCACATGCTGGCACTGTTTCTAAGTGGGAGGGGCAGAGAAGTTGAGAGAGTTCTTGCCAAAGAGGTTATGCATTTTTTGTGAATAAGGAGGTAATATCATAAGTTAAGGGTAAGGTTGGTCAAAGTGAGAACAGTGACAATTTTGAATATTTTCTTGGAAAAATGAAGCCTAGGGTTATGGGCAGCAGTGAGGACCCAGCCAAAGCTGGATATCATATTTATGTAGTTGAACCATCTCACATGATTGTTTGAAACAGACGTACATAGCAGTGAACAGTCTCTGCAGTACGATGTTGATCCACAGACACAGGGGACCACATCCCCATTGCTTAAACACTGGTAAAACATGATCCACAAGGCCAAAGCCACAATTTTGACTATTTAAGAAAGAATGGTGCCCAAACTTTTTCATTTAATTTATGCACAGTCTATGTCAAAGCCTAGTGCTAAAATCAGTTAAGTTAAAATTAGATTTATTTCACTAAAAACTCCATGCTTTCTTCCTCTCTCACACAGTTTTCAAGAATAACAGCTACTTTAGGTTTCAGTCTTATCTATTTCAGCATCCAGCTTCTCTGATAGTAACAGGTATCACACAATTGTGAAATTTTAAAATCTCACCTTATTGGGGTTTTTTTGTGTTTTTTTAAGATTTAAAAAAAATTTTTTTATTTTATTTATTCATTTTTAAAGAGGAGAGAGAGACAGAGAGGGAGAGAGAGGAGAGAGAGACAGAGAGAGAGAGAAGGGGGAGGAGCTGGAAGCATCAACTCCCATATGTGCCTTGACCAGGCAAACCCAGGGTTTCGAACCGGCGACCTCAGCATTTCCAGGTCAATGCTCTATCCACTGCGCCACCACAGGTCAGGCACCTTATTATTTTTAATGGAGAAAATAATATTTACTCCTTACATATAACAAAATGCTTAAACTATTTCATTCTTGGAATTTTTCCCTCATACTTTTAAGATTTCTTCACCTCTTTCTTCTTAAAAAAGAGATCATTAAACACAGTTGAAAACTGCCTTATCATTGCAAGAGTTGTATAATTTTCCCCCCCATTGGGCAATGTGCTTAGCAACTTGCACATTAAGCCTTCTATTAAGATTATATTAATATCATAAATATGCAAAAAGGAAACCACTCTGAAAGTTCGGAATAATAGCAATAACCTTTCCCTCATATAAAACCTTTTATCTCAAGATCTGCACGCACTTTCCCACAGGCATGCGTACCCTGCCCAACCACTTGTGCAAGGGGCCAATTAAAATGCCAGCCTCGCTTTATTCACTAACTCAGAATGCCAGGCAGGATCGCAAAGCAAACACCCAACGTCGTCACGATTTTAATTCTTAATGTCTCCTATGCAGCCTTTATCATCTTTAAGAAGACGGGGCCTCCGGTCTGTAAGAAGTCCCAAGTGGACATCTCCTTTGCTTCATTCTTTGGCCATAGCTGACGGGGTGTGGTGGGGAGGGGCGTGGTTGTGGCTCTCGCACTCCCTCTCACATGTGACTGGAAAAAACACCCACGTCTCTCTCACAGAGACACTGATGCAATCATGGCTAGAAATGAATCAGGGCCCTTGAGGCAAGAGCCCATTACTAATGCCCTCTGAGGAGCCCAGGGGCCACCTGGCAAACAGGCTGCACCAGGGCTATCACTGAACAAAACAGGGCAAGCTAGCTGCAAAAAGAAAAGGGTGGGCTGAGACTTTGGGTTCCGGGGTTTGGAACACGTCATCTTAAGATTATTCATGGATAATTATAAGGCACCAGAAAGGGAAACTGAGCTCCGACCTGAGTCATACATGCAAACTCACTGTGGGATCTAGGGTGACTTCTTTCCTCCTTGGGACCTCAGTTTCCTCATCTCTAAAAATGAGGTCATTATATAATGACATCAGGAAGACTCCTTCCTCTTCCAACACCCTGCAAAATACTCAGTCATTATTTCTTGCTCCCTGGAGAGAACTTGTGCCATAAAAAGAAGTAGAGGGAATTCTGCTTCAAAAAAAGTATTTCAGATTCTCAAGGAAGTGTGACAAGTCCTCCGGCATGTTTCAGTACTATTTCCATTTGAAATGACAAATCGGCATAAACAGTGGCGAGAAGAGGCATTTTCCCCTTCATCCTTCAGCCCTGTAAATGTCCGTGAAATACATGTACCAGCGTGCATACACTTCTGTCCAGACTCGGTAGGAGCCTTCCCAACAACCTCCTCCAGTCTCCTGAAAATGCCTGCTGTGGAGGCTCTCTTACCACAACAGCTAATTCTGTTCCGTCACCACCGCTGAGACATCCTGTAAATCAAATCCCAGGAAGGCACTTATTAAAAAGGTAACAAAAATCCATAAATATGTCAGTCTCATTTTTCACCTGAAAAAGAGGCGAAGAAGAAGGATAACCTCCCCCAGCTTGAGTCAAACCAAATTTAAGACTTTTAAAGAAATGTAAGGCCCTGGCCAGTTGGCTCAGCGGTAGAGCGTCGGCCTGGCGTGCAGGGGACCCGGGTTCGATTCCCGGCCAGGGCACATAGGAGAAGCGCCCATTTGCTTCTCCACCCCCACCCCCCTCCTTCCTCTCTGTCTCTCTCTTCCCCTCCCGCAGCCAAGGCTCCATTGGAGCAAAGATGGCCCGGGCGCTGGGGATGGCTCCTTGGCCTCTGCCCCAGACGCTAGAGTGGCTCTGGTCGCAGCAGAGCGACGCCCCGGAGGGGCAGAGCACCACCCCCTGGTGGGCAGAGCATCGCCCCTGGTGGGCGTGCCGGGTGGATCCCGGTCGGGCGCATGCGGGAGTCTGTCTGACTGTCTCTCCCCGTTTCCAGCTTCAGAAAAAAAAAAAAAAGAAAGAAATGTAAGAGCATATGGGGGAGGGGAGCCACAGAAGGGCCCTTGAGAGACGCCAGCAGGTGCTCACACCTGAGACAGGGCAGTAGGCACAGCACACAGGAATGTCCCAAGAGCCCCCTACAGTGACCCCCCAAGCTGCAGTTTTGCTTTCTGAGATATGTTATCCGCAGTCAACACGGTCTGAAAATATTAAATGGAAATTTCCAGAAATAAACAATTCGTAAGTTTTAAATTGCTTGCCATGCTGAGTAGCATGTTGAAATCTGTCACCGTCCTGCTCCATCCTGCCTGGATGTGACTCATTCCGTTGTCCGGTGTACCGTTGCTACATACACGCTTAGTGGCCACCTCCATTATCAGATGGGTTGTGAGAGAGAGAAAGAGCCCCCTCACATAACTTTTATTAGAGTAGGTGGTTATAATTGGTCTATTTTATTATTAGTTAGTGTTTTTGGTGCCTGATTGTGCCTAATTTGTAAATTAAACTTTATCATATGTATGTGCGTATAGGAAAAATATTGTATGTAGAAGGTTCAGGCACCCGCTGGGGGTCCTGGGATGTATCTCCCACAGATAAGGGCAGACTATTGTATTTTGTTTTTGTAAAAGTAGAAGAAGAAGAGAAGTTGGCTTAGATTTTTTCTTGTAATTGATGTCACTGGAAACCGAGTTTCTCCAACTATAGAGGGTGTCTAAGGTCTTACTCTCTCTAAATGGAAGAACAAAGGTCCTGTCCAGTAACAGGAGAGAGGGTTAACCTGAGCTGAGCTATAGGCCGATCACATTTCAGGGTTTGCTTATAACTGATACCACTTTGGTCACCCCAGAATACTACTGCAGGAGAAACATCCTTACAGCATCAAGACCCTGCTTTGTTCTGCAGCCACTTCCTGCTGTTCTTTGAAAGCTGTAAAAACAAAACCCAAAAACATCACGTCAGAACGACAAAGCACTAAAAAAACTTTGTAAGTTAGGAGGAAGCAGGAATAGCGGAGTTCTTAGATTGGGGCAAAAGCAACACCATTGGAGAAAAGGAAGTTGGGTCTATTTCCAGAGAAAACGGAAAATTGTTTTATTGAAGATTAAATTCATATCAGGGCAGAACCAGATCCACAACCTAGTATTACTTTTAAAGTTTATCGTCCCCCCAAATATTTTTGCATAGGTATTTTCCACTTTCACTTAGCATAGTAACTGTACACCTAATGCTGACATTTGCAAAACCAACCAGATGAGGGGATATAACAGATCTGTAAAAGAACCTCGCTAATGCTTAGAAAACATGATTTATAAAAATCTACTTTTAATGGGACCTCTTAGCAACACAGTTATTATAAAAAGTGAATACTCTTGGACTCAGACATTAAAAATTAGTCAAGATATATAATTTAGAGTTATTCAAACAAATTGCACATTTGTAAAGAAAACAATGAATATATAAAAAAAACTCCATTGTTCATGGATTTGGTTTTACCTAAAATCGTATGATTTCAATTGTGCTCATCCCACAAATGTTGACACATAAGTTACTTTGCTTTTTATATATCAACTCAACAACTATTCCGTGCCTGTTATATCCCCAAATTAGGCAGCTGCTGTGAGAGGTATAGACAGGACACGACAGTCCACAGCAACACTTGTGATATGGATTTCAACTCTGTCCCCCAATAATCCAGACTCTTTCAGGTCATGAATAGGTTGCCTTCCTCTTCCAGTAATCCATGTGATCTATAACAGAATTTTTCCACATGGTGACCAATGGAATAACCAACAGTCCTGGTTTGCCCAAGACTGAGGGAGTTTCTGGCTTGCAAGAATTTCAGTGTCAAAACTGGGAAGGTCTCAGGAAAACCTGGATAATTTGGTCACCCTAAAGAGTTGAAAAAGAAATAAAATTAGTAAATCACACAAATGTAATACTAAAATCTGTGTCACCAATTTTAATGTGTGGAGGTTATTCCCACACCCCCAAGCAATTCTCTGACACTAACTGGATGTCCTACAATCTAACCCAATTCTGACACTCTGTATCTGGAGCTAACATTGCAGCTCACAGGTTAAGGGTTTAGTCCTACAAGTCTACCCCCACTGTCCCTTTAGACACCAATCATAAGTCCAGGTTGTCACCTGTGCTTCTGATAGACTGGCTATATTAGATGTTCTAACAACACTGTTCTTGGGTTTGATTAATTTACTAGAGCGGCTCACAGAAGTCAGAGGAACACTTTACTGGATTGCTGGTTTTACTAGCTCAGGAACACAGGTGGAAGAGACGCATAGGGCAGTGTATGGGAAAGGGGGCAGAGCTTTTATGCCCTCTCCAGACTGCCACTCTCCCCAGATGTCCATGTGCTCATTAACCATGAAGCTCTCTAAACCCGTCCTTTTAGGTTTTTATGGAGGCTTTGTTATACAGCTAGTGCTCGACTTGTGACCACGATTGGTTCCGACAGACAGGTCATAACACGATTTGGTCGTAAGTTGAGTAGGCTATATGTACAGTACTATGAAATGATGTTATAAAAACCTTTAAGTCATATTTTATCATAATTTTCTTTCATTATTGTTATATACCATAATTTTCTTTGTTCATTTTATGCCATTTGTATCATCTCTACACCATTTTGTTTCTTTTTACATTCGTCAGGTTTAAGTAAAACACTGCATTACCAGTACAACTGGCTTAATATTTGCAAAGACAATTTCCTCTTGGCAGACATCTTGGAAGGGGTTTGATGAAAAATATCCAAGACACAAAACACAAATTGCTGTACCGAGTCTGGGATAACAGTTGAAATGGTGCACGCGGAGATGGCAGTGCTGCCGGAAGCTGGTCCGCACTGTCGTATGCCCAGCTGGGCAACGCTTGCGCTGCCAGACGTGGAGCAGTCGTGGCTAGCGATTGTGGTCGTAAAGTTGAATGGTAATAAGCTGATCAATATTTGTATAGGCATGATTAGTTAAATTATTGGTCATTGGTCATTGAACTCAATTTCCAGCCCCTCTCCACTGCCAGAAGTGAGGGAAGGGGGCGGAGGGGCTGGTAGTGGGCCGGGGCACTGAAGTTCCAACTCTCTGCTCACACAGTTGGCTCTACTGAAAACCAACCCCCTTTCTTAGGTTCAGTCCAAAAGATACCTCATTAACATAAAAAAGACACCTTTATTGTTCTTATCACATAGAAAATCTTAAGTGTTGGGAGCTCTGTGCCAGAAACAGGGATGAAGTCCAAATATATAATTTTTGTTATATATCACATTATCACCCTGCTCCTCTCTTGCCAACCCAACCTGCTTTCTTAGCGTAGCTCTATGGCACATTGATTAAGAACGAGACTCTAGTTTCCAAGCAGATATGGGTCTCACTTCCAGCATTGCCATGACTTTTTAAAAATCTTGAACAAGTAATTAAACTTCTCTAGTACCGCTTCCTCATTTGTGAAATACCAAAATCTATTAAGTTGTGACAATTGAGAAAATACAAGTGAAGTACTTACCATCATGCCTGACATCTGTCACGTCTTATATGTGTTAAGCATTGGTATCTCCCGGATCATGCAGTTATGGATAGTTCAGATTACCAGTGTTCCAGTTATAATGAGACTAATTTCAGGACATGGTGTGGACCAGCTTGGAGAAAACCTTCCACCACAGGACATTTGCATAAGCAGATCAATCCTTTGTCCTTTCATTAGTATGAAGCCAGGATATGGGTAGAGCTGAAGCAATGTCCTGTTTGCCTGGAGCTTTTCAATTTTTCTTATCCAGCTTCTTCAACTAAGGTCTTTGCATTATTGTTTACAATATGCATCTCTCTCTCACACACACACACACACACACACACACACACCATATAAACACACAGAGATCCGCACAAACACACACAGTTTTAGCTTCTGTTGAGACAGGAGCAACCACATAAACATTTTTTCCTTTGTTTCTTAACCATTTAGGAAGTATGAGGAAAATGATGTGGCACTAAAGAGGGGGAAAAAACTAGAGAGACAGGGTTAGAGAGTGGAGGAGGAGAGGAAGTACTGGGGAGAATACGTGCAGAAAGGAGATTCTGCACAATTTAGAGTTCCGGGTAAGAGCAGCAAGGAAGCCCCACCACCCAGTGTGTGTGACCTCCTGATCATTCATTTCCTTGGGGTCCCTGCTCAGAGAACCTTTACCCCAGAACCAGAAGGAAGCTGAGCTAGGTGAATTCCCACACAGAGGAGCCGCATGGGTGATGACCTAGAGACCGGCTGGGACAAGTTTCCAGGCGGGTTTCCCCTTCCTGCCCTGACAGCCGCAAGGCTGAGCTCAGCCAAGGAGAGGGGGTGCCGTGGCCCGGGATTCTTGCTGGTGTTTTCCTTTGTCTCTCAGCTTCCTGTGTTTGAAATGAAGGAATCGGAGGCTCTCTGTGACCACTCTTGTCTGGGATTCTTTCCTCAAGAGGTGTTCACAAATTTGTGAGGACTGCCAGGAAAGAGTGTGAGTCATGGCTTCTGAGCAGACAACATTCGGCCTTAGAAATTCCCAGAGATATGACTTGTTTATAGGACAGGAAACAGAGCTATTCTGAGCTGCCAGGGGAAGAGGAAAGCACTGCTCAATTTTTTAAATGCTGTGCTGAAAGGTCATGCGAGCGGTCCGGAGTGCCAGCAGGAACCCAGTTTAGACACTGATGTGAGCAGTTCATTTGTCTACATTTTAGAGGATATTTTTGGGCTTTGGCATTTAAAACGCAAGACCCATGGCATTGAAATTCCACACTTGGTGTTAAGCCCAGAGAGGCACAAACAGGCTCCATATGCAAGTCAATGTGGAAGGGGGGACATTGCAGTGGGGAGCAGGGAGTCAACTGCAAACCAATGGGAGAGGGAATGTTACAGTGGGATGGGGGGAGTCCGCTGCAAGCAGTGGGGAGTGGATGCAGCTGGGGGTGGTCATTAGACCTGGCTGAGGGAATGAAAGGGGCCGCCTGTCAGTTGGAGAAAGAGGTGCACATACAAAGACACCTCCTTTTTTTTTTTTTTTTTTTTTTTTTACAGAGACAGAGAGAGAGTCAGAGAGAGGAATAGACAGGAACAGAGAGAGATGAGAAGCATCAATCATCAGTTTTTCGTTGCGACACCTTAGTTGTTCATTGATTGCTTTCTCATACGTGCCTTGACTGCAGGTCTTCCACAGACTGAGTAACCCCTTGCTCGAGCCAGCAACCTTGGGCTCAAGCTGGTGAGCTTTGCTCAAACCAGATGAGCCCACACCCAAGCTGGCAACCTCGATGTCTCAAATCTCGGACTTCCACATCCCAGTTCGAGGCTCTATCCACTGCGCCACCGCCTGGTCAGGCCAAAGGCACCTCCTTCAACAACTGTCTAACTTCATTTCATGAGCACACCACTGATGTTCATTCCCATTGTAAAAGAAGTAAAATTCCTTCTACCCTTCTACGATCTCCAGATGGGACTGGCATAAACCAGATTAACAGGAAAAACAGAATGCACATTTTTACATGTACATGGGAGTCCTCACAAGAAAAGTGGAGCCCCAGAGAAGAGACTAGGCCTATGCACTTATATACTGGGTTGAACAAGGAGTAGAGGTTGTGGAAAGCAACTACAATACAAGGGGAGACTACAGGAAGATGAGCTATTTGAACAAGGTCTGTTTGTACAAATTTCTCTCTGCTTCATCTTTGGTGTTAAGAGTGTTTCTTTCTCTAGTATAGGAAACTCCTTCCATCTGGGAATCTCATCACTTGCTTTAGGAAATAAAAATGGAACGTCAGCTTGCCCTTCTTGCATCTGCTCTTTTTCAAGTGCCTTCAATTCAAAGTAATCAATACGCCAAAGCAGCATATTTTGGGGTGGTGTGTCCTGAATTCCTTTGTCACAGTTCATGCTGCCTCCTCTAATAGCTTTTCTTCACAGTGTTAATAACTATGACATCAACTGTCCTTACCTTAAAGAATTGGCCAATGCTGCCAACATTGGAGAATGTGCCCAAGGAGAGAAACTCAGAGGGATTCCCCCCACAACTCAAGCTTCTGCATTGACCGCTTTCTTGTGTATTGAGTTTGCCCATGAGATGTTCAAACTCATAGAGTCACTCTTTACACATGTGTCACTATTAGTAGAGTCAGTCAGTTGACTACAGAGGTTGATTTCCAAGGAAAAAATAATCCAGCGAGTATTCACTGATTCAATCATAATTAACCTATGTGATAATTTCATAGATACCACATCTGAGAAAATCAACACCTTTCCCAATTATAAAGTAAACATTTAAATAGAAATAGAAGGATGCCCCCCCCTTAAATATGCTAAAGGTACTGTTGGCTTAAAATAAATAAAGATTAGATTTAATGGGTAAACACTGGAAATATTTAAAATCAGAAACAAACCCAAAGAATGTCCCTTAGTATCATTACCACTTTAGGCTCTCTGGCTGACAATGGTCAGCCAACTATGGCTCACAAGCCACGTGCAGCTCTTTGGCCCCTTGAGTGTGGCTCTTCCACAAAATACCACGTGCGGGAGCGCAGGTTATAATAACAATGTACCTACCTATATAGTTTAAGTTTTAAAAATTTGTCTCTCAAAAGAAATTTCAATTGTTGTACTGTTGATATTTGGCTCTGTTGACTAATGAGTTCGCCGACCACTAAGGCAATAAGTCATAAACCAAAAGATTTGATTTTGTGAACTAAAATATTAAAGTACTTGAAAATCACATAAGTATATATCTAGAAAAACCAAATGGATTAGCTAAAAGCTTTCTTATTTAACGAAGAGTCGTAAAGTATCTTGAAATAAGATAAATACCTTAAAAAGCAATGGTATTCCTGTATACTGGCAATAACTAGATTGACAATATAATAGAAAAGAAATGCTATTCAAATAACAACAAATATAAAATACCTACCTACAAACTCAATGAAAAATGTATTAAAACTTTTAAAACCTTGATTGAGAGATACAATTTCAATAGTTAATAAGAAAATTTCAACAGAAAAATATCAAGGCTTCCCAAACTTACTGAAATAATTCCCCTCAGACATAAAAGTGAAATTAAGAGACATTGATAAGAGTGTGGTGGTTACGGGGGGGAGGGGGGAATGGGAGAGGGAAAGGGGGTGGGGAGGGGCACAAAGAAAACAAGATAGAAGGTGACAGAGTACAATCTGACTTTGGGTGGTGGGTATGCAACATAATTGAACGACAAGATAACCTGGACTTGTTATCTTTGAATATATGTATCCTGATTTATTGATGTCACCCCATTAAAAAAATAAAATTATTAAAAAAAAAAGAAAAAGAAATAATTCCCCTCAAATATACAATTGTACTTTTTTTAGAAGCCATCAGAATTAACATTGACTAATTGCTGAGCTTGGTGCTTATCTTATAACAAGGATTCAAAACTCTAAACAGGAAAAATTACCAAAAAATATTTTTAGGGATCTTGTCAGATATCAGAACTTATTATTTAACATAAATAATAAAAACTAAGTTTGATAGAAATGTGAAAATATAAACCAAAGGAAAGTAATTAAACAGCCTGGAACAGAACCTGTTCATATATAAAATGTATAATTTACAAAGCTTTCTACTTGCATTATCTTTATGCTTGAAAAGCACTCAGTGAAACAAGTATTATTATTATCCCATATTTTTATGAATAATCTGATACTCAGAAATTAAGAGCCTTGCCCAGCATAATTAAACTAAGATAAACCCACACTTAGACTCAGATTTTCTGACCTCCCAGAGCAGGACTTTTTACTATATTGTTCTCATAAAGTAATAGAGAATGGCTTTTTTTAAAAAAAATAATGTTGAAATTTTAAAAATATATCTCTACACTTGCCCCTTACACTCTATACCCCTGCTAAAAATAAACAAATAAAAATCTGTAGTTATTTAAACACTTTAATACTAAAAATCAAGTTACAGAAGCCTTGGCAAAAAATAGATACGCTGCCCAGACTCAGGAAACTGAACGAGCGTCTCTGTGTCTCCTCACCGAGCCCGCTCGTGAGGCAGGGAGCTTGGCAATGCTTCCTCTTCACTCTGTCCCCATGCCCACAACCCCCATCCACGCCAGATGAATTTCCCATGATTAGGAAGATGTAGAAGTCCCAAAGTAAAGTAAAAAAACTCTCCAGGAAACAACTGGAAAGAAACTGTAGTCAATCTGTTCCTAGGGTGGGATAGGACAAGCAGAGTGACCAATTAAGAGCACATATTTAAGAATAAGAACGAACATAATAAACAAAAAGGAGTAAGCAATTAATATACAGTGCATGCCAGATGCGTGGCAACTACTGAACTCTGACCCTGTAGCAAAAAGTAACCAGAGATAGTAAACAAACGATAGCCATAACTGAATGGGCATGAATGAGTTCCAGTAAAACTTCATTTCCATACATAGGCGGCAAGGCAGACTGTACTTGGACAACTCCTGTTTTAGACCATTTAACATTAGTTAGCTCACTAAATGATCCTAAATACCTTTTAGATGAGAAATCAGAAACCAAAAGAGGGTACCCAACTTGACCACTTGACAGAAGACAGACACACAGCAAGCGGGCAGAGCTGAGAGCAGAGCTCAGGGCTTGTGGCTGAGAAGCTGGCAAGGATATCAGCTCTCCATTGGATGACCTCCATGACCTGGGGTATGTAACTGAATTTTATAGATCTGAAATCTCAGGAGGCGGAAGAGAACCCCAAACCGGTTGAATGGAATGAAACAGGCATCTACTTCATGAACCAGGAGGGGATTATGTATCTGACTCATGCTGTGACCATATTAGGAAGCAGGAAGCGATGGACTTTCTCCTTCACCTCCTATACACCCTCTCCCATCGCAAACGTTAAATCTGCTCCTTCATACACCAAGAGTTATGTGGAGTTGAGGAGAGAGGTGTGTGCTTGTAAGGGTGTGAGAGGTGCAGGCAGATTGGTCGTTGTTGATGGAAATGAGAAGATTCTAAATGCTAAAGGGATCTAGAGCATTTCACTTGACTTCTTTGAGCCCAAGCTTCCCTTTGTGTAGAATGGAAATATCTTTCCTCATCTCTCCTTTTTTATTTTTAGGATGTCAGAATGATAAAACAGAAAAAACTCTGTGTAAAGTTCATTGGTACCTCAGGGATACGTGTCAGAAAATGACACAGTCTTACTGTCACCTGATACCTCATGACTTCAGCCGGCTCTGGGTTTTTGCAGTCCCTTTTCGGCAGGGGACTGTGCCATCTTTACATTTAACACGTCGCTGTTGAGGGACCAGCACTATTAAGCTGGTGCTTTGACAACCACATCGACAAGAGACCAAAATATATGACATGTAAAGGTGAAAGGACAGTGACTAAGGGGAGCAAATGAGCTTTTAAACAAGTCTGACACCATCCAGCTAGTTTTCATATTGCCTCCTGCGAAAAAGCTTGACATATTGGCACATTGCTATGAGCGATTTCTTCATATAACCAGGGATAGTGGCCTAATGTCATTTGATCTTGTGGAATGTTATCTGGGACTACAAACTTATTTTATTTTAAGCTCAATGACATTTCATCACAGTTAACACAGCGTGTGTAGCGAAAACTCACTTTGGTGCAGTACACAAGGCTCCCAGGATTTTGTTGCTTTAGTTTCATTTGAACAGAGATTTCTCTGGCTTTCTCTAGCTTTGATTGTGTTTTTACCCAGCTTTGTGTCTTTTGAGTCATATTTTTTAGTCCATTATTACAGAGCATATTATTGATTCCATAAGACTTTTTTATTATCTGTAGTAATGAAAACTCACTCACTCCATTTGCCCGTGTTAGCTACATCTAAAAAGGGAAGACAGTTCTCTCCCGCTCATGCTTGTGGGGGTAGAATGGAAAGGAGATGACACAGCCATTAGGAAATCTCTAGGGTGAGAACATTCCGGCAAACCTCTGCTCTGGACTAGAAGAACAGAGCTCACTCACAGGCAGGGTTCATGCTGAACTCTCAGTAAATTCTCGCATTTTGATACTGAGACCCTCCTGGTGCCTGGAATTTTATAATGCTTTCTGGAAACTCAGAGACTATCCGTCTTGATCTCCATTCAGATACTGACCCTTTGGTCTTTTCTACTGAAAGCTGTGAAACTGTTTATTTTCTGGTTGTAGTTTAATTTTGTTTTAAGCTCTGTTACTTGATTTCTGCCCAGTCAACGAGATCAGTCATTCATTTAATCCGCTTCTGTCATCAAGACAGCAGAAATATCCACTGATTTTTCAATCTACTATAAGTGTAACCTGTATGAAAGTCAGCCCACTTTTCATCAGCTCTGTGACAGCTTTCTCATCTGTAATATGAGAAAAAACCCAGCTAGGTCATACAGTCATTGAAAGAATTATATAATAAGCAAGACTACACTGTCTTTGGTGATTGATAACATGCATTTTCTTAATAAAGCATTAAAACATATGCCTCCAAAAAGATAAACACTAGATCTCTTGGGTGCTCTGTGTATTACAGCACTTTGCTGACTTTGATGAGAATTCGTCCATCAGAGTGATCATATTAATAAGGATAAACATTGAGTTTTGCAGCTCTGGTCTACGGCCATACCACCCTGAACGCGCCCAATCTCGTCTGATCTCGGAAGCTAAGCAGGGTCGGGCCTGGTTAGTACTTGGATGGGAGTTTTGCAGCTCTGTACTGATTATAATTTAGGAACTGAAAACCCCCAAAGAAAACCACTACCTTGAGTTCTAATGCTCTAGATTAGTTTTACCTGTTTTATAGTTTTTTTATACATGGATTTATGCTTATTAGCACAGGCCTTTCTGTAGCTTACCTAAGCTTACCACATAAAGATCTGAGTCCTGAATAAGTTTGTCTTTTCCAGCTGACTTGAGGAAAAAGAGCTGGAAGAGGAGAGAGAGACATAAAAGAAGCATATAATTTGTCTCTCAAACTGCAACACCTTTGAAAGTGAAAGGAAGTGCCATTCATAATGATGCTGGGACAGAAGGCATAAACAGTAAATGTCACCAACAAACCAAGATGTATGGTCACTCTGGTTGGGGATGGGATAATTCCACAGGGACTCCTGGCAAGCAAAATCCATCTGAAAGGCCATAGAATAGAACCCACTCATGGTGCCTGAGATGTATGCGAGATTAGGATCTGGAGACTCATTTCCCATAAAGTGCGGTCACTGGGGAAACTCAGGTTACAAATACTTACTGAGTTCCTACTATGTACAGTGTACCACAGTGACACAAAAATAGGTCAGGCACTGTACCTGCCTGCAAGAAGCCCATAGTCTAATCATGGCAATAAGACAAGTTCGCAAGTAGGTCAACTGTAAGGTAGCTGCCAATGGAAATACACAGAGTGCTATAAGAGTTTCAAGGACATATATAAAGTGTTATATGGATTCCAAGGAATGAGAGGTCATGCCCATTGGGAGACAGGGAAAAGCATCACAGGGGAGGCAGCAGTCAAGATGAAGTTCGGTTGTAATCCAGTGGTTCTCAACCCTGACTGCACATTAGAACCATCTGGGGAGCTTTTCAAACTCTTCATACTCAGAGAGTATTCCCAGACCAATTAAATCTGAAGCTCTGGGCAGGGTACCCAGGCATAAGTATTTTTAAAAGTTCTCTCAGGTAATTCTAGTATAGAGTCAAGATTGAGAACCACTATTCTAGAAAGATGAGTAGGCATTAGCTGGCAGGAAAGGTGGGGAAGAGAGGAGACCATGGAGAGAACAGCTGTTAGTGGATTCCATCTTTAGCAGGCACACAAGGAAGAATCATCCAGTGGGAATTAAATATGGAGGAAAAGCAGCAGGGCAAAAATAATTTAACCCCCTTCAGGAAAAAAATTAATTAATTATGAAACCATTTGCTAAGGCCAATAATAGGGACGGATGGGAAAAGGATGCACCAAACATCAAGGGAACTCAGAGTGGTAATAAATCCATCATAAATCGTACAAGCCATCTGATAACTTCTGTTCCTCACATTAGCATCCCATTAAGCTGCTATTAGTGAGATCAGGGAAACAGAATGAACCGGCTTCCCGGGTTAGCACTGGCAGCTGGGAGAGAGTTAACAAGCTGCAGTCTTTCACTGGCACCTTTAAGGACCTAAGATCCATTTGTAAAGGATGCTCTGAGGCCTCAAACCTTGACCTATCATGCTCATGCTGCGGGAGTTTGAGGGGGGGGCTAGAATTAATCACAGCAGGGACACAATTTACTGATCAATATCAGCCAATTAGAAGGCTCCCTGCTGTGGAGAGTTCCCTTGGAATGCTAGATGACCTTTGCCCCTGACTTTTTGTGGGGCAAATGTTGCTTTATCGCAGCTACTGATAAGAACGGTATTTGGGGTGTGTAGCTCATTACACATCATGCCAGCCCCACCAAGGCCTCAGGTGGCTGAACTTTTTAGGGCTTATGCATGAGCCACTTGCCAGTGGAGGCTAAAGGAAGACAGGGATGGAAATTACATCAGTATTTAATTCACAGCCAACGTGCCACATTTTCTGTGATCTCCGCAGTGACCTTGGCGGTAACCTTCAAGAAACCATTAACAATAACAAAAAGTAGGAAACTCATCTCTTCGTTGAATTCACCATTGTGTTGCTGCCTCTGCTATCTGTTGGAAGAGAACAGATTCTGAAACCTGGAGCTCAGCCAGAGATGGCTGGATTTTCATCCCATCTGATTCCCCTATGGCTTATGTAGAACCATCTAGAGGAAAAAATACTCATTATAATCATTGTGTCCTATGATCTGGCTCAGGGACTCAAGACAGAGCTTGACAGTGACCCAAAGACCTCCTATTTTCCCCGTACTTATGTGATCATCATTTGCCAATGTTGTTCTCAGGGTTAAGCGTATATATATATACATATATATATAATCAATCTTCTTCTTCTGAGATCTTTGCCGTAGGGGTACTGTAATATGCTCCAAGACACAAAAGTTTAGAGAAAAAGAATTAGATAATTCTGGAAAGTGTTTTAAAGTTTATCATTTACTTCTCTGTCATTGCCTTTTTAAGTTTTATTTTAAGGAGAACAATCTATTATTTTTAGTCCTTCCTGGAGACTCCAAGACTTCAGGCATTTTGACCCCATTCTCCTATTTATTTCATCTCTTCTTGAAGGATTCCAATCACAGTTTCTTCAGATGCCCATTTAAGGAACACTTCTCAACTCTTCTATTTCTAAGTATTTCTCTACTACCACCCAAACCCCCAGAGAATCATGGTTTTAAAATGAAAAATAAAACAAGGTTTTGAGCTGACATTTGTAAGTATAAAGCCTGGGGCTAATTATACTGTGATTTCCTCCCCTGCCCTTACCCCAACCCACAACTCTTTTATTTAAGTCAAACTTGATAAAAAGGACTATCAAAAATATCCTTGAAACACATTTTTGAAAGGTCATCCTAGGAATTGTGAGTAGATATGATAGGGACAGCGTCATAGATTTTGCCTTGCAGATGTAGAAGAAGAGGAAAGTTTCATGAACTAATAATATGTGTGTATAAGGCTCAAGGATATTAAAATGTTTAAATGCACCACTTGGTACTTGATTGGGGGTCGCACAGTACATAGTGTCCACCCAGGACACTGAGGTCCCCGGCTTGAGTATGGGCTTGCCAGCTTGAGAGTAGGGCCACTGGTTTGAGCATGGGATCATAGTTATACTCTCAAGGTCTCTGGCTTGAGCCCAAGGTCACTGGCTTGAGCAAGGGCTCACTGGCTCTGCTTGAGCATCCCCATCAAGGCACAAATGAGAAACAATCCATGAACAACTAAGGTGAAGTAACTACAAGTTGATGCTTCTCATCTCTCTTCTGCCCTGCCCTCCTCCTCTGAAAAAAATAAATAAATGCACCACTTAGCAGGAGCCACCCTCTTTCTGTCTCTCTCCCTTCTCATACACTAAATCTTTAAGTGACTAACCCTTTAAGCAACTCCTCAATGTGCCACTGTCACCCCATGTCACCTGACCTGAGGGATGACTCTGTCCACGTTCTGTGAGGAAGCAAATGTCCACATACCCATATCACTTAAAAGCTTTTGACCTCTGCTTGTGTTACAAGGCAAAGATGTTTAGCTTGAACCTTATCATGAAAGAAAAATTCAGACAAATCCAGATCAAGTGACATAGATGTGTATGTGTTTGTGTGTGTGCACGAAAGTGGCAAACTGTTAAAACAATCATTGAATCTAGTAAAGAAAATCAGGATTACGTTACTTTTTCCATCATACTATAGGTTCAACATTTTTCAAAATAAAATGTTGGGAGAGAGTAAAGGAAGCTGTGAGAATTAAGCTGACATTTCTAAAGCACCCTGAAGTTTCAACATGACCAGATATTACATCAGAAAGTATTGTCCATGTCTGATTTGCACTTGGTACCCAAGCCTCAGACCCTGCCTTCATTTGGGTCCATAGAGCAGCAGCTTTCACTTTTGTGCCTCAAGAAAACTGCTAACCAGCTTATAAGTTCTGTAAGAAATATGGTTTGATGGTTTCATCAAAAATAATGGACATGTTTAAAAAATATTTCATAGTCTAATGTAAAGTGCAGGATAATATATACTGGGTCATTATACACTTCTAATTTTTTTGTTTGTTTGTTTTTTTGTATTTTTCTGAAGCTAGAAACGGGGAGAGACAGTCAGACAGACTCCCGCATGCGCCCGACCGGGATCCACCCGGCACGCCCACCAGGGGCGACGGATGCTCTGCCCCTCCGGGGCGTCGCTCTGTCGAGACCAGAGCCACTCTAGCGCCTGGGGCAGAGGCCAAGGAGCCATCCCCAGCGCCCTGGTCATCTTTGCTCCAATGGAGCCTCAGCGGGAGAGGAAGAGAGAGACAGAGAGGAAGGAGAGGGGGAGGGGTGGAGAAGCAGATGGGCGCTTCTCCTGTGTGCCCGGGCCAGGAATTGAACCCGGGACTTCTGCATGCCAGGCCGACGCTTTACCACTGAGCCAACTGGCCAGGGCCATACACTTCTAATTTTTAATTAAACTTTTTTTTCTTATTTGCTACTTTTCAAAAATTCAACTGGTATTTTCCAAAAACGTGAAAGACATACCACTGTATTGAGTAAATACACAGGTTCACCTCTTATGGACACAGTGCTCAATCTGTTGCATTAGTGGTCCATGGACTAAGATACCAAAAAAAAAAAAAAATGTTTTACAAACTGACATTTGATTCAGGAAATGAAACAATATTAAACCAGTTTTTAACAAATGTGTAGGTTCTTTATGAAAAACTAAATTCCCTTTGTAAGGAAACAGTTCCTCAAAGAAAATCATACCATATCCAAAGGACCAACTTCCTCATGAAGAGAATTTAGAGAAAGTTCTCCTTTCTGTGATAAGGAGACTTTTTTGAATTACCTCATCAAAAGGCAAAGCATTCTCACAGATTACTGGATCAAAGCACTCTGACAAATCGACCAATTTTCAGAAGAAAACTACTGTTCTAGATATGGCAGAACTCAGAGATAATTTTATAAACTACTTTAACTGGTGAGTAGGTTTTCTGCAATGTGAATGGCATCAAAAAGGATAATCAATTTAATTTTGTCTAAGAAATTTTAGACTAAATTATATTTTAAATTTCTTGATTTAAGGTGGTAATTTAAGTTATACAATTTACATATATACACACACATTTACATGTATATGCAGAGGCGGATTTAATGTCAGGGGCACTAGGCATGCGCCTTGGGCGCCAACTTCACAGTTTTTTCTAATGACACCAAGTTTTAAAGGGCCCAATATTTTCTTCTGTGCCCAGGGCCTCAACCGACTTTAATCTGTCTCTGTGTATATGTCATGGTACCTGGCGTACTTCTAAATCAAGATTATTAGCTTTGTTTACCATATTGTTGGCCACTTTCGCACCCAAAGAGAGATACTAATAAACATAATTTCTGTAAAGAGGTATATTTGGGGGATCAACAAAAATAATAAACATGCCTGATAGGATTTTATGTTCTAATGCAATTATATCTAGGCAATTATATATATTTTATTTGCATATTTATTTTATATATTATATATTTCATTGTGTTTCTACTTATTTATTTTTATATAAAATTGCCTAATGGCCCATATCTTAAGAGAACATTAAAAAACATCAGAAGAGGCCTGACCTGTGGTGGCGCAGTGGATTAAGTGTTGACCTCGAAATGCTGAGGTCGCCAGTTCAAAACCCTGGGCTTGCCTGGTCAAGGCACATATGGGAGTTGATGCTTCCAGCTCCTCCCCACCTTCTCTCTGTCTCTCTCTCCTCTCTCTTTCCCTCCCTCTCTGTCTTTCTCTCTCCCTTTCTCTCTCCTCTCTAAAATGAATAAATAAAATTAAAAAAAAAACATCAGAAGAAAATGATAAGCAAAGGGAAAGACCATCACAACTGTGTATCTGCTAAAGGAATATATTCAGCACCATTGTGTATTTCCCACCTGATTAACAAAGTTAATAATCTGCATTCAGGAGCATGTAGTGCATGTAGCAGGTGTCAAATGCAGGCTCATGGGCTGATGATCAGAATAACAATTATGAGTAACTTTTCCTGAACGCTTACCAAGTGCCAGGCACTACCGTGAGTGCTTTGCATAGATTATGTATCTCGTTCAGTCCTTACTTTACAGAGGAAGTTCCGACACTCAGAGGAGTTAAGTAATTTTTCTAAGGTCACACCTTTGAAAAGAGGTCAGGCTGATGTTTGAATCCAGGTGTCTAACTTCAGACCCCACGCTCATGATCATTCTAGGCACCTCCTCAAAGTTCTACTTACAAGTGGTCGCAAGTGGCCCAGGATGAGAAGGTGAGTGCACAAGTCGCATCACAACATAACAAAAACAGAATAGTTTCTATGTTCTCCATTTGTTTCCAGACAGAAAGCTCAACATAAAACATTTGGGATCAAATATAAGACAGAAACTGCACAGTACCTCCCGCAGGTGGATTGCATTGTCTGGAGAGTTGGTCATGTGACTAAGGTCAGCCTCCCCGCCACTGCCTTGCAGGATTCTAACATCAGCTCTGACTGAGCTCGCATACCTCCTCCCTCACCCTACTTCCTCGCTGTCGACTTGATCATGAGTGAGTCAACACCTTGGCCAAATGGAAAGGCACCACTGATAGGCGAAAGGATCAAGCTGGAGGCTAAATAGGAAAGAAATTTTGTCTGCTACAGATCAAAAATGTGATTTAAGATGTTGGTTTACCATACTTGTGAGGTTGAGGGATAACAAAGAATGAATATAAAGCGTCATATGTGCTTGGTACATATGAAACAGGCAGCAAATGGCTATTGTTATTATAGTTTTTATCCCTGTGCTCTCTGTGAGAAAGTTTAGTTTGATATCTTTAAAAAGTTTCTGTGTTGGTTTCTAGTACTGGCAGAGGGGAAGGTTACCATTACAGTAGTCAGAAATGGCAGACAGATGGGACCCAGGGACCAACATTCCGCTGAGAGAAACCCCAGTTCCTCTGCCCTGAAAGTGGTGGCACACAGCAGAAAGATGAAATCATTCATTGGACAGCTTGATAAGAACAGGTGACTGTTAGATTCAGGAAGATGTGCTGAGACTGCCAGAGTGTAACTATTGAAGGAGCCGAAACAGGGAGGTGCTGATAGAGCCCCTGTGAGACTGAGAACAAAGAAGATCAGCACAAAGGAAGACAAACGTTTGCATTCCATTGGTCAGAGACCCTTATCAGAAGTTTATGTTTGAAATTCGCCACTAAGCTAAACCCAGCCCCTGTTGCTATGCTGCATGCGACCCCCTTAGCGAATAGGTAACTGCCACATCTGCTTCTGTATAATGCTTGCTTACTTAGGATATATAAGGACCTGGCTGTAAGCGCCAGGGGCGACTCTCATTTGCATCTCCCTGTGAGTACGGTGTCTCCGGACATCTGGGGAGTTCACCCCTGCGCAGGTTAAACTTGGCCAATAAAGTACGATCTAAGCTCCTGAAAGTCTCCGACGTTTGTTCTCATACCTGGTGGATGCAACAGTGACCTGTATTATTGGGACCTTTGCCATCATATAGCTTACACTAAATCAGACTGTGTACAATCTGTTACTTAATACAATTTTTTATTTTGATCAACTTTCCTCAAGGTACAGAGTTCCTTTCATCTACATTATCATCGGTTTGACATTATAAGTATGAAAATAGCTAGTTTTTAAGAAAACCCTTTTTAAGCTGATATATGATTTTCAACACACCTTATGTATCAACTTGCTGTGTTTCAAGACGTTATTTGGATTATTTTAATCTGTTAAAAAAACTAAAGCTAACATAGTACTTTTGGACACTTCCAACTCTCTCCTCTTTAGCTTGATGATGTCCTTTTCTTCTTCTCTTTTCCTTTTCTTTTTTTTCCTTAGTTTTATCTCTGCTCAAAAGCAGAATTAAAAATTCTGTAAGTAGAAACTGGAACAGGTTCCGAGCTTTGCACAGAACCCCATTGGTTCCTCAGGAATTCGCATTGCTCTCATTTTTAACATACATTTACAATATTTTTAAAGGTAATAAACTTTGGCCTTTAGCATTCTCAATTAAATGAATTAGCAAGGGAAATGACTAGATAATGAGCAGAATGGAAATAAATCAAACAATAGAGAGTCATGTAGAAGTCCTAAAATGGTATGTGTGTATGTGTTTTAGGCAAGCAAATTTTGAGTAAAAAATACAAAAAAAAAAAGAGAAAATGTGATAAGTTGTTTTTGAAGTCCTTTCATAAGCAAAGATTGGTAAAGCAAAGAAAAGGACAGAGTAAGTGTAAAATCAGTGCAGGTGCCCTGGGCATCTGTTCTCACTGTGGAGCTCCAGCTGCAGGCACCAGGCCTCCCTGTTGTCATTCAGATTCTTTGTTCTCAGTCGCCAGGAGGAGATGGTGATGTTTCTCTATTTCTCTTCCTTCTTTCTTCTTCATTTTTCCTGCTCCTTAACTTCCTTTCTCCTTTTTCTCTTTCCTTTGCTTTTAAATTCAGTTTTGTATGGAGGCACTTTTCTGATTTGCTTACAAACATCGTCCTTTTTCTTGATATTGATAACATTTTGTTTGATCAAAGTAAAATCAGTGAATTAAAACTCCTGCTGCTACCAAAACTCCTTCCATGTGGTGTAACACTGCGATCCACAGTGGAGACCCTGGAGCTGTTTTCATGCTTCAGTGAACAAAAGAGCAAAGTCAAAACCAGGCAAAGCGCCTGACCAGGCGGTGGCGCAGTGGATAGGGTGTGACTGGGATGCAGAGGACCCAGGTTCGAGACCTCAAGGTCGCCAGCTTGAGCATGGGCTCATCTGGTTTGACCCAAGGTCCTTGGCTTGAGCAAGGGGTTACTCGGTCTACTGAAGGCCCACAGTCAAGGCACATGTGAGAAAGCAATCAATGAACAACTAAGGTGTCGCAAGAAAAAACTGATGATTGATGCTTCTCATCTCTCTCCATTCCTATCTGTCCCTATCTATTCCTCTCTCTGTCTCTGAAAAGAAGAAAAAAAAAAGAAAACCAGGCAAAGAGGAGTGCAATTGCCACAAATATGAGAGGGTAAGGAGAAATTATTTCTGAAAGAAGTAACATGTTGGCTTAAATTCACTATGAAATATAAATGACTAATGTCGAATCTTTTGCTGAAACAGAAATTGATGAAGGGGAGGGCAGAGGTAGGAAAGGGTGTGGAGTCCTTTAAGAAGAAGGGAGCTGTCAGCAAGGGGAGAAGAGTATGCAGACAAAGGAGGTTAGAGCACTGAAGGTCCCTTGGGTCTGGATCTCCACTCTGTCTTGAACCCGCTCTACCCTTCAATTCATGATGTGTGAAAGTGTCCAGTTGTATTCATTCAAAATTAGAATACAATGGAATACAATAGAATACAATGGAAAATAAAGCACTCATCTCAGAAAAGCAGTAAGCTCTACACAATGCTAGGCAGTCATGGCCTAATTGAGTCTCAGGTTTAGGCCAGCCAGCATCTCCTCACCCCAACTCAGCTCCTGAAACCTCCAACTTCTCCTATCTCACCTGAGAGGGTGGACAGAGCCAGAATTGCCAAGTTTGTCATGAATCTCTTGTTTCCTGAGCACATGGTCATTCTGGTGGTGGTTTTGTTGCCTTATGGAACTTCCACATTCTCTGAAATTTAATAACTCTAATTTTGACAATCCCTGTCTGACTCCAAAATTCCATGGCAAAGGCCATTTACCATTTGCTGAGCACTGATTTAAATGTTGCACTTTCTGGGAGGAGAGTTGGTTTGCAAAACTAGAATATCTCACTGGGAGTTTCCCCTTCCTCTCCAAAGTAATAACATAGGAATTTAAAAAAATTTTTGCTTACAAGGTTCTGTTATTCCCAAATTTGGGGATTAGCAAAGGTCTCCTGACATACATTTTCTCCATGAATGTTAATAATCTATAGTGGTGTTTATATATATAATAATTGCTCCATTTATTGAATGCTTATTATGAATCAGGCACTTTACATGTATAGCTCATTTATGGTCAAAATCAGTCCATAGTAGGACATACTACTATTCTCATTCTATAATGATAAAATGGAGATTCTGGGCACTTGAGCTACTAATTAGTTGAGATGGTAGGATATGAACCCAGGCAGCCTGACCTCAGAAGCCTGTGAACTTAACCACTACAACACCACTATATATTCCTCTAACTCAGCGGTTCTCAACCTGTAGGTCACGACCCCGGCGGGGTTGCGACCCACAGGTTGAGAACCGCTGCTCTAACTACTATATAATACCTCTGTGTGAATCTTTTACAGTAGACCAGAACTCCTCACATGCAATTTGTGTCCAGACTTACTCGACTTCAGATACTTAGTGTCAAGGCCAGGCCTATAGGAAAATGGTCAACATGTTTGAAAGTAAAGCATGAAGGAGACTCCGTGGATGGTAGGGAGACATTTTCTGCATTTTCTTATTATATACCTGGAGTCATGACTATCTACAATGCCATAGGAAAGGTGCACTGAACTTGGCTTTGTAATATTGATACTATCTGAAGTAGAAAAATGTTCCTTTCTTCATATCTGGACCTTTTACTGATTTAAGGAACCCAGCTGACTAATGGCGTTTAGACCATTAAATGAATGGTTTATCTCACCTTAACCAGAAAGATCCCCCCTCACCCCTCCCCACACATACACACACACACTCCATGTGCTTTCTTCTTGATTAAAATTAGACTACACTAAAAAAAAAAAAATTAGACTACACTAGGGATGGTTCCCAAACTTCTCAAACAGTATACCTCACCCAGCACCTCTTAACCAAGCCTGCATTCTTACTTCCTAAAGAAAACCAAGCTTGGAGAAGAAATGGGAGCTTCCCCTCCTCACCTCTGCACATTCCTAACCTTGTAGGCGGCTTTGGTTCCAAACATGAATATTGCTCTGCCTGATCATTTCTGGAGCCTCGGTGAGTGTCACCCACGAGGAAAGCAATGGTGTTACCCCATCTACATCAGCAATGATTGCGACTCAGTCTGATTCTCCTGGTGATGATGCTCTTAAAAGTGACTAGAGCCTCTTTAGGAAATTTCAAATAAATGTATTTGGAGTAGAACAACAGTATACATTTTGTAAAATTATGTATAACAAAGCCATTTCTCCACCAGCTATTTCAGTGGACCAGAGTCCACTTATTTCAGGAGCCCCAGGATGCCTTAAGAATATTTGTCTCATCCTCCACATTATTTCGCATTCAGGGAACTGTCCCTAATAAACTTTGCTGTATCTCTTCTCCTGGCTACTGTTAACATGAGCCAAGGGAAAGATTTTAGAAAAGCACGAGCTCCTTTCTGCCTGGGCTTGCAAACTGTTTTTTGCTGCAGATGCATCTGTTAGTAAAGATTGAGATAATCTATGCCGCATAAGACAACTTGTTGAGAGATGACTCTAAAAAGATCCTCTTCCAAGGAATGTTTAACCCCGTGATGGCGAACCTATGGCACGCGTGTCAGCACTGACACACGTAGCCATTTTCGATGACACGCAGCCGCATGCAGCTGCATACCAGAGAAGTATGGGGCTGCATGCCGAGAAGGACGTTTCATCCTCGGCTCCTGCACGGCCAGGTGCAGTAGCTGAGGATAAAACATTTGCTGTAGTGTAGACACTCTGTGCCGGAGGTCTGTAGGCCAAAACAACAGAACTCTGGCACAGAGCATCTAGTTCTGGGACTTCTGGTTAGGCCGTTAGGGGATCTTTGACCTCAATTCCTGCGGGCGGAGCAAGGAGCAGCAGAATGCCGTGGGGGACGCATCTCTGGGGGCCCTGTGATAGCCATTACCAGCAACCACATGACCACAGCAATCATCATTCAATCTACTGTTCTGGGGTGTTTTAGATTTCTAGTTGACCATCATTACTAAGATAAGTGAGGGGGAGGCTGGAAGAGGCGAGGGCCTGTGCTACGGATGCCGTTCTGCCATTAGAAATAGCGGCAGCCATCTTAATTTACATAAGATGCAACTTGCAGAATTTCAAAACAGCATCTCAGCTCAGGTGTTTGTCAACTTGAGGTCAAAGCTTGAGAATCTGGAAAGGTGCCACTTGGAGAATCAAGAGGAGTGCCACTACAAACAGGAAATTTGGAGTGCCTGGAACTGATTACCAGACACTTTTAGCACCCTGAAAAATATAGCAATGGCTTTACTCACAATTTTTCCTTCTACGTACTTTTGTGAGACCTTATTCTCAGCGTTAAATAATATCAAAACCAACAAAAGAAACAGATTGACAGATGAAGTTAGTAGCTCTTGCTTGGGCTTGAAGTGTACAAAATACCAACATTCAATTGAAGATTTAGCCAATGAAATTCAGCAACAAAAAAGTCACTAACAGGCAGGTTAGTTAAAGAATTCCCCCTCCCCTCACTTATCTTAGTTCATGGCACCCCACACAAATTAAATAATATCAAGACCAACAAAAAAAACCAACTGACAGATGAACAAAGAAGTCACTAAGCAGGTAAGTTAAATAATTAGTTTTTGGTTTATTAAATACAGTTATATATTACAATTATACATTTTGTTATTTAAACTATAAATATAGCAAAATTATGAGGGGTTTTTCTCGAAGTGACACACCACCCGAGTTATGCTCAGTTTTTTGGTGAATTTTGACACACCAAGCTCAAAAGATTGCCCATCACTGGTTTAACCTCTTAGTGACTTTTCATGACAGCAGGATCTTTAACGTAATAGCCACAAAAGATGAGATGATACATTCTCACCAACATGGCCCTCTTAAAGTAATGCTAGCACCTTGATACCAAGAGGACCTTGAGAACTTCAGGGACTCCAAGTTACCTGAAAGAATACTTTAGGTTCAAGTACCAATTCAAGTATCACCCTCTCTAATGGGGTCTGGGATAATTGAGTTTGATCAAGATCTTCTTTGGGAGGATGGGAATACCTTGGCATTTTTTAAGTGTCCAAAGAGACCTCAAATCTGAAGCCAAATTCTCAGGAGGCTGAGAACATCAGAAAACTTTTAAATTAGTTCTCTAACCCCCTTCTCCTCTTATTTCTTTTTTGCCTCATTCTGAGAATAAAATCAGTATGGTTCTAGCTACAGATTTAGTGGAGCCTGAATGTGAATACCAGACCTAATGGGCTCATGACGCAACTGAAGTCATTGTTGGATGTCCCATTCCCTTATAACTTTAGTTGCCAATGTGTTAGCTGATACATAAGGTCACCCAATTCAAGCTAGGAATGACAAACCCCTGAAGAGCATATGGCAACATGCTAAGATAACAAGAAGCCACAGGATAAACACTGTACATTTTCCTGGGGTGCCAATAATAGGGAAAATGCCGTTATTTTAGAGCATTACAGATGAGAGTACAATGCAAACTTGGAGTCAAAGGCAAAATTCATGGACTTTTTGAAAGTCTTAAAACTTCAAATAAATATTGAGCTTGAGGCAAAAGTTTCCAACTCCTTCCCCAGATCTCAGGGGTCTAAATGTTTATTTTCCTCCTCCATTAGGGACACTTTGATGGGTATTAGAGGAAAAAAACCTGTCTTAATATACTTCTTCCAGAGCCACTGGCATTTTTAAAAAATTCTCTTAGTGAAAAAAAAAAAAGTCTGCTACAAAGGAAAAACAAAACAATAAATCATGGAGGGGGAGAAATATTTACAGGAGTCATCATGCTTATGGCATTAGTCCTTATCTGATCAAGGCAGAGTCTGAGACCTGGAAGGCTAAGTTGCTCAACCTCTCATAACTCTAAGCCACAAAGCCAAGGCAGGCCACGAGTGGGAACAGTGAGGTGAGGAGAGCCTTTCCCCGAAGCCCACAGTCAATGCCCGCAGTCAACCATCCACTCCGTCTATGTGAAAGGGCCTCCAGCTCCCCCAGTTGGTCTGTGGCCACAGCACTGCCAGCCCACCCTCTGAAGGACCGTCTCTGTGTCCCTAACAGCACAGCAGTGCCCTGTCACACTCAGGAAGGGAGATTAAGCTTAGGTTTATGCTTGAAGGAGATATTTCTCCTTCCTTTCCCAGTTTTACTAAACATAATTGACATATAACATTGTATTAGTTTTAGGTGTACATCATGATGATTTGATCTATGTATACAGTACAAAATGATAAACACAGTAAGTTAACATCCATCATCTCTCACAGTTATAATTTTTTGTGTATGGTAGAGAATTTTTAAGATATACTCCCCTTAGCCACTTTCAAATATATAATATAGTCTTGTTGACTCTCATCACCATGCTGTATATCCACAGAATTTATTTCTCTTAGAACAGAAAATTTGTACCTTTTGACCTCATTTCCTAATTTTCCTTACTCCCACCTCTGGCAATCACCAATCTATTCTGTTTCTATGGATTCAAATTATATATATATTTCACATTTCCTTTGTCCATTTATCCATCAATAGACATTTAGGTTTCCATGTCTTGGCTATTGTAAATCTGTTGACCTCTGTTTATTCCTCATCAGGCCGGAGATAGTTTTGATGAGACAGACTTGCTACTCTTGCCCAGTGGAAATGAGGTCTTTGAAAGGACCACCTGGAAGTTAGAAAATGAGCAACCTGATTACGCCTGACCATAATGGCCCTCAGTCTCTGATTTTCTCTGTGCATCTTTCTCTAGGTCTCGGAATCTTCATTTATCCCTCTGTTTCTTTCTCAGTTTCTATTTTCTCTCTGTCACTGTTTCTTCTTTCTCTCTATAGATTCTCTCTGTCTTCCTCCTCTACCCATTTTTCTCTTTATTTGATTTGAAAAATTGTATCATCTGCTGACAAGCCTGAGGGCATAAGCATCACAATATGTAATTAAAATATGTAAAGCAAGTGACAGCTCTAGCTTATTGCTTGGAGTTTTGTTGCATATTTATTAATTTGTGTATTAATTATAATTTAATTTGAAATCTTGCCACCTAGACCGTAAGATATGCTGCATCTGCTAGTCAGTGTAAGCTTCCACTCTAGGGGCACTCAGCGGCCATAATGGGAAACCCACGTTTCTATTTGGAAGGACCACTCTAGATGCATCCACTACAAACACTCTGTCTTCTGTGTCTCAATCAGCATACAAGGTTTCTTTAATTAGCATGGTGAATTTTAAAAATATTTAAAGTGGTTGATTAGTAAATAAATTAGTGGCTTCTTAGTATATCACAGAAGTTTCCACATATGTACACTACTCCTCAAATACCTTATTTTACAGCAGTGATCTGAGATTCTTTTTGAAATGGCCTTTATTGGCGAAATCAAATTCAAGATGTATGGATTGGCTAAGATATGTAAGACACTCTCCCCACCTTTGTTTAAACAGAGTTCAGAATCTTGCTGGACCTGTAGCCTATCTCTTTGATATGGTGCCCAGGGCTTGATCTCTGAATGGTCCCAGGTCCAGCCACTAGCTGGGATTTCTGGTTGCCTGAACTGTAGGGGAACAGAGGCCTGCTTCACTAATATTATCTATATTATATCTGCCTCAAGTGGATCTTTCATTCAAGTGGGGATGGACGCAACCAAAAGAACAGAGAGGCCTGGATGTCATCATGTTTGCAGGACAGGTTGTGTGAGCTACTTTTTGCTACCTGCTTATATGACTATTTACCATTCACACATGGGGCAGAACTTGTCTTGAGACCTGCTTTCATTATAACATGGTAGGAAGGTTGTGAGAAAATAACCTTTACCCACCTCAAACTTCCTCAAAGGTCCTGTTATCTACCAAAAAGGACTTAAGAGTTTTGCATTAAAAATTGGCTTAGGTTAGTTCATAACAACAACATAAGAAAACAAGCAAAGGCAGCTTTGTTTCGTACTTCTCTGCCTCCAAAGGACTCCGAGAAGAAAGCTCTGAGAAGAGCTGGAATAATGAAAGTCCTGCCCTAAGAGGCTGAGATGGACATCTGGATTCGCCATCACTACTGCCACTTACCCGTAGAACTTTGCGCAAGTCATTTAACCCTTTGAGTCTGCATTGTTGCATCAGAAAACAGGTATAATTGCTTACTTACACCAAGGATCTCAAACTGGATAGGCTATTTATTCAAAGGAATTGCAGCTTTGCTTTTGGAGACTGTTCATATTCCACACCCTCAAAATGCTCCAAATGTTTTTGTCAATTATTAGAGATTATTATTTTGTGAGTGGGAGCTTAATTGACGTACAGTGTACATGCCATACAGTTCAAATATTTGAATCATACAACTCAATGTTTTTTACATTTCATAAGAGTTATGTAATGATCACCACAATCAATTTTAGAACATTTTATTCCCCCCAGAAGAAATCCCATATCCTTTAGCTATCACTTCCCAATCTCATTACCCATCTTCCCCCAGCACTGGGTTAACACTAATCTACTTTCTTCCTGTCCTGGATAGTTCATATAAATGAAATCATGCAATATGTAGACATTTGTGATTGACTTCTTTCACTTAGCATAATGTTTTCAAAGTTCTTCATGCCATAGTTTGTCAGTACTTCATTCCTTTTTATGGTCAAATAATATTTCATTGGATGAATATAAAACATTTTATTCATCCACTCATCAGTTGATGGATATTTGATTTATTTTTACCTTTTGGTAATGCTGCTATAACATTTTGTGTTCAAGTTTTTATATGGACATATGTTTTCATTTCTCTTGGGTATATACCTAAGAGTGGAATTGCTGGGTTCTACTCCATATGGTAACTATGTTTAATCTTTTGAGGAACCACCCGACTGTTCCAAAATGATGGCAAAATTATGTCCCAAAATGATACATTCCTACTATCATTGTATGAAGATTCCAACTTCTCTACATCCTAACAACACTTGTGTTATTTTCTGTCGTTATTTTTTATATGTATAGCAGGTATGAAGTGGTATTCATTGTGGTTTTGATTTGCATTTCTCTAATATCTAATGTTGTTTGGCATCTTTTCTTATGCTTATTGGTTTTGGGGTTATCTTCTTTGGAAAGATGTCTACTCAAATCCTTTGCCCATTTTTTAAATCCTGTTGTCTATTATTAAGCTATAAGAATTCTTTACATATTCTAAATACATCTATTATCAGATATATGATTTGGAAACATTTCTCTTATTATTCAGGTTGTTGTTTCACTTTCTTGATAGTGTACTTTGAAGAATAAAAGTTTTTAATAATAGAGAAGTTTAATTTATCTATTTGTTTTCTTTTGTTGCTTGTGCTTTTAGTGTCATATCTTAGAATCCAGTGCCAAATCCAAGGTCACAAAGATTTACCCCTATGTTTTCTTCTAACATTATATCATTTCAACTTCTACCTTTAGATATTTGATCCATTTGAAGTTAATTTATTATATTGTGTAAGGCAGAAACATAACTTTATTATTTTGCCTGTAGCTATCTAGTAGTACCAACACCATTTGTTGAAAAGAATAGTTTTATTGATAAGAGTGTGGTGGTTACTGGGGGGGGGGAGAGGAAGGGGGAAGGGGCACAAAGAAAACTAGATAGAAGGTGACGGAGGACAATCTGACTTTGGGTGATGGGTACGCAACATAATTGATTGACAAGATAACCTGGATATGTTTTCTTTGAACATATGTACCCTGATTTATTGATGTCACCCCAGTAAAATTAATAATAGTAATAAAAAAAGAATAGTCTTTATCCCTTTAATGATCTCAGCACTTTTATAAAAAAATATTAGTGACCATAGATGTGAAAGGTTATTTCTGGACTTTGATAAGTATTTTTATTTATATTCCTTTGATAAGTATGTCTACCATATCCCAGTACCACATTGTCTTGATTATTGTTGCTATGTAGTAAAATTTTAAAATTGAGAAATATAAGTCCTCCAACTTCATTCATCTTCTTCAAGATTGTTTTTATTATTGTGGGTCCTTTGAATTTCAATATGAAATTTTAACTTTTTTTAAATTTCAGAAAGGAAAACTATTCTACTGTTGGTGGGCTATAACATCTATAAGTGGGTCTTGGTTTTTGCCTTCTGGAGATTTAAAAGCAAAGAAATCTAATATTTCTATAGGTCTATGGCCTCAATATAGTAGAAATTTCCCCCCAAAACAAGTTTATCCAAATGAATGTTCTTTAAATTTCCTCTTGCACTATTTATTCTCTCCCTAATGAAAGATCCTGTAAAATTTTTCAGTGTGAGAAGCTTTGCCTGCTAAGAAAGGTCTCAAACACTTGGCCATTGCCTCTGTAATTCCAAGCTTCTGGATGTTGTCACTGGGTAATAAGAGAAGCAGAGGCAACAAAAAAGAATTAGCCTACTATCAATTTAACAATCTAATGGGGAAAAAATATTCAAGAAGCATTCGCTGAAACCACTGCCATTTAAAATTCTTGATCCAGGCATCACTTAATAAAAAGCTGTATGTTCTTACCCCCATACTTCACCCCCACTGGGTAATGAAGTGGTCCCAAGAATCAGAGAAAAACCTCCTCTCCAATGAGCACCCTGAGAGACAAAGAAAATGGTACTGAAAACAATGGAGACCTGCAGAGAGAGGAGAGGAAGGAATGGAGAACAAGATAAGAGAGAAAGAGAATGAGGAGGGAAAGGAAAACTCAAAAGGGGAGAGAGAAGCATATGGCAGGTATCAATTATTTACCATTTATGTACAATATAAAAAAATGTACTAACTACAGGAAGAGCACCAAATTCACTCAATAACCATTTCAAAGCATATGGAAATAAAATGCAGCCATTTAAAGGGCTGTAATAAATGTGCACTGCTCTTTGTAATGCCCCTAAAGAACACAAGTGTTAAGCCTTGGTAAATTACACTTAAAAGTAAGTGTAACATAAAAACAAAATTAGGCATACAAATAACCTAACACTTAGACATTTTTTAAAAGTCTTCTTTCAAACAGTTAATTAGAAAAGCCTCTGAGGGGCATAACTTTTCTTCTCTCATATTCTCTTAACAATAGAGCCGAGCAAATGGCAGGGGGAAATGAACAGATAGAGGATGTATAGAAAGTCTGCATGAAGCCATCTGCTCTGGACAAAAAAGGGGTGCGGGGGGGGGAGGGGAGGGGGGAATAGAAGGCACTGTCATAATTGTTCCCTTCACTTATCATATTGTATAACTGAATGAAACCTTTTAAACAAGGGTCACAAAAATATGTAGCATATGCTCTGTTTCCCAATTGCACATTTTAATAGCTTCAGTGTTCTCTTCGAAATGCAATAAGCCAATCAGCAAGTCCTATTAACCTCATGTGCCCATTCTTCATTAATATCTGTTGTATAATTTGGTCCTGTTTCCAGTAAGCCGGCCCAGCATGCTCCAGCCTTAAAAGGGTATAGGGGAAGAAAATGTTTCCCTTCTTCCCGTCTCGGTTCTTCGGCTGGTCAAATTGACATAAGACAGACTTACAGGAGAAACATGGCATTTTACATGTATAAGAGCTCATAGAAATATGAGATTCAGAAAGTAACTAAAGCAGGCAGCTTTTATACCTGTTAGACAAAGAAACAATACATTTGTAAAGTATTGACAGGACAAAGGTGTTTGGGCTTGGGGTGGTAAATTTAAGGCGTAACAAGGTTTGTTTATACAGCCTCCTCCGCCCTAAATTCCCAACTCCGGTGATCAGGAGGCCTGCTAACCTTCAGATACAAGGAGTGTATCTTTCTCATGGGAGATTTATTTCCAGCTTTCAGGGGACAAAGGCAGCTCGGAGTGTCCTTCTTGCTGCTCTTTAAGTAAATTTAATTCAAAATGATCAATATGTCAAAGTGACATATTTTAGGGTGGCATATTCTGCTCCCCTTCAAGAGAGAGAGTAAAAGAGGGTTTTGTTCCAAGGGAACTGTAGCCATTAGATACCAGATTAAAGTGGGGGGCTTGTGAGGAGGGTGTGGCTGCTGGCTGGGCTTGCTGTGTTCCAACAAATTCCATATAAAAATTCAAGTCACAAGCAAGAGGTCTCTCATCAATCAACAGTGGCACATGCCTTTTCACCCTATCCAGTCGGTCCCCAAATCTCTTTGTATTTGGAGCATAGTAGATGTCACCTACAAAATTTCCTGAATGTTGCAGTTGGGGTGTCCCGGGGTTCTGGGACAGAGATTAGCATGCAGGGCATTTTTAGGAAGAGCTCTTGGGATCTCCCGCCTGTGGAAGGGCAGGGAAGAAAGCACAACTGGGCAGAGAGATAAGTTGGGCTGTGGTGCAGCTTCTGTGACATCTCAGCTGGTCCGTTGGGGACTTCGGAAGATGGACTGACCTCTCCACACTGTTCCAGCTGGATGAGATGGCCAGGCCTCTCTAGCCCTTCATCAGCCAGTCATGGGATGTAGCCGCCCCAGGAAGGAGGCATGCCCTTGTCAAGGCCCTGTCATCTGAGACAACCTGGAAGAGGCTGACAACTGACAAGTGGCTGCCTGCCGCACTCACGCAGCTGGGGATGCCGGGCCTGCAGTCCTAGTAGAGGAGCTAAGCAACGCATCTCCATGAGTCTCCACGTCCCCCAGAGCGAGCAAACAGAAAGGCCCACCGGCTCATCTATGCATTCACAAACATTTGTTGCATCCTTTTAAGGGGCATGGTACTGACCTAGGATAACCAGTTACTTTAACGTCTTCGGGTACAGAACACGAGAGTTTTATACTCACCGCCCTTTCTGAATTCTCTGTAAGGCAATAATACTGTGTCAAGGATTCACCTGCCCGTTCTACACATAGGAAAACTGTCAATGGAGAAAAGCAATCAGCCAGAGCCTTTTAAAAGCAAGCCCTCCAGTATTTAAAAGAAAAAAAAGGCACCTTGAGCAGATGATAGCAAACCTTGCCTAGAAATGAAAGCAATCCATGGACATGAGGTTACAGATGGGCATGAAAAGGAGAGATTTAGCTAACAAGAAAATGTCCTGAAGCTTTGGATTCTTTCCCCCTCCCTGGTGTTTGATGGTTTGTTTGTTTTTCTATCTTTGCAGATGCTGGAGAGCAAGATTTAATCTATAAATTATACTCTGACCGCTTTTTCTAAATTTCATTAAAAACGTTTCTTTTCTCCTTTATCTGAAAATTCCTCTTTCCACTCTTAGAAAGACACTCCTCTCCTAGGTCCATCTTCTAACCCATTAAGTAACTGCTACTGTTCACACTGACTGTAGTCAAACCTGCGCCGCTGTCCTAACAATACACCTAAGTGTGCCACACACCACCAGTCCACACCCTCATGTGTCATTTCACTTCATTCATAAGCAGAACAAAGATTTCAGAAAAGAAGGAAATTTGATTATGCAGCATTGTAGTGGCACTCAAATATCCTGTAAAGACTGAGTGGGGTCTGTCCTCTTTAAAATCTCCATTTGCTCCACCAATCTACCGTAGAAACATCAGCTTGACTCTACCCTGCCTCACCCCCACCCCGAGTCCCACCCCGAGGTGACCTTTAGCTGCATCTCTCAGTAATACTAAACCATTAGTCATGCCTGGGTCAGTGATGTGTCAATAACAGAATAATTATTGAAGAAAGCCTTAAGAGGGAGGAGAGCAGCCTCGATTCAGAATTAGTTCGACCTATAACGGCATCACAGCTTGTTGAATAAATGAATGAATGTCGAATAAATGGCCCCTTTTCATCTGAAGACCTAAAGACCGTTGATTCCATTAATCCAGGGGGTTATTTGTAGTTGCTAAACACCTTTTCAGACCAATAAGTGGTGTGGCTTTTACTCCTGCTGGCTGCAACCCACTCTTCTGTAGTAGAACAAATTTATGGTACTAATGGTTCTGGTGTTTTAAAGGGCAACCGGTCAGCAGGGCTGTTCCAAATACCTGCACATTTGTAGGGCACTGGATGTCTCTTTCCAGTCTCAGGAAAGACAATCATAGATCCTGAAAGTGGAGATGCTTCCAAACTATACGCTAGACCTATGATAGAAACTCAACAGCAAAGTGCTAATCAAGGAAATGAGGGACAATGAGAGAGGCAGTGTGGCTTAACAGTTAAAGTCAGAAACACAAGAGACAGACACACACAAGGCAAATACCCTGTGAAATGGAGCTATGCTGCCACAAGGCAAGCAGCTACCAGAAGTAGAAGAGGGGCCTGGACAGATCCTTCCACTTTCAGAGGGAGCATGGCTCTGCTGACATCTTGATGTTAGACTTCTCACCACCAACCTGACAATACATTTCTGTTACTTAAGCCACTTGGTTTGTTGTACTTTGTTATGGCAGCCCTAGCAAACTAATACACAGGGGTAATAACTTGCAGCCAGCAGGCCTTGCAGGAGTTATATCAACTTGGGCAAGTTACTTAGACTCCTTGTCCTTCTATTGCCTATAATATCAAGACAGTAAGTAATACATGGTTTACCTACCCCACACATTTATTGTGAAATCCAAACACTGGCAATTCAATCTTTGTTTTCATCTTTTGAAGAGTATTAGAGAAAATGAAATTTATGATTCATAATAATATTTAAAATCACTCTTCTCTTTTCTCCAGATATTACACAACCCTAAATTTCTCCAGAGCTCTCAAATCCCTACACATACATATGTGCTTGCTCACATGTGTGTATACACGCATCATGTATGCACACATACTTCCTGATACCCAGGAACAATGGCTTTTTTGCCTCTCATCCTCCCTTGCTGATATAATGTTATCTTCCCGTCCCCAAGCCCGCCCCAAAGGTGTCACCACCAAGTCTCCAGCTCCAGCCAGCCAGTCCCAGGCCTGCAGAAACCCAGACGACCCAGTACACCACGTGTCTGCTCTTCCCTTGCTGCTCATGGGGAAAAGCATTCCCTAGAATATGCAGTTCTTTTGCAGGTCTGTCATATTTTCTTATAAGCAGTTCTAAAAGACAATGTGTAAATAGTGAAACTAAGAGACATTGATAAGAGTGTGGTGGTTACGGGGGGAGGGGGGAATGGGAGAGGGATAGGGGGTGGGAGGGGCACAAAGAAAACAAGATAGAAGGTGACAGAGGACAATCTGACTTTGGGTGGTGGGTATGCAACATAATTGAACGACAAGATAACCTGGACTTGTTATCTTTGAATATATGTATCCTGATTTATTGATGTCACCCCATTAAAAAAATAAAATTATAAAATAAAAAATAAATAAATAAATAAAAATTAAAAAAAATAAAAAAAAATAAAAAAATAAAAGACAATGTGTAATAAATAAAATTCTTTACCTCAATATTCATAAATATTTTAAAAGCAAAAAAGTAGATATATCATTAATTTCATTCCCTCACTACCTACAGTAGATGTATAAACTAGAGTTGAGTTTAAAAGAAAATTGGCAGCCCCAGATGACCATATACAAAACTGGTACTATTTTGATACAGCTCAAAAACAAGCAAAACTAAGGATTATGTTAGTTAGACATACATGGATATGTGATAGAATCATTATTTTAAGAATTAAAGAAAAAAAATTTAAAGAAGTAATAGAAACAAAATTCAGGATAGTGGTTATCTCTTGGGAAAGAGGTAATGTTCTAGGTCTAATCTTGAATGAGTATTATACTTTAAAATTTTATAAGTTTTGTACTTATAACTAATGTATATTTATAACGCATTCTTTGATATGCATCAAATAAAAAATACACATTTTTTAAAATAGTAAGAACCCTAATTGGGGCAGTGTGTCAGTCAGATTCTTGCGGGCAGGGAAACTAACTTTGGCTTATTTAAAGAGAAAAAGAACTTAATAATAAGACATTAGATGGCTCACAGAATAACCAGAAGGATCAGACAACCAGGCCAGGGAGTCAGCAAGAACTCAGGCTGCTGAGCTAGCGTAGGTAGACATCACTGGACACAGACACCACAGCTTACAACTCCAAAGCCACCAACATGAGACACTGATGAGAGCCTTAGAACCTTGCCACACTGCCTCTCAAAACAGGATGGGGGGCGGCTGCTGCCACCAGGGTTCTCCTGGCTCCTGCTCATTCATACTTCCTAGCTCTAGTTCCCAGCTCTGGGTGGATGACTCTGATTGGTGGAGCTCAGGCTACGTAACTGTGTCCTACCTGCAAAAGAGCCTGGGAGAGTGCTCCACTCCAATGTAGGAAGCAGGCTCAGCCTCCCCCAAGAGTCACAAGGTAGTGAATCTCCCACACAGTGACTTCAGTTGTGAGGTGTCAAAGCAACTGACAAATATCTACTTCTTTTTTTTATCTGTTCAACATCAATGTCTTCCCAGGCATCTGCTTTTTAAAAATATGACTGCTTAACACAACGTAACTATCTGTCATACAATCACTTAAGTGTCTACCATATGCCCAAAAGTGCGGGAGGACCCAAGGACCCGAGCTCTCCTCAGATCCCAGGGGACCGGCTCCAAGTGTAAGACCTCTGCATGTCTGTTCCTACACTAGTTCCTTCATGATCTTCTCCTGACATCCTGTACAGCCTCTAGACCAAACTAACTCTCATCAATTCACCTCATACACATAGTGAGGAAACAAAAAAAGGAAGAGGAAAATAGAGGAAAAATGTATAAAAATATATCAGAAAGACACTGGCTGAATCAATAGGTGGTATTTATAACCTCCCAACCCATTCTAAGATTCTTTTGCTTTCAGCCAGAACCTCAGTGAGGGATTCTTTTCTTCTCTTTTCTTTTCTTTCTTTATTTTTTTCTTTAAATGAGAGGAGGGGAGATAGAGAGACAGACTCCTATATGCGCCCTGACCAGGAGGCACCCAGCAACCCCCGTCTGGGGCCAATGCTCTGCCCATCTGGGGCAATGCTCACAACTGAGCTATTTTTAACATGTGAGGCAGAGGCTCCACAGAGCCATTCTCAGTGCCCAGGCCAATGCACTCTAACCAGTTGAGCCATGGCTGCAGGAGGAGAAGAGAAGGTGGGGAAGAAGAGGAGGAGAAGCAAGTGGTCGCTTCTCCTGTGTGCCCTGACAGGAAATGGAAATTGGGACTTCTACATGTCAGGTTGACACTCTACCACTGAGCCAACTGGACAGGGCTTTATTTTTCAATTATAGTTTATATTCCGTATTATTTTTTATTAGTTTCAAGTGTGTAGCACAATGACAAGACAATCATATACTTTATAGAGTGATCCCCCTGATATTTCCAGTACCCAACCAACACTATACATAGTTATCACAATATTATTCACTAGAGTCCCCTGTGACTATTTGTAGCTACCACTTTGTACCTCTTAATCTCAAGAAGGGATTTTTTACCTCTGGTTCTTGAGCAACCTCGGCCTCTGTCTTCACATGGCCTTGTCCGCTGTGCGCCTGTGTCTTAAATCTTATCCTTGTTTCTCTTATAAGGCTCTCCAGTCCTTGGATCGAGGGCCCACCCTGAATCTAGGATATCATCTTGAGGTCCTAAACTACATCTTCAAAGACTCTATTTTCAAATAAGTTTATATCCACAGATACCAGAAATTAGGACTTGGTCATGTCTTTTGGGAAGACACAATTCAACCCAATACAAAGAGATCAACGTAGAACATACAAATTCTCTAACTCTGGCTCATCTTGTGATTTCTAACTATAGTCCTATTTCTTACATCTCTAACCCAATGATCTTCTGTTCTTCTTTTTGCCAAGTCTCTGCCCAGGCTGCAGAACATTAGATTTGACCATGAATCAGGGTAGATTTTTATCTCAGACTCTGTCCATCCAAAGTGGACAGTAAGATGTAGTGAACTCAAAATAAGGTGTACAAACCAGATCTTCATCTCCAAATGGAGAAGGACCATGAAAAGGAACTGCACCAACCTTGCCACAGCCCCAAAAGGACTGGACTACTGATACCCTACACATGCTGCTGCTATTCAAGGTACCCTAACCCAGTCAGTAATTTGTAAACTGTTCAGCTTTACATGCTGAAGTGATTATTTTGTTAGAGACATAGAACTAGTATATACTCCTCTGTATGGAGTGGATTTCCTCTGATGTGATAAAAAGTTTCCATAAATAATCATCCTGAAAAGAAGCCCATTCACTGGCCTTGAACAAATGAAGTCTGGGTTCCTGGAAGAGTAGAGTAGTTTTCAACTTCCAAATACAATCCATTTTCTATTACTTTGCATTGCCTCTCAAAATTTCCCCCAGACAAGGGGAAATGTAGCCCATACCCCAAAATACACGTTGGGCCATATTCAAGTGTCACATAATTATGCAGTGAGAAAAAATTTAATCACTCTTTTCAGGTCAGCATTTTTCTTCTTATCCTCATGGATTATTTGAATTTTAGAAAAATGAGACCAAGAATAGAACTGAGACCTTTTTGTTCCATTACTTTTGAATCAGGAAGTCCTTACCATCTTCCTCCTTTGTATTTCTTTTTCTCCTTACTAAGAAATTTGTCACTCATGCTGTTTCTCTGACAATCAATTCATTGATCTTCACTATTCTACTCCAGAAATATTTGAAATGCAAATGAGGTCACAGGTCTCTTTTCCATTAAGAAAGGGTTGTTCAGAAACAGTAAAATAGTGCAGTTCTATAAATCCCCCATCTTTCTAGTATGGGAACACACCAACCTCTCTTTAATTTTTCTCTTTGTGAAAACAGAAAAATAAACTGCTAGCTAAAGTATACACTAGTTAATTCACCAAATACAGAAAATCATTACACTAGAAGAATCCTTATTCATTTGACTAAGACCCCTCAATTTCCTAGACACTAAACATCAGCAGACTTAACAAGGCTCTTTGTATCTATCATCTACTCATGCATCATTCATGTAAAAGGTGACCTGGGTCCCATTAGTTGACTAGCTGATCTGAATCTTTTGGGTTACTCAGATAAGTCATTTCTAGTAGTCTTCCTTTTCAAATTAATGAAATAGAACAGAATACATGCTACTTAAAAGGCTACCCTGCTGGGAATTTCTCACTAAGTGAGGCTAATTCTTTTTCTGTATTTCCCTTTTCTTTCTCACCCTTATTTTGGCTTTCATTCCAAAGGACTGTATTTCTGAATTTATTTTAGATTTAGGAATACAGAAGATCAATGTCAAGGCCACAGCTGGGACTCCACACACATAAATTTGAATCAGTAACTGCCCTCTGGTACAAAGCCTCCTTCTGTCAAAATGCTGTCTTGCCGCTCAAGGCCTTTGGTTAAGCCGCATGAGAACAATGACCCAAGTCACTCCTGGGGACCCTGTTGATCAGAGCCTCATAGAGAGTGAAGGCTTTCCCTATAACACCCTACAGATTGCAGTAATTGCTCGTTTCCTTATTTGCCATGCAATTATAACTAGCCCCATGGGTGGTAGGGGCTTTTAAAAATATATATGTCTAGGGAAATTGAAATAAGTGGTCACTATCTTGTTTAAAAATCCTTCAAAGGTATCCTATAAATTCCTGCCAAGATTCAAATTCTGAAGCTTAACACACCGAGTCCCTAGTGCTTGCCCCTGCTTGCCTGTCCATGATCACCTTTTACCTCTCCACATGTACATTTGAGTTCCATCATTCTGAGCTGCCTAATATCTCCCAGCTTTTGCATTTGTGATGCCTGGCATGCCCTCAGCCCTTCCATCATCCACCTAACTCTTACTCATCCTCCAAAGTCCGTTCAAGTTTTATTGCCCAAGAATCCTTTGAGACCTGCACACTGATCTAGATATCCCTGTAATCTGCTGTCAATTTTCTTGTACCTTCTTCTAAATAGTATGTACCTACTTCTAAATAGTATTTATCACACTGTATGCAGGAAATGCTAACTCACTTAGCTGTCTATATACTAATTCAGAGCTGCTTCTTTCACTCATCAATAAAAGCACAAATTTTTATCAATTCAAGTCTAAGTGTTAAAGAAATGGCCATTGGGATTGTCTAGTATTTAAAATAAGGATACCCAACCTGACCAAGAATTGATATATTTATCAACATCCTCAATAACAGAATTTTAAAAATCAACTAGGGTATTTACGATAGGGTACAAACCTAAGAATAATTCACACTATTCAGTAAATTATTTATATGTAAAAGTTATCTTAGTTTTAAAATTATAAAATTATTTTAATTTCCCTAGATGCATTCTTTAAATCACAATTAAAGTCCTGAAAACATACTTTTAGCTACTGACCACCTCAATCAGTAGAAAAAAAACACCACCCTACTGAGGAATCATTTTGAAGCTTTGTGTTTTATGCTATAATGTTTTCCTTGTGTCTCCAAACACAATAGTCTTTGTTTTGTTTCAGCCCCCTCTATAATTATAACCTTTTCTAACTCTTCACTGGTCTCCCACTCTTCTGTTAGCCAAAACTCAACTTGCATGTATCAAAAAATACAGATCAAACCATCTTAAACAAAAAAAAAATTTTTTTAAAGGCGGGGGCATTATTCTGAAACATGTAACTGAGCAACAGGCACACAATTAGGGCACAGCTAGATCCAGATGCTGAAATAATAACATCAGTAATCTGCTTCTTCTCCTTATGGATTTTATTCTCAGTTAGGCTCTCCAACAGGAAAAAGAGATTGCCCCACCTACAGCTCTACCCTTACCTTACGCTTTTAGTTAGCAAATTGCATAATAAACTCTCATTCCTGAGAGCTGAAGCAGAAGTCCCAAGGGAAATTTTATTGGCCCAACTTGAGTCACATGCCTACCCCTAAACCAATCACTGTGGCTAATGAAAATCATTATTCTTATTAGCTAGGTTAGATCAAGTTCCAATCCCTAGAGTAAAAAAGTAGATCAGAGACAAGAAAGTACAGAAACAAGATGCCCCATAAGAGAGAGGAACTGAATTACAAAAAAAAAAAAGAAGAAGAAGAAGAAAGAAGAAAAGCATTCTGGGCAGCCCAAAACTAGAGACAGATCTTGTATCTCCCCTCCTTGAATTGTTTTTGAAAAAGAAAAAGAAAAAGCACTCCTTAGTACCCTCCAAGCACTACTTCTGAAGGGCTCTTAATACCAAGGATGGGATGTATCAGTCAGGGTTTTACCAAAGACACAGAACCAATAGGACATATGGAGATAATACACACACTATGACTAGCTAAGGGGTTCATTTAAGCTGGGCAAATCTTCTATGGCACTATCCACAACAGGGCAGAAATTCTAACATCACAGTCACCTGCACAACTAATTCAGAGGATTCCTCAGCCTTTCCCACACAGATCCTTAACAGACCTTCTCCTGGTTCTAGGGAATGTCCTAATTTCCTTAGTTAGACCACCCATGTCAATCAATGCAACCAATATTCCTTCTCTAGCATTCAATCTGTTTTCTCCACCTAACTCTGATCTTTAAACTCCGTCTTTGAGCCCCCACCCTATCCTTCACTTACCTTCTCCAGCACAGAAGTCTCAACCTTCTATCAGGGACCCATTCAATCTGGATAATAAGTATCGTTCATTCTCAACAATAAGTTAGGATGTCCTAGAAAGCCTCATTTAAATATTTTGCATTTATTTTTCCATCAATTCTGTTGTTCTCAAATGGTCTGATAAATTAAAGGCTAACAATGGTTTTGAGGGTAAAAGAAAAGTAAAAATTTCTAGTTATTTTACAATAGACTACAGGTAGTTTTCACAACCATGCTAACTCAGTTGTGTACATATTGAAACTGTGTTCTCTCATTTGCACAATTCCATTGTAACAATCTCAGTCACCACTGAACCATGCAAAATGATGACAAGGCTCCAATACCCACACATTTCAGTTAACATAGTATCGTGCAAAGTGAGGACTACCTGTATTCTAATTTGATTAGTGGACTAATGGACAAAAGAAAATTCTATTGAATCATGCATCTAACACCTCAAGAGTTGTCCCATTCTGTTCAGCTCCCTCCTCCAGTCTTAAAGCCTATTCAGCATCAGAAATTAGAGAGGTTTGTGGGTAGCTGGCCTAAAAGTCTCTCAGGCTACCATTCTCGCTCATTTATCCTTTCAGTTTTCATTGTTACTTTTTTATTGTTATCAAGTTTATGGGGGCGGGGAGACAGCATCATATGAAGGCATAATTAGGATAACAAACAGGAACTGTGGTTTGTTTTTGGACTTATTCCAGTTGGGTAAGACACATAATCACCTCTTGCTGACTGCTTGATGATTATGACTTTGACAAAGTGGCATTATTTACTGCTAATGGATGAGATGATGATTTATTACTAATTACTCTCTTATTCTACAATTTTTATATTATGTTAAATGAAGGATTACAGTTGAGATAATAAATATTCACTAGAAGAAAAAATGTTTAGCCACAGAGTTCATGAAACTAGACCCTGAGTAGAGGAGACATTTTAATCACTCAGGACCAGATGTTAGAAGAAACTGTGGACTGGACAGCATATGGTTAACCGTCTCTTTCTCCTCTCCTGTGAGCTTCTCTTCCCTTTCTCCAGGAGACCCCACCCCACTCTGGGTTTTTCAGATCACTCACCACATACCCTTAGTTTCTCTCTTCCCCTGTCCTGATAAGATGTTAGTGAAAACTTAGATGAAAGAGCTTAAGTTGTAACACACCACCTTCCCTGAGTCATTTTGTACTTCAAGAGTCCTCTTGGGGTCTGACCTGTGCTGGCACAGTGGATAAAGCATCGACCTGGAAAGCTGAGGTCGCTGGTTCAAAATCTTTACCTGGGCTTCCCTGGTCAAGGCACATAAGGAAGTTGATGCTTCCTGCTCCTCCAATCTTGTGTCTCCCTTCTCTCTCTTTCTTTTTCTCTCTCTCTCTCCTCTCTCAAGTAAATAAATAAAATCTTTTAAAAAAAAAAAGTCCTCTTGGGGAATAAAGAAAAAGAAAGAAAAAAGCTTTCTAAAAGTAAAAATAGGATTATGATCCATTCCTTTCCAGAAATATGAGTGTGTGAAGAAAGTCAGAGTGACATAAGTTAACATAATTAAATGTAAACAAAAAGCTGTGGTACATATATACAATGGAATACGATGGGACTATGAAAAAGAAGGAAATATTACCTTTTGCAACAATATGGAGGGACCTGGAAACTATTATGTTGAGTAAAATAAGCCATTCAGAGAAAGAAAAATATCATATGACCTCAGTCATTTGAGGAATCCAAGTAATAATGAGAACTGAGGAATGGAATTGAGACAGAGGAGGGATCAAAGGGACCAGAGGAAAAGAGGACAGAGGGAAAGGGGATGATAGGATGGGATAACCCTGAAGGGAAGAGGAGAGGGTGCCATGGGGAGGGAAATAGGGGGATGGGGGATGCATTCAGGGTGACCCTAGAATCTATGTAAACACAATTAATTAAATTAAAAAAATGTAAACAAGGGGTTCCTAACTCTTATAAATGGTGGTGAGAACTCTGGGCCATGTTTATAGCATGAACCAGTTTAAAATGCACCTCTTGGAAAATGATCAGATGCTGATGAGGGTGGTCCTAACTGGAATGTGGGACCTGATGAGCTGATGCAAAAAGTGAAAGAACTCACGTGCGGATGTCCTGCAGAAGAAGGTGTGGATACAGAGAGCATTCACTACTCAGAGTCTTGAGTGCAAGGGCGGAAGAGGGAATCAGAGATAAAGCCACACTGAGCAAGAGAACACACAAAAGCCCTCTGAGGGCAGGAGGCCCTGTATATGGTCTCCACAATGCCTAGCACAGTGTCCAGAGCACAGAGAATGCTCTGAAAATGTTTGTTGACTGATTTCTAGCATATTTACTAAAACAGGTCGGATCACCATTCTCTGCATGCAGGTTAATTAATAATTGATTTATTTAAAGTTTACAAATCACATTTGTAAAAGATAGTATATTTTTATTATCAGAAAATGCAGTATCATTAACTTAGGCATTATTCTTTTTTTTTTTTTTTTTTTTTTTTACAGAGACAGAGAGTCAGAGAAAGGGATAGACAGGGACAGACAGACAGAAACACAGAGAGATGAGAAGCATCAATCATCAGTTTTTCATTGCGACACCTTAGTTGTTCATTGATTGCTTTCCCATATGTGCCCTGACTGGGGGGCCACAGCAGACCGAGTAACCCCGAGCTCAAGCCAGCGACCCTGGGTCCAAGCTGGTGAGCTTTGCTCAAACCAGATGAGCCCACGCTCAAGCTGGTGATCTTGGTGTCTCAAACCTGGGTCCTTCACATCCCAATCCAACACTCCATCCACTGCGCCACCACCTGGTCAGGCTAGGCATTACTCTTTCATTTCTTTTTCACCAGAGGTTTTCACTGTAGTCTAGAATTTCATATACTTTATAATTAGCACACACAGCAGTATCTGATTTTGATGTTGTACCTATGATCAAATTTTATTGTCGAGTAAGTTGCTTTTGAAGTTGATTTATCTTATCTTTTCCTTGACTGAATCTGTAGATCTCTTATTATAAAATTGTAAAATATGACTTCTTATAGCATCTTTTAATATTATACACTCTGGTTTGAATTTTATTTTTAGGTTGTTAACACATGAACTATTGTATTAAATAACAATGTAAAATAAATGTAATAATATTTTGAACTTTATGAAATATATAGTGCCATCACTGGGCTGTCAGCAGAAGGGACTACTCACCCCCCCACCCCACCCCAGTTCTTAAGATTCACTAAATAAGCCTACACTCCAGCAGTAGATACAACACTGGACTCTCATCAGTGCTACATGCTCAATATATCTAAAGAAGTGATGTGTGACCTGGGTCCTGAAACATGAGTAGGAGGTCACTGGGCAGAGAAGAGAGATAGAATATCCTAAACAGAGAAAACTACTTTTTAAGGCAGAAAGGCTTACAGAAGACTGAGTGTTTGGGCAATGATGAAAAACAGTGTAATAAGAATATACAGATTGCGATGGTACAAAGGAAGGAAAATTAGCTAGTAGGGTTGTTTAGAGCTAAGCCAGGCTAAGTATGTGCATGCAAAATTTTAACCTACGGGCAGCTAGAGGCTCAGAGGCTGCATTTGTTAGGGTTCTCCAGAGAAACAGAACCAATGGGATATATATTTATATATAACCAGTAGTGTGTGCATGTGTATGCATGTGTGTGTGTAATGGTGAATATATGTATGTGTATAGCTATACACACACACACACATATACAGTTGCCCTTTGAACAATGCAAGTTTGAAATGTGTAGGTCCATTTATATGTGAATTTTTTTCAATTGACCCATGCAGTTCCAACCTGCATTGTGCAATGGCTGTTGGGAATCCACATATGCGGAAGGCTGACTTAAATTGTATGCAGATTTGCAACACCGTGGAAGATCAGCACCCCTAACTCTCATGTTGTTCAAGGGTTAACTGTATTACATTATATATGAGAATTGGTTCACAATTCTGCCATCTGCAAACTGGGAGACTCAAGAAAGCCAATGGTGTAGTTCCAGTCTAAGTCCAAAAGCCTATGGTACAAGTCCCAGACCAAGCATAGAAGATCAAGGTCCTAGTTCAGCAATCAGGCAGAGAGAGAGTGAATTCTCTCTTCCTCCACTTTTTTGTTTTATTCAGGCCTTAGTGGATAGAATGAGGCTCACCCCCCATTAGGAAGGGCAAGTTCCTTGATTCAATCCATCAATTCAAATGTTAATCTCATCTAGAGACACCTTACAGACCCACCCAGAAATAATGCTTAACCAGATACCTGGGTATTTCAATACTTAATCAAATTGACATATAAAATTGACCATCACAGAGGCTTAAGAAAGAAAGTAATATGATTATATCTGTATTTTAGAAAAATGATGCTAACATAATGTGAAGGTGTGAAACATAAAGGAGCTAAAGAGACCAGTTAGGAATTATCTAGTAAGAAATTCAGACATGAAGTACCCAAAGAAGAGTGCATGACCTCCAGGTACAATTCAGAAGCAGGCACAGCACCACCTATAACTTATTAAATATGTGATCAAGAGACAAAGGGATGACTCCAACATTTTTATTCTGGCCCTGAGTTGTGTGTGAGAAATTTGAAGTGAAATGGATCTATCTATCTATCATCTATCTATCTATCATCTATCTATCTATCTATCTAAAACTATTACCCCACCAGGCTTTGTCTTCTAAAGAATTTGGGCTAAATTGAGTAAAGAAATACTTACATACCAAAAAACAAACAATCTTTGAGCACCTACTAAGTGCTGACTTTAAGTAGGCTAAACATTCACATTGGTCTTCACAAAAGCCCTGTGAGGCAGATATTATTTTTCTCTTTTTACAGATTAAGAAACAGACACACAGAAAAAATTAATAATGGACACAAGGTCGCACAGTTGGTAAATGGAAAACCCAAATGAAAGAAACATTTTTCCTACCCTCTAATGTTGCTTCTTAGTAGAATAAGATGCTACTTCATAAAACTCTACATTCGTGTTAGTAATTTCATCAGAGAGAATACAAAAGGAATTTGAATTCCTACCCTGGAAATAATAGGAAGAGGGATTAAGTAGTCATTGTAAAATTCTTAGTATACACAAACTTCAATTGCCTCAGGTTCCATTAGCAGCTTCAAAACTGACTGGCGGAGCAGCCATTAGAATTGTTTCAGATTGTTTTATTTGTATTCCACAGTGGTATTATTATTAGGAATAAGAATTATAAACAAAATGTATCACTTATAATGCATATTCACATTGGGTCAGAAAAGGACTATTTTAAAAATTCCAAGAAACATAGCACATTTTTTAAAGACTTGCAAAACAGGATATCTAACAGGAGATAGATTTGTTTGTTTATTAGATTAATATATCCCACCAGTTTTTTCCAGGATGGTACTATGAGGATTTAATGCAGCAGAGATAGTTGATTTTACTGGTTGAATGATTGATTAGCCCAAGTGAATCATAGTGATTGGAAATGTGGAGGGGTGCCAGCCTTCCCTTATCAACTCTTCTTTATGGATTTTGAACCCCCAGGACTAACAGATTCTATCCATTTATTCGGTAAATATGTATTGAGTGACTTACATGTGCCAGTCATGTTTTGTGTGCTAGAAATAGATATGGCAGTGAGCAAAATAGTCAGGCATGGAGTTTATATTTCACAGATGGAAAGTGGGGAGAAAACTGGACAATATAACTAGATAACAAACAGATAATCTCTGATAGTTGATTTGTGCTGTGAAGACAACTAAAGCTGGTGACATGGTAGAGGACTATATTGGGTAGGTTGGCAGGGACCCTTGTGGGAATGATGCTATTTGAACTTAGACTTGAGAGTTAAGAGAACTGTCTAAAAAAATACCTTTATGATATGGGGATCACACTTTCCAAGCAGAAGGAAGAGATCACAAAGGTCATAAGGCAAGGATGAGCTTGGGCTTAGAAGAAGAAGACTGGTGTGACTGGAACACAGCCAGGGGAAGGCTGTGAGAGGAGCCTGGGGAGATAAACGGGGGTGACTTGTGGGGACTTTAGAGACTATATGGCAGTATGGCTGTCCCCGAAGACTCATGCTGCCCTTTCCAGAATGAAGAGTTGTGTCTGGGAAGTGTCTTCTTGCCAGAAACTGCATTTTCCATCCCTTCTAGCTTCTAGGTGGAGCCGTATGATCAACTCTCACCAATGGACTGTGAGCACTGGAATGTGGTCATATTAGAGGTGTAGCAGTTAAGAAGTAGGTGTACCTTCTCAACCCACTCTCCCCCATCTGCCAGCTGAATGCAGAAGCTCCAAGGCAGCTAGCCAAGAACAGGAGCACACGGTAAGAAACCTGGGTCCCTGAATCATCATGTGGAGGAAAATCGCTCAAAACCAGGATTACCTACATTGCCTGTTACATGACCCAGGAGTAAATTTTCACATGCTAAACCACTGAAATGTTGAGGTTTATTTATTACCACAACTGGAATTACCTTTACTAATGTACCTGATAAGGAGATTAGATTCTATTCCAACTGAAAACAAATGTCACTGGAAGGATTTAGGGAGAGGATGAAAGGCACATGGTTAAGTATTTAAAGACCACTGTTGGTGTGTGGAGTCTAGGGCCCAAAGTGCAGGGGTTGCTGGTTGGATTATCTGGTCAGGGCACATATGAGAACAAATCAATGTTCCTCTTTCTCTCTCTCTCTCTCTTGCTTTCTCTCTTTCTCTCCTTTCCTTCCTCTCTCACTAAACTCAATAAGTAAAAATGTTTTTTAAAAAATTTAATAAAAAAGAGAGAGGTTGAGAAAACACTGAGGAGATATCTACTTTAATCCCAGCAAAAATTAACAGAATTGGTGGTAACAACGAAGGAGGAAGGGAATGGACCAATTTGAGCCAACTTTAGAGGCTGAGCCAGGATTCTTTAGTTGGTTGGATATGAGGGTGAGAGAAAGAAGAGCCACAGGAGACTCTTGGCTTGTGACTTGACTCAAATCTCTGCTGAGAAAGCCTGAGGAGCATGTTTGCAGGAGACGTGCTGAGCATTGCTTCGGGTCATTATACCCTCTGTCTAGATGAGAAAACGAAATCCCGTATTTAGTAGTTGTACTAAATAAATAAACACATAATTTGTTTATTCATAGTATGTAGTCTAAAGGAAACCCTTCATAACTTGTTTTACAACCAGTGAAGAGGAAATGTTAGTACTAGATTAAATGTTTAATTAAAGTCACTGATCATTAAATTTTCCATTATGGAAAGTATAGCAAAATTAAATAATAAAATTAAAGTCTTTATGAATTATATGGTGAATGATGGAATTCTAACAACACTATCATTAGTGCAAATGTTCCATCAGATATTTTTTTAAAAAGCAGTTACCATTTTTTTTAAGCTGGTGTTTTTCAATTCACACCAACATGAATGTATATTATCCAAATGTTGCAAACCATTAGAGTCTGAAGGAATTTTAAAACCACCTAGTAAAATCTTCTTAACTTAAAAATTTTACAATCTAGTGCTTTAAAAGTGCCTATTCCACAGTGACAAAACTATGCTCTTTACCTGCCTCAAAACCTAATGCTACAAATCCAATTTTAGCACTAAGACATTATGAAACCGTGTTAGAAACTAGAATCTCTAAAGCCAAGAATTACAGACAATAGTTCACTATTTAGTAGGTTTTCTCAACCAAATAATAGTTTAATAAAAATTACTGACTCTTCAACTGAAAGAGGGTCAACATGAAGAATTCTGAATTCAAATGTCATTAAACAAATTTAGACTCTAATTTTTGTATAACTAATTCCTGTTCCCTTAATCATATGATTTGAATTTGATAAGAATAAGTGTGATATTAGACTAAGAAAAAAAAAAACTAGGCTTTCAAAGTGCCTTGCTTCATCTATAAAAACCATTTAGAAGAATCTGGAATAAACACAAAAAAATGTACACTCACCTTTAGTGCCACAAGTTGTTGTTTGTGTCATGACATGGTGTTAACTAGAACTTGACCTGATGAACCAGAGCTGAGAACAAGAAGCTACATACCCAATATTCCAAAGACCCTCCCTGCAGGACTAGCTAATAAGTGGCCAAAGCCTGTCCTGGGAACTTTAACTCATTACCCACAGCCTGCTGGCATAAAAGTGAGGCCATTCTTTAGAGAAATTCATGGGAATGGATTTTCCAGTTTCTGTCCCATGGAGATGGAAATGGGGGTGCTCTGCCTCCTCTTCTCCCCCCACCATGAAAAACACCAAGCCAACTGGAAGGGTCTTGGACACACCACTTACATGCAGAAATAGCAGCACCTTAGTCTATTTGGACGAGCCTCTAAGAAAGCAGCTATCTCTGAAGAATAAGCAGATTGAGATGACAGAGGAGGCAACGTGCTCTTCTACCTGCCTGCAGCAGGATAAAGATATCTTGGACCACGTGACTACCACAGAGGGGAACTAGGCTGGCACCATCTTGAAAAGGCTCTGCCTGCAGGGTACTAGAATCCCCCAAGAAAGAAGGCTCCATGGGAGTATTGCCAGAGCGGAGAACTGATAGGGTGTCACAGGCGGTCAGCCAGAGAGCACATTCCCTGTGCAGGACGAAGAGCCCACGAAACACACTCCTGAGAGAAACCCAGCATCGCGGCATCTGCCACACAAAGAACACTGGCATCAATTACGCCAGTACCAGCCAAGCTAGAAACTTTCACCACCTACCTTTCCGCCTCATCTGCCAGCTCAACCCTGTAAGAATCCAGAAGCAGCAGCCTTCTGAGTGAAGACTTGGTGTGCAACGGCAAAGCAGAGAACCAGAGGCAACCAAGCCATGCCTTCCTGCCCGCCCATCTGCTGCACTGAGGATCGTATCTTCTCTGAGCATTCAGGGAAGGGGGTATTGAAAAGGGGGCTTCAGTTAGGAAAGTAAAGTTTTTTTAAATATATTTATATTTTTTTATTTTTTAATTACACTTCACTATCAACACTATTCTCTATTTGCTTCAGATGTAGAGAATTTCAAGTTTTTCTATTAGATTGGGTTGTGCTATTTAACACTTTAAAGTGAGCCCCCTTGGCCCTGGCTGGTTTGCTCAGTGGTAGAGCATGGGCCCAGTGTGTAGATGTCCCAAGTTCACCTCCTGATCAGAGCACACAGGAGAAGGACCATCTGCTTCTTCACCCCTCCCCCTCTTTCTTCTTTCTTTCTCTCTCTTCTCCTCCCACAGCCATGGCTCAATTGGTTTGAGTGCATTGACCAGGGCACTGAGGATGGCTCTGTGGAGTTTTAGTTCCCAGGACAGGCATTAAAAGAAGCTCAGTTGTGGGCATGGCCCCAGGTGAGCAGAGCATCAGCCCCAGATGGGGTTGCTGGGTGGATCCCTGTTGGGGTATGTGCAGAAGTCTATCTCACTATCTCCCCTCTTCCCACTTGAAAAGGAAGGAAAATTAAAAAAATAATTAAAGCAAGCCTCCTTTTGTTTTTTTAACATTTTGAAATTTACTGAAAAGCTATGAGATCTGCCTAAGTTGTCACCACAAAAACAGAGAAGGAAAATATCACCAAGTGTAACTAAGGAAAGTTATTGAAGAAAAATAAATGTGTTTTTGTTTGTTTGTTTGAAAAACCTTACTGAGTTTAGCATATTTAATCAACCAGTTATAGTGAAAATAACAATAGAGAACCACTAACAAGATACTAAGTTAACTACAAGAAATACATCCAGTTACAGTCCTTACACTGAAGATTCCTTTCTAGTCAAATCCAGTTTCAGTGTTTCTGCAACCACATAGAATGAGCTTATTAGAGGCCTGAGAATGGTTTATAAACATTTTAATATTAATTATTAAAGATGAATTTGAGAGAGGTTTCTAAGGGAAAGCAAACTAATACAAATGAAGCTAAGGCCAGTGAACTGATGTTTCCAGGGAAGCATAGCTATTCGCCATCTTCAATGTGCAAAGTGGCTTTAATGGCACAAGAAGGGTTAGAAAATATGGTTTATATTCTTGGAATCAGCTGGATGAAATAAACCCATGCTTACATAAAAAGAACAAACAAACACTAGAGAAAAGAATAATAGAGCGAAGTAAGTATAATCAAGTGCTATAATAAGAGGCGAGACTCTTGTATGGAAATGCACACACATGAAGGTAGAAACATTGATGAAGAGGATTTGTATGATGACAAGAGGAGAAACAGACCATCCAGAAACACAAAGGATGTTGACGATGCTTTTTTGATGCAGATTACAAAGCTAGGATACAAAACGCAGATCCATGCGGACAATGGAGATTTCCATTACACGGACATCTGCTGGCAGTCTCATGAGGAAAATAATAAGCAAGTAAGAAATTTTAAGTAGCCTTGCTGAGAATTTTACTTCTGGGAAGGGTATCATAAGGGAAATGGTTAACGGGGATTTTTTTTCTTATCAAAAAAGTCACTTGGCAATAAACCTGTCAAGATGTTTCAGGGAAAGTGGCAATAGTATGATGGTATTTTGGACTTCCAAATACTAAAGGAATAAATGGATATAACCTGGACTGTAAGAAAATAAATGTGCCTAAAACTACAGTAATGAAATAATGAAGATTGAATGAAACCCAATCAGAGACACTATGGAGAATTTCACTGGGAAAAAGATTTCTTTGAATTCAAGTTTGATCAAGACAAGGAGCCCTTTGTCTGTTTGAAATTCCAGCAGGCTCTTTGCTTTCCACAATGATACATGGCCTTGAATTTAGGTCTATCCATTAGACAATTACTTGATCTAGGTTTCTTTCTGAACCAACCTTTGCGATTCTAAGAAGATATTCCAAGGTGCATGGGTAGGTTTAGTGGTATAAATGACACACCTTCGGGAAGAGAAGGCTTTCTGTCTTTTCTCCAGACAGTCATTGCATAATAACCTTGCTACCTACTTGCTGCGATTTGGATTTGCTGTTCACAGTCAGTAGGCATTCTGAGAATTCTCCCATTGTTTTGGACATAACAAAGCATTTGAAAGAGAAGAAGAGCACATGGACATTGGGGAAAGCTGTTCAGATTAGATTTCTGTCAGTTAGTGCATACTAAGTTATGCTGACCCAGATATTCTGATTTCAACTGTTTTCCACATTTACTAGAAAATCCTGATATCAGCAAACATGTGGCCTGGCAAGCCGGGAGTATTAACCTGCGGTCCCACCAGGATTCTTCATCATTTTAACATGGCTCAGCTGTAGTTTGCAAAGCTGTACTATTCTCTCTCTTTGGTTGTAATTCTTTTTGGTACTTCCACTTACAATAGACAGAAGTGATACCTGTACACAAGGTAAGCCATCTATGTCTTGGTATTTTTTAATCTGGCAGTTTTTAGTTAGAAAGACAATATTTTTTTGAAACGTAAAACACAGCTCTAGGTCTGATCATTTTCGGAAGAAAATAACATAGTACTTCAGCAAAACTAGTTAGTCTTTCCTTTCACCACAAGATCTGAGCTGTTGATTATAAAGGACCACTGAGCAGTTCTAACCAAAATTATAACTTCTGATTAAGTAGTACGGCCTGGCCGGCTAATGACCGATGTGGAAAGCCATTGATGAAGAATGTGGAGCCCAAGATGACACGAATTGCCGTGTTTGTGGAAACAGCATGGTTTTTGTGTGTGCATTTTCATTTAACTCCTTAGTAACTAACGTCATCCTCCAAATTCTGCAGTAAAAAAACAATCAAAGTGATCAAGGAGGTGTGACCAGAGTCAGGAAACAATAGAAAAGTTCTGGGAGCAATAGGCGATACTCATGGATTCATTCTACATATGTTTATGAGCACATACCATGTGCCAGGCACTGGGAAAAGAGCAGTGAATTTACACTGTGAGAATGTCATATCTGATGTGTTCAAAACTGAAGTGCACAGTTCCAACTTTACAAAGATGTCTGTACTACCTGTATAATCTCAGAACATGAACTCTTGAGTGACCTCAGATGTTATGAAAAGTAGTAAATGAATCACTTAGGATATTTTTGTGGGTAAGTAATAGAAACCCCAGTTCAAACTGGCATTAATTAAAAAGTTAATTCATTGGCTCACACAACTGAAACATGCAAAAATGATATAGATTTTAGAGATAGTTTGATTAAGACTCTGACTCCAATTTTTACTGTTCTCTTGACTTTTCCATTCCCTGAGTGTCAACTTTGTTTTCAAGCTGACTTCCCTCTTGATAACTGTCATGGTTAATTTTATGTTACAATCTAACTGCCCATATTAAATATTATTTCTGGATTTATCTGTTGATGTCGTTCCTGGATAAGATTAGCATTTCAGTTTGATATCCTCAGTAAAGTAGCTGCCCAACTCAATGTGGTTGGCCATCATCCAACCCATAAGAGTATAAATAGAACAAAATGCAGAAAGAAGAAGAATTTGTCTCCTTTTTCCTGCCTTAGGACTTGACCTGGACATTGCATCTCATCTTCCCCTGCCCCCAACTGGGATTTACACCATCAGATAGCTCCCCTGGTTCTTAGGCTGACCCAAACTGAATTACACCCCTGGCTTTTCTGGGTCTCCAGCTTGCACAGGGCAGATTGTTGAACTTCTTTGGCTTCCAAAATCTTATAAGCCAGTTTCTCATAATAAATTTTCACATTAATACATGAATATTTTATATAAATGAACATATATAATATATCATATATATGTTATATATAAATATATATACACACATATAGTATATATTTTATACTAATATTGTTATATAGGAATATTGGTTATGGTTCTCTGAAGAACTCTTAATACAGTGACAAAAAGGAAGCTGGGGGTAGTTTAGAGTTTACATTTTTTCATACCAGGTTATCCAGAAATATAGAGAGCCTCCCAAACAATGCCCTAAAGACACCAACCCTCTTCTGCATCAACCACACTAGATAAAAAGTTGACTGACTCTGGCCAGTTTGCTCAGTGGTAGAGCATCAGCCCAGCGTGTGGAAGTCCCGGGTTCGATTCATGGCCAGGGCACACAGGAGAAGCACCCATCTGCTTCCCCACCCTTCCCTTTCTCCTTTCTCTCTATCTCTCTCTTCCCCTCCCGCAGCCAAGGCTCCATTGGAGCAAAGTTGGCCGGAGTACTGAGGATGGCTCCATGACCTTACCTCAGGCACTAGAATGGCTCTGGTTGCAATGGAGCAATGCCCCAGATGGGCAGAGCATCGCCCCCTACTAGGCTTGCTGGGTGGATCCCAGTCTGGCGCATACAAGAGTCTGTCTCTTCCTCCCTGCTTCTCACTACAGAAAAATACAAAACCAAAAAAAGTTGATTGATTTAGGTCAGTCAGGGTCCATGCCTGAACCTGGTAGTAGATGTAATCCCAGTTGGCTGCACAGCTGCTCTTCCAACAGTGGAATACATGCTGAGAGAGAACCTCTACAGTAAACCTAAGCATTCATCTCCAATAGCCAGTATTAAGAACACAAGATTTGGCCCTGGCCAGTTGGCTCAGTGGTAGAGCGTCGGCCTGGCATGCAGGAGTCCTGGGTTCGATTCCCGGCCAGGGCACACAGGAGAAGCACCCATCTGCTTCTCCATCCCTCCCCCTCTCCTTCCTCTTTGTCTCTCTCTTCCCCTCCCGCAGTCAGGGCTCCATTGGAGCAAGGTTGGCCCGGGTGCTGAGGATGGCTCTGTGGCCTCTGCCTCAGGTGCTAGAATGGCTCTAGTTGCAGCAGAGTGACACCCCAGATGGGCAGAGCACCACTCTCTGGTGGGCGTGCTGGGTGAATCCCAGTTGGGCACATGCAGGAGTCTGTCTGACTGCCTTCCCGTTTCCAGCTTCAGAAAAATACAAAAAAAAAAAAAAAAAAAAAAAAAGAACAAGAACACAAGATAGATTTACCAAATGTTTTTCTCTTTAGGCAGAAGACCAGACTGGTAAATTGCAGAAGAAAGCATACATTCATCTTTGTTCACAAAAATCTCAGATTATGCAGGAGAGTTAAGGAAAATTTTCTATTTCTCAATAACACTTCCCTTGACCATCTAGGAAATGTGCAAGTTGCAGTGTCTGGTGTTGACAACTCCAAAGGGTTTACCAAGTTCATTGCCTCTTTTAATGAGTTCCTGTGTCTCATTCATAGGCCTTAATGTTTGAACAAAGTGACCTTGAAAAGTTGGTCACAGAGGCTGGTCCAGGCAGGAGCACCCGATCCAGAGGCAGCAATCTTTTGACTGGCCTATAAAATGGTCTAGTATAAGAGCTCAGAGCAACAAGGATCCACTCCACTGGATGGTGAATAACTGATCCAGATTCTCTCAGGAAGTTTGGATATAAGACACACATGTCAAGAAGTACGAAGAAATCTGCTAACAATTTAGCTTGCCACACTTTCACAGATGCTGGTGGAAGACACACGACACCTGGGTCAGAGACTAAGAACTTATCATTCACAGCACAGCAAGCAGCATGAGCTTCATATTTGCCTTAATTTCCCTTGACTCTGACCTCCCCCTGCCCCCGCCAGGTCTCAGAGGAGTGACATCAAGCAGCCATGGGATGCAATAGGTTTGCATTACAACTGAAGAACCTCAAATTTAAGAAACCTCAATCTCTTTAAATAGGTTACTAGCAACCCTGCCCTACCTTTGTCCCTAAAAGGGACATTATTATACTGAACAGCAAATAAAGCTACCTTCTGCTCTGCAGGGAGACATTATCACTATTTTGCAATTCTGCTGGCTATACAAACATCCATAAAAAGATCGTCAAGGACAAAGGCTCTTCGTGCCTCTGTTCACAAGATGTGCAGAAATACAAGAGATCCGGGAAGAACTGTCTCCCAACAATAGAAAGTTGTGGAAACCAGAAGACATATAAAGAGTAGGCATTTTGTGCTAACATGAGGCAGCAAAAGATGGGGAGAAAGAAAATAGGAATGAAAACTACAGTGTGTCCATAAAGTCATGGTGCCTTTTGACTGGTCACAAAAGACAATAGAAATGTGAAATCTGCACCAAATAAAAGGAAAACCCTCCCAGTTTCTGTAGGATGATGTGGCAGCATGTGCGCATGCACAGATGATGACGTAACACCATGTATACAGCGGAGCAGCCCACGGCCATGCCAGTCGATATGTGGATGGTACAGAGGAAAGTTCAGTGTGTTCTGTGGCTCGCTAAATTCAAATTTGTGACCAAAGTGCAATGTGAATATCAGCACGTTTATATCAAAGCGCCACGACATTAATTACTTAAAACAGAGAATCACAGACGTTATTCACTCTGTTACACCAGACGTTCTTACCTGTGTGTGGCAAAAACTTCACTATCGTTTGGATGTGTGTAGGGCAACAAATGGAGCCCACATCGAACTGCACTGAATAGGTATGAAACTGGGAGAGTTTTCTTTTTATTTGGTGCAGACTTCACATTTCTATCGTCTTTTGTTGCTTTCCTGTGACCGGTCAAAATTGCACCATGACTTTACAGACACACTGTATTCATAGCAGCAGGAGAAATAAGTAAGAACGGGCAGAGCATCAGCGTGCCAATGGAAGCCTGGTGAGATTCATAGACATGAACTAGAATCATGTGCCTTTGTTTAAATAGAATCATGTAGCATTTGTTTAGAAGTCGTCAGTGAATGTGGGCAGCAACCCACTTTGAGGATCATTTTGTTTGAATAGAAATTTCTCACATTTTCACTAATGTACTCCTCCTCATAGTTAATCAAGTCAAGCTAGCATCTCTGGCTGTGTCAGGCCTAGGGGTTTTGTGGGAGATTGTATCAGGTAGATGTGAGCTCTATACCAGAGGTCATTCACCTCAGAAAGCTAAGCATTGGGAAGCTATCTCTAATGCAGTAACCACTGATGTTAAAGAAATTGATTTTGCACTGTTTTTAGCTTCCTGCATTTTATCTCTTACTTTGCATCTTAATCCAACTTGCTTCTCTAGACAAGAGGTGTTATTGTTATTTTTCACTGGTAATAAGAGCCAGATGACTTTAGATATATCCATGTTAAAGTCAATACAACAATTATCTCAAAGGGGAATACATATTTTTTTTAGACAGTAACTTGGCCTTGGTTTCCTATTTGTCTAGTTATGGTTAGGTCATTGTACTTTATTGCCAAAAACACAAATATCTCACATTTTTAGCATTGGGTGTACACTCCAAGCAGGCATCTTGTTACTATGTCTTATTGACAAAGTGTTAAGTATTTTATTCACTCCCACCACAACAGAAAGAAAACTTCCTGTTCATTGATAATTAGATGTTTAGCTTCATTTGGATTTCCTCCAACAATCTTCTGTTCAGATTCAGCTCTTATAATTAATTATCCTCTTGCTGAACAACCGAAAACTGAAGTCTGACCAAAGTCCATCTCATCCCACACAGATGTCCTAGTTACTCCACAAAAGGTTAATTAATCATAAGAGGTGCTTCAGAGCAGGAGGCGTTGGAAAAAATTCAGCCCTTGTTTCTGGCAACATAGAAAAACCACCATCATGCCCGTTGCTATTGAGCTCACACTGAGAGAGCCATTTTAATGGAATAAAAATTCAACTGCACAAAATAGCTGGTGGGTATAATATCATGCCTCAGATAATGGAGCATGCCACTTCCTAGTCACTGGTGATTCAGAATCCCAGACTGCCTGTGAGGGAAGGTCAGCCCTGTTTATCCTCATTTAACAGAGATTCCTGAAACTCCTGAATACCAACAATGGCAGAAGCACTCTTCATTGTTCTCTTCTCTTTGGCTGGGTGCCATTTTATTATATGAATGAACCCTCCTCTCCAGCCAAAACAGTCTACACACAATCTTCCAAATACACCTTCCACTTTCCAAACCTGTGCTTTTAATTGTGCTAATCCTCCCAGGCTAGGAATAGCCTTGCCTTCTTCCATTGTCTAGCCAAAGCCTATATATAATTCAGTCAAGAGCCAGTTTAAATATCTCCTCCTCGTAAACCTTCCCCTAGAATGTTCCAGCCCACAAGTGCTTCCATTTTTTTACCTAGAAGCAGCTGTGATAGGAACACTGTCCCGAGCAATAGAAATATATAGGCTCAATTAAATGCATAACTTTGAGACAGTTGCTTGACTCCTGTGACCCTCAGCTTTCTGTTCAACACAATGGGAAGAATAACAACTACTCTGGGCTTTATTATGGAAATTAAACAAAATAAGGTATATGAAAATGTCATTTGGTTGCTTCTCAGAACATAATTCTTTGATTACTGTTATTGTGTTTTCATTTTCTTTGTTTTTCTCCCCTTTTAAAGAAGATGTGATGGAAGGTCATCTTGGTAGTCCTGAAGATAGAAATCATCAAAATAGCCACCCTTAGGAGAATAGGAGGATGGTTCTATCTTTCCAGGAACATGGATGTCATCAATTGTATCTTGAAGAGTTATGAGAAGACATTGCCTGACCCTGGGGATGAAACTGTTGGGTAAGCAGAGAAGGAAAAAAAGGTCAGGATTCTGAAACCAAGAATCTCAACCCCTCATGTCCGAGCATCAGGTGATCCATTTGTGGTACTGGAAGTGGCCTTAAATTGAACAGGGAGAGAGTCGGCTGCCATTGGTCATGCAGCATTAATAGATGATGCCAATGCTGGCTTCCCTTGCCCAGGCAAGGTGTCCTTCTGCTACCAGCATTTTCTCCTGGACAGTAAGAGAGACTGCATAGGAATTTCTAGGTCCCTTTGGGAGTCAGGAAAGAGGGCTCCATATTCTGGAGGTGGAAGAGAAGTGACACTTTTGGTAACAGCCATAAATTGTCTCATCATATCTCATAAACTGATAGCATGCTCTTCTCCCCTACTAGACTCTATGTTCCTGGAGGCCAAAAGCTAATTCTAAACTTTTTATATTTTTCTCAGGACATGCTCAGAGCTCAGTGTGTACTTGGTTGATTCTAATTTGTGTCCATGGCCCTCACTCGATGAGCCACTTTTTCCTCCCCTTCAGTCTCCTGTCACTTGCTTATTGTTTAGCATGATTTAAACCATATTAAAGTGGGTTCTAAATCAATGTTGAGGAGTCTAGATGGTTGATGTTTTCTCCTTGTCAAATTATTCATTCCAATTCTCTTGGAAGCTCCCAATGAAACAGGGAAATTAATGAGCTTGAGGGAAGAAGACAGTGAGAAAGAAGCAACAAAAAAGTTGGGGTCCTGGCCAGTTGGGTCAGTGGTAGAGTGTTGGCTCTGCATGTGATTGTCTCAGGTTCAATTTCTAGTCAGGGCACACAGGAGAGCCACCCATCTGCTTCTCCACCCTTCTCTCTCTCCTTTCTCTCTCTCTCTCTCTCTCCCCATTCGAAGTTGTGCCTTGATTTGTTCAAGCTCATCGCCCCAGGCACTGAGGATGGCTCTGTGGAGCCTCCGCCTCGGGTGCTAAAAATAGATCAGTTGTGAGCATGGCCCCAGACGGACAGAGCATCAGCCCCAGACTGGGAGCGGGGGGGGGGGGGGGGGGGGGGGGGGGGGTTGCTGGGTAAATCCTGGTGGGGGTGCATGAAGGAGTTTGTCTCTCTATCTCCTCTCCTCTCTCACTTGGAAAAAAAAAGAAGTTGGTATAGTGGCTATGTACTGGAAACAAAAAAGAACAACCTGTCTTTTTTTTTCTTCCATTAACTTGAGAGAGAGTGGGTGGGGGAAAAGCATCAACTCACTGTTTCACTTAGTTGTTCTTTTTTTTTTTTTTCTGAAGCTGGAAACGGGGAGAGAAAGTCAGACAGGCTCCCGCATGCACCCGACCAGGATCCACCCGGCACGCCCACCAGGGGGCAATGCTCTGCCCCTCCAGGACGTCGCTCTGTTGCGACCAGAGCCACTCTAGCGCCTGAGGCAGAGGCCAAGGAGCCATCCCCAGCGCCCAGGCCATCTTTGCTCCAATGGGGCCTCAGCTGCGGGAGGGGAAGAGAGAGACAGAGAGGAAGGAGAGGGGGAGGGGTGGAGAAGCAGATGGGCGCTTCTCCTGTGTGTCCTGGCCGGGAATCGAACCCAGGACCTCTGCACGCCAGGCCGACTCTCTACCACTGAGCCAACTGGCCAGGGCCAGTTGTTCACTTATTGATTGCTTCTCCTACGTGCCCTGACCAGGGCTAAACCCATGACCTCCACTGCCCCGGGTCCACACTTTATCCACTGACCAACCAACAACTTGACTTTCAAGGATAAGATGCTGTGATAAAGAGATGGCAATTATAGTTCATGGAGGCAGCAAGGTGACCAAGCTGCTTCTGGGGAGAACCAGACTTTCCCAGCCTCCTGTCCGCCGTGTTTTCTTAGTCCTCATTTGGAAGTCAGTATAGGAAAGAATTCCTTCCTGCCTAAGATGTCAACCTGTAAAACATGTTGATTGAAATAAATAATTTGCATTCAAAGCACCTTTATTCAAGGGTTCAAATCTCTTTTCAAGCACAAGTATGCCTAGTTTTCAGAGATAACAGAGTACTTTATTAATTATCTTTATTTTAAAAATTCAAAACTGAGTCAGTAAAGTCAAATATCAAGTTCAGCCAAATAGAACTAAAACCCAATTTCATCTTTTTTGTATGTATAATTATTATAATTATTATCTTTCAATAGTATTTCTGATGCAAGTACAGCCCACTGTGCAGAATTCAGCCAGCACCTGAAAGGCAGCCAGGGAGACAATGTTTAATAAAAAATAATTCTGAGACCACAGCACTCCCAGTTTTTCAAAGCCTTAAAATAAATCACAAATATATTCATAATGTAAATAAATCACAGAATCCAAGGTACAGAATTATTTCCACAGCTGTTCCAATAAACATCAAAACAGGCCTTGCCAACTCCTGACTATTCAGACTACTGTTGTACAAAAGAGGAGCTTTTTAAAAGAATAACCCTTCTCTGTCCTCATGGGAGGTTAATAAGCAGGTATTATTAAGTTCTAAAAAGAACATGTTTAATTTCAAATCTTCTCCAAACCTTCTGGTTATATTTACTCACTTTCTCAATTAGCAGGTGCGTGAAGCCCTGAAATATGTCTCACTGCTCTAATTGTATAGTCAATGCCATATATACACATATAGACATAGAGATGTAAATAGAGGGATAGAGATATATTTTGTCTACCTCCCTAACTAGATAGTTAAGCTCCTCGTGAATCCTCACTGCAACTAGAGTCTTCCTGTACCTCCCAGGTAGGTGACTACTATGGTTTGCTCATGGAGAGTCCTTTGTAAATGCATGTTGACTGATGACTCAGTGTAAATATGTGAGCTAATTCGGAAAGGATGGAAAAGTAATAGTGCGCTTAAGAAATCATTCCATATTCTTACCTTTTCAATTACAAAAAGCAATGCTGTAAATTATAGAGGCAGTAAAAAGGTCAGTGGTTTCCCGGGATTGGGGGCAAGGGGCAAGGGAGGAATTATGAATAGGTGAAGCACAGAGGACTTTTAGGTCCGCAAAACTACTCTGTATGGTACTATAATGATGGACACATGTCATTATATGTATGTCATAGACTGTACATAGGCCAAGAGTGAATGAACCCTAATGTAAACTTTAGACTCTGGGTGACAATGATAAGTCAGTGTTTGTTCATCATTTGTAACAAACGAACCACTCTGGTAGGGGATGTTGATAATGGGGGAGGCTATGCATGTGTGGGGGCCAGGGGATATGTGGGAAATCTCTGTAACTTCCTCTCAATTTTTCTATGAAACTAAAACTGCTCTAAAAATATAATATTTTTTTTTCAAGTGCTCCTTCATAAGTTCATGTGAAGAATACGTGCTGGTACAATGCCCAGCTCCAGAGGAGAGGGAGGCCTGCAGTACTCAGGGAGTGCTACCCAGCAGCGACGAGCTCTCAGGAGCAGGGACTCAGGCAGGCTGGGGGCAGAGGAAACACACTGCTGTGACGGGGGGTGCAATGGCCCCAGCATGGCCCACCGTTGTGTGGGTTTGGGGATTCTTCCCCCGAGTGATCTCAACTGATATCATTTCTCTGTATTTGGCACCAGAGAAATTTGGGTTCAAGTTCTAACTTTGTCTCTTACCAGATGGGTGTACTTGAGCAAATTACTAAATCTCTCTAATCTTCGAATTCCTCGTCTATAAAATAGGTGGAATAGCAGCTTTGTTGTGAGACTGCGCTAATTCATTCAAAGTGCACTGACATGAATTGAACATTCGAGGAATTTAATTTCTTTGCCTTTCTGACTTTCTTCTTCACCAAGGCATTGTTTTTTCATAAAAACACAGGCTAGATAGATCACTAAGTGAACCCACTTCTCTCTGACACAGTAGTCTTGATTTTTAAAAATCCATATCCCTTGATCACACAAAGGTTCGCTTTCCCACACTCCTTATTGATATTTATAGTTTTGACCCCTCAGATGGGTTGGAAATTTTAAAAAGGCAAATAACACATGAATATTCCCCAAATCTCTCTCTCCAAACCACAGGGAGCGCTGGGGACGAGCCCCCATGTCTGCATGCGGGTGAGTGTGGGTGCGTTTCAGAGAGAAATTTTCATTGGCTGCTCTCCGATTACTTAGCCCCTGCCATGAGAATTCAATTATTCCCAGAAGTCGGAGCAAGTCAAATCAGCTGTTTTGTTTAAAAGAACAAGATACAACCAAAAGCCTTACATGGAAAACTGGGGAAAGAAGAAATTGTTTGGGTGGCTAAAATAAAAATCACTGAAGTTCTTGCCATAACCCAAGGCAGGTTCTCACCACCTGATTGTTTTTCAAGAAGAAATGCAAATGGCACATCCATTTGTCTGTGACTTGTCAGTAAGCCAGCGTGCATTGGACTATGTGAGCCAGCATTGGGAAGGGCAGAGAGGATGTGAAACAGGCACCTTTCAGACTTTCTGCCCTTCTTACTCTGTCTGCATCCTGGAGGAATCCATCCAACCTGTTCAAATGCATTACCCAATTTGTACCATTTGTTAGACAAAGGGCGCTGTGAGGCTTGGGGTGCCTGTGGCATTGCACAGGGTTAAGCAATGGCAGGAGAACATTTCCACAATTACCTGTCAATCTGTGACAGAAAGAAGGGATCTGGCAAAGTATGTATAGCATACCTCCAAAGAAGTCCCAGTGGGTTCTGTGGGGAGACTTTGGGAGAATGTTTTAGAAGAAATATGTAGTGTGCAAAATAATTTTAATAAATGCAGAATCAAATCAAGAGCTCTACAGCCTACCCGTAACAGGATATCCTGGGTTACCTCTTTTCATATTGTGCAATTTCATTTTCTTGATATAAGCTACATTCTTCTAAATTGGTTTGGTCCAATGCCAATCACATATACCCACATACACAGCCATAGTCAAAGAGACTAAAGAAATATTTTCTGGTAATAAAATCTGGGCTATAGCAGATATCAGACATCTCAGGGTGACCTTCTGAGATCTGTGAATTTTCTCTTTCTAAAAGACACCATTTTGACATGCACAGGTCATTCTCTGGCACAGAAAGCAGAGCTTAGCAACTGCTATCAGAGAGCTCACAGGCATTAATTTCTAACAAAGCTAACCCAACCTCGTGCCTGGCAACACAATATATACTCAGACCCACACATGGACACGCGCGCGCACACACTCATACACACACACACACACACACACACACACACACACACTGCACATACTGCAATTCTGCTCTGTCAGCCTCTAGTCCTTCCTGCCTGGGTCTGGGAGAAACAGACTAACCATGTTCACCCACATTTACATTTTTTGTACCCAGAACAACCTAATTAAGAACCACAGTCTCACCTTTCATTCTGCTCTTTGAGCCATCTTCCAAAAAGAAAATCCACTGTGGGGGTGAGGAGGATTGGGGAGGTAGAGAAGGGGAAAGGGGGGTACATGGTGATGGAAGGAGGCTTGACTTGGGGTGGGGAACACACACTACAGTGTACAGATGATGTGTTGTGGAACCATGTACCTGAAACCTGTATAATTTGGTTAACCAGCATCACCCTAATAAATTCAATAAAAAGAAAAAAAAATTTTTTTTAATAAATAAATAAATAAACTCTTGGGGGGGTGGGAGGAAGAAAACCTACTTGTACAAGGAAAGTGTGGAGTGATGTCTAGAAATACATATATACTGGGGCTAAATAAACACTGTGCCTTTGACCTGAATTAAAGGCAGCAACAAACAAAACCAGGAGATAGAGTGGCTCCTCTCCTAGCCAGGTCTGGCTGTCATCTCTCCATGCCTCGTGCTAAGGATACAAGAAAACCAGATAGGTCCAGTCTCCGCTTTCACTGAATTTACAGAACAATGGCAGAAACAGACTAGTCAAAAGGCAATTTGGGGACCATGTGGTAAGTATAAAAAGAAGAGTGAGTGAGGGATGCCCTTGGAATGCAAAGGGGGATGTCTAACCCTGGAAGATGGTTAGGAGTTAGCTTGAATAGGGACAGGAGACGGTCCCTGGTGGCCCAAGTGCCTGAAGAACTCCCCGGGGATGCGGTGAGTGGTAAAGCTGCAAGGCTAAGGATGGATCAGATAACAGAAGACCTTATAAGCCAGGAAAAGATTTACAGAGTCAGAGAAGTACTTGAAGCAGGCGAGTGGCAGGATCAGACTCGCTGTTTAGAAAGGGCACTTTGCAGTGGAGAGAATGCTTGGAGAGAAGTACAATTAGACGTAGGAGAGCAGTTAGAAGGGAGCCGAAGTCCTCCAGGGAGAGCAGGTGGTGGCTTGGCTTAGACTCAGCAGTGAAAATGGAGAGACTCGGACAGATTCAAGAAATAACCAGGAAACTGAATCCCCACCTTTCTTCAAAGGAGTAGAAAGATGCCCTGCGAGGGGGACAATGACACAAAGCATTTCTGCCTCATGTTCTTCCAGTAGAAATTCAGCATCTCTCACTCATCTTCACGCAAACTCTTGGTGATTGAAAGAGATATGGCGTCTATCATTTCCTGTGAGCCCGGAAAGGTCACACAGCGCTCCTGGCCAAGACGAACGGTTCACTTTGCAATCATCCTGCGTGTATTTCCCCAGGACCTGCTCCTCCGTCTCTCCTGGCACTTGTTCACCATTCCACTTTCTCAAAGAGAGTGAGTGAGCAAATGGCAATCAATGTTTCCAATAAAAGTTTTAGGAGATAATTACAGTGACGGGAAATGCAGTCATCACAATAGTCATGCTGGGTTTGTTGTGATGCTACTAATCACACCAAGTTTTCTGATTTCATGTAAATTGCAGGTACCTTTACTCCTGTAGGAATCTCTATTAATAGATAATATCATTATGCTAATAGCTGCTTAAAGTATAATTTAAGTGTTTCACCTGATCTAAGCTAGGTATTTAAAAACACTCTAGTAACATAACAGATATGAACCAAAAAATAAATCTTATCACATTTAAAAAATATATTTTTAAAGAGAGACACCTGCAATTTCCCCATGAAAAAATAAAATTATACTACTTGGGGCTGAATGATTAAATGTACACATGTGTTTTTTAAATTAGTCAACAAAAGAGAAAATCCAAACTGTTCCATTATCTGAGCTCTGGTTTATTGTTAGTCCATGAGTGTTTTTACATTACTATAATTACAAAATGTGCATAAGTATGCCAATATTTATTCATTCATTCAACAAACATTTACTAAGCACTACCTACCCTATGCCCAACACTATCCTAGGCACTAAGGACCCAGGAAAAAAATAGAACATGCTCACAGGCCAGAAGGAGCAACTTATATTCAAATATATGTGATGTTGACATATGAACCAAATAAAGACAACTGCAAGGCGCTATAATGCTACAGGGGAAGGTGCCCTTAACTCAGTCACAGAGGACTTCCTAGAGAAAGTGATTTTTAAGGTGGCTTTTAGCAGACAAGTCAAGAGCATGGCAGGCAAATCCAAACAAAGGAGGGATAATCCAGGAACAGAAGAAAAGATTGTTCAAGGTGACAGAGGTCCACAAAGGAATGGTGTGATCTGGGAGCTACAAGTCTTGAGTCTAAGACCTATTAGAGAAGGGTCAGGAGAAGATTACAGAGGGCTTGGTGTGCCATAGTAAGACCACCTCTTACCTTGCTAACTCAGACTCATACTCAGAGTTTAACTTCAGCATCATTTTTAAAAAGTCCTCCTTGACCCCTCAATTAGTCAATGACCCACTTCCATATGGAGCCATATTGAGAGTAGGTTATGGCCTACACAGGGTCATATGCAGGCTCTAAATACTCTCAAACACACACACACATAATATTGAAAAGTCTCAACTTTGCTAAATGCTTGGTCAGTGTTACGTGGGATATTCAGCTAATTATATAGCTTATAGTTATCTAATTAACTGTAGATACACAGTCCTAACTTAAAATCAGAACACCAAGAAAGTGGTGTCAGAGGGGCACTGGAGGAGGTAAGGGCAATAGGGTAGCATGAGGGACACTGTGGGGAGGGGCTATAGTGGAGAGACAGAGGGGAAGGCAGAGAAGACCCCAAGGATGGGGACGCTGCAGAGGAATGTCTCCGAGTTCCTGAGAACTGTCTATCCAATGGCACATGCAGACAGTTCAGATAGCCAGTGGCCTGACAAAGTAAAAACCACAGAAGAACTTCCTGTTTAAGACTGGTCTTTTCTGCTTCATCAGGAAGTAGCATCTTGTTTTAATATCATCACATTTCTGCCACCTGCCTTGGCCTTCAGCACCTTTAAAGCAGCCCTACCCCATGGAAATCGGCAACTTCCCACAGGGCAGTTTGCAAATTCCCTGAAGTGCCACTCAATTTGGGCAGCACTGGCCATCCATATATAGGGATTTTAATCATTCCACATAAATCACTCCTTCCGGCTCCTTAATCATGTCTGATAACTTGCAGTGACTGCATCTCATGTTCTGATTTCCCTGAAAGGTCCTGCAAGCTAAGCAGGATTAAGCTGAGTCAGTAACTTCAATGGAAGACACAAGAACCACATAGGAAATGCATAACATGAGTCAACAGACAGTACACATCTCCCTGAACCTCCGCTTCTCACTGTCTGGAAAAGGGGCTCCCAGGTCCAGAGCATGGCTGTTTTCTGAATGAGGAAGCCAGCCCAGAGCAGTACAGCATGTCCTCCTTGACTGTGGAAACCGGAAGTTAGACTAGGTATCAGTTTCAGTACACTCAACTCTCCAACTTCCTTCAAGGAACAGATTTATATCAGAGTTATATCAGAACCCATCAAGTCATGTGGCAGAAGGACTTTGAACCAAACTGGGAAGAATTGTGGACTTTATCAAGATTCCTAGGCCATAACTGCTGGAAACAAGGTTATGTTCCACCCCTTAATTTTTCTGATTTAATGCCACTATAGCCTCATACTTTCTCGTCTATTAAACAGAGCCTCTTGGGGACAACCTCAGCTCCCTCTGCTTCTGGATGTGATGCTAAGATCCATGTAATTCTATGTGTTTTTTTGATTTACTAACACAAGATAAGAAAGAGGTCTCCAACTACCATTCTTTTTTTTTTTAATAATAAGTAACATTTACCTCAGTGCTTACTCATAGCAGGCACTCTTCTAAGCACTTTACTTAGAATAATTCATTTTAAACTTCTCAACAACCCTACAGAAAGATAAAAATGGAGACACAAAGAGGTTAAGAAACTTGCCCAAGGTCACACAGAGAATAAGAGACAATGCTGGAATTTGAACTCAGGCAGTTTGATCCCAGAGCCTGTGGAATCTGCTGTTCTACCTATACCCTTTAGTATTACTGAGGTTTCTGCCCTCAAAGAAAATTGGGAGAAAAACAGAACTTATAGAAGTGATATAAAATATATATATATATATATAATACCCTGGCCAGTTGACTCAGTGGTAGAGCATTGGCCCGGCATGTGGAAGTCCTGGCTCAGTCAGGGCACTCAGGAGAAGTACCCATCTGCTTCTCCATCTTTCCCCCTCTCCTTTCTCTCTATCCCTCTCTCTTCCTCTCCCACAGCCAAGGCTCCATTGGAGCAAAGTTGGCCCAGGCGCTGAGGATGGCTCCATGGCCTCTGCCTCAGGTGCTAGAATGACTCTGGATGCAAAAGAGCAATGCCCCAGATGGGCAGAGCATTGCCCCCTGGTGGGCATGCTGGGTGGATCCTGGTCGGGCACATGCAGGAGTCTGTCTGACTGCCTCCCTGTTTTCAACTTTAGAAAAATACAAAATAAGTAAGTAAGTAAGTAAATAAATAAATAGTAAGAGCCATGGAAGGTGATAATCCCTGAAGTGAGGGCAAAAGCCACTGGCTCTTCCTGAAACCAGGGGACAGAGCATGGGGCAATGAGGATGATTTACTGGGCGGCAGAGATAAATATTTACTAGTGGATGTAGAAAGTGCAGGGAAAACAGTTAAAACTAAAGACCACTGGGCAGGAAGTGATGTCATTGACTAGAGGGTGGTTGAAGTGATTGTCATGAATGTTAGCTGGTTGAGGGAGGAAGTGAAGAAAGTTGGCACTGAAAATAGAGAGATCAAGGTCATGGGGATCCCTCAACATGAATTGCATTACTCAATCCTCACAACCATATAAAGGCTTCACAATCATTTCCGTTTTAAAGACTAAGACATTTAAAATGACAGAAATTATGAAAATTTCCCAAGGTCACACAGGGGGTAAGTGGCAGTGCCTAATAAACAGACACATGGTCGCAGCCTGACCCAAAAGCTGAGCTCCAGGTCACTCAAGCCCCAGCCTTCATGCCTCCCTGGAAGGATCAGTGAGGCAGAGAAAGACTCCAGATACAAGAGACACCAGAAATAACTGGGAAGCAGGGTTGGGAAGCAGCAGGGCACATGGATAGTCTTACAAAAGGAAGACTGGAGTTTTCTTCCTCTGAGATCAGAGGGAAAGAGGAAAACTAAAGTGAGCACACAAGGGCACTCGAGCAAGGAGGAGAGGCTGGCTCATGTCACATCGGTTGCATTTTCTCAGTGAATTAGATCAAAGGTCAACAGCAAGGTCTCTAACCCTATAGGGGTTAGGCTGAAACTATAGTTTAAGACTATATCTGAAACAGATGTTGTGCTGGACTCCCCAGCAAGTGAGTATAAGCAACACTCAGCAGCCTTGGGTGCCCTTTCTGAGCTCATGATGTCTTTATAGTGAGACGGTTTGTGATTCTGTGATTTTTTCCAGCAATGGCTGGAAGCGCAGGAATAGAATGAAAAAAAAAATGGCTGCATCTTTTCCTCAGTGTTGGGGACCGCTTACAAACCCGTGAATGCCCCAAAGTGTTCAAATGATCCAATTTCTTCTATAATGGATACATCTGAGGGCTGGTCATCCACAGAGTGAGAGACAAGGCACACTGAGCCTAAAGTGTAACCTGCTGTTAATAGTACAGATACTGGTGTCAGGTTTGGGTTTTGCTCCCAGTGGTGCCTCCTGCTAGCTGGTGACCCTGGATAAGTCACTTAACCTCTCTAAGCCTCTTGTTTTTATCTGTAAATGGGAGCATTGCTTGAGCTTACTACATATGGTTGTTGTGAGAATTAAATAAACCATATAAAGCACTTAGCATGGAGTCTAAGACATAATACGTGGCCAATAAATGTTAACTTCTATTAAGCTCCAAATAAGGACTTCACTGATACTTCTATAATAATTACTGACCAGCTTTCACTAATAGAGCATGGGTCTCATGCATACACATGTATGCACTAAATCACGTGACAGACTAGATTCTCCCAGCCATCAGCAGTGGCTTTAAATCGTCCAGCCGTGCTGACTAGCTCTTGTTTTCAGACAAAAGCAAAGTGGTGCTGTAATAGACTATCAGTTTGTTTCTGGGGAAAGTAGCCAACTGTTCCCTATTTAATGCCAATAAGACCTTGACCTTTCCTGCTTTCTATGTCAGCCTTCCTCTCATAAAGCAAACCCAGACCACAAGTCTAGCCAGAGAGTCGATATTAAATTAAACCTAGAATTTTAAAACATTGCTCAGGTCTTTCTCAATAATTACAATCCTTTTTAAGCATTAAATTTTCTGTATGGGCTCCCAAAGGGTTGCACAATAGAACTTGTATTGTTAATCCTTCTTCCAAATCTCTACAGTCTATTCAGTGTCATTTCTTTTTATATTCTCTCAGGTGTAAATAATACTAGTTGCCTGAGATTGGGCTCTTCTTCTATTCTACATAACAAAAATTTTTCTTGAAAATGTGACTAGAATATAAATGCCTTATGCACTTCGATGTGTAAATCACTATATTCTGAACCATTGTTTTTCAACCTCTGGTCCACAGACCATTGCCAGTCCGCCAGAAATTTTGTGCCTATATCGAAAGAGTTAACCACCCTGATGTTGTGGGAAGATTACAGACCCTATGATCTTAATCCAATTTGCTTGTGCTCAAGGTGATTGCCACTTATCAGCCTGTATCATCGACGGTTTGTCTATTGAGGTTGTCTTAGATATCTTTGGAACCTGTAGGCTCATTTTAACAACCATTTGCACCATGCAGAGCATTTACAAATCATGCACAATAGATAAGAAGCATTCAGACAAACTTGTGTAGTCTTCAATGCATTGGACATGTGGAGTTTGGAAATCAAGTACCAGCTTGCACCATGTTGCACTATTATGCATGGTAAGATAACACTTTATTCACTGCATGTTTCCATTTCCAGCCAGCTAGGTCACCAGTCTCAAAGTGTAAAAAGGTTGAAAACCACTGTTCTAAACTTCTTAAGAACTTCTTTTTCAGGAAAGAGAAATTATTTTTTCTCTTTTTCTGGAAAATAGAAGAATAAAATACAAAAGCCGAATAACTAGGAATATCAATGGCATCCCTTTCTCTAAATTCTTATGTTGACTTGTGGTCATTCCCAGGTCATGTCTCTAATTGTGGCACATGTTACTCTCTTCTTCCTCATTTAGACAGGAATAATTTGCCTCTCCCACAGTACCTAATGACCTCAGAAAAGTAGAGCAGCAACCCAGTAAAAACTTTCTAATTGACTGAAAATACTTTTTGTTTAACTAATTCATGTAAAACAAGGGACTGTTGGGGATCACAAGCTGACAGGGTTTTTTGGGTTTAGATTTGGAAATGTGATTGTTTTAATAATCTCTTTGATTTTCTAATGACCTCACTTTGCCCTATAAATAAAGCAGGGTTGGGGGTGGAGAGCGCTCTGTTCTTGCCATCAGCTTGTAGAAGCCTCCCGATCCCATCTAATTTCTCTTTAAGTTTATTTTCTTCATTCCGCTTGTTCTCCCTCAGGAACTGGAATTACTAGTCGCGTTGGTTCGCAGCAGGGAACCAAGGAGGTAACTGAATAATGAAGCAGGCTGGGTATGAGATAAAACAAAGCAGTAGGGACAGAAGTGCTACAAAAAATGCCTGTCCTGTCAGTGCCCTTGGTGGTCCCCTGGACCTGACTCTCACTTCAACAGTGGTTGGATGGAAAAGACCCAGGGATCCCCCTTCTTCCAGCCTCTGACCACCCTCCAACCTCTTTTCCTGTCACCTCCTTCAGAACCACCTCAGCCATCCTTGGCCTCCAAGGCCAATCAACATTGTTTTTTGAGCTTAACTTCTTATTGCCAAGCAACTATGGGCTCCCAAATCCCGTCAGAATTATTCCACTAGGTGAAGGCCGCCATCATCTGCATCTAAGGTTCTCCTACACCTACCTCAGTCTGGGTTTTAGTTCCACCCCAATGATGTGGCTCTGGAGAGCATTGGCCACTTCTGTGCGTTGGCCGAGGAGAAGTGTGACAGCATCAAGTGTCTCTTGAAGATGCAGAACCAGCACTGGGGCCTCACCCTCTTCCAGAACATGCAGAAACCGTCCTGAGATGGGGGGGTAATATTTATGACACCATGGAAGCTGCCATCATCCTGGAGAAGCACCCTAACCAGGCCCTTTGGAGCTGCACGCCCAGGATCTACCAGCACAGACCTCCATCTTCATGACTCCCTAGAGAGCCAGCCACTTCCTGGATGAAGCAGGTGAAACTCGTCAAGGAAATGGGCGACCACCTGCACAGGCTGGGCTGGGCGAGCATCTCTTCAAAAGGCTCACCCTCAACCATGACTTTGGAGCTCAGAGGCCTTTGAGGGGCTCCTCTGCATCGCCTTGGTGTTTGGCTTTGGCTTGAGCCTCTCTCTGAAACCTGTAGGCATCCTTTTAACCACCCTGGAGTGGTCTCCCATACTTTGCACGAAATGGAAACAATAAAGCTTTTAGCAGAAAACGGCAGGGGAGGCATGTCCCATTTAAGAAGCTAGGTGGAACTCAGTTTAGCTCTATGTAGCAATATAGGTCTCGTGTTGCTGGATATTTCCATTTTTAGACAGAAATAGATTCTTAATGCCAAATCATCCAGCTTTTACATGCTGTCAATCAATTTAAAAAATTAAAATCGCAGTACAATGCAAGCCCAAATACATCTGTGGGCCAGGACAAGCCTAAGAAAAACAGTTTCCAATGTCTTAAAGGAAAGTCCTGAGACATGATGGTGAGTAATTCTGACTCTCCTTATCTATCGGTTATACCAGACTCACCTTCAAGCAGCTTTGTGACCACAGCCTGCAGCCCTATCCCCTGTCTCTTCCTATTGCCAGCCAGACTGGCTCTCAGAGCAAGACTCAGCCTGAGTCAGTCTGGAATGACACTTTCAACCACTCATTCACACAGCCCACTGAGTCTTTTGATGGTGTTGTACAAAACTGAAATGAAGGTAATTGGTAGAGAAGGTGTCCAGGTTAATCGCTGTGACAAACCTCTTTAAAGGCCTGGATGATTTCATGATTCTAACGGAGCCCTAGCAAAGCCACGTAAAGAAATGGCACGGATGGATAATCAAGTGTCATGCTTCAGATGTCACCTGATTGTCTGCAGTGGGACAGGTAGGGTCAGAAGGAATAAAGGAATATTCCATTCTCCCCTAACTCAATCAGCCCCAAACTAGTCGACACATAGCAAAGACGAACACTTTTCTATGAAACCTACAAATATGTGCCTGCTAAAGGAAGAACACTCAATCCAATAATAAATTTGTATTCTTATCAGAATTTATACATTTTCCTTATATAAGGCTCATTACTTTTTCTAAGATGAACACAACCGAAATTCCCTGAAGATGGGTCCTGCAACACATCAACCTTTCTACCCCCAGCTCCTGGCACAATGCTGGTCTCAGAATAGACTCGAGAAATATTGCTTTAATGAATGAATTAATGATGGAATGATTGAACTCAATCCATGCCTCACATGGCCTTGCTTTATAATATTGCTAGGAAGAGGGGATTAAAAAAGAGGACAGAGATCAGCATCTTTAAATGCAACACGCAGTGCTTTGTCTCTGCTTTTAAAATACTTAAGAGAATTGTGTGGTAATTTATCTAATCCACCTTGTCAGGAAGATTCTGAGGATGTAATCCTCCCTCCCTGCTAAGCCTCAGCACGCACTGGTTTGTGGTGGCTCTGGACATAAAGCTAAAACAATTAATTGCACTATTAAATAAACACTTTATGTTCCTTTGAAAATCTTTAACAAGAACCTCAGTGTCAGAGAGGAAAAGATGCTGAGGCATCAGCACCATGAAAGAGACATTAAATTTCTTGCTGCCAGCAGGCCTGTGGATTCCAGTGTCTGCTCCCCAGCCCTGCAAAGTTCACAGTTCCTTCACATGACACTGAGCCTGAGAGAGAAATTGCAGGTACTTGAGCAGTATCTGCATTGTAACAGATGTCAGCATCACATTTAGGAGGAAATTGAATTACAGATGGAAGGAGCTTGGGAGTTGAGAGCATCTGTTATAGGAATCTGGATTTGAGAGAATACATTTGAAAAATAAGTCTACTCCACTTCCGAATGCACTAAAATTGTCCATGATTCTCATTGCCAGTCTCTCTCTCCCTCTCTCTCTCTTTCCTTCCCTACCTCCCTCTCTGCCTGTCAGAAAGAGAGGAGATTGAAGGTTTTCCACATTACCATGGTGAAGAGTATTATAAGAGAACATTTCAGAGAATAATGTGTGGGGTTATTTTTTTAATCGGGGGAATGCCAATTAGAAATGTTACAATATTCCGAAGATTCACTTCAAGTGATCCCAGTATCTTTGCCTTAATAAAAAGTGCCGTATTATCTGAGGATTTTTAGAGGTGACCTATCATGCTTGGTCAGCATAAAACACCTGGAACCTGCATGTGACCTTTTATGTTGCCACTGTCCATTTTGTTTTAGTTAATGTGAGAAGGGACCATTCAATTCAGATCATTATTATCATTTTGTTCAACAAAGAAGTCGCTGCTTGAGCAAAGAATTCTCAGAGGATAGTTTATGGCTCTCAATAAAAATTCTTCCTGATAAATATGACTCTTAAACCACATATAGGACACGGCTCACTCCTTCGCAATCATGTTCCGACAATGGCTCAACTCACACCTGACAGAACTTGTTACAATTATGCGAACTGCAGGCTGTGAAGGAAATAGCTGAAAGCACACACTCATTTTCACACAAGTCTAAAAAGCAGCTTCCAGGCTCTCACACCCTTTAGGGATCCCCAGCTTCATCTCCAAGTGTGAAAGACAGGTGATTTATAGATTCTAATTGGAGGGACAGTGATAATCTGTGACCTGTTAGTCTCACCCTGGAGACTAGCTCATGCCTAGACCAAGGTAGCTGTGACTAAGTAAGCCTGCCCAACCCCCACCACCACCACCACGAACTTCAGTTAACCCCTCAATGGTCCCTAAGTCTAGTTGAAGAAGGAGGTCCTTCCATTTTGTCCTTAGCACAGTTCCCACACCATTTGGTGCTGGTTCAAGCTTTCCACCAATCAAAAGTGGGTGGGAGGCAGATGAGAAGAAAGTAGAATGCTTTACTGCAAAACCTAAAGCAATTAAGCAAGATTCAATCCGTACCAAGGAGGCAGGACCAGGAGTGGCTGTTTAAATAGAGCTATCTGAAGAACTTTTTAAATGGAGATCATCGGAACTTAAAGCTGGGATCAATTATCTATAAAAATAAAATCGAAACTTCCTTTTACAAGACTTGTGAAGCACCTTCAGCATTATTCCCTGCTTCTGAAGCGGTGTCTCTCCACTTAAGGGGGGAGTCTCTGGTGTGAATGAACAGGGAGTCAGGGTTCTGGTGGTATGTCTATGACGCGTTCCCACCACCTCCCTCTAATCATTATGAATGACATGGTTTGGGGACATCTGGCTAAAGTCAGGAGTGTGAGGCAGTCACATCTGGAGTCTGGCGGTATTTCATCTCTAATAGCTGACTTCCCAGTTCTGAAGCTGACAAAGGACTTGAGTGTTGCCAAATGAAAACATGATCGCTAAACTTCGCAGGCTTCCAAGCACTTGCTCTTGCCTTGGGGAAATTTATATCCTATTCCACTGAAGACACTGCTCAAGTGACAGTCATAACTCAATAATAGTGCTCACAAGATTTTCCCAGATTGACATTGTCATGATATTTCTTGAACCTATGGTTTGAGACAAACCTATACTGCAGAAATTTGCCCTTTACGCCAAAGGCTCGGCCTCTTCAGTTCACCAAGGAGGAAAAAAAATCCCATTTTCACTTTCAAACTGCACAATCCTTTTTGAGTTTTTTTATCTTCATTAACCTTACTGACCCTCTCACTTCCTTGCACTGTCCTGAGATTGTCATTTTTAACATTTTATTTAGTTAGTTGGATTAAAAAAAAATTTTATTAGAACAGCCTCAAGAAGTTCTGTGAAAATTCTTCTTTGAACTGCTGACAGAATCTTTATTTTTCTTCATCATCTCTTTTATGAATAACATTATCTCTTAGGCATCTCTTTAGCTTCTCATAGAAATCCTTTATTTTAGGCCCTTTGTTCTCTGTGTTTACAATTTAACTTCATTATCTTTGTACAAAGGTTGACGAACCAAAGAAATTTACTGTTAAGACTTGGAGCCTCTGTTTATCTTTGAAATAGAATTCCTTATATGGATCCAAAGGACTTTATTAAAATATCAAACTTGCAAAATATAAAGTAAAATACTATGTAACTGCTCCCTGTGCAGTCATTTTATGTAAAGGACATTAGCTTGTGCTTCCATAGATGATATTGCGGGTGGGAATTCCACTGCAGAAATGGCTGGACAATAGAAGACATAACCTGCCAACCCCAGGCTTCCCCAAAATGTTATTCTCCTTGAAAACAGCTAACAAGCTCTTACTATGTACAAATGTGAGGCAAGGTGCCAAAGGAGTGAAAAGAAACTTTAAGAGAACACTTATGCTCCTAGTTGCTTATCATCTGGGAGAAATACCAGACCCATAGATAGAATATCAGATAGTAGAACCAAGGCCAGAGGGAATTGGGAGAAGTTAAGTGTGAGCCAGCCCTGAGTAATCAGATTCTATAGCAGAACATGAGTGTTCAGTTGTCTTTGCTCCAAATCCTGCCCCGAGAACCAGTAGCTCTTGGATCCTCCAATTCAGGTCTGCAAATAAGACGGGCGACCTTATGCTTGCGGACCATCTATTACAATTGACTATGTTATTTCCACCTGAAGAAATGCAGGTGAGAATACTCTAACTGGCCACCTCAACAAAACACAATTGGAGTAGATGAGCCTCGAAAAGGGTTTATTAGTCCCAACTGCACAGGTGAAAAGTCAGAGAGCAATGAAGCCACTGGCCAAGTTCTGAGAGCGGGTAAGTGGAGGGGCATCCGTAGGCCATGCTTCTCCTTCCATCACCACCCTGGAGCCCTGGCTGCAGGGTCAGGAATGGACACAAAGCCTGAGCGGTTCTCTCGTGACCACGCCAAGAGGCCTCTGATCCCTCCAGTCCCTCTTCAGACCCAGCAACCCCTCCCACAACATTTCCAACAATCCACTTCTGACTCCCTCTTTATGACTTTACAACACAGTTTTTCCTCGAATTTTATGGCATTTCATTAAAGCCGCCAGAAGGTGATACTGCCCCTTTTCTAGGAGTGAAATAAATTCAAGTTTTATCGCTTCTGGAAATGCCTGAGCAGCTGTCAGGACATTTGATAGATTTTCTCAATTACAAGACTTGTGGAGCATTTTATACTTACATCTGCACTGAAGCCCAATAGAGTAGACGCTCGTCCTGCCTCCCTCTCTTTAATCTCGTGCATCTTTTTCCTCTTAATGACCAATTTGTTATTTCTTCCCTTTTATTTCTCTTTACCTCTTTTCTTCTGTATTTTGTTTTGTTTTTGCTGTTTGGTTTAGAGAATTATGCCTCTTTTAGTACAAACGTACATTGTTTGTAGAAGAAAGGGGAAGTGAGAAAAAACCTAACCATTGATCTATTGAAGAAAAAAAGTAGTAGATTAAAATTTAAAAGCAAATCAATTTTCCATGGGGAACTTACTGCTAATATAAGGTACACTTTGCACATGCAGTATTTATTAATGTGACATGACATATGTTGAATTTTTTCCTAATGGGGTAGAGGCTTTAGATTGTGTGACTTCTTACACTAATGAGGCTGTTCAATGGTGTTTTTCTTCATTATCAACATAGAGAATATCAGCTTTCAGTGACAACTTCGTGGATTATTCAAAACTGCAGAACCATGGTCCCAATGGATAAAATAAATAAAAAGGCTAATGTGTAACATGGAGCATGCCAATAAAATGTATAGAGATTGTGGTTATGGCAAGAAAATGTATTTCACAGACTTCGAATGTATCATTTTGTGGACAGAGAATGTGTTTCAGAAAACAAATGAGCTGATCAAAATGTCTGCTTTTATAGAGATGCTTTCACTTAAATAACATTTCAAAACAATGGGATATTTTTGCAAACATTACTGAGTATAACCTCCCCAACAATCCTGGAGAGTAGACAAAATGAATATTATTATTACCCCAGTATTAGAGATGAGAAAACTAAGGTTTACAGTGCTTTGCCCAAAATCAACAGCAGTCTTAATTCTTATCCAGCTCTTCTAATTCAGCTGTTTTTCCTCTTTGGTAGACTCCTTCCAATATGTGACACTCTCAACAAGAAACAGTTAATTCCTCAGTTTCTGTATAGCATGCTCTAAAATAGTACCTGAAAGATATACATAATTTTAAAGTCCTCAAATTGTGCTCACACCAGTCTTTCTGAATTTCCCCTCAGTCATTTTTTAATTATATCACCTTGTTTAAGTTTTTGTAGCTCAAACCACACTCTGAAATTACATTTCTTACTTATTTACTCACTCATTTACTTTTGTTTCAGTTCGTCAAGAGTTGTGTAACAAACCATCCCAAAACTTAGTGGTTTAAACAAATAACAATGTATAGTTTCTCACAAGTGTGGGGTTTACGGGGCTCAGTCGGGTGGTTATCCTGCCTGACATGAAGTAACAGGTTATTTAGGTGGTTTTGTTGAGCTGGGAGCTTGGTTGGGGCTGAAATATCCAAGATGGACTCTCATCTTCAGAGTACATCCTCCACATGGCCTTTCAACACTCAGCCATCAAGTCCAAGCTTCTTTATAGCAAAGCATCTGGTCCAGGAAGAAACATTCCAAGAGCTAAAACCCCAGTGAGCAAGCATTATTCAAAGCTTTTTGCTTACATAGAGCAAGTCACCTCGCCAAATCCAGAATCAACTGGGGAGAGGACTACCCAAGGATATAAATGTCATATGTGAATCATCAGAAACCAACAATGTCACAATGTACTCCAGTATTTAGAGAAGAAACTACTGGAATGTCAACTCTATGAGGGCAGAAACTTTGTCTTATTTACTGCCATAACCTTAGCATTAGAACAATTCTTGGCAAATAATAGATGCTCAAAAAATATAAATATGTGTTAAACAAGTAAACAAATGAATGAGACATGTCCTATTAACTTTATATTATTTTATTAACATAAATTTTTATTAAAATATCACTCTTTACCTGACCAGGTGGTGGCACAGTGGATAGAGCATCAACCTGGGATGCTGAGAACCCAGGTTTGAAACCCTGAGGTGGCCGGCTTGAGCGCAGGCTCACTAGCTTGAGTGCAGGGTTGTGGGCTTGAGCGTGGTATCATACACATGACCCCATTGTCGCTGGCTTGAGCCCAAGGTCACTGGCTTGAGCAAGGGGTCACTGGCTCAGCTGGAGCCCTCCAGTCAAGGCACGTATGAGAAAGCATTCAATGAACAACCAAAAGTGGCCCAACAAGTTGATGCTTCTCATCTCTCTCCCTTCCTGTCTGTCTATCCCTGTCTGTTCTTTTCTCTCTCTCTCTCTCTCTCTCTCTCTCCCCCCCCTTCTTTCTCACACACAAAAAATCTAACTCTTTATGCCCCCTTCCAATCATTACCCCTCCTGAAGGGTACTATCAACACTATGAATTAGTTTTGCCTTTTCTGAAGTTTTGTATAAATGAAATCAAACACACTTTATACTCTTCTGTGCTTGGCTTCTTTCATCACCTTATGTTAACGAGATTAATCCACATTGCTGTATGAGGCTGTAGTTACTCATTCTCATTGTTGTATAATAGTCCATAGTATGAATACCCCATCATGTATTTATTCATCCTACTGCCGATGAACTTTTGAGCTGTTTCCAATTTGGAGCTATTATGAACAGTTATAAATATTTATGTTCATGATTTTGGGTGAAAGTATGCATTTTTCCTGGCTATAGCATCTATAAGTGGGATGACTGAATCATCGGATAAGCACCTACTCAGTTTTAGAAGACATTCCCCAACAATTTAGCCAAGTGGCTGTAAAGTACACTCCACCAGTGACATATGGGTGTTCAAATGGTTCCACTTCCTAACCAACACTTAAAATCATGTCTTTTTTGTTTTAGTTTTCTGGAGGTGGGTAGATGCATCACATTGGGCTTTTAATTTCCTTATCCCTGACAATAAATAAAGATGGTTTATTAGTTTGTTATGGCTGCTGTAATAAATTATCATACACTTGGTGGCTGAAAACAGTATAATTTATTCACTCGCAGTTCTGAAGGCCAGAAGTCTGAAATCAAGGTGTCAGCAAGGCCATACTCCTTCCGGAAGCTCTATAGGAAAATCCATTTCTAGATTCTTCTAGTTTCTGGTGGCTATTGGCACTCTTTGGTTTGTGGCTACATCACTCCAACCTCGGCCCCTGTCTATTTGTCCCCTTTGCTGTGTGTGTATTTATGTCAAAACTCTGTCTCTTTCTTGTAAAGATACATGTAATTGCATGTAGGGCTCATCCAGATTTCTCTTGCCATGTAAGGTAATACTCACATGTTCTGGGATAGGAAGTAAATATATCTGTGAAGGGCCATTTTTTCAGCCTATAGGTGGGCACCTTTTAATTCGCATGCCCCTCTTCTGTGAAGTGCCTGATCTTTTGTCTACTTTTCTTTTGGGTGGCTTGCTTTTTCTTATCAGTTTCTGAATACAAATCCTTTGTCAGGTAGGCATACTGCAGATTCTTCTCTCAGTCTGAGGTTTGCCTTTCCACTCTTTCATAGTGTCTAGTTCTTACTATAACGTAGTCCAATTTAGCTCACTTCTTAATAGATTAATAAATAGGTTGAGAGAAGCCCAGTGATTTTCCCAGGTGGTATGTTAACTAGAGGGAAGTGGTTCTATTTAAACTTGTGTCCATGTTACCAGGTTCACTATTGGAGAAATGGAAAGGTGGAATAGTGCTATAATACCACAATGTATTTCTAAATGCTTTTTCTGGCATTTTGAGTTTGTTTTTGTGTTTTAAAATAAAATAAAAATAATAAATTTTTATATTAAAATTTTAAAATTTGATTTCTTAAAACTCCAGCTGGCTTCTTTGCCAAAATTGACAAGCTGATCCTAAAATTGATATGGAAATTCAAGAGACCCAGAATAGCTAAAACAATCTTGATAAAGAAAAATGAAGTAGGAAGACTCTCATTTCCTGATTTCAAAACTTACTTACAAAGCTATAGTGAAGAAGACAGTGTGGCATTAGCTTAAGGCTAGCTCAATGGACTATAGATCAATAGAGTAAGTTTAAGAGACCAGAAATAAACCCCTATATCTCGGTAAATTTACTTTCAACAAGGGTGCTAAGACCATTCAATGGGGAAAAACAGTCTTAAAACAATGGTGCGAGGACACTATACATCACTGAATTGTACACTTTAAATTTGGGAAAATGGGCACATTTTTTCTTATTCTACAGTAAACCATCTTTAAATCACATTCTATTCATTTGAAATTTATAATAAGTTTAGCAGTACATTATCTGACACAAAAGATTTATCGTGTAAATGAACAGTATAAATATAAATTTTTTTAAATATTTAAGAAAACTCATTGTATTTTTTTTTTAGTGCAACTGTTTTAACCTCTATAGCTTTGCTTAACGGGTCATAGTAATTGCCTATCTATATGAGTTTCTTTGCTAGACAAAAGTCCTGTTGTAAAGAGCTCAGAACTTTCTTAATCACATATAGATAGTGCCTAACGCAGTGCCTGGCAAATACTATACATTCCTTTAATAAATATTTACCAAAGCCTCACTGCTTCAAAATACCATATTCTGAATACTTCTGAATCCATTTTCCTAAAAGCAACTATTATGCACAAAAAAAAGTATTTGTATTTGCTTTTTTTTTTTTTTTTTTTCTGAAGCTGGAAATGGGGAGAGACAGTCAGACAGACTCCCGCATGCGCCTGACCGGGATCCACCCGGCACGCCCACCAGGGGGCGATGCTCTGCCCCTCCGGGGCGTCGCTCTGCCGCGACCAGAGCCACTCTAGCGCCTGGGGCAGAGGCCAAGGAGCCGTCCCCAGCGCCCAGGCCATTCTTGCTCCAATGGAGCCTTGGCTGTGGGAGGGGAAGAGAGAGACAGAGAGGAAGGAGGGGTGGGGGTGGAGAAGCAAATGGGTGCCTCTCCTATGTGCCTATGTGCCCTGGCCGGGAATCGAACCCGGGTCCCCCGCACGCCAGGCCAACGCTCTACTGCTGAGCCAACTGGCGCTAGGGCTGTATTTGCTTTTTAAAATAACTTTATACAGAAAATTTTTCTAACGTTCTTCTAATTGTATATTTGTGTAAGTTATTAAACTTCACATCTTCACTTCGATTTTTCACTAATTCAATCTTTCCAAAAATTAACCTGAACAAGTGAAGTTTCACTGTGGTAAACCAGTATTTGTGTTTTCGATTTTGGTTTTAAAGATGCATATTCTTGGATTTAGACCTTTCATCTTCCCTCTAAATTCGCCACTGAATTGGTCATCATGATCCAAGAAAGTTTACAAGTTGGAAGTCCATGTGAATTAACTATTTGCTTTAGAATAAATATTAGCACTTAACTGAGGTAGAGGGTACTCCAGTGTTTGTTAAAATATCTTTTGTATTTCCTGTTCACTTTAAAATTCTTTCAAAAATTAAAGGAGGGGGAAGAAACATCAGGAAGTTGCCTTGTGGGGTGCTGAGGGAGAAGCCATTCTGGACCTGACGAAAAGATCTGGTAGTAGGCAGGAAAGGCAAGGACAAGTAGGTCCAGCACACAGAAAAGATGTTGGTGAAATATGTGGATGAATCCAGAGCTATAAAGGCAAGCACTAGGCTCATCCTTTAACAACATGTCACAGAGAGCTGCTGGTGTTTGCATTTGTGGATCAGTGTTTTGCTTTGTTTTGTTTATGGTTGGTTGGCTTTTATATCCGTTAAATACCCAGGTATCAGCCTTTACTTCACAGTCTTAAATACGGTCTCTTTAAAAAGATAGACATGATCATAAATGATGAGCTTTCTATAACAAGCCAGAATACAATTCTTTCATAGCTTTATCTGTATTTGTGCCTTCCTAAACTTCACTAACAATGGTACCTAAATTGTTGAGGGTGTGGCAAGAATAATCAAATAAAGGTGGATGGATATATAGATAGATATTTTTATAAAACCCAGAGCAACAACAAGCAAAGAAAGAAACAAAAAGTCCTTCCTTGTGATAATTAGCTTTATTCTGCATATGAGACTGCATTACCCCTACCTTGGCAGGCAAAGGTTACCCTTCTTCATAAATTTTATCCCACCCACAGACCAATCTAATTATAGTAAATAATTTTCTCAATTCACAATTCTGCTGTTCTCCAACCTGCCCATTATTTTCTTTATTTTTGCAATAAGCTACTACAAAATTACATGTTTCATTACCAATTCAACATCTCTCTGAAAACGATGCATTCCTAAGTCAATTCCTTCCCACCCTGCTTCAAGGGTGCTATATTCCTCAGTCTTTCACATCATAAAATCTCTATTCAATAAAGAGTGGTTAATTTTTGATCAGGGGAGTTGGGGTTGCAATATTTTTACAACACTAGCAATATTACAAAAACAGAGAAGCAATATTTTATTTGTCAGTGTGGGAGAGTAGAAAAGCATCAGATGAAGAGACGGAGGCTCTAGAGACCTATTAGCTGTGCAACTTTGGGCAAATTACTTTATCTTTCTGAGCTTGAGGTTCATCGACTATAAAAAATATATATCACCTATCTTCTAAGGTTATTTTGGGGCTCAAATTTTAAAAAGTGAGACTATTTGAAAACTGCACAGAGCTATAGAAACATGGACCATTCTTCTTATTTTTGTAATTTAAAATAACATTCAGCTTTTTCAGGCCTCAGCTTCTACTCCCTTGGCTGAAGAAAACACCCAACTTGAACCTACCACATGTGCCCCCATATTTACCATTTGTCCCCAAATTAATCCTCCCACTATCTCCTGGTGCAGGGTTTTGTTTTTATTTTTGTTTTTTTATGGTTTGGGGTTGGTTGTTATACTGTTTTACTATCTGAGTTATTGATTTTGTATTTTTCTTCAATAAGGAGAGGTAAAAATTTTCATAGGCAGAAATTCATCTCCATGCATGCGATCATTCCATCATTTCGCTGTACTAAGGGAGACAGCCTACAGAACCTTAAACCTTTTTTTAAAGACCCCAGTGATATATGAACATTCATTTCCAAGCGCTCCCACTAGAGTCATTCTAATCCGGGGAGCTCTAGGGACTGTTTGAACGCGGTCTATATGAAGTCGTTTCTCAGGCACCTCTTCTCACTGTCATGTAGCCAACAGGCTGAATCAACCACATGCAGTAATGAAAACATCCTGTATTTATAGGAGCATTTCTCCAAGGACCATCCTTCAGCAGGAAGGCTTGAAAGAGTTCTAAGAATTGAAGGACATATTTCAGACATGTCTAACCTGTCTCCAAACCCCTATAAAAATGCTCAGGATACCAAATTGTGTCTTTCCCTGCCTTGTGCTATAAAATGAGGTGAGAGAGTTGTTTGACTTTATGGCTCTCCATGTCGTTGTGTCTTTTTTGCTATTACATGGGTGTAAATAAATAAATAAATATAGGCTATATTAAACATTATGCCATGTCACCACCTCACCAAGCAGCTACATAACTTCAACTGTGAATTCTGTTTTATCTCAAGAAATTTTTTGAAACATGAGCTTGTACAAAATAATCTACAGGCGTATAATTTTTAGATTCTTCCCCCACCCCGCACCCCCTGCCCAACCCAGAGACTAAGTAAGCTCTTGGCATCTAGAAATACAGGAAGGAGAAAAAAAAGATATAGAGGGTTTGCAGCAAAGCAAAGTTTACCCTTTCTCTTCTTTAAAGCAAAAGGGAGTTGGACCAGATTTGCTTTAAGATCCCCGTACTGCTTAAATTCTTGAAATACATAAACACAAAACAAACTGAGCGGTAAATTATTTTATCGTAAAAGATAAAATAAACATTTTTCAAAAGCTTTCCCATGAGTAGCCTTTATTTAAAATGACCTAAGAGCAGAAAGGTCCCTAGGATCCCTGGGCCAAGTGGTTGTTGGTCATGGTAGGAAAAAGAAAGGGACAACACCCAGAGGAAGGTGCTCACACACCAAAGACGCTGTACTGGGCCCCCATTTCTGAAAAACAGACAAAATATCAAGCCTCCTTTGGGGATTGATGAAGGTAAATCTAATGCATTGATCAGAGATCTTTGCTGAAGGGTTGGTATTAACCCAAATAGTGTTTCATCTATCCACTTTGCTGTCTTAGTAAGAATTGGAGACTTGTTTACAATTCTGGGTTTTTTCCCTCAAAATACAAGTTTAAAGAGGTGAAGTAAGTACAGATAAAAAATGTCCCCTGACCACCCATCGAACATCATGAAGATTAAACATAGCCACTGTGTCTTGAGCATCTACTATGTGGCTAGTACTGGAAAGATGTATATATTTCCTTAGTACAATATGGCTGAAAATGATTCTCTATTCTTTCTGTGCTCTTCATCCCTTCCCACCTTCACCCCAGGAAGTGACTTCAGAAAGCTATTCAAAGTGATAGCAGAGGAAGTGGTTGATATGAGCAAAAGGATGTTCTACTCTCAAGAATCATGGCATGGGGAACACCTCTACACATGGAGGACCTGGAGAACATACCACCTTTTCCAATGATACAACATTGTTGCCTTCTAAAAATGGAGACAAGAGCAAGAATTTCACGAACCTTGGCCAATCCTAGCTTCAGGAAAATGGAGCTAGGACACTGATGGAGCAGAAGGTGGGAGTGAGGAGATGGTAAAGACAGAAAAAAAGAGCTTGACCAGGCAGTGGCACAGTGGATAGAGCGTCGGACGGGGATGCAGAGGACCCAGGTTCGAGACCCCGAGGTTGCCAGCTTGAGCACAGGCTCCTCTGGCTTGAGCAAAAAACTCACCGGCTTGGACCCAAGCTCACTGGCTCAAGCAAGGGTTTACTCAGCCTGCTGAAGGCCCACAGTCAAGGCACATATGAGAAAGCAATCAATGAACAACTAAGGTGTCGCAACGAAAAACTAATGATTGATGCTTCTCATCTCTCTCCGTTCCTGTCTGTCCCAATCTATCCCTCTCTCTGACTCTCTCTGTCTCTGTAAAAAAAAAAAGAAAGAAAAAAAGACAGAAAAAAAGAGAGATCAGAAGGAAAAAAGAATGCTTTGATACATACCAAAGACTGACTCAGAAGGTCTAAAAGGCAACCCAACGGAGGAAGCTTTGCAGTTCACGTTGGACATTGTTTGTATTCATGATCATCTTAGACTGAGCTCTTTTAAGTAATATACTATTTCTCAAGTCCCTCTAGATGTTGCAGCATGACAAGATACTTATTACAACCTATAAGGTCTGGAAAAAACTGAAGCTCAGAGAAGTAAGATAACTTGCACAAGAACACACAGCTAAGAAGTAGCAGAGCCACGATTCTAGCCCAGGGCTGGCTGGAAAGGCTGTAGCTTTCCACACAACGCACCTCTCTCATAGCACCCCTCTAACTATGTTTTCTCTATCACACCAATGTACACAGGCTGTAAAAAAATTCAATATCCACCATTCTCTTTAAAATAGTTATTTGTGTCAATGGTATGTTTATTCACATATTTCTAGGTGCACTATAATATTTGAAATAACATCTTCCACTATTCATTTCACATTTATTCAACACATAGCTGCTGAGTTCCTAAGCCAAGCCAGGCATTGTACTGGGTGCTTTGGGAAGTCACAGTCCACTGGAAGAGATCATATTAAAATGAAAAAAAGTGCTTGGTTTCCCATGGTACAGTAAGGCGTAACCAAGAGATTAGAGCTCGCTTATTGAGCTGCAATTCAAAACCACATTATTGGGCTATAATTTCCTATTTGATTGACAAGAAAGGACTGAGCAACTGGCCCAAGGTCAAGCAGCTAGTCAGCGGCAGTTCATTTCACTTCCTTTATTGTCTCTGACATACCATGTTTTCATGATTCACCCTCTCTTAATAGCCTTATGTAATGCTCAAAACATATTTTATGTTTTACAGACATTTTAAAATTTTAAGGCCAAAGAAGCAAAAGCATCAAAAGCTAACATTGGGCTGGATCACATTTTGACTGCCAGCTTTAAGGACGGCAGAGCGCCCACAGGTTTGGCTTCCCCCCAAGCATCTTTCCAAGCTATGGAAGCAGTTCATTCTGCCCGAAATGCATGCTATGTCCTCATCTCCTCAGTAGCCCTCTATCTGGGCTAAGACTTAATTGGTTTGGGTTGGGTAATTCATAGTGCCTCATTAGGGCATCAAAACACATACTAGGCTCTCCAGTAATTTTCTCCCCTGAAAGAACATTGATTGGCTCCTTCATTGGGAAAGGAATTAGCTAAAGGACTCTTGGGTTTGTGCAGAGAGATTAAGTCCACAATGGATAATTTCAAAGTGTATTCTACAATCAGATTTCTTTGAGCCTATCTGTCAATAAAATTTCTCTTTTCTTGCTAAAACTTCTTGCACACCTAATCAACAGCAAGTGAGTGTTAGTTACCCTGCAGACATTATGTAAACCGTAAGTATGTGAAAGTTTTCACTTGCCAGTGTCCCAGTGATCTTTGTCTGAGATGAACTTTGTTAAATCACTGACAGGAAAATAACCAACAAGCTGGCTTTTCTGTTGATCCTGATGATTAATTATGCTGCCTTCTTTTCTCACTGTTGTTATAACAGGCTCAGTCAGTACCCTATCCGTATCTACTCACCTCTACACATTGAAGAATGCTAACTGTGAGTAGCTACAATGCTCTGCTTATGTGCTCTGGCTTCAAGAGATGGGTCAGGATTCTTACAGGGCAAGCTGTAAATGCTGGGGTGTTGATACCCCTGGAATCAATCAGTGACAGAGGAGATTTGGGGAGTAAGAATCCCAGCCTCCTTACGTCTCAGTTGGGACACTCTAAAGTTGGGACACTCTAAAAGTTCTACACTCTTTCTCTGAGTTCCTGGGTAGACCAAGTTCCAGTTGCCTAAAGTTATGACTGTCTTGATAATGTCCCTTTTACTGGCCTCACCCTTCTTTGTCTAACTTCCTCACCCAACTGCAGGTGTTTCCTCCCCAATATATCACTTCCACTGGACTCCTTGTCTCAAGGTTTGCTTCCAAGGAACCTAAAAGTAAACTACTTACTTTGGTCTGATCAATCATTGACTTTTACTACCTGGCACTTAAACCCTGAGGTCATTAAGGCAGCTCACCTGTTGTGGTGGGGGCATAGCTTTCTCAGTAGACTGTGTTCACCCCACAGTCCAGTCATACCCGGTTGGATCCTGGGACTAATGAAGTAGACCCCTCAGGAGACTGTTTCATTAAGGTTCAAGGAATTACCTAGGAAATAACTTACCCTAAAAGAAGAGAGAGTTGAGATCTACCAACATGATCCAAATACTTTAGATCAGTATTGGTGGGAGGAAAGAAAGAGGGTTGAGACAGTTTTGACTGGTGTGTTCACAAACCTTCTTACAACCTCTTATTCAGAATATCCTCACTCCACACCCATGATCGACCAAAGGCCCTCTAGCAGAGAACTATGGAGGTGAAGGAGGGCATGAAGAAAAGGGAGCAAAACAAACTAGAATAACTGAAATGGTTGCTTTCCTTACAGTTGCTGCAAGAGATCAAAACAGAAACCTGATCTGTTTTATTTGTTGTTGTTGTTGTTGTTATTTTATCTTACTTTTACCCCCAGATTGGTATGTCATGGGGAAACATTAGTAAAACTTCATACAGTATTAAATAAATATAACTTCCCTGCTAGTAGCCTTGGTGTGGCCAAGATATCTAATTCCTAAAAACCTGCAAACTCTTCTCTCAAGATAATATTCTGGGACTTTCCTTCTGGAAAACAAAATAAAGCCATTCCTTTCTCTCCAATCACATCAAATATGCATTTAGGCTAATTACCACTGACATTCTTGAGAGGTCTGACCTGCTGGTTTTCTTTCAATCCACTGCTTTCTTATAAAACGAACACGACCCCTAGTATCAGCATAAACAAAATTGTGAATAGGACACAGCCCTGGGATTATGGGTTCTGAATCCTCTAAGAGTATCCCATAATGCCCCTGTCATTTGGTTTTGCCCTCAGGTGTCTAATTTAACAGCCAAATCTGAAGAATCACATGGAGGCAGCCATGTCCCCAGTGACTTCACAGATGGGAATCCTGTAGTGAGAAAGTTATTCCAGCAAGTTTGACATTAGCTTATGTTGAACATTTCTCCTGACAGATCTGTTCATTTCTTAATAGCATAAAACAACTCACTGTTATTAGGCATGAGTTTCCCTTGACTTGATAAATACCATGGCTCCATTTCTGGCTGTTTTTATAGATGTCCTGAAGGCATCTGAATATGGCATTTTACATTTGGCAGACACTGATCAACAACAATTTTTTCTATTAGTCTTGGAAGCCTCAGCCTTAAATGCACAGGGTCAAATTCCAACAGGTGAAGGATACCCAACTCTGCGGACAGGCACAGTTTTAGGGCGAAGGCAAGGAGGGAGGGCATCTGTACTGCCTGAGCACATGTGGGCACAGTTTTAGGGCGAAGGCAAGGAGGGAGGGCATCCGTACTGCCTGAGCACATGTGGGCACACTTCGCAAAATCAACTTAGCTGCAAATTTAACCTGAAATCAAATCACATCTTGGCATTATGCCTAGCAGGCATTATATAGTTGTTAGTTTCAATCACAAAAACAATTACTTCTAGTTATGGTGCAGATCAGTTTTAAAAGTCCTCAGGCCAGCAAAGTCTTCCTAGGATGCAGCTAGCTACAAAAAAACAAACAAACAAAAAAAAATCAGTAGATGAAAGAAGTGTGATACTTAATACTTTCAGCTTTTATTAATATTTTGTCAGTCAATTGGCAACAGGCACAGAGCCTTGGAAATACACCAAACACCATGTGCATGGTGCCGGGAGAGTCCAAATCAATGAGGAAGATATGTCCCACAGGCTCAGAAAATGCGAAGTCTACCTGGAGAGTCAGACCATCCTGAACAAGCATATCCAAAACTGAAGAGAAAATACAGAACGCTATGTAAAGATGAGATAATGAATGCAAAGAACTTAGTTCCATGCCAAGGAGGCCTGCAGTAAACACTGAGTGAGGAGTAACTATCGTTAATATTATTTTATTAGAAATCTGAAGTTCATAATTACATAAATATAGAGAGAGAACAAACTCACACTGGAAGGGGGTAAGCTCTGAGTTAGGTTATAAAGGTTTGAAGAGTCAGATTGGAGCAGAGAAAAAGATCTAAGAAAATACTCTGAATAAAAACAGACAGTTGTGCATGTGAACAGACACACTAACATGGAATTTGAAAGACAAGGACAGTGAAGCTCCAGGTAGGTCATTCAAATACCAACCGTTATCTGTAAGATGTAATGAAATGTAAACATCTGGTTCTTTGCATAATTTTGATCAAAGGAGCATAATATGTTTTGCATACATATGGAGGAAAACCAACTACATTAGGATTTTCATCAGGGAAGAACTGCGCAGGTGTCAAACCAGGACACTGTGCCACTCACTCTGTGTCATGATGACAAGGAGGTAGAAGTACAGATCTATCTGGGTGAGTAAGAGAGCCATCATAGGATGCCCAGCAGAAGGTACAGGCCACCTCACCCAACACACTGGGTGAAGTCAAAAGAAAGAGGAAAGAGAAAAGAACCTTTCCCCGGGGCCCACTTCTTGTGCTCATTACTTACCTTCAGCTGACACACTTTTGGTGGACCCTTTTCTTGGCTCCAGGGTTGGGCACATGATTCAGGGCTGGCCCGTCCATGTATTTTTTCCTCATTTGCTATAGGGATTGTTTCCAAAGGTGGCCCAAAACAATCCAGGGAGCAGCAGGCCTTTCTCTGAGGCTGCTACAAAGGTGGTGCTCTCTCCACCTGCATCACTGAACTGGTAGTAGGATGGATGCTGAGATCTTCAGTGCCTTTCCAGCCATCATGTGGGAAGGGCATATCTGGGAATAAAGTTACACAGACAGCAGAACTGAGAAGATGGGACAAGACAGATACCTGATGCCATTGGTGGAGCATCTTTTTTTTTTTTTTTTTTTTTGAGAGAGAGAGAGAGAGAGAGAGAGAAGATAGAAAGAAAAAAGTGGGGAGGAGCAGGAAACATCAACCCCCATATGTGCCTTGCCAGGTAAGAGCAGGGTTTCAAACCAGAGACATCAGTGTTCCAGGTTGGTGCTTTATCCACTGTGCCACCACAGGTCAGGCTGACAGAATTGCAACAACAAGGCTTAAGTTACGCCCTCGGTGCAGATGACTTGCAAATCTCTTCACCTCTCCATTAAATCCTTTTCCAGTTGCCTTTAGGGCATCTAAACTGGAGACAACTCTTGACACCAAGGCTTGACTGTGTTTAAAACTGAGCTCATCACCATCTTTACTCCTTCCCTGACTTTTCTTTATCTCCCCCTTCCCATGTCCCTCAACTGTGCCCTCTCTTTGGTTGGAGACTACTAAGGGAGCCTGTTTTGACTAGTAAGCATTTCTATACTGCTGCTTTGGTTGACAGCCCCTCCTCTTCTCTGGGTATTAGCCTCTCCAATGCTCCACATGGATTTGGTGGCACTTTCACTCAGAGTCAGTGCACCACCCCCCTGGAAACTCTAACTGGCCCAGGGACAGGCACATGACCCAACCAGGTGGCTGTCACTTGCCACCTAAATAATCTTGAAAATCAAGTTTCTGCCATTTCCTCCTTGGCCTACCTATATAACCAGCCTGCTCCATTTTCAGGTCCTATAGTTTAGGCAGTTGTTTTCTATTCCCCCACTCTTTTTTTTTTTTTCATCTAAATTCACAGTATTTTTTTCCTAATTATATAAGAAATAAATTTTCAATGTTGAGATAAAGAAAAATATAAACAGGCATATGACAGACAATACAATTCACTGTTTCTGAGTGTTCATTTGATTAGATTAGGCCCACCTAGGTAGTCCATGTCTATAACCTTAATCACATCTGCAAAGTCCCTTTTGCCATGTAAGGAAACATATTCAAAAGTTCAAAGGGTTAGGGCTTAGAAATCTTGTGGTTCACTCTATCACATACAGCTCACCAATGTTGTTCCTCATCACTTTCTCCACTCCAAAAGAACTCATACTTTTGATGGTAAAGGGTGCTGAATTGGGGAATTTTATGATCTGGTCATCAAGCAGTATATTTGGATATAAAGTAGGAATGCTTCATCAGACTTTTCCAGAATTTACATAAAACATCCTCCCAAGGTTATTTTCACTCTGTGCTCACCAGTCAGCATTCTGATGTAAATTCATTTCCCAGGTAATTTGACATCAGAAAGGGATTTCTTAGGATAAAGAATGCAAATAATTAAATCAATAGAAATTAAAATATATATTAAATATAAGCATAAATTAATATTTAAATGTAAATTATAAATATATATTAAGGTAAATTAAATATATATTTGAATGATGGCATTATGATGTCAACTGGAATTGATAATATGACTCAATAACCAAAAAAATGATTATATCTAGGAGTGCTTAAAACATCCAGTGTCCTCACTCTAATATGATAGTTCAAATGAAGTCATCCCCGAGAAACTGTCACTAGAGCCAAACAATAGTCTCATCATGGTCCCTCTCTCCACAAAAATCACCATTGAAGAGAGGTATTGGAAAATAATTTTTATACACATGCTAATTAATATAATATGAGCACAGGAGCTGCTGTAAAAGTGTCTATCAGAACAAAAGAGTCAGTAGCCCAAGCCTGTAAGGAGACAGGTAGAAATGAAAAAAGGGTTAATGGAGATCGCAACCAGGGAGGAATGAGCCATTTTGTAAGAGGGATAACTTACTAGCTTATCTCTCTCAGCATCTTGATTGTAATTGTTCATGAGATCTACTTGGCATCTCAAAAAACTCCTGGGGATCACTAAAAGAATTCAACACTGTGCAATGGGAACCAAATCCACAAGCAAATATGTATGCATACACATACTACACTTGTGTGTATATATTTAAATAGAATTCTGGATGGGTTTTGTGTTAACTTACCATCTTTAGAACTCTGCTGCATCCCATGCTATCTGTGTGACCAATAATAGGTCTCCATCAGAGACTTAAATCCTGCTCCTTTGATATCTGTACTATCTTGGTTTTCAAGCAGCTCTACTTTTTACATTATCATTGAACACTGCAGGGACACAAAAAATTTTCTTCTTTCCTTCTAGGTTCTTTGGTTGGTCTAATAATTAAATCAACATAAGACAGATTAATGGGAGAGAAACAAACTCAATTTCTTCTGTATATGAGTCTCAAATATATGAGAGTCAAAGGCAGTCAGGCAATTGAGGCTGAGATGCCAAACTGAGCTGAGGGGTGGGGCGGGGCCTGGAGCTCCAAAGTGGGGAGAGTAATTCACAGGACCATGAGCACACAGTTGGCAAATAGACGTTCATCCTGCCACACAGGTAAGTCTTTCAGATAAAACTCTCTTGGGTAATAGCTCTCTTTCTGGGCTAGTCCCCCTACCTAAATTGTTTTAGGCAGTTAATGAAGAGATAGAAGTTTTTTCTGAGACTGCTGGGTCTTGATTGCTTTCAATGCACAATAATCCACATGGCAAAATAGAACATTTGAGGACAGCCTGCTCTGCTCCCCTTCAACATCAAGCACTACCTTTTCTTATTTATTATGGCTACCCTCTGGCATGGGTGGCCCCATCCACTGCTTCCTCACCTCATATCAGAATTCTTGGAATTGTGCAACTTTTACTACTGTATAACATTCTTCTTCTTCTCCCTTCTTCCTCTTCTTCTTCTCCCTTCTTCCTCCTCCTCTTCTTCTTCTTCTTCTTCTTCTTCTTCTTCTTCTTCTCCTTCTTCTTCTTTTAGTTTTTCTGTACTTTTTTTGTCTGTAGTTATTTACTTATTTATTACCATACTACTTTGATCACCCTGCTTAAATTTGTGTTCTCTGTAGATTCTTAAGTCACCAGTTTGGAAGAGAACCAGGAGGTCAAAGAGAAAAGAAGAACAACTCACCCAAACTCTAATTGCAACTGGATACCATGAATATATCATAGAACAGGTCAACTGCCTAAGACTTTCATAAAAGCCTGATTTTCATTAGATTCCCCTCCAAGTTTTTCACAGTCTAGGCTTCCTGCCCTGAGTTAATTATATTTCTAACCCAAAACCAACAAGCTAAGAGGCTGCATGTTGTGATGGAAAGTGTGCTGAACCAGACGCCAAAAACTGTGAGGTTTAGGGCCAACTCTGGAGCTAACCAGCTGTGTGACCTTGAGCAAGTCACTTGATATCTCAGAACCATTGTTCCCTCACTCAATTCTTCAGTGAACAGGTAACAAAATTATGTCTATGATTTCTTTCCAGTCACAGTAGTGTCATTCTTTGATCCTAATTCTTTTTCTTTTTACTATTAACATAAACTCTCTATAACAACCCAGTCTACAATTTTTATAAATGAGGCTAAGTTTTTATCACTAGTTCTTACTAAGCATAAATTACTATTCATGAACTATGTAACACAAAAAATTATAATACATGCAATTTCAAAAACAAATTTGTTAAATTTATTTGGGGTATGATTCAGCCAATAAAGTATTTTACATACCAATGTGAGAGTGAACCTTAGTTTTAAAAACCAGCAAATAAAAACTGGATCTGAATAACTGGAGCTAAGGTTGCCTGGGGCCCATCATCTTTATGAGAGAAGGACTTAAAACATACCATTTGTGCCTGACCTGTGGTGGTGCAGTGGATAAAGTGTCGACCTTAAACACTGAGGTTGCCAGTTCAAAACCTTGGGCTTACCTAGTCAAGACACATATGGGGGTTAATGCTTCCTGCTCCACCCCCCTTCTCTCTTTCTCTCTCTTCTCTTTCTCTCTCCTCTCAAAAATGAATAAATAAAATCTTTAAAAAGAACATACCATTTGCCTAACAACTGCACAGATAATCTGAAGCAAGAGGGCAGAGGGTGGCAAATTGGTGGGAAAATTAAAAATACATTTTCCTCAACTGTTTGATTTTTCACACTGTTGAGTTTTGAGGTTACAATATATAACTCGAATATGAAACATCACTGGGAGGAAGGGAACTCATTTAATATTATGTTAGTTGTAGAATTATAACTAGGTATAAAGCAAGGAAAGTAGTTATCTATTATTCATTTCTTTTGAATAGACATTTCTTGTCTTTGCACACAAAGCATGACTAGAATTCACTTTCCAAAATCTGAAGATAGTACAAGAAAACATTTCATTTTCATTTGAGCTGACCTTCAGTATGATAATGGAGCTTCTTTAAAACAATGATGGCCTGACCAGGCAGTGGTACAGAGGAAAGAACGTCGGACTGGGATGTGAAGGACCCCAGTTTGAGACCCCGAGGTTGCCAGCTTGAGCGCAGGCTCCTCTGGTTTGAGCAAGGCTCACCAGCTTGAGCCCAAGGTTGCTGGCTTGAGCAAGGGGTCACTCGGTCTGCTGTAGCCCCCCGGTCAAGGCACATATGAGAAATCAATCAATGAACAACTAAGGAGCCACAACGAAGAATTGATGTTTCTCATCTCTCTCCCTTCCTGTCTGTCTGTCCCTATCTGTCCCTTTCTCTGACTCTCTCTGTCTCTGCCACAAAAAATTAATTAATTAATTAATTAATTAATTAATTAAAACAATGATGCTTGTCTGTCCTCCTTATAGTGAACCCCTGAGAATTAGTCCTACCCTGTCCTCATAGGGGAGAAAAATTAACCATACAGAGTTTCAGTGACTTGTTCAAGTCATACCAAAGTTCTGTCTCAGGCAATCCTGAGAAGATATTACCTTGGACACTAGTCAAGTTAGTTATCTATGTATCTATAGTATGTATATGAAGGATTTCTCTCGATGATATCAGAGCTCACCCAACCAGCATGTCAGGTTGACCGGAAATTAACATATCTCATTGTTCATTCCAAGTGTCTCTAGCTGCTGAGTGAAATTGTGAAGATGGCTTCTCTTTAACACAGTGACACAAAAGAAGCATCCTGGCTAGAGACACTGCACAGAGCATAGGTGGACCAGACACAGATGCGCCTCAGGCTCAACTGCTGAATCAAGGCTCTGTCTTCTGACCAAGGCCTTGATTTGAACCAAAGCATAAAACCCCAAACTGCAAAGAACCTCAATAAACAGATAAGACTCCCATTGGTTTTCTTCTTCTGTTTATTTTCTCCAATTAAGTTATACACTAAATCAACTTTAAAATTTAGTCAGATCTGACCTAGAATCTAATCTACTCATTTTCTGGAAATTATTAAATAAGAACATAATCTCATTGAATTGCTGTGTCATCCAGTCCAAGCTTTCCAAAAAATGACAGCTAGACGGACAGCTAGATGGGTAGATAGATGGATGCGTGGGAGGATGAACGGCTAGATGGATAACGAACGAATGATAGATGGGTAGATTCAACGGAGAATTCCCTTGCCTGGGCTACAGTTACTGGCTCCAACCTCTAAGGGTTGTATCTCTTCATGTAGCTACTCACTTGCTAAAATCCTGCACTGATTAAAAAGTGAATGTAAATTGTCTCTGATGAGCTTTTTATCATGTTCATAAGAAGGAGAAGTCTGATATAAAGTAGTAAAACAAGAATAAACAAACCTATAATTTAGAGCAGCAGCTCTGGGGACAATAACAAGGTTTTCCAATCTCCCAGATCATAATTAACAGTGTAAAGAATTAAAGGCAAGTTCAGGAAGGAGTACTTAAACCTTTTTGTAAATTTAAAAACAAGTAATGATCTCCATTGCTGTTCTCCAGGTTTATTCAAATTTGGACAATTAGGACAATTAAACATAAAACAGAGACAGTTCTATAGAGGGAGCTGCAACAAAGCAGAATAATTGCTGGTACAGGCTATCAAATTTACATAAAAAAAGATTAAAAAGCTGATTTACATTTAAAAAACAAGATCAGGCAACATCTAAAATAGATAACACAACCCGCTGAGAAAAGCTCTTTTCATCAATAAAGGAGAAGCAAAGGTGATTATCCATAACAAAACTAATCTTCTATATTGCTTTAATCACCTAAAACCACTTTAACTGTTTATTTGGGAACTGTTACGTGAAAAAAAAATATATTACATGTAAAAGTGTCTAATTTCCAGGTTGCAATAAAACATAGACACCATCAAGATCCTACTCACACCTTCTCTCTTCCTCATCTGCTTTCTTCTTTAGATCCTGTTTTCTTTTGGTTATCAAATTTTATACCAATTACAAATCCACCCATTCTAGAACTTGAAAATTAGCCACGTAATTGGTTTAACAGATGCTTCCAGAATAGCAGTTCTGTTTATTGTTGCAGCGTCTCATAAAGAGCATAGATAGGAAAGCCCTTTCCTTCCTGTACTGAGTGCCTCCATGGTTTTGGGGTGTGTTTTTTTCAAAACAGAGAAAGAACATAATTACCTGAATTTTAATATGTGCCATCATCAGACCCTTTATTAATATAATAGTGTATGTTTTTTCAAGAATAGTTATTTAGTCATTAGTTCAGTACCTTTGTGATTTGAGCTTGAGGAATCAAAAACACTCTCTGTATGGCCAGCAGTCACAGCTGTTGCCTTGTGGCCATTCACATGCAGGTTCCCATTAGGTTGGGACAGACAGTAAAGAAACAGTGGAGCCAAAAAATGGTGGGCCATTCCTTTATTAAAGTCTCGCACCGGCCAACGAGCAAACACACAGGGAAAACACTTCCTTCTTCATTCATTCAGAGCTCCCAAAGCCCTGCCACATTATCCGGTTCCACAACCAGGAGAATCTTCTCTGGTTCCACCTAGAATCAAAGGCCTCACCAGTCTCAGTAGAGCACACAGAAGCCCCTCAGCTCTGGTTCCCATCTGCACACCTTCATTCTCTCTGTTATCTCTGCCAACATGGCTTCTTTCCCCTTCTCCTACTCCTTCTCTCTTCAATACTTTCTGGCGCAAAAACCTCTCCTCCAGCAAACATTAGCAAGACAATGGCCCTTCCCAAGCAGGAAGGTAATTTGCAATTTCACAGATCATATACCTGACACTGCCCAGCGCCATTTTTTAACACTAAAGTGAGCAAACTCAAAAAATACAAATTTTACAAACTCATTTACCCAACACTCTCAAATTTAATGACATGCTTTAACCAAGACGGAAATCAGAGGGGCCTGTAGGGGGAGCTCTTATGCCCTATTTTCATCAGGAAAGCCTTATGGGAAGAACTCTATGGTTATAATAGCCCTTCCCTGCAACCTCCTTTTCCTCTCTAGAAAAGAACCTCCTTCCTTTCTTTGCTGGGGGATTTGCACTCCGCTCACCGTGGCTGCACCTCCCAGACTACAATCCTTTCTTATTTTTCACAAGTAAAAACTTTCTGCAGAAAGAATATGTGGCTGACATTTTGTTTGCAGTTAACAACACTTAAACAGACCTCAAAATTGGGGACTCAATTGCCATTTATATATATTCTTTTTAAACCACTTTAGAAATTAAGAAAATCACAATTATCTTAGTCATGAATTTGGATTGATTAAGCAAAATGGGAAGAAGCTAAAAATTGGGAGAAACTCCCATTTCAATCCATTTATAAAGAAGCAATGACATGCTGATGACATCGAAAGCTTTCAGTATACCAAATGATGGGCATCAGAACACACTACTCCAAAACATGGCACCTTGGTACACCGAATACAAGTGTGTTGAGGTATATTGACCACCTCAGAGATATTGTGCCTTCGGTTCCAGATCACTGCTGATAAAATCTGTCAAAAAACACAATCCCTGTGAAGTGCAATAAATGAGGTATGCCTGTATTTCAAACTGAAAGAGTTTGAGAAACAGCAGGTGCAAGAAGGACTCTCTAGCCTCCCCCTTCTCCTCTACAGTGGGTCATAGACCCTCAGTTGACAGGTGACCTTATATTCTGAGAACAGGGACCTCCTTCACTCTGAAGACAGAAGATGCTAAGAGGAATCTGCATGTACAACACTGGCCAAGTTTCCCTCAGTTTTCTATCCTTAGCCCTTTGTCTTATTACATCTGCCCACAACTTTCCACTTTTCGTTAAGTCTAGTATAAAAACATGAAGATTTCACTGTTTCTTCAGATCTTTATTTACTCATGAAGGCTCCTGTGACATATAAAACTTATATTAAAATATTTTTAAAATATGTATGCTTTCCTCTTGTTCATCTGTCTTTTGTTACCAGGGTCCCAGCTGAAAGTCTAAAAGAAAAGAAATCTTTTTCTTCCCCACACAACAAACCACAGATCAAACAACATAAACAAAAACTAAATTCAAACTTAAGACAAGAAAGGAGAAGATAGATTTGACTTGAAATTGTTTTAAGAGTTCTCTCAAAATGTGTCAATATACTTCTCTAGCCCCTGTGTCTTAAAACCATACATGTAAAAAGTGCCTACTATGCCTGACCAGGCGGTGGCGCAGTAGGTAGAGCGTTGGACTGGGATGCGGAAGACCCAGGTTCGAGACACCGAGGTCACCAGCTTAAGTGCGGGCTCATCTGGCTTGAGCAAAAAGCTCACTGGCTTAGACCCAAGGTCGCTGGCTCGAGCAAGGGGTTACTCAATCTGCTAAAGGCCCGCAGTTAAGGCACATATGAGAAAGCAATCAATGAACAACTAAGGTATCGCAACAAAAAACTGATGATTGATGCTTCTCATATCTCTTTGTTCTTGTCTGTCCCTATCTATTCCTCTCTCTGACTCTCTCTGTCCTGTAAAAAAAAATGCCTACCATGTGTTATTTACATGGAATAGTTCCAATTGCATGTATCTGTCAATCAAATAGAAAGTACCTGTATGTCTTAAAAGACTTCAAATATCTGGCCAAGTCAGGCATCACTTTTTTTTTTATCAAATAAGTACTGTGTCCCATTCTTTTCTCTTATAAAGAGAAAATATAGTCCCACAGGAAAAAGAGAGAGAAAAAGAGCTAATGGCCACAAAAAAAAAATCATGGTAAGAAGGTGGTCAGCACTGTGCCTCTCCTGAATTGTGGTCCCCAGTTTACTGAACTCCTCGGAAAATGAGAACATCACGTACTTTTACTGTGCAAAGGCATTGATTAACACCTCCCCTTATCATGTCTATAAATCTGTAGCTTCTTATATCTGATTTTTTTTAAAAAGTAGCATCTATAAAAAGTATCACGAAAGGTAGAGGACAAAATAAATTTAAAGACAGGTCATCAACCCTCAAACACATAAAATGAAACAGTAGCATAACAAGAACTCATATAATAATACGATTCCAAAACTTTAAACCTCTCATAATATCTGTGGTTGTACTAACACATTGCCTTCCATGGGAATAGTCGCAAAGCACTTCCCCGGGATGAGAGAAGCCTGGGGTTGAATCCAAGAGAATGAGGGAGCTAAAACCAGATTATACCTTCAGTTTTACCACTAATGTTCTCTAGGACTTGGGGTCAGTGGCTTAACCTCAGAGCTTCTTCCCTCACCCATCAGCAAAAGGACCTCAGTGGCTTTCCTGCCAACCTCTAAAAGAAAATGAAAAAATAAACTAGAAACTGCAAGTCGCTCTAAATCCCTTGGATAAAATTTCTATAAATATTTATTACTGTTGTTATTATTACAGTAAAACATGCTTCAGCCCCAGATGCAACTATTTCAATGATACATGCAGTGCAACAGGGAGAGAAGACAAAGCTTGCTTTCTCTAAGTAGCAATATGAACTTGAATCTAGTCAGAACTCACCCATGTAATAGATTTAAATGACCACAGTACCGTATCTGAATATGTGTAATGTATAAAAGACACAGCCTGTACTTTAAGAGGTATGTAAGATAAAAGGAAGATAGAATGCAAATATATATAACAAGATATAAAAACATGCTAATGCCCTGGCTAGATAGCTCGGTTGGTTAGAGCATCAGCCCAAAGCACAGAGGTTGTCGGTTTGATGCCCGGACAGGGCACATAAAGGAACAGATGACCCTGTCTCTCTTCTGTTCTCTCCCTTCCTCTCTCTAAAATCAATAAAATAATTTTTTAAAAAAATAGAAGTGCTATCAATAAAAGAACAAACAATGGGGATGAGCTCACTGATGTAACAATGAGTGAAGGTGGCCAGATACAAAGAAATACATACTGTATGCTTGATTCTATTTATATAACACTCAAGAATGGATGTGACTGTTCTGTTATTAAAAATCAGAATAGCGCTTGCCCCTTACTGGTGGGAGGATGATAATGAACTGAGAAAGACCATGGGGAACTGGAATGCTCTAGAACCATGTGTCACGTTCCAGGGAAGGTATATACGTAAAAACTGTCAAACTGCATGCTTAAGATGTATGCCCTTTATGTATGTCACACCACATACATAGGTTGATTAAGCATAGCTCTGTGAAATTAGAATGAGTGGATGTCAGAGAAATGCAGGATGACTCAAGTAGCTGGAGGTGGGACAGGGTCCCTGTTCTAGGAGTGTGGTTTCTGTGTGATGACAGACTTGATGTGGCAAAGAGAAAGGGAGAGGACATTTCTCACAAAGGAGTAGCAAGAGGTTCCCAGATAGTCCAAGACCATGTTCCCAAGTCATCAAAAATACCACAGACCTACAACTACAACAGAACGCTCAAGGATGAAATTTCTGACAAAACACTCTCAGCAGAACAAATAGCAAATTGTATCTATGGCTTGAGAATTTTTGTGACATAAGCTATGCCGAGGTGGTTTAGGGTCAGAACATTTAAAGCCTTCTCACAACTGGTGAAAATAAGAACTTCAACAACTATTTATGTCCACAGATGTCTCAGACGCCGTCATCAAAATGGCATCTATTTATTCTGAGAGTATTCTGAGAAGCAGCCACTGCCAAATCAACTGCACATACGTAAGAGGAAGAGAACCTGTCTCTCCCCATCTCTCCCATTAAACATTTCTTCAACAAGATCAGGAGAAGGGCCAAGACTTCCCTAAGCAGAGCCTGAGACAGGAATCCAAGCGGACGTAATTTACTAAGGATGTGCCGGAAAGAAAAAGCCATCAGGAGTCGAGGGAAGCAGGCTGGGAAAGAGGAGGGGATTTTGAGTGCAGGAAGGGAGGCCCTGCAGATGTGTACCTCTTTAGGCAAGAAGTTTTGGCTTTTGTACCCATCATTTCAATCACTCACTTCAGGCTGAGGAGAAAGGACAGGAACTTCTGACAAAAAGGTTCCTATTGGTCCAGCGCAATTTGAAGAAAGGGATACTGTGTGTTATTAAAGCCAACCCTCCCAGAGACTGGGGAAGGTACCAGCCCAATAGAAGGATGTAGGCTGGGCAGTGTCCCCTACAGTAGCTACCTAAGCATCACAACCATCTTTAAATTAGCAGTTCATGTTGGCAATCAGACCAGCCCATTACTTTCACACCATCCTCATGATTTTAATAGCCAATATCTTAAAAAACCATTTGGTTTTCCTACAAAAGAAATCTCATCTCACTATGTATGGCATCAGGTACATACTAGACTTATCAGGGTGGTCACTTTGTAAGTTATGTAAATGTCTACGCTAATGTTGTACACCTGAAATTTATATATTGCATGTCAACTGTAATTGAAAATTTTTTTTTGCCATTCATGGCAACAAGGACACGCTATTCTCTTATTAAAGTTCAATCTGGCATGAAAGAAAGAAAGAAAGAAAGAAAGAAAGAAAGAAAGAAAGAAAGAAAGAAAGAAAGAAAGAAAGAAGAGAAAGAAAGAAAGAAAAAGAAAAGAGGGAGGGAGGAAGGGAGGGAGGAAAGGAAGGAGAGAGGGAAAGAGGGAGGGAGGGAGGGAAGGAAGGAGAGAGGGAGGAAGGGAGGGAGGGAGGGAAGGAAGGAAGGAAGGAAGGGAGGGAGGAAGGAAGGAAGGGAAGGAGGAAGAGAGGGAGGGGAGGAGGGAGGGAGGGAGGGGAGGAGGGAGGGAGGGAGGGAGGGGGAGAGGGAGGAAGAAAAGGAGGGAGGGAGGAAGGGAGGGGGGAGGGAAGAAGGGAGGGGGGAGGGAGGGATTGAGGAAGGGAGGGAGGAAGGGAGGGAGGGAGGGAGGAAGAGAAAGAGGGAGGGAGGGAGGGAGGGAGGGAGGGAGGGAGGGAGGGATCTCATCTTAATACTGAAGGTGCGATTGGTTTGGGTGATACTTCATATCCCCTGTTGTTAGCAGCAATAGTAAAACAAAGTGATTGTAATTAGTGTTAGGCCAAGGTAATAGGTTCAAGTTTGTCTCCAGAAATGAATTTTCTTCAGATCCCAGGAAATTTGGGAGTAGGAGAGAAACAGAATGAGAGGGAGACATAAAGTGTCTTCTCTCAAGCCATAAATCATAGAAATTGAATTAGATCATCTCAAATTGAGGGACAAAAAGCCAGTTATAGATCCATTTTACGACACTGGCTGACATGGATTCCATTTGTGACTCACTGAGCAGCATTACTTATTCTGAGGGCTCCTGTGACTGCAAGCACTTAACATGAAGACATGCAACAAACATTACAGGAGGAGGAAGGAAAGAGTGAGATCCGACGGTTTGCCTAGAAAGCAATCTAGGCATCAAGCATGTGCATTTCTGGAGCCTGCTTTCAGTGTCTCTGTTAAATTCTGCTTTTTGCATAACTCAAAATGTATAAGACCCTATTCTCTTTTCGGATGCAATCAACACAATCAAATCATTTTTATCTCAATCTTAGGGCAATAGATCAACACTAAAAGACTAAGTCTATGATAACTGGATCAGTAAGGGATCCAGCTAGGGTAATAGAGGAGGCTTTAATGAAGAGTTTATTTGCGGGTGTGGGTAGGGTTCAGAGAAACCAAGGATAGTGAAGCACCCTGCGGCTAGCAATAGGAAACCAGTCACCAGCCCTAGGTGAGGGGGGACAGCAGGGGAGCGGAAGCTGCCAGAGAAGAGCTGGCCCGGAGCCCTGTGGCCTCCAGGAGAAGGCTTCGTCCTCTAGAAGAGCAAGCTGGGAGAACAGATATGCCAACCTCAGGCTTCTCCACACTTCTGACCACCTGTCAAAGCCACTCTTGTCCGAATCCAGCCAGAAGCCAGGAGATCAGGGTCTACCCATTGCAGCCCACCCAGGACACAGAGCAGGCTGCAAGAGCATGGAGAGTGGGTCTGGGGACCCAGCCAGCACGGGACCCAGCATCCTTAGCTGAAGTTGATATCTTTAATCAACAGGTGGAAAGTTATACTTTTTAAGAGGAAAAAATGAGCTCCCTTCAATTTATTCCTTGTGGGAAGTGCTTCATGTATTATTGATAATAACTGCCATATGTCAGGCACTGGACCAGATGTCTTATTTACTGTTAGTTATTTTATGTTATTTAATCATCATAAGTCTGTGTGGTAGATAAAATCAAACTTCGTTTTGTAAATGATCAACTTGAAGCTCAGAGGGGACTGAGGACTTGGCCTCCCATTATATAAGGAGGAAGTACAAGAATGCAGGTGAGACCAAGAACTCTCTGACGTCAGAGCCCACGTGCTCTCCTCTGTCCTGCTTCCCTAGAACAAAGCAACCACCACTGTTCAAAGCTCTTTAGAAGCCTTCCTCGGCATTGTTTTCAGAGCGCTTTCAGGAGCCTCATCCCCTCCCCAAAGTTACTTTATAGTCACACATTTTTAACAACAACAAAAGACGGGAATGATTCATCCTCGCCATGTTCACCAGATGTAAGGCCAGATGATGCCTGACTCTTTCTAAAAGTCAAATGAGATTCATCCTCAGAGGGCTGAGGGTATTAAAAATAAGCTTGGAACAATAACTCCAAGAGAGAAGTCTCCAAAATAACGTCTGTAATGCTGGTCATCCCGATTCAGAAAGTGGTGCCTTTAAAAGTAACAGTGGTTTTCCCACAAAGTAAACTCGGGCCTCCAAACAAGGGCCGCTGCTTGTTTATAGGAGCAGGGAAATGGGAAACCACCAAAATTTCCAAAGATACGGCAACTAGTAAATAAACGTGTTTGCCCACTACCTGCCTCCACCCCACCTTGTCCTTCATCCGATGGAAGCCAACGTGGGGGCAGGAACTGACCGCCTTGCCCAACTGCCCTATCCAGCTCTGCGCACCCAACCTGGCACATGACAGACTCAGTAGACAGCTGGCGAATGAACAAATGAATGGATGGAATTCCTCTTCCTTCTTAGAGAATGACCTTTGTGTAAATATCCCATACCTTTTGGTGTTATTCTGCATGAAGAGGAACTAATAACGATGCACACAAAGTGTTCTGTCCCCTCACATATGAGGCCCGTAAATCAACTACAGAATCACCAATGGGTAAGTGGGAAAATAAATAAGCCCCTACTCTTCTCATCCGCCACACCACACACCCACGCTAGCTTCCCTCTATCCCTCACATGGTGAAGTGTCAAAACAATCACCAGCCCTGTTTGGCAGACATCAAGCCTTCTTTTCTTGTAAGGCCATCCAAAAAATAATGAGTATTATTATCACATCCCCTCCACAGCCACGTAATTGGCTAATACTGAAAGTGCTAAGAGAAATGGCGCTTTGCGTGTTCACATCTAAAATTTAGACAATCAACCATGAATGCCTCGGGCTGATCACATGCTGGGAGAAGCAATAATAATACGTCTGGCCAGATTTCCCTGCCAACTGGAAGGCCCAGGTTGGGGAGCAGATGTGCCATGGAGGTGATACATTTGGTTTTCAGTGGGGAGGGTCTGTGGGTCTCATCTGTCTTCCGCACCCCTACTGGTCAGCTCCGAGCTCAGCACCAATGCCAGCTGCTTACGGACCTGCTCTGATGTGTCTCTTCCAGTCATGGGGAAAGAAGCATGCCCTGAGGAGGAGACAGCCTCGTGCGGAGTTCTGTGACCTCCTGACTCTGCCACGCTTTGCTCACAGCCTCCTCTTTTCAGTGCAGAACCAACCTCTCCTTTGCCCACAGCCAGAGTTTGGTGACTTTTTCTAGGTGATTGCGGCATTCCTCTGTCATGCAAGGGAAGTCCAGATTCTGCGTGTGACATCAGTTTGCAGATTGCAGGTCGCCTGGAAGCCACAGATGACCAACTGCAGAATCAATAGGCCTCTGTCACTGCCACGTGAGGGAGACCCCAAGCTTATCAGCAGCATCATGATAAGTACCTATTTGCCTGACATCTCCTCAATCAATAACTTTGTTATTGTTTGCATTATCTGACTATAAGTTTGGTCAATATATCCAGCTAATGGGTAACATGAGGCAGGATTGCATTTCAATTTCTCTTAAGGTTAACTCCCTCAGCGCTGGGTGGAAGCAGTCACTAAGTGAACCTCCCAGCTTGACTTCTAACTTTGCTGAGTGGGTGGTCTTATAGAACCCCTCCAAGATATGGGCTGTCTTGAGACAGGGAAATTAATGTTGCTGCAGTAAGGAAACACACACACACACACACACACACACACACCCATCTGCCTAGTCTTGTGAAAACTTAATAAAAATAATAGCAAAGAGAGGCAGGGTTTATTTAATTTGGTTTAGACCTGGGCAACATAAACTTGCTGATGGATAGCTCTAGATAGGCAATGCAAATGGTATTTGCTGAATAGAAATGTGGATGGGTCTAAAGAGGTTTTGAACCCTTCTAGATTGTAGCCTAAGATTTATATGGCAACACCGCGATAAAGACACATATTCTTGAATCGTGTCACAAATCATGCACCATATCAGAAGGGCCCTGACCGCTGTTGTGAGACTTACTAGCAGCTGGCCAGGCACGTGGCAATGGCTTCAGAGGGGGGCCTCTCGCCCTTCTGGGGACTGCACAAGGCTCTTATATGAGATAGGACCCAAAAGGTTATGGCTAATAATAAAAAAGAAATAAAACTGGTAGTAACGACAGCGTGCAATGCACAGAATGCTTTGATTTTTCTTGTCACATTAAAAATATTTACTGGTTTCTCCAGTCCACAGTTAGTGGCAACCCCAAGTACGGTGAGAATAAACAAATTATCCACCAGAATAAGCCCGGTATCATCGCCTACTTCATCATTCTGCCTTTTGGTGCTTTTTTTCTTTATTGGTTTTAATAAGTTATTCAAATGTAACTGCATTGGTCAGGGGGTATAAGTGTACAAATAACAGGAAGTTTTCCTTTTTAATAAATTGACTTTGAAAGTGTGCTGCAGGGTTTTCACATTGCACACTCTTTGCTTCATAGTTTATGAACTTGTGGGACCCCAAAGCCAGCCTTGGAGCACGTCGAGTCCGGCACCTTGGTTTCTAAGCTGAAGCCCAGAGAGGTGAGTGACAGCTCCAATCACATTGTCATCCCACCCCCGGATCTTAACTCCTGGCCTCAGCCCCTCTGCTCTGCGGGCCTTCCCCCTACCTTTTGACTTTGCTGTCCTTATTTCTCCACTTCTACTCATTCGTCTGTTCATTTCTTTGCTGTTCATTAGAGAGGGCATGGGGACAAGGCACAGCTGCTTAGAGGGAGGCAAACAAGACCTCTATCCTAAACACTGACCTGGTGTTCAGAAACTCTCTGTAATTTGTGAGCTAGAGCAAAACTGAAGAGGGCTGAAGGTGAGAAAGCTCGAGAAAGGAAGCGGTCGCATAAAAAACGGGGGAGGGGGAGAGATGCTATGTGTCTCTCTCTACTCAGACACGGGAGAGAACGCTCTGTGTGTCTCTCTACTCAGACACGGGAGAGAACGCTCCGTGTGTCTCTCTACTCAGACACGGGAGAGAACGCTCCGTGTGTCTCTCTACTCAGACACGGGAGAGAACGCTCCGTGTGTCTCTCTACTCAGACACGGGAGAGAACGCTCTGTGTGTCTCTCTACTCAGACACGGGAGATGTGAACAAATGCCCTCCCCAAAGCCCTCCTCCCCTCCTCCTCTGATTATTAACTTAACCTACAGTCCTAACAGGAATTGATCCAGCTAACAAGGAGATCCAAAGGGGCTAACAGGGTGATACAGATGTACCATGGGAAATGAGTCATGAAAAATTATGAATGAAAACCAAGTATAATCGATACATGACTACAGATGTGAGGGTGTCAGTAACAATTCCAAGGCATCGAATCCTTTGTTCCACATCATGACTAATGGGGCTGGAGACATACTAACCCCAGATATGGCACCTTGGTATACTGACGATTCTAAGCTGAAGGAGTTTGAGAGATAGCAGGTGCGGGAAGGTCTCACTGACTCATACCCAGAGGAAAGGAGCGTGATTATCTCCCAAACTGGAGGGACACCGAGAAGAATCAGAACCAACAGAACCATTTTACTTCCCTTAGCTCATATCCCTTTGTTCTATCACTTTCCAATGACTCCAGTCTTCCTCAATTCTCACAGAAAATCACTCAGGTTTAACCATTTCATCGGATCTTCATTTCCTTATGAAGGCTCCCACATCACCTAAAATTCACATTAAATAAATGTGTGTGCTTTTCTCCTACTAATCTGTCCTTGTCAGTTTAATTTTCAGACCCGGCCAGGGACCCTACAGGGGTCTAGGAAGACGTTCTCCTCCCCTGCATTCTCTTCACCACCAGAACCCTCGTGCGCTAGACTGGGCCATACCATTCTGACCAGGCTCCCAGCTCCCTCCACTGACTGGCTTGACTGAATTGAAGTGACTTCTTCAGACTTCTTGTCCTCTGGCTAAAACCAAATGCTGTGATTTCACATTTATGTCCTGCTCTCTTTCTTTCAGTTATGTGATCCAATGTTTAAATTTGGGGAGGTGTGGAGAGAGAAGCTATTGAGAGATGTGGCGTGAGCAGTGATCACAGAAGCCCAGGCACCTTGCTGGGTTCAGTGAAAAAGTAGGTGACGTCCTGCGTGTGGCGTGCCGGGTCGGTACTATACTTGGTAACCCAACCATACTAATGCCTGCTCACCTTCCTTGCTGATGCGCTTTCTTTGTTGCTTACTCCGTGGTCTAGGATCCCACTTTCTAACCATGTTTCCCTATTCATGAACTGGTGGGTTTTAGTTAATAATTTATCCTTTCAAACAGGGAGTCCCAATATAGAATTGACTTCAGGCTTCCCAAGTCCCTGCTGGCAAACAACGGCATTTTTTTAAATTAATTTATTTATTTACTTTAAGAGAGAGAGGAAGGGGAGAGAGACAGGAACATCAATGTGTTCCTGTATGTGCCCTGACCGGGGATCGAACCAGCAACCTCTGCACTTCAGGAGATGCTCTAACCAACCCAGCTATCCGGCCAGGGCAACAGCATTTTTTTTTTTCAAGAAAGTCTGTTCTTTGCTCTATAATCTGAAACACAGCAGTGCAGCCTCTCGGGCCATCTTCACATGTGTGTTGCTGGCACAGAGCGAAGCTGGAAGGTCGGAGCCCTTGTCTATCTGAACCTCTGATCTCTCGCCTGCGCGGCTGGCAGAGAAGCGCCTGATTCTGGCTGATTTGCATTCGCCCTACTAACGCGGTTCCACATCTCTAGCTGCCACATGACTCGAACCGGGTCAAGTCTGGGAGGGAGAGGCTTGCTCTTCCTTCCTGTAACTCAGGCTGATTTAATTAAGCATCTCCTCCAGCCCCGATTTACAGTCTGAAAAGTGTTCTCGCAGCAGCCCTTCAATGTGCTATGTTTTTCAATGAGCTGAAAGGCAATCAGTTAAATGGAAACACCATTCTGAGTGTCTGCTGCCACCCCGAGAGCAGTTCCAACAAGCACATTCGTGTCTGAATAGTTAACTGCAAAGGGTCAGATGAGTGAGTGGCGGTTTCCTTCGGTAACTTAGCCCACTTCCTCCAAATCCGATGAGACGCCCTGGGCTCCCGAAGAAGCTTTCTCCCTACCCTCCTGCTCTGAGGAAATAACTAACCTTTTAAATCAGACTTTATAAGTCACAGTTTCTTTTTTTTCTCCAAGACTAACACTAAACATAAGAAAAGGAAGGTAAAGGGGGAAAACGGAGACAGGATATCACAGCACAACTGCCCTGAGTCTGTCCCTCGAGTCTACCATCCCGCTCCAGATGTCCTTCCCAGTGTGACAGTCCTGACCCCCGAACCTGTGACCGAGGAGTGAATGAAACCAAATTTCCCATAGGAAATGCCCTTTCCTAGTCTCTCAAAGACTTCCACCTCAAAATGAAAACTGACAAAAGGAACAAATTAGATTGAATTGCAGCGCTAAGGACTTTGGGTTGCTCAGATAAAAGAATCCGCAGAGTTGTTAGGACTGAGCAACCTGGGCGGAGAATACAAAGTTGTCCTTCCTTCAACATTCTTGCCGGTCGCGGCGCAGTTTCATCGTCATCTGAGGATAGTGACGAGACAGGGGGAGACGCAAGGACTCGGGGAGGGCCATCGACCCCAGTGTGCACAGAAGCCAGGCGACTCACGTGTGCGAATGAAACTGGAGCAGGGAGAGATATGATGGGATGTCTCCAGATTTTTAAATGTAAGCCACTCGTTAGATTGAAACACACACAGGCCCATCTGCACTCGTATACACACACACACACACACACACACACACACACACAGTTCCTTCGATGTTTATTGGGCACTTTCTATTTTTGTATTTTATAAATCCACACTGTTATTACTTTAAGTTCACCAACGGGGGAAAGCGAGTCTCTTAAGTGGCAGAAGCAACACCTGGCCACAGCTGTGCCCACGTCTCATCCGCTACACTAAACTGCCTAGGAGTTTTGTAGCTAAAGTAACCTCTTTTTAGCTCTCTGGCGTTAGCTAATATGACCAGGAAAAAAAGCAGGGTTATTTTAAAAAATAATGATAATAATAAATCATCAAACTAAAGAAACCAACAGTAGAATGTGAAGGAGACACACTGGAAAAAAGAAAGAAATATATTGAAAAAAAAAAGATATGTGACATTGTTAGATGGTAACAGGCTCATCCTAATGGCTGCCTAAACCAAGAGGAAAGATGTTTCCCTGAAGAAAATTGTGGATTTTCAAGCATAAATAGTGCTGCTTCTATTATTATTCCTTGTGTTTGAATCCAGATGGTGGAAGGACCTTACAATAATATATATGTGAGGTTCAAATTTAGTCACCATTCTGTGATTTATGTAGGCAATGCTGCCCTCCTATGGCCAACTTCTTAATAACATAATTCTGTGTATAAAATCAGAACATTTTTATGGGGGGGTTTTTTCCCAAAAGTACTTTGAAAATTTTTGCATCAATTTAACATTACATATGTGCATGTAATATATTATGTGCATAGCACAATACCCTCTCAAATTTTTATACCTAACCTGGGATTGGGTTAGTACAATTTTTACATGTGTTTTTTATAGGGCATTGGTGGAAATAAATGGAAAATAAATCATGGTACTCCTGGGCTCCTGAACTTTCAGAATTCATTTCCTCAGGGGAGAAACATTTTTCTCATGACACAAAACTCAGAAGACCTCTGGAACAGAAAATGTTTTAGTGTGTCTAATCTGAACACGGTCAGACAGAAATGACTCTCCCCTTCCATTCTAAAGAAAAGGGTTTATTATATTTGAAGGAAGTAATAGATCAGTTCATAAATATATTTTTAGGCGAAAACAACTGTTCATGGTTGTGAATAGAAAATCACCTTCTGGTTCCTGCAAGGACACATCACCTATAATTAGAGAAACTGCAGACCAGGAGGACGCTCGGATAAGAGTCACCATACCAAGGTCAGACACTGAGGAGATTTTTTTAACCTGAGTGACAGCTCTCAGAACCACGAACCGATGCCTGCAGCCACACAGCCTATACCATGAGTCCTAGTCTTATGAGAGGAAACATCTACCTATCTGGGAGCTATGATGTGGACAACGGGTAGAGAGCCACCCTAAGGAGAGATGGTATGCCTTTTATGGAAACAAAATTGGAGAGCAGTTTGTAGAGAGAAAAGAATAAACCGTCATCAAGGTTCCTGTAGAATACTTGCAAGTGAAAGAAAAAATTTTACCCACCAGATCAATTATTATTCTGGGTGGAACTTTAAATCTGAAACTATTTGAAAACCAAAAATTAAATATGCCGAGAGAAGACTGAGCCCTGCAAGGCATACTTTGCTCGCTAATAAATGAGTGTGGCCTTGACTGTTTTGTTATTTTTTTTAATCAAAATGTTTTACATAAAAATTTAGTTTTTTTTAGTAAAATCAGAAGACCTGACATCACTGGGCCCATTTTTTTCACAAGAGCTGAAGAGTGGTTGCCCCTTTAAATGGAGCGTGCTCACTGTGGTTTACCACAGTCCCCACCATTCCCTAACACACACCCAGTGCCTTTCATTGATTTATAATACTTGTTTGAGTTTTGTGGGCCTTTTAAACTACATACCTTTTTGCTCTAGCTCAGAGAATTGTGATGCACACATTAATTCTTTAGCAGCCACAGAGCTCAGCAGGTTTAAATAGCACTTCAGCTTAAATATGGGGAGTGGGAAGGGCAAAGTTTACAGGCACTAATTCTGATTTATCTCTTTTCACTTTGCTTCCACTTTCCCCCCCCCCATTGTTTCCCTTAATCATCAACAGCTTTCCATAAGGGTTTTAGGAAATTATTTGAGTTAAAGCATCTAAAGTTTTTTTGTTTTTTTTTTTAAATAATTTTATTTTTTTAATGGGGTGACATCAATAAATCAGGATACATATATTCAAAGATAACAAGACCAGGGTATCTTGTCGTTCAATTATGATGCATACCCGTCACCCAAAGTCAGATTGTCCTCTGTCACCTTCTATCTTGTTTTCTTTGTGCCCCTCCCCCTCCCCCTTTCCCTCTCCCATTCCCCCCTCCCCCCCGTAACCACCACACTCTTATCAATGTCTCTTAGTTTCACTTTTATGTCCCACCTACGTATGGAATAATGAAGTTCCTGGTTTTTTCTGATTTACTTATTTCGCTTCGTATCATGTTATCTAGATCCCACCATTTTGCTGTAAATGTTCCGATGTCATCATTTCTTATGGCTGAGTAGTATTCCATAGTGTATATGTGCCACATCTTCTTTATCCAGTCATCTATTGACGGGCTTTTGGGTTGTTTCCATGTCCTGGCCACTGTGAACAAAAAGCATCTAAAGTTTTGATAAAGAAAGTTTATATATAATTAAAACAAACTAATGGAAAGCACATTAGATTAGGAAGCAGAAAACCTGGAATCTTATTCAAACCTTTTCCCCTGATAAACTCTATGGCATTAAATAATCCCCTTAAACCATTTTTAAGTTTAAAGACTCCATAAATAAGAGGTAATAATAATAATTGTTCCTTCTACCTCACTGGGATATTGTAACAATAACCATAAATCAGAAGACATCTGAATCTACAGAAGAAATGTATCCTATAAAGACTAAGATAGCATTACCATGATGTAGCATTAGATTTAAAGTAAATATTAAAGTGTTATTCAAAGTGGAATTTACGAAAAAGGAAGCTGTTGCTATATAATCATATCTTTAGAAAATAGACATCAAAATGTTAATAGTTATATCTAGGTAATGGGGTGTGAGATGATTTTGCCCCTTTGGTTTATACCTTTTTTTTTTTCTTTCCCTATAATGAACAGGTGTTAGCTGTGTAATAAAAAATACAACAAATAATAATTTAAAAGGCAGAGATTGGAAGAAAGAATATAAAATTCCTACATTTTCAATGTGAATAGACTTGAATAATCACTGATTTTTACTGCAACCATCTCTAAAATTCCTTTCTATAGTTAGAAACCTGAAGATTAGAAAACTCCTGGGAAATATCCTCTAATATATTGCTAGCTAGCAAACAAACTGGACAAGTCAAAGTGAAGTTTAATCAGCTGCTTCGTGCCTACCCCTTCCAGGTATTTATCTGATCAAAATCAATTAGGCGGACTGATCCCAGCACCGCAGGAAGTTTAACTCTCTGATTCCCCTTTTATTACAGATGAGGCGTGTGTACACTTCTGTGCCTGCGTTTCCACATCAGCAATGTGAGGGTTCTCATTCTTCACATCCTCTAGTAATACTTGGCCCCTTGTAGTTGTTACTCTACCCCCAGATTGAAGATCACTGAGATTCTTAACTGAGGGTGCTATTGCTCCCCAGGGGACATCTGGCCATGTCTAGACACATTTTGAGTTGTCACACTGGAGGAGAATGTTACTGGCATCTAGTGGGTTGAGACCAGGGATGCTACTAATTTTCCAGTTATACCTAAGGCAGCCCCTGCAACAAAGAATTAGTAGCGTATCTTGCTTAAATGAAAACTGCTCTATGTTCATATATATTAAGTACCATAAGGGTCTTTCTGGAATCACAGGGATGAAAGTTATCAACGTTGTAGCTAATAATCAAAATTGTAAGGGAGGGGACTCCATCTAGCAGTTTTAAATTATCTGACACTTTGGAAAAATACTTATTAGTTCCCTTTTTTTTATAACCATTGCTTACTATCAAATGAGATTATTTCTTCTTAAAATCGCATGTATTTGAACTCCATGGAAGGTGACACCACAAAGAAAACTCAGGGGAAGAGTTGTGAAGAGCTGGGTTTGTCACTGTTGACATTTCTCTTTAGCCAGGAAGATGAGAGAAAGAACAAGCTAAATACTTTGCTGGTTCAAAACAAAACCCGCACCCACAGCTTCAGCTGTGCTGACAGAGAGACAGCACTCCCTTCAAATTCAGAATGAAGCATACTCTCAGCAAGAAATGTGGAAGCTGGAGGTTGTAGAAATAAAAAAGGAATTCAAAACAACATTCTGGAAAACAGTATTCTCAACAAAGGAAGATCAACTAACTGCACACAAGAATTTTAAAAACATTCAGGTTGAAGCAGAACAAAAGCAAGAAGGTATATTTAGATACAAATGCTGTCATTGTTTTCCTTTGAAAATCACTCTCCAGAAATTTTTTTAATTAGAAAAATAAATGGATTGTAAGTGCACTCTCAGATTTGTTTATAAGTGTGGATTATTGTTCTTTTTTGTTTGCAAACAGTATAAAACAAAATGGGGCTTTATTAGTCAAGGGATTATGCAGGATACAAATTAGCAGGTTATTTTGGGGGTGAAAATTTTTACTCATTTTTAAAAAATCCTATCATTATTCTATCTGGAGATAAGTTATGAAATATGAACAGGAAAAGTAGAAAGACTCACGAAGCCATTTCCTTTATTGTCTGAGCTGAATCTTTGGTATTCGTTATTAATATCCTATGTTAATAATAGTCATTATAATCCAAATTCATTTGCTTGATTATTCCCTTTTTGACCCATAGGTCACAGAGCCTTCTGTTTATAATTCTGATGCAGGAGAAAATTGAAGAAGGGAAGAACACAAAATAGCCTCATTGCTTTGTTGATTAACAAGCTGAGTCGGGCTTTAAAACCCTGACTTTGCTCTTTAGATTTGATGCAACAGACAAAGGGAGCTGGAAATTCAGAAGCGATCTGGGCAGAATATTGTCCAAGTATGTGGTACTGGCTTTCAAGTAGCTTTGATACCAGATACCGAGAGAGAAAAGTATATAGATGTGAGGGTTAATGAAAGCCTAATGAAATTCATTTCAAACCACTGCAGGGTAGGGTCAGGAGACCTGAGGAGAGTCCAGAACGGAACATGTGTGACAGCTGAAATCAACATCTCTGCTGGCAGGTCCCACTGCTTTACTTTGATTGGCACTCAGCTCAAGAGTGGATCACAACGGTTCACGGCATTCAGCCTTCACGGCTGTTTCTCCCAGTCTCAGAAGCCACCGTAGAAGCTCCTCTTGTCCCCTCTGGCCCAGTCAAAATGGAAAAGCCAACACAGGCAAAATATGTGAGGAGGAGGGGGAGGGAGAGGGAGGAAGGAAAGGGAAAGGGAAGGGCTAACCATGGAAGCGCTTGTGAAAACACACATGGGAGAAAAACAAGCCTGTACTTCTAGGCTGATTCTGTTTTACCTCTAAGCAAACAACTGGAAACACTATATATATAATACTGTATAGCTAACTTTTACTGAGTATTCACTATGTGCCAAGTTCTTTCTAAACACTGCATATGTAACTCAATCTTCTCATCAGCCCTCTGTACTTTGTACCTCCATCACCCCATGTTGGGCAGATAAAATATATTATGCTCACTTTGTTAAAGATGGTGCTGCCCACATGGAAGCCCATCGCCCAGGTGATGATATTAGTTGCCCTTCTTGCTTGGGATGGGTGTGATTATGTTAATATGTGTTGGGGGAGGGCTTCCGCGCCAAAAGGTTTTAAAAGGAGAGATCACGTTGATCTAGAGAAGAGTGATTACATTCTAGGAGACGCCTATGCTGTAGGAGAGCAGAGTAAGGCCACGTGGAGGAGAGGAGAGGCAGCCAAGATGGTGGAGTGCTGAAGGAGAAGCCAGTTTGTGCAGAGTTTGTGCAGAGAGAAGGAGATGGGGAACAGAGGTGAATAAATCTGGTGAGCTAGAAAACTTTGATCCTAGGAAACTCAAATAAGTCAGTAGCTTTGTGAGCACTGAATGAGAGGGTGAATGAGTGGGTTTTGGAGCCCAGTGTGTGTTTTTACTTGCCCACCAGGTGCAAGCTAGAATTAAAGGTAAGGCCCACCAGTTCCTGGCTCCGTTGTTTCATTACCATCTGTCTGAATCTAATGTGAATCTTCATGAGCCAGGCGACTGTGATGGTGGCTGTGGCTACTGGCTCTACACCCCACTTTACAGATAAGAAAACTGAGGCACATACTTCTAGTTAAACAGCTAGTAAATGACAGACCTGGAAGAGAAATCCATGGAGTCTGATTTCCAAGCCCATGAATGCTCCTTACTTTCTTATGTTGCCTCTCACCTACCCAACATCTACGCTGCATGGCTATGCTACCTCCTGTATTTCCTAGAAAAATTGAGAAGCAAACAGAATATGTGACCATCTAACAAACCATGATGCAATGAGAATCCAAGTGTCTAACACTCCATTATGTTTTATGCACCACTGGTCACATTTAATTTGATGAAATTAAAAATTCACAAATAATTAAATGGTAACACCCTGAAACCAAGTCCAGTTCAATAGGTACATTAACTTCATGAATCAATAGAAAATAAAACATAAATTAAGGTGATATTCTTTTTATATCAGTCAGATTACTGTCTAATTCTTTTATAGATATGAAAGCCTAAAATTGCAATGAAAGTCCCTCAAAGCAGGGACATATATTTCATTAGTAAATATACTAGTATATTGCCATGAAGTATGCTTTAAAATTTCTGGTAATATGACTCAGTCAATCTGTCAATCAATCCACTTTTCTGAATGTTTACTATTAGCAGGGGTAAAAAGTTCATAAGAATAAGAGATTAACCCTGATTTCCATATAATGCCAACAGAATAAATTTAATACTTTTAAAATCAAAACTAAAAGCATTTTTTCCCTGGCTGGATGCTCAGTTGGTTAGAGCATCCTCCCCATATGCCAAGGTTGAGGTGCTCTCTCCAGCCAGGGGACACACAAGAATCAACCAAAAAAATGCATAAATAAGTGGAACAACAAATTGATGTTTCTCTCTCTTTCTCTCCCCCCCCCCAATTTTAAAAATAAAAGCATTCTCCCCTTCTTCCTTATCAAGAGAACTTGATTTTATTTGGAGTGACAGTATCCAGTTAGAAACCCTCTCCCCTCAGAGATTTCCTTACGGTTAGAGGCGGCCATGGGAATCAGTGCTGGCTGATTACAAATGGAAACAAAAATCACAGGGTGGAGATTCCAGTAAACCAACTCCACAAGCTGCTGCCTTTCACCTGCACACCAATTCTAACCTCTTTTTCTTGCCTAGAGCATAAACACAATGCCTGGCGCTGGGCCAAGACGATGGGGAAGCCACAGGAAGGATCCCAGGTCCTGGCTGACCTCCTCAGGCACGGACACCTGGTCTGGACTGCCCTGCCCAGATTCCAGGACAAATGAGGAAAACATGGCCTTCCTTCTCTAAGCCAAAGAAGACAAGTCGCTCATCCATGCAGCTGAACTTGATGCTGACTGAGCGTCGCTGCTTGCTGGGTCTGTCCTCTCTCTCCTCCTTACTTGTTTTAAGAAGCGATTCTTTCTAATTCTGCCTCTATGGCCAGAGGCAGAGATATGAGAAAAAGGGAGGGGGACCTAAGAGATGCAATAAACATTACTAATTGCATATTATGTAACTTTTACAGGTTTATTATTTTTGGAAATTATTTAGAAGGAAACAGTTGATATGTCATAACATTTTCTTCCTGAACTATTCCCCCTGTTGTTTATTTTTATACCCCATTTCAGTGAAATCAATGTTTGTGTTACTTCCTCTCCCAGTTTTCTAATAATGAGGCTTTTGAATGCTCTCCCATAGACTTTTCCAGTTGATTTTAATTACTATTTCTTACACCAAAACTAAATTCTACCATGACATCTAGGATCTTCTAGACCATAATAAATATGAAATATTATACAGTTTATTCTTAGAGTTAAAAGCTTTATCACTCCTAAATCACAGCTTTTTCACTAAAAAGTTTTTGTAGAACTTCTAAGGAGTTTGTAGAAATGACTGCATAAAAAGTATTGCTAAAGGAATCAACTTGTCCAGACATTCATATCATATCTTAGGTGTTAGTCAAATAAGTTTGTAAATATGATATATATGTTTGCTTGCTTATAGTTTGCATGAGGTGTGGGAAACAAGCTGTAAACTGACAAAGTCATTATAGCCTAAGGTTTAGTTTTAAGACTAAGCCTTTCCCAACCTTTTAATACTAAGATCTTTTCAACATCCTTTTAATACTAAGATCTTCTTAAAACTAAGCTTTTCCTCACACCCTTGACTATTGCATGATGTGCGGTAGTGCACTCTTATGAGGAATCCCATTTATGCCTCAGGATAAGTGGCTTTGCATCAGAGACTTCCTTATGTGTGTATTGGCTTAAAGGTTTTAATTTCTACACTATAAAATGAGGCAGACTAGAGGCTCTCACTCTCTCAGATCCTGCCATCTGCATTGCACAGGAGAAGCAGCCAAGATGGCAGAGTGCTGAAGGAGAAGCCAGTTTGTGCAGAGTTTGTGCAGAGAGAAGGAGATGGGGAACAGAGGTGAATAAGGATGGTGGAGCCTTTGATTCTAGGAATACTCAAATGAGTCAGTGGCTTTGGGAGCCCTGAATGGAAAAGGAAGTGTTTTCCCACTGGGGTATTTCTCGCCCGCTGGGTGTGAGCTAGGATTAAAGGTAATGGCCCACCAGTTCTTGGCTCCATTGTTGCACTACCATCTGTCCGAATCAAATGCAAACCTGCATGGGCCAGGAGGCTGTGAGAGTAGCCATGGCTACTGGCCATACACTGGGCAGCACTTAGATAGGCTTAGATTCATATAGTAGAAGCAAAAATATTTAAATCAAGCTCTATTTTTTAAAAACTTTATATATTTTTAACTGAGAATATATAAAATTCTTTCCCATAAGTTAAAAAAAGTTAAAAGGTTAATGAGGTTTGTTTTTAAAAACCTTACAAAGTTGACATGTCAATATATTATCTGCTACATCTACATCATGGCTATTCATCTATCTCAAGTAAAAACACCAGCTCACTTTATTTAATTGCTTCATTATCGAGAAAAAAAGAGGTCTGATGGCCTTATTTGCCCCAAGCATCAGTCCTCTACACCTTTTAGTGCATGGCTGTAAGGCCAGTAGTTACAGCCACCATCACAGCCGCCTGGCCCATGCAGGTTCCCATTTGATTCAGACAGACGGTAATGAAACAACGGAACCAAGAGCTGGTGGGCCATCATCTTTATCCTAGCTCGCACCCGGTGGGCAAGAAATACCCCAGTGGGAAAACACTTCCCTTTCCATTCAGGGCTCCCAAAGCCACTGACTCATTTGAGTGTCCTAGAATCAAATGTTTCTACCTCACCAGCCTTATTCACCTATGTTTTCCATCTCCTTCTCTCTGCACAAACTCTGCACACACTGGCTTCTCCTTCAGTACTCTGCCATCTTGGCTGCCTCTCCTCTGCAATGCTAATTTCAGGAACCAAGAAAGAGAGTCCCTGGTCTCCCTTGTTTAATAGAGTAGAAATTAAAGCCTTTAAGCCAGTATACAAATAAGGAAGTCTCTGATATACAGCCACTTACCTGAGGCATAAATGGGATTCCTCATGAGAGTGCACCACTCCACATCATGCAACAGTCAAGGGTGTGGGGAAAAGCTTAGTGTTGAGAAGATATTAGTATTAAAAGGGTAGGAAAGGCTTAGTCTTAAAACTAAGCCTTAGGCTATATGGACCTTGCCTGCTTATAGCCTGTTCCCCACACCCTATGCAAACTATAAGCGTGCAAACATGTATATCATATTTACAAACTTATTTGACCTGCAATGGCCCTAACTTTTAACTTGGTCCTGGGGAGAAAAATGTTCCAAAATAAAGTTACTAAATGAAGAACCAAACTCAGAAAAAAGCTTGCCTGGTATTTATTCAAGTTATATAAATTCATAAATAACTAGGTGACGAGGCTTAGGGTTGAGGAATTGCTGGGTAGCATGGGAAATTTATTTTCTAAGACAGTCTCTGGCTTTCCGATGCCTAAATACAAATGACAGCACCAGGCCTGTGGCTCCAGAAACTTCTCTCCTCTCCACTGTCATTATTTGGTTTTGTTTTTTTCCCTGTCTCTCCTTTCCCCTCCTTGTAAGTTATTTTAGGATGTATCATTAGGGGCAGTAGAGGAGGAAACAAAAGAAAATGTGAGGGAGGAAACAGTCAACCTTTTCTTTTGTTCCTTATAATTTCTTACATTGCCTGCTGGGGGACGGGAGACCCTGCTGACACAGCACACAAGGTCCTTCAGGATCTGGCTCCTGGGTATCTTTCCCAATGTCATTGTTGACTGATAGCAGGAAGACCCTCCCCAGCTCACCTTGAGCATCAGCCCAGTGTGACTTAGGCTCCTCCCTGAGCTCCTGGGTGTGCAACCTTCCCCTGTACTATTTCTACACTTAACATCTTCTTCTCTACACAATGAACAACTCAAAATAAGAAAATGTCTTTCATCTATATTTTCAGGGCCTAGCAGCCTTGCTTAGTGAATGACTAAAAAAAAAAAAAAAATGTGGTGCTCAAAAAATATTTGCTATAGCATGAATGAATGGGATGGTCCCAGGACAATTGCAATTGCCCTAATAGAGCTGCTAAAATCCAGAGTTATCAACTGTGTTTACCTTTGTCTTTAAATGGATAAAAAGAAGTGGCAGGGTGTCACTAGAGAGGTCCAGACTTTCTTAAAGGGGTAGGGCTTCATAAAAGAACAAAGATGACCTGACCAGGCAGTGGCACAGTGGATAAAGCACAGGACTGGGATGCTGAGGAGCCAGGTTCAAAACCCTGAGGTTGCCAGCTTGAGCATGGGCCCATCTGGTTTGATCACAGCTCACCAGCTTGAGTGCGGGATTGCTGGCTTGAGCAAGAGGTCACTTGGTCTGCTGTAGCCCCCCCCTCCCCGGTCAAGGCACATATGAGAAAGTAATCAATGAACAATTAAGGTGCCACTGTGAAGAACTGATGCTTCTCATCTCACTCCCTTCCTGTCTGTCTGTCCCTATCTGTCCCTCTCTGTCTCTATCACACAAAAAAAGGCAAAGGTGAAGATATGGCTATAGATAATAACAGCCAACATTTAGTCAGCCTTTATTCTGTCTAGATACTATTGTAATACGATTGTAAATATGCTACAACTATTGTAACTTTTTTTAAAATTATTTATTTATTTATTTGAGAGAAGAGAAAGAGAGAGGGAGGGAGGGAGGGAGGGAGAGAGAAAGAGAGAGAAGGGAGACACAAGGGGGGAGGAGTAGGAAGCATCAACTCCCATATGTGCCTTGACTGGGTATATGGCCAGGGGCCACCATGGTAGCCATTCACATGCAGGTTTGCATTTGATTTGGACAGACAGTGTGGGTCAAATAAGTTTGCAAATATGATGTATATGTTTGCTCAATTATACTTTGCATTGGGTGTGGGGGACAGACTGTAAGCAGGCAGGATCCTTATAGCCTAAGGCTTAGTTTTAAGACTAAGCCTTTCCCACCCTTTTACTACTAAGATCTTCTCAACACTAAGCTTTACCCCACACCAGTGGTCAGCAATCTCATTAGTCAACAGAGCCAAATATCAATAGTACAACCATTGAAATTTCTTTTGAGAGCCAAATATTTTTAACTTAAACTGTATATAGGTAGGTACATTCCTTATCAAGGTAGCATCCACATGTGGTATTTTGTGGAAGAGCCGCATCCAAAGGGCCAAAGAGCCACATGTAGCTTGCGAGCCGCAGTTTGCCAACCAGGGCCCCACACCCTTGACTGTTGCATGATGTGGGGTGGTACGATCTTATGAGGAATCCCATTTATGCCTCAGATAAGTGGCTTTATATCAGAGACTTCCTTATTTGTATACTGGCTTAAAGGCTTTAATATTTACACTATAAAATAAGGGAGACCAGGGGCTCTCTCTCTTGGTTCCTGAAATTAGCATTGCAGAGGAGAGGCAGCCAAGATGGCAAAGTGCTAAAGGAGAAGCCAGTTTGTGCAGAGTAAAGGAGATGGGGAGCATAGGTGAATAAGGCTGGTGAGGTAGAAACCTTTGATTCTAGGAAAACTTAGATGAGTCAGTGGCTTTGGGAGCCCTAAATGGAAAGGGAAATGTTTTCCCACTGTGTGTATTTCTCGCCCACCAGGTGTGAGCTAGGATTAAATGTAAGTAATGGCCCACCAGTTCTTGGCTCCATTGTTTCATTACTGTCTGTCTGCCTTATTTTATAGGTTATAAATTAAAGCCTTTAAGCCAATATACACATAAGGAAGTCTCTGATACAAAGCCACTTATCTGAGGCATAAATGGGATTCCTCATAAGAGTGCACCACCCTACATCATGCAACAGTCAAGGGTGTGGGGAAAAGTTTAGTTTTGAGAAGATCTTAGTATTAGAAGGATGTAAGGCCAGGAGCCGCCATTTTGGCCATTCACATGCAGGTTCCCATTGGATTCGGACAGACGGTAATGAAACAATAGAGCCAAGAACTGGTGGACCATCATCTTTAATCCTAGCTTGCACCCAGCGGGCAAGTAAAAACACACACTGGGCTCCAAAACCCACTCATTCAGTGCTCACAAACCTACTGACTTATCTGAGTCTCCTAGAATCAAAGGTTTCTAGCTCACCAGACTTATTCACTTCTGTTCCCCATCTCCTTCTCTCTGCACAAACTCTGCACAAACTGACTTCTCCTTCAGCACGCCACCATCTTGGCTGCTTCTCCTGGCTTCCTCCACAGTGGCCTTTCTCTGCTCTCCTCTCTAATGTTAATCTTAGGAACCAAGAGAGAGCAAGCTCCTCGTCTGCCCCATTTTATAATGTAGATTCAAAACCTTTAATCCAATATACAAACAAGGAAGTCTCTGATACAAAGTCACTTATCTGAGGCATAATGGGGTTCCTCATGAGAGTGCACCATACTACATCAAAAAGGGTGGGAAAGGCTTAGTCTTAAAACTAAGCCATAAGCTATAAAGATCCTGCCTGCTTACAGCCTGTCCCCAACACACATTAATATAATCACACCCTCCCAAGCAAGAAGGGCAACCAATATCATCACCTGGGCAACGGGCCTCCACATGGGCAGCGCCATCTTTAACAAAGTGAGTATAATATACAGTGTGTCCATAAAGTCATGGTACACTTTTAACCAGTCACAGGAAAGCAACAAAAGAGGATAGAAATGTGAAATCTGCACCAAATAAAAGGAAAACTCTCCCAGTTTCATACCTATTCAGTGCAGTTCGATGTGGGCTCATGCACAGATTTTTTAGGGTTCCTTAGGTAGCTAGCCCGTATAGCCTCTACAGACTCGTCACTGACTGATGACCTACCAGAACGAGGTTTTTCCACCAAACTGCCGGTTTCCTTCAACTGCTTATCCCACCGAGTAATGTTATTCCTATGTGGTGGCACTTCATTATAAATACGCCAATATTCACATTGCACTTTGGTCATGGATTCAAATTTAGCGAGCCACAGAATACACTGAACTTTCCTCTGTACTGTCCACATCTCGACTGGCATGGCCGTGGGCTTCTCCGCTGTATACATGGTGTTACGTCATCATCTGCGCATGCACACATGCTGTCACATCATCCTACAGAAACTGGGAGGGTTTTCCTTTTATTTGGTGCAGATTTCACATTTCTATCATCTTTTGTTGCTTTCCTGTGACTGGTCAAAAGTGCACCATGACTTAACGGACACACTGTATTTCATCTGCCCAACAAAGGATGTTGAAAAGATCTTAGTATTAAAAGGGTAAGAAAGGCTTAGTCTTAAAACTAAGCTTTAGGTTATAAGGACCTTGCCAGCTTACAGCCTGTCTCCCACACAATGCAAACTATAATTGAGCAAACATATACATCATATTTACAAACTTATTTGACTAACACTGGGTAGGCCCAGGGTTTTGAACTGGTGACCTCAGCTTTCCAGGTCAACGCTTTATCCACTGTGCCACCACAGGTCAGACTATTGTAACTTATAATTCTTGAATCAACTCTATGAGATCTTCAATGGTCTTCCTGAATTAGAACAAAGAATACTTTCTCTAATCTATTAATATGCACTCAACAGATTATTGCCACACATGTAAAAAAAAATTAGTGTGTACATGTAGAATATAAAAAAACTGATAGGGGGAACTCAAGAGTTAAAATTTTAGCTTGAGTATTGGTGGCTTTGGGTGCAGTCAGTGGACATAATGGTTAATACAAGTAAGAGCTTTGTAAAGCCAGTAGCCAGGGCCACCATCACAGCTGCCTGGCCCATGTAGGTTCGCATTGGATTTGGAGAGTCAGTAAACAAAGCCAAAAACTAATGGGACATCATCTTTAATCCTAGCTTGCACCCAGCGGGCAAGTAAAAACACACACTAGGCTCCAAAACCCACTCACATTCAGTGCTCACAAAGCTACTGACTTAACCAAGTTTTCCTAGAATCAAAAGTTTCTAGCTCACCAGACTTATTCACTTCTGTTCCCAATCTCCTTCTTTCTCCCTGCACAAACTCTGCACAAACTGACTTTTCCTTCAGCACTCTGCCATCTTGGCTGCTTCTCCTGGCCTCCTCTATATGGCCTTTCTCTGCTCTCCAACCTGCTCTCTGCTCTAATGCTAATCTCAGGAACCAAGAGAGCAAGCTTCTGGTCTGCCCCACTTTTTAGTGCAGAAATCAAAACCTTTAATCCAATATACAAAATAGGGAAGTCTCTAATACAAAGTCTGAGGCATGATGGGATTGTACCATCCCATATCAAAAAGGGTGGGAAAGGCTTAGTCTTAAAACTAAGCCTTAGGCTATAAGAACCCTGCCTGCTTACAGCCTGTTCCCCCACATCCAATGCAAACTATAAGCGAGCAAACATATATATCACATTTACAAACTTATTTGACCAACAAGCTTTGTTCTGAGAACTGAGATACCTGAACAGGCTTACATGATTTAAGGCAGGGGTCGAGAAACTTTTTGGCTGAGAGAGCCATGAAAGCCACATATTTTAAAATGTAATTCCATGAGAGCCATACAACGACCCATGTACATTACACATTATCCAATAAAAATTTGGTGTTGTTCCAGAGGACAGCTGTGATTGGCTCCAGCCACCCACAACCATGAACATGAGCGGTAGGAAATGAATGGATTGTAATTGAGCCAGATGCAGCCATCAAAAGAGCCACATCTGGCTCACAAGCCACAGGTTCCCAATCCCTCATTTAAGGAGATCTGGGAGTGGAAGTATCCCACCTGTGCCACAAGGGACTACAAGTAGTACATTTTTGTGCCCTCAGATCTGTGAGCAACTCACCTTCTGCTCTAGGGGACTGCAAGCAAAGCTTTTGTGCTCCAAGGATGGTATGCCCACTGATTATGATCCAATTAACCTTGACCATAATCAGATTAACTCTCCCTTGAATTTCCAAAACACTTACCTATTCTTTTCTTCCCCTTATATAAAAGTTGGCTGGGGATGGAGGAGGAGACAATTTGGAGATGTAACCCCCGTCTTCCAGATTGCCAGCCATCAGAATAAAGTGCCCAAAAAGATTTCATCCCTTGTCCTGATCTATGGTGGTGCAGTGGATAAAGCATTGATCTAGAACGCTAAGGTTGAAATCCCAGGTTTGCTTGGTCAAAGCACATCTGGGAATTGATGCTTCCTGCTCATCCCCCACTTCTCTCTCTCTCTATCTCAGGGGTCAGGAACCTATAGCTTGCAACACAGATGTGGCTCTTTTGATGGCTGCATCTGGCTCGCAGACAAATCTTTAATTAAAAAAAATAACATTAAAATATAAAACATTCTCATGTATTACAATCCATTCATTTCTTACCACTCATGTTCATGGTTGTGGGTGGCTGGAGCCAATCACAGCTGTCCTCTGGGACAACACCAAATTTTTATTGGATAATGCATAATGTACACAGGTTGTTGTATGGCTCTCACAGTATTACATTTTGAAATATGTGGCATTCATGACTCTCTTAGCCAAAAAGTTTCCTGACCCCTGCTCTATGTCTCACTAAAATAAATAAATAAATGCGTTTTTTAAAAAAGATTTAATTCCTGTCTACCCCCTTTTTTGGCTGAAATGGTGAGAGGCAACACAAACTTTGATATTTCCAGTTTCAAAACCAAACTCATAGAAACAGAGAACACACTGGTGATTAACAGAGGCAGAGGTAAAAGGTGGGGGAAATGCATGAAGGTGGTCAAAAAGTACAAATTTCCAGTTATAAGATAAATAAGTTCTGGGGATACAAGTCATAGCATGATGACTAGAGTTAACAATGTTGTTCTGTATGTTTGAAAGTTGCTAAGAATAAATATTAAAAGTTATTATCATGAGAAAAAGATTGTAATTATGTGAGGTGATGAATGGTAACTAAATTGATTATAACCTGAACTGTGGTGGTGCAGGGGATAAAGCATTGACCTGGAACACTGAGGTTGCTAGTTCAAAACCCTGGGCTTTGCCCAATCAAGGCATATCATGATAGGAGAGTTAATGCTTCCCACTTCCCACCACCACCCCTTTCTGTCTCTTATAGGGAATGACCCATTTAACCTTGAACCCTCTATGACTAGGATTGGGGAACTTCAGTTAAAAGCCCTGAGTGAGTGTCTATTGGATACAAACACCAAGAAACTATGTGAGTGACCTTTGTGCAGACAGAATGGAATGCATGTGAACCACAAAACTAGCCTAGAGGTTCTAGATTGCCCCTTCCTTTGTGCTTGTTAATTAGCAAAAGAAAAAGAATGTACTGATCAAATTAGCCCTTTCTCCAGACAGAATGAAATGCATGTGAACTACTTTAGAAAACTCGCCTAGAGGTTCTAGATTGCCCCTTCCTTTGTGCTTGTTAATTAGCAAAAGAAAAAGAATGTACTGATCAAATTAGCCCTTTCTCCAGACAGAATGAAATGCATGTGAACTACTTTAGAAAACTCGCCTAGAGGTTCTAGATTGCCTCTTCCTTTGTGCTTGTTAATTAGCAAAAGAAAAAGAATGTACTGATCAAATTAGCCCTTTCTCCTGTCAGCAAAATGGCCATTAGTCATTCTTTCCCCTTATCACCTGGCCTCTCTCCCTTGTAATCCTGTTGTGTCTGTTTCACTTCTGATCAGTAAAAGCTGAGAGAGAAGGAGATTCAGGAGGTCTCTCTTTACCTCCCTTGGCAGGCCTCCCCTCTCTTTCTCTTGACATAAGTTTGTGTCTTGAGTAGATTTCTTCCACATGAAACTGGTAGTTCCCAGTGGGCTGGAGTACAATTTTGCCTCCCTCCTCTCTAAAAAAATCAATAGAATATTTTTAAAAAATAAAGAAATAAACTTATTGTGGCAATCATTTTGTAATACATACATATATCAAATTATTATGATGTACACTTGAAACTTACACAATGTTATATGTCAATTATATCTCAATAAAACTGGGAAAAACAGAGCTGCTTCCAACAGAAAAAAAAATAAGAGTGAAGACTTGGTAGAAGCATAGAGAAATGTGTAGTGAGAAGAGTAAGATAAAAAACACATGCCCTGCTCATCTACAGCTGTGTAAACATTTCAGTGTAATCAAGACTAAAAAGGAATATACAAAAATGAGGGAATCTGAGTTGGAATGATGTGTACTGTCTTTTTTTTTTTTTTTTTTTTTTTTTTTTTTTTGTATTTTTCTGAAGCTAGAAACGGGGAGAAACAGTCAGACAGACTCCTGCATGCGCCCGACCGGGATCCACCCGGCATGCCCACCAGGGGCCACGCTCTGCCCACCAGGGGGCGATGCTCTGCCCCTCCGGGGCGTCGCTCTGCCGCAACCAGAGCCACTCTAGCGCCTGGGGCAGAGGCCAAGGAGCCATCCCCAGCGCCCGGGCCATCTTTGCTCCAATGGAGCCTTGGCTGCGGGAGGGGAAGAGAGAGACAGAGAGGAAGGAGGGGGGGTGGGGGGTGGAGAAGCAAATGGGCGCTTCTCCTATGTGCCCTGGCCGGGAATCGAACCCGGGTCCCCCGCACGCCAGGCCAACGCTCTACCGCTGAGCCAACCGGCCAGGGTTGTACTGTCTTTTTTTAATGTTATTATTGTTGTTAAAAGCTTGTAATAATAATATGATTTCACTTTTGTGTGGAACCTAATGAACAAAGTGAACTCAGGAACAGAATAGAGGCAGAGGTGGGGTCATAGGGATCAGAGGGACAGCATTCAGAGGGAAGGGCGATGAAGAGATGGGATCAGAGAAGGTAAAGGGATTCATGAAATTATATATACATAACACAGAGCCTGACCAGGCAGTGGCACAGTAGATAGAGCGTCAGACTGTGATGTGGAAGGACCCAGGTTCAAGACCCCAAGGTCACCAGCTTGAGCGCAGGTTCATCTGATTTGAGCAAAAAGCTCACCAGCTTGGACCCAAGATCGCTGGTTACTCGGTCTGCTGAAGGCCCGCGGTCAAGGCACATATGAGAAAGCAATCAATGAACAGCTAAGGTGTCAAAATGAAAAACTTATGATTGATGCTTCTCATCTCTCTCCATTCCTGTCTTTCATGTTTCTATCTGTACTTCTCTCTGACTCTCTCTCTGTCCCTGTAAAAAAAAAAAATTAATTAATTAAAAAAATAAATAAAATAAAAAAATTAACACAGAGATATAGATAACAGGACAGCAAATCCCAGAGGGAAGGGGGAGGGAGTTAGGGGGAGGGGACAAAGTGGGTATAAATAGGGACGTGGGGTGAGGGGGAAGGTGTTATATTCAGTGGGACACATGAGCCCATGTAAACACAATGATTTAAAATTAATAAAATGTTTAAAATAAATAAAAATTAAAAACTTGTAATATAATTTAAAATGTACTTTTAATGAACTGGACCTATGTTTCTTTTTTTTTAAGACATATTTGTTCAGCATCATGATCAGACTATTACATTTAGCAATAACCAGCTTTAAACATTGCATAGAACAGAAACTAAAATAAAGTGTTATACAATGAGTCACAAATACAGTTCATTCACATGAGGGTTGTCTAAAACGTGTCTTCTTTGTAGCAGCGAGGCTCTGCCACCACTGGGCTTGGCTGTGTTCACAAATCCACCATCACCTGTGGCTTCCCTGTCACTTCGCTGGCTCTCCTCTCCTGCTAAGCTTTGTTTCCTGCAGTAATTAAAACCTTCTGCCACTGTCTTAGCACTGCTGCTGCTGTGACTGCCACAGCCACCTTGGTTTCCTGGTTTGGCAAATTATTGGCCTCCAACACCATACGAGCCAGAGCTCTGCCTCCAAAGTTTCCTCCTTTTATGAGTCCAGAATTGGAAGATTTAGTGTTGTAATTGCCTAAGTCATTGTAACTCCCACCACCTCCAAAATTGCTTTTATCATCACTAAATTCATTATAGCCATCTCCACTGCCACCATATTCACCATCACCCTGGCTGCCACCAAAACCACCTTGACCACTGAAGCTTCCTCCACAACCAAAGTTGTCATTCTCACCAAAACTATTGATACTCACTCCACGACCACCTCCAAAGTTTCCAGAACCACTTTGACTTCTTTTGCTGGATGAAGTACTAGCTATCTCTTGCTTAGATAGGATTTTCCTTCCTTCACAGTTGTGGCCATTCACAGTATGGTATTTCTAAATGACAGTCTTTGTCTTTTTTTTTTTTTAATTCAGTGAGAGGAGGGGAGGCAGAGACAGACTCCTGCATGAACTTGGCTGGGGATCCACCAGGCAAGCCCACTAGGGGGTGATGCTCTGCCCATCTAAGGCACTGCTCTGTTGCTTGGCAACCAAGCTATTTTAGCACTTGAGACAAGGTCACAAGCCATCCTCAGCACCCGGGGCCAACTTGCTTCATTCAAGCCATGGCTGCAGAAAGGGGAGAGAGAGAGAGAGAGAGAGAGAGAGAGAGAGAGAGAGAGAGAGATGAGGAGGGGAAGGAGTGGAGAAGCAGATGGGCTCTTCTCCTGTGTGCCCTGACTGAGACATCCACATAACAGGCGGATACTCTACCACTAAGCCAACCAGCCAAGGCTGACAGTCTTGTCTACATAGAGTCATGGTCATCAAAGCTTACAAAAGCAAAGTCTCTCTTTTTGTCACTGCTTCAGTCAGTCATACTTTCAATCACTTCAATTTTCTCATACTGTTCAAAATAATCCCTTAGGTGACATTCTTTAGTGTCTTTAATACCACTGACAAAAATCTTTGCCATAGTGAACTGGGCAGCAGGTCTTTGAGAATCTTCTCTCGAGACAGCCCTCTTTGGTTCCACAACTCTTTCATTCACCGTGTGTGGCCTTGTGTAAAGCCAGTAGCCACAGCCACCATCACAGCTGCCTGGTCCATGTAGGTTCGCATTTGATTTGGACAGACGGTAATGCAACAATAAAACCAAGAACTGGTGGGCCATTAGCTTTAATCCTAGCTTACACCCGGCAGGCAAGAAATATACACAGTGGGAAAACACTTCCCTTTTCATTCAGGGCTCCCAAAGCCACTGACTCATCCGAGTTTCCTAGACTCAAAGTTACTACCTCACCAGCCTTATTCACCTCTGTTCCCCATCTCCTTCTCTCTGCACAAACTGCACAAACTAGCTTCTCCTTCAGCACTCCACCATCTTGGCTGCTTCTCCTCTCCTCCACGTGGTCTTTCTCTGCTCTCTTCCAGCATGGGCTCCTCCTAAAACATAATCACTCTTCCCCAGAACAATGTGATCTCTCTTACTTTTAAAATCTTTTGGCGTGAAAGCTCTCCCCCAAAACACATTAATATAATCATGCCCATCCCAAGCAAGAAGGGCAACTAATATTATCACCTAGGCGATGGGCTTCCACGTGGGCAATGCCATCTTTAACAAAGTGAGCATAATATATTTTATCTGCCCAACAATCCACCCCTATGCTCACTTTACTACCCACAATCTATACCACCAGCATCCCTGTGCAAGGAAATTAGGCACATTATGCAAATTACAACAACATGACAAATTATACAATTTCAACAATTACAAAGGTACATTTCATCAGTCTCTGAGCACTTTGCCAAAAGTGCAAAATGTCCTTGGCCTTCTTTCTAGCCATGGAAAAGCTTCCTGGGGCAGGGGAGGGCCTCTAGCAAAGCTGCCCCCCACCCCCATCAGGGCATTTCACATTGTCCAAAATCCGTAATCCGTAAGTCCATCAAACAAAGGAGCAAATGCCCACTCCGGTCATAGCCCAGGAATCAGTCCAAGCACATGGGGCCTCAACCAACCCCCTCATCCCTGCCGTCCTGGCAGTTCTAACACTGTCCCAAAGAGGAGCACGTGGCAATGACAGTCAGCATTTCCATCTCTGCTCTGGAGAGCATGATGACATTCACCCCTATGTCCCAAAATTGCAGATCTACCAGGAGCATAGTAGGCACTCCTTGCTGCTGGGCTCTCATCTTCTGGAGACTGCGGATCACAACTCCAGCCTGATTCTCCTTATCCTTCAAAGAGGACCTGAAAACACCAGCTCCCGCTGCAGGGCTGGAGCCCCCGGCCTCCTGCCACTGCTGGCTCTCCACAACATCCAGGGCAATCTGCAACTCACGAACCTGTGATTCTTTCCCTTCTCCAGTGGCTGCTCCATTTCCAGGCAAATCTCATGAACCTGGTCAGCCTCCTCTGGTGCTTGCTCCAGTTCCAGGGTCGGCATCTCTTTCTCCCATGTTTGCTCCAGCTCTTTCTGCTGTTCGGTTTGCAGGTCCTGGGCAGACTCTTCCATAGAGCTCTCAGTTTCCTCACACATGGCTGTAAGAGTCAGCCAGCCTATGGCCCCCAAAAGAACAGCCATGGGGACCCATAACAGCAGCCAGTCCTCTACTCCACCGCTCAAAAATGGTGGTGGCTCCATACCAAACTAACTCGAATCCTGCCACAGACTATGCCAAATGTAGGGCCATTAGCCACGGCCACCATCACAGCTGCCTGGCCCATGCAGGTTCGCATTTGATTCAGACAGACGGTAATGAAACAACAGAGCCAAGAACTGGTGGGCCATTAGCTTTAATTCTAGCTTGCACCTGGCAGGCAAGAAATACACACAGTGGGAAAACACTTCCCTTTTCATTCAGGGCTCCCAAAGCCACTGACTCATCCGAGTTTCCTAGAATCAAAGATTTCTAGCTCACTAGCCTTATTCACCTCTGTTCCCCATCTCCTTCTCTCTGCACAAACTCTGCACAAACTGACTTCTCCTTCAGCACTCCACCATCTTGGTTGCTTCTCCTATCCTCCACGTGGCCTGTCTCTGCTCTCCTTTCTCTGCTCTCTTCCAGCATGGGCTCCTCCTAGAATGTAATCACTCTTCCCCAGAACAATGTGATCTCTCTTCCTTTTAAAACCTTTTGGCGCAAAAGCCCTCCCCCAACACACATTAATATAATCATGCCCCTCCCAAGCAAGAAGGACAACTAATATTATCACCTGGGTGATGGGCTTCCACATGGGCAGCGCCATCTTTAATGAAGTGAGCATAATATATTTTATCTGTCCAACACCTTGAATGCATGACTGCATGTACCTCCTCCACGGTGGCATCCATGACAAACCCAAAGCCTCTGGGTGCTTGTTGTGGGATCTTTTATCACCACACAGGCTGAGGTTCCCCATTGCTTGAAGTAGCTCCTTGGACTCTCATCGGTTGTTTCAAAGCTCAAACCTCTGATGAAGGACTTCCACAGCTGTTCGGGCTCTTTGGGAGACTGAATTAGACATGCCAACGGTGGGACGGGAGATCTGGACGATGCTTTCCCGGCAGCGACCACGGCAGAAAGTGGACCTATGTCAAGGAATAGCAGGACCAACACATATTGGAGACTCTACAAGAATTCTTAAGTTTCCTCTTGCCTTTTATTTTTAGTAGCTGCGTTCTCCCCCTGAAATCCTCAAGCTGAGTCCTCACTTCAGATATTGAGAAGAGTAAAGAAGGGGAAGAAGGAGAATTAACTCCTGTTGAGTCCATTAGGAAAAATGGGAAGTTGGAGGGGAACAGAGGAGGAGGTGGGGGAGGGGAGGGAAGGGGAGGGGCAGCCTCAACCTCCATTTCTCCATCTGGGACAATGTTGCTTTCATCTTGTATAAGATGGTAGATAAACACATTTTCAAATCCTTCCTTCCAACCAAATCAGCACCCCTAAACTCTGCCTATAAGGGAATTCTGGTGTCACTGACGGCTGAGTGTCTACTGTGGGGCAGGCCCCGTGGGACTGTGGCCTTTTTCTATAGAGGAGCAGAAGAGAGAAACAGGTCCAAAACAGCCAGGGTGGCAGTAAAGGAAAAATAAAGAGGTCTCAGCAGATGATCAGGGCAAGAGGACTCCACAGCTGGCCAAGAGTCGAGGGTTGTTCCCACTCCAAGATCTGGGCTGGAAAGCTTGCCCTCTGCCCCGTAGCTCCTGGCCCCAAATTGCCAGACCATTCACCCACAGAAACATGTATCCCACACTGTCCTGCCAAACTGGGATTCTGCCTGCAGTCAGGCAACATTGAGTGACTCAGAAACCTGAGCACCCCTCATCCCAAACCGGGCTGGAAAGGGAGGTTTGGGAGGGTCAGGGCAAGGCCACCAGGGAGAGAATCTGTTCCTGGCTCTCCAAGTTAGAACAAACTTCCCCTGAGATGAACTTTTCAGCCCTGCCGAAAAAGTCGTGAAGTTAATGGGTTTCTAGGAGCTGAGCAAACAAACCTAGCCTAAGCCTTTACTCAACGTGCTTCATTGTCTCATTCAGAAAATCCATGCTAAGTGCCAAAGGATCTATTACACACGAGCATTTGGAAGACAGCTGCTCCTAACTGAACCCCGTCTGTATAGTCAATAGGAGTGAGAGTTCGGAGTCACTGTCCACAGGCTTTCCGCGGAAAGTTCTCGTTTCTATGTGGCCTTGTTTTCTTACATCTTTTCCTTCCTAGATAAATACATACATGCATAACAGAATTTCACTAAGTTTTTAAAATTCAGATTGTAAAAATAGAGAGATAAAACACTGAAGAAATAGTTAAAGCCCCTCCCTCCAAAAAAAAACAAAAACAAAAACAAAAAAACTCCTCTGTGACTTCATTTCCTGTCCTCATTCCTCAGGGTTGACCACTGTCCGGAATTTGGCATTTCTCCTGCCAGGCATGACTGTACACATTTACTGCATGTGTGTGTGTTCATCAGCAGCCCAGAGTTTTGTCTGACATGTTTTCCAACTTTACGTAAATGCTACACTGGACTTCCATCTCTTTCACTCAGTTTTTGTTCAGCATTGTCTGTGAGATTTATCCATATTAACATGGCTCTAGTGAATTCTTATTATAGTATTCTATCACTATGCACTGTAGTATTTAATTGTAGTGTTCTATTGTATAAAGCTATCATAACTTGTTCTTTAATTCTCCTGGGGTGTGGAATAGCTAGGGATAGAGTGTAAACATTTTTAACTTTAAAGAGAACGCTCGTCGTGTCTAATGAAGCGGTCAAACCAATTTATTCTCCTGCTAGCAGAGGTTGCGAGCTCCTGCTGTTTCATGTCCTCAGAAGCACTTGACATTGTCACTCTCATTTCTGCCCATGTGATAGAGGTGATATGCAATCTCATTTGGGCATGATCTTTATCCACAAATTGTTCTGTTTTGTTTTTTTAAATGATCTTACAAGTTGGTGGTTCCCAAAGTGTGATCTGCCTCCCCTCACCACTCCGAAGGTCCCTGAGACTCCCTCAGGCCGTCACTGAGGTCCCAGCTAATTCACGACAGCACTGAGACGTGGTTGCCTGTCTGACTTTCATTCTCTCACACGTGTACAGTGGTGCTTGTCGGAGGCTGCCTGACATGACGCTGCCACAGGCATGGTCATCCAGCTGTCTTCATTAGCCAGACAGTCTGGAGATCTACAGAAAATGTAAACCGATGTCACTCTTCCAAATACGTTTATCTTAGAAAAAAATGATTATTTTTCATTTTATGGTGCAACCGTTTTATTAGACATGACCAAACTTCTTTAAAGTTAGAAATGTCCACACTCTCCTACCCAGCTATTCCACCCCTCAGGAGAATTAAGAAACAAATTATAATATTTTTATATAGTACAATACTATAATTAGAAAATACTTCAACATATAATGGGTGTTTATTCTGAATGAATAAATATTTTTAAATATTTCATTTTTAATTTATAATGTATCAGCAGATTAGCATATAAACAAAAGTTCTTTGGGGGTACTCAATAATATTTAAGAGTGTGAAGGGGCCCTCCTGAAACCAAAATATGCAAAGGTCACTGGTCTAGGGCATACCCCTGCTGTTGTTGCGTCTCACTTAAATTAACGACAGCTGACTTTTTGGGTGCTTCCTGCCACAGCCATTACGCTCAGTGCCTGAGCATCACTTTTCTTTTTTTTATATTATATTCTTTATTTTTTATTTTATTTATTCATTTTAGAGAAGAGAGAGGGGGGGAGAGAGAGACAGAGAGACAGAGAGAGAGGAGAGAGAGACAGGGGGGAGGAGCTGGAAGCATCAACTCCCATATGTGCCTTGACCAGGCAAGCCCAGGGTTTCGAACCTGCGACCTCAGTATTTCCAGGTCGTGAGCATCACTTTTCCATTGACCCTCATGAACCCCTGTAAAGCAGGTGCTGTGACCAGCCCCACCCGAAGGAGAGCGAGCTGAGGCTGGGAACAGCAGGGCAGAGTGCCCGAGGTCAGGTCCTGGGGGTGCAGTCTGGCCTTGCCACCTCCAGGGGTGGCCCCGCCCTGCGCCGTCATGGCCACTGTCTTCCCTCTCTGCTTCCTCCAGCGCTCCTCTCTTCCTCGTTCTCTGAGTCGGTGATGTTGAAACCACCTATTTGTCTTTGAATCACCCTCTCCTTTTCCCTTAAAATGGTCTGAATTCCCTTCCCAAGGCGGCAGACCAGTGAGGGTCTCTGGGGTCGGCTTCCCGGCGCGGGAGCCTCAGTGACCGTGCCCCGCTCCCGGCCTTCAGGCAGCAGAGCCAGGAGCCCAGGCAGACGCTTCCCGGACAGAGGCCTGGAGCCTCAGTGACCATGCCCGGCTCCCGGCCTCCAGGCAGCAGAGCCAGGAGCCCAGGCAGACGCTTCCCGGACAGAGGCCTGGAGCCTCAGTGACCGTGCCCGGCTCCCGGCCTCCAGGCAGCAGAGCCAGGAGCCCAGGCAGACGCTTCCCGGACAGAGGCCTGGAGCCTGGCCCTCCCCAGGACAGCACAGGAGGGAGAACACTTGCTAGACACACTTGCTAGACAGGACAGGCTCTAGGAGGAAACACTGCCGAGTCTGGAATGTGTTTCTTTGCCCCAGGCCCATAGGTGGAGAGGAAGTGTGAAAACCAAACATCTGCCTTCTAATCATATCCATCTCTTAATCACCATTCCTACCCACTAACTTTCTTCATTCAACAAATACAATGGTTTAATAAGTGGGTTGTGACAGCATAATAACTGCTGACATTTATTGGTGTGAAAGGACTCAGGTGCCTAGAAATGGGGCTGGAAAGGACCCTGGAACCTGAGTTTGGATTTTACATGGAAGGTGTAATCAAGGGAGTGACATGCTCCAACTTGTTCTTTAGAAAGATCTTCTGGCTGCAGAGTGGAAAATGGATTGAACAAGGTATGAGGCAGAAAATCATGGGGCCTGGAATTAGCATAGGAGAAGGGGATGGATAAAATCAAGCAATGGGAAGGCAGGAAGCGAAGATGCAAACGGTCTCAGGCATGTCTCGCATTATTACCACAGCCTCTGAACTAGATTTTGCATCGTTAGGCTTTTTTCCCTTCCAATCAACCTTGAGCATCACCACCAGACTAACCTTCCTTAGATAGCACTCACCACGTTGGGGAGTACCGAACAGATGACTGATTAAGTGTATTATTGGCTCTAGAGCTGAACAGCCTGGGTTCAAATGCTACCTCACTGACTTTACTGGGCCCAATTTCTTTATCTAGAAAATGATATACTGAAAACAGTGTCTCCATTACAACGTGGCTGTGAGTCAATGGGTCTGAGAGCACTTACATCACTCCCTGTGTATGGTAATCCTTCAACAAAACACTAATTCCTATTATGGCATTCTTCTACTCAGAAACCTTCGATAGAAACCCTTCTATTGCCATTTGCTAGAATTCCAGGGGCTGCCTCTCCAGATCCTTCATAATCGGGCCTACCACACAACTCAGCCTTATTTAATTCTATTTCCCCACATACGCCCCATAAATACACCAGACACAGCATCTTTGTGCCTGGGTCATGCTGTTTCCCTCATTTCAAATGCCTTTCTTTTCCCCATCCACTCTCCCCAATCCTTCTGCCTTTTAAATGCTCATCACCACTTCTAGAAAAATGACTCCAAGTGCAGTGACTGGTGACCATACCCTGTGTAATCATTTTCCCCCAAGCAGGACAGCATGTCATTTCTACCAGGCGGCTATCACTCCAAATAACTCACAAAGCCACTCATGCTCGTACCTGTCATGGCTATCTAAATGCTAAGCTCTCACTAAGAAGGCCTAGAGCATAAACTTGTCTTTTCCGTGCTTTGTGGAGCACTACGGATGCCCCAGAAGCCCATAAATAAAAAATTACTTTGGTATGAGTTAGGTTCTCATCAGGACTATCAGGTAGGAAATATTTAAAGTCTCTCTTGGTTTATTAAACCAAACCAATGTTGCGTGTTAGTAAGAGATAGGATCAAAAACATATACACCAATTGACCAAACTATATTTTAGGGGAAGCAAAGTCTTACCCTAAAAGCAGAACTTCATAAAGCACATGTGTCCTTCTGTGCTTCATGTCCCTTTGTTTTTGCAGCTTTCTGTTAACCACAAAGCTGTATAATAATTAGTTAGCACTTGTATTGGACTTCTTAAAATTCTCTTTAATGTCCAAACATGGTAGTGTATTGATAAAATGCAAGTTTGCCTACAGTGAGGTTTTCCACACTTATAAGTTGCTAAAAATTCCCCTTGGTTGGGAAAATGTGTTTCAAAATTTGAAATTTAGACACCAAAAGAATTGATTTTTTAATTTTTTTTAAAAAAATGGTAGCTTTGCATTTTAAACCAGTACATTGGAATCACTTAATGTGCTTTTGGCAGGAAAGAAAAAATTTTCTCTAAATTAAGCCCCTCATTATCTGTAGTGTCTCTGTAGACTGCACTTGGCTCAGTAGAGTGTTGAGAGAGAGGAGAACTTCTGTCCATGTTCTCAGAGAGGTTCAGGGAGATTTGGAGTGGATGGTGCATCAAAATGGCACTAAGCACCGGACTGGATAAATGTTCACTTTTTACTGGTTCACTTATTCAACCAGCACTCACTGGGCCCTGCTCTTTACTGGACTGGATAGCCCTGCCCCATCAGCAGCTTACAACCTACAGGAATCCAGCTTCTGGGGGCTGGGAAGGAGGTGAGGCAGTGAGGGAACCCAGGACACTAGAGCCGTACTTACCCTTCTCTGCCAAGGCAGCCCAGTCTATATGGTTTGGTTTCTGACTCAGTTTCCCACTTTCATCTTAACTTCCTAATATTTTCTCCCTGAGGATATTTCTTCTAGAACTGAAGTACTTCCCTGAATTCTAGCATGCTTATATGAGCCCTAATCATCAACACCTTTCCTCAAGAACTGGCTCTTGTTTCCTGAGCCCATAGCTGCTGGCTAATACACAGTTGGGAAGGGACTCATCATTCAAAATAGCCTGATCATTAAGCGTCACATTGAGTACTTGTCAAAATAACATATCTCAGGCCCTGACCCCAGCCTATTTGAATCAGAAACTCTGAGGGAAGGGAGGCTCTCCAGATGAGAAAACTGAAGCTCAGAGAGATAAAATTATAGGCTCTAATCCACACACGAGAGTGTGAGCTAGGTGCAGAACCCAGATCTCTTCAATTCCACCTTCTTTTGTGTTATAATTAGACAAATGAGAGAGTAGGGGGCCATATTTGCTTCAGCCCCACCCCCTGTCTTCAATCAGAGCCTCCTATTCCATTTTTGTTTCTTCAAGGATGTAATCCTGGGTCACAAACTCAGTACCCACGCTAGACAGAAGGGTACAGTAAAAGGGGGGGGGCGTCAGTGCACCGCAGCCTCCGTGGAAGGCAGGGACTCTAGAAAGCTAAGGAGTCCTTCCCTGTCCAAGCTGCTCAACTACGGCTGCTACTCAGCTCCCACCAGCACCTACCCAGTGACAATGTGGGCCCAGCTTCGCTGATAACACTGCATCTTAGAGACTCACGAGAGCCCTCTATGCCTGGCCTTGAAGAAGCCGGTTACTATGATGTGAACTGCAGACGGAGAGGACCACGTGGCAGGGAACTGCACACGGCCTCTGGGAGTAGAGGCTTCCATCACATAAGCACGAGGAACCGCGTCCTGCCAACGCCATGTGAGCTTGGAAGAAGATCCCGAGTTCCAAAACAGAATGCAGTCCAGCAGCATTTGGATGGCAATTGAACCATGCCCAGACTCCTGAACTACAGAAACTGTGAGATAATGTGTGTTGTAAGCTACTAAGTTTGCGGGAATTGCTTATATAGCAACTTAACCTCCTAGGCCTGCACTTCTCAGATAGTGCTTCAAACTCCAGAGATTCCTTCCCTCCGTTTGCCATCAACATTTCCATAGTTAATTGCCCTGACTTCAGCTGACTGTCAAGAGATAAATGAATTTGGCAATTTATCATTTATGATTTACCACTTACCTTTTAGGATTTACCGGCCTCTACTGGGGAGTCTTTGCATTTTGTAAGAGAGGGCTCAGGGAAATCAAACGTATAATAGATTCCAAATGATGGAATTTCAGTAAATCATGCAGAAAAGTAGAAGTAATGTTGTGCCTGGAAGCTGTCCCAGTGATCATGCCTCAGGTCCTTACCTAGAAATAAGTTCAGCGCACCAAAACATTCTGAACAGTGGGACCAGGAGTCCCGAACTGCATTGACACTTATCGAGGAAAACCTCTGTTCTCTTCTCTGAGAAATAGGGATGAAACCGTCTCTACCTGCTTCAAAAACTGTTGTGAGGATCATGCCAGTCGATGTGTGCATGTGAGATAACAGAAAATATAACATACTGGTCTCCGCCCCGAGTTACTGGCACAGAGCTCCTGAAACCGTGGGATCTCCTGGGTGACAGGACCCTTTCATTCTAGTGAGGCAACTCTGTGGGCTTCTGGATGAGGGCTGGTCACCCAAAGGCCAAACCACAGTTAGAAGCTTGGGATTTTCAGTTCTGCCCCCCACTCTCTTGAGAAGGGAGAAGGGCGGGAAATGGAGTTAACCAGGACCAGGCCCACATGATGAAGCCTGCGTAAGAATCCCCGAGTAGGGGACTCGGCCAGCTTCCGGGTCGGAGAAGATATCGATGGCGCGGGAGTGTGATATACCCCAACTCCTGCGCTTGGGACCCTCCCTGACCTTGCCTGATGTGTCTCTTCCTCTGGCTTGTCATTTTGTATCCTTTATCATAACCATTTTTTAAAAAAAGAAGGGATGTCTGTTAAAGACTACATGTTTATCCCATGCAGAGAATTACAATCTGAAGGAGAAATGTCATAAAAACTTGAGAAACAAATGTATACCATTTCAAATAACTCCATATCCAAAGGAAGATAAACTGATATTAAAAATCACCAAATAATAAAAGATTATCTTATACCCTAAATCCAAAATATAGCTAAAGTCACGTCCTTTAATAAACTGGTGAACATGTTTCCTTGAGTTCCGTGAGCCACCCTAGCAAATTAACCGAGCCCGAGGAAGGGGTTGTGGGAACCTTCACTTTATAGCCAAGTCGGACAGAAGTTGTGGACAACCTGGGACCTACGACTTGTGAGGTGGCGGGTAGTCTCCTGGGACCGAGCCCTAACCTGTGGGGTCTGACACTGTCTTCAGGTAAGTTTCAGAACTGAGTTGAACTATAATTTTTTTTTCCTTGTTGGGCAGAGGGGCACACATCTGGTGACGAGCAATGTCAAAGGTATTATGATGTATTAGTCTTGTGAAAGTAAAGGAAACAGTAGGGAGGAAAAGACAGTTTTTCTACTCAATGTGAAAGCACTCTGCAAGCAAAAAAGATATCCTCACAGAAATAAGTTAAAGTGATGAGGCAGTTGTGGATAACCGAAGCCAGAACGACCCCAGGCACACACTGGGGCGACCCTGCAGCCTCGGTGCTGACCTTGCCCGTGTCTGCTGTCAGGTTGTCAGCCTTCCGTTTCCTCGCCACCTCTTAGTGTCAGCCAGCAGCTGACACACACTGCCCCCAGCCTCCACACAGCTGCCCCAGGCCAGTGGCTGACACTCACTGCCCCCAGCTTCCACCCAGCTGCCCCGGGCCAGCGGCTGACACTCACTGCCCCCAGCCTCCACGCAGCTGCCCCGGGCCAGCGGCTGACACTCACTGCCCCCAGCCTCCACGCAGCTGCCCCGGGCCAGCGGCTGACACTCACTGCCCCCAGCTTCCACGCAGCTGCCCCGGGCCAGCGGCTGACACTCACTGCCCCCAGCCTCCACGCAGCTGCCCCGGGCCAGCGGCTGACACTCACTGCCCCCAGCTTCCACACCACTGCCCCGGGCCAGCGGCTGACACTCACTGCCCCCAGCCTCCACGCAGCTGCCCCGGGCCAGCGGCTGACACTCACTGCCCCCAGCCTCCACACCACTGCCCCGGGCCAGCGGCTGACACTCACTGCCCCCAGCCTCCACGCAGCTGCCGTGGGCCAGTGCGGACTGAGATGGTGCCCCTTTCACATCCCAGCATGGGATTAGCCGGGGAGAAAGTGGCCTGCAGGAAGGTCACACAGAGGTATGGGGTGTCTCCCAGCTGAAGACCAAAAACAGCCCCATTCAACTCCACAGGCTCTCCCCCTAGTGAGACTGAGAGTGCAATCCCTTCGAACCCAAGCAGAGAGCTCCAGAACCCTCTCACGCAGCAGGGCTCCATACTTCAAATGGCAGGAGTGAACAACCGCTTTCCTCTGCAGTCTGTCTATGCGGCTTAGAGTGAAACCTACATTAGGCAAGAAGTTTTAGTGGATTTAAATGGACAAGAAAAAGAGAAAGAAAAAAAGGAAGAGGAAGACTTCTCCTCCTTATAGTCAAGCAACAAAAAAACCCCATAAGAAATAATGGCTTCTCATTTTAAAGCTGGGGGCTGAAGTCAAAGATCACATGACTGATTGGAAGAGGGGAAAAAAAGGCCCTTATTCTTCAACTAAATTGAATTATTAAATTATAGAATTTAATAATAAGAGTGATAGTAAAACACTCGTAACAATACTACACATTTACTGAGTTTACCATGTGCTTAACGGCATGCTAAATATTTTCCATGCATTCTCTCACTCACTCTTCACTCAACCTTAAAGGGAAAGTACCATCACTGTCCCAATTTAACAGATGAAAAAAACAAGTCTTGGTCAAGTTATTTACAGAAGGTCATGCAACTAATAAATGATAGAGCTGGCTCTTGAGGCCAGCTCTGTCTGTCTCCAAAACCCATGTTCTCAACCGTTATGCTCCCTGAAAGTGGATATGCACAGTGGTGCCCCTACTCCCCAGAACAGCCAAGGATGCTGACCACAAATCTACCCCCACTACAAGCTCATGGTACTCCCTTCTGCCGTCCTTGTTCTTCCAACAGCCTCACCAAATATGCCTGAAGAAGGGATTCTCTCCCTAGCTCCCCAAACCTCACAGTAATAAGCTCACATAATAGCTGTTAATATTAACACTAGCATCAACATCACTGGTACTTTTCCTTCTCTAGAAATAGAACATTAATAATATATTTATGTCCTAAAAGAGTCCATGTGCTTTAACATTTTCAGAGAATGAAAATTTTCTTGATTGGAGATAACCTAGATAACTCAACTTCCCCTGCAGCGCAGTGCCAAACAAACAAATGGATGTCTTAGAACCCAAGGAAGAAACTGGTGGCTTTGCTTGGAACAATTTCTGCTGTGGACAGGACTTGACCTTGAAGCAATATCACTTATTATTATTGAGGTATTCTGCAAGACTGGATTGGATTTTATTGTTTGGCATCTTCTTAAAGACCCGAAATTAGCAAGCAATAGAGAATGTGGAGCTAATAAGTTTACAGTAGCATTGATGAAAAAGCATGGCTTAAAAATGACCAAATGAGCCCTCCCGGTTGGCTCAGTGGTAGAGCGTCGGCCTGGCGTGCAGGAGTCCCAGGTTCGATTCCCAGCCAGGGCACACAGGAGAGGCGCCCATCTGCTTCTCCACCCCTCCCCCTCTCCTTCCTCTCTGTCTCTCTCTTCCCCTCCCGCAGCCAAGGCTCCACTGGAGCAAAGATGGCCCAGGCACTGGGGATGGCTCTGTGGCCTCTGCCTCAGGCGCTAGAATGGCTCTGATTGCGGTAGAGCGACATCCCAAGATGGGCAGAGCATCACCCCCTGGTGGGCATGCCGGGTGGATCCCGGTCAGGTGCCTGCGGGAGTGTGTCTGACTGCCTCCCTGTTTCCAACTTAGGAAAAATACAAAAAAAAAAAAAATGACCAAATGTTGGCAAGCTGGAATGAATGTTCATTGCACTGGGAGAATGTAAAGTTTAGGTAGAAGGAAGTGAGCCTGACCAGGCGGTGGCTCAGTGGATAGAGCGTGAGACCGAGGACCCAGGTTCAAGACCCCGAGGTTGCCAGCTTGAGCACGGGCTCATCTAGTTTGAGCAAAAGCTCACCAGCTTGGACCCAAGGTCACTGGCTTGAGCAAGGGGTCACTCAGTCTGCTGTAGCCCCATGGTCAAGGCACACATGAGAAAGCAATCAATGAACAACTAAGGTGTTGCAACGAAAAACTAATGATTGATGCTTCTCATCTCTCCATTCCTGTCTGTCTGTCCCTGTCTATCCCTCTCTCGGACTCTCTCTCTGTTTCTGTAAAAAAAAAAAATGGAGAAAGCAGTACCTGGAGCAGGGGCACCCTGTGTGAGGCAGAGTAGGTACCGTATTTCCCCATGTATAAGACAATCCCATGTATAAGACACACCTTAATTTTGTGGCCTGAAATTTGAAAAAAAATGTATTATATAAAGTTATTGAATTCAAGTTTTATTCATCATAAAATTCATACAATTCCTCATCTCTGTCAAAACTCCCATCCATTAGCTTGTCCTCATCTGTGTCTGATGATGAATCACTGTCTTCAACAATGAGCGCAAAAACAAGTGCAAAAAAGTGGGAAACGCAAGTAAAAAAAATCTACAACACCTGTATAAGATGCACCCAGTTTTAGGCCCTGGCCGGTTGGCTCAGTGGTAGAGCGTCGGCCTGGCGTGCAGAAGTCCCGGGTTCGATTCCCGGCCAGGGCACATAGGAGAAGCGCCCATCTGCTTCTCCACCCCTCCCCCTCTCCTTCCTCTCTCTCTCTCTCTTCCCCTCCTGCAGCGGAGGTTCCATTGGAGCAAAGATGGCCTGGGCGCTGGGGATGGCTCCTTGGCCTCTGCCCCAGGTGCTAGTGGCTCTGGTCACGACAGAGCGATGCCCCGGAGGGGCAGAGCATCGCCTCCTGGTGGACAGAGCATCGCCCTTGGTGGGCGTGCCGGGTGGATCCCGGTCGGGCGCATGCGGGAGTCTGTCTGTCTCTCCCTGTTTCCAGCTTCAGAAAAATACAAAATAAATAAATAAATAAATAAATAAATAAATAAATAGATAAATAAATGATGCACCCAGTTTTTAGACCGCAATATTTTTGAGAAAAGGTGCATCTTATACATGGGGAAATACAGTAATCAATTCGATAGGCATACAGGAGCCAAAGGGAGGTCAGTGCTAACTAACTTTGCTGCTGCGTTCCCAGAGCAGCTCTTCCCCGGAACAGATAGAGTCCTTAGTGCTATTAGAGTTTCATGAAATACAGATAAGGAAGGAAAGAAGTGAGGATCAGAAGAAAGGAAGAAAGGAGAAAAAAAGAGGAAAAGCAAAATTGTGGACTCTGAGTTAAGTTCAACATGAACAAGTAAAACCTGTATAACAGCAACAAAATGATTTTCAAGTTTTCACCCTATGAAACCTAGATACTAAAAAATATAAAACAAGTCTGACCTGTGATGGCACAGTGGATAAAGCGTCGACCTGGAATGCTGAGGTTCCTGGTTCAAAACCCTGGGCTTGCCCGGTCAAGGCACACATAAGAAACAACTACTATGAGTTGATGTTTCTTGTTCTTCCACAACATCCCTTCTCTCTCTCTCCCTCCTCTCCCTCAAATCAATAAATAAAATCTTTTTTAGAAAATACGAAATAAAAATATTAAATAGTATATTAGAATTTTTGGTATTAGAAATTGACCTGTAGTTCAGAAATTTATAATAGGAATATTTGAGGCCACAGAAAAGAGTGGAAAAGCATAATAACAGAGAATGTTATTTTAGATGATATTTTTGCTGTATAGATGAATAGTAGTTTTCCAATTTTGGGGTTTCATAATAGCTATCATTTATTGAATGCCTTGTGTATTCTATTTGATTTAATCTTCCCAACAAGTCTACCAGATAACTATGATTATGCTCATTCACACATGAGAAAACTGATAATGAGAGGTTAGCTGTTCCAAGATCCACGAGCCAGAAGAGACAGAATGCTCATCAGCACCAGCTCTTTGTAACTGGAGCACTTCAAACAGCTCAATCGTGAGTAAATCATCACCGCCAACAAGGACACTTACTGAACAATTTAAAGACTACCATTTTCAATCTCCACCACAGCCCCTTGAGGTGGTAGCAGTTTGTTACTCCCATTTTATATCAGGGAAAACTGAGGCTCAGCCAGGCTAAATAATGCCCAAGGTCATCTAGTAAGTAGTGATGCTGGGATATGAACTCAGACAAGCTGACTCCATGTATTCAACCACTACATGCTTCAATATTCTGTACATTTCAGAAATACAACTAACACTTTAAAACATTCCGGTCCTAATTATTACAGAACTCATGTTTCAATAAATGTTAAGAAATGGCTTGTTTTACTGCACTCTGAACATGAGGAATTAGCATCGAAATCAGGTCAAATTCAGCAACAAGTAATTTAATGCAGAGACCTGTTCATTGGTTGTGTGTTATTTTCACTTTCTCATTTTGATGGAAATATGCTGTAAGGAGTTAATTGTGACAAATCACAATAGTCTATTGGAGTTAGAAATAAAAAAGAGTTGTTTCTTAGTCTTTCTTTCTAAAGCAATAGTAAATTGGCAAATTAAGAGAAATATTCTAAACAGAAAACAGTAAAGGGGGTGCCTAGATCCCCTTTCCTTCAACAGGCTTTGAAGTATATATATATTATATAATATATATATTTGTAGATGCACTCAACCTGGGGTGCTAGGTCTTGGAAACTGATTAGGCCTTTAAGTATATTTGGTACGGCAACAAACAGGAAAAATAACGACTTATCTCTCTCTTCCTGCTTTTACCTTTCACAATAAATTGGGTAAGTTATAAGTGTTTAACAACTGAGAAGTACTCTAGAAATAACACAATTTTATAAAACATGAATTAGTTAGGGAAAGATAGGCTGTGCTGCATTAGAACATGAGCCAGTTTAATTTCTTGCTCACACAGCGTGCTATATCAACCGGGCAACTCTCTAGAGCGTCTGTCCTTCATTTGGGAACTCAGTAATTCAGGCTGCTTCCAACTGAATGACTTTACCGTCTCAGGACATGGCCTTCAAGTTCACAGCAGCAGAGAAAGAGGGATAGAGGAACTGAAGAATTACATACTTGCACTTAAAGGCTTTGGTTCAGAAATGGCACATGGCTCTTTGTTTACGGTTCAGCTGGCAGCCTCAGACTAAGAGAGCCTGGAAATGTGAGGAAGCACATGCCAATCTGGTGGCTAACAAATGTGTCTGACACAGAGAATGATACACGTTTTCTTTTTTTTTTTTTTTTTTTTAAGAGGAATGTGACCCCGCACGTAAGAGCCCATTTTGCCTGTGGAGAAAGGAAGGGCTTCGTAGATACAACAGAATCATTTGATGTCATTTTTCTCACCCAGTTCAACGCCGGGCAAACCCGCAATCCTTCTTTATTTTTTTATTTTTTATTTTTTTTTATTTTTTTATTTTTTCTGAAGCTGGAAACAGGGAGAGACAGTCAGACAGACTCCCGCATGCGCCCGACCGGGATCCACCCGGCACGCCCACCAGGGGCAACGCTCTGCCCACCAGGGGGCGATGCTCTGCCCATCCTGGGCGTCGCCATGTTACGACCAGAGCCACTCTAGCGCCTGAGGCAGAGGCCACAGAGCCATCCCCAGCGCCCCTTTGCTCCAATGGAGCCTTGGCTGCGGGAGGGGAAGAGAGAGACAGAGAGGAAGGAGAGGGGGAGGGGTGGAAAAGCAAATGGGCGCTTCTCCTGTGTGCCCTGGCCGGGAATTGAACCCCGGTCCTCCGCACGCTAGGCCGACGCTCTACCGCTGAGCCAACCGGCCAGGGCTGATACACGTTTTCTTAATACTACTATTACCGCTAATACTATTACCAATTCTACTACTGTATATTTATTACAACCATATTTGTATTATTCGTGTTTTTCAAGGAACAAACTTTTGGTTTTGTTAAGCAATTCCACTAAACTGATTTTGTTTCATTAATTTTATTTTCATCTTTAATTTGCTGTAAATTGTTCCACTCTTTAGAATTTATTTTTGCCATTCTGTCTGTATCTTCTTGAACTGGATACTTTATGTTTACTCTTTCTTATTTTCTAATAAAAGCTTATGGCTATACATTTCCCTCTGAATACCTCTTTGGTTACTTTCTATAATTTTGGTACATACTACTTTCATTGTGGGGGGAGGGGTTTCTGAATATTTTGCAATTTTATTCTGACTCCCAGAAAACTAATTATTTAAGAATATGTTTTGTTAATTTTCAAATGCACAGATTTTGAGTGGCTCTCTTTTGTTAATTATTGCCTTACATTGTGATCAATTAACATGGTACCATCTATATATCCGTATTTAAAAACGTTTAACTTGTTGAAATTTCTTTGGCTTTCCCCCCCTGTATTTATCTTACTCTCTAAAGCAAGGTGTAGAATTACCTAGGGAGCTTTTATCAAAAAACCTAAGCCCAATGTTTTTTAGACTACTGAGTCAGACACTCCACGGGACGCTGATTGCATCTTTCCCTGCCCCTTCACACCCACCACAACACTGACTTTCACTTACACCGCTGGTTGAAAACCTCTGCTCTACGTATTTTGTAGATTTGAAGTTTGAGGAATTGGGAAGTTGGGAAAAGATTGCAAGAGGAGCAAATTTGGTGTAGCAAAGATGAAGAATTCTGTGTGGTCATATTAAGCAATTGTACCTTTTTAATCTTTGCATCTCAGTTATCTTTGTATGCACAGTGCCTGGCAGAGAGAAGTCACTAATAAATATGGATGATTAGATGAATCAATAATTATCTACACAACTGTGAGCATCACATGTTAGTGGAGGTCTGTGTAATAGAAATTAAACCCTATTTTATCTTCTGAAATATCAATGTTTGTGTGTGACAAGAGTTACACTACTTTTGTCTCTTTTCCCATGCACAATGTTGAACATATAGTAACCACTTCATAAATACATCTAAAATGTAATCTGTGAGCATGTGTATTCGTTTCCTACTGCAACTAGAGCAAATTACTACAAATATAGTGACTGAAACCAACATAAATTTATTATCCTAGAGTTCTGAAAGTCAGAAGTTCAAATGGGTTCCTCTGGGCTAATCAAGCTGTTGGCAGGGCTGCGCTTCTTTCTGGAAGCTCTAGGAAAGAACCCCTTTGCTTGTCCTTTCCGACTTCTAGAGGCTGCCACTGTCCCCAGTTTATGACTGCTTTCCACCTCCCAAGCCACCAACGGCACATCTTTCTTACAATGCTATGTCTGTTTGTAACTTTTTTGCCTCTGCCTTGCTCATTTAAGGACCCTTGTTATTACATTTGGCCAATCAGACAATCCAACATAATTTCCTTATTTTTAAGCCAGCTGATCACCAGCTTTAATTCCCCTTGCCATGTAAAATAACATATTCACAGGTTCTGGGGATTAAAACATGCACAGCTTTTGGGGGTCATTATTCTACCTACCACAGCATGTAAAACAAAGCCCAAAACAAACAAACAAAAAGAATAGAGGAAGCCCTGGCCAGTTGGCTCAGTGGTAGAGCATCAGCCTGGCGTGCAGGAATCCCGGGTTCGATTCCCGGCCAGGCACACAGGAGAGGCGCCCATCTGCTTCTCCACCCCTCCCTCTCTCCTTCCTCTCTGTCTCTCTCTTACCCTCCCGCAGCCAAGGCTCCATTGGAGCAAAGATGGCCCGGGCGCTGGGGATGGCTCCTTGGCCTCAGCCCCAGGCGCTAGAGTGGCTCTGGTCACGACAGAGCGACGCCCCGGAGGGGCAGAGCATCGCCCCCTGGTGGGCAGAGCATCGCCCCCTGGTGGGCGTGCCGGGTGGATCCCGGTCGGGCGCATGCGGGAGTCTGTCTGACTGTCTCTCCCCGTTTCCAGCTTCAGAAAAAAAAAAAAAAAAAGAATAGAGGAAGAGATGACAATAAATGCACAAAATGAAGTGGTAATATTAATAACAGTAATAAGATCAGAGATTATACAGGTTGGCACATTGGACTATAGGATTCTGGAACAAAGCAAAAACATTACTCAATGCTATCAGCTAATCTCAACTACACACACACACACACACAACACTCAGAAATATGCTGGTTAGCTGATGCCACAGCTGGTTAATACCATTTACTAATTAGACAAACTAAATAAGAAATGAATGACATGTTCGTTTATAGAACTTTCGTAGAAGTTCTCAAATTCCTTTCTTCCTGGAAAAGGATAATTTTCTTGCCCCTTCCATTCTAGCTCACCTGTAACATTCCTGGAAATTTTCTAGCAGGATGGATAAACATCTCAGCATTTGCCTACCCAGTTTAACCTGTCAATGTAGGAGGACAGTGACCGCCCAAGTGCGCTCCAGAGACCTGAGCACCGCTGGCTTGAATCAGACGCGAAGGCTGGTCCGCATCGCCCCCTTGTGCAGAGAGGCAGAGATCATCCTCTATGGCTACCCAACCTGGAAGAAATTTCTTGACTATAACTCCAAGGGAAACGGTTGTTTAGAGACTGAAGTTTCCCAGAAATTTTAGACTTTCCTTTTTTCATCATTTTTAAAACCCAGCTATTGCAAAACCTCTCTAAAATATATTACACAAAAAGAATAATCATACTGGGTCAATACTGCATATGTGAGGACATAAAAGCATAAAATAAATTATTCACTTCCTTGCCCTGTAAAAGAATATTGTAAGTGCAATTTTAACAATTCTTTCTGGCTGTGAACTTTGGATTTTTACTGTTTCATAGAGTAGATAGAACACCAATATTCTTTTGCATGTTTGGCATTTTTTTAAAAGGGGGTTTTTTGGTTATTGCTTTTTTTTTTCTTTTGCCTCCTTTGTTGCTATCTGTGGTCACGTTTTGATTTTGAGCTTGTCAGTGTGGCTTCCTTTATAAGCTTCCTTCCCCTTCTCATTTGCTGTGGAAACAGTAACTAGGATATTGAGCTAAGTTTAAATAAAATGAGGTTTAAAAAGACTCCTAATAGGTTCTCTCTTACAAGTGTGTGAGATTAAAGACAAAACCCAAGTGACTTTGCACACAGGACTGCTCGTTCCATCTGGAATTCGTGACAGTTTGACATCTATTTGGCTACTTGGAAGCTATTTTTACCTCCTTTCTATTTTTGTTCTGAAAAGGTTAGTGTTAAATCATTGTGTTTTGGCAAGATGAAATATTGCTGTATTTTTCCAACTTGCCAAAGTCTTGAAATGGGATAATAGTTCCTCAGTCTTGGGATCTGGAATAGAGAAAAAAAAAAGTCATGACCCTCCCCTTTCCATGCTTAGGGCAACTTAATAGAAAACTAGGGTTGCAACTTAAATGTCCATTAATAGGAGACTACACAAGTATGGTTCATCTGCTAATAAAATAATATGCAGCTATGAAGTGTGTATACCATATATACACTAACTGAAAAATACGTTCATTGTCTTGTTGTGGGGGAGGTACACTGATTTTTTTTAAATGTTGCTCTCTAAATTTTTTTTTTTTAATTTTTTTTTTTCCATTTTTCTGAAGCTGGAAACGGGGAGAGACAGTCAGACAGACTCCCGCATGCGCCCGACCGGGATCCACCCGGCACGCCCACCAGGGGCAACGCTCTGCCCACCAGGGGGCGATGCTCTGCCCATCCTGGGCATCGCCATGTTGCGACCAGAGCCACTCTAGCGCCTGGGGCAGAGGCCACAGAGCCATCCCCAGCGCCCGGGCCATCTTTGCTCCAATGGAGCCTTGGCTGCGGGAGGGGAAGAGAGAGACAGAGAGGAAAGCGCGGCGGAGGGGTGGAGAAGCAAATGGGCGCTTCTCCTGTGTGCCCTGGCCGGGAATCGAACCTGGGTCCTCCGCATGCTAGGCCGACGCTCTACCGCTGAGCCAACCGGCCAGGGCTAAAATATTTTTTTTAATGGTTGGCTCAGTGGTAGTTTTTGGCCAGCCGTGTGGAAGTCCCGGGTTCAATTCCCAGTCAGGGCACACAGGAGAAGTGACCATCTGCTTGTCCACCCCTCCCCCTCTCGTTTCTCTCTCTCTCTCTCTCTCTCTCTCTCTCTCTCCATTTTCCTCCTGTAGCCATGGCTCGATTGGCTTGAGTGAGTTGGCCTCAGGTGCTGAAGATGGCTCCATGGCCTCTGCCTCAGGTGCTAAAAATTGGCTCCTGTTGCAACGAAGCAAGGGCCCCAGATGGGCAGAGCATCGTCCCCTAGGGGGCTTGCCAGGTGGATCCTGGTCGGGGTGCCTGTGGGAGTCTGTCTCTGCCTCCCCTCCTCTCACTGAATAAAAACAAAAATAAAATGTTGCTCTCTCTGGTTCCCCAGAGGACATTCTGTGATGTATATCTCACAAGGCCCTCAGGAGGTGCCCGCAGGTCTGGCACCAGTCACCCAGGGCGCTGTCCCACTGGGTAGTGCACTAATATTAGCTGCCTCTCTTTCTCTGCTTCCGTCCCCCCGTCCTGTCTACTGCTGCCTGTGGTCACTGCACACAAGCTTGTGTCTCAGGCTCTGCCTTTGAGAGAAGCCACATAAAGACATTGTTAAGAAAATGGTGTTTCGAGCTGCACTCGTCTTGCAACCATGAGGGGGAAACCAGGAACAATGCGAGGCAGTTCCCCCGAACGATGGCATCATGGGGCTACAGAACCATCCACCTCTGAACATCTGTTCCGTGAGAAGAATAACCCTCTATTAAGTCGCTTGCAGTTGGGTTTTGTGTTATTTGCAGCCAAAAGTACTTCAGGGGAATGTTTTAATTAGAGCTGGAGGCAGACGGATAAGGCCTGTGTGTGGGGAAGCCCGGGGGTGGGAGCCAGGCGGCTTCTGGTGCCGAGTGCCAGCTGGGGGAGAATGCAGGTCTGCGGGAAGCAGCGACAAAGGACGGACCCTCTGGTATAACTTCTCCTACCAGTGAATTCCGGGTTTTGCCTAAAATAGTTGATGCAGAGTTTCTATCACTTGCAAACAAAAGTCCTAATTTAAGTGTGAGCTCATTCTTGTTTTATAAAAAAGAAATGTGGGTGCATGTGTGAAGAGTTTGTTCATGTAAGCAAGGAAAAACACAAATGTATGTGCCGCATGGCAGCTATCTGTCCCTAGGGAGAAGAGGAGTGGAGGAGAGTAAGAAGGACATATGTATCACTTTTACTTTATGCACTTCTTAATGTTTAAATTTGTTATAACCAGGTTGTATCATTTGTATTTTTAAGACTAAAAACTTCAGAAAATCTGAGATACAATGTGTGTTCTTTGAGTGGGATACTTGAAACCATGTCAACACAATAAATTAAAAATAAAAGTTTTATTAAAAAGTGTGTGTTCTTTTATACTATTAAGTTTGAGGTATATGCCAATTAAAAACTAATGCACATGTCCCTGGCCGATTGGCTCAGTGGTAGAGTGTCGGCCTGGCGTGCGGAAGTTCCAGGTTCGATTCCCAGCCAGGGCACACAGGAGAAGCGCCCATCTGCTTCTCCACCCCTCCCCCTCTCCTTCCTCTCTGTCTCTCTCTTCCCCTCCCGCAGCGAGGCTCCATTGGAGCAAAGATGGCCTGGGCGCTGGGGATGGCTCCTTGGCCTCTGCCCCAGGCGCTAGAGTGGCTTTGGTCGCAACAGAGCAACCCCCCCCCCCCCGGAGGGGCAGAGCATCGCCCCCTGGTGGGCATGCCGGGTGGATCCCGGTCGGGCGCATGCGGGAGTCTGTCTGACTGTCTCTCCCAATTTCCAGCTTCAGAAAAATACAAAAAAAAAAACAAAAAAAACACAACTAATGCACATGCGTCATTACAAACCTGAAAAACACTGCTAGCAAACCACCCAACCAACCTCAGACAGACAACCACAGATCCCAATGTCTGCATGAAACCAGTAACAATGCGCCAGAGGGAGGGACTAATGCTGGGAAGCTATATCCAATCCGCCTGCAACCAGGGCCCTCTAACCGCCCCCCCACACACATAGTTCCCATTATTTTCCCCCAAATCCAACCCAAATAAGCCTACAGTCTAAGTTAAAACAAACAAACATTTAAATGTGCTTGCTATGCCAATGCAGCTTCAAAGCGTGCTCATCCACTCACCCCTCCCCACCCCAATCCGTTTCCAGACAGGAAAATCAAGAGCTGCCACAGCTCTATGCCTCTGGGTTAATATCCTAGAGAGCTAAAGGAGGTGGGCCAGCCTAAGCACGCTGCTGGTGGGATGGAGCCGGACCAGAGATGGGGTCATGGGCCAGCCTAAGCGCGCTGCTGGTGGGATGGAGCCAGACCAGAGATGGGGTCGTTCGTGGGAAACAAATACAGCCGGCTGAGCCATGAGCCACTTGGACCTTGTAGATGGCCCAAAGCATATAATCATAAGGACGTGCCATTCTCAGGGTGGAGATGAGATCAGCAAGTGGAGGCACAGACAGCTGAAAGAAAACCAGGTGACAGCTCTGAGTGATGCCAGCAGGACCCCAGATGGTCGCTGGAGGATGCCAGGAGTAGAATACAGGGAGAGGCCCAGCAAGATCCTGAGAGGCTGGGGCTTGGGAGGCAGCGTCTGATGACAGGTGAGACCCTGAATTCCAGGCAGGGACACTGAGGCAGAAATTCGGGGGTATGAATAGTAAGAGTGACATATATATCCTTACTACATGCCAAGTGTTTTAAATTCATATTTCACTTAATTCTCCCCAAAATCTTGTGAGGTGGGAAGTTTTTTCATCTCCATTTTTCTAAGGTGACTGATTACTCCAAGTCACACTGGTGTATTAGTCTGCTCAGGCTGCGATAACAGGATACTACAGAGTGGGTGATTTAAACAACAAAAATGTATTTTCTCAGTGTTCTGAAGGCTCCAAGGCCAAGATCAATGCGCAGGGTTGATTTCTGGGAAGCCCCTCCTGGCTTGCGGAAGGCTGCCTGTAGGAAAATGGCTGAGAGATTAAACTGCAGCCTTGAGACAAATCTTTGGGGTGGACTTCGGAATGCCAAGTCCTGCGGGGGCAGAACGCTGCCCCGGCAAACACTACGAGGATTGTTTATAAGAAGCTGATCCCAATAGCCATTTTCCTACATGCCTGGGGGGCATCGGTTGGTCATCTTTCTCTGCACCTGAATCCATTTAGACTAATCTGACCCAGGCTCTGAGAATTTGCTTGATGAGCAAAGACACGAATAAATACGATGAGGCTGCAGAGATCGAGGCTCTCAGTCCTAGTGGCTGGGAGTCCCCTGTATCCACCTTTTCTGCATGTTGTGTCTTATGTGTTTTTTCTTAAGTCCTGCAGCACCTTCCTTTCGTGCACACCCACAGCTGAGCTGGTCTCAGCACTGCCTTGCTCTGTTCTCACATGGCCTTTCCTATGTGCACAGGTGGAGAGAAAGATCTCTGGTTTTTCCTCTTATAAGGACACCGGTCCTATCAGATTAGGGTACCATCCTTATGACTTTTTACCTTCTTAGCAGCCTTATCCCCAAATAGAGTACATTGGGAGTTAGAGCTTCAACGTATGAAAGGGGGATACTGATTGGAACATAATTCAGTCCATAAAGACAAATCTAGGTAGTAGCAAACACAAACAGTATGACTCTAGAGCCTAATACTCTTTTGTGTATTTTTATATTTTATTTAGGTATAATTTAATAGTTCAATAAAGTTTGAATATACATATACACCTATGTGACCCACATTCCTAGCAAGAACTATATATCACTAAGCAGGCATCCCCAAACTACAGCCCGTGGGCCACATGCGGCCCCCTGAGGCCATTTATCCAGCCCCCTGCCACACTTCTGGAAGGGGCACCCCTTTCATTGGTGGTCAGTGAGAGGAGCACTGTATGTGGCGGCCCTCCAACGATCTGAGGGACAGTGAACTGGCCCCCTGTGTAAAAAGTTTGGGGACCCCTAAGAGTATAGTAGTACTCTTAACCACTAGGCTCTACCAGACTACCTGATGACAGGGGATAATGCCACCAGTAGATTTCATGGCAGCCAGGAGCCATCCCTGGCACTGCAGACACAGGCTTGATTACAAGCCCCCCTCTACACATACCGCATGGGGCCCCCGCCTGGGCCAGCCCTCCCACTCCGCTGCTCCTCTGAGTCCCAGCAGACTGACACCTCCCAGCTGTTTCCCAGAGTACTGCTTCCCCTCCCTCCTCACCCAAGGCAGTATCTCTGACGACTCCTCTATGCCGCCAGCTCCCACCAGGCAGTCCCACAATGGTTCCCACCAGATGACCCTAGTGCCTCCTCCACTTGGGTCAAAAAGCATTTCCTCTCTGTTCACCACCAGTTTAAAAGTAGCAGTGTCTTCCTGCTGTTGTTATTCTTTGGGTTAGCTCACCATCCATTGTTTGGCTTCTCAGCTCTCCTATCTCCTATATAAACAGCGTTCTGCGTTAAATTTTCTGCATCAAATATTCAGCCTGGTTTTCCTTCCCCTGGTTACACTTTCACAGTGCTCTCGTCAGGACTGTGTCAGGACTGACTCAGAAACTGGGGTGGTCCTAGGATTAGAGGGAGCCCATCCACAAAGGCTGGACAGTGGTGGACTCCGCAGCAGAGATTTCTCCAAAATGGTACCAGAGGTCATATTGACATTTGTTCTTGTAGGGCCAGTAGTCAGGGCCATTGCTGCCATTCACTTGCAGGTTCTCATTGAATTCAGACAGGCGGTAAATAAACAGTGGGGCCAAAAAATGGTGGGCCATTCCTTTATTAAAGTCTCGCACAGGCCGACGAGCAAACACACAGGGCTCCCAGAGCCACTGACACATTATCCGGTTCCACAACCAGGAGAATCTTCTCCGGTTTCTCCTAGAATCAAAGGCCTCAGCAGTCTCAGCGGAGCTCACAAAAGCCCCCCCTCTGGCTCCCCATCTGCACACCTTCTCCCTTCTCTGCACAAACTGGCTTCTTCCTCAGCACCCTGCATTCTCTCTGTTCTCTCACTCTGCAAACATGGCTTCTCTCTCTTTCTCTTTCTTTTCAAAACTTTCTGGTGTGAAAACCTCTCCTCCAGCAAACACTAGCAAAACAATAGCCCTTCCCAAGCAGGAAGGTAATTTGCAATTTCACAGACCCACATATAGCTGGCACTGCCCAGTGCCCAATGCAAACTATTATATAAGTGAGCAAACATAAAAATCATATTTACAAACTTACTTGACCAATAGTTTTCTATAAGACATTGACCTTGTTGTCATCTGTGGGTCCCCTTGTCAGCAAATTAGCACTATCCACCAATTCATTCATTGCCTGTGGCTCACCTGTTTTTCAGGTGGATCTCTGCAAACTGTCAAAACTAGAGATGATTTTATCACCTGATTCTTCAGCTAATGTCAGGACACTAAGCTACTAATTGGATTTGTCCAACTGCTACATATTTTCAAAACACTATGTTTGTCCAAATGAGGCAGCTGGGGAGTCAACAGTGACTAAGGAGGGCAAGACGAGACACGCCAATACCGAGGCACCTTCAACAGCCTGTGGGTATCCCCTGGGGTGCTGCCACCCAGCCAGGGATGAGGCTTCGCAGACGCTTAGAGGCAAGATTCCTGGTCAGCTCTAATTTCCGTTTACAGCAGGCTCTGGCTGGCAGTCAGATACATACTGAGTGGCTCACCGAGACTACCACAGAAGGACCCCCATCTTTAGTTTGCTGCAAAGTGTTTGTGTTCCAAGAGCCGTTGGCTGTAGGAGGGAGAAGCAGGAGGCAGACTGCACCCCCTGGCTCGCTGCCCTGCATCTGGGACTTCTCCAGGGCTGCAAGAGCTGTGAGTCAGGCTTCCTTCCCTCAGCTCACAGCAGCTCCCGAGCAGCAAGCTGCCGGCCTGTCCTGATGGGAGAACAGAAGCCCCTCTGTCACAGGGTCCACGGAAACCAGACAGTCCCCACTTCTCCTTCCCTCCCTACGTGATAGGCCATGTTAGCCAGAAGTGTCGTGAAATGACCAGGCAGCTAATAGGAGAAATATACTCCGTCCTCCCACCCCTCTCCCCACCCCCACCCCACCCCCAAAAAAAAGAAAAAAGGAAAGGAAGAAAGAATCCTGTTAGTCACAGAGCTTTTCATCTGAACCGCAGACCAGGATCTTGCTCTCCGTGAGAAGAATGAAATCAGTCTTGCACCCTATTAGCTCCTCAAACAAAAGCAGCTCTCAGGAATGTAACTCTTCTGGGCGTCTGGGTTGGATGTAGTTCTCACTGGGGAGAGGCATACATTCAAAGGAGAGACCAGTAGTCCTAAAACAGTCAAAGAAGTAAATAAGCTAGCTGTTCAAAAGAGGAAAAGACACGCAGCTCCCCTCTGTGGCTGATTCAACACCTGGTGAATAAATAGCCCCGCCTCCGCCCAAGCTGGAATTTTCCCACAGCGGGCGGGGAGCTTCAGAGGTCCCGCGACGCCACGGCTTTTAGACCTCGCAAAATGGGGTGAGAAGGAAGGGCTGCAAGAGGTACCTTATTGCAAAGGAAAATCACAGAAGTTAAAAGTTACAAGAGAAGCATAAAACAGCTGGTAAGGGCTATTTTAAGGGTAAAGAAATACTCGTTGAGGAGAAATCTTTAGGGGGAAACACATGAGTGCATGAATATCATATGATAGGAACAGAATGTTCTCTTCAAAACAAAAAGCCGTTATGGAATAGGTTGTTTACATCACGTAAGTCGAATGCACGTTGCCTGAGCAGCAGCCCCTGTGAGGTAAAGAAATGTGGGCTCAGTACCTATCTTTTACGGATCTTCATCCACCTCACCCCCATCTCAGCCCGCTCCTGCCTCTGGCCCCCCCATGCTCCAAAGTCGTCCAGGACTCTCAGGATTGTCTGAGAGAAGAATATCCCTCTAAATTATTCATAATACCATGCAACTGACTTCCCATCCTTCCCTTCCCAGAAGTATCCTGCTTATGTAAGAATCCAGTGAAAATGAGCAATTCTTCAATAAGTCACTACTGGTAAAATTTCACACACTTGTAATATTTCCTTGGGTACAAAGGGAGAGCCTCTGACCCAGAACCTATATATGATACCACTTATAAAAATATACTATAGACTTGACCTCTTTTAGAGCATTAATTCGCATTGTACTGGTATGAGAATGTTATTTTTTAAATGCTGACTTTCAACAGTTGAGATCACAGCTTTCAATCAAAATAGCCACGTGTCTAAAGAAGACCAACAGAAGATTATTTATGACCTTATTTTAACTTGTGTTCTCCTCCTCATGTGTGAACTTTTATATCCATAAAGGTATGAGGAAGTTTTTTCAGTAACCAATGAACCTTTCTAAAACCTTGTTTGATCATGCCATGCTTCTTTTCTACCTGTGCATCAAACCATTCTGGAGATGCTTTACCCAAACATCTGGTTTATCCAAACCAGCACTCTCTGGTCCTAACAGGGGTAAAACCCACTAAATGATATAGAGCTATGTCCATATTGACAATCACATGAGAATCTACCATAATACTGGCATTCTCACTCCTGACTATGGCAGACGACTGCCAGAGGCAGCACAACACACTGTGTGCTCTTTCTCAGGGTGACTTGGCCATGCCTCCCACCATAGATGGAGCGTACCTCCTCTCCCTAGAATCTGGGCTGGCTTTGTGACTCGCTTTTACCAACAGAATCTGACAGCAGGGTCACAGGGTGATTTCTAGGCGTGAGCCTTAAGAAGCCTTAGAACTTCCGTCTTGCCCTCATGGGGCCCCAAGACTTCATGTAACAAGTCCAGGGAGTGGAGCAGTGAGGTGCCCCAGCTGACAGCCAGCCCTAGACCTGTGAGGCCATCCTGCATCCTCCAGTTCGAGTCACCACCTGCCCGCGCATGCAGAGCTCAGCAAGCCCTCTCCGTGGAGGCCTACTCAAATTACTGTTTAAGCTGCTGTGTTTGGGGTTATTTACTGCATAGCAGCAGATAACCAAAACACTGAGCTTATATAAAAATTACTAACTTGTGTACAACACTCCCTTTCTTCTATGGAAGTGGTTATCCAAGTGTGGTCCTGGGCCAGCATTATCAATGACACATGGGAATTTGTTTAAAATGCAAACTCTTGGCCTCCTACTGAAGGAGAAGGTCCGGTTGTGGAGCCCAGCAACCTGTATTTCAACAAGTCTTGCAGGTGATTCTGGTGCATTCAACGTGCTTTTTTTGAACCATTTGAGAACCATTGTTCTAGAGCAGTAAAACTTCTGATGTTTAACTGGGATAGCCAGCCACCTGGATAACGACTAGATAAGGCCATGACTGAGTTCTGGCCATGAAGAAGCAGAAGTGGAAAAGTAGTTCTTCCCTTCCCTGTCCCTTTCAGTGGAATTCAGATGTGATGGCTGGAGCTCCAGAAACTGTCCTAGACCATGAGCTGGTCCCAGAAATGAATGTATGCACAGCAGAGCAACAAAATGGAAGGAGCTCGGACCCTATCACTATGGAACTGGACATTAGGTCTGGACTGACTCCCTAACTTACTGAACAGGAGAGAAATTTCTATCTTTAAGCTCTTGATTTTTAAAGTTCTGCCCCTCACTGCTAAATACACCATCCTAACAAAGTAGTCTCATTATCCCTCCCCTGAGATATATATATATTTTAAGATTTTATTTATTGATTTTACAGAGGAGAGGGGAGTGAGAAGTATCAACTCATAGTTGCTCCACTTTAAAACTGCTCATTGCTTGCTTCTCATATGTGCCTTGACCAGGCGAGCCCATTGTTTCAAACCTGCAACCTCAGCATTCCAGGTTGACGCTCTATCCACTGCACCACCACAGGTCAGACCCTGAGATATTTTAAAATATAAGAATATTTTATTTTTTTGCTTGTCACAAGCTATCTTTTTAGATTATTTCTTTAGTTACTTATTTTAACTGTCTCCCTATTTGATTGTAAACTCAATCAGGGTGATTTCGTTTTATCATATGATCCCCTGTATCCAACATTCTTTTGCCCTCACAGTAGAGACTTGGGGAATATTTACTGACTCGAGTGGACAGACGGAAGGAAGGATGTAGGCAAACCAAATTTTGTCCAGGCAATCTTTCAGCATTGATAACTTGACCAAGCTTCAAAATAAATCCTTTCTTAAAATACTAACCATGCAGCAAAACTGTCTCTCCCCTGCATCCCACCTCAGTTCCACATTTTACTCTTAATATGAGAAATAATACTAATAACCAGTAATTTTAAATGCTTTAACGTGGACCAAGCTCAAATTCCTGTAGAGGGGCATCTTACAATATACCTGACCAGTATTCTTCAAAACTGTCAAGGTCATTAAAAACAAGGAAGTCTGAGAAACTGCGACAGCCAAGGCAACCTAAGAAGACAAGATTACTAAATATAACATTGTATCCGGGATGGGATCCTAGAACAGAAAAGGACATTAGGTTAAAACTAAGGAAATCTGAATAAACTACAGACTTGAGTTCACAGTAATAAATCAATATTGATTTATTATTTGTAACAAAGTTACCATATTAATTTAAGATGAGAATAATTGGGGAAACTGGATAGGGGGTAGGATAAAGGTAGAGGATATAAGTACATATTTTCTGTACCACCTGCTCACTGGTCCTTCAGTCTAATGCTGTTCTGAAAAATAAAGTCTTCTAATAAAGAAATATGTCAAAGACTTATATGTATTAATTCTCATCAAGGCTGAGATAGGTACTATGATGAGTCCTATTTTACAGACAGAAAAGAATACATTAAGTTCAATTTCCCCAAGTCCTACAGCTTGAGTTTATTTCAAGATTAAAATTCACTTGATTCAGTTATTTAAATAATGTGTACTGATTACTGTGCCAGCCAGAGACTGAGCTTTAGGGGATTCTATGAAAAGAGTCAAAACTGGGAAAGGAGAAAGGGCTGTGCATCTGCCTACGGAAATTTAAAGGGCACAAGCAAACATTTTGGAGAATACACAATTCTAAAAATGTGTGATATTTATATATTGATGGTATATACATTCCTCCAACAGCTATAAACAACTAAGCTTGACATCTAATTATCAAGAATAATCATTTAAATATGAAACCACCAGATGGCACATGTTGTTAAGAACACATAAATCATACATCATAAGTTACAGAGCTGGTTCGAGAGTAGATTTGTGTCTTATTCCAGTTACCAAAATAGCTAAGACTCTATCTCTGAGGATAATTCCTGGTCCAAGCTGAAAGAATATCTCAAATGAGAAAAATCTCTATGTCATTGCATTCCTTTCTAAAGATACTCACTGTAAACTTCCTTAACTACTATTTTGACTAAAAGAACCTTAACATTTTCATTACCGATTACTCTGTTCACCAAAACAAAGACATGGCACCTTGGCTGGTCGAGCTGAAATTCCTAGCCCATGGAGTCTACTCATGGAGAGTTGTCAGCGCACGCTGATAACGTGGAACGCCCAAACATAAATAGCTTTGTTGACATTTTTTTGCAAAGTATATTAACTATGGGGTTTGACTTCCGTACTCTGAACTGCAATCAGGTTGTGTCCAATCTAAATATCTACCTAAAACAAAACCGTTGCTTTCTATGCCTCCTTCATCTGCCTTACTATTTATTCTTAAGAGATCAGCTGAGGCATTAGCTCCTTCACGAAGTCTTTCTTCGCCCAGTCAGTGCGGACCATCTCTATACCCTCCTGTGTACCTAGTGTTGACAGTCACAGGATTTGTCACAACTGGGTACAACTCAGTACCTTTCAGTGGATGCTGATGAGGCACTGCCCTAGGCACCTGGGAGTCATCAGAGAACAAAGAGGCCTGCTCTTGTGAAGAAAAACAGACGAACAGCAAACTATACTGATAAATGCTATGGGAAAATGTGGCGTGGATTAAGGGAGGTTGAGCGGAATGGGGTATAGAGCAGGGGTCTCAAACTCGCAGCCCGTCGAACAATTTTGTGCGGCCCGCAGACTAATCCACGAAGTTCAAAATATTTTGGATAAAATTAAGTAAGCATAGGGGCCTACTTGTATTTTTCATTTCTCTAGCATCCTAGCTAGATATTAGCTTAGTTAACAGCAGTTGTGATGCGAACTACAGTTTCTGGTCGTTTTGTGACACTGAGTAAACTGCATGTACGATTGTGCTTGTTGTACTGATTTTTGTTTTTGTTTTCAACTGCAGTGAGAAAAGTGTTGCGTAACAGTTGCCTTTTGTGGACCTAGTGTGGCCCGCCGAAAGGCTGTGATCTTGCTCTGCGGCCCACATGCTGAGTTGAGTTTGAGACCCCTGGTATAGAGGGAGGTTCAGGTGTCCATATTAATTAGTATGGCCAAGGTAGGCTTCAGTAAGAACATGAGATTTGAGCAAAGACTTAAAGGAGGTGAAAGAATTAACTCTACAGATTCTGAAGAAGGAGGTTTCCAGGCAAAAGACCTACTGCTTTGGTCGGCAAACCGCGGCTCGCGAGCCACCTGCGGTTCTTTGGCCCCTTGAGTGCGGGTGCAAAGGCCAGCTTAGGAGTACCCTAGTTAATAACAATGTACCTACCTATATAGTTTAAGTTTAAAAAGTTTGGCTCTCAAAAGAAATTTCAATCGTTGTACTACTGATATTTGGCTCTGTTGTCTAGTTTGCCGACCACTGGTAAAGCAAAGACCCTCAGATAGGAGCTCTCATCATGAGTCCAAGAAACAGCTTGGAGGCCCATGAGTGGGGAGCAAATGCCCAGACGGGAGGCGGGAAGAGAGAGGGAAGTAGATTATGTGTGGTTTAGGGGCCACAAAGACTTTGCTTTTTACTCTGAGTGGAACCATGCTGGCTTTCAAGTAGAAGAGAGAGATGATCTGACTTATTTTTGCAAGATTTGCTCAGGCCACTATGTTGAGAATAGAATTGTAGGGGGGCCAAGATGGAAGCTGAAAAACCTGTTAGGAGGTAATTATAGGTGAGATTGCCTGGGGCTCTAGAAGTAGCAGCAGAGAAGGGCAAATGGAACCAGATTCTGGAGTTAGAATCTTGGTGGACTGGAGGTGGGGTGCCAAAAATCAGACAGAGGGGAGCCAAAACTCACTCCAGGATTTTGTCCCGAGAAATGACTACAATGGAGTTATCATGACCTAATGTAGAGACGACCATGGAAGAAGCAGGCTGGGATATGAAGAGCAGCAATTCAGACAAGAGTATAAATTTGGTGGTTGTCTGAAAATATTCTGACACTTTCTGGTAAGAAGGAACAAGCCCAAGGAGAGTGGGTGTCAGTGGTTTGAAAGACAATCGGGGTTTAGCAGAGGGGCACATCTTAGAAGTGCTACATTTCTAATTTCCAGCACTTGACATTACAGACAACATTAAGAGAGAAGAAAAAACCACAGAAAGCAATGCTTCTGAGTTAAAAAGTGATTCTAAAGAATTAGACTCAAGCCCTAGTCAGGCATCCCCAAACTACGGCCTGCGGGCCGCATGTGGCCCCCTGAGGCCATTTATCTGCCCCCCCCCGCCACACTTCCAGAAGGGGCACCTCTCTCATTGGTGGCCAGTGAGAGGAACACTGTATGTGGCAGCCCTCCAATGGTCTGAGGGACAGTGAACTGGCCCCCTGTGTAAAAAGTTTGGGGACCCCTGCTAGATGATTGGCTCAGCGGTAGAGTGTTGGCCCGGCGTGTGGAAGCTGTGGGTTCAGTTCCCAGTCAGGGCACACAGAATCGACCATCTGCTTCTCCACCACTCTGCCTCCCTCTTCTCTCTCTCTTTCTCCATTTCTCTCTTTCTCTCCTCCTCCCACAGCCATAGCTCACTTGAGCAAGTTGGCAGCAGGTGCTGAGGATGGCACCATGGCCTCACCTCAGGTGCCAAAATATCTCAGTTGCCAAGCAACAGAGCAACAGCCCCAGATGGGCAGAGCATTGCCCCGTAGGGGGCTTGCTGGGTGGATCTAGGTCGAGGCACATGCAGGAGTCTGTCTCTCTCACTTAATAATAATAAAAGTAATAATAAAGAATTAGACTTTGAACATAAAAATGTTTTATAAATACCTTTGACAATTTGATTACATTCACCTTTTTATATATGGCCTGAGAATAATATGTAATTTTAAAAACTCATCTAAATAAGTCTAAAAGTTTTTCAATAAGTGGAAAATAATTTTGGTGATAATAAATCATTGTGTATTAGTTTAATGGGTAAATTTTTTTAGGCTCTTTATTTTTTAATTGAATTGCTTGTTTTTGTTATTGTTGAGTTGTATAAATTTTTTAACATGATATTTATTTTAATTTATTGTGTTTACATAGATTCTAGTGTACCCCTGAATACATCCTCCCCTCCTCTGTGTACCCCAGTACATCCCCTGTCCCCCTCCCCGTAACGTCCTCCCCCCTTCCCTCCAGGATTTGCTTTTCTGCTCTCGTCCCATCCTGTCACCCTGTCATCCCCTTTCCCTCTGTCCGCTTTCCTTCTGGACCCTTTGATCTCTCCTCTGTCTCTATTCCGCTCCTCAGTTCATATTCGTCGGATTCCTCAAATGAGTGAGGTCATATGATATTTTTCTTTCTCTGCCTGGCTTATTTCACTTACCATAATAGTTTCCAGGTCCATCCATATTTTCGCAAAAAGTAATATTTCCTTCTTTTTCATGGCCCCATAGTATTCCATTGTGTATATGTACCACTGCTTTTAAATCCATTTGTCCACTGATGGACACTTGGGCTGTGGCACAAAAAATACCATTTCATTTCATCCTCACAACGGTTTTATGACATAGTTCCCCAGGTCCCCCCTTTTTAGAGAAAGCTCAAACAGTAAAGAAAAATCATATGTCTTCTGTACATCTTATAAAAATCTTTGAACTTTGCTATTTTTTATTCTTTGGAAAAAAATCATCAGCCACTTGTTTAATAATTCCTCACCTTTAAGAATTTTAATAATGGCCTGGTCTGTGGTGGTGCCGGTTTGAAACCCTGGGCTGGCCCCGTCAAGGCACATACTAGGAGCAACTACCTGCTCTTGTATAGCTCCTCCGCATACACACTATCTCTCTAAAAATAAATAAATAAAATCTTTACAAAAGATAATTTTAAGAATGAAATCTTCGGTGTGGGTCCTCCATGCTTGCTTCATATATTATCCCAAGTGAGGCTGCTCTCTCTAATGCCAGTCTTTTGTGTCTCGTGTTTTACATTTTGTTTGGTTCCCTTTTGGTTCAGGTCAATAAACAGGCATAGAAGGAGGTGCTGGGCTAATGGGATGAGTAAAACTTTATCCCCGGCCTTGAGGCATTCAGAGTCTAACAAGCTGGACAAGTACGTGAACGAGTAATATATATCATAACACGTGACGCGTGCTCTGCCTCTGTGTGTGCAGCAAGCTCTGACAGTGAAAAGACAACTTAGGGCAAGCCCTGCTGGGAAAAAAGAGAGGATGCTTTTTAAACTCTGGCTTCAGGGCAATTCTAGTAAACATTCCTGGGTTGCAGCTAGCCATTTAAGGAGTGTTTTGATTATTGCCTTTTCCTACCTTGCAACACATAGGCCACAAGAGCATATGCTACTGGACTAAAGATGAGACTATAAATCCTAAAAATGATTCCGTTCAGGCTTCCTGGAAAAAGTACAAGAAACTCTGGCACACAATTACAAAAGCATTCTACTGGTTCTGCTCAAAACCACAATTACAAAAACTATTTAGCACTGTGACATGGAATAGAGATTAGCCAGTAACATTTACAGAGTGTTACACAGTCGCGTATTAGAAAATAACATTCACAGACTCATTACAGGAATCTATACAAGGTAGGTGTAGGTGGGGGTAGGGGATGGGAGAAAAGGATGTACTCAGTCCAGGAAAAAAGGAAGTCTAAAGAGATTGCGTGAACCTGAAATATAAAGCTACCCTGTCAAGAGCCAGGGCTGTGAACATACCAAATTCTAGGAAATTCAATTCCATTTCACTGATGTCTATAACCCTCATTCAGAGTTTGAGGATATGTGTCCTAAGAGACCTCTTATCTTATGAGGACCTCAGAAACATTGTCCTGACCTCCAGATGCAAGACCCTAACGATCTTGTGCATGCCCTCTAAGTTCTGCTGGCAAGGAAATATTTCCCGGAAGAAGTAATGTAGCCTACAGAAACATACAGGGTGGGGTAAAAGTAGGTTTACAGTTTTGAGTATGTGAAATACAGAATTTATTCTTATATTAATATTTATTATTGTATTATTTTCCTTATGAACAACTATAAACCTACTTTTTCCCCACCCTGTATACTAAATAGTCATTTTTGACAGGTCCCTGTAAAAAAAGTATGTTAAATACCAAGATATGAGAATTTAGCTGACAGGACTAGATCCCTTGCCAAGAAAAGACTACAAAGAAAAGGGACAATGGCAATCATGACATTGAAATTTTAAAAGTTCTTATCTTCATCTGCTGCTTAAGGAATGTATACAAACGAAGATTTGTTCTCTCCTTTCCCCATCTCCCTTACAAACTCAAGTAACCTCTTTCTAAACTCCTTGAAGAAGGGGAAGGCTGATGAGGGGATAAAAGTCTAGGTGGAAGAAACTTTTAAAAATAGTGTCCTTTCCACCTGACCAGGCGGTGACACAGTGGATAGAGCATCAACCTGGGACACAGAGGCCCCAGGTTCGAAACCCCGAGGTCTCTGGCTTGAGAGCAGGCTCGCTAACTTGAGTCCAAGGTCGCTGGCTTGATCAAGAGGTCGCTGCCCAGTCAAGGCACACATGAGAAAGCAATCAATGAACAACTAAGGAGCTGCAACAAAGAATTGATGCTTCTCATCTCTCTCCCTTCTCGTCTGTCTGTCCCTAATCACTCTCACTAACAACAACAAAAAAGAGAGTGTCCTTTCCCCTACTCTATCTTTGTAGTTATTGATGTAATTGTGTTAGTTTTAGGAGATACAGTGACTCCTACCTCATATGCTAACCATGTCTGTTTAGCCTTTTATTATGCAGAAAGGGGGATGGTTTGAACCACTCTATCCTATACTTGAGTTTAGGTAGTAACAATTAGGGCATGAGTCAGCTATGTTGTTTTCCAATATCACCAAGACGACATACATGACTGAACAACTAAACAGAGACCAGAAAAGCTTAATCAAGATGCATGCAAACCTCAGAGTTAGAACTGACAGAATTAATGAACATTTCCTTCTTTTTACTCATATATTGAAAGAAATGTCACTTCTGGATAAGAAATGTACTCTGGTACTCCCAAAATACATCATGTGATAAACTATTTTACTTTATCAGAGTAAAGCATCAATGTTTAGGTCCGAAAAGACATTTAGTATGGATGTTTTGTTTTCTTTTTATAAGCACAGGGTTTTTATAAAGCCTGAAGGAAAAAAGGGGAAGAACCTAATAAGACAGTTTAAAAGGCAAGAGAATTCCTATTTTTTTCTATTACTATTATGAGTGCCTTAGATATTTGACTATCAACACTAGTCTAAGAGCAGTGCAATCAAAAATGAGAATTTCAACAGGACTGCAATAATGTATGGTTGTTGTCCTTAGAAAATCCAGTGTCTCTGCCTTCTCAGGGTTAGTAATGCCGTTTTCCCATGGCTTCTTGGAATATGCCACTGTTTTCTTTGGGTTCTTTCCAGGTATTTTATTGAGAGGGCAAGATGCAGTGAGAGGACGATGTCACAAACAACTTTACCATGGAAGAATGGGGCATGCTGATTGCAATATACCTCTGTTCTTTCTACACACAGCTCTCAGAATATGATTGTGCACTCACTGGTTGCTTCTGATAGGTGCCCTGACTGAGGATCGAACCCATGACCTTAGCATGCTGGGATGATGATCCATTGAACTACCTGGCCAGGGCCTACATTTTATTTTTCAATTACAGTTTTCATTCAATATTATTTTAAATTATAGCGGACCATTTAAAAAAGCTCCAGTCCACTGCAAACTTTTGTAAACTACAGTAGTAATTACTTACTAAAAGTAGAATTTTTTTTAAAAAAAAGAATATACCATATAAGCCCCCAAATTCTATATTATTGATTTCAACAGACCTAAAATACTGTGTTAAATTGCTACTAAAGTTTATAAATGCTTATTCTCAATTTCTGTACTTATCTTGTTGCAGACAAGTAACAAAGTACTCCCAACTACAGTTAAAGACCTAAGCTAATCACACACATATACACAAACATAGGACACATACACATTACAGAAGCATACACAAATACACATCAGCTGATTCTCTATCCATTTAAAAATAATTTCAGTTTCTGCCTAACCTTTGGTAGTGCAGTGGGTAAAGCATCAACCTGAAATGCTGAGGTTGTTGGTTCGAAACTGAGGCTTACCAGTGAGTTGGTGCTTCCTGCTCCTCCCTCACCTCATTTCTCTCTCTCTCTCTCCTCTCTCTAAAATAAATAAATAAAATCTTTAAGAAAATAATTTGCCTGACCAGACAGTGGTGCAGTGGATGGAGCATCAGACTGGGACGCAGAGGACCCAGGTTCGAAAGCCTGAGGTCGCCACCTTGAGCACAGGCTCATCTGGTTTGAGCAAGGGTCACCGGCTTGAGCCCAAGGTCACTGGCTTGAGCAAAGGGTCACTTGGTCTGCTGTAGCCCCCAGGTCAAGGCACATATGAGAAAGCAATCAATGAGAAACAAAGGTACTGCAACGAAGAGGTGATGTTTCTCATCTCTCTTCCTTTTGGTCTGTCCCTATCTGTCCCTCTCTCTGTCTCTGTCACACAAAAAAATAAAAAGAATAAAAAGAATAATTTAAGTTTCTATTCAGTTATTATAGTTTTTTTAAAACTCACTTCATATAAAAAAAAAAGCTGGTGAGATAACAGGTCTCCTAACCTGCCTCCACCCTGCCCCCAAATCAAAATAGTGCCAACCCAGAGAGGCAGCCTTCTTTGTCAGAAAAGCTATCAATATGAACACCTCTTCATATTGGAGGGCTGGCTTGGCAGCCTTCCTACTTGACCTTCCTCCCAGATCTCTCCTCTTCCTCTTCCTGGCAGCTGCTGTCCTGGGGATTCCCTCTGCCTTTCTTCCATGCAAGAGTTCCCTTTGAGACATATTGTATTATTCAAAATATTTGCTGCTCCTCTACCAAAGTCAGTTCTACATCCTTGCCCTACTGACGTCAGGTATGCTATGACTTGTGATGTCACACCTTATGGAAGGATTTTATATCTCTGCCACATTAAATTCTGAAATGACAGTTGTAAAGCCAGTAGGCACGGCCACCATCACAGCTGCCTGGCCCATGCAGCTTCGCATTTGATTCGGACAGACAGTAATGAAACAACAGAGCCAAGAACTGGTGGGCCATTACCTTTAATCCTAGCTCACACCTGGCGGGCGAGAAAATACACACAGTGGTAAAACACTTCCCTTTCCGTTCAGGGCTCCCAAAGCCACTGACTCGTCCGAGTTTTCCTAGGTTTCTAGCTCACCAGCCTTATTCACCTCTGTTCCGCATCTCCTTCTCTCTGCACAAACTCTGCACACACTAGCTTCTCCTTCAGCACTCCACCATCTTGGCTGCCTCTCCTCTGCAATGCTGATGGCAGGAACCAAGTACGAGAGCCTCCAGTCTGCCTTATTTTATAGCTTAGAAATTAAAGCCTTTAAGCCAATATACACATAAGGAAATCTCTGATACAAAGCCACTCATCTGACGCATAATGGAATTCCTCATAAGAGTGCACCAACCCACATCATCCAACAGTCAAGGGTGTGGGGAAAAGCTTAGTGTTGAGAAGATCTTAGTATTTGAAGGATGTTGAAAAGATCTTAGTATTAAAAGAGAGGGAAAGGCTTAGTCTTAAAACTAAGCCCTAGGCTATAATAATCTTGCCAGTTTACAGCCTGTCTCCCACACCCAGTGCAAACTATAAGCAAGCAAACATACACATCATATCCACAAACTTATTTGACTGACAACCATGTAACATGTTTTGGCCAATGACATGCATCATTCCAAGGTGGAAGCTTAAGAGACAGGTCTATCATCTATCTCTCCCTCTGCCACGAGACTAACGATGTCCCACACAGAGGAAGCTCCATTAACCTGGGTCCCATTGCTAAGGTGACAAAGAGCAGAACAAAACAATGAATACATTGGATGAGAAGAAATACATCTAGGATGTAAATTCATGGAGAGGATGGTATTGTTTGTTTCTGCATCATAGCCTAAGATACATCTTGTTTCCTGGATATCTTTCACGGTTTGCTACTTTGTTTTGGTAATGTATATCTTCCAGTGGTTCCCTGAGAAACTGTTCATGACGGACAAAGAGCGAGTAGGCCTGAAGATAACAAAATATTGGATTTAAAATAATTTTCCTTCGGAATTAAGAAGCAATGATGCACTGTCCTCTAGCTCCTAAATTGCTGTTGAGAAGCCCAATGCCACTCTCGTTCCCAGTCCTCATTCACACCTCCATCCCCACTCTCGTGCCCAGTCCTCATACACACCTTCATCCCCTCCCCAGGCCTTTTCAGTTCTTTTTTTATAACTGGTGTTCTAAAATTTCATGATCATGTGCTTTGCCCTGGGCCTTACCCAAGAGATTTAGATTATCTCTTTCAATCTTAACGCTCATATTTTTCAAATCCAGGAAATAATCTTTCTCTATGAGATCATCTTTTATTCCTTTAAAAACATTACTTTTATTAAAATCAAACATGCTCATAGTTTGACAAGTCAACAGCCCTCTCACTGAATATTTACCCTTCCAAAACAGCCACTGGGAATTTGTTTAGCTGACTCTTTGGAACTGACCTATCTCTCCACCACATGCTTTAGTTGTGGTAACTTGATATTTCTGCTTTACGCCTCCCTTACTGACTTTTCATTATGGAAACGAGGATCTATTTTCTTCCCACCACATACATGCTCCTTTCACTGTTGTCACAGCTTTAATAAGATTAATAAGTGCATTATTTGGACCTTGTACGCTAGTTAGGATTTGAGCCATAACTATGATGACTTTTCCTCTTCTGCCAAACTTTTTGTTTTCCCTGGAGTTAATATTTTTCTTCTCATTTACTTAGTTTTTAAGCACATATCACAAATTGGAAACTATCACTTGTTCAAACCTCCTCTTAATACATTCATACAATCGCACTTTCTGTTTGGTGGGTAAGTTGGTTGGATAGTTTGTTGGTTTCTTTCATGCTGAACAATTTCCTCAAATTCATGGCATAGTCCCAAATGGAGATCCTTTCTTAACATTTCTCAAGATAAGAGTTTAGAATAGCCTGACCAGGTGGTGGAACAGTGGAGAGACTGTCAGCCTGGGATACTAGAGGACCCAGGTTCAAAACCCTGAGGTCACCGGCTTGAGCACAGGCTCACCAGATTGAGTGTGGGGTCGCTGGCTGAGTGTGGGATCATAGACATGACCCCACAGTTGCTGGCTTGAGCCCAGAGGTCACTGGCTTGAGCAAGGGGTCGCTGACTCTATTGGAGTCCTTGGTTAAGGCACATATCAGAGATCAATCAATGAACAACTAAGGTGCCACAACAAAGAATTAATGCTTTTTATCTCTTGCCCTTCTGCTCTGTCTCTCTCTCTTGCATGCAAGCACTTAAAAAGAAAAAAAGGAAAGAGAGTTTGGAATATATTTTAGTTAGCAGTTAGCAGGGTTTATAACTTTTAGAAAGCTGAATGCTTCATAGGCCTGTCTTTATACCTTTCCCCTGACTCTGCAATTGGGATGAAGCATGCATGGCTTCTAATTTCAGAACTGTTCTGTTTTTACAGGAGAAATTGATGTCCTTCTTACTGATATCCCTTCTGCAGGGGCTTAAGATCAGCTTCCTTCACTCTGCCAAGTTAGTTGCCTTTCCTCCATCATCCTATCTTCTAAACAGGTGCTGAATTCTCTCCATTGCTATTATATTTTCTTTCGTATTTTTTTCCCTGAGGGTCTGTACTAAAATCTTATTGCCACTGTAACAAATTACCACAACTTTCATGGTTTAAAGCAATAGAAATTTATTATCTTATAATTCTGGAGGTCTAAAGTCCAAAATCAGTCTCAGTGGTCTAAAATCAAGCTCTTGGCAGAGCTGCAATACTTGAGGACATTTCTAGGGAAGAAACTGTTTGTCTTTTCCAGCTTCTGTGGGGAAATAGGCTGTAAACTGACAAAGTCCTTATTGCCTAGGGCTTAGTTTAAGACTAAGATCTTCCCCACTCTTTTAAAACTAAGATCTTCCACACATCCTTTTTAAGACTAAGCCTTTCCCCACACCCTTGACAGTTGCATGGGGGGGGGGGGTGCACTCTTATGAGGATTCCCGTTTATGCCTCAGATGAGCGACTTTGTATCAGAGACTTCCTTATTTGCATGTGGTTTAAAGGCTTTAATTCTCTATACTATATAATAAAGCAGACCAGGGGCTTTGCTTTTGCTCTGGCTTGCCATTAGCTTGCAGAGATTCCTGATTCCATCCTTTTTCTCTTTGAGTCTATTTCTTCATTCCACACTGTGCTCACTCAGGACCTGGACAATTACTAGCCATGCTGGTTCGCGGCAAGCTCCTACAGGCCATTTGCATTCCTTGGCTCATGACCTCATCTTTTATCTTCAAAGCCAGCAGTGAAGCATCTTCCAATTTCTCTCTTTCTCTTACTCTAACTTCTCTGCCTCCCTCTCTCCCTTATAAGGATCTTTGTGATTACATTAGGCCTAGCCAAATAATCTCCCATCTCAAAATCCTTACCTTAATTACATCTGCAAAGTCCCTTTTACCAGGTAAAATAACATATTTGTAGGTATCAGGAATTAGGACAGGAGTATATATGGTGGGACCATTATTCTGTCTACCATAAAGGTTTATACTTTTTTTATTTCTTTAACATGGGGTGTCAGGAATGAGCAAAGCAAAAAGCATGTGTTCAACCACCTTGCTTGATTAGATGTCCAAATAGTATGTGTCCTGGTTCCAATTCCTGCAACTCTTAGATCTATTTCTGAAATAAATATAATGATAATATAGGACTAATAACAGAAATAAATAAATATACTAAACCCCTTAATCCCTATATGGGATTAAGACAGGCCCCAGAAATGTTTTCATAAACCCTGAGTGCCACTGTTTGGGAGAAAAACTGACAGAGTAGAAATGGAAAGAAAATGAATGAAAGTGAAAAAAAGAACAAAAGGATTAAGAAAAAAAGGTTTTTTGAAGGAGGTACATACAATAAGATTATAAAGTATGCTTGTTACTCAGTAATATAGATGTTACCCAGAGTCTAATAGACAAGATCAGAGATGGGGACAGAAAGGTATGTATGAAAAAAAGGAAGCTAAATTCAGAATTGGATGTTCTAAATTCAAACCCTAATTCTCAGACTCACACTTTGATCTTGAACAAGTCAATCCCGGTATCTTGGTTGTATGGCTGAGAAAACCCAAAGAAGTTATCTCAATTTAAATTAGCTAATATATATATATATATAAAAGACCCTAGGGAGACATCTATCACATAGCAATTGAATGTCAGCTGAATCTGAAGCAAAAAGAGGCACTAGCAGCATGACATAGGCAATGGTAACATAAAAACCCAACATCTGGAATGCAGACTAAAAGACATTTATTTCCATTTCTAAAAACATGAACTAGTCTGGACACAAGAATATTCACCTGAATGCATGATTATAATTGTAGATATTCTACAGAGATACTACTTTTATTTATTTGAAACAATTCTATTGAATGAACTCTGCCCTCACAAAGAGTACAATCTAGTGGAGACCATTAAATGAATAATACAAGTTGCAATAGGTGCTTTGATGGAAACAAAAACATGAGTTCAAGCACCTAAACCAGACTAGGGTGTTATTATAAGGGGTTGTGGGGGTTAGGTAAGGCACTCAGAAGTAACGACACACCCTTCAGAGCTCAGCTAAAGAGTAAGTGACGCAGACAGGGGAGTGGTTTGGTAGTGTTACAAGGAGCCTATTCCATTGCCTAGGGAGACCGACAAGGTTCTCTTGAAAGCTAGTTAGCTTGATTCCTGTGTCATGCATGAAAATGGCAATAAGGCTAATGTCAGAACAAAAGTGCTTGGATTACTATGGTGCTTTCAGAATGACACAGTTACACTGCTGGAATTATAATTACTTTGCTTTCTTTAAATGCAAAGTAACCCCCTCCCATTTATTCTACAACCAGGCAGTGGAGCACCATGGTTAAGAATGCAGGTTCTGGAGTCAGATGCTTGCCGCTTACTAGCTCCAAGACCTCGGAGACTTTCTTCAACTTTCTGTGCTTATTTACCTATAAAATGTTTCTAAAATTAGTACCAAATTTCCCCATGTATAAGATGCTCCCATGTATAAGATGCACCTTAATTTGGGGGCCCGAAATTTGAAAACAAAGGTATTACGTAGTTATTAAGCTCAAGTTTTACTCATAAGATTCATACAACTCCTCATCACTGTCAAAACTCCCATCCATTAGCTTGTCCTAATTCATGTCTGATGATGAATCACTGTCTTCAAAATTGCCTCATCCTCAGTTCCATCTATGGCATTTGAAATGCCACACTTCTTAAGTGAAAATCTACAACCACTGTATAAGATGCACCCAGTTTTTAGACCCCAAATTTTTTGAAAAAAAGGTGTGTCTTATATATGGGGAAATACGGTATTTTCCCCTGTTGAGTTACTAGGATTAAATTAGTACACATCAAAACTGATTAGAACAGTACCTGGCACAAAGTAAGCACTCAATAAATCTTCACTTGTTCCTGCTACTGGTTTTAATTGCCAACCACTGGCCTTTTTGAACTTTCTAGGAGGATAAGAGGCTGACTTTGTTTATGTGGCACTGCTTTTGGTCACAAGGAAGATGAGAATGCAGCTTACTATTTGGTCCTCAAAATAGAAATGAAAAGCAACCAGGATCTAGCTGATCAATTCTCACTTTGGAACACGGGGAGAGCAGAAAGCTTCAAAGAGGTCCTCACCTCTTTCAAGTTATAGTAGTCTCCCTTATCAGCAGGGGGTGCATCCTACAACCCCCAGTGGATGTCTCAAACCACAGATAGTACCAAACCCTATTCGTACTATTTTTTTTATACATACCTACATACTTGTGACAAAGTTTAATTTATAAACTAGGCAGAGTAAGAGATTAACAATTAATAAAAATAGAACAATTATAACAATATACTATAATATAAATTACATGAATGTGGTATTAAGTAAAGGTTATTTGAACCCTTGAAAGACCTGTCTGTTCCAGGGGTCCCCAAACTTTTTACACAGGGGGCCAGTTCACTGTCCCTCAGACGGTTGGAGGGCCGCCACATACAGTGCTCCTCTCACTGATCACCAATGAAAGAGGTGCCCCTTCTGGAAGTGCGGCAGAGAGCTGGATAAATGGCCTCAGGGGGCCACATGCGGCCCGCGGGCTGTAGTTTGGGGATGCCTGGAAGCGAACCAAATGCCAGGAGATCAGAGAGGAAATGGGGTCTTGTAGGCCTAACTGTAAGAATTGTAGCTTCTCCTAAGTGAGATGGGCAGCTACTGGATAGTTTTGAACAGGATCATGGGGTGGTTGGCTTTGTTTTGAAAGGATCACGGTAGCTACTATACTGCGAACAGAGTGAAGGTTAAGGGTGGCTGATATAAAATCCTAGTCAAAGGTGACTGTGGCTTAAGCCAAGGTGGTATCAGTGGAGATCGGAAGAGTGGTCATATATTTTGAAGAAACAGAACAGGATTTGATGACAGATTGGATGTGGGAGGTAAAAGATTTGCTGAGTTGGCCTCCGCAGTGGGAATGATGGAGTTGCTATAAACCGAGATAGACAAGGTTATACATACAGAAGGTTTCTCAGGGGAGGGGCAATTAGGAGTTTAGTTTGAGACATAATAAAATGTAGAGGTCCGCCAGACCAGGTGGTGGCGCAGTGGATAGAGTGTCGGATTGGGATGCAGAGGACCCAGGTTCGAGACCCCAAGGTCCCCAGCTTGGGCGTGGGCTCATCTGGTTTGAGCAAAAGCCTACCAGCTTGAACCAAGGTCGCTGGGTCCAACAAGGGGTTATTACTCCATCTGCTGAAGGCCCCTGGTCAAGGCACATATGAGAAAGCAATCAATGAACAACTAAGGTGCAATGAAAAACTAATGATTGATGCTTCTCATCTCTCTCTGTTCCTGTCTGTCTATCCCTCTCTCTGACTCACTCTCTGTCTCTGTAAAATAAATAAATAAATAAATAAATAAAAAAAAAAAATGTAGAGGCCCATTAAACATCCAAGTAGAGATGCTGAGGTGCTTGGAAATACACTTGTGGATCTGAGACTAGGGAGCTGTGAGCATATATATCACATCTAATGCTGTGTGACTGAATGAGATCAGTGAGAGAGTATAGAAATAGAAAAGGTTCAAAAGTCCTGGGACATTCTAGTATTAAGAGGTTAGTGAGGCCCTGCTCAGTGGTAGAGCGTCGGCCCGGCGTGCAGGAGTCCCGGGTTCGATTCCCGGCCAGGGCACACAGGAGAAGCGCCTGTCTGCTTCTCCACCCCTCCCCCTCTCCTTCTCTCTCTGTCTCTCTCTTCCCTTCCTGCAGCCAAGGCTCCATTGGAGCAAAGTTTGCCCGGGCATTGAGGATGGCTCCATGGCCTCTGCCTCAGGCGCTAGAATGGCTCTGGTTGCAACGGAGCCACGCCCCAGATGGGCAGAGTATCGCCCCTGATGGGCATGCCGGGTGGATCCCGGTCGGGCGCATGCGGGAGTCTGTCTGACTGCCTCCCCGTTTCCAACTTCAGAAAAATACAAAAAAAAAAAAAAAGAGGTTAGTGAGCAAAGGACATTGAGAACAGAGACAGTAGCGTAAGACAAAGACTAGGAGAGTGAAGTGTCCTGTAACACAGAAAAAACAAGTGTAACAAACGAAGGAAGTGTTACAGGGAGGAGGGAGGGATCTACTGTGTCAGATGTTGCTGATAGGTCAAGTGAGATAAAAACTGATATCAGGCCATTGCATTAAGTAACATGGAGAACACAATGCTAGGGGTAAGAGCTAGTCAGAACATGAGTGCAAAGGAGTTGGGGCAGCTAATAGAGTACTCTTTGGAGGATATATGCTTAAAGAGAGCAAAAAATAAATAGGACAGTAGCTAGGAGAAGTGAATGTCAAGAGGGTTTTTTGTTGTTGTTAAAGTTACTATCTAAGATTAATTTTCAGAAGCAAATAATATTCACATGGGAAGCGCAACGGGTAGACAGACCAGGAATACTTGTAACAGATCACTGTTCCTTTCTTTTCCATTTGAAAACTATTTGGAAAGTACAATTCAAATCACAATGTTATTTCATGAGCATTGATAATATTGATAGCACTTATGTCCAGTTTCTTTTTTTTTACAGGGACAGAGAGAGAATCAGAGAGAGGGATAGACAAGGACAGACAGACAGGAATGGAGAGAGATGAAAAGCATCAATCATCAGTTTTTCATTGCAAGACCTTAGTTGTTCATCGATTGCTTTCTCATATGTGCCTTGACCGCGGGCCTTCAGCAGACCGAGTAACTCCTTGCTTGAGCCAGCGACCTTGGGTCCAAGCTGGTGAGCTCTGCTCAAGCCAGATGAGCCCGCGCTCAAGCTAGCGACCCCGGGGTCTCGAACCTGGGTCCTCTGCATCCCAGTCTGATGCTCTATCCACTGCGCTACCGCCTGGTCAGGCTATCCAGTTTCTAAAGTACATGGCACAAAGCAGGTGCTCAATAGATAGTTTTATAATTAATGAAAAAGGTCACCATAACCTTGGGGTTAGATAGGAAAGCAAACTAAGTCATGAGAGGTGATGCATGAAAATAGGCAGGGTTCATGAAACTTGAACTTGTAGTGAGGGTGAAAATTATTTTCAACAGTAGAAGCAAGAGAGAAAAATAACAGGAAAAGGAAGCCATGGTTAGCAAAGAGCTCTCAAATATCACTTTCCCCTTACCTTTTATAACCATCTCATGAGAACTTCCCCTTTCTGGACCTCTCTCGAGGCACTTACACCATGTGCTCCTCTCTACTTTCATCTCCCCAATATTGACCATATTTTTCAATTGAAAAATTGAGTCAAAATGGGGAGAGGGGTAGCTTCCAAGTCCCAGAGACAAAACACAGATGCTGAGAGTTTGAAATCTGTAGTTTACATCTCTGGTTAATAGAAATGTTAGAATACATGAAATTGGGAGACTAGATTTCAAATCTGAAGTATATCCAAAATGGTTAATAAAATAACTTGCACTTGAATGAATAAATGAATGAGTGAGTGAACAAAGTGAAGTGAAAACTGAGGCCAGGAGAGAAGTAGAGGAAGATCTATAATTAATAGCTGTTTGAGGCCCACTGGTCTGACAGGGGAAGTGGGCCGGCAATCAGAAAGCACCTAGGAAGTTAGCAAAGCAACATGAAGAGATAAATAAAATCAGTATTGAGTATGAAGGAAGAATATGAGGAAATTTTAAAATAAAAAATTACTGCCTGGCCTGTGGTGGCACAGTGAATAAAGCGTCGACCTGGAACGCTGAGGTTGCAAGTTCTAAACCCTGGGCTTGCCCAGTCAAGACACCTACAAGAAGCAACAAGTTGATGCTTCCTGCTCCTCTAAAATCAGTTCTTTAAAAAACAAATTTAAAATTACCATATTTGATAGTGACAAATATGGCTATGATTAAATAATTCCAAGATTTTTGTATCATGTATAGGGCCAGAGTAAGAAATGATAAGTTCAATTTTGAAATGGTACAAGGGTGAGATAGGCAAGTATGCCAAACATTGTATCACGTATGCTTTCCATGAATGATCATGTTTAATTATCACAATCACCCTATGATGTAGGTGGTATCATCATCTTTATTTTACATATGGGAAAATCGAGGCACAAGAATGAACAACAGTTTGCCCAGAATTGTACAGCTAGTAAGTGGCTGAGCCAGGATTTGATTCCAAAAATATTAAGAAACTTACCCTGGGACTACAGATATTCATTATTCAGTAAATATTTGAGTACCACTACATTTTAGACATCGGGCTGATGGCAGGGATGAAAAGGAAGGTGGTGCGCAAGACAGACATGGTCCCCACCTGCACAAGCCTTACAGGAACATTAAACAAATAATTATAAATATGACAAATCAGAAAAGAAAATGTTAACAGGCAGGAAGAATGAGTGACAGAAAAGAACTCTAGGGTAAGGGAGTGATGTGTGTCAATAACTCGAGGTGAGAAGCCTATAGATGAAACAAGAGAGAAAAAGAGTCTAGAAAAAATAAAAAGGACTAACGTGGCTGGAGTGCAGAGGGCTAGGGAGGCTGAGAATGACAAGCCCAGATGGTGCAGGGCCTGGTCTCCATGGTAAAGGACTTAGACTGTATTTAGTAAGCAAAGGGAAGCCACCGAGGGAATTCAAGCAGGGTAATAACTTGATCAGATTTGTATTTTAAAAATAACTGAGGCTACAGTATGGCAAATGTGTTAGAACAGGGGTCAGGAACCTTTCTCGCTGAGAGAGCCATGAACGCCACATATTTTAAAATGTAATTCTGTGAGAGTCATACAATGACCCGTGTACGTTAAGCATCATCCAGTAAAAATTTGGTGGTGTCCTGGAGGACAGCTGTGATTGGCTCCAGCCACCCACAACCGTGAACATGAGCGGTAGGAAATGAATGGATTGTAATACATGAGAATGTTTTATATTTTTAACGTTGTTATTATTATTATTTTTTTTTTTTTTTTTTACAGAGATATAGAGTCAGAGAGAGGGATAGACAGGCAGGAACGGAGAGATGAGAAGCATCAATCATTAGTTTTTCGTTGCGCATTGTGACACCTTAGTTGTTCATTGATTGCTTTCTCATATGTGCCTTGACCGTGGGCCTTCAGCAGATCGAGTGACCCCTTGCTCGAGCCAGCGACCTTGGGTCCAAGCTGGTGAGCTTTTGCTCAAACCAGATGAGGCCGCGCTCAAGCTGGCGAGCTCGGGGTCTCAAACTTGGGTCCTCAGCATCCCAGTCCAACGCTCTATCCACTGCGCCACCACCTGGTCAGGCTAACATTATTACTATTTTATTAAAGATTTGTCTGTGAGCCAGATGCAGCCATCAAAAGGGCCACATCTGGCTCGCAAGCCATAGGTTCCCAACCCCTGTGTTAGAATTAACCAAGAATAATTTTGTAGGACCTGGATGGTTGTTATTTGCAGCACTTCAAGCAAGAGATGAAGGTGGTTTAGACTGGAGTAAGGTATGGAAAGTGACCATAGGAATAAAGACTGGCCACAATTCAAGTTTTAAGGTACACAAGTGTAGGTGATTCTTATGTGTCAGAGGCATGTTAGATTTCTGGCTTGAACTAAGTCAACGAACAGGATGCCCTTTACTGATCCCAGGGCTATGGGAATATATAGGTTGAGTCTGGCATGCCACAGTCATCCAAATGAAACTGTACCAATGGGAGTTAGAAATATGAATCTAGAGTTCAACAGCAAGATCTAGGTTTGAGTTATAGTGGTCAGCAAACTGCGGCTCGTGAGCCACATGCGGCTCTTTGGCCCCTTGAGTGTGGCTCTTCCACAAAATACCACGCGCGGGCTCTACCTCAATAAGGAATGTACCTACCTATATAGTTTAAGTTTTAAAAAATTGGCTCTCAAAAGAAATTTCAATCGTTGTACTGTTGATATTTGGCTCTGTAGACTAATGAGCCTATCCGATAGGCAGTCTTTGGCAGAGGATATGTGAAGCTACAGGAAGAGGATGAGACCACCAGGAGAGTGTATGTGATGGTATTCAAGAAGAGGGCTCAGTTCAGTGGGATTCCAATATTTAACAGTTTGGATATAAGGAAAAGCTGGTTTTTAAAGAGCAACCAGAGAGGAAAACTTTGATATTAGAGCAGAGAGAAGAACCTATTTGAGTGAGGGTCAACAGCGTCAAATGTTAGAATAAAGTCTGGTTAGATGCTGACTGAAACTCTTCTGTGACAAATTAAAGCTGCTTCAGGTGAACGGTAGGAACAGAAAAGCTGGCTGGAGAGGGTTAAGAAGTGAGACAGAGGATAACGTCCATGGGGTAAGAGACAATTGGGATCACAGTTGGAGAGGGATTTAGGGACAGAAATCTTAACGAAATGAGACTTAAGCATGTTTCAATACCAGACCGGAGAGCCGGTAAGAGTCGGAAAGGTCGAAAATAACAGAAGGAAAGGTGGATACTATTCAGCCCAAAGTCTCCCAGAAAGGAGGAGGTGATATTGATCAAGAGTAGGAGGAAGGGCAACCGTTTCTTTGTAAGAGGAAACCACTACGGGGCGGGGCTCAGATTTTTACCATCTTGGTCCCCTTCTTAAAGACGGGTTTGCTTTAAGGGACAGAAAGGGAAACATGAAAGAGGGCTGCAGAGGTCAATTAAAAAAAACGAAAAGTCAGTATCATGGCGACTTCTGAGAGACCAATTTCAGTAGCTCAAGAGGCAACGGAAGTCACACCTGCGGTGTCGAGTGGGAGTGGGTGGTGAAGAAAAGGGTGCAGTGAGCGCAAAGCAATGCTGTAGGAAACCGACTGCGAAAAGAAACGACACAGGACGGTACAAGAAAAAAGGCAGGCAGGTAGGGGAGGCGAGAAGACATTTCGAAAAAGTGTCGAAGAGCAACCTGGGTCAGGACAGGTCATTGCTCGTCGGCCCTGATGACCCCGGCTGCCCATGAAGCCGGCTGAACCCCGCGAGACGTCACAAGGTCCCAGAGCCCCCCCGCCCCACCCTCACCCCGAAATAGAACAGTCCCGACAGCGGCCGCCAGGTTTCTCAGCTGATTCTCGGAGCCCGGCCGCCCCGCCGCCCTAGAGGCGGAAACCCTCCCCTGGGGCCCCGAGCCGAGCCGAGCCGGGGCAGCACAGCAGCCTCGCGTTCTAGCCCGGCCCTGCCCCAGGCCCTGGGGTGTCTGCAGAGCCGCACATGCCCTTCCTCCCCAGCTCGCCTGCTGCCCACATTAGCCGTCTCCAGGCCCGGCGGCGAGTCTCCCACGTCTCCGCGGCGTTTGAAAGTTCCCGGGCCGACGGCGCTCAGGAGCCCTGGCCCGGCCGCCGCAGCCGCCCTAGAGCCCGCTGCTTCCCGCCGCAGGGCCAGACCCGCGCGGGGGTTTCCATCCAGTCGTCCACACCCCTCGGGAATTCCCCACCCGGCCACACACAGCCCCACTTCCTCCTTCAAATTTCCACCGCCGCGCTTTAGCCATCGAAACGCTGCGGTGGGGTCTAGACCACTCGTCCCCCACGCGGATCCCAGCCCACCTTCGCCTTCCCACTCCCGGCGGAACCCTTTCGCCTTGCCCGAAGGAACCCGAAGAGATTCGGCAAGTTCCGCCTCCAGCGCGAGGGGCGGGGCCGCGCGAGCTCCTCCGGGCGGAGTTCGGCTGTTTCCGTGCGCGGCCGCTGCGCACTCGGCACTGGGCGGCGCTGGCTGGCTCCCTGGCTGCGGCTCCTCAGTCCGCGGCGGCTGCTGCTGCCTGTGGCCCGGGCGGCTGGGAGAAGCGGAGTGTTGGTGAGTGACGCGGCGGAGGTGTAGTTTGACGCGGTGTGTTACGTGGGGGAGAGAATAAAACTCCAGCGAGATCCGGGCCGCGAACGAAAGCAGTGACGGAGGAGCTTGTACCACCGGTAAGAGGAGCAGGAGGAGGAGGCAGGAGCCGGAGAGAGCCGGGGGGACGGAGGGGGGACGGGGAGGCGCCGGACACCCGCGCTCCGGGCCTTCCCCTCGCAGGAGGGGCCGCGGTAAAGATGGAGCCTCCGCCCGAGCCCCACAACATCGCCGCCGCTCGCAGCGAACAAAGAATAATGGCGGCGGACTGGAGCCAGCGGCGGCCGGGGCGGCAGCGACTCTGCCTGCAGCCAGCGGCGGCGCTCATGGCGGGGGGCGGCGGGCGGGGTGGGAGCCGGGGATCGGGGCTGTGTGCGGGCGGGCGGCCGCGGCGAGCTGGCGCCCGCGTTCCCGCCGCCGCAGCCGCGGCTGCCGAGTCGGGCCGGGCCGGGCTGGGCGCGGAGCCGGGAACCGGGAGCCGCCCCGGGGGAGGCCGCCCGCCCGGGCCGACCTGGCCCGGCGCTGCGGCCCCCGCCGCCCGCCTCGCCCCCGGCCCGCCGTCCTCCTGGGCAGCGCCGCCGGGGTGCCCGCGGGGGGTGGAGGAGGAAGAAGGCGACAGTTGAGGGCAGAGGAGGTGAAGGTGCCTGCTTTCCCGGTCGCCTCCGTGTCTGCCATGCCCGCTTCGCGGGGAGAAGCGCGGCAACGTCTGACCTACTCTTCTCCGCGCTTTGTGCAATAAAGTTCGAAACCAAAGGTTTCTTCTCGTGCTGTATTTTATTCATGCCCTTTCCCCCTGCTCCCACCTCGGGGGGGAAACACTCTTTTTTTCTTTTCTGCTTAGTTGAGATGATGAAGGCTTAAACATTTTTAGATAGTTTTGACTTTTCCTCACCCTCTTTTTTTTTTTTTTTTTTAAGTCAGTAGTCATGGAAATGCATTCTTTTTTGGAGGAAGGGGGTGCTAAGAAAAACATCTTTGTAATAACTTTTAAACTGTTGGGATCTTGTAAAAGGGAAGCTGGTGTTTGAACACAGTTTCGCTTTTAACCCTTTCCAATAAGGTAATCACTTGAGATCTATCATTGTGAAACACTTCGTTTTTAGTCAATATATTTTTTCTTCACATCACTTTTTATCTTTTTTTGCCAACCACGCCAGCGGCGTTTGGGTCCTCTGGATCTCCCCACCCTACCTCCTATCATGTTTCCCACATACATCTGTCTAAAAAAATATATTGATTAGCACTAATTCTAAAAATAGGCATTTAAAAATATCCATTATTTGTCTCACATGCGGTAGGTAACCTCAGCCTACGACTTATTTTTTCTCTGCCTGTTAGGAAGAGGCACAACAGAAAAGTCATTGACACATTAAAGATTAAAAGATTTTGAAAGGACGTGCAGTGTGATTTGTTTACATTTGTCATACCTTAAGAAGTTAGAATTTCATTCTGGCCTTAGCTTACATCAGTTTTGCCTTCTAAAGGTTTAGTAGAAAAGATACTTTGGGTTGCCAGCTGTTGAAATCTTTTACACTCACTGCTTACTTTCCTATTTAAAAGTAAAGCCAAAATAGTTATTTTTAGGTGGTGCAAAAGATGAACGGGTTATTTGTTTTAAAAATAATTAAGTCTGTCACAGTATTATGGAATTGTGGTTAATACACACAAGGTTTCTTGCTAGGAATAAACATGATTGGTATTAGAAGTGCTGTCTTATTTTGCTGTAGCCAATTCACTTTTCCAAAACTTACTTTGCTGTATTGCACGTCTTAAAAAAAACAACACAACATTAGCAATTTGTCATTGATGAAAAACTTTGTGAAGAAGATGCAATAGAGTTTTTCCATAAGGATTGGGAAGATGATTTTATTGCCAAACACTGAGGAAATTACAGTGTTGATAATGCTATAGATTACTGCTTTTCCTTAAGAAAGATTTCCTGCAAGCCAGCATCAGTGGGTGAATTGTTTCCCCTACAGAGACTATAGGAAAATCACTTTTTGTGAAAAATAAAAAGTTTTCTTTGTGATGGATTCTTTTATCAGTCTTACTCAAAAGATTACTGAATTTTATCTGGAGGTTCAGAATCTGTGATTCTTAGTGATTTCAGGTGAAACATTTTTAAGCTTTTATATTTATTAATATTTGGACATTGATTTGTAGTATGATACTAAATTATACTTATACCTCTTATCAGGGTTCAGAAAAAATCAGTTAATCTATTTGAACTCTTTTAAATGGACACATGTATTTAAAAAGTGAATGAACCTTTGACACAAATTCACTGAAAAATGTTAAAAGGCACTTCTTGTGGGATTTAAAAGTGTAGTATTCCTTTTGAATGATTTTTTTTTCACACCTAAGCACCTAAGGGAACTTAGAAACCTGATCCATAAAATGGCACGTTTTTCTGCTTTCTAAACTTTGCTGTCTTATTAGATCTGATAAATAGAAGTTTTTGTTAATAAAGTTTTATTTTGTCTCATTCAAGGAAGTCATTGGGATTTGTTTTTTGGAGTGTATAATATGGTTATAGTAAACCCAAGTACAGGAGCAAAAGTAGGTTTACAGTTGTATGTGAAAGTTTATTCTTGTATTATTTATTATTGTGTTATTTTCCATACAACTGTAAATCTAACTTTTGCCGCACCTGTGTGTATCCCCTACTTCACCTCAATTTTAAAATCTTCCACAGAAGAAAAATTTTCTTGTAATTTAATGCTTACAATGTACCACTGAATTATACAATTTCATTTATTCCATACATAGCTTGCTAGATACAGCTCTGTACATTTTTTATAGCAGCCTGTGACAGAGTCTTACAAGCCTATCTTGATGTACATACAGTGTCACTTCAAGTGATGATGGCTCTTTTATTTAAATAGAGCTCAAGTCTGAGTGTAAGGATATAGTAGATAGGAAATGAGGGAAAGGCAAGGATTTATTTTTTTAACTCATTGTGAGCTACCATATTTCCTCATGTATAAAACACCCCCCCTCCCCGAAAACTGCGTGGGTCTTAATACGGTGGTTGTAGTTTTTTTTAAACTTGCATTTCCTAACTTTATTTATTTATTGTATTTTTCTGAAGTGCGAAGCAGGGAGTCAGACACACACCTGCAAGCCCCCGACTGGGATCCACCTGGCAAGCCCACTAGGGGGCGATGCACTGTTGCAACCGGGGCATTCTAGCGCCTGAGGTGAGGCCATGGAGCCATCTTCCACACCAAGGGCCAACCTTGCTCCAGTGGATCCCTGGCTGTGGGAGGGGAAGAGAAAGGAGAAGGGGAAGGGTGGAGAAGCAGATGAGTGCTTCTCCTATGTGCCCTGTTGGGAAATCGAGCCCAGGACTTCCACACGCTGGCCGACACTACTGCTGAGCCAACCTGGCTGTGTTTCCTGCTTGTTTTTGCACTCGTAGATAAAGACAACTTGAGTTCAATAACTTTATGTAATACATTTTTTGTTTTCAAATTTCAGGCCCCAAAATTAAGGTGCATCTTATACATGGGAGTGTCTTATACATGGGGAAATACAGTAGTTTCTGCAGTATCACTTGAGACAGCAGTTTGTAGTAATTCAAATATTTATACTGTGACAGAATGTAGTTAGTGGAAAGGGCATTAGGTTTGGAATCCCTGCTGTCATTATTGTCATGTAACTACCCTCAAGGAAATTTGCAATTTACTGGAAGTTTCTTAATTTTCTCAGCCTCAGTTTTCCTATTTGTAGAATTAGAACAGTACCACCTACTTAATAAGGTCACAAGATAAAGTACCTGCTTAGGGACCCAATGATAGATACTCATTATTTCAGCCTTAATTTAGGCTCCTACCTGTGGGATGTTGGGCAGGTTTCTTCTCCGCACCTCAGTTTGCTTGATAAATGTACAATCCACACCATAGAAATGTGGGGATTAAGTAAGTTAATACATATGAATGCCAAACACTGCAAAAATGCTCAAGAAATGTTACTTATTTTAAAATTCATCATTAATACTCCTGTGTTTAATACAATGAAGCGGAATCAGCAAACTCAAAGCTGAATTACACTGTCTTGTCTCTACTCCGAAGGAACTTTTGAAGAGCAACAACTAATAAGGCAGAATATATGTCATAAGAAAGCAATCAAAGATAGTAACTATCATATATGGGGAAATAATGGAAAAGAGGAATATTACAGTTTTATTTCCAGTTTATTTACATATTTATTATTGTATTTTTCTGAAGTATGAAGTGGGGAGGCAGAGAGACACACTCCCACATGTGCCCGACCGGGATCCACCCGGCATGCCCACCAGGGGGTGATGCTCTGCCCATCTGGGGCATTGCTTTGTTGTAACTAGGCCATTCTAGCACCTGAGGCGGAGGCCATGGAGTCGTCCTCAGTGCCGGGGCCAGCCTTGCTCCAGTGGAGCCTTGGCTGCAGAAAGGGAAGAGAGACAAAAAAGGGAAGGGGAAGGGTAGAGAAGCAGATGGGTGCTTCTCCTGTGTGCCCTGGCTAGGAATCGAACCTGGGACTTCCATACACTGGGCTGATGCTCTACCACTGAGCCAACGGGCCAGTTTTATTTTTTAGTGAGTGATTTATTCATACAATTCATAATTCCAAACAAAATATATAGAAAAAGTGCACACATGTTGCCCCCACCCAATCAAGTGTTACCAGTTCCTTATCCTCTCAGAGGTGTTCTATCCATACATAAGCACAGATGTACGCACTCCTTTCTCTCCACTGTTTTATACAAATAGTAATATATACTATCATATAGCTTGCTTTGCTTAGCAATTGGTTTGTATCAGTACATAGAACTTTTTTTATATAATTATGAGGTATTTCATCATATGGATATATCTACATTTATTAACCCGTTAGTGAGCTGATTTTATTTCTAGGTCTTACCGGACCCTTTAGATTCTAAAGTTTAGAAGAATCAGTCATTATGCCTTTATTTCTTTAAATGAAAGGTATTTCATTTGAGTGAGAAACAGCTGTTTGTAACAGGAAATTATTACTGGATCTGCCTCACTGTCTTAGTTTTAGTGCATGAAAAGGCAGGAAAGTTGTGTAAGAGTTAACCATGAAAGTGAATTTAGACAGGAGAGAGTGAGAAAGCAGGAAGCATCAACTTCCATATGTGCCTTGACCAGGAAAGCCCAGGGTTTTGAACCGGTGACCTCAGTGTTCCAGGTCGATGCTTTATCCACTGTGCCACCACAGGTTAGGCTACAAGTGCCAAAGTTTTAAATGTAAATGTATTGCTGTTCTGTTATTTTGAGGATTTATCAGTCTCATAAAATACGAATATGTGTTGTTTTTACCTTCTTAATGACAAAATGCTTACGAAGTACTTTTTACATATTTGGGGGATGCAGATAGATAAAGTTAAAGGCAGACCGTTTTCTTCTGGAATATATCTATGCGCTACCAGGGAATTAAATGATTATTCACAGTATCATGGAATCAGTGAATTGCCTGGTGCAGGAAGAAGTAAAGATAATGAACTAAGTAACAAACTAGTAATATGAAAATGGCTGTTTGTGTACCTCTGCCATTTAATATATATTGCTAACTCAGTCATTATAAAGAGAATAACCATGGTTGACTTGTTGAAGTCATAAGAGAAAGTATGGTTTAAAACTTATTCTACACTATCATAACTATAAATGTAGGCTTTTGAAACTTAGATAGGAATAGCCAATTGTTTTATTCAGAATGCTTCTCTCTTGATGTGTGCACAATCTTAACTGGTGTCCTGTTTGTTTTGTCCTGCATTATTCTCTTTTCTTAGCTCTCCCACAGGTGGCCCTGTAAAAAAGTTTAATTACATTTTACCCAGAGTTTGCTCAGCTGTTTACTATGTTACCAAAAAGGAGAGGGAAAAAGATGAATCATTCATATTCGGGTGTTTATCGTAACAGAGAAGTAGAAGGCAGTATGTTACATCTCCAGTGATGAAAATGACCTTTATAAATTTAATCTATTCTTTAGGCTAGTTACATGAATCTCAACTCTAAAAAAACAAAAGTACTTATTTAAAAACTTAAATGCTTGAGTTGCTTTTTCTTAGGATTGAAGTAAGGTAATAAAGGAGATTACGGTAATGAGAGGGGCTGTCTGAACAAAGATGAAAAGAACATACGACTTTTCTTTCTGCCGCTGGATTAACATCTCTGAAGAATTTAACAAAGGGCAAAGGTTTGGAGTATAAGATTAATGTTGAGATTTTTTTTTTTGTTTGCTATCTTTTCCCCATAAATAGAACAGTAAAGACTGACATTTGGTTAGAGAAGAGAAAATTAAGCAAAAGTTGAGTTGCTAGTAATGATCTGTGTAGGAGTGGAGGGTGAGTCTAAAAGTTATGCCAATAGTAATAGAATATGTCTTCCCCAAACATTAGTGAATCTTTTCCAAAACTAAGATTTCTTTCTTTAATTTTAAGTATATTCCTCAGGAGCCTAGTTATCTACCTGTGAGTTTCTGGTTATAATTATATGACAGTATAATGTACAATAGCTAAAAAATGTAGTTTAGCCAAAGGTGAATAACCATTATTTTTTAGTGTTTTTATCCCTATTTGTGTGATTGGCAATTGAAAACTGAGAAGCATCTTGTTTTTATCACTGAAGTTAAAGTTATTACTTGCTCTGATTTTGCACTTTCAAAGGGGTATTTTTTTATAGTATCAGCAGCTTTATTGTTTTCTCTGACCAGTAATAATAGTACCTTGGATTTTACTGCCATTGATCAATCTGGTCATTTATTCAATAAACATTTATTGACCAACTTTTTTATAATTGGTGAAATAATCACAAGAAAATTTATTCAATTAAGTATTTTTATAGCTATTAAACAAAGGCTTGTCCTAGTTGCTATAAATAATTACAGTAAGCTTGATTATGTGGCTCCCACCCTCAAGGAATTTATAGTGTAGTGGAGATGTTGAAATACTACAAGAGGGGATGATTTATACATAGTAGAATATCTATTTTTACTGTTGTGTTGAAGGGCTATAGGAGCTTGAGGGAGGCAATTTAGTGAGGGAAATTTTTGTGAGAAAGAATTTAAATTGAATACTGAATTTGGGTGGAGCAAGAAGGGTATGTATTGTAGGTAGAAGCATGGACAATAAAAATGAAGACATGGAAGAATGAGTCTGATATGCTCGCAGGTTGTTGCAGAAAGTACTATATATACTATAAATCCACATAAGGAGTAAGGAACCCTGAGTGTGAAGCAGGGAGCTTTAAATTTCATATAAGAGGAGGAACAATATAAACAGGAGTGACATAAACTGGGCTAAAGCATACATTTCCTGACTCCTAATCCTCTCTCCTTCATGGTTGATTATATTGCAGTTTAAAGATTGGGCATCATAGATTCTTTTTTTAGCATCTTTATTGAAATATTCACATACCATACAATCTACTGATTTCAGTTGGTTTTTTAGCCCGTTCACAAAGTTGTCCATCTATCATTACAGTCAGTTTTAGGACATTTTCATGACACACACACCCCATCCCTGCAAAGCAAAACAAAACAAAAAACAGCATCCTGTAGCCATCTCCCCTACCACCCCTCAATCTCTCCACACCCCCAGCACAGGGTAATACTAAATCTTTCTCTGTAGATTTACCTATTCTGGACATTGCATATAATTGGACTTAATAATAAGTTTTTCACTGTGATAACTTTTTTTTACTTAGCATAATGCTGTTAAAGTTCATCCAAGTTGTATCAATTCCTTTATGTTGCTAAATAATATTCCACTTTATGGATATATAACATTTTATCAATGAATTAATGGACACTTGGACTTTTGGCTATTATGAATAAAGCTGCCATAAACATTCATTTATTGCATGTGTTTTCATTTCTCCTTGGTATATACTTGGGAGTTGAATTGATGAATTATATAGTAACTATGTTTAACCATTTGTGGAACTGCCCAGACTATTTGCCAAAGCTACTGAACCTTTTTACATTCCCACCAGCAGTGTATGAAGGGTCTAATTTCTCCATACCCTCACCAACACAATTTTTCGTTATAGCCATCTTAGTGGGTGAGAAATGGTATCTCATTATGGTTTTTTTTATCTGCATTTCCCTATTGACTTATGATGTCTAGCATTTTTCATGTACTAATTGACCATTTGTATATCTTCTTTGAAGAAATGTTTATTCGGACTCTTTGCCCATTTTTAAATTGGATTATTTGTTTTTTTATTGAGTTGTAGTTCTTATTATTCTAGATACAAGATATGTGACTTAAGGATTGTCTTTTCACTTTTTTTTTTTTTTTTTGCCAAGAAAGTAAAAGTTTATTCCTGAAGGAAACAGTTGCACACCCAGAGTCATAGGTGAACTCATGCTCGAAGACCTGGCTCCCGGTGGCTTCTATGGGATGGGGTACTTAGGGGACTAAGGGAGTTAAGGCCGTGGTTAGGGTCATGGTCTCTATTGATCAATTGGTCTTTTCACTTTCTTGATGGTTCCCTTTGAGGCACAAATGTTTTTAATGTTAATGATTTCCGTTTTTTTCCCAGTATTTTTCCTTTTGTTGCTTGTGCTTCTAGTGTCCCTATCTTGGACATCATACATTCTTATTTAATTATTATATTTTCCAAATTTCTCTGAAAGCCCAGGCAAACTGGACACCATTATTTAATGAAAAATAACTAAAGCTGCTAATGCATATTTCAAATTACACCATGCCTCCTCTGGACTTCCCTTTATTTTGTGTCCAGATCCCTTAATTGCAGTAACTGAAGAATATAAGCAAAGAAAAAAATCAAGACATAATAACTTTAAGTGAAACATTTTAAGCACTGTATTTTAAGAATGAATTATTTGTTATGAGAGGATTTCTTTTGATGCTTGTGTGAGTGTAGTGTATTATCCATAAACCCTACTGTATTTGGGGAATTCACACTTTACAGACTTATACCAGGAAGGTAGTAGTAACTCCTTTGTTTTTTACAGATAACTAAACTGGTCCTAGAGAATTTTAATATTTACTTGCTGATAAAGCCTTTGTTCTGGGCAAGAAATAGCGCTAAAAGCATAGCTTTCATCTTTTGTAGCATTATCTCTTTCTGAGGAAAGTTTTCTAGGCTCTAGCTTTATGTATAGTTACTGGAATTGTTATTTCTAAACAATAGTCATTTAGGTTTATAAAAGTTCAGTTAAAGGAAGCCATTCTAGCCATGGTCTTGGGAAAAAATAATATTAATTATTTATTACTCAGGTCTACATCAGTAGAAAGATTAGCATAAATGGCCAGCTGACATTTCCTGTTTTTCATAATTTGTTATATTTCTATCATTTCAAAATAGTTTTATGATTTTAAATCATTGTTATTAAATGCCTGTTTGGCGGGAATATATAGGTAAACTGGTTGTAAGGGTTAGAATATGCTTGCCCAACTTTTTCATACATAATACATAAAGGGTGGGGTAAAAGTGGGTTTATGGTGGTTTATATGGAAAATATAATATAATACAAGAATAAACTTTTGCATACTAACAAGTATAAACCTACTTTTGCCTCACCCTTTATTTTATCCATTACTAGTTTATAAGCTCATTTAGAGAAAGGTTCCTGTCTTTCTTGTTCCCATAGTTTTTACCAGAACACTTATTATGTAATAGACACAGAAAATGTATTTGTTTAATGAGTGATTCCCTCTTGCAGGGTCACCAGTTTGAAAGGTAGGATTAAAAACAGTGCTCCTTTAGCATTGCACAGATGAAGGGAAGTGGACATATACACTTTAGACAATTAATGTACTGAAATTACAGATTTATATTTTAAAACCAAAGAAATTAGGTTTACAGTGGTTCCTCATCTGTTGCAGGGAACCCCCTGCAATAGGTGAAAATCTGAAGTAGCAACCTTATATTTATTTCATTCTTTATATATATTTTATTTATTATTATTTTTTTGTATTTTTCTGAAGCTGGAACGGGGAGGCAGTCAGACAGACTCCTGCGTGTGCCCGACCAGGATCCACCCGGCATGCCCACCAGGGGGTGATGCTCTGCCCATCCGGGGCGTCGCTCTGTTGCGACCAGAGCCACTCGAGCGCCTGAGGCAGAGGCCAAGGAGCCATCCCCAGCGCCTGGGCCATCTTTGCTCCAATGGAGCCCTGGCTGCGGGAGGAGAAGAGAGAGACAGAGAGGAAGGAGAGGGGGAGGGGTGGAGAAGCAGATGGGCGCTTCTCCTGTGTGCCCTGACCGGGAATTGAACCCGGGACTTCCGCACGCCAGGCCAACGCTCTACCACTGAGCAAACCAGCCAGGGCCTCTTTATATATATTTTAAGGCTTTATAAACCCTCTCCACACTCTTATGAACCTTTCCCACAGTATGCTCTTAAATACTTTGTAAATAATTAAGATAATAAATATATAAAAATGCCTATATACCACAAAATCCAGCAATAATAGCAAAAAATCCGCGATACAAAATTAGATAAATATAATTTAAAAATCTATGATACATTGAGACCATGAAAAGTGAACCACGAGGTGGCGAGGGACAACTGTATTTTCTATTGCTTAAAAAGAAATTTTCATACTTTGAATTTTTATTCTGATGCTTTACTAACACTTCCTGCCTCTGAGATATGAGAAATAGCACAAGATTGTATTAATCAAAATAAACTTACCAGAAATCACTACCAGGCTGGTAAAAGTGGTTCATCTACCTGAAAGGTTGGACTTGATGCTGATTCTTTCAGGATTAAAAATAAAGATACCTAAGTTTGAAGTAAGCCTTTTATCAAAACTGTTCATAAAATCTTTGCTGTTGTCTACATATCATTTATCATCTTCATTAATTAACTGTGGCTGATTTTTAAATATAGTTCCAGTATATCCTTAGTGCCGTGAATGCTTGAGCTCTTTATAGTAAGCAAAACATAGTTAAAATGATTAACGTGTTGTTTAATAGCCATTCAGTTCCATTACCAAATACAAAGAATTATCACTTTTTATAATAGTAACGTTGTGCAGTGTAGCCCCGCACAGTCTTTAAAATTCCTTACAAATCTCTAATATCTCTATAGTTCTTGATCTGTGAAGTCAGAGCTAAAACCAGAATTCTTGTCTTACAACTCCTACTGTAACATGTGCTGGCTCTAGTAAAACTGAATTTTTACTCCTCCATGTCTAATTTGTAAATAATTCACCAAGAATTATGTTTCAGTTTAGTTCAAAATAGAACTGTCAAAATAATAAGTGTTGACTTTATAAACTTATTTTTCAAAAACACTTGGACATTCACTTTCATTAGTATAGCGATTTTCACAGAATCCCTTGGGTTCTGTTAAATGAATGGAATAGTAGGCTATAAACAGTTAACTCTTGAGTGCAACTTCTGTGGGTCCTTATAATTTCAGCATTGAGCTAGTTTATGAAGCAGAAATTAAAATCAAAATTTGAAGATAGTTTAACCCTTTAGTCAATACAAAAATTGCTTTTCTAAAAGTAACTATGTAGGAGGTGAATAATCTTTTTCCTTGGAAAACAATTCAGCTCCAAAAACCTATTTAGTAGACCTTCATATAGAAGTTTATATAGGATCACTTCTCTGAAAGGCTTATCAAGTAATAATCTGGAGACTTAGTGGCAGGTGGGTGTTTGGAAAGAAAAGAGAATGGGAAGAGATGGGATGAATTGTTATCTAAAAGAATGCATAGTCATGGTAGCTGCTTTGCTAAGTAACACTTTTTGTCTCTTGGTAACCAGATATATGAAGGCTTATTTCAGAGCCATGATTAGTCTTACCTGAGAAAAATAAAGCATATACATTTTGCCAATACTTAAAAAATATTAACTGATTAAGAAAGTACTGGAGTTTTATTATTGAAAGGTGCCATAGAATTAGTCACATATTCTAGGATGGCTGTTATAAACCATGCAATATATTTCTATAAATCAAATAACATTTTTCTAATTCACTTCTAATAAACACTTCCTTTGAGAGGACAGTATCTTTGTCATAGTGCATGCTATACATTTAAAAATAACTTGGTTATTTTTTTTTGGTAGCAGTGGATGGGTTATACTAGTATTTACTATTAATAAAAAGAATTTAGCCTGACCAGGCGGTGGCGCAGAGGATAGAGCGTCGGACTGGGATGCCGAGGACCCAGGTTTGAGATCCCGAGGTTGCCAGCTTGAGCGCTGGCTCATATGGTTTGAGTACAGCTCACCAGCTTAGACCCAAGGTCGCTGGCTTAAGCAAGGGGCCTCTCAGTCTGCTGAAGGCCCGCGGTCAAGGCACATATGAGAAAGCAATCAATGAACAACTAAGGTGTCGCAATGTGCAACGAGAAACTAATGATTGATGCTTCTCATCTCTCCATTCCTGTCTGTCTGTCCCTGTCTATCCCTGTCTCTGACTCTCTGTCTCTTAAAATAAAATAAAATAAAATAAAATAAAAAGAATTTATAAAAATTTAAACATTTTCAGATTTTGTCTTAAAAATGATTAAAACATCAATTTAAGTCAAAATTAACTTTATATATAAATTTTCTTGCCTTCCTATAATAGACAAGAGGCTGAGGTATGGATTTGTTCTCCAATTAAGGGAGAAAGACCTTGGTAAGAGCACAGGAAAACTATTTACTTGGCTTGAAAAAGACTCCCAAGTTTATTTTATTACATTTCCTGATCTTTTACTGTTTCCCTAAAAGTGTATGTAACCTTATTTTGTTGAGGTGTGATGAGTATAATCTAATACAGTTTTTATAGTGGAAGTTGATGTGTGTGTTGCATTAAGGAGTATGTGTACATATATACATATACTGATATGTATGTACACACACACCTAACATTTATGTGAAGTCTATCTGGTTGCAGTGAAGGTAATGCTGAATTTGATACCAAAAGACTTAATGTTAGCATCAGAAACCTGGAGCATTACTAAATTTCCCGTACTGATGCATACATCTCAGTTCTGCTAGATTCGATATAAGATAAATGCCAAGTATTCAAGGCTAACAACCAAAAGAACTTGTACAGGAAAAAAAAAAAGTAAAGGCAAAGAAGCAGTACAACATAGTTACTGATTCCTGGAAAGATACAATCTGTTATGTAGCACCTGAACATATTACTACTTTAGTAAATTTTAACATTTTAGAAAATGAATCAAGACTTTTTGAGGGTGTATCGCTTCTCAGCCTTTTGGTTAAGATCAAGTGAAGAATGTGTTAACAAGGCTTTCACACTGCTCTAGTATCCTAAAAACTAAATAAGTACCAGATAACTATGTAGAAAGTACAGTGTATTGCTCATAGATGTTTCTAGGTATATTTCTACAAAATATTTTAGGTAATACACTTGAATATGGAAAAGTAGTTTTAGTTTTAAAATCATGTGCCCAAATATGCCTTTTACTATGATTACCTGGAGACTAAACTTCTGCTTATGGGATTCCCTTAAATCTTTGGACTTTAGGATTGGTAAAAGGGTCCAGGAAAATGTTTTTTTCTCATTCATAGTTGAGGTCATTTGCCTTTTACAAAGTCAGCATGCATTTATTTATATGTTCTGTTAAAGCTGCAAAATTCCATCTTCAGAGTCAAAATAAATGCACAACAGTTCATTTCTATGAACACATATCTCTCATCCTAAACTGAATTAAACTGGTAGTGGATTTTTGGGATTAAAAAGTAGAATAGGTTGTAAGGGAAATGGGTCTATTTTTCATAAACTCGAATTAGAATGTTTAGGGTTTTAAAGACAGGCTTTTTTTAAGAGAGACATACAGAGGGGTGATAGATGAGAAGCATCAACTTGTAGTTGTGGCACTTTAGTGTTCATTGATTGACTTTCATATTATCCTTGACAGTGGGGAGGTGGGTGGGAGGTTGGGATTCTGCTGAGCCAGTAACCCCTTGTTCAAGCAAGCAATCTTGGGCTTCAAACCAGCAACCTTTGGGCTCAAGCCAGTGACCATGGGATCATGTGGATGATCCCGTCCCGTGCTCAAGCTGGCGGCCTCGGGGTTTGGAACCTGGATCCTCAGTGTCCCAGGTAGACCACTGTCCACTGTGCCATCCCCTGTTAGATTGGGGTACTTCTTAAAGGTCAAAATGTTTTAGGAAAAAGAACAAGGTGAAGATCTGTAGCATTCTTCTTTTTGCCTAATGACTGTTAGCAAAACTGATAGTATAGTTTTCTTGTTTGATAAGCTTCAGTAGAGGCAGATAGAAATGGAAATAGTACTGCCAGAAATTTGTTCCTGATTTAGTATAGTTCTTAGTAGAATTTAAATGCTAATCAATTAAGGTTTCACTCGTCAGCTTTTATAATACTGAAAATCTCTTAAACATCCTTCCTAGCTTCCCCACCCCTAGCTTTATTATTTATTTATTTAATTAATTTATTTATTTTAGTGAGAGGAAGGAGAGCCAGAGAGAGACTTCTGCATGTGCCCCAGCTGGGATCGGCCCAGCAACCTCACTAGGGGACGATGCTTCACTTCAGCAACTCCTGAGGTGGAGGCCATGGAGCCATCCTCAGCGTCTGAGGCCAACTCCTCCGAGGAAATGGAGTCCTGGCTGGGGGGTGGGGGTGGTGAAGCAGATGGTTACTTCTCCTATGTGCCCTGACCCGGAATGGAACAAAGGACGTCCACAAGCAGTGCTGATGCCCTACCACTGAACCAACCGACCAGGGACCCAGTTTCATTTTTTTATACAGCACTTCTCACCATCTGATTTGTTACACATTTTACTTGTTCGCTTTTTCTTCCTTACGCTATTAAGTTCTCAAAGGCAAAGTTATAAAAAATTTTATTTTGTTCATTTCTTTATCACTAGTAACTTGAACAATGCCTACCATATAAGTGCTCAGATATGATATTGTAATACAAATATAATGTAAACTGTTTAAATTGAAGATAATGTTTTAGAAAAGTGAATTATTCACTTGTGAATTCCCTCAGGAGGTACTGCTATGTAGACTAGAAGTAAAACCCATTGCACTATCAAAATTCTGAACCCAATGCTTGCTTTAAGAGACATCATTCACACATATTCTCATTTTGCTCTAGTAATTGCTGGTTGCTTTGGAGTGATCATTCTGTATTATGATTTCTCTTGGCTTCCATACAGTAGCTGACATCAGCCACTGACAGTCATTTCTCTAAAGGTCTACCATAAGTTAAGCCTTTGTTCCTGACATTTTCCTTATGTCCTTTCCTGACATTAAAGGACATTTTCATTGTCCTTTCCCCCCACATTTATCATCCTCAGTGCCCCTTTGGAATTCTGTCACTCTTCCCTAATTGCAGAACATATTCTCTTTTAATTGTCATGGAAATGCTCCTTTGACATTTATTGAGATGTTTATTTAAACTCATTTAAAAAAATATCTGCACTATCTTCGTGACTGTGTACAAGATACAAAAGTGATACAGCCCTAGTCAGATAAATTTCTTGGTTTCTAAGATAGAAATGAAAAACTGCTTAACTTCTTTGAAAATTAAAAAAGGGACTACTGAACTATTTAATAACTAACAACAGTTATGACAAGAGAAATATAATGAATGAAAGTGACACTGTCCACTATGTGAAAGAGAATCTTTACTGAGTAACATTCTAGTCTTACAGCATTTTTCAAAAGTACTTCTAATTATCTCCAGTTGTGTTGTATTATCAAGATTTTATATATATAAATGAGTAGTAATATTGCTGTATTTGCCTACGTTCAAAAGGTTCAATGACCTGTTCTTAGTTGATCTGCCTTTTCTTTTTAAATCATTGGTTGAGAGAGAGAAGCATTAACTTACTGTTCCACTTAGTTCCATTTAGTTGTGCATTCATTGGTTGCTTCTCATGTATGCCTGGACCGGGAATTGAACCTGTGACCTTGGTGTGTTGGGATGATGTTCTATCCACAAAGCCAGCCAGCCAGGGCCCAATCTGTCTTTTACTGCACACACACGTGTGTGTGTGTGTGTGTGTGTGTGTTACCATATAGCAAAAGAAAATACTTCCTTTACTATATATCATTTTATTAAGTGGCCTGCATAATTATGTGTATGTACATATATCTTGTGGTGTCAATTCCTAGGATCAGAGCATTTAAAATAGATCTTTTAATCCTTTCTCATTAACAGAGGAGGACATCGAAACAAAAAGTTTATTTTGTCCAATGACCACTTGGTGACAGGTACACCTTTTTCCACCAAGTGTTAAATTCCCTTTCGCAACTACTCATAGCAGCATTCATCACTTCTCTCAAGATTGGATGAATGATACTACAGAATCACTTCACTTTTTATTTTTCACATTAAGAAGCAGAACTCAAGATCATTATAGCAAAATGCTATGTGTCTTTCTTAAATGATTAAAAATTTTTGTTGGTTTTAGACATGGAACTTTTGTAATTTGTTATAAATTCATAGTTTCCAAAGGATTATGTTAACTTTTATGAATAAATTATGAAAATCTCCAAATCTTAAATATTAAATTCCAAGTTTTAAATTCAGAATTATTAAAAGAACAAGAATCATAAAACTGTCAAGCTAATACTAGATTTTCAGTGATTTCTAAGATCCATTCCGTTTGTAATGTTCCGGGCCCAATATTTCTGCACCAAATGAGTTCATATGTATGTGATCTTTTTCTTATTCTATAGTATGATTCAGTCCTTTTTGGTTTTGGTTTTGTTTTGCACCCAAAAAACATTGATTTGTGTAATGCATTAGGAATCTCATTTCTTTAAACAACTATGGAAATGCACGTTCTGGCTCTATTGATTAATCCCATGTCTGCGTACTGTACTTCTGACTAGACTGCTTCTAGGTTAATAGAAAAATAGAGATTGTATACATGACACCATGGCATCTCTTCCCTCCTTATCTGAAGATATAAACAAAAAGAACAAAAGTTTTCACAGTCCAAAATTAATGCACGTACTTCAAATGCTAGTTTAATTGGGATGCTACTGTTGGCAATACCTTCCATGTGAAAACCAAAGAATCATGTTTGCTTTAAATGAATGAGTCTCTAATCTGATATAGGTTGTCCTTTATAAAATAATGCTCAGCTCCACTTTGAGAAAGGCCTGAATTTTCAGGTGAAAGACAATATTTGTACTGTTGCTCCAGTGATTGATATCTACTCAAGCTAAGAATTATAAAAATTAAGAAGGCTGATCCCTCCTCTGAAAAACATTGGTAGTCTGTCTGAATGAAATGATAGTCAAACACTGGCAGTTTACATGGACGATATTATTGTAAATATCACATTGTTTTTTTGTTTTTTTTAAAGAATACTTAGTTGAGGAGGGAAGAAGGATGCAAATCAAGTCTCTTTTTTTAAATGTGTCCTTAACGCCCTGGCCGGCTGGCTCAGCAGTAGAGCATTGACTCGGTGTGTAGAAGTCCCAGGTTTGATTCTTGGCCAGGGCACACAGGAGAAGCGCCCATCTACTTCTCCACTTTCCCCATCTTCTTTCTCTCTATCTCTCTCTCTCCCTCCTGCAGCCAAGGCTCCATTGGAGCAAAATTGGCCTGGGCCCTGAGTACAGCTCCATGGCCTCTGCCTCAGGCAGTAGAATGGCTCCAGCTGCAAGGGAGCAACACCCCGGATGGGCAGAGCATCACCCCCTGGTGGGCATGCTGGGTGGATCCCGGTCGGGCGCATGCGGGAGTCTCTCTGCCTCCCCGCTTCTCACTTTGGGAAAAAAAAAATAAGTTAAATTAAATAAAAAAAATAATGAGTCCTTGCAGCTATAATTACTTAGGTTAGCTAATGGGTTTGTTCCTTTTATTATAATTTAGTTATGTTTTCTAAAACTGCCCTGGCTGGATAGCTTGGTTGGTTAGAGCATCGTCCTGAAGTGCAGAGGTTGCCAGGCCCATCGCCACTCAGGGCACATACAGGAACAGGTCTGTGTTTATGTCTCTTTCTTTCCCCCTTCCTCTTTTGGTAAAATCAGCAAATTAAAAAAATAAAGTTGTAATGATGCCCTATGTCTTAAATGTAAAAAAATAAATAAATAATCCAGATGTAGAGTAAACAAAATAGGGTCTCTGTTTAGATTGCTTTTAATTAAATGGTGGACTGAAACTATAATGGATGACAGCATAGATTTAAAAACCGTGGCTTAGCCCTGGCCGGTTGGCTCAGTGGTAGAACATTGCATAGTGTGTGGAAGTCCCAGCTTTGATTCCCAGTCAGGGCACACAGGAGAAGCGCCCATCTGCTTCTCCACCCTTCCCCCTCTACTTTCTCTCTATCTCTTTCCTTCCCGCAGCCAAGGCTCCAGTGGAGCAAAGTTGGCCCCGGGCGCTAAGGATGGCCCTATATGGCCTTTGCCTCAGGTGCTAGAATGGCTCTGGTTGCAATGGAGCAGTGGCCCGTATGGGCAGAGCATCACCCCCTGGTGGACTTTTAATATGTCCTTAGAGCCTGACCAGGTGGTGGCGCAGTGGATAGAGCATTGGACTGGGATGCGGAAGGACCCAGGTTCAAGACCCGAGGTCGCCAGCTTGAGCGCGGGCTCATCTGGCTTGAGCAAAAAGCTCACCAGCTTGGACCCAAGGTCGCTGGCTCCAGCAAGGGGTTACTCGGTCTGCTGAAGGCCCACGGTCAAGGTACAAATGAGAAAGCAATCAATGAACAACTAAGAAGTCGCAACGTGCAACGAAAAACTAATGATTGATGCTTCTCATCTCTCTCTCCATTCCTGTCTGTCTGTCCCTATCTCTGCCTTTGTAAAAAAAAAAAAAAAATTAATATGTCCTTAGACCCTGGCCAGTTGGCTCAGCAGTAGAGCATCGACCTGGTGTGTGGAAGTCCCAGGTTCAATTCCTGGCCAGGGCACACAGGAGAAGCGCTCATCAGCTTCTCCACTGCCCCCTGGGTGGATCCTGGTCAGGCACATGCGGCAGTCTGCCTCTCTGCCTCCCCACTTCTCGCTCAGAAAAATACAAAAAAAAAAATTGTGGCTTGACATAAAGTCTTTAAAATGGTTGTAAAAATGGTTGTATAAACTCAGTCTACAAAGGAAGCATTGTGATGATAAATAATATTTATCTTTTCATTAAAATGATGACTAGAGAGAAGATGGAGGAAAGGGTTTTTTTCTCTTATTTGTCTTGTCTCAGGATTGTTCTCAAATGGAGTCATTACCTATTGTTATTAGATGGGTTTTCCTTTCATATCCATTTTCTTCCAGACCAAATGTATACACAACATTTAGGATACATAAACTGTTTTGTTGTTACTTTTGATGTTTTTTTAAAGTTTTTTAGTTTAGAAGAACACAGATTGTAAGTTTACAACTCAATGAATTATCACAAATGAAAAATCAAAATTGTTTGATAATTTTTTAAAAAAAATTTACTCATTTTAAAGCAAGGAGAGAGAAAGAGAAGGGGGGGAGGAGAAGGAAGCATCTACTCCCATATGTGCCTTGACCAGGCAAGCCCAGGGTTTCAAACCAACAACTTCAACATATATATATTTATTTATTTTGTATGTTTCTGAAGCGAGAAGCTGGGAGCAGAGAGACAGACTCCCGCATGCACCCGACCGGGATCCACCCGGCATGCCCACCAAGGGGCAATGCTCTGCCCATCTGGGGCATTGCTCTGTTGCAACCGGAGCCATTCTAGCACCTGAGGCAGAGGCCATGGAGCCATCCTTAGCGTCCAGGCCAACTTTGCTCCAATGGAGCCTTGGCTGCAGGAGGGGGAGAGAGAGAGAGAGAGAAAGAAAGGCGGGGGGGGGGGGTGGGTGGAGAAGCAGATGGGCGCTTCTCCTGTGTGCCCTGGCCAGGAATTGAACCTGGGACTTCCACATGCCTGGTTGATGGTCTATCACTGAGCCAACCGGCTAGGGCCAGGCTTTATAATTTTTAAAAAGTTACTTTTTCTCTTTGGAAATGTAGGATAAACAATTTAGGCAAAATTTAAATAAAAATAGTAATTTCATGTAAAATGTATCTGGGATTTTTAAAAATCTTGTCAACAGGTATCTCAAAATTATGATTGAAATATAGTTTTTGGTTCTTAGCTTTAAAATGTTATTCATGACTTCTGGTATTAAGATTTTTTACATTGTTAATAAAAACAAAACTTTTTCTACATTGTACAAGTAATCCTGTATCTTTGCTCATGGGAAGAAAAAAGAGTACTAAAATATATAAACAAAGGTGAAAGTAGTATCGCCCCAATAAAATTTTTTTAAAAGAAGAAATAAGTTTTTTTAAAAAGTGAAAGTTATCATTATATACAGTGTGTTCGTAAAGTCATGATGCACTTTTGACTGGTCACAGGAAAGCAACAAAAGATGACAGAAATGTGAAATCTGCACCAAATAAAAGGAAAACCCTCCCAGTTTCTGTAGGATGATGTGGTAGCATGTGCGCATGCGCAGATGATGACGTAACACCGTCTATACAGCGGAGCAGCCCACGGCCATGCCAGTCCAAATGTGGACGATACAGAGGAAATTTCGTTCGGTGTGTTCTGTGGCTCGCTAAATTCAAATCCGTGACCAAAGTGAATATTGGCACGTTTATAACGAAGCGCCACGACATAGGAATAACATTACTCGGTGGGATAAGCAGTTGAAGGAAACCGGCAGTTTGGTGGAGAAACCCCGTTCTGGTAGCCATCAGTCAGTGATGAGTCTGTAGAGGCTATACGGGATAGCTACCTACGGAGCCCTAAAAAATCTGTGCATGAGCCCACATCGAACTGCACTGAATAGGTATGACACTGGGAGAGTTTTCCTTTTATTTGGTGCAGATTTCACATTTCTGTCATCTTTTGTTGCTTTCCTGTGACCAGTCAAAAGTGCACCATGACTTTACAGACACACTGTACATGTCTACCAAATCTTTATCTGTTTTGAGCTACCACCAAGTATATAAGTTTTCACATCTTTTTTTGTGCATACTCCTTTACAACAATTTGTTTAATTTGTTTTTAACATAAATGAGGGGTCTATTTACAGTATATTACATGACTCACCATTTCACTCTGTCTCAGAAAGCTATTTGTGTCATTACATTATAGATAGACTTCTTTTTTTTTTTTTTTAACAGAGACAGAGAGGGATAGACAGGGACAGACAGGAACAGAGAGATGAGAACCATCAATCATTAGTTTTTTGTTGTGCATTGCGACCCCTTAGTTGTTCATTGATTGCTTTCTCTTATGTGCCTTGACCGCAGGCCTTCAGCAGACCGACTAACCCCTTGCTCAAGCCAGCGACCTTGGGTCCAAGCTGGTGAGCTTTGCTCAAATCAGATGAGCCTGCACTCAAGCTGATGACCTTGGGGTCTCGAACCTGGGTCCTTGGCATCCTAGTCTGATACTCTATCCACTGCGCCACCGCTGGTCAGGCGACTTCATTCTTTTTTACTGGTGTAATTTTTTTAATAGTCCTCCTAATTAATGATGGATACTTGTTTCCAGTCTTTTGCTATTATAAAATTTTTCTACAGGGACTATACTTGAACATATATCTTTGTGAACTAGTCAATTGTAGTTCAGTAAGAGTTTCTTATTGACTAGTTACTTTCTCTGTATTCTAGATGTTATTGTGTCAATTATATATGGCATAGATTTTCTCCCTGTGCACTTTTCTTGATGGCTTTTGCCATATAAATGTTGTAAGCCAGAATTTTTCAACTTCTGGTCCCTGGTGCGGCTCCGCCAGAAATTTCATGCAAGTCCACGAAATTTAACCACCCTGATGTTTGAAGATTATAGAGTCTATAAATCATTGGGTGCTGGTATGGGGGGTTACAAAGCACTTTTACATAATTTTGTAAAGTCTGTTGACCTTTTCTACTGTTATCTGTTTTATGGATTCTGTATTTCCTAATTATTTTATTCATTTCTAGATGTTTTCACTTTCATTTTTAACTGTCACTTGTAAAACACTTTTTTTATAGAACCCTGTAAATGACAGGAAAATGTATTAGTATGTGATACATTCTGATAGCATGTAGTAATCACATAAGGAACAGTGACAATTTCAATTAATTTCAGAGTTATAAAATAAATGCAGTAAATTCTGGAAAAGCATTTGGAGTTTTGTGTTATTCACGGAATTACTACAGGTAATTCTATTAATAAATTCACTTCTGATCAGTAATATGCTAGGCACTAAATGATAACAGTAGTACACAAGAAGTAATCTCTTTCATTGTGAATCTTTTACACGTGATGGCTTCCCTGGCTCTCAGAAGTTCCTCTCACCTCCATGTAGCAGCTGCCGCAGCTGCTTCTACTAAGACTTACCCTTCTCTTGTGCTGCCATCCAGTGCCAGATTACTCAACAAATACACTAAACCCTTATAGCAAAGCAGGTCCAAAAGGAAACAGATCAGCCTTGCGTAACTTATTCACAGTTTTGCAATTTAACATTTGTAAAGATTTTTAATTGTGTGTGTGTGTGTGTGTGTGTGTGTGTGTGGGAATATGCAGTGTTGCATACTATATATAGGGAGAAGAATCAGAACACTAACTCAGTGTTTGGAGCCTCTCATTTAGCTTTGTGGCTAATTAATTCACCTTCCTGTCTTGATACCCTACAACTTGGGCTGTTGAGACTTGGGCTGATTTTGTCATACCTCCAGTAACATCTCATGAAATAGCTTCTGATTTCCTGCTGCTTCCCTATAACAGGAGGGAATACCCTTATAGGAGGTACCATGAAGCCGGTATCTCGTAGACCCTGTCATCAGTTCCCCTCGACTCCCTCTACCTTCTCTTCATGCCTGATTGGTGCAGTTTGAAAAAAATTATAACTTTGCTGTCATTCCTCCTCCCCTTGTTAGGGAAGAGTCATGGAAGCGAGGAATACCTTCCCTTACATGAAGGTAATACCTCATTGGAAAAAAATGGCAAGGAAAGAGAAAATTTTTTCTTTCTTAAAGGGACTAAAACATTTCTAGCTCAGCAAATTTGGACAAGTTTTATAATTATTAAACTATCACTACATTATATCTTAACAATATATGAGTGCATTTGCTAACTTAACCACCACATATATCTATTTATAACTTGAAATTTTCCTTGAAAGTCACAAAAGCACAAAGCACGGTAGTGCTTGTAACACTCTTCCATATTATTGTAGGTGACTAAATGACCATGGAATCTGGAGCAGAGAACCAGCAGAGTGGAGATGCAGCTGTAACAGAAGCTGAAAACCAGCAAATGACAGTTCAAGCCCAGCCACAGATTGCCACATTAGCCCAGGTATAAAACACATGGAGAGATTCCAAGTTGTGTCTCTTCCACATAGAATATGTTTCAGACCAGAGAACTTAGTTTTTATTACAGAGATATACATAGAATGAGCAGAGACATTCTTAGAATATCAAAACTCCTATTTTACTTAATATTAGCCTAAGTTTGACTCAGAAATAATTACATTTTAACTGATGGGTAGATTAATTGTATCTCAAACAAGGGAAGAAAACCTTATGAGAACTGCTTTTTTTTTCGTACTATACAGATTTATTTTGGGACATGGGAATGTAGATAATCTGAACAGCTAAGCTTACACTAAAAAATAGGATAAGTAAATTAACACAAGTAAATTTCAAGAATGATAGTTTTTGTTTTCTCTATATTTTAAATATAACATTCTTTCATTTTGTCTTTAAAACAGTTTATTTCTAAGGTTATATTTTCTCCTTATTTTTTGTTCTTAAGGAGTTCCTCAAATATTTTATTTTGTTAACAACTTCGAATATAGATGAGAGAGGTGGTTAATATAAAAACCAAATAGCAAACATAAACCTGCTAGGTAGGAGTATGATATTACCCTTTACATGAAGGCTCCCAGAGAAAATAATCCTAGCAGAGGTTCTGGGATGTGAAACATCAGCTTCCCAAAGAGTTTTAATGCTCTCCCAGGGGAGTCACTGAGCAAGAATGAGGTCTTGGGAAATAGAGGGCTAACCAGAGAGAGTTACCACATTGAGCTAAAGTGTGGGCCAAAACCAGGACCTCCAGCAGGAATACAGGCAGAAGAAGTGGGCTGCTCTGTTTTCTCTTGGATCATCAAGGCCCACCTCCAGCCCTTAGGAATAGACCACACTTGGGGATGAACTAAATGTACTGAGATGAGGCAGGTGCAGAACGAAGTGGGAGAGCCAGTACATGGTCAAGAAAGCATGCAGAGATGAGAATCGGGACTTATCGAGCATTCTGCCCTCTGGTATGAAGGTACAATGCCAGTGGGGATCTTGATACTTGCACCCTCAACTTGTCTTCCCCTTGTTCACATTGTTCTCCTTGGTCTGCTTGAAATTCCTTACCCCTACTGACTTTTCTTGACAAGTGTGTGTTCCGGAGATAGTAAAGCATGTTTTCCAGTGGTTTCTTTAGCAAGTTTGGATAAAGAAATCATTTTTAAAATTTTGAAGGCATTGATCCATAGTCAAATTCTTGTATTGCTCTTTGAGGGACTAAAACCATTTCTTATTTTGTATCTCTGGTAGCTTATAAAAATCATGTCTCTGTTCATAGTGCTTCATTATTTCATTATTAGCTTTATTAGGGCCTTGATTTGGATAATTTTCATCCATTGTTTTGTATATTCAGTAGGGTCTTTTATAGTAGAAAGTCATGTTTTCAATTCTGGGCAACTTATTTAAATTATTTGATTATTTTTCTCTTTTCTCTAGGACTTTCTCTATACCTTTTTATTTTATACAGATTTTATACCTTTAACACTTTAATTTTCTCTTCTTTTGTTGTTTTTTTTTTCTAATTTTCTTTCCTGTTTTTTTATCTCTTTGGTTTTTTGCTCTTTTGGGGGGAGATTTTCTCAAATTCATATTCCAACCCATCTGTTAAATTTTTTAATTATCCTGTCATGTTTCTAGGAGTTCTTTTGTGTTTTGAATAGTCCTTTTGTGTTTTAATAGCATCCTGTTTATGTTTCGCAAAGGCAGTATTTTCTCATATCAGAATATTAATTAGGTTCTGTTTTGTTTTAACTTTTCTTCTTCCAACATAGATTTTCCTCTATAGCTTTCCATTTGTTCTGGTCTCCATTTTTCTTATTAGAAGCTTTCCTTATTGTGGTTGTCTGCTCAGGTTTTAAAGTATGGGACCAGAAAGCTGTTTCGGACACTAACATTATGAATTGTGAGCTTCACTTAGGATGACTGTGGCAGTATGTTTTAAGTCTTTCTTCTTCCCCTTGACATGGATCAGGTTACGCAGAGAAAACTATTAGTAACCCTGCTTGTATGGTAAAGGCCTGGGAGCCAAGTGAGAAAGACTGAGGCTTAGTACCCCACCTTCAGCAGCGCCTGGTGTTAGGCAGTCAGACTCAAGGGGAACTCTCTAGTCAGAAAGCCTCCACTTCTCTGTCAGTATGGGATACTTAGTTCTCCCCGCAGGGAGATGAGAAGGGGATCCAACTGCTTCTGAAACAGCCTTATTTTCTGCTGCTCCTTCACTCCGCCTTTCCCCAGTGTATTGGATCCGGAGCTGCTTGAGGGCTTTGTGGTGCCAGCAGACTTTCCCTGAAGCCAGCTCGTGAGTTGGCTTTCTGAGGTCTTCCAAGTTTAATACATCCATCCTTTTGCTTTCCAGCCTTGAAAATTCTTGCTCCTTCCCATCCTATGCTTGTGTGATTATGTCTGTAAAAACGAAGTGTCATGAAGTTTAATTGGAAATTCAGGAAGAAGCAAAATTATACATACATGTTCAATCTGCCATTCTTACCAAGCAGCCCTCTAGCACTTAATTTAAGACTTTTAAAAGCAGGATGATGTGATATTTGAGTTTTGGAAAGCTAGTTCCCATTTGTAAATGTTTCATTCTTTTTATTCCTAATTACAGAATATTTTTCACTTGCTCATCCAAGGCCTTAACACATATACATTTTTGACAATTTTCTTCTCAGAATTCTGATACCTGCTATTTTTTGTCAGTCTTTAATACTAGAAAAGTATAATAAAATGGTCAAATCCAAGATCTTTGTAATTTGATCAATGAATAGGAAATAACATTCAGCTGAACTAATAACAGAAGACAATCTAAAACAGTAATGAGATTGTTATTTTACTTTACTTTTGGAATTTGCAATAATTTTTTTTGATTGGAAAAAAAGAATGTTGGCTTTGACTGAGAATAAATTTTTATGAACTTAACTAAAGAATTGGATAAAAGGTCATTGTTGTAGCTTCTTGAAATAGACAAATTTGTAAACCTAAATATCCAATAATAAGGAATTAATTACATAAACCATATCATTTATATTATTCACCCATTAAAATGAAGATGTTAATGGAATGGAAAGATATTTATAATGGACTCAAAAGATAAAATAGATTCCATGATAATGGATTATAAAAATTGAGTGTATATATATGTACTTTTAAGAACACCTAGATCTATACCAAAAAAAATAAAAGTGATTAGCTTTGAGTGGTAGAAATATAAATGATTTTCATCTTATTTCTCTGTATCTGTATTTTATAAACTTATATTGAGAGGAGCCATTATGCAGATGATCATGGTAGAAAAGGAATTATTTATTGAGTTAACATGTTATGTTCACCCTAGAGAATACTCAGAAGAGGATATAATAATTGCTTCAAATATTAGATAGAAAAGCTTTTATATGGAATTAAGATGCAATAGTCTGAATAATTTAAGGTTGTGTTTTAGTGTAGGAAAAAATGTCTTTGGGTCCATCAGAGTTTATAAACAGGTCACTCTGTAACTACTGGAGGTATAGTCCATGGACCCTATTTTGAGAACCAGATAAAACTAAACAAGATTTATAGTGGCCAGAAAGGGATTAATTAGGAAGGACTTCTAACTGTCCAAAGATGGAAAGCTTATGGTTTTAACCTTTACCTTCAGTAGGGATCTTCCCCCATACTTCATAGTGAAATATTTAATTGCTTGCCAAATATCTGCAAATTCAGATGTCAGATCAATTCTGTTAACTTCCACAACCACCCCAGCCACCAAAAGTTTCTCCTTACCTCTTGTGTGTGTTCTCTGTTTCAGTTGGTAGCATGGTCTGCCATTTCTTACCTAACCATGATATATGTGTATCATCTTTGATTCCTCTCACCGCCTTCAACCAGTCATTCATAAAGCCCTTTCTGGTCTGCTTCTCGAATTTTCGTTAAATTGCTTTTCTCATTCCCATCCTTACCACATCTAGTGCCTTCTTTCTGCCCTTTGTCATCTCACCTTAACTACTTTCTCAATTGGTTTCCTTGCTTCCACTTTTGTCTTCCTGTGACATATATTTTCTACACTGTCACAAAAAAGACCCACTTAAAATGCAAACTTCACCATGATATTCAGGAGTTCAAAACCCTTCAGTGCCTGTCCCACTTTCCTCAGGATCAAGTACAGGTTCTTTACTATGACATACAAGACTTTTCATGACTAGCACATCTAGCCGCCACCTGCTGTGTCTTCTTTTATCTTGTTCCACTTCCAACCTCAGAGACTAAAACACTCATGTGATCCAGTAGGCTGACTGCTTCTCCCTCTCTGCTCTTGCCTGACCATCCTGATTCTCCTTGCTTTCAGAGAGTGCTAGCCTCTCTGCCTGGATTCTATGCTTATAACAACATGCCTGACTTGGTTTCTTTGTTTCGAATTCACCTTCTTCCTTGGTAGCCTCCTCTCTTAGGTGGGATAGGAAAACTTTCTGTGTGGTCATTTTTATCTTTGGAACCCTCATTACTTCACTAATTATATTTACTTGTGTTCTTTTCCCCATTTCTTCACACACATACCCCAATAATTTCTTTAAAGAGAGAGATCTATGTCTTTCTCATTTTTGTAGTTTCAGTTCTAGCACTGTTCCTGGCTTATAGGTTCCCAGTAACTGTTTACCAGATAAAATCCCTAGTACTCCCAGAGGTGTGCAAGCAAAGGAACCGGAAGTACCATCTGACAGACGTCTCTGGCAGAAGAGCCCTTTGTGCCCGGATACTGACTCATTAAAATTGCCTTCTTTGTGCCTCAAGGGAAAAAATGGCTTATATTTTCTAAACTCTACTCCTTTATTCCTATAAGAAGAAAATAAATTCTTAAAATATCAATTGTTACCAGTTAGTGATTTGTTTGGGGAGTTAGAGGTTTTCAGATTTTAATACCTATGAGTACTTTCTCATTAATGAAAGGCATACTTGTAATTAGTTTAAAATAAAAATACAAACCTATGTTGTATATTATAAAATGTATGTTTGTTCTAGACTTGGTAGCTAAATTTGCCGAAGCTTGAGAACAATAATATTTTAGAACATGGCTTATTTAACACATGATATTAAGAATACTTTTTTGTTTCTTTAAGTCTAACATATTACTTGACCTTCAGTAAATTAATCTCTTTGAGCACTTGGTATTTCTGTTTCTAAAGTGGAAATAATCCTGATTATCCAGCCTTGATATCTTTGAAGAACAAAATGAGAGATTGGGTATGAAAGCAGGTGGGAAAATGTAAAAGCACCATGCAAATAAAGTAGTATTTAGTTGACATCTGTTACATGTTTTAATATTACATTAAAATAGTATTTTGTTTTTTGTCAATTTGGGAGGAGTTGGAAAGTGGGAGTGAGGGAGGCATTTGTAGTCTTTTTTTTAAGAATATTAAATATTATTAGTTTCACACCAATGAAATATTAGCTAGCAAAAAGGTCATCTTGTTGCTGCTAAAAACTTGCTTTATATTGAACATGAGTACTCTCATGAAGGTATCTGTGATGGTAATTTTTTTCCATGTTCAACACAATAGGTATCTATGCCAGCAGCTCACGCAACATCATCTGCTCCCACCGTAACATTAGTACAGCTGCCCAATGGGCAGACAGTTCAAGTCCATGGAGTTATTCAGGCGGCCCAGCCATCAGTTATTCAGTCTCCACAAGTCCAGACAGTTCAGGTATGTGTATAAAAAGTTCTGCATCTACTTTTATAACTGTGGTTTATAGTCATATCTCTCTTCTTTCACTAGTTATGAAAATAGGGGCATAATCTAGTTCAGAGTTTATTTTACTTTACAATAAAGGAATATGCTGCATCTGTATATAGTCACCTTATGTATAGGAACATATATACCCAAGAACCGATATATAGGAAAAAGACTTTTTCTTAAGCTGTAGAAGAAGAAAAAGGATTAATTGGGGGAAATCATTAACTATGTGGGATAAAGTAAAAATGTTTGGGAGAGACTGTAAGGCTGATGTACCTCAATTAAGGAAAATTGAGATATAAATTAATACCTCTGTAATTATTTTCTAAACATGCTACTGAAAAAAATAAACCCTTGTCAAAGATTAATAACCTTACCTAAGGTATTACTTGAATTTATAGATTATATCAAGCATTTGTAATACCAGCTACATTTAGGGTTCTAAGTTACAGCATATAACTTTGAAATAATGATATATTCAGAAAGTGCACCTTACGAGTCAGGGATCTCATTCTTTGGAGAGATCGTTCCTTTGGGTTGGAGCCAAAGGAATTAAAGCACATAGACTCTGAAGGTGACTAATTGTAGGGAAAACCTAGAACAGTATACATCTTTGCATTGAACTTATTGAAGAAGAAAAAAAAACTTGAACTTTCATTCAAGTAGGCCATAACCCCAGCCTCCCATTTCATATTTTTTGCTTCACAGTCTTCCTGTAAGGACTTAAAAAGACTTTTCTCCGGAACTCAGGTGAGTCCTAGGTCCTAGATTTGGAGAGAACTATTGTAGAAAGGAAGGTGAGAAATTATTCTTTATGGCTTTGTCATTCTCTGTAAACATGTAATTCAAGTTTGAATAAAAATCTTAAAGATCTTCTAGGTTTAGGCCAAACTTGCTACTTACCAGCTAGCCCTTAGTCTGTTAATTTCCCTATATATCTTTTCCCACTTCCTCCAAATGGTAGTGTAACATTACTGAACACTTGCAGAGGAAGGAAGGTCAGGGAGGTCATATGATCTCCTGAGGTAACCAATTTGTAATTAGGGTAATTGCTAAAATACTGTTCCCAGGGATGAACCAGGATAAGCCTTTCTAAAATTTTACCTGATGGTCCCAGTTCTAACCTCTGAAACTAGTTAAGCAAGTTTAACTCCTTTGTTGTACTGTTTTCTAGTCCTCATTTCCCACCCCCTTCCCATTAAAAAAGAAAAGAAAAAAGTCCAAACTAAACAGTCACTTATTTTTCTTTAGCCATTTATTTTAAGTTGGAGCTTTGACTCCTCCTCACCATCCTCATTGTCTTTTGGGTGAGCTGGAGTCTTTTCCTTGGGCATGGTAGCCAGCCTGCTGGGTATGTACAGAGGAGAGAAGTGCCTCCTTTGTCCTGGAAGCATTCTGTTGACATGGAAAGGTCAGGACAGGTTAGATTTTGCCAGCCCTATTATACTGTTTGGTATTGAACTGCTATTACCTGCCCCTCCACCCCCCACTTCATTCTGTCCTTGTGCTTTTTAACTTGCTTGAACACTGAGTGGGGGAAAAAATAATGTTTTCCTGTGAAATCATTCAACTGTATGAATTTCCATACTGAAAGATACCTGGAATAGAATTTGTTACCAGGTCAGTGTTGTCCGGGTAAAGAGCGAAGAATTTGATACTTCTGTGGATCACAGTGGCTAGTTTCTTATCCTTTGCCTCAGTTTTATTTCATTGAACGCTCCCTTACATTCTCCATCCTGTGCCATTATTACTTCCCTACTCATCTCTCTCTTGATAATAGTGGAAAGAAACTGCTAGTTAGAGGACGGGAATAGATTCCAAATCTCACATTAATCTTGACTTTTTCACTTATATTCGGAAGTCTTTCTGTAAAGAACAGTGAAAAATTACCAAAATTATGCCCACAAATTTTGTTAAGATTATACAATTTTAGGTTATAATAGGTGATATTTGTTTACTCTATTATTAATTTAAATCTTTTGTTTGTGACAATAATGATAATAAATTGGAACTGGGGACTATATGTACATTATCTGTTAAAAAGAGTCCATTTGTTCAAGCACACATCTTTTCATTAAGGTGAGCCATACCCATAATTGAAAGCGTGAATTCTACAAGAGAGACATAGTATAGTATATTTTTATTTTAAGCATCTAAACCATGGAGAATCTATAAAATTTTAATGGTCACTTTACCTAGTTGACAGTGATTCGTATTAATAACTAGGAAGTCGTTTTTACATCAAACAAGGAGAGAAATGCACCTCAAACTTGTAGATGGGAAAATATTACTATTCTAGAAGAACATTTCCAAAATATACAAGGTACATTTCTCAGATGTGAGAATAAGATATTAGGACTTCTGTTTATATTTTTTAATCTAAGAATATTAGAAACTAAGCTGTATGAATATTATATTTATGACTTGATATTGATGCCCTAACTTGATCCTTATTTTATGTATGAGTCAAATCTTACAGATTATGTAAGAATCCCCCAGCGTAACGGAAGTGATGTGAATGAATAGAAGTTAACAGTGGCATCCTCACTTTTCATTTGTTAGTTTTGGATGCATTTTTCATTTAGTGCAGTTTAAACATGTCAGAGGATTTATAGATTATGTTACCTTAAATTTTTACATTCATTCCTTCAACGAATTTTTATTGATCACATGCTATGTGCCAGTCACTGTTCTAGGTGCTTTGAAAGACAGCAGTGAACAAATAATACTTCCCTATTCTCATGAAGATCACATTTGAGCGAAGAGAAACAATGAAAAATAAAATATGTCAGGTGAGGATAAGTGCTGGGAAGCTGATAAAGCAGGGGAAAGTGATGGAGAATGATTTGGAGAGAAGGGTGTTCTGTTTCATGTTGGGTGGTCAGGGAACATGGTAAGCAGAAGGCAGTACAAATAATAAAAATAAGTTCAGAGGCTCAGAAGTGAGAGTATGCTTCACATATCAAGAAATAGCAAGAAGATGTGACTCAACTAGAGTGAGCAAGGGACAGTGGTTGGAGATGGAATTTTTTATAGCATCTTTACAGTGCTTTGTAATATAATGGAAGCAATGATGAAAATCTCTTGTGCAACACAGAGGTTCAGTGGTTATCATGTAGCAAAATATTTAAGAGTTATCAAATGAAAGGATGAATTCCTTGCTTGTTTTTTACAGAAGACAAGTGTTCCAATATTTCTGTTGTTTCTAATGATGGCAAGCAAGGACTTGCAAGAGGTGTGTTACCTAATATATTATTGGAAAGAAAATCCCTTACAACTCTCCTTTCTGGGAGGAAAATGGCTCTTAATGTATGAGAGAGTTACTACTTTTTTTAAACTGTAAACAATGTAAATTTGGCACCTAAAAACTCAAATTATGTACTTTCAAACACCTGGAAATAAAATTTTCTAAACTATTTAAAAGTTTTGCAGAGTTTTAATAGTTGTCGAACTTACTTGTTAAAATATGAAACCATAATACTTTTTATTAGCATATGGTAACTGGGAACCAGGGAAATGAAAATATACTAGATAAATTCCATCAAAAGTTTGTATAACTGGTACATGAAAAAGAAGAATGATTGTTTTATTAAGTAAGCCTGGCCAATAATGCACTTATTTTATAGATACATTTCATGAGTTCTCTTTTTTCAACAATAGCCGATTTTAAATTACATTTTTAAACTCCAAGCTTAGAATCAGTTTTTGAGTCACTGTTATAAACTGTTAAATGATTTTTATGAAGCCTTTTAAAGCAAATCATTCAATATTATAAAAACAATAAATGATTTATCTTTTAAAGGTTTACAGATATATTTTAATATTTATAATTAATGTCTAAAAATTATTTAATAACAAAATAAGTTATGAATAAATATATGCTTATGTAAATTTTTCTTATTTATAAAGGAGTTCTTTGGATCAAAAGAATTTGAAAGTCATTGTTCTAGACTTTTATTAAACTTCTTGTTCCATTGAGTAAAATACTGTACCTACACCACGAGTATGAACTCTCCCCAGGAAGAATAAATTTCCAGGGTACTGCATATAGTTTGAATAAGCATCTAATATAACCATTGCTTTGATTTTTCGCTCTTATTTTATTTTGAGATTTCAAATATCAAAATAGGAAGTTTCCCCCTCCATATAAACAGAAGGTACGGGTTTTAACAAAGGAAAAGAAAGTTGAAAAGTACAGATCTAAAACTTTATATCTACAAGAGGTAGTTTGGCTTTTTGAAAATGTCTTGACTTATAAGTGGCCAAGGTTAGAGTTACTAAAGAAGCACAGGAAGCGGTTTATAGGAGGTGACGGAAGGCGAGGCCCAGAGGAAGTGAGTGTATCATTGGAATGGGATGGTAGTCGATGATACTTAAAATTGGGATGTAGTTTTTCATATAGTTATTTTTAATAGCCTATTAAATATATTAGATTATAATTATATAATTTTTATTTATAAAAAGGATTTTTGACATGATTTTATTGGTCTCAGAAATGTGGGTCCACTGTATGTTTTTGAGTTTGAGCTTTTTTGTTTGTTTGGTTTTTGATTTGGGGTAGATAATCCATAGGAATTTGCTTCATAGTTCAAAGTAATTACTATATAGTAAGTTAATTCCTTTTGTCTGAATTGACAAAAATCTTTCAGGTCAGGGGAGGGTTTTTGTTTTTTTTTATACCAAGAGCAGTAGATCTGGATTTGAAAAAAATTAAAGGCTGCCTGACCTGTGGTGGCGCAGTGGATGAAGTGTTGACCTGGAATGCTGAGGTCGCCAGTTCGAAACCCTGGGCTTGCCTTGTCAAGGCACATACAGGAAGCAACTACATGAGTTGATGCGTCCTGCTTCTCTCTCTCTTTCATTCTCTCTGTAAAAAAATAAAATAAAAATCAAAGGCTATATATAAAAAAGCAACATTAACTTCATTTTGAAACTGTCATATGGGTGTTTTATGTAGCATGTTTTGAAGTTGTTTTCATGTCTTTCAACTTGGGCGAGTGTGCTCAAGTCACTCTATTCTTAAAAGAAGGTTGTAAGGAAGGGGTCAAACATGGCAGAAAGGACAGAGGAGCTAAGGTTCTGAGAAGTATTAATAAAAGTAGACACTTTGCACACACAGTGCTGTTCACTATGAGGACAGTCTTGTTAGTCCTTGAAATTCTGACCTTCTCTTAAGGCCTTTTCACAGCTCCTCATGTGCTCTACCTCTGTGAGAAAGTTTGTGCAAACTATACTGAGTGGGCTAGGTACAGCAGCTACATATTAGTAAGAAACTGTTCTGTGTGCTCCTTTGGCAGTAACTATAGCATTGTTACCTGGCAAAGAATCACAGAGTAAGTTCAGCCTTGCCCATATATTTATCTGTCATTTCTGGATTCCTTAAATGTTCCTGTTAATTTTTAGGTCTTTAAGACTATACTTATACTTTAGGCTTGACTGTTGGTGGTGCAGTGGATAGAGCTTCGACCTGGGATCCTAAGGTCCCAGCTTTGGAGCCCTGAAGCCACCTGCTTGAGCGCAGGCTCACCAGCTTGAGCATAGGGATGCTGGCTTGGAGGTGGGATCATCCACATAATCCCATGGTCAATGGCTTGAAACCCAAGATCCCTGGCTCAAGCAGGGGGTTTGGCTTGGCTGGAGTCCCCTGGCCAAGGCACATATAAGAAAGCACTCAATGAATAACTAAGATGATGCAACTATGAGTTGATGCTTCTCATCTCTCTCCCTTCCTGTCTCTGTCTCTGTCTCTCTTGCTTGCTAAACCAAACCAAATGATTATACTTATAATTTAAAGTGTTTGGATAAGTCACATTACTTTATTGTAAGTATATTTTTTGAAGTATTATTAGATTTAGCTAATTTCATTTTAAAATGCATGTATACTGCTCACAAAAATTAGGGGTATTTCAAAATTAGTATGAAGCGATAAAATACCCCCTAATTTTTTTGAGCAGTATAGATCACAAAGCCCTGTCAATATGAGTGCCCATCACATACATAGTACCTTTCGGATTTCAAGTTCCTCTGAGTATTTTTTTCTTTTTTTTTTTGTATTTTTCTGAAGTGAGAAGTAGGGAGGCAGAGATACAGACTCCACATGTGCCCGACCAGGATCCACTTGTCATGCCCACTAGGGGGCAATGCTCTGCCCATCTGGGGCATCGCTCTGTTGCAACCGGAGCCATTCTAGCACCTTAGGCTAGGCCAGGGGTCCCCAAACTTTTTATACAGAGGGCCAGTTCACTGTCCCTCAGACCATTGGAGGGCCGGACTATAAAAAAATTATGAACAAATCCCTATGCACACTGCACATATCTTATTTTAAATTAAAAAGCAAAACGGGAACAAATACAATATTTAAAATAAAGAACAATAAATTTAAATCAACAATTGACTAGTATTTCAATGGGAACTATGCTCCTCTCACTGACCACCAATAAAGAGGTTCCCCTTCCGGAAGTGCGGCGGGGGCTGGATAAATGGCCACAGGGGGCCGCAGTTTGGGGACCCCTGGGCTAGGCCATGGAGCCATCCTCAGCGTTGGGACTAACTTTGCTCCAGTGAAGCCTTGACTGCAGGAAGGGAAGAGAGAGAGAAAGGAGAGGGGGAAGGGTGGATAAGCAGATGGGCACTTCTCTTGTGTGCCCTGGTTGAGAATCGAACCTGGGACTTTCACATGCCAGACCAACGCTCTACCGCTGAGCCAACCAGCCAGGGCAATATGTTTGTTCTTATCGCCATTGCCATAAACTTTGACCTGGAGCTAACTCACATAGACCCTTTTGCCTTGGTTAAATCTAATTCTCATTTTGACAACATCATGCACACCGTGTTCAGGAAAGAGAAGGAGGTTCCTACAGAGCAGACTAGGGAAACTTGGCAGTATAAATTTGACAGACATGCTTGCCTGGGTGAATGAGTTTCCAGTCTAAAAATGGTCTGAAAACACCCTTGGGTTGTTGCTTCTCATAAAACTGGTTTCAGATTGGAACCAGTAGGATTTTGATGCCTGTTAGGGTGTCTAAATCTGAGATGCCAAGTATTGACAGTGATTCTACTACTTCCTAGCTTTGTGGCTCGGGTGAGTTACTTAACTTCTTTGTGCCTCAGATCTTTTAACTATAAAACGGATATAATAATTGTACTTATCCAGGACCTAATGTTACTGTATTAATAAGTGATTAAGTATAAGGTCTACCGGAAAGTTCTGTCCGTTTCTATCACAAGTTTCGACATGTAAGCACATGTTTATTTGGCGCATGTGTCTCTATTTTTATCAGTTAATGTATACATACTGACGTAGCAGATTAACTAAAACAAAGTTGATTCACATTAGTCTTATGTGTGAAGCGATAGTGTACCCATGGCTACTAATAAAGTTCATTACGCCACTGTAATTTTTACGAATTTCAACAAGGAAGAAATCTACAGAAGCATGTCTGTCGCATCCACCATATTCCCTGGATTTAGCACCCTCCAACTATCACTTGTTTTTGTCCTTACAAAATTTTTTGAAGGGCAAAAAATTCAAAAATGAAGAAGATATCAAACAAGCACTGGTTCAATTTTTCACATCAAAAGATAAAACATTTTTCAAAAATGGGATATACAAATTGCCCTCACGCTGGCAAGAAATCAATAATAATGGCAATTATATTATTTAATAAAGTTTATTGACAGTAAGAAAAAGTTGTATTTTGTTTTATTCCAAAAACGGACAGAACTTTCTGGTAGACCTTATAATTTAATAAATGTGTGTTTGTTTAGTTAAAATTGTAGACTGCCAACTTTGAAATATGTCTGTATGTAGCAGAGAGTTTTTTTCTAACTTGCTAGAAACAACCATCTGGAACATGGTGTGGTATTACCACTCTAATTTGTACATTTGTAAATATGTTCACAAAAGTCTTTACACAGTAGTTAAAGGAAAATATTGGTATAGTCACTATATAGACTTATGACTAAAACTTTAGTCATTTCTTCTTTCCTTCATGTCTGAAATCTTATTTTATTTATGGTAGTCTTATTCTAACAACTAGAAGAAAACAACTGTCAGGTAATATTGATGAATTCAGGACTGATTACATGAAGTCCTGGAAGAGATTAAGCTAAATTTGAATATCACAAAAGTGTGGTTTTGACAAATGTTTTAGGTCCTCTGACTTCTATAGAATAAAAGGGGAGAAGCTAGTGATTATAGTGTGCTTGTCTCTCATAAAAATGGATTTTTTAAAAATCTGAAGTATGTATAAGATTTATGTATGTCCTTTTGTATTTGACTTTTAAAATTCATAAAAATTTAATGGGAACGAAATTTGATTATCAAGATAAAGTTTTCTTTATTTTCAGATTTCAACTATTGCAGAAAGTGAAGATTCACAGGAATCAGTGGATAGTGTAACTGATTCCCAAAAACGAAGAGAGATTCTTTCAAGGAGACCTTCCTACAGGTATGGAATTTAATAGTTAAAAGAACTTAAAAACAGAGATGTCAGAAAACCAATTAGCTGTTCAGCTCAGGACCATGTAGCTTACTATTCTTCATATTGAGTTACTTCTCAGAATAAGTGGAAGCTCATCATACAGAAAAAGAACACTTCTTATTCTGAACAGTCCTGGATAACCACTGATGGTTTTTTCTGCTTCTGTTTTTATAGATTATGCTGTCTGTTGCTTTGCTGTTTAAAAGTTTGAAATACACTGGATACAGTTATATAGTGTTTTCTAGTTACGTGTCAGTTCTGAGACTGTCCAGTTCATCTACTTAGCACACGTTTGCAAACCATGTCTGTAGCCTGGTACTAAGCAGATAACCGTTTGGTAATTTAATAATTGTTTCAAGGTTATCTTTGCTGATTTTGAGGTCTCAAGAAATTTTATGTTACCAAGTCCCATATTCCCCCGTGTATAAGACTCCTATGTATAAGTCGCACCTTAATTTTGAGGCCCATAATTTGAAAAAAATGTATTATGTAAAGTTATGGAACTCAAGTTTTATTCATCATAAAATTTCTACCTCTCCTCATTACTGTCAAAACTCCCATCAATTAGCTTGTCCTCATCCCTGATGACGAATCACTGTCTTCATATATTGCCTTGTCCTCAGTTCCATCTATGGCATTTGAAATGTCACACTTCTTAAATGAAAAATCTACAACCACTGTATAAGACGTAACCAGTTTTTAGACCCCAGATTTTTAAATAAATAAATAAATAAATAAATAAAGTGTCTTATACATGGGGAAATACAGTATGTGTTATATGCATTTATATTTATAGTTTTAAAATATAGCTAGTTTTAGATTTTAACTTTGAAGTATATTTTCTGTTAGTATGTAACATTTGATTCTGAAGCAAGTCCAATCAGATATTAAGAAATAAGCCAGACCTGTAGTGGCGCAGTGGATAAAGCGTCGACCTAGAAATGCTGAGGTCGCCGGTTCGAAACCCTGGGCTTGCCTGGTCAAGGCACATATGGTAGTTGATGCTTCCAGCTCCTCCACCCCTTCTCTCTCTCTCTCTCTCTCTCTCTCTCTCTCCCCCTCTCCTCTTTAAAAATGTATAAATAAATAAATAAAAATTAAAAAAAAGAAAGAAAGAAAGAAATAAGCCGGCCCGGGCTGGTTGGTTCAGCAGTAGAGTATCAGCTTGGCACATGGATGTCCCAGGCACACAGTAGAAGCAACCATTTGCTTCTCCGCACTCCCCCTCCCTTCTCTGTCTCTGTCTCTTTCTTTCTTTCTCTCTCTCTCTCTCTCTCTTTCTCTTTCTCTTTTTCCCTCCTGCAGTCATGGCTCAATTGATTTGAGCACATAGGCCCTGGGCGCTGAGGATGGCTCTGTAGAGCCTCTGCCTCGGTGCTAAAAATAGCTCGGTTGCAAGCATAGCCCCAGACGAGCAGAGAATTGACTCCAGACAGGGGTTGCCAGGTGGATCCTGGTTGGGGTGCATGCAGGAGTCTGTCTCTCTATATTCCCTACTCTCACTTAAAAAATAAAAAAATAAATTTTTAGAAAAAAAGAAAGAAAGAAGCTACATAGCTTCTCTGAATATAAATTCTGGCAGATTTTAGCTGTAAACCTTATAAAATATGGGCTTTATGTTGAACAAAAGTTTTATTTGCCTTAATTGGCCTATATCCCAGCAAAGGTTATTTAAATAATAATACTTTAATAATAAAATAGAAGATGCCAAAGACTACATATATGTAGAGAAAGGGCTACTTTCTTGAAAGATAATGGTATTTTTCCTTACAGTCAAACCTCCACAGTGGGGTATCATTATTTTGTTTTAAATTTATGAATTCTTTTCTTAGTGAGAGAGAGAGGCAGACAGGAAGGGAGAGAGATGAGAAGCATTACTTCTTTGTTGCAGCACCTTAGTTGTTCATTGATTTTCATATGTGCCTTGACCAGGGGACTCCAGCTGAGCCAGTGACGCCCTTGCTCAAGCTACCAACCTTGGACTTCAAGTCAGTGACCTTTGGGCTCAAGCCAGCGACTATGGCGTCATGCCTATGATCCCACGCTCAGGCGGTGGTTTCAGGGTTTTGAACCTGGGTCCTCAGCATCCCAGGCTGATTTTCTATCCACTGTGCCACCGCCTATTCAGGCTAACTTGATGAATTCTTGAAACCTAGCCTCTGTTGATTATAACACGATCTCTAACATAGTCCTTAGGATATGCTAGTGGGGATCAATTAATTGATAATACAAAATGCATTTTTACTGAAACAACCCAGGTTTATAGTGATTAATTGATACCCAGAGGAAGTTCTTGAAGAGCTCTCTCTTAGTCTCACCTGGCATGTTATTTTTACCATGAATTTAGCTGAAAAACAGAACCCATGCTTTTCAAACTTGCAAATGACAGAACCTTAGGGATAAGTATCCTAATGGATGGGAGAAGTATTTGAAAGATCATAGCACCCAAGGGAAAATACCAAAACAAATAGGATGAAATGTTGGTGATAATTGTAAAATTTATGAACTTGAGTTTAAAATAAAATCAGTTACTCAGAATACAGGATTCTTAATTAATTCATTTTAAAGAGATAATATGTTCTTTAATTATCATTGATGATATGGTTGCCAAAAAAAGCCAATGCACTCTAAGACTACATTGGTAAAAAAACAAAACAAAACAGTGTCTAGATCAGGGGTCGGGAACCTATGGCTCTCGAGCCAGATGTGGCTCCTTTGATGGCTGCATCTGGCTCGCAGACAAATCTTTAGTAAAAAAATAATAATAATGTTAAAAATATAAAACATTCTCATGTATTACAATCCATTCATTTCCTACCACTCATGTTCATGGTTGCTGGTGGCTGGAGCCTATCACAGCTGTCCTCCAGGACAACAACAAATTTTTATTGGATAATGCATAATGTACATGAGTCGTTGTATGGCTCTCATGGAATTACATTTTAAAATATGTGGCGTTCATGGCTCTCTCAGCCAAAATGGTTCCCGACCCCTGGTCTAGATTAAGGGAGGGAATTACAGCTGACCCTTGAACAACATGAGTCTGAACTGCACTGATCAAAAAAAAAAAAAGTGCAGATTTTTCCTAGTGGACCACGCAGTTCAAACCTATATTGTTCAAGGGTCAGCTGACAGTTGGGAATCTGTGTATGCGGAGAGCTGGCTGTACTTAGAGCAAATTTTTGACTACACAGGCAGTTAGCACCCCTAGTCCTCTCATTGTCCAAGGGTCAACTGTAATCCCGCTGCTCAGACCACATCGGGAGTCTAGTTTTAAGAGAAGGGGAACTGTATGTCCAAGGGGAGAATGACCAGTATGGTCTGGAGCAACAATTTGAGAAACTGGAAGGAAAAGACTAAGTGATCACTGGCTTCGTACAAAAGAGAAATAGATGTAGTTCTGGGTCTACAGTAGTGGCTTTTAAAACTTTTTTTTTTTAAGATTTTATTTATTGTTTTAAGAGAGAATGGGGAGGGGGTGCTTCAACTTATTGTAATAGTTGCTTCTCGTATTGCCTGGGGTTTTGAACTGGCGGCCTCAGCATTGCAGGTTGACGCCTTATCCACTCTGCCACCACAGGCCAGGCTGGCTTTTAAACTTTTCTAAACTACAGTCCATAATAAGAGTATCTTTATAGTTCTCTATATACATATATACTATAACACATATTCATTTATATGCATTTACATATATTTTTATGTATATGTAATTACATGTATTCATAATAACTATACAGGCATATAATATAATATGTGAGTTTATATGAGGCAGGATAGTAAGAAGCTAGGAAAATTCCTTGGCAAGTAAAATGGGGAAATAGACAAATTGTGGACGAGAAATGGACAACCAGGTACAGGAGGTTACCTCCCTAGAGATAATATCTAGGCCTCAGATTGTATTTTAGCTCCAGGCCCAGGAAAGCAGCAAAACCAGGTGGGTGAAGCCAGGACCAGCTGCAATGAGTAATGACCTCCCTGCCCTGGGGCTGACCAGTTAGTGAAGACCACAAACAACCCTGAAAGGACTCACTTGGAAAAGCTAATGACTAGACTACTGACACCCTCTCCTGAATTCAGTCTTTAAACCCCCCCAGCAGCACCCAGTGCACTCTTCTTCTCAGAGCACGAACTGGGCCTTTTCCTTCCTCTCTTCTCCCCCCGCAGGCGGCGTCTCCTAAACTCTTAAGGATCCCCACGAGATTTGCAAGCAGGGGAGCGATGGGCAGAGGCAGCTCATTCCAGGTTCACCCCCTGAACCTGTCTCCAAGGCCCCCTTTCCTCTGCCTTCCCTCCCACCAGGCTCATTTCCTTCTTCTGTGATTTCTAGAAAGCCAAGGCAGCCCCGCCTAGGCTCTCTTGTTACATCTTCTAGTCTAGACCTTCCTTGTTTCACTGCCCCAGCTTTAATAAGCTTCCTCTCAAAAATCACCTGGACTCATGTTGTGAAATTTTTCCTGCGTGAAGTCAAGAACCCACACACTAACGGCTGGCCCTGGCAGACCCAGAGGGCCAGGGCCCCTGTCTGGTAACATATATATATACACCTATCATAAAGCCAGAATCCAAGGCCACTATCACAGCAGCCCAGCCCATACAGGTTCGCATTGGATTCAGACAGTCGGTAAAGAAACAACAGAGCCAAAAACTGTTGGGCCATCATCTTTAATCCTACCTTGCATCCAGTGGGCAAGTAAAACACACACTGGGCTCCGAAACCCACTCACATTCAGTGCTCACAAAGCTACTGACTTATCCGAGTTTCCTAGAATCAAAGGTTTCTAGCTCACCAGACTTAGTCACCTCTGTTCCCCATCTCCTTCCTTCTCCCTGCACAAACTCTGCACAAACTGGCTTCTCACTCAGCACTCCGCCATCTTGGCTGCTTCTCCAGGCCTCCTCCACGTGGCCTTTCTCTGCTCTCCTCTCTGCCCTCTCCTGTCTAATGCTAATAATCTCAGGAACCGAGAGCAAGCTCCTGTTCTGCCCTCATTTTATAGTGAGAAATCAAAACCTTTAATCCAATATACAAAATAAGGAAGTCTCTGATACAAAGTCACTTATCTGAGGCATAATTGGATTGTACCACCCCACAACAAAAAGGGTGGGAAAGGCTTAGTCCTAAAACCAAGCCCCAGGCTACAAGGATCCTGCTTGCCCACAGCCCACCCCCAACACACATTAATATCACCTGGATGACAGGCTTCCATGTGGGCAGCGCCATCTTTAACAAAGTGAGCATAATATATTTTATCTGCCCAACACCTATATATAGGCATCTAAAGGAGAATATCCGCAAGGCAGTAATAACCCTTACCATGTGTGATGTTCAGCTGTTACTGTTTTATGCTGGTTGCTTTGTACTGAGTTGTTTTCATGGCTTATATATGAGTTGTGACATCAGCTTGAAAAATTCTGCTCTAAAAACCAGTACCACTCAAAATGTAGTCCACAGACTAGACTGATACATCAACATCTGATTAGAAATGGAAATTCTTGGTCTTGGTTCCCTTCCCCATACCTAATGAATTAGACTCTGGGAACAGGACTCAGCAATCTGTGTTGTAACATACTTTTCAAGTGGTTTTTTGTATGCTTTTGTATGGTTTTTTGAAATTTGAGAAACAGTGCTCTGGAGTAGTGATACCCAAAGTGTGAGCTGTTTAAGATAGTGGTCTCTCATTTGCAAGAAATAAAAAAGAGAAAATTTTCCTTACAATAAGAATAGGAGTTGCCTGACCAGGCAGTGGTACAGTGGATACAGCATCGTCCTGGGACACAGAGGATCCAGGTTCAAAATCCCGAGGTCTACAGCTTGAGCACCAGCTCACCAGCTTGAGGCAAGGGGTCACTAGCTTGGCTGTAGCCCCTGGGTCAAGGCACGTATCAGAAAGCAATCAATGAACAACTAAGGTGCCACGACAAAGAATCAATGTTTCTCCTTTCTCTCCTTTCCTGCTGGTCTGTCCTATCTGTCCCTCTCTCCATCTATCTCTCCCTAAAAAAAAAAACACAAATAGAATAGGAGTTTACCAAATGAGAACAAGTAGATATGGAAAAGAATAAGTAAGAAATCTAGGAAATGAGAAATATAAATATTTTTTAAAACATTGCTAATTAACTGAAAGGGAACTGAGAATGAAGAGCAGAAACAGGTAGAAAATGTGAAAAACAGGTGAAAAGTGATGGTGTATAGAATGAGGTGCTGCAATAGAAGCATTTATAGAATTTCCAGAGGGAAAATTGGGAAAAAGGAAATTATTTAAAGAGATAATAGTAGAATATTTTATACAATACCAGTAAAGATAATTATATAGGTAAGTATAAAAGCCAGGATTATTATAGTTTTGCTTTGTAACATTTTTTCCTATATGATTTGAAAGGCAAATACATAAAAGAATTAGAAATCTGTTGATGAGCACACTGTATGAAGATGGAGTGTGTGACAATAATAATGTAAAGGGGCAGAGTTTGGGTAGACTGTTAAAGCTGAGTTATTAATTTAAACTGGTGCGATGGAAATTTTAAGATGTCAAAAATTACTTGGGTTAGGGTTTTTTCCTCTTCTGTAATTATGTTATTCATTAAATTATTTTTGTTTATAATCCAATTTTAGAATTTTCCTCATCCTTGTTGATTTTTTTTTGTTTTGACTATATAAAACATTAACGAGATTTAAAAGTTAGGATTGTAGCAAAAAAAAAAATATATATATATAGTCAGAAATGCCCCTCCCAATCATTCTATTCTTTCTTCCTTCCTTCCCTAATACCCCCAATAGATACTAATCTCATTAAACTCTGGTTTATCCTGATTTTTTCTTGAACAGCTAAACGTTATATGTATATTTTTCTTATTTCATTCTTTTCTTAGACAAAAAGTACCATGTGTATGCATTATTGGGATGAACCGTAGTTTATTCAACCATTCTCCTATGTGTGAGAATATAGATTGTTTGCAGTATATGCTGTTAAAAATAGTACTACCATGAATTATGAGGGTATCTGTTTTCTCACAGCTTTGCTAGCAGAATATATTGTTATTTTTTTTTTTTTTTTTTTTTGCCAATTTGAGAATTAAAAATCCAGTTTTCCCCTTGCTGGGTAGCTCAGTTGGTTAAAATATCATCCTGATATGCCAAGTTTGCAGGTTTGATCCTTGGTCAGGGCACATATAAGAATCAGCCAGTGAATGCATAAATAAGTGGTACACAGATCACTGTTTTTTTCTCTCTCTCTTCCTTCCTCTCTCTATAAAATCAATTAAATAAAATTAAAATCAGGTGTTTGGTCATTTTTCCCCATCAATTTTTTTATTTTCAAGTGAGAGAAGGGTGGATAGTGAGACAGACTCCTACATGCACCTGGACCAGAATCTACCCACAACTCCCTTCTGGGGCTGATGCTCAAATCAACTGAGCTATTTTTAGTGCCTGAGGCTGACATGCTTCGACTGATGAACTATCCTGTGCCCAGACTATCGCTAGAACCAATTGAGCCCCTGGCTGCGGGAAGGGAAGTGGGAGAAAAGGGGAAGGGGAAAGGGAGGGGAGAGAGGCAGATGGTCACTTTTTTTGTATGCCCTGACTAGGAATCAGTCCCCAGACATCTATATGCCAGGCGGATGCTCTATCTACTGAACCAACCGGCCAGGGCTCCCCATCAATTTTTTAGAATTCTTTATGTATCAGGGATATTGGCCCTTTGTATGTATATAATATGTGAACATTTCTCCTAGCATTATTGATCATCTTTTGACTTAATTTTTGGTGTTTGCCACGCAAAAGGATTTTTTTCTGTAGTCAGATTTTTATTAATCTCTTCTTTATTTGCACCAGGGTTTTGACTCACAGTCTTTCTTTACACTCAGGTTAAAGAAAAAATCATCTGTATTTATTCTGGTCTTCGTATGGTTTCATTTTGACATACAGCTCCCTGAGCCTCTTTAGTTCTTGTGAATTCCTTAAACTTCTGTCCTAAACACAAACGGCTTCCTACAGATATTCTGATTTTTCCTGTTATTTGTATTTAGCTAGTAAATGTTACTTTTATTTTAATTAATATAATTCTCTATTTTCCTAGGAAAATTTTGAATGACTTATCTTCTGATGCACCAGGAGTGCCAAGGATCGAAGAAGAGAAGTCTGAGGAGGAGACTTCCGCACCTGCCATCACCACTGTAACGGTGCCAACGCCGATTTACCAAACAAGCAGTGGACAGTATAGTGAGTAACTGAGACTTCTGCTTTGGAAAGGGAGGTGAAAAACTGATGTCTGCATTCTCCTTAAAGGAATCACAGAAGTGCCAACTCTTTTCTCAGTCTCACTGATGTTATTATATTTCCTTTACTTTTCAGTATGTAAAGTTCTATAAGGAGGTATTTTGTTCTCTCAGGGTTTTAATTAGGATTCCTCAAGTATGTAAGCCCTTTAGATGGCCCTTTGTTTTATGCTGATGCATGAAGGGTCGTTGATGTTTTTGAAACCACAACTGAGGATTTTAGTCCCATATGTTAATAGAGAATGAGTTTTTTCAGATAAAGAAAATAATCATTCTTTGATTATGTTTAAGGCCCAAAGTGGTCTCATTAGTCAGCTATTTTAATACTTCATCTTCCCTTCTTGCATTGCAAAATCGTATTGAATGTTTCCTGGTGGGGATGGAGAGCTTGGTGCCAGTCTCCTAGCGCATTTATTTATTATTCCTTTTAATATGTAAGGGCATGTAGTGAATTATGATAACAAAAGCATAAGGATTGTTGAATTAAGTCCTTTTTGGCTCACAAAAAGAAAAGATTTACTTTGCAAAATTATCGAAATTTCCATTTCTGTGATATCCGTGTCTAACACTTAAGTATCTCTTATCTTTCACCTAAATCTATTATAAAGTACTTTTTTTGAGTTCTGCTTTTGTTTGATTAAAAGCTTTTGTGTGAATGGTACTTTTTGTTCACTTTTCCCAATTTGGGGGGGGGGCTCACATATTGATGTCATCATTTTGATTTGTTCATTAACTTCAGTACTGCCCATTATATCTTTTCTCCCCCTCCTTCCTTAATGACAAATTAAATGTACACATTGAAACTCCTTTGTGGCATTAGTTTTCTAATGCCCTCGGGTAGCCTGTGTCGGAAATTTGTGTAAGTTGGCTCCCAAGTTAATGGTTTTCCAGTTGTAACTCAAACTTTGTTTGCATTCCAGCTGGATTAACAACAGATTTGCAAGTAGCAAACTTTTTAGCTCTCTCAGAGCTGACATTTTTGATAGTAAGTAGAAGGAAGGCATTTTTGACTAACCTCCTTGTTCACTCTGTAAGTTTGAGTTCAGTTATCTTTTTCTTAAGTTCTTTGTTGGCAGAGATAAGTACTAACTCTGTTACGTGTATGTGTGTATTTTTTTATCTTTACCCAAGTAATTAGAGTTATTCAAGAGTGTGTTCTAAGACATAGGTACATAACTTTGATTTCCTTGAGCCACGCCTGCGGGGCCGAGCGTGGTCCTGTTAGTGACCGCGAGCCGCTTCGTGCAGCAGTCCTCACTAGAACAGAAAGCTTGCTCTCTAGGAAAGGGAGTCTCAGAGTCTCAGCGAGGGAAGCAAAGTCAGAAAACTAGATGTTTACTTTGGCTATCCACCAGCAACTGAAATTATTAGTTTTAAAAGTTAATAGTTTGAGATTTTTTTAAAGCTTATTCATCATCTTTTTTTTTATTATCTTTATTTCTTATTCTTTATACATACATACATACATAGCCTTGATGGAGCTGATTTAACATTATGTTCTTGATTGTCGTTAAGAATTGATATAATGACTACTTACATGTACAATATTTATATATTTCTTAACTTAGAAAACAGATAAGAAGTTGTGACAATTCAAATGGTAGAGGTTCATGGTATTAACAAAAAGTAAAAATCTTTTTCAGGCCCTGGCCGGTTGGCTCAGCGGTAGAGCGTCGGCCTAGCGTGTTCGGAGGACCCGGGTTCGATTCCCGGCCAGGGCACACAGGAGAAGCGCCCATTTGCTTCTCCACCCCTCCGCCGCGCTTTCCTCTCTGTCTCTCTCTTCCCCTCCTGCAGCCAAGGCTCCATTGGAGCAAAGATGGCCCGGGCGCTGGGGATGGCTCTGTGGCTTCTGCCTCAGGCGCTAGAGTGGCTCTGGTCGCAACATGGCGACGCCCAGGATGGGCAGAGCATCGCCCCCTGGTGGGCAGAGCGTGGCCCCATGGTGGGCGTGCCGGGTGGATCCCGGTCGGGCGCATGCGGGAGTCTGTCTGACTGTCTCCCCCCGTTTCCAGCTTCAGAAAAAAGAAAAAAAAAAAAAGAAAAAGAAAAATCTTTTTCAGCCTTTCCCAGTGTTAAGAGTATGTATGTCGCCCTGGCCAGTTGGCTCAGCGGTAGAGTGTCAGCCTGGCGTGCGGGGGACCTGAGTTCGATTCCCGGCCAGGGCACACAGGAGAAGCGCCCATTTGCTTCTCCACCCCCCTCCCCTCCTTCCTCTCTGTCTCTCTCTTCCCCTCCTGCAGCCAAGGCTCCATTGGAGCAAAGATGGCCCGGGCGCTGGGGATGGCTCCTTGGCCTGTGCCCCAGGCACTAGAGTGGCTCTGGTCGCGGCAGAGCGACGCCCCGGAGGGGCAGAGCATCGCCCCCTGGTGGGCAGAGCGTCGCCCCTGGTGGGCGTGCCAGGTGGATCCCGGTCGGGCGCGTGCGGGTGTCTGTCTGACTGTTTCTCCCCGTTTCCAGCTTCAGAAAAATACAAAAAAAATAAATAAAAAAGTGTGTATGTCCTTCTATTCTTTTTCATTCTACTTTCATATACACATGTTATGTATTTTTATACAAGTGAGACCTACATTATTTATTTCATAGGCAGTTTATATACACAGTTATGTGTATTGTGTCTTTAACAGCTAAATTGTGTTTCGCTGTGTAAATAGGTCATTTATTTAAATATTTCCCCCATATGCATATTGATGAGCATTCAGGACATTTCCACTGTTTCAAACAATGCTACTTGAACATGCTCTTATGTGAAGTACTGTCTCAGCGGTGTAGCATCCGAAGAGTAGAATCGTTGAGTCAGAGCATATTCTGCCCAGTTGCCCTTCTCAGTGGCTGTACCAATTCTGGTTCCTTCCATATATTGCTTATACTTTTTTATTAACACTGTAACTAGTTTTATCCATACTTGGTTCAGTGTCTCCAATAATAAAGTCTTGTTTGAGAGATTCTATTTTTAGGTAGAAACCATGTGTGTATCATTTTGAACTTGAATTTTTTTTTTCACTAAACAAAACAATAACACATGTTTTTTTCACATAACAAAACAATAATTATATTCTTTCTGTCTACATTTTCTGGTAGAATTATTATATATACTGTACTTAGATACAGTTCAGTCATTTGACTTCTTTTCTTGTCTTAATGAATTTAAGTTTTATTGAAAGCTATTTAAAATCCTTATGGAATAATCAAATGTATAAATACACTAAGAAAACACATGTTTGATAGGATCAGACATTAGTTTTCAGAGTACTTTCATATACATTATCTCATTTGATTTTTTACAGTTGTACTTTAGTGGCTAGAACCAGATATTTTTATTTTTACAGAAGAGATAACGTTCAAATAACAGTTTAGTGATGGAACTTGGCCTAGACCCCAGGTCTCCTGATATGTAGTTTTCTACTTCTTTCTTCCCACCTTGAGTTCATTGGTATGTAGCCAAGAAGAAAGTTATGTGTTAAATACAATGGAATTGGCTTATTAACTCTATATGAGAAATTGTGGTTTTATTCTCTTAACTTTCTGTTTCTTTCAAGTTATCCTGCAATATTAATCTCAAAATAGTTCTCACATATTCCTTTTTTAACTTTATCTAAGTAAAACTTATAGATTAGCTAAAGTGAATGGATTATATTTGCCAGTGTCTTGATTTCCACAGGTATCATTTGTAAACCAGGTCATAGCCATGAACTGTTATTATTTCTTGATTAAACAGTAGATACTCAATTTCCCATGTACAGATGACTTAGGATATTAGTTATTAGAGCTAGCTGACAAATGATCCCAAGTTAATTCCCTTCTACCAGACAAAAAGTAATGTGCTTAAGTCAGATATGTTGAGACTTATTCAGTTAAAAAATCCAGTATACAGTTTTATGTGTAATATTGAGATTTTTACTCTCTTTTTGGAAAACCTGAACTCTAATAACAAGAATGTCTAGAGGAGGATCCAACTACCTATCTCAATGCTGGTAAAGGATTGATTCTTCCAAATAAAGTAATGATCTATTTCTTTTTATTAACCTTTTCCATGTACTGCTGTAAAGGTGAATGCAGGTTTTTTATAAAGTGAAATATCTATATCTGTGAGCAATAGATGAATGACAAATGTGGTTAATCAGTAAAGAATCAACAAAAGAACCTATATGAGAATGCTCGGCTATATAACTTAGAAATAGCAGTAAAGTATTTTTTTTTCCTAAATGATGATCTTAAGCCCTAATTTTAAACTGACATGAGAGACTCTGTGCTAAGTTCCATAGGACATTTCAGTTGTTTCATAAGTAGACTTTTGTTATAATTTGTGCATTGCTAGCAAGTTACAGAAAAGAATGCACTACTAAACTGCTTTATTAATTATGCTCTAAGACAACCATTTATTGGGCACTATTACATGCCCATTGTGCTATTAAGTACATGAAAGTAGAGAAGAAAAACCATGTTTCCTACCCTCAAGAAATGTATTTTAGTGTGGGACAGCAAATATTAAATAGTTAAAATATTAGGTAGTTAATGTTAGGATAGGAGGTGTGGATCGTGAAGTGATACTCCTGTATTGAAATAGCTTCAAAATAATTTAATATTTTCTCATTTGATACTTTCTGGTAAAGACATCATTTTAAATTATAATTTGGTTCAGCCTGACCTGTGGTGGCGCAGTGGATAAAGCGTTGACTTGGAAATGCTGGGGTCACTGGTTCGAAACCTGGGCTTGCCTGGTCAAGGCACATATGGGAGTTGATGCTTCCAGCTCCTCCCCCCCTTCTGTCTCTCCTCTGTCTCTCCCTCTCCTCTCTAAAATGAATTAAAAAATAAAAAATAATTAAAAAAAATAAATTATAAATTGGTTCATAGAGTACATTTGTATTATAGAAACTGAATGGAAGTTTCCTGAGCAGAAAGGTATTTGAGTGTACCAAATACTTCTCGGCAGTGTTATTTGCTGTTATAATTTCTCCAAGTTTATGTCTTGCATATGGTTCTACTTTGAATTTAGTGTATTGTAAAAGCCCTGTATAGTATTAATTAAACTTGTAATAATAAAATCTATTGGGTTTTAGTTGCCATTACCCAGGGAGGAGCAATACAACTGGCTAACAATGGTACCGATGGGGTACAGGGCCTGCAAACTTTAACCATGACCAATGCAGCCGCCACTCAGCCGGGTACTACCATTCTACAGTATGCACAGACCACTGATGGACAGCAGATACTGGTACCCAGCAACCAAGTTGTTGTTCAAGGTAAGAGAATTCAGATTTCATAGGTATGGTAAATTTGAAAGGATTACATTTTAGAAACTCTGAAAAAGTAAGTATAATACTGCTAAACACTGTTAAAATGTACATTTTTCCTCATTATAGATAATATTTTTCATGAACTCTTCTATTATTCCAGTTGGGCCAAAATGTCATGGCATAAAAACAACTATTTTAAGCTGTAAAAACTATAATTTCTGTCTTTGACACCTCTAGAATTTGGGGATAGGAGAAGCAGGTTAGGTTAAAGGGAAAGACAATGAAATCAGGAGTTAGGAAAGCTGGACTCTAGATTTGTTATTTGAGTAAGATTGAACCTCTCTGGATCTCATTTCTTTTCATTGTCAAATGCAAATTGTACTTAATAGCTGCTAAGAATCTTTGGAGGTTCAAAATTCTGTTTCTCTGCTTTTTTTTTTTTTTTAAGTTGAGAAGAGGGAGCTAGAGACTCCTGCATGCTCTCTGACCAGGATCCACCTGGCAACCCTATCTGGAGCCAATGCTTGAGTACCAAGCTATTTTTAGAGCCTAAGGCTAATGTGCCTGGGGCCATGTTCAAACCAATCCAGCCACTGGCTGGGGAAGGGGAAGAGGAAGAGAAGCAGGGGTGGGGGAAGAAGCAGATCATTGCTTCTCCTGTGTGCCCTGACCAGGAATCAAATCAGGGCCATTATAAATCAGGCCAATGCTCTATCCACTGAGCCACTGGCCAGGGCTCTTCTTTTTATTCAAAAGAAATTAACATCCTCATTTCTAATATCATTTTTTACTTCAAATGAAAGCTTTATATTTTAAAAAATCTTATACCAACATGCAACTCTGCTGATCTATGGATAAAAGCAGTAGTTAAATCCTTAATGACTGAAATAGCTTTTTAATGTTTTTTAAATTTAATTTTGTTTTGTTTTCTTCCAATTTGTTTCAGGAGGCTATGGATAGGAGTTGACCATATTTCTTTTGAACTGTTTGAGCATTTTAAGAATATATTTATGCTAGATTGACAGTTTGCCTATTGAGTAAATAAAAAAAATGTTTCTAAAAATGTTTTCATTAATAATATGTTTTACCTCTGTTAGGTAATGACAGTTATGCCACTTCAACATGGATGATAATTTTTGAATTATTCTAAAACATCAACTAGAGAGTCATAATTTATTTAAAGGTCCCTAATTTATTTACAGAATATATTCTGTTACTAAAGAAATAATATTTGAAGAAGATAATATTTTTCTTGTTAATGGGAGTAAAACACCTTTTCACTTTACATGCAGGTACTCAAAAATTGTAAAGCAGGATGTCAGTGAATTTGAATTCTGAACGTCAGTTTGAAGATGGTAACATGTTTAGTATATAAATCTTTTCCATTCAAACTACACATTTTAATTGATATTAACAAATATGGATAATTTTATAAAGGCCTTCAAATTCTCTCAGATAATGTTAGGTTCCATATTCATAGGAGGGCATATTATTAAGCTGGTTTTAGAAGCATTTTGACAAGTAGTGATTATATTTCTTTTTACAAATGATGGATCATTTAATTAGAAGACTAAAACTTGAGATTATAATTTATGTTAAAACAATGTTTACAGATGATATAATTGACATCATTTGGTATACTTCTTCATACTTACAGTTTTGTGCCAATTAGAAATTTAACATAGTTGACCATAATGCCCTATTTTCTCTTCCATTTTGCTATTTTATGAAAAATCATGGTCGTTTGTTTTGTTTTGTTTTTTGTATTTTTCTGAAGTTGGAAACGGGGAGGCAGTCAGACAGACTCCTGCATGCGCCTGACCGGAATCCACCCGGCACGCCCACCAGGGGGCGATGCTCTGCCCCTCCAGGGCGTCGCTCTGTCGCGACCAGAGCCACTCTAGCGCCTGGGCCAGAGGCCATGGAGCCATCCTCAGTGCCTGGGCCAACTTTGCTCCAATGGAGCCTTGGCTGCGGGAGGGGAAGAGAGACAGAGAAGAAGGAGAGGGGGAGGGGTGGAGAAGCAGATGGGCGCTTCTCCTTTGTGCCCTGGCCGGGAATCGAACCCAGGACTCCTGCACACCAGGCTGACACTCTACCACTGAGCCAACCGGCCAGGGCTTCATTGTCATTTTTATGTCGTGGCAAGAGTCTACTTGAAATTTTTTTATATGAATTTACCAATATCAAAGGAAGACATTGAGGATATATCTAGGAAGATGATCCAAGCTGTGTGTGCCCTACTTATCTTTTAGACTTAAGGTTGGTAAGCATGTTAACAGAATAGAACTGCATTCCAATGAAAGATAAAAAATAAAAAACCCAGCAGATGTAGGTTAAGACCTCTTTCACTCAAGTGTCTGTACTAATAAATACATTAAATTGGCAATTATTTTTCAGTAATGACCCAAAGAGTGCTGATTCTTGCAACATTTTAGTCAGAGTCATCTGTTCCTTTTTTCCCCTTTTAATGCAGAATGTATGTTTAGACTGATGATTGACATACCTAGTTGTACCAGGTCACATTCTTCAATATCTTACACCATGTTGACCCCTTTCCTTTCAGCCGCCTCTGGAGATGTACAGACGTACCAGATTCGCACAGCACCCACGAGCACCATCGCCCCTGGAGTTGTTATGGCCTCCTCCCCAGCGCTTCCCACACAGCCCGCTGAAGAGGCAGCGAGAAAGAGAGAGGTCCGCCTAATGAAGAACAGGTACCTGTTGCCTTTACTGAGACTGTTGTCAGTCAAGTATAATAGTAACAGTTCAACACCTAAATATTCTCTGAAAATAGATTAAGTCTAAGAATCCTTGTTATTGACAGAATCTTAAAATAGAAGTAGTCTTCCACAATAAAAATGCTATATATCAAAAATCTCCAAAAATTTACTTCTCATAAATTCATAGCTGCAAGTAGATTTGTCATCAAGAAACAATAAAATATATTTATTTACTTACATTACCTTAGTATTTTTCTTTATTTAGCTTAGGACTTTAATATGGAAATGACCAAATAAGATGAAAATCAGATATATAGTGATATAAAATGTTACAGATGGGAGAAATTATTCTTCTGCTGTTATCCCCAAGATCAGGATTCAAGTCTTGGATCTAGTCCTTTTGCTGTGACTTTGGAAGACCATACTAACCTTTTTTTTTTTGAGTTGCCAAACTGTTGTCCACAGTGGTTGCACTATTTTTATTTTAAGATTTATTTATTGATTATTTTACAGAAAGGAGAGAGGGAGGAACAAAGAGAGAGACAGAGACAGGAGAGAAGGAGGGGAGAGGAACAGGAAGCATCAGCTCATAGTAGTTGCTTCCTATGTGTCCCTTGACCGGGCAGGCCTGGGGTTTCAAACTGGTGACCTCAGCATTCCAGGTCAATGCTTTATCCACTGCGCCACCACAGGTCAGGCCATACTAACCTTTTACACCACAGTTTTCTCCTTTGTAAAACGGAATCCCACAGCCCACTCAGGGTTTCCTTTTCCAGAACCTTTTATAAATGGAATCATACAGTCTTTTGGATCTGGACTCTTTAACTTAGCAAAATGCATTTGAGATTCACTGACAGTGTAGCATGAAACAGTAATTGGTTTTGTCACTGATATTTCTTTGTATGGATATACCAAGAATGGTGTTTATCCATTCACCTTTAAGTTCATCACCTTAGTTAATTTCCAGTTTTGGAGGATTATGGATAAAATTACTATAAACACCTACATACAGGTTTTTATATAAACTTTAAATTCACTTGAGCACATATCTAGGAGTGGGCTGCCTGAGTGGAATAGTAAGTATATATTTAACTTTATAAGAAACTGCCAAACTGTTTTCCAAAGTGGCTGTGCCATATTGCATTCCTACCAACAATGTGCGAGAGTTCTACAGTGTGTCCCTAAAGTCATGATGCACTTTTGGCTGGTCACAGGAAAGCAACAAAAAACGACAGAAATGTGAAATCTGCACCAAATAAAAGGAAAACTCTCCCAGTTTCATACCTATTCAGTGCAGTTCGATGTGGGCTCGCGCACAGATTTTTCAGGGCTCCGTAGGTAGCTATCCCGTATAGCCTCTACAGACTCGTCACTGACTGATGGCTACCAGAACGGGGTTTCTCCACCAAACTGCCAGTTTCCTTCAACTGCTTATCCCACCGAGTAATGTGATTCCTATGTGGTGGTGCTTCGTTATAAACGAGCCGATATTCACATTGCACTTTGGTCACGGATTCGAATTTAGCGAGCCACAGAACACACCGAACGAAATTTCCTCTGGACTGGCATGGCCGTGGGCTGTTCCGCTGTATACATGGTGTTACATCATCATCTGTGCATGCGCACATACTGCCACATCATCCTACAGAAACTGGGAGGGTTTTCCTTTTATTTGGTGCAGATTTCACATTTCTATCGTCTTTTGTTGCTTTCCTGTGACCGGTCAAAAGTGCACCATGAGCCTGACCAGGCGGTGGCACAGTGGATAGAGCGTCAAACTGGGATGCAGAAGGATCCAGGTTCGAGACCCCGAGGTCACCAGCTTGAGCGCGGGCTCATCTGGTTTGAGCAAAAGCTCACCAGCTTGGACCTAAGGTCACTGGCTCGAGCAAGGGTTTACTCGGTCTGCTGAAGGCCCGCGGTCAAGGCACATATGAGAAAGCAATCAATGAACAACTAAAGTGTTGCAATGCGCAACGAAAAACTAATGATTGATGCTTCTCATCTCTCCGTTCTTGTCTGTCTTTCCCTGTCTGTCCCTCTCTCTGACTCTCTCTGTCTCTGTAAAAAAAAAAAAAAGTGCACTATGACTTTACAGACACACTGTAGTTGCTCTATATCAAGTGTTAAATTGTTTTACATGTAGGTCTGTGATCTCTTTTGAGTTAATTTTCATATAAGGTGTGAGGTGTGTCAGGGTTCCTTGTCTATATATGGACATGTGTTTGTCTAGCACCATTTGTTAAAAAGATTATACTTTCTTCTTTCCCATTGCACTTTTGTAGAAAATTAATTGACCATATTTGTGTGGGTCTGTTTCTGGACTGTCTAGCTTATTTTCATTGGTCTGTGTCCTGTCACCATCATGCTGTCTTGATTACTGTTAGTAAGTTTTGAATTTGATTAACGTGAGTCCTCCAACTTTGTTCTTTTTAAGAATTTTTTTTTTTTTTTACTTATTTTCTTTCTGAAGCTGGAAACGGGGAGAGACAGTCAGACAGACTCCCGCATGCGCCCGACCGGGATCCACCCGGCACGCCCACCAGGGGCGACGCTCTGCCCACCAGGGGATGATGCTCTGCCCCTCCGGGGCGTCGCTCTGCCGCGACCAGAGCCACTCCAGCACCTGGGGCAGAGGCCAAGGAGCCATCCCCAGCGCCCGGGCCACCTTTGCTCCAGTGGAGCCTTGGCTGCGGGAGGGTAAGAGAGAGACAGAGAGGAAGGAGGGGTTGGGGGTGGAGAAGCAAATGGGCGCTTCTCCTATGTGCCCTGGCCGGGAATCGAACCCAGGTCCCCCGCACGCCAGGCCAACGCTCTACCGCTGAGCCAACCGGCCAGGGCCAAGAATTGTTTTATTTCTTCTGGTTCCTTTGCATTTTCACATAAATTTTAGAATCAGTTTGTTGATGTCCGTGAGAAAATTGGCTGAGATTTTGATAAACATTGTGTTTATTGATCAAATTGAGGAAAAATGACATCCTAACAATACCGATTCTTCCATTCCATGAACACAGTATTACTCCATTTTTTCCAGCATATAGTTCCTGCACATATTTTGTTAGATTGAAACCTCAATACTTAGGAGTTTGGGGCTTTAGTTTTCTTGGGGTGGGACTATTTAAAATGGTATTATGTTTTTTAAATTTATTTTATTTTTTTATTTTTTTACAGGGACAGAGAGAGAGTCAGAGAGAGGGATAGACAGGGACAAACAGACAGGAACGGAGAGATGAGAAGCATCAATCATTAGTTTTTCGTTGCATATTGAGACATCATAGTTGTTCATTGATTGCTTTCTCATATGTGCCTTGACCGCGGGCCCTCAGCAGACCGAGTAACCCCTTGCTTGAGCCAGCGACCTTAAGTCCAAACTGGTGAGCCCTTGCTCGAACCAGATGAGCCTGTGCTCAAGCTGGTGACTTCGGGGTCTCGAACCTGGTTCCTTGGTATCCCAGTCCGACTCTCTATCCACTGTGCCATCACCTGGTCAGGCATGTTTTTTAAATTTAAATATTCATTGTTCATTGCTGCTATATAGAAATAAAAGTGACTTCTCTATTAACCTTTTATCCTGTAACTATTCTAAATCTATCAGTTCTAGGAGCTTTGTTGTAGATTCTTTGGGATTTTCTATGTAGACAATCATGTTGTCTGCAAATATAGTTGGTTGTATTTCTTCTTCTAATCTGTATTCCTTCCCTTTTTCTTGCCTTATTGCAGATGTCAGAACTTCTGATAGGCTATGGAATAGGCGTGGTAAGAGAGGACATCTGCTTCTCACAAATCACCACTACTGAATTAGTGGCTTAGACAACAGAGTTATTGTATTAAAATGCTCTAGGACCAGAGGCCACGGAGGGTCTCGCTGGGCTAACGTTGAGGTGTCAGCAGGACTGTTGCTCTCCGGAGACGCAGGAGAGAGCCTCTTTCTTACCCTCTCCGGCTTCTAGTGGTCCTCGTCTTCTTTAGCTCATGGCTCCTTGTCTCCAACTTTGAGGTCAGCAATCTTGTGTCTTTCTATATCTTCCTTTAGTAGTCTGTATCTTCTGCCTCCCTCTTCTACTTTAAAGGACCCTCCTAACTATATTATGCCCACCCAGATAATCCAGGATAATTTTCCTATTTTAAGGTCAGCTGATTAACAACCTTAATTCACCTTTACGTGTCAGGTAACATAGTCACAGGTTCCAGAGATTAATATGTGGAAATCTTTGGGACACCATAAATATGATAATAGCTATAGGTTCCTTGTAAATGCTCTTTATTATGGTAAGAAGATCTCTCCTATTCCTATTTTCTGGGAGTTTTTGTTGTAAATAGTTGTTAAATTTTGTCAAATGCTTTTTCTGAATTTTTTGAGTTGATCATAAAGTTTTTCTCATTTAGTCTGTTAATAGGGTGAAGTACACTGATTTTTTCAGTGTTTTGACATGAATGCATTCCTGGGATGGGCCCACATCTGGTTATGATGTATTATCATTTTTACATATTGCTGAACTTGATTTGGTAATATTTTGTTGAGGATTTTCACATCTACAATTCATGACTAGTAGAGAATTTTAGTTTTCTTGTAATGTGTCTGTCTAGATTTGTTATCAGAGTAATGCTAGCCTCATGAAATGAGATGGGAAGGGTTCTCTTATTTCTGGAAGAGGTTATATAGAATTAGTATTATCTATTCCTTAAATATTTTATTGAGTTTGCCACTGAAACACCTGGGCCTGGAGTTTTCATTTTTTGAAATATTATTTTTTTAACTTGAATTTAATTTTTTTAGTAGCTACAGAAAAATTTACACTATATTTCTTCTTCATTGAGTTTTGGAAGTCTTTGTTTTTGAGGATTTGATTCATTCTAAGATACTAAAGTTATAGACAAAAGTTGTTTATGTTACTTACTATCCTTTTAATGTCTAGGGTCAGTAGGGATTTCATTCCTGATATTGATCATTTGTGCATTCTTTTGCACTCGCTCTCTCTCTCTCTGTTTTACTTTTTTGGTGAATCTGGCCCAAAGTGTATCAGTTAAAAAAAAACAAGCTATGTAGATTGATCCATGGACCATCGTTTGCTAAACCCTAGTTGTAACCCAGTTACAAGACATAAAACGGAATAAAGAACCAAGACCTAAATATATGCTGTCTGTAAAATGGCACTGCAAATGTAAAACATAGATAGGTTAGAAGAAGAAGGGTGTAGAAAGACAAACCATGCAAATAGTAATCTAAATAAGGGGGAACATCTCAGGGATAAAGAAGGACATAATATAATGATCAAGGGTCAGTCCTCTTAAGAAGACATAATTATACATGTGTGTACTCCTAACAGAGCTTCAACATACATGAGCCCAAAGCTGATGGGCCTAAAAGGAGAAATGAACAAATTCATAATTATAGTTGAAGTCTTCAACACTCTTCTCTCAGTGATAATGGAAAATAAATAGAGGATATAGAAAACCAGAATGACATCAAATATCTGTACCTATTTGTTATTTATATGATACTTTTGAATCTAAGAATAGATATAATACTAAAAATATGTTCTTGAACCATAAAATATCTGGAAAAATCCTGTTTTTTAGAAATTAAGTATCAAATGTTTCTAAATCTGTAAGTCAAAAAAGTCTCAAAGCAAATTTAAAAAAATTATTTGAACTGTATGCAAATTAAAATATGACAAATTTATGGGATACAGCTCAATTGGTGCTTCGAGGGGAAACATATTCTTTAATACTTTGGTTAAAAAAGAAAGTCTTAAATCACTCATTTAAGTGAGGTGGCAAACTGCACCTCACTGCCTGTTTTTATCAAGTTCTCTGGAACACAGCCATGCTTATTTAATTCTGTATTTTCAGTGTCTGTTTTCATGATACAACAGCAGAATTGACTAGTTGTAATAGGACCCATTCAGTCCAAAAGCCTGAAATATTTATAGTCTGGCCCTTTATAAAAAAACACTTTGCCAACCTAACTTCCATCTTAAGAAACTAAAACTAGGAAAACAGATTAAAATTAATGAAATTGAAAAGAGAAAACCAATAGGGAGAAATGAATGAAACTAAAAATTGGTTGTTTAAAAATATCAGTATAGCCTGACCTGTGGTGGTGCAGTGGATAAAATGTCGACCTGGAACACTGAGGTCGCCGGTTCGAAATCCTGGGCTTACCTGGTCAAGGCACATATGGGAGTTGATGCTTCCTGCTCTTCTCCCCTTCTCTCTCACTCTCCCCCTCTCCAAAATGAATAAATAAAAAATATCAATACAATTGATAAGCTTTTTTGAACACACCCCAAAAAAATGTAGTATGGAAGAACTAAAGATGCTAAAAAAAGGAAAGAATAAGTGAAACAGTATCACATATAGGCAAAGAATTAGTTCAGTAAATGTAGGAGGAAGATGTTATGTGAAAAATTTTTTCCAAACGTTTATCAAATTAGTTTCAGAATGTACAGGTCACCTGCCTGCGTGACTGCTTGGAGTCCTGAACCCTGATTCTGTACTGGAGGAGAAGTCAGTGGTCGTGCCAGTCTTCACACCGTGTCCTCACCAGTCTGCTGGGAGAGGCCTTTTCTTCTCTTCTTCAAAATATTTAGACAGAAAATTTTGAGAAGCTTTAGGAGGCTTTCTCAGAACTAAAGAGTTCTTTAAAATTCTTAAAGTTTATTTGAATTTCGTATTTTACTCCAAAATATAGTAATGCTTCTTTTTATTTTTTTAAGTAATGCTTATTTTAATATGACAATTCATGCCACCATCTGCCCCATCAGTTAAAATTGGTGCTTTAGGTTATCTCCTGGTTTTTCATACTCCTTAATACAAAGCTAATATTTGTCTTGGATTGAAAGAGGTTGATTAGTCCTTTTTACTTTTTCTTTCTTAATTTTTTTTCTAAGCAAATGAGGAACAGTCTTTAAATGGAAAGGTACCTGCTGGAAGCTACATAACTAGTTAATGGTAAAGTCAGGATCTGAACCCAAATTCACTGACCCTTAGTTCAGAATTCTTTCTAGTCTGTCAGACTGTACTAAATTGGTATCTAAATTTGCTTATTTTAGCCTGACCTGCGGTGGTGCAGTGGGTAAAAGCATCGACCTGGGACACTGAGGTCGCCGGTTCGAAACCCCAGGCTTCCCTGGTCAAGGCACATATGAGAGTTGATGCTTTCTGCTCCTCCCTTCCTTCTCTCTCTAAAATGAATCAATAAAAATCTAAAAATAAATAAATAAATTTGCTTATTTTAAATTGTGCCCATATTGAGCATCATTCTGCATGACAGTGTTACTTCAAAATGATTTGGTGCGTCACCCCTTCCCCCTCTCCCCTGCCACCACAAACAAGTGTTACTTAGTGAAATTCAGTTTGGGGCGTGCTACATAGAATTTCTTTGGAGATTAGTATATTGAAAGGATCGAAGTTGTCTTGCATTAAATAAGTTGACTTCTTTAGCCCAGTGTGTTTCATTCTTTTCTTTTGAGAAACATTTTCATCTTTCATACCACCTTAGTATACATTTGGCCTTTCGTATTTGTGCAGGTCTGCATCTGTGGATTCAACCAACTGCAGATCAAAAATTTGGGGGGGAAAAATGTTTCTCACGTATACTATTAGGTTATTAGACCTATGGTGGTGGTTTCTGTATCACATATGTACAGACATTTTTCTTGTCATTACTCACTAAACAATATAGTATAATGACTATTTGCATAGTATTTATATTAGGTATTTAAGTAATTTAGTGATGATTTAAAGTATACAGGAAGATGTACTTGTGTATAAATACTGTATTACTTTTTCTGAGAGAAGGGAGAGAGATGAAAAGCATCATAGTTGCGTCACTTTAGTTGTTCAATGATTGCTTCTCATATGTGCCTTGACTGGGATTGGTGGGACTCAAGCTGAACCAGTGATCCCACACCTTTGCAGACAGCTCCGCACTCAAGCTGGAGAGCCTGCACTCAAGCTACATGAGCCCATCCTCAAGCCGGTGACCTCGGGATTTTGAACCAGGGTCCTCAGCATCCCAGTTTGATACTGTATTTACTGCACCACCTCCGGTTAGACAGTACTAAATTACTTTATATAAGGGACTTAAGTAGCCACAGATTCTGGTATTCACAGCCCCGTCTGATACTGAAGACTGATTTTGGTGGAACAAAGTTGGGAAATACTGACTTAGAGGATCATATTAGTTTAACTTGGGAAACCAGAATGTAGATATAGCATTTATGTGGGTACTTATGAAATGTAAATTCTCAGATAATGGAGAACATAAAGAAAGGACACAAGATTAGTCAACTGAAATTAGATTTTAACTGTCCATGCATCCGACATGTTCTCTACAGTGTTAGTATACACCTCGTACAGAACATCCAGATGACCTCTGAATCAGTCCACTGTCATCCTGTAGATCACTCTTGGCCTCTAGCACTTCCTGGCTTGTCTTCTTCACTGTCAGTAGAATGTTGGGCCATTTGTAACCCATTTCCAAAGAAATTTTCTCCAATGGTAGAGTGCTACAGGGGATTATACTTTGTCCGTATCTGTCATGGACTTATAACATTGGGCATTTTTTTTTATTCCCAAAATCAGCTTGAACTATAAGAAAATGCTCTCTTTTTTTCAATGATAGGCTCTATAGGGATGAAGACATTAATGGGATTATAATAGACTGCCATTTGAGTTATCTAGAAATAATAACAGCTCATGCATATGTTACATTTATAAAATGTCAACCACTATTTCATGTTCTTTTCATATATAAGCTCCTTTAACCCCCTTAAAACTTTTGAGGTAGACTATATTATTATTTTTCAGTCAGGAAACTAAGGTTAAGGAATTTGCCAATGATCACATAATTGATAAGGTATAGAGCCACCTACACTTAAGATCTGACATACTGAAGGCACTACTATTAACTGCTGGACTAGACTGCCACTGCTATAAATTGCTGGGCCTTTTTCATTTTTTAAAGACTTAAAACCTTTCTACTTTCAGCTCTCATGTTCAGTCAACAATAAGGATCTGTCTTGTGTCAGTCCCTATGCTAGTGACTTAGTTTCTTGCTAAAAAAAAAATACTTTTTATTATTGTTAGTTGTGGTAAAAAAAACACACAAAGTTTTATCATCTTAACCATTTTTAAGTATACAGTTCAAAAGTGTTAAGTATATTCACATTATTGTGCAACAGATCTCCAGAACTTTTTCATCTTGCTAAATTTAAACTCTAGCCCTGGCCGGTTGGCTCAGTGGTAGAGCGTTGGCCTGGCGTGCAGGAGTCCCGGGTTCGATTCCCGGCCAGGGCACACAGGAGAAGCGCCCATCTGCTTTTCCACCCCTCCCCCTCTCCTTCCTCTCTGTCTCTCTCTTCCCCTCCCGTAGCCAAGGCTTCATTGGAGCAAAGTTTGCCCGGGCGCTGAAGATGGCTCCATGGCCTCTGCCTCAGGTGCTAGAATGGCCCTGGTTGCAACAGAGCAATGCCCCAGGGGGGCAGAGCATCACCCCCTGGTGGGCATGCCAGGTGGATCCTGGTCGGGCACATGCGGGAGTCTGACTGCCTCCCCATTTCCAACTTCAGAAAAATAAAAAATAAATAAATAAAAATTTAAACTCTATACAACTTCCCTGATTTCCCCCTCTCTCTCTAGTCCTTGGCAGTCACCACTCTCCTTTCTGTTATAAGTTTGACTACTTTAAATACTTCATATAAGTGTAATTATGCGGTATTTGTCTTTTTGTGACTGCTTATTTTACTTAACATAATGTCCTCAAGTTTCATCCATATTGTAGCATGTGACAGGATTTCTTTCTTTTTAAGGCTGAATAACATTCCATTGTTTATATATACTCACCACATTTTAAAAATGTATTCATTTGTCAGTGGATATTTGAGTTGCTTTTCCTCTATCTCTTGGCTGTGATGAATAATGTTGTGAACATGAGTGTGAAAATATCTCTTTCATATCCTGCTCTAAATTCTTTTGGATTCCCAAAAGTGGGAATGCTGGGTCATATGGTAACTCTGTTTTTGATTTTTGGAGGACTTGTCATAGTGTCTTCTAAGTGGCTACACCATTTTACATTCTTACCAACAGTGTACAAGTTTCAGATTTCTTCACATCCCCATCAACACGTTATTTGCTGTTTGTGTGTGTTTTTTATATATAAGTTAAAAACATACATATAGTAGCCATCTTAATGCCTGAGAGGTTACTCCTCATGTGGCTTTGATTTGCATTTCTCTTTCTTTCTTTTTTTTTTTTTTTTTTTTTTTTTTGTATTTTCTGAAGTTGGAAACCAGAGGCAGCCAGCCAGACTCCCACATGCGCCCGACTGGGATCCACCCGGCACGCCCACCAGGGGGCGATGCTCTGCCCATCTGGGGTGCCTCTCTGTTGCAATCAGAGCCACTCTAGCGCCTGAGGAAGAGACCACAGAGCCATCCCCAGCGTCCGGGCCATCTTTGCTCCAATGGAGCCTTGGCTGCGGGAGGGGAAGAGAGAGACAGAGAGGAGGGAGGGGGGAAGGGTGGAGAAGCAGATGGGCGCTTCTCCTGTGTGCCCTGGCCGAACCCAGGACTTCTGCACGCCAGGTCCATGCTCCACCACTGAGCCAACTGGCCAGGGCAATTTGCATTTCTCTTATGATGAGATTAATGTTGAGCATCTTTTTATATGCTTGTTGGCCAGTTGTGTATCTTTGGAGAAATGTTTATTCAAGTCCTTTGCCCATTTTTTAAATCAAGTTATTTTAATCCTTTGTAGGAGTTCTTTGTATTCTCTGGATATTAATTCCTTATGAGATACATGATTTGCAAATATACTGCTCACAAAAATTAGGGGGATATTTCAAAACGAATATGAAGCGATGATGTATCCCCTAATTTTTGTGAGCAGTGTATTTTTTCCCATTCCATAGGTTGCTCTTTCACTCTGTTGATTGTGTCCTTTGATGCACAAAAGTTTTTAAGTTGGATGCAGTCACATTTTCACATTTGCTTCCTTTTGCCTTTGTTGCCTGTGCTTTTGGTGGCAAAGCCAAGAAATCACTGCCAAATCCAGTGTCCTCTAGCTGTTCCACTGTGTTTTCTTCTAGAAATTCTATAGTTTATTCTTAGCATTTAGGTCCTTTAATCCATTTTGATTTAAATTTTATATATGATGTAAGGGTCCAACTTTCTTTTTTTGCATGTTTTCCCAACATCATTTGTTGAGATTTGTTAGATTTTTTTTAAATGCCTTGAAATAATAAGTTTGTAAGATCTTTCTATTTAAAGGATATTTTTCACACTAAAATTTACCTTAATGTTTTCTTAGTTACTGATATTGATAGAATTTCAAGTTTTATAGGTATGAGGCAGAACATTTTAGTAAACACTTTAAAATATTATTTTTAAATGATTGTTCAACTCTTTTAGTTATGGGTTTTCATATTTGGGTGCTTTTAAAGCAAACATTTATATTGTATTAAAATTAAATGTTTATATAAGGCAATTTACAACTTATTCTGTATTTTTTAAAATACTGAATTTATAATAGATTAAAATGATATGAGCTAAAGTCTCTAAAAAAGAAATACATGGGGAACCATGTATAAGAAGCATCTTAATTTGGAGGCCTGAATTTTGAAAAAAATGTATTACATAAAGCTATTGAACTTAAGTTTTATTTATCATAAAATTCATACAATTCCTCATCATTGTCAAAACTCCCATTCATTAGCTTGTCCTCATCTCTGTCTGATGACTATTCACTGTGTTCAACAATGGGCACAAAAAGAAGTGTGAAAAAGCGGGAAATGCAAATAAAAATATGTACAACCACTGTATAAGATGCACCCTGTTTTTAGACCCCAAAACTTTTCGGAAAAAGGAGCGTCTTATACATGGGGAAATGTGGTGTATGCCAACCCAAAATCAGTGACACGGAAATGTTACATAATTTCTCCTGTCCTTTTTTGCATATAGGGAAGCAGCCCGAGAGTGTCGCAGAAAGAAGAAAGAATACGTAAAATGTTTAGAAAACAGAGTGGCAGTGCTTGAAAACCAAAACAAGACACTGATTGAGGAGCTAAAAGCACTTAAGGATCTTTACTGTCACAAATCGGATTAATTTTGGATTTGAATTTCACCTATTTTGGTGGAAAAAGAACTGGCATGACCACAACCAGAGAGACAAAATAGACATTTTATTTTCTAAACATTTCTTTTTTTCTATGCGCAAAACTGCCTGAAAGCAACTACAGAATTTCATTCATTTATGCTTTTGCATTAAACTGTGAATGTTCCAACATCTGCCTCCACTTCTCTCCTCAAGAAATTTTCTGCACCAGGAATCATGAAGAGACTTCTGCATTTCAGCCCCCACCCTCCTCAAGAAGTAATAATTGGTTTTCTTGTAAATTGATGGGGAAATGAGGAAAAGAATTTCTTTTTTAAAAATGATGTCAAGGTTTGTGCTGAGCGCCTTGATTGCCTTAGGGACAGAATTACCCCAGCCTCTTGAGCTGAAGTAATATGTGAGCCGCATGCAGAAAGTAAGTAAGGTGCAATGAACAAGTGTGATTGCCAAATTGACGTGTTTTCTCATTTTCCTTGTGAATTATGTAAAGTCGCTAAAAGACATACCCTCTAAAAAGAATTTTAGAGTGGTGCTGAAGAAATTAAGAATGAATTTGGAGTGCTTTCTATGTCCTGCTCTTCAATACTGAACACTTGTCCTTGATTCCCAAAAACATTCTGTATCAACTGCAGCTCTTCCATAGGGCAGCTGCTGCTTTTTAATTCAGTTCTGTGTGTGTTCAACATGTTTGAATACATTAAAAGGAGTAACCAACTGAATGAAAAAAGCATGGTATTTTAATTTTAAATTAAATTGAAATAAATATAAATACAAAGCTTGTTTTAGTTAGTACTAAATTCTTAGTAAAAAGATGCTCTTTACCCAAACCAGCTCTCTGAATTCTATAACAAGGTTTTTAAATAAATGTTTTTGTCATGGCCTTCAAAAATATTTATATTGTCACTCATTTACTTTAAAATTTTTTAATTAAACTTCCCATTTGCACTTACATTATACCACCAACAGGAAAGCCTTCAAGATGTTAAGCAGAGTGATATGTTTGTCATAAAATGTGTTGTAGAAAAATACTTATTTTGAATCTTTTCCGTATTAACATACTTTAACAGAGTATCTCTAGTGAGTTTTTTAATGAAGTTGTAATAGGATATAACTCTAAAAGGACACTATATTAGATGTGACAAGGAAAGTAATTTTCTTCAGACATATTGAATGACTGCTGTACTACAATAGTTGGATTAGCATTCTTGCAAAACATTTGTTTTGTTTTCTTCTAAAGAGGATAATTATGCTTTCGGTTTCCAATATGTAATATAGTCTTTGTCATTCTCTAAAGGAGATCCCTTTTTTGACTCCTGAATTTAACAATCCGTGTTTGTATGTGTTATACATTGTTTCCAGTACTACTTTTTATTATTAATGATACATTTTCTTCACTCACTAAGCCTGATCAATCTAAAACTTATCCTTTAAAAGAAAAATAAGACGAAGGTGGATTTTTGAAATTGGAGACTGACATAATGTTAGATATAATTTCTCATTTGAGAAAGTTATTTCTTTTAGAAGAGAGTCTAGAAGATTAATGTTTTATAGTCATGGGTTATGTTTTAAAGTTTACTTTGTTAATGTGTTAAAATATGCAGATGGATGTTAATTATTGGGTCCGTTTTGAAAAGTATGATTTTTAACTAATATTTGTAAATGGTATATTTTTGTTTGTAACAAACCATTGTCTTTTTTCAAGGATGAACAGAGTTTATGAAGGAGCATCATTCTAAGAATTGAGTGATGTAGTGTATTTGGACAATACACCAGATTCTCAAGAAGGCTTTCAAACAACTGTAAAGTTTGATGTTTATCCTGCTGAGCTAATGGGAAAAGTTATAGTATAAGAATTATTTGTATACCAGCATAGATAAGTCATTTTCCAAAACTGGTTTGACGGCAACCAAACAAAATCACAGATCTGTGCACCAACTAGAATTCTTTCATAGTGAGTCAAAATGTCAAAGTGAACATTTTGAATGTCATAAGTTTTATACATGAAAATTGGTATTGAGCAAGTTGTGAATGAAAGTTAATCATTTTTCAAAAGATAAGGCTTTCTATTTAATTAGGAAGTTGGTGGTCCTCTCAATCCCTGATAAATCAAGGCAATGACTTCCATATTAGCTGGTTGGATTTGTAAATTATAAAGACTGGGCCCTTTGTACCCTGAAGATGATTGCACTGGTTTAAAGTCAGTTACTTAATGGTGAGGTGAAGAAATGTATTCAAATGTTGCTAAATCTGTTCTAGACCCATGGAGAGACTTGAAGATTTGTTTATACAAACAGAAATTAAGCATTTTTGTGCAGACTTTTTTTTTTACAAGAATGGGGGGAAAGGTGTTTGTTTTTAAGCATGCAACTTTGAGAATTTTTAAGAAAATGACATAATAAAAAAAAAATCTTGTAGCCAAGAACATATGTGGCCACATTACCTAAATAAAAAACGTTTTTTTCTCTTCACATTGGCCAAAAGGGAATGAAAATGTCAGCATAGGAATCTGTACATATGCTACTGATTTGCCTAGAAAATAGTTTATCACTTTGCAAACATAGGGCCATGTGGCACTTTTATCTATAGGACAGACTAATAAAAATGAACTGGGAGGGGTTTATTTTTGATATTACCCTTATTAGTTTTCAAGCTTTGATAGTGTTTAACTGAAAAGTGTTTTAGAAAGGGCTAGATTCAATGTGTTCATATTATTTAAAAATTGATATCAGGTTTAATTTTAAGTTTATTCTTTTCCAAACACAAGTACCATATTGGCAACCAGAATACTGTCATAGGTGCTCTGTTCATTTAGATATTCTTGGGGGGGAATGGCATTTGTATAATATATGTGTACATATATATATACATACAGTATATAACCTGAGGCTCTGAGAGCTCTTAAGTCAGGAATGCTGAGTATTATAGTCTATTGAGGTCAGATGAAATTTTACATTTTTGTATGTTCTATTGCATACCTTTTGGTAGTTTCTTGGACTGGATTACTCCAACACTCCTGATTGATTTTGGTCTTCTAATTTTCTTCCAAGAATTGTTTTTTATCATTAGTTTTCTTTGGCTTGATACTTTTAAGTATGTTACTAGTCACTTGAAGACTCTCCTCCACCCCCAAAGTATTAGGTTTTTATGCTTTGTCCCTGGCAGCTATAACAGTGGTAAGAACATTTTAAAGATAGCTTCTAAAAGGTACCACTGATATTTCAAGAATCATCCTGGGGGAGGAATTTTGGTGTTTTGATTTGAGCAGGGATTTTGTCAGAAAAGGTATTGTTGATGGTAGGTCAGCAGCAGTGCCAGCATCTGAAAGCACTGTGTCGGCCAGGCAGGCTGTCCAGGCAGAAGGCAGCTGGCTGGGCTGTATCTCTGTCTCTCAGGCCAAGTCCTTGCTGTCACTTTGACCATTCGGGTGACATATGGAGTCATACAAAGGCTTAGGAAGAAACAGCAAGTTTGTTTAAATCAGGATGCTTTTACCTACTTGAAGTGACTTCTAATCTAGATTTCTTTTTTTTAAAAAAAAAATTTTAATTCTGTGATCAGCTAGTCAGCATAAGTTGGTCTCGTTATTTTGAAGATCAAAAAGGCTGCTTCATTTTGCAAGATTAGATAAAGCTTATATCTTAAAGTTAAGATTTTGAATTAAAGTGCGTTTTAGAAACAGTGGTTACATACCTTTTCAGTTATTTTCAAGAGGCGTTATTTTATTGCCTTTGTAGCCCTGAAAATTGTTGGTATATTGTTTCCCGTTGACTTCATACAAAAGTTGTATATTTATTTGGATTTTATTTACATTATAGTCTTTGTAAATGTTTGGTGTGACTTGCACTTTTAAAAACGACCCAGTTTGGGTATTTAGCAACTTGAGAAATTCCCTTACCAATTAATTGTCAACTGACTTTTTATGTCTTCCTCCTTTCTTCAAATAATGGGACTTTTTAAAAAATTATTTTGAGAGAGAAAGAGAAACATCGATTTGTTGTTCATTTATTTATACATTCATTGGTTGATTCTTGTATGTGACCTAACTAGGGATCAAATGTGCAACCTTGGCAAATTGGGACGACACTTGAACCAACTGAACTACCCAGCCAGAGCTAGGGACTAGGGACTTCTTTTAATAAAAATTTTTCATTAACTGAAATATTTTAGCACCTAAAGGCTAGCCTTGTAGTAGTAAAAGAAAAACATCGGGAAATTAGATTTGACTAACCCAGTTAATTAGAAAATGAATCGGAACCCATATTCTTTTTCATCATGAAGATAGAAAAAAAGCTACTCAAGTGAATATTTACTTCCAATTTTAAATGAGACTCTTACCCTCACCCCAAATTAGGAAACCAAGATATCCCTGCATTTGTCCAGAATTTTTTTTAAAAAAAATTTTAATTCTGTGATAAAAGACTTTTCAAGGCAATTAATTATTGTCATAATGGAGACCACATGCAATCATTTGACTAAATTTATTTCACCTAAAATTGGCCTTGTTAACATCAAAGAAATGCTGCCTAAATGTGACTGATATCAGACGAGGAGGGAGAAAGTGGTGTGCTTAGTAAGCCTGTGGGTGAGTTGTGGCGTATCTGCTTACTCAGTTGTACAAAGCACAACTAGAACTTTCGAGTGGCTTGCATACATTTTGAATACTTTTAGTGTTGATGTGTTGATTTTTTTAAGTTGACTGCACAGTCACTATATGTACTAGGAACTGGTTTCCTTGACTTTGTAGAGTCAATGGCTAGGAGAGGCACTAATCCCTGAGGGGTTGAACATATGAAGCTGAGTCAGTATGGAAGAATTTCAAATAAATCAAACAGGGTGCTGAAGTTCCATCTGTCTCACATGCTTCTGATAAGTTCTTACTGATTAGTGAATGTAGTAGCTTAAGCCTTTGTATGTGTCCTCAGGGGGCAGACAGACTTTAAGAGGGACCAGGTAACGTTTGAATGGAGGGATTATATTTCAGGTGTTTTAGCTTGAAATTTATTTTTTAAAAAAATAAAAATAGAAAAAAAAAAAAGAACAAAGCCTGTGAAGCAAAATTGATATAAAACAGGCAGAGTTGTTTAGCACAGAGAGAAAATATTGACCTGTCTGCATTCTGGTACTGTGGGTGCAGGTCTCAGCTGGGTATAACGTGATAGAGTTTAATTCTCACCAGCAAGAAACAGGAAAATGAACAATCTTCAGGACATGTCTTTGAAAAGGGTCAAACAGTAGGAAATTCCAATTTCACCTACTTTATACAGGCATTAATACTTGCCTACAGAAGTACAACATTTCCAAGCTTCTGTCTGAGAAATCTCTCGAGATGTGACGGTAAACCTGAGATAGTTGGAAAACTGGTAGGGAAGGAAGAAATCCCTGCAGACAAGATGTTACGTTAGTTGGCCGAGTGAAATGATCTAGCGTTGTGTTTGGGAGGTTTTATTTTCTTATGTTTTTAAAAGTGAATTGATAAATGCTTTATAGACACATTTTTATCCAGGTGCCACTCCAATCGTGTATGTAATAAAATTATTTATATTAAAAGTGGGAAATAATTTGTCAACCTTTTTCTGTGAGTATAAATTTATTAGGGGTGGCAAAGAGTGCTAGTTAGCAGTTTTCCATGTAAAAGTGTCCCTCACTGATCTGTCCACCTGTCAGTTGTCATCCCCACCCCAAAAAGGAATTATTTCTAATCTAGATGTATCACTTGAAACTTTTTAGAAACATTAATCAGGGAAGTTTCTAGAGAGAAAGGTGTTTGCTCTTTTTGGTTTTCCCTTGAGGACTGGGGTAATGAATACCCCAAGATTATCAGCACAAAACAGGGTATTGATTTTTAACTCTGATGTTACTATTGGAGTTGAATACTAAATAAAGAACTATAATGAGGGAAATACATTTATAATAAAATTTCCTACATTCTAGAAACATCCCTGTTTTAATTTTTTTACCTAAATCTTTTTGTGCTTTATCTGTGTAAAGAAAAAGTGTACTGAGTTATAACGCATTTTATTAACACTATGTACATATTAGCTGCTTTGTGTTCAGAGTGGTAGCATTGCTTTGTATATTAAAGTGATCCTTGTGAATTTGTGAAATATTGTCATAAAGTGCTTTTTCTTACTGTAATCTTTGTGGTAAAACTGTCATGCCCTTTTACACACATCTATGTGCAGTCACATAAACATGCTTTGAAAAATTCTATGTCTCTTTTTTGGGGATGGGATCTCTGTATCTTGCTTTTTGCTGGTAATGTTAAGCTGTATTTTCTTGGACTTAAGTTTATTACTTTTGTTAAATGAGCAAAAGTTATGTTAGAATATATCACAAGCTCATGTACAGCAACAGAAAACTAATTCAAGCAACAAGAATATATCGTCAGTTAATTTTTAGCACAAGATTTCTTTGTTAAATAAGATTGAACAGTGCCTATTTGAAGATGTGGAGATGTTGCTGCTCTATTGAGACAACCAATGGGAAACATGACCAGCTATCTCTGATATCATAAAATGCATATTTGCATTGGAAAAACAGTAAGAATAGATAACTTCTCAGGTCCCCTTATAATTCTGAAGTTCTGTGACTATAATAGGAGGGAATATGGTTAATCTGCTCTTTGCTTAAAGCATAAGAATAAAAGACTTATACTGTTGATTCAGTTTCTGAAATAGCAGTTGCGTTTATTCTAAAGTACTTCTAAATTGTCATGATGTGTTTATGAAGACTGTTACACCTGCCACTGTATTAAAAGAATTATATGACTTTCATTCTTTTTTTTTTCTTCTACAAAGAGTGACCACGCAATTTGTTACACAAACATTGAGAGTGAAAGGGTGACGTTCATAGGGACAACAGGTATCACGCAGGTCTGCCCTACTTGTTGGCCGCACTCAGGTGTTTGGGTGGATCTCCAGTAGAGTGTCATCTCTACATGCATGCCTGCTGTCACTTGCTCATTTACAATTTTAACAGTTTCAGCCATGAGCATCAGACTCATTTGTCATCACACAGATTGTAAAACCAGAATACCTTTAATTGCTCCTCTACATGCATTCTTCCTTTGGTTCTTTTTTTTTTTCTTTTCCATAGCTGATGCCACTATCCACCACACTGCTTAAGCAAAACCCAGAAAAGCGGTGCCCTGATCAGTGATACACATCTCATTGTGCATTTTAATTTCTCCACATCTATTAAGTACATTGAACTGGGAGTTAGAATTTTAATGGCCTACCAAGTGAAGAGGAAAGGTAATTTCTGGGAGTTTGAATGCTATTTTTGTTTTTATTGAGGTGCAAATTACATAACAAACCTACCATTTCAAAGTGAACAATTCAGTGGCATTTAGTACATTCACAATGTGCTGCCACTCCCTGTATCTAGTTCCAAAACATTTCCATCACTAAAAACCCTGTCCCCATTAAAGAGTTCCGCTCCATTGACCCCTTTCTCCAGTGTCTGGCAACCAGCAGTCTGCTTTCTGTTTATCTAGACTTGACATATTCTGGATAATTCATGTAAGGAGAATCACAATGTGTAACCTGTTTCTGGAGTCTTTCACTTAGCATACTTTGGAGGCTCCTCCACGTTACAGCTAGTGCTCGACTTAACGACCACGATTGGTTCCGACAGACTGGTCGTAACATGATTTGGTCGTAAGTTGAGTAGGTTGTATGTACAGTACTGTGAAATGATGTTATAAAAATCTTTAAGTCAAAGACCATTTCCTCTTGGTAGACATCTTGGGAGGGGTTTGATGAAAAATATCCAAGACACAAAACACAAATTGCTGTACCGAGTCTGGGATAACAGTTGAAATGGTGCACGTGGAGATGGCAGTGCTGCTGGGAGCTGGTCCGCACTGTCGTAAGCCCAGCTGGGCAATGCTTGCGCTGCCAGACGCGGAGCAGTCATGGCTAGCGATTGTGGTTGTAAAGTGGAATGGTTGTAAGTTGCATATCTGTATAGCATTCCTGCTTATGGCTGAATAAAACTCCATTTTATATACACGCCAGTTTATTCACCTGTTGATGGACATTCAGATTATTTCCACATTTTGCCTATTGTAAATAATGCTACTGGGAACATTCATGTACGAATATTGGTTTGTGTTCCTGTTTTCAATTCTTTATATGTACACACCCAGGAGTGGAATTGTTGGGTGTTAGGGTGATTCTGTTTAACGGAGGGGCTGCCGGACTCGGCAGCTGCACCATTTTACATTTCCACCAGTGAAGTAAGGTTTCTAATTTTTCCACGTGTTAGCCAACACTTGCTATTTTGCTGCTTTTAAAAACTATAACTGTACTCGGGTATAACGTATTGTTTGATTTGCAGTTCCTTAATGACTGGCATCTTGTGTTCCTTGGTCATTTGTGTATCTTGTCTGGAGAAATGTCTGTTCAAGTCCTTTGCTAATTTTTAATGAGGTGTGGGGTGTTTTTTGTTGAGTTTCATGAGTTCCTCATATATTCTGGATATTAGACTCCAGATAAAATGGTTTGCAAATATTTCCTCCCATTCTCTAAGTTTTCTTTTCACTTTTGTGATAATATCCTCATTATTTTGTAACTCAGTTTTTTAAAGTGATGTGTACATTTGGAAAAAACAACTACAAATAGACAAGCAGTAAAAAGTTCCTTGTATATCCTTGTGTCAATTTACATGCATATATGTGTAAATATAATGTACATTCTTCTCTTTTTTTACATAAATGGTGCTTTTTCACCGATGGAATCTTGGCGGTAGTTCCCTCTCAGTTTGTGCACGTACGTCTGCCTATTAGCAGGTATGTAGTATCCCACTGTATAAATATGCCCTGGTTTATGTTACTAGAAACCTACTTTGTGGACATTTAGGTTGCTTGAAATTGACTTAGATATACACAAGTTAGGAGAGATGCAATCGCTCATATACGCATGATAGGTGCTGGAAAGTGGAAATGAAGTGTGGCTTCATAGTTGGTGGTTGTTTCCTGAGCATTATTAAGAATCTGCTATATTAATAAAAACATGTTGATTAGTATTTGTATGTCAGAATTTACAGTGTATTATTTTTTTTTTAGGAAGAAAAGTCAGAAGTAGAACCAGCCTTCACAAGATGATGAAGTAGACAGGCCTTCCTTTCCTCACCTCCGTTATGTGGTTTTCTCTTTAATCTCCCTCAGAAACTTGTTCTCAGCAAGGAAACCTAATTTTTCAATAGGCTACCTTTTCTAGTGTTAACTTTTAACCCTTCCTGGGTTGTGGAAAGAAAAGTGTAACATTTAAGAGCAGAAAGAAACTTCAGAGTTAACAAATCCTCAATTTTGAAAGTGACATTAAACAAAAGGTACTGAGAACCAGCCTGATTCCATGCCATTGTGGTAGCGCTGTGAGCCCGCCTCGTCTCCAGAGCAGGGCCCTGTTCTCCCTGCAACTCGCCTCGTTCCTGTTAAAGACATGGAAACGCTACTTGTGTCTAGACCAGGGGTCCCCAAACTACGGCCCGCGGGCCACATGCGGCCCCCTGAGGCCATTTATCCGGCCCTCGCAGCACTTCTGGAAGGGGCACCTCTTTCATTGGTGGTCAGTGAGAGGAGCATAGTTCCCATTGAAATACTGGTCAGTTTGTTGATTTAAATTTACTTGTTCTTTATTTTAAATATTGTATTTGTTCCCATTTTGTTTTTTACTTTAAAATAAGATATGTGCAGTGTGCGTAGGGATTTGTTCATAGTTTTTTTTTATAGTCCGGCCCTCCAGCGGTCTGAGGGACAGTGAACTGGCCCCCTGTGTAAAAAGTTTGGGGACCCCTGGTCTAGACAGAGGTTCTCAGGAGCTGTACAATTAGAACTATTTCTCTGACATTCAAATGAGTCATGTCTTTCCCAACTTTTATGTCAGGCTTTATATCTAGGACCTCACAATACTGGTACATTAAAAAGTGATTTTTAAAAGTACTTCAAAATGTTACCTGTTTTCCTGATTTAAAAATTGACAGGAAATACTTCTACCTTTCAAGCACCATAAACTAAAAGCCTGATTTGATAACCCTGTTAATTTACTTTATGCCTTACCTTGGGCAAGGAAAAATAAAGCACAGGAATTAGGCAAATAAACAATTTAATAAAGTAATTCGTCTGTAAAGGAGTCTACTCATAAGTACATGTTTATGGAACTCCCTTTATGAAGAGGATACTGTGTTAACACTTGAGATACAAAATATGAGGTACAGTCCTTGTCTTCTAGGAGTATGAATTGTATCTGGTAAGAAAAATCTGTCCAGACAATGTTCTTATTCTGCTGAGTTTTCAATCCAGTATTCAGTTAATTTAGATCACGTATTTTGATCTATTAGAATTCTGATCTTTTTGTACAAGAGAATAAATATTCCACTGGAAACTATTTGAAGATGATACCAGAACTTCAGATAGTTCTTTCATGAACTAAATTAAAGACACCCTTAAGAGGTGTTCTCCTTAGAAAACAGCAGTGTGTTTTATGGTGGTAGCTTTCAAACACGTACACTAACATAGCACCTGCATGGCAGTATTTGATTTTAATTGGGGAAAAAGTTACTGACACTGACTGGATAACTGTACAACATTTTAAAGAAGTAGCAGTGTGAGAATCAGGACTTAGTACAGTCAGTTTGGACTAGGTTTCTATCCTTAACTTGAGTATAAAACAAGCATACTTAAAATGCACATTTTTTCTGAGACAATCCTTTTAACATAAGTGAAAAATGACACAACTTTGTTGATTGGTACTTGCAGTGGACACCTGGCATACTCTGCAGGTTTATCCTCTCCCCGTCTCCCCCAGACAGCCTTCTGGGCATGGTGGCTGATGGCCAAGTCCCTTTCCAGGTATGGTCTCCACCCCAGGCTATGTCCCGTCGCTCCCATGATGAAACCACACAAGGATATCAAGTCCCACCTCTTGCCTTCATATGGCCAAAATGCAGGGCCATCCAGGCCTGAATTCACCAAGGATTTCCTGTGTGTATCCCAACCCAATTTTTCCCTCTTTCCTAGTCTTGCTACTTTTACTCCTTCTGAGACATTGACCTTGAAAGCAGTTCTTTTTAAACTCTGACCCCGAACCTCCATCTCTGAGTCTTTTTCCCAGGGAAGCTGCCCTGCAACATTTTAAACCCAAAGCCAAGAAGTCACTTGATTTTCACTTAGACAACAGACTTTTCCTGATAAATTTGTCTTGCCTTTGTTTTCTTCTATTAGGATAAGGAAGAGAAAAAAAAAAAGAAACACTTTCAACCTTTCCTGGCCACAGTAATCTTAGTTAATGGCTGGTGAAAATGTAAAACAACCCCATCACCAGTAGGTAGAGCACCTAGGCACCTTGGAGCTCCCCATCCTGGGCCCACCCCACCCCGAATCATTCTATCAATACTATCAGTCTCCAAAGTTAGGGGGTCTAAAGTGAAGAAGCTGGATCTAATTTCATACTTTCTAATAACATGCCTAAATGTGACTATCTTTCATCAGTGTTGATATTGCAGCACTTTCATTTTACTGGTTTTAAAAGACCTTCCATGTCCGTGTACAATGCTGGCATTTTACAGATTTGGTAAGCTACGGATGTTTCTATTTCCTGTGCGTTTATCAGAACTGTGCTGAACTAGTACATCACCACAGAATGCTCAGAACTTTTAATTCACCTTTATTAAAGTCAATCCTCTACTTAAAATATGTAGAAAATAATGTAGCAGCTATTTTCATGTCCAAGGTAATTCATTCAAAAGGTTGAGAGGAAGTCGGTCTTGTTTTCTGATGTTTGACAAAGGCAATCTATCTTTGACATCAAATATCACACTAAGATTGTATTATTCTTGTGGTCTAAATTTGTTGAAGCTTTTACATTTTAAAATAAGGGGGGTGGGGAATGTTAGTGTTTATGACTTCATAAAGTCTATCAAAGATCATCATGAAACAATGTAGCAGTCCTTTACCCCAAAGATCAATATCCTCTAGTCTAAATAGAATGTATTTTTTTTTAATATTTATTTTTATTTTTTTTTTGTTTTTTTTTTTATTTTAGAGAGGAGGGGGGAGAGAGAGAGAGAAAAAGAGAGAGAGAGAAGGGGGAGGAGCAGGAAGCATCAACTCCCATATGTGCCTTGACCAGGCAAGCCAGGGTTTTGAACCGGCGACCTCAGTGCTTCCAGGTCGACGCCCTATCCACTGCACCACCATAGGTCAGGCGAATGTATCTTTTTTTAAATTGATTTTTAGAGAGAGGAGGGAAAGAGAAAGGAGGGGAATAAGCAGGAAGCATCAACTCACAGTAGTTGCTCCCTGTATGTACCTTGACCAGGCAAACTCAGGGTTTCGAACTGGCAATCGCAGTGTTCCAGGTCAATGCTTGATCCACTGTGCCACCACAGATCAGGCGGAATGTATCTATTTCATTCAATAAATATTTGGTTTGATACACTAGATACTGAGGAGGCAACAATGAAAGGCGGTCACACTCCTGGTCCTCAAGGAGATGCAGTCTTCAGGGAATCCAAACACTGAATAAGCAATTAAAATATAGAAAAAACTTATACTTGGGGAGCTAACCTCTCACGGAGGGGTGAGATTTACAGCTTTTTTTCATTGTCATCCTGTGCATGTAATAAAGGTGGCAGGGAAAGCCAAAGAAAGAAATACAAAAATATTCCAGAAAGGGGAAAGGTGAAGGGAAAAAGTACAGCTTTTGACTTGAAGATCACCTACTACTCATGGAGGTCCAAGATTTGATTTGTTTTCAAAAGGAACTAAAACTTTATTGTTACTTATTCCTTTGTTTATATACCTAAATCTGAAATTAAGCCCCAAAGTATGAGATGAGACCATATAAGACTCACATCCCAAACTCAAACAACCAAAAGCGTTCAAGACCTGCACTGGGCCCTGGCCGGTTGGCTCAGCGGTAGAGCGTCGGCCTAGCGTGCGGAGGACCCGGGTTCGATTCCCGGCCAGGGCACACAGGGGAGGCGCCCATTTGCTTCTCCACCCCTCCGCCGCGCTTTCCTCTCTGTCTCTCTCTTCCCCTCCCGCAGCCAAGGCTCCATTGGAGCAAAGATGGCCCGGGCGCTGGGGATGGCTCTGTGGCCTCTGCCTCAGGCGCTGGAGTGGCTCTGGTCGCAATATGGCGACGCCCAGGATGGGCAGAGCATCGCCCCCTGGTGGGCAGAGCGTCGCCCCTGGTGGGCGTGCCAGGTGGATCCCGGTCGGGCGCATGCGGGAGTCTGTCTGACTGTCTCTCCCTGTTTCCAGCTTCAGAAAAATGGAAAAAAAAAAAAAAAAAAAAAGACCTGCACTGGCAGACAAAAGATTTTAAGAGCGTTAACAGCTCAGGGAATGTACATTAAACCTCTTATTTTATATTCAGAAAAATGTTTAAATGGGCTAAACACATGTCTCAATGTTTAAAATGATTTCCATGATTTAGCCCCTCTCTAAAAAAACAAGCTCACTGCTTTGAAGACTCCGTTACATCAGCCCTTCATCATCTATTCTAATCAGTGAAAATAGCTACAGAAACATCAACTGAAATCTCACACTTCCCTGAGTGTTGAGTTTCAGAGTGAGTAGAATTGCTGCTTTGTTTTAAAGCTGCACGTTCACTTTGTCCCTTAAGAACCTTTGGTTAGCCTGACCAGGCTGTGGCACAGTGAATAGAGCGTCGGACTGGGATGCGGAGGACCCAGGTTCAAGACCCCGAGGTCACCAGCTTGGACCCAAGGTTGCTGTCTCAAGCAAGGGATTACTCATTCTGCTGAAGGCCCGCGGTCAAGGCACATATGAGAGAGCAATCAGTGAACAACTAAGGTGTCACAACGAAAAACTGATGATTGATGCTTCTCATCTCTCTCCGTTCCTGTCTATCCCTCTCTCTGACTCTCTGTCCCTGTAAAAAAACAAAACAAAACAAAAAACCTTTGGTTAGACTTTTTGTAAAATAAGCCATTTAATTAAGTATGGTTAGATTCTCAGGCTAAAACCTTAATTGATGCATTTAATGACAACGTTCTTATAAATTTTAACCAACTATAAGCCCTCCCTCTGGTTTCTCTTCTGTGCTTTGTAGACATGGACATCTTTTTCAGAGTCATAGTGGACCTTACTCACGGCAAACTGCCTCTCCAGCATCGCTAAGAAGTTGTTGTCCCGTTCGTAGCGAATTCGGCAAGCTAAAAGAATCACGGAGAGGTTGCTACAGAGATGTTCCAGAGTTTGAAGAAGGTCTGTGAACGTTTCTTCTAAATATATGATATCGGCTCCAAGTATCAGGTCAAATTCTCCAGGTGAAAAACTCCCCAAACTCTGTCCCCAAGTCAGCTCCTTAACAACAGCCTTTGGTTGGATATGCAGAGGTAAGTTAGCTTCAACGTTTGATTTAAGAAAGTCTAATGCTACTTTTCGATCCGTGATAGTCACCTGAGCACCTAGAACATGGGACAGAGAGAAAGTAATGTGCACATCAGTACAACTAACAGGTAGCAAGATCGAGTTAAACAGTAGGGCGAGTGTCTCTAAACATTCCACCTGATATGCAGATCGTGACCTTCATATCACGATGGTTGCAGTAGATTAGAACAATGACCAATAGCTCCTACTGCACTGCCTACTAGTAAAAATGAACTTTATAGGCCCTCGCAAGGTGGCTTGGTGAAGAAAGTGTTGGCCTGGCACGCCAAGGTCATGGGTTCAATTCCCAGTCAGGGCACCTAGGAGAAGAAAGCAACGAGTGCACAACTAAACGGCACAACTAATTGGAACAAGTTGACGTTTCTCTTTCACCCTTCCGCTCAAATCAATGGAAATTTTTTTTTAAAGTGAACTATAAAATGCTGGGTCCTTAAGTGACAAGCTGAGGCTTCTCAATTCTGCAGGCAGAGCTAGCCTAGCCTCCAGAGGTGTCTACAGCTGTATTTCACTCATTAGGCCGCAGTCCTCACGTCAGTGGGCGCACAGGTGAAATGGAATCTAACAGTGAAAAATCTGGGAGCAGATGCTTATGAAGATGGGAAGGGTTACTCTCTGGGATTAAAGCTTTAAAAAGAATCAAGGAAGAGATTAATTAGGTAAGTAATCCTAGTCCACTTCTTATGCTGTTATGTAAAGCAGCCACTCTATGTATTTATGTTATATACACACGAACACATACACATACGTATGAAATTATTGAAAATGGTAAACTTAGAAGTTACTAGACTGTAGCCTGCTCTCCTCCTCAGGAGCATGCCAGCGCCTTTCTGCCTCTCTCCTGCCCCCGAGGCGCGTGACCTTTGCCCGTCTCTCTCCTGAGCTCCAAGGGCCCTTCTTTTCCTTCCCTAACTTGTGTCCTGAGCCCACGCGGCCCAGCTGGCTCACTTCCACTACCTCGGTAACTCTCTAAGTAAACTTTCTCTTATAAGTAGTTGAAAACAAAACCAAAATTACTAGACTGTTTGAAAGTACTGTAGGTTAAAATGTGAGACCATGTCCTCTACATGCTAGGTTTCTACATGCAGTGTATAAAATTAATGAGACACTATTTTATTAATCTTTCTTGTGGGTTTTTACCATGAATCAAAAGATAACCACAGAAGGTCAGCCCTGAAACACCTCATCTGCATTATAGTAACAATATATGTATTTATATAATCCAGTTTAATTTGGGCTCTGTAAATTCTGAAATGTAAAACTGTTTCATTCTTTCATAAAGTTATTTCTCATCTGCACACTTCTGTGGTTTGTAAGCCCCCTGGGTAGTTGTCCTCAGGGTCCTGGGGCCTCTGTAGGAAGCACCATGGTCGTCCTCAGGGTCCCGGGGCCCCTGTAGGAAGCGCCACAGTCGTCCTCAGGGTCCCGGGGCCTCTGTAGGAAGCACCATAGTCGTCCTCAGGGTCCCGGGGCCTCTGTAGGAAGCACCATGGTCGTCCTCAGGGTCCCGGGGCCTCTGTAGGAAGCACCATGGTCGTCCTCAGGGTCCCGGGGCCTCTGTAGGAAGCGCCTAGTCGTCCTCAGGGTCCCGGGGCCCCTGTAGGAAGCACCACAGTCGTCCTCAGGGTCCCGGGGCCTCTGTAGGAAGCACCACAGTCGTCCTCAGGGTCCCGGGGCCTCTGTAGGAAGCACCATAGTCGTCCTCAGGGTCCCGGGGCCTCTGTAGGAAGCGCCTAGTCGTCCTCAGGGTCCCGGGGCCTCTGTAGGAAGCGCCTAGTCGTCCTCAGGGTCCCGGGGCCTCTGTAGGAAGCACCATAGTCGTCCTCAGGGTCCCGGGGCCTCTGTAGGAAGCGCCTAGTCGTCCTCAGGGTCCCGGGGCCTCTGTAGGAAGCGCCTAGTCGTCCTCAGGGTCCCGGGGCCTCTGTAGGAAGCACCATAGTCGTCCTCAGGGTCCCGGGGCCTCTGTAGGAAGCGCCTAGTCGTCCTCAGGGTCCCGGGGCCTCTGTAGGAAGCACCACGGTCGTCCTCAGGGTCCCGGGGCCTCTGTAGGAAGCGCCACGGTCGTCCTCAGGGTCCCGGGGCCTCTGTAGGAAGCGCCACGGTCGTCCTCAGGGTCCCGGGGCCCCTGTAGGAAGCGCCACGGTCGTCCTCAGGGTCCCGGGGCCCCTGTAGGAAGCGCCACAGTCATCCTCAGGGTCCCGGGGCCCCTGTAGGAAGCGCCATAGTCATCCTCAGGGTCCCGGGGCCCCTGTAGGAAGCGCCATAGTCATCCTCAGGGTCCCGGGGCCTCTGTAGGAAGCGCCATAGTCATCCTCAGGGTCCCGGGGCCCCTGTAGGAAGCACCACAGTCGTCCTCAGGGTCCCGGGGCTTCTGTAGGAAGCACCACAGTCGTCCTCAGGGTCCCGGGGCCCCTGTAGGAAGCGCCATAGTCGTCCTCAGGGTCCCGGGGCCCCTGTAGGAAGCGCCATAGTCGTCCTCAGGGTCCCGGGGCCCCTGTAGGAAGCACCATAGTCGTCCTCAGGGTCCCGGGGCCCCTGTAGGAAGCACCATGGTCGTCCTCAGGGTCCCGGAGCCTCTGTAGGAAGCACCATGGTCGTCCTCAGGGTCCCGGGGCCTCTGTAGGAAGCACCATAGTCGTCCTCAGGGTCCCGGGGCCCCTGTAGGAAGCACCGTTTCAGAAGCAGCTTATTCTTACTGCCTCTTATCCTGACCTGTAACACTGGGTTAGGATGGTATGTAATTCAGTTTGACGTTCACAGTCCTGAGTGTGAGTGTGAAAATGTTCAAGTTGTTGGATTTTACAAGCATGGACCTACCACTTTGTCCATTCACTGCTAGACAGTGAGCAGGCAGGCAGCAAGACTCAGTGAGCCTTTCATCGCCCCTGACAAGTCCCAGACAGCCTTCCCCGGCTGGCTCCGAAACCTATGTCTGGGTTTCATTAACAGTCCACAGAGCACAGTGCTGGCAGCACGGGCGAGCTGGTCGTTTGCCTGCCATCTCGGTGTTCAGGGAGCTTAGACGCACACCTCCTCTAAGGCCTGTCTCGGGGATTTCTGAGGCTACTTCTGACCTGCAAGGTGTTCCAGGAGTCTCAACAGGACCTTATTCTTTTTTTTTAGATTTTACTTATTGATTTTTGGAGAGAAGGGGAAGAGAGAAAGGAGAGGGAGAATGAGAAAGAAGAGAGAAGCAGGAAGCATCTACTCATAGTAGTTGCTCCCTGTGTGTGCCTTGACCTGGCAAGCCCAGGGAATCAAACTGGCGACCTCAGCATTCCAAGTTGACGCTTTATCCACTGCGCCACCACTGGTCAGGCTTCAGTGGATCTTGATGACAGCTGACCATTCCCTTGTAATACCTATCAGTCCTCCAAACATCTGAGTGGCCACCATCACCAGGGGACAAAAAACACCCGCCCTCACAGAGCTTGCAATCAAATGAGGAGATAGGCAGTAAGAGGTTTTTAAAAAGAACACCCACTAAGTCAGAGATGTGCACTAAGGAAAAAAATAAATCAGGAGAGAGAGACATGAAATGTCAGAAAGGGAGGCGGGTGTGAAGCTTTAGCCTAGGTACAAGGCAGGCTGTTCCTGGCAGGTGGGAGAGCAAGCGCCAAGGGCCAGAGGGAAGGAGAGGAGGAGGTAGGGCGGCTGGGATGAGCGAACAAGGAACAAAGCACTTAGGACAATGGATCACAAAACTACTCGGAAGGGTCTGACCTGTGGCGGCGCAGTGGATAAACTGTCAACCTGGAAGGCTGAGGTCGCCAGTTCGAAACCCTGGGCTTGCCCCGTCAAGGCACCTACAAGAAGCAACTAGCATGAGTTGACTCTTCCTGCTTCTCTCTACCACACACACACACACACACACACACACACACACACACGTTCTCTCTCTCTCTAATCTCTCCTCTCTAAAACAGAAAAGGAACTGGAAGGGAGGCAGATCACCTGGGGCCTCATGGTCTCCTTTTGGAAAGGTTTTGGATGAAAGAGGTGACGGGATTAAGAAGCACAGATTGGTAGTTACAAAAGAGCCACAGGGATAGAACAGCATAGGGCAGGGGTCCCCAAACTACGGCCCACGGGACACATGCGGTCCCCTGAGGCCATTTATCCGGCCCCCGCTGCACTTCTGGAAGGGGCACCTCTTTCATTGGTGGTCAGTGAGAGGAGCATAGTTCCCATTGAAATACTGGTCAGTTTGTTGATTTAAATTTACTTGTTCTTTATTTTAAATATTGTATTTGTTCCCGTTTTGTTTTTTTACTTTAAAATAAGATATGTGCAGTGTGCATAGGGATTTGTTCATAGTTGTTTTTTTTATAGTCCAGCCCTCCAATGGTCTGAGGGACAGTGAACTGGCCCCCTGTGTAAAAAGTTTGGGGACCCCTGGCATAGGGAATACAGTCAACAATACTGGGATAATTATGTGCGGTGTGGGGGGGGGGGCTGGAAGGACCAAGGGGAACGCTACATAAAGTATATCGTTGTCTAACCACTAAGGTGTACACCTGAAAACAGTACAAAATAAAATAGAAAAAGTAAAAGGCTTTATTCTTCTGAGGCGGGAAACCATTGGAGAGTGCTGAGAAGTACTAACGATCTGACTTAGGTCTGAACAGAATTGCTAGCAGAGGGGCGAGGCCAGAGCAAGGAGACAAGAGAGGAGGCCAGCACAGCATTCCTGGCAGAGGCTGGTGGCGCGCCCCTCGCTGTGACCACCCCCAGACACCCTCCACCAGTCATCCTCCTGACACAGTCCCCACGAGTAAGCACCCTCCTGACTCTCAGGGGAACCCCCCCCCACTACTGAGTCTGATCACCCAGATGTCCACCCCTGTGGTTTTGCTTTGAGAGTTTGGTAGGGGAGGAGTACGGAGGATGTCTTAGGTTTCTTTTACTCATCAGTATCCTTTCTGTCTTTTTTCCTGTGTGATGTAGAGAAGAAACACATCATTAGTCTCGTAGTTTCCCACAGTCTGGATTTTGCTGATGTACAGTTTGTCACATTCCTCTGTCCTCTGCATCTCCTATACATTTGGGTTTAATTTGTTAACAAGACTATTTCAGAAGTGGTGGTGTATTTTTTCTCAGGAGGTACATTATACCTGGCTCTGTTTTTGTGATGTGAGCAGCCACGGATACTCAATGCCCAGATCCTTAATTCATTAAATTAAATATTTGTTAAGAAACTTTGAGGAGCCCTGGCCGGTTGGCTCAGTGATAGAGTGTTGGCCTGGCGTACAGAAGTCCCGGGTTCGATTCCTGGCCAGGGCACATAGGAGAAGCGCCCATCTGCTTCTCCACCCCTCCCCCTCTCCTTCCTCTCTGTCTCTCTCTTCCCCTCCCGCAGCCAAGGCTCCATTGGAGCAAAGTTGGCCCGGGCGCTGAGAATGGCTCTGTGGCCTCAGCCTCAAGTGCTAGAATGGCTCTGGTTGCAACAGAGCAATGTCCCAGATGGGCAGAGCATCGCCCCCTGGTGGGCATGCCAGGTGGATCCCAGTCAGGCGCATGCGGGAGTCTGTCTGACTGCCTCCCTGTTTCCAACTTCAGAAAAATACAAAAAAATAAAAGAAAAGAAACTTTGAGAAAGGGAAGTGTCTTTTCAATTATTATGGTGACTCATTTTGTATAGGAACTGTTTTAATAGGAAAGGCAGGATAAATTCTGCCCCTCCTTTCCCTTGTATAAACTAGATAGCAAAATAATGAGTTGGTTTCTAAGTATCCTCCGAAGACAACTATTTAGGTTTATTTTTCTGTTGTATCATGCACTGATGAATTAAACCTATTTGATGTATTTAAATCCATTGCCACTATCTCTACTGAAGTTCAAACTGTCCTGTCTTTTGCCAGTGGACTTTTGACACAACCCAGTGTCATTCTTGATAGCTTTCTTACTACCTGGCATAAAAAGATATTGCAGGGTTATCTTACTCATGTCCTGCCACAGATCTAGAATCAGCCACTTAAGGAGTTTTTAGGTTTTTGGTTTTGTGTTTGTTTTTAGATGGGAGAAATGACAGCAAGCTTGAATGGTGATGGGAATGACCAGGTAGAAAGTGAGGAGGGCCCTCTAGCAAAAGCAGGGGCCCTGGGGCCAGCTGCAGGTGGGGTAGAGGCGTAGTGAGAGGCCACAGAAGTTCCTCCTGACTGCTTCAGTCTTCTCAGTGAAATAAGGACAAACATCGTCAGCTAAGAGAATGGAGGAAGGAGGACTGTAGGTTAGTAGGGTAAGAGAGGAAGCAGTATGACTGCTCAGGAGCATAAATCCCCTGGAGGCCCCTGATCATGACTTTAAACCAAGAGCCAGCAGCAGGTGTCTCCCCTAGCCACGCTCAGCTGCACCTCACCTTGTGTTTAGGAAGATGAAGCAAACAGGGTGGGGTGCTGACGGCATGTGACAATGGTGGTAAAGGTGGAGAAAAGATGACGGCCTGTAATTTACGCTGGAGAAGGAGGGAAGTGAGGCATTATTTAGTTCATAAAAGATGATGGAAACTGGCCCCGTAAGACAGAACAGCCTGCTGTCATTCACTTAGTAATGGATAAAGAATGTGTAAACATTTGTTCTCACTTCTAGTTTTTAGTTTCATAAGCAATGAATTTATTCAAACATTTTTAATTTTACTATTTTTTTTTAAATGAGAGGAGAGGATACAGGGAGGCAGACTCCTGCATCCACCCAGACCAGCATCCACCTAGCAATCCCTCTACTGGCAAAGCTCTGCCCTTCTGGGGCCATTGCTCTGCAACCAAGCTATTTTTAGTACCTGAGGCAGAGGCTTCACAGAGCCATCCTCAGAACCTGGGAGATGTGCTCAAACCAATCTAGCCATGGCTATGGGAAGAGAAGAGAGAGAGAGAGAGAGAGAGAAGGGGGAAGGGTGGAGAAGCAGATGGCTGCTTCTCCTTTGTGCCCCAACTGGGAATGGAACCCAGGACATCCACACGCCAGGCTGACACTCTACCACTGAGCCAACCAGCCAGGGCCAATTTAGTCAAATATTTAAGCACATATTCTGTGCTAGAGATACAGACACAGAAGTGAGATAAACCTTGCCCCAGGAACTCAGTCTCATGAGTGAAAGAGACAGAAACATAATCAGGATACAATGTGTGAGTAAGAAATAGGAACAGGGGAGTGCACACAGTCTCATGCCTCAGGACCCAGAAGAGACAGATCCATGGAACAAGTGCCAATAAGCAAGTGGACCAAGCTGGGACAGAGGTGGGGCAGTATACTGAGCACAGTGGGCAAGAGAAATGAAGCAGGGAAGAACTCAACGAGGTGACACACAGCTGGGCTGGGGAGCACACATGATCTCCCAATCATGACAAAGCTGTCTGCCTTTCTAGCTGCTCCCAGAACCACCCAAGTGAGACTTTTATGGCAACAACTCCCTACCAGGGGTCCCCAAACTTTTTACACAGGGGGCCAGTTCACTGTCCCTCAGACCGTTGGAGGGCCGCCACATACAGTGCTCCTCTCACTGACCACCAATGAAAGAGGTGCCCCTTCCGGAAATGTGTTGGGGGCCGGATAAATGGCCTCAGGGGGCCACATGTGGCCCGCGGGCCGTAGTTTGGGGACACCTGCAGTCCCTCGATCCGTGATAGCTTTTGAAGAGCCTTATATTGATCTTCCCAATTCCAGATCCAGACTTCTAGATCAGAAACAGAGATACTCAGAGCAGCAATCAATACTTGCTGAGAATTTACTCTGTGCTAATCAATGACCTAATAGATTTCTACACACATCTGTTTGATCCTCAATGTGGAATGAATGTGATTGTTTCCTCATTTCATAGGGAAATTGCAGTTTAGAAGTTAAGCAACATACCCAAGGTTACACAGCTAGTAGAATTTAAAAGACGTATCAAAACCAAGTATAATTCTAAATGTATGCGCTTCACCACACTAATATGTCACTATACCAGCCAGTGAAACTTTGCACGAAGCCCTGTTCTCAGGAGGAAGGCGAAGAAACCCCAGTTAACTCCTGTCCTAACAGCAGAGGGAAGCCAGGATCGTGGAAAGAAGACAACGTGGGCTGCTGTGTGTGACAAGCCTGGTTTGAGTATCAGGGCTCCAATGACCGGGACTTCAGAAAGCGGCTTAATCCCCTAGAACTCTGGTTTCATTTGAAAAAGGCAAATCGCCTGACCAGGCGGTGGCGCAGTGGATAGAGCGTCGGCCTGGGATGCGGAAGGACCCAGGTTCGAGACCCCGGGGTTGCCAGCTTGAGTGCGGGCTCATCTGGCTTGAGCAAAAAGCTCACTAGCATGGACCCAAGGTCACTGGCTCGAGCAGGGGATTACTCAGTCTGCTGAAGGCCCGCGGTCATGGCACATATGAGAAAGCAATCAATGAACAACTACGGTATCACAACAAAAAACTGATGACGCTTCTCATCTCTCTGTGTTCCTGTCTGTCTGTCCCTATCTATCCCTCTATCTGACTCTCTCTGTCCCTGTAAAAAATAAAAATTAAAATTAAAAAAAGAAAAAGGCAAATGAAAAATACCTAACAATACATGGGGGTGTTACAAGGCTAACCTTGTAACAGAAGAGCAAAAGGCAGTACAGGAGCAAGGGCCTCACCAGTGGCAAAGTGCTCTGTGTACAGACAGAAAATCCATACACAGTTTACATGGACTTTTAACTACTACTACGCCCATGCTCCCCATTAAAATTTGGAAGGCAAAATTTACACAGAGAAAGGAATACTGGAAATGAATGAAGTTAGGAGAAGAACAGAAATAAGTTAGGTGTTGGCAGCATCTTCACCTGGGGCCTTGTTAGAAAGGCAGGTTCTCGGGCCCCACCCCAGAACTTCGGAACCAGAAACTGCATTTTAGCAAGAGCTCCAAGCGACAGTATTGAAGTGTGAATATTACACATGGACTCTAAGAAGCTGGTCTGTTGTATCCTTGCCTTGCCTAACTCAAACTGTTATGGGCTAGAAATTATAGAAAAGCAGGGGTCCCCAAACTACGGCCCGTGGGCTGCATGCAGCCCCCTGAGGCCATTTATCCGGCCCCCGCCGCACTTCCAGAAGGGGCACCTCTTTCGTTGGTGGTCAGTGAGAGGAGCATAGTTCCCATTGAAATACTGGTCAGTTTGTTGATTTAAATTTACTTGTTCTTTATTTTAAATATTATATTTGTTCCCATTTTGTGTTTTTACTTTAAAATAAGATATGTGCAGTGTGCATAGGGATTTGTTCATAGTTTTTTTTATAGTCCAGCCCGCCAACGGTCTGAGGGACAGTGAACTGGCCCCCTGTGTAAAAAGTTTGGGGACCCCTGTAGAAAGGGGTCAATCATGAATAATCCAATAAAAATGAGGCTTAAAAATACTCTAGGCCTAGATTAATGTCTGTATACCAAACAACAACAAAATAACAAACCATGATATTCATCAATCAGAACTGAATACTGTGTTAAAACAAATTTTTGTAATATGTCAGTACAAACTATAGCAGGGCCGACCCCTCCTAGCAATGAAGGCCAATGACTATCGCTCTACCTACCTCACAGGGTTAAACCCAATAGTATATGGGAAAGGATCTAAACTGTAAAAAAAAACAACTAAGTACGTGAATAAGATAATTCTCTTTGAACTTAAAGTACCATCAGATCCTAATATCAGCATCATAAATTTGAAGGGGTGCGGAACAACCTCCCATGAGAAGTAGAAATAACAAGATAAGAGAAAGAGAAGAAATTCGCCCTGCTGGAGTTCAGAGCACCAGCACTTGGCCCATAACTCCCGATGAGCTCCACTCACAAAGGTGTGCACTCACGTGTCCCACTCACCCAGCAGGGCCGCCACGATGCCCACCAGCCCCGTGCCAGCACCCAGCTCCACGGCAGAGCGGCCCTTGAGCTCCACAGCACCCATCTCCAGATACGTGGAAAGAACGACGGCCTGAGTCAAAACACAGGGTGATTATGATGAAGGTCAGCAAGTGCTCTCTCTAGGAGCTGAAGGGTTTCTAGTAGGCTCTGCGCTGGCAAAAAGACAGCACACGTCCCTCTCCCACTGCAAGGTTCAACTCCCAGTTGAACTACAGGGACAGGAACTCCGCTGTCACACAGACAGGGCATCCCACAGAACAGCTGCGCAGGCCCCACCAAGGGCCCTAATGGGGATAGTGGTGAGCGACACTGCCCATACTGGATAGGGTCCTGCTGAATCTGGGAAGATTGATTTCTTACTGTGTTACCGCTTTACACTCCAGGCTTACGAAACTCCTTTGGCAGAGCTGACTGAACAGCTTGCTTTGGGACATCCACTCCCAGAGTTTGCTTAAGGGACATCCACTTTCTAAACTAAGCTCAAGTCAGCAAGGCCACAGCGCCCCCCTGAAGGAAAAGCAGAGCAGCACCCAAGACTCTAGTAGCTGCGTCCCTCCCTCTGGCATCCCTGACAGACATCATCCCACAGGCGCCCTCTCCATATATTTTTGGGCATCAAAAGGTAAGTTTTAGCCCTGGCCGGGCAGCTCACTTGGTTAGAGCATCATCCTTATACACCAATATTGTGGGTCGAGCCTGGGTCAAGGCACATACAAGAATAAACCAGCAAATGCATAAATAAGTGAAACAACAAATTGATGTTTCTCTCTCTCAAAATCAGTAAATAAAAAATGTTTTAAAAAGGTAAGTTTTAGACAAAGTTTTAGATTCTTGGTGTGTGAGTTAGCATTTGCATACTGTTCTATAGAAGCATTGTATACTATTAACATATTTTAAAATATAGTTTGTTTCCATGGCCACATACCATTTGTATAATTGGCACCTCCTCTTCTTGCTGAGCATTTAGGAGACTCGCCCATTCTTCACTATTGGATATCTTTATTACTTGGTCTAGGAATACTTTTCATGTAATTACCTTAGACTAGATTCCTTGAAGGATTACTGGGTTAGAATATATTGATTTTTATTCCTAAATGTTTCTCTAATACAATGCAAAGACTAAAATTGTATCTACACCAAGCATTTATCCAACATCAAATGAGATCCCACTGAATCAACCCCAAGCCAGTCACTGTCACAAGCAGCTAACGGTAGTGCTGGGAGAGGAAGAAGTAAAAACACAATTATAGTTTTGCGACCATTACAACTTAAAGAAAACACGTGATCTTCACTTTGGGCTTTGTCATTTTACAATATTCTTTGTGTAATATTTTAATTTCTCTCAACTTTAATTTTTTTTTTTTTTTTTTTCTGAAGCTGGAAACGGGGAGGCAGACAGACTCCCACATGCGCCCGACCGGGATCCACCTGGCACGCCCACCAGGGGCTGATGCTCTGCCCATCCGGGGTGTCGCTCTGTTGCTACCAGAGCCACTCTAGTGCCTGGGGCAGAGGCCACAGAGCCATCCCCAGCACCCGGGCCATCTTTTGCTCCAATGGAGCCTGGGCTGCGGGAGGGGAAGAGAGAGAGAGAGAGGAAGGAGAAGGGGAGGGGTGGAGAAGCAGATGGGCGCCTCTCCTGTGTGCCCTGGCCGGGGATCAAACCCGGGACTTCCGCACGCCAGGCCGACACTCTACCACTGTGCAAACCGGCCAGGACCACTCTCAACTTTAATTTACTCACCCTTAAAATGCACCCTATTCCAGGGAAGATGGGCAGGACACTGATTTTAAGAGGTAGAAGTTTTTTTTGGAAGGGGTGATGTGATGAAAATATTTTAAGCTGATAACAGATACTACACTTCATCTTAGCCAAAAGGCCAAGAAATGATGATGAAAATATTTTAAAACTGAGCATGGTGATGGTTGCACCACTCTGAATTTACTTTTTAAAAAATCAGTTTTACACTTTAGGTGAAGTGTACAGTACATAAATTAAATCTCAATAAAGCTAAAATCAATTGCAGGTGTTTTCCGAGGTCCCCTCAGGATTTGCTTACCGCGTCCCAAACCACCGCTGCGACTCCCAGTTGCTTCCAGTCCTGCCGAATGTGGATCGTGTGGTTTGCAAAGGAGAAGGTGGCAAAGGGCTTGTGGAATTTCTGCAACCCTATTCCCGCGGTCTCATCGTAGGGCACCAGGGCCATTTCGACTGGGCCAGCTCTCTGCTCCCTTAAACCTGTTGGGCAAAAGAATCCTGCGTACTCTGGCCAGAAAATGCATTCTCTCTTTGGGGGACCCAAATGATTTTTAAGGTTGTTTTATGGATTCAAAAGAATGAACAGAGGCAAGGGAAGCTTTTGGCTAATTTCTTTCACATGGTTCTTCCAGTTTTGTGGGAAGTGAGATTCCGCTCTGAATTCACATCAAACGACTTCTTTGGGCAAAAACATCCAGAACGGTACAACTCCTGTAAGATGTTCTATACATTTCACTGTTAGGCCTCCGAGCAGCCCTGAGGATGCGCGAGGCAGCGGTGCCAGCCCAGGACCCGGGAGAAAGTGGCGCGTTGTAAACTGCCCAGGCCCGCGCAGACTGCAGCTGGACCCCGCGGCAGTTGGCGGGGTCTTTTCTGTTCTTTTGTTTCGGTCTGGCCTCCACCCCGTTGCGATCAGTAGTGAAAACCACTGACCCGTTTCTTGACGCCAGCTAGATACATGTACAGTGGACGCAGTTCCATCTCCTAGAGACTGGAAGTGAAAGTCACTCGTGGCTCCCGAGTCGCTGGCGGGGAGACTGCGGCCCCGGGCAATGAACCGACTCGGGCGCCCGCGGCTAAGAGCCCCACTGCCGCCGCCGGCCCCTCTCCAGCGCCGACAGGTGCGCACTTCCTTCCCGCGGGCCCCAGAGCTCCGGATGGAGATGGGAGACGCGGGAGGGGTTCCCGGGCCCTTCGAGGGCCTCCAGCGGAGCAGGACGCCCTAACACCCCGGGAGGCCTGGGAGCTGCCTAGAGCCCAGGACACCACCGAGCTGGACGCCCTAACACCCCGGGAGTCCTGGGAGCTGCCTAGAGCCCAGGACACCACCGAGCTGGACGCCCTAACACCCCGGGCTTCGGGCCGCGGCCTCGCTGATACTTACCGCTCCAGAGGCGGCCCCGCGTGGTGCGCCGCGCGTTCCCCGCCCCAGGCCGGCTGCGGAAACGGTGGGAGAGCCGACACCCGCCTGGCGGGGGCGGTGCAGGCCGGCTGCGGAAACGGTGGGAGAGCCGACACCCGCCTGGCGGGGGCGGTGCAGGCCGGCTGCGGAAACGGTGGGAGAGCCGACACCCGCCTGGCGGGGGCGGTGCAGGCCGGCGGCGCAGGAGGACGGCCGCGAGCACGCGTTTCCGGCTCCCGGCTCCCGCCACCCGGCAGGTACCTGGCGATCGCTGGGGGGCGCGAGGCTGGCGCGTGCGCCGCGAGGGGCGGGGTGTGGGAGACGTTGCGTGCGGTGGTCGGTCTTTACCCGGGTGGGACCACGAGGTATTCGGGCTACCAAGTCAGTTCCCATGCGGCCGGGGATAGCGTTGGCGCCGAGCTAGGTGAGGAGCTGCGGGCGGGTGCGCAAAGGACTTGGAGCGCTTTGGTGACCGGTGAGAGGTAAGCCACCAACCCGGCACTGGCTACGCTCCTGTACTAGTTCCACTTTTCTGTGTGCTCATTCTCGCATGCGCGTTTTTTATATTTGTGTACTTGCTTGTTTTTAGTTTTATAGGTGCCCGTTCGCAAGTGTAGAAGAAAGTTCGCTCGGAAGAATACTTAGTCCCCCACCTGTTCGTCCACGCGTCATCAAAGGGAGGTCCCAAGTGGTGTAATCGCCCACTTGGTGACAGTACAGTGGGAAAGTGATAAAGCCCTTAACTAGAGCACAAATGCGTTTCGGGCACTTGGCGTCTGAATTGTAAGACCGAGGCGGGGCGGGAGGTAGGGGTGAGGGTGGGGTGCTGCAGACCCCAGGCTTTAGTCTCCCTCCTCCCGGGACAAATGATTAGCGCATCTGCCCTGGGGACATCTATTCTTGACTGGAAAGCTCTGACAGCGTGGCACCCAGGCTGCAGGCCCTTGGGAAGCACGCAGCTGCAGTGAGCACCCAAGAGCGGGACCACAGGGGTGCAGCTACCCTGACCCCCAGCCCCGCTCTACGGTAATTCTCAGCCCGGCCTGCACGGTAGAATGAATGAACGCGAGTGCTCCTCAACTCGGGGTACTCAGCTACCGGAAAGTCTCCGTTGGTGAGCGTTGGGGCCCAGCATTGGTATTCTGGAGAACTTCCCTGATGGTTCACACGTGGGGCCACCCGCTGGAGACTCAGGCCTGGCCTGAAGCACCTTCTCTCCCATCCTGCAAGGAAAGTGCCAGGCCACACTCTGCCGGTTTCCTTAACCTTCCAACAGAAGGCTGGGCCTGGGGCAGCAAAAGTGACTTGAAGTGAATTTTGAAGGTCTCCAGGGAAGGTCCTTTTTTTTTCTTTGTTCAGTTTATTTACTTTTATTTATTTATATTTTTTATGTGAAAGAATCATTTTGAGAGCTGTTTTAAGTTCACACCAAAATTGGAGAGAAGGTACAGAAATCTCCCATATATTCCCTGCCCCCACATATACCAGCCTCCCCCGTTATCAGCATCCCCCACCAGAGTGGTACATTTGTTACAACTGATGAACCTGCACTGACTGACACATCACCATCCAAAGACCGGTTGATCTTAGGGTTTACTCTTGGTATTGTGCACTTTATGAGTTAGGACATGTATCCACCATTATGTTATACACCAGGGGTCCCCAATCTTTTTACACAGGGGGCCAGTTCACTGTCCCTCAGACTGTTGGAGGGCCGGACTATAAAAAAAACTATGAACAAATCCCTATGCACACTGCACATATCTTATTTTAAAGTAAAAAAACAAAACGGGAACAAATACAATATTTAAAATAAAGAACAAGTAAATTTAAATCAACAAACTGACCAGTATTTCAATGGGAACTATGCTCCTCTCACTGACCACCAATGAAAGAGGTGCTCCTTCTGGAAGTGCGGTGGGGGCGGATAAATGGCCTCAGGGGGCCACATGCAGCCTGCGGGCCCGTAGTTTGGGGACCCCTGTTATACACAGTAGTTTCTCTGCCCTAAAAACCCTCTGTGCGCCTGACCAGGCGGTGGAGCAGTGGATAGAGCGTAGGACTGGGATGCAGAGGACCCAGATTCGAGACCCCGAGGTCGCCAGCTTGAGCGCGGGCTCATCTGGTTTGAGCAAAAGCCCACCAGCTTTAACCCAAGGTCGCTGGCTCCAGCAAGGAGTTACTCGGTCTGCTGAAGGCCCGCGGTCAAGGCACGTATGAGAAAGCAATCAATGAACAACTAAGGATGCCTCTCATCTCTCTCCGTTTCTGTCTGTCTGTCCCTGTCTATCCCTCTCTCTGACTCACTCTCTGTCTCTGTAAAAAATAAATTTAAAAAATAAAACAAAACCCTCTGTGCTCTGCCTACTCATCCCTCCCTCCTCCATATCTCCTGGCAACCACTGATCTTTTTACGCTTTCCTTTTCCAGAATGTTATTTGGTTGGAATCATACAGTTTGTAGTCTTTGCAGATTGGCTTTTTTCCGTTTAGGAGTATGCATTCAAAGTTCCTCTCTTGTCTTTTCATTATTTGGAAGCTCATTTCTTTTTAGTGCTGAATGACATTCCATTGTGTGAATGTACCAGGGTTCATCCACTTACCCTACTAAAGAACATATTGGTTGGCCATACCAGTTTTCATTCCCACCAGCAAGGAACGCGAGTTCCTGTTGCTCCTCAACCCCACCATCATTTATTGTCAGTGTTTTGGAATTTAGCCACCTTAATAAGCCTGTAGTGGTATCTAATTGTTTTAATTTGCAGTTCCTTAATAACATACGATGTGGAGCTTTTGCTCTCAGTATTACTGAGATAAAATTGACATATAACATTATATTAGTTTAAGGTGTACAACATATGATTTGATATGTGTATATATTGCAAAATGATTACTACAGTAAGTTTGGTTAACATCCATCACCTCACACAGTTATAATTTTTTCCTTGTGATGAGAACTTTTAAAAATCTACTCTCAGCAAATTTCAAATATGCAATATAGTGTTGTTAACTAGAGTCACCACTCTATACATGACATCCCAGAACTTATAACTGGAAGTTTGTACCCTTTGACCACCTATACTCATTACACCCACTTGCCACCCTCTGCCTCTGGAAACCACCAATCTGCTCTCTATTTCTATGAGGTTTTTTTTTCTTTTTCTTCTTTTAGATTCCACATGTAAATGAGATCATGAAGTATTTGTCTTTTTCTGTCTAATGTACTTATTTAATTAGCATCATGCCCTCAAGATCATGTTGTCACAAACAACAAGATCTCCTTTTTGAGTCACACACACCACATTTTCTTCACCCATTCATCAAACCATTCAACCCATTCAAGCATTGATGGAGCTTACGTTGTTTCTATGAATAATACTGCATGAACATGGGGTGCAGATAGCTCTTCGAGATAGTGATTTCATTTCCTTCAGATATGTACCTAGAAATAGGATTGCTGGATCATATGGTAATTCTATTTTTAGTTTTTTGAGGTACCACCATACTGTTTTTCATAGTAGTTATACTAATTTACATTCCCACCAACAGTGCACAAAGATTCCTGATGATTAGTGACCATTTTGACCATTTGATCATTTGAGACCTTTTACTTTTTTTAAATTCATTTTAAGACTTTATTTATTCATTTTAGAGAGAGAGAGAAAAATCAAGAAAAAGAGAAGGGGCAGGGGCAGGAAGCATCAACTCCATACGTGCCTTGACTAGGCAAGCCCAGGGTTTCGAACCAGCAACCCCAGCATTCCAGGTTGATGCTTTATCCACTGCACCAGCACAGGCCAGGCTAAGACCTTTTTCAGGAACTTTTTTCATGTACAAGTTAAGTCCCTTTCATGTACCAAATGGTTTGGACCATTTAAAAATCTGATTGTTTCCATATTATCAAATCTTAAGAGTTCTTTGTATATTTTGGGTGACAGTCCTTTATCAGAGGTGTGTTGTGCAGGTATTCCCTCCCAGTCTGGGCTTTGTCTTCTGTCTGTTCTCTCACTTAGACCACACTTGCAGCCAGGCACTGTCAGGCCTCCCACTCTTCCACGTCAGTGTTACTATTTTTTTCTTGTTGGTCTCTCACTTTCCTTTTCTCTCTTCCAGTGTATCCTTTCTCTCACCTCCTCTACTGCTTGGGGCTGCTTCTCCCTTTCAACAATTCTTCTTCTTTTTTTTTTTTTAACCTCACTTCTTATTTTTCCCTCTCTTTGCTCTTTTCCTTTGGGAAGACATCCTGGAGTACAAAAAAAAAGAGGGGGCAGGGACGGAGGAAAGAAGGAAGGAAGGGAGGGAGGGAGGGAGGGAGGGAGGGAGGAAGGAAGGAAGGAAGGAAGGAAGGAAGGAAGGAAGGAAGGAAGGAAGGAAGGAAATGTGCTTTGGAGCCAGAGACACTGTGAAAATTTGAATTCTTCTGACACTTAAACTGGGATGACCCTGAGTAAACACTCAACCTTCTTAATTCCAGGCTCCTGACCCACGGAACCGGGCACAGAGAAACTGACCCCTCCTCCATCCCTCCTCCCTAGTCTCCAGTTCTTCTGTAGAAGTCATGCAGAGACTTCACAAAACAAACCAGAACCTTCCCAGCCTCTCCCTCACTCCATGGACATAGGATGTTTGCCTCTAATATTATATTTACTTACAGTTTATCTGGCAAGTTATTGACTTTTTCTCAACCATAATAAACAAGAATGTCATCAGTCCTACCAATGTTCTAACTGGTACCAATTGGCTCAAGAAGCACCAAAGAGAATGTTTAGAAGCATACACAACTTGTATAGCAGTGCAGACATTAAGTGGAGCTCTATTTTTATCAGAGTAAACCACAAACAAGGAATTCAAACAAACAAACAAACAAAATAAATACATATATGCATAAGCCAAAAACAGCCAGTGGTGCCCTGCGAATACTTGATAATAAATTTTTAATCCTTGAGAAAAGTTGAGTATGTGGCACATTATATTATTTAAACACCCAGTCCACCTTCTACACAGGCCTGTCCTTGATGTCTTGCCCTGAGGAAGGGATGTCTCCCCTCCCTACTGAGGTCAGGCTTGGCCACATGACTTTCTTTGGCCACTGAAATGTGGGTGAAAGTGACATTTGTCACCTCCGAGCAGGAACGTGATGTGTCTGACACAGCTGTGTCATCGCTCCTTTTCCCTGTGCTCAGGAGCTGCATGTCCCAGCTTGGGGCACTCTCCAGCCCCGGTCCCCAGGTGGAGCAGAGCCACAGCTGACTTGTGGAATATGTGAATCATGAGTGATGAGTAAGCGTTTGTTGAGATACCCATTGAGATCTGGGAGTCATCACTACAGGATGACTCAGCAGAAACTGACAGAACACAGGTGTGAAAAACGGAAATTTCAAAAATCAGAAGTTTTTAGGATGGGCGGCTTACTGTAGCTTCATTTTGGGGCTCCGCCTGGCTCATAATGATGCCTTAATTGCCACACACCTGGGCCCCCAGGGTCGGCATCGGCAGAAGACTACTGACCACCTTAATCCAGCTGTGATTCTAAGGCTTGACGACAGTTCTACTGAGTCTTACTGGGTTGTTGAAAAGGTAGATTCACACCTTGCATTATCTGTAATTCCAAAGCACAGTTATAGTACACCAGTCTATAAATGACGTGCTTCTTCCTGTAGCCACGGGAACTGGGCTTCTTCCCCTGCCCTCTCCTGGACCCAGACACTGAGAACGGGGCATGCATGGGCATCTCCTGTGGGTTCCCTGTGCGCCTCAGGCCGGTGGACTCATCATGCCCACTCAGCCCCTTGTGGGGAGCAGAACTTGGGGGGGGGTGGACCATACAGGGTGGGGCAGATATACTGTTGTCCCCATGTATAAGACGCTCCCATGTATAAGGCACATCTTAATTTTGGGGCCCAAAAGTTGAAAAAAATGTATTACATAAAGTTATTGAACTCAATTTTTATTCATTATAAAATTCATACAACTCCTCATCATTGTCAAAGCTCCCATCCATCAGCTGTGTCTGATTACCAATCACTGTCTTCATATATTGCCTCATCCTCAGTTCCATCTATGGAAATGCAAACAAACAAACAAAAAAAAACTACAACCACTGTATAAGATGCACCCAGTTTTTAGACCCCAAATTTTTCAACAAATGGTGCATCTTTACACATGGGGCAATATGGTAGGTTCACAGTTACGAGTACCTGAAACACAAAGCTTATTCTTGTATTATTATTTGTTAAGTATTGGATTATTTTCCATACAAACAACTATAAACCTACTTTTGCCTCACCCTGGAAATAAGAATACTCAGAACTTTTGGCTGATAGCTTTCTATTTTTATCCCCAAGACTAAAATGGCCTTTCCCCAATCATATGACACTTCACCAGAGCATAACGGTGGGAGGGCAGGTATTCTGTCCGTCCTGTTTTCTGGAACCAGTCCATGTATGAAGTTACAGTAGAAGCAGCCACCTTGGTACAAGGTGATCCCACCCTTGGCCAGGGATGAATACCCAGCCCAAGCCAGGTAAATAGTTTTCTCTGCAGAGTGAGCGTTCAGAGTGGCTGTTGGAGACCTATTATTATCTGTTAGCCCAGCATCTACAGACTTTCCCTTTGGCTAGGACCAGTTCTCTTCCACTAATGGTCAAGAGCTTAGCTTCTGGGGCCCAAGAGTCTAGGTTACAACCAGCACTGCAACTTACTAGCTGTGTGGCCTTGAGGGTAAGACACATTCACCTGTGCCTCCATTCCCCCATCTATAAGAAGGGATTAATGCACTAATTAAATTAGTAAACAGATAGTAAATCAAGGTTAAAATAAGTGACCTTATCTAAACTACTTAAAACAGTGCCCAGCAAACAGTCAACTTCACGTAGCATTTGTTCTTTCTGTTACGTGCCTGGGTGGGCTTGACTTTGGCACTGGCTCTAGGTACATGTCTTAGGCCTGGCCCATGAGCAGTTCCCTCAATCTGGCCGTCAGTGGTTCCAGAGTGGGCTATGTGACCAAGGCTGGGTGGACCTGCCATGCCTCCTGAGACTCACTGGACTCGCAGAGAACCTGCATTGGGGAAAGATAGAAGCCAGAGCTTCTGTAGGTCACCTTGTCCTGAGTGGGTGGAGCCAGCAGGAGATGGAGCCAGCGTGGGCACTAGTGGAAGGAGAGGCCGGGGCCTCCTGTGCCATGTAACCACTTGGACCCTGCTGGCCGGGAAGTTTTAGTTATTTGACCGTTGAATTCCCTAATTAGCTTAAGCCAGTTTAAGCTACTTTTATTATCCCCTGCAAAAAAAAAAAAAAAAAAAATGATACATTCAGTCTGGGCTGGTCCCTTACAAAGAAGACAGAAAGTCGCACGTGTGGGGGCCGTGCTCAGTGTGCTGAGTATGGAGAAGCCAAGCTGCACAGAGCAGCTGGAGGCAGAGGGGCCGGCTGCCCGGGCGCTTTGCTCTCCCGAGCCTTTCTTGACTGTACCGGGCTCCCAGGACCTGTGGGGCAGCACTGTAACCCAGCCTGCGTGTCAGGTATGTGCAGCTAGAATTCTAATGGACAGTATGTTTTCCTTTGTTTATTTTAAAGAAGTAATGTAGACAGAGTACAAATATTCTGTAAGGTCTTTGTATATAATTAAGTGATGGCTAACTTGCTATCATATTTGCCAAACAACGGATATGATCCTAATAAATGAACATACGTTTCAAAGACAAAAGTCTCCTCTCCACGCTCACTGTCAGCAGATAACTTGAATTAGCATAGATCTTGATACATGTTGGCCAAATGGAAGCACAATCTCTGGCTACATCTTTCCTGTCTGTTCTGGAATGAAGAAGCAGCCCCTCCTCATCCCACCAGCACCACCCAACCCACCCTGGGAGTTCTCTCCTCTCCCCAGTCCTCCCCCCAACCTTTTCTATCAACAGCTTCCTTTTGCCTTCAAACAAGTTCAAGAGTTTCCTGATATTTCAAAGTTCAGGATTTTAAGAGTGGTGCCTGCAGGCCCTGGCCTGGTAGCTCAGTCGGTAGATCATCCTGAAACTGCTGTAAAGTAGCGTACCTTGGTTCCACGGGTTATGTAGAGACACCAAGGCAGGATACAGAAGAATTTTTAAGAGGAGATTTATTAATAAGCCAGCTGCATATGACTTACACAGGGTATAGCTGACCCAAATCGTGTAGCCTTGAATATAGTTCTGAGGCAGGTTATATACCCTTGACCACATACAGGTTGGGGGGAAAAGAGGGGAAGCATGACACAATCATTAACAAGCTTATAACATTTGTCTATAGGATCTATAAAAAACATTTCTACATATTAAAACTTACAAGGTAACACAATAGTGATGTCGTTTTACATATTAAAGACATTCACAAATCTTTTAGTGTCTACCTCCCATTCCTTTGTCTAGAGGTACATACATCAATCACATGATTTCAGGATGGGAGGGGGCTTACATGATGTCAGAGGATAAGCGTTTGTAAATCGTCCATTAAGGAGAAAGAAAGGGGAAGAGGAAAGGGCTACTTCAATCTTTCTTCCCTTCCCCCGCACTTGGCTAGCTGTTTACCTTCTTCCTCACAGGTGTGGGGAAGAGAGGGGGTCTAAACCTCCTCTTTTCATTTAAAACTTAGTACAAAAACCTCTCTATTTACAATATTGTTATAAAGTACCGTTCTGCCAGGTTTACGTAAAGACACCAAGTCCAAATGAATTTTAAGGAGTTTTATTAAAAAGAGGAGATTCAATAATATGCCAGCCGTATATGACTAACACGGGGCATAGCTGACCCAAATCATGCGCGCCACACACAGCCCCTGAGGCAGGTTATATACCTTTGATCACACACAGGTTGGCGGGAAAAGGAGGAGGAGGAGAGAGACGACACAATTCATTAGCAAGCTTATAACATTCATCTATAGGATTTATAAAAATATTTCTACACATTAAAACTTACAAGGTAATGCAATAGTGGAAAATGTTGTTCTACATATAAAAAGATATTCTTAAATTTTCTAGTGTTCATTTGCCATTTCTTTGTCTAGAGGTATTTACATTGATTACACATTTCAGGGAGGGATGAGGAGTCTGTCTACATGGTGCCAGGGGTTAAGCATCCCCGAATGGCCCATTAAAGAAGGAAAAAGAGGGCCTGACCAGGTGGTGGTGCAGTGGATAGAGCGTTGGACTGGGATGCGGAAGGACCCAGGTTCGAGACCCCGAGGTCGCCAGCTTGAGCACGGGCTCATCTGGCTTGAGCAAAGAGCTCACCAGCTTGGACCCAAGGTCGCTGGCTCCAGCAAGGGGTTACTCGGTCTGCTGAAGGCCCACGGTCAAGGCACATTTGAGAAAGCAATCAATGAACAACTAAAAAGTTGCAACGCGCAACGAGAAACTGATGATTGATGCTTCTCATCTCTCGCCGTTCCTGTCTGTCTGTCCCTGTCTATCTCTGCCTCTGTAAAAAAAAAAAAAAATTAAAAATAAATAAATAAATAATAAAAAAAAAAGAAGGAAAAAGAGGAAAGGAAAAGATTCGCTTAATCTCTTTCCCCCTCTCTGTTTCTCACCAAGGTGGGGGAGGGAGAATCTAAGTCTCCCCAGGATAAAATCTCTTCACAATACAGTGTTGTTGTCTATCCTGAGTTGGTGCAAATCACACACAAGTATAAAGATCATATTTACAAAATCTCTCTGTATGCTTAGACCAAATTATAAAACGCCTTTTAAGCTTCCTAATAGAAAGGGGGTTTCTACACAGTATGCCTCTGCAAGGCAGAAAAAACTCTCTATTTCCTCTCCTAAAATATTAATTTTTCCATTCTCTGGTACCTTACCACAATATAATAGCCCTTCCTAAGTATGAATGCGATCGGCCATCTTGAACTGGTGTACATCAGACACAGGTATAAAAATCATATTTACAAAATCTCTCTGAATGCTTGGCCTAAATAATAACATGCCTTCTAAGCCTCTTAGTAAGAGGGGGTTGCTTATTTCAGTATATAATATATCCTTGTAAGCCAGGAAGCTCCCGCATTCTTCTCCCTTCATTTTCCACAGAAAAAGAGGGGACAAGAAATCTGACTCTTCCTTCTAAAATATTAATATAATATTAATTTTTGCAATTCTTCGGTACCTTACCACAAAACACCAAGGTTGTGGGTTCGATCCCTAGTCAGGGCACATACGGGAAGTGACCAATGAATGTACAACTAAGAGGAACAACAAATTAATGCTTCTCTTTCTTTCCCTCCTTCCATCCCTCTCCCTCCCCTCTCTTCCTCTCTCTGTCTCTCTAAGACCAATCAAAAAATTTTAAACAGAAGAGTGAGGCACACTTGCTGTCTATGGGTTTATGGAGAAGGAACAAACTTTCTTCTTCCCTTAAGGTTCTTCTGACTGGTCTAATAATCAAATAGATATGAGATAGATCAGCAGGAGCAAATAACCAAATTTAATTCATACATATGTATGGGAACTGTGGGAAACAGGCTGCAAGCTGACAGAGTCCTTGCAGTTCAGGTTTGTGGGAGACAGAGGTGTGGGCACTGACAGAAAGCTGAGAGTCCTTGCTGCCCATCCCCCCACATCACTTGCTTGATGAAGTCTCTAGAGGCTGTGGGAGACTGTAAGCTGACAAAGATCCTTGCAGTTTAAGGGTTAAGCCAAAGGCTAAGCTCTTCCCCACATCCTCTGACTGATTAAGTTGGTAAAGGCAGTTTACATGGCCTTCCCCACACCTGCCTGTTAGCTGTAATGCTGATTGTTTCTACTAGTCCCATCCCCCATATCCCTTACTTGCTAAAGGCAATTTACCCTCTGTTTTGTGAAGTTAAAATGTTATGCATTGTGGAGGTTTGGGGGGGCTCCTGGGAGAATTCTTGGTTTGCCTCAGAACTTTGACTTTGTACCTGAGCTCTCTTTGTTTTGCAAATGGATTTACTTCTGCACTATGAAGAAAGTGTTTGAGGCCCTGGCCGGTTGGCTCAGCGGTAGAGCGTCGGCCTAGCGTGCAGGAGTCCCGGGTTCAATTCCCAGCCAGGGCACACAGAAGAAGTACCCATCTGCTTTTCCACCCCTCCCCCTCTCCTTCCTCTCTGTCTCTCTCTTCTCCTCCTGCAGCCGAGGCTCCATTGGAGCAAAGATGGCCCGATCGCTGGGGATGGCTCTGTGGCCTCTGCCTCAGGTGCTAGAATGGCTCTGGATGCAACAGAGCGGCGCCCCAGAGGGGCAGAACATCGCCCCCTGGTGGGCATGCTGGGTGGATCCCAGTCGGCGCATGCGGGAGTCTGTCTGACTGCCTCCCCGTTTCTAGCTTTGGAAAAATGAAAATAAATAAATAAATAAAAAGAAAGAAAGTGTTTGAGGTGTACCAGCTGCTCTTGCGGAATATCAGTCTTGGCAATGTGTCCTCCTGATCCCATTCTTTTTCTCTGTGTTTATTTTCTAATCCTCCACCGTTCTCACTCAGGACCTTTATAATTACAAGTCCAGGCTTGTGGCAGGGAACCTCCCATGCATGAGAAGTCTGAGGTTCTAGGTGCACAGGATGTTCAGAAATAGAAAGGGGGAGTGAGGTTTGTAGAGTATCTTAAGCTAGGGATGAGGTAAGGGGTCTTGAGGTATTCAAAGGACCATTGCAGGATGATAAGAAGAGCAGATGCTTAGTGTTGGTCAAATAAGTTTGTAAATATGATGTATAGGTTTGCTCGCTTATAGTTTGCATTGGATGTGAGGGACAGGCTGTAAGCAGGCACCGTCCTTATAGCCTAAGGCTTAGCTTTAAGACTAAGCTTTTCCCCATACCCTTCACTGTTGCAGGATAGGGGGTGGTGCACTCTGATGAGGAATCCCATTTATGCCTCAGATAAGTGGCTTTGTATCAGAGACTTCCTTGTTTGTATATTGGATTAAAGGTTTTGATTTCTACACTATAAAATTGGCAGACCGGGATCTTGCTCTCTCTCAGTTCCTGAAATTAGCATTAGAGAGGAGAGCAGAGAAAGGCCACGTGGAGGGGAGAAGAAGCAGCCAACATGGTGGAGTGCTGAAGGAGCAGCAAGTTTGTGCAGAGAGAAGGAGATGGGGAACAGAGGTGAATAAGGCTAGTGAGGTTAGAAACCTTTGATTCTAGGAAACTCGGATAAGTTAGTGGCTTTGGAAGCCCTGAATGGAAAGGGAAGTGTTTTCCCACTGTGTGTATTTCTTGCCCGCTGGGTGCAAGCTAGGATTAATGCTAATGGCCCAGCAGTTCTTGGCTCTGTTGTTTCATTACCGTTTGTCTGAATCAAATGCGAACCTGTACGGGCCAGGTGGCTGTGATGGTGGCTGCAGCTACAGGCTTTACAACTCTGCTTCTTTATCTGTAAATGGGAGTCAAAGGACTGATTTCATTCCTGGCTACATTCTTTTCTAGCTATATGACCTTGACTAATGAATTAGTATTTCAGTGCCTCATTTTCCTCATCTGCAAAGTGGGGATCTTATCATTGTTCACATAAGAAATGCCCAAACCTGGAGAAAATCTGTATGAGTTTATTTAAGCCAAACTGATGACAATTGCCAGGAAGCAAAATCTCAACAGACCAAGAAAATGTTCCAGAGAATGGCAGTTTTGCACCTTATTTTATACATTAGAATCAAAAGAGCAGAGGTGCCTGACCAGGCGGTTGTGCAGTGGATAGAGCATCGGCCCAGGATTCAGAGGACCCAGGTTTGAAACCCTGAGGCCACCGGCTTGAGCGCAGGCTCATCCAGCTTGAGTGCAGGGTTGCTGGCTTGAGCGTGGGAGGAGGGGGACTGCTGAGGGCCACGGAGCCCAAGGGCCAGCAGAGGCAGCGAGGACTGCAAGGGCGCAGTGATTGTCAGTGCCCCATGGGGAATACATTCTCTTGTTGCCCCAGTGGCAGCTCCAAGTGGGGCCAGTGAAGCATCCACCGGGTATAATAAAAAAAAAAATGTCGGAGACTTTCACAGGTAGGTATAGATGTAACTTTATTGGCCAGTTTCACCTGCGCAGGGGCGAGTTCCCTGATGTCCGGAGACACCGTACTCAGTAGGAGCTGCAAATGGGAACCGCCCCGGGCGCTTACAGCTAGTTCCTTATATATCCTAAGTAAGCAAGCATAAATACAGAAGCAAAAATAGCGGTCACTTATTTGCTAAGGGAGTTGCACGTAGCATAGCAACAGGGGCTGGGTCTAGCTCATTGGCGAACTTCAGACATAAACTTCTGATAAGGGTCTCTAAGCAATGGAATGCAAACGTTTGTCTTCCTTTGTTCTTAGCCTTACAGGGTCCCTATCCTTACCTCCCTGTCTCTGCATCTACACTCTAGCAATCCCAGCACACTTTCCTGAATCTAACAATTTGATCTTTTCTTGATCCTTACAGCCAGCACTCTACGTCTATAAACCAGAGCCCGAGTCTGAGATCTGTGAGGCAGCAGCTGGTGACATGGTGGCTGTAACACCTTCGCCTGCTACCTCGAAGCCCGCTGCCTCGAAGCCCGCTGCCCCAGAGCCCGCGGAGTTGGATTTCGGCAGCCCCAGGGGAAATGCATTCCCTTGTGCTGTGGCAGGAGGCCCAATGGCTGGAAGCCCCAGGGTGGATGCGTTCCTCTGTGGCTGGAAGCCCAGTGGCCGCCCAGGGGGGAATGCTTATATAGGTATTTATATATTTATTACCTTAACTATTTAGGAAGTGTTTTAGAGCATAGGAAGTGTCTGTAAGAGTGTGCGAAAGGTTAATAACTGTGGGAAAGGTTTATAAGAGTGTGGGGAGGGTTTATAAAGCCTTAAAATATATATAAATAATAAAATAAATATAAGGTTACCACTTGACAGATTTTCGCCTATCATCGGACATTCTGGAACCTAACCCCTACAATAGACGATGGACCACTGTATTGTTATTGTTTTGCTCATCTGTTCATGTTCTGCAATAGCAGAGAATTTAAAAGTTATGAAAACCCTAAAGGTTCTACTGAAAAACTTTTTTTTTTTTTTAGAGAGAGAGATAGGGACAGACAGACAGGAATGGAGAGAGATGAGAAGCATCAATCATCAGTTTTCCATTGCGACACCTTAGTTCATTGATTGCTTTCTCATATGTGCCTTCACCGTGGGGTTACAACTGACTGAGTAATCCCTTGCTCAAGCCAGCAACCTTGGGCTCAAGCTGGTGAGCTTTTTTGCTCAAACCAGATGAGCCCGCGCTCAAGCTGGCGACCTAGGGGTCTTGTACCTGGGTCCACATAGAGTGGACATAGAGCGTCCACATCCCAGTTCGACGCTTTATCCACTGCGCCACCGCCTGGTCAGGCTGTACTGAAAAATTTTAGAAACAATTAAGTTGCAGGATACAAAATCAACATACAAAAATCCACTACCTTCCTTTATACTAACAATGAAATTTCAGAAAAAGAAATGAAAATAATTTCCTTTTGCAATTACAACCAAAGGAATAGAATATCTAAGAATACACTTAACAAAGGATGTGAATCTATAAATGGAAAACTACAAAAACTTATTTAAAGAGATTGAAAAAGACACGATGAAATGGAAGATAGTCTATGTTCATGGATTAGAAGAATCAACATAGTTAATTAAAATGGCCATATTACCCAAAGCAATATACAGATTTAATGCAATGTCCATCAAAATCATCCCAATGTCATTTTTAAAAAGAAATAGAACGGAAAAAACCATCCGATTTATATGGAAGCATAGAAGACCCCAAATAGCCAAAGCAATCCTGAGAATAAAGAACAAAACTGTAAGTAATGTTTTAAGGTACCCAAAAGTTACAGAATTAATATTAATATTTTAGGAAGCTTAAAGAACATTTTATTAATTTGAGCTAGGCGTGCAGGGAGATTTTGAAAATGATCTTTGTACTTGTGTGATTAGCATCAAAACCAGGATGGCCGATGACATTGTATTGTAAATTCAGAGGGGAAGGAGAGTTGGATTCTCTGACCTACCCCCACACCTGTGAGGAAGCGATTGAATAGCTAGCCAGGTGCAGGAAGAGAAAACATTAAATTAAACCTTTTCTTATATTGATGGGCCATTTACAGGGATTTGTCCCCATGGAAACTACCCTTCCGCTCCTGAAAGTATGTAGTTAATGTATATATCTCTGAACAAAGGAATGGCAGGTGAACACTAGAAAATATAGGAATATCTTTTAATATGCAGAGTAACATTTTTACTATTGTTTTACCTTGTAAGTTTTAATGTGTAGAAATGTCTTTTTATGAACTTGCTAATGAATTGTGTCCCATCACACACACACACACCCTTCATCCTTTTCCCAGACCTGTGTAGGTAAAGACAAAGGTTGTGATGTCAGGCTTTTTCCCCGCCCATGTATAATTAAGTGTATATAACCAGCCCCTAGAATATTAATGAGACACATGATTTGAGACTGTGCTCTGTGTAAGATATATGCGGCCGGCATATTTAATAAATTTCCTCCTTTAATAAAACTTTTCAAGGCCCTGGCCGGTTGGCTCAGTGGTAGAGCGTCAGCCTGGCGTGCAGAAGTCCCGGGTTCGATTCCCGGCCAGGGCACACAGGAGAAACGCCCATCTGCTTCTCCACCCTTCCCCCTCTCCTTCCTCTCTGTCTCTCTCTTCCCCTCCCGCAGCGAGGCTTCATTGGAGCAAAGATGGCCTGGGCGCTGGGGATGGCTCCTTGACCTCTGCCCCAGGCACTAGAGTGGCTCTGGTCACAACAGAGCGACACCCCGGAGGGGCAGAGCATCGCCCCCTGGTGGGCAGAGCATTGCCCCCTGGTGGGCGTGCCGGGTGGATCCCAGTCGGGCGCATGTGGGAGTCTGTCTGACTATCTCTCCCCGTTTCCAGCTTCAGAAAAAAAAATACCAAAAAAAAATAAATAAATAAAACTTTTCAAATTTTATCTGGATTTGGTGTCTCTACGAAAACCCGCGGAATTGAGGATTGGGTACTTTACAACAGTATCACACTACCTGACTCCAAATTATACTACAGAGGTATGGTAATCAAAACATCATGGCCTGACCAGTGAAACTGCAGTTAATAGAGCCTCAACCTTGGATGCTGAGTCCTAGATTTAAAACCCTGAAGTTGCCAACTTGAGCATGAGCTCATATGGCTTGAGCACAAGCTTGCCAGCTTGAGCACAGGATCATTGGCTTGAGTGCTAGATCATCAACATGATCCCAAGGTTGCTGGTTTAAGCCCAAGGTTGTTGGCTGGAGCAAGGGGTCACTGGCTCAGCTGTGCTCCCTGGTCAAGACATGTATGAGAAGTCACCAATGAACAACTAAAGTGATGGAACTATCAGTTGAAGTTTCCCATCTCTCTCTCTCTCTCTCTCTCTCTTTCTCTCTGGCAAAAAAAAAATCCAAGAAAATAACAGCATGATGTTGGCAGAAAAACAGACACACAGACCAGTGGAACAGAATTGAAAGCCTAGAAATAAAACCACATTTATATGCTTTCTGGGGAAAATGGCAGCATAATCAAACATAGTACTTGCCTCTTCCCATACCACATCAAAATTACAGTTAAGTATAGAGCAACCATCATCAGAACCACCTGAAATCTGGTTTAATGGAAGTCCTGCAGCTAGGGCAGGGGTTGGGAACCTATGGCTCATGAGCCAGATGTGGCTCTTTTGATGGCTGCATCTGGCTCGCAGACAAATCTTTAATAAAAAAAATAATAACGTTAAAAATATAAAACATTCTCATGTATTACAATCCATTCATTTCCTACCGCTCCTGTTCATGGTTGCGGGTGGGTGGAGCCAATCACAGCTGTCCTCCAGGACAACACCAAATTGTTATTGGGTAATGCATAATGTACACGGGTTGTTGTATGGCTCTCACAGAATTACATTTTAAAATATGTGGCATTCATGGCTCTCTCAGCCAAAAAGGTTCCTGACCCCTGAGCTAGGGAGTTAAAGAAGAAGCCATATTGACTGGTAGGAGGGGAGGAGATGCAGAATGGGCTGGTCCAACACTCACATATGGTGGATAAAAATATGGAGGGACAGCTTGGCTGCAAAGGTCGTCCCTGAGGAGAGAGGGACCTCAGCCCCACAAAGGCTCCCCAGCCCAGGGTTCCAGTGCCAGGAAGAGAAGTCACCGTAACTCTGGCTGTAAAATCCAGTGAGGACTGAGGCTGAGGGAGACAAGCTGCGGGAGTCCCACACGTTCCTCCTAAAGGGCATGAGCACAGGCTGATTCGGACTCCCTGTGAGCTCCAGGGCTGGGGCAGCAGCTTGAAAGGCACCAGAGACATATGGGGAAGAAGTGAATTTTCTTGCATTAGGACAAGAACTGGAAGGCAGCTGTCTCCCAGACAGAAGTGCTGGCAGAGGCCATTGATCCTTTGATAGCCCTGCCCCCCAGAGCTGGCAGGCGGGTGCCATATCTGGGACTCCATCAACCAGGCTCATACTGTTTGCCCACCCTAGTTATTCCCTAAGGCCCCACCCCACCCAACTTTCAGGCCCACCCAAGCTGTTTGCAGTGGCTTTTCCATACAAATGGCCTGTGTTGGCTCATGCTGCAGATTTTTCTAAAATCTTTTCAACAAGCAGCATCTGGCCTCAGCGTGCACCAGCCCTCTCACTGAGTGGTCCCAGGCCTGGCACTAGCAGCAAACAGCCTTGGTTCGCGGCGTGGCCTCACCAGGGCACCTCCAAGCCCAGCACAAGTAGCAGTCATCTTCAGATCACTGTAGCTCATGCTGTAGCCCCGGGCAGAACACAGTTGTTGGCTAATTTGGGTCTGCACCTCCTGGGACGCCCCAAAGCCACTGCACCCAATGACAGCTTTGGACAAGATCGCAGCACCAGCACCCAGCCACCTCCATGAGCGACACACTCAAGGGCGGACTTGGTGGGTACCGGAGCCATGCTGACGTGAGTCCCGCTCTGTGGGGTGGGCCCCTGCACAGCTGATCCTCCATGATGGTTGAGGTCCGTGGTCATTGGTCCGAAAGAAAAAAAAAAAAAAGTCTGAAAAAACAAAGAAAAAGTGACAATCGTGTACATAGTTCAGGAAAATAAAACATCTTTTTCCAGGGCAAATGTCTTTTGCATCAGGCTGGGCAGGTACTATTGCCAAATTCTGTCAAAAGCTGAGCCTATGAATATATGTCAAAAAGTAATTTAAAGAGATAGAAATTAATGGCATGTATCTAATCAAAATGCTGTATACCTGAAGCAAATATAATATTGTAAGTGAGTTATATTAATAATTGAAAAATAAATAAGAATAAATGAGTTCCCCACAAGGTTTTCACTCTGCAGGAATAGTTTCTCATGTTCCCACGGCTAGCCAGTGTCTTGCGCCTTTTCAAACCACTGGCCTGAGCATATGACACAAAAATCTAAGAAATGGCATAGACTTATGAGGCTAGATTCTGACCCTCTGTCTTCAAGCCTGGGCAAGCTCTTAAAAATTTCAGCTTGCCCCAAGACGGATGGATGCCTTCTAGGCTGATTTCTGAAGACGGTGGCCTCTTCACTGTGTGTTTCGGGGCCAACATTCTGGGAGTGCAGGGAGACCAGTAGGGAGCGTGCCGTCTCGTTCCTGTCGCCTCCGTGTCTCACGTGCTCATGGGGTGTTTCTGCATCAGGACCTCATTAACTGGGTTCTCGCAGTGTGCATGCTTTTTCCTTGGAGCCACTATGCACTTTTTGAATGTATACCTGTGCAATAAAATGGAAAGAATATGAGGTTGGGAGACAGGCAAGACCAGATTTTAAGTCCTGAGCAAGTGGCCCCTGCCTTACTTTCCTCGTCTGAAAAATAGGAAAACACTGAACTCCTCAATGAGGGATAATTAACACATGGAGACCATTTGACACTGTGCCTGGCACCCAGAAACTGAGAAGCTGCTTAGAAAGCAAGATACTGAGCTTGGAGCCAGACTGCCGGAGTTGGAGTGTTGTCTGTGTCACAGTTATGTGGCCTTGGGTGGGTGCAACTCTGTAACTTCCTCATCCCTAAAATGAGAAGAATGAGAGCACCTGCCCTGTGGGGAGTTGTGAAGAAGGAACACATAAATACATATACAGTATTAGGAATGGCGCCTGGCACACACTCAATCAAAATCTTAGCCATTCGCTAGAAATTAGCAAGTTGTTTCCTATCTCATGAGGTTGTTAGGAGGTTTATATAAAACAATCCATAAAAATATCTAGCAGAGTTTCTGGTTCATATTATATACCCAATCAGAGTTAGATATTACTTTGGTGACTATTATTACTATGATTATTGGCATTGTGCTATATATAGGTCTACAGTATAAGACAGATTTTTACATTTCTACCAAGAATGATGTGTTTTGAGTAATTGGTTAGATGCTATTGTGAGTTGGCATAAACAGTATTTTCATCTGTCTGAGAAAAAGTATAAACTGAAAAGGGTTATAATAATACAATGAAAGAAAACACAATATTTATTAGCCCTTCTTGAAATGTCTTACTTTTCTGCTTCCTGACTCAGATTTTCTGAGTTTTCAATGTCTTGCCATTTGAGTGAGTTAAAGATGTATTTGTTTCCTTCAGAGTGATTTGAGTCAGTCCCCTGGTATTCAGCTAAACTGAACCCTGGCATTTTGAAATAATGTCTGTTGACAAAAATATATTTGGCATCACCAGGAAATTTAAAACTACAGACAGACAGTGTCATGATACCTCAAACCCAGGATGACAGTAATGTTACGGAGTACAAATGCTGCTAAAAAGTTTTGTGCTGTCATTTCTATACTGAACATTGGGTCATGTTAGTGTCTACTTAGCAGTGGCAGTAACAAAGATTAAACTATAGTTTTGCAAACAGGTGAAAATCAGTTCCCTCCCTTGCACCAGCCCCGAGGCGTCTGATTCTCACTCATTCTGGAACGTGTGGACTCACACAAACTTTCTTCCAGTCTTGCCTAGAAATTTCCAGTGCAGAAAATGCCCTAATGATGAAATTAAACTAAAACTCTAAGAATTCAGAAACTGATTAGCCTGGGAGGAACATTTGGGGCTCTGGGTCTTCTACAACAACATTTATTTTTCTGAGTACAGAAGTGACATGAGGAGGCCCTCAGTGCTGAACGACCAGACTTTGTCACCTTGCCCCAGTGTCGGGTTTTCAGAGGGCCTTTCAGAGGTCAAGGGAGGCACAGGTCTCTTCCATAAGAAACCAAACCAAACAAAAGAAAAAACAAAAATTTTTTTAAAAAAAAAGAAAGGAAGAAAGAAAAAAAAAAAAGAAGACATGAAAAAGAAATTTCAAAACAGGGTTACAAAATTTGTATTTTAAAAAGAATTTATAAGAGTTTGAGGCCTGCCCTGGCCGGTTGGCTCAGTGGTAGAGCATCGGCCTGGCATGCGGAAGTCCTGGGTTCAATTCCCAGCCAGGGCACACAGGAGAAGCGCCCATCTGCTTCTCCACCCTTCCCCCTCTCCTTCCTCTCTGTCTCTCTCTTCCCCTCCCACAGCGAGGCTCCATTGGAGCAAAGATGGCCCGGGCGCTGGAGATGGCTCCTTGGCCTCTGCCCCAGGCGCTAGAGTGGCTCTGGTCGCAACAGAGCGAAGCCCCCGAGGGGCAGAGCATTGCCCCCTGGTGGGCAGAGCGTCGCCCCCTGGTGGGCGTGCCGGGTGGCTCCCGGTCGGGCGCATGCGGGAGTCTGTCTGACTGTCTCTCCCCATTTCCAGCTTCAGAAAAAAAAAAAAAAAAAAGAGTTTGAGAAAAACTGATGATACATGCCTGGGAGCAAGATCTCAAATGCTCCTACATTGTATATTTAATGTCAATATCTAACAAGTAAACAATTCAACCCACACATACACAGTTAGTTTGGGTAACTGTGTAATGTAATTACACCATTCCCAAAATGACTAAGATAGTTACTAGAAGATTTATTTAAAAGTATTGGTCCATAGTTTATGGTAGTAATGAGATCATGAGTTTTAAGTTGGGCAGTGATATTGTCTTTCTTCAAACCTGCCAACACTTCTCTCTAACTATGGGTATAATCTGGTGCATTGAAGCTTTTTGTGATAGTGGGGACCCAGGCCAATGGCCCTGCCGTTGTTCCTCTTTGTAGGCTCTGGGCATTTGCACCAGGAAGGATCCAGCTTATAGAAGTGCCACTGCCTGACTTTTTAATGTCAACTTGCATCTGTGGTCAAGTGAAGGAATCGGCCCAATGAATCTGCGCTGAACTGGCACACTTACTTATGGCACCTGTTTTTGTTGGTTGGTCCCTTCATTTGTTTTCACCAAGTTTATGGCTTTGTTGCTCTTTGAGAAAATGAACCAGTGTGGTCTACTTTGTTCTCAATGAATAATAGTCAAAATGCAGCCTAGAGAAGAATAACAAGTAAATGTCAATGGAGTCGATAAGGCCCTGGGTAGGGGCTGTGGAAAACATGGTAAGACTAAGTAGGAGGCAACAAGTACATACATTTCTAAAGGAGATCGCTGATGGAGGCTCTGTCCATGAGAGAGGACCCCGCAGTAACACGAGGGTTTGGAGACCGACAAAAGCCTCCTGAGAGGAGCATGCGGTCAGAGTCTGGCCCGGCACTGGGCGGCGCTATTGCTCAAGCAGCACTCAGCTTGGTAGGAAGGCAGGAGGTTTCCAAACGGGTGGGGTCGCCATTCCCTTTGTTGCCATACTTGAAAGTGGAGATTGTACGCTTCTTTGAAATGTTACTTGCAGATATCAGAAGAGGCTTTAATTTCTCCATTCTCCAGGGGAAGTCAGGAATGAGGAAATGGGAGGAAGGGGGAGAGAGAGAGAAAAAAAGAGAGAGAAAGAAAGGAGAATAAGGTGGAATCTTGGCAGTTGGAACCAGGGAGCGAGGAAGGCTTGAGTTGGGGTGGAGGGATCCTGAAGCTTGGGAACTGGGTTGAAGCCACAGGGAGAGGGAGACAAGGAGGAATAGGGGAACCAACAGAGGCGGACTGAACTAAGGGTGTGCGCCCTGAGCCCCGACTTCTGAAGGGCCCCGCAAAACCCCAACTTTACACTTTTTTCTAATGACACCAAGTACATAATATTTTTTATTTATTTTAAAATATGGCTAACGTGTATTTTTATTTTCCATCTCTCTTTTTTTTAAAGAGGGCTAATATTTTCTTCTGCACCTGTGGCCTCAACCGACCTTAATCCGCCTTTGGGTACCAACCAGCTGGCCTTAAAATGAGGAAAGAGAGGTCCCGCTGAATGACCCCATGGAGAAGGACTCATGGAAAGGTCTGAGGCTTATTTAAAAGAACAGTTTATCAGATTGCGCAGTAGGACGACCAAGTGGGATGGCAGGGGTACCAAGAGGGCTTAAGACTTGGGGCCCAGATGCCATCTCCGGCTTCTCACTCCAAACTTTTTTTTTTTTTTTTTTTTTTTTTTTATGTTTTGGAATCATTACTCTTGACAACAGCCTTTCTTTTTTATTTTTATTTTTATTTATTTTTTTATTTTTATTCATCTTACAGAGGACAGGGAGAGACAGAGAGAGAGAGAGAGAGAGAAGAGAAGGGGGGGAGGAGCTGGAAGCATCAACTCCCATATGTGCCTTGACCAGGCAAGCCCAGGGTTTCGAACCGGCGACCTCAGCATTTCCAGGTCGACGCTTTATCCACTGCACCACCACAGGTCAGGCGACTCACTCCAAACTTTTAAGATGCACTGATAGGCCCTGGTCGGTTGGCTCAGTGGTAGAGCGTCGGCCTAGCGTGCAGGAGTCCCGGGTTCGATTCCCGACCAGGGCACACAGGAGAAGCTCCCATCTGCTTCTCCACCCCTCCCCCTCTCCTTTCTCTCAGTTTCTCTCTTCCCCTCCCGCAGCCGAGGCTCCATTGGAGCAAAAGATGGCCCGGGTGGAGCAAAAGATGGCCCGGGCACTGGGGATGGCTCCGTGGCCTCTGCCCCAGGCGCTAGAGTGACTCTGGTCACAACAGAGCAACACCCCGGATGGGCAGAGCATCGCCCCCTGGTGGGCATGCCGGGTGGATCTCGGTTGGGTGCATGCGGGAGTCTGTCTGACTGCCTCTCCGTTTCCAGCTTCAGAAAAATGAAGAAAATAAATAAATAAATTTAAAAAGATGCACTGATAAAGTTAGTTGATGAGAGGGTTAGAAATTTAGGATACATCTAGTTTAGGCTTTACACAGGAGCCAAGGACCTCAGTTAGTGTCAGTTTTGACGGTTCTCCAGTGTTTCCTATTTCTCCCAGAATATAATCTGAAGTCCTTTGCAAGGCCTGCAGGCTGTTTTGGACCCAGGCATACCCCGCTTTCTCTTCTGTCCTCATCTCCTCTTATCCCCCTCAAACACTCTTCCAGAAATCTGGCTTTTTGCTTTCCGCTATTGCAAAGAACCAAGCTCCTCTTTCCGGCCTTTGCACTCACTGTTTTCAGCTACTGAAGGGCTCACACCCTTGCTTCATATGGACCGTTTTCTCTGCCCCTGTATTCATGTGTAAGGCTGCCATACAGAGCACCACAGACTCGGTGGCTTCAACAACCAAATTAATTTTCTCACAATTCCGAAGCCTGGAAGTCCAGGATCAAGGTGCCGGCAGGATTAGTTGCTCCTGAGGGCCGTGAGGGAAGGATCTGTCCCAGGGTGCTCTCCTGGGCTTACAGATAGCCATCTGCTCCGGGTCCCTCTATGTGTCTGGGTCTAAACTTCCTAAAAGGACGCCAATCATAATGGGTTAGGGATCATTATAATGACCTCATTTTAGTTCATTACCACTGTAAAGACCCTATCTCCAGATAGGGGCACATTTGGAGGTACTTGAGGTTGGACTTCAACATATAAGTTGGGAAATTGGGGGGGGCACAGTTCAGCCCATAACAGCCTCCTATCAGAGCAGACTCCCTGCTACATTCAAAATAGTGTTCCTATGAACTGACACACATTTATTCATTTATTTTTTGAAACCTCTCTTTACTTAAATGTCACCCTAGAGGGCCCAATGTTTTGCTTTGTTGACTGATGTATAGCCAGCACCTGACTCACCGCCCAGAGAGGAGCCGGCCCTCAGTAAATATTCATGAATGGATGAATACATATTATGAAGCCATTACAAATTACTCTGTGCAAAAGCAATGACAGAGAATAATGTTCCAGGCATATTGGTTTTTGTTTTTGTTTTTTTAAAATATAACAAGATTTATTAATTTTAGTGTTTTTGTTTTTGTTTTCCTTACAGGGACAGAGAGAGAGTCAGAGAGAGGGATAGATAGGGACAGACAGACAGGAACGGAGAGAGATGAGAAGCATCAAATCATCAGTTTTTCGTTGTGACACCTTAGTTGTTCATTGATTGCTTTCTCATATGTGCCTTGACTGTGGGCCTCCAGCAGACCGAGTAACCCTTTGCTTGAGCCAGAGACCTTGGGTCCAAGCTGGTGAGCCTTGCTCAAACCAGATGAGCCTACGCTCAAGCTGGTGACTTCGGGGTCTCGAACCTGGATTCTCTGCATCCCAGTCCAACGCTCTGTCCACTGTGCCACTGCCTGGTCAAGCCCAGGCATATTGTTTTTTGTTTGTTTGTTTGTTTGTTTGTTTGTTTTAAAGATTTTATTTATTCATTATAGAGAAGGGGGAGAGAGAGAGAAAGAGAGAGAAGGGGGGAGGAGCAGAAAGCATCAACTCCCCTATGTGCCTTGACCAGGCAAGCCCAGGGTTTTGAACCGGCAACCTCAGCTTTTCCAGGTTGACACTTTATCCTCTGCGCCACCACAGGTCAGGCAAGGCATATTGTTTTTAAAAAGCACAGTTTTAAAAAAAAAACCTGCGTGTGTAGCATTGTTTCATTTTGAAATCATATGCATATCATTTGTCTTTATTAAAATAAAGCTTGGAGAGATAGGCCACAGGATGGCTCTTGGAGTAGGATTTTTATTTATTTCCATTTCTCTTGTTTATGTTTCTTCCCTAAGGGGAAAAAGACAAAACAACTTATTAAAAGTTATTAGAAGATATTTTGTCATAACTTTTAACTGGCTGGTAGGTGAGAAAAAAAATACATGACATATCTTTTCCAGTGGGGATGGTGGGGACAGTGGGGACACAGCAAGTGGGCAGCTTCCCAGAGGCCGGTGGTCGAGAGCACAGCCAGGCTGGCTTCACGCCCTCACTCGCCCCTCTCTCCATGGGTCATCTCGGCATTTCTGTCACACCCCTGAGTCTCAGCTGCCCATCTGTAGAAGGGGGCAGTAATGGCACACCCATGACTTGGTTCTTTCTGTCATCTCTGGAGCAGACTGGAATTTGATTCTTTTGATCTCGATGAACGGAAGTTTCAGGACGTAAAGAGTGCGAGACCAGCCTAAAGACATGGATCTCCTTTGACTTTTTTTTAAGGGCAGGCCAAGCAACACCCCTCGCACGGCTCTGGGCACAGGGCTGGACTGAGGGGCGGTGGGGAGTAAGGCATGTGTGAAAGGTGCCAGACTCCAGGGGGCACCAGAAGACTCAGTCATCAAGATCAATACTATTTAATGGACGATTTTTTAAGATAAAAATTATGTAAAAATTTATAATGAACAAAATAGTAACAATTTAAATAAAGATAAGCTGTGGATTACTGATTTCTCCTTTGCCTCAGGCTCCATGAGGGCTCAGCAGGCACTGGCACCGAATGGAGCCCACAGCCTGAAGGTAGGAAACCTTCAGTTATCCAAGTCATTATTAATTGCTACTTAATTATAATTATCCAAATCACCCTGAGCCTCAGAACCGAGGTGGCTCACTCCGTGAGCGTTTGTCCTTCAGTCAAGATCCTCAAAGGATACCAGTGGGAAGGTGTATTTTCCCCACTCTGCTCATTTCTATTTCCCCTGCGGACACCTAATCATAACCGCTACCTGATCACAGCCTTCCTACCTCTTTGAGGACTCTCAGGGGCAAGTTTCTCCCTGGTCTTTTATAGAAACATGAAATGCTAGCAAAGCGTGATTCCTACCTAAAAGAGCACTGAGCAGACTTTGCAGGTGTTACAGGCTCCTCCCCTGATACTTCTGAGGAAGGGCACACTGCCCTTGACATACCTGCTTCAGAAACGGGCAACAGCCTCAGTGTGGTCATTCCGTCTTCCCAGGAGGGAAAATCCTTCCGTGATGAGGTCAGCTGGGTTCCCCAGGGAGAATTTTCCCAGAGGGGCTTTATTTTCCTGTATATGGGCTTTTTTGTGGGTGTTATTGTAGTTTATGCATGTAAAATGCTTCGCAGTGCACATTCACGTGCAAACTGCTGGTTTACAGTAGCAAAGATAACACTTAAAGCGTGGTTTTTACACAGTGGTTTTATTTTACACAGGACGACTCATTTGCTGATACCATCAATTCTAAGTTGCTCTATTAAAGTAATAACTAGAAAAATGTACTGTTCTTAGTGTAGATTTTAGAAAATTTTGGCTCTTTTCAGAAGTTTGGTGTAACATAAATGTTATTTTCAAACATGTAAGTTGAAACATCATAAAATAAACGTAAGCTATGGCAAATTTGTTTCTGAAAGCACCTGCAGAAATATGTGCAGCTTTCTAGCTCCTAAAAAACTCAGAGACCAAGGGGAAAGGGGTCATTTGGATGCCAGGTAGTGCATATGACTTAGATTTCATTACATTAAGCTTAGCATAACCTTGTAAGGTGACATACTGACTGAACAGTGAAGAAACTGGCTTTGAGCATTATTTATTTACTTACTTATTTATTTATTTAGTTATTTACTTATTTTTAATAGAAGGAACGTTGCTTACCACACTTTTCCCTTTTCAGATTTATGTGTATACCAGAGAAGTGAAACACACCAGGATTCCACATCTATGCCCAGTAAGCAGTCTGACTGCTCTGAGACCACCAGCCTGTGAAGGAAGTCCCACATGGCCCAGCTTCCTCAGCCAGGCACCGGGCATGTGCGTGAAGAAGCCAGCATGGACTCAGGAGACGGGGCGTGGAGAAGAGCTGAGAAACCCAGCTGACATCGGAACTGACACTCCAGATGGCTGGCCCCATGTGAGCCATCTGGGCCATGTCCAGCTGCTAGATCCACTCTAGCTGGAGCGCCAGTCATCCTGGAGCAGGGATGGATGGTCCCCAATGCGCCCTGCCCGTTTCCTGACCCACAAAATTGCGAGCATTATAAAGGGGCTGTTTAAAATAAGTGCGATGGGGCACCGATACCGAAAGTGGAGGCACAAACGTGTTATAAAGAATGCTGAAAAATAAAAATAAGGAATAGGTATAATAGTTCTCAAATTCTGATTGTCGGTACTCTCAATTCAACCTTTTAATTTATTTGTCCATTCATTCAAGAAAAGTATATTGAGACAGCTGCAAGCCAGACATTATATAGTTAGTGCTGGGATGCAAGTACATACATACATGCATGCATACATACATACATAAAATAGCTGTGTCCTCGAGGAGTGTCTAGTTCATGGGGGTGTCAAACAAGTAAACAGTTACCATACAATCTGATATAAGGCTGCTCTATAGTAAGGGTTTGCAGATAAAGTAATTGCACTGAAGATGCAGAATCTCCCAGCCTTGAGGGAGTCAGAGAAGCATTGCAGAGGAGGCTCTGCTTGAGATAAGCCTCAAAGAACAAGTAGAGGTTTACCAGATGGCCAAGGTGGGGTGGCGCTAACACTTGGGCTGCAAAGAAGAGGGTGGTCTAGATTTGAACATTGGTTTCAGCTGCTCCTCAGGTCTCTATTTTTCTTTGTTTTTCCTAGGCAAAGCACTGATTGCATAACTAATATTTTAGAGAAGTACTCTATTTTATCTGTGTAGTAGGTACGACTGAGAAGAAACAGCTCATGAATGCGGACAATGACTCAACCTAAGCTCATTAAATGAGCACCCTACAGAAGCATGGCTGCCTCCACCAGGGAGCCAAGGCCCAGCAACACCCCTCCGCCTCCCCCCAAGGCAAACTAAATTGTTGGTTTGTTTTTAAAGGCATGATTTCTATTCAAATGTGACTTTTTATAATTTTTCAATTACAGTTTACATTCACTATTCTGTATTAGTTTCAGGTGTCAAATGTGACTCCTAAGACAGGTTTCCTGACCCCCACATCCATCCAGTTTGCTGTCCTAATCCCTTCTGATAGAACAATGCTAGAGGTACCTCAGGGTGGATGCTATGCTGGGAGGGTAAAAACACATTTGTCTCCACAATAAGGCAATAGAGTCATCATGAGGAAGAGATTGTGTCCTGAGATCTATGAGCTTTGTTTCCAGGGGACAGACTTGGTTAAAAGGACTCCTTCAAACTTTTCCCTGCTGTCAAGTTCAGTGAAACTCCTACAGCATTTCTAACATCAGGTTAATGTGAGGAGGCTCCCGTGAAAAGGCTCCTAGAAAAACTGAGGGGAACATGTTAAATGCTTGCAAGAAAAAATGGTTCTAACTTCAGTACGGCAATTTGGCCAAGGACTCCATTTTAAGAGAGTACAATTTGACACATCTTAAAAGTACCAAGATATCACACCAATGGAAAGAGTGAAACAAAAAGACTGGGGTGGGGAAAGGAGCATGGACATGGCTGGGGAGAAATAAAACACTTGAAAGCATTTGGCCCTGGCTGGGTGGTTCAGTGGATAGAGTGTAGTCCTGGTGGATTGAGGTTGCAGGTTCAATCCCTGATCAGGGAGTGTATGAGAAGCAATCAATGAGTGTACATCTAAGTGGAACAATGATTTGATGCTTCTCTCTCACATCCTTTCTCTTTCTCTGTTCCTTTCTCTCTCTCTCAGATCAGTGGAAACATGAAAATGTTAAAAAATTATTTAATGTGTTTATTTATATTCTACCTCGTTCCAAAGTGAATTTGGCAGTGAGTTGGTTTCCTGGATAAGTGCAGAGGGTAGCTTTCTTATGAAACTAGTTAAGTGCAGACCATCTGCTGTGACATCTTTAGAGCTGACATCTTTTTTAGAAAACTGGGAGTCTGAACAGAGCACTTCCAGAAGAGGAAAGCTCTTCCACCCTAATGTGGAAGTAACCTGAGGAAGTACTGGCGGTGGGCTGAAAAATATTTTAGATTTCCTATAGCACTTAGACAAATGGAACTAGAAGCAGCTAAAGCATTAACCAGTAGAGAAGAGTGAAGAGTCCAGGAAGGCAAAACCAAACACCTAGTATCAATACTGCAGGCCTTTAAGACCTTATCTCTTAAAATGCCCTGGGGTTTAGGACTGTGATCACAGTTGACATTTGGGGCTGGGACTGATCTGTCCAATGAGCATTAACTTCCCTGATGGTATGGCAAAATGACATCCTTATTATTATCTTTTTCAGAGCATCATATCAAATAAATTGACATTCTCATCTCAACTGACTCACTTGTCCGAAACAAACCAGCATACTATGAGAAGAGAGAAGGTGGAAGAAGAGTTCAGAAAGTGTGAAAAGAGACAGGTGGAAAATGTAGCAGAGTTTACTAAAATAAATATCAGCATCATCGAATGCCCTATTTACTAAAGAATCTGGATTGTAATTTTCTGAAGTTGGGAATGAGAGTTTTTCCACATCAAGTCAGATATAGCAATTCTTAGCATTTTTGTCCCCATATGCCTTTGAGAATATGGTAATTATGATAGACTCTGCCCTGAAAAACTGCATATTACTTACACACAAAATCCTGTTCTATAAGAGCCAAGTTTTAATACTCACGATGGAACCCTATTAGTCATAACACACCTAGAATGTGTAATCCTGATCACTTGACTTCCATAAAAGGTTTCTAGCAGCTAACCTAGTTTTTCTATAACTTAAGCCTCTCTCCACTTTTTGTGTCCTGTTAGCTTAATAAAAGATCATTACACATCTGCTCATATATGTTTTTTATATATGCTGGCAAAGGGCTATGAAATTTTATCATGATTATTTAAAGTTGAAACTTTCCTTATCTTTCCTCACACATTTTGGCATAGGGTGTTGTTTACCTTCCAATACGTAGTGCTCCCTTCTGCATTAGTTACTTGGCTATATGGTTACTTTTTTTTTTTTTTTTTTTTTTTTTTGGTATTTTTCTGAAGTGAGAAGCCGGGAGGCAGAGAGACAGACTCCCACATGCACTCAACTGGGATCCACCCAGAAAGCCCACCAGGGGGTGATACTCTGCCCATCTGGGGCATTGCTTTGTTGCAACCAGAGCCATTCTAGCTCCTGAGGTGGAGGCCATGGAGCCATCCTCAGTGCCTGGGCCAACTTTGCTCTAATGGAGCCTTGACTGCAGGAGGGGAAGAGGGAGATGAAAGGAGAGGGGGAAGGGTGGAGAAGCAGTTGGATGCGTCTCCTGTGTGCCCTGGCCAGGAATCAAACCCGGGACTTCCACACACTGGGCCGAGGCTCTACAACTGAGCCAACCCACCAGGGTTATGATTACATTTTTTGAGCCTCTCTTGCAGTGGGTTGTGGCCATGTAACTAAGCTGTAAGCCAGTGATATGTAAGCACTGGGTTATGTAGATCTTCTGAAAAAGCTCCCTTTTCTTCTGCCCTGCTGTCTGGATAAAGATACAATAGCTGGAGACTAATAGCTATCTTGGGCCATGAGTTTGAGATATGATGGGCAGCACTGTCTGTTGACGCTTCTAGAAGTAAAGTTCACGAGAACAGGCACCTTGTTTATCTTGGTCAAAGCAACATCCCCAGCACCTAAAAAGTGGGGGGTAAGGGCTTAATGGTGAATGGGAATTGAATGAATAAAATGAATGAATGAATGAATTCACTCTAGACCATGTGAAACCCTGATCATAGAGTTTTCCCAGTGAATATTCAGCTACAGTAGGCAGGTAAATGCAAGGTTTCGGTTTCTTTTTTTCCTCCTTTCTTTTTTTCTTCTTTTCCAAGTGAGAGAAGGGGAGATAGAGAGAGAGCCTCCTGCATGCGTCCCGACCAGGATCCATACAGCAACTCCATCTGGTGATACGCTCTGCCCATCTGAGGTCATGCTTGCAACTGAGCTCTTATTAGCACCTGAGGCAGAGGCTCCACAGAGCCATCCTTAATGTCTGGGTGATGTGCTCAAACCAATCAAGCCATGGCTGCAGGAGGAAGGGAGAGAGAAAAAGAGAGAAGGGGGAGGGGGAGAGGTGGAGAAGCAGATGGTCACTTCTCCTGTGTGCCCTGACCAGGAATCAAACCTGGACATCCACACCACCAGGCTGATGTTCTACCAGTGAGCCAACAGGCCAGGGCCAGTTTTCAATGTCTGTCACAAAATCAAACCCTTGCTTAATTCAAATCACATTACTTTTATTAGCTTCCCTTTGCTTTCCTAGACTTGCCATTGTTAGAGAAGGACAGGGCTCTCTAATGCAAACAAAATATTTTCAATTCTATATTTCTGATAATTCTTCCCAATACTTTTCTACTTAGCAAGTTTAAATTTTTAAAATTTTCAAGGTCATTGTCACGGTCCAGCTACGACAAGTCTATTCCGAGGTCTCGAACGGGAAAAGGTATGAAATTGAATAAATGAGAGACAGAGACTTAAAGATATATACATACAGATGGGTTTGGGAAGATGACACAGCGAACAGTCTCTACTGCTCCTGAGCCGAGGCAATGGCAGCCCCCAGAAGCATATCAGTCTTTATTCCGGGGAAAAAACGTGGTCCATTAGCAATTTAATTAAGTTTCTAAGGCAACTCAAAGACAACCCCAGGCCCTGGCCGGTTGGCTCAGTGGTAGAGTGTCGGCCTGGCGTGCGGAAGTCCCGGGTTCGATTCCCGGCCAGGGCACACAGGAGAAGCGGCCATCTGCTTCTCCACCCCTCCCCCCTCCTTCCTCTCTGTCTCTCTCTTCCCCTCCCACAGCCAAGGTTCCACTGGAGCAAAGATGGCCCGGGTGCTGGGGATGGCTCCATGGCCTCTGCCTCAGGTGCTAGACTGGCTCTGGTCGCAACAGAGTGATGCCCCGGATGGGCAGAACATCGCCCCCTGGTGGGTGTGCCGGGTGGATCCCGGTCGGGCGCATGCCAGAGTCTGTCTGACTGCCTCCCTGTTTCCAGCTTCAGAAAAATACAAAAAAAAAAAAAAGACAACCCCACCATACCATTCAAATCTAACTTTACACCAATAAGAAACTAGCTTCCAGCCTCTTCCAGAGAACATGGGTAGGACAAGCGAGAATCAGGTATAGCTCCTTGTTAGCTAGGCAAGTGAGGTGGGAGGGCAAGGCCCAGCACCTCTGTCCCCTAGATATCCAGATTGCAAAAATACCCAGTTTATATTTTAGTCCCCAACAGTCATGCATATTTATTTGTGTGTCCTTCTGTTAAATGTAGGCATTATTTTCTAACTTAATCTTAGATGTTGTCAGAAGTCTACAAGAATGATCTAAAATGGTATCTAATGACATTCCTGGGACTTCAGATATTACTGTTATTATTATTATTATTATTAAATATAGACACTAGGTCCTAAGGGTTTAACTAGACTGTGTTTACTAAAACTGAACTTCATCAAATCCTTTTCCATTCCCCTATGGTTTCGCACATTTCAATATATTGCCTATTTTTGGCATCAATTTTACTTACATCTTTTAAGCTATTAAATATTGATCATCTTTTTCCTGATTTTTAAGGTGACTTCTTCCTTTTGCTATCTTTCTAATAAAGGGGAACTCTCTATGGTCCTTTTTTTTTCCTTTTTTGCCACCTTATATATTTAAAGGGTTTGTAAATATTCACACTTTTTCCAATTACATGTCATTTAATTTTTTTAATTTTACTTTTCAATTACAGTTTATATTCAATATTATTCTGCATAAGTTTCAAGTGTACAGCATATATAGTGGTTAGACCATGTCATTTTCTTCATAATTTTTTTCTTTACTCTTCTCCAAAAGTTGTTGCTATTTCTTTTACCTATTTGGGAGAACTAGCCTCATCTTCTACTTTTGTGACATATCTTGGTTTTTGCACAAAATTTATCCACTTTTGAGGGAAGATATAATTTGATTTATGTTAGGTATAGACTTCTCTACACATTACTTTCTCTTTCCAGAGTAGCTTTCCAAATAGAAGCAAGCCTACTGAAATAAGGAAAAATAGAGGTCATGAGATAGCTCTTCCTAAATCTCACCTCAACCTGGAATGTCTCCATAGCCACATGGGTCCTTTCTCCCTTCTTGGTTTTCTATCAGCTCAAAGCTAATCTATCCCTGCTCTGGAGCGTGTCCACTTCTGCCTCCTTGGGGGCTTTGCTTAGTGTATTCTCCCTTTTCCTCTACCTTCCAACTGTTGTTTTTTCTCTACTGGCTCTTAGTCTTTAACATACAAACATGCCTACATTTTTTTCCTTCTCAAAACAAAAAATCCTAACAGTGTATTTTTCTGCACGCCTAGCCCAAATTATTAAAATGTTCTTTAAACTTCCTAAAATATTAATATTAATTCTGTAGCTTTTGGCACGTTACAACAGCAGAAGTGATTCCCACCCTTATGGAGCTAAACTGATCAGCCATTTTTGATAACACTCAGGTTCCTTAACTTCCACTTGCAGGCTTCACTTAAATGCCACTTAAATCTCCCTATTCTCCAAGTCTCCTTTTTTTCTTTTAATCATACATATCTTCCCAAAGAAATTACTTCTGTACACTTTCTATATAGTCTAATGACAATATAATTTTAAAAGATTTCATTTAACAGCTTTATTTTACATAGGATGCTTCATTTACTATAAAACCATAAGTTCCAAGTTGCTCCATGAAAATAATCATACATGCAAAAAAACTGATATTCTTAGCATGTCAATTTAAAAAAATTCTCGAATTACTTTTTTTTTTTTTAGTTCAACAGTTCAATCCATTTTTCTTTTTCTTTTTTTTTTTTTTTTTTTTTGTATTTTTCTGAAGCTGGAAACGGGAAGAGACAGACAGACTCCCGCATGCGCCCGACCGGGATCCACCCGGCACACCCACCAGGGCACCGCTCTTGCCCACCAGGGGGCAATGCTCTGCCCCTCCGGGGCGTCGCTCTGCCGCGACCAGAGCCACTCTAGCGCCTGGGGCAGAGGCCAAGGAGCCATCCCCAGCGCCCGGGCCATCTTTGCTCCAATGGAGCCTTGGCTGCAGGAGGGGAAGAGAGAGACAGAGAGGAAGGGGGGGGGGTGGAGAAGCAAATGGGCGCTTCTCCTATGTGCCCTGGCCGGGAATCGAACCCAGGTCCCCCGCACTCCAGGCCGACACTCTACCACTGAGCCAACCGGCCAGGGCTCAATCCATTTTTCAAAGAGACTGCACCTCTTAAAATGATCCTCTTCTTATCTGTTTCACGAATTAACGAAAACATCCTTATTTTTTAGGCAGTTGGTGTCTTACTATGAAGAAAGGTGCAGCAAATCCAGACCCAAAGAACAGTGTCATCATGGCTAGTAACCGCCACTTATTTTCCACTGAAAATGGCAGATTCTTCCCTGGGCCCTCCTCATAGTGGCTCCTACGGACCACAGAGGTTGTGAACCTCCGAATGCTCTGTCCCAACATTGTGCTGTTAGAAGCCTTGCAAAAAATGGCAATATCACACCAGCTCCTTTTCTGCACAATCTTGTTCCCTTCCTTGCAAAAATCAAAATCCCTAATTACTTTTTAAATTTTGATTTAATGTCTTCTATTTTCAAAAATGTAAGTTAGGGCCCTGGCCGGTTGGCTCAGAGGTAGAGCGTCGGCCTGGCGTGCGGGGGACCTGGGTTCGATTCCCAGCCAGGGCACATAGGAGAAGCGCCCATTTGCTTCTCCACCCCTCCCCCCTCCTTCCTCTCTGTCTCTCTCTTCCCCTCCCGCAGCCAAGGCTCCATTGGAGCAAAGATGGCCCGGGCGCTGGGGATGGCTCCTTGGCCTCTGCCCCAGGCGCTAGAGTGGCTCTGGTCGCGGCAGAGCGACGCCCCGGAGGGGCAAAGCGTCGCCCCCTGGTGGGCAGAGCGTCGCCCCTGGTGGGCGTGCCAGGTGGATCCCGGTAGGGCACATGCGGGAGTCTGTCTAGACTGTCTCTCCCCATTTCCAGCTTCAGAAAAATACAAAAAAAAAAAAAAAAGTAAGTTAGGATATCATTTAAAAAAAAAAAAACTTAGCCAAAAGAGATGGATATTCAACTTTCAACCCAAGAGCTCCACTTCCATGTTCCACTTAGAGCCAAAACTGATCTTCTTCCACATACGTGTTCCTCTCCCTGCATTCTCTGTCCAGGAGAAAGTCACTGCTATCAACCCAGTGCCCCAGACCAGAACCCTGGCAGCCATTTTGCCTCCCCTCTTCACTTCTCTCTCCATACCTAGCTAGTCACCAGGTACTTCTTTTCTATTTCCCCAATGAGCTCAAATCCTTTCCCTTCATTTCAGTCACTACCACAACTTTTAGATTGAACCCTCATTACTCCCCTAGATGAACACAAAGTGTTTTTTTTTTTTGTTTGTTTTTCATTTTTCTGAAGCTGGAAACAAGGAGAGACAGTCAGACAGACTCCCACATGCGCCCGACCGGGATCCACCCGGCACGCCCACCAGGGGCGACGCTCTGCCCACCAGGGGGCGATGCTCTGCCCATCCTGGGCGTCGCCATGTTGTAACCAGAGCCACTCTAGCGCCTGAGGCAGAGGCCACAGAGCCATGCCCAGCGCCCGGGCCATCTTTGCTCCAATGGAGCCTTGGCTGCGGGAGGGGAAGAGAGAGACAGAGAGGAAAGCGCGGCGGAGGGGTGGAGAAGCAAATGGGCGCTTCTCCTGTGTGCCCTGGCCGGGAATCGAACCCGGGTCCTCCGCACGCTAGGCCGTCGCTCTACCGCTGAGCCAACTGGCCAGAGCTAACACAGTGTTTCAATTGATCATGTTGCTTCCTTCCATCTGCCTCATTGTCCGGAGTGACCTCACTACAGGCCATCTGATAACGACTCATTAACTTCACATCATTCTATTGCTCCTTGTTTCCAGGATAAAATTCAAACTCTTTACCCCAGCATCTACCTGTGGGTCAGATAGATCTATGTTTGAGTCCCAGATTTAAGTACTTTCCAACTGTGTGATCTCAAACAATTGAACTCTCTAAACCAGTGGTTCTCAAAATGTGCGCCTGGTGCACCCTAGAAGATTTCCAGGTGCGCCCTATGGTATTCCAGAGAAATATGTGCCTGTTGGGGACTAAAAAACCAACAGGGTTTTTGGAGTTTAGATTTTGGGGGGACAGAGGCGTGGGGAATTGGCTATAAGCTGACAGTCTGCCCCCCACCTCACTTGCCTGATTAGGTTGCAAAAGGCTGTTCAGCTGTGGTGCTGGATTGTTTACACTACCCCCCCCCCGTGTTCCCCAAAAGACTGGAGGCAAGTTTCTTCTATCCTGTGTTTGGTGTAAAGTTAAGATGATATGTATGGTGGGGGTTTTCTGCACTCAACACAATTAAGAGTAAAAAGAGAAGAATTCTTCAATGTATTGATGAGGAAATGAGAGTTTGCTTTCAAATATATGCCCAAACATTGAAGAAGTCACTAGGACACATCAGGCTCATGTTTCTCATAAACACAGGAATGAAAAACTTAACACATTCACGCTGGGATCTGCCAATTTACTAAATCTTACTAAGAACGTATCTATATATATAAAAAGATAACTTTTTATCTATTTTTATTTTTTAACTCCTCTTTTTTTATGAATTCTAAAAGCATAACTCAAAAAATGTAACATAAAAATGTTTTTTAATCTCAATAAATTTAATTTTGTCATATTTATTTTGTTTAATTACTATAAAAGCACACTTGGACTTTATATATTCTTTCTTCAATATTTGACTTAATTAGTATAACATATTTCTCAGAAATTTGTATATAGTGCGCCTACAATTATTTGTAGGATTTTAAATGCGCTCCGACTTCAAAAAGTTTGAGAACCACTGCTCTAAACCTTTGTTTTCTCATCTGTTGGAGCTCATGAAGGGCAGGAGTGTCCCCACATACTGGCACTTAGCAGATTAATGCTGAATGAGAGGAAAACATGAAAATCTACCAAAAAATTTTTTGCTCTAAAAAAAATCCTGATACAACTTCAGGTCCTCCCACAGTTTATGTCTACCTTTATTTTCTGATAAACACGATGTAGTGCCTTGGGGATATACATGGTCCCAGACCCACCCCTGAACAATCACACGACCTTTGAAGCATTACTTTACTTCTGTCTCAGTTTCTTCTGTGAAATGAGGATTGTTTTGGATCGTTAAATGAATACTCCGCTTGGGATGGGGTTGGGCGCATAGTAAGTGCTCGCCAAATGTTACCTATCATTATCATCATTTCAGCAAACAGGAACGTGGTACCCCACTTTGTGGCTCTCAAGTTTTTCTTTTTATGAGAAAATCATGCCTTAAGCATTATTGTTGGCCAAGAGCAAAATCTGGGAACTCCTGCCGTGGGAGGGGAGAAACTGGAAAGAAAAGCGAACTGGTGACTCCCTGTGCCCCGGAACTGGGAGGGATTAGTTGGGTCCCTATTTTACTGATGAGGAGGTGAAAGGGTGACATGTACTGAGTCTCATTCAAGACACACAGTCACAGATCTTTTGAGAGTTGGACCAGGACCCTAAGAGGTTGCTATGGCAGGTTACAGGCAAAAATAACACTTTTAAAAGACAGAGAGTAGGAGCAGTTAATTATAAAACACGGTCAACTAATTAGGGTGTAACTGAGTTCACTCACCTAGCAATAATACTTCAAATTAGTCAGCTGTCAGATTCGGTGGAACCAAGTTGCTAACGAACTTGTTCTTCACTAACGGGGGCTTTCTATAGAACCCACGAACAGAGGACTTATTAACAAAGGTCCGGGTGGCCTTCCATAGGACCCAAATGTGCTGAGCCCTGGGAAAAATGTAAACCTGAGGCCCAAGCACCTGCTGAAAGAGGAGAAGTCGCTGAGGGGCGGGACAGGCCATTGTGCCACCTTCCTTCACTGGTAGCCTGGCTGCATGGAGAGAACTTGGGAGTGATTGATCCCTCCTAACTGAGTGACAGTAGAACGCATTTCGGTTGGCTGGTACCAACTAGGACTACTGTCTACACCAGGGGTCCCCAAACTTTTTACACAGGGGGCCAGTTCACTGTCCCTCAGACCATTGGAGGGCCAGACTATAAAAAAAACTATAAACAAATCCCTGTGCACACTGCACATATCTTATCTTAAAGTAAAAAAACAAAACGGGAACAAATACAATATTTAAAATAAAGAACAAGTAAATTTAAATCAACAAACTGACCAGTATGTCAATGGGAACTATGGGCCTGCTCTTGGCTAATGAGATGGTCAATGTGCTCCTTTCACTGACCACCAATAAAAGAGGTGCCTCTTCCAGAATTGGGGGGGGGGCGGCGGATAAATGGCCTCAGGGGGCCGCATGCGGCCCCTGGACACTTTAGAGGCGGCTGCGGAAGGAGGAGGAGCTTCAGATGTGTTCTCCTTGGCCAGTGCTTGTAGTTTTCTAAATTTGTCAAGTCCTCACCCCTTTTTAATTCCAGTAGCCATCTCCTAGTAGCAGAGCTGTAGCTTCGACAACGGCGGGCATGTGGCCAGACCAGCCAAGGCCCTGCTGCAGGGCCAAGAGCGGACACTGTCATCCCTGTCACTGTAACCGCAGTAGCAGGCTGGACATCGCAGCCTTCAGGTTGAGAGAAGGCAGGAACAGAAGGCAGTGAGTTTAAGACTGAAACTCTATGGATAAAACCCGGTTCTGCTTCTAGAAACCTCAAGTCAGCGCCAAGGGGGGCCGGCATTCACCATCAGAGCCAGAGTCCGAGATCTATCAGGCGGTGGCAGTAAACCTAAGCCCGCTGCCCCAGAGCCCGCTGCCCCAGAGCCCGCTGTCCCAGAGCCCGCTGCGCTGGAGCCTGCTGTCCCGGCGAAGGCGCGCCTGCTGGGCTCATTCCAGCACCGGAGCAGGCTGTCCCAGGACTGGGCAGCGAGTCTGGCTCTGCGTGACCTCCTCACGCCTTATTCTTTCCCGGTCCTGACCGGACAGTTTCTTTCTCTCTTCTCTACCAAATGCCCCATTCTCACCCCTGTCCCCATTTCTCAGCCCAGCCTGAGATCCTCCAGTCCTCCGCCCTGCCTGTCTGGGGTTCTCTCTAAGGTCCAGTGGGACTTTATAAAGGCTTTATAAAATCTCTTTTCTCAATGAAACCTTCAATACCCCACTTCAGAGTATTCATTGGCTGCGCTCTCCTTGGCCAGTGCTTGTAGTTGTGTAAGTTTGTCTAGTCTCACCCCTTTTAAATCCCAATAGCCATCTCCTAGGAGCAGACCCGCGCAGCTGCAGCTGCAGGGGGAGTGTGGCCACCCCCGCCTGCCGTGTAGTAGACTGCAAGTGGCAAAAAGCCTTTGTAAAATTCGAGGCTTCGCAAAGGCTAAGTTCTACATCCCCCCACCTTCATATTGGCTGTGAAGCTGAGTATTTGTACTCATCCCATAGCCCCACTTCACTTGCTTGCTTAAGTTCCTGGAAGCAATTTACATGGCCTTCTTCTCACCCTATTTTGTTAAGATGTTGGTTTATTTCACTTATGCATGGTGGGAGGATTCTTATTTATGCCCTAAGAGAGTTCTCGTTTTTGTGTGACTTTGTATCAAAGACTTTCTTATTTGCATATGGCTATATAAAAAAGCAAACTAGGGGCTATTGCTCTCTCTAATATTGCCAACAGCATTGAAGAGGCCTCCCAATCACATCCCTTTCTGTCGATGAGTCTGTTTTCTTAATTCTGCACTGTTCTCCCTCAAGACCCAGAATTACTAGTTGCGCTGGTCCATGGCCCTGCGGCCCTGCTGCAGGGCAAACAGCGATGGTGTCATTTCTATCCCCATCCCCGTAGCCCCCAGGGCAAGCGAAGCCAGATACAGAAGGCAGTGAGTTTAAGACTTCAGTTTCACGGATAAAATCCTGTTCCACTACTGGAAGCCTAAAGTCAGCCGTAAGGGGGACCAGCATTCACCATCAGAGTTCGAGTATGACATCTGTCAGGCGGTGGCAGTAACACCTAAGCCCACTGTGCTGGAGCTCACTGCAGCAGAGCCGGCTACCACAGAACCCTCTGCCTCGGAGCCCGCTGTCCAGGAGCCCTCTGCCCCGGAGCCCGCTGCCCCAGAGCCCTCTGCCCCGGAGCCCTCTGCCCCGGAGCCCTCTGCCTCGGAGCCCGCTGCCCTGGAGCCCTCTGCCTGGAGCCCTCTGCCCCGGAGCCCTCTGCCCCGGAGCCCTCTGCCTGGAGCCCTCTGCCCCGGAGCCCTCTGCCCCGGAGCCCTCTGCCCCGGAGCCCTCTGCCTCGGAGCCCGCTGCCCTGGAGCCCTCTGCCTGGAGCCCTCTGCCTGGAGCCCTCTGCCCCGGAGCCCTCTGCCTGGAGCCCTCTGCCCCGGAGCCCTCTGCCTCGGAGCCCGCTGCCCTGGAGCCCTCTGCCTGGAGCCCTCTGCCCTGGAGCCCTCTGCCCCGGAGCCCGCTGCCCCGGAGCCCTCTGCCCCGGAGCCCTCTGCCCCGGAGCCCTCTGCCTCGGAGCCCTCTGCCTGGAGCCCTCTGCCCTGGAGCCCTCTGCCCCGGAGCCCTCTGCCCCAGAGCCCTCTGCCTGGAGCCCTCTGCCTGGAGCCCTCTGCCCCGGAGCCCTCTGCCTGGAGCCCGCTGCCCCGGAGCCCTCTACCTGGAGCCCTCTGCCTGGAGCCCTCTGCCTGGAGCCCTCTGCCTCGGAGCCCTCTACCTGGAGCCCTCTGCCCCGGAGCCCTCTGCCTGGAGCCCTCTGCCCCGGACCCCGCTGTCCAGGAGCCAGCTGCGCCAAAGCCTGCTGCCCTGGAGCCCGCTGCCCCGGAGCCCGCTGCCCCGGAGCCCACAGAGATTTTCGATGCCTGCAAGTTCTACCAGCAAATGGTAAGAGGCAGAAGAACGCCGGACAATAAGAAGACGGCGGCGACGGGCGCTCTCGGGCGTACCTCTGGCTTCGCGGGCCCCGCGAGCCCCGGGGAGGGCGCACCCCTGGGCTCCTTCCTGCCCGGAGCAGGCTGTCCCAGGGCTGGGCAGCGGGCAGGAAGGCTGGCTCTGCCTGGCGTCCCCACCCCTTATGCTTTCCCGGCCCTGACCCGCCAGTTTCTTTCTCTCTTCTCTACCAAATGCCCCATTCTCTCCCCTGACCCCATTTCTCAGCCCAGCCTGAGACCCTGCAGTCCTCCGCCCTGCCTGCCTGGGGTTCTCTTTAAGGTCCAGTGGGACTTGACTCTTTCCTCTCTTTTCTCAATGAAAACTATAATACCCCACTTCAGAGTATTCATCTGATCTCCCTATCTTTTCCTATCCAGATGGTGCTGAAGGGAAAGAACCCGGCAAGGGCCTGGTGGTACCCTTGCCTGCCACCCATAATGCCACTGATACTCGGGACAATTGAGACACAAGCGTTTTAGGGTTTTTATTTAAGTTCAAACTAGTGACCGGCATAGGAGAGCCTATATAGCGTTCTGAAGTAGCGTTCAGAGGGATGGAAGCTGCTTTATTCCTTCCGACTATAATTTGAGCACAGAAGGAAAGAAAATGGTGGGAGAGGGAACTTAAAATAACTGAACAATGTGAAATGTTACTGCCAGCGCTGCAGAGAATAGTTTAGTTTTGTCCAAAGGAGAACCTACTATGGAGTCCTGATTACTTTAAAATTTCCCCTGGGACCCAAATATATCTTGCCTTCAGTGACTTAAAAGGACTTCACTGTCACATCGCCTGCCTCTTCTAAAGGAGACGTGGAGTGACTCATGAGACTGTTGGTCACAAGTTTCAGAAGAGAGGGGGATAAACTGAAATTGAGACTTTACTTTGTAATATAAAAGTTTGGGAGTTAAGAACCTGCATGGGAATGTTTGCTCCATGCTCCTTCCCTTTGTTCACCCCTCCTGCGGGTAGAATCTTTTTAAATTTTCAGATTTTTTTTTCTTTTCTTTTTTTTTTACAGAGAGAGTCACAGAGGGGGACAGACAGACAGGAAAGGGGAGAGATTAGAAGCATCAATCATTAGTTTTTCGTTGACACCTTAGTTGTTCATTGATTGCTTTCTCATATGTGCCTTGACCATGGGCTACAGCAGACCGAGTGACCCCTTGCTCGAGCCAGCGACCTTGGGTCCAAGCTGGTGAGCTTTACTCAAACCAGATGAGCCTGCGCTCAAGCTGACGACCTTGGGGTCTCAAACCCGGGTCCTCCACATCCCAATCCGACGAACTATCCATTGCACACCACCGCCTGATCAGGCTAAACTTTCAGAATGTTGAGTTCATGTTCTAAAGACCAAATAGCTGGAGATGGCAGGGAGCTGGAGGGGGGTGGAGAAGAGAGGAAATGTTTGATTTAAAATAATTCTGGGGAGCAGCTTGGCTAATGAAGACTGTTCTTTGAAGTAGAAAACAATGTATCATAAAGATGGTCAAGGCCCATTGACCCATTTGTTTCATTTAAATGCCAGAGTTTATTTCCTTATTCTATAGATTCCTTAATCTGTTGATACGTCTTCTGCTTTTCATCAGTCTTGCTGCAAAGCTTATGAATATTATGGAAAAAGAACAAGCGTATTTAGATACTGCCTTAAACTACGAGACGGCATGGATCCCTAGCAGTCAGGCAAATACAGCGGTGGGTCAGTTTAACAAATCAGACACTAGGTTTCACAGGAAACCGGATTTTTTATAAATCTTCATTTCAATACATTTGACTTTTTAAGAAAAATATACACATTAAGAGCCCACTTTCTTTGTCAGTCCTTCTGAAAAATAAATTCTGTATTTACAACAAATCATTAGCTTACTAATAGTTGTGCTGGCGTGCCAGCCCATATTAAGGACCCCTGAGCCAATTTAGCTCAACACTTAAGAGAAACTAGTACAATCCTCAGCAGTTAGGCTCAAATCTCAGTGATGCTATTGCTTATTGAGTCTCTCTGCAAGCCAGTGTTTTACATTAAGGTTAAAACTGTACATTAATGTAAAGTTATATATTAGAATCAGTTGTGGAGTCTTGTCTTTTTTTTAAATGAGAATCTCCCCATTACTATACACAGTAGTTTTAGAAATTTGTATGTTTCAAAATCACTCCCAGTAAATCTGCTGTGTGCTCCTGCTTAAAAATAACTAAAGATTCATGGCCCTGGCCGGTTGGCTCAGTGGTAGAGCATCGGCCTGGTGTGCAGAAGTCCCAGGTTCGATTTCCGGCCAGGGCACACAGGAGAGGCGCCCATCTGCTTCTCCACCCCTCCCCCTCTCCTTCCTCTCTGTCTCTCTCTTCCCCTCCCGCAGCCAAGGCTCCATTGGAGCAAAGATGGCCCGGGCACTGGGGATGGCTCCTTGGCCTCTGCCTCAGGCGCTAGAGTGGCTCTGGTCGCAACAGAGCGACGCCCTGGAGGGGCAGAGCATTGCCCCCTGGTGGGCAGAGCTTTGCCCCTGGTGGGCGTGCCGGGTGGATCCCGGTCGGGCGCATGCGGGAGTCTGTCTGACTGTCTCTCCCCGTTTCCAGCTTCAGAAAAATACACACACACAAAATAAATAAATAAAGATTCATTGCATCTCTCTGCCTCCCAGCTTCTCACTTCAGAAAAATAAAAATAAGATTCATTGCATATCATACATAAAAAGCTAAATTTAAAAAATACTTTAAATTATTGATACATAATTGTTTTCTGCAACTGACCTATTAAGGAAGTAATTGTATTTGTTGTATATTACATATGTAGTATTCATATACTACTGTTTTCATCTAATTACTAGTAATATGATTGAGTCACTGTGTCACATTTCAGATGTCACATTTAAAAATTGTGATTATATTTGCAATATTACTACAATGAAATCTCAACTGTAATTTCCATTACATGTAACTTCTTGTAGTTCTCTAGTTCTTGATAATTAGAAGTTCTTGTGCTTCTTTTGTTATTATTTGCTCTCTATTTTTACAGGTTCTACAAGTACATCCAGATTATCCAAAAATCAGGAAGGATATACTTGATAAGCCTCGTGCAGCTCTAAGACCTTGAAAATTATTTTAACTTAGTTTTTTGGTTAATCGGGAAATGAATCTGAGTTCTTCCAGTTCCATAGGTTTGAACTAATCCTTTGTAATACAAGCATACTTTTCTCCAGCAGAGGCCGCTGTTGTATATAAAGTGAAATGCTGTAGCAAATGGTTGTTTTCTAAACCAGAGCTGGTTTCCTTGACTCCTGATTAGATGCAGATTTGGTGTCTCAGTGGTAAAGATTATAACCCATTTAGGTTAAGAATATTTTGTTAATATCTAGGTAATTAAGTATCCTATATCTTTCCTAAGGAATATGAGTTCTTTATTTCAGAAAATATATTTAAAATGCAACTGTTCTCTGTTAAAAATTTTATAACATGGCCCTGACCTGTGGTGGTGCAGTGGATAAAGTGTCAACCTGGAAACGCGGAGGTTGCCGGTTCAAAACCCTGTGCTTGCCTGGTCAAGGCACATATGGGAGTTGATGCTCCCTGCTCCCACCCCCACCCCTGTCTCTCTCTCTCCTCTCTAAAATGAATAAATAAAATATGTAAAAAAAATTTTTTTGTAACATTATTTTTTTTTTAATTTTTTTTAAATTTTTTTATTTATTTTATTTTTTAAAATTTTATTCATTCATTTTTAGAGAGGAGAGAGAGAGAGAGAAGGAGAGAGAGAAACAGAGAGAGAGAAGGGGGAAGAGCTGGAAGCATCAACTCCCATATGTGCCTTGACCAGGCAAGCCCAGGGTTTCGAACCGGCGACCTCAGCATTTCCAGGTCGACGCTTTATCCACTGCGCTACCACAGGTCAGGCCTTGTAGCATTATTCATTGTTACAAAGATCTGAACAAATTTTTTGTAAATAACATGGACAAGAAAATGTATATTTTAATAAATATTTTAGATATGTATGGTTTGTATCCTCTTAAAACTCAAAAGAGGAAAAAAAAACCTCAAAAGACATGGTTTTACAAAATTAGGGTAAACTTTTAATGTAGTCTGAAATGTTAATGTGTAGTATTGCAGAAAATGTGACTTTCCTGGCAAGAAATCTTTTTGGAACAATATGAAGAGTGTGAGTCCCCCTTCTCTTTGTTGAACTCATTCTTTCTGCTCTCACTGCCAATGTGATTTTAAGAAATAATCAGAACCTGAACCCTGTTTAAATAAGAAAACTTTTATAGCAATATTTAACCTTAAAACTGAAGAGTAGGCCTACTGGTGTAATTTCAGACACTGTAACATCTGGTGAAGGATGACAAAATATTTTTGGTCAGCCGGGACTCACAGAGCCCACAGTATAAAGCAGTTGCTTGCCCTGCTAGCCTAATGCCTCTCAGGCAGAGCGGTTCTCGCCCTTTTATGATCATTTTAACCTAATCCTAGTAAACACTATTCTCATTTTTTAAAATTTGTTGTCTACATCTTTCTCAGTTGTCTTTAAAATGTGATAAACACGTTCTTCGATTTCATTTGGCATTTCTAGTAAACAGAATTTTTAAAAGTCATTTGCTGCTTTTCTTTAAATGTCCTATGTTTATTTCTTCTTTTTTTGACAGGGACAGAGAGAGACTCAGAGAGAGGGACAGACAGGAAGGGACAGAGATAAAAAGCATCAATTCTTCGTTGCGGCACCTTAGCTATTTAGTGATTGCTTTCTCATATGCCTTGACGGGGAGGGGGGTACAGAAGAGTGATAGACCCCCTGTTACCCCGTGGTGCCTCTCCATCCGTTGGCGGCCTCCGCAGGCCCTGCTCCGGAGAGTGGAGGGCGTGGCCGCCTCCCAGCGCGCTACCCCCGCCCCCCCCCCCAGTTGCCCTTAGTGTCCGTTAGTTCACTGTTCGTTGTACTTGTACTGTTGTGTCCTGTTCGCTAGGAAAGCTTGGTCAACATATGACACCTACTGCACCTCCCGGCTGCGATTGTTAGTAACTTAGAACCAACTAGTGTCGGCTCCCCCGTTGCACAGTAAAAGGAGAGCGGAAAGGTTGTGTGAACACAATTCAAGACATAGGCTGGGAAATGAAGAAGATTTGATTTTAGGGTGGTGGTCTTTTTTATTTCTTTATCACGGATTCATCTGTTTAGAAAATATGACAGTCCACTTAAGAAATGGGCTGAAAACAAAGACATGAGGTTTGAAAATAAAAGAAGTTTTCTTTTAGGATGATAGTCCTCCCCATGCATTTGTTCACGAATGCATTCGTCCAGCAGATAGTAATGGAGAGCTCCCAGGTGGTAGGCGGAAAAAAACACAACACTTTTGGAAGACAGTAGGAGCAGTTAATTACAAAAAACGGCCAACAAATTAGGGTGTAACTGAGTTCACTCCCTGAGCAATAATACACCAAATTAGTCAGCTGTCAGACTCGGTGAAACCAAGTTGCTAAGCAACTTGTTCTTCACTAACGGAGACTTTCTATAAAACTCACCAACAGAGGACTTACTAACAAAGGTCCCGATCGCCTTCCGCAGGACCCGAAAGCTCCAAGCCCACGGAAAAATGGAAACCTGAGGCTGGAGCACCCGCGGTAGGGGGCGGAGCCGCTGAGGGGCGGGGTGGGTCCTTGTGATCACCTACTTTCACTGGGAGGCGGGCCGCGTGGAGAGAACTCTGGCCGTGACTGGTTCCTCGTAACCAAGTGACTGTAGAACGCGTTTCGGTTGGCTGGTGCCAGCTAGGACGACCGCCTTCACTTTAGAGGCGGCTGCGGAAGGAGGAGGAGCTTTGGCTGCGCTTTCCTTGGCCAGTGCTTATAATTTTGTTAATTTGTCTAGTCCCCACCCCTTTTAAATCCCAGTAGCCATCTCCTAGTAGCAGAGCGGCGGCGGCGGCGGCAGCTGCGGGAGGGGGTGGGGAGTGAGGGGGTGTGTGGCCACCTAGCGTGGCAGGGCAAACAGCGGACGGTGTCATCCCCTTTCCGGTTCGACATCGCAGCCCCCAGGGCGAGCGATGGCAGGGACGGGGCAGTCAGTTTAAGTTAAGCCCCATGCGTAAAGCCCTGTCCTGCTGCTGGAAGCCTCAATCAGCCCCAAGAGGGACCGGCATTCAGCATCAGAGCCGGAGTCTGAGATCTTTCAGGCGGTGGCAGTAAACCTAAGCCCGCTGCCCCAGAGCCCGTTGTCCCAGAGCCCGCTGCGCCGGACCCCGCTGTCCCCGGGGAGGCGCACCTGCTTGGCTCATTCCAGCACCAAAGCAGGCTGTCCCAGGACTGGGCAGCGGGCAAAAAGGCTGGCTCTGCGTGGCCTCCTCACACCTTATTCTTTCCCAGTCCTGACCTGACAGTTTCTTTCTCTCTTCTCTACCAAACGCCCCATTCTCACCCCTGTCCCCATTTCTCAGCCCAGCCTGAGACCCTCCAGTCCTCTGCCCTGCCTGTCTGGGGTTCTCAATAAGGTCAAGTGAAGCTTTATAAAGACTCTACTCTTTTTTCTCAATGAAACTTTTAATACCCCACTTCAAAGTATTCATCGGCTGCGCTTTCCTTGGCCAATGCTTGCATTTTTGTAAGTTTGTCTAGTCCCACTCCCCCCCCCTTTTTTTACAGAGGCAGAGAGAGAGAGTCAGAGAGAGAGATAGACAGGGACAGACAGGAACGGAGAGATGAAAAGCATCAATCATTAGTTTTTTGTTGCGCATTGCGACACCTTAGTTGTTCATTGATTGGCAAGCTCGAGGTCTCTGATCTAGGTCCTCAGCATCCCAGTCCCACGCTCTATCCACTGCGCCACACTAGTCCCACCCCTTTTAAATCCCAGTAGCCATCTCCTAATTGCAGAGCTGCGGCAGCAACTGCAAGGGGCGTGGGGGTGGGGGGGATTGTGAACCGCCCCGGCCAGCGGTGTGGTAGACTGCAAATGGAAAAAGCCTTTGTGAGCCTTAGCAAAAGGATTTCTCCCACCACCTCCATATTGGCTATAAAGCTGAGTATTTGCACTCATTCCATAGTCCCACTTCACTTGCTTGCTTAAGTTGCTGGAAGCAATTTACATGGCCTTCCTATCACACTTTGTTTGTTCAGATAGTTTATTTCACTTATACGTGGTGGGGGGATTCCTGTTTATCCCTTAAGAGAGTTCCTGTTTTTGCCTCAAATGTGTGACTTTGTATCAAAGATTTTCTTATTTGCATATGGCTATACAATAAAGCAAACTGGGGGCTATTCCTCTCTCCTATATTGCCATCAGCATTGAAGAGGCCTCCCAATCCCATTCTCTTTTCTCGATGAGTCTATTTCCTTAATTCTGCACGGTTCTCCCTCAAGACCCAGAGTTAGTAGCCGCGCTGGTCGGTGAAATGGCGGCCCTGCTGCAGGGCGAACAGCCACGGTGTCATCCCCATCCCCGTAGCCACACTAGCAGGCTTGACATCACAGCACCTAGGGCGGGTGAAGCCAGGAAGAGGGCAGTGAGTTTAAGACTTCAGCCCCGTGGATAAAATCCTGTTCTGTTGCTGAAAGCCTCAAGTCAGCCCTAAGGGGGACCGGCATTTACCATCAGAGCCAGAGTCTGGGATCTATCAGGCGGTGGCAGTGACGCCTAAACCAGCTGCCCCAAGCCCGCTGCCCCAAAGCCTGCTGTCCAGGGACCAGCTGAGCCAAAGTCCGCTGCCTCGGAGCCCACTGCCTCAAAGCCTACAGAGACTTTTTTTTTTTTTTAATTTATTTATTCATTTTAGAGAGGAGAGACAGAGAGAGAGAAGGGGGAGGAGCTGGAAGCATCAACTCCCATATGTGCCTTGACCAGGCAAGCCCAGGGCTTCGAACCCGCGACCTCAGCATTTCCTGGTTGATGCCCTATTCACTGCACCACCACAGGTCAGGCCAGGCCAGAGATTTCTGATGCCCGCAAATTCTGCCGAGAAATGCTAAGGCAGAAGAACGCCGGACGGTATGAAGACGGCAGGCGGCGGGCGTTCTTGGGGTACCTGTGACCTCGCAGGCCCCGCGGAGGGCGCACCCCCTGGGCTCCTTCCTGCCAGGAGCAGGCTGTCCCAGGGCTGGGCAGCGGGCAGGAAGGCTGGCTCTGCCTGGCGTCCCCACCCTTTATTCTTTCCCGGTCCTGACCCGACAGTTTCTTTCTCTCTTCTCTACCAAACGTCCCATTCTCGTTCCTGTCCCCATTTCCCAGCCCAGCCTGAGACCCTGCAGTCCTCCGCCCTGCCTGCCTGGGGTTCTCTTTAAGGTCCAGTGGGACTTGACTCTTTCCTCTCTTTTCTCAATGAAAACTTGAATACCCCACTTCAGAGTATTCATCTGATCTCCCATCTTTTCCTATCCAGATGGTGCTGAAGGGAAAGAACCCGGCAAGGGCCTGGTGGTACCCTTGCCTCCCACCCGTAATGCTGATACTCGGGACAACTCAGACACAAACGTTTTAGTGTTTTTATTTAAGTTCAAACTAGCGACCGGCATAGGAGAGCCTATATAGCGTTCTGAAGTAGGCAGTTTTCAGAGGGATGGAAGCTGCTTTATTCCTTCCGACTATAATACGAGCACAGAATGAAAGAAAATGGTGGGAGAGGGAACTTAAAATAACAACAATGTGAAATGTTACTGCCAGCGCTGCAGAGAATAGATTAGTTTTGTCCAAAGGAGAACCTACTATGGAGTACTGATTATTTTAATTTTTTTAATTTTTATTTTTTTGTGTATTTTTCTGAAGCTGGGAACAGGGAGAGACAGTCAGACAGACTCCCACATGCGCCCGACCGGGATCCATCCGGCACGCCCACCACGGGCGACGCTCTGCCCACCAGGGGGCGATGCTCTGCCCCTCCGGGGTGTCGCTCTGCCGCGGCGACCAGAGCCACTCCAGTGCCTGGGGCAGAGGCCAAGGAGCCATCCCCAGCGCCCGGGCCATCTTTGCTCCAATGGAGCCTTGGCTGCGGGAGGGGAAGAGAGAGACAGAGAGGAAGGAGGGGGTGGGGGTGGAGAAGCAAATGGGCGCTTCTCCTATGTGCCCTGGCCGGGAATCGAAACCAGGTCCCCCGCACACCAGGCCGACGCTCTACCACTGAGCCAACCGGCCAGGGCCGAGTACTGATTATTTTAAAATTCCCCCGGGACCCAAATATGTCATCTTCAGTGACTTAAAGGACTTCACTGTCACATCGCCTGCCTCTTCTAAAGGAGACGTGGAGTGACTCATGAGACTGTTGGTCACAAGTTTCAGAAGAGAGGGAAAAAACTGAAATTGAGACTTGACTTTGTAATATAAAAGTTTGGGAGTTGAGATGTCCGATCCTGCACTAGACTGTCTCCACGGCTACTTCTTGTTCTCTCCTGCAGGTAGAATCCTGTTCAACTTTTAGAATGTTGGGAAATGTTCTAAAGACCAAAGAGCCGGGGGGGGGGGGGGGGGGGGGGCGGAGAAGAGAGGAAATGTTTGATTTAAAATAATTCTGGGGAGCAGCTTGGCTAATGAAGACTGTTCTTTGAAATAGAAAACAATGTATCATAAAGATGGTCAAGGCCCATTGACCCATTTGTTTCATTTAAATGCCAGAGTTTATTTTCTTATTTCTATGAAATGTCTTATTAAACTTGAGTTGAGCTCTTAATTTCCTTAAAAGTTAGAATAATTAAGCCTGTGGATTCACCCAGATGGTGGACTTGGCTTTGTAAGTGGGAAGTACTACTCCCTTTTCAGAATATTCAATATTGTGGAAATAAAAACGGGAACAAATTATGTGAATTAATTGTACTTTTAAACACAAAGAAAATAAGTACTTGTGGAAACTGATCTGCTTGGTGCTATAAGGCAGTGGTCCCCAACCCCCGGGCCATTTGGTACTGGTCTGCAGAGAAAGAATAAATAACTTACATTATTTCCGTTTTATTTATATTTAAGTCTGAACGATATTTTATTTTTAAAAAAATGACCAGATTCCCTCTGTTACATCCGTCTAAGACTCACTCTTGATGCTTGTCTAGGTCACGCGATACATTTATCCATCCCACCGTAAAGGCCGGTCCGTGAAAATATTTTCTGATATTAAACCGGTCCGTGGCCCAAAAAAGGTTGGGGACCACTGCTGTAAGGTGATCCTCAGTGATTTTACAAACCAGTTGGTGGATGGGTACTGCTGATTGAGAAACCAAAATAGAACCTTTATATATTCTTTTAAGATTACAACACATTTTCATGTATGTCTCTAACTATGAAGAAGGCCCATGTATACTTGCCCTACACTGCTGGTGAAGAAATGGAGAATTAAAGATCTGGAATGATTGTGTAACAGCTACTGGGCAGAAGAGGCTGACAAGGAGGTGATAGATATACCAAATTCAGTTCCTGTGGTGCTTTAAAAATAACCTCTTGAGAATGTAGCTTATATTTGATAGTTTCTCCATGAAGTAGGCCTATCTTAACTTATTCCAGTCTTGATTATTTTCAATCAAAATTATTGTACATACGCAGAAGCAACATTTACCTCCCCACCCTGTATTTCTAAATTTGTTTCGATGAATAAGAATAAAAGTAGAAGTCATGAAATAGAATGAATTTACCAGGTAAATGAGTTGATATATCTTAAAAATCTGTTCTGGTGACTTCAAATTGAAGCCGAGAATGCGCTGGACAGAGGGGACTTTGGAGAAGGTGGTTAGAGGGCAGGTAAGGGAATGAGGATGAAAACACAGGGCTGTGAAAAGGAGTGTCAAATCAGAAGAGTTGAAAAATAGAGTTCATGAGTACAGAATTTACCTTTTTATGTTTAATATGCGAGTTGAAATTTTATTTCAATTTGTTTTAAACTTTTTTGGGGGGGTTCAATAAAGTGATACAAGACCCCTCAGTTTCAGCATTTGGTATTAAGTTTCCATGGAAACAAGATTAGAACACCAAATACAAAGTACAAGCACATTGAAGGTTTGCTTTTAATGTCTTTATTTTGAAATTTTTTATATGAGTTTCTTTGGAAACGAAGAAATACCTGTTTAGATGTAAAACATTTCAGCTTTTCTACATTGGAGAATTGAATTATTTGGTTACTTACACAAAATCATAAACTGATGCTCTGAAACAGAAGAACGTGATTTTTCTCATGCCATTTTAAAGGGATATTCCTAAGAACCTAGTACAGCTTTCAGATAGACTTAAAAGAAATTTTCCACTACCTTTCTTTGTCTAACAGTATATCTAATATAATTGATTGTGGTATCAGTAACACAAAGAGAAGACAAGACACTAAGTTTCTATTATCCAGTTTTATTATTACTCATCAACTTTTTGTACAGCTTTTTATGTTCTGACCTTACAAGCTTAGCTAATTTGCTGGCTCAAGGTGCTCTCTCACGTGACCACTTCTTCCCTTCCCCGAGGAGTGAGTAGGGAAGGAATTGGCAATATTATGTGGAAAAACCTCTGAGCAACAGATCTTTCCTCTTTCCAGTAGCTATTTTAAATCCTCTTTTTCTTTTCCTTTCTTTTTTTTGGTGACAGTATTAATTAGCATTTGATGTAAAAGATTTAGAAAGTCCAGAAAAGTCATTCACTTATGCTAAGAACATTTGTAACTTTTATTGATCTTTTGACGTTGATTCTTCCTGAACCTTTTGTACACATCTAACCATAACATTTTGTTTATTCTGTGAAAATCAGGTTATTCTTTATATGCTTCTTTTAGCTTTTCGTTATGGAGAAGAGTAAGAACGTAAAGCACCTGGAACTGTACTTGGCACCTAGAGAGCGCTCCAGGAAGTATCTTCATGCAACTGCATGGAGCTGTACAGATATTGATTGACTTATGACCTATGCAACTTACGACCATTTGAATTTACGACCACAATCACTAGCCACAACTGCTCCGCGTCTGGCAGCGCAAGCATTGCCCAGCTGGGCATACGACAGTGCGGACCAGCTTCCGGCAGCACTACCATCTCCGCGTGCACCATTTCAACTGTTATCCCAGACTCGGTACAGCAATTTGTGTTTTGTGTCTTGGATATTTTTCATCAAATCCCTCCCAAGATGTCTACTAAGAGGAAATTGTCTTTGTCTACACTTCAGCCTGCCAAGAAGGAAAAAAAAGGCCATCTATCTCAACATGAAAATGAAGGTAATTAAGCAGTACGAAGGAGGAAAAAAAATTATGATAAAATATGACTTAAAGATTTTTATAACATCATTTCACAGTACTATACATATAGCCTACTCAACTTATGACCAAATCGTGTTACGACCGGTCTGTCGGAACCAATCGTGGTCGTAAGTCGAGCACTAGCTGTACTATATGCCATTAGTAACTGTTTAGTGTATCATCAAATGGTTGGAATATCATTCATTCATCCATCCTTTGTGGTTGGCCGTCTTTTAAAGTGAAACCGCACATAATCCCATTATGCTTTATTCTTGGAACATAGATTTAAAAAAAAATGGATGTGTTGTACTTCCCTATGGAATTCAGATGGTATACTTTCTTATAACTTAATCAGGATGTCATTTTCTAATTAAGGAATTTTAACATTAAATGTTCTTATCCCAAATTAAAGTCACCATTGTTTTTTCACTGGCTATCAGAATTCCTTTTAGGTTTTTGTGGTTCTTTAATTCTGAATACTTCTGTAAGGGGGCCTACATTTGGCCCTTGAAATAGCTGTTTGGCCACTGTTGCACAGGTCTTAGGGCCATGAGACTATTGAGAGGTTATAGGTTAAACCTGGGTCACATATTGTATATTTGCTTTTACTGGTCTTTCCCTCCTTTCCATCTGAAGTTCTGTTGTTAAACTCGCCATAATAGAAAATTAACCGCATATAAAGGTTTCATCCCTGTGCTCTCTCCTGTCTCTTTAAGAGAATTGCATGTGTTTAAAAGCAGGTCTCCTGAGTTAGAAAGCTCCTCCCTCCCAGGCAGTTGGAGGGGGAAACATCACTGGTCCTCACTAGGGCTCATCTCATTTGAGAGTCTCCGGGGCTCTTGGCAACCACAGCAGTGCACTGTGGGGGCTGTAGGTCAACCCCGAGGGCACTCGCATAGCCGGCACACGTGAGAGACCACTAAACAAGGGCATTTGATCTACTGCGAGGGCCGAGGTGGCAGGCAGGATGAGCCAAAGAGGTATTTCCAGCAGACTTTCAAACTGCCCACGTGACAGGGAAAATGTCTTTGTGGCGGCATTTAGGAAAGTGTGAAAGAACACCTCTTGATAATACTGAACAGCATGAAGAGCAGGATCCTGGCAGCAGTGCCAAGAGTTTGTTTCCTTTGCTCATTACTCTAGTCAGACTCATTCCGAAGTACCAAAGTGCATTTGTACACTTCCAAAAGTAAGATGCAGAAGCTAACATGACTGATCACCACCGTGGTGAGTCTTCAAACTGGTCCCTGAAAAAAGGAAAATTTGCCCTTACCAGACGGTGGTGCAGTGGATACAGCGTCAGACTGGGATGCGGAGGACCCAGGTTCGAGACCCCAAGGTCACCAGCTTGAGCGCTGGCTCATCTGGTTTGAGCAAAGCTCACCAACTTGGACCCAAGGTCGCTGGCTTAAGCAAGGGATTACTCGGTCTACTGTAGCCCCCCAGTCAAGGCACATATGAGAAAGCAATCAATGAACAACTAAAGTGCCACAATGAAAAACTGATAATTGATGCTTCTCATCTCTCTCCATTCCTGTCTGTCTGTCCCTATCTATCCCACTGTCCGTCTCTGTAAAAAAAAAGGAAGGAAAATTTGTAACTATGAATACTAGCCCTGCCATGGTGGCAGCTGACATTTCCTCAAAACCTGCAGCTGAGCTGGCTGGTGCTCTGGCTCTAGTTATAACATCAGAGAACAGGCAGGGAAATGTGTGGGTTTTCACAGGCATGAGCTCCAGGGGCAGTGGGGGCCGTGTCTAGTATAGGAAGACTGGTTGTAAACAATGCCTTTTACGTATGAACAGAAAACCTCCAGGAGCGATGTTTATAACAGGCTGCTTTTGTTTATGACCTTTGGACATTGGAAGGGATTACAACAATGTTTAGTGTACACTGGGATCATCTCTCTGCTGTTGACTATTTGTAATGGTCTCATTTTGAGTCTAAATTGAAAAATTGGTGTCTGCTTTTTCTTAAAACTTTCCAACATTAGAATATATTTCCCGTCAAAAGAGTAAGTTAAACTGAGCAGCTGCTATTCGGAAAATTTGCTGTACCTGTAAATGGTATGCTATTCAGCCATCTAGCCATTGAAAAAACAACAGAAAACCCAAAAGGTGCACATTGTGCAGACATAAAGATTTTCTTCCATGATTAAACCTCTATTAATAGGCATGTTAATCCTATGAAGTACTATATTTCTACATAATTAAAATGTATTAGTGGAGAAAATATAAAAGGGATAGTGAAGTGCAATTATTCCTGTAGTAAATTAAGTCCTGATTAGCTGATTATCAAAACATTATCTGATTTACATTTCTATAGACTTATGGCCATATGAATAGGAAATTAATTTTGGAAGTAGGTTCAGTTAGGATTAAAGTTTAACAAGTGAAAAAGAAATATCTTTTCCGCTCATATTCTGACTGCTATCCAGACAGGAGAATATTGAGCCTTTGTTGACCTATCCAATAGATAAAATATTAAAACTAAAAAACCAAATATGTTAAGAAATAAGCCTCTCATGTTTGTTCAGGTATATATCATTTTTATATAATTCACTCTATCAAGGGATTAATGTGAAAGTAATGTGCTTTACTCTAATTTTACATGTAAATACTTGGCAGGTGATAGCAGTATGGTCACATAGCAAAGGCCTGATCCCAACTTTCCTTCCCCACTTTATTGAACTCACCCCCGGTGGCCGTGTTCCTGTTCTGTCTATCAAGGGGTGGTGGATGTGAGCATCTCAGGATTTTTACTTCAATATAATGTTAAGATTCCTAACGAAGTTTATATCGCGTGTTACTTTGAGCTCCGTTTCGATGTATGAAAACCTGTCAATTGAACATCCTCTGAGCAAAGAAAGAGCACAGAATATTCTCAACGTGGTAGAAACACTGTTGGATTTTGATTCCAGTGCTGTATCAGAGGTTGTATCATAAAGTGGGGTTAGTCCAGCCAAGACATCTCTCATTAATCTTTCTGCTTTCCAGTTTAAAAAGTGTACCCTTTCCTGTCATAGTGACAGTTTCCCACCCCAGTAGGATGAAGGTGAACAGAAACTAGCATATGCCCTGACGTGAGCCCCGTGCACTGGGGCTGCAAGAAGGGTTCCCTTTCCCATTGAATGTGGCTTGTTTACTTATTTATTTATTTGAGCTGAATCCTTGCTGCCTCAAGAGTTTCCCCCTCAGGGATAATAGCCATGGCTCTTGATGCATCCATTTGTTGCTGTGGTGATGTGCCCACTCCCTTTGTTGGTGCATCTCTACTTCAATAAGCCCCTTCCTGTTATCAGCCTGCTGAAAATGTCTGCAAGTTCTTCAGAGCTGATAAACAGCATACATCATTCCTTTCATCTGATCTCTATAGTGAGGCCTTGCAAGCGAGTGGGGAGCGTGAATTGTACAGCTGCACTAATGGAAGTCTGGAGAAGGTGCCCGAGTCAGCAGCACAGTGCACAAGAGGGCCATAGCCTCCTGCCCTCGTCCCAAACTCAGAGTGCTGGGATGCAGACAGGACCACAAACAGCTGTACCTTGTTTGAACATTAATGTTATTGACACAACTGAGTAGCCTTTGTTTCAGAACAAAATTTAGAGCCACCCTCGTAGCTTAGAGTGGTATTTTTGAAAATGGCCCAGCTGACTAAAATTATCCTGTGTTGGTTTTGTCTCCTCTTCCTTCCCCAGGAAGGAGATGGTAGCAGAACTGGTATATTTGCTTCAATATAATATTAAGACTCCTAACCTAGTTTATATCATGTGCTACTTTGAGCTCCATTTCAATGTATTTGTATGAAAACCTGTCAATTGAACGTCCTCTGAGCAAAGAAAGAACATAGAAGCTAGAGGTAAGGCTGTGGACTCACTAAGTGGGGTTTCTGTCAGTCAGCACAGCCAACACATGGGGACAAGTCATATCAAGCAGTGATTATAAAAATGGAAAGTTTTTTAAAATGAACACATTGAAGAAGAGTTTATTAACCCTTCTGGATCATATATATGGGGTCTTTAATGGTTTCTACAAAGATACCACATTATTAAAAAAATTAGCCCTGGCCGGTTGGCTCAGTGGTAGAGTGTCGGCCTGGCGTGCGGGGGACCCGGGTTCGATTCCCGGCCAGGGCACATAGGAGAAGCGCCCATTTGCTTCTCCACCCCCCCCCCCTCCTTCCTCTCTGTCTCTCTCTTCCTCTCCCACAGCTGAGGCTCCATTGGAGCAAAGATGGCCCGGGCACTGGGGATGGCTCCTTGGCCTCTGCCCCAGGCGCTAGAGTGGCTCTGGTCACGGCAGAGCGACGCCCCAGAGGGGCAGAGTGTCGCCCTGGTGGGCGTGCCGGGTGGATCCCAGTCGGGTGCATGCGGGAGTCTGTCTGACTGTCTCTCCCCGTTTCCAGCTTCAGAAAAAATACCAAAAAAAAAAATTATAATTTATTTTGTGACCATAACTCAGAATATTCTAAAGATTTCATTTATTGATTTTAGAGAGAGGAGAGAGAAAAAGGATGGGGGAGGGGAAGGGGATGGGAAACATCAACTTGCTTCCCATATGTGCCTTGACCGGACAGCCCAGGGTCTTGAACCGGCGACCTCACCATTCCAGGTCAGCACTGTATCCACTGTGCCACCACAGGTCAAGCTAACTCAGAATATTTTAAATCAAATTTAATCTGTGAATGGTTTTCCATTTGAACCTCTTCCCTTCTTTATAACCATGCATGAATAATTTTTACAAATGTATCACTAAAGATATCTATGTACATAATGTACTTGCTACTTTAATTCAGTTTGAAAATTCATGTCTTTTCTATATATCAGGGTTCAGTCCCATGAGATTACCAGACAAAGCATTAGTGACTAACCTGAGAGAGAAAATGTGTGCTGGGTGTCAAGCACTGAGTGTAGAAACTGCAGGGGTATTTAATGGAAATGGTAAAGGACACGGGACAAAGTAATGTTTATGGTTTTGACTTCCGGTGAGTATACAGCAAAGTCTTCACAATTAAAATAGACACGTGTAAAAGGGACACTGTCTGTGGTACCTTGGTAGTTCTTTAGAATCGGATGTTTTTCTACCATAATTAATGTGCAAGTGAATCGTTCCTTACGGTGCTTCAGTCACTGGAGCTTTCGGGCCTCCCGATAAATTACAGCACGTGGGTGCCTCATTAAAACATGCTCAGAGTGCATAACAACTAATGAAGGTTGGGTAGAATTTGAATAGCTGAGTAAACACTGATTTTGCCCAAGTGTATGTTCACTATGTTTAAGGAACAAGCAGCTGATGATATTGCTGTTGGGAGCCTGTCATGACCTCGACATCTTGAACCCAATTTTAAAATATACATAGTACTAGTTCCCTTTGGCTCCGGCAATCTAATCGTAACCACTAAAGGACTCACCTTAGTGAATTAGCAGGAAGTAGCATCACCATAGCCTGGCAGTGTCAGCTACCGAGGGCGGGAGTAACTCTCAACCATATAAAGGAGTGTGAATGTGTGTACTATCAGCGACACTTTTTTAAGGATTAGAACTCTTGTATTTTTTATTGTACCTGTGTTCTGTTGATTGCCCTTCCTAGACCTTTTCCAGATTGTGTGGCGATAAAGACCTGCACAGAAATGTTCTGAGAAAGTCTGTCAGCGCTGATAACCTTACTGATACTCAGCGCTCTCGAGCCATCCTCCCTTAAGGAAGAAATGAGGGGCTGAAACATCATGTGCCCCTCATCTCTAAGAACTGGAGAAATATCTCTCCTGTTCAAAAAAATGAGCAAAATTAGTACCTCATCTCTTGTTGGGGACTGTCCCAGTAGAGCGCAAGCTCTATGTGGATCAGGCGTCCCTGATTCAACTCCCCCCGTGCAGTGGGACACTCCTGCTTATCAGCAGGGCTGGCAGCCTCTTCGAGATTCCTCTTGAGGCGGCTATGAGGCTGCTACTGTTAAATGCCACCGGAAGAAAGACAGGACTGACCCACAAATTAGTTGCAATAATCACACAGCTAATTTATTACTCACAAATCCTTTTGGCGTGCCTGGGTACAGCTTAAGGGCGCCCCATCGGCGTGCTCCTCTCGGCTGGCTTTGGTCAGAGCTCAGAGTGGCGTGGAGACAGTCCACATCAACGTTGGAGTCTGGGCAACTACTGCAGCACGGGCCCTCAGCTTTAGTACCTTTTCTGGCCAACGCCTTCTAACAGGTGTCAATCTACAGGACTATCACCTCAAACCACCTTTTGGGGAGTTCCTCCCAGGGAATCCCCTCTTATGTTAATCTACTGAAATGTTTACATCAAAAACACTTTTTAAGATGTTCTTATTTACATTAACTTACAAAGTTATACAGTTATTACAAATGTTTTTGTCTCCTCTTATATACAAAGTTATTACAAATGTTTTTATTTGAGCATAAGTTGTTTGATCAGAATGATGGAGAAACAGAGGAATGTAAATATAAGAAGAACTTGGAGGCTGAGATTAATTTGGGAGATGAGAATATCACGGCTATGGCCATTTTAAACTTTGCACCTCCGCCACTCTCTGCTCCCAAGGTCTTTGTCTCAGACCCTTGGAGATCCCTGTTCCAACAAGCTTTGAATCAAGCTCGAGAGGGGAAAAAATGGAGGAATTCAGCAAGATTAGGCAAGGTCCTGATGAGCAATATCAAGAATTTGTTTCACGGCTAATTCAGGCAGTCAAAAGAATAGTAGAGGATAAAAATGTAGGAAGGACTTTAATAAAGCAGTTGGCGTATGAAAATGCTAATTCGGTTTCTCAGGCTGCACTTCGGCCTCACCGCAAGAAGGGAGATGGGGAGGACTAGATCAGAATATGCGCAGATGTTGGGACTTCATACATGCAAGGTCTTTTACCACAGACGTTAAGGCAAGAATTCCAGAGTATTTTGATAAAAGGCAGAACAAACGAAAAAAGGAAGGTCAGGAAAGTACTGCTGCTCATGGACTTTGTTTCCAATGCGGGGGTGTGGGACATTTTGCTTAAAGTTGCCCTACTGCCCCTGGATATCAGTCTCAGCCTCCTTTTCAGGGGCAGCCAGCTCCTAAAACTCCGGACCTCTGCCCATGTTGTAGGAGAGGGAAACATTGGGCGAATGAGTGTAAGTCTAAATATACTGCTGAAGGGCAGGTATTCAGGGAAATGAACAATGGGGCCCTCCCTGGCCCCATCAAACAATAGTGGCGATGTCGGCGTTTCCTCAGCAAATTCTGATTCCAGCAGGGCAAACATTGCCCAGCTATCCTGGCAACAACACGCTGTGCAGGACTGGACCTCATTCCCACCTCCCAGTTCCTATTAACTCCAGAGAAGAGACCTCAAGCTATACCCATTGGAATTTTTGGGCCACTCCCCAGTAACATAGTAGGACTCTTATTAGGCAGAAGTAGTTTAACTATGAGAGAATTTTTTTTTCTTCCTGGAGTAATAGATGCGGATTATACAGGGGAAATTAATGGCTCATACTCTGAGGAATATACTCATAGCTCCCCTGACATGAAAATTGCTCAATTAATCCTTTCACCTCTTTTAAGACAAGGCCAAACCCTGCAAAAGGGACCCTGAGAGAATCAAGAATTTGGCTCCACTGATGCTGCCTATTGGATTCAAAACAGGTCAGGAACGCCCTGTAATGGAACTAACAATACAAGGGCTTAAATTGAAAGGACTTTTAGATATTGGAACTGATGTATCTGTAATTCCTAAACTGCATTGGCCTCCTCCCCGGCCCACTCATGCAGCAGCCACAGAATTACAAGGTATAGGGCAGAGTAAATCCCCTCAACAAAGTTCTAGTTTTCTACATTGGGAAGATTAAGAAGGTCATTCTGGACTTTTTCAGCTTTATGTGCTCCCTGGATGGCCAGTTAATTTGTGGGGTAGAGATGTTTTGAGAAATATGGGAGCGTTGCTTGTCAGTCCTAATGGTTTAGTCAGTACTCAGATGCTTGATCAGGGATTTCTGCCCACTAACAGACTAGGGAAAGAACAACGGGGAATTCTCACCCCCATGGAAGTGGCACCCAATACCAGAGGTGTGGATTAGGATATCAAAATTTAGCATAGGGGCCTTAGTAGCTCCTGCTACACCAATAATGCATTACGCAGACCCAATTACTTAAAAATCAGATAATCCTGTATGGGTAGACCAATGGCCCCTTTCTCAGGAGAAACTTAAGGCAGCTGCTCAATTGGTATAAGAGCAGTCAAAATTTGGGCACATTGAACCTTCTAATAGCTGATGGAATAAGCCTATATTTGTTTTTAAGAAGAAATCAGGAAACTGGAGGCTATTACAAGATTTGAGAGCAATAAATAAGACTATGGAAATTATGAGTCCTCTCCAGCTAGGACTCCCTTCTCCTACTGCCATTCCATGGAATTATCACCTTGTAGTTATTGACTTGAAGGGTTGCTTTTTTACTATTCCTTTAAGCCCTCATGATTGCAGGCGTTTTGCATTCAGTGTTCCTTCACTTAATTTCCAGGCTCCCATGGAGTGATACCAGTAGTGAGTTTTGCCTCAAGGTATGGCTAACAGTCCTACTTGTGCCAAAAATATGTTGCTCATGCTGTCTCTCCAGTACAAAGGCAGCACCCAAAGGCGTACATAATTCATTATATGGATGACATTCTTATTGCTCATCCAGATAAAGACACTGTGTTGACCATTTTGCAACAACTAGAATATTCTTTGAAAGAATCAGGACTTTATATAGCTCCTGAAAAAATACAGCAATCTTTGCCTTTTTCTTATTTGGGACAGATTATTGAGGGACAACAAATTCGTCCACAAAAATTAGAAATCAGGATGGATCATTTGCAAACTTTAAACGATTTCCAGAAATTATTAAGAGATATTAATTGGCTTAGACCTTCCTTGAAATTAACTACTGGGGAACTGAAGCCACTTTTTGATATTCTTAGTGGCTCGGCTGAACCAGCTTATTATCCTTGGCTACTTACAGCTGCGGCTATTAGAATTTAAGAATGTTTAGAAGACTCAGATGCTTTTTAAAGTTGTATTATTATCATCTGATTTTTCTTTAATAAATAAAAAGACTTAAGAGTTTGGGAAAATTACAGCTTTTCCCCGTTATTCTTTAACTTTCTCTATCATTTTATTTCTTTCCTATTCTTTGCCTGAAAAGATGGTGAAGGGAATGCCTGTTTGGATATGGCTAAACAGAGATCTCATATGGCCATCTTGAGACTTTTCAAGAGAGAGCTCTGTTTAGTTTTTATCCTTTATTATGTTCCTATTAAAATAGCCCTGCGTAAAGATCAAGCAAGCCATGTTCTAATCTCTAAAATCCTGGGTTTCACTCTTGATTTGTGTAATTCTTGTTTCTGTTTAGTCTTTGTTTAATGTTATCTAAATGTGATTTTTTAAGGCTTGAATTAAGTTCTTGCCTGCAAAAAATGGAAAATGCTGGCTCTAATATTGAAAAAATAAAATATTATCCCTACAAATTTTTAATTTTAATTGGAATAAGCACACATTTAAATTTAAATAAAATGGAATGTGGATCCTAGAGACTTGCTAATTTGGCAAAACTGCTGTAAACTGCAAAGCTTGAAGCAGGGTGGATTTGCTAATATAGGAAAATAATGAATGTCACACTGAAATTTTCCAGCTTTAATGTGCTCTTTCATTTGCCTGTTAATTAATAGAGTAGAAATATTTTGATAAATATGGGAATGTTGCTTGGAAATACATTTACTATATTTTGTTAGAAGTTAACATAAAGACAACTATTTTTTACAATCTTTGAAGTAAAGGTATTATAAAGTGTGCTCAACAAATACTTAAAGCTCAATTGTAAATAATATAAAAAAAAGGGGAGTCATATCCTGGAACTCCTGCAAATCTATTTTATCATGCTTTTTATTTTAAAAAATTTCTTTTGAATGCTGATGTACAGGAGATGTCAAACCTCTTTCTCCTGCAAACTTCTACCCTCTTTTATTTGATCCAGCTAATAACACTGTTTTGTCTTTTTCTAAATAGTTCCAGATAAACAGAAAAAGTTTACATAGGCAGAAGAGGACCCTCAAACCCCTCCACGAGATCTTCTGAGCATGGTTTTTAAAGTCTATAATGACCAAGAGGAACAGAAAAGGCAGATAGAGCCCAAAAGAGATCAGGCAAAATACCAGCTCTTGGCATATGCCCTTAAAGGCTCCAATGCCCCAAAGGGGCCTCATAGGAGTCCATCAGGGCCCTGCATCAAGAGTAGAAAGGAAGGTCATTGAGCTAAAGCCTGCCAGGCTTCTTGATCCCCACCAGGACCATGCCTTTGCTGTGGGAAAAAGGAACACTGGAAGGTAAGCTTCCCCTTTGCTCCTCTAAGGGAGGGTTCAGTCTCTTCCAGCCCTGCTTCAGCCACCTGTGACCTAACCTTGCCCAGTCTGCTGGGACTTGCTACTGAAGGCTAACGGTGCCCAGGGCCATTGGCCCCATCTCATGTCACTGTGGAAAAACCTAGGATATTTCTTCCAAGTAGCAGGTAAACTGATCTCATTTCTTATGGACACAAGAAATGCCTTGCCTGAATATTTGTGTTTTTATTCATCCCTCGAAGATCTCTGTTGTGGGTATTGATAGTCTTATTTTCTGTTGCTTTGTTTAATATACAATGTCTCCTTTATTCCTCTTGCCTCAATGCCCCATGCCTATTTTAGGCTGGGGCCTGCTCCTAATTTAGACAAATTTACCTTTGCCACCCAGCATAGTGTATCCCAAGGTTCTCCTCACCACACCACAGATGCAGAGCTCCTGGGCACCCTCGGTTCATCTCTCCAGTTTAAAGAAAATGGAAGCTCCATCTTCATACGTGCTGCAGATGGTTTTTCCAGTCTATCTGAATCATTGCCAGCTAGAAGCAGTGGTCATTGGGACTTGGACTCTAGCTGCAAAGTGTGGAAATGTGACCACAACTCTAGTGCCTTGTGGACTTTTCCTGAATGTGTGTGACTCCTGCTCCTTGGGACAGTTTTCAGACTGAAGTGGGGCTGGGTTACATTTACAAATAATATGAAGTGGTGATGGTGTCAACGTAGACTTGGTGAAATTGCATTAACATGTTAAGGACATTTAAGACTGTAAGAATTTTATTTTAGATCCTGTTGTATTAGTTAAGACTTTGCTTGATAATCTAATAGGCTTTAATCACTTAATTGTATTAGGACACTTGTTACAGTATCTGTTAGCATTGGCTATTTTAATTTTGTTGTTTATTTTATATTTTTCCAGTCTGCCTCCAAATTTGAATATGGGAATTCAGATGAGTATGAATCACAGCACATGAACTGAAGTTTTAAAAAATACAAAAGGGGGATCTGTTGGAGACTGAAATATAAGCAGGGTATTTTTTGCAATTTGGATATGTGTAGGGGGCAGAGGTGCTGGGCACAACCCTCACCTCACCTGCCTACGTAACAAAGAGCTATAGCTGATTCTTGCTTGTCCCACCCATGTTCTCTGGAAGAGACTGGAAGCTAGTTTCTTATTGGTGTAAAGTTAGATTTGAATGGTATGGTGGGGGTTATCTTTGAGTTAACTGTCTTGGAAACAATTGAATTGCTAATGGACCACTTTTTTTTTTTTTTTTTTTTTCATTTTTCTGAAGCTGGAAACAGGGAGAGACAGTCAGACAGACTCCCGCATGCGCCCAACCGAGATCCACCCGGCACGCCCACCATGGGGCGACGCTCTGCTCACCAGGGGGCGATGCTCTGCCCATCCTGGGCGTCACCATATTGCGACCAGAGCCACTCTAGCGCCTGAGGCAGAGGCCACAGAGCCATCCCCAGCGCCCGGGCCATCTTTGCTCCAATGGAGCCTTGGCTGCGGGAGGGGAAGAGAGAGACAGAGAGGAAAGTGCGGCGGAGGGGTGGAGAAGCAAATGGGCGCTTCTCCTGTGAGCCCTGGCTGGGAATCGAACCCGGAACCACGTTTTTTCCATGAATAAAGCAAATGCGCTTTTGTAAGCAGCAATGTTACGGCTCAGGAGCAGTAGAGACTGTTCCCCGTGTCATCCTCCCGAACCCATCTATGTATATATCTTTAAGTCTCTATCATTTATTCAATTTCGTACCTTTTCTCGTTTGAGACCCCATAATAGACTTGTTGCAGCTGGACTGCGACAATCTATAAAGAAGGAGAAATACCATCTCAGAATCCAGCCAAATTTTGAAATGAATGCTACAACTTATGTGGTTTTTCTTCCTCATGTTTATATTAAAAGAGAAGCTAATAAAGTCTTATTTTAATTAAAACATGGCTAGAGTGTTTTGTAATATGTCTCTTCACATAGCATTTATGTCTCTCCCTAACTTTAGATGTTTTTCACCAGCTCTGATAGTGAGGTCTTGAAGCATTTTTAACCTGACCATAAATTGGTTTTGACCTTTGCCTGTAAGATGCACTCATTTATTTGTCTTAAGCTCTTTTCAACCTAAAGATAATTTATTACACTTAACATCAGAGGCCACAGTACTCAGTGGCATGATGCATTAGATGGCATCTTTGAATAAATAGTTCATTATTGTGCCTAGAAGGGGAAAAACATATTGGAAGAAAAAAATAGGTAAAACAGAGAGAAAGGAGATACAGGAAAACTAGATCAGAATGTAAGTTATTTGAGGATTTCAAGCAGTTAAACAGGTCAGAAAATGGAAGCATGGGAACTGTCTAAAGCTGACTTTAAACAAGCCACATACTTTGACTTTAAAATGCTATTTTCAACCCTGGCCGGTTGGCTCAGCGGTAGAGCATCGGCCTAGCGTGCGGAGGACCCGGGTTCGATTCCCGGCCAGGGCACATAGGAGAAGCGCCCATTTGCTTCTCCACCCCTCCGCCGCGCCTTCCTCTCTGTCTCTCTCTTCCCCTCCTGCAGCAAAGGCTCCATTGGAGCAAAGATGGCCCGGGCGCTGGGGATGGCTCTGTGGCCTCTGCCCCAGGCGCTAGAGTGGCTCTGGTCGCAACATGGCGACACCCAGGAGGGTCGCAACATGGCAACGCCCAGGATGGGCAGAGCATCGCCCCCTGGTGGGCAGAGCGTCGCCCCCTGGTGGGCGTGCCGGGTGGATCCTGGTCGGGCGCATGCGGGAGTCTGACTGTCTCTCCCTGTTTCCAGCTTCAGAAAAATGAAAAAAAATAAAATAAATTAAAAAAATAAAAATAAAATGCTATTTTCAGACTTATATTTCAGTTAGAAATATACCGAGTTCTGTCTACAGCCATACCACCCAGAATGTACCCAATCTCATCTGATGTTAGAAGCTAAGCAGGGTTGAGCCTGGTTAGACTTGGATGGGAGAAATACACCAAATTCTCTAAGATTTCCTTATAACTAAGACCCTAGCCACTGAACTTGAGTATATTCAGTAAATCCTGATAGTTTTACTATAATTTCATGAACCTTATTTCACTAACGTCAAATCTTATCACTTGTTCTTGATAAAATGCTGATTGGGAGAAATGATCTGATTTAGTTTAAAAGGACAAAAAAATACCACGTGTCACTGTCTGCAAGATAGTTTGCACCCCATAGTAATATGCCAGCTACTAAGCAGAAATGCTGACATTTATGAGTGGTCAAAAGGATAAAAGAGTTTGGAGAAGGGACGTTGGACATGAATCTGGTTTCAAGAACAAATTGGTGGAATAACTAGAATCACTAAATATTGCTCTTTCCCCTTCGGCTTCAATTCTAGAAGATGATACGGCCACTTTGAGAAACAAGAAATTTAATTAACTTCGGGTGGGACTATAAACATCACTGAAAGTCGGTAGGTTCTCTGACAGAGGTTATGGGGCATGGAAACTAGTTACTAGTAGGGTGATAACAGGCAGTTTTCTGGGTTTTATACTTGGGAAATGTTTGCGCCCTACAGTGGTAAGACTAAAAGAATACCTGATTACCTTGACTCCAATTTATTGTCTTTCAGTTCCACCCCCCCCCCATTGGAATACTGACCTCAATAAAATTTTAACACTAGTATATTGTTACCCAAATCCTTAAGTCTTTATTACAATGAAAAGACAAAGTGTCTAAAACGTCTGAACCAAATAAAATTGCCAGTTTTGTATGTCAAAAATGGTTGCCCATCAGCAGTTTTATATGGTTCATTCTAAAACAATGAGAAAGTTCTCCCACACTGTATCAGAGTCCAGCATGGCCCTGTCCTTCCTACTATGTACCATATGCCTACACTTCTTGAAATCCAGCAGTACTGAATCCTGGTTTTATAACAGCTCATGGTTCACTTCTTGGTTTAGTTTTCCTGTATCTATAAATATACTATTCCTTGATTTAAAAAAAAAAAAAAAGTGCTGAAACCGGTATTTACCAGAAAAGAATTCACTCTGTATTCAGGTTATGCAGTGTTTTTGGAAATGTTTAGCTATGGCATGTAGGTTACCTAAAATCTTTCATCACCCAAGCCTTTTCCCTAACCACATCTAAAATGACTAGACCATTCCCTCACCCAGAGCTGCATTCCTAAGCACAAAGCTACTTGGAGAAGCACTTGACAGCTGGCAGAGAAATATCCCAGGTAAATGTTAGTTTGAATGCAGAATTCGCAGATTATACTCAGCATCTATCAACGAAATAAGGATTAGATTACCTATGGCCTTAATTTAGCCCCTTCCTGACCTGGTTAGCCTGACACTGACAGCAAGCAATACAAAACATCTTGGAGCTCTTTAGCAAAGTCAGTTCCCCGGAGCACAGGTGCAATCTGTTTTAGTTCTGAGGCAATTTCCACTCAACTACTTTGAATCGGTTTGCCAGCTGAGAGACCATGTAATGTAAAATAAATTCTAGGAATACCAGCAATTTGTGGCTTAGGATCTCGAGGGTGCAGAAAGAACTAAGAAAGTAAAATTGTTCAGAAATGAAGAGGAATCGAGTCAAAAAAAAGGTTAACAGCCTTTTAAAAAGGATTAAGTTTTGTGAATGTTAACTGTGGTAAAGGGAGCTACGTAATTTGAATGGCGAGAGAAATTCAGTGATAGCATCAGAAGCTATCAACAGTATTCAAGACCTCAAATGATTCTGCTAGCATTTTCTTGAAACATCTATTACTTCATCTTATTCTTCATTTTCTTGAAACATCTATTACTTCATCTTATTCTTCTCAAGTCTACTAACCTTGACTTTTAGCCCCCAGCAGTGGCTCCTTCACATCCTCACTGAAAGTGACTCTTTCAAAGGCAGAGCCTCAGGGTTCTGTCCCCTGCCCAATGCCGTTTAGGGCTGGCCCTCAACAAGATTGTCTCAGCCTTCACCCTCTGACCTCTGCTAATGCCCACCGGGCAATGCTTAATGGTGTTTACTACCATGACCCGTTTCCAAAACATTATCACAAGGCTCCAGTAAATACAGGTTTTATAACTTGGCTCGCAGGTTAACTGCCCCTTGCAATCCCCTTTAGTCCCCTATTTGAGCCCTCCTGTGTTCCCCAAAGCAGCTGTTTCTAGCTTACTGCACTTGCTGACTCCCCTGACCTGCCCACAACCCTAGATGTAATCTCCTCAGTACAGGCAGCATCCCCACATTCCAAACTCCAAAACTCATTTCATCTGGCATTAGGAATAGATTGTCTTGCTTCTCAAGGTATCCCCTCTCACCTAACCAAGGGGATTCCATCCTAATTTAAAAATTAACCACCTATATCCACCAGTCCATCAACTTATCCCTTTCTGCCTTAAAGATGTACTCATCTCAATGTTGCGATGGGGCAACTTGACTTTGCTCAGTCCTGTACATCTAGTGTTTCTCAACATGTCCCCAGGCCACGTCTGTCAGCTGAAAGTGGCTATGAAGAACAAAGTTGCTGTAAATGTAATGTGGAATTCTGGATTGGATCCTGGAACAGGTAAAGAATAGTAGTGAAAAATCTGGTGAAATCCAAATGAAGTCTAGAGTTAACAGTAATAAACCAATGTTGACTTGTTAGTTTTGAAAAATGTACTATAGTATGTTAACATTGGGAGGAAATGGGTATGGAAGGGGTATACAGGAACTCTGAACTATCTTTGCAACTTTTTTGTAACCCAGAAAAACAAAAAATAGCAATCAGCAGTTTCTTGGGCTCCAGACCTACTAAATCTCAATCTCCCTCCTTCCTTCCTTCCTTCCTTCCCTCCCTCCCTCCTTCCTTCCTTCCTCCCCTCCTTCCTTCCTTCCCTCCCTCCTTTCTTCCTTCCTTCCTTCCTTCCTTCCTTCCTTCCTTCCTTCCTTCCTTCCTTCCTTCCTTCCTCCTTCCTTCCTCCCTCCCTCCCCCCTTCCTCCCTCCCTTCCTTCTCTCCTTCCTTCCTTCTCCTCTTCCTTCCTTCCTCCCTTCCCTCCTTCCTTCCTTCCTTCCTTCCTTCCTTCCTTCCTTCCTTCCTTCCTTCCTTCCTTCCTTCCTTCCTTCCTCCCTCCCTCCCTCCTTCCCTCGATTTCTTTCTTTTTTTTGAAACCTACAGCCCCAAAGGATTTTTATGCAGACTCAAATGTGAAAACCTAGTGTTTCCATTCCCTTTCCATTCCATGCCTGAACAGCTGCTCCTCTTTGCTTTTACCTTGACCTTGCCTTAGCCTGATTTAACCTGTTAGATCTCTGAACCCTGAGATATGGGCATGACTATTACCGCCCTTTCACAGATGAGAAACCTGAAGTATTAACAGGTAATCTGTCCAGAATCACACAGCCCATAAATGGTGGAGCTGGAATTAGACTCCTGTCAGTCCAGCTCCCAAGTCTATGCACATAACCATTCTACTGCCTCTCGATCATGTTTCCATCCGTGACAAACTAAAGAGCTCTGTAAATCACTAAAGCATTATTACCAGTAATACTCTGGGCCCACCAACAGTCTAAGACCCAACGGTCCCTTTGTTCCAGCTTGTGACTATGCCCTTTCCTCTCTTTTTCCTTGGGGGGAAATGAGCAATGAGAAAGCACTGGGAATATGTGCCAACTAGAGTCCTGTACAGAAAGGTACAGGTGCTCTGTCAGGATCCAGCTCAACTACTGTATGCTCTTCTCTTCTCCCAGTTGCCCTGACGTATACACCAATCTCATGTTCCCAGCACTCACTTTGCCATTGAATTGTATACTCTCATACTGGATTTGTCTGATCTCCCTCAAACAACACTGTAAGCTCCTAATTACCTATCTTCTCCCATTATGCCTCAGCCCATTGCTGGAAAACAGATACACCAGGCATTCATATGAGGTGGTGGTTGTGGATTGGTAGCTAGTCTGCATCTCACCCAAGCAGCAGCCAGTAAGAAAGTATTCTCATGTTTACTAAGCATCTGTCCAGACAGATAAGGGAGGTGCCACCTCTAAATCAATTTATATCATCTTATCTGGATTCCCTGACTTGTATTTACAGCCTCGCTGGTGAATAAGTAGTTTGGAGAGTTCTTGCTCCCCAACTAGACACACACAACAGCACTAACATCTACTCCAATAGGTTTGATAGCAGCGATTTTCAACTGGTGTGCCACAACAATGTTTAACACATTCAGTACCTGACTGTTTAGTCAGGGGCACTGACCTCTTTTTCCTTAGATTGTCAAATAATGACAACAGCCGACACAATAGCCATCGGTGTGAATGCCATTTCGAACCATAAATGCACAGGTCATATAACAGAGTTGCATCTTATTGGTCATGTGGCATAATAAGGTTGTGTCTGATTGGTTAATTCTTATTACCAGAAATCCTTATAGACAGGAATAGGCACTTGGTCTTTTAAAAAGTCACTTGAGCAAAAAAGTAATTACTATTGGTATTTTTCTGGGTAACTCAATCAAAACTATACTTTTTTTCCTGTCAGATGGGCAAAAAATATATTCTGTGTGTTGCAGAATTTTTATAATTAGTTTATGTGTGCTATGAAATGAAAAAGTTTGAAAACTGCTGGTATAGACAGAGGGTTGATAAAATACAACAGAGTCTCGGGCAATGCCTCTGTTCTTATGTGTAATTTCCCTTCATTTCTGCAAGTGAATCATGAAACAATGACAGGATCAGCAGGAGAAACCTATGAAGTATATTCAGGTAAAACAAGTTTTCATTAGTTCTGTTTCTGGTGATTGGAATTTGCTTTTCTTATTAATAAAAACATTACCCTTTGTGTTTCAAGTACATCTGAGAAATAGCATGAAGTTAGGACCACATCATCTCCTCAGACACTCTCAGAAAGCAGTGTGTCTCCATAGAACCACGAGGTGAAACAAACTTGAACAGCATCTCATTTTCTTCATCATTGTTTTAATGCACTTTGAAATTTACCTACATTAGTTGGGAACAAAGAAACAAAAATAGACATTTCTTTGTTTTTCATAAATAACTACTCTCCATATTTGATAAAAATCTGAAAGCATTATTTTACCTTCCCACAAATATAATACATACAAAATTTTTCTGAAATAATGTCAGCAAATTATCATGAGACTAACATAACCACATACACAGCTGTTCTACTGACTTCCAGGAACAAACAAAAAAAACTTCTCAAGATGCTCTGGGTTTCCACTTGTTAGTATGGATTCAGAATTATAACCATCTGCCAGTAATAATTTACAGATTCAAGTTGATTGTCTACAAATAAAATGTCGCTGGCTCTGATTTGTGAGTTCGGGAGATATCTTCATGAATGGGGCAAGCACTATACACACACGGAAATCATAAAAACGTTAAATGCCCTGGACTCGAACTACTGACTTGGTATGTGCCTCATTTGGCTCAGTAACAAATTCACCTGCACCAAACCCGTATCAAAAGTCACTAAATCTCTCATATATATATAATATATATTATGTATATACACACCCACATCACATACATACTATACATACAGTTTGTAACAACATGACATAATATTGTCATAAAATGATGTACCACAGACATTATCCTGGCTTAAATCAATCCTGTAATTGTCATCAAGCTGCTAGAAGCTTTATCAGTTCTGAGTTCTATTACTTAGTGACTTACATCCTGCCTACACCTCACTCTGATTTAATGTCTTGGTAACTTTTTCTTTCAGAACCACCTTCCTCAACTGAGGCGTATTTCTTTCCCAAGATCACTTGATTGGACTTTGGCGTCAAGAAAGGGCATGCAGAGGGAGCGGGCAAATCTCAGCCCCTGTACCTCACACCTGCCTAGATTTGTGATGTGCTCTGTCCTGTTTGCCACGTTGGTGTTAGAAAGCAGTTATTCAAAGCTTTGTCCCTTCTACCCCCTTGGTCTTTCTGCAGAGCACAAAAGTGAAAGAAGCATCTTTAGCAGGGGTAGCAGTTCATTAAAATACACAACTACACTTCCTAGCTCTGGGGGTCCCATTCTGTACTTGGCAGTGAGGTCACGGATGCGGTTATTAAGGTTCGGTGTGGGATCCGCGAGGTTTTCTCCTAGCAGCCAGTGTCAGGATTTTAGCCCCGGCCCAGGAGGAAACAGCCTAATGAACACCAACTTGAAAACAGTGCTGTCGGCACATTATTTAAGCTTGTACATGCGCACAATCACACACAACACACATACATGCACAGGCCTGTCATTAGAAGTGGTCAGGTGAAAATATGACAAAGGTTTGCAAGGATAAACCAATAAGGCACCAAGAAAAGTTATTTTCAGCCAATTTAGAGAACTTCAAAATGTGAGGAGGGAAATAATATAAATTAAAAGCACTTCCTAAGGTCATGTCAACTGATTCACTGAGAGGTCACATTAGTTCCTGTAGTGTAGACAACCTTCTAAATCTTCCCCCCCTAATCTATGAAGTAAGACACTGCTTAAAACTGAACTGTGGAAGGAACAACCCTGAAGCTGCTGCACAGGTGAGACCAGACGGAGCCCCAGGTCCTCTCCGGTGCACAGGGCTGGCTGGGAAGAAGTTGCTAAACCACCTCACCTGTCATTTTATAATTGTTTCCATGAGTATGGACTGTCTGCATAATGAAAATGCAGATGGGGAGGGGACAGTGTGTGGGCGGAAATAGGAGGTGACCCTACACAGCTCCAGCTTCGCTCCCCTGAGCAGGGGTGGCACATGGGTATTGGTGAGACTGCAGGGAAGCAGGTCGCTTTGTCCTGGAGGGGGAGGAGGAGAGCAACAGTGAAAACGAAGAGGCAGCTCGGAAAGCAGACCCCAAAAAGATGCCCATGCTGCCTCTCCTCGGCCTGGTGTGCTGTGTGGTGTACCACACAGTAAATGTTTTCAAGTAAATTGGTTGTTCCTTTTTTTTTGGTTTGGCATGTTGCCAGTGTGAAAAAGTAATTTCTTAAAGAATTATTTTCATCCACTCATTCCACAACTTTTTTGGGGAGGGGGATCAATCTAAATTAGACACAATGACTGAAGGCAGCATAACTACCCACGTACTTTCTGGAAAGATATACTGAGGGAAGAGGTCGAGGTGATCAGACAAGGTCCTCATTTGAAAAATAGGAAAGGAACTGACCCTCAGACAAGGTTCTAAGATGCTTCTGAATAAGCAGAGGAATAAGATGTGCAAAGGTTCTCTAGGCTCTGTGTACTAGGTTTTTATCAAATCACTGGAATTTTACTTGATTCAGAGGATGAGTGGGTGAGAGCAGTGCTTTTTATAACTGTGAACAGCTTTTGAGTCATTAAAGCTGTAATACCAGCCTCCCCCCACTGCGCCCCAACAAAGTGTTTAAATTCACTATGGGAACTATTAATTTGTTTACTTGACATACACGAAGTAAAAACTGAACTGGGCTTAATTCTTACTTTTCCAGCTTTGTTCAATGAAGCACAAATTCCCTCGACTTGTTTCCCTGGGGGGGGGGGGCGCATTCTTAAATTTTAATTGCTTTTGCCATTTTAGCTTCCTAAATTTAGTCCCCACTCAACCATGCTCATTGGTATTTTGCCAGCCAATGCACTGTCACCCCCTCCCCCAGTCATGGCCTCACACTCTTCATGAATGAATGGTTAAGCAGATTAGGAAAGCAAACAATTTTCTAATAGTAAAGAAACCTGCCTGTGTGTATTCATCAATATATAGGTTTTCATATATGGTTAGATTAGAAGAACAAACAGGACCTTCCCACAGCAAAATCTGTGTGTGTGTGTGTGTGTGTGTGTGTGTGTGTGTAAGCACGTGTGCACGTTCATCAATAAATACATAGGCTTTCTCAGAAAAAGAGGGAAGAAAAATATACTGAGGCAGGAGTGGTGGAAACAGCTTTCCTTCTGCTATAGCGGTACATTGATCCACATTTTAGAAACTAGTGCAAGTGTATCATGGGCCCCATTTGTTTTCGGAGAGTGCAGGGAGCAATGTCTTGCTGCTTTTGGAATATCTGGACTATTCACTAGTCCAAAGTCCAGGGACAGGTATTTTCTCTCATTGCTGCCAATGTTTGTTCACAGGTAGCCAGCCTCCCTCCCCCAGTTCAAGGACCTCATTCAAGGTTGGGTGTGGTCTCTAATCACAACTCTCCAGGAGAGGAAGAATAAGAAAAGCAAAAAGACTGTTTAACATGATAAAGGAGGTGGGGTGGGGGTGGAACAGGTAAGTGTTGGAAATTTACTTAAATCACTGGAGGTATATCCATTTTAGTCCTTAAATCTACAAAGCAGCCCCTTCTAGCAACTATCGCTAAGTAGTTCCAGGAGAAAGGAGTGGATTTACTTTTACCATAATTATAACACAAGTCGTTTTGTGAAAGAAAAAGGGATCACTGAAGCCTATTAAGAACCACCCACTCCTCTGGCACAGAGCTGCCATCTTCTCAGTCTAGAATTCAAACTCAACCAGTTTTCCTCCCTTAGGTGTTCACTACTCCAAATATTTATAGTGGGCACCTCAATGCTACCTCTAACTTATTCAAAACGCTGGCCCTTTTAAGAATGAGAATGATTACTGCAGAAAAGAAACTGAAGCCCACTAAACAAGGCTAGAATGAACATAAAATCGCTAAACACCCTAACCTTGTCACTTTGGGGAGGCCCTAACCATATTATCCCATCCTTGGAGTTTCATAAACAGGGACAAGCAGCTCACCTTAAAACAGCTTGGACACTTGAAGCAGTGGAGGGAAAAGAAGCTGAAGCAGCACACCCCTCAACTTCTCAGTCAGAGTAACCCAAGCTTTCACTGTTCACATTTTTTTAAAGACACAAATATAGGAAATATATTTTTCCAACTCAGACCACACAGTTCAAAGAAATCTGAACCAAGTGGAACTTCATTATAATGCCAACCTTAGGATTGTAAAGCCCCCAAAGCAAAGGTAAGTTTTGTTGCCAAAATGCAACCAAGTTAAAAATTAAGAAAATACATATAAATTAAAAACAGGTCCCTTAAAGAAGGCAGTCAGAAACACAAAATAGAATGCACGTGAGCTGAGCCCCTTTGAGAGGTCCTGGGACAGCTATTCCCTTGAAAGGGCCCTTTTCCCTCTCTCCAATTTGCCCCAGGAGAGGTCATCAGCACCGAAAAGGTAAACGGAAGTAACCTTGGCAAAGCTACCAAACAAACAACCTCCTCCCTCACTCAGGGCTGCAGCCTGCTACACGTGCGACAGGGACACCTGCTTGTGGTAGGCAGCTGCGGCGGGGCCCGCTGGCCCAGTCCTGCCTGTGAGCGCTGCGCTTGCCTCGGCATAGTCCCGGGCGGCCATGGTGCCACCATTTTTATGGCCTCTTCGTGGGCGACAGCAACAGCGGCTGGTGAATCTCCGCCACGACTCCACAGTCTTGCTGGACCAAATCCAGACGCCAGACGTGATACCCACCACGAGGCACATGAAGTACTTGAGCATGAGCACCCAGTACTCCGGCTTGGCCCGTGGCTGGCCCGAGTCCGGACCTGGGCACGCGCAGGTGAGCGCAGCCTCCCAGCTCTCGCGATAGTGCTGTTCATACAGGTAGCAGGCCACCACAATGCTGGCTGGCACTGTGTAGAGCAACGTGAAGATGCCAATTCGGATCATGAGCTTCTCCAGCTTGTCCGTCTTGGTGCCACCCTGCTTGATGACGCTACGGATGCGAAAGAGCGACACGAAGCCTGCCAGGAGGAAGAGTGTGCCCACCAGCAGGTAGAGCACCAGAGGGCCCAGCACGAAGCCGCGCAGCGAGTTCAGGTTCTGGTTGCCCACATAGCATATTCCAGCCACTGGATCCCCGTCCACAGAGCTCAGTGCCAGTGCGGTGATGGACTTGACGCTGGGGATGAGCCACGCAGCTAGGTGGTAGTACTGCGCATAGCCCGCGATGGCCTCATTGCCCCACTTCATGCCAGCTGCCAAGAACCAGGTGAGCGACAGAATTACCCACCAGATGGAACTAGCCATGCCGAAGAAGTAAACCAGCAAGAAGACAACAGTGCACAGCGCAGGGCCCGTCGTCTCATAGTGAATGTGGCTGTGCTCACGGCTGCAGGCAACACTGGCATGGCCCACAACCAAACGCACCAGGAAGCCCAAAGACACGCACAAGTAGCAAGCTGACAGGAAGATGATGGGGCGCTCAGGGTAGCGGAAGCGTTCCATATCTATCAGGAAGGTGGCCACCGTGGTGGAGGTGGAGATAAAGCATAGCACTGACCAGAGGCCGATCCAGAAGGTGGCGAACGTGCGCTCATCCGGGCTGAAGGAGGGCTGGTAGCAGGGCACCGCGCAGTTGGGGACCTGGCCCGTCCGCACCTTGTTGTAGAGCGGGTGCGACTCCTTCAGGATGGGCACGAATGGCTCACGGCACTTGCACACCGATGGGCCTCCAGCAGCGCACTCGCCTCCGGAGGACGGCGCCCCTGGAGGGCCTGGGAGGGTGGGCTTGAGCGGGAAGAGTCTAGGGGGCACCGTGGTGGTCTCGCTGCGGTTGTAATCCATGCACAGGACCTCAGCGTCGCGCCCCAGCACGGGGAGGCGGTCGCAGCTCATGCGCTCCGGCCAAGCGAAGCCGTACTGCCGCATGAGTGGCGAGCAGCCGGCCTTGGCGCGCTCGCATACGGAGCGGCAGGGCGGCAGGGGCTTGTGATAGTCGGGCAAGCAGATGGGCGTGTACATGGAGCATAGGAAGAAGAGCAGGTCCGGAGAGCAGTGGATCTCCACCAGAGGCCAGAACTGGTGCACCTCCAGGCCCGCCTCGTCCTGCGTGTCGTGGTTGAACTGGTTGGGCATGTGCGTCAGGTTGTAGCCTATGCCCCGGCACATGGGTACCGTGATTTCCTGGCACACCGGGGCCTTGGAGGCGGCCACCGCCCGGCCTGCCAGCTGCGCCAGGAGCAGCAGCAGCAGCGAGGGAGGCGCAGAAGGGTCAGGCCGAGCCATAGCCTCCTCCCTCCCCTCGCCTCGCACAGCCCGCGCGGGGCTAACGCAGACAGGGGAAATCTGGGCCAGAGCTTCCCTCTGCGCGGACTTGTGTGCGGCGCTGGGGCTGGCAACCTGTTGGTTCTTTTTCTCTTCAAGAAATCCGCCCCAAGATAAACTGTTTCAGGAAGGCGCTGCCTTCCTCCGCGCTGAGCTCTTCGCCGGATAGGGTTGGGGAGGGGCGGTTAGGGCTCCGATTCCAGCGAAAGTATTCTTTAAAAAAAGAAGAAAAATTACAACTTCTCCCAGTTAGAGGGGAGTCAATGTCTCAGTCCCCGCAACCGGTCTCCAAACCTCTAGATTAAGCTCTCCCTTCTCTTCTCTCCCCTCCACCTCCAGAAACCAAACTGCTGATACCCCGCCCCACCCCGCCTCCCTTTCCACTGGGCCCTCCAGGCTGGACCGCGGGGTCAGAGAGAGCAGCCCCTTCCAGAACAGGACGGTGGGTCAGGGGGAACGGGGAGAAGGGGAAGGCGCGGGCTCCTACCTCCGCGGATCCAGAGAGAAGATATTCTGCAGCTAGCCTGGGTCCTCCGTCCCTGGGACACTCCGCTCAGAAACGCGACTCAGAGCCAAGCTGGCAGCTGGAAAGTTTGGCGATAGACTGAGTATCCGAGGAGGCGGCACATGGCAGCAGGTGGAGGCGTCTCAGAGAGGGGGTCTGAACGCGATCGCCACAGGCCGGTCACTCGCCCTCTCCTCCTCCAGGGCCCCCCGCATGATCCGGGCAGGGCAAGGCAGGGGCAGGCCGTGCGTTCCTCCGGGCTCCCGAAGCCGCACGCAGGGCGAACGCGCCCGCAGCACCTAGGCGAGAGGAAGACGGTGTGTTGTGACCGGGAAACTCCGCCGCCTCACAGCACCACGCACAGCCGGCGCTGGCCCCGCCGGGACTGCATGATGCGTGCCCGCCGCCGCGTCCCGGCCGCCGCTCGCCTACTCCCCTGCAGGGGGCTCCTTGCTCTAGTCAACTCCTGGGGGCGGTGGCGGCGCTCCTGGGACGCGCCTGGCTCGGCTCCTCCCCCGCGCACTCGCACCCTTTCGCCCACCTCGGGCTGGCGCTGAACAGCGCGCGGCGGTGGCTAGAGCGGCGCAGGAGTCACGGCCGCAGGCGGACTAGCCTCCCCAGCTCCGCCCGGTCACCTGCTTCTAATGCCCGCCGGGAGGCCCCGCCCAGGCCCCGCCCCCCTCGAGCTGGGGCTCGGTTGGTGGGCAGCCCGCTGGCTCTCCGCGCGTCCCCGCCCACTGCCCCTAGAGCTTAGCCTCTCCTCCTGGCGCCCTCCGGTCCCGCCCTGAGCGGGCAGCCGAGCAACGCTGGCCAATCGTGGGCTGGGAAGCCATGAGGGCAGGGCGAATGCTTAACCCAGCCTCCTTGAGACCCGGGGCGGGAAATCCTACCTACGTGTCCCAAGGAGTTCTCTGCTGGCGCCTGCGGGCGCTGGGCTCAGTTTTCTGTAATGTTCTAGCTTATGAATCTTTGCTCCCAGGGTCCCCGTCAGGTCTCCTATCTGCAGCTAAACGTTCTTACAGAGTCCATCGTTTGTTTAAAAGAACTGCTCAAGGAATCATTCTTAACAGTGGTACCTGTCTCTTCTCTGTGCTGTCCTCATACCAGTTGAGCTCAGGTAGAGAGAACAGCAAACGCTTACTGATCCCCTACTGTATACCGGACAGCGGGTTAATCGTGTAGATCTTAATGTAAGATCTCAGATCCTTGCAACAATTCTATGAGGCAGGTATTCCTTACAGAAGAAACAGAGGTTTAGGACCTTAACCAAGGTATCCGAGCTAATGATAGATCCTCGAGAAAAAACCTCAACCTAGCCTAGACTATCTCGTTCCCGGCGGTATTCCAAGCGCCTGAAACATAGGCGCTCAAATGGCAAATCCGATTTCGAACCCAGGTAGTTGGGACGCAGCATCAACAATTTTAACCGCGCTCCCAAGGCTTTGCTGTTGTTGTTTTGTTTGTTTGTTTGTTTTTGCATTTCCTAACAAAATCTTATGGTTGTGGCAAGTGATTTTTTTTCTGTCTTTGCAAGACTCGAGAGATGTTAATCCTTTAAAATCCTAGGCAGTTCCCCGCAGAGAAAAGCAACGCTGGCTCCGGGCTCTGTAATGGGCAGGGCGCTGGGCCCCCTGGGGACTGCGGGCTGCGTAGCGGCACAGCCGCCAGCCGCGGAGGGCCGGGGGGCACAATGAGCAACCACCGCCTGCGGAAGACTTGCTGAGCGCCCCGACTGCGGGGACACACAGTGGCGCTCTTCAGATAGGTTTTTCTGTTGCCAGTTTTAAATGTCCTAAAAACGCCTCTTTCTACGTGTTCTAATTAGGTTGGAACATTGAGGTGTTTAGCATACTTGAAATTCATTCACACGCTTACAAAGAGGGTCTGAATTGTTTCCCATTCCCCCACCTCTTCCTTCTGGGAAGGAGGTGAAAAAAGGTTGGAGGGGGAACTTGAAGGATTCAGGACTGGACTAAAGGGGCGAGATAGGCCGCGGTTATTATTCTCGTATCCTGGATTCCATTTTGTACAGATTGAGAAAGGCTAAATGGCAGGCTAACCTTATCCCTCCCCTCTTATCAACAACACATTGTGAGAAATAATGAAGAATATGTGTATTAACCCCAGCCTTATAGTTAAAAGGAATAAATATCAATAGCGTCACAAACATCAAAACTACTAATAAATATGGTTTACCTGTACATTAAGTCTTTTATTCCCTGGAATTCTACAGGTGTCCATATTTTACCTCTTTTGGTTTTTTGGAAATACTTGGCACTTTGGGTCGGCAAACTTCCCAGGGTTGAAGGTAGTGGGAGTTGAAAAGCTATGAAGTAGCAATCAAAAAGAAAGAGAAACCCTCAGTGGAAAGTATGTGCAGACTGTGAGCATGCCAGGGGAAGGCTGTCTAATTCTGCGCCCTTTATGCAACGCGTGTATTATTGGGGATGGACAAATGTTGGCTAATAATAAAAATTATTTGAAGTTGGAGAATGTTAATCACTCCCGCTGGAATTTATGCAGAATACTTGTGTTATTTCACATGGTTCTGACTCAAACAATATTATCTACTGGTTTGTAAACTTCTCTCTGCAAAGAGAGAAAAATGTTATTTTTGCTTGATTAGTAATAACAGCAGAAAACTTTGCCAAAACTTTTATTTTGCATTGTATAGTTTTTTGTATCATTTGAAGTTTTGCTTTTTTTACATATATTTAAAGACAGTTTAAAATACGGCGACTGTTTAACGGGTATTAGGCACTGTGTTAAATAATTTGTTTATGTTAGTTCATTTAATTCTCACAACAGATAAAACTGGCACTGTAATGATTTGCTTGAAGTTACTTATTTAGTCATTGAAAAGAATTGATATCAAAATATTCTCCTGCCCTGGCCGGTTGGCTCAGCGGTAGAGCGTCGGCCTGGCATGCGGGGGACCCGGGTTCGATTCCCGGCCAGGGCACATAGAAGAAGCGCCCATTTGCTTCTCCACCCCCCTCCCCTCCTTCCTCTCTGTCTCTCTCTTCCCCTCCCACAGCCAAGGCTCCATTGGAGCAAAGATGGCCTGGGCGCTGGGGATGGCTCCTTGGCCTCTGCCCCAGGCGCTAGAGTGGCTCTGGTCTCGGCAGAGCGATGCCCCGGAGGGGCAGAGCATCGCTCCCTGGTGGGCAGAGCATCGCCCCTGGTGGGCGTGCTGGGTGGATCCCGGTCGGGTGCATGCGGGAGTCTGTCTGACTGTCTCTCCCTGTTTCCAGCTTCAGAAAAATACAAAAAAAAAAAAAAAAGAAAAAAAATTCTCCTGAGTCATAATTTGTTATCCAACAAACTAGAAAACACTAGATTATTTTTAAGATGCATTTTAAACACTCAGAACATTGGCAAACATTCTAGTCTACTAATTTATTCATATAGCTTTCCATCCATCCATCCAATAAACAACAATTTCTGAGTTGAAGACACCACTGCTATATTAAACATGTTTCTACAAAGCCAAATTCATGAAATTTAATTTAAATTGTTACCCAGGGTATATTGATGAAAATACAGATGATGATGCTAACTGGCTATCCCATTTAGTAAGTGCATGACATTCCAAAAGTTTTGATGTATTGGTTTTGCATTCTGTCTTCAGGGAATAGTGACAGCATTTTTATTCTTACTAGACTTGTGTTGATTATACATGTGTTATTCTGTTGAGACACTGGAACAGTCTTGATTAGATGCCTTCAATAAAGTTATGAAACAAATGGATGAGTGAATGATAACTGAGATTAACTTTTTAAACTTTGGCAACTGGCATACAGTTTACCTTATGAGCTGTTTGTAAGGTTGGTCATACCTTGTTAAATGTAGCATTAGTCCAAACCTTGGCTCTTCCTTAACTAGTTGTGCCACATTGGGCAAGTCACCTAACAGCAGGTCCTCTTTCCTCGTCTATGAATGGGGTTACAAATAGTTGTCTACCTCATAGAGTTGCATTGAGGGGTAAATAAATTGATATGGTAAAGGGCTTAGAACCATGTCTAGCACCTGATAAGTCTTTATAGGTTTTAGTTTTTGTTTTGTTCTTTAGTGAGAGAGACAGAGACGGGGAGATGAATGGATAGGGACAGACAGGAAGGGAGAGAGATGAGAAGCATCAATTCTTCATTGCAGTCTCTTAGTTGTTCATTGATTGCTTTCTCATATGTGCCTTGACTGGGGGCCTCCAGCCAAGCCAGTGACCCCTTGCTCAAGCCAGTGACCTTGGGCTTCAAGCCAGTGATCATGGGATCATGTTTATGATCCCACACTCAAGCCAGTGGGACCTCAGGGTTTTGAACGTGGGTCCTCAGCATTCCAGACTGATGCTGTATCCACTGTGCCATCACCTGGCTATAGGTCTTAGTTATTACTATTAGCTTTTATTATGGTTCATTCTATTTTTCTGTTTTCCAATCTTGTATATTTCCTTTTGTATATTAGTTTAATAATGAAAACATAGTTACATTTTTTAGATGTATTTTGTGTCCAAGCACACTCCCAGCTATCATTCACTATCTCTAGCATTTAGATACCAGCTAAATTTGATGCCAAAGCAGGGATCACTTCACTTGCCCTGGATCAAAGTGCACACACTTGACATCCCCAAGCAGCCCGGGAGCTGGCACAGAACAGACACCCGCGAGCTAACATGAGTCCCTCTCAGGCATTTTCAGACTAGCTCCTTACATGTCCTAGAGCATTTCTGATTAGTCCTCTTCAAATCAGACACCTCGAGACAAGAAACCAACACATTAACCGGAGGATTAACATGATGAGTCATTTGTCCAGGTTCATAATGAGAATGTCTTGTTCACATTAGAGGTGGAATAATTCAACTATAATCTTTAGTCTTCTCCCTTCCCCCACTGTGGTGGAGATGATAGAAAGTAAAAGCTTCTTTCTTTTCTCCCAGAGGTAATGAAAGTGCTAATCTTTCCCACATTGAGCGATGGCTCTCAGCTGTACATTACAGTCACCTAGGGAACTTGAAGAAACACTGGTGCTTGGGACCTATTAAATCAGAATCTGTGGTGTAGGGCTCCAAACATTGCTTTCTGGTTTTGTTTGCTTGTTTTTGGTGCTGTTTTGTTTCTAACTCTCCAGGTGATTCTGATTTTCATCTAGTGTTGAGATCCACTGACATAGACAGTTTTGTTATAGACAGAGACAGACTTTGGGCTGGCTGCATCCTCTGCAAAAAAGGTTCGTCACCTCCGTGTATACTATACTGAGGAATACCTCTGGAGAAAGTATTAGGAAAGTGCATTCTGATCTAATCCACGGGAATATGTGCTGAGGAAAAAATAATGTAGCAACAGAACAGTAGTACAGTGATGGTCCAGTTAACAACAACGATGACCGTAGTAACAGCAGCGGATAGGTATGGAGCATTTCCGATGTGTGTCCACTGTGCTGAGCATGCTACATACAGAATCTGTTCTTCCCCCCAACCTGGAAGATTGATGTTATTATCCCTATTTTATAGATGAAGAAACTGAGGTTCAGACAGGTTAACCTGTTACACAAGGTTACATACCTTCCAACTTGGGCTTTCCTGACTCCGAAACCTCTGCTGTTACTGATTGCAGGGCACATTATAATCCCAGCAGCGAGGGTCCTGAGAACCACCCGACAGTAAATCTCGAGATGAACAACTTTTCTTGTTCCTTAACATCCCTTTCCTGGGGGCCCAGTCAAATCTTCAGTTTTAGTGTTTGTAGGGGCTACAGTGTGGGAAATCTGATGGCTCGGGATTATTCTAGAATCCAGTGTAAGTCTAGAGCACTTGTACTTTGGGCTTTGCAGACCAGGCTGGTATCTTGGCAGAGGACATTTCAGTACAGTAAATATTGAAGCTGTACATGCTGTGAGCCAAGCCCTGTGGTGCCAGGCATGCAAACATGATGAAGCAGGGACTGACCAGGCAGGGCACAGTGGGCACACATGGAAGCCCCAGGCTGTGCGTGGAAGGCTGGGTGCGTGTTAGGTGATCTATCAGTCAGGGTGTAGTATGGGAAACAGAACCTACTCTAGGTCCTGCAAGCAGGAAAAGATCCCAAACTAGGAAGCAAGCAGGGGCTCACCAAACTGTCGGGAAGGCTGGAGGGGCCAAAGCCACAGAGCTGCTTCTGGACTCACTACAGGAGCTCTGTTACAGAAGCCAGGATCGGGCTGCTGCTGCAACTCCTTCTCGCGCCTATGAAACTGGTGACTAGACACAGAGACAGGAAACTGAAAACTGAGTCCAAGAACGTTAGATGCCTTTTAACATTCCTTCTCAAACCTGGCTTGCCTGAAGCAATAGTAGCAGAATGGTGCCTTCTCCTTGCATCTGCCTGCCGAATCTCACAGAAGTGCGCCTGGTTGACCGAATATATTTCAGATCCAGACCCTAGCTGCAAGGGAATCTGAGAAATGTGGTTTCAAGGTTTTCAATCTCTCCACCTAGATTACTGAAAGGATAGAATTGAGGCCTGGAGAGACAATGCTCCGTGTCTGCTACATGTGAAAAAAATAAGGATTTCCTAGACAGAGGAATCAGCAAAGGTACAAGACTTATGGCCATGAAAGAGCATAGTACAAGTAATGGGCAGCTGGGCATGACTAGACTATTGGGGAGTAACAGAAGCACTGACTCCAGGCTTTTGCCTGGAAGTGCACTCTGTTTAATCAATGTATTTTTTAAATTAACTAGATTCAAACATACACTCAACACATTGCACTTTTTTATTGCTATAGTACTGGGTTAATTCAACTAATAAATCTGCTAGTGCAGATGGAGAAAGGAAATGAGCAGAAAACAAAAACAAAAATAAACCACAAAAGAGAACAGACAAAAGTGCCAGGTGATATTCATCCACGAGGAAAACAGAACCTTAACCTTCTTCAAGCTTAATGTCATAAATATGGTTGATTGCCTACCCAAGAGTGATCTCCCCCTTCTCTTTCCTAACAGAACCCCACTTTTGGGTTTTGTTTTGCCGGGAGTCTACCATTTTCTGTGTAGCCATCTGCTTCAGGAGAGGCATGAGCTCCAGGCTAACTCCCAAGAAGTAACATGTGACTGCTCCACATGAGCATATTGCTCCCCTTCTTAATAGTATTTAGGTTACATGTGTGCATGGGACACAGTTCTGGCCAATAAGGGAGTGGGCTAATGAGAGGCACGTGTGTCAGGGGTTTATGGGAAAGATTCTACTCAGAAGGAAAATCAGTGTTCTTCCCCGCTGGGTATTGTTTTGTCTGCATGTGATGCTTACCTCGTGCCATCTTCCGAATACGAAAGACCTAAGCCGACACTGAGGAAGGACAGGGTTGAGATTGACTGATCTGCCTGCTCAAGACTTCTTGTTCTGTGATTCAATACACTGCTTGTTTCTAAGCCAACTCAGCCAGTGTTTTCTGTCTCTTGCAACCAAAAACCTTGTAACCCTATGTGCAATCTGTACATTTCAGAGGAGGATATGCCCACTTGAGTTTAGCTAATGGAGGAGATTTAAGACAAAACATATTCCTTCCCTTTTCACCAGAAAATTGTTATTAATTCTTCAAAATCATTCGAGACCCAGTTAAATGTCCCTTCTGTCAAGCTGAGTTATTTGTGCAACTGCCTGCACTCCAACAGCCCTTCCATCGCTCTTCCATTATAGCATTTAGCTCATCCATTTTTTCAAAAAATATTTACTGTATTGAGTACCTATTATGGGCATAGTAATGTTTTAGGCACAGGGAACTAGCTACGTGGAGATTCCAGTCTAGAGGGAAGACAGGAAATAAATGAAAAAATATAAATATTTATATAAATATGGTGACTCATCAAAGGGAAGAAAAGAATTCTTATAGAAGCATATAAAAGCAGGAGACATAACTACCTCAAAATTTATTTTATCGTTATGTGATTTTCTGTTCATCTATCAGGTGTTTTTTCCCTACTAGATTGTGTATTCATGCAATCTCACACCTCCCACCCCTGCCCTGGGAGACTGTATTTTTCAAAACACAGTTGCAAAAGTTTCCCCCGTCTCGCGTGTTCTGCAATGTGACCTTGCCATACCTCATGGGGGAGAGAAGGTAGGAGCTCCGAACTCCCCTCCCCTTGAATCTCAGTAAACTTGTGATGGTTTTGACCAATAAAATCTGTTGGAAGTGATCCTATGGGCTGACTTCCACGTAGAGGTCACAAAAAACAATGCAGCTTCCATCTGGTTCTCTAGCAACATGTTTTCTTGGCATGTTCCTTCCTGTGACACTCCTTCTTGGAACCCACACGCAGATGCACCAGTTGATAGGATAGTCCCAGCTGACTGAGCCTGAGAACTCAGCCCAGGCCAGGTGTCTGACATATGAGTAAAAAAGCTTCCCAGTGATTCCAGTTCTCACCCCCAAGTCACCCCCAGATATTTAAGACTTCCCAGCTGAAAGCAGAGACAGGCCATCCCTGCTGTGCCCTCTCCAAACTGCTGATCCCCAGGATCCACAATCCCCGGGAAATGCCTAGTGGTTTACACCACGCCTTTGGGGTGGTTTGTCACACAGGAGCAATGACTGGAATACCCCCAAATCTACTTTCCTGTGAAATTTTAGAGGACCGAGTAGAATTTTTTTTTCCTTTTTACCTGACCTAGTTGGTGATCAACTTATGCACTGAAGCTTGAGAACTTTCATCCATCTCACTTTCATCCTATTGAGTCTCACTGTTGATGATATGCATGAGAAAGGTCTCATCTTTTAAAACACAAATCTTCACCATTGATCTTAATATCCTGCTGCAGAGAGTTCCCCAGGTCAATTGTGTGTAGTGGGAGAAAAAAGGATCTCCTTTTATCCATTTTAAACATGGTTCCTTTTCATCTCATCTTGTCCTCTTGTTCTTCCCCAAGTAAAACGGTTTCCATTTTGTGGGTACCTCAACACCGGGAACTGAGTTGACACCATAATCTATCTTTGAGCTGGTCGCCCAGAAGGCCTTTGGGTGCCCTGGGACACGGAGCAGTGGATTTTAGCTGGTGACTTACAGGCGAAGGAGCACAGTATTCTAATTAGTCACAAGTTTAGTTCCAGGTTTGTAAAAAACAGTCTCTAAATTCTACAAGAGGCGATGAGTATCTGCTCAGTGGAACACAGTATAGTGGGAAGAACACTGACTAGTTCATGGACAATCTTGGATTCAAGTCTCAACGTATGAGCCAGCTGGGTGCCCTTGGGCACAACACAGTCTCTCTGGGCTTCGTTCTCCTCAATTATAGAATGAGGGGATTCAACCGGAGAGTCCTGTGGTACCTTTTTGCGTGTAACAGTCTATGAATTCTGTGGTTTTGGTAGTTATTTTGAAACACCTACCACATGAATTCCTGGGAAGAAATAGTTGATGCTCTAAAGAGTGCCTTTAGCTCTAGAGTGGGGCTGGAGAGAAAACCTTCCCCCTAAAAAAATATCCTCTAGTTTTTAGAAAACAAATGTTATCTTTTTCCAAAAAACAGAATCCACATTAGGCTTTAATTACCAAAAATATATCCCTGCTGTCACTGTTAAGTGACAGTTCTTGCACCTGAGTTTTTGTTTGGGGGTGCATCCCTCGAGCTCCCTCCGTCCTGCTTTCTGTCGTTTGACAGCGGCATTGCTGAACACTGGTGCTGGGACAGTTTCACACCGAGAGATGACAGTGATTGGCATCTTCGGGAGGAAAAAGAATATTGTCCCAGTGAGTAAGGCAGTAGGAGGAACTATTCAGGTGGATCTCAGTCTGAAATGTCTTCCCACCCTTCTTCGCCCAGCAGAAGGAAAAAGCAGTCACCATGTGCGGCTTAGGGCTGCATGCAGTCTTGCTCAGCCTGGACTCACTTCACTTACTGTCTGGTCTGCCGAATATTTCTCCCACAGTTGTGATTCTTCGAACTTTGTGGACTCAAACTCATTTCTTCAGCTCTGCCTCTTATTTTCTCTCGCTGAATTTTCACTTTCTAATCCCAAGTGGGAGATCTGCCTCTCATGTCTGATTTTAAGATCCATGACAGAATCACCACTGTTGAAAGGCTACCATGTATTAGGAGGACAGATTGCTTCTCACTGGTGGGCTGACAAACTCTATCGATAGCAACAAGTAGTATGACAAGGCCCTGTTCAACAGAATTTGTTTGCGAGGTTAAAAAGAAAAGAAAAGAAAAAGCCTTGAGGTTCATATAATTCATGGAGTGTATAAAACCTTAGACGAAATGGCAGACAACAAGTAGGAGAATAACAGCAGTGAAATTAATAAAATAGTATAATAAATATATAGTATTCTCAAGAAAACTCCTTACCTAACCAGGCAGTGACACAGTGGATGGACACAGCATTGGCCTGGGATGCTGATGACCCAGGTTCAAAACCCTGAGGTCACTGGCTTGAGCAAAGGTTCATCAGCTTGAGCACAGGGTTGCCAGCTTGAGTGTGGGATCATAAACATGACCCTGTGGTCGCTGGCTTGAGCCCAAAGGTCACTGGCTTGAAGCCCAAGGTCTCCAGCTTGAGCCCAGGGTCACTGGCTTGGCTGGAGCTCACCAGTCAAGGCAGATATAAAAAAGCAATCAATGAACAACTAAGGTGCCACAATAAAGAAACGATGCTTCTCATCTCTCTCCCTTCCTGTCTGTCCCTCCATCTCTCTCTCTATTGCTAAAAAAATTTAAATAAATAAAAAAATAAAAAATAAGAAAAATAAAAGAAAGAAAACCCCTATTTCACCTTCCTTAATACCATATCTCATGCCATATATGATCACACACCTCTGCTTTCTCCTCATCATTATAATATATAAGAACGTTTTTGATGTCTTTGTTAAGCTTGAAAACATCACAGCAACATTTATAACAAATAATATACTCAGTTGTACCAATTGGAAAACTGAAGGTCATGTCAGGTAAATTATTTGGTTATTATTTTTTTATTTAGCCTATTTCTTTTTAGATTTTTCTATTGATTCAGTTTTAGAGAGAGAGGAGAGAGAGAGAGAGAAGGGAGGGAGGGAGGAGCAGGAAGCATCAACTCCCTTATGTGCCTTAACCAGGCAAGCCTGGGTTTTGAACCTGTGACCTCAGTGTTCCAGGACAATGTTTTATCCACTGCATCACCACAAGTTAGGCTATTTGGTTAAAACAAGTCACAAGTGTGGTTTGTTTCTCAGAGTGGTGTTGCCCTCACTAAGCTGCCCTCACGTGCTCAACAATTCCTTGGTTGTCTCCACAAAGGGAAAGCCAGTGTGGTAAACACCGTATCTGTTCTCCTTCCGCCATTCCTACTCACACTCTAGCTAGGCAGGGGTAGTCAACCTTTTTATACCTACCGCCCACTTTTGTATCTCTGTTAGTAGTAAAATTTTCTAACCGCCCACCAGTTCCACAGTAATGGTGATTTATAAAGTAGGGAAGTAACTTTACTTTATAAAATTTATAAAGCAGAGTTACAGCAAGTTAAAGCATATAATAATTACTTACCAAGTACTTTATGCTGGATTTTCGCTAAGTTTGGCAGAATAAATCTTTATAAAACAACTTACTCTAGTTAAATCTATCTTTTTATTTATACTTTGGTTGCTCCGCTACCGCCCACCATGAAAGCTGGAACGCCCACTAGTGGGCGGTAGGGACCAGGTTGACTACCACTGAGCTAGCGGGTGCTTTTGTTGACTTCAAAACCCTTCTGCCCATATTGGCTAGGCTACGTCATGGCTTGCTGTCCAAAGGCACTCTGCAAAGGTGGTTTACTGTTTAAGTACATCATGCATTGGTCAAAAAATGAGTTTCACCTTTTTTTTTATTCCTAGGCTTTGTTTATAGGGCAGTTTTAGGTTTGTAGAAAGTTGAGCAGATAGCACAGACTACCCCTTCCTTCTCCCACTCACAGTTTCCCCTATTAGTAACATCTTACATTAGTGTGGTACACTTTTGTAATGGATGACCATGTTATCATTAACAAAAGTCCATATTTTACATTAGCATTTACTCTTTGTGTTGTACGGTTCTATAGGTTTTGACAAGTACCATCATTATCCACCATTACCATATTATACAGAATAGCTTCAGTTTCCTAAAAATCTCCTGTGCTTCCCTTACTCATCCCTTCCTCACCCCTCACCCCAACCCCTGGCAATCACCGATCTTTTTCTTCTCTAATTGTGCCTTTTCCAGAATGATATATAATTGGAATCATACAACTATGTGGCCTTTCAGACTGGCTTCTTTCACTTAGCAATATGCAATTAAGGTTCCTTCTTGTGCTTTCGTGGCTTGATACCACATTTTAAAAAAAAAGATTTATTTTTTAGTACAATTTTAGGTTTATAGCAAAATGAACAGAAAATACAGATTTCCCATATACCCTCCCACCGCCACCACTTGCACAGCCTTTTCTATGACCAACACCCCACACCAGAATGGTACATTTGTTACAATAGATGAACCTACATTGACACATTGTTATCACTCAAAGATCATAGTTTACATCAGAGTTCACTCTTGGTGTTCTATATTCTATGGCAGGGGTCCCCAAACTACGGCCCGCGGGCCACATGCAGCCCCCTGAGGCCATTTATCCGGCCCCCATCGCGCTTCCGGAAGGGGCACCTCTTTCATTGGTGGTCAGTGAGAGGAGCATAGTTCCCATTGAAATACTGGTCAGTTTGTTGATTTAAATTTACTTGTTCTTTATTTTAAATATTGTATTTGTTCCCGTTTTGTTTTTTTACTTTAAAATAAGATAAGTGCAGTGTGCATAGGGATTTGTTCATAGTTTTTTTATAGTCCGGCCCTCCAGTGGTCTGAGGGACAGTGAACTGGCCCCCTGTGTAAAAAGTTTGGGGACCCCTGTTCTATGGGTTTGGATAAATGTATAGGGAGATGTATCATACGGAACAGTTTCACTGCCCTAAAAGCCCGCTGTGCTCCCCCTCTTCATCCCTCCCTCCCCCAACCTCCAGGAACCCTGGTCTTTTTATTTTTAGTGAAAGACAGGAAGGGAGAGAGATGAGAAGCATCAACTCATAGTTGTGTCACTTTAGTTGTTTATTGCTTGCTTCTCATATGTTCCTCGAGGGGATGGGTAGGTCAAAGCCGAGCCAGTGACGCCTTGCTCAAGCCAGTGACGCCTTGCTCAAGCCAGCGACCTTGGGCTTCACGCCAGCCACCGTTGGCCTTAAGCCAGTGACCATGGGATGATGTTGATGATCCTGTGCTCAAGCTGGTGACCTTGGGGTTTTGAACCTAGGACCTCAGTGTCCCAAGTCAATGCTCTATCCACTGCTCCATCACCAGTCAGGCAAACGTGACCTTTTTTACTATCTCAATAGTTTTGCCTTTTCCCAGAATGTAATATAGTTGGAATCATATAGTAGGTAGACTTTTCAGATTGGCTTCTTTCACATAATAATACATATTTTATGGTTCCTCCATATCATTTTGTGGCTTCATAGCCCATTTGTTTTTAGCCTGAATTATATTTCATTGTCTGGATTAAAATATTTTATTTATCCACTCACATACTGAAGGACATCTTGGTGCTTTCAGGTTTTGGCAATTGTGAATTAAACCTGCTATAAACAGAAACTTGATTTGGGTGTTGAATACACAATACAGTATACAGATGATGTGCTGTAGAATTATGCACCTGAAACCTGTATAATTTTGTTAACCAGTGTCATCCCAATAGATTCAGTGTTAAAAACTGTTATAAACATCCGTGTACAGGTTTTTGTGTGGATGTAAGTTTTCATTCCTTTGGGTAAATACCATGAAGTATGATTGCCCAGTTGTATGGAAAGAGTGTGTTAAATTCTGTAAGAAACTGTCAGACTCTTCCAAAGAGGTTGTGCTATTTTGCATTCCCACCAGCAATGAATAAAAGTTTCCGTTGCTTCATATGCTTGCCAATATTTGGTGTTGTCAGGCTTTTGGAGTTTGGCCATTCTAATAGGCCTATATGGTCTCTCATCGTTTTAATTTCCAGTTCCCTAACGACATCTGAGGTACAGCACCTTTCCATATGCTTATTTCCCATCTATATATCTTCTTTGATGAGGTGTCTATTCAGATCTTTTGACCACTTTTCAATTGAATTTTTTATTGCTGAATTATAAGAGTATTTTGTATATTTGCACATGTCTTTTATCAGATATGTGTTTTAAAAATATTTTCTCTAAATTTATGGCTTTCTTATTCTCTTACATTGTCTTTCACAGAGCAGACATTTTTAATTTTAATGAAGTCCAACTTGCCAGGTTTTCTTTCGTGCATTGTGCTTTTTGCGTTGTGTCTAAAAGGGTGTTTCAATGTCTGGGAAACAAAACTTGAAGAGATCAATAGACTCCTGAAAGAAGCTTGAAAAGGCCTGGAAAGATGTCATGAGTGGTACTTTTAGCGTGTGAAGGTGACTGCTAGCTCTGCGCCAGCCCAAACCATAAGCACCAAATATCTGCAGACCCTTCCCGCCTCTGTCTCAGTACCTTGTGCTGACTGTGTCCTGGCTTGAATCCGCCAGCATGGGCTCCACCAGTTTGACCTTTGTGAGAAGGAAGGATTTAGATTTAGTTTTTGGATGTATTATTGCGCCTTAATCCTTGAGAATTTATTAAATAAAAGAATTTTCTAGCCTGACCAGGCAGTGGCGCAGTGGATAGAGTGTTGTACTGGGATGCAGAGGACCCAGGTTCGAAATCCCCGAAGTTGCCAGCTTGAGCGTGGGCTCATCTGGCTTGAGCAAAGCTCACCAGCTTGGACCCAAGGTCGCTGGTTTAAGCAAGGAGTTACTCTGTCTGCTGAAGGCCCACGGTCAAGGCACCTATGAGAAAGCAGTCAATGAACAACTAAGGTGTCGCAACAAAAAACTGATGATTGATGCTTCTCATCTTTCTCCGTTCCTGTCTGTCTGTCCCCATCTGTCCCTCTCTCTGACTCTCTCTGTCTCTGTAAAAAAAAAAAAAGAAGAATTTTCTAAAGTATTGGAGTCTTTCTAACAAAGTTATTCAACCAATCCAGTCTTTCTAACACAGAAGCAGAAGTAAACAACTCTGGTTTATTTTTCAAAGATGGTTAAGTTATATATATATATGTTTTAAAAAATTCTTTGATTCTAATGTAAGAAACTTCAAATTGGCGATGACATTTGTAAGGAAGAATAAAAGAAAAACAAGTTATAACTGTTTGTGGACATGTAGAAGATGGCAATTTCCCAAGTTCTCTCGTTCTTTTTCTGTTATAAATGTTTATTTTATTGATTTTAGAGAGGGGAAGGGAGATAAAGAGAGACAGGAACATCAAGCTGTTTCTGTATGTGCTCTGACTGGGGACTGACCAGGAACCTCTGAGCTTTGGGACGACGCTCCAACCACTCAAGCTATCCGGTCAGGGTATAATACCCTTGTTCAACTATACACCCTGTTCTTTTATATCAAGCAACTTTTGTAATTGTCACTTACAAGATTTACCTTCTTGATCTCATACTGCCATGCTGGTTGTATGTAACTGTGTCACAGAACACCTGACAGCCCCTCCTGTGCTAATGTTGTTTTTTAAATCTACCTCAATGTGGGCTCCTTTAAGGCAGGAATCAGTGGTTTTCACTACCTAGCCCAGAATCTTCTATGTAGCAAGCCTCAATAAGCAAGAACTCAATACTGTTGAGTTCATTTGTTAAATCTTTATCTAATAATACTTACTGAGTGCTCAAGATAACTATACTTTTGAGGAGTCATATTTATAAAAAAATAAAAATAAGGAAATGCAGAAGGTCCAGGGAAACCACCCAAAACTCCCAAAATGCTCAAAATAGGACAAAGGAGGAAAAAAGAAAGAGCATATTAAAGATGTTCAACTGTGTGGAGTTATGTTGGGCAGGATTGTTCTTCACTTCCCCAAAGATTAAGAGAAGAAGAAAATGCAGGTACAGCTGTAGAAATAAAATCAAGATTCAGGAAGCATGTAAGGAAGAATTTTTTTTTTTACTTTAGGATTCTTGGAATCTTGGTGGAGTTAGTAAGCAGAAGGCAGGGACAAAAGAAACCATGGGTCTTTTTTGCATCTCTCAAAGAATACAAAGCTAGGTTGACTTAATTCATCCCCACCAAAGCGAACACCCAGATGCTGAAGACTGGGCAGACACATGGTGGCCAGTTTTCCATCCACGAGCACTTGGGTCAAATTTATGTCTAATGAGCAAGTCGTTGATTGCAAGAGAAAACTCAAATCAATGCCTCTTTCTTCCTTATCTGCTGGATGCAAGAGAGTGAGTGGTAGGAAGGAGCAATGGCAGTGAAAAATGTCAAAATGCTGCCTAGCCTTTCTGCTGGAAATCAGAGGCAAAGACAAAATGCATTTTGGGGGGTTGGGAGGTCTCAAGAATTTGCGCCTGACCTGTGGTGGTGCAGTGGATAAAGCGTTGACCTGGAACACTGAGGTCGCCGGTTTGAAACCCTGCACTTGCCTGGTCAAGGCACATATGGGAGTTGATGCTTCCTGCTCCTCCCCCCTTTCTCTCTCTCTCTCTCTCTCTCTCTCTCTCTCTCTCTTCCCTCTCTAAAATGAATAAATTTTAAAAAAAGAAAAAAAAAAGAATTTGCAACAGCTTATCATAATAGATCATTTATGAAGCCCTTGGGAAGGGACATCACCCTACAGGCTGAGGAGGAACCGTTAACAAATGAGGAAGGAAAAAAAAATGAGTAAGGTTATCTATATCAGTGGTCCACAACCTTTTACGGGCCATGGACTGGCTTAATGTCAGAAAATATTTTCATGGACTGGCCTTTAGGGTGGGACAGATAAATGTATCACGTGACCGAGACAAGCGTCAAGAGTGAGTCTTAGACGGATGTAACAGAAGGAATCTGGTCATTTTTAAAAAATAAAACATCGTTCAGACTTAAATATAAATAAAATGGAAATAATGTAAGTTATTTATTCTTTCTCTGCGGACTGGTACCAAATGGCCCACGGACCGCTACTGGTCCGTGGCCCGGGGGTTGGGGACCACTGATCTACATGACCAGCCAAGACTCTCACTCTCGGTCCAGAACTCTTGCTCCCATCGTCTTGTCCAATGACCTTTGGACTTGGGACCTGCCTAAACAAACCCTAGGTCAATTCCACCAACTCCTGGCTCCTCCAAGGGGCTTTCTGTGATTGGCATGAATGCCAATCCCAAGATCTGGCCTGCTGTGGCCAATAGAACCTCTATAGCTGCTTTCAACCTTGACTGCACATTGAAATCACCTGGGAAGCTTTTCAAAAATGTTGACAGTTTCCACCCGTAAATGATTCAATTGGTTTTCAGTGCAACTTCAGCATAGAGATTTGTGTTTAACTTTTTAGTGAAGTATATGATGCATGTAGAAGTCTGCTCATGCTGTAAGTATACGTGGCAATGAATTTTTACAAACTGAAGGTACCACCACCCAGCTCAAGAATCGGACCATTACAGGCACCCCAGAAGCAGGCATCAGGACCCTTCTACTCATTCCTCCTCCCTACCTCACCTCCACCCCCCACCACTATCCAGACTTTTAGATAGCTAGTTCGAGCATATTTTTAAAGCTCCCCAATTGATTCTAATGTGCGGCGACCATTGCCAACACTTGTCTTAGTGGATGAAGGTATGGCAAACTAAACCAAAGCCACATCCAGGGAAACCAATAGGAAAGCAAATAAGAACCCCAAGCTACACTGTCACATTAGCTAGTCAACAAAGATTTAAATAAAGGTTTGTATTTTTTTAAACAAGATCTTTCATTTGCAAACAACTTTTCTCAACATTCACCACTTAGAGAAAGGAAAACCGGACATTCTCAGAGTTGCCAAAATCACATTTGTAGATAATCATAAATAAATCTGTGGGATACTTTCTATGTACCAAGTCCCTTTCCAAATGCTTCACTCATTCTCTCATTCAATCTTCACAGCAAGCACTCAATAAATATGGGTTCTCTTATTGCCCCATTTTACAAATGAGGAAACCTTGGCATGAAGAACTGAAGTAACTTGCCCAAGGACACATCATATATACCTGGCAAAGCTTAACGTTCACAGAGAGAGAGAGAGTCTTCTTGCTGTGTCTCCATGATGCTTTGTACTCTAAATGTCTATCCCAGCTGACCTCTGCTATTAAATATCTGGGTAAAGATTAATGCCACACTGATTTTCTTCATTCCTCAGGGGAATGAGCTAGGAAGGTAGTAGAGAAAAGTCACAAAATTATGTACGTGTGCTGGAATGAACCTTGATGATCATGTAGTTTTCCTTCTTTTATAGAAAAGGAAACGAACCAAAAAAAAAATTGAAAAAAGAATTTAAATTTATTGATTGATTTTAGAGAGAGGAAGAGGGTGAGACAGAAACATCAGTTTGTTGTGCACTTATTTATGCACTTATTGGCAGATTCTTGTATGTTCCCCGACCAGGGATCGAATCGGCAGCATTGGTGTATGGGGAAGATGCTTCAACCAGCGGAGCTACCTTGCCAGGTCAAGAAAGAAAATTTTGGATGCCTTAACAAGCTGAATGAAGAAAATTAGAGAAAGGCCAAACCCCAGGGGGAGGAAAGGTTAGGTAAGGTCTTCGCTGGGCAGGATGAGGTTTTGACCTATGCCCTCTAAAGCTCAGATGCACACGTTTGTGGCCTTTGTTAATACAACTTGTGGCCAGTGATGGTACTATTATTATTTAATTTAACCTTCATAGCATATTCACATGTGAATATTGTCATTTGTGTATTTAGAAAAGTCTCTTCCAGTACAGCATGCTTCTAATCTAAACCATGTAGAGAACTGATGGTCACGTAGTTGTCTGAGTTGGAAACTGGATCCTCTTGGGATTCCCTGAGCTTGTTCAGTTGTTTGGATTTCATGTCATATAAGATCAGCCTCCTTGCGTATTTGTTCTGGCAACAGAAGGGGCAGAGCATGAGAGAAATGTCTCAGAGAAGTTTTTGTTGAAAACTTGGTGTTACATGTGTCTGTCTTACTTTCTTCAGCACTTGCAGAGAGCAAAACAAATCTCAGAAAATGTGAGGCTTGCTGCTTTTCCTTTCTCTCCTCTAAGATTGTTTTGGAGTTTCTGGGATTGTTCGTGTCCCCCTGTTTTTAGCTGCTTCCCCCGCCTCTCACCACTGCTGGCGTCTCTGCTCCTCCAGGGCCCCACATCCCTTCCCTGACTTCATTCAGTTTCCCTGGTCTTTTAGTATGAAACTCCTTTTGCGCCAGTGTTTGGTCTGTTGCCCTCTAATTTTTTTTTTTTCAGAGCAATTTTCCCCAATATAAATTACACCCTCAATTACTTTTCTCTCCCTAGAGCGCTGAATCACATCTAAGACATTGTTAGGGTGGGGGCAGCTGGCTACAGAGCCGGGAGGTTTGAGCCAGTGCCTGCTTGTCACCCTCATTCTCTGTTTACCCTGCAGTGGCAGCCAAAGTGCAGCCTCGTGTGAAGTCAGCAAGCAATGGAGGAACGTTCGTGCTCAGTCCCGCTTCGCCATGTGCTCTGGGTACCAATGCTTTAAAGCACTGGCCCCGGGCGTGGAGGCCAGAAGAAAAACTAGCTTCATTTAAGATGGATTGATATTTGAACACTAGGTCATTTGCATCAGTGCCCCTGGTCTTCATCCTTCTCTGAATCACTACCCTCTGCTACGTGACTTTGCAATTCTTTTTATCAAGAGATGATCCACAGATTCTGACTGTGACGTCTGCTTTGGATGTTAGCAGATGCGATACAAGCCGAGGCTGGGAAGCATGCTCGTATCACTGTACTTCTTCTCTTGCGTCTTTACTGTTTCCGTGAGAAGAGCATGCCTGGGCCAGCCCATGGACCCAGGATGGCAATAAGAGATAACGTGTGGCAGAGCTGCCCCGAGGAAGCTGCCCCAGTCCAGCCCGGCCCATAACAGAACAATCCAGCTGACCCAGACAGAGATTCACCAACAAACCCAGCTGAGATCAGCAGGTCTGTCTATCCAATCTTCACAGGAACGTAGATGCAGGAGCTAGAGTAGGAAATGATTATTGTTTTAAGGCTCTTAATTTTGAGGTGGTTTTCTCCCCAGCAAGTGCGATGAGGTCATGCCTTCTGAGACTATTGTGATGATTATTTGAGCAATTAGAAACAAAAGCACTTTGCAAATGTCAAATTGTGGGGAGTAAGCATAAAAGCATGGGCCCTTGAATGAGCTCTGGACCTGGAACCTGAAGACCTGAGTTCAAATCCACTTGTGCCCCCAATTACTTTATAAACTTGGGCAAGTAATTTAAAATTTCTGGGTCTTACCATAAAAATGGCAGAGCTGGTTTGCAAACTCAAAACCATGACCGTTTGAGAGGATGCTGGAACTTCATTGGTAGAGAGTTAAGAAAGAAATGGGGAAGGTGGGAAAGAGGTCAGAGGATATTTTGTTTGAATATAAGTAAAATGTGATACCCATAAAAGGGACAGATACCTGGAGTGGGAAATTGGATGATTTTGAAGGATACGTTCTATCTAGGCTGAGCTGAAAGCTGAGAGGTAGACTGGGGGCCAAACATAGTCTCATTTCTTCAGAGAACTGAAAGTGTGGGATACATGAATAAGGGAGGAGAGAAACCTTGAACATGGCTAACAGAAGACACCTTCCTACACCTCTTCACTTGGAATGAGGCAAAGCTAGAGACAATTAGGAAGTCTTTGGTCAGATGGAGATACAACAGTCCAGGCTGGCAGTTCAATGCACCTGTCTGGCTCTCTTTTAGTTTAGGTTGTTTTGTTTTTAATATTTATTCATTTTTAGAGAGAGAGAGAGAGAGAGAGAAAGGAGAGAGGAGCAGGAAGCATCAACTCCCATATGTGCCTTGACCAGGCAAGCCCAGGGTTTTGAACCAACGACCTCAGCATTCCAGGTCGACACTTTATCCACTGCGCCACCACAGGTCAGGCTCTTTTAGCTGCCTTTAAATTTTCTTGGTTGTGTACTACTTGACCTTGGACAAGTCACCTATCCTGTGAATAAGTGGGTAAAATATGGTTCATGTATCCATTATGTATTGGTTACATGGTACATTCCACAAACTATTTGGACATTGGGATGAAACCATTCAGACATGGCTCCTGAGCTGGCTAACAACTCAGCTAGATGGATTTTTCATACATTATCATTCATGTCAAAACATATACAACTAGATTCTTCTTCAGAGAGGAAAATTACAGCTCAGGGAGGTTAAGTGGTTTGTCCAAAGTCACACAGCTTATAAGAGAAAGATAAAAAAATTATACCTTTTGACCCTAAAATCTGTCTTGTTTTTACTGAACCATGCTGTATCTTCTTGTTAGCTGTTTTATTTCATTTTAAAAATGTTATTTTTACACTGTTTCTTTGAAGTACATTCCTGTACGTGAAGTACTGTTAAGTGCTTGAGCTTCTGTTGTTGCTCTGTGGAGAAGCTGTGTAATTTGTAAGTCAAATGTCCAGTTCTTAGTTTCTAGGATATTGGAGGTAGGTTTCTCTTTTGAATAAGGACTGAGCTTAAATATACAAAAATAAGGGTATGTTTTAATCAAGTATGGTTCTGCTCAATGGAATACTTTGAAAACATTAAATATGACTATTAAACTTGACAGGTAAGACTATAAATTGTTATAGCTCCTCCAGGAAGGCAATTTGAATATATGTTTCAAAACTATAAATGAAAATGCCTTTTGTTCTAACAATTTTAGCATGAGGAACTTAGCTTACAGAAATATGCATAGATGTAAAAAAATCATTTAGAGCAGGATTTTTTTTATTTCCTGGCAAGATATTGGAAATAACTTAAATGACCACCAATAAGGAGCAGTTAAATAAATTATGGTACCTCCTTTGGATGGAATAGCATGCAACTATGAAGAAGGAAGAGAAAAAGAAAGAAGAGGAAAATAAGGAGGAGGAGAAGTAGCTCTTTATGTATTCACACGGAGCGTTTCCAAGCTGTCCTGGTAAATGAAGATGGGATGATAATGCCCATGGAAGAAAGGCAGATAGAGTATGTGGGAGTCCAGAAAGAGATCACCACGACTTACTAGATTAGAGGTAGTGAGTTTCCTTTTACTTTGTTTCCATGCTTATTGACTATGTACTATACGGAAGGCGCTCAGGTATGTTTTACACTTTACAGAATGCATAAAATGATATGCGGGAAGGTCTTTCACCCACTATAGTCTAGTTGAGATTGTACATGATCTTTAAAGATAACATAACATAAAGATGACAATCAAAGCCATCACATGATCAGAGAATGAATGTGGACTCAACCTGATACTGGGATGAGGGAAAAGTTTGAGCTTGAGGGGTTTAGAAGTCTTCAGAAGAATTTCACTTGAGTTAGGGAAGGATTTAAATAGAACAAAAGGATTGGGGGAGCCAGGCGGGGCCTGCGCCAGGCAGGGACTCTGGGAGCAGAGACTGCATTTAGAAGTAGCCAGGTGATTTCGGGGCAAAGAGAACCCCTTTGCCTGGAGACAGGGAGGCGAGTTTAGGGAACGCTCAGTAGTAACGAGAGCAGAGCATAGGCTGGAGCGACACTGAGGAGGGCCTGGGGCGCCGAGATAAAGATCTGGAATTTTGTTTACGTATTTGACCAGGGGCCACAAGCACAAAACAATGATGTGGGAAGTGTAATCTGGTCAGCCTATCCCAGGTGGTTAGTAGCAGAGGAGGTCTGAGGTTAGCAGGCTCCTGGAGACTTTAATAAGAGTTTTGGGGACGAGGCGAAGAGGCCCACCCAAGCTAGGTCGGTGGTTGGAAAAAGTGGAAGAAGAGAGATACTAAAACTTTATTCCTCAGCCTACCCTGCCTGGACACGACTTTGACATTGTCCAGACAACTGATGATTATCTTGGGTTTTACAGGTGTAGAACTTGCTATTTGTGCAAGGACATGAGGGCCAAATTGACAACCTCGTTCAAACAAACAAACAAAGCCACAGGACAAAACCTGTGGCTGTTTGTCCACAGACTGCTATAGACCGAAAACTGGTGTGAACCATGCTTCTAACACATTCAGGCGTGCCCAGTCTGCTGTGCCCACGGAAAAGTCATGAACATAAATCCACTTCCCGAAAGCAAAGGCTAGAGCGTAAAAGTGGTTCTTAAAAGTTTATTTCTCTAGTATCGATCAGAACTTCAATTGATGGTTTCATTTTTTTTAAATGAAACTATTGACTGAAATAATAACATGCAGGTTATTTTAAACCCGCTTTAAAAATGAAATAGATTGTGAGTGCTATCATATGGAGAGGTCAATGCTCTGCTGTTAAGTGATGAAAGTAAGTCTCCTGACAATATCATCATGTGCTGCTTCTGCTAAAAGCCTTACATATGTTTTAGGTATGAAGTCTGGGAGGCCACCCTCCAGCTGGGGCACAGAAATGTGGGGAAAGAGGGTGCCGAACGGGAGTCACTTTTTGCTTCTGAATTGTAGTATTTCATGAGCAGGTTAAGGCTTATAATGAAGAAATTCTTCAAGGCATTTAGTGTATTCCTGGCAAGAGCAGCCCCCACAGTGCCTTCCTTGAGCTCAAGCCTAGTATAGGAAAATAAGAAAATGCTAGCTAGAGAAATGGAGAAGCTAGAGGCAGGAAAGTGATACTAAAAGCCTTCCTTGATTCCAGACTGCTCCAGACTGACTCCCCAGTAGAACCGAGTGTAGTTAAGAGGTTGGACTTGTCCCCTTGGGCAAGTGACTTACGTCTCCCTAGGCTTTGAGCTCCTCCACTGTGACAAGGGGACACCATGGAGAAATGAAATATGGTGTAGGAAGCACGGCTTCGCACGTGGTGGCCCACCCCAGTAGGCCTTCAGGAATTACTGGCTATTATTATTATCATTGTCTACCTGACATTTCCAAATACCTACCAATGACCTTGTGCTTTTTCTTGACCCTTGAATTATTTACTGGTTTGACCCCCTACTAGAATGTGCAACCATTAAAGGCAGGTTTATCAGTTCTTTTTATTGTTTTTTCTTCTTTGCTGGCAGAAGTAATATATTCTTACTGCCCCCAAAAAGGCAAGTCAAAATAATCTGCCTTCACCTCAACTCCTAAAGATAATCTTTGTAGATTGTTGTTTCTATAGAATTGGAGTTTTATGTAAAGGTTAAGACAGTAAATATTTTTAGATTTGCAGTCACATGGTGAATCTGTAACAGCGACTAAACTTTGTCCCTATAACAGCGAACTCACCATACACAATACCCAAGCAAATGGTATGGTTGGGGTCCAGCCACACTTTATTTACAAAAACAGATTTTAGCTCATTTTGGCTGGTTCCTGTTCTGGACAGTACTTGCTATTGAATATAAATATGTGAACCACTTAAATAAATTTATATTTTCTTATAGCCATACTAAAAAAAAGTTAAAAAAAAAGAGATGTTGTAGTAATATAGTGTTATAGTAATTAAATATATAGAAATATAGAAAAACATGGAAGATATATAAAAGTAATTAAGATATAATATTAAAGTCAATTAAGGAAACTAAATAAAGTTATGCCGCCTGGATAGGAATTAATATAGTGTGTACAAATATGATAAACAGACTCTGACTTTCAAGCAGGGTCCAGTTAGTGTGTGTGTGAAGTTATACATAGATAAGAAGTGGCTTGATGTCATAACTCTGTAAGTTAACATAAACAAGAAGCTTCCCTAGGAACACCTTAAAAGTGGCTTGATGTAACATTTCAGTAGATTAACATAAAAAGGGCTCCCTTCCAGGAACTCCCAAAAAGGTGGTTCGAGGTGATGATCCTGTGGATTGACACCTGTTATAAGGCGTTGGCCAGAAAAGGTACTAAAGCTGAGGGACCCCCCCCCTGCTGTGGTAGTCACCCAGACTCCAAAGTGAATGTGGACTGTCTCCATGCTGCTCTGAGCTCTGACCAAAGACAGCCGACAGGGCCCTCTTAAGCTGTACCCAGGCATGCCAGAAGGATTTGTGAGTAATAAACTGTGTGGTTCTTGCAACTAATTTGTGTGTCGGCCACGTCTTTTCTCTGGTGACAATGTCGGCACTGATAAGTAGAATCCTCATAGCCAACACAAGAGTAGTCTCGAAGAGGCTGCCAGCCCTGCTGATAAGCAGGAGTGTCCCACGGCTCATGGAAGTTGAATCAGGGATGCCTGATCGACGTAGAGCTTGGGCTCTACTGGGACAAGAGAAATCAAGTTTAATAATACGTTTTATTTAACCCAATAGATTCAAAATATTATTTAAAAATGTAATCAAAATAAATAATTTTGGAAACATTTTACATTCTTATTTTTGTACTAAGTCTTAAAAATTTGTTGCGAATTCTGTACTTATAGTATGTCTCAATTTGGACTAGCCACACTTCAAGTATTCAATAGCCACACATGGCTAGTGGTTACCATCTTCAGCAGCTTATCTGAAGAAGTTAGATAGTCTTTGTGTGCATATAATTACATACATTTTAAGAAACAAATGTAATATAATATACACGCTTTATTTTCACTGCGTAATCTTTCTTAGAGATCTTTCCCTATCTTCTCATGAAGATTGACCATTTTCTGTATAGTTATAATATTTTACTTTTTAGTTTTATTATAATCTATCAGCCTCCTACTGGTGGGCATTGGTATTTGTATTGTTCTTAATTTTGAATTGTTATTTAAAGTAGTTTAGGGATTGTCCTTCTACATATAAATCTTGGCACCTGTGGGAGTATATATTTAGAATGAATTCTTGGGAGTTGAATTGCTGAGTCAAAAGCTGTGGTGACATTTAACTTTTTAATAACTGTGTCCAAGCTGGAGAGCTGTAATTCTGTCTGTTTTCTTTTGTATCTCCAGCACGTTTCCTCTCAGTGGAGAATTATTAAATGAGTGGCTACATAAAAATCACCCACCACTGAGAAAGAAAAGAGGAGAAAGAGATGATACGGAATAAAGTGGGGACAGTTAACTGGATATTAAGGAGACTCAAAGTGAAACTCCCTGGGTTGGTATCGTGGAAGGTGTTTGTTTAATACTGAGTTGAGCTCCTCTGAGCTCAGCTCAGGTCCAGTTCCTACCGTCTCAGAAGGTCTCCAGGCCTTGGGCCGCAGGCTGTGGCATTGGGTGCTGCACTGGGAAATGGTTCTCTATGTCTGGAGGCCATTTGAGCCCCAGGCTCCCCTGTGGTGGGCAGGACTGAGTTTCCAGTTAAGGGCCAGGTCGGTAGTGGTCGGATAGGATTAAAGGTGTTGTCTCCTCCCAAGGGCCCTGGGGAAAACCCTGCTCTTCAGGGCTCAGATGAACTCCTGTATGCTGGAGTCCCATCTCTGGGGTATCTCTGAACAGGAAACTTGCAGCCCTTGAGGAATGAGAGGAGATACCCTCCCCTGGGCCCTGCATCCTGTCACCACTGTGGCAAAGAAGTTTCCACTCCTTAGTGGCCAAAGACACGGATAGAAAATCTGACTATAAGAATCCGAATTTGTCTTGAGACCATCCTTGTTCCCCTACCTGCTGAGAATTATTTCCTGGCTTGATTCTCAAACCTGTGGCTCTGGCCACACTCACTGCCCTGTCTGACACTCCCCTCCCCCTCGAGCCTCCCTCACTCGTTCTTCTCCAGCTTATCCAACCCTCCTGCCAACTCAACCCTAAAAGCGGGCTTTTCTGTAGCCCTCCGGAAGCCAGGGCTGGCTTCTTCATCCCCAGAGGCTGTTATAACACCTGGAACATAGCTGGCACTTAACAGATGTGAGTTGAGCACAGGACAAAGTAATCCTCAGATTTTCAGTTTGCCCTCTAAATTTCTATACGGAAAAACTCTCTGGGCAAGCATTGATTGAGTGCCAGGCACTGTGACAAGTAAACAAGATAAGCAGGGTCCCTAAGTTCACGGAGCTCATGACCTCAGAGCCTTTTCTTATACCCATGGATCATTCTGTACTTTTATTCGCTCAAATATTTATTGGGCATCTAGTATGTGCTAACATTAGCTAAACACATATGCTCTAAGCTAGTCCTCGCAAGAATCCTCCCACAAAGGTCATACGGGCCCCATTTTACACATGGGGAAGTAGGACTAAGTAACTCACCCAAGTCCACATCTGCCTGGAGAGAGCGGGGTGCGGATCTGGCCCTGGCCCAGCGGCCTCAATCAGCATGCACACCCTCTATCCTGCAGCTCCACGCCCGGCGAGGAAGTGTCTGACCCCTCAGCAATGAAGGAAGAGCATTCTAAGTCAGGTGTGCTCCTGAAGCCCAGCTGGGGAAACTGTCTGGGCTACTAAGAAGCTGGATAGTGAGAGGGAAGACTAGAAAGGATGGAAAGTAGCTGATGGCAGCGTTCCTTGAATCACTGTTCTCTATATCTCGAAACCTTAACCCTCAGGACCTCTTCCTGTAGCTTCTAATGTCTCTCTACTCTACCTGTGCTGCTGCCGCTGCTGCTGCTTCTTCTTCTTTTAGATTTTATTTAGTGATATTTAGAGAGAGGAGAGAGAGAGAATGGGAGAGAGAGAAAGAGGGGAGAGAAGCGGGAAGCATCAGCTCATGGTAGTTGCTTCCTGTACGTGCCCTGCTCAGGCAAGCCTGGGGTTTCGAACCAGTGACCTCTCTACATGTGCTACTGAATGGAAGCACTCTGCGGTGCCCTGAATTGGCGGGGGTTCATGGTGAGGCAGGACTAGAATCTTATTTTTCAGCTTACGTTCATTTCTATATTCTGAAACAAAGTGACAGTCAGTGGTGCCCCTGCTCTTTGGGCGCTATAATCTGAGGGGGGTTTGTAGCATTTGTAAAAGATCAGCAACAGCGTCACTGTTCAAGTCACGATTGAGGCGTTTATTTGCCTTCAGTTCAAGTCCAGAGTCTGCACTTCCTCCTGCTCCTACGCTTCTTCCAGCTGCCAAACCGTCTCCCTCCCAAGGCCGTGCCTTCGGGAGCAAGGAAAGAAAAACAAGAGTCAGCCGTTCTGATTAAATAAGAACTAATAGATCCTGGCAAAATGATTGTAATCAGAACCACAGACACTCTACCAGCCAAGAGGGGAAAATACTGTGAACTAATCATGCTTACACTCTCCTCTCTTTTTCTGCTCCCTTGGAGCAGTGGACTTTTTTGCCTTGGCGATGTTTAAAATCTTGCCAGAGGCAGGAGGAACACAGAGGGAAAAATATCCCTGCCTATAAACAAGGAAAGTTTCATGAAAGGGACTTAGAATTTTGAGACTTATATTGGAATTGGCAGCAGGAAAATCTAACACTGTGGAAATAATGATCTGGCATTAGGTCACTCTGGGCAAGGCAGCCATCCTGCATAGACTTAAAAATGTTGCTTCAGCCTCTTTCCTCCCGAACTTGAAGTCGCAGAAGGAGACTTTATTCATTTATACAATATTTAAGGGATCCGTATTATAAACAGGAAATTTGAAGGATACAAAGTGAAAACACAGCTCGTTGGACCTCTGGGAGATTTCAGTGCAGCAGGACTAACCACCCCCCCCTACCCCGTGCAGGAGCAGCTATGGGGCCGTGTGGATGGTGACGCCCCGGGATCCTCGTAACCTCTGCCTGTGCCTCTGCCCAGGGCTCAGAGCTGAAGACTCACCGGCAAAGTTCCCGTCTGAAAATGCTAGAGGGCTTTCCAGGATCTTCTGCATGGCTCACTCCACTCCCACCAGCTCCCTAGTTCACCCCACCAGAGATTTTTTTTTTTGATTTTAGTTTTCAATCACAGTTTACATTCAATATTATTTCGTGTTAGTTCAGGTGTACAGCACAGTGGTTAGACAATCATAGCCTTCCCACAGTGTTCTCCCCGATCTTTCAAGTGCCCACCTGACACCATATGGAGTTATTACAGTGTTAGTGTCTACATTTCCTGTGCTGTACTTTATACCCCAGGACCACTGGAGAAGTTAGATATATCATCACGGGAAATCTGGACCTGCGTCCCCTGCCCTGTTGGACTGTGGACGAAGATAGAATAGGTGCAAAAAGACAGGAATTGGACTCCGGTACACATTGAGCTGGAGATGACACTGGGAGAACTTTCTGGATTTAGATGAGTCACGTATTCGTTTCGTTCCTCCCTAGCCACATTCAAAAAGTCACAATGAGCACTGTCTTTTCCTTACTTATGCTCCATGATGAGGGTGCTGATGATGCTTTCCCACCTCAACATCAGGGCAAGAGATCTGACAATGAGCCGTGCACATTCTTGGTGTGCCTGCCTGAAGACATCTGCCCCTCCTTCCACTTCTCTATCGGCACAGGCAGACCTTGGAGATGTGTGGGTTCGGTCCTAGACCATCACAATAAAGCAAATTATCAAAACAGGGAGTCACACACATTTTTTGGTTTCCCAGTACATAAAAAGTCATGTCTACACTATACAGTAGTCTATTTAGTGCTTGTTTAATAGCATCATATTTAAAAAACAATGGACATATGTTAATTAAAAAAATACTTTATTGCTAAAAAATGCTAAGCATCACCTGAGCCTGTTGGGGAAATGGTGCTGAGAGACCTGTTTGATACAGCATTGCCACAAACCTTTCCTTTACTTTGTAAAAAAGACAATATCTGCAAATGTGATAAAGTGAAGTATGCCTGCATTGCTTCTCTTTTCCAGCTGAGGAGGCTGGGACCCTGAGGGGTTGATTTACACAAAGACAAAGAGCCGGTTTGAGGAGAAGCTTCAGCGAGTGAGGTCTTCCAAACCACATTTCACGGCATCTTCTGCTCTGAAATGCTGCCTCCTCCTCGATCCAGCTTTAATCTCCCCACCTCCAGTTCTCTTTGCCTCCATTTTATCCTGCCAGCAGATCATGAAGCCCTGAGTAGGAATGCAGAAAACAGCCCATCGTAATTTATCAATTGCACTTCTAGGTACTTACTTCAGAGAACACATATGCCCTCAGAAAAAGCTCGGACATGAATTGTTTCCCCATCTTTATTTATAATAATAGAAAAGAGCCCAGGTACCCATTGATAGATGACTACCCAAATTGCAGTAAGTCCATGCAATGGAATATTACTCACTAATAAAAAGGAACAAATTACTGGTACATGTGACAGCATGGACGAATCGCACAGACATTGTGCTGAGTGAAACAAGCCAGACACAGGAGTGTATACCACATGGTTTTGTTCATGTGAAATCCAAGAACAGGCAAGAAATCAAATCGGCATTTACTTATGGGGGCTACAAGGATGGAGGATGCATGGGTTTTGAAACAAGGAGAGGAGTAACTGGAAAGCAGCATGGGGACCATTTTGGGTGATGAAAATGTTTCGTATCTCGATGGGGGTGGAGATTACAGGGTGTGTGCATTTGTTAGAATTGATCAGTTTGTATACTTAAGATCTGTCCACTTTAGTATTATAAGTTATATCTAAATTTTAAAAATAGGATAAAAAGATAGTACATGACTGTTGCAACACTTTATAGAGAGAAGTAAGAAAGGAAGCACAAATTATTTGCCCACATGCAAATTTCACATCTCTGTGCTGTCGTTTATTATTTCCTGCACTAACCCTCCTAAGACTCTTTCTAGGTGTATAGACACACATAAACGGGCTCACACTGTCCACTGGGCTGTAGCCTGGTCCGTGATAACATGTAGTACTGAGGCTTTACGTGAGATATGCGACCAGATTGAAATGACTATTTCTGAGTGTCAACAATTTCCTATTTTCATGTTAAGTACTGTTCTTCCATGTTAGACTGCTCAGAAAGATTTTTGTGGATGCTGCTAAGAGGTTTCTTCTTCTCATTCCTGCCCCTCTCTTGACATTTAAGATGATGCCATTTCATCCCCAGTGTGCCTTTTTCCCCGTTTCAACTGTGAAAAGCACTTCCATGGGCTTGAGCCCTCCTGAGGTGTGTACAGGAAGTGCTGGTCACCCATTGGCTAGATTAGTGGTTCCCCAAGAAGAAAGAACCATTCTTAAGGTCTAAACACCCCAAAGACATTGCCTATGACACCTGCAATATCAATGGAAGAGAAAATACATGGAAAGGAAAAGCTACTATTAATAAAATGCCATGCCTTTGATTAGATTTGCATATTTATTAACCCTGACAGTACCTACACATATTAAAGTATAATGAAAATATTAAGAGCAACTATTATTATCATGTATTTATTATATGCTAAGTATTTTGATAAGTGCTCCACATGAGTTATCCATTCTAATTTGTCCACCACCCTATAGGGTGGAAACCTTTACGAGAAAACTGAGGCTCAGTGAGGTTAAGTAACTTGCCCAAGCTCACACAGGTGAGAAGTAGAGGCCTGAGAATTCCAAGTCTGACAAGGCAAGAAGGATTTCATTCCACTCGATCCTGCCTCTTTTATTTACTTATTCTGTGGGTAGTGTTTAGCATGCCTATGAATTCTCCAGCCCCTGGCTTAACCTCAGGGCTTCCTAGGAATTTGAGACCACCAGGAGGGAGTCATGGGCTGTTTGGAGAATGAGTGTACGTGTTCAGCACCCAGCCTAGAGTCGAGCTTCAACATGTTCACTAGTGCAGGACCCTCCTAAATCCAGCCTCATGCTTGTAGCCTCTCTCAAACCCCTGAGCTCCTGCTACTTGAATTGGCCTCTGTCTAGTCAGAGGGATTAACAGTTGAAAACCTATTTGCAGACCATTAGAAACAATAATCACCTTGCCCAGTAACCTGATCTACCTCAAAAGAAGAATCTTGGTTTTAGCAAACAGTTTAAGTGGCCTCTGTGTAAAGTGGAGGGGTGGAGCAGGACTGAGTCAGGGAGGCTGAAATGGCATGTCTTCCGGGCAGTTGGAATTTGTATAGTAATCAAGCCCCGCCCAGGGGCCAATTCCTGAGTTTAGGGGTGCTGAGCTCACACCCTCGTGGCTGTTTCTTTCTCTGGAATTCTGCAGCCGGCAGAGAACTGATACAGACTCACTCCCACGTGGGCGCTTTCCCTGCCTAGCTAAAAGGAACGAGTCTATCTGACGTTCACTTGACCCAGTACATTCACTGAATCTCGACTGTGTGCTGCAACACACGGCCTTCTTACCTCCTCACCGCGAAGTGTTATTGGTGTTATGCCTCCCATTCCACAGGTGAGAAATGTGAGACCAGGACACGGCTGTGTGCAGGGCCAGCGCGGTTGGTTGAACTGCTGGGAATTGGCAAGCTCGGGGTTAAACACGGCCAGTGTTAAAAATTAAGTTACACAAACTTATAATTAAATAAATTATATTAAAAACCAAGGTAATAAATACTCAAGATTCCTAATGACTTAACTAGAGTGCACTAGTGTCTGTGCTTCAGGGGTTACGTCTATGTGTCAGGACTGGTGGGAACACTGGGCTCAGGTGTGCTCCCATGCTTGTCTTCCCAGCTCTGTTTCATGGCGTCATGTCGGCAGTTTGAAATCTGCCACGGTGGAAGATTTTATGCCGCAGAAATGGACAAATGGACAAATCAGGGCTTGCATATCCCCCCCCCCCCCCCCCCCCCCCCCCCCCCCCCCCCCCCCCGCCCCCAAGGTGGTTGTTAAACATTCACCAGTACTCCTGCCCTGGGAGAGGTTAACTCACTTAACAAGGTCACAAGGCTGGGGGCGGAGCCAAGCGAGGGGCTGGACGCAGGGAGCTGGCCACGGTGCGACTCCGCCTCCTCAGCGGTAATGAGGGTTCATCAGTGAGCTGATTGCAAGGAAATCAACGTGTTCAAGGAAGGTTAAAGCATGGAAGAGACTTAAAGATGTATGGTGCAATCCCAACATGTACACCTTATTTGGATTCTGATGAAAATAAACTGTAAACTAAATTTGAGCACTCACTATATATTGGATGGTATTAGTGAATTGTTATGTTTTAGGTGTCAAGATGGTATTTCATTTCAAATAAAATGCTCTGATCATGGCTGAGGTGAGATTGGATAATAATACCAGGAGGAAAACCAGAGCGGGGGTGAAGAACAGGGGTTCTCAGAGTGGGAACCTGGGAACTTGAAAGTGTCCGTTCTCAGGTCCCACCTCAGACCACCTGAGTCAGTTCTGAGGAGAAGGCCCATGAATTTGCGTTTTAACGTAGGATGATGCACACTCCAGTTTGGGAACCACGGGGTTTAGATGAAACAAGAGTCTCCATGAGTTGAGTATTGAGGCTGAGTTATTAAGTGCCTGGGGTGGAGGGATTCATAGATATGTTTGAAATTTTCTGTAACAGTTAAAAGAACGATTTAGCCCATTGGAAGAGGGGAGTGTAGGTATGATGGCAGCGGGGTCGTAGCTGGATGGGTTCTGGATCTGAAGGTAGATTATAAGTAGTGTATTGGTGGTGCCTGTGTCTTTATTGTCTTTTAAACTGAAAGTTTGGGCTAAAGCAGGGGTCTCAAACTCAACTCAGCATGTGGGCCGCAGAGCAAGATCACAGCCGTTCGGCGGGCCGCACTAGGTCTACAAAAGGCAACTGTTACGCAACACTTTTCTCACTGCAGTTGAAAACAAAAAAAAAAATCAGTACAACAAGCACAATCGTACATGCAGTTTACTCAGTGTCACAAAACGACCAGAAACTGTAGTTCGCATCACAACTGCTGTTAACTAAGCTAATATCTAGCTAGGATGCTAGAGAAATGAAAAATACAAGTAGGCCCCTAGGCTTACTTAATTTTATCCAAAATATTTTGAACTTCGTGGATTAGTCTGCGGGCCGCACAAAATTGTTCGGGGGGCCGCGAGTTTGAGACCCCTGGGCTAAAGGTTGCATTAGCAACAGACTTGACCAGGCAGCTCTAACCTTTCTGAGGCAACCGCAGCTCCTGAAGTTTCTCTGACCAACTTCACCCATTCCTTAGAGGCCCTAGTTTTAATCAGGTTCAATCCTGGAGCCTCAGATCTCTTGGAGAAGCAACGATTTTAATTTTCGAGTTCCAACTAAAGCTGTGAGACTTTAAAACAGCCACCCTCTAGACCTGCTTGATCAGCTACAGACATGACGCAATTAATTAACTGCACGCAGCTTCTTGCCACACACAAGCTGCTTAACTTCTAGCCCATTGTAGTTCGGTTTACTCAGCAGATAGGGCCTAAGAGCCTGTAACTGTTTACCTCCAGAGGGAGGGGCTGTCCTGAGCAGACGAATTCATTAGCTGGTGTTTGCACAGAGGCAGGAATCCAAAGAAAGCATTAGGTAGCTTTTTATTTTTATTTATTTATTTATTTTGTGTGAAAAGGTACTGAAAAAGGGACCCTTTGTCTTGGCCTGAGCTCACATCCAAGTTCTGTCGTTATGTCCTGTGGTGATCCATTTGCTTCCCTTCCTGCTCCCCACCCTCTTCTCCAGCCCCCCCCCCATTTCTGCTATTTCTCCCAACTGGAAAACTCTTTGGATTTTGTCCCAGATGATGGAAAAGGTCTCTCTGCCCAGCACACGAGGCTCTTAGGATGTCCAGTCTTTTAGTTGGCATGCCAAGCGCTCCGAGGTCTTCTGCCCTCCTACCATCCACCCGCCTCCCAAACAGCCATCTTCCCTTTTTTCCTTCCCCTCCCTTCTCTTTAAAAACAGTCCTATTGAGACTTTGTCCAGAAATAGCAAGGGCATCCTTTCTGGAATCCATACTTCCCAAAACTCTGGAGGGAGGAGAAGAAAAGGAGGGGTCGTTTTTGTAGGGAACGATGGGAAGGCAGAGTAAGAAAATTCTGAGTATTTCTGGGGGTGGGGGGTGGGGGGAGGGGTCCAGGAGAGGACATTATAACTCTTTGTCATCTTTCTCAAACATTACTCCTAGAACAGGATTTCTTCAGTGAATTCTGTACAGAGCTGGAGGTAAAACGCAGATTTTGTGTCCACACTCCAACCCCAGTGAATCACAATTTCTAGGGACAGACTCTGGTAATCTGTAGTATTTGTAACAAACTCCGCAGGTCGTTCAGCTGCCCACTGAGGTTTGAGAATCACGTATCCAAATGCCTCCTAAATGCCAGGTCCTGTGCGAGGGAGAGAAATAGCTTTGGCTTTGTTTCTGAAAGGCGTAAGTTCCAGATACTCTTTTAAGGAAATGAGACTTTATTTTATATTAATGGTATTTATTGGGTGTTTGGTGTAGGCCAGACGTTTTACGATCCTCACACCTCCCCACCCCCACCCAAAGCTCTATTCTTGTTATAACCATTTTGCAGATGAGGAAACTGAGGCTTGGAGAGATGAAACAGTTTGTCTGTAGCATACCAATAAAATGTGGTGTCATGATATTTATACTTCTTTATTTCTGGCTCAAGGCTGGGCTGTTGTCACCTGTAAGTCTTTCAGAGTACGACTGTGCTGCCATATTTTCTACACCAAAAACTGAAACTCATGGTCTCACAAGGATGTTTTTTTTTTTGTTTTTTTTTTTTAAATTTATTGATTGATTTTTAGAGAGCGAGAGAGGAAGAGAGAGAGAAACAAATAGAAACATCCATCTGTTCCTGTATGTGACCTGACTGGGGATTGAACCCACAACATGTGTGTCAGGACAATGCTCTAAGCCAGGGGTTGGGAACCTATGGCTTGTGAACCAGATGTGGCTCTTTTGATGGCTGCATCTGGTTCGCAGACAAATCTTTAATTAAAAAAATAATAATAATGTTAAAAATAGAAAACATTCTCATGTATTACAATCCATTCATTTCCTACCGCTCATGTTCATGGTTGTGGGTGGCTGGAGCCAATCACAGCTGTCCTCTGGGACAACACCAAATTTTTATTGGATAATGCATAACATACACGGGTCATTGTATGGCTCTCACAGAATTACATTTTAAAATATGTGGCGTTCATGGCTCTCTCAGTTAAAAAGATTCCCGACCCCTGCTCTAAGCAACTGAGCTATCTGGCCAGGGCTCACCAGTATGGTTTTATTTTGGCAGATCATAGTTCATAACATTTGTACTCTGAATGGTCTCCATATAGACTGGGCCTGTGTTAGTCTGCTTTTCACTTTTAGGGAGTTTTCAAAGTGAGATATGGCAGTGTAATGCCTCATTTGCCAAACCCACAAGCCAGAGACCCCAGCCTGCTTCCCCTGGTATTGGGGACTTACTGATTTATTTTTAAATTATTCAACAGTAAAGATAAATCAGAAGTTCCTGTTTACTCCTCATTCTCCTTCACAGAAGCAACATTTGTGACCAGTTTGGAGTGTTCCCTTAAAGACACTTCTCTCTGCTTTTACGTATATGCTGCATTTATTTCCCCCCAAACACAAATGGAAAATTATTTTGTTAATCAACCTTTTCACATAATGATTTCTCTTAGACCTCTTTCTGTGTCTCCCTTGTCCTTTTCCCCCTTGCATTTGGGGGGAGGGTGGACAGAGATAGAGAGAGGGACAGACAGGGACAGACAGATAGGAAAGGAGAGAGATGAGAAGAATAAATTCTTTGTGGCGGCTCTTTAGTTGTTCATTGATTGCTTTCTCATATGTGCCTTGACTGGGGGGCTACAGAAGATCGAGTAACCCCTTGCTCAAGCCAGTGACCTTGGGCTCAAGCTGGTGAGCCTTGCTCAAACCAGATGAGCCCATGCTCAAGCTGGCAACCTTGGGGTCTCGAACCTGGTTCTTCCACGTCCCAGTCTGACGCTCTATCCACTGCGCCACTGCCTGGTCAGGCCCCCTTGAATTTTTTAACAGTAAAGGTGCATTGAGAAAATTTAGTGATGAGAGGGGAAGGAAGACTATTCCTTAAGCACAATTCAAAGTGAAAAGAGAAGATAGTTTGAGTTATTTTGAAGCCCAAGTTTGGAAATAATTTTTTTACTAGGGTAAACTATCCATACCATAAAACTGACCATTTTAACTGTTGTTAAGTATATAGATCAATGACATTAAGTATATTAACATTGTTGTACAACCCTGTTGGGCAGATAAAATATATTATGCTCACTTTGTTAAAGATGGCTCTGCCCACGTGGAAGCCGTTGCCCAGGTGATGTTAATGTGTGTTGGGGGCGGGCTGTGGGCAGGCAGGATCCTTGGAGCCTGGGGCTTGGTTTTAGGACTAAGCCTTTCCCACCCTTTTTGATGTGGGGTAGTACAATCCCATCATGCCTCAGATAAGTGACTTTGTATTAGAGACTTCCCCTATTTCGTATATTGGATTAAAGGTTATGAATCTACACTATAAAGTGGGGGGCAGAACGGAAGCTTGCTCTCTTAGTTTCCTGAGATTAGCATTAGAGGAGACAGCAGAGAGCAGAGAGCAAAGAAAGGCCATGTGGAAGAGGCCAGGAGAAGCAGCCAAGATGGTGGAGTGTTGAGTGAGAAGCCAGTTTGTGCAGAGTTTGTGCATGGAGAAGGAAGGAGATGGGGAACAGAGGTGATCAAATCTGGTGAGCTAGAAACCTTTGATTCTAGGAAACTTGGATAAGTCAGTAGCTTTGTGAGCACTGAATGTGAGTGGGTTTTGGAGCCCAGTGTGTGTTTTTACTTGCCCGCCGGTGCAAGCTAGGATTAAAGATGATGGCCCGTCAGTTTTTGGCTCCATTGTTTCTTTACCAACTGTCTGAATCCAATGTGAACCTGCATGGGCCAGGCAGCTGTGATAGTGGCCCTGGCTACTGGCTTTACAAACCCATTTTCTCCAACTGAACTAACTCTGCACCCATGACACACCTGATTCCTCCCTCCCCTCAGCCCTGGCAGTCACTGTTCCACTTTCTGTCTCTCTGTATTTCACTTCTCTAAATATCTCATGTACATGGACTTGTACAGTATTTGTCCTCTTGTGTCTAGCTTATTGCAGTTAGCATAATATCTTCAGGTTTCATTCATGTTATATAGCATGTATCAGAATTTCTTCCCTTTTTAAGGTTGAATAATAGTTCGTGGTATATATATATATATATATATATATATATATATATATCTCACATTCTGTTATCCAGTTATCTGTTGATGGATACTTGGGTTGTTTTACTGCTGCCTATTGTGAATAAGTGGAATTGCTGGATTATATGGTAATTCCATGTTAACACTCTTTATAACTGCTACATAATATTCCTTCGTATCTTGCATGTGTTCAATGGCAAATTTAAGTTCTCTTTTCTGTGAATTGCTGATTGTTGAATTGGTATAATTTTTAATGGGATTTTAGACAATCTTCATATACTAAGGATAGTTTTTCTTTTATCTGTTACATACATGGTAAACTATACACATTTAAAAGTAAGTTTCTACATCACTCCAGATCCAAGTGCTTGTCATGATCTTTTTGATTATTTAAGGAATATTTATTGATGAGAATATTTGTTATGAAGAGAGGGTCCTGGTCGGTATGCTCAATGGGAGAGCATCAGCCCAGCATATGAATGTCTCAGGTTTGATCCCCAGTTTGGGGACACAGGAGAAGTGACCATCTGCTTCTCCATTCCTCCTCCTCCATCTCTCTCTCTCTCTCTCTCTCTCTCTCTCTCTCTCTCTCTCTTCCCCTCCTGCAGCCATGCCTCGATTGGTTTGAGTATATCAGCCCTGGGCGCTGATGAGGGCTTCATGAAGCATTTGCCTCAGGTGCTAAAAATAGCTTGGTTGTGAGCATGGACCCAGATGGGGGTTGTTGGGCGGATCCTGGTCTGGGTGCATGCGGAGTCTGTCTCTCTGTCTCCGCTCCTCTCACTTGGAAAAGAAAGAAGGAAGAAAAGAAAGAAAGAAAAGAGAGCCGTCTTCCTGCAGCACAGGACCTTCCTCATAGCAGGTGCGTCATAAACATCCACTGAATGGCTAAGCTACTTTGGGACAATACATGTTTCATTAGTGTTTCCTAGGTAGGATTTACTGGGATGGGTCAAATCCAGAAACTAATTAAATTCTTCATGATACTTCATAGCATAATTTTCTCTGAGTTTAACCTGTTCTACCAGTCTCAGAAAGAAAAAAAAAAAATTAAGCCAAATGGCTATGAAAATAGTTGATAATCAAGTTTCTGTTATTTGGGAAACATTGTTATAAATCTGAACTGCAACAGGCTTTGTTAAAATGAGAATAGTTACTGACTAAATAACCCACAGATGTAAAGAAAAGAGTGGAAAGGGGACTGTGGCTCTTCTTTTTTTTTACTAGTGTTTTTTAAATTTTTTTTAACTTTTATTAATTTTAATTTATTGTGTTAACAAGGATTCAAGTGTTCCACTCAATATAACACCCTCACCCCCACCGTGTCCCTATTTACATCCCCTTTGCCCCCCTCCCCATAGCTCCCTCCCCCTTCCCTCTGAGATTTGCTGTCCTGTTATCTGTATCTCTGTGTTATGTATATATAATTCCACTAATCCCTTCACCTTGTCTGATCCCATCCCCCCAGGGACAGTGATTCTTAATTCAGTCTCCTGACCTCTTTTCCAGGAAAGTGAACATCAATAGCAATAGCTACCACTTATTATAGGCTTAATATGTGCCAAAGAATCTACTGAATGCTGTGCATTTGTTATTTAATCTTATTTAATCTTCATAATCATCCCGCAAAGGAACGATTATTCCCATTTGACAGATGTGGAGGGCCTGGGAAGGCTAAGTCACTTGCTAAAGGTCACATAGCTGGTGGTAAACAGTAGGGCTGGGATTCATCCCAGTCCCTTTGGTGGCAGTCACCAAAATCTTCTTGATGCTTGTGTCCTTTTGTCCATGGTACCCCAACATGGATCAGGGTTACTAACAGGAACCCAGGCCAGGAGTGGGTGACTCTGCCCGTGTACATAGTGGAAGGGGAACAGGATGGAAATCTCTGGTTCTGCTCTGTGCCCGATGTTTTTTGGGTATTGGAATGCAGGCTGTGTCCTTGACCCTCAGAGATGCACGTGGTCACTGGCTGAGTCCCTCCTCCTCTCTGGTTGCTTCCCTGAGGCGCTGTCCGGTCCGGGGACTGGATGAGGCTCATCAGGACAGTGTCATGGCTCCACTCCAGTGTATTCTCCCTCGGGAAAGGCTCTGCTCACCTCCCCAGGGACACCGCCTCCTGACTGTCATCCGCAGAGATCTGTGCCTTTCCAGCTCTGCTCACGCAGGGAGTTGGCAGCTCATGACTGAACATGGACTTCTGTTAGTTCTTGTATTGCTCTCTGAACCTTGTTCCTTGTCACAGCAGACAAACAGGAATGCCTCTGGGGCCAAAGGCCTGGGTTACAGTTTTTTTTGTACACAACTCCTCTTTAAAAACCCAAATATTGACTGATAAAGAATATTTTTAGTGGACAATCATTTCAGAGCCTTTGTGAACTTAGAGTCAGCTGAGGATAATTAGTGTGAACAGCTACTCTCTGAGAGAAGAAGAAAGATTAGGAAGGACCCCTCAAATTGAATTTTATGATTCTGAAGGGAATGCTGTGTGCCTGTTTTTAAATGCAACCAGAACTTGAATGTAACCCCCCACCCACCCATCACCCAACCCAACAATTTCTTTACTTTTTTTTTTGTTTTAACGAGAGAGACAGAGACGAAGAAAGACAGATAGGGACAGACAGACAGGAAAGGAGAGAGACGAGAAGCATCAATTCTTTGTGGCACCTTAGTTGTTCATTGATTGCTTTCTCATATGTGCCTTGACTGGGGGGCTCCAGCCAAGCCAGTGACTCCTTGCTCAAGCCAGCGACCTTCGTTCAAGCCAATGACCTTGGGCTTCAAGCCAGCAATTTTTGGGGCTTAAGTCAGCAACCATGGGGTCATGTCTATGATCCCATGTTCAAGCCAGTGACCCTGTGCTCAAGCCAGCGACCCTGTGCTCCAGCTGGTGACCCCGCGCACAACGTGGCGACCTTGGGGTTTTGAGCGTGGACCCTCAGCATCCCAGGCCGATGCTCTAGTCACTGTGCCACTGCCTGCTCAGGCCCCCTGTACAGTTTCAGTGCTTATTTTCCTCAATCTCATCCTAATTTTCCAGTCTTAGACATATAGCTAAATTTATAGAATTTCCTGCTCCAGGGCCTATGAAAACAGGGTGTCCCCTGGGAACCAGGAAGCCATGGTGGGCAGTGTGAGTGGCAGCAGCACATGGAGGAGAAGGACCCACACTTTACTTGGGGGTCTAAAAAGAAATCTATCCTTTTGATGATAAAAATTTTAAATAGCATTTGAAATCAAAATTCAAATCCTAGAGGGGTTTTCTCTTTTTTGCAAGGCGGTGGATCATATTTTATTTTATTTTTTATTATTCTATTTATTTTATTTTATTTTATTTATTTAGAGAGACAGGAACATCTAGCTGCTCTCACATGTGCCCTGGCTGAGGAATCAAATCAGTAACCTCCATACTCTGGGACGATGCTCCACCAGCCCCACCAGCCAAGCCAGCCAGGGCTTAACTTTTATTGATTTTTAGAGAGACAGAGAGAAGAACGGGGGGGGGGGGGGATAGAAAGCATTCATTTTGTTGTCCCACTCAGTCGTGCATTCTTTCGTTGCTGCCTGTGTGTGCCCTGACTGGAGATCAAACCCACAACTTTGTGGGTTTGAGACCACACACTTGACCTACTGAGCTAACCAGTCACAGTGGAAGTTTGTGGATCATTTTAAATACAAAGGGGCCGAGGGGCTCATTCTTCTGTGATTGGCATGCGCCCTCCTGATTTGTCCTGATTCTCAGCCATCTAGATTTGTTGTGATTTTTACTCACCCACCTGCTCTCATCTTTGAAATTGTCCCCAGGTGATCTACTGTTACCTGTATCAGTTACAGAAGTCCTCAATGAAAGACACAATTCACCTTGAAAATGGAGCCCTCACCCTCTCTCACGGCTTCACTCAACATCTTGCACAACCCAGCGTCCAAATGACACTCCTCTGGTGTCATGCCCAGAACCATGGTCCTAGCCTCATAGGCCCTGTGGAGAGCCACTGTTAACACTGGTAGGACCCTTCTGACCACACTGGAGGAAAGGAGTGTGAGCCAATCTTATTGCCTTTGACAACCGTAATAGAACACTTAACTCCAACAGGTATTTCATTTCACGGGTAAGACCAAGTGTGTCTACACCATGAGGGCCCAAACTGTGGTTGTCTGCAGAATATGAGTAGAGAGCGCCTGCTGGTTTCAATCAAGGAAGACAGAAAAGAATGTTTTCTCTTTACTTGAAAATCTTTCTCCTCAGGAGGTGCTGAAAGGCTGTGATTTGCACAGAAGTCTTTCTGAAGCAACACGATTTGTGAGCAGAGTAGTTCCCTGGCCCATGGCTAGGATCAGTAACATCACGGGAGGCTACACTGTCCGATGTGGGAGCTTCTGACCATGTTTGGCTCTGTAAATTGAAATTAATTAATAAGAAATAAAACGAAACATTCAGTTCCTCAGTTGCAGCAGCTACATTTCTAGCACATGTAGCTCAATAGCACATGTAGTCAGTGGCTTCTGTACTGGACAGTGCAGCTATAGAGGACACTTCTGTCATTGCAAAAAGTCCTTCTGGAGAGCACTAGTATAAGGCTCAGCCCAGACAGTGGTGACCTGCACCATGGCCCTGAGGGACCTAAGAGATATAGAGCTGTAATACATGTGCACACATAGTCTGGGTATGGTCACTAGAGTGAAAACTTAATGGAAATTTCAATAAGCATTTATTTCTTAAATGTAGCAATTTATCACTGTCATTCAGACAAGCATTAGAAACCCTGGTACTTGTTTAACTAATATGCTGTACACCTGAAACTAATATGAAATAATGTTGAATGTAAACTATAATTGAAAAAGAATTTTTATATATATTAAAAAAAGTTAAAAAAATTTTTTTTAAACTCTGGTACTGTGCAAGACACAATTTCTGCTGTGCTGGAGTTCATAACCTGTAAGTTGAGGCAGAGATTAAATAATAATAAGCTGTGACAAACTGGAAAGTGGGCATTTGCAAAGAGGCAATAAGTTATTTGGACAGGGAAACAGGAAAGATTCGCAGAGAATGGGCTATGTAAGCCGAGATTTTTCTTTTTCTTTCTTTTTTTTTTTTTTTTTTTTTTTTGGTTCCAGTTGAGCCAGTGACCCCTTGCTTAAGCCAGCAACCGTGGGCTTGAAGCCAGTGACCATGGGGTCATGTCTATGATCCCATGCTCAAGCCGGCAACCTTGGGGTTTTGAACCTAGGTCCTCAGCATCCCAGGCCTACGCTCTACCCACTGTGCCACTGCCTGATCAGGCTATAAGCCAAGTTCTGATGGGTGATGAGAAGCTTAGCAAATAGACAGGGAGAACATTTAAAATAAAAGGAACGACAAAAGCTCTGGGGGACTGTGAGAAGTTTGGTGTTAGAGTGACGTGACGTGGCAGGAGAGAGAGAGAGGCAGGACCAGCCACCACATTTGGGGGCCCCCTTAGAACAAGCACGGGGTCCTGTGCAAACACACAGGTCGCATGCTCACGAGACCATCCTGGTGGCAGGAGAGGGAGTGAAATGTTATCAAGGGCTTTCCGGTCATGCTTTGGAGAGCTGACTGGGTCCTGAAGGGGGCAGAGAGGCATGCTAGGGTTTGAAGCTAGGAGGAGGCAAGATCAGACTTGCATTTGACGAAGACCCTGTGAGGAAGGGATTGAAATGGCCGGGAGGGAAGACAAGGACAGGAGAAGTGGCAGTGGGACAAAGCGCAGGACTCTGAAAGATAGGTAGGCGATGACCTTGATGACAAGACACTGATTGGGTAGTACATGGGGGTGTGATTGGCCTTGTGGACGTGAACTCTGGGACTTTTTTTTTTTTAAGAAGAGACTAGGGAGACTTTTTTTTTTTTTTTTTTACAGAGACAGAGAGAGGGATAGACAGGGACAGACAGACAGGAACGGAGAGACATGAGAAGCATCAATCATTAGTTTTTCATTGCACATTGCAACACCTTAGTTGTTCATTGATTGCTTTCTCATATGTGCCTTGACCGCGGGCCTTCAGCAGACCGAGTGACCCCTTGCTCGAGCCAGTGGCCTTGGGTTCAAGCTGGTGAGCTTTTGCTCAAACCAGATGAGCCCGTGCTCAAGCTGGCGACCTCGGGGTCTCGGACCTGGGTCCTCTGCATCCCAGTCCGACGCTCTATCCACTGCGCCACCGCCCGGTCAGGCTCTGGGACTTGCTAACTTCAGGCTTGAGGTTTCACTTGCTGTGGCCGCGGGCGGGCTGTCCTCTCTTTGCCCCCTTCCTTGCTGGTTCCGCCCAGAGCAAACGGCTGAGGGTGGAGGGACCGGGGGACATGCTGATAATGCACCACAAGCCCCTCGTCCAGAAGCCTTTCAGGACCTGCCCGACCGTCTCCTGCACGGCAGACGTGTTCCCTAACCGGATCCTGAACGGACCTGACCGGTCCCCCTCAGTCCTAGAAGGCCTTCAGAGGAAGTCAGTCACCGTGGTCTCAAAGGCCTCCCTCGCATTGCGCTTCCTGACTGGGGGGTCTGTGCCATTCCATGGCGCTGTTCAGAGGGTTTCACTTTTCATTTGCCGACTGAACCAGGACATGCCCTTCTTCTGAGGGCAGTGCAGGGGTGAGGGAACCTGACTGTGACAAAGGACCCATCGAGAACACGGATCAATCCCACAGCACTGCAGGGAGGGAGGAAAGAAGAACTGGACCCTGCAGTGGCATGGATGGACCTGGAGATTGTTATGCTGAGTGAAATAAGCCAGGCAGAGAGAGACAAATATCATATGATCTCACTTATGTGTGGAATCTAATGAACGAAGTGAACTGAGGAACAGAATGGAAGCAGAGGTGGGGTCGCAGGGACCAGAGGGACAGCAGTCAGAGGGAAGGGGGATGAGGGGATGGGATCAGAGAAGGTGAAGGGATTAGTAAATTATATATACATAACACAGAGATACAGATAACAGGACAGCAAGTCCCAGAGGGAAGAGGGGAGAGAGTTAGGTGCAGGGGAGCAAAGGAGATGTAAACAGGAACATGAGGGTGGGGGTGAGGGTGTTATATTGAGTGGGACACTTGAATCCATGTTAACACAATAAATTAAAATTAATTAAAAAATTTTAAATGTTAAAATAAAAAAAAAGAAGAAGAAGGACTGGCCCCCATGGAGGGCACCTCCAGAAACCCTCCTGACCCTCAGACTGCAAGGGAAGAAGGCAGGGTGCAGCCTGTGCCAGCCGGGGGCTCCGGGACCCCTCCCTAGTCACGGACGTCCCTCGTACTCCTCAGTCTGTGCCTGAGCACAGCACGTTGCCCCCGACACGTGAGCTCCGACCGGGCCCCTCGCCGAAGTCTACAGCCCCCTGCCCACCGCCGCCCCTGACACGTGAGCTCCGACCGGGCCCCTCGCCCGAGTCCACAGCCCCCTGCCCGTGGCCGTGTCCTCCCCGGATGGGGCGAGAACTGCAGTCTTCACATTCTTCAAGGGCCTTCTCCCAACAGCCCCCAGTTGCCTTCGCCTCTACTTCACAGTGAGACAGTCCTGTGTCAATTCTATCTTGTTTCCAAAAATGGGATCATTTAATTAAAATGTGGATAGAATGATGTTTCTGTTTACTTGTTTAAAAAAAAAAATTAGGATATGGTCTGACCCAGAGAGAGGGAAAGGAGGCATATTTAATGCATTTGAAGGGAAATAAAAAATACCAGTAACAGAGTAAAGTAGGTACAAGTTATAAATTGGCTGAGTCGGGCTATGTTGTTACGAGAAACACATGACTCTTCCTGTTTGGTGGAGAGTCTGACTTGGTGGAAAGTCTGCACTTTCTAGAAATTGGAGGGTGTGGTGGGGGCCAGGAGGCAGAAAGAGCCAGCCTGAGCTCAGGGTGGCTTCTTGGCCCGGAGCCCTTTCCTGCGCCCAGAGCTCAGACAGGCTGGGAACCGAGCTAGCCGTTTTCGGGAAGGGTGACGAGGAGGGAGGCAGACGCCGGCCCCGAGCTACCTGACAACCCTCTGAATGAATACCAGCTCAGAAACCCAGGCTGCTTTTCTAGGTCCGCTGTGCGTTTAAACTGGAAAATTAATTTTACAAGCAGAAAAAAAAAAAAAACCCTCTCCTGGACATAAAAGTTTTGCTGACAGAACACATCCACAACCCGTGGGCTCTGGATGAAAGGGCTGGGCCTCTGGGGGCATCTTCCCGGCTGCAAAAAGGGCTAGGCTGCTTGAAAGGTACTTGAAACAAATACAACAGTGACTCTAAAACACACCCATATGTCACGTTCTTACAGAAAAATACACTGTGTAATTAGTTACAAGCTTTAGAGAATAAAATCCAATTTACCTGTCAAAGGAAAAGGCTGACCGCCCCCCTCCATCCCAGACTGCTCGGGTGGGGGCCGCTGGATGAGGCTAGCAGCCCCCTCCCCGCCTCCCCCAGCCCCCACCTTTCTCCTCCCACCCCCTTCATTTGTGAAGACTGGAAAAAAAAAAAACGGAAAGTTGGAAAAAATCCTCTAAAGACATAGAGTGTTCCAAGCACAATCAGACCACTAATTACTGTTAAGCTGGAACCAAGCCCTTTTTGTGCTCGGGGGGACTGCAGTGTGCAGCCCCCTCTGGGGCTTTTCAAGAGTTCGGCTCGCTCCTGAATAGCAGCGTTTTTTTCCTCCTCCTTTTCAACATTTGTCGCCTGCCTTTCTTTTCCTTCATCTTCATCTTCACCTTTTCTTCTTTTGCTTTTCTTTTTTTTGTGTGTGTTGTTTTTTTTCTTTCTCTCTCTCTCTCTCCCATTTTTTTTTTCTTTTTGCTTTTCTGATAGCATTTTTCTCCTGGCGGAGTGTTTTAAGTCTCTAAATGAAACTTGACTGCCCCCACGGCAGGCTGGCGAAGCACAAAGGCCTCCCATTCCACTGGCTACAGTAACGCCATTGTGTGTCCTAACAATGCACTAATTGGCGGTGACAATTGTGGAGTTGGGAGGGGGGGGCGCTCTTTCCCAATCAGCGGGCCGCTGAAATAAAAGAGGAGGAGAAGGAGGAGGAGGTGACGGGAGGCCCAGGTTCCTGGTGGAGAGAGGCTAGACCCACAGAGGGGGCACCATGCTGGGGTTTGTGATGGGCTTTCTAAATGAATAATAAAAAGGAAGGAGAAAATAATTATTTTGGGGAAAAATATATAGACTTTTTGGCAGACCACTTCAGGGGCCTGCTGGTGTGGGTATGGGTGGGTGAGCGCCCCATCAGGACCTCTGTGCGGGCAGAGAGACTTAAGGGAGCCAATGCCCACAACCAACAGTGCGGGTCTCTGTAAGCCCCTGGGGAAGCTGGGGAGAGAAGGCTCCGCGGAGAAGGGTGGGGGAGAGAGGCATCGCTGAGCTGGTGCATCCCCATTTCAGCCATATCGCTCAGTGAGGGGGGAGGGAAGCCAGAAAGGGAGAAGGCTTGTCCATGTGTCCTGTGGTGATCAATTAGACTTTCAGAAAGTCTGGGAGCTGCACAAGGTGATTTGTTCGACCTTTGAGATGGCTTTAACGGGGAGTTGGGCAGGATGGACAAGAACAACATGGTAGCCAGATAACGCTGCTGGGGCTCGCAGGGGGGGAGGATGTCCCAGAAGCTCCAGAAGGTCACCTGGAGCCTGCAAGGAGTTCAGAGCCACCTGGTTCCAACCTCGACGCCTCTTTACATGGAATGGCCCACATGAGAGTGTCACAGCCTTTTTCATGCCTTCCCTCTGCACCAGGAAATAACAGAACCATCAGAGGTGGACTTATCAGTGGGCGCACTGGGTGCACGCCCTGAGCCCCGACTTCTGAAGTGCCCTGCAAAACCCCAATTTTACATTTTTTTTCTAATGACATCAAGTTTGGTTTCATATGTGCAATTTTAACATTGATAGTACATTTTATATATATATATATATATATATATATATATATATATATATATATATATATTGTTTGTTTGTTTATTTTTTTCCTCAAAGTTATATGCGGGGAGGCAGTCAGACTCTGCATGTGCCAGACTGGGATCCTCCCAGCATGCTCACCAGGGGGTGATGCTCTGCCCATCTGGAGCGTTGCTCTGTTGCAGCTGGAGCCATTCTAGCACCTGAGACGGAGGCCATGGAGCCATCCTCAGCACCCGGGCCAACTTTGCTCCCATGGAGCCTTGGCTGTGGGAGGGGAAGAGAGAGATAGAGAGGAAGGAGGGAGGGGTGGAGAAGCAGATGGGCGCCTCTCCTGTCTGCCCTGGCCGGGAATCAAACCTGGGACTTCCACACATGGGGCCGATGCTCTACTGCTGAACCAACTGGCCAGGACCACAATAGTACAAAATATTTTTTAGTTATTTAAAAATATGGTTAACACATATTTTATTTTCCCTGTCTCCTTTTTTTTTTTTAAGGGGCCCAATATTTTCTTCTGCACCCGGGGCAGAAGACCTCAACTGACCTTAACCCGCCTCTGCAGAACCGGACATCTTCCTTCCCGTGGGCCAGGCCTGGTGCTGAATGCCTTGTGTGCGTCATTCCACTGAACTCTCACAACAGCCCCCTAACCTGACAACTGTCATTATCCCCACAGAGAAGGCAAACGGGGAGACCGAGCCTCCTTTTCTGAGAAGTTAAGTGGCTTGCCCAGGGTCACCCAGCGTCCAGAGGGGGAGCAGGGGGCAGGAGAAAGCCTGGAATCTAGTGGTGGCAACAGCGCCGGTGGCCATGGCCCTCTCTGTCCCGCTCCCTCACCCGGTTCTCTCTCTGCATTTCCAGAGGGGGCTGTGCCTTTGTTGTCTTTGCATCCCTAGCGCCTCACAGAATACTTCCTGCACAGGAAGGCTCCCCCAAACGTTCGCTGACCAAAGGCGGAGGCAGGGAGGGCTGAGTTGCTGGCAGTGCCATCTCTGTCCTTGTGGGTCCCAGACTTCAGCCTGCTTCTGAGTCCCCTGGGGTGGGGGAGGGAGGCATTGCTAAAACACAGATCTGGGCCCCTCCCCCAGGGTCTAGGTGGGACTCGAGAGTGTGTACTTTAAAAAAAAAAAAGATTTTATTTATTGACTTTACAGAAGGAGGAGAGGGAGTAGGGAGTGAAAAGTATCAACTCATAGTTGCTTTACTTCAGTAGTTCACTGCCTGCTTGTTGTAGGTGCCATGAGCGGGCAAGCCCAGGTGTTTGAACTGCTGAGCTTAACGTTCCAGCCGACAGTCGAGCCCCTGTGCCACCGCAGGCCCTGTGCCACCGCAGCCCCTGTGCCACCGCAGGCCGGGCAAAGGTGCACTCCCAACACTTCCCAGCTGCTGCTGTGGGGCCAGGGGCCAGTGGGAGCTGCTGCTCTGGCGTGCGGGCCGCCGTGGGCAGGGAACGCATCCCTCCCGTTATCTTTGTCTTTTTGTGGCCTCAGACCAGGAGTTTTATTAAGGAGAAATTAAAGTTGAAAAGTTTAGATCATAATGATAGATCATCTTAGGCTCCTATCTGCTTTAAATAACAATGTTTATCCAACAGTCACTTATATCTGATTAAAAAATGATCAACGATGTGCCCAACTAACCACATTACAAACAATGGCATTTTCTAGAAAATATGAAGGCAGTCTTTTATTTGGGAGGATTCTTAGGGAGAATTCTTCTCTCTCACAGATCTTTGGGACTTTTTTTTATTTTATAAATATCTTAACACTTTCAAGCAAAATACTCACCACCCGGTGAAAGAATTGACTAAAGAACACTTGAATTCTAAAGCCTTCGGTGAGGGCATCTCGGGGAGGGGTGAGGATTGAAGGTGTTGGCCCAGGAACATGGACCCCCAAGGAGCAGATGGGACCTTCTGCACCCTGGAGGCAACTATATACCATCTCTGAACGAATGGTTCTCTCCGCTCAGTTCTGTCGGAACCAACCCAGTTTCCTGAGCAACTTGTTTCAATCAGTCAGGTATTCAGCACCCTTTATAAGTCACTATCATCGCGTTGGGGAGGTAGCAAGCTCCTGAGGAAGTACTTCTGCGTTAAAGAAAACTTTCTTCCCGGCCTTGGTACAGCTTTCTGAATACAGAGGCCGGGAAGGGCACACTCAGCAGGGCTCACTCTTGTCTGTTCATGCTGCAGTGTCTGTTGGGTGCATAGGTCAGGATGAGATTGCAAATGAGAGATAGGAGACACTGTCGCAAGAGATCAGGGGAAAGACACTGTGTCAGAAAGCAGCTCTGAACTTAGAGAAGCCATTTGTTGCATAGGTCACAGAACTTAAGCAATATAAACCCTAGGTCTTTGGAAGAACAGGGTTCAGGGCTGTTTCGAGGGAACAGGAACTAATGGACAACCCCGTCAGATGGTGCAATCCAATGGGCGTGCTCCTTTTAAGATTCAAATTCCTGCCTGACCAGGCGGTGGTGCAGTGGATAGAGCATCGGACTAGGACTCGGATGACCCAGGTTCGAAACCCTGAGGTCGCCAGCCTGAGTGTGGGCTCATCTGGTTTGAGCAAGGCTCAACAGCTTGAACCCAAGGTCAAGGTTGATGGCTTGAGCAAGGGGTCACTTGGTCTTCTATAGCCCCCCAGTCAAGGCACATATGAGAAAGCAATCAATGAACAAGCAATCAACAACAACTAAGATGTAGCAATGAAGAATTGATGCTTCTCATCTCTCTCCCTTCCTGTCTGTCTGTCCCTATCTGTCCCTCTGACTCTTTCTGTCTCTGTCACACACACACACACACACACACACACACACACACACACACACACACACACACAGAAAGATTTAAATTCCTGCTGGCCAAGCCTGGGTTGTGGGTCCAGACGGAAAAGGGATTTTGACAGCCCACCAGGACCACCTGGAACAGAGCATACTGTCCTCTGAAGGAAAAGTGGGACACCTGTATACAGTGTGTCCATAAAGTCATGGTGCACTTTTGACCGGTCACAGGAAAGCAACAAAAGACCATAGAAATGTGAAATCTGCACTAAATAAAAGGAAAACTCTCCCAGTTTCATGCCTATTCAGTGCAGTTCAATGTGGGCTCATGCACAGATTTTTTAGGGCTCCTTAGGTAGCTATCCCGTATAGCCTCTACAGACTCCTCACTGACTGATGGCCTACCAGAACGGGGTTTCTCCACCAAACCCTTGTTTCCTTCAACTGCTTATCCTACCAAGTATGTTATTCCTATGTGGTGGCGCTTCGTTATAAACGTGCCGATATTCACGTTGCACTTTGGTCACAGATTTGAATTTAGCGATCCACAGAACACACTGAACTTTCCTCTGTACTGTCCACATCTCGACTGGCATGGCCGTGAGCTGCTCCGCTGTCTACACGGTGTTACGTCATCATCTGCGCATGTGCACATGCTGCCACATCATCCTACAGAAACTGGGAGGCTTTTCCTTTTATTTGGTGCAGATTTCACATTTCTATCGTCTTTTGTTGCTTTCCTGTGACCGGTCAAAAGTGCACCATGACTTTACGGACACACTGTATTAAAGATGAGGAAGAGAAGTTGGGAAAGCACCATAGTCCTCTACAATTTATCAAGTTTGGGGGAGGGACATTCATATTATTATATTCATAAATTTATTTTGTAAAAGCCTTACTTTGTGAACAAACAAAAAAAAATGTTTCTAAGGCAATGAGATAAATTTAATTTGCAACAGAGCATTCAGTGATAACAATGAGTTACTGTTAATTTTGTTAGGTATGTAATGGCATTGTGACTATGTACCAAAAAAACCCACAAATTTTTTAGATGCATACTAATGCATGTGGGCATAAAATGTCATTACGTCTGGGATTTGCTTTGTGATATTTCTTCAAAGTAAAAAAAAAAAAAAAAAAAGAAAAGAAAAGAAAAGCAAGAGTAGGTGAAACAAACCAGGCAAAATCTCACAATCCTCATTACAAATGCCTAGTGGCGGGCTGCAGGAGCCGACTCTGGGTGCTGGGGACTGGCTCAGGGCCGTCCGGGCCAGGATGGCTGCTGGATCCCACGTCGACACATGTTCACTACAAGCACTGGCCCTCACTACAACCACTCACCTGTAACCAGCAGTGGAGACTGAAAACCATCATCAGCTTGCTAGGTGCCTGGATTTGAAATGACTGGTTCATTTTAAAGTCATTCTTCTCCTGATCCAAGGCCAATCAGGACACAGCCCAAGGTTTCTTGACTTTCCCAGGCCTTGCTGGGCAAGAAGCACCTGGTGAGTATCCACAAGGCCCATCAGTCGGCGCCTGCCCTCCGCGTCCCCCGTTTCACCTGGTGTGGACTTGAACATGCACGAGTGGGAGTTACTCCCAGACACAGTTGTTCTCAGGCATTCTTTCTGAGCGCTGGGGTTGCCTACAGCTGCTTCCTCCGTGGCCTCACTTCTGAGCGGCAGTAAGAGAACCCTTTGGGGAGGTTGACCCAGTTTAGAATTCAAATTCACTTCCCTGCCTGTACAATTGGAATTTATTTCCTCTGCAAAGGGCTTGAATCTCAGAGCAAGATACCCCTGGCTGGGCTTGAGCGAGTGTGCAGGGATCCTCACAGAGAAAGCTTCTGGCTTATTTCCATAACAGCGTGCACCTTGTGGTGTCCTCAGAACCTGATGTTATTAAGAGAGTGTCACCACAATACAGCATGGAAGCTATGGCAATTTGGACGTCCTTGGGCCCTGAATTAATATGGGCTTTGTATGGTCTTGTAATTTGGAAGGCAATTTTCCATAACACGGTGAGAGATGTTCCATTATACGGTGCAGATAATTTAGCTCAATGTTCATTTGAAAAAAAAAAAATTACTGTGCTAATAATAGCAGCTTTTCAGCTTCAGAACAACAGACCCTACTGGGAGAACATGGGAGTCACTGAAAGTGATTCTTGTATCAGTCTGTCTGGGAGCATCTGGACAAAAGCTGGAGGAATTTCCCCTGGACTGACAGCTGCCTGAGGTCACATGGCAGGATCTGAAATATTGTATGAAGTCATGAACTCATAAACTCTAGAGGATTTGCTTAAAACCAATAGTCCTTAATGGAGGGAAATGAAGTAAAGGTGGAGGAGTAGTGAGTTTCCTTATCGTCCAGGTATTGGAAGTCAGCGCACATAAGTCAGAATTCCCGTATGCTCAGCTGTGGGAACGAGGCGTGGCGCTAACTAATGGACTTTCCTGCCCATGCAATGCAGGCAGGGAAGACTGAACTAGATGTTTCGTCTGTGCATGTTCGCTTCCTGGGTATTCTGTACTAGGGACCTCTGTTCTCCTCTGCCCCAATCAGAATACAACGTGGTCATAAAAATAAATGTAAAAAATTTTTTTCCTAATCAGAATATAGTTTCTAATGATTCTGTTTTAGAACAAGTTCCAGGTAAGATCCTGGTTGACCCAAATTTATTTCTAGTGCTTTCTTGCCCCTTAGCACTACTCACTTCTTACAGTGGTTTTGAACAACGATATATATTGCTGCTCTGGGTGGTAATACTCCCCACGTGGTAAGCACTGTGAGCATGGAGGATCACATCTTTTCCAAGACTCTGAACCCTCTGGGAAAGTGCTCCATCAGTGAGGAATATCGTCATCCTTAATGTTATTGACTTCATAAAGGGAGTATTCTACATTTCCACTCACCTGTAACCGGCAGTTGAGACTGAAAACCATCATCAGCTTGCTAGGTGCCTGGATTTGAAATGACTGGTTCATTTTAAAGTCATTCTTCTCCTGAACGAAGGCCAGTCAGGACACAGCCCAAGGGTTCTTGACTTCCTTGCTGGGCAAGAAGCACCTGGTGAGTATCCATTGGAAACACCACTCTCCAGCAGCGGCGGATTGAACGGTGGGCGCCCTGAGCCCCGACTTCTGACTGCCCCCACAAAACCCCAACTTTACACCTTTTTTCTAATGACACCAAGTTTGGTTTCATATGTGCAATTTTAACATGACTAGTACATAATATTTTTTATTTAAAAATATGGTTAAATATGTATTTTTATTTTCCCTGTCTCTTTTTTTTTAAGGAGTCCAATATTTCCTTCTGTGCTCAGGGCCTCAATAGACCTTAATCCGCCTGTGCTCTCCAGAGTGATGAGGTTCATGTTCATTTGCGGGGTCTGATCTAGGAGCGGACTCTTGTATGTGTGCATTGGAGGACCACTGCAGCATAACCCGGAAGCGTGAAAAAATGAACAGGAGAGGACGAGACTGCCTTCGTAGGCCAGCTTAGTCACCTGTGGCCATGCCCTGGCCATTTCTGTTTGCCAGACTGTCTGGCAATGGCATATACTGGATAATGGAAGCTAACCACACCCTGGAAGAAAATAAAAAGGACATAGAGGTAAGGCTTTATGAAAATGATTGTAGTCAGTTTTCATTGTTCTGATGGGAGGGGGGGAAGCCACAGCTGTTAGCTGGAGGGCCACCAGAGCCGTTCAGTCCCCCGCGTCTTCCGAAGCCCTCCCCACTGCAGGCCCCCAGGATGCCAAGCAAAGGCTTCTTTCAGGGCAACCTGCTTCATTTATTTGAATGGTTCTTAACTTTCAGAACACATGGGAATCACCCAGGGCGCTTTTGCAGAATACGAACACTCAGGCCCCATCCGAGAGATTCTGATTCAATGGTCTGTGATGGGGTCCTGGTATTTTGCTTTTTTCCCTTGTGTTTCTTATGTGGAAACCACTGACTAAATCCATCATCTTGAGCCATCATCAAAAGGACAAGTGGCCCTGTCTGGTTATCTCAGTCAGTCAGGCATTATCCCGAAACACCAAGGTTGTGGGTTTGATCCCCAGTCAGGGCCCATATGGGAAGCAACCAATGAATGTAGAACTAAGTGGAACAACAAATAAAAGCTTTTCTCTCTCTCTCTCTCAAATAAATAAATAAATAAATAAATAAATAAATAAATAAATAAATAAATAAATATGCCCAGGTGGTAGTGGGTGGGACAATTCAGGGAGAATCAAATAGCCATCTCTTTTGCGGGTGGGAAGAGATGAACAAGATTGTGTCTCTTTCCACCCTCCCGAAAGAAAGCATCTTTGCGTATCTTCTTTGTGATAGTTCCCAAAGTGGCTGGAGTCATGCAGCCCCTCACTCACTACAACTGAGGCAAAGCTCACTTGTCCTGTGAATCAGATGAATTGGGGTTCTGCCTACGTCGAGTGTCGAGTTCGGTTCAGTGAAACATTAACTCAGTTCTCTTTCTCGTGGACTGTGTCAGGTTTCCTCTGAGGATGAAGTCCAGTTGCTCCTTGGACAGCCTGGGTGTGAGCCCAGTTGGCTTCCGGAGGGTGGAAGAGAGGGGCTGGGCATGAGCTTGCTTAGGTGTGTCTTGGCGAGTGAGGCTCAGGGTTCACTTTTGGTAAATGGTTAACCAGAAGCACTTTTTCTAGTCTCTTCTGCGTCTCTCTTTGAGAAAGTGAGTTTCAATTGGTGCTTTTGCTGGGTCCCCTGTGCACAGCTGTGCACCCCGTGTCCTTCCTGGTGGAAGGGAGAGGGTCGCCCAGGCAAGGCAGTGTATTTCCAATCACTTCTCACCTCTCAGAGGGCTGCTATCTCTCACATAAACACCTACTCTTTACTTTTCACTCTTTGCTCCCAAAATAGGGTCTGCAGGGAAAACCAGTGCTCTTGCCTAGTGGCCTCCTGCCCAGCAATTGTCCACCCAATTGGAGAGTGCAGGGCAGGATAAAACCAGGGCAAGAAAGCCTGCGGACCACAAGCTTAGTAAAAGGATGCTTCGTGCATGACCTTTGGCAGTTTGTTTCAAAACTGAAAACAATCACGCCCTGATTCAGCAAATGAGGCCCCTAACACAACATCTGCATTAAAAAAAAATGTTATCCTATGTTTTTCATAAACATAGGAAGAGCTAGTGAGAATATTACAAATTGAATTTATTTTAGAAAATTATTTTATTTATTAATGTTAAGGAGAGGAAAAGTGAGAGAGAGAGAGAGAGAGAGACTTTGTATGTGCCCTGACTGGGAATTGAACTGGCAACCTCTGCACTTCAGGACGATGCTCTAACCCAGTGTTTTCCAGCTGGTGGTCTGTGGACTGCTCCTCCGGTAACTTTGTGCTGGTCTGCAAGAGTTAACCACCCTGATATTGTATGGAGATTATAGACCAAATGATCTTAGTCAAATCTGCTTATGCTCAGGGAGATTTCTGCTTTAGTGGCCCCCAAAATAGTTCTTGTATTTTCACTGGACCCTAAGTGTAAAAAGGTTGAGAACCACACTGCTCAGCAACTGAATTATCTGGCCAGGGTGACTGATGAACTTAGAAAAAAAAAAAATCTATCTGTAAGATTAATGTTAAGAGATATTTTAAAGGCCTAGTAGCTCACTTTCAATAAACCACAAATCTTGACTTTGAATTAACATCCAGGCTCCTCCTGGGCTTTCACCACCGCCGCTGCAAAACATTAATTTAAAGACGTTGTTATGAGAAGAGAAAGTACTTTCTGCATTGTTTATTGAGGGCAAGATAACTTTATACATTAGGAACTGGTGCACTTAAATTATGTAACAGATAACCATAAAAACTAGGGGACTCGTCAACAGTACAACTTCATTTCATATTATTACAGTTACTGATATTTTAAAAAATGATGTAAACAAATATATGGATAAGTGACAGCCAAACAAAAGGCAATGAAATCCCGACAACAGAAACAACATATGTATCCATATAAATTAGCACATTAGCTGTTACAAATTGCTCAACACAGAATGATAGAAAAGCCCCAAGCCCACACTTCCGTCAGTTCTGTAGCGCATGAGCAGACATAAGGGGAAACGACACTGTCCTGACCCAGGACGGAGGGAACACGTTGTGCAGAAGTCTCCTGCATCTCCACGTTCAATCATCTTCATCTGCAACCTCAGCAGTTTCCCTCTTTTCAGCATTGCTTGAAGACAGACTCTTTTCCCCTTCAATTTTCTGCAGTAGGCTATTGACTATCCACAAAACATTCTGTCAGATGACCAAAATCAGAACCTAGGCCTCCAACAGGGAAAGTCTAGTTTAATAATAGCTGAGTGGACGGCCTATGCTACACGGAACATTTCTGTCACAATGTGTCCAAGAGGCTTCCCACTTCCCCCTTGGAAAACTGGTGGCAAAATAAAACTTTTATATACAGAAAAGACATCCTTATGTTTATGTAATTTCTTAGCCTGAGAAAGACTAAGCTCATTGATTTTACAGATTCAAATCCAGATAACTGGTTTAATTTCTCTACCCATTAGAGTTGGTGACATCATGACATTCCCCTGAGTTTGGTTAATGAGACCAAGCAAGCAAATAAACAGAAAGAGTGATTAAAAAACAAAACAAAACCCAGCATAAAACAAAGCAAAAACATGTGATTTGCATCTTTTGTATTTCCTGGTAAAAGTGTCAATGGAGCTAAGAAGCCGATGTTTCTACCACTGTACTTGAACAACGAGGTTCCCACAGGAATCCTTTTTACTCTTAAGCTTAAGGCACCAGGTTAAACAAAGGTGAAAGGTCTGACATGCATATGGAATATGCAGGCTCCGAATGATCTGTATAAAGTGTAGCCATCAGGGGAGAAGCAAAGTGGTCCATGTGTAGGGTCCTGCAGGCTTCAAGTGGGTCGGATAGATTAGAAGCACTAGGCAGTACTATAAGGCACTCCTACGGGGAAAAGAAACAAACGGGATGGCAGAAGTGGAGGAGGAGCCACGGGCAGCCAGTTGTCCACTGGCCAGGGTACTAGCCACAAGGCCCGCATCTGGGTCAGGACTCAGGGCAAGGAGGGCCAGGGGAGGGGGAGAGGCCGGTCTGCAGCTCTACAGCCAATGGGAGGGAAGCTTCACTGTGCTGGGTTGCTGTGGGCGCCTGAATCTTCTACCTGGCAACACCTGGCTTCACTCCAGGCCTTTCTAACACGATGGCTTCTCTTTCCACAGGGAGGAACCAAAGCAGACCAGCAGCTGTCTCTTCACTTGAGTTTAACTGGAGTTTAACAATGCCTTCCATCACACCAGAGGCCACTTTATGGGCAAAGTGCCACGTGAGGTGATCATCTGGAGCCCCTGACAGCTATAGGTGTGCTGAGGCGGGTATGCCACACATTTCTCATGACTTTGACAAAAACTTTAACGAAGACTTAAATTTTTACCTGCTAGGATAAAACATCACTAAATCCCACTAAAGAAAACCCCTCAAGTTTGAGATTTTTGAATGCAAGGGAATTAGAATTGTTTATCAATAAGAAGGCTGTTGGGTGCCAGACTTAAATGTCCAAGTGTTATCCCACGTGACAGAAATCAACCATTGTCTGTTTAGAGTAGCTGTGCAGGGCCCATTCCCCATGACCGGGTCAGCCTAGAGCAGGAAGTCCTCGGCTCGGGGTGAGAGGTTACCGTGCAGAACACCTGTGCTCTAGTGCCCAGCCTGGACAAACAGGAACCAAAGAAAGAAAAGCGGCTCCTCTACCGGCTCCGTGCGTGTCCTGGGGGAGAGGAGTTCGTTTCTCTCAGTGTTGCCCCCGGTTCTCTACTTTTTCACATGATTTTAGAGTAAGAAAGTAGTAAGACAGAAAACTCGAGAAATAAAGGGGAAAACTGCATGTGTCTCTCTTTACTGGGAGAAGTAAAACTCTAAATAAAATCGCCTTTGTGTGGACTCCAGGCAGTAGGAGGATCAGGAGTCGGAGGTTTACTTCATAATCCAGCTATTTCAGTCCAGTACGGCAGCTCAGTGGAGACGCATAATTCTGCCCAATGTGAGCGGCGGCAGCGGCAGCAGCAGCTTTGCCCTAAAGCAGGAGCAGGACGGCCCTTGGCTTCCTCAGATGATGCTCTTTGCAGAAAGCACGGTGCGGCCTCCCGCGCTCCCCACCCTGCAGTAATTTACACATGGCCTTTTTGGGCCGGCAGGTAGAGAACAAACCCAGAGGTCTGGAAGCCAAGCCTTTTCGGGGAGGCACGGGAAGAAACTGTCCTGTGTCAGTGTTCAGTGTGCACGTTCGCAGAGACAAAACCAGAGGCCAGTCCCCATCCACGGGGACTCCCTCCAGCTTGGCCAAGGCTGCTTACAACAGCTAGTGACATAAACACCTCGGCTCTCACTGCGGCGGGGAGGAAATGATGGCACAGGTCCCCTTGCAGGAGTCGGAAGGATTCCAAGGAGTTGGCTGGAAGCCACAAGTCTCAAGTGCTAGCAATATTCCCTTCCTGGCGGAGGCCCAGTCTAGAACAAGCAGAGTATTACCCCCTAAGCTAATCAACTGTTACAGCTCCTAAAAAAGATTACCCTTCAGCACTCCTGACACGAACACGACTCTGCTCCGGTCCCCTGGAGAGGCCGGCAGCAAAGGGAGAAGACAGGCATTCACATGGTTTTCACATAAAGCAGCTTTGGAAAGAACACAGTTGCATTCCAGTTGACTGCTTTTTAAGTACTCTGTGGCCTTCCTGCAGCGGTGCAAAGTGAGGCCTATTTTAGGACCTGGCTTCTTCACTGCGGCCGTAGGTGCCAACATCTCCCCAGGGTTGGGCGTCTCACCCTCGAGCTCCTGGCCCCGTGAGGAGGGAGTTCCTGACGCGACACCCCTGGGAACGGGCCTTTGAGAGAGAAGAGGCTCCCCTGAGTAGGCTGCCAGCTCTGGGAGATTAATTGGCCATTTTCTCATGTGCTTTATGTGCAAGATATTTAATATGAGATGAAAAACGGAACACGAGGGGAAGCAGGTATTCGCTTGGTCTTACGGAGGTGGTAATCCACAGATCTGCTTTTGTTTCGACAGTTTCTAAGCAGTGGAACAATTACCTAACCATACACACAGCACGTAATTTGTCAGCGCTGGAAACAGTAAGGGCGTTCATCGGCTCCATCCAAGGCGTTCTGGGCTGAAAACAGCAACTCCGAGTTTTCACGGCAGACAGACCCCGCTCCTGAGCCGCCCTGCCCTGTCCTGGCGGATTTTGGTGGTGGCGGCTTCTAGCCGTGAGGGCCTGAGGCTGGCACCGACCAGGCTGTCAGAAATGCCCAGGAAAGAGAGAAACCAGGAGCTCCTGGGAGACGGTTCCAGTTCTGGGTAGCTGATGGTGATGGCACATCTATTTTTTTCCCTTTTGAAAATAAGCAGAAAATGATGGGAGTGGAAAGCTGTCCTCAGAAGTTCACAGGGACTGCAGATATTTAGCAGCCCTCTGAGCGGGCCCTGGTGACAACAAAGGCCTTTAGAACAGGGATCCAGGATTTGACCCCGACTCCTGGTGGGTCTGACCTTGGGCGCCTGTGTGGTGGGACAAGAAATTCCATGCACGGAGCAAACAAGCGGGAAGGGAGGAGCCCGCCCTGCACTCAGGCCTCCGCGTGCGCCCGGCGTGCTGGGGATGGCCTCGCTGACAGTCGGAGTCACAGACACATTAATTACAGCGAAGGCAGAAGTCAGCCTCAGCGACGGGAGTGGGGAGCGAGGGGAAAGGCACTTTGCCATCAGAGCACATCTGTTTTATAATAAGCAGGTCCATAATTCTTCTTGTGAAAGACCCTGTTCTACTATATCTTCTTTGAGGCTGAAAAATATACTGTATTTCACGAAGGGGAGGAGGAAAGAGATGATCGAATTTGTTTGCCTGTTTGCCAAGTGCTTGTTTGAGATTTTCCACCCCCTTTTTTGTGTGTGCACGATACTTTCTATAACTAGTGTGTGTGTGTGGAGGGGGGGGGAGGGGTCAACCTGTTTTTCCAAGAATAAAAGGCACCGTAAGACGTCTCAGGAATGGGGCCCTGGCCTCTTAACAAGTCTTCATGCATTGGATACAGCTACTGTATAATCAGGAAATAAATGCATGCGTGGTGCTCAGCTGCTCGGTGGAAGTGTGTGGTCTGGGGCCAAACAACTGGCAGGAGCTGAGCGGAGAAGTGCTTATACCTGACAGCCTGCACAAGAGGCAGTCTGAACGCCATGTCTCTGAATGGACAGACGTCATAAGCTGGGATCTGGAGGGAGCAAGGCAGGGGGAGGAGGAGCTGAGGGGTTAGATGCACCACTCTTGCAATATAAGCTTATTTTCCTGTTCTGGGAAGAGTCTAAGTGGGAGGAATGGGAGCCGTGACTTCCAGTGTCCTTGTACCTGCCGCTTCTGCCTCCGTCACAGCGGTCACTACCCTGTTTCCTGGAAGGGCACGGGAGTGAGGGAACACTAACCACCCCACCACACAGCCAAGCAATTTGTTCCAGTTCTCTTTCCTACAGTATTATTTTGGCACTTTTTGTTTTACTTTAAGGTGGCAATGATACATATGTGTATATATTTATTTAAACGGTATTAGATTTAATTCACTAATTAGAGTACTTTCTTAAGTTGGGTACTTTCTTAAGAGTCTAATGTTGGTAGTAGTTCCAGGTTAGTCTCTCTCTCTTTTTTTAACGATTAAAAAAATGTGAAAGTAGAAGAGGTTCCATTGACAAAGGTCAAGATGAGCGTGGACTGAAGAGAAATGAGAAATACAGCATCTACAAGGGCAGGGACTGCCTACACAGGGCTCCATGGAACGGAACCGAACACCGTCTCCTGGAATGGACGCACTATACATCTGCCAGTCTGCACACTGATGCATTTAACAACAACCCTCAGCAACGTCCTCTAGCCAGCACCGTTAAAGTATCATAAACATCACCCATGGAGCCCCTGGAAGGTGCTCAGAAGAGAGCCGTGTTTACAACCTGGCAGAAACGGCCGAGGGTTGCATCACCAGGCGGAGGTGGGGTTCGTACCAGCAAACAGAGCAACGACATGCAGCGGCGGGTGGCAGAGGTCTCTTCTTTCTCAGGAAAAACCCTTTCCTGAGGTGGACTTCAAAGCCAGAACTAGCTCTCCTGATAACCGAGGGGCACATGCTTTCTGTGAGGGGGAGCCTGCACTCCTGATTTCCGAGCACGGGGCTCAGCTTAGGTGATCCCCACCGAGGTGACAGAGCCCGGGACACCGGATCCCGGAAAGATCCAAAAGTAATTCCTGTGTTTTGAATATTTTCTTAGGAAACAGATGGTGATAGGTACTTGCCTCAGTTATATTATTGGCTATCAAGGCTAAATAAAAATAAGTAACACAAAAATAACCCAAGTGCTGTTGTTCGGTTGGAAATGCTTCCTCCTGTCACCTATGTAATCAAATGGCCCCCCAAGAGCCAAAAGAAGAAAAGAAGAAAGAAAAATGTCTGTACCATAAAGCACTGTGTAGACCCCCTTCTGCACGGGAGCAAGCAGCTGGAGTCCGTGGCTAAGTATAAGTCAGCTACTGGTAGGTTTTTGAGCCACAGAGGCTCCATGGACCTTAGACATCAACTTATACAGAACCTACGTACAGTGATGTGTGTACATATACATGTATAATTACATCTCTACATCTAGCTGAAGATGAGACACACTCTTCCTCCAGAGGGGCCTAGCTGGCTAGCTAGGAAGCCGCTGGGGCTGACAGATCGCTGCGAGGTCGCTCCCTGGCCTTGGGCTCCTCCCTGGCTTGGGCTCCTGCCCAGTCAGGTGTTCTGGTAGGACAGCTCGAACATGCTGCAGGCCTCCTCCAGGCTCTCGTCCACGTTCAGCCTCCGCCAGAAAGACTTCTGCTTCTTCTGCAGCTCCCGGCGGACACACCTTGGGCACGGGACGGACTTTTCTTTGCACTCAGAATGGAAAACGGCTCCACAACTTTCACACCTGTAAAAGCCAACCAGGGACATGATGAGCAGGGTTGAAATGAGCAGGACACAAACGCCTGAAGTCCCGTGGCCTCTGGGCAGCTCGGGACACATTTTATTCCAGATGGCCCTGCAGCTGGGAAGAGAAATGACTCATAGAAATGCACGTTTTCCTTTTCCAAATGTTCAAGGTTGAACTGCACTTGAAAAACTTTTTGTGTGTGTGTGATGAGAACTAGCTGGGGAAGGCTTTGGGCTTACCAGTGGAATGGAGCCAGCACTCAATAGCAACTCCGTGATCCTAGTGACGACGGACACAGCTCCTGCTCGGATAGCTTCCTCTCCGTGGAGAAAGAAGGCTGTTAGTAACTCCAGGAGGAGGTGGCAGAAAGCGAGAGGGAAGGGCCTTTCCAGCTGGAAATGCTCCTCACGCCAGGGAACCCCGGTGTTCCAGGCATGAGAACCAGCTTTCTGCTTTGGTTAACACGAGCCAAGTGGCTCCCCATTAGTTCCCTGCCTCTGTTGGACAGTATGGGAAGGTGAAATGACATATTTTCATTTTTTGAATGCTATCCTGCAGTCTGTTGTTCTTATGAGTTTTTCTTTTTTTTAAAATTAGGAACCCTCAGCCCAGCCTTTTAAGCCAACCTTTATAAAACAAGGGGGAACAGTAAAGCATGAGAGCGAGGGAGAGAACATAGATTCTTACAACACCCAGATAGTGTAATTTGTAAGAGGAGACATTCCAGGTGGATGACTAGTGTGTTGTTTGGCTTGGTGGTGGAAGCCTAAGCAGGAGGCGACACGGCTTGTTTTGACTGCGAAGTCTTTAATAATGAGTAACTGACAGGCCCGACTGTAACTGCATTGGTGGGTGGCTTGCCAATGTGGATTAATTTCTCATTCTTCCACACATGAGCGACAAGTGACTATTAACTTGCTCCCAGAGCCCAGGGAATTGGGCCCACGTGATCTTGTTCAACCAGCAACATCAGGAAGGGGCCAGCACTGGACCAGGTCCAAAGCCAGCTGTGGCTACCAAGGAACCCGTCCTCAGGGCTCAACCTGACTCCTCTCTTGCTTTTCCTGTCGTCTCCCGAGTTTTGCTCCTGGGCTCTGGATGAGCACCATTCCCTGGCCGGCCCCTGGCTTGTCCCTGGCACCAAGCGGCATTCCGAAAGGCCTGTCACAGGAGGATCTTCCTAGCCTCCCTTCCCCCAGGAGAGAAGGCAGTGACTTGGAGGGGAGTCACTGGGGAGGGCTAGGCTTAGGGACAGAAAGACGTCTCTCTCTCTCTCTCTCTCTCTCTCTCTCTCTCTCACACACACACACACACACACACACACACACACACACACCCCGCCCCAGCAGCCAGCAGTCTCGCCCCCAGTTCGGCTCCCTGGGCCCAGTAAGGAGAGTAAGCAGGCAGAGGGATAGCTGACTTCCGGACTCACTGGCACATCACCTTCTGGACGTGTGACTGCTGTGGACTGAATTGTGCCTCCCCTGTCCCCACTCCAATGTTGAAGCCCTAACCCTCAATGTCACCATAATTGGAGATAGGGCCTTTAGAAGTAATTAAGGTTAACTCATAAAGGTGGGCCCTGGTCTGCTAGGATTAGTGCCCTTACAAGAAGGGACCACAGATTGCTCAGGGGAAAGGTTGCTGAAGGACTGCAACAAGGTGGCCATCTACAAGTCGCAGGAGAGCTCTCCCAGAGACCACACCCTGCTGACCCGGACCTGGGCCCCCAGCCTCCAGGACTGAGAGGAGTAAGCCAGCCCTTCTGTGGTCTTGTGTACCACAGCCCGAGCAGACTAAGACTACGGCCCTGAGCAAGGCACGCCAGCTCTCTGCAGTTCCCTTACCCGTGAGGCGGAGACACTGACCACACACCTCACAGGGGTGCTGTGCAGCTCAGACAACACCTGGCAGGTAGTAAGTGCTCCGTAGAGCTATGGCTGCTCTTTCGTGTCAGCAGCTGCCTTTCTGCGGGTCTTCATTTCAACTGGCTTCCCCCACGTCACCGTGGTGACCTGAGGACATCCGGGTCAGCCCCTTGATTTCATAGACAAGAAGACTAAAATTCTAAGAGGAAAAGTGATTATCTCCTGAGGACACAGTGTGTTGAAGACTGTTGTGCCTGGAACTCGGGACTCCGGCAGCCCAGCTGTGGCTCTCACTGAGAGCCGGTCCTCCAGGCGAGAACAGGTGCCCTACGGTATGGAAACGCAGGGCTCAGAGCCCGAACGCTCGTGTCCAAATCTGACATCTTCCCTGGAGTGATCTGAGCAAGCGGTTTACTTCCTTGGTGCTCCGAGGCTGCTCACAGGGACTTTCTTCCTGCTCACTGGGGTCTGCCAGACTGACGTGGGTGCGTGTTAGGACAAGCCGAAGGGCAAGGGCTCCCAGGAGCGGCTGTGCGTGGCACCATCTCTCATGGCGACTAGTCCTCTCGACACTGGCGCTGTACTGGCCGGGGCGGTAGATGAGCTGGATCATCCCTAGCATCTCTCTGCCCCCAGCACCTCGCTGCTTCCCGTGGGGATGAAGGTCAGGCCGAGGGCTGCCTAGAGCCCCTCTTTTCTATACCAGCTCCTCCCCGGTGGCAGTGGTTTTGTCCCCACTGGGTCATGACTCTGTGTAACCTCCTATCAGTGAAGTGACACTAATGGTGGCTTTATCATATAAATTTCCTCCTTCCTGCCCCCTTTGCCCTGCTGAGCTAGTCAGTGATTCACACACATGGGGATGTTGCCCTAGGGAAGCGATTGATAAGGAGAGAGCCGCTGGGTTCCTTCAGTGCCACTCCCTTATCTGTGCTGATACCAGGGCCCCGCCCCCCTGGTGGAGGTGGAGTCTTATCGGATATTTCTGGTGCAGTAAACACCCACGGGTGATGGAGGGCCGGGTGCACCTGCTCTTTCTAGCCAAAGGTCAGTAACCGAAGAAAAAAAAGTGAGATAAAAAATTAATGATTTCAAAATAGAACCAAATCCTATTTTCTAACAATTTGTAACCCAGCAGGCATCTTTTGAACTGAATAATGGATAGACTGATCAATGACCTTCCCAAATTCAGAGGCTCTGTTGTTAATTTTCCCCTGGATTTTTTCTTTAAAGGACAAGAATAAGGGTAGGAAAAGGAAGGAGGAAGAGAAACTGTTCTCTTATGCCAATTTGATGGAGCTCTGTAACAAAAATGTAATCAATGTGCAGGAAAAATAAAGCTTTCCATTAAAAGTGCAACACATAGGCAAGCTCCTCTTTAAGAATAAGACTTTATTTAAAAAAGGATCTTTCACTTTAAAAAGTCACTGCCTCTTTAGTATTTACTGACAGTCCTGACTGTATTTAAAATATGATTTAACAAATGCAACTTTTCAGGACATATCTTTTATGTAAGGCAAATCTACTAGTGTAATCATCTGTGCAGAAAATTGCCACGGAAAATGAAAGAGAAATGTCCCCTCGGTGTTCCTGAGTGATAAATCAAAGGGAAGCCGGCACCTGCATTTCTAAGTCACCCAGCCCAGCCATCAGCTGTGGCCTTGCTTTTGCTTGTTGCTGTACGGAACAGAGAACAAAGACCTATGTCCTCCCTGCCCAGTGTCAGAGAATGCCACCGCAGGCAGACATACTGGCTGCAGACCACCGCCAGCCGATGGGCATTTCCTTTGCTTCACTTAATCCAGGCATCTCAAGCTCAGCACTACTGACATTTGGGGCCAGACAGTTCTTGTTATGGGGCCAGTCCTGTGCACTGGGGGATGTTCAGCAGCATCCCTGGCTCCTCTGCTCACTGGATGCTAGTACCACGCCTCCTCCACTGCCCCCATTTGTGACAACCAACAATGTCTCCAGACACTTCCAAATGTCCCAATGTCCCCTGGGGTGGAGGTCATCCCAGTTGGGAACCACCGACCTAATCTATCTGGAGAGGTCATCGCAGAGGAAGTACCCAGGAAGTAAGACAATGCGCCTCCAGGCTTGTCCTCATACCTGTTCATATCACTTTGACAAATATATATGTTTAATATATCATTTGATTAAAATAGCTGAAATTCACTAGCATTAACTATCCCGTGTTTTCGAAAAATAAATCAGAACATCATTTAAGAAGTCAATGCCCACGACACAATTCTTTGTATTGCTCTGTAACCCTTAAGTTTCTATCGACTCACTGATCTTTCAGTCCTCCCCAAAGCCATCTCGGTGGCAGGCCCTCAGTCGCCTTTATTTGCTCTTCAGCCCAGGACCTTTGGCCAGTTTCTCTGTGGCATCCTTTGCTTCTTCATCCCTGTCTGAGCCATCTATTTGCTCCATAACATAAAGTGCTCTTATGTGACCAAAGCAATCAGGCTTTAGCAACTACTACAGTGGAGACCGGTGGATATCAGTGAGGCCACTGACTGCATGGGGAGAGGGGACCAGAGTAAGGAATCCAGAGTCCCTGCCCAGCTTAGCCTTAGAGCCGCTGGGATCTTGGGTAAGTTACTTCATCGCTGAACCTCGCTCTCCACAAAAGTAAAAGAGAAGATTGGATTAGACAGTGTCCAAGGTTCCTTCTAACGTGTCGATTTCGCGCGGGAGGGAAAAGGCTCCTCTGAGCTTTGCCCTCCTCCTTCCAGACGCCCCTGTCCCGAAGTCTGTGGATGAACGCAGGGGAAAGGGGCCTCGTGGGCCTCTCGTGGGAAAGCCCCTGACTGACGGAGCTGGGACTGGTGAGATAAGCCTCAAAGTGAAAAGCATTATTTTAAATTTTATTTATTTGAGATGACTAGCCAAAAGCTATGAAATAATTTATATGAATTAGTACAAGAAGCTCTGACTAATTAGGAATTTGGCCAAAAGGAGCTGACTCCTCCCCATTTCATAAAATTTCAATTAAATATTAAGGATTGCTTTCGAAGTCTTCTCCCATCCTCATCAGCACCAAATCTCTCCAAGAAAAAAAAAAGGGATTGAGGCTTTTGAGGGTGAGGGGTGGGAGCTGGCTAGGGACAACAGTCATTTGCCCCCCTGTACAAAAGTATTATTGTGTTTGAACCATTGGGACAGCCACATTGGCATGAACCAGGTACACATCAGCCCCGAGACACCGTGGGATGTGGGACCAGAAGGGAGGAACTGAGCTGCCTTGCGGAAGCTCCAGGGAGCAATGGCATCCATGATCCCTGTGTTCCCTGGGAAACTGGGCCCCCTTCTCGAGATAGGGGAAGAAGAAACACCTCTACCATTTGGGGGCAACACAAATCGCTTTATACATCTTAATAAATCACCATAGAACAAGACTCTACACATTTTACTAACAGTCGTTCATCTGAAAATTAGCTTACTGACTGACTTATGTTAAGTGAGAGAGAAGTTCATAACCTACAGATCTAATAGTCAATTGCCAAGAGGTGTAATAAGAACATGGCGTTCTTATTACAGCTATCAAAACCAAGAAAACCAACCTGCTACAAACTAACAGAACTAGATATACCCAGGGAAAAAGGTTTGCTTCTCAAATATTATGGCAAAGAAGCAAGAATTCTCGGCTGTAGACAGTTTCCTGTTCTGGAATGCTGATGATGTGAGACCAATTAGAGACAGGCTCCATGGCTTTGTCTGCACCCTTCCAGATTCTAGCTGCACACAGGAAGGTCACAGGAAACTGCTCAAGGCCCCTGCCCCAAGCTGAGATCATGAATGCTTCTGCTCTGTTGATGTTGGGTCCTACTCCTGCTGCATTTTTATTTTTGGCTCAGGCAGTGACCTCAGATATTTCACCAGGATTCAGATTCAGCCTTGAGTTTGGTTGGACCTCTGACAAGCGAAAGGACAGGCCTGCAGAGCAGGGTAGAAGTCTGGCGGATTTCCACACGGCAGAGCCCACAGTGACTAGGGTGGGGTGCAGAAGTATGCGCACATTATTAGGCATGCGAGCATGGTTTGGTAGATAGCTGCTACATAAGGCGCCCTACAGAACCACTAGCTATTATTGGGTTTCCAACAAACCAAGATGATTATTTAAATTTCTTAGCTAAGGGAGGTAGTTATTTGGCCTGGTTATTTTAATGTTTTGGGTAGGTGTTTTCTTCTGTTATTGTGTCAGTCAATAAACGTAAGCAAACAACTTATAATTTGCTTGAAGAAGAAATCAGCCAATATTACATACAGTACATGACTGAGTGAGTGCCTATGGGCTATATATTTACTTACATATTTTAGAATACAGACAGGTGTTACTACATATTCTAAGATAAAATAAATTCGATATGATGTCACAGATTCACTCTATTGGGGGAAACAGCAGGGTTGAAATAAGAAAGGTTAACACACAGTTTCAGTAAGAAGGCGATTATGGTCGGCGCTGATGGCTGAGGAGAATCCAAGTTTCAGAGCCACCGCTGGGCACCACCTCCAGGCAAGCCCTGCGCCAGGATCACCAGACAGTCAGGTTATCCACACGCTCCAGAGGCCCCTTGACTCCACCACAGACGCAGGGGAGGCGGGGACAAAGAGCAGAGAGTGTGGAACACTGGATTCCAGAACTGCTGCTACACCATGGGCCTCTCACTGTTAGGAGTGTTCACTGCATTTCCCTTTTCTTTTTGGCTGAGGATAAGGATATGGGGGCTAAAAAGGTATCCATGCGGTTTGACTAGAACTGTAAGAGGCTGGAGAAGATCCCACTCCTCTGGCCACATGTCTGGCAGATGAAGGCGTATATGTGCTCGCCTGTAAAGCTATTCCAATAGTTCCGAATGGTGAATGCAAATACAGTAGATCAGAATTAGACGTTTAAATTAGGCAGCATCTGTAGGGCCCTTTGCCCACGCTTTTACCTAAATTATCTTTCCATTAGCTCTCTGAGCTAGCTACCTTTTGTTTTCCTACTTTTAATAAGTCAGTCAGTAAACATAAATGAAATGAAAGTATAAAAATAACAGTGGCTTATTTGGTCCCAGGGCTAGTGAGTGATCAGCTGTGGGCTGGATGCTGGTCTACTGACTTGAAATCAGGCCCTTCCCCCATTATTGGTCACTTGCTCCTTTAAGTTATTCAAAACATCCCTAAATACCTGCTAAGACCCAAATCTGGGAAGAACAATTGGTATGTCCTACAGTGATCTTTTTATTTTCCTCTTAGTCCCCAGAGGTAATTAAGGAAGGCTTTGCCCTGACTGCACCCACAAAGCATCTGGCTTTAACAAGCCCTGCACTTTTAATTTGTAAACCAAGCTCCGCTTTGACAAAAGCTTTACCTAAAATCTTGGCTTTGAAATAGAATGTAAACAAGAGTTAATTAATTCATTTGTTAATTTTGCTAGCCTACTGGGGACAGTAACTCCCTGTTGTTACCTTTAGTGCAAATGCTTAATACAACCTCTTGATGATTTGTGGATGGTAACAGAACTTCTCAACAATATTCTATGTAGGGTATAAAAGCATAATGGATTTGACCTGGATGAAACAGTTTTTTGGGATTGGGAAAAACGGATACTTCTGACACTTTTAAGCTTATTTATTTATTTTATTTATTTTTATAGTTCACCTGGCAGCGAATATAATTCTCAACAAATGTCCATCTCTTGGGGATTACTTTAGGAAAATCTTAATTAATATTAGAAAAGTAAAGGAACTGCAGAAGGATTTAAATTTTTTCTACGATTTCCGGAAAGAGCTAGAATATATTATAGTTGTAGCCACAGAGAACCATAAATAAGAGCAATGGCTTTCTGTAAGAATTCTTAAGGCCGTTCAAAACACCAAGAGCCCAAGAGATATCTTGCTACATCTAAGACAAAGGAAGGGAATATGAGAGTATTATCAGGTTAATGCAGAATAAAAAAACCCCCAGTAATCTTGAATAATCTTGGCATAGACATAGATTCCACTGATTCCCCAACTCTACCTTTTTTATGTAAAAATTAAAAATTTAACTGTCAAGTTTTGAAGTAAGCCTCTTTAAAAGAAATAATTTATAAGGATGATCTGTATTTAAGACTCTGAATAGGATTTACTTCCATTTAACATATTACATTTCAGTTCCTCAAAGTACTCAAACACTTAATGGAGCCAAAATAAAAGAAAATTTTCAAGCATGGCTAATTAGAAAAATGCAAAAAAGTTCAGAAGGTAAACCAAGTCTAATTTTATGAGCAGCATTGTCAGTTGCTTAGGAATAAGTTAGTGATATAAATTTAGGAGAAAAGCTTGCAAAGAAACGATCCAAAGTGTTTCATCATAACTTCAGACTAATCTCCTATTTGTTGCCTCTCACCAATACAATTCTCTTAAGATGCTATTACATAATTTTCTAATACTCTAAGTATTCTAAGCCAGTGACCCTCAAAGTGTGGTCTCTGGACCAGCCAAACCAGCAGCACCAGGAATTTGTTAAAAATGCAAATTATCAGGTCCAGATCCAGACTTACTGAATCATAAATGAGGGTGGGGCCCAGCAATCTGTGTTTTCACAAGCCCTCCAGAGAATTTCATGAATGTGAAGGTTTGAAAACCATTGTTCTAGGCCAATCATTTCCAGACAGCAGACTAATATTACGCAGAGCTGTTCTAAATATTTAAAACAAAAATATGACTTTGCAAAGCGAAATTAGGAAGTGATTAGCTAATGTTTTTATATAGGGCTTTACATTTCATATATATTATTTTCTTAAAGCTAATAGATAAATCTCATTTAATTACAAATAATAGGTAGTGGTTTATGTTATTGGCATTTTGCATGTTTTTTTCAGTAAATTAGTTTATGCCTCGTGCCTGTTTTATATTGACTTTTACTTACTGACTTTTAAAGATTTTTTATATTCAGGAAATCAGTACTTTATCACATGTGTTAAAAATATTTCTCCAAGTTTACTGTTTAGATTTGTTTTTTACCTACAGAAATTTTAAAACTTAATATTTCTTATGTTCTTATTTATTACTTTTTTTAGTGAGAGAGGAAGAGACAGAGAGAGGGATAGATAGGGACAGAAAGACAGGGAGAGAGATGAGAAGCATCAGCTCATAGTTGTGACACCTTAGTTCAGTGGTTCTCAAAGTGTGCGCCAGGGTGTACTGGTGTGCCCTGGAAGATTTCGAGGTTTGCCCTATGGTATTCCAGAGAAATATGTGCCTGTTGGGGACCAAAAATCCAACAGAGTTTTTGGAGTTGAGATTTTTGGGGGACAGAGGTGTGGGGAATTGGCTATAAACTGACAGTCTGCCCAACCCCCCACCTCACTTGCCTGATTAGGTTGAAAAAGGCTGTTAAGCTGTGGTGCTGGATTGTTTACACTACCCCCATGTTCCCTGAAAAGACTGGAGGCAAGTTTCTTCTATCCTTTGTTTGGTGTAAAGTTAAGATGATATGTATGGTGGGGGTTTTCTGCAACTTGGTAAAATTCTTGGGTTGCCTTAGAAACATGATCAAAGATCTCACTGATTTGCTAATGGCCCACTTTGCCCTATAAATAAAGCAAGATAGGGTCTTTGGGCACATTTTGTTCTTGCCAGCAGCAATTACAGGGCTCTCCCAACCCCTTATTTTCTTAATTCTTCATATATTCTTAATTCTGCACCGTTCCCACTTGGGACCTGGAATTACTAGCTGTGCTGGTTCGCGGCATGTGCCCAGATATAAAAATAAATACAGTTACTCTATTATACCATTTCATTATGGAAATACTGCTCTTTTTGTTAACACATCATTATTATATTTATTATTAACACACCATTATATTATTTTTAGATAAATACACCCAAATAAAATGGATAGATTTCTTAAAAAGATACATGATATTGAAGAATCCTATTCTGGAAGTGAGCAAAAGTTAAGTGTAAATAATATAAGACTTGAAGACTGACAGGCAGAATTTAATTTATAGCATTTTCCATCACTTAACACTGAACAATATGATTAGATTAGAAACCCATTCATGGAAGCTTCAAGTAATTTTGGTTTAACATAAACAGAAGAAGAAGAACTGGCAGCTATATCCACTGATCGTGGATTGATGATTAAACACAAGGAATTGTCTCTTGAAGCCTTCTGGATTTCTATAAAAGAAGAATATGTGGCAATATCTAAAAGAGCTTTGAACATTTTACTACAATTTTTAACATACTATTTATGTGAATTAGGCTTTTCTATCCTCAACACAATTAAGAGTAAAAAGAGGAATTCTTCAATGTATTGATGAGGAAATGAGAGTTTGCCTTTCAAATAGTATATGCTCAAACACTGAAGAAATCCCTAGGACACATCAGGCTCATGTTTCTCATAAACACAAGAATGAAAAAACTTAACACGTTCACGCTGGGACCTGCCAAATTTACTAAATATTACTAAGAATGTATCTACATATATATAACTTTTTTGTCTTTTTAAAATTTTTTAACCCCTTTTTTTTCAAATTCTAAAAAGTATAACTCAAAACATGTAACATAAAAATGTTTTTAATGTCAGAATAAATTTAATTTTGTTGTATTTATTTCATTTAATTACCATAAAAGCATGCTTGGACTTTATCTTTTTTTCTTTAATATTTGACTTAATTATTATAACATATTTCTCAGAAATTTGTATATAGTGCACCTACAATTATTTGTAGGATTTTAAATGCGTTCTGACTTCAAAAAGTTTGAGAACCACTGCTTTAGTTGTTCGTTGATTGCTTTCTCATATGTGCCTTGACAAGGTTGCTCTAGACTAGCCAGTGACCCCTTGCTCAAGCCAGTGACATTGGGCTTCAGGCCAGCGACCTTTGGGCTCACGCCAGTGACCATGGGGTCATGTCTATGATCCAACACTCAAGCTGGTGAGCCAGCACTCAAATGAGTGAGCCAGCACTCAACCAGCAACCTTGGGGTTTCAAACCTGGGTCCTCAGGGTCCCAGACCAATGCTCTATCCACGGAGCCACCACTTGGTCAGGCTAATATTTCTTGTTTTTAAAAGCATTTTACCAGTTCTTCTTAGTGCCTGAGGCAGAGGCCATGAAGCCATCCTCAGCACCCAGGGCCAACTCACTCCTATCAAGCCATGGCTGCAGGAAAGAAAGAGAGACAGAGAGAGAGAAAAAAAAGCAAAAAGAGGAGGGGTGGAGAAGCAGATGGGTGCTTCTCCTGTGTGCCCTATTCGGGAATTGAACCTAGGACATCTACATGCTGGGCCGACACTCAACCACTGAGCCAACCAACCAGGGCCTGCTTCATCTAGAATTTATCTTGATGTATGGAGCATGGTAAAATCCCGCATCACTTTTCTTTCTGCAGAAGGCTGTCTAGTTCCCAGTTCCTTATATGGAATGATGCATATTCTGTTTCACTAATTTGCTGTGACGCCTTTACTGTGTACCAAATTGCCATATACTTGTCTGTACTTCTGTACTTTCTGAAATCGCATTCCATTGATCTATGTGTCCCTATGCCAGCATTAAACTGTGCATTTTATAATACATTTTTATATCTGGTAAAAACAGTCTCCTTTTATGTAAACAACCTTAGAGGTCAAATTCTATATTGAATATAACAGGAAAGTTTACTGATACCTATCTTATTTTTATGTTAAGCAAAAAAAATTGGATTGTATACTGCTAATTACATTAATTGTATACAATCAATCAACTAATTAAAATATTATAGTATGGTTTTATTTATAAGGTTTATTTAAAATGAGGTGCAAATGTACTTGTATAAACATCTTAGGTTGTCAAGGACTAAGCTTTGGTTAGACAGTTGACTTTTTGAACATAGATTCCTTTTCCTTTTTATATAGTGATAAAGGTATTGTTCAAATTTGATGAGTTAAATTGTTTACATGTTTATAAGATTAAGAAACATAGTTCAATTGTTTAATCATGTATAAATGTTTAGTAATTAACATTATCCTACTTTGTATGAACCATGCATGTATTATCTTGCAAAAGTATTGCAATAATGCTCAAAACCTGGGATACATTAACACCGAGTGAGGGAAGAAGGCATGGACAACATGCATGCTTGAACAGCCCCTTTCATTTAGTGAGGGCATTCTTGGGAACTTTTGTTTCCACTCTGCATGTTAGTCAAAGTGATGGGATTGATAAACATAGCAATAAAAATAGTTATGCTATGAGGGGCAATACACAGATAAGTAAGGCACCTGGAAGTCACTGATGATTTTATTTCTTTCAGACTATATATATTCATAAGATAGGAACAGGGTGGGGAAGGCTAGACAGTAGTACATCAGCAAAGAAAAGTCAAAGGCAATGACGCGGTCGCTCACAGAGGGGCCCAATGGCAGCCTTGAGCTTAGGTGTCTGGTTAGCAATGTGCTGTGCTAACGAATAACCAAACCTTTTCACTTTCATTATGTCTGGGTGGTGGCTTTGGCAAACACTCTAGACCTTTGAGGAAAACCAAGGTAAGCAACTTTCAGGTGCAGTTAGGTGCGCAGCAGAGAGTTAAAGGTACTGTTCGCAGGTACTTTGGTACTTTCTAAGCGTTAAGGTTCCTCTGATTAGGTCTCTTTTAAGCAGTATACTCTCAGGGAAGCCAGAGGAAGGGAAAAGACATCTTTCTTGCTTGCTGCTTTGACATTCACATCATTTCTGTCCCTAAATCCCTGGGCTGGTCCCTCTCTCAGGCATTACAGGAATCCCTCCCAACCACACACAGGTTACCTTAGACCCCACTCCCTACCGCTCCACAGCGCCCCCTCCCGCATCCCAGGCTTCCCTACTGCCAATGGAATTTTGCTGTTCCTTTCATTTTCAATTCTGAATTTTTTCTTTCAAATCATTGATGTATGCTGCTTTCCGGCTATGTCTTTTAATTTAAATTTCCTCCACCATCAAGGATTCTTTGTCAATGCCAAACAAGATCTTTCCGTTTAAGTTAAATTCATTGAAGTTAGTGGCTTCCAATGTTTCCAACACAAACTTTGAAAACCATCAACTACCACCAGAAGTAATCCAGACTTGCTAAGGGTAGGTAGTGGAGTCCTCTGCCCTCCTAATGTGGTTCCCTCTTAGGCCAGTGCTCCCCCAAGAAGAGAGAGGCAGAGCGAGTTCCGCACTGGACACACCAGCCTGAATCTTCCTCTGGCTATGGCAGTGGTTTGGGTGGGGATGCTGTCCCTGAGGGGGCTTCGGGGGGTTAAGGGTTGGAGGCGGGGCTGGGAGAGGGGTGGGAGTTACAGGGGATGAGAGTGATGAGAGAATGGTTGCTAAATTCCCCTCGACTCTACAAAGGTTCTGTGCTGACACATGGTCAAGTCCGTCCAATGGCGACTTTTGTACAGAGTGTGAACATCTGTGGACAGGGCCTTTCTCACTATGTAAGTGTTTTGAAGGCATCCCGAACTGAACAGATGCTTATTAACGGTGGCCACAGAGAGCACGTGCAGATGCTTCTTAATGCAATACTGAGTGGTCTAGTGAAATTATGATAATATACATTAGATACTGAAACAAAACCAAAAATGATTTTTTAAAGACAACTTTGACAAGATATTACTATCTGTGTTCCCATGAGCAGTTGGATGAAAAAAGTCTAGAAATATTGTAAACATAAACCAACAAAACCAAGATATTATTGTGCCTTTTGTAATTCTAAAGTGTAAAACAGTTCATTTCAGAACATATTGCTCAGTCTGAAAAGTCAACATTTTTTGTATGGTAAGGTAAATACCCCTTCTCTTCCCTATTGTGTATTCAAGTTACTTATTTACAGTCCCATAGGGAAAGAAAAAGCTCACACTAAAAATGACCTAAAAGATGTCCTGAAAATTAAATTATCTGAGCAGCTTAGCAAAGCTCATACTTTTGACATTAAACTTTCCATTGGGTTGGTAAAACACATCTGTCCCTAATATATTGAGCTATCACTCAATAAAGTCACATATCTTGGTAATGTCTATATTTAAGTGGACAATTTCCCTGGAATTAGTTTAAAAGCTATTTAAAGTAAAAGAAAATATGTTAGGTACAGAGCTGAAAAGCTAAAATAAAGCAAATTCTTCATTTATTCCTGAATTATTTATTGAGCATTTACTGTGTGGTCTTCTAGATAAAGGGGGAAGTGAGCAAGATAGAAAAAGTCGGTTTCCTCATGAAGCTCACATTATTTCAAAACTGTGGGTGGAATCACAATTTGGAGTTCTATCCTAATTCTTATGAATAAATTCTGGCTAAATCAGTCAACTTTCCTGACAATATCATGAAAAACTATCAAACAGACTGACACAAAATGCTAAGTAATAAAGCGATGTAAAACTCTTATTTCTTTTGTCAGTAAGAGCTTAAATCAATGCCATATGCCTGATATGCAGATGGGGGGGGTTGTCAGAAAAGGTCACACAGCAAATTAGCGGCAGAGTTGGGAATGATACGTAGAATTCTTTATTCCTAGGCCAGTGATCTTTCTGTGGACTAGCCTGCCTCTATTTATTAAATGGATCAATTAAATTAAAATTTTTTCCTGTTAAAGTATCTATCAATAAAAGTTTATAAATTAAAAGTGATTATTTTCCTGGATCTGATATGATGTGACAAAAAAGCTGGATATACAATTATGTATTCAATACAATCTCAAGTTTATTAAAAAATATGTATATGTATATTGAAAATTTTATACTTTTGTGTACTTTTCAAATTTTCTATACTGAACATCAATTCATTTTATAGTCAGAAAGTTCAGGTATGAGTTAAACAATGGTGAACATTTCCCCCTCCAGGCAGCAAAAAATGAAGATTGTCTAAAATGTTTAGAGATAAGATGATTAACACAATATTAACCAGATACGTAATTAGAAGCTTGGTAAAAAAATATGTCTAGGTGGAGATGACAGCCATCTATTCAAGTGACCAAATGGCTTTAAAAAACAATGGTGGCCTTACCAGCTAACATTGTGTTTATAAATGCACCGTATTTATCAAGTGGCTTAATGGCAGAAAGGGTCAGGTCATTCCTGAGGGTTTCACAAAAGTCTTGTCTGTGTTAGGCATTCTGAGACATTTTGATGTGTGAATACAGGAGCCACCAGGCCAAGGTGAAATGTCATTTACTAAGTTACTCTTTGACCAAAGCTTAAAAGCCCCAAAAACTAGCATTGTGTTTGAGTTTTTATTTAAGAAAACCTTCACTGACAAAAATACACTTACGAATGGGCAGTCATATGGCCCACGCAGAGCAGAATTTCATCTTGGTATCAAGAATTCCATTTTGTGAGTGACATCACTTGGGTTCTGCCACTCACAAAATTTGGGAGCTCTCTGGGCTTCAGATTTTACACACACCCCGCCCCTCCCACAAATGTCTAGAAGCTCTCCACAGTTCCTTCTGTCTCTGTTGTCTATGATTCTAGAACGCAGGCAGGAGGAGTCTTGTCTTCCACCACCAGTGTTACAGGACCATGGAGAAAGTTCCTCAGTGTGCTCCTCTTCAAGACCAGAGAGGACAGAACAAGGTATCTTTCCTCCACAAAGATACCTATGAAGAGAAGCCCAAATGTCCTCTAGCTGTTTTGAGGGTCCTGCACCTCATTGCAATACTCACTGAGTGGCTGCTTGTATATGCTTGGCCCTGGCCGGTTGGCTCAGTGGTAGAGCATTGGCCTGGCGTGCAGGAGTCCAGGGTTCGATTCCCAGCCAGGGCACACAGGAGAAGCGCCCATCTGCTTCTCCACCCCTCCCCCTCTCCTTCCTCTCTGTCTCTCTCTTCCCCTCCCACAGCCAAGGCTCCATTGGAGCAAAGTTTGCCCGGGCGCTGAAGATGGCTCTGTGGCCTCTGCCTCAGGCGCTAGAATGGCTCTGGTCACAACAGAGCCACACCCCAGATGGGCAGAGCATCACCCCCTGGTGGGTATGCCGGGTGGATCCCGGTTGGGCGCATGCGGGAGTCTGACTGCCTCCGTTTCCAACTTCAGAAAAATACAAAAAAAAAAAAAAAAGTGTATATACTTAAGGAAAGCTGTTCCTCCCTTAAGCCGGACCTAGCCAAGGCTGTTGTTCTCTATTGTCGAACAGGATGTCACAGGACTGCCAAGCACTGCCCACAAACCTGCTCATTAGATGCGCCGACAATGTTTGTTCTGGAACCGTTTGCCAACAGAGGAATGTGTCAGGCTGATGAGTGAGAAAAGGGGATGTAATGCATGTGTATTCTAGTCCAGATGAAGGCACAATCCAGGTCTTCAGTCTGTTTGTGCAAGGACTCACAGAAAACGAAGGCTGAGCAAATAGGAAGCCACAGGAAAGACCAGCTTCTGGGCAACGCTTCTTTCTCCTCCTCTGGACTTTTGTTTCATCCCCCCACCCCGACCAAAAAATGCCTGCCTAAACATGAAACTTTCTTTCAAAAAAAAAAAAATCATAGACTCTAACTGGCTCCCCAGAAAAAAGGGCAAGCCTCTGTAAGGCTGCTGGCAAATCTGGGGTTTGATGATTTTCTAGGCACATAGAGAAGGGACTTTAGGCAAAGCCATCTCCACATTTACCTTCCAAAAACAAAATCAAAGGGAACCAGGGCAACAGAAAACACAGCTCTTAATGGACTGTTGAAATTGTTCTGAAGAAAACTGCATCTCAGCATCTTCTATGGGAAGAAGTAATTCTATACTTTATAATAAAGCAGTTATTTTTCTCTTTTTAAACAAGCCTTTAGAAGGTTTGACTACGATTAGCTATTGGGAGCTTCATGTGTACATGAAGCTTGAAGAAGAGCAAAGGGTGCCAAGGCAAAGGACGAAGGCCATGTCCTCAGGGCAGGCGGGGTATGGACTTCCATTAAACGCATAATGACAAAGACCAACTCAAGAGGTCCAGTGTGCTGGGAGGAGTCCCCACATTCTTTAGCACAGGTTGGACATTTCTGGAGTTGGTCAGATGGATGACAGCCATGGGCTTGACTAAGTTCTTTGGGAGGCCTTCTTTTTCTGTAAGCTAATTTGACAAATCAGATTTTAAAAACGAAAAAGAGGATAAGCCCCATTAGAAACTGACTTGCTATGGACTTTTCCATGAGGCCGATGTTTGTTCTCACTAAAGAAGTGTAGGAAACGCTCTTGAAATGTGTGCAGATGTGATGTGGTGTCAGAGTATGTTCACTCAACTGGTAAGAGGTTTGCTGTTGATAAATTCAAGGTCCTGTGGGCATTCCTCCTGTCTTGGAGGCAGGAGGGAGTGGTCAAAAACTGTACACAAAGAAAAACTGTTAAGTAATGCTCAATCTGCTTCTGTAAAACCCAGCGCTTTAAAAGAGACAGAGCCCTTTCCAAAGTAGCCAGGAGCGGCAGACGGCCCCTAGCGCAGGAAGAACAGCTCCGTGGATGCCTCCCCTAGGTCAAGTGAATGTCGCTGACCTGGGCAGGCCGATGCTCACGCCAGAGAAATACTTTAAATGGTGGGCCAGCTGCTTTCACCTTCTTCGTAAAGCTGTGGTGTTACTACGAACTTTTGCTATCCTTCTCTATCTTTGTAAACAATTTTTTCCTGGTTGGATTGAGATAAAATTGACATATAACATAGTACTAGTTTGTTTACAATGTGATGATTTGCTATATGTATATATTGCAAAATGATTAACACAATAAGTTAACACCCATCACCTCACATAGTTTCAACTTTTTCTTATGTTGAAAACTTTTTTTTTTTTATAAACAGAGACAGAGAGTCAGAGGAATAGATAGGGACAGACAGACAAGAACGGAGAGAGATGAAAAGCATCAATCATCAGTTTTTCGTTGTGACACCTTAGTTGCATTGATTGCTTTCTCATATGTGCCTTGACCGTGGGCCTTCAGCAGACCGAGTAACCCCTTGCTTGAGCCAGCGACTTTGGGTCCAATCTGGTGAGCTTTTGCTTAAACCAGATGAGCCCGTGCTCAAGCTGGCGACCTTGGGGTCTCAAACCTGGGTCCTCTGCATCCCAGTCCGATGCTCTATCCACTGTGCCACCGCCTGGTCAGGCTGATGAGAACTTTTAAAATTTATTCTTAGCAATTTTTTTAACTTAAAATTTTATTTTTAATTTATTGTGTTGATATGGTTTCAAGTATCCCATTCAATATAACACCCTCTACACACGGCATTGTGCCCCCTCCCCCATTTTGAATACAAGGTACAGTATTCTTATGTTTATCACCATGCTATTCGTTACATCCTCAGAACTTATCTTACAACTGGAAGTTTGTACCTTTTGATCACCTTTGTCAGTGTTGTTTTTCTTTTTTAAGGATTTTATTTATTGGTTTGAGAGAGAGAGAGAGATCGGGGGCTGGGGAGCAGTAAGTATTAATTCATTGTTTCTTGTACGTGCCTTGACCAGGCAAGCCTGGGGTTTGGAACCGGCGACCTCAGCATTCCAGGTCTACACTTTATCCACTGTGCCACCATAGGTCAGGTGTTTGTCGGTGTTCCTAATGAATGCTCTTAATATACTTGGAAGAGCTGAACCAAACAGTATTTATGGGATGCTGACTGTATGAAACGCACCAAATTCAGTGTTAAGTATACCGATATCTAAATACAGCCAACGATGGCAATGGGCTCATAAAATCTGGAAGTGCAGTGTTTTCCATATTGGAAAACCTGGGGGCATGATCTGTATGTCACATGAGAAAAATCAACAAAGCCAAATGGGTCAGACAGAAAGGACGGTGCTGGCTCAGGGTAGCGGGTGTATTTTGTGAGTCCCATGTTAAAATGCGTGCTGAGCACTTTTGAGATGAAGTCTTTATGTACTTGGGATCTGGAAGCATTTCAAGATTCAAGAATGGCATCTTCACAGAAACGTGTGAAGCAGGAGGGTCTCCTTAGCAGCATTATGTCCTGGATGACAAGAGCAGACTGGTGATCTGCAGAGATGTCAGAAGGAAAGTGGGATGCGACGCAAATAAAAAAAACACACCTACGTCCTGAGTCATTTTGTGGATTTATGTCACTTCTTTGCTTTTCATTGATTTCACTTAAGTCTTAGAGCAATTATTAGTCTAACCTTCTGATTCAGAATTCTGAAAAGTTAGAGGCCTGATTTCTTATTCTCCACGTGTTGTCATTTCTATTTCTCTAAGATGTGGAATTTTCTCACTGTGTTAACAGAATGTTTACCTCTTCTAAAGCTGGACTTTCCTTTTAGTCCTCGAGGAGAGGAAACACTGCCTTATGAGTATTGAGCAAAGCAGTCCTGTGGTTCTAAATCTTGCTATCATATGTAAAACATTGTGATTTGGCTTTTGTGTTTCCCTATTTAAATTTGAGAGAGGTATGTAATTTATGTTTGAAAAGAATGAATACCTCAAGGTAAAAGCCTCCACATTATCTTCTGAATGGGCAGGAGGGTGTACAGGGCGACATGGGGTTTACCTAGTAGGCAGTAATAGGATTCAAATAATTTAACAACCAGTTCTCTGCCATAATGACCATTTTAAGTATCAAAGAGCAATATACCAAAAGGTAATTTATTATTTTATGCATTTAATACTTCCATAGCTTCTGAAATGGGCCATAAAACCCCTGAAATCTAGATTTCTACCGGTTCATTGTGTCCTACCTTCCTATTGGTTTCACCCTTCAGGGAACACTAACGCCCTCACAATATCTTGGGGAAATTCTGGGCACAACACAAAGCTGAAACAAATGACAGCTTGTCACCCCCTGGTTGTTTGGCACTTTTCCTCTTTATGTTATATGTTTGTTTACTGAAGTAACAAACATGAGAGAATTAAAATGTAGTATTTCATGAAAGGTATGATGAGTTTTATGAAATGAGTAAAGAAATATTACAAGCATAGTACTGTCAATTTTTTTTCACCTCTGGACAGAATAAACATTACTACGAGCGCTTGGAATACGCTTTTGTGTGAATGAGTGTTAAAAGAGTAAGAAATGTAAGTTTATGATTTCCACATTGGGCGGCTGCCCAGGCACCCACCTTAAAGAGAATCCTCATTACAAGTGCTATTTTAACAACCAGTTCACTGAACTCATCAAAAAATTAGGTATTGATTCTGCTGAGCCAGTGCGAACCTGCTGAACCCCACCACTGCTAGCAGCTCTGAGTAAGCAGCTGCCGCAGCTGCACCACCCCATCCCCGCTGTGCAGGGGTGCACACAGGTGGGGGCTCCTCTGGGACCTCCTTCCCCTCTCCTTCCAGCAGTCCCCCCATCCTCATCCAACTCTGGCTCATGGCTCTAAGTGTAAAAACTTCCATCGTGGCAAATAAAAGAAAAATTCAAAATTACGGTTTTGGGGGAGGCTTCTTTAATGATAGAGGTACAAAATTTGTCCCCCAATATCCTTAGGAGGTATGCTGCACAAACGGTTTGAAGACTACAAGCACAGAAGAAACAGCGATGAATAATGGGAAAAAAAAAGCCTGGATTTTGGAATTAGGTTTATTTGGGTTCAAGTTTTTTGGCCTTATCTCTTGGTCCAAGGTAGCTGCCTCCTCAGAACCTGAATTTCCTTGTTATTAAAATGAAGGTAACGACTCCCTCAAACCACTGGTGTTCGAATGATGAGATACGTAACCTGCTAGGATTAGTACTAGTAAATACTAGTGCCATTCTCCCATAATCCCAGAACATTCTCTTTGTTTGCCAGAGATAGTGTTCTAAAGATTAATACTGAGGCTCTATTTTAAATTACACATTCATGAAGTATCCTCCTGTGTAACAATCAATTTAATAAGGAAAGAAAAGTTTGAAGAGTTGACCAATGTTTGATATATGGTTTCAATCAAATAAACATGTAAAAACCAAATATATTCTAATACTGAATTATCTAAATCAGTGCTTTAGAGGCCAATATGGAGCTCTCTAATATTTTTAGAGACTGTGGAACTTCTTTCTCATCTACAGTTATATCCTTCCCACAGATGACACCCCTTGTCGGGGCTTCAGGCTCACACCCTTTACTGTGGCTTCTCCCACACTTAGTACAACCTCCTGATGGCTCGGTAAGCATCTTACTTCCCAGACTGTCACCTACTTGTGAGCAAGGAGCATGTCCTGTTCATAGCCCAATGCACAAACACAGTACACTCAATAAACCATTCATTGTAAGAATCGAATAGTTCTAATGCTTGTGGGATTTTTAAAAACTGAATTATGCTATTCAATATGATATTTGGATCTCTAAGGATATTAAGTATATTTCTAAGGACACAGGGTGCTGAATTTAGCAGTTTGGTCAAGGATATGTGGTAACAAATTCACTAAATACTTCATTCAATACAAGATGTTCACATACAGATTTTTAAGCATGTGTTATGGAAAATTTCAAACACTCAGACGTAGAGAGAATAGTATAATAAAATCTTATGTACCTACCACCAAGCTTCAACAATGATCAATCTTTCATCTACAGGTGTCCCTTCTCTCCCACTATCAGATTATTATTAAGAAGCAAATCCCAGAGAACCTGGAAATAAACCCACAGCTTTATGGACAATTGATATTTGACAAAGGAGGTAAGAGCATACAATGGAGTAAAGACAGCCTCTCTAACAAACGGTGTTTGGAAATTGGACAGCTACCTGCAAAAAAATGAAACTAGACCACCAACTTACACCATTCACAAAAATAAACTCAAATGCATAAAAGACTTAAATGTAAGTCGTGAAACCATAAGCATCTTAGAAGAAAACATAGGCAGTAAACTTTCTGATATCTCTCACAGCAATATATTTGCAGACTTATCTCCACGGGCAAGTGAAATAAAAGACAGGATAAACAAATGGGACTATATAAAACTAAAAAGCTTTTGCACAGCTAAAGACAATATGACCAGAATAAAAAGACAAACCACACAATGGGAGAACATATTCGACATTACATCTGATAAAGGGTTAATAACCAAAATTTACAAAGAACTTGTAAAACTCAACACTAGGAAGATAAACAATCCAATCAAAAAATGGGCAAAAAAAAATGGATAGAGACTTCTCCAAAGAGGACATACAGATGGCCAATAGGCAGGTGAAAAAATGTTCAACATCACTAATCATTAGAGAAATGCAAACTAAAACCACAATGAGATACTACCTCACACCAGTCAGAATGGCGCTTATTAACATTACAAAACATTGTTGTCATTAACAAAACAACACATAATAAGTGCTGCTGAGAATGTGGAGAAAAGGGAACCCTCCTGCACTGCTGGTGGGAATGCAGACTGGGGCAGCCTCTGTGGAAAACAGTATGGAAATTCCTCAAAAAATTAAAAATTGAACTGCCTTTTGACCCAGCCATCCCACTTTTAGGAATATATCCCAAGAACACCATATCACTGATTCAAAAGAAGAAATGCATCCCCATGTTTATGGCAGCATTGTTCACAATAGCGAAGATCTGGAAACAGCCTAAGTGTCTATCAGTGGACGAGTGTATTAAAAAGCAGTGGTACATATATGCAATAGAATACTATGGGGCCCATGAAAAAGAAGGAAATCTTACCTTTTGTGACAACATGGATGGACCTGAAAGTATTATGTTAAGTGAAATAAGCCAGGCAGAGAAAGAAAAATGCCATATGACCTTACTCATATGAGGAATCCAATGAACAATGTGAACTGAGGAACGGAATTGAGACAGAGGAGGGATCAAAGGGACCAGAGGAAAAGAGGACAGAGGAAAAGGGGATGATAGGATGGGAGAAACCTGAAGCGAAGGGGGGAGGGTGCTGTGGAGAGGGGGGCAAGGGAGATGCATTCGGGGTGACTCTAGAATCTATGTAAACACAACAAATTAAAATCAATAAAAAAAGAAAAAATCCCAGATAGTACGACTTCATAAAGATTTCAGTTACATACAGATTTAAAAATTTACCCATTCAAATTTATTTTTATTTACTACATTTATTTACTCAGCACATCTTTATAGACATGTTTTATACCTGCAACTCCATTTCTGATGAAAGTTTATGTTATTAAACCTTTTATTAGTGTTTCTTTTTGTCTTTTCCTACAGACTTGGATACACCATGCTCAATGTTTAACCGGAAACTGAACATCTAGAGATAGCTCAACAGGTCCCTGAAATGCATTACCATCAGGGAAGTCCAGGACGGCTGGTCAGGGCCCCTTTGGACTTAGGTAATTGTACAAGTTTAGAGAACTATATCTGAGCAGCAGAGCAATAAAAGATCCTGAGTAGCTATGAATTCTTTCTCAGAATACCCTTCTGAGCCCACAGACATGCTAATGTCATGTTGGTTGTGAGAAACCAGCAACCCTGACCATGACCACAGCTGTCTGGGAGGAGTGTCTTCCCTCTGCTGTGATGCAGGATCACCTGGGGAGCCTCTGAAGGGACAGATCTTCAGGGTTAAAAACCCCGACAGGTGGTCTCACAGGAGATTCTGATGTGCAGTCAGGGGAGCACCTCTACTCCAGTCAAGGGAGGAGTCTTGGGACTGGGGGCCTTTACAAACGTGTGTGCAACCCTGTGCCCCGCTTTGGTTTCTAATACCCTCCAATAAAAACAACCACCTGGGGCTCTTTGAAGAAATGGCTACTTCTAGGATTAGAGCAGGAAAAAATATAGCTTGGAACATTTGGTAGTGCCAGAATGTAAGAAAACGTTCAAAATAAAACACCCACCCAGACTGGGCATGCCAAAGGGACACAGGTGCCAATGAGAGTGGCGAAATGGCCAAAGCTGGAACGGCTTGAGCAACAAAGTGAAGTCGTATTGGATTATAACCCAAAGGATAAACTAAATATGCATCAGTCCACACTGATAGAAATACATAATTGAAAAAAATAAATAAATGAGGAAGAAAAGACAAATCCGTCATGCAGAAGAATTACCGGGTAAAGGGGGTCAAATATATAGCGATGGAAAGAGATTTGATGTTGGGTGGTAAACACACAATGCAATACACGGATGATGTAGTATAGACTTACACAGCTTACACACTTGGAACCTATACTATTTTAATAACCAAAGTCACCCCAATACATTTAATTAAAATTTTTTTTAAATAGCCCCCCCCCCAAAAAAAAGGCATTCTAAATAATTTTGTACACACTCTGCTTCCAAGCAGGGTGGAATGTAACCCCCGCTCCCTAAGTGTGGGCTGCTCATAGTGACCTCCTCCAAAGAGAACAGTATAGGACAGGGGTGGGAGTGGGAGAAAGAACGGGAAGTGGTCTTCCTCCCCAAATCTGTAAAACCTAGTCTAACCATAAGAAAACTATCATGTATATCCCAATAGAGGGATTCTACAAAATACAGGACCAGTACTCCTCCAAACTGTCAAGGTCATAAAAACAAATCTGAGAAACTTTAGCCTAAAGCCAAGAGGAGCCTAGGAAGACAGGTCATCTAACTGTGCTGTGGAATCCTGGAACAGAAAAAAGACATTAGCTAAAAAACAAGGAAATCTGAAAAAACTCTGGACTTCAGCTCATAATAACCTATCAATATTGTTGTAATGAATGTCCCGCACTAATGTGAGATGTTATCAGAGGAGACTGGGGCCGGGGTACATGGGAACTCTGTACTATCCTTGTGATTCTTCTGTAAACCGCAAATTGTTTTAATAAAGTTTATTAAAACTGTTCGGCTTTGAACTTTGAGTCAACTGTTAGTCGGATAAATTACTCTCAGGGGCAGTTTTGGGTTTATGGAAAAATTGAACAGATAGTACAGAGTTCCCATATTCCTCCTTCCTCCCCACTCCCCAGTGTTCCCTGTTACTGACATCTTGCGGTAGTGCCCTATATTTCTTACAACTAATAAACCAATATTGATACATTATCATTAACTAAAGCCCACAGTTTAATGTTCATTCTGTGTTGTGGTGCACAGATCTATGGACTTTGACAAAAGGTCAGAGACCTTAGTCCCTATGTTGTGGAAGGGTCAGCTGCACCACATTGTATTTATCCACCCACCTATTGGAGGGCATCGTGGTGGTCTCCAGTTTGGGGTGGTTATGTTAAAGCTGCTCTAAATATCCACGTGCAGGTTTCTGTGTAGACATGTTATCAATTTGTGTTATTTAGAAGTACACTGTTTACTCCACAGATACTTTGGGGTTTTCCAGGTATCTTTCTATTATCACTAGTTTAATTTCATTGTGGTCTGAAAGCATACTTTGCATGATTTCTATGCTTTTAAGATGGTTCAGATGTGTTTTATGGTCCACATTAAACATGAGAAGAATGAATTCCACTGCTGTTGGATGAACCACGTGAACTGACAAAGATGTCAACTGGATCAGGTTGATCAATAATGTTTTGCAGTTTAGTTATCTGATTTTCTGCCTGCTGGTTCCACCAGGTACTGATAGAGGTGTGTTGAAGTTTCCAGCTATATAGTGGGGACATATATACGATTCATATATGTCTCTTTGTAGTTCTATCAGGTTTGGCTTCGGGAGTTTTGATTCTCTGTTCATACATGTTAACTATTGTTACGTTTCTTTGAACCCCTTTATCATTATGTAATGCCCCTCTTTATTTTTGCGTGAAGGATTGGTATTCTTTCTTTAAATATTCAACAAAATCCACTGGTAAAACCATTTGCCTTCTTTATGGGAAGATTTAAAAGTTACTACTTCAATTTCTTGACTTATTATGGGTCTATTCCTTTTTCTACTTACTTCTTCTTGAATCACTTTGGTAAATTGTCTTTTTAGAAATGTATCCACTTCATCTAAGGTGTGTATCTTATTGGTATGAAGTTGTTTATATAATATCTCCTTATAAATCTTTTGATTGCTGTGCCCGTTTTCATTTCTGATTTTGGCAATTTGTGTTTTCTCTCTTAATTTCTTGTCTTAGGTCAGTCCACCTAAGGGGTTGTTAATTTTGTGATCTTCTCAAAGAGCCAACTTGTGGTTTCACTGATCTACTGTTTTACTGTTTTCTATTTCACTGATACCTGCTCTACTCTTTATTCTTTCCTTCCTTCTGCTTGCTTTGGTTTCAGTTTACTTGTTATTATCTAGTTTCTTAAGGTGGAATTTTAGGTTATTGATTTGAGACCTTCTTTGTTCTTTTCTGACATAAGTGTTTATAGTTATAACTTTTATCCTAAACATTACTTTAGCTTCACTCTATATGATTTGAAATTTCATATTTCATTTTTATTCATTTCAAAATATTTTTAAATTTCTCTTGTGATTGATATCTTCTTTGACATATGAGTTTTTAGAGTGACTGTTTAATTTCCAAATATTTTGGTGTTCCTCAGATTTTTTTTTAAACTGGTGATCTTAATTCTATGTGTCAGAGAACATACTAGGTATGGTTTTAATTTTTTTAAATCTATGGAGACTTGTTTTGTGGCTCAGCAATGGTTTATTCAGTTTAAAGTATTTTTAAAGTTAGTTTTTATTTTTTATTAAACATTTTTTATTGCAATATAATTCACATAACATGAAATTCACTCTTTTAAAACAGTTCACTGATTTTCAGTGTATTCCCAAGACCCTGTAACTATCGCCATAATCTGACTGCAAAACATTTTCATCACCTCTCAAAAATATCCACATCCACTGGTCCCCATTCCCCTTCCCCAAGCTCCAGCAATCACTACTTTGTGTGTATGGATTTGCTTATTTGGGACATTTCGTGTAATCAGAATGTAAACTATGTGGCCCTCGTGCCTGGCTCCTTCCACTTAGCACAGGGGTCTCAAACTCGCGGCCCGCCGAACAATTTTGTGCGTCCCGCAGACTAATCCACGAAGTTCAAAATATTTTGGATAAAATTAAGTAAGCCTAGGGGCCTACTTGTATTTTTCATTTCTCTAGCATCCTAGCTAGATATTAGCTTAGTTAACAGCAGTTGTGATGCGAACTACAGTTTCTGGTCGTTTTGTGACACTGAAAAGTGTTGTGTAACAGTTGCCTTTTGTAGACCTAGTATGGCCCGCCTAACAGCTGTGATCTTGCTCTGCGGCCCACATGCTGAGTTGAGTTTGAGACCCCTGACTTAGCATAACGTTTTCAAGGTTCACCCACATGGCAGTGTGTATCAGCACTTCATTCCCTTTCAGGCTGAATAATAGTCCATTCCGTGGACATACCACATTTTGTTTATCCCTTCGTCAGTTGATGGGCATTTAAGTTGTTTCCTTTCCACTTTTTGGCTATTATGAGTACCACCGTGATGAACATTTGTGTATAAGTTTTTGTGTGGTGTACATTTTTAAGTAGTATATAATCTCTAGGCTATGAGCTAAGTACCTGTCTACTCAAGAAACTGGAGGCTGGAGCGTGTGTGTTTTTGTCTGTGTGTTTATGTGTCTGTTTTTCTATGTGTGGAAACAACCAAAGTTCCTGGGTGTTTACAAAGAGTCCTTGGGTTGAAGAAGAAGCCAGAAGGGCTGAGTCAATTCTTAGTATCTTAAGTCTACCCTACACGCTTCAGTTCCCCCTGGCTTCGTGCCTCACCGCCTGCTCTGAACCACAGTGTAAGTGAGCCTGGCACGGTGGGAAACGGACCATGACACTCATGCCCAAGAAGCCAGTGCACACTCACACACAAACAGTGTATATTTCTATTACGCTTTTCAGATAAAAGGAAAAGTGATACATATCATTTTATAATTCAAGAAAAGCCCATTAGTGGGACGGGGGGGGGCATCATCCATCAATCAGTGGATGTGATGATGCCCAAATATTACTTTGGTTAGAAAAATAATCCCACATAAACCCCCACATTTCTCTCCTTCGGTCCTAAAACTCTCATTGCTGTACTGCAGTGCGTCTGTGGACAAAAGCACGTGTTGAGCCAGACGGCTGTTCGCTAGTGCCCTCCAGGTTTCCTCCGGGTCCTCGTCCAGTTTGGGTCTTCCTCTGGGCCTGGGGCATCCCATCGCCTCTCACCTGGCCCTGAAATGGCTGTGAGGATTCTTCCTCCCCAGTCTTCACTCTAAAAATGAAGCTGAACACTCCCGCTACCTACTAAGGCAGAGTGAGGCGACGATTCCTGGCAAGTCTGTTATCTCATACTGGATAAAAATAGTGAGGTGATTTGGAAAAAAATATAGAAAAACCAAAGGGTAAAAAAAAAAAAAATGTTCTCCAAGAATCAGGGAAATCTGACACAGGGTAAGAGACAGATACAGTACGTGACTAAAAGTTGGCCTGATCCACCCAATAAAACCGCATGTGACACAGTCAGGCATACGTTGATAAGACAGGAGAGTCTGTACCTGCTTGTTGAAATATCCTCAAAAGGGTAAAGGATCTCTCCATTGTTGCAGATTTCACAGATGAAGCCCTTCTGGCTGCACAGACTGCAGCTGTACACGTGTGAGGTGGCGAATTTAATGACCTTGCCCAGGAATGGGGCCAGCTTTCCCTCTATGACCTGCAGAAAGAGAAACGGGACAGGGAAGCAAGTCATCGAGAACAGAAACCCTGCAGATGAGGAGAACTGGAATTCCTTTCCTTTACACAACAGGAAAACCTCTAATTATAATTTCTCAGCAACTCTGAGAAAGAAAGGACACAGTGTTTTCGCTCCAAAAGAACCCTTTGGTTTAAACCACTGGAGGTTGGAAAATGAAGATGTTGAAACTTCTTTTGTATTCTTCTTTCTTTGTAGTGTGGTGTAGGGGATTGAAGACCAACAAATCGGGAGCCCTACTTTCATAGACCAACTTCACAGTTATGGTGTGGGGTAAGAGGAATGTGGTGGAGCTCCCAAAATAGACTGAACACAGACAGGGTAGATGCGAATGTAGAACTTTGTGTTGTAAATTCAATAATACCCTTTCTCTGATGAGTTCACAGGCTTGTTGTTTTTCAGTATCTCCCCCAAGAACACCTAACACATGTGGACACAATGGTTTCTTTTGCTATTGACAAGTATATTAATATAAAGAGGTTACAAATTTGGCAGTATGACGGGCATATTCAGCCTAAAGAGTTAAAAAAAAAATCTGAGTGTTTTTAAAAATAAGCCAATTTAATAACTGGGAGATTTCACACACAAAAATCCAGATTTTGTGGCTTCTTTTGAAAAATCATTAGATCTGGTAGAACTAGGCCTGAACCCTACCATGGTGACGATACTGGCTGTGACAGGGACAGCTTACTCCCCTGGGACAATGCTCTCCTATAGAGAGCTGACCCCACCAGGCCCTGCTGTCTTGCATCTGCCTGCCTCCTACACTTACCTCATCTGCTGGCCTGCAAACATCGAGGAGTTCAGAACCAATGGCTAGTCAGATTTCCCCTCACTGAACGAATACTGGCTTTGGCCAGTTCAGCAGCTCATACCCTACCAACATAAAATCTGCCCTCCCTTCCCTCTACTAGTGCAAATGGATAGGCATGCTGATTTTGATATAAGGCAAAAGAATAATAAGATGTAATTTGAAAATAGTTGGAAATAATTGAAAATTTCTGGATACTTTCAAGTAGATACATATCATAGTTTAAATGACAATTTTTCATAAAAATAACATCTGAGAGCAATGTAAATTATACCTAAGGAGAAATTATGATGCCAAGGTGAATAAATTAGTAGTAACTGACATTACAAAAAAATAAAAGACTACAAGGAATGTAATAATGTATTTTGTAAAAAAAAAAAAATTAAGCTATGCAAAATACTGGAGATAAAAACTAAAGTGATTTTAAAGATCACAGCATAATCTCATAATATTTAAAAATGAATGTAATAGTAGTTAACTCTAGGGAAGGGAACAAGTGGGAAAAGCAAGTCTTTTTCACTTTGTATACAGTTGTCTTTTTGCATCTTTAAAAACAATGTATATTATTTTTGCATCAAGATGTAGAAAGTGAACAGAAAAATCAGGTTTACTGCTTTATAAGAGTGGATTTTTTTTCTTAATAAAGAGGGTAGAAATTTGCTAGCTGTGTTTTTAGTCAAGCAAGTCCATTTTCCACCATTTTTAAATTTGTTTTCCTCTCTGTTACCTTTAGAAAGCCATAGATAGAGCTCTTTTGATTTTTACTTTCTCAGGGACCATTAACTTCAATAAACCCCAGTAGAGCATACTCCTAATCCCAACACATGATACACTTTCTAAGAAATAACCACTACCAAATCATATACCCAACCACCAGCAAACACTGCGCTGTGTCACAGGGTTATTTCTAAATTGTGGTAACTACACTTCGGTCCTATTTGGTTTTACTTACATTACTTTTTCCTAAACAACCAAGGTTAATGACACATTTAAAGAGAAGTACAAACTAAAGTCCACTCAGGGGGAAACATCAGGAAGTAGAACAGTTTTGAAAACGAGGTGAGGAAAGGTCCTTTGAAGGAACCGAGGATGAGAAGGCCTTGAAGAAGACCCGACAGCTGTCATCCAGGATCGAAGGGAGCAGATCAGGGATCTTGTGCATGAAGCTTTCTCTATTCTGCATGATGTCCTTGCGACAAAGGGTATGCACCTTTTGAAGGCTTTTAAAATATTTCACCAAACTTGTACTGCCAACAATGTATGTTTATTCCTATCTAGGGATTTTAATAAGCTTAAAAAAATCAATTTGGGGACTGATATCTTTTCAATATTTAGTCTCCCTATCAAAGAAACTGATCTATATCTCCATTTTATTAAATCTTCATTTATTATTGCTCAACAAAAATTTGTTTTCTTTCCTTGATTAAGCCACTCACATTTATTATATTTAGGTTATTTCAAAGTTGAATTGTTGTATAATAATTTTTCTTATTAGCTATTGCTGACATACTAGAATACGTTGACATTTGTGTGCATTTGACATATGACTACATATTACTAATAGAATTAATTTTTAGGTGTTTTTTTTGGGTTTTCTGACAGTAATAATCTGGTTCCTTCCTTTTCAATTTATACCTCTCATGTATGCTTCATGTCTTATTGGATAACCAAGGATTCTAAAACAATATTAAATAATAATGGTGTTCATGACATTCTTGTTACTTCACAGAGAATCAAATTGGAAATTATGGAGTCTAGTGAGTGGTTATTTTTCTCCATCAGAAACATATCTATTGTCATTCACCGCATTTTATTGATTCCCTCTCTCTTTAAATTACAGCTTTACTGAGATATAACTCACATACCATGTAGTTCACTATTTACAGTCTACAGTTAAATGGCTTTTAGTTTATTCAGAGTTGTGTACTATCACTGCTATCCATTTTTGAACATTTCTTCACTTCTTCCAAGAAAACTTGTAACCATTAGCAATTGCTCCCTTTTCCCTCTAACCTGCTCCCCAAACCTTAAGCAAACAATAATCTAATTTCTGTCTCCAGATATACGTCTTTTGGACATTTCATATAAATGGAACCAAACAATATGCGGTCTTTTGTGACTGGCTTCTTTCACTTAGCCTAATGTTTCTAAGGTTCTTGTTGATTCTCTTTCAAATATCTCTGGTGTAAGTCGCTGCCCCGTCTTGCCCCACACTCTTAGAGCTCCTCTCAGTCTTCTAGTTTTACTTCCAGATGCCCATCTTTTTTCCTTTGACCCAAGCAGCATATAAACCAATCAGTTTCAGATACCGCCTTCATCATGTATCATCTCTTCCCTCAAACCTTGGCCAATTCTTATTTTATCATTAATAGAAACTCTTCACTCATTCAACTCATAGGATTATGTTGAATTACTGTGTCCCACACACTCAGTAATTGGAGCTTACACTTGGCTTGGTGTGCACGTGCCTCCGTAAGCTGATTCCACACTATCTATCCAAACTCATTTCCATTTCTCACTGTGTATCTTCTGTTCTAAGCAACCTTTCCCTCATGTGGAATATGCTCGCTCTTGCCCTTGTGCCTTCACCCATGTCATGTCATTTCCTCTATCTAAAGTTTCGCTTCTTTTCTGGATACTTTTTAAAATTTTTCCTGGGCTTCCTGGCTCACAGCTATTCTGGCTTTATCTGGAAAGCCAGCTTTGGTGACTTCAGCTATTTGGATCCCTTGTGTCTCCCATAAATTGCTTTTACATCATGTAATTTAATATAGGACTTGATGCTGTTTCGCACTCTTCACTATGGTTTAACATGTGATTGTTTTGCTTATCCAACTGTTGATGGAACAAATCGAAATGGTGATACTAACTATAAAATGGTGTTTTAACTTAAAAATGGCAATTTTATATGGAGCAACCTAAGAGAATGTAAACTGCTTGGACACAAACAATGAGTTTCATACTCATCTTAAATATCCCCTCTCTGCCCGGCACCTAAGTCCTTGTTGACTGACCAAGGATGCTTTCGTCTTCTTCCTTGGCCATGGAAGTCATGTTTTAGGGCTGCCTTTGTGTCACAAACATTTTCAATCATTCTGCTGTGTGATTTAGGGAGGAGTATAAAGAGTGCGTGGACCTGGTGGCGGCTCAGCTATTCAGGGACTCTTTTTTGCTTCTTTTCACTTGATTGATTGTCCTTCCTACGTCTCAGCTTAATCCATGGCCATGTTCCAAAGGGCTGAAGCTGTTGAAAGTTTTCCCTCCAGAAAACTGAGGTACATTTCTTGAATATTTCAGAAAGGAAAACTTTATACTTAAAACAATTTTCCAGGGATGAAGATATATGTGGGAGGTTTAAATCTTATCTTTGAATACAACTACTAGCAGTCCTGGGAAGGTTCCAACTATTCTGGCCTCTGGTACAGAGGTTTCATCACTACAAAGAAGTCGATTCCAAGTGTGACATCTCCTAAGGTTCTTTTTAAAAATCATATATATCTTTTCTTTGGATAATTGCTTAAAAAGAAATCAAGTATCCTGCTTCCCACCATCTCCTCCTTCTCCCTAAGAGTCTTATAACTTCCACCCCATTCCCTTAGCCAACTTAGTGGGAGCTTAAGGGGAGGGCCATATTCCACAAACACCAGGAAAATGACAGTCTCAAAGAAGACCAAAGCCCAAGGAGACTCCTACCTTTAGGCTCCAAATGAGGACAGAAAGTAGAAAAGAACTAGGTACTAGAATGCCAGTGGACCTGGAAAAATGACTATGGGTTGGGCAGAGTCAAATGGCCAACAAGCCAACAAGCACACAGCCTGAGGGAAGTCAGATTTGAGAACTCTGCTATATCAGCCCTAAACTGAAGTGCCACTGAGGGCTATTAAAGTGACAATGGTCCTCAGTGGGGCCCAATATGGGGGAAAGTCCTACCAGTTGTGAATCCAGAATTGATTCCGGAGATTCTAACATCACTGAGAGCAAGCCAGGACTGGCCAGGACTAAGTAAGCCACAAAAGTAGTTCCTTCATAATACTGGCCAAAGCTTGTTAAAAAAAATTCTAACCACAGCATAGTTTTTGCTTCTTGACAACTTGGGTGTATTTTTCTGGTACATAGTAGTTAGTTTCACTAGGGAGTCTCCCCGAGAGGCTTACGTTACAGAGTATTCCATACTCCCTCAGAACTTGTCTCTGGGTATTGGGAAGCGGTGGGATGGAGAGGAAAAAGCAAGGCTGGATATTGTCTTCCTTATTCGTTTCATATTTATAATTAAATTAGTCACACGTTAATGTAACTTGATAGCAACCCATCAAAGTTACAAGGTCAGACTTCTAGTCAAGATGACTGTGTAGGTAAATGCGGTTACTCACCTCCTTCCACAACCACATCAAAATTACAACTAAACTACAGAACTACCACCATTCAGAACTGCCTGAAATCTGGCTGAATGGAAGTCCCACAGCTAGGGAATTAAAGAAGAAGCCACACCGACTGGTAGGAGAGGAGGAGAGGTGGAATGGGCTGGTTCAACACCAAGGTGTGGTAGATAAAAATTGTGAGGGATATTTGAACTAGAGGGTTGCCCCTGAGAAGTGAGGTGTCCCAACCCTACATCAGGCCTTCCAGCCCAGGGTTCCAGTGTTGAAAAGAGAAGTCTCTTAACTTCTGGCTGTAAAAACCAGTAGGGACTGAGGCTGAGGAAGGTGAGAGCTACTAGAATCCCACACAGTTCCTCTTAAAGGGCCTGCACATGGATTTACTCAGACTTACTCCCTCTGAGGGCAATGAAAGAAGCTTCTGGGACAATTTCAAGTATACCACCATTTGCATCATGTGAGTACTGGAAGGGCAAGAAATTGAAAACCTATTTGAAAAAATAATGACAGAAGGCCCTGGCCAGTTTGCTCAGTGGTAGAGCGTCGGCCTGGCGTGCAGAAGTCCCAGGTTCGATTCCCAGCCAGGGCACACAGGAGAAGCGCCCATCTGCTTCTCCACCCCTCCCCCTCTCCTTCCTCTCTGTCTCTCTCTTCCCCTCCTGCAGCGAGGCTCCATTGGAGCAAAGATGGCCCGGGCGCTGGGGATGGCTCCTTGGCCTCTGCCCCAGGTGCTAGAGTGGCTCTGGTTGCAACAGAGCGACGCCCGGGAGGGGCAGAGTATTGCCCCCTGGTGGGCAGAGCGTCGCCCCCTGGTGGGCGTGCCGGGTGGATCCCGGTCGGGCGCATGTGGGAGTCTGTCTGACTCTCTCCCTGTTTCCAGCTTTAGAAAAATACAAAATAATAATAATAATAATAATAATGACAGAAATCTTCCTTAACTTGGTAAAAGAAATAGACATACAAGTCCAGGAAGCACAGAGAATCCCACACAAGATGAACCCAGGGGCTCACATCAAGATACTTCAAAATTAAAATGCAAAAGTTTAAAGGCAGAGAATCTTAAAAGCAGCAAGAGAAAAACAGCTATCTACAAAGACTGTCAGCTGATTTTATCAACAGAAATTTTGCAGTCCAGAAGGGAGTGGCAAGAAATATCCAAAGTGATGAAAAGCAAGGACTTACAACCAAGATTACTGTACCCAGCAAAGCTATCATTTAGAATTGAAGGACCAAAAAACAGCTTCCCAGTCAAGAAAAAGCTAATGTAGTTCATCACCACCGAACCATGAAATGTTCAAGGGTCTTCTTGCAGAACAAAGAGGAGGAAAAGGGACAGGAGGAGGAGGGGGAAGAAGAAAAATTATAAACAATAAAATGGCAATAAATACATATCAATGATTGAATCTAAAAAAATGAACAAGCAGAACAGACTCATAGATACAGAGAACATTGGATGGTTTCCAGATGGGACAGGGATTGAGGAGATGGATAAAAAAAAGGGGGGATTAAGAAGTACAAATTGGTTGTTATAGAATATTAATAAGGACATAGTCAATAATATTCTAATAACTGTATGGTGTCAGGTGAGCAATTTATCAGGATGATTACTTAGTAAGTTATGTAATGTCTAATCACTGAGGTTGCACACCTGAAACTAATATAATAATGTTTGTCAACTGTAATTGAAAAATAAAAAATAATTTAAAAAAAGATCACCAAAATAAAAATCACAAGGCCATTAAGACCAGGTGGTCATCTGAACATGTCATAAGTGATGGTGAAATAGGCATTTAAGATGAGGTTTAGTTAGCCCTCTATTTTTTTCCTCCAAAGTGCCTGTCTACGTGAGCAAAATCACGACAAAATAATTAGCAGAAAGCATATGGAGCAGTTTCCCCATCTCCTCAACTCGCCACACTCAACCTCCTTCACCTTCTCCACACACCAGATTGCCCTATCTCCTTGAGAAAATGCAGATGTCGGAAATTGGGCGAAAGAGTTTGTTTCTGTTTTCCATTCAGCTTAATTTGTTGCACTAAGAAAGGTACTACTCTGATTTTATTTATTTGGAGAGGAAGCACATATTCTACTTCAGAGGTATTTTACTGACTGGTAGTCAAAGAATACACATTTCCACTTGTAACTTAACTCTTCTTGCAAGATAGACTAGGGACAAGTTGCTTCTTCCTATTTTGCTATTTTTCACTTTTGTGGTCTCTCTACTAATTCTTTTCACTCTACCATTTCAGGTACTTCTAGGACTCAAGGAACATCAAAGATTACTTTCCATGATCCAGCTAGCTTGCCCTGAGAGAGCTGCCTAGTCAAACTTCCAGTTCAGGGACACACATCTTTTCCCCCCTCTTCTATTCTGGTCAAGATGGTCAGCATTGGAATTTGAGGCCTATGGCTTTCTTGCAGACTAAGACAACAGACTTTATTTGATTTACTTTCTTGCAGACCAATCAAAAATTACAATTAAGTTAAAAAATAACCTACTGCTGCCTTCTCCAAACCACAGTTTCAGAAACAGCTGCTTATTACTCATGTGTGGCACCAGGAAATTGCAGTGTCATGTTCAAGGTCTGTAGCCAATAGAGACCTGTGGGATTGGGAAATGGGCACAAATGAGTCTTTTATGTCCGTTACCTTCACTCCCTTGGCACTACCACCACATTCAAAATCTACAGGGGCAGAGAGACAGAGCGCCAGTAACTTGAACAGGAAAGAAGAAAGAAAAAGCTCTTTCTCATTGAATTTCTGTATGCGCCGGCTAATTCCTTCTCCCTGATTTGTCAAGTTACCTTCCATCTGAATACGAGCATTCCTCAGCCATTGTGCAGCATTTAGATTCTGGACAACTGTTAGGAATACTTTGATAAAGAGGGCTGCTGCACTTGACAAATGGCCCCTCCTCTAAACGTCTAACCAAAAGACCCCATTCACAGTAAACAAAACCACCTGCCACTCACTAGTAACAAGCTAGCTTGATGAAATGGAAGAATCAGAATTGTCACACATGGTAAAATGATTTCCAATATAATTTAGTTTGCATTTGCTTGGCCAGAGGCCCGTGAGCGGTGGCACTCACTCTGCTCTGAGTGCCATTTCCAGCATTAACAGGTGGGTACGGTGAAGTCGAGGGATCCAGGCTGTGTGAGTCCGAGGAGAGTTAGGAAATAAGAGCCTGTGGTTTCTGCTCAAGTTTGAAAACCCTAGGGCACAGTGAGAATATTCTGAGTTCTCATTCGATTTGAAAATTTACTCCTCTTAATCATGAAGTCCTTAAAATAGGAAAATAAAAAGCATACGAGATTTTCCTCTTTCAAAAAGTTTGCTAAAACCCCATTTTCCCATAATTAACCTTTGAGCTCCTTATCACGGTTCAATGCTGGGATGTTTGTATATAAACAGAAAGCTGTGTCTTCTCTAATGAGCTGCTCCCCACCCCTCCTTACCCACAGTAGGACTGCCTCGCTGAGGGCGGATTATGATGTCACCAATTAGCCCTTATCTGATCCTTTCCCAAAGGTGACAATTTCTACTTAGACTTAGGAAACTATGTGATAATTGAATCTGGGTTGATGTAATTGGGTAGATTTGTGAGTGGTGACCATCGTTCCTATCAAATTACATTTTGCTTCCTGCTGGGAACTAAGTCTTAGGGAAAAAAGATAAAGGAATTTCAATTCCAATTTTGTTCAGTTGTTGAATGGCAAAGATGAACCCAAGAACATAAATCTCTTATTCAGAAAAAAATGATGGGACGGGGCCGATTTCAGACAGCTTTTCTGTACTAAAGAAAATGCCCCAAGGGGTGTGGCCTTGTCAAGACAGACCTCATGGAACTTCAGTGAAAGCATTTGTAAGGAGGACAGTTATGTGGTCCACGTGTTCTGAGCCCCCCAACAGGCCACACAGTCTGAACTAAGTACCTACACATTACTTACAAGGAAAAACCATTAATATATTTTAAATTGAGACAGTTCCAGAAAATTCTCATGGTATGCTCAGCACAATTTTATTTCTCTGTTGAGCTAGTTATATGCCTAAAATAAATCTGACTTAGTTCTCTACTATTCATTTTGGTACTAGTTATGACATTATTGACTCATTAAATAGTAAAGAAGGAAAGGCCCTAAGTGGTCCTTTAAACTCAGCTTTCTTGCTTCATATGTATATGAAAAATCTGAGGCCCAGAGAAGTAATGCGAGCTGCCTAAGGTCACCCAGCTGATTTGTGAGAGAGCCCATCCCCCCTTAAACACCCTCACTAGTCCAGGAAAAGGCCTTTCTGAGAGCGTCTGGGGTCAGAGGCAGCCTCAGGTTTTGGTTCAGCCTGAGAATTCTGAGGTCACTGGGTACCTAACTGACTCATCATGTAGAAAGGGACCCAGTCCCTGCATGGGAGCAAGACTGAGCTAGTTTATGCCCCTAGTTTTGATCTGAACTGGATCTGCCTTTGGCTCATTGGAAGGTTATTGTTCAACCTATTTACCTCTTGTATGAAAATTCACTTTAAATGATCACATCTTATGTAAATTTTTAAATATGGAGTATGATTTTGAATAGCATCTTATTATTGATCAAACTACTGGGAAATTCATTAAGTCACATCAAACTCTGACAAAAATGAACTTAACATAACCCTACTTTATTTACCAAAACTAGAGAAATGATTTTATTAAAGAAAGAAGCAACTACAGCTTGGGAAAAAGGCAAAACAAACAACTCTGAATGCCAGTATGTGGGAGAAATGCAAGAAACCGGGCTTTTCAGGGAGGACACGAGTGGAGGCCAGCGTCAGCCGCCGTAACAGTGAAACAACAAAGGCCCCATGTGTAAAGGGACGGAGAACTAGAAGAGAAATAAAAACATTACCTGACCATGTCAGATGATCCATTAGGAGTTAGGAGAAACACAGAACACAGAAAAGATGGAAGCAAAAAAGAAAAAAAAAAAAGATTACAAAGAGTAAGAGAAAAGCAATCTGGAAGCTCTCAACGAGAAAAAAAAATAACAGGATAAAGTTGGCTGAGATTTGAAATAGTTAGAAACCTAGGTTTCTAATCCTAGTTATGTCCCCTGTAAGCTGTGTGACCTGGTTTGTAAGTATTATACTTCTCTAGGCCTCAGTTTCCTCATCTACAAAATAAAGTGATTGTACTAGGTTATTCAAAACTAGATCGGTAAGAATCCTTCTCAGCTGGGAGATTCTGCCATTTTGTGATTAATGAACAGGGGAAACATAAAAAGAAGCTTGTTGAGTACCCCCAGGAAAATAAAGAAAGGGACTATCTGGGGAAACAGATAAAAGGTGAGTTTAGCCAGACTAATTAGAAGATCTCAAAAGAAATTTTCAAAAGAAGTGAAAATAATGTCACCAGCTTTTTATTCCTCTTCTTGCTGACTGCCATTCGAAGGGGAGTTAATGCGTTTTAGGAGTCATCCCCTCACAGGTGAGCAACCAGAGATCTGTTTTCCTGAAGAAGGTTGGAAATCCCTTCCTTTCATCAGTGCATTTAATCAGTTAATGTTTAGATAGCGCTTAAGGATGAAAAGTACAATATAAGTGCTCAACATTATCATTACTTAATAGCTTCTACGAGATTAGCATACCTAAGATTAAACAAAAAACCAAAATAAGTTTCCGGCTCGAATGCTGTGATCTAATAAATAGCTGCGTCACTGATGTGCAGAGAAACGGCTCTTGCACATAAACTGAAGTTGATACTCTTCATTAGCTTGCAGGCCATTGTATTAAGATTGTCGGTAATTGTTATTCTTTGCCTCCAGGTATCCCCAAGAAGTAAAGTGCCACTCATTACACAGCACTGATTAAGATTTCATACATCCTGTTCTTCAAGAATATTATCTGCTGTGTTTGTGGCGTCTGTCTACATTCAGGATATGGACTGACACACGGGAATTTAGTATACAATGAAAGTGGGGGGACTTAAGTTATTTAATAAATGATGTTGGGGCAGCCGGTTTGTCAGCAGGGGATAAATAAAGCTGACTCTGATTCATTTCACAGAAAATGTAACTCTACAAATCAGATTTAAATATATTAAAGGAAACTATTTTACAAGTATTTTTAAAAGTATTAGGGAAAATGTTAGAAAAATATTTACATGGGGTAAATAAATATTTTGTAATCCTAGAAACCATAAAAGTGATATATATATTTATATATAACTTAAAAATTAGCACAATATAAAATACCATTTATAAAAAGTCACATGACAGAAAACTGGGAAAAATATTTCCTATTTATATGAAAAAGTGCCAATTTCCTTAATATAAAAAGGGCTCTTGGCCCTGGCTGGTTGGCTTAGTGGTAGAGCGTCGGCCTGGCGTGCAGAAGTCCAGGGTTCGATTCCTGGCCAGGGCACACAGGAGAAGCGCCCATCTGCTTTTCCACCCCTCCCCCTCTCCTTCTTCCCTGTCTCTCTCTTCCCCTCCCGCAGCCAAGGCTCCACTGGAGCAAAGTTGGCCCGGGTACTGAGGATGGCTCTGTGGCCTCTGCCTCAGGCGCTAGAATGGCTCTGATTGTGGCAGAGCGACGCCCCAGATGGGCAGAGCATCGCCCCCTGGTGGGCATGCCGGGTGGATCCAGTCGGGCGCATGCGGGAGTCTGTCTGACTGCCTCCCTGTTTCCAGCTTCGGAAAAATACAAAAAAAAAAAAGAGTTCTTTCAAATTAATAAGAAAAAATACAACAATAGAATTTCAATACAGGTCAATGAAATTAACAGTCAATTTACAAAAACTACAAATGGTCAGCAACATAAAAAGATGCTCAATCTTACAATGGAAAAAAATACAAATTAAAGTAACCGTGTGAAGTTATATTTTATTTGTCAGGTTGGCTAGAATTAAAAATATCATTAAAATGGAAAGTTAATATAAGAGTAGAAAAACAGGCATTCTCAAGACACTAAATGGAAGTATAAATTGGCTCCACCTTGTTAGAAGGCAAGTGGCATTATTTACCAAACCACCAAACATGCATATCCTTTGACCTGGCAGTCTCATGTTAATGATTTCACACTGTAGATACATTTTACACGAGTGTACAGGAAATGTGTGAGGGTGTTCACTGCAGTACTGGTTCTAATAGAGAAAACTGCACAGGTTAAACATTAAGGTAACTCTCACCTATGTGGCCGATCAAAGAATGAGGTAAACCTTTATGTGTCCTGAACATGCACATATGCCCAAATGTCCACAGTGTACTGTTAACTGGAAAGGAAGATGCAGAAAGATAGTATAGCTTGATCCTATATGCAAAGACAAAAATAAAAAAATAATAAATAAATAAAGCTGTTTGTAAATGTGTAGACGTGTATGGAGGAAGACGTCAGACTGGCTATGTTAACAGAAGCTACCTCTGCAGAGTGGAACGTGAAAGGAACAGCAGACTTTAAAATAGAATTCTGTAATGAACTATCAGAATAAGAATTAAGAAAACAATTGGGTTTACAGTTGCATCAAAAAACATTTCCAAGGAATAAATTTAACCAAGGAGGTGAAAGACTTGTCCTCTGAAAACTATGACACTGATGAAAAAATTTGAAGACTACGCAAATGGAAAAGATATTCCATGCTCATGGATTGGAAGAATTAATATTGTTAATATGTCCATACTACCCAAAGCAATCTATAGATTTAATGCAATCCCTATCACAATAGAAGAAAATCCAATTAAAAAGGGGAAAAAGACCTAAATAGATATTTTTTCCAAAAAAGATGGCCTACAGGTACATGTAAAGGTGCTCAACATCATTAATCACCAGGGAAATGCAAATCAAAACCACAATGCAATACCACCTTGCACCTGTTGGAATGGCTATTATCAAAATGATAAGAAATAAGTGTTGGTGAGGATGTGGAGAAAAGGGAACCCTTGTGTGCTGTTGGTAGAATGTAAATTAGTGCAGCCACTATGGAACACAGTATAAAGTTTCCCTGATCCAGCAATTCCACTCCTGGGTATTTATTTGAAAAAAATGAAACCACTAACTCAAACAGATATATGTACCCCCATGTTCACTGCAGCATTATTTACAATGGCCAAGATTTGGAAAAAACCTAAATGTCCATTGCTGAATAATGGATGAAGAAAATGTGATACACACACACACACACACACACACACACACACACACTCACAATGGAATATTACTCAGCCATAAAAAGAAAATCTTGTTATTTGAGACAACATCTGGATCTGGATCTTGAGGGCACGAATCAGACTGAGAAAGACAATACTGGATGATCGCACTTATATGTGGAATATAAACACACACACACAACACACATACACAACAACAACAACAACTAAGGTCACAGATACAGATATCTGATTGGTGACTGCCAGAGGAGGCGGGTGGTGGATGTGAAATGGGGGAAGGTAGTCAAAAGATATAAGCTTCTAGCTATAACATTGATAAGTCATGGGGATATAATACAGCATGGTGGCTATACTTAATATTGTATTGCATGTTTAAAAGTTGCTAGAAGAGACCTTAAAAATTCTCACTATCAGAAACAAAAATCCTTGAAACTGTGTGGTGATGGATGTTCACTAGACATAGTGGTGGTCATTTTGCAATATATACAAATACCGAATCAGCTTTTTCCTGTGGGAGCCGTCGGGTTGAGAGGCATGTGGCCCTTTAGTCCCCACGCCATGGTGTGTGCTCATTCGCTGATACCTGTATGCTCTGAAAAATGTCACTCTGCCTGCTCTGTTCAAGGATCCCACTGACCAGATATTGTGAACTTTGTTCACACCAACTTGCACAAGAACAATAGGCAGGCCTATGCTGTCAGTGGATAGGCAGGTCATGAAACCAATGCTGAGTCTCGGGGTGCTGGCAGAGCTGTGGCTCAAATCCCCAGAGTTTGAGGTGGTGGGGCTCAGAGTTCTGGCCGGGGTGCTTTTGGAAATATGTGTTGTGGGGCTGCACATTTGCACCAACCAAAACTTGGTGCCATTGGCACCACAGAGTGAATACAACACAGAAGTGATATGCCATCTGCTCCGCACTGGCTGCCTAGGCCTGACCAGTACTGGTCAAGTCTAAAGATCATTGTATTTAGTAAGTTCCTTAACTTCTATTGGTGGTTAAAGAAAAAGTTAAAGGCTACAAGATGACCATGGAGATTGTTTTGCTTCTTAAGAAACCTATCTTGCCCTGACCAGTTGGCTCAGCTGTAGAGCGTCGGCCTGGTGGGCGGGGGACCCGGGTTCGATTCCCGGCCAGGGCACATAGGAGAAGCGCCCATTTGCTTCTCCACCCCTCCCCCTCTCCTTCCTCTCTGTCTCTCTCTTCCCCTCCTGCAGCCAAGGCTCCATTGGAGCAAAGATGGCCCGGGCACTGGGGATGGCTCCTTGGCATCTGCCCCAGGCGCTAGAGTGGCTCTGGTCGCGGCAGAGCAACCCCTGGAGGGGCAGAGCATCGCCCCCTGGTGGGCAGAGCGTTGCCCCTGGTGGGCGTGCCGGGTGGATCCCGGTCGGGCGCATGTGGGAGTCTTTCTGACTGTCTCTCCCCTTTTCCAGCTTCAGAAAAATACAAAAAAAGAAAAAGAAAAGAAACCTATCTTTTTCTTTTTTTTAGGTGAGAGGAGGGGAGATAGTGAGGCAGACTGCTGCATGAGACCCAACCAGGATCCACCGAGCAACTCCATCTATGGCCGACGCTCTAGCACTGAGCTATTTTTAGTGCCCGAGGCCAGCGCATTTGGACCAACTGAGCTATCCTCTCTTGGTGCCCGGGGCCACGTTCAAACCAATCTAGCCACTGGCTGTTGGGGGGAAGAGAGGGAGAGAAGGGATAGATGAAAGGGGAGAGAAGCAGATGGTTGCTTCTCCTGTGTGTCCTAACCGGGAATCAAACCTCAGACATCCATATGCTGGGCTGACACTCTATCCACTGAGCCACCGGCCAGGGTCTTCTTAAGAAACTTAAGCCCTAGGAAGGTATCAAAAAGTTCTATGCCTCTCAGCAAATGCTGGCAAGGGCAAAATGAGAAACCATCAGTTGTAGCCAGTGCAAGGGACCTTGTATCATCTTTAATGAGGACAAGGGTATCACCAAAGCTTTCAGAAACATCCCTGGAATTACTCTGTTCAATGTAAGCAAGTGGAACATTTTGAAACTTGCTCCTGGTAGGCATGTGGGCCATTTCTGCATTTGGACTGAATGTGCTTTCTGCAAATTAGATGATCTGTGTGGCACTTGGGGTAAAGCTGCCTCCCTCAAGAGTAACTACAAACTTCCTTTGCACAAAATGCTCAGTACCTATCTCAGCAGATTCTTGAATAGCACAGACAGCCAAAGATCCCTCTGAGCATCATGCGAGAAGATTCATTGCCGAGTCCTGGAGAAGAATCTACTGAAACACTTGAAAACCATGTTGAAGGTACACCCATATGCAAAGACCATGCTCCAGAACCCATTCTTTACGAGGCCAAGAACCACAAGCTCCCAGTGGATAAAGCAGCAGCAGCAGCAGCAGCAGCGCTAGAAACCAAATCAGATGAGAAGGGGGATCCAGGCAAGAAGCCTGTGGTAGGAAGAAAGGAAAGACAGCTGTTGGTGTTAGGAGGCGGATGCCTTTGGTGGGAGAAGAGGCTGCAGCTACCAAGAACCGAGCAGCTGAGAAGAAGCCTGCAGAAAAAAAAATCCAACACAGAAGAGGAGAAGTCTGCAGCATAAACTTCCATTCGTTTATTCCAGAAAGGTCAAATCACTTTGGACAGCTAATTTTAAATAAAAACCTGATCAAAGGCAGTGAGAAACATGAAAAAAATATATGGAATCATTGTTGTACACCTGAAACTAATATAATGTTATATGTTAATTCACCTCAATTAAAAAAAATCGTTCACAGGGATTCAAAGATAACTTTTTTTTTAATGTTTATTTTATTGAGTTTAGAGAGAGACAGGAACATCTGTTCTTGTATGTGCCCTGACCAGGGATCGATCCAGCAACCTCTTGTGCTTTGGGACAATGCTCTAACCAATCAAGCTCTCCGGCCAGGGCAAGATGATAACTTCTTAAAACTAAAAAGGTATAGTGAGAATGGAGAGGGAAGAAAAATCTGGTTGGTAACTGTGGAAGAATACGTTGGTGATTGTGTGGATAATGTTTGTAACAGAGTTAAACTCTATTTTGATTTGCAGCTTTGAAGCCTCCAGCCTGTCTCTCCTTGCCCCACACCTGCACAAGCTGATAGGAAGCCCAAGGGCTCCAAGGAGATCAAACCAGCCCGCTCCCGCCGAGGCCACACCCAGCGCCCTACCCGACCACAATAAAAGCCCAGCCAGGCTGCTTGCCTCTAACTTCCAGTCATTGTGGACCTGCCCACAGCACTCTGTTCATCCCCGAGACCTCAATTATGTAAAGAAGAAACCTTTTTGTACCTTCAAGAATATTCTATACCTTTGGATGTTTAACTAATGAATACAAATTGTCACTTTTATAATAAATGTTTAAATTATTTAAAAAAAAACAATGATAGCTCTTAAAGAATGGCTTTAGAACTATATACATGTAATTTGCATATGCATATCAATAATCATGATAAAGATGTAGAAAAACCTTTATTTTGGGGCTTTTTATATGACTTGTGCTTTCACATGTCCCCCATATATTTATTTTCACAAAAGTTCTTGAAAGTTGCCGATCAGTGAACAAACACATCACGACTGCATCAGACTCAATGCTTGTATCCAAGGAGACCTACCTGTCAGTCTAATCGAATGTTTCCTGACTTATGGGTTTTTTACGTTTTAGAAGGTAACACTGCCCCAGTTAGAATGACTTAAAAGATATGCATAGTGTCAATAGCCGTATCTAATGCCAGGCAATTTAAGGTGGTTTTTGTTTACATAATTATCACTGAATTCTAGACATTTAATCTTATCTTTTTAAATACCTAACTGGGAGTTAGTAAGTAAGCAATCAGTTAGAATGCACATTTCGTTTTAAATGAATCTCAAATGCTTTAAATGCCCCTTTCCAGCTCTGCTGAACCCCGGGATTTTTCCCTCCCGCCCCACCAGAAAGTGACCCACCCTCACCAGCTATAGCCCCAGAGGCACATTATTTGATCTCCATTCACATGGTTGGTCTGGAAATTCCAACAGCTTTAGATTGGGTTTTGTAGTTACCTGGAGGAGAAACAGTACTGGTATCAGCTTTTTAAAAAATCCATTCTCCATCTATTCAAAGGTCACAATAATTTCACATTACTCAGGGCACTGTGCAGAGGAAGTATGTTACCCAATCTGAATGTTTTTAACCACTTAGTTTGGTGTTCGTCCAAAGAAAAGTCAATGAACCGACTGACCTGCCTTAGATTTGGCCTTAAGAAAGAAATGAAAACTGTGGTTTTACAACAGGAGGACATTCAGGAAAATCAAAGAGAAAAGCGCTTTGAATAGTATGCCCACCTGTGTTGTGACATGTTAAAGAGGTTGAGTAAAATCTAAATGTAACATGACCTGAGAAAGGAAGCCCAGTAAACAACTGGCTCTCCAGGCAGTGAGGACAGAGAGTCTGTGATCTGGTCCAGCATCTAACATCCTCCTCTCTGCCACCCCGATGGTCTACCTTTCTCTGTTCCAGCATCTCTGTTCCACCAGGCCAGAAGAAGAGTCTCTCATCTAGATTCAGTCACCGCTGCTGAGAGCCTTCGCAATGGGAAAACTTTCAAGCAGGTCAGAATCTGGTATGAGTCACAGAGGTTTCCGTTTTCTTTGGGCTCCCTGTCTTTCAGGCTTTCAGGAGCATGGTTAATTGAAAAGGATTTTACTTGGTCCCTGAGAGAGAGAGAGAGAGAGAGAGAGAGAGAGAGAGAGTGCGTGTACAGCTCAGCTAATTGAAACTCCAAGCAGTTGTAGAGTAGCTTATGAAAATTAGAAGAGATTTCATTGGTTATCTCTTTTATTATTTTCCCTTATACTGAGGCATAAGATACATAAGGTAAAGTGCACAGATTCTGTTCTCTGGGCCTCAGCGCCAATCACTCCAATCATTCTTTATGCTACCACCAGAAAGATCTAATAAAATACAGATTTGATCAAACAATAAGAATAATGACATCTGCTATTGCACCACCTCCACATCAGTGATTGACTGTTTAATTTGTGTCAGTTGTTGCCCCAACCTCTTTAATTCGTTAACTCCTTTAAGATAATAAAAGTCAAGCACTTAGAACATTGCCAGCCACACATGGAGCATTAAAAAGTAACTATTATTATTATTGTTCATTTGTTTATTTACAGGAACTTTAAAAGGTTAATATTTTTATCATTACCTGAGATTATAGGTGATACAACTTAGGTTCTGCTTAAATGTGTAGAGTAGGGAGCTGGCCTCCCAGAGCAAGGGCTAACCACCATGATTTAGTGCCTTCTTAGAGATGGCGTTTCTTTAATGAAACCCCCTAAAGCCTCTTCAGCTGCTACAGGATAAGGTCTCAGCTCCTTAGCGTGCCCTGTTTCACATGGTTTTCCCACAAGCCTATATTTTCATACTCGCTTCTAATTTTTATCTACCATCCATTTATCTCCTGCTCTTGTGATGCCTGTCTACTCATCCCCTGAAAACGTTTTGATGTTAGTAAAGAGCATGTATTGCTATCATCATTTATGAGTCCTGGAAGCTTTCTGTATTTATTGCCAATTCTTACTGCAATACCCGAAATAAGTAGTGCATACTCATTTTACAGATAAGTAAACTGAGTCGCAGAATGATTAAAGGTCTTGCTTCATAGAGCGTCAATATACATCAGAGCTGGAGTCTGAACCCAGGACATCTGCTGTCAGTGCTCGGTCCTTCCTGGCCCACCACGGTTCCTCTCGAGACACGTGCTCTCACTCCTGGCTCACATGTCACTTAGTTTCAAAGGCATTTTTGACTTGGCCACCAATCTGTCCCTTCTGCTCTGCTGCCTTCCTCAGGTATAAACAGGTCACTAATAAAAGAGGAATGGTTCTTTCTCCATTTCTATCCTAGGCATTTCCAAACGTATTCAACTTTTGGATTAAAAAAGCTGAAACTGAGTATTTCTGGATTATTCCTACTGCAGGCCCTGGAACCAGACATTTAAATTGCAACTTTGCCCAAGCAATACGGCAAACCTTTGACCAGATGGGGTTACGGTCTGACAGCATGAACCCAGAGGGCCAATGGAGGAGCCGCTGCCAGTCAGACGGCACACGTACTTCAGCAGAACCTCTAGGGGACATGTGATTCCTGAGCTCCTGGGACGTGTGTGATTCCTACAGGATGAGCTAGCCAGCTCTCCAAACATGAGGACACCGAGGACGACTTCTGTGGGCAGCCAGAAAGGCCAGACTGGGCAATTTCTGGACGGATCTTGAAAAATATTTTATAATTGGAATAGCTAACATTCTTGTTGATGATGTAGAATTAAAGAACACCAAAACATGCGAACGTCTGGGCCACGCTCAGCTCCTCCTGCACCTCAGAAGTGAATATGAACGTGCAATCTGTCTCACAACTCGACAGGAAGCGGCTGGTTCAGCAACGGCCTCCTGACCAGATCTGGCAGCATTTGGTTGTGATCATTTAATCATACTTGTATTTAAGATGGTTAAGTAAATTACTTCTTTAGCTTATTCTTTTTTGCATGTATTTAAAGTACTATGTATATTTTCAAGTCTCAAGCTAAAAAATCTCATTGTTGAGAACAAAATGTTCAACTTGGAACGGCAGTTATTAAAATAATTTAAAAAGTGAACTGGGCTGATGGGGAGGTTCCAAAGTTGGTCTGGAAGGATAAAAGAGCAGGTGCAAGTAAGACAGTTTTGTCAAACAAAAAGATGTGGATGTATTTGTACTATCAGACATCAAAATACATCATAAAATTCCAGTAATTGGAACTGGTTTGGGGATTGGGATTGAGAAAATAGAAGTGACTGTTCAGAAACAGACCCCAGGACAGACATGTGAATAGATTATGATGAATCTGGAATTAAAAGTCAACACAGAAGGACAGCTGTCAGAGGGAAGGGGGATGAGGGGATGGGATCAGAGAAGGTGAAGGGATTAGTGGAATTATATATACATAGCACAGAGATACAGATAACAGGACAGCAAGTCCCAGAGGGAAGGGGGAGGGAGTTAAGAAGAGGGGGGCAAAAAGGGTGTAAATAGGGGCACGGGGGTGGGGGTGAGGGTGTTATATTCAGTGGGACACTCGAATCCATGTTAACACAATAAATTAAAATTAATAATAAAAAAGAGGTCAATACAGAAAAAATAGATGACTAAAAAGTGGCGTAGAAATGACTGCTTAAATGTTTGGGGGAGGGGAGAAGATGAAGCTATATCCTCACCTTAGACCATGAAGTAAAATAAATCCCAGAAATTTATTATTAAATGTATAAAGCAAACTGTGTAAAAACAGACAATAAAGTGCAACATATCTCTTCTCTGATCTGAGCACAGGGAAAGGCTCCGCAGGCTGTCACGCCACAGGGGGGAAATCACAAGAGGAAAAAGGGAAAGACCTGAACGCATAAAAATTGTGAAATTCTGTCTATCAGAAAACATCATATATAAAATCCAAGGGCAAACAAGAAAACTAGAACAAAATATCACACATAAAGTGTTGATAGCCTAATACAGAAGGAACTCACGTGAACCAACTGAAAAGACAGCCTGCTCCAATGGGCAAAAGACGTGATCAAACAATTTGTTAAAAAGAACAGAAGGAGTAAAACATTTAAAAAAAAGTTTAGCCTCACAAGTAATAAAAAAATAATAAACCATAATGAGAAATCATTTTTTTTTGCTTCTAAAATTACCAAAATTATGCGTTTTTTAAATGATAATAGCTAACGGTCCAGTGATATGAAAGAGAACGTACTTATACTGTTGGTAGGTATAAATATAGTAAATTGCATCCAGAGCTCTTAAAAATTTCAAATCCTTTAACTACAGTAGTTTCTCTTCTGAATTTATCTGTATCAGAAACTAAACTTTGTACAAGGATGTATATTATCATAGTATTTATAACACACAATTGAAACCCCTACATGTCCAACATAAAGGAGAAGGTACTTAAGAATACCCAATGAGATCTTATACAGAAATTCAAAATAGCTAGTGCTTCTGAAGATTTAATATGTTAAAGAAAGCAAGATAAAAATTATACATTGGGAAGAATGAGCCATGTTTTATACGTACAGATGCACAGAAAAGAACTAGCTGATGTGTATCTAAACATTAACTGAGGTGGTGGTCTAGTGGTAATTGCGGCAGCAGCAGCAGCTAACATTAGCCAGGTGTATGGTCTGCGTCAATCTTCTCATAATCATTTTAAGGATCTTATTATCCCCGTTTTCTAGATGGAAACACTGGGCAGTGGAGCTGGAACTCAAACTCGGGTCTACCAAGCACTGGGCTCTGAAACTCTCTGCATACTGCCTGACGATTATTTTCTCTTTAGCAATGTTCTGTACTATCTTTATTCTCTGCAATGAGGATACATTTATAATTTGGAAAAAAATAAAATAAAAACACACTTAAAAAGTGATTTGGGGCCAACAAGCCCCGTGAGAGCCTATAGGGTCCTCTCACTCTTCCCCTTGGCTGTGGGGAGTTCTTCACTTTCCTTTCCCCTTCTCCTGCTCTCTCCAGTGGAAGTCAGGAAGTCGTTCCGCCCGGTGAGGTTGGGGAGACTCCGGTGCATGGCGGCGCCATCCAATCACCAAGGGCTGGTCTGGCCGACTCATTTTCTTTCCTCTGCCTCCCTCTTTTCCTTCCCTCCCACTGACCCTTAGGCTTTCTAGCACCCCTTGGGAATAAGCCTGGTTCAAGGTTCTGTTTTAACAAAACAAAACAGGGCATCTTGGGGTTAACTCTGGGCTGGTCTTTCACAGTTCTATGATTAAATTGCATTTTTCAGTGGTTCTGCCTTTAAACTCAAACCCTTTTAAAGAGAAATTTAAGGAGAGCAAAACATAGGAAACAGTGCCAAATGCCAATAACATATTTTAGTTGTTTGGGGAATGGGCAGCTTTAGAAACCGCAAATTCCCACTTATGCAAGGGCTACTTGAGCTTTTTTCTTTATTGCTTAGTGACAGAAGCCTGGCTTTAGACCATGGCCAGAGTTGTTCTCTCTTGTTTTCTTTCTCTGTCTCTAAAAACAGTTATAAAAGGTCTGAACTACCACAATGCGAGTTGGCTAATCAAATAACAAAAATCATTTTCCACTGATGATGAGTTCAGGCTAAAAAGCAGATCTTAGTCTATGTCCTGGTACCTGTTATACCTGCTCAACAAGCTCAGTTATGCTGAACCGCACACTCTAAATCTGGGAGGCTCCACACATGTGACCTCACCACTGGTTGGCAAGGCTTTGGTACCATGTGCTCAGCTAGGTGTTCTGTGTCCTTTCTCTCAAAGAAAGTCACTGAGAGGGGAAGATAAGATGTGAGTATTGTTTTGTGAGTAGGCTTTCCAAAACCATGGCTGACACAATAGAAACTGGAAAGAATCCCAGAGAGCTCTTTTCTGTAGCCTTAGATGTTTTCTATCGGGGATTATAAACCTGAACATCAGAGTCCAGGGATGAAGCTCTTCTCAGCTGTCCTCCATCAGAGCCAGATTCAGGTCTGGCCCAAGCAGTCCCAGGTCATGAACTAATAAACTGTACTGCTTTTCACCAAATTAATTGATGAGCTCAGGTTTTCACAGCCACTCCTGAAATTATTGACAAGTGAACTAGTCTCACTTAAGGATAAGTAGATAGCAATGAAAATTAAAAAACAAAAACAAACCTTATTTATACATTGAGTACTAGCATTTTGGTGGTAAGCCTGGGTAAGGAATATAGAATAACTATAGGCCAGGGAAATTACCCTGGAGTGAAGCAGCTGATAGTAGTCAGAGCAATCAACTAACATGGGTGGAAAAGATTAATTTTATTATATAAATGTTAAAGTTAACTTATGTGGTAAAAATTACAAATAAAACCATTGAGAAAATAAGAACTATAAAAAACCTGGAAAAAGATGCAAATATCCTCAACAAAATACTAGCAAACGGAATCCAGAAACCTATACAAAGAATTGTACACTATGACCAATTTGGATTTACCCCAGGAATGCAAGGTTGGTTTAACATCCGAAAATCAAACAGCATAAAGTCCCACATTAATAGAATAAAGTACAGAAAACACATGATCATCTCAATAGATGCAGGGAAAGCATTTGACAAAATCCAACACTCTGTGATATAAATACTCAATAAACTAGGAAAAGAAGGTAACTTCCTAAATATGATATGGGATATCTATGAAAAACTCAGTTAACATACTTAAAGGTGAAAGACTAAATGTTTTCCCCATTAGTGTCTACAACAGAGTAGACATCTGCTGTTCTCACCACATGTATTCAACATTGTACTGGAAGTTCTATCCAGCCAGGGAAATCATGCAAAAGAGAGAGAGAAAGAGAAAGAGAGAGAAACTTCAGACTGAAAAGAAAAATAAAACCATCTCTGGTCTCAGATGACAAGATCTGGTATATAGAAAAGATGGAAACATTTTGCTCACATGAAAGTCAGAAAAACTTTTAAATATATCTTTGAACAAGACTTTGTAACTACATCCTTGTATGTTGCTTGAAAGTCTGACTAACACTATCCAGTTCAGAGTTATGAAAACACTTATTAGGAATCCCATTCCAAATAAGCTAAAAAGGTAGTGTTATTGAAAAAGAATGCAATCAATTCCTCACTTTCAACAAAAAGAGGTATATATGTATTTTTATTAATAGATAATTAGTTGCCCTTCCCCTATCTACCAAATATATTACACACTATTTGAGTACATATTGAAAATATGGTTTATTTTTGGCATGCGTGGAGATAGAGAGACAGGAAGGGAAAGAGATGAGAAACATCAACTTGTAGTTGTGGCACTTTAGTTGTTCATTGATTGCTTTCTCGTATGTGCCTTGATGGGGGGAAGGGGCCCTAGGCAAACCAGTGATGCCTTGCTTAAGCCAGTGACCTTGGGCTTCAAGTCAGTGACCTTTGGACTAAAGCCAGCAAAAAAGGGGTCATATCTATCAACTCACACTCGAGCCAGGGACCCTATGCTTAAGCTGGTGAGCCAGCACTCCCATGCTCAAGCTGGCAACCTTGGGGTTTGAACCTGGGTCCTCAGTGTCCCAGGTCGATGCTCTATCCACTCCGCTACCACCTACTTATGTCATATTGAAAATATGTTTAAAGAGTATCAGGGAGCAGAATGCCAAACAATTAGCTTGCCTAGGCTCCACGTATTTCATCTGGCCCTGCCTCCTGCAAGTACTCTGGGTCATGGCTACTCCCAAGAAAACAAAGATGACAGACTGATAGGTCTGTTCCAGGTCCCCCTTTACTGAATCATGGAAGACTCCACATGGACATGGGACTTACAGTCAGACTAGAAACAAGTCATTGCCACCTGCTATTGAAACTGAGGCCACGGGGTAGATGAGGATGTGAACTTTTAAGGCACAAAGGAAAGCCATATAAGAGACAAGGCTACTCCAATGTCTCAGAGTTGGTAAAATAAAAGCTCCACACAAGCCTGTAATATCCTCCGAGCCTCCAGAGTGACCCAGGTGCTCGGAAATGTCTTAGTCTGAGAGCTCTCTAACTTGTTTCTGCTTCCTTCCGTAGAGCGGTGATTATGGCAATAGTCTTGTTGCTTTGGGCTTGCTGGCCTTGAACTTGCCAGATCCTCTATAGCTAACTTAGACACAGCCTGACAAACCACCTGAAAACTAGCTGGAGTCTTTGCACTTTGCTTCTTGTCTGTGCTTTGGCCCCACAGTTAACCCTTCCAACTCTGGTCTCCTGGAGATTGGGACTCCGGGCCTCCTGCTCTCCCTTTCATAAATCTTCCTGCCTCTCCAAAGGGCCTTTTTGTCAGACCAACTCTGAAATCTTATGTAAAATAATGCTGGTCAAAGCAATAAAGAGAAATGACCTTTGACAATTTTCTTAAATATGTCGAAGGTTTTTTAGTTTCTCTCTTCTGCAGAATCCCAAGAACAACAGCAGCAACATTAAAGAAAAAAAAAAAACCCCAAAAAGGTGACTAAGTATTTCTAAACTGTGCTCTGAACTTTCCATGTGGGAACTGAAAATGAAGTAAAGATATCTTAGCAAGTGTAAGTAGGTATTCCGATGGGTTGGCTGCAATAAGTATTTATTTCAGAGATACCTTGTCTTTCAAAAATTATTTCATTAATAATTAGCATTGCAGTCCTGATAGGAAAACGATTAACTTAGAGAATAGACTAAGAGAATTTCGCAAGCAGGAACTCTTTTAATAATTTCTCTGAAGAAAATGCTTGAATGCACTTTAGAAAGAAAGATTGGCTTGAGTCCACATCAGCCTCCTGAAGTACTCAAGACAGCTAGGCAACCAAGAGGCCCTTCCTGGGACGGCAGAGTGACTGCAACGGCACCCAGATTTCATGTTTTCTGGGTCAGTGCAACTTTTTGAAAGTTTACAATTTTTAACCTTGCCAAATAAGGATGCTAAAAACAAAATCTATCATCTATCACCATCATTTCACCAGAAAGAAAGGAGATTTTAACATAAAAAATAGAAACAATATGATTTCAGAAAATTAAAAAAAAAACAAATTATATGTGATATTATTGAAAATTCACCACATTATACGATTTATCTCCCTTCTGTAGGACCTGGGAAAACTCTATCCCAGATGAGCCCTCAACCTGTAGAGGGAAATTGGGAATGTTTGTGATAAGAGAACAAGGGAACTTATTGTTCACCAAAACCATTGCTGAAAAGTGAATTTCAAAACAGAAGAATGAGGACAGTGTTTCCCAAACTTCAGTCATGTGAAAACACCTTCACAAACATCATAGCTGCAGTCCTCCTGTGTTGTTATTTACTTAATTTCAATTGCATTTGCTTGCTTAAATAAGTTTATTTAAAGATGAAAGTCTTATATGAAAACTGTAAGGGAAAACAGTTTCTCTTGCCATAATATCAAGATAACACAACTGCTAGATGGCCCCGAGCCTACAGCCAACTCTCCATTGAAAAGACAGTTTAGCAGATGTTAGGGGTTCAAGTTATACTAGTACCGGCATGAAACTTTGTTTAATTTAACCTGGAGGACAGAAAGAGGATCGGAGGAAATGACTTTCTTATTATGTAATTTAATGTCATTTAATGCCATGAGCATATACAGCCTAAAAGCATCTCTTGTAGAAACTAATGTCATTGAGGTAGCCGTTACAGAATCAGAGGTGTCCTCGAATGGTAAGAAAGAGCACTGGCTAACTCAGGCTTCCTGAGACCAAATTCTCAGACTTCCCCACTTACCAGCTGGTGACTGTCAGCAAGTTATTTACCTGCTCTGCCTAAGGTTTTCATCTATGGCAGGGGTCCCCAAACTTTTTACACAGGGGGCCAGTTCACTGTCCCTCAGACCGTTGGAGGGCCGGACTATAAAAAAAACTATGAAAAATTCCTATGCACACTGCACATATCTTATTTTAAAGTAAAAGAACAAAACAGGAACAAATACAATATTTAAAATAAAGAACAAGTAAATTTAAATCAACAAACTGACCAATATTTCAATGGGAACTATGCTCCTCTCATTGACCACCAATGAAAGAGGTACCCTTTCAGAAGTGCAGCGGGGGCCGGATAAATGGCCTCAGGGGGCCGCATGTGGCCCGCGGGCCGTAGTTTGGGGACCCTTGACCTATGGAATGGGGACAACAGTAATACTCATTTCACAGGTTGGTCCTGAGGATCAAATGAATAGATACACGTGAAGCTCTTAGAACTGTAAGCCACACATTAAGAGTTCAAAAATGTAACTTACACTTACTATCTCATACTTTGAGGAACAACCAAAGTTCTAGGCTTATGGTATTACAGTCACACATTTCTGGAAAGAACATATAGCTTGAGATAAGAATGACAATTCTTTTGGTAACTTGAATTAAAATGAGTAACATGGTCAATGTGCACCTAAGTCAATTTATTGTGCATTTGGTTTAAGTTTCCTTTTCTTGGTCAAGAGTGAGTCTGAACGACATGTTTTGTTTTTAAGGCACAGTCAACAATGTGTTTGACACAAAAGGTCACACCTGTAGAGAATGGCTCTCAGAAAGTCACTCTTTAGGTAAACAAGGCCATCCAAATACATTGTTTTTAATTATGAAATCAACGTTCCCTCTATTTAGAGTGAACAATAGAACTAATGTCGGGTTTAACCTCTGAGTGGCTACACGTGTTATGGTTTAACTCAGATTATGAAATACAGTAAGGGAGGACTTACCACTAAATCATCAAATAAATAAGCTAACATCAAAAAGCAGTCGTTCTAGGGGGCTCCTGAGATGGATTAGTTGGTCTTGAACAAGAAAGACACATATTAACATATTCTAAGCTGCTGCCTTTCATGTGTCTCATCCCTTTTGTCCCTGGAACTATATTTAGAACAGAGAGAACCACAGTGCTGCCAGGGCAGGCAAGTAGAAAGAGAGGGTATTAATTTAGTAGGTCTTGGTCAAGGTTAGGGCAAGAGATAGTGGACAAGTACATATTTATTTTATTAAAATACAAGATAAGGTCGGAGTGGAGACTTACAGCGACCTCTAGATCCTACATCGAGTCTACCTTGACGGTGGCCTGGACTGTAAGAATGTCGGCCTTCTCCAGTCCCTGTCCAGGTCCTGTTGGACAGTCCCTTTCATCTCCACAACATGCTTCTCGGCGACCTCTTTAGCACCTGCCTTTCCTTTCCATTCGAGGCTGGTTGTTTCTACCTCCGGCGTGTCAGGGCGGCTCTTCGTTCTGCTGTCGGGATCCCCCGCGTGGAACTCGCCTCCCTCTCCCCGCAGACCCCTCCCTCCACTGCTGGGCTCCTTCTCCTCTGATTAGGCCAAGTTATCGGCCTCATTTGCTCTGCTCTCTCAGGCGGGTCGCTCAGCTTTTCTATTGAATTCTGCATCAAACATGAACTATTCTTCCTTAAAAATGGTACCCGTCCTTTCCAACTTCTCTTCTTCCTCCCACACTGTCAAGGGCATTAAAAAAAAAGCTCCTTCTCGCCACTCTTATTATGTCTAAGCAACAGAATGTTCCAGATCCTGAAAGTGGAATTAGGTCACATCTTTTAATTTCCCTTTGTACCTTTTTACCCAGGACCTACTTCTTTTAGAAGGTTTAGCTTGAGTACTTTAAGAGACCAGACAGAGCAGAATAAGGTCAGATGCGGTGCAGTAAAAACTCCTAACCCCCTTATCCCTTCTTGTCCTGCATTTGCATCTGGTCTGGTTATCTAATCAAAAAAGAGTGCCCAAGGCTGGTGTTCAAGAAATCTTACTAAGAGCAGTGGCTCTAGGTTTTCGTGAGTTCTGCACCGTACCTATAAATGGCCTCTATGTTCCGGGGTAAATGAACTCTTTTGGATCTGTCTGATTACTTTACAATGATCTGAATGAGTCATTTATGAAGGTATAATAGTGTCCTAGAAATGTCACTTTACCACCAAAATAAGGAGCAAGATCTTATACATTCACGGGGAGCCTGTAGTATGCATGGCACTGTTCCAGGCACTGGGGATATGGCTGAACAACTCAGACAAGGCCCCACTCGCCTGGAGCAAAGATGTCCTGAGAATGTTACAAGGCCGAGAAAAATGATCACAGTCACACTGGTCAAGGAAACCAGGTTAAAACTATCCTATTAAAGAAGAGGGGGCTCAATTCGTTGGTTGATAGGGTACTATGTTCACCAGTGCGCCACCTCCCTGAACTAGGATACACATTTAAGAGTGGGCAGGAGGTTTAAAAAAAAAAATTCTAACCCAACCCAAAAGATAATGGGAATCATCTGTGCTGCTCTCATGTGCAAACCTATAATTTATGGAAAGATGGGAAAGAGAAAGTCCCTGAGGAGGCCTAGCCAAGTTTTGTGGTAAAAAGTCAACTGTACTCCAAGCTCAGACTGGAAGAGATGGGGGTGGAGAGGAGCAAGAAGCCACAGTAAAAATAACACGTCTCGGGGCAGCCAGCTCTCTCTCCCCTCCCCTCCCCAGTTCCAACGCCACTCCTGGGCCAATACCTTCCTCCCTTCCTCCCTTCCTCCCTTCCTCCCTTCCTCCTGCTGCCCCCAGCTCTCCCCATTCACAGGTTATTACTTTTACCCTCTTTGTTTTTCATTCACTATTTAAGAATCTCAAACTAGCTGTAGTCTTCATAATTCCTGTCGCAAGGTAATGCCAGCAGTATTAAATTATAGAGCACCCTGGAAAGCAGGTAGTTAGGATCAAGTGAGAATGTGTGCTTAATGAAGTAAGATGAAGTTACTGGGAATTTAAATCATGGAAGGGAGTTGATTGCCTTAAACACATGACTGTGTGTAATATACATAGGTATGCACTGTTTGTGTACATTTACATCTAAAGTAACTTACTACTAAGAATGCGCTGTAAGACCTGATCATAGGAAGGCCATCGTTCTAAAGCGCAGTGTCCTCAGCGGTATCACCCCAACCAGGCTCTGAATTTTGAGTTTCAGCTCTGTATCATGATGACTACATATTGTCTTGTTGCTTCTTTAATTGGGCTCTCATCACTTAGTTTTATAATATGGCTTTTAAAGGATATGGTTTCTAACAAGTTAACCACTGTTTTTAAAGTATTTTTTTAATTGTCAGTATCAGTCATTGCTGAGCCATTTGAAAAGGCATTTTTATTACACATTTTAATAATTTGCTAACATGCTTCAATAAAACTTCAATATACAGTGTATTCATTTCCTTATTAGTCATGTCAGGTAACTTTTTATCCATGTCAGAGATGGAGAAATCGGGGCCATCTAAATGAGCAAAGATTGGTAGCAGCAGTAGAAACAGAATGTGAAATAAATGTCGCATTGTCTGGGCAGGGAATCCCCTTCCTAACATATCTGAGTTTCTAATGTCAGTTATGGAGTTCTCGCTATTCACAGTTAGCTTTAACTGCTAGTCATCAGAAAATATATATATAAAGAAAGAAAGCACCTGTGGACATAGGTCATAGGGTGCATGGTACAGCACCCTATTTATGTCATAAATCAGCTGCACCTTGTTAACAGGACAGTGAGGGACTTTCAGCAACAAGGCTCACAGAGCATTCACTATCTGCCAGGATTCTTCTAAGCACTTTGCATATCTGTAACCCAGCCTCACAATCTTGTGGAGTATATGCTTTATCCCCATTTCACAGATAAGGAAACTGAGGCATAACAAGTTTAAGTGACTTGCTCAAGACCATAAGGATGCAGCTACCATGCAAACCTGGCTGTCTGGCTCTAGACTCAATGCCCTCAACATCACGCACGTGAACCTGCCTCACCGAGGGCATGCTTTAGTTCAACAACAGACTGGGGTTTACTGGAAAGGCAGGTGTTTGAACTCAGGACCAAACGGTCCTAAAGAAACAGAAGAGATAAATGTTCGCGAGGTCTTCAGTTCACAGATGCTCTCTTATGCAATAACAGAGCGTGAACTGACAGCCTCTTTGGAGTTCCTTCTCGTCCTTGTCTTCCTCTTCCTGGAACTGACACGCCACAGACCTCCCACTTCCTCTGGCCCAGGCTTGTTCTCAGTAGTGGGGGCCACGATGAATATGATAAAGACTTGCATTCAAGATTGACTGTTTCCCTGATGGATTATTTTAAAGGGCTCTTGGGAGCTGGACTAAGTAATACGGGTGACATTTTATTTTGGGAATGCATAACACAATCTTGGCAAGAACCATAAAATCATCCCTTCTGCCCCCAGCCTGGGAATGGAGGACAACCCAGTAGGAGGGCGTTTTCAGCACCATGCCCACCTAGAATGTGTGTCTTATCTTAGACATAGTTTGAATTCACTGTGTCACAGTGTGTAATACCCAGCACTTAAGAAATACTTGAAAAGTCTGCAAAACGTAGTCCCTAAGTCAAGGAATGCCGGTAATTTCCTGAGGTGCTTATAAACATTGTTTAAGGTGACAGAATTTTTTTAATGGTAAATATGCATAAATGCGCCATTTTTAGGTGTATATCATCATCCCTTTTGGTTACAATTCATTGATTACTTTTCTACCTGTGGCTTCTTCTCTACTTCTAACCACTTCATGGGTAATAACACTGTAATTCAGACAATAAGCTGGTTTTCCCAACTAGCACAATGGCCATGTTAGTCTCTCAGGGAGACCAGCCTCTCTCCCAGATTGGGACGCCTTCAATCCTTGTGGCGCCCCTTCCCTCCCCACCCTTGATAAATTCAGAAGCTACTCAGAGGTCTAAAGTTTCTCTGCTTCCCTCATCCTAAGCAGCTGAATCAACTTCTCTCTCTACCCCTTTCATTATCCCATTCCATCCACCCCATTGCCATCAGTGGGGTGGAGACTCATAGCTTATAAGTGTGCTGAAGAAAACCCCAGAAGCAAGAAACTAGAATAACTTGCTCCTGCTAACAAAACAAACCAGAAAACACAGTAGGGGCCAAGACCTCACAGTAGCTGAGTTCCAAATCCTTCCTTATCCCAAGGAGACAGACTGCCTGCCTCTCTATTCTGAGCTCAGGCAATGTGGCTTAAGCAAACTCATAGAAGGAATTCAAGCCTCCAGATCCATTTTCAGCTTTCCCCCGATCCCATGTGCCTTTTTGTCCTGACCCCATCCTGCCCAGCCACATGGGAAGGCCCAAGTAAAGACCATTACGTCTCCCATTGAAAGGACTTAAATGTCCTTGTGAACTAACTCCTGGCTGAAAGTTCCGGACCCGTGGAGACAGAGAAAGCAGCAACCGCTTGGAAAACAAAGAGTTATCTCTATGTTAAATTCAACTCAGATCTGCTTAATATCTTGGCCAACTTATGCCACAACTATTTTGGCCCTTTCTACCACCCCGAAGTCTTTTGTGGCCAAAATGTACTGCCGTGCTGCTGTCTGCCACTGCGTGCCAGGAGGCCCCAGTGCCGAGCCGAGCGACACCCTTCCTTCTTCTGGTTTCGGGGTAGTGGGGAGGCCTGCTAATGCCTTTTGCGACCACTGACTAAGAGCTGAGCGGCCAACAATTTGGTAAATTATATACACACCTAAAATGTCAGCTGCATCAGAGATTTTTGCTCTCTAGCCTTCCAGGAGCTGAAGGGAACCTTTGGGCTGAAGGCAATTCTGAAAGAGTTGGGTTTTCTAACCACAGCCTGTGGGAGGGATGCTAGGAGAACTCCAGGCACGCAGGGTTCTGAGCAGCAAAGAATCGTCGTTACTAGTCCGTATGCCAGTGGTTTGAGCCAATGGAAAAGGATGGGAATGAGTAAGTCACAGTTATGAACACACACACACACGCGCACACACACACACACACACACACGAGAGGGAGAAGCTCTACCACAAAGGTCTGTTTTGGAGTCAGACTAGCTATAAATACATGAACACACACTGAACAGGCCAGTCCTAGTTATGAATATAGAATGTGCCAACTCTAAGCCTTTGAAAAGCAAAACAAAAAGCAAATTCGTAGGATCATAAGTCCATATGTAACTAGCCTGCTTTCCCTTTGGACAGTAAGTTAACGTAGCCGATGGGTTATCTAGTTCTGCTCTACGGTTCTGCTGTGGTAACGACCACAGGTCATTCACTGCGCCGGACAGAATGGAATGATTTCGACCACCATGGCAGTGTTTGAAACTGACCTGTAAAAATTTTAGGGGCCTACTTGGGAGAAAAGGGGCCTGGTCACATTGACACAGTCTTTTGGGCACTGGAACTTTGGCCACATGTGCTTGTGCTGTTGGACTACTGATGCGTGCATTTACCTGCATCCTCCCCGACTTGACCCTGTTATCCCCTCCTCCAACCCAGTGCAAAGAGTTGGTGGGGCTTCGGCAATACCAGGGCCTGGGCCTGCCGCCTCCTGGGTCTTGGTACCAGTTTGCCTCTAGACACGGAGGATGTTGGTGCTGGAAGGAAATGGCACGGTGTAACGATTCAGAGTGTGTGCCCAGGGGAGGGAATCCTATAACTGCAGGAGGGCTGTGCAGTTGGTTGTGTTCATTAGACTTCACGTTTTGATTAAGTCTGAAACATGTCATACTAAATTGAGGAAACAAAACAAGAAAGGGTATGTGCTAGAACAGGACAGCCTGGGTTGAAATCCCAGCTCCTCCACCCTTAGATGACTTTGGGCAAGCTCATCTCATTTGGAAAAGGTGGATAATAATAGTATCTATCTCAGAGGGCTGCTGTGAGGATTAAATAAGGTCATCTGTGTCGATTTCAAACAGGGCCTGGCCTAAAGTTAAGTACTCAATAATAAAAGTAACTAATGTTTTGGAGGCATATAATAAAGTGTAGATATTGTTAATCTAATCATTCAGTACAACCTTTTCATTTTACAAAGATTTTAAGCACCAGACAGATTATGTGACTTGCTGAAGGATACACTGTTGTTGTCACCCTGGGTCACGGGTTTTCTCAATGTCCTCCTGGCTCTCCTTGAGGAAGAGATAAGAAATGACAGTGGAACGAGCAAGCCCTTGCCTTCAGCGAGACTGCGCCTGAACTCGGGGACTGCGGAGAGCGGACAAGCAGCGCTGGTCTGTAGCTCCTTCAGCCCGTCTGTCAGGTGATAAGCCCTGCCCCCGCAGGCAGCAGGCAGAGAAAGGAGAAAAAGATAAAACTCAAATAGGTAGTTTTATTACCTGCGATTGCCTAGAAGACGACTTTCTCTCTGCACCCGTGACCTCTGCTGCAGCCAAGAATCCATTCACAATACCTTCTCCTGACTCCCCTTTTCCTTCAGCTCTGAGCCTTCCCTTATAATGCCCCATTCTTTTATTGTCCCTTAGCACACCTGAGCTGCAGGGGGCTCTCTGCTGTTAGCCCAACACAAACACCAACTCATGGTTCACCAGATAACCTGATCATGTTGCGAATCCACTAGATGCGTATGATCTGCTGCATATTTTTATTGGTCAACTTGTGTGTGCTGGGTGTTATTTTAACCGCCACTGGATAATAATGCATTAAGAAGATCATTTATCTGTCTTCAAGGAATATGTAAAAATCAAAGTATTTAACTTGTGTATATAAGCCATCCTTCATATCATATTTGTGAAATGGCTATTTAACAACAAGAAAGGAAATCATCAGTTGACCCTTGGCAAATGAAAATTTGACATTCGTCACTTGTAACTGAAGGGGCGGAGATCCGGCCACAGCTCCAGATTCCTGCCGTGCCCACAGCCCGGCTACTTTGTGCGAACTGGCCAGGTGACCCTGGGAAGCACGGATCAGCGGAGTGGCTTCTATGATTTACTTGCTTCTCAAGTATCCTAAAGTCATGGAACCCAGGTCCTAAAGCTGGAAGGGGCGGTAAAAACTGCTTAATTCAACCTTTCACCTCACAAACGAGGAAACTTAAGACTCAAGAGGAAAAGCGATGAAGGTGGTTTCTATCCAAATATGAATGTGATTCTCCTTTTGGGAACAGATAGAGAAGCCTGAGGGAAAAAAGTGGTCCAAATTTGGATGTACTGTATAAAATTGTCATTGAGAGATGCCATATATCTTTAACACACCAGTTAACAGGGCTGAGAATAATCCCTATGAGGGTTAAGTAAAAATCCATTAGAAAAGAAAAGAAACTCAACTTTTATAAAGCCCTGAGAAGTGACAGGGATGGGGGCATTTTCAGAGGGAAGCTGTGGTTCCACTACTAAGACTTAATGGAACACATGTATTCAGGGAGATGCGTGGAATTAAACACAACTCAACATCAGTTCATTTTAAGAGTAAAGGCCCTTCAGTCCAAACTGCCTTTCACCTCAGCTTTAAAGGAAGCTAGAAAGCCAATTACACCCACAGCAGGGCCTCTCCCCTCCTGCAAGGGAAGAATGCACTGCAAATTCTCTCTATGCTTTACCAGCTAGTAAAACTATAATTGCAGGTGGGAAGAAACATGGGTTCTCTTTGTTTCTGCCAACATTTCAGTCTGGCCAGATTCTCCCTTCCATACTTGCAGAAATAGGGTAGACTCAGTATTTTTTTAAAAAAGATTTTATTTATTGATTTTAAGGGAAGGGGCATGGAGGAACGAGAAGAATGAACTCAGAGTTGCTTCAGTTTAGTTGTTCACTGATTGCTTGTTGTGTGTGCCTTGACCGGGCAAGCCCAGCGTTTTGAACTGGCGACCTCGGTGCTCCATGCTCTATGCACTGCGCCACCACAGGCCAGACTCAGTATTTTTTTAAGCACAAAAACGTTCTCTGATTCTATAAAATTAAAAAGACATCTGTGTACAACTCACTTAAAGGGCATGCATTCTTCAGAGACAGGTGCTGAAAGTGCTCACTCTTTTGGGAAAGCCAAAACCAACCTTCTGCTTCAAACTCTGCAGGCCTCTCAGCAAGACCCAAGAAAAGTGGTGAGGCCCAGAGGGCCATCCCTGACTGCCTAGCATATAACCTCTAGCATAACCTTAGGGAGAAGGGTGGTGGCGGGTGTGTGTGTGTGTGTGTGTGTGTGTGTGTGTGTGTGTGTGTCTGTCTGTCTCCAGATGCAATTCCTCTGTGTGCCCACTGGGGGAAGGCTAGTCTCGGACCACCTTGGAGGTAGGGGAAGCTTTTCCTACAAAGGTGCTGGTCCATATCTTGACTGCACAGCTGCTGCCAAGCAGAATCCTGTGCCTAGACACTCTTGTAGACTCTGGGCCGTGGCAGACATTGCTTCTATGGTGACAGAGTCTGGTATCCAGAGGTGCTGAGTCTTGGTGATGCTGAAAAAAGCTACAGGGAGCCGTTTATGAAAGGTCCATGTGTCATAGCAACACTAATACCAGTACTTATAGCGCTAGGAAAGCTCATATTTCCATAGCCCTGTGTTAAACAGGTTGTTTTTTTCTTCAGTGATCTCTGAACCTTTTATTGGCTTCCTGCCCCACAAGGGGTGCCTGATTCCTCCTTAATGCCTCGGAACTTTGATGCCATTAACCCCAGACACCACTCTGCCATCCACAATCCCGCAGGTGGCGGATTTGGATGGTGTCATGGAGTTGCTGTTGTCCAGGACGCCACCAAGATGGAAGTTCTCCCCTTCTTCCAGCAGACAGTGGTAGGTGGCGATCTCCGTCTCCAGCTTGACCTTGATGTTCAGCAGAACCTCATCGTCCTGGGCCTGCCCTGCCGCGATGCCCAGGTCTGGGCCTGCTCCGACTCCAGGTGCAGCAGGGTACCGTTGAGCTTAGCTTGCCTCCACCTCCTTCAGGCTGTTCTCCAAACTGGCCTCCTTCAGATTTCTCGTGGAGTCCAGGTCGATCTCCAAGGACTGGACCGTACATCTCAGCCCCACGAGCGTCATCTCAGCAGCTCCTATCTCAGTGGTCTGTAAGGTGACCGCAGTGGTGCTCACTTCAGTCTGCTGTCTCGCTCCTCCTGGTTCTCCTGAGCCAGCTCGTCATACTGGGCCTGGATGTACGCTAAGATGTGAGATTTGGAGGCATCCATCTCCATGGTCAACCAAGTTGGCAATCTGGTTTTGTAGATCCTTTACTTCCTCCTAGTGGTTCTTCATGAAGAGCAGCTCTTCCTTGAGAGCCTCGATCTCTATCACCAGCTGCGGCCGAGTGATACTGGGGTCATCAGTGACCTTTTGGAGCCCACTGATGTCACTCTTCACAGACTGGCCCATAGCTGCATCTCATACTTGACTCTGAAGTCATCAGCAGTAAGACAGGCACTGTCACTCTGCAGAATGATGTGAGCACTGTCCACAGAACTTGCAAAAATCTGAGCCCCCAGGTCCTCGAAAGTCTTGAAATAATGCCCCATTCTCTGACCTGGGCCCCTTCTCCTGGTGCTTGCGGGTTTTGCTCTCCGGTCTGCGATATCAGCCTCCAGGCTCCTCGCTCCTTCCAGGCAGGAGGCCAGGCGGTCATTCAGGCACTGCACAGTCTCCTTCTTGCTCTGAATACCCCCTATGTCTACCAGATCCCCCACCATCCAGCAGCCAGGTCCCCGGGCCCCGAGCCACCTTGCACGCTGGCGGAGTAGCACTCGGAGGTCTGGAAGCCCAAGCCTCCGATGTCTGTGTGGATGCGGGCCCCACTGCTGGCCAGCTGCGCAGAGCCCGGGGTTGGCGGAGAAGCTGGAGTGGGCGCTGAAGTTCATGTTGTTTGGGGAGGAAGCTGAGAGGCCGAGACTCAGCTTCAAGCCGCTCAAGCAGAATTCCCAGTGCCTGATACATATTAACTCCTTTAAGCCTCATAAAACCTTTGGGGCAAGGTACTATTATTTCCCACTTCAGAGATGAAAATAAGAGGTAAGAAAGAGAAGCAAGTGACTTGCCAAGGTCACCTAGTGCATCTGGCATGATCTGGTATTTGAGCAGGCTCCATGGCTCTAGCACATAACTACTGAACCATCCAGCCCCTCTGCGATGCCCAAGGTCAGGCATCGTTATCTCTTCAGAGACCTTTGCTCTGGGCAGAAACTTCACCCCATGGTGGCCTCAGGCTGACCTGCTGGTCTCCTAACAGCCATCTTAATTTCAGTTTCTACTGAGTTTTCCACCTCACAAAGCAGTGCCAGGGAAAGGGGACTGGGTGATACCACGTGAATATGACTTATGAACCAACGAAGAAAATGGAGGGCTCCCTTGCTGCCCCCCGGCCTTGGTCTGGACCGCTGCCCGGATCTTGCACAGTGACCTGGAGTAGCCGGCCCATTTCCTTGTGTGTGTCCACTCTCAGAGCCCCACGGCCAGCCTGTGCACGTCCATCAATTAGGACCTCAAGGGCTGGATTGGGGTCTGCAGGCTTTTCAGGAGCACAATCTAACCTTAGCCTCCAAATTCCTTCTCCTAATTGAGCGTTCATTAGTTTGATGGAACAAAAGCTGGCATTCTCTATTATAAAGCAGAGGTCACAACCAGTGGCTGCGTTTTGTTTGGCCAGCAGAGTGTTTAAATATTGAGAAATTTCACATAAAAATACGGATTTCCGGCTTTTCTTGGAAAACGGGAAGGGATGACAACTCTGGGGCTACTGAGTAACAGCTGTCCCCTTCGGGGGGAGGGGGGCGCTCCGGTTTCCCGTCAGGGCCTTAACTCTCACTCTGGCCCTGCTTTGGGCACTGATGCCATTTGCCTGTCCTCTGCGGGAACCTATGTCAACTAAACCTGGTTCTAAAGCCGTACTTTCCTCCTTTAAAATGTGAGCTGCGGCCCTGGCCGGTTGGCTCAGTGGTAGAGCGTCAGCCTGGCGTGCAGGAGTCCCGGGTTCGATTCCCAGCCAGGGCACACAGGAGAAGCGCCCATTTGCTTCTCCACCCCTCCCCCTCTCCTTCCTCTCTGTCTCTCTCTTCCCCTCCTGCAGCCAAGGCTCCATTGGAGCAGGGTTGGCCTGGGCGCTGAGGATGGCTCTGTAGCCTCTGCCTCAGGCGCTAGAATGGCTCTGGTTGCAACAGAGCAAGGCCCCAAGATGGGCAGAGCATCGCCCCCTGGTGGGCATGCCGGGTAGATCCTGGTCGGGTGCATGTGGGAGTCTGTCTGACTGCCTCCCCGTTTCCAACTTCAGAAAAATACAAAAAAAGAAAAAGAAAAAAAAAAGTGAGCTGCATTGGTGAGGCGGTCCCTCCTGATGTACTGGGCACACAGTACAGCTGTGCCTTTTCTGTCCTGTGCTTAGCACCTGGCACAGTAAGTGGTGCATCACAGACATTTATCACTTCCGTATTACATGGGTGAATAAATGAGTGACTTGCTCCCAGGCAGAAAGTGAACCAGAGCGACCAGAAGCTCGCTCAGCAGCTGGGGAGCCGGGCTGGTTAATGCTTCAGTGGCCTCCCGAGGGGGCGCGGCTGCCGCCCACACCCTCCCTTCTTTCGCTATTCTGTGAACACCTTCCCTGCCGTCACAGACGGTTCTGAATCTTGATGAACACCCTAGGAGCACGTGTGTTGATGGTTTAATAGAATTTAGCCAGAAATTAAAATAAAAAATACAAATAATAACAGGAAGCATTGACCCAATCAACCTTCTATTTTTCGTTGAGCTGTGGGTAAGAGTGTTGAAAAGCAGCAAGTTCAAATGTAGATGGAACTGAGGCTATAACCACACCAGCCACCAGTTTTAGCTAGGACACATGTGCTGATGCTGTCTGTGAGGCTGCCATACTTCCTGGTTCCATTTCTGGAGTGTCACCAAGTGAATGAACTCTGTGAAAGTGCTAGAATCTCCTAAAGCCCTTGACCTACCGAGACAGAGCCTTCTTGTGATATTTCTGGTCCCTTGAAGATCAACAGCAAGTGTGGAGAATGGCTGACACGAGGTACCCAGGGGTAAAATCCTGCTGGACATCACCAGGTTGAGCAGAACCATGGGCAACTTCATTCTAGAAGTTCTCAGCACTGAGGCAGAATACAGGAGTTTGCCCACAATCAGTAAGAATCACTAGTCCTTTTCCGAGAAAATGAGCTCTATCTTCAAGGTTACCATGGCTCTGGGCACACAGTACGCACTTACTAAGTGTTTGCTAAGTGAATAAATGAACAGGGAGGGCTTTGGTGATAGAAGATCGGGCTCACGGTTCCGGTATACTGGTGGGATGGGAAGATTATCAACTCCACACTGCAGCTCTAGGCTGGTGATTCTTTCTCATACTTTGTCTTTTTTATTGATTGATTTTAGAGAGAGAGGAAGTGAGAGGGAGGGAGAGACATCAAGACATTGATTTTGTGTTCCACCTATTTATGCATTCATGGATTGAACTCGCAACTGGCTGTTGCTTTCATAGACTCTTCATAACAGACTTTCATTTCTGAGGAGAGTGAAAGGGATCCCATCATTCTCATTCCATGAATGTTTGTTGAGACAATTTATCAAAATAATCCTAAAGCATGCAGACAAAATGTTCTTCAGAAATGTCAAAGTCAGTAATGAAAATTTTCTCCTGCTTGTCTCCATGACAGAAACACTGTGGGTTAGGTCAATAAGGGCTTCAAGGTCACCAAGCCTGAATGTCCTCTTCCCATTCCCCTCTGCCTGGTTCACATCTATAGGTCCTCACATCTCAACTGAGAACCACAGCTTCTGGGAAGCCTTCCCTGACAGCTGAGTTACTGGGTGTTCAGGTCACTATTGCTGAAAACAAGTTACCCTAAAACCTAGTGGTGTGAGACAATTACTTTATTATGTTTAGGTTCTGCAGGTCGGAGTTCAGGCAGGACGTAGTGGAGATGACTCGTCTGAGCCTCGTTCTGCAGCCTTATCTGTGGCCTCCCTGAAAGCTAGGGGTGGGAATCATTCGGAAGTATTTTCACTCACATGTTCAGTGGTTGATAAGGGCTATCAGTAGGCTTCTTCATGGGGTAGTTAACATGGTGGCTGGTTAATAAGCGTCAGGTCCCCACAGAGCACCAGGTTGAAGCTGTATCATTTTATGACCTAGCCTTGGACGTCACATAGCGTCACCTCCATGGTCACAGACCTACTCAAATTCAGGGAAAGGGAGCACAGATTCCCCCCTCTCCCACCTCTCAACGGGAGGAATGTCAAAGTCACAGTATATGAAGAACATGTGGGACGAAAGATACTGTGTGGCCAGCTTTACAAAATAAACCCTGCCACCCTTGGTTAGCTGTGTTTCCCGAGTGCCCCGTGTTCAAATCCATTGACTTAAAAGCATGCCGTCTGCCTCTCTCACTAACCTGTGAAATCAGTGAGGAAGGGACCTGTGACTCATTCACCTGTGTGTTTCTAGCACAGTGCCTGGCACACAGAAGGCATTCAATTCACAGTGTTGAACTGGACAGAAAGAAAGAATCAGAAGGGGCCCCCCTTGCTGTTGGCTGTTAGTCGCACAGGGAAGTCCGACCAGGGAACCAGGGTCAGTGCACGGGGGATGTGCCCGGGTCAGTGCACGGGGGACGCATCCGCATGCCTCCGTGGGGCACGGCTCTTCCCTGGGAGTGTATCACATACAAGAAGGGGTCGCTTTCTTCCTCATGCCGCTCAGGCTGTATGTAGGAACTACAGGAATCATAACTGACTTCATAGTTCTCTTTTCCTGAGCTTTGTAAAAATAATTTCCCCCTTTGTATCTCTGTGCCATAAGCAAGGCAAGCGGCTGCCTGTGTTTTATACTCAGACAATTGCTCATATCGTATGCAAACAGAACACTGGACAGGGAATCAGAAAACCTCGGCTTCAACCTTGGTTCGCTCCCTTAGTAGAAGTTGTGTGGCTTTGGCCAGCCAGCTAATTTTTTGAAGTCTCGGTGGTCTTACCTATAAAGGGGTATAAAAGAGGCAGACTTGGCCTGACCAGATCGAGTGTCAGGACGCTGAGGTCCCAGGTTAGAGACCCTGAGGTCAATGGCTTGAGTGCAAGCTCATCAGCTTGAGTGTGGGGTCGCTGGCTTGAGCCCAAGGCCACTGGCTTAAGCAAGGGGTCACTGGCTTGGCTTGAGCCCCCCAGGCAAGGCACCTATGAGAAGCAATCAATGAACAACTAAAATGCCATAACTACAAATTAATGCTTCTCATCTCTCATCTCTCTCCCTTCTTGCCTGTCTCTCTAAAAAAAGGGGGGGGGGGAAAAGGCAAACCTACTTATTTCTCAAAATTGTTTGGGAATAATGGTTTTTAAATGGTAAAGCAAAATACAAATACAAACTGTGATTATTACAGGATATGGTGGTTTTAAATTACATCCACACATTCTTTGACCAGTCTCCTTTTAGAAGGTGAAGTCTAATTCTCTTTTCTGTAAGTGTGGGCCTAACTTTGCAATTTATTTCAAGTGAACAGAATGTGGCAGAAGTCATGCTATCTGACTTCTGAAGGAAGGTCCTAAAAAATGACCGCTTCACCTGGCTTTCACACTCCGGATCACGCACAAGCTAGCCATCATGTCACGAGGACACTTAAACAGCCTGTGCAGAAGCCCACGGGGGAGGGGTGGAGGCCTCTCTCCAATGACCAGCACCAACCTACCAAATTAGTATCAAAGGCTTCTTCACGTGACTGTGGTCCTGACCAACATCTGCACTACAGCCTCCTAACATACTCTACACCCAAACTGCCCAAGTAAACCAACCTTGAGTTTCTGACCCACAGAAACTGTGGGAGACAATGAAAATTGACCTTTAAGTTACTAAGTTTTGGGGTAACTTGTTATGCAGCAACTGATAACTAACACTAACCAACCAATGGTGAGGCAGCCACTTCTGTTTCTCTGACCATATGGTGGGTTAGTTTTGATCCAAATCCTTTCTTGCCTGCTCCTAGGGACTAATCACATTTATACGTGAGGTGCAGGCCAGGGGCTCAGGCAGGAGAGAGTCCACTTCCAATGCTGGTTTGATCCAGATGGTTGGATGCCAAAGTAGAACCGGGGGCCAGAAAACCGGGCCCCCAGCAAAGCAAGTCTGCGCTGTATCCTCATTTATTGCATGCAATGCTGTTTACACTCGAAGGGCTCAGGTCTGGCTTCTGGAGTCCTGATCTCGGCAGAGCTCTTTCTAATATGGAAGACGAGGCTCTGTATCCAACACTGACAACACCGTCATCTTTCTGATCGGGTTTCCCCGGAAACTGCCCTCAGCCACACTGTCTGCCACAGCCGTGCCCCCCCCCCCCCCCCCCCCCCCCCGTCCTTCCCTGCCTTGTGGACCAGGTGTGCGGACATAGTTGGGTGTGGTGCCCGGCTCTGCAGACAAGAGTTTTCTCTGGGCAAAGACTAACCAGCCGGTAGAAAGAACAATCTGTATCACCACCTTATTAATCAGCTATTTTAACTCACTCAACTAATTGGTCCCATCACCCAAAAAACAGAAACCAGCAGTCACGTTCTGCAGGACTCCAAAGACTGAAGGCCCCTGGGGAGCCGTCCAAGGCCCAGGCTTCAGCCCCCGCACTTACCAGGAGCTGTCGCTCCTCCCCCAGCGCAGGCCTGAAACGCCCTGGGAGACTGGACAGGAGGCTTGAACTGTTCAGCACCTACCCCAGATATGCCCCCTCTCCTGAGAAGCAGTGACTTCAATGTGCTCTGCTGCCAGTCTGCCCACCCTCCAAAGAGTGATGTACAGTCCCTTCTTTCCTCCTTGAACCGTTTTCAAGGGAAATGTACATGTTCTCTTGTTAAAGATCCACTTCCTCTAAAGGCATCATTTTCCCACAAATAGCTTAGGGTCCCCTTCGTGACTCATGCACTGGCTGGAGCAAGCCTGGCTGCAGTAGTTAACAGAGGCTCCGTGCCGCACTGGAGGCCTCATTCCTGGCTCGCCCCGGCTGATGCTCAGGGGTTTGGGGAGGCAGTGACGGCCACAGTGGACACAGGCGCTGGGCACAGAACAACACAGGCAAGCTGTCACGCTCTGTTTTTCTGCTTGTTAAATCCGAATGCTCCTAATTAGTTATCCTGCCTGCTAACGCCTGGGTGGACAATGGTGTGCGGATCAGGGCTGCTGAGAGGCTATGAATACAAGACCCTCAGGCTCCTGAGGCTTTGGGGACTGGTGACTTGGTCCTGGGTACTGAGACGCTGGGTTCCTGGGGGCTGTGAATTCAAAGATGTCAGCCCCCGTGTGAATAAAGGTCATCACCTGTTACTTCTTCGGTGAAAGGGCAGCTGTGCTGGGTGCCCACTTAGGCCCAGCCTTTGTCTGTGGACTCTGAATAGCGCCCACAGAGAAGAGCATTCTCTGATTCTCTGTTTGCCTGGTGGGGCAGGGCCGTGCGAAATAACTTGCATAACTTCCTTGGAGAAGAATTCAGTAAAGTATGTTTTTTAAAAAGTGACCTTGAAATGCCTTAAACATCGCCTCCTGGTGATCACACTCATTAGGCTAGAAAACACTTGAAAATCTTCAAGGTGGAACCACCATTTGCATTATTTCTTCAGAGGCCAATTCTCACAAATGTCGAGGTTACCGAGATGACAGTTCCTGAGCGCCATGGGCGTGGAAGGCCAGTGCAAACGTTAGCTGAAAAGTTAGCCAGCGTTCAGGAATGCTGAGTGGTCAGAAAATCTGCACCATTGAACAACTCACCATCAGTCTGACGCAGAAAAAAGTAGAGATTTTTATTTGGTTTCAGAATTCTGTATATTGTTCTTTTACAGAACAGCATTTTTAGTGATGTGTTATTTAAGGGCTAACATTAAAATAATTAACTTGGTTTTCTTTTGGGGAGAAGCTAGTGAGTTTAGGACAGTGCATGCGTGTGTGTGTGTGTATCTATCTATCCATCCACCCATCCATCCATTGATTTATCAAAATAATCCATCCGTTGATTTATCAAAAGTATATGCCCAGCTGCTCAGTATAAATGTTTACTGTGTTAGCATAAAACAACCAGCTCAGCCCATTCTAGGCAACTCCGGAAAGGTAGTTGGCACTTGCTCTACTCCTCTCTCTTTCCATGGCTCTTGAGTCCCTCTCTGGCATAATTCCCACTTCACATCTCTTTAGTAAGTATTCCAAATTCCAGACTTTTCCATCCTTTTTCTATCATTAAAACTTACCTGTTGAAATCTCTCTAACCTCAAATATCATGCTGTGTTTTCAATTTAGTAAGACAAATGAGTTTGTGCTCAATTTATTCTTCCCAGGTAATATATTTCAAATTAACTAGAGTCTAAATTGCCTTAACCTGAAGGCACAGCCTAGCTTGGAAAGTTAGGGGAGGCGAACAATGGGGAGGTCAGTTCTCCGGACTGTCCCCCAAGAGGAGTGTACGCTGGGAGGGGCGGTGGTAGGCGGTGGAGGGAGTCGGTGGGGAGCGGCCACTCCACTGGCCGCCTCACCCCTGGGATCAGCCAGTATCCTTTCTCATGAATCACGTACAAACAGGATCATTCAGTGCTTAGCTTACATATGCCCCAAAGGTGAGTAACACCAGAAGAGTTAGTCATTAATATACATTTTAGGTTTTTGTCACAAGAGCACCAGTAGCCAAAATTTAGAAGTTAAATCTGACCTTTCCTTTCAGCAAGTCGCAGGAACTTTAGAAGAATTCTCCGATCACTTACACAGAACGAGGAATGACATATTAAACCAGGGTTCTGATTTGCTCCTTACGAGCAACTACAATCTCTTGAACATTAACTTACATATACTAATGTATTCCACTGGTAAAATGTGGAACTTTCTTATCAGTGTTAGAATAGCCAAGGGGATGTGAGCAGGGAGATGGTTTTCCCCGCATTTCACAGGGAAAGGGGAGCGACGCAGGGGGAATTATGGTGGTCTTCCTGCCGTCTTCTAGAAGCTTCTCTTTTTATTTCATTCTCATTTTAAAGCTCCTCCATGGATTGTGATAATGAAGGATAGACTTAAAATAACAAAACATATATTCGATTCTGCTTCCCCTTTTCTAAATATCAAACTAGGATAAAACTCTTAAAAAGCAGTACCTCAGATTCCCGGCCAGGGCACACAGGAGAAGCGCCCATCTGTTTCTCCACCCCTCCCCCTCTCCTTCCTCTCTGTCTCTCTCTTCCCCTCCCGCAGCCAAGGCTCCACTGGAGCAAAGTTGGCCCAGGCACTGAGGATGGCTCCATGGCCTCCGCCTCAGGCACTAGAATGGCTCTTGTTGCAGCAGAGCAACAGCTCAGATGGGCAGAGCATCGCCCCCTGGTGGGCATGCCAGTGGATCCTGGTCAGGCGCATGCGGGAGTCTGTCTGTCTACTGCCCCCTGCTTCTCACTTCCAGTGGCGGGGGAGGGGGGGAGCAGTACTTCAGCTTCCCCGTTCAGAACATGCACCAATAGTACTGGAAATACTGGGGAAACACACTGTAAAGTAATATCTATGTTGTATACCTGAAACCAATACAAAATATTATTGAAAGTAAATGGTAATTGAAAAATTCAAATTAAAAAAAGGTTTTGGCTTTGGCTGGTTGGTTCAGTGAATAGAGTGTTGGCCAGCGCCTGGACAACCAGGGTTCAATCCCCAGTCAGGGCACACAGGAGAAGTGACCATCTGCTTCTCTCCCCTTCTCTCTCTCTTCTCCTCCTGTAGCCAGTGGCTCAGTATCTCCCCTCCTCTCACTTAAAAAAAATTTTTTTTGAGAGAGACAAGAAGGGAGAGAGATGACAAGCATCTACTCATAGTTGTGGTGCTTTAGTTATTCATTAATTTCTTCTCATATGTGCCTTGATTGGGCAGCTCCCACTGAGTCAGTGACCCCTTGCTCAAGCCAGCGACCTTGGGCTCAAGTTAGCAGCCATGAGATCATGTCTATGTTCCCACACTCAAGCCAGCGACCCTATGCTCAAGCCAGTTGAACCAACCCTCAAACTGGCAACCTCAGGGCTTGAACCTGGGACCTCAGCATCCCAGTTCAACACTTCATCTACTGTGCCCACTACTGGTCAGGTTACAAATTAAAACTTTTATGTAAAGAAAATAAATCTTGAGCTTTATAGATTTAAAAAAGAAACAAACCATGCACCAAACCTGTCCATTGGTCATACAGGCTTAGTCACTGCCTGCCAGGTCCTTTATGCGGAACCACCCATTAGCTCCAAAACACCACCATGCATTCTCATCTCCTGAAAAAGTTTCTGTTATACGGTTCTGTTGTCTGTTCTTGGTTCAGCAGCACATGTTTTCTGTTAAACTTACATTCAAAGAGCACAGATTTAATAGAATTTTCTAGAAATCTTTCTTTGCTGAGCAGAAATTCATCTGAAATTTCAAACTTAAGGCATGAAGAACTCACACCAGCAGCCCCCCACAGCCCTGGGGCTTGGAAAGCCTCGCCCGCATCTCCCGCTCCCTTCCTCGGCCCCGCTGCTGGGCCAGGAGGGGGCCTTGGCTCTTCTCATGCACACTGCATGTCACGGCACTGCTGCTGGCTGCAGTCAGGTAATGACTTGTGTTTTCAACTGCTGCTTTCACCATGTGCTAGCAAAATCCAGGGAGCAGCTTAATCACTGGTGAAATAAAGAGACAATTAGGGACTCCGTACCAGCATAAGCCATAAATTTTTCCAATAACTGGCACTCACTTATTTTCTGCCGTCCAAGAGTGTGATCATAGGGAGGATGCACACACAGGCCAGTAATTCAAGTAATGAGAAGGGTGAAAAACTGTCTTGAATTCAACATCAGGAGCATTAAGGTAGCTTGAAATCTTCTGCCAAATTGCTAAAACTTTAGGGATTGTTACTTATAAAAAGGAAAACAGCTAGACAAAGAGATAAATTGTAAATATTTTTGAAACAGATTTTTTAATTTTAGGTATTATTAGTGTTTAGTGTACTGTTTTATTTTAAGATTGTATATACTTAAATTATAAGTCTCCCTTTACAATGTTTATTAAAGTCTTCCCTTTTTTGTTTTGGGAGAGGAAGCTATTTTTTTAAAAATAAAAACTAATAAAAAATCAAATTCACTTAAGAGAAATTTGTAGAAAGGGACCTGCCTTTAGGAAGAATATTTAAATTATTACCTCAGATCTGTTTCATTACTTGCTTTAGTTTATCTTCTCCCCTGCAAAATTTATAAACTGAAATGCATGTTTCTAAAGCTATTTTATATGAGAGAAAGAGCTGCTTGTATAGAGAACTCTATTTTAGGAGCGAAGAGAGAAATGAAGTGGAAAGAAATTAACACACTCTAAAATTCCTGAGCGACAGGTAACAGGACGACAGAGCAGCCAGACAGAGGCCCAAATGGTACAGGACGATATTGTGCTGGCAAGGCGGGTCAGGTCAGCTGGGTCGCCTGCTCCCACTCACACGCTCTGTCACAGAGCAATAGTATTTTTTTTTCTTCCATGTGTTCCCTTCCCTTCCCTATTTATTTGCAAGAACCGTTTAGATAGAGAAGACGTGCCTGAAATCTATTCAGAAGCCAAGGTTAGATGGGGTGGGGGTGCCCTTCAGTACAGATAGCCTAGATAGAGACAGATCAAAAGCTAAATCCAATTTAACCCACCCCAGGCAGGAACAGTAATCGAATTAAACCTTCTCTAAATATGATAAGTTAGGGGGTTTTAAAGCCAGGCACAAAGACACAGGTTAGATGCAGGAGCTCCTGCCGCCCCGCCCACAGGGAGTGTGATGAGCGCAGCTTTGCCTCCGTTACTTTACTGCTGAGGCTGAAAACTAAGCTGCTTTTGGGGCTCTGGAGGCTATTGGTCTGGCCCACCAAGACTTAAGTAAGCTGCTGGGCCTGTATGGTTTGATTCTTACAAGGAAAAGAAAAGGAAAGGAAAGGGTGTGTGTGTGGCGGGGGGAGAGACAGCAGGGTATAGGAAAACTTAAAAAACCAGGCTTTATTATGTGAAGTGGATATACTACTTTGATGCTCTAAAATGAATATGGAATTATTTTGATTCTTTCTCTTCATCTGGTATCAAAACTCATTTTTGAAAGGCTCCTTCCAAGAGGACTCACTTTGGAGCCCACCCATTCTATTTCAACCACCTTTATGAGAATACATAGGTGCTTTTAATCACTTCCCAGGTGAGAGTCTCTGGCCCTCTGATACTATGATTGGGTAGAGTCCTAGCAAACAGATGCATAATGGGTATTTTGATCGATGCTTTCCCTTGAACACCGCCGCGCAATCGCAATTAAAAGCAGACCCCCTTCCACGCCAGCCCGCGGACCGCTGCAGCATGATCAGGTAGTGACCCGCAGGCAGGGCGGAAGGAGTGCAGCGTGATCAGGTAATGACCCGTGGACCACTGCAGCGTGATCAGGTAGTGACCTGCAGGCAGGGCGGAAGGAGTGCAGGGAGCTGATACGCGCCAACAGGTTTAAACTGGATGCGCGCGTGGAAATGAACACTATGGTATTCTCTCACTGCTCCAGCGGAACGCTCTAAACTATTTCTACCATTTTAAATAATTTCCTACTTCTGGGAGACAAAGAGAACACAAAAGTCTTAAGTTTAAACTACTTAAAAAAATTTTTTTTAAGTCTTGAGAAATGACTGAAGGCTCTGTACAGTTTTCTAGTTGACCTCATTTCTTCAGGGCAAAACAACCAGAGAGGAAAACAACAAAAGCCCAAGAAAAACAGCAGACAGAGATTTTCTGAAAGTTGTCACAATTACTTTTAAAACGGAATTCTTGAGAGAACCAATGGATATGCCTTCATTTAGTGTCTTCTTACTGAGGGAATTCCTGATTTAAAGGATTATCAAAGCTTAACATAACATATTCAGAACTTCGGGTCCAACAGACAAATGTCAGTTTCTTCCTCGCTGCTAACCTGTCAGTCATTAAAAGGACATACACTAATAAAAGTATAACAAGGTGATTTGGACTCTTAGAGGCTTTGGAATGTTTTATTAAAATTTAAAGTCATCCAACTGTTTGGCTTGAGCACAAAGGGTTTAATATAGTCACTGCTTTTATATCTGTTTTTCTCATACAACTTTTTTACTGACACATAATTCACATACCACAAGACTCACACTCTTACAGTATATGATTTGGTGGTCTTTAGCATATTCACAAAGTTATGCAACCATCACCACTGTTTAATTCCAGAATATTTCCTTCAGCCCTAAAGGCAACTCCGACCGTTAGCAGTCACTCCTCACTGCCCTGTCCTCCCAGGTCCTGAGACCACTCATCTACCTTCTTTTTTTTTTTTTTAAATTTTTTTTTTTTAATTTTATTTATTCATTTTAGAAAGGAGAGAGAGAGGGAGAGAGAGAAGAGAGAGAGAGAGAGAGAGAGAAGGGGGGAGGAGCAGGAAGCATCAACTCCCATAAATGCCTTGACCAGGCAAGCCCAGGGTTTCGAACCAGTGACCTCAGCATTTCAGGTCAACACTTTATCCACTGCGCCACCACAGGTCAGGCTCATCTACCTTCTATCTCCATGGATTGGCCTGGTTTGGACATTTCATTTAAATAGATCATAGCATATGTATTCTTTTCTGGTTTGGTTTCTTTCAGCACGATGTTCATGCTGTAGCATGTATCAGTACTGTATGACTTTTTATGGCCAAATAATATTCCACAGTGTGGATAGACAACATTTTGTTTATCTGTTTACCAGCTGACGAATATTTGGGTTGTTTCCACTCTTTGGCTATTATGAATATGCATATGGAAGCGTTAAAGTGGACACATCTCCTGTCTTGTCAGTATACATCTAGGAGTGGAGTGGCCGGGCCTTGTGGTACCTGTTTAATATGCTGAGGGCTGCAAGGCTGTTTCCGCAGCAGCTGTACCATTTTACATTCCCACCAGCAATGGATGCCAACTTCAACTCCTCTATGTCCTTGACAGCATTTGTTATTGCCCTGGAATATCTTTTTTTTAAATTATTTTTTTTATTTATTCATTTTAGAGAAGAGAGACAGAGAAAGAGAGATAGAGAGAGAGAAGGGGGGTCGGAGCAGGAAGCATCTACTCCCATATGTGCCTTGACCAGGCAAGCCCAGGGATTTGAACTGGTGACCTCAGTGTTCCAGGTCAACACTTGATCCACTGTGCCACCACAGGTCAGGCCTGGAATATCTTTTTACATTAAGTTTATTTTTTCCATCCTGAATAGAAACTAATCGATCATCAGGGCTTGCAGAGAAAACTACCTCTGCAAATGATGGCAGAATGCAGTGCCAGGACCATAACCACCAAAGACACGCCCCACGGAGAAGACAGAAAAGAAATGACCCCTCTGAGTACTTACCTGCTGCAGGTCTGCAAGGGAATACAGGTGGATCTGTTGAAGGAGGTATTCTCTGGGGAAAATTCTGAAAACAAGGACAGAAACACAAATGAACTGTGGTGCTGACACAAAACATACTTTTTCTGATAGTTTCAAAGTCTCATTCAAGATCCCTTTTGTCTGCCTTCTCCCCTCTCCACCTCTACTCCTCCTCATGTCCTCTGAGAAATCTGTAATCATACCTTTTTCAGATATTTTTCTTCCTAACACAGATAGCAAGATAGAAGTAAACGTCTGATCTTTGGTTTCTAATGTAATCTGAGGTGCTGTAAGTACCAGGAAGTGTCCAGGCCTGAGGGCTGGAGCACCAGGTGTCCTGTACCAGCTGTGTTCCAAACAAGCTGTGTCATTCCAGGCGAGTCACAAGACCTTCTGCAGCTTCTTCACTGTACAAGGAAGGTGACTGAACTCCATTCTCTAAATATCTTTCCAGCTCCATTATTCTAAATGAATAGATTTTGGAATTGAGAAAGTCATTGAAGTGGCAATCTGTGTGTCTTTCATCTGGAGGCTCCTATGGATTTCATTAGTAGGGACAGTAGTGCTCAATATCACATCAATGAACAATCCTCTTACATGTATAGTGACGATCAGTTTTAGAATCTAGGTACAAATGCGAATAATGGAACAAAATAGTTCAAATTGGCACTCCTTGACAAAGCCCAGTATCTTTTGCTGCTGTCAGTTCATTACATCAGATAAATGGCAGTGAATGAAATTAAAAAAAAACACAAAAAACAAAAAACAACAGATTATGGATAAGGACACAGGTACCAAAGTGTAGATGGTTAGAAAACACCACCACCACCATCCTGCCACCACACACACAAATAAAACGAAACTCATGGTTCTAGCATTTTCTCTCTTTTTCTTACATGATACTATGCAATTTTCTTGTATCTTAAGTGAAAGAAACCACCAATTTATTCAATTAACATTTATGACTGCCCACTACATGCCAAGCACTATGTCAGGCACTAGGAAGACAATTATGAATGAGACAACCCTAGTACCTGAGCTCAAGAAGCATAAATTCAAGTGAGGGAAAGGTATATACATTGATAATTACGATACAATGTCATTACTGAAAGGAGTCATGCATGGGGTATTTATTTCTAAGGGTCTAACATGGTGGATCCCACCCTTGGTTGTCATTAGAATCCCTTGGGGAACTTTTAGAAAATAACAGGACATAAACATGGATAGAACCCAGAAATCAGTGTTAAACAAAACAAACACTCTCCTTATAATTATAGCAGCTAAATATATAGGAACTTAAGCATTTATAAGAAGACTAGAAGCCCTGGCCAGTTAGCTGAGTGGTAGAGTGTCGGCCTGGCATGTGGATGTCTGGGTTTGATTCCCAGTCAGGACACACAGGAGAAGCGACCATCTGCTTCTCCACTTCTCTCCCCTCTTCTCTCTCTTCCCCCCCAGGGGTAGTCAAACTTTTTATAAAAACCGCCCACTTTTGCAGTGCTGGTCAACCTGGTCCCTACCGCCCACTAGTGGGTGGTCCAGCTTTCATGGTGGGCCAATCGCAGCACTGTTTGGTTGCGTGGTAGGGACCAGGTTGACCAGCACTGCAAAAGTGGGCGGTTTTTATAAAAAGTTTGAAGACCCCAAGCTCATCGGCCCTGGGCACTGAGGATGGCTCTGTGGAGCCGCCACCTCAGGTGCTAAAAATAGCTCAGTTGGGAGCATGGCCCCAGATGCACACAGCATTGGCTCCAGACTGGGGTTGCCAGGTAGATCTCAGTCAGGGTGCATGTAAGAGTCTGTCTGTCTGTCTTCCCTCCTCTCAGTTAAAAAATAATAAAATAAAATAAAATGAAGACTGAAGACCCAAACATATGTGCAAAAAAGGAAACATAGGACACAGTCTTTCAGTGAGACAAGGAAAGCAATGTACAAAAATCTAAGACAGGACACAGGATGTCTTAGCACAGCTGAACTGGAAGCATAATCCTTTCAAAGGTGATTACTTATTAATGAAATCCCTTAAATAAGGTAAAATGAAAGTAAGGTGGCAGCAGGGCGGATAGATGGAGACAGAGTAAACCAAGTGAGTAGGCAGAAAAATCACTTCAAAATTAGCTTCTGCTTCTTCCATTAGTTTGTACTCTCCAGATCAGCTAGAGAGAGAGGAGGAAGGCAATGACCTGGAGCAGGGACAAATGCCAGGTGGCGTATCTGCAATGTTTTGCTACTTAAACTTTTTCCTGCTCCAAAACCCCAAAGTTCTATGACTGAGAGTATATAGGATATAAGAATTATAAATTTACAAACCAAATCACACAGGCATTCCTTTCCTAGATACTATAGCCAGTTATTTAGTCAATAAACACTGAGTGCCAGAAAGAAGCCAGGTGTTGTGCTAACTGCTGGTGTGTATGGTGTAAGATACAGGCCCAGTGTCATTCTTTTGCATGTGGCCGTCCAGTTTCCCCACACCATTTATTTATGAGACTGTCCTTTCCCCGTTGTATATTCTTGGTCCTTCTTGCTTCCAAACAGTTCATTCTTGTTCTCACAACAACTAACCAACGTTGGACACAATCATCTCTAACACTCCTTGAACATCATTTGTATAGCTAAAGTTAAGTATGCATTTATTTAGTGTTTCTCTGTGTGTACATTTATTTCACAAGTGTTTATTTTCTCTCTCCCTTTAGAAGAGATGCTGAGCCCCCCTCCACACACACACACCCTGGAAGCATCTACCTACTGTCTCCTCCTGTCTATTAGTCCTCAGTGTCTAATTCTAACACTGCAATTTACACGAGGTCAGTCCCAACACACATAGAGAACTGGAAAATGCAATATATGCAGAAAAGATAAAGGAACTGAGCTTATTGTGTCTGGAGAAGATGTTTTGTCCAGATTTAGTGGAGGCCATAAAAAAATAGAGACTTTTAGTACAGATAATGCCAATCAGCTTTTCCCCCCCAGCATGACTGATACTGTAGCACAAAAACACTGAAAGCAAATATGAGAATAAATTTCCTAAGAGGGAAGGCTGAGAGATATTAAAACGTGTCCCTGATACTTTTTTAATGTAAGTAAAAGAAGAAAAAGCCATTCTGCAGCTATTTAGAGGTAGGGACACAATGTCCTGCACAGAGGAGGTTAGGGTTGCGAAGGCAGGGTCAGAAAATGAGGATTACTTCTGCTGCCAGATTCTTCCTCTTCCCCGTTGCCTTGGTCTTCAAGGAGGACTGAATTTGCAAGACGTTCTCTGAATATCTTCCTTAGGCAGACCATCCACAGGGCAAATAACGACATAAAAGCCAAGCCCAGGAAAGCCTGAGCAACTCCCATCAGGGCGACGCCATGGGATTTTCCCTGCTGGGCCTTAGATGTACAGGTTGGCCCCTCTGACAGGAGCGCTCCAGGAAAGGGACAAGGGACGGGATGGGTGGGGACTCCCAGGGGCCAGTTCCCTCGACACTCTGAGCAGTGGAAGGGGGTGTGTAGAAGCAGGCCTATGGCATGCTCAGGGAGCAGTGAGCTGCCTAAGACCGCTGACTAGGAGAGGATGCGGCTCTGCAGGAGATGCAGAGATAAATTTGCAGCCGCTTCCAGGACTGTTTGGGGAGCTGTTCATGTCTGGGAGGCAAAGTTTGATGTCCCCTTAAGAAAGTCAGGTCGACATTTTTACTATTAATATATTCAAGAAAAAATGGATGATTATTTGCATTTTTTGTCAGAAAACACAACGTGTGATCATATCTCCCATGAATATAATGCAAATAAAGTCCAGCCTTATGATCTGAGACTTGTCACTATGGTGAAAACCTAAAATCAGCATATATTTTATCACAATAATAGATGCTGGGTACATAACATGTGACAGGCTTTGTGCTAGGCCCTGGAGATTTGAAGTCCAAGTGAAGTGTATCAGAGAATATGCAGACCAGTGGGGTAAAGAGGTGAGTAAGGAAACAGTTCACGTTCACAATGTGGAGTGCTGAGATCCGTAGTCGGTGCAGGGGTGAGGAAAACCTGCAGAACACCTGGTCAAAAAACAGCCTCAGAGAACCGACAAGTCCGTCCATCTGAACAAGTGGAAGGTCGGGCATTCCAGGGGGAAGCAGCAGGTGGGTAACAGCAGAGAGGCTAGAGTGAGTATAAAGCTGTCAGAGAACCGGGTCTGTGCGGATGCAGGAGCTGTACCCGTGTGCATGTTGGCATGGTGTAAACTGCTGGGTATGAGCTTAGAGAGACAGGAAGTAGCTAGACATGACAGGTCTTGAATGCCCTAAAATGACTGGGGTGCCTTAAGCAGGAGAATGACATGGTCAGATTTAGGCCTTTAAAAGATAGCTGATGGCCTGACCAGTAATGGCGCAGTGGAGAGAATGTCAACCTAGGACGCTGAGAACCCTGGTTCGAAACCCTGAGGTCGCCAGCTTGAGCATGGGCTGGTTGGTTCAAGTGAGGGATCATCAACATGATCCTAAGGTCACTGGCTTGAGCAAGGGGGTCAGTGGCTTGGCTTGAGCTCCCGGTCCAAGTATGCATGAAAAGCAATTAATGAACAACTAAAGGATTTATTTTTTATTTTTTTGGTAAAATAGATGAGAAATGGCGGCCTGAAAAGAATTTAAATAGTTGTCTGGAGTTCGAGACTAATCTTCAGAAAGATAGATTTCTGTAGCGGAATCCACAGGGCATGATGAGAAGTGAAGGCCAGGAAGGAGTTGGGGGTTATTCCCAATTTTCTAGCTGGTCCAGTAGATGTCATTGGTAGTTCCATTGACTGACACTGGAGACAAGGAAGAGGAGTTGTGTCTGAGAAAGGGCAGCTCAGCTGTCAGGGCAGAGGACTGGCTCTGTCCATGTCCAAGTAGAGCTGCCCAGGAGTCAGGTAGAAGATCTGTGTGTCCCCAGCCTACGGGTGTTAGGGGAAGCCATGAGAACGAATCCCAGCCCAGGACGGCACTTACGAGAGAAACAGAAAGGACCGGACCTTGGCAAACAGTACTAGTTAGGGAGTGGCTGCAGGAAGACTAGGAAGGAGCAGCTTGAGGGGGCGGGTGGGGGGCAGGGAAGTCAAGGAAGGAGGAGGGTCCGGCAGCGGAGAGGCCGGATGGCAGGAGGGAGGCTCTCACAAGGCCTGAGTGGCTGCTGGATTGGACGGACAGGAAGTCATGGAGACCTCAGCCAGAAGGGTTTCAGGGAGGAAGAGGGGGGTGAACAGTTGGATTACTCTCGCAGGAAGCTAACTCTAAAGGAAAGGAGAGAAATTGGGCCATAGTTAAAGAGAGATGTAGGACTAAGAAAGGATTCTTTTTTTAAAGATGGGAGAGACTTGGGCATATTTACATGAGAAAATGAAGAAGCTAGTGCAGAAGCAGAAGCTGCAGATACCACAGCTGGGACAAGGGATGGACATGACGGCGGGGCCCAGCCCTGGAAAGGCCTCGAGGAAACGCAGTGTGGACCCAGCTGGAAGCTCTTTCTCTCTCACACACACACACACACACGCACACACACACACACACACACACCCTGCATTCTCTTAAAAAGTGGTTACTAATTTCTCCTGTGTCCCCTCCAAACTTCAACATAGCAGGAATCGAAGTCCCAAACTGACTGAGGGTTATCTGACTTAGCCATCTTTGGTAAACAGGATTTCTGCTGCGGTAGGGGGCTGCCTTTTGTTTTCTGATGAGGCTGCTGTGTTTTGGATTTTCTGTCCATTAAGTGACCTCACTGCACCACGGGCCTATTAATCATCAGGTCTGACAGCATTTCTCCAGCAGGCCAATCACGAGGACAGCCCGCTCATGCCAAGGCGAGTTCATCTGGTCGGTCCTGACCCGGGGCCAGAGGACAAACACGAGGAGCCAACCTACACTTCACTCAGCCATCACTGGCAGGTGGCACTATCAAGTTCTCTGATACAATGAAGAAGGCTGCTGCAGGATCATGAAAACCAACTAGCACAATCATTTCTAGTGCCAATATTTTCTAATTTATCACCTTTAGAACTGCCTGACCACCGAGAAGGTAACTCAGGCTTCATTATAGATTGCTCTAATGAGAAAGGTGAGAAAAGATGAAAATTAAGGGAAAAGATCATCTATGATTCAGAGCCCTTATAGTATGCAGCTGGTACTTGAGGTTAAAAAATGCAGAGATAATTGCCTATGAAATCAAAGGCAGGAGTCTTTACAAAAAAGGTAGGGGGTCCTCATTCCATTCTGTACCAGGACACTGAGTCAAATACATCAAAACTCATGTAACCTGACTAATTTCTGAGGACTTGAACTCAGCTTCCACCCAGCCCTCATGCTCATGAGGGGAAAGGACTCAAGTTGGGCTCTGAAGTAGGCAGGCCCTTTGCAGGATTCTGATAGATTTAATAACATTGCCATTTCCCTAAGGCTCAGTTGTTGGAGTTGCACAACTGGCATTTAAAAACCCAATGATTAAAATGTTTGTAATGGAAATATCACAATACATGTAATAGACTTTAAAGAAAAGATCTCACTGTCCCCACCTTTCTTTCACACACACACAATCAACCTCCAATTTCGATTCTCAATGGTAAGTGTCTATAGGAAGAATATGGGTAGAGGTGCGTAAGGAATAATATGAAAAGGAAAATCATGTATTCATGCATTATTACTGTATTTTCCAGGAATATGTGTTCCCAGGTAGGTAATTCATACTTGTTAAGAGCCTCAGTGTCTCTCCTTGGGAGGGCACATGCTCTCACACCGAAATCAGCAAAAAGCGGGCTGAAGCATCCCCAGGGAGATGCAATTTGGTGTTCTTGATATGAGCTGCAAACTTCCTGAAATAGTTACATTCGGCTGGATGTAAACAGGACTCATATGTCCAGCCATGCTCCCCGCTAATGGAAAAACAATTTGAAATCAAAGGCAGATATTTCGATAGCAACCCATATGGAAGAAACAAACTTCAATCATTTTTTTCTAGAAAACTCATTTTGCTAATCTCATTGGCTGAAAAAGTGGCAAGATCCCATCAGATGTTATATCTTGGTAGATGATTATAGGAAATAAGGGCTTCTTTTACCCGCTCATTCAGAAATTGTGCTTAAGTTTCTTAGCAACAATCTACCTAGAGTAGAAATACTTGGGAAGCAATTTTGGTTGTGATTATTCTGGGGTCTGATTATAAAAGTGACAGACTATAGCACAGTTATTATAGATCCTAATTCAAATTATTATGGTATTTTTTTAACAGTTCCAAGAATATAATACTTTTCCTGCAATAAGTTTTATTTTTTGTCTCTAAGAAAATGATTTTAAATAATTTAGGTATACTTCATTTAATCTCAGAATAAGATAAAATCACTTTCTAGCTTTCATTTCTCAGTAAAAGCTATGTGTATATTATAGTAAAATTAATATATAACTTGCTAGAATTCTTTTTCAAAGTTTATTTATCTGTTTAGTTTTGAATGACAGTGTTGATATTGGTATAGATTTAGATAATTTGCTGAATGAGATCTATAGATAAAATGAAGGGGCTGGAGCTATTAGATCAGGAGGTTGGATGACTTATAAACCTCAGTTCTGGAAGCCATCCAAGGGAAAAGGAATTCTTGACGTAGAATAAGAATGATTGCTTTAAAAAGAAAGAAAGAAATCCTGTGTTTTAGTAGTTTCTGAGTCCTGATAGGTTCATGCAGCTAATCTGTTGAGACTAAAGCCCCCAAAGCAGCCAATGACACTTTTAATTAGCTAACATGAAAACTAGCCACAAAGTCTGGCTAGTATTAAATCTTACAGAGAACATAAAGAGTTGTATTTATTATTTATTGAGCTTAAAAAGGGTTATCTATACACTTGGAAGTGCTAATAATTACTGGTCCTTAATGAGACTAATTTAGTGATAATATTGTTGCTAAAATGGGCCTATTCTTCTAAAATTCAATATTAACCAGACTTTATTGGCTAATAACTGCACACTGTGGTCTCAGGTTTTAGTTATAAGACAGTCCTCATAATGCAGCTCACAGCAAGCCCAGTTGGTATAGACTGTGTTTTAAGAGCTAGGTTATCCCAACAGATACACTCTTAATAAGCTAGCCTCCTAAATTAAATGAATTCAATTTACAACAGTATGCAATTTTTCCTCTCTGTCAGAAAATCCCTCCACCTGATATGTCTGACTTTGTTTTGGCATGGGGGAGAAGGTATTGCTCTGAAATGATTTCTCCCAGCTCATCCATTATCAGCTCGTGCAATCTTTTGTTAGGTACACTGAATAATGTCCTCATTTACTTCCTCCAAGATCAATAACACATAGGTATGTTCACACATCAAAACACAATTTTCGCTCAGTGAGACATGATGCTTTAGGCAGTTACTAGCATAAAAGGATACAGTATACTAAGTGAACTGATTGGGTTAAAAGTAGGAGGGAGGTACAGTGTGAAGCTCAGAAGAGAATGTCTGGAAAGAGTGCACCAAAGTGGTAGAATAATGGGTAGCTTTCTTATTTAGGTTTTCTATGATGAACAGTATATATATTTTTATATAGTAAGAAACACATAGGTTTACCAAATTAAGTGGGCAGAATCTTGGTGATAGTACTTTATTCATTTAATTAAGTAGTTCAACAAATATTTATTAGCCAGCACTATATGTCAGGTATGGTCTAGGCCCTGGGGATACAGCAATGAACAAACAGACAAAAAGCCATGCCCTTTTATAGCTGACATCTGGTGGGAAGAGCAGGACCGCTGCATGTGGCTCTACAGGTTGAACCAAACACAACCTCCATACCTACACACAATGGCCTAAGAGAGCGAGACAGACAAAACAAAACAGCACTTTCTGTGATAATAAGCAGGAAAGAAATAAAGACAGGAAGTGCGTGACAATGGTTGCAATTTTTTTTAATTTAAAAAGTTTAGATTGATGTCATGATTCTTTATTTACTTTTTTATTTACTCATATTTATTTATTTATTTATTTATTTTAAATGACAGTTGACACACAATATTATATTAGTTTCAGGTATACAACATAGTTATTAGGCATTTATGTACGTTACGAAGTGACCACCCCACAAGTCTTGTACCCATTGAGACCACATATAGTTATTACAATACTATAAGCTCTATTCCCTGTGCCGTGCTTTATATCCCCTTGACTATTCATTGGTTGCGATTTTAAGTAGAATGGTCAAGGATGTTTCATTAAGGTAAATAAGAATGCTTCATAAAGGAGGTAAGGAAGCAAGCTATGTGGTTATCTGGGGAAAGAAAAGAACACGTATAGAGCTCACGGAGAAGCCTCTTTGGTGTGTTCAACAGAAAGGCCAGTGTGATGGGAGCAGAGTAAATGAGGGGAAAGGAGTGAGAAGAGGGCAGAGAGGTAATGGGGGACAAGACCGCTTAGGACCATCGCTTTTACTTGGAGCAAGGGGTGAAGCTATTACATAGTTTGAATCGGGGTGACATCATCTAATCTACATGTTAACTCTAGCTGTAATCTTAAGAACACACTGGAGAGGGGATCAGTTACTGCAATAACTCAGGGAAAATAATTCAAGAGAAAGACAGTGGCTTGGACCTGGGCAGCAGCAGTGGAAGAGGTGATAAGTGGATGGAGTTTGAAGCTGACAAGATTTGCTGATGGACAGGATGTGGAACATGAGAGAAAGGAGTTTGGCCTGAACACCCGGATGGACGGAGGTGCCACTAAGCCAGACAGAAAGTCTGCAGGAGGACAGTCTGCAAAGGGGTGGGGGCAGGGACATCAGGAGCTCAGTTTTGGATACATTAATAGGCATCTCAAGGACAGTTCAACCTTTGAACTTAGCCTCCCTTCAGGGAATTCATTAGAAAGACAGCTCTCCCTGGAGTAACAAGGGAAGGAGAGGAAAGAGAATCTTAGTAAAGCAGGTGACATTTAGGGGGACTTCTTTAAAAGCTTAGCAAGCTGCTAAATTTTGTGTGAAGGAAGAGGAAGCAATGAGATTCTGACAATGCACACATACACTTGTTTTCTCTGATGTTTCAGGATAAATGATGTTAACAAAAATGGCAATCTTTATGACAGACATTCCTCACTGAGAACCAGTGCTGGACATAAGTATAATTTCATATAAATGTGAAGCCGAAGACAGGAAAAGGCTATTTAGAAGGTAGAAGAATCACTTTTCATCTCTTCAGACTCACAATTAAACTGTTAAATTGCTTCAGAATGGTCTAAGCCAAAAACTAAATTTGATAAACAAGTAGGACCAATATATCCTTCAGATTGACACAATTCTGCTCTAAGAAACTGGGAGACTAGGCTTAATCTTACCTATTGGCTTCAACTAGTGTTGGAGAGAAACCAGGTTTAAATTTATATCATAATAGAAACTCTGTATTCACCAGGCACCCCCAGTCCCCAAAGCACGTCTTGACGGAATGGGAAACGCTTAAGCATCTGGATTCACCTCCAGAATGTCTTTCCTGGACTGGATGATTTCACTTCACTCAAAGGAGAAAATATGACTTAAATCGGGATTTCTGAAAAGCTGGTCCAAACAGCTGGTATCAGTCTGGTGATGTTTTTAGCATCCCAAGGTAAAATGAGAAGGAAAAAAAATAGCAGCATAAATTTAAATCTATTTGATTTTAAAAAGCTGTTCAATTTCTGAGGCTGTTTGCCTTCTTTTTAATTTTTAGTGTTACTATGTTCTTTTATAAAATGATAGTGAGAAGCAGGTGGTAATGTGCACGTTTGTTTTGGCTACAGACACATGTATGACAACCCTATAGGCTTCCTTCACAGTTTTGGTTTAAATGTACAGGTCTGGGGAGGCACAGGGCCGGGCAGCACCAACTAGCTAACGTGCACAACCTGCACAGTGAGCGCCCAGCCGCCTGCCGGCTTCCTCTGCAGGGCTGGCTGGGCGGCGGGAGCCAGGGCGTCCGAGTCGCCACCCCACCCCTGCCCTGACAGCACTGCCGGCCCCCACCTGCCTCACAGTCCTCCGTGACCTCAGCCCAGGCTTCAGAAGAGAAAGCAGCTCCTGTGCAGAGTCCGGAGGCCTCTGGACTCCAGCAGCGGCCGAGGCACCCGGGGAGCCGCAGCGAAGCTCGGTTCCGGCTACAGACCCCACCGCTCAGCAGCTCTGGCACCTCAGAGTGCCAGTTCTTCCTCTTCTATCTAAATACCATCTGTCCCCCCTATTTAAAGGGGCTATTGTAAAGAACAAATTACATATTCATGCAAAAGTAATTTTGTTTTTTGACAGAGATCGAGTCAGAGAGAGGGACAGACAGACAGGGAAGGGATAGAGATGAGAAGCATCAATTCTTTGTTATGGCACCTTAGTTGTTCATTGATTGCTTTCTCATATGTGCCTTGAAGGGGGGGGCAGGAGACCGAGTTACCCCTTGCTCAAGCCAGCGACATCTACGATCCCACACTCGTGCCAGTGACCCTGTGCTCAAGCCGGCGACTTCAGGGTTCCCAACCTGGGTCTTCTGCATCCCAGTCCGACATTCTATCCACTGCACCTGGTTAGACCGAACGTAATTTTTAATTGATACAATTATAATTACGTTACATGGGCACAGATCCCAGCATCAATAAATGAAATAGGCTGGGGTTGAGAAAACAGGGCAGCAGTGTGTTTTCTACCACTTGGCACTGGGATGGGGAGACAAGAATGCACAAACTGGGCAGAGGAGAGAGCCCAGCGCCACGCTGCCCGCTGCTCTGCAGCGCCCGGGCGCCCTGTGGAATCAGGGCTGCTCAGTTCCCCAGAGGAGCCAGCCAGCCAGCTTCACTGTGTATGTTCATGAAAACTCCTCATTACTGAAATGTCAGCCACCATTTCAACAATTTAAAAACCTGGTGGGGGCCATCTCTGAAAGGCCGAAGAGAATGTGTCTCGGGGCCCATTTGTGACTTCTGCCTTTCATGTGCATCCTACTGTTCCGGTTCGGGGGTACTCGGCTGAGGTCCCGGCCAGCTCGGCTTCGGGGCCTTCCCAAAGACTCCCCTGCGGGCTGCTGTCCAGATGTGCCCTGACAGTGCTGCGCTTTTCCGCAGAGTTCTTCAGGCACCTTCCCGTGTGGACACTGTAAATAACCCTTCTCAGGAGAAGTTAACTAGGCCTTGAACCAATCCAGGGCCACCATCTGGGAGTCCTCAGAAACTGAATTGTCAGCACTGTAAACATTTTAGACTTCATGGGAGACACTGACTTTTTCCAAACAAATCACTTCTGCCAGTCAAGATTTGCAGTATGGGTTCAAGAGCAAGGCGTTCATTTAACAACAATAACAAAAACAGTGAGGATGAAAACTGGGCGGTCATCATAATGAAAGGCCTAAAAGCAAACTGCGACTTTCCTAATAAGGCGACAACCAAAGTTAGTTCCCTGGCGGTCGAGCGCCAATACAATTAATCAGTCTGTTTTCAGTTTTCTCGCGACAGCAATATTAACAGTTTGCTTTATTCTGTTTATACGGTGCTGACAAGTCTTCAGCATGTTGGGCCTACTTGCTAGAGATTAATGGCTACTCTTCTTCTGAGGTAAAACCAGGCAAGGAGAGAGAATGCCTTTTACAAGCAGATAAGAACGGGGTTTTTTTTTGCTCTTTTCTGTTCCCCTACTGCCTGTCAACTCTCTCTCTTTTACCGTCTCTCAGGATATGTAAGCTCAGTAGTGTCCAGCAGCTTCTTCTCACTGTCTAGACCCCTCCGCTTCGGTTGTACCCCCCGAGGTGAGACAAAGGGAACCGGGGACGCTACTGTCGGGTCGGCTCATCATCTCTAATGATACTACTGGCTGACTTTGTTTTCAACATTTTTTTTAAGGAACTTTTTTTTAATAACTTTTCATTTTTTATTTTTTATTTTATTTATTCATTTTAGAAAGGAGAGAGAGAGAGAGAAGGGGGAGGAGCAGGAAGCATCAACTCCCATATGTGCCTTGACCAGGCAAGCCCAGGGTTTCGAACCGGCGACCTCAGCATTTCCAGGGTGACGCTTTATCCACTGCGCCACCACAGGTCAGGCTGATTTTGTTTTCAGAAGTCATATTCCATAGACAAGTGAAGGGAGGTAAGAGATGATCTCTGGCAACAGGATATTAACATATTAGGTGGGCACTGGTTCTCCTTTGCATCTGTGGTTATTTTTGTAGGCACTAAATTAGGCAGAATTGATATTAAGTATGGCCCAGTTGCGAGAAGTATGAATATCCCAGAGAATCTCTTAGACATTTTCTACTAAATAGTCATATTTCAAAATAAAACAAAAAAGATTCTAAACAACTCAAGAATGCCAGTTCCCTTTAACTGCCCCTCCCCCCAAAGCTATACAAAGAATGCTTGTTACTGGTATACTCTGTGCCAGGTTTGAAAGACATGGTAACCTCAAGCATATAAACACAGAGAAACTAAAGTAACAAAACTAATTATCTGTGTGAAGTGCAAGATATTTGAGAGAGTAGAGCAATACTAATGAACTAGATTTGGGCAGATCTTGAGTTCCATACTTATTCTTTAATAACCTGTCTCACATGAAGGTTTGATTGGAGAGGGAAGAAACTATGTGAGACAGAGTAGACAGAAAGGTTACTGCGATATCCTGAGATAGGTAAACATGAACATATTCCAGAACCAGGGTACTGTACTGGAAGGGAGAAAGAGAGGGAATATTTGAGACATATCCCAGAAACAGAACCAACTAAATCATTTTTTGACTGATTAGATTTGTTCTTTAGTTTGTTTATTCAACAACTATTTTTAAGGGTTTCAGATGGGTCAGATACTGTGCTAAGTAACATATAGGGAAGTATAAGAAAAAGAAGAATTTGAAGGTGACCCCCTCCTCAGAATTGGGCTACTAGGCATTGCTCAGTGGTCTAAAGTGACACTGTAGTAGCCATTCCTCCTCTCCTCCTCCCTTCCGTCTAGCTATTCAATACTCATTCAGCACTGACTTGTGCTAGGCACTGTACTACGTAATGGTAAGGAACAAGTCTGAAGAAGAAAAATCAAAAGAAAGAAAGAAAACCCCACTGTCTTCCTGCTTACAGCCCTGGGAGTGCCTTCTTGCTGGGACTCCCGTTCCTTTCCTGGTGGTCTGGACGGAAGACACAGCACATGGTGGTAAACCACCAGACTGCTGGAACAGCATAGGTATTCTTAGTCATCCATAGGAAGGGAGGACCTCCTATTTAATTTCTAAATGTGCGCTCTGATTTGGCATATTTAATCAAAGTAAAACATTATATCAGAAAGGTATCGAAAATAATTCCATGTGCAAATTTCAATATCTAAAAATACAGGCACAAGAAAAACCAGCTTTGAGGAAAGCCAAAAGGTACTAAAAATAATAGAACAAATATACTCTCAATGTTAAAAATCTTGTATATAGTTTAGAATTTAGATGGTAAATTCGTTTGAGACATATAATTCTACTGCCTTCCAGGGAAAGGCCTGATATTTTAAAATTAAGATTTGCCAAGACTTTATAAGAACAAATCCACCTTCTGGTGCTTTTTAAAAAACAACTAGGTAGCAGAATGACTACTACTGAGAAGTATTTTGCTTTATGACAGTTGCCTTTTCATTATTATTTTATGAGAGCTTGTCTAGATATTATATATTCTTCACTATCTACATGTAGTTCTTTTAAAAATGTCTTCTTCAGATGCCTGGGGTTATGTCGGTGTCTTTGAATCTAATTGGATCTCAAATAGCAAACTATCTCACTTTTAATACTCTCCAAAGGTTCTTATGCACACAGGCATACCTCCAAAATCCATGACTAATGTGTGCTTTTGGTCATTTCCATTAAAACAAAAAATTAAAAGGTATTTTTCGAGACTTATGAACACCATCAACAATTACGTCAAGTGTAAGCTAGTCTGTATATGCCAAGAGTGAGAATTTAAATGCTAGTAAAATCTAACTGTAAAAGAAAGAATTTGATGGGAGCTGGTACGTTTTCACTTGAGTTTGAGTTTGAGGATCCGAGCCTAATGCGGATTGTGTGTTCTGTGAACTCAGACGGCAGCGCTGTAAAAGGCGGCCTGCCCAAGGTGAGCAGGGAAGGTGGTGCCCCGGCCGCGCGCGCGCTCTAACCCTAGCTCTGCCGCCCACGTCACTTACAGAGTTTGTTTCTCTATGGAAAATAAGACTTGAATAGCCACCTACTTAGTTCACTCTGAGAAATGTTTTCAAGTTATGAAATATTCCAAACATGCTTATTTTTACTGATAATAAGTAGGAACTGAAATTGGGGAAAGTGTAAATAAAACGCCACAGAAACGATCAATGAAGACGCGGCCTCGATCAGTAGCTCAAGTTAACCTACAGGTAAGAGAAGTTTTTCACCGTTTGGGGAACTCAATCCTTGGGCTAAAAGCCCGCAGCTATGCTGAGATATTATTTTCATTTAGCTTGGCTCACCCTGATAGAGGACCTTGGAGGAAAAGTCAGAGATGAGCCCAGAGGGAGAACCACAGAATAGGAGATGGTCTGTGTTGGAAAGGCCCTTTGGAGATCATCTAACCACCTTCCCAGGGCAGGAAAGAAAAACAAACTGGAGCCAGCTGACATTTCTGACTCTTACCTGCGGCGCAGATCCTCGGCCACCGCGGCCCGGCAGCTGAACAAATAGGCTCGCAGAGATTTGAGCCGCTGCCGCAGCCGCACCACGGTGGCCAGCGGCTCGGCGTGTAGGTACAGCATGGGGTTCTCCTGCTGGATGTCGATCAGGGGCTCTTCGTACACGTACTCCAGAAACTCTTTGGCCTGCTTGGACACCTACAAAACAGACGTCCTCAGTCAGTACCGGTGAGTCACCCAGCTTTCCACACCCCCTCAAACCGAGAACCATAGCTTAACTATCGCAGCCAAACGAAAAAGCCCGTCTAAGTAAATATAAATGCTGGCTTCTCTTTCTCTCTTCCAGAAAGTCAGCTGGTAAAAGTAACCTTGGCATTGAAGGGAATTCATTAATTCTGTTTCCTGATTACATGATTACATGAATCTACACATGTGATAAAATTACACAGAACTATACAGTATACCACCAGTATAGTTTTCTAGTTTTTTTTTTTATTATACTTTAATAATTTAAGATGTAACCAATGGGGAAAACTAGGTGAAGGAGATACTGGACCACTCTGTACTGTCTATGCAACTTTCTGTGACTACAATTATTTCAAAATAAAAAGTAAAAAAAAAAAAAATAGAAAAGTAAAAGGAATTAATACTCTTTGATTTCAAAAGTACATATATGTATATGCATATAAATGCATTTATATCCTAGAACACTTATAAATAGCCACTTTCAAAAAATAGGCAAACCATGCACATATTACAGAATCCAAAAGGAATAAAAGAAAAAAGAAAAATACTATATGCATAATCATTTAAATGCAGAGAAAACAGGCTTACACACTTTAGTGAGCAGGAAGTTTTTCTTATTAGAACAACTTTGAAGTTAGGCTGCCTCTAGCCAATATATTCATCCAACTCTCTGTCTACCTCTGGTTGTAATTGATGAAAGTTGATTGTAAAATGTCATTGTCATTGGTAGAAATAAATAGTAGAAACATAATGCATCTAAGAGACAGAGGGAGCTGCTTAAAGAATGCAGAGCACACGTCGGACCTGGGGAAATCTGCACATTCCTATTCACTGACACTGAGACACAGACTCCGTAGTGATTCAGAGACTTGGCTCAGTTTCTATTTATGGAAGGTAAAATGTCTTCACCAAGTTTCCACCAAAACCTCTCCAGTACTGGGAGTAAGGCTGGAATTCATCATAAAAACAAACAACTTTACTTATTAAAAAGAAAATGGAAAATCCACTATGTTTCACACTCAAGACTAGAAGCTTATTAACAAAGTTAAATAGGATACAGTCCACACCGGCATGGGACTCACTGTTCGATACAACAGACAAGTATTTAAAACAGACTATACATTTAGCACATTGCCTGTCCTCTACCACAAAAGAAATATGGATGAGTTCCACTAAATCAACTGTCTAGGGGAAGGGAGCTAGGGGCCTGGGCAGGCCTGGCAAAGCAGTGAAATCAGCTCAAGGTCTAGAAAGATAAGACAGAAATTCACTCGGTGGGCAAGGATGGGACAGAGGTGAGCACAAGGAGCAGACCCAGCCCTGAAAACGCACCAGTATGCGCATGTGATAACTAAACGTATGGCTACTGTTTGTTGATTAAAAACACATTGATGAAACTCAATCTTAGTTTTCTTTTACTGTAAAGCTCATATAATAGTTTATGTTCTTTACAGAGATGTAAAATATGCATCAATTTTTTTTTCTAATAAAACTATCACTTTTTCCTTAAAAGCCATTATTTTTGAGGTATCTGTTGTGTCCTGTCATCCTCTGGGGTCCTGCAGGGTCACAGAGTTAGAGTTAATGAAGTTTACCGTCTCTGTAACTCCAGCTCACAAAGAAGCCCCTAGAGTTAGCCAAAACCTCGGACTCTTTTACCAGACCGGAAATAACAGTCGGCAGGACTAAATAATGCCCCACTTTGAGGCACAGAGTCGCAGGTACATGCCAGACACTGTAGCAAGCATTAGGCCTTTGGTGGGGAGTAAAGCAACTATGGCCTCAGCCTCATGTAGCTCACAGATCCATGGGGAAGACAGAATTGGGTTCAAATATATTTATCATGGTTAAATATTTGCTATGTTTAAATATTTTAAATGAGGAAAAAAATGAAGGGTGTTCTGGAAAATGAAGTACAATCCACTTGAAACTGTTGCTAAAAAATGATGTATTGTACAATTCAATTAGACTTTCTGGTTCCATTGAGTAGTGTTTATACTGAGGCACGGCCCTGCTGAATTAGGTTAACAATGCTACCTTTTAGAAGGTGAACAGAGGGACAAAGGGCACTGGCCAGTCTCCCAGGCCTTAAAAGGCTTCTCTCTTCAGGTGGCACTTAAGCCCGAAAGGGGGGAAAAAAAAGTCTTTTACAGAGACAGTAAAAGCAGCAAGACAAATGGGACAGCAGCTACTGACATCAGTATTCATAACCTGAAATTACCAAAAACAAAAACAGAGCTAGTTTCAATAATGTCTAAGACACTGACTGCTTCACAAGGTTATTAACCAGTGTTAGGAATACAGAGCATATTGTGACCGCGGCTGCCCAAGCATGCAAACGAATCCCTGCTGGGCTGAGCCTCTTACAGCAGCAAGGCTGAGAGCATGCTTGTTTTCAGACGAGATCGGGCGCGTTCAGGGTGGTATGGCCGTAGACCATGCTTGTTTTCAGAATCAATCATTTACACTGGGGAGGAAATTTTTGAGAGAACTCAGATTTCGGTATGAAATGCTGTTTATGCAAAATAGTGTGCTGGCATGCCAGCCTATGTTAAGGATTTTTTATTTAATTCAGTTTAATATTTAAGAAGAATTAGTTTATAGCTATAGCTATAAATAAAAAATTTTTATGGTCTTAGCAAATCTAATCTTGCCAACAATATTGCAAAAAGATGGTTTATTCTCCTTAAAACAATATATACTTTTTCAAAAATATTATACAAACATACTAAAAAAAATTATAACCTTATAAATTTTGCCTATAAATACCCCTCTCCCCCTGAGCTCATAGCTGTTCGTTGCTTTCTTGGTGCAGAGAACAGACCACTGGGCAGTAAATAAGGCTTTCCAAATTCAATCAGTTTAGACTCTAATTCCGTTCAGTGCGGTTGTACTGCAACATTTGGGGGTTCGTCCGGGATGCACCAGACTTTTCTGGTGATCAGAGCCTATTTGGGCCTTCAGGTGCCCTGCCTGGGGGAGATCTCTGAGAGACGTTCCTCAGCCCCAGGCACCAGGCAGTTGGAGAACCAAAAAAGCGTCTGCCTGGGGGAGATCTCTGAGAGACGTTCCTCAGCCCCAGGCAGAACATGGCACTCAACTGAACATTAAGCCACTCAGAATCTTACTGGTAAGCAACAGGGTCCGGACAGGTTGGGGCGCCCCCAGGGGGGTCGGCAGCAGGGCTGGACACAGCATAACCTCCGCCACCTGATCCTGGCACACGAGGGTGGCCAGTAATCTCAGGTTTAGTTGGCCAGTCAGGTTTCAGGTTTAGTTTTTGTCTAGTTTAATTTTTATCTAATTATACATTCTCTAAAATATTTTGTCTAGTTGTCTTTCTCAGTCTAGACCTCGTCAAGTCCATCAATATAAATCAATCTGCTTCTTGTGCTAAGTATATACCACTTAAATATTTTTTGAATAATTTCTAGGACTTCAAAAGACAAGCTAAGGACTACAGAGCTGCTGTTAGCTCCAAAAGACTACGTGCACTCTGTGTGAGGGAGAATGGCCAGCGCTCCGCTCCCCCCAGGGAACTGGCCTTCCGAAAAATCTACTAATATCTCTCTCTCTTTTTTTTTTGTATTTTTCTGAAGCTGGAAATGGGGAGAGAGGTCAGATAAGACTCCCGCATGCGCCCGACTGGGATCCACCCAGCGCGCCCACCAGGGGCGACGCTCTGCCCACCAGGGGGCGATGCTCTGCCCCTCCGCGGCCAGAGCCACTCTAGCACCTGGGGCAGAGGCCAAGGAGCCATCCCCAGCGCCCGGGCCATCTTTGCTCCAATGGAGCCTTGGCTGCGGGAGGGGAAGAGAGACAGAGAGGAAGGAGGGGGGGGTGGAGAAGCAATTGGGCGCCTCTCCTGTGTGCCCCGGCCGGGAATCGAACCCAGGTCCCCCGCATGCCAGGCCAATGCTCTACCGCTGAGCCAACCGGCCAGGGCCTAATATCTCTCTTGCTTATCCAATCCAATCAATCATCTTCAGACATCCTGGACAACCTGACCAAATTCCGTACATACAAATTTAAATTAATATTCTCACTAAGCAGCCAAAGTGACTCAAAGACTGCCTCCCACACCTCCATTTGGAAACTAGATGAAATCAGGCAAATTCAAAATAAAAAAAAAAAATTTATTTTAAATTATTTTAAAATGATCTAAAAATATATTTAAAACTCTCTATAAATTAAAATAGCCAATTTTAAAACAAAATAGCCAAATCAAAAATTACTAAACCAACCCCCCCCCACAAACAATCTAACATACTACCACCAAGCACCCACCCGCAAGCGGGTGGCATAGCGAAAATGCGGCTGATTACTGCAGCAAAAACAATAAACAACAACAGCAAATAAAAGCGGCAGGCTCCCCTCACGATTCCCGGCCCCTCCCCCTCAGACACCAGGAATCCCAGATGCCCTGCCAGATTCCCTTATATTATGTAACAAAAAAACCTCTTTCTTAACTCAAAAACTACACCAAATAATTAAAACAAAAAATAACAACACAATAAACTAAAAACAGGCTACCACTGCCTTACTACAGCCCCCCCCCGCTTTAATTCCAAAAAAAAATCCCCGCCTCCTACCTAAAACCAAACCTGAAAAAAAATTTAAAAAATACTACCCCTTCTAAACCCACTACTTAAGCCATAATAATAAAAAATTATTTAAAAAATCCTCAAAAAATTATAAAATTACTATATCCCTAAAAATTTAAAAACCTTATATAAACTAAAATATCCCACTATTAAAAAAATAAATTTATAAAATTTATATTCTTTAAATTTACTACCCCGACTCTTATATTAACAATATTATAAAACACTATAAATAAAAAAATTAACATCTCTTTACCAACTAAATAGCCACAAAATAATAACTACATTTTAACCATTCCTTATTTTTCTCTATAAATCAATAATTCATTAAAAATAATAATTTAGCCTGACCAGGTGGTGGCGCAGTGGATAGAGCATCGGACTGGGATGTAGAAGACCCAGGTTCGAGACCCCGAGGTTCCCAGCTTGAGCGTGGGCTCATCTGGTTTAAGCAAAGCTCACCAGCTTGGACCCAAGGTTGCTGGCTTGAGCAAGGGGTTACTCGGTCTGCTGAAGGTCCGTGGTCAAGCACATATGAGAAAGCAATCAGGGAATAACTAAGGCGTCGCAACGAAAAACTGATGATTGATGCTTCTCATCTCTTTCCATTCTCGTCTATCTGTCCCTATCTATCCCTCTCTTTGACTTTCTCTCTGTCTCTGTAAAAATAAATAAATAATAATAATAATTTATAATCTTCTTTTTTTTTTTCTTTTAAATTTTTAATTTTATTTTTTAATGGGGTGACATCAATAAATCAGGATACATATATTCAAAGATAACAAGTCCAGGTTATCTTGTCGTTCAATTATGTTGCATACCCACCACCCAAAGTCAGATTGTCCTCTGTCACCTTCTATCTTGTTTTCTTTGTGCCCCTCCCACCCCCTATCCCTCTCCCATTCCCTCCTCCCCCCTGTAACCACCACACTCTTATCAATGTCTCTTAGTTTCACTATTATGTCCCACCTACGTATGGAATAATACAGTTCCTGTTTTTTTCTGATTTACTTATTTCGCTTCGTATCATGTTATCAAGATCCCACCATTTTGCTGTAAATGTTCCGATGTCATCATTTCTTATGGCTGAGTAGTATTCCATAGTGTATATGTGCCACATCTTCTTTATCCAGTCATCTATTGATGGGCTTTTTGGTTGTTTCCATGTCCTGGCCACTGTGAACAATGCTGCAATAAACATGGGGCTGCATGTGTCTTTACGTATCAATGTTTCTGAGTTTTGGGGATATATACCCAGTAGAGGGATTGCTGGGTCATAAGGTAGTTCTATTTTCAGTTTTTTGAGGAACCACCATACTTTCTTCCATAATGGTTGTACTACTTTACATTCCCACCAACAGTGTATGAGGGTTCCTTTTTCTCCACAGCCTCTCCAACATTTGCTATTACCTGACTTGCTAATAACAGCTAATCGAACAGGTGTGAGGTGGTATCTCATTGCCGTTTTGATTTGCATTTCTCTAATAGCTAAAGAAGATGAGCATCTTTTCATATATCTGTTGGCCATTTGTATTTCTTCCTGGGAGAAGTGTCTATTCATATCCTCTTCCCATTTTTTTATTGGATTGTTTGTTTGTTTGTTGTTGAGTTTTATGAGTTCTTTGTATATTTTGGATATTAGGCCCTTATCTGAGCTGTTGTTTGAAAATATCATTTCCCATTTAGTTGGCTTTCTGTTTATTTTGTTATCAGTTTCCCTTGCTGAGCAAAAACTTCTTAGTCTGATGTAGTCCCATTCATTAATTTTTGCCTTCACTTCTCTTGCCATTGGAGTCAAATTCATAAAATGCTCTTTAAAACCCAGGTCCATGAGTTGAGTACCTATGTCTTCTTCTATGTACTTAATTGTTTCAGGTCTTATGTTTAGATCTTTGATCCATTTTGAGTTAATTTTTGTACAGGGGGAGAGACTGTAGTCCAGTTTCATTCTTTTGCATGTGGCTTTCCAGTTTTCCCAGCACCATTTATTGAAGAGGCTTTCTTTTCTCCATTGTGTGTTGTTGGCCCCTTTATCAAAAATTATTTGACTATATATATGTGGTTTTATTTCTGGACTTTCTATTCTGTTCCATTGGTCTGAGTGTCTATTTTTCTGCCAATACCATGCTGTTTTGATTGTCGTGGCCCTATAATAGAGTTTGAAGTCAGGTATTGTTATGCCCCCAGCTTCATTCTTTTTCTTTAGGATTGCTTTGGCTATTCGGGGTTTTTTATAGTTCCATATAAATCTGATGATTTTTTGCTCTATTTCTTTAAAAAATGTCATTGGAATTTTGATGGGAATTGCATTAAATTTGTATATTGCTTTGGGTAATATAGCCATCTTGATTATATTTATTCTTCCTAGCCAAGAACAAGGTATATTCTTCCATCTCATTATATCTTTTTCGATTTCCCTTAACAATGGTTTATAGTTTTCATTATATAAGTCCTTTACATTCTTTGTTATGTTTATTCCTAAGTATTTTATTTTTTTTGTTGCAATCGTGAAGGGGATTATTCTTTTGAGTTCCTTCTCAGTTGTTTCATTGTTGGCATATAGAAAGGCTATTGACTTCTGTATGTTAATTTTGTATCCTGCGACCTTACTGTATTGGCTTATTGTTTCTAGTAGTCTTTTTGTGGATTCTTTGGGGTTTTCGATGTATAGGATCATATCATCCGCAAAAAGTGATATCTTTACTTCTTCTTTTCCGATATGGATGCCTTTTATTTCTTTGTCTTGTCTGATTGCTCTGGCTAGAACCTCTAGTACCACATTAAATAAGAGTGGAGAGAGTGGACAACCCTGTCTTGTTCCTGATTTAAGGGGGAAAGCCTTCAGTTTAGTGCCATTTAATATGACGTTAGCTGATGGTTTATCATATATGGCCTTTATCATGTTGAGATATTTTCCTTCTATACCCATTTTGTTGAGAGTCTTAAACATAAAATTGTGTTGTATTTTATCGAAAGCCTTTTCTGCGTCTATTGATAAGATCATGTGGTTTTTGTTCTTTGTTTTGTTGATATGGTGTATTACATTAACCGTTTTACGTATGTTGAACCATCCTTGAGATTCTGGGATGAATCCCACTTGATCATGATGTATTATTTTTTTAATATGTTGTTGTATTCGATTTGCTAGTATTTTGTTTAGTATTTTAGCATCTGTATTCATTAGAGATATTGGTCTGTAGTTTTCTTTTTTTGTGCCATCCTTGCCTGGTTTTGGTATGAGGGTTATGTTGGCCTCATAAAATGTGTTTGGAAGTATTGCTTCTTCTTAAATTTTTTGGAAGACTTTGAGTAGAATAGGAACCAAGTCTTCTTTGAATGTTTGATAAAATTCGCTGGTATAGCCGTCAGGGCCTGGACTTTTATTTTTGGGGAGGTTTTTAATGGTTTTTTCTATTTCTTCTCTACTGATAGGTCTGTTTAGGCTTTCTGCTTCTTCTTGACTCAGTCTAGGAAGGTTGTATTGTTCTAGGAATTTATCCATTTCTTCTAGGTTGTTGAATTTAGTGGCATAAAGTTTTTCATAGTATTCTACAATAATTCTTTGTATATCTACGGTGTCCGTGGTGATTTCTCCTCTTTCATTTTGGATTTTGTTTATATGAGTTCTTTCTCTTTTTTCCTTGGTAAGTCTTGCCAAGGGTTTGTCAATTTTGTTGATCTTTTCAAAGAACCAGCTCCTTGTTTTCTTGATTTTTTCTATAGTTTTTCTGTTCTCTATTTCATTTATTTCTGCTCTGATTTTTATTATCTCCTTTCTTCGGCTGGTTTTGGGTTGTCTTTGTTCTTCTTTTTCTAGTTCCTTAAGGTGGGAAGTTAAGTGGTTCACTTGGGCTCTCTCTTGTTTGTTCATATAGGCCTGAAGCGATATGAACTTCCCTCTTATCACTGCTTTTGCTGCATCCCATAGATTCTGATATGTCGTATTGTCATTTTCATTAGTCTGTATATATCTTTTGATCTCTGCACTTATTTCTTCTTTGACCCATTCATTTTTTAAAAGTATGTTGTTTAGTTTCCACATTTTTGTGGGATTTTTTTCCTCTTTTTTGCAGTTGAATTCTAGTTTCAAGGCTTTATGATCAGAAAATATGCTTGGTACAACTTCAATTTTTCTGAATTTGCTGATATTGTTTTTGTGGCCCAACATATGGTCAATTCTTGAGAATGATCCATGTACACTGGAGAAAAATGTATACTCAGTCACTTTGGGATGAAATGTCCTGTAGATGTCTATCATATCCAGGTGCTCTAGTGTTTTGTTTAAGGCCACTATGTCTTTGTTGATTCTCTGTTTGGATGACCGATCTAGAGCCGTCAGCGGTGTATTGAGGTCTCCAAGTATGATTGTATTTTTGTCAGTTTTTGTTTTAAGATCAATAAGTAGCTGTCTTATATATTTTGGTGCTCCTTGGTTTGGTGCATATATATTAAGAATTGTTATGTCTTCTTGATTCAGTGTCCCCTTAGCCATTATGAAATGGCCATTTTTGTCTCTAAGTACTTTTCCTGTCTTGTAGTCAGCATTATCCGATATGAGTATTGCTACACCTGCTTTTTTTTGGATGTTATTTGCTTGGAGTATTGTTTTCCAGCCTTTCACTTTGAATTTGTTTTTATCCTTGTTACTTAGATGAGTTTCCTGTAGGCAGCATACAGTTGGATTTTCTTTTTTAATCCATTCTGCTACTCTGCCTTTTTATTGGTGAGTTTAATCCATTTACATTTAGTGTAATTATTGATACTTGTGAGTTCCCTATTGCCATTTTATATCTTGCTTTCTGTTAGTTTTGTGTCTTGTTTGATCCTTCTCTTTCGTTTTTCTATCTTTTGTTTTTATTTGGTTGTATTCCATACATCTTTCCTCTGTTGCTATCTTTTTTATCTCATGTGCTTCTGTGGTGGTTTTTTCAATGGTGGTTACCTTTGAGTAATGAAAAGGGTCCCTACCCTGTTCATTGTAGCAAACTATTTTGTGAGTACTTTTGCACTCCATCGTCCTTTGCTACTGTTAATCTCCGTCTTCTCCCCCTCTTTCTTTTTGTTGTTGTCACAGTTTAAATTTGGTTTTATTGTGTTCTTCTTGGAGCTTTTACTTGTGGCTCTGTTTTTTTTTGTTCTTTGTATCTGATTGGAGAACCCCCTTTAGTAATTCCTGGAGTGGGGGTTTTCTGATGATAAATTCCCTCATCTTTTCTGTATCTGTGAATGTTTTTATTTCTCCTTCGTATTTGAAGGATAGCTTTGATGGGTATAGTATTCGTGGCTGAAAGTTCCTCTCTTTCAGGACTTTAAATATTGGGGTCCACTCTCTTCTAGCTTGTAGAGTTTCTGCTGAGAAATCTGATGATAATCTAATGGGCCTTCCTTTATATGTTGTATTCTTCTTTTCCCTGGCTGCCTTGAGAATTTTTTCTTTGCTGTTGGTTTGTGTCAATTTCATTATGATATGCCTTGGAGTAGGTTTGTTGGGGTTAAGAAAACTTGGAGTTCTGTTTGCTTCTTGAACTTGAGGCTTTAGTTCTTTCCACAGGCTTGGGAAGTTCTCATCAATTATTTGTTTAAGTATGTTCTCCATTCCATTTTCTCTCTCTTCTCCCTCTGATATACCTATTATTCTTATGTTATTCTTTTTGATGGAGTCAGATAATTCTTGTAGGGCTATCTCATTTTTTTTAATTTTTGAGTCTCTTTCTTCTTCTCTCTGTTGTGCCTCAAGTTGCTTGTCTTCTAGTTCACTAATCCTCTCTTCTATCTGACCTGTTCTATTAGCTAAGCTTGTTACTTCGTTTTTCAGCTCGTGAATTGAGTTTTTCATCTCTGTTTGATTTGTTTTTATAGTTTCAATTTCCTTGGACATATATTCTTTGTGTTCATGGAGTTGTTTTCTGATTTCCCTATATTGCCTTTCTGTGTTTTCTTGTATATCTCGGAGGATTTTTAGGATTTCTATCTTGAATTCTCTGTCATTTAGCTCCAAGGTTTCCAATATATTAAATTTTTTCTCCATAGATTTTTCCTCATCTAGCTGTGTTACCTCTCTTTCTTTTGTATCCATGATATTCGATTTTCTCTTCCTTAATGGCATCTGAGGGTGGTTTTGTTGATAGTATTAATGAGATTTAATAAAGAATAAAAAGTTAAAAAAAAATAAAAAAATAACAAATCGAAAAGAGTTGTTTTTTTTTTAAAAAAAATTAATAATGAAATAAAGAAAAATAAAATAAAATAAAAATTTTTTTAAAAAAGGAAATTATTCCCCCCCTCTTTTTTTCCTCTCCTCTCCTCTCCCCTCTTTCTTGAGAAAATCTTGTGGTGGACTGTGAGTTATAACAAACAATGCCTGTGATGGAGGGCCTGAATTGGGGAAAAGTAATAAAGGGGCAAAAAAGAGAGAAAGAAAAAAAAAAAAAAAAAAAAAGGAAAAAAAAAAAAAAAAGAGCGTATGGACCCACAAAAAGCAAATAAGGAAAAAATTTGGGTCAAGAATAAAATGATTTGCTTTTAGGTGTTGGTTTTCTAAGAGTTATGATGAGAGGAATAAGAGGAAAATGGAAAAATGGGGGGACAAATTAAAAACTTACTATTGTATTTAGTGGAACAAGAACTAGATAATATGGAGAGCCAGGGATGGGAGCACTGCTAGTGAGTTAAAAAGGTGAAGTAAAAACCCCCCAAAATGCCACAAACATAGGTTTGAGTCCCAGATAAGATAATTTGTTTGTTATTGAGGTTTGAATGAGAGGAGATGTAAAGGAGAAAGGAAGAAACTAATATAGAGGGAGAAAAGAAAGAGAGAGAGAGAAAAAAAGAGGGAACCACTAAAAGAAGAAAAAAGAAAGGAGAGAGAGAGAGAGAGTTAAGGATTTTGGAGTGCAACCCTCATAGAGAGAAAGGAAGAGAAGAGAAATGATAATGGGAGATGTAACACTTATGGGTAGTGTAGTTCAAGGAGAGGAGAGAGTAAGACCGGTAGAGAGTTAATCGGCCAAATTGGAGGAGGAAAAAAAAGTCTCAAGAATGAAGATAAGAGAAACAAACGAACAAATATAATAAAATGGGATAGGTTATAAAGTCTGCAGATTATTCTTGATTTTGAGAGGTTATCTTCTTGCTTTTTCTTTTCTCTCCCTCTTCCTGGTCGGTGACTCTGTACCCCGGGTTCTGCCCCTTTGGCACGCTCAGGTAGAGGTTTGCAGTTGATAAGTCTCTATGGCAATGTCATGTATTGTGCTTTATTCTCGTTGGGAGTCGAGGCTCATTAGCATTTATAGGCTCTGACAGTGAGAGAGTCCGTGTTCCTGGAGCCTTTCTCCTAGTCTTTCCTTCCTCAATTAGTAGCCTGATAGTCCAGGTATGGGGTTGCTGCTGCCTCTGCCTGGATAGTAAGAGGCTCAAATTGCTGGCAACTCCCCACTCTATTTCCACTCAGCACAGGGCTCTGGGTAAGGCTCAGTCAGTCAGAGCTGCTAGCATAATCAGGCGGGCTTTCCGCCCACTCGAAGACCTCTGGCTCTGCCACTCTATCCGGTAACACAAGCGGGCGCCCACTTCTGGGGCGCTTGGAGGAAACTCTCACTCACTGTCTGCAACCAGGATATCCGGTCAGCAGTCTCACGCTCTGAGTGAAACCCCCAACCGCAGGGAAAAGTTGCAGCGTTGGAATTGAGTCTCGCTCCGTCCCCGTGTGCGGCTTTTGCAAGGCGCTGGGGCGGCCCGAGATTCCGCTTTGGCCCACACAAAGGCCCCTGACTCTGCCCCTCTGTGCGATAACACGGGCGCGCACTGCCGAGGCACTCGGAGGAATCGCTCACTCCTTATCTGTGCGCGCAAACCAGGATATGAGGCCGGCCGCAGTTCCCTCTGAGTGAAACAGCCTCCAGCACGGAAAATCTCCACCGTTGGGATTAGTTCTCACTCCCTCCCGTGCGTGGCTTTCCCAGGGCGCTGGGGCTGCCCAGAGACTCTGCCCTCAGCCCACAGAAAGGCCTCTGACCCTGCCTCTCCGTGGGGCAACACGGGCACGCACTCTCGGGGCCTAGGAAGAAATTCTCGCCCACTAACTGCGCACCGACCAGGAGACCGGGTAAAATGGCCGCTCCGCTTGTCTTTCTTTGTTTGGGTTTGGCGCGAGTGTTAGCTTGTATTGCCCGGGTTGCCACAGGATCAGATTTTCCTTGGCTTGGATCTCTGAGCCACAGCCTGGTTCGGCCGTTTTTGCTGCGGGGGCCTGGATCTATTCACCCCCTTTGCCCGCCTCAGTTTCTATATTCACAGTTACCAGAGAAAGCCGCCCTGTTTAGGTTAGTGAGGAAGGCGGAGCATTTCTTACTCCCTATTTCCTTCGGGGTTTGGTTATATATTTAGCCAATTTTTCACTCAATCATACCTTTGGGTGTATTGCGAAGAATCTGGAAGCTCCAAGTATAGGTTTTTCTGTTTCTGGTTGAAGATCTTGTTGAGTTTTGGGGGAGATTTATCGGTATCGCTTCCTACTCCGCCATTACTCTGATGTCATCCCCAATTTATAATCTTCTTATCCTGCTATACGCCAACTATATAAACAAACACTTCTACCACCAAGCCAACAATTTTCTTTTAATCAAAATCTACACAACCTATACACCAAAAAATATTTAAAAATTAATTCCATAAAAAAGCAACTATATCCCTACACACACTATCAATAAAAACAAAACAAAACACCAACTACTAAAAAAAAATACATCGCCAAACAAGTCGCTGCTATAAAAACGGCCATAACGCGGCTCCTCACGCCCATCAACCCTTGCACAGGCCTCCACATAAAAACCAAAAAAACCTTCAAATAAATAATCAAACATATAAAAACACTCAATACTTAAAAAATATAACCTATAAAATAAATATATACATTTCTTTTCTCAACACAACGACACACATCTATAACTTGCTTTTCCCCTCCAAACTATCAAATCTCAACTAAATCATTATACTAAAAACAACAACAACAACAAAAAAAACAAAACACATCCTAAAACACACTAACCTTTACATAAACAACTCCTCAATCACAACTATATAACACAATAAAATCTAGCCACGGCCGGCCACACTTGTCTCCTTAAATCTATACAATATAACACCCATTTTTATAAACCAATCCAAGCCCCCCGCCAAAAAGAAACCTCGCTAACATTCTCTAACCTAACCAACTCCCCGCCATAAACAACAGCAAACTCATACAAACCTTCTGCCTAAGCCCTGGCCTCCTAATAGAACTATAAAAAAAAACAACCCAAAACTAACCTTCATCATAACAAATCTCCTCTTCCATCAGCTGCTGAAAAGAAGCATGCTAAATTCGGCTGCTGCCCCCTACAAACACCCCTCCTCACACACCCCTCCTAAATAACAGCCCCAAGTACAAACCAGGTAACTACCAGCTCCATGTCAACATACAGGACAACAATGACATCTACCTATACAGCACATTTCACAATCTCTTCATCCCCTAACTCACTACATTACTTACTACTCTTACCAAGCCCCTCATTTTACTTATAATAAAAATCACCATTAGTCCATATATATATATTATCAACTACCTCACACAATATATACAAAAAATTCAAACCATAAAACTTCTAATATTAAAAACACATTATCAACCCATTCATACCAATAAAAAAACAATAATTTAATTCCCCAATAAAAAATGTACTGGCATGCCAGCCCATGCTGGAAACCCCTGACCCAATTTAGCTCAACACTTAAGAAGAACTAGTTTATAGCTACAGCCATAAATAAAAATTCTCACGGCCTCAGCAAATCTAATCTTGCCAACAGAGGCAGGATGCATTCCTTGTACGTCAGCCTTGCAAATATTACAGAACAAAAATTATTCTCCTTAAAACAATATATACCTTTAAAAATATTAAACAAACATACTAAAAAAATTATAACCTTATAAATTTTTACCTATAAATACCCCTCTCCCCTCAAGCTCATGGCTGTTCGTTGCTTTCTCGGTGCAGCGAACAGACCACTGGCCAATAAATAAAACTTTACAAATTCAATCAATTTAAACTCTAATTCCATTCAATGCAATTGAAAGTGCAACAAATAGAGCACTTTCCCCCCTAAGTTCTAAATGGCCCTCCATGCTGGTATGAGGATTCCACTTTCAAACTCAACTATAATTTAAAACCTTTTTAAAAAAGAAACTGTTTTAAATATATATATATATAATTTATATATATCTATAGTTACTTAGGGAAGGAAGCCAATGACGTTCATAGGTGATAAGGATTACGTAACGTTAAAATAAATATTACATGAGTTATACGTGAATGCCAAATATATTTCACCTAGAAACTAAAGAGAGCTACTGTCCTACTTCTTGCTGATCAAATTCATGGAAATCCTGAAAGCCTGAGTGCTGTCTCTGACGTCTATGAAAACTCAGCTCATCGGTCGAGATGGGTGAACCCAGGACCCTTTCTTTACAGAAAATGAATGGTTTTGGTTGGCATTCTTTTCCACAGTCCCACTCCATGTACATTAGACACAAATTTTACAGAGTCAATAGTTCATTTACCTACTGACCTATTAGTATTTTACTAAATAATATTTAATGTCCATTATTATTAATATAAATGAAATTCTTTCCATAGCTCTTTTACCTTATAACAGAATAGTTTTTGCTGTACAAACTCAAATCTGTGACTATGTTGCAGCTTGTGAACTGTTTTTTTCTTCACAGCCCTGCATCTAGCTAATCCAAGAATGCCGAGGACAACGTCCAGGTGGAAGTGGGTCTCCTGCCCACCTCATACTCATGAGGCATTGGAGAAAACAGCACCATCAGGCTACAATCAGCTCTAAATTAATAATGACCAAATCTGCTCCCTACATACATGTTTTTTATAAATAAACACACCTGTCATTTAATTTGAACATGAAGCATCCTTGGTACATAGGCTCATTATGCTGATGACAGCTACCTCTTAAAGCAAAGTTCTTGAATGTTGTTCAGGTTTACCTAATTCTTAGAGAGAGGTTCTGCCTGAGTATCCTAGTATGATGCCCCGTAAAAACAACCCTGAGTAATAAAGCAATGGGCAAAGGGAATGTCCAACTATAGAAGCAAGGCGCAGATGATGTGGTGGTGGTGGTGAGACCTTTAGCTTTTGTTAAAGGAGAAAAGTGTATCAGAATATACCAGACAAGAACATAATCTTAGGATAACAAGGACCGGTATAGATAACCTTGTTCAGTTTTTCTCAACCTGTGTTCCAAGGAATAGTAATCCTACAAGAAAGATGTTCTGAAGTCAACAAGAAATATGCCACATGTCACATTCTTCTCTTGGTGATTCAAAGTATACAGCATGTTCACATACTCAAGCTTCGGGACATCTTGTACTAGAGAAAGCCTGCTTACCCCAGCCACTTCTCAAACCTATGTGACTATAGACAAGGCAGCCGTTTAACGTTGTGCAGACTGTATGGGGGTGGGGTGCGGGGAGATGAAATCCAGCCCGGGCTCCACTCGCCAACCAGAGGAAGGGGCATCTTTCTCTAACTCAGTCCATCCTTTTGCCAAGCTGTGGGCTCCCAGGGCTGCTTTCTCCCAGGAGCCGTGTCCCAGTTATAAAGCTGGCCTCCATGTGGCCTGCCTTTGGAATCCTCTTTATGAGTAACAGCCATTAACATGCACAGAACTTGTTAATGCTCCATGGAGCGAACACACTTTGAGAAATGCTGAACTAATTTATAATCTGTATTTACTACAAGAGAAAATTGAGTCCAGAGAGCTTTAGTGACTTATCTGTGTTCATTTTGTGGCAGAATTAGAACCCAAACTCAGATCTCTGGATACTCTGCTCTGTGCTTTTTAGCACTGTTTATATTCACAGTTCTCTTCATTTTTTAATAACTCTACCATAAACGACCTGCTCATCACTCTTTAAAAGAGGCGATACCCGTCCTTCCCTCCTCCTCAGTCAAATAGCAAGCAAGTGGGCTACAAATGGAGACTGCCTCTAATAGGGTGAATTAGGCAGTACTTTGGCATGTATGTTCCCACTTGATTTTTTATAAGATTTTACTTATTCATTTTAGAGAGAAAAAAGAGTGGAAGGGGGAGAACATGAAGCATCAACTCCCACATGTGTATGTGCTTGACCAGGCAAGCCCAGGGCTTTGAACCAGCAACCTCAGCATTCCAGGCTGATGCTTTATCCACTGCGCCACCACAGGTCAAGCATTTCCCACTTGATTTTAACTCTAAAACAAAAAGTAAAAGCCCTGGCCAGGTAGCACAGCTGGTTAGAGTATCCTCTGATGTGCCAAGGTTGCAGGTTCAATCCCCCATCAGGGCACATACAAAGCCCAACCAATAAATGCATAAATAAGGAGAAGAACAAATCTCTCTCTTTCTCTCTCTCAAATCAATCAATAAATTTTAAAAATAATAAAGTCTAGTAATACTTCATTTATCTATAAGTCTCTTATTTGTGTACTCGCTTCCTGTCTTTCTCCCTCGGGAGAAATTCAGGAGGCAGAGATTACACCCCAATGCCTAGAATGGTGAGCACAATCACTGTTCAATAAATACTTGTTGAACAAATAAACGAGCACTTGACCATAACTCTGGCCACGACTTTGAGCGACACACCCTTACTTTAAACACACTTCTAACAGCTTAGTTATTTGTTTCTAAGTTCACAACTTATTTAGAGGCAATAAAGTAGAAAAGGGAAAGGACAGCTAGAGGCAGCATGGAGATAGCACGTGTGACAGCTGATATCCTGGCACTGAGGGAAGAAAGGCACCTGCCAGAGACAGAAGGTAACGGGCAGCACACAGCTCCGACTGAGGGCACTTTGTATCCATCAAACCCACAAATGCACATGCCTCCATCTAGGAAGTCATCCGCAGGCAGTCTCACTCAGAAATGAAAGAACTTATATTCAAAGTGATGTATAAAGCTATCCACTGAATCACCATCTATAACAGCAAAGATTGGAAAAACGTTTATGTCCATCAAAAAAAAAAAAAGAAAAAAGATCAGGTTGGATAAATTGGTGTGTAAGTGTGTGTGTAAAATCCATGATGGAATATGCAGTGGCGCTATATTTATATGTATATAATGCCTGAGGAAGCATTTTATGATCTAAATGTAAAATTCTCCAAGAGCAGCTTCTATACTATATCACCTGTTGCCATTCACGTATAAAAAACACAAGATAGGAAATTACATTTGGAAGGACACATAAGGAGAGGAAGAATGGGGTGGGGAGGAGAAAGAGGTGGGAGGGAGATTCTCTCTCTCTCTCTCTCTCTATATATATATATATATATATATATATACACACACACACACACACACACATATATATCTTTGTACTTCCCGAATCTTAAAATTTGTGAAAGTATAATCAAAAAAAGAATAAAAGTATATCAGTGCAAGGCAATTTATTTACAGAAAGATAGCCTCCCAAACACACCACATTAAACTACGCTGAAGTTTTCTATCACAGGACAGAACAATTAGAATTATAACTCTGAGGCATTAAGAAAGCTTATTTTCTATTATGTATTTTCTTAAACAGAATATATAGATCTAAGTGACAGTTAAAATGTATAAAATAATGAAAATAATATAATCACATTACTGAAAATTTGAAGAAAAATTGAAATAGAAAAAAAAAAATTACCACCCATAATCTTACCACAGTCAAATAACCATTTATTGCTTTGGTATAAGGTTTTTTCCCAGTACTTTTTCCCATTTCTGAAAAATCATGGTGAAAACCTTTATGGAATCAATCCCACCCCTAATACTTCTTGGTCCTGTTAAAACAGGCTCTGTGAGCAAAGGGAGGAGGAATCAGGAGATCTTAAGTTTAATTACAATTTGTTCTCAAAACCTCCAAATGACTCTGAACAAGTGGTTTTTCCCATCAGTGAGCTACTCTCAGCTCCGCAAGGGCAACAGAGGCTGTCCTGAATGCCTCTCAAGATAATAGATAGGAAATGGGTTATGCAACTTGGAAAACCCCTGAGCTCAGTGGAATGTGAATATTCAGGCTGGGATACAAAAATATTTTTAAAAAGCACAATGGTGAGGAACTATTAGGAAGAGTTGAGGCTAAGTCTGGGCTCCTCACCACCGCTTTGTCATGCTTGGCATTTCTGAATGGTAGTGGCAGAGGGGGTGGTTACTGCCAGAGAGAATTTCATTAGAAAATGGCTACAGAATTGAGGATAGAGTTTTAGCTGCAGGGTAATCCTGGTGCTCAATTCAATTTGCAGGATGTATGCCGGAAAATAGATGAAATCCTGCTTTAAAAATAATTAGGATTATTATTACTCCAGAGGGCAGACAAGGAAACGCTTAAGATGACAGATTTCATCCTGCTCTGTGAAACCATTTTTTCACTCTTTTAAATGGATATCAAGCCAGTCACGTACTTGCTATTAGGGAGAGCAGAAAGATCTAACAGAAAGATGTCTGGTTTTGGAAACTGATAGGTCTGAATTGATCCTCACAATTAGGAACATTAAGTTAAATCCTGCATCTGAGCAAAGACAGACAGACGCTGCACTAAATGGAATATAGTTACTTAATGACAGCTAGAGACGATCCAGATAAAATCTGCCAGCTCTCTGCCCCTGCTTTAAAATCTCCCCTTGTTGGCTGACATCCTGAGAAGCAATGGTCTGACAAAGGAGATTTCCTCAAGGGCAACATGGATGAAGTGAGGGCACCTGATATTTTCAATTAGTTACCTACCCTTTCAAAATCGAACCTCGTCGTTTGAATGGCCACCCCAGCAAAATCCCTGCTGCGTAGAAAGACGGCTAATTTGATGGTTTGATGGTTGGGGTGGCCTGTCCAGCTCACTGAAAACAGACCTGGGTTTCCTTCTTCATCTCACATCTTCATAAACCATGCCAGAAGTTTCCATTTTCCCCATCCAGTGACACCTTCTCTCCACTGATTGGCACTGGTTCTGCTGGCAGGTACCACCAGTCTAAGCCCTCGGTGATGACGGGGCTAGGACTGCCTCACACACTTGCTCTCGACACACCTCTTAGCTGTCACAGCCCTGCTCCAAGCCGATTACTCCAAACTGTCTAAACCAAATTCAACTCGTGTTTTTTCCCTCTAAATAAGTTTTTATCTAACGCGCACATGGCAAATATATTTATAGCCTATATTCAGAGTGTCAAGTACAAGATGCAGAGGAGAGAATGATAACTCTGTCTGGTAGAGGGGAAGGAAACAGTTGGGAGAGGAAATGAGGTCTAAGCTGGCTGGAGGATTTGCCGGCTGAGTGAGGGCCAGAGGCAGACCAGGGCAGGGGTGTGAGATGGCAGGGCGGGGCTGGGGAGTAGCCAGAGGTGTGATCTTACTGAATAGACTCACGGGGGCGGGGAGGAAGTGGGGGAAGGTGCTAGAAAGGCAGGGATCAGAGATCACAAAGCTCTTATGTCAGCTATGAGATCTGTATTTACCTTATGTACAGCCACAGTAAACGATGGCGTTAACTGAGCATTTACAATGTCCCAGGCATGGCATTAGGTACTCTCTATGAATCATTTATTTAAGCAAAGAGCAACCATATGAAATAGGTACTATTATTATCTTCACTCTGAATGTGACCAAACTGAGACTGATTACAATATGAAATTTATCCAAAGCGAGATGAGGACTTTTTTTTTTTTTTTAATATTGTTGGTGCAAATTAGAACTTTTCTGGAATGCTGCTGGGGCAAGACTCGATGGCAGAGAGCAGAGTCAGGCAGCTACTGAATTCCTTCCCGTGAGCGATGCTGAGGGTTCAAGTCCGTGTGCTTGGGTCGTGGTGCAGAGTAGAGCAGGGTCTCAGAGCTGAAATCCCACGGCTGATTTCTGGTGACTGATGAGGAAGGGCAGGGCCGGCAGAGGGAGGAGGCCCGCACACCTCCCAGCACTGGCAGTGGAGACCGGAGGAGCCGTGTGCATCAGCGGGATATTTGGCTAGCGTGATCAAGACCACTTGGGGCGTCCTGAGATTGAGGTGCCCACAAGACAGGCTTCCTTCGTTCGGTGTGCGTTCCTGCTCAGCTACACTGTGCACCAGGACGTGCTGAGAGGGGGCGGGAGCCCCCAGGGTCGCCTCTAGTAAGGCCAGATAAGCAGCTGGCTGTTACATAAATGTGAGGGTAATAAAAAATTGTAACAACTTCCATTCTTTAAGTGCTTATCACAGTCACATGAAGAATGCTTTTCTTCTATTATCCCAATCCACACAACTCTTTTCAGTAAACACAGGAATTATAACCAGAGCAAATGCCTACTTGGCTCACACCATGCACGAGGCACTGTTCTAACCAGTTCATGTGCGTTAACTCATTTAATCAGCAGTGACTGTCTTAGTTATGATTGTCCTCATTTTACAGATGAAAAAACTGAAACACAGAGAGACTAAAGAACTTGGCCAGGTTAGACCACTGGTGACAAAGCTATGAACCCAGGCAGAGCGGGCACATTTTATAGATTTAAAAACTGAGGTTCAGGGAGGCTCAAGTGATTTGCCCCAACAAATCAAGCACCTAATTAACGGCGAGGTGGGATCCGGACAAATTCAAGTATAATAACAAGGTCCTGTTATCAATCGCTACATGTGTGAGTTCTAGAGACCCATGCATGGCATGGAGGCGGCAGGGCCAGAGCCAGCAACGCAGCAGAGGGGCAGGTGGGGGCAGCAGGGGTGTCCTCGCGCCTCGAGGAGGACGTGCTTCCCTCAGCTCCGGAGGGAGAGGCCGGGACCCCGCAGACGGGCAAACGTATCTAAAGCAGACAGACATGGAAGGATGACCTCTAAACAAGAGGAAGGGCTCTTCCTCCTCCCACGTTAGGAAGGAAACAGAAAGGACAGGGACGAATATACAGACTTGCAGATACTCATATTCATATCTCATAGCTTCAATTTTCTCCTTGAAGGAGGCAAGGTCATATACTAAGAAAAATTAGAGTGAGGCATCTTGAAGACAGTGAAGATGTGTATGGTTACTAAATAGAAAAGGAGACAGAGCTGCCCAGGATGTAAGCCAATTGGTTACTCACAATTTTCATGGGTTTTTGTTTTTTTTTACGTTAAAGATTACAGGTAGGTGATAGCCATAGGTCCCTTCTCCACCTTCCTCGCTACCTACCAGGTGACAGAGTTACAATGAAAGCAGGTCTCAGACATATATTAACGAGGAGGTATGAGAACAGTCACAGAGCCTGTGTTTATACACAGCACCTGCGTGGAAGGTTTATTCAAGACAGATGTGACAATATTCTGGATCAGAACAGCTCTACTCAGATCAGGTAACAGAATTCTCTGTTACGCGGCCGGCACAGGACCATGAAAGAACCCCAAGCCTGAATGAAGTACCAGGGGCTGGAGTCCTTGCCTTGCCAAATTCTGGCACCTGGTTTATGCAAGGGTGGGAATACTGTACAAAATAGCTAACCAATTCACATATCTCAAAGACAAGCAGGTTGAAAACTCAAGTCGAGATGTCCATTTGGTAACTCATTTCACAGATCTCACTTGCAGTAACAAAACCGGAGCTGGAGCTGAAAGTGGGAACCATCAGCATATGAGTCCTGGGAGTGAACCCCACAGAAGGGAGGGGGATCACAGTGGAGTAGAAAGTGGGGAAAGATCTTGTAGCTTCTATGAGACTACCTGATCAAGCTTGCTTCAGATTCTTACGTCATGACGCTTATAATCCACGTGATAACACACAAACAAATTGCTGTTAGGCAGTGAACCCAGCTCTCGTGCCTACCTTGTATTTGGAAGTGTCCCAGTTGTGGACTATGCGTGCAGGGATGAGAAAGCTGTCGTCCACGTGGCAGCTGCTGCAGTAATACCACCCACTGTAATGGCACACCTTGGCTTTCCCATTGGAAAGGCCTATGGATCGCTGGCATCCTGTTCAAAGCAAAAGCAAAAGTCTATGATTATTGCTCTATTAACAGGACAGGACAAGGCTGCACAACACTCAAGTGAAACAAAATTTCACAACGGGAAGGAAATGGCAGAGGTCCATGTATAGACGTGTGTTCTCCTTCCTAGCCTGGCAGCTTCCACCTCCTTGCCTCCTGGGCAGGGGGCAGGGGGGGGTGGATCTCTTCTGATCTCATCTCTTCAGCATGCAGCTGCCACAGATCAGTCTCCCTACAGCTCCACTTTGATCCCCTTGCTTCTGTCCTCAGAAACTCTATTTCCATGAGGCACTTTGCCGGGGCTTTTCATATGGGATCTTATATAAACCACACATCTCTATAAGGGAGAGATTATCAGCTCCATTTTACAGATGAATAAACTGAGGTTTTAGCAGAGTATTTTGTCTGAGGTCACCCAGGCAATAAGAGATGGAGTTGGATTTGGCTCTAAGTTTGTCTAACTCTGAAAGGATCCTAAAAACTGATTATATAGACTTTGCTTCCAAAGTCAATGAAAGGAATTTGTTCTTGGACTGGCCTCCATCTCACCTTTCCAACCACCTACTTCTACTGCTCTCCAATGGGACTCTACCCTCTTTATTCCAGTAAGAGAACTCTCCACACTGTTCCCCAAATAAACACAGTGTGCTCACTCCACCCAGATCCTGGCACATGTGATTTCTCTTACACCAGGCCCTCAGCTCTGATCTTTCCTTTGCCAAGTCCTACCAGGGACTCAAGCCCACTGGTTGCCTGCCCGTGATTGCTAAGGCCCTTCTCGTGTCTGAGGAAGTCCCTGGTTCTGTGAGTACTGTCCTGGTGCTGCTGGGACCTGGGAATAATCATGGCTCTACCACCAAGGAGCCACTGGTTTTCTTTATTTGGGAGGAACCACCTTCTACTGATGAGTATAGAAACTCTGTCACAGTCAACCCAACAGACAAAATCCAGAACAGGTCATCACGGTTACATAAACAGCAACATTTTCCTATTTCTGATTTACAGCTTTCATTTTAGAAAACCTTCCATATGGCCCACACAATACTGCAAAATACAAGTTAGGTTATTTCAACTTTCTGGTTATTTGAATCTTGGATATAATAAATATCAGTAAGCATTTGCCGGATATTTATTTACTGTATGCTTTGATAGGTACTACTGGGTTTACCAGTCTATACTTTTTAGTGACTTTATTCTAATTTTCTAGATGGAACATATGTAGGCAATAATAAAATAATACAATGTGCATTTTAAGAAACCATATAGCCTAAAAATGTGTATATCAACCAGGCACACAGGTCCAAAGCCTAACATACTGGGAGTTCAAGTATATGAACTAATGAATGAGTTAAACATCATCACCTATTTCCATCAGTTCCCTGGCACGTAAAAGAGAGAAAGGTTGAGACGAGACAACATGACCCAGGTGCATGTAGGTTTTAGTTCAGACGGAAGCACCAGCACAAAACTCTTGAGCTCTAGTCCTTGGGTGTCTTTACCTTTATACCTTATTTAAAGCCGTGCTCTCCTATTCTTTCTCGGTGCTGAAATCACCCTTAATGACAGAAGTAGGTTTCTACCTAGCCATATGCTAGGACTGTTTTGGATACATCGGGTGTAGACAAGCACAAGGCAGGAAGCTCGTTCTTGCCTAGAGTACCACGTGAGTCTGACCCATCAACTCTCCAGGCCAGCTTCCCTCACTGCAAAATTAGCCTAAATCAGTGGTCTGCCAAATTCAGTGAGCATCAGAATCTTCTAGAGATGTTTGTGAAGAGTGTAGAGCCACCCAGCGACTTTGATTCTGGAGTTCTGGGGTATATGGTCCAGGAACTTCCATTTCTACCCAACCACTGCCAGGAACTGAGGTGGGTAAAAACTGAGGATTGCTCCCTGATTTCTAGGTGACCACAAAAGTCCCTCTAAGCTCTATAATTCTAATTCTATTCAAGCAAAGTGCAGAGGGTGTACAGATTATGAGCTCAATAGAAGGTCATAACACACAGTTTATTTTCAAGGCTTCCAAAATAAAATTCAGGTTCTTAGTATATTTCCAAAAATGTACTATGTAGAAACAAACTGAGTTGTTTTACCATTGTTTTTCCAGAGCATTCATTGTTCCCACTGAGAAAAATCATATATGACTTAGAAAGAATTCAAAATTTTATTCTTCAAATCCAATGTATTCGTCAAAGAACATAGGGTGGTCGAGAAAGAAGATTAGAGGCTAGTTGGTGGCCTGATAAAGACTCATTTTCTGAAAACAACCCGTACCATTTATTTGAAGGAAACACCCTTTCTTTCCAAACAACTGCAAGATTTCCTTCTTTAATATTACACTAGTAAATCATGGACTAAAAATGTCTGAAACACTTCCTTATAAAGATACACAATCTAGGATTTCACTACCATTGTCAAGTTTTCAACAGAGGAAAAATGTGTTTTCTTAATAATTACTGTTAGAAAAACACATTTTTTGGAGCCCCAAAGCTGGATAATGTTATGGGGAAAGAAATAGAGCTGCAGAGCAGAAACAAAAAATAATTAATTGGAATAACTAATTAGGGCTTATTTACATATTATATTTGTATGTACTTTCAAATAGACTTTTCAACAATGTTTCTAAATTAAAGGACATTTGTAGTAGGGAACACTCCACATGATGGATCAAAGCAAATACATTCTTCCCAGTCTCTTTATGAAACTTTTCAGAGTGTATTCAATTCATAGGAACAAAAAACTATCTCACAAGAGAACCCACTGGCCTTTTTTTTTTTATTGCTTCCCACCCCACTTCAGACCTTTAATGAACACACGCTCTGAAGAGCTCAGCTTCCCTCTGATAGACTTTGGGAAACAAATGCAACCATTTAACCGAAATCCTATTTGCTGCATGGAAGTCCATTTCCCAAACAGCCTTTTAAGACACCCCAAAGAATCTGTTGCTGGGGGCTTGAAGCAGAAATTTTGGCATAATTTGCAACAAAGGCAGAATCTTTCTTCTAACAAGTGTGCCCAGTCGGCTGAACTGGCGGCAACGTGGTGTTATTGAAGCCGGGATCTGGGGAGGGGCCACCTTCCTCTGCGGCATGGCTACCTCTCAGCTCTCCAGCCCTGAGCAGCAGTTGGAAAATTCACGGGCCTGAGAGAAAAGTCACAAAGGCTGTGTGTGGGTGGATGCAGGTGAATCTCCCTCGCTAAGGAGAGAACACCCACAACGCTTTCTTTCGAGTGGTCCGCCATGCTGCCCCCTTTACTCGGTTTGGTAAGGCAAGTCCAGTATTTTGCATTTGGAAGATTAGAAAGCTCTAAGAAGAGAACTAGAGCAAAGAAAAAGAAATGGGCACCTCTATAAGAGGGAGGATGAAGATAAAGTGAGTGTGAGGACAAATTTTTATTTGCTCTGTTAAAGTAGAAAAACATAAAACTGGCCAGTTCTATACCTTCTTTTACTGCATGCACACAGGGTAGGGAGAGGGGGCCACAGGCAATGGAAGGGGGCTGCCCTGTCCCCCCCTCCTCCATTCTGGGCAGTGTCCTGGCATGGGACAGTGAGCTGTGGTAAGCAAGCATTGTGCAAAACGCGGCCTGCGGGGCCTGGACTTGGATCATATGCTAGGGGCCAGAATTGCCAAAATGAAGAAAAACAGATGAGGGTTCGATGACTTGCTATTTTACAAGAATTAGGGAGAAATAAAGAATTTAGCTTTTCTAGCTTACAGTCTCTAACCATTGGCTCATTGAGTAGTTAAGTATTGAAAACATGTACTTTTTAAAATAAGGTGTCAGGTTGGGTATGCAATTCAAAATTCTGTTTAATGAGCCTGGCATTAGCCCGATGCTGGGCGCAGTGTCTAAGCAAAGGATTGTTGGACAGAGTGCAGGAGCAGTTTTTTGCAAGGAAGTTTGGGTGTGTCCAAAGGACAGGAAGACAAAGCAAACTGGGTTCCGACTTGCAAGCTCCACTGTAGGAGGGGACGGAGCTGGGATGTGAGACTGACCATATCTGCATTCTCAAGTCAACAGAGGTGGGCCTGAGGCTACGGAGTTCTACATAATGGTAATGGGAAAGAGCCAAGGTCGAGGGACATTGAGAAACACCAATTTAGAAGCACAGTGGTCCCTTGTCTATTGCTGGGGTTAGGTTCCAGAACCCCCACCCCCACCCCCATACCCCACCCCCGCGGTAGGCTCAAATCCACAAAGTAGTGACCTTCTATTTATTTTATTATTTATATATATATATTTTAGGGCTTTATTTTGATTTAATATTCTTTTAATATGTTTTAACTAATATTTTTATATTATTTTCAATTTTTAGGCTAGAAAATGCTTATTTTACTGCAAAAATAATTAAAATAATAAATATATTAAAATATCTATATATTGCAGAATTCTGCGATATAGCAAAAAATACACAATACAAAACTAGATATATACAATTAAAAAGTCTATGATACAGTGAGACCATGAAAAGTGAACGGGATATGGCGAGGGATGACTGGTATACTAGTTCCCCTCATCTGTGACGGATACAATCCAAGACCCCCAGTGGATGCCTAAAACCACAGAGAGTACCAAACCATATGTGTGTGTGTTTCCTATACATACATACCTATGATAAAATTTAATTTATAAATTACGCACAGTAAGAGATTACCAACAATCTCTAATAAGAAAATAGAACAGTTATAACCATAAGATAAGGGTTACTTGAACACAAGCACTGCAGTACCGTGACAGCTGATCTGATAATACAGATGGCTACTTAAGTGACTAATGGTGGCAGGGTAGAGTATACAGCAAAGACATCCTGGGCGAAGGGATGATTCATGTCCCCTATGGGACAGAGCAGGACCATGTGAAATTTCATTACGCTACTAAGAATGGCGCACAATTTAAAACTCACGATTTACAAATCGTTTATTTCTGAAATTTTCCATTTAATATTTTCTCACCAAGGTTGACCAGGAGTAACTGAAACTCCAGAAAGCAAAACTGTGGATAAGGGGGAACTACTTAAGTGATCTAAAGCATTTTACATTTCAAACGGTTAAGTTACTCTGTCTGTAGGACAAGGTGGTGACCCACAAAGCTGGAGGCACCTACTTAGCCATAAAAGCAGTTAAGACAAGATATATTTGGTTGGAGAATCAGGCACATGAAAACAAAGGCCTCTGAGTATTCATTTTGTCTGTTACAGGCAAAGAGCATCTGGAAGCATCACAAATGAAACTAAAGGAACAAGAGCAGACAGCAAGAAAAATCCACTGTGTACCTCCTAAGCTGCCGATGTGAATCCAGGGGTGGGCAGAAGTAGGTTTATAGTTGTTCATATGGAAATACAAACAAGACAATAATAAATAATACATTTCCCATTCTCACAAGTGTACACCTACTTGTGCCTACCCCCATGGTATGTCACACTGCTGGTAGTCCTTTCGTTTATTTTAAGAGCTCACTTTAGACTGCAACATCTCAAAACTATTCTCTCCATTGGTTTTAAGTCTTTTGATAGTGAATTCTCTATCCCAAGGGATGAAAAATTCATGGTTGGGAAACATACAGGAATATTTCATAAATATTGTGGGTTTGCTCCCAAACCACCACAACAAATCGTGTATCTCAATGAAGCAAATTGTCATCTTTTTGCTGGAAAAAGATCTCGCCTTCAGTTTTTTTTTTTAAATGCAATATCTGTGAAGTGCAACCTTGAAATGTACTGACTGGTCCTTTTCAAAACCATACTAAAATTCATTTCTGTTTATCATAAAAAAAGTTATATTCTGATGGGCTTCATTTTATGTTTGTCTATAAATGGCCTTTGTAACAGTGAGAGATTGTAAACAGAAACTGTCACTTCTTGTTGGTCAAACTTTGACTCAAAAAGTTGGGCTGCACAGTCAAAGGGCCGACACAATGGAAATAAAAAATAATGGATACATTTCTACCTAGTGTTTGCTATATGCCAACACAGATTTTTGTGGTTAGCTCTTTACTTCTGACCAACCAAGGGCTCACAGATTCATCAGAATTATGCCACCGTGGTGAAGGCCACCATCAAACACCTGGTCAACCTGCATCTACATGCCTCCTACCTCTCTGGGCTTCTGTTTCCACCATGTTGATGTGGCTCTGGAGGGTGTGGGCCACTTCTGTGAGTTGGCCAATGAGAAGCACGGGAGTACCCAGCTTCCCATAAAAATGTGAAATGGCGTAACTTCTTCCAGGACATGCAGAAACTCCCAAGATGAGTGGGGTAAAGCCACAAATGCCATGAAGTTGCGACAGCCCTGAAGAACCTGCTCCAGGTCCTTTAGGATGTGTGTCCCCTGGCTTCTGCCCACACAAAGCTCCATCTCTCTGACTTCCTGGAGAACCAATTCCTAGATGAGGAGGTGAACCTTATCAAGAAGACGGGCGGCCACCTGACCAACCTGTGCAGGCTGGGCGGGCAGGTATCTCCTGGGAAGCTTCACCCTCAAGCATGACTAGGAGCTGCCAGAGCCCAGTGGACTTGCAGGGGCCCCTCTATAGCCCCTTGGTGTCAGAACTTCTGCCCCTGCAGCCACAAGGCAGTTTTTAACCACCCTAAAGCCCTCCCAAGCCGTGGACCAAATGAAAATAATAAAGCTTTCAGGGGGGGTTGGGGGGAGCAGAAGTAGAAGAAAAAAGAAAACATAAACTGAAGACTTTCTACTCCTGCTAAACTTTATAATGTTTATTTGTTCAAGCTCAGAGAATGTTAAGATTATAAATCATATTAAATAAATTAATAAATATCAAGTAGATTCCAGCTCAAGTTGAGAAGTGTCAAGATTTATTGGTCTTTCAAGTAAACAATGATTGAGAGCCTAAAGTCAATATTTAGTCAAAATATATCTTGAAAGGCAATAAATCTTGATTTTCGCTAAGGCAAGTAAGTAAATATGTTCACCATTCTAGAGATTCTGACTGCTTTTCTATGTACTAAATAGCTACCTTGAGTTATAAATATAATGATCGGTGACACACAGCTTCACTTCCAAAGAAATTATTTGAGTTGTTGAGGTTCTTTTAATTTTTCTTATAATAAGATGCTCCAATACTAGTATTTAAAATAGGGTAAGATAAAAAAGTTTAATTATGAAATGCTATAAATTCAGCATCTAGTATATTTAAATTAGTCTAAATTTAGTATTTTTTCATACTTGTTTTCCTCTTAGACTTTCTCATTAACTTCTGTCCCTGTCTACTCTTTCCCCAAGGACCTTCAAGAAAATGGTAAGGAATTTAAAATGGAAATAATAAATAAATAGGCAAATGCATAAACTTCTACATAGTGTTTACTATATGCCAGGCACTGTTATACGCACTTCACGCACACACAATTCTCTTATCAATTCTATGAGTCAGGTATTATCCCCTTTTTAAAATGAAGAAACTGAGGCAGGTGGTCATAAACTAATTCCGTCCGTGGTGGTACATCTAGTAAAAAAGTCAGAGCCTAAATAAAGTGAGCAACACCGGTGAGCTATATAAGTGAATTTCCATGCAGCTATCTCTCTGTGGAAGATGTGAAAAAAATGTCCTTTTGTGAAAGCTAATATGACAAGCACAGAAAATATGAATCAACTATACAAAAATACATAATTTAGTTCATCAATGAATTCAGCCTAGGACCTCATAAGCAGTAGCAATCACCTCTGAATATGACGGTGAGGGGAGCAAGACTACAAATATATTAGGTGGAAAGCAGAAGGTAAGGGATAAGCAGAGGAGGAAGCAATCTCTCTAGTTGTGGAGATCGAGGACAGGGTAGCTGGTCCTTAAAGATTTTGGCAAAGGAAAGTTTAAGTGGAAAATGGGAGCACGTTTGGAAAACATTGACTATTTTAGTTGTCTGGAGCTCTCAGCTACAGGGACCTTGGGAGGGCTTTGAAATATGAACCGATGCAAGAACCTAAGAATACAGAATTCTCATGGGAAGGAGTCTAAAACTAATCAATAAGATGCAGGAACAGCTAGAGTTGTCAGAAGCAGAACAGCAACCTAAGCTCTGGAAAGATGAAACGGCAAGGAGACATTAGAGGAGGGGAGAAAGAGTTGATGAGTTACGGTGCCAGTCTGAGCTTGAGGAAGCAGTGGACGTGGGAGCACCGAGGGGGGAAAGGAGAGACTATGGAGATAGAACGCAAATGATTTGGCAGCTGACTAATAGGAAGAGCTTAGCAAGGGGCCCCTCAAAGATGCCCATCATGGTTTGAGCTTGTGTTTGTTATATGAGAAATCAGTCAGAAGAGGCAGCTTTGGGGGAGAAAATGCTATTTGTTTGAAGCATTAACTTAAAAAAAATAAGAGTTCAAAAATTTGAGCAAGCAGAGCAACTGATCCCTAAAGCTCCACTGACGGAGAATAATTCCTTTTTATAGTACAAAGTATAGTGTAGTTTGAATTCGATTTTCTGTTGCTTGTGACTGAAAGCATCTCATAGATTTGTACTGGATGATGACTGGTGAGGGTTCTTTTCTGTAACCTATTACTTCTACTTAAATCTCCCCATTAAGATGCTGAGGTCTTATTATAAGGCATTAGATGGCTGGAAATAGTCAACATGCATTTCAGTAGAAGACATTATACAGAAGTGAGGAAGAGCAACATGAGGCAGCAAAGACATAGTAGATCATGTTTCTTGATAGCACAGTGGTTCACAGCCAGGGGAGATTTCTGTCCCAAAAGGGGACACCTGCAACTTCTAGAGACAATTTTGGTTGTCATAAAACGATGAGTTGGAGTAGCTTCTGGCATCCAATGGATAGAGGCCAGAGATGTTGCTAAATATCCCTCAGTGCTTAGGACAGCCTCACACAACAAAGAATTACCTGGGGCAAAATGTCAATAGTGACACTGTTGAAAAACGCTACAACACTACAAAGACAAGTGAGCAAATAAGAGATCCCTGTACTGACCTTATTTAATCGCTTTTCTCTACAAGCAAGGGATATACCATCTATTATGGGCAAGAGAAAATGCTCGTTCAGCAGCTCTACTTTCTTATCTAAAGAAAATGAGTCCTAGTCCCGGCCAGAAAGCTCAGTCAGTTAGAGTGTTCTCCGGAAAATGCCAAGATTGCAGGTTTAATCCCCAGTCAGGGCACACATGGAAAGCAACCAATGAATGCACAGCTAAGTGGAACAACTAAGGAATGCTTCCCTCTCTCTACCCCTTCCTCTGTCTCTCTCAAATCAATCAGTAAATTAAAAAAAAGAAAGAAAGAAATGGAAGGAAGGAAGGAAGGAAGGAAGGAAGGAAGGAGGGAGGGAGGGAGGGAGGGAGGGAGGGAGGGAGGGAGGGAGGGAGGGAAGAAGGGAAGAAGGGAGGGAGGGAAGGAAAGAAAGAAAGAATATGCGTTGTTGCCCTGGCTGGTAGCTCAGCTAGTGTCACCCCGACAGAGGTTGTGGGTTAGATCCTCGGTCAGGGCACACACAATGACACCAATGACGGCATGAATAAGTGGGACAACAAATCAGTGTTTTTTTCTCTCTATCCCCTCTTCCTCTCTAAAAATCAATAAATAAAAATTAAAAAAAGAAAAAGAATTGAGTCCTGCTGCCAGGTTAGTGCCATGATAGGGAGGCCTGGGGCACACTGCACCACCGTCTACCAGCCGGCCTGCTAGTAACACTGCTCCAAGCTGAGGCCCTGTCCTTCACATAGTAGTCCTTCTGGTGAAACACCTGCCTATGAATAACCCTTACTTCAAAAGCAAATGCAGAAACACAGAAACAGATGGGGTCAGACTAAGCTGATTATTTCAGACATGAAAGCTGCCAGGGGTGGGAAAGCGCCCCTGGAAGGTCACCTCCTGCCCTCTGTCAGTTCTACCTTAAATATCTACGGTACCCCTGCAGTCTTGGACAGGAACGGAAGGTCACCTCCTGCCCTCTGTCAGTTCTACCTTAAATATCTACGGTACCCCTGCAGTCCTGGACAGGAACGGAAGGTCACCTCCTGCCCTCTGTCAGTTCTACCTTAAATATCTACGGTACCCCTGCAGTCCTGGACAGGAACGGAAGGTCCACCTCATCCTCCTTATAAGCAGGCAAGCGCTGGGCTGGGCTACATGACCTTACACACAGAAAGCTTTGGGGAATGTGTTTTAGTAAATGAGCTTACTGGAATGTTCCTCTGAACCACACTGAAACCTGAAGCCAAAGGGAAAAATCAGCCATACTGGTCCTATCTCTGTTTAAAATGTTCTATTTTGTTTTTTGTGGATTTTTTGGTATTATTTTTTATTGTTAAATAATATTACATTAAAATATTATTTATCTTGATTACTGAGGGGTTTTGGGCATTCCCTTCAATTTCGTGCCCAAAGTGAGTGTCTCACCCCCTCACTCTGGTGCCGGGCCTGCTCTAAACCTTTTTCCTTACAGAGAAGCCACTGCTTGCCCCATCAGGTTCTGGCTACAGCGGTTTTCCCCAACATGTAATGTTATATTAAACCACCACTAACTCTTTCTGTGATCCCCCCCCCCCCCCCCGTTACATCTCCATCATGACGGCTTCAAAGGTCAATAACTTCTTATTGACGTAGGAAGTCAGGTTATCTTTTTGGTTTACCTGGAAAGCAACACCTGTGTTTCCTGTGTCTGGAGCTGACGTTTCCTTCCAGCCTGCAGTATGCACGCGTCTCTGCACACATCGGCTCCTTCCAGCCTGCGGTATGCACGCGTCTCTGCACACATCGGCTCCTTCCAGCCTGCAGTATGCACGAGTCTCTGCACACATCGGCTCCTCCCAGCCTGCGGTATGCACGAGTCTCTGCACACATCGGCTCCTTCCAGCCTGCGGTATGCACGAGTCTCTGCACACATCGGCTCCTTCCAGCCTGCGGTATGCACGAGTCTCTGCACACATCGGCTCCTTCCAGCCTGCGGTATGCACGAGTCTCTGCACACATCGGCTCCTCCCAGCCTGCGGTATGCACGAGTCTCTGCACACATCGGCTCCTTCCAGCCTGTGGTATGCACGAGTCTCTGCACACACCGGCTCCTTCCAGCCTGCGGTATGCACGAGTCTCTGCACACACCGGCTCCTTCCAGCCTGCGGTATGCACGAGTCTCTGCACACATCGGCCTCAGTCTGCACTTTGCCACACGCACCGTCCGACCAGCGTCCCCGCTCACGTCTTTCACATCACCCCCCATCCCGAATGCTGGTTTCTTTTCCTTTTGTTTTGTGAGAGTCTCATCTCTTGGAACCTTACAGTATCGTTAAAACACAATCTTCTCCTCTTCTTTGCTAACACCGCCTAAACACTATGACAGCATTTCTTGAGCTATCTTAGTAATGACAACAATTTGAAAAAAATTAAAGCCATGAGAGTGGATCTGAGTAGTTCTAGAAACAGTATCGAAGTGGAAAAGATCACTTTCGTTAGCTTCCTTTAAATCCACGCTTGCACTGCTTTCTTTTCACCTCAAACGGACTCTTCCGGTTCCCGAGGACTGCGGGGCCGCCCTGGTCCAGGGCTCCTTCTGCCTTGTGCGGCCTTCATTGGCTGGCTTGCCCAGCTAGTATTTCTACAAACGCAGGTTTGTGACCACCTCCAAAGCAAATCTTTTAACCATATGTTTAGAATGGGAAGATAGGCTGCTTATATTAAATATTTAGAAGTGGTAAGTGGGAAACTCCTATTTCCTGGTCCTCATATTGCCACTTGAAAGGAATTTCCTAGAGTAATATTATTCCCGGCTTCTCTCCCCATCGCTTATCCAGTCTTCCTCACAGATGGAAAAATAAGGTTCTGACTGGTGAGTTTAGAGGGACCCTGGCATGCTCAGCTTGGCCTGCAGGAAGCAATTTTTCTGTCTGCCGTGACAGGACCGTGTGGCCTTAGGGACTGACTCCAGCTGTGAAGAAGTCTATCGAATTTAAGGGTCCATTATGTAATAATACCTGTGATCTATAAACAATGCATGTGGATATTGTGATCTCCATCTTCCTGACCCCTGGGAACGGAATGAAGAGTGTGGCTTTTAACCCTGTGAAGCCCCTACGAGGATGATGGCTCAGACAGACGGCATGCAGTAACGATGTGGGGAAGAAAGGGAAGGCAATAGGGCGACCAGAACACACGTGTCAGTGGGTGAAGACCATGGAGATGAGGATTCCACAGGAACTCTGGGCTCAAGGGGTTGCCAGGACACCCTCTGCATTATGGGGCACCTTCTACTCAGTTAAAATTCCTCATGCTACCATGGATGAGAAACATCATTTTCTCCCCATCCACTGCTAAACCACAATTAGAATTCTGCTCGTCTATGAAATCACTTGGGGAATCTCTCATATTTTCTGGGTTACAAATATGTAGTGCTGTGCAGTATTACTAAATTAAGATTTGGCTCTTTTGATTCGGCAGATATGTAATATTTGAATGGACACAGTCAAGGCTGCTTAATCTTCCCTCAAGTTACAGTGTCGGAGATGCTGAACCGCAGACTGTGAAAAGGCTGGCTCGAGGCCGTTTAATGAATCAGAGGCAGGGCTAGAGACAGAAAACCCAGTGCTTGTGCTCCTAATTTATCACTTATCCCACTGCGTCTGGATGCTTCCCAGCCATCAAATCATGTGTCTATTATTCTGTCTGGTCACTAAAAGTTTGAGGGCTGAAAAGAACATCGTTATTGGTAAAGATGAAGAAAGCGACCAAGACTTTCCACCTAAGTCTCTCCTTTGTCAAAGGTGCAGGCCTGGCGATTTGAAGGGGAAGTGATTTTCAGCAAGGCTTTTGTTTCAGCCCCCATATGATTTACTTTACTGAAATAAAATGAGCAAGACACAACCCTTGGTGTATCAGTACATCTCTGGTTAGATGTGATTTTCGGTATGGTGACTATAGTCAATAATATTATTGCATTGCATACTTGAAAGTTTCTAAGAGAGTTGGTCTTAAATTTTTTCACCACATACACACACACACACACACACACACACACACACATACACACACATAACTAAGTGAAGTAATGAATGTGTTAACTAACTTTATTGTGGTAATCACTTTGCAGTATCTATATACAGCAAGTTATCACTCTGTATACCTTAAACATATACAATGCTATGTCAGTTGTAGCTCAATAAATCTGGGAAAGAAGTCGAATTCAGTTTTGGGGGTCTAATGTACAGCATGGCGACTACAGGTAACAATCTCGTATTATATACCTCACAGTTGATGACAGAATAAATCTTAAATGTCCTCACAAGAACCAAAACTACCTAAACTATGTGAGGTGATATCTTAGCTAATTTTAACATAGAAATCATTTCACAATCTATATCATATATCAAATCACCACATTGCTCACCCTGCAGTTACACAATGTTATTTGTCAATCCTAACTCAATAAAGCTGAGGGAAAATTAAAGAATGTGATTTTCAATCTTTTGAAAATTGATACAAGCTTGCGTCTTTGGTTTTGGAATCCCACCCAGCTCCCTTCTAGAAGCGGCTATTGCACACACTAAATTAGTTTCAGTGAAAGCTAATCCGTAACATTCATTTTCTTGGTCACTTTTATAATAGCCTTAAAAAAACAAAATCAAAAAAACAAAAAAGCACTCTCTATTTTAAGCCCAGATTTGAGATTGGTGTCTAAGTCAGAGAGTGGGCATCACAAAGTCACTGGCTGGGCACAGCACGCCAGCACCTGAGCGGGGCTCTGGGAGGCTGCGGCCAGGCTGGGCAGCCCAGAGCTCGGCCGTCAGTCCCCAGAAGACCTAAGGGGATCGCAGCAGCGATCTTCCCTCGCCCCGTCCCGTCGGCGCAGTCAGGGCTGGAAGGCACACGCCAGTAGCTGGCTGGAAATGAGGGAGCTGGATAAGTAGGTCAAGGTTTCCTCATTCTCTGGGAGCCACTAGATGTATCACTTGTCCTTTCATCCAGGTTCCATTTTTTGCTGTGGAAATGGCCCTCTCACTGTCCTGTATTGTATAATAAGGAATTATCTGGTCTTTCTCCCTGGTTCCTGGCAGGGAGCTTCTAAAATCCTTGTAATTTCCTGAGTGATATAAGTGTCCTTATTATTCATGAGCCTCTTGGATCACATCTGAGTTTCTGCTAATGAGATGACTCATGGTGGGCCACTAAATAGCTTTGGGATGGGGGGTGGTCACCAGAAGAACCAACCACATGATTAGAGGGTTGGAACTTTGAGCCAGCCTGACCTTAATCAAGCATGCCTATATAATGAACCCCCAATAAAAATTCTAGATGCTGAAACTGTGGAACGTCCTGGTTGAAGAACACGTCGATGAGCTGGTGGGGGTAACACGCCCTGATTCCATGAGGGGAGGGCACACAGCTCTGTATTTGGAGCCTTCCCAGGGCTTCTGGGTCTCGTCGTTTGGCTTTTCCAATTTGTATCAGAACAAAGGAGAGAAACCCTGATGCTCCTGTGCCCAGAGCAGGGTCTGCACCTTATGCTGGAGGAATCCTAGTCCTGCAAAGAGAGGATCAAGTAAGTTTGGAAATGTTACATACTTGTCCCTCATGTCAGCGTAATAAAGGCTTTAAAAGTAGTCAAAGTTATGCAGTCAAAAATTTAAATTAAAAAAATAAAAGTCCTGGCCCTGACCGGTGGCTCAGTGGATAGAGTGTCAGCCTGGCATATGGATGTCTCAGGTTCAATTCCTGGTTAGGGAATCACAGGAGAAGCAACCATCTGCTTCTCCCCTACCCTTCTCACTCTCCTTCCCTCCCATAGCCAGTGGCTTGATTCATTTGGTCTGAGCATGTCAGCCTCAGGTGCTAAAAATAGTTTAGTACTCAAGCATCGGCCCTAGACAGGATTGCCAGTAGATCCTGGTCGGGGTGCATGTGGGAATCTGTTTCACTATCTCCCCTCTTCTTCTTTTTTTCAGAAAAAAATTTAATTCATTTTAGAGAGGAGAGAGAGAGGGAGAGTGGGGAAGGATCAGGAAACATCAACTCCCCTATGTGCCTTGACCAGGTAAGCCTGGGGTTTTGAGCCAGTAACCTTGGAGTTGCAGGTCAACGCTTCATTCACTACGCTACCACAAGTCAGGCTTATCTCCCCTCTTCTTATTGAAAAAAAAAAAGTCCTACTTGAAAACATGAAAATTCTATAAGAAAACATAGGCAATAAAATATTGAACATTTCCCATAGTAATATTTTTTTCTGATGTACCTTCTTGGACAAGGAAAACAAAAGAAAAAATAAACAAATGGGACTACATCAACAAAAAAGTTTTTGCACAGAAAGGTAACCATCAACAAAATGAAAAGAGAACCCACTCAATGGAAGAATATATTTGCCAATGATACATCTAATAAGGGGTTAATATCCAAAATTTATAAAAAACTTATAAAACTCAACATGGAAAAAACAAACAATCCAATTAAAAATGAGCAAAGGACCTGAATAGACACTTCTCCAAAGAGAACATCAGATGGCCAATAGACATATGAAAAGGTGCTCAAGTCACTAATCATCAAAGAAATGCAGATTAAAACCACAATGAGGTTATCACTTCATACCTGTCAGAATAGCTATCATCAATAAATCAACAAACAAGTGTTGGCAAAGATGTGGAGAAAAGGGAACCCTTGTACACTGTTGGTGGGAATGCAGATTGGTGCAGCCACTGTGGAAAGCAGTATAGAGTTACCTCAAAAAATTAAAAGTGGAACTGCCTTTTGATCCAGCAATTCCACCTTGGGAATAAAACCAAAGAAACCTGAAACACTAATTCAAAAAATATATATGCACCCTTATGTCCACTGCAGCATTATTTACAATAGCCAAGATTTGTAGCCCAAGTGTCCATCAGTAAATGAGTGGATTAAAAATTTGCGGTAAATTTACACAATGGAATACTACTCAGCCACAAAAAAGGAACTCTTCCTCTTTGAGACAGCCTGGATAGTCTTTGGGAGTATTATGCAAAGGGAATAAACCCATCAGAGAAAGACATATAGATATATTATGTGATTTTACTTATATGTGGAGTCTAATGAACAAAATAAACCAACAAACAAAACTGAAATAGTCTCACAGATCCAGAGAACAGACTGACAGCTGTCAGAGAAGAGAGGGTTGGGGAACTGGCTAAAAAAAGTGAAGGAATTAAGTGTAAAAAGTGCTCTAAAAACTCAGAGACAGACAACAGTGTGGTGACTACCAGGGGAAAAGGGGAGTGAAGAAAGGTGAGAGAGGGTAAGGGGGATTAAATGGTGATGGAATGAGACTTGACTTCGGGTGGGGAACATACAATACAATATACAGATCATGTATTATAGAATACTACACCGGAAACCGATATAATTTTATTAACTAATGTCACCCAATAAATTCAATAAAAAATAATTTAAAATATAGTGGTAAACTATAGTTGTCTCTCTATTGTATAAATATTAATTATAAAACAAGTATTATCCCATTTTAAAATAATAAAAATAAAAATAAGGATTCACTAAAGAAGTTAAAATGATTTTAAAATGTCCCTGGAAACCTTCACAATCATCACCTGTTTGTCAAAAGGGTGAGTTTTGGCTCCATCATTTATTAATATTTTTAAATGACCTAGATGATGAAGTAGAGAACATGTTAATTAGATCTGCAGATGACTCCAACCTAGGATTCGTACAAAAGATGGAAACAGCAGGAAACCCAATGGTGGGAGTAGGGAGACAGGATTCAAAGCAGAGGATGACCAGAAATATTTAATGTGCCAGCTGCAGAGCTAGGGAGACGGCCTTGCCAACATGGCACTGGCAGTCAGGGTGAGCAGACCGACAGTAAATAATTACACAAATGACAATCTAATCTCAATTATGACAACTACTAGAGTAAGGGGTAGTAAACCAGCATCACAGAGGAAGAAACTGAATAGGTCCCGAGTCAGTCTCGAGAATTAGGTGGAGAAGGCATTTCTGAAAAAGTGATATTTAAATAGTGACCTGAATATTGAGCTGGGGGTAGTGGAGAGGGTGACAGCATTCCAGGGAGAGGCAGCTGCGCACAAGAAGGCCCTGAGGTGGGTGGGAAGGAAGTGGCACATTTAAGGAACAGAGTGAAGCCGTTGAGGCTGGAACTCAGCATGTGGGAGGGACAAGAAGGCAAGGGTTGAAAGTGCATAGGGGACAGCAGTCACATCATGTGGGTCACTGTAAGGATGCTCGTCTTCCTGCCAAAAAACATGGGAAGCCACTGTAGCAGGGGTTGGGAACCTATGGCTCGCGAGCCAGATGTGGCTCTTTTGATGGCTGCATCTGGCTTGCAGACAAATCTTTAATAAAAAAAATAATAACATTAAAAATATAAAACATTCTCATGTATTACAATCCATTCATTTCCTACTGCTCATGATCATGGTTGCAGGTGGCTGGAGCCAATCACAGCTGTCCTCCGGAACAACAAATTTTTATTGGATAATGTGTAACGTACACGGGCTGTTGAATGGCTCTCATGGAATGACATTTTAAAATATGTGGCGTTCATGGCTCTCTCAGCCAAAAAGTTTCCCAACCCCTGCACTAAAGGAATGTAAAGAGAGGTCTACCAGGGCCAATCTGAATATTAATTAGACCACATGCACTGTAATTAAGACTAGACTTGAAAAAGGTTAAAATGGAAGCAGGAAGACTGGTTAGTAGACCACTGTAGTTGTCTTAGGTGAAAGATGACCCAACAAGTAGCAAAATGAGAGATAAAGGTTATCTCAAAATTCAAATACTAAATATGCTTATCAAGGATAAAATAAAAAGTAGGCCTAATATTAGGATGTATTTAAAAGGAAGCCAGAATGTGGGCAAGGTCTTGAACAACTTTCTTCTTTCATTTGTAGCCATTGATGGGTAGAACCCGATCAGAACATCATTGCAGGAGCCAGAATGTAAGGAAGGGATGGAAATCTGGAGATTTTCAGCAGATTGATGGCTCGATGGTTCTAATGTTGGACATATGTAGAAGAAACAGTTGAAGGAAACGTGCTTAATAACCCAGAGAAAACTATAGTATAGTTTGACTCATTCACTAAGAACATTCTATGGGATAGGCTGGTGCTTTCTCAAACTTTGTAAGCAACCAAATCAACTGGAAAGCTTGTTAAAATCTTTAACCTCATCCCAGAGACCTTGATTTCAACAGGGAAGAGTTCAGCCAGTCCTCCCCACATCACCCTCATGATGCTGAAGCAAATGGTGCTGCGGTCCTGCGTTCGTCTCAGACACAAGTCAGAGGTCCAGGACTGAAGTCCAGGAGAGTGAATAGGGTGGGGTTATGCAGGAGGAATGCTCAGTTCTACCTGGGGAAATAGAGTAAAGTGGGGGGTAGTCAGGAAAGACTTGGAAATAAGCCTTTAATGGTGTAAGGAATTTTTCACACCAAGAAGTCTTCAACAAAGCATAACACAAAACTATACCCAGAACACTGCCTGTCACACCTCATCTCAGGGCTCAGGGCTTTGCAGGCCTTTTTCATCTGAAACATGTAAAGGAGTTTCATGCTTTTTGGTTTTTATTAATGTGACTTAATTAAAACACTTTCTATGTTAAATATTTCAAAGTATAAAGACCTGAATACAGCCTGACTGGTGGTGGTACAATGGATAGAGTGTTGACCTAGAACACAGGTCCCTGATTCAAAACTCCGAGGTTGCTGGCTTGAGTGTGCTCTTGCCAGCTTGAACATGGGGTCACTGGCTTGAGCACTGGATCATCAACATGATTCCAAGATAGCTGGCTTGAAGCCCAAGGTCACTGGCTTGAGCCCAAGGTCTCTGGTGTGAGCAAGGGGTCACTGGCTCGGCTAGAGGTTGCCCCCACCCTACAAGGCACATATGAGAAGCAATCAATGACCAAAAGTGAAACAACTACAAGTTAATGCTTTTCATCTCTCTTTTTCCTTTCTTTCCCTTCTCTCTCTAAAAATCAATAAAATAAGAATAATGATTTTTTAAAAACCTGCACTTTTAGTCTACCACAACACCTGAATTTCTGGGATAATATGTGGTCCCTGTTTGGTGAATGAATGAATGATTGAATAAAAATATTAATGCAAGAAATACATTATTACTATACTGTTAGATTTCTTTCTTTAGCGCTGTATTTAAAAATGGCAAGATTTTACTCATGTATGTTTCTGCTTTTAGGCAGTATAAGGTATTTTAGAAACCTCTTAAGTAGCTCTTAGAGGAGCCCGGGAAAGCTCGTTTTTTTTTCTCAAGGAACATAACTAGAAATTAAGGAAAATGTTGACCTACCCCCCCAGGTAGGACACCCCTAGTCTATCCTAAAATTGCACCTAGGTCAATTTCTCTCCTAATGCAAGGTCAATAAATAGAAACTTTTAACTCAATATTGAGTCCAATAGTACATTAACACTTCCTTTAGAAGTTTAGCCGGAAATGAACACATGATGAGAACAATGTTAACCATAAAGGAAGCTACAAAAAGGTACGAGAACTTTCCAGACCAAAGTATAGCAACAAAGACTGAGAGAAATGAACAGCTTAAAAAAAAAAGACAGCACAGCTATGGTCTATGAAGTTCAGGAAGGTCTATCAAAAGATCCATATCTTCTGAAATTCAAAATGATTTTATTCTTCTGAAACATATCAAAGACCAACATGTGACTTCTATGATGAGAATACCAGGAATAAATCAAAAAAGCAAATTTATAGCCTATAAAATCAAACGGGCTACTTATATAAAGTGATCAAATCTCTCTGAATCTTAGGATGTGAAACATTTCAAAACCCAAATTACATAACATTCTTCTTCTATAGAGCCACATTATTTTAGTGTGGATTCATATTCTGAATATACAGTTATTTGTATTTAAAATAATTTTCTGGCCCTAGAAACTTAAGACTGCAAAAAAAAAAAAAAAAAAAAAAAAGTAAATAAAAGTCATTTATCCAATGGTAGACATCAGAGCCAGGACAAAGATTCCCGGCTCCTGTCTTCTCACTCAAGTGACACTTCTGTGGGTTTAAAATCTCTTCCCCAAAGGGAAAAGGTATTACTTATTAAATGAGGTTTAAATGGAGGACCACATTAATCTAATTTTCTCTAATCTTCTATAGACATTCAAAGACTCGCAGAATGAGAGATAAAAGGGACCATACAGTGTAAGACCATTCCCTCTAAAACATCCCAGAGACACAGGAGTATTGAAAGGAAACTCAAAAACCTTCAAGTTCAACTGTGTGCCATAATTCCTTTTTCATTGTCTGGCTTCCACTTTTCAATTTCTGTGAATAATGGGATTATCTTTTCACTGTGTATCAAACAGTGCTTAGACATAGTAGGGCTTCAATCAGCATTTGAGGAAGGGCTGAATTAATAAATCCTTTGATCTTGCAGATGAGAAAACTGTAGCTTGGACAAGTTAAGTGACCCACCTATGGGTCAAAATGCAAGCTCTTTGTGTCATTGGCCAGGGCTCTGAGTCACTTGAACTCATTTTCACCCATCACCATAAAATATTAAATAAGGAAAATCCATTAGAATCCGAACATTTTTATTACCTTGGTCCAGTGAAATCACACAGAGAAAGCCTGTTTTCTAAGTGGCAGGCTTCAAATGAGTGAAGACAACACTTGTGTCCTTCCCGTTCTAGTTCATACACTCCTCACAAAAATTAGGGGATATTTTATTGCTTCATATTCACTTTTGTGAATTCACATATCCCCTAACTTTTGTGAGCAGTATATTTGCATGGCATGGTGTTTAGTACCTTCACTATCCTGTCACATGCCAACAGATGTGCTTGCTTGTTCTGCAAGAGCAGCATCCATAACTGACCTGCCAGGTGTCGCCACGGCAGAGCACAATGAAAATACGGTCTCTCTTACTAGACCTGCTGTGCATGCTTTTGATGTAACCACAGAAACACAGGTCCTGGCTTCCCCATTGCCTCATTTGTATGCCCACATGAGCTGTTGTTAGATCAGGTGTCCTCTACTCTCTAGCTTTGCAGTTAATTTTCTGAATGTAAGTATAAGACTATCTATCCCTATTAAATCACATCTTGTTTGGTCTATTCCTCTAGCTTGGGTTTCAGAATCTGGACTCTGTCATTCAGCATATTAGTTGTCAAACCTAGTTTTGGGAGTGCTAAAAATTTTATAAGTATGCTTTTGATATCTTTATCGAGGTAATTATTCTCCTATCAGGGAAAATAATAAAAATAGCTAATCCTTATACAGTACTCACAATGTGCTGGGCACAGTTCCAAGCCCTGTTAACTCATTTTATTTTCATTACAACCTTATGAAGTCGATAGTCCTGGGCAGATAGCTCGGTTGGTTAAAGCATCATCCCAATATGCAGAGGTTATCTGTTCGATCCCTGGTCAGGGCACATACAGGGACAGATCGATGTTTCTGTCTATCTCTCTCCCCCAAATCAATAAATAAATTCAAAAAAGAACTTATGAGGTAGATGTGATTATTTTCTCATATATGAGATTTAAGAAAGGAGATACAGAGAAGTTAAGTAATTTACCCAGAGTCACACAGTGAGTGGGCGGCAGATCTGGAAAGCCAGCCTGTCTGATTCCACAGTTCTTGATCTTAATTAGTAAATTATGCTGCATCTTGTTATTATCATATACTTTTACAGACAACCTTCTAGGCTGAAAGGGATTGACTGGGCAAAAATCCTTGGGTAAAGCTGCTAATCATTCACAAAATTATGTAACTAATTTCTGATAACCCAAGTTGCTCTGTCTTAAGGGTTTCACCAAATACTTTCCTGAAAACTAAGTCCTATATATATATAGCAATGATTTTTAACCTTTTTCATCTCATGGCATACATAAACTAATTATTAAAATTCTGCAGCACACCAAGAAATATTTTTTTTCCTAATCTGACAAAAAAAAAATCTGTATAATTTTGATTCATTTACACCAGACAGCTACTGTTGAGTTGGCTGTTTTGATTTTTTTAATCTGACAATCTAAGGGAAATGAGGTCAGTGCCCCTGACTAAATGGTCAGGTGCTGCATGTTTTAAAAATCCTTGTGGCACCCCAGTTGAGAATCGCTGCTATGTATGGTAAACCTGGCCTGTCTAGCAGTCCCGTTTTCCTCTGTGCACCCTCAACCAGACTATCCAGTCCTCAGGATCCAGCCCATATTTCCGCTTCTCTTACATCTCCCAGGACACCTACTACACAAGCACACAACAGAATCTCAAGCTTTATTCTTGACAGATAGCTAGTAAAAGCCTTTCCTGGAGTTTATTCTGTAGGAAACATAAGGATGAAGTTTAAAATGGGGAAGTGGAGAGAGACACCACTGTAGCTCTTCAGCTTTCAAACTCTCTACAACAGGGATTCTCTGACATAAGCAGAGACAGGATGTATTGATCACCAAGCCAGTGGCCATACAAGCTTAACCCCTTATCTCCCAGTGCCCTTCTCCTGCTCACCCCTTTGAAGCCCCTCACGTTCTCTTGGAGGGTGTTCTGTAACTCTTTGAAAAGCACAGCCTGAACCTTGCCCTACTGGCATATCTCAAAATGCCTGGCAGAGCCTGTCAGAGTGGTGCTCATGAAGAGTTTAATGAATGCTTGTTGAAATTAACCCCCAGCAAACTGCACTTAAGGATTTTCCCATCAGCAACCCCTCCATGGTCATATTCAAGGTTGGGGAAATAAAACCTACCCTTTGGACAAACACACAACTAGCGACTTCTCCTCTGGAAAACAACAATCCAATACACTAAAAAACAAAATGATTTAGATAATACAAATGAGAAGACAGCAATGGACTAAATAATTCTCATTTATCTAAGCTGCTTATATGTTTTTTGAGGGGGCTAAGTTTTCTTTCATTGTCTTTTTCTCCTCTAATTGGCTACTTCTCCATTACTTTACTCAAACAAGAGTCTACCTTACTACCATTCCTTGCAAGTAGGAGACAAATTTGGAAATAGTAGTAACGATAGGAATTAGCAATATTAAGGAAAGCCCATTTCTTTTTATTTATTTCATTTATTTCCTTAGAGATCTGGCACTTTTTCTGCTAGAGATCTTACAGTTTTTCACGTGGAAAGAAAACAGATATTTGGCTACATTAGGACACTTTCTTTTCAAGAGAATAAAATACAACTTCTCTTCTTAGCACTTAAAAACCTGCAGATCTTTCTTTACCCAGACACACATGCATAATCAGCCCCCACATTTAATTTCTCTTTTTCTTAAGAATTGCTATTCTGCATGAGTTACTCCGAGGCCAATAAATAACTAAGTATGCCCAATTCAGAAATAGTGCTTACTTCTAGACTGGCAGCTTTTTAATGAATAATTAACCACTCCATACTTTCTATCAGGGATGCTTGCATTACCAGGGTAAAGGTATCCTTTATGTCTAAACAATGTCATAAAACAGGCCTTTGCTGGAGAGACACCCTCATTTATCACGTGAAACGCCATGTGGTATTAACAAGGTCGATATTGTTTGTTTAATATATTTTGCTTTCATAGTGGCTTGAAATGATTTGTTTTTGCAGCTGTAACAAAGTTAAATTAGGGATTTAGCTCCGGTTAGCTAGTTGAGCAAATATAACAATCAGGGGCTATTAATTATCCGCCTGGAGGGCTTTGGTCATCTTCCCACAATTTACAGCATCCTTGGAGTACTGAGTTACACCACAAGCAGCCAGACTCTATGCTCAAATAATCAATTCCCACTTCTCAGGAACTATACCCCCCCCCAACATGTAAATGTTATCAGTGTACAGATTTTTTTAAAGTTAAGTAAGGAATTTAGGTGAAAATCTTAGTTCGAAGACTAGTTTCAGACATCCGTTCCCACAAATGAGTAACTTAAAAAAAAAACACTTTTCTGACCTTAAAGCACCAATAATCAGCCCCCTTCCTCTCTTCTCACACTGCTATTTGGCCTTAAATGGAGCAGGGGGGGAGAGGAGGAAGTTTGCTCCAAAGATAAACTTGTCAAAAGCCTGTGCTACAATACTAATTCCTCTCTACCTGTTTGTGAACCTCAGCTGGGAGCTAGGGCTGAAAAGCTCTGGGGGGAAAAGCCAGGGGGCGAAGGGGGAGCAGGGCTGGGGGGGGGCAGAGAGAAACTAGAGGGCAGTTCAAACAAAAATGAACTCCCTCACACACACTCACACTCACACACACACACACTCACACACACTCAGACGCACAAAGAGAGGGAAAAAATGCTGCCCCTAGCTCAGGTCCTAACAACATAGTCTTTATCAGAGGTTCATTGTCAATCAATTAGCCGAGGCAGCAGGGGTCTGGGAGGTGGGGGCGCCTGGGGAAACAATGGACAGCCCTGTTGTATTACTATTTAATCACTTTTGCTAAATAAATAGAGCAGCCCTGAGGTGCTGTCCTGTCAAGGGAATTTATAACAAAAAACAACTTCATTTTTCATTGGTCATTCCTTTTTTTTCCTTCAGGACAAGAGAGGGTTATTACTGTAGCCTTAAGTTCCATCTTTGTGTTTCTTGCCTTTGATTCCCACTCGGACCCTGCCACTTTCTGGCACTAATTTGTCAGGCCGAACAAAGACAGGATTTGTACCTCCTGCAAGGTCTCAATTAGGAATGGCTTCTGCTGTATTATGTGCCATTCAGTGAGGACACAATGCCGGTAATTACAGGAATTTGCACTAAATGGCTGAAGAATTCACAGCAAAACTTCCCCCCACACACACACCTTGGGTTTACCCCTCCCAAGGGCGGGGGAGGGGCAAAAAGCTCTTAAAGCCAGAGACATGTAATTACCAACAGCAGTCCCAAGAGGTTAAACAGCAGCCGAAGGAGTAAAACCATAAAAACGGACAGTGTGAAAAGGGTGGAGGGGACCCCACGGATCTCTGGTTTTCTCGCGTCTCTTGTCTCTTCCGTTTCAACTTCAGCTCAGAATCAGGAACACGGGCCCACAGTGGGCCATCCGATTTCACTTCCAGAGTACGAAGCAGGAACAAAAGGAACGCTTTAAAAGGTGATCTTGGCGTCTCCTTGTTGCAACTATAAACAAGGCCCTGGGCCCTTTTCTTAGAGCACCGGACTCAACTGCTGGGTTTCTTAATGGCTGGGAAATTACAGAACAAATATCTGTGTGTACTAGTGCCAAAAAACACCCCGTGTTATCTACGAGGGGATGTAAGTATGTACAAATGTCTAATTCCTGAAGAAAACAGGGCTGCTGCCTCATAACCTAATTTATCCAGCTATGTGTGAACCATCTAACTTAGAACCACTTACAGGTACATACTTTATAAATATTTTATTAAGCCGCATAATCACTTGTTTTAGCATTAATATTTTAATACCACAGATTCCCCACTGCCAAACACAATTTCGAATCCCACCTGGTAACTTCTCTAAAGAAGCGTGCCCCATCGTCTGCTACAGAGGCGCTTCTTAATAGCTGTACCGAAGTGCCACAAAATGAACGATTCTTAAAGTGCTCCTCAGGTCAGGAACCTTCTGCATCTTCAGGGTCAAACGTTAAGTTCAACCTTGTCAAGGTGCCCCTTTTTGTAGGTCAAAAACGACCAAATTCTGCAACTGCACGTAGTTCCCCCCGGCTCCACCTCTGACAGCCCTCTAAACCCGCGTGCGGGCCTGCCTTCGGGAGCTCTTGTCACAGTGGCCATTTGGCACTCACGATGTGATTATTTGATTCACGTCTTTCTTCCTAGAGGACTGCAAGTTCCGTGAGGGGAGGGACCCTGCCCACGGGGCCCTGCCCACTCTCCTGCAGCAGCGACTTGCCCAAATTCCGAGCACACAGTCAGAAACCTGGCACATAAAGTGGCGGAATGAATGGGAGGATTCATGTTCAAAGGCTTATTTCTCAGGAAGAGAGAACAGCAAGTGTAAAGACCATGGGAGCAGGATTGACCAAGGGAGGTTCCAGAACAAGAAGGCCACCATGGCTGGGCCTTCCCAAGCACAGGGCAGCCATGGAGCTCGGGAGGAAGCCATCGAACAAGCCGCACGTTATCAAAAACAACTATAAAAAGTTCAAGCCCATGTTAAGAAATATAGTTATACATAAGGATGTGTTTTCAAAACCATAACCTCAGGCATTTTAGGATGGTTGTGGTCCATTTTCTCTGCAGGGGCACTATAAGTTTCAAATGAAGAATATAGAAAATCCTTCACCCACCAAAAGAATTTAGTGCAATAAGGCCAAAAGTGCCATTTTGTAGATTTAAAAGCCAACATTTGTAGCTCCCCTAAATGGCAACTGAATGACATCATTATTAAAGGGCTACTCAGTGCAATCTTCCACTTTTAAGGTTTAGTCATCAAAAATATTCAAAGGGGGAGCGACTAAGTGGACATAAAACTTACACTCTAAAGAGGCTCACTAAAACCATGAAATATTGTGAATATTTCATGTCTCCTTAAAATAATAGATAAAGCCAACATTCAACTGAAAACAATTTACTGGACTTTTTGGCCTTCTGGAAAGTAAACATGCTATGTAACCAGCTTTTAAACAAATGTTTCTATGAGGATGCAAAGTTAGGGAACACAAGCACTACACGAAGAAGCACCTGGTTTAGATTAACTGTGTTTGTGAGAAACATAGATCAATTTTTAAAGTTCCATCTGCTATAATAATCTCGGATACAATGAACAGCCTCCCAAGTAATTTGAAAAACATTCAGAGCTTTGCTTAACAAGTTTCTGCCTTTTTCTTTTGAGACTCTGCCCCCTACAGGAGATGAAGTATTTCTACCTGAGGCAGGAAACAAGTATCCATTCCATGCAAGGCAATTAAGGAACATGAAAAGCAACCTGGTAAAACCACGCTATCACAGAGCAACTGAAAGTAGAAGCTTCCAATGGAGGAGAGAGCAAAAAATGACATTAAAACTGTCGATTTTTTGAATTGGCCACGCTATACAAATTAAGATTGACTTCTACCTACCCCAAATTAAAACCCTACCTGTGCCCTTAAAACTCCAAACCCACACATGAAGTTATAAGCTGAGCAGGGCAAATGAGTTTTAGGTCCATTACCCCCGTCTCCTGGGCTCCTGCTACCACCCACCCCCAACCTATTCTCCAACCAGCCAAATTTAATGAACTCAGCAAAGGGAGACACCCTAAAACATGGAACCCAGAGCAGCTGCCCAGAAGTCTATCCCTGCCCACTGTCGAATCCTTTTCCCATTCTGTTCTCCTCAGCGTCCTTCTCCCTCCCCTTCCACTCACCTTGCTTGTCTTTTTCCTGTCTTCCTTTCCCCACTGCCTACGCAGAGGCCTGCTGAATGAATGACACGTCTCTCTGCTTGCATTTCCCCTTCCTCTGCCTCAGTGCTAGGAACACTACCCATGGGGCAGGGTACAGCATATACTTTGTCAGGGAACAAACTTACGAGAGGGACATGAATTAGGTGACAACTAGGTGACAATCCTTAGGTTCACCTGCGGCTTTCCTCCCCTTCAGCTACTCCCATCCCTACCCTGAGAACTAAGCTGAGCTGTTCTCCCCGATTCTAATAACACCACGGATTTGTCGACCCTGCCAGCCATCTGAAGCCAGAGAGGTGTAGCACAGAGTTCAGACTGCATGCAAAGCAAGCACTCAGTTAAGTCATTGTTGAGTGTCTGAACTTTGAAATATCTCCTTTCTACGAGTATTAGTAGATAGCGAAATAACAATCATTTCTAAAGAACGGCACTAAAGTCACTAGCTCCTCATTTCAGAAGTAGGTGGCTGTTAAGGCCCAGCCCGCCCACAGATGTATGTGCCAGCACCTGGCGCGGCCTCCCTGCTGGCCGGTGTGTTGGTCTCTCCAGCCCCATCCCATACGCTTCTGTTCACGGTCGCTGAGCCCCCCAGGCAAAGTGAGGATAATTCACTTTCTCCCCACCACCCCTTAGGCAGATTATTCTTCAATAGGAAAAGCCACCATCATAACTAACCTAAGTTCAGAAACGGCGTTTTCAGTGTACCACCACTATTTGGCTGTTCAAATCAAGAGCGAGCACTAAAATTTAAATTTGGTTTTGGTTGGTGGTGAGCTTCTTGTACATTTTTACACAACGTACTTAAATCTGATATACTTGAATTAAAACCTTTCAAATCGGGCTTCCAATTAAAGCTGCCTTGGTGGTCAATTTCTCGTCACAAATAGTGGGTTTTAGCAAAAGGGGAATGATTTGATTTTTATTTTTAATAGTAGGTGCATAGATTTGGTGTAGTGAGGGTTTTTTCTTTTTAGTTTACTGCTTTGGGGAAGGTGCGGGAATGGGGAGTAGGGGAGAGGAGCCGCAGGGCTTTAAGAAATAACAGCTGACTTGGCCTTGGCCCCCGCTCTGTGTCTCAGCCTTCCGCTCTGTGTCTCAGCCTTCCGCGGCAGTTCCAGAGTCCCTGGGCTCCCCCAGGGTGGGGCAGCGCCCGTCCTGACTCAGAGGTCATCTGCTTCCTCACCATCTGCCCTGCTCTCCCCCTCCCCCAGGTTCTGTCAGGGCTGACTCTGCCGATTCTACCTTCACAGGATCTGACAAGGTCGTGATCGATGCTAGTTACTGACCGTGGACATTTTCCTGGCCTAAGGATGTTAGTAGTCAGCAGTGGGCCGCAATGTCTCTTATGAGACAATCTGTGGCGTCCACCTTCACAGTGACCTTTGTGTGAGAACGCAGGGGAACGAGCCACGGCAGACTCAGGAAGCCCAGAGTCGAGTCTGGCAATGCGTTGGCCAAGTCATTTTGATTCAATGGAGTCTGTCATTTCTGCCTATTTCCTTGCTTCGCCAGCATGGCATGAAGACAAACAGATGTTCTAATATAGCTTTTTAAACCAGAAGGAGCTGTGACTAGCCTACAGGGGGATTTTTCAAGTGAATTCCAATTGTGGGATTCAGAACTGTTTAATGAGCTTTTGGCTAGAAATCTGCCTCATACCTGCACATTTGAAACTCTGAGCAGTGAGTCCTCGCTCCAGAGACAAAGTGGTCAGGATGCTGAGGAAGCTGGTGGTCACGGACTGGCGCTTGCTCTTCCTCCGCTCCTGCCCGCCCGGCTGACCCCCGGGCTTGGTCCTCAGTGTGACCTGCAGGTTTTGGTCTGAACTCCTTGCCATGTTGGCAGCTGTTTTCAGCGCCTCCATCCATTCCTGAGCCCGCTGCCGGGTCTCAGCACGGAGGCGGAGGACATCTTGGGGGAAAATGACTTGAAAGCAAGAGTCACAGTCGTCCAGGTTGTCCATCTGGACAGCGAGGCACACGCCCACGTTGTAGCTCAGCAGCGGGTCCTCGTCCAGCTTGCCGGGCTGAAACGCCATGAGGGACGCCCTGCTCAGCACGAACGTGAACGCCTTCCAGTTGTTCTGCACGGTCAGCCGGTAGAGCGTCCCTGACTTGAGGATGTCCTGGTACCGCCTGGGGCTGTCCGCAACGGGGGACAGCACGAGGGGCTCACTGGGCTTCTTCTGTAAACAATGATTCTGGGTGCAGTCAAAATGGTAACCCAGCCCTGGTGAGTCTGCCAGCTCGTCCTGCCGACCCCCGTAACCAGGCACAGCGGCGTGCACAACTTCCCAGAGCTTCTGCCCCCAGTCCAGAGCCTCCCACGGCGACTCCGCCTTCAGCTGTAGCTGCGTGTTGTCATACAGAACGGTATCCACGAGCCTGGCCTCCAGGTTGCCCAGAACAGATATGCTCTGGAAGCGTGACAGCTGGTACGTGGCACAGGGGTTCCGATTCCCGCTGCTGTCCAGGCCGTAGAAGCTTAAGCTGTAAGGGGAGAGTTCTGCGTAACAGCTTTGCCAGTAGCTGTCGTGGTTCTTCCGAATCTCCAGGTAACCCTTCTTCAGAATGTTTGGGAATGCCTGCTTGCGTTCTAGAAAGAAAAAAACAAAAACAAGCAATGTATTAATTCATTAACATGAATAAATCAAATGAGATGAAAAGGCAGGTGCCAGAAACCAAACAGATCAGGGGCTGATACCTTTCTGATTCAAACTAAACAAAGCAGTAGTAGTAAAATCCCAAGATAGGACCTAACTGACAAGATGTAATTAGGGGAAATCTCAGGACTGAAAAACCAACTAGGGTGGACTTACAAGTATATGACTAAGTATTGGAAAGAAAAGCAATGTCAGTGTGACATGCAGAGCTCTGTGTGGAAAACAAACACTGGAAAAAATGTGACTTTCTATGCCTTGTGGACCCATGAAACAATTACACTTTGCCAGGATTTCTGGTTTTCAAGGTAACATTCCAGAGAGTAGCAAATTCCCAAGAGAATGTTCCCTGCCACCAGACCTAACTCCCTGCTAAGCCTCGTCTTTCTTTAGGGTGCCGAGCCAGGAAGGGGCGATGGCAAGAGAGAGCAGGACACGTGCTGCTCACGGACTCCTGTTTCTCAGGCCCCCGTTAGCCTTCAAGGCTGGGTCCTGAGCCCTCCCGCTTCTAACCAGTTCTCCAGACTTGACTCAGCCAGCTCTCTCTCTAGTCAGGTCCTGAGCTCCCCGCTTCTAACCAGTTCTCCACACTTGACTCAGCCAGCTCTCTCTCTAGTCAGGTCCTGAGCCTTCCGCTTCTAACCAGTTCTCCACACTTGACTCGGCCAGCTCTCTCTCTAGTCAGGTCCTGAGCCCTCCGCTTCTAACCAGTTCTCCACACTTGACTCAGCCAGCTCTCTTTCTAGTCAGGTCCTGAGCCCCCCGCTTCTAACCAGTTCTCCACACTTGACTCAGCCAGCTCTCTCTCTAGTCAGGTCCTGAGCCCTCCGCTTCTAACCAGTTCTCCACACTTGACTCGGCCAGCTCTCTCTCTAGTCAGGTCCTGAGCCCTCCGCTTCTAACCAGTTCTCCACACTTGACTCAGCCAGCTCTCTCTCTAGTCAGGTCCTGAGCCCTCCGCTTCTAACCAGTTCTCCACACTTGACTCAGCCAGCTCTCTCTCTAGTCAGGTCCTGAGCCCCCCGCTTCTAACCAGTTCTCCACACTTGACTCAGCCAGCTCTCTCTCTAGTCAGGTCCTGAGCCCTCCGCTTCTAACCAGTTCTCCAGACTTGACTCGGCCAGCTCTCTCTCTAGTCAGGTCCTGAGCCCCCCGCTTCTAACCAGTTCTCCAGACTTGACTCAGCCAGCTCTCTCTCTAGTCAGGTCCTGAGCCCTCCGCTTCTAACCAGTTCTCCACACTTGACTCAGCCAGCTCTCTCTCTAGTCAGGTCCTGAGCCCTCCGCTTCTAACCAGTTCTCCACACTTGACTCAGCCAGCTCTCTCTCTAGTCAGGTCCTGAGCCCTCCGCTTCTAACCAGTTCTCCACACTTGACTCGGCCAGCTCTCTCTCTAGTCAGGTCCTGAGCTCCCCGCTTCTAACCAGTTCTCCACACTTGACTCAGCCAGCTCTCTTTCTAGGTCAGCTCTTGGCTTACCATACTTCCCCATGAGTAAGACGCACCTTGTTTCAAACAAAGTTGGGGTCTAAAAACTGGGTGTGTCTTCTACAGTGGTTGTAGAAGTGTAGCATTTCAAGTGCCATAGATGGAACTGAGGACGAGGCAATATGTGAAGACAGTGATTTGGCTTCAGACACAGATGAGGACAAGCTAATGGATGGGAGTTTTGAGAGTGATGAGTTGTATGAATTTTATGATGAATAAAACTTGATTCAATAACTTTATGTAATACATTTTTTTTTCAGATTTTGGGCCCTGAAATTAAGGTGCGTCTTATACATGGGGAACCCAGTAGATAGCAGTTGCCGCTCTGCTCTGAGCCTGACTGTGCTGAGGCTGTCCCCTCTGCAGGGACGCTCCTTCCCACAGCCCCTCCCAGCTACCACACCCCTGCCCTGCACTGAGCCAGCCCTCTTCCGGAAAGGGCTCTGTCCTGCCTCCCCCAACCCCACCGCTGTGCCTGCACACACACCCCTAGGTCAATGTCAGATGTCCCTACTATATTACTCCTCCTCGATGGGTTCTTATCAAGCTGTCCAAAAATCATTTATTTAAATATCAAAACAAATAAAATAGGCCCTAGCCGGTTGGCTCAGTGGTAGAGCATCGGCCTGGCATGCAGAAGTCCCGGGTTCAATTCCCGGCCAGGGCATACAGGAGAAGCTCCCATCTGCTTCTCTACCCCTCCCCCTCTCCTTCCTCTCTGTCTCTCTCTTCCCCTCCTGCAGCCGAGGCTCCATTGGAGCAAAGATGACCCGGGCGCTGGGGATGGCTCCTTGGCCTCTGCCCCAGGCGCTAGAGTGGCTCTGGTCACAACAGAGTGATGCCCCGGAGGGGCAGAGCATCACCCCCTGGCGGGCAGAGCGTCACTGGGTGGATCCCAGTCGGGCGCATGCGGGAGTCTGTCTGACTGTCTCTCCCCGTTTCCAGCTTCAGAAAAATACAAAACAAACAAACAAAAAAAACACAAATAAAATACATTTTGAAGTGTTGTTGTTTTTTTTAAGAAGTCTGTTCTCTAACCCTGGCCAGACAGCTCAGTTGGTTAGAGCTTTGTCGTCAAGTGCAGAGGTTGCTGGTTCAATCCCCGGTCAGAACACATACAGGAACAGATTGATGTTCCTGATGTTCCTCTCTCTCTCTCTCTCTCTCCCCCTTCCTCTCTCTCAAAAATTAAAAAAGAAAAAAAAGAAAAAAGGCTTGTCCTCCCTACTTAGGGTAGGGGTGAGGTCTGTCTTTTTATCCTTATATCACAGCACATGATGCAATGCCTGGTACATAGCAGATACTTAAAAAAACAACGTGAATTAGAAATAAAGCTTCTAGCACAAAGCCCAGCACACAGTAGGTACAGCTGCTTTCCCTTCCATGCTGTTTCACAAGGCTATCTGGTCGTGTTATCTTTAATCAACGACTAACTGCAATATACACAAGTTTAATACTTTAATAAAAGGGGACATCACTTGGGTGATATTTCTTGGTACGTTTATCAGGCATGAACATGACAACCATGAAAGAGGAAGCAGTCCTCCCTGGAAGGGACTTTTATTTCTGAGATGTTTCTCAATCTCTTTCCTGACACACATTGAAGACAGTCATAAGCTAATTGAGTCATTCACTACAGAAGACAAATCATGCTCCCAAAGGGCATGATTTCTGATCTTGGCTGAAGAAAAAAAAAAACACCAGTAACACAGATCTAGATCCTAAAATAGCAAAACAAAAGAGAAAAAAAAAAAAAGAAATGAGGCCGAGAAGAGCCCATTTTACCTGCTTTACATCTCTGGTCCTGGCATTCATTAGTATTTCTGTGGTGACTCAAAAGCCATTAATTTCTCGCTACCCACACTAATCCCTTTGTAGGAAGAGATAATGGAGGCCTATTCTCAGGCTATCTTCCCTCTCTGATAATGCAATAAGGGAGGCAGTGCTGCCAGACACTGCCCCCCCCCCCCCCCCCGTTCCATCAGGGGCTGATGACAGTTCCACCTTTTCCATAATAAGACTCGGAATCCAGCGTCCTTTTCCATAATAAGACTCGGAATCCAGCGTCCCTCCGTCCCCATCTCTCCTGTGACCCCGCGGCTCAGCTACACAGCCCTGAGTGAAATAAAAACCACCTCTCTTGCTTTTAGCTGGAATTTTCCTCCGTTTTTCTTTCCTCCCTGAGAGCTTTTTACAACAGCTATGCCATAAATTAGAAGTGCTACTTTAATTGGGCCCGAAGCAGCGGCAAACCGAACTGAAACCTCACTTCCTCCTAGCTGTACCAACTAGGGTGGGAGATGAGGAGTCCTCTTGGGGAGTCTCAAAAGTTCTCTCACCTTCTTGATGCAGAAGAAGGGTAGAAAAATGCAGTCAGTGTTTTTCCCCACCTCACTCAGCCCGCTCTAAACAGATTTGTTAACTGGAGACAGAGAGGGGGGATTAGTCATAGGAAATGGCCCACACTTGAAGGTTGAGTTTGTCATGTAATTGCTTGAAAAATAATAATCAAGAGGAAAGCAAATGTGATCAGAAAACTATTCTCTGGGGTGTGTATTCCTTTCTGGAGTGCCTGATATTGCAGACCTTATTAATATTTTGGGTGTGAAATATTATCATTGATTGTAGAGAACTAGAGAACAACCATTTCTCTTTAATCTCTAACAACTGCAACTTTCTATGGGGTCTGAAGTTTATTTTTAATATTTCCTGTATTGACAGAGTTATAGATTTAATCTAAGTTATAGATTTAAATCATAGCTTTCATTAATTTACTATAGTTCAACTTGTGTTTCTCCAGATCATATCATTTCAACTCATTTAATTAGCCCCCCACATTATAGTGTTCAATTTTACAAATTAATATAGAATATCTGTCTTAACTAATATCACAAATGATTGAGAGACCACTGAAAAAGATTACTGTGAATGCCTCAATAAAATATAGATGATCAAAATGAATTACTGTGCCTATAAATTTCATACTGCAACCACAAGACAGTAATGCCTCAAAAAAAAATTTCCCCATTGCTTTCCACTTCATAATATGAAGACCTGGTTCAGTTTCCCTCCATGAAGACCCTTCTTCTCCCCTCCTTGTCTTATGGCAGCCAGTGCAGGGGTGAAGGCCAGTAACTGCCACCAACTGCAGGGGAGAAGGCCATTTCCCCGTCTGCATCTGGGCCACTTCTGCCCTGCCCACAGAGTTCCGCTTTTGCCATCATTTCCCCTCTCAGTTCTCAAAAAGGTTTCCACTCCCACGGCCACCGCCTGAGTCAAACCCTGACACAGGCTCACGCATCTGGTCCTCCTCCATCCTGGCCATTGCACACACTGTTACCAGGTTAACCTTTTTGGGTCACTTGTTCAGTCAAACCCCTTCACGAGTTGGTGCTACACAGTCAAGTCCAAACTCCTTCTCTTGGCCTTACAGGATTTTATTACGGAAAATTTCGAACACGCTCAGAAGCATGCAGAAGAGTCAAGTGAACACCCCTGTGGGATCATCCCTCAGCTTCCAAGTCCCTGGATTTCCACTCCTCCAGTTTCACCTCTCCCACGGCACTCTGAATCTTGCTTTGTATTTATTTGTTTCTGCTGGGATATTTGAAAGCCAATTGCAGACCTTTTATCATTGCTATATCATAAATACCTCAGGGTGTAGAACAAATAAAAACTTCAAAAATATATAGACGATACCATTTTCACTCCCAACAACATGAATATTCCTTACCTAACACCCAGGCTTTGTCTAATTTTGCCAGATTGCCTCAGAAACTTCTTGAACACAGATGGTTTGTTCCAGTTAGGTTCACACACTGTTTTGGTTGCCGTGTCTTTTAAGCCTCTTTAATCTGTATCAGTTTCCTCTCCCTCCTTTTTTCATGACATGCATTTATGAAGACATGCGTCCACTTGGCCTGTAGCGCCTCACACTAGGGGTTTCGCAGAGTGTGTCCTCGAGGTATTGTTTAACTGTTCTTTTGTCCTCCGTGTTTTCTGTCAACTGCTATTTAGATCTCAAGGCTCATATTTCAGATATTACTTCACATTCATCAAACATGTATTAAATTATACAATAATGTTATTTTTAAAAAACAGTGAGAGGTAAAAAGCAAAGAAAAAAAAAGTACCTGCCTCCACACCCAGCACCCATGATTCTCCCACCCAGACTGTGTACCATTTGAGCATGGGGTCACTGGCTTGAGTGTGGGATCATAGACATGACCCCACAGTCGCTGGCTTGAGCCCAAAGGTCGTTGGTTTGAAACCCAAGGTCGCTGGCTTGAACGTAGGTTGCTGGCTTGAGCAAGGGGTCACTTGCTCTGCTGTAGCCCCGGGTCAAGGCACATATGAGAAAGCAATCAATGAACAACTAAGGAGCCACAACAAAGAACTGATGCTTCGCATCTCTCTCCCTTCCTGTCTGTCTGTCCCTATCTGTCCCTCTCTCTGCTCTCTGTCACAAAAACAAACAAACAAACAAACAAACAAAAAAACCATGTCCAGATCACAAGAAATGGAACATTTAGGCAATCTAGTTTACCAAGAAACCCTGAACTACACACGCATGAGGTCACGAGAATAGGATTCTGAGGATCAGGCAATAATTAGAATGAAAGACCAAGAGCAACATTTTAATGTTTCCCAAGAACTCCAAAGCTCATGTGATGTCAATATCCCAAGTCAAAACTGTCTAGGCAAACTTAAATAAACATTTGAATTCTCAAAACAAATTAATAAATGTGAAAGGAAGCCAAAGTGGAGAGTTAAGGAGTACTCATAATACAACGACATTGCACTCTGTCCCAGACAAACCCGGAAGGATCGCCTCTTGGAGTTTAGCATATATATTACAATACTTCGCTGTCCGTCATCTTTCTTTTCAGTTTCCCTGTAAGTTACCCAGACTACAGCAGGCTATAAGGAGAGATGATCTTAAGATCCGAAAGCCTAGGAAACAGGATTTACAACTATTAAACGGGCTCAAAAATAAGGGAGCAAAGCAATTTGACATAGGTTTACTGAGTACCAAGCATGTGCAAAGCAGGGCACTAAGCTTTGTTGGAGAAACAAAGATAAAGTTCTCAGAGTGTTTACAATTTGGTTTTGTTAAATGAATCTAATATGAGACTTCCAGATCAATATAAATTGATTAGCTCAAGATAAAGGAGAGCCCTGGCCGGTTGGCTCAGAGGTAGAGCTTCGGCCTGGCGTGCAGGGGACCCGGGTTCGATTCCCGGCCAGGGCACATAGGAGAAGCGCCCATTTGCTTCTCTACCCCCCACCCCCTCCTTCCTCTCTGTCTCTCTCTTCCCCTCCCGCAGCCAAGGCTCCATTGGAGCAAAGATGGCCCGGGCACTGGGGATGGCTCCTTGGCCTCTGCACCAGGCGCTATAGTGGCTCTGGTCGTGGCAGAGCGACGCCCCGGAGGGGCAGAGCTTCGCCCCCTGGTGGGCAGTGTCGCCCCTGGTGGGCGTGCCGGGTGGATCCCGGTCAGGCGCATGCGGGAGTCTGTCTGACTGCTGACTGTCTCTCCCCGTTTCCAGCTTCAGAAAAATACAAAAAAAAAAAAAAAAAAAAAAGATAAAGGAGAAACCATAGTGTCACTTTAGAACACAGACACTCCTACAATTAACAAACAAACTATAGAAATGATCCCTGAAAGTACAGTCTTACACTCCTACAATTAAGTTCTTCATGAACTGGCCAATGCCAATCAGCTGTACACAAGGTTACTATCTCTTGACTTCCAGGTCCCATTCCCAGCTTCCCATTCCCAGCTTCCCAGACTACAGCGCCATCTGGTTCAACCTGAGCTCATGGCTCTGGCCGGGTGCTACCAGCGTGCCACTGATGGCCTCAGCCCGTGATGGCGAACCTTTTTATAAAAACCGCCTACTTTTGCAGTGCTGGCCAACCTGGTCCCTCCCACCCACTAGTGGGTGTTCCAACTTTCACGGTGGGTGGTAGCGGAGCAACCAAATGGTGCAGAGAACTTTTTACACAGGGGGCCAGTTCACTGTCCCTCAGACCATTGGAGAGCTGGACTATAAAAAAAACTATGAACAAATCCCTATGCACACTGCACATATCTTATTTTAAAGTAAAAAAACAAAACAGGAACAAATACAATATTTAAAATAAATAACAAGTAAATTTAAATCAACAAACTGACCAATATTTCAATGGGAACTATGCTCCTCTCGCTGACCACCAATGAAAGAGGTGCCCCTTCCCGAAGTGCGGCGGGGGCTGGATAAATGGCCTCAGGGGGCTGCATGCAGCTAGTTTGGGGACCCCTGCCCTAGGCAAACTCATTAGTCAACAGAGCCAAATATCAACAGTACAAAAGAAAGAAATTTCTTTTTTTTTTTTTTGAAAGAAATTTCTTTTGAGAGCCAATTTTTTTTTTTCTTTTCATATATGGCAAAAGAACCTTTGCCGACCTCTGATCTATAGTGGGTTTTTTCCTAATGTAATCGGGCTGCTTTGCACTGTCTCGGGAGTCTTATGGTGTTTGCTTCAGTTGCTGTGGGGGAGTAAGAGGTGAGCCTGAGCTTCTGAAACACAGGAACTCTGCTGTGATGTATCTCGGGATATTATGATTTAACTGTTCTGATTTTTGACATTTCCTCCATTGCATTCCTTTGCCCTCTTATTTGGAAACTATGCAAATGTTCTCATTTTCCTCAAGTTCTCATTTTATTCAGTTTTCTATCTATTCTTCCTTCAGTGCCCTCCAATTTCTTCATCAAATCTGTGATGTATTTTCATGGGCTTTTTTCCCTATCTATTTCTTCCCATAGGTTTTATCTCTCCTATTAAATTACCTTGTCTTCCCTGAGTTCTTGTATTTGTTTTGTGCTCCTGGTTTATTAAATTACAAAAAATTCTTGTGAACTATTTGTTCACAATTATCAATTGCTCCATAGCAACAGTATTCTACTAACTGTTCTTCACTTACCAATAACATCTCACTGAGTTAGGTTTTCCATTTGTACATTTCATGTAAGTTTTCAAAAATAAAGTTATTTCTAAGTTGCTTGTTATTCTTTAATGACCATAAGATCTATAGTAATGATCCTTCATTCATTCTTTTTTATTATTGACTTATTGTGTTTACATAGATTCTAGTGTCCCCCCGAATATTTCCTCCCCTCCATGTTCCCCAGTACCTCCCCCCTGTCCCCCTCCCTGTAACGCCTTCCCCCCTTCCCTCTAGGATTTGCTTTTCTGCTCTCATCCCATCTTGTCACCCTATCATCCCCTTTCCCTCTGTCTGCTTTCGAGAGCCAAATTTTTTAAACTTAAACTATATAGGTAGGTATATTCCTTATCGAGGTAGCTCCTGCACGTGGTATTTTGTGGAAGAGCCACATGTGGCTCGCGAGCCGCAGTTTGCCGCCCAGGGCCTAGGGGCACGAGAGAATGCCGTTACACTCCCTCAGAGGCACAAAGTTCCCAACACTGGCCATCCACCTGCCAGTCCCACTTCCTCCGCCAAGACTGCGTGCTTCTTGGGGGTTAGTTACAACATCTAGGCTTCAGGACTCAGCTCTAGTTCTCCACTCCAATTCCAGGGGGACTCCTGAACCTCATCTCTTACAGACTGACCTGCTCTCAGCTCTACCCACCCTCCACCTAGCGTAACAGCCCCAACTTGCACTGTCTGAAGCAGTGACAGAAGGCAACTTTCATTGACTACTACCACCTGGAAGCCGGTACTAAGGAAGATGCTGAGACCACATCCAGACTCTGAGGGAAACGTGCTGTGATGTCACTGAGTTAGCAAATTATATGTATGTATCTGCCATCTGGTTTTAGGATTTTATCAAGGAGGTTGCTGACCCTCCTTACCTCCAGAGACCTAATTCTCTCTTCCACAACAGTAACAGCCTAGCCTTCTTAGACCCCCTCGTCATCACATCCTTACGGATTTCCAGTGCGGTACGCCTTCCTTTTTCACGCACCATGTCTCTGCCTCCTCCACCTAGCCGACCTTCTGCTCCGTCCTTCTAAGGCCCTTAATCATGAAACCCTCCCCCCTCACTCCTTACACTCTCCTCCTTGTTTCACTGGACTCCTTCCCCCTCTAGAGTCTGCGGTCAGTAGTGAAAATGTTTCCTCATGCTTCCCAGGTTTAATCACCAACTCTGGATCACCACCATCATCCACAGGGCGGGGCACAAGTAGGTTTACAGTTGTTCATATGGGAAAGAATGCAGTGATTCGCAACTGATAATTCAAGAATAAACTCCGTGTTTTGCATACTTACAACCATAAACCTACTTTTGCCCCACCTGTATACTCTCTGTGTAAGCCTAGCGTGTTTCAGGAAGATGCAGAAGCATTTACCCAGGTGTGTAGTCCATTTGGGGTGCTATAACAAAATACCACGGCCTGGGGAACCTGGAAACAGAAATTTATTTCTCACAGTTCTGGAGGCTGAAAGTTTGAGCTCAAGCTGCAAAGGCCACCTTTTTACTGCCGCCTCACATGGTGACAGGAGATGGGGAGCTGTGTGGGGTTTCTTTTATAAAAGCGCTAATCCCACTCATGAGGGCCCCACCCTCCTGACCTATAAGCACCTTTCAAAGGCCCTACCTCCTCATACCATCACTTCAGGCACTAGGAGTTTAACATGTGAATTTTGAAGGGACTCAAATATTCATACCAGTAAACAGATCTATGTTGCTCAACTTGTATCGTATTTTTTAACCCTGACAATTCATTCTTTTATTCATTTCAACGGATCCAAACACAATCCCCAGAACAATTTTTCCGCATCTTCTTTGCTTTCCCCAAACACTTAGTTGCACTGTCTCTCTGCGCACTGCAGGGCACTCCTTTTCCTATGCTGTACTTGTGCCCCCTTCAATATGACGTTAACCCATGTCCTGTACAGTGCTAGAGGATGGCTTAATGTCACAAGTGCTGAAGCCAGGTGGCTTAAGTTTAAATAATAATTTTGCCCTTGCTGGTTGTGTGACCATGGGCAAATTATTTAATCTGAGTCTCGGTTTTATCATCTTTAAAACGGGGCTATAATAACAGCACCTACTTGACTGTACTGTTGTAAGGAAGAAATCAGCAGCTCTTAGAACAATGTCTGATGCATCTTAAGTGCTCAATAGCTGTTTCCTATTTCAGTCTTCTGATCTCAAAAGAAGCAACTTCTTATCTCCTTGTCTGAGCCTTCCCTTGCACCTCTACTCTGTACCTAATTTTCCCCACATCTTCAGAATCCCTTCCTCTATAACATTTTCAGTCGTCCCTTTATTAATCTCTTTTCCTCATGTCTTCCAATATTTTACCATTTGTTTTGTCTATTAGAAAATTATTCACGTGGTCCCACCCCTCCTACCCGATCTGTCTCCTTCCTTCAGATTCCCGATTATTATGCCTCCACTTCCAGTTGGCTCTGGTTATTGCTCTGAGGCCTTCTCTCACTCCAGCCACAACCTCCTACGTCCCGTGGACAAGCCAGGCACGCCCCAGCCGCAAGGCCCCGGGAGCTGCTCTATCCTCCGTTTGGAAGTCTCTCCCCAACTCCACCGGCTTATAGTCTCCCTGTGTTTTCCCTCAGAGGTGCCATTCTCAGTAAGGCCTTCCTGCCCCCTTCATTAAAGAGCTCCCTCTCATTTCCTCTCTATCTCACCAGCTTGCTTTATTTCTCTCAAAGGACCCTCTCCTTCTCCTTAGGGGGAGGGGGGAGAGGAAGAGCGTGCTGGATGTCTCTATCCCCCCTGCACAGCCAGTGGCTGGCTCCATAGATATTTGTTGAATGTATGTACAAAGAACCACTCTAGAATCTGTGGTGATACTGAATGAATCAGACACAGATCCTGTCAAAAGAGTTTATAGCCTAAGTAGAGACCTTCTTATTCTTTTTTTTTTTTTTTTTTTTTTTTTTGACAGAGACAGAGAAAGGGACAGGGACAGGCAGAAAGGGAGAGAGATGAGAAGCATCAATTCTTCGTTGCAGCTCCTTAGTTGTGCAGTGATTGCTTTCTCATATGTACCTTGACCAGGGGAGCTACAGTGGAGCAAGTGACCCCTTGCTCAAGCTAGTGACCCTGGGTTTCAAGCAAGCAACCATGGGGTCATGTCTAGGAGCCCACACTCAAGTCAGCGACCTCAGGTTTCAAACCTGAGTCCTCTGCGTCCCAGTCCGACACTCTATGCACTGCGCCACCGCCTGGTCAGGCTAGAGCCCTCTTATTCTTGTCATAAGTCCCACTTTCTTTTTTGCCAGTTACCCTAATTTAAGTCCTCACATCATGATGACTGGCACAGCCTTCTAACTGGCCTCCCTCCCTTCCATTCTTTCCACCTACCCATCTGTCCCACGTACGGCTGGGGCCTGAGGAGAGCCAATAAACAGCATCCCCGTTCTTCACCCAAATTTTTTTTTTTTTTTTCATTTTTTCTGAAGCTGGAAACAGGGAGAGACAGTCAGACAGACTCCCGCATGCGCCCGACCGGGATCCACCCGGCACGCCCACCAGGGGCGACGCTCTGCCCACCAGGGGGCGATAATCTGCCCATCCTGGGCGTCGCCATGTTGCGACCAGAGCCACTCTAGCGCCTGGGGCAGAGGCCACAGAGCCATCCCCAGCGCCCGGGCCATCTTTGCTCCAATGGAGCCTTGGCTGCGGGAGGGGAAGAGAGAGACAGAGAGGAAAGCGCGGCGGAGGGGTGGAGAAGCAAATGGGCGCTTCTCCTGTGTGCCCTGGCCGGGAATCGAACCCGGGTCCTCCGCACGCTAGGCCGACGCTCTACCGCTGAGCCAACCGGCCAGGGCCTCACCCAAATTTTTAACCAACTGAGGCTAACAGAGGGTAGACAGACACATGGAAATCAAACATCTGCCAGCTGGAGGGTTTGTTATAACCCTCCTGACAAACTGAAACCCAGGCTTATACAGACTTGCCTCTGAGTCACAAGCAGCAGAGACTGCCATGGCTTCCCCTCCCGGGGGACTGTCCATGACAGGCTGATGAATGGAGGAACAGGTCTGGCGGAGCAGACCAGAATTAGCGCTTCCTGTGAGAGAGGCTGAGTTCTAAACGTCTGGTTCCTCTCCTAAACCTGCCCATAAGTCACACTTCCCCGGGGTAAAGAGCGCAAAGAAAGGAGAGGCCAAAAGCATTAGGCTAACTGATGTTCCTTTACACGGACAAAAAAGCTATAAGAAAGAAGGTTCCCTGCTCTCCCCCCAACTACCCCTCAACCCTACCAACTTCCAGATTGCTTATAATTACTCTTTTAATCTTGATCTCCAAGTTAACTTTCAAGTGCTTCTTGCCAAACTTATCACATTAAGTCTAATTATCTGGCTTTGAAGGTCCTCCCTAACCTCAGCCCACTGCGGTGCTCTCCCACATGCGGACCTGCTCCAGATCACCCGCCGGCCACCCCACACCCATGCTGTGCTGGCCCCACCGCGGCGGCTTGTGCTCAGGCCTCCCAGCCCAGCGGCGGCATCCTTTCCTCAGCGAAGGCGCTCAGACGCTCTGGATCACCTCTTTTCTTTACATTCCGGTTAACAAAACAGAGTATTCCAAGTCTACTATATCAAAGCATTCTATTGTGTGCAAGCCAGAAATTAGAGGGAAAAAATTTAAACTAATTTTAGGTCTTTGTTCTCCTTATTCGAGGCACATGAGAGAAGTGAAATTAACAAGAGACACATTAATCATAACACTGGCACAAATGTCCATGGCAAAGAACATAAAGAGATTGAGGCTACAGCAACCAAAGAGGGGCTCTGTCTTGACATTTTAAATATAGTCCACCGGCTACCATAAAGCATTAGCCACCACAGTGCTCACAGATAATTTTTAAACTTATTCTGGTAGAAATGACTGGGCTCAAGTAATATAATAGCCTTCCTGTGAGCTACTTTGGATACCTTTCTTTATAGGTAAAAGAAAATATCCCATTTGTTCTCCCATTATAATACACCTAGGAAAAAAGACACACCTGTCTAGGCTCTCATAGTAATAGACCTGCTTTATATTAGCTAGATACATCAACTGAGGGATCTTTCCCACCTAAGTTCTTCGCAATGGGCAGCAGCGATAGAGCATAAGTCAATATAGTCCCGGTGAATTACAGTTAATTGTGAACCTGACTGGGAGATCACACACTCAACCAACTTCTCTAAAGAGGCTTTCTGCCTTCTCTGATAAGAGTAATATCTCATCTTAATAGAACACTATGACCCAGAAAAATCTAAACATCAACTTTCAAACTATGCTCCATCTTTGCCATGGTAAGCTTTCTACTTTTTCCCTAATCTATAGAAATTAAGTATAAAAGAATATCCTATACCTAGGCCAACAGATTTTAATATAAATAGCATGTCATTACTATACCTTGAATAACATATGGCATCCTAGAAACTTAGAAGTTTCTTTAGCCCAGAGGCGGAACCTGTCAGTTGCCCACCCCACTGGCTAGTTCTCTCACCCCACTTCGTGGCCAACAGAACCCTATTTTGTTCAGGCACAGTGCCTCTCCCCAGCCTCATGGAAAGAATCACGATTTGTTTAATCCAAATCACAGGAGTTCTATTTTCCTTTGCCAGAGACTGCGTTAGGGGTGGGCAGGTGACCCAGTTCTCGCTACTGAGGCGGTGCTTTCGGAAAGAGACCCAGAGGAGGTGCCCTGCTTTCCCTTCCTGACTTTGGCTATTGACACATGAGAAAGTGATCCTCTGGACGGCTACAGCCATCTTGTGCCAATGAGGGGAGAGATGAGGCATCGCCAGCACACTGAGGACAGCGGAGCAAACAGATGGAAAGTGCCTGAATCCTTGATGACCCTGGGACCACCTTCGTATGAACTTCCTAAGTGTTTGCTGCACACGGGGCTTGACATTCACCAAGGGTTCATCAGCCAGCTGTTAGACAGATGAAAATACAACATGATAAATGGCCTTACTATTTCTGCTACTTTTAGTTGAGTATGATATTACTTGCTTCTGAAAACATTCTAACTGATTTAACAGATTTGCAAAGAGATTCCAGGAAGCAAAGTGAGTTGGCCCAGGTTATACCACAAAGTGAGCTGCGAGTGGAACTTCAAAATCCAGACTTCCAGTCTGGGTCACGCTGTGTTTTCTATGCGGTAGAAGAAAAAGTCCTGAACTTCCCAGGCTCGAGAGACAGCCTCAGTGACCGGCTACGTGCGGCCTCTGTGCCCGGCCTGGTCTGGGATGTCAGCCCCACCACATACTAGCTGTCCGGCCTGGCGTGAGGTCAGCTGCTCCAAGGCTCAGCTTCCTCTTTTGTAAAATCAGAACAATATCATCTATCATACTAAACTACTATGCACATTAAATAAGATAATCAATGAACACATCTTAATAAACCTAGGGAGAAAGACATATTATGTGTCTTAGCACAGAATTGGGCATAAAATCAAATCTCATCAATAATAACAAACTTCATTCAACTTGACTCAAAGAAAATGAAGCGGCAATTTCCATTTTGGAAAAAAAACCCCAAAACTGGACTGTCCTATTTTCCAAGCACCAATACATAAAATTCAACCAAACACCTTACACATGCTCATATTGGCACAATGCCAAGCTTTCTACAAGATAATTCATATCACCAAAGAATTTCCAACCTGGTGTGGGAGATGGGTGTATAGCAGTTACTTATAATGTACGTCACAATAAAATGTGCTGGAAACATAGGCAGAAAGAAGAAAATTTTAATTGAGAAAAATATGGAAAGGTCTCAGGGAGGATGTGGTATTTGAATTGGTCCTTGGAAGATAATGGAGGATTCTGGAAAGTGACAAAGGCTGGGAAGGTATTCTGGGATGAAGAGACGGCATGAGCACAGGCCCGGAGCTTGAAAGCACACGGTACATTCGAAAACGGCACCCAGACGGGCTGAAGAAAGGTGCGGGCGACAAGGTGAGAAATGTATATGGAGGCTCTATAAAGTGTGTACTTGATTTTGTAAAGAATGGGGACCCAGGATTCATTTTTGAGAAGAGAGGAGCATGAAAAGATTTGTTTTAAGAAGGTAACTTAAGCAGTTTGCCAAATTAGTAACTATAGTTCTTCTTAGTCATAAATATAAACTATATTAACAGAGCAGCTACAAAGACGCAGGCATTTCATTTCCAGAGTTCCCGTATAGAAATGTCAGAAACCAGAACGCGGGCTGTCGATGAGGCACGTTCGGTTTCCAGAGAGCTGCCAGCGGCCAACATTCAATAATGTAACCAATAGAAACTATACAACCATATAAAAATCAACTTTCTTTGACCTATTTTAGCAACTTCTTTACACTGACTAATCTTGCTGAAGGGTGAATCATAAATTCAGCAAGAGACCATGTCCTGGTGACCTCACTTGTTCTAAGCCTGCAGGAATATTCCCACCTCTCCTGGCTCGAAGGCTTTTGAGAAACACCATAATTGAAAAAGCAGTCATTTTAGTATAAGTTCCAAATTTGGCTTTTTTTTTTTTCAAGTGAAAGATGGGGGAAAAGGGAATGGAAACCGAGTAACATAAAACTCAGGATAAAGAAACCATACTGCCATGGTTTTCTAGCCCTAAAGAAAATCTCTGCTTGAGGCCTTCTCCTAAAGTACTCAGAACAAGAAAAACCAGGCAAAGGAATGGGACGAGGTCACCAGAGAGAGCATCCGACCGAGACAAAAGCCCAGCTGACCACTGCCCTTGTCAAGCAGATGAAAATGTGGACACAGTCAGGGAGGGAAAGTCAGTCAGATTCTGGCAGTCTGCTGAGTTTCAGAGCTTCCTAGCTAATGCAAAGCATTTCTTTAATTTTTTTAAATTTTATTTTTAAAAGTACAACAGCAGTTTGTCCAGAAGTAGAGTTACAAGGCATACAGAAATCTTTCCGTGCGGAATCATTTCAAGCAGACCTATATTTCCATCACCAATCTGACTATAGTAATTAGCTCCCACACAGCCATGAGTCAGGGTCAGTTTAAGTACATCCCGGGATGATGTAATTTTAGAGTTAGGAAGGACTGCAGAAAAATTTAACCTGCTTCGCTGAGTTTATAAACCAAAGGCCACAGACAAGTGATTTTTGCAAACCGGCATGGTGAGGTCGGATACGGTACATCTGAGTCCTAGACGAGTGTTCTTTCCGTAGAGCCTCGCCTTCCTCTACTATGTGTACACCCTCACAGGTACAAGTGTGTGTTTGTGTGTGTACACACAGCCTTCTTCTCATCATCACAACATATCTAATGTCCACATGTTCACATGACATTTATGTTCCTACCTTCATATACATTTATACTGGGATATGTTAGCACCCTGTTGTCTTTATCTGTGAGAAATTCCCTGGCACATACGGCTGACCCATTAGTCAGTGAACAAGCACACAGGACAGTGGTGCAAAGGAGTATATGCTTGTCAAGGGCATGTTTACATAGAACTCCTCGAGAGAACGTATAGAACTAAGATCAGCGCTAGGCCTAGAGATGAGCCATTCTTGCACTGGGATCAGGCCTCTCCTCAGGCCAGTTCCCAGTCCTCCTCACTCCACTGCCCAGGGCCTGGCAGACACTGGGATGGCAGAAAGGACTGACCTTCAGGGAGCTTTGGTCCCCACCACGACCTTGGATTCTTTAGAAATCACTGCCTCTGTTGCCATTTTACCTTAGAGCTCTTCCTTCCTACCAACCTATCAGCTAATCCTTTTGACATGACTATCCAATCCCCAGGTAGTGCCGATAGTGTAACTAGGTTGGATTAGGGCACACACCATCATCGGCCTGGTAGGACCCACTGGCAGCACCCTTTACCCATTAGCACAGGCAACATGCCATCTTACAAACTGTCCTAGGTCTGTCTCTGCCTGAAGCAATGCAATCTCTAGAATGTATTTCCATGCTTCTAAGTAAGACTAAAAAAAGCAGCCAAACATGGGACAAAACCCCAAGCCATCTTTCCATGGTTACAAACTCATGGGGTTGGTTCACTTAAGCTCCCTGCATAGCTAACGTTCAAGAATGTGAAAGGCAAAGTTACAGTCTTCCTTTTGTGGATTCTCTGGTCTCCTGAAGAACTGTGACCAGCTCGGCACTGTCCATGTATTTTAGCAAATATGCTAAATGCAGAAAACATTCCTTGCTTTTAGCTGGACCACGTTGGTGTGTCTCAGTTTTTCCTAGCCAGCGCTCCCCTGAGAGATTAATTTTAGTTCAGTGAACATTATCCAGGTCTGTTTCTTCCACACTGCCTCCCACCCTCTACCCCCACAGGGAACGCCTGCCAAGAAGGCTTTCAAAATGGAGGTTCTGGAGACGGAGGATTCCTGGTTTCCAAAGTAAGGATACAGCCCAGCTTAGCAGTCAAGAGCACGGACTCCGGAGGCAGACTGCCTGTTCACTAGCTGTGGAACTAAAAGCTCCTAAAATAGTACTATTTTCAGAGCACTATTTTAGGTACTGAGGATAAAACAATGAGTAAGAGACAATCCCTTCCTCAGTGACCATAAACTAGGGTGGAAGACAGCAAACAGTGGATCCCAAGTTGGGATGAGAGAGGGAATGAATGCGACCATTAACAAACCAGTTAATAGCTGTGAGAAGGCATACTTCAGGAAGGCCAATTCAAAAAATGTTTACTGTGAGGACACGTTATGAAAAAGACTGGGCCAGGGAAAACTAGCAGTGATTGGTAATGTCACCTTGATTCTCACTGATGAGTTTTAAATTCAATTAATAACAGTAAAAATAATATTATTAAACATTTAAAACATTTATTGTTTATAATAGGCTAAACATAGTTCTAAGAAGTACTTTAGATGTTTTAACTCATTTAGAGCTCACAAAAACTGAGACGAATACTACTTCTGCACACTTTATGACAAATAACAACAATAATAATAAAACCAGAGAGCTGAAGAAGCCGGCCTATGCTACAAAGCTGGTAAGTACTAGAACAAGGATGGAAACTAACAGTGCAGGTGCAGAGTCAGTGTTTTTAACCAACACACTATGTTGTTTGACCAGAGGCCTTCTTCAGACAGGCTTGCCCATTAACAAAATAGCTGGTATTACACCCTAGCTTCTCACAGCCCACATTATGCCAGAACCTGATTTGCTTTACACCCAAAGCAGCACTTATCCTCAGTAAGGCTCAAAAGCCCAGCTATGCATCACTAAATGAGGTAGAAACCGCAGCAGTCTTACCTAATGAAGAAGACCACTAGGCTTGTTGTCACAAAAGGGAAAGGAAATTGGCCCTGGCCGGTTGGCTCAGTGGTAGAGCGTCGGCCTGGCGTGTAGGAGTCCCGGGTTCTATTCCCGGCCAGGGCACACAGGAGAAGCGCCCATCTGCTTCTCCACCCCTCCCCCTCTCCTTCCTCTCTGTCTCTCTCTTCCCCTCCCACAGCCAAGGCTCCATTGGAGCAAAGTTGGCCCGGGAGCTGAGGATAGCTCTGTGGCCTCAGGTGCTAGAATGGCTCTGGTTGCAGCAGAGCGACGCCCCAGATAGGCAGAGCATCGCTCCCTGGTGGGCGTGCCAGATGGATCCTGGTCAGGCACATGCGGGAGTCTGTCTGACTGCCTCCCCGTTTCCAACTTCAAAAAAATACAAAAAAAAAAAAAAAAAAAAGGAAAAGGAAGGGATAAGGAGCGAAAGAGGAGAACCATTCCTAAGAAGACTTTTTTTTATTCAGTGAGAGGAGAGGCAGAGACAGACTCCTGCATGCACCCCGACCAGGATCCACCTGGCAAGCCCTCTAGGGGGCGATGCTCTGCCATCTGGGGCCCTTGCTCCATTGCAACCAGAGCCATTTTTCAGCGCCTGAGGCGGAGGCCATGGAGCCATCCCCTGTGCCCAGGGCCATCTTGCTCTAATTGAGCCATGGCTGCAGGAAGGGAGGAGAGAGAGAGAGAAAGAGAGAGAGAGAGAGACAGAAGCAGATGGATACTTCTCCTGTGTGCCCTGACTGGGAATTGAACCAGGACATCCACATGCTGGGCCAACACTCTAACACTGAGCCAACCACCGACTTTTTTTTTAAAGATGTAATGCATATGTTTATTACTGTAATTTAGATGATGGTTTCATGGGCGTATGCATATGTCCATCATCAAACTATATACATTAACTATGTACAGTTTTTTATATATCAATTATACATCAATAAAGCTGTTAATTCAAAAATAAGATGTATGCAGAAGTTTTTGTGTCAGGATAATTGGCAACTTTCTAATGATGCAGCAAAATTTCTGTATAGAGAGAAGTTGAAGAAAAATATTTTTTTATTTTTAGGTATCATTAAATTTTCATTTTAATTATAGTTAACATACAATATTATATTAGTTTCCGGTGTACAACACAGTAATTCAACATTTATCTACCTTACAAAATGATCGCTGCAATAAGTCTAATAACCATCTGCCTGTAAGTCTTTAAGCTGCTCAAGGTGAGCTTGGAAAAGAAACCAGAAAAAAACTCAACTGGAGAAAACATAAAACTTTGCAGTCCTAAAACCCATGGGTAAGAGAGTGACAGCGCCAGACACAAAATCAAGTTGACCTCATCAAAGGAAACCAACCTGACTAAATTTTATTTCTCCTGAGGAGTCCCCAGCCTCTCATTAACCCTTGTTCATTTTTAGAACAGCAGGAGTAGGAGATGGGGACTGATGGGTCACTTTTGGTCACTCTGGATTTAAAGGGCCTGTGAGACATCCCGACAGACACGTTCACCAGGCAGCGGATATGCAAGTCTGGAGCTCAGGGAGGAGAGCTGGCCGGACCCCAAGCCTCCAGCCCCCAAGCCTCCGGCCAGCACAGATACTCCGTCGCGCCCTTGGCTTCTGGCACATGCCTTTAGAGGAAACAGTAAGCCTTTCTTCAGCCTGGGTCACTAATTTCAAAGGTTTTAAAGTAAACAACTCAAAGATCCTGGCTGATTTTGCTAGAATGTACCTGAATGTTGGCACATCCCCCCAAAGGCTGACCAGCCGCGTAACCAGGACTCCTCTCTGTCCCCAGCCAACGACGCACGACCAGGGGCACTCACTGCCTGCCCCTGCCCTTCACCTGCTTACTAATAAAAACATGATCTGTCCTGCTTGCTCTCCAGAACACGCCAGAAAGAAAACGCGTCAGAATTTGTCCAACTTTGCTCATTCCGGCTAAGATGTATATATTGTATATCTCATGGATGACCAAAAGGTGGCCAGATTATGTTACATCAGTATCAGCAAAGACCATTTGTTATTATTTTTCAAAACACCATTCAGTACTTCTATTTCAACATCATTTAATATTCAACTTTCTTAAAATTTAGAATTAAAAAATAATCATAATCATAATATACTAAAAAGAGAGCCTTAAGAAGGTCTAGTTCTTGCATTAACAATCTGGACAAGATAGGAAAACTGAACTTGGAAATATGACCCCCTTCTCACTTTGGTTGAACCAGGGATTTAGAGTGGTTATGAAGGGGCAGTAATAAAAATCTGTGTGAACCCAAAAAACTAAGCACAACTGAGGTTACCTGCCACTGAAGGAGGGCACCTAGCCAACTCATTCTGCCAGGCACTGGGCTCACAGCAACCTGTTTGTCCCCTAACATTTCATCAGTCACCAAGCCCTGTGCTCTACACGTCCTTTTCTTTTTACTCTTACGATCACCACATTTGGCTAGAAGGTACAGAGGGCTGGTGAAAGGCTAGGAGAAAAGAACAAGGAATCACCAGTCATAAATTTGAGTGAAAAATGAGAAAAAAAAAGTGGGTTTGAACTGGATATGAAAACAACGCAGCACCTCACAGACAGAAATGCTGCCTTCCCTTAACACACATACTAAATGATATCCGTGCCTCAACTTACACTTATAAACTAAGCTTTCTTAATTAAATTTTAAATGTACCAATGCAGTCCCTAGCAATGGTAGAGACTGAAGTAACGCTAAAAGAGCAGTTAAGTACATAACTTAGTCTCCCCAGTTAACTGAGCAGAAGCCATCTAAATGAAGAGTTAGGCAGGGTAACTGGAGGGTCGTCAGTAATAAAAAGGGACAGCCTGCCTGACCAGGCAGTGGTGCAGTGGATAGAGCGTCGGACTGGGATGCTGAGGACCCAGGTTCAAGACCCCGAGGGTGCCAGCTTGAGTGCAGGTTCATCTGGTTTGAGCAAAAGTTTACCAGCTTGGACCCAAGGTCACTGGCTCGAGCAAGGAGTTACTCGGTCTGCTGAAGGCCTGCAGTCAAGGCACATATGAGAAAGCAATCAATGAACAACTAAGGTGTCGCAATGCGCAACGAAAAACTAATGATTGATGCTTCTCATCTCTCCGTTCCTGTCTGTCTGTCCCTGTCTATCCCTCTCTCTGACTCTCTGTCTCTCTGTCTCTGTAAAAAAAAATAAAAATAAAAAGGGACAGCCTGTATAAAGGAGGTGGTCTGGAAGGAAATGCTGAGGGAAACACGTGGTTCGTCACGTCTCACAGAAGAGAAAGCTCATAGAGGAGCACATGTGTTTATTTATACAGCATGCAGTATAGGAGTGCAGTATGTGTAATAAGGATGAGGAAAAAGGAAGTTCGGGGTCCTACACCATGAGGTCCTAACGAACCTCTCCGGCCATTTCCTTCCCCCACTGGCCGTGGGGACGTTGCTCCCCTCTGCACCTCCATCTTTCACCTTTGTTCACACCATCATCCAACCCAGGTGTCATCTACTGAGACTCTTTCCGCATCTCAGGGTCCTTCAGCGTCCAGCTCCATCTCCGTGCCCTCTCACCAGCCCTGCCAGACCAGCCCGGCTCAGCGCGCCTGCCCCTTCCTCTGGGCTCTTACAGCCACTGTCACTCACCCATTACCAAACCCCAGCAACACACAGGAATACGAAAGTCCCCTCACTAACATTTCAGCTGACCATCTACTCTCTCTCACCACCGGGCGCCTTCCTGAGTCTGTGTGTGTGTCTGATCCCCTCCATCAAATGAGAAGTTCTTTAGGGCAGGGGTTGTATCTTCATGTGCCTTTAAATCCACCATAGCACAAGGCTGCGCCCAATGTGTGACCTGAGGAAAATCTACTGATGTGATAAGCAGTATCGTACACTGCTCAATGATGCTCTATTAATTACGAGAGTGTTCTGGTACCAACATACAAGACTAGACAGGAAGCATTACCCAGAGTTGTCTTTTCACGCAGTACCTCCTGTGGGGACAGTGAGACTGCAGGCTGGAGGGGAGGTAAAATGTGACAGCAAATGGAAGGAGACGCTTAAGTCAACCCAGCCGACGTGGACACTGGAGAACAAGACTCTCATGAGGCAAACTTAAAAGACACAAAGGAAAATCAACAGTCGCTCAACAGCGATCAGATATAAACACATACCAGTATTTCCTTGAGCATCTTCCATCTTACTTGGGGAGGGCGACAGAAAAGACGGCCTGGTGAAGGGGGGGCCCTGAAGAGATGGTTGTGGGGGCTGTTGCTGTGGAGGCGTGGTCTTGAGGACGACCCCCCAGTCCACTTGGGTAATATCTGACCTTGATCGAGCATGCCCTGGCTTAAAAGTAGAGGTTTCATCCAATAAGTCATTCACCGAACGAGGTCTGTCCCTCCGACGTTGACAGATGTTGAAAAAATTAAACGTTGATGCTTCCCTTTGTTCCATCCAGGAAAGATTATCTGGGGCTGTCCCTTTCTGGACCATAAACTGTTCTTTGGCAGGGAAGACATGTTGAGCTTTGGTTTCTAAGAGTCCAGTCTTACAGTGGTCCCAAATCATGCCCCCCTTGCTCAGGGAGGCAACATTTCTGATAGCACCATTGTCTGTTATATTACTGAGTACTTCGTGCCCCACCAGTTCAGGGACTTCCTGAATCCCATAAACCTCTGCTTTCTGCACAGCCCTTTCTAGCTTACTATCAAAAGTACTAAAGAAATCCTCAGTAACTTCCAAGGCCGGGCTGATATCGTCCACTTCCAAAGCTTCCATGTTGCAGGCTCTCTGAGGCCTAAGCCTCCGAAGCTGGTTCCGGAAAGGGCTTCATGAGCATTTACTCAACAGAGAGAGGTGCTTTGGGTAACAGAGTTCCGGGAACAACCGGAAGGAACCCCATTTGGCTGCCTGGAGGAGGCCAAGCACAAGGGTGGATGATCTTTTCTGTCACTAAAAGCACTTGCTAGCTGATAATGGTCATTATTAATAAAGGTATCAGGGGACAGATGTTCCTTTGAGATTATTCTGCAGTGAGGTCTCCGTAAAATAACAGGAAGTGCTCATCAAAGTAATGCCATGGCAATCCTTAATTTCCTAGAAAAAAATAAAAAAGAGAACACTGACACACATTCACTGTATTCCGTAGCACACAAAACTGCCCAATCTCTCCCCCATCTTTCCATCTCTTCTATGGCAGTCATGCCCAAAGGGTGGACATCACCTCCGCAGAAGTTCCACTGGCAAGAGTATACACATCACTACCCGCTTTGTATTAGAACTTACAGAGTGGAGTGAAACTCTTGATAAGGGGAATTAAGGTCAAAGCTTTTACTCACAGAGAAGCCTTTGAGAGCAATTGTGAAAAGACTGCCCTGGCCAATCTCTGTGATATACTGACCTAAAATAGTAAGTAAGAAAGACTAGGATTCTGTAACTGGGCCTCTATGGTAATCAGTCTGAAAGCCATGAATGCGTGAGTCCTTTCACAAACCTTGAAAGCACTGATAATGTGTTGGGCTTCAAGATGAAAGGGGGAAGCAGAGTGGTAGAATGTGTCTTTTCACTAAACCTTCATGGACCTGTGCTTGTGCTTCCTAGGTTTGGATTATGTGATGCCTCCTGATGACTCAGGACTTCAGACTTCTTCCAGTCGTCCCAGAAAAAAGCTTTGAGGATTGGCGGAGGAGTAAGATCCCTCGGGGCTGAGCAGAAAGAACTAACTCGCGCCCTCTGGGAAACGGTAGCACTCTGAGGCCAAGTAAACTAGAGCCGACCTTGACAGTGAGGCTGTCCAATACAGCAGACACGAGCCATATGTGGCTATTTAAATGTATTAAAATCAGTAAAGGTCCTCAGCCACACTAGCCACATTTCATGTACTCAGTAGCCCCATATGCCTTTGTATTTTTGCCCAAAACAAACAACTAGGCAAGGGCTTCTTTTTCCCTCAACTACTTACAAATATACTGCTCACAAAAATTAGGAGATATTTCAAAATGAATATGAAGCGATAAAATATTCCTTAATTTTTATAATCAGGTAAAAGCAGGCAATTAGCAACACCTTGCAAGCTGCTACAAAAGTACACAGATGTGCTTCTTTTTTAAAAAAACTGCACAATTTTTATGGTTAATTAAAATTTTTAGCACGTAGGTCATTAAACCATTAGATCCCAATCTACAGCACCAATCTACATTGCTTAATGTATGTAAATAAAACTAGTATATACAGCCCTTTATTTAAATATATCAAGGCTGGCCCTGGCCGGTTGGCTCAGCAGTAGAGCATCGGCCTGGCGTGCGGGGGACCCGGGTTCGATTCCCAGCCAGGGCACATGGGAGAAGCGCCCATTTGCTTCTCCACCCCCCTCCTCTGTCTCTCTCTTCCCCTCCCGCAGCCAAGGCTCCACTGGAGCAAAGATGGCCCGGGCTCTGGGGATGGCTCCTTAGCCTCTGCCCCAGGAGCTAGAGTGACTCTGGTCGTGGCAGAGCGACGCCCCGGAGGGGCAGAGCATCACCCCCTGGTGGGCAGAGCATCGCCCCTGGTGGGCGTGCCGGGTGGATCCCGGTCGGGCGCATGCGGGAGTCTGTCTAGCTGTATCTCCCCGTTTCCAGCTTCAGAAAAATACAAAAAAAATAATAATAATAAAAGGAAAAAAAAATAAATATATCAAGGAAGTTTGTGTTCACAGGAACTCTGTGGTTAACCTCTTATAAAGTGATAATGACTGTGGAATTTGTCTCCTTTTAAATTTTGATATCTATTATGTTAGCACTCATGAAGCAAAGCACTCACTGATTTGAGAGATGAAATTGGTTAGAACAAGGTTTTGCTTTCTGTGTCTACAAGAGGGCTTAGCCTTGTCTGACCTGTGGTGGCGCAGTGGATGGAGCGTTGACCTGGAACGCTGAGGTCACCAGTTCGAAACCCTGGGCTTGCCTGGTCAAGGCGCATACGGGAGTTGATGCTTCCTGCTCCTCCCTCCTTCTCTCTCCCTACCCTTCTCTCTCTCTCCTCTCTAATATAAATCAAGTCTTTTTTTTTTTTTAAGAGGACTTAGCCTCTTGAATTGTGCAACAGGGCTTCAGTACTTCTGTAATTTTGAAACTTGGGTGTTTGTTTTTTTTTCAGTTTTATCTTGTATATGAGGGGTTAAAAAAAGAAATATATATTAAATCTTAAAGCTTTTAGTTTTTTCTTTACTATAATTTCAAATGAACATAAACAAAATATATTTCCCACTTTGCAGAAGAGGCATCAAGGTGCAGAGCACTAAGTTATTCAATTCATCCAAGATCATATTGTGAACACTCCTTTCATTAGCCAGTGCCTAGAATTCATATCAAATTCATCAATCATACTAGATAGTAACTACATTCAAAGCGATTCTTTTCCTCCCTCCCTCCCTTCCTTCCTTCCCTCCTTCCTAGTTTATTTTTTTAAATAAAAATATCTAGGCCTATACTCTGTGTGCTCTCTGCCTGGGAATTCACAGGCTGGTGAAAAGCAGAGAACCACTGCTGGCCGGCACTCCTGGGCTGTGGAACCACACTTCCAGCCACATGTTCTAAAGCCATAGGCCTTTGAGATCATCATTTCAACCCTCACCTTTCACAGAAGGACACACTGAGGTCCAGAGAGAGTAAGAGGTCCTATGAACACTCATATCTACTGACTCATCTAATCTTCATTAAAGGGTAGCAACAACTCAACTTTAAAACCATTTCAATGCTGTTTAACAAGGCATTCTGGAAAACACTCATCTATCCATCCATTTATCCTTTAATGAGGTCACACCAAAATCAAGATACTAAAGATGGAAAATAAATAAGACACAGCTCTCACCCTAAAGAAGCTCACAGTCTATCATGATGAACCAAAGAAAATAAGTCCAAAAAACTGCCTTGATAGAAGATGGAAACAGATATTAGAAACAGGCCACATATTAGAGCACAGAGGCACCAGACATGTGAGTGAAGAAGCCATCTTGGATGAGCCCACTTGAGTTTTCCAATGATCCAGCCCCCGTCAGTATCTAACTGCAACCTATAAGACATCCCAAGGGAGACTTTTCCAGCTGAGTCCAGTTAACCCAGGACCATAAGAGATAAAAAAAAACTGTTCTAAGACATAAAGTTTAGGAGTAGTGTGTCACTCAGCAACCAATAATCAGGACTCATCACTTCCCCAGGGAAGGATTCTCTGCTGTCCCAGACTAGGTTAAATGTCCTTATTCAGGTTTCCATGACACCTGTACTTCTGTAAGTTACATACATCACATTTGTAATTAGCAGTTTCAATGTCCCCTCAGGCAGCAACTGTCTGTTTTGCTCACCCTTGGATCCCCAGAACACAACTGCAGCTCAATAAATATTTGTTGAATAAATGAATGAATTTTTTTGAGTGTCTATTCTCAGAATCATTTGACAATGCCTTCTTTCTCTCCTTTTCCCTTTGTTGTCAGTCAGCACCTCTGACTTACGGCCCTCTCATCACATCATGGTTTTCTCTATAATAAACAACACTCAGCTGCGGCTTTAACAACAGCCCCCCCATCACTCCTTGGTGTAACAAATGAATTGACAGACCGGCGTGAGAAATTCAGTCTTTACCTGTACTTGCACAGTACAAACTAAGTAACTAAACAGAGTTACTGAGAGTAGCAATGGTTTATTCTTCCCATAAATATTTCTGAAGCAGCTACTGTGCTCTAGGCATTGGTGATACAACAGTGAACACAACAGATAAAAATGCTGCCCTCATGGAACCTATATTCTAGCGGAGCACTTACTATACGCCAGACACAGCTCTAAATGCTTTCATTGTCCTGCCTCATTGTTAAGATGTGCATGGTGAGAAGGATGAAGCAGCCCTCCACACAGAGCACTGATCCCATCCATCCCATCCCCAATCCCAATTCTCTGTGAAGTCTTTCCTGAGGACTCAGTCCATTTGGGTCTCTCCCTTCCCTGAATGTCTAAAGCAGTGGTAGTCAACCTGGTCCCTTCCACCCACTAGTGGGCGTTCCAGCTTTCATGGTGGGCAGTAGCGGAGCAACCAAAGTATAAGTAAAAAGATAGATTTAACTATAGTAAATTGTTTTATAAAGATTTATTCTACCAAACTTAGTGAAAATCCGATATAAAGTACTTGGTAAGTAATTATTATTATATGCTTTAACTTGCTGTAACTCTGCTTTATAAATTTTATCAAGTAAAGTTTCTTCTCTACTTTATAAATCACCATTACTGTGGAACCGGTGGGCAGTTAGAAAATTTTACTACTAACAGAGATACAAAAGTGGGCGGTAGGTGTAAAAGGTTGACTACCCCTGGTCTAAAGCATCACAAAACAACTCAACTTTGTAAGTTGTGTTTCCCAGCTCAGTTAGACTATGAGGGCAAGTTCCATATCCATGTCTGTGTCCCCCCACAAAGCCAGCAAGGTCTTCCTCCTCTAACGCAACCTTCACCTCACTTCTCTGAACCTCCCAAATAGAACAGGAATCAGCATTTTCTGTAAAGAGCCAAATCATAAGTAGTTTGTGGAACATAAAGGCACTTCTGCAACTATTCAGCTCTACGGCAATAGTGGGGAAAGCAGCCCTAAGCAGACAACGGGGAAATGAACGGGCATGTCTGTGTTCTGATGAAATTGTACTTACAAAATAGGCGGGTAAACAAAATGTGGTATGTCCATACAGTGGAATATTATTCAGCCTTAAAAAGAAAGGAAATCCAGGCCCTGGCCGGTTGGCTCAGTGGTAGAGCGTCGGCCTGGCGTGCAGTAGTCCCGGGTTTGATTCCCGGCCAGGGCACACAGGAGAAGCGCCCATCTGCTTCTCCACCCCTCCCCCTCTCCTTCCTCTCTGTCTCTCTCTTCCCCTCCCGCAGCCGAGGCTCCATTGGAGCAGAGTTGGCCCGGGCGCTGGGGGTGGCTCTATGGCCTCTGCCTCAGGTGCTAGAATGGCTCTGATTATGGCAGAGCGACGCCCCAGATGGGCAGAGCACCACCCCCTGGTGGGCCTGCCGGGTGGATCCTGGTTGGGCACATGTGGGAGTCTGACTGCCTCCCCGTTTCCAACTTCAGAAAAATACAAAAAAAAAAAAGAAAGAAAGAAAGGAAATCCTGTCACATGCTACAACATGAATGAGGACATCATGCTAAAAAAAATAAGCCAGTTACAACAATTCAGACATTACATGATTTGATATACACGAGGTACAGAAAGTAGTCATATTCATAGAAACAGAAAGTAGAATGGTGGTTCCCAAGGGGCCGGGAGGAGGGGGAAAGAAGGACTGTTTAATGGGCACAGTTTCAGATTTGTGAGATAAATTCTGGAGACCTGTTACACAGCAATGTGAATATGCTTACATTACTGGGGTTAAAATGATTAGGGTGGTAAATTTTACATATGCTTTTTATCCCAACTTAAAAAAAAAGAAAAAAAAAAAGCAGAGGGCCAGATTTTCTCCTGGGCTGTGGTTTCCCAATTCTTGGCCTAGATGAGGCAGTGCAGTCTCTTAAGAAGAGGCTGGGGCTCAGGAGGAAGGAAGGAATAACTATCATTTTGGATTTTATCTTTCCCATATTTGTCAGTATCTTATCATGTTATATTAGTGTGAATAGTCCTCAAATTCGCTACAAAGGTCTAATGCCAAATTTAATCTCTATGAGTAAACACCTCTTATTAGCTTGCCTCATTTGATTTTGAGATTAATTAAAACATAACAACATAAACAGACAAGACAAAATATGAAGAGTACTATTCTCTGACAAAGTGAATTAGTTAAATCAGTGTGTGCGTGCAGCACTGTTTGCCTCCGCACAAAACTGGAAATCAGGAGCTAACGGAACTGTGTTCTAAATCTGACCCAACCACACATGAGCTGGGTGGCCTCCGGCAAACCATTTAACATCTGGGTGCCTTACTCAGCTACCTGGAGCCAATAAAGGCCCTAATGCAAATTGCTTTGCCTATGGATCGGTAGGCATGCCAAAGCTCGGTAGTTATGCCAACGTGCCTTTTAAAAACGTAAACTGATGTATAATTTACGATGCATGCTGCTGGACCTCACCCATTCAAGAACCACGTGCTCCTGGTCTCTCCCTCCCAGCAAATATTCCTCAGAAAACAAAGGCAAAGTCAGCAACCAACTATTTATGATACGCTATTTTCAGCCAGATGCAATGATCTATAGACATTTTATCTTATTTTTATCTAGAGTACCCTTTCTGTAAAAAGGGTTATTTCCTCTATTTAATAGCTTGAGCAGGTGAGGTCCACATGTTAGGGTGGTCATCAAAACTCAACTCCAAGCATCCCGTGTACGCATCAAAAGGTAGCAGGACGGAGAATCAGTGTATTGCTATTTCCTAACAAGGAAATCTGCTGTTTACATGCTCATTAGGCAAGCCTGCTAAACAGGATGAATCGGCAGTCCTCCCACACAGAGGCAGAAGCAGAGATGAGCAAGGAGACCTGCCCAGCCCACACAGGGATGCCATGTTCTCCCAAGCTGTTTGGTAAAAGTGCAGACTTCTTCCCACTTGACTAAACGGCTTATAATCAGAATATAATGAGTGCTGAGAGGGTGTCTGGGGCCATGTATGGTTAGAAGCAGCTGGACTATGGAGAAAAATGCAATGTCAAGGACACCTAGGATAACTGTTCCTGCCAACCCTTTCAAATCAAGGGTGATTACAAGGATGCTCAGCACATGCGCCTTTCACATGTTCAGTTTGGTTAAGGCTACAGCTCACTGAGAATTTTCTAAGACTCACATAATGTGAAGGATCTACCATAAGACACTCTGACCCTAGTAAGGTGACATTTCTGGACCATGAGGCTACAAGAGTAGCCTTTTTCACGGTGCTTTTTATTACAAAGACAAAGTAAGCATGTTGGTGAAGTCCAGATAAGCCACAAGCAGCAGATAAGGAAATAGTGCAATGCAGACCTCATAAGAAGAGCTCAGGAGTCTTTCAGAGAAGGACACAGGTGGAATCCCATTTTCATCGGCCTGGAGGGAAATTAAGTGGCTACATTGTACAGGCAGTCCTGGGTTACAAGATAGGCTCTGTAGGTTTGTTCTTAAGTTGAATTTTATGGAAGTTGGGACAGGTACACTTACCTATTAAATGCAACTTAGATGTTTGTCTTAACATAGTATTTATTTTTACCTTTTAGTCATATCAATACTTAAATATTTTCAAACCTACAGAACGTATCTCGTCTGTAGCTGGGGACTACCTATATACAGCTTTCAATAAATGAGAAGTTTATTTCCCGCAATACATAAGAAGTATAACATTAGAAAAATTAAATTGTATAGTATTTTTTCTAGTTCTAAAAGTAATAAATACTCATAGAGACTCTGGAAAATACTGACAAGTATGGGGGGGAAATCAGTCATGATCTCATAACTCAGAGAGAATAAATTAATGGGTATGCTTTAGTCCAGTATTTAATTAGAATCAGATAATGTACACAGTTTGGGCACACTGTTTAAATGCACACTCAGAAAAAAAAATACCACTAAAAATTAACCTTGCAGAAAAATAAACGTCCCAGAACACACTGTGTCACTCATACTTACAGCCTGACTTAGGGCCCCATTCGACTGCACCTCTTCTACAGCTAGCTGTCCCAGGGTCACCTCATCGCACACCCACAGTGCTCCTCAGAGCCCTCACCCCCCCTGATGCGAGCCTGCCCTCTTCAAACGCCTCAGAGATGCCACGCTCTCATAGTTCTCCTCTCCTCCTCAGTCTCCAGCTTCCTCCTCTCCTTACAGGTCCCCTCATCAAATGAGGGCATTGCCCCAGCTCTCTTCTCTGACTACAGCTACATGTGCTTCTTGGGTCAATTTATCCAGACTTGTGACTTCAATAATGCTTCTGTGGCCTGACTGGTGGTGGCACAGTGAATCGAGCGTCAACCTGGTACACTGAGGTCCCACATTCAAAACCCCGAGGTCACTGGCTTGAGTGCAGGCTCACCAGCTCAAGCACAGGGTCACCAGCTTGAGTGTGGAATCACAGGCATGATCCCATGGTCACTGGCTTGAACCCAAAGGTCACTGGCTTGAAGCCCAAGGTCACTGGCTTGAGCCCAAGTGTTGCTGGCTTGAAGCCCAAGGTCACTGGCTTGAGCCCAAAGGTCACTGGCTTGAAGCCCAAGGCCACTGAATTGGGCAAGCAGTCACTGGCTCAGCTGGAGCCTCCCAGTCAAGGAACATATGAGAAGCAATCATTGGGTGCTGCAACTATGAGTTGATGCTTCTCATCTCTCTTCCGTCCTATCTGTCTGTCTCTATCACAAAAAAATTAAATTACCTCTATGTTCAAGCCTCCTAAATTTCCATCTTCTGTCTCAACCTCAGGCCTGACCTCTGGTCCTGCGAGCCTAACTACTTGCACATTTCTACCTGACATATCTCTTAGCAAAATCAAGCTCAATTTGTCAGTCATACTCAGTCACTCAGTAAGTATGTGCTGACTGCTCTCTATGGTCTGGACACAGATCTAGGCACTGGAGAGACAGTAGCAGATAAAACCCTTCAATGAGGCTTCCATTGGCTACAATGTTCCACTCAGTAAGTATGTGCTGACTGCTCTCTATGGTCTGGACACAGATCTAGGCACTGGAGAGACAGTAGCAGATAAAACCCTTCAATGAGGCTTCCACTGACTACAACGTTCCACTCAGTAAGTATGTGCTGACTGCTCTCTATGGTCTGGACACAGATCTAGGCACTGGAGAGACAGTAGCAGATAAAATCCTTCAATGAGGCTTCCATTGGCCACAATGTTCCACTCAGTAAGTATGTGCTGACTGCTCTCTATGGTCTGGACACAGATCTAGGCACTGGAGAGACAGTAGCAGATAAAACCCTTCAATGAGGCTTCCATTGGCCACAATGTTCCACTCAGTAAGTATGTGCTGACTGCTCTCTATGGTCTGGACACAGATCTAGGCACTGGAGAGACAGTAGCAGATAAAACCCTTCAATGAGGCTTCCACTGACTACAACGTTCCACTCAGTAAGTATGTGCTGACTGCTCTCTATGGTCTGGACACAGATCTAGGCACTGGAGAGACAGTAGCAGATAAAACCCTTCAATGAGGCTTCCATTGACTACAATGTTCCACTCAGTAAGTATGTGCTGACTGCTCTCTATGGTCTGGACACAGATCTAGGCACTGGAGAGACAGTAGCAGATAAAACCCTTCAATGAGGCTTCCACTGACTACAACGTTCCACGTTTTAATTTGATGCTCTAGGCCTTTACAATCTTGGCCTAGCTTGCCTGTACAAACTGCCACTTCTTTTCCATAAAAAACACTCTTTTCCTCCAAATTGGAATGCTATTGCTCAAATGTCATGCTTTCCCAACTCCGAAACTTTGCCTACATTTATGTCTGAGGGTGGCACCCTCTCCACCTACAGAAATTCTGCCCACTCTTCAAGCTCCAGGGCCACCTCTCCCACAGCATTCTTTGATCCAAGATCCTAAAACGGCCCGCTCTCTCTCTAAACACCCACATCCTGTCTTTGGTACTGCTCTCTGAACATGTTCCACAAGCTGCCTGTTCTTTCAGAAATGATGAGGCTAATAACAATTACTGTTTAATTTATCAAAAGCCTATTTTGTGCCAGTTACACTGTGTGGTATTTTTATCTCTCTCTCACAATGTGCAGTGTGGGTACTATCATCCCCATTTTATAGGTAAGGAAACTGAGGCCCATAAATAACTTGCCTAAAGTCACACACCTACTTTACTGGACTTACACCAACTTGAGAACAGTGGTTCTACTCTACTTCATTTTTATACCCCCTCTGGGCCTAGAACTACAGCCAGCACACAATGGGTGTTCAGGAAATATTTGTTCAATGAACAACTGCATAAAGCATGGACAGACACCACCTGTAAATATAAATATCTCTCTGGCTTTCTGGCAAAAGTGTATGGAAATTCATCATAAGCTTGTTGAAGAAAAATCTGATATACTTTACAAAATATTATGTTGACTTGAGCTTTCAAAAATTTTTTCCTTGGTAGAAAAAGCTTGTAAGGTATTGAAATCAGGTTTAAAAATAACATGTCAGAGGTCAGGTAGGAAAAGACCTCACTCGGACCTTTTATAGAAATCAAAGCGCCTACGCGGCACTTGGGGATTACTTTGTGTACCACTCCCAGTCAGAAGTTTAGCTAGTCTCACTTTCCAGTGACTTCAAGCTCAAGCTCCTTCTACTACCAGTGAGACGTTCTTTTGAAATACCCCGAGGCGATCAACTTAAGGCATTTTTCAGTACATCCCTGTGCTTGTTTATTGTTTGCCACTTGCAAAATCATTGAGACATTTGATACCCCATGATGTTTTCCCAGAAACCAAACTAAATATAAGCATGAAGCTTCAAGTCTCAGATTGCTTTGTTATTGAAGGCAGTCATGTTATCATACCCCTAGGTCAACCACGGGATTGAAGAGCCAAGGCTTCTGATTAGGAAGCCCATTTCATAAAACCACCAAAGTTCCAACATGTCCTGCTTTTAGAAACAAGACAGACACAAGCTACAGTTATGTAAGTGTCTAAAATTGCTGACTCCATGTTTTCCGTTTCTCTTTACCTCCATGGCAGTGATTTAAAAACAAACCAAAGAGTCATTCAAATTATCTCCACCCTGGGACTGCAATGAAAAAGGTGAAAATTTCCATCATAAAAACCACTGTTGCTAGAGTCAGCCTCCAATTGCAATAGGGAGTAACTGACCAGTGTCTGTGCCACCTGAATAAAGCCAGCTGGCGTGGGCTAAATATGGGACAGACTGCAACAACAAAGGTAATGGCCACCGCCAAGGAGGTACACGGACACCCAGATAAGCTGGACACCCAAAAAGACCTAGGGAAAGCAGCGTTAGATTTAAAGATGTCACCAGCTTTTACACCTATTTAGAATCTTCTACTTGAGACTGAGTAATGGCGGTTATGTCTCCAAACCCAATTCAGGACTGAATTTCATCCAATTTTCTCATAAAACTTCTCAAATTCAATTAACCTAAGCAAAAATCACTTGATTTTACTGAGAATAATCATCTTCACAGGCATGGCTTACAGTATAATTTATAAAGCACTTGATAAGCTTCTTGACAAATACATACTCCTCAATAGAGGAGTTAATCAAGTATTAGGACTATTCTAAAAATGATGAAAGAGAGACCAAGATGGCTCATCTATTGTCAGCTGAAGTCCCCATGGGGAAGTAAACAACATTTCCTGGAACACTTGTCTAATTACTGAGTCCTGTGAGCCACTCAAGTTCAGTTACCTTTTTTTTTTTTCCATTTTTCTGAAGCTGGAAACGGGGAGAGACAGTCAGACAGACTCCCGCATGCGCCCGACCGGGATCCACCCGGCACGCCCACCAGGGGCGATGCTCTGCCCACCAGGGGGCGATGCTCTGCCCATCCTGGGCGTCGCCATATTGCGACCAGAGCCACTCTAGCGCCTGAGGCAGAGGCCACAGAGCCATCCCCAGCGCCCAGGCCATCTTTGCTCCAATGGAGCCTTGGCTGCGGGAGGGTAAGAGAGAGACAGAGAGGAAAGCGCGGCGGAGGGGTGGAGAAGCAAATGGGCGCTTCTCCTGTGTGCCCTGGCCGGGAATCGAACCCGGGTCCTCCGCACGCTAGGCCGACGCTCTACCGCTGAGCCAACCGGCCAGGGCTCAGTTACCTTTTAAATCACCTGGTGTTACAAGGACCATAAACAGGGAGCAAGGTTAAATGCAACCCATGAGCAACCCAGTTTGGAGTTTATTCAATGGGACAGAGGTGTAGCAATGGGAAGAACACACGTTCCTGACACCAGAAAGGTGTTCATGTCCTAGCACTGCCTTCTAGGTTGAATGACTTGCAGCAAGTCAGGCTGACTCAGGACTTCTGGGCCCTCCTTATCTACAAAATGAAAATCCTGCTCGTGCCTGCCCCCATCTACTTTAGAGAGCTGGGAAGCACAATGTGGATCATCTATGTGAAAGTGCTTTGTAAATCTAAAACAACTACTGTACCTACTAGGAGTTAGCTGATTCCTAACCACACAAACACTTATACTCAATAAGCATTTCCAAGAGGGTGGACCAAATTCCCAACATTACACTAGATGCTAGGGACACAAAACACAGCTCCTGCCCTGGAAGAGCTAGTTAGCTAATGGGGAAACAGCGCATTACCAAGCATAAGAAGGTCCCTTAACAAAAGTAAATAAAAGGTGTTATGGGAACATCAATAAGGAATCATTACTTATTTTATTTTACTGATTTTAGAGAGCGGGAGGAATGGAGAGAGAAACATTGATTTGTTTTCCATGTTTTCCACTTATTTATGCATTCATTAGTTGATTCTTGTATGTGCCCTGACTGGGGATTGAACCCACAACCTTGGTGTATTGAGACAATGATCTAACCAACTGAGCTATCTAGCCAGGGTAAGGAGTCACCACTAATCAAGGGACTATAAAGAGTCTTAAGTGACAGAACACAATTAAATGATAAAATAATAAGTATACACACAGAGGTGACTTCAGTTGAAAGAAGCGAAAGACAAAGGAAACATACAAACAAAATCAATCACACCTGCTCTAGAAACCACGCTGTCATGAGGCTGTCACTGTACAGTAACAGCTTCAGAGGTCTTACCCCAGAGTGAGCCTGAAGTGAACTAACAGCCACACAGATGTAAGGCAAGAGAGCAAAGGGCGTCTTCACAAACTGCCCAGGTCTTTGTGGCCCACAGAAACACCTGGTCAACAGAAGGCCTTTGCTGGGTGTCTGGGGTGTTACAAGCAATGAACAATTGCCTCACTTCCCTGTGTCTTTAAATCCTTAGATCACTGCAGCTGGTTAGCAACGAGGAGACTACTTACAACTTTAACCTTCAAAACAACCACCAGCTATAGATCAGCACAGATTCATAAAACTAGTTCCCATGGGTATTAGGGTGAATGTACATGAGAGCTAATTAACTGATTTTTTTTTTTTTTTCTTTCTCTGCTGCACTTGAATTTGCTAAAAAAGTGAGCCTGGGTCTTTGGTAAATGGCACCTGGAAAGAAACAACCCATGATAAGATCAAAAGGTGACTCACTTCTTATCTGAAAGGACATACATACTCAGTGTCAGCTGATGGGCTGCATCCATGACTCCCCCCCCCTTTAGACATAAACTGTGACAACTATGTTGGCTACAAAGCAGCCTCCCGACAATTCTGTCCAGAAACAAGCAAGGCTGACAAAAAAAAAGAAAATACTGGCTTTGTCCCTCAAAGATAAGGACCAGGTAAGGCAAAACAGCAGGATGAGTCTTTGTTATTTTACTATTTACAACATGAAGGCCAGAAAACCTCTGACTATCATATAGGACAAAGGAAAAGTATGAAGAATAAGAGCAGAAACTGTATTTTTGTCTCCAAATCTGGATCTAATGAACTATTATTAGTATTGAATGAATTTTTACAAAACAATCCTACAGCCTGTAAGCATTCTATAGTTGCGTTCTCAAACTCTGATTGGCTGTTTGGATCTGACATTAGAATGAGGCATATGACAAGCCCTGGCAGACACAGGTCGGTTGGTTAGAGCATCATCTTGAAGCATAGAAGTTGCCGTTTTGATACACGGTCAGGGTTCATACAGGCCCAGATCTATGTTCCTGTTTCTCTCTTCCCTTCCTCTCTCACCAAAATCAATCAATCAATAAATAAAAAGGATGATAGGCATATGATAGTTGGGACTCAAACAGCTGCCTAGCATCAGAGACTATTCTCTCAAAACGTGCTGCTGAGGACTCCTTCAGTGTGAATGGACATGTTAAATGTGCAATGATGTGTTTGATAAAACAGTGTAAACAATAAAAACAGTTCTTATAATTCCTAAGCCAAGGCCAAGATTAAGAGTCATAGCTAGTATTTACTGAGTGCTTACTAAGAGGCAGTCATTATGTTCAGTCCTTTGTCTGCATTGTGTTGTAAATCCTCACACCCACCCTATCAGAGAGCTGCCATTACTTATCACCCCTTCACAGATAAGGAAATTGAGATTTAAGAAATAAAGTACCTTGGCCAAGGTACTATGGCCAGTTAAACAAGTGAATAAAATGCACATACATTCCTATGTAACAATTCACATTAAATTCACTGCTTTGAGATAATACAGCTAAAATTTTACACACATGATGCTTTGAATTTTAATGTCGAACATCAGCAACTTTAATATTTATTTTTAAATCTTTCTGTTTGTGAATCCCACAACTCAGAAAGTTAATTGCTAAATATCCTCTTTAGACCCAGGGAAACAGCTTATACTTCATTTACAAAAATAAAATCACCTCTGTAATACTTCTGTGTCATTGTAAGTTCTCTTAGGGAATGGTGGCTGAGAGGTCCCAAACAAACAGAATGAAAGGCTGGTCTCTACCCAAATAGCTCACCCCAATTCCCTTAGTGACCTTGGACACAATACTTGGAATGCCTGCGAGGGTATAATAACTGTGACTTCATTTAGGCCAAACAAGTGCTTTTGCAAATGTTTACATAGTCCAAATTGCCCAAACCTTTTACTAATGTTTCCTTAAGACATCATTTTTCATTTGGTCAATAAATAAAAACACACAATAATGTTTGCTTTTTCAAAACCTGGAAATATGTGTGTCAAAAGAATTAAAAGAAATAGTTTCAAATTAGATGTGACTATAGATAATTTAAACATATTTTTAACTATTAAGGTATGTTCAAATAAATTGCCTTCTTCTAAAACCAACTGAACTTCTTTGGGGGGATGGAAATGACGGAGGGACAAACATCAATGTATAAACAAAATACTGAAGTTGACCCCCAACTTTCAGTCTTACTTAAGTGTACCAACAGACAGTACGCCCAGGGTGTCCCAGGACCACACTATGGTGAAAATACAGACCTCACAGTTAACCTTCCAGCGGAGGGCAATTACTTCTGGATCTGGAATTAGAACACGAGTCTGGCCTGACCTGTGGTGGCGCAGTGGATCAAGTGTCGACCTGGAATGCTGAGGTCACCGGTTCAAAACCCTGGGCTTGCCTGGTCAAGGCACATATGGGAGTTGATGCTTCCAGCTCCTCCCCCCTTCTCTCTCTGTCTCTCTTTTCTAAAATGAATAAAAATAATTTTTAAAAAAATTAAAAAAAAAAACAAAAACACCTGAGTTTGAACCTTCCATGCACTACTACCAGATGTAGAATTCTAGGAAAATCATTTGAACCTGTCTTTTTTTTTGTTTGTTTTACAGAGACAGAGAGAGAGTCATAGATAGGGATAGACAGGGACAGACAGACAGGAACAGAGAGAGATGAGAAGCATCAATCACCAGTTTTTTGTTGGGGCACCTTAGTTGTTCATTGATTGCTTTCTCATATGCGCCTTGACCATGGGGCTACAGCAGACCGAGTAACCCCTTGCTTGAGCCAGCAACCTTGGGTCCAAGGTTTTGCTCAAACCAGATGAGCCCGTGCTCAAGCTGGCGACCTCGGGGTCTTGAACCTGGGTCCTCCACATCCCAGTCCGACGCTCTATCCACTGCGCCACTGCCTGGTCAGGCTGAACGTAAATTTCAAATGTAGGTCAAATCAGAATACCTGTCCTACCTTCTTCAAATGTTGTTTTGGACTATAAATCAAATGATACGACGCAGTGCTTTGTGAACTCCCAAGCCCGGTACAGATGGCAGTAGGGGTTGTCTGTATGGTACCAGTGAAAGGTCACATTTTCTTTCATCTTCTCCCATTATAAACTAACAAACTGGTGAAGAGAGTGTGACAGCACTTAGTTCAGGAAGCTCTGAGATAGGCTTTCACATACTCAAGGGTTCCCCCTGCACTGGCTTCTCTGGTGGCCTGCAGGGCAGGGATTCCACGGGGCAAGGTGCAGGATGCTGCAGAGGCATGTCTCTTCTCAAAGAAGAAAAGGTAAGTAACATCCTCCTTTGTCCCCCACGGTCCACTACCGCGAGATGCTTCATCCCCCTCCATTTTTCTTCCAAATTTCTTGAAATTGGTTCTTCATACTTTCTGACTCCACCTCTCCTGCCCATTCCCTCCCCCAGAAGCACTGGGTTCTGCCCCAGTTGCAACTGCACAGGCTGAGGTCACCGCCCATCTCCTCGCTGCTACACCCAGGAATCAGGAATCTTCCCATTCCCCACCCGATGGCCTGTCCGCAGTATTTGACCTGTTCATTATCCACTCCTGACATTGCTCTCATGAATTCACTGACACAGTCTCTTTGGTATTTCTCCTTTATCTCTGGGTACTCCTTTCAGTTCCCTCTGTGAGCTCCCTTCTCTGCCCATGTCAGAAATGAAGGTACCCCTCCAGTTCTATAACCCTCTTAATAAGTTCCTCTTCTGCCTGAGTGACCTTCTCCATTCCTGTGGCGTTAGCCACAATCTACGTGGTAGATGCGGAACAGACTGTTCTGAGCTCTAAACTCATATATGCAACTGCTTTTGGTTGCCCTTAACTCCTAATACGCACAGAACTGCACTCCTCTGACCCTCCACCTGTCCCTCCCCATAGCATCTTCATATAGTACAGATGAACCTCACCCTCGACCCTGATGGCTCCCTCAGCCACAAGCACTCCAAATCAGCAAGCCACACTGATTCTGCCTCAGTGTTCTTCTTCATTACTGTCTTAGTTCAGAAGCCACCATCCAGCCTTCTGCCCATCAGCCTTGTCCTCCACGCATCCATTCGCCACACTGCAGCCAGAGTGAGCTTTCCAAAATTAAAACCCTGTTATCTTCTGGATAAACCATATACTCCTTAACATTGCCTGTACAAGCTCGGGGCCACTTACTTTCCTGGGCTTATCTCTTTATTTTATTTTTTAAGATTTTATTTATTGATTTTACAGAGAGAGAAGAGGGCAAGAAGCAAGACATATTGACCCACAGTTGTTTCACTTTAGTTGTCCACTGCCTGCTTGACACATATGACCTGATTGCGGAAGCGTAGGGCCTCGAACTGGTGACTTCAGCGTCCCAGGCTGATGCTCTATTTCACCGCACCACCACAGGCCAGGCCTGGGCTTATGTCTTTACACCCCATCCTGTAACACACAAGCACGCAACTTGGCTCATTTTAATTCAGTCATCAGGTCTTTGCTGAGGGATCCCTCGTTCCTGACCTCCCACACGCATGTTGGATGTCCTTCTTATGTGTTCCTGTAGCCCCCGGCTTTCCTCAGTTGTAACACTGCTCACTCTGTGTAAAGCGACCTGGTTCCTTGTCTGTCTCCCCCACAGGCTATAAGCTTTATGAAGGCAAGAGTGTGCCTGTTTTGTTCAAGACTCTATTCTTAGCTGCAAGTACCAGAGCTCTGTGCCACAAAACAAGTGCTCAGTTCTTACTGGATTAATCAATGAATCCCCAAGGGTGAAAGAGAAACTGTTCTGGAAAAGTTAAAATACTGATAAAAATATATCAAGAACACATGGCAGGAGATTACTTAACTAATTTCCTGGAGAGTAAAAACTGTTGGTTACATTTCTGATGTTTTCTAACCTAGGAAATATTCCCTGTTCTGTGACTGAAAATCTACATTTACAATCACATCTACAGACCACAAGGGGAAGTGGCTATTTAGCAATTTCCCAGTTAGATAAATATCCAAAAGTAAACTAGATAAGGCAGGAAAGGGCAGCTTTAGTTTGTACTGAATTATAAATTGGTTACATTAATCAAGATAACTGAACAAATAAATCTCTACCACACTCATAAATGTGGCATATAACCGAGGAATCCAATTTGAAACACATAACTCAAATGAACAGTTAATGAGTATCTGAAAAGCAAACAAAATGTTAATGAAAATAGCAAGGGTGACATCTCAATGCAATAGGCTCTATATTTTGACTTGAGTTTCTGCTCATAACTCATGCTGCCATCAAGATTAATTACACTCGTGGACCAAATAAAGTTCTTACTGCTTTGTCAGTATGAAGGTAAATTATGTGGGCTTTTAATTGTCTGTATGGTAATATCTACAATGAAATAGAGCAAATATAATGCACGGAATTTACTACCAGCAGTCGTTTTTATCACACTTTCCCTCAGTACTCAGTCCTCTGAATTATTTAGCTTAAACCACAAGCTCCGAACTAGAATACAGTTTGGCTACTTAGGAACCAAATACAAAACCCACTCTAACAAAAAAGAAATTTGTTGCTAGATATCCCTGCCAATGGTTACTTTTAAAAGGTTACTGATCCCCATGCAGAAAACCAGCATTTGGCTAGCAGCCAATGGGGCAACATGTGGGAGGGCACAGTACAGTGAAAATAGGAAGGGGAGTAGGGGGGGGATTAAAGAAGTAGCTGGGGTCTGGTGCTCCTGGAAACTGTCTCGAGATGGAGTATCCTAACAAATGTGCCCAAGCTGTCTATCAAAATCAGGTCTTCTGAGGCTGGTAACCAAAGTAGCAACCAGCTACCTGCCTGCTTAATACGTAAATATATGACTTGACTTCAAGTACTCGGTTATACACGTGATTAAACAGGAACAGAATATATCAAGTATCTGATAAAATATTAACTTTGGGCGTTTTTTAACACAGATGTTACTGGCCTAGGTCCAGTTTGATTTTCCTAGTAATAACATGCAGGGGTTTTTGTTTTATTTTGTTTTTGTTTGTTTTGTAAATGATCACATATCCATCACAGTTCTTTATTTTCCATTTGTATACGTAACCCAGCTCAATAGCCCAAAGTCTAAAATCCATCAATCTATGAAAAAAACCAAAGACTTTTAATAAAAATTCAATCAGCCTGACCTGTGGTGGCGCAGTGGATAAAGCGTCGACCTGGAAATGCTGAGGTCGCTGGTTCGAAACCCTGGGCTTGCCTGGTCAAGGCACATATGGGAGTTGATGCTTCCAGCTCCTCCCCCCTTCTCTCTCTCTCTCTCTCTCTCTCTCTCTCTGTATCTCTCTCTCCCTCTCTCTCTCTCCTCTCTAAAATGAATAAATAAAATAAAATAAAATAAAATTTAAAAAAATCAATCATACACCTTCTTTTCCTATTATTTCAGTATGATATTCAGTGATTCTTCTATCACAAAGCCTTTACTTATTACCCTATTAAGAAATAAGTTATCCAACTTTATTTTCAACCTTTCCAACAACATTTACCATTTCTTAGCTCATAGTTCTTCTTTAAAAAAAATCTCTGCCACATATTTGGGTTACTTAATGGATTTTTGTTTTCTCCATCATTTGGCTGGACAATGTTTTAGATTCACTGTATTCTCCAGAGCACAGAGACTTAACAGCTTTCAAAATGTTCATGGACCATTGTGATTATAAAAAAACTACTACATGTTCATGATTCAACATTTTGAAACTACAGAGAAGTATAAAAGAGAAGATAAACAATGCATATTCACCCTTCAGTGGGAAGAAATACACTACCTGATTTTGCCCTTTTGACCCCTTTCCTATGTAGTAGATCTTTCTGGGGGTTTTCTGCTTTTTGGGTTTTTTTAACATAATTAAGAGCATACTGTAGATACAGTTCTCTATCCTATTTGTCCCCTATTAAACAATTATTGGTAAACACCTTTCTATAGTTAAGATTCTTCATAAATATCTTTTGATGATACTATAATTATTTAAACCATTCACCTGTTGTTGGGCATTTAGACGATTGCCAATATCTGACTTTTTAAACCAAAACCATTTAAAACATTTGTGAACATTAATTTTTAAAATATTTCTCATAAGTTCTTTTGGCTAGATTCTTTTTTGTTGTTGTTGTTGTTTTAGAGAGGGAGAGGGAGAGACAGAGAGAGAGAGGAGAGACAGAGAGAGAGAAGGGGGGAGGAGCTGGAAGCATCAACTCCCATATGTGCCTTGACCAGGCAAGCCTAGGGTTTTGAAACGGCGACCTCAGCATTTCCAGGTCGACGCTTTATCCACTGCGCCACTACAGGTCAGGCCCTTTGGCTAGATTGTTAGGAGTAGAATTACAGGATCAAGGAGTAGGAGCACTAGCCAAGTTTTTCATACATGAAGTCAAAGGGCTTTTCAGAGAGGTTATAACATTCGCACAGCCCTTACAGCAAATGTGAGAGTGCTGTTCCACTGCACGCTTACTAATGTTGAGACTTCTAATTTTTAAAAACCGATATAATTTTTTTTTTAATTTTTCCGAAGTGAGAAGCAGGGAGGCAGTCAGACTCCTGCATGCACCGGACCGGATCCACTCGGCATGCCCACCATGGGGCGATGCTCTGCCCATCTGGTGCACTGCTGCGTTGTGGCCATTCTAGCGCCTGAGGCAGAGGCCATGGAGTGGTCTTCAGCGCCTGGGCCGACTTTGCTCCAATGGAGTCTTGGCTGCAGGAGGGGAAAAGAGAGACAGAGAGGAAGGAGAGGGGGGAGGGGTGGAAAAGCAGATGGGTGCTTCTCCTCTGTGCCCTGACCAGGAATCAAACCCGGGACTTCCACATGCTAGGCCAACACTCTACCACTGAACCAACCGGCCAGGGCGAAATCTGTATACACATAATTTAGGCCAGAGAATGAATGTAGTTTTCTTACTTGTCTAGAAAGGAGAATTATAATAGTGAACACCTAGACAGCCTCTGCTCTAGAGGGACGCTATGAAGCCATTTAGATAATGAAATCTAAGACCATTAAGCAATACAGGAGAGGTTTTACGATATTACACTGGCTGTTAAAAAGGAGGCTAAAACATAGAATCATATTGTTGTCAGTAAAACCATTGCGTGTGCCAACAACATTCATAGAAAAAATAAATAACTGGAATACAAAAAAATCTATATAAATTTAAAAGCTGGAAAAATATTCCTTACTATTGCTTCAGTTTTATTACTTTGATTCATGGTAAGAGAAGGCATTTTTGTATGTCTATTAGCCATTTCATTTCCTCTTCTGCAGATAGTCTGTTCCTATCTTTGCCATTGTTCTGCTGGAGTCTGTATTAGCTGCCATTGCTACGGAACCCAGTTCCACAAACTTAAGAGCTTAAAACAACACCTATTTTTGTATTTCTGGTTTTGTTTTGTTTTGTTGTATTTTTCTGAAGTTGGAAACGGGAGGCAGTCAAACAGACTCCCGCATGCGCCCGTCCGGGATCCACCCGGCACGCCCACCAGGGGGTGATGCTCTGCCCATCTGGGGCGTTGCTCTGTTGCAACCAGAGCCATTCTAGCGCCTGAAGCAAAGGCCATAGAGCCATCCTCAGTGCCCGGGCCAACTTTGTTCCAATGGAGCCTTGGCTGCGGGCGGGGAAGAGAGAGACAGAGAAGAAGGAGAGGGGAGGGGTGGAGAAGCAGATGGGCGCTTCTCCTGTGTGCCCTGGCCGGGAATCGAACCCGGGACTCCTGCACACCAGGCCGACGCTCTACCACTGAGCCAACCAGCCAGGGCCTATTTTTGTATTTCATAATTCCGAAGGTCTGTCTAGGGGAGCTTGGCTGCACTCTCTTTTCGGGGTCTCTTTCATAAGGCTGAAATAAAGATGTTGGCCAGGAGGGGCTTTTATATAAAGGCTCTGCAACAGAATCCAGTTCTAAGCTCATTCAGTTTGTTGGCAGACTCCAGTTACTGGTGGCCATAGGGCTGAGGTGCCAGTTTCCATGCTGGGCCACCCTCAACAACTCTATGCCTCTTGCATTTCTCAAGGTAGCCCCTGTTCCTTCTCAAGTGTCCCCTCCATCTTCAAAACAGCAACTGCTCTCAGGCTTCAGATCTCTCTGATTTCCCCAGCCAGAGAAAACTCTACATTTTTATGGGCTCCTGTGATTACATTAGGCCAACCCAGGTAATTTCCCCATTCTAAACTGTGCCACATAAAACATAATCAAGGGCTATTTCATCATATTTATAGTGGAACCTATAAACATAAGTTCCTGCTCTATACCAGGGCATGCAATCCTGGTACAGAGGCATCTTTAGAATTGTGCCTGCCACAGACTCTTAGGTATTATTTTTTTAATAATTTTCTGTGGGTTTTTTTTTTTTTTTTTTTTATTTTTGTATTTTTCTGAAGCTGGAAACGGGGAGAGACAGTCAGACAGACTCCCGCATGCGCCTGACCGGGATCCACCCCACATGCCCACCAGGGGGTGACGCTCTGCCCACCAGGGGGCGATGCTCTGCCCCTCCGGGGCGTCACTCTGTTGTGACCAGAGCCACTCTAGCGCCTGGGGCAGAGGCCAAGGAGCCATCCCCAGTGCCCGGGCCATCTTTGCTCCAACGGAGCCTCAGCTGCGGGAGGGGAAGAGAGAGACAGAGAGGAAGGAGGGGGGAGAGGGGGAGGGGTGGAGAAGCAGATGGGCGCTTCTCCTTGTGTGCCCTGGCCGGGAATCGAACCCGGGACCTCTGCACGCCAGGCCGACGTTCTACCACTGAGCCAACCGGCCAGGGCCTCTGTGGTCTTTATGATGTCTTAATTGCATGAATTTACCATATAAATGAATCTTACTGATGACTACCAGAGTTGTACTTTCACAACGGCAAAGACAACTGTGGATCGGACTGCTGTGTGCTAATAAAGATTGTGAATACATAACTTACTAACACTGATACTTTAAAAATATATTTAATTGTGGGGAAATTTTATAATACACATTATATAAAATTTGCCATCTTAATCATTTTTTAAGCATACAGTTCAGTACCGTTAAGTACATTCACACTGTTGTACAACCAATCCCTAGAACTCTTCATCTTGCAAATCTGAAACTCTATACCCATTTAACAATTCTCCATTTTGCTCCTCCCCCCAGCTGCTGGAAACCACCCTCTTTCCTAAACTTTCAACAGGAAAGAGGTTTATTTTTATTTTTTATATTTATTTACAAACAATCACATAGCAATTAACACATGCATAGTCTAAGCACTTTAAAAATAGTAATGCATTTAATCCTCATAACAATACTATGAGATGAGTACTGTTACTATCTCCATTCTACAGATTAAGAAACATAGTAAGTAAACTGTCCAAGGTTACAAAATAGGAAGTGATCAAGAAGAAATTCAAATCCAGTCTGGCTTTATAGTTCCTACTATGAACCAATACATTGTGAAAATATTCGTTGTAAAGACAAATTCATCAGGCATTAATATTACTTCCCGATGTGCACAATTTTAAAACACTTCTCTATGTGTAGTTTAACCTAATATTCTTCTACTAACCAAAAGTTACATTATGCAACCAAGGTACCCCATGTCTATTGACCTTTTAGTCCAATTATGGTTAAGGGATTTTCATGAAGGTAATGAAACAAAAACTGCCTTGTATTTGTTTTAGGTACTCCATTTATAATTTACTTGTGTTATTTTATAATAAAATACCTTATAAATGAATATAAATCACAATTCACTGCAACTACTGGAATTAAAATATTAAAGAAAAAACCCAAGTGTTTCTCTTTTCCAAGGAGAAAAAAAAGGAGGGAAAAAAAACTTCCAAATAAGTGTACAGCAGCACATAGCGCAATCTCAGCTTAACCTGGGAAATTTAAACATGTCCTACTTTGCAAGCTACAAATCTAGATCAGTCTTAATTTGTTGCTCATTTGTATATCTCAGTAGTAACTTATTTCATTTGAGGAGTCTGACATTTCCTTGTCCTGATTTTTTTTAGCTTAGTAATTCTCTGAGAGAAGACCAAATCATGCTTGTCATCAGTTATATCGTGTCATGTACTACACATTAAAAATGAGCGGAGTCAACAGAAGGAACAATACCTGTTCCTCTGGGAGCCCCAGCTTGATGTGAGTTCAAAGGTCCGCTGAGGGAAGGCTTCTTGGACCCGGGGGAGGAAGCGGGGAGGGGTAAGGGGTACTAAAAACAACGCAGAGAGCAGGATCAGCTATTTCACTGCTTTCTACTTACGTACTTAATTCATAAAAATAAGCAGACGAGGCAGCACGTCATCTCCCCTCGCTCATTATTCACTGCATTGTAGTGCAGTCTCCAGAATGAAATAAAAACCAGAGCGTGGAAGAAACAGCGAAATCACCGCTACCTCGGGGAGCTTCTCAGATATTTACAGTCCTGTCATCCCACGCCCTTCCCCCAGTGGTCAGCCAGGCAGCCCGCGAGCAGGCAGACGCTCACCTGGCCCCCCGCTGTTCCTTTCCCTCCATCTGCTGGGCCTGCAGTCTACTCCTGGCTTGGGCTGGGCTTCACGAACCGGCCGGACGCAAGGTGACAGCCGGTCTGGCCGCGGACCATCACCTCCCGGCTCTCTGTTTACAAGCGCTCCTCGCGGTTCCACTCTTAAATGCTTCCCCGCAGCACCCCGGGAAGCGAGACCCATGCACACAGGTTCCAGGACGTGGAGACGCGTCTTTCCTGCCAGAGGAACATGCAGCCAAGCAGAGACTCTCGATCCCACCCGCCAGGCAGCCGACCTCTTTGTTTTCATTTCTTCCACAGTTCTCATCACACACATTTTGAAAACAATGGCTTGTGCCGCGGAGTCTCCTCGTTGCTCTTCCCAACACCCTAATGATGTTTACAACTGGAAAATTTCACTTGGTACAACTCAGGGCCCAGACCCGTATTTTGCGGCTCCCTTGGCTAAGATACTCAGATAACTTTTCTGAAAATAGGACTATTAGAATCTGGGGGGTGCTTCTCATTTCCGGTTTGGGGTTACAATGAAAATCAATTTTCACTACCTTTTCAGGTTACAACCAGCCGGGTAAAGGGGATGGTTTTTAGGGGAGGTCTTCAACCCCCATTTCGGTTCCCAACAAAACAGAAACACTGGCGAGTGACCTGAATGCTCTTAGCGGGCGACTCCACTTTCTCCCACCCACAGTGAGTTTGGCTACCTTGCAAGTGGATATGGTGATATTTCAGGAAGAGCTTACTTGAAGTTTCCCACCCCTTTCAACAATATAGCCCACTTCTTAGCTATTTTCTCAAGTTATAATCACACATTTATTTTTTACGTTTTATTTGCTTCTCTAGTTTCACCTATAAACTACCGAGGGCAGGAAATATTTTGGTTTCACTCACCACCACATAAGAGACATCAAGCATAAGGCCCAACCTATATAATGTTTGAATGAATGAAGAAATAGATGCAAAAAATAATTGTCAAAAGAGACCAGAGACAGTAGTAGTGTGATAGGAATTGAAAAATCTGATTACCTCTCCCCTTTACAGATTAATAATAAAATCTCTAACCATTGACTTTTTGAAAAAAATATCTTTTCTGGTTAATGTTCAGAGTTTAAATACTTAAAAAAAAAATCAACACAGCAATTTGAGATGCATTTCTTGTTCCTTAAACATACAATGTTCCCTTTGTCTCAGTACTTTTTGGTACATGTGGGTCTCTCTGATGAGAGCCCTCAGCCTTGTTCCATCCCTTCGGCCTGGCCCACTCTTCCTTGCTCTTTAAGAAGCAATGCCATCACACCTCTCCTGGAAACCTCTGCCAGGGAAACCTGTTCTTTTTATGCATGCCCAGAGAAACTCACATGTGCCTCTTTCAATGCACTCATCACATTTACCAAATTCATCCGTATGTTCATCAGTTTTTCTAGACCAGAGATTCTCAAACTTTAGTGTATGGGGATCCTATCAAAATAGAGATTATGATTCCAGACATCTGTGGCGGGGTCTCTGCCCCTCTAATGAACTAAAAAGTGAAACACATTTTGAGTGCCAAGGCTCTTGGGTGATTATTAAAAATGCATATTCCGGTGTCATACACACCACAGATTTCTATTTTGTAGGTCTATGATGGATAGGGTACTGAATTCTGTGATTTTTTTTGTTTGTTTGTTTTAAGAGAGATGAGAGAGGCAGGGGGAGAAGCAGGAAGCATCAATTCATAGTAGCTACTTGTGCATGCCTTGACTGGATAAGCCCAGGGTTTTGAACAAGCAACCTCAGCATTCCAGGTTGATGCTTTATTGACCCTGCTACTGTAGGACAGGCTGAATTCTGTGATTTTAACAAGTGCCTCAAAGTGCTTCCAATATAGGTGATGTTAAACAAAAAACTTTGAGACCAAAGTTGCACTGAAAGTGTTGATTGAGCCAAATGCCAACCAGAGAAAGGATCACATCCTGGGGCATGTGTCTGAACCACCAGCAGCAGGGCCAGATAAATAAGACAGATAAGTCCACCACCCTTGGTCAACAGGGCTTTTTTATACTATGAGTTTGGGGAAGAAAGATGTAAGCTGTTTTGAAAGAAGAACAACTATACATTAAGAGGGCAGCAGAAGTTGAAGTCCATAAGGAAGAAGTACTTGTTTTGGATTGGTGGTAGGCAACAGCTGGGAAAGTTCATGTGTAAACCAGACAAGGTGGCATCTGGTGATGGGCTGTTTTCTCTAATAATTGCTGAAATAACTGCCTGTAAGTTCATTCAAAGTTTCAATATACATTCAAGAATGCAGATAGAGTTTTGTTAGTTTTAGTCCTAGGCTGCTGACTGATTAACTTTCCTTGTCTCTTCCTATCACTTCTGGCCTGCTGTAACTTCACATAGGACATCTCAGATTTTTTTTATTTAAAAAAGCTATACCAGTCTACCAAGTTTTAGGGCAGAGCTCATATATTAAGCACAGGATCTGCCACATAAAATGCATTAAAAATCCACATTTGCAGAATGACTGAATTTGCTCACTATCATTAATCTAGGTTCTCAGCTCAGAACCAAGGGAGTGATACCAGAAAAGGAATAAAAAGTTAAGACTGAGTACAGTCTCCACTGGGCAGCTGTGGGCTCATTGGCCTCCATTTGGTCAGAAGAGAGCACATTTTGTCCTCTAAATTTAAAATATTTGAGTTCATGTCTTCATTCAAAAGCTTGTCTGTGGACAGCAGCCCTACCATTTTTTAAATAGACCTTATTCTGTAGAGCAGTTTTAAGTTCATAGCAAAACTGAGCAGAATCACAAAGCTCTCGTTTACTCCCTGCCCCTACATGTGCACAACCTCCTCCACTGTCAGCTTCCTGCACCAGGTTGGTATGTTTGTTACAGTTGATGAACTTACACTGACACATCATTCTTACCCCAAATCCATAGAGCCACCTATCTATTTACACCTCTTAGAACTCACAGGTGGTGCTACCAATTAAATCCCTTTGGCTTTTTCTTTTCTTTTAAAAAAGAACTGTATATACTTTTTAAGGGACAGAGAGAGGGATAGACAGGGATGGAGAGATGAGAAGCATCAATCATTAGTTTTAACTTGCGACACTTTAGTTGTTCATTGATTGCTTTCTCATATGTGCCTTGACCACGGGCCTTCAGCAGACCAAGTAACCCCTTGCTCAAGCCAACGACCTTGGGTCCAAGCTGGTGAGCTTTTGCTCAAACCAGATGAGCCTTTGCTCAAGCTGGAGACCTCGGGGTCTCTAACCTGGGTCCTTCTGACTCCCAGTTTGATGCTCTATCCACTGCACCACCACCTGGTCAGGCAGTTTGAGTACTTTTCTGTCACTTACAACTGAAAGCATCTTGATTAACATTCCACCCTTCCAGACTTACTGTATTTCCCTATATATAAGCGAACGCTTTTTTGAAAAATTTAAGGTCTAAAAACTGGGTGTGTACTATACAGTGCTTGTGGCATTTCAAATGCCATAGATGGAACTGAGGACGAGGCAATATGAAGACAGTGATTCGTCATCTGACACAGATGAGGACAAGCTAATGGATGGGAGTTTTGATGAATAAAACTTAAGTTCAATAACTTTATATAATACACCTTTTTCCAAATTTCAGGCCCCCAAAATAAAAGGTGTGTCTTATACATGGGAGCATCTTACATATGGGGAAATACGTACCTCCCAAATACTCCTCTCCTCCCACTTGGTACTCCAGACTCACATTTTTACACTTCTGGGTACTCTTCCTTTCTCATTATCCTGCCTAGGCTCTCCCATTACAGCTCCTTCTCCAGCCCTGAAGGGCAGGACCTTGGCTTAGTCATCTCTGCATCCACAACACTTATCCTCCAAGTGAATGACCTCAATAAATGTGTGTTATAACAAAACGAAACACCAAATGACATGTAAGGAGATTTTATTATATCCCTTCATTAAATTTCTTCCTCTTAGCCGGCATTTACTAAAGTAATAGTCAAGCCAAAATTCAATAAAGCATGTTGTCTTCCAAGAAATAAAAGTCTCATCAAAAAATGTTCGAAACTTAAATCATAAAAATTTTGGTGTTATTTATAGCTTAATGTTTGCAAGCCAAGTATACCTCACTTCATCTCCCCAAATATGTCCAAGTAAAGATGATTCAGATATTCATTGAAAAGAATCTAATTTGTTTGTCTCCTTTAGGCATATTAAAAGTACGCTGCTCACAAAAATTAGGGGATATTTTATCACTTCATGTGCATTTTGAAATATCCCCTAACTTTTGTGAACAGTATAGTTGAGATACACACTACTAAAATAATAAATGGAGTCACTTGTTCAAATAACAAATGAGACCGCTATTCATCTTGGAAACACCCACAAGGCCATACTCACTGTTAACATATAAAATAGCTAAATACTAGATGGTAACTTGTGTCCTAGATTTCTTCCAAAGGAAGCTCCACCCCACCCCTCCTAATCTCCAGCATCCAAAGGATCAATTCCGGACCTTATTTTGCCAAGATAGTACTGACAGGATCCTGCTCTTGCATTAGGATGGGGACTCTTTATGTTTAGTTGATAGTCAGGCCATACATGTTTTTAAAACTTTTCACTATCACACCTACACCCGGTGGGGGGGGGGGAGGGTAAAAAGTGAAAGGCCTTTAGCAAAGCAAAATATTCAATGATTTCCCCCCCTAGCACCACATACTATGTCTCTTTATCCAGAAAGATCAATTATAAGTGATAGAAACTTACAGAAAAACTTCTTTTTTTTTTTAATATTAATATTTTTTATTAAATTTAATGCAGTGACATTGATAAATCAGGGTACATATGTTGAGAGAAAATATCTCTAGATTATTTTGACATTTGATTGTGCTGTATACCCCTCCCACAAAGTTAAATTGTCTTCTGTCACCTTCTATCTGGTTTTCTTTGTGCCCCTCCCCTCCCCTAACCCCTCTCTCCTTCTTCACCCCCTCCCCCCTCCCCCAACCCCCCCCCCCCCGCCCCTGTTGCCATCACATTCTTGTTCATGTCTCTGAGTCTCATTTTTATGTCCCTTCTATGTATGGATTCATCTCAGTTTTTTTTCTGATTTACTTATTTCACTCCGTATAATGTTATCAAGGTCCATCCATGTTATTGTAAATGATCCGATGTCATCATTTCTTATGGCTGAGTAGTATCCCATAGTATATATGTACCAAAGTTTTTTAATCCACTCGTCCTCTGACGGACACTTGGGTTGTTTCCAGATCTTCGCTATTGTGAACAATGCTGCCACAAACATGCGGGTGCATTTCTCCTTTTCGAGCCGTTCTATGGTGTCCTTGGGGTATATTCCTAAAAGTGGGATAGCTGGGTCAAAAGGCGGTTCGATTTTCAGTTTTTTGAGGAATCTCCATACTGTTTTCCACAGTGGCTGCACCAGTCTGCATTCCCACCAGCAGTGCAGGAGGGTCCCCTTTTCTCCACATCCTCGCCAGCACTTATTCTGTGTTGTTTTGTTGATAAGCACCATTCTGACTGGTGTAAGGTGATATCTCATTGTGGTTTTAATTTGCATTTCTCTAATGATTAGTGATGTTGAGCATTTTTTCATATGCCTATTGGCCATCTGTATGTCCTCTTTGGAGAAGTGTCTATTCATCTCTTTTGCCCATTTTTGGATTGGGTTGTTTGTCTTCCTGGTGTTGAGTTTTACAAGTTCTTTATAAATTTTGGTTATTAACCCCTTATCAGACGTATTGTCAAATATATTCTCCCATTGTGTAGTTTGTCTTTTTATTCTGTTATTGTTGTCTTTAGCTGTGCAAAAGCTTTTTAGTTTGATATAGTCCCATTTGTTTATTCTGTCTTTTATTTCACTTCCCCGTGGAGATAAATCAGCAAATATATTGCTCCGAGAGATGTCGGAGAGCTTACTGCCTATGTTTTCTTCTAAGATGCTTATGGTTTCATGGCCTACATTCAAGTCTTTTATCCATTTTGAGTTTATTTTTGTGAGTGGTGTAAGCTGGTAATCTAGTTTCATTTTTTTGCAGGTAGCTGTCCAATTTTCCCAACACCATTTGTTAAAGAGGCTGTCTTTACTCCATTGTATTTCCTTACCTCCTTTGTCAAATATCAGTTGTCCATAGAACTGTGGGTTTATTTCTGGGTTCTCTGTTCTATTCCATTGATCTATATGCCTGTTCTTATGCCAGTACCAGGCTGTTTTGAGTACAATGGCCTTGTAGTATAACTTGATATCAGGAAGTGTGATACCTCCCACTTTATTCTTCTTTTTTAAGATTGCTGAGGCTATTCGTGTCCTTTTTTGGTTCCATATAAATTTTTGGAATATGTGTTCTATATCTTTGAAGTATGTCATTGGTATTTTAATTGGTATTGCATTGAATTTATAAATTGCTTTGGGTAATATAGACATTTTAATGATGTTTATTCTTCCTAACCATGAGCACGGTATATGCTTCCACTTGTTAGTATCTTCCTTGATTTCTTTTATCAATGTTTTGTAATTTTCCGAGTACAAGTCTTTAGTCTCCTTGGTTAAGTTTACTCCTAGGTACTTTATTTTTTTGGTTGTAATTGTGAAGGGGATTGTTTCCTTAATTTCTCTTTCTGACTGTTCATTGTTGGTGTATAAAAATGCTTCTGATTTCTGAGTATTGATTTTATATCCTGCCACTTTGCTGAATTTATTTATCAGGTCCAGTAGTTTTTTGACTGAGACTTTAGGGTTTTCTATATACAATATCATATCATCTGCAAATAATGATAGTTTTACTTCTTCTTTTCCAACTTGAATGCCTTTTATTTCTTCTTCTTGTCTGATTGCTGTGGCTAGGACTTCCAGGACTATGTTAAATAAGAGTGGTGAAAGGGGGCACCCCTGCCTTGTTCCTGATCTTAAGGGAATTGCTTTTAATTTTTGCCCATTGAGTATGATGTTGGCTGTGGGTTTCTCATAGATGGCTTTTATCATGTTGAGGTATGTTCCCTGTATTCCCACTTTGCTGAGAGTTTTGATCATGAAAGGGTGCTGGATTTTATCAAATGCTTTTTCTGCATCTATTGAAATTATCATATGGTTTTTCTCCTTCTTTTTGTTTATGTGATGAATCACATTGATTGATTTACGAATATTGTACCAGCCTTGCCTCCCCAGAATAAATCCCACTTGATCATGGTGTATGATTTTTTCCATATATTGTTGGATCTGGTTTGCTAATATTTTGTTGAGGATTTTAGCATCTATATTCATCAGAGATATTGGCCTATAATTTTCTTTCTTTGTGTGGTCTTTGCCTGGTTTTGGAATCAGAATTATGCTCGCCTCATAAAAGGAGTTTGGAAGTCTTCCTTCCTCTTGAATTTTTTGAAATAGTTTGAGAAGGATAGGAGTTAGTTCTTCTTTGAATATTTGGTAGAATTCCGTTGTGAAGCCATTGGGCCCCGGACTTTTCTTTGTTGGGAGTTTTTTGATAACTGTTTCGACCTCCTTTGGTGTAATTGGTCTGTTTAAGTTTTCTGATTCTTCCAGATTGATTTTTGGAAGATTGTACGTTTCAAGGAATTTGTCCATTTCATCTAGGTTGTCTAGTTTTTTGGCATACAGTTCTTCATAGTATTTTCTTACAATATTTTGTATTTCTGTTGTGTCAGTTGTTATTTCTCCTCTCTCATTTCTAATTTTATTTATTTGAGTCCTCTCTCTCTTTTTCTTGGTGAGTCTACTTAAAGGTGCATCAATCTTGTTTACCTTTTCAAAGAACCAGCTCCTAGTTTCATTGATCCTCTGTATTGTTTCTTTAGCCTCTATGTCATTTATTTCTGCTCTGATCTTTATTATTTCCTTCCTTCTACTACATTTGGGCTTTACTTGCTGTTCTTTTTCTAATTCTTTTAGATGCAGGGTTAAGTTGTTTATTTGAGCTTTTTCTAGCTTCTGAAAGTGTGCCTGTAGTGCTATGAACTTCCCTCTCAGCACTGCTTTCGCTGTGTCCCATAAATTTTGAGTTGTTGTATGCTCATTGTCATTTGTTTCTAGGAATTTCTTTATTTCTTCTTTGATCTCATTCTTAATCCATTCATTATTTAACACCCTGCTATTTAGTTTCCATGTGTTTGAGAATTTTTGAGCTTTTCTGCTGTGATTCATTTCTAGTTTCATGCCGTTGTGATCGGAGAAAGTGCTTGATATGATTTCAGTCTTCTTAAATTTGTTGAGAGCACTTTTGTGCCCTAACATGTGGTCTATCCTAGAGAATGTACCATGAGCACTTGAAAAGAATGTATATTCTGCTGCTTTAGGGTGAAAGGTTCTGAAGATATCTATTAAATCGAGTTGATCTAGTGTTTCCAATAAGTCTGCTGTTTCTTTGTTAATTTTCTTTCTTGAGGATCTATCTAGTAATGTTAGTGGGGTATTGAAATCCCCTACTATTATAGTATTGCTGTTGATCTCGCCCTTTACATCCATCAAAGTCTGTTTTATATATTTGGGTGCTCCCATATTACGTGCATAGATATTTATAATAGTTATATCTTCCTGTTGGATTACTCCCTTTATCATTATGTAGTGGCCTTCTTTATCTCTTACTATATCCTTTGTTTTAAAGTCCAATTTGTCTGATATAAGTATTGCTACCCCAGCTTTTTTTTCATTTCCATTTGCATGAAACATTTTTTTCCATCCTTTTACCTTCAATCTGTGTGTGTCTTTTGTTCTAAGGTGTGTCTCTTGTAGACAACATATGTATGGTTCCTGTTTTCTTATCCACGCAGCTACCCTATGTCTTTTGATTGGATCATTTAATCCATTTACATTTAAGGTTATTATTGATATGTAGTTGTTTATTGCCATTTTCTTCTTTAAAGGTGTATTCCTTTTTCTTTTTTTTTTTTCTGTATTCTTTTCCCACTTTATCTGTTTACACCAGGCCCCTTAATATTTCCTGCAGCATTGGTTTGGTTGTAATGAATTCCTTGAGTTGTTTTTTGTCTGGGAAGCTTTTTATTTCTCCTTCAATTTTAAACGATAGCCTTGCTGGATAAAGTAGTCTTGGTTGTAGGTTTTTGTTCTGCATTACTTTGAATATTTCTTGCCATTCCCTTCTGGCCTCAAGTGTTTCTGTTGAGAAGTCAGATGTCATCCTTATGGGGGCTCCTTTGTAGGTGATAACTTTTTTTTCTCTTGCAGCTTTTAATATTTTCTCTCTATCGCTTAGCTTTGGTATTTTAATTATGATGTGTCTTGGTGTAGGTTTCTTTGGGTTTCTCTTTAATGGAGTCCTCTGTGCTTCTTGGATTTGTGAGAGTTTCTCTTGCATTAATTTAGGGAAGTTTTCAGCTATGATATGATTGAACAAAGTCTCTATCCCTTGTTCTTTTTCTTCTTCTTCAGGAACCCCTATGATGCGGATGTTATTTCTCTTCATGTTGTCACAGAGCTCTCTAAGAGTTTCCTCTGACTTTTTGAGTCTTTTTTCTCTTTTCTTCTCTGCTTTCATGCCTTCATTCCAGTTGTCTTCTAACTCGCTGATTCGATCCTCTGCTCTATCTATCCTGTTTTTAATTCCTTCCATTGTGGTCTTTATTTCTGATATTGTATTTGTCGTCTCCAACTGATTCTTTTTTATACTTGCTATTTCTTTATTTAGGTTTTCAAACTCCCCCTCCATTGTTGTTCTAAGATCCCTAAGCATCCTTACAATCATTATTTTGAACTCCGCATCTGGAAGTTTGATTATTTCCATATCACTCAGTTCATCTCTCGAAAGTGTCTCTTGTGGTTTCATTTGGATTGCACTCCTTTGTTTTCTCATCTTCTTCTTTTTTTTTTTTTTTATTTGTAGAGTTGATTGAGTCTAGGCTTGGTGTTGTCTGCCTCCAGTTTTCAGTTGTGTTATTTTTAGGTCTTCGTGGGTTGGTATCAGCTATTATTTGTAATCCACTTTCGGATTTGGGCAGCTTTGAAGTCTTGATTTGTTTGTTTTCTTAACAGGTGATAGTCTTGTTAACTGATCTCAGCAGGGGGCTTCCTTGAAACTGTATCCAGGAATGCTGTGGGTGTAACCTGAGACGCTGAAGGTCTTTTCCTCCAACTAATCTCACTGGGGGCAGGGTTTTTTCTCTCAGCTTCAGTAGGGGGAGGTGTATCTCAGATCTCCATGGAGACCTGAGTTACTGCCCCTCCTCCCCACTTCTTGTTTTCAGCTGTGTCTTATTGTGCTGATTGGAGCTGGATAGATGTCCAGACAGAAAAACTTCTTTAAGTGGGCAGTCTGACTGTGGTACATTGTAGTCATTCAATAAGCATTCATTCACAGGAATTTATTGTCCTCTAGGTACGGGGTTCACGGGTTCATGATGCCTTGTATATTGGTTAGTACTAACCAGGGGCCTCCATTAAGAGCATACCTATCGAGAAAATGGTCCAGAAAGTTAAAACCTTATACAAGGAGAAGTGTCTCAGCCTTGATGTGGGAGGACCTCTTTGTATATTATAGTCTCAACTTCTTTCTGGGAAAATCCTAGCATTGCTGATAAAATGCCTCAGCAATCTGCAAAGTCTAGATAAACTTTAACAGCAGTAAGAGTTGTTGCAGGTTTGAGTTCCTGGGGAAATAGCCTTTGAGAGAGGGTTCAGCATGCAGGGAGAGCCTTTGGTAGCAGCACGTGGGGCACGGAGGGATGAGAACAGAGTTGGGTGGAGGGAGCAACAGGCTCTGCCAACTGCATGTTGATAAACAAAGTTCAGCCTGACCTGTGGTGGCGCAGTGGATAAAGCATTGACCTGGAACGCTGAGGTCACCGGTCTGAAACCTTGGGCTTGCCTGGTCAAGGCACATGTGGGAATTGATGCTTCCTGCTCCTCCCTCCTTCTTTCTCTCTCTCTCCTCTCTCACTAAAAATGAATAAATAAAATCTTTAAAAAAAAAAAAAGCAAAGTTCAACTGAGTAAATGTTAAATATTTTCTGGCTGTATTCAGCAGTTCATGAAATGAGCAACATCTTATCTGGCAGATAGAACGGAACTCCAAGGAGCTGTACAAAGTGAAAGTCTTTTATGAGCAGAATGGAGTGGGAACGAGGAACTTACACTAGAAAAAATGTAGACTGACTAGATCAGGGGCAGTCAACCTTTTTATACCTACTGCCCACTTTTGTATCTGTTAGTAGTAAATTTTTCTAGCCGCCCACCGGTTCCACAGTAATGGTGGTTTATAAAGTAGAAAAGTAACTTTACTTTATAAAATTTATAAAGCAGAGTTACAGCAAGTTAAAGCATATAATAATAATTACTTACCAAGTACTTTATGTCGGATTTTCACTAAGTTTGGCAGAATAAATCTTTATAAATCTTTATAAAACAACTTACTATAGTTAAATCTATCTTTTTATTTATAGTTTGGTTGCTCCACTACCGCCCACCATGAAAGCTAGAACGCCCACTAGTGAGTGGTAGGGACCATGTGACTACCAAGTCACATCCCTTTAGGGGATGGCAGGGGTCTATCAGGCATGTCACTGGTGCTCAGTAGGTAACTCCGGATTGACTAGTTTAAGATTCCATTTCTTGGAAAGCTGAAACTGTAATTAAGTACTAAGTCTTGGTTCGGTGATGTGAGGATTAGCAGAAATGACTTCATTTTGAGCCTGTTATCTGGGTTTTAATGCCAGGAAGACCTCAGTGACAGAGTGGCCCATTAGAAGCTTCAGAGCAGTCCTGCTTTGGGCTAAGAAAAACAGTGTGCTGGCAAACGGACTCTGACAAAAAAAAGCCCTGATTTGCTAGGGTTTGCCGATTTCCATGGTGTAAGTACCAGAGCATGCCTCAGTTCAAGCTCTGGATGCCTTGTCACTGAACATGGAATTGGAGATGTGCACAGTCACCCTCAAGAGTCAGCAAAGCCTTCTCCAACACAACACTGACCAAGATGGCCAGGCCTTAACACTCCCACATCCACCAGTCACCTGATGTGGGTCACTCTGGGAGAGGGCATGCCTTTAGATAAGGAGGCCCTTTGCCCTTCGTCCAGTCCCTGAAGGGACTGACCACGACAGCAATCTGCTGACAGTACTCCCAGCAGCTGCAGCAACAAGTTCCTTCTTGTTGGGGGATCTGAGCAGCCCTTCACAGTCTCCCATGCTTGTTCTAGAAAACCAGTCACCTGCCCATTCTACGAACTGTCAGTCAAGAGTGTAGTCATCTTCCACCTTTAGGTGGTAGAGCTAATATATAAACATATAGAAAGATTTCCAGCTGACTTAAACAGTAAATATCCAGAGTGATAAAGGCAAAAGAAACTCTAGACATTCTGATAAAAAGCCAGGGTTTGAGTGTGCCTTGAAGAATCAACAGACTGAAGGTGAAAAAGCAGAGGAGATTGAATAGAAATTGCAGTGCCTATGGCTAGAATCCTGGCTTCAGCACATATCAGTTCTCACGCCAAGCACAAATTACTCGACTTCTATGTGCCTCAGTTCTCCCATGGGTAAAATGGGCACGGTGATAATAATAATATATTATCTACCTCAAAGTGTTGTTGAAATGTTACTGCAAGGAGCTAAATGTGAAGATACTACATTGCAGAGTTGTGTATGTGTGTGTGTGTGTGTGTGTGTGTGTGTGTGTGTGTGTGTATATATTTATATCTATGAGCAAAGTTTCAGCTCGCCAGAACTGGGCAGGCAAGGATGAAGGACAGATAACTAGTGGATGCCCTCAGCTTGCCGACCCGAACTCTGTCCTGCATCATGAAGCCTCAGACGTGTGTATGTAGACACCTCAGCTACTTTGTCCTAACTTCATATAGCACTTCCCCAGCTGAAGTTACTCCTCAGGTCTATGAGGACACAGTGGCAGCTGGGTGAGCCCCCAGAAAGCCCTGGGGAGAAAGCCAGTGCAGCCCTGCAGATGGGTTTTATTAGGGGCAAGGAATTCTGAGGTCCCAGGTCTCTGGTCTAGAACACAGGGGCCCCAGCCACCTGCCTGGCCACTGAGAGAGGCAGCCAGAGGAGAACCTAATACGCAGAGCCTCATTCAGCAGCCCAGGCGCCCAAGCTCTCAAGGCAGTACTTGGAAGTTCTACTGGAGATCAACTCTTTTAACGCAATATTTCATCTTCAGTACATACAGAATTACGGTAAAGTGATTCTGTCATAAGAGAGGCTTTGCTGTACTAGAGAAGGCATTGGATTGGGGGTCAGGACCTCTGAGTTAAGATCCTAGCCCCAAATCCTAGGATCAGGAATTATACTTCTTTTTTTTTTATTATTTTTTTTATGTTTTTTTAAATTGTTTATTTATTCATTTTAGAGAGGAGAGGGAGAGACAGAGAGAGAGAAGGGGGGAGGAGCTGGAAGCATCAACTCCCATATGTGCCTTGAGCAGGCAAGCCCAGGATTTCGAACCGGCGACCTCAGTATTTCCAGGTCGACGCTTTATCCACTGCGCCACCACAGGTCAGGCGGAATTATACTTCTTAACCTTATTCCTCATAGCACCAAGCACCTTGATGGCCCACAGTAAGATCTAATGAACAATTTATATGTGTAATGTCCAAACCTATTGAGATTCCAGAATTTAATCTGGTTTTCAAGAGTGATTTTTTCAAAGGGGCTGTTTTCTTCTTCTTCTTCTTCTTCTTCTTCTTCTTCTTCTTCTTCTTCTTCTTCTTTTTTTTTTTTTTTTTTGTATTTTTCTGAAGTTGGAAATGGGGAGGCAGTCAGACAAACTCCCACATGCACCCGACCGGGATCTACCCGGCATGCCCACCAGAGGGTGATGCTCTGCTCATCTGGGGCGTTGCTCTGTTGCAACCAGAGCCATTCTAGCGCCTGAGGCAAGAGGCCATGGAGCCATCCTCAGTGCCTGGGCCAACTTTGCTCCAATGGAGCCTTGGCTGTGGGAGGGGAAGAGAGAGACAAAGAGGAAGGAGAGGGGGAGGGGTGGAGAAGCAGATGGGCACTTCTCCTATGTGCCCTGGCTGGGAATCGAACCCGGGACTCCTGCACGCCAGGCTGACGTTATACCACTGAGCCAACTGGCCAGGGCCTGTTTTCTTTTTTTAATCTAACCCAAAGTCCAAACTCGTCCCTAATAACTGGATGCCCTTTCTCTTTCTTACAAAATCTTAACGTGCCCCCCACACACACCCAAATTAACTTTCTTTTTTTTTAAGTGAGAGAAAGGAAGATAGAAAGACCCCCACATGCACCCCAACTGCAATCCACCTGGCAACCCTGTCTAGGGCTGATGCTCGAAGCAACCAAGCTGTCCTCTGCTGCTTAGACCAACCAACCTATCCTCAATGCCTGAGGCCAATGCTTGAGCCAATCGAGCCACTGGCTGTGGGAATGGCAGGGAGAGAGAGAGAGAGAGAGAGAGAGAGAGAGGAGAGAAGAGAGGCAGATGGTTGTTTCTCATGTGTGCCCTGACTGGGAATTGAGCTTGGGATGTCTGCATACCAGGCCAGTGCTCTATCCACTGCGCCAACCAGTGAGGGCCTCAAATGAACTTTCACACTATTCAGCCCTTTTCACTAGAATGAGAATCACTGATACAAAAGAGCCCAATGAACAAACACTCAGTTCTTCCATTTCTGCAGGATAAATGCCTATTTCACACATTTTAACTAATTATTATGCAAATTAAAGTTGTTACCCTACAGAAAGCTGTCCATGGTGCACAGAAAAGAAACCACCAGGTAACTGTTTGTAAGATGGTGGTGAAAGAATTAGACAGATGTGTGCAACAGAAATTAAACTAGGCCACCTTCTTACACCATACACAAGAATAAACTCAAAAAGGATTAAAGACTTAAATATTAGACTTGAAACCATAAATATCATAGAAAAAAACATAGACAATAAAATCTTGAGCATTTCTTTTTTTTTTTTTTGTATTTTTCTGAAGCTGGAAATGGGAAGGCAGTCAGACAGACTCCCACATGCGCCCGACCGAGATCCACCCGGCACACCCACCAGGGGTCAATGCTCTGCCCATCCGGGGCATCGCTCTGTTGCGACCAGAGCCACTCTAGCGCCTGGGGCAGAATCCAAGGAGCCATCCCCAGCGCCCGGGCCATCTTTGCTTCAATGGAGCCTTGGCTGCGGGAGGGGAAGAGAGAGACAAAGAGGAAGGAGAGGGGGAGGGGTGGAGAAGCAGATGGGCACCTCTCCTGCGTGCCCTGGCCGGGAATCAAACCCAGGACTTCCACACGCCAGGCCGACGCTCTACCACTGAGCAAACCGGCCAGGGCCAGCCTTTCTTATAGCAATATTTTTTCCAATATATCACCTTAGCACAGGGAAACAAAAGAAAAAATAAACAATTGAGACTATATGAAACAAAAAAGTTTCTGCACAGCAAAGGAAACCGTCAGTAAAATGAAGGGACAACCCACTGAATGGAAGAATGTATTTGCCAATGATACACCTGACAAGGGCTTAATATCCAAAATTTATAAAGAACTTATAAAACAACACCAAAAAACAAACAGTCCAATTAAGAAATTGACAAAGTACCTGAACAGACACTTCTCCAAAGAGGACATACAGATGGCCAACAGACATGAAAAAATGCTCAACATCACTAATCTTCAAAGAAATGCAAATTAACACCACAATGATATATGATTTCACACCTGTCAGAATGGCACTCATCAATAAATCCACAAACAATAAGTGTTGGCAAGGAAGGGGAGAACAGGGAGCACTGTGCACTGCTGGTGAGAGTGCAGACTGGGGCAGCCACTGTGGGAAGCAGTATGGAGAGTCCTCAAAAAATTAAAAATGGAACTGCCTTTTGACCCAGCAATTTGTTTTCTGGAAATATATCCAAAAAACCCCAAAACACTAATTGGAAAGAATACATGCACCTCTATGTTCATTGCAGCATTGTTTACAATAGCTAAGATATAGAAGCAGCCCAAGTGCCCATCAGTAGATGAGTGGGTAAAAAAGCTGTAGTTTATTTGTGCAATGGAATACCACTCGGTCATAAAGAAGGAAATCTTACCTTTTGCAACAGCATGGTTGGACTTGGAAATGATGCTAAGTGAAATAAGCCAGTCAGAGAAAGACAAATACCATATGATTTCATTTATATGTGGGATCTAATGAACAAAATAAACTAACAAAATAGAAACGGATTTACAGATAGAGAGAACAGACGGGCGGCTGTTAGAGGGGGAAGGGGGTTGAGGTACTGGGTGAAAAGGGTAAAGGGATTCCACAAAAACAAGAGGCTCGAAGACACAGATAACAGTGTAGTGGTTACAGGAGGGAAAAGGGGTGGGGGAGGTAGAAGAGGGTAAAGAAGGATAAGTGGTGATGGAAGGAGTCTTGCCTTGGGGTGGGGAACCCCGTGCACTGCACAGGTGATGTATTATGGAATGGTACTTCTAAAACCTATGTAATGTTATTAACCAATGTCACCCCAATAAATTCAATGTATATTAAAAACATGAATTATTTATATCTGGGGAAAATGAATAACATCAGAAATTTAAATTAAATGATACAGAACGATTCTTATGCAGAAGTGGTTCACAGTCATTAAAATGAACGGCGATCCAAGTGAAAGGGAATGAGAACAGAATGAAACATTATCTTAGTTAACCCAACTAGAATGTCGCCTTGTCTATGGTGTCTTTCTAGAACCCAGGACCAGAAAACAGCTCTTTTTATCTATTGGCTGCCGTGTAGTCATTCTTCCTAGAGTTGTCAAATGGTGTGTGCTTGAGTACATGCATGCATGTATGTATGTGTGTGTTGGGGCTATTTTGTGAGACTCGCTGAGCTGCATGTAACTCATTTCCATGTATTTATATAACGAGTCATTCCCTCCCTCATGCTGGCCTGTTTTCACACTTGGTTGTTTAAAAACTGCCTAATCAGACTATTCTAGAATACCTGAAAAAGTCCTCCAGGCAAAGGTGAGGAGATTTCAGTCAGATTTGATTTACTACAGTGTTTCTGAATATTGTTTCAAACAGTTTTATTACAAAGTTTCTCACCATTGAACTTATTCATACAGTCCTACTGGAGAATTTGATCCTTCCTAAATAACTTAAGGTTGCCCTTTTTTTACATTCTCTGTCCAGGATATAATGAATCTTTAAATGTAACTATATAGCCTAATTGTCAGAAAAACAGTTGCAAAGTTGCAAGTACCAGGAGAGAAGGCCATAGAGAAAAATATTCCAAGGATCTCTGAGCTGTCTCCTCTCACTGTTGTCCCCTACTCCTCCCCTCCCACACCTTTATTAAGCTTTTCACATTGTTTTCAGCTCTGACTAGTAGATTTCATTGGGGTGACTTTATATTCTTTGCAGTATTGTAGTTTGGGACTTGAAGTTCTTAAGAGGACAGGCATGAGTTTAAAGTCACATCCTGCAGAGAAATGACTATTAAACAAGAATACGAGCCATCTCCTGCAAACATTTGAAGGGCCACCTGTCATTTTCAGGAAGAGATTTCACACCTAATAGATAACCCAATAGACACAGAGATGCCTTTGATTTGTGAGGGCGGAACAAACTTTTCTTTACCTTCAAGGTTTTTCTGGCTGGTCTTACAGTCAAATAGACACGGGACAAGAGAAAAATAACCACATTTAATAGATTTGTGTGTACAGGAGCCCTGCATACATGAGCATGTCAGAGACCCATATGCAGGAGAGGTTCAGAGACAGAAAGGGGGATTGAGGTGCAAGACATCCTGAGCTGGGGATGAGGTAAGGTACCTCCAGGACTGCAAAGGGTAGTTGCAGGATGAGCAGAAGAGCAGACCTTTAGTTAGTAGATAGTTTCCCTGCCCTATAGGTAGGTCAATAGATGGTATCTCTGATTAGCTGTTATTGTGGTGAAGGTCCCTATCTTTGAGTTATTCTAGGTAGTTAAAGGGGGGGGGGGAGGCAAGGCCAAAGTTTCTCTTGAGCCTGAAGCTAAAATTGCCTTTATTTTAGCTCACAGTAATCTGCATCCATGGAGGCACATCTTGGGGTTCCTTCTGAACTGCCCCAGTTTCCTGGGAAGGATGGGTTTATAAAGGATCAGAGAAAAAGGGGAAGAAAGCCACATATAAGGGTGATCTCTACCATACGCTGAGCCTCTCAACACACGCACATACCCACTCGCCGAAGCACTTGCTCACTCACTCATTGGCACACAGACACACACAGAGTTGGCTATTCTTCAGCTAATGGGATTGGCACCGCTTAAAGCAGACTGCTAGGTCATTGTCTGTGACCACAGCAAGAGAAACATTATTTAAAGGCCATTCAGACCCTAAAAGAAGCGGCTGAGCAGAGTAATTATCAGAGACTCTCCATTAACTAGGGCATCTTTGCTCTTTGTCTGAGTTGGTTTAATAAGGTCCCGCTAATGGGACTGTGGGGGAGGGGCTCGCTAATGGTTCTAAAAAAGCCCCTTCTTGGCTCCTTTATTTCTGGGGACTGTCTTTAGAGATGCTGACAGTAGAGCCAGAAGTTACCATACTGATAAATGACCTTCACAAAAACTTGGTGGGGAGCCCTGCCGCTTAGGATTCAGGTTTTAAAAATTAGAAAACATCTTTGTCTTTTTTTTCCCTTCTATTCCAAGGTGATCTCCCCCCACTTCCTCTTACTACTCCAGGGCCCTTGGTGTTTGGGGAACTTGTCAGTGGAAACAGCATCACTCAGCGGTAATAAAGCAGAATGGCACTCCTGGGTGATTATTCCTGAAACTTACTGCTTCTGCTCCTTTTCCAGGGGTCTATTTCTCTAGAAATAATTGGATTTTTTTTTCCTTTTAGAATGTTAAGCTAGAAGTCAATCCCAAGCTTACATTTTGACCTTGGGCTGGGTAGCTGAATTCAAGCCACTGTATTTTTATCAGCTATCTTTATAACGAAGGTCTCACACACCCAGCTTACCTGGAGGCTTGAGTCTCACAAGGAGGACTCTCATGTGTTGTCACTTTTGCCTGGGAAGTGATCCAAGCAGTCCACTTCTCGTTTCTTCTGCTCCATCCTTACAAGAAGCTTCCATCTTCTCTCCTATGGGTGAAGGTAGTAGCTCCCTCTCTGGTTTCCCAGCAGCACTCCTGCTCCACCCCAACCCACACATGGGACGACTCTTCCTTCTTTTCTAGCAACATCTTGTACCAACATACCCCAACTGTCTGCACAGGCACTGGGGTCTTTTTCAGTGGATGAACATATCATCCTTATTCCTGCCACAGGGCCTTTGCATATCTCTCTGCCTGGAACACTCTTGGCACTTATAGCTCATCCTCACCCTTCAGTTCTCAGAGCAGTATTTCGATGCTCAGGAAAGCCTTCCCTTGCGTCCTTTCTAGGTCGACAATTTCTATTTCAAGCATTTATAGCACCATATACTCCTCCTTTACAACACTACTGCAATTTAACTATTTTTATTTGAATAGTTTTATATTAAGAACTACCTTCTCATTAGTGTCATGGGAATAATCATATGCTCATAGCAATAACTAGGTCTGTGTTTGTGATCATTATATCCTCAGTATCCAGGACAATGTCTGTGATCTGAGTGCTTAGTAAACATTTGTTATACTTCAGATAGTAGTAATTCAAAATACTGTACCCCATTTCTTCATGCCTGGTTTCAATATTTGAACCAAAGTCTGTTACCTGAGAGATTCTCATGGCTACTGTATTTGGAAACTACCTATAACCCATATTTTACCACATCAGTGTCAACACCTCCTTCCCTATGGGATTAAAGACTAACGTTCTAGTTACTGGGGTGGAGCTAAAAGCACATTTGTATTCCCCTGAGTGGAACTTTACACAGCAACATAAATTCCCAAGGCAAAAATAAACACACACAAGCTCTGAAGATGCCTTCCATCTTCTTAAGACCAGGTGGGAAAGAGAATGGGGCATTTAGCCAAAGAGGAAACTCAAGGACAGAGATCCTGCACACTCCAGACATCCCGGCATAGAGGTGAGTGGGTGGGACTGTGCCAATTGCCCATGGTCCTCAAGAAAACTGGGACTTCCTCTGCTAGTTAGAGAAAGAAGTGTGGGCTGTGGCAGGTGCAGAGTGACAGCGTGGACTGGGTATGTGCACTACTGCTTGCGCTGCTCTGCAGAGGTGGGCATCAGCCCGGCCCCGTGAGGCCGACCAAGTGCACCTGACTTACATCGAGTGGGATCGGGCATCAGTACAGCGGGCTGACCAAGACTATGTATCCCATCCTTCTTTTTAAAATAGAAAGCTGGAAGTTAGTTGCACACTTGCATTTCACACTCAGTTATGGCCACCTATATCCAGGCTGCTGTATTATAATCAAGCTGCTTCAGCCAGCCTCAGGATTCCATTAATTTAGGAACAGTCTGGAAATAAAAGAACAAAGGTCTTATTATAAAGTTGTGTTTTCAGAGAGTCTGAGAACAGAGGAATTGTCCTGCTACGGCCAGTATGTATGGTGTCCCTTAACCTATGTAAGGTCACGTGGTCACAAGCATGGATTCCAGATGCACTGAAGTGCAGAGTCAGGGCCAGAAGGTTTTCTGGAGCTGGTACTAGTGGGAGAGACAGCTGCAAGCTCCCGTGTAATCTTGACCCCTGTCTGTATGACTGGGAGACCTGCAACCTCTCAGTAACTGTGAATCCTGTGAACATCTCAGGGCTCTCCAGCTGCAGAGGACACAGAAGAGTGTAAAACAAGGTATCTGGCCACAAGGAACTGACGCGCTAACGAAAGAGATATGTTTTATAAAATAAAGCAACAGAGAATAATGAGCCCTAAATTGTTAAGTTGTAGACCAGTGCCTCTAAAACCTAATCCACAACAAGAGGCATCAACATCACCCTGGAAGTAATGCAAAGTATGGGGCCCCACCGCAGTCCTACTGAATCAGAATCTGGGGGTGGGGTACAGGACCAGGAACCATCTCTCCAGGGGATTCGGGTACACACTGAAGTTTGAAAGCTAATATAAAAATGGAGGAAAATAGGAGTCCAAGTGGACTGAGAGCATGGGGCAGTTTCAAGGAGACCCTTGAGTTTAGTTGGCTGTCCTGGAAGTCCAGGCGGATAGAATTGAGGACAATGAAGGGTTCGGTGGGGGGGGGGGATTCCAGGCTGAAGGAATAAAATGGAGGGGACTGATGGAAGCCAAAGGTCCGGGAATGGCTGAGGGCAAGGCCAGATCTCGCAAGAAAGTGAGTTTTGGAAAACAAGCTGCATATACAATATGAATATACATATGTACATATATCTACATCTAGTCTTTTCTCATTGCAAAGGCAATTACTTTTTTATAAAATGCAAAACATTAGAGAAGCATATAACATAGAAAAATATAGAATGCCTTCCCATGATCTCTGCCCCGGGGGAAAAAGGTAACATTTTGATGCATTCCCTTAAAATTTTTCCTAGGCATAGTCTAATCACTTCTCTTTTCAAAAAAGTGCCAACTAGAAGTCTCCTCTCTCCTCAGCTTTGCAAATTCCTTTGTTCACTTCACAATACATTTTTCACATCTGTGCCAGTCTTTCCCTGCGAGTCCTAGAGATCTACCTCGTCCTTTTTAACAGCCCCCACAGCATTTCACGGCGGCAAGAGGCATCGTGGAAAGAAGGGCCATTGCCCATCACTGTTCGTTGTTACGCTGGGAAGAAGCTGATGACAGGGGTGTTCTAGAATATAATTGTGAAGATGGCTGTGCATTGTAGTGAGCTCACATTTTGAAAAGATGAGCTAGATAGAGCCCTTAGTTTTCAAAGCGGCCTGCAGACTCTTTAGTTGGTAGTAACCTTAGTTTTCTATATCTATCTATATCATCTATATCTATGCCATCTATATCTGTATCTATCTATGCATATTTTTACCCATATCTTCAGGTGTACATCTATTTGTATATATGTATTTATATGTGTGTATTTGTGTAAATCTGTATCTTTATATAACTATTTGTATATATATATATAAAATATATTATATATGTGTGTGTGTGTGTGTGTGTGTGTGTGTGTGTAGGTCTATATCCATGCCTATAACTATCTATCTAAAACTGAATCCTATATAAAGCAAAATAGAAAATCTTAGCCGGGACTTCATAAGAAGTGTCTTTTTTTTTATTTTAATTTATTGTGTTTACATAGATTCTAGTGTCTCCTGAATGTATCCCCCTCCCTCATGTTCCCCACCACATCCCCCTTGCTCCCCTCCCCACCACACCCTCGCCCCTTCTCTCCAGGATTTGCTTTTCTGCTCTCTATAACATTGTGTTATGTGTGTATGATATCTCTTCCTCTCATCCCCTTTCCCTCTGTCCGCTTTCCCTCTGGATCCTTTGATCTCTCCTCTGTCTCTATTCCGCTCCTCAGTTCATATTGTTCGTCGGATTCCTCAAATGAGTGAGGTCATACAATATTTTTCTTTCTCTGCCTGGCTTATTTCACTTAACATAATAGTTTCCAGGTCCGTCCATGTTGTCGCAAAAGGTGTCTTTAAAAATTTTTTTTAAAGTTATTTATTGATTTTAGAGAGAGAAGGAGAGAGAAAGCTGGCATATCAGGATGACGCTCTAACCAACTGAGATACCAGTCAGGGCAAGAAGTGTCCTTTTAAAAGAAAAAGATTGGATTTATTAGGGTGACATTGGTTAATAACACTGTACAGGCTTCAAGTACCCTTCTATAACACATCATCTGTGTACTGCGTCGAATGTTCACCACCCGAAGTCAAGCCTCCCACTGCCACCTATCCCCCTCTATCCTCTCCAACCCCCCCACCCCCTTCCCTCCGGCAGTCACCACACTGTTGTCTGTGTCTGCTTTTTTCTTTTTTTGGCCTAATCCCTTCACTTTTTCACTCATCCCCCAACCCCTCTCCCTCTGACAGCTCTCAATTTATTCTCTGAATCTATGAGTCCGTAAGGAGACCTCAACTTCACAAATTTGTCTCCAACAAGAGGTAGTTTCTTCATTGTGGTGGAGGAGACTTTCAGGCTCAGCCTGTCTCTCCCTAGAAGTTTGAGAGTCTTTATGATCAGAAACTTCATCATTTTGGGGGTTAGGATTTCAGCATGTGAATTGGTGGGGACACAGACATCAGACCCCAGCCTGGACCTTTCTCATGCTATAGCACTGGAACTATTAACATTATAATGACTCTCAACCACAAGTTGCTCTTTATGAGGATTCAAGTATACCCCGAGTTTATTATAGGACCTTTTCATCAACAAAAGAATTTAATAACTAGCCTGTAATCTCCAGGTAGTTTAAGCAATACCCTTTTTTCCTACCAAAAAAGCCTCCATTGTAATTGCAATGGTGATGCACCTGCTAAAATAAAAACCTTCGCTTCCCACTCTCTCTTGCGGATCGGAGTGGCCAAAAAACAAGTTCTGGCCAATAAGCTGGAAGCAGAAATCTGGTGGATGAGATTTCTAGAAAAGCTACTGTTTTCCTCATTAAAAAGGACAGAATAGGCTTGTGAGCATTTTGCCTTTGCTTTTCCTGCTTCTTCTAGCTTATAATGTCAGCATAGAATCTTGAATTTCAGCAGCTGTTTTGTGAGCTGAAGGGCAGAGACAGAAATGAAGGATGTTGATGCAAAAAACCAGAGGGAGCATGCATCCCTGATGGCACCGCAGAGATACTCTACGAGCCCTGCGCTATCCATTAGATGAAAAAAATATTCCCCTTCCTGATACTGGTGGTGACAGTGTGGTCCTAACTGATTAAAACCACAGTTCTTTCTTTGGAGGATAATTAGAAAAAGAGGGGCCTAGGGTCTGGGATTCAGTTTTACAAATAGATTTACCAGAGTTACTAAAACCCATGGTAATGATAAAACCAACTAAAAGGTGTCTGTTCTTTACTGTCACCACGAGCCAACAAATGTCAACAAAGTCAGTAATAAAATACTCCTCCCTGGAAAAATCTTTGGCCTGAATGCTAAATAATGGCAGGGGTTCCTGAGTTTTGATACTGTGCTTGTGAACTTGAACTTAGCACATTTTATTACTTATCCTTTAGTGAACATTGGTTGTGGGAGACAAGCTGTAAGCTGACAAAGTCCTTATAGCCTAGAGCAGTGGTTCTCAAGCTTTTTGAAGTCGGGGCGCATTTAAAATCCTACAAATTAGTGTAGGCACACTACATACAAATTTCTGAAAAATACGTTATAATAATGAAGTCAAATATTAAAGAAAAAATATAAAGTCCAAGCGTGCTTTTATCGTAAACAAAATAAATATGACAAACTTATTCTGACATTAAAAAACATTTTTATGTTACATTTTTTTGAGTTATGCTTTTTAGAATTCGTAAAAAAGAGGAGTTAAAAAATTTTAAAAAGACAAGAAAGTTATCTTTTTATATATATAGATACATTCTTAGTAATATTTAGTAAATTCGGCAGGTCCTGGAGCGAATGTGTTAAGGTTTTTCATTCATGTGTTTATGAGAAACATGAGCCTAATGTGTCCTAGTGATTTCTTCAGTGTTTGGGCATATATTTGAAAGGCAAACTCTCATTTCCTCATCAATACATTGAAGAATTCCTCTCTTTTTACTCTTGTGTTGAGGGTAGAAAATCCTAATTCACATAAATAGGATGTTGAAAATTGTAGTAAAATGTTCAAAGCTCTTTTAGATATTGCCACATATTCTTCTTTTATAGAAATTCAAAAGGCTTCAAGAGATAATTCCTTATGTTTAATCATTAATCCACGATCAGTGGATATAGCTGCCAATTCTTCTGTTAAACCAAAATTACTTGAAGCTTCCATGAATGGGTTTCTAATCCAATTGTATTGTTCATTGTTAAGTGATGGAAAATGCTATAAATTAAATTCTGCCCATCAGAATTTAATTTACGTCCTATTTTATTTACACTTAACTTTTGCTCACTTTTAGAATCGGATTCTTCAATATCACGCTTCTTTTTGAGAAATCTATCCATTTTATTTGGGTGTATTTATCTAAAAATAATATAGTGATGTATTAATAAATAAAATAATGATGTGTTAACAAAAAGAGTGGTATTTCTGTAATGAAATGGTATAATAGAGTAACTATATATTTTTTATATCTGGGCATATGCTGCGAACCAGCACAGCTAGTAATTCCAGGTCCTGAGTAGGAACAGTGCAGAATTAAGAAAATATGGGGTTGGGAGGGCCCTGTAATTGCTGCTGGGAGGAACAAAGTGGTGCCCAAAAACCACATCTTGCTTTATTTATAGGGCAAAGTGGGCCATTAGCAAATCAATGAGATCCTTGATCATGTTTTCAAGGCAACCCAAGAATTTTTACCAAATGCAGAAAACCCCCACCCTACATATCATCTTAACTTTACACCAAACAAAGGGTAGAAGAAACTTGCCTCCAGTCTTTCTGGGGAAATGGGGGGTAGTGTAAACAATACAGCACCACAGCTTAACAGCCTTTTGCAACCTAATCAGGCAAGTGAGGTGGGGGGGGCAGACTGTCAACTTACAGCCAATTCCCTACACCTCTGTCCCCCAAAAAATCTAAACTTCAAAAACCCTGTTGGTTTTTTGGTCCCCAGCAGGCACATATTTCTCTGGAATACCATAGGGCGCACCTGGAAATCTTCTAGGGCACACCAGTGCACCCTGGAGCACACTCTGAGAACCACTGGCCTACTAAGCTCTTCTCTACACTCTTTTTATTTTTTTTATTTTTTTTATTTTTCTGAAGCTGGAAACGGGGAGGCAGTCAGACTCCCGCATGCGCCCGACCGGGATCCACCGGGCACACCCACCAGGGGGCGATGCTCTGCCCCTCTGGGGTGTCCCTCTGTTGCATCCAGAGCCATCCCAGTGCCTGAGGCAGAGGCCACAGAGCCATCTTTAGTGCCTGGGCCATCCTTGCTCCAATGGAGCCTCGGCTGCGGTAGGGGAAGAGAGAGACAGAGAAGAAGGAGAGGGGGAGGGGTGGAGAAGCAGATGGGCGCTTCTCCTGTGTGCCCTGGCCGGGAATCGAACTCGGGACTCCTGCACTCCAGGCCGACGCTCTACCACTGAGCCAACCGGCCAGGGCCTTCCTTACACTCTTTTAAGACTCAGATCTTCCTCATACCCTTCTAATATTAAGATCTTCCCCACACCATTGATTGCTGCATGGTGGGGGGGGGTGCAATTTTATGAAGATTCCCATTTATGCCTCAGATGTGTGACTTTGTATCAGAGACTTCCTTATTTGTATATGGCTCTGCACTATATAATAAAGTTGACTGGGGGCTTTGCTTTTGCTTTTGCAAGCTATGGGCTGTGCAGAGACCTCCAGATCTCATCCTTTTTGTCTCTGAGTTTATTTCTTCATTTCACACCATTCTCATTCAGGACCTGGACAATTATGAGTTGCACTGGTTCATGGCAATTGGTCCTACATGGGCATTGATTACAAGAGTTCCCAGTTATATCTTGGGTTTCCAACACATGTGCACATAGAGGCTCATTTCAAAGGTAACTTTATAATGGTTCAGGATTGTTCTGACTCACTTTAGGGGTCCAGTTTGGGTTTCCAGCACCTGTGCTACTGCAGATGCCTCTGTTTAAGCAGTTGATTTGAAATAAATGATAACACAATGATGGCAAAGACAAAAAATCAGAACGGAGTTAACTCAGTTCTGTCATGCTTTGTTATTTGGACTTTTAGTATTTGAGAAATAAAACAGTGTGTTGGGCAGATAATTTATTTTTTGCTCACTCTGTTCAAGACGGCTACTGCTCTCTCACATGGTGATGTTTTCAGGTGATACAGCTAATTGCTCTTCTTGCTTGGGAAGGGGCTTGGTTATGCTGATGTGTGCTGGAGGAAGGGGTTGTCCCAGAGAAAAGTTTTAAAAGGAGGAGCTAGGAGGCCATTTTGAAGGGAGAGTGGCCACGTTCTTGTAGAGAGGAGGAGCCCACGCTGTAGCAGGGCAGGAGGCCACGTGGAGGAGGTAGCCAAAATGGAGGAGTGGCAAAGGAGAAGCCAGTAGGGGAGAAGCCAATGGCAGGAGAAGGAGATGGGGAACAGAGGTGAATGGGGCTGGTGAGGTGGAAGTCTTTGATTCTAGGAAAACTTGGATGAGTCAGTGGCTTTGGGAGCCCTGAATGGAAAGGGAAGTGTTTTCCCGCTGTGGGTATTTACTCGCTTGCCAGGTGTGAGCTAGGATTCAAGGAAAATGGTCCACCAGTTTTTGGCTCCACTGTTTCTTTACGATCTGTCTGAATTAAATGTGAACCTACACAGGCCAGGCGGCTGTGATGGTGACTGCAACTACTGGCCCTACACAGTGAAACAGTACAAACTGCCAGATGATATTTTTGATTGGCAAGTGCAAAACTTAGTTTATAAATGAAATGCTTCACTGAATAGAAATTTCTTGTTTTTAACTTGTTAGTGTTGTAATTACTATCAAATGGTAACGCTATTATTCATTACTGTGACCAATCAGTATGTAGGTACAAGGGTATAAGGTTTTTCTGGGGTTTTTTTGTTTTGGGTTTTGTTTTGTTTTTGCCAAAAAAATTACATCATTGTGATTTAAAAGGTATTAATTCATATTTCCCATTTTTGGTAATATAATAATATTTTTGCTGGTAAAGTTATGTATACAAATTTAATAAACTATTTCCACTGTCTACACTTCTTTTCTTGTCAGTATTATTACTGGTTTTATTTAATGCTTATTACTGAAGTTAATTTCATCATACAGAGAGTGGGGATATTAAAAATCATCTACTCTGCCACTGGTTCAAAGGATCTGAATTTTAATCGATCATAGTACTCATATTGGTTCATTCAATGACTTGTCAATCCTTAGTTGATCAGAGTCCATCTTCAGTAATTTCAAAGAGGGCTGCACAGGTTGCATCCTTCCTGAGTGCTTGCAAATAGTAGGCGTTTCTATAGTGCCTCTCTCTGAATGAAAACAGAGCTAAACACTACTGGACTTGAACCTCATTCCTTAGCATTCTGTAGGCATCGCTTCGCTGTCGTCAGGAATTCTGTGTGGCAGAGAAAGAACAACTTTTGACAAGTCTTTTTTCATTTGTCTTAGGTATTTTTTCTTTAAGTGGAAAAAATAGATGTGGTAGCATTTCCTCCCCTTTAATCCTATGGTTCAAAAATTGCGTCCAAATGTGTCTAAGTGTGGGTTGTTCTTCATTGATGTCACATGGGTCATGGTGGGTTTTTTTGTTTGTTTGTTTTTTGTATTTTTCTGAAGCTGGAAACGGGGAGAGACAGTCAGACAGACTCCCGCATGCGCCCAACCGGGATCCACCCGGCACGCCCACCAGGGGCTACGCTCTGCCCACTAGGGGGCGATGCTCTGCCCCTCTGGGGCGTCGCTCTGCTGCGACCAGAGCCACTATAGCGCCTGGGGCAGAGGCCAAGGAGCCATCCCCAGCGCCCGGGCCATCTTTGCTCCAATGGAGCCTTGGCTGCGGGAGGGGAAGAGAGAGACAGAGAGGAAGGAGGAGAGGGGGGTGGAGAAGCAAATGGGCGCTTCTCCTATGTGCCCTGGCCGGGAATCGAACCTGGGTCCCCCGCACGCCAGGCCGACGCTCTACCGCTGAGCCAACTGGCCAGGGCTGGGTCATGGTTTATCAGGTGTAGACACTTTCGATGTAGTTAACCATCAGTATTCGTTCATTCGTTGTATTATCTGCGTTATATTATCTGAGCTCTATTCTACCATGGTTCTGATTTCTTTGTTTTTTCTCATACAACTGAAGGACCCAATACAGCCTGCCCAGCAGTCACTCATTACTACAGCACATTATTCCTTTCTGGGCAATTCTGTCATGCACCCACTGGGACTGTGTCACACAGCCTCATCCCCACCTGCAATGGAGTACCACTCTCCTAGCCTATCTTTGGTGATTGTGTCTTTTCCCTTGTTCCAGATTCTTCTTAAGGAACAGCAGACTCACTCTTCTTTATTCTTTATCCTTCATTTCTATCATCTCAACTTTTTCATCAACTTGTCCTTTTCTCTGTATTTTGGAGGTTATTTAACTTGTTCTCTGACTCACTACAGGATTAATTTTGCTGTACCTCCAATGTAGTTTTTAAAAATTCCAGCCCTGGCTGGGTAGCTCAGTAGGTTAGAACATTGTGCTGATAAGCCAAGGTTGTGGGTTCGATCCCCAGTCAGAACACATACAAGACTCAACCAGTGAATGCATGGATGTGTGGGACAAGTCAATCTCTCTCTCCCTCCTCCCTTCCTCTCACTTTAAAATAAAAATTCCAACATCCAGTTTTAACTTTCTTCCTATCTTTCCTTATCATACTATTCTTCCTTTAAAAAAAATCTGGTTGCATTTTCATCCTAACATCTTCTCATTTTCTTTCCTTCCTTTAATTACTCATAACCCTCCCCCCCTTTATTTTTTTATTTATTTATTAAATTTAATGCAGTGACATTGATAAATCAGGGTACATATGTTGAGAGAAAACATCTCTAGATTATTTTGACATTTGATTGTGCTGTATACCCCTCCCCCAACCCTCCCCTTTTATAGAAAGTCCATCTTGGGCTTATTGAGGCTACTGGTTCCCTGACATGTTCTTCAGCATCTTACAGTAAATCAATTCCTGGGGCAAGTCCTTCCTCAGAGACGCCTGGAGATTGTTTCTTTTCTCCTATGCTGCAAACGTTCTTTCCTGGGCTACTGTGTTTTTTCTTACTCATCCTTGAATAAGGTAAGCTATGTCTGGACTGAAGCTTGATCACCAGACATGCTCTTGAATCCATTGCCGTCAAGTGGATGATGCCTGAATCCTCTTTTCTCTCAGGCACATCTGGAGAAGAGGTCAACACAGCTCGCACATCAGTTTCTGCTAGTTTTCACCTGTGCTGTTGTAGCATCTGTCACTGGCACCCACTCCACAGTTACACCTCAACCTCTCCCATCCAATTTTCCCCTAAGAACTAACCTTACACCAACACCTGCCATAATCATTTCCTTACTCTTATTTCTATAGTTTTATCACCTATGAGGTAATGCATCACTAAACAACTTGATTAGTATTGACTTTGGTTACCTTCAATGATATGGAAGTTTCTATTTTGGGGGTGAGGGGGACTTGCTTCTTTCACTCAGTTTAATGCACCAGTGGCTTCCAGTCAAACAGGCGTGTTCTGCAGTTAAGCAAGTTGGGTGGTTACTCCTCGCAGTGAGAGGAACCAGTGGGCACCTCAGTAAGAGAGTGCTTGGATTTATTATGGGGTTTGGATTTGTGTCAGGTGATTCGGGAAGAGTTTAAATAAGTGGGGCTTTTGCTCTGGTTTGGATACCCCTGGTCAGGAAGCAGGTGTTATTTCTGTGATTGGGTATGAGATTAGATCATACCCAGAGGAAGGAAAAGTAGACTGAGGCTGAAGCCATAATGGGGGGAAAAGCAGCAGTCACTCATTTTAGTTAGATAAGAGAATGTTTGGTTATTTTTGTGGTTTGGCAATAATATTTATGTTTTGTCTGTGGTCAGAGTTGATTGCAGAGTAGTCTTGTTTTTGTCTTGATCTATTGCAGTCACCAAGTGGCCTTGTCTGATATTATATTGTGTGAAATCATTTATGTTCAACGGAACACCAAGGCTGACCTGCAAACGGCTGACAGATGGTTCCAGACTGGTTCCTGGACACCAGGGGCTGCTTTCTCTTTCTGAAATGCTCATGTGATTCCTACATGTCACTAGGATTCTCTCCATACTCACCATAACACACTGATGTATATTATAGTACAACCATATTTTATTTATTCACTCTACTGTTGATGGACTGGCTTGCAGTTTGAGGCTACCCCACCCTACCAGCCAACTGCCTGATTTTTCTGATGCTTTAAGCTTAATGCAGAGCATGGAAAACTGCAAACCTCAGAGTTCTCCGCTACTGTGTTTTTCCTCTTTGTTCTCTTCTCAGCACTTATCTTAGGGTGACCTGAACTTTTCACTTTCTGCTGCATTTATAATTGGACACTCTTGAAAAGTTTAAAATGGAGATGGGAAGCAGCCAGTACAGAGAGAGATTAAAGATGGGGGGGGGGGGGTAAAGGGAGGAGAGAGGGAGGGAGAGAGAATTCCATAGAAATCCAGAGTCTGTGTGGAGGTGTTGGCATCTCTTCCATTGCAGAGTAAACACAAAAATGTGAATTGTTGGATGAGCTTATGAGGAAGTCATTGTGATTACCGCAGTGGGCTGGAGTGGTCAGGGAAGGCTCTAGGGAAAACATCGGATTGAAATCAGATCTTGAAGTAAGACTGTAACAGAGACGGGCAGAGAGGAAGGTACCTGGCTGATCTATGAATATGACAAACATTTTGTACATCAAACAGTAAAGTTAGTATGGAGGGTGAAATTGTGGGGAAAGAGATTTTTTTTTCTTCATTTAAGACTTTAGAATTATGTGTCTTAGTTTTTGTATACCAAGATTATTCATCAAAGTTTTGAACTACTAGTATTATAATTTTATTTTTTTTACATGTAAAGTCTTTGAATATTCTGGATTTTTTAAAATAAAAAAGTATGATAAAAGGCCCATTTTATTTTTTATTTCTACACCGTTTCTCCATCGCTATTTATTGATGAACACATCATCCCTCTTCTTCACCTCTCATATATTTGACGTGCCCTTTTCACACATTAAATTCACATATGTATTCGGGTTTATTCTGTTCTATTCAAGTCTGTTCGGCTATTTCCTCTTTAGAATAAAATACTGTGATTATTATAATTTTATAATACATTTTAATATATGATTGTATTGATCTTATTCCCATTACTCTTTTTTTCAGAATTTTTCTAATTCCCCATTTCCAGTTCCTAATGAACGTTAGCATTATTTTCTCAAGTTAAAAAAAATCATCTTGGTGTTTTATCTGGTTCTACATTGACTCACTAGATCAATTAAGGAAATTAATGTCATTGTAATTGTGCATAGTCTTCTCAATGCTGTAAGCAAAGAGCAGAAATCTCAAGTGGAAGGGAAAGAGGAGGGAGTGGAGGAGAAAGAAGAAAGAAGAGAAATTTCCTTATAATTTACATTTTAAAATTGAGTATAAATTGCATTATCGCTCTGAGTAGCACAAAAGACTTTTAAACCATCACCTCAATCTCTAAAACTTCCCAAAAGTGTGAAATTAATATATCTAATTTATAGACTGAAAGCCAAGGCAGACTCTTGGCCAGGTTTTTTACATATTTGTTTTTTTATTTGTTTGTTTGTTTTGTATGTGTGTGTGTGCTTTTTTGAGAGAGAGAGAGAGAGAGGAAGGGAGAAAAATAAGAAGATGAGAAGTATCAACTCATAACTGTGGCACCTTAATTGTTCATTGATTGCTTCTTATACGTGCCTTGACGCAAGGGGCTTCAGCTGAGCCAATGACCCCTTGCTAAAGCCAGCAACCTTAGGCTCAAGGCAGTGACCATGAGATCTTGTCAATGTTCCCACACTCAAGCCGATGACCATACTTTCAAGCCGGTGACCCTGTGCTAGAGTTGGTGAGCCTGCATCCAACCTGGGAACCTCAGGGTTTCGAACCTGGGACCTCAGAGTCCTAGGTTGACACTCTCTCCACTGTGCCACCACTGGTTAGGCTAGCTACTTGTTGTTTGGTGATTTCTTTCTGTTGAGTACTAGTACTGTATTCCCCAGGTATAAGATGCCCCCATGTATTAGACGCTCCCATGTATAAGACGCACCTTAATTTGGGGGCCTAAATTTTGAAAAAAAAATGTATTTCATAAAGTTATTTTTGTGTGTGTGTGTGACAGAGACAGAGAGTCAGAGAGAGGGCTAGACAGACAGGAAGGGAGGGAGATGAGAAGCATCAATTCTTCATTGCGGCACCTTTGTTCATTGATTGCTTTCTCATATGTGCCTTGAATGGGGGGCTACAGCAGACTGAATGACCCCTTGCTCAAACCCGTGACCTTGGGCCCAAGCTGGTGAGCCTTGCTCAAACCAGATGAGCCTGTGCTCAAGGTGGTGACCTTGGGGTCTCAAACCTGAGTCCTCTGCATCCCAATTCAATGCTCTATCCACTGTACCACCACCTGGTCAGGCCATAAAGTTATTGAACTAAAGTTTTATTCATTATAAAATTCATAAAACTCCTCATCACTGTCAAAACTCCCATCCATTAGCTTGTCCTCTTCTGTGTCTGATAACGAATAACTGTCTTCAACAATGAGCGTAAAAACAAGCAAGAAAATGTGGGAAATGCAAGTAAAAAAATCTACAACCACTGTATAGGACGCACCCAGTTTTTAGGCCCCATATTTTTCGAAAAAGGGTGTGTCTTATTCATGGGAAAATATAGTATTTATTAAGAACTGAGTAGAAATCATTTCTGCCTTGAAGCTTTTGTCAGCCTCTGCCAGAGTCAAATAAAATAATGAATGGGGTTAATAGAAAAGCTGTATAAATATGAGCACTCTAATTGATGGTGATTTTATTCTGCTATACACTCTTTTATGTGAATTTTGACTCTTCTCTCAACTTTGACTCCTACCGTACTATCAAAATTAGTCCCAGAGTACCCCGAAGTGATAAGGAACAAACAGAAAAATGTTAGCCCTCATTCTTAGCTTCCCTTACTCCTTGATTTCAAACAGTTTCTTTTGGAGAGTCATAAAATTAAAGGCTATTTTCCTGCAATTTTTTTTCTCCTAAATATTTGAGTAACACACTAGGGTGAGTAAATGGATGGTTCGAATCTACCACGAAGATGGCAATCAGTAAAGAAAAGCTAAGAGCACAGGGAGCCCAAATGCACTTGGAGTACCTGGAAATTACACCTGGCAGCCAGCAACCTTTTGTGTTTCTTTGTTGTACTGTATTTTCTAGCCGTGGGCTCTCAAGGGCACCTTTATTTCACTGATTACTAAATTAGTGTTGGATTTAATGAGAGAGATCTGTCCTTTTATTTGTGCCTTTTTTTCCTTCTTCTTTTTCTTACTTAAAAAAAGAGATCAGCATCACAAAAGCTTTGTACATTTCTAGTTTGCTTTTGATGATGTGACCATTTGCTCCCATCTATTTCCATGGTAATAAGCTCCCCCCACCCCCACTTTTTGAAGCCTGAGATACTTAGGATGCTTCAGGAATGGAATAGAGTCACATGCTAAAATAATGCAGAGAAACAAATTGGTCTCTGTAAGTAGGCTCCATCTTCAAAGCATTTGAAGATTCTTCAAAATTGTGATCCATTTTTCTTTGCTTGAAAACAGGTGTATTTTAGATAAAATATTCAAAAGTGAAATTTTACATCTGAGGAAATGCATCTCGGTAAGTGCCCATATTCCAAAACAAGACTTGGACAGGATTTTACAACTGAAAAGGGCTCAGAATTGGTTGAGCTCAAGATTTCTGTTGTATGTTTGAAGAAACTGAGGTTTAATACAGTTCATTTTCTTGAGCCTAATTATAAACTTGGGGTTGAGACTTATGTCTGCTAGCAAGCTATTTGCTCTTATGTTACCAATATTTCAATAATAATTATTGTTGGTTGTTCATAATATTGTTAATGATATTAATAACAGCTATTATTAGTAGTGATAAAAGAGTAAATGCACAGATTGCGATAAAATGTAAACGTTATACCTATGCTATGTAACTTTTCACTGTAACCTGAAGTCTTTTAGAAATTGATATTTGTTTTCTGTCAAGTTCTCTTAAAGAATATATTCATAAAAATTAATATTCTTAAAAGATAATATCTACACATAGAGCGCATGTGATTCATGCACAAGTTGAATGAGCATGTGGCTCCTCTTTCTCCCCTCCCCTTCCCCCCTTTCACCTCCCTTCCCCCTCTCTTTCTCTGCCCACTCCCCCTCCCCTTTCTCCTCTCCTTTCCAAGGTAATCAGAGCCTCAGCTTTCACATTCTTCATTTTTCAGGTGGGGCGTGGTGGGCAAACCGAGGCTGGTGACCCACATGCAGCTCCTTGGTGCCTTGAGTGTGGCTCTTCCATAAAATACCACCCGCCGGTGAGCAGGTATGCGCAGGGGTGTCTGTTGGTCAGGTGATGGGAGACCCTGGGCAGGATACGCAGGGTGTGGGAGGCGCACGTGATACCTGCACGAGTTGAGTGAGCACGTGGCTTGCCAGCCAGAGTCGACTACTGGCCTTAACCCATTTATGGCCTCATTAAGGTGGGTGTTTGGTCTAATAGATTGATTAGAGTGTCTTAAAAAAAAATACAAAATAAACAAAACAGCAACAATAAGAAATGACATCTAGGAAGTCATGGGAAACCCTCTGGGAACAAAGGGGTGTCCAAGAATAACAATAGCAGTGGCCCAGGATTCCACAGGGTGACAGTCTCAAGCCTATGTATGGCAGATACTGAGAAAATGTCCTGTGACTAAGAGACTCCAATTCAGAGATTATACCAGGGCTGGGTTACCTCTTAAAGCATTTACCCCCAGGTAACCAGTGCACTGTTAACCTGAACTAGTTAAAAACTATAAATTCATCACTGCTTCTGCCTATGTAAAACATTGCAAACAACTGAGTTTAACTTCTATTAATTCTTGCCTGTTTGATTACAATTGAAATTAACTGGACCTATCCCTGACTAGGTAGCCAAGTTGGTGAGAGTGTCATCCCAGTATACCATTGTTGCGGGTTCAATCCCCGGTCAGGGCACATACAAGGATCAGCTAATGAATGCATAAATAAGTGGAATAACAAATCAATATTTTTCTTTTCTTTTTTTTTTTTTTCATTTTTCTGAAGCTGGAAACGGAGAGACAGTCAGACAGACTCCCGCATGCACCCGACCGGGATCCACCCGGCACGCCCACCAGGGGCAAAGCTCTGCCCACCAGGGGGCGATGCTCTGCCCATCCTGGGTGTCGCCATGTTGCGACCAGAGCCACTCTAGCGCCTGAGGCAGAGGCCACAGAGCCATCCCCAGCGCCCGGGCCATCTTTGCTCCAATGGAGCCTTGGCTGCGGGAGGGGAAGAGAGAGACAGAGAGGAAAGCGTGGCGGAGGGGTGGAGAAGCAAATGGGCGCTTCTCCTGTGTGCCCTGGCCGGGAATTGAACCCGGGTCCTCTGCACGCTTGGCCGACGCTCTACCGCTGAGCCAACCGGCCAGGGCCAATATTTTTCTTTTCTCTCTCTCTCCCTTTCTTTCTTTCTGAAATCAATAAGTAAATATTTAAAAAGGAAAAAAATTAACTGGACTTATACAGCTCTTATTGTCAGTAATAATACTGATTTAATCCATTTTATAGAAGAATAATGTTTATGACCGTGAGGAATGATCAAATGATCCTCTACCATATCTTCTTTTACATATGGCTTAAACATTCCTGAAAACAGCTCTAATTTGAGACTAGATAAAAATAGAAAAGGAATATATAATTTATTCTTGGATATTAAAAATTAATGGGAATTAACCAAATATCTTGAAATAATATGTCCAAAAGAGATCTCTAGACCTTTGCCCCAAGTCTATTCCTTCACCAGTAGTCACCCCTGCTCAATATATGCTGCTGGTATTCACCCAGTTGTTCAGGCCAAAGACCACAGTGCTGTCTATGGCTCCTGTCTTTCCTTCACTCCTGAATTCAGTCCCTCAGCAAGTCCTGTTGGCTCAGCTCTGAATGACTCCCACAGTCCTCCTCTTCTCCACCTCTGTCCCTCTCCACAGCAGTCCCTGGATCCGGGCCCCCTTCAGCTCTCACAGAACAACACGATGGCTCCTATCCAGTCTCTCCCTCTTCACATTCACCTCAATTCATTCTCCCGTGGCAGCCAGTTTTATTTATTTATTTTTAATCTTTATTTTATTGATTTTAAGGGAGAGAGCAAAGAGAGACAGGAACATCAATCTGTTCCTGTATGTGCCCTAACCGAGGACCAAACCAGCAACCTCTGTGCTTTGGGATGATGCTCTTACCAACAGAGATCCAGCCAGAGCTCATGGAAGCCAGATTTAACACGGAAATCAGATCATGCTTGCCATGTCCCTTGCCCAAAGCATCTTTTCTTTCTTTTTATTTATTTATTTATTTATTTATTTTTGTATTTTTCTGAAGTTAGAAATGGGGAGGCAGTCAGACAGACTCCTGCATGCGCCTGACCGGGATCCACCCGGCACGCCCACCAGGGGGCGACGCTCTACCCATCTGGGGCGTAGCTCTGCCACAATCAGAGCCATTCTAGCGCCTGAGGCAGAGGCCACAGAGCCATCCTCAGTGCCCAGGCCAACTTTGCTCCAAGGAGCTTTGGCTGCGGGAGGGGAAGAGAGAGAGGGAGGAAGGAGAGGGGGAGGGGTGGAGAAGCAGATGGGCGCTTCTCCTGTGTGCCCTGGCCGGGAATCGAACCTGGGACTCCTGCACGCCGGGCCGACGCTCCACCACTGAGCCAACCGGCCAGGGCTCCCTAAAGCATCCTTTCTTATAGACCAAGATCCAAACTGCTTCTTGCCAGGGTTTCTACTTGATCTTCCCTACATCAAGACTTTTCTCCCAGTTTCTTCCTTGCTTTCTCCTCCAGCTGTTTAGGCCACCGTGCTGTCCCGAGCTCTGCAGGTGCTCTTGTGAGCTCGGAAAACTTCTCCAAGGACCTTGGCTTTGTTTACCCTTCATTTCATTTAAGTTTCTGCCCAAGTGCTTATTACCCCAGGTAGAGATGGTATCTCACTCTTTATCTCTTTTACTGGCCTTGTTCTTCCTCATAGCTTGAAATTATGTTATATCTTAAATATGTGTTTTTTTTACTCTGCCTCTAGAAAGCAATCATCACAAGGACAGATGTGGTCTTTCTTGTATCTAATGTGATCACAAAATAAATAATAAAATAAATAAAATAAAAATAATTAAAAATGAGCCTAACCTCTGGTGGTGCAGTGGATAAAGCGTCGACCTGGAAATGCTGAGGTCGCTGGTTCAAGACCCTACACTTGTTTGGCCAAGGCACATATGGGAGTTGATGCTTCCTCCTCCTCCTCTCTCTCTCTCTCTCTCTCTCTCTTCCTTCCTCTCTAAAATGAATAAATAAAAAAATAAAATAAAATAATGTGATCACAGCTCCGAGAGCAGCTCCTCACATACAGAAGGCAGTCAATAAAGATTTGTAGAATGTATAAAAGGTCTCATCTTAATACTTTCTTTTACTTTGAAAGAGACCATTTTGGGAATAGTCAGGATACCTGGAGAATAATCAATTAGCATGGAGCCTATACAATAGTAAACAAATTACATTTCTACCGTGGATTACCATAGATATATAATATATAAGCACTTCACATAAATATTTGGCCTGTAGATTTCTGTGACTCAGGGAGATGCTAACCAAACAGATAGTCTTTTTAAATTATTTTTATTTATTTTATTTTTTTACAGAGACAGAGAGAGAGTCAGAGTGGGGGATAGACAGGGACAGACAGACAGGAACAGAGAGATGAGAAGCATCAATCATTAGTTTTTCGTTGCGCATTGCGACACCCTAGTTGTTCATTGATTGCTTTCTCATATGTGCCTTGACCGTGGGCCTTCAGCAGACCGAATAACCCCTTGCTTGAGCCAGCGACCCTGGGTCCAAGCAGGCGAGCATTTTGCTCAAGCCAGATGAGCCCGCGCTCAAACTGGCAACCTCGGGGTCTCGTACCTGGGTCCTCCGCATCCCAGTCTGACGCTCCATCCACTGCGCCACCGCCTGGTCAGGCCAGATAGTCTTTTTTAAATGCTAGCTAAGGCACATTGCAGTCCTTTACGTAAGTGCTCATGGTCTTCTTTAGGTAGTTATCTTTCTGACGGCAGAGATCACGGCTTGCTCATTTCCTGTATTTTACGATAGTAACTTGCAAGTAGTAAGTAATATGTAAATACTTGATGAATTGAATAAAATCAATTCTTTTCATATATGGCATGAATTTTTAGATTCTGGGGTGTGTGTGTATTCAAACCAAAGCTATCTATTTTGAAGTGATCAGATTTGGGAGACACATCAGTTTGCCCTAATTCAAATGTATTAGTTATCACAATCCGATAAAAAACACCGACAAAGTTTTTCATATGGCCAAACAAATTGATAGACTAAGCTTATATAAAAAAAAAAAAATAGGCAAGGATAGTCAGGAAAAATAAAGTTAAAAATTTTGACTGGGGACTAGCCTTACCAGATATAATAATAGTCTATAAAGCCTTTGTAATTAAAACATGTCTTATTCTTGGATAAAATGACTCAGCATCACAGAGGTGTCAGTTAGCCCTAAGTCAATTTATCAATGATCATGACCCTAAAAAAAAAAAAAAAAAAAAAAAAAAAAGCTTTTTGTGGGGCCAGACAGCTTAACACTAAAGTTTATATGAGAAAGACATAAAACTTGAGAGAGGGGTGGCCCTGGCCAGTTGGCTCAGTGGATAGAGTGTTGGCCCGGCATTCGGATGTCCCAGGTTCTATTCCCAGTCAGGGCACACATGAGAAGTGATCATCTGTTTCTCTCCCTAACCCTCTCTCTCCCTTTTCTCTCTCTCTTCCTTTCCTGCAGCCAAGGGCTCGATTGGTCCGACAGGCGGCCTCAGGCACTGAGGATAGCTCTGTTGATTGGAGCATCTGCCCCAGATGGGGGTTGCCTGGAGGATCCTAGTCCGGGCACATGTGGGAATCTGTCTATCTCCTTTCCTCTCATTTAAAAAAAAAAAGAGAGGGGGATTGGCCCTGTCAGATACAAAAACATACTTTAAGCCTTTATAATTAACACAGTGTAGTATGGACCCATGGATAAACAAATAGACTAATAGAATAGAATTTAAAAAACCCCCAAAAATACAAAATTTTAGTATATGACAAAGGGGCATTTCAGACAAGCAAGCTAAGACAGGATTTTTAATAGATGAGAAAGAGACCAACAGTTATTTGAGAAAAGATAAAATTAAACCCATACTTCACACCATAATCAAGAATTCAAAATGGTCACGGACTAAAATGAGGAGCACTAAATCCTGCAAAGACTAGTAGACAACATGAGTAAATTATCTTTAAACTTGGTATGGGGAATGGCTCAAAATCTAAAAGCAAAGAAAAATATATTTAAACATATTTGACTCCATAAAATTATTCATTTAAAAATTTTTTATTTATTGATTTTAGAGAGAAAAGGAAATATCTATTTGTTGTTCTATCCATTTATGCGCTAATTGATTATTGTATGTGCCTTGACCAGAGATCGAACTCGCAAACTGGGCACATTGGGACAACGCTCTATCCAACCGAACTACCCAGCTAAGGCTACATAAAATAAAAAAAAATTTTTTTTTCGTAGTTAAAAACCCTACTCAACTGCCTGACCAGGTGGTGGCGCAGTGAATAGAGCTTCAGACTGGGATGCTGAGGACCCAGGTTCGAGACCCTGAGGTCACCAGCTTGAGTGCAGGCTCATCTGGTTTGAGCAAAAAGCTCACCAGCTTGGACCCAAGGTCGCTGGCTCGAGCAAGGGGTTACTCGCTCTGCTGAAGGCCCGCGGTCAAGGCACATATGAGAAAGCAATCAATGAACAACTAAGGTGTTGCAATGCGCAACGAAAAACTAATGATTGAGGCTTCTCATCTCTCTGTTCCTGTCTGTCTGTCTCTGTCTATCCCTCTCTGACTCTCTCTGTCTCTGAAAAAAAAAAAAAAACACAAAAAAACAAAAAACAAAAACCCTACTCAACTAACAAATCAGGAGAAAGGGTCTGTAAGATGTATCACACACAGATAAAGGACTAATATGCTTTTAATATGTAGTGACCTTTCACAGATGGTAAGACAGAGGACTAAAAACCTAATAGGTAAGGCCCTGGCTGGTTGGCTCAGCGGTAGAGCATTGGCCTGGCATGTGGGGGACCCGGGTTCGATTCCCGGCCAGGGCATATAGGAGAAGCACCCATTTGCTTCTCCATCCCCACCCCCTCCTTCCTCTCTGTCTCTCTCTTCCCCTCCCACAGCCAAGGCTCCATTGGAGCAAAGATGGCCCAGGCGCTGGGGATGGCTCCTTGGCCTCTGCCCCAGGCGCTAGAGTGGCTCTGGTCGTGGCAGAGCGACGCCCCGGAGGGGCAGAGCATCACCCCCTGGTGGGCAGAGCGTTGCCCCTGGTGGGCGTGCCGGGTGGATCCCGGTCGGGCGCATGTGGGAGTCTGTCTGACTGTCTCTCCCCGTTTCCAGCTTCAGAAAAAGAAAAAAAAAAACCTAATAGGTAAATGGGAATGTAAAGCCAGTAGCCATGGCCACCATCACAGCCGCCTGGCCCATGCAGGTTCGCATTAGATTCAGACAAATGGTAATGAAACAATGAAACCAAAAACTGGTGAGCCATCAGCTTTAATCCTAGCTTGCACCCAGCGGGCAAGTAAAAACACACACTGGGCTTTAAAACCCACTCATTCAGTGCTCACAAAGCTACTGACTTATCTGAGTTTCCTAGAATCAAAGCCTTATTCACTTCTGTTTCCTATCTCCTTCTCTCTGCACAAACTGGCTTCTCTTTCAGCACTCCACCATCTTGGCTGCTTCTCCTGGCCTCCTCCACATGGCCTCTCTCTGCTCTCCTCTCTAATGCTAATCTCAGGAACCAAGAGAGAGCAAGCTCCCGGTCTACCCCACTTTATAGTGTAGAAAGCAAAACCTTTAATCTAATATACAAACAAGGAAGTCTCTGATACAAAGTCACTTATCTGAGGCATAATGAGATTCCTCATGAGAGTGCACCACCCCACATCAAAAAGGGTGTGAAAGGCTTAGTCCCAAAACCAAGCCTCAGGCTACAAGGATCCTGCCTGCCCACAGCCTGCCCCCAACACACATTAATATAATCATGCCCATCCCAAGCAAGAAGGGCAGTTAATATTATCTCCTGGGCAATGGGCTTCCATGTGGGCAGCGCCATCTTTAACAAAGTGAGCATATATCTTATCTTCCCAACAGGGAATAATACATTGAATGATGATTCTGGAAAGAGAATTTACTAGAGTTAGGAATAAGGAAAACTAACAAAGAATGGTGCAGTACCCTGGAGCTAGCAAGACTCTGGAAGCCATTACTACCCTGGCCATTGAATGGAGATCCTGCCAACGAGCAACAAAGCCAAACCACAATGACTCAACTGGGAGGGAACAGATTCATTCTTACCCATTCCCCACCCCCTTCCAGACAGTCATGGACCTCCTGCCTGTTGTCACCTGGTGGTAGTGCTCATTCAGAAGCCTCCAGGGCCACAGAGCAGGTGGAGAAAGGTAAAAATACTATCTGGAAAGATGAAAGACTCAGAACATTAAGTATTTTAAACACAGAGTGCATCATGCACAGAACTAAGACCCTCAGGTGTCTTAGTTACCAAGGGACACTACAGACAGCCCTCTGTAGATGATAAAAACTGAAGACCAGTTCCCTTTATGAATGCAGACTGGACAGGAGTTCAGATATACCCAGATTTCTGTTATCATGAAGTATTACTATATTGTTATAACAATAGTTATTGAAGTATGGCAGATGAAAGATAACTAGAGATATTTGATACCACTATCATTGAGAAAGGGGACCTATGTCACCTTCCCTTGATTTTGGGCAGTATGACTATTGTAATCAGTAGACTATTGTGAAAATGGCAATTTCTAGTTTTGGCTTTAAAAGGTTAGAAGCTTGCATTTCTGTTTTTTGGGCCATTGACTAGAGCCCTGCTTCACCATGGCAAACCATCCAGAGGCTGTCACCAAATGAGGATGCCTAAGCCAGCCACATGGAGAAAGAGAGGGTGACCAAGAGAGAAAGATACCCCGTGTTGGGCAGATAAAATATATTACACTCACTTTGTTAAAGATGGTGCTGCCCACATGGAAGCCTGTCGCCCAGGTGATTGCTTTGGATGGGAGTGATTATGTTAATATGTGTTGGGGAAGGGCTTTTGTGCCAAAAGGTTTTAAAAGGAAAAGAGATCATGTTGTTCCATAGAAGAGTGATTACTTTCTAGAAGAAGCCCATGCTGTGAGAGAACAGAGAAAGGCCACGTGGAGGAGGCCAGGAGAAGCAGCCAAGATGGTGGAGTGCTGAGGGAGAAGCCAGTTTGTGCAGAGCAGTAGGAGATGAGGAACAGAGGTGAATAAGGCTAGTGAGCTAGAAACCTTTAATTCTAGGAAACTCAGATAAGTCAGTAGCTTTGTGAGCACTGAATGAGCGAGTGGGTTTTGGAGCCCAGTGTGTGTTTTTACTTGCCTGCTGGGTGCAAGCTAGAATTAAAGATAATGGCCCATCAGTTCTTGGTTCTGTTGTTTCATTACCATCTGTCCGAATCTAATGCGAACCTGCATGGGTCAGGCAGCTGTGATGGTGGCCATGGCTACTGGCTTTATACCCAGTCAGCCCCCGTTGTTTTAGCCTTTCAGACACTCAACTCATCACAAATGAGGCCCCAGGCATTCTGGAGCAGAAATGGGCAGCACCTTGCTGTGCCCTGTCTAAACGTAGTCAAAATAAGTTGTTGCTTGAATCCACTAAATTTATTATGCAGCTGTAAAGCCCATAGCCACAGCCACCATCACAGCCGCCTGGCCCGTGCAGGTTCGCAATTGATTCAGACAGACAGTAATGAAACAACGGAGCCAAGAACTGGTGAGCCATTATTTTTAATTCTAGCTCGCAACCGACAAGCGAGAAATACACACAGTGGGAAAACACTTCCCTTTCCATTCAGAGCTCCCAAAGCCACTGACTTATCTGAGTTTTCTAGGATCAAAGGTTTCTAACTCACCAGCCTTATTCACCTCTGTTCCCCATCTCCTTCTCTCTGCACAAACTAGCTTCTCCTTTAGCACTCTGCCATGCTACAATGATGATGGCAGAATCTGAGAGAGAAAACTCCTGGTCTGTCTCACTTTACAGTGTAGAAAATTAAAGCCTTTAAGCCAGTACACAAATAAGGAAGTCTCTGATACAAAGTCACTTATCTGAGGCATAAATGGGATTCCTCATAAGAGTGCACCACCCCACATCATGCAACAGTCAAGGATGTGGGGAAAAGCTTAGTTTTGAAAAAATTTTAGTATAAAAAGGGCGGGAAAGGCTTAGTCTTAAAACTAAGCCTTAGGCTATAATTACTTTGCCAGCTTACCGCCTGTCTCCCACACCCAAAGTGAGCAAATACATATATATATATATATTTACAAACTTATTTGACCAACAGCAGCAACAGACAATTTGCACAGAATTTGGTACTTGAAGTGGGTTGCTGCTCTAACAAATACCTAAACCATGTGACATTGGCTTTGGGACGAGGTGTCAGGAGTAGCAAAGAAGGCCACAAGAAGACTGTTGTGGGGGTGTGAAAGATGATGAGAGAAATGTTACTAGTCTAGAAAACAGGACCTGTTTTATCCAGTGGCCAGAAGTGCGGCAACACTGTTATTTGTAAATAATGCGGAAAATAGAAAGGAACCCTGGGGTTGGCTGGGAGATGGCCAAGCAGAAGATAGAAGGTGCGGACTGGCTTCTTCTAGTTGCCATCGACCAAAGCTGAGACCAGAGAGATATTCTAACAAAGAAACTGTTCAAGAATTGGAAGGGACCCTGGCCGGTTGGCTCAGCGGTAGAGCATCGGCCTAGCGTGCAGAGGACCCGGGTTCAATTCCCAACCAGGGCACACAGGAGAAGCGCCCATTTGCTTCTCCACCCCTCCGCCGCACCTTCCTCTCTGTCTCTCTCTTCCCCTCCCGCAGCCAAGGCTCCATTGGAGCAAAGATGGCCCAGGCGCTGGGGATGGCTCTGTGGCCTCTGCCTCAGGCGCTAGAGTGGCTCTGGTTGCAACATGGCGACGCCCAGGATGGGCAGAGCATCGCCCCCTGGTGGGCAGAGCGTAGCCCCATGGTGGGCGTGCCGGGTGGATCCCGGTCGGGCGCATGCGGGAGTCTGTCTGACTGTCTCTCCCTGTTTCCAGCTTCAGAAAAATTCAAAAAAAAAAAAAAGAATTGGAAGGAACTAGGATTTACTAAGTTCTAAAATAAAACTGTTGCTCATCCAGTCTCTCCCATTAAAAGATTTCCAGATGAGATACAGCTTCAGAGCTAAGATCAAATCCAGGGTGTAGCAGTGAGATGTTTTGTCAGAAGAATTTTGGGAGGGCCTACTAGTACTTCCAAGAATTTTAAGGGAGTGTCTCATTGTCCAAGGAGGCCCAGAATTTCTAATGTGCAATTCGAGCACGTTCACATCTATTTCCCAGGACTTGTGGGGCTACTAAACAAAATAGCATCCATTCATTCTAAATCTATGCTAAGTGTCTGCTCTACCCTGGGCACTGTGCCAGTGTTTTCAAATTTCTGATAAATATGAATCCTCAGGATTCTGGAACTAAAAATAGGATTCCTAAGAATTGTTGGAAATTCTCAAAATCTTAAGTTATTCTGTATGTTTCCATAACACTGATTTTACATGATTTTAAACAGTGATTGACCATAATAGTAAACAGTGAGCCATTTTCCTGTGATAGGGTCTGTTGGTCAAATAAGTTTGTAAATATGATATATATGTTTGCTCGCTGGTGACTTATATTGGGTGTGGGGGACAGGCTGTAAGCAGGCCAGGTCGTTGTAGCCTGGGGTTTGGTTTTGGGACTAAGCTTTTCCCCACACCCTTGACTGATTGTATGATCTGGGTGGTGCACTCTCATGAGGAATCCAATTATGCCTTGGATAAGTGACTTTGTATCGGAGACTTCCTTGTTTGTATATTGGATTAAGGGATTTTGGTTTTCTACACTATAAAGTGGGACAGACCAGGAGCTCGGACACACAGTTCCTGCTATCACAATTGCAGGGGCTTCCCTGATCCCTTGCCCTTCATGGGAAGAGCTGGTTTTCTGCTTTTCCCTTGTCTTCTTTTGTGGTTTGCTTGTCTTGGTGAGACACCAATAAATAGGATGGCCCCCCATCCTCTCACTCCACCATTTCTTTATCGTCTGCCCGAATCCAATGGGAACCTGCATGTGAATGGCCACGATGGCGGCTCCTGGCCTTACAGGGTCATACTAAAAGTTTCAAAAATTTACTATGAAAAAGAAAAATGTAATAATAAATGCATGGTTTATTATTATTAATCTTGTACCTATCTATACTATGTGATAAGGTGCCAAGGAACTGTAAAACTTAGCATTAGCAATGCCATTTTAAAGAGGAAAAGCCAGGCCTCTTACCCCCTCCTTTCTGTGGAGAACAGAAAGAGAAGAATGCAGGAGCTTCCTGGCTGACAAGGGCAACTGGGTCATCTAGTTATGGTTTAGCTAATTCCTAGAATTCTCTGAAAGGGTGCCTGGGCCATTTGCTACACAGAGCAAAGAAGATAAGACATATCTGAAAACCTTAGAAAACAATGTTTATGTACCTTAATCAAGAATTCCTATACTCGGACTCACCCTAAAGTCATGAGAGCAATGTCCCTCTGGACAAAGGGGTCACAAGCCCCTCCTTACCCACCCCAACCAGTACTTGATTTTGTATAAAAGCAGGCTTAGAACTGTATGAAGGCTTACATGATTTGGGATTGTGCCCCAAGTAGCTAGCCAGATAATTTATAAACTCCTCAAAAATTCATCTGGACTTGGTGTCTTTGTGGAACTCGCAGGTTACATTACAAAAACTATACCTATCTATGCTATATTTCAATGACATGTAAAAATGATCTCTACTTGATATAAACATTTGATAATAAAAAATATTAAAAGAAGGCCCTGGCCGGTTGGCTCAGTGGTAGAGCATCGGCCTGGTGTGCAGAAGTCCCAGGTTCGATTCCCGGCCAGGGCACACAGGAGAAGTGCCCATCTGCTTCTCCACCCCTCCCCCTCTCCTTCCTCTCTGTCTCTCTCTTCCCCTCCCGCAGCCAAGGCTCCATTGGAGCAAAGATGGCCCAGGCGCTGGGGATGGCTCCTTGGCCTCTGCCCCAGGCGCTAGAGTGGCTCTGGTCGCAACAGAGCATCGCCCCCTGGTGGGCAGAGTGTCGCTCCCTGGTGGGCGAGCCGGGTGGATCCCGGTCGGGTGCATGCAAGAGTCTGTCTGTCTCTCCCCGTTTCCAGCTTCAGAAAAAAAAAAAAAAAAAAAAAAAAAGAATATTAAAAGAAGGAAAAAATAGCACAAACAAATATCAAATAAAGTAATTTTACAATAAAAATTTAAAAATACATTTAAATCTTAGAAGTTATATTTTTTAAAATAAAATTTAAAAACACATAAAACATGAATTGACTCACCTGATTGTCTTGATCTTTGTTTTATGACAAATATTGCCGATACAGAATGTTCTCCATTGTGTGTTGACATTAGTTGAATTGTTGAGAGTTTGTCTGAAAGTGTGGATAAAAAAGGGTCTCTACGTCGCCCCTGGTGGGCGTGCCGGGTGGATCCCGGTCGGGTGCATGCGGGAGTCTGTCTGACTGTCTCTCCCCGTTTCCAGCTTCAGAAAAATACGAAAAAAAAAAAAAGGGGGGGGTCTCTATAATGAAGCTGACAAGTGACCTGATCATAAATTCCTTTTTACATTTTTAAAATTTATTCATTTTAGAGAGGAGAGAGAGACGGGGGAGGGGGGGGGGGGAGGGGGGGGGAGCTGGAAGCTTCAACTCCCATATGTGCCTTGACCAGGCAAGCCCAGGGTTTCGAACCAGCGACCTCAGCATTTCCAGGTTGACACTTTATCCACTGCACCACCACAGGTCAGATGATCATAAATTCCTACAAAAGTAACCTCACAAGATGACCTGATCATAAATTCCTAACTCGGCAGGTCATGGTGGGTAGTCACACGCCAGACATGTCACTTCTTTAGTAAAAGGTTATCTTTGCCATAAGCAAGCCCTCTTCATTATTTTTGTGCATCTAGGTAAACACGCCTTTGAAATACGCACCCTCAAGGCAGTACATTATCTTGTTAACTGTCCTGGAATCCAGCCTCCACCTCAGTTTGGTTTAAAAACAAAACAAAACAAAAGCTCATAAAAATTCTCTTATCGGTTTGGATATTTCTGACATCGACAGAAACAGCTTCGGGTTGGTCATTGAAGTGTATGTTGCTAATTATAAACTCATTCCTTTTTTTAATGATTAAAATATTGTCTTATCATAATAGTGAAACTAAGAGACATTGATAAGAGTGTGGTGGTTATGGGGGGGAGGGGGGAATGGGAGAGGGATAGGGGGTGGGGAGGGGCACAAAGAAAACAAGATAGAAGGTGACAGAGGACAATCTGACTTTGGGTGATGGGTATGCAACATAATTGAACGACAAGATAACCTGGACTTGTTATCTTTGAATATATGTATCCTGATTTATTGATGTCACCCCATTAAAAAAATAAAATTATAAAAAAAAAAATATTGTCTTATATCTCTGATTTGGATTTTGCCCTTGAAGTCCATATTATTTTTGCTAATTCAGACTTTAGATGGGTTTTGGACTTCACAATGAACAGTCCACAATGACATCCACCCCTCTTGTGTTTCCTTTGATGAAGCATATTTTCCTTCACAAGTCTTTCCATTAATTGATGTTCCTAACTGAGTTATTTCATTTTGGTTGCCAAAGCAAAAAAGTTGTCCACCTCATAGAAACTACTAACATTGCTTAAATATTTAATGAAGGATATTAGACATTTCTTTCCCCCGCAAAAGCCATTTGATTCTGATTCTTTTAAAAAGCATACTATTCAAAGCAGAATTCTGTTTTTCCTCAGAAGATTTGTATCATGGTTACTTAATGCTAATCAAACCAGTTTTAAGCAATGTGATCTCTCTCATACAATTCCATAATGTTCCTCTTTCCATAAGTGTACTAGCTTCAGTGGGGACAAACTTTTTTTTATCAGATTTAGGAGCTTTAAAAATCTTCCAGGCCCTGGCCAGTTGGCTCAGTGGTAGAACGTCGGCCTGGCGTGTGGAAGTCTTGGGTTCAATTCTCAGGGCACACAGGAGAGGCAACCATCTGCTTCTCCTTTCACCTCTCTTCCCCTTCCACAGCCATGGTTTGAATGAACAAGTTGGTGCTGGGCACTGAGAATGACTCTATGGCCTTGCCTCAGGTGCTAAAATAACTGGGCTGCTCAGCAACGGAGCAGTGGCCCCAGATGGGCAAAGTATCACTCCCTAGTGGGCTTGCTGGGTGGATCCCGGTTGGGGTCCGTGTAGGAGTCTGTCCCTACACCTCCCTGCCTCCCACTTGATGAAAAAAAAAAAATCTCCCAATCATTTTTCTGGAGTGTTTCAGATTGTTTTACAGTACAAAGTGAGCCCTAGGTATCACCTTCTCTCCATTCTTGTTGGAAAAGAGAATTTTTTGCTGGAGAAAATTTTTCTGATTCTAACACTCGTCAGGAAGACATCACCTTGCAGACACGCTGACTGGTTCCAGCGTCCTCACTGCAAGCAATCACTCTCACTTTTCTCATGTTCAGAATCTGCACTGTATTTTCCTCCTCTGCCAGCTGTTTTTGATGCGTCCTCTTGCAAGTTTTGGAGTAGCATAACTGCTGAAAAACACTCCAGATTTTTCCATGACTGCTGTGCCATCACTGGTCATGGATATTGGTGGATTCTTTCCAACCATTGCCATCCCCACAAGGACTGTGAAACTGTATTTTTTTTGCAGGAAGAATTATAATACTTGTCTCTGATTTCTCAATTGATTCTTCTTGGGACTCAGAAAAATATCAAATTTTCAAGAAATTCTAGTAATTCCCATATGGAAACACTACACTGCACAGGGGCTGGGGATACTGCAGTGAACAAGACGGACGAGCTCCTTGCTGTTATGGTAACAAATGCACAGCTATTTTAGGTAGGGCGATGTACCTGGGGTCGGCTGAGGTATATTTAGTTAGTACTGAGCTGTGGTGACAGGCAATAGTCAAGGTATCAGTAGCTGTGGCTTAAAGAATCGTTTGTTTCTCTCATGGAAAGCATACCCGGAGGCTGGCATGGCTCCCTCCGCCCCCATCCAACAGCGTCATGAGCTTTATGGGATTTTATCTACCCTTTTCCCCATCCTCACTGTCATCTCAGGGCCCAAGATGCTTCCAGAAGCTGCACTTACTATATCTGCATTCCGGTTAGTAAGAGGAAAAAAAAATAGGATATGTGCTTGTCTGCTTCCCAGTAAAGAGTCTTCTAGAAGTCCCACTCGGCACTTTCATTTGTGTCCCACTAACCACAAACATGGCTATGACCAGCTGCTGGCAAGGCTAGGAAATAAGGACAGCAAAGTGCCCAGCTCCAGGTCAGGGCTCTGCCGGGAAGGACAGACAGAACGGGCGGGTTAGGAACTAAAATGCAAATGGTCTGGTGCTTTCATGGGAATATGATCAGTGAGACTGAAAATGAGGAGAGGAGAGGGGAGGGGAGGGGAGGGGAGGGGAAAGGAGGGGAGGGGAGAAAATAGAGGAGAGCAGAGGAGACGAGTTATGGAGATTGGTGATGGCTAGACCATTCAGGCTTTTACTTGTCACTGTGAGAGCTTCACTTTCATTTAAGAATTTAATCCATTGGGCCTGACCAGGCGGTGGCGCAGTGGATAGAGCATTGGCCTGAGATGCTGAGGACCCAGGTTCGAAACCCTGAGGTTGCCAGCTTGAGAGTGGGGTCACCAGCTTGATGTGGGTCATAGACATGACCCCATGGTCACTAGCTTGAGCCCAAAGGTCACTCTGGCTTGAAGCCCAAAGTCGCTGGCTTAAGCAAGGGGCCACAACTATGAGTTGATGCCTCTCTTCTCTCTCCCTTCCTCTCTGTTTGTCCCTGTCTGTCCCTTCTCTCACACTAAAAAAAAAATAAATAAATAAAATAAATACATAAAATTAATCCATTGGGAATGCGGTTTAAAGCAGGGGAGTTCCATGCCTCAAACATTCCCTCGGGTGCTTGGTTATAGCAGATGCTAAAAAAAAAGATCTATTCCTAAATACACTGGAAATGTCTTAGTTTTAATCCTGATTTCATCCTTGATAATTTACCAAGATATAGCAACTTATTTATTCTGCCTATTGTTTGTCTCTAAGCACCATGCAAAATTACATTTGCTCATAAGCTGCCTCAGTGAGAAACAGGTAACACCAGATGGCAGATCCACAGTGAAACGTGTTCTGTACGAGGTGGGGGTGCAGAAGACAGGAGGGACTTGGGTGTGGAGGGGCACTAATAAATCAGAACTAGTCATAGCATATCAGCGACTGTGGTCAGCTTCTTCAGGATGTGTAAAAGCCAAGAAGGGTGTTTTTTTGTGTGTGTGTGTCTTTTTATTTAGAAAATTAATTTTAACAGGGTGACACTGATCAGTAAGAGTACATAGGTTTCAGGTGAACATTTCTATAGCATTTGAACTGTTGGTTATGTTGTATACCAGGGATCCCCAAACTAGGGCCCGCGGGCCACATGTGGCCCCCTGAGGCCATTTATCCGGCCCCCGCTGCACTTCCAGAAGGGGCACTTCTTTCATTGGTGGTCAGTGAGAGGAGCATAGTTCCCACTGAAATACTGGTCAGTTTGTTGATTTAAATTTACTTGTTCTTTATTTTAAATACTGTATTTGTTCCCATTTTGTTTTTTTAGTTTAAAATAAGGTATATGCAGTGTGCATAGGGATTTGTTCATAGTTTTTTTATAGTCCGGCCCTCCAACAGTCTGAGGGACAGTGAACTGGCCCCCCTCTGTAAAAAGTTTGGGGACCTCTGTTGTATACCCATCACCTGAAGTCAAGTCATTCCTTTTCAACTTTCTTTTTTCTTTTTAAGGTTAGAAATGTGTTGGGTAGGAATCTGCATTATACTGTTGGGCAAAGCTATAAAGCAACATTTACATGTAAATTTACACTTGATTTTTAGTTTCTCCTGGGTAGTTTGTGCTCCTTTAACACTGTCAACCAGAGTTAAATCCAAGCCAAAGCTGTAGGAACTTTCTGCCTCCAGTTTCTTGCCGGGTTTAGGAATCGCCACAAACGCCTGTCTGTGGTCGTCCTCTAGTGGTCTAGTTATGCATCACATCTAAACACCGCGCGACAACTGTTCTTTTCCAATATGCTCAAGCAAGACCCCCTCACCCTTCAGGTCTGAGAGGCCTCTCTCAGTATTGTCCTTTCTCCTCCTCAGCTCTTATATATTGATTTGTGTGATTATTTGATTGACCTTTGTTTCCAACGGCTCTAACTTAATTATATTTTGTGAGGGTAGGGACCCCTGACACCATTCCGTAAGCGTGTGTCAAGTGAATGAATAACTGAGCAATGCAGGACATGAAGGTCACCCTTTCATATTTCTTCACTCCAACTGACTGCAGCAAGTAGGAGAAAATATACATTCAAGGCAACTTCACTTGAAATTTTCTTAAAGCAACTGATGCCACTTAAATTTTTTTTGAAAGTATAACATTACAGAAAAATGCACACACTGAGAGTATACAGTTCAGTGGTTTTTCACAATCATATCTTAAAACTGAGTCCCCAGACCATGAAACAGAACACTGCGAGAAACACAGAAACCCACCTGCGCCCCCACCGCACCCCAGGGTAACACTATCCTGACTTTTAACAGCACAGAGTCACCTGGCCTTTTTTTTTTTGTATTTTAGAAAAACACAATCATACAGCACATACTTTATTTTATATCTGGCTTCTTTTTGCAAGCATTACATTTTTTAGTTTAATCCATGTTGTTGTGTACGTTACTTTTTGAACATTGACTCCAAAGTCCCCCAAACTACATTTATGTTAAACTACAAAAGGCCACTGAAGCTATCCAACGTGCTGACACTGCAGTGTTTCCTAAACCGCGCACAATCCTCCCTGTGCCCGGGCAGCCAAAGAAACCAGCTGTAAGAACGAGCTCCAGGCTTCTCGGACAAGGATTCACAGCCCCTTCCTCCCCTCAATTCATTTTATCCCAAACTGGCAATTTCTCTCCTTATCCAAATGCTTGAAATTCTACCTAATTGCCCATGTACTTCTCTGGGTCCCACGATGCTGTATGTCAATTCCATCTCATTGAAAAAAGTTAAGCACAAATCAGACACAGAAAAGAGGCAGACTGGAGACTTGAATTCAAAGCTCGTGACCCCAAACCTGAACCTCTTCTTGCCACACAGCCCTGCTGTTAGTTAGAAGCAGGAGCTTTACTAAGCCTTGGTCTCGGAACTTGTCAGAAGTTAAAGGTCTGGTTTTCAAAATGAGATAAAAGGTTAAAGGACCACCTCAGTTATATGGCTGTGGGGCAACCTGGCCATTCAAAGAAATGGGATCGTTTTGTAGATCACACCAAGATTTGAATGAGACCAGCAAGTTCATTGGCCCTTTTTTTAGTTAGTTCATGGTAGAACAATCCTGCAACTTGTGCACAGTAAGTTCATCCCAGGGTCTACTTACTCACTTTTACCAATGGTAAGTTCATATCAAACCCTAAATCTTTTCAGAAACATGGCCAGATAGCTCGGTTGGTTGGGCATCATCCCGAAGTGCTGAGGTTGCCAGTTCGATCCCCAGTCAGGGTTCATACAGGAGCAGATCTATGTTCCTGTCTCTTCATTTCTTGCTAAAATCAGTAAATAAAATCTTTTTAAAAATTAAAAAAAATAATAAAGCATTCTAACTCCAAAGAAGAAGAAACCACATTCTGCTTTGAAGTTGAGAGGGTGCTGACATGAGAAATCGAAGGTTTTATTAATAGGCTACACTCTCAGCTTGTGTGTTCCCAGTAATGATGGAACTGGTGGCCAGTTTGCCTGTTGATTAGCAGAGGTGTTTGCTACATGCTGTGGCACAAAACAATTATTGGCTTTCTTTGGATTTTATGGTGGCATCACCTGGTGGCAGGACGCTGCTATTCTTCCTGCTTGGAAACGATTCCATTTTCTTATGTCCCTCTTTCCCTTCGGTCAATGCCTCTTCCTCATTCTCATTCCATGTAGCTCATGTCTCATTGACCCTATCCTCCAACTCCAGGGTTTAACTCAAACTTCATCTTAACCATTTAGAGTATTATACTCTACTGGTCATAGTGACTGGCTCAAAAAAGGGAAGTTAACTCAAGGAGGCCAATGAGACTCAATGCCAAGACTTTATTAGGTTCTCCATTGGAATTCGAAGATACAGGATGCTGTCAGCTGGAGCTGTTGAGGTCCCTCACGCGGGAAGAGCTTGTGGAGGGAAAAGCCAACACAGAGGCGAGCAGAGCTGGGGAAGACAGAGGGCTCCAGAGAACAAGCTGACAATCCCACTGCATCCAGGCACGCCAGAAGCTTTTCGGTCATGTGGACCAGGAAATTCTCTTTTTGTTTAAGCTTGTCTGAGTTAGTTGTTAGTCACCTGCAGTTGAAAGAGTTCTGACCAATGTAATATAACCGTGGTCTCAGTTCAGAGTTATCTGCATGCTGATCCCATATCGGATGATTTTACCTTTCCTCTTTTGCTAGAGGACAGAAATAAAACCCCAGTACCGGTCCAACCTAATAGCTACAGCTAATCTACTGAACGTTCTCTGAGCAAAGAGGATCCAAACCATTTGAGGGATTACGTGTAAAGCATTGGACACTCAGCTCTAGCAAGTGAGACATTTTCTCATTCAGGGTGTGGCACTTTCTCATTCTCTTTAAGCAGTTAACGTTGCCTTTAATTTTAAATTTAGGTCAGGCTATTAAAAATGTCTACCAAACTCCATTATTGTTGAAAAGGTAAGTTGGAAAATTACTTCTGAGTTAAAAACTTATTTGCAAGACTGCAAAAGACATGAGAGAAAGAATGAGGCTCCTTGCACAATGTAATTAGCGCCTATTCTTAGGAGAAAGACGATGAATTTCAGGTTTAGATTTTTGGGTTTGTTTTCTAAAAGGAGGATAAATAACACATTACATTATTTTCTTACTACTATGAGTAACAGAAGTAGGGATAGATGAGTTTTGTGTTTTGGGTGTTTTTTTTTTTAAGGTTGTAATTTGTGGTGCTTTAAATCTTAAAAAAACTCAACTCTAACTCATGAAAAGGAGATCAATGCATTGACAACCCACAACACAATATACAATGCACAATAATGATAATCCAATAGCTATAACAACACGAAGCTTATAGACTAAAAACTGATTATATGCCGGGTCCTGTGCTAAAGGCTTCACATGCACTATTTAATTCAGGGTCTCAAACTCAACTCAGCATGTGGACCGCAGAGCAAGATCACAGCCGTTTGGCGGGCCACACTAGGTCTACAAAAGGCAACTGTTACGCAACACTTTTCTCACTGCAGTTGAAAACAAAAAAAATCAGTACAACAAGCACAATCGTACATGCAGTTTACTCAGTGTCACAAAACGACCAGAAACTGTAGTTCGCATCACAACTGCTGTTAACTAAGCTAATATCTAGCTAGGATGCTAGAGAAATGAAAAATACAAGTAGGCCCCTAGGCTTACTTAATTTTATCCAAAATATTTTGAACTTCGTGGATTGGTCTGCGGGCCGCACAAAATTGTTCGGCGGGCCGCGAGTTTGAGGCCCCTGATTTAATTTATCCCTCACAACAACCTCGCCAATCACCTTATCCATGAGGCTCAGAGAGACGACATAATCTCCCCCTGGCTTCCTGGTTGCTTAGTTGGGAAAACCAGAATTCATATCCAGGTCTGTCCAATTTCAGGGCCTAATTACCAATCGATATTCTCTGAAGTTTCAATCTCTCCTTTGTTCCTAATTGTACAGAAATTTGTCTGAGGATGTTTTGCTTGCCTTACGTGATGATTTTTAAAAATTTAAGCCAGCATTAAAAATCAGAATGGTGGAAGGATAGTTAATGTCAGAATGTACAGTTCTAGGTTTTTATGAAAAGTTGGAAGATCTTGATACCCCGGGCCATCCTTTCCCAGGGAGGCAGAGGTGATGTCCAGCTGCCCCCTTGTTGGGGAGGTCCACACAGTGGTAGGATTCAGCCAGTTCACACTGGTGTGGCACAACCAATACTTAATTTTTTGTTGAGTTCAGCGAAGTTGTTGTTAAAATGGCTCTAGTAATCAGGGTTCTCTCTAAGGTGGGTACCTGGGCAGCCGCCCAGTGTGGAAATCACAAATTTACATTCCTTAGTATTTTTTAATGTTCATCTGTGCAACAGCGTATTCTAAACACCCATAGTAACGTTCAGTCTGTCCACAGGTGAAAAGAATTGCAAGAGAGGACGCCAATCAAGAAGCAATATGGAAATACCTTAAATAACAGTTTTATTGTTCTTTTGTCAGGTATTATTTAATATTTTTTCATTAATACTTAAAACTCTTATAACATAATCTAGTTTTGTGTACTTCTTTTATTATTCTTATTTAAGCATTAAATGCATGAAATAATAAACGACCTTTTGGTATATCATTTTTTTTTATGCTTAAAACAGTCATTAGGTCAGAGAACCAGTTGTTAAATTATTTGAATCCCACCCTTGGGTCCACGTGAAGTTGGCCCAGTTCTCTGCAAATGCTCTTGTGGTTCTCTGGGTCCCCTGCACGTGTCCCTCCTCCCATTAGCCTGTCCTTTGTCTTAAGGAAACACAGGCCCAGGTGCATCAAGCTCGCTGAAGGCCTTCCATTGTCCCGCCACCTGAAAGTAACCCATGCCCTGCTCCATTCCCTTCACACACAGGCTCAGGCTCTGCTCGCCTCAGGCGCCATCCCGTCGTGCCCCTGTGTGTTCAAGCCCTGAGCTGTCAACGTTCATCTGTTCTTTCTCAATTGTTCAATTCTTACTCATAACTTAAAATCCATCTCCAATGTCAGTGCCTCGGGAAATAGAACCCTCCTCTGGGGTTCTCCTTACTCACCCAGGAAAAAGTCACGTGTTTCTTCTTCTGGCCTCCGAAGCCCCTCACATCCTCAGCTCCCCCCTATGTGAACCACATCCCACCTCGTGTTAACCATGGGCCTCCTCTCCTGCTGGACTGTGAGCTCCTGAAGGGGAAAGGCCCTCTTCTTACTCCTCTTTGCATTCCCAGGACCTGCCACGGTGACTGGGACAGAGAAAGGGCTCAACCAGTGTTAGTTCCTTCTCCCATCACCTTCATGGCAGTGACTGTCTCACCATCTCTGTAGTTCCTCTGCGTTACTCAGCAGCCCTGGGACCTCGGTCATAATAGGTGCTCGATTAAGCTGTGCTGAACTACTGATTGAATGACTGTGTGGCTGGCATAGCAGGTCTTCCCCTGTGTCTGAACCCCTATGGAGCGGGGCCTTCCCAGCACCCTACGTAGTCCCAACTTGCTCAAGTGTCCCAGCCACTAACCATACGTGTGGCTGGCAGGCTCTCCTCTTCTCATTATTTAGTCAACAAGAAGTTGGCTCTCCAGGACATTAGGAAGTTTGGCCACTCAGGAACCAATACAGGTTCTAGCCAGTGATCACAGACGCAATGAGGTGAACAGACTTCCCAAATCCGCTGAACATCAAGCGCCTTCTGCCCACCAGCCTCCTCCCTCTCTAGTGGGACATTTGACTGGCCTTTCTTTCTTACCTGGCTGCCTACCGGGCCGGAAGCCCAGGTCTGAGCAGCAGCGCAGCAGGTGCGGGCTCCTGGCTCCTGGCCAGGTTCTCGGTGTCCATCTTCAGGCTCCTTTTATCCCTTTGATTGACGCAGCATTAGGCGCTGATGCGAAAGTTCTGCCGCCACGTCTTGTCTGGTCTCCAAAATTGGCGAGGACTTAGAGCTAACTCACTGGCAGTTGTGCTTCCCTGGAACTTGGCGGTTTACCCCGTATAGGATCTGCTGGAGCGGGGAGCCCTCCTGCGCTCCAGTCCCAGGGAACTGGCAGCGCCACACTGCCCTTTCCCGCCAGGAAGCCTGGCGGCCTCCCAGCCTGTGCTCGCTTTTTCCTGGCTCTTCCCAGCTCCTACTTCCAAGCTGAGGTTTTCTCTTTGCTTTGTCTTCTAAAGGCAGATCTTGGGCTTCCTAGCCTAGTAACTATCTAGGTGAACTTACGCTTTTACAAAAACAAACAAACAAAAAAGTCCGTACTATTTTCAACTCAAGATAATAATAATCATATGATACCCGCATGGACTTTCAGTTCTTGGCTGACGCAGTTGGGTTTTGGTTTATTTGTTTGTTTGTTTTTCAATTCAGCAGGGATACAGGAAACAGACTGATGGTTGCCAGAGGGGTGGGGGCCGGGGGACTAGGTGAGAAAGGTGAAGGGACTGAGAGGTACAGACGGGCAGTTACAGAATAGTCGTGGGGATGTAAAGGACAGCAGAGGGGATACAGTAAAAAATACTGTAATAACTACGTATGGTGCCACATGGGTACTTGTAATATCAGGGGGAACACTTTGTAAAGTGTATGATTATCTAATCAGTATACCATACTCCTGAAACTAATACAATATAATACTGAATGTAAACTATAATTGAAGAATAAAAAATTTTAAAAACAGCAAAAAGAAATTCAACAGGAAGACCACCCCCTTTCTATATCTCCACGTCGTAGAAGGGGTCCATGGCGACTTTCACAAACTCAGGCTAGTCCCTCCTTCTAAAGGGAGAAAATGACCCAACTCTCTCTTTATCCACAAGACAGTTGGTCATGGTGGCATCCTGCACTGATTGCTCTTTATCTTTTTAATTATTGATTTCAGTAAGAGGGGAAGGGAGAGAGAGGCAGAAATAGGAACATTAAGCTGTTCCTGTCTGTGCCCTGACCGGGGATCGAACCAGCAACCACTGCGTTTCAGGACAATGCTCCAACCAACCGAGCTATCCAGCCAGGGCTATCTTTTTCTTATCAAGAGCACAGATTGACAGGTTTCCCATTAATTCAGAAGCATCCTTAACATTTCCTGACTGAGAGCAGCTTCTGGGGTACTGCAACACTTCTGCATTTTCTCCCCTCGTTGAACAGCACACGCGATCTTTCTGAGAAGACCCCGCCAATGCCTTGTGGTGTCGTGCCCTGAAAACACAGCTGATGGTTTATCAGCCCGCTACTCCCCAGAGAAGGCAGGGTAGTCATGGGAGGGCTAATCGCTGCCAGCCTAGGTCTGCAAACGTGTCACAGAACTGTGTTTTGGATGCAAGCACCCGGCTAGTCGCCCCTTTCATTGTCTTGCTGATGACCTTCTCCACAACGACAGAAGGATAGCATCCAGTCTGACTTCCTGAGTGTGACGGGCCTGAAGGCCCAAACAGCTGTTTCATGTTTCAAAGATCCTTTCCTCCGGTTTTCAGTCCCCTAGTCAGTGGTCCCCAACCCCTGGACCACGGACCGGTACCGGTCTGTGGGCCACTTGGTACCTGTCCGCAGAGAAAGAATAAATAACTTACATTATTTCTGTTTTATTTATATTTAAGTCTGAACAATGTTTTATTTTTAAAAAAATGACCAGATTCCCTCTGTTACATCCGTCTAAGACTCACTCTTGACGCTTGTCTCGGTCACGTGATACATTTATCCGTTCCACCCTAAAGGCCGGTCGGTCCCTGAAAATATTTTCTGACATTAAACCGATCCGTGGCCCAAAAAAGGTTGGGGACCACTGCCCTAGGTGGGGCACTTTCTCTGCCTCTCCCTCTTCCCTTTTCCTTCGGGCAAATTACTGCTAGAAATGCCACATGCAGGAAATACGTATGTTCATCCCCATCTCCCTCTGCCAAAGTGTGTCCTTATCCCATATAGAGGTCATATAACTTAATGGTGAAACGTGAGGATGCTGAAGTATGTGGCTCTGGGTCACTCATGTAACTGTGCTCAGCCTGCATCCTGGTTACATGTGGATGCTACCCGGATCTACCTCACGTGGTTGTTGAACAAGCACATGGCTGTGACTTGATTGGCACCGCGCCCGAGGCACCTGAAACACTATACTGGTCGACAATTATTGTTATTGGCCGCGTGGCAGAGAGGAACGCTGTCCAAGCCGCAGCCAGTCTTCCAAAGCTGCTGTGCTGGAAGCAGCCGCTCAGCCCTCACTCACTGACGTGTGGGTTATAGGAGCGGTGCCAGCAAGCCAGCTTCCCGTGTCTGAAAATATAACATATTCCAGACGCTTAAAGAATCTCGGTATTTTCCTGTGTAACAAAGCCTCAGCGGAGAATCGTCTCAACAGTGCCAGTTAGATTTTACCGCTAAAATTATAATAATGTGTATTATACCACATGGAGAGGGTTTTTTTTTTGTTTGCTTCTGAGCCAATAGAGATGTTAAAATCGATAACTCCAATAAAGGAGGGGGTAGGAAAGCTGTCCCTTCCCACCGTGTCACCATTTTTAAAAAGCTCCCTGTAGGGTGGCTGTTACACTGAATCCTCATTAGCCTGCGACACACTGAGAGATAGCAGTTTAAATTGTCCTAGCTTTTGTCATTAGGAGCGCCACCAGCTTGGCTCCTGCGTCTCTCTTCTCCGCTCCCCCTTTTTCTTTTAGCATTTCCTTACTTTCTGGTACCACGAGATGCTCCGGGCTCATCTTGCACCTTCTCTGCTCCTGCCCTGGAATGAACACTTCCCCTTAGGAGCCCTGGCTTCTTTTGTTGGAGAACAGTACTTCGATGTAAAGAAAACACGCACTATTGTTTTCCTTGACACTACACACAATTCTCTGAATACTTCTCTATTCTGGTCACCAAATGTGTAGTGGCTTTTCTACACCTCAAGCAATTCTGTCACCAGCTGGGTATCATGTCAATAGTGGAGAGAATGTCAGACCCTGTAGGTTACGGGGCTTAGTCCTACCAGGCCGCCTCCCCCCACACTTCAGACCTGTCTCAACTTCAGATTGTCATCTCTGCTACTGACAACTGGCTATAGATCAGAGGCTCCCACGATCCCCTCCTTGGTTTGATTAATTCGCTAGAGGGGCTCGTAGAACTCAGAAAAAAATCTATTTATTAGCTTACAAGCTTATCATTATAAAAGGATTGTGTTTTTTTAAAAAGGGACGGTAAGAGGTTTTAGTTTTAGTTTTTATGTATTTGTTTGGTTTAAAGACAAGACTTTGCTAAAAGCAGTCAGTGATAAGACCATGGCTATCAGACTAGTCTCTTTCACAGAAAGTCACTATTCCTTTAAGTGTGTCTGAAATTTTCTTAGGACAGTCTTAGTATTCCAAGGAGTCTGTGGTTGTACATATTATTACATATTACTTGTTGTCACTGAAAATCTTGGGCAGATCAGTCCAGCTGGAAGAGCTGCGTGGGGCAAGCTGTGGGGAAAGGGCCTGGAACCTTCCAGACCCTCTCCCCGGGTGCTGCTCTCCCAGCTCCCACCTGTGCTGCCAACCTGCAATCTCGCCCGCCTCTGTCCTTCTGGGGTTTTCAGGAGGTTTCATTACATAGGCATGGTGGGCTAAATCTTGGGCCATTGGTGATTGAACTTGATCTTCAATCCCTCTCCCTTCCCAACAGGTGGATGGTAGGGCTGGGGCTGAATTATCTAATCCTCTCATTTCAAGTAGGTTGCCCTGAAAACCAGTCTCAATCCTCAGGGCTTTCCACAAGTCACCTAAATTCTCAGGTCACAAAATGAAACAAACAGGGAGGCAATAGTTATCCCTAAGAGAGAAAGGATCAATAACTAATGGGGACCCTGTATGACCAGCAGTCATCAGCGTTGTGGCCGTGCACATGCAGGTTCCCATTAGATTCAGGCATATGGTAAAGAAACAGTGGAGCCAAAAACTGGTGGGCCATTTCTTTCTTTTTTTTTTTTTTTTTTTTTTTTTTTGCATTTTTCTGAAGCTGGAAACAGGGAGAGACAGTCAGACAGACTCCCGCATGCGCCCGACCGGGATCCACCCGGCACGCCCACCAGGGGGCGACGCCCTGTCCACCAGGGGGCGATGCTCTGCCCATCCTGGGCGTCGCCATGTTGTGACCAGAGCCACTCTAGCGCCTGGGGCAGAGGCCACAGAGCCATCCCCAGCGCCCAGGCCATCTTTGCTCCAATGGAGCCTTGGCTGCGGGAGGGGAAGAGAGAGACAGAGAGGAAAGCGCGGCGGAGGGGTGGAGAAGCAAATGGGCGCTTCTCCTATGTGCCCTGGCCGGGAATCGAACCCGGGTCCTCCGCACGCTAGGCCGACGCTCTACCGCTGAGCCAACCGGCCAGGGCCGGCCATTTCTTTATTCAAGACTCACACCAGTTGAAGAGCAAACACACAGGGCTTACAAAGCCATTCATACATTCTCCCGTTCCACAACCAGTCTCAGCGGAGCTCACAAAAGCCCCTCGCCCCTCACCTCTGGTTCCCCGTCTGCCAACATGGCTCCTTACTCTGCACAACTGGCTTCTCTCTCTTTCCCTGCCATCTTGGCTTCTTTCTCCTTTAGCACTCTGCCAACTCTTTGCCCTCACTCCACAAAAATGGCTTCCTTCCTCTTCTCCTTCTCTCCTTTTAAAACCTTTTTTGGCACAAAAACCTCTCCTCCAGCAACATTAGCATAACAATGGTCCTTTCCAAGCAGGATGGTAATTAGTCATTTCACAGACCCCATACCTGGCGCTGCCCAGAGCCATTTTTAATGGTAAAAGTGAGCAAGCTCAAATAACACAAATTTTACAAACTCATTTGCCCAACACACCCCAAAATCAAATTCACCAGAGTCACAAATTCAAAGAGCCAATTCTTATAAATATTTTTCTCCTGCTAATCTGAATTCGGAAAGGAAAGGCCAAAGTAAACCTTTCCCTTGCTCACTTCATTGGGCACTCCCAGACAGACATCTGGGACAGCTGGCTTCTGTTGGGATTCTTATCCTTCTCAGCTTCTGGCAGATTTCTAGGATCCTATCTGCAGGCTTTGGGGCAAGTGGTATGTCCTGGGGGGTCCCATCTGAGTTGCCAAAACTTTAGGGGAGGAAAAATAATTTTCTCTCTGCCCTTAGGAGTTTTTGGCTGAAACTTCCTGTAATAAAAGAAAGATTAACAGGAGAGAAACAAACAGCAGTTTGTTTGTTTGTTTGTTTACAGAGACAGAGAGAGAGAGCCAAAGAGAGGGACAGACAGACAGGAACAGAGAGAGATGAGAAGCATTAATTCTTCGTTGTGGCACCTTAGTTGTTAATTAATTGCTTTCTCATATGTGCCTTGACCGTGGGGCTACAGCAGACGGAGTAACCCCTTGCCCAAGCCAGCAACCTTGGGTCCAAGTTGGTGAGCTTTGCTCAAACCAGATGAGCCAGTGCTCAAGCTGGCGACTTCGGGGTCTTGAACCTGGGACCTCCGCGTCCCAGTCCAACGCTCTATCCACTGCACCACTGCCTGGTCAGGCCAAACAGCAGTTTAATAACACGTGTAACTCATGGGAGATACCCAAGAAAACTGAGAGGAAACTCCCTGAAATGGCCCAAGCTACCACCTTAAACTCCATCTCCAACTAAAAACAAAAGAAAGATGTTGGGGTGTTTGGGGGAGGCCAGTGTTGGGAAGTTATCGGGAAAAGCACAGTAAACAAAGGATAAGGTTGTTATGCAGATTGAAGTTGGTGCCTTCTCCATTGATAAGATTCTTTTTTGATTTAGAGTTATTCTTGATACAGAAAGGGAGATACTTCTAGTGATTTCCTTTATAAATATAAATGTCCCTTATAAAAGGGTAAACTACTCTGTTTTCAGATTTCTCCTGTTCTGCTGTTTCTTAAAAATAATTAGCTCAAAATAATCTTTATGCCAAGAAAGGACATTTTGGAATGGCATATTCTGCCATCTTTCACCTACATGCCAATGAGCAGCAGGAGCACACCTGCTGCTGAACAAGGTTGAGTTTGTTGGTACTTGAAGAAGGGAGGCTGTGCACCATGGGGCATCTCAGTAAGAAGGGGTTGTGCCCTGGCCTGTTTGCTCAGTGGTGGAGCATCGGCCTGGCGTGCTGGAGTCCCGGGTTTGATTCCCGGCCAGGGCACACAGGAGAGGCGCCATCCACCCTCCCCCTCTCCTTCCTCTCTGTCTCTCTCTTCCCCTCCCGCAGCCAAGGCTCCATTGGAGCAAAGTTGGCCCAGGTGCTAAGGATGGCTCCATGGCCTCTGCCTCGGGCACTGGAATGGCTCTGGTTGCAGCAGAGCAATGCCCCAGATGGGCGGAGCATCGCCTCCTGGTGGGCGTGCTGGGTGGATCCCAGTCAGGCGCGAGTCTGACTGCTCCCCGTTTCCAACTTCAGAAAAATACAAAAAATAAAAAGAAGGGGTTGTGACAGGATTTGTTTTCGTGTGTGGTGCTTTGGGATGAGGTCAGTGCTACAATTTGGTTTCTAGATAATTTTATGTAAACATTATCTGGGAGGTGGGAGGAAAGATGTGGGGCTAAAGCTGTAACAGGGGAAGAAATCTAGTCACTCATTGTGACCTGGAAGCGAGAGATGCTTGGTCATCTTTCCCATTTGCAGGGTTCTTGTTCTGGCTTTCAGTGCTCAGATGAGTTTCATGGAATGGTCTTGTTTTTGACTGGCCCCATCACAGTGGCAAAGTGACTTCAACTGATAGTAGTATTCTGTAAATTGTTTATGTTTAACAGGAAAACATGATGGCCAAGCTGTGAGTACCAGGCCAGCTCCCAGCTGCGAGCTGCCAGGGGTTGCTTTTTCCTCTCTCTTGACCAAAGTGCCCCACAGGGATCTCTTACTAGAGCAAGGGGCATGGGGCTGACACTGGTGATGGTTCTTAGGGTACTTAGTCTTCCAGTCAACAGGCAGTTAACTAGGGGCTATGTCCTTCACAACTCCATGCTAGGCACCCTGGGAAACTGCCCCCAGGACATCTGGACATGCCCTCCCCTCCATGCCTTTAGACATGCTCTTCCTTCTGCCTGGAATAGTCTTTCCTGGCAGCTACTCCCTGCACTAAATGATCATACTACAGCTCCATGGCCACCTCCGTGCTGAACTAATTGTAAAAATATTGAAATGCTTCCATGCTGTTTAGCAGATCACCTTTGTGCTGAACCTCGAGGCTCACTCAAGTCTCTCCCTGGCGACCCCAGTTCAGCCTCAGGACCCTGCAGCTGGCATTCATTGTGATAGGTGTGTGCCTTTGCCTTAGGGGTTCTTAAAAACTTCACATACCATCCAGGGGTGTCTCTCCTCCCCCATTCTCACAGGAATATGTTAAATTCTCACAGCACAGGTTTTTTTCTTTTGTATTTTATTTTATTATTATTTTTAATTATAATTTTATTTTTTTAATGGGGCGACATCAATAAATCAGGTTACATATATTCAAAGATCAACAAGTCCAGGTTATCTTGTCTTTCAATTATGTTGCATACCCATCACCCAAAGTCAGATTGTCTGTCCTCTGTCACCTTCTATCTAGTTTTCTTTGTGCCCCTCCCCCTTTCCCTCTCCCTTTCCCCCCTCCCCCTGTAACCACCACACTCTTATCAATGTCTCTTAGTTTCACTTTTATGTCCCACCTACGTATGGAATAATGCAGTTCCTGGTTTTTTCTGATTTATTTATTTTACTTCGTATAATGTTATCCAGATCTCACCATTTTGCTGTAAATGATCCGATGTCATCATTTTTTATGTCTGAGTAGTATTCCATAGTGTATATGTGCCACATCTTCTTTATCCAGTTGTCTATTGACGGGCTTTTTGGTTGTTTCCATGTCCTGGCCACTGTGAACAATGCTGCAATGAACATGGGGATGCATGTGTCTTTACGTATCAATGTTTCTGAGTTTTTGGGGTATATACCCAGTAGAGGGATTGCTGGGTCATAAGGTAGTTCTATTTTCAGTTTTTTGAGGAACCAGCATACTTTCTTCCATAGTGGTTGTACTACTTTACATTCCCATCAATAGTGTATGAGGGTTCCTTTTTCTCCACAGCCTCTCCAACATTTGCTATTACCTGTCTTGTTAATAATAGCTAATCAAACAGGTGTGAGGTGGTATCTCATTGCAGTTTTGATTTGCATTTTTCTAATAACTAAAGAAGATGAGCATCTTTTCATATATCTGTTGGCCATTTGTACTTCCTCCTGGGAGAAGTGTCTGTTCATGTCCTTTCCCATTTTTTTATTTGATTGTTTGTTTGTTTGTTGTTGAGTTTTATGAGTTCTTTGTATATTTTGGATATTAGGCCCTTATCTGAGCTGTTGTTTGAAAATATCATTTCCCATTTAGTTGGCTTTCTGTTTATTTTGTTATCAGTTTCTCTTGCTGAGCAAAAACTTCTTAGTCTGATGTAGTCCCATTCATTAATTTTTGCCTTCACTTCTCTTGCCATTGGAGTCAAATTCATAAAATGCTCTTTAAAACCCAGGTCCATGAGTTGAGTACCTATGTCTTCTTCCATGTACATTATTGTTTCGGTCTTATGTTTAGATCTTTGATCCATTTTGAGTTAATTTTTGTACAGGGGGACAAACTGTAATCCAGTTTCATTCTTTTGCATGTGGCTTTCCAGTTTTCCCAGCACCATTTATTGAAGAGGCTTTCTTTTCTCCATTGTGTGTTGTTGGCCCCTTTATCAAAAATTATTTGACTATATATATGTGGTTTTATTTCTGGACTTTCTATTCTGTTCCATTGGTCTGAGTGTCTATTTTTCTGCCAATACCATGCTGTTTTGATTGTCGTGGCCCTATAATAGTTTGAAGTCAGGTATTGTAATGCCCCCAGCTTCATTCTTTTTCTTTAGGATTGCTTTGGCTATCCTAAAGTTTTTTATAGTTCCATATAAATCTGATGATTTTTTGCTCTATTTCTTTTAAAAATGTCATTGGAAGTTTAATGGGAATTGCATTAAATTTGTATATAGCTCTGGGTAATATAGCCATCTTGATTATATTTATTCTTCCTAGCCAAGAACAAGGTATATTCTTCCATCTCATTATATCTTTTTCGATTTCCTTTAACAATGGTTTATAGTTTTCATTATATAAGTCCTTTACATTCTTTGTTATGTTTATTCCTAAGTATTTTATTTTTTTTGTTGCACTCGTGAAGGAGATTATTCTTTTGAGTTCATTCTCAATTGTTTCATTGTTGGCATATAGAAAGGCTATTGACTTCTGTATGTTAATTTTGTATCCTGCGACCTTACTGTATTGGCTTATTGTTTCTAGTAGTCTTTTTGTGGATTCTTTGGGGTTTTCGATGTATAGGATCATATCATCTGCAAAAAGTGATACCTTTACTTCTTCTTTTCCGATATGGATGCCTTTTATTTCTTTGTCTTGTCTGATTGCTCTGGCTAGAACCTCTAGTACCACATTAAATAAGAGTGGAGAGAGTGGACAACCCTGTCTTGTTCCTGATTTAAGGGGGAAAGCCTTCAGTTTAGTGCTATTTAATATGATGTTAGCTGATGGTTTATCATATATGGCCTTTATCATGTTGAGATATTTTCCTTCTATACCCATTTTGTTGAGAGTCTTAAACATAAAATTGTGTTGTATTTTATCAAAAGCCTTTTCTGTGTCTATTAATAAGATCATGTGGTTTTTGTTCTTTGTTTTGTTGATATGGTGTATTACGTTAACCGTTTTATGTATGTTGAACCATCCTTGAGATTCTGGAATGAATCCCACTTGATCATGATGTATTATTTTTTTAATATGTTGTTGTATTCGATTTGCTAGTATTTTGTTTAGTATTTTAGCATCTGTATTCATTAGAGATATTGGTCTGTAGTTTTCTTTTTTTGTGCCATCCTTGCCTGGTTTTGGTATGAGGGTTATGTTGGCCTCATAAAATGTGTTTGGAAGTATTGCTTCTTCTTCTTCAATTTTTTGGAAGACTTTGAGTAGAATAGGAACCAAGTCTTCTTTGAATGTTTGATAAAATTCACTGGTATAGCTGTCAGGGCCTGGACTTTTATTTTTGGGGAGATTTTTTGTGGTTTTTTCTATTTCTTCTCTACTAATAGGTCTGTTTAGGCTTTCTGCTTCTTCTTGACTCAGTCTAGGAAGGTTGTATTGTTCTAGGAATTTATCCATTTCTTCTAGATTGTTGAATTTAGTGGCATAAAGTTTTTCATAGTATTCTACAATAATTCTTTGTATATCTACAGTGTCCGTGGTGATTTCTCCTCTTTCATTTTGGATTTTGTTTATATGAGTTCTTTCTCTTTTTTCCTTGGTAAGTCTTGCCAAGGGTTTGTCAATTTTATTGATCTTTTCAAAGAACCAGCTCTTTGTTCTATTAATTTTTTCTATAGTTTTACTGTTCTCTATTTCATTTATTTCTGCTCTGATTTTTATTATCTCCTTTCTTCGGCTGGTTTTGGGTTGTTCTTCTTTTTCTAGTTCCTTAAGGTGTGAAGTTAAGTGGTTCACTTGGGCTCTCTCTTGTTTATTCATATATGCCTGAAGTGATATGAACTTCCCTCTTATCACTGCTTTTGCTGCATCCCATAGATTCTGATATGTCGTATTGTCATTTTCATTAGTCTGTATATATCTTTTGATCTCTGCACTTATTTCTTCTTTGACCCATTCATTTTTTAAAAGTATGTTGTTTAGTTTCCAAATTTTTGTGGGATTTTTTCCCTCTTTTTTGCAGTTGAATTCTAGTTTCAAGGCTTTATGATCAGAAAATATGCTTGGTACAACTTTGATTTTTCTGAATTTGCTGATGTTGTTTTTGTGGCCCAACATATGGTCAATTCTTGAGAATGATCCATGTACACTGGAGAAAAATGTATACTCAGTCACTTTGGGATGAAATGTCCTGTAGATGTCTATCATATCCAGGTGCTCTAGTGTTTTGTTTAAGGCCACTATATCTTTGTTGATTCTCTGTTTGGATGACCGATCTAGAGCCGTCAGTGGTGTATTGAGGTCTCCAAGTATGATTGTATTTTTGTCAGTTTTTGTTTTAAGGTCAATAAGTAGCTGTCTTATATATTTTGGTGCTCCTTGGTTTGGTGCATATATATTAAGAATTGTTATGTCTTCTTGATTCAGTGTCCCCTTAGCCATTATGAAATGGCCATTTTTGTCTCTGAGTACTTTTGTTGTCTTGTAGTCAGCATTATCAGATATGAGTATTGCTATGCCTGCTTTTTTTGGGGATGTTATTTGCTTGGAGTATTGTTTTCCAGCCTCTCACTTTGAATTTGTTTTTATCCTTGTTACTTAGATGAGTTTCCTGTAGGCAGCATACAGTTGGATTTTCTTTTTTAATCCATTCTGCTACTCTGTGTCTTTTTATTGGTGAGTTTAATCCGTTTACATTTAGTGTAATTATTGACACTTGTGAGTTCCCTATTGCCATTTTATATCTTGCTTTCTGTTAGTTTTGTGTCTTGTTTGATCCTTCTCTTTCGTTTTTCTATCTTTTGTTTTTATTTGGTTGTATTCCATACATCTTTCCACTGTTGCTATCTTTTTTATCTCATGTGCTTCTGTGGTGGTTTTTTCAATGGTGGTTACCTTTAGGTAATGAAAAGGGTTCCTACTCTGTTCATTGTAGCGCACTATTTTGTGAGTACTTTTGCACTCCATTGTCCTTTGCTACTGTTAATCTCCATCCTCTCCCCCCTTTCTTTTTGTTGTTGTCATAGTTTAAATTTGGTTTTATTGTGTTCTTCTTGGAGCTTTTACTTGTGGCTCTGTTTTTTTTTTTGTTCTTTGTATCTAATTGGAGAACCCCCTTTAGTAATTCCTGGAGTGGGGGTTTTCTGATGATAAATTCCCTCATCTTTTCTGTATCTGTGAATGTTTTTATTTCTCCTTCATATTTGAAGGATAGCTTTGATGGGTATAGTATTCATGGCTGAAAGTTCCTCTCTTTCAGGACTTTAAATATTGGGGTCCACTCTCTTCTAGCTTGTAGAGTTTCTGCTGAAAAATCTGATGATAATCTAATGGGCCTTCCTTTTTATGTTGTATTCTTCTTTTCTCTGGCTGCCTTGAGAATTTTTTCTTTGCCATTGGTTTGTGCCAATTTCATTATGATGTGCCTTGGAGTAGGTTTGTTGGGGTTAAGAAAACTCGGAGTTCTGTTTGCTTCATGAATTTGAGGCTTTAGTTCTTTCCACAGGCTTGGGAAGTTCTCATCTATTATTTGTTTGAGTATGTTCTCCATTCCATTTTCTCTCTCTTCTCCCTCTGATATACCTATTATTCTTATGTTATTCTTTCTGATGGAGTTGGATAATTCTTGTAGGGCTATCTCATTTTTTTAAATTTTTGAGTCTCTTTCTTTCTCTCTCTGTTGTGCCTCAAGTTGCTTGTCTTCTATTTCACTAATCCTCTCTTCTATCTGACCTGTTCTATTAGCCAAGCTTGTTACCTCGTTTTTCAGCTTGTGAATTGAGTTTTTCATCTCTGTTTGATTTGTTTTTATAGTTTCAATTTCCTTGGACATACATTCTTTGTGTTCATTGAGTTGTTTTCTGAGCTCCCTAAATTGCCTTTCTGTGTTTTCTTATATATCTCTGAGTATTTTTAGGATTTCTATCTTGAATTCTCTGTCATTTAACTCCAAGGTTTCCAATATATTAAATTTTTTCTCCATAGATTTTTCCTCATCTATTTGTGTTACCTCTCTTTCTTTTGTATCCATGATATTCAATTTTCTCTTCCTTAATGGCATCTGAGGGTGGTTTTGTTGATAGTATTAATGAGATTTAATAAAAAATAAAAAGTTAGAAAAATTAAAAAATCGAAAAAAGTTGTGTTTTTTTTAAAAAAATTAATAATGAAATAAAGAAAAATAAAATAAAATAAAAATTTTAAAAAAGAAAATTATTCCCCCCTTCCTTTTTTTCTCTCCTCTTCTCTCCCCTCTTTCTTGAGAAAATCTTGTGGTGAACTGTGAATTATATTGTATTTAATAGAACAAACAATGCCTGTAATGGAGGGCCTGAATTGGGGAAAAGTAATAAAGGGGCAAGAAAAAAAATAATAAAAAAAATAAAATAAAATAAAAAAAGGGGTGTATGGACCCACAAAAAGCAAATAATGAAAAAATTTGGATCAAGAATAAAATGATTTGCGTTTAGGTGTTGGTTGACTAAGAGTTATGATGAGAGGAGTAAGAGGGAAACAGGAAAATGGGGGGACAAATTAAAAAATTACTACTGTATTTAGTGGAACAAGAGCTTGATAAAATGGAGAGCCAGGGATGGAAGCACTACTAGTGAGTTAAAAAGGTGAAGTAAAAACCCCCCAAAATGCCATAAACATAAGTTTGAGTCCCAGAAAAAATAATTTGTTCGTTATTGAGGTTTGAATGGGAGGAAACGTAAAGGAGAAAGGAAGAAACTAATATAGAGGGAGAAAAGAAAGAGAGAGAGAGAAAAAAAAAGAGGGAACCACTAAAAGAAGAAAAAAGAAAAAAGAGGAGAGAGAGAGAAAGTTAAGGGTTTTGGAGTGCAACCCTCATAGAGAGAAAGGAAGAGGAAAGAAAAGATAATGGGAGATGTAACACTTATGGGTAGTGTAGTTCAAGGAGAGGAGAGAGTAAGACCGGTAGAGAGTTATTTATTTATTTATTTATTTATTCATTTTAGAGGAGAGAGAGAGATTGAGAGAGAGAGAGAGAGAGAGAGAAGGGGGGAGGAGCAGGAAGCTTCAACTCCCATATGTGCCTTGACCGGGCAAGCCCAGGGTTTTGAACTGGCAACCTCAGCATTTCCAGGTCAATGCTTTATCCACTGCGCCACCACAGGTCAGGCATACCAGTAGAGAGTTAAATGACCAAATTGGAGGAGGAAAAAAAAAATCAAGGATGAAGATAAGAGAAATAAACGAACAAATATAATAAAATGGGATAGGTTATAAAGTGGATTATTCTGATTTTGAGAGGTTATCTTCTTGCTTTTTCTTTTCTCTCCCTCTTCCTGGTCGGTGACTCTGTACCCCGGGTTCTGCCCCTTTGGCACGCTCAGGTAGAGGTTTGCAGTTGATAAGTCTCTATGGCGATGTCATGTATTGTGCTTCAGTCTCGTTGGCAGTTGAGGCTCTTTAGCATTTATAGGCTCTGACAGTGAGAGAGTCCGTGTTCCTGGAGCCTCTCTCCTAGTCTTTCCTTCCTCAATTAGTAGCCTGAGAATCCAGCTATGGGGTTGCTGCTGCCTCTGCCTGGATAGTAAGAGGCTCAAAGAGCTGGCAACTCCCCACTCTATTTCCACTCAGCACAGGGCTCTGGGTAAGGCTCAGTCAGTCAGAGCCGCTAGCATAATCAGCTGGGGCTTCCACCTACTCAAAGACCTCTGGCTCTGCCACTCTGTCCAGTAACACGGGCGGGCACTCACTCCCGGGGCGCTTGGAGGAAACTCTCGTTCACTATCTGCGCGCGCAGACAAGGATGTTAGACCGGAAGTCTCACCCTCTGAGTGAAACCCCCCGCCCGCACTGAAAAGTTCCAGTGTTGGAATTGGCTCTCGCTCCGTCCCCGTGTGCGGCTTTTTCAAGGCTCTGGGGTGGCCTGTGACTCCACCCTCGGCCCACACAAAGGCCCCCGACTCTGCCCCTCCGTGGGACAACACAGGCTCCCACTCCCGAGGTGCTGGGAGGAGTCTCCTGCCCACTCTCCGTGCGCGCAGACCAGGATGTGAGGTCGGAGTCTCGCCCTCTGAGTGAAACCTCCCGCCCGCACTGAAAAGTTCCAGTGTTGGAATTAGCTCTCGCTCCCTCCCCGTGTGCGGCTCTCCCCGGGTGCTGGGGCAGCCCGGAGGCTTTCGGCCCACACAAAGGCCTTTGACTCTGCCTCTCTGTGGAGTAACACGGGCGCACCCTCCAGGGGCTTTGGAAGGAATCTCTCGCCCACTATGCGCCGACCAGGGTATCAGGTAAAATGGCTGCCCCGCTTGTCTTTCTTTGTCTGGGTTTGGTGCGAGTTTTAGCTGTATTGCCCGGGTTGTCACAGGAACAGTTTTTCCTTGGCTTGGATCTCCGTGCCACAGCCTGGTTCGGCCGTTTGTGCCGCGGCCTGGATCTATTCACCCCCTTTGCCCGCCTTAGTTTCTATATTCTCAGTTTCCAGTGAAAACCGCCCTGTTTAGGTTAGTGAGGAAGGTGGAGCATTTCTTACTCCCTATTTCCTTTGGGGTTTGGTTATATATTTAGCCAATTTTTCGCTCGATCATACCTTTGGGTGTATTGCGAAACATCTGGAGGCTCCAAGGATAGGTTTTTCTGTTTCTGGTTGAAGATCTTGTTGAGGTTTGGGGGAGATTTATCGGTATTGCTTCCTACCACGCCATTACTCATTCTTCTTTTGTATTTTAGATCAGTTTTCTGAATGCTGTTTCTCTTGGCTATCCAGGGCTATGGCTACATGATATTTATTTTCTGAGGTTTTATAACAATGCTTGGTATACAGAAGGCTTCAGTCTCTGTAACATATTGAGCTAGATTGGTCCCCTGATCTCCAGGCTCTCATGATCAAGGCAGTTTGATTGGGACACAAGATTGTAAAGCTTAATTTAACTAATTAATTTTTTCTTTTTTATAATGCATAAATATTTGTTGAAGGAAAAACAGCTAAACAATAAATAATCTCTATCATCTTGAATCCAACACCTTAGAGCCAAACACCATTCACATTTTAGTGTTTATTTTCCTAGACTATTTTTTCACATGTGCACACAAAGAAAAATGAAAGTATACTTTATATGCTCTTTTGATGTATAATTTCACTAAAAAATGTCATGAACAGATTTCCATATCAGTCAACACAGACCCTCATTCTCAATAGCCACTTAGCACTTACTTATTAAAAAATGACTACTGTGGGAATTTAAAAATGTAACAGTTTTCCTGAAATCATCAAACCTGAACATTTTCATTAATCTGCTATTATTAACATCAACATCATTGATACTGTAGGTATTTACTAAGTGTTAATTAATGCCATAGAGAAAGGAGGCAGAGCATAAGCCTTATTTAGATTGAGGGGCTGTGGGGAAAACAGCTGTGTTAGGCTTGAGCGCTGGTTTACTGGCTGCAAGCACTGTGCCTGATTAGTGCGTGTGCACGTGGCTGTGCCACATGTGTATAGTCCATGTAAGGCTATGGGTGCTTGTACTCAGGACAGGTGGTCGATTGTGGATTGCCTGCCTGTTACTATGAGGGGCCATTTTTGCTGTTTGTTTCTCTGAGAAGCAGTTTTCCCTGCTTGTTTGCTCATCCTGTTATAAAGTATATTACCTTAATCCATGGGTTACATAGAGACACCAAGGCAGGATACAGAAAAAATTTTAGGAGGAGATTTATTAATAAGCTGGCTACATATGACTTACATAGGGTATAGCTAACCCAAATCATGTAGCCTCAAATATAGCTCTGAGGCTAGTTATATAGACATGATCACATACCCGTTGAGGGGAAAAGGAAGGGGAGCATGATACAATAGTCATTTACTGATAAACTTATAAGATTTATCCATAGGATCTATTAAAAGGAAAAACATTCCTACACATTAACTACAAGATAACACAGTAGTGATAAACTACTATGTTTATCATACCCAACACAGCACAGGTATTGTAAATGCTGTTTTACATATCAAAGACATTCCTAAATCCTCCAGGGTTACATTTATTTATCCTGTTGCCACAACTGCAAAGTTTTAGTTTAGGATAAGGAGAGGCTAAATGAAAATACCTTTGCTAAAACTGTTGGGACTAGCTATAGTTTATAAGTTTTATACATATAAAGAATTTCAAAAGGTCTAATTATTAGAAAGCATATAAAATGTTACAGAATGCACGGTTTTCAAGCAAGGGGAGTGGACTTGTGATCGCTTTGTCTAGAGCCGTGATGGCGAACCTTTTTATAAAAACAGCCCACTTGCCTGACCAGTTGGTGGCGCAGTGGATAGAGCGTCAGACTGGGATGCAGAGGACCCAGGTTCGAGACCCCGAGGTCGCCAGCTTGAGCATGGGCTCATCTGGTTTGAGCAAAATCCCACCAGCTTGAACCCAAGGTCGCTGGCTCCAGCAAGGGGTTATTCGGTCTGCTGAAGGCCCCGGTCAAGGCACATATGAGAGAGCAATTGAACAACTAAGGTGTTGCAACGCGCAATGAAAAACTAATGATTGATACTTCTCATTTCTCTCCGTTCCTGTCTGTCTGTCCTTGTCTATCCCTCTCTCTGATTCATTCTGTCTCTGTAAAAAATAACAACAAAAAAACCCACCCACTTTTGCAGTGCTGGTCAACCTGGCCCCTCCCGCCCACTAGTGGGTGTTCCAGCTTTCATGGTGGGCCAATCGCAGCGCCGTTTTGTTGCTCCGCTATTGCCCACCAAGAAAGCTGGAATGCCTACTAATACGTGGTAGAAACCAGGTTGACCAGCATTGCAAAAGTGGGCGGTTTTTATAAAAAGGTTCATCACGGGTCTAGAGTATATGTCACTCTCAGGACTCCAGGAGGGGAGGAAGAGTTAAAATCAGTGTAGGATATGTAAACGTTGTCTCCTAAAGGATCTTATTGAAGGGGAAGAGGAAGTTTTCAGTTACTAACTTTTGCCCCTTTAATCTCTTTCTCTGTTTTTTTTTTTCTTTTCAGAAAGGAGGGGTAAGGGGGCCTGACTCTTCCTTTTAAAATACTAATGTTAATTTTTGCAATTCTTCAGCATCTCATCATAATCCGCTGCTAGGAGAATCTGTTAAATGGGAATGGCCCAATGCTTTCTGGCTTTGCAGTTTCTCTACCATCTGCCCGAATCCAGTGTGGACTTGCCTGGCCTTTGCTACTGGCATTACAGGGGCATGCCCACAATGAGTTCAAATTTAAGTACTTATTGATATTTTAAGTAGGTGTTTCTGTGGAGTGGTGTTCTTTGGATACAAAATTTTCCTATTTAAAAGGCATTTTTGAAAAATCTTGAAAAGCTATGTATTTTATTTAAGACACAAGATATCCTATAGGGAGAGTGTGGCAGACTTCTAGGTCCTCTACAAATTAATTAAGCCTATGGAAATTAACCCTCACATTTGTGGTTCATTTGTACCAGATTGAACCTAACTGGCTCCTCCTTTTATGTAGTTATTATTTCTATAAAGAAATCGCATCTAGACCCGTGGTGGCACAGTGGATAAAGTGTCGACCTGGAATGCTGAGGTTGCCGGTTTGGAACCCTGGGCTTGCCTGGTCAAGGCACATATAGGAGTTGATGCTTCCTGCTCCTCCCCCTTTCTCTCTCTCTCCCTCCCTCTCTCACTCACTCTCTCTCTCCTCTTTAAAATAAATAAATAAATAAATAAATAATAAAAAAATGATTTAAAAAAAGAAATCACATCTAGATTACTTTGGTAATTCTAGTCATCCATCCTCATAAACCTCTTTATAGAAGGACTATGTGGACCTATGATGGAGAATATCTACAGAAGGGAAAGTAAGGTTTTGTCCATAATTTACGTCTGTACATAATGAACAGTCAGAAAAGCTTTCTTGGGGTCATGCAGAGAATGTGGAGACATAGTTGGTTTTATCTGCCTATTCGGGACTAGATCTGTTACTTTTTGTCAACTCAACATCTCTCTGAGAACTATTTCCCTACAGGTGGAGCTAGCTTTCCAAAGATCTCATCTCAGGTGCTGAGAGATGGACAAAGAAAACAAGAGGCTCTGTTAAAGGCACTGGCTGGGTGGCTCAGTGGATAAAGTGTGGACCTGGCATGCTAAAGTCAATCTCCAGTCAGGGCGTGTGAGAGAAGCAATGAATGAGTGCACAATTAAAATATGGAATAACTAAGTGTAACAATGAGTTGATGCTTCTCTCTCTCTCTCTCTCATCCTTCCACCCCTATTCCCCCCTCCCTCTCCCTCTCAAGTCAATGGGGGGGGGGAAAAGGCACAGTGCAAATGCTGGATTCCTCACTCAAAAGAGCCACACCTGCCGGTTAACACAGATCAATTGTCCTGCCTTTCATCAGCTTCTTTATATAACACTCACAGTGTGTCACAAAGCTCTCAAACTAATATTTACACTTGCTTAATAAGTGCTTTGGCTAAATTATAAGTATACTCTAGAGCACACTGCGTAACAGTATATTTAAAAGGTGAAAAATAATCACTTAACTTTCATGATTTTGGAAAAGCCTTTAAAACCATACTTGCTTACCTTCCTTCTGGTAAGCCTTGGGTCGAGCTCTTATCTAGAGTAAGTAAAAGTGTAGTTTAAGAAGAAAAAGAGGCCCTGGCCGGTTGGCTCAGCGGTAGAGCGTCGGCCTGGCGTGCGGGGGACCTGGGTTCGATTCCCGGCCAGGGCACATAGGAGAAGCGCCCATTTGCTTCTCCACCACCCCCCTCCTTCCTCTCTGTCTCTCTCTTCCCCTCCTGCAGCCAAGGCTCCATTGGAGCAAAGATGGCCCAGGCGCTGGGGATGGCTCCTTGGCCTCTGCCCCAGGCACTAGAGTGGCTCTGGTCGCGGCAGAGCGACGCCCCGGAGGGGCAGAGCATCACCCCCTGGTGGGCAGAGCGTTGCCCCTCGTGGGCATGCCGGGTGGATCCCAGTTGGGTGCATGCGGGAGTCTGTCTGACTATCTCTCCCCGTTTCCAGCTTCAGAAAATTACAAAAAAAAAAAAAAAAGAAAGAAAGAAAGAAAGAAAGAAAGAGAAAAAGAATGTGTAGTCTAAGAAGAAAAGGAAGCTACTTGAAAGAGTTTGCATTTATGGACTTTATCCATTTAGTCTCTCTCTGGCACAAAAGCCTTCCAAACTTTCATTAAAAAAAAAAAGAAAAAAAATAATTACAGAAACAAAAATCAGTTCTAAGGAAAGATGTGAGAAGCAGAGTACAAAGAGCAAAAGTGAGGACATGTGAATAACAAGCTGACTTGTTTGTAATCAGTTCAGCAGATGCATTAGCTGGGTTCTGAAGCCTCCTTCAGACAATCTTCTTCCTAAGCAAGGTAAGTGTCTCTTTGGCCCTCGTGTGGCACATCTGGCCTAATCCACAAGAAATCGGAATTGGAAAGGGCCCTTGTTACAAGGGTCACAAGGTCTCTCCCTGCTGTGCTGGATTCTGCCACCAGGGCAGGCCTGTCCTAGGGAAGGGCCCCTGAGGTCCCTAGCTGCCCTGCCTGTGCCTGTGATTAGTTTGATTTCAAGAGAAGTTGGGAGTTCCATCTTGACTCTCGATTCAGTTTTCTCATCATTAGCATATTAGGGATATTCAAATATCTAGAACAAAAAGTAAGTTGATAAATTTTAAATCAGAAGACAGAAATTATTTTAAAATAATCTAATTAGTTCAGAAACTTTGGGAGTGTGGCCCAGGCATTAATATTATTTATTTATTTATTTATTTATTTTTTGTATATGTGCCACATATTCTTTATCTAGTCTTCTATTTTTTTTTACAGTGATTAAAGTTTTTAAGCAAACTCTTGGCCAATACAGCAAGAATCCATAGAAGAGTAGTGTCCTTAACATGTTCACCAAGTCCAAGTTGACCCCAACACCATGCCAAATCCCTGAAAAATGCAACCCAACCCCAGTTCAGTCTGTTAGAAGCTGTCACAAGGAGCAGGAGTCCAGGAAAAGTCCACATCCAAGAAAAGTCTGCATGGCACTGGAATTGTTGTCACAATTCTATACTTTGCAGCTCACATCCAAGTCCCAATGACCACTGCTTCTAGCTGGTAATGATTCAGGTAGACTGGAAAAGCCATCTGCAGCATGTGTGGAGATGGAGCTTCTGTTCTCCTCTGCCTAGAAAGATGAGACCAGGTTGCTTTTCCCTGGAGCTCTGCAACTGTGGCATGGTAAAGAGAACCTTGGGATACACTAAGCTGGGTGGCAAAGGTAGATTCATAATAGAAGTTGGCAAAAGGGGGAAAGAGAGCTCTAAATTAGGAATAGGTCCCAGCCTGAAATATGTGTGGGGCATTGAGGTAGGAGGAATAAAGGAAACACTATATTAAACAAAGCAGCAGAAAATTGCACTATCAACACCCACAACAGAGATCTTCAAGGGAAGAATAAAAAACCTGACTATTCAGGCAAGACATAGTTAAGTGACCCTTGTGAAAATGAAATCAGTTTACCTGCTTCTTGGAAGAAATACCCTAGGTGTCGTAGATAGGGCCGATGGCCCTGGGCACCTTCAGGCTTCCGTGGCAAACCCAAGCATTCTGGGCAAGGTTAGGTCATAGGTGGCTGGAGCAGGGCTGGAAGAGACTGAACCCTCCCTTAGAGGAGCGAGGGGGAAGCCTACCTTCCAGTGTCCCTGTTTCCTCACAGTAGAGGCATGTAAGTCTGGCAGGCTTTAGCTCAATGACCTTCCTTTCCACTATTGAAGCAGGACCCAGATGGCATCCTATGAGACCCCTTTGGGGCCTTGGAGCCTTTAAGGGCATATCCTAAAAGCTGGTAGTTCCCCTGATCTCTATTGGGCTTTTTCTGCTTGATCTTAATTCAGCTTTCTCATCATTAGCATATTAGGGATATTCAAATATCCCTAATATCCTAGAACAAAAAGTAAGTTGATAAATTTTAAATAATCTAATTAGTTCAGAAACTTCGGGAGTGTGGCCCAGGCATTGATATTTTTTAAAGCTGCATGTGTGTTTCTAAGGTACACGGAGAAGTGAGAACCAGCGATGGATTTAGGGATGCTGGCACTCTTTGGCCAGGCCTTCTAGAACACACATGTACATAAGAACCCTCTGGGTCTTCTCTGAATGACAGCAGCAGCCTCATGGCGGATGTCTCTCTGTTTTCTTCCTCACCTCTTCCTCTTCCTTTTTATTTTAAAGTTTCTTTGAATAATCTTAGCAGTTATTAGTAACACAAACAACCCAAATACCAAAATAAAGTATTCAATATTCTAATTTAGTTTTTAAAGAAAATACTTGGTTTTTTAAAGGAAGTTAGGAGGACCTAGTAAAAGTAACTAAGTCAGCCCTGGCCGGTTGGCTCAGTGGTAGAGTGTTGGCCTGGCATGCAGGAGTCCCGGGTTCGATTCCCGGCCAGCACACACAGGAGAAGTGCCCATCTGCTTCTCCACCCCTCCCCCTCTCCTTACTCTCTGTCTCTCTCTTCCCTTCCCACAGCCAAGGCTTCATTGGAGCAAAATTGGCCCAGGTGCTGAGGATGGCTCTATGGCCTCCGCTTCAGGTGCTAGAATGGCTCTAGTTGCAACAGAGCAATGCCCCAGATGGGCAGAGCATTGCCCCCTGGTTGGCATGCCAGGTGAATCCCAGTCAGGCGCATGCGGGAGTCTGTCTGACTGCCTCTCCGTTTCCAACTTCAGAAAAATACAAAAAAAAAAAAATAAATAAAATAAAATAAATAAAAGTAACTAAGTCATTTGCATAAAACTCACCTGGGGGTGGTATGTCGGGACCTGCATTTTAACAGGTGTCCCAGGGGATTCTGATGCAAGTGATCCTCAACCCATTATTGATACTCTGACGAAACACTAATTTTTAAGGCCCAAAGACTCAATAATAACCAAGGACATTTATGTTATAAATATTTATTATACAGCATTTACTTTGTGCCTTGTAAGAGAAATAAAAACTAGTAAAAATTAATAACAATCTCCATTACAAACTTACAAAATAAAAAGTGTTGTTACCCTAGATTTTACAAATTGGGAAACTGAGGCACAGAAATGCTAAGTAACTAGCCCTACTGCCTGTAGCAGGAAATGGATTTGCACCGGGCACTCTGCCCCAGAAGCTGTGCTCTTAACTGCTCCCCCTCCACCCTTTCCGCTGGTGCGTGTAAGAAAGCGCACATTATTCCCAGCTGCTTTTGCTGAGCCCTCCCACGGAGCCTGAAAGGAAAACAGGACAACATGGCTGCATGAAACACACAGGAAATATTTTATTAGCTTCCAGATGGAGAAAAGGGTAGAGTAAAAATATCTCAGTAGAAATCCATGGCCCTCCTCAAAGAGCCCACCCTGGCATCCATGGCCCCCCAGTCGTGGTAGCGCCTGTAGTCCCCCGGCCTCAGCAGGTACTGCCGCCCCCGGTAGCTGGGCATCTCATAGAGGACCCAGTAGCCCTCCAGCACGTTGAAGGAGTGGATCTCACTGAAGTGGAAGCGCTCGTGAAGTGAGGAGCAGTCCTCAGCGAGCTCCATCATCTGGCCTCTGTAATCTTCCCTCTCGTAGAGTCTGATCCTGTGGGAGCTGGTCTGTGGAGTCAGCCATTGGCATATGAGAAGTCAGAAAACATAGCCTTTAGCAACCAATCACACACAGCCCTGGGGGATGGACATTTCTTTGTCCTTTCTATATCAAAGGTGACCAATTTAAAGAAAAAGACTGTCTACATCAGGACTGCTATATTCAGTTGGATAGCTAATGTATTCTAAAGCTAAAAAAAACACCCCATTATTCATATAAAACATGATATGAATGGTGTTTCTTAGAGTTCTTTGGGTCACAACTTGTATCAACCATACACAATTGAGCACTATTCTTAAGTAACAATTTTATATATTTGTTTTGCTCTCTCCTTCATAGACTTGTGGTGGTCTAGGGCTCTCCATATTGAATGATAGAAAATAATACTGGATAATATAAAATAATAGGTTATTAAAATAAAAGGACAAATATATCACTGCCAAAAGGCGTTGTTTTGATTTGACTGCACTAGAAGAGGCTAGGAAGAAAGTCAAACTACTTCCCCCAAAATGAAGCACAGACTGGTGGCAATTAAGCATAGGTAATTCCTTATATCCTCCTTTCTGCTGCTTTAAGTCCTTTTACTCTACAATTCTGAAAAATGGGTGCCATCATTAAGATTAGGTTCTAGTTCTCAGCTCTAATATATGGTTCACCCAAACAGTTTTAGGTAATTAATAAAAATAGAAGCTTAAGATCAGGAAAGAGGCCTTAACAGATCAATAGAGTATAATAAACCTTTTAGAAAAATGGAAAGGTAAGCTGTCAGTTCTGGGCAAATCCTGTCTGTCTTTCCTTGAGCACTTGTTCTATCTGCTTGTTTCTTCCCAGCAGGTATCATTCAATGTCTTCTGTCTTCTGCCGTTAAATCCCCTTTAGGGAAGGTTCTTATAAGCAATTCATGCTGCAGTAGAGGAGACTGCTGATAACGTGTCTTCTACTCTTTGTAAAGGACTCATAGGTATGTTTTCTATTTTGACCTTCAGGACCCAACACATGTGGAACACCATTATTATTAGCCTTTTCCTTTTTTTATGAGAAACTAAGGACAGAGCTTGCGGTCTCTAATTAGAAGAGTGAGAACTGGAAAGCGGAAGCCGAGACTTTCAGGCTCCTAACACCGGGCTGGGTCCTATCAAGGCATTAAACCCTCTGAGGGGTTTCCAACCTTCACGAAAGTGGTACATTTTCCCCTAGACTCTGTCATAGTCAAACTAGAGAATCCCTAATGGTGGAGTCTCGGGGTGCTGGGGGGAGATTCCCGTAAGAGCGGGCTTTACAGGAGCTATCGGAATCACATTGTTGGGTACTTACTTGTTTTGCCTAATCAAAAGGCAGGACCTGAGAGACCCTGGATGTGCATAATAATAGTTTATATTTGGGGGAAGGGTGGCTTGTCATGTGCCAGATAATTTCCTTTCATCCTCATCACAACTGTAGGAATTAGCTACTCCTATTAGCCCCATTTTACAGATGAGGAAAGAAACAGTTTCTAACTACCCTAAGGCCACCCAATAGTAAAGGGTTGCTTTGTCCTCACCTGTGGCACTGACATTGGGAACAACAGTACCATTCACTACATTTTCCCAACAGAGGTGAGTATAATTTTAACAAAGTGAAATAAAACGTCCAATTAAAAGCATTCTATTACGTGCTTTTCCAGTAGAAGAAACCCTAAAGATATTAACACAGGGAATCAGAACAATTAGAGCCAGAAAAAGACCCGCATCCTACAGGGTGAGCGAGCCCCAGTGTCACTAGAGGGCGCAGGGGGACCCAGGGCCAGGGGGAGCGGACTCACGTGGGGGATGAGGCGGCAGGAGCGGACCGAGTCGCTGAGGCCCATCCACTGCTGGTAGTCGGGGTAGTCCCCGCGCCGCAGGAAGTACTGGCAGCCCGAGTAGTTGGGCTGCTCATACAGCATCCAGCAGCCGCTGTCCACGCGCACCGAGTTGCAGCGGCTGAAGTAGGGCTGCAGGTTGGAGTGGTCGCTGCTGCACTCGTAGTGGCGGCCCTGGAAGCCGCGGTCCTCGTAGAAGGTGATCTGCAAGGGAGACAACGAGAGGCTCAGAGGCCTGGGCCCCGCCCGCGTCTGCCGGGGCCCCCGCGGGCCGGGGCGCTGGGCTCACCTTCCCCATGGCCGGTGACAGGACGGGCGGGCGAGCTCAGTGGCGGGCGGGCCGCGCGCGGGTCTATATAGCAGGCCGACTGCTGCGTTGGCAGGAACCACACAAAAGGGGCCCTGGGTGAGGGGATTTTCTCTCTTTTCTATATAACGACCGCTGTGGGGGGGGGGGTGCTTATTGTATGTTTCCTCTTAGACTCTCCAGAGCTTTCGAATTGATGACCCCGCTTTAAAGTCACTTTGGTGGCCCTGGGACCTTTCAATGGAGCCTATTCAGGAAGTTGGAAATGAGCAAAGGCGCTTAACTCAGTTAATCATTGTGATCAAATATTTTGTCTTCTCACATTTCAAAATGATCTCTTTCTGAGCTGACAGCGCGGGGTGGTAACAGGTCTGAGGTCAGAGGGCTGCACGTGTGAGATGTGGGACACGGATGGACTCGCCTCCCCGCCGGGCATCTGAAGTGGGATGGAGTGTTCTCGCAGGAAAGGTCCCTGCGCTCCCACCTGCCACTAAGGGGGCGTGGCAGACAGACTAAGGCCTGAGGGAAGACGACAGGTCAGCCCCGGGGCGCGGGGGGGGGGGGGGGATCAGCCTTCGAGGGCCTGGCCTCAGCCCTGCTCCCTGGAGCCCGGGCGGGACCAGGGACGTCCCCAGGGACGTCCCCAGAGAGCGCACACAGCCTCAGCTTGGAGTCTCCCACGCCGCAGGTAGGACACCCTCAGCCCCGGAATTCATGAGGTGACTCACTGGTGGGTATTATTCACACTGTAACTATCTATTTAACTAATAATTTTGCAAATTAAGGACTAAGCTGAGTTCTAGCTGCTGACAGCAGCAAGTTAACATGCAAATATAACAGATTTTAAATCCTACAATCCTGCCTCTCTACCTTTCCTGGCCCTGGCTGCTCTCTGGTTAAGGCTCTGGCTCCAGGGACTGGAGTCTTCCTTCCTCTGCCCCTACCCTAATACTGCCCCTCACCCGCCACCCCCAGCGGCTCCTACTGCCCCACTCTCTTTAGAGCAGAATTTCTTAATCTCAAACTATTTTGACATTTTGGGTCAGAAAATTCTATGTTGTGAGTTGTCCATTTTAGGATGGTTAGCAGCTTCCTTGGACTCAACCCACCAGATTCTAATAGCATTACTCTCAAGGTTATGACAACTGAAATGTCTTCAGACATTGCCAAATGATCCCTGGGGGAGCTAAGTCAACTCTGGTTTAAAACCACTGTTTTAGAAGGGGCTAGTCCTTAACTAGATACACCCATCCCATTCCTTAGTTTGAATTCTTGCTACCAAATCAAATACTAAAAAATAATTTCCCCTGAACAAATTTCATTTGATATACACAAATTTAATAAGCCTTATTCAACCTGATGAGGCAATGGTGCAGTGGATAGAGCTTCAGCCTGGGACGCTGAGGACCCAGGTTTGAAACCCCAAGGTTGCTGGCTTGAGCATTGGCTCATCAGCTTCAGTGGGGAGTTGCTGGTTTTAGTGTGGGATCATAGACATGACCCCATGGTTTCTGGCTTGAAGCTCAATGTCGCTGGCTTGAACCCAAGGACTCTGGCTTGAGCAAACACTCAATGGCTCGGCTGGAGGACTGCCGACCTCTCCCCCCCCCCCCCATCAAGGCACATATGAGAAAGCAATCAATGAACATCTAAGGTGCCGCAACTATGTATGAGACGATACTTCTCATTTCTCTCTTCTGTCCCTATCTGTCCTCTTGCTTAAAAAAAAGCCTTAATCGCTTTCTTTTACAAATTTTAAATTTATAGAAAATTTGGAAACTATACAGAAGTATAAAAAAGAAAAAATTAAAATCATAGTACTTCATAAAAATAAGCACTGTTGATCTGTAAAAACTTTTGAGTTCTGCAGTATGAAAAAATTCTAGAGATCTGTTGCACAACAATGTACATATAGTTAACACCACTGTACTGTGTGGTTTAAAATGGTTAAGATGGTAAATTTAATGTTATGTATTTTCACCACATTTAAAAGACACCTATGGTCAAAAAAATCCTCTTTCAACTTTCATTTTTTTGATCTAATACTTTCATCTCTAGATATTTGTGTACAGGAAATAATTAGAGGTACATGCAAATATGATGCCCAGTGGTATTTTAACAGAACATTGTTTATAACATAAAAAATTAGCTACAAATTAAATATCCTAAATAGGCATTAATTAGACAAATCATAAAATATTTCTTTTATAAGATGCTATGTAGCTACTATATACAATATAAAAATATTCTCAAATAATTTATTTAAGGATATGGAAAATGCTCACCATAAGCTTTTTAAAAAACAAGTATGTTATATGCTGAATACGACAAAATATTGCTTAAAGAAAGAAGCTATAGGCCCTGGCCGGTTGGCTCAGTGGTAGAGCGTCGGCCTGGCATGCAGGAGTCCTGAGTTCGATTCCCGGCAAAGGCACACAGGAGAAGCGCCCATCTGCTTCTCCACCCCTCCCCCTCTCTGTGAGCATGCCGGGTGGATCCCGGTCCGCGCGTGCGGGAGTCTGTCTGACTGCCTCCCTGTTTCCAACTTCGGAAAGATACACACCAAAAAAAAAAAAAAAAAAAAGAAGCTATATATAAATGGAAATATATCTTATGTTCATGGATTAAAAGGTTTAATATTACTCAGATAACAATATTACCCAAGGTGCATCTATAAATTTAATACAATCCCTATCAAAATCAAATGCTTTATGCAAGAATAGAAAAATACCATTCTAAAATTCATATAGAATCTCAAGGGATACTAAATATCTGAAACAATCTTGTTTCAAAACATACTTCAAAGTCACAGTAATCAAAATGGTGTTGTACTGGCATAAAGATAGACATATAGATAAATGGAATAAAGTAAAAAACCTAGAAACAAATCCTCACATATATGGTCAAATGATTTTGACAGTTGCTAAAACCATTCAATGGAGGAAAGACAGTCTTTTCAACAAATGGTACTCAGAAAACTGGTAGTCCATGTGCAAAAGAATAAAATGTTGGATGCTTACCTTGTACCATGTACAAAATTAACTCAGAAGGCATTAAATACCTAAATTTAAGAGTGAAAACTATAACACCCTTGGAAGAAAACATAAGCAAAAACATTCATGACATTAGATTTGGCAATGGTTTCTTGAAAGTAAAAAAAATAGGTATAAGCAACAGATAAATTAGACTTCATCAAAATATGTAAAACCTTTTGTGCATCAAAGGATACTATCAACAGAGTGAAAATGCAAACTGTGGAATGGGATAAAATATTTGCAAATCATATATGTGATAAGAGATTGATATCCAAATATATAAAGAAATACAGCTCAGCAACAACAAAAAAACCAACAAATTTAAAACTCAATTAAAAAAAAACTTGAATAGACAATTTCTCAAATAGCCAATGAGCACATGAAAAAATGCTCAATATCACTAGAAATACAATCAAAACTGTAATGAGATGCTACTTCACACCACTAGGATGGCTATTATTTTTTTTAAAAAGAACAGAAAATAACAACTGTTAGTGAGGATGTGGAGGAATTGGAAAACTTGCACGTCACTGGTGGAAATGTAAAATGGTACAGTCACTGTGTAAGACTGTATAGTAGTCTTTCAAAAAATTAAACAAGAACTTAGCATACGAGCCAGCAATTCCACTTCTAGGCATATACCCAAGAGAATTGAAAACAAGGACTTGAACAGATATTTGTACACCAGTGTTTATGGCAGCATCATTTACAATAGCCAAAAGGTGGAAACAACCCAAATACCAATTGAGGGAGGAATGTGATATATGCATGGAATAGCTTATTCAGTCTTATAAAGAAAGGAAATTCTGATAAATGTCACAACATGAACAAACCTTAAAAACATTATGCTAAGTGAAATAAGTCAGACACAGAGGGATAAATTTTGCATGATCCTATTTATTGGAGTTGTTTAGAGTAGTCAGATTCATGAACACAGAAAGTAGAATAGTGGCTACCAGGGAATGGAGGGAGTGAGATCAGGGAGTTATTATTTAATGGATACAGAGTCTGGGACAATGAAAAAGCTCTGAAGATGTACAGTGATGATGGTTGTACAACAAGGTGAATATTCTTTATGCTACTGAATTGTACACTTAATCATTGTTATATACCATAAAACAATGGTATATTTTGTGTATTTTTCCATACTTTAAAATATTTTTCATAAGCAACAAGAAAAACATTGATACTAATTTTATCAATATTACTACTTGATTATGATACGTATACTAAGGTTGTAAAAAAAACATTGAAATGAAATGAATCTGACCCTGGCTGGCTAGCTCAGCGGTAGAGTGTCAGCTTGGCATGTGGAAGTCCAGGTTCAACTCCTGGCCAGGGCACACAGGAGAAGCACCCATTTGCTTCTCCACCCTCCCCTTCTCCTTTCTCTCTGTCTCTCTCTTCCCCTCCCACAGCCAAGGATCCACTGGAGCAAAGTTGACCCTGGTGTTGAGGATGGCTCCATGGCCTCTGCCTCAGGCACTAGAATGGTTCCTGTTGCAATGGAGCAACACTCCAGATGGGCAGAGCATCGCCCCCTGGTGGGCATGCCGGGTGGATCCCAGTCAAATGTATGTGGAGTCTGTCTCTCTACCTCCCCACTTCTCACTTAAAAAAAAAACTAAAATAAAAAATAAAAATAAAAATAAATGAGATGAATTCTAGGGAATAAAAAAGAATTAAAAAGCATTTAAAACTGTTTAATTTAAACTTTTTCTAGTCCTCTTTATAATGAGAGTTAAAAATAATATAACATTACAGTTTTTTTTCTCTTTGTACCTCTTCCTTCTTGGGCTTCTTCACTCTTTCTCCCTTTATTTATTTCCTTCTATCTTCAAAGCTTACACTCAAGAACCTGATAATATTTCAAGGTCCTCTTTAATCCTGAGTACTTGGGATCTGGGCACAATTCTACATTCTTCTAGTTGCAGCGAGTAGCTCTCTTATGGTTACCAGGAATACCAGCTTTTAGACACTGCAGATGCTAAATATGATGGGAGACAGACAAAACCTGGGGCCCTAATGATGTTGTTGAGCTGCTCAGTCAACCATCCCTAAATCCTGTGCCATCCTAGGACTTCCTGTTGATGAGCTAACAGGTTTCCATACTGTTTGTCTATTTGATAAGGGTTTTCTGAAACGTTCAGTCTAATGTCCGCTGATTCAGACCCATTTTAGTAAAGGATTGGGTGAATTTTGATCAAGCTTTGGAAGATGAGCAGCTCACCAGGGAGAAAGTGGGGAAGAGTAGCCCAGGTGAGGAAAAGGTGTGAGCAAAGGCACACATATGTAATGTGTGCATGGTGTGAGACTAAAAACAATTGGGGTTAGGTATCTGGTGATGATGTGAACAGGCCAGGATCTGGTTCCTGAAGGAAGTAGAATTTCTCAGTGAGTAGTGAAGGAAGGTGTAATCAGGGACGTGACATGACCGGCTCAGTCTCTGAGCACAGACACAGTCATCAACCTTTCTTTGTAGAACTCTAGCAATGGGAGCATAAGTAAGACAGGGCAAAAATACAGTGCCCTACTTTCCTTTAACCTTACACAGACAGGTATACTAACATACATGTAGACACACACCATCTAGAAAGTGTGTGTTGAACTACACATATCAGTGGCATAAACACATGTGGGTGGATTTTACTCCTCTTACAAGAAGTTTAAAGATAAAAGATTGCTGCCATTGTGTGTTGGTAAATTCTACGTGTCAAGCTGACTGAGCGAAGGGATGCCCAGATAGCTGGTCAAATAGTATTTTGGGGTGTGTCTGTGTGGATGAAAAGAAGATTGCCCTTACCAATGCACCATTCAATCTGTATCTGTTGAGGGCCTGAATAGGACAAAAAGGTGGAAGGAGGAGGAATTCATTCTCCACTTGAGCTGAAACATCCTGCCTTCAGACGTGGAGTTCTTGGTTTTCAGACCTTTAGACTCAGCCTAAATAATACTACCAGCTTTCCTAGCTGTAGATCATGAGACATCATAATCACATGAGCCAATTCCTATAATAAATATCCTTAGATATGTCTACCCATAGCCCATTGGTCCTGTTTCTCTGAAAAGCCCGATATTGATTGGATCAGGAGCTTAACTACATCACAGCCAGCATTCCTGTGGCATTGCGTCATCCTTGTCACCTCTTAGGTATAAAATGTCTGATAAAAGAGGGAATTTTGGCACCAGGGGCAGCTACTTCCTTTCATCAGAAAGGCAAAAGTTTTTCCAAAGCCAGCTCTTCTTCCTCCACGCCAACATTCCTCCACTTACATTCCAGTGTCCACAGTTTCACGTGACCACCTCAGCATCAAGGGAGTCTGCCAGAGATTGTGAACTTGATTTTGCATACAGTTTAGGGGAGTCAAACATCTTTTAAAACCTATTATGGTGCTTCAAAATCTGTGATTTAAAAAGTTGTTCACACTATCTCTGAACCTCAGCTTTCAGATTCTCACTCCTCAAAGAAAAACTGAAATCTGAACAGCCTGCTAATAATCTGGTTTGAAGCCGCAACGTGTTGAAAGGCCAGAGAATCAAATGAGATAATGTATTATGAAAGTATTTTGCAAACTAAAGTTTTGCTTCATAGGAAGGCATATTTCTAGTGTGAAGATTTTCTTTGTGACCTATGCATGGATTATGAATCATGGTTTCCACTTGCATCTTGTGTGTGTATGTGTGTGTGTATGTATGTGTGTGTAAATAAAAAATAAAATAAAAGTAACACAAAGGGAAAAACACAAGTAAACTCATGCCAGAAACACACAGAAAATATTTTATTAGTTTCCATATTGAGAAATAATGATGAACTTATTTCAGTAGAAATCCATGACTCTCCTCAAAGAGCCCACCCTGGCATTTATGGCCCCCCAGTCATGGTAGCGCCTGTAGTCCCCCGGCCTCAGCAGGTACTGCCGCCCCCGGTAGTTGGGCATCTCATAGAGGACCCAGGAGCCCTCCAGCACGTTGAGGGAGTAAATTTCATTGGAGTGGAAGCGGTCCTGGAGAGAGGGGCAGTCCTCAGTGAACTCCATCATCTGGCCTCTGTAATCTTCCCTCTCGTAGAGTCTGATCCTGTGGGAGCCAGCCTGGCTCATCCAGAAATGGAAAGAGAAGAAAAGCAAACCATGAAATGATCCCAACACATTTGTGCAGTCCAATTTGAACTATATGGTGAAAGTTCATTCAAATTTTCAAATTTTGTATACTTCCCATTTTTTGGGTTGTTCGTTTGTTTATTCTCTACTTGAAAATTTTTTAATTGGGGTTACATTGGTTAATAAAATTACATAGGTTTCAGATGCACTATTTTATAATATGTCATCTGTACACGACACCGTGCATTTACCACCTCAAGTCAACTCCCCATTTTCAAAGGTGGAGATTCAGCACTGTTTCAATATCATAAAATGTGACTTAAGAAATTGAAAGAAATCTCACCCTGTAACATATTCAAATATTTCCCAGGACACCACATCAGAGAAACCCAAACCTTTTAAGAGCTTATGGCTATTTTTACTGTTTTCAAGCACAAGTGTTTGAACAGTAAAGTCAGTTTATGAAATGAATGACCTCACATTTAGTTTAAAATACAAAAATCTTGGAAAGGTCACCAAGGGCTTAGATAATGTTGAAAGCAGCATTAAATTGTCTACGGCCATACCACTCTGAACGAGCCCGATCTCGTCTGAAAGCAGCATTAAACACCTTAGCTCCCTTAGACAGTAATTGATCCTCATTTAAGAATTTATGAATAGAATGAAGAAAAATGGGAAAGAAAAATCAGTTTTCCCAAAGACTAATTTTCAAACAGTTTACTGTTTTTAAAAAGTAATAAAACACATGGGGCACATGTATAAAATCTCTGTGCTGCTTACCATTGTGAGAAAGTCCTTTTATTTCTTTTGGGTGGGGAAAACAAAAATGCGAGTGGGAGCAAAAACGGAAAGTCTTTTTAAAATGACCCTTGTAGAAGTTTCCTTTTCCACTCCTGTATGCTCAGTAATTCTTATATATTCTAGCACTTACTCTTCTATTAGATATAAGTGGTTTTTCTACAACTCCATATTAATGGTGCCAGGACAGGACCTTTATCTTATACATGCTCAGGGCAGCCAACACATTCTTTTTTTTTTTCTTCTTTTTTTTCAGAGACAGAGAGAGAGTCAGAGAGAGGGATAGACAGGGACGGAGAGATGAGAAGCATCAATCATTAGTTTTTCCTTACGTGTTTCAACACCTTAGTTGTTCATTGATTGCTTTCTCATATGTGCCTTGACCACGGCCTTCAGCAGACCAAGTAACCCCTTGCTCGAGCCAGCGACCTTGGGCCCAAGCTGGTGAGCTTTTGCTCAAACCAGATGAGCCTGTGCTCAAGCTGGCAACCTCAGGGTCTCGAACCTAGGTCTTCCGCATCCCAGTCCAACGCTCTATCCACTGCGCCACCGCCTGGTCGGGCAGCCAACACATTCTTGCTCAATAAATATTTGCTGATTAATTGGTACCTGGGTAACAGGCAAATCGATATTGCACGAATCTATCATAGATTATCTTTTGTCCAAACTCTCAGTTATTCTGAATGATCACTACTCCAAACGTTTAATCTTTGCCTTGAAACTATCCCTGTGCGCATACGGCCCATTCCAGATACGGTGCCGGACTCACGTGGGGGATGAGGCGGCAGGAGCGGACCGAGTCGCTGAGGCCCATCCACTGCTGGTAGTCGGGGTAGTCCCCGCGCCGCAGGAAGTACTGGCAGCCCGAGTAGTTGGGCTGCTCATACAGCATCCAGCAGCCGCTGTCCACGCGCACCGAGTTGCAGCGGCTGAAGTAGGGCTGCAGGTTGGAGTGGTCGCTGCTGCACTCGTAGTGGCGGCCCTGGAAGCCGCGGTCCTCGTAGAAGGTGATCTGCAAGGGAGACAACGAGAGGCTCAGAGGCCTGGGCCCCGCCCGCGTCTGCCGGGGCCCCCGCGGGCCGGGGCGCTGGGCTCACCTTCCCCATGGCCGGTGACAGGACGGGCGGGCGAGCTCAGTGGCGGGCGGGCCGCGCGCGGGTCTATATAGCAGGCCGGCTGCTGCGTTGGCAGGAACCACACAAAAGGGGCCCTGGGATGAGGAGGGGATTTTCGTGTTCTCTTTTTTCTCTTTGCTGTCATAGAACACGGGGCTTTGATCCCATTCTTTCTGGAGTATTCGGGTTGCTATCTCTGGTTGATGCTATTGAGACAGTTTTAAAAAAAAGTCGTTTGGGACATTGTCTGTTTAATAATAGAAGCAGAGCTTCAGCCATTTCATACATAGTGTACACTGTTATTTGTATAGGTTGAGGGGAAAACAAAAAAGTGTAAATGGGGGAGCAAAATAGGCAGGATCTCAATATGGTAAACATAAAAAAATCTGTGAGAGTGATCGTATTGCTTATGTGCCATAACATTGAAAATTCACTGTTACAAGGAAGAAAATGACCTTACTTGAATGTTGAAATGTTCAAATTAGCTCTTTAAGAGAACTTCCCCATTAAAGGGTGTAAGAAAATGGAATGTTTACCAGGGGAGTTCACAGAATTTCAAACGTTCAGTATGGTAAATCAAATAAGCAAACACAAAACCACAAGAACACAGCAAGCACCAATCTTCAGTATTTAGTCTGGTTCTGGTTTGTTGCAGTCATGCTTGGAAGTAGATTGAGGCTTACACGTTTGATTTTGGCTAGCTATGATTCAAAGTGGAGAATAAATGGCTTTAAAATGCTTAATTTCCTCCCTGGCTGGGTTGTTCAGTGGATAGAGCATCAACTTTCTACCGCTCATCAGGGCACATAAGAGAAGCAATCAATGAGTGCACAACTAAATGGAACAACTAAATGGAACTATGAGTTAATGATTCTTTTTCTCTTTCTTTCCCTTCCTCTCTCTTTCATCAATGGAAGACTTTTATTCAAAAAAGTGCTTAATCTCAGAAAAACTGAAAGGTAAATTTTAAGTTTTAGAAATAAGAAAAAATAATTTATTTAAGACAAACAAAAACATAACTTCTTAGGTTATCATAAAACAAAACCAAATTATTAATAAATGCTTTTTGGGAGGATCTAGATACACCTTTGTTCTCTGGGGAACAAGAGGACACAAAGCTTTTGACTCAGAGGCAATTAACTACATAAAGACAAAGAGGAGCTCTAGCTGGAAAGGTGCAGGGAGAGGGAGGAATGAGCATCTGGAAGCTGGGGCTCTAGGAAGACTTAGAGTATTTACTGGCCTGGAAGTGAATGGTCTGATGGACTGGAAAGAGCGCTGGAGTGGAGGAGGGACTAGGCCTTTAGCCTCTTTCATGCTCAAAGAATTATTCATAATCCGATGTTATCTCTTGGAAATACTTTGTCTTGACCTTGGAAATACTTTGTCATAAATCTTTGGAAGTCAAGATTCATGAATTAAACACCAAACATGGGCAGTATGATGTGTCCAGTTCTTGTTATTTACTATGTAAAGGCGTGTGTTTCCAAAATTACTTATGTTTACAAGTGAAAAAAAAATAAGCAACCAGAATCTAAACAATAAAAACCATCATTTTAATAAAAACAATTTTAATAGAATAATTTAAAAAATCATTATTTTGTTCAGAGCTGTTGTTTCTGTAGGAAGAGTGCTGATGAATGAAAACAGTAAAATATGAGAGTGAACCAAATGCAAAGAGTCCCCGAGAGCTGAGAAAAGAACATGGTGGGAGAGTCCGTGGGGACTGCCAGCTCCACTGACAGGTGGTGACAACTGAAATTTAGAATACATCTGGGGGGTTGAAACAAGGGTCTTTGACTTGCTTTTTACATTACTAGGAAGAGAGAAAGCTTTATTTCAGCCTGGGGGAAGAAACAGAGAAAAATGCTTACACTTCTCCTAGAACTAAAAAATGAATGGCTTGGGCAAGATATGGCTTGATTTCAATGCTCTATAGAAAATTCTGGGAGTGACAGTGTGAGTTAGATCTAAGTCTCAAGTTGTACTGAGGGTGCTAAGTGAACATAAGTTAAGACCTGAGAATCCTTACACCTGTAGCACAGAAGCAGAACTCTGTACAAGTTGTCAAGAATGGTAGATGGAGACTGTTTGGAGGGAAAACAAGAGAAAAGGAACAGGAACGCATTGTCCTGGAAATAACCCAGATGGTTTCAAACAAAAGGAAGGAAAAAGAGACTAGTTCAGGTTAGGGTTTTGCTATATGCAGAGTCAGTGGTTTGTATGGCTGGAATAAATGTCCATCTGTAATATGAAGTCTATAAGAAATAATGCTTTCTTATTTCCTGTAACTCAAAATATTCTATGACTATTCCACTGGGAATCTCATTCCACTAAGATGGAGGGAAAAAGTAACATTAGTCCTTGTTGGGTTTCCTCTCCTCACTCCCCCAGGCTTCATGGTTGGGCTCTGTGGGCTTAATGTGAAACCAGGGAATTTTATGGACTTAGACTGTTAGAGGATCCATTGAGGACCATGGTGAATTTCACTGTTGGTGGCTCTCTCCAGTTTTCACACCAGCATAGTAGTGAGAACTGGCAACCTTGAGGATCTGGATCTGTGTTATTTGGTTGGCACAGTGTTTAGATTTTTTAAAAATAATATTTTAGAGTAGTGGTGAACTCTCCACAGTTCACCACACTCCCCATCACTCCATGTCTTATAGGGGGTTGTGTCACTTATTTATGTCATCTCCCTGACCCTGAAGGCATTGAGTGGTAACCTCAAACATGAATTTTCTAACTCTACTCAGTTCCTATCAGTTTTTACCAAGTGAAAAAAACAAAAACAAAAACTATACATCAAAATTCTCAAGCATTCTTTCTTGGTCTGAACCATACTTGTGTATTTTGGGGTTAAAATGTTTTTCTTTATATAAAATGATATATAAATAAATGGTGCTTAGTTTTACATTTTTGTTGTTTTGTTTTTAATTTTAAGTGTCCTTGACATAATTAAAAGTGATGATCTTCTGTTGGTCCCTATTTAAAGAAAATTGGTCTGGAAAATCTAGAATATTGAGAATCATTTGATTTAAAAAAAAATATGATGAATATAGTGACTATTTTAATAGGGGATTTGTTTATTATAATGCCTCAAAATCCTATCCTAGGGTTAATTCAGAAATGATTCCTCCATCAAACTCCCCACATTAGGGCCAGCATAGCAGTTAAGAACATTAAAAAAAAAACCTGAACTACAATCTCATCCTTGCCTCTTCTGTGGGACCCTGGGCATGTTATTATTTATTTATTTATTTTAGATAAAGAAGAGAGAGGGAAAGAGAGAAACATCAATTTGTTGTTCTACTTATCTATGTGTTCATTGGTTGATCCTTGTAGGTGCGCTGATGGAAGATCAAACCCACAACCTTGGTGTACTGGAATGATGCTCTAGCCAACTGAGCTAGCCAGCTAGGGCTGGGCATATTATTTAATTTAACTTATTCTCAGCTTTTTCTTCACAGGTATTGTAAGTAATAAGCTTAATTTGTCTATTATTAAGCTACTTGGATCAAGCTAATTTTCTTCACCTACATGGTAATTCTTCTTATATATAAGCCAAGTCATTACCCTGTACATTTAAAACTTTTACAGTGCTATAGGTCAGTTGTATCTCGATAAAACTGTAAAACATATAATGGTCTTCATTAAATACACTTTTACTATAAAACTGACATCTATTCTTTGTCACACGACATTTCATTTTCACTGAAGTAGTGTTGCTCAAGCGTCTTCATCCTTGTCTATCTCCACTACCATCAACTATCATCCATCTTTATTAGTTTCAGAACCCTTTACTAAAGCCACAAGCTGACTGTAAAAAGGCATCTGGAAGCTGGTTTCTCACATTTCTATTTTGGAATTCTAAAGGTGAAAAAGGCCATTTCATGTTGGGTTGCAAGCTCATTGTAATTTTGCATGAGAGAAAGAGAGAAAATAAGTGATTTACAAAATGTTCAGATTATTAGAATTTCTCTTCCTTAGAAAATTTATATGTGAGTCCCAAGCACTTTTCAAACAAGAACCAGGGAGCTTTTGTAGCTCTGGGTCATTGTTAAACTGTCTCCCAAAGCATGAGAAGGACATTGGAGAATTCATTTTTTCTTGTACCCTCAGACTAGGGGACTAACTAGACAAAGGAGTAAAGAGGCAGAAAGGTAGGAGCCAGAGAGGGGTGATGGAAGGAGGGATGAGAAGAAAGGAAGACAGCTACAGGAAGAAGTGTAGAGAATTGGTGGCCAGCTTCTTTCTGGCCTCCAGTTCCCCAGTTCCTCAGCCAAAGAGACAAAGGCAAACGTGGCTGCTTCTGTGCAACCCTTTGCTTGTTGTGATAAGGGCAGATTTTTTTTTCTATTCACAGGAAACTATTCTCATTGGAGATGTTTTCCCAAAGCAAAAAAAAAAAAAAGTGTCACAAAAAAGTCAAGTGTATAAGGAAATGTTAAGTGTGTATGTCCTACCAAGAAAACACTTGTCCCTCCCCAAATGTTAAGGAATAAAAAAAACACATCTCATGAGAAAGAAGTAAATAACTATTACTCTATTTATATCCCTTAGTGTTTGTTACAGGATGACTTTAAAGTACTAAGTAAAAGTACTTGATAAACAAAAGTGATTGCATATGTATTATTTAGTTCTTGACTCTAAAAAAGTGATTACTTATTATTTAGTGTTAACATTTTAGTATTATTTTTGTATAGAACTCTGTGACAGTGGGCTTAATGCCTTTTGTTTGTTTTGCTTGTTTATTCATTCCCGGTGCTACATTTGGCAGGTCTCTGGCAGGTGCTCAGTAAATGGTGCCCATCTTAACTCAGAGAAGTTATGATCTGTAGTGGCTAATAATTGGGCAGAATCTGTTAAAAATAAAACAATATCTTGTTGCTATGACCAGGCAATCTCACTTTTAGGTGTCTGTCCTTCAATAATTATAACATGTGTAGATAAAGCTATATGTACAGTATTCTTTGCAGCCTTGTTTGTAAAAGCAACATTTGAAAAGCCCCATCACCAACAGATAAATGGGAAATAATCTAGGGGACCTCTGAACGATGGGATACAACGTCACTGTTTAACAGGATAAAGTACTACTAGATCTGTATTCATAGTATATCACATGTTAACCTGACCGGGCGGTGGCACAATGGATAGAGCATTGGCCTGGGATGCTGAGGACCCAGGTTCAAAACCCCAAGATCGCCAGCTTGAACGTGGGCTCATCTGGCTTGAGCATGAGCTAACCAACTTGAGCATGGGGTCATCAGCTTGAACGTGGGATCATAGACATGACCCCATGGTCATTGGCTTGAGCCCAGGGTTACTGGCTTGAGCAAGGGGTCACTGGTCTAGCTGGAGTCCCCTGGTCAAGGCACATATGAGAAAACAATGAACTAAAGGGTCATGGCTATGAGCTGATGCTTCTCATCTCTCCTTTCTGGTCTGTCTGTCCCTGTCTGTATGTCCCTCTCTCTCACACACACAAGAAGAAAAAACAAGTTGCAGACTAATATATACAACATAATTTCATTTGTGTGTGTGCGGAGGGGAAAGCATGTGTTTTGTGAGATATCTACAAAATAAGGGAAAACTGAGAAGAGTGTCCAGGTGTAAAAAAGGTTAGCAATGAAGCTGAGGTCGGAAGGACTCCTCCACTTCTGGACATAGAGAATTTGTAAAGTACTAAGATTATGAAACGTTTTTACTTTGGAGGAAAAATGTCAAATTAAAAATAAATTAATTCTCCAGTGATTAAAACATTTTTAAAACTTTTTATTAATAAGCAAGGCTTTGCTGGTGGGCAAACAGATCTTACTTCAATCAAAAGGTTCCAGAAATTATGGCCTTTTCCATTGTGCTTTAAATTTGAGACTGCTTTATTGTAGTAAAAGAATTTTTATGTTTATGGCTACACTATATCATGCAAATCTATTTGAAATATTAATATGTATCTCATTGATTCATTTGTATCAGCTGCCTGGCATGTGGAGTGGGCAGTCTTTGCCTTTCTCGCAGGGCTTGGCCCAGCGCCGGTACTGGCCAGGAGGTGCACCCCCTCAGCAGCTGTTTTAGAATAGGAAGTGAGTACAAAAGTTTGACAATGGCCCTGGCCGGTTGGCTCAGCGGTAGAGTGTCGGCCTGGCATGCGGGGCACCCGGGTTCGATTCCCGGCCAGGGCACATAGGAGAAGCGCCCATTTGCTTCTCTACCCCCCCTTCCTCTCTGTCTCTCTATTCCCCTCCCGCAGCCGAGGCTCCATTGGAGCAAAGATGGCCTGGGCGCTGGGGATGGCTCCTTGGCCTCTGCCCCAGGCCCTAGAGTGGCTCTGGTCGCGGCAGAGGGACGCCCTGGTGGGCAGAGCTTCGCCCCTGGTGGGCGAGCCGGGTGGATCCTGGTCGGGCGCATGCGGGAGTCTGTCTGATTGTCTCTCCCCGTTTCCAGCTTCAGAAAAATACAAAATAAAATAAAAAAAGTTTGACAATGGCCAACGACAACCCTGGCATTAGTTACATAATACTGCGCTTACAAGTGAACAAAACTGCAATTCCTTATCTAGTATAATCGGGCTTTTCGCCAAGCGGGCTTTTCTTCACCATTCATCTGTGTCCCTCTGTGGCCTCCAGTCACCTCTTGGGTCTAAAGGAATGTTGACCTCAAAGCTGAGGCTGAATGCCTCCATTCTGACCACTCACCCTCCTCCATTTCTTACATTCTCAGACAGGCTACTGTCTTGCTCCACCCCACTGCCGCATCTGTTCAAGACTTATCCTACCTTGAAACCCTTCTGGGACAGCCCTCTTCCTACTTATTCACTCCTCAGAGGATTCTAGGACTTCTTCCTTCACCAGGGAGCATCTACCAGTGAATTAATTGGCACACAATGAAAGAAAAACAGAAGCCAGCAATTGCCAACAATACAGACTAAATATTTTATTAGGTCCCAAACTGAGAAAATGGTAGCGTGAACCTATTTTAGTATAAATCCACTACCCTTCGCAGAGAGCCGGCCTTCGCATCCAAGGCCCCCCAGTCGTGGTAGCGCCTGTACTCTTGGGGCCTCAGCAGGTACTGCCGCCCCCGGTAGTTGGGCATCTCATAGAGGACCCAGCAGCCCTCCAGCACGTGGAGGGAGCGGACCTCACTCAGGTGGAAGCGGTCCTGGACACAGGAGCAGTCCTCACTCAGCTCCATCATGAGGCCTTTGTGGTCCTCCCGCTCATACAGCCGAAGCTTGTGGGAGCCGGTCTGCTGGGTGCACCGGCAGGAGGAGCAAAGGAAGCAACCAAACAACAGATGAGCTGGATGGGTTGGGGCCTGGCATTGTCTGTGAATGCTGGGTAGGCATCTGTGTCCTACTTACATTTAACACGTTTGCATGTTTGTTTTCTATTTTCTTATCTAGAAGACGTAATTTTTAAGTGATTCAAAATCTGGGTTAGAATCCATTGAGAGCTCAAATATCTTGTTTTCCTAACTCCCCATTACCTAAATCCTTGAATCCTAGGTGTTAGAACAATATTTGGGGAAACAAAGTATTCGGACTAGTATTCTTTTAATATCAGTATTATTTCCCAAATTTATATACATATAAATTTACCACTAAAGTAGGATTCTAAAAATCACATACATGTTTCTGTGAAAATTGGTTTAGTCACTTGAAATCATAATTCAACTGATTTTCCAAATTTAAGAGCAATTACTTTTTTTGTGGTTAGACATTATCTTTGAATAGCTTACTTTTTCCTTTTCACTAGTCTACAGTGGAACCTATTTCATTCATTACCTTTACTATAAGTAGAAATTAGTTTGTTAAAAACTACTTGCCTTCTTCTCTCCAACCAATTTCCCATCTGCAAGTTTCGTTTTATATCCCACTCTATGTTATTACATTCTTTACAGACAACTTTTGATTGACCTATTGGTAGCAAAAGTTTAAAACCAAGTGGCCTCTTTCCCTAAGTGAATTCTTCCCTAATATTCTGAGCTGTTTTTCTGTAGGTGTCTTATCTGAGCATAGGCAAGTATCTAAAGCCCACTTAATCCTTGGGCGCTTTTAAAGGACAATCTCCTTTTTCCTAACCCTCTCGCTAATACTGTGACCAGCCAGTGTGATCACCATCAAGCCGAACTCACTTGGGGAATGAGACAGCAGGAGCGGACGGAGTCGCTGAGGCCCATCCACTGCTGGTAGTCGGGGTAGTCCCCGCGCCGCAGGAAGTACTGGTGGCCCTGGTAGTTGAGGCGCTCATACAGCATCCAGCAGCCGCTGTCCACGCGGATGGAGTTGCAGCGGCTGAAGTAGGGCTGCAGGTTGGGGCAGTCGCTGCTGCACTCGTAGCGGCGGCCCTGGAAGCCGCGGTCCTCATAGAAGGTGATCTGCAAAGAAAGAATAATTCTAAATTAAATCATTTGCTCCCAGTAGGTCTTGTATAGAAGCTTTTTAAAAAATGTTTATCTATCTGGTGTTCGGCTCACCTTCCCCATGGCTGGTTGACTCGGATGAAGCCAGATCAGTGGGCCGGCCGCTTGCGCGCACGTGCGGGTCTATATAGCAGGCCGGCTGCTGCGTTGGCAGGATCCACACAATAGAGGCCCGGGGTGAGGGGGTGGATTTCATGGATCCCTTTTACGTGCTGCATCCAGTGGAAATGCCTGTGGAATCTGCCCTCATTCTCTCGCACATTCTAACGCTGTCCTGTGCGCGGCCTGAACCTGTTTTTGGATTCTTATAGTTTTCTACGTCAGCCTGAACTTTTGACCTGAAATTCATGTGTCTGCACATATGATTCGGTTAGGCCGCGTGTATTTTCTGGGGGAAATCTATGCCTTTAGAGAACGAAGTGCCTCACAATCCGAGAGACCCTGTCCTGAAGCAGGTCGTCCGGATGCTGATTTTCCTTGACGACAGACTGCTCTCACTTAAAATTCCTTTACCTCCGTGCTTTGCCCGTCTGGTATAGGGTATACAAATCTGGGTTCTGATCTTTGCTAGTTTTGACAGACCCGACGCTAAAGCAGAGCTACTATGTTTCCCTTTGATGTACTTTATATAACTAGAAATCAGCGGCTTTCAGTCATTTCTTTTTAAGAATCACTGTTATAATAACTTTAATTTATCTTGCATTTTACTGAAGTCTATGAACGATTTCAAAAAAAGCACCACCTTACCCCAACATGTTTCCCTGACAATTGTTAGTATGTCAACACCTTGAGCACTGGCATCTTGCAAGGATTTCAGACCAAACAGTCAGAAGCGGAAGAGCTTGGCAGCTTTTTTGTCTTGCTTTTAATACAATGGTGTATCTACTCTGATGGTGGACCTGTACAGCCAAACTACCACAATGCACTTTGCAAAATCAGTGATGATTAGCAGCAAATTAGTTAGCTTTGGCACAGCTTTGCGCTTGCTTGTACATGGCGACCTGGAAGCAAGTTCTGATGCTGGCCACAGAGCATTGGAAAGGAGAGGTCTCACACTCTGAGAAATAGAGTCAGGTGTCCTTTTGCAGAATTGTGTCAGCCAATCAGCACATGTGACAGGTGACATATTCCTTGATATGTCTTCTCAAAACATTTTATATTTCTATTGGAACCTTCCTTTGTTTATAAGTTAGTTATTACCATCTGTGGAACCAGTTGTACTTGATTCAGCTAACAAGAATGCCAGATGTTTGGGCTGATGATATAATAGTTGACAAATATCTTGTGAAGTTGACAAAAGAAGTTTTCTTGGTTCTTACTCGGATGACCAGTAGAGGTTTCATGGCAAATTTCCTCTGCTCTCCAGCAACCATGCCTGGATTCTTTTCCTTCACGATGCTGAACACTTGATTCAATAGCTCCTCATACGTGTGTTCTCTTTCTGAGGCTGCCCCAGCGGGGCCTGTCTGGTTATTGAATGAATTACCATCATTTTTTATGCTCTCTTCATCTTCTAAAGCTTTGTCATTTTCTAGAATTTCATCTTCATCTGAGAACTTGACAGTCTTCTTTTTTATTGTCAAGCATAATGACAATTCTTCTTCTAGTTCAATTGGTTCTTGAACATCACTTTCATTCTTATGATCCTTTATATCTTCCTCAGCCTCATCATTATCAAATATCATTTTTGGTATTTTTCTTCTTTTTCTTTTGATTAGAGAAATTCAAGACATCTACATCGTCAGAAGCATTGGCTTGCTTATCTATCTCCCTACTAGATATGAAGAGGCTATGCCTTGTAATCAACTTGAGATAGGAACCAAGGGCAAGGCTTTTATAGCCATTGGGTGCAAGACTGAGAAGTTTATTGCTTTATAGATTGCTTCTCCTTTTCCAGGGTAGGAGAGACAGCAAAGCTTTATGGACTGAGACTGTCTATTTAGTAGCCTTGTAACCTCTCAAAGCATGAGTTATTTCATAGTACTTATCTCATGGTATATAGTACGTTGGATGAGAAAGAAATAAAGGGAAAAAAAGAGAAAGAAAGAAAGACCTCTGACATTCAGAAGCCAGTCTGGCACTCACTGCTAGGCTATGTTATTCCTCTATTAGACATAAACAATCTCACAGAATACCAACTGCAGGCAAGATTACTCCGAGATCATGATGAAATAAGGCAAAATAAGACCATGTCACAATTTTGTCTAAGCACAGTCAAAAACAAAGTCAGTTTGCCCCCTACAAAATACCAAACACACTATCTGTCAGCTAACCTAACTAACTGCTACTACTCTATCAATTGCAGCTTTATTCTTGTTCTATACCATGAGTAAATTGATTGAGATATCATAAAATTAGCCCTGCTTTTTTGACAACATCCAATCTAGAATGAACCCCTAATTTTCTAGACCCTTCCCCAAATTACCCAACCAAAATAGAAATCCTATAATATGCTCCTTCCAACACCCTCTTATGGAGACAGTTCATGTTTCCCCATGGTGTGTGTTTGCCCTCGAACTAAAAGGCAATAAACCCGCTTGTTTCCTGACAAGGGTTCCTGGTGGTCTTTGGTGAAAGGATATTGACATGAATAAATGAGATTATGTGTGTGTGTCATTTGTTTGGCACCTACTTGGCCCAAATGAGCACTGAATAAATATTTTATATATGTGGCATTGTTAAGGATGACTTCAGCCTATTTATATCTCTCAGATATTCAATCCTCTCAAAGATGGTTGAAAAAATCTCTCTGTTATGATGCCATTTTGTGGTTAAAAAACAGTAAATTTAGAAAGGACTTTAGAAATCATCTATTGGTTTTCTAATGTTCATAAGAATCACCTGTGTTTATTAAAATACAAATTACCAGGCCCTATGCTTCTGGAAGTTTCTGCACTACTAGATCTACAAAAAGACTCCAGAAATCTGTATTTTTTAAACCAGCACCAGATTGTTCTTGGACCAAACTTTGAAAAACATTACTTTGGTTTTAACTTCCTTTTTCTTAAATGAGGAAAACATATGTTTTAGTCATCCCCATGTAAGATATTATTAGCAATTATACAAAAATCCCTCTTAGAAACTGATATCAAAATAAACAGACAGCCAACTAAATGGGAACTGATATTTTCAAACGACAGCTCAGATAAGGGCCTAATATCCAAAATTTACAAAGAACTCATAAAACTCAACAACAAACAAACAATCCAATAAAAAAAATGGGAAGAGGACATGAACAGACACTTCTCCCAGGAAGAAATACAAATGGCCAACAGATATATGAAAAGATGCTCAGCTTCATTAGTTATTCGAGAAATGCAGATCAAGACTACAATGAGATACCACCTCACCCCTGTTAGATTAGCTATTATCAACAAGACGGGTAATAACAAATGTTGGAGAGGCTGTGGAGAAAAAGGAACCCTCATACACTGTTGGTGGGAATGTAAAGTAGTACAACCACTATGGAGGAAAGTATGGTGGTTCCTCAAAAAACTGCAAATAGAACTACCTTATGACCCAGCAATCCCTCTACTGGGTATATACCCCAAAACCTCAGAATCATTGATGCGTAAAGACACATGTAGCCCCATGTTCATAGCAGCACTGTTCACAGTGGCCAAGACATGGAAACAACCAAAAAGCCCTTCAATAGAAGATTGGATAAAGAAGATGTGGCACATATACACTATGGAATACTACTCAGCCATAAGAAATGATGACATTAGATCATTTATAGCAAAATGGTGGGATCTTGATAACATTATACGGAGTGAAATAAGTAAATCAGAAAAAAACAAGAACTACATGATTCCATACATTGGTGGAACATAAAAACGAGACTAAGAGACATGGACAAGAGTGTGGTGGTTACCAGGGGTGGGGGGAGGGAGGACGCAGGAAGGAGGGAGGGAGAGAGAGATTTAGGGGGAGGGGGAGGGGCACAGAGAACTAGATAGAGGGTGACAGAGGACAATCTGACTCTGGGCGAGGGGTATGCAACATAATTTAATGAGAAGATAACCTAGACATGTTTTCTTTGAATATATGTACCCTGAATTATTGTCATCCCATTAACATTAATAAAAATTTATTAAAAAATAATCCCTCTTATTCATATAGGCAGAAACACTGTCTGTTTGTTCTGTAGTTTCATATGCACATAGAAGAAGAACCAAAGCATTTTAAATAACAGAGTTGATAGACAGGAAAAGAGATAATGGAGAAAATGCATATTGCTAAACTTTAGTCTTGTCTCAGAAGGGCACAGTCTTGACATTTCTCTCATCTCTTTTCAAATCTCTGTCCTTCTCTTCCCCAGTCCCTACCTCCCTCTCCTCCACACTCTCCCAGGCTTCCTTCAACTGCAGCTGCCTTTATTCCAGTTTAATCATATCTCAGTTGGACGTTCAGTCTCCTCTTGACTCTGTCCAGTCTTGCCTTTCTGCAGACTGAACTCCGCTAAGGTACCAGGGTGATCAGAATCAAAACGCATCAAGTCATACTGCAGCTATGGACTGAATATTTGTGCCCCCCCCCCCCCAATTCATATGTTGAAACCTTAATCCTCAATGTAATCTTGAAACCCTAATTCTCAATGTAATGTTGAATCTCTAACCCTCAAAGAGATAAGGCCTTTGGGAGGTAACTAGGTCACAAGGGTGGAGCTCTCAAGAGGGATCAGTGTCCTTATAAAAAGTGACATGAGAGAGCTTCCTTCCTCTCTCTGTTTGCCAGATGAGGATACAAAAAAGGAGACATCAGCAAACCAGGAAGTGGGCTGTTGGGCAAATGAATTTGTAAAATTTGTATTTTTTAAGTTTGCTCACTTTTAGTGTTAAAAAATGGCACTGGGAAGCTCCAGGTATGTGATCTGTGAAATTGCAAATTACCTTCCTGCTTGGGAAGGGCCATTGTCTCGCTAATGTTTGCTGGAGGAGAGGTTTTTGCACCAGAAAGTATTGAAAAGAGAAGGGAGAAAGCCATGTTTTTGCAGAGTTTGTGCAGAGAGAAGGGGGAAAATATGCAGATGGGGAACCAGAGCTGAGGGGCTTTTGTGAGCTCCACTGATACTGGTGTGGCCTTTGATTCTAGGAAAACTGGAGAAGATTCTCCTGGTTGTAGAACCAGAGAATGTGTCAGTGGTTTTGAGAGCCCTGTGTGTTTGCTCGTCGGCCGGTGTGAGTCCTGAATAAAGGAATGGCCCACCATTTTTTGGCTCCACTGTTTCTTTACCATCTGCCTCAATCCAATGGGAACCTGCATGTGCATGACCATGATGACGGCAAGTACTGGCCATACATGAGCTCTCACTGGGCACTGGGTCTGCTGATGCCCTGACCTTGGGCTTCCCAACCTCCAGAACTGTGAGAAATAAACACTTGCTATTTAAGCCATCCAGTCTATGGGTTTTTTTTTTTCCCGAAGCTGGAAACGAAGAGGCAGTCAGACAGACTCCCGCATGTGCCCAACTGGGATCCACCCGGCACGCCCACCAGGGGGTGATGCTCTGCCCATCCTGGACATTGCTCTGTTGCAACCAGAGCCATCCTAGCGCTTGAGGCAGAGGCCATGGAGCCATCCTCAGCGCCTGGGCCAACTTTACTTCAATGGAGCCTCGGCTGCGGGAGGGGAAGAGAGAGACAGAGAGGAAGGAGAAGGGGAGGAGTGGAGAAGCAGATGGGAGCTTCTCCTGTGTGCCCTGGCCGGGAATCGAACCTGGGACTCCTACATGCCAGGCCAATGCTCTACCACTGAGCCAACCAGCCAGGGCCCAGTCTATGGTAGTTTTGTGATAGCAGACAGAACTAAGCCAGCTTTTCACCTGCTTGAAATACTTCACTAACTCCCCTTGCCTCCAGAACCAACTACTAGCTCCTTAGCATGGCGCACCAGCCCTGACATTCTCTGTCTGTCCCTGGCACTTCTGTCTGATAACACCAAACCACTTGTAGTTCCCAAACGCACAGTTATTTTCCACTTCTCTTGTTTTTGAATGTATTAATTTTTTGCCTTGAGACACCAGTTTCATATCTTTACTCAGAGAAATTTAACCCTTTTCTCAAAGCTCAGCTCAAGTGCCAATTCTTCTGTACAGATTTTCTTGAACCTTTCTTTCTCTTGTAGGCTGAATGTAATATGCCTATTTGGTTATCAAGTATCTTGTTCATACCACTTTCATGGTAATTATTATTTATCTAATTTTTTTTTTAGATATCAGTGCCTCGAAATGAATGAGGAGAGCCCCATAAGGGCAGCGACTACTCTATCTTTAGTTTTATGTTCTCACTAGGTAGCAAAATGGACTGGTATATTCAAGTTATTCAATATATGTTTGGGGGATATAAATGTTACTCCCTTGTCTGAAGTTTGTTGTAATAATCCACGGGACCTATTTCAGATACTCAGCCACACTGGTGTATACTCTCATATCAAAGTTCAGCTTTGGCAACTTTCAATGTGTAGAATGACAGAAGTACATTGTATTTGACTATTAATGGACCTTTATAACTGGGGAGATAACTAAACAAAAGAGCAAAAACAAGAATGATGTGCTGTCCCCCAGACCCTTTGTTCCTCATTAGTTCTGTTATGTTTTCTGAGACATCAAATGAATGTTGCAACAGCAGCAGTCAATTCCAGAGTTTTGCCAGTGTTGGAAGTTCAGCCAGCAGTTGACCTGACCACCCATCTTCCTGCTTCCTAGTAACTCATAGAACATTTACATCATATATGTACTTGGTTAAACGAGAACAGATATCTGAGTGGCAGCCATGTAGACCAAACTATGCCAAAGAGCCTGAGTAAAGGACCGAAGGCCACCATCATAGAAGTAGCCTTGGGTTCCTTTTCTCAGTTTGTCTTAGTTCAAAGTGAATTTTATGTTTAAAACATTACATTTCTTTTTGTTTAAGCAACAGGTGATTATGATCGTCACTTTTGCTTTGACAAACCCACAAAGAAGAAAACTGGAACTCCTGAAGTGTTGAGGAGAACAATCAGACACGAACCGACGTCAGGACCTAACCCCGTGGCAGCAGTTGGAGAGGAACCCATAAGGAGGAGGACCATTGGAGGGTGAAACTCAACTCAACAGTTCTTGGCACTTGTTTATGGAATAGCCACTTCTTTGGTTTCTTTGCTTGGCAGGCCTTTTATAAAGATAGTCCAAAACCATTGTAGATTCAAGGGGGAGAAAGAGGAAAGAAAGGAAAAAAAAAAATTTAAATCTGAACTTTGTGCTACAAATTAGGCTGTGCAGGAAACACTGCTCTGTGTTGGGTATGTAGTTTGACAGTAGAGTTATCTCAGATTGTTGGTTCATCTTAGTGGGGAAAAGGTTAGTGGGATCCTAGGCTATCCTTTCTTCCATTCCACTCTTTTTGATTGCCTTCTCCTCAGACCCTTTCACTTCTTTGAGGTCCCAACGTTTACTAAAGTTTTCTAAAGAGAGAACAGGGAGAGAAGGAGAAAGGGTAGAATTAGGAGTTAGTTTGGACATAATGTCTTCCCCTGGTCACTCCCTACAGTTAAATTTTCTTTACGTTGGATTAGAAGGACTATGCCTTTCTCTGCCGGTGCCCTGGTGATGAAAACAACTGATTTTCAAGAAAAAAAAACTTGATCAATAAGATCCAAGGATTCTAACATTATGAGATTCCAATACATGTGTTTCAGGATAATTTCCATATCTGAAACCTATGCTATAACTATTTGATAAATAATGTAAAATTCAGCACTCCAAGAAACTTTGGGTTTCTAATCCATGTTTGATATATTATTATTGGCATTAGTGTTGGAAGTTTCTCTTTGTTTGTTTGTTTTAGGATTGAGAGTTTAACATTTGAAGAACTGAGATTTAGGAACAATGAATGCCAAATGATTCAAGAATCTGACTATTTTCCAAGGAAGAAAACTTTATAAGTAGCCAAATTGTGTGTTCCAGTGTCTCTGGAAGAGTCTTGATTCATGCCTCTTGCCCCAATATAATCCTTAATAGTATACTTTGAGGGCATAGGATGGATAAAAACTCTATAACAGCCATGCAGATAGAGCTAAGAACAGAGAAAAGAAGAGCAGGGAAGAGAAAGAAGATCAGATCACCCAATAGCAGTTTGAAGCTTGCAGACTGGCTAGAGCCAGTCTGTACTGTAATGATCTAAACTTGCATCTCTCCCCTAGCACCTCTGTAATAAAGCTGCACACATTCATGCTTTATGTGAGAGATGGTTTATGACTTAAAGGAACTATGTTTTCCATCTGGGTCAGTATGACATGTGGAAGGCATGAGGGAGACACATGAGGGAAGGCAAGATGATCCGCCCAATGACAAGGTAGGAGTTCAGAAGGGATGGTGCCTGGGAAAAGCACAGACCATTCATTCTCTTTCTAGCATTACAAGAGACATTGAAAGAAAGGCAGGACTCGATTAGTGCCAGAAACAAGCTAAAATACTTTATTAGATTCTAAAGAAGAAAAGTAGAGAAAGTGAATTCTTCAGTAAAAATCCATGACACGTCTAAAAGAGCCAACTTTGGCATTCATAGCACCCCAGTCAAGATATCGCCTGTATTCCCCCGGCCTCAGCAGGTACTGCCGTCCCCGGTAGCTGGGCATCTCATAAAGAACCCAGCAGCCCTCCAGTACATTGAGGGAGTGGATCTCATTGAGGTGGAAGCGGTCCTGAAGGGAGAGGCAGTCGTCTGTGATCTCTGACATTTGTCCTCTGAAGTCATCTCTCTCGTAGATCCTCATTCTATAAGTGCCAGAGTGCTGGGGCGGCAGACAGAACAGGAAAAGGAAATGAACACAAAGAAAGGGAAATGAAAGTTTTCCCTGGCCACACCCTCCCAGAAGTCCTGAGTTCAAGTTTGCTTTCACAACAGCCACACTGCAGAGTCCGAGAGTCTTCCTGGCACCCTACCTCCCATCACCCACTTGAAGGGAGTCTAATAATTTATGAGTAAAGCAAGAAACAGAACTCAGCAACCCTTCAAATGCTTCCCACCAGTCTCTGGTCTTGGGAATTGAGATTTGGTTACAATAAAATGGATTTAGTTCTTGCTATTAGAGAAATTTCTTCTCAACGGTAAAAAATGAGAGTCACTAAAAAGCACAGTCTCATTTGATAAATTACTCTTGTTAAAAAAAAAAGAGTCAACATTTAGCTATTTTCTGTAAAACTGATGTTTTAGTGATCATGTACACAGTGAAACATAGGATTATGAAGCTCTTGTAAAGAATTAGGAAGACACATTTTCATAATTTCAGTTTCAGTTCAGATTTTCACCTATTTGACTCTTTGGCTTCCTTTTTGGCCTCCTACCCTCAATTTAGCCATTTCCCTTGGCTCCAAGAATCATTTTCATTCAGCTCTGTGTGGAGGACACTCTATTCCCTGCCTTCCGCACTCTGTTCTTCCAAGAACTCTGCAGTCACTCTTTAGGAGATTCTGAATCTCAAACTAAAGTTTTGGATTTGGCTTTGCCATTAATTTATAACCTGTAAGTGAAGTATAAGATTCTGACCATGAAATTAGTACAGAAACTACAAGACAGGGGCCTCTTTTCTCCAGGAAAATAATCAAATAGAAAAGCCAGCCAAAGCAAGCAAAAAGAATTTTTATCAATTAAACAGGCCAGAGTGTACTTCTAAATTTTGTTATATTGAATTTCTGCCTTGATAATGCTTGGAATCACCACTTTAAGAAATTGTATCTTGAACAGATACGGTAACTTCAGTCTCCTCTAATGTTCTGCTTTTTCTTAGTCTTCAGTCTTTTAATTTTAGATTGCATTTAAAAGTTAAAATCTGAGAGCATGTGGTTTAAAAAGAGAAACAGATTTCATGAAGAATGACTTCTCATCTGAGATACCCTTCCAGAATGAACTGCAGGCTCTAGGCTCCCTTCTTGCTTTCTGCTCCTAAATTGGAACAATTCGATTGAAGAGGGTTCTTTTTCAGTGGTTTTTTTTTTTTTTTTTTTTTTTTCCAAAGAAACGGAAGACAAAGACAGAGCGATACGCACTTGGGGGATGAGGCGGCAGGAGCGGACGGAGTCGCTGAGGCCCATCCACTGCTGGTAGTCGGGGTAGTCCCCGCGCCGCAGGAAGTACTGGTGGCCCTGGTAGTTGGGGCGCTCATACAGCATCCAGCAGCCGCTGTCCACGCGGATGGAGTTGCAGCGGCTGAAGTAGGGCTGCAGGTTGGGGCAGTCGCTGCTGCACTCGTAGCAGTGGCCCTGGAAGCCCCGGTCCTCGTAGAAGGTGATCTGGAAAATGGAAGACGTGGGAACATGAAGCTATTTGCCCCGCTGAGGATGCTGAGCTAGAGCCAAGGTGAAGCTCAGGTAGCCAGCACTTACCTTTCCCATTTTGGGGAGAGTGAGCAGGCAGTGTTCGCTCGGAGTCGTGTGGGACCAGGGGGACCTCCGCTCTCTCTATATAGCAGCCCTGACTGCTGCGTCCGCAGGAAATCACACAAAAGGGGCCCATTTCGGTGAGTAGGGGATTTGCAAGCTCCCCGCTCCCCCCTCCTCCCCCCTAGCCGTTGGGTCGCTGAATGGTTTACTCTCATTCTTTCTGGTAGGTTCGCGTTGTTCTAATTCACTAAAACTGTTATTGCCACCAAAATGAAAAGAGCAAAAAGGATGAAATGAGCAAAAAGGATGAGCGAAATTCTATCCTTGTGCTTTTATTTTAGAGCCTTCTCTGCTTAATTGACCCCTCAAAGGTAACTAAACTAAGCAATGCATTCTGCTCAGGGACTGGTGGGGGTTTTTGGGGGGAGGGGGTTTAAAAAACAGAATTAAAATTTTAAGGAATCTAAAGAAGAGGGAATCAAGTGAAGTAATCCGTGAAAGTGCTTTGAAAAGCATCAAGCTTAGTTCAAAGTCAAGCCTGTAGGATCATCATTGTTATTTGAGGCTTATCTTGAGTAAAACTGACACTTGGCCGGAAATTCATAGGCTCCTGAAGGCCAGGAATTCTTTCTTGTTCCTTCCTGCCGCTGGGCCCAACAGCAGAGGCCTGGCACACAGCGGGCACTCGGTACATAGCTCTGACCTGCAAGAAAGCAGAGAGTTGTGGCTTTTCTCCCCTCACACGTCATCCTGGGAGCATGGATTTTTTTTCTTCTGCTGGTGGCTGCTCAGAGCCTTGCCTGCTGGTTGGTGTCCCTGTCCTTTTTCAAACATCCTATGATCATTTTTCCTCTTCACCATTATAAATTCTTACTCACTTGATAAAGATGATTTGAACTAGTGGAAAGAGTAATGTAGACATCCTCAAAGTACCATACTGCCTACTTTCTCAGAATTTTGAGATGATGGACAGCACCCTGGCCAGCTGATGGAGCCACTTGAGAGTATGGATGTCACAATGTGGTATGGGGACCTCCTTAAGTCCTCAAGACACCTTCAAGGGGCTTGTAAGGTGGAAAGAATTTTCAAAACAATATCAAGATATGAGTTGCCTTTCTCACTCTTACCCTTTTACAAGTGTATTGTGGAGTTGTTCCCAGAAGCTATATGTTATATAAGAAATTTGTAAAAATGTAAAACAATGTCAGTCTTTTCATTGTTTTTGCTTTAGAAAATATAGTTATTATCCATATATCTTATTTATGTTAGCATGTAATAGGTTTACTGTCCAAGACCCTTCCTATAAAGAAGGAAATCGCCTGACCTGTGGTGGCGCAGAGGATAAAGCATAGACCTGGAAATGCTGAGGTCGTCGGTTCAAAACCCTGGGCTTGCACGGTCAAGGCACATATGGGAGTTGAAGCTTCCTGCTCCTCCCCCCTTTTGTCTCTCTCTCTCTCTCCTCTAAAATAAATAAATAAATAAAAATAATAAAAAAACTAAAGAAGGAAACCAAGAGTGAGTAGAGTCCAATAAAGGTCCCTCTATTGGAGTAGAACCAACAGTGTCCAGCAGATACTTAGGCCCTCGTATGATTCTCCACATGGACTGATGGAGAATATGGGGTGGTGACAGGCTGGCTCTGGTCTGCTTCTTAGTCCATGCCATGTGACATTGCAGAATTCATCACAACCTCTTTCAAAACTATTGACAACTCTAGCCTGACCAGGTGGTGGCGCGGTGGATAGAGCATCGGACTGGGATGCGGAAGGACCCAGGTTCAAGACCCCGAGGTCGCCAGCTTGAGCACGGGCTCATCTGGCTTGGGCAAAAAGCTCACCAGCTTGGACCCAAGGTCGCTAGCTCCAGCAAGGAGTTACTCGGTCTGCTGAAGGCCCCCGGTCAAGGCACATATGAGAAAGCAACAACTAAGGTGTCACAACGAAAAACTGATGACTGATGCTTCTCATCTTTCTCCATTCCTGTCTGTCTGTCCCTATCTATCCCTCTCTCTGACTCTGTCTCTGTAAAAAACAAAACAAAACTATTGACAACTCTAAAGGAGCCCTGAGACAATCTATTATATTAAGACACATCCAGGATCAAGTAAAATAACCTAGAAATAAAAGAGGTTGGTTAGAGAGTTAGCCTGGATTTCGAAGTCATGAGGAAGTCTGGGCCTTGAATTAGAGGCCTACACTCAAGCCCATTCAATTGTATAGTTATCTGCTAATGTTAGAGCATCGGAGATCTGGGTTGGGTCAGGTGGGGAAGTGAGTGGTATCTTTGGGGTCTGCACCATCACTTGGGGGAGGAACAAATGCTTGCAAATGACACTACCCATGACCACCTACCCTACCTGTCCATGACGTTGTTTTCACAGTGTTTCCTCTAAAGTATTTTTCTTCACAAAACTAACAAACACCATGAAATTGTCAAATAGGCACTACCTATGGAGAACATATTCAGGAGCAATAGCTACACATATACACACACACTTCTGTAGTTTCTCTTACTGCTTTTGTAATCTTTGGAAAGTCACTGAACTTCCTCAAGCCTCAGTTTTCCCATTTATAAAATAAGAATGGCAATGAAAATCAGATGAAATAATGAGCTTGAAAGCACATGATAAATTGTAAAGTTATAGCAGTAGTAAAAAATCATATTACTTATATGTTAATAAATGTTAAAGGTGGTAACATTGGTAGGATTCATTGCTACATCGATAGAAACTAAATATGTATGTGTTTTTAGGCTTTAGTATTATAATGTCTATACTTTTGCTGATGGCCTGAAGACTAAATGGGATCAATGGATAACTGCATGTATTGGGACTATTTGATCTAATTTAGTTTTGTTTGGTATTTTTGATTTCACAATCAAATGATGATCACCATTTGTGTGTAGTCTAGAGTAAAATACCAAGAAGAGAAATAACATATGTGAAGACTGTGCAATCACAAAGAATGGAGTCATTGCAGTTCGCCCATTGCTAGTGGTGGATCTACCTGCTCCAGCTAAGGGCAAGCAGCTCTTGCTATCCACCTGCATGTACCAAGTTGCCCAGGCTGAGAAAGGACTGAAGGTTGGAGTGGTTGCTGCTGCACCTCAGCAGGTAATCTGCAATGGAACGTGCCAACAATGAGGATTGCCTCCCAAGACCATGATACCATGAGTTCATTGACAAGACTCTGTTCTCAATCCACCTCACTGTGGTTAGTGGACTGTGGATGCAGAAACCAGGGCATCACCAGCTGTAACAGAGGTTCAGGGTGTGCAATACTGTGTATGAATATGTGTGCCCATACCAGCTCTGTTAGGTGAATTAGGACTCGTTTGGCTAGCAGCAGAATTTCTCCCTTGTTTTCATTTCCATTATCACTTTTTTTATTTTTTTATTTTTCTGAAGCTGGAAATGAGGAGGCAGTCAGACAGACTCCCGCATGCACCCGACCGGAATCCACCTGGCATGCCCACCAGGGGGCGATGCTCTGCCCATCTGGGGTGTCGCTCTGTTGCGACCACAGCCACTCTAGTGCCTGAGGCAGAGGCCATGGAGCCATCCCCAGCGCCCTGACCATCTTTTGCTCCAATGGAGCCTCAGCTGCAGGAGGGGACTAGAAAGACAGAGAGGAAGGAGAGGGGGAGGGGTGGAGAAGCAGATGGGAGCTTCGCCTGTGTGCCCTGGCCGGGAATCGAACCAGGGATTTCCGCACGCCAGGCAGACGTTCTACCACTGAGCCAACCGGCCAAGGCCCCATTATCACTTTTATTCTTCATTATGTTATTACTGTGTATCTTGCTCTTGCCCTATTTTATCAAATCTTTTTATGGTTAAGTAAAGATATAGTAAGAGTAGACACAATTCACACTGAAAATAAATAGTACCTTTGTTTTTAATCTTGGCAGCCTAGAGGACTAACTAGGGAGATTTTTTTTTCTTATTTTGCCTTCTAAATTCCAGATGTCTGTGGTATTCTGGGCCTATGGCAGGAGCTGTTCCCTAATACAGGAACACTATTCCAGCCCTTCCTGGAAGCTTATGAAATCCCAGCCATTACATGGGGGAACAATTCTTTATTCATTTTCTGTTGCATGAGGTTTTAGAACTGTTTCTATCTATTTCTGTATCGCTGATTCCAAATCTGAAATCTGTTTTTTGGTGCATGCTCAAGTTTTTATGCAATTTTAATTTCTTTTTGTTACAGTTAATGACATGCATTGGTTTTTAAATTGGAGTTAAAGGGCAATGACTCTTGGATTGAACATAACCACAAGGTAATTAATGTTTTACAAACATTACTTTTACATAATTGTAGTTGTTTTTAAGTGTAAAAAATTATTATCTGATAAAAACCCGCTTTTATTTTGTTTTAAGATTAAATCATGGCTTCTTCGAGTAGGCGTAAATGTAAGAATAGTCCTGACACCTTCTGTTATATATGTGGCTGTTACACACTTCAACATCAAAGGTACAATATTTCATCATTTGTGACACGTGCATATATTGCCTATTTTCAAGTTCCCCTTGGCGATCCAGACAAGAGTTGGGTTCCTCATGTTGTGTGCCATAATTGTGAGGAAATGCTTCATGACTGGACAAATGGAAAACACAAAGAAATGCCTTTTGGTATTCCCATGGTTTGGCATGAATCTAGGACCACAGCAATGGCTATTATTTCTGTCTGATCCATACAAAGGACATCGGCAAGAAAAAACGGCATAGGATCGCATATCCGAATATTCCTTCAGCAATACGACCTATCCCACACTCTGAGACACTCCCGGTTCCAGTTTTCAATGGTTTTATTTCTTCTAAGGATGAAGAAAGTGAACATGGTGATCAAGTGTATTTTGATAAGATGCATGAGGAATTGGTTGTAGAATCTGAAGGGTCTTCTTCTGATGCCAAGCAGTCATTAACCCCTCAGCTGTTTAGCCAACCTGAATTGAATGACTTAATAAGAATGACATAAAAATTGTCCTCAACTTTCTGAAATATGAGGAGCATAACTGGATCATTTGTGTGGATCTTAAAATGGTAAATTTCCTGCTAGGACAACAGAGAGATTTCATGAAGTGTCCTTGCTTTCTGTGTTTGTAAGACAGCTGAGCTCGGGAGAAACACTGGACACATAAGGAGTGACAGAAACATGAAGCTCTGAGGTAGGGATGCAAAATATTGTGAATGAACCTGTAGTTAATTGAGACAATCATTTTTCCCCCACTTCACATCAAACTTAGCTTAATGAAGCAGTTTGTTCAGGCTTTGAATAGAGAAAGTGAATGCTTTCAACATATTATTTCTGCTTTTCCTGCCTTGTCTTTCGAGAAGATAAAAGCAGGTGTATTCGATGGACCTCAAATTCGAACCCTCATATGTGATGAAAAATTTTCCAGGAAGATGGATAAGGAGGAGAAAGCAGCATGGCAGTCTTTTGTGGCAATTGCAAAAAACTTCCTTGGCAACAAAAAAGCAGAAAACTATGAACTTCTGGTTCAAAGGATACTGTTGATTTTCCGTGACATTGAATGTAACATGAGCGTTAAGATTCACTTCCTGAACAGTCACCTTGATAAGTTTCCTGAAAATCTTGGAGCTGTTAGTGATGAGCAGACTACTGCTGGAGCATCCAACGAGATTGTTCTCAACAAATACACAAACGCAAGAGCTACAAACGCAAATTTTTGCCTGAATAGAATTTAAATAAGTTTTGCACAAAGTTCATGATTAAAATAAGTGTTTTAATATGTTCTGTTTTGAAATTGTAGACAAATTCTGATGCAATCATATCTTTTAGTGTATTTACTGCATTATATAGATTATTATATTTTCACAAAAATGATGCCCAAGAAGACATTCTACTTCATTATGTTCAACTAAATGTTGAAAATTTTACAATAAGATGATCTAAAATCTTGAATTGCAAAAAACTGTAGCTTACAGAGAAAAACTAATGTCAGATTTGAGATCAGCACACTTGAATTAGGTAAGAACAAGTGTTTTTGTGGAGGCAACAAAAATTTTGTTCCCCAGTGTTCTTCATGGCAGTCCAGCCCCTCTTCTATGGATGTCTCTCAGAACCAACGTTTATTTGTTTTTCCCTTCTCTGAGTGTCTACATCCTCTTCAGTATCACCCAGTTTAGCACTTAAGCATTGCCTTTCTCATAGTTTCTTCTTTTCCTGGTTTACCACAAGGTTATAAGCTCAAGGATAAAGACCAAGTTATACTCTTCTACCCTCTGTAATTATTTATTAATTATTTTGGTGGATAAATAGAACCCTGGAAACATAAAAAAAAATCAGTTAAACCATTAATGATTCCAATTCTATTTGGAAAACAATAACTCTCTCACATGAGGTCACCCACACAGATGATCAGGGACACAGATGCCACTTTCTCCCACTCACTCCTTGATCATATTCCCTGGATCTGACACCTCCAGTTTTCTTCTTTGCCTGGTGACCCCAGCAGACTTGAAGGGAGGTAAAAATGACCTAGAAACATGGCAGGCTGGTATAGGCTCACAGCATGGAAGCCTTGCTGAAGGGGGTGCTAGAGCACCACCAGGGCTATGCTGTTAAGGTCTCAGAACTTATCTCTAACAGCTAAAGAAGACCCTGGAAAAGAGAAAAAATGAAAGAAAAGGTGATCACATTTTTGTGGAGGAAAATCATGAAAGAGATTCCCAACAGCTTTCTTGCATTCAAACAGATGCAGCCATCAATGGGATGAGAGATATCTTGGTCGGGGATGTTGCAAGACATGCTTTGTTATGTCCCACTATAATATCAGCAAACACCTCAGTCTAGAAGATAAGAAAGACGAAGGATGATTCTTGTCCGGGGCTGGACGAAGCAAGACAGAGTTAGATTTCATCATGGTACTTAGAATGGCACACACTTGAAAACTTGTGAATTGTTTTTTGTTTGTTTGTTTGTTTGTATTCAGTGAGAGGAGGCAGAGACAGACTCCTGCATGTGCCTCGATCTGGATCCACCTGGCAAGTCCCCTAGCGGGTGTGTTGCCCATCTGGGGTGTTGCTCTGTTGCTCAGCAACCGAGCTCTTCTTAGCACCTGAAATGGAGACCATGGAACCATCTTCAGTGCCCTGGGCCAACTGGTTCCAATGGAGTCATGGCTCAGGAGGGGAAGAGAGAGAAAGAGAGAGAGAAGCAAGAGGGAAAGGGGTAGAGAAACAGATGGGTTCTTCTCATGTGTGCCCTGACTGGGAATCGAGCCTGGGACATGTACATGCTGGGCTGATGCTCTACCACTGAGCCAACCAACCAGGGCCAAACTTGTGAATTGTTTATTCCTGGAATATTCCATTTAATATTTTTGGACCACTGCCGACCACTGGTAATTGAAACCTCAAAGTGGAACCACAGATAAAGGGGCACTACTGTATATGTGTCTTCATATTTATAATTTATGCCATCTGTTCCTTCACCAAAAAGGAGTCTTAATTTAAAGAACCTCATTATTTAAAGTTCTGTGCAGGGCATTACTTTTTTAGAATATCTTTATTGAGATATAATTCACATATCACACAGTTTATAAATTTCAAGTGTATAATTCAATAGTTTTAGTATATCCATAGATATATGCAGTTATCACCACAGTTCATTTCAGAGTATGTTCACCCTGAACTCTTGAGCTATCATTTTCTTATCCACCCATCCTTCCAGTATTAAACAACCACTAACTTGCTTACTGCCTCTTCAGATTTGCCTAGCCTGGTATTTCCTATAAATGAAATCATACAATATGAGGTCTTATGTGACTGTCTTCTTGCACTTAGCATGTTTTCAAGGTTTATCCATTTTGCAACATGTATTAGTATTTATTTCCTTTTTTATGGCAAATAACATTCCACTGGATGGATAGATCATGTTTCATTTATCCAATCATCTATTGATGAACATTTGGATTGTTTCCACCATTTAGCTATTGTGAATAGTGTTGTTATGAACATTCACATATAAGTTTTTGTTTGAACACTCTGTTTCAATTCTTTTGAGTATATGCCAAAGAGTAGAATTGCTCAGTCATGTGATAACTCTATGTTTAGCTATTTGAGGGACTACCAAACTTTTTTTTTTTTTTTTGTATTTTTCTGAAGCTGGAAACGGGGAGAGACAGTCAGACAGACTCCCACATGCGCCTGACCGGGATCCACCCGGCACGCCCACCAGGGGGCAATGCTCTGCCTACCAGAGGGCGATGCTCTGCTCCTCCGGGGGGCCGCTCTGTTGTGACCAGAGCCACTCTAGCGCCTGGGGCAGAGGCCAAGGAGCCATCCCCAGCGCCCAGGCCATCTTTGCTCCAATGGAGCCTCAGCTGCGGGAGGGGAAGAGAGAGACAGAGAGGAAGGAGGGGGAGGAGTGGAGAAGCAGATGGGCGCTTCTCCTGTGTGCCCTGGCCGGGAATCGAACCCAGGACTTCTGCACGCCAGGCCAACGCTCTACCACTTAGCCAACTGGCCAGGGCCTAAACTTTTTCACAGTGGCTGCACCATTTTACACTCCCATCAATAATTTATGAGAGATCCAATTTCTCCACATCCTGACCAAGAAGTCCTGTTATATTCTTGTTGTTTTGGGGGGGTTTTGCCCTAGAATTACTATAACCATTGCATTGTAGTGAGAATCAAGTGGTATTCCATTGTGGTTTTGATTTGAATTTTCCTAATGACTAAGAGTGTTGAGCATCTTTTGATTTGGAAAATGTATATTTAAGTACTTTGTCTATTTTTTAATTGCATTGTTTGTGTTGTTTAATTGTAAGAGCTCTTTATGTATTCTGGATTCTATACCTTTATCAGATATATGATGTACAAATATTTTCTTCCATTCTGTGGGCTGTCTTTTTATTTTATGGATTGTGTGCTTTGATGCATAGAAGGTTTTGATTTTGATGAAGCCCAACTTAATTTTTTGTTGCTTATGCTTTCGGTGTCATATTTAAGAAATATTTCTTAATAAAAGGTCACAAAGAGGAATGCCTATATTTTCTTCTAAACTTTTAATAGTTTGGGTTTTTATATTTAGATGTTTGATTTATTTTGAGTTAGTTTTTAAAATTTAATTTATTTATTTATGCATTCATTTTTAGAGAGAAAGGAGAGAGAGAGAGAGAGAGAGAGAGAGAGAAGGGGTGAGGAGCAGGAAGAATCAACTCCTATATGTGCCTTGACCAGGCAAGCCTGGGGTTTTGAACCAGCAACCTCAGCATTCCAGGTTGATGCTTTATCCATTGTGCCACCATAGGTCAGGCTTGAGTTAGTTTTTATATATGTATGAGATAGGGATCCAACTTCATTGTTCTGCATGTAGATATTCAGTAGTCCCAGTACCATTGTTGAAAAGTTATTCTTTCCCCCACTGAATAGTCTTAGCACCCTTATCAAAAATAAGTTGAACATAGACACATGGGTTTATTTATGGACTCTCAACTCCATTATGTTTATCTATTTGTTTATCCTATGCCAGTTCCTCACTGTCTTGATTGCTGTTGCTTTGTGGTAAGTTTTAACATTGTGATGTGTGCATACTACTATTATTACTTCAACTTTCTCAAGATTGGTTTGGTTATTTTGGGGCCCTTGCAATTCCAGGAATTTTTAAATCAGATTATCAATTTCTACAAATAAGCTAACTGGAACAGAACAATATTTTTGCTTATATCAATTTGGAAAGAAATCCCACAGGTATGTAGGATAGCAAACATTAGTACTTCAGTTTGCATAATTGAGTCTTGATAAAAATTTATATTAGAGTCCAAAATAAAGTTGACTATATTATACTATTGACTTTGAGGGGACACTGAAGATACATTCATTTTTTATATTTATCCAATAATTTAAAAATAACAATCTTTCTTCATCTTTCCATCATAATTATTCTGGGATTTATTTAGTGAAGCAGGAATTTATTATCACTTGTAGTTTTCAATAAGTTAATTTAGGCACAGAGACTGTAAGAAATGACTTGTTCAAAGAGATAAGATAGTAAGTAGAGTAACCAACCATTTCTGCTTACTTGTGACTGAGGGCCTTTCGGGGAGATAGGACTCTTAGTGATAAATTGGGAAAGTCCCTGGAAAACTAGCCTGAGTTGGTCACTCTACTCGTCAGTTGCAGAGGCAGGATGACCACTAAGGCCCTTTACCTCTTGCTTTAACCTTTTTTCTACCAGATGACCTCACCAAGAAGGCTTGACCTTCTCTGCTTTGGGAATTCTGTTTAAAATCCCTCTCTTTATTTAGCTTTTCTTAACTAATATCAGAGACTTCAGCTGTCTTCACCTCTCTAGCAATTTCTTGTCTTTGGTGTTTCCAGCCATAACTGGTTCTATATTTTCTCCTGTATAAGAGTTCTAATCATTTTCATTATGTTTGTCTTTCCTCTCTCCCTCAGACAGGGGCTCTAGGGCACAAGCAGTCTTCTCTCTCCTTCCCATGACATGAATGGGGGCTCCGTAAATACTGCTGCCTAGCCAACAGGAAGTAAGCAGATGTTCAAAACACCTGAGCTTCAGGTAAGTGCTGGGGAGTCACCATTTATTAGAATTCGGTTAGTATTTAAAGACAAGCAAGAGCCACGTAGTGCCAGGAACAAAACTAGTCTATTTATTGCATTTTTATGTGAATCATAACAAGAAAAACATAGCCTAGTGCAAATCAATGACCCGTCTCAGGGAGCCCACCCTGGCATCCATGGCCCCCCAGTCGTGGTAGCGCCTGTAATCCCCCGGCCTCAGCAGGTACTGCCGCCCCCGGTAGTTGGGCATCTCATAGAGGACCCAGCAGCCCTCCAGCACGTGGAGGGAGTACAGCTCATGGAGCCGGAAGCGATCGTGGATGCAGGAGCAGTCCTCAGTGAGCTCAGACACAAGGCCCCGGTAGTCATCTCTCTCGTACAGTCTTATCTTGTGAGAGCTGGTCTGTTGTGATAACAAACAAAAGAAGAAACACATAAATTGTGTGCATCCTTAATATCCATGAAAATGACTCAGCTTGCATCTTCATGAAGCATGGTTTTTAAACCAACCTGACATATATTTCCTCCCTAGCCCCGCCCCTTACATTGTTGGTCTAACAAATTAGGAAGAGTCATATCATAAAACTCATCTCTGCCCAGTCGATTATTTTGTGGAAGAAACTTTGAAATAAACAGAATGAAAGGGGTTCCTCTGTAAGAAACTAGCTGACACAACTGTATTTGATGAGTCTGCGCACAGAATTTTAACTCCCTTTTCTGTAAGGACTGTATTGAACTGAGTCCCTGCAAGCTTGTTTTTAAGTTGCTTTTGCACTCATAATGGGCAACAATTCCTACTCTGAGTCCATGTCTGTGTGACACTGTGCCAAGTCACTTGTATCATTTGAGTTTCCTGCCTCAAAAAAATTCCCTATTTATTTATTAGTTCTCTTTTGCCTTCTGCAAATTTCTCCAGTCTAATTTTGATTTCAATTCTTAAATCTGCTTGTCACACCATGTCATTGAATATCACCGGAAAGCAGAAATGCTTACTCCATATGATTAAAAAACATTAAGGAACACTTTGGTGTTTCATGCGAACCATGTCGCATGAAATCCTAACTAGAGTTGTCTCTGACATTATTAGAAACTAGTTGATAATGACTCCTGGAAAACAAAGATCCACTTACAAGATATAACAAATTGTTAGTTTCTAGAACTGTATAATAATATACTGATGAGTATAGAATATATTGAAAACAATCACCAATCCAGTCAGAATATTTTATACCTACATTGTTTTCCTATCATCTATTCATATTTTTATCATTAAAAAAGAATTAGCTAGACAGATTTTTTTTCTTTTTGAACAAGGTGATTCTTACTTAGAAATTAATCAACCAGAAGATACCAAATTTAATTTTAGAGGCTACGTTGTTATGATTTCTTGTGCCCTAAAAACAATTTGTTATTCTTAAGTAGGAAAAAAGTAGAGATTAAGGTTATTCATAATCCTGCTCACATTTTTTTTTAAGTGCTTGAGAGTCGGGCATTGCTACCCTTACTGTGAGGACTAGGCCTGAGTTGGAACAAACTGACTGTTACAAACAGGAGTTCATGGCCACAGATCAATGATGATTTCACATCGCTAGATTGAAGCAAGACTCACATAAGGAATTACGCGGCAGGAGCGGATGGAGTCGCTGAAGCCCATCCACTGCTGGTAGTCGGGGTAGTCCCCGCGACGCAGGAAGTACTGGTGGCCCTGGTAGTTGGGGCGCTCATACAGCATCCAGCAGCCGCTGTCCACGCGGATGGAGTTGCAGCGGCTGAAATAGGTCTGCAGGTTGGGGCAGTCGCTGCTGCACTCGTAGCAGTGGCCCTGGAAGCCCCGGTCCTCGTAGAAGGTGATCTGTAATGGCAAACAAGATGACAGCAGGCCGTCAGCTGGGACGACATCCTCAGACACAAAACACACTAAATAGACATGGAATGGCACCGGGGTTGGCTCACCTTTCCCATGGTCGTTGACAGCAGATGACCAGCGTCCAGTGTGATGGGGACCAGAGTGGTAGCTAGTATATATAACAGGACGGCTGCTGTGTTGGCAAGAACAACACAAAAGGAGCCTGGGGGTAGTGTGTGAGGGGATTTCTATGTTCTCTCTCTTTTTTTCATTTGGGATCATGGGTCAGGGGGCTCTCATTCTCTCTGGCATTTTCGCCTTGTCCTGACTAGCTCCAGTGAAAGGAATTGAAGTCAGCAGAGCCATTATGAACTTGGAGACAAAGGGCACACTTCTCATCCTATGCAGTTCTCTAGAAATACATTATACGCCCAGCATTTTGTAGTGTTTGCCTATGGAAACTGCTGAGGTGGGGCTGGTGGTTCCTCGTGACATCTGGGGTGACTCGTGACAGTCCTATGAATTCCAGAAGGACTTGAAGTGCTAAGGGCAACAAAAAAAACCTCTAGTTGAAAAACAATTACACTTCTTAAATTATTAGGATAATATAACTTTGATAAAAAATATTTTGAATGTGTTTATATAGGAATAAAAAAGATTAGAATAGTATATGTTATACCAAACTGTCAGTCATGGTTATTATGAATCAATGGCAAGAGCATAGGTTCTAGTTTTGTGTTTATTTCTCCTTTTTGTTGTAGTCTATTGCCTTAACATTCTATTATAAATATTTATCATTTTTATGCATTGAAAAATAAAATCAACTTTTAAAAAATATAACTTTGAGTTAATGGTAAAAAAGCAGAAACTTTTGAAAATAGGCATATTTTGTCTTGTGCTTAAACACTTCTCTTCGGGCTCATGTAAAGAGATCTCCTGAAATTAGCATCATGATTTGCCTGAGTTTCCTGTCCCTGAAATGTCCCTGTTTCACAGAACCCGGGTGACTGCCTGCAGAGCCTTCTCTCCATAGCAGCCAACCTGTTGATTTCGAAGCACCCTCAGCTATGCAGGGGAAGAGGGTGCCTCTAACCCTCAGCTCATGTGTATGTAGAAAGCGGATATGAAACACCACTGTGCTTCACGACCAGCGAAGGAGCTCTAAAAGGAAAGCCAAACACAGCTAGCGATGTCCGCATTGCCATTTGCGGAAGTCTTCCAGTAGCATGGAAAGCAAACGTGCTGATGTTAAAGGGAGAGACGGCGATAGCCACAGAATTACAATGTACCCTCACAACTACCAGAACTAGCCAAAAAAAAAAAAAAAAATTAAAATCGACAAAGTCCTATGAAGACTCCTAGCAGCGAACCCAGAGACCATAGGTAACTGATATACTTCTCTGTCTCCCACCTAATGCTGCAGGTCTACTGGCAAACCTTAGGTACAGTTTCAATAGCTGTAACCTCAGCTACAGATAGCAAAACCAGGCTGCACTGGTCTTCCCAAACACAAACGCACATCAGAGTACATCACTATGTTCATCAGAAGTCAACAAACCATACCTGTTTTTGCACACGTTAAAAAACTTTTTTTCTGCAAGTGCATAAACCTTAAGAAAAGTATAATCTGTACTCACATTTATTTGGTCAAATTGTTACTACAGATATTTACAAACTAAGCCATATGCCTAATCAGCATTTTGAAAATGCACTGAAAGAGCAGAATATTTTCTTTTCCTCTTAGACATGATCTAGTAAATGAAAGCCTACACCCATTTTTCTTATAATGCTTTATTGAAATGATTTTAAATGTTTCCATATGACAACATAATAAAGGCAATCAATGACAGATTAATTTAGTTTGGATTGAAACTTTGGAAAACCGTCTCCTACTTCACCACTCTGCAATATTCAGTGCTACACACTTGTAAAATGTGCTCCAAAGCCAGCATGCTCTGACCTAGAAATTCTATATGTTCTTAGAATTCTCCAGCCAACAGTCTTCCACTCACAATGAAGTAGCATAAGAGAGAAACATTTTTTAAATCCAAATGTAGTCATACAATAAGATTTTAAGAGAAGAAAGCTCAACATCCAAACTTCAGTGTCGTTTGCATCAGTGCTAACTGGCAAGAGTGTAGTTGTAAGTTGATATTTCTTTTCCTCTCCCAGAGACTTCATCATGAAGTCCCATGATGCAATTCAAAGTTTCTAAGTGACCTGCAGAATAAAAAGATGATTTCTGTATTAAGCATATCAATTCAATGTGGACACAGACATTAGGTTTCAATCTACAGGGAGTTAAGGTCAAATATGAGATACTAAATTTTTGACACAAAATGGGTTAAAATGAGTTTAGGCACAAAAGAATTTCCATGGCATTTGGAAATTGAGTTATATTTTTCAACTAAATACAAGATATGTTTCCACAGACGATCCTGAGCAGAAGCAAAAAAATATTTAAAAAACATTATTGGGTCAATTGACAAAATTTGTATAAAGACAGTAGATTGGATCAAAGTATTGATTTTGGATTTTCTGAAGTTGATAACTATACAGTACTCTGGTTATTTAAGAGAATAAAATGATTTTGTTCTTTGGAAGTACACACTGAAGAATATGGGGGTAGAATAATATGATAATATAACTTTAAATGGATCAGAAAAATTATATGTCTATATGTACAGAGAGAAAAAGACAGGAACAGAAGAAGAGAGAGAAGCAGAGAGAAAAGGTGATATGGCTAATGGAGCAAAACATTAACAATTGGTGAATCTGAGTAAAATGTATATGAAGGTTCTTTGTAGTAGTCCTGCAACTTTTCTCTAAACTCAAAATTATTTCCAAAGAAAAGAAAATAATAAAAGTAATACTTTATTTGCCTATCCATACCCAAAGTAAATCTTTGCCCTTTAGTGGTTATGTATTATTCTTGCAACATATTATTTTGAACTTCTTGTATATTGCTTCGAATTTAAACTTAGGCTGAGCTCTCACCATTTCTGTAGAGGGGTGCTGAAGTCTCCAACTAGAATAGTGAAGTCATTTGTTTCTCCTCATGGGTCTGAGTTCTTACAACATGTAGTTTGATGCTCGTGTTCAGTGCATACATGCTAAGTGATGTTATGTCTCCTTAGAGTATAAACCTTAATCATCATGCAATTCTCTTTATTTATTTATTTAATTTTTAAATTTATTAATTTTATTTATTTATTTATTTAGAGAGGAGAGGGAGAGACAGAGAGAGAGAGAGACAGAGAGAGAGAGAGAGAGAGAGAGAGGGGGGAGGAGCTGGAAGCATCCACTCCCATATGTGCCTTGACCAGGCAAGCCCAGGGTTTTGAACCGACGACCTCAGCATTTCCAGGTCGACGCTTTATCCACTGCGCCACCATAGGTCAGGCTTCTTTTTTTTATCCTTGATAACTTTACTTGTTTTGAAGTCAGCTTTGGCTGAAATTAATATAGCTACTTTTGCTTTCTTTTGATTAGTGTTAGCATGGCATATACATACTTTTCAACTATGGGTGTCTTTATATTTCAAGTGGGTGTCTTGTCTTTTGATTCACTCTGACCATCTGTCTTTTTTGTTCCTATTCATAATTTCAGTATGAAATTTTTCATACCAAAAGTTGAAAAAGTTCTGCAATGAGATACACAGGGCTATCACCTGCCAGTTCTGTAGCTCACAGTTTGCTGTGTTTGCTTTAACATACATCAGTGCGTCTCTGTAGCCTTCCACCCATCCTTCAGTCTATCTTGTTCTTGGGGGTAGCAGTTTACCAGGTGTCCTTGCCTTTCTTACATTTCAAGAAGAGTTGTGTATTTTTCAGTCTGTTCAGCCTCTTACTTGTTAAGGTGGGGTATTGATACCCACTCTCCTCCTGTGTGGAAATGTTCAAACAGATCCTCAAACGGCCCTCTCACCACGTCTTCCTCCTTCCGTGATATTGTCACTTTCTCAGGAGCAGTAGGTAGTCTGGGCACTTTTCTAAGCCCCTCCACATATATTAACACACAGAGTCCTTGTAACAGCTTTATGAGGTAGGTTTTATCATGCTCTTTTTATAGATGAAACACAGCGAGATTTCACTTAATAATTCACTCAAGTTATTAAATGGAGAAACCAGTTTTTAAATCTCCAGAGTCCACAGCTTAATCATTCTAGCTTGACATTTTTCTGGCCCTTTGGTATGATCCTGTCCATTCCAACTTCATTTCCTAGTACTCTGCCCAATATTGACACTTTCTTACGATATAGTGTTACACTCATTTTGATTAATAAATGAGCTACTAATACCAATACAGTATAAAAATATTTAAAACTGTTTGCTAGAATACCTACTTTCCTATATGAAAAAATTCAGTGGCTGGAAATACATAGAAAAGTTTGAATAAGGCATTGTTTCATCATGAGGCTAAAAAGTTGTTTATCGGCTTAAAAAAATGATATAATATCCATAAGCTATAAAGGAAAAGACTAAGAAGCTCAAATATATAAAATGAAAAACTTCTTCAAACTGTAAAAGCATATTTTTATACATCTATAAACTAATTATTTCCTTAATAAAATATTTGTCTCTTAATTTATTTCTTGGTTATTTATAACAAATCAGTAGCAATATTCAAATATCCAAAAATATGAACAGTGGTTATTTCTAAGAGGCAGGAAGAGGGGTTCTTTTACTTTTACTTATGATTTTTGTATTATTTGAAATTTTTACTATGAGCATGTAAACTCTTATTTGAACTCACAGAGTAACAGCTGATTAACTTGTGAGTAACACTGCTCCAAAGCTAAAAGATAATAATGGTTAATGTTTATTTAGGGTTTACTCTGAGCAAGCACTGCTCTAACCTCTTAACATTCATAGTGTCAGGTAATCATCCCAACAACCTTAAGAGAGATGTTTCATTATTCTTCTCATTTTGCAGAAGAGAAGACTAAGGAACAAAGAGGTTAAGTCGCTTGCCTGAAGTCACACAGATGTCAATTGGCTTTAGATTCAAACCCAGAGCATTAATTCTAAAGGCTAGACTATAAACTACAATATAAGTACTCCCCAAACATCTGGTATCATTTTGGTCCAATTTGTGTTTTATAGACCTACTTTGTTCTTTGGCCGTGTGTCCAAAGATAAATTTTTTGATGACTTCAGTCCCGTGGCATTTGTTTCCTTTGTAGAGCTGCTGGTGGCATTTTTATTCGTCGTGCCCTTTCTTAACTTGACACCTAGAGACACAGGTAAGAACCATATCTGTACAAAAAAAAAGCTATTAAAATATGAGTCCACCCACAGTTTCAGATCTTTCCCTTCATGAGTGCTTTGCTCCCATTACCAAAGGGTGTAAGAAATAAGACTTCCCTGATTACGATAATAGATAAAAATCAAGCCATACATGCTCCTGGTTCTTTTTTTTTTTTTTTGTATTTTTCTGAAGCTGGAAATGGGAGAGACAGTCAGACAGACTCCTGCATGCGCCTGACAGGGATCCACCCAGCACGCCCACCAGGGGCGGGCGCTCTGCCCACCAGGGGGCGATGCTCTGCCCCTCCGGGGCGTCGCTCTGCCGCGACCAGAGCCACTCTAGCGCCTGGCGCAGAGGCCAAGGAGCCATCCCCAGCGCCCGGGGCCATCTTTGCTCCAATGGAGCCTCGGCTGCTGGAGGGGAAGAGAGAGACAGAGAGGAAGGAGGGGGTGGGGGGTGAAGAAGCAAATGGGCGCTTCTCCTATGTGCCCTGGCCAGGAGTCGAACCCGGGTCCCCTGCACGCCAGGCCGACGCTCTACTGCTGAGCCAACCGGCCAGGGCCACTCCTGGTTCTTTTTAATTCAACCAGAGAGATGTTATTACCATAACAACTTTAACCTTACTTTGTGAGTCCTCTAAGCAGATGGACGTAAATGACTTACTCTGTTTGCAGGCATATTCTGCTGCTTTGGGTGCTGTCAACATGGCAAAAGGGTGCAAGGAGCGGCGGAAAGGTGGAGCTCGGGGAACCTGAAAGGAAAACAGCTAATTTGGAAAGCTGCACCCGCTTCGTGCTGTGAACACCTGCTCTTTACAGCCCAGCCTGTTTGCATAGTCCTTAGACCTTACTAACAGCCCACCGATGAGGTCATGTTTCACGGTCACTCATGTCCACACACTGTCTCCCATGCCTATGCTTGCTTCCTTTCTCCTAGAATGTCTTTTCACACACTTGATGCTCTTCAAATAGTTCCCTTTACCTAGAACAGCTAGCTTCTTCTCTTCTGCCTAGAACTTTTTCCTTCTTTTCCTAAAGGCTCCCACTTTTCCTTTGGGAGGTAGCTCAAATATCCCCTTTTCTGAGAAACTTGCCCAATATCCCCACATCTTCATGCTCCCGTACTGGCCTCCTGCCCCCACTCCACCTCAAGGCAGAATTATTGACTTTCATCTGGGAACTCAAAGCATGTTGTCGCAGAGCAAACTCAGTATGTTATAGTTATAATCCGCTGACTGCTGCACTACACCGCAAACTTTTTCAAGGCTAGAACTGTCCATGCATTCATTTATTCCACAGATTTTCAGTGAGCACCTACTATGGGCTAGGCTCTGTTTTAGGAGCTGTGGTTAGTAAGACAGACATGGTTCCTGCCTTTCTAGGGCTGAGGGATGAGAGACAAATGATAATTAGACAACCAGGGATGATTATACATCATGACAAGTTTAATAAACTAGTCAAGATAACGTCCTAGGGAGTGACTAGAACCACTTCAAAGAGACTGGACAGAGAAAGTCTCTGGAAAGAAGCAGTGTGTCAGCTGAGACTCACAGGATGAGTAACAGTCAGCCAAGGAAAGGGCTGGAGGGTAGTGTTCCAGGCAAAAGGAACGAGGTCTTCTTGGAATAAGCTTGTGCTTTCCACATGCAAAGGAAGCCAGTGTGTGGCTAGAGCAGAGTGAGAATGGGGAGACTCGTAGATGAGGCTGAAGAGGGAGGCAGGACCCAGATCATGTAGGTCCTTATTGGTCATGGTACGGAATTATTCTCTGAAATTGATTCCAGGGTGCAGTAGAAGCTATTAAAATATCTTTAAGATGTAGTGCTATAAGGTCTGATTCAGGATTTTAAAAAGATCGCTCTAAAAAAAAAAAAAAAAAAGATTGCTCTGTCTGCTAAGTGGAGAATGAGAATGAGGTGGAATGTGGAAAGAGAGAGGCTGGTTAACTAATCTAATCATTTACTTCTACTGCCTTACAGAGCGCCTAGCACATAGTAAGCATCACGTGTTATTGATTCTAGTCAAAGCCACAGTAGTGAAAAGCATGGACTTTGATATCAAACTGGCTGATTCGGAATGAAGGCTGCATCATCTACAAGACATGTGATCTTGAGTGTGTCACTTAACTTTTCTGTGCCTGTTTCTTCACGTGAGAATAGTAATATTAGTGTCTACCTTATAGAATTGTGGTGAGGATTAAAGAGTTAACATAGCAAAAGTATTTAAAATAGTATTTGGCACATAATACAATACAGAAGCTTTAAAATTAAAAATAATATGTTTTTAAAGATTTTATTTATTGATTTTACAGAGAGGGAAGGGAATAAGAGGTATCAATTCATAGTTGTTTCATTTTAATTGTTCATTGGTCGCTTATCTTATGTGCCTCGACTGGACAAGCCTAGGGTTTTGAACCAGCGACTTCAGCATTCCAGGTAGACGCTTTATCCACTGCACCACAAGCCGGGCAATAATAATTATTTTTATATCATCATCATCATTTCTCTTCCTAACTCAGTTTTCTCTCTTGTATGGAATTACTCATGGCAACAACGTGGCCACTAATTCCTTTAGGGAACCCTGCTTCGTCTACCAGAAAAAGGCTGAGTAATTGCTGACAAATAACTAATCAGAGCCAGTAAGCCTGAAATAATTAACATCCCACTGCAAGATCAACAATGACCTGCTTTCTCACTTGATAGAGATTCAGGTTTTACATTTACAGAACTCTTCTTTCTGAAGAGTAAAAGTTGATTACACGGTCCTTTTTATGTAGGCGTTTCCACAAATATGCCATTTCATCAATAGGGACACCCTTACGTGATGTATAACTGCGGTCAACACCGAAAGACAAGGACGACAAAACAAATGCTTACTTTTAGATTTCCAGATCAGTAGGAAACTTTCTGCTCTGTCTTTATCATCCAAAACTCTTAATGATCACACTTCTAATGATCAACTTCCTACATAATTGGTATCCCTTCAAAGTAGGCTGGTATTTCCACAGTCATTTGAGCTCATATATAATTGTGTGGTTCATATGTAGATGGGGTATTACTGTGGGGGGGTGTCTTTTTTTTTTCAAAGAGAATACATTTATATATTATTTTGTCATTTCCAACAGGAAGGACTGAGCAGAGCCCTGGAAGAAGCCTGCCTTCCTGACAACTTTGCAGAACTGCAGTACCAGCCCTGGCCTGCCCACCGCCAGACTCCTTTGATCTGAGGAGCAAACTTCTGTTTTTCACTACTGACATGGGCATTGGCTGTATCAGACAGAAAACAGGTATTAGACAATAAATGAGGGTGTGTTCTCTCTCTATTGACAGGGTAGTTTAGGGCCACCTCAGCAGGAACACTTCTATTTTTTACCTCAGTCTTTTATTCAAATGGCAAAAATACTTATTGGGAGTTCACTTCCTATTCAGCATTGTAAGGAATTTAATGTAAAAATAAACGGTGACATCTAACCTTAGGAAGCACACAATCTATTCAAAAAGATGACCCTAAAACACAAAAAGTAATGAAAGGGGGTTTTATATAAGTGTGGGGCAATTGTGGTTCTAATAACATAATAATAGCCCCTCAGGTACAAATTAAAAAAAAAAGAATTGACTCTTATGCTTTTTTTTTTTTTTAGGGGTTAGGCATTTGTATAACTTACAAAGTGATCCCCTTGATAAGTCCAGCCACCCATTGTCCCTGACGCACTTAGAAGATACAAGACTGAAGCTTTCCACACTCAAGTTGCCTTATTTACTGGAGAAGATAGAACCTAGTGATTTGAAAGGTCACTTCCAGCTCAAATATTCTGTGAATTCTGATCATCTGATGACTCGTGCAAGCAGGTAATGTCAACTGTATGGTTTATATGAAAAATTATTTAAAAGTAGAATGAAATTAAAATCCTAAACCTAGAGTTAACCATATTCTATTTTCTCCTTTAATGCTGCTTATTTATATCTTCATTGTGTCGATGTAAAAGTGTAATTATGCTTGTTATTTCTCAAGTCAAGTACTGACTGAGCGCCCAATTATGTCCAAAGCACATTCGACAAGAATTTCTTTCTAGGCCCTGGCCAGTTGGCTCAGTGGTAGAGAGTCGGCCAGGTGTGTGGATGTCCTAGGTTTGATTCCCAGCCAGGGTACACAGGAGAAGCACCCATCTGCTTCTCCACCTTCCCCCCTCTCCTTTGTCTCTATGTCTGTATTCCCCTCCTGCAGCCAAGGGTCCACTGGAGCAAAGTTGGCCAGAGTGTTGAGGACAGCTCCATGGCCTCCGCCTCAGATGCTAGAATGGCTCCGGTTGCAATGGAACAACGCCATAGATGGGCCGAGCATCGCCCCCTGGTGGGCAAGTTGGGTGGATCCCCATCTGGTGAATGCGGGAGTCTGTCTGACTGCCTCCCTGCTTCTCACTTCAGAAGAATACAAAAAAAAAAAAAAAAAAAAGAATTATTTTCAACTGGAGGGGGAAGGGGACAGGAGGGAAAGAAGAAGGGGTGCACAAAGGCTTTCCTTTCCTTTTTTTCTGTTTCTCCATCAAATGGAGCTGAAGAATATTTTTACTTCTTGCTTTATTTGTTAAAAGGAGATCTATGCTCTTTTTCCTCAGTTTAAAATTAAGTAGGAAAGTTTATATTTTAGCTAGTTGTTTAACCCTCACGTTTGTGAGGCCCTTTATCGACTTCTGTGGGTCAAAGGTACTCAGCAGAAAAATGGCTCCTTGTCAGCAAAAACAGCTCCCTATCAGAAGTAAAAACTGAAGCTAATAACATTGGTGAGCAATACTGGGCCCATAATACCTTCCTGTCACCAGGTGGCAGCAAATAGTCCCGAAGAAAGCCATCAGGCCCCTGCACAGTACCCATACTGTGTCATGTGGGCCATCCTAGTGGCTGGAAATTCTACATAATCTGATCAGTATTCACCAGGGCTTTAAGCTCTTGATTGGGAAGAATTTTAGCTGATGCACAGAAGACATTTTATCTGAAGGGATCAAAGGTCATTCGGATGTATACAACAATTAGAGAAGTACTTTTGGCTGATACATACACACACACACACACACACAGTGCTCACAGAAATTAGGGGAATTTTTATTGCTTCATATTCACTTTGAACTATCCCCTAATTCTGCTCACAAAAATTAAGGGATATTCTATTGCTTCATATTCATTTTGAAATCCCCCCTAATTTTTGTGAGCAGTACACACACACACCCACACACATACACTATCAAGCCATCTCTTAGTTAAATTTTTTGAAATTGTTAGACTCCAAGGACTGTTTTGAAATTGCTCCTACAGTTTACAGTATTTGAAGTGCTGTGTTTCCATTGAGAAGTCCTGGTCATTCCTTATTCCTTATTTAGGCTGCAGAAGACGTTCCTCATTGGAGCCAACGTGCCCACAGGAGAAAGTCCTGAGAAGGGAGGAAGTTAGGAGGCCCACAGTGGGTAGGTGAACCTCAGAATCTTATATTTGTAGCTAACATCACATAAAACCTTTTGTGATATTTCATTGTTTAAAATAATACATATGGATGCTTGATGAGCTATTTAATTTTTGAATTTTTAGGACAGTGGTTCTCAACCAGCTGTGATGTTGCCTCTTAGGGGACGTTTAGCAAAGTCAGAAGATATTTTTAGCTGTCACAACTGGAGGGGAAGCTGCTAGTATCTAATGGGTAGAGGATTACCCAGAGGTGCTGCTAAACATCCTAGAAGGCCAGCCCTGCCTCCACCTACACACACAACAGAATTATCTGGTTTAAAATGTTGGCAAACCTTGATTTAGTGGAACACAGAGGAATCAAACACCCAACCCTGAAATACTAGAACCTTAACTTTAGCTACTATTTTGAGGTTTCCAGGTGCCAAGCACTAAGGACTTTACACGTACATATTCACTCATGTCCCACTACAAACCCATCTTCTTGTCGTTCTTTTTAAAAATAAAATCCAGACTAACAGAGTTAAGACTTGCCCAGGACTTTTCTCCTTGAAGCTGCTAGAACGGGCAGTCCAGCTTAAACTTGGCAGTTCGGCTTTAGAATCCCTGTGCTTAGCCATTATACAAACTGTCTTTCACCCACATATCAATAAATGAGCCAACACTCATCTCTTGTGTCAATGAACAAACGCAGGCCTTTGAAGGAAAGTTCGCTCTAGGAGAAGATTATCTGTTTCCTTTCAGAGCTGGTCATTGTGTAGTCCATGTGCGTGTCTGGGCTTTTTATTGTTAGTCAATGATTGTGAGGACAGAGACTGTATCACTATAGAGAAGGTGTTGAATAAAGACCCTTTGATGAATAAGCTAATGACTGGATGGTTAGGTAGAGATTGGCTGGCCCATCGTTAAGCATCATAGCTTCCCCATGGATACTGATGGTTTATTAAGAAACAAAAGACTAAGAAAAAATACTTTGGTTCTCCCTCATTTTCTTGCCCAAGAGATTCAGACAGGGGATCCTGTTACAGGAAAAAAGAACTTAGGGTGCAACCTTAGCCTAATCTGAATTAAGTATGGCCACCAAGAAGGCTTCCAGAGATGCCTGTTGACTGGATACCCTCTGCGTCCCATTGTTTTGGTTCTCCCCACCCACCCCTTTCTCCTTTGTCCAAAAATGTCTTATATATCCAATGCTGCCTCGTTGTCTTTGGAATTTTCATGGCATGATCATGCCTATGTGAATTCCCCGTGCACATGTTTTAAACTTTAATTTTCTCCTGTTAAGGCCCTGGTCGGTTGGCTCAGCGGCAGAGCGTCGGCCTGGCGTGCGGGGAACCTGGGTTCGATTCCCGGCCAGGGCACATAGGAGAAGCGCCCATTTGCTTCTCCACCCCCCCCTTCCTCTCTGTCTCTCTCTTCCCCTCCCGCAGCCAAGGCTCCATTGGAGCAAAGATGGCCCGGGCGCTGAGGATGGCTCCTTGGCCTCTGCCCCAGGCGCTAGAGTGGCTCTGGTTGAGGTAGAGCGACGCCCCGGAGGGGCAGAGCATCGCCTCCTGGTGGGCAGAGCCTCGCCCCTGGTGGGCGTGCCAGGTGGATCCCGGTTGGGTGCATGCGGGAGTCTGTCTGACTGTCTCTCCCCGTTTCCAGCTTCAGAAAAAAAAAAAAATTTCTCCTGTTAATATGTCTCTGTTAATTTGGTTATTAATCCAGCCAGGAGAATTTAGAAGGTGGAAAGAAAAGTACTAATATATCTTTAGCCCCCACATCTGACTTGCACCACATTAAATTCCTTGCACCTATAACTACATTGAATGAATGAATGAATGAATGAATGAATGAATGGAGTTGAAACTAGAGTGATCAAGGGAACTGGAGTCTTGGGATTATGGCCAAATTACATATGGATTCAGATGATAGGACAGTTTCAAAGTTACAACACTTTGTAAATATTTGACTCTTAAGCTGGACCTGGTGGGCTCTTGAGTTTATACAAACTCCCTATTTGCAGTATGGTCTTCAGGTAAAAGAACAGTGGAGGTGTTCTTGTGACCATAGCCTTGCCCCTGCCCTGGCCTCCCTTCTTAACCCAGTGGAGGTTTCAAAAGCACCAGAAGGCCTGGGTGTGAACGGTGGGTTCTTCCTGCTGTCTTCTAACTTCCTCCCACCCACCCAATTTTCCCTTTCCTCTTCCCTCTTCTAGAGGTATTTAAAGGTAAAGGGATGAGTAGTTCACCTCTAAATAGCACCCTATATTTAAATGTTTACTAAATGTTTATACATTCATAAATAGCAAAAACTGCATTGGCCGTACAGATCACTCAGAGTACTCCATGTTTTAAAGATAAGTATGGAAGCCCAAAGAGGGAAAAAGACCCAGGGCTCGATAGTAGCAGAGTCAGAACTCAGACCCAGGTGTCTGAACTGTCAGATTATTGCTCCTTGTTCTGCAGTGATTTCAAAGAAGTCTGATGGGAAGAAGAAATGTGGCAGCAATAAACTCACTTATCATAAGAACAAATCTTATAGATCTTGTCCTAGTTCTAGATGTTATTATCCAAGAAGAGCACTTGAACTTACCAGCTCTACATTACAAAAAGTGTAAGATATTCTACTCATCAAAAACTTAGGCAGAACCTAGACTCTAAGCCTGGTGTTCTATGATCTGCTCTACTTAGCCTTACACCAAATACATTTGTTATTACAAATACAGTTCTTCAGGTAAGAAAAGCATCTTACAATCATTTATTACCCAAGGAAGATATGGTTTAGTACATTTTGATATAAAACTTATTTCATGCTTTAAAAATACAAAATTACAAATGTAATAAATAAATAAATTCTCTCTAAAAATCTCTTATGATGATAGTCTCAGGTCACCCCTACCTTAATAGCACTGGAACTGGCAGAAGAATCCACCCCATAAATTTTAAAGACTTCCTCAATTGGAAGGCTGTTCTGTTAAACAGTAACAACAACAAAAAATGTATTATCATGTCATGGCTTTTCTTTTACTACAAAACAAAGTTGTTGTAGCTCCAATATGTGTAGTACTGTGCCTGCGTGGCATGGGCACTAAATAAGTAACTTCTGAATAAATTGATAAATCAGAGTATCCAGAATCCAATTGTTTATGCATTGTATTCCGGGGAGAGGTTTTGTCCCTTAACTAAATGTTTTCACAATATAATATAAGAATCAAAGTCCTTCTTTATGTTTTAAATAATGAAACACTTAATATTAGTAAATCTTAAACATTTACAAGCATTGGTTGAAAAAGAAAATAAATATACATTAACATCAAAATGTGCATAGAAAATATAACATCTTCATATATGCAAAGTGTTTTTTACTTACCATTAAGATTCCAGCATAAGATGATAAAATCATTGCTTCTCTTTCTCTATGGTTTGGATATATGGGTCTGTCATGAAACGGCTTTTTCCTAAGGGAACATTAGTAAGTAAGAATGAAGAGTTTCTTCCTACTGTTTCTGACACCTGTTATGGTTGGGATAATAATCCATGAGTAATCTCCAATGCACGTGCTACGTACTTGTTTACAAAAGTGATATGATCAATCCACTATTACTAAGGTACACACATTGAAATTTGAATCTTCCAACAGTGGTGATGAACATGCCCTCCTCTATCCATGTCCACACAGCTATCAAACATTGGCAGACTGGTCACTATGGTGGACAATCATAAATATGCCAACTGAGATCCTTTCCCTTCTGTGGCAATTTGCTCGGGGTGGGGGTGGGGGGAGCTGCGCCTCTCTACTGTACGCCTGTGTGCTTCAAGGGAAGCTGACGATACCCCAGGATTCCAAAGATGGGGAAACACACTGTGGACTACACTAGTCAGGGTATTCCATCCCCCACTCCACCCCCAGAAAACGCAGGGTAACAGAGCTGTTGGGACTCGTTCACCTCTGGACTGAATTTTGCAGGAAAGTAGGCTGAAACTCTTTCCTCTGCCTACTCAGAGAAAAGAGTCAAGAGGCAGGTCTTGATGATGTGGTTTGAATTTTAAATTAAGCCCTGTTTTGGAAAGACCTACCCACAGATTTTCAAACACAAAGAAAATAAATCTCCCCTTCCTTATTTATTTTTTGTTTTCTTAAGTCTGTTCAAACTGGATTTTCTGCTTGTTATAACCACACCCACCCTGATACAGCCATCCCGGATCAGGTGTGTGTTCTAAGGCCGTGGAACAGAAAATAATAACTGGCCTTTGGCTATTCAGTTTTGGTCTCATTAATTTCATGTTCTTACCAACTGAGTGTGTCTGCTGGCCAATAGGGCGAAAATACCAATAATCCTGGACAGGAAATTATGATTCAAAGAGCTCAACTCAGGTACATATCTGGTTAAATGCTTAGGAAGTGGTGTTTGATCATCCTTAGAAAAAGATTGCAGCAGCTTTTTACCCACAGAATTGACCATCTTAAAAATCATGGCACGTACACGACAAAGCACAGTCATATTTCTAAGGGACAACATTCTATGTAAGAAAATTTTTATCTGATAGAAACTAATTAGCAGAGATTTGTCGTCGTCGTCCCCCCCTCCCCCCCCCCCCCCCCGCAGTGTCGCTCGCTGGTAAAAGGGCCGCAGGCAGAGGGCAGTCGGCCCCAGTTATGCGCGAGTACATGCTCTTGCGCCGCAGCCTGACCCCCGGCGCCACACGCAGGCGCAACGGGGGCTCAAAGGCAGCGCGTTCATTAGCAGAGATTTAACAAATATAAACATTATGTGACTCCACCAGCTTAACAACTGTGGCATTTCTTCAGGTTTCTAGTTGGAGAGGGTTACTCCCCCTCGGTGTTTTCAAATCAGAGTGCTCAAGGTGGAAGACACCAGATGGAACTTCCTCTTTGGTTTCTCATAGTCACACATTAAAAAAACAAAATGCCCTGGCCAGGTAGAGCATCGTCCAGATACGCAAAGGTTGCCGGTTTGGTCCCTGGTCAGGGAACATACAGAAACAGATCCCTCTCCCTCCTCTCTCTTTAAAAATCAATAAAGTTATATATAAAAAAAGAACTATTTCAACTTACACGTTCTCCCACTCCAGCCAAGTTAAGTCTTCTGAGTGATCCAGCCATTGCAGAGCGACATTGATGGCCAAGTCATAGTGTGCCTGGAGGCAGGAAACACAGAGAACCAGCTTGCTGGTTCCACTCCCTGGACAAAATGGCAATGGCAATGCTAAGCCTGCTCTACTGTTCTGTCCCCAAGGGTGAGGATCAGCAGCTCTGCCCCGTAACCTGATGCTCAGACAGAACTCATTAGAGGTCTTCAGGCAGTACATTTACCTCCCACTGGAGCAGGGTTATGTATGAATGTATGTGTGTATGTATGTATGTATGTATGTATTTGGTTTGTGTGGACCAAAAAAGAAAAGACAGATTCTTGGAAAGAATACTAAAATGGGAATCAGGGAATCTGGGCTCACATCTAGGTCTGGCCAACAACTCATAGTATATCCTTAGGTGAGCAATTGATATTTTCTGGGCCTCAGTTTTTTAAAATTTTTAAATAGAAAGAGGTAAAGGTAGAGGAAGAGGGACTCAGAGAACAATTTCTAATTCTGTGAGTAGAATGACAGAAAGGTGCTCCCAGGGGCACCGGGGAAGTGGTGTGTCCAGCCGGTGCATCCTGGGAGGCTTCAGAGAGGAGGCTTTGGAGGAACTGGGGCTTGAAGGATGAGAAGAATTCCTGGAGGTGGAGAAGGACCTCCCAGATGGCAGGCCAGCATTAGCAAAGGACTGAAGTAGACCTGATTAAGTGACCTGCTAAGAGTCTCATATAGAAAGCTGAAGACCAATTCCAATGTGCTTTGCTATTCTCATCCCCAGAAAAGGGAAGTCAGTTTGGCTTTTGCATTTTTAGTTGGGTTTTAAAAGTCTATCTCACTAAAATGTTATCTGAACAATGTAATTACTTCTATTTCTTCCAGGGACTGAACCAAACTGGAAAGTGAATTTAAAAAAAAAAAAGGACCATGATCAGTTGTTGAAACTGAATCCAAGACTGATGCATGGACTGGTAGCGTTGGCATCATTCATGACAAATGCAAATTCACAGCCCTACCCCAGACCTTCTGAATCACAACGCTATTGTAATTTGACCCCATTAAAGTTTAAGAAGCAATTATCTAATTGACTTGATATCTCCATCTAATCCGTGCACGGAGAAGCACATCAGAACACTCAGGCTAAACTGCGCCTTCAGCTCCAGGGAAGTCAGACAGGGAGAAGGGAGAAGGAGAGAGAGATCCTTTCTTCTTTACTCGCGCAAGAATAATAAATAGGCAGAATAGCCTGACCTGTGGTGGTGCAGTGGATAAAGCGTTGACCTGGAAATGCTGAGGTCGCCGGTTCGAAACCCTGGGCTTGCCTGGTCAAGGCACATATGGGAGTTGATGCTTCCAGCTCCTCCCTACCTTCTCTCTCTCTGTCTCTCCTCTTTCTCTCTCTTTCCCCCTTCTCTCTCTCTCCCTCTCCTCTCTAAAAGAAAATGAATAAATAAATAAATAAATTAAAAAAAAATAGGCAGAATAAAAAAGCTGTGGGTTTACTAATTTCTTTTGAATTAGATCTTTACACGGTTTCTTTTTTAATTTACGCAAAGTGAACTTCCATTACATAACATGAACCTGAGTTTCAACACGAATAATAACAGAAAGAATTTTTGGATTACTCAATTCTTTGACTCTTCTCCAATAAAGCACATGGTAGAAAACAAAACAAACCAAACAAAACCAGCCTTATATTTGAGAACTCCATGAGAGCTAATTTTGTCCAAAAGAATTTAACATCACATGTAATAAGCTCCTTTGCTTCCATTTTGCTTTTTAATCTTTTCTAATAGCAAATGGCAAAAAGTCCCATGACTTTTATTTTCTCACTCATTTTGCTTTCAGTTTAATGAGTTGAAAAGACTGGATGGAGAATGCTAGGATGAGAAGATGAGAACCAGGACATTCTCGAGGCTCAGGGATAGCCGTGTTTATTACATACATTAGACCCTTGTATGTCCCCTTCACACACATACAACACAAATGTGACTCGCACCCGCATGCCTTGCTTTACCATCTCATCTAGAAAGGTGAGTTGCCTTCTTCCTTTTGGGTCGAATTCATTTTCCCGAAGTCTGATGCCAATATAATCTCCCCTTAAAAGCAAGAGAGCAGGATTGAACCATTGGGTACGACAATGGAGTTCAGGCTGCCGAAGAGGGTCCCTGCCCATCCCGCCTCCTCTACCAAACACAAGAGCAGTCACAGACAGCTTGGGGACCTGAGTTCCTATTTCATTTTTTTTAAATAGAGAGGATCATTTGGCTACTTTATTACCAAAATAACACTTTTTTTTTTTTTTTTTAAAAAGAAGATTCTGCAATGCTGCAGGCTTAAAATGTCTAACCATAATTAACTTGAACCGCATTGATCTAAACATTAAACTCACAGAGTAGGCACAGAATTTATAGGAAAGCAGGCAGCATGATAACTCCCCACATGCAGAAATGGTTTTACAAAAGTGGAAGGATTGAGACCCACTGTTTAAAATTAGAATTCCTTTGCTGCCCATAATATATATGTTAAACTCGGGCAGAATGTCCTGGGTTGATAAATTCTAGCTCTGTGATACTCTGTACAGGTGTATTCTTTTGCCCAAAGAGTTTTTCCTGTTAGAATGCAAATACTATTGGGGGAGTTATGCATGAAAATATACATATTAAGCCCTGGCCGGTTGGCTCAGCGGTAGAGCGTCGGCCTGGCGTGCGGGGGACCCGGGTTCGATTCCCGGTCAGGGCACATAGGAGAAGCGCCCATTTGCTTCTCCACCCACCCCCCCCTTCCTCTCTGTCTCTCTCTTCCCCTCCCGCAGCCAAGGCTCCATTGGAGCAAAGATGGCCCGGGCGCTGGGGATGGCTCCTTGGCCTCTGCCCCAGGCGCTAGAGTGGCTCTGGTCTCTGCAGAGCGACGCCCCGGAGGGGCAGAGCATCGCCCCCTGGTGGGCAGAGCGTCGCCCCTGGTGGGCATGCCGGGTGGATCCCGGTCGGGCGCATGCGGGAGTCTGTCTGACTGTCTCTCCCTGTTTCCAGCTTCAGAAAAATACAAAAAAAAAAAAAAATACATATTAGTGATTCCAGTTTAGTGTATCCTTATCAGATCCTTCCAAAACAGTGATTTTTAATAAGGGGAGGATAGAATGAGAATCCTGGAAAGAGAACACAAGGGGGCGCCATTCTGGGAAAGTCAGGAAGAGGACCTGGATGCAGGATGTAGGACCTGGGGTCTCTGAGATCCAGCTCCAATCTCTCCCTTTATTATGAGGCCACACTTCCGGCTGTCAAGGGCTTTACCACACGCTTTGGGCAGGTTACCTTGTGAGGGATGTTTGTTCCTGCCTCCTAAAACTCTTCTGATTCATTAAGCTTAGATTGACAAAAATGCTCAAATTTCTGTCTTTGTAATTCCAATGTACTTTATTTAAAGTACCTTAAGTGTATTCTTTAGCTATAAGTTATATTCATATCACTTTTGAAATTCCAGTTCTATGTGGAGAAGTTGGTATTTCTAATTATGGGTTGTTCTTTATTATGTGGCTTCCAAACACGGACATGTAAGCATGGGTGAACTCATATGTAGTTTATTCCAGCATTTCTTAAGGACTTGTGAAAAGATAATAATCTGAGTAGGCTGAGAGAGGACATCTGATAGGGACTGTGATAAGGTCTTTGATGAAAAGGATATTATTGTTGTGCTTATAATACACATGAAATAAGACATAGCCATTTTTTTTCCTCCTTTTTAGATGGTCTTTTATTTTCACCAACGTCTTAACTAAGTACCAAGTAAAAAAAAATGCTAACACAGGAGAAAAATATTTTTTCCATGGGAAAACTTAATACTTTCTTTGTTTAAAAATACAAGTTCAGATGGCAAGAAAAAGGAGATGATTTACTAAATTGATCAGAATAATAATAAAAGAGGCAGAGGCTGCTATTTAAATGATGAGCCCTCGGGTACATTTTTTCAGAAATATCCCGTCTGGCTCTTTGCAGCAGAGCCCTTGCAAAGGCACGCCCTGCCCCACGGACTGGGCTGTCCCGGATCTTAGGCTCTGGACAGGGATGCTTCGGTGAGCCTGCTGCTGGAGAACGCTGCTCCCCAGAGTTGGCATGGGCTCTGCACCACAAGTGAGGCCTTCGGGCCAGAGGCAGAGGCCAGATCATCTGGCTTTTTTTTTTTTTTTTTTCTGCAATAGTGCAAGAATAAAATCTTCCTTAGATTTTTCCCCTCCTGCCAGTATCAGACCATCTACGACATGAAACACCCAGCAAATGCTGAGTATAATAAATGAAAGTTGTTCTCAAACATACTTACAGGAGCTTTTTCATTTCCTTCTTTAGGAGCCTTCTTTCCATGACTGAAGGCTTATCCAGCTGAGCAGGTATCTGCAGCTTGCACTGCACCTGACAGCATTGGGAAGACGCAGCCTCTCTGAGCCTACAAGCTACAGCAGCAAATCAGAGGGAATCTGAGTTAGGGATGCTATCATTCCAAATACCAGTCATGGAGTCCTGGGCTCTGGAAGGGAGCCGGGAATATGCAGAACTTGGGCTTTGCCCCAGCAGGTTCCAGGTCAGAAAGCTGGTGGCCAGCATACTGTACCTTAAGTTTCTCTGACACTTATTTCTTCCAACTTTTTTCAGCATTCATTTACTTATCCTTGCAATAAACTAGAAGGTAAAACACACATGGCTTGTATAATAGTGGATGAGACTATCTGGGGAGAATCATCTAAATAGGAATGGTCTGTGATCTGAATATGTTTGAACTCTAACCTATGTACAACTCCTATGCCCAGGAGCTCTTTAAAAGGACACGTGGTTATGGCAAATATGAGTCTATGTTTTCAGTTTCTACCCCAACATTGAACCAGAAATTGGGAGTTCAGGTGATGGAGTCAAAAGTGTTCTGAAGTAAAAAAAAAAAAAAAATTACAAAAGAAAAATTATCACTATCTGCCTGACCAGTGGTGGCGCAGTGGATAGAGCGTTGACCCAGGATACTGAGGACCCAGGTTGGAAACCCCAAAGTCACTGGCTTTAGTGTGGGTTCACCAGGTTGAGCGCAGGGTCACCAGCTTGAGCTTGGGATCATCCACATGATCCAGTGGTCGCTGGCTTGAAGCCCAAGGTCACTGGTTTGAGTCCAAGGTCTCTGGATTGAGCAAGAGGTCACTGGCTTGGCTGGAGCCCTAGGTCACTGGCTTGAGTCCAAGGTCTCTGGGTTGAGCAAGGGGTCACTGGCTTGGCTGGAGCCCTCAGGTCAAACAACATATGGGAAAGCAATCAATGAATAAACTAAGGTGCCGCAATTACGAGTTGATGCTTCTCATCTCTCTCCCTTCCTGTTTGTTGGCCTTTCTCTCTAAAAAAACAGTTATCACTATCAAAGGAAGTGTACAGAGAGTAGTATAAATGATATATCAACTGTATCTGTAATGTTTTATTTCTTTAAAAAGATTTAACACAAATTGTGTTAAGTTAATATGTCCACTTGAGTGGCCATTGTGCTCAGGTATTTAGTCAAACATTATTCTGAGCGTGTGTATGAAGGTGTTTTATGGATATTAATATTTAAATCAGTGGGCTTGAGTAAAGCATATTATTCTTTATTATGTGGATGGGCCTCATTCTGTCCGTTGAAGGCCTTAAAAATACAAAGGCTGACCTCTCCCAAGCAAGAAAGAAATCTGCTAGCAGACTGCCTTTGGACTTGAATAGCAGCTCTTCCCTAAACCTCCAGCCTGCCAGTTTATCCCATCAGATTTTGGGCTTGCCAGCCGGCCACACTCATGTAAGCCAATTCCTTAAACTAAATCTTTTGTTTATTTATCTATATATACACACAAGTACTGTTGGATCTGTATCTCTGGAGAACCCTGACTAGTACAAAAATACAAGAAAAATGATACTATCTCTTAAGTCTGGGATTATAGGTTTATGAATGTTTACTCACGCCCACTGATTTAAATATTAATATCCATAAAACACCTTCATACACACACCCAGAATAATGTTTGACTAAATACCTGAGCACAATGGCCACTCAGGTGGACATATTAACTGAACACAATTTGTGTTAAATCTTTTTAAAGAAATAAAACATTACAGATACAGTTGATATATCATTTATACTCCTCTCTGTACACTTCCTTTGATAGTGATAACTGTTTTTTAGAGAGAAAGGCCAACAAACAGGAAGGGAGAGAGATGAGAAGCATCAACTCGTAATTGCGGCACCTTAGTTTATTCATTGATTGCTTTCCCATATGTTGTTTGGCCTGAGGGCTCCAGCCAAGCCAGTGACCCCTTGCTCAACCCAGAGACCTTGGACTCAAGCCAGTGACCTTGGGCTTCAAGCCAGTGACATTTGGACCCAAGCCAGCGACCATTGGATCATGTTGATGATCCCAAGCTCATGCTGGTGACCCTGCTCTCAAACTGGTGAACCCACACTAAAGCCAGTGACTTTGGGGTTTCCAACCTGGGTCCTCAGTATCCTGGGTCAATGCTCTATCCACTGCGCCACCACTGGTAAACATATATTACATTCCATATTTCTGAAATTATATGTATGTTTTTAAATCACTACTCTAAAAATGGTTGGAAAAAAACTAAAAACTTTTTTCTTTTTTTTTAAATGTAACATATAAAGGTGGTAGGCAGTTAGACAGACATGAGCAGAGCAAGGGTGATGGGGCAGGTACAGAGGGTCACCAAGGCAAAAAGCCCTGGGTGCTTAGCAATGGGCAAAACTGGGAAAGCGAGGACCTCCTCCCCAGGGTGGCCTTTCCTCTCCTAGCGTGTTGCTGGTCATGCAGTTTAGACCCCTGCTCTTTCATATAATCGGTCATGCGGTTCAGCTCCTCCTCTTACCTCTCCTCCTCTGGCATGTTGTTAGTCATGCAGACTAGAACCCCTTAAAGGGGGAACATACAAGGGGAAAAGAGACTAGCCCGTAAGCATTAAGCCCTCAAGACAATAAGGTTCTGACTCACATCAAATACATCCAGGCCTCAGTTGTGTTTCAACTCCAGGCCCAGAAAAGCAGCAAACCAGACAAGGGGCTCCATGACTGACATCAGAACCATTTGCATTGACTAACGACCCCCTGTCCTGGTGCTGACCTCTCAGTAGGGACCATGACCCTGAAAAGACACTCCTGGAAAGCTAATTCTATTGAGATTCTCACCTGGGACCTGCAGATGAACACACTCAGGAGGAGGACCCAGTGCGGCTCTCTCCATGGGGCACATCCTCGCCTTTCCCTACCCGCTCTGCCAGGCATGTTTCCAGTGTCTCTCTCTTAAGCTCCAAGGACCTTTCTTTTCCCTTTGTAACTGATTCCTTGAGCCCATTTCTTCTACAGTTCACTTATTTTACCTCTGTGGCTTTCTAAAAAGACTTTCTCTTATCATTTGAGTCTTGACTTTGAATTCTTTCTTAGCCAGAATTGAAGTACTGAGGTTGCTAAACCAAGATCCAGTAGCTGGTAACATTGTGAGGCCATTCGGCTGCTAACATACAGACATTAAACTCCATTTGATTCAGCTCTCAGGCAATAAGCAGAAAGGAAACAAGATGCCACTGATTTAAATGAATTCTTCACCGGACCAATTTCATGATTTTGAACCATTCTTGTTGCTGCTACATTTGCCATGGATGGGCTGCAGAAAAGGTGAAAGGGAGGAAGAAAGGAGGAGCATTCCATTGGCAATGAATATGCTCTCTGCAGGGGAGGAAATCCGGAGAAGATAATGCAAGCCAGGGGGAGGTGACCACATGGCCTGGGATGGCCAGATGCTGGGATGTAGGGTCTACTGCACCCCTGACTGGTTTGGCCATGGCTTTTCATTCACCCCAGTCTCAGGTGTTGTCTACAAAAACGATGAGCCTGGTTAACATCATCAAGAGCACGTTTTGCCCTAACATTGTACAAGTGCACAGAAGTTACCTGTATTATTGCTCTTCTAATTCAATAAGTTGAAAAAACATCTGTTGGTGGAACATTTGTCCTTCCTCAATACCTTGACTGCTGGTGGTGGAGTATGTGTGTGCGAGAGGAGGAGGGGGCTCAATTAGCCTCTATGCCTCTTTAAAGAGCAAAAGAGTTAATGTTTGTTTGTTTTAAGCAATTTTGTTTTGTCATTCTGAGCCAGGCCTTTGAATTTCAGATTTACACATGATCAGATTTGCATCTCTTGGTTGCTATGACAGGCTCCACTTAGACCCTACCTTCCCTCTCCCTATCATTGAATGTGGTTTAAAGCTTTAGGATATGATCATTAGGCTGGAGATCTGGAGGCCCAGAGGGGCTACTAACTAGCTGTGCTGCCTTGAATAAGGGAACTCTCCTCTCTGTTTTTGTATTTCCTCCTCTGTGAAAGAGCATTGAATGGTTGGAAAGGATCTTTCCAGCTGTAGAGTTCAGATGCTGGTTGTATTGAGTAGCTACGCCTGGCTGAAAAGGGGCCATTTGTAGAGATTCTATTCAGTTTAGATTTGAATTCACCCTTTTTCTCTGTCTATAGAGTTTTAACAAAAACAATACTCTGGCTGGAAATACACACAAAAGAGCTACTAGAAAGCTTTCTGGGGGTCTCAGGCATCAGCTATTGTATTAAAACCAACCCCCCAGAAAGCACAACCCCCATATTCTGTAGGAATATCATGCCCTGAAGCAGTGGTGGGCAAACCGCAGCTAGTGATCCACGTGCTCACTCAACTACTGCATGAATCTCCTGCGCGTCTACCTATCATGCCGCAGGTCTCCGGTAGCCTGACCTACCGACACCCCGCGCCTACCTGCGCGCCTGCACGTGGTATTTTGTGATAGAGCCTCCGACGCCCCGGTTTGCCGACCACTGCCCAGGGAAAGAAGCAGAAGGTATTTTGTGGTTCCCACTAGACTTGAGACTGGCCAGTTCCCAACCTCTCTGGGCCTTGTTTTCCCCACCTGAAAAATGAAAAATGTGAAAGCTGAGGCCGTGATTACCTTGGAAAGGGGAGGGGAGGGGGTAAGGGAAAGAGGAGGGGGAAGGGGGAGGGGGGAGGAGGGAAGGGGGTAAGGAGAAGGGGAAGGGGAAGGGGAGACAGGAAGAGAGGAAGAGAAAGGGGAGGGGGAGAGGGGACCTACGTGCTCACTCAATTTGTGCATGAATCCCCACACTCAAGGGGCCCAAGAGCCGCGTGTGGCTCTGGAGCAGCTGTTTGCCGACCACTGCCCTGAAGAACACCTGCACACTCCCTTCGGCCTCCTCTGCACCCCTACGTCTTCCATACGGGTCTCTCAGACTGCCTTCTATTACGTGCCGGCTCTTAACAAATCCCGCTTTCCGAATCTCACCAGCCCAAGTCCAGTGCTTTTGCCCCCCCCCCCCCCCCCCCCCCCCCCCCCCCCCCCCCCCGCTTCTGGAGACTTGCTTGAGCATCTGTTGAGGCTGCTGCTCACACACATCAGGGAAACAGGTGCTTACACACATCAGGGAAACAGGTGCTTTTTTGTGGTTGCTAGGAAACGGTTACTGAATTTAAATTATGTTTTTTAAATACACCCCCCATACCCCCATTTGAGGGGTGAGTATCATAATATATTTGAGACAGAATTGTGATCCTGACCTGGAGTTCACATATTTTTTTTTAACCTGGGTAGGCTTCAGTTTCCCATTTAAATGATTAATCAGAAAGCTGAGAGGATGCAAGAAATCCACCTCCTGCAGGGTTTTTTATAGCACTTGGCTGCCTGCGCGGAGTCAACTGGCCAAGCAAGGATTTCTGAGGAAGGCAGTGAACCTCTGGCTCCTTCCACACTTGCAGTGCACCCAAGTACTTGGGCGATTCCACTTGACGAATATAGACGGAGTGCAGATCCGGAAGAACCACCCCACTGGTGCCCGCACCCCCCCCCCATCCGCTCAGACACTTGCCTTCTCATCATAAACACTTCCTCTCATGCTGAAAGCTTGCTGATGGTTTCCAGTTGCACTCAGAATGAGATCTAGACTCCTAACTATAGCCTGCAGGTGACTCTCTTCCATGCCCCTGGACAGAGGCAGTTTGTTATTCTGGCCCGCTTGGACCTGGGTGCTTGTTATCAATTCCACTTCAACCTCATTTCCTCTCCTCTGCACCCACCAAATCTCTTGGTTACCTGATAGCTCAGGTGTTCTATGATTGACAGCAAAGCTCTAGATTTGGATTTTTATAGATGAGTTGTTCACTCCACATTGAATTTATATTGTACCCAGAAAGTTTCAGGTTTTGTTGAGCCTGAAGTTTATACAATTTGAATTTCATATAAGTGATTAAAAAGAATGGAACAGTGTGAACACAAAATTTAATGTTTACTTAGAACCATTAATCACCACAAGTTATAAATTTTAAAGAGCTAACAAATACAACGAACATTAAATAGGTTTTAAAATCACAGCATTGTCTTTATTATTAACAGACTTGATTACCTGTTAATATGACAAAGATTTCGAAACATTATTATCTATGGAGAGATTGGAAAGACAATCCAGTCCTTTCTCTAGTGTGGCTGTTTACACTTTACTTTAAATTATAAATAAAATATTAGAACAAACTAAGTTGTTTTTTATTTTACTGACTCCATGTAGGTGATGCCTGCTCTATAATATTTTCCACCACTTCCTGCTCAAGCGATGTTCCTTGCCCAAAAGCAACCCCTGGAAAACTTTAACCTTGACCTTGCTAGGCTTGTACACTCCTCCTGTCATCCCTGCCTCCTCTCCCCCACCACCCAGCTGAGGCTGTTGCAGCTGGTCTAACTCAGCCAAGTACTCACCCACTGACTCCAGTCCGCAGCTTTGGTCCTTGGAGACAAAGTAGGTCCAGGTGCTCAATGGATCATCAGGGGCTGCTTGTTGTCAAGACCCAACATTGATGGAGGTAATGCTAACAGTGCGCCTGCCCTGTTGCAGTACGAGGACCACCACCAGGGCGTGGACGGCCATGGTGCCCCTCCCAGCATCCTCCATGGAGGACACTTGCAGCCTTGGGAGAAGCCAGGAAAATGTGAGCTCTCCATCTCGGCTGCTTTAGCTTTGGGAGAAAACCTACTTCTTTTTATGTTTCTTTTTTTTCTTTTTTTTTTTTTTTGTATTTTTCTGAAGCTGGAAACGGGGAGAGACAGTCAGACAGACTCCCGCATGCGCCCGACCAGGATCCACCTGGCACGCCCACCAGGGGGGGGCGATGCTCTGCCCCTCCGGGGCGTCGCTCTGCTACGACCAGAGCCACTCTAGCGCCTGGGGCAGAGGCCAAGGAGCCATCCTCAGCGCCCGGGCCATCTTTGCTCCAATGGACCCTTGGCTGCGGGAGGGGAAGAGAGAGACAGAGAGGAAGGAGGGGGGGTGAGAAGCAGATGGGCGCTTCTCCTATGTGCCCTGGCCAGGAATCGAACCCGGGTCCCTCGCACGCCAGGCCTACACTCTACCGCTGAGCCAACCGGCCAGGGCTTATGTTTCTTATTTTGAAGAAATTAAATCAAAACAAAATAATAGCCAAACCATTTTATAACAAGTGAGAAAATTCTCTATTCTTATAGTAGGTACTTGAGGCAGATGTAAGAATAATATCTATACTTTATATATAAGGAAACCAAAGGATAGAAGGGGAGAATTGCTGGAGAAAGTCCATTCATCAGGTCTGGTAAACTGAGAATAGTAACAGTGTGAAATTAGTCTTGCCTAACCTTTCAGTTTTAATTAATTACGGTCGATCATTTTGTTTTCAAAGAAATGCTAGCAATCCCAAATTTTGCCCATATGGATGGAATGGTTTGAAAGAAATGAGTCTGCTGAAATGCTCGTCCACACAGAATTTTCTTCTACGGGGACAATGTGGAGATTTATTTGGAGCTAAAGCTGTGGCTATTACGGTTTCTCAATTCTGAGATAAACATTAAGCCAGATGTTTATGGAAAACAAACAAACAAAAAAGTACTACCAAAAGCACTGAAAGAACAGAAGTGTACAAGTGTCAAATTACAGAAAATTATCTCTGTCAGAGTATGAAGCCACCAACTTTTTATTTTTGTGTGTCTTAAGATAAGAAAATAATCCCCTTGACTTTGGGTGGCAAACACAAATAGTATATAATACAGATGATGTATTCACTGGGGAATAATTTTTTTTCATTTTCTGTTGCATGAGGTTTTAGAACTTTTTCTATGTATTTCTGCATCACTGATCCCAAATCTGAAATCCGTTTTCTGGTGCATGCTCTAGTTTTTATGCAATTTTAATTTCTTTTTGTTACAGTTAATGGCATGCATTGGTTTTTAAATTGGAGTTAAAGGGCAATGACTCTTGGATTGAACATAACCACAAACAAGGCAATTAATGTTTTACAAACATCAATTTACATAATTGTAGTTGTTTTTAAATGTAAAAAATTATTATCTGATAAAAACACCCTCTTATTTTGTTTTAAGATTTAATTATGGCTTCTTTGAGTAGGGGTAAATGTAAGAATAGTCCTGACACTTCTGTTATATATGTAGCTATTACACACTTCAATGTCAAAGGTGCAATATTTCATCATTTGTGACACGTGCATATATTGCCTATTTTCAAGTTCCCCTTGGCGATCCAGACAAGAATTGGGCTCCTCATATTGTGTGCCATAATTGTGAGAAAATGTTTGTGACTGGACAAAAGGAAAACGCAAAAGAATGCCTTTTGGTATTCCCATGGTTTGGCATGAATCTAAGGACCACAGCAGTGACTGTTATTTCTGTCTGATCCATACAAAGGGCATCAGTAAGAAAAAACAGCATATGATCACATATCCTAATATTGCTTCAGCAATACAACCTATCTCACACTCTGAAACACTCCTGGTTCCAGTTCAATGACTTTATTTCTTCTAAGGATGAAGAAAGTGAACATGGTGATCAAGTGTATTTTGATAAGATGCATGAGGAAATGGTTGTAGAATCTGAAGGGTCTTCTTCTGATGCCAAGCAGTCATTAACCCCTCAGCAGTTTAGCCAACCCGAATTGAATGACTTAGTAAGAATGATATATAAATTGTTCTCGACTTTCTGAAGTATGAGGAACATAACTGGATCATTTGTGTGGATCTTAAAATGGTAAATTTCCTGCTAGGACAACAGAGAGGTTTTACAAAGTATCCTTGCTTTCTGTGTTTGTGGGACAGTTGAGTTCGAGAGAAACACTGGACACAGAAGAAGTGGCTGAAATGTGAAGCTCTGGAAGTAGGGATGCAAAATATTGTGAATGAAGCTGTAGTTAATTGAGACAATCATTTTCCCCCCACTTCACATCAACCTTGGCTTAATGAAGCAGTTTGTTCAGGCTTTGAATAGAGAAAGTGAATGCTTTCAACATATTATTTCTGCTTTTCCTGCCTTGTCTTTCGAGAAGATAAAAGCAGGTGTATTCAATGGACCTCAAATTCGAACCCTCATACATGATGAAGAATTTTCCAGGAAGATGAATAAGGAGGAGAAAGCAGCATGGCAGTCTTTTGTGGCAATTGCAAAAAACTTCCTTGGCAACAAAAAAGCAGAAAACTATGAACTTCTCGTTCAAAGGATGCTGTTGGCTTTCTGCGACATTGGGTATAATGTGAGTGTTAAGATTCACTTCCTGAGCCTGACCTGTGGTGGCGCAGTGGATAAAGCGTCGACCTGGAAATGCTGAGGTCGCTGGTTCGAAACCCTGGGCTTGCCTGGTCAAGGCACATATGGAAGTTGATGCTTCCGGCTCCTCCCCCTTCTCTCTCTCTCTGTCTCTCTCTCCTCTCTCTCTCTTTCTCTCTCTCTCCTCTCTAAAAATGAATAAATAAAATTAAAAAAAAATCCCAGAATTGATCAATCAATCTATCTGTAGTACATAATTACAATCAGTAATTCAGTGTATAACATATAATTCAATTAATGGAAAAGAAAACCAGTGGTTTTTTTTATTTTTTTTTAAAAAAGATTCACTTCCTGAACAGTCACCTTGATAAGTTTCCTGAAAATCTTGGAGCTGTTAGTGATGAGCAGATTACTGCTGGAGCATCAAACGAGATTGTCCTCAACAAGTGCACAAACGCAAGAGCTACAAATGCAAATTTTTGCCTGAATAGAATTAAGTAAGTTTTGCACAAATTTTATGATTAAAATAAGTGTTTTAATATGTTCTGTTTCAAAATTGTAGACAAATTCTGATGCAATTATATCTTTTAGTGTATTAGTGTATTTACTGCATTATATAGATTATTATATTTTCACAAAGATGATGCCCAAGAAGACATTCTACTTTATTATGTTAAATTAAATGTTGAAAATTTTCCAATAAGATGAAAACCTAAAATCTTGAATTGCAGAAAACCTGTAGCTTACAGAGAAAAACTAATGTCAGATTTGAGATCAGCACACTCGAATTAGGTAAGAACAAGTGTTTTTGTGGATGCAACAAAAATTTTGTTCCACAGTGTTATAGAAGTGTGCACTTGAAACACATAATTTTATTAGCTAATGTCACTCCAATAAATCTAGTTTTTAAGAATTGTATCCTTGGAACTTAGATTAGTTATTTTCACACTGCAATCTCCAAGTATGTTATTTAGAAAATGTTACACTTTGGTATTTCCTCAAAGATTTCACCTTAAAGACAGCCCAACTAAAATCATCACCTTTGTTGAACAAATTCAAAGAGGCTAGAGCAGCGGTTCTCAACCTGTGGGTCGCAACCCCACCAGTGTCGCAACCCACAGGTTGAGAACCGCTGGGCTAGAGGCTTTGCTAGAAATAAATGATAGAGATTTATTCAAGGACCTTAGGGTTTGTTTGCAAACTAGGAAGGCAAATAGGTAATACCCAGTGTTCTGAAGAAGAAAGAGGCTAAGATTTTTCATAGTAAAAAGTACATTCTTGAGAAGAATCAGACCTGCATTCCTAGTCCTAGGATTGATGTGGAATGTTTATCAGTCAGATGTCTATTGGTCTGGATAATGGCTATTAAGTTGTATGTATATATGAACATTTTTTTCCTTAGTCCTTTGAGGGTTTAACAGAGGATTAGCTGGAGATCAGATGTATTTCCAGGCATTGCTGCAGAACTGGAAAATTCAGAAGATTAATTTCTGAAGCTGGTTAAAACAAAAACAGCCCTGGCCATGTGGCTTACTTAATTAGAGTGCTGTCTCAACACATTGAGGATGCAGGTTCCATCCCCCGTCTGGTCACATGTAAGACTCAATCAATGAATGCATGGATGGGTGGAACAACAGATCAATGTTTCTCTCTCTCTCTAAAATCAATCAATCATAATAATAATAATAAACCTTAAGAAAAAAAAAACAAGAATAGAGTTGTTTCCTCATGCCCCAACCTACTTGATTTTATTTTATTTACTTTTATTTATTTTTTAAGTGAAAAGCAGGGAGGCAGAGAAACAGATTCCTGCACGCACCCCAATCAGGATCCACCTGGCAAGCCCCCTATAAGGCAATGTTCTGCCCTTTTGGGCCACTGCTCTGTTGCTTGGCAACTGAGCTATTTTAGCTCCTGAAGCTAGGCCATGGAGTCATTGTCAGCACCCAGGGTCAACTTGCTCTAACCGAACCATGGCTGTGGGAGTTGCAAAAAGAGATAAAGATTGAGAGGGAGAAGGGAGAGGGGGAGGGTTTGGGAAGCAGATGGTCATATTTCCTGTGTGGCCTGACTGGGAATTGAATCCGGGACATCCACACACCAGGCCCACACTCTACCACTGAGCCAACCAGCTAGGGGTACTTGATTTTAGTAATTTAGCAGCTTGACTATAGTGACTACATTTTATTTCTTAACTCTATTCCTCACCCTTTAAAATTATTTTTCCTTTTGTGTTCTGTGTGTGGAAGTACAATTTACTTAGTTACTCAAGCAAGGAAAGTTTGGAATCTTCCTTGATTCCCAACACTGTCCTACCCCTCCTATCCATTCCAAATCCTGTGAGCTTTTTCTTGTTTTTCATAGCTATTGCTTTACTTTTTACCCTCTCTGCCATTATACCACAGCTTAGATTTTCTTCCCTTGGTCATTGTAACAGCTTCCTCACTGGTTTCACTGTCCCTGATGTTAAGGTGACCAATTGTCCTCCTTTAGGGAGGACAGTCCTTCTTTTGTAAGTTCCATCTTCCATCGAAAAGTGTCCTCCTTATCTCTCTCCCTTCCTGTCTGTCTGTCCCTATCTGTCCCTCTCTCTGACTCTCTCTCTGTCAAAAAAAAAAAGAAAGTGTCCTCCTACATGTCCTCTTTTTTGATATTGGAAGACTAATCTGTAAATGTCCGTATTCGATCAATGCAGAGTCGATCCATTGCATGTGATGTGAGGTATTTGTATTTGACATGACAATTCATCAAGGATCAGTACAGTGCGGTGAGACGTGATTATGAGACGCATGTGCTCCACACAGGAGACCTTGAAAGAGCATGTAATATACTGATCGCACAAATGACTTAGTGTACTTCTTTCTGAAACACGACACGGCACATATGACATTGTAGACTCACGATTATTTCTTTTTCGGTGAATATTCAATCATAGACAGGTAAGCACAATTCACTTACAATTCAATATGAAGGATTTTTCTTGTTCAGATATTTCCAATATATTGTTACAAGATGATAGATTGACAAAAAAATATTCATTCAATGGAAATATTATCTAAATGAATACTTTTTTCTTACAATTATTAAAAATTAATAAGCATGTAAGCATAATTACAATATAAAATATTACAAATGTTTTTATTATGCATTTATCATATTATAGTGTACTATTGTTGCAATGAATAAAATGTTTCTTTTATTTACTATATTGTTTTCTTCAATTTATTTTTGTCCTCCTTTTCATTGTAAAAAGTTGGTCACCTTACTGATGTGGCCCACCTACCTCTTATCTGCCTACTCTTACCCTTGTCTTTGATTTGTTCTCTACTGCTAGAGTAAGTTTTCCAAAAATGGTCAACCAGATTAGGTCACTTTAGAACCTATCCTTCCCCAGTGGTTGGATTTGCTGTAGAATAGACTCAGGTGCCTTGGCAGGACCATGCCTGCTGCAAGGCTTGTATGGCTGTGCCTTGCTCTCGGTCCCACTTGATTTGTCCAGAGGACTCAAGTGGGTCAAATTGTTGTCCTCCAAAATATATGTCCAAGTGCTAACTTCTGGAACTTGTGAATGTGATCTTGTTTGGAGAAGATCTTTGCAGATAGAATTAAGCCAAGAATCTTGAGATGAGATTATCCTGGATTATCTGGTTGAGCCCCAAATCCAAGGACAAATGTGTTTGTTTGAAGAGAGAGAGACAGATGGGAGAAGAGAATCATAGTGAAGAACCTTTTCGTGTAAAGATGGAGGCAGAGATTGGAGGGATGTGTCTATAAGTCATGGAAACCCAAGGACTGCTGAAAGCCACGAGAAGATAGAAGGAGGCATGGAGGGGATTTTCTCTCAGACCCTCCAGAAGGAATTGATCCGGCTGACAAGGTGATCAGACTCCTGTCTTCCACAACTGTTGAGAGGATACACTTCAGTGCTTGGAGCCACCAAGTTTGTGGAAATTTGTTACAGCAGCGCTAGAAAACTAACACGAGTGCATTTTTGAAGGCACTTCGGTGGGTTGGAAGGCCTTTTCCTAGATCTCACAAAAGTTTCTTTACAGCTAGCATGGCCCTGAGTCCTCTGTTATGTGATCACTGCTTGTCTACTCTCTCTTTTCACCCCCTATTCCCTTGGCCAAGTCCTGTTTGCCAAGGACTTACTGGAAATTCAACCCAGGAAACTCGAGCCAACAGTTTACTATGGATACATAAAATCCAGGACAGCCAGATGGAGGGATGCTCAGAGCACTGTGTGTCGGAAAGGGTGCGGTTTCCATACTTCTGCTCTCTGAGCACATTGGCACCTCCACATGTTCTCCAACCCAGAAGCTGCCTGAACCCTACACTTTGGGGATTTTTATGGAGCCTTGATTATATAGGTGTGATGGATCATTAACTCAATTTCTGTTTACCTCCTCTGTGGAGAATGGGAGTACAGCTGAAAGTTCAAGCTTCGAATCACAGCTTGGTCTTTCTGCTGACCAGACCCAGTCAGGAGCCCACAGCAGTCACTTCATTGGAAGAAAAGACATTCCTATCTTTCAGGAGATCCCAAGGGATTCAGGCAATCTCTGTCTGGATCCAGAGTCGAAGACCAAAGGATAGAAAAAAAGATACTCTTATCACTTAGGAAATTACAAGGAATTTCCTGTGCCAGGAAAGATGTATCTCTTTTCTGTTATCTGATAACAACAAATGTCAAGTGATGACATCTGGTGCCAGGCTGTATTTGTCCAGAGAAACAGGTATCTTTTGCTAATTCACAAAAGGTGTCAAAGGGCAGAGGATAGCAATGCTGTGGTTCCAGGATTTGTTCCCTCTAAGTAAATTATCCTGGATATTCCACCTTGCAAAGATGGGACTTCATAATTTAAAAGTGTGATTCCAACGCCTGTGGAGACCTTTCTAAGAAATAAATATTCGTGGAGTATTTTCAGTAAACAGAAAGCTAGGCAATCAGAAGTTCTATAGAATGATCTCTGGCAGCTGGCACAGTGGATAGATTGTCCTGACAGAGTACTAGGGTCACAGGTTCGATCCTGGAGGGTCAGGGTACATAGGAGAAGCGATCAGTGGCTGCCCAACTAAGAGGAACAATGAATTTATGTTTTCTCTTGCTCTCTTTATCCCTTCCTAAAAAAAAAAAAAAAAAAAAAGTTCTGTAGAATGAAAAAAGAATCATAATAGCAGTCTTTTTAGTTGTATTTCTTACTAGACCATGCAGGGTTTTCATTTTGTCAAGCCTTTTCTATTTGTCTCCGAATTCTTTAAAAAAAAGTAATGCTGCATATATGGATATAAAGTATGTTTGTAGACCTATTCCTCAATTAAGTTTCTAAAAATTTTATTCCCATTGTGTTGGTCAGACACATGAGATGTCACTCTAAAAATACGGGCTCTAGAGCCACACTGCCTGGGTGTGACTTTTACCTTGGCCACGCCATCTGTCCCCGATGGCCACAACTATTCTCCTGTCCCTCATGCGTTTTCTTTTTCTTTCTTTTTTTTTTTTAGTTAAAAAAAACTTTATTTCAGGTAAAATTAATATTATCTATAATTTAAGATAAAGCAAGCACGCTTTCTTAGTCCATTATTTTAGGTAATTGTGATGTCTATAAGCAGAGTTACTGAGAATCATTTCACTATTTGCCTACATGTTTTCTGGAAGCCTCTGTACCTTTTCTTGGTAGGACTTCCAGTTTTTCTGACTTCTGCCCTCTCTTCCAGGGAGTCCCCCTGGCGTTTTTCACGAAAGGCCCGATTATCACAGTAAGCCTTAGACGCTCTTTCAATGCAGTTTCCTTTCTGACATTTTACTGCCCTAAGGATTCCAGACTCCTTGCAACATTTGATAAAATCTTGAGCTTGTTCTGAACATTTCTCTCGGGCCTTTCCTCTCATTATTTTAGGGATCGAGACATCTTTTTCAACATGTCTGAGATGCTTGCTGTTCTGCTGGGTCAAGCGCCATTTCGGCGACAGAGACCTCATGCTCTTCTTAGAAGGGATTACTGACGCTGCTCTCTCCGAGGGGGCAAGGCGGCTGTTTCTTACCTTGCATCTAGATTGTTTTATCATTATCATAGAAATGAAACTGTGACTTCCAAGACTAGGTCTTAAAAAGCATACATGGACCATTACTCAGCAATAAAAGGAACAAATTATTAATATCTGCATAGCCGGAAGTATCTAAAGGGCATTTTGCGTAATGAAAAAAGCCAATCTGTAAAGGTTACAAATCATATGATTCCATTTATATAATAACATTCTTGAAATGCTAACACTATAGAGATGGAGAACAGGTGAGTGGTTGTCAGGGGACAGGTATGGGGCAGGAGGGTGGGTGTGACGATAAAGGGATAGCGCAGGATGTCCCTTTGTGGGACAGTTATGTATGATGATTGTGGTGGTGAGTATATGCATCTTAACATGGAATCAAATTGCACAGAATAAACACACACACAGAGACACACACATAAATGAGTCCATGTATTTATTTTTTTAATTTTTATTTTATTTATTCATTTTAGAGAGGAGAGAGAGAGGGAGAGAGAGACAGAGGGAAGGAGCTGGAAGCATCAACTCCGGTATGTGCCTGACCAGGCAAGCCCAGGGTTTCGAACCAGCGACCTCAGCATTTCCAGGTCGACGCTTTATCCACTGCGCCACCACAGGTCAGGCAATGAGTGCATGTAAAAACCAGTTAAACAGAATAAGTCCATAGTCTGGTTAACAGTATTGTGCAAATGTCAATTTCTGGTTATGATATTGGTCCACAGTTATATTGCTCTCACCGTCAGGGGAAGCTCAGTGAAGGGTTCAGAGTGCTCTATTACCACAGTAATAACTTCCTGTTAGTCTATAGTTCACTCAAGATAAAGTTTGTTTTGTTTTTTAAAAGGCAATACAACTTTTACCTGTTCTTCGGAGGCTTGCATTTGGAGTTCCACTGTGACGCAATGAAAAAGTCCAGGCCACACGGAGAGGTCATGTGTGGGGTTCTGAGTGACAGTGCCATCTGCAGTCCCAGCCAGCAGGGATATAAGTGAGGAAACATTCAGGATGACTCCAGCTATGGCCATTACCTGACTGCAGCCCCAAGTGAGAATCACTAAGTGGAACTGCCTGGCTGAGCCCAACGTCTAGAACCATGAGAGGTAACGATGAATTGTTATTAGAAGCCCTTAGTTTTGAAGCAATTCATTAGGCAACAACAGTAGACCAGAGCCCCATCAGTGTGCTCTGGGTACCTCTGTGTTCCACTTCATGTATGAAATGAAAAAAAAAAATAGTACTGGCACCACAAGGTTATAACAAGCAGGAAGCAAGTCAACAAGTAAAGAATCTAGGGCATTGTTTATATGAGGTTAACAACTGTTAGCTACAAGTTATTATTCTGCAATCTAAACTATAATAAAAGGACAGACAAAATATGGAATAGCCCATTTACCTTTGGGTCAATTCTAAAATGACACTAACTGACTCATCCCTTCTTATCCCAGGAGACTGAGAGCGAGAACTAGAACTTGGCAACAGAGTGACTTCTATATTGAGCACATCCTTGGATGACCTCTGCTCTCTGGTTGGCCTGTGGGGTAAATGTACATTCTAAATATAAATGATGGTTCTATTAAGTTATTCCCTTCCCTTCGGTCTCAGAGGGAGTAACTTTTCTCTTTATTGTGGATAAAGCCTTCAGAGCTAAAAGTATTTGTGGGCACTACTCTGTTCTTTGCAATCAAAATACATACTTTATTTATTTATTTATTTATTTATTTTTAAATACTTTACTTATTCATTTTAAAGAGGAGAGAGAAGGAGGAGGAGCAGGAAGCATCAACTCCTATATGTGCCTTGACTGGGCAAGCCCAGGGTTTTGAACAGGCAATCTCAGCGTTCCAGGTCGATGCTTTATTCACTGTGCCACCACAGGTCAGGCTCAAAATATGTACTTTTATGGAAAATGTCCTTTGTTTGAATAGCACCTGAGCTATTTCGGAAGTTTATAGTATAATACATAGCTTTGTAAAAAAAAAAATACCTTCTTTCTTTTCAGATTTAGCACAGTGTACTAAATCAAATTATCTTTAAGGACTTCTTTTCATTACACTGTTTATTATATTTTTAAATTATTCTTTACCACTCTACTCTTACCTCTGGACCACATAGTTATTGTCGGCATCCCTATGGGTTGAGCCACAGACCACTTTTAGAAGGAAGACTAGGCAGAAGGGAAAGAAGAACTGATGAGGGGGAGCCTGGGGTCTGGAGGCCACCCCCAGGGAATCTGAATTCCCCAAGGACTAGTGCCTGGTCAGAGACAGGGGAGATGCTGACTGCAGCTCCTCGGTGGAGCAAGGATGTACTACTCTAACAGGGGCCTCGAGCAGTGCTGGAAAAATACTTCGAATTCAGACTTTGGATAATGCCAAATCATTAACCCTTAGGTTCTGGTCCTTGATCCTGATCTCTATGGGGTTTTTTTGGAGGTTGCCTTGGTATCTGGATTCAGTGTGACCGACTCAGCCCAGTCAACCTGGTCTGTAATACTTAATCCCTAAGCAGAAAGAAACGAGAGAGAAAATGGATGTGTGGGATCAGTGGGGGTGGGGGTGAGATGTTGAGGGGAAAAGCAGAGTTCCAGGTATACACACACACACTATGGGACAGTTTCTGCACCATCAATTTGAACTCTGAGTTATCACAAAACAACATTAAAACATAACTTGGGCTCACTACGTCTTCTTGTTGCAGCTGTGACAGTATTATGATGGCAGATTTCCTGATCTATGGCCTTTATCATTAAGGCCTTCACATCCAAATTGGCTTTGAATGCAAATATGCATTTTATCCACTAGAATCTGGGAAACATATTATGGAGTTACCTGAAAATTAGGACAAATATCTCAGCAGCTAGAGAATTAAGAATTTCTGCCTTACAGATGACCATGCTTTACCAAGGGCCAGCACTTGAGCTGACCCTGCCACTCTCCTGACCACATTATAGGAGTGCTTAAAGGAATGACAATGACTACAAGCTCAATTTAGCTATTTGAGAGTCTATGGATTCAGAATTGGAAAGAAAGAAGTTGAAAAAAAAAACCCACAGATGTAATTAGTGGACCTCAGAGAATGTTTTCTGCAAAAAAAATTACCAGTGCCTGCAGGGGGTATAAGATAAAGAATATACCTTAAATTGCACCAATGAGGGATTACTTGTAATTAATCACCATCATCTTTTTCTTTGTACGGTGGTTATTAACCAGTCTAAACTGTGTGTACATTTACTACATCAGGTGGCTTTTTCGTAACCCTTCCATGGTTCTCAAACATTAGCATTCATGAAAATTATGGCCCTGGCCAGGCCAGATAGCTCAGTTGGTTAGAGCATCGTCCTGATACACCAAGCTTGCGGGTTCAGTCCCCGGTCAGGGCATAAGCAGAAACACGTCAATGTTTCTGTTTCTCTCCCTTTCTCTTTTTTCCCCCTCTCTCTGAAATCAAAAATAAAAATATTTTTTAAAAATTACCTGGAGATTCCTGGATGGCTGCCTTCAGAATCTGAGTCAGTAGGCAGAGCCCAGGAATTGTCATCTGCTCCACCTGGGGGTTTCCAGTTGAATTCTCCAACTGGGAAATCTGCCCAGCCCTGATGAGTCTCAAGTAGGTGGCCCTCGCTGGATTCGTGCTTTGTCTTGATGACTGAGAAAAATGATAGTTTGTCTTCTAGTCTGCTACTTACTTGCTGACGCTGGGCAAGTCATTTCTATTCTCTTGACCTCAGTTTCCCCCTGTTAAAAATGCAGCGATAGATTGTAGTGGGAATTTAATGAAAATGCACTTAAAGGACCACAGGCACAAATGTGAATTCCCTCAACCTTTACCCAGCTTAGAAATTGAACACATACTATAGTGCTTCTCCAAGAAAGTGTGTTCTAGAGCCAAGCAACTGAACTAGTCAAACTTTTGAAACATGGTCCATTTGCAAGCTTGCAGCTTGAATCTGGTAGAAGTTTAATCTTATATACAGAAGACCAGGTGTTGAGAAAAATTTACTTTCAAATGCTACAGACGGCAGCGTAAGTGCTAAGGTCGTTAATTTTGCATAGGACTCAGCTTGTACTCTGCTTTTCCATAATTCTAGTTTACATGGGATAATTCCATGTAGGTATCTCAACCACTTCAACATGTCTAGACTTTGTCACCCCCTTACCATCTCAGGACTCTGGAGATTCATTCTTCTCTTTGTCTTTCTTTTCTAATCCATGTTATCCCCAAAGAATGTTATTAACTAATTTCTTTTCTATAAGATCAACACAGATCAGAATGAGAAAGCTCTGTTTAAGACATACAGAATGGAGCAAAAGTAGGTTTCCAGTTGTTCACATGGAAAATAGTACAATAATTCATAAATAATAACACAAGAATGAACTCTGTACTTTGCATACTCGTAACTGTAAGCTTACTTTTGCCCCATCCTGTTTTTGAGATCAAAGCTTCAAAAGTGCCCATTCACCTGAGATTTGAATAAACAAAGATGAACCTTCTATGAGAAATTGACATAATTATTGAAATAAAACATAGATTTATATTTGTTTTATGAAAGTAGCCTATATAATTTATATATTTGGGCCCTATATACGAGTCTAGAGTTATATGTAATCTGGCCAGTCCCCCTCTATGGGTAATATGTAGGTGGTGTAATATTAAGCTTCAAGAGGGCAGGAGTCACATGTAACTCACCACAGTGTGCCCACTGCCTAGGGCAATGCCTGGCACAGTGGACCCTCCAAAAATATTTGTTGGATGAATGCATAGGTTTGGAGTTTCAACAGTTGAATTTCTACTAGAATTTTATTCAGTTGTTTATGTGATACTCCTTGTTTCCTTACTCATAATGATTTTATTGCCTTCGTTCAAGATGATACCCAGTCATAGATGGCAAAGGGGATCAGTTTAGAGCAGGGGTAGTCAACCTTTTTATACCTACCACCCACTTTTGTATCTCTGTTAATAGTAAAATTTTCTAACCACTCACCAGTTCCACAGTAATGGTGATTTATAAAATAGGGAAGTAACTTTACTTTATAAAATTTATAAAGCAGAGTTGCAGCAAGTTAAACCATATAATAATAATTACTTACCAAGTACTTTATGTCAGATCTTCGCTAAGTTTGGCAGAATAAATCTTTATAAAACAACTTACTATAGTTAAATCTATCTTTTTATTTATACTTTGGTTGCTCCACAACCGCCCACCATGAAAGCTGGAACGCCCACTAGTGGGCAGTAGGGACCAGATTGACTACCACTGGTTTAGAACATGGAAATGTGATTAGCTGCATACCAGAGCCAAGCATTTATTTAAAAATATTGGGATGCCTTTTAGAAGGTGATTGTCAAGAATTGCAATGATAGTTTTTCATTTGCTTTGATTTCTTTCTCTAACAGCTACTTGAACGTCTACTTCCATGTGAATTAACTTTTGCCCTGACTTCCTTTGACACTAATCTCCCATCTTTTAGATCGTTTCTTCTTTGCCCTTGACTGTTCTTCCTGTTGCTTCCTAAATGTGGCCAACTGTTGACTACTGACTCCTCTCATTTCGCTATTCTTTCTTAGAGCTTATCTATTTCCAGCACTTCAAGTACTGTTTACATCTCTGGCCTGATTTTGATCCTTTATCTTCAAATGCTGCTTGTAATTCTCCAGTTAGGTGTTCTGCCTATTTCAAATTCATTGTCTATAACAGAACTCATCTTTGATGGTGGTCCCTTAAGTGTTTTATTCATGCAGACTCAAAAAGACTAATCTTGAAAATAATTTTTCTTCTTTTTATTTAGAAGATTACCAGTGACATCTCTGACTGATGAGTGGATAATGTGGAATCTAAATACTCATTCCAAAGCGTCTACTGATATAGAAGGTTTACTGAATATTGTGTGTTAACCCTAAAATCCAAATTGAAAAAGAAATTAAACAAAAGAGCTCCAGGCTATATCATACTTACTTGTATTTCTTCCTAAAAGTTACCATAGACATAAAATAAGTATGATAGATATAAATATCTATATAATATCTACATTAGTAAGGCTTTTTAGAGGTTGTTAGAAATTTAAAATTTTTATACAGTAGATTAGGAAAAAATGTTTGGGTGATACCAATAAAGTGCTGGATATTTCCTTGGGACACATCCATTGACATGTTTTTAGGTTGAACAGATCCTGGTAGTAAGAAGAGGAGATTAAATGTGACTTAACTCTCCTCAAAAATCATTCCAATCACTGACCATTCTTACATATAGATCCAACTATTCTCACGCGTTTCTGGGCTGTTTTCCCCCCGGAACTTTGAATATATCATCTGACTGCTTCATGGACAGACTCCATGGTTTCTGATGAGAAATCTGCAGTTAATTTTATTAAGGCTCTTTTATACTCAATAAGTAGCTTTTCTCTGCTGCTTTCAAGATTTTTTTCTCATCACTGGCTTTTGACAAATTGTCCTTAGTGGGCTACGATAACATCTATTACAAGATCAGAGTACCTCGTGATTATAGCAGTGGTTCTGTAGCTTTAATCTGTAGCTGTGAACCCAATGAAGTTTATATAAAAGAAAACACACATGGTGTTAGCTACATAAACGATAAACCCATTGACTTGATTCCTACTATACTATTGACAGGCAAAATATTGGCCTTCTATACCTCAAAGGTTATTGACACTTTATATAATTAAAATAACCACTTGCAAACTATTTCAAGTGAAAAGGCTAATAATGTCTTCTTGACTCTGAGAAAGTATCGCATGCATATCTTTGTTTCCTATGGGAAGCTTTGGAAACATTCCAAATCCTGTTCAGACTCCAAATGGGTTACATGTATAATGCAAATGATAAAATTTGAATACACAATCACTGGTGAGTCCATTGTTGGAGAAAAAGAAAGACGTGAGTTCAAACTACTTCCCAAAATGGAGAATTGGACTAAGAATAAATGTGTGAGTAGGAAAATTCCATCCTTTGATGTATTTTAAATTTCCTCCTGTATTCAGCTGGAAGTTTATAAAGCTGTCACATCAGACCCGATACTTTTCCAGTAATTGTCTGAGGAAATGAAACACGTATCACTGAACCAGGTGAGTCAGTGACTCTGTGCAAACAGGCAAGGACTAAAACGCTCACTGTACAGATTAAGGTGTTTATGTGGCCATAACTGTAGGACATTTGAAGAATATGTTCGTGGAAAATGAGGCCAGGCTAACTCCAAAGAAATTCTGAAAGGCATTTCCATTATAATAGTAAAGAATCTTATAGAACATTGTAACAAGCCTCATGACTCAAAACCCAAGCTGTGGGCCCTGGCCGGTTGGCTCAGTGGTAGAGCGTCGGCCTGGCGTGCAGAAGTCCCAGGTTCGATTCCCGGCCAGGGCACACAGGAGAGGCGCCCATCTGCTTCTCATTCCTCCCCCTCTCCTTCCTCTCTATCTCTCTCTTCCCCTCCCGCAGCCAAGGCTCCATTGGAGCAAAGATGGCCCGGGCGCTGGGGATGGCTCCTTGGCCTCTGCCCCAGGCGCTAGAGTGTCTCTGGTCGCGGCAGAGCGACGCCCTGGAGGGGCAGAGCATCGCCCCCTGGTGGGCGTGCCGGGTGGATCCCGGTCGGGCCCATGCGGGAGTCTGTCTGACTGTCTCTCCCCGTTTCCAGCTTCAGAAAAATACAATAAATAAATAAATAAAATAAAAAACTAACCAACCAACCAACCAAACAAACAAAAAACCCCAAGCTGTCTAGCTCTTAGCACTGGTACAATTTGAGTACCTGGTGTAGCTGACTTATAAGAGAAGTACCCACATCTACAGGTAGTGGGTCTTACAGAACACTGATATCCCAAGAGAGCATCAGGATTAAAGGACATGCTCAAATGTATTTATTGAATGAAGTGTGTTCAAAGATATAAGAAAAGGAAAAAAAATCTCCTCAGATAAAAATTTGATCCAGATGGAAAAAAACAGATTTTTTTAAAGCATTTTAATTAATTAATTTCTTTATTTTGTGACAGAGACAGAGAGAGGGACAGACAGTAAGGGAGAGAGATGAGAAGCATTAAGTCTTTGTTGGGGCATCTTAGTTGTTCGTTGATTGCTTTCTCTTCTGTGCCTTGTCCAAAGGCGGGGGTGGGGGGGCTACAGCAGACCGAGTAACCCCTTGCTCAAACCAGCGATCTTGGGCTCAAGCTGGTGAGCCTTGCTCAAACTAGATGAGCCCATGCTCAAGCTGGTGACCTCAGGGTCTTGAACCTGGGTCCTCCGCATCCCAGTCTGACGCTCTATCCACTGCGCCACCGCTCAGTCAGGAGGAAAAAAACAGATTAAAAACTTTGACTAAGATGCAAGTTGTAGGTCTTCATGGAATAGTACAAGGTGTGGTAATTAATTTGCAGGAAAAGACAAGTTACCAACACACAGGCTATCTCAAACAATAAAAATAAAAATGTGGTTTAAAAAAAACCCACCTCATTGAGTAATTTCAGTAAATGGAGAAACTGTAATAAGAAAATACAGGAAACTTTAAGTAGGTGAGAGTAGCTCTAGAATATTAGAATAAAAATCCAGTGTCAAAGTTTTCCATGGCTATCATTTGGTTTAAACATTTTACTTGGAAATTTTTCAGTATCAAAACCTTGTAGGAAAGACCTGTATAGCTCCTGAAGTAGAAAAACTGTGTGATTTGAAAAACAGGAAAATATGATTCAGTTAGAAAATATCTTGAAGCTTAGTCTCTGAACATATAAATAATGCTCAAGGCAAAACAAAACAAGGCTAACTAGGAAGAGGATAATTCCACACAGAAATCAAATAAAAGCGTTAAACCCAAATTTATATAAGAATAAAGTGTCATGGATTCATCAAGAGAGAGAAGGAAGGCCCCAAAAGCCAACTACAGAGGCTCAAGCATCTCTACTTGCACATAATTCTTGGTGTACAATCCAAGTAAGATTACAGGGGCCTTTTAGAGAGACACTGTCTCGCTTATATTGGAGAAGGTTAAAGACAATGGGATTGGAGTGGGGTCACTCCATCAAAGGCAAACCAAGAGGCTTTGGCGGGAGGGTCAGCCAACACTGGAGCGAAAGTCCTTGAACTGGACCCAAGAGGATGTGGATCTCTGCAGTTAGCCCAAGGAATTAAAAACAGATGTCCTAATATATTTTTTAACCTTTTTATTGTAAAACAAAATGGATAGAGTAAAGCATAAAAAACTAAAAGTAGATATAGTCATCTCTCCAAAGGATCAATAACCAGTAATCTTAGCACTTGAGTACCTACATTGGCCTCTAACTCAGACCGTCCTTGAATGCCAGCATTAAATTTCTGCAGTCTGTCATGCACTTTCTGCTGGGCCACTGGGGAGGTCTCGTGGGGATGGGGAAGGAAGGCAAGGAGTTCATTCTATCGGTATAAAAGAAACAGTGTGTGTAAAGGCCCTTCTCAGAGGAAATTCCACTTAAGAAAAGTAAGTCTTGATACTGGGTGGCCTAATATACAAGATAGTATCTTTCTTTACCTAATTAACTGCTTGCAAAATACTCATGTTATAATGCTGACAGGACCCAGCTTGATGGTTTCTCACTGGCTAAATTTGAGGCAATTTGAGCATCAAAATACATGTTAGTATCACCTATCGAATAAAGCAAGAATCCTTGAATCCATATACTATTGTGAATGAATAAATGCAGAGATGGGAAAGTTGAACTACAGAAGGCATGACTGAGTTAGAAAATCACCGCTGGATGCTAAAACTATGGGTAAATTTTGAGAACAAACAGCATTCTTATACAGCATCTCCTTTATGTTACTTATGTTTACAACGTGGAAAAAGTCACAGTGGGGAAGCAAAGCAGCTACCACCTTAATCAAATGAGCAAAGCCGAGTTCCAGTATTGAGACAGATCATCGGTCTGTGTCCTTTCCTCTCCCCACTGTTATACACTGAGGACATACCAGACAAACCCAAGTTGACGGACTTTCTACAAAATAGCTAACCTGCAGTCTTCAAATATGTCAAGGTCTAGAAAGACAAAGAAAGGCTTAGGAATTGTTTCAGGCAAAAGGAGTCTTAAGAGATATGACAACTAAATGCAACGTATGGTTCTGGACTGGCTCTTGGAGAAGCTGTAAAGATGTTTGGAGCAATTGCTGTGATTTGAATAGGGATTGTGTTGTAGTATAAACTTCCTCATTTTGATAATTATATTATGGTTATATATGAGAATGTCCTGTTCTTCTTAGGACATACACACTGGATTATTTAGGGGTAAAAATCCATTACTTAGGGGTAAAGCGGATAATATCTTCAAATTACTCTGAAATGGTAAAAAAAAAAAAAAAAGGTGTATGCGAAGAGAGGAAAACAGAAAAGTTAAAAATTGTGCAAGTTAAAAATGGAAGGGTTTCTTCACACTATTCTTATAATTTTTCTGCAGATTTTAATATCAAAATTAAAAGTTTCAGGCAATGATAAAGTGTTTGCAAATTTCACCTCTTTCAGAGTCTGGGATTCCATCCAAATTCAGTTGTTCAGTTTCTTGTTCCAGAGGAAGTAGTGATTTGGATACTACATTCTCCCTAATAACAATAAGGGACTATGACATAAAACCTCTAATAGGTGATAAAAGTACACATTTTTAATCAGTATTTATGGAAATACTGTCTTCCTTAATAGTTTTACGTAAGTTTCTAATCTGTTCTCCTTCTTAACAGGAAAAGGCAAGACCTTTAACATGGGGAAAATTTTTACTATAGAAATATTCAAGTGGAGGATGGGAAGTCACTTGTCAGGAACATCTTAGAAAGACTGTATTCATCAGCAAGAATACAGCATAGCTAATTCTAATTGCTAGAATTACCTTGTAAATATTTTATTAAAAATTCCACATAAGGAATAGTTCTTGCAATTTAGAGAATTCCAAAGTCTAGAACTCTCATTTTCTCTGTCCCTGGATCCTCCTGCCTTCAGTGTTATGCTAAGCAGCAGTCATTTTCTGGGTCGATAATTCTGATCCTGACGCTGTTACAAAATAAACCATTAGTCTCTGGATGCACTGGTCAGCATCTGTTCACTTGCTGATTATTTGAGAACATTGGTTCTTGGACAAAGGCTGAACTTGATATTGGAGCAGGGCTTTGTGGCCACAGAAACTTATCCGATCAACTCCCAGGATACTTGTGAGTGCTAAACGGCCTATTTAAGATCCTCCAACCCAATGCCACCGTTTTTGTTCCATGTGATGCTTTCTTCTTCCATTTAAACCTAAAAACATGCAGGTAAGAGTAGAAAGAGGATCCCTGGGTTCTAGGCCAAAACAGCCACTGATGCATTGTGTAAGTTTGATCAGGGCTCCTCTCAACGTCTCCATTTTCTTCCCCATAACAGTTTCTGCTGGGCCGTGGACCAGCCCTTCTCCAGTTGTGCCCCTGGGCACCTGGGCAACCTGACTTGTTCCCTTCCCTCCTCCCCCACATCTCCTGGGACCCACCAATCCCCATTAATTCACTTCTTCTCAGGCTGTACCCCTCTCTCCGTTCTCAGGGCCACTGTGAGGGCAGTTCAGAGCTTCATCACTTCCCGCCTAACAGACAACAGCCTCATAACTGGCCTGCCTTCCTCAGCTGCACCCAGCACTCCTTTCCCTCCCTCCACTACTACTCTTTCATTAAAGAACTTTTTAAAATGTGTTGCTGTTTAGAGAAACAGAGAGAGCAAGGGGGAGAGGAAAAGGGGGGAGGATGAGGGGGAGAGGAAAAAGGGGGCAGGATGAAGGGGCGAGAGAGAGAGAGAGAGAGAGAGAGAGAGAGGCATTCATTTGTTGTTCCACTTAGTTGTGCATCTACCAGTTGTGACGACACTGAGCTAACTGGCCAGGGCTCTATTCATTCTTCCTATTGGCTGCCCAGAGTGCTCATTTTTAAAATGAAATATGATTACGTCCCTCCCTTAAGTCTTCACTGGCTCCCTATTAACTTACATAATAAGACCTACCTAAATTCCGTAGCATGTGCATAGACTTTACTCCGTAATATTCCACGGTTAGCTCTTTTGTTCTACATTTAGTCTTCTTTCCTTTTGTCTGTTCCTTTATCCATTTTCCCCACAGTAAACTCCTTGACGGCAAAGGTTTCTCAACCAAGTGCCCGTGGCTAGGAACTGGTGTGGTGCCCGGCGACTAATGTACACTCAATCAATAAATACACAGATGAGTCATTAGCACTTAATTTTAATTAACGAATAGTTTAGATCAAGAACAGACTAGAATAGTGTTTCAAATCAACTTCTGAAAAACCACATTTATATAAAGGAAATAAAACGGGCCAGAAGTCCAAAAAAAGGTGCAGCTTGTGTTATTGCACGTGAATAAAACACGCTGTTCAGGGAAGCAAGATGCTTAGGCCACACAGGGCCAGGAGGAGAAGATTCACACAGGACAAACCTCCAGGTGCTGTTTATTCTGGGTTCCGAACTCTCCGGTGGCTGCAAAAATACTTAACACTTTGAAACAGGTAGTCTGAGCTCTTTACACAAATGACTGCTGTGTCTTCAACACGTTTTAGCCGCGCTGTGCCATCCACTCGGATTCTTGCGCAAGTTTCGGGTACGGCTCCACCTCACACGATGGGGCGCCTCTTGCACCAAGAGGGCCCAGAGTGCCAGCATGGGAAGGGGGAGGGGAGGGAGTTTCTACTTTACACAATTTTAGGAAGCTATGGTTTACCTTTCAAGCAATCTTCATTTTGGTCATTTATCTCAGGACATGAGAAAAAGTGACAGTGAGTACGAATCAGCACTAAAGTAATTCCTAAGCTACTAGTAGAAAATAAAATTAAAAATTTAAAAGTCCCAGCCACATCCTTGAAGTGGCAGAACTGTATATGTATATGAAAAATGGCTGTAAACTTATAGAAAAGATCATCTCTGATTTCTAAACAAATTACAAAACTGATTTTGCCCCTCCCTTGAGTGTTATACAGAAAAATGTAAACCAGTGGACCTAGTTACCAAAAAAACACTTGCCCTCCTCAGCCGAGGAATGACCTTAAAGTTTGGCCTGAGCTAGTTTTATCTTCAAGTTTTCTCCGAGTTTGTCCATGAACTCAAACGTATTCAAGTAGTCAGAACGTTGCACGCTGACAGAGGAAGAAAAAGAAGACACTTTAGTTTGTGACTGATCTGTAGCAGGCGAAGGAAAAGTAGCATTGTCTTTCTTTCTAGAAGAAAATTGATTCATGTTAACAAGCTACAAGTTTGGGGCTGATGACAGCGCTCAGGTTGAAGGGGCTGGCCCAGGCTACAGGCAGCTTGAGTTGGGGCCACACACACATACACAGTAAGTTCCCTGCTGTGGAGCTTTGAAGGGGAAACTATCCTGGAGCTTCAGTTCAGACTAATGTCTGGGAGACTGAAACCATCCACTTCTTGCTCCTCCTTCTTACAAAAAACAAAACCTACTCAGGGTATGCCCACAAGTTGTTATATGTCCTTAAACACGTTTTAATGATCGTATTTCTCTAAGTGTCTTACTCAAAAACAAAAAGACAATGGACTAACATAATCCTGCTGACAGGTGCTTATTTAAATGGACTACAAAAGTATCATACCAACAAGGGCATTTCAAGCGCTATTTTTTTGCTGGAAATTTAAGATAAGATGTAGTGATTGGGGTACAGAGACACTGAGATCTCCGGAGACACACATTTGGGACATGGGATTGGTGTTAAACATTAGCGGTGTCTCTGAAGGTGAATCAGAGCAAACAACTCTGACTTTGAGGGCGGAGTCTCTGACTAGCAGCTAATCCAGCTGGGATATGGTTACCATGCTCTCAGGAAAATCCCGGGCAATACATGGGCCTTCCACTATCTTAACTGCTTATTACAGATACTTAAGGGGAGGGACTATGACCAGCTCAGACTCTAATACTTGTGTTGCTTACTTTTCTTATCTGTAAATTGAAACAAAAAAAAGAGGGGGTGGAATAAAATAGCCTCGGGGTCCGTTTATTTCTGTCTATAATTTTCTTGCTCAATTAAGTGGAACCTTGTCACCCAATGATTGTCAACTAGATCAGGGGTCAGTTGACTACAGCTTGGCTCATGGATCCAATCCAGGCTACAGCCTAGTTTTGTACATAGTTTGACTGAAACGCCAACCACACCCATCAGCTAGAAGCTAATCATCTACGACTGCTTTCGTGCTGCACAAAGTTCAATGGTTGCTTAGTTCTGAAAAGGCTGTATATGCCAGAAAGCCTGAAATTTTCCGACAATTTATATATTGTGTCCACTGACCTTTGAACTAGATTAATAACAGTTTTTTGTTTTTTTTTTAAATTATGAATAACAGTTCTTATACTTCCAAAAAGCACTGATGTTTTAAGCCCAGTGAGGAGAAGTGGAAATTTGACCACGGAACTCATGGCATCTAATACTTACTTGGGTAAACCTTTAATACAAGCAGCCAAGTCCTTGGTCATGAAGCCAGCCTCGATGGTCTCAACACAGACTTCTTCCAAAGCATTTGCAAAGAAGCCAAGCTCTTTATTATTATCAAGCTTAGCTCTATGAGCTAACCCTCTGGTCCAGGCAAAAATGGAAGCTGGGAGAGAGAGAGAACAAACACACATACTTCAATCATACTAGCTAGACACATTCCCAGATGTTTCACTACCAAAAAGTAGAACAGTTTTCTTATTTAGGTGACTGACTTCATTCGATTCTATCCATATACACCCTAACTTTCAGAAGAGTTATAAATATTTTACTAAATAGAAACTTCTAAAAGTCTGCCTTTTTGTAAAAGGAATGTTTTGGGTTTTGTTAGAACTTTAAGGAAGCACATTTTCACAGTGTGGCCGTGCACTTGAAGCTTCATGTGTTTACTAATTTGCAAAGGTCACAATCTCTTCTATGTCTTGTCTATGTTGGTCTCCCCTCCTCTTCCCAGGCTGTAATCTCTTTTTAATGTGCTGTCCTTGAAGCCGGGTTAGAAGGATCTATTCGTGTGGCTTTTCGATTCTTAGCCATATGTGACATTTCACTCCACTAGAGGAAAAGGATAATCCTGTTGATAACCTTCTCCTCTGTAATGTGCATTTTCCCACCAAATGGCAAAGCATATATTGTGTACATTTTAAGAAGCATATTAAAACAGCTCTTATTAGTGCAACAAATCAGCTGTTTGGTGGTAATTTTACACACAAAGGGTCTGGTAGCCAAAGGAACATTCCAAGTCCCTTTTCTGAGATCTCTACTCTGGCTGAAAATCAGTGTAGCAGTTAAACGTTCTCTTACCAATGGGATTGGTAGATGTCTCCTGTCCCTTCTGGTACATGCGGTAGTGACGTGTTACAGTCCCATGGGCAGCCTCTGCTTCTACTGTCTTGCCATCTGGACAAATCAGCACGCTGGTCATCATGCCAAGAGAACCATAACCTGTAAGTGGCAGAGTATGAAGTTCTGGTTTCAGCTGCATGAAGAGCACTGGGTCTCTCAGGGAAGAGAACAAATGGTTTAATCTTCACAGGTTGCCGTAAACAAAACACGCGTCAATAATCCTTCCGCCTCTGGAAAGCTGGACCCCTGCTCCAGGTCTCAGAGTCGGAGTTGGGAAAGGCTGGACTTTCCTCCCACTTCCTGAGGCTGTTTAGAAATGAAGGAATGATCGGGTCCCTTACCAAGAACTTTGATTACAAGGAAGTTTCCCTTACCCCTCATGGAGTCATCACAAAGCAACAATCCTTCCTCTAAGGTATCGTGAAGACTTAGAGCAACAGGAGAGCAAAGGGTCGTGTAGCTCATTTCTCTGACATAACAGTGATCTTTAACTGGGTTGACCTACTGATTTTAAAAGTGATAACATAAGAGGTACCTAACTTTTTCATAAGAGAAAGAACAAGTAGCCCTTCCTGGGAAAAGCAAACATAATCAAACTTGACATAAACATTCATCAGCAGAGTTTCAAGCTGACGCAGCTGCCATGGTGCCGGAACTGAAGGGCAATGTGGAGTGGAGGAAATCAAAGCGAGGCATTTCCGTCAATTACACTGGACATGCAGCCCCTGGTTTCTGAATTTCAGTGAACAGTCCTTGGCTTCTTTGCTCAGTTCTCTGTGTTGAAAGCTAAGCAGTGAACACATCTGCTTTACATAGGACCAGAACAGCCTCCAGGCTGGCTGAAAGGGCAGGAATAGAGCCTGGTGCCAGAGGAGTGAGCCCTTGGGTTTCTTTTCAACTTTCTGTTTGGCTTCTGCGCTAGCTAACGCCAATCAACTGTCAAAAACCAAGGAATCGTGTCTAGTGTTTGCTTTCCATCCAGTGGTCTGTTTATTTATGCCTCATGAATACCTTCCTATAAGAGCTGTGACTCTATCAGGATAATGAGTGTTCAGCTCAGGAAAGTGCAGAGAACAGGGAAGGTTCTAGATAAGAAGTGTGAAGAAGGCCCTGGCTGGTTGGCTCAGCGGTAGAGCATCGGCCTGGTGTGCGGGGAACCCGGGAACCCGGGTTCGATTCCGGCCAGGGCACATAGGAGAAGCGCCCATTTACTTCTCCACCCCCCCTCCTTCCCCTTCTTCCTCTCTGTCTCTCTCTTCCCCTCCCGCAGCCAAGGCTCCATTGGAGCAAAGATGGCCCGGGCGCTGGGGATGGCTCCTTGGCCTCTGCCCCAGGCGCTAGAGTGGCTCTGGTCGCAACAGAGAGATGCCCCAGAGGGGCAGAGGGTCGCCCCTGGTGGGCAGAGCATCGCCCCCTGGTGGGCGTGCCGGGTGGATCCCGGTCGGGCACATGCAGGAGTCTGTCTGACTGTCTCTCCTTGTTTCCAGCTTCAGAAAAATACAAAAAAAAAAAAAAAAAAAAAAAAAAAAAGGAAAGAAGTGTGAAGACCCAGACCTCACACCCAGCTCTGCTTGTCGCTGGATGGGTACTTCTGCAGTGACTGCACCCCTGGCCTCAGTTTTTTCAACTGTGAAAGGAGGAGGAGAAAGGGAAGAATAAATAAGAGGAAGAATAAAAAGAAAGGGAGGAAGGGAAATAAAAAGGAAGAAAAAAAGAAAGAGAAAGCAGTTCGACTATGCAAATGTTTTCAAAATTCCATTCCTGATCCCAGCTTCATGTATATTTCAAGGCTACGTGATTAGAGAAATAAACATTTAGAATTGTTAAAAACAAAGAAACAAACAAAACAAAAAAGAGCGAGCTCTTGGAGAGAGCCCCCTGGGTTATTTATTGACAGCCCAAGCCCCTCACTTGACGCCTTCCTTGCCGGCGGACCTAGTTTTTCACATTCTCAGAGGGGAAGTGAAGGCAGGTGACTTTCAGATCCCGCCGCTGGGCAGCCTGCTGACGGCAGTGAAACTTCAGGTGGGGAAAAGTGAGCGATCAGCCGTGTTAACACATCCCAGGCGGCAGCCGAGAGTCTCAACGCAGAGTACTTCCTGTGCGACCCCGAGTCGCAGCTGCCCCAGTGGGAGCCACGTTTCCTCATCTGTCAGCTGAGGAGATGGACCAGACTTGGATGCCTTGCGGCAGTCACTTGTCATGATTTTTACAAAGAGCCACAGAATCCTTCTTCCTAAACCAGAAAACTACCGTGGTGTCCCCTACCTGCCGCAGGACAAGCTCCACCCCCACCCGGCCCTCCGGCTCCTTACCTTGTGCCACGGAGTCCGACTGGACGTCGCCGTCATAGTTTTTACAGGCCCAGATGAAGCCTCCCTCTGACTTCATGGCCTGGGCCACCATGTCATCGATGAGCCTGTGCTCATACCAGATCTTCTGGGCTTCAAATTGGGATTTGTACTGCCTAGGAAAGAAGAGAGAAAAAGAACAAAAGAATTGGTTTTGTTAAGGACATCATCACATGCAGAAGAGGGGCGGGGTGGGAAGCAGCATTTTCAGCAGAAGCAGCATGAACTCGGGGGTCTGGCACATGGGCTAAATCCCTGCCCAGTCACCTTCTAGCTGTGAACCCCCATCCCCCTGTCTGTCAGGGTGATTTCACCCACTCCAGCGAGATGTGGGAATTAGGCAGGACAGCAGTTTCCTACGTACTACTTTTATAGTTTTCAGTACTATGCTACTAATCAGATTTTCAAAATTCTGCCTCCTTTAAGAATGTAGTAAGGGGGAAAAGCTCTTCTACTGCTTGACATCTTTCAGGAAACTAAGACAGCTTTCAGGCTTAGATGAGCAGCAGAAGAGAAATTAACACGCCTCATGAGATCTAAAATCTGCGCCCCGGCCTGAACGCTTGCTCCTGAAAGGGGTTAGGCTGTCTTCAATTTTACACACGCTCACATGTTCTTGAATCTAAAGTTGTTATAAATGCAGACTTTGGTTCAAGGGACTATATTACAGTCAAGTTTTAAATCACAACTATGGGTTTCAGACAGAATAGAAATGGGCCCAACTCAGACACTTGTATCTTTGAAAAACTAGAACTTTTTTTTTTGTATTTTTCTGAAGCTGGAAATGGGGAGAGACAGTCAGACAGACTTTTGCATGCGCCCGACCGGGATCCACCCAGCACGCCCACCAGGGGCGACGCTCTGCCCACCAGGGGGCGATGCTCTGCCCCTCCGGGGCGTCGCTCTGTTGCGACCAGAGCCACTCCAGCGCCCGGGCCATCTTTGCTCCAATGGAGCCTTGGCTGTGGGAGGGGAAGAGAGAGACAGAGAGGAAGGAGAGGGGGAGGGGTGGAGAAGCAGATGGGCACCTCTCCTGTGTGCCCTGGCCGGGAATCGAACCCGGGACTTCTGCACGCCAGGCCGACACTCTACCACTGAGCCAACTGGCCAGGGAAAAACTAGAACTTTTGATTACTAACAGGATACCCTTCTCCAAAAAATAAATAATTCTGGCTCTGAAAAAAATGCAGAACCCTTATTTGAGAATACATTTACTTGGAAAAGAAACTTAAGAGCAATTTTCTTTCATTCCTATTAAATCTATTTTGCTCGTCTTTAAGGGATAATGATGGTTTTCACTCAATTTATCCCAGAAACAAAGGGCTAAGGATGCACATTCTATACAATAGCTGCCAGCTTGAGAAAAAAGGAAAAAAGAACTATAGTTACTTGTCATAGATCTCCTGAAAGATGTCTTTAAAACGCCCATCGTATTTCTTCAGAATAGTGTTTTTGGTGCTCAGATACAAAGGCCAACGCTTGGACAGAGCCATCTGGAAAGAGCTGTGCGCAAAATCTCTGATTGACTTATCTTGATTATACATCCCCATGGCGACACCACCACCCTCTGTGAGCGGACACCGAAGAGAGAAAAAAAGAGAAAGGTAAATGGGGAATAGTGGTAACAAGTTTAAATCCAGCCACCACCAAACCACCCAACCCCCAGCTCCCCTGTCTGGGCCCAGGCTTCAGAGTCCCAGCCAGCCTCGCACTCGAATAGTCCATGAGTCCCTGAGGCACATAACGGAGAAAGTCAGTTCTAGATAAGCTGTCTTTTCCTGTTTTTAAGTTTTCAATTACATATTTTCAACTCAACCCTCAGCCAGAGAATGAAAATTCTCGGCATTCCCTGGAGGATACTGAAAGTTCACACTGTCTCTGGTAGGAAAAGTTGTGCTACATGCAATCACTGGTGTTTCGCAACTCTTGTTCGCTGAACTCTGTTATTACTGAAAGACAGAACTTGAACCCATGCCACTGTCCAGGGCCAACTCAGGCTCAGAATGTGAAAGGTGCTAAAACCAGCAGGATTAGGGTCCATTAAAATGATTCTATTTAGAGGAGGCAAGGAAAACAAAAGTGAGAGGACTTCTGAGTTTTTGTGTGAGTGCTTTTAATAACTTCAGTAGTGGAGAAAGAGGGTCCTCTGTTCTGAGTGGAATCAGCCATGACAGACCTTTTAAAGCAGCAGGATGGTGGGCAAGAAAAGGCACAAAAACAAATGTCCTACTTCCACAGAGGAACCACTCAGACGGGCAAGAACATTTCAGCAAATATACAACACAACCATTTTTTAATACAAACCTTACCAGAGCAAAGGGTAGGATTAAATGACAGGTGATTTGGAGCTATTAACATGTAATTCATGTAATTTGTGCACAACAGATTCCCGCCAACCCATCCTGTGTTGTAACAGAAACACCTAATTATTAACTTGTCTTTGCCTATATGCATTTCCAGTTAAACAGCTAATCCTTCTGTGCCTTTGTCCACGCCACAGGAAGGCGCGGAAGCCAATTACTTTATTTATTCAGATATTAGGTCCCATAGTGATGTTGTAGATTCAGGCTGTATACCCAGCTAACTTTAAACAACCAGGAATAATATTGTCTAAGTGATCTGTAATAAAATGATCATGATGAACTTGAATTACACACCTTCAAAGTTATGTACCAGGTACGTCTTTTGTGGGGATCCGTCACTTGGTGTGTAGGTTATCTCTACTTTTCCAGGCCCGGGAACAACAAAATCAGTAGCTCTGTACTGTGCAAGGAGGGTGGGGGGAACGGTATTAAAAAAACAATTATTTCAACAGGTGTAACAAAGAATGGGGAAAAAGATCATAGATAGAGCTGATAGACACCTGGACAAACAGGGCAGTATAGCTCAACCTTTTTTTATTTTAGAAATGGGGACGAAGAGGTCCAGAGTCCCCGAAGCTAATTAGTAGCGGTACACATTAAAAAATCAGTATTTGTTGGGAGCCTACCATGCACAGGGCAGTTTTCTGAGCACTGATACGGAGAGGGGAGAGAATTAACATAGTATTTTCCCTTAGGAAGCTTATGACACAACAAAGACAAAGTGAAAAGCAACAAAATGGGCATAGATGAACAATGCTACAGGACCCCAGAGGAAGAGAAACAACATGATCTGGAGGTCAGGGAAGTCTTCTTGTAAGGCAGTGATACAGAAGGGTGTAGCACTCACGATGATAAAGAACCTTGTCCTCACTATAGGACAGATGCTTTAAGCCAGCGGTTTTCAACCACCAGTCTGTGGACCAGTGTTGGTCCAAGAAGAGTCAACAACACTGAATTATAAAGGTTACAGAGTCTATAATCATTGGGTCTATCTATAACCATCATAACACATCAGGGTGGTTAACTTTCTTGCAACCTGGCACAAAATTTCTGGCAGATCAGCACTGGTCCATGGACTGGCGGTTGAAAAAAAAACTAATGTCATTTATTATTTCTTTTGATTCTTACATCAATTTTACAAGGAACTGTGATATTGCGAAAATAATGCACCTGGGGTCAAAAGACTTAGGATCTGGTCCTTAGACCTTCAGAGCTTAGTGTCTTCATGATTATCATCACTACTGATGCCCGGCCCAGGACTTATCCATAAGAAGCAATCACTTTGGAAGCAGTTGTGAAGCTACTCCAGTGAAAAAATGCACCCTGCCTGCACTAGGAATGTTAAATCTTTACAGCACTGTACCTTCTTCATTGACTTAGAGAAGAATACCTTCAGAGCCCAATACCAGCAGATGCTAGTCATACCTTTGGTTGTCTGTGTAAAGCAATATTAATGACAGCTGGTACAAGAGCTGTCTGCTAACGATAAAGGTTTAATATCTATTTAGGCAGAAGACATCAGACATAGAAAATTCTTTACTATGGAGATGTTGCCTCTCAAAGCACGGTTGACTGGGGCAAACTCACCTGGATTCTAAACCAAGCTTAGTCCCTAAATTATGTAAAGATTTTGGCAAATATATCATCTATTAGAGAGAGTTGAATCAGATTTTGTTCACAGTCTTCCAACTTAAAACTTCTAAAATTTGACTGATGGGTTTCAAGAAATACTTATTAAATTGGGTAAGAGGACTTTGAAAAGAATGTTAGACCCTGGGTGTTGAAATATCAGAAGTAGCTGAGTGTGCAGTTCTGAAGCACAAGGCATCCCTCTGTGCTTTTCTGTGAACTTGGGTCTTCTGGATGATGATGAATAAAAATAGTTTCGTTCCTTCGGAAAAAAATCCTTTACTATGGCAATCTATTCCCAGTTCTTAAAGGGAAGAAACGGAGGCACCGAAGCACCGTACACACTTTGTAGACCAGTTATGCACAAACGACCAGGGAATCAACCACAGGTTTGGAATTTTCAACCTGGACTTATATAGAATGGTCATTCTTCCAAGTGATTGATGGCAAGATAACAATTTTTAAAAAAGGACAAAACTACCATCACTGAACTGGTAAGAACGTAGAACAGTGCTCCCAGAGTTCTGAAGTCTGTAGCACACTCCCTCTCCTGGGCCTTTGGGAGGTGGCTGTGAAGGGACTGGCCAGGACGAAGGGACACTTGGAGCCACCGGATAAAACAAGGGAACTACCCTCAAGGGCTGACCTGGGGACCTTGTCCCCAGGAACAGAGGGTGAGACTGCCCTGGCTAGACTGTTTTTAAGGACAGCTACACCAAAGCATCCAGATGTCAGAATTAAGAACTCTTGGTTTTCAGGGTCTTTTAAGACATAAGCTGCTTTCTATGAAAGTCTGAATATCTACATTTCAACATGAAATTTTGACTTTGTTTAGTTGGCTAGTTTTCTGTTTAATTTGGCAACCAGCCAACTTGTACAGAAGCACAGGAACCAAACTTTCTTTTTCAAGTAGAAAAGAACTTTTAAAGCCACTGCTTTCCAACTACTGAGCTGGTTTTTCCTTTTCTATATGAAATGACCATGTTTCATCTCATCTTTGGTGGTTCCCAACCCTGCCTGCCCATTAGAATCACATGGGGAGCTTTCAAATGCCTGAGTCCCATGGAATTCAGATTCAGCTGGTAAAGGGTGGGTCTCAAGCATTGGCATTAAATCAAAGAAACATATTATTTTTTTTTAAAAGCAAAATAAGACAAATGCCAAGAAAACCTATAAAAAGGGATCCTTCAGAGCCAGGGTTGAGAACTACTGACTTGGTTGAAGCACAGGAAATTATCCATACAAAAATGTCAATATTATGTAGTTTAACTTAATAAAAAGATAAAGGAAGAAAAAAAAAGTCTAAAAAAAAATCACTTGCATTGAGACAGTGCCCATCCGTTAGTTTTTCTGTATTTACTTCTATCCAAATATGTAAATATATAGATATACATATATGCATTTCTCAGTTGTGTGGTTTAATGGGAGTAGTCACCAAAAAAGAATAAAATACACACAAATCAGAACTGCAGGGCAGCAAATGGCCATGAAAAGAGAAAGGGAAATCAACTATGCCCACATGACTTACTTGATCCCCATAAGCATGACGGCCTATGATGATGGGCTTCACCCACCCAGTCACAAGCCGGGGGATATTTTTGCAGATAATAGCTTCCCTGAAGACAGTGCCACCCAGAATATTTCGGATGGTGCCATTTGGCGACTTCCACATTTGTTTCAACTTGAACTCCTCAACCCTCTTCTCATCGGGGGTGATGGTGGCACACTTGACGCCAACGTTGTACTTCTTTATAGCTTCTGCAGCATCTTTGGTGACCTGGTCATTGGTGGCATCACGATTCTCTATACCTAAATCATAGCTGGGAGGGAAAAATCGTAAGTGGAACTTTCCAGACGAGTCTATAGGTGGTTGAGGGTGCTGCCATTCTCTCTCTCTCTCTCTCTCTCTCTCTGCATGGTGACGGCACACAGAGCTTGCCCTGTAGAAAGGGAAGGCTTTCTAAATGTGCCAAATTTCAGCATTAATTCACCTTTAACACAGAAGATGGCTGCCAGCTGGAAAAAAAAAAATCACAGAGAGGCTGGACTGCCGGGCAGGGCTCCCTGTGCTGCAGTGGGAAGCTGTCTAGGAAACCGAATGGAAACTATCATGCTTTGCGCCTTTGCCTGCTTTCACCAGATAGAAGCAATAGCAGCACCGGAGTAACACCTCTGCAGACTTCCTTTCACATACTTAACTAATTATCCTAAAAATGCAAGCCTGAGCACCACCTTTTTTATTTCCCCTTAGTATATAATGTGCTCTAAAAATAAAGGGAACAGAAGGTTTAAATTTTTTTCTTGTACTTTGACATTAAAGGAGTGGGAGTTACAGATGTGACATTCAGTGCCAAACATGCCAATGAATCCTTCCTTAATGCCAATTAGTTATATGATGAACTTCTCCCTAATTCTTGGGCAAGTCTCTTTGTTCTGAACACAAGCCTGTGGTTTACTGGATAAGTAATGGAATCAAGCAACAGTTTTATACCCCCCAGAGAGCTAGTTTAATATACACCAACACCCACACTGCAAGTTATTCAGAGCCGAAAAGTGTTGGTTGTTCGCAGAGCATAGACAATGATTGTAAAGCTTTTTCTAAAGTATGAAACCGTTTGTCGAAAATAGGATAAACAAAACAGTAATGTGACTATTTTGTTCTCCAAGTTTTTAAAAATGTTTTTCAGCTTCTATAACTTGCTGAACCACAAAGCCTCTAGATTTCTCTTTTTAGTCCCTGTATTCTTTTGCTTAATATTCCAACTCATAACGTAAATGCACAGGTAGCAAATCTTAATGTATTTCCAAATAAAAAGAATTCCAGACTGCTTTGACCTTAGACAATTTACTTAAGTGTAACAAAGCACTGACTCTTGTCTTCAAGCAGCATAGGAAATGCTAAATATTTACAAATGTCTCCTCCCAATTAAAACAAGAAGTGCAGGCAGTGGTTTTCATGTTCATTGGAACCATTTTTCATTTAAAAGAGACTAGCAGCAAATTCTTGGATTTTTTTGCATCTCACCTTAACATTTATTTATTTATTTATTTATTTTAGAGAGGAGGGGGGAGATAGATATATATATATAGAGAGAGAGAGAGAGAGAAAGAGAGAGAGAGAGAGAGAAGGGGGAGGAGCAGGAAGCATCAACTCCCATATGTGCCTTGACCAGGCAAGCCAGGGTTTTGAACCGGCAACCTCAGTGTTTCCAGGTTGACGCTTTATCCACAGCACCACCACAGGTCAGGCTCACCGTAACATTTCAAAGAGAAAAGAAAAAATACATGTCCTGGACCACTGTCCAGTCTGCAGAAGACAAAACAAATGAATTGCTCCACTCCTCTCAAAAAGAACCAGTCGTGTAAAAAATAGCAATTTTAGAACAACTTAAAACTTGTTTGAGCCTCTGTTGGTCAAATAAGTTTGTAAAATATGATTTTTATGTTCGCTGGTTTATTGTTTGCATTGGGGACTGGGCAGCGCCAGGTATCTGTGATCTGTGAAATTGCAAATTACCTTCCTGCTTAGGAAGGGCCATTGTCTTGCTAATGTTTGCTGGAAGAGCGGTTTCCCCACCAGAAAGTTTTGAAAAGAAGAGAAGAAGGAGTAGAAGGGAGAGAGAGAAGCCAAGTTTTGCAGGGAGAGAAGAGGGAATGCAGAGTGCTGAAGAAGAAGCCATGTTGGCAGAGGTGAGGGGCTTTTGCAAGCTTCAGAGACTGGTGGGGCCTTTGATTCTAGGAGGAACCAGAGAAGATTCTCCTGGTTGCGGAACCGGATAATGTGTCAGGGCTTTGTGGGCTCTGAATGAATGAAGAGGGAAATGTTTTCCCTGTGTGTTTGCTTGTCGGCAGGTGCGAGACTTTAATAAAGGAATAGCCCACCACCATTTTTTGGCTCCACTGTTTTTTTTTTTTGTATTTTTCTGAAGCTGGAAACGGGGAGAGACAGTCAGACAGACTCCCGCATGCGCCTGACCGGGATCCACCTGGCACGCCCACCAGGGGCAAGGCTCTGCCCACCAGGGAGCGATGCTCTGCCCCTCTGGGGCTTCGCTCTGCCGCGACCAGAGCCACTCTAGCACCTGGGGCAGAGGCCAAGGAGCCATCCCCAGCGCCCGGGCCATCTTTGCTCCAATGGAGCCTTGGGGGCGGGAGGGGAAGAGAGAGACAGAGAGGAAGGAGGGGTTGGGGGTGGAGAAGCAAATGGGCGCTTCTCCTGTGTGCCCTGGCCGGGAATCGAACCCGGGTCCCCTGCACGCCAGGCCGATGCTCTACCGCTGAGCCAACCGGCCAGGGCCTCCACTGTTTATTTACCATCTGTCCCAATTCAATGGGAACCTGCATGTGCATGGCCATGACAGCCGCAGCTGCTGGCCATATAGCCTCCAAAAATTCTTTGGTCTGTAGCCAGTGACGCTTTTTTCTAGGTCTAGAAAATTACATGAAGAGTCCTATGTCTCTGGGCTAATGATGCTCAGAGCAGTTATTCTACTGGCAATAAAGCTGCAGACTCACCTACTGCCTTGGAAAGTTCTGAAACAAGACAGTGCTTGTCAAAATGTTTTCGAACCTACTTGGATGATGCTTTTTATGCTTTATTTCCTGTATGTTTTGTTGATCTCTGCAGGTATTTACTCCTTCATGTGATTGCAACAGAGATATTATCAACAGTGTAAGCTTAGAATGGTTTAAGAGGGTGTTTAATGATTCCATGTAAATCAAATGTTTACACCCAAATGAATATAACAGGTCCTCAGGACACAGTCTCTTGAATAATTCTGAGACAAGGCAAGTATATTTTCAGTTGGCAATAGTTTGGCAAAAATATGACCGTCTTTACCCACTTCAGCCTCATAAAAATGCTCTCTACCTAGTTCAAATGTTCAAAAAGCATGAGCAAGTTCATGAAAAACAAAGAGGGAAAAAAGGAGAGAATTCCATAGAGACTCTCAAGTCTGTCTCTAAACACTTGAAACACAGGGCAAAGGGTCAAGTCTTCGGGACATAAATGGTTTAAGGAACTTCTGGAAGCTCAGTGTTTCATTAAAATAATTTCAAGGGTTCTTTCTGTACCACAACTGTATGAAAAGGGCAAAAGGCAAGACATAAAAAAGGGAAAAGGTCCATTGGCCTGTTATGAAGAGGGATAGAAAATAGAGCTTGAAAGGACAAAATTGTGGCAACTACATTTACAGTTCACAGGATGTACTCATATTACTTTCCCATCTACAAATAACACTTAACGCTACTCTAGGCCACTGGCTTACTACAAATAAAACTTTACAGGAAACAGAGGCTTGGAAAGACCTGAGACTCATGTTTCCATCATACTTCTTGACTTCTGAGCAGTAAGTCCAGTTTATTTAGTAATACTAAACTTAAAACAGAAGATTCATTTGCAAATATTCAGGCACTCTCCCCCAAGAGTTTTATTCACAAGATACCACTTTACCTATGTAAAAAAGCTACTTATATCCTGAAATCACTTACACTTTCTGAGTTTGTTAAGTGTAGACATAGCCATGAGCCGCACATACAACAGTGGTCCTATAAAATTATAATGCAGCTGAAAAATTCTTATCACCTAATGATGTTGGAGCAGTCATAATGTTGTAGTGCAACAACACAATCCTTTCCGTTGTTACAACTGCCTACAGTAGTCAGTACACCTGTGTAGCTGAGGAGCCACAGGGGAACAGAATTTGTTACCCCAAAATAGGTCTCTTTGGCATAAGGATTACATTAGGCTGGGTAATTTTGAGAAATGACAAGAGAGAAGCTCTAAAAGCCGAGTAGAAGTTACCCCTTGTAAAATATATTTGCATTTGTAAGGGAAGTCTCCACTTGTGAAGGGATTCTCCTTTGCTGTGTCAGGGAGAGGGGATAACTTCAACCTCATCTCCAGACTCTTATGAATGCAGATGACTTAAATATGCCTAACACCTTATCCTTGTTTCCAGTGCTTTTCCTGGTAACCTCCTATAACTGACCCTCTCACCCCTGATCTTCTTTTGTCTTTAGCCAAAGACAGTATTTAAGGTGGTGGTTTCAGCCATTCTGGAGAGTTACTCAGTTTCCCCGAGTCGCTCCCATGTATACAGAAGGAATACATGATATTAGACATTTTTTCCCCTTTAATTTTTATTATTATTATTACAGGGATGCCTCAGTCAAAAACCTAGAAGGGTACAAGTAAAATTATGTTTCCTCCCCTACAGAGAAATAGGTTATATCACAGAGCCTAGGTGTGTAGTAGATACCATCTAGGTTTGCATAAGTGCATTCCTTGATGTTTGCACAATGACAAGACGGCCTAACCATACATTCCTCGAGTGTATCCCTGTCCTAAAGTTGCACGTAACTAATTCATTTACCTGTGCAGGTCTAATTCCACGTAGGGAAAAATGAGTTTTTCTTTAATCAACTCCCAAATGATCCGTGTCATTTCATCTCCTTGCATCTCTACCACAGAACCACCGCGGATTTTTTGAGACATTTTGACTTCAATAAACCTTTAAAAAAAAGAGAGAAAGAGAGATAAGACACATATCTTGTCATTTATTTCATTATAGTGTTACCTTTGCACATCAAAGCCCAATAAGAAATGAATAGGAGTTTGCAGCCAAGAAAGGAAGGGCTTATTACTTAAGGAAGTGGCCCAAACCTGGAGTCACAGGTGAGCTAATGTTCAAAGACCTGGTTCCCGGATGGCTTTCAGGGGATGAGTTACACAAAGGAAAAATCATTAATCATGGTGACTAAGGGAGTAAGGGATGCGGTCTGTATTGACTGCTGGGTACTAGGCTAGGAGGGTAGTTGATCAGTGGATCTGGTCCTCATGTCAGCCATGGCATTGCTTCATCTGGTGTCGCTGCTTCTGGGTCTGAAGCTAAAACAAAACTGAGGCCCAGATGTTATCTTTAATTTAATTAAAACTCTATCTCTGTGGTCAAAAGACCCAAGGCTTTGTCCCTAAGACTGTTTAATGCTGACCAGAACCTCACTGTCCTGAGAGCTTAATAACTAAGGGACTGGTCGTGCAAGGAAAAAGGTAGCAGGTGCACCAGGGTGTTGGATGGGGCCAGTCTGAATAAAAAGAGAAGAAAGGAGAAAAGGTCATATTAAAGAATGAAGTGTTGGCATGGTTATAATAGTATAAAACCAAAATATACTGCTCACAAAAACTAGGCGGTATTTCAAAATGAATATGATGCAATAAAAAAAGCACTTGATTTTTTTTATTAAACAAGAACATCAGAAAAGCAAAAGACAAGTCAAAGAAAGTTGTTTGGTTATGCAAATGAGATGCAAAACCGACTTTTATTTCATTGGTGAAAATGCATACAAAAGGCTGAAAGTACTAGAGTATCTGCATGTTCCCTGATCCTCTAATTTTTGTGAGCAGTCTGCAAACATTTGGTGACTACCAAAAGAACAATTTGTAATAGCACAACTGCCTAAAACGTTAGTAATTATTACATTTACCATCAGAATTGAGAAACTCTGCACAAAGCATTATGCTACATGCTTCATGTGTGGTTTGAGTCAATCCTCACAACAACCCTGAAAGATGAAAATGATTTCCCTATTTTACTTTGATAAAAGAAAAGTAGCTTTCCCAAGGTCACCCAGCTAGAGCAACAGGGAGCCTGGCCCTGTCACATGTCCTCAGAATTGTAATCACTGTTCATGACTATGGGTTTGTCTTATAAAATGAGATTATTTCCATATCGTGCTCATTTGAACACTTCTATTCAAATTCTCTTTTTACTTTTATACAATTTTTCTTTCATCTTGGGCCCTCAACCTGAGCAGACTTGTTAGCGTAGGTAGCTAGATATTAATATGTGAAAGTAGCAGAAGGAATCAGACATTGAGCACAATAAACTAGGGAAGAGAGAATCAGATATTAAGCACAATAAAACTGGGAGGCCTGCTTTGGCAGAAAGTTACAGCACTTAGTTACAGCATTTACAGGCTCATTTATTACGCACTCCCAAGAGACCACTGTGCCCTCTGCCCTTGGGGACTTAATCCGCAAGCCAGTTAGTAGGAATCTTCCCAGTGTACCACAGGTCCCTCCCAGACTATAGGGGAAGCTGCTTCTATGCATCCCCTCTAAGCATGTGCAGTAGAAGCCAGGATGGTGGCCATAGAGGCCTGTCAGTCTAGCCTAGAAGAAGAATCTGATAGGTTAGTGGGAGGAACCAATGCAAGCCCACAAAAGATTAAGAAATGAATTTAAAGAATATAATCCAGGCTAACAAAGAAGTTTTCTTCTCTTTTCTCGCTTGGAAACACGTGCTCCCCATTTGTTTGCACACCTGCCAAGCGGCCATGCAGCCCTAATGGCCGCCGGGGTCTGGCAGTGGCATGGGCTCCAAGGCACCACTGAAGACTATGTTGGCCAGAGGAGGACAGGGACAAACTGGATTGAACCATGACACAAAATTTCTGGACTCTGATCTTCATACTGGGCTTAATGAAGATAAGTTGGACTTTCTCCATAGTGAGACAGAGAAAAGACACTGGGAATCTGTGGGTAGCCTTCCATTTCAACCCCGAATAAATCTTGCCATGAAAGCCTGACTCCATACACGAGTCCTGTGCCATGCTTTCCCTGTGACTCCATAAAAGAACACCCTTCTCACCAGCAACAGAATGATGAGTGCTAATATTTCCAATATTTCCCCTTTTTTATGTGGCTGTTTTGGTTAAAATAACTACTGTATTTCCCCATGTATAAGATGCACCTTAAGTTTGGGGCCCGAAATTTGAAAAAAAAAAGTATTACATAAAGTTATTGAATTCAAGTTTTATTCATCATAAAATTCATACAACTCCTCATCACTGTCAAAACTCCCATCCATTAGCTTTGTCCTCATCTATGTCTGATGACGAATCACTGTCTTCATATTGCCTTGTCCTCAGTTCCATCTATGGCATTTGAAATGCCACAACCATTGTATAAGACACACCCAGTTTTTAGACCCCAATTTTTTTCAGGAAATGGTGTGTCTTAAACATGGGGAAATACGGTACTTTTGAGGAGATGTGACAAGTTATTGTGACTTATATTTAAAGAACTTTAAGTCAAAAGTGAAAGATGAAGAATTCTTGGTGGAACTATGTTTTCCCAGAGACAATACTGGATACTGAGGTGTAGAGCTAAATACAAAAGTGATTTCTCAGTGAAAGAAATCTGTATATACAAGGTCACTGCTCAGGACTCAAGCATGTCCTTGTTCTCTTCCTCGATAACCCTAACCCAACTCCTCCCCCGTTCTGGCTGTTCACCGGCAAAAGTAAGCTGCCAGTGAGTGTCACAGAGAAGCACAATTGTTACAGGAAGAGATATGTCTGTTTGAGGAACAGGGGGTGGAAGTAGCAAAAACAAGTCCATCTGATTGCCAGAAAGCACAGGGTACATACACCCTTTGGAAGAAGCAAGGCTGCGGCGTAAAGGAAGGCCCTGCCCTGTGCTTGTTCCCTGAGAGGCAGAGGAAGTCCTGAGCCCTTTCATGATGCTCTAATGGAAACTTCCTTGTAGCCACACAACTGCAAATTGCTTTAATTCCCCGAATTTATAACTGAGGACTGCAAAAAGTTAGGGGAATTGACTTTAAAAATTAGGTAAGAGGCTTGTAAAGAGTTTTTCTTGAAAAGTTGAGCTCAAGTAATTTGGCCTTCCAAGTTAAGAAAGTCATGATCAGTAAGTAGTAAACTGTTAGCCTCAGTTTCTTGTGACAAGCCAAAATGTATTTCCACTTCCAGGCCCATTTTCACTTCCCAAATGTGCAATTCTAGAATCCTGTTTATTCGTGTTTATAAAGTTCCCTAGATCAATACTAGGAAACCATCTGGTACTGAACTAGAGTAAAAGAAATGAACAAACTGGTGTGAATGAGTTAATCACATCTCATTTGTAATTTCAAGTGCAATTTACAGTACAGCTTAAAGTACATGATTCAGTCACACTCATCCCACTGTAACAGTTTCTCTTATATTTAACACAAAACAAAAGAAAAGAGAGGCACAGCAAACATATCTTGGTCTTAATACTACATTTCCATGGCCAGATTCCTTTATAGTATTATGCAAGAGTTATGACTTGGCTATTTTTCGTTGATGGCAAATACACTTAATAGAAGGTCACACACCATACTAGAAATTACAATACTGAGTGACAGTATTTTTCAGTTAATTATTTCCTTCTCAGTTGAAGTAAATGTTATGTGTAGTAACCTTTCTATATTCAGAATGCAAAATTCAAACATTTCAAGTTTTCTTCACATTACTCAACTGAAAATTTACCACCTTTTAACCAAACAACAGAAGCTCTTACTATTGTACAATGTGGGATATTATATATTTTATTTCTTTGAATTTGAATTCTGTGGGGTGGGCTTTAGGCTCCACTGGATTCACTTGTCTCCCCTTGCCCCTCACATTTTCTGTCTCCACCCAAACCCCAACTTCAGAAGCAAGGACTTTTTCAGAGTCCAGTTCATCCTGTCTGAAAGCAGCCGAATTCCGATGTCCTGACACACGTGTGCAATTCCAGAAAATAAACCTGGGCTAATGCAGCATAGTTTAAGAAAAAGGAGCTGCTCACCCTATTTAATATTATTTTCATCAACCCCAAATTTTTTATGCTGTTTTTCATGAACTACAATAACGTCTGGGCAAAAAAGTCTTTCAGAGAAGACACTGGACTGAAAGAAATAAGTAAGCAGATGCAATTTACGTTTAGAAATATTCCTGACTCACTCTCTTACAGTGTCTGCCTCTAAGATCGCCAAGGCCAATTAAAAACAGTATTGCCACACCAAAGAAAATACGGAGGGGAGAAATCGCTAATGCTTACCTTTATGGAGAAATCAACTTCTGATCACTTCAACTCCTCTCAATGTTGCAAACTCAACTGAATGCAGTTTATCTCCTAAAAAACCCCAAACCAAACAATGTATAAAAAGACAACATACAAATCCGTCTAGTCAGGAGGATTTAGACAGCCTGGTTTATCTGGTTTAAAGTACAGAGCCGAATGAACCCAGAGGGGCAAAGGGCAGTTTCAGGTCTGCATGCACCTTCCAAAGAAAGGTTAGGAGGGCACCAATATCTCTGCCTGCACACACTGGAGGGTGCGTCTGGGGGCGCGTCCTGGGTTCACCGTCGGTTAGCGGGTCTTGGGGTTTGAACGTTCTTGAGTGACGCTGCCACCAAGCAGGCTCTTGGCCTGCATACGTCCTTGTGCAAGAGGGTTGCAACCGGTGTTAGCTTGGTTCCTCTTTCCGGGTCTCCACGCCCGCTCCTTCCCTCCCCGATGCAGGACCTTTAAAGGGGCGCCGGGAGGCGGCCAGGGAACGCCTTCCCCAGAACTGCATATCCCGGGGAGGCGGCGGTGTCTCCTCCACCCCTACTCCACTCCCACCACAGTTGGGTGCTGGAGCTCCTCCCTCTCTACGCCCCCTAAGCGGATTCATCCACCCTGCCTGCCGAGTTCGCTGTACACACCCAAGTCCTCGGCTTTGCATTCAGCTCCCATTGCCGCACGTTTTCTTCCCCCTAAACCGAAGATTTAGTCTGCTACGTGTCCTCGCAACTTACCACCGCTCGATTTTAATGTCTGCATGCAGACCTGGGCTTCCATTTGTCACTGCATACAACTTTCCACTGCCCAATTTCACCCTCCTGTGCCCAAGAGCCGGCCTTCTACACATCCAGGCACCTAGCACCCTCTCCCTCCCCATTTCCCTTTCCCACGTGCAACACCTGGGCCACCTCCACCCCAATCCTTGCGGTCAGAACTCGCCTCTAAATTCCTCCCTCCATACCCAGGACCTGAGCTTTCTTTCTTTTCTTTCCATTGGCGGACACAGAGCCTCCCCCAAAGCCAGGAGCCGGGGCCGCCCCTCGCAGCCCGCGTTTACCTGCAGGGGAAGGTACGCAGGTGATGCACTGGGGGGCGCCACCTGTTTCGGCACCTGACAGCCTCCGAGAAACCCACGGACTCGCAGACGCGAAGGGCTTTTCCACTTCCCGGCTTTTGTCCCTTCCCGGCCCTGCCCCCTCAGCCCACCTCCCGGGGCCCCGCCCCCGCCACGCCACCAATCGCCGCGCTCCGACCCTCCGAGGTGGGCGGGGGAAGGGGGTCAGGGCCGTTCCCCGAGAGAAAGCGAGCAATCCGCGGAGTATCCTGTTCTGCGCCCGGGATGGGGAGAGAGGCTGCAGCGCCCCCTTCAACTCTGCTAAGGCTTTTATTGGAGGAAGGACGCGATGCCACCTGCAGGCCGGGGAGCAGAGCGCGCTGGGGCTGGTATTCTAAGACCCCTGGCGCCACAGGGCAACCTGGGCTTTGTAACACCCTCGGGCCACGAGGAGTGAGTTTCCTGGGCCACGGTAAAGGCAAACCCGGAGAGAGAGCGCCTGGACCAGCACCCTCCCGGGCGCTCCTCGGCGTGTGGTAGTCTGGTACAGCCTTTTGCCCAAGAAAGAGGGATCCTGACGACGCGCGGATTGCTTTGAGGACTACTCCACCCGCAGCCAGATTGAACAGTTACACAGGCAAGCATGCCACAGTAAATAATTTCTGCCTTCACCAATGACAGGTCTTTAGAGCGTCTGTACCTGTACAGTAACCGTCCCGTGTCCGTCCCCCCCCCCACTGCAGGCGCGGTTCCACCTTTGGTGGTTTCAGTTACCTGCGGTCAACTATAGTACTGAAAGCATTAGATGGAAAATTTCAGAAAAACACGATTCATAAATTTTAATTGCGCACTGTTCTAAATAGCATGTTGAAACCGCCAGTCGTCCTGCTCTGTCCCTCCTGAGAAGTGAATCATTCCTTTGTCCAGTATATACATGCTGTATATTACACAGCCACCCACCCCTTCGTCCCTTAGTAGCTTGTTGCTCAGTTGTCATATCCACTGGGATATTACAGCATCCCAGTGCCTGCACTCAAGTAATCCTTATTTTACTTAATAATTGTCCCATATCCATTCATGTAACTTTTATTACACTATATTGTTATTCTATTTTATTGTTAATCTCTTACTGTGCCTAATTTATAAATTAAACTTGATCACAGGCATGTATATTTAGGAAAGAAGTTTGGTACTATTTATGGTTTCAGATATCCAGTGAGGGTCTTGGAATTTATCCCCCCATAAGGGAGAACTACTGTAATTCCAGTTACCACTGCATATATAAACAAACCCAATCATCATTAGAAGATAAAGATAATGGGACTATTATCTGGGTTCCAGAGAAGTTAGACTAAAGATGTGAAGACTGAGAAACCAGTGGATTTAAAAAATAATAAATAAGTAAGTAAGTAAATAAATAAATAAATAAATAAATCTGCCTGACCAGGTGGTGGTGCAGTGGAGACAGCGTCAGCTTTGGGACGCTGATGACCCAAGTTCAAAACCCTAAGGTCACAGGCTTGAGACCCGGCTCATGCAGCTTGAGTGTGGGGTCACTGGCTGAGTGTGGGATCATAGACATGACCCCGTGGTCGCTGGCTTGAAGCCCAAAGTTGCTGGCTTGAGCAGGGGGTCACTGACTCTGCTGGAAACCCCTGATCAAGGCACATATGAGAAGCAATGGATGAGCAACTTAAGTGATGCAACTGTAAGTTGATATTTCTCATCTCTCTCCCTTCCTGTCTGGCTGTACCTGTCGCTCTCTCTCACTCTATTTCTCCCTTTCACAAAAAGAAAGAAAATAAAATCTGCCCCCTGCAGGGGATTATGTTTTGTGTATCTTTTCTCTTGAAAACGGGAGTAAAGGAGGATTTTAGATAGTGATTTGTAGGATAATAGCATGCTTGTGTATTGCTGTCTGGGATTTAATGTCCCCAAATTTATTTTTTTTAAATTATCTCTAGCATCAGATTATTACAATTACTCTTTGAAGATAAGCTGACATGAAAGGCACTACACAAGGTGCATTTTTTACACTAGAGGGCACTGGTATTTTTCCTAAAAGGAAGGGAAGAATATACAGCATTATGCCTGATTTTGGAAGTAGCTTAATGGAAAGTTGCTGTCACCTCCATTTATTCCTGTAGAAATGATTATAGAGGTGTATGAGCATGTATTTCATCTCCAATCTGAGCCCCAAAGTCATCTGAGATTGTAGCTTTACTCCATATTATATCAGGTTCACATTTTTTATTGCCTTTTGCCCTCTATTAGAAGTATTTATGTTGTCTTATTCCAGAAAGGATTTAGGGCAGCCTTCAAGATACATACATTATAGTATGATTAAAGACATTAACTATAGGTGAGAAAAATGAGGGAAAAAGATAATAAACATAGGAAATTGTATAGAACCAAGGTGAACTTAATCACAAATGTATTCCATCAAATTTAGAATTTTATGGAAATGGGCTGCAAATTTGGCTCTAAGCCCATGTGGGAAGAAAGGTAACACTTATGGGACTCTCATCATCTAAAACAGTGTTTCCTATGCTAGTAATTTAGGAACTCCTTTATCACTGAAAATATTTTTTGTAGATCACTAGAATTGATTTATAATTTTATTATATATATATGCACAAAACTACATATATGCTCCTTATGCTGTTAGCTATTGAACTCTGTGAAATACTTAACATTGTTAAGAGCCAGGTTAAGAAAAAGGAGCCTCCAAAATAGAATGAGAAGACTCCTCTGGGGATAGGAGAAGAATGAGCCAAAGGAAGAGAGAGAGCCAAGAAGAGAAAATTTCCAAAACAGAAGGGGGACCACAGAGAGGGCAAGAAAGACAAAGCCTGGAAATAATTCTGGCAAGTGAGAAGGTCCTCATGAAAGCACTGTAAGGAGAAGAATTCTATCAGAATGATTCTGTTAGAAGCCAAACTATAGGGATGGAAGTGTGAATGGGAGGTGGGGAATTTTGGAGACAAAACTTTTTCAAGAAGGTTGACTAGGAAGTGAAGATGAATACTCTATAAAGTCTTAGTAAACATATATATATATTTTTAACAGAGACAGAGAGTGAGTCAGAGAGAGGGATAGACAGGGAAAGACAGACAGGAACGGAGAGAGATGAGAAGCATCAATCATTAGTTTTTCATTGCACGTTCCAACACCTTAGTTGTTCATTGATTGCTTTCTCATATGTGCCTTGACCGCGGGCCTTCAGCAGACTGAGTAAACCCTTGCTGGAGCCAGCGACCTTGGGTTCAAGCTGGTGGGCTTTTCCTCAAACCAGATGAGCCCACACTCAAGCTGGCAACCTCGGGGTCTCAAATCCGGGTCCTCTGCATCCCAGTCCGACGCTCTATCCACTGCGCCACCGCCTGGTCAGGCAGTAAACATAATTTTTGATGACTGCATAATTCTTTGTCATTTTATTGTATTATTCTCATGTGGCTTATGTTGGTTAGAAATTTGTTTCCTTTTTAAAAATTTTATTTTTGAAATGACTATGACAAACATATTTGGATATACCTTATTTTACACTTGAATTGGTTCCTTAGGCTAGATTGCTAGAGTTGGAATTGTTGGATCAAGGAGTGTAAATACTTTTAAAGTGCTTAATAGAACCATCAAATCATTTTCTGGGAGGGTTATACTTAATTATGTTTTCCCATAAAGCATAAAAAAGAGTGCCAATTTCATTACTTCTTAGCCAGAACTGAATTTCATGATTTTCAAAAATATTTTTGCATTCCTTACTAAAGGGAATCAGGGCCCCTTTGAGAACTGACTGATTCTACACCTGGTGCAAAGATAATTCAAGATGAGCCTGGTATATTTTAGGATCAGAAAGTGAGGAAGTGCTCAAAAGGTGATGAAGGCATATGAAATGGATGCAGGAGCTAACTCGAAGGGCTCTCACTGGGTAAATCAGGGACAACTTGGCCATTAAAATGAGTAGTGGAAGAAATGAATTATAACATATTTTTTTAAAAATTATGAGGCCCTATTTATACTGTTAAAAGATAAACTGAAGCCTATCAAAAAATTTAAGAGTTTATTTGAATAAGAATTGGGGGCTCTGGCCAGTTGCCTCGGTGGCAGAGTGTTGGCTTGGCATATGGATGTCCTAGGTTCAATTTCCAGTGAGGGCACATAGGAGAAGCAACTATCTGCTCCACCCCCACCCTCCCTTTTCTCTCTTTATCTCTCTTTTCCCTTCCTGCAGCCATGGCTTGGTTGGAGCAAGTTGGCCCTGGGGGGCTGAGGATGGCTCCATAACTTGCCTCAGGCACTATAAATAGCTTGGCTGCCAAGCAATGGAACAACAGACCTGGATGAACAGAACATCACCCGGTAAGGGGCTTGCCATGTGGATCCCAGTTGGGGCACATGTAGGAGTCTGTCTCTCTGCCTCTCTGCTTCTTACTTAAGAAAAACTTTTTAAAAAATGAATAAGAATTGGGCATTATTAAATGCAAAGTAGTTAGGAGCATGCCTGGACAGGGGCTAGGGGAAAGCCTTTTATAGGGAAGGCAGAAGCAAAACACAGAAATGATTTGACTGGCTATAACTTAAGCAAATGTCTTATTTGGGAAGGCCTAGGTGGCAGTTTGTTAATTGGTTGTCTTCAGGTTTCAAATTCATACCCTTGAGGCATTAACAAGCTCAGGTTTGGGTTTGCTTATGTATGCTATTAAAGCATTAGAGCCACCTGAGTTCAGTGGTCTCCTTGTTTAATTAATTTAATAATACTAATCAGCATAAAAAAGAAAGAATACGGCTATTTATTTCTTTTCAGTACAAATGCAACTAATATATATATATATATATATATATAGAGAGAGAGAGAGAGAGAGAGAGAGAGGAATATAATGTAGCACCATTACAATAATAATGTCTTAGCAAGAATATAAATATGTGCTTCTGACAAAAGTTTTTTAGAAGAATATTAACACAAAAGATCTACAGTTAAAATTCACCTGACATTAATTTTGATGTCTCATATGAGATGAAAATCTAAACTAATTCTCTCCCACCAAAGGTAGCCAGTTTCCATCTCTTTTTCACAGAAATTAAACTGCAAGCTAATACAGATATTAAACTGTATGCTTCTTGAGGACACAGACTGTGTCCTGTTCACAAGTTTATCCCTCCTGTCTACTTAACATATGGCTCATCAAAGTAGTCACTCGGCCCTGGCTGGTTGGCTCAGTGGTAGAGCGTCGGCCTGGCGTGCGGGGGACCCGGGTTCGATTCCCCGGCCAGGGCACATAGGAGAAGCGCCCATTTGCTTCTCCACACCCCCCCCCCCTTCCTCTCTGTCTCTCTCTTCCCCTCCCACAGCCAAGGCTCCATTGGAGCAAAGATGGTCCGAGCGCTGGGGATGGCTCCTTGGCCTCTGCCCCAGGCGCTAGAGTGGCTCTGGTCGTGGCAGAGCGACGCCCATCCCATGCGGGAGTCTGTCTGACTGTCTCTCCCCGTTTCCAGCTTCAGAAAAATACAAAAACAAACAAACAAACAAAAAAACAAAGTAGTCACTCAAGAAATGACAAATGGTCATTTAGTCTTACTTTTGCTAAGTTAAACGAGGAAACCACTAGACCAGGGGTCTCAAACTCGCGGCCTGCGGGCCGCATGCAGCCCGCCGAACAATTTTGTGCGGCCCGCAGACTAATCCACGAAGTTCAAAATATTTTGGATAAAATTAAGTAAGCCTAGGGGCCTACTTGTATTTTTCATTTCTCTAGCATCCTAGCTAGATATTAGCTTAGTTAACAGCAGTTGTGATGCGAACTACAGTTTCTGGTCGTTTTGTGACACTGAGTAAACTGCATGTACGACTGTGCTTGTTGTACTGATTTTTTTTTGTTTTCAACTGCAGTGAGAAAAGTGTTGCGTAACAGTTGCCTTTTGTAGACCTAGTGTGGCCTGCCGAACGGCTGTGATTTTGCTCTGCAGCCCACATGCTGAGTTGAGTTTGAGACCCCTGCACTAGACTGAGTTGGCTCTAATGACTTAGTAGCCTATGTAAGCAAACCAAAACAGAAGCCTATAATGCCTCAAGGTTATGAATTTGAAACCTAAAGACAACTACTAATCACAAACAGCCCTGTAGGCTTTCCCAAATAAGGCATCTGCCTAAGCTAGAGCCAATCAGATAATTTCCTTGCTTAGTTTCTGCCTCTTCTCTATAAAAGTCTTTTCCCTAGCTCCTGTCCTGAAATGTTCCTGACCACTTCTATTTTGGAGCTGCCCTATTCAATAGATTTAACTAGATTCAAGCAAGTTTTGGCTTACTTTCTTCAGCTAATGGTACAATGTTCATTGCTGGCAAAATGGTGGGTAATGCCAGCTAAACAAGACAGGCCTTAGTAACTATATTTGCACCAGTGTTTGTAACTCAAAACTTGAATGAAAAGATTAGCTACAGAGCTGTTGATGTAAGAAATGGCCAGACAGGTAGAGAATTTTTGTAAGTTTATTTAAGTCAAACTGATAATTGCCCGGAAGCAAAATTTCAATGAATTGAGAAAATACTCAAGAATGGCAGTTTTGCAGCTTATTATATTATTATAGTAGAATAAAAGGAGGAGCCATAAGAAGGGTTACATGAAATCCACTGGTGGTAGTTTAAGGGGCGGGACAAAAAGGAGGTGGGGAAAACCTCTGGAATTAGATAAAAAGTAAAATGAAGAGACACATACTTCTTTTACATTGGTGGGTACAGGGTAGTTAATAATTAACGTGTACAGCAAGTAGAGATGGTATGGGGAACAAGAAGATGAAAGGTTCTGTGATGTGGTGATCTGGTGCTCTGGTGCTGACGTTGTGCCCTGGAAAAGGCGATTACTCTGACATTTCAAAGGTATGTTAGTTTAGACGCAAAAAGACAAGACAGGATCATTTGAGATACAGATTAATCTTGATCAAGGAAGCAACAGGGCTAAGACTTGAGTACCTGCCATGACTTGCTTTTAGATAGGAAATTTTATGTTCAGATCATTCAATGAATGTGGTTACTTTCCGGCTGAGTTTGTAAGGCCCACCATGCCAACCTCCGCTTAGCTTGTCAGGTTTAGTATGTGGCTCCCTTTTTCAGCACAGAACTGACATATCTTACTCTGGGTTGGACACTGTGACTAATGTTTTAGATGCAGTTCTTAATCCTGAAAATAACTATTTGTGAAGTGGGTACTATTAGTAGCCCCACTTTACTGATAAGAGGTCTGGAGTCAAAAGAAATTAGTAATTAGTTTCACATCACATGGCTAGTGATTGGCAGAGTCACCCAAGTATAAGTCTTGGCCGTAGACTTAAATGCTCTGTATTGCACAGGTTGACGTCGTCCATAAGAACGTTGAGCGCAGTTACATATTATGAGTGCCCACATGATCGAACACATACGGTAGCTGCCGTCCAGCCTGCACCCATCTGGTGACAGGGCACGCCTGATGCTCACGTGAGCAGTCGCCTTGGCTTCTAGGAAGGCTGAGACGGCCTGATCGAGGCCAAGTTGTTGAGGACGATTCTATCTGGGATGGACACACTCTGCCTGAACATCTGATCCGAGCGCCGTGCGGGCTGGGAGGAGAGGGCGGAGCCGGCAGCCGGGAAAGCTGCGGATTGGAGGGAAGGAGAAACAGAGGGCGGAGCCTTGGTGGAAAGCGAGAAGCCACATCTATCATGAAAGAGGGTTTGCTTCCTGCAGCGGCCGCCCGTGCCCGGTGAACCCCGGCGCTGCCCTCCGACGCCTGCTTCCTGCGCCCCCACGGGCTGAAGCGGCGGCTGGGGTGGAGGGCTCTGCGGGCCGGGGCGGAAGGCGCAGGTAAGGGCGGTGGCCCGGCGCGCGGCTGCTGGGGCAGAGTGGGGACTAAGGCCGGTTCGGGGAGCTCCGGGGCCGGAACGGAGGGAAAGGCTCAAGTAAAGGCGAGAGCGGGGCTCCGCACCCGCGGCTGGGCAGAGGAGGGCAGAGGACCTGTGCCCACTGCACGCCGGCTCCCCTGATTCCCCGGGGGCCCCTGTCGTGCGAGTGTGGAAGGGAGCCGGGTGGGGCTTTTTCTTGAAGAGGTTTCCTTGGAAACCCCTCGAAGTTGCCTCGTCCTGTGTCCCTAAGCTTATTTTGGACGGGCACAGTCCAGTTCCTCCTCCCTCCGGTGGGTAAGCTCTGCATCTGAGTCAGAGGTGCATGGTGAACTGGAAAAGAAAGTTCGTGAGCTGCAGAAGTGATAGCAGTCGTGGGGTTGCAAATATTGTAAACACCTCCTTGAATGCTTGCCTTTGCTATTTGAGGCTGTTCCATTATGCTTGTTTGTCTAAGAGGAGGAGAATAGCTTTCCCAATTAGTATTTTCCCTTTGCTTTCGGTTCCCAACAAGAGGATGACACTGAAATGTAATGGATTTTTTTAAGGAATTAAGGTCTTCTGTCTAAGATAGAGGGTATTTTTGAAGATGTAAAAAGATGCTAGAATTCTCATAAAACAAGTTGTTTTTGTTTACCTGAGTGCATGTGGTAACTGATCATGCATTGATTCAGTGCATCCTCTGCTGTAAAATTAGTACGCTATGGACAGTACAGATGGTTGGTATATTGCACTGTCTTATTTCTGACTTTTTTGAATCTTATTTCTGATTTATTTGAATCTAGTATTCTGCCCCTTTAAATATTTCCACTCCATTAAGATTCTTACGAAAAGTAATCTTAGTTTCTCTCAGTTGGGTTTGGGTTTAGGTTTGTGGCAAATATTGAGCAGGTTACGTCTCTTCTGCAGAGCAAGACTACTTGCCTGTATCCTCCCCTTTTCTTTCTGGGAAGAGTAATATCAATCACAGTCTAGTTTAGTTGAGTGTTTGTTGGCATGTGGATCAAAAGTTGAACTACAACAACAACAACAAAACTTTTTTTTTTTTTTTTTAACAGGGACAGAGAGAGTCAGAGAGAGGGATAGATTGGGACAAACAGGAACAGAGAGAGATGAGAAGCATCAATCATCAGTTTTTTGTTACAACACCTTAGTTGTTCATTGATTGCTTTCTCATATGTGCCTTGACTGCGGGCCTTCAGCAGATGGAGTAACCCCTTGGATCCAAGCTGGTGAGCTTTTTGCTCAAGCCAGATGAGTCCGTGCTCAAGCTGGCAACCTCGGGGTCTCGAACCCAGGGCCTTATGCATCCCAGTCCGACGCTCTATCCACTGCGCCACCGCCTGGTCAGGCAACAACAAAACTTTTTTTGATTTTAATATTTCTAGTATTCAGCTGTCCTGCATTATTAGATATATTCTGAGTATTTTAAAAAAAACTCGTAGAGCCCTGGCCGGTTGGCTCAGTGGTAGAGCGTCGGCCTGGCATGCAGAGGTCCCGGGTTCGATTCCCGGCCAGGGCACACAGGAGAAGCGCCCATCTGCTTCTCCACTCCTCCCCCTCTCCTTCCTCTCTGTCTCTCTCTTCCCCTCCTGCAGCAGGGCTCCATTGGAGCAAAGATGGCCTGGGCGCTGGGGATGGCTCCTTGGCCTCTGCCCCAGGCGCTAGAGTGGCTCTGGTCGTAACAGAGCGATGACCCGGAGGGGCAGAGCATCGCCCCCTGGTGGGCAGAGCGTAGCCCCTGGTGGGCGTGCCAGGTGGATCCCCGTCAGGTGCATGCGGGAGTCTGTCTGACTGTCTCTCCCTGTTTCCAGCTTCAGAAAAAAACAAACAAAACTCTTAGAAACGACTCAACTGATATTTGAATTTTTTTTTTTTTTTGCAGAAATTTAGATATTGGGTGGCAGATCAGGTTTATTTTCTACATTTTACTTTTAATTTTTTGCACTTTTTATTTTCTGCATTTTAATACCAAGTTAGCCTTCAGATTGGCTTAAGCAACAAGATAGTGTGAAGTGGGTCTGTATACAATGAATAGCAGCCTTCAAGTGAGAAGAGACAAAGATAGTTCTGGTGATACATCAGAGGTCTCTGGATGAGTAGGTTAATACTTTTAATTATTTATCAGTTAGGAATAAGTCCTAGTTTATATCAGAGACAGTTATTAAGCTACCAGAGATTAAGAGTTGTAAGATAGTTTTTTTCAGAATCCTGGTATCATTATGTGGTTTTTAAGATTAACTGTATGTGGTTGTATTTATGCTTCAGAGACTATATTTGTTGAGTATTTTCATGGTCATTTTTAGCTTCACTTCTCCGTAGCCTAATAGAAGTTTTGTATGTGAGTGACCCTTAAAAGTAATGCTGAGACTCTAGGCAGACTGCTGACTCTGCTCCTGACGTTACTTCTGTCGAAGTAGAATGAATGCAGGCTGATTTCCAAGGCTTGAGGGTTATTGCCATCACATTCTTCTTTCTCTCAGGTGCTGTACCCCCTCCCCCCCATCTTTTGGAGTTTACATTTGATCAGTCTCTAGCTTATTTCCTAAGCCTTTCTGCTAGAATATGGATTATCAGGACACTTTAGAAGGATTGTTGACTACCTTCCCTAATAGAAGATGATGCCCTGGCTGGTTGGTTCAGTGGTAGAGCGTTGGCCTGGCGTGCAGAAGTCCCGGGTTCCATTCCTGGCCAGGGCACACAGGAGAAGCGCCCATCTGCTTCTCCACTCCTCCCCCTCTCCTTCCTCTCTGTCTCTGTCTTCCCCTCCTGCAGCGAGGCTCCATTGGAGCAAAGATGGCCCAGGCGCTGGGGATGGCTCCTTGGCCTCTGCCCCAGGCGCTAGAGTGGCTCTGGTCGCGACAGAGCGACGCCCCGGAGGGGCAGAGCATCACCCCCTGGTGGGCAGAGCGTCGCCCCCTGGTGGGCGTGCCGGGTGGATCCTGGTCGGGCGCATGCGGGAGTCTGTCTGACTGTCTCTTCCCATTTCCAGCTTCAGAAAAATACAAAAAAAAAAAAAAAAAAAAAGAGGATGTCAGAGACCTTCCTTTCCTCTCTCCTTCTTTCTATTCTCTCCCTCCCCCCTTCTTCCTCTGCTCCTTCCTCTTATTCCTCCATTCTCCCCCCCCCCCATTCCAATGACCATTTACTGCCCAAATTCCGTTCAAGTCAGTGGTTTCATTTCTGCTTTAATTTGTTGAGTAAATTATTAATCCGACAACATCCTGGGTAGTTAGAATTTGGATAGGGTAGAATTGGCAGTCTATGAAGAGCTACAAAAGTAATTTTTCTCTAAAGAGGAATTCTGGGGTGAACCTTGGGATTTAGTTCCAGCTCTACCACTGACTAGTTGTGAGTCTCATGAAAATTGTTTTTGAGTCAGCGTACATTGGTATCCTCAAAGGTAAAATACAGTAATAAGGCCAGTTCTGTGCACCTTCAAGGGTTTTTGTAAAAATTAAACGAGGTGGTAAATATGATTTTGAAAGTATGGGCAGAGCGTCGCCCCTGGTGGGCGTGCCGGGTGGATCCCGGTCGGGCGCATGCGGGAGTCTGTCTCTCCCGGTTTCCAGCTTCAGAAAAATACAAAAAAAAAAAAAAAAAAAAAAAAAAGAAAGTAAAAATATTTTATAAAAGTATAATATCCTCATGGTAAAGAATAGATTAGATTATAAACTATAGCACTTTATTGACGAGAGTTATGCACAGTTCGTGGTTATTCTCTTATTTGAAGTATTGATCAATATGGCAGAAAATAGACATCAGGACTTTTCTGTAACTTCCATCTGGTGATGTGGTTACCTTTACTGCTTTGGTTTATGATTTTTGGTTTTTAATAAAAGGCCTTTAAGATATTCATTTTAGTATCTATATGGTACTAAAGCTTAAAAGGAGGAAAACCAGGTTCATGTGCCTGGGAGGAAGGTGATGGGAGCATCTTGTGGGTTTAGATAGCTCCCAAGGTGCTGGGCATAGCTGAGGGAATTTTTGAGGTTATATGGAAGTGTCCTTACCGGATGACTATTTCATCTTCCTTTCTTGGAAATATTTACCTTTTATATATTATTTTATTCTCCCTTTTTACTGAATTTATTGGGGGTGATGATTAATGAAATTATACAGCTCTCAGATGCACAATTCTGCAGCGTGTCGTCTGTTCGTCACCATTGATCTGCCCACCTTTTGTATTTTTTAAAAGAAAAATTGAAATGAGTAAAACAAAGCTTTTAGGAATTTATATGCTTGTGTAAAATCAGTTTTTCTTCATAACTTTAAAAAGCTATTGATAATCTTTTTTTCCCAAAAAAATATTAAAATGAGAAAGAATATAGACTATATAGAAATGCATTTTTCCTTTTTACCTGTCCACATTTATGCCTTACTTCCAATTTTGAACTGATTTTGATATTTTCTGTAATTTGAGTAACAGTGTTGAAAAGTAGATTGCCTGTATGATCATGGTTTTAGGTGACTGAGACTTCCTTATGATCCAGACTACAGTGTTTTCAAGCCTATAGTTAGTTATATATGCTAAACTAGATATATTCACTCTGGTGGTTTTCATAGGTCTGAATTTCCAGAGTCACATTTTCAAGTATTTAGAGATGCAGTTTAGAATTAACACCTGGGCTTCCTGAGAAACTTTATATCTTGTGCGTATTTCTTTTGTTTTATAGACTCATGAAATGGCCACAGATGATAAGACTTCCCCCACCCTGGACTCAGCCAGTGACTTGCCCCGATCTCCCACCAGTCCCTCTCATCTCACACACTTTAAACCTTTGACTCCTGATCAGGACGAACCTCCTTTTAAATCAGCATATAGTTCTTTTGTAAATCTCTTTCGATTTAACAAAGGTAAGACTTATTCTCAAAGATCAGAGAACCTACAAGATCAGAGAACCAAAATTCTGTTGTTCTGAGTTTCATGTTGTGTCTTTGAAACACTTTCTAATGACTTACAAAGTAAGTTATTAACAAGGAGAGAGCTTTCATCACAGGTCACTGGGGTTTGCTGTTTAAGAAGAGAAAGCTAGAATTTTCACTGTAATTTTAACTAATTTTTGGTAACTGAAGATCTAAATAAATGTTAAAAGGAGGTCCCTTTTTTTAAAGTTTTTTTTCTCCTTTTCTAGTATGTTTTAACTTAAGTTCACAGAATGGATTTTTTTAAAGGGGTAAATAGCCAAAATATTTTATGAAAGCAATGAAAATAAAAGGATCAGCACATGAGGGAATAAAAGTTTTTATTTTTCAAAAATGCAAACTATTTTCAGGCCTGTTGACTTAAAGAAGGTGTAAATGTAAAGCTGTCAAATTAAAGAGATATTTTTCAAATGATCTTTTTTAAGTAATATATTTTTTATGTGGAAGAAAAATTAAGAAAAGATGGCTTACATCTCTTGCTTTGTTTTTGGCTGTATTATTTGAAATGGGTTAGAAAGTAATTCCTTTTGCTCTGGCCCCGTAGCTCAGTTGGATAGAGTATTGTTCCGATTCACCAAGGCGAAGGGTTCGATCCTTGGTCAGGGCATATGCGAGAGTCAACCAATGAATGCATAAATAAGTAGAACAACAAATAGATGTTTCTCTCTCTCTCTTCCTCTCTGTCTAAAAAAATCAACCCAAACAAACAAAAAAATAATTTCTTTTGTTGTAAGGAATTTGGTGGTTAATAGTTTAAGTAGAAATGTTAATAGTATAACTCACTCTTATTCATAGTCATATTTAAAACTCTAAAAAATGTTGGTCCAGTGTCTTCCCTATATGCCAAGGTTGTGGGTTCGGTCCCTGGTCAGGGCACATACAGGAATCAACCAGTGAATGCATAAGTAAGTGGAACAACAAGTTGATGTTTTTCTTTGTCTCCCTTCCTCTTGCTCTAAAAAAACAAATCAATAAATAAATATTTTTTAAAATGTTAGTCCATTTTTAAGACAGTTTTAAAAATAATCCTTATTGGCGTTGGCCGGTTGTCTCAGCAATAGAGCATCGGCCCAGCGTGTGGAAGTCTTGGGTTCGATTCCCGGCCAGGTCACACAGGAGAAGCACCCATCTGCTTCTCTACCCTTCCCCCTCTCTTTCTCTCTGTCTCTCTCTTCCCCTCCCGCAGCCAAGGCTCCATTGGAGCAAAGATGGCCCGGGTACTGAGGATGGCTCTGTGGCCTCTGCCTCAGGCACTATACAATGGCTCCAGTTGCAATGGAGCAGCACCCCAGATGGGCAGAGCATCGCCCCCGATGGGCATGCCAGATGGATCCCGGTCGGGCGCATGCGAGAGTCTGTCTGACTGCCTCCCCCCCTTCTAACTTCGGAAAAATTCAAAAACAAAACAAAAAAACCCTTATTGTTTAGAATAGTTTTAGATTTACAGAAAAATTGGGAAAATAATACAGAGAATTCTTATATACCCTGCACCCAGTTTCTCCTATTAATATCTTACATTAGCGTGGTACAGTTATTACAATTAATGAATGAACTGTTATCGATTTATTATAAAGTGGAGTATGTATTTTATTCATATTTCTTTAGTTTTTACCTAATGTCCTTTTTCTGTCCCAAGATTCCACTCAGGAAACCATATTCTATTCGGTCATTATAAGACAACAGTCTTTTTATTTAGCAAATGTTTATTGATCACCTACTATCCACCAGGTACTATTTTAATAGTCAAGGGATCTATCCTGTAAACATAACAGACCCCCTCAAAAATTTCTGCCTTCCTGTGGAGCTTGCATTCTGTTTCCTTTAATATGCTGAAGGTATTTGTAATGAAAAGTAAAACAAACTGAAGATCACATATAACCAAGGATGTAGTTATTGGCCTGTAATTTTGCCACCTTTGAAGTTTTCAAAAAATCCTAATTCACTTATTTCCTTATCTTTGCTGAACTCTGAGTCTTAGTTTTTCAAATAATACGAAGCTTTCCTTTGCTGCAGAGAGAGCAGAAGGGGGTCAGGGAGAGCAGCAGTCTCTAAGTGGAAATTGGACCAGCCCTCAGCTCCCTTCAAGAACACAGACTGTGAGGTCACCTACACCTTATAAAAAACAGCTGAATGCGGAACTCCAGCGGCGATCTTCAGTACTAGGTAAGACAGGGTTATTTCATTCCTCTGTGTGTGTTAGATTTTTCCACTGTCATTGTTTCCCAGGTTGTTTACTGACTTAACTTTTATGCTGTTTGGCAGTCAGGTACTCTTCAGAATTAATGAAATTGGTCCCTAGATAGTGAAACAATTTTTAGATTCCTAAAAAAAAAATCTTAAACATTTTATTAACCTTTAATTTAGGCCAGGCAGAAATCTCTTGACTGTTTTTTGATTGATTACTTGCTTGGGTTTCAGCAGAGAACAGTTTACAACATCCCCAGGAGAACACAGGTAAGTTTCAACTTTGTGGATGAGTCCTGCATCTCTTTGTGGGATGGCGGTGTGATGTGTGCATGCCTCTGGCTGCTGAACTCTCGACTCCGTTAGTGGGCTGCACATGCTCTTGGCCGTCTGTCCTTGTTGGGGTGCACACTGTCAGTGTGGCTGTGTAAACGGAACTCCTCTCACCTGTTTGTTCTCCATTCTGGTCTGCCACACAGTCATCTCCTTCATCTTCATGTTCTTCTGATGAGCGCGGGCTGGGGATCAGTGCCTGAACTGAGAGGCTAGATAAACTCAGTTGTATTATGTTTTATTTCTGTTCGATTATTAAACTTGGTGAAGTGGTTTGCCCAAATCAAGGTGATAGAAGAAAGGCAGTGAGAGGGGTGAATAGAGGGGAAGAGGTGCAGCATTGGAAACCAAGTGTCCCCGATCACGGGTCCTTGTCTGGCCGGGCCAGCCCTCTGCATGAGATCCTCGTGTGAACAGTAGGCAGGTACGGGGAATGCTGGTTGGCAGGAGGATATTTTATTGCTGGTTGAGACTTGGTTTAGGACCTCCTGACTGGGCTGTCAGGATGGCCAGGCAGTGTTAGGCGTGGCGTTCAGGACCTCCCTCTGGGGGGACAGAGGAAGGAGAGCAGCCAAGCAGAAGAGCTGCTCTCCAGGGACTGGGCAGAGCTGGCTGCGTCCCCTCTGCAGGTGTCCCCTCTGCAGGTGTCCCAGCGCGTGTGGAAGGAAGGAGGAGAAGGTGGGGAGGAGGAGCAGGGATGGAGCTCTCCGTTTACCTCTAAGAATGGGAGGGAGAGACCATCCCCAGTTTAACCTCAATAAACCCCCCAGCTCTTGAACCTGACCTGTGGCAATACTTCTGTTTTTGCTCAGGGAACTCTTTTGACTAAAGCCTCCGCTTGATTAAGCAGAGGGTATCTTCACTTGTAAAATTGAGGAGTCGGACTACAGTCTAGTCTTTTAGAGGTCACAAAATGAAAGCCTGCCAAATCTTGCCTTGGTGTTTTGATAAACTTGAATGTAAATATAGTAGGTGGATTTTTAAAATTTAATTTAATTTTTTATTTTTATTAAGCAAGAACAGGGGAGGCAGAGAGACGCACTTCCATATGTGCCCTGACCAGGATCCACCTGGCAAGCCTCCTACCAGGTGATGCTCTGCTCATCTGGGGCCACTGCTCTGTTGCTCAGTTGAGCAACCAAGCTATTTTTAGTGCCTGAGGTGAAGCTATCCTCAGTGCCTGAGGCCAACTCACTTGAACCAGTTGAGCCATGGCTGCAGGAGGGGAAGGGAGAAAGAGAGAGAGAGAGAGAGAGAGAGAGAGAGGGGAGGGGGAGGGGTGGAAGAGCAGATGATAGCTTTTCCTGTATGCCCTGACTGGAAATCAAACCCGGACATCCACAGTCTGGGCCAATGCCCTACCACTAGCCAACTGGCCAGGACCTCAGTAGGTGAAGCTTGTAATGTTAGGTTTGCTGCAGTCCTGACCATTCCTTATTGTTATGTATCAAGTCCACTTGATTCTTTTATTCTACCTTAGCTGCTAGTGGCTCAGAAACTAGACTGTTTGACCAATCAACTTCTTTTTCCTAGAAAAAGGCTATAAATCCACAATTTACTAGCTCTGTGACCTTAGGAAAACCATTCAACTTTCTAATATCAGTTTTAACAGGGAGGCAGCTAGGCTGGCTTGCCTCATAGCAGAGTGCTAGACCAGATTTCCTCTCGGGCTCTTTCATCTTTGTCTGAGGTCTCTGACTCTGTGGTTTCAGGAACAGGCTTGCTCTTCCTTTTCCAGTGGCTGAAGCTGCTAGTTCTCTCTGACACTCCAGACTGGCCGAGTGCAAGGGGCTTCACCATTGTTGGTTGCCTGTGCATGGGAACATGATCGTTACAATTCTAACACCTTCGTCTGTCTCTTTCCAACTAATAAGTCATGGAGAGTTGCTTTATACTATATTAAAAAAAATTAGTCTTTCTAATACTCATACATTTTTCTAGTGACAACACAGGTATCTGCTGAAATTAGGACATTGCTGTTTATAAAAAGATAAAGTTTCTAACATAGGTGCTGTTTAGATCATTATTTTTGCATTTAAATCATCTAGGAAAGTTGTTTGTCAATTTGGATTTAGATACCAACCTCTCATTTTTTTTGTAATTCCTTTTTTCCCACCGAACCAAAGCAAAGCACACCTAAAAAAAATCAAGCAAGTGAGTTAGAGAAAGGTGTCGGAAGGATATTTTCCACCTTGCTTTGCCATAGATGTTTTTAGGTTAATGAGTTTAAACTAATAGGCATGTTCATTCTCTTTGTCAAGCCAACTCCGTCTCATCCTTAGGTTTTGTAGCTGCCAGAGAAAGGTGGCAACTTTAGTAGGAGTTTTTCTCTAAAATAAAGAAATGATACATGACTGCTTTGACGGGCACACCCCATTTTGGCCACAAAGCTGAAATTTGGAGTTTATTATTGATAGTGGAGTGGAAGCGATCCCTCCCACGTTGAAGCTGTGGAGGTGGGGAGGTAGCAGGAGGAAGTTCCAGCAGTTCTTTGGCAGTTTTAATTTGCTTGGATGTTAGTGGAGGAACATTTGGGTGAATTACCATTATGGATATTTGGAAGTCTGTCAGACTGGGCTTTTAAATTCCATTCTGATCGTCTGCTGCACAGTGTGGCTTTGGATAGTGGTCCACAAACTGAACTGACCTGCTCAGCCCTGTTGCTGTTTAATTGTAGAGACCAAGCCAGGTTAACTCACGAGGATTGCTTTTTCTTCTGCTAAATTTCTAGGAGGTGTTTATTATGGCTTGGGACCAGAGGGCCCAGGAAGTCACTAATGAATTTTGGGTCATTTAAGCAATTTTCCCATCCCAGGCCTCAAAACTAGAAGGGGTCTCAGACTGTGCTTATCTTGACTTACTTGCTTGTGAAGTAGTGTTTTATATGGGAATGTAAAACATATGGTTGAAAGAAACACTTGCAACACCTCTTACCTTTATGAAGACTCATTTTAACTCAATCCCTATTACTGGCTGTGAGAACCTGAGTATACGTTACCAGTGAGAGGCATATGTATCACACATACACCGTGTTGTGCATAGATACTGAAGACCATTCACAAAGTTCTTTTTGCTTTTATTTATTTACTTATTGGCAAATCTGACTCAGAAACAAGAAGGAAAGCAGAGCCTGCCTTCGGAGGTCATGACCCGCGGACAGCCGTTCAGCTGCGGAGCCTCAGCACAGTATTGAAGCGCCTCAAGGAAATCATGGAGGGGAAAAGCCAGGTACCGGCCAGAGGCTGTAACAGGTTACTTATTAAGCCCTTCCTGTGGTTCATGCTGTACCCACTGGAGGTGGCATCATGTCCGTGAAAGTTCAGTTCGTGTTTCCTCTACCCAGGAACACAGTGTTTGTACACATAGGTACTTGCTTTTACCCTTTTCATGCCCTTTATAGTTATATGTGTTCTTCTGTTTAAGAAGTGTTTATCTAGCCCAAGGTCAGTAAATATTCTCGCACGGTTTCTTCAGAAGCTTTCTAATTTGTGTAAAGTTTAGGGGTCAAGCTTCATTTTTTTCTCATGACTGTTCAGTTGGACTCAGCACCCTATTTTCCCCCGAAAAGACCATCCTTCACTGAGTGCATTATCAATCTTGTCGTTAGTCCCTCTATGTGTGTGAGGGTATGCTGGGCCTCTCTTTTCTGCTCCCTAGCTCCATCTTTTCTATCCTTGTTAACACTGTCTAAAATTATTGCAGCTTTAGAATAATAAGTCTTGATTGCTGGTCATGTAAGCCCTTCCATTTTGTTCTTCAAGATTGTCTTGGTCATTTTGCCTCTTTCCATTCTCTTACGAGTTCTAGAAATAGCTTGTCAATTCCTGCAAAAGAAAGTCGGTAAGATTTTGGTTAGCATTTCATCTGCTATTGTATCGTCAGTAGTATTTTCAGGAAGCCTTCACATACGTTTCCCCTGCTTTAGGACAGTGACCTGAAGCAGTACTGGATGCCAGACAGCCAGTGTAAGGAGTGCTACGACTGCAGCGAGAAGTTTACAACCTTCAGGCGCAGACACCACTGCCGGCTGTGCGGGCAGATCTTCTGCAGTCGTTGCTGTAATCAAGAAATCCCGGGAAAATTTATGGGCTATACAGGTAAATGCATTTTATGGACAGTTCTGTTATTTTTAAAGGTCTTAGCTATAAAATAGTTATAATACAAGACTGATGTTGAGCCAGTTTTTATTTTGGACATTATATGTGTGCCATGGAGGACACAGAGGTAAGAGAGACACAGCTTTGCTTTTATGAGCTTTCTAGTCAAATAACAAAGTAGATAAGCATGTTTAAAAATCAGTAGAGTAACATTGTATCAGAGATGCTATAAAATCCCAGGAGGCATCAACATTATACAGGGTGGTTAGAGTAGGTTACGAATTTATAATGCTATGGAGTTTTCATCTTGTAAAATACAGATTTTCCTTGGGTATATGACACTGTGCTTTAGCAAATTGCATCTTGTATTCTTCCATAAGTTTTAGCGGTATAGAAATTTTAATTATTTGTTGAAGCAGAAGAAAACTAGACAATGGTGTGTGATATATGCAGTGATCTGAGAGTAGAAGGTGGGTGCACATGAACACACTCTTAGCAGCTCTTCCTGTCATTTTTTTTAGCAGGCAGATTTTTCTTTTTTTTTTTTTTTTTTTGTATTTTTCTGAAGCTGGAGACGGGGATAGACAGTCAAACAGACTCCCACATGCGCCCGACCGGGATCCACCCGGCACGCCCACCAGGGGGCGACGCTCTGCCCACCAGGGGGCGATGCTCTGCCCCTCTGGGGCGTCGCTCTGTCGCAACCAGAGCCACTCTAGCGCCTGAGGCAGAGGCCAAGGAGCCATCCCCATCGCCCGGGCCATCTTTGCTCCAATGGAGCCTCTCTGCGGGAGGGGAAGAGAGAGACAGAGAGGAAGAAGAGGGGGAGGGTTGGAGAAGCAGATGGGCGCTTCTCCTGTGTGCCCTGGCTGGGAATCGAACCCGGGACTTCTGCACGCCAGGCTGACGCTCTACCACTGAGCCAACCAGCCAGGGCCCAGGCAGATTTTTCTTTTGGCCATTTACATTTTTTTTTCCCACCTAAAATGGCCATAGAGTTTTAGACCTGAATTATTATCTTTCATCCAGATTATGACTACAGTCTTTAAAAAGATTTTTTTACCATTAGTTTTTTTTTCTACCTCTAATTCATTTTCCATACTCCAGTTGGTATTTTAAATTAAATTAAGTTAAATGTTAATTTGATCATGTCCGGGTATTCCCCTGCCTTGAAACCTTTTGGAGCGCCCATTGCCCTTAGGATAAAATCCTGTCGTTGTGATAGGGTTTGTGTGGCAGTTTCCTGGGGCTGCCGTAGCAAAATACTGAAGACTAAGCAAAATACCAATTTTGCTTAAAATACATGCATAATTTAATAAAACCGAATGCTATACAGTAGTAGTCATCAAATGAAAAAATAAAGTGAAACAAATAAGTTATGCTTGGGAGTATTTACTGTAAAAAACTGTAATTGACTATAAAAATCTTTTTGTTTCAGGTCACATAAGTCTTCTAATGTCAGCGCTAAAAAAATTAAGGTTGAATTGTTAAACAACATGTTACTCGTAAAGTAAATTATCTTACCTTCTTTTTTAGTGCACTAAAATATTACAGAATCACACAAATAATTGTTACAGAAAAACAGGGTAGAAATGAAAACTTACTGGTATATTTGGGCAACACTGCATCCTAAATAAAATTACATTTAAGAGTATTAAATAACCAAGTAGTTTGTCCTCCCAAGAATATTTCATTTCCATCCTAACTTTCACTACAAGAATTTTCTTAATCCCTACCCCCATTTTTCATATTATTTGTAAGCCCGTTTTGTTAGTTTGTTTTTAGAACGATGCCCCCTTGTGGAGACTGCTCTTCAGGGCTTCCCGGCCTGACCCGTGTGGCACAGTGGATAAAGCTCCCACCTGGAACTCTGAGGTTGCTGGTTCGAAACCCTGGGCTTGCCTGGTCAAGGCACAAATGGGAGTTGATGCTTCCTGCTCCTCCCCTCTTCTCTCTCTCTCTCTCTCTCTCCTCTCTAAAAAATGAATAAAAACTTAAAAAGAAAAAAGGAGACCCAAATAACATTCTTCTTCCTCCCTTTTTGCCCAGGAAAAATATGTTGTTTACATTTGTGTGGATTTATTTACTCTATTTAAATTTTGTTTTCTTGAAGCTTTTGTCCTTTATTTTACTTTTAGAACCTTGGAAAATACTCTTTTAATCAGTTTTCTAACTAGTATTATTGAGTGATATTTTTTAACTTGTTATAAATATTTGAGGTAATTTGTGTACTTGGATGAATATATCATTACAATGGTTTTTAAAATATATAACTGAGCTAACAAAATCATTTCACTTTTTAAAAATGTTTTTTTTTTCATAGTTCTTACCTGAAGACATTTCTCTTTTATTAGTTTGGTTACTAACCCAAAGATTTAATGCATCTGTTAGTAGTATATTATTATCTCTTAATTTCTTTTTTTCTTCCTTTGTAGGGGACCTCCGAGCTTGCACGTACTGTAGGAAAATAGCCTTGAGTTACGCTCATTCCGCAGACAGTAACTCCATAGGGGAAGACTTGAATGCCCTTTCGGATTCCGCTTCCTCCGTGTCTGTACTTGACCCGAGTGAACCCCGAACACCTGTGGGGAGTAGAAAAGCCAGTCGCAACATATTTTTAGAGGATGATTTTGCCTGGCAAAGGTACTGTCGCTTAAATATAATTTTTTATTCGAGCAATAAAATGATAGTCTTGTGCCCTATGAGTACTTTTAGTTAATGTTTACATTCTTTGAATTATTTCCTGCAAATTCCCCATTTTCTCCTTTGTCTTTGGCCTGCCTCCAGGAGACCACAGAGGATGTCTGGGGACACTGATTATATTGAATAATTAAAATGTAAGCTCTATAACAGGTGTCCCCAAACTACGGCCCGCGGGCCGCATGCGGCCCCCTGAGGCCATTTATCCGGCCCCCGCCGCACTTCTGGAAGGGGCACCTCTTTCATTGGTGGTCAGTGAGAGGAGCACTGTATGTGGCAGCCCTCCAACGGTCTGAGGGACAGTGAACTGGCCCCTTGTGTAAAAAGTTTGGGGACCCCTGCTCTATAAGAAGAGAGACTTACATCTTACATATTTACTCTTCTGTCCCTGGCATCCAGAACGGCAGATGCCTATATATGATCTGGATAATATTTGTTAAATAGGCAATAGAAGTTTTTGGAGATTAATAATTTTCTAATGTAGACTTCTTAAAGAATTAGAATGCTCATAAGATTTTTAGTCATTCTGTTTGCAAATGAAATTAGGCTTTTTTTTCCTTCCTAGGGAACAGATCATGTTTTTCCATATGTATAAATTTTGCTACACTGCCTGGGGGTAGAGGATGTTACCAACTTTTTCCTGGAAGTTACCTGGAATTATTTGAATTAGAATGTTAGATTCATCAGTTTCTGATTGTTTTCTTTAGCTAAATTGTTTTATTATGCATAATATTAATCTTGCCATGTTAAAGAGTTTAGAGTTTTAACTAACATCTTTCTGATTAGTTATCATATCGATTACCCCTTGAGGGGGTGAGAAATTAGTACGTAACCAGTGAATTTAAACAGAAATCAAAATGAATGAGTAATAGCTACATTCCACATTTATGAACCTCAGGGACATAATGTAGAGTAGAAGAAAAAGTCACATTTATATCCAGTGATTATTCTGTTTATATAATGTTAAAAAATATACAGAATGAACACACTGCCTCTGGATGCAAACATGGTAAACTTAAAGGAAAGGAAGAGACTGATCAGTATAAAATTTACAATAGTTTCATGGAAGGCAAGGAGGGGGTTGCACTGGGTAGCAGAATGTAAGCAGTCAGACTCAGTGCTGGTGTTTATTTAAATTGCTTGATGGTACATGGGTGTTTGTGGCATCATGATTCTTTCTGTTACATGTATTTTATAAGTTTTAAAGCTCAAGTCTGCATTTAATAAAACAAAGTATGGATTCTTTAGTTCTTGTTAGTTGTACCTGGCCCTGTGGTGTGAGCCCAGAATTGGCAATGTGATTTAACAAAGCAAACCAGGTTTGAAAGCTTCCTGAGAGATATAAGGTAGATATCAAAGGTGTAATAATTTTAGGTTGTGTGCTAATTGGTTAATGTTCACTCTTTTTTAGTCATCATATCTTGGCAGTAGGCACAAATTTCTCCTCTTGACAGATGTGGCTGTGGAGGTTCGGAGACATTAAGCAATGTGCCCAAGGTCACACAGCTAGTAAGAGGGAGAGCCTGCACTTGGACCTGGGTTTGTCTCACTGCACGGTGCTATTCCAGTCGGTTGTGGGGACTGAGAATAAAATATTTGGGCTCATGATGAAACTGGAAATGTTGGCTATCATGCTGCCTGGCACCACTCAGCCAGATAAGTAGAGGCAGGGATTGAAACTTTATGGGCATTTTATTCAGATGGCCAGTGATCTGCAGAGACAGGGATTATGTTCCCAAAGCTGTGTCCCCCTTCTCATCCCAAGCCAACCTTTTTATAAGGGGAGAAAGGGTATGTAAGAGGTTTTGGAGTTTAAGGGAGACCTAATTAGCATTCCAGAGATTTGTTATTAATTCTTTGTAATCAGCAGGTGTTCCATCTGTTCAGGTCTATTATAACTCAAGATAAAATTTTAAGCCTCAAGTCACCATATCAATGATTTCCCCCCCAAATCACTTCAATATTGTATTATTTGTATGGGAAGGATTCTGTAAGTACCCATCCAACCAATTTATTATTTTAATGGAATTCCATATACTTAATAAACTACAAATATCGATCGACTTACGACCTATGCAACTTACGGCCATTCGACTTTATGACCACAATCACTAGCCACGACTGCTCCGCGTCTGGCAGCGCAAGCGTTGCCCAGCTGGGCGTACGACAGTGCGGACCAGCTTCCGGCAGCACTACCATCTCTGCGTGCAGCATTTCAACTGTTATCCCAGACTCGGTTCAGCAATTTGTGTTTTGTGTCTTAGATATTTTTCATCAAACACCTCCCAAGATTTCTACCAAGAGGAAATTGTCTTTGCAAATATTAAATCAGTTGTACTGGTAATGCAGTGTTTTCCTTAAACCTGATGAATGTAAAAGTAAGAAACAAAATGTAGAGATGATACAAATGGCATAATATGAACAAAGAAAATTATGATATATAACAATAATGAAAGAAAATTATGATAAAATATGACTTAAAGACTTTTATAACATCATTTCACAGTACTGTACACATAGCCTACTCAACTTACGACCAAATCGTGTTATGACCGGTCTGTCGGAACCAATTGTGGCCGTAAGTCGAGCATTAGCTGTATATTATCAGTCTTTTTGGCATTTGACATAGTTAAGGTAAAAACCATACTGTTTTCACTTCAATTGAAGGAAGGAAACAAACATAACCCATATCCTCATTATTACAGAGGAAAACAGTCTGCTTTTAAATGTTAAAGTATTTCATTGAAATTGGACTTGTTTGTTTCTGTTCCAAATCATCTCAAGTTTCTCCTTTTTTCTTTATAGTTTGATTCATCCAGACTCCTCAAATACTTCCCTTTCAACAAGACTTGTATCTGTTCAAGAGGATGCTGGGAAATCTCCTGCTCGAAATAGGTAAACTGCCAAATGAAAACACTGTGTTCTGTGTCTGAATTTTTTTCTTTTCATAGCCATGAGAAGAACAAACAGAAAAAATGCGTGGGATTGATTGTGGTACACTTTCCTAGCTCTAAAATATGAGTTAAACTGTCATTTCCCTTTTGCTAGTCAGCTCTCACTTGTACTGTGAGTAGCCTTCTTCCACTATTTTCCGCTGGCTTCAGATCTTTATTTTTGATCTTGGTGGGAAAGCTTGAGTTTATCACCATTAGGTATTATGTTAGCTGTAGGTTTTTTATAGATGTTCTCTATCAAATTGAGGATGTTGCCCTTTATTTTTAGTTTGCTGAGAGTTTTTATAATGAATGGTTGTTGGATGTCGCCAAATACTTTTTCTGCATCTATTGATAATGCTCACATAGTTTTTCTTTAGCCTGTTAGTGTAGTGGATTATACTGATTGCTTCTCAAATGTTGAACCAGTCTTTTATACTTGGGTTAAACCTTTCTTGATTATGGTGTATAATTCTTTTTATACATTGTTGGATTGGATTGCTAAGATTCTCTTGAGAATATTTGCATCTGTGTTCATGAAAGATATTGGTCCATATTTTTCTTGTAATACCTTTGGTTTTAGTATTAGGGTAGTGCTCACCTCATAGAATGAGTTAAGAAGTATTCCCTCTGTTTTCTCTTCTGAAAGAGATTGAAGAAACTTAGTATAATTTTTTCCTTATATGTTTGGTAGAATCCACTGATGGACACATCTAACTTGGTCATGAGCCCCATCAAAGAAATTTGTCATTTATAGTATAGGAGTTCTAATCTCTAGAATGTTTTTGTTCTTCCTTAGAATTTTAATCTCTCTGTTTACATTACATTATTTGTCTCTTCTTGCATGTTGTTTCCATTAAAGCCTTTAGCACATAAATCACAGTTTTAAGAATTCTTGGTGGCGCAGTAGATAGAGCGTTGCACTGGGACACAGAGGACCCGGGTTTGAAGTCCCGAGGTTACCGGCTTGAGCGTGCTCATCTGGTTTGAGGAAAGCTTACCAGCTTGAGCCCGGGGTCGCTGGCTTGAGCAAGGGGTCACTCTCTCTGCTATAGCCCCCCAGTCAAGGCACATATGAGAAAGCAGTCAGTGATCAGCTAGGGTGCCACAATGAAGAGTTGATGCTTCTCATCTCTCTCCCTTCCTGTCTCTCCCTGTCTGTCCCTCTCTCTGTCTCTGTCACACATAAAAATAATAATAATAAAAAATATTCTTGGTGTGAGCATTCCAACATTCTTGCCATATCTGACTCTGGTTCTAATGTTTGGTCAGTCCTTTGAACTGTGTGTTTTGCCTATTAGTATGCCTTGTAATTTTTTGTTGAAAGGTGTATATAATGTACTGGGTAAAGGGAACTGCAGTAAGTAGGCCTTTAGTAATGTGGTGGTAAGGTCTGCAGGGAAGGGGATTGTTATGTAGTCTTGTGATAAGGTCGTAGTCTTTTAGTGAGCCTGTGCCTGTGATCTGTGAACCGGACAAGTGCTTCTCAGCTCTGTTGCCACTCAGTGGGGCAGGATAGCAGCAGCTTTTCTTTATCCTTCATGCTCTTAGTTTTGTGAAGAGGATAGGCCAGTTATCTAGAAGAATGCCCATGACTTTGTGTTTGTCTAATACTTTCTCATGACTAGATTTAGGCTATGCATTGTTGGGTGGGAATTCTATATAAGGGATATCATGTCAGAAAAGGTATGATGATACAAGTTTATCCCACTGTTAATATGGACTTGATCTCTTGGTTACCATGGTGAACTGGGTTTCTCCACTGTTAAGTTACAGCTGTCCTCTTTGTAATTAGTATGTTGGAGATCCTTTGATACTGTATAAATATCCTATTCCTTTTCAGTCTCTCACTCAATAGTTTCAGCATCTATTTATGATTTATACCGATGGTTGCGACTTTATCACTTCTACATTTATTAGTTGACATTCTACACTACAACAGCTTTCCCTATAGGAGAGCTTTGAGTGGGGAGTTCGGGAGGATTACATGATTTGAATTACGTTTCGAAAGGAGCACTCTGGCTGCTCTGTTGAGTAGATTGTAGGACATAAGAGTAGAAGCGGGAATATCACTTAGAAAGCTGGTGCAGTAATCCAGGCAAGAGAACTATCCCAGGTCAGAGCAGAAGGGGAGGCTGGATGGGCAGGTATTAGATAGGTTTTGACTGTAGTGCTAACAGGATTTGCTAAACAATTGGAGGTAAAGGATGACTCAGATTTTTGGCCTGAGTGGTTGGAAGGATAGAACTGCCATTTATTGAGGTGGGGAAGACTTGGAGGAGCAGTTTGGTTTTAGGCATACTGAATTTGAGGTACCTTCTAGACGTACAGATGAGATGTCAAATAGGCGGCTACGTGAGTCTAGAGTTCAGTGTTGCAGTGCAACCGTATGGAATGGAATTAGTTTAAATTGATTGAATTTGGAAAGTTTTATTTATTGGCCAGTGGTCTGTTCTCTGCTCTGAGAAAGCAACAAACAGCCCTGAGCTTAATAGTGAGTGGGGTATTTATAGGTAACAATTATAAGGTTATAGCTATTTTAGTATGTTTGTATAATATTTTGTAAAGGTATATATTGGTTTAAAGATAATAAATTTTTTTTTCAATATTTGTAAGGCTGACGCATAAAGGAATGTATTTTGCCTCTGTTAGCAAGATTAGATTTGAGTTTAATTGCTGAGGCTTGTACTAGTTTTTTTTAGGTGTCGAGTTAAATTGGGTCAGGGGTCCCCAGCATGGGCTGGCAATCCAGCACATTCAGGAGAGAGATACAAGCTGGAGATGTAAACTTGGCTATTATCATTATGTGGAATTGTGGATGGTATGTAAAACTGAACCAGGATGCAGGTCATTAAAAACATGAGTGGGGAAAGTATGGAAGGAAGGACCAATAAAGAGGAACCACAAAAGAAGCCTGGGAAGGAGGGAGCAGTGGTGAGGCGAGAGGAAAACGCAGAAAGCGTGTTGTCCCAAGCAGCCAGGTGAAGGCAGTGTGTCACGGAAGGAGGCGCTCTCCTGCTGCCATGTCAGGTGAGGTGAGACTGTTGGATTTAATGATAATGTTGCCAACTTTGATAGTCAACTTCAGGGGGTTCTTCCACTTGCAGGAGAAAATGGAAGGACCATTGGAGATAGGAGTTTTTAGATAGTAAAGGAGAGAGATGCAGAGGGATGAGGAATTGAGATAGTTTTTTGAAGGATGGAACAAATGATAGTGTTCCTGTTCGCATGGGCACAAATGTAGAGCTGGCTGGGCTAATTTACAATATGTCCTCATGTGTTTTGAATTAATGCCAAGATTGATGTAAGTCCTTGGGAAAGATGTAATTTAGGAGAGTACTATCTCTAAGTAAAATTTTGGTCAGCTGTCTTACCACTTATTAAAATATTTGACAAAATTGATTAATTTTCTTTTACTCTTGTTGCTACTATATCAGAATATGTGTAGGGATGGCTAGAAAGAATGTTAGGGAAGCAGAATGCATGGGTAATACAGACATTGGAAAAGAGATTTTAATTAATTGAATAAGATGTGGCAAGTTTTCACTAAAAATATGCCAAGAAACAACGTTTTTTTAAGAATCTTGCTTATATACTTTTATTTGATATTAGTGGTTTCTCATTAACCATTAAGAACAACTTTTTGCTAAACCGTTTACAAACCTGTGAGTAATTTAAAAAATTATTTGAGAAGTATCTTTATCTTCATGGGGGGAGGAGCACACTTTTTTGAGTGAAATGTACTTTTTTGAATGAAATCTGTTTTTTAATGGTAGCCCTGTTATTTATTATCTGAGTTACCTTAGATAAATGACTTAATTTCTGTTCTTGATTTCTTGGTCTGTAGAATGGGTTTAGTATATGCTATAGGATGCTATGAAAATTAAATAAGGGAAGATACATATATTGCTCTACTGAGTGAGTATATAGTGTCTACTGTATTATAGATGCTTCTGCCTTTTATTCTTTGTATGGAAGCTAAAATTGTGTTTCATTTTTTTTTTTTAGGTAGAAGCTAACTAAATTTCTAGCTAAAATTTTTTTTAAATAAATGAGAGTTTGGTCAGTGCTACTGATATTCCACTTAGAAGGTATTTATAGGTAACTTTGCCAAGAAGCAAAATTAAAGATATTATACAAATACTCATACAACAAAAGAGGAAACAGATTTTACTATTTTATTATTGATTAAATTCAAAATGTAGTAATTGAGGACAATTTTTTTTTTTTTTTTTTTTTTTTTTACAGAGACAGAGAGAGGGATAGATAGGGACAGACAGGAACGGAGAGAGATGAGAAGCATCAATCATCAGTTTTTCGTTTCGACACCTTAGTTGTTCATTGATTGCTTTCTCATATATGCCTTGACCACGGGCCTTCAGCAGACCGAGTAACTCCTTGCTCTAGCCAGAGACCTTGGGTCCAAGCTGGTGAGCTTTTGCTCAGACCAGATGAGCCCGCACTCAAGCTGGCGACCTCGGGGTCTCGAACCTGGGTCCTCTGCATCCCAGTCCAATGCTCTGTCCACTGTGCCACTGCCTGGTCAGGCAGGACAATATTTTTAATAGGTCTACTAATAAGAAAGGAATTCTTTTTGGGAGAATAACATGGTGCTTATTAGTTGTGGTTCAAAATTAGTATTTCCAGTCATCAGAACATTAGAGATGTTTAAAAAGAAGAGCTTATGTCTGTTTCCTTTGAAATATTTATATGAACTACATCTGTAACTCTTTCATGTAATCTTTTCATAACCACTTTCTTTTAAACCTATTTTGAGATAATTTGAGAGTTGGAAATACAGGACAGAGTTTCTGGACGCTCTTCTCCCAGCCTCCTCCACTGATAATATCATACATAACCTTACAATGACATTTAAAAGTACCCTTAACATCAGCAAATCGATATTTATTTAAAAACGAATTTCTTCTGTAATTCTGTGTATTGATGAAGGATTTACAACTGTGTTTTCACTCTCTGACTTGATTTCCAGATCAGCCAGCATCACTAACCTGTCGCTGGACCGTTCGGGCTCCCCCATGGTGCCTGCCTACGAGACCTCTGTCAGCCCCCAGGCGAACCGGACGTACGTCAGGACGGAGACTGCCGAGGACGAGCGCAAAATTCTTCTGGTACCGGTCCATGATCTCTGACCCACAGCTAATTTTGAACATCAAGAATGTTTATCTCTGATTTTTTTTTTTTTTAAAGATACAGCCTGACCTGTAGTGGCACAGTGGATAGGGCGTTGACCTGGAACACTGAGGTCGCCAGTTCAAAACCTCTGGCTTGCCCGGTCAAGGCACATATGAGAAGCAACTACTATGAGTTGATGCTTCCTGCTGGCTCCCTCTTCCCCTTTTTTTCTCGAAAATCAATAACTAAAATCTTTAAAAAAAAAATACAAATTAAATAACCAGTTAGCATATCAGTTAGATAGGGGAAATAATCAACTTAAATTTTCATTAGGATGACCTGAGAAATTGGTGAAACATTCCATGTTCATATATGTATTATATTAATATTTTCTTGACCCCTTTCATCTGGCAAGATATTAGCATTCACGTGCCTACATAATAAGAGAGTTTAACTTTTAGTTAGGTCCCAGATTGCTGTTTAAACTTTAAAATATGTTTCTCATACACATGGACTACTTTTCAGACATTGAATACAATGTTTATATGATAATAATCAGTTTTACACTGCTCACAAAAATTAGGGGATATTTCAAAATGAATATGAAGTGATAAAAAAGCATTTGATTTTTTTTATTAAACAAGAACATCAGAAAAGCAAACGACAGGTCAAAGAAAGTTGTTTGATTATGCAAATGAGATGCAAAACCAACTTTTATCCCATTGGTGAAAATGCACCATACACAAGGCTGAAAGTACTGGAGTATCTGCACGTTCCCTGATCCCCTAATTTTTTTACTGAGTTTATCTGTGTATAATACTATGTTTAATTCCAAGAGTGACTCAAAGAAATGGAAGATAATGGCTTCTGTCTTCAAGTTTGCAATTCAAAAGATAGATGAGAGGTCAGTGGGTAGGTCCTTAATAGTAAAAGATGTAATACCTAGCTATGAAAAATAGGAAATCATTAGTATGGAGGAGTCAGGAAAGATTTTTAACCAGTGATTTTCAACTGCAGTGCTGCAAGAATTTTTAAAACATGCGATACCTGACTATTTATTGGGGGCACTGACCTTTTTTCCTTTAGATTGTCAAATAAAAAATGGTAAAGCCAACAGAACAGTAGCTATTGGTATGATTGAATCAGAATTATACTTTCTTTTGGTCAGATCTAGAAAAAATATATTTTTTGGTATGCTGCAGAATTTTAAGAATTAGTTTATGTGTCCCATGAGATGAAAAAGGTTGAAAATTGCTGCTTAAAACTGAAAGGCTTACCTGACCAGGTGGTGATGCAGTGGATAGAGTATCTACCTGGGATGCTGAGAACCCAGGTTCAAAACCCAAGGTCGCCAGCTTGAATGCAGGCTCATCTGGCTTAAGTGCAGGCTCACCAGCTTGAGCATGGGGTCGCCAGTCTGAGCATGGGATCATCTGACATGATTCCATGGTCTCTTGCTTGAACAAGGGGTCACTGGGGTGGCTGGAGCCCCCAGTCAAGGCACATATGAGAAGCAATCAATGAACAGCTAAAGTAATGCAACTACAAGTTGATGCTTCTCATCTCTCTCCCTTCCTGTCTGTCTCTCTTTCTATCTCTGGTTCAATAAGTAAATAAATAAAATAAACTGAAAGTCTGAGACTGGATCTTAAGGATGGAATGGATTGGGTAGGCAGGGAAGAAAGCAAACCTTATTTAAAGGCATGGGGAAAGGTATAGTGGTGAGAAAAAGTGGGGCGTTTTTCATGGACTGAAGTAGGGTTTATTAATTGGGAGGATTTGGAGTCTTTGGCCTATGAGAATGCAGTTATTTGGGGCCACTTGGTGGAAGGTGTTGAATTCAGTCTTTACAATTTAGATTTGAACCTGTAGGGCTAAGCAACGTTACAAGTATTTTTGAGAAGGGGTAATTCATTGAAGGCCCTTCTTTAGGAAAATTCACCTGGCAGTTGGATATAGGAGAAAATGGCAGGAATCTGGGGAAGGATGCTAGAAATATTTACTGGGGGTCAGTGTCACTAACTGTTCAGTCCCTTCCCCTTCCCCATTTCTGAAGAGGAGGATGAAATTTTGTGCTTAGGTAACTAGGAGATTGATAATATGTTCCACTGACTAGAAAAATTTATTTAGGATAGTTGGTTTTTTAGGGGGGGGCAGTAGTATAGCTTCCTACTCAGGAGTAATTGCTTGCTTATCATATGTCTTCAGGACAGCGTTCAATTAAAGGACCTGTGGAAAAAAATCTGCCATCACAGTAGTGGAATGGAGTTTCAGGATCACCGCTACTGGCTGCGAACGCATCCCAACTGCATTGTAGGGAAGGAACTAGTCAACTGGTTAATCCGAAATGGGCATATTGCTACAAGGTAATGCGCTCTTAAGACAGAAGGCCTTTTTGATATTATTTATTAATTGATTTTTTTTTTTTTTTGTATTTTTCTGAAGCTGGAAACAGGGAGAGACAGTCAGACAGACTCCCGCATGTGCCCGACCGGGATCCATCTGGCACGCCCACCAGGGGGCGACACTCTGCCCACCAGGGGGCGATGCTCTGCCCCTCTGGGGCATCGCTCTGTCGCGACCAGAGCCACTCCAGCGCCTGGGGCAGAGGCCAAGGAGCCATCCCCAGCTCCTGGGCCATCTTTGCTCCATTGGAGCCTTGGCTGCAGGAGGGAAAGAGAGAGACAGAGAGGAAGGAGAGGGGGAGGGGTGGAGAAGCAGATGGGCGCTTCTCCTGTGTGCCCTGGCCGGGAATTGAACCCGGGACTTCCGCATGCCAGGCCGACGCTCTACCACTGAGCCAACCGGCCAGGGCCTATTAATTGATTTTTAATGAGGGTCTGTTGTAGATAGAAGGGGAGCAGTGTTCTTTATGAGTAGGGTTTGTTTCCTGCAGTTGGTATATGGGGTGCTAATTAGTCACCCCTCCTTCCTTCTGGGTTTTAACTAGTAGGGAATAGATATAAGGAACCATTGGGGTCACCATTTACCTAACTTATTAAAAGCAGAAGGGTGCAGTAATTCTCAACACACAGAGCTTTTTGGTTAAGCAGGATTGGGACTGTAACTAGACCGTAAGACCACAGTGTCTCTTGCCACTGGCCACTGCAGTCCGTCTTGAGACTTGGGTCCAGAAGCTATACCTAGAGTGTCCTGGAGAGATTTGTTAAAACCTCACAAGTCATTTGTGAAGTGAGTCAGAGGGGTCCCATTGCCTCTCAAGGTGACATGTTCCGGAGCCGTTCTGCTTGGTTAGACCAGCGACCTCTCCTCTCCTGGGAAGCAGCAACAGGAGGAGGAGAGGGGAGCAGCTTCAAGCAGTGGAGCTCCGGGTTCCAGTTTGGGTTATATCCCTTTCAGCTTTATGCTTTTGGTCAAGTTATTCAACCTCATTGAGGCTGGGACTTTTCAGTTCTGATATGAGGAAAAAATACAGTTCTGTGAAGAAGCCATGAGGATGAAATGAAATAATGTGGCTAAAGTGCTTTATAAACTCTGAAATGCCTCTATAAATGCCATGTGTTAAAAGTGTCTATATAGGTATAAAATGCATATAGATAATGTATTTATATCTATAATATTTGGTCTTGTCATCTCATGGATACTATAAGTTCCTTAAGGGCAGAAGTCCTGCTATTCTCAACATAGTTTTTACTCCTCTTATAAGTGCAGGGGTATGCATGCTCCGAGTACTTCAGAAGTGCTGGAATTAAATTAAGTTTTGTTAGGACTGCCTTAACAGTAGGTTCTCCTCTCCTGTGGCACCTGGAAAAATCTTTTAATTTAGCTTTAAGTCTCTTGTTTTATCTCCCACCTGTCCAAGAACCATTTGAAGTTTTAGCTCTGATGGGGATGAGGAAAATTTCAGTTTGTGTCTTATCTTGTACCTGTAAAGTTATTCTGACTGACTTTTACAAGTTTTCATCTTTGTTGGTCTTGATACAGGGCGCAAGCTATAGCAATTGGACAAGCGATGGTGGATGGACGCTGGCTGGACTGTGTCAGTCACCACGACCAGCTCTTCAGGGATGAGTATGCACTGTACCGACCACTGCAGGTAATTTCAGTGTTGCCACTAAGGAGAATATTACTAGCTTGTTGTGAGGTCTTTCTGTATTAGCAGGAATGAAAACTAGTTGAATTACCTAAAGATAGATTTCTCTAACATATTTTTTACTTGCTGTTTGAGGAAAATTAAAGTGTTATTTTTACTTGATAGATAGTAGTGATTAAAATAAACTGTTCGAATCAAACAGTCTTCAGTTGGCATGGCTTTTCTTTCTTTTTTTTTTTTTTTTTACAGAGACAGAGAGAGAATCAGAGAGAGATATAGGCAGGGACAGACAGACAGGAATGGAGAGAGATGAGAAGCATCGATCATCAGTTTTTCGTTGTGCGTTGTGACACAGTTGTTCATTGATTGCTTTCTCATATGTGCCTTGACCATGGGCCTTCAGCAGACCGAGTAACCCCTTGCTTGAGCCAGCGACCTTGGGTCCAAGCTGGTGAGCTTTTTGCTCAAACCAGATGAGCCCGCACTCAAGCTGGTGACTTCGGGGTCTCAAACCCGGGTCCTCTGCATCCCAGTCCAACGCTCTATCCACTGCGCCACCGCCTGGTCAGGTGGCATGGCTTTTCTCAAGCTTGTCCTGCTTGTTTTATAGTTGCTTGTCATTTATCTTCAGTGGTTTTCAGTTTTCCGTGTCTGTTTTTAGGGCTAAGAAGGAGTATACATAACCAAATGGTTGAAAAAATATTTTAAGGTTTTTAAATTGATTTTAGGGAGGAAGGAAGAGAGGGAGAGAGAGAGACAGAGACAGACAGAGAGAGATAGAGACAGGAAAGTTGATCTGTTCCTGTATGTGTCCTGACTGGGGACTGAACCAGCAACCTCTGTCCTTTGGGACAGTGCCCTAACCAACTGAGCTATCTGGCCAGGGCTGAAAAAAATTTAATGTCACCATTGCAATAGTATTGACTCATTAGCAGTATTAAATTGTTTAGCAGCAGTAAAACAAATATTCTTTTTTTTACTTTAATTGGAGAAGAGGGGATCATTTAAAGACAGAACATTTAAAAACATATATTTTTACTTTTGGTTTAGTTAATTTGATACATGTACTGCTTAGTAATACCTTTGTGAACGAAAACTGGGAAATCAGTGGTTAGAAAAGATTAATGACTCAAAAGACTGGTGCGGTGTTATTTGTTAAAATCTGAAAGTTGTTTTCCGGATGTGTTCTAGCATTGGCACAGGTTAGAATAAATTCTAAGCCAAGTTCAGCCTCAGTACTAAAGGATGAAATGCAACACTGTAAGATCTCTATATTATGTTCTGTTTATAATGTGCTGCCTAAACCTACTGATTGATGAAAATTATAATTTTAAGAGTGGCATTGTCAGCACAGTGTTGGTTTACAGCTTAGTTGCTATTCATTTGCTTATTTTTATATAAATTTATTCAGTGCTTAGCTTTGTAGAAATACTGGGCTAGAATTGATTTGTGTGAGGGTGACAACCTCAGTGTGGCTGCTGTTGAAGGTGAATTGCTTAGGTCCTGTCTCCATCCGCTCAGAGTACAGAGTTTTCCGAGACCCCTTCTCCGGACAGCGACTCAGTGAACTCTGTGGAGGGACACTCTGAACCGTCCTGGTTTAAAGACATCAAGTTCGATGACAGCGACACAGAACAGATAGCTGAGGAAGGTGACGATAATCTGACTAGTGAGTTGAATTTTCTAACATTTTTGTTTTTATGAGTCATTACTGTGTCTGTATGATAAAATGAATGTTCTGTTTAGTTGAAATGATCCTACTTTTAAGATTTATGGCTCCCACTGAATGTAAACACCTGATAGCAATCCTTGTCCTAGATACAGTATTTTCTTAAGAAACCTCGTTGTTAGGCTATTGGCGTTTTTAGATTTTGCCGTAGTCTCTAGTTTGCAGCGGCTTAAAAATAACTCTGAGCTAATATCACAGCAGACAACTTTCTCACCTCTTCACTATGATATCAGACTTTCTGCAGAACCTCCAATATGTTTCTTCACTTTGAAAATTCCTTTCATATTTACTTTGATCAAATTTTATGAAGTCTACACAGAAGTACATGAAAATACTGTATCCATTTTGGTATTGCACATTGGGCTTGTATATTAAAAGAAACCATTTTTTCTCCTTTCCTCCGATACCCTGATGAAACCCATTTTTTACTCCCCTCCTCTCCCTATATTTCTTTCCCCTCCCCAACACTAAAAGATTCTGCCAGTCCTAGCAAGCGCACATCAGTCAGCAGTTTCCAGTCCACAGTGGACAGTGACTCAGCCGCTTCTATCAGCCTGAACGTGGAGCTGGACAACGTGAACTTCCATATCAAGAAGCCCTCCAAGTACCCACATGTGCCCCCTCACCCTGCTGACCAAAAAGGTAGGAGGTAGTCACCACCCGGAATCCGAACGCAGGCTGGAGCGCGGGGCCGCAGGGTCTCATGCCGGTGGTCCCTCTGGCTTCCTCTGTCCCATATGGCTGAGGGATTTGGTGTGGGTTTTTTCCACCCTTTTTCATTTTCCCCACACCCCCTTCCCACACCTTTTTTTGGTTGGTTCCTTTTATTTCTTCGTACCACCACCCCCAATTTCAGGAACGACATCTGACTGCTCTTCCCTTAATGTGCAACTTCCAAGGTGGTATTTCTTTGCATTTATAACATGGATGTTCTGCTCTATTCATTTCTCTTTCTTCATTTAACATTTTGAAGCTTATTTGCTTCTGCTATTACCCAGTAGCTCGTTTTCCTAAACCTTTTCAGAGTCTTGAAGTAGATTGTGGGAAGAACCTTCACTTCTTCCAAAACAGCTTTCTACTGTAATTTAAAGTGCTTTTTATGTGTATGCTATATGTTTAAAAGTTTCCTTCTCTAAAAAACAAAATTCATTCTTCATTTTTAGCTATCTTATTGGAGACTTTAGTCTACTGACTCAAAAAAAAAAAATAATGGCCATATTCAAAAGAAATTTGGTATAAAAGGAAAATGAAGGTAAATCATTACTAAAATCTAACATAGCAGTACATAAGAAATGAAATGCTTTTTAAAAAATAGGTGAAGCGGTTTACTCTTTTGGGTATAAAAACCCATCTAAAGTTTAGTCTTAAGATGGCATTATTTAAAAGTAAATACATAAGTAAATATATAATGGTGGGATTTCAATATGTTACAGTAACTGAAAAATCCTTATTATAAAAATAAAACAATTCCATGAGTTTTTCCTGGCATGTGAATTTTTAACATTTAGCTCTCTAACGCTGAATTGTCTCTGATTAGAAATGCTTGCCTAATTCTTTGCTACTCCCTAGTTTGAGCCTAAAAATACAACCAGGAAAGGATGCTTTTAAACTTAAATAACTATGCTAAAATAATTGGGAACATTCACATTTCTACAACAAATTTTTCGTAATTGTAGTACTAGCCATTATCATCAAGATATGGTAAAATGGCATTTGAGTTACAGTGATAAAATGTTGTATCTTATTTAACAATAGGAATTTAGAGAGGGTGTGGGTAAAGAGGAGACTTAAGTAGCATTGACTGTGAGGAAGATACTAATCTTTATGGTAGACCTCGGAACAGAAATTGGAAAGCTGGTGGAGAACATGTGGGTGAGTATAAAGGACAGTGCAGCAGACACGACACTTGTGTGAGAATTAACTGGACTGTGGCCACACGGAGAATATGGAATGATGCCTTTGTGATACAGATGACAGATGTGGGTCAGGGGTGGGATCTCTCATGACAGAGGCTAGCTGTTCTCTGGACATACCTGATTTCATTTTGCTGAAAGTAGAGTGTAAAATACAGTGTGACTTGCTGATGATATCATCTCTTGGAAAGTTAAGAAGGTTTTGAGAATTATGAAAAAAATGACCTGTCGTAATAGAAGTATCATTGCAAAAGAAGAATTGCTGAGCACAGTCAGACATTGGCTTTAGAAAGCCTGCCTTCGTGGTGCTGGGAAAGGCCTGGAGCAGGAGGCTCTGCAAGGGCGTTTTCACAGAACACCCGCAAGCTGTGTCTCTGAAGAAAATTAAAGGGGAAGCACCTGCAGTTGAAAAACCGTCATGACTCTTTGGAACCTTTCTGATCTCAACCCTGTACAAAGATTGTCCACAAAAGTTGTAAGAGGCAGCCTTCATATACAGATGAATCTGAAAGAGCAGTCAGCACTTAAAAAAATGGCAGGATACAGAAGTCCAGGTTTACTGAAAGAGGGGGGAAATGCCAAGGGTATATTAAAAAGATTTTAAAAATTGTGACACAAAAAAAGAAAAATTAGGCCGGTTATTTGGGGAAGTTGATATAATTAATGTTAATTGAGTCTTCCCCCTTCTCATCGAGATACTGTTTTCAGGAAAGAACACACATTATCTTGAGGAAAGTGAAGTTCAAGATAATGAAGAGATAGAAAATACCTGGTTGTTTTAAATGTCTGTTACCAGGTTCAGGCAGACTACACCAGATTATTGAAAGAAATCTATGATCATAGGGCCAGTTTACCTTTGAAGAAGTGTTGTGGAGAATAGGAGAGAGTTTAGATAACTGTAGTGATATATAGATGTATTGAAGTTTTTTAAAAGATGGGTTACTGATGTGATATGGAGAGTGGGCCAGATGCTGTAGTATTTAGAAAAGCCATCAGTGGTGACTGGGCACCAGCATTGGTGAACCAAACAAGCCATTCTGATACAACCTTATTTCCATGTTTTATAGGGATAAGAAATTGGCAGATCAGGTGACTGTGATACTGTCTTTTTTATTAATGAGGCATTTAATGGGCTCGCGCAATTGCTTTGTGGACAAAGAGGACAATTTTTCACTTGAAATATATTAAAGAGATTGTTACAAGCAGTGGTCATGTTTTGTTACAAGCACAGGCTCTCGAGCCTCTAAGCCGTTTTGTATAAAAAACACATAAAGAGCCTAGTGTGTTTGACAAATGTCAGAACCACTATTAATATAACATATGGGTCTGCTGTTTGTTTAAAGTTTTTACCAAGTAGAAAGAATTAATAATTCATTGTCAACAGGGCTGCTTCTAGTTTATACCATAGGGCTTTTCTATTCATTTTCAGTGTTTGACAACTTTTTTTGGTCAGCATTTTGAATGTTTTTCAGAGTTAAAAGTCATTGAAATGTAGAAAGAATAGCTAGTAAGTTGGATAGCAGGATTGGAATTTAAAAATCTTATTAAGCAGTAGGGTGAGACCAATAAGATAAAATATAACACAAATATAATATAACTAGGCTCATAAAGTTTACTATGGATACTCTGGAGAAAGCCATTCTTAATAGTTCATGTGACGTTGGCTTTAAGTACCCGAGGAGTAGCTGATCTGATAGGAATTACTTTTATTTTGTACATGGCTGAAGGAAAAATGAAGTCCAGTGGTTAGGAGCAGTGAGTCTTTGCCACTGTGCCCTGGCGGTGTCCAGGGGTGTCTGTCCACCTGTCAGATCGCTGGCTACACTGGAGAGGTCAGATGGACTTGGTGACTTCTAAGTTTGCTTTTAATTATGAATCTGAAATGAAAAATTGAGATCTAGAATTTTTAAAAAAGTTTTAAGAGTATAAGGAATCCTTTGGCCTACTCAGGAAGAATATAATAGAGGAGGTTCTAATATCAGAAAGAAGGTATTTATTAAATTGATCTCTTGGGTCATTTGCAACCTTGAGAGTCTATAGTTTAAGGACTTTTATACATTCCTTAATAAATGTTTTTGGATTTCACTGTTCTCTTGTTAGTTTTTAGCATACTGACATAGATTAATCTCTTTCTATTTTTCTTGTGAAGTTGAAATTGGATAATTGATTTTTTCCTGTATTGTAGTTGAGATAAAAACACTGATTCCCCAAAAGTAGAGATCGTCAGAGTGCACTAGCAGTGAAGTAAAAGGGTCATAGACTTCTCCTGCCTCTTTCTCATTTGTCTTAAAATACAGTGGGAATGGGTGGTTTTAGCCTTTCCGCTGAAGCTGAAGGAAATACTTATTAAATATTTTCTTCAGGATCGTCCTCTGTCTTCTAAGGCTGAGGAAATTCAGATTTACAAAATTGTTTGAAATATCTGCATTTGCTGTTTTTAATCAAGTAAGCAAAACCTTCATTTTCAGAAATTTGTAAAACTAAAACAGTGTGACCTTCTGGTTTGATAATTTTTCACTATTGGTCTTGGCGAGTTATAGAATTAAAATGTGTTTTATTCTGTGTGGTAAGCAGGACTCTTAAGCATTCTGGGAAAATTAATGGGTAGAACTGGGAGAAAAAGGTGAAAATCATGGCTTCTATAAGCCTATATAGCTCTAACTTCCCATTTCTAGGAAAGCATGGGGGACAGGAGCAAGGTAAAACAGCACCGGAGGAAACAGTTGATCAAAACCAGAATGTGGGATGTTTCACAGGATGTGTTGCCTGGGTTCTTTTAAAATTTAGTATCATGAAAAAGAAAAGAGGGAGTCTACTTTAGATGAAAAAAAAAGTTATGGGAATTCAGTGTATGAGTCTTACAGATCCAGGTTTGAGGGAAAAGTTATTAAAGCATTTTAGGGACAGTTAGATAAGTTTAAATATGGACTAATTCGATGATGTTAAGATATTGACAGTATTCTTAAATATGTAAATGATATTGTGGCTATATAGAAGAAGGAGTGCTCTTGTATTTTAAGAAATGCATGTTGAAGTATTAGTGGTAAAGCATATGATATGTGTAACTTCAAAGGACTGGGGAAAAAGAGCATACATATATGTAGAGAGAAATCAGATTTTGGTAAGTTAACAATGACTGAATCTAGAAAGAGCAAATACAGGATTTTCTGTATGTTTGAAAATTTTTTCATAATAAAATGGGGAAATGTCATCAGTTCTGGAACATATATATATATCTTTATTATTAAGAATAAGGCTTTTTTTAACTTTTAGAAAGGAAGGGAGAGAGAGAAACATTGATTTATTATTCCACTTATTTATGCATTCATTGGTTGATTCTTGTATGTGCTCTGACTGGGGATTGAACCTGTAACCTTGGTGTATCAGGATGATACTCTAACCAACTGAGCTATCCAGCCCGGGCTAAAGAGTAAAACTCTTAAAAGCCAGTATGTTACTGAATGAACAGGGGCTGGTATTATTCACTTCTGTGAGGGAAGTGCAGGAATATAAACGGTAACATCTATTTTTACTCATCTACATACTTCATTTTATTGTATTTAGCATGGCACACTTGAGTTTTCTAAATAAATTTTTTTTCCTCTGCTTTCTTGTTTGAAGGATGATCATGTTGGCTTATACACATTGACTCTCAAAGTCCATTTATTTATAAATGAAATCTACTAGGAAATAATTTTGTGAAGAATCTATACCTTAAAGCAGTGATTTTCAACCAGTGTGTTACAAGAATTTTTTAAAGTATGCAATACTTGACTAGTCAGGGGCACTGATCTCTTTTCCTTTAGATCAGGGGTCGGGAACCTTTTTGGCTGAGAGAGCCATGAACGCCACATATTTTAAAATGTAATTCCGTGAGAGCCATACAATGACCCGTGTGCATTATGCATTATCCAATAAAAATTTGGTGTTGTCCCGGAGGACAGCTGTGATTGGCTCCAGCCACCTGCAACCATGAACATGAGCGGTAGAAAATGAATGGATTGTAATACATGAGAATGGTTTATATTTTTAACATTTTTTTTTTATTAAAGATTTGTCTGCGAGCCAGATGCAGCCATCAAAAGAACCACATCTGGCTCGCGAGCCATAAGTTCCCGACCCCTGCTTTAGATTGTCAAATAAAAAAATGACAACAGCCAACATAACTATAGCCATCCAGTGTGAATGAATCAAAATTATACCAACTTTTTTGTCATACTGACAAAAAATATATTTTTGGTGTGCCACAGAATTTTAGTAGTTAGTTTATGTGTGCTTTGAAATGAAAAAGGTTTAAAATAACTTGCCTTAAAGGACTTAAAATGGATTGGTGTTTAATTTGCATGGTAGAAGGAACCCCACTTGAGCTATGCCTGGCCACAGATACAGAAAAAAGTTCATGGGGAAGTAAAGAATATGTTTCACTTGTAAGAAAAATATTTAATCTAAAAATTCTAAAAGAGCAGATGCATAGCGTGTTCAGCAGTTATTGCAACCATTTGGCAGTGTTTGGTTAGAATTTTTGTAAAACTAAAACTAATTTAAAAAAACTAATAAAAATCCTGATGAGTTATATATTTCCTGCTAATGTTATTACTTCTGTATTAATTTATCTTATAGCTTATATTGTGAAATAAAAAAATGACCAAATATTGTTTAATGAGGTGGCTTCTCTATCTTTTATTAGGTGAACTACCTTGTATTTAGACAAAGTCATTCTTTTTTAAGCAATGCAGTTATATGTGAGAAAACTTATATAACTTTGTAGGGTTATAATGCAAATTACTGAAGATCTCAATTTTCATTAACCAGTTCAGTTTTTCTAAGGGAAAAATCTATTAAAGGTTCTATCTAACATGACTGTTTCAAGGTTCTGCTGAGTTATTTATTCAGGTCTAGTTGGTTTAGTTTGAAGTGTATGAAAGAAGTTTTGAGACACATTTTAGCCTAAAGCTTTCTTGAATTGGCTGGGCAGTGAAGGGTTTAGTGTGAGTAACACTTTGCGTGTGGGTGTGTTCTCTGTGTAATTGTGCTGGTGTGTTATAGTCATACGACTCCCTTTTCTTCCTTTTCTCTCCTCTCTCTTGGTATGCAGAGTATCTGATTTCTGACGGTGGAGGACAGCAGCTCTCAATAAGTGACGCCTTCATTAAAGGTAATGTTATCAACAGCTCTACCTGCAATGTTGTCTCTTTTGTGCATGAGGATATAGACCTAGCACATTGATAGACGCAGAGTAGGTACTGAAAATATATTTCATTATTTTAGTATCATCAGGACACAGCTTTTAATGTGTAGTAACTAAGACTATACTTTCAGGGATCATTTCTATAGTTTGTTAATGTGTAGTAACTTGGAGAATGTTAAGAATTAAGAATATAATCTTGGACTTGGTTTGCGAGAAGGTCTCTGATCCAAAAAGTACTTTAAAAAGCTTTTAAAAAGGATTTGAATTGTATTTTTGTAAGGCATAAACAATTTTTGCTTTCCTAAAGCATGAATATAATATTAAGTTTTGATGTGCATATCATTGACTGTCAAACTTGTCAGAAAGCCCACACACAGGCAGATCTCAGCCGGTTGAGGATGCTGCTTGCCCTGTGAAATTGTGAAGGGCAGTAGGCAGAAGGGGATAAAGAACTAACTTTTGTTTGTGGGGTCAGGGAGACGAATAAAGGAAATAGATGAGGATATAGCCTTTTCTAAATGTCGAAGTTGATGGTATACAGCAGGACGATGAAGTATAATTCCTTGTTTTGCACTTCCCGTAGAATCCTTGTTTAACCGCCGAGTGGAGGAGAAACCCCAGGAGCTGCCCTTTACGCCCCTGGGCTGGCACCACAACCACCTGGAGCTGCTGCGGGAGGAGAATGGAGAGAAGCAGGCCATGGAGAGGCTGCTGTAAGGCCGCGCGCTTCGCGGTTTTCACTGGCCCTTTGTTTAGCCCTTGAGCGCTTGATAGGCATACGTGTGGTTCTTTTTTTCTTTATAAAATAAAAAATGAATTTTTTTTTATAAAATGAGCGTCCTAAACTGTGCTTGTCTGGCCCCACTGTAATTTAGGTGTTAAAATTTTTATCAAATTAAAGAGGTTGTCTTAACTGAAGATACCCACAATGTTATTTACAATATGTGCGAAATCATTAAGCCCAGGTAGAATGGAAACGTGAGCTAAATGGATAGGCTGTTTCTTTGTAGACTGCTTACTGCAGCTTCAGAATGATTGCCTCTGGCAGTATTAACTATGCAAATTCTTTTTTGTAACATTTTTGTAGTTCAGCTAATCATAACCACATGATGGCACTACTCCAACAGCTGCTCCATAACGAGTCATTGTCACCATCTTGGAGGGACATCATTGTATCACTAGTCTGCCAGGTCGTTCAGACAGTCCGACCTGACGTGAAGAACCATGATGACGACATGGATATCCGTCAATTTGTCCACATCAAAAAAGTGAGCTCTGCTAATGCTTTGCTTTTCTCTCTCTCTCTCTCTTTTTGTTAAGTGAGAGAGATAGAGATAGAAGGGAGAGATGAAAGGCATCAATTCATAGTTGCAGCACCTTAGTTATTCATTGATTGCTTTCTCATATGTGCCTTGACCCGGGGAGGGGAGGCTCCAATTGAATCAGTGACTCCTTGCTCAAACCTTTGACCATGGGCTTCAAGCTAGTGACCATGGGCTTTAAGCCAGCGACCTTGGGCTTCAAACCAGTGATCTTGGGGCTCAAGACAATGACCAGAGGGGTCATGTCTATGATCTCACTCTCAAGCTAGCAACCCCACACTCAAGCTGGTGAGCCCGTGCTCAAGCTGGATTAGCCTGTGCTTAAGCTGAAGACCCCAGGGTTTCGAACCTGTGCCCTCAGCGTCCCAGGCTGGCGCTCTATCCACTGTACCATCACCTGGTCAGGCTGCTGATGCTTTTCTAATGCTAGGAACTAATGAAGTGGGCCTGATTATAATTTGTCTCCTAATGGTACTCTAAAAGGGTTGTTACTGAGAAGTCCGCTTTATGACTTCAGTGAACTGGTTGTGTTCTGATTGAAGAATAATGCTTATAACTTCATACAGTCAACGCAAGGGAAATTAGCACACCCATATTTGAATTTGTTGCTTTGTTTGTCATGCAGTGTAATACATACATGTCTATATAACAAATTGTGGCATGAATCAGATATTATTTCTGAGTTGGTTATAAAGCACATTTGGAAACCAAAATCAACTAGATGACTTTTTATTAGCAGTTAGATGTCATTAAGGTATAATTACATAATATTTCACACACAGCTGTGACAAAATAAATATGAGTTTACAAGACTTCTCAGCTGAGCCAAAATGGAGAGCTTTTGAGGAGGTGATCAAAGTAGGTTGTGAGCAAGAACTTCTTCCAAAGCTGACTCTTCCCTGGATAAAGAGAGTCTGTTTACGAGTCCTTCTATGTTCTGAGGCTTTTTTTTCAGTACTTAAATGCCACTTTCACCAAGTTCTTTTGAGAACCCAGATGTGCTTTAGAGAATTTCTTTTACAACAAAGTAAAACAAGCAATACAAAACAAAGTAGTTAATCTGAGTTGACTGAAAAAAGCATCACAAGTAGTTGGTGAGCATTCCCTACTTTAATCTTCCTTGTGTTTACAGAAGCTTCAGTTTTTGGTATCTGATTGCTAACAGCAGATAATAAAATGCACTCATGAAACCAAATCAATCAGTCAATCAATCAATCAATAAGAGGGTCATTGCCGTGAGGGGACGTTTTCTCTCTACTCTGTTGGCAATGCACTCAAGGGTCATGGAAGCTACTCAAGAAGTGAGAGGTGAATGGATGGGTGAGGGAGGTGGGTGTAGGATGAGTTGGGAGCCCAAACAAATATAGTTTCTTCCTTTCTTGTTTCCTCTCCTTGATGTGTCATCTATGAGAAGGCCTGTTCTCAGATTACTGTCACTGTTCTGGGGAATAGCAGTGAGTAATTATTTTATGCAGATAGTAATGGAGTCCTAGTGTGTTTATTACCAATGATATTGAACTTAATAGTGGTTTTAATGGCCGGAATGCACCAGTGTGTTCAGTCACATGGGGAGAGTACCAGCTGCTGCTTTAGAGAGTGGGGGTGTGTGAAAAGAGACAGCTGTGCTACATGCCATTACTTTTTGGTTGAAAGAGTGCTCACTGTGGCAGCCCATATACTAAAAACTTTTTGGTTGAAAGGAAGAGCTATATCCTGAAACTTTTTGTTCTGATTTTATTACATAATAGATAAAATAAAAAATGGAAATTAATAATAGCATCTATCTGACTGGAGTCTAAGGAAATATCATTGAATTTTACTGTTTTCTTATTTCATTAGATCCCAGGTGGAAAGAAGTTTGATTCTGTGGTTGTCAATGGATTTGTTTGTACCAAGAACATTGCACATAAAAAGGTAATGTGATTCTGTTCAACAGTGAACTGTTCAGGCAACTCTGACTTCGTGCCACACTAATAAATTGCAGCACCCTAATCATGGAAGAAAAAGAGAATGGGCTTTGAGGAGCAACTCAGCAGGTCTTCCTTGGGGGCGAAGTTTTGGAGGTTCAGGGAGTCTCCCAGAGCCGAAAATGATTGGGATTCGGAAATGGCATTCATCAGAAGAAAGAAGGAAGGAGAAGGGAGGTTCAGGCGTCCAGAGCAACACAATGATAGGGTACTGGTGTCATTTCTCCCCTGTCCCTGACTCACCTCTGAGACAGGGTTTCTCTGTAGAACCGGAGTCCTTCGGAGGCCTAGCGTTTTAAAACTGTTTTCTCTTGTAAAACAGAAACTGGCTGGGCTGCAGAACTGTCACTGATGTTCTGTTATCTCTCTCACCTTCTATCTCTGCCTTCAGGCTCAGGTCCAAGGCCACTTTCTAGCACTAGCACAAAGGAGTCAGGTGACATCACTCAGTGTATTAAGGAAACTCAGAGATCCTAAGATGCAAGGTGGGAAAGGAGAGGATGCTAGAAGAAGCAGGCTAAGGACTTTGTACCCATTAAGTGTCTTAAACTTTATTCTGAAGGTCACTGATTCTCAAAGTGTAGTGTACATCAAGATCATGGGTGGACTCGTTTAAAATGTGTAATTCCTTGCCCTGGCCAGTTGGCTCAGTGGATAGAGCTTTGGTCTGATGTGTGGACGTCCTGGGTTTGATTCGTGGTCAGGGGTACATGAGAAGTGACCATCTGCTTCTTCTCCACTTTCTGCCCCTTCTCTCCCTCTTCCCCTCCTGCAGCCAATGGCTCTGTTGGTTTGAGTGTGGGCCTTGGGCACTGTGGATAGCTCGGTTGGTCCAAGCATTGGCCCTGAGCTCTGAGGATAGCTTGGTTGATTGAGCATCTACCCCAGATGGGGGTTGCTGGGTGGACCCTCGTTGAGGCGCATGAGGAAGTCTGTCTCTCTATTTCCTTTCTTCTCACTTAAAAAAAAAATTTTTTTTAAATATAGATTCCTAAGCCCCACCCCGAGAAACTCTGAGTAGGATTAGCTATGTGGGAGTAGGGGGGAATGAGAGAGGGGGCGCTTCTTTTATGGGAGGCACTCCAGGTATTTTCAGCATCGTTTGTTGGTCTTCACATCTTGGAAGCCATGGATCTATGATAGTGTTCTTAAACCATGCTGTGCTTCAGAATCACTATGGAAACTTACTGAAAATAGAGATAGATACCCTGAGCTCTAGGGATACTGCTTACAGTGAGAGCTCAGGCAGATTTCTAGCCTGAGGGACTAGGTGGATGAACAACAGTCCTATTTTAACATTTTAAAGCAGAAACTAATAATTTATTTTTTATAAGTCACTAAGCCTCCTAAGCATTGTTAGTGACAGTAGATAAATAAAAGTATGTCTAGATTTGATGTTATTTTTTAGTAGTGATCCAAAGCCAGTATTTCTACATAGAGTCTTACTAAGATAGTACATTACTCATTAAAATAGTACTTAAGCCAGATCAAATGATCTTTGTTGAACTTAGAAGCAAATTTGTTATGCTCTTCTCCGGAATTGAAAATGGCATGTGGGTGTGGTAGAAACATGCATGAATGACTGTCTTGCCCCACTGACCATATTTAGAAATAGTCTTTCTTTACTTTGTAGTTGCTAAAAGAGCCCTGACTGTAGTTCCCTACTTGGTGAGTCAGTGTTTGCAGGACCATTTGTCAGTTTATAGTCTACAAACTTGGTTGGCCTAAAACTTCCATGGAAGCATGTAGGCTGGTTTGCCTGTCTTCAGTTACATTCCTAGGGTATATTGTTTGAATCTCTGCTTCAGGGGAGGCTTTCAGGTTTGTTTTTTTAAAGTCTTTTTGTTACTCAGTTGGCTTGCTTGGAAATTTATTGTATTAGAAATATATCTATCAATCTATCAGGCCTTTTTTTTTTTTTTTTTTTTTAGTGAGAGGGAGGCACACAGGGAGGAAGGGAGGTAGAGAAACAGGAAGAGAGATGAGAAGCATTAACTCATAGTTGCTGCACTTTAGTTGTTGTTTGATTTGCTTCTCCTATGTGCCTTTACCAGGGGCTCCAGGCGAACTAGTGACCCCTTGCTCAAATGACCTTGGGATCATTTCAGTGATCTGTGCTTAAGCCGGCGACCCTGAACTCAAGCTAAATTAGCCCACCCTCAAGTTGGCGACCTTGGGGTTTTAAACCTAGGACCTTAGCATCCCAAGTCAATGCTATATCTACTGCGCCACCACCAGTCAGGCTCAGCAGGCATTTTAATTCATTTCTCCCTCCTCCATACTTCTTGAGTTTTTAAATGTTAAATGATGGTCTTTAAGCCCCCTTCCTCCTACCCAGGACTTGATAATTCATTGCAGTATTAGAAATTAAAAAATAGTTAAGATTACAGAGGACTAGATTAAAATAGCATTAGTGAAACAAGTCAGTTATGGAAGAATCATGTATTGCTTTGAACTAACTTATTTGCTTTGAAAAACTGTAAGAGAATACCACAAAAGAACTAAATGAGAGTATTATAATATGAGTATATGAGATACCGTATTTCCCCGTGTATAAGATGCACCTTAATTTGGGGTCCCGAAATTTGAAAAAAATGTATTACCTAAAGTTATTGAACTCGTTTTATTCATCATAAAATTCATACAACTCCTCATCACTGTCAAAACTCCCATCCATTAGTTTGTCCTCATCTGTGTCTGATGATGAATCACTGTCTTCATATATTGCCTCGTCCTCGGTTCCCTCTATGGCATTTGAAATGCCACCCTTCTACAACCACTGTATAAGACGCACCCAGTTTTTAGACCCCAACTTTTTGGAAAAAAATGTGTGTCTTATACATGGGGAAATATGGTAATTGATTTAAGAGGAATTATGGACAGTATAAATTTAAAGTTATGACTAAAGGTCTGTAAACTGCAAACTTTAAAAGCTTTAACAGACTGCTTGTTGTTTTATAGATGAATTCTTGTATTAAAAATCCCAAAATTCTTCTGTTGAAATGTTCCATTGAGTATCTCTACAGAGAAGAAACCAAATTTACATGCATTGATCCTATTGTGCTACAGGTAAGAACTTTTAACTGAAACAATAATGTAAAATAGAAGGATATTTATGCACAATAATGCTTGCAAACTCTTATAATTCATTTCAGCTGATGAAATTTGACAAAGAAATTTAATTGCTTTTGTTTTATTTAAAACTTTTATTATAAAAGACATTTTCATATATTATACTTCAGAAGGTTATGAGAACTTCTGTCTCTTCTTATTTTTAGAGTTCAAAGTGTTAAAGGGAACCACATGACTTTTGGGGAATATACGAAAAAAAATTGAAAACCCAGTTCCTGGTTTCTCTTCTCACTTGGGTCATTGATTTGCTTTAAGGATTTCTCTAACTTACTAGGTTTCCAATGGTAATACCTGGTTTTCAGGCAGTCTTTTCTATTCATACACGTTTCTAGAACATCTGTTAGTTTTATACTCAGTTGGTAAATGGGAATAGTGCCCAGTAGAAGTTGTGTCATGAGGAAGGGGGCCCAGAATGGGTGCGGTGGGATGGTAACCCGCAGCTCTGTGGCTTCACGGGCAGAAACCCTTTCGGCTTGTTCTAGGAAGTGACAGAGCTGCTGCTCCAAGCGCTGGCTCCCTGGAGAGTGCAGCCCTGGCCCCGGGCGACTTACTGTCTGCTGCTCAGAGCTCCATTTCCAGGGCGACCACTGCAGCTGCTTTTGTGCATTTTAGATTCCCTTGGAGGCGGCCTCCAGCGGTGCTGAGCTGCCTGCCCGGGCTGTCCCAGTTCCTGCTCAGGGTGCCAGTTATCAGTTTTGGTAGTGCTCTGCATATGAAGTTGCACAGGTTTTAGAAGTTTTCTGCTCCAAACCCTTTTATCCCATAAATGATATTAATTTTAATTTGCGCGTGTTCAAAATGGGAGGCTTTTGGGAATGTACATATCTAATTGTAGCAGAAATGCTAATATTCACTTCCGGAAATATTTAGGGAAAGCGTTATTTGAAAATTATAGGAGATAAGCCCATTTTCCCGTGAGTGGAAGGAACAATCACTTTTGTGCTGAATCCATAGACACCAGCAGAAGAAACTGAGTTGTGGTTAAAGACACTAGGGTTTATGAAACTGTTCTGTTATTCAATGAACTCTGTTACCTGGGGCCATTTCCTCCTTGGAATTCAGCTCTGTATCAGTAAACAGGAGAATTTTTGACTAATTTATACCATCCCTTCTAGCTCTGGTTTACTGTGACTTTTCAGTAGAGAACTGAAATAAGGAATAAGGGGAAACACAGTTACCACTCACAGAATCTGGGGTACTGTGGTGCCGGCTCCCTTGACCTCACGAAAGGTGTCAGCAGAAGACTTTGTAGAACTAGATCACAGCTGCATTTATCATAAAGACACATTCTGATCGCAGAGATGTTAAAAAGTGTAAAATTGTCTTGAAAGTGATGAACTATGTAATTGAAATTCACAGATTTATTTGCAAAATGCTTACACTTAAATTTATCTACTTCATTTTAACTTCATTCTTGCAGTCAGGGAACAGACTGAAGTTTTCATGTTAGAGAAGTATGCTCTGAGTAAATATGTTCTTAAAAAACATGGTTTGACTCATATAAGCTACAGCATCTTATTCATCAGTGCTTTGAAACATAGTTTATAATGCCTTTCTTTAACTCTTGCCCCACTAAAGTTTTTAGTTTGAATTGATAGAAAATATCAGCTGATTTGAGATTTTTCTTCCCTCTTCTTTCTTTCCTTCTTTTTCTCCTCCTCCTCCTCCTCCTCCTCCTCCTCCTCCTCCTCCCTCCTCCTTCTCCCTCCTCCTCCCTCCTCCTCCTCCTCCTCCTCCTCCTCCTCTTCCTCCTCCCCTTCCTCCTCCTCCTCCTCCTCCTCCTCCTTCTTCTTTCTTCTTCTTTCTTCTTTCTTCTTCTTCTTCTTTCTTCTTTCTTCTTTCTTCTTTCTTCTTTCTTCTTCTTCTTTGTGGAATAACCAAATAATCAGAGAAGCTGGACAGTGGATAGAAAGAGGAGAATGGGAAACCAAGGGCGAGGGGGAGTTAGCCTCTGTCTCTCTCCTGGCTTCCCCAGGCCGGCCCTGCCGGGGCTGTTGGTCAGTGCCCATGACCTACCTCCTGATACTCTACTTGTGGAGTCTGGCCCAGGCCGCCTTTTGTACCAGGGTGTCTAATGTACAATTGTAATAGTTGATTGGAGTTGAAAGTGAGGGGAAATGTATTTGCCATTCCTGTATCAGAAGCTAGAAACTTAAATAAAGTCAGCTTATCCTAGTTATACTTTATTGGAGCTGTACAAATAAACTCAATTCCAGTTTGGTGAAGAATGGTAGAATTATAAAACATACAGTTTCTATCAGTGAAACAGTGAAAGGCGGGAAGAAATGTATTCTGTAACAGCGCAGTTTCATTCCAGGGACCAGGCTCATCCGTTCCTGGCGGCACTGACCAGGAACACGGTCCTGCTCAGAGAGCGCTGCCTCGCTCGGGCAGATGGGGCAGCAGGGACAGACGGGCTCGCAGTTTCCTTACAGGGACCAGGCTCATCCGTTCCTGGTGGCACTGGCCAGGAACACGGTCCTGCTCAGAGAGCGCTGCCTCGCTCGGGCAGATGGGGCAGCAGGCACAGACGGGCTCGCAGTTTCCTTACAGGGACCAGGCTCATCCGTTCCTGGCGGCACTGGCCAGGAACACGGTCCTGCTCAGAGAGCGCTGCCTCGCTCGGGCAGATGGGGCAGCAGGGACAGACGGGCTCGCAGTTTCCTTACAGGGACCAGGCTCATCCGTTCCTGGCGGCACTGACCAGGAACACGGTCCTGCTCAGAGAGCGCTGCCTCGCTCGGGCAGATGGGGCAGCAGGCACAGACGGGCTCGCAGTTTCCTTACAGGGACCAGGCTCATCCGTTCCTGGCGGCACTGACCAGGAACACGGTCCTGCTCAGAGAGCGCTCGGGCAGATGGGGCAGCAGGCACAGACGGGCTCGCACGTTCAGTTCAGTGGTTGTCTGTCTGAGCCCAGAATTTTATGAAACAATTAATTATATTGTTTTAACTCGGCTTGTTATTTATACTATTTATTTACTTTGAAAATAAGCCTTTGTCATATAACTGTATTAAAAATTGTTTTAATTTTTAATTATAACTGTTCTAGGTAGATTATGGTCTGTTGGAAGACTGAAATTAGGAAGTAGCTGAGATAGCATCTGTTAAAGAATTACTTTTGCTGATGCTCAGAAGAGTAGATGCTCTGGTTAGTTTCCGAATGCAAAAGGGGGAATCCTTAACTATATTAAAAACACTTAGATGCTTTCATTTTAGGGGTTGTGAGATTAGGGGTTTTTTGTTCCTTTTTTAACCCCTGAGAACTAGCTAATTGGATTCATGGTTTTTATAGGACAGGTTATTAAGAATTAAAAATCCTTCAAAGTAAAATTAGTGAATTGGAGCATGGGATTTTTCCTGAAACTCATTTTAACATAATCAACAGTCGGGAAAGATGAATAATCTCTGTTGTGTCTGAATTGATTTGCTTATAGACTTATTTATGGACAAAGAAAACTTAAACTGAGATTGATATTAATAGGTAAACTGTGCTGATATTTTAATGTCTAGATCTTAAACTGTACCAGATATAATATTTCTGATTATATTCTTTAGGAAAGGGAATTCTTGAAGAATTATGTTCAGCGAATAGTTGATGTTCGACCCACCTTGGTTCTGGTAGAGAAAACAGTGTCCCGGATTGCCCAGGACATGTTACTGGAACATGGCATTACCTTGGTCATTAATGTAAAATCAGTGAGTTTTCTTATTTTTCTATCATTTTATATCACTGCTTTTAAGTTTATATGCATGTTGCCTGGCAGGGTAGCTCAGTTGGTTAGAGCCTCATCCTGAGTCTCCAAAATTGCAGGTTTGATCCCTGGTCAGGGCACATGCAAGATTCAATCAATGAGTACATAAATGGATGGAACAACTAACAGATGTTCCTCTCCCTCCTTCCCTCTCTCTCTTGCTCTCTCTAAAATCAGTTTAATTTTTTTTTTATTTTTTTTTTTTTTGTACATTTTTCTGAAGCTGGAAACGGGGTGAGACAGTCAGACAGACTCCCACATGCGCCCGACCGGGATCCACCCGGCACGCCCACCAGGGGCGACTCTCTGCCCACCAGGGGGCGATGCTCTGCCCCTCCGGGGCGTCGCTCTGCCGCAACCAGAGCCACTCTAGCACCTGGGGCAGAGGCCAAGGAGCCATCCACAGCGCCCGGGCCATCTTTGCTCCAATGGAGCCTTGGCTGCGGGAGGGGAAGAGAGAGACAGAGAGGAAGGAGGGGGTGGGGAGTGGAGAAGCAAATGGGCGCTTCTCCTATGTGCCCTGGCTGGGAATCGAACCCAGGTCCCCCGCATGCCAGCCGACGCTCTACCGCTGAGCCAACCGACCAGGGCCTCTAAAATCAGTTTAAAAAGTTTATGTGCATGTGTAGTAGGCATGCAGCGGCCATTGATTATGTTTCTTTGCTGCATCATATGTGTGGATGGTAGGACGGGGGCATGGTTCACAGTTTCTGACTGGAGGATCTCAGGCTGGAAGAAATGACTGATTATGTAACACTCGTTATAGGGCTCTGCAAGACCAAAGATGTAACAGACGTTAGTTAAGTAGTATGCATTGAGCCCTCCTACTGTTTGGGGAATTATACAAGCAAAAAATGTTCTCTCCCTGGACAAGTTACTCTCTTCAGAAGTTCTCCCCAACCCCCCAGCAGTCTCCTGTGCCACTGCGTGATGCTTAAATGCCTTTTGATAACGTGACTAGGATCGGTATGGTTTATTTTAGAGGGCATATTGTGATTTTTAAGCAACTGTATGTAGGCTAATCTAGAATCAGAAAAAGTCATATAATTATTTAAATTAAGGAAATTCATTCTGAAGGTCATTTAAAAAATTTCCTGTTACTTTCCTAGATTAAATTTACTAAGAGTTTTATTCTTCTCTAATTTTATAATATAATGCTTTTCTGCGTTCTAGCAAGTTTTAGAACGAATCAGTCGGATGACCCAAGGTGATTTAGTGATGTCGATGGACCAGCTGCTTACAAAACCCCACCTGGGCACCTGTCACAAATTTTATATGCAGATGTTTCAGTTGCCTAATGGTGAGTAATCTTGAGCGTGGATTCTCCTGAGATAGGGGCCGGAGGGTATTAGTAGCCTAGTCAGTAGTACAGTGTTTACTTAGTAGGCACTATCTCTGAGCAGTGGTTAAATGAGGAGAGGCAGCATGATCTTTTTACTTGTGGATATTAACTTAGTGAATTCATTTTGTCTGGACTTCAGGATTACTACCTGTTCTTAACTTTCTGTTTGTTTATTTGTAGAACAAACCAAGACACTGATGTTTTTTGAAGGCTGTCCACAGCACCTGGGCTGTACAATCAAGCTTAGAGGAGGCTCTGATTATGAGTTGGCTCGAGTTAAGGAGATCCTAATATTTATGATCTGTGTAGCATATCATTCTCAACTTGAGATCTCCTTCCTCATGGATGAATTCGCTATGCCTCCTACATTGACACAAAACCCTTCCTTTCATTCTCTGATCGAGGGGCAGGAGGATGAAGGGGCCACACCAGAGCCATTCAGTGGAAGTCCCCACCCCCGGGAGCCTGACTTTCCTGCGGAGTTTCTGCCCTCTGATGACAGCAGTTTGCTAGAGCCCAGGCTTGTGTTTGAGAAGGGGGACCAGGAAAATAGAAGTATGCCACAGGAGCTTGCCCCTGGGAAGCATCAAGAGCATGCCCCTGCCCCGGCCGCCTGCCCAGCAGGCATCCCCTGTGCTCTCTTTCCGTCAGTGCCTGAAGCCCTGCTGCCGCTCCATGTGGACGACCCTCCGGGGGCCCTGGGCAGCGAGCAGCCTGAGGCTTTGCAGCAAACAGATGAGCTACAGGATGCCAGAAGCCAGATGAGAGCCTTCAGGGACCCTCTACAGGACGACACTGGACTCTATGTGACCGAGGAAGTTACCTCTTCTGAAGATAAACGAAAGACTTACTCTGTGGTCTTTAAACAAGAATTGAAAGATGTCATCCTCTGCATCTCCCCAGTAATCACATTCCGGGAGCCCTTCCTTTTAACCGAAAAGGGGATGAGGTGCTCTACCCGGGATTATTTTGCAGAGCAGGTTTACTGGTCTCCTCTTCTCAATAAAGAGTTCAAAGAAATGGAGAGCAGGCGGAAAAAACAGCTGCTCAGGGACCTCTCCGGCCTTCAGGGCATGAATGGAAGTGTTCAGGCCAGATCTATTCAGGTCTTGCCCTCACACGAGCTAGTGAGCACGAGAATCGCCGAGCACCTAGGTGACAGCCAGAGCTTGGGTAGAATGCTGGCCGACTATCGGGCCAGAGGAGGACGAATTCAGAAAAATTCAGACCCTTTTGCTTACTCAAAGGATGCATCAGGTCCTCCAAGTGGCAAGTCAGGAAGCAAGACTGAGAGCGACGAAGAGAAGGGCTTGATTCCAGGCGATGCAATGTGGTCAGCAAAGGTGAGCAAGCCCACCTAGGTTCATGCTTGTGTCAATTTAGAATGTAATAAAAACTCTTGTCAGGGTACAAAAATCAAATATAGCAAATTGCCCACAGATTTATTAAATATTTCCTTTATGCTTTTTTTTTTTTTGGTCTTAGGTCTATTGACTTATGTGTTGCTTTAAAATGTATGAAGTAGGAATATAATGTAATACAACTATTTTGAGGGTTTCAAGCTGAGCGTACGGTAAACTTCCCAGAGCTCTGAGGGAGGGGAAGTGTGGACCTGCTTCACGTTCCTGGCAGGATGACCTGGGCGTGGGTTGGCGTGTCCTTGATTGTTTTATCGGGAGTGAGGGGGAGAGTGGCAATGGGTTTATTGTAGGAAATGAAGGGGTTTTGTTTTTTATGATAGATTTATTTATTTTTAAACATAAAACATTGCATTGTTATTTAATTATAATAGTGCCTTTTATCTTTATCTTTTAAACAAAAATTGAGGGCAAATTAAGGAAGATTCATTCATGAGCACATTATTGTTAACAGTGGCAATAAAACTAATGAACAAATCCATCTCTAGCTGGGGAAAGGCATTTGTTTAATAAAGCAAATAAAAAGATGTCCAATCTCGCTGGTGTTCAGGGAAGTGCCAAATACTAATGGTATTGGCCAAAAGGAAAGTGCTAAGAGCCATGGTTCATGAGGTATGGGAAAAAATACAATAAACTTAATGTTAATTCCTGTTTATGTACATTTATACTAATATATAAAAAATGATAGATTTTTATTCATGTGAGCATATGTACACCTTGGATTCAGGATTCCTGTCTTTTATAACTGATTCCTATATGAATAAGCATTTTTTATAAGGATGCTTACGATTTATAAGAATATATGTACAAGGATGTTTACTGAAGCATTATTTCTAATTGTTTTCTGTAAAAACTATGAATTGGGTCTTATTTAATGACCCAGATAGAGCTTGTGGTATATTCAAGTGTTAAAAGGCAAGTTGTGTTTTGATACATGTGGCAGCATCCCATTTTTATAAAAGCAATCACCTGTGTGTACTGACGTGGGTTTTTCTGTGTGCATATGTGTGTGAGCTAGCAACAAGAAGGCATGGTTTTTGACCATACAGTCAAATTTGTCAATTTGGGAGCGGTGGGGTCAGATGGCCTCAAAGGAGGAGGAGCTTTATGTCTCAAATTGATGTTATATTTAGACATTAGTTCATGCTGTTTCATAATTAACTACCTATTTTTGTAATGCAGTTTTGTAAAACTAAATGGTATTGAAGAAAACAAGCTATTTAGACAGCTGTTGTGTTTTTAAGTTTCACTTAAACTTTTTGGATTGTTTTATTGCAAAAACAAACTACTCTTCTTCCTATAGTTACTGACAGTTGTAAATTCTCGGCGCAACCCCTACAGATAGATAGGAGGCTTTAAGAATCGAATGAGGTGTGGCGGGTCTCAGCGCATGCGCGTGCACCGGGTGTGGAGTGTGCTGTGACCTCCGCGCGCCCTTCCCTTCTCTTCCAGGTGGACTGCCTGAACCCCGCCAACCACCAGCGGCTGTGCGTGCTCTTCAGCAGCTCCTCCACCCAGTCGAGCAACGCGCCCAGCGCCTGTGTCAGTCCCTGGTACGGTTTGTGTCCCCCCGCACTAGTGCACCTGACCTAAAAACAGAATCCCGGCAACTTGACGTGACAGTGCAGCCACTACTAGACTCTGTTTCTCGGTACATGGCATGCTGATGTATGAGTTAAATATGAAACTTCTGTTTGTTCATGGGTAGAAGGAAATGAGATGATCTTTTAAGTAAGAGTGAAAGGAACGTGAGGCTGGAAGAGAAACTTGTTATAAAAGCGAGAAAGTTGATACAAAAGCCTTTTGACAATAATGTATAATTTAGGCAGATTTTCCTTTAAGCATTATTTTCTTAGAAACAGTCTTTTGCTATGTTTTCTTCTAAAACTTAATTCTAAGTAGATTGATAGAAACACATTTTATAATGTTTAAATTATTTGTTTCAAATGATAAGTCACAAAAGCCTAGTTATTGCATAGTTTAGTTTTAAAAGTACTGTGGAACGTAACTGCTTGTTTTTGGAGCACTGTTTCCCTGACAATGTGTCGCATATTTCAGTTTTGGCCAGCAGAACACCTATTTCTACCAGTGAGATCAGGGATTCCTCCAGTCTCAGTAGAGCCAGAGCCGGCTGACGGGCTGAGGGGGCCCACAGGAATGTCCTCTGGGAGTCTATGGACTCCTTAGGTCAAAGCTTGATTAAGATGTGGGTTTCAACAGGGGTCCAGCTAAACTGTGTTATTTGTGGGCATTTATAAGTTAGATGTAAAGCTAGGAATTAGCTGTCTTGGAAGAATTGGAGCTGCTGTTCTCCACACTCAGTAAGGTGTGGGCTAGAGAGCAGGAGACAGGAGTCCCATTGTATGTTGACAGGGTTTAAGGCTCTGAAAGGAAACTTTTATATCTTCTGACTCAGATCAGTTTTACTCATTTAATATTATAGTTTATGCATCCTGATTAAATACTACTTCCGTAAGACCCTAATGGACTGGGAGTGGATAAGATACATATGTGACTAGTCCAGACTCATTTATCAGCTGGCTGGGGTAAAACCTGTTCTGTGACTACAAAGAATATTACCGGTGTCAGTGTTACGTTATAAGCACATCTAACAGATAATCAGTTTGTAGTCTCATGAAATGTCTTTGCTGTGTGGTAAGTCTTGGGTTACATTACTAAGATTACTAAAAAATGATTTCTTCCTTTAGGATTGTAACAATGGAATTTTATGGAAAGAATGATCTTACATTAGGAATATTTTTAGAGAGATACTGTTTCAGGTAAGAACAAATCTTCTCTCTTTATGATCTACTTATGCTTTTTTGATGCCTAGGATTTCAGCCGAAAACATAAACCCTGGTATTGTTGTGTGGCCTTCACTTGCATACCACACGTTGGAGTGTTCCGTGCGAGGACGTTGTCTCTTTCATGCTCAACCCTGGATGTCTTGTCTAGTTTATTCCTCAAATCTTGCCCATCTAATTATCCTGCCAATCCTAAGGTGCCTGTGTGTGTGTGTGTGTGTGTGTGTGTGGCAGAGACAGAGAGTGTCAGAGAGAGGGACAGATAGGGATAGACAGGAAGGGAGAGAGATGAGAAACATCAATCGTCGTTGCGGTTCCTTAGTTGTTCATTGATTTATTTCTCATATGTGCCCTAATTGGGGGAGGGGGCTATAGTAGACCGAGTGACCCCTTGCTCAAGCCAGTGACCTTGGGTCCAAGCTGGTGAGCCTTGCTCAAACCAGATGAGCCCACACTCAAGTTGGCGACCTCAGGGTCTTGAACCTGGGTCTTCCATATCCCAGTCCGATGCTCTATCCACTGCGCCACCACCTGGTCAGGCGGCGCTATTTGTTTTTTAAAGATTTATGTTATTTATTTATTTATTTATTTATTTTTGTACTTTTCTGAAGCTGGAAATGGAGACAGTCAGACAGACACCCGCATGCACCCGACCGGGATCCACCCAGCACACCCACCAGGGGGCGATGCTCTGCCCATCTGGGGCGTTGCTCTGTCGCGACCAGAGCCATTCTAGTGCCTGAGGCAGAGGCCACGGAGCCATCCCCAGTGCCCAGGCCATCTTTGCTCCAATGGAGCCTTGGCTGCGGGAGGGGAAGAGAGAGACAGAGAGGAAGGAGAGGGGGAGGGGTGGAGAAGCAGATGGGCGCTTCTCCTGTGTGCCCTGGCCGGGAATCGAACCCGGGACTTGTGCATGCCAGGCTGACGCTCTACCACTGAGCCAACTGGCCAGGGCCAAAGATTTATGTCTTTACAGTGATTCAAATGAGAAGCAAGAGAAGCATAGGATCTCAGGTGTCAGACGTGGTGCTAGCACCTGCCACTTGTGTTTCAAAGAGCGCATCAGCTGATCTTTACCAGCCCCCTTTTTAGGGAATAGCAAGCTTCAGAAATGTAAGGGGTGAAAGAAATGTAATAGTTGAAATGAGATGATATTTCTAAAATGCTCAGCAAATAGAAGCTACTTAACAAGTGGAAACTGTCACCGTGCTGTAGTTGAAGACAGGATGCATGTTCCCCGTTAGGCCCCGCACCGTGCTTTTAGGTGGAATTCAGTACAGGTTGTCCCAATCATCCTTACTCCAAACAGGGTGTTGCGCTTTCTTGACATGGTTCTGATTAGACGGTATTCATCACACATCACTTTTCTGTTTATGGTTAATGTGAGGCCTTTCTTTGTGTCAAAGGCCTTCTTATCAGTGTCCCAGCATGTTCTGTGATACCCCCATGGTACATCACGTTCGGCGCTTTGTCCATGGCCAAGGCTGCGTGCAGATAATCTTGAAAGAGTTGGATTCGCCAGTACCTGGATATCAGCATACAATTCTCACCTATTCCTGGTGCAGAATCTGCAAACAGGTATGCGTGCTCTGTGCCTAGAATAGTTCATGCACTATTTATTGCTTTAATGTATAGTTCTTTCTTGTGAGGAACAGCGGTCTGTTATTTTGAATGTGTTATTTGTCATTGGGCTCCTTATTTATGTTACCTTCCAGTGCTGTATGTGCCATTTAATGATTGTTTCTTAAAGATTTAGAACTTACTGGTCATTGTGTAAAATTTAGGTACCATAATATGGAAATTATGTCTTGACAATTCTCAGTTGTGTTTGTATATTCATTCAGCAAACACTTGCTTAGCACCATCTGTGTTCTGGTTAATATGAGGGGCCCTAGGAATGAAAAAAGAGCAATGTAGGACTCCTGCCCTCCAGGGGAGGACAGACTTGTAACACAATAATTATAGTATACGGGGATGTTAGTTTGAGCTTATACCCACACTAGTATCTTAAGAGGTACAGATTATTACCAAACACAGGTTCAGCCGCTTGCGGCAGTGAAAGCCAGACTTGTGAAAGGCAGGACTGGTGCAGAAGGAAGGAGGTTTATGCAGGAGCTGGCAGCCTGAGAAAGTGGGGGGACTCTTGTCCACTAAAGCCCATCTTCATATTTTGATGCAAGCAGGTTTGTTTTTGTTTTTTTTTTTATATAAGGAGGGAGGAGGAGAAAAAACAAAAAAATAGAGCAAAGTAATCAAAAGGAGAGGGTTGAGGGTTCTTTGCTGAGCAGACTAGGTGCAGGCCAGCACAGTTTGTTAAAATGACTGGTTGAAGGCTAGCAAATCTGGAGCTGGCATATCTGAAGGTCAGAGCCTGCTGCTTTGGTTGTTCCAGGAACTGAAGCTAGCAAGCAACTTGTAAACTAGAGTTACTGGTCTCTGAAATAGACAAGAGTTATTGTTCTTTGAAACAGGTGCCTACACATCCCTCCTGTCCGGTTGTCCTTTTGGCCTTGTCCGAGAATGAAAACTACCAGCCTCAGGGTGGTGGGCGTAGGGTGGGGGGCTACGCGGAATCCCGTAGATCCATTTAGGTTTATTCTTGCTCTGACATTAACCCTTGGTGTGCGTCAGCCTGAGGAGAGCGGGCCTTCTGTTATGAAAACTAGGCCAGAAGTAAAAGCATAGGACTGATTATATACTTTTCATTTGTTACAGAATAGATAACCTTGATCACTAAATTAGTAATATTAAATCATGGCTTTAAGAGTAACAAATTGGATTGCTAGTACATTCTTATTTAGTTCCATTCTATGGCTAGTCAGACTAATAAAAGAAATATAGCATATTAATTTCCCATACAAGGCGAGGCCATGTTTAAATTGGTCTATACAGGTTTTTCATGTACATTCCTTTTTTTTTTAAAGACTTTATTTATTGATTTTACAGAGAGAAGGAGAGTAGGGCAAGAAGTAGTTGCTTCACTCTAGCTGTTCTTTGGTTGCACTCGTATGTGCCTAGATCAGGCAAGCCCAGGGTTTCAAACTGGTGACTTCAGTGTTCCAGGTTGGCGCCCTATCCACTGTGCCATCACAGGCCAGGCTCATGTACATTCTTGAGAAAAGGACCACATGTTTTATTTCTTCTATACGCATTTTATGTATTAACTCTAGAGGAAGTATTTGGTATCAATATTCTGTTTTTAATATATACTTTTTATCCAAATTGTTTGCAGTGAGCATGTGCCAAATTTAACTTTATGGGTATCTTAATTGGCTTACTCTAGAGTGTGCTTTTGGAAGGCTCATATGGGAATTACAGGTAAAATCACAGTGTGTTCTACACTGATGTCAGTGGTTGAGGAGGGAAAAAACAGTGCCTTCTGCTGTAGCAAACATACAGCCAAGATATCATTTCTTGCAATGAACAGTCCTACTTTTTATACTTGCTTTTATAGGCCTTTTGTTTCTGTTAGACAGCTGGTATTATTTTGTTGTAGAATATGTTGTAGAATGTCTGGATATACCAGTGATTAAATGAATGATTTCCATTTGATCGTTATATACTGTTTGCTTTGGTATAGTCACTTTATTTTAAAATGAAGTCTTCTGTCTTTGGGATTATGCTAGGAAGGAAAAGGTTAAGCAGTGTTTGTTACACCAAAAGGAAAAACATCTGTGTGTCAAAAAGTTATAGAATATATGTCCAAACATTAATATACGTAATCATAAAATTTCTGTAAGCTATCATAATAAAAAAATGGGCAAAAAGCATGACAAAGCAATTTAATATAAATGACCAGTGGATTTGTGCAAATAAACTTTACTTATTAGTAGTCAGAGAAGTATAAATAAAAGCCAGTGAAGTGTGTTTCTATTTCTTTCTCAAGAAATCACATCTCAAGGATTTGGAATTCCTGAGATTGGTAAGGAAGCTGGAGGATTGGTATTCAGACACCACTGAAGATTGTGTAAACCAGGGCACCTGTTTTGGAAAACAGTGTGGCAAAAAGTGGCAAAGACTGCGCAAATGTTCATGTCCCTCGACCTATCAATTTCTACTTTTATTAATTTATTCCAAAGAAATAATCATGGATATTTATAAGTATATACAAGGAAGTTCATTAGAGCATCATCAAAATAAAAACTTGTAATGACTTAAATGTACATCAATAAGGATTATTTAAATATACCCGTATAATGTTATACTCTGTAGCCATTAAAAATCAAGTTGTACAATTGTATTTTATTAGGGACCATATTTATGGTCTGTTTCTAAGTTAGGAAAATGTTTATGAAACTAACTACAGGAAGGAATTTTTATTATATTGATGTTAGTGGTTGGATTACTGGTGGCACTGCTCTTCCCAGCCATCTCTGACTCCACCCACCTCTACACATTTCTTTCTTTTTTAGGTTTCTGTAGTCCATATATTAGACTTGTATTAGAAAAGAAAATATTTTTCTTTTTAAAAAGAGAGTCTCAATATATGATTAGTGTTATAACAAACGATTTATGCTGAATTTCAGGTAACGCCAGTTGTTGCTCTTTCCAATGAGTCTTGGTCCATGTCGTTTGCAAAATACCTTGAACTTAGGTTTTATGGGCACCAGTATACTCGCAGAGCCAATGCTGAGCCATGTGGTCACTCCATCCACCATGACTATCACCAGTATTTCTCCTATAACCAGATGGTGGCATCTTTTAGGTAAGAAGTCAAAGCGACCTTGTATGCAATCATATTCTGCCTGAAAGACTTTGTAACATTTCCACTATTACTAGATTGGATTAATTTGTAGTGTCTGTTGTCTCCCACCCCCATCTTTGCAAATGCAAAGGGCCATAGTCTTGTGCTACGAGCTTTCAGTGCTATTGCTCTGTTCAATCCTTCCTCTAGAGATAGGTATTATTGCCCTCACTTAAGGCTCACTTATAAGGCTCACTTATAAAGCCGACAAGTGATGGAGTCATGATGTGACTTGTGTGTCTGCTACTCCAAGGTGTTACTCTTAACCACTGTTTTCTGTTTTTGCATCTGAGAGTTTGTCAGAACTTTTGCTAAGACACCAACTCCATAAGGGTATTCGGATATTCTGGATGGAGCTAAAATCACTAGGTCAGAGATGAGTAGTTACCACTGTGGGCTTAAATGATTCCAGAAAGCCTTCAGGCTCTGCCTTCAAAATATAGCCAGAATCAGAACACATCTCACCACCTCCACCACTACCACTCCGGACTGGGCCTTGTACCTTTCGCTGGATTATTTTAATAGCCTCAACCAATTTTCCTTTGGCCTTGACCCCTGCAGCCTGTTCTCAACACAGCAATCAGAACGATCCTTTTAAATGAAAACCAGGGCCCTGGCCAGTGGAACAGTGCAGTGGAAAGAGTGTCACCCTGGAGCGCTGAGTTTGCCAGTTTTAGCCCGAGGTCACCGGCTCAATCCTGAGGGCGCCTGCTTGAGCCACTGTCAGGGCACATATGGGAAGCAATCCATGGCACAACTAAATGGGAAAACAAGTTGATGCTTCTCTCTCTCTCTCTCTCTCTCTCTGTGTTTCTCTCTTTCTCTCTCAGTCTCCCTCCCTCCTTTCCAAAATTAAAAAAAAAAAAAAATCAGCTCAGGCCATACCCTCTAACGGGTGTCTGAGTGAAAGCCAGAGTCCATTTACGGACCTGTCAGCTCCTGCAGGCTCTGGCTGCCCAGTACCGCTGTCTTCTTCTCTCCTCCTGCTCTCCCGTTGCTCCCCTCGCTGCCGCCTCACTGGCTTCCTGGCTGGGCCTCAGGTATCCAGGTCGGCTCCTTCCTGGGAGCCTTGCTCTTGCTCTTCCCTGTCTGAACGCCCCCCTGCCAGAGCGCTGCCCGCTGCTATTAGTTCCCACCTCCCTGCCCTGACTCCCTCTCGCCCCCGCGTTTCCTGCTTCCTCCCACTTCACATTTCTCCATAGCCCTTGCCATCTGATAGAACACATATTTTTAGTATTGATTTGTCCTGTTTGTTATTCAGATCTTATTTCTAAGTCCTGACTGAGGGACTTTGGGCCCTTGTTTAGTGCTTTATCCTTAGCACCCTAAAACAACACTTGACACATAACAGGCCCTCAGGAAATACTTGTAATTGGACCCTGTTTCCCTTTTCAGCAAGAGCTTTTAACTGTGAACCTAGGGCCTGGGTGGGATATAGCAGTGGTCCCCAACCCCCGGGCCGCGGACCGGTATCGGTCCATGGGCCATTTGGCACCGGTCTGCAGAGAAAGAATAAATAATTTACATTATTTCTGTTTTATTTATATCTAAGTCTGAACGATTTTTATTTTTAAAAAATGACCAGATTCCCTCTGTTACATCCGTCTAAGACTCACTCTTGACACTTGTCTCGGTCACGTGATACATTTACCCATCCCACCCTAAAGGCCGGTCCGTGAAAATATTTTCTGCCATTAAACCGGTCCGTGGCCCAAAAAAGGTTGGGGACCACTGAGATATAGCATTTCTGAGACAACATAAACCCTAGGAGCAACGAAGGTGGTGAGTACCTGTGTCTGAGCTGATGGTAGGAAGGAGGTCATCTCCTCACTTGTGCAGGTTTATATCCCAGTCATTTTGTTTTTAAAGCACATGAAGATAGCTTCGGGGGAATAAAAGATGACATCATGGTGCATGATAAAAGAAACAAAAAATCTTCCAAAATTGAGGAGAATATTTCTAATGGTTGAAAGTTATCTTCAATATTCTTATGATTGTTTTAAAATATTATTTTGTAGAAACTTTATTATCTCTAATGCCTCATAGGATTTAGTTGACCATCATAATATGCGTTTACTAGAAATATTCATGTTTTTCACTTTTCTACTATTATTTGTATTTTCCTCTCTCAGTTATTCTCCTATTAGGCTTCTTGAGGTGTGCGTTCCACTCCCCAAAGTGTTCATTAAACGTCAGGCTCCATTAAAAGTGTCCCTTCTTCAGGATTTGAAGGACTTTTTTCAAAAGTAAGTTTTGGTTTCTTTGATCATCTTTTTTTTGTTCAGGACTGCCTATAATTTATAGTTATTGTAACTATCAGGTTTGTTCATTTAGCTTTCTTTGAAAACAAATAATTGCATCTTTCTAATTGTATGTTATATATGCCTGATTCAAAACAATAAAAATGTGGACAATATATAAGTAATAAAAAAACAAGACAAACCCTCTCAGACACAGCAGCTGTTAAACTGCTGATGTACATCCTTTCAGGGCTTTTTCTGCAAAACGGTCTATGACTAGATAAAACATTTTCATTAAAGTCTTGTGTGTAACGTGTTGAATATTCTTTATGTCGTTAGAGTTTCACAGGTATATCTTGCTATCGATGAAAGACTTACATCTTTGAAAACTGATACATTTAGCAAAACAAGAGAGGAAAAAATGGAAGACATCTTTGCACAAAAGGAGGTAATGCATTTGTGTGACAGAAACCCCAGAGCTAACCGTTCCCTCACTGGAGGAGGCTGTTGGAGTATGTCTCAGGCAGCTGGGCCGAACGGTCTCTGTTTCTTGTAGATGGAAGAAGGCGAGTTCAAGAACTGGATTGAGAAGATGCAAGCCAGGCTCCTGTCGTCCTCCGTGGAGACCCCCCAGCAGCTGCAGTCCGTCTTTGAGTCCCTCATTGCCAAGAAGCAAAGCCTCTGTGAGGTGCTCCAGGCCTGGAACAGCAGGTGTGACTCCGCAGTCTGGGGTTTAATCTTATTGCAAACTTGGCTCTGCTGTGCTGTTTTTCATGTATGTGTCTTTATTAATCATGGGCGGTTTATTTTACTCTCAACGCGTAGAAGCTTTTATTTTCTGTCACCACTATTCCCCCCACTTCTTTTCATCTTTTACAATATATATGTGGATCTTTAAGTAGTTTGTGAAAATGGAAAAACAAAACAAAAATGAGATAGCCTTCAATGTGGTTTTAAATACTTATAGAGTATGAGTTTATTGAATCTAGTACAGCTGAATTATTATATTTTTGTACCTTTATTTAAATATTTATTTTGGGAACTATTTCCCTTTAATACTTATTTACATGTTCAGTTAAATGATTATAGTATTTATTTATTGAGCATTTGGATTACGCTAGGCCAGGGGTCCCCAAACTACGGCCCACGGGCTGCATGCGGCCCCCTGAGGCCATTTATCCGGCCCCACCACATTTCTGGAAGGGGCACCTCTTTCATTGGTGGTCAGTGAGAGGAGCACAGGAGTACTATATGCGGCGTCGCTTATGTACAGTACTACTTCCAGTGACGCGGGACGCAGGCATCTCAGCTCCCGAAGCGCATCGTATCACTTGTTACGGCTAGCAGTGACAAATATGGAACCGGACATTGACCATCTCATTAGCCAAAAGCAGGCCCATAGTTCCCATTGAAATACTGGTCAGTTTGTTGATTTAACTTTACTTGTTCTTTATTTTAAATATTGTATTTATTCCCGTTTTGTTTTTTTACTTTAAAATAAGATATGTGCAGTGTGCATAGGGATTTGTTCATAGTTTTTTTTATAGTCCGGCCCTCCAACGGTCTGAGGAACAGTGAACTGGCCCCCTGTGTAAAAAGTTTGGGGACCCCTGTGCTAGGCACTTAGGCACTAGGTGGACACTCACTCTTTTCATTGGTCTTCCAACTCCTACAATGTATATACCTTTTTCATTTTATAGAGTAGTAGCAAACTGGCTCTAAGAGACTAATGGATTTGCCCAGTTACATAGATGCTAAGTGTCAAATCTGGGCTTTGAGTTCAGAGGTATTGATTGGTCTTTAAAGCCTGTGTTTTTGATATTATGTTATGTTCTCTCTCAAAATAACTTGCTTTTCTTTTATAACTGTAGTCAACTCAGTAACAGCTCTTTATTAGTTGACTAGAAATACCACAGAAACTTAGTTATGTACAACCTTAAAATCTATTGCAGTCAACATAGAAAAATCAAATTATTGTGGTTTTGAAGCTGTAAGGTGAAAACATGTTATTGAGGATGTCAGAGCAAAACCGTAATCTTTGTTTCTGTCCTTTCCTTTACCTGTAGGTTGCAGGACCTTTTCCAACAGGAAAAGGGGAGAAAGCGGCCTTCAGTTCCTCCAAGTCCTGGGAGACTGAGACAAGGGGAAGAAAGCAAGGTAAGAAAATATACTTTTGAGGACACTTTTCCTTTTCACTGAAGACTACATCTCCTGGGTGGGGCTGAGACACCGAAGATGTCTCGCCAGGGCAGAGCCGAGCAGGGCAGAGCGGAGTGGCGCAGCGCAGCGCAAAGCCGATGGCCTGGGGCAGGGCGGAGCGACTACATCTCCTGGGCTGGGCTGAGACACGGAAGATGTCTCGTCAGGGCAGAGCCAAGCAGAGCTGAGTAGAGCCGAGCAGCACAAAGCTGTTGGCATGGAGCAGAGCGGTGCGGTGCAGCACAGCGCATAGCCGGCGGCCTGGGGCAGAGCAGAGCAGAATGGACCTGTCTAGTGGGGCGGAGCCTGGTCCCAGAGCTGTTCGAGTGCCGTGCTGTTTTCACTGCTGTGCTGTATCACAATTGAACTGTTTTGCACTGTATAGCTTCTTTCTTCAGTGCACCCCAAACTGGGGGTTCCTGTTGGCATTGAATTGGCACCAACAACCATCAGTTGGCAGAATGCACATGATGCTTTTAAAGGATGGGTTATGGACTAGGAAAGAGGACTTGGTAGCTGGAAAGAGAGGGTTCTGGAAAGACTTTGTTTTATAACAGAGATGTGAGCATGCTTATATGCAGTGGAGAAGGCGACAACAGCGAGAGAGAATATAGTCCGTAAGCAAAGACTCAGATGAGCAGACAGGGAAATCTTGACCTCTAAATTAGGAAGGAAGCAAAGTGAGTGCATTATAGGTGAATATTGCAGGTGAAGAGGAAAAACAATTTCTGGTCAGACAAGGCGAGGGCATCTCCGGGTGAGGAGGTGTGGAAAATTTGACGAGAGAGGTCAAGTGTCAGAATAGCAGCTGACAATCTGGTTGAAGTTGAACAGCAGCAGTTCAGAAGTACCAACCATAAGGTTAGCACATATTAGTCTACATTTGCTGGTTTGCAAGGCAAGTATATAAGATGATAAGAGCGTTGTGGGAGTGAAGAACCCTTGGAAGAACATGGTTCAGTTGGAATCTATTGCGGATTGGGGAAAAAAACGCTTCATCTGTAGAGCGCTCTGTATTGTTGCGGTAACAATCTATTATTTTCTGCCTCCAGCCCCCATGAAGGTGTAAAGAATCGTCCAATACTTTGTCTCAGAGAGTAAGGACTGTGTGCCAGTCTAAGATACAACTTTAATCAAATTGTACACAGGGCTGTAGTCATTGTAATTACATCTTATCTGTGGACAATGGGACTTGGGAACGTCCAGTGGCTAATAAAAGATTACTAGGCCTAATGGATAAGTATAAGTAGTTCCTAGATGTTTTAATACTAAGAAATGAGCTACTTTTTAGAGAAGCACTTTTAACCTTTTCATCTCATGGCACACATAAACTAATAACTAAAACTCTGTGGCACACCAAAAAATATATTTTTTGCTGGCCTGACCAAAAATAGGTATAATTTTGATTCATTCACACTGGATGGCTATTGTTGTTTTGGCTGTTGTCATGTTTTATTTGACAATCTAAGGGAAAAGAGGTCAGTGCCCCTGACTAAACAGTCAAATGTTGCATGTTTTATATCAAGTGTGGTTCAAGGACCCTCAGGGAGTCCAAGACCCTTTCAAGGGCTCTATAAGATTTCACTTTTTCAAATACATATTGGTGTGAGGCTAGATTTCTTTTTATATATTTCAAGTATAGTAATATAGTTCAACAGAGTAAATGCAGAAGCCAGAGATGAATATCTCTGTCTTCTATTAAGCTAGACATTAAGGTATTTGTTACAGTAAAAATCTGTGCCACTCTATTACCAGTTTTTTGAGGAGAGCTATTTTTAATTAAAATATATGTTATTTATATTACTATATAATGGATTTGTTATTTTTAAATGAATTAATAAATGCATATTCTAAAACTCTTTCAGTTTTAATTTCTAAGAAGGTAAAATTGGAAGCTATAACTTGCATAAAGGCTGAGTGTCTTAATAACTCTTAAGAGGTTCAAAGGGTCCTAAGACCAAAATATTTAAGATTCACTTGCTTAAAACTTTTTAATGTGAGTTTAATATTCCCTTAAGAACAAACTCTCTTTCTTCTGTACAGATCAGTGCAGTGGATGCATCTCCACGGAATGTTTCTCCAGGCCTTCAGAATGGAGAAAAAGGTTGGTCCTTGAGCCTCGTGATCACCTGCCATTGGATTTAAAGGCATTACTTGGTCTAGTAGTTGTTTTTAACTAACTTCAAGAATTTTTTGGATGTAGTTCTTTATAGACTTTTATTCTCGTTCTGGAGAGCATTTGTCAGTTTAGGATTTTCATAAAGTATATCTCAAGAAGAGAAATTAGGCTATCAAAATAAATGGTAAATAAAGAAGGCTGCTCTTCCCCTTCCTAACAAGGGGAAGAACAAAGGAAAAAGGGTATTTAATGTTTGTTTTGCTTGTTACAAAGTCAACTCCCAAGTTTCACTGCAAAAGTCTTTCAGAGTTTAATTTAGATTTTTATGTCACTGAAATCTTTTTAAGATATAAACTGTCTTTCAGAGTACATCACTGAATAACTTGATGACATCCTAGAAAATTTGTACGTTTTTACTTAGACTGTTGGTGTAGAACAGGAGCTCAACTTATACAGTTCCTGGCATTTTTCTATCATAATTAAGTGAATTTTCCCCTTGAGAATAAGCATGTGATTTCCCCCCAATAGTATCATAATTTTATTCCTTATTAAATTGATGGAACTAATAAACATAAGTTTGCATTATGGTCAGTTGCAAAGAATATTGGTAGGAGTCAGACTTGGTTAAGATGTGATCATAGTCAAGTCATGTAGCCTATCTAGATTTTTGTATCTGTTTTGAAAATATGCACTAAAATGCCCTAAATAATTTTTAGGAAGCTAAGATTCTTTGGTTTCTGAAGTAAAACTATGATCTGGCATTTAAAAACCATTACTATGGGTAGAAAAGGACTTAATGTTTTTAAACGACTCGTTTAAGTTTGTGTTTTTCTTTAGAGGACCGCTTCTTAACAGCCTTGCCCAGTCAGAGCTCCACCAGCTCCGCCCACCTCCAGCTGCCCACTCCCCCGGAAATCCTGCCAGAGCAGCCCGGGGGCGCGCCCCCTGAGCTGGACACGGCCAGCATTTCCGAAGGTACAGTTCCAGTCACTTACTCTCTTATCCCTTAGAATTTACACATTTTATACTTATTGAATGTGTTCTTTTAGATAGAGCTTTTTACTGTATCACTTTTTCAGTTCTATTTGACATGTAAATCTCTCAGTAACAAAATGTTATTCAGCTTTTTCTACTTTCTGGGGATATTAATTTAAGTCCTATAGCACATGATTGTTGCCTTGTAAAAAACAAGAAAAATTGTAGCCATTTCTCCAACAACAAATAGGTGTGTTTCACTAATAGCGAATTTATTATTTCTTGCTTTTCTCTTTCCACGCTTTTACTTAAGCAGCAACTACTTAATTGTAGTGACTTTTCAATTGCAATTAAACTCACATGTAATGGCCACGGTGCATGTACCTGAGCTGAGTGGCAAATGGCCAGCTGTACTGAGTTCCTGCCTGCCACTGTGACTGCTGCCTGGCCTCTGCCATCCATTGTAGGTGGCTCTCAGTTTCAGAAAGGTTAAAATGTAAAAACAGTGAACCCTGGGGAGTCCGTGGAGTCAGTGCTGTGTGTGCTTCACTGTTGCTTTTCCTTCAGCCCATAATTGTTATTATTCCAGATCAGAAATTTTAAACCGTAATTGGTAATTATCATGTGTCCGAGTTCCAAAAAACAAAGAAAAACAAATGAAATTGATGCTTTGTACTTTTTTTTTCCTCTTCTGAATATTAACATGTACATAGAATACTTTTCATCCTAGATGTGTTTGATGGACATTTGCTGGGATCCACAGACAGCCAGGTGAAGGAAAAATCAACCATGAAAGCCATCTTGGCAAATTTTCTTCCAGGAAACAGCTATAACCCTATTCCTTTTCCTTTGTAAGTATTATAAAACCAGTGGCTGTTGAGTAGATATATTTTTACTTAGTTAAAAAAAGAAAATCTATCTCGATTTACTCTCTATATATTTAAATGTCTTAACTATATATAGTATTTCTCAAATCTAAATTCCATTTTATCATAGTAAAAAAAATATTTTGGTGTGATTTGTAGAACAGAATTAACTAATGTTGCTTAATGCTTAAGATTACTGGTTCTGAAAATAATTGTTTATATATATTTAGAGGTATACTGCTACATCTATTGATCTCAAAATTCTAAAAACATATTGCTGATTTTATATGAGGATGATATTGACCCAGTAATTTACTGGGACATAGTACTTTTCTAACAGCAGTGATATTTTACAACAACCCCTACAACTTTTCCTGTGACCTGGTTTGTACTGGGCTTGCTCACAGTGGGAAAAATATAGATAGGCATGAGTTTGTTTTTCTTCTGCTGATGGACCCGTGCCCCAGCTCTAGTGCCTCAGGATGTCGATCAAGATTAATAAGGAAAACAGTCACTGTTCTCAGGAGTGCTCAGTGCTGAGGGGAGACCAGCAGAGACTCACAATAGAGTAACCTTACATGCTACCTATAATAGTAGAATGTAAATCTTAGTTTGTAAATAGTAGTACGTAAATAGTATGTAAATAGTAGTATGTACATCTTAGTTTTTTGACTGGGATATGGCCCCTCTTGTTTTGTGGGTGTTGCACAGGCCCTCACTTTCTTCTTAGTCATTAACGCCTATTCGTTGTTTCTCAGGAAGGCTTTACTAGACCCTCCCTCAGCTCCCTGCCCCACCCAGATTAGGTCTCTCTGTTACACAGGCTCATGATTCCCTTAGGGACTTACCACAGAAGGTAATTACATTTTTTTACAGGATTACTTGTCTCTTTACCTCAATACACTATAAACTCTACCATGCCTGTTTTTTTCACTATTGTATTGTTAACATCTTGGACATGTTAAGTCAGTGGTTGTCAAACTCATTAGTCAACAGAGCCAAATATCCACAGTACAACGATTGAAATTTCTTTTGAGAGCCAAATTTTTTAAACTTAAACTGTACAGGTAGGTACATTGTTATTAACTTAATTAGGGTACTCCTAAGCTGGCCTTTGCTAAAAAACGTCCTTAATCTGATTGAGCCTCATGTGGCTCGTGAGCCGTGGTTTGCTGACCACTGGGTTAGGTGCTTTGTAATGGTTTTTCTTAATACTGTGTCTCGTACACATTAGGTGCTCAGTAAATAGCTGTTAGACGGATGAATGAATGGTTCTGTGGGGGGTTTAGGGTGGAACTTGGGGGAGCCAGATTTGGGTTAAAATGGAGTTGTACCATTGAGTTTCCATGTGCTAATAGGAGAGCACAGTGTTATGTTATTGCTTGTTGGACTAGTATTACTTCACAATTCCTAGAAGACTTTTCTTTCAGGCTTCTCATAGAACAACATCTTTTACATTTCTGCTGTTCATTGTAAATCCTATTTGAGATAAATAGGGTCTAAAGTCTTGGCAGTGTGGGAAGCTTTGTTCAGAGTGACTATTCAGAACCTTCTGAATTGAAAACTAATTCTGATAATTTTTAATTGCCTTTAAAAATTTTCTGGGCCCTGGCCGGTTGGCTCAGTGGTAGAACATCAGCCCAGTGTGTGGAAATCCCAGGTTTGATTCCCAGTCTAAGCACACAGGAGAGGTGCCCATCTGCTTCTCCACCCTTCCCCTCTCACTTCTCTCCCTCTCCCTCTCCCTCTCCCTCTCTCCCTCTCCCTCTCTCCCTCTCTCCCTCTCTCCCTATCTCCCTCTCTCCCTCTCTCCCTCTCTCCCTCTCCCTCCTTCTGTCCCTCTCCCTCTCCCTCAGCCATGGCTCAATTGGAACAAGTTGGCTCCAAGCACTGAATATGGCTCTTGGCCTCCACCCCAGGTGCTAAGAAGAGCTTGGTTGCTGAGCAATGAAGCAACACCCCAGATGGGCAGAGCATTGCCCCCTAGTGGGCTTGCTGGGTGGATTCCAGTAGGTGCGCATGCGGGAGTCTGTCTCTGCCTCCCCTCCTCTCACTGAATAAAAAAAAAAATTTTTTTTTCTGTTGATATAATTTCTTTGGCTGTTTGTTCAAGTTTTACACACAATTTGGCTTAATTATATTCTTATAAATATGCAGTATGTAGTTAAGATTATCCTTAACTTGCAGTGTGTTAATTGTTTGTATATTTGACTTTTTGCTTATTTTGGGTCTGTTTGTGTATTTAAAAATTTTGAACAGCGATCCGGATAAACACTACTTAATGTATGAACACGAGCGGGTGCCCATTGCGGTCTGTGAGAAGGAGCCCAGCTCCATCATTGCCTTTGCTCTCAGGTAGTATTTGGAAGGCTTTTCTACCTATGGGTATATTTTCATATTTTCTGTATATTAATTGCCTTATTGTGGAGATCGGTCACATAAAATAGAGCAAAATGATTAAATATAAGTAAAAAGATACACTCTTTGGGCATGATAGCTTTTTCTTTTTATATTTGAAAACATACTGTTTACTCAGCTAATTACAGGATTCCTAATCAAGCTCCAAATAACTAGATTGACTAGGCAAGTTATTTCCTAATCTTTATATCCTCTAACCATTCTCTGTATTATAGTATCTGTTGTATCCCTTCCTTTGATTTACTTATTGACATAATACTTAGAACGTATCTGCCATATATCATCTAAATATCTTTTTTTTATATATATACTTTTCACTTAAAGAAGCTTCTGTTCCCTTATTTTTTTTTTTTTTTTTTACAGAGACAGCGAGAGAGTCAGAGAGAGGGATAGACAGGGACAGACAGGAACGGAGAGATGAGAAGCATCAATCATTAGTTTTTCGTTGCACGTTGCAACACCTTAGTTGTTCATTGATTGCTTTCTCATATGTGCCTTAACCGCGGGCCTTCAGCAGACCGAGTAATCCCTTGCTTGAGCCAGCAACCTTGGGTCCAAGCTGGTGAGCTTTTTGCTCAAACCAGATGAGCCCGCGCTCAAGCTGGCGATCTTGGGGTCTCAAACCTGGGTCCTTGGCATCCCAGTCCAACGCTCTATCCGCTGCGCCACCGCCTGGTCAGGCGAGTTCCCTGATATTTGATTTATCAAATAAGGGGTCCCAGACTGCTAGTCCAAGAGTTGGATTTTTTTCAGCCATTCCGACATAAATTTTTTTTGTAAAGTTAAGTAACTTTAGCTTGAAAAGCACTCTCTGGTTTCTTTCCTTACTATTATACTTAACTGTGAAGTTTCATTTGTTTAAATTGGCTTTTCAACCCCTGGAAGTATTTGACTTAAATGTTAGTATGTAGGCTTTCACAGTCTATTTTGAGGATATTCATACTAGTTGGTGTGTTGGGTTGTATTTTGTATTGTTCTCTCTGAATACATTGATCTTCTTCATGAAGTTTCTACTTGATAACTTTTGTTAGATGTTTCTGTTTAATTATGGATACTTACAATGATTGTGCTTTTATAATGCAAAGCTTATTTGAAAGTATATGATTTATTTTCAAAGTAGAGCTTAATGTTTAACATTTTTCAACTTGTTTTTACCCTAAGTTGTAAAGAATACCGAAATGCCTTAGAGGAATTATCCAGAGTGACTCTGCGGAACAGTGTAGAAGAAGGGCTTCCAGCAAACAGGTGATCTGTGGTTGAGTGGAATCCATTTTAACTTAGCTGTGTCATCATTTTCTAAATTCTCATACTTAAGTTTTATCAATACGAACGTTTCTAGGATACACACTTGTATTTTAGCTAATAATTAATAGAGCAAAATTCAAGTAGAGTGAAAGATCTTACACTGTTTCTTTGGATACTGTTTTCTGATAATTACCATAAAAGTTCAATGTATATTGCAGATTTAAACTGTCAACATTTTAATTCTCTTTGTTTTCATTTAAAAAATAGTAACTTGTGGGCCCTGGCCATTTGGCTCAGCAGTAGAGCATCAGTCCGGCATTTGAAAGTCCCGGGTTTGATTCCTGGTCAGGGCACACAGGAGAAGCACCCATCTATTTCTCCACTCTTCCCCCCTCCTTCCTCTCTCTCTCTTCCCCTTCTGCAGCCAAGGCTCCATTGGACCAAAGTTGGCCCAGGCGTTGAGGATGGCTCCATGGCCTCCGCCTCAGGTGCTAGAATGGCTCTGGCTGCAACGGAACAGTGCCCCAGATGGGCAGAGCATCGCCCCCTGGTGGGCATGCCAGGTGGATCCCCATGGGGCACATGTGGCAGTCTGTCCGACTACCTCCCCACTTCTAACATCAGAAAAATACAAAAAAAAAAGTAACTTATGGCCCTGGCCAGTTGCTCAGTGGATAGAGTATCAGCCCAGGATGGACATCTTGGTTTTGATTCCTGGTCAGGGCACACAGGAGAAGCAACCATCTGCTTCTCACTCCATCCCTCTACCCTTTCTCTCCCTATTCTCCCACAGCCAGTGGCAAAATTGGTTTAAATGTGGCCCCAGGTGCTGAGGATAGCTTTGTTGAAGCACATCAGCCTCAGGTGCTAAAAATAGCTTTGTGCTTGATTGTTGGTCACAGATGGGGTTGCTGGGTGGATCCCAGTAGGGGCACATGCAGGAGTCTGCCTCACTATCTCCTCTCCTCTTACCTAAAAAAGAAAGAGTAATTTGTTCAATTTGTAAGCAATGGTTTGTCTTTGTAACTTAAAATATTGATGAAACTTTCCATAATAATTAAAGATTTTAATAGTTACAACAAAACAAAATTCCCCAAACCAGTTCTTTTAGTGTGTTCAGTATTCTAGATATTCAGACGGAAATTTTCATAGGTTCATTATTTTGATTCTTACTGAAATAGGTTTTCCAACTTTTCTAATGTGATAAAGTGTTACCTGAATTATATATTATGGTGACTAGCATGAGAAATATGAAATTGGTACTTTCTGCAGTTGTCTGATTTATAGGTGCTAATATAGCTGTAATGGACTTGGGAAAAATATTAACACTTACGCTTTTGTATGTTTTTTTATACACATTTATAGTTATAGCCTTTTGCTTTCTTAAGTCCAGACATTTCAAGACATTTTCTTCCATGTTTTAACCTGTGTTTATATAAATTAGAAGTCGGATTTCTGATTTTGTGGGTGAAGTAGGTGGGGAATAGATAAATGAAGGAATTAGGGTACTTGCTGTGTTCTGTCTGGATAGTGTAAAACCAACTATTCTTTTGTCTTGCCTTTCAGTACCTCGGACAGCAGACCAAAGAGCAGCAGCCCTGTCCGGATGCCCGAGGGCAGTGCAGGGCAGCCGGGGCGTGCTGCCGATGCAGAACCACAGCCGAGTAAGAGCGTAGAAGGGGAAGTAGTTGCCGTTAGTTTTATTTGCATGTGTGGTTTGAAGAATAAAACAAACAAGAAGTGCCATCTGGCAAGGATTTATTACTTCTGGTCTTTGAAAAATAATATGGATTTAACATTTTTTGTATACCCTCTCTTATACACGTATTTGGTTTTTCTTTGATTTTTAAGGTTATTGACTTTGGAACTTTTCGAAGCTCATAGATCCGTGCAAAAACAAGCAGGATCTGCCTTCCTAGTTAGAGCCTTCAGTTTAAATTGCACAACCTAAGAAATACAGGGTGGGGCAGTGGGTTTACAGTGGTTCATATGAAAAATAATCCAATAATTAATTAACAATAATTTGAGAATAAACTCTCTTTTGCATACTCACAACTGTAGGCCTGCTTTTGCCCCCACCCTCAATAACAGCAACCTTTCTCTTTTACAGTATTATTGGCATTGTGAAAAGAAGTTCTTAAGCGTTATCTCCTTTGATCCACACAGTAACCTACCTCATAAGAGTTATTTAACATAGTCCCATGTTTCAGAAAGTTCCAACTGAAGTTACTAAGATTGTACAGCTAGTAGAGAACTGGAATTAGAATTTACATCTTAGGCAAATATCCACTATAAGTAACAGAAAACTCATAGCTATTGGGGTTTAAACAAATGAGTTTGTTTTTCTAAAATAACAATGTCTGCAGGTGGCCATTTGCTGGCAGTGGTTCAGCGATTCAACATTGTCTTGACAACATGGGGGTAGTTTTTTTTTATTTTTAATTTTTTATTAATTTATTGTGTTTACATAGATTCCAGTGTCCCCCTGAATACATCCTTCCCTCCCCCATGTTCCCCAGTGCATCCCCTCTGTCTCCCTCCCCATAACGTCTTCCCCCCTCCCCTCCAGGATTTGCTTTTCTGCTCTCGTCCGATCCTATCACCCTGTCATCCCCTTTCCCTCTGTCCGCTTTCCTTCTGGACCCTTTGATCCCGCCTCTGTCTCTATTCCGCTCCTCAGTTCATATTATTCGTTGGATTCTCATATGAGTGAGGTCATATGATATTTTTCTTTCTCTGCTTGGTTTATTTCACTTAACATAATAGTTTCCAGGTCCATCCATACTGTCGCAAATGGGTAAGATTTCCTTCTTTTTCATGGCCTCTTAGTATTCCTTTGTGTATATGTACCACTGCTTTTTAATCCACTCGTCCCCTGACGGACACTTGGACTGTTTCCAGATCTTGGCTATTGTAAACAATGCTGCCATAAACATGGGGGTGCATTGCTCCTGTTCAAACAGTGCTATGGTGTTCTTGGGGTATATTCCTAAAAGTGGGATGGCTGGGTCAAAAGGCAGTTCAATTTTTAATTTTTTGAGGAATCTCCATACTGTTTTCCACAGTGGCTGCACCAGTCTGCATTCCCACCAGCAGTGTAGGAGGGTTCCCTTTTCTCCACATCCTCTCCAGCACTTATTCTGTGGTGTTTTGTTGATGAGCGCCATTCTGACTGGTGTGAGGTGATATCTCATTGTGGTTTTAATTTGCATTTCTCTAACGATTAGTGATGTTGAGCATTTTTTCATATGCCTATTGGCCATCTGTATGTCCTCTTTGAAGTGTCTATTCATTTCTTTTGCCCATTTTTTGATTGGACTGTTTATATTCCTGGTGTTGAGTTTTACAAGTTTTTTATAAATTTTGGTTATTAACCCCTTATCAGATGTAATGTCAAATATGTTCTCCCATTGTGTGGTTTGTCCTTTTATTCTGTTCGTATTGTCTTTAGCTGTACAAAAGCTTTTTAGTTTCATATAGTCCCATTAGTTTATCCTGTCTTTTATTTTCCTTGTGCGTGGAGATAAATCAGCAAATATATTGCTGCGTGTGATGTCGGAGAGCTTACTGCCTAGGTTTTCCTCTAGGATACTTATGGTTTCATAATTTACATTTAAGTCTTTTATCCATTTTGAGTTTTATTTTTGTGAATGGTGTGAGTTGTCTAGTTTCATTTTTTTGCAGGTAGATGTCCAATTTTCCCAACACCATTTGTTAAAGAGACTGTCTTTACTTTATTGTATGCTCTTACCTCCTTTGCCAAATATCAGTTGTCCATAAAGCTGTGGGTTTATTTCTGGGTTCTCTGTTCTGTTCCATTGATCTATGTGCCTGTTCCTATGCCAGTACCAAGCTGTTTTGAGTACAATGGCCTTGTAGTATAACTTGACATCCGGAAGCGTGATACCACCCACTTTATTCTTCTTTTTCAAGATTGCTGAGGCTATTCATGTTCTTTTTTGGTTCCATATGAATTTTTGGAATATTTGTTCTATATCTTTGAAGTATGTCCTTGGTATTTTAATAGGAATTGCATTGAATTTATAAATTGCTTTGGGTAATATAGACATTTTAATAATATTTATTCTTCCTATTCATGAGCACAGTATATGCTTCCACTTGTTTGTATCTTCCTTGATTTCTTTTATCAATGTTTTATAATTTTCTGAGTACAAGTCTTTAACCTCCTTGGTTAAATTTACTCCTAGGTACTTAATTTTTTTGTTGCATTAGTGAAGGGGATTTTTTTGTTTGTTTGTTTGTTTTTTGTTTTTTGTTTTTTTTCATTTTTCTGAAGTTGGAAACAGGGAGAGACAGTCAGACAGACTCCCGCATGCGCCCGACCGGGATCCACCCGGCACGCCCACCAGGGGCGACGCTCTGCCCACCAGGGGGCGATACTCTGCCCATCCTGGGCGTCGCCATGTTTCGACCAGAGCCACTCTAGCGCCTGAGGCAGAGGCCACAGAGCCATCCCCAGCGCCCGGGCCATCTTTGCTCCAGTGGAGCCTTGGCTGCGGGAGGGGAAGAGAGAGACAGAGAGGAAAGCGCGGCGGAGGGGTGGAGAAGCAAATGGGCGCTTCTCCTGTGTGCCCTGGCCGGGAATCGAACCCGGGTCCTCCACACGCTAGGCCGACGCTCTACCACTGAGCCAACTGGCCAGGGCGGGGATTGTTTTTTAAATTTCTGTTTCAGACAGATCATTGGTGGTGTATAAAAATGCCTCTGATTTCTAAGTATTAATTTTATATCCTGCCACCTTGCTGAATTCATTTATCAGGTCTAGTAGTTTTTTGACTGAGACTTTAGGGTTTTCTATGTACAGTATCATATCATCTGCAAATAATGATAGTTTTACTACTTCTTTTCCAATTTGGATGCCTTTTATTTCTTCTTCTTGTCTGATTGCTATGGGTAGGACTTCCAGAACTACATTGAATAAGAGCAGTGAAAGGGGGCACTCCTGCCTTGTTCCTGATCTTAAGGGGATTGCTTTTAATTTTTGTCCATTGAGTGTGATGTTGGCTGTGGGCCTGTCATAGATGGCCTCTATCATGTTGAGGTATGTTCCCTGTATTCCCAATTTGCTGAGAGTTTTGATCATAAATGGGTGCTGGATTTTATTGAATGCTTTTCTGCATCTATTGATATTATCATATAGTTTTTGTCCTTCCTTTTATGTGATGAATCACATTTATTGATTTGCAAATATTGTACCAGCCTTGCCTCCCCAAAATAAATCCCACTTGATCATGATGTATGATTTTTTTCACTTATTGCTGGATCTGGTTTGCTATTTTGTTGAGAATTTTAGCATCTAAATTCATCAGGGATATTGGCCTATAGTTTTCTTTGTGTTGTCTTTGCTTGGTTTTGGAATCAGAATTATGTGTGCCTCATAAAAGGAGGTTAGAAGTTTTCCCTCCTCTTGAATTTTTTGAAATAGCTTGAGAAGGATAGGAGTTAGTTCTTTGAATGTTTGGTAGAATTTGCCTGTAAAGCCATCTGGCCCAAGGCTTTTGTTTGTTGGGAGTTTTGGGGGTTTTTTTTGTACTTTTCTGAAGCTAGAAACAGACAGTCAGACAGACTCCCGCATGCGCCCAACCGGGATCCACCCGGCACGCCCACCAGGGGGCGATGCTCTGCCCACCAGGGGGTGATGCTCTGCCCCTCCGGGGCATCACTCTGTTGCGACCAGAGCCACTCTAGCGCCTGGGGCAGAGGCCAAGGAGCCATCCTCAGCACCCGGGCCATCCTTGCTCCAATGGAGCCTCGGCAGCGGGAGGGGAAGAGAGAGACAGAGAGGAAGGAGAGGGGGCGGGGTGGAGAAGCAGATGAGTGCCTCTCCTGTGTGCCCTGGCCGGGAATCAAACCCGGGACTTCTGCACGCCAGGCCAACGCTCTACCACTGAGCCAACCGGCCAGGGCCTGTTGGGAGTTTTTGATAACTGTTTCAATCTCATTTGTTGTAATCGGTCTATTTAGGTTTTCTGGTTCTTCCAGATTGATTTTTGAAAGATTATATTTTTTAAAGGAATTTGTCTATTTCACCTAGGTTGTCTAATTTTTTGGCGTACAGTTCTTCATAGTATTTTCTTACAATCCTTTGTATTTCTGCTGTGTCCGTTGTTACTTCTCCACCCTCATTTCTAATTTTATTTATTTGAGTCCTTTCTCTTTTTTTCTTGATGAGTCTGGCTAAGGGTTCATCAATTTTGTTTACTTTTTCAAAGAACCAGCTCTTGGTTTCATTGATCCTCTGTATTTTTTTTTTTTTTTTAGTCTCTATGTCATTTATTTCTGCTCTGATCTTTATTATTTTTTTTTCTTCTACTTCCTCTAGGCTTTACTTGCTGTTCTTTTTCTAGTTCTTTTAGTTGCAGGATTAAGTTATTTATTTGAGCTTTTTCTAGCTTCTTCAGGTATGCCTGTAATGCTATGAACTTCTCTCTCAGGACTGCTTTTGCTGTGTCCCACTGATTTTGAGTTGTATGCTCATTTTCATTTGTTTCAAGGAAATTTTTTATTTCTTCCTTGATCTCATTGTTGACTCATTCGTTGTTTAGTAACATGCTTTTTTTAGTTTCCAAGTGTTTGAGTATTTTTCAGTTTTCCTATTGTAGTTGATTTCTAGTTTCATGCCATTGTGGTCAGAGAAGATGCTTGATATGGTTTTAGTCTTCTTAAATTTGATGAGATCTGTTTTATGCCCAATATATGGTCTATCCTAGAGAATGTACTATGCGCACTTGAAAAAAATGTATATTCTACTGCTTTAGGGTGAAAGGTTCTGAAGATATCTATTAAATCCAGTTGATCTAGTATGTCCCTTAATTCTGCTGTTTCTTTATAAATTTTCTTTCTTGAGGATCTACCCATTGATGTTAGTGGGGTAATAAAATCCCCTACTATTATAGTATTGCTGTTGATCTCTCTCTTTATGTCCATCAAAATCTGCTTTATACAGCATGTCTGTAAAGTCATGGTGCACTTTTAACTGGTTCCAGGAAAGCAACAAAAGATGATAGAAATGTGAAATCTGTACCAAATTAAAGGAAAACTCTCCCAGTTTTATACCTATTCAGTGCAGTTCGATGTGGGCTCACGCACAGATTTTTTAGGGCTCCTTAGGTAGCTATTCCGTATAGCCTCTACAGACTCGTCACTGACTGATGGCCTACCAGAACCGGGTTTCTTCACCAAACTGCCAGTTTTCTTCAACTGCTTATCCCATCAAGTAATGTTATTCCTATGTGGTAGTGCTTCCATTATAAATGCGCTGATATTCATGTTGCACTTTGGTCATGGATTCAAATTTAGCGAGCCACAGAACACACTGAACTTTCCTCTGTACCATCCACATCTCGACTGGCATGGCCGTGGGCTGCTCCGCTGTATAAACAGTCTTACGTCATCATCTGCACATGTGCATATGCTGCCACATCATCCTACAGAAACTGGGAGGGTTTTCCTTTTATTTGGTGCAGATTTCAGATTTCTGTCAATTTTTGTTGCTTTCCCGTGACCGGTCAAAAGTGCACCATGACTTTACGGACACTGTATATTTAGGTGCTCCTATATTAGGTGCATAGATATTTATAATGGTTATCTCTTCCTGTTGGATTGCTCCCTTTATCACTATGTAGTGACCTTCTTTATCCCTTACTATAATCTTTGTTTTAATGTCTATTTTGTCAGATATGTGCTGCTACCCCCAGCTTTTTTTCATTTCCATTTGCATGAAATATTTTTTTCCATCCTTTTAATTTTAGTCTATGTGTATCTTTTGTTTTGAGGTGGGTCTCTGTAGACAGCATATGTACGGGTCCTGTTTTCTTATCCATTCAGCTACCCTATGTCTTTTGATTGGATTATTTAATCTATTTACATTTAAGGTTATTAATATGTAGTTATTTATTGCCATTTTTTTCTTTAAATCTACATTCCTCTTTTACTATATTTATTTATTTATTTATGTATTTCCCCCCCGCTTTGTTCTGTCTACAGCATGCCTCTCAACATTGCTTGCAGCGTTGGTTTGGTTGTGATGAATTCCTTGAGTTTTTTGTTTTTTGTTTTGTCTGGGAAGCTTTTTATTTCTCCTTCAGTTTTAAACAATAGTCTTGCTGGATAAAGAAGTCTTGGTTGTAGGTTCTTATTCTGCATCACTTTGACTATTTCTTGCCATTCCCTTCCGGCCTCAAGTGTTTCTGTTCTAAAGTCGGATGCCATCTTTATGGGGGTTCCTTTGTAGGTGATAGACTGTTTCTCTCTTACAGCTTTTGGTATTCTTTCTTTATCTCTTAGCTTTGGTATTTTGTTTATGATGTGTCTTGGTGTGGATCTCTTTGGGGTTTTTTTTTAATGGGGTTCTCTCTGCTTCTTGAACCTGTATGACCCCTGCATCAATTTAGGGAAATTTTCATTAAACAATTTCTCTATTATTTGTTCTTTCTTTTCTCCTTGAGGAACCCCTATGATGCGGATATTGTTTCTCTTCATGTTGTCACAGAGCTCTCTTAGAGTTTCCTCAACTTTTTGATCCTCTTTTCTTTTTGCTTTTCTGCTTCCGTGCTTTCGCTTATCTTGTCCTCTAAGTCTCTGATTCGATCCTCTGCTTCATCCAGTCTGCTTTTAATTCCTTCTAGTGTAGTCTTCATTTTTATGTGTTTGTCATTTCTGTCTGGTTCTTCTTTATGATTTCCGTGTCCTTTTTGATGCTTACAATTTCTTTATTGAGGTGTTCATTAAGTTCATCCATTGTAGCTTTGAGATCCTTAAGCATCCTAACAATTATTATTTTATACTCTGCATCCGGTAATTTGATTACTTCTGATTCATCCAAGACTTTTTCAGAGGATTTATCTTATTGAAGCATATGACTTATGCTTCTCTTCCTACCCATTATTCTCTATGATTTGTAGGCTTCTTCCAGCTGTGATCTTCTTACCTAGTAGAGCTGCTTTGAAGTCTTGTTTGTTTTCTTCTGTTTTCTTAACTCAGTGGTAATCTTGTTTACTCATCTCATCAGGGGGCTTATTTGAAATTTACTCAGGAATGAGGTGGGTGTAACCTATGAGACTCTGAAGGCATGTCCTGCCAGCTGTTCGCAGCTTCAGTAGGGGGAGGTGTATCTCAGATCTCCCTGGAGACCTGAGTTACTGCCCCTCTTCCCCACTTCCTGTTTTCAGCGGTGTCTTTTTTGCACTGATTGGAGCTGGAGAGTTTTCTGGAGGTGGGTCACCCGGAACCACTTTAGGCTTGTGCTGTGTGGAGGGATTAACCCCTCCCCCAACTATGGCCGCCTCCGCACTGGATGAGTCCTGTTTTCAGGTTGTCCCAGGCATTCCTCTGCCTGTCACGGTCTGTCTTGCTCTCCCCACTTTCCTTTTGGATGACAAGCCTGTCCTCTCAGCCCTCCTTGTCCCCAGGGCCCCAGGCAAGTGGCTGTGAGCAATATTTTCTGTTCTTTCCCTTTAAGGCACCCCCACCTCTTCCCTCTCACAGATCTTTGCTCTTTTTCATCTGTCTCCTCCAGTCTCTGGATTTCTAGGCTGGGTCTCCAGTTCTGAGACTGAGGACCCCCTTCTCTCAGGGTCTCTCTCCTTGTACTGAGAATCCTTGTGGGCTCTCAACCTCACCCCCCCCCCCCCACTTCTGGAAGCGCCTCCACACTCCCTACCAGGCTTGGTGTGACTTCTTCGCTCCTTGGTTTTTAAGACCTCTTTTATTCCAAAGTTGGTTTTTCACGCTGATTGTTCCTAAATTAACTTGTAGTCCAGTTTGGTGGTGTGAGCTGAGAGTCTGTGCGTCTGCCTACTCAGCTGCCATCTTGTCTCTCTCCTGAATTTCTCATATTTTGATATAAAGCTATCTGGCCATTGTTCTTTTCTTGTTTCTGTTACGAGGAGTGCTGACTGCCCCACCCTCCAAACCCATAAAACCATGGAATAAGAATCTGTACAAATGAAAGTGTCAATGTTACTAATATTTATTACCCTTAGAAAGTCATTGCTACGAAGAAAGGAATAAGTTGAAAATTAAAACTTTTCCACCTGTAATGAATGACCTATGGTTAATGTCGCCTCTTACTTTTAGCCAAGAAGCCTTCTGGAATGTTGTCCTTCTTCCGAGGGACAGCAGGGAAGAGCCCTGATCTGTCTTCCCAGAAGAGGGAGACCTTGCGAGGAGCAGATAGCGCTTACTACCAAGTTGGGCAGACGGGCAAGGAGGGGACGGAGAATCAAGGCATTGAGCCTCCAGGTGTGTTAAAGGGGGACCGAATGTGCTTATTCGAGGCTTTGACTTACTTATTTTAGTTGCTTATGTTCCTTAGCGCCTTAAGTAGATAATTCTTACTGCTAAAACTGCGACATTTTCTCTCTTCTCACACCTCCGTGTGGTGGAGTGGAGAAGCAGGGCGCTTGCAGGGCCCAGCTGGTGTTACATGCCACTGCTGTCACTTACCATGTGGTGGTCAGAAATCCTTAGTTTCCGTACCAATAAAGGGTAAAAGCACTGTCTTTCAAGGTTTAATGAAGACTAAGTGACGTTGCACATGTAAGACATCTGTCTCCTGTGTAACTCACAGTCTATATTCAAATGTTTTCCTTCCACTGACCCCTCAGATGTTTCCTTTCTTTTCCAGTCCCTGTAAAGTTGAAGCTATTGATGTCCACCTTCATTTTAATATTAAAAAAAATTCGTCTACCTGATTGTGTTTGAGGGTGGGGTTAGACCAGGAGTCGGCACGCTCTGCCGACCTGTGTCTGTGGCTAAGTTCATTCTGGACCACGGGCACACCCTGCACTTACTTATTGTCGGGCTGCTCTCACGCATATGTTGGAAAGTTAAGTAATCTCCACTGAGTAAAATACTTAACATCTGGCTCAAATAGATTGTCAACCACTGTGTTGTATCATGAATTAGTAGTTTATTTAAAAAATAGCTACTGAATGATAAATTTTCATTAATATTTAAGATATCTGTTCAAGTATTCTATAGGCTGCTATTGGGCTGTGATCCTTGAAAGGCAGTAGTGCTTTGAGAAAAAACATTTGAAATATGAAACTTAAAGCATGACTTGTTCTAGATACTAAAAAGTGTTCCAAATCTACAATAATTAGAGTGGTCCTGGTGGTAGGCTTGCCAGACAGCAAATATAAAACAAAAGTAGTTCTGAAGTAGACACTAGTATATTTTATATATTTTATAAGTGTCCTAGTATATAATAGAAAGCATCATCAACTGTTGGGGAAACATTATCCCCCATATGGGGAAACTGGTAAAGTCTGAAGCCATGGAAGATCTTGATTTAAGAGCCGAGTGAGTATATTGTTGTCATACGGATCACTTAAATACAAGAAAAATTATTCTTCAACCCAAATTCTCTATTTTTTAATGAAAGATCTTTCAAAGAGTACAGATATTTTCATTCAACTGGTTTACAGTTTAATTGTACACATAATACTTGCTCAAGAGTAAGTTGACTAAGATAAAGAGGGGACTTGTTAGTTTTAATTGTTACGTCAGAGAAAAAACAGGCAAATGAAGTGATAACTCTTTAAACCTTTGGCTTAACTAATGATATTATACCTTTTAGATGAAGTCGATGGAGGCGATACACAAAAGAAACAACTCACAAATCCTCATGTGGAGCTTCGTAAGTACAAGATAAAATATTGGTTTGGGAACAGAAACTATAATTGAGCAAATTCTATTATTTGAGGCTTCTAGTTACATTCTAGATAAATATTCTGTTTCTTGAAATGAATGTTAAGTCTATATGCTGATGTAGTTTTACTTCATAAAATAAACATTCATTTATAAAGGAAGTCAATTTGTACATTAAAGGAAATTAAAATTTAACCTATAAATTGTAATCTGACTTAATTTCTAATGCATCAATAATTACTTATTGTGTCATCTAGAGCCACAGCGCCTCCATGAGGCATCTGGATTGTGTGTATGGCTGTGGATGCTAAAAGTTTGTCATCCAGAATATTACTTACAGTAAAATTTAAGAGGTGAAAGCACAGTGATGAAAATACAGTAACCAGTGTCAAATGAGAAGTGGGTTTTGTACTATGTTTGGCTTTTCTGTGAATGTGTGAGGGTGGTCATCAGGCGTTCTCTAATCCTCCCCAAAATCACTTTAACAAAATTAGATAAACAGAGACATAGTAGAGTTAACATGAAAAATACTACCTTGGAGAAAAGTAAATGGTTGTATTTGGTGGGGGTGTGGAATTGGGCAAGAGGGAAAAGAGATTTCTGATTCATAAAAGCTTTTTTTCTTAACACTGCTGTTTATAGAATTTTCCGATGCTAATGCCAAGTTTTATTGCCGGCTCTACTATGCGGGAGAGTTTCATAAGATGCGGGAGGTGATTTTGGGCAGCAGCGAGGAAGATTTCATCCGGTCCCTGTCCCACTCGTCGCCCTGGCAGGCCCGCGGGGGCAAATCCGGGGCTGCCTTCTATGCCACTGAAGGTGGGTCCCGGCCTCTTGTACCGACACAGTGCCCGTCCTGCCCTCAGATCACCGTGAATGGCTTGAACTGAGATTGTATGATCCTATCAACTAGAAAAGAGGTTTCCGTTTTCACGCTTTTACTTGACGCTCTGTCCTTAAATGTTTAAAAGAATGTAAATATGCAGAGTATATAATTAGAGACAAACATTGATCAAATTCTTACTAAATTCTCTCCCTGAGTTTTCCAAATGTAAATAATAACAGAGAACTTCCAGAAAATTCAAAAAGATACCTCAGAGCTGATGAGAGAAAGATAGAAATATTTAACCTATAAAGCCAGGTTCCTAACTCGCCAAGGTTTACAGAGGATCGGGACCACTTGTACTTCACACTCCGTTCTCTGTAGCCACTGAGGGCAAAATTACTTGAGATAGTTCAGTAGGGTTGCTTGAGAAGAACTTTCTTAACTATTACTCATTGGATTGCTAAGAAAGGTATTTATAAAGTTTTAGTACTTTTAAAAACAGCTGGGAATTTAGGGGTGATACTCTCAAAAGTAGAGGTTTTGGGACTGTATACATCTCAGAAGCTCTTCCCACCCTTCAGTTACTTGAGAACTGTGCTCTGATCAGGATTTTCTCTGTGACATCAAAGAATATCCCTTAAAAATGTGAAGCAAATAATCATTTGGGACCTTTGGAATGACTTATTACAGGTGATCTCAGTAAGTAATGTGGTTGAATAGACACATGACATTTCTGCCTTTTAGATGACAGATTCATTTTGAAGCAAATGCCTCGCCTGGAAGTCCAGTCTTTCCTCGACTTTGCACCTCACTACTTCAACTATATCACCAATGCTGTTCAACAAAAGGTAGAGGTTGCAAACCTTGGTCTATAATTAGAGTCTGCTGGGCCTTTTCCATCCTCAGAGTTAGTCCGAAGGAGGGTTTCCTCTGGTGAGATGTGCACAGGACATGACCGGACCTCTGCTCTGCTGCAGAGAGGTGACAGAATGCAGCGAGTCCCAACAGCGTCAGCCTTTGCCAGTCAGGGCCAAGAGGTATCAAGCAGGTTGCACTGAATTAGTACATATTTATATATGTCAGTTAAAAACGGTAAGGCTGGATGAAAATAGCCGAACACGTAGTAATTTGCACTTTTGCTGAGACAGATGTTTGAAACACGTGTTGAGAAGTGAGGGCGTGGGACCTTGAGCAGAAGGTGAGGACCTGGTGGCCCTGGTGTGTCCAGTTGTCGTTGAGAGTGACCCTCCCAGAAAAAAGATGAAGGAGTCACGTGCATGGTTTATTACATGTTATTGGGAAATTCTGTGTCACAATAAACTGTGACTTTGAGCAGTTGTTGAGAATGTTGAGGATCTAATATTTTTGTTGGCTTTGCTGCTTTACTTGCTCCTGAGATTCGAGGGCTTGAGTTTTGTTCAAGGTCCCCTGTTCATATTAATAAAAAATCATGTTTGGATATTACATGAATAATCCAGATACTGGTGTTAAATTATAAATAATTCTTTTTGATAAGAGTTTACTTTCATTTTTTTCTTGTTTAGAGGCCCACTGCACTAGCCAAAATTCTTGGGGTTTACCGAATTGGTTATAAGAATTCTCAGAACAACGCTGAGAAGAAGTTAGATCTCCTTGTCATGGAAAACCTCTTCTACGGGAGGAAGATGGCACAGGTAAGGGTATTGGACCATGCAAGGCATTTAGCTCAGGAACCCTTGTTACTTCTGGCTCCTGGGTATAATGAATCAGAGAAGAGCGTCTTGACAGTACATGTTACACTTGGGTTGCTAGGCCAAATTTAACTTGGGACTTGTTGAACCCTATAGGGAAGAATAAAGAGGAATATTGTGGTCTGGTCCTAAAATTTAACATCTGTAATACCCTTGAAACAAAGAATTATAGAATTAGAAAAGGCAGATCTACTATACTTCCACCACCTCAGTTTTAAACGTGAAGAAACTGAGGCCCATAGAAATTAAGTACTTTATGACAGTCACATAGATATTGCTAGAACTCAGGTTGGTCTACGTTCTAGAACAGTACTCTGCAAAGGGCTGGTCCTTGAACAGTTCCCAGTCTGTGGCGAGATCAGGAGCTTGTTTTAGAATGTAAGTCAGTGCACTGCTTTCTTCACTGAAAATGCCTTACTATGGGAAAAACAGCTGCTGAGCTAGGTGTGCTTCATGTGTAATTAATTTACATTCTGTCGCGAATTCCTATGTCATCATGAGCCAAGAACAACTGACTAGCAGTGGTCTAGTGTCCAAGTCCCCTGACCTTTGTGTTGCTTTTAGCACCACCCCAGAAGTCCTAGGCTGTTGCTCTCCATTGCCATAAGTAATTGCACAGAGTTTTGGTACAAGTTTCCTAAGACTATTTGCAGCCCATTGATGTATTTTTAGTTACTTGTTCATGTTTCTTAAAGTTGATTAAATGAGTCAGTTATTTCTGAAATGTTCCAGTAAGTTGAGTATTTTAATTTCATATGATGCAATTATATCACATGTATATTTCATTTACCACACAATTATAATGCATTTAATAACATGTTATATGTTAAGTTTTTAAATCAAATTTAAAAGTGTATATAATGGTCGTGCCTATTGGGAGGCTTTCTGCCTTTTTAATTTGATTACATTAATCATTTGTAGCAACTCACATGAATGACCAAATTTTCTTTCTGTCAGGTTTTTGATTTGAAGGGTTCACTTAGAAATAGAAATGTAAAAACTGATACCGGGAAAGAGAGTTGTGATGTAGTCCTACTGGATGAGAATCTTCTGAAGATGGTTCGAGACAACCCTCTGTACATTCGTTCTCATTCCAAGGCTGTGCTGAGAGCCTCCATCCGCAGTGACTCCCACTTCCTGTCTAGCCACCTCATTATAGATTATTCTTTGCTGGTTGGGCGAGATGACACCAGCAACGAGCTGGTTGTTGGAATTATAGGTACGTATATCTTACTTCTATAGTTCATGATTGAAACCAGAGTCAGATTTGAAGATTATATTGAAGTTGGTCTACTAACAGCTTATTGATTATTTTCATGGTTTCATTAAATAATTTAAAAATAATCGTTCTAAAATTCTATTAAATATATAAATAGTACTTTCTATTCAGTTTCCTCATTTCCATTTTCATTACCTCTACCAAAAATGTCTCTATTCTGAAAGTCACATATAAACGAAGCCCTGTAAGGTTGTTGTGAGAATACATTGAATAATATGGGGAAAACCGTAGGTGAGCACCTGGCGTATTGTCAGCGCTCAGTAATGTTAACTGTTGTCGAATAGTAATTACTGTTGTCTTTTGCTTACATTTATTGATGTAACTTTGTTGCTGATACTGCTCCCTGCAACAGATTATATTCGAACATTTACCTGGGACAAAAAGCTTGAGATGGTTGTGAAATCAACGGGAATTTTAGGAGGACAAGGTGAGCAGAATTTTTCTTTTCTTGGCTCTTTAAACTATTCTCATGTTTTCCTTATCAGTTAACATTTTTTAAAAATGGATATTTGATTACTTGACTTGGGGTGGTAAATACATACACATTAAGGTGGACAGAGCTATGTGTTGTAGAATTGGGCACCTGAAACCTGTAGAATTACGTTAACCTGTGTCACCCCAATAAAATTCAGTTAAATAATGAAATAAATGTGGAAAAGGCCCAAAAAAAGGGGGGATACATTTTTTTTGTATTTTTCTGAAGCTGGAAACGGGGAGAGACAGTCAGACAGACTCCTGCATGCGCCCGACTGGGATCCACCCGCCACGCCCACCAGGGGGCGATGCTCTGCCCCTCCGGGGCGTCGTTCTGTTGAGACCAGAGCCACTCTAGCGCCTGGGGCAGTGGCCAAGGAGCCATCCCCAGCGCCCGGGCCATCTTTGCTTCAATGGAGCCTTGGCTGCGGGAGGGGAAGAGAGAGACAGAGAGGAAGGAGGAGCGGGGGTGGAGAAGCAGATGGGCACTTCTCCTGTGTGCCCTGGCTGGGAATCGAACCCGAGACTTCTACACGCCAGGCCGACGCTCTACCACTGAGCCAACCGGCTAGGGCCGGGGATACATTTTTAATTAAAAAAAAGTGGTTATCTTTGATCATTTCCAAAATGATCAAATAATAGTTGTTTAGGTGGGGAAATAATGAGTATGTACTTGTGTTAAAATGCCAGAGGTTCTCAAAATGGAAAGTTCAAAACAATAGACCCAGAGGTTCTGAATAAGAGCTTATCGTTAATTAACACTTGAAATCTTCTGAATTCTCTGAGCACTGCTAGCCCCTTTGTGCGTTTATCTCTCCAGAGGAGAGCTGGTCTTTGAAACAAATCCCACCGGGAAGGGCCTGTCTCTTGCAAGGCGGGTGAGCAGCGCACCTCCCCCTGGCTGAGACTGCTGGGTGAGGCTCCAGCCGTGCACAGGAGAGAACAGAGCTGGTGAAGTCAGTTGCCTGGTCTCTTATGTAACAGTTTTCTTTTTTCCTTTTCTCTTTCATAATTGTAGGTAAAATGCCAACTGTGGTCTCTCCAGAGTTATACAGGACTAGATTCTGTGAAGCAATGGACAAGTATTTCCTGATGGTACCGGACCGCTGGACCGGTTTGGGTCTGAACTGCTGAAAGGAGGCACTTACTTTGAAATGGACCATGAAGGAAAGGGGGCTGGAGCAAAGGACCAGAAATAAGCTACATTCTATTTCTTTGTCACCTTCACCAGTGCTGGCCAAGGCTTCTCCGTTCTGCATTTGTGCTAGCCATCTGTAACGGAAGGGTTAAAATCTCATGGATTTGCATTTCGGATTTCTATTAACTCTCCCCAGGCTGAAAAGCTGCATGGACATTTTTTCACTTAAGCAAAAAATATAGACACATTTCGAATAGCTAAGGACAGGTGTATGGTTAAAGATGGGATAGGGTGGAAAAGAAGTTGTCATATTTACAACCAAGCCTATCAAGAAAACAGTGTCTTATAGATTATGATTCTCTTGGCATCACATTTGACATATCCTTCACTTGAAAAGCATTTGTAGAGCTGGTGATTTTTTGTTTGTTGGTTTTTTATGTAACAATTTAATGTCGCCTGTTAGAATTTCTGAAACCTTTAAAAAATTCTGAATTATTCTATTAATAGCCAAACAGATTGACACAGTCTGTTCTTGTTTACAGAGGAATTTGATGAAAATTGGGAATCCTGCCATATTCCATATCTTGCCTTGTTTTCCAGTACGTTTGATGTTTGCCAGGTTCTGTCTTGTCTTTTCTGGGTGACAGGAGGCACCACCATTAACTTTAAGCCTTTTTTCTGGAGCTATTTTTTAAACTTGTTTATAGCTTTTGTGCAGTTAATATGTTGAACTGTACTTATCTGCACCTGCTCCCATTCTAGGTTTTTTCTTTTACTTTCAAGAGCAGCATTATTAAATGAGTCTACAATGACTAAATTATTAATGAAGGATTATTAATGAAGGATTTTTTTAAGTGTAAAAAATAAATAAGGCTCAATTCAAGAAATTGGCTGAAAAGGAAGCACTTGATCGTTTTTTGTAGAGGTAAACTGCCTTGTTCAATATAACCAGCAATTTAAGTGACATCTATATAATTAAGAAATTTCCAGGGTGGACATATGTCCGTGGTTCCCAAATTTCTAAGGCAGTTCTGACTATTGAGAAAAGTTAAAAGATAAAATATTCTTCGTAAGAAATTTCTTGTTTAATAGAGAGGTAGTTTAAAAAGTGATCAGAACTACTAAACAATAATAACATAATCCTGAATATTTCCTCTTGGCTTCTTTGCATAACAAGGATAATTTAGAGATTTATAAAGTTGTAAGAATTCTACTCTTCTTAGGCTTCCTACAATAGCACATTTCTATTGTAACTTTCAGATAAGAAGAAAAAGAAATCTGAGTCCATTCCAGTTACAGAGACTGTAGGACATGTAAATGTAACAAACGTTTTGGAAAGTTTGCTTTAAAGAATGAAAGCGTTAGTTTGGTGTATGGTGCTTATTAGAAACCTGGTTTGTTTTTAAATGAAACCTAGTTGACCAAGGACTTAAACACATGTGGTGTGCCTTTTGCAAACACACAAAACTCTGGTGATTTTAGTTTTGATGTCAAAGACTAGTTAAGTACAGGAGTGAAACCTGGCAGAACATGAACTTCCGGGTCCAGGAGCAGTGGGTTTTCTCTCGTTTTGAATGCAAACCTGTTTTGACTCGCTGCTCGTTTTCTCTGTCAGGATACTTTGGGTTGTTTGTCCCATCCATCTCCTGCACCCCCAGTCATGAGCACTTCCAGTAGAAGGCATCTTCCCCCAGCTGTAATCAGGTTGTTGCTTTGTTTTAGTCTGAATATCACGTGTGTATCTTGGATCTCCATTGGAATATCTCCTGACAATAATTATGTCTTGTTGATTTTCTTGTCCATGACTTGAAGAACTATTTTTTGAAAGTCCTGCTGCCTCTTAGTTCATTTAGTGGCTAAAAAAAAAAAAATCAATATAATCAGAAGCACTATTTTCTGCCTTGCAAAAGCAATCTGTCCTTTTAAACTTGTCTTACTGAAGGGGAAATACAAGGTTTAATTTGTTGTGAGGAGTAGAGCTACATCCCTAGCCGCTAGCCTTTGTTCAGGCCACCCACATATTTACAGTGTTAAATATTGTGCTATTCAGTGTTAAGCATTGAATGACTTGACCTCTCTCTCTGATTTCCTTTCGAGGTCTGGAGAATATTAATGCTGAAATGAATAATTAAAAATATGGAAGAAATCTTAATACTTTCTTTCTTAGAATAAAATACAAACCTTGAAAATAATTGATAGTACCCTTAAGCAAACTAGATAAATGTGTTGTATTGTATAAAAATCTTATTTATAAATTTGAAGCTTTTTGATGCCATCAAAACTATAAAAAACTAAAAAGTATTTACTGTTTTCTTACGTAAGTCTCAGAAAAATAAGGGGAATAAGCTGTTGCAAGACCTTTGATAGTTTATTGAACATGTTAAATTTGTAGATATTCACAATTTCTTATAAAAATGCCCTGCTTATAGTTTTTCCCTTGATTCAGCAATAGTGGTTTTCTAGCTTTGGCTCTTAGTGGGTAGTGTAAATAGTAGGGTTGTATTGGGTTTTGTGGCATTGGTTTCTCCTTGGCATTTTACCCATTAGCAGTGGGCTTGTATAAAACTGCCAAGGAAAGTAACCTAGCTGTAGAAAGTCCGCTTAGCTAATAGAGTGGAAACTATTGTGAATGAGCCTGTTCATGAAACAGATTGGGCCATTCAGTATTCCTCCAGTGTTACCATACTGGCTTACACAGTATTCAAAGCATCTAGTGCAATGCCTTTTTTTGTTTGTTTTTGTAACACGGGTGCAGTGTATTATAGAAAAACTAAAATTACAATCATGAGCATTTTTTATTAATGCTTCAGTGCTAGTTTTGTAAAAAATGTACATTATGTCTTTTGACAGGTTTAATTTTAACTAGAGAAATGATATTGTAAATCATAATAGCTTCTTTTAACTTGGTATGAAAACTTAACAATACTGAAAATACGTAATGTATTATATTGTATATATTTCTCTACTTTGGTTCCCGCTGTTTTATATGATTGAAATATTATTTAAGAGATAAAACTGCCTTGATCTTTTAAAGACTATACTGTAAATAAAGGAGACTTTCAATAAACTGAGACTCAACTTCACCTAGTTCTGAATCGGCTTGAGGAAATTAACAAGGGGGACTGGCCCTTGGTCTGAGGCCCTCTGCTCATGCTCTCCCCCTTCATTTTCTGAGAATTTAGATCTTTCACTAATAAATAGCCCTTCTTATATTCCAGAAAGGGGGTCTTGAGTCTGTGGGTCCCTTCCACCAGTGAGAAGCTGCCCAACCTTTTCCCTCGCCCAACTGGTAATGCTGAGTTTGCCTGTTTCTTTCGCGTGTTCAGAGTTTATCTAAAGTGGATCCGGCTGTGGGGCACCCTGCAGCTGTGGGCGCAGCTGCCTACCTTATGGTGCCTGGACTCACCTGGTGGAAGTGAGAGCCATGGGCTGGGCGTGGCGCGTGCTTCCAAGAGCACGGGTGGGTTAGTCACTGCCTCTGCTTATCCCTTGCAGTGGAGGAAAAGATGTCGGCATAGGTACCAGGTGCCAAGTTTTCTGTCTCTGCTCCTCTAGAAGCCTCTCGTGTTGGAAATTAATTTCTTATTAAATTCCTGGGGTAATGCTTAACAAAACTATTTTTAAACCTAATTTTAAAAAATTGCAGTAAAAAATTACTCATTTTTTAATTAAAAATATTTTTTGGTGGCCCCCTGGCCGGTTGGCTCAGTGGTAGAGCGTCGGCCTGGCATGCAGAAGTCCCGGGTTTGATTCCTGGCCAGGGCACACAGGAGAAGTGCCCATCTGCTTCTCCACCCCTCCCCCTCTCCTTCCTCTCTTGTCTCTCTCTTCCCCTCCCGCAGCCGAGGCTCCATTGGAGCAGGGTTAGCCCAGGCGCTGGGGATGGCTCCATGGCCTCTGCCTCAGGCGCTAGAGTGGCTCTGGTCGCAACAGAGCAACGCCCCGGATGGGCAGAGCATCGCCCCCTGGTGGGCGTGCTGGGTGGATCCTGGTCAGGCGCATGCGGGAGTCTGTCTGACTGCCTCCCCATTTCCAGATTCAGAAAAATACAAAAAAAGAATAATTTTTTTTTTGGTGACACAAGACAGAAAGAGGGACAGATAGGGACAGACAGACAGTAGACAGATGAGAAGCATCATTTCTTCATTGTGGCATCTTAGTTCATTGATTGCTTTCTCATATGTGCCTTGACCCTGGGGGGTTACAGCAGACCGAGTGACCACTTGCTTAAGCCAGTGACCTTGATTTCAGGCCAGCGACCTCTGGGCTTAAGCCAGGGACCATGGAGTCATGTCTGATCACATGCTCAAGCCAGGTGAGCCCATGCTCAAGCTGGCGGCCTTGTGGTCTTGAACAACCTGGGTCCTCTGCATCCTAGTCCAACACTATGTGCCCTGCACCATTACTGGTCAGGCTCATCTTAATTATTCTTTAAGTGTATAGTTCAGTAGAGTTAAATGTATTCACATTGTGCAATACATCTCCAGAACTTTCTCATCTTGCAAAACAAACCCATTAAACAACTCCTCTTTCTACCCTTCGCCCTAGCCCCTGGTAACCACCATTTGACTTTCTGTCTCCATGAATTTGATGTTACATTCTTCATTACAAGTGGAATCCTATATATTTGGCATTTTGTGATGGGCTTATGTCACTTAGATTAATGTCCTTAAGGCTCATTCATGTTGTCACACCATTTTTTTTAAGGTTGAATGACATTTCATTGTATGTATGGGTAACATTTATAAAATTTATTATCAGTGAACATTTAGATTATCTCTACCTCTTGGCTTTTTTGAACAATGCTTCTATGAACATGGAAGTGCAAATATATCTTTAAGATTGTTTAAAAAATTTTTTTGGTAAATACCGCAAAGTGGGATTGCTGGATCATACGGTGTTTTCGTTTTTTAGAATTTTGAGAAAACGCCGCACTGTTTTCCATAATAGTTGCACTATTTTACAAGCCCACCAATGGAGCACAAGGATTCCAATTTCTCCACATTCTCTCAGCATTATTTACTTATTTAATGGTAGCCATCCTAATGGGTGTGAGGTAGTAATCGTGTGGTTTTGATTTGAATTTCTCTGATGACTGATGATGAGCATATTTTCATATGCTTGTTGGTCAAAGTAAAAAGTAGTTTATTCCATGATGGATTTAAAACTCCAGTCTCTTTTTCTACTGGAAGTCCTGTTATTTGTAACAAATTAGAATAGACAATAACATAACTAGGGAGAGATGTCCTCATTTATTCAGTATGCAAACAATACCTAGAGATGCCACCAGTAGTTGTGACCATGTGCACAGAAACACAGCACAGAAGCCTGAGCCAGACTCCTGGAGCTGCCGTCACCTTTGCTTGTAGCTTCTCAGCTGGAGAGTGCTGCACAACGTCAAGGATGTTCAGGAATGTCCTTAGGCTGTTGGCAGCAGAGCTGGGTAGGTATTTCTAGTTTCTACTGCAAAGAATTCGTTAGGCATTTCTGCTGCTAACTTGCCACTTTATTCAGGGAAGACCTACCTGGCAGCTCCAGCCCCCAGACTCTGATGGCCGCTATCCCCTCCAGTAATATCCCTGAAGTGCCAAGGCAAACATGATGTCATTACAGAGCTGCTCCTTAGGAGAGCCCAGCTCCAGCTGCTCACAGAGGGGCACACCCTGGTGGTCTAGAAGTAGTTCCTCTAGAAACATCTGTTTTGACTGGTCACACGACCATTGTACAGGGATCCTGTTGAATCTTTTCCGTGTTCATCTCTAAATGTCCATAGGTGGAAATGAAAAGAATCACTCATCATTTCAGAGGATTTCTTTTTGCTTGTATTTGTCAAAGTGAATGCAATTGTAGGTGACCCTGAAGAAACGGAATGAGATTGCTCTGAGAAGTCTCAGCTCTTCAGTGATGACGGGACATGGACACTCACTGCCTTAATCCAAGGCTGGGGGCTGCCCTCTGGCACATTCTGTCTGGCTGTCGCAGGAGTGGGAGTCTTATCTGCTACTTCTCATCAGCATGGTGTGTGCCATTCACAGTCAGCAACACTCTTCTGCTATCTTGGTGGTAATAAATCACCTAATGAACAGAGGGTTTCTCTGAAATCTATCTGTCGCTAGTTAACTTCCTGTCACTTTGGTTTTCAAATCAATTTGGTTTGATTTTGCAACATTTTCTCAAATTGCTGTGTGTGTGTGTGTGTGTGCACACACACGCGCGCAAATTCACGGGGAAAATTGTCAATAGCTGGATGAGTCTAAGACACTTTGTTCTGCTTCCAAAAAAGTCTAATTAACAAGAAAAAACCTAAATTGTGTATAATGGAAGCTATTTTTGACTGAGTGTATTAACTTATGTTATAATGTATGAAACAACTGATGATCTGGAAACTTTTACACTAAGATGATTATATCAGTGAGATTTACCAATTTTAATTTTGCTAATTATATTTGCTACAGTACTTGCTGATTTTAAAAATTGTCCCAGCTATTATTCCAGAACAATGTGTACCTTCTATTTAAATAAAGACTTAGTTTTCAAAGCAGCAACAAAATATCATTTTAAGAACAAATTCTAAATCCAAGCAAATGTTAGTTTTATAGTTCATGTGAAATTTCATGCCTCCACATAGTATAGTATTGTTTAATCTATTGTGTGAACTAGAAGAATTTATTCCTCAACTGATCTGTACACTTTTGTATTTTTTTGTGTGTGTGAGAGAGGAACAGACAGGGAGAGAGATAAGAAACATCAACTCATAGTTGCAGTACCTTAGTTGTTCATTAGTTGTTCATTGATTGCTTTCTCATACATACCTTCACTGGGGGGCTCCAGACGAGCCAGTGACCCTTTGCTCAATCCAGCAACTTTGGGCTCAAGCCAGCAACCATGGGGTCATGTCTATGATCCCATGCTCAAGCCGGCAGCCCCACTCGCAAGCCGGCGACCTCAGGGTTTCAAACCTGGGTCCTCAGCATCCCAGACCGATGTGCTATCCACTTTGCCACCACCTGGTCAGGCCTGATATGGACACTTTCAACCTCATCCTAGAGGAGGGAGATTAGCTCCCTTCTTTTATTCTTGATCCTTTCTTACTCTCCTAAATCTTTCTTCAAAACATAGCCCTTCTTTTTCTTATGCTTTTAGCTTCTTCTGTTAGGTTTGCTCCTTCAATATACTGCCATTTTGAAGTTCCAGTTAGAGTCACAGCTCTCTCCCTCAACCTTCCCTCATCCAGGAATCTTGTCTTGCCTCCTCCATTACAGAACATAGAAGACGCATGCCACAGTCATCGCTACCTTGCACGAACCTCACCTCCCCCACCGCAACCTGCTTTCTGCCCCTCACCAATTGCCCCTTTCAAGGTTCCGCATGCTTGTGAAATCCTGTGGCGTAAATGCCTGCTGATTACTGGTTAAAACTGAAAAGATTTTTATTCTTAAAAGCAACTAAATCCAAACAATGCCTTCAACTCATTCAGTCAACAGACATGTCCATTCAATATGCAACATGACAAACTTGCTGATTTGAGGAATGCTATATTTGGGTGAATATAGAAAAGAGATCTGATTTTACTTTTCTAATTTTAGTGACCGCTAGTTATAAAAATCTTTTATTTTTTCTTTGAGATGTAAACTTGATGCAGTATTCTTTGTGCAAGTCAGGGAGAAGAAGGTTCAACTTGAACACTTACTTTCAAGCATTTCTCATCGAACATGCTGAATAGCTCAGATAGGGAGGTTCTCTAGGCCAGTGATTTTCAACCTTTGTTTCTCACGCACTCATAAACTAATTACTAAAGAAAAAGGGGCCCTGACCTCTTCTTCCTTAGTAACTAATTTATTTGTGCCATGAGATGAAAATGGTTGTATTTAGTCAGGGGCACTGACCTTAGTAATTAGTGTGTGTTTGTTACTAAATGATAACTCAAAATCCTTACGAAAACACTTAAGTGAAATCCCACTTAAAACATATTAATAGGCCCTGGCCGGTTGGCTCAGTGGTAGAGCGTCGGCCTGGCGTGCGGAATTCCCAGGTTCGATTCCCGGCCAGGGCACACAGGAGAGGCGCCCATCTGCTTCTCCACCCCTCCCCCTCTCCTTCCTCTCTGTCTCTCTCTTCCCCTCCCACAGCGAGGCTCCATTGGAGCAGAGATGGCCCGGGCGCTGGGGATGGCTCCTTGGCCTCTGCCCCAGGTGCTAGAGTGGCTCTGGTCGCGATGGAGCGACGCCCCGGAGGGGCAGAGCATCGCCCCCTGGTGGGCAGAGCGTCGCCCCCTGGTGGGCGTGCCGGGTGGATCCCGGTCGGGCGCATGCGGGAGTCTGTCTGACTGTCTCTACCCGTTTCCAGCTTCGGAAAAATACAAAAAAAAAAAAAAAAAAATACAACCCCCCCCCCCCAAAAAAAACATATTAATAGTTTGAAACTGCTTTAAGAAGTCATGGGCTTTTCCTTACCCATTTTTTTGTGTCTTTCATAACAGTTTTTAGCGTAGTTGAACTAGAGCTAAGACAATGGCTCTCTGGGGACAGAGTGCTTCTTTTAAGAAGTCACAAAGAGTTTCTCCTAGATAAGCTGCCATCTTATTGTCATATATGACTTGGTTATCATACTCTTCCTGATTGGATCCAATCCTTCATGCCTAGAGCAACCCTCTGCGTAGGCTGGATGTACAACGACCACCAGCCTATGAGGGGACCTGGTTTGAGGACTCTGCCCAATAGAAAGGCTCCTTGTGGGATGATGCCTAATGGATCCAATCAAATTCTCTTTCTTGGTCATTTTGATTTCCAGAGAATGCAGTAGAAGTAGAGACTAGAGTAGAGACTGTGTGTGTAAGCTGAGACAGCAGGGGCCGGGGGAAACTGAGTGGAAAGCTGGATGGTGAGTATGTTGGGCTCAGGAGAGGAGGGAGTAGGAGAGAGCTGGCTTCTGAGGAGATGACAAGAGGCCCACGTCTACAGCACTTTGTTGAATGAGCTGCCCCCTCAGGACAGGGATGCCTTTCTAGTTCCCCTTAAAGTCCAAATATGTTCTAAGGAAAATAAATATGTTTTCTTCCTTTCCTGCATATAGGAGTAAATGCCCATCAGGTGACCTGGGCATGACCTGTTACTTAGAGCCTGTAAGAGTCTAACACAATATGTTGGCACCAAAGATTCTAGAAGGAGTTATTATTAATGCTCCCGTTGCTACATCGCACATTGTAACAGCATGCCAACTCCACCACACTAACATTAAGCTTATGTTGTTTCTATGTTTTTCAGTTAGTGATGCCTACATTTTTGGCAAGAAAACATAGTGTTAAATGAGTGCTTGAAATACTATATGTGTGGTTTTTTTTCCAATGTAAATCAGCACTTTAAAAAGCATTACAAAGAAAACCAGCTAGGTACTCTTGGGAAGGGATTTTTATTATCCATCTTAGTTTAGAATTGTCCTTATTTAAATCAAAACGCCTGCTGCTGTATTCTAATGTATTAATATTTTGTACATATAAATAAAAGCAGGACTGGCAAATGTGTGACTTTTCATCAGTGAGGCTTTGTCTGATTGAAGCTGAAATATTTTTGTAAAACCTGTCCTTGTTTGAAATGGAAATTTCTTGCTGCCATGAGAATTGATCAGCAGCAGCTCAGTTACAATCTGCAAATTGACGTGTAAGAGTCCCCACAGGGTTTTAGCTATTATTTTTGGACTTGCTCCTCAGCCCACACAGGCAATTAAGTAAGAAAAAAGGAAACATTCATCCAAATCCTCTATTAAAATCTAAGTTGCACTATGTGACATAGTGTTTTATTTTTTGATCTCAGTATTGAACACACGTGTATGGCCAGAGGCCATCACCATTGTGGCCATGCACATGCAGATCCTCATTGAATTTGGACAGATGGTAAGGAAACAGTGGAGCCAAAAAATGGTGGACCGTTCCTTTATTAAAGTCTCACACCAGCCAACGAGCAAACACACAGGGCATTCAGGGCTAGCAAAACCCTGATGCATTCTCTGGTTTCACAACTCAGAGAATCTTCTCCAGTTTCTCCTAGAATCAAAGGCCCCCCCAGTCTTAGTGGAGCTCGTAAAGCACCTCAGCACTGGTTCCCCACCTGCACACCTTCTCTCCTCTCTATGCAAACATGGCTTCTTTCTGTCTCTTCTTCTTTTTCTTTTCAAAACTTTCTGGCATGAAAACCTCTCCTCCAGCAAACATTAGTAAAACAATGACCCTTCCCAAGCAGGAATGTAATTAGCAATTTCACAGACCTCATATAGCTGGCGCTGCCCATACCCCAGTGCAAACTATAAGTGAGCAAACATAAAAATCATATTTTACAAACTTATTTGACCAACAACCCGCTTTGGTCTTAGCCATATATGAGGGCTCTGCTCCCTGTAGTATCCTGGGTCCCCTCCTTTCTTTTCCATGTGTTCCCACTCCCACTGCTTTCAATGGGAAACGCCTCTTTGCATATATAAGGTACATTTGAGAGATGACCTCCCTCAAGCACTTGATGCCTCCCCTCTCCTTCAGGGACTTGAGAACATGTGAACATGTGATTTATTTTGAACTAGCTGTACTCGGCCATGCGTTGCTGTGGCTCATCTGGTTAAATGGAAAAGAAAGAAAAGAGAAAGCGCATATTTCTAATATGTTTAATTTCACAATGCTTGTGGGTATACAATATTTTTTGTTGTTCCATTGTCTGTGCAGATACAGAGATTGTCTGGTTTGCCGAGTCTAGATCACGCAACATATAATTATCCATGTGAGAAGCAATCCGTCTGTAGATCTAAAGCGCACAATTCTAAAGACTGTCCCTGAGCTTTGTTGATGGTGATGGCAAACGCCAATCGAATTGGGAATTGCAATCTCTTACATTGAAATGGCATATCTGTTGGAATCATAGGAATGTGAGGAATGAGGACATCTTCACCTTTAAAAGGTCCTGTCAAGATTGTTGCTTCTACACCATTGCTCATTAATTTTTTACAGCACACAGACCCAAACATTTCATGTTTTACCATGAAATCCATCAGTGATTTCAGCTTCTGTCTGAAAACACGTGCTGTGATGTCATGTCTGTCCACCGGCGATTGGCCAGGATGTAAGAGCTATTGCATATCATCCCAAGCTGGATTGCATGTGAATGTAATGAATAGGTCTGGATGCCTGTAATGATGAATATACGCAATTGCATCTTGAGCATACTCATGCATATGACATACACTGCCTGTATATGAAGATGGCAAAATCGTTAGTCTTCCAACGTTAGTTGTATTACCGTCATTTACAACTGCATCTCGCAAATGAACATGTTCTTCAGAGCGAAGCTTGGTCTGATTCAAACAGATGAATATCAAATGTTCTGTTTCGATTTTTGCATACATATCTACGATGTATTGGTGAAACAATTGACGGCATTTCAAAATGTGATTGTCTTCATTCTCTCGAATCATTAATCAGTATGAATAATAGTTCATTGCGCTGCATTTCATATTTGTTTCTTCGCACTGACTGGATTTATCATCTTAACGTTGAAGTGATATCCATCAGCACCATCACAAAAAATGATTGGATATTGCAGGGCATCGTAGCATCGATGAGTTTCTGCAACTTTTCTCGATTGTTTCTCTGATGAAGAACAATATCTCTAGGTTGGAATTGATCTCCGACTATAACAATTGCCACTTCGTCTATAGTTGGAGCACTGAATCTTCGCACATGTTCCCCAGCAGCTGTTTTGTCAGCATGAATAACAATCTTGTGTGTATCAGATGGCATCATGTCAATTGCTGTTTTGAACAAACGCACTAAGTTGTTTTTTGAACAAATGCACTAAGTTGTTTTTTTGGGAAATGATGGACCTTTTTATGCCAGTAGAAATTCTGCAGCATGTATTTAATTCATCATTGCCATCACCGATGAAATACATTTGTAGGAATTTATGTTGACCATCTGGGAATGGAAGCAGGGAGCCGGCTTTATGATAAATTTATCTTTTCACTTTGAAAGTTGGCATGAATTGAGTTGTTACAATTTCCCGCACTGAACGACATCATATGGAAGCATGAGTTCTATTTTCTGATGTTAGATAGGAAATGCTTTGATTTGGCGGTATATCCGGCAAGCAAAGTTTTTAATGGCTCTGGCAGTTCTCCAAGTTGAGGCAGTTTAATTTTTCTGGTGGTGCAATACATTCCTTTCATTTCTCCATTAAATTTCAGAGCCTTGCAATAAGAACACACTTCAGTCATAGTGCCGATGAGAACATGCCCCTCAAAGTATAATCATCAGCTGGTTGTACTGGAATGCAAGGCGATTGTAATCACGTGATTGCTGAGCACAGAGTTGTGTTTGATGCTGATCTGCTGTTTCTCGCTGATGTCATTCAGCCACTCTCAGCCTGTCGCGTTCATTCTGTTGAGAACGAAGCAGATCTGAAACTGCAGAACGCGATTGCCGTACTTGCAACCGTGCATCCTCAAGTCTGGCTGCACGTAAATGGATCGTAATCAGAAACATTGAAATGGAATCGTAAAATATTTCATATAGCATGTGTTGCTCTTACGTCCAACAGATGGCGCTGTTTTTCAAAAAAAGAATGTTTTTACCTGTCACAGGTGTGACATCTATATCTATATAATAGTAGGTTTATAAAAGAGAGTGTGTATTCAAATGCAATATTGTGTCAAAATTTCAAAGCAATTGGTGAAGAACTTTTGGAGATTTAAGATTTTGAGCAAACAAAAACATTTACATTTTTATTTATATAGATGTGCTGTCTATGAACATAAAACAGAAGTTCAGATTAAAATGGGAAAAAACTCTGTCAATCAGACATATTTGGTCTCATAGATAGACCTGCTATCTTTTCTCAGTGTCTAAGGACTTGAGCTCTAACGGCATTTAAAAGTTTTAGTTTAATTTACTATTTATAAAGCCATTCAGTGGCCAGACCATTCAAAGTCTCCAGGCAGAACTGACTTTGCAGGGCATTTGACATGTATTCACTTTTTCCAGTTTCCGTTGCTCTGTGGATTGAAAAGCATTTAGCAGAGCCAGGAGAGGCAGGTTTCCTGGGCGATGTCACCTGGCTGGGTTTGGGTGACAGCGAGCTGCAGTTTCCGTGCAAGCATCCAGATGAAGGGAACGGAAGAGAGGCTCATGCAATTATAAGACTGTGTGCAGAGATATGAAAAATGGCAACAAATAAAAGTGTCAGCATCTTTAGTTCAGCATCCTTGCCTGTGGAGTATGTAAATTCACTTTTACCTGAGAATCCTCAGCAAAAATCATTTAAAAATGCTTGGATCTAGGGCCTGGCCAGTTGGCTCAGTGGTAGAGCGTTGGCCTGGCGTGCAGGAGTCCCGGGTTTGATTCCTGGCCAGGGCACACAGGAGAAGCGCCCATCTGCTTCTCCACCCCTCCCCCTTTCCTTCCTCTCTGTCTCTCTCTTCCCCTCCCGCAGCCAAGGCTCCATCAGAGCAAAGTTGCCCCGGGCACTGAGGATGGCTCCATGGCCTCTGCCTCAGGCGCTAGAATGGCTCTGGTCGCAACAGAGCAACGCTCCAGATGGGAGGAGCATTGCCCCCTGATGGGCATGCCAGGTGGATCCCAGTCGGGCGCATGCAGGAGTCTGTCTGACTGCCTCCCCGTTTCCAACTTCAGAAAAATACAAAAAAACAAATGCTTGGATCTATACATTGGACAATTATAGAAAGTTCCAGATTGCAATCTGGATCCCTGATAGTTCCTGAGATCCTTTATGTCTTGTTCTGTTCACCTGGGTTTTTATTTCAATTTATACCTCATGTGAAAAAGCACAAAATTAAAAAGAACAAGCCAGAGACATGGGGAAACCAATGGAAATGCTTTAAAGTACTTCTCTGTAGTCACTTTTCTATCTGGCTTTCTTGGATTTGTGGAACTGCTACAGGACAGGCCTGGGTCTGGAGCAGGTCTGCCGAGGGCCAGCTGGTAGTGTGTGGCTTCTTGACTTCATGCAGAGAAGATATCACAGCGCGAGTGCAGGTGATTCTGAGCATATCTCAGCTGGGGATAGTGCAATGAAGGAAGGGTTTAGGATAGAAGAAGCAACAGGAGAGAGAGAGCCTTGGCTGGGATGCTTTGGATCTCTGGAAAGCCAGGGAAAAACGGGCCTTGGAGACAGCATCAGGGCATAAGCCCAGGACAAGAGCTGCTGCCCACTGCTTCCCCGGTTGCAAGTCTCCTGGGGACCCTTAGAGTAAGGGGGAGAGATCTGTGCGTGTTCCAGAGAGCGTGCCAATGAGTCCTTTGTCTTTAAGCTTTACAGGTATTGATCAACTTACGACCATTCGACTTTAGGACCACAATCGCTAGCCACAACTTAAATCTGACGAATGTAAAAATAAGAAACAAAATGGTGTAGAGATGATACAAATGGCATAAAATGAACAAAGATAATTATGATATATAACAATAATGAAAGAAAATTATGATAAAATATGACTTAAAGATTTTTATAACATCATTTCACAGTACTGTACATATAGCCTAAGCAACTTACGACCAAATTGTGTTACGACCCGTCTGTCAGAACCAATCGTGGTCGTAAGTTGAGCACTAGCTGTAGATCTTTCTTTAGTGTGGGAATCCTAGGGGAGGTTTTAGGGGAGGGTCTTAACAGAATATTGATTAGCTTTACAGGTGAGTCCTTCAATGTATTGATTTATTAAAATGTGTGTAAAGAGGTGGCAGTGTTATTTCTGGTTAGTTTCATTTTTTATTTTTTAAAAGAATGTTATCAAAGAAGGACTGAGACCGAGGTTAGTCTGTCCTCAGGAGGGTCTGGAATGTGTAAACCATTTGCTCCCAGGTGTTCTTGGTTATGAAAAATAAAACCTTGTGGCTTCCTAACTGGCTATAAATTTCTCAAATTGTTTGGCCCTGTTTATTTTTGTCTCAGTTTCCCTTATTCTACTTGTCAAGGAATTTCCCTAGCTTCTTACTATCCTGCCTCAGAACTTATTGTTTTGCAGACTATTTCAATATCCCTTATGTTTGGGAAAGAATGACAAGATGATGTATGTTTTTGGCAAGATGCTTTGGTTGTGAGCTGATCAAGGTTATTTCCTACATGGGCTCTTACACCATAAAATATATAAAAACAAACTCATAAAATTCATCATGGGTTTCAGACTCCATTTCGAATGGAAGCTGAATATGCACATTTCCTGGAAACCCTAATTCTTGGCTCTGGAATTTTCATTGGAATAATGCTTTTATGTGATCATAGGTGATCATTTTATGGGTGACCATTCACTTGCTAGAAACTGTTGATGCCCACAGTGGTTACAATATTCCTCTCAACCCTTTAAGTCCCATCCCATTTTACACTGGTTCCACTGGTTCTCAACGTCTCGATTTTTACCACATGAACGTCATTGGAAACTATGCTTTTAACATTTATATGGTGGGAGAGCATTTTTGGGACAGACTCTCAATTTCCTGCGTACTCTGAAAAGATAAAGAAGATTGAGAAAAAGACTAAATATTTATGTCTTTTGAAAGCTTCCTGAAATTTTATGTCTTTGTAAAGCTTCCTGAATACATACATTTAACTGAAATAAAACGAGTAGCTAACATCGCTTCTGGGAAGCAGAAAAACATGTGTCTTGTTTGTTTGCTGAGTGATAAAAGAAAATTAGCAATCTCTATCTTCCTACTGGAAATTTTTTCTACTTTCCATTCAAGCTCTGTATGTGTAGAATTAAGTAAGGAAGTTTTAAAGACCATGTGGCTAGATTTAGGAAAAGGTTTTAAGTACTAGAAGAAGTATTAATCTATATATATCTTTTGCCCTAGTAACACCATACACCTGAAATTGAAATAGGTCTTTACATCTTTTTACTATATATATAGTGACCGTTTCAAAAACTCTTGACAGTGGATGTTGGCCTCATATTGAACTTCAGACATTTTTTAGAGTTTGCCTAAAGACCAAAATATCACGAGTTGAATGACAGCAGTTGGCACAGTGTGAATGAGGCCGCAAACTCAGACCAGCCAGCACCAGGGGTTGCCACCCTGGTCCGGGGCTGCCCGGTTTTGGGCAGTCTTCTTTCTTTGAGAATCTTTTGGGGTTCCAATGTACCACTGACGTCAATAAGTTGGGGTATTTCCGAATTGATTAAAATGGAAGATTTTAGTCTAAAGGTTTTCATGTTTCTTGAAGTTTTTAAAAATGAAGTTTTATTTCTGCTATTTACCCTTTAATTTGTTTTCCTAGGCTTGGCACTTAATTATTAATTTTTATTATTCATTTAGAAATTAAATTTAATGGGGCAACATTAGTCAATAACAATGCATATGTTTAGGTAAACATCTCTATAGCATTTGAACTGTTGATGTTGTGTGCCTTTTAATTTTTTGAAAATAAGGTTTTTATTACACTTAAAGCTATATATCTAAACTTTGAACTAAGTTGGTGAATTTGCTCTTTGAGCTATTAAAATAAGTGTGGTTTCTTTGATAAAAAGAAAGAATTTAGCAAATATTTTTAAAAAATCAACCCAGGTCTTCCATACAATGGTATGCTAAGTAAAAACACACACACACACACACACACACACACACACACGGAAAATATGATGGCCTCCTCATGAGAATTCAAGAATTTCATAACGACATGGAAAAATACAGGAGGGCAAGAAAGCAGTCCGAAGGATTGTTCCTGAATTTGTTTCAGGCCCCTTCTAATTTCAGTCCTGAGAAGGCATGCATTTATTGCTAAATTGGGATTATGGAAATTCTAAACAGAGCCTGATCTGTAATTGTGTACATTTTTGTAATTTTTCTTCTTCTTTTTTTTTTTTTGATCCGCACAGCTGGCAGATCTGCACGTACTGAAAATACTGGCTCACATACAAAGAAGACACTCATCTCCAGTGAAAAGTTATTTGTTTCGATAAAATTCAGTAATAACCACTTGCACTGAAACAGAGGCAATGCCAGGAGTCTGTTACACACCTTTCCTCTGCTGTCCTCTGGATTCTAACCAGCGCTACTACAGAGGATGTCAAAAGACCCTTGGGTGCTGTCAAAATTTTTGTTGTAAAAAACTGTCATTCCTCACAAGCCATGTGTGGTTTCCATCTTCAATTAGAGGTAAAACCTGGTCTATTTATATTAATCAAAGTGTACAATTGTTTCATTTTTTTCCCCTTGGAGAACAATTTTACATTTATTTCTAATCTGTTTGCTAGCATAATATTATAGATCCATAAAACCAATTTTTGGTAATTTCTCTATTCTCTAGAAGGAAACATTGAATTTGTGTAGAGAATAGAGAAATTACCAAAGAAAGATTCTACTGACCTATACTATACTAGCAAACAAATTGGAAACAAATGTAAAATTGTTATCCATGAAAAGAAAAGTCTTGTAGAATTTATGACAACTAATCTGGTGGCTATGCTTTGTTCTTTCTGGGCTTAAAATGAGAGTTTGGTCTTCATAAAGCTCTAGCAAAATATTTTCAGAAATAAAATTGGGCATATTCAATATTTAAATATTTTAATAAAAAAGAAATACATGGTGTTAAAATCATTATGATGAAAATAGAAACATGTGATTTACTTAATCTTGAAGTATTAAAAAAAGATGAATCCTTTCATTTATCTAACTATTTCCTTTCTAGGCTAAATTTGGGTTGAATTTCTTTTTTCTTTTTAAGGAGGAACCAACAAAGTAATGGAATGCCAGGTTTGAAAAGGAAGATGGGCCAACACTCCTGAGTATCAATTTCTGCTCCTACCACACCCTTCATGAAGCCTCAGTGTACTCTTTTATAATATGAGCATAATAGCAACCTTATTAAGTAAACACAGAGAAGTATAATTGCTACGTCCTAAGGTAAGTATATGTTTAAAATGGTCAGAAATTGCCCAGCTGTTTTCCAAAATGATTTTTATCATACTTGATTTTTAAAATAAGAAACAAACTAGCTATTTTGAGGCTCTGTGTGTCTACAAACTTAGAGAATCCAATAGCTTCCTGATCAATGTGGGAATTGCCTAGTCCATCACAGAGAGTGTGGATGGAGCAGGGGCACAAGAAATGCAGGTTGGACAGCTTTGTTTTCTCTGGCCCAGCCACCCCACTCCTGAGTCTATCTTGACTCCTCATAAGCAGAAGGATTCCTCAGCCTCCAGGCCTTTCTCTGCTCTTGCTACTATACCGTCAGACAGAGGCAGAAAGAACTTAAGCTATTCCAGGGGAATTTTGTTATTACTCTGTACTTATTGACCCCTGGATGGCTATGCAGGTCACCACAGCTGCCAACTCAGCTCGAGGTTTATTAGCCCAGCATTGACCTGGACACTGTCATTCTTTGAGGTCCGCTTCATGCTGTTGGTGTGCTCTGGGTCCGAAACCTGGGCTCCACATTGACTCTGCTCGAAGCTCCTCGCTTTGCCTTTCCATTACTTAGAAGACCAGGGCCTTTACTCATCCTTATTTTAGTTTATTCTGCCTAGAGCTGCACCTATGCATTAGCCATTTTACTCTTTATGTTCCATCCTATGGGCAGATCTAGGGCTGAACCATCCCATCAATTTCTGTATCAAGTCTTTTGAGAACAAAACTGTTAATTTGTCTTGAAATTCATCAGTGAGAAGACTATTCCAAGGGAAGTAGAGATTGTAAGATGCCAAATATTTTTATGTCTTTATTGTAAGTGTAATTTGGAGTTAAAGCAAGGACAATTTTCCTTTTATTATTTTGTGGTGAGGTACCAAAGACTTGCAAAAATTAATTGTGAAGCCAATAGCCATGGCCACCATCACAGCCGGCTGGCCCATGCAGGTTCTCATTGGATTTGGACAGATAGTAATGAAATGACAGAGCCACGAACTGGTGGGCCATTATCTTTAATCTTAGCTTGCACCCAGCAGGCAAGTAAAAACACACACTGGGCTCCAAAACCTACTCATTCAGCACTCGCCAAAGCTACTGACTTATCTGAGTTTCCTGTAATCAAAGGTTTCTAGCTCACTAGCCTCATCCTCCTTTGTTCCCCATCTCCTTCTCTCTACACAAAGATTGCACTAACTGGCTTCTCTTTCAGCACTCCACCATCTTGGCTGCCTCTCCTCTCCTCCATGTGGCCTACCCTGCTCTCCAACCTGCTCTCTGCTCTAATGCTAATCTCAGGAACTGAGAGAGAGCAAGCTCCAGGTCTGCCCCACTTAATAGTGCAGAAATCAAAACCTTTAATCCAATATACAAAATAGGAAAGTCTCTAATACAAAGTCACTTATCTGAGGTGTGATGGGATTGCACCACCCCACATCAAAAAGGGTGGGAAAGGCTTAGTCCTAAAACCAAGCCCCAGGCTACAGAGGATCCTGCCTGCCCACAGCCCGCCCCCAACACACATTAACATCACCTGGGCAATGGGCTTCCATGTGGGCAGCGCCATCTTTCAAAGTCAGGCTTCTTGCCCCATCTTTTCTTTAGAGAATGGAGGGAAAAAAATGTAGAAGCTTTCTGGCTTGCAAGGACAACTGGGTCATTTAGTTTAACTATAGAATAAAGGTTATCTGAAAAACTTCCTTTCCCTTTCAACAGGCAGCAATGTTTGCATGCCCTACACTGATTTTAACTCTTCCTCCCTTCCTGGAACCCTGAGAGTAACATATACCTCTAGGCAAAGGGAGGGGAGATAGACACTAAAAGATTTGTGAATGTCTTTGATATTTAAAATGACATCACTATTGTGTTACCTTGAAAGTTTTAATGTTTTTTATAGATCCTCTAGATGAATGTTATAAGCTTGTTAATGATTGTGTCATGCTCCCCCCAACCTGTATGTGGTCAAGGGTATATAACCAGACTCATAGCTATACTCGACACTACACGATTTGGGTCAGCTCTACCCCGTGTACGTCATATGCAGCCAGCTTAATCAATAAATCTCCTCTTAAAAATTCTTCTGTATCGTGCCTCGGTGTCTCTATGTAAACCCATGGAACACTACTTTACAACAATTTGTACAGCATATACCAATTGATTCTTAGACTTTGGGCTGAATTTAAGGACATGGATGTAAAATAGGGTGTATGTTGTTTGTTTCACAACCTTAGGAACTGGAATCTGAAGCTGGTCCTCGTACACAGGAGGCAAGGAGAGACCAAAGAAAGAGTCAAGTTACTCCAGATTGATAGGTGGGAGTTTTAACATGCAAGGGAACTTCCATATTAGGCTTGTTTTGAATGGCCTCAAGATGAGTAGATCTCCACACCTGCTTGCTGGAATCCTAAAAGTTTATATAGCTGCCTAACCTGGGTGCAGTCATGTATACCATCCAGCTGGTCTCAAAAACACATGATTCTTTCAAGCATGCAACTTTGAAATGGCTGCAGCTATAAGTACAGTGGGCAGAACGGACACTCCAAGGACAGGAAGGGGGTAAGGAACCTCTGCTTGCCCAGGTCCAGCTTGAGTGTCAGCTGGTGACCTTGTGCTCTCAATGACGTCCTTCAAGAATCTGGTAGCTGTATTCAATTGCTTACATGTAACCACAGGGCCTAGATTTAGGGGAGTGGTATACACAGCCGAAGAGAAATAATAACACTGCCAAGACCCTTTAGAAGATATAAGAAATTCCTTAAATTTTTTGGTAGAATTGTTTCAACAGGTAGAAATGCTTAATTGCTTAAATAGGATTCTTGTGAAACTCATATAACATTCAGTCCCAACTCTATCAATGCTGTAAAGATTGATTTATTCTGGTTATATTGTACAGCATGGAAAACCATGGTTATTTTTAGCTCTTATACCTAAATTTCTTTTGGCCTATAAATGATGCCAGGAAAACAATCCAGGAGTATAACATTCCACTGAGGGAATGAAAGAGGAACATGCCAATTGCCAATGGCCGAGCTTAGACATCATGTGTGAGTGTGAGGGCTGGTGTTGGTGGTCCACAGTGAAAACAGTTAACTTTCACTTCTCTGCTGTGAGATGGAACATCACCCCAATTCCACAGTGAACATCAGTGGGGATCTTCATGCTCTGGTCAAGACAGGTCTCCTCTGTGCTGAGTGCCCATTTTCCAACATGAAAGCAACAGTCTGGAAGGAGCACACTGAGAGCGCGACATGGGGAAATGCCAGGATTGTTTTCTCTAATTAGGACCCTTCATAGGGAGTGTTTCCATCTACAATTTACTTTAGGGAAGACATCCATTTGAAAAATAGCTAAATAAGCAAACAACAGGGCATATGACCAGGCAATGGCACGTGCAGCACAGAACACAAGTGTGACAGCAGTTAGCAAAGTGGGAGCTCAGTGGAGGCTGCACTGGTAAGAGCAGGTTTCCTGGGGAAGGTTGGGTCTGACCAGATCCTTAAGGGATTGGTGGGAAGAGACAGCTGGACATCTCACACCAAAACCAGGTGGTGTCAGTGGATCTGAGGGTGTCAGAAATTCAGTAAGAATGGGGCATGCTGATGGGGAGAAACCATTAAAGCAGGGGTCCCCAAACTACGGCTCACGGGCCACATGTGGCCCCCTGAGGCCATTTATCGGGCCCACACACACTCCTGGAAGGGGCACCTCTTTCATTGGTGGTCAGTGAAAGGAGCACATTGACCATCTCATTAGCCAAAAGCAGGCCCATAGTTCCCATTGAAATACTGGTCAGTTTGTTGATTTAAATGTACTTGTTCTTCATTTTAAATATTGTATTTGTTCCCGTTTTGTTTTTTTACTTTAAAATAAGATATGTGCAGTGTGCATAGGCATTTGTTCATAGTTTTTTCTTATAGTCCGGCCCTCCAACGGTCTGAGGGACAGTGAACTGGCCCCCTGTGTAAAAAGTTTGGGGACCCCTGCATTAAAGAATGCTGACTAAGACCTTTGGAGGTTTAGGGAGGAACATAACCAAAGCTTTTTAAAATCTGAACGTGGTAAGCAGGATGAGTAAACCCCCAAGCATTCACTGTTCTATTACTTCTCCCATAAGAAATGCTATCCAATAACAATTTAGTGTAAAAACATTGATGATTCACTGCTGCTGTTGAACTCTAGTTTCCTTAAATGCACATATATATACACCTCTTTTATTTTTTTGGAGAAATTTTTTTCTTAGGTGGATGAATTGTTATTTAACTTGAAAGGTATATGGTCCCATAAAACAATAATGTACTTAGGGGATAACCTCAAAATGAGAGATTATGGATATATGACAAATTGTGTTTTAGTGTTCTGGATTGAAATGAAAGAGCATAAGCAAAAATAGCATTTGAACCCCCCCATCTACCCCTCCCTTTTTATAGCAGAAATAAAAGCCTTGTGCTTTAAAATATTGGATAGAAAAAGTTAATTTGTACTTGTGATTCTCCAAGCTTAGTACCCTTCTTTAAAAAAAATACAAGAAAATGATCTGTTCCAAAAAACTGCTTCCTTTAATTGCATGTATGCTATGGTTATTATTTTAAAATGACCTATTGAGTAAAGGACATAAACACGTCATTTAAAAAAAAACAAGTAGTAAAAATAGTTAACAAACACATAAAAAGTTTCCTTACTAATACTTAAAGTACAAATTAAAACAATGGGATATAGTTTGCCCCTCAAATTAATATCTTAAAAATTGTTATAGCCTGACCAGATGGTAGTACAGTGGATAGAGCATCAGACTGGGACGCAGAGGGCCCAGGTTCGACACCCCGAGGTTGCCAGCTTGAATGCAGGCTCATCTGATTTGAGCAAGGCTCACCAGCTTGAGCCCAAGGTTGCTGGCTTGAGCAAGTGGTCACTCAGTCTGCTGTAGCCCCCTGGTCAAGGCACATATGAGAAAGCAATCAGTGAACAACTAAGGTGAGAAGAATTGATGCTTCTCATCTCTCTCCCTTCCTGTCTCTACCTATCTGTCCCTCTCTCTGTTTCTATCTCTGTCTCTGTCACACACATAAAAAAATTGTTACATAAATTTTATGAATAGGATTGCAAACTAACACAATTGATGCACATAAGAGAAACTTGAAAAACGTTCTTATGCTTTGACCCAACTTTTCCCCTTCTAGGCCTTGCTACATGAAGCTCTGTGGTCATCTGGAAGAAAGCTGATGAGGTCGGAGGTGTCAGAATGATGTAAGTTAAGGAAACCGCAGCTCTCTCCTGGGTCGTAGCCTTTCTTCCAGTGGTTCACTCTATTTCCAACACAAATTACCAATCTCCTAAATCAAATTTATTTGTAGGGCTCTGAATTTGAGATGAACTCATTGATGTGGCTTCTTCCAACTTGATATGAAAAACCTATGAAGACCTAGACATAAAAGATAAAAAAAAAATGTTTGACAGATAACTTATTGCCCTAATTACAACTACTAGGTCGATAGGGCTAATCTGAGAAAAAAGACTTCTGTGAACAAAGTAGCTCTACCCACCTGAAACACATATGAAGAAATTGCCCACCCCTACCCTGACACAGAGACCCATGTATCTGGGCATTCATTTTCACCACATTTTGCCAGTAATCATTTTAAGCAGCTAGTATATTGTTTCCCACTCTGGATTTTTCTTTCTCTTCAGATACAGAAAGTCCCCAAAAACAATCTGAATCATCAAATCCTTTTTTTTTTTTTTTGTATTTTTCTGAAGCTGGAAACAGGGAGAGACAGTCAGACAGACTCCCGCATGCGCCCAACCAGGATCCACCCGGCACGCCCACCAGGGGCGATGCTCTGCCCACCAGAGGGCGATGCTCTGCCCCTCTGGGGTGTCGCTCTGCCGAGACCAGAGCCAATCTAGCGCCTGGGGCAGAGGCCAAGGAGCCATCCCCAGCGCCCGGGCCATCTTTGCTCCAATGGAGTCTTGGCTGCGGGAGGGGAAGAGAGAGACAGAGAGGAAGGAGGGGGGGGTGGAGAAGCAAATGGGCACTTCTCCTATGTGCCCTGGCCCGGAATCGAACCCGGGTCCCCGCACGCCAGGCCGACGCTCTACCTCTGAGCCAACCGGCCAGGGCCTGAATAATCAAATCTTTAATATGTCCATATATCAGGCACAAGAAGGTGTCCCAATTACATAAGGTTTATGCCAAAGAAAGTCAGATTTAGACTTATGTTCGTCATCATATTCATCTTCTGAACATCATAGTTTAAGTTCTGATGAGTCATGCTCACATAACTCACTGCTATGTGCAGATGTATCTCACACTGTGTTGTGATCAACAGATTTAGATTCTGATACAAATGACTGTAGATATAGTATTGACAGATACAGTATCACTGTATAATTGCATATTTCATATACAACTAGACTCTTTCTACAGCAATAGTGGATTGAGTTGTGAGGCATACGTAAGTTGATACATATAAAGAGAGAGACCCAGAGAACAGAAACAGACACAGGGAGAACCTATTAATAAGCAGAATTTATTGGAGTAATGTCATAGTTCAGATTGCTATAACAACGTATCACAGAATGGATGGCTTACATAGTAGACATTGGTTTCTCACAGTTCTGGGAGCTGGAAAGTCAAAGATCAACATGCTGGCAGATGCAGGAGTGCTGGTGAAGGCCCTCTTTTGCAGATGGCAACCTTCTGGTTGTATCCTCACAAGAGAGAGAGAGGAGATGTTAGCTCTCTTTTTTAAAAAAATTACTTTTATGTATTTATTCGTTTTAGAAAAGAGAGACAGAGAGAGAGAGAAGGGGGGAGGAGCAGGAAGCACCAACTCCCACATGTGCCTTGGCTGGGCAAGCCCAAGGTTTTGAATCAGCAACCTCAGCAGAGATGTTAGCTCTCTTGTATCTCTCCTCTAAGGACTATTCTCATCATGAGGGCTCCATCCTCATGACCTAATTATGTCCTTAAGATTTTATCTCCAAATAACATTACACTGGGGGTTAGGGTTTTAACATACGAATTTTGAGGGGACACAAGCATTCAACCCATAACAGGTAAGGTATGAAATCTCAAGAATTTATATGAATAATTGGAAGAATTTTAAGTTTAAATTGCAATTTGTAGTCTATGTCCTCTCTTTAAAAGAATTTTTTTTGTATTTTTCAATTCTTGAGCTTTCATATACAAAAGAATAACAATTTGACTAAATGTTAAATTTTGAGATCTGGATTTTACTTACACTATTATCATCATGAACATCATATAAACTTATGCTTGCAGAGTTGGCATTATTTAGAAAATTAAATTTAACCAGGTGACATTGATCAACAAGAGTACATAGGTTTCAGGTAAAGATTTCTATAGCAGATGAACTGTTGATTATGTTGTGTGCCCATCCTCCAAAGTCAAATCATTTTCCATCACCTTATATTTGTCCTTTTTTATGCCCTTTCCCCTACTCTCTCCCCCATCTCCCTCCCTTATGTCCCCCTCTTCCTGGCAACCACTTCACTTTTTATCTATGTCTATGAGTCTCAGTTTTATAACCCACCTATGTGTGAAATCATACAGTTCTTAACTTTTTCTGATTTACTTATTTCACTCAATATAATGTTCTTAAGGTCCATCCATGTTGTCATAAATGGCACTATGTCATCATTTCTTTTTAATTATTTTTATTTATTTATTCATTTTAGAGATGAGAGAGAGAGAGAGAGAGAGAGAGAGAGAGAAGAGGGGGAGGAGCAGGAAGCATCAACTCCCATATGTGCCTTGACCAGGCAAGCCAGGGTTTTGAACCAGCGACCTCAGCGTTCCAGGTCGATGCTTGATCCACTGCGCCACCACTAGTCAGGCTGTCATCATTTCTTATGGCTGAATAGTAATCCATTGTATATATGTACCACATCTTTTTTATTCAATCCTATACCGAGGGACACTTCAGCTGTTTCCATGTCTTGGCCATTGTGAACAATGCTGCAACGAACATGGGGGTGATGTGTCTTTACATACCAATGTTTCCAAGCTTTGGGGGCACTTTATTATTACAATAGTTTTATATGCAATATCAAATTTAAAAAAATTCTATGAAATAGCAAGACTATGTATGTTCACTTTTCATATAAGTTCCAGAGAGATTCTGGGGATTCCAGGGATTATACAGCTAGAACACGGTGGCTCTAAATCCTAAGTAAACAGTTCTGCTTTTCTCAAATGCACATTCTGGTATCCATGTCATGTAACATCATGTCACATCATGTCACGCCACATCACATCTTATCAGATCTCATCACATCCCTCCAGAAGGTAGCTCCTGACATAACACTGCACTCACAAATGTCACACCCTCTTAAAGTTTCCAGCACAGTACACTCCTTGTTTCCATGTTCCCAGTTGCTGAAGCTCCTGATTTTGCTGCTTTGATTCCTTTAGAGAAGAATTCCTGGGGCTTCAGAAATGAAGAGCCACGTAATTACATTGTAATTTCCCCCCGACCCCCCTTCAAAATGTGGCACTGTTCTTCAAATTTAGATGATCATTTTTTTTATAATGAAAATGACCGAGGTAAAATAACATTAGGGTGATTTTGCTTCTTTATTCTACCATTATGTTACTATATCTAAAGGATGTGACAGCACTGTAATATTTTTATCGGTTATTCTCCTAAGTGCAGTGACCACATATGTCCTAATCATGATCACATCACTGCAGCAACCCTCTGCTATAGGTAACTCTTCACTACTTTGTTTTACAAAGAGCAGGAAACTGGTGCTCAAGGGTAATAAATAACTTATTCCAGGACCACAGATGATCATGGCAGTTGGCAGAAAATGGCGTTAGGTGCAGGGCTCTCCCTCTCAAAGTCGGTCCATACGAGTCATAAATGATCTTGTGACAGCTTAAGATCACCCTTTAATCACTTGGTCCTAATACCACTGAAGCTATAATTCCACACATAATTTCAGAAGGTCTCACCTTGGGTGACATTCCCTGCCATCCTTCGTAACTGCCATGAGATCTTTCTACTGGCCTGTTCATTTGTGAGTCCCATTTCATCAAAACTTAGGATAACCTGTCAAGTCATGTATTTATCTCCCTATTTTTCCTACATATTTATCTTCTGACTCTATTGGGACTTAGATATTTTAACTCCTAAAATCCTCTATCTTTGCATAAAATGCATCCTTAAAAATTTTGTGATTTGAGGGCTTCATCCCAGCTGAGACAGGAAAAGCCGCAGGCAGCCGCGGAGCTCACAGCCGATCGGGGTCATTAGAACCTCAGCTATAAAAATGGGCAGAATTTTCCTTGATCATATTGGTGGCACCCATCTGTTTTCTTGTGCAAACTGTGATACAATTCTGACCAACCGCTCAGAACTCATCTCCACTCGGTTCACAGGTGCCACTAGCAGAGCATTTCTTTTTAACAAGGTAGATAATCTGCAGTACAGTGAAGTTCAAGACCGGGTCATGCTCACTGGCCGCCACATGGTTCGGGACATGAGCTGTAAAAACTGCAACAGTAAACTGGGATGGATCTATGAGTCTGCCACTGAAGACAGCCAGCGTTATAAGGAAGGCCGTCTGATCCTGGAACGCGCTCTAGTTCGGGAGAGTGAGGGCTTTGAGGAGCATGTACCATCTGATAACTCTTGAAGAAAAAAAGATAACTTCATCTTTTCCCAGGTCTCCTTCACTGAAAACAGAAACCTACTTACATACACTGTCACCTTAGCATCAGAGTCGGATTCATGAACTGCAGAACAAGAGGTTATGAGAATCTGAGATGGAACCTTTCTTTCTTTCTTTCCTTTTTTAATTTTGTATTTCCATCCAACAACAGTGTATAGAGAGAATATTATGCAGATGATGTTACTTTTTTTCTCTACTCTTACATCTCGAGGCAGAATAGTCTATCTGCAGCTACATGGTGGGCTACGTGGGGAAAAAATCTGGGCTATTAGTGTGAGAAAGTGTGTTTTATGTAAATTTTGAAAGGGAAATATGTCAAGAGCATGGTTTTTAAATTTATTTGGGCTTCATTTTAAACCTTTTTTTTTAGACCCAGTTATTTCATTTGATTTGCTAGCTTCAGAGAAGAGATCTGAATTTGTGACCAGCGCTAAAGGTTCAGTGTTAGTATGGCTTGTGCTGGCCGTTGTGCCATATTCTTGTTGAAGATGAACTGTAGCACCAGAGCCCATTCTTCCTTGTCAGTCTTGACTCAAAGATGTCACCTTTCCTGGTTATTTGTCACCATGTAATTGGTGTTGATTGGAAACTTTTCCTGAAATGGGGCAGAACTGCTTGGTTGTCCTTTCCGTGTAACTTAAGCATAGTAATATAAATAAAGTAATAGTTGAATGTTAAAAAAAAAATTTTGTGATTTGAGCATGCTCACTCTTCGTAGAGCATGCCTGCTCAAATCTTATCTTCAGGTGTTCTTTGCTCTCTCTCTCTACTAAGCACCAAGGGCCCTTCTTTTGCCTTCGTAACTTGTTTCCTAAGCCCACGCTACCCAGTTGGCTCACTTCTTTCATGGCTCACTTCTTCTACTTCTATGACTTTTTTCTTCTTCTTCTTTTTCCAAGTGAGAGAAGAGGAGACAGACACACTCCCGCATGCACCCCAACCAGGATCCACCCAGCAACCTCCATTTGGGGCCACACTTGCAATCAAGCTATTTTTAGCACCTGAGGTGGAGGCTCTAAGGAGCCATCCACAGTGCCCAGGTTGATGTGCTCAAGCCAATCAAGCCATGGCTGCAGAAGGGGAGAAGAGAGAGAGTGAGAAAAAGGGAGAAGTGGAGAAGCAGATGGTAACTTTTTCTCTGTGCCCTGACTGGGAATTGAACCCGGATGTCCACATGCTGAGCCAATGTTCTACCACTGAGCCAGCTGGCCAAGGTCTCTGTGACTTTCTAAATAAACTCTTGCTACAAAAAAATTATGTGATTTGAAATACCAAGTAACAGTAGTTGCTCTGAAATAGACATCGAGACCATCATATTATAAGGCAAAGTAGAGGTGAAATAAAAATGACTTTAGATAGAAAACTGTTAAAGACCATGTCCAAACTATTAGGATATGAAACATACCAAATCATTGTCTATATCCCTGAACTCTGTTTTCCTGATGTTTGGTTATAATTCTACCCCCAGGAACTTCAAACACATTTTTTTTAGCTGATATCTGCACCACAGGAGAAAATACTAAGCCAGGGTCCAGTTCCCAGTAACCACTCCTGGATGAAAGCAGTAAATATCTTACAGACCAGACCCACTGGAGCATATAACACACATAAGAAAGCAATGAGAGCTTCTTCAAACCTTGCATAAATATGTTGAATTTCAAGTAACCTTAGCATTAATATTTTTGGCCCCTTCTAAGAATCAAGAGATTCTGATTAATAATAATAGGGTGTTCATAACATGAAGGTGCTTTCATTATCTCTGAAATTAAGCATTAAAGGGTATTATACATTCAAGGTATTGAAAAAGACTAAATTTCTAATGATTTACTTTCCATTACTTTGAACATTAGGCATATGCTATACTTGACAGAATAATACATTAAAAGCACGTGTGTCTGCACACACGCACACACAGAACTTATTAGGGAATAAATCTTCAAGTAGATTGTATGTACTCCTTGGTGTAGCTCTATAGCATTAGGCATTGTTTCATTAGAATCTCATTATTTTTAGCTCTTGACAATTCTTTTACTTAATTAGTTCAATCAATTATAGATTACTGCCAGTTATGTATGCAGAAACCTGGGCAGTTTATTAACTCTCATAAATACTAAAAGATAAGAGAAGCACTAGAAGACTGGTCATTAAATGCATCTTTTAATTTCTAGGCTGTAAAGGGCACTTAGCTCATGGTAGCTCGCAGGTTTTTGTCAACGTGTGGACTCTGGAAGAGCACCTTCCCCTCAAGTCTAGGCTGTATGTGCCCCAGGAGGGGGAAGTCATGAATTACGGTTAGCTGACTCTCTCATCCCCTCTAGGATACTGTGCCAGACATTGATGTTTTACTGTTCACCATCAATGAGCAAAATTTTAAGATATTTAAAGGAAGATTTTTATTTTTTACTACTATATTGTTACAACCTAGAACACATTTGGCACATGGTAAGTGTTCAATAAATATTTGTCAAAAAGATGAACAAGTTTTTTTTTTTTTTTATTTAAATAATTTTATTTTTTTAATGGGGTGACATCAATAAATCAGGATACATATATTCAAAGATAACAAGACCAGGGTATCTTGTCGTTCAATTATGATGCATACCCGTCACCCAAAGTCAGATTGTCCTCTGTCACCTTCTATCTTGTTTTCTTTGTGCCCCTCCCCCTCCCCCTTTCCCTCTCCCATTCCCCCCTCCCCCCCGTAACCACCACACTCTTATCAATGTCTCTTAGTTTCACTTTTATGTCCCACCTACGTATGGAATAATGCAGTTCCTGGTTTTTTCTGATTTACTTATTTCGCTTCGTATCATGTTATCTAGATCCCACCATTTTGCTGTAAATGTTCCGATGTCATCATTTCTTACGGCTGAGTAGTATTCCATAGTGTATATGTGCCACATCTTCTTTATCCAGTCATCTATTGATGGGCTTTTTGGTTGTTTCCATGTCCTGGCCACTGTGAACAATGCTGCAATAAACATGGGGCTGCATGTGTCTTTACGTATCAATGTTTTTGAGTTTTTGGGGATATATACCCAGTAGAGGGATTGCTGGGTCATAAGGTAGTTCTATTTTCAGTTTTTTGAGGAACCACCATACTTTCTTCCATAATGGTTGTACTACTTTACATTCCCACCAACAGTGTATGAAGGTTCCTTTTTCTCCACAGCCTCTCCAACATTTGCTATTACCTGTCTTGCTAATACTAGCTAATCGAACAGGTGTGAGGTGGTATCTCATTGCTGTTTTTTTTTTTTCTTTTTTTATAATTTTATTTTTTTAATGGGGTGACATCAATAAATCAGGATACATATATTCAAAGATAACAAGTCCAGGTTATCTTGTCGTTCAATTATGTTGCATACCCACCACCCAAAGTCAGATTGTCCTCTGTCACCTTCCATCTTGTTTTCTTTGTGCTCCTCCCCACCCCCTATCCCTCTCCCATTCCCCCCTCCCCCCCCCGTAACCACCACACTCTTGTCAATGTCTCTTAGTTTCAGTATTATGTCCCACCTACGTATGGAATAATACAGTTCCTGTTTTTTTCTGATTTACTTATTTCGCTTCGTATCATGTTATCAAGATCCCACCATTTTGCTGTAAATGTTCCGATGTCATCATTTCTTATGGCTGAGTAGTATTCCATAGTGTATATGTGCCACATCTTCTTTATCCAGTCATCTATTGATGGACTTTTTGGTTGTTTCCATGTCCTGGCCACTGTGAACAATGCTGCAATAAACATGGGGCTGCATGTGTCTTTACGTATCAATGTTTCTGAGTTTTGGGGATATATACCCAGTAGAGGGATTGCTGGGTCATAAGGTAGTTCTATTTTCAGTTTTTTGAGGAACCACCATACTTTCTTCCATAATGGTTGTACTACTTTACATTCCCACCAACAGTGTATGAGGGTTCCTTTTTCTCCACAGCCTCTCCAACATTTGCTATTACCTGACTTGCTAATAACAGCTAATCGAACAGGTGTGAGGTGGTATCTCATTGCCGTTTTGATTTGCATTTCTCTAATAGCTAAAGAAGATGAGCATCTTTTCATATATCTGTTGGCCATTTGTATTTCTTCCTGGGAGAAGTGTCTGTTCATATCCTCTTCCCATTTTTTTATGGGATTGTTTGTTTGTTTGTTGTTGAGTTTTATGAGTTCTTTGTATATTTTGGATATTAGGCCCTTATCTGAGCTGTTGTTTGAAAATATCATTTCCCATTTAGTTGGCTTTCTGTTTATTTTGTTATCAGTTTCTCTTGCTGGGCAAAAACTTCTTAGTCTGATGTAGTCCCATTCATTAATTTTTGCCTTCACTTCTCTTGCCATTGGAGTCAAATTCATAAAATGCTCTTTAAAACCCAGGTCCATGAGTTGAGTACCTATGTCTTCTTCTATGTACTTAATTGTTTCAGGTCTTATGTTCAGATCTTTGATCCATTTTGAGTTAATTTTTGTACAGGGGGACAAACTGTAGTCCAGTTTCATTCTTTTGCATGTGGCTTTCCAGTTTTCCCAGCACCATTTATTGAAGAGGCTTTCTTTTCTCCATTGTGTGTTGTTGGCCCCTTTATCAAAAATTATTTGACTATATATATGTGGTTTTATTTCTGGACTTTCTATTCTGTTCCATTGGTCTGAGTGTCTATTTTTCTGCCAATACCATGCTGTTTTGATTGTCGTGGCCCTATAATAGAGTTTGAAGTCAGGTATTGTAATGCCCCCAGCTTCATTCTTTTTCTTTAGGATTGCTTTGGCTATTTGGGGTTTTTTATAGTTCCATATAAATCTGATGATTTTTTGCTCTATTTCTTTAAAAAAGTCATTGGAAGTTTGATGGGAATTGCATTGAATTTGTATATTGCTTTGGGTAATATAGCCATCTTGATTATATTTATTCTTCCTAGCCAAGAACAAGGTATATTCTTCCATCTCATTATATCTTTTTCAATTTCCCTTAACAATGGTTTATAGTTTTCATTATATAAGTCCTTTACATTCTTTGTTATGTTTATTCCTAAGTATTTTATTTTTTTTGTTGCAATCGTGAAGGGGATTATTCTTTTGAGTTCCTTCTCAGTTGTTTCATTGTTGGCATATAGAAAGGCTATTGACTTCTGAATGTTAATTTTGTATCCTGCGACCTTACTGTATTGGCTTATTGTTTCTAGTAATCTTTTTGTGGATTCTTTGGGGTTTTCGATGTATAGGATCATATCATCTGCAAAAAGTGATACCTTTACTTCTTCTTTTCCGATATGGATGCCTTTTATTTCTTTGTCTTGTCTGATTGCTCTGGCTAGAACCTCTAGTACCACATTAAATAAGAGTGGAGAGAGTGGACAACCCTGTCTTGTTCCTGATTTAAGGGGGAAAGCCTTCAGTTTAGTGCCATTTAATATGATGTTAGCTGATGGTTTATCATATATGGCCTTTATCATGTTGAGATATTTTCCTTCTATACCCATTTTGTTGAGAGTCTTAAACATAAAATTGTGTTGTATTTTATCAAAAGCCTTTTCTGCATCTATTGATAAGATCGTGTGGTTCTTGTTCTTTGTTTTGTTGATATGGTGTATTACGTTAACCGTTTTACGTATGTTGAACCATCCTTGAGATTCTGGGATGAATCCCACTTGATCATGATGTATTATGTTTTTAATATGTTGTTGTATTCGATTTGCTAGTATTTTGTTTAGTATTTTAGCATCTGTATTCATTAGAGATATTGGTCTGTAGTTTTCTTTTTTTGTGCCATCCTTGCCTGGTTTTGGTATGAGGGTTATGTTGGCCTCATAAAATGTGTTTGGAAGTATTGCTTCTTCTTCAATTTTTTGGAAGACTTTGAGTAGAATAGGAACCAAGTCTTCTTTGAATGTTTGATAAAATTCGCTGGTATAGCCGTCAGGGCCTGGACTTTTATTTTTGGGGAGGTTTTTAATGGTTTTTTCTATTTCTTCTCTACTGATAGGTCTGTTTAGGCTTTCTGCTTCTTCTTGACTCAGTCTAGGAAGTTTGTATTGTTCTAGGAATTTATCCATTTCTTCTAGGTTGTTGAATTTAGTGGCATAAAGTTTTTCATAGTATTCTACAATAATTCTTTGTATATCTACGATGTCCGTGGTGATTTCTTCTCTTTCGTTTTGGATTTTGTTTATATGAGTTCTTTCTCTTTTTTCCTTGGTAAGTCTTGCCAAGGGTTTGTCAATTTTGTTGATCTTTTCAAAGAACCAGCTCCTTGTTCTATTAATTTTTTCTATAGTTTTTCTGTTCTCTAATTCATTTATTTCTGCTCTGATTTTTATTATCTCCTTTCTTCGGCTGGTTTTGGGTTGTCTTTGTTCTTCTTTTTCTAGTTCCCTAAGGTGGGAAGTTAAGTGGTTCACTTGGGCTCTCTCTTGTTTGTTCATATATGCCTGAAGTGATATGAACTTCCCTCTTATCACTGCTTTTGCTGCATCCCATAGATTCTGATATGTCGTATTGTCATTTTCATTAGTCTGTATAAATCTTTTGATCTCTGCACTTATTTCTTCTTTGACCCATTCATTTTTTAAAAGTATGTTGTTTAGTTTCCACATTCTTGTGGGATTTTTTTCCTCTTTTTTGCAGTTGAATTCTAGTTTCAAGGCTTTATGATCAGAAAATATGCTTGGTACAACTTCAATTTTTCTGAATTTGCTGATGTTGTTTTTGTGGCCCAACATATGGTCAATTCTTGAGAATGATCCATGTACACTGGAGAAAAATGTATACTCAGTCACTTTGGGATGAAATGTCCTGTAGATGTCTATCATATCCAGGTGCTCTAGTGTTTTGTTTAAGGCCACTATGTCTTTGTTGATTCTCTGTTTGGATGACCGATCTAGAGCTGTCAGCGGTGTATTGAGGTCTCCAAGTATGATTGTATTTTTGTCAGTTTTTGTTTTAAGGTCAATAAGTAGCTGTCTTATATATTTTGGTGCTCCTTGGTTTGGTGCATATATATTAAGAATTGTTATGTCTTCTTGATTCAGTGTCCCCTTAGCCATTATGAAATGGCCATTTTTATCTCTGAGTACTTTTCCTGTCTTGTAGTCAGCATTATCCGATATGAGTATTGCTACACCTGCTTTTTTTTGGATGTTATTTGCTTGGAGTATTGTTTTCCAGCCTTTCACTTTGAATTTGTTTTTATCCTTGTTACTTAGATGAGTTTCCTGTAGGCAGCATATAGTTGGATTTTCTTTTTTAATCCATTCTGCTACTCTGTGCCTTTTTATTGGTGAGTTTAATCCGTTTACATTTAGTGTAATTATTGATACTTGTGAGTTCCCTATTGCCATTTTATATCTTGCTTTCTGTTAGTTTTGTGTCTTGTTTGATCCTTCTGTTTCGTTTTTCTATCTTTTGTTTTTATTTGGTTGTATTCCATACATCTTTCCTCTGTTGCTATCTTTTTTATCTCATGTGCTTCTGTGGTGGTTTTTTCAATGGTGGTTACCTTTGAGTAATGAAAAGGGACCCTACCCTGTTCATTGTAGCAAACTATTTTGTGAGTACTTTTGCACTCCATCGTCCTTTGCTACTGTTAATCTCCATCTTCTCCCCCTCTTTCTTTTTGTTGTTGTCACAGTTTAAATTTGGTTTTATTGTGTTCTTCTTGGAGCTTTTACTTGTGGCTCTGTTTTTTTTTTTGTTCTTTGTATCTGATTGGAGAACCCCCTTTAGTAATTCCTGGAGTGGGGGTTTTCTGATGATAAATTCCCTCATCTTTTCTGTATCTGTGAATGTTTTTATTTCTCCTTCATATTTGAAGGATAGCTTTGATGGGTATAGTATTCGTGGCTGAAAGTTTCTCTCTTTCAGGACTTTAAATATTGGGGTCCACTCTCTTCTAGCTTGTAGAGTTTCTGCTGAGAAATCTGATGATAATCTAATGGGCCTTCCTTTATATGTTGTATTCTTCTTTTCCCTGGCTGCCTTGAGAATTTTTTCTTTGCTGTTGGTTTGTGTCAATTTCATTATGATATGCCTTGGAGTAGGTTTGTTGGGGTTAAGAAAACTTGGTGTTCTGTTTGCTTCTTGAATTTGAGGCTTTAGTTCTTTCCACAGGCTTGGGAAGTTCTCATCTATTATTTGTTTGAGTATGTTCTCCATTCCATTTTCTCTCTCTTCTCCCTCTGATATACCTATTATTCTTATGTTATTCTTTTTGATGGAGTCAGATAATTCTTGTAGGGCTATCTCATTTTTTTTAATTTTTGAGTCTCTTTCTTCTTTTCTCTGTTGTGCCTCAAGTTGCTTGTCTTCTATTTCACTAATCCTCTCTTCTATCTGACCTGTTCTATTAGCTAAGCTTGTTACTTCGTTTTTCAGCTCGTGAATTGAGTTTTTCATCTCTGTTTGATTTGTTTTTATAGTTTCAATTTTTTTGGACATATATTCTTTGTGTTCATTGAGTTGTTTTCTGAGCTCCCTAAATTGCCTTTCTGTGTTTTCTTGTATATCTCGGAGGATTTTTAGGATTTCTATCTTGAATTCTCTGTCATTTAGCTCCAGGGTTTCCAATATATTAAATTTTTTCTCCATAGATTTTTCCTCATCTAGCTGTGTTACCTCTCTTTCTTTTGTATCCATGATATTCGATTTTCTCTTCCTTAATGGCATCTGAGGGTGGTTTTGTTGATAGTATTAATGAGATTTAATAAAGAATAAAAAGTTAAAAAAAATAAAAAATCAAAAAGAGTTGTTTTTTTTTAAAAAAATTAATAATGAAATAAAGAAAAATAAAATAATAATTTTTAAAAAAAGGAAATTATTCCCCCCCTCCTTTTTTCCTCTCCTCTCCCCTTTTTCTTGAGAAAATCTTGTGGTGAACTGTGAATTATAACAAACAATGCCTGTGATGGAGGTCCTGAATTGGGGAAAAGTAATAAAGGGGCAAAAAAAAAAAAAAAGAAAAAAAAGGAAAAAAAAAAGGGGGGGCGGTATGGACCCACAAAAAGCAAATAAGGAAAAAATTTGGGTCAAGAATAAAATGATTTGCTTTTAGGTGTTGGTGTTGTCTAAGAGTTATGATGAGAGGAATAAGAGAACAGAAAAATGGGGGGACAAATTAAAAAAATACTATTGTATTTAGTGGAACAAGAACTAGATAAAATGGAGAGCCAGGGATGGGAGCACTGCTAGTGAGTTAAAAAGGTGAAGTAAAAAACCCCCAAAATGCCACAAACATAAGTTTGAGTCCCAGATAAGATAATTTGTTTGTTATTGAGGTTTGAATGAGAGGAGATGTAAAGGAGAAAGGAAGAAACTAATATAGAGGGAGAAAAGAAAGAGAGAGAAAGAAAAAAAGAGGGAACCAGTAAAAGAAGAAAAAAGAAAGGAGAGAGAGAGAGTTAAGGGTTTTGGAGTGCAACCCTCATAGAGAGAAAGGAAGAGGAGAAAAAAGATAATGGGAGATGTAACACTTATGGGTAGTATAGTTCAAGGAGAGGAGAGAGTAAGACCGGCAGAGAGTTAATCGGCCAAATTGGAGGAGGAAAAAAGTATCAAGAATGAAGATAAGAGAAACAAATGAACAAATATAATAAAATGGGATAGGTTATAAAGTCTGCAGATTATTCTTGATTTTGAGAGGTTTTCTTGTTTTTTCTTTTCTCTCCCTCTTCCTGGTCGGTGACTCTGTACCCCAGGTTCTGCCCCTTTGGCACGCTCAGGTAGAGGTTTGCAGTTGATAAGTCTCTATGGCAATGTCATGTATTGTGCTTTAGTCTCGTTGGGAGTCAAGGCTCATTAGCTTTCATAGGCTCCGACAGTGAGAGAGTCCGTGTTCCTGGAGCCTTTCTCCTAGTCTTTCCTTCCTCAATTAGTAGCCTGATAATCCAGCTATGGGGTTGTTGCTGCCTCTGCCTGGATAGTAAGAGGTTCAAAGAGCTGGCAACTCCCCACTCTATTTCCACTCAGCACAGGGTTCTGGGTAAGGCTCAGTCAGTCAGAGCTGCTAGCATAATCAGGCGGGCTTTCCGCCCACTCAAAGACCTCTGGCTCTGCCACTCTGTCCGGTAACACAGGCGGGCACCCACTTCCGGGGTGCTTGGAGGAAACTCTCATTCACTATCTGTGCGCGCAGACCAGTATATCCGGCCAGTAGTCTCACGCTCTGAGTGAAACCCCCAACCGCATGGAAATTTGCAGCGCTGGAATTCGCTCTCGCTCTGTCCCCGTGCACGGCTTTTGCAAGGCGCTGGGGCGGCCCGAGATTCCTCTTTTGCCCACACAAAGGCCCCTGACTCTGCCCCTCTGTGCGATAACATGGGCGCGCCCTGCCGAGGCACTTGGAGGAATCGCTCACTACCTATCTGCGCGCGCACACCAGGATATGAGGCCAGCCGCGTTTCCCTGAGTGAAACCCTCACCAGCACGGAAAATTTCCACCGTTGGAATTAGTTCTCGCTCCCTCCCGTGCGCGGCTTTCCCAGGGCGCTGGGGCTGCCCAGAGATTCTGCTTTCGGCCCACAGAAAGGCCTCTGACCCTGCCTCTCTGTGGGGCAACACGGACACCCACTTCTGGGGCTTCGGAAGAGATCTCTCGCCCACTAACTGCGCACCAACCAGGAGAACGGGTAAAATGGCTGCCCTGCTTGTCTTTCTTTGTTTGGGTTTGGCGCGAGTGTTAGCTTGTATTGCCCGGCTTGCCACAGGAACAGTTTTTCCTCCGCTAGGATCTCCGTGCCACAGCCTGGTTCGGCCTTTTGTGCGCGGCCTAGATGTATTCACCCCCTTTGCCCGCCTCAGTTTCTATATTCACAGTTACCAGAGAAAGCCGCCCTGTTTAGGTTAGTGAGGAAGGCGGAGCATTTCTTACTCCCTATTTCCTTCAGGATTTGGTTATATATTTAGCCAATTTTTCACTCGACCATACCTTCGGGTGTATTGTGAAGCATCTGGAGGCTCCAAGTATAGGTTTTTCTGTTTCTGGTTGAAGATCTTGTTGAGTTTTGGGGGAGATTTATCGGTATCGCTTCCTACTCCGCCATTACTCTGACGTCATCTCACAAGTTGTTTTTAGTTCTGTCTTTGAGAGGACATTTATATATTTGGTTTCCAAATATCACCTATCAGATATTTACTGAAAGTAAGTGTTTATTATCCAATGAATAATAATAATACATGCAATTTGTTACTAGAAAGATTTATTCATCCAGTCTAAAACTAAACTCAAACAATAAAAAATTACTTTTTTTGGTCTTTGATTCTTAATATTCCTTAAGCCACAGAAATTATGGGAAAAAAACTAAATTAACCACCCTAGACATTTAATAAAAAATATATTAGTTTCTTTTTTCCTCAGAATAAATTATTCTAAGTCTGAGAATAGATACATCTTCATTAACCTTAATGAAATATTGATGGGCCTTAATTTTCAAGATGCAGAATCATACTTAGCACTCCTTGGTATTCTCTTCAAAGCTTTGATGATGGGATGGCCATATAAGCCAAACACGTGTCGCATGCAAAATATAAACCAGCAAACTCACTGTGGGTTTGCAGTAATTGCTGGTTGGAAGTGCGTATTGTTTGTAGAAGCCATGATTAGTACTCTACCCATTTCCAAGTAACATGTTGATTTACTGAATGAGTTAAATGGGTGTTCTTAGATCAGAACCTGTAAAAGGGGAGAAGAAAGACAATCACATTCTTGTGTTCAAAATGAAAAAATAATTCTTTAGGGAGATTATATTATTACAGAATTTAGAGAGTCATTTTAAAACTTACATATGGGGTGTATGGGTATGGTTTGGGAATATTAGTAGACTATTCTGTTAAAAACATATAAAGGGGCATCTCTCTTCTCCAAAGTTGTTATATTATTAATTAACTTACTGCTATTTTGATTTTGTGCTATTTGATACATGCCTAGAACAATTTGAGTTTAAGGCAGAGTAGAGACACCTATGTCCCTTGTGATAACACAAAGAAGGCTTGAGTTATCAAATTAAACTGTCTTGAATTCTAGCTCTTGACTGATGATTCAAAGGTCCGGCAAACGCCAGACACAAATAAAGCAATCTTTTCTTGGAGAAGTCTGAAACCACTCAGTACAGTTTCCTAAAATGCCCCTATTCTCGTGCAGTAGGATGAGCTTTGGTTTTAGATTTAATAGACACATTTCTCTCTAAGCCATGTATGCAGATTCATTGTTCAAACAAAGGGAGTAATTTTGGCGATGGAACATCGCTTGTTCATACCCCACTGATTGACTGCATGATCAGCCTTCATTTTTAGCAAGCCACACACGCATAAATCTGTAAATTTTATTTATAATAAACAACATACATAGTCAAGATATATCCACATAACAACACTTTACTGATAGACTTTCCATCCTTAAAGACCATCAGTGTGTTTATTGGGAGGTTTGGTCATTAGCATGTGCGCAGGAAAGGGTTAACTCAGCAGGCCTGGTTCTCTAAGACCCTGCACATTCCCAAGTAAATCCAGTCTTAGGACGGACCCTTGGCTGGCTCCTGGGAGATGACCTGAGTCCTTGTAATATTCTGCTGGATAAGTGTTTACTGGCCTCAGTTTGACCAGATAATTTGCACTAACAGTGCGATCTATGGTCAATGTCTGTTTTTGGTTAAGGTGGGGGTGAGCTAGAGCAGGTGAGGTCAACAACAACCTTGGACGACAATGCCGGATGAGCTTCCCTGGTTGGTGGTGCTTCACACAAGTGGCCATGCATCACTGCTGAGAGCTGTAAGCCGGGCACGTAATTCCACTGGAAGCTCATGGCTGGTTTCTCCTGCACTTTACTCCATGTGCCTTTCCCTTTGTTGAATCTGAACCAGAGCCAGCAGCATAACTCCTTTTGAGAACTATGAGTCCTTTTTAGCAAATCATCCAGAGTGAAGATGGACTGGGATTCTCCCCATCCGGCATGTTTACAAGGAGATCTGAGGTTTCTCTTTCCTCTTTGATAGAGAAGTTTGTAGGCCTGCTGCTCACCTTTTCCTGCCTAGCATATAAAGTGGAGCTCCAAACCTCTGCTAATACTTCTCCAGCCCTTAATATTGATACTTTGTCTCTGGAGGCTTAAACCTTCATTAAAAATAGCATAGAAAATAAAACGTCATTTCCATAGGTCTCCAGTTAAATCACTTGGAAAATGAAACTTTTCCTTAGTCTCAAGCTGCTTTCTTTAGTTATTTGACCTATTCTGTTTTTCAGATAACACTACAGTTTATAGCTTACTAAAATAAATATTAGATTATAGTAGTTCTATGTCCAGAGACAAGTAGAGTACTTGTTTATTGCAAACAATCTAAATAGTAATCCAAATTCTTCAAAATACAAATGTTAGAATTGATTTTAGGTTTTTTTTGTAATATTATAATATCCCGAGAAACAGCCACCAAAAAATTCTACCCAGTTATTAAATTAATCATCAGTACTTATCTTTGGGACCACCTAAAATGAAGGATATATCTATTTACTGTGCAATGGGATATTCTTATTCTTGTAGGAATAATAGTAAGTGTCTGAATTTCTCATTAGAACATCTTTTTTTTTAAATGTCTAATCTGATTTAAAATAGCAACTATGATCACTAAGAAATGATTCAGAATAAATTTTATTGGTGGTTACTTTGGTATTGGGTTCATTATATTTTCTATAAACTTTTTATAAAGATTCTATTGACTTAATAATTTAGGAAAAATTATTTTAGACATGATAAAATGAGATAGTAAATTTTATCTAAATATTTTCCAAATTAGATCAGAGAGAGTTCAATATGTAATTAAGAACAGTTTCTTCAGCCAAAAAGCCCTTCAATAGAAGACTGGATTAAGAAGATGTGGCACATATACACTATGGAATACTACTCAGCCATAAGAAATGATGACATCAGATCATTTACAGCAAAATGGTGGGATCTTGATAATATTATAAGGAGTGAAATAAGTAAATCAGAAAAAAACAAGAATTACATGATTCCATACATTGGTGGAACATAAAAATGAGACTAAGAGACATGGACAAGAGTGTGGTGGTTACCATGGGTGGGGGGGGAGAGAGGACATGGGAGGGAGGGAGGGAGAGAGTTAGGGGGAGGGGGAGGGGCACAGAGAACTAGATAGAGGGTGACGGAGGACAACCTGACTTTGGGCGAGGGGTTAGCAACATAATTTGATGACAAAATAACCTAGACATGTTTTCTTTGAATATATGTACTCTGATTTATTAATGTCATCCCATTACCATTAATAAAAATTTATAAAAAAAAAAAAAAAAAAAAAAGAACAGTTTCTTTAATTTCTAAAGCCTATTTTTGTTTTATTGAAAACATGATGCATGTGTGTTAACCAACATAATCTTTTATCAAAAAATACTTGATATCTAGACAAATATTGAACCAGATGTATTTGTATTTCTTGAACTTTTCTGTACAAGCAAAAAAGTTTTGTGGGGAAAATAAAAGCAAATTTCATAGTAGATCTTATTAAATATTTGGTAAGTGTTAACTTCATAGTTCCAGAATAGAAACTAACTAGATGATTTACCAGAGTCAGTAGATCTAGTTTACCAACATTATGCTCATTCATTAGTTGTAATCCAAATGTCTGAAGGAGGTGCACGTAGGATTATGACATGCGTACATTAAACGTGTGTAACCACACGTTCTTATGAGGAAATCATTTCGTTTTCACACATACTGAATTTCTTCAAGTAATTTATCCACTGATGTTCTCAGCTTCCACTTGTATCTGGACTATTCCTAACTGTCTTCAGTGCTTATTTTAACCCCTACTTTCCAATGTCACATTCTATTTAATCCCCAAACTCTCCCCTACCTGCCGCCTGTATGTTCTAATGTTACCTGAAATGCGGAAACGGTAGCTGCTAACACTATTTCAATTCTTTTGATCCCAAGATTTGCAGAGGGGGATTTTTTTTTAAACCCCATCATCTCTTTTACCTCCCAATGCCAGTCAGTGACCAAGTCCTGGTAATATGTATATATTTTCACATTTTCTCTCAGCTCTCTCCCTTCCTGTGTATTCCCTATCTATCATTTTCATCCTCAGGGTTTGCAGCTGAACTTCCCCTCCTCCTCGCAACAGACGTTCCGGAGCCCATCACGCTCTCCACACCGCCCTCCCTGTGCGCATGCTTTTCTTGCTGCCTTGAATGGCCTCTCCACGTCCTCCATAGACTCACACGTAGTCGCACTTCACACTCAGTTCCCATGTTTCCCCTAGAAATCTTCGCTCACCTCCCCACCCCCCAACACACACACACACACACACACACACACACACACACACACACACACACACACGGTGAATGGACTTCACCGTGTCTGCTGTTTCCTCTTGGGAACACACTGGGAACAGGACCGCATTGTTTCATCTGAAGTCGGGTGCCCAGCTCAGTCCCTGCTAGGTAGTTATTATTACACGTTGTCCTTTTACATAGCTCCCTGGTTCCTCCTCACCATGGTTGTTCTACACAGGGCAAACAGAAAATACTATTTTCTGCAAAAACATTTTCATGTGTCTGTCAACTTTGCAATTTGCATGACTAGCCACCACGTAATTCCAAATTCCATATCTTTGCCAGGTTACTGGGCTCTCAGCTTCTGTTCCTGCTCACTCTTCCAGTCTTACCAGCAAGGCAATTTTCTTCCTGTTTCCTTATAATCATTATAGAATATGGCCATGTTATATATTGTAAATATTCATATAATACACCTGGCTTCTTGGTGAGTTCCTGCCGCGCCAAACACTTAAATGCTCTCTCTCTCTCTCTCTCTCTCTCTCTCTCACGTCATCTCACGTAAGAAGCTTTGGACGTCTTCCCACCTCCTGAAAACCTCTTCAAGTGACCTTGGTCCCCAGTGATCACTCCCTCACTCTGCAGCCTGTGGCTATTTCTGTAATGCCTTATTTTGCCAATGTTGATATTTTGCTTTGTTGTAAAAATTCTTTTTTTTTTAAACCAATATCTACCGGTACTTCTTAGAGTAAGCTTTGGTGTCTAGATAGTACCTAGTATAAATTGCTAACAAACTGACATGGTTTCCTGAGTCTTAAAAGTCTTAATCTGAGGTTTCTTGCACTTAACTTTTAATAGAAAGAGAAACAACTACATTGAAATTTTCAATGTTCTTTCCTAATCAATCCCTCAATTAAAGTGTCATTCCTTTTCTTATCTAAGTTAAAGCTCTCTTCTTAGTGTAATTTGGTATATTCTTGGGAGCATATGGCTCCCTGTGCTGAAAGAAACAAAATAAATCAACCAGAAATATGTCACACTGCCTGAAATGTGACTAATTCTTTGGTTTAACTAGAATTTTTTTAAAAGTGTGATTCTATTAGGAAGTTATCTTTGTGGGGTAATAAGAAAATGGATGAGAAGACACTCAGTAGATCCATAAAGTTCCCTACGAATGCTGAAGTGTAGGCTGTATCAGGGTAGGATAGGATAGTAAGAAAACTGACAGATTTGGACACGGAAGACTTGAGCTGATATCTCCACTTGCTGCTGTGTGTCCTTCTGCAACTCACTTAGCTTCTGAATTATAGTTTCCTTATGTAAATGGATACCATCATTAAAATGGGTACCTTAGTGTTCCTATCTTTTAGAGTTACTTGGGGGACCAGAATATTTTGCTGACCCAAATATTTTGCAGATTGTAAACCACTATAAAATATGAGTTATTGTTTATAATAATATATAGTCATCCAATTATAGCCTTTTAATCCATGGTATTGGTTAGTTCAATCAGATGTTTTCCATGTAAATTTCACCACCTGCTGGAGTAGTGAGATTTTTATCATTAGAATTATTTTTACAGTGAAAATGTGGCTGTAAATTTGTAGGAGTGATTTAATTATTGGGAAGAACCTGAAAGGTTTTTTCACATACTAATATTCTATGATTCTACGGCATTTTTAAAGAATCACAGGTTTCAGAAACATTTGACAGAAGAATGAGTCAATGCTGAGAAAGCTGTATCATTTTGGAAAGAAAATAAAAAACAGAGTTATAAGAGCAGAAAGGGTTTCCTGTCCAGTCACCCTTTGGAAAGAATTGAGTTCTGATCACAAGTGCACAAACAATTAATGAAACCAAATTGTTCTCATCCTACCCCAACAGTTAGATAAGGAAATTTTTTTAAAAAAACTTATTTTTTAAAAGCAATTTTAGGTTTGCAACAAACTTGAGAAGAAGGCACAGAGATGTCTCCTACATCCCCTGCCTCCATATATGCATAGCCTCAGTGAAGTCTTTTTGGGATGTTGACCATTCTAATAGGTGTAGTGGTATCTCACTATTGCTGTAGTTTGCCTTGCCCTAATGACCTATGAAGTGGAGCAACTTTTCATCTGCTTATTTGCCCTCTGTATAGCTTCTTTGCTGAGGTGTCTCTTAATATCTTTGGCCCAAATTTTAATCGGATTGCTTGTTTCTTATTGTTGAGTTTTAAGAGTTCTTTGTATATTTTGGGTAGCGGTCCATTAGCAAATGTGTCTTTTGAAATATTTTATTCTGGACTCTTGCTTGTCTTTTCTCTTGGTATTATCTTTTGCAGAACTGGACTGTGTTAATTATATTGAAGGCCAGCTATTGATTCTTTCTTTCATGGATTGAATCTTTGAAGTAGAATCTAAAAAGACATCAATGCACCCAAGGTCATTAAGGTTTTCTTCTATGTTATTTTCAGGGAGTTTTAGAGTTTTGCAGTTTTCATTTAGGTGTGTGATCCATTTGGAGTTAATTCCTGTAAAAGGTACAAGGTTTGTGTCTGTATTCATGTTTTGCATGAGGGTATTCAGCTGTCTCACCACCATCTGTTACAAAGACGATCTTTGCTCTATTGTATTGCCTTTGGTCCTTTGTTAAAGATCAGTGACTATATTTATGTGAGTTTATTTCTGGGTTCTGTATTTTTTCCCATTGATTAATTTGGCTATTCTTTCACCAATATCATCCTGTCTTGCTTACTGTAGCTTTATGGAAAGTTTTGAAGTCGTGTAGCATATGTCTTCCAACTGTCATCTTCTCCTTCAATATTGTATTGACTATTTTGGGTCTTTTGCCTTTCCATATAAAGTTTAGTAGGTGAGATTTTGAGACCACAGAAATAGTAGTTTGATGGTGAGATAGTGTCCAGTTATTATCGTGGCATAATACTACCCCAAAACTAATGACTTAAAGGAACTACAACCATTTATTAGCTCAAAAATCTGTAATTTGGGCAGGGCTCATCTCTGTTCCACATAGCTTTAGGGATGCAGCTCAACTTGGGCTAGAGGATCCATTTCTCACATAACTACTGAGTTGGAGCTGGTCGCCACCTGGAATATCTGCTAGGGTTGAGAGTTGAGATTCTCAGTTGCCTCTCTGTGAGCTTCTCTATAGGACTTCCACAGAGCATGGTGGCTAAATTTCCAGAGTGAAAGTGAGTCCCTGTTAGTGGAAACTGCCGGTTGCTTAAGGCTAAGGTTTGTTCTTCTGTATTTTATAGGTCAAGCAGTCAAAGAGCCCGGGATGAAGAGGAGGATACATAAACCCCTTCCCCAACCCCCGGGCATCTCTCAAAGGGAAGATTGTCAAAGAATTTTGGAGACATGTTTTAAAATCTCTACAGATAGACAATGTGAAGAGGGAACAGAGGTCAGAAGGGTTGAAGGGCAAAGTTGAATTGTTAGTTAGCTATAGTAGAAAGAGTTTGTATCTAATTACTCAAGAAACACTGGGTAGTTAACAAGCCAGGGCAAGTATAGATTTAAGGAGAAGGAAATGGGATGATGCCAAATACATAATTATCCAGCTTCTTAATTTTCTTTTGGCTTTATTGTGGCTGAAGTGGGTCCTGCATTTACTAATTATTTTCTTTAATCCTTAGTAGGAAAATGTTAAGATTTGCAGTTGTTTCTTTTTCATTATTATCCTTTAAGCTGCCAATTAATTACTGAGTATTTTATAATAGGCTTTGCATATTAACAATCATGCATTGAATTTGATAGTGTTTATGGAGGTAGTCTGTAAATACCAAACTTCCTGTCATTTGTGTGCTTCTGTACAGCCGATAAAAGTTTCTTTGACTTTGTCTTTATCTCATTTAATTTTTACACAAACACTGTGAAGTGAATCTTTATTATTAATAACAACCCTTCCAGATTAAGCAGTCAGGAAAACTACTTACATATGAGACACTGCATGTCAATTTGGGGTCCAGACAGATGTTCTCTACATGTGAAGCACCTGCTCCCTTCTGTGATAGTTGATAATTGTATTTAAATGGTCAGGCTGTTTCCTGCTGCTGTCTGCCTACTTCCTGAATTTCAGCCAGGAAGCCCTTAAGATTGAGCTTTGGAGGCTAATTTCTTATAGATTTTAAGATTTAACAGATATTCAGAAGAAACATTGCCAAGTGTTTGCATGCGCCCTTTGACTTTGGGTTTGATGAGTAGGGTTTGGGTAAAATGGACAGATGTTCACCACTGCCGACCCTGCTTTAATTTCTGAACCTCTTCTAGCACGGCAGCCTGTGTGGGACTATGTTGTGATTTTAGAGCCATCAGCAAACTTTTCTTCTCTATCTCCCTTCAAAATATCCTCCCCATTAAAAAGATGGCTTCTTTAATGAATGATGCAAAACTTGTGAAATCACCATTTAAAAATCAACACTTTAACATGTCCAATTTTGAAATAATAGAAAAGAACTAGAAACAAAATCTGATGGAAGATATGCTAAGTTTTAGAATTAATTTTCTTTCTTGGCTTCAAAGCTAAGGAAGAAACTATAAAAGATTGATGTATTTAGATATATAATATTTTTTTAAACCTTCTGTACTGATTAAACATTGCAAATGTTTAAATGGACAAATTAGACTAAAAGTAAAGTTGGGAAAACACTTTGGTATTTATACTGGAAAAAGATGTGATATTCTAAATACAGGCAGTGTGTTTTTCTATGTAAAGAGGAAACATTCGAACTCAACACATACAATGTGGAGCATAGTTTCATAAACTATGATCACAAGACTAAAATCATTTATAACAACAATAATAATCAAAACAATGCTAATCATGATAACTAACATTTTAACATTTCCCCCAGACAAGATGTTCTTAGTTCATTATATTTGTTAATTAACTCATTTAATTTTTCCAACAAATTTTTGAGAGAAGTACTCTTATTTTCTTCATTTTATAATTGAGGAGATTAAGACAAATAAAGGCCATTCTATATATAATTTTCCCAGAGCTAGAACTCAGACTCAGGCTATCTGACTTTACAGTGTGTGCTTCTTTATTCCTTCCCTCAAGGCACAAATGTAGGGAATTTTAAAAAGAAGTGATAGAAGTGATACAGTCAGCCAACAGATACATACAATAGTTAATCTTATTAATAAGCTAAAAATTAAAATAAAAATAATAGTGGTGTGTCATTATTGTTAAATAAACAAGATTCTAAGAAATAATACCATTGAAAGCAAGAGTGCCAGGAAGAGACTGTAAATAGGTTAAATTTCTAATATCCATAATAAGCCTTAAATCTGAGCATAGTATTTGAAAAGGTCATTGAAAGGATGTGACCACTGGTTGACCTGAAAGCTGGACCTGGGCAATCACAGGCTCCTCAGTCCTCTCCTGTCCTTTGAGTGGATATTCTGCCCACCGTTCCTACAGTGGCGGCCATTTCAAGGGCACAGCCTTGAGAAGGCTATGTGTTCTCGAGACCATCTGGATGGTCTATGTGATTGATTCCAGGGAGAGCTTCTGTATAAACTTTGAAGATTCTAGCAGGCAGGTATGGAGACCTACTCATCTTGTGGCTGCTCTAACAAGCCTCCTAGGCAAGTTCTCTTGCATATTAAACCTGCCACCTACCAATCTGGAGTGGTCTGCCTCTTCCCTTGGTCTCTTCTCAGCCTCTGTTGCAGGGGGGTCAGTGTCTGATTTCACCCAGGGCACTCCTGTGGTTGTGAACCAACACAAAACTTTCAACTTAAGAAACTTATCTCAAAACAATATTCAATGAGATACATAAAAGCACACATTCAAGAAAAGCCATCGTGATGATTTCTTTTTGTTTTGTTTTCAGATTATTTTATCACATAATAGACATGTAGAAAGTATAGAAAAGTTAATAAAACTCACCTAGCCCAACATTCTCATCAAATCTGTTTGTTTCTCATCCTTTAAAATATTTTATATACAGTACAAGGTCAGTTTTGCTTTAAAGTAATTATGAGCAGACAAAAGATTAGGTAAAGGATATTTGACTCATTTATATTCTCCTCTTTGCCATTTAATGCATTTCAAAATTTCTTTTGAAACATGTATTATAATAAAACAAGTGACGAAGAATTTTTAAAGATGCATTTTACCCTGGGTTTCCTGAAAAGGATGAGTCTTAGAATATACATTTGTTTCTACTTCCTATTCAAAGTCCCACTGAAATTAGAAAAAAAAAGTATGTATTTTTAAATAATCAAACTGCATTATATTGTAAAGTATCAAAGAATGAGATTGGTTCTCTAAAATTTTTGAGAAATTCCTGGAATGTTAAAAGCAGACACAAACATACTCCAAATGTACTCACAGACACGCACAAACACTCACAAATATACACACACAGACACAGACATCCACACAGACACACACAGATATGTTCATTCACACAGATACAGACACTGACACACTTCCAGACACACACTCACAGATATACACACACAGACACAGACATCCACACAGACACACACAGATATGTTCATTCACACAGATACAGACACCGACACACTTCCAGACACACACTCACAGATATACACACACAGACACAGACATCCACACAGACACACACAGATATATTCATTCACACAGATACAGACACTGACACACTTCCAGACATACACTCACAGTCACAGACACACAGACACATGTACAGGCACACAACAACAACAGCTGCCATCATAACCACGCTTGGGATCAAAAAGTTTGAAAGGACTTAGAGAAATTATCAAGGCAGTTGAATTACATTGATGATTAATTAATCTCAAATTAATTAATTGATGTTAGCATTTCACTTACCCTTCCCTCAAATACAGAGCAGCTGATAGCAGGGATCTTTACTCTCAGAATAGAACCTTCCAAATTAATGTGTAGAGACAGTGGGTGGTCTGCTCAGGAGATGCTCAAGAGGGGATGCTGGAGCCTGAAAAAGAAGTTTCAGATCCTACAATCCTCCCCAACAGAGACACAGAAAGAAGCACAGCATTAAAACAAGGAAAGATATCTATCCTCAGAGATGGAAACAATACAAACAAAAGCAGTCTCAAAATGCGATCGTTCATCTCTAGTCGTGGGAGGTTGTCCTAGCCGCTTGCTTGTCCCCATGTCTCCGACTCACAGACAGACACCACTGCTCTTGCCCCTGGATGCAGAGGATAATGAACTTTTCATGGAAGGAAGCATTAGACTAACAGACCTTACGACTGCCCAAGAAGCCCATGCTAATTGAGTGTCTCAACCAGTCTAGACAGCGGTGCCAAACTTTATCTTTTTATTTTTTTTTGTATTTTTCTGAAGCTGGAAACGGGGAGAGACAGTCAGACAGACTCCCACATGGGCCCGACCGGGATCCACCTGGCACACCCACCAGGGGCGACGCTCTGCCCACCAGGGGGCGATGCTCTGCCCCTCCGGGGCGTCGCTCTGTTGCGACCAGAGCCACTCTAGCGCCTGGGGCGGAGGCCAAGGAGCCATCCCCAGCGCCCGGGCCATCTTTGCTCCAATGGAGCCTTGGCTGCGGGAGAGGAAGAGAGAGACAGAGAGGAAGGAGAGGGGGAGGGGTGGAGAAGCAGATGGGCGCTTCTCCTGTGTGCCCTGGCCGGGAATCGAACCTGGGACTTCTGCACGCCAGGCCGACGCTCTACCACTGAGCCAACCGGCCAGGGCCCCAAACTTTATCTTTTAAGAGTACCACTCAGGAGCTTGTTAAAAATGCAGATTCCTGAACTCAGCGGTGGAAAATGGGATCCAGCAAGTGTGAGGTAAAGCCGAAGAATGCACATTTTAACAAGCATGCGAGCTAATTTCAGAAGTGGGTGGTCAGTATGTGACATAGTGGACCTACTAAAGACTATACTGAAAAATAAATAAGCCATAAGGGGAAAAAAACTTCACCAGAAAGGACCATAATTTCCTTGGGGCTATGCTTTGCTTGGATTGAATCCCTTTATCATCCAGTTTTTCATTTACGAATGAGGATGATCAAAATTGTTACCTGTCTTTCATTGATTATAAGAATTGATGAGATGTCATTTGAAAAAGATCTGATAACTTGGCACAAAGGTTTCTTTTGAAGTTGTCAGTTTGTAAATAATGTTAAGTAATTATTCCAAATTTACCCATGGTGTAAGCAATTATATATTTTAAGGCATGGGTCACAAATATCTTGATGATATTACAGCAATTTGTGTAATTATTTTTAACTTTACCTGTCATTATTTATTTACCATGGTTTAATATGGCTTTAAACCATCTACAGTCCCTGGAATTATACCTGTTTGTATGAATGGAATATTTAGATAATGTATGTTTTACAAATAGTGATTATAAGTTCCAGTATATAGGCTTATCTAATTTTATGGAATGTCTAGTTAATAAACAACTAATAGTTTTGGGTACCCTATTTGCTATCATGCAGGGTTTTTCAGTATTTATCTGTCTCAAGAAGCTGTGGATTGTAGGATGTTTAGCAGCACCCCTGGTTTCTAGCCACTACATGCCAATAACATGTAATGTGATACCCAAAATGTGACACAACCAAAAATGTCTCCAGATATTGCAAGATGTCGCCTGGGGGACAAAAATTGCCCTAGCTCCAAACCACTGCTGTAACACAGAAAATTATTCTTGAGCTTTGGGAAGGGGAATAAACAATGAAAAGGAAAAACTGGCTGGAAAAGTGTTCCTTGTTTTGTATGGCCTAGGAAATATGAAAAAACCCCTGTAATAATACTATTGTATAAGTAGGGGAACAGATGATCTATAGTGCTACAATGATAGAGTATCTGCACCTCGGCAAATGACTTAGTGTCTATTTCTACACCTACAAATATTATTATATTTATATAATATATAATGCCTACCTCACAGGATTAATATTAAGATTAATTTATGTAAAGTACCCTAGAAGACTAATGGAATGTAATAAAGTGCCAAATAAATGTTACCAATCAGTATTATTACCATTATTTTCTTGCTTGAGTAGGATAATGTAACAGGTAATCATTTTAAGTAATTTAATCAAATGGAAGATTTTAGATAACAGTGACTATAGAGAACTATATTTTGAAAAATAGCACACACACACACAAACTCGACAAAACCTAAATCTTTGCTAGAATAAGTGTAAAGTGAACTCTACCTGGTAAATTTGCAGGTGTATGCCTATGGATTATGTTGTATAATTTAGATCTTGCTACTTTCAAAAAGCATATGAGCTGACATAATACATGCAATATATAATATAAACAATGTTATTATATTAGAGATAGGTGTAGATATTTTCAGACATGTAGAAATAGAAATAAAAAGTCATTCTTTTCTAGTGTTTTAGAGCTAGCCAGCCATGAATAATTTAGACGTTTGATAAGCAAACCCAGTTTTCACTTTGACACACAAATGAAAGCTGACGGTGACAGATTTCAGATCCTCATTGTCAAAAGGAGATGAGGAAATTGTGCCTCACTTACCGGCATCGTTCCTTCCTAACTGTATCAGATCCCGGGAGACAGAATATTCTTCAATTCAAATGTCTGTAAAGCATCAACCCAGATGTCTCTGGCATCTTGGTGATTTTGCCCCTAAGAAAAATAGAACCGACCTTGCTCTAAACGAAGGTATTTATAAAAACAACCTTTTAAAGAATATTAGTTGTGTCCAATGCCTGGCGTTAAAACTCACAGAACAGTACAAAGAATTTTGACACAGATTTCTGGTGGAGTAGAATCTATCTTTTTATCTCCATCTCTATCACACACAAGCGCCCGTGCACACACACAGTATTATTGCAGTAGTTACGAGAAAAACAGAATTTTAGAGGGCTGTAGAGACTGTTGAGCACACAGCCGCAGATGCAAAACGCGTTTGGCCTCAAAACATTTAACCACATGGGTCCAGTGCCTCTGGTGGCTGGTCAGCGCACGTCTGGACAATAGGGAACTTTGGAAACACTGCCGGAGGGCCCAGGGCATTTCTAGAGACGGGACGTTGGGACGAGGACAGAGTGGAGGATGACAGAGATGGTGCGACTTGCAGGTGGCGTCAGCAGTGTTCTGGGTCGGTTGCCCTCTGGGCTCCTAGGCTGCTCGACGCGGTGACAGGGAGGAGAAGGGCGAGCGCCTCCCGGCTTCTCCTGCAGGGGGCGCAGGGGGGCGCAGGCCCGCCCCCCACGCCGGGGATTGCGGGCCAGAGGCAAGGCTGGATGCGATCACTTCTCCCCGTAAGACCCAACCAAGCGACCAGTCGCCGCGCGGCAGGACCTGGGTCCGAGACGCCCGCGCGTTGGCAGACCAGCTCCGGGCATCCTCAGACCGGTGGCCCCGGGGCCGGCCACCCCATCTGCGCCGCGCTCCCGGCCACAAAGTTTGCCCGGCGCCCGCCAAGTTGCGAGCGCGGAGCTTCTCCCGGGCTGCGGGAAGAGCGTCCTGCTTCTCGCGGGGGCTGGTCCAGGCATGGCCGGGCCGGGGGCGTCGCCCCGCGTCTGGGGGTGGCTGCTGCTCGGCGGCTGCCTCCTCGCCGGAGCCCAGGTAAGAGCCCGGGACCCGCGGCACCTGCTTCCCCGAGCCTCCGGCTGGACTGGGAGTAAACTGAGGCGCTCACAGTAACACACACACACACACACACACACACACACACACACACCCGCGCGCGTTTAGTGGAGCCGTGCTTTAGGGGAGTGATGTGATGGGGCGGGCACTATTCAGACCAGCATCTTGACATCTGCTATGACATCTGTAAAGTAAGGGGACATTTAAGAGCAGCGGGTTTCTGGATCAGGAGGGCGAGGCCGGGAGGAGAAGAAACTTTTCTTATTCATAGTCTCTTTCGTCCCCATTTAATCAGTCCAAATTATTTTTGTCTGCTGGCAATTTACTTTTGAGAATTTCAACTTCTAGGATCGGATTGCGACCACTGTCTGAGAAGATAAACGGCTCTCCTTGACACAGAATCACGTATTGTCAAAGCAAAGAAAGTAGTAGGTAGAAAAAATATCGCTAAATAAAGCTCAGTTTTTAGGAATAAGTGGTCGTTGTCATTTAGAACTGCTACCGATTACAGAGTTTTCTGGGAACTCTTTCACAATGGAGCCTCTCTCAAATGTGTAGGTCAACATTTTATCCACACATTTTTCTTGTGCCAAATAAAATCTAGATTTTACACTCAGCTCTTCGGATGAGCTAGGAAGAGATGTGCTGGTGGGTGCAATGCAATTTAAAGAGCGCAGTGAATTTAAACTGAATCAATGTTATTTCTCCCTTCCGTTCGGTAGGGGGCGCATCTTGATCATCAAATGAAACCCCGACTTTTTTTTTTCTTTTAAATTCTTTCATTGTGAGAAAATTAATCACTGATTTATGTACTGCTATTATCTAACCTTAATTCTGTTATTGGTTGTCAGATGATCAATTTAATTTTCAACTATTCTAAAAGTACAACTGTTTTTTAAAACTACATTACCACATAAATGAAAGGAAATAGTGTCCTGCTAATTACTGGGCTTTACCTAATGTGACCAGGCTGTTTCTGTGAATTTACTTTGTTAAAAACAATCTGTATGTTAAACGTTGACTAATGGATGCTAAAGACTAGGGTATGCTTAAACTTAAAGAATTTCATTGACAAAAGTAATATGACTGAATGGAAAAAAAATCCTAAGAATTTGGTGACAGTTATAGAGCTCTGGTGATCTTTAATGTACTTCCTGTATCTCTATCTCATAAGATATTTGAATAATACGCTTAAAAACACTGCTTCCCTGTATAAGAGGCAAGTAAACTCTAACCATTTATTTTACTCTATGTTCTAGATTTCTTTTTCTAAAGAAATGGAAAGGTATTGATTAATACAATAACAAAAAAAAACACTCAGGGATTATGGACAAAATATTTCCTTAATTTTTAGATTTTAGTAAAACAATCAGGATATTAAACATTCTTTCTTATAATATTAAACCAAGGTTTCGCAGCCTTGGCACTACTGACATTTTGGACCATGTCATTCTTTCTGGTGGGGTTATCTTGTACTGCTTCTTTCCACTAGATTCCAGTAGCATCCCCCCACCCCTGCCCAATTATGATGCCAGAAGTGTCTCTAGACATTGCCAAATGTCCCTTTGTAGACAAAATTGTCCTTGGTTGAAACCCATTGCTTTAAACTGACTTCCATTTATGTTTATAGACTAAGAATTGAACGATATGACAGTTTGTGATAATATATTACATTTTTGGCGCTTCAAACAAAATCTAAAGGTTAAATTAAAGTGATTTACATTGACACATTGACACCTTCTCTGATCTTCAGTTTTCTCATTTCATTCCCAGCTAATACATACATATATATATTATTTTTAAAATTAATATATTGACATAACAACAAAGAGAACTCATTCAAGCAGAATGAGCTTATATAGAATAATTCTTTAATATTCAATAAACACTGGACCACATCACAAAATAGATAACATAGGCTGGTACTTGTCAATTATTTTAAAAATTTCTGTAGTTTTTGGTTGGCAAAGATGCTCTTTTGACTCAGTGCACAGTTCAGAACTCATTCCTTCATGCATCAGGTGTCATTACAGAGCCCAGCAATATATTCTCTAAAGAAGGGTTATCACATGGCAATGAGGGCCACTGTGTGCACGTGTTTAGTATTTTCTTTATTGTGTCAGTGGGTCCTCCTGGGAAGAGACTCCAAGATGAAATTAGGGGTGCAGTAGGTTTATTGGTGGGTAATGCCTCTGAAAGATAAAAGGATGAAGAGGCAGGACTGGATAGGGAGAACCTCCGACCAACATGCAAATCTGAAAAGGGCTTGGCTAACCCCATGGAGAACTCTGGGATAGAGGTTGCCTTTCACTGTTGATAATCTCATTCAACGCACAAAAACTTTTATAGGGCATGGCAACAGTAGGTTTATAGTGTTTGTATGGAAAACTATACAATAATAAATAATAATACAAGAATCAACTCTGTTTTGTGTACTCACAGCTGTAAGCATACTTTTGCCCCACCCTGTATGTGTCACATAAATGGTGGCATATGGGAGGGTAGGGAAATAGGAGTGGAGTAGAGAGATAAAAGGGGATAGATGGGTAATAAATAAAGCGAGTAAACCTACACTCTGTACCTCAATCTCTTGTGTTAATTGGAAAATATGGTGATAATAGATGGAATTACCCACAAGTCATTATTGGTAGATTTAGAAAGAAGCCACAACTGGGACATAGGCAGTTTCTCCAGAATGGTGAGTTTGGGGACTAACTTTAGCAAAATAAAGTTGGAACTTGCCTGCTGGATATCTCTCTGTTGTGCATATTTATTTCCACCAGTCCTGTTTGTTCTTCTTTCCTGTTGACAGCCGATACTGTTTCCACCTGTCCTCTAATTATGGGGAAGCCTTGTGTGCCTGCGGGGTGGCCTTGGTGACCGCACTAACTGTGTATAGGCACTTCAGCCCTGGGAGCCCAGAAGCAGCTGGGTGGATGGGAGCCACATGTGGCCTTTTCTTGGCAATGTACGAAGAGTAGGTCTCATCTCCTCAGACCTTTCTCAATTCACTGTGAAGAAAAATAAAGCATTTTCAACTGACATTCATACGTTCCATTTAATCTCCTATCTTGAGCTTCAATTAGTTTTGACACCTGCTAGAAATCATCTCCTTTCTTTCCCCTCTGTTTAGTTTTGTATTTTCTTTGAGTTATTCTCTAAATCCTTTAATGGCAATGTGACTTTAGCCAGTTCATTACACCTCTTTGAATTTCCATTTCCTCCATTCTAAAATGGGGACAATAATGGCTTTTACCTTACAGACTGTGAGACAGTATTGAGTTTGAAAATGTAAAAACAAACTAATTAAGAAAATAAAAATATACAAGTAGACAAAAGCCTTAAGGTGTCTGATAATAAAAGTATCAGCTCTCTTCTTTTTTTTCTATTAGACTTTTTAAAGTCGGGGCACATTTAAAATCCTACAAATAATTGTAGGTACACTATATACAAATTTCTGAGAAATATGTTATCATTATTAAGTCAAATATTAAAGAAAAAATATAAAGGCAAAGCATGCTTTTATGGTGATTAAGTGAAATAAATATGACACAATTAAATTTATTCTGACATTAAAAAACATTTTTATGTTACATTTTTGAGTTAATGCTTTTTAGAATTCATAAAAAAGAGGGGTTAAAAGTAAAAAAAGACAAAAAGTTATCTTTTTATATATATAGATACATTCTTAGTAAGATTTAGTAAATCCGGCAGGTCCTGGTGCAAATGTGTTAAGTTTTTTCATTCTTGTGTTTATGAGAAACATGAGCCTGATGTGTCCTAGCTTTTTCTTCAATGTTTGGGCATATATTTGAAAGGTAAACTTTCATTTCCTCCTCAATACATTGAAGAATTCCTCTCTTTTTACTCTTAATTGTGTTGAGTGCAGAAAACCCCCACCATACATATCATCTTAACTTTACACCAAACAAAGGATAGAAGAAACTTGCCTCCAGTCTTTCTGGGGAACATGGGGAGTGGTGTAAACAATCCAGCACCACAGCTTAATAGCCTTTTGCAACCTAATCAGGCAAGTGAGGTGGGGGGTTGGACAGATTGTCAGTTTACAGCCAATTCCCCACACCTCTGTCCCCCCAAAATTCTAAACTCCAAAAACCCTGTTGGTTTTTTGGTCCCCAACAGGCACATATTTCTCTGGAATACCATAGGGTGCACCTGGAAATCTTCTAGGGCGCACCAGTGCACCCTGGTGCACACTCTGAGAACCACTGTATTAGATGGTTAATAAAGGGCTTTTTAATGAAATTATTATTAGAGTGAGATGATATATAAACATGATTTGGAGCCACTGAAGGATTTTAAATGGTGTGTGTGTGAATTTTGCAAGGCTATTTTGTCTCTCTGCTACACTTTTCCTTCAATTTCTTGTGGTTTCTCCTTCAGAAAAACCTAATGTCTAATGTCCTATTAGACATTTTATCTATAGTGTTGAGAAAGGTTTTAATTTTACCTTTATTAATATAAGCACCTGATTACAGTTTATCTCCCCCTTTGAAGAAGTCATTTGAAGACAGAACAAGTAATCAGAAGGCAGCTGCAGCCATCTTAATAGTCACTGATGTGTCCTTGTTCAAGTGGCACTACAAGGAGGCAGGTGGAATCCAGGGACAGTTAGAAAGTACGTTCAACTGAAGGAAGAACAGTCAGGATGTCTGATAGTAAATTTCTAGGTAAGCTGAGCATGAGGAGCCTGTGATATATTTAGTAGGTTGGATATTGCATTGTGGAGCTTGAGAAAAACATCATTACTTTACAAGGAGTGCCTGAAGCCACATGTGAATAATACTCTCAGTGAGAGTATAATAACATTAAAGGGGCCAGTTAACTTGATTGGAAAATAACACATAGATGGGTTTTTATAAGATTATGTCTCAATTATAAATTCACAGGGAAAAGGGGCTAATAAACAATTTGGAACTCCCTAGCCCAATGAGCATGGTGCCTCTGGGAGGTAGGTTCTCCATAATTGTTTGAATCAGCTAATTTGTTTTTCTTTCATGCCAAGAAAATTTATCCTATTTGATCCTACTTAGAACTCAAGTCTCTAATCATTTACTCAAGTTTTAATTTTAAAAAGGTCATTGTATTCTGAAGGGTAGAGATGGCTGCCGTAGGACACACAGTGTAAGGGAACCTGCATCTGGTCATGAAGATGGAGAGAAAAGAGCAGCTGGTAGATATGCTTCTGAGAGTTCATGTTCTCAGTGCTCTCTTATCTTAGTCACTGACCAGCAGGCAGGCTAAGTGTTGAGCTTGGAAAACATTCCATTGGCTGATGGAATTTTGTCGACTCTCAAATAAAGAAAATCATAGCTTTCTGGAGCGGGACGTTAGTATACAAAATGGTTAAGGTTATGGACTTTATCAGAAACAGAATTTGGAATCTATTTCCTACTCATTTAGCTGTTAGTTGACATCTCAAAAATGCAGTTTCTTCATTTACAAAATGAGGAGGCCCTAATGCCAAACCCATTGGGTTGGGGTGTGGATTACATGCAAACCTCAGGAGAAGCATTTGATGTAGTGCCTGTCACGGAGTTTGCTTATTCTAAGTGCAGCCATCATTGTCATTATCATCATCATCATCATCATCATCATCATCATCATCGTTTTTGTAGTTTTTATTACATTTTCTAATTCATTATGGCTGGTATAGATGATCACTATTATTTTCAATATTGATTCATATCTATCAAGTTTATTCTTTATTTTTGTGGGTGAGAGGAGTGGAGATAGACAGACTCCATGCACCCTGACTGGGACCCACCCTGCAACCCCATCTGGGCCGATGCTCAAGTACCAAGCTATTTTTAGCACCCAAGTTCATGCTCAAACCCAACGAGCCACTGGCTATGAGAGGGGAAGAGAGAGAGAGAAGTGGGAGGGAAAGAAGGGAGAAGCAAATGGTTGCTTCTTCTGTGTATCCTGACTGAGAATCGAACCCAGGATGTCCATACGCAATGCTGATGCTCTATCCACTGAACCACCTGCCAGAGCCCCAAGTTTATTCTTGAACAGTAACAATTTTCTCCAGTATCTCCCTATGTTATTTCCTTTTATTTTTGTCTCATCATAGTGCATTAGATAGATCTCCCAGTCTGACACTGAATGGTAGTTATTATTGCAGGAATCTTATCTTGTTTATTATTTCATTAGGATGCTAAAGATTTATTATTAAATATGATATTTACTCTAGGTTTTTAATGGACATAACATCATTGCTAATTTTGTTAAGTTGTTAAATGTAGGCTAGAATAAGAGTTTTGAATGATAACATGTATGATTTTTACTTTAAAGTCATAAGTATGTTGTTTCTTTTAAAAATGTCATATTAGTTGTATTGAACTCCTGCCACAGATACTGGGCTACCTGAAAAAAAAGAAGTGATTCTTAGTAATTTTTCTACAGCATTATGGTACCTAGAAGATGTTCATTAAATATTGGTGCTTGCATGATCATAGGTAGGAGGGCTATAATATATTGCTACTTGAATTAGCAAATAAATCAAATACTTTTGTTAACAATAAGATGCGGATTAGTAACAAATTAAAAGATCTAGCAAACAAAAATGTTGTTTAATACTATTTGGCCAAATATTTTTGTGACAAGATTGGAACACATATATGTAGTGAAAGGTCCTGGCCCTACCTGGTGGCTCAGTGGATACAGCATTGGCCCAGCATATGGATGCCCCAGGTTCCTGATCAGGGCACACAGGAGAAGTGACCATTTGCTACTTTCCCCCTCCCTCTTCCCCTTTTCTCTGTCTTCCCCTTCTGCAGCCATTGTTTTGCCTGGTTCTAGCATGGCTCTGGGCACTGAGGATAGTTTGATTGGGCAGAGCTTGTCAGCCTCAGGTGCTAAAAATAGCTCAGTACCGGAGCATCAGCCCTAGACAGGGTTCCTGGTTGGGGTGTGTGTAGGAGTCTGCCTCACTATCTCCCCTTCTCTCACTTAAAAAAAAACAACCACAATGAAAGTTCATGAAGGTACACTTCTGCCTCTCCTTTATGAAACTATTTATATCAAATTGCAAACTGCCTAAATTCTCCTAAATGAGAATAATTTATACTACTTGCCATTTTCCTACTTATATATTCAGGGTAGCTCTAGCTCTTTTTTTGATGAGAAAGTTTTTTTTACTTATTTTTTAAAGACATTTTTCAGAGTAAGATTATGTTTAACAATACATTTAAACCAAGATTGTGGGCATGAGATATGTCTAAGTTTGGATATTCTCCTGCCTACATCCCAAGAGAATCTGCCTTCAGAAAAGCATTCATGCCTATAATAAGTTCCAAGGTGAAATTTCTCCTTCAACATATTCTGGCATCTTATTTTCTAGACAACTAAAGTCTGTAAGATGCAACATCTGGAAGTTTTTAGTGGTTACATAAGCAAAACTTCTGAGATTGGATGAGATTGGGCACATTCAGTGTGTTGGCCAGACACATGTAAGCAAAACTTAAGTGTAACTTTCATGTTGATTAATTGAATTTAGAGATGTCTTAGAGACATCTAAGAACTAGATGAAACCTTGAGTAGACACGTGGGACTTTCCTGTAGCCTAAAAAATGTCTTTTAAAGTCAATTGAAAGATACAACAGATTTTTATTTTCACCAGATTGGTAACATATTAGTAATGGCATTTTGTTTGTGAGTCTATTGCATTCTTCTTTTTTTTTTTTTTTACCACTCATGGTAAATGTGTACTGAGTGCCCGAGAACTGTACTGTTCTTCTTACCTACCCCAGGGCCAAACCCATGGCTTGGGTTTCTTTTGTATCTATCTTCTGCCATAGTGTCTGCCCATAGTGTCTTCCCCCGGTCAGTCTAAACAAATACTTGTAGAATAAATATGCTCAACAGTCCTTGCTGCTAAACCAGCACAAACAGTGTAGAATGAGCAGAAAGGAAGCTTTTTCTGTGAACATAAGGAGGCATCCTTCAATTAAAATTCTTCCTCCCCAGGTCTCTTTATTTTCAATTCAGTAAAATTGCGTTGGACTACTAAGACCCTCACTTGGAGATGGGGAGAGCCTGCCTGATTTATATCTAACTTTTAAGTTCAAGATTTTCTTTCTTTTTGCTTCAGTAAATTAATTTTGATCAAATATACTTAGAAGGTGGTAAAAGAATAGACTTGGTGATAATAATATATAGTTAACATTTACACGGTTTCCATTGTGTAAAAGCACTTAGTCTTCCTTCCTTCCTTCCTTCCTTCCTTCCTTCCTTCCTTCCTTCCTTCCTTCCTTCCTTCCTTCCTTCCTTCCTTCCTTCCTTCCTTCCTTCTTTCCTTCCTCCCTCCCTCCCTCCCTCCCTCCCTCCCTTCCTTTCTTCCTTCCTTCCTTCTTCCCTCCTTCCCTCCCTCCCTTTCTTCCTTCCCTCCTCATTCTTTCTTTCTTTTTATTTTTTGAGAGACAGGTAGAGAGAAGGGAAGGGGGGAGAGAGAAGCATCAGCTCTTTGTTCCACTTAGTTGTGCACCCATTGTTTCTCATACGTACCCTGACCGGGGCTAAAGCTGGTGCCCTTGGGAGCCAGCAACCTTGGAATTGAGCTGGCAACCCCAGGATCAAACCAGTGATCTCAGTGCTCCAGGACGATGCTCTATCCACTGAGCCACCAGCCAGGGCATACATTAGTTTCTTTAATCCTCGCAATTACTTTATGAAGAAGACAATGAGAATTTTTATGCCTCTTCAACATCCATTCCATTCTTCACTGATTGTGTGGCAAACACAGACAAGTAAGTGGTAGAATAAGGATACTCTGAAAAAAATGCAAAACCCCAAATCCCTGCTCTTATAAATTTTACATTCTCTCATTCTCCAGAAGCCTGCTTTACTGTGGATTTACATACATGTGCCAAGAAATTTTACTCTGTTACTTCTCAGTGGAAGTAGAAGGTTAGGTGCCCCAGCCAGATGTTGTTGACACCCAAGGTGGGGCATTCCTTGTTACTGATGGGTGAGGGTATGGGTTCTGCTCTCACCTACACCACAGTGGGGGTGACTTGTCGCTGCTAGAGACTGACTCTCCAGTAGGTCTTCTCTGATACCACCCTGGCGAGGAGATGGAAGGACACTTTGTTACTGCCAGGCTGGAGTTGAAGTCCAGGCTCCCTACATGGCCTCCAGTGACACCTGGGGTGGGGGTGGGGGTCTGTGAATGGCCTTGTTTCAGACGAGTGTGGATGAAAGTCCTGCCTCTCTACTTTGTTCTGAAACCACACTAAGGAGAGTGTAGGGGCACCTCCTTACAGCACCTCTTTAAATTGCCATACACTTGGCGTTTGCTGGTGTGGATTTGGGTTGGACTGTGGTTTACTTCTGTGGTGTCTGGGTTGAACTGTTATCATCTTTGTGTTGTCAGATGCTCCTTTTATTTCTTTGCTATAGAAAGTAGGGTTTTCCTCGGACTTTTTTTTTTTGTCAATGCCTGTTGGGATTTTAGAGTTGCCAGTTTCTAATAATCCAAGCTGGGAATATATGAAACAAAAAGAAAACCCAGAGAATTTCCCAATGTATTGTTCTTTAGGATCTGAGGTCTCTACCTGGTCTGGTTCCTGAGAACTTCTCAGAGTCATCTTAGGTTCATTTTATATATGATATCCAGGAATTGTAGTTGCACTCATCGAGAGAAATAGAAGAAATAGGTCTACTCCATCACACCAGAATTAGATGATCCAGAATGCTTCCTTTTAAGTATATCTAATGTATGGATTCATGTTGACTTTATAATGGAATAAATGTGAATATTGTAATTATGAGTATTCACATACTCTGATATTAACAATTACTGACAACTGTCGGTACTTTCAGTAAGATACACATGATCAAATTAAAGCTTCTTTTAGCTATCAAATATGTGACAGATTGGAATTCATCATTTTATTTCAAATTGCAAATGATCACTTACTCAGATAAAATTACTAACATCTATTTTTCTAGAAGTACCATTTTGTTTTGGATGCAATTATTGCTTTTGGAATAATATTGAATACGAAACATTGAAATAGGCATTGGGTATGAAAAGTGCTCTTCTCTTTTAAATCAACTATGATTTTAATGTCTGTGGGGAAGAGCACTTGTATCTGTAACAAAGGAGAAAGGAAAAACAATATAAAAAGATGTTCAGCATTTTCTTATTTTCACTTGAATGACTAAAGATCAATTTAACAGACATGAATTAGTACATCCTAAGCAAACTTGCTCCTGGATTAAACTGGCCACATTTTTTAGAATAAAATATATTTAGAAGTTATAGTTTGTCTAATGTTTATGCTCCTGAAAAGGTCATCACAGTAAAGGAACACATACACACAAAAGGAACACAAAAATGTATTTATTCAAGTAAAACTGGTACAAGGAATGATTTGAAATGTTCATATTTCATATGAAAGTCAGATTTCTCTAAATCAAATTTATAGTTCTGAAACTTGGTTACAGTATTTTCTAAGATTTAAATCAAAGAAAGTAACTCTTGAGCTGAAAAAAACATCCAGGGGATAAAAAAGCAAACAACTTGAATGTTGCCTCACTTTCTGGAGAATGAATAGGGAAGTAGACGATTTTGCTTCAGTGCCCACTCACAGATGACTCATCTGTTTTCATTTTACTTTCCCTTTATGATATGTGTGATTTTGTGGCTCTTTCAGTGTGGTTACTTCTAACTCAGAATCTGCATTGTGTTGGCCTTAGAGTTAAGTGCTGTTGTGTTTGCCAACCCTCCCCCTCATTCATTTTTAATTGTTTTCTTTTTTCATGAAAAAAATTATTAAAATAAATATGGGCATTGAGTTATGAATATTATCCAGCAATCTCCAAAACAATATATCTACTAATTTATTGAGCTACTCTGTATATTATAAATATATTAGAAAATAATACACATGATTTTCAGGACTAACACATATTTTTATACTAAAACTAGTTCTTATGATAGATTTTCTTTTCTGTGTCCTTCATTTTAGTTTAATTTGCCAGTCTATAATTTTGTGTCATTTCAAACCATAATTCTTTTTTTTAATAAATAAATTTTTATTAATTTTAATGGGGGTACATATATTCAAAGAAAACATGTCCAGGTTATCTTGTCATTCAATTATGTTGCATACCCATCGCCCAGAGTCAGATTGTCCTCCGTCACCTTCTATCTAGTTTTCTTTGTACCCCTCCCCCCCTCCCCCTCTCCCTCCTTCCCTCCCCCTGCCCCTCGTAACCACCACACTCTTGTCCATGTCTCTTAGTCTCGTTTTTATGTCCCACCAATGTGTGGAATCCTGCAATTCTTGTTTTTCTCTGATTTACTTATTTTACTCCGTATGTTATCAAGATCCCACCATTTTGTTGTAAGTGTTCCGATGTCATCATTTCTTATGGCTGAATAGTATACCATGGTGTATATGTGCCACATCTTCTTTATCCAGTCCTCTATTATTATTATTATTATTTTTTAAATTTTATTTTATTTTATTTATTCATTTTAGAGAGGAGAGGGAGAGACAGAGAGAGAGAGAGAGAGAGAAGGGGGGAGGAGCTGGAAGCATCAACTCCCATATGTGCCTTGACCAGGCAAGCCCAGGGTTTCGAACCAGCGACCTCAGCATTTACAGGTCGACGCTTTATACACTGCGCCACCACAGGTCAGGCTATTATTATTATTATTATTTTTTATTTATTTTTTTTACAGTGATTAAAGTCTTTAAGCAAACTCTTGGCCAATACAGCAAGAATCCATAAAAGAGTAGTGTCCTTGACAAGTTCACCAAGTCCAAGTTGGCCCCAACACCATGCCAACTCCCTGATAAATGCAACCCAACCCCAGTTCAGTCTGTTAGGAGCTGTCCGAAGGAGCAGGAGTCCAGGAAAAGTCCACATCCAGGAAAAGTCTACATGGTACTGAAATTGTAAAACCACAATTCTTAATCTTAACTGTACTTCCTATGGATAATGATGTCAACATCTTTTGATTTCCAATGTTCAATCCATAATGTCATATTATAAACCTAATGTTTATTATATTAAATTTATATATGAAACATCTTGCTTTTCCACTTTCCTTCGCTAATAGTTCTAGAGAATAAGTGTATTTGCAGCTGGAATGAAAGATTTGGGATTTACAAAGGATTGTATTCTAAGAAGTTTGTCACTTAGGTAAACTAATAGGTTTTATCATCTCATTTGATTTGAGAATCTCTAAATCTCTAACCGAAAACAAAACTGCAAAGCTCTGGACCCTATTATTGCTGATAAACCCACAGAACACATCATATCAGTATTTTTCTAAAAAATAAGTTGGTTAAAAATATATTTACAAATTTTTTAAAAAAGTTTATTTTATTGATTTTAGAGAGAAGAAGGGGGAGAACAGGAAAGAGATAGGAACATCTGACCAGGGAATCAAACTGGCAACCTCTGCACTTTGGGACGATGCTTTAACCAACTGAGCTATCCGGCCAGGGCTATTTACAAATTTTTAAATAATTCTCTTTAAGAGGCAGAGATTGAGATACCACCTCACCCCTGTTAGATTAGCTATTATCAACAAGACGGGTAATAGCAAATGTTGGAGAGGCTGTGGAGAAAAAGGAACCCTCATTCACTGTTGGTGGGACTGTAAAGTAGTACAACCATTATGGAGGAAAGTATGGTGGTTCCTCAAAAAACTGCAAATAGAACTACCTTATGACCCAGCAATCCCTCTACTGGGTATATACCCCAAAACCTCAGAAACATTGATACGTAAAGACACATGCAGCCCCATGTTCATTGCAGCACTGTTCACAGTGGCCAAGACATGGAAACAACCAAAAAGCCCTTCAATAGATGACTGGATAAAGAAGATGTGGCACATATACACTATGGAATACTACTCAGCCATAAGAAATGATGACATCGGATCATTTACAGCAAAATGGTGGGATCTTGATAACATTATAAGGAGTGAAATAAGTAAATCAGAAAAAAACAAGAACTACATGATTCCATACATTGGTGGAACATAAAAATGAGACTAAGAGACATGGACAAGAGTGTGGTGGTTACCAAGGGTGGGGGGGAGGGAGGACATGGGAGGGAGGGAGGGAGAGAGTTAGGGGGAGGGGGAGGGGCACAGAGAACTAGATGGAGGGTGACGGAGGACAATCTGACTTTGGGCGAGGGGTTTGCAACATAATTTGATGACAAAATAACCTAGACATGTTTTCTTTGAATATATGTACCCTGATTTATTAATGTCATCCCATTACCATTAATAAAAATTTATTAAAAAAAAAAACAAAAAACGGCAACAACAAAACAAACAAACAAACAAAAAAAACTACTACAGGACTTATTTAATACTGTTTAAAATTTTTCCTTCAAATCCAATTAGATTCTTGAGTCCAGCACGAAATAATCAATATCAAGTGTTAGTCCTTTTTATTGTCTCATTATAAGTACCCAGACCAGAAGAAACTTTGAAACGTCCTTTGAAATGGTGTGACAGATTGTTGGCAAATGTCTACACGGAGCGCCTAACCATCCTTTCTATCCCGGTACACCGGCTTCTTGCCACGTGACTTGGCGACCTCTCCCAGCCAGAGGGGGGGGGGGTCTGTTTCTCCACCCTTAAATCTGGGCAGGTCTTGTAACTGGTTTGAACCAATTGGGCTGGGAGTGACATTGTGTGAGTGACATTAGAGTGTAGGCCTTAAGACACCTTCTTCATCCACCCTCTTGGAATGCTGGAGACGAAAGACCACTTAGAAGGAAAAGCCAGGAAGATGGTCAGCACCTAAGTCCAGACACGTTACGACCTTGGACTGAACAGCTCGAGGAGCGCTTCCAGAACACTGGGACCACATCAAGGGCTCTAGGCAAGATCAGCAGAGGTCCCCAGCTGAGCCCGACCCAGATTGCTGACACACAGACTCATTAAGTAAAATGGGCTAGTTTTTTTTTGTTTTTTGTTTTTTTTTATTTAAATGGGCTAGTTTTTAATGCAGCCATAGACACCTGGTACAAATGGGTTTTGTTTGTTTTGGGGTTGTTTTTTTTTTAGACAAATGTATAAAATTCAAAAATAGAAGTACAGAAAAGGAAAATATCCCCCAGAATATTATCTCCAATGTTAACTATCATTAATATGTTGGTATTTTTCTTTCAAAGGTTTCTTTTATGTTTGCTGTTTACAAGAATAAAAGCACATTAATATTGTTTTATAAAAAAAAAAAAAGAGGCAGAAATTAATTTCTCTCTCATTGAGTAAGAGTTGGTGACTTGCTTTTAATAAACACACGATGATGGGACTGATCATGAGTGACATCTGAGACTAGATCATAAAAGGTGTTGTGGTTTTCTTCTTGCTTTCTTTCTTGAATCACTTACTCTGTGGGAAGCCAGCTGACATGTTGTGAAGACACTCAAGCTTCCTGATAGAACCATGTGGTGAGGAACTGAGGCTTGCTCCCATCAGCCCCTGAGGAACCAAGGTCCCTGTCAATAACCATGTGAGTGGGCTGTCTTAGAACTGGATCTCCTGGTTCCACTCAAGATTTCAGGTGACATCATCTATGGCTGAAGTCTTGACGGCAATCTCATAAGAGACTCTCAGCCAGAAACTCCCAGCTATGTCTCTCCCAAGCTGTGAGATAGTTATTGTTTGTTGTTTTAAGCCACCAGTTTTGGGTTAATCTGCTATCCAGCCAGAGAAGAAAAATACAGAGTTTCCCTCCTTAAAATTCTGGTCCTCTAGAATCACTCTTGGTATCAAATAAATTGTATCATGTTAGCTAGAACCATGACTTGGTTACCGAATATTTTGGAATATTAAAAGAGATGTGTACAGTGTCAGGTTGACAGAGGTAGGTATTGTGACTTTGTTACATGTAAACTTGGCTGTGTTAGACTGCATTTTCCAGAATCCCCTTCCCTTTACGTTTCTGGGTACAGTGAGCCACAAGGCATACTTTTTCCTGAGCTTTGGAAGGCAGCGGTGGAGCCACAGCATTTTGTTTTTTACACTCAAAAGGTCAAGGCAGAAACTTCTGTATCTCACACAGGTTTTTCCTTCTCTGCTGGTTTAGCTCATGAGAGAGGGGCAGGAGCCAGGCCTGCAACTGCTCTACTTTTCCCTGGGTCCTCCTTTAATTTCTCTGATTCCTGGGCCACTTACATGTCTCGGTCTATAATGAACCTAAAGATGTTGAGTGATTTGCCCAAGGTTTCATGGTAATTTTTTTAGTAGAGCTAAATTTGGTCTTCTAGTCCAGTCTCTTTCTATGTGCCAGAACTGAATACCAAAACAGAATTAATAAAATATTGAGTCTCCATAACGTTCGAGGAAATTTCCTATCTGTTGACTACTTTTTTTTCCTAATTATATTTTATTTATTATAATTATCTACTTACATTAAAATATTCTAGTATGGGATTTTTTTTCTTTAGGCAAATCAAGTAAAAATAAGATTATTCTTAAATCTTACACATTGGTGGACTTTGAATTTTGATTCAAATAAAGGACTATTTCATATAGCCTGAGATCAAAACTCTAATTATATTAGAAGGTAAAATATGAGAGTGTTTTTCATGTTTATGTTTTGTTCCTTTCTACAGCTGGATTCTGATGGCACCATTACTATAGAGGAGCAGATTGTCCTGGTGCTGAAAGCTAAGGTGCAGTGTGAACTCAACATCACAGCCCAGCTCCAGGATGGAGGTAACGACGCTGAAAACATTGTGTCCTCCTTGGGCCTCTACCTCAGTCCTCACCAAGATGACAAATTTCCCTCCTTTTTTAGTATTGGGAGACCCTCATTAGTCATTGTGGTTCCATGTGGAAGGGAGTTTAGCAGAATAAGGCTGTTCATCTCTTTAACCGCCTAGCTTTTCCCTCCCTGTGGGAAGAGTTGTTTGCCTGATTGTGAGTTTGGGAATAGCAGCTGTGCACATCACTCCGTTCCTCTGGCCTCTCTCTGGGATCTATCCGTTTGCAGAGAACGTGCATGCTGGTTTATCCTTGATCACGCAATAAGCTTGGAGGGGTAGGCTCCGTCCTTGTGGCTGTTGCCTGCAGTTTTTGGTAGTATGTACAATTCAACGGTGCAAATAAACAAGCCCTTTTATTTATACCTAGGCTATGTTCTCCAAAAAACCTTTTTCTTAATAAACTGATTATTTTATCTCCATCAGCCTGACTACGTATATAGTTTCTCAAATGGTTCCAAGTCCAACTGGGAAGAGAACTACTGTTTACTGACTCCCTAAATTCCCAACAATCTAAACGCAGCGATAATGCCCGTAAAGCTGTGCCCCATAATAAAATGTATGGTTTGTACCTGCTTCATTTTAGTCCCCAAATATTAAAAATGTTTTGTGATTTATTCCTCAATTGGTTATCAAAGAATGTGGTCTTCATGATACTGATTTTTTTTTTTTTTTTTACAGAGACAGAGAGAGTCAGAGAGAGGGACAGATAGGGACAGACAGACAGGAACGGAGAGAGATGAGAAGCATCAACCATCAGTTTTTCGTTGTGGCACTTTTAATTGTTCAGTGATCGCTTTCTCATATGTGCCTTGACCGTGGGGCTACAGCAGACTGAGTAACCCCTTGCTCGAGCCAGTGACCTTGGGTCCAAGCTGGTGAGCTTTTGCTCAAACCAGACAAACCTGCGCTCAAGCTGGTGACCTCGGGATCTCAAACCTGGGTCCTCTGCATCCCAGTCCGATGCTCTATCCACTGTGCCACCACCAGGTCAGGCCATGATACTGATTTTTAAAAATGTATTGTGACTTTTTGTTATCTATTCTGATAATTTTGCTGTTAACTGATTTATTTAGTCCAATTACATTAATTGTGGTTATAATTTACAGTCCTTGAATTTAATTCTACTTATTTAATTCATCTTATGTGGGCTTTAGCTTTTCCTCCCTTCTGCTCCTCACTCCCACTTTCTTTTAGCTTCTTTTGAATTCCTTGAGATTCTTTTTTTCTTGTTTCATCTTTCCTTCCCCTCCTAGCTTGGAAAATATATATTATATTTAATTCTTTTAATGATTAACCTAGAAAAGCCTCAAATGGAGTGCTTGCTGACCCTGTAGAATAATTTCTTGCCTCAGATTCAGCCTTTTAATTTACAACCAGCTAATACCATGTTTTAAGAAAAAATGTTTTTATACTGGTTCAGACTTTCTTGGTGTCTTGTACCAGGAAGCAATTGCCTGAATGGCCAGACTAATAGTGTTGAAAAGGGGAATCAGCCCTGCTACCTCTGAAGAACACCGAAGGAGCAATACTTCCTGAGAAATTTATAAGACTTAGTATCTATTGGGGCTGACTGATCTACCTTCTATGAAGTCTCATGAAATTTTGAATTGGAAGATCTCTCAGGAGTTGTCTAGTCCAATGTTATCTTCTTCAGGGTCCCTTTAACAGTCTGACAAATAGGTGTCCATAGTGTGTTCTTTCTGTACTAAAGCACTGGAGAAAACTTATCAGATTCTATTGTTACCTCTGTGAAGATAATAATAGAGTGAGGGAGATGGATACTTTTCAGTATGGTGTTATTAATAACTGAGGCATCACAGCTATGGACTCACTAAAAAGGCCCCTTAGTTCATTGGGGAGGGATTAGAGGAGGCTGCCTGGAGGAATAATCATCTGATCTTAAAGTGAAAAGAACAGGAACTAGATGCATAGAGGAGGACATGAAAGACACTCCTGGCAGAGGGAAGAGGATGGGTAAAAGCCAAGCGGGAAACAGTCACACAACACAGGAGTCACACATAAATAGAGTAAGTGATCTGGATGTCAACTTATATAGCATCTAAATTTCGTGAAGATATGAAATAAGTCAATGAATGAATTAATATTAAAAGAGAAAAGACACTTTCTTTGAGATCGTTCTTTATACAATTAAATGTGGTCAAACTTTGGTTTACCTTTAATAAAAAAATCTCTAATTATATGTAAATTAACTCAAGATGTATTAACTTTGTATATGGAAAAGTAGAATGATATTTTGAATTCACTAGCTAATTTAAGAATTTTTTATTAAAAATTTTTCTAAAATCAAGAGATGCATTTTAAGTATTTTGGAGTGAGCTGTTATGCTATCTGCAATTTAATTTAAAATACCACCACAAAAATATGTGAAATAATATTACAAAATATTAACAAGTGTTAATTCTAGATGATGGGTATATCATATTTTTTATTTTTTTATGAAAAAAATTATAATAAAAATAAATTTTTCTTTATGTTTGTGAATGAAAGAAAAGAAAATATAAGTGCAAATACCTAGTTATAAAACTATTCAAGTATTTAAAAACACAAATTAAAATATTATTGATCCTGGTTCTACTCACAAACATGTGGTTACATTGTATAATAGGTAATTATAATTGTAGTAAATAGGCAACTGGAGAACTGAAAGAGACCAAGTTAGAGTTTTCAAATTTTAGGTTGTTCTGTGAAAAATATCGTGGATTGACAGGCTTCACTAATTTGTTTTTGTCCTGGCACATATAAAAGATTATAGGGAATGTACTTAATGCTATTAATTTATAAAGGGAAATTGGTGAGTCATCAAGCAATTATTTTCTTGTTAAATGATGAAAGTATTTATTCACATAGGATGTGAGATGATTATCAGAGTGGATGTTAATATCTCTGTATTATTTGTGAGGCATAGCTTCCTTAACTTTTTCCCTTTTGTGAATATTTTTCATTCTCTTTTTCAAAGAACCACCAGAGAGATGAATACGATCTATAGAAACCTTATTTTGGGGAGTATTGGTGTTCTGATTTTGGGGGATTATGTCTCTGTGTGTATGTGTGTGCGCTACCTCGGAGGGAACTAGAAAATTGTCTCTCTCAGAACACGAAGAATCAGCAGCTTTTTCTCCATAACAGTTGAAAGACTACATAACTATAGAATAAACCTGTCATTAGCTTTTAGACTTATATGAAGATCTTACTCCATAATGTGACTAACTCTTGCTATACCATCCCATATAATATTCACTGCTCTCTACGTTTTAGAGAGACAACTAGTTACAAGGACACGAGAATGTGTGTTCTCCTTCAATTTATGTAGATTGCACAATAGACATCTCCCTGGTAAGGAATTGAGCAGTGCAGACAAGCAAGGTTGCATGACTTGTTAAAGACAAAATAAATGGCCGGGATGCCATATGGGATGCTATCAGGATAGAATGTCTAGGGCAAAGTTGATGAGAGATGGATTTACTACACTCTGTTTAAACAAGAAGGGAAACAGAAGCCGGTTATGGTGGAAAGAGGCAGGTAAACTGTGCATCAGAAGCAGGAGCCCGTGGGATGACTTCCTGGGTCGCTGGTGATATGTAAAGCCCAGACTTTTATTATGGGAACAGAGTGAGGCCGTTTCCAGGAAAAGGTTCTGTTTATAAGAACAATGCTGACAAGAGATGACTTTTTTTTTCTTCATCAAATATTTGTTTCCATATGATATAATGGACACTAATAAGTTACTTTTAGGTTTATGCTGAATTCTTTTTTGTAGAAATCAGTGTTTGTGTGAGGTTCTGTTATGCTTACCATTCAAAACTGAACAAACAACTTCACATAATGAACATTAGCCAGAACAAAAATCCTCAGCTGCAATTAGTGTAATTGGTAACTAAAAAATTGAGAGAGCCATAATGGATAAGTACCTATGGTGACAGACTAATGGAGCCCCAAAGATGTCCACTCGGTAATATCTGCTGTTCTGCCTGTGTATGTCATGTTACATGATAAAGGGGCATCATGGATGGATTTAAGGTTATGGGCCTTAAAATAGGGAGAATATCCTGAATTATTTGAATGGGCTCCATGTAACCACATGGGCCCTTGAAAGTGGCTGAGGAAGGCAAAAGAGTCACAGAAAGGAGAGTGGAGGAGAGACTTGATTTGTGACAAGGATTCAACCTGCTTTGCTGACTCTGAAGATGGAGATAGTGGGTCATGAGCTAAGAAATGCAGTGGCTTCTAGAAATTTGGAACAGCCCTCAACTGACAGCCAGCAAGGAAACAGACCTCAGTCCTACAACTGCAAGGAACTGCAAGGAGACAAATTATCCCACAGGTCCTCCAGAAAGGAATGCAGCCCTGCCCAGACCTTGATTTTGCCTTGTGAGTCTATAAGCAGAGATCTAACCAAGCTTGCCAGACTTTGGAATAACAGAATAATGAGATAATAAATAATGGGTTATTTGAAACCATTAAATTTGTAGTAATGTGTGAAGGTAGCAATAGAAAATGAAAACTTCACCCATTAAAAGAGGTCTCCTTTTGGGAAGTTGGAGTGTGACATGGCTGATATGCTGTCTTTTTGGAAGTTCAATACACAACTAATGAAGAGGAACCCTGGCGAACAGAGTGCTGACACTCATGAGTGTTTTGTTAAGCCCCTACCAAGTGCCCGGTGGCTGATGCATGAAACAAAACAGATAAAATCCCCCACCCTCAGGGTCCTGCAACCCTGTGATTTAAGGAAATGATAATAGAATAACACAATATTGGAAAATAAAAAAATAAAGCAGGAAAGGTAATAAGGAGTGCCATGATGTAATTTCAAATGGGAAAAGTTTACTCAGTAGTTGAAGTTTGGGTAGAAATCTGTAGGAGGTAAGGGAATAAGCCCCGAGGCTCTCTGGGGAAATAGTGGTGGGTTCACGGGAGATGGGGGGGGGGGGGGGGGGGGGGGGGGGGGGGCCCTTACAGCAGATGAGGTTGGGGAGATGATCTAGGGGAAAGGGCAGTCCTGTCTGGGCCTTCTGACATTGTAAATACCTGGCTTTTGCTCAGAGTGAGGTGGGAAGACTTTGGAGGATTTGGAGCTATTGTGTTAAGAATAAATAAAAGGAGTCTCACCAGGTGGTGGTGCAGTGGATAGAGTGTTAGACTGGGACATGGAGGACCAAGGTTCAAAACCCCAAGTTTGCTGGCTTAAGCTTGAGCATGGGGTTGTTGGCTTGAGCATGGGATCATAGACATAACCCCATGGTTGCTAGCTTGAGCCCAAGGTCACTGGCTTGAGCAAAAGGTCACTTGCTCTGCTGGAGCACCCTGACCAAGGCACATAGGAGAAATAATGAACAACTAAGGAGCTGCAATGAAGAATTGATGCTTCTCATCTGTCTCCCTTCCTGTCTGTCTGTCCTTATCTGTCCCTCTCTCTGACTCTTTCTCTGTCTCTGTAAAAAAACAAAAGAATAAATGAAAGGACATTTCACTTAGCATAATGCCCTATAGACCCATCCATGCTGTCACAAATGGTAAAATTTTATTCTTTTTATTTATGGGCAAGTAATAGTCCATTGTGTATGTGGACCACATTTTTTTTATTCAATGATATATTGGAGGGCACTACAGTTGTTTCTATGTCTTGGCCACTGTGAATAATGCTGCATTGAACATAGGGGATAGCTTTTCAAAATAAATCAGAGAAAGATAAATACATGTGATTTTATTTATATGTATGTTGGTCAAATAAGTTTGTAAAATATGATTTTTATGTTTGCTCACTTATAGTTTGTATTGGGGGCTGGGCAGCACCAGGTATATGTGGCCTTTAAAATTACAAATTACCTTCCTGCTTGTGAAGGGCTATTGTTTTGCTAATGTTTGCTGGATGAGGGGTTTTCATGCCAGAAAGTTTTGAAAAGAGATAGAAGGAGAAGGAGAGAGGGAGAGAAGCCATGTTTGCAGAGTGAGAGCAGAGAGAATGCAGGGTGCTGAGGAAGAAGCCATGATGGCAGAGAAGTGAGAAGGTGTGCAGATGGGGAACAGAGGGGAGGGGCTTTTGGGAACTCCACTGAGACTAGTGCGGCCTTCGATTCTAGGAGGAGCTGGAGAAGATTCTCCTTCCTGTTTGTGGAACCGGAGAATGTGTTAGTGGCTTTGGGAGCCCTGTGTGTTTGCTCGTCGGCCAGTGTGAGACTTTAATAAAGGAATGGCCCACCATTTTTTTGGCTCCACTGTTTCTTTACTGTCTGTCCAAATTCAATGAGGACCTGCATGTGCATGGCCATGATGGTGGCTGCGACTACTGGCCATACAATGTGGAATCTAAAAAATCCCCCCCAAACTAAATAGAAACAGACTCAGATATAGAGAACAAATTAACAGTGCCTGATGGGAGTGGGAGTTAGGGGACTGAGTGAAAAGGGGAAGAAGGGATTAAAGAGTACAAATTGGCAGTTACAAAACAGTTTCAGGGATATAAATACAGCATAAGGAATATAGTCAATACTATTAAAATAACTATGTATGATGCCAGGTAGGTACTAGACTTATGGGGTTGGGGGATCACTTTGTAAATCACATATGTCTAACCACCAAACTATATACCTGAAGCTATTATAGTATTGAATGTCAACTATAATTTTTTAAAAAAGAATAAGTGAGAGGCGAGCAAGAACAGAGTTAGGAAGACCAGGAAGAGGCAAACTGCAGTCGTTCGGGTTGAAGATGAGGGGCCTGGACCATGCTGGTGCCATTGGAGGCTGTGAGAAGTGATAGGGTCCTAGAAGCATTATGAGGAGGGTAAGGCTTATGAGGATTTTTTTTGAGATGAGTGTTAGACTCAAAGAAATTACTGAAATTATTGGTAAAAGGCAAACCCAAATCTTGGCGCTTACTTGTGAAGCTCATCTGTTTTTATGTCATATTTTTAAACAGCAATTAAAGAAAATCTAGGGTAAAAAAAATGTAGCTACAACTAAATAGTTAGAAGAATTTTACCACAGAAGTTGTTCACAATGAATTCTAATGTTTCTTATATATTAATTGCTATAACTCACTCATATTGGAATCACTATAATATTTTAAATTTATGCAAATCAAATGTTTCTGTCAATGGTCTTTTGTTGATGCTAAGTGGATGAATTTTGGGATATTTGCATTCTACCCACCTCATTCTAGTTTCCCAAACTACCATTTTGTTTTACATTTTGGTACAAGCAGTGGCTTGGCATTTTGTAGTTTGAGTGAATTTACTTTCTGGTTCCAATAGCATTTTTGTTCATTTGCTTTTTAATTTTTTTTTTCTCATCAGAGGGAAGTTGTTTTCCAGAATGGGATGGACTCATTTGTTGGCCCAGAGGAACTGTGGGAAAAATATCAGCTGTCCCATGCCCTCCTTATATTTATGACTTCAATCATAAAGGTATTGGGATCTTCTGAAATAGTTATTTGGAACAGAAATTTACTATACACACACACACACACACACACAATGTAATGAGCTCTAAGGGACTTGAGCAATCTCACTGTATTTCTTCATGTCTTTACAGGCGTTGCTCTTCGACATTGTAACCCCAATGGAACATGGGATTTTATGGACAGTTTAAATAAAACATGGGCTAATTATTCAGACTGTCTTCGCTTTCTTCAGCCAGATATCGGCATAGGAAAGGTAGTGGTAATTTTATATTTGTGAACCCTGAAGGGAAAGCAGAATAATGATTTTTATGCACTTTTTGATTGTCAGCCGTTATGCACGAAAACCCCTTTATTCTATAACACAAACATCATAAAAGAGAAAAGTTGGAATCTTTTCATATACCTGGTTAAGGAAAGGTCTAGAACCTGAAATATTCTGGTATTTTCTTTAGATTAGAGTTACCTGGCTGAGATATAAACATATGTAATTATAAATATGTGTCTCTCTGTGTACTGCTACATTACATTAGGTTTACATTATTTTATATGCAAAGATTTAAATAAGTAATCAGCAACATGACTCACAATTTCTTTTGATTACCTGTAAATGGCAGTATCTCATCTCACTCTATATTTCAAAAGGAGCTTTGTATTTTAAAGATGTATTTTTCATTTTCTAAGATTTGCCAGTAGTTGATTTCATTAGTACATGAAAAATTAGAGTTGTAGAATTAAAGAGGAGCAAGGTGCATCCTACAGATCTCCCAGCACAAACCTTAATTTAATACATGAAATTTAACCCAGAACCAGAGATCAAGTGTTGGTCAAAGTGACACAGCTCATTGATGGCAAGGTTGAAAGCAGAGCCCTGATCTACAAATTCCTTGTCAGTGCTGTTACTAGGATAGAAATCATATGTAAACTTTGAAAACTACTAGGTGGTTACCTTTAAAGTATATGTGGTGTTTTAAAAGTCATGCTTGGGCCCTGGCCGGTTGGCTCAGTGATAGAGCATCGGCCTGGTTGCTGAAGTCCCGGGTTCGATTCCTGGCTAGGGCACACAGGAGAGGCGCCCATCTGCTTCTCCACCCCTCCCCCTCTCCTTCCTCTCTGTCTCTCTCTTCCCCTCCTGCAGCCGAGGCTCCATTGGAGCAAAAGATGGCCCGGGTGCTGGGGATGGTTCCTTGGCCTCTGCCCCAGGTGCTAGAGTGACTCTGGTTGCGACAGAGCGATGCCCCTGATGGGCAGAGCGTTGCCCCTGGTGGGCGTGCCGGGTGGATCCCGGTCGGGCACATGCGGGAGTCTCTCTGACTGCTTCCCCGTTTCCAGCTTCAGAAAAATACAAAATAAATAAATAAATAAATAAATAAATACATAAATACATAAATAAAATAAAAGTCATGCTTGAACTGTCACTAAGCCCTGATGAGTAATATGCATTTGATGCTAGGAGTGAACATGATAGACTGATGCATCAGTGACTCTTATGAGGACCCTGAAAACAGTCATTATACAATACATAAACTCTCCCAAGTTAGGCTTTTTTTTTCTTTATGCTTGATGATTTTGCCGAGGAGGGGGGTTGAGGGAGATAGTGAGAAATGGCGAGTTGAAGATTTCTTTGATTTTGCTTTAATAGTCAGAACTTTCTTTCTTAATTTTTCTTTTCTTTCTCTTTTTTTGTATCAGAGATAGAAAGAGATATAGAGAGGAACAGATAGGGACAGACAGACAGGAAGCGAGAGAGATGAGAAGCATCAATCTTTGTTGCGGCTCCTTAGTTGTTCATTGATTGCTTTCTCATATTTGCCTTGACAGGGGGGCCTACAGCAAACTGAGTGACCCCTTGCTCAAGCCAGTGACCTTGGGCTCAAGCTGGTGAGCCTTGCTCAAACTAAATGAGCCCACGCTCAAGCTGGCAACCTCAGGGTTTTGAACCAGGGTCCTCCACATCCCAGTTCAACACTCTATTCACTGCACCACCATCTGGTCAGGCTATATTTTTGATTAAAGAGATATAATTATGCTAACAAAATTCTTCATATTTTTTCATTAACTTTTAAGCAATATTTATATAAAATTATAAATATCTTGGGTATATTACAATTCTTAGGTATCTTGTTTCTTGAAATATCTAATAATCACACACAAAAAGGTCATACAATTAAAGTTCAGTGTAAATGTAACCATGATTTAAATTAAAGGCCATTTAAAACCTGTGAAAGAGCTGCATTTGTCATCATTAAATGCACAAATAAATTCATCACAGAGTACACAAAATATTGTGAATGTTTATTTGTGTCAATCAAGTTATAATAACGACACATTTTATACTGTTATTGTTGGCTTTAGTTCAATTGTAGATTATATAACAATCTTACATTGACTAATTTTATCTAAGTTTGTCAACAATGAAATGCAAACTAAAGATCTTTCAGCAACTTATTAAAGCTCATTTGGGTGATAATACTTATGTTAGAAAAAAAAATTAAGCCTGACCAGGTGGTGGTGCAGTGGATAGAGCATCGGACTGGGACGTGTAGGACCCGGTTCGAAACCCCGAGGTCGCCAGCTCGAGCAGAGTCTCATCCAGCTTGAGCAAGCGTTCATCAGTTTGAGCATGGGGTCGCTGGCTTGAGCAAGGAGTCACTCGCTCTGCTGTAGCCCCCTGGTCAGAGCACATATGAGAAAGCAATCAATGAACAACTAAGGCACTGCAACAAAGAATTGATGCTTCTCATCTCTCTCCTTTCTTATCTATCTGTCCCTATCTTTGTCTCTCTCTGTCTGTCAAAAAATATATATAAAGCATTTCTACAGTTTACGACCCTTAAGCAATAATTTGAGAAAACATAAGAAAAGTAAATATCCTTTAATAAGAAAACTGGATATCTCCTGAAATTTTGATATACTGTAAGAGAAAATGATATTACATATGAGATATTAATTATTCATAGTTATAAAGGAAAGTTTTATATAAGAAACATAAAGTAAATAGAAAGTATGCATTTAGAGTAAATGCAATGTCTTTGCAGGGAAATAAGACTAAGATTTTTAATCATCTATTATTTCAATCTTTAAATAACTTTCATATTATTGGCTTGACAAAATGAGATAATTACTTTTAATAAAAAGAAGGAAAAAACTCATGTTAGATCATAAGGTTATTGAATTCCTTAGAGTATGATATTTAAAACACCACTAGCATATTATATAAATTGCCTTATAATATATCTCATGTCTAAATATGCACTTCTGGAGAGCAAATTAGCCATATATATATATATATATAAACTGCAAGGGATCATATCTTTTGATCTTATCTTCTTCTAAGATTCAAGCATTGAGTGGGAGGAACTAAATGAAAAAAATGTTCATTGAATTGCTAATAATGTGGGTATTCTAAAGAATCAAAATTTTCAATGATGAACTAGTTAAAGAAGCTCATTTTTTTGGTAAAAAGTTTGTGACCTTGGGAAATTCTCTTCTTATATTTAATGAAAATAATCATGCAATAAGTGTATATCAATTGGGGATGAGATACTCAAAACAGGCAACGATGCAAAGAAACAGAATGGAAAGAAACACATGGAAGTGTTTGTTTTTGGTTGGTGATAATTTGGGAATTTTCCCCCCCTTCTATTTTGTATTACACACATTATCCAAATATTTTTCTATAAAAAGTTGGAATATTTTATTAACAGAAAATAATATTTCATAAGTGATTAAAAAAGGAACAAAGAGCAAAGTTTTCAGTTGGCAGTCGGGCTGTAGAATGTGTGACAATACGTGGAGTAAGATGCAAAATCACTAATTTGTATAAATGCATGAGTGAGCTAAGGATGCCAAGAAATTAGAATGAGCCAAATTCCAGAGGTGGACAAGCCCTTCCTGCGAGAGAGGAGACCCATGGCTGTAGCCATCCCTGAGTCTGCAGCGGAAGAGGGGCAACCAGACACCGAAAGGGATAAAGAGAAGAGCCAGACTTCTAAACCCACTTTTAACAGACAAGGTTTAGCATGAGGGGTTAGAATTCCAAGGAGTGAGTCCCAGTCACAGTGAACTATCACCAGCAGCCAGTTGTTTCCCATGGGACGTCCACTGAGTGCCTGGAGGCAGTATGCCAAAGGCCGGGGACAGGACCGACCCGGTGGGCTAAGAGAAATTCCCCAGGATGTGTGTGGGGCCCTTAAAGAGTGAGGGCAGCAGTTAGCTGAAGGCATGGGACAGAGCAGAGGAGCCGAGAGGCATGTTTTGAGGCACATGGGATCCCCACTTAGTGTATGATGGTTGTAGCGCACAGGCCAAGGAAGGAAAGGAAATCCTCAAGATACACAGTCTCATTGCTTGAAAGGCAGCAGCAGCCTGGAAAAGTAGGGTTGAGAAAGATTGTTCCCAGGCACAGAGGTCTTCCTAAAGCAAGGCAGTGGCTAGCTGAGGACTGTGGCAGAGCGTCAGGGTGGAGTAGACTCTCCTGAGATGCAGGAAGAGCTGGAGAGAACTCTCCCACCAAACTAAAGAGCTGATGGATGGTTCAAAAAGCAGAAAGAGTTCTTCTGTGGTTTAGAAAAGTGTCAGATGAACTACAGCCCATAAATGGTCACCAGAGGCTGCTGGTGCTCAGAATCTGGGATCTATGAAGGAAATGTCTTGATTTCACTCTCAAAACCTAAAAGCAGAATAAAAGAGTTGTAAAAAACAAATAACAAAATAAAAATGACAACAAAGCCCAATTTCAGTTTAAGAACAGAGTAATCCAGTCACTCTACCAAGATGCCTGATAAAAGAGAGGTCTGTCCTTTTCAGGTCGTTGATATTATATTATTTAGCCTACAATGCCTGGAATATCATAAAAAATTACAAGGCAGACCCTAAAATCTAGAATAAAAATAAGAACAGAAAGAAACCGATGATCCAGATGACTACTTAATAGTACAACCCAGTGTGTGGATGTCCTGGGTTCAATTCCTGGCCAGGGCACACAGGAGAAGTGTCCATCTGCTTCTCCACCCTTCCCCCTCTCCTTTCTCTCTTTCTCTCTCTTCCCCTCCTGAAGCCAAGGCTCCACTGGAGCAAAATTGGCCCCAGTGCTGGGGTGGCTTCATGGCCTCTGCCTGAGGTGCTAGAATGGCTCCAGTAGCAACAGAGCAAAGCCCCCGATGGGAAGATCATCGCCGCCTGGGGGGCTTGCCTGGTGGATCCCGATATGGCACATCATATGGCACATGCGGGAGTGTATCTCTCTGCCTCCTCACTTCTCACTTCAGAAAAATACAAGAAGAAAAAAAAAGAACAAACCTGTACATGCAACAACTTAAATAGGTCTTGAGGTCATTATTCTATCTGTATGATTCCACTTATAGAATATTTGTGAAATGACAAAATTATAGAGATAGAAAACAGATTAATGGTTGTCAGGTGTTAAAGCAGGTGGGAGGAGGAGGGTAGGTGTGACAGTAAAGTGACAGGACAGCACAAGAGAGATCTTTGTGGTGATGGAATAGTTCTGTTTTAATTGCAATGATGGGCATAAAAATTTACATATGTGTTAAAACGACATAAAACTATAAACACACATATTGCACCAATGTTAAATTTCTGGTTTTGGTATTTTAGTATATTGGATGTAACCACTGAAGGATACTGGGTGAAGGGTACATGGGACCTTTCTTACTATTTTTTTTCATTTCTTGTGAATTTATAATTATTTTAAAATGAAAAAAAAAAGGAATGAGTCATTGACTCATGCGATGTCACTGAGTATCAAAACAGTATGTTAACAAAAAGAATACATGCTCTAAAATTCTAAGAACTCTAAGAACAGTGAAGACATCTATGAAATACATGAGCAGATACAGCTAATTTGTGGTGACAGGAACGGGAACAGGAAGGAGTTGGCTGGGGGTGGATGGTGGGTGTTCTCTGGACTTGCAAGGGGCACAACAAACTTGGTTTATCGAAAACCCATCAAAATCATTTAAGATTTGTACATTTTAGTTCCTGTAAATTATAGCTCAATAAAAAAGTTAAAGAAAATGAAATTACATTTCAAAAATGACATTCTTTTTATGAGTGTCCTCTTAAAGTAGTCCTGTAACATGTGTCTTGTTTACTCCATACATCATGGATCAGATATACAATTCCAATTAGTTAAAATGAACAGTACAAAAATATATGACGTAAATATTGCAATATTTAACTTGACCTCACTTAAGCAATAAGAAACTCCAAATATTATTATTACACCTTTAACCCTGACTTAGATTTAGGAAATACAAGGAAGACCAGAAGAATATTCTATAGTTTCTATGGTTACACATTGCCACTGTCTAAAGTGGTAAAAGCATGATGTTTAAGTTCATCTCCATTGACTGATGATTTGTTCAAACCTGCTTTTCTAATCAAATCTCTTCGCCTGCAGCAAGAGTTCTTTGAACGTCTCTACGTCATGTACACTATTGGATATTCCATCTCCTTCGCTTCCCTGGCTGTGGCTATTCTCATCATCAGTTACTTCAGGTGAGTGGTTCCCATTCACACTTTTATCCATCAAAGACACAGAGGTCTCACAACTTGTGTCCTCAAATATTTTTTCCAACACGGGATTTTGAATCCAGCCTAGTGTTATCTCCTTTGACTTTGACAAATTATTTTTTATGAGAATTTAGGGTTTTGTTTGTTTAAAATCTTAAAGTATAGAAGCAGCTGACATCATTAGGCCAATCGAGCTGTACTGCAGTGCATTTGTTTGCCCAGTGATACAGGATAGAGTTGAATGAGTTACATAAATTTTTATTCATGACTTATGTCACTTTTCCCAAAGGATCTTAGTGCCATTGGATAGAAATGTACTTTAAATAATTTCCCAAATTATCTGATGTCATATATCAAGAAATACTGTTTATTACATTTGCTGTGGTATTTTTATTTACTTATTTGTCCAAATTAACTCAACTTAATCTAAATCAACACAAATTTTTGATTACCAATAAGGAGATAAAACAACATATCTAGGCTATATATGGTCATGATGCATGCAGCTGGTTTGTGATGCAAACAGCAGAGGCAACAATTGGTGCAGAGTTTGAGAAGCGCTGTGATCCAGTTGGTGTGCAGTCATTTGGGAAAGCAGAAGAGGGAGATGGAGGAAGACTTCTCAAATGAAGTAAAATCTTGCCTGACCTGTGGTGGCGCAGTGGATAAAGCGTCGACCTGGAACTCTGAGGTCGCCGGTTCGAAACCCTGGGCTTGCCTGGTCAAGGCACATATGGGAGTTGAGGCTTCCTGCTCCTCCCCCTTCTCTCTCTCTCTCTCTCTCTCTCTCTCCCTCCTTTGTCTAAAATTGAATAAACAAATAAACAAATATTTAAAAAAATAAATGAAGTAAAATCTCAACTAATACATGAGTACAAAAAAGAGGAAAGTAGGGGAGAGAGTTCGAATGCTATATTAAAGAAAGGAAAAGCACAGCATCATTGAGAATTTGGAATTTTGGTGTAGGTAAGTGACGGGCATCGAAAGAGAGGTAAGCAGGGCTGAGAATTGAGACCGGTAGGTTATAAGGAATTGAACATTACACCAAGAGCCATGAGGAGCCATTGAAGGACTTTAAGCAGAGGAGTGACCTGGAAAGTTACTTGCATTGTAAAGGGGAGTGTGAGCTGGTGGGAAACAAGACAGGAAGCCCATTTGGAAGAGACTATTAGAATAACCCAGGACAAGAAGATGGCGCCTGGTCCAGGGCCGTGGCACTGGGGGTCGGATAGATATGGAGGGTGTTGAGATATATTCATGATGATAGTAGAGTTTAAGAATTTAGTGCTAAATTATGGGTGGGAAAAGAAATGAGGGGAGATGACATAATTAGAAAGCTAAAATGGAGATTTTAGAAGCTAATGGAAACTGCAACTAGCAAAAGTTTTATATATATATTTTGTTTCTTTTCATCTTATAATTATCTCTTCCTTGAAACATTTCTTACCTATTTCCTGCTTTATTTCCTTTGGTTTATTACTATTTAATGTACACTACCTGATTTACTTATTGATTTTTTTTAAATTTTTTGTCTCTCCTTCTACAGTGTAAAGCAACACGAGTAGGTATTTTTTTTTCCTGTTTGTTCATTGTTGCATTTCAGTAGCTGATCTGTACTTGTTATGTACTGCTACTGAATTAACAAACAAATAACTAGTTCTACTATTTAAATAAGTTCTCCTAACACAATTACCTACATTGTAGTGGTACAGTTTATATTTCCAAAGCTTTTTCTTTATTGATTCCCTAGTCCATTTATTCAACAAGTATATCTCTCTACCATATTTCTCTACCATAGACCCTTTTTGGTATTGATGGAGGCCAAGTTGAGATGTAGAGCAGACCAGAAAAGTAGAATACACACCCTTGAGAGAAAGCAACCCATTAAATGATTATCAAAGAAAATATTGTTAGTACTGTAATGCCAGTTTCTATAAGGAGCTTTGAGAATACCAAGGAGGCAGGCCAAAACTAATGAAAGGAGAGAAACTTCCCAGAATAACACTGAAAAATGAGAAGAAATTCAGCGCATTCCAGAGGATGGAAACACAATGTGCAAAAGTCAGAGGCACAGAGCAGCAGAGTAAGCTCAGGGAACAAAGAGAGATCCCATACAAATGCAGGATTTGGTGCATAGGGAGTAGTGGCCATATAGGAATGTCCAGGAAGAGACTAGATATTGTGGCACTAGGTTTTGCAAGCTTTTTTTTCCTTTTCTTTTTTTTTTTACAGGGACAGAGAGAGAGAGAGAGTCAGAGAGAGGGATAGACAGACAGGAACAGAGAGAGATGAGAAGCATCAATCATCAGTTTTTTTGTTGCGACACCTTAGTTGTTCATTGATTGCTTTCTCATATGTGCCTTGACCATGGGCCTTCAGCAGACTGAGTAACCCCTTGCTCAAGCCAGCGACCTTGGGTCCAAGCTGGTGAGCTTTTTGCTCAAGCCAGATGAGCCTGCGCTCAAGCTGGGGACCTCAGGGTCTCGAACCCGGGTCCTTCCACATCCCAGTCTGACGCTCCATCCACTGCACCACTGCCTGGTCAGGCTTTGCAAGCTTTTTAAAAGAGCTTTGAATTTTGTCTTCTAAAAGTAAGTAATGAAGGGAGACAATTGTAAGATTATAAAAGGATTCTTCAAAATAGCCTTGTAAAATTGGCTTGGCAGGTATATTTTAGAGACCAAAAAACTGAAGCTCCATGTCCAAGGTCATAGTTGATAGGTGGTCCAGCTGGAAACAGAACCTTCATTTTCTGACTCCTACCAAGAGGTCATTCCTTTACACCAAGCTTAGCTGTGCTTGTTCAGAATAATAGACAAGTATTGATAAGGAACTTAAAATTTCAGGAGGATGCACATGACTAATATTTCTTTCTTTTTTTTTTTTTTTTCTTTTTCAGAGACAGAAAGTGAGTCAAGAGAGGGATAGACAGGGACAGACAGGAACGGAGAGAGATGAGAAGCATCAATCATTAGTTTTTCATTGTGTGTTGCAACACCTTAGTTGTTCATTGATTGCTTTCTCATATGTGCCTTGACCGAGGGCCTTCAGCAGACCGAGTAGCCCCTTGCTGGAGCCAGAGACCTTGTGTTCAAGCTGGTGGGCTTTTTGCTCAAACCAGATGAGCCCACGCTCAAGCTGGTGACCTCTGGGTCTCGAACCTGGGTCCTCTGCATCCCAGTCCGACGCTCTATCCACTGTGCCACCGCCTGGTCAGGCACGACTAATATTTCTTTGATTTACCTAATAGTTCATCACAGTATTTAACAGTTGATTCTTTCTACATAATTACTTTATATGTAATTGCTATATACACATATATAGAAAATGTTACACAAACATTTCAGAAATTGTTCTGTTTCAAAAACAAAATACTCTTTTGTTAGGATAGTAAATAGTGTTGAGTCTTTGAAAAATCAAAACTTACTTATATACGGTGATGGCACTAGTTACAGTAAATAATTGCCACATACACTTGATAAACTATCTGGCCAAATACTGCTCATCTGTGAAGACACTCCTAGGGAAGTCAATATGAGAGGACCATCTGGGCACAATGGACACGAATACATGTTTCTAACATATTAACACTGGAATGATTTCAGAATAGCTAAATGTAGCTTATTCTTATTTGACCTCCCTATCCTATGTTATGAAATAAAAAAATAAGTTATTGGGTTGAAATTTTTCCTACTCCCTATACTTAGGTGCTTTGTCTTCTGGAAGAGAGGTAGAATTAGGAAGTTGTGCTTTCTCACAATTAAGCAATAGCAGAACTGGGCTGTTAGACCAAGTTACACACAGTTTTCCTAGAGTTTGTATTTATTTATTTATTCTAAAGTCAAACTTGAAGAAAAACTATTTTATGTAATAGTTAGCTTTCTGTTCTGGAAATTAGTGTTATTATATATAACACAAACTATGTTACTAATTTAACTTGTATCTATGATCCTTTTATAATTCTAACACTTTTTTGTTGTTAAAATAAGCTTGTTTATTCTTTAACATGCCTAGAAAATAAAATTATGTAATACTATCACAATATTTTATTTTTTCTTATAGAGGATGTATTGAAAATGTTAAAGTTTCCGTTTTAATAATGTTTATCTCTGTTCAAGTTAACCATTTACCATTTTTTACTTTAATATACAGTATAATATAATGCTATTGTATAATTTAGTATAATATTCAACATTTCAAATTCTGGATGAACATGGTAACAGATAAGAGTAAATTTGAAATTAATTCCCCAAAAGTTACATTTTAGTTTTTGATCCCAGTTGTTTCTATTGGAAAGATATAATGAGTTTCTATCTTTCTTCAGTTTTATTATATTTTTTTCTTTCTTGGGAGGAGTTTGGGCCCATTTATGTATTTTCTTTGCTTATTTTTATTTTTTAAAAAATCTATAACTTTTTATTTTCTCTCCATAGACGATTGCATTGTACTAGAAACTATATCCACCTGCACTTATTTGTATCTTTCATGCTGAGAGCTGCAAGCATCTTCGTCAAGGACAGAGTGGTCCATGCTGACATAGGGCTAAAAGAGCTGCAGTCCCAGATGATGCAGGATGACCTGCAGAATTTCATAGGTGTGCCTTCTATGGACAAATTACAATATGTAAGTGTTTCCATCATATTCTCTCATTATACAAGGGAAATTTTACAATCCACTAAATTTTGGCTTATTTTATTCCTGGACTAACTGAAATAGGTGACCAATTCATGTATCAATGCTTACTATCTCAATTCTCTCCTCAACTCTCATGCATAATCACTCATTCAAGAATGTTTTAGAATGGAAACTTTAAAAAAGTGTGTGATTGGGATTGCATTTGATATATGGCTCATAGCAGCTGTCACCACAGAAGTAAAAGCCTATGCATAAAATCAGAAACTTGGGATTTAAAAGGCCATGACATTTAGTTCCTTTATTGTAGACTCACAGACTTGTTTCAATGTAAGATTCACAGTACAGTACTTGAGTCTGCTGTTAATTATCCTGGTATTATTTAGCAAATAGAATCACCCAATATTTCAGTTAATTAGATCCTTAAAGGAATATATCTGGAAATTAAGTATAGTCGGTTAATTGTCTTGTTGGTGTGAATTAATGCCCTCTCTGTGTCTTTGCCTTGTGCCTTATAGCATTGTCTTCCCTGCTGATTCTGAATCTAGACTGGCTTTGCGACTTGTTTTATACAATAGAACAAAGTAGAAGTCATAGTGTGCATGTTGAGGGTAGACCATTATGAGTGAGCCTAGCCAACTAAGATCAGTTGAGCTGGGTCCAGATCAGCAGAATCACCTAGCCTAGCCAATCCATAGTCATAGGATCTATGAAATGTTTATTTTTTTTAAGTCATTAACTTTAGGAGCATAAACAAAACCCAGAATGAAATAGATTTATGGTAGAATGATGGCTAATATTTTTTTCTTTTTGATTTTTTTGTACTTTCTAAATTTTTTCTAATGATCATGGATGCTTTTTAAAAACAGGAGAAATTAAGGAAAAGTGATTTTTTTGGTAATTTTTGAAGGAAAAAAATCTTATTTTAAAAATAGAATTAAAACTATAATCTTAAAAATGTTACATTAAAATAATTTTGTTCTAGTCTCTTTCAACAGCCTTGGCCTTCTTATGTAGAAGAGACATAGATGAAAAAAAAACAAAAACGAGAAGCTGTTTTTTAGTTGTCTGATGTTGGCATTCAGCACAACTAGGAGTTCTAATATGATGCAATTCTGGTTTATTTGTGACAGATTGGGTGCAAGATTGCTGTTGTGATGTTTATTTACTTCTTGGCTACAAACTACTATTGGATCTTGGTGGAAGGTCTCTACCTGCATAGTCTAATCTTTGTGGCTTTCTTTTCTGACACCAAATACCTGTGGGGCTTCACCTTTATAGGCTGGGGTAAGGAAATTATGTCTCTTTTTCCTTTAAACTACTTTACGGATTTCTGGGCTTTCTGTCATGCCTATCATTAACATTCAGCCATTTTCCTGAGGTCACTCCTCATCTTTTGTTTATTACTCCTTCTTTCTCTTTCATTGTTCATTGAGGGGAATTATAAGAGCAAGTCTATAGTTCTACCAGTGGCAACAAACTTTGCATGGTTAACGTCTGGCTGGTGTTCTTAGGCCAGATTCTTGAGAAGGATTTTTGGTGGAAACATAAGAGAACACATTGTTGGACATACACATTTACAACTACTCTCTTCATATCTTCTGCCAGTGTCCTGATTTAGCAATAATTTTATCTTAAAAATTTTGACTTTTCAATTTCTAAGCTGTAATGGCTCCTTGTTGATTTGTATTTCTGAATTGTATGATGAAAAAGCCAGAGAGGAACTTATAAGACCATTGTGACTCCATGTGACAATACAAATTACAAACTAATTACGTAGATTTACCATGTCTTTTGGGTAGAAGTAATTCAAATAACTTATGGGATAAGTAATTTTAAATAAAGATATTCAGCCCACATTTTAAAAATGCCTTATCAGTACTAGAGGGATTACCGGACTAGCACTAGCACAGCATGATATGGAGAGAGATTGTGTTTGTTAAAATTTAAGAAGTATTAAAACTCATATGTGGTTAAAATTAAGAAGTTTCAAGATTAACAGTCACTTATTGCACTTGTTGTTTTAATATTTAAATTATGAGATGCTCAGCATAGGAAAAAAAATGAAGTGTCTTAAACTCAAATTTAAAGGGTTTCTCCCTCTCTAAAATCAGAATATTTCCTGGCCCATTTTGCCTTAAAATTCTTTTAACACTTGAAAATTTGAAGTGAGAAACATTGAATTTCCTGCTACTTAATTACTAATGTTTAAGAAGACAAATGGTCAGTTTACATAACACTTCATTTATTATAATATAATGATTGTTATGAAAGAAGTTTTATTTCAGAAGGCAGCTTGTCTGTTTTTAAGGTCTTCTTGTATCTTTAACTAGCAGTTACTAAATATACATCGCATTTTTTGGAGTACCTTGGAAATTTCTTTGACAGTTTTTGGTACTTTGACTTCAAGTCAAAATTATGCCTGTGTACCTACATAATTACTAGACATTGGTAAAAGTGTTAATAGAAATCTTAACAATATATATAGACATTTGTCTAAATTGTATTTTATTCTTTTTATTTCTGCAGCACCAGTCACATTTGTAATAAATTTTTTTCCTTCTATTTACTTATTGGTTTGATAGCCAACTTCTCCATCAATTCTTTTTTTAAAATTTTTATTAATTTTAATTTATTGTGTTTATACGGATTCAACTGTCCCACTGAATACAACACCCTCACCCCCACCCCCATGTCCTAATTTATACCCCCTTTGCTCCCCTCCCTCTAACTCCCCCCCCTCTTCCCTCTGGGATTTGCTGTCTTGTTATCTGTATCAATTCTTATTTAACTATATCCATTGATTCTCCATCCTTATAGTCAGGAATTTATTTCACTGAAACCCAAGAAACTAGTTTTTAAGTCTTTCTATAAAAGAAAGAATTTTTAAAAAATCAAGTGAGCTTCTGTGTAAGTATGAGTTTCTGACTTTATTTTTACTACTTTTATTATTAATTTGTCCACAAAAATTTTGGCTTAAGAATAACTATAGTAGGTAAGCATCATTCCTTGAAATCATTTGATCAAGTGGTTGAAGAACATACATGAAAGCAAGTAGGATTTATATGAAAGCTCTCTTTGAAAACACATTTTACACACAATATTATGCTAACTCAATTAACCACAATCTAAAACACTAATAACCAATATTATGGAGTTATAATACTAGAGTTGGGCTATGTTTTGACTCCTTCTCTTTTAAACTTGATTTTTTAAAACCATATATGCTCTAGTCTAGGACATACATAATTAAGAGAATAGTAATATTCTTTGAAGAATATCTCTCTGCTACTCAAACACAACTACTATTTAACAAAGTAAATACTATTTATTTGATGACTAGTCAACTTTCTCTCATCTCAACACCGAGAATACGATTTTAAAACATTTGTATTTCTTACTCATTTTTAAAAATCCCTATGAGAAAAATAATGGTCAGAAACATTAAAGCTGCTTTGCCAGGATCTTTTGCTAGAATAATTCATAGTGAACCCAGTTTTATACCTTCTTTCAATGATGCAATTTATTGCCTTCAGTAGAGAAGAGAGCTTGCTTGGATTCCTTTGTTATTCATTTGGGCTCATTCATTATAACATTCAGCTCTCTTCAGCTGGTTGTGGAGTTACATTATTTATATCGATTTTGCTGATTTTTAACAATCCGTTGGAAGGGAAGGAAATGAGTCTAAAGAGGAACAGATGCCACAGTTGACCTTTAGTAAATTGAAGGCAAGTATTTAAAATGACTATTTTTTTGCACTTCTTTATTATAAAGCAAGATATGTAGAGGAGTAAAGGCAGATACTGACGATGACTATGTTTCTTTTCTTGCAACCAACCTCATTCTTCATTTTCCCCATCACGGCCTCAGTCTTCTCATAAAAATGGCACTTTATCCTTGGTTCCATTTTGTTTCTTTTCCACTGCACATTAAAAAAAAACCGTAGCTAGTTCTGTATTTAAAAGGTGTTAATCTTATTTCTTTATCCTTGTTGAATGTAACTTACATCTATATGAACAGCCCTTCTTAATTTTCAGTTGTCAAATGAAATGTCTGAATATGCATATCATATAAAAACATCTTTTCTGGTTATATTATATAGTCATGTCCCTATTGCCAGGCTTTTATGTAGAATATTTTCATGTTCTATATTCTCTGAAAATAATCAGGAGATGGTACTACATTTCCAGTTTAGTTATTGCTATATAAAATGATCTTGGCCTGACCAGGCGGTAGTGCAGTAGATAGAGCATTGAACTGGGACATGGAGGACCCAGGTTCAAAACCTCAAGGTTGTCGACTTGAGTGTGGGCTCATCCGGCTTGAGTGCGGAGTCGCTGGCTTGAGTGTGGGATCATAGACATGACCCCATGGTCACTGGTTTGAGCCCAAGGTCGCTGGTTTGAGCAAGGGGTCACTAGCTCTGCTGTAGCCCTCAGCTTCCATCAAGGCACATATGAGAAAACAATCAATGAACAATTAAGGTGCCACAACAAAGAATTGATGCTTCTCATCTCTTTCCCTTCCTGTCTGTCTGTCCCTCTCTTTGACTCTCTGTCAAAAATAAAATAAAATAAAATAAAATAAAATAAAATAAAATGGTCTCAACCCAGTATGGATTATTTGATCACTCATTTGGCACTAAATAGAATTGAATGTGAAGATACGTATGGAGTCCCCACACACAAGAAACATGCAGTCTGGCCCTTTACGTTATTCTGTTTCTTGTTTGCCTGTTTGGATGGTATGTGTTATATTTAAAATATTTAATTTATAAAAAATGTATTTATATAATTATTCATAATAGTTAGTAGAACACCCTTGCATAATTAAAAATCTCATTGTTTGCTGAAAACATAATTTAAAGGTCTAAAAAAATGTTCTATGTTTTTAATGTCATTATTAATTCTACTGAAGGTTACTTTAAAGTAAAATTATACCTACCATTAGAGCCAATAAAAGATCTATATTTTGGCTCTACTTGATGAAAAATAATAAACTTGATTCTCTCTGCTGATCACTTTTTCCATTTTGTTAAGACGTAATTTGGGGTTTTACTCAATCACAAAATTATATAGATTATGAACTCTTTTAAAAAAATGATAGTCCACTTTAAATTCACATTTGTAACAGTTATGTGGCTTTATCTCTGTAGATTTACCTGGTTTCAAGATTCTACCTCCTCTCCACCAAGTTGATTTTCTACAGTTTCTGCTCACTGGCAATATTTAACTAGTAAAAACATTGTCTTTTCCATTGAGTTCTTCTGTTTCAGACTGTTGTGGGTTTTTTTTTTTTTGTTTTTTTTTTACAATGCCCTGTTTTACTCTTTTAGAGTATTTTGTGGACTATGCATTAGATATATTTTTTAAAGATTTCTTCTGTTTCTATAGTAATTCTATCTCAGGAAGAGGTAGCTTTTCTATATTTTTTAAAATAAACACATTTCTATGTAACAACAGAAGACTTCCAAAGGCTCTGCAGTCTTCCTGACAGAGAGATGCATTTATTCCACAGTAACTTAGAATCCCATGAGGACAATCCTGCCAACACTATATAGAGAGTCTTCTAGGTTCCTTAAAGAATGAAGCCACAGGCAATGCTTTCCAGCCTACTGCCACGAATAGTGAGGGACGTGGAGGCACAGGCTGGAACTTCCTGTCTGGGAAGCCGCTACAGACTGGGTTCTCAGGGGCATCAAGATTTCCGGTTTCTAAAACATTGTACATCTGTAGCATATCTAGGAATCCTCATCATGATGGGTTGCTAATTTTTACAACCAACTGTATACTTTATGATCAATCTATGACCTCACAAGACTCCAATAGCAAGACAGGATTAGGACAAGGCTGAGGTAGGGCTCTGTGAAGCCGTTGAAGTGTCTAAAACAAGATGCAACTACATAGATCGAGATGAGGAGACCCTATTCCCCCTCTTTGGCTTCAAAACATGGCGGTTTTATGCAGTGGGATACTGCATATGTTTTTATTTGAAGAAAGGGTTTGATTGCTAAAGCATTTTTGACTGGTAGTTTAGTCCAAACCTTCATCTTAAAGGAGAATGCTGATGGGACCACACCAGAACCCAAGTCTACTTATTCTTAGGCCAGAGATTGCTTCCCTCTCAAAGTCAGTTATTTATACTGACATATTTTATGAAAATAACTCAGGTCTCAAGATAAATGCATATATTGAATAACATTTAAATTTACATTAAATTGAAATTGAAATTGAAGACATCTGAATTTCAAACATTTTTTTCTATATTTATGTGTTCTCAATTATGTAATCATGTGCTACTAAGACTGGTGGTCGAAAACTCTCAAAGAGCCCCACAGTGGTTTCTGTTCTTTATTCCTCCGTGATTGTCTCTATGCTATTTGTGAATGAGGGTCTTTCAAGAGTATGAGAAAAGCAACTTTTATTAAGACATCATGCCTGATACAAGATATTTGTTCTAATTATCATCTAAAACATAATTCTAACTCAAATAACATTAATCAATGCATGTAGAACATCATTCAGGAACTTGCCTGGTCAGGAGATTGTAAAGGAAGCAGAAGATAAAAATCTGCAAATGCAGCCCTGACCGGTTGGCTCAGCGGTAGAGCATCGGCCCAGTGTATGGAAGTCCAGGGTTCGATTCCTGGCCAGGAAACACAGGAGAAGTGCCCATCTGCTTCTCCACCTTTCCCCCTCTCCTTTCTCTCTATCTCTCTCTTCCCCTCTTGCAGCCAAGGCTCCTCAGGCGCTGGAATGGCTCTGGTTACAGCAGAGCAAAGCCCCAGATGGGCAGAGCATTGCCCCCTGGTGGGCATGCCAGTTGGATCCCGGTCAGGCAATGCGGGAGTCTGTCTGTCTGCCTCCCCTGGCTTCTCACTTCAGAAAAATACAAAAATAAATAAATAAATAAAAATCAGCCCTGGCCGGTTGGCTCAGCGGTAGAGCGTCGGCCTAGCGTGTGGAGGACCCGGGTTCGATTCCTGGCCAGGGCACATAGGAGAAGCGCCCATTTGCTTCTCCACCCCTCCACCGCGCTTTCCTCTCTGTCTCTCTCTTCCCCTCCCGCAGCCAAGGCTCTGTTGGAGCAAAGATGGCCCGGGCGCTGGGGATGGCTCTGTGGCCTCTGCCTCAGGCGCTAGAGTGGCTCTGGTCGCAACATGGCGACGCCCAGGATGGGCAGAGCATCGCCCCCTGGTGGGCAGAGCGTTGCCCCTGGTGGGCGTGCCGGGTGGATCCCGGTCGGGCGCATGCGGGAGTCTGTCTGACTGCCTCTTCCCGTTTCCAGCTTCAGAAAAATGGGGGAAAAAAAATCTGCAAATGAGAAACTGAAAACTTAGCTAATGAACAACAGCCACCCTTTAAAGCTAGCCAAGGTAGCAGAGCAACAAAGGGACTATGTCAGGCCTTTGAAACATCCTGCCAGAAGCAGACATGCCCTCTCCATTACATGGTGTCATTCTTGTTTTAGTTCACAGGGTATTGATAACTGAAAATGTCTTATTAATTTTGCCTCCCCATTAAAATAAGTTTCAGGAAGACAGGGATATTGTTTATCTGTTCATTGTTTTAATCTTCAGAGATTACAACAATCCTTGACACATAAATAGGCACTTAATAAATGCTTACTTGATGTATGGATAGACGATGGATAGATAGGTAGATGATGGATTGATGGCTAGACAGATAGTGAGATAGATAGATAGATAGATAGGGTATGTGAGCCAAACTTAAGAAATAACTAATTTATTTTGGCAAAAACTAATTTGTTTTGGCAAAAAATTTATCTTCTATCTAGAAGATAGAATTCAAGAATATTAAAAAAATAGAAGTTATATATAAACAATAAATAAAATTTGAATATAGAATTATAAAATTAAATAGTCTCATAGTCAGGTTAAGGTTAAATTCCATTAGGTGATAGCTGAGGAGAACTCTGTTGTAAGGTATCATCTTATTTTCATTAAAGTTTTTTCCATTTATTTCTTTGTTGACTTTTTTGCTAAGAAGGAATATCTGAAAAATTACAAATCTGCTTTTAAAAAGTAAAGAATTTAATATTGTGTTTAATAAAATATGTTCTAAGTTAGACTAGAACCTTTTATCTTACTCTTTCGGGTGCTTTCTAGCTTCTGTAGTGTTTTTATTATGGTTCCTCTTTCTTACTTTCTTTATTTTTAAACTACCTTTATAAAGCCCACATATTATTAACTCCTTTGGTTCCCTTATTGCAATGTTCCATGAAAGTTACGGTTTGCAATTTCTTTTTGTGATACAAAGTCTCATCAACTCTAGCATGAACTGAATAGTTAACCTTTCCAGGTGGCAAAGGACTTGTGGAAACTCAATGCAATAGATTTGATGTTGCAGACTCACAAGGGATTTTCACTTGTGAAGGACAAACTCAGCCAACTAACATAGCAACCTCCCTTTCTAAGCTTTGCATGCTTGCAAATGCTTCCGTCATGAGCCAATAGGAACAACAACAAAAAGAAGCTAAACTGATCAAAACTTCCCAGTTTTGTAACTTGCAGAATAGCCTCCCTAGGCCTTCTATTTTTAGAACGAAAACTTCTTTTTGTAACAATAGCCTCCCTGCAGCTCTTCATGAGTCACTCTTGTTGCTTCACTCTTCCTTGAAACCCTGGGGCTGTTAGTGAACGTGGCAAGAGTCACACTTGAATGCACCAACTACCACCTCTTCTTGGCTCCAGGTCCACTCCCAATATAGCTTCACCCTCGATTTCTCAAATGAAGATTGGGCTAACCTTCATCTTCAGACTTTTGGGACCAAAAGCATCCCTATATTGGCTCATTTCTCAAACGGACAAGATGAAAATGAGAACTTTTCTTGTTCACATATTAACATTTTTTCAAGTCTGTTTTTTTCCTCTCTCAAATTTTAATAGTATATTTTTAATACTATTAAAATATACTATTTTCTTATTTTTATAAAAAGTATAAAAAGGAAATCCCTTAATATTAAAAGAAATACAGCCTCTGAATCCTTCTCTGATTGCAGGGTTTCCAGTGGTGTTTGTTGCAGCCTGGGCTGTGGCGCGAGCGACTCTGGCTGATGCAAGGTGAGCGAAAAGGAAGAGGGAAGGAGGGAGCCTCGGATTTTCACCAGACTCAGACTTCCTGCATGGAATTCGCACTTGATGGCATTGCCCTTCAGGGATGTCATGTGGGAAACTACCTCGATGTAATGGTAGCTTCTGATACATTACCAGCAAGCTGTCCATCCCAGAGGTCATGGGACAGAAAGACCCATAGACTAGATTAGGATGGCTAAACTCCATGCCTTATGAAATCAGTTTAAAACATATTGTGATTCAAGGGGAAATCGATGGGTAAGTTACCATAGTTCCCCATGTATAAGACGCACCCCTTTCCCGAAAAATTTGGGGTCTAAACACTGGGTGTGTCTTATGCAGTGGTTGTAGATTTTTTATTTGCATTTCCTGCTTTTTCATGCAGATGAGGAGTTGTATGAATTTTATGATGAATAAAACTTGAGTATATAATACTTTTTTTTTTCAAATTTCGGGCCCCCAAATTAAGGTGTGTTATACACGGGAGCACCTTCTACATGGGGAAATACGGTAACACATGTAGGATACCATGCAAGCAGGTGCAAAGACCTGACTGAGTCCTGGGTTAGGCATCCTGTCTGGCAAACCAATGCGTCCGGTTTCCAATTCTGGCTGCAAGAAGTCCTACTTTCTAGTCAGACCTTTGGACCTCATACTCTACCATTCACAGCCACATATTTACTAAGATTCATTCCTGTATTTTCTAAAGTGTTAAAATTTATTTTTAAAAATCTGAACAAAGGGTACTTTACGGGTCATGTTAACAAACACAGTGTGAGCTGAGGCATTGAAGAATTAATAAAAAATAAGGATCAATAGCATTTTCTTAAAAAAATCTGAAATCTCTGTTGCCTCTCATATCAAAGGGCAAATTTGAAACTTTGACATTGAAAATGATCAAAGTCAAGATTTTCCTACTTTTAGAGGAAGCTGGTTTTGCCCTGCTTCCCAATCCAAATATGGTGTGGAGCTGGAATTGTGTAGAGATTGAATCCCACTGTGTTACCAGACACCACAATGAAATGTCATTGAGGCAAAGAAAAAAAGACTGTGGATATATTACCAAGCGTCAAAATAAAAAAAGATGATTTATAGATTCCAAGAGTCTTTTAGCCTGTGAATCAATGTTCAATTTATATTCACATAATATAAGCCACTTTTCTTAATGGTAGAAAGCCTTTCTATGGTAGTGTGATAGACATTCTATACAACTCAGTAACTTTAAAAAAAAATTTTTTCTTGTTTGGTTGAATAATATGAAAATTAGATTCATACATCTAAGGCTAGGAAATGTTCAATAACGTGCAAATCTAAAATTTTCTTGTGTTTGCAGTGGTAGAGCATCAGCCTGGTGTGCGGGTGTCCCAGGTTCGATTCTGGCCAGGGCACACAGGAGAAGCGCCCATCTGCTTCTCCACCCCTGCCCCTCTCCTTCCTCTCTGTCTCTCTCTTCCCCTCCCGCAGCCAAGGCTCCATTGGAGCAAAGTTGGCCCGGGCACTGAGGATGGCTCTGTGGCCTCTGCCTCAGGTGCTAGAATGGCTCTGGTTGCAACAAAACACTGCCCTAGATGGGCAGAGCATCACCCCATGGTAGGCATGCTGGGTGGATCCCGGTCGGGCGAATGCGGGAGTCTGTCTGACTGCCTCCCCATTTCCAACTTCAGAAAAATACAAAAAAAAAATTCCTTGTGTTTGATTTTCATGTTATTCAAACTTCAAGTCTATTGATTCTGCAGATTTTAGTGTGGCAGAATGACAGTTTGGTCTAGAGGTCTGGTTGATTTACTTGTGGTACATGCTTCCAATGGAATGCTGCTCTGCTGAACTCTCTTTGTATAGAAAGAAAGAAAAAATATAATGTTGAAAGGAAATAGCACATTGCAGAATAGGGTATACTTTGCATTTTTTTGTTACACAAGGGAAAATAAGATTATAATATTTGTATTTGTGTATGTGTAAGGAAACACTGGAAGCACACACAGTTGCCTTACAGGTAATAAAAGGTATTACCTATAACGGAAAGGCCAGGGACAAGGTGAGGCAGGAATATGGGGAGGACTGAGATGTCTCAATGTCCGTCTTTTGGTAGAATTTGGTGTTTGAAATAAGAATGTATTGCCTATATAAAAAATAAAATTAAAAAATTTGTAGTTATTACATATGTACTGAAAGTGTTTTGCCTTCAAAGAATAGTTGAAATAGGTTCTTATTATCTACAACTTGTTTATTAATTTAAAAGTAACTTCTTTATAAGTTTATCACATAGAATGAAAAAATTATCATTATATCTTTATAACATATTTAAAAGATTTCATTTACTGTTGCCATAATCAATACTGGGTTTTGTCTAAGAAAAAAAAAACAGACTTTTATATTTGTATATTTAGTTAAAAAAAGTCTTCAAGGTTCTACATTAAAGTTTTAAGTGGAATAAGTTCTCATCAACTCTTTGCTAATTATTCTAGTGGAACACATTTACTACACACCAGATTGGGTGAGGTCGAATCAAACTTATTTTGAATTCAATTCAACCCAACAAATATTTATACCTACATGCTATGTGTTATTTGGAGCACTTAAGACACAACAGAAAACAAGAATCAGTTAGTCCTTGCTCGTGTAGAACTGAAATTCTAGTTGGGGTAGGAGGGAAGTAAAAGGTAAATATAACAATTAGGTAAATTATATAGTGTTTCATTAAATACTGCTAAAAACTAACTTTTAAAAATCAAAGATAACAAAAAAGCAAAAAGATTAAAAGAGAACATTATGGATCTTATACAAATATAGATGAGCACCTCTCAAAGACTTTTTACTCACTAATTAATGATGGAATCGGTAAGATGTTATAATTGACTCAAAGGAGAAATAAAAGAAACACATGTTTATATTTAGTAAAATGAATGCTGAAATAAATTTACAGATATTTGCATAAATTGGTCAATATTCACAGGACACTAATCAATTATATTTCACTGAACACAGAACACAGCTAATTTTCATTTCTATGGACAAAAATCATTTGCACTCACATTTCTTTTACATTTTTATCAATAAGAATCATTTGTATTATTGTAAATTTTATACTGCATTCTTTTAAAAATTTTCTTTAAATGGTTGTTTTATTGAGAGACAGGAACATCTATTCTTGTATGTGTCTTGACCAGGGATTGAACTGGCAAACTCTGTGCTTCGGGACAATGTTTGAACCAATCGAGCAATCCAGCCAGGGCTTTTCCTGTATTCTTAGGGATAAGAATGATTTGCATTACTGTCAGTGTTTTACAAGATGAGAAGTTATACTATAGAATTGCTGTAACTTCTGAAAGTGAGAGGTCATTATCATTCCAATGATAATAAAGTATCAACTGCACGACATTTAGAACACTAACTTTTTGTGGTTCTGGAAATGTGGTTTTGGACTCTTGTTACTATAAAAAATAATTCCCCAATATTTATAATACTCTATAGCTAATAATATGGAAACCAGGACCTATTACATATTCTTTTCCATTGGTTTGGGAGTTTTATGAGATTTTTTAAAAAAATCTATGTTTCTTAAAAGCATAGGGTTGGAGTTTTTGGTAAAACTTAAAATACTACTTAACACTTACTGCCTGTTTGCTTTGCCAATTTATTCATGAAAGCTCTTTTCAATGTCTCAGGTGCTGGGAACTTAGTGCTGGACACATCAAGTGGATTTATCAAGCCCCAATCTTAGCAGCTATAGGGGTAAGTTTAAAACCTGGATCCTTTTTCTTTTTTTAATGGATACATAGTTAAGCTGCTGCTGAAACCCAGAGAAAGTTTGTCACTTTGTTCTAGGAAGGCTTAGAAACTCTCACATTACAGCAATAGCTGTTGGGAGAGTCTAGGTTTGGGATCAGACCCTTATCCATGGCTGACACCGAGAAATTTATTTGCTGAGATTTCTAACTTGCAAAGTGAAACAATAAGGTGATTATAGAGGTTCTAAAAGATTCACCATTGATGAAGAAAAAGTACAAATGGAGGTACATTCAATAAATTTGGAAGGAAACTTGGATAGAAAAGGCCATTTCATCTTCTTGAACATCTTTAAAGCAAGAATTCTTAGATATTTTCCCAATATTACAATGCTTGTTTAATCTCCAGAATCAGAGAAGAGATTCAAAAGCACCTTTCTGTTCACTGAGAGTTGTCTTTTGTTGCCCTATTACAATTTAGGGTTGTCACAATTTCCGTTCTAGTCCCTTCGTTTTGCTGTAGAACCAGTCTGAAGAGAGGAGACAGCGCAGGAACGGACGTCAGCACGGGGCTGTGGCGCTCCTTCCTCTGAGCCGTTCCTGTCCTGAGCTGGAAGGATGATGCTAATGATAACAAACTTTGCCTAGTGCTCACCAGCCTGGGCACGGTTTCAGTGCTTCGTTATATTGATTTTTCTAGTCCTCTCCAACACTCTAAATGAGGAAACTGCCCAAGGTCACACGGCTAGTAAGTGGTGGAGCTGGGATTCTAACTTTAGGGTCATTGTCACTGCCCAATAAGCTCCCTGTACTTATAACAAAATCAAACATCCCTGGTACTTTAAGAAGACCCTGTCACTCATGCCTCCGCCCCTCTGCAGCTGGGCTTTCCTTTCAGTTCCTTGAACGTGTCCACTTCTGTCCCTTTCACTCTACACTGTCACCCTGCAAGGTGGGGATGTTCTTCTTTCTATTCCTTGCTCTACATGCCACTTCCCTGTGGCTTCCTTGATGCCCCCAGTTTAATTTAAGTCACCTGTTAAACCTGCAGAGCACAAGGGGGATTTTTCTTTTCAAGATCATCACAATGTATGATGCTTCTGGTGGTTGAATGCCCATCTTGCTCACTAAATTGCAAGGCGAAGTGAACAAAAAACCATGCTTTTTCTAAACTGTATTCCTAGTGCCTAGCAAGTTTCCTGGCAAATACTGGTCACTCAGTAAAAAAGTGTTGAAAAAATAAAGCATGCATTTGAATAAGATATCCTGGGGAACAATAAGAAGGAAGAGGAGAAATAAACGCCCAAAGCAAGTATAATGATAGAACTTCTGAGTCCATTTCATGCAGCCTTTTCATTTCCTGGAGAAGGAATCTGAAACCCAAGCAGATAAAATAAAAGTCCCATGGCTGGTGTGGCAGAACAAAGAATGTAACCCATATTTTTTTTTTACCATGTTCTTTTCACTTGCATTCCAAAACATTAACGATCTTTTTTTGCTCAATATATTCAATAAAAATAAAAAAAAGAGATTGTTTCTTGAATCTATAAAAAAGATTTCCCAATCTTTATAGAAATATTTGTAGTGTTTTATATATTAACTTTAAGATTAATGGTTTGTTTTTTAGTCTTACAGGACATATCACATGGTTGTATGTAAATGAATAGACTCCATACATGCTGTCAAAAATGATCTCCCATTTTAAGTAAAAGTTAGATTCCTCACTTAGCTTTGGTTTTGGAAATTATAACAGCATAGATTCTATTAATTGGATTTTTGCACACTGGGAATAAAAACTGATAAAATGTGGTCAGAATTACTAAGCAATATATGAAGCAAAATAAATTTGGGAGAATAAAGGAGTTTGTAAAGGATGGGTATTTATAGGTTCTAATGAAAATAAGTCATGATAAAATAACTGAATTTGAGAAATAATCACAGGCTTCAGTAGAGATTTGGAAGAAACCACTTGATTTTGGAATCCTAGAATACAAACTTGTAGCACTGTTTTTTTTTTCTGTGTTTTGTTTACATGTTTAAAATTCTGTTAAAGAAGACTAGAGTCATTAGAAAACATTAGTTTTTTTGTTCTGAAAATTAATCTCTCCAAATATAACTATTAATTATTCACCTACAACATCTTGATGTTGATTTTAGTATGAGCTTTAAATTCTTCTGTATAATATCAAAATATGATAGGTATATCTCCTAGCTGACCACAGAGCATGAAGCACTGTTTTGGTCCTGGGCCTTCAGTGCATCATAAGAAGGAACAGGATGTTCTGCCCCCAAGAACAGTAGAAGCAGCTAGCAGGGCAGTGCGGTCTAGAAGGGGTAAAGGTGAACTTGACAGATTTGATCAATCCTGACCAAGCAGGGCACTGTCCCCTGTGGTGTCAATTAATAGAGACTCTAACAACTGAAAAGAAATAAAACCACAGACATAAGAATGTAGATTGGGAAATTAAGCAGATTTGCTCGTGAGTACTTAAGAAATACCCTGAAGATGCCACTAAATTGGGGTGGAGAGAGGTTTGGTACTATCAGAAATCTGAGATCTTGAATTGATCAGTTAAGGAAAATAAAAAGAGGAATTCTGTGGTATTTGTCTTAATTAGTTGTTTCCTTCATCCCGTGTTAGTCTGCTCCATGTATCGATTCTTTCAACCACCATCCCTTGATAGGAAATCAAACGGTCTTCTCAGCCCCTGCTCAGTTTTCTCCTTACTAAAATTTTTTTTCTTTTGTCCCTTGACAGAGTTAAATCTTATTCTCTCTAGTCATCATTTGATGAATAAAAAGTGTGAGTGCCTTTTTTCCTTCAGGAATGTCTCAGAATCTTATTTGCATCACCCTTCAAAGAACTTTGAGATAGGTCTTTTCATTATTCTCAGTTTTAGTCCAAAAGAAGTTTTATAACTTGCTTAAGGTTGTACATTTAGAAAGTGCTGAAGCAAGAGCCCAACCCAGGTGGTGTGGTTCTGGAGCCCACAGTTTTTACTATTAGTGCTGATTGTATTTAAGCTAGGCCAGGGTTTCCCAAGGTGGGGACATGCTTGGTGCATTAGAGGATTTAGATGGTACGTGCAAAGTCATTAAGTGACATTGAGTTATACATTGAGAACATTGGTCCCTTTTCTACCATTCTGAACACATCAAGGTGACATTCTCATTTTGGTACTTGTTAGGGTACACAACCCTAACATGTGTGATGTGTTTCTTTCTTTGGGGGTTGAGGGTGGGGGATAGGAAACCCAATCTAGATAAAATTCCGCATGACTTGTTTCTATTATATTTATTTTTAAAGTTGCCTTTATTTATTTATTTCTTTAGTGAGAGAGAGAGAGAGGAAGAGAAAGATGAAACACTTGTGATTGAGGCACTTTTTAAAATTGTTCATTAATTGCTTCTCTTATGTGCTTTGATTGGGGATAGTAGTTCTGCTGAGCCAGTGACCCCTTGCTCAAGCCAGGAAAATTGGGCTCAAGCCAGTGATCTTGGGCTTCAAGCCAGGATCATCATGTCAGTGATCCCATGTTCAAGCTGATGACCCTGTGCTCAAGTTTTGTGAGCTTGCGCTCAAGCTCACAAGCTTGGGGTTCGGAACCTGGAAGCTCAGTGTCCCAGGTCAGTGCTCTTTCCAATGCGCTGCCAGTGGTCCAGCCCAGTTGCCTCTTGTTTATAGCAGCTTCTACTGGTTTTTCAGTTATGGTAATGATATGGAATTTAAATTTCAATAATTTAATAAAGGTAGACTGTTTGAAGAAACTATTAAGCAAATAATAGTAGGTAAATAATTGATATGACAAAATCATGGTGGCACCCTAAGTAGCTGCCTTTTGGAGAACACTGAACTAGACAAATTTCTTTAACAATGAATTTGCACAAGGCCTGATCAGAGTAACCAGTGAATGAATATCTACATGGTTGTGGGAGGCTAGTTGGGTTTCATGTGATCAGGCACTTTAAAAGTGTATTGTACACACACACACACACACACACACAAAACTAAAAAGAGAATAACAACAATAACAAACAAGAAAAGCAAAAATGCCAGCAACAATTAAAAAAACATACCCTAGAAAACAAAAGTATACTGCATTTTACTTACTGTCTTCATTTCCCTGTGAGCTTCTCTGGTGGTGGGGGCCATTTCTTATTCGTTTAACTTTCCAATGCCTAGCAAATATCGAGTTGAATGGAAAATATCCATATATGTTTGATAATGTTACTTATGGTGCATCATAAGATTATTTGATAAACATGCCCAAATTTTAAAGCATTTTCCACATTTAAATACCTTATAATCATTTAAAATGCAGCTTCCTTCACAGAAGTCTATAATAAGTATATCAATGTTGTTGTTACAGTTGTAGGTATGACTGGGGATGATGGCATACAAGAGAAATATCTGACTTAACATCATAGGATTCAGAGCTTGTGGGGAGGCTCTTAGATTTAGTCTAGTCTTATGACTTGTCATTCTATAGGTAATACAATTCATAACCAGTCATATAGCATGTTAAGGCAACAGACACAAGACAAAATAGTGTGCATAATGCCCTTGGCCTTGGCAGAGCTGTGAACAGACACATGAATTCTGGTGCTCTTTCTAGCTTCTGAATTTACTATAATTTAGCCCCTGTGAGCTATAGCTTTCTAAAAAGGAAATGGAGGATTCTAATGTCTACTTCATAGGGCTATTTTGAGGCTTCAATAAGATAATTAAGGTGTTTAACCTATGACAAGCCCTCAGTGAACAGTAGAGTGGAAGTAGCATTAGGAGTAACACTAGTGATAGAATGGCATGGTAACGGCAGAGGAGGTAATCATGGCCATGATGCTACGTGGATATAGCCATCATACAGGCTGTCTGAGTGTTTCTATGGCTGTCAGGGAGTCAGGAATGAGGAGGAGAAATCACCCAAGTCTATTTGGGGGCTTAGTTTAGGAAAACACCATGTAGATGTGATTTGAACGAGAGTATGAAGGAAAAGTAGAAACCACCTAATGGGCAGAGAGGGAAGGGTTTTCTGGACAGAGGTGCGCATATGCCAAGGTGTGCTAAAACATGGACAGGTCATGTTTTCTGTAGCTGGTATGAAGGGTGCATCTGCAGGAAATGCAGACCAGACTGGAAGGTGGGATGGGAGTTAAATCACAGTTGGACTCACATTCTGTACTGAAGGACACTGGAATTTTTTATTTTTTAATTATGGTGAAGCACTAAAAAAAATTTAAGCAGGATAGAGATTTGACTAGACTTGGGTTTTGAAGAAAACTCTCAAGGCCTTATGGTGATGGGTTAGAAGAATTAGTTGGACATGTGGATATTTGTTAGAGATGTGATAATTATACACTTTTAAGTTCATAATCCTATCTGATTGTCTCAGACTTCAATTACTATATTTTAAAGGTCCTCAAATGTCTATATGAGAGACCATATTCTTGATGCAGGCTTCCAAAGAAAGACACAGGAATTGGAGTTGTATTAACACTGGAACAATGTCAGCTGTTAAGATGAACAGCAAAGGGACACTTGGTGCTGCAGCAGGTGACCATGGGCAGCGTGATGGCAGTATCTGGCTTTTTTCCATTTTGATGCAAGTTAATCCCATGTATTCCATTTTTATGAGTCTCTCTTTTGGGGTATGCCAGGAAGCCTCAAAAATTCTCAGTGCAATATGTAGCTTTATCTTAGCTGTTAAAATGTGAGTGTACAATATAAGGAGGACCATATATTTGTATGGAACCAAAGAAAGGTATATAAAGAAGTTAATTAATACCTTTTATATTTGAAGAATAAAAATTTCTTCCGGGCCCTGGCCTGTTGGCTCAGCGGTAGAGCGTCGGCCTAGCGTGCAGAGGACCCGGGTTCGATTCCCGGCCAGGGCACATAGGAGAAGCGCCCATTTGCTTCTCCACCCCTCCACCGCGCTTTCCTCTCTGTCTCTCTCTTCCCCTCCCGCAGCCAAGGCTCCATTGGAGCAAAGATGGCCCGGGCGCTGGGGATGGCTCTGTGGCCTCTGCCTCAGGCGCTAGAGTGGCTCTGGTCACAACATGGCGACGCCCAGGATGGGCAGAGTATCGCCCCCTGGTGGGCAGAGCGTGCCCCTGGTGGGCGTGCCTGGTGGATCCCGGTCGGGCGCATGCGGGAGTCTGTCTGACTGTCTCTCCCTGTTTCCAGCTTCAGAAAAATGAAAAAAAAAAAAAAATTTCTTCCGGAGTCACTTTTCTTATAGCACATATGTGAAAGTAATGTTTATACTATGGAGTCATGAAAGAGAAAATCCTAGACTCAGAGCAACTCAGAGCTTTTATTAGAGAGACTTGAATTGGAAATCAGGGCCAGTCACTCAGACATGAGAATCCATGTACTTGTTCTTCTTCTGCAGGTAACCTCAGGGTTTCCTGCAGTAGTTTATTTTCTGGTTAACTCCTCAAAAATAAGCCACAGAATCAAAGAATGTTGGGAAGCCTTTTGGGGGTCTCTTGCCAATTGTTCATCTGGTAACACTATTGCAAATATTTTGAACCTTAAATAATCCTACAGAGAGCTGATCTTACTATGAGAGTTTATGGTTTGTATTATATTGAATAAATGTTGATGGATTTTAGGAAAATATGAGGCAATCGTGGTTACTTCTTTTTTTGTCACTTTTTATTGGTATAATTACTTGATTTTAAATATTTATTATGACTCAGTACCATTGTGTACCCAAGCTAAGAACTACCCTCTGTGTTGAACATCGTTTGCGGTATGTGTCATGGGCTTGCGCACCGTGTGAATAATGATCTAGTTTGAATGACTAACCAGCTAGTGGCTCTCCGGGAGGTTGCCAGTCACTTTGAGTGCATTAAAAGGAGACCTCCAGCTTTTCAGTGTTTTCCCTTATAAATGTTTTTTTTCCTCCAAATACCTTTCAGAACATCTGAGGAAATTGCAGAAGAAGGAATAAGACGGTCCTTCTAATAAAAGCCTGTAAGAAAAATTTTAAGTGATAAGTTTTAAAATCTATCCAGTGCATTTTGTAAACTATGAAAAGAGGGAAACGAACAGGATGCAAGCTTCTGAGCTGCTGTTGAGCAGATGACTCATCTCCCCCACTTGTAATTAAAGGAGGCACACTCGTGAAAAACAAGGGGTGGGGAGCAGTGACTGGTCAGAGAGGAAGGGAAAAAGAATACCATTTAATCTAGTCTTTGATGGAATTGCAAATAGGGGCAGTCCCCGGGTTATGAACAAGATAGGTTCTATAGGTTTGAAAATCTTTAAGTGTTTATATGCGCAGAAAGGTAAAAATAAATACTATGTTAAGACAAACATTTGTCTAAGTTGCATTTAATAGGTCAGTGTACTTGATCCAATTTACATACCACCAATTCAGCTTAAGAACAAACCTGTAGAACAGGGGTCCCCAAACTTTTTACACAGGGGGCCAGTTCACTCTCCGTCAGACCGTTGGAGGGCCAGACTATAAAAAAACTATGAACAAATCCCTATGCACACTGCACATATCTTATTTTAAAGTAAAAAAACAAAACAGGAACAAATACAATATTTAAAATAAAGAACAAGTAAATTTAAATCAACAAACTGACTATTATTTCAATGGGAACCATGGGTTTGCTTTTGGCTAATGAGATGGTCAATGTGCTCCTCTCAATGACCACCAATGAAAGAGGTGCTTCTTCCAGAAGTGCGGTGGGGGCCGGATAAATGGCCTCAGGGGGCCGCATGCGGCCCGGGGGGCTGTAGTTTGGGGATCCCTGCTATAGAACCTGTCGCATTCGGAACCCGGGCTGCTTGTGTCAGACTGATTTCTTCCTCAGAGGAAGCTCGCCACTCCAGAATCCCTTTCCTCTGTTAAATCAGACACATTTAGAACTTCAGATGAAATAAAAACTTCACCATTTACCATAGATGCTTGTCCCTAAGTTATAAATTCAGTGCCAACTGATAAAAATGAGCCGTAGATTTTGTCCTCATATCTATCATATAGACAATGAAATTGTTAACAGTTGGTATAGATTAAGGATTTTATTGTCTAAATTCAATATTTAGCATCAATATACATATAGACAAAGCAAAAAATTCCTTATGTTCATGATATTGAAAAGTAAGCCAATATGTGGAGTGAGACGTGATGTCTTCAGAGGGTCCTGAGGGGAACTAATACCTAGCTCCCCTCTTTGCTGCTCAGATTCTAGGTGAGCAGAGTTATAAAACCAGGGGTGGGGAGAACCCAAACCAAACCCTTAGAGCCGCTGGAGGCTGGTTTGGAGGGTGTGGTCTCAGGTCTGCTGGCCTGGTGGTCCTGCTGAAGACCCTGCGTTAGTCAGAACCACCCGAGAGGGGCCCCAGTTAATCCTCACACAGCTTAAATCCAGTGGGTGAGGCACACATTGAAAAGTAACAAGTGCTGCCCTGGCCGGTTGGCTCAGCGGTAGAGCGTTGGCCTGGCGTGCGGGGGAGCCGGGTTCGATTCCCGGCCAGGGTGACATAGGAGAAGCACCCATTTGCTTCTCTACCCCCCCCCTCCTTCCTCTCTGTCTCTCTCTTCCCCTCCTGCAGCCAAGGCTCCATTGGAGCAAAGATGGCCCGGGCGCTGGGGATGGCTCCTTGGCCTCTGCCCCAGGCGCTAGAGTGGCTCTGGTCGCGGCAGAGCGACACCCTGGAGGGGCAGAGCATCGCCCCCTGGTGGGCGCATGCGGGAGTCTGTCTGACTGTCTCTCCCCGTTTCCAGCTTCTAAAAAAAAAAAAAAATTAAGGAAAAGTAACAAGTGCTATGGTGGGGTTGGGGTGTCAGGAATAGTTTGTGAGAAAAAGTGGCGTCCAGCCCGAGGCTGAGGACGAGCTAACCTGTTCAGGGTGGGCCAGCGGAGGGAGAGAAGGTCCCGCCAAGAGCACTCTGGGAACGAGGGTCAGAGACTGCCTGAGGGGAGAGAGAGTTTGTGCCTGAAATTTTGAGGGATTTTTTTTCTCGTCCAGAGGAGAAATGATTTTATTCAACACTTTTTAACGAAAGGCAATTTATTGTTTGTTTTTTTTTTAAATATAAAACTCGTGATATGACCCTCTAGAGAGGGCACTGAGGTATAAGTGGGTTAATGAATATTGTTGATTGAAGTATATCTAAGACTAATCATTGAACAAGAACATTTTGTGACCTAAGACCTCATATCTTTAAATGAAAAAGACAGCAATTTTCTCCAAATGAAAAGCTGAGATTTTTTTTAAATCTGGCTGTTTATATTTGCATTATTTTTAAAACCATACTTGCATAAAATTCATTCTATGTTACGAGCTCTAATGCTTAAGAAAGGTCATTTTATTCACCTTCTCTATGTTTGAATTCTTTGTTTTGCCTTACCAGTAGTTTACCTGAAGTTTATCTTTACGCAACATTTTTCCTCCAAAGTACATGAGCTATGTAAAAACTGTAAATGATTTCCTCTTAGAATTATTTCTTCATCTTTAAAAAAAGTTGCAAGAAGCTTCTTCTCAGTTTTGTCCGTTTTTGTTCCATTTGCCCACTAAATAGAATGCCATTTTTCCATCTGTAGACTCATTTTTCTTATTAGCACAGGAATTTCTCTCTCCTGTGTCTTCAGTGATTGGCGCAGTGTATCAGTAGCTTTTATTTAGGTAGAGAAATAATCTGTGTGAGGCCTTTCAGGTCCGTGCGCTCCGTACAGGCGGCGTATCCCTCATCGTACAAACCTCTGTTCTTCGTCCCTCCATTTGGGGAGATTCTTAGGGGTCTCCTAAGTAAATAGCTGAATCTGTTTTCCTGCTTAGTCAGATCTACCATTTGCTGTTTCTGTGTTTATTTTATTTTATTACATTTTAATATTTTGAGAGAGGCAGGGAGACAGGAACATAGAGCTGCTCCTCTGTGTGCCCTGACCAGGGAATTCCACCGGCAACCTTTGCTCCAAAATGGTGCTTCGACCAACCAAGCTATCCAGCTAGGGCTTAATTTTTTCTTTTCTTTTCTTAATTTCTTTCTCTTTCTTAATTTCTTTCTCTCTCTCTCTCTCTCTCTCTCTCTCTTTCTTTCTTTCTTTCTTTCTTTCCTTTCTTCTTCCCTCCCTCCCTCCCTCCCATCCTCTCTACCTTCCCTCCTTCCTTCCCTTCTTTCTTCCTTCCTTCCTAACTTAATTCCTTCCTTCCTTCCTTCCTTCCTTCGTTCCTTCCTTCCTTCCTTCCTTCCTTCCTTCCTTCCTCCCTCCCTCCTTCCCTCTCTCCCTTCCTCTCTCTCTCTCTCTCTCTCTCTTTCTTTTTTAGAGACAGAGAGAGAGGAAAGGAGAGGGGAGTGGAAAGGGAAGCATTCATTAGCTGTTCTATTCAGTCCTGCATTCACTAGATGCTTCCCATGTGTGCCCTGACTGCGGATCCAACACTCAACCTTGTTGTTTTAGGACGATGTTCTTAACTGACTGAATTAACTGGCCAGGGTCTCTATGTTGACTTAAACTGTACTTATATTTCAGATTCTTTAACATCTTTTTTAAATCCATTCTGCTCTTTAAGAAAAAAATTCATTCTCCATTTCAATCTGCTGTGGGCAGTGTAGTGCAGTGGTTAAGTATCCACACTGTATCCAGGGTGCATGGGCCTCGTTAGGGCTGTGCAATTTGCCAGCTGTGCGAGTATGCATAATTTATGTAAGTTGTGACTCAGATCTATAGGGATAATATGCCTGTTTCATATATCTGCTTTGAGGACTAAGAGTTAATTTATGTAAGAAACTTAGAACAATAAGTAGTCAGTAACTTAGATTCCAGTTAACCTTTATTCTATAATTTCCGAAATTACTCAGAATAATTATTTGGAAATTGGCCCAACTACTGTTGCATGTATCAATAAATACGTGTATGCATGTATGTATTTTTGTTTGCCTGTTGTTTAAAGCAACAAGTTTTACTCAATCTTAGTTTTTCTTAATTCTTTCTATAATTCACGCCATTGTCCTTAAATGTATCTTCTTAGTTATTAAACCAGTGCATTGGTTGAATGTATCTTCTTTAGTCAAATTTCTGAGGTTTTTCAGGATTTATTTAGTGTGGTCTATTGACCTGAGGATGGAGTCCCTGGTCACGCTCATTTTAATGTGGATGGAGCGTCCAGGTGGCCCATCTGAAGCCACCTATAATTCTTCCTTTTCACAGGAATAGGGAATGACAAATGCCAGTTCCCGGCTGGCACTGCTTCCACGGCTCTGCCAGCACCCGCTCCTGCCCCTGCACCCTTCATGCAGAGGTCACACAGCATCACTGCCCACAGTTTCACTCCCCGCTGCGTCGTACTGCCAGGGACTGTGGTCTCAGGGGGAGAGGAATTAACGGGGCATGGACTGACCGTTTAGAAAATAGCACTCATGTGATAGAGGAGCAGCTTATCGTCCCCTATTGAGAAAGATTCTGTGTCTGTGAGCCAGGTGTTGTAGTTACTGGGGAGGAATGGGAATCCTCAACTCTCATGTTTTGTCTCTTTTTATCCTCCCTAAAAGAAGTACAAGGTGGTGGTCAGGAATTCGCAGTACAGGCTCACATAGACTTGGTTCAACTTCCAGCTGATAGTTGAGTAGCCAGAGTTTCTTCGTTTATAATAGATGGACATAATAAAAAATGCCTGTTCCTTATTCATGTGAGCATTTGAACTAGGGAGGGCTCAATAAACAGCAGCTCTTATTGGCCTGAAAATATCCTTCTTCTTCTGCCTGCTCACAGCACACCTCTGTCCTTCCTCCAGGGTATGGGGCTCAAGACCCAGCCTCCAGTTCCTGTAGACAGCTGGGCAGTTGGGGAGAGGTGCCTACAAGGTGGTCAGTGGTAGGTCAGTGGCAAACAAGGTGGCAGGGGCTTAAGGGCTGGTACAGATGATCAGCTGGACCAGGGAGTGGGACACATGAATCAGCCAATAACTAAAATTCTCCAAATTCCAGAGATGATTGAAGACTGTGCGAGACAAGGTATCCCCGTGCATGCAGCATGGGTCTTCCTCTGTGACTGTCAGCCCTTCGGCAATCCACATTTCCACTAATTCTAAATCCTAGCGCTTTCTGGACTATAGACATCTCCCTGAATGAAGGACTGACTCAAGAGGTCAAGCTTCTACTTCCTTATGATCCCAGACCTGGAGACACTATTCTTTTTCTTCATTTTGAATCTCTTTACTGATTCTTGAAGCCATCAGACACAAACCAGCTTATCCTACCAATACCTTCCCTCTGGTTTTTTTTTTTTTTTTTTTTTTTTGCTATTTTCTGAAGCTGGAAACAGGGAGAGATAGTCAGACAGACTCCCGCATGCGCCCGACCGGGATCCACCCGGCACGCCCACCAGGGGCGATGCTCTGCCCATCCTGGGCGTCGCCATGTTGCGACCAGAGCCACTCTAGCGCCTGGGGCAGAGGCCAAGGAGCCATCCCCAGCGCCCGGGCCATCTTTGCTCCAATGGAGCCTTGGCTGCGGGAGGGGAAGCGAGAGACAGAGAGGAAGGCGCGGCGGAGGGGTGGAGAAGCAAATGGGCGCTTCTCCTGTGTGCCCTGGCCGGGAATCGAACCCGGGTCCTCCGCACGCTAGGCCGACGCTCTACCGCTGAGCCAACCGGCCAGGGCACCTTCCCTCTGTTTTTAAAGACAGAACTCGATTGTCCCTGGTGATGTCTACACCTATAATATTTCAAATTTAATTTAATTGCCTACATGGGGATGGGGGTCTATTCTTTTTTAAAAGTTCTTTTTATTTATTGATTGGTTTTAGAGAGAGAGGAAAAGAGATAGATAGAGAGAGAGAGAGAGAGAGAGAGAGACCAATCTGTTGTTCCACCTATCCATACACTTATTGGTTGATTTCTGCATGTGGCGATCAAACCCACAACTGTGGCATATCAGGACAATGTTCTAACCAACTGAGCTACCCAACCAGAGCAGGGGGCCTTTTCTTATACAGCATCTTATTTGCCTTAAAAAAATTATAATTCACCTAATATTTTTCATATGTTATGAGACAGCATCCCTCAAACAACTCTATTATTTTTCTTCCTCAAATAGAGACAGAAGCTGGGACTTCATCGCAAAAAGGGCATCTGGTCTCATATAATTACTAATACCTTTTGTCCTGCCAGTCTGTTACGGGACTTGATCTGCACTTGGATTTGGAAATTCCCGGTGGAATCTGGCAGATGATCTCCTTGTATTTCTAGTTTCCAGTGCTATGGAAACTTTTTCTTCTGTTTCTTTATGAGAGCAAATCAAGAGACATTAGCTTTCCAGTATCTTATCTCAGAGTCCCTCTGAAGTGGACTTCTTTGTATACAAAGACTAAAATAGGTAACTTTCAGTTTTTGAATACAAAGAAGTTCAGTTTATGCAAGTTTTATAAATATTTTGAGGACAAACTTAATAATTCTTTGTAATCTTACCTTCTCTTTCAGCTGAATTTTATTCTGTTTCTGAATACGGTTAGAGTTCTGGCTACCAAAATTTGGGAGACCAATGCAGTTGGGCATGATACAAGAAAGCAATACAGGTAATTCCAGGACAGGTGTCCATCAGAGGAAATATTTTGGTTACTATTTGGTGTAAAAAACAGTTATCAATTGATCTGAAATGTCTCTAAAAGATAAATTTATAAATGTGTATTTTCATTTGGTTCAATTTGTGATTTATCAGAAATATATTTTATTTATTTATTTAGGGGAATATAAATAACCAAAATCTTTCCCAATATGCTTAAATTTGGAGAATAATAAGTATACTTATTATTAGCAAATTGGGGTTCTCCTATAAACTATGTGACCCTCCAATCTCTTATTGATGATCTTGGCAGACAATTTTATATGCATTCTTTTTGTTTGTTTGTTTTTCTTTCTTTTTTTCTGCAGCCAAAAAAGTAAAGGTTATTAAGGAGATAGCACCATGCCCGCAGTCACAGGTAGCTAATGATCAAAGACCTGCTTTTATTTGCATTCTTGAAATAATGTATCATAACTGAAAAGAATCAAGAACATGGATCGTTGCATTGTTTTCAATCTTTCCATCAAATTGGCACCTACCAAATAGAAATTTTTAACTTTCAAATATACTGAGTGTGCAAGGTCCATTATTTTATCTTTCATGAAGAAATAGGCAAACTAAATGTTTATGATTATCAAACTATGTTTAAAAATTTGAATTACTCTAAAACCCTCTAACAAACCATAGTTTTGCCACAGACTAAAAAGAAACTACTAGACTTCTTTTGGTTGTGTAAAAAAAAAAAAAAGAGAGAGAGAGAGAGAGAGATTAAGAGTGTGTCCATTTTTTTCCAATGATTAGTTTGTAAGTTCTGGATAATAGGGGCCTCTGTCCAACTAGATGTGCATGTCCTGTAGTCTGGTGGATTGGAATTGATCTTTCTACCTTCCAAACAGGTAACTATTTCTTCCTACCTTAGATTGTTCCGAAATGCTGCCTCAGACACAGAAGGGAAGGAATCACAGTCAGCATTTTGATTCTCTCACAAATGTTCTGTAAGGTCTTTGTTGAATTATTCCCCTTCAGCATTTAGGCAGCATTTACTGTTCCGCTGAAGAGACTACAACTGTAGACAGGAGTTAAAAAAAGGACAAGCCAGCAACTGCTAGCTCATTTTCAATGTACTGTAAGTGAAAGTATGATAATATAAATTGTGTATAAGAGTTTACAGTGGAGGACCTTTGCTATTCTAATATAACTTGTCTCATGCCACATCTCCTCGCTGAAGACAAAGGCCAAAGGATGCTAGAACAATGGGAAATATAAATAGCCTTTTATTCTTCTTCTGAAAGTGAAAACTTAAAAGGTGTTGGAAAGCTGCTTATTTATTTACTTCTTAATAAAAGCAACTTATTTCTATAATTCTGAATGATGTGAACATGTCTTTGCAGTAAAAAGTTGCCCAAGAGATTTGAGGAACTGTGGAGAGAACCAAGAGTGAATTATCTTAAAAACAGGACAGACAATACTCTGAGTTTATTCATGGGGATTATTTCTCAGAATAATTGAAGAGAGTCATTTATCAAGGATCGAAAGTATCTACTATTAAGAATTCAGGGTTAATTAAAAATAATCTGGAAGTGATTAATTAGAACTCGCTCTAGGCTAATAGTTGTCAGGGAAGGTATTTTTCAGCCAAAATATATTTGTTCATACATGAAACATATTTAGTATTTTTTATAATGTCCAAAGTTGAGCTAGAGATAAAACTATAGTGGGAAATGAACTTGCGTTGGGAGAAAAAAAATGTGGGAACCTACTTGGTGGGGATTTGGAAATTCAATTCATTATGCAGTTTCTGAGTCCTTAAATTATCAGGTTTAAATAACAGAGACGTAGGAGAATGTAATGTGTCTCTGTCACAGTGATATTCCACCTATGAGGATTAATTGAGAATTTAAATTTACAGCCACTCATTTTTGTACTTTTAAATTTATATTTCAATTGGTTATTACCTTTGTCAAACAGATATTCAAATATTCTTGTTAAAACAAAACAATGAAAAAATATATTTCCAAATTGTGACATCTAAAACAGTTTTAAACATATTTCTATGCATTACTGTTTAAGAAATAGTTTTTGTATTTTTAAAGCTAAGTTGACTCTCAAAAGACAAGTAGAGATTTTCCAGAACTTTTTACTGCGGGAGAGATCAGGAGAAAGACCGCAACATTTGAGTATCTGGTTTCTACATTGGACACTGAGTTCAACAAACAGTTTGATTTTTGTATTCCTCTCATGCCTTTACCCTTGGCCCCAGAGCCACCACCATGTTTCCGACAAACCAGAAGGCCCCATTCAGTTCTGCATCCCTGAGTCATCTCTTTAGACAGCTGTGCCTTTTCAGAGAGCTGGGCTGCAAAGGTGTACAGCATGCATTGGTGACCAGGAGAACCCAGAAAGAAATCAGTACCAAGACTGCTGACTGATCTGATGTGTGGCAAAGTCCATCTCTGTAGCTGAAAAGGCAGACAGATGCACCGCTATGTTAACCTGTTCACTGTCCTTGAAGGATAAATTTTTAAAGAGTTGTAATCGTAACTCTTATACCAATATAAATGAACACATTTCAAATAAATGTTAAATAAAACATTTCAAAAGTTTTATTTAACTTAATAATGAAGGACCTGGTAAGTAAGATATTACATATATTTAAAAGAGAGTAATGAGTGCTGAAATGAATTTACAAATGGATGTAAATTAGCAAAACTTGTTTATACCCATAGGGCTATAATTAGTGGCATTCCATTAGACAACATTTGCATTTCTACAGACAGGAATTATTTCAACTACTGTGACAGATGGATTTCTAAAATAGATCCCAGAATTCCTGTCTCCCTGGTGTACATGCCGTGTATAACCCCGGTGTACAGCCCTGCATACCCCCCACCCTCGCACTCTTCCTTGAGTGTGGGCAAGGTCTCTGACTGGTTGGTTTCTCCCTTGATTAGGTTACGGTATATGGTACGTGTTAGGTAAGACTCCATCCTGACAGCCTGGAGAGAAGTTCTCCCGCTGGCTGTGAAGGGGTAACCTGACATGTTGTGAGGGCCTCTGGCTGGGGCCTGAGGGCAGCCTGAGAGCAGTCTGTAGGAACCGAGTGACCCCCAGGCCGACAGCAATCCTACAACTGCAAGGTACTGAGCTCCGCTAGCAATCTCAGTGAACTTGGAAGAGAACCTTGAAGTCCAGATGAGGATGCAGTCCTGGCCAACACCTTAATTCCAGCCTTGGGATACCCTGAGCAGAGGGCCCAGCCACATTGTGCCTGGCCTTGTGGCATAAAGAAACTGAGAGATGATAAATAGGTTTGGTTTAAGCTTCTAAATTTGTGGTGATTTGTTACATAGCAATAGAAAATGAATTCAATTAGTATCCTTTTTCTCTACATTATTATAGAGAAAAATGAAAATGACTATAACAAACCAAAATGCTGCCTATCAAAATCAAGACAGTTAACATAGATAGAGGTAATGCTTATTTAAGTCTCAAACATAGACGTGAAAGAGAACTTGGGACAGATACCGAGGCATTTCACAGCTTTATGAAAATAGTGTCCTTTATGCAAGGAGAGCAGAAATGAGATTAGACAGGCTTAGGGGATAATGATCATGGGAGGTGAGAATAAACTACCTATTTTAATATAAAAGTGACAGGAAGAGGAGGGAGGGCCAAACTAGCAGAAGCTGTGAGATCCAAAGCGATGGGAGAAGTCAGCCGCCGCCGTTAGCTCTGCTAAGCTTGATTTTTCCCCCCAGCAAGATGCCCCTGCTGAAAGGCACTCTAAATGGATTAGTTAAAAAGACTTTGCATTCTCTCTCAGGAAACTCGCCAAATCGACGCTGGTCCTGGTGCTGGTCTTCGGAGTGCATTACATCGTGTTCGTGTGCTTGCCCCACTCCTTCTCGGGGCTCGGGTGGGAGATCCGGATGCACTGTGAGCTCTTCTTCAACTCCTTTCAGGTAGAGTCCACCCACTAACTTGGTTCTCCTAGGTTCCTTTCCCCTCCCTGCGTCCTCCTTCTCCGCCCCTCTGGCTCTCATGCACCCATCCCGAGGGCCCTGAGAGGGCGCTGTTCTCTGGCGCTGTGTTTCTTACAGAAGTCAGGTGACCCTGTGGCCACAGCAAATGCTGATCCTCACAGACAAGCCTGGGTGGCAAGACAAGAAAGCACGTTGTTGTAAACTGGGTACCTGCCACAGAACAGGGACCTCTGTGTGTGTACAGAAGATGAATGAGAGCAAAAGAAGGAGAAGGCAGGGAAAAGGAAAGAAAAGAGGCAAAACAGGGTTAGAGGTGGCGTCTGCACATTTTATCTTGTTTGCAAACCGCACCATCACTCCTCACACGGATTGCTGCAGACGTCACCTGACCCTGCCTCACGGGTGTGCGTTTGCTGCCACTGCCTGCTGCCTCCAATCTTGGCTCCACACAATAGTCTGAAGAACCTTAAAAATAAGTTTGATTGTGCCACTTATCTGACAGAAGTATCCAGAGGCTCCCTATTGCACTCAGAATAAAATCCCAGTGTTATTTCCTGGTGTGCACTGTCTCCTGTGGCAGGGTTCCTTAAGCTCATTCCTGCCTCACGGGGTCATACTTGCTGTTCCCTTTGTGGAGATTGTTCTTCTCCTTAACATTCATAAGGCCTGGCTTCTTCTTGTCACTCAAATCGGCTCCACTGTCACCTCCTCAGAGAGGACTTCCTTGAGTTCCTTATCTGATACGTCTTCATTCTTCTATGTCGACATCACTTGTTTTGCCTGCATAGCTTTTATCATCTTACATATTTTTCATATGGCTATTTTGTTTATATTTTATCCATCTGTATTCCCTTCTTGACTGTAAGGTCTAAGAGAACACGTCTGTCTTAATTAAACTGTTTATCCCTGGCACGATGAGCAGTTCTCATTGGATAAGCTCAATAAGTATATTTGAGCCTGACCAGGCGGTGGCGCAGTGGATAGAGTGTCGGACTGGGATGCGGAAGGATCCAGGTTCGAGACCCGGAGCTCACCAGCTTGAGAGTGGGCTCATCTGGCTTGAGCCAAAAGCTTACCAGCTTGGACTCAAGGTCGTTGGCTCGAGCAAGGGGTTACTCGGTCTGCTGAAGGCCCGCGGTCAAGGCACATATGAGAAAGCAATCAATGAACAACTAAGGCATTGCAACAAAAAACTGATGATTGATGCTTCTCATCTCTCTCCGTTTCTGTCTGTCTGTCCCTATCTATCCCTCTTTCTGACTCTCTCTCTGTCTCTGTTAAAAAAAACAAACAAGTATCTTTGAATAAATAAAAAGACATTTTGTCTTTTTACCATACAATACCCTATGTCTGTAGTTTCCAACGTTCACAGTGCATAAATATCTCTTACTGATCAGGCGATATTCAGTGATCCTTGAGTGGCAACGTAAATGAAACTATAACACAAATCAGTTCTTTGTGTATCTTGGCATGCTTTATTCACTTACTTGCTTGGTTCAGCTGACACGAAGGAAAGGTCTAGTAAAACTTAATGTAAACTTCAGGATTTCTATACATTAGAAGAGAACAATGTATAACGTTTTCTGAAGGAATTATTTGATGCAAGACACTGTCGTGCTGTGATCTTCGTGAATGGTCAGCACCTAATGTGCTCTTTTGTCCTCCAGGGTTTCTTCGTGTCTATCATCTACTGCTTCTGCAATGGCGAGGTAGGTTTGAAGGAACCCTGGACGTCCCACAGGCATCTGTCACAATGTGACCCGACACTCTTTAAAATCCCCAAGAGTTGCAGGACAAAATGGGCAGGGCAGGGAGAGGAGAGATGTTTTAATCATAAATTATTTTAAGAAAGCAAGAATTAACTTCAATAAGCTAAGGTCAGTTTAGTTGTAAACCCAACTAGTTGGAATGAAAATTGAGACTTGGAAAGAAAGTGAACTTCAGAATGTCCAGTTAATGCCTAAACTTATCCATCAATTTCAAGTTCCGTAAGAAACTCAAATATGTGTTCTTGGGACAAATCCATTGGAACATTTTGACATTTTTTAAAACTACAGGAGTTGGCTGGAGAGAAATAGTTGCAGTGTTTTTTTATGTGACATAAACTTACCGGGTTCCCATTCTCCCACAGAACTTCCAGATGAGTTTCCCTCTGGAAGGTGGCACCGGCAGGAGCATTCTCCAGCCGGAGGAATGGAAACGAGCCCAGCCCAAGAATACATTTGCGGTGCCCGCTTTTCAGTGTACAGTCCCCTTTCTCGTTCTCCCCCTCAGTCAGCCTCTGCCAGGTGCTGGAGCGGCAGTCACAGTCACGTGGAGTTCCTTTCATGACATTCCTCTGCCACCGCCCCATTTATCTCTCTCCTCCAACCCGAGTCCTCGTTTATAAGCCTGATCTTTCTATTGGCTGTATTGCAGCCTCTATGAAAATATATAGTAACCTTGGACAAATCCCTTTATCTCTTTCCAATAGAGGTAATAACACCTCCCTTGAAGGTTTTTTGAGACTGAGAGAGAATATATATATGCAAAGTCCCTGGCACACAGTGGACCCTTCATTAATGATTATTACTATCACTGAAACCGGGGCAGACGTTCTCCTAACAAAGCTGCAGGGTCTCCCTGATGGTTTCTGAGGCACGTTCTGGCTCTTGTGGTTTAGGTTCAGGCTGAGATGAAGAAGAAGTGGAGCCGGTGGACTATCTCCGTCGACTGGAAAAGGACGCCCCCTTGCGGCGGCCACAGATACGGCTCCGTGCTCACCACCATGACGCACAGCACCAGCAGCCAGTCGCAGATGGCGGCCGGCACTCGCATGGTCCTCATCTCTGGCAAAGCGACCAAGAAGGCCAGACAACAGCCCGACAGCCACGTGACCTTACCGGGCTATGTCTGGAGTAACTCAGAGCAGGACTGCCTGCCACACTTGATCCATGAGGAGACCAAGGAAGGTAACGGGAGACAAGGACGTGAAACTCCAATGCTGGTGTCTTCCAGACCATTGGCATGTACCCTAGACCCTGAAGGAAGCAAAGGAGAAGCAGAGGATGGTCTATGAATCAGCAGCTATGGCTTAAAAGAGCTGATCCATCTGGTTGTCCCAGAGCTGATGATCCACGGGCTTGGCCATCACTCCTCTGCTTGCGCTCCAGAGCTGAAAATTCAGGGTTCAAGTGTTGACAAAAGTTGTCAGGCTCCATGACTTGGCTCCTATAAATACTGAAGATACAAAAGACGTGTCAGTTGGTGTAGTTTATTACCTTATTTTTGGCATGAGTTTTTCTTCTAAATTGGTACGTGGTCCTTGCTTGGTGATTGCTCATTTTTCTTCTGCTTTTAGGTAGAAAACATTTTAATTGCTTGGCTCTGATAAATACCACTCTAAGTATGGTAGAGATTTATTTAGGATGTGTCAGTTTCCTGTTAGGAAATTGGTATTCTCTTTGTCTTGTCCTCACTTGAATATCCTTCTCTCACTGCATTCATTTCATCTGTGTGTAGGAGCAGTTAGGGTCTGCAAATGTATATTGGAAGATTAAAGATTGAAGAACATGTAACCACTGGAAAGTAGTTAGCTGGACTTCGTTGATGACAATTAAACTGTTTCTTTCTAGGAACAAGGAAAATACCTTAAAAGAGACTATTGTACATCATCCTCCTTTTGAATGTCTCCTTCTGTGAACAGGTCGCAGGGTTCACCCCTCTGTAAACCTCGACCTGTCACAAGGCTTTCTGTCAATGAGCTTGTGTCTACAAACTACTTTTGTTTGTAATCATTTATATTGATCGGAAGTCACACTGCACCTATGATTTTCTCTTCTTTGTTCTATTGCTATGTTCTGAATGGCATGTGGGATAAATTAAAAGTTTCTTTTAAAGATACATTTGGGGTCATTTTTTACAATTTTCTCCCAGCATTACAGTGTGTTTTGGGGAACCAAGCAAATGTTCCTTCTCCACATCTACAGTAGCTCCAGATCTTTTCTGAACTTGAAATTTCAGTATCTTGCAGTAGTAAAACATTTAGAGTGCATGGCAGACACCCAGCATCCTGCTTGGTGTTTATAAGCATTAACTTATTTAATCCTTACTACAGACTTAATGGAGTAAGTCTTATCACTGTCACCCTTTTTATAAATGATATTGTGACTCACAGAGGTAGAGTAACTTGCCTAAAGTCACACAGCCGGTCCTTGACAGAGCATGGTGTCAGACATAGAACTACTGATGTCAAGTTCATTATGCTATCCTGCCACCAGTGTATAGGTCAGTCACCAACCAATCAAAGATTTTGAATTACAGTGGTATCTTGAGATACGAATAGACCAACATACAAATTATTATTATTATTTTTTTAAGATACGAGCTGCAACTCAGTCCATATTTTTGTTTGAGATCTGAGCAAAATTCCGAGATACAAGTTGTGATTCAGGAAGCTGCCACTAGTTGGCGCGTTCAGTTTGATATATGAGTTGACTGATTTACGAGCTCGGTTACAGAACGAATTAAATTCTTATCTCAAGGTACCACTGTAGTTCTTTCTGTGTAGAGAGTGCTTCAGGAGCTCTTATTGTAATGTGTTTTAGTCTCTGACCCTCATGAAGTGTTCACTCTAGTGGGGGAGACATAGGAAATGAAAATATCACAGAACAGTGCATTTTTAGGTGAGGTGACACAGAGTCAGCTGATGGATCTCATTTTGCTGAATGATTTAACCAACATGCGAATAATGTCCTCATGAATATCTGGTGTCTACATACCCTCTTGACAAATATTACACTCTCATCTCTCTCTTTCCTTCCTCCTCTGTGCCAAAGTGTAGGTCGTTTCCTTCCCTTCCTGTTTATGAAGGTGCCATTGTACATATTTAATTAATCGGATTCAGTTCTGCATTTTTGCATCTCCATGCTGTTTCCCTGTTAGGAGAGAGCCATCATGGGCTGATTAAGAACAGCTCCATTGTTAGCTTTGTGCAAGGCTTTGTAAAATCAATTAACTTTCTTTGTAATTCAAATTTTTTAAAATGAAATATCTGTCAACCTTAGAGAGATGAGAAATCACATATTGGAAGGATGTTGTAACATAAACATTTCACATAGATACTTGGTTTGGGTTCTTGTTACATTATTGTTCTCAGTTAAACTCCTTTTGCCCCATTATATTATAGAAGGCCTCCTTGGTAATTGCAACATGATCATTGTTAGACTATATATACCCATTTGATAATATGGAAAATATTAAGGGTTTTAGTCTTTAAGACAACCCTAAATTCTAAGGCTAGAGCACTACTCTTTATATTAACAAGTATGAATAAAGCCCATAGAGTTACCAAGGTTTTCCTTAAAGTTTAATCATCCATTGATTCAACAAACATTTACTTTGATCCTATTATGTGACAGACACTATACTATGTGCTAGGGCCACAATAAAAAATAAGATGCACTCTGGTTCCTGAAGAAGCAAAGAACCCCTTAGTTGCTAAGACTCTTGATCTTCTTCTAGGTTTTAATAATGTTGGCATCCAATTAGAAAGCTAGGACAATAAGGTAGACTAGTCTACTGATTTTATCAAGTAAAGCATCAGACAGTTATCAAGGATTGGCTGATCTAGATCCAAAGTGCAAACTACTGGCTGATAAGCTAAATTCTGTCCACTACTGTGCTTTGTTGCTCTGTCATTGGATTGCAGTATATTATTTAATTGCCAACACGGAAAATTGAAATGATTATACATAAAAATTATACTTTATTAATTATGAAAATAGTAGAGGACCTTATGTGATAACAATCAGCTATTGCAACCAAGTGTGACTGGTGGCTGGTGGCTGGCCTCTTCAGAGGGGGCGGAGGGACTCCAGTATGCCCAGTGCCTTCCTAGCCACGTCCAATTATTTCTATTACCTTTCTGAGCTTTATGCCCTGATCTAGACAATATACTTACATATAACTGTAGCAATTTTTCTAAAATATTCTTGGAGGATGTGACATCCTATATAATTTAAAATTTTTTCTAATAAGTTAAACAATTAAGAATTTTTATATATAGTTGTTTAACTTAAGGTTGATATAATAACAAATATTCCGTTTATATGAACCTGGTAAGAGAAAAATTTATCCCACAATGTCTGTGCTTTCAAATCCCAGCCATACTGTTCAAAGATTCACTTTCTAAGTCACCGCGCAGAGGTGCTTATTGCTAACACAACAGATATTTTTCCCTTTGGAAATAGAGCAATTTCTAGATGCAAAAGATGAAATGGTATGATGGGTTTCAGGAGTGTGTGAAGACAGCCTTATATGGCTTGTTGACATGGATATTACATTTCAATACCATCTTTCCTGGAGCCAAGAGAAAGCCTGACATCAGTGATAATCGATTTTCACCATCTTAGTGTAAAGAGGTCACATAGCTCTTACTGTCATAGCATGCCTCTTTCTGCTCTTGTTAAATAACGTGGAACACCTTTGCTTTGCAGGTTCTAATGAATGCATAAATAAGTAGAACAAATTGATATTTCTATCTCTCTCTCTCCCTACCTCTTTCCCTCTTAAAATCAATCAATAAAAAAATCTTCTGGTTTTGAATTATTAGAAGAAAATGAAGAAGGTATGTGTGAGTTGTAGTATATTATTTACACCTAGAGATTAATGTTATATAATTCAGAGGTGATCTCTCCCTTGGAGATTAAGGCAGGTAGAATAATGCAACCCCCTTCTTCAGAAACTGCGACTACAGTAGGTTAATTGGCAAAGAGGAAGGTTGTAAGTGGAATTAAGTGTTGCTAATCAGGAAGATTATTATCCTGAATTATCTGGGTGGGCCCAATGTAGTGGCAACAAAGGTCCTTAAAAAAAAAAGGTGGCAGTAGAAGAAACCAGAATGATATATATAAGGACAGCCACTTGTTGTTGGCTTTGAAGGTGGAGGAGAGGCCATAAGCTAAGGAATGTGGGCAGACTCTAGAAGCTAAGAAAAGCCAAAAAAATGAGCCCTCCTCTGGAGCTTCCAGAGAGGAATACAGGCCTGTTGGGTGAGACCCTGTTGGACTTCTAACCTACAGAATTGTACAGGAATACATTACTGTGGTTTTAAGCTACTGAGTTTGTGGTAATTTGTTATGACATCCATAGAAATCTATTACAGAGATTTATATTGACTGATTATGTGAAAAGAATTGCGATGGTTGATTAGTTAAGTATATAATTGCTTTTGTCTGGTTGCTTCATGGGGATTAATCCTTTTGCTAGTTTTTATGGCATTTTTTGTGCTGCATTTACATGAGGGTATGCTGTCTAGCTTGCCATTTAACTATAATTCACAGTCTTAACAGCAGTTGTTTCCTTTTAGAAATGTAAATATTTACATCGTTGAATTTATTTGCAAAACTGTGAAGGACAGTCTCGTGTTTTCTAAAGTTATTAAATATTGTTCAATGAGTTGGACTTCAATCTTTTTCTCTCATTAAGCTTGCTCTGCCTATGTCCTCCACGTGGACCCTCTCCCTAAGACACACAGGTAATCAACTGCTCAGGTAAGCTCTTACCTGCTCATCTTGGAACATTCTAGAAAAAGATGGCCTCCTGTGAGTTGTCAGGAATAGTATAGGTAGACAACAGATGTACACCCACCACTTTGTTTTAGGATTTGAGCTCAGTATTTTCAGCATGTTTTATCATATAATCTTTAGAACACACTTGGTGTAGTTGTTACCATTTCAAAAAAATGTTGAGATGATCAGAAGTGAGATGATTTGCTTCAGATCAAAGTGGCTGAGTCAGGATTTGAACCCAGTCCAGTTTGACTCCAAGGCTCCTAATTATTCTCTTACTCATATGACCCTTGTTTACTTTTTTTATCAAGAGCTTAATGGTATGCTAAGGCAATTAGGAAGCAAAAAAGAATTAGTTTCAACTATTTTGATAGTAGCAATAATTATGGGAATGTAAAAAACAGTAACATGATTAAATTGGACTAAAGCATTTTTATCTCACAGTATTTCATTACTATCACAATGAAAAGTAAGTTTTTTTTTAAAATAAATTTTTATTAATGGTAATGGATGACATTAATAAATCAGGGTATATATATTCAAAGAAAAACATGTCTAGGTTATTTTGTCATTAAATTATGTTGCATACTCCTCGCCCAAAGTCAGATTGTCCTCCGCCACCCTCTATCTAGTTCTCTGTGTCCCTCCCCCTCCCCCTAACTCTCTACCTCCCTCCCTCCCATGTCCTCCCTCCCCCCACCCCTGGTAACCACCACTCTTGTCCATGTCTCTTAGTCTCGTTTTTATGTTCCACCAATGTATGGAATCATGTAGTTCTTGTTTTGAAAAGTAAGTTTTGAATCTAAACTCTTTTTAAAAATTCTACCCAAAATATCTAATTAAAGATATAAAGACATAAATCCTGTTCTTAAGTTGCCTCATGAGACCAGGGAAAATTTGCCTATATACTGTTGCAAAAATGACTTTGAACAATTTAATCTTTGATTACTCATCTTTATGGCATTTAAAGATAGCTTTTATGTAGGACTCCATTTATTCACTATTATAAAAACCACTCAGAGCAATGGAAGTATCTATAAATGGTATAGAACCAGGAAAAATGGTAAACCTATTTATCTGTCACTGACTCAATTTAATGCTGTTAGCTTTTAAATTCAGCTCCACCTTAGACCCCTAATCTCTTCCAAAACCATATTCCATATGGTGAGTTTATACAGCTTATTTGCTTAATGATTGAAACAGTTAAGTAGGAAAAAAAATTCAGTACATGAAGTTGTGAGTTTGTGTAACATCTAAATTTTTAAAAAATTTTATTTATTTATTTAGCAAGAGAGAGAGGGAGAGAGAGAGAGAAAGAGGGGAGAGACAGAGGGACAAACAGGAAACCTATATACACTTGAAAACTATATAATCTTATTAATTAAGTCACCCCAATAAATTAAAAAGGTGCAAATCAATAAACAAAAAAAAAGATTATATAGGTTTTAAGTGTAGCTTTCTACAATACATGAGCTGTATATTGCATTGTGTGGCCACCACCCAGAGTTAAATCATCTTCCATCACCATATATTTGGCCTCCTTTGCCTTTACTATGCCCCCACCTCCTTTTCTCTGGTAACCACCATACTGTTGTCTGTGTCTGTGAATTTCAGTTTTTATATCCCACACATGAGTGAAATCATATGGTTCTTAGTAGCTTTTTCTGATTGAGCTATTTCACTTAACATAATATTCTCAAGGTCCATTCATATTGTTGTTGTAAATGGCAGTATTTCAGAAAATGTACTGTATCTTCTTTATCCAGTCCTATTGAAGGACACTTTGATTGTTTCCATGTCTTGGCCATTGTGAATAATAATGCAATGAACACAGGGGTGCACATATCTTTGAAAATAAATGTTTTCAAAATTTTCAGGTAATTACCCAGCAGAGGGATTGCTGGGTCACATGGTAACTCTATTCTTTTTTTTTTAATTTTAAATTTATTTATTAATTTGAGAGAGAGAGAGTGAGTGAGAGAGGGGGAGGGAGGCAATGATTTGTTGTTCCACTTAGTTGTGCATGCATTGGTTGCTTTGACTGGAGATAGAACCTGCAACCTTGGTGTATTAGGATGGTGCTTTAACCAACTGAGCTACCTGGCCAGGGTAACTCTATTCTTAATTTTTTGAGGAGCCTCCATACTGTTTTCCATAGTGGCTGTACCAATCTACATTCCCACCACCAGCAGTGAATGAAGGTTCCTTTTTCTGCACAACCTCTCCTACACTTGTTATTACTTTTCTTGTTGGTAAGAGCCATTTTAATAGATGTGAGGTGGTATCTCATTGTAGTTTTGATTTGCATTTCCCTAATAACTAGTGAAGTTGAACATTTTTTCATATATCTGTTGGCCATTGGTATGTCTTCTTGGGAGAAGTGTCTGTTCAGTTCCTTTGACCATTTTTTAAAATTACATTGTTTGGTGTTGAGTTGTATGAGCTCTTTATATATATATGTTCTTTATGTCTTTTGGATATTAGCCCATTGTTGGAGCTGATGTTTGCAGATATTTTCTCTTATTCAGTTGGTTGCCTTTTTATTGTGTTGGTGGTTTCTTTCTTTCTTTTTTTCTTTCTACATCTCTAGGACACACAGCAGAGCCTTGCTAACCAAAAACATTTCCAAGTCTACGCACCTTGACCTCTCCAGAGCATGGCAACAGAAGGCCTTAGAAACATGCCAACCTAAGCAGGCAAAAGACAGGCATTCCTCTTAGTGGAGGGGCACTTCCATTTCAATTGGCAACTAGAGTGTCTAACATTCTCAAAGTTACTGTAACTTGAAAAGAATGTATCATTTAATCATAGGAACTCTTTAAAATGTGCACATGGGTTAAAATAGCCATGTCTGCTTTAACCTCGGTGGATCTTGTTTTGGGGTCTGATGAATAAACCAAGACAGTTTCCACAAGAATTTTTTGCACACAGCATAGCCTCTGCACTCCTTTCTGTTTCCCCTACCTGATCAGAAATAGAACTGTGTAAAGCTAACTGACATTCAAATACAAACGTAGATTTGAATTAAACTATGATTGGTGGAAATTAAGGGATCAGAAGAAAGATGCTACTGAGGACATCTTGTTATTGCTGCCCAGTACCCAATGCTTTCCTTCTGGTAATAAAATTCCACATTAGGAAACCACCACTCCCCCATTCTGAGGCACATGATATGAGTGGGATTGACTCCACTGATACACCCAGGTGGGACCTCTGAGGCTTCAATCAAGTAGCTTAGTTTTCCCCTTTGGCCAGCTATTGGGTTGGTGATGAGGACATGGCCACTTCCACCAAGCGCTATCATTCCTGGTCCCCACTCTGTCACATCTTTCATGTGACCTTCTCAGACCTAAACCTTTTCTTCATTACAGTTGAGCTCCCTACTTTATGAGTGGTAAGCAGTTTTATAATGTAAACCTTTATGTGTTACCAAATAGCACAGATATCATCAAATATGGAATATAATCTGTTGCTGTATTTGCTGGTGTTCTTAGCCCATGCATACTTGTCATTATAATTTATATATATGTGTATATTTTTAAGGTTGCTTCAAGCTTGTAACAATAAATTCAGAAATTCTGTACAGAATCTTAGACTATTCAATGATGTTAATGAAGATCATGTGCTTAGGAAATTTTCCATAAATTTTCTTAAGAAACTTAAAACCAGACTGTTAGATAGATTATGAAAAATAACTAGAGAAATTTGCATATGCACATAAATCTGCCCTCTAAATTAGGAGGCCCTGGGAGAGTCTTACATTTTTATCAATCTGCCTGAAGATGCTCCATGTATTAGTATCAGAGAGAATACCAAAAAAACAAGGGTAAAGGCAAATAAGATAATCTTCGTTGGCAAATACAGGTATTTATTGATAATTATTTTATGAAAAGCACTGAAGCAAGATTAATTGACTTTGGACTTTTCAGCAGACATAACTTTTTTTTTCAGCAGACATAACTTATAATTATAAAAATAATATTTGAAGGCAAAATGATGAGAATAGATTTTGAAAATGTTGAAAAAGTTTGCAAGCTCAGACATGCAAATTTTATTTAGTCACTCAGAATGCTGAGGCGAGTCTTTCATACCACCCCTAACCATTGTGCAAGTGGGAAAAAATGAATATAAATTTAATTAACTTCACTTTACTTTTCCTCATTTATTATTTTGTCTTCCTTGGATTTCTATGGCAATGTCATCAAACAGCAATGTGAAGATAGTTATATAGCTATTAATTTTATGTGTATGTAGATAAATGTATATAATGAATAGTTGTTTTTTTTTATTTAAGTGCCACCTCCTTTATTCTTTAGTCTGGTAGAATTGCATGAATTTTGACAAAACCACGTGTCTGAGTACTACAACTACAATCACAAATATTTCCTCATCTCAAAAGTTTATTTGCCCTCCTTCACTTCTGACCAACCACTGTTCTCCTTTCAGTCCCTATACATTAGATTTGCCTTTCTAGAGATTCATGTAAATATAATCATACACCATGCTGATTTCTTTTGTTCAGCATAATGCTTTTGAGATTCATCCATGTGGCTGACCTATCAGTAGTTTGTTCTATTTACTGCCAAGCAATATTCCATTGCATAAAAATGCAATAATTTTTTTTTACTAGTTCACCTGTTGATGCATATAGTTTGTTTCTAGTTTTTGGCCATTATGAATAAAGCTGCTATTAACATATGTAAACAAGTCTTTGTGTGAACATGTGTTATTTCTCTTAGGTAAATACCAAAGAGTGGAATGGCTAGATAGCATGTTAAACTTTATAAGAAACTGCTAACCTGCGTTCCAAATTTGGTTATATTATTGTACACTCACCAGTCATATATTAAAGATTTTAATTTTGACCATTCTAATAGATATATAGTGATAGTTCAGTGTAGTTTTAATTAGAATTCCCATGAAGCTTGGTAAGGTTGAATATTCTTCTTATTTTATTTTGGCCATTCATATACCTTCTTTTATGAAGTATATGCTCATATATTATTTTCCATTTATTTTAGGTTATTCATCTTTTAACTGTTAAATTATAAAAGCTCTTAACCTATTCTGATATAAACTTATTTTCAGCTATGGTTTTGTGAATATTTTCTCCCAGTCTTTTTGCTTGTCTTTTTATTTTCTAAATGATGTGTTTTGAAGAACAGAAGTTTTCAATTTGATGAAAAGCAAGTATGTAAATTTTTTTAAATGATTCATGGTTTTTGTGGCCTAAGACATCTTCGCCTATTTCACAAGGATTTTCTCCTGTGCTTTCTTCTAGAAATGTTAATGTTTATTTTTAGAATTGTAATCCATTTTGAGTTCATATTTGTGTATAGTGTGAGGAAATGTGCAGGGTTACTTTTTCCCCCATGTAGATATACAGTTGTTAGAAGAACATTTATTGAAAAATACTTTTTCCCTATTGAAATACTTTAGCACTATTGCATAAAGTCAATTGACCATGTAAATGTTGGTTGATTTCTGAATTCTGTATTCTGTCCCATCAATACATCTATCCACTCTTATCCTAGGATAAATTTTATTGATAAGAATTAAATTATTAATACTTTACAACATATTAAAAGTCCTAAAATTTGGTTCTTTAGTAATTGTTTTGGCTATTTGATATCCTTTGCATTTTCATATAAATTTTAAGACTAGCTTCTGATTTCTAAAAAAAGCCTGCTCAGATTTTGAATGAGGTAGTAGAGATTAATTTAGGTAGAACTGACATTTTTACAATATTAAGTCTTTTGATCCAGCAATGTGTTATATTTTTTCATTTATTTACCTCCTCTTTTTTAAAAAAATAATTACATTATTAATTTCATTTAGCAATGTTTTATAGCTTTCTCTGCATGGATCTTTTATATATTTTGTTAAATTAAGCCCTAAGTATTTTATGCATTTTGATGCTATTTTTAATAGAATTTAAAATTTTGAATATTTAGATGTTCATTGATAGTTTAAGAAAAAATTTTGCTACAATCTAGTCAGCTGTGAATAGTGCTAGTTTTACTTCATTCTTTCTAGTATGTATGCCTTTAATTTTCTTTTCTTGTCTTATGGCATTAGCTAGGATTTCCAGCATGATGTTGAAAAACAGTGATGAGGAATGATTATATGAGTTTTATCTTTTAGCCAAGTGATGTGATAGGATTAACAATTTTCAAATGTTGATCTAGATTTGAATACCTGAGATAAATGTCACTTTGTTGTGGTATATAATTCTTTTATATATTGTTGAATTCTACTTGTTAATACTTGGAGATTTTCACATCTATATTTATGAGAGATATTAGTCTGTATTATTATTATTATTTTTACTTTGTAATGTCTTTGTCTGGGTTGGGTATTAGAGAGTTGCTGATCTTATAAAATGTATTTATTCTTTTCAAAATATTTTCTAATTACTCTTCCAATTTCTTCTTTGACAAATAGATTGTTTCTTAAAATATACTGTTTTAATTTCCAAATACTTGGGGGACTTTTCAGATATTTTTCTGTTATTTATTTCTAATTAAATTCCAGTGGGATAAGTTAATATATCTTGATCTACTTTTACTCTTTTAAATTTATTAAGACATTTTATGGAATATTATGTGGCTTATCTTTGTCAATGTTACATGCCCATTTGAAAAGAATGTATATTCTTTTGTTGTTATTTATAGTTAATATAGAGTTAGACTAACATTTATATGGTTAATCATAGAATATTGTAATACTAGTCGTTGAGGTACACATGATTAACACAGTTGATGAGAGGTTTTTTTGTTTTTTGGGGGTTTTTCTTTGTATTTTTTTCTGAAGTTGGAAACAGGGAGGCAGTCAGACAGACTCCTGCATGCGCCCGACCGGGATCCACCCACAATGCCCACCAGGGGGCGATGCTCTGCCCATCTGGGGTGTTGCTATGTTGCAACCAAAGCCATTCTAGCACCTGAGGCAGAGGCCATAGAGCCATCCTCAGTGCCCGGGCCAACTTTGCTCCAATGGAGCCTTGGCTGTGGGAGGGGAAGAGAGAGACAGAGAGGAAGGAGAGGGGGAGGGGTGGAGAAGCAGATGGGCGCTTCTCCTGTGTGCCCTGGCCAGGAATTGAACCCGGGACTCCTGCACGTGAGGCTGACGCTCTACCACTGAGCCAACCAGCCAGGGCCAGTTGATGAGAGTTTTGAGGATCTAACATGAAATACCTTTTAACCTTATGATGCATCCATGCTTTAATTAATGATCCATGTAATTTTTCATCTGGAAATGATTAAGGAAGCAGGTGTGATAGTCACCCTCAATTTATACACACATCCACCACAGCTGCTAAAAATAATTTAGTTCTTAATTAAATTTAATTTGAATGGAAAAGGTTTCTTTTCTTTTCTTTTCTTTTCTTTTCTTTTCTTTTCTTTTCTTTTCTTTTCTTTTCTTTTCTTTTCTTTTCTTTTGTTCTATTAACCAGGGAAAAGCTCAGGCCATATGCTTGGAAATTATGAGTATCCTTTATTTTAGGTATCAATAGAAGAAACAATTTCAGATGGTATGTGCACTAATATAAGTCATATAAAAAACAAACAAACAAACAAACAAACAAACAAACAAAACCCAGAGCCAAACAGTGCTCTGGAGGAGGGGAGAATGACAGGAAATGGGTATGAGGGGATTTGGGGAGGATGTGGACATATTTTATTAAATGATAAAGATAAAAGTTATACAGGTGCACACATTTGTTAAAATTGTACATATAAGATTTCTTTAAAATATATTTGATGTTCAGAGAAAAATATAATGTATTACGAGACTTATTACATATGCACAACCTTACTTCATAACATAGATATGAAAATGACTTAAAATGTGTTTTAAAACCTTAACTTGCCACACTAATTTTCTGGGTGCTTGTTAATTATTTATATTACCATATTCCACAGCAGAAATTCTGATTAATGAGGCCTCTGGTGAAGCCTAGGGAGCAGCATGCTTAGCCACCATCCCAGGTGACTTTTTTCTGAAGAGACTTCAGCAGCTCGTACTGGGAGAAATACTGGACAGAAAAAATCCCAGAGGGGTCCAGGGAGAGACGTGTTAGGTGTCTTGTAGTTAGGAAGATCATTCTGAAAGTAGGATTTAGAATTGGCATTGGGGAATAGGAATAGTTACATTAGCAACAAGCAGTAACATCCATTTTGTAGAGAAACAGTCATTCTCTGCAAATTCTAAGATAATAAAGATATATTCATTTTGTAAGTTTTGGTCCTATTGTTATTTGGTTTATGGCAAGTTGAAAACAAACTGAATGAAAAAAGTAGAGGATTATGCAAATAAAAGAAAAATTCGTTGACACAGACAATAGTATGGTGATTACAAGAGGGAAAGGAGGATGGGGGAGGTAGAAGAGGGTAGAGGGGAGGTAAATGGTGATGGAAGATGACTTGGGGTGGTGAATACACAACACAATATACAGATGATGTATTATAGAATTATACACCTGAAACCTATATAATTTTAATAACCAATTGCCGGGGTCCAGCCCCGGGGGGGATCCAGGGGTCCCACAGGAGGAGACGGCGTCGGCGAAATCGAGTGAGAGAGCCGAATTCTTTTCTTTCTCTTTATTCTCTAGTTAGCATTTACTGCCAGGCATCTCCCTCAATGGCTGGTCTAACATTACTTTTTATGCACAGACACTAAGTTACAATCACATGGTATTTTGAATACATCATTGTTTTAGTTTCACTATGGTTACATATTTTTAGATAACAGTCAATTCATATCTATAAGCTACAAGTCAGGTGGTAAGTTATTCAAAGTACAGTTATACAATAGTAATAATAATATTGGTACAAACTTCTAAAAGATTAGTACTAATTAATAACTCTATTTTACTCTTGTTGTGAGTCAAGGGCGCAGAAAGAGATAGGAGACAAAATTATCAAGGACTAGCAAAGGACCACCGCTTGCTCAGGCAAATAGCCTTGAGTTCATGTAGTGTCCTAATTCTTTTCTCACAAGACTACAAAAGGCTTGCTATTTAAGAAACTGACATAGTATTAAGGGTAACTTTTACTTAAAGATACATAGAGTGCACCTGCAAGATAGCTAGTAGCAACATAATATCAGAAGGCATTAGTTGCTATTGCTGCTATGAATCCCACCACATTCCTCTCCTTATTCTTGGAAAATACAAAAATCTCATGAGAATGTTTTACTGAGAAAAGCCCAGCAACTGCCTTCAGTGACAAAACAAGTCTTTTAACAAAACATTCTTTACTAGCCAGCTGCACTCCTATCCAAGGCCACGCAACAGGCCACTCTACTACACTTTACCTAAAATTCTAATGTCTAGTTAAACTTTATTTATTTACTATATTCATATACTAGCTAAGTTCTAACTTTATTCTTTCTAACATGATTAATAAGAAGAAATTCTCCTACAAACTTAACCCTTTATGAGGGATATCATGGCCAGCCTCTTATGTTTATGAGCCCAGTTCAAGGGGCTTACAGGCTTTTCTGTGGAACTTACACCTTCTGTCTCATTTCCAAAGAAATTACTACAAATCTACAGGGAAAGCACGGTACTATTATCCCTGTGCTACAAATAATAGCACACACCCAGAAAAGGGGGGAATATAAGGCCAGATTAATTCAAAAGATTAAAAGGGGAAGTATCGTTGTGCCTTTCCTTGCGGTGACTTTGTCAACCCGCAGCTGTTGGTCTTTACTGCGGTGACTCTATCTTCTTTTGCTGTGACTTTGTCAACCAGCAGTTGTGGATCTTCTCCTGCTGTGACCTAGTTAGCCAGCATTAGTGGATCGGCTCCCGACAGCCAATGTCACCCCAATAAATTCAATAAAAAACAAAAAATTCCAATACTGGTCCATGTGTGTCTATGGTAACCTGTTTAAAAACACAATTTTTCTGAATAGAAAATAGCAAAAATGACTATGTAACCAATCGAATATCTCTTTTAAACATCCAAAACTAGGTGAAGAAAAGAATTAAGCCTGACCTGTGGTAGCGCAGTGGATAAAGCATCGACCTGGAAATGCTGAGGTCGCTGGTTCGAAACCCTGGGCTTGCCTAGTCAGGGCACATATGGGAGTTGATGCTTCCAGCTCCTCCCCCCTGTCTCTCTCTCTCCCTCTCTCTCTCCTCTCTAAAATGAATAAATAAAAAATTAAAAAAAAAGTTATCTCTCCTAAAAAAAAAAAAAAAGAAGAAAAGAATTGAATGCAATGAAGCATGGAATTGCAAATCAAGAAAATATATTACAACTTAATTTCCATTATATACAGGGCACAATCTTCTCTCCAAGGGAATAGGCATGCTAAGATAAGGCGTGGTTTCTTTTTTTCTTCAAATATATTGTCGCTATAGTGATGGATTAGTAGTAAGTTAGAAGCTGTCCTGAGCTACAGTGAGATGCAGAATTGAGCTTTGTACTGATGTAATTAGAATTTGAGGATAAATATGGATACATAATTCATATATATGTGAGGTATAATTCACATTGGAGTAGGTATATCATATATTGAAACTGAATGGTGATTTCTGTATCAGTCAGGAAACTAGGCGAATAAGAAGTTTTGGGAAACGTCAAGGAGCATCCCTTTGCTCTGCATATGTAATGCTGTCTCATAGGCAAAGTCCATGCACTTATTCATGAGTAACAAAAAAGAACACATAATCATTATAGTAATGAAAAGAAGTCATGGCCCTAAATTAGTAAGAACTAAACTCAGATACCAAAAAAGGAGGCGTAAATCATTTTTCTTTTCTTTATTTGTACCATGTGTGTATGTATAGGTAGAGGTGTGTGTCTGAATTTGTACAAAGTTGGTGGAAAGTTATGGGTATAGATCAGGGGTCGGGAACTTTTTTGGCTGAGAAAGCCATGAACGCCACATATTTTAAAATGTAATTCCGTGAGAAGCACGTTCCAAGTTTTGACAATCAGCTGGTCCGCGGGTTGAAGTTTTTTCATTTCTCCCCACTTGTGTTTGCTCGTCAACTCTGCTTCCTGTCGTGTAAGTCTTTCCAAATATTCATTCAGTGACTTGAACTTATTCACCCACATGACTGAGGTCTTCAGGTCAGCAGCTTGTAGCTCAAAATCTCTGACAGAGACCACCAGGGATGTAACTCAGGTCGGCGCTGTCCACTGCACACTCGTGTGGATGGGTGATGAACTTAAAAAGACAAGTGCGTTCATGAAATTCTCTAAAGCATGCTTTTAATGACTGCAGGAGATTAGATGTGAAGCCTACTAGCTGCTGGAGATCAAGATGTTGAGCAGGGTCACTTGCTGTGCATGCATCTTTAAACTCTCCCAGTTTTTCAAAGTGTAGTAAATGACCTGTTTCAATGTTGGTGACGAAGAGTTCCAGCTTGTTTTCAAATGCAAACACTGCTTGTTGAAGGGATAAGACTGTATTTCCAATGCCTTGCATTTTCACAGTGAGCTGGTAAAGATGTTCAGTCATGTCCACGAGATAGTAGAACTTCAGGAGTCACTCAGTGTTAGCTAACTCAGGATGCTCGACATTTTTCATTTCAAGAAAAGTCTGGATTTCGCTCAGACAAGCTGCAAAATGGCTGAGCACCTCCCCCCTTGACAACCAACGCACATTGCTGTGCAGAAGCAGACTAGGATAATTATTCCAACTTTATCCAGCAGTGTTTTAAACTGGCAATCTTAAACAACAATAAAGTTGACTGCCCAAATGACCAGCAACATCACCTCACCAAGCTGCTCGCCACACATCTGAGCACAAAGCGCCTCCTGATTTTGGATGCAGTGAAAACTTAGGATGAGTCTCTTTTCATGTTCACGAAGAAGCACTACGAATCCTCTGTTTTCCCCACCATGCACGGAGCACCATCAGTACACACCGAAATAAGTTTATCCATCAGTAGATTTTTTTTCTTTAGCGAACTCAGTGAAAGACTTGAATAAGTCCTCCTCTCTGTTGTCTCTTTCATAGGCAAACAGCAAGACTTTCTTCACGTAGTGTGTCACCGACAGCATACCTTGCAATCACACTGAACTCAGATAAATGGCTTACATCTGTTGACTCATCCAAAGTGAGAGAAAAGAATGGTGCTGCATTTATGTCCTTCATTTGCGTTGCCTCAATTTGATTTGCCATCATGATGGTACCATCGTGAACAGTTCTTGCTGACAGAGGCATATCTTTCGATTTGTTTGATTATCTTGTCTTTATCTGAAAAGTCGTCAAAAAGTTCATTGGCAACATCAGGCATGAATGTTTTGGCATACTCCCTGTCTGTGAATGACTTTCCGTTTCTCACAATTGCTAAAGCACCAGCAAAGCTAGCCAAATTCCAGTCACCTTGTTGGGTCCAAACACGGAGTTGCTGCTGACTAGCTTGCACTCTGCACAGTAGCTCCTGACATGCTTTCTTCCTGCTGTCCCCACTGGATATTTTGATGCAAATGTAGTTGGTGTGTGTCGAAGTGCCACTTTATATTTGACCGTTTCATCAATGCAATTTTATCATTGCATATTAGACACACTGCAGAACCTGCTCTCTCCACAAAGGTAAATCACTCTGTCCATTCCTGCTGAAAAGTATGATACTCCTCATCCTTTTTTTCTTTTAGCCATCTTCTTTGTCAAAAGGGTTTCTGCAATTAGCTAGCTGACTACTTGATTAAAAGGAGGGAAGTTTACTTCCTGACCTCACAATGACCCATGTATGTTATGCATTATCCAATAAAAATTTGGAATTGTCCTGGAGAACAGCTGTGATTGGCTCCAGCCACCTGCAACCATGAACATGAGCAGTAGGAAATGAATGTATTGTAATACATGAGAATGTTTTATATTTTTAATGTTATTACTTTTTTTATTAAAGATTTGTCTGCGAGCCAGATGCAGCCATCAAAAGAGCCACATCTGGCTCACGAGCCATAGTTTCCTGACCCCTGGTATAGATAATAAAGTTGTAAGTAATTTATCAAATTCAGTATCAGGTAGATAAACATAGTAAATATGTATAGATTTTAATTAAAAATTCAAAACTAGGAAAGCTTAACACAAAAATACATCTAAATTAAGAGCTGTCACATCCAGTGAGAATATTTCCGTAGTAACAGTGATTATTTTTTCCATTTATTGGACAGAGAGAGAGAGAGAAGCATCAACTCATTGTTCCACTCATTGGCCCCATCTGGTTGTGCATTCATTGATTGCTCTCATGCATGCCCTGACGGGGATCAAACCCATGACCTCTGCATGACAGGACGATGCTCTATCCACTGAACCACTTGCCAGGGCCAACTGTGATTATTTTTACAATTTTTGCATAGATTTAAAATTCAGAAGCTCTTGGGCCATGTTTCAATGACACTATATAGGGAAACAATATGTTCTCCTCAGAAAATGGGCATAATGTTAAATAATTGGCTTGCTGAAAGATGCTGTTAAATATAGAAAGGATATTAAAGCAGAATACCGAAACATATGTGCATGTTCACACACAAGAGCATTAAGAATCTGTAAAAAATAAAGTCATTATCTCTGAATATGAGTAATGGGAATTAATTAAGACACTTCAGAATGATGAGGATATAATGAGAAGTGGTCAATTACTTCTTTTCTTGTACTTTCAAGAAAATGATGAAACCTTGGTGAAATGAAGAGCCTGAACATGAATGAGGAATATAATATGAAATATATTTAAATAGAAGAGATTTGACTAATGAGTGCCCAATGCAGAAAGTCCCTAAATCATATAGTTTATCCAAATGGAAAGGAAAACAATTTATTTTATCATCTTGCTTTAATCAATTCTTACTAGATTCTCACTGGGTTCTTAATGAAATCGATGCCCACAATGTAACCAGTCAGGCTTTAAAGTTCATTATACACAGATTATCAATAATATTCACATTGATAAATGATTAGCTATAATTGCTAATTCCCTGTTTAATGGGAATCAAACCAGTCAATGAGGGGACTAACCTCATTTAAGTGGAAGCTATACAGGGCTGGAAGCCAAAGGGCTTGTTTCAATTCAGCCCTGGCACAAGCTTGCCATGCAGCTCCCATAAGGTTGCAAGGTATTCTATTTTAAAACAGGTGGGCAAATATCCAAGCTTTCCACCTGAAATCTTCATGACTAAAGATACTGGATAATACTTAATCTTTCCATCTGGAAAACAATCTAAGAAAATCACCAAATTTAGCAGCATATTTTTCTCACTACCCTTTCTTATCATGTTATGTCGTGAGTCCTGGGAGACTATTCTCACTCGGTGCTTTGATTTTCACTATTACTGTGGTGGGGACCTGCTGAAGGGAATAAAAGGGTCGGCCAGGAATTCAGAGCAGGAGTCCTCATGCAGCACAGACTGGTGCACCCCTGAGCAGTTGGCTCTGCCAAGCAGTGGGTCATGGCACAGGTTGTAAATATATTGCTCACAAAAATTAGGGGATATTTCAAAATGAATATGAAGCGATAAAAAAAAAGAAGCATTTGATTTTTTTTTTACTAAACAAGAACATCAGAAAAGCAAATGACAAGTCAAATGAAGTTGTTCGATTATGCAAATAAGATGCAAAACCAACTTTTATTTTATTGGTGAAAGTGCACTAGACAAAAGGCTGAACGTACTGGAGTATCTGCATGTTCCCTGATCCCCTAATATTTGTGAGCAGTGCTTGGCTTACTCCCATGTCGTCATTTATCCAGTTTTTAGATTACTTAGTGCTTCATAGGTGAGGAATAATGAACCACTTTGTTAGAAACAGTTGACCTTAAACCAGTATAACACAAATTTAATGAGAACATTTCTTAATAAAAGAATTAATGTCATTTTAAAGGTATGTGATGTTATTAGTACATATAACTGATACATTTTCTGTTGAAGCAATGGTTCTATTCTTTTGATAGCAGCACATAGGAAACAATTTCCTTTCAGAAAGTCACTGACAGTACCTTTGACACCACTTTCTGGAATATGGGCCATCAAGATTCTATTTTGAAGCAAAGTGGTCATGTTTAATATTAGGTTAAAGGGGATGAAGAGAAGTTTGGTTCCCTTTATTTTTGTTGTCAATTTGAATAATACCCCAATCAGCATTTTACTCAGTCCTTGGTAAATAAAAGCTTAGTATTTTGTAGCTGGATTAATAAGACCAAGTTCTATGTGTAATTATATGTGTTCTGTGTTATAAATAAAATCGTTCATATTTTGTGGTGTTCTCCTCATTCAGTAACATTTTATCAAAAATAAAGTACAATTAAATGTATTCATCTTTTAAAAGCTTCACATTTTAAAATGAGCTAGATGTTTTAAATATTTGTTAAACCAAGGAAGAAAGTGATTTTAAAATGTAAGGGGAAAATGGACAGTCTCCAAATTAGGGCACGTGGATGTGGGCTTTTAATGGTCATTTTTCTAAGCATATGTTAATACTTTAATTTTGTTTTTCTTACTATGAGTCAGCTAAAGAACTCTTAGGTATGATGCTGTTCATATCACTCTCAGCAGAAGTTGCATTACAAAGAGCAAATTGTGATATTTTGATGGCTGGAAATATTTATGTATATTAGCATAAATCTACTACAGTCTTTTATCATGCTCCTAAAAACACTTTCTCTAACAAGTAAAATTGTCCAGTAACTCAATTTATATTTTCTTTTCCCACGGATTGTTTTGTTTCTGTGCACTTTTCTCCTCTTCAATTCCTCTTCATACAGATGCAACAACATTGCTTTCATTATTGTGAAAGTTACTGAAACTAGAAGTATAATGTAAGGGCAGGAATTAGGAAAAATTGCTCCCAACTAACAGTACAATGTGGGCAAATACAGGGCCTTCCAGTTTTCAGTCAGTAGCACAATTTGTTCTACAAGCGAGGATTTTAAATGGTTATTCAGAATGACAGATACAAAAAAACATTCATTTATTTTGTATAACTAGGGTAGTTCCTCCATTTCAGCTGACCTGCTTTAGAGTAGCTATTCTGAAAGTGTGTTTTGGGGACCACTAGAGTGTCCCCAAGACCTTTTCTCAGGGTTCACAAGGTTCCTTTTCCAAGAAAGTGTGTGTGGGTGAGGATGAATTGTCTTCCTACACTTCAACCAAAAACAATACATCACAACAAATTGGATGAAAAGCAGCTTTGAAAATCTGGCTGTAATTCTGTTAAACCAGACTTTAGTTAGATTTTTACAAAAATATAAGGCAATGCTGTTCTCATTAGTTTTTGAAATGATAGCTATTTTTCATAAAACTGTTCACAGTATGCACATGATATATGATATATACTATTGTTATTTTGCAATGACTTTATAGATAAATATATTTCAATACCACATTTTACATTTCTGGTATGGTAAATACTGATGAATATTACTAACACAAACAAAAGCTTTTTTGAGTTTTACTTTTTTAAGAGTGTAAAGGGATTCTGTTGATAGAGGATCCCAAAAGTTAGAAATTTGGCTTCAGTAATAGTAACTTTTCAGCTGCAATGAATAGGAGATTATGTAAGGGGTTATTATTTCTTGTAAGGGCCAAGTCACAGAATTTCCTGTAAGGGGTGAAGGCACTGTAGATAACTAGAAGCTTCATTCACAAACCTTAATCTTTACTTGTTGCCTAAGAAATACAGGGAGTTCTCTTGCAGAAAGTTCAAAGAGACATGAGACCCTGGCCGTTCTGAAGCAATCAATATCAGGGATTCCAGAGTGACCTATGTTGGTGTCAGAAGACATTCCGGAAGGCACCCTGCAAACTGGACTCTCGCCTCCTGCACATTGTTACATGACTAACTGTGAGGACTTTTTTCCCTTTACACATTACTAACAGCCCCTGAACCCTACAAAGACCACCAGCACCAGGAGAGTGTTAAGGCAGTTCTTTTGGACAGGAGTCCCCTGCCTTCTCAAGTTGCTGCAATTTGAATTAAAGATGCTCTTATACCTACTCAGCCCCTGTCTCTCATGAAATTGGCAAAAAGGGGTGACAGACAACACGAATCCAGGTTTGTTCCGATGAAATTGGGACCAAAATATTTGAGAACCGATGCTACCAATTAAAGCAGATGGAAAATGTATTTTTCTCCTTAAAGTAAAAATCTGAGTAAGTATGAATTCAAACATATATTTTAAGGTAGCCTTCACAGCACAAAATGATATGAGGCTTTAGAATATCATTGCTAAAAATCAATTGAGACCACATCAGTGCAAACCCTGTATCAGAGCCTGCTGGTTCTCTGTGTGGGTCTGCTCTGGGGTCAGCATTCCTCTGCGCACCCATCCTATGGCTTCCAACCGGCAGCGCCTGCAATTGTTGGCTTTCAGACTTTCTCTGGCTGCCAGAAATCGGGGGAGTAAATTCACCTAGGGAGCAGCACTTAAGCACAGACAGACAGAACCTAGTGGATACATACTCAGCTCCTTCACCTTTCTGGTAGAATAGTTTCAAGGTGTGTTGTATAGTCTTTCGCAGGATCGAGCTCAGTTGACCACAGTGATAACCTGCTAACGACACACCTTCCATCGGCCTCATTCCCTTCCCCGCCACACTGCCTTCCCCACACCCATAGACATGTTTTCCTGGAATCATCTCTAAGAAACTATTTGCTCTCAAATCCTTTGCTCAGGGTTTACTTCTGGGAGAACCCAACATAAGACTACAACTCGTCCCAAAACACACTTCTGAGAGAGAAATAAAATCCCCAGGTCTTTTGATTACAGATTTAGGAATTCTTTTGTGTAACTCTTAGTCTTTCTCTAAAACAAAATATACTTTAAAGCAGTGGTCCCCAACCTTTTTTGGGCCACGGACCAGTTTAATGTCAGAAAATATTTTCACGGACTGGCCTTTAGGGTGGGACGGATAAATGCACAAAATAAAATTATGCGACAGGCGTAAAAACTGTGGTATTTTTAAATTTAATTGTCAAACTTCAGAGACCAGCATCAAGAGTGAGTCTTAGACGGATGTAACAGAGGGAATCTGGTCATTTTTTAAAAATAAAACATCGTTCAGACTTAAATATAAATATAAATAAAACAGAAATAATGTAAGTTATTTATTCTTTCTCTGCGGACCAGTACCAAATGGCCCACGGACCGGTACTGGTCTGCGGCCCAGGGGTTGGGGAACCACTGCTTTAAAGGACTAAGACACCATTGCTTTTTACAAAAATAAGTTATCAGTAGTCAAAATGTTCCAAAGCTGGATTATCTTGACATTTCATTATTAGAAGAGATCTTGTTTTCATTTCTCTTAAAGATTTTTAAATCAAAATCTTTTTACCCTTGTTGTTATTGACCTCTCTTGCTAATAAAGCACCACCTCATTATTTCAGATGTTGTTTGTATTAGGTAAAACTGTAATTATACACTGCATTAATTACATGTTCTGCCACTATAATAATTAAAAACCCTATTATTTACTTTATTATTGTTTGATTGTGTTGAGCAAATATAATTTATGACAGCCCTCTAGCCAATGTGATGTTGTAGAATGTTTCTCCTTGATTTTTGTTACTAATTATTTTCATGATATGTGAAATAAAAATTATGTAAAATTGGAAAGATAAAGCTTTAATTAAGTGCATTCTTGAAAGACACAGGGAAGGTATAGCCCTTTTCTTGTGAACTTTAAGAGAATTTGAATGATTATAAGACATGGTTACATGATAACTTGAGTAGTATTAAAACTTATGTTGTATTTCTTAAATTCCTTTTAGTGTTACTGTAATATGTTTAATTTTCAAAGTAAATTCATATGAAACTTGAACTTACTTAATATCAAACCTTCACATGATTAACTTAGATACAGGCCAGCATAGGGCACAAATGAAATTGTTTTCTATAGAAATCTGGAAACATCACTCAGTTCCTAAAAATGTCCTCTTACTTTACATTAATATCTCTTATTGTTTGAGAATTTTTGAGCAATATATATAGAAACACTGTTCCCCAAAGGAGTCATTATAATTTTGGAGTCTCTCTACTCCATTCGTTACACAGCTTGCGTAACTCCAACATTTTCCAACATACTCCATAAATCTACACATTTTAGGTTTATTTACAAGAAGAAACTCAGGAATACTGTGGGAGACAGGCTGTAAACTGACAAAGCCCTTACAGCCTAGGCTTTGTTCAGTGGTTCTCAGAGTGTGAGCCAGGGCACACTGGTGCACCCTAGAAGATTTCCAGGTGCGCCCTATGGTATTCCAGAGAAATATGTGCCTGTTGAGGACCAAAAAGCCACCAGGGTTTTTGGAGTTTAGATTTTTGAGGGACAGAGGTGTGGGGAATTGGCTGTGAGCTGATAGTCTGCCCAACCCCCCACCACACTTGCCTGATTAGGTTGCAAAAGGCATTGAGCTGTGGTGCTGGATTGTTTACACTACCCCCCACGTTCCCCGGAAAGACTGGAGGCAAGTTTCTTCTATCTTTTGTTTGGTGTAAAGTTAAGATGATATGTATGGTGGGAGTATCCTGCACTCAACACAATTAAGAGTAAAAAGAGAGGAATTCTTCAATGTATTGATGAGGAAATGAGAGATTGCCTTTCAAATATATGCCCAAACATTGAAGAAATCGCTAGGACACATCAGGCTCATGTTTCTCATAAACACAAGAATGAAAAAACTTAACACATTTGTGCCAGGACCTGTTGAATTTACTAAATCTTACTAAGAATGTATCTATATATACAAAAAGATAACTTTTTTGTCGTTTTTTTTTAACCCCTCTTTTTTATGAATTCTAAAAAGCATAACTCAAAAATGTAACATAAAATGTTTTTTAATGTCAGAATAAATTTAATTTGTATTTATTTCATTTAATTACCATAAAAGCACTCTTGGACTTTATATTTTTTATTTAATATTTGACTTGATTATTATAACATATTTCTCAGAAATTTGTATATCGTGCACCTACAATTATTTGTAAGATTTTAAATGTGCCCTGACTTCAAAAAGTTTGAGAACCACTGGCTTCAGTTAAGACTAAGCTCTCCCCACACCGTTGGCTGTTGCATGGTAGGGGGTGGTGCACTCTTAAGAGGGATCCTGTTTATGCCTCAGATGTGTGACTTTGTATCAGAGACTTTCTTGTTTTAAAAATGGATTTGTTCTTTGCACTATATAATAAAGCTGGCCAGGGTTTTCCCCCCATTCTTTTTTTTTTTAAAGGATCTTATTTATTCATTTGAGAGAGGAAAGAGAGAGAGAGAGAGAGAGAGAGAGAGAGAGAGAGAGAGAAGGGAGACACAAGGGGGGAGGAGCAGGAAGCATCAACTCCCATATGTGCCTTGACCTGGCAAGCCCAGAGTTTTGAACCGGCAACCTCAGCGTTCCAGGTCAACGCTTTATCCACTGCGCCACCACAGGTCAGGCTTCCCCCATTCTTGTATGTCATCAGCCTACACGAGGCCTCCTGATCCCATTCTTTTTCTCTCTTTGTTTATTTCCTAATCTCGCAGCGTTCACACTGGAGACCTGCACAATTATGAGTTGCGCTGGTTCGTGGCAGAATACTATGTTTAAAAGATATTTTATAGATGGACATCTTTCACTAGTAAGTAGTATCAGCTCTTTATAAAGGAGTTTGGTCAAGGTCAGTCATTAAAACTTGTGTGCAGGTAGGGAAGGTCGATAATGGCCAGTTAATGGGACAATTTTGAAATAAAAGCAAGGCTGTTATTTCCATCATTTACCTATCACTTCTGAGACATTTGCTTTTCTTTATTTTTTATATTCTCTAACAAAGCAGAGATGCAGCTTCTATTTCATTTTCTAAAAGAAGCAAGCCAAATTCTATATCTCAAGACATTAATATCCACTTTATCTCATTGGCATCTGCTCCTACAAGACTAGTAAGTTTTTTTTATATCAAAGGAATGATTTCTCATTAATTAATGCCACTGTTTTACTTGAAATTTAATTAGAAGTTCTCTGTATAGAATACTTAACTGGTGTCTAAGAGCATTATCTTTCAAAAGTCAGTTTGTTGACCATCAACCTTAAGATGTCTCCAGAAATTTCTTCTTGGAGTGTGTACACTTCTAAATACATGAGATAAAATGTTAGTGCTCATTTGGGGGGACCGAATGGTAAGATGATTTGAACCCTTGGCCTGGACCCAGAGCCCATTTTATATCTGCCACTGAATTATTTAGACAGCTTGCTTAACCTTGAAGGGCCTTGTTTTTACAACTAAAAAATGGCAATGATGCCAGGTTTGAGATCACTTATGCGAAAGCATTCTTTCATATAAATGAAGGATCCAAATTAGTTTGTAAGTAGGGAAAAAAGAAAAATGTTAGGGAGAAAACTGAAAGAGTAAGCTAGATCTGATGAGAATGATTTTTTAATTATAAAAACTATATGTTATATATTATAAAGAATTATATAGAATTATAAATTATATTATTATAAAGAATGACTTTTGAATAAGGGAAATCATTCATAGAAACTCTAGTATATTGCAGTAAGTACCCCAACTCTTCATATTCACTCCTTTGCTATATGATTTTTCAGTTCCTCTTACTATATAAACTGTTTTCTTCACTCCTTTATCTGTTCTGACCTTGTGAATATCTGTGACCAATAGAATGTAACAGAAGAGACTTTATTCTCTAGGTAACAGTAAAACTATTGATGATATCATTTAAGAGAGTGACTGTCTACTCATATTTGATTATACTCGTATCTTAATAATTGAGTCAACAAATTAAGTTATTCTATTTGAACTGTTTATCTTAATCAAAAAACACAAAGATTCCAAATCTCTCGAAATTATCTCTATCCCATTCTTTCTTTTCTTTTTCCTTCCCTGATGTGTTTTGCATATCTACATCAGCTATTTTTTATTTTTGTTTGTGTAGAGAATTGGACTTCAGGCTAATTGAGAACTATTAGCACATTTCTTTCTTCCTCGTCATTATTATCCAGTATACTATAATCTATAGCCTAAAACTGTTTCAGATATCCCAAAACAAGATTAATCAGAGAAGCTAATGGCTTATCTCATTTATTAGCATTTATTATCTCATTTATTTCTGAGCCAAATATTAGGTTAACATGTTGGAGGGAGTCTGAACAAGTTCAAGAGTATCTCTCCTGTACATAATTATAATGCCATTTTCAGTTTCCTTGTAGAGACAATGCAACTACTATTTTTTCCCTAGTATAATAGATTACCCTCACAATGGGTAAAGTAGGTCATATTATGATCTCCTCTTTTCCCTCTTCTAAGGAAAATAATGGAATTCTTATTAGTCATACTTGCATAATCTCATGTCCTCGAACAATTCTTATTCTACCTCAGCATCCCTAAGGTTAGTCTGTTTTGTGGCATATTAAGCTTTTTTTGTAGTGGATGTTTCTGAGTTTGATGAGACTCTCAATAGTGTGCTGTGCAAAAGCACCCCCAAATCCCCGGCTGGGGGTAAGGTTCTTTATACTGATGTCCTCAGACTTTAAAATAAAACCCATCCTCAATATTGTATCAAAAGTTACCCAGTGATTTTTATTTAAAGCAGGGGGTACAAATAAGAAAAGTGGAAGTAGTAGTATTTAAGCTTAAAATACTTATTGGCCCAGTCATAACTGGCAATGTCACCTGGATCTCAAAACCATCTGACTCATGCCCCACTCCTTACCACTATACTTTGCCATTGAGAGTCCTTGTGCTGTTGACTATTTCAATTTCATTTGTTGTAACTCGGTCTGCTCAGGTTTTCTGATTCTTCCAGATTCAGTTTTGGAAGACTGTATGTTTCTAGGAATTTATTCATTTTTCCCAGATTGTCCAATATTTTGGCATATAGTTTTTCATAGTGTTTTCTTACAATCCTTTGCATTTCTGTGACATCAGTTGTTACATCTCCTCTTTCATTTCTAATTTTATTTATTTGGGTCCTCTCTCTTTTTTTCTTGATGAGTCTGGTTAAAGGTTCATCAATTTTATTTACCTTTTCAAAGAACCAGCTCTTGGTTTCATTGATCTTTGTATTTTTTTTTTTAGCTTCTATGTTATTTATTTCCACTCTGATCTTTATTATTTCCTTCCTTCTACTTCCTTGGGCATTGTTTGTTGTTCTTTTTTCTAGTTCCTTTAGGTGCAGGGTTAGATTGTTTATTTGAGATTTTTCTTGCTTCTTAAGATATGCTTATAATTCTATGAACTTCCTTCTCATGACTGCTTTCGCTGTGTCCCATAGATTTTGGGTTGTTTTATGTTCATATTCATATGTTTCATTTTTTTTACTTCTTCTTTGATCTAATTTTAACCCATTTTTTATTTAATAACATGCTAGTTAGTCTCCAAGTGTTTGAATGTTTTTTCATTTTTCTGTTGTAGTTGATTTCTAGTTTCATACCATTGTGACCAGAGAAGGTGCTTGATATTATTTCAATCTTCTTACATTTACTGAGACTTGTTTTGTGTCCTAACATGTGGTTTATCTGAGAAAATGTACCATTAGCACTTGAAAGAATGTGTATTCTGCTGCTTTAGGATGAAATGTTCTGAAGATATCAATTAAATCCAGTTGTTTTAATTAATTTAATTTAATAGTGTGCCATTTAAGGACACTGTTTCTTTGTTGATTTTCTGTCTGGAGGATCTATCCATTGATCTTAATGAGGTGTTAAAATCCCCTACTTATTCTATTACTGTTGATGTCTTTTTTAATCTACATCAAAATCTGCCCTATATATTTAGGTGTTCCTATGTTGGGTGCATACATATTTATAATGGTAATATCCTCTTGTTGGATTGCTCCCTTTATCATCATGTAGTGACTTTTTTTTTTGTCCCATACTGTAGCCTTTGTTTTAAAGGCTATTTTGTCAGATATAAGTATTGCTACCCCAGCTTTTTTTTGTTTGTTTCTATTTGAGTGGAATATTTATTTTCCCGTCACTTCACTTTCATTCTATCTGTATCTTTCATTCTGAGGTAGGTCTCTTGCAGACAGCATTTGTACAGGTCTTGCTTTCTTACCCATGCAGTTACCCTATGTCTTTTGATTGGATCGTTTAATCCATTTATATACAAGGTTATTATTGATATGTATTTATTGCCATTTTTTTTAAACCTATAATCCTCTTTCTCTGTATTTCTTTTTTTATTTCTTCTTTTCATATCAGGTCCTTTAACATTTCTTGCAGTACTGGTTTAGTGGTAATGAACTCCTTGAGCCTTTTTTTTTTTTGGTCCGGGAAGCTCCTTATTTTCTCTTCCATTTTAAATGATAGCATTTCTGGATAGAGTAGTCTTGGTTGTAGGTTCTTATTTTGCATCACTTTGAATATTTCTTATCAATTCTTTCTGGCCTGAAGTGTTTCTGTTGAGAAGTCAGATTTCAGCCTTATAGGGGCTCTTTTGTAGGTCAGGAGCCCTGTACAGAGAAAGTGGCCCTTACTCTAGCGCCTAGTCCCTCAGCTACTGCTGGATACTCCAATTCTATTTCTCCCTAGTGAGGTGAGCAGCAGGTTCAGATTGAGTGGGGCTGAGAATCCCCTCTACAGAAGTTCTTCCAGCTGAGGAGTGCCTGGTCTCAGGGAGGAAGATTGAGAGAGTCTATCACTGGGGATGACTGTGCCCCCCCTTCCAAGAAGGTAGCTAAACCCCTTGACTGATCCCAACAATAGGTTCCAACGAACTCACCCTTTGTCTGCTCTAAGCCTCTCTCCCTTCCCCTGTGGATCTTAGCCCAGTGGGGAGGATATCTGGGACTTGGGCCAGCTGACTATAAAGCTATACCTTGTCCAATGAGTGTGAGCTGCTGTGCAGGTGTTGACAACAGAAAGCAGAATCTGCCTCCGCTGGGTTTGGTGCCTGACAAGCTCTCTCTTTGGATATACTGCTAGTAAGGTTAGTTGAGTCCTGCTCTGATGTAGTCTGTAGCTGGCCACTGGATGTGTTGGTTCTGGACCTCTTTGGAGGAAACCTGGTGCAGTCTAGTGTAACACAGTGCATATGACTGGCCCTCAGTAACCTTTTTTTTGAGCTATAAGCAATCCAGAGTTTGTGGCTGCCTCTGCTGAGCTTAGGTGCACATGGAAGGACCAAGCTACCTACTTAAGCTAGCTTTTACCAGCCCTGGGTTTGGAGGCAAGTAAGCAAAAGACCCAAGTTTCCCTGAGACTGCCTCCTGTTGTCTCTGCTGGCTGCTTATTGGGTTTGGCCCCAGATAAAACCTCTGGTAGACTCTCCTACTGAAGGATCTTGCAATAAAAATGCCATTACAAATGGCATCAATGCTTGATTCTCACTCCTGGTTCTTAGAAGTCAAGTGGAGAAAAATAAGCAGTCTTGCCAAATGCCACAAAACTACGGTACATGTTCATGTTCAAAGTATTAAAGAGGCTCTCCATCCTATCAAACTAATCAGAACAAAAAAGAAAAAATACCGTAAACTTTTTATAGCCTAAGAAGTGACCAGGAAATAAGAATTTAGGGCAGCCTGACACTTCCACCATGAAGTAAAGCCCCAGGGATAAGGTTGAAATCGTGAATAATTATTGACCAGAATTCCTTCATGAATCCTAAATCTAAAATACTGTTTGCAATATTTTAAAAAGCTGGCTAAATTATGCCTCTTCCTTCTGATTATTTCTAAGGGTAGAGGGATCCTATCCATCATATAATTACTCTTAAAATGTCATCCTGGGCTTTCACAAAATAGAACCACCTAGTCCACCAGCCCCAACTCAAGCTTACCGCTTTGGAACTTGCTTGTGGCGCTTGGCAATCTTTCCTCCTTTCAATCTTTCCATGTGACTGTTTTGAATACTGCCACTCCAGTTTAAGGAATAATCATGAGACACTAGCCTGTCCAATCAGAATTATAGTAATTAGTTCAGGAGGAGTTGGCAGGTCATCCAGTTAGAACCAATGTAAATTATAACATTCGGACTTTACTAGGCACTGTTTTGAAAGAGGTCTTGTCTTTTTCTTAGCAAGGTGCATCAGGTAGAATGCTAAGGTGACCAATCGTCCTCCTTTAAGGAGGACAGTCCTTCTTTTGTAAGTTCCATCCTTCTTCGAAAAGTGTCCTCCTACATGTCCTCCTTTTCGATATTGGAAGACTGATCTGTAAATGTCTGTATTCGATTGATGCAGAGTCGATCCATTGCGTGTGATGTGACATATTTGTATTTGACATGACAGTTTGTCAAGGATCAGTACAGTGCAGTGAGATGCAATTATGAGATGCATGCGCTCCACATGGGAGACCTTGAGAGAGTGCGTGATATACCAAGCGCACAAATGGCTTTGTGTACTTCTTACTGAAACACAACAAGGCACATACGACATTGTAGACTCACGATTATTTCTTTCTCAGTGAACATTCAATCATAGACAGGTAAGCATAATTCACATAAAATTCAATAGGAAGGATATTTTTTGTTCAGATATTTCCAATATATTGTTACAAGATAATACATTGACAAAAAAATTCATTCAATGGATATTGAATGAATGTTTTTCTTAAAAATATTTCTGTTTTTTAAAAATTATTATTAAAAATTAATAGACATGTAAGCATAATTATAATATAAAATATTACAAATGTTTTTATTGTGTATTTATCATATTATAATGTATTATTGTTGCAATGAATAAAATGTTTCTCTTATTTACGATATTATTTTCTTCAATTTATTTTTGTCCTCCTTTTCATTGTAAAAAAGTTGGTTACCTTGCTCTTTGCCTCATCTACTGCGAGGATGAAGACCATTTTCAGCAATCAGATGGTTGACATCCCAGAAAATGTCGATGTCACTCTGAAGGGACGCACAGTTATTGTTAAGGGCCCCAGAGGCACCTTGTGGAGGGACTTCAATCACATCAATGTAGAACTCAGCCTCCTTAGAAAGAAAAGGAAGAGGCTCCGGGTTGACAAATGGTGGGGAAACAGGAACTGGCTACAGTTCGCACTATCTGCAGTCATGTACAGAACATGATCAAGGGTGTATCACTGGGCTTTTGTTACAAGATTAGGTCTGTGTACGCTCACTTCCCCATCAACATCATTATTTAGGAGAATGGTTCTCTTGTTAAAATCAGAAATTTCTTGGGTTAAAAATACATCCGCAGAATTCGGATGAGGTCAGGTGTTGCTTGTTCAGTCTCTCAAGCCCAGAAAGATGAACTGATTCTTGAAGGAAACGACATTGGGCTTGTATCAAATTCAGCTGCGTTGATTCAGCAAGCCACAACAGCTAAAAACAAGGATATCAGAAAAATTTTGGATGGTATCTATGTTTCTGAAAAGGGAACAGTTCAGCAGGTTGATGAATAACATCTAAGTTGTCGAGCTATAGAAACAGCAAAATGGCGCATGATTTCTCGGACTCATTTCTTATGTTTTAAAGATGCAATAAAAATAACTTCACACAAACATACACACACACACACACACACAAGTTGGTCACCTTAAGAATGCAAACCTGGACCATTTTTCCTGTCACTTGTCAGACTTTCCCTGGGAATGAAACCAACATGGAAGGGGACAGGGGGACACATTTTTGACAATACCATTTAAAAACTTGGTTTCTGTCATTTATGAAGCTGTGTTGATTCCTGTACTATTCATTTTGTAAGGCTGAAATTTCTCTTTTATTTCAAAATGAGTTTGGGATAGCTTCTACTTAGTTATAAACATAAGGCTTCTGACTAAAGTAGTCACCTTATCTGTAGGTAGACAAAGGTGGGGTGTGAGCTGTTCAGCTGATCTAAGGTGACATTGGCTGGTGGCTCTGCTAATTAATCTTAGCTGGGCTTTCCCCACTCATTTGGGAGTTGGTTGATCTAAACGGCTTGACTGGATTAATTTGGCTCTGCTCCATGTGTCGCTCATCCTCCTCATGACACCAGCTGGCAAGAGCAAGCATATGTTTCTCATAACAATGGCATGAGTGCCAGGGTGCAGGCCTGATCACAAAGGCGCTTTTCCAGGCTCTGCCTGTGTCATGTTGGGTAACATCCCATTGGCCAAAGCAAGTCAGATGGCTCAGCAGAAATCAGAGGGAAGTATGCCTCCTCCACAGTGGAGAGGCACCACAATCTTAGGTGGCACAAGGGTGGGGGGAGAGGAATTGAAACATTTATTTAGTCTATCACGTTATGACGGAGAGAAATAACTTTCTAACAGCCACCCCCACTGATTCTAAGCACATTAACATTGAGAACTACTAGCTTAGTGCAGTGGATCTCACAGCTGTCATCACAGGGCTGAAAAACTCTGATGGCTAAATTATACTGCTATAGATGTGACCTGGGCATTGGTATTTTCAAGAAAATGATTCCTGGTAAAGAACCACTTTCCTAGAAGAATTTGAATTTCAGGGGAATCACTTTATATTTCTCCCATCTGCTGAAAATTTTTATAGCGATGAAATCAGGGGAAAAGTATAAATAGAAAACCAAGTTATAGAAAAGCAGCTTTTAAAGACCAGTTTATAAACAGTCTTTATTGAACATCTCATCTATGCTGGGTGTTTTGCTGGGCACTGGAGAAGTTATGGTAGATACCAGAGAGTTGGGCTTGCTTACATGAAGTTGAGAGTGTTCTTAGAAAGATGAATGATAACTAAATATTTATAAATTATTAATTAACAGGTATGCAAAATGCTGCAAAGGTACAGGCTATTATGATAATAACAGACATCTTCACGTGCAAATCCATTTATAACCAATACACTCATAAATGTGGCACAGGCGAGAAGGGAAATTTTATTTATTTATTTATTTAAGATTTTATTTATTTATTTTAGAGAGGAGAGAGAGAGAGAGAGAGAGAGGGGAGAAGGAGCAGGAAGCATCAACTCCTATATGTGCCTTGACCAGGCAAGCCTAGGGTTTCAAACCGGTGACCTCAGTGTTCTAGGTCAACACTTTTATCCACTCTGCCACCACAGGTCAGGTATTTATTTATTTGTTAATTGAAGTGTAGTTGATATACAATATTATATTAATTACCTTAGTTTCTGGTATACAATAGAGTTATTCTTCTTCACCTTTTCAGCCTGCCCTCAGCTCGCCCTTGTGGTAATCATTCCTTTGGGTTTCTTTCTCTGAGTATATTTTTGTGTTGTTTGTTCAGTTTTGTATATTATATTCCACATATAATTAAAACTATACAGCATTTTTTTTGTCTGACTTATTCAATTTAGCATAATACTCTCTAGGTCAATTTATGTTGTTGCAAATGGCAAGATTTCATTATTTTTTATTGTTGCCTAATACTTCATTATATATAAATATATATGTTTATGCATGTATGTTTTCTTTATCCATTCATCTATTAATGGACACCTAGTTTGCTTCCATATCTTAGCTATTGTAAATAATGCTACAAGAAATATAGGGATAGACCTATCTTTTCAAATTAGTGTTTTGGATTTTTTGGACAAATACCCAGAAGTGGAATTGCTGGGTCAAAAGGTAGTTCTATTTTTAACTTTTTGAGAAACTTCTATACTGTTTTCCATAGTAGCCACACCAATTTGCAGTCCTATCAACAACGCACAAGGGTTCTCTTTTCTCTACATCCTCTCCAAAACATGTTACTTGTTGACTTTTTAATAATAACCATTCTGACTGGTGTGAGGTGGCATCTCAATGTATATTGATTTTGTACTTCCCTGACAATTAGCAATAGTGAACATGTTTTCATTTCTGTCAGATAAATTAAAAAACCCCCAAAACAATCTGATCAAAAACTGGGAAGAGGACATGACAAGACATTTTTCTTCAAAGAAGACAAACAGATGGCCCAATAGGGAAATTTAATATTAAAAAGTCTGAGTCACAGCTTTATTTTATTTTTCCTTCTTTTTTTTTCTTTTCTTTAATTTTATTTATTTTTTTTAGAGAGGAGAGAGAGAGAGAGAGAGAAGAGAGACACAAGGGGGAGGAGCTGGAAGCATCAACTCCCATATGTGCCTTGACCAGGTAAGCCCAGGGTTTCGAACCGGTGACCTCAGCATTTCCAGGTCGACGCTTTATCCACTGTGCCACCACAGGTCAGGCTCCACAGCTTTATTTTATAGCTAATGCTTCCTCTTGAATTTTCCTGTGTCATTACTACGAGGCCTGTCTTAAATTGAATAGATTCAGCAAGTGTCATTGCTTAGAACCATTCTAAGAAATGTGAAAGCGGGGTCATAACAACATCTTCAATTAGATCAGGGATCTCAAACTCGTTGCCATGCGGCCCACCCACCAATTTCGTGCGGCCCGCAGACTAATCAAACTTCGTGGATTAATCTGCGGGCCAGTCTGCGGGCCGCACAAAATTGGTGGGCGGGCTGCGAGTTTGAGACCTCTGAATTAGATCATTAGATAGAACCTGGGCAGCCCGTCAAATTAATTTCCTTGCTGATCCTAATGGGATCAAATTGTCTAGAAAGTAAAAGCTTTTTATATATGTAGTGTAATGTCTGTCACATGCACTGCATAGTACATAATTATATAATTCAAAAATGGACTCTGATTCACAAGTGAGACTTGTTAAATGTTAAAAATTTTAAAGATTTAAAATTTGAAGAATTTATAGTGAGATGGTAATGTTTTAAAAAGATTTAAATTTAAAAATTTTAGAGAAGAAGTAGGGTTATAATTTATTCAATATGGCAAGCCTGCCATTTTGGGTTGCTATTTCACCAGGTGAGGATACTAATATAAATTCTGCTAAAAGGGAATTACATCCAGGAAATAAAACTAGTTTTCTTTAGTCCTGGGATAGTGTATCTCTCCTGCCATTTATTCACAATTTATTATGACTTTTATTTAGTTCTTATTTAATCAAATCTATAGTGTTTTTAAATACATTAGAAATGAGTTCATTGACATACTGATTTATTAGAGGCATTGTAATTATTTAATTGACTTTTAAAATATTTTACCTAATGTGAGCATTTAAAAACTATTTTAATGTTTAAAATCAAAAGATGTCAATGTTTTCAATTTTGCCTAATCAATAGTCAGAAGATCTATAGCTGGCTGTTCAATAGTTAATCTAAATTTTAAATTAGTTTTTTGCCACAATTATAACTATTTTTTTTCTCGTGGAACCATAAACTTTTAAAATTTTCAACTGTATGGCCAGCAGTCGCCACCGTTGTGGCCATGCACATGCAGGTTGCCGTTAGATTTGGGCAGACGGTAAAGAAACAGTGGAGCCAAAAAATGGTGGGCCATTCCTTTTTCAAGACTGGCACCGGCCAATGAGCAAACACACAGGGAAAAAACACTTCCCTTTCACTCAGGGCTCCCAAAGTCACTGACACAGTATCCGGTTCCACAACCTGGAGACTCTTCTCCCGTTTCTCCTCACCAGTCCCAAAGCCCCTCCTTCTCCTTCAGCACTCTTTAGCAAGGCAACAGTCCTTCCCAAGCAGGAAGGTAATTTGTAATTTCACAGACCATATACCTGGCGCTGCCCAGCACCATTTTTTTTAACAGTAAAGTGAGCAAATTAAAAAAAATACAGACTTTATTTGCCCAACATCCATCCTATTTTTAGGCTGCTGCACTTATCATATTTAACATTTAAATTTGACCTGTGTGTTAGATTTTTATTGCTGCACAACAAACTGCTACAAACTTAAACTTAAAACAACACATTAATTATATCATAGTTTCAGTGGATCAGTGTCCCAGTAGAGCCCGAGCTCTATGTCGAACAGGTGACCCCAATTCGACTTCCCCGCACAGTGGGACACTCTTGCTTAACAGCAGGGCTGGCAGCCTCTTCGAGACTACTCTTAAGGCTAGTTATGGCATTCTACTTACTGGTACTGAGACCAATCGCCACAGGAGGAAAGACACAACCAACACACAAGTTAGTTGCAAGAATTACACAGGCAGTTTATCACTTACAAATCTTTTTGGCATGCCTGGGTACAGCTTAAGGGAGCTCCGTCAGCATGCTCCTCTCGGCTGTCTTTGGTCAGAGCAGTGTGGAGACAGTCCGTGTTCATGTTGGAGTCTGGGTGATTACCGCAGCAGGGGGGTCCCTTAGCTTTAGTACCTTTTCTGGCCAACCCCTTCTAACAGGTGTCAGTTTACAGGATTATCACCTCTAACCACCTTTTTGGGAGTTCTTCCCAGGGACCCCATTATATGTTAATGTACTGAAATGTCACATCGAGCCACTTTTAAACACTTTTAGACATTACTAGGAAAGTTTCTTGTTTATGTTAACCTACAGAGTCATGACATCAAGCCACTTCTTATCTATGTATAACTTCACACACACACTAACTGGGCCCTGAGTGAAAGGCAGAATCTGCCTATTATATTTGTATATACTAGATTAATTCCTATCCAGATGGCATAGCATTATTTACTTTCCTTAATTGCTTTTAATATTATATCTTAATTATTTCTATATATCTTCATATTTTTCTATATTTCTATATATTTAATTACTATAACATTATATTACTGCAACAATCAGGGATCCTGTTATGACTTAACTGGGGCCTTTGGGTTGGAGCTTCTCACAAGGTTGCAATCAAAATGTTGCCTGGGGGTTGGGCTCATATCTGTAGCCTGTGCCCTCTTCTATGCTCACATGGTAAAATATATTTCTTGAAGCTTGTAAAGCCAGTAGCCATGGCCACCATGACAGCCACCTGGCCCAAGCAGGTTTGAATTTGATTTGGACAGATGGCAATGAAACAACGAAGTCAAGAACTAGTGGGCCATTACCTTTAATCCTAGCTTGCATCTGGTGGGCAAGTAAAAACACACACTGGGTTCCAAAACCCACTCATTCAGTGCTCACAAAGCTACTGACTTATCTGAGTTTCCTAGAATCAAAGGTTTCTAGCTCACTAGCCTTATTCACCTCTGTTCCCCATCTCCTCTCTGCACAAACTGGCTTCTCCTTTAGCATTCTGCCATCTTGGCTGCTTCTCCTCTCCTTCACGTGGCCTTACTCTGCTCTCTTCTCTAATGCTAATCTCAGGAACTGAGAAAGAGCAAGCTCCCGGTCTGCCTTACTTTATAGTGTAGAAACCAAAACCTTTAATCCAATATACAAACATGGAAGTCTCTGATACAAAGTCACTTATCTGAGGCATAATGAGATTCTTTATGAGAGTGCACCACCCCACATCAAAAAAGGTGGGAAAGCTTAGTCCCAAAACCAAGCCCCAGGCTACACGGATCCTACCTGCCCACAGCTCGCCCCCAACACACATTAATATAATCACACCCATCCCAAGCAAGAAGGGCAACCAATACCATCACCTGGGTGATGGGTTTCCACATGTGCAGCACCATCTTTAACAAAGTGAGCATAATATAATTTATCTTCCCAACAGCAAGAAGATACACACAGTGGGAAAACACTTCCCTTTCCATTCAGGGCTCCCAAAGCCACTGAATTATTTGAGTTTCCTAGAATCAAAGGTTTCTACCTCACCAGCTCATTCATCTCTGTTCCCCATCTCCTTCTCTCTGCACAAACAGGCTTCTCCTTCAGCACTCCGCCATCTTAGCTACCTCTCCTATGCAACGCTAATTTCAGGAACAGAGAGAGAGAGAGAGAGAGAGAGAGAGAGAGAGAGAGCCCTCGGTCACCCCATTTTATAGCGTAGAAATTAAAACCTTTAAGCCAATATACAAATAAGGAAGTCTCTGATACAAAGTCACTTATCCAAAGCATTAATGGGATTTCTCATAAGAGTGCACCACCCCACATCATAAAACAATCAAGGGTGTGAGGAAAAGCTTAGTTTTGAAAAGATCTTAGTATTAAAATGGCAGGAAAGGCTTAGTCTTAAAACTAACCCTTAGGCTATAATGATTGGCTTACAGTCCCACAACCAATGCAAACTTTAAGTAAGCAAACATATACATCCTATTTATAAACTTATTTGACCGACAGGTAGGTACTTAGATTATGAAGGTGGAGCTTCTTTATAAAAGAAGCTTGGGGAGGTCCCTTGTCCTCTCCAACATATAAGGACACAGGGAGAAATCTTTCCAACCTAAAGAAGAGCCTTCACCTGATTGTGTTTGTGCCCTGAGCTCAGACTTCTGGCCTCCCAAGCTGTAAGCAGTAAACTGTTCTTGTTACAAGCTGCTGCTCAGTTCATGGTATTTAGTTATAGCAGCCCATAAGGATCAGGCAGGGGCTGTCTTAAAATTCTGCCTACCACAAAAATGAAACTAAGGGTTTTTTTCTTCTTCTTCTTCTTCTTCTTTTCCAAGTGAGAGGAGGGGAGATGGAGAGGCAAACTCTTGCATTTGCCCCAACTGGGATCCACCTAGCAACCCCCAGCCACCCATCAGGGGCAATGTTCTGTCTATCTGGGGCCGTGCTTGCAACTGAGCTATTTTTAGTACCTGAGGCAGAGGCTCCAAGGAGCCATCCTCAGCACCTGGGGCTGATGCACTCAAACTCAAGCCATGGCTGTGGGAGGAGGAGGAGAAGGAGGAAGAGAGAGAGAGAGAGAGAGAGAGTAGGGAGAGAAGGAGGTGGGAAGAAGCAGATGGTCACTTCTCCTGTATGCCCTGACCAGGAATCGAACCTGGGACATCCACATTTTGGGCCAATGCTCTACCACTGAGCCAGATTTTTAAAAGCATCTTTATGAGTGGTCTGAAGTTTACTTAGAATTCTCTATATCACAGAATAAAAATTGATACATTTTGTGGACAAAAAAGGGGCCATGTTGGTCAAATAAGTTTATAAATTGGTATATATGTTTGCTCACTTATAGTTTGCATTGTGTGTGTGGGGCAGTGTAAAGCCAGAAGCCATGGCCAGGGCTGCCACTATCAAAGCAGCCGCCTCCCAGCCCATGCAGGTTCGCATTGGATTCGGATAGTCGGTAAAGAAACAACGGAGCCAAGAACTGATGGGCTGTCATCTTTAATTCTAGCTTGCACCCGGCGGGCAAGTAAAAATACACACTGGGCTCCAAAACCCACTCACATTCAGTGCTCACAAAGCCACTGACTTATCCGAGTTTCCTAGGATCAAAGATTTCTAGCTCACCAGCCTTATTCTCCTCAGTTCCCCATCTCCTTCCTTCACCAGCATCAAACTGCACAAACTAGCCTTTCACTCAGCACTCCGCCATCTTGGCTACTTCTCCTGGCCACATGGCCTCTTTCAGCTCTCTGCTCTGCTCTCTCCTCTAATGATAATCTCAGGAACCAAGAGCCCAAACTCTTGTTCCGCCCCCATTTTATATTGTAGCTTCACAACCTCTAATCCAATATACAAAATAGGGAAGTCTCCAATACAAAATCACTTCTCCGAGGTATGATTGGATTGTACCACCCCACATCAAAAAGGGTGGGAAAGGCTTAATCCCAAAACCAAGCCCCAGGCTACAAGGATTCTCAACATACATTAATATCACCTGGGCGACGGCCCCACGTGGGCACCGCCATCCTCAACAAAGTGAGCATAATACATTTTATCTGCCCAACAGGCAGGCTGTAAGCAGGCAGGGTGGTTATAGCCTAAGGCAGGGGTTGGGAACCTATGGCTCGTGAGCCGGATGTGGCTCTTTTGATGGCTGCATCTGGCTCGCAGACAAATCTTTAATAAAAAAAAATAACGTTAAAAATATAAAACATTCTCATGTATTACAATCCATTCATTTCCTACCACTCATGTTCATGGTTGCAGGTGGCTGGAGCCAATCACAGCTGTCCTCCGGGACAACACCAAATTTTTATTGGATAATGCTTAATGTACACGGATCATTGTATGGCTCTCACAGAATTACATTTTAAAATATGTGGTGCTCATGGCTCTATCAGCCAAACACGTTCCCGACCCCTGGCCTAAGGCTTAGTTTTAAGACTAAGCTTTTCCCCACACCCTTAACTGTTGCATGATAGGGGGTGGTGCACTCTCATGAGGAATCCCATTATGCCTCAGATAAATGACTTTGTATCAGAGACTTCCTTGTTTGTATATTGTATTAAAGGGTTTGGTTTCTACACTATAAAGTGGGGCAGACTAGGAGCTTGCTTGCTCTTGGTTTCTAAGATTAGCATTAGAGAGGAGAGCAGAGAAAGGCCATGAGGATGAGGCCAGGAGAAGCAGCCAGGATGGCAGAATGCTGAAAGAGAAGCCAGTTTGTGCAGAGTTTGTGCAGAGTTTGTGCAGAGAGAAGGAGATGGGGAACAGAGGTGAATAAGGCTGGTGAGCTAGAAACTTTGATTCTAGGAAACTCGGATAAGTCAGTGGCTTTGTGAGCATTGAATTGTCAAGTGCCCAAAACTACAGAATTGATATTAATATTTTAGGAAATTTAAAGAATATTTTATTAATTTGGGCTAGGCGTGCAGAAAGATATTGTGAGTGTGATTTCCATGCTTGTGTGATTAGCATAAGACCAAGATGGCATTGTGTTGTAAATGCAGAAAGAGGAAGGAGACTTGGATTCCCTGACCTTCCCCTATAGATATCCAGAGAAAGGAATTAAATCTTTTCTTAGGCTGATTATTTGCAGGCATTTGTTCCCATGGAAACCACCCCTCCCCTCCTGAAAGCATGTAATTAATGTATGTATCTCTAAACAAAGGTATAAATTTATGCCGTGATGTCAGGTTTTCTCCCCTCTCATGTATAATTAGGAGTATATAAACAGCCCCTGAACAATTTGGGTCTATTGCCCTGTGTCAGCCATAGGTGGCAGGCATATTTAATAAATTTCCTCCTTTAATAAAACTTTTCAAAAATTTATTTGTACTATATACCTCTCCTAACACCTGCGGATTTGTGGATTTAGATACCTTACAACAGAATGAGTGGGTTTTGGAGCCCAGTGTGTGTTTTTACTTGCCTGCCAGGTGCAAGCTAGGATTAAAGATGATGGCCCACCAGTTCTTGGCTCTGTGTTTCATTACCATCTGTCTGAATTTAATGCGAACATGCATGGGCCAGGCTGCTGTGATGGTGGCCGAGGCTACTGGCTTTACAGGCCACATGCTGAACCTGACAAGCTCAGGGAAAGCCTGCACGATGGCCTTGAAAACTCAGAGCCTAAAGTAACCACAAAGGATGGTCTGAAATGAAAACTTTCTAACTAAAAGCAGAAAGTTTGATGGATAGTCCTATTTTAGGGAAGTATTTTTCTCTAACAAAGGTCAATGCTTGCCTTAATCTAGGCTGTCTGTTGTCTTTTGCACCTACAACGATGTACCTAATAACATACCTTTGAAATGTAAAGTAATCCCCCCCCCAGGGCAGGAGTCCCACCAGAGCAGGAACCAACAAACCCCCTTATTGTTATTATCATGTTAATTAACTATCTTATTTCTCCTCCTGTAAAAGAAGCTTCAGTTTATACATTTTTACTTTTATCCAATCCCAGAGATTTTCCACTTTTGCTTTCTACCTCCTCCCTAATGTAACAGCAATCAGTTTCATGTAACCCTCTTACATCTTCCGCTTTGATTCTGATGTATGAAATAAGTGGTGAGGCCGCCATTTTCTGGAGCACTTTCTCAATCAGTTGAGATATTGTTTCCCAGCAACCGTGGACAGTTTGGCTCAAATAAACTAAAAAAAAAAAAAAATTGTTACAAGTTTGGAAGTTCCTTACACTATAATTTTAATAGTTCCCTCATTTTTTTATCATGAAATCTGACCTATGTCCTGGTGATATTTTATAAATTTAGTGAATGGAAATAAGGGAGGTAGTGTGAAGTCAGCAGCCATGACCACCATCACAGCCGCCTGGCCCATGCAGGTTCGCACTGGATTTGGACAGACGGTAATGAAACAACAGAGCCAAGAACTGGTGGGCCATTACCTTTAATCCTAGCTTGCACCGGGTGGGCAAGTAAAAACACACACTGGGCTCCAAAACCCACTCATTCAGTGCTCACAAAGCTACTGACTTATCCGAGTTTCTAGAGTCAAAGGTTTCTAGCTCACCAGCCTTATTCACCTCTGTTCCCCATCTCCTTCTTTCTCCAGTGTCAAACTGCACAAACTGGCTTCTCACTCAGCACTCCACCATCTTGACTGTTTCTCCTGGCCTCCTCCACGTGGCCTCTCTCTGCTCTCTCCTCTAATGCTCATCTTAGGAACCAAGAGAGAGAGCAAGCTCTCGGTCTGCCCCATTTTATAGTGTAGAAATTAAAATGTTTAATCCAATATACAAATAAGGAAGTGTCTAATACAAAGTCACTTGTGTGAGGCATAAAGATTCCTCATGAGAGTGTACCACCTCACATCAAAGAGGGTGGGAAAGGCTTAGTCCCAAAACCAAGCCTCAGGCTACAAGGATCCTACCTGCCCACAGCTCGCCCCCAACACACATTAATACAATCACACCCATCCCAAGCAATCACCTGGGTGACGGGCTTCCATGTGGGCAGCACCATCTTTAACAAAGTGAGCACAATGTATTTTATCTGCCCAACAGGTAGCAAGAATTAATATAATAAATTTATAAAATAAAAATGTTAATTAAAAAGTAATAACAGAAAAATAAAAAGAAGAGATGAAGCTTGGGTTGAAAATAAAAGGAATCTCAAATATGGCATTGGTACACGTTCTAGAAACCAGGAAGAAGGGGAATGGGATTCTAATAGGAAGACGGAGAAAAACTGTGGCCTTGATCTTGGAATTCCCAGCCTCCAGAACTGTGAGGAAAATGTTTCTGTTGTTCACAAGGTGCACAGTTGACGGTCTCTGTCGTGGCAGCCTGAGCAGACTAAGACGCCAAGCTTCTGCCTTCCCGTATTCCCCTCTCCTCTGTTCTGGGAACTCTGTTTTATTTCACTATGCTAATGGCTAGTTTACTTTTCTCAGAAACTGGTAGTTTGACTTCCAAGGCAACTTGCAATTTAAAGTTAAATTATCAGGCAAGTGTTCGTGAGGGTGTGGAGGAAAGGGAAGCCTCATGCACTGTTGGTGGAAATACAGATGGGTTTAGCTGCCTGCGAAACATTATGGAGTTTCCTCAAAAAATTAAAAATGGAACTGCCTTATGATTCAGCAATTCCACTTCTGGAAATATATCCTAAGAAACCCACAACACTGATTCAAAAGAATATATGCACCCCCCCCTCTGTCCACTGCAGTGTTATTTACTATACATATATAGCCAATGTCTGGAAGTAGCCCAAGTGCCCATCAGTAAATGAGTGGATTAAAAAGCTATGGTATATTTACACAATGAAATACTACTCAGCTATGAGAAAGAAGGAAATCTTACCTTTCGTGACAGCATGGGTAGACCTAGAGGGTATTATGTTCAGTGAAATAAGTCAGTCAGAGAAAGACAAATACCATATGATTTTGCTATAAATACCAAATTTATAGACACAGGCAAATGTATGATGATCACCAGAGGGAATACGGGTTGGGGCAGGTAGAAGAGGGTGAGCGGGGGACAGACGGTGGTGGAAGGAGGCATGCCTGCCCCCAGGAGGGTTCCTAGCCTTTATCACAGGTGGGGTTAGCCTTGAGACACAGCTCTGTCCAGTAAGATAGAAGAGAGTGTTTGTTGGAACTTCTGGACAATAAGTTTCTTACTGATAACAGGGTATACTGTAGTAAAAAGAGCTCCTCTTTCCCCCTCATCTCCTACTTGCTTCCTGTTTGGGAGTTTGCTGTGCATGACAAGGGGTTTGGATCTGCGGCAGCCAGCTTGACACCATGAACACAGGGACAAGACAATTGTAGAGACACTTATCCAGGATCCCCATATTGTTGAGCCTCTGAAATGATCTAGAACTACCTTCATATTTCTTGTAGAGAGAGGTAAGTAGTATCTTTTGGTATATAATACTGTTATTTGTTGCTAAAACTATCCTAACTACAGAGGTGGATTAAGGTTGGTTGAAGCCCCAGGTGCAGAAAAAAATATTGGGCCCCTTACATTAGAAAAAAGTATAAAGTTGGGGGTTTGCAGGGCCATTCAGAAGTCAGGGCCCAGAGTATGTGCCCGGTGCACCCGCTGTTAAATCTGCCTTTGCCTAATTAGCTTTGATATATATCTTTTTAATTTAATTTAATTTTTTTTACAGAGACAGAGAGAGAGTCAGAGTGAGGGATAGACAGGGACAGACAGACAGGAATGGAGAGATGAGAAGCATCAATCATTAGTTTTTTGTTGCGCATTGTGACACCTTAGTTGTTCATTGATTGCTCTCTCATATGTGCCTTGACCGCGGGCCTTCAGCAGACCAAGCAACCCCTTGCTCGAGCCAGTGACCTTGGGTCCAAGCTGGTGAGCTTTGTTCAAACCAGATGAGCCTGCGCTCAAGCTGGCGACCTCGGGGTCTCAAACCTGGGTCTTCCGCATTCCAGTCTGATGCTCTATCCACTGCGCCACCACCTGGTCAGGCTAGCTTTGATATTTTATCTAGAGTTTATTCTGTAGGAAACTGTGCAAAAAGGATTTAGGTGCAGAGAATTGACTGACCGTAGCACTTTTTTATTTTTATTTTTTGCAAAATCAAGAAAATGCAAAGAAGCAAAATGTTCAACAATAGGGAATTGGTTAACTAAATTTGGATTATTCAACACTGAAATTCTATTGTGATTAATCAAAATGAGAAAATTCCATATACTAACATGGAAAATGTTTAGGATACAAAGCTAAATTTAGAAAGAAGTGAAACAATTTTTAAACAGTGTACTTTCACTTTATTTTGTAGAAACTTTCATGAATATGTAAATTACTATAAATGAAGAGACCAAAGGATGTTTGCTCCTCCCTCCTTCCTTCCTTCCTTCCTTCCTTCCTTCCTTCCTTCCTTCCTTCCTTCCTTCCTTCCTTCTTTCCTTCCTTCCTTCCTTCCTTCCCTCCTTCCTTCCTATATATTGAGCTGCTTTCCTGTGTGAGAAAGTCAAGTCTGCCGGCTCTTCCATAGGGCACAATCTGAATGTTAACTATAAATATCGTGATGATCACCTCATATTCTGTACAGTGAGAAAACGAACCATCTTGGACTAGACTTCGCCCTGCCTTCCTGTGGCCCAGGCTCAGAGCAGGGCTGCAGTAAAGGAAATGCACTTTGACTCTCCTCTCAGAGCACATTAGAGGGTACTGCATTTCTCACACCCCTCAGCGGCTCCTGCTGAAACCCCAAGTCTCATTTGCCCAAGCTGCTGTGAGGCTGCCTCCCTTTCTAACTCCTTCTTAACTCTCCTCCTCTGCCTTCGGCAGCCCAGGTGGCCCTTGGCATTTCTCTCCCTCTCCCTGTTCTCTGCACTCCACAGTCCTGTCTTTCTCTTTCTCTCCCCCTTATTCTGTGCTACAAAAGACCGAATCAGGGGAGAACTGTAGGACTCTCTTTATAAGGTGAGGCGTGTAAGAGGCCGAGTAATGACAAAATTCTCACAATGGTCACCCCTTTGCACAGCTAATAGCCAGCATCTCCAACAAGCCTGTTACAGAGCCTCCCTCTGCAGTAAGCATAAATCAGTATCAGAAATGAAGTCCTTTTTCCTGGCACCTCACAGAGAGACTCTAGACCTCAAGTATTATTAGTCTGATAGGAAGAGCTCTTGACAGCTCCTAGTAATATGAATGAGAGAGCAACCCTGCCCAGACAGGTTTCAGGTCTTTAGGAAAAGAACACTGGATGCTGAGTCTTGTTCACTCGGGTCCTGAGCCTTTGTTGCCTCCTATCTTAGCAATGCCCTGAAGTGCCTGTACAATCCCACCTGGTAGCAGAGGGCTGCTGGCACCGAGACAGCCGTCCCCAGGTGCATTATGATTCAACGCCTTAATTGGATGCCACTTGCTAGGTAAATGCTATAATCAAAAGTTAGATGGAATAAATTAGCTATAAACTCTTGGTGTCTTCTGATTCCTGGGTCGCCCCCTCTAGTCTCATGATCGCAGGGAGTTTTGTCTTATATTTATCCCAAAGTACTGATTTTCCACACAAATGATTTCAGATTGTAAACATCAGACTTGATTGTGCTGTTATTTCTCCCCAAATTATTTCCTTTCTTGCACTACAAGTCTTTAAAAAAAAAAATGACTATGCTGAAATAAAAAAATAGAGAAAAGCAAGTAGATGTGACTTCGTTGTTTAATTAATCCAATCTGGATGAACTGCATCATTGTTTAAAGAATTTGAGGAGCAAGGCCGCACACCTTGGAGCCTCCGTTCCCTTCATATCTGTCTAATATTTTTATGATTTGAATTCTGTTTTCTACATTTTTTTTTTTTTTTTGCTCAGTCAAGTTAATAAAAATGATAAGAAAGACAAGAAGATTTTCATTTTTGGTCATACGAGACAGGTAGTCAAAGATTCAACTGAGTGCATTTTAAAGATCTTACAGGCTTTTTCAGTGATTCATAGGTTGGGCAACATTCAAGGAAGTTATACAACAGGTCTTTGAATAACATCGTTTTGTTGGATGTTGTTTTGTTCTAATGTTGATGAGAAAAACAAATCAATCTCTGGCTGGGGCCACGGTCTCTGTGGAGATTGCACATTCCTCCCATGTCTGCGTGGGTTTTCTCTGGGGACTCCGGTTTCTTCCTACATCCTGAAGATGAACAGTGAAGGTAAATTCTCACCTAAATTATCCCTGTCTTTGGAGAGTGGGTGAGTATACCCTGTGGCAGAAGGGTGTCCTGTTCAAGATGGGTCCTGCCTGTGTCTTGGGCTGCTGAGAGAGGCTCCGGCCACCCAGGACTCTGAACTTGAATAAACAGGTTGGGAAATAATGATCTCACATAGTTCTTATTAATTTTTCTCAAATGCATGTGTATCACTCACATTTATTTTAATGTTTAATATTAGAAATGTTTTGGGTCTTCATTTGGAAGTTTGGGGATGTTTTTTTGTGGCCAGTAAAATGAAGTAGGGACTTAATATTTGTTTATATCAATTAGCCTCTGGTAACATTAGTTTCATTAAACATCGTTTTGTGCTTAAAGTCACAGTTTCCAAGAACCTATTGATGGCGTTAAGTGAGGACACACTGTACTGGGCATTAGCTGATTGATTAAAGTAGGGTTCATTTTCTTCTATGGAGCAAAGAGACTTCTCAGAGCTGGGTCTTCTAACTGGTGCTGGGTGGGCAAGCACTGAGTGGTTGACCTCGACCTCCCTGTTCCAGGAGAGCTGAGCATAGGAACCGAGTGACGTTTTGGTTTGCTGATGTGGGGCTTATGATGAGTGACTTCACCTTAGGCCTACTTTGGTTACTCCAACAGCTGTGTTGGGTATTCCTTGGTGAGGCTGTCGCCGAGAACAGTGGGTCAGAAGCGTTTGCACGTCTAGTCCTGATGAGAGGCAACTGATGCCATTTGCTTGACAGTTTATCTTGAGAACAGGCAGGTAAGGTGTTGTAGTGGCCTGGCCACACGAGAAGGTCAGATTTCTTTCTGTTTTTGCCGTCTCTGCAGTTGATTGTCTATGAGGTGCATCACATGCTGGTTTAATGCTTATTAAATAATAAAACTAAAACTGTTTTCTTTCTCTGCTACTTTGTTGAGAGGTTTTCCCGGATGGCCAACAGATTTTGTTTGTCATTCTGTCTTCCCAACACTTTACTTTGTACCTGTTCATTCTTACCTCACTGCTTGCTCAGGCACACATGAGCCACGTTGGCTCCTCAACGTCAAGCTCACGTTTGACGAAGAAGATGTTCATCCGAAAGTTACTAATGTATGACGAGGGTTAAAGAAAAAAGAATGCAGGACGGAGAGGAATACATAACGGAAACCGATGCCAGCCACAACTGCGCTAATGTTCCAAATCTCATTTAAAACATAAAATAGAGCCCTGGCCGGTTTGCTCAGTGGTAGAGCGTCAGCCTGGCGTGCAGAAGTCCCGGGTTCAATTCCCAGCCAGGGCACACAGGAGAGGCGCCCATCTGCTTCTCCACCCCTCCCCCTCTCCTTCCTCTCTGTCTCTCTCTTCCCCTCCCGCAGGGAGGCTCCATTGGAGCAAAGATGGCCCGGGCGCTGGGGATGGCTCCTTGGCCTCTGCCCCAGGCTCTAGAGTGGCTCTGGTCGTGACAGAGCGAAGCCCGGGATGGGCAGAGCATCGCCCCCTGGTGGGCAGAGCGTCGCCCCCTGGTGGGCGTGCCGGGTGGATCCCGGTGGGGCGCATGCGGGAGTCTGTCTGACTGTCTATCCCCGTTTCCAGCTTCAGAAACATACAAAAAAAAAAAAACCCATAAAATAGGTTCCCTCTTTAGGCTATTGGGTGTTTTAAAAACCCACAGATTTTAGTTTGTATTTATGCAGTAAGATGCAGAGAAAAAAAAACAGAAAAGCCAAAAGAGAATTCAGGTGTGCCGGTGCCTCCTAACCACACTTCTTCAGTTCAGTGAGTTCACAGACTAGAACCGAGGGCCAATGACAATCCATCCTATCCTAGCAACCAGATCCTTCTAGGCCCTTCAGAGCTGTCCCCAGTACCTAGCAGGAAGGAAAGGGTTTGGTGAAGGTGGATAAGTCTCTTAGGTCTCAGAGACTATTCATGTGCTCCTTCACAGTGCAAAGTGTCATCGTGTGAATTATTCTCACCAATAAAATGGGATGGAAGCAATTTGAGAAAGAACTCTGTGTGCGTGCCTGCTGGCTCTTTCTTGCTCAGATGGCTGATTAGAAGGATTTCGAGATACAGAGTTACAAGAAGGAAACTAACTGCTGATAACTAACCACTTGAAATAAAAGGATTTAAGAGGACTACCCAACCAACATTAGATTATGACAGGAACAAGGTATGTAATTTTGTTGTGTTATACCACTAAGATTTGTGGTTTACTTGTTACTGCAACATCGGGTAGCCAATTCTGACTAATATAGGCAGGGATTTCTGGTGTTTCACCAAGACATTGGAGTGCTTTATTTCTTACATAAGATTAGATAAAACGAAGTTCTCTACATGCCACTGGACCAGAAATTCACACAAAAGAATCCAAATATCTGATTGTAGCCCAAAGAATTTGAACTGACTTATAATTTTAGAAAAACTTTTAAGACTTTGCCTACTACACATGTAAGTTACCTCCATAAATTGTTAAGTCTAAAGACAAAGCTTTTACATTAAAAAAATTTTTTTTCTTTTCGGTGGTCTCCTTGTGAATTTCCGCATTCAAGAAGTCGATGTGCGTTGTGCACAGAGAAGGCAGCCTTGGTTTTTCATTATACACCCCTGTGTTGGTGCAGAGAACCAAGATTCCACTCCAGTCCCTGTCCTTCCCACTTACAGCAGTGTTTCTAAGTAGCTCTATGTTTTATTACAGCTATGAGAAGACACACAAAGAAAAAGGAAGGGGACCTGCCATTCTCATTTGCTCCTAGCTATGTAATTCCTTTCTTTCTTTCTTTCTTTCTTTCTTTCTTTCTTTCTTTCTTTCTTTCTTTCTCTCTCTCTCTCTCTCTCTCTCTCTCTCTCTCTTTCTTTCTTCTTTCTTTTTTTTTTTTTGTGACAGAGACAGGGTCAGAGAGAGGGACAAATAGGGCAGACAGATAGGAATGGAGAGAGATGAGAAGCATCAATTTTTTGTTGCAGCACCTTAGTTGTTCACTGATTGCTTTCTCACATGTGCCTTGACTGGAGGGCTACAGCAGACCGGGTAACCCCTTGCTCAAGCCAGCGACCTTGGGCTCCAGCTGGTGAGCCTTGCTCAAACCAGATGAGCCCACGCTCAAACTGGAGACCTCGGGTTTCAAACCTGGGTCCTCTGCATCCCAGTCCGAAGCTCTATCCACTGTGCCACCATCTGGTCAGGCTATGTAATTTCTTGATTATTTTAAATAAATGGACATTGAGAAACATGTACATCATTATTCTTTTTTCTTCAATGTCAGTTACCATACTTACCATTATTTTCAGCCAGGTCCTGTCTGTATTTGGTCAAAGGCAGTGTAGGAGAAAGAGAAACTAGAAATCCATTCAAGGATAAATGGATCTCATCAAAATTAGACCTGACTGGACAACGACAAAGTGGACCTCCATGAAGACATCAGTATTGGGGAGTATGATTCCTATTAGAAGTCTGTGTGTGATTTTTCGGGCTCAAGCACAGGCAGGTACTAAGGCTCTGCCTGGCTGGCCCCCACGGGGAAAGCTGCCCTCCATGCCCGACCTGGCACCTGGCCCATGTGTTGTGGTCCCTGAAGGGGATTGCAGGCAGGGATTCAGGCCCATCTGGCCAGCCATGCTCTTCTTTGTTTTCTTTAGGTACTCCTGCTGAGACCTCCTTACTTGGGGAGGCAGGAAAAATCTTAGACACTTCCCCCTCCCTGACTCCAGTACCCAGAACTTTTATCCTCCTAACCCTCCTCCCTCGCTGTCTCCCACACCTCAGGGCCCATAGAACTGCCAGAGCCTTTTGTTTGGGGCTCCCTCAACAATGAGAGGACCCTCATATCTGTTCTCATCCATTTGACCTCGATAAGTGGGCTATTCCTCGGGGGAAGATGGAACAGGGGGAGCTGGCATCTTTTTCTGATTTTAGACTCTTGCTTTTACTACTGCAGTAAGTGACTAAAGGCTTAACTCCTTCATTTCGTCCTGTTGCTTTAATTGCATACTCCAATACCTGGCAGCTGAGCTGGCTCGCTCCCAGCCCTGCTGAGCTCCTTCCTGACGGGTTAACAGCGTTAGTTTTCAGAGACCCAGAACAAATTCTTGCTTACGGGTGGCAAGCAATCACTGAATTTATGCCAGAGGAAAATAAAGATGTTAAACTACGCTTTGGCTATTAAAGTGAGGAGAAATAAAAGACTCAAATTTAAATGAAAAATGTCTACTGTGAAGAAAAACTTTAAACTTTGAAGAAAAGTCTTTAAGATTGAGAATAGGAAACACTTCACTACTCTAGGTGACATGGATGTAATGGTGTTATATGTGTGTTTACATGGTTAACACCAGTAATTCCCAGATTACAAAGCCTGTGATTTTCTTGATATAGAATGAATTGCTATTAAAATGATATAAAAGCGTTTCCAGAAGAGAAAAGATGCTCTTTGATACGCTCATGTACTTCATAGTGTTGGACCAACTCATGTCAGTCAGATATCAACACTGAGTATTCTGTAAGTGTCTGGAACCATTGTTTTCTGGAGGGGAAATGGCTGGATCCATGAATTGTTGTAAACTTAACCTTGGACTTCAAGAGTTTGGGGAAACCACACTAACACCCTTGATACAAATAGAAAACAACTGGATTGTGTTGGCAACACATTAATTGGAGCTTAATCAATTACTTAGAGCTAGAGACCCATGAGGATCCCTGGAGTGTGATGGGGACTCACAGAAAGACATGTCTTCTCTTCACTGCCTCACCTCCAGACCAGAAGTACCCACACTAGTTTAAATAATAGAGGCTTTAGGTGGGAGACTGACCCAGGCACATGGTAAGAGGCAGTCTCCTCGCTGCCTGCTTTGGCCAGGTTACTTCCTGTTCCTCTTCCCCTCGTTTCAAATTTTCATCACCAGAATCAAAGGAAGTAGACTTCTATTTCTATCCTGGGTATGATTTCTATCCTGGGTATCAAAGAGACATCGTCTTTGTTCATGCTTTTCTTTACATCTTGGTATGGCCTCTGAGAAGGAATTTGTGGGTCATTGTTGGGTCATTCTCCCTGTGACAAATCCCCATAACCCTATCTAGGTAAGAGCACACAGCTGCTTTTCAATAGAATTTTAACACCCTCTCTCTACATCATTATTGCTTATAGAACGTGCTGTTTGGAGAGAGGAGCGAATTGTAGCATACGGCTAGAGTTGGCATAGCAAAGATCAGCTAATTTCTAATCTTGTGCCTCATTCTTGATTGCTGCTTTTTCCTGGCCGAGATACATGACTGGTAGTTTTTAGTGGATCAATGTCCATTATGGAAGAGAACATTGTCCTCTAGTTATTATCAATGTAGACTAGCTCTGCTATTTTTCAAATTGTTTAATTTTTTAAAAGCACTCTACTAAATTGTTACTGCAGGCTTTTGCCTGTTTTGCAAACAATTTTTTAAAAAATTACTATTTAGAACAGAGATTATTGTTTTATTTCCAAGGAGAAAATTAGGACAGTAACATTTAGAGACAGCATTAAAAACCCATAACTTTTTTTTTTTTTACAGGAACAGAGAGAGAGAGAGAGAGAGAGTCAGAGGTCAGAGAGAGGGATAGACAGACGGGAATAGAGAGAGAGATGAGAAGCATCAATCATCAGTTTTTTTTTCATTGCGAGACCTTAGTTGTTCATTGATTACTTTCTCATATGTGCCTTGACCGCGGGCCTTCAGCAGACTGAGTAACCCCTTGCTTGAGCCAGCGACCTTGGGTCCAAGCTGGTGAGCTTCTGCTCAAACTAGATGAGCCCGTGCTCAAGCTGGTGACCTTGGGGTCTCGAACCTGGGTCCTCTACATCCCAGTCCGACGCTCTATCCACTGCACCACTGCCTGGTCAGGCAAAAAACCCATAACTTTTGACCTATGCACCTTAAAACACTATTCTTACCTTTTTTCTGAATTTTAAAAGACTGATATGTTTTGCATAAGTAAATCTCAATCATTAATTTCATAAATCGCAGGAAGAGGTTCACCTCCGCCTTAATCATGTCAGAATCCTGTGCTCACTCTCTCCCCAGCGGCAAAGTCCCAAGGGAGAAGGAATTTCGAGCCTGAGTTAAACGTAGAATTAGTCTCGGTTTAGAGCAAGGGTCAGTGTGTTACATGTCTGCACTGTGCATTATGTTTCTCTTGATCTTCCTGCTGTCACATTCCCAGTGGAGGATGCTCATTGGTTGTGCCATATTGTCTGTTAAATGTAGCTAAATTGTCAAAAGGAATTAGCCACAAACATTTTGGAGGCTAGTGTATCCTTCTAGCTTTGTCATGGGAATTCCTCCATGGTATACTATATGAACTCTAGGCTTTTCCATTCCTGCAATTTATAGGTCAGGAGGAAGGGGGGACTTGAGGAGTGTAACTTATAGTCCATTTTGACCCTGCACTATGTTTCAGGAGGTTAACATCTACTAATTATGTCCGTTGGGCTTCTTCTTGGGTTCAGCCACTGGGAGGCACTGTAGGGGGTTGACGATGGAGGCGAAGAGAATTTATGATAATTTTACTTGTCCCTCCAACTTGGCCATGGTTTGGGCACTGGCTACATTTCTTTAGATGGCAGTTCTTCTTAGAGAGCTTCTCTTCCAAGATTCTAATTCTGATTCTGGTTCTTCCCTTCGATCCATCAGGTCAGGGGTGGCAAATGATTCCTGTTGTTTTAGTCCCCAAGTGCATAAGCTTTCTTTGTTTTCTTAACCTTGTCCAAACCTCTCTAAACAGTGCCCTCATTAAATTATCTTTCATTCAGCACTTTTTGTGTATCCTGAGTTCTTGCCAACTCCATGGCTGATATAGTAATCAAGCCACTTTATGCTTTAAGTATAAGCTCATATATTCTAATGTAATTTTAACTGAATTTGTTAAACACATCTCTGAAGCACTTGTATTTCTACTACTAATGTAGTACTTAGATTATCCACTAAACAAGGGAAGATTCGTGGGGTGGTATTCAGGCATTCCTGGGCACAGGGCAGCAGTCACATTCCAGTTCTGACAAACATCATCCTTGACTTCCTGCCTCTGTTGTCTCTGAACTTTTCACATTTCCTGGTACATACCAGACAGTCAGTAAATAATTGTTCAGGAATGAATGAATGTTTGAATGAATACACACAGTGGTACATTGCCATGTTCATATTGCACGTGAGACTTTATATTTTTCAACTCCTCATTAAGCACAGTAATTTCTTAAGTAGTTGAAAACTTGACAAATAATTAATGGATATATAACAGTTCAACACATACTTCAGATGACACATTAGATCATCTCTCTTTATTCTCTTTGCTAAAAGAATAAATGGTTTTCTTAACATTCTTGAAAAGAAAAAAAAATCCATTTTCTTTGACAGGCGATTAATCAGAGACCAAGTAGACAAGAAAATTTGTGCTCTTTCAACCCAAATTATTTTCCATGATTGGCATGGTGGCTTTACCCATTAAATATCCCATGCAGGAAGCCAGATTGCCAGTTATGTCACTTTCAAACACAAATAGCAGCAGGGTGGTTGTTACAACCCTCATCTATAAGGTGTGTTTCTTAAGTGACTTAGTGCCTGTGCACAGTATGACTGGACAAAGGGGTGCCTGTTGGAGAAGCCTAGATGTGAAGGGAATATTTCTGCATAGCACTCCACTAGCTGTGTGAATCCTGGTCCAGCCAGGTCTGGGCAAATCTGGGTGGCACTAGCAGACCCAGGTTAATGTGATCCATAGAAGAGAGATTAATGTGACACCTAGTTACTCTAAAGCTTCTCACCCCATTCCCAATACCTGGAATGTTCATTTTGAGAGCAGTGGTTCTTAAAGTGTGGTGCATCGACAGGAAGCCTTGGCATTACCTGGAATCTTTTTAGAAATCCAAAATTTGGGGCCTTACTTCAGACCTGCTGAATTAAAAATTCTGTGGATGGAGCCCAGCAATCTGTTTTAACAAGCTCTCCAGTTAATTCTGATGTTAATGTTCGGGAATCATTTACTTAAAGCACTGATACTTATCAGATATGTGTTCATTAATGGAATATGGAAGTTCAGAGTAGGTTTGTAGATGACTGGAGGGAAGTAATAAGAATGAGCTCGTCCTGAAGTGGCTGGAATCCTTATAAGGTGAGAAAGAGTAAGCTTTTCAGGGAAGCAAATGCCCATTTGTTTTATTAAGGTGACCAATCGTCCTCCTTTAGGGAGGACAGTCCTTCTTTTGTAAGTTCTGTCCTCCCTCAAAAAGTGTCCTCCTATATGTCCTCTTTTTGATATTGGAAGACTAGTCTATAAATGTCTATATTCAATTGATGCAGAGTCGATCCATTGCGTGTGATTTGATGTATTTGTATTTGACATGACGATTCATCAAGGATCAATACAGTGCGGCGAGATGAGATTATGAGATGCATGTGCTCGACACGGGAGACCTTGAGAGAGCGCGTGATATACCAAGCGTGTGAATGGCTTTGTGTACTTCTTACTGAAACATGGCACAGCACATACGACATTGTAGACTCACGATTATTTTTCTCAGTGAATATTCAATCATCAACAGGTAAGCACAATTCACGTAAAATTCAATATGAAGGATATTTCTTGTTCAGATATTTCTAATATATTGTTACAAGATGATACATTGAGAAAAATATTCATTCAATGGATATTACAATTTTCTCACAATTTTTCTTACAATTATTATTAAAATTAATAGGCATGTAAGCATAATTACAATATAAAATATTACAAATGTTTTTATTATGCATTTATCATATTATAGTGTATTGTTGCAATGAATAAAATGTTTCTTTTATTTACAATATTGTTTTTTTTCAATTTATTTTTGTCCTCCTTTTCATTGAAAAAAGTTGGTCACCTTAGTTTTATGTGCTTCACAGAAAAAGCAGCTGAGCCAAGAAGCACTTGAGTATTATCGTGAGTTTAAAATCATCTTTTGCTTGGCGAGAAATGAAAAGTGACGTGCGGAAGGGAAGATGTTTCACATTCAGCTCAGTGACGTTTATCGTGTCTAAGGAGCTCTGGGAGTGACCCCATCTCTTCCAGACTCTCCAATGCAGCCCAGCCAAGTTGGCTCAAGGCTGCTCTTCCTCCCAAACATTTCCTGCACTGTTGTAGGGCCAACACCAAGGCAAGGCATTCTATGGGGAGAGATGATTGTAGTAGGATTTATAGAAAATCCACTCCTTTATCTGCCTTGGGGTATAGTGCTCTCTATCCCTAACCCTGGGAAGCAAAAAAAAAAAAAAAAAAGGAAAAAAAAAAGGAAAAAAAGCTGAATAGCCTTCTTAAGGGATATAGACTCTCTCAGGAAAAAAAGTATCATATTACTAACAAATGTAATAGTAATAACCACAACTATTATAGTCATTATTATTCGAAACAGCTGGTTCATAGCTTCCTGAGACCCACTGAGCACTGCTTCTCAATCATGAGTATGTGAGAGTCCCCTGGGGGGCTTGTCACAGGGAGATTCTGGTTCTGTCCTTCTGCTGTGGGGCCACACTGGAGCCAGTCCAGTCATGCTGAATCCCTGGGCCACATTGTGAGGAGCAAAGATATGAAGAGTGAGAACTACGCCAACTTCCATTCCCGGCAGAAAAGACTAGTGTGTCAGTCTCATTAATTCCTACAACTAAAAAGAAGCTATTTCTTTCTAAAAAGAAATTACAATTTCTCGGGCAAAAGAACTTTGAAGTGAGTATTATGGTTTTGAGACACATGTGCAGGATGTGCAGGCTAATTGGACTGCAATTCTGCAAGACGGCTGAAGGAGAAACGGACAGGTCAGGCCTGCGTTAGACTCAAAATCAGAAATTGCTTGTGATGAATGGTAGAATAATTAGCTTCTATCATAAATGATGGCAGTTGAAGTTCTCAAGTCAGTTTTTATTCTGTAATCCTGGAGAGCTCTTGCAGAAGCAATCAGCTCTGTGAAGTGGTGGGACAGCATTTAAATTGGCCTTAATAACCAGCAAATACCAGAAGGCAGCAAAAACACTGGTGCTTTCTAAATGTTGGGAAATTAGGTCAGTACTTTCCGATTTAATGCAACAGGGCCTGCCCTACCAGAAGTCCTGAGTGTCAGTTATCATCTAATGCTGATGTTTACTAGCTATTGAGAATTAGCTGGTAAAGAGGTTGAAGGTGAATGTAGTATAGTAATAAAGCAGATGAAGAACTTCTAAAAACTGAGTGGCTAGCTCTGTTCAGCATGCTGATGGGATATCTCCTCTTACCTTTCAGTGGCTGTGGCAGTCAAATCAAAATTTCTCCCCTTTTACCCCTTTCTATAGAATTTATTGAGGTGACATTGGTTAACAAAACTATACAGGTTTCAGGTGCACAATTCCAGGACTCATCACCTGTGTACACTGCATGGTGAGTTCACCCCCAAGTCGAGTCTCTTTCCATCACCATATAGCCCCCCATATCCTTCTCTACTTTCTCTCACCCCTTCCCCCCCCCCAGCGATCACCACACACCGTGTTCATGAGTTTTTTTCTCCTTCTTTTTTATGCTCAATCCCTCTCTCCAACCCCCCCCCCCAATTTTTTTCTCTACTTAAGAATTCATTTACGATGCAAAACTTGATTCTAGAGTTACATGAACAGGGTAAAGGCTAATTAATTTCCTTTCTACTTATGATTACAACAGTTTATGTATTTGCCAAATAAGTATGTAAATATTGACCTTATTTTAAAGAGAGAGGTATTGTCCTAATGTGACATATTTTTTATGTACTGGATCAAAATCTAGATTGAGAGGCTTCCAGTGTTGTGCCTAGAATGTACCATCCCACTCTTCTAGGGAAGAGGAAATAGCTTAGGAGAGAAGTAGCAGAGAAGATGAACCAATCGTCAGAGCTGCAAATATATTGATCTAGTGAGTAATTATTTTACCATAGTTCAACTTTAATAGCTTTTTTTTTTTTTTTAAACATTCACTTTGTGGTCTGAGAATGTTTATATTTACCGTCTTATTCTGGTTTTGGTGTACATAGATCTGTTGGTGGAGGTTTTGAATGGGAGATGGCCACTAAGATTCTTGTCTTCTACTGTGAATACCTGTGGAGCACCTCCCCTTGGGTGTGGGCAGGGCTGAGAGTAGGATGAGATTTTACTCCATTGACTAGGTTACTAATTTATTCTGCTAGTGGAAAGTACTACCTGGTAAAGAGTTTAAATCAGCATGTTTCAACAGGCGTGTAGGAGCACGTGGGTGTTCTGCAAGGATGTTTAAAACATTCAATACCTGAATGTGTAGTCAGGGACACTGACCTCTTTTCCCTTAGAGTGTCAAATAAAGAGATGACCACAACCAATACAACAGTCACTGTCTGGTGTGAATGAATCAAAATTATACTTTTTTCTTCTTTTTTTATGATTGGCAAAAATATATTTTTTTGGTGGGCCACAGAATTTTAATAGTTTATGTATGTCATGAGATGAAAAAAGGTTAAAAACTACTGGTTAAAATAAATAAAATTTATTTTAAAAAAATTTTAAGTAAATAAATACAAGAGACCAAGGAAACTTTTGTGGGATTTTGGCAAACATGCACAACCTGAATTTCATAATGATGAAACAGTAACTAAAGTCCCATTCAGGGACATTATAAAATAACTGTCCAGTATCTTTCATAAGAGTGAAGGTCATGAAAGCTAAAAGACTGAGGAATTGTTCCAGATTAAAGGGAACAGATGAGACATGACGCATAAACGCAATAGAAGTTCTAGATTAGATCCCAGACCAGAAATGGGACATTCGTGTGACGATTGGAAAACTCTGAATGGGGTCTCTAGATCAGTTAATACTATATCAATATTAATTCCCTAATTTTTACGATTATACAGTGGTTTTATAAGATGTAACTATTTGGAATATCTTGATGGAGGGTATACAGAAAGTCTTTGTGGTATTTTTACAAGTTTTTTTTTTTTTTTTGAGTCTGAAAATTTTCCAAAATAAAAGTTAATAACATTAACAAAACAAAAACAAAGTCATTCAATAGATGCAAACTACCAGAGAAATTTTAATCTTATCAAGCTCTAAATTAAACCCTTCCAATTCTGTGAGGATGTGGACTAGAAGTAATTCTGAAAAGTTATGTGTTCCCCCCATGGCCTTAAGCAGTATTATAGCTAAGTCCTCATAACCCAGTAATTTGGCGCTAAGATTCAAATATTAATTCTTCTTTCTTATTCCATTTAAAAATTCTTTCTCCAAGTCTTTTTCTCTGATTTTTAAATTATTTTAAACTTCTCCAAGATAAAGATGAACTCTTCTGATTATTTACGATTGCATTTAAACATGATAAATTGAAGGTTCATTTTATTATCCTAGAAGGGACTTCACTACACCACATTGATAGGTCACAGGAATGTTCACTGACCTTTCAGATAATGAGGCAACACTGGTAGATAGAACAGATGGTCTTCAGATAGAGCCAAATGATTTCTTAACACAGGAGCATTCCTAATGAAGGGAGTTTAATTTTTTTTTTTTTTTTGCTGATCCATATTTGGATAGAAGGGTTGATGGTATATATACAATGTGCACACAAGATAAGGTAAGAATTTTCGCCCTCTTAAAAACAACAACTTTCAGGTTCTGGCCAGGTTGTTCAATGGGTAAAGCACTGTATTGACACGCAGAGGTCACAGTTCAATCCTGGCCAGGGCACATATGAGAAGCAATTAGTGAGCGCACAACTAAAAAATAAAACGACTAAGTGGAACAACAAGTTGATGCTTCTCTTTCTCTCCCTTCTTTCCTCTCTCTCTCTCTCTCTCTCTCTCTCTCTCAAATCAATGGAAAAATTAAGCAACAACAAACAACAACAACTTCCAGGCTCCTACATTTGCTGGACTTCTCAAACCCTACCCTGCTTCTTATTATTTTGGCGGTGGGGGGGGGGGAGTGGGTTTATGGAAAATGTATCAAACTATAAATGAAGTATATCTAGCATGGAGACAAATTATTTCTCACAGTGGGGTTGGCATTTGGTGTCGCTAGAGCAGCAGCTGATAGGCAGCACCTACCATCTGGCACAGTTAATTTCTTATTAAGTTTCTGAGTCAATGTCTGCAATTTAAAGAGAGAGGCTGTATGCACTGAGACATTCAGATGGGTAAAGTATTAGAGGAAACGTGACTTGGCCTGTGTTCTCTAAAAGGGAAAAGAGTTATAATATCCACGTGTCCATTCAGGTTGGCATGTCGTTGACTTTCCACGGGAGCAAGATGCATGTCTTCCCTTTGGTTCTGTGAGTGTGTCTATTGCTTCTTGTGGCAGACACACCATAAAGTAACCTCTCCATGAGTCACATTCTTATATAATTTCCTCTGCTTGAGTATGGGTGGGTCCTATGACTTGCTTGTGACCGCTAGAATATGTCAAAGGTGATTGGATGTCACTTTCTGGGGTAGGTCGCACTATATAAGACTTGCTCTTAGCAGACTGGTTAGAGAGACTCCCCCCTCTTTGCTAGCTTTAGACAAGTAAGCTGCCATGTTTTGAAGGCCCGTGGGTAGACTTGAGAGCAGCCCCTGGTCAAGAGGCAGCAGTAAAACAGGGACCGCAGTCCTGTAGCAAAGAGATGAATTCTGCCAACCACCCAAGGAAGCTGGAAAGTGACTGTTTTCCATCGGAGCCCCAGATGAGAATGCAGCCCTGCCAACACCTCGATTTTAGGCAGTGAGACCCTGAAGCAGAGAACCCAGCTAAGCAGACTCAGACTCCTGACCCAGGGAAACCCATGAGGTACTACTAAATGTGTGTTGTTTTAAGCTGTTAAGTTTGTGGTGATTTGTTATACATAAATAGAAAAACCAACTCCTCTCTTGTCCAAATCCTTGTTTTACCATAAAATACTTGACCTTACTTCGGTAGATGACTGTTTATTTGTAATTCACAGAAGGCAAAAAGTGGTCCCTCACTGTTGTTCGTTTTGTTTTTACTTACAGATAGAGATGGTGGCTATCACATTGTAAATTTAAACTTAATTATACACAAACATTCCATGACATGTTCTCTAATACTAAAAATCTGATATTTAAGAAATGTTTATCAATATGAAAAAATGCCTGTGGCACTTTTTTAAATGCCAGGTTTTCTGACAGAACATCCCATGCAAGCTATTTCCCACCACCAGATAATGGGGCAGACAAGGCTGGGTCTTTTCTGAGAACTTTCCCGTGAGGTAAACCAATGAACTTTATCATGACATTGTACTTCGGGACCTGTCTTCTTCTCTGAATTCAACCACATACATGCGATCAGTTACATTTTATGGAGAATACACAGAACTTGAGAGTAGCAAAATGGTGTCTGTGACCTTCATTACTCTACAAGAAGTTAACAAGAAATCGGATTTACCTTATAGCCAATTGTGCCTGATTGAACCATATATTTATATAATAATCTGAATGACTCAGAGTACTGTATTTTTGGGGTTCTTGCTGGTGTTGTAAGACACTTTATGCTTTCATACTAATTAACATTCTAATTCTAGGAAGAGAACTTCTACTTTTCTCTGAACTAAAATCTGATTTAGGAAACAATCTGTGAAGTGACACAAATCACAGCACATTGTTTGGTTGTGTTGGCACGGTTAGTGTTCCGAAGTCAGCAAGGAATCAGATGCCACACTCTCATTGCCTCATAACTGTCTCAGCCTGACTGCTTTGGTTTAAAGAAAAAGGTATTTCCATAATATTTCTTACAGGCTAAAGAAATCAAGCACTCTTGTATCTTCCATTGCTATGGCGTGTAACCCTAATGTAGAGGTAACATCTGACTTTCTGAATAAGCTGATGACCACCACACCACCTGGGCTTTTTCTTAGGTGAGGATTATTTGCTATCTGGTCAACTGCTAGCTCTAATATGGACTTATTATCCATACGAAAGACACAGTTTCTCTTTGACTTAGAATATTGACTTCATAGTATTTTTTTTTCTTGTGCAATTGGTAAAAGATTTGTCACGTTCCTAATTGTTCAGTGTTTACTGAGACCAACCAATATTAAACAGAAGGTCTATGTTGTAGAAATAAATGAAAATGAAAGTGTTTTGTAGAACTCAAACGAATGTTTTACTTGTATCCTATATAAGCCCTTCAGTTAGTGAGTCCCTCTGGTAGCTGGAAGGGCAACAATTGATGGGAATGCTGGTAATACGAACTGCCGTCCTTGGTTCAATATTTCAGTAGTTGAAATGGAGCAGAGAATGCAGTACAGGCTAATCTTTGCTCTAATCAGTTTCTGATTTTATTTTGTTGTTAAAATAGGGAAAATGTAAAGACAGCATTCTGTTACATTAAAGTTAGAATGAATTTTATAGAACTTGATTCCAGTGGAGGTGGACAAACAGGGCGTTTAAAGAGCTTGTTCAATATCCTTACCTACCACATCCAGATCAAGTGTTTTAAGTGCTTTTTGGTTTTTCTGTGAGGGACGAAATGAGGTTCTGTGAGACAACTTCTTTTCCCCAAAGACCCCCATTTCTTTTCTTTGGTTTGCATTGACTACGTTTATATTGTTTACCCAGAAAGAGATTCATGGGCTCGGGAGAGTCTTCCAATATCAAGGTTTTATAACTCTGGTGTGTGTGTGTGTGTGAGAGAGAGAGAGAGAGCGAGGGAGAAAGCATGAGAGTTGTGAAGGACATACCTTAGCAGTCCAAAGGGATCTGAGGGAAGTTGGGTCTACTGTGGTCATGGCATACTAATGCCACAATATGTAGAATCACTAGTTAGGTTGCTGAATAGAAATTTGTTCTCTTATCGGTACATTCTAAATAACAAGTAGGCAGCAAAATAATGCCTCATAACTGCAGCAGTTTATTCAGTGGCTGCCCTCTGCTCAGGGAGAGATTCAGGGTTTATGAGCTCTGAGGTTTCTGCATCCCTTTCGTTGAACTTTCTGTTGCACTCTGTGAAAGAAGCCCAGATTGTTTTTGATAGTTCTCTGATTCAGAGTCTTTATGTCCAGCTGCACCTTGGACTCACCTGAGACCTGTGCATATTAAAACAGACCCTCAGGGCATGTCACACATTGATATTTCCCCCCATCCCCCAGGCAATTCTAATGTGAGGAAGGGCTAAGATCCTTAAGCTGAATAATGACCATGTGAGGAGAGCAACTAGGCAGAGAGCACTGTGAGCTTGGCCTGACTTCAGTGCTTGGCTGTGCCTGGACACAGGAGCCCTCCAGACATGGGGGCAAGAGAGGCGCCTAGCTCTAAGGGTTCTACAATAAGAGAAAGGCAGCACCAGGAACAGTAGGCACCAACATGGCTCTACAGATGGTAGAGGACAGTGCCCTGGGCATGGCCACTTGGACTCCGGACATCAGCAAGTACCAGGAGTAGTGGCCACAAAGACGTGGCTCACATAGCATCCCAGGCAGCAGAATCCTCTGTGGCAGACAAGGCTTGGAGATCCCTCGCAGAGGAGGAAAAGGGGCAAAAGTCACATCTGTGAGCACATGTGAAACATGCCCTGGAGATACCAAAAAACGACTTGAGGAAGAGCTAGAGGGCTTGAAATAATGAGGGGGAACAAGAAACATAAATGCTGTTTATTATGGCTAATATAATCACATTTTCCCTAGGCTGAAGGGGCCTATAAACACATGGATAATATACTCAAATACAAGTTTCAAAGTAGTAGTCAGCAAGCTGTGCACTGTGCCTGGTTAGGAAGATCAAGCACAATATGGTTTGGTACAAGTAATACATTTGTGCTGAGTTTTTTCTCTTAAAAAAAAAAGGGAAGGAAACAGCATACCATAGTGAATTCATCTAGTTTATCTACCTCACTTAACAGCAAAATGATTGAAATTCAAAGATTAAGCAGTTTACTTTTGTTTGCATAACTATTTCGTGAGAACTGGTTTTGGGGTTCTGGCTTCTAGTTTTATTAAACTTGATTATGTCTTAACTTTTTGTCTCTAGTGCATTAAATTTTCTTCTAAGTATTCCTTCAACTGTATTTGGCACTTTGGATTTCTTTCATTTAAGAAACAAATGATATGTTTCTGAGGGTCAAACCCTCTGTTTCCATAGGGATGTGGTGGCCAATGTTGGTTAAGAGTATGGAGCTTGTGGTAAAGCAGGTCCAGGTTAGAATTAGGTCCCATCGCTTACTAACTCTGTGATTTAAGGAAATTATTTAACCTTTCTAAGCTTTGGCTTCTCCAAAGATGATAAGGCTAAGATATTGCTTCTATTTTTATGGTAAAATATAAATTAATGTGATCTATTATTATATAGTTCCATCAGGATATATAGTACAAACTCTTGATAAATATAAAGATGATGTTCAAACATTCAGTAATAAAAGCTAGAAAATAAAATAATTTACTTTTAATTTTTCTTTTTTTTTGGTGACAGAGACAGAGAGACACAGAGATTAGGGAAAATAGGGACAGACAGAAAGGAAGGGAGAGAGATGAGAAGCATCAGTTTTTGTTTCGGCTCCTTAGTTGTTCACTCATTGCTTTCTCATATGTGCCTTTACCAGGGGGCTATAGCAGAGCAAGTGACCTCTTGTTCAAGCCAGTGACCTTGGGCTCAAGCCAGCGACCTTGGGCTTCAAGCCAGCAACCATGGGGTCATGTCTATGATCCCATGCTCAAGCCAGCAATCCGGCGCTCAAGCTGGTGAGCCCGCGCTCAAGCCAGTGACCTCGTAGTTTCAAACCTGGGTCCTGTGTCCCAGTCTCATACTTTATCCACTGTGCTACCGCCTGGTCAAGCCTACTTTTAATTTTTTAATGTCATTGAAGGTATGTATGATTGCTAAAATAAAATTAAAAACCAAAGCGATAAATTTGCACCTTCCTTGAGGTGCTTATTATTTATTGAGGAAGATAGTTATTGAAGGTAGAAGTTGGCATTATGGTGTTGGGGTACAAGAGTACGAAAACAAAATATTTCAAGAGCGCTAATTTGGAAAAGGTTCATGGAGGATGTAAATTGAAAGAAGTACACAGTTTTGAAACATAAATGGAGAAGGGTATTCTAAATAGTTATAATAGAAGTAGATGAACTCAAAGCTTCAGTTAGGAAAACCAGATGTATAGTTTCTGGCTGAAGGATAGCTGACACAAAAATCTCTTTTTAAATTCATTTATTTTTTATTTTCAAAAATTATTTAAAACAGTGAATGCTAACCCCCCCAATGTTACAAAACAACATAAAAAGACAAAGATAATGTAACATAAGAGAGAATCAAGAGGAGAGGTACTTGACAGTGATTACTGCCAAGAGAAACACTTTTTGAATAAAGATTCCTATAATGAAAAGTTTGTTGTGAGTCCTTGAGAGGCTCTGGTTCTTTCTCTAACTCGATGATTACATCCTTGCTCTTCACTTTCTTCTAACTCATTGTTAGCTCACTACCAAATAAATATAGCTGAGTGACTGATTGTCATTCATCTATTAACATGGTGCTTGAACACAGAACACATAGTTACCATCTACAAGGTGATCAAAATCAAATTGGGGTTCAAGACTACTAGAATGTTTATGTGGTAGTTTTTGCTTCCAAATACATCATTTGAACTGTAAGTAGTTAAATATTTTAACTTTAATATGTGATCTTACATATATTGTAGTATATATACTATAGTATGGTAGTAGCATTTGAAAGACTTTAATTAGAAATTTTTACTCCAATTGTGTTTTCATATATATTTAAAATATTAATCTACTCCAGAGAGTTCAATAATTAGTATAAGAACTGTTAGAAATAATTTTTCATTGAATAAATAAATAAAGTTCAAGATATATGACTGCCTAAAACAGTGATGTAGGCACCATCACCTTCCATGATCCAGGAACAAGAATCTATTAAGCTGAGGTGCCTGGTAGTTCCACTGTAGTGTTACAAGTTCTAGAAATTCATTTGGTAGCATGTACTTTGCATTTTGCCTGTTGCCTGTTCCAAAAAATGTTGGATGACATGTCAAGATATTATTGTAGATGCCTTGGAATGAGGATCTCCTGTGGTGGGTTTGATGGAGTGCCTATGGATGGAGATTTCTTAGTATCTGACATTTGCTTTCATTATAATATAACAGAGAGATCATTGGGGAAAGAGATGTATAGATACCTCTTTCTACTAATCACCAAGAACCACTGATATTTACCCTAAAGAATTTGGGTTTATAACTGCCAAATCGGCTGACATAACTGCATAGCAGACATCCAAATAAAGCAATTTTTTGGAAAAATACAATAGATTGTATTTAGTTTTTATTTTCCCTAAAACCCAAATGTCTAGCTTCACTGTTGATGGCCCAGTTTTTATGTCTTATTCCATGATCACTCACAATATATGAGGTCAACTACAAAGAAGAGAAAACCCCCAAATCTATACTGTAATATTCTTTTAAGCATATTTTAATAAAAATCAAACTTTGTTCCTGAAATAGAATTGTACCTACTTTTGTACTGAGTTTATTAAGAGAAATGTAGGAGGTCAAGGTATTGGACTTGGAAAGTTTTGATATTTCAGTAGCCAGTGAGATGAAAGTAGGAAGTGACAGAAGAAGCCATAATACAGTATAATTGAGACCATCTTGAACAACAAAATTTGTTTGAGTCCTTACTTATAGAGAAGACTGACACAGAGACAAAAGAGCTAAAATAGAACTCTGTACCATTAAGGGAGGTAGTAAAACAATAGAAGCAAAGGACAATAAGATATATGAAATGGGAAAGGGTGTGTTAGAGGAAGACTAAATGGAGCATTTGCTTTTTCTTTTTTGTGTGTGTAGCCAAAGAAAGTTTCACCTCCTCTGCAGAAAAGAGATGACATTAAGAAACTTATTTGAAACGCAGATATTAAAAAACACAAGGACTGATGGAAATAAGATGATAAATGGGACAAGGATCTCTCCAAGAAAAATCCCTTCTGCCTTGAGCTCCCACTGTCTGTTTAAGGAAACTTGGTTTCTTTGTCTGTTATTTCTGACCAGGATTTCTTCAGCCCAAAAGTGCACTCAACACCCAAACACAATTTTAATATCAATGAGTGGAAGCCAGAGAAAACCTGGCTGTCACCCACCTGCTTTATCTACTTTGAAGATATCATTCTTTTGTTAAAAGCAAGCAAGACATTAAAAAAAAACACCCAAAAAACTAGTATGAAGACTTTTTTTTTTGCTTTGGGTTGAATAAATTGTAGCCTTTATAATATAAAGATGTGGGGTCATGACTTACATATTGTTCTTCTTAATAGCACAATGGCTATATTTCCTCGCTTTTCTAAATTTTTATTTATTATTTTATTTTTTTCTTTTATTAATTTTTAGAGAGGAGAGAGAGAGAGAGAGAGAGAGAGAGAGAGAGAGAGAGAGAGAGAAGGGGGAGGGAGGAGCAGGAAGCATCAACTCCCATATGTGCCTTGACCAGGCAAGCCCAGGGTTTTGAACCTGCGACCTCAGCATTCCAGGTCGACACTATCCACTGCACCACCACAGGTCAGGCATTTCCTAGCTTTTTAAGGAAGGGTAAAAATGTCCTTTCTTGCAGAAGACCTGAAATCTTTTAAGATTCACCTTTCCCTGTTTAAGCCTTGTCTAAGGCAATTAGGACTTTTTAAAAAAGTATCCAATGAGTAAGATTAATATAAAATGAAGGGGAGCTGTAATATGACCCTTAGATTAATTCAGACTATCTCATGGGACAAATTTAAATTATCTTCTGATATTTCTGGTACTTTTCATGCCTAAATTGTAAAGATATATATTGCTTGAATATTATATGCTCATTTTTCTTCTGTATAATTTAATAATAGGAAATGAAGGATGAGAAATACTGTAGTCTGTGCATCTGTAGGCACTTCCAACCTATTGGAATTTTTTTTTATTACTTGTAAGTCTAGTACTTGCTTATTGTTGGGCAAATAAGTTTGTAAAATGTGATTTTTAGGTTTCTCACTTTTATTGTTAAAAATGGCACTGCCCAGGTGAAACTGCTAATTATTTTCCTGCTTGGGAAGGGCCACTGTTATGCTAATGTTGCCAGAGGAGAGGTTTTTGCACCAAGAAAAGTTTGTGCAGAGAGAGGAAGAAAGGAGAAGCCAAGATGGAGGGGAAGGAGAGAGAAGCCAGTTTTTCAGTGTAAGAAGCCATGTTGGCAGACGGGGGAACAGAGGTGACTAAGACTGGTGGTGTTATAAAGTACCTGTTGGGCAGATAAAATGTATTATGCCCACTTTGTTAAAGATGGAGGCCGTTGCCCAGGTGATATTAATGTGTGTTGAGAATCCTTGTAACCTGGGGCTTGGTTTTGGGATTAAGCCTTTCCCACCCTTTTTGATGTGAGGTGGTACAATCCAATCATGCTTCAGAGAAGTGACTTTGTATTAGAGACTTCCCTATTTTGTATATTGGATTAGAGGTTGTGAAGCTACAATATAAAATGGGGACGGAGCGGGAGCTTGAGCTCTCGGTTCCTGGAATAGCATTAGAGAGCAGAGCAGAGAGAGGCCATGGGGAGGAGGCCAGGAGAAGCAGCCAAGATGGCGGAGTATTCAGTGAGAGGCCAGTTTGTGCAGTTTGACCCTGGAGAAGGAAGGAGATGGGGAACAGAGGAGAATAAGGCTGGTGAGCTAGAAACCTTTGATTCTAGGAAACTCGGATAAGTCAGTGGCTTTGTGAGCACTGAATGTGAGTGGGTTTTGGAGCCCAGTGTATGTTTTTACTTGCCCGCCGGGTGCAAGCTAGAATTAAAGACTATGACCCACCAGTTTGTGGCTCCGTTGTTTCTTTACCGACTGTCCGAATCCAATGCGAACCTGCATGGGCCGGGTGGCTGCTGTGTTGGTGGCCCTGGCCGTGGCTGCTGGCTTTACAGTACCGTACCCCAGATTCTGAGAGGCACTGTACCTCATTTCATTGAGTTCACGTAGAAACACCCAGTACAGATAAAGTTTGAAGAGTTTTATTTAAATATGCTGGCTGCATATGGCTGACATGGGGCATCTGCAGGCCCAAATCGTGCAGCCCCCAAAATAGTTCAGGGGCTGCTTATATACCCTTGATCACACGTGGGCAGGGGAGAGCATGACATCATGGCACAATTATTAACAAGATTATAATATTTGTCTAGGGGATACACAGAAACATTAAGACTTTCAAGGTAACACAATCAAAGATGTTTACAAATCTTTCAGGGCTCCTCTTCCCTCACTAGCCTAGAGGTATTTTACTCTCAAGATTCCAGGAAGGGGGAGGAACTACAGTCCATGCAAGGTGGTATGTAAATTCTGCCTCCTAGTGAAAGAGAAGAAGTTTCTCCCTTAACCTTTATTTTAGATTTAAAACTAACCCAAAGGAGGGACGGGACAGGAAAGCCTGACAGGAAAGCCTGACCTTTCCTCCCAGAATATCAATATCAACTTTCAGCTTTTTTGTACCTTACAACAGTAGGGGGTCTTTAATTCTAAGAAAAACTGGAAAAGATTCTCCTGGTTGTGGAATGGGAGAATGTGTGAGCAGGTTTTGGTGCCCCATTGTTTTACTTGCCGGCCGAGTGTGAGGCTAGAATAAAAGAATGGCCCACCAGTTTTTGGCTCCGCAGTTTCTTTACTGTCTGTTTGAATCTAATGGGAACCTGCACATGCCTGGCTGTGATGGCCACGGCTGCTGGCCATACACTCCCGTAGTCCAACAGTCCCCATATTTTCCAGTGTTCTGGGGTCTCTCTTATCTTTAATGTCCAAATGAAACAGCTCAGATTTTATCATATGAAAACGGAAGGTGTAAACCCTTTGTCTGTATTTTTTCCGGGCTCTATGGATGGTACTTAGTGGTCTTCCTTCACTTTTTGCCTTGAATGTCTTCCTATCTCAGTTCTTTTTCTTTTTAATCTAGGTGACATTGGTTTACAACATGTAAGTTTCAGGTGCACAGTGTTATAAATTGACGTCTGTGTTTACTACCAAAGGAAAGAGGGGTCAATTGATTCCTATGTATGAAGATACCTCTCCAGGATGCTGTCCCACTTTAATTCTTCAAGTGGCCTCTTCCTTTATTCCTTACAGTACACTAACACAAGTATAACAATCTTTTGTTGTAGGTTTTGTAGGTATGGAAGAATTTAAGCAAAGAAAAGAAACAAATGAAAACAATATTAAATATCCTGAATTTTACCATACAGTTTCTTCCCTGGAAAATTGGTTAACTTCCTTCTTGAAATCTCATAAATCAAATTACACAGCTAAACCCCCTCTTTATGTTCCTACCAGTTACTGGTTTGGGGGCTGTAGAGAAGTGGTTTCCTAAAGCTTTCTGACACTTTGGTATTCACATCAGTTTTCTCACCTTTGGATTGCATCTTCTCTGAGCATTCCTTAAAAGTTTAGTGATTTCCCAGCCTTCCAACAGGTTTGTAAGAATTCAGTTTCCCCATTCAGATCTGTGCCAATTGGCTATTTATTTATAAATGCTGCAAAATAAGCCACCTCAAAATTCAGGGGCTTAAAGCAACAATGACCTATTCTTGTGAATCTGCAATTTGTGGGAGGTTGGTTGACCCGCTGGATTTGGCAGTGTGGTTCTGTTTCAAGTTGTCTGTCCATCTGGGCTTGGCTAAGGCAACTGCATTCCATGTGTTCAGTCTTGGGTCTAAGTAGAGGCAGGAACTGACTAGTTGGTGGAGAAGTCTCTTTATGGCAGTGGCAGAAGTACAAGGGTGCAAAGAAACATGCAAGGTCTCTTAATTCCTTGTTTCAGAACTGGTAGATTGTTACTATTGTCTGTATACTATTAGCCAATGCAACTTAATGTGGCCAAGTCAAAGCCAAGTAAAGCTAGTGGAGCATACTTCCTGGAGAAGTTTTGCCACTAGTGTTAATCACAGGTGTTTACATTATTAAAATGACTCAGGAGACTGCAGAGTATATTCATGCAGTGTTAGTAACAGTGAAGGATGTGGTGAAGCAGGAGAAAGAATACACAGAGATGCTAGTGGCCAACCTGCACAGGATAAGTTTGGATCATAAACCACCAAGATACATATGAAATACATTGATTTCAAAGAAACCATGGTCTCATCTGAAGAAGAAAGGTGTTTTATACTCCATTGATTATATAGCAAAAACAGAATGTGCAATCAAGCTCAAGAAGAAAAACTCAGATAACATAATAATAATAACCAAGTGTAAACCACCAATATGTGCATTTTCCATAAATAGTACTGATAAGTTTATACAGGCTTCCCCAATATAGGTATTGGACTCTAGCACAGGACTACACTCATCGTTTGTTTGTGTATTCTATTCAGATTTGGGTAAGGGTCAGTGCTACAACTCCAGGAACTTCTGGAGAGAAGCACAAGGTTACAACACACGCTCTGCTAATGAGGAGATCAGAGCAAAGATGTGGAGTATTGAAGCAAGTCTGATTATACTTGGAAACGTAGGGTTTCCTGTGTCTTTGCGGTGAATCCCATTGGACATAGTCCTGACGTTTAAACAAAGACCTTGAAGATAAATTAACCTACTTGGTAAACTGTACAGCTAGCACACGTTCTTCTGATTGTAAAAACAGTGCCTTTCTCATCCTACCAACTGTCTGAATCAATATGTTAACTAGTATTGTGAATGTGCTATGATCAGGAATCAGTGCAAATTGCTAAATAAAACTGTGAAATGAGTGGTTTGGCATTGGCATTCCACTGACTTCCCTTCTGGTAGTTTGTTACCCTCCTCTACCCCTGCCCTGTGGGGGCCGCTCCCCCCCACACCTATGACCACACACAAGTTTTAGAACCCCTTTTATATACTGTGAATACTAAAATATCAAGTCAGTTAACCCATAAGATTTTCAAGCTTTTATGTGCATATGAATTCCCTGGTTTTCAGGTTAAAAGGCAGATTTTGTTTCCGGACACCTGGGGTGAGATCTCCTGCCCTTCTAGGATACTTCCAGTTGTTGTGATGCTTCTATTCTGATGGACTACTCCTGAGGATTAAAACACTCGAGTAACATTTCCCTACAGTCCTTATCTTTTTTCCCTACTTCAAAACTTTCTCTGTATCATATTCCTTTCAGGCTTCTAAGGTGACAATGAAAATGTTATGTTTCTCTGATGGGAAATGAAAAAAAAAAAACCCAAACAATAATAAGTTTTTCTAATGTAGAAAGATTTATTTAAAGGCCTTAAATCTTCAGACATGCCCAGGGCTCTAGACTCTAGTCTAGAGGACTCAAACGTCTTTCAGTTGGATTCGGTCAGCCCGAGATGCAGACAGGTTTGTCTGGCTTAGACTGCTTGACTCTGCTCTTTATAGCCACCTAAACAGTCTTCTCCTTTGAACAGCTGAGGCTAGTACTGCTCCTAGGGAACGTGGAAGATCTTTTAAAAGGCCACAGACGCTTTTCTCCTCCTCCCATATCCTTGTGCTGCATTTTGTGCTCCTTCTCTCAGGTGGGTGCTGTCTGTTTCTTGACCCTATGAATGGGAACTGGTCTTCTGACTTGTTTTAGACACTAAGAGGTAGAAACGAATTGTATGAGTTCTGAGTCCTCTGAGAGTCAAGAGACTTTTTATGCTTCTTGCTCTCTTGGGCAACCATGAGAACAAGTCTAGGCTAGTCTTTTGGATAATGAGAGACCTTTGGTCCAACCAGAGGCTGGCCATACCCCTGAGTCAGGGCCACCTTGCTGGCTGGCAACTGACAGACTTAGGAGTGATCCCAGTGGGATCGGCAAAAGAATATACTCAGCTGACCGACAGAAGAAAATTAAATACATGGTTATTGTCTTAGGCTTCTAACTTTCGGGATTTATTTATTTTTTAACTCAATAGTAGATCACTTATATGTTTAGGGAAGATTGATACAATTTGATTAGCCATCAGCTTTGCCAGAAATGCTGTTCTGACTATATTCTTCAGTTTGGGTGAATGAGCGCTATTTTGTTCCTGTGAGCAATGACACCCCCCCCCCCCCCCCGTGGACTTCATTTAGATCTTGTAACAGGAGTAATTTCTTCTTTTGAACCTGAGTCCCAGTTGCTAGCTTTCTCCTTCACTAGGACCCCCTTTGTCTACCATCCTGAAAGTGAATCACCTAATATTTCTATGATTGTTTCAGTTGTGTCTTGCTTGCCACATTGGTTCATGCTACCTTCTCTTCTTGGAATGCTTACTTGCCTTTTTTACCTGCCTTTCTTTTTTTTTTTTTTCTTTAACAAAGTGAGCATAATACATTTTATCCGCCCAACAATCCACCCCTATGCTCACTTTACTACCCACAATTTACATCACCAGCATTCCTGTGCAAGGAAATTAGAACATTACAGATTACAATAGCAAAAATCATACAGTTTCAACAATTACAAAGGTACACTTCACCAGTCTCTGAGCACTTTGCCCAAAGCGCAAAATGTCTTCGGCCTTCTTCCTAGCCATGGGAAAAGCTTCCCGGGGCAGGGGAGTGCTTCCAGCAAAGCCACCCCCCACCCCCATCAGGGTATTTCACATTGTCCAAAATCCATAATCCATAAGTCCATCCAACAAAGGAGCCAATGCCCACTCTGGTCGTAGTCCAGGAAATCAGTCCACGCACATGGGGCGTCAGCCACCCCCCTCATCCCTGCCGTCCTCGCAGGTCTTACACTGTCCCAAAGAGGAACACGTGGCAATGGCAGTCAGCATTTCCATCTCTGCTCCAAAAAGCATGTCCAGGCCTAGGTCCCAAAATCGCAGACCTACCGGGGCCGCAGTAGGTGCTCCTTCCAGCTGGGCTTCCATCTTCTGGAGGCTGCAGATCACAACTCCAGTCCGATTCTCCTCATCCTCCAAAGAGGAACTGAAAACACCAACTCCCGCTGCCAGGCTCAAGCCCCGGGCTGCCGCCGCCCTCTGCTCCACAGACCTTGCAGCTCCGGACCCAGCCTCAGCTTCAGCCTCAGCCCCGGCCTCCTGCCGCTGCTGGCTCTCCACAACATCCAGGGCAGGCTGCAACTCACGAACCTCTGAATCCTCCTCCAGTAGCTGCTCCATTTCCAGGCGAATCTCGCAAACCTGGTCGGCCTCCTCCTCCAGCACTTCCTCCAGCTCCAGGGTCAGCATCTGTTTCTCCCACGTTTGCTCCAGCTGCTTCCGCTGCTCGGTTTGCAGGTCCCGGGCAGCCTCTTCCACAGAGCTCTCAGTTTCCTCACGCATGGCTGTAAAAGTCAGCCAGCCTACAATCCCCAAAAGGACAGCCCTGGGGAACCCTAACACTAGCCAGTCCTCTACTCCACCACTCAAAGGCTCCTTGCCGATCTGTATCGAATCCTGCCACAGACTACGCCAAATGTAAAGCCAGGAGGCAAGGCCAGGGCCACTATCACAGTAGCCTTCTAGCCTATGCAGGTTCGCATTGGATTTGGACAGTCGGTAAAGAAACCATGGAGCCAAAAACTGGTGGGCCATAGTCTTTAATCTAGCTTGCACCCGGCGGGCAAGTAAAAATACACACTGGGCTCCAAAACCCAGTCACATTCAGTGCTCACAAAGCTACTGATTTATCCGAGTTTCCTAGAATCAAAGGTTTCTAGCTCACCAGACTTATTCTCCTCAGTTCCCCATCTCCTTCCTTATCCCAGATACAAACTCTACACAAACTGGCATCTCACTCAGCACTCCGCCATCTTGGCTGCTTTTCCTGGCCTTCTCCACGTGGCCTCCTCCCGCTGCTGGCTCTATTCTCTCTGCTCTCTCATGCTAACCTCAGGAACCAACACCTGCCTTTCTTTACCTGGCTGCTGCTCACTATTTATGATCATTTCCCAGACCAGACTGTTTAAATGCCCCCAGAACACCCTATTCAGAGTTCTTGCATAAGAACTATCACACGGTATAATAATGTTCTTCCGGTCTGTATGTGTGCTTGGAGACAGAACTATTGAAGGCAATGAAATGCTCTTTTAAATCTTTATGCTCAGTGACTAGCACAGCAGTTGGTATTTATTTTTTTCAGCAGATATTTATTGAGTAAATACCATGTGCTTGCTGCTGGGCTAGGTCCATGAAGTAAACAAAGAACAAGATCCTCAAGGGACTTCCAATAGGTGAGATAGGGCATAAACAGGCATTTCGGATACCAGTTAAGAAGTCAATGAGAGATGCTGTAGATTATACAAGCAAAGATGCAGATTGTCTCATCTAGCTCTCCAGGGTATCAGGGGGAATCTGGCAGGCAAATAGAGGGAGCTTAATTTAATGCTGTACTTCTGGGTCGAATGAACAATTGAATGAATTGCCTGGTTGACTAAATGGATGAAAATGCAGCTTTGTCTTCTCAAATAAATTTTTTCCCCATGAACCAGTGAAAATGAAAATTAAGCTTGGAAAATAGGAAGTTTGAGTCAAAGGACTCTGAAAGCCATTTTCTTTAGTGGCTTTTCAACAAAGATAACACTGGCTCATAGTGAAAAGATTTGAAAGTTTGCCTCTTACAAGTTAATTTAAATCACTATGACCTGTTAAGGGTATTTAGGCATTTCTTTATATCATCGGAGAGACTCCTGTTGACTAGGTAGATGACAGAACCAAAGAAAATAACTCAAAGGCTAAAAAGTATATTATAAAATACTAGTATGGAGGATGGTAGAGAATGTTAGCAAAGCGTTCCAAGCTCTTCCTTGAAGATAGACATCCATATAGTTTTTTTTTTCTTTATTCATTTTTAGAGAGGAGAAAGAGAGGGAGAGAGAGAGAGACAGAGAGAGAGAAGGGGGGGAGGAGCTGGAAGTATCAACTCCCATATGTGCCTTGACCAGGCAAGCCCAGGGTTTCGAACCGGCGACCTCAGCATTTCCAGGTCGATGCGTTATCCACTGCGCCACCACAGGTCAGGCCCATATACATTTTAATATTTTCCTCAAGTATCAAAATGTAATAATACTTGGTAAGGTATAAATTTTCCAGACACGTTGGGTCTGAATTCTCTCTCATCTAATTGGCTAGTTTTTCTCTCAGAATTTCAAGTTCTCTATTATTTATTTGCATTATATTGCAATATATAATATATATACTGCTCACAAAAATTAGGGGATATTTCAAAATGAATATGGAGCAATAAAAAAAGAAGTATTTGATATTTTTTTTATTAAACAAGAACATCAGAAAAGCAAATGACAAGTCAAAGAAATTTTGATTATGCAAATGAGATGCAGAACCAAGTTTTATTTCATTGGTGAAAACGCACCATACAAAAGGCTGAAAGTCCTGGAGTATCTGCACGTTCCCTGATCCTCTAATTTTTGTGAGCAGTGTATTTGGTTCTAACGTTCAATGTATCTGACGAAGTCAGTATATTAATTTTTTCTTGCAACATGACAAATTGTCACCAACTACACCTAAAACAACACCTTTTAAAAAAATTAACAAAATGTTAAAAATATCTCAAGTTCTGTAGGCTGACACTGAGTGGGCGGGCTGCTTAGGGTTTTAATGTCTGAAACCAAAATGTTAGCTAAGCTGTTTTCTCATTTAGAAAATCTAAGGAAGGATTCACTTCAGAGCTCATTCAGGTTGTTAATAGAATAGAATTTTGTTTCTTGTGGTTTTAGGACAGAGGTTCCTTTTTTGTTTGTTCACTCTCTGCTAGCGAAGGGTTGCTTTCGGCTCCTAGACACTTCTTAGGTCCTTCTGGTGCAGCCCCTCCATTGTTTTTTTAACTTAACCTATTTTTTTTTTAGATTTTATTTATTCATTTTTAGAGAAACAGGAGAGAGAGAGAGAGAGAGAAAGGGGGAAGGAGCAGGAAGCATCAACTCCCATATGTGTCTCGACCAGGCAAGTCCAGGGTTTTGAACCGGTGACCTCAGTGTTCCAGGTCGACGCTTTATCCACTGCACCACCACAGGTCAGGCAGTCCCTCCATCTTTAAAGCCAGCAGAGATGTGTTGCATAGTTCTTGTGCTTCAAATCTTTTTGACTTCTTTCTCCGCTACCAGCTAGAGAAATTTTTCCGCTTTTAAGGGGTTCATGTGATTGGGTCAGGCCCACTGGGATTATCTTTTCTAGTTGAGGGCCACATAGTTTAATCAGATGTTCTGCTTACACTCAAAGAGAAACAGGTATTCAAGGGCAAGGGTCATTTTGGGGTCCTTTTAGAATTCTGCCTCCCTCAGTGGGTGTGGAGGAAAGTCATTGGTAGACCTTACTTTCACCTAGAAGACTGTCCAAACTAATCTGAGTCCTCTGGGATCTCTTTCTGCTCTGAAAGAGCCACCTAATGAATTTACTAACTGGGAGATGCTTATTTCTGTAGGAATGTTTCTGTGGAGGTAATTTCTTTTCTGATACAATGCTCAATTTTCTGCAATAACACCCAGAAGGAGAGTGTTGCTAGACCCCAAGTTCTAGGATAGAAATCAGAAAATATGTACTCTGTCCTTACATCTGTTACAAATCAGGTAGGAATCCTGTGTAAGCCACATATACACTCTGCCTTCCATTCATTCAGAATGTAGATATTCTTAATATTATCAAGAAGCTAAAGGAGAGGCCCTGGCCGGTTGGCTCAGCGGTAGAGTGACGGCCCCAGCATGTGGAGGTCCCGGGTTCAATTCCTGGCCAGGGCACACAGGAGAAGCGCCCATCTGCTTCTCCACCCCTCCCCCTCTCCTTCTTCTCTGTCTCTCTCTTCCCCTCCTGCAGCCAAGGCTCCATTGGACCAAAGTTGGCCCTGGACCTGAGGATGGCTCCATGGCCTCCACCTCAGGCTCTAGAATGCCTCCAGTTGCAACAGAGCAACACCCCAGATGGGCAGAACATCACCCCGTGGTGGGCATGCCAGATGGATCCCGTTCGGGCTCATGTGGGAATCTGTCTCTGCCTCCTCACTTTTCACTTCAAAAATATACAAAAAAACCCAAACAAACAAAAAAAAAACCCAGCTAAAGGAGAAAATTTAAGAATCAATTTGGAAAGCAGGACATGAAAGAAAGTGATGATCTTGAATAAGTTTGCACTGGATTATAAAGTATGAAAACATCAAACTCTTTTTGACCTTGGAAATGTAATGAAAATACTCAGAAGCATTCTTTGATCTTGATCTTGATCAAGGTACTGTTTAGAATGATTGACAGAGTTTTCTTTATTTGACTACAGAAAGCATTCCCCAGTGCCCAGATTCCACACACCTGCAGTTAGTCAAATAAAGCTTTACACCCTTCCGTTTGTAAATACAGGTCCATGGTCAGTTCCTGCTGGACTTTTACTCTAATAAAAAATCTGTCTCTAGAAATGATTGAGTCTGTTTTACTTATCAGAAAATGAAAGGTATACAGTTGCCCAAATGCTTCAAATCTACTCAATATATTTATCTTATGTCAAATAAACTCAAGTCTATTTTAATCAGAAAAAAATATTTTAATCTTACAACATTCCAATCTTTAAGGAATCTCTTTTACCTTCAGAAAGAAGTTTGATATTTTTTTTGAGAAATATATTGAAAGATATGAGAAAAATGTTTTTAGCCCCTTATCAGTTAGAAAGAAAAAAAATTCTTTGTTTCCCCCATGCCCTAAAAAAATGTGCAGAGAGGCCCTGGCCGGTTGGCTCAGTGGTAGAGCGTTGGCCTGGCGTGCAGAAGTCCCGGGTTCGATTCCCAGCCAGGGCACACAGGAGAAGCGCCCATCTGCTTCTCCACCCCTCCCCCTCTCCTTCCTCTCTGTCTTTCTCTTGCCCTCCCGCAGCGAGGCTCCATTGGAGCAAAGATGGCCCGGGTGCTGGGGATGGCTCCTTGGCCTCTGCCCCAGCGCTAGAGTGGCTCTGGTCGCAACAGAGTGACGCCCCGGAGGGGCAGAGCATCGCCCCCTGGTGGGCAGAGCGTTGCCCCCTGGTGGGCATGCTGGGTGGATCCCGGTTGGGCGCATACGGGAGTCTGTCTGACTGTCTCTTCCTGTTTCCAGCTTCAGAAAAATACAAAAAAAAAAAAAAAAAAAAAAAAAGTGCAGAGAATGTTATCCAGGAATAAAGTCTGAATTACCAATGTTGTATAATACTTAAAAGACATGATTGTCATCACCAATATAAAGAAGGTTTGAAATGGTAAGCCCTATGTTTCTCAATGCAACAAGGCAAAAAGTTGAGAGAACTTCTGAGTTAATGGAAATAAATGTCAACCAATTCTATATTTACAGTTACTTGAAAGAACTCTCTCCCTATTGCCCAGCCAGAGTGCTCAAAATTTATTCTTTCCCTATAACAAAAGAGTGACTTATATATAAACCTCAAATTAGTGTAGTTTTTTTTCCCCCAGGTATACTCTCCCTTCACCTTTTAACAACTTCTTTCACACTATTCTTTCCACTACCCACTTCTTCATCATGTTATCATTAATAAAGTATTAAACTGCAGCAGATTCTTCCTCCTCACCATCCAGCTATAGACAGATGCATTTTCACGGGAATGTCTTAAAGACCAAAAGGCTTTCAAAACCAAAGAATCATCCTTCATGTTAGACTGGTTTCATGCTAGGCAGTGGGGAAATCTGAATCACTCATTTGTTGTTCCAGTTTTTAAAAATTTTCCCAAGGAGGGGAAGCAGGGTTATCCTAATGTTTCAACTCAAAACACAGGAGAAAAAAATTCACACTTAGCTTCTTCATCACTTTTTAAAATCTCTTTTTGATTAAAAATGGTGTTACCCAGCTTAATCACCTTCTGATTCAAAAGTTTTGGTTGATTTGGAGTACATTTGGATTAGTTCCATTAGCAGATTTCCAGTCAAATAAATTTGTTGTCATGGACAGAAGTCAAAAGAATGTGTCAAAGTCTTTATTGACATTTCCCAAAGAAAATAATTCAAAAGCTAGTCTGAAGAATGACAGCCTGACTGGAAACACTATTTTACCCCCAAGTAACTACTTTAAAAAGGCAGGACATCCATTTTTAATGATTTTTGTTAAAATATTGAGACATATTACTATACATTAGAGTATTCAGTGATAAGAACTTTTGTCATTTATGCCTGACAACACAATAAAATGAAACACCACAAATTTCTTACCTTCTGAAGCTTGTCTCATGGGTCTTGGAAAATTCAGTGGAGAGCTCCCTACATGTTTTTGACTAGGCCTCTTCCGTACTGGTGGGAGTCAGGCAAGGAAGAGACTCCAGATTCTTCTTAACTTTTATTTAAGACTTTAAAAGAAAGAGGGAATCGTATCAATTTTTTTGCATTGTTTTAAGTAAGTCCACTTATATAAATATTTTCCAGTATAAATATTTCTTTTAAAATGTGACTGTTTCTGACCTTTCAAGACTTGCAAAGACCCACTTTAAAACCTGGTAGTTATCTAATCTGGATGTTAGCAACACATATGTGATGAAAATTCAGGTCAAAATATACTAGAGCTAGTGCTGTTTAGAGATATCATTATATCATTTAGGACATTTTCAGTTGCAAGATACAGGAAACTCAACGTTAAGAAAAAAAAATTATTTTACTGGCTTATATAACAACAGTCGAAAGTTAGATATGATTTTAGCTAAGTTTTCATCTAGAATTTAATTAAGATAGCTAGCTCCAGTTTCTTTCTTTCTCTCAATTTCTTGGCTCTGTTCAGATAGAGCAAAAATTTTCTTAGAGGCTCACACTGAGACATGACTGATTAAATGTACCAAGATGTTATTAGAGGAAGTGACTATGTGAATGGAAATAGGGAGGAAGCTGGAGTGTCTGAAGAGTCATCAGCCCTCAGTGCGGTGAAGGAGAGAGAGAGAGAGAGGCAGGCAGAGAGACAGAAAAAGAGAGAATGCTCGACATTGCCTTACATTTAAGGAAGGTTCAGAAAACTTTCTGGGAGTCCTTGACCATGAAGTCTGTGTGTTCTAGAAACTCAGTCGTTGAGGGGGAGCAGCCCTCAATAAGTGAGACCTGGCACAAATGCAGAAATGAGTCTCAAAGTGCATCGCCCAAGGTCCTCTGTCTGTCATATTCCTGTAGTAGTGAAAAGGAAGCCCGTAAGTGAGAAATTTGGCTCCCGTAATAGTAGCTTTTAGTTGTAATGAATAGAAGATATATAAGGGTTAAGAAATAGTTAATTTACTAGCTATTATCTCTTAATGGCTCCCTGGCCTTTATTTACTTTGAAATGTAGCGAAAAGTTTACCCTTGCAGGAAGGTTTGGGAAAGCTTACATTGGAAAGGGACTGAACAATTAGGGGAATTTAAATCACAATAGTTGTTTAAAAAAGCCTAGCCGCAGGATGTACTGTGAGAGGTCAAGGCCTATAAATTAATTAGAAACTTAGTTCACTAACCTTTGATCTTTACTTTGTATCCTAAGAAAAAAGGGAGTCTTCTTACAGACAATTCAGAGGCGCCAGGTCCCCGCTGTTTCTGGGAGACACCTGCCCCAGCTGCCTTGAAGATTTACCAAGGACACCCAATAGGACCACGCTAATTGGGCCTGTGCTATATAAGAAGAACTGTGGAGAAGATGTTCCTGCAACTGAATCCCCACCTCCTGCACATTGTTACGTGACTAACTGCATAGACTTTTACCTTATTTTTCCTTTTCTCCCTGAACCCTCTGAAAACCTCCAGCACCAGGAGAATGTGAAGACAGCTATGTGGACAGAATTCCCCTGCCTTCTCAGGGCTACCGGTTTCTCTGATAAAGACAGATCTTGTCTCTCTTTAAATTGGCAAAAGGGGTGATGGTACCCCTGAGTCCAGCTTTGTTTCCATTTACAATAGGTAATCTGCAGGTGTATTCTCATGGCTGCCGCGGGCAAGTTCTTTCTTCACAGTCTTAACACGTTGTGGACGGCTCACGAGAATTCTCATGTTTTCATATTACACAGTGTTTTACAAATATCATACTTTAAAAAGATATTAGCTTGTAGGGACATGTAATAAATAACTTCAAAATTCAATGGGTATTTAATTTTAAAACGTGCCTTTATCATTTATGTAAAACATTTTTTTTTTGTACTCCTTCAGTAGAACTTATCTGGCCACAGGGTAAAGCTAGTAATAAAACTACTGGTCTGCAATGTAAGATAGCTGTCAGTAGAGCCTCAGGCAATATGTGTCCTCATTTACATTCACTGGGATATAAAAAAGGAAGTCCATGTCTGTAAAAGTTAAAGACTCAAGTCTCTTTAACCAGGATAGGCCAGCCCTGGCCAAGTACTCAATCCTGACCTACTGTACCTCCCCTGGAATTGAAGGAGGTATTATTTCTTCCCTATATCTATTAGATTACTTTTGACTGTGTAAAGCCAGTAGCCAAGACCACTATCACAGCCGCCTGGCCCATGCAGGTTCGCATTGGATTCGGACAGTTGGTAAAGAAACAACGGAGCCAAAAAACTGATGGGCCATTATCTTTATTCCTAGCTTGCACCCAGCGGGCAAGTAAAAACACACACGGGGCTCCAAAACCCACTCACATTCAGTGCTCACAAAGCTACTGTCTTATCCGAGTTTCCTAGAATCAAAGGTTTCTAGCTCACCAGACTTATTCACCTCTGTTCCCCATCTCCTTCCTTCTTCCTGCACAAACTCTGCACTAACTGGCTTCTCACTCAACACTCCGCCATTTTGGCTGCTTCTCCTGGCCTCCTCCACGTGGCCTTTCTCTGCTTTCTCCTCTAATGATAATCTCGGGAACCAAGAGAGCAAGCTCTGGTTCTGCCCCCATTTTATAGTGTAGATTCAAAACCTTTAATCCAATATACAAAATAGGGAAGTCTCTAATACAAAGTCACTTCTCTGAGGCATGATGGGATTGTACCACCCCACATCAAAAAGGGTGGGAAAGGCTTAGTCCTAAAATCAAGCCCCAGGCTACAAGCCCCTGCCCACAGCCCGCCCCCAACACACATTAACATCACCTGGGCAACGGCTTCCACGTGGGCAGCGCCATCTTTAACAAAGTGAGCATAATATATTTTATCTGCCCAACAGACTGTATGTGAAATATACCTCAATTCAAATCAGCTTATTATTTGAATTATGCCTATTATTATCTCATATAATAAAATGTCAGGAAGAAAGTGGCTTCCAGGCAGAGTCAAAGAAAACACTGGCTCCATCTCTTTACAATTCTCCGGGAGTTAGCTTTATTATCAGCCTGACTTTCCATGAGTTTTCAAAATGTGTATCGGCAGTGACTGAATCAGAATATCCCCTTCGTGCATACTAAGCATGAGAAAGAGAAAACTCAACTAACCATGAAATGAAAGCGAGTCCCCTCAGTCTAGCTGGGCCTCATGCTTATTACATAACTATTCCCGAACAAATAAAGGCCAACAGGGAAATTCATGTTTTTGTTTTGTTTTGTTCTTGGCTTAGACCTGGCTTCTAGGGCAATCACTGGAAAAGAGGATGGGGTAACTATGACTGGGTTGAAATAATCAAGGTGCAACCTTGAGCTGGTGATGTGATCAACTTCCTTAAGCCATATGGGAAGTGTGATGGGTAGTTCTATGTGTTAATTTGTCTAGGCGAGGGTATCCATTTGTTTGGTTAAACATCAGTCTGGATATAGTGAAAAATAGTTTTTATGTTTGATTAAACATTTATAATTATTAGACTTTGAGTAAAACAGATAATCCTCTGTAATGTGGATGGGCTTTATCTAATCAGTTAAAGGCCTTTACAACAAAGACTGAGGTTTGACTAAAAAGGAATTGTGCCTCAAGACCACAACATAGAATTCCTGCCCTAGTTTGCAGCTTGCTGGTTTGTCTTTCAGAATCGATAAATCAATTCTCATCTGAATTTCCCAGCTGCCTGCTTGGCCTACAGATTTTGAACTTACCAGCTCCACAGTAGGACATATATATATTTCCTACTATATGTAATCTCCTACTATATACTCACCTATTGGTTCTGTGTCTCTGGAGGACCCTGACTAATACAGGCCACATGGGGGAGTACACTAGAATAGAATTTGGATTATTTATTACACTGCTAATAATTGCACAGTTAGAAAATCCAGAGAGAAAGATCGAGTGGCTAATAGGACAACTGACAAGTGGCCCTACAACAGCAATTTCTAACCTCTTTCTTCTCATAGTACACATAAACTAATTACTAAAATTCTGTGGCACATCAAAAAATACATTATGTTGACAAAAATAGGTATTATTTCGATTCATTCACACTGGATGGTTATAGTGTGTTGGCTGTTGTCATTTTTTTTATTTGACAATCTAAAGGAAAAGAGGTCTCTGCTCACGACCAAATAGTCAGGTATTGAATGTTTTAAAAACTCTTGGAGCTCACCAGTTGAAAATCACTTCTCTAAAACAGTGTAGGTTTTTTCTATCAGGTTTTGGTTAATAATATGCATTAAACTTTACCTTAGTAAATTTTGATAATTCAGGACTAGGCACTCTGAAAAAAAAATCCTACAAATTTTCATTTCAAATAAGTTATAAGGAAAACCACCTGCTCTCTTAGTTTTGACTTGAGTCTTAGGATGTGCAAAAACTAGATATGACACTTTAGTAAGAAAAAAAATGGAACTAGGATGGAACAAATTAAATAAACTACATGCCCAGTAAACTTACATGTCATATCATTAGATTTTCTGTATTTATTGCCATGATTATGTGATTTTATGATGGCTAAACTGTTTTCTCACGCCTGATCATCTTTTAGTCCTGGATTCTTTGATGGAGTGAGCACAAACTCGTCAGACACAGAGCATGCTTCTTGCATCAAAGACCCTCCTTTCCTCCACTCTCCAACTTGCACGTCATTCCCTTGTGGATCATTGGAACAGGATTTGACAGTTTGTAACAAAACCAAATAATTTCTTAAAGGCTAAATCTTGAAATCATCATCAGCGCCTCTGTGTTCAGTGGCACCTTCTGTTCTAAATGAAGTCAAGTCTTTCTGCTGAATGCACCGTCATTTTTTCCAGTGTCTATACCCTGATCCCTAAAAGGGAGATTTCCATTTCACTTCAGCACTTGTTTCATATTCCATCATACTGACCGGCAATAGTGTCAGTGGCTAAAAGGCAAAATAACCCAGAATTTTGTTTCTCACATCAGACCAGGTTTGAGTTTAAATGTTCACTGTCTTCTCCTTGCAGAACCCTTCAGCCTTATTTCTTCCCTTGCTCCCCTAGCCCACCATGTTTCTGGTTAAGAAAAAATAATAATAAGAGAGTTAGTGTAAGTGAAATTCTAAAAGATGCTATACCCTGAGGTTATTGTACTATGAGATCATTTCCTGGACTGTAAAATAATGTACTGATGGATTTAAAAGAGAAATGCATCGGGTGAAAACCTATCAATATGTCATGAAGTAATATCAGTGTTCAGGGAAGCAAGAACTTCTTCTCTAGACTATTTTTTTTCTTAATTGTGTCAGTCAGTGATGGCAGTTCAGAGAAAGCCCACTAACGTAAGTTAATTTTTAGCTTTCAAGTGTCCAATCAAACTAATATGGTTAGTTCTAACTAGTACTCTAATTCTAAACAAAGAGAAAATTAGCCTCACATTTATTGGACTCATACTCTGTACCAGATGCTGTGCCAGGTGCCTTTATTTCTTTCAATATCTTCATTTTACTGATGAGGAAACAGCAGCTCAGAGAGCTTAAGCAACCATCCAAGTTCAGACTGGTGTCAGTCTTTGCAGCTTGCTGAGCTGAATTTTCCAGTGTTTTTCTGGGGGTTTCATCATGTACCCCCAGGTTAGCAGGGCAATGATTTTCAGGAATGACAGGAAAGTCATCCACAGTTGTTGAACACCTGGTTTCACCAGGTACATTCTGGGCAGTTTCATACACAGTATCTTACAGTGTCCATTTTTCTAGCTGAGGAAACTAAGAGTTTGAGAATTTAGGCAGTAAGTCTAAGATCATGTGGAGGTGAGTAAAAGAACATGGGAGTAAAGCCAGATGCTTGTGACCCCACTTCACTCCACTCTTGATAGCTACATCAACTTGGGTTATAGTGTATCAGAGAGCACAATGTGCATTGTAATTGGGATGAAGTTATTAGTAACCTTGAATGCTATTTTGTAAAACAGCAAAGCACCTAAGAGCAATTAATGACAAAGATATGAAACATATATATAAATTCACATAGACAAAGAAACGTATCATGTCCTCTTCCTATATGGGCTGAGAAAGTGGTTTAGAGAGTGTTTCACACCTTTGTATTTACAAAGCCAACATATAACTGAAGTATTAATCTTGTTGCAAGAATCCATTTTCCTCCTGTATGTGCCTTCTCCCTCTCTTTGATTTCAATATCAGGGTGTTTCCTGTATGAAATAGCAATTATAAAATAGAGTCTTCTTACACTTAGTAAGCTGTCTTGCCTTTCTTAGCATTATTGTACATGATCTGTTAATAAGAATGTCTTTAAAATCCATTAGTATGTTTAATTTGGGAGTCTTGTTTTTATAGCAAGAAAGTTATGTGACTATATTTTCATATTAATAATTACCATTAAGGTGGATAACGTAAATTATGCCGACAATCACCTTTTAGTTTATTTCAGCTTAACAAATATTTCTTGAACATCTGTTGTGTTTCGGGTACTGAACCAAGGCTGGAGATGTTTAGATGAACAAAGCAGTGCCTATCCAGCTGCTCTCTAGGAGACAGAGGGATACAAAGATAGTTTCCAGTTGTTGGGATAAGTGATAAAATGGAGAGGACGCAGAAAGTGGGAGTGGACAGGTGCTAGACTTCCCTGGGGCAGATGACCCAGATCCCGATTCATGGGTTTGCTTCTGGTCCATCCTCTCTGTGGCCATTAGTTCTTCGTAAGGAAGAAACATGTACACTAGTTACATGCTGTGTCTTTTCTGGATAACTTGGTAATGTAATTTAGAAGGGGAAAGAACTTGGTTTTAAATTTTGTTTACTCTGAGTACCAGACTTAGATATAGTTCTAACATTAGCTTAGAATAAACATATCCATTAATTGCATACCATTAAGCTGCTTTTTACCTGTTGAAAGAAATCCTAGTTATAGGCATCTATTCCACAGAAAACATATAAAAAGTCATATGTCTAAAACTATTCATTGGAGCATGATTTATTTCTTCTAGCAAAAAAACAGAAAAAATTCAACAGCTCATCAACAGTCGACTGGTCCAACAGAAATAGTGCCTCTGGACAATGACATATTGAGCAGGGGTGTATGAAACAAAAGTGCCTGGGGGCTGAAAACGATTGACCTAGGGTCTTAGTTCATCATGTTTTTCTCTCTACTTTCATACATGTATCAATTTTTTTTCAAAATAAAGAGGAAAAAATAGACTTGCTTCCTTTATTCATCACCAAAATATGCACAAAACTAAGAAATAAAATTAAATAGAAAACAAACCCTCCTACCCTCCTACCTAGTTTTTGTCGGAAGCTGACGCATACCTATTGACATCGTAAGTGCTGTGAACAATTTAGCAGCATCCAAAAAATATTCATCAAAGGTCTCGTTTCCTTGGCTGAAGAAGAGTTCCTTCAACCAGTGAGCCTGGCAGCATCTTCCTCGGGCAGCAATCTTCAAGCCGAGTGCCTTGGCACAGGGGTGTGCTGCAAGAACGTTTACAATATGCAACGCCAGACTATTTAGTCAGGGCCACTGACTTCTTTTCCCTCAGAATGTCAAAAAAAAAAGATAACAGCCAACTCAACAATAGTCATCTGTGTGAATGAATCAAAATGATACCAATTTTTTTTTGTCAGATCAGCAAAAAAGACAATATTATTTTGGGTGTGCTGCAGAATTTTAATAATTTGTTTGTGTGTGCTATGAGATAAAAATAAAAGGTGAAAAACCACTGCCCTAGGGTACAAACGTTGTAGGGAGAAAATGAGTGCATGTTCAGAATAAACATTCTCCAACTCTCTACAGACTGCATCTTGTTACATAAACTGCTTGAACCGACTTTTCGACACCAGCAGCTGACGTAAAAAAAAACTTTTCCCCCTTTCTGGCATGTCTTTTTTCTTCGCCTTGGTTATATCAGCACTTTGTTCAAAACACAAATAAACTACTGCTACTTATTAAAACCTCCCTCCATATGCAAAAGTTTAAGCTTTTTTCAATATTTATGGCCATAAATTCCCCATGGATTTCCCAAAATAATACTTGATTCTCAAATCTCAAGTTTAATAAAGAACTGCACAGACCCAACTATTTGACATATCTTTCCAACCACACGTTTCTGGAAAATATCCCTTGTCATATCTTTAAAGGAAAAAAAAAGTCTCTCCCTTTGAATCCGTGTTTGGATTGAGCAGGATTCTGTTGTTATTCCATATTTGGAATGAGAATTCAATCTAAGGACTGAGCAAAAAAGCTTATAGATGTGTTCGACTAACAATCAACAGGGCTGGGAGAATTTGTGTTCTCAGTTTGATAACTTATCCTCCTGGTCTCACAAGGCTGAATCTTATAGCAGTTTCAGGGAGTCTAATTGGACTCTCCCTTATTTGATGTGTTTTGGTAGTTGAATGAACACAAGGAGCAGAGGGCAAGAAGGCTACATATTCAAAGGCCATTGAGCTTTCTTAACCACTTGCAATAGATTTCTTGCTTTACTATGTTAGTGAAACTTTTAATGACTACCAGATTGTATAGCTCTTTCTTCATGTTTAATTTTTTTTTTTTTTTGTATTTTTCTGAAGCTGGAAACGGGGAGAGACAGTCAGACAGACTCCCGCATGCGCCCGACCGGGATCCACCCGGCACGCCCACCAGGGGCGACGCTCTGCCCACCAGGGGGCGTCGCTCTGCCGCGACCAGAGCCACTCTAGCGCCTGGGGCAGAGGCCAAGGAGCCATCCCCAGCGCCCGGGCCATCCTTGCTCCAATGGAGCCTTGGCTGCGGGAGGGGAAGAGAGAGACAGAGAGGAAGGAGAGGGGGAGGGGTGGAGAAGCAGATGGGCGCTTCTCCTGTGTGCCCTGGCCGGGAATCGAACCCGGGACCCCTTGCACGCCAGGCCGACGCTCTACCACTGAGCCAACCGGCCAGGGTCTCTTCATGTTTAATTTTAACTGATTTGCCATTTCATTATTGTCTTTTCATCACCTTATTTTTATTAGATCACCAGGATCCCCACCTCTATCACTTATCCCACTCTCTCCTGGGACATCTCAGAGGTGTTTATGGGTCAGCCATCAAACTCATACTTGGGTATTTTTATGATAGACATTATAGAATATAACATATCTAAAAAATGTATAAAATATCTAATTATTTGCATTAGTGTACTGAGAGAAGAAAGGCAAGTAAAAATAAAGTTTCTATTTGCACGGCACTGAAAATTAAATGTCAGAATGAGGGCACTGGATCATGTAGCTCTCTAATGTTTGAAAACACAAACCGCAGCTTTGATGGAAACATATTCATTAAAAAGAAATTCTCTATTAAGGTAGATGGGCCAAATGGAGAGAATAAAAAGGAAAAAGGAATTAAAGGCTATAAGTTTTTATTCTGTTTTATAACTGTTGAGATGTTTTAAGCAAAAGATCAAAATGTAGTAAATTTCAACTGTTTTATTTCATATCATTTTATGGAATCAAGAGAAAACCAAAAACCCAGGGAGCAAAGTGAGTAATCGCAGATTTTTTTTTCCTATTAACATATTCATTTTTAACACATTTGGTCCTTAAAAAAGTCAGTCAGGCCCAAGAGAAATAAAAATATGAGTAAACAATGATTTCAGTAGGAGTCAAGTGCCAGTTCTTATCCAGCACTCCACTTCTTTGAATCACCAGCATTTCTGTCCTTAGAAGAATCTTCCCCAATGAAATAAACATAAGCAAGAACATCAGAGTATTTTTGAAGCCTAGGGAAAATGTGTACCAATTAATTAACATGTTTTTATTTGTGATTTTCTCATATGTTAAAGTAAATAGGTAATGATGTAAAGCAAACTTCTCAGAAATTGAAGCTTGTTTTTTGAAGAAAGTAGAATCCAAATAAAATAGAAGAAATTTTATCATATAAAATTGCATCATTTTAATGGCTCTCAAAATAATTAACCTAACTATTCTATCAAGGACGTGAAATAACTCTATGATTAATATTTTACTATTTATGAATATTTCCACTCTAAGTTCCACCATAGCTTATCTCTAATGTCCAAAATTCTTCTGAAATATTGCCTCATTATTTTTTTTAAGTAGTTTCCAGCTGAAGACATGTGACCCATTTATCTGTATCAGAGTTAAATCTCCATGATCATAAATTCCTTAATAGTGAAAGTCAAAAGAGTAGTTAAAATAGTGTTCCTGATAATTAAAATTCAGAAAGAAGAGTGAATTCTCTATAAGAAGTATAAAGTGTTAGAAAACAAAACTCCATAGTAGCTACTTTATACATTAAGTCAGTTTGTTAACAAATACTTATTAAAAAATTAAAATTTGACTTTCTTTAAATTACATCTAAGAATTCAGAGGGGTGCATGATATCTCTTAATGAGGATCTTCCATGATTTGGGGATTTAATCCTTCAACTAGAAATTAAGTGAAATCCCATACTTGGTTTTTTGTTGTTGTGCAAAATTTACTTTAAAAACACTTAATTTAAAAATATAAATGCATTATGAAGAAACTAGACAAATCTGAGGAAGGTTTGCTATAGATTTTTTTAATTTTTTTCTTTTTTTTATTTATTCATTTTAGAGAGGAGAGAGAGAGAGAGGAGAGAGAGACAGGGGGGAGGAGCTGGAAGCATCAATTCCCATATGTGCCTGACCAGGCAAGCCCAGGGTTTCGAACCGGCGACCTCAGCATTTCTAGGTCGACGCTTTATCCACTGCGCCACCACAGGTCAGGCCCTGCTATAGATTTTTATATAGTTACACATGATGCATTTTGAATCACCAATTTTCAGGCACTAGACCCCAGGGCATTAAAAAGAAATCCAAATGGAATTAGAAATTGTATCCACTGCTTGCAAGTACTTCCCAATGGTAAGGAGAAGACACAGACCTTGCAAACTACAAAGTAGATATGGTGATAAGCACAAGACCCCGATCTGGCAGGAACAATTTTAGAATTGGTCAGAGACAGCCCCTTTTCCAGTGAGGGCACTATATGGCCCAATGCCATGAAGGCTTTTTACATTGCCTCCTGTGAGGGTTTGACGATGTACCTGATTTTAGTATGTTGATGTTTATATTTTCCCAACACAAACAAGTTACCAGAGAAAACTACATTGTATTTTTTCATTTGGGGAACAGAACTTACATCCTTAGCTTTTGCAACATTTCATTTTAACTTCAAAGTTGTATCACCTGTTTCACTGGCATAGTGATGCAACAGAGAGGACATTTGTTAGATGTGAATGTAGGAAAGAAATTTGGTAAGCAGGGAGTGCGTTCCATTAACACAGAAACTATCATTAAATTTGTTATTAAAATATACAAATGTCAAATACTAGAGAGGAAACCGATTTGTTGGAGAAGATTGTATGAATCAGAAGCTGTCACATTGGCTTCTAAGAGTGCTGAGTGGGCTTCTAAGCGTGATGCCAAAACCAATGACTCAGGTGCCTTTTATGAGTTCTTTAACCTAGATTCTTAAAACAAAGAATAGGATATTTTAGAGACCCTGTGACTATTGTTAAAGCCATTTATATAAACACAAAAATTATGGCTAAAATTACACATTCATTCTCACTGTCAGATTTATATTTTAGATAAACATAATGAGATTAGAGATTCTGAGTCAGATCTCAGAGAAAAATAATCTTTTTTTCATAATTTTATTAACATTTAATTTATATACTATGAAATGCTCAAAATACGTGCTCTGTTTGATGGATTTGATAAACAGAAATACTCTAAAATATCAATCAAGATTCAAGAGCTATTGATTTTTCAGTCTGTTCAGCTTTTTACATGTTGTTACCACAAAGTGTTGACTTCTAAGCTCCTTACATGTGGAACGAGAAGCCAAAAGTCCAACAATAAGTTTCTCAGAACAGTTACTATAATCCCTATACTGTAGATGAGGTACAGGGAATTTAAGAAAGATTCCTATGGGTGTACATTTAGTAAGTAGTGAAGTTAGTACAAAGTTAAATATTCTTGTTTTACAGTGGATTGGAATTATCCTGTAGTTTTTCTTCACTATGGGTAGTATATGGCAGTGTGAGAGCTCAGGACGTCTAAAAATAGAGAAAGGGAGGACAATTTGAAAGAGGGAATGGGAGGACCAGTAACGTCATAATACCATTAATTCATTCTGTGTGTTAAGAAAAGAATACACAGATTTCCTAGAATAAAAACAAGGTTTAATATATACATCAATCATAGAAACCTCGGGTCAAGATGTTCCATGAAGAAGTACATTGTGAGTTTTTAACATTGTTGTGCTCTGAAAATCAAGTGGCCATAACACAGAGAAGGAAGTACAGAAAGAAAGATACATGGGATGCCAATTCCCACTCCATTCCAGAACACAGGCCAAGTAGAGTTGTTAGTAAGTTAAAGAATCTGTTTGGGCTTTAGCCAGTTCTGAAATCAAGATTATTTAGTCAGGATATCTTGATACGAGCATGTACTCATATTAATAGTATAACTATAAAGGTCAAATACTGTTCATCTCAAGGGATACTCTTTGGTAGTTACTGAAGATTTAAATAATCACAGAAATGAGTGCAAACTACAATGGACACATTTGGGTATCAGAAAGGAAACCATAGCTCAAGTATGGCAGAGCTGAACTATTTTAATGGTGCATTCCTCCTCTCTTCTTTAGAAGATAGACTATCTGGAAATAGCTTAACAATAAAACCTTTCACAATCACAATCTGACCAAGGTGTACAAGACTTGCCCTACATCCATTGCTCACTTTGTGAAATAGGACTCAGCATTGCCGGAACACAATAGTCAAAACGAACTTTGTGGTGTGGGTGGTGTGGGTGGTGTGGTGCGGGTGGTGGTGGGTGGTGGTGGGTGGTGTGGGTGGTGGTGGGTGGTGCGGGTGGTGCGGGTGATGGTCGGTGGTGCGGGTGGTGCGGGTGGTAGTGGTGGTGGTGGTGTGGGTGGTGTGGGTGGTGTGGGTGATGGTGGTGGTGCGGGTGGTGCGGGTGGTGGTGGTGGTGCGGGTGGTACGGGTGGTGGTGGTGGTGGTGTGGGTGGTGTGGGTGGTGGTGGTGGTGCGGGTGGTGAGGGTGGTGGTGGTGGTGCGGGTGGTGCGGGTGGTGGTGGTGTGGGTGGTACGGGTGGTGGTGGTGGTGGTGCGGGTGGTGGTGGGTGGTGCGGGTGGTGGGTGGTGCGGGTGGTGAGGGTGGTGCGGGTGGTGAGGGTGGTGCGGGTGGTGCGGGTGGTGCGGGTGGTGAGGGTGGTGAGGGTGGTGCGGGTGGTGAGGGTGGTGAGGGTGGTGCGGGTGGTGAGGGTGGTGCGGGTGGTGCGGGTGGTGCGGGTGGTGAGGGTGGTGCGGGTGGTGAGGGTGGTGCGGGTGGTGCGGGTGGTGCGGGTGGTGGTGGGTGGTGCGGGTGGTGAGGGTGGTGCGGGTGGTGCGGGTGGTGCGGGTGGTGGGTGGTGCGGGTGGTGAGGGTGGTGCGGGTGGTGCGGGTGGTGCGGGTGGTGAGGGTGGTGCGGGTGGTGAGGGTGGTGAGGGTGGTGCGGGTGGTGAGGGTGGTGCGGGTGGTGCGGGTGGTGCGGGTGGTGAGGGTGGTGCGGGTGGTGAGGGTGGTGCGGGTGGTGAGGGTGGTGAGGGTGGTGCGGGTGGTGCGGGTGGTGGTGGTTGGTGCGGGTGGTGCGGGTGGTGCGGGTGGTGGGTGGTGCGGGTGGTGAGGGTGGTGCGGGTGGTGCGGGTGGTGCGGGTGGTGAGGGTGGTGCGGGTGGTGAGGGTGGTGAGGGTGGTGCGGGTGGTGAGGGTGGTGCGGGTGGTGCGGGTGGTGCGGGTGGTGAGGGTGGTGCGGGTGGTGAGGGTGGTGCGGGTGGTGAGGGTGGTGAGGGTGGTGCGGGTGGTGCGGGTGGTGGTGGTTGGTGCGGGTGGTGCGGGTGGTGCGGGTGGTGGGTGGTGCGGGTGGTGAGGGTGGTGCGGGTGGTACGGGTGGTGGTGGTGGTGGTGCGGGTGGTGCGGGTGGTGGTGCGGGTGGTGCGGGTGGTGGTGGTGGTGGTGCGGGTGGTGGTGGGTGGTGTGGGTGGTGTGGGTGGTGGTGGTTGGTGTGGGTGGTGCGGGTGGTGGTGGGTGGTGCGGGTGGTGGGTGGTGGTGGTTGGTGTGGGTGGTGCGGGTGGTGGGTGGTGCGGGTGGTGTGGGTGGTGGTGGTTGGTGTGGGTGGTGCGGGTGGTGGTGGGTGGTGCGGGTGGTGGGTGGTGCGGGTGGTGGGTGGTGTGGGTGGTGAGGGTGGTGGGTGGTGCGGGTGATGGGTGGTGCGGGTGGTGAGGGTGGTGAGGGTGGTGTGGGTGGTGCGGGTGGTGGTGGGTGGTGCGGGTGGTGGGTGGTGCGGGTGGTGAGGGTGGTGGGTGGTGCGGGTGGTGGGTGGTGTGGGTGGTGAGGGTGGTGAGGGTGGTGTGGGTGGTGCGGGTGGTGGGTGGTGCGGGTGGTGTGGGTGGTGGTGGTTGGTGTGGGTGGTGCGGGTGGTGGTGGGTGGTGCGGGTGGTGGGTGGTGGTGGGTGGTGCGGGTGGTGTGGGTGGTGGTGGTTGGTGTGGGTGGTGCGGGTGGTGGTGGGTGGTGCGGGTGGTGGGTGGTGGTGGTTGGTGTGGGTGGTGCGGGTGGTGGGTGGTGCGGGTGGTGTGGGTGGTGGTGGTTGGTGTGGGTGGTGCGGGTGGTGGTGGGTGGTGCGGGTGGTGGGTGGTGGTGGTTGGTGTGGGTGGTGCGGGTGGTGGGTGGTGCGGGTGGTGAGGGTGGTGCGGGTGGTGGTGGGTGGTGTGGGTGGTGCGGGTGGTGGTGGGTGTTGCGGGTGTTGCGGGTGGTGTGGGTGGTGTGGGTGGTGGGTGGTGGTGGGTGGTGTGGGTGGTGTGGGTGGTGTGGGTGGTGGGTGGTGGTGGGTGGTGTGGGTGGTGGTGGGTGGTGCGGGTGGTGGTGGTGGTGGTGTGGGTGGTGGTGGGTAGTGTGGGTGGTGTGGGTGGAGTGGGTGGTGGTGGTGGTGAGGGTGTTGCGGGTGGTGGTGGGTGGTGCGGGTGGTGTGGGTGGTGTGGGTGGTGGGTGGTGGTGGTGTGGGTGGTGGTGGGTAGTGCGGGTGGTGTGGGTGGTGCAGGTGGTGGTGGGTGGTGCGGGGGGTGGTGGTGGGTGGTGCGGGGGGTGGTGGTGGTGGTCTGGGTGGTGGTGGGTAGTGCGGGTGGTGCTGGTGGTGCGGGTGGTGGTGCAGGTGGTGCGGGTGGTGCGGGTGGTGCGGGTGGTGGGTGGTGTGGGTGGTGAGGGTGGTGCGGGTGGGGGTGGGTGGTGTGGGTGGTGTGGGTGGTGGTGGGTGGTGGTGTGTGGTGAGGGTGTTGCGGGTGGTGGTGGTGGTGTGGGTGGTGGTGGGTGGTGTGGGTGGTGAAGGTGGTGTGGGTTGTGAGGGTGGTGTGGGTGGTGGTGGGTGGTGGTGGTGGTGAGGGTGGTGGTGGGTGGTGCGGGTGGTGGTGGTGGTGGTGTGGGTGGTGATGGGTAGTGCGGGTGGTGTGGGTGGTGCGGATGGTGCGGGTGGTGCGGGTGGTGCGGGTGGTGGGTGGTGTGGGTGGTGGTCAGTGGTGGTGGTGGTGGTGGTGATGGTGGTCGGTGGTGGTGGTGGTGGTGGTCAGGGTGTTGCGGGTGGTGGTGGGTGGTGTGGGTGGTGAGGGTGGTGTGGGTGGTGTGGGTGGTGGTGGGTGGTGCGGGTGGTGTGGGTGGTGTGGGTGGTGGGTGGTGGTGGTGCGGGTGGTGGTGCTTGGTGCGGGTGGTGTGGGTGTTGGTGGGTGGTGCGGGTGGTGGTGGGTGGTGCGGGTGGTGGTGGTGGTGGTGTGGGTGGTGGTGGGTAGTGTGGGTGGTGTGGGTAGTGTGGGTGGTGTGGGTGGTGCGGGTGGTAGTGGTGGTGCGGGTGGTGCGGGTGGTGCGGGTGGTGGGTGGTGTGGGTGGTGGTGGGTGGTGGTGGTGGTGGTGGTGGTGAGGGTGTTGCGGGTGGTGGTGGGTGGTGTGGGTGGTGTGGGTGGTGAGGGTGGTGTGGGTGGTGAGGGTGGTGTGGGTGGTGTGGGTGGTGTGGGTGGTGGTGGTGGTGTGGGTGGTGGTGGGTGGTGGTGTGTGGTGAGGGTTTTGCGGGTGGTGGTGGGTGGTGCGGGTGGTGGTGGTGGTGGTGTGGGTGGTGGTGGGTGGTGTGGGTGGTGGTGGGTGGTGGTGGGTGGTGCGGGTGGTGGTGGTGGTGGTGCGGGTGGTGGTGGTGGTGGTGTGGGTGGTGGTGGGTGGTGTGGGTGGTGGTGGGTGGTGGTGGGTGGTGTGGGTGGTGGTGGTTGGTGTGGGTGGTGTGGGTGGTGAGGGTGGTGTTAGTGGTGCGGGTTGTGTGGGTGGTGCGGGTGGTGGTGGTGGTGCGGGTGGTGGTGGTGGTGGTGCGGGTGGTGGTGGGTGGTGTGGGTGGTGCGGGTGGTGGTGGGTGGTGCGGGTGGTGGTGGTGGTGTGGGTGGTGGTGGTTGGTGTGGGTGGTGCGGGTGGTGGTAGGTGGTGCGGGTGGTTGTGTGGGTGGTGTGGGTGGTGGTGGGTGGTGTGGGTGGTGTGGGTGGTGTGGGTGGTGGTGGTGGTGAGGGTGTTGCGGGTGGTGGTGGGTGATGCGGGTGGTGGTGGGTGGTGTGGGTGGTGGGTGGTGTGGGTGGTGTGGGTGGTGTGGGTGGTGGTGGGTGGTGTGGGTGGTGGTGGGTGGTGGTGGTGGTGTGGGTGGTGGTGGGTGGTGTGGGTGGTGTGTGTGGTGTGGGTGGTGGTGGTAGTGAGGGTGTTGCGGGTGGTGGTGGGTGGTGTGGGTGGTGTGGGTGGTGTGGGTGGTGGTGGGTGGTGGTGGTGGTGTGGGTGGTGAGGCTGGTGTGGGTGGTGGTGGGTGATGCGGGTGGTGGTAGTGGTGGTGTGGGTGGTGGTGGGTGGTGTGGGTTGTGTGGGTGGTGTGGATGGTGGTGGTGGTGAGGGTGTTGCGGGTGGTGGTGGGTGGTGCGGGTGGTGTGGGTGGTGTGGGTGGTGGGTGGCGGTGGGTGGCGATGGGTGGTGTGGGTGGTGTGGGTGGTGTGGGTGGTGGTGGGTGGTGGTGGTGGTGTGGGTGGTGTGGGTGGTGTGGGTGGTGGTGGTGGTGAGGGTGTTGCGGGTGGTGGGTGTTGCGGGTGGTGTGGGTGGTGTGGGTGGTGGGTGGTGGTGGGTGGTGTGGGTGGTGTGGGTGGTGTGGGTGGTGGGTGGTGGTGGGTGGTGTGGGTGGTGTGGGTGGTGTGGGTGGTGGTTTTGGTGAGGGTGTTGCGGGTGGTGGTGGGTGGTGTGGGTGTTGCGGGTGTTGCGGGTGGTGGTGGGTGGTGCAGGTGGTGTGGGTGGTGTGGGTGGTGGGTGGTGGTAGGTTGTGCGGGTGGTGGTGGTGGTGGTGCGGGTGTTGGTGGGTGGTGCGGGTGGTGTGGGTGGTGTGGGTGGTGGTGGGTGGTGGTGGTGGTGTGGGTTGTGGTGAGTGGTGTGGGTGGTGGTGGGTGGTGTGGGTGGTGTGGGTGGTGTGGGTGGTGAGGGTGGTGTGGGTGGTGTGAGTGGTGTCGGTGGTGGTGGTTGGTCGTGGGTAGTGTGGGTGATGTAGGTGGTGTGGGTGGTATGTCTTAACGGATCTTTATGAATAAGGTTTCTTAATCCTGAGTATATTCATGAGCTTCAGGGGACAAATGGACACCTCAAAATAGATGAAAATATTCTGTGCATGAATTTGAAGATATTAAAAAAAAAGAGGAAACAAAGCTTTCTTTAGACCATCAGAGATTTCTTTAACAGAAAAAAATTAAGAACCACTGTTGTAGCAGAGTCTCATTGATGGTCCTAGTCACATACTTTTTGCCTCAAAATTACCCTAAGTCTCACATGCCCCAGCTCTAAGATTATTACTATTAATCGTCACTGATCATCCATTTCTTTAATGCTGAGCCTAATATTTCATATATTAATTTTAACATTAAATATTAGATTTCTAAAAATTTTCTATGTGAACGAGTTTGCACTTATACAGTGTGACAGGCATTGTAATATTTCTTGGACTATTTGAATAATGTCCAATTTTTGTATAATTACTTTCTTTCTTTTTGGGCTAAAATTGGCAATTACTCCAAAATATAATAAGGTTCCTATTCAAATTTCATATGTTAAAGAAAAGATTCAGGCCCTGGCCTGCTGGGTTGCGCAGTTGGTTGAAGCATTCTCCCAGTTGATATACTAAGGCTGCGGCTTGCTCCTGGGTCAGGGCACATACAAGAAACAGCTGAGGAATGCACGAATGGATGGAACAACAGATCAATGTTTCTCTTTCCCACCCCTCCTTCTTCCTTCTCTCTAAAAAGCAAAATCAAGAAATAAAATTTTAAAAAGATTCAAAGAAGACATCACTGTAGTTCTCCCCTCTTTTAATGTCTTTTCATCTGAGATTTATACATTCTCAACATTGAGAGACAACTGGTTGCCAGGCATGATTGTGATCAGAGCTTTTCCTGGTCACCCCCCGCCTGACGCCCTCTCGCTTGTGGACACTGAAACACTTAAATCCTTGCCACTTGGTAACTGATCACTTTCTCCTGTTCATTTTCATTGCTATCTATTTTATTCTGTCTTATTTGCTGAATGATTTTTCATACCTCTATATCTTTTCTCATAGGTAACACTCTTAAAGTGAAAGAATCAACTCATTATACTTTGTATCTTTCCTAAGTCTTATTATAGTGGATAGCAAGCAATTATCCTTATTTTATTTATTGTGTTGTAAAATATATCAATGTTCTCAAGCTCTCCAATCTTCACTTACATTAAGTTGATCACTTCTACCCCAACTCTTCCTTAGAGAAGAATATCTGTTGGTAACCAAGATTTGGTTTTATATCTATTAAGATCGATAGGTCAAAACCTACAAGATAGCAATTTCCTGTCGCTTTCTCATTACTGTCTTTAAATAGTGAGTCTCAGATGCAAATGACTACCAAGGCCAGGCAGATGACATATCTGTGTATATATGATGAAGCTTTTAATAATTCCCAAGACACTCAATGCTATTATAAAGCAAAAAAGCTAGAAAAATGAATGTCTCTGATGCAGTACTATTTATGTGCAGAAATTGGACAAAACATTCTTTCAGGAGAAAAGAATAAGTTATTAGTGGCCTCAATTAGGTCAGCCCATTCATCTCACAGAATGTCAGTTCCACAGGAGAAGCCAAATGAAAGAACCTTCCGAAACATTCATAGGAGGCCAGGAGGCCAGAGGTCCTGTGTTGTCACCAGATGTTTTCTGGTCCATTAAACAGTTACCGTGCCTTCAGAGGGCATCAAGGGGAAAAGTAATAGCAGGAAGGCAATAAACCTGGCCTAATTGGGTATTCATCATGACAGATGAAATCCTCCTCCAGGCACGAAACACAAAAGCATGGTTGAATCTCTCATAACAAAGAGAGAAAAAGCGGAAGGGTAGATGCTCTCCACATGGGTAGGAAATGCGAGTAAAATTCCAAAGGAAAAACTGGGTTTGCATAAAAGAAATGAAGGAAAAATTTAGAATATTTAGAAGACTTCGTAAATCTTCATTAGCTCTCTAGAAATATTAATATATGCGGTCTCCTAAAAAGGATCAAGATACAAAATCAAAGGATGATTCTAGCTGATGTTAAACACAATATGGAAAGTAAAATACTAATATTTTATTCTCTATACTTTATTACATTTTTAATATACACATAAAAACACTGATTATCTGAAACATTAGTTTTTTGTTTCTATGCTGTGTAATGTGCAAACATAGACCAGGCTTTCAGGGATTTGGGAGACTACTCTCCACAGGTCGTGCGAGTTTCTGTGTAGCCCCTGAGCAGCTGGTACTCACTGCCTTTGGTTCCAGACTATCTCTCAAGGATGCTGGTATAGTAAACGGCTTGGATGATAGAGACAGTTTCTCTCCAGGAAACAGGAGGCTATTTGATTACAGCCTTGGAAATAGAGACATAGCTGGCTGATGCAAAGGGCAGGCATACGTACTTAAACAATTTGTGCTTATTAAAATCTGGGGTTTACTAGGCCCTGGCCGGTTGGCTCAGTGGTAGAGCATTGACCTGGCGTGCAGGAGTCCCGGGTTCGATTCCCAGCCAGGGCACACAGGAGAAGCGCCCATCTGCTTCTCCACCCTTCCCCCTCTCCTTCCTCTCTGTCTCTCTCTTCCCCTCCCTCAGCCAGGGCTCCGTTGGAGCAAAGTTGGCCCGGGTGCTGAGGATGGCTCCATGGCGTCTGCCTCAGGCGCTAGAATGGCCCCAGATGGGCAGAGCACCGCCCCCTGGTGGGCATGCCGGGTGGATCCCGGTAAGGCGCATGCGGGAGTCTGTCTGACTGCCTCCCCGTTTCCAACTTCGGAAAAATACAAAAAAATAAAATAAAATCTGGGGTTTATTTATGTAAAATAATGTATTGTGTATGCAGGTGTCATCTGATCTCTTCATCTTGTTATATGGGAATTAGGCTTAAGGAATCAGTGCCAAAAATCTTGATAATTTAGCTTCTATTATTGCTATAAGTAATATGCCATTCTTTGCTACTGACCTAGGAGCCTTATGTCTTTTACAAATATCCATAAAATCATAACTCTCAGATCATTCACAGTTTTTGGTAAAATTTTATTACTCCTGAGAGTGTATCCTAACACCTTTCTTTAATGAGTAAACAAAAAGACATACTCTTTAGTCAAGAGTACAAAACTATGGCTTCTTTCCCTTTTTATTGTAGTTTATTCTTATCTGTCTTACATGATTTGTACTGAACGAGAGCTTTCTTAGGTCCTTGTTAGTGGTAGAGAGTCATTTATCCACATCACCATTTAAAAAAAAAATTATTGCTTTTTAGATTGAGAGGAAGGGAGAGAGACAGAGACAGAGAGAGGGAGAAAAACTGACTTGCTCATCCACTTATTCATGCCATCATTGGTTGATTATTGTATGTGCCCTGATCAGAGATTGAAACTGCAAAGTTAGCATGTTGGGATGATGCTCTGACCAACTGAGCTACCCGGCCAGGGGATCCAATTCACCACTTTATCGGAAAAAAATTGACTTGGGAAAACACAGTTTAATTTTATTCAATTTGTCTTACATATCTACACTATAATAGGTTTATAGTTACTTTCACATCAAAGGTTAAGACAATTGTACCACTTTTGCTTATGGTTTGTATAGCAACTGTTTCATAGAAGTTGCTTTTAATGACTTTAAATTTCCAAAGAAAAAGGTTTTCTTTTAACTTAGTCATATTTTTTAGACAAATTTGGAAAACAGATTCAAGAATTATCATTATGCAACCGAAAAGTTAAATATGGGGAGGCAGAAAACTCTAGACTCAGTCAAGTTAAAGACTCTTTTTAACAGTAGCCCCAATGGGCTGACAAAGAGAATGGAGGGAAAACACTCTAGTTTCAAGATAGAATAAAATGTCTACTTAATATTTAGCTACTGATGAATCCATAATCTACATTTTATATTAGTCTGTGTAGATTAACTGTTTCAAAGCCTAAATCTCAGGTGCTTAAAAAATAAACAGGGCAAACCTGGTATCTTGGTCCAATACTGGTTGATGGTTAGGCTCAGGCTCCAGGAAATCCTTTAGGGACCAAGGATTCATCACATGACTCCTCCACCTTCTAAGTGTTAGGTTGGCTGAAGGAGGGATGCACAAGGCCTGATGAGTTTTATAAGTTTATTTATGCATCTGTACAATAGATGGGCTGAAACCCTAGTGGCATCAGCAGAGAGCTGCAGGAAGGGGGTGTCTGATTTAGGGGTTGCTGCAGGCATTTGCTGGCATGGGGTTGGGTGCATCTGGCCATGCTCAGATGAACATATCCTGCTTTATGGCCTTGGTCACAGACTGTATCTTTTTTTCCCCAACCTTTAGACCCCTCTTGATGACCTTGTCCAAAGGACACTTCCTAGAACCTTCCCAGGGTGGGGGGAGTTGCTTAAGGGGAGGAAGAGGTCAGGTGAGAGAGATGCTTAATGAAGAAGCTGCTACAGTGAGAAGCAGAGTGAGAAGAACTTGGGTTTTAAAGGGGCTCTGGCTTTAAAGAAGCCCTGAATCCAAACCCAACACTAAGGTCTCCATTAAAATCTTCTATATGAGACTGTGAGCCCAGAGAAGAGAGACAGTTAGAACAGCTCAGATATGCTTTTCATCATTGTGGTTGGGAAGCACACTCCCAGGTGAAGATTTGTGTTCAGGATGATATGGGGGCCATGCTCTTAGAATCAAGACCTGTGGAAGAATGAAAGAAGTATGATTAGGCAGAGAGGGAACCTGAGCTGTGATGTAGTCAAAACAAAGGTCCCAGTACCTAAAGAAACCTGAAACACTAATTTGAAAAAATATATATGCTCCCTATGTTCATTACAACATTATTTACAATAGCCAAGATTTGGAAGCAGTCCAAGTACCCATCAGTGGGTGACTGGGTAAAGGTTGTGGTACATTTATACAATAGAATACTACACAGCTATAAGAAACACGACGTCTCACCCTTGGTGACAGCGTGGACGGACCTGGAAGGCATTGTGCTAAGTGACATAAGTCAGTCTGAGGAAGACAAGTACCATATGATTTCACTTATATGTGGAATCTAGTGAACAAAATAAACTAACAAAATAGAAACAGACTCGTGGATACAGAGAACAACAGTCTGTCAGCGGGGAGGGGAATGCAGGGCTGGGTGAGAAGGTGAAAGGAATGAAGCAAAAACAAAACAAAAACAACAACCTCATAGACACAGACCACAGTATGGTGATTCCCTGCGGGAAGCAGGGTGAGGGAGGTGGCAGAGAATGGGGGGGGTACATGGTGATGGAGGGGGACTTAACTTGGGGTGGGGAACACACAATATAATATACAGCTGACACATTACAGAATGGTACACCTGAAACCTATATAATCTTATATAATGTCACCCTAATAAATTCAATAAAAAAGGGGGGGGGGAGTTCCAGCTGACCCACAGGGTGAGCTGGCGCTGGGATGGTCCCTCAGAGTGGTCCACAATTTAGGAGAAGAGGCCAGGACTTTATACCTACACATTGATAAGTCACTGAAGGTAAATGTAACCCAGAAAATACATGCAACTCTTGGGGTGGGGAGTACAGCTTCCTCTAGTGAAGAGCAATCACTGGGAGAGGGTGTTCATTTAGCTGTGAGCTGTCCCACTGGCAGAGGCTGGAGGAATGAATACTGTGCTTCAATCCTGAGGAAGGAGATCTGGGAGCTATTTCGAAACTACCATGTAACTATCCTGTCCCTTATCAAACACTCACTACCTCTACTCATTCGTTTGTCTCGGCCTCTTCCAGTCTACATTCACCTACTTCCTCCCACCTTGCATGCCCCTTGCCCACGTCACTTCTTTTCTAAGAGCATCTGTGGCTTCCTCCTTCTTTCCAAATCCAGGGGATTTGCTGTTTGTTTGTATAAATATAAATCCCCGACGACTCCTCACACTAGCAACTTTCCAATCCGTGAAACTCTTCATCTAGTCATTTATGAAATTCTTACCTTTTTCCTTATTCATTATATTATTTTCAATTTCTTTGAGCGTCTCCTCACTGTGGGCTAGTTCTGAACGCTTCACTGGGGGAGCTTCTTTGGGTAATGTCAACTCCTTTGAATGGTTTGGCTTCATTTTACCCACACCTAACCCCCCATGTGGATCAGTGGGGAGCCGTAGCCTAGGGAAATGGAGAAGAATATGGTTGCTAGGAAGAGGGTCTTTGAGAAGTGATATCCTGCTTTTGAATCCTGGTTCTTCAGCTAGTTGCTCTGAAGCCTTGCTATTTTATTTACATTCTCAAGGCCTAAGTTCGTCGGGTTCTTCGTGGTCTCCATGTTCTATACCATGCTACCTACAGCCCTTTTCAATCACATATATACAGTCACAGACTGAACGCTTTTCACTGAAAATGAGAAGAAATAGAATATCAGAGAAATAAAGAAAAAAGAATGTTGGCTATATATGTCCTTGAAAATCAGCTTTTCTTTGATCTCTTTGACTCCCTACTTCTCTATTTTAGGGTACCCTCTTCTTAGGCTCCCTGGTCACACTTCCCTCTCACTTTATAATGTAAAGCAGTTTAACTTCTTTACACTTTTAAAAATGGAATATTTTGCCATAAATACCTGTTACCACTATTATAAAATGTTGTAAGTAAGAAAAAGCTCTTCCGTCCTAACTGCTCACTTGGCTGTGAGTTCTGCATTTCCATGAGACTACAGGTGTCTCCATCAGGCTGATTGGAATGCAGAAATACGCCTGCTCAAATTGGCTTTCTTTCCCACTTATTCTATTAAGCTTCCTTTAATCTTTGATTTATTTCTATTATAGTAGGTTCTGGGCTCAGTGATAGGCCAATCTGTGAAATCTTATATTTTTCTTCTTTTATGTGTTCCCATAATAAGCAACAAAAGAGGCATTATGACATTAAAAAAGTAATGTGAGCCCTGGAATTAAAAACCTCTTTTGAGAACCAAGTGAGATAATACATGTGAACTGTGTTTCAATTAGAGAGTAATGTTAAATTGATATATATTAGTTTTTATATCCAAGAGCTTTGAAATGCTTCAAAAGATTTGTTTAAAACATTCCATGTTGGAAAACAGGCCCAAGATTGTTTGAAGAAAGATGTTTATAAAAGGCTATATATAAATAACAAAACACATCTATGCTTATACTAAGCAACCTCTAAAATGGCCCACAATGAAATTCTTTTTATAAAAATTGCCCACTCTTGCAGTGCTGGTCAACCTGGTCCCTACCACCCACTAGTGGGCATTTCAGCTTTCATGGTGGGTGGTTGCAGAGCAACCAAATGGTGCCGCGATTGGCCCACCATGAAAGCTGAAATGCCCACTAGTGGGCGGTAGGGGCCAGGTTGACCAGCACTGCAAAAGTGGGCAGTTTTTATAAAAAGTTTGACTACCCCTGCTTCTCATGTGATCTCCTCCCCTTGAGTGTGGGCTAGTCTCAGTGACTCGCTTATAATAGAATATGGCAAAAGTGATAATCACTCCTGATAGTGGTTGCATAAAGACTATGGGATCTCTCTCTTCCTCACTTTCTCCCTCTATCTTTGTCTCTGTGTGTGTGTGTCTCTGTCTTTCAGTCACTCTCCCTCTCTCTCTCCCTCTCTCTCTGTTTGAAGAGCAAGCACCTATGTTGTGAGCACCCCTGTGGACAAGTCCAAATGGCAACTGATGTGTCTAACAGTCAGTGAGGACCTGTGGCCATTCAGCAGCTCCATGAGTCAGCTTGAAAGCAAATCCTCCCTGATTTGAGTCTTGAGATGATTAAAAGCCCGGCCAACACCTTGTTAGCAGCCTTGTAAGGGTCCCTGAGCCAGAGAACCCAGCTAAGCCGTATCAAAGTTCCCCATCTATAGAAACTGTGAGATGATAAATGTTTGTTCTCAAAAGCTGCTAAATTTTGGTTAATTTGTTACACAGCAAAAAGTACCTAACATAGCTCTTTGAAAAAGTACCCTTTAAATATAATGTACAAAATACATACGAAATGTTTTATACTTATTGTAGCATGTAATTGAACAACTGTTCATTATTGAATTTTTTGAATTTGTATATAACGTTTTCCATATACACTTGTAGGCATATCTATACATTTATAATTTTACTATGCAGTCATACCATCAAAGCAATACATCTTAATTTGCATAATGATAAATAGTGCATTCTTTGGAATCAGACTGCCTGAGTCAAATCACAGCGACCTTGTGTTGTAGTAATATAAGGTTATAGTAATTAAATATATAGAAATATAAAAATATGGAAGATATATAAAAGTAATTAAAAGGATATTAAAAATAATTATTAAAATGAAGTAAAGTTATACCAATTGGATAAGAATAATATAGTGGCTTAGTGCCATAACTCTGTAATGTGATAAACAAACTCTGACTTACAAGCACAGCCCAGTTAGTATATGTGTGAAGTTATACATAGATAAGAAGTAACTTGGTGCCATAACTCTATAATGTGATAAACAGACTCTGACTTTCAAGCAGAGCCCAGTTAGTATGTGTGTGTGAAGTTATACATAGATAAGAAGTGGCTTGGTGTTATTTACATTAACTTTGTAAATTAATGACAATAAGAACATCTTAAAAAGTGGTTTAATGTAAACATTTCAGTAGATTGGCATAAAGGGGGTTCCCTGCGAGGAACTCCCAAAAAGGTGGTTTGAGGTGATAATCCTGTAGATTGACACCTGTTAGAGGGCATTGGCCAGAAAGGGTACTAAAGCTGAGGGGCCCCCCTGCTGCGGTAGTCGCCCAGACTCCAACGTTGATGTGGACTGTCTCCATGCTGCTCTGAGCTCTGACCAAAGCCAGTGGAGAGGACCACGCTGACGGGGTCCCCTTAAGCAGGCACGCCAAAAGGATTTGTGAGTAATATCAATAAATTGCCTGTGTGATTATTGCAACTAATTTGTGTGTCGGTTGTCTTTTCTCTGGTGGCATTTAAAAGTAGCATCCTCATAGCCTCCTCAAGAGTAGTCTCGAAGTGGCTGCCAGCCCTGCTAATAAGCAGGAGTGTCCCACTGCATGGGGAAGTCGAATCAGGGATGCCTGATCGACATAGAGCTTGGGCTCTACTGGGACAACTTGCACACATTAACTTCTCTGTACAATTGAGAGGATAATAATGTCTACCTCATACATTCGTTACAAGGATAAGTTAAAACCTATAAAGTGTTTGAAACAGAGCCTGGCTCATAGTAAAAAGATAGACAAATGCTAACTTACTTTAAAATAATTTTATCTTTTATTGTTCTAGTGCTGGGTGTTTTAGTTGCATCCAACTTGTGTGCTTGCTTACTTTGTCATTTAAGCCAGCTGCTTGGCTGCCTCTGGCTTTCCTGTTGTTATGTTTTGTCAGGCTGTTTTTGGAATTCTCTGCATGTCTGTATCAAACACCCAATGCCTGCCACTTCCGGGAATGGCAACAGAACAGAAAGAGTAGAACTCAGGAGAGATCTGACTTCAAATTCAGCCCTTCCAGTTACTAGATTTGCAGTGTCTCAATTTCTCTTCCTTCCTTCCTTCCTTCCTTCCTTCCTTCCTCTCTCTCTCTCTCTCTTTCTTTCTTTTTTCCTCTCTCTCTCTCTTTATTTTTTTCTGAAGTGAGAACCAGTGGTGGGGAGGCAGACAGATACGATGCTTGGCCCCTCTGGGGCATTGCTCCACTGCAATCTAAGCCATTCTAGCACCTGAGGCAGAGGCCATGGGGTCATCCTCAGTGCCTGGGACAGCTTTGCTCAAATGGAGCCTTGGATGAGGGAGGGGAAGAGAGAGATTAAAGAGAAAGGAGAGGAGGAAGGGTGGAGAAGCAGATGGGCGCTGCTTCTGTGTGCCCTGGCTGGGAATCGAACCCAGGACTTCCACACGCCGACCTGATGCTCTACCACTGAGCCAACCGGCCAGGGCTGTGTCTCAATTTCTTAGTCTGAAGATGGGGCTAATTGTACCATTTAGGACTGTTAAAAGTATTCAAGATATTATATATTAAGATGACCTATATCAAGCCTCTTGCATGTCAGTAGGTGCTCAATAAATGGGAGCTAACACTATCAAAATGTGGCTAACTCCTCCTCCAGTCCTCTGGATCGGGCTCCTTCCCATCACCTTTAGCTTGGACAGTCTCTTTCTCCATAAGATGTAACAAAAGGGATTTATTTATTTCAAAATGGTTAATTACTTCCTCAGATGGCTATAGTAGGCCACATAGCTTTATAATAACAATGATCACCCCTCAAAGAATGGCAGGGACAGAATTTGTTAAGTCTGTTATATAGATCATAATGTGCCCAGCAGAGTCATCCAAGGAGGTTCTTGATATGCACTCTTTGAGGCTTTGACAACCAAGAATCGGATTCGGCAAGTTTGAGATGGCATTCATGGGTTTTAGAAACCGTGTAAAGAGAGACAGTCAGAGCAAATCAGCTTTCAGACTTCTGTGAGAATGTTTCTCTATTCTGAATGAGAGGAACGAGACTGATGTTGTGTCTGAAATCTTCCTCAGCGGCGCTGCCTTTGGGAGTGTGTTTTCTTCCTCAGAGCAGGTTTGATATTCTGGCCCCAGCTGCTTTTTAAATAGGAAAAAATACTAACACTTTATTAACAAACATATTTCAGGAGAGCAGGAGTAACCTATACCATTAAACATACAACTTAGAGCAAACTTAAACATGGATGATGAAAAACAATTCAATATTTAAAAAATAAAATGGTATTGGCTAGCCACACATTCATTCACTTTAATGAAGACGAATGGTTCTCCAATGTGAGGTGGCTCCAGAGTCTCCTGGGCCTAACAATTTGCATTTCTAACAGGTGATGTGCCGCTGTAGTCCAAGGACCACCCTGTGAGAACCACTGCTACAGACAAAACCTGAAGATAGTTTCCCATTGGAGAGTGAGCAAGTCTATCTCAGCTGTCAGACATCTGCAGGGGTCTACCGACCATCTTCAGAGAACCTCTCTTTGTGATTCATTCATATTTTATAAAATGTTCAAGATTTCCTTCCTGGAGAAAGAACTGAAGCAACAGACAAAACCAGACTTTTTTTTTTCCATAAAGTCTAAAAAGTAGATGAAAATAAGTGCTTTTGTGCCTCTTCCAGCAGTTTTCACTATGCAATGTGGATGACTCACAGACCCAAACACTTTCCAGGCTGCATTGGTCTCCACAGGCTCTGGTGTGCCCACGAGGCTACATGTGTATCTGCGCTCTGTGTTGAGGTGTAGGGTTTCTAAGAGGTGACAGTCCTTTTTGATGCCACTGTCTGTAAAGAAAAACTGTCAACTTACATGCCCATAAGTAGGCCCCCCAAAACACACACACATCCTGCAATAATTACATGCAAAGGGTTTTTCTGTTGCAAAACCTTCTTGTCTTTGAGGCTTCTTTCGCTGACATCTGAAAGTCTGCTGAAAGTTTAATTATTTAATAAGTAATCAATTAAGTAATCTAATTAGCAAATTAGTTGGCATTGAGAGTGAATGTTTCAGTATAAATAAGCAACAATACATCTTGGTTGAATTATCTTTCTCCGAAAGATTTTGAAGTCTTAACTCCTAATATCTATGAATGTGCTTATTTGGAAATAAGGTCTTTGTAGACACTAAAGTTAAGAGGAGGTCATTAGGGTGAGCTCTAATACAACATGGCTAGTGTCCTTTATTAAAGGGGAAATCTGGACTCACAGGCACACACAAAAGGAGGACATCCCATGAAGATATAGGCAGAGACTGCAGTATTGTGTCTACAGGTTGAGGAATACCAATGATTACCAGCGAACCACCAGATGCTAGGAGAGAGGACAGTTTCTCCCTCGCAGCCTTCAGAAAAACCAACCCTGTTGATATCTTGATCTTGGCCCTGTAGTATCAAGAACTGTGAGATAATAACTTCTGGCTGTTTAAGCTACTTAGTCTGTGGCATCTTGTTATGGCAGCCTTAGAAAGTAATATATAATCTATTTGTAAAAACATTTTGTTGGGCAGTAAGTTCTAGAAAATTTTCACTAAACTTGGCTCAATTCCTTTGGAACTCTTTGTAATCCACTGGGATAATAGTAGCATTCTCCAAATACTATTTTACTTATGTTCCTTACTACTTTCTGCATGTAAAGATGATACATTTTCTGATCTGCCAATGAGTTGAAAAGGAGACAGTGATCTGCTGTCTCAAACGCCAGCAACTGGTAGCAGAGGGAGAGAGTTGGCTTTCCGTCTTCTAAGATCTCCTCATCCTCTCAAAAGTCTGTGTGTTTCTGAGGTTCTGACCAAATGACCGTGTTTAAAATGAGCTCCAACGGGTGGGCATATGGAAAGTTTTCTGAAGGTCAGGTCTTGCCTGAAAAACAAAACAAAGCAAAAGAGATTTTGTCCGTTCCTCTTTGCTTAAACATCATTTATAAAAATCAGAAAATAAAGTAGTGCAGAGATGAAAACATTTGTCATTTCTGATTTTAAATTTTGTTAAATGCCCAGGCACACGTGGCCAGAAGGATAGGTCCATAAACTGAGCCCAACAGCCTCTGACCTGGATCACGCTGCTTCCAGGATTTCCCCTCGTCTCTTTCAGCAGCTGTCACTCTCTCTGACTCACTGAACTTACAGACTGAGCGGAGCTGCCCTGACCACTGGTTCTGTCATTTTCAGAAAAGAGTTTTTAGGTTTCTCCCACATTCTTGGTTTGTCTTCATCAATATCTATAAAATGCGCCTGACCTGTGGTGGCGCAGTGGATAAAGCGTCGACCTGGAAATGCTGAGGTCGCTGGTTCAAAACCCTGGGCTTGCCTGGTCAAGGCACATATGGGAGTTGATGCTTCCAGCTCCTCCCCCCTTCTCTCTCTCTGTCTCTCTCTCTCTGTCTGTCTCTCCCTCTCCTCTCTAAAATGAATAAATAAAAATAAATAAATAAATAAATAAATAAAATATCTATAAAATGCCATGGGCATTTGCTGAAGAGATCTGTCACTGTGACTTACAAAAAAAAATTATTTCTTTTTTTTGATCACTGGGATGATTTGTCCTCGTGGATTTGAGAAAAGCTGGAGGTGGCAGATTCCCTGGAAATTCTTTTATTGTTTTTGAAGATTAGACGATAAAGCCAAATAAAACAAGCAATTACTATGGTCCTCCATTCTGCCTACAAAGCTAAATCATTGCATCTCCCTGAGCCAACAAGAATGGGTCAAGTTTCTCTTTATCTGAACTTCTGGCCACAGAGGTCATATACTATCTGCAAAATTGGACCATCTTATTGTTTGAATGCAGGGCGGACACTAGGAAATACTGTGCCAAACTAATGATCAGTTTTCCAGCTCTCAGTGTGCCATGACACAGAAAGGACGTGAATTTTACTTTCCAACAACAAATAAAACTACAAGCCCTTATGGAAATAATTTCATCATTATTTTATTTTGTGCATTTAATATGTTGTTTGGAGAAAGCTTTCAAAGATCTTCCTAGTATTGCTTTGCCTCTCACAGAAAAGCTATCCATTCAGAAGCAATGGTGTTTTTTTTTTCCACTAAAAAGTAGGCACAAAGAGCAACAATTTAATTTAAAATGACATTTCCTAACATGTATAAAAAATGGTCATTTTAAAGCTCTGGGCTTTGGAAAAGCCTGATCTTAAAGAACTTGTTCGTTATGTCTCTTGATTTTTTTCAGTAAAATTTTCCCACTTTAAGAGTATAATTTAATGAATTTAAGCAATTGTATACCAGATTAGTTTATTAGGACTGCCATAACAACACACCACAAGCTGGGTGGTTTAAACAACCAAAATTTATTGTTTCACAGTTCTGGAGACTAGAAGTCTAAGATCAAGGTGTCAGCATGGCTGGTTCATTTTGAGGACTGTGAGGGAAGAATCTGTTGCTTTTTCTTGATTTGCAGATGGCCAATTATCTTATCTTTGTGGTTGTTACATTGTTACACCTCTGTGTCTGTGTCCTAATCTCTTCTTATAAGAACAGCAGTCATGGTGGGTTAGAGCCCACTCTAATGACCTCATTTTAATATAGTTATCTCTTTGAAAACCCAGTATCCAAATACAGTCACGTTCTGAAATACCAAAGGTTAGGGCTTCACATATGAATATTCAGGAAACATAGTTCATCCCATAACATGCATTGTTATGTAAAAATCATCACCACCGTCATTTATTTATTCAAATTTTATTTTTCAATTACAGTTGACATTCCATATTGTTTTATACTGGTTTCATGTGTATAGCATAGTGGCTAGATAATTATATAACTTACAAAGTGTTTCCCCCAATAATGCAAGTACCGTATTTTTCGCTCCATAAGATGCATCTGACCATAAGACACACCTAGAGTTTTGAGGAGGAAAATAATAAAAAAAGTGTTCTGAAACAAATGGTGTGTTAAAATATTTAATAAAATACTGTATTTTTTGCTCCATTAGACACACAGGCATTTTCCTCTCCACTTTTTTTTTTTTGGGGGGGGGAAGTGTGTCTTATGGAGCCAAAAATACCGTACCCACCTGCTACTATAGCTTTACCTTTTTAGAATTTCATATAAATGCAACTGTGTATTCTGTAGTTTATTGTTTGACTTTAACTAAAACATGTTATTGACATTGCATTTCTCTTTATTGCTAAGTTATATTCTGTATTATATTTATAGCTTAATTTATTTATCCACTTACCAGTTAATATTCATTTGAGTTGCTTCAAGCTTTTGGCTATTGTGAAAGACTGCTGTGAAATATTATAAACAACTACATGCCAACAAATTGCACAACCTGGGCAAAATGAATAAATTCCTAGAAATATACACTCTTTCAAAAGTGAGTCAGGAAATATCAGAAAATCTGAATAGATCAATTATAACTAATGAAATTTAAACACCAATCCAAAATCTCTCAGTGAGCAAAAATCCTCAACTGTATGGATTCACAGGAGAATTTTACCAAACATTCAAAGAAAAACTAACACCTATCCTTCTCAAACTATTTTTTAAAATTCAAGAGAAGGGTGTACTCCCAAGCTCATTTTACAAAGCCACCATTATTATGATGCTAAAACCAGAGAAAGACACTAACAAAAAAGAAAATTATAGGATAATATCCCTGATGAACATAAGATGCTAAAATCCTCAGCAACATATTAGCAAGCCAGATTTAGCAACACATTAAGAAGATCATACACAATGATCAAGTGAAATTTATTTCAAGAATGTAAAGTTAGTACAATATTTGCAAATCAATAAATGTGATACATCACATAAGCAAAAAGTAGAAAAAATTATATGATCATATCAATAGATGCAGAAAAAAGCACTTGATCAAATCTAGCACCAGGGAAGAGGTTGGGAGGGAGGAGTAAAGAGGGACAAATATATGGTGATGAAAAATGATTTGACTTTGGTAATGGGTATATAATATAATCAACAGTTCAAATGCTATAGAAATGTTTACCTGAAACCTATGTACTCTTATTGATCAATGACACCCTGTTGAATTTACTTTTCTAAATAAAGTTTTAAATAAATCTAGCACCCATTTATGGTAAAAACTATCAGCAAAAGAGGAATAGAAGGAACATGCTTCAGCATTCTAATTTACCTAACTGTACAATTGTGAAGCTTCATTTCAGATAAATGAGTTTGATATTGCTCTTTTCTTCTAAAGTATTGAGTAATGAAGAACAATTTAAACATATTCTAATGACATCAAAATCTATTCATATAATTTATAATTGAAGAAGAACATAGGGATTACATGAGGCAGCAATAAAACTGATTCATGAGTCAGGCCAGTTAGATTGTTTTTCATTGATTATATCTGTGTCATATCTCACTACAGAAGGGCATTGGCAGATAGAACAAGGTTTCATAGACTAGTTGGAAAGAGCATAAATGTTTTTTAACAGTAAAAATTAAATGCCTGGAGTAAGAGCCAAAGAAATAAAAAGATACTTTATATATAAGTAAGGAGGGAAATGAGATACAAACAGAGGTAATAAATGGGCATTAAAATAGTGAAAGACAACTGGGAAAGTATAGAGTTGTATAAATTGGAAAGACCAGGTATTTTAAAGATGGGAAAGTATAAAAGAATGATACAACTCCAAAGTATTTTTTTGAGTGCCATCTTGTGCTGTGGAAGGCATTAAGAAAGGAGCAAATTAGAAATTCTAATCTCAGAAACCCCACAACTGGTATCATATAGGACATGATTCAGTGGAAGCAAACAGAAACTAACTAAGACTGGTTTGACTCGTATGATTGCAAGGCCTAGAGGAGAAGCAGGGTGGTTTGAGCTAGCCGCTTAGCCAAGTCAACAAGAATCTAGGAACTGTTTTTGATTTGTTTTTTTCCACTTCACCTTCCATAATATTAGCTTCATTCCTCATGAACCAACTGCTGATCCTGCCATTAGCGTGTGGAACTCTCTCTTTTCTCCCCAGATATTGAATGGCTAAACTGGTGTATATGCCCATCTGTGGACCAACTACTGTGGCCAAGAGGATGGCAATATATGTTACTTGCTTTTGATAAGCCAGTAAAGTTCAGAATGGGGATAATCCCAGCCCAATCTCATTCCTGTTACAGAGGCGGGGGGGGGGGGGGTAGAGTGGTTCTCAAAGGAAAATCTGAGTGCTGTAAACATAGGAAGGGAAGATGGATGCTGAGTTGGCAATGTACAAAATGTCCATTACACAAGCCAGACTGAGAGCTGTAGTTGAGTATGCAAATCAAGTGGTCTAAAATCAGAAAAATATGTATGGGGAGGGGCCACATTGAAATGAGACTTTTGTTTCAATGACATCAAAGTAAGCTCTTACGCACTTGTGTTATTTGTTTAGTATTTTCCTGCTTTTAAAAAATATTTAACAAAAAGAGGGTAAAATCATGACTCTCTTATAACTTCTAAATGAACACAAGTTAAAAATTTTCTTTAACTCATTAATGAGGAAATCAGTAAGTGTTAGAACCAGTTCCAAGAGAAAGTCCCAAAAGGACAAACTTTTTACACAAACAAAGACAAAACTAAGAAAGTCAATTGAACCGTTTCTGGACAAGAGAGAATTTGCATTTTATCCATTATTGAAAACTTACCAAGTTGCAAAATAGCTCCCACAGAAGCACAGTCAGCTAAGGCAGAAGGGTGAGCTATAGACAATGTATATACAATCTTCCACTGAAGCACACACTTTTCCCTGCACTGTGGCTGTAACTATACCTCTTCCTACAAGAGTGTCTTCTCTACTCAATATTTCCATTCCCATCAATCATGAATGTAAATTACAATGTAAACATCTACTATAGCATGAAGGTGCCCTCCCTACCCCTTGATCCAAATAGTCTTTTGTATTTATAACATAATATATACATATTGCTCTTTTGATTTCAATCTTTGTGTCAATTTTCTATCTTTTTGCTGAATTCCACCCTAGAGTTTATAGCAAGTAGCTTAGCATCAGGGCTTCCAAGCAGTTTGCTGATTTATTAGTTATATGTCCCAGTGAAGGGAGAGTACTGTTCATTTAGAACACAATTTTTTTTAATAAATTTTTATTAATGGTAATGGGATGACATTAATAAATCAGGGTACATATATTCAAAGAAAACATGTCTAGGTTATTTTGTCATCAAATTATGTTGCAAACCCCTCGCCCAAAGTCAGATTGTCCTCCGTCACCCTCTATCTAGTTCTCTGTGCCCCTCCCCCTCCCCCTAACTCTCTCCCTCCCTCCTTCCCATGTCCTCCCCCCCCCACCCTTGGTAACCACCACACTCTTGTCCATGTCTCTTAGTCTCATTTTTATGTTCCACCAATGTATGGAATCATGTAGTTCTTGTTTTTTTCTGATTTGCTTATTTCACTCCTTATAATGTTATCAAGATCCCACCATTTTGCTGTAAATGATCTGATGTCATCATTTCTTATGGCTGAGTAGTATTCCATAGTGTATATGTGCCACATCTTCTTTATCCAGTCTTCTATTGAAGGGCTTTTTGGTTGTTTCCATGTCTTGGCCACTGTGAACAGTGCTGCAATGAACATGGGGCTACATGTGTCTTTACGTATCAATGTTTCTGAGGTTTTGGGGTATATACCCAGTAGAGGGATTGCTGGGTCATAAGGTAGTTCTATTTGCAGTTTTTTGAGGAACCACCATACTTTCCTCCATAATGGTTGTACTACTTTACAGTCCCACCAACAGTGAATGAGGGTTCCTTTTTCTCCACAGCCTCTCCAACATTTGCTATTACCCGTCTTGTTGATAATAGCTAATCTAACAGGAGTGAGGTGGTATCTCATTGTAGTTTTGATTTGCATTTCTCTAATAACTAATGAAGCTGAGCATCTTTTCATATATCTGTTGGCCATTTGTATCTCTTCCTGGGAGAAGTGTCTGTTCATGTCCTCTTTCCATTTTTTAATTGGATTGTTTGTTTGTTTGTTGTTGAGTTTTATGAGTTCTTTGTAAATTTTGGATATTAGGCCCTTATCTGAGCTGTCGTTTGAAAATATCAGTTCCCATATAGTTGGCTGTCTGTTTATTTTGATATCAGTTTCTCTTGCTGAGCAAAAACTTTTAATTCTGATGTAGTCCCATTCATTTATCTTTGCCTTCACTTCTCTTGCCATTGGAGTCAAGTTCATAAAATGTTCTTTAAAACCCAGGTCCATGATTTTAGTACCTATGTCTTCTTCTATGTACTTTATTGTTTCAGGTCTTATATTTAGGTCTTTGATCCATTTTGAATTAATTTTAGTACACGGGGACAGGCTGTAGTCGAGTTTCATTCTTTTGCATGTGGCTTTCCAGTTTTCCCAACACCATTTGTTGAAGAGGCTTTCTTTTCTCCATTGTGTGTTCTTGGCCCCTTTATCAAAGATTATTTGACCATATATATGTGGTTTTATTTCTGGGCTTTCTATTCTGTTCCATTGGTCTGAGTGTCTATTTTTCTGCCAATACCATGCTGTTTTGATTATCGTGGCCCTATAATATAGTTTAAAGTCAGGTATTGTAATGCCCCCAGCTTCATTCTTTTTCCTTAGGATTGTTTTGGCTATTTGGGGTTTTTTATAGTTCCATATAAATCTGATGATTTTTTGTTCCATTTCTTTAAGAAATCTCATAGGGATTTTGATGGGAATTGCATTAAATTTGTATATTGCTTTGGGTAATATGGCCATTTTGATTATATTTATTCTTCCTAACCAAGAACAAGGAATATTTTTCCATCTCATTGTATCTTTTTCGATTTCCCTTAACAATGCTTTGTAATTTTCATTATATAGGTCCTTTACGTTCTTTGTTATGTTTATTCCTAGGTATTTTATTTTTTTTGTTGCAATCGTGAAGGGGATTATTTTTTTGAGTTCGTTTTCTAATATTTCATTGTTGGCATATAGAAAGGCTATGGACTTTTGTATGTTAATTTTGTATCCTGCGACCTTACTGTATTGGTTTATTGTTTCTAATAATCTTTTTGTGGAGTCCTTCGGGTTTTCGATGTATAGGATCATATCATCAGCAAAAAGTGATAGCTTTACTTCTTCTTTTCCGATATGGATGCCTTTTATTTCTTTGTCTTATCTGATTGCTCTGGCCAGAACTTCTAGCACCACGTTGAATAAGAGTGGAGAGAGTGGACAACCCTGTCTTGTTCCTGATTTAAGGTAGAAAGTCCTCAGTTTTATGCCGTTTAATAGGATGTTGGCTGATGGTTTATCATATATGGCCTTTATCATGTTGAGATATTTTCCTTCTATTCTCAACCCATTTTGTTGAGAGTTTTAAACATAAAATTGTGTTGTATTTTATCAAAAGCCTTTTCTGCATCTATTGATAAGATCATGTGGTTTTTGTTCTTTGTTTTGTTGATATGGTGTATTACGTTAACCGTTTTGCGTATGTTGAACCATCCTTGAGATTCTGGGATGAATCCCACTTGATCATGATGTATTATTTTTTTAATATGTTGTTGTATTCGGTTTGCCAGTATTTTGTTTAGTATTTTAGCATCTGTATTCATTAGAGATATTGGTCTGTAGTTTTCTTTCTTTGTGCCATCCTTGCCAGGTTTTGGTATGAGGGTTATGTTGGCCTCATAAAATGTGTTTGGAAGTATTGCTTCTTCTTCAATTTTTTGGAAGACTTTGAGTAGAATAGGAACCAAGTCTTCTTTGAATGTTTGATAGAATTCACTAGTATAACCGTCTGGGCCTGGACTTTTATTTTTGGGGAGGTTTTTAATAGTTTTTTCTATTTCCTCCCTGCTGATTGGTCTGTTTAGGCTTTCTGCTTCTTCTTGACTCAGTCTAGGAAGGTTGTATTGTTCTAGGAATTTATCCATTTCTTCTAGATTGTTGTATTTGGTGGCATATAATTTTTCATAGTATTCTACAATAATTCTTTGTATTTCTATGATGTCTGTGGTGATCTCTCCTCTTTCATTTTGGATTTTATTTATTTGAGTCCTGTGTCTTTTTTCCTTGGTGAGTCTTGCTAAGGGTTTGTCAATTTTGTTGATCTTTTCAAAGAACCAGCTCCTTGTTTTATTGATTTTTTCTATAGTTTTTCTGTTCTCTATTTCATTTATTTCTGCTCTGATTTTTATTATCTTCTTTCTTCGGCTGGTTTTGGGTTGTCTTTGTTCTTCTTTTTCTAGTTCCTTAAGGTGTGAAGTTAAGTGGTTTACTTCGGCTCTCTCTTGTTTGTTCATATAGGCCTGAAGTGATATGAACTTTCCTCTTATTACTGCTTTTGCTGCATCCCAGAGATTCTGATATGTCGTATTTTCATTTTCATTTGTCTGTATATATCTTTTGATTTCTGCTCTTATTTCTTCTTTGACCCATTCATTTTTTAAAAGTATGTTGTTTAGTTTCCACATTTTTGTGGGTTTTTCCCACTCTTTTTTGCAGTTGAATTCTAGTTTCAAGGCTTTATGATCAGAAAATATGCTTGGTACAATTTCAATTTTTCTAAATTTGCTGATATTGTCTTTGTGGCCCAACATATGGTCAATTCTTGAGAATGTTCCATGTACACTAGAGAAAAATGTATACTCTGTCGCTTTGGGATGAAGTGTCCTGTAGATGTCTATCATATCCAGGTGTTCTAGTATTTCGTTTAAGGCCACTATATCTTTATTGATTCTCTGTTTGGATGACCGATCTAGAGCCGTCAGCGGTGTATTGAGGTCTCCAAGTATGATTGTATTTTTGTTAGTTTTTGTTTTAAGGTCAATAAGTAGCTGTCTTATATATTTTGGTGCTCCTTGGTTTGGTGCATATATATTAAGGATTGTTATGTCTTCTTGATTCAACTTCCCCTTAATCATTATGAAATGACCATTTTTGTCTCTGAGTACTTTTTCTGTCTTGTAGTCAGCATTATTAGATATGAGTATTGCTACGCCTGCTTTTTTTTGGGTGTTGTTTGCTTGGAGTATTGTTTTTCAGCCTTTCACTTTGAATTTGTTTTTATCCTTGTTGCTTAGATGTGTTTCTTGTAGGCAGCATATAGTTGGATTTTCTTTTTTAATCCATTCTGCTACTCTGTGTCTTTTTATTGGTAAGTTTAATCCATTTACATTTAGTGTAATTATTGACACTTGTGGGTTCCCTACTGCCATTTTATAAATTGCTTTCTGTTAGTTTTTTATCTAGTTTGTTTCTTCTCTTTTGTTTTTCTATCATTTGTTTTTGTTTGTTTGTGTTCCATACTTCTTTCCTCTGTTGCTACCTTTTTTAAGTCAAGTGTTTTTGTGGTGGTTTTTTTAAGGGTGGTTACCATTAAGTAATGAAAAGGGTACCTACCATATTCATTGTAGTACCCTATCTTATAAGTATTTCTGCACTTCATCATCCTTTGCTACTGTTAATCTCCATCCTCTCCCCCCTTTTTTTCCTTTGTTGTCACAGTTTAAGTTTGGTTTTATTGTGTTCTTGGTGGAGCTGTTACTTGTGGTGTTGTTTTCTTTTGTTCTTTGAATCTGGTTGGAAAACCCCCTTTAGTATTTCCTGGAGTGGGGGCTTTCTGCTGATAAATTCTCTCATCTTTTCTGTATTTGTGAATGTTTTTATATCTCCTTCGTACTTGAAGAATAGCTTTGATGGGTATAGTATTCTTGGCTGAAAGTTCCTCTCTTTCAGGGCTTTAAATATTGGGGTCCACTCTCTTCTAGCTTGTAGAGTTTCTGCTGAGAAATCTGATGATAATCTAATAGGCCTTCCTTTATATGTTGTACTCTTCTTTTCCCTGGCTGCCTTGAGAATTTTTTCTTTGTCATTGGTTTGTGTCATCTTTATTATGATGTGCCTTGGAGTGGGTTTGTTGGGGTTAAGAAAACTTGGTGTTCTGTTTGCTTCTTGAATTTGAGGCTTTAGTTCCTTCCACAGGCTTGGGAAGTAGAACACAATTTATAATATTTAATTTCTTTTTGTTTTTTTAATCAAAATTCAATTTATTTCATGAGAATTCTTTTTTCCTTTGTTCAAGAAGCACAACAATAAAACAAGCCACCAAATGATAATTCAGAAATCAATGGCATTTTTATATACAGTAATGAACTATCAGGAAGAAAAATTAAGAAAACAGTCTCATTAACTATTGCAACAACAACAAAAATAAGGTTCTTATTCATAAATTTAACCAAGGAGGTAAAAGACCTGTACTCAGAAAATTATAGGATATTGAAGAAAGAAATTGGGCAAGATACAACATGTGGAAGCATATACCGAATTAATGGATAAGAAAAATTAACATGATTAAAACGTCCATACTACCCAAAGCAATCTATAGATTTAATACAATTTCTGTTAAAATATCAATGGCATATCTCATAAATCTAGAACAAATATTTCAGAAACTTATATGGAACATAATTTAAAAGGCAACAGGACTATACAGTGGCCAGAATTGAACCAGGACAACTATTATTGGCAAAATTATAATACTGGCATTTTAAAAAATTTAAATATATGAAGGAAAATACAGATAAAATATTTGAGAGATTCCTCATATGTTGAGTGCCAAATCAGTGCAATTATTTAATTCCTAAATCACTACAGATTTCATTAGACTTGTCTATGGTTTTGAAATAAAAGTGTTTCTTTGAACTAAAAGAAATAGTGTTCAAACACAGTTCAGAAACGTTAGCTGATTGTAGTGTAGGAGGATGGTTATTAAGGAAGTTCTGTCTCTGAAGGTTTCCCACAGGAGAAAGACTATTCTCTGCCAAGTTCAGCTCACTTGGAAGCATCGCACTTTATAGCTTAGCTGTACGGTGTTCTCAGGTTATTTGTTATAGCACAAGGAGAGCCTTGCAAGAGTGGACATGCCTTTCTTCGCTTATATCTCCATGACCTCTGGATAAGAATAAAGAACAGAATGTGTTTCTCAAGAATGAGAGAAACATCCCTTGGCCGGTTGGAGCATCATCCTGAAACACAGAGGTTGCTAGTTGGATTCCTGTTCAGGGCACATACCGGAATAGATTAATGTTCTTTCTCTCTCTCACTCTCTCTCTTTCTCTTTCTAAAGTCGATAAAGTAAACATTAAAAAAAAATGAATGAGCGAAATAAAACCAAACTTTCCAATGAAGCAAATAAAATTAGAATATGGCATCATTCTCTCCCAATGTAGCAATGCTCTTTAAAACTTGACTGTTAAAGAAAGAAGTGAGTGAGTGCTTCCCTTCCATTTTCAAGGTACAAAATCCTTAAAAACACAAAGCAATTCAAACCTGAACAGAAAATTTTAGAAAGGAACTGAATGTTGCTTAGAGCTCAGACAGGGCTTGGTAACCTATACCCAGCTCTTGGGTGAAGGAAATTCTGATCAGATAGCCTAAGTATGTTATTATTTTCTTTTTTCTCAGACCTAGATTTTTATTTTCTTGTGAACATTGCTCCCTTCAAAATTAATCTTTTCTTATTCTCCCAACTACACTTTTTAATTTCAATAGAATCCCTGTTGTACTTAGTCTTTTGCTAACCTCTGAAGGCCGTGGAAATCAGAAGAGAACCAGCAATCGGTCCTCTGTCCATGAGTCACCCTCTCCAGAAGTTTCTCTAAGATGCCACTCTCCACTCTTGGAAACCAAAGTAAGCTTCTCTCTAAAAGTACGTGGTTTTCTTTTTCTCCCACTCATGTTCTGTAAATTTCTCCAAGTGGTTGAAAAGCAGCCATAAAATACACTTCTACATTGATACATTTGATGCTCCACACTTTCTTCCTCTGGCAGATATTCTACAAAGGCGCCTACACCACAGCTCACTCCAATTATTCCACAGGAAGGCAAAGGCTCTGAAGAGGCAATGAGCAGAAAGTCTTTGCTGCTCATTTGCCTCCTGAGTTGGAAACAGCTTTTACCGTGACGTTAGCGCAGAATAAATCAATGTGTATTACCAAGAGTTGCTCCTTAATGTTCTTACAGAGATGAGTACTTTCGCATCTGTCTTTCAATCAAATTACATTTTTATATGTACGTCATCATCACCAAGAAAAAATAATAAATGAAATAGAAAGACGATTATATATTTTTTCTCAATTTGAAAATTCATCATTTTGTTTTTTGACTTGTTTGAATAACTTTTAGTTATATTCTTTTTTTAATTTTTATTTATTTATTTATTTATTTTAGAGAGGAGAGAGAGAGAGAGAGAGAGAGAGAGAGAAGGGGGGAGGAGCTGGAAGCATCAACTCCCATATGTGCCTGGACCAGGCAAGCCCAGGGTTTCGAACCGGCGACCTCAGCATTTCCAGGTCAACGCTTTATCCACTGCGCCACCACAGGTCAGGCTTAGTTATATTCTTTATGAATTTTCATCTTTGCACTTTGAATCTCAAAAGGGAATGATTTTTTTTTTAAAAAAATGAATGTGCATCAATGAACATCAATGACTTCAAGAAAATGATCACTTTTGTGCCTTAGTTAGCTGAAGTTTTTCTTAATTAGTCTATGATAATAAGAGTTTGCTTTGCCAGGAGGGAGCCGAAAATCTATTATATGCCAATATACTTGGGAAGTTTAGACATAAGTCAAACTGAACAAATGATTCTAGTTATTTTCAGTTTAATGAAGAGAAATTCTTATATTTAACTTTTGTCAGATTATCTTTGGATCTAGAAGCAAGCAGGAAAATTTTTTGAATTATTCATTCCTTGCCTTTTATAAAGCGAGCAAGTGTTGTCATATATATTACTCATTAGAAATTGCCCAGTCTTTTACTCTTTCATATTCTTCCAAGAAAAACCCTTCCTAAAAAGAAGTATTTCTTCTGACTAAAACTATTGCAAGATTAATTAATTTTCTATGCACACATACCTCTCAACTGTTTGTTTATATTTTGCAAAGTTAAAATTATTTCCTACCTTTGAAGCATTATATATATTTTATCAGAAAGTTGGCACTATCAAAACTTGTTTCTGAAAATAGAATCGTTTGTTTTGGTTTGCTGTTAAATATACTTGGAGAATGAGATACTTTGACTAGTCAAATATTATTGCCTGTAAACTTTTAGTTTCAAAAGACATTAAGAGTTTTGGAAATGGATAGTGGTGATGGCCGCACCACATTATAACTGCATTTAATACCACTGAATTTATACACGTAAACACAGTTAAGATTATAAATTGTGTGCTATGTGTTTACGGCAATATAACAAGAAAAAAATAGCTGTGAAAGAGATGACATAAATCCCCAGTCAAATAAATTAAATGAAGATCCCTATAATATTATGGGCTACTCGTTCTGTTTTTATAATGAATGTCCCCTTTTGCCTTTTATTATTTCAGTGGATGTCTTGCTAAGCCTGCCAAAGCAAGCAGTATCATTAAAACCATTTTACAGATTAGAAAGTGAGCGTATTACTTAAGTTTTGAAGCATTCCAGACCGTCACAAAATCTCAGTGGCTTATAATCAAAAGAAATGTATTTTTTGCTCGTAGGTCTGTGTGCCTAATGGAATGTGGCTGGCTCAGCTGGCCTTGGTTCCAGACTGCTCTCTGGGCTCAGGTCTACTCCACGAGCCTCCACGTGTCTCCACATCTCCTTGAACCCACGACATCTTTTCATGTCAAAAGAACAAAGGAGACAAAAGATGACAAAACAATAAAAGATGATAAAAGAACAAAAGAATAAGCAGAAAAATGCAGTGTCTCTGAAGGTCTCAGTTTGGAATGGTCCCATTGTTACGTCCACCCACATTGCATTGATCAAATCAACACACATCATTGAGCTCAAAGTATTAGTCATTGATTACATTGTTGATTCTTCACTCCAAAACTGCCTTTATATACTCTGCTTTGTGATGCTGGATCCAAAATTCTAAAAACCATATTTCTGTTTTGCCAGATGTCTCTCAACTGGAGGCTACTAATTCTAATTATGAGAGGGGTTCTGAAGACTGGAGGAGAGACACAATCTTTTTCCTGTTTTGCTTTTTGTTCCTGTCTCTATTCCCTAGGAAGAATTCTTCATCCTGGCAATGAAAGCTGGCTCCAGTTTCTAGTTTTTACTTATTATTATTATTATTATTTATTTATTTTTAGAGAGGAGAGAGAGAGAGAGAGAGAGAGAGAGAGAGAGAGAAGGGGGAGGGAGGAGCAGGAAGCATCAACTCCCATATGTGCCTTGACCAGGCAAGCCCAGGGTTTTGAACCGGCGACCTCAGTGTTTCCAGGTCGACGCTTTATCCACTGCACCACCACAGGTCAGGCCCCAGTTTCTAGTTTTTAAAAATTTCCCCCACATATTACCAGAAACAGTCTCATTATTGCTCCCACAAGATACCATTCCCAGCCGGGCATCATTCCTCCTCAGAGTACTGAACCCCTAAAAGAACCCCTTCTAATTACCTACAGAGCCAGCGGCAGCTGGGCAACACCTTCAAGCCAGGTCTGGGCATCACGCTTAACACCTTCAAGCCCAGACTCCACAGGAACGTGCTTCCTTGTGCTCTAACATTTGCCAGTGTCTTCTCATTCAACAGGGCTGGGATGGGGTGAGGTGAGGGAGGTGAGTCGTGTAAGTCCAGGTTTGGACCTTGCCTTCACTTAAAATTTGGTACTTTGGCGGGGGGGGGGGGGGAGCATGGGTAAAAAAAATGACAATACGAACTTCTAGTTATAAAGTTCAGGCCCAGATGTAATGTGCAGCATAGCGAATACAGTCAATAGTATCATGTATGGTGCAGATGGTTAGTTACCTGACTTATTGTGGCGATCACTTTGTAAGGTATCTAAGTGTCTAATTATGATGTCATACACCTGAAACTAATATAGTATCATACATCAACTATAATTAAAAAGTGCATTTTAAGAATGTGGTATTTTCTTTATCATGGATTTTTGCATTAGTATTATTTATCTTGCTTACCGAGTGTTTTTGGTGCCCTTTACATTTTCACTGGAAGACAGTGCCTCATTTGCCTCCTCCGAGTCCAGCGATGTGAGGTGCAGGTGCTCACCGTGAACGTCTCCAACCCCGTGTTGCCCAGTTATTGAGTGTTTCTCAGTTAGGAGTCGTTCCATATTGTTGATGGCAAGAACTGCATTTCAAAAGGAAGGTGCTCCCTTTATCTTCTTTCCCTTGGGGCAGACTTCTTGAGTCTGCCCTGCCCTGTTTCAGGTATTGAAAATAAACACAACCAATTCCTTTGATGTCATATTTAGCTTTCTGGGTATACATACAAGCTATTATGTTGAATTCAACTAACGTTTTTCTTTAAAAGAACCATATTTGTATTTCTGGGATTGATTCATCCTCCTCATGATATATTCTAGTTGTAAAATACTGCTAATATTTAATATAAACGCTACCTCCTAATATTTTATTCATATTTGCTGCCTCTCCTCTACATTTATCAATATGATTCACCTGTAGATTTCTGTGTTTGTGCTAACTTTTCAGCTTTGGCAGTTTGTGTTACTCTAGCTTTATAAAACATTGGGAGATAACTTTTTCTTTCCATTACTTAAAACGTTTAAATTGTCTGGGTATAACTTGTTCTTCGAAGGTTTAGGAAAGTTTTATCTTTGAAACAGTTTGGGAGTTTATATATACATATATATTTTTTGATACATTTATTACTGGTGGTTGAGACCATGCCAGTTCACATTGAATTTGGGCAGACTGTAGAGCAGGGGGTCCCCAAATTATGGCCCATAGGCCACATGCGGCCCCCTGAGGCCATTTATCCGGCTCCTGCTGCACTTCCGGAAAGGGCACCTCTTTCATTGGTAATCAGTGAGAGGAGCACAGGATGCAGGTGTACTGGAGTACTGTATGTGGTGGCGCCACAAAGCCCGGGCGTCGCTCATGTACAGTACTACTTCTGGTGACGCAGGACGCACGCATCATGGCTCCGGAAGTGCGTCATATCACTTGTTACGGCTAGCAGTGATAAATATGGAACCGGACATTGACCATCTCACTAGCCAAAAGCAGGCCCATAGTTCCCATTGAAATACTGGTCAGTTTGTTGATTTAAATTTACTTGTTCTTTATTTTAAATATTGTATTTGTTCCCGTTTTGTTTTTTTACTTTAAAATAAGATATGTGCAGTGTGCATAGGGATTTGTTCATAGTTTTTTTTATAGTTCGGCCCTCCAGTGGTCTGAGGGACAGTGAACTGGCCCCCTGTGTAAAAAGTTTGGGGACCCCTGCAGTAGAATAACTATGAGCCGGACTGCATTGGGCTATTACCCCATTTATTGGAGGCTCGCGGAGACAGGCAAGCAGATAAACAAAAGAAAACCTGCTTTTTGCAATGAAAGGGAAAGGGATCAGGAAAACCCTCGCAGTGGTGGGAGAATTGCCCTCAGGGGAAAGTACCTGTAGCCTTACACAGGCCCACTCCTCAGGCAAAGTGCTTGCAGCCAGTAAACCAGTGTGCAAGCCTAACACAGCTGTTTTCCCCACAGTAGGGGAAGGCTATCAGCCAATTCATTTTTTGAGTTCTACTACTCTTGATTCTTAAAAATGATTTTTATTATCCAAATGGTAAAATTTATTTGCACTGTGGTTTGCATGGTTCTTCTATTATTTGTAGTAATATTTTTTGCATATGTAGTTATTTCCCATTACTTATTTTTGATTTGGTACACTTGTTTTTTCTTCAGGGGGTTGGCTGGTGATCATTGTATTTTGCTACTTTTGTTTTCAAAAATAAAATGTTAGTTTTATAGGTCTGTTTTACTTCTTTTTTATTTTAAAGTTAAGTTTATGTATCCTTTATATTTTGATGTTATATAGATTTATTTATTTTCTGTAAGATTTTGAGGTTAGTAGTTAATTCATAATTTTATACTTATCAAAGGTTTTAGACTACAAATTATAAGAGGTTTTTATAGGCATCACAGAAATTCTGTACTTCATTGTTTTCATTTTCACCCCAATGTTCAGAGATTATTTTGTAAATTACAATTTCTTTCTAATAACTTTTAAAATATTTTAATCATTTTATTGCATTGGTATATGAGAATACAATCTGTCATGTTTTTACCTTTTGAATTCAGTTACTTTTCTTCTCTTGAGACAATACACAATTATTTCCCCTTCCATGAATACTTCAAAAGAAAGTACATTCTTTTTGTTCAGGTTAGATTAGCCAGAATAATCATGTAATTCAGATCTTCTAAATTCTTCATAAATCTTTTCTTACTTGATTTCTTATAGTCTAATAAGGAAGAGTTCTAGTCTCCTACTGTTTTTAAGATTTATGTTGACATTCACAATGGCATTCTTTTTCTTTTATCCACTAATATCTCTGACTGGTCCATTGTCACAATGAGCTGCCTTTTTTTTTTTTATCATTTTCAATGACTTTTTTTTTTTTTACACGTATTTAACATCTCTTTTCCTCTTGAGTTAAAACTTACCTGACATTCCCATAGTGATTTAGACTTTCTTTTCCTGAACATTTGCTTGGCAGATGTATTTTACTATATAGAGGGGGTCCTCGGATTACAACAGTCTCAACATATGACATCCCTAGTTTACGACGCTCACTCCCATAAAAACTTAAAAAAATCGAGATGCCGGCTTATACCACTAGTGTCATACTTACGGACTATGTGGGTGAACAAGTTGGGTTGTGCATGGCAGAAGAATATGCAGTACAGTGTACAGTACAGTATATTTATATCCTTTTCCTTTTTCTGTGGCTTAGTTGTGTTTTTATGTTCTAGATTATGATTTTACAACTGTGTTAGGATAGGTAAGTGACTTAGGCTAAGGTGAGTTTTGACTTACATCAAAATTCAGGTTATGCCACTGTTGTAGGAACGGAACTGTGTCATAACCTGAGGACCCCTTAATATATAGACAGTATTATTAATAGTTGTAGAAAAGGCAAGACTCCTTATTTGTCCTTGGAAGTCTTCCAGGACAACTGAAGAAAAGGGAGAGGATGGGATACTGAGATGTTTAGATTTTAAAAGTGCCACACACACTCCTTTTCTTCCTTTACATTGAGGTCGTGGCATTACCCCTCCCATTTCTATAACCTGCACAGGGTCCTGAGAGGTGTTAACTCTCCTATTATTTTCAGAAGTAGAGCAGCTCCCAGACCTCTAGGAGGAGGCTTTAAGATGTTTAAATGACTTTATTTTTTCTTTTTCTGAGTTTTACTATCTGGAAATGGGAGTAAGAATTTTCCCCCCTATTTGAGTTATTAATTAACATTTTTTTCTGAGAAGAATCTTTAATAAGAACATGAAAGCTGGTGCATAACATAATAAACAAAATCTAAAATAAAGACAATGGTCAAACAAAAGGTATTTATAAACCAAATCCTCTAGAAAGAGGAAATGAGACACAATTCTTGAAATGTTATGTCACATTACTAGCACTGTAAATGTCCTTTACAAGGTCTACATGGCACACAGCCCGAAGGGTGGAGGCAGAGGATTCCAAGTGCACATGGAATAGTAAGAATTTTATACAGACAAACAGATAGATGAGACAAATGAGAGCTCTTAAACCGAAACTGACTCCTGTTTCGCAGACCTGAGTACAATTTTACATACAAAAAAGACAGTTACAGTTCAGAGACATGAGCATGACACATAAATAAAACCCAATTCAACCTAATAACAGAGTTGGTATTTGACCCTTAACTCTGAAGACAATGAACACAGAGCAGAGCAAGTAGCATGGCAAGACTTTACTGAGTCCGAAACAAGGAAACAAGTTCAGGATCCAAAATTTCACTCTATTTAAGTTAAATAAGCACTTTTGACTTATTCTAATTTTAAAGCAACAATGCCCAGAGCTTTCAAGTACAGAAACGAGACTATTTTATTTAGTTCAATATTAAAGCTGACATTTCCAATTTTGCATGCAAGAAATTAATTTAGGCCTTAAAAGAGCCACATCTTGGCTATTTTAAGTTGAGTTCTTTTCATAGATTTATAAGTATAGGCTGATCAATCAGTCAGAATTCACCTCAAAGGGCTTTTACCAATATCCAGAAGGTGACAGGACCAGAGAGGTCTGCAGGCGATCGTGATGGAGGAGGACACCACGGAGCAGAGTTGGTTGCCTCCCTGAGTAAAAAAACACTTGGTAGCTGCTAGGGAGTTTCCCAGTCAAGCTCCTGGGGGCCCACCTATCAAGACAACGTACAGGACTTCCACCAGAAACTTACCAGAGGTCCCACAGTGGTGCCAGCAGATTTACTAGAAACTATGTTACTGGAACAGGCCAGAATTCATGTTGTCTGTCGCCCTTATTTTGCCAATTTCATTAGAGACAGAGACTGCGTAGGTATAAGAGAGTCTTTAATTCAAACTGCAGTAACTTTAGAAAGCAGGGGACTCCTGTCCAAAAGAACTGCCTTAACAGTCCTGGCTTACTGGCCAGTTTATGCATCTTTTGGGAAGTTAGTGATTTATTATAAAGCATGCAGTTAGTCACGTAGCAGAGTGAGGGAGGCAGGCGGGAGTCCAGTTTGCAGGGATGCCTTCCCAGAATGTTCTGCTCATACTGGCACAGGACTATCCGGTGTCCTTGATGTTACTCTAGAATGGCCGGGGTCTGGCGCCTCTGTCAACTTTCTGCAAAAGAAGTCCCTGTATTTTTTAGGCAACAAAATAAAGATTAAGACTTGTAAACTAAGCTTTTAATTAATCTATAGGCCTTAACTTTTCACAGTAAATCCTGTGACTAGGTTTTTACAAACAACAATTGTGATTTAAACTCCACAAACTGTCAGATCCCTCCTCAATGTCAATTTTCTGCTGCATTTCAAAGTAAAGACCAGGGAGCCATTAAGAGAGAATAACAAGCAAGATTAACTATTTCCTGATCCTTATAGATCTCCTATTCATTACAACTAAAAAGCTGCTATTACCAAAGCCGAATTGCTCATTTTGGGGCTCCCTTATCACTACCTTCACTCCTGTTACAATAGATTAATTTAAATGATAGTTCAATTCATCTTGTTCAAAGCTGAACTTCTTAAAGCCTCTTATCTCTACCAATGATTTCTGAGGATTCTTATGGGCATCTGGGCTTTCTGAGTTCCTCAGACAGTCCTCAGACTCTTTCCTGGGTTCTACTACATTCTGTCAGCTAGGATAACTACAGGATGGTGGCCTGTAGTGTTTTAATGAAATTCTGTTTTCATTTCATCCACAGCATCATTGTTTTCCACTGGATCCAGATAAGTCCCTTGGGGTCACATGAGGCAATTCCCAGTGTCATGGCCAGGCATGGCTTGCATGACAGCTTCTTCCCTCTGGCTAATCAAGTCAGTCTTCTTGGGCCAGCTACTTCCTCCTGCAATAACTTTCAGTCCAAATCAAAGTTCCATTGGTTGGTATAAACAGAATAGATAGTAATATGACCAGATACATGTTTCCTAGGGTTTAATAAGTTCAACACACAGAAACATGCTTGGAGGGACCTTCTTCACATAGTAAAAACCCTCTATACTCATATGAATTGTCATATGCTCATATGAAAGCACTTCTGAAGGGAGTTAAAAACTCTGAGGCAAACTCCTGGATTTGCTACAATCTTTAATTGTTAGTCTCAAACATTGACAAAGTGCTGTTGAAAGTTATGTCTGTAAACTCAGAATTCTTTAAAATTGGGTCCAGCTATAATTGGCTGCCTTTTTTATAATTGGCTACAGAACTTCTAAGTCCCTTCAGATTCAACGCAGAGAGATTGAGGCATATCTGGTGTTAGCATGCAACCCCATTTAGAAAAACCCTTTGGCCCTTTATTTGTTGACATGGCTTTCTGTCTTACAGAGACTGAGAGCATCATCAACTCCAGCAATATCACTCCAAATGCAAGAACACAACGGCAGGGTGCTGCTAAAGGTCTCCTCAGGAGTCTCCAGGACCTGAGGCTGAAAGAAGGGTGTGGCTTGTTGTTTTAGGCAACCCTGTTTTTCACCTCCTGCTTTGGCTGGCCACACCCCTGCTGTGCAGGGGTCCTACTATATTTTTCCTGTGCTCCTGCCTAAGCTCTGTAGACAGAAATTGCATGAGGTCTATTCTAGTGCTAATTGATTGACTATGCAGCAGGACTTCCTAGTCACTGTTACTTTCTGTACATTTAAAGTTGAGTGCAAGTATATAAGTGACATGAAGAAGCTGGATGAAATATCTCTGATCTCTGCAGCCATGGCGGACATGCTCAGAGCTTTCTGGGTTAATCAAGGCTAAATGCTGCTCTTGGTGGCATTTGTTGTCTCTGCATAGCAGTGGGATTTTGTTCGCTGCTTCTCTTTAACATGGTGTGTGCATTTCAGTATACTATTTCAGCAATGGCTTCCTGCCCTACCTTGCCTATGAATACCCTGAGTGAATACAGTTTCTCTAGAATGAATCAAGCATGGTTTTTCTGCTTAGGATCAAAGCCTTTCTTCAATTTTTTGAAAGCAGAGTCTCCATACCAAAAGTATTTCTAATGGTTTTTAGGGCAAAGAAGTATGTTAAGCTTGCTCACTTGTACTTTACCTCAGTGGTCCCCAACCTTTTTTGGGCCTCGGACTGGTTTAATGTCAGAAAATATTTTCACGGACCGGCCTTTAGGGTGGGACAGATAAATGTATCACGTGACCGAGACAAGCATCAAGAGTGAGTCTTAGACGGATGTAACAGAGGGAATCTGGTCATTTTTTAAAAATAAAACATCATTCAGACTTAAGTATAAATAAAACAGAAATAATGTAAGTTATTTATTCTTTCTCTGCGGACCGGTGCCAAGTGGCCCACGGACTGTGGCCTGGGGGTTGAGGACCACTGCTTTACCTGATTGGTGCGTGAGCACAGGGCAGCACCTTGTGTGTATAGTCTGTGTAAAGCTGTAGGTGCTTGCCCTCAGGGTGGCAGATTGTAGATTGCAGATTGCCTGCTTCCACTGGGAGGGGTCATTTTTTGCTATTGTTTGCTGGAGAACACCCAGCCTGTTTACTAATCAGCCCTGAGAGAGAGAGAGAGAGAGAAAGAGAGAGAGAGAGAAGTGGTTTTCCCTGCCCGCTTGCTTATCTGCCCTTGCGAGACTCAGATAAATGGAATGGTCCACCATTTTCCGCCTCCACAGTTCTTTTACTGTCTGCCCGAATCCAATGAGAACCTACATGGCCACAGCCACGGCCACCGGCATTACATGGCTGTGTGTGTGTGTGTGTGTGTGTGTGTGTGTGTGTGTGTGTGTGTTTATATGAGCATGCTTGTGTATATCCGTTAATATATTCCTGGATGAATCATGCTGAAATGTTTTTTCATTTGTATGTTTGTCTCATCTTAACCAAGGTGCATTAAGCAAAAAAAAAAAAAAAAAAGCTAAAATTGAGTACAAGCTATTTCTGTACTTGTTTTCAAGTTACTCGGGCTATTCATTTATATAACAGAATGAGTAAGCTGCTAACTTAGAAGCCTTCATACTTAATTGATCTTATAGAAAGTTTTACAATTTTTAATTTTAATTGTATTAACTGCCATGTTCACTATTTTTCACACTAAGAATAACTATTTACACAATATTTTTCAAGAAAAAATGTTTGTATATATTATATATACAAGCAAATATATTAGATATACATTTGTGTATTCATTATACATATATATAAATATATACACACATTTGTGGGTGTGCATGTGTGTAAGAATTAAGAATGTGTTGATAGTTAAAAAGAGAAACAAAAGATTCAAAATGATATTTTCATTCCTAATTTTCAGATTAGTCAATGAAATAAGACAGAATATAATTCAGAAATTATAAATAGATAAAAAAGACATTATATTTAGATAATATTTTATTCAGTAGAAGAACCGGATGCCTTTACTCACAATATATTCTTATCATCTTACATTATGTGGAGCAAGAGTCTCTCTTTCTGTTCTCTATTGCCCTTGATCCTTTTCTCTCTTGCCTCTTGCTGGATTTATTTATTTTCCCAAAAGACTAGGTCCTATATTTCTTATACCTTTAAATTCTCTTGTTTTACTTGCTCACTCTTTTCTATATACAGATTTCAGTTTCATTACCCTCAAACAATCAAGGCCTTTCCCCTTAATCATGCACTAAATTAGCTTTCTTCTTTTCCTTGCAAAACTTTGTGAAGGTTATACTACTATAATTAATGTCTATTCACCCACCGCAATCTGGTTTCTGACCTCATCGATAGTTTTTTTGAATGTCACTTATAACCTTTGACTTAATGCAACTGTGAAATCCATAATCTAAATGCATATTAACTCTTATTATTATTGCCTGACTAGCTAAGTCGGTAGAGCATGAGACTCTTAACTCTTATTATTATTGAAGTAATTTATTTTTCAAAGCAACTAAATTCAGAAAATGGCACATATTAATTAAACAATTTAGGCACCAGTACTATGGAGTACAGTTTAGGCACCAGTACTATAAATACTGCTCATAGTCTCAAGGGACTTAGAATTGAATGAGGGCAATGGACATAAAACAAACAACTATAAAGTATAAGGCAACAACTCATAAGATTTACATTCTTTATAGAGTTATAATACTTGTTATATGTTGATCAAGAATGTTTATCCAGAAACATGAAAAAGTTAGAATTTAAAGAATTTCATGATTTATGAGACTTTAAGAAGAGATTTGTTAAATTTGGAGAATGATGTTGCTTACAAAAAAAAATTTTAATTTCTTAGATATAAACCATGAATTTTTAATTAAATAATAGTGTTTAGCAAAAGCGAATAAGGAACATCACATTTAAAAATAAAGGCAAGTAGGCCTGGCCAGGCAGTGGTGCAGTGGATAGAGTGTCAGACTGGGATGTGAAGGACCCAGGTTCGAAACATCATGGTCACCGGCTAGAGCACTGGCTCATCCAGCTTGAGCATGGGGTCGCTGACTTTAGTATGGGATCATAGACATGACCTCATGGTTTCTGGCTTGAGCCCAAGATCACTGGCTTGAGCAAGAGGTCACTCATTCTGCTGCAACTCCCCCTCAGGGCACATATGAGAGAGCAATCAATGAACAACTAAGGAGACTAAGGAGCCTCAACAAAGAATTGATGCTTCTCATCTCTCTCCCTTCCTGTCTGTCCCTACTTGTTCCTCTTTCTGGCTCACTATCTCTGTCACCAAAAATAAATAAATAAATAAATAAATAAATAAATAAATAAATAAAAATAGACAAGTGGTTTAATTTAATTAAAGGTAAAATTGTCTTTATAAACTCTGGAAATGCCTAGGGCATGCCTTCTAGAATTCTCTCATATTTTATAAAAACCTGATTATTATTTTTTTACAATGTAAATATTATACATATGACATGATCTAGAACTATGAACTATTTAATATATATTTATAAACTAATATAGATAGATAATAGATAGATAGGCAATACACAGTCTCCTGTGTATTGTGGTAAAATGGTATATGCCATTTTGAGAGAAATAAGTTGATTACCTATTTTCACATATTTTTTATGATCCATGATAGATGAAACTTTGAAAGTTTCATGGAGGGAAATCTTATAACCCTACAGAGAAAGAACAACCCAGAACACTTATGCAGACAGTTTAACTAAAATCCTGCCTAAAACCACCAAAATATGGTTTGAGACTGAAAATGGCTGATATAATATCTGTGCATTATTTAGAATTTAAATTAATGCTCCACTCACTAGAACAGCAGGCCAAACTTACACCATATTACTTATATATAGCTTTATGTTTATTCTAATATTTTTTCATCATCAATGATTGCAATTTTGCCAACTAATAACAGCATTATGCACTATTGGTTGAAATTCTGAGCTGCTTAATGTATGCTGATAATGTAGAAATGTTACAAAGAAACTTTTGTTGGTTCCAAAGAAAACTAATCAGTTAAGGTTTAAAGAATTTTTATAATGTACATGCTCTTAGAACTGTTATAGTTTAAATGAAAACATCTGCTTTTACTTTAATGTATTTCTTATAGTTTAAATAAAATTATGAAGGTATATGTATGTGATTCACTAGGTGGGGTCTAAGTAATCAGAGATCAAGTATTTTTTCAAAACATGTGTTTGTGCATGTAAGATTTTATGTTATGACATGAATTAAACAGCAGAAGCAAATTTACAATCTGCAAATTTATTTTAGGAGAACTTAAGGGTTTTAGTCATTATTTTTGTACTTGCTTCCCAACTCACAAAGCAGGGCAATGAAGCAGTACGATAGAACAGCCAAACCTTTATCTGAATCATTTCTTTACGTTGATGCTCCATTTGATGGCAGAGGATGCAATTTTGTATCTCATGTTCCATAACATACATATGGTGTCTTATAATATTTATATTAATGTCTTATAAATATGGACTCGATTCTTTGAATTATTTTAAACTATCTTCTAATTTCTTCGTATAATATACTCCTACACTCACCATCAGTCTTTTCAATATCCTTTTTTTTTTTTTTCAGAGACAGAGACAGAGTCAGAGAGAGGCATAGACAGGGACAGATAGGAACGAAGAGATGAGAAGCATCAATCATTAGTTTTTTTTCGTTGTGCGTTGCGACACCTTAGTTGTTCACTGATTGCTTTCTCATATGTGCCTTGACCGTGGGCCTTCAGCAGACCGAGTAACCCCTTGCTTGAGCCAGCAACCTTGGGTCCAAGTTGGTGAGCTTTTTGCTCAAACCAGATGAGCCCGCGCTCAAGCTGGCAACCTTGGGGTCTCGAACCTGGGTCCTTCGCATCCCAGTCCAACACTCTATCCACTGCGCCACCGCCTGGTCAGCCAATATTCTTTAATGGGAAAATGCATTCTTCAATTTGATAAGGCATACATTGGTAGATTTTTGCTTTCAATACTTAATGGTATCCCAGGGAACTGAGTTAATCATTATTTATACAAGATTAGAAATTTAAATTAAAATTTAAAAAAATTCACTCAGTTACTGAGATATATTTGATTTCATAGAGCCAATACCCTCTTGTGGTGTTAAAGATTGGCTAGAGTTCTAATATAAACTATGCTAATTTAGATTTAATTATCAACCCAGCTCGGGGTATTAGCCTTTATTGTTCTTAGACAGAACTGATTTTTTTCAGCATATAAAATGAGGAAAGTCTTTTCTTAATTTTCTTATTCTGTGGATTTCAAAGCCTTTAGCAAACATTACTTCAATTCCAACCTGCAAATGTTATTCATATGGTATATTGAGAGAAAAAAAACCATTCATATAAATGTCAGAAATATTCTGAGGATTTCATTAAAAGTTCACAAATTTTATGACAATATATGAAAAATGTAGAAAGTTGAAGAAAATGTAATAAAATTATTTTAAGGTCCTTGCAGATTTGTATCCTCGTATTTTTAATTTCTATACAGTCAAGTTTGTATGGTTATGTTACTATGAAGGTCCTTGACTGTTTAACTCCTGGTCATTTGTCTTTTCAACTTGTGGTTGACAAATTTTCATTTATTCAAAATAATATTTCCCATATTAAGAAGACTTTTTTAGGAAAGAGTTACTTTTGTTTCATTATAATTTAATAATATCAATTCCCCATCAAATAGATGTAATGTCCACAGTACATTCCAGAGACCAATGATCTTAGGTATCATGTTGGAATTTTATCCAATTGTTATAGGAAAGTTGTAGTGTGAAGTAAAACAAACAGACAAACAAATAAACAACATGGTTTAAATTTATGAAGCATTGGTTGCCCTCTATATTGAAATAACATTTATTGAAGAACTGGTGAAAAAAAATCATTTTGGACAGTCAAAATATTTATTTTGACAATCTGTCAGCCCTCAAGTAGATTTCTTATGTTGTAGTTTTTTCTCCAATGACAAAATCCTGGACTTTCCATCAATATTAGTCAAAGAATATATATTCCTTTTTAGTGAAACTGTGTGTTTAGTGTACCTTTATAAAAAAGATACTTCTCATAAATAAGAAATTTCCAAGAATATGTTCTGTATAATACCCAATTATAATAGTATATTCATGTAATTGTTTTCTGAACAGAAAGTTATATTCAAATTATGTACAACAGAATAGATACATTATCATTTTCTTCTAAGGCTTCCCTTGAAAATGAACGATTTTTGTTCTCATATATTTTTAAGAGCTTTTTAATACAGCAAAGCTTTTGTTTTATGAATTTAGCACAATAGGAAATGGATAGGCTCATTAAGCAGCAAAATAATTTGATAGTATAAGAAAAATATACATAATACTATAATCATCCAAAGGAAAATATATTTTGAATAATGCAGTTTTAATTTAAGGGCCCCGGCTGGTTGGCTTGGCAGTAGAGTGTTGGCCCGGAGCGTGGAAGTCCCAGGTTTGATTCCTGGTCAGGGCACACAAGAGAAGTGCCCATCTGCTTCTCCACCCTTCCCCCTCTTCTTCTCTGTCTCTCTCTTCCCCTCCCACAGCCAAGGCTTCATTGGAGCAAAGTTGTCCCGGGCGCTTAGGACAGCTCCATGGCCTCCACCTCAGGCGCTAGAATGGCTCTGGTTGCAATGGAGCAACGCCTCAGAGCATCACCCCCTGTTGAGCATGCTGGGTGGATCCTGGTCGGGCGCAATGTGGGAGTCTGTCAGACTGCCTCCCTACTTCTAACTTTGGAAAGATAAAAAAAAATAAAAATTAAAAGAAGGGAAAAAATAATGCAGTTTATTTAATACTGCAGTGTTTAAAAAATTATTTTTAACTGTGAAATTTTTTTATGAAAGAGTTTGCATGAGGCAGAACAAGGACAGTTGTGGGGTCCCCAGCTCTGGAGTGCTAATCTCAGCTCCATCACTCAGAGTTCTGGGATTTTACTCAAATCATGAAAATTGGTGCCTCCGTTTGCTCAAATATAAAAAGGGGAGAACAGGCCTTGGCCAGTTGACTTAGTGGTAGAGAGTTGGCCCAGCATGTGGATGTCCCAGGTTAGATTACTGGTCATGGCACATGGGAGAAGCGACAATCTGCTTCTCCACACCTCCTCCTTCTCTCTCTCTCTCTTTCTCTCTCTCTCTCTATTTCCCTACTGCAGCCATGGCTCAATTGGTTCTAGAGCATTGGCCTGGACACTGAGGATGACTCTGTGGAGCCTCTGCCTCAAGCACTAAAAATAGCTTGGTTGCAAGCATGCCCCAGATGGGCAGAGCATTGGCTCCAGATCAGGATTGCCGGGTGGATCCCAGTTGGGGCACATGCAGGAGTCTGTTTTTTTGTCTTCCGTCCTCTCACTTGGAAAAAGAAGAAAAAAAATTAAAAAATAAAGGGAAACTAGTCCACATTTTATGGTAGTTTTGTTAGCATGAGAGGTGATATATACAAACTGACAGCTGAGTTCTTGGTACATTAATATATAGTTCAAGTAATATAACTACAGACACATTAAAAAAAAGAAGACTTGAAAACATATTGAATCTTTTTATCCATAAAATTCTTCTGGAAGTTTCTCAAGTGTGATCATTCTAGCTCAAACCAGCTATTTCTTTCTGGGACCTTTAATGGTAATGCAATTCATATGACACCCAGGACAATACTAATGTTTTTTCCTCCTTGAATAATTGTCATATATTGTATGGAAACAAAGGAGGAGTCAAAGGAGGAACAAATGTACACAGTGGTGTACATTTAATGACACAAAGGGTCATTAACAGGTCTTTAATGATCTAAGATATCATGGAGTAAGAGAAATAATTAGTAACTCATTTAGTGTTCAGAATATGCTTTTTCCTGGGTAATAAAATTAAAAAATCAAAAATTAAAGTGGCATTATATTTTGCCCAATGGGAAGATACTTGTTATACTGAAAATCATTAGATAAGCAAAACAACTAAGTCAAGTATTTATACAAGTAAATAACCAACGTTCTTCCTGTGATTTGCGAAAGTTACTCAAACTCTCTGGGCTCCCATTTATTCATCTCTAAAACACAGACGTGATACTTACCTCACTGGATTATCATGAGGATTAATAAATAACATGTAAAACACTTATCTTCCATGTCTAACACCCAGTAGGCACTCCAAAAGTTTTGTTTCCATTTTCTTTTTTCTTCATTTGTGTAACAACTTTGGGAAATTTTTTCAGTTTGAACCTTTTAATTAGTTTAAACGATTTTTTTTGTGAAGTTACCTTACCAGTATTTGGTTCTCACCACTAACTCCTCAGGAAAACTGTTCTTCTCTTCATGATAGTTAATAGAAGAACATATGATTTCTTTCATCAATTTTTCAGTTACATTTTTATAATTTCAAAGTGATAGTTCTGTACTTGAACTTTGAATGAAACACCTTAAATATTCTTATGCTGCATTTTTTAAGAAGTATGGTTTAAAACTCTCTTGAAGAAACAGTTATGTACAAAATCCTTGGCAGGTGAATGTTACAAAAAGCATTTTTCACATTTGAGCTGCAAAAATTTATAAAAATATCTTTGAAATAAAAATGAAAACTCAATGAAAGAAGTAGCCAAAGGAAACAAAAAAACTGAACAAATAAGAAAGAGAAAAATTATATTACATAAACATAATATTTATTAAAATTTTGTATTATATTTTATAATTATATGTTTTAATTGGAAGAATTTGTATGTCTAAAAAAATAAAATGGAAAATAAAATTTAAAGATAGATAAAGCATATAGCTTAATTTAAAAGCTAGCTACAAGATTTAAAATGATTACATAAATGAAAAATATTTTGGTAATTTATAAACTTCCTTCCTGAGACATGGGGTCCTGGTCTTAGATAATAAAATAAGCCATATGACTGTACATTCATACTTGATTTTGAAGGACCACTTAGAGTTTGCAATTTAAAAAATAAATTTTGACCATTCTAAACATTTTTACTTGTGAACATGGAATTATAAATGAAAACATTAATCACTTTGCTATATAGTATAAATCAGGGATCCCCAAACTTTTTACACAGGGGGCCAGTTCACTGTCCCTCAGACCATTGGAGGGACAGACTATAAAAAAACTATGAACAAATCCCTATGCACACTGCACATATCTTATTTTAAAGTAAAAAAACAAAACGGGAACAAATACAATATTTAAAATAAAGAACAAGTAAATTTAAATCAACAAATTGACCAGTATTTTTTTTTTTCCATTTTTGTACTTTTCTGAAGCTGGAAACAGGGAGAGACAGTCAGACAGACTCCCGCATGCACCCGACCTGGATCCACCCGGCACGCCCACCAGGGGCGAAGCTCTGCCCACCAGGGGGCGATGCTCTGCCCCTCCGGGACATCGCTCTGCCAAGACCAGAGCCACTCTAGCGCCTGGGGTAGAGGCCAAGGAACCATCCCCAGCACCCGGGCCATCTTTGCTCCAATGGAGCCTTGGCTGCGGGAGGGGAAGAGAGAGACAGAGAGGAAGGAGGGGGTGGGGGTGGAGAAGCAAATGGGCGTTTCTCCTATGTGCCCTGGCCGAGAATCGAACCCGGGTCCCCCGCACGCCAGGCCAATGCTCTACTGCTGAGCCAACCGGCCAGGGCCTCAGTATTTCAATGGGAACTATGGGCCTGCTTTTGGCTAATGAGATGGTCAATGTCTGGTTCCGTATTTGTCACTGCTAGCCGTAAGAAGTGATATGACGCATTTCGGAGCCGTGACTCGTGCATCCTGCATCATCGGAAGTAGTACTATATGTGAGCGACAACCAGCTTTGCAGAGTCGCCACGTACAGTAAGTACTCCAGGAGCATCCGCATCCTGTGCTTCTCTCATTGATGACCAATGAAAGAGGTGCCCCTTCCGGAAGTGTAGTGAGGGCTGAATAAATGGCCTCAGGGGGCCTCATGTGGCCTGTGGGCCATAGTTTGGGGACTCCTGGTATAAATGCTATTTACCATTGCAAAATAATAATATAATCTTAGGGAAGATATATTAGGTTGAAATTTTGTCTACTGTTGACCATTGCATGTTATATCACTAAATGAGTACTACTTGAAGGCATTCATCATTCTTCAGCACTATGAAATCCCCCTCCCCAGTCTATAATTATTATCTTCTGGAGGGTTAGTCCAATACAAGCTGTTTTTCCATTACCAACAACAAAATGAATACATTCTTATTCAGTGTGACTGATAACACCTTCAGATCTACCATTTTACTATTGTTTTCTATTTGTTTTACCTGTTTCTTTTACTTTTTATCTGTATCTTTGTATTTTATTGAATAATCAAGTGATCATTTATCATCATCACAATTTTCTTTATATTGTATTGCAAAGTATTTATTATTTTAATTTATTTTAGTGGTTATTCTAAAAATTGCCTCATGCATCCATTACTTTTTAAAGGCTAATATAAATCAATAAATTTACACCTAATAAATAATGTTACATTTTTAAAACTCTCACTTTAATCAACACTTAATTTTTGTTTTATTATTCTTGTGAATTTAATTGTTCTTATATTTTACATCATATAAAAATTTATGAATTTTGATTTATGCAGTTAATATATATTTGCATATGCCCACATATTTTTCCCTCCATTACTCTTTATTTTTTTTATAGCTGTGTGCTCCAGTCTAGGCTCATTTTCTTTTTGTATGAAAATTTTCTGTTAATATTCTCATTAACCTCTTAATTTTGTTTGTCTGAAAACATCTTAACTTTCTTGTTACTTTTTAGTTCATTTCACCAAATATTAAAATATATGTTGAGGTTTGTTTAAGCTTATCTTTAAAACATTACATTGTTTTTTGACTTCCGTCATTTCTATTCAGAAGTCCACTATATTATAGCACTTTCATGAGTGTACTGTGCCTTGTTCTCTGTAGCCACTTTTATATATTCTTTGCTTTTCATTTTCTTCAGTTTAAATATTATGTGCCTAAATGTGTGTGCTTTTTAAAAATATTTAACCATTGAGATTCTTAGGGCTTCTTGAATCTATGACATTTTTTGTAAAAATTCTTGACCATTTTTTTTTTTTTGTATTTTTCTGAAGTGAGAGGCTGGGAGGCAGAGAGATAGACTCCCACATGTGCTGACCGGGATCCACCCAGCATGCCCACTATGGGGCGATGCTCTGCCCATCTGGGGCATTTCTCTGTTGCAACTGGAGCCATTATAGCGCCTGAGGTGAAGGCCATGGAGCCATCCTCAGCACTCTAGGCCAACTTTGCTCCAATGGAGCCTTGGCTGTGGGAGGGGAAGAGAGAAAGAGAGAGAGAAGGAGAGGGGCAAGGGTGGAAAAGAAGATGGGTGCTTCTCCTGTGCGCCCTGGCTGGGAATGGAACTCGAGACATCCATAGGTCGGGCTGATGCTCTACACTGAGCTAACCGCCCAGGGCTTCTTGACCATTATATCTCCTAATATGATTTCTTCTCAGCTTCTTTAACTCCTTCCTTTCTATAGCTTCAATTAAACACATTATTGACATTTTTACTGTTTTCCATCTTTGAAAAAAAATGTATTTTAGTTTTTATTCTCTCTTCATCTAAATATTTTATGTACCTTCATCTAAATATTTCAAATACCTGTATTTCAGTTAGCTATACCTCTCTTTTATTGTATCTAATTTTCCTTAACCTGTCTATTAAATTTGTAATTTACAGTAGTTTCTTAAATTGAATTTATTGGTTCATAAGACCCTAAAGGTTTTAAGTGTACACTTTAACAAAACATCATCTGCACATTGTATCATACACCCATCATCCAAAGCAAAGTCTTTTTTTTGTCCCTATTTATCTCGTTTTGCCCACTTGTTTCCTTTTCAGGGAACCTGAGCTGAGACAGATGTGACTTCAATTAATGTGCACACTCTTCAAGGCCTTTCAGTTAATATAAGGTAGGGCCTCTAGGTGTCACTATTTGATTAATAAAGCATGCTAGAAAAAGTCACTATAAATTTGTTTTTAATCCAAATATTTATGTGAATACAAATTACCTTACACATTAAGATGTTTTAGAATATTTGATAATTTACTGATACTGGACTTACTGTGCTTACGATATTATAAGAGAGATAAGTGGGCCCTTGCCAGTTGGCTCAGTGGATAGAGCATCGGCCCAGCTTGTGGACATCTTGTTCATTTCCTGGACAGGGCATGCATGAGAAGCGACCATCTGCTTCTCTTCCCCTCCCTCTCCTCCTTCTTTCTCTCTTACCCTGTCACAGCAGTGGCTTGATTGGTTTGATTGGAGCATTGGCTCCAGGCGCTAAGGATAACTTGGTTGATTCAAGCTTTGGCACTAGATGCATGTTGCCAGGTGGGTACCTGTTGAGGTGGCTTGTGGGAGTCTATCTCACTATCTCACTTAAGAAAAGAGAGAGATAAGTGAAAATGCAAATAGGATTATACTTTGTCTCTACCATGTGAAAATAAGACTCAAGTGAAAGTTTTTTTCATAGACTTTGATTTTCTGTATTAACTAATTATAAATGAAAGAGGCATTTAAAAAATAAATGAAATTCTTATATAGAGGTATTTAAAAAATAAATGAAATTCTTATAATTCTTATAACTTGAGTTCTCATAAAACATCAAAAATAGGCCCATATAAAAGTGACACAAGAGCCAACCTACAAAAGCTTTCAATGGTTAAAACTAGAACAATTTGTGCAAAAGTAAATAATATAGTGCTGATGACAACGCAAAATATAAAATAAATATGTGTGGGTCCATGTTGATATAAATAGGTGAATGACTATACAAATACAAAAGAGAGAAGGGACAAATCTTCCTTACAAAAGAATTCCAAATAAATTACATAGACACTGTACACTTCAGGAAGGTAGAGCCTAATCCCCACCAACTCCTTTGAGTACAGTTTGATTTTCTGACTTGCTTCCAAAAATCTAAAGTATGGAAAGAAGAAAAAATAATTTACAGTCAAGAAACCTGACAAACATTACCTGAGTCTGGAGATCAAAGTTAACATCAATAAATGGTGTTGATAGCATATACTGCCATATAACGAGGTAGAAAGTTTGCCTCATTTCGGTGGTATTTGTTTAAAAAACAAACAAACAAACAACATGACCCTATTCTAATGATCACAAAAAATGTCAGAGAAACTGAAATTGAGAGCCATTGTATAAATTGCTCTCCTCAAAACTCTCAAGATCATAAAACAAAGAAAGACTGAGAAATGTTGCAGATAGGTAAGAGAAGACTAAGGAGTTGTGACGTCTAAAACAACATATTATCCAGGATTGGATTTTGAAATAGAAACAGGACATGAGTGGAAAATACTAGCACAATTTGAAACTCTGGAGTTTAGTTTAAAAAAATAAATTAAGTAAACCATTAAATTAAGTATGGCTTATCAAGACAGTTTGAGCAATAGTGTATAAACCAATATGAAAAATTTTACTTCAGTTGTATATATTTTTTAAGACTTTATTTATTCATTTTAGAGAAGGGAGAGAAAGAGAGAGAGAAGGGAGGAAGGAACAGGAAGCATCAACTCCTATGTGTGCCTTGACCCAGCAAGTCCAGGGTTTCGATCCAGCAACCTCAGCATCCCAGGTCAACACTTTATCCACTATGGCACCACAGATCAGGCCTCAGTTGCATATTACAGAGTTAATTTAGTTTTTACACTGAATTATATTTAATTTCTGTCATCTTCCTGTAGATTATGTTATGGTGACCATCGATTTTTTTTTTTTGTAAAAGAAGGGAATATTTGAACTACCATGTACAACAGCGTCTCTATCAACATGCCAAACAAAAAACATGATGTTAATAACAATTTTATTATGTTCATAACAAAGAAGCAACCCACCAATCTCTAGTCCCATAATCAGTTATTATTGCAGCAATACTACAGTAAACTATTGTTAAACCAAAAGTGTTCCCTTAGCCCAGGACTGATACTCTGTATTGTTATATTTCTTTTTACCTATTATAGACCAGTGGTTCTGAAAGTGTGTGCCAGGGTGCACTGGTGCACCCTAGAAGATTTTCAGGTGTGCCCTATGGTATTCCAGAGAAATATGAGCCTGTTGGGAACAAAAAAACCAACATGGTTTTTGGAGTTTAGATTTTTGGGGCACAGAGGTATGGGGAATTGGCTATAAACTGACAGTCTGCCCAACCACCCATCTCCCTTGCCTGATTAGTTTGCAAAAGGCTGTTAAACTGTGGTGATGAATTGTTTATACTACCCCCCATGGTCCCCAGAAAGACTGGAGGCAAGTTTCTTCTATCCTTTGTTTGGTGTAAAGTTAAGATGATATGTATGGTGGGGGTTTTCTGCACTCAACACAATTAAGAATAAAAAGAGAGGAATTCTTCAATGTATTGACGAGGAAATGAAAGTTTGCCTTTCAAATATATGCCCAAACATTGAAGAAGTCACTAGGACACATCAGGGTCATGTTTCTCATAAATACAAGAATGAAAAAACTTAACACATTTGTGCCGGGACCTGCCGAATTTACTAAATATTACTAAGAATGTATCTCTCTATATAAAAAGATAACATTTCTGTCATTTTTTTAACCCTTCTTTAAAAAATTTTAAAAAGTGTAACTCAAAAAATGTAACATAAAAATGTTTTTTAATGTCAGAATAAATTTAATTTTGTCATATGATATTTATTTTGTTTAGTTACCATAAAGGCATGCTTGGACTTTATATTTATTTTTAATATTTGACTTAATTATTATAACATATTTCTCAGAAATTCGTATATAGTGCACCTACAATTATTTGTAGGATTTTAAATGTGGCCCAACTTCAAAAAGTTTGAGAACCATTGTTCTAGATAAACAATGAAAGACCAGAAAATGAAAAAATAATAGTTAAAAAGCTTACCTGAAGTTACACTTTAGCTTTGGATGAGACTTTGCATCTTAGTGCTTTTGTACCTTTATCATTCTGGCAGGACATATGTGTGTGCATAAAATATTTATACATTATATATACTATATATGGACCTATTACATTTTTTTAAAGACCATGGCCAGCCTCACTGTCATGTGATTTCTTATCCAATGTATCCTTCTTTCTTTTCACAATGCGGTATTTACAATTGTGTTTTTTGTTTGTTTGTTTGTTTGTTTGTTTGTTTTTTAGAGACAGAGAATCAGAGAGAGGGACAGACAGGGACAGACAGACAGGAACAAAGAGATGAGAAGCATCAATTATTAGTTTTTCCTTGCGCATTGCAACACCTTCGTTGTTCATTGATTGCTTTCTCATATGTACCTTGACCCTGGGCCTTCAGCAGACCGAGTAACCTTTTGCTTGAGCCAGCGACCTTGGGTCCAAGTTGGTGAGCTTTTGCTTAAACCAGAGGAGCCCACGCTCAAGCTGGCGAGCTCGGGGTCTCCAGCCCGGGTCCTCGGCATCCCAGTCCGACGCTCTATCCACTGTGCCACCACCTGGTCAGGCTGAATTTATTTTCTTAATTTAACTTTTTAAGGAATCATCTTCAACACAACCCTGTTTGTCAGATTGGACTTACTGAAATCGGAGATTTAACCCGGCTTATGTATGTTTGAAGAGGCATGCTATCGTGAGAAATGGAGAGAACTGAGGCTGGAGTCCTGGAGAACACGAACATCAATGAGGTTCCTGCAGGATATGAAAGCGAGGGTGCCGATGGGGAGGAAGGAAGTTAGTGGTGGTAGTAAAACCCACCTGGAGAAAAGTATAAGGAAAATGTAAAGTTTAAAAATGTTTTATGTTAGCATGAGCTTGAGTAAGAGAATCAGGTGCAGTTTCAGTGATGTCTGGTGTCAGAGTCCAAATTAGAGTAAAGGGAAAATTTAAAGTGAATGCGTGAAAATAACATGGGTTGATTATATGTTTTAGAAATGCACTCACGTACAATGTTTAAATAAACCTCAACTTCACTGGTGCAATAAATGTTTATGTTTCTTATATAACCAGAAATGTGGATTTAGGTAGCTGCTAAAATCAGATCCAAAGCATAATATAGGGCTGACTTCTGTGCAAATTTTTTTTTTTTTTGGTATCAATTAAAGATGGAAAAAAGGAGACCACTTCTCTGGCTGGGATGATGTGTGTTTAAGTAGGTACTTTGCTGCCCCATGCAAAACCAGAGTGTTTTTTAGCAAAGAAGTGGAGATTGAAAGGGGAAAAGAGAACTCAGTGTCTGTGCTTTTCCCAGGCACACACATAATCTTTTCTTATGGATTCCACTCCAGGTTTCCATCCAGAGGCTGAGTCCCCTTGAAGTTCTGCATCTCTCAGTGAGTCTAGTCTTTTTCATCATACATTCATTCATACAACAAATGCTTATTGGATATCTACCATGTGTCATAGACTGTTCTGGGTCCTTAGGATATAGTAGAGATAGAGAAAGGACAGAGATCCCTGTTACCATAGAGCTTAATTTATGCAAAAGGCCAAGCCATATGCTCTAACTAAATGTCCAATTAGGTGCCTCCAACACACTGCTGGTGAAGGTATACATTAAGCATGTGGAATCCCCATTTGGGAAAGGAGAGGATGAAAAACACACAGAAGTCAGTTTTCCAGAGCACATTAATCGGAACAAATGAATGAAACTTGAAAAATCAGGGGTGGGCCCTTTTTCCACTGAAATTGTTACATTCTGATCAATTGCTGCTGGTTGACACATCCTGTCATTAGATCTGTTAATTCAATACGGCTCCCTTATTAGTGAGTTTATATATAAGCTCTATATTTAGCCAGAAATAAAAATGACAACTGCTGTCCTAGTGTGAATAGAAACATAATGGGACCCCAGTGCCTAATAGTATGTGAGATGGATTTTTGCATCACAGGGTGACTAAACCACACATAGAAAACTCCCATAGGGCGTCCCCAGTTTAGGCAGGAACACTTAGGCAGCTGTGGTCTTTGTTCTGCAGCACATGTTCTTTTGTATCTGGAGTCAATGTTACATGACAGATTATCAAAAAAGCAAAAGAGGAGGGGGAAAAAAGGTAGAAAAACATGAGCCAGGTGGCTAAATGGCTCTTGATTATTGCAGAGTACTCACATCTCAAAATGTGGATAATGTGGTGCTGTGAATGATCTAGATATAAATGTATTTTCAGTGCTCTCTCATGTTGCTGCAAACAGTAATGAAAATTGCCTTGTTCTTAACAGCTCAGCAATTTAAAGCTCAGTGGTTATAGTTGAGCAGTAGTTCAATAAAGTGCCTCAAAATGCCCCATCATAACATTCATGTTTCTAAGCAACAATTTCTATAGCAATGTTCCCCTAACCTATTATTAAATAAATTGATACCCTCTATGAATGAGGGCTGAGTAACAGTCTTATGGGAAATGTGAAATTCATGAAATATTTTGCATCCTGATTCTTATTTTGGCCTTTAATTTAATTTAATTTTATCTACTGCATTTAAGATACTAAAAATTCAGGTGTGGCATAGGGAGGGGAAAGAACACATGAATTTTAATGAAAAATACTGATAAAAAGTTGTCTCAGAAGTGAGACAACTGGCTGTGTAATGATTAAAAGATGTTTTGGCTTCATCTGCAGATGCAGAGTTGAGGCAGGAAGCAGAGCGTTTGACCAGCTCCTCCTGAGGTGTGGAGATAGGACTACAACAGTGCAGGAAGATAGGTTACATCTTCAAGTTAACTACCTTTATATCCTTCTCAGAAAGGAAAGAGTGCTCTGAAGTTGACTCAGCTAATAATGGTGGATATGTAAGAGTTGACAGTGAAATGAAGCATAAAAATAAGTAAATAACTGGAACACTGAAAATTTTAAACTCTGCAATAGTTGCCACTTTATTCACAAATCTGTAAAATTGGGTGAATCCCAAATAAGCATCAGATAATGTTTAAAGAAAATGGTAGAAAGGTATGCGTTGAGGTAAGCCCCTTACCAGGCGATGCTCTGCATTTGGGACCGCTGATTCATTGCTTGGCAACCGAGCTATTTTAGAGCCTGAGGTGAGGCCATAGAGCCATCCTCAACCCTGGGGCTATCTTGTTCTAACCATTCGAGCCATGGTTGTGGTAGAGGAAAAGAGAGAGAGTGAGAAGGGAGGAAGGGAAAAGGTGGAGAAGCCGATTGTCGCTTCTCCTGTGTGCTCTAAGAGTCGAACCCAGGAATTCCAAAAGCCGGACCAGCACTCTACCCTGAGCCAACTGGCCAGGGCCTACTTTCATTTCTAAACGATGAAAGTGCCAGTACTATTCCAATCTAGGCAAGTGTTAATGTATTCTCACTAATCTCCCATGCAACTGTACTTAAAGCTCAGTGGTAATAATAGTTCAGTAGTAGTTCAATAATGTGCTCAATGCTTCCAAGTACAGTTTTCTGTAAACCTCAGTTTACAGGTGAGAAAAACTTTGAAGTAACAAAGCAGAAGAGCAAATTAAACTGCCTGTTCTTTCAGGGTAGTAAGAATGACAAAGGGATGGAGTATAAATAACATGGTAATAAAACCAGGTCTAAAGTAATGTAGTAACAAGGTTTTTAAAAAATGAGATTATACATGTGTGGTATTATCTAGGTATAGGATAGATATGATCCAACAAACCTTTCTATGCAACAGTGCCTGAGACTGGCACAAGGAAATGGTTTAGAAATTTGATCTCACCAAAATTCTATAATCACTGAGAATCAGTGACTGAGAGGATGAGAAAACAACATAATACTGACAAATCAAAATATCCCACAGAACTTTGATGCATTCAGTATCAAGGTATTTACATAGTTAGACATTGCTCACTTTTTTTTCTGTACCTCATTCCAAACCCATGGTGATCTACTCTCTTCTAGCTTGTAGAGTTTCTGTTGAGAAATCAGATGATAATTTAATGGGCCTTTCTTTATATGTTGTATTCTTCTTTTCCCTGGCTGCCTTGAGAATTTTTTCTTTGCCATTGGTTTGTGCCAATTTCACTATGATGTGCCTTGGAGTAGGTTTGTTGGGGTTAAGAAAACTCGGAGTTCTGTTTGCTTCTTGAATTTGTGGCTTTAGTTTTTTCCATAGGCTTGGGAAGTTCTTATCTATTATTTGTTTGAGTATGTTCTCCATTCCATTTTCTCTCTCTTCTCCCTCTGATATACCTATTATTCTTATGTTATTCTTTTTGATGGAGTCAGATAATTCCTGTAGGGCTATCTCATTTTTTTAAATTTTTGAGTCTCTTTCTTCTTCTCTCTATTGTGCCTCAAGTTGCTTGTCTTCTATTTCACTAATCCTACCTTCTATCTGGCCTGTTCTATTAGCTAAGCTTGTTACCTAATTTTACAGCTCGTGAATTGAGTTTTTCATCTCTGTTTGATTTGTTTTTACAGTTTCAATTTCCTTGGACATATATTCTTTGTGTTCATTGAGTTGTTTTCTGAGCTCCCTAAATTGCCTTTCTGTGTTTTCTTGTATATCTCGGAGGATTTTTAGGATTTCTATTTTAAATTCTCTGTCATTTAACTCCAAGGTTTCCAATATATTAAATTTTTTCTCCATAGATTTTTCCTCATCTAGCTGTGTTACCTCTCTTTCTTTTGTATCCATGATATTCAATTTTCTCTTCCTTAATGGCATCTGAGGGTGGTTTTGTTGATAGCATTAATGAGATTTAATAAAGAATAAAAAGTTAAAAAAATAAAAAATTGAAGAGTTGTTTTTTTTTAAATTAATAATTAAAGAAAAATAAAATAAAATTAAAATTTTAAAAAAAGGAAATTATTCCCCCCTCCTTTTTTCCTCTCCTCTCCTCTCCCCTCTTTCTTGAGAAAATCTTGTGGTGAACTATGAATTATATTGTACTAAATAGAACAAACAATGTCTGTAATGGAGGGTCTGAATTAGGGAGAAGTAATAAAGGGGCAAAAAAAAAAAGAAAAAGAAAAAAAAGGGGGTATGGACCCACAAAAAGCAAATAAGGAAAAAATTTGGGTCAAGAACAAAATGATTTGCTTTTAGGTGTTTGTTGACTAAGAGTTATGATGAGAAGAATAAGAGGGAAACAGGAAAGTGGGGGGACAAATTAAAAAATTACTATTGTATTTAGTGGAACAAGAACTAGATAAAATGGAGAGCCAGGGATGGGAGCACTGCTAGTGAGTTAAAAAGGTGAAGTAAAACCCCCCCAAAATGCCACAAACATAAGTTTGAGTCCCAGATAAGATAATTTGTTCGTTATTGAGGTTTGAATGAGAGGAGACGTAAAGGAGAAAGAGAGAAACTAATATAGAGGGAGATAGGAAAGGGGGAGAGAGAAAAAAAAGAGGGAACCACTAAAAGAAGAAAAAAGAGGAGAGAGAGGGTGAGTTAAGGGTTTTGGAGTGCAACCCTCACAGAGAGAAAGGAAGAGGAAAGAAAAGATAATGGGAGATGTAACACTTATGGGTAGTGTAGTTCAAGGAGAGGAGAGTGTAAGACCGGCAGAGAGTTAAACGATCAAATTGGAGGAGGAAAAAAAAAATCAAGAATGAAGATAAGAGAAACAAACGAACAAATATGATAAAATGGGATAGGTTATAAAGTCTGTGGATTATTCTTGATTTTGACAGGTTATCTTGCTTTTTCTTTTCTCTCCCTCTTCCTGGTCGGTGACTCTGTACCCCAGGTTCTGCCCCTTTGGCATGCTCAGGTAGAGGTTTGCAGTTGATAAATCTCTATGGCAATGCCATGTATTGTGCTTCAGTCTCATTGGCAGTCGAGGCTCATTAGCATTTATAGGCTCCGACAGTGAGAGAGTCCGTGTTCCTGGAGCCTCTCTCCTAGTCTTTCCTTCCTCAATTAGTAGCCTGATAATCCAGCTATGGGGTTGCTGCTGCTTCTGGCTGGATAGTAAGAGGCTCAAAGAGCTGGCAACTCCCCACTCTATTCCTACTCAGCACAGGGCTCTGGGTAAGGCTCAGTCAGTCAGAGCTGCTAGCATAATCAGGCGGGGCTTCCGCCCACTCAAAGACCTCTGGCTCTGCCACTCTGTCCAGTAACACGGGCAGGCGCCCACTTCCGGGGTGCTTGGAGGAAACTCTCACTCACTGTCTGTGCGCGCAGACCAGGATATCAGGCTGGCAGTCTCACGCTCTGAGTGAAACCCCCACCCGCACGGAAAAGTTCCAGCATTGGAATTGGCTCTCACTCCCTCCCCGTGCGCGGCTTTTTCAGGGCGCTTTTGGCCCACACAGAGGCCCCTGACTCTGCCCCTCTGTGGGATAACACAGGCACCCACTCCTGGGGCTTTCGAAGGAATCTCTCGCCCACTATCTGCGCACGCCAACCAGGAGATCGGGGAAAATGGCTGCCCCACTTATCTTTCTTTGTCTGGGTTTGGTGTGAGTATTAGCTTGTATTGACTGGGTTACCACAGGCACAGTTTTTCCTCGACTTGGATCTCTGTGCCACAGCCTGGTTCGGCCGTTTGTGCCGTGGCCTGGATCTATTCACCCCCTTTGCCTGCCTTAGTTTCTATATTCTCAGTTCCCAGTGAAAGAAGCCCTATTTAGGTTAGTGAGGAAGGCAGAGCATTTCTTACTCCCTATTTCCTTCGGGGTTTGATTATATATTTAGCCAATTTTTCGCTCGACCATATCTTCGGGTGTATTGTGAAACATCTGGAGGCTCCAAGGATAGGTTTTTCTGTTTCTGGTTGAAGATCTTGTTGAGTTTTGGGGGAGATTTATCGGTATCGCTTCCTACCGTGCCATTACTCTCCCAAACCTATGGTGAGCCAGTAATCAGACCAGGAAAGTAACGCCAGCAAGAGGCCTGGGTTGCTCTGCACCTTCCCCTAGGGCACTGGAAGAGTGACAATCCATTTATTTCTAATCAGGAGAGTCTGCTTTTGGTGGCTTTATTCCCAGTAATGAAGCCAGAGAAAACCAAGTGAAACATGGAGGCTCTGTAGCTGCCTGACTTATTATCTCTTTATACTGACTCCTAAAAGCCCATGGAAGAATACCCAGAAGCTCTCTCAAGCACCCAAAGTCAAGTTATTCTTTCTGTACATCAATTAGGCCTAATGTGTCCCTTCATAATGCTTTTTCACCTGCAGGAGCAAACACCTCAAAAACTCCTCCTCAGGCCTGACCTGTGGTGGTGCAGTAGATAAAGCGTTGACCTGGAACGCTGAGGTTGCTGATTCAAAACCCTGGGCTTGCCTGGTCAAGGCACATATGGGAGTTGATGCTTCCTGCTTCTCCCTCCCCCTTCCCCCCCCCTCTCTCTGTCTTTCTTTCTCACTCTCCTCTCTAAAAATTAATAAAAGAAAAATTTTAAAAAATCCAAAACAAACAAACAAAAAACCTCCTCCTCAGATATTTCTCCAAGCTGGAGTACTGATATCTCCTGGGGCCATTTCTCTACTCACTGTGTACTTCCTGTGCATGTGTTTTTTCCATATATCCACTCATTCCTTAAAGGGGTCTACTACTAATAGAGTATATACCAGGTTACTCGATTAAGATATCCACTCCTACCTAGGACTGACCAAATTCTTGGTTGCCTTTGCTCTTAAAATTATAAGAATGGGGAAAAAAAATCATATTTGTGGGAGTTTTTTTCTCATTGCTCCCATCTCTTCCTCCTCTTTTTCCTCCCCTTCCTCCATTTTCTCCCACCCTCTCTTCCCCTTCCCTTCTGAGTTATTAATTTCTCATAGTCATATCTAGTCTTATCTGTTACCCACTTCACCTACTCTGAGTGATTTGGGCAGATTTATTTTTAGCACAAAGGGAGCAATAAAACCTGTCATTGGTTGCAATCTTGACAAATTTAGAAATCATCAAAAGATGAAAAGAAAAAGGTGGAGGCAGTGGAACAGTAGAAGAATCTCAGTGCTGTCTGAAAATGCCATAGGCAGGCCAGACAGAAAAATCACGAAGATGATAGTAGACCCAGTGGTTGGGTTTGAAGATAGAGGGCACCTGGATGAAGAAGTCAGCCAATATTTTCTACTCAACCTGTTCACTTGACTAAATTAACATGGGATAAATATTTTGTTTCAAAGTTGTCTTGGCTCAGGCTGTCATAACAAAATACCATAGGCTGGGTGGCTTAAAAAACAGAAGTTAATTTTCTCATAGTTCTGGAGGCTGGAAGTCTGAGGTCAGGATGCCAGCCTAAATGGGTTCTTGTGAGGACTCTCGTCCTGGCTTACAGAGCGCTGTCTTCTTGCTATGTCCTCACATGGCAGAGAAAGAGAAAGCCACATAGTGAATGACATATTACTTTTATTAACTCTTTTCATTTAAAGTTTTTACAACCTTTTCCTTACCATCAGTGAGTGAATCATAAGAATTTTAGGACTTACAGTCAAGTAGGATATTAAAAGATAAGACAAATGAAAAATAAAAATGTCTTACCTCTATCACTCAGTTTGTTTTGAATTTAAGAGGGCAGACCTTTTGGTTTTAGATAGGATATAAGAAGTTACAATAGACCATGATTACCATTGCAACAACCAAAAAAATTAAAAAAAAAAAAGCTGGGTGAATCACAAAAATATGTTTAAAGCCATATGAATGGAGTAGAAACAGTGAGGACCAGGTGAACTAAAATTCTAGAGAGAGGAGGATCCTTTAAAATTTAGTTGATAATCATTTAGATATTTCCCTGAAGACAAATACTGATTCTGGTGGAACCTGAGACTTGGAATCTGCATTGGCCAGTCCCGTATAGTGTATAATTTTGAACTCCTTTATCTATTTTCCTTGTATCAATCTAAGGTGGTGCTAAGTTTAAAAGAGTCTATCTATCCTGAGTTGGTCAAATCTGTTTATTGTTTCCATGTACCCTGTCACCACAATGCTCACATATTTATATATGTATACTTGTGTGTGTATCATTTTATTTGGATGGAACTACTGCCAAATATGAAAGTGTTCTATATATTTTAAGTAAACTATCATTTTCATGTCAGTTTACATATTTATAAGACAATATAAAATATATTAAATATTTTTATTTGAAATGTTAAAAGATGATGAATAAATTATAATGATCACAGCCAAATATAATTTAATCATAATTAACTATCCACATTCTTTTTTTTTTTTTTAATTTTATTTATTGATTTTTAGAGAGAGAGAGAGAGAGAAGGGGGAGGAGCAGGAAGCATCAACTCCCATATGTGCCTTGACCAGGCAAGTGCAGGGCCTCGAACCGGCAACCTCAGTGTTCCAGGTCGACGCTCTATCCCACTGCGCCACCACAGGTCAGGCACTATCCACATTCTTTAGGGAAAAATATAGTAAAAGGTATAATTAAGAATGCCGTAGTTTCTGAAATTTTTATTTTAGTGAAATGGTTGTATCTGCACTAAAGAGAACAAAAATGAATGTGTTCAAGTAAATATGATAGAAGTTATAAATTGAAATGTTTCTGTTGATTTGCCTCAAATTTCTTTGAGTCTAATCTGTAATTCTTGAATTTGATTGTAATGGGCTATACCTCAGAAATTCTTATTCACCAGGTTTAGGCTGCAGCTTGATTTTTCCAGTTGCCTTTCTTTATTTTGCTAGAGTGGTACACTTTAAGAAAAGAGTTTGCATTATAATTTAAAATGTTTCAGCTGAATATAAAGTATTCTAATAATAGAATTTTGTCCTGATAACTGATGGTATTAAATCTGTGCCCAACTTGTTATATTCATTGTTTTAATTAAACACTTGGCATTTCAAACACGGTGACACAGGAGTAGAAATGAGTTAACAAGGTCTGCAAAATAAAATGATTGTCTAAGAAAACTCAAAACTAGGAGAGAAAGACAGGTAGACAATAAATTTCATTCTGAAAAATATATGCCACAGTAAAAATTTTTTATGATATGCTATATATAATATACACTAGAAATAAAAAATATAAATATAATACTAATAGGGGGGCCTCAAAAGGAGAAATTTGGCTTTTGGTAATAGTACCTTTTAGTTGTAATGAATAGAAGATATATAAGGATCAGGAAGTTGTTAATCTGCTTGCTAGTATCTCTTAATGGCTCCCTGGCCTTTTCTTTGAAATATAACAAAAAGTTTACCTTTATAGGAATGTAGGGGAGAGCCTACATTGAGGAGGGACCTGACAATTAGGGGAGTTTAAATCACAATAGTTGTTTGTAAAAACCTAACCACAGGACTTACTGTGAAAAGTTAAGGACTATGATTAATTAGAAACTTAGTTCACCAATCTTAAATCTTCACTTTGTATCCTAAGAAAACAGGGAGTCTTTTCACAAACAATTCAGAGGCAGATGGTCCCATAGGCTTTAGGTCTTGACTGTTCTGGGAGACACCTGTCTCTGGCTTCCTTGAAAATTTACCAGGGGCGCCATATAGGACCATACTGGTTAGGCCTGTGCTATAGCAGAAGAACTTGCGGAGAAGGTGTTCCTGCAACTGCACCCCCACCTCCTGCACATGGTTACATGCGCAGACTTTTGTTTCCCTCACACTATTACTAACAGTTCCTGAACTCTATAAAAACCACCAGCACCAGGAGAGTGTTAAGGCAGTTCTTTTGGACAAGAGTCCCCTGCCTTCTCAAGTTGTTGCAATTTGAATTAAAGATGCTGTTATACCTACTCAGTCCCTGTCTCTCATGAAAGTGGCAAAACATGGCGACATACAACACAAATCCCGGCTTGTTCTGGTAACAATACCATATTTTGTATTGGATGGGGAAAATTCAAATGAAGAGAAGAGACATTTTGAATTAAATTTCTCTTTCTAAGCAATTCCTTTATGTAAAGATAGTTTTTGTGTTGAGAGAGAGAGTGTGTGTTGTTGTTGTTGTTGTTTTTTACTAGCTATGGTGTATTATCATATTCATTACAAATAATTTATACTTATGTATATATGTATGTATGGATGGATGATGGTTAGGTTTATACCAGGGAAATGGCACCGTTTGGAGTGTTTCTGTTCATGGTAGACTTAAATTAAAGATTACCTGAACATTTTATACTTCCTGAAATTGTCATTTTTGTTTTTGTAAAGTCTCAGGAGAAACGAAATAATGTTTTCATGCATTTCTTAGTCACTACTTAATTCTATATAAAATAAATTTCATATTATATCTATAAGAGCATAAATGATTAAAATGGAGTTGGGGTATAAACATTGCTTAACCAGGCATCTGAGAATTTGTGGCATTTTCCTTAGGTTTCAGTTATTGTGTGTGCGAGTTATGATAATATATAACCAAATGAGTAGTCAGAAAAAATGGCTTTTTTCTTGGTTCATTTGATTATCTGTATTTTGATTTATCTATATTATTGCTGGAGGATTTTCTTTTCTTTTACTTTTTAAATTGAATTTATTGTGATAACACTGGTTAACAAAATTATTCAGGATTCAGGTGCAGAAGGGGGTGGGTTAGGTGAGGAGAGTGGAGTGATTCTTTTCTCTTCTTTTAGAGATGTGATTGCTGTCCTGTAAGATTAAGTAGCTGATAATTTCAATAGAATATAAAAATTGAAACTATAAAATTAACAACATGTAATTGGTCTTCCAACAGAAACTCAGAACGAGGAAGATTAAGAGAGTTGCCCAATGAGCCACAACTTGATGATTAGCAGTGAACCAGAGTTCCCATCTCCTGGCTCCATATCAGTACAGTTTCCATTGCCAACCATCTATGAAACTTCCACACTTTCAAAAAGTTACTTTGTAAGGTTATACATGTTGGTATGAAGTAATTTTTAAATTCTTGGCAGTTTGATATCTTGAGAAAAAAAAGTATGGTGATATATATATAGGTACTAAGAGTTGTGATGGTTACTTAATGATTAATGGATATTTTGGGGAATGAAGAAAACCCTCCACATATAGAAGCTGATTCTAAATCAGAGTTTTCTGTGGGCTTACTGATGCTTTTTTAAAAAATAGAGACGGTTGGTAGAAAATTGTACTTAGCATTAATCAGTAGAACTTGATGTTATCCTTTTCTAATACAAATCACTAGCAGTTTCATTGGTTTAATTGGTAAAGTGATGAAAGGTCTTCAGTTTTCTATATTTTTTAGGTTTAATTTTTAATTTATTGTACTGACACGGTTTCAAGTGTCCCACTCAATATAACACCTTCCACACACAATACCATTCACTTTTCTATTTAATCATGTTCCTGGATAAAATTAATCTCTGAAATATTTTATATAACCTACAATATAGTTTAAACCAACATTGAGTTCATATAAAATGTCTCAAAGAAATTACACTTCCATTGGCAGAAATAAGTATTTATTGAATATTTGCTGTATTATGTGTTGAATTGTATGTGTTGACAAACATAGCTTTTAAATTGCTATTAAATTATGGTCTTAACTGACATACTAAATTATATTTCTACATTTCACTTCTTTTTGCTGTGAATCACAAGGAACACAGTGAGTGAAGGTAATTAATGTAATGCCTAAAATATTTCATTAAAAGTAAAAAAATAAACATGTGAAGATAAACTTTCAGTAAAAATAATTTTATTTTCATAATTAACAATTAAAAGAGTGTTTTCTCCTGCTTACAATAATTTGATAAAACTTAAGAAATTTGCCATAGGGAGAAACATATTATAATTTATGTGTTTGTTTTATAAAAATATTTTTAAAAATTAGTTAACAATATTAATGTATGCACACAGAATAAAATAAGCAGATTTTTTGGGAAAAAATGGCTGCAAAATTTTCAGCACTTATCACCTAGTGGTCTGAATCATTAATGAAGTAACTATTTTTAAAAAGAAGTGAAATGTCAAAGTAGACCACAAAATAATAAAAATTACTTTAAAGGTCTTATATCCTGTGACACTAATTTTATTTTTAGAAATCTACCCAAAAGAAATATTTTAAAATAAAGATATTTTAAAAATGGAAAACATGTGAAAAAGATTAAATTTTCTAAAAAAATTGGTAAAAGAGAATATATTCACTCAGTACAACAATATGTGGCCATGAAGAATGAATCTAAAAATTTTGTAATAGCATGTGAACCTTGTTATAGAGTTCGTCAGGGAAAAGGTGGCATGCAATCTGCATATAATTTATAAACCTAACTATTTGAAATGATAAAAACTATGCATGGAAAAAGTTGAAAGTAAACATAATGGTGACACATTTTCTTGCTGTAAGTGAGAATTTGAGAAATTATTTTATCCTTTTCTCTGTATCTTACACATTAAAATATGTTCTGTAATGAAGTTTTATTTTAGAATTATTCAAACCATATATAGAAATCATTGTTTAATAAAATAAAAGTGGCTCTGGCCAGTTGGCTCAGTGGTGAAGCGTCGGCCTGACGTGCAGGGGTCCTGGGTTTGATTCCCGGCCGGGGCACATAGAAGCGCCCATCTGCTTCTCCACCTCTCCCCCTCTCCTTCCTCTCTGTCTCTCTCTTCCCCTCCCGCAGCTGAGGCTCCATTGGAGCTAAAGATGGCCTGGGCACTGGGGATGGCTCCTTGGCCTCTGCCCCAGGCGCTAGAGTGGTTCTGGTCGGGACAGAATGACACCCGGATGGGCAGAGCATCGCCCCCTGGTGGGTGTGCTGGGTGGATCCTGGTCAGGCGCATGCGGGAGTCTGTCTGACTGCCTCCCGTTTCCAGCTTCAGAAAAGTGAAAAAAATAAAAATATATAAAAAAAGAAAAGAAAAGAATATTGCAAATGTAGCATACACTTCTGACCTCTTCTTTTCCCAGCACGATGGGGGAAGTTTGCATCGAGCAGTTCTTTTAACTTCTAAGCCTATTTCTTCCCCTCTAGCAGGGGTTTGTTGCTTGTCTTGTGTATGCAATTTCTTTCAGTTCTGAGGCTGCAGATATTCTCATCATTGGTTTTTTGAGCAAGCAATTGCTAATCTTTTCAGAATAAGACAGGTTCTTATTCTGTTGTTGTCTCTTGTTGTTGTCGTTCTGTTTTGTTTGTTTTTATAAATAAAAGATTAAAAGTTCTTAGAACCTGCCTTCAACAAAATATTTTATCAAATTATATTTTAATATTCAAAGTATTATTACTCTTTGAGAAATAATTTTTTTTGCACAAACTTTTATTTTTGGCTGAGTTGGTATAAGAGGGAAGAAATTTACTCTCCTGCCTGAAATAACCACAAAACTAGAAAAAAATATGTGAAACAATGGTTTTGAAAACACTGGACATCAAGTAACAAAAGACTGATCTCTAGGAGATGAAATTCACTTTTCTCAAGCTAGATTGTACCATGAGAAAGCTATGTGACTTGAAATACAATAAAGAAACATGTATGAAACCGGCACATAAGTAATACAATGTCATATAATATCAATTGTAGTGTCATTTTGTTTGTTCATTTTACACAGACTTCTCACTTTATAACAATGCTGAAGATAAGCTGGGAAATTTATGAATGAATATCCATGTCTATAACAGATCTTCTTTATTCAGAAATACAAAATACTGATTCCAAAACTTGGCAAAGACACTACAAAGAAAGAAAACTATAGACCTATATCCCTGATAAACTTAGATGCTAAAATTCTCAACAAAATACTAGCAAACTGGATCCAGCAATACATGAAAAAATTTATACATCATGATCAGGTGGGATTTATTTGGGGAGACAAGGCTGGTACAATATTTGCAAATCAATCAATGTTATTCAGCACATAAACAAAAGGAAGAATAAAAATCACATGATAATATCAATAGATGCAAAAAAAATATTTGATAAAATACAGCACCCATTTATGAACAAAACTCTCAGCAAAGTGGGAATGCAGGGATCATACCTCAACATGATAAAGACCATCTATGACAAACCCACAGCCAACATCATACTCAATGGGCAAAAATTAAAAGCAATCTCCTTAAGATCAGGAACAAGGCAGGGGTGCCCTCTTTCACCACTCTTATTAAACATGGTTCTGGAAGTCCAGGCCACAGCAACCAGACAATAAGAAGAAATAAAAGGCATCCAAATTGGAAAAGAATTAGTAAAACTATCATTATTTGCTAATGACATGATACTGTACATAGAAAACCCTAAAGTCTTAGTCAAAAAACTACTAGACCTGATAAATGAATTCAGCAAGGTGGCAGGATATAAAATTAATGTTCAGAAATCAGATGTGTTTTTATACACCAACAATAAACTGTCTGAAAGGGAAATTAAGAAAACAATCCCCTTCACTATTGCAACAACAAAAGATAAAGTACCTAGGAGTAAATTTAACCAAGGAGGTTAAAGACTTGTATTAGGAAAATTATAAAACATTGATAAAAGAAATCAAGGAAGATACAAACAAGTGGAAGCATACACCATGCTCATGAATAGGAAGAATAAACATCATTAAAATGTCTATATTACCCAAAGCAATTTATAAATTCAAACCAATTCCTATTAAAATACCAATGGCATACTTTAAAGATATAGAACAAATATTCCAAAAATTTATATGGAACCAAAAAAGAACTCGAATAGCCTCAGCAATCTTGAAAATGAAGAATAAAGTGGGAGGTATCATATTTCCTGATATCAAGTTATACTACAAGGACATTGTACTTAAAACAGCTTGGGACTGGCATAAGAATAGGCATACAGATCAATGGAACAGAACAGAGAACCCAGAAGTAAACCCACACCTTTATGGTCAATTGACATTTGACAAAGGAGGTAAGAGCATACAATGGAATAAAGACAGTCTCTTTAATAAATGGTGTTGGGAAAATTGGACAGGTACATGCAAAAAAATAAAACTAGACCACCAACTTACACCATTCATAAAAATAAACTCAAAATGGATAAAAGACTTAAATGTAAGTCGTGAAACCATAAACACCTTGGAAGAAAATATAGGCAATAAACTCTCTGATATCTCTTGTAGCAATATTTTTGTTGATTTATCTCCACGGGCAAGTGAAATAAAGGACAGGATGAACAATGGGACTATATGAAACTAAAAAGCTTTGGCACAGCTAAAGATACCATTAACAAAATAAAAAGACAACCCATACAATGGGAAAATATATTTGCCAATATGTCTGATAAGGGGTTAATAACCAAAATTTATAAAAAACTTCTAAAACTCAACACCAGTAAGGTAACAAATCCAATTAATAAATGGGCAAAAGAACTGAACAGACACTTCTCCAAGGAGGACATACAGATGGCCAATAGTCATATGAAAAACTGTGCAACATCACTAATCATCAGAGAAATGTAAATTAAAACCACAATATACCACCTCACACCAGTCAGAATGGCACTCATTGACAAATCGACACACAATAAGTGCTGGCAAGGATGTGGAGAAAAGAGAACCCTCCTGCACTGCTGGTGGGAATGCAGACTGGTGCAGATACTGTGGAAAACAGTGTGGAGATTCCTCAAAAAATTAAAAATAGAACTGTCTTTTGACCCAGGTATCCCACAATTAGGAATATATCCTAAGAATCACCAAATCACTGACTCAAAAGAAGATATTGGTGGGAATGTAAAGTAGTACACCATTATGGAAGAAAGTATGGTGGTTCCTCAAAAAACTGAAAATAGAACTACCTTATGACCCAGCAATCCCTCTACTGGGTATATACCCCCAAAACTCAGAAACATTGATACGTAAAGACACATGCAGCCCCATGTTCATTGCAGCATTGTTCACAGTGGCCAGGACATGGAAACAACCAAAAGGCCCGTCAATAGATGACTGGATAAAGAAGATGTGGCACATATACACTATGGAATACTACTCAGCCATAAGAAATGATGACATCGGATAATTTACAGCAAAATGGTGGGATCTTGATAACATTATACGAAGTGAAATAAGTAAATCAGAAAAAACCAGGAACTGCATTATTCCATATGTAGGTGGGACATAAAAGTGAAACTAAGAGACATTGATAAGAGTGTGGTGGTTACGGGGGGAGGGAGGAGAGGGAGAGGGAAAGGGGGAGGGGGAGGGGCACAAAGAAAACTAGATAGAAGGTGACAGAGGACAATCTGACTTTGGGTGATGGGTATGCAACATAATTGAATGACAAGATAACCTGGACTTGTTATCTTTGAATATATGTATCCTGATTTATTGATGTCACCGCATTAAAAAAATGAAATTATTAAAAAAAAGAAGATATGCACACTTATGTTTATTGCAGCATTGTTTACAATAGTCAAGATACGGAAACAGCCCAAGTGTCTGTCAATGGATGAGTGGGTTATAAAGCTGTGGTACATATACACAATGGAATACTACACGGCTGTGAGGAAGAAGGAAATCTTACTTTTTGTGACAGCATGGATGGACATGGAGATTATTATGCTAAGTGAAATAAGCCAGGCAGTAAAAGATAAATATCATATGATCTCACTTATATGTGGAATCTAAGAAACAAAATGAGCTTAGGAACAAAATAGAGGCAGAAGCGGGTTCACAGGGAGCGGAGGGACAGCTGTCAGAGGGAAGGGGGATGAGGGGATGAGACCAGAGACAGTGAATGGATTAGTGAAATTATATATATATATATATACACACACACACACACACACACACACACACACACACACACACACACACACATAACACAGAGATACAGATAGCAGGACAGCAGGTCCCAGAGGGAAGGTGGGCAGGAGTTGGGGGGAGGGGGGCAAAAGGGGTATAGATAGGGACATGGGGGAGGAGAGGGTGGGTGTTGTATTCACCAGGATGCTTGAATCCATGTTAACACAATAAATTAAAATTAATTTAAAAAAATAAGTAAAATTTTTATCTTCCTTAACAATCGAGAAATTTGTCCTTTCAATACTAGAAATAGAAAGTCATGTTACTGAGTTTATTGAACAGAAATGTAATTATGTAAACTCTGATTTTTATATAGTCAAGAATTGGTAGAGTTGGACCTATTTGTCAGATTATTAGAGATTTTCCATAATATTTGTTTCTTTTAAAACCAAACTTCATGAATTCTTTCTTTACAAAGTAAGATATCTATATTAGAAATTAGTGTTCCTGAGACTATTCTTGTCTTTGATAATGACTGATTTGTATAAGGTTCAAAAATATTTATGCAAACTCCGAGCATTTTTTCTTGATTTTACTTGCTTTTGAATACTCCCAGGTAATACATTTTAATTTCTTATTTAAAAAGAAATAAATAAAACTTTTCATTTTTCTTTATTCAGATTGGCAAGGAAAAGTGAAAGACCCTGGTTTTAATGATATTTAACTCCTGTCGCATCCACCATATTTCCCGGACATAGCACCCTCCGACTATCACTTGTTTTTGTCCTTACAAAATTTTTTGAAGGGCAAAAAATTCAAAAATGAAGAAAATATCAAACAAGCACTGGTTCAATTTTCGCATCAAAAGATAAAACATTTTTCAAAAATGGGATATACAAATTGCCCTTATGCTGGCAAGAAATCATTAATAATAATGGCAATTATATTACTTAATAAAGTTTATTGACGGTAAGAAAAATTTGTATTTTGTTTTATTCCAAAAATGAACAGAATTTTCCAGTAGACCTTATATAAATAGGGACAGCTTATTTTTTCCTTTTTAATATGTGTGTGTGTATGTGCTGAATAAGACTGGTAAAAATAAATATCTTTGATTTTTACCCAATCTTAGGGAGGAATCTTTCAGTCTTTATGTTAACCATAAGCTTTGTTTTTGGTTTTTTTTTTGTTTTTTTTTTTTTATTAAATTTAATGCAGTGACATTGATAAATCAGGGTACATATGTTGAGAGAAAATATCTCTAGATTATTTTGACATTTGATTGTGCTGTATACCCCTCCCCCAAAGTTAAATTGTCTTCTGTCACCTTCTATCTGGTTTTCTTTGTGCCCCTCCCCTCCCCTAACCCCTCTCTCCTTCTTCACCCCCTCCCCCCTCCCCCAACCTCCCGCCCCTGTTGCCATCGCATTCTTGTTTATGTCTCTGAGTCTTATTTTTATGTCCCTTCTATGTATGGATTCATCTTAGTTTTTTTTTTTTCTGATTTACTTATTTCACTCCCTATAATGTTGTCAAGGTCCATCCATGTTATTGTAAATGATCCGATGTCATCATTTCTTATGGCTGAGTAGTATTCCATAGTATATATGTACCAAAGCTTTTTAATCCACTCGTCCTCTGACAGACACTTGGGCTGTTTCCAGATCTTCGCTATTGTAAACAATGCTGCCACAAACATGCGGGTGCATTTCTCCTTTTCGAGCCGTTCTATGGTGTCCTTGGGGTATATTCCTAAAAGTGGGATAGCTGGGTCAAAAGGCAGTTCGATTTTCAGATTTTTGAGGAATCTCCATACTGTTTTCCACAGTGGCTGCACCAGTCTGCATTCCCACCAGCAGTGCAGGAGGGTTCCCTTTTCTCCACATCCTCGCCAGCACTTATTCTGTGTTGTTTTGTTGATAAGCGCCATTCTGACTGGTGTGAGGTGATATCTCATTGTGGTTTTAATTTGCATTTCTCTAATGATTAGTGATGTTGAGCATTTTTTCATATGCCTATTGGCCATCTGTATGTCCTCTTTGGAGAAGTGTCTATTCATCTCTTTTGCCCATTTTTGGATTGGGTTGTTTGTCTTCCTGGTGTTGAGTTTTACAAGTTCTTTATAAATTTTGGTTATTAACCCCTTATCAGACGTATTGTCAAATATGTTCTCCCATTGTGTAGTTTGTCTTTTTATTCTGTTCTTGTTGTCTTTAGCTGTGCAAAAGCTTTTTAGTTTGATATAGTCCCATTTGTTTATTCTGTCTTTTATTTCACTTCCCCGTGGAGATAAATCAGCAAATATATTGCTCCGAGAGATGTCGGAGAGCTTACTGCCTATGTTTTCTTCTAAGATGCTTATGATTTCACGGCCTACATTTAAGTCTTTTATCCATTTTGAGTTTATTTTTGTGAGTGGTGTAAGCTGGTGATCTAGTTTCATTTTTTTGCAGGTAGCTGTCCAATTTTCCCAACACCATTTGTTAAAGAGGCTGTCTTTACTCCATTGTATTTCCTTACCTCCTTTGTCAAATATCAGTTGTCCATAGAACTGTGGGTTTAATTCTGGGTTCTCTGTTCTGTTCCATTGATCTATATGCCTGTTCTTATGCCAGTACCAGGCTGTTTTGAGTACAACGGCCTTGTAGTATAACTTGATATCAGGAAGTGTGATACCTCCCACTTTATTCTTCTTTTTTAAGATTGCTGAGGTTATTCGTGTCCTCTTTTGGTTCCATATAAATTTTTGGAATATGTGTTCTATATCTTTGAAGTATGTCATTGGTATTTTAATTGGCATTGCATTGAATTTATAGATTGCTTTGGGTAATATAGACATTTTAATGATGTTTATTCTTCCTAACCATGAGCACGGTTTTTGTTTGTTTTGTTTGTTTTTAAATAAGTGCTCTTTATTATCTTGAGGAAGTTTCTTTGTATTTTTCTAAAAGTTTTTTATCATGAATGTTATCTTTAGTGAAATGTTTTATTTTTGTATTCACTGATACGATCTTGTAATTTCTCTTCTTTAGTCTGTCAATATGGTAGATTCCCTGATTGCATAGCTTGGTTGGCTAAGAGCATCGTGCTGGAGCACAGAGGTTGTCAGTTCGATCCCTGGTTAGAGCACATACAGGAACAGATCAATGTTCCTGTCGTCTCTGTATGTCTCTCTCTTTTTCTCTCTCTCTAAAATCAATAAAATGAACAGTAAAGGCCCTGGCCAGTTGGCTCAGAGGTAGAGCATCAGCCTGGCATGCAGGAGTCCCCGGTTCGATTCCCAGCCAGGGCACACAGGAGAAGCACCCATCTGCTTCTCCACCCCTCCCCCTCTCCTTCCTCTCTGTCTCTCTCTTCCCCTCCCGCAGCTGAGGCTCCATTGGAGCAAAGATTGCCCGGGCGCTGAGGATGGCTCTGTGGCCTCTGTCTCAGGCGCTAGAATGGCTCTGGATGCAACAGAGTGACGCCCCAGAAGGGTAGAGCATCGCCCCCTGGTGGGCATGCCGGGTGGATCCCGGTCGGAAGCATGCGGGAGTCTGTCTGACTGCCTCCCTGTTTCCAGCTTCGGAAAAATGAAAAAAGAAAAAAAAAATGAACAGTAAAAAATATGGTAGATACATTTATTTATTTCTGATTATTGAATTAGTTTTGTATTCTTTCAATGAAACCTACTACATCATCCTGTAAAATTTATATATATATTTCCAAATTTTGTTTGTTAATATATTTTAAGAATTTTTGTATCTATATTCATGAGGAATATCAGTCTGTAATTTTCTTTATTGTACTGTCTTTATCTGGTTTTGGTCAAGGTAACACTAGCTTCTTAAAATGGAATGAGTTCTATTCTCTTATATTTTCTGGAAAAGATTTTATAGAATTGATCTAAATTTTTTACATGTGTGATAAAATTTTCTACTGAAACCATCTGGAACTGAAGATTTCTTTTCTGGAAGTTTTCTAAACTTGTAAATTACATTTCCTCAATAGCTGTTACACTATTCAAATTATTTCATGTTGAGGCCCTGGCCGGTTGGCTCAGTGGTAGAGCGTTGGCCTGGCGTGCGGGAGTCCCGGGTTTGATTCCCGGCCAGGGCACACAGGAGAGGTGCCCATCTGCTTCTCCACCCCTCTCCCCTCTCCTTCCTCTCTGTCTCTCTCTTCCCCTCTCGCAGCCAAGGCTCCATTGTAGCAAAGTTTGCCCGGGCGCTGAGGATGGCTCTGTGGCCTCTGCCTCAGGCGCTAGAATGGCTCTGATTGTGGCAGAGCGAAGCCCCAGATGGGCAGAGCATCACCCCCTGGTGGGCATGCTGGATGGATCCCAGTCAGGCGCATGAGGGAGTCAGTCTGACTGCCTCCCCATTTCCAACCTCAGAAAAATTAAAAAAAAAATTATTTTGTGTTGAGTGAGTATGGTAATTAGTGTTTTCAAAGAATTGATCCTTTTAATCTAAGTTACAAAAGATAGTATTTTTATTTGGAGCATTCTCCTGATGTCAGTCGGTTGTGCAGTGATATTCCCTCTTCCATTACTGATATTGAAATGTGTGTCTTCTCTCTTTTCTTTGGCAATGCTGCTAAAGATTTACTCCTGCTCCTGTCCTCTCGGCTAGGGAGAGCAGGCTTCTGCTGGGGCATTTTTGTCTGTTCTTGCTGGTTGTTTCCAGGTTGCTGTCTTTTTCTGCCCCGGGCATGGTAATGAACCCTCTACCATATCATTCATTTGGACCTCAAATCCCCATCTTTTCTGCCTTTTCCTCTTTACCTTCCAGAAACTTATGTTTGTTTTACTTCGTGAAAGGAACAAGAAAGAGATGTCTGGTCTATTTTCCTGTAAGTGTGAATGCTCTTGTTCTTTTAAACAAGGAAATGCAATTTTTTTCTTTAATGCAGCAATAGATAACTAAAACACTCACCAAGTCATACCCTCATACCATGAGTTTTCTAACCTTCATTGACAGGGACAGTATGAAAATGGAAAAACTAGGCTATTTTATACTTGCCCAGTCTCATTGTTTTTTGGGTTTTGTTTGTTTGTTTGTTTTGTATTTTTCCAAAGTGAGAAACCAGGCGGGAGGCAGAAAGACAGACTCCCACATTAGCCCGACCAGGATCCACCCGGCATGCCCATCAGGTCCCTCTGGGGTATTGCTCTGCTGCAATCGGAGCTATTCTACTGCCTGAGGCAGAGGCCATGGAGCCATCCTCAGCATCCAGGCCAACTTTGTTCCAATGGAGCCTTGACTGCAAGAGGAGCAGAGAGAGATAAAGAGAAAGGAGAGGGGGAAGAGTGGAGAAGCAGATGGGCGCTTCTCCTGTGTGCATGACTGGGAATCGAACCTGGGACATAAACACACCGGCCCGACACTCTACCACTGAGCCAACCAGCCAGGGCCCAGTCTCATTCTTAGAAGAATTTAAATGCAATTAGGGCCTGACCTGTGGTGGTGCAGTGGATAAAGCGTCGACCTGGAAATGCTGAAGTCACCAGTTCGAAACCCTGGGCTTGCCTGGTCAAGGCACATATAGGAGTTGATGCTTCCAGCTCCTCCCCACCTTCTTCTTCTTCTTCTTCTTCTTCTTCTTCTTCTTCTTCTTCTTCTTCTTCTTCTTCTTCTTCTCTCTCTCTCTCTCTCTCTCTCTCTCTCTCTGTCTCTCTCTTCCTTTCTCTCTCCTCTATAAAATGAATTAAAAAAAATAAATGCAATTAGTTTGAGAAGTCTTCCTAGTATAGGAATTTTAAAAACTTAACTTGTCATAGATGAGACTTCTTGTTCTTCAAAAACATCCTATGGATCATTTGTGAAACATTTTGAGAGGTAGTAATTACTTGAACTAGCTGAACCTCTCTAGAGGAGCTTGACGTTTGTTACCACACTACTGCACCATTGCTCCTGTTCTGGATGTTCAGTGCCACTTAGGCATACTTTTGAGATATTTGAAGTTCGGGGATATTGGTGCTTTAACATGGTTTTAAAAACTCCATTGACAAAATTCATATATACACCTTTATTCTGTGGTTAAGGTGTGTCCAAGACAAGAGACTATATGGGTATTATAATTTTATTTATTTGCTTAAAATTTCTTAAATGATGAAAATTATGTGCTATGCTTATGGACTAGATTATTAAAGATTTGTTATTTTTTATTTTATCCAGAATTCTCTGGAGAAATCAATAACGTCTAATTCCAGTATTTAGGAAACTGGAGAAGGTTAGTTAATAATTATAACTGTAAATATCAAAATTGTTGAGGGTACAAGATGTAGCTGGAAAAAAATAGAGTGTTAAGACAAAAGATGAAGACAAATTGGGTCAGTTGGCACTGGAGATGTCTGCACATGGACACAGGGTTTCTTACTGGCCGAGACTCAGTTCAATGCATAACTAATGTATGTCATATGTTCACATATTTATGATATTTATGTCAATGCATAATGTAAAAAGCAAGCACCAAATAAAAACAAGCACCACAATCTTTTCTGAATTTTCAAACTAACTCTAATTTTGTCTTCCAGTGGAATGCTTTATATCAATAGGAAATTAAATATCTATTCTGCTCCCATCTACTTTATTTTTTATTGTTTTAAAATTTTTATTTATTTATTTTAGAGAGAGAGGGAGAAAAACACAGAGAGAGAGAGAGAGACATCAATTTTGCTGCTGTCATTAGTTGATTTCAATATGTGCCCTGACTGAGGATTGAACCAGCAACCTTGGCATGTCATGAGGATGCTCTAACCAACTGAGCCACCTGGTCAGGGCCCTGCTAACCCATCTACTTTAACAACAACAACAACAAATTACAAATTTTACAATCAAAATCTGTCAGTTCTTTTGTACTGTTGAAGAAAAGGCCCTAGAGAAATTATCTGGTGAGGTTTTTTTCTCCTAGTCTGAGCTAAACTCAGAGACGCAGTGGTTCTATTTTCAGTTTACTGTTGCAACTAGTTTCTCTGTAGATAAAGTTCAACTGTAAAAGATGGACATCCTGCTCATGAAATGGGAGATTGCTACACAACATAACTGACATTTCCAGTATTCGAAGGAATTCAGACTAGAGATGCACTTCCATGAGGAGGGTATGAAGAGGTGGAGGGGCAGTCCAGGAAAAATATTAACATGTTACAAGTATTTACTAGGAATCTCAGCTGTCAGCAAGCACCTTTACTTTAGAGTACTAGATATAATACTTTTGCATGAATTGGATCACCTCTTCCCACCCCCATTTTCTTACTCTGTATTTAAAATAATTATTAGAATTATTTATAATAAGCATAGAATTATTCAGCACATCAGCTATTGCTGTGAATCATTTATGGATCCAAAAATTCAGACACTTTTACTGCTTTCTTCCTCTGGTATCATGAGTGCTACGCCTCTACATGCAATGCTAAGGCAAAGGAAAGGCCCCAAATTGCTAACTAACTTTATTACTGCCACACATACGGCCTGTTCCAGGGTAGCACTCTCATATCTGGGAAAGTGCTAACCAGCAACAGTTGTAGGTTTCATTGACTCATACTACTAAAAGGCAAGGTTTACTCATCTTTGTTTACTCTGCCACCCAAAGCCTTGCCTTCAATTAGAAACACTGCTTGCATGGTGCTGGCATGAAAGGGCCCAGTCAATATCTAAATTTTCAATAACTCTAGGAAGATGTTCAATTGTAAACAGGGAGTTCATAGAGAAGAAAAAATAAAATAGAAAATGAAAGTGTTTAGGTGAACTCATATAAAATTTCTTAATTTTTCGCCCTTTGCTGACAGTTCAGAAAGCTAGGCTAATGGCATCTGATGTGAGAGATGACTTAGTAGAGAAATGAAGCCTCCCACCATCTGGAAAGACAACTGTACATAGGAACTTGGACAAAATCAGATGCTGTCCGTGTTCAGTATTAGTCACCAGGATGATGTGCGACGGAGATATGAGCTATTCTTTCTCACTAATTGGTTACTGCTATTATTTTTTTAAAAGGAAGATCAAATAAATATACTCATTTATAATATGAGAGTCAAAATAAACTATAACAAGTTTGATTTAAATAAATGTTTGTTATTGGACTCTTAATGTACCGGCAAGAAATTGGCCACCTAAAATGTCAGACCAAACATTTATACATGTATTTTATTCTTCTGTGAGGAAATAATAAACCATTTGAGATTAACTCTCTCTTCCCAAGTTTCAGAATATAATTCAGAAATTATCTTTTATAAAGTCAATTCATGATAATATATTATGACTAGTGTCCTTGAAAATATGTCTAACAATAATTTATTCTGACCACTGTGAAAAGATGCCTAACTGCTATGTAAAGATGCGCTCAGCATGCATATTCCTCAAATGTTTCAACCAAGGCCTGCTACTAGATTCACTTTTCTAAGATGCTAAATATTTGAAATGAATGTAGAAAATGGCAGACAATCTGTGTAGATTGTTCTGACCTCCAGGTTCAGATGGCTTTCTAGGTTAAAAAAGAATGTATTCTTAATTAGGTGAGAACTTTGCTATCTAGTAATGAAAAGGCAACATTGTCCTAAAAGACTGATTTAAAGAGAGGAAAGCAGTACAGGGTGTTCTGCAAATTAAATTTTTAGTGCTTAGTGGTTCAGTACTTTATGGAAACTCTCAAAGGTACTATTCTTCCACATTTTAATGAGAATGCATTGCTTGTTTTCTTAAAACAAATTCTTAGGATCCCAGAAATCCTACAGAGGTCAAGAATCTACTACCTGGAGAGAGAGAACTCTGTCAATGAAATACCTGACACATACCAGGAGGTCTGTGGGAGGGGCACTGATGTGGCCAAGCTGTATCAGTATTGTAATATGTGGTATCAGGGAATAGCGGGGCTATAGAACACGTGTTTTCCTTTTCTTCATATATTCAGCATAATATCAGTGGGCAATGTAGTGCCTTGAGAGAGACAGTAATATACTCCATTGATGGATACACTAAATTTTTGTGGATAGAGAATATTATACACTCTGGGGAAACTTCTTTAAGAAATAGAATGAATAATTACAAGTACATTATCAGATACAATATGAATTTTATTTATAATAAAACCATGAATCAATATGAACTAGATATTTTAAGAAGTTGATACATACCATAAATATCATAATATCCAGCCAAATAAAATGACAGTCTTATTAACTGCCTAATAGTCTTTTATAATTTTTTTCTCTCCATCTTTTTTTTTTCTTTTTATAATAATTTTATTTTTTTAATGGGGTGACATCAATAAATCAGGATACATATATTCAAAGATAACAAGTCCAGGTTATCTTGTCGTTCAATTATGTTGCATACCCATCACCCAAAGTCAGATTGTCCTCTGTCACCTTCTATCTTGTTTTCTTTGTGCCCTGCCCCCTCCCACTATCCCTCTCTCATTCCCCGCCCCGTAACCACCACACTCTTATCAACGTCTCTTAGTTTCACTTTTATGTCCCACCTACACATGGATTAATGCAGTTCCTGATTTTTCTGATTTACTTATTTCGCTTCATATCATGTTATCAAGATCCCACCATTTTGCTGTAAATGTTCAGATGTCATCATTTTTTATGGCTGAGTAGTATTCCATAGTGTATATGTGCCATATCTTCTTTATCCAGTCATCTATTGACAGGCTTTTTGGTTGTTTCCATGTCCTGGCCACTGTGAACAATGCTGCAATAAACATGGGGCTTCATGTGTCTTCACGTATCAATGTTTCTGAGGTTTTGGGGTATATACCCAGTAGAGGGATTGCTGGGTCATAAGGTAGTTCTATTTTCAGTTTTTTGAGGAACCACCATACTTTCTTCCATAATGGTTGTACTACTTTACATTCCCACCAACAGTGGATGAGGGTTCCTTTTTCTCCACAGCCTCTCCAACATTTGCTATTACCTCTCTTGCTAATAATAGCTAATCGAACAGGTGTGAGGTGGTATCTCATTGCCGTTTTGATTTGCATTTCTCTAATAGCTAAAGAAGATGAGTATCTTTTCATATATCTGTTGGCCATTTGTATTTCTTCCTGGGAGAAGTGTTTGTTCATATCCTCTTCCCATTTTTTTATGGGATTGTTTGTTTATTTGTTGTTGAGTTTTATGAGTTCTTTGTACATTTTGGATATTAGGCCCTTATCTGAGCTGTTGTTTGAAAATATAATTTCCCATTTAGTTGGCTGTCTGTTTATTTTGATATCAGTTTCTCTTGCTGAGCAAAAACTTCTTAGTCTGATGTAGTCCCATTCATTAATTTTTGCCTTCACTTCTCTTGCCTGTGGAGTCAAATTCATAAAATGCTCTTTAAAACCCAGGTCCATGAGTTGAGTACCTATGTCTTCTTCTATGTACTTAATTGTTTCAGGTCTTATGTTCAGATCTTTGATCCATTTTGAGTTAATTTTTGTACAGGGGGACAAACTGTAGTCCAGTTTCATTCTTTTGCATGTGGCTTTCCAGTTTTCCCAGCACCATTTATTGAAGAGGCTTTCTTTTTCCATTGTGTGTTGTTGGCCCCTTTATCAAAAATTATTTGACTATATATATGTGGTTTTATTTCTGGACTTTCTATTCTGTTCCATTGGTCTGAGTGTCTCTTTTTCTGCCAATACCATGCTGTTTTGATTGTCGTGGCCCTATAATAGAGTTTGATGTCAGGTATTGTAATGCCCCCAGCTTCATTCTTTTTCTTTAGGATTGCTTTGGCTATTCAGGGTTTTTTATAGTTCCATATAAATCTGATGATTTTTTGCTCTATTTCTTTAAAAAATGTCATTGGAATTTTGATGGGAATTGCATTAAATTTGTATATTGCTTTGGGTAATATAGCCATCTTGATTATATTTATTCTTCCTAGCCAAGAACAAGGTATATTCTTCCATTTCATTATATCTTTTTAGATTTCCCTTAACAATGGTTTATAGTTTTCATTATATAAGTCCTTTACATTCTTTGTTATGTTTATTCCTAAGTATTTTATTTTTTTTGTTGCAATTGTGAAGGGTATTATTCTTTGAGTTCATTCTCAATTGTTTCATTGTTGGCATATAGAAAGGCTATTGACTTCTGTATGTTAATTTTGTATCCTGCGACCTTACTGTCTTGGCTTATTGTTTCTAGTAGTCTTTTTGTGGATTCTTTGGGGTTTTCGATGTATAGGATCATATCATCTGCAAAAAGTGATACCTTTACTTCTTCTTTTCTGATATGGATGCCTTTTATTTCTTTGTCTTGTCTGATTGCTCTGGCTAGAACCTCTAGTACCACATTAAATAAGAGTGGAGAGAGTGGACAACCCTGTCTTGTTCCTGATTTAAGGGGGAAAGCCTTCAGTTTAGTGCCATTTAAAATATCTCAAAATAAATCATGTTAGATATTTTTCTTCTATACCCATTTTGTTGAGAGTCTTAAACATAAAATTGTGTTGTATTTTATCAAAAGCCTTTTCTGCATCTATTGATAAGATCATGTGGTTTTTGTTCTTTGTTTTGTTGATATGGTGTATTACGTTAACCGTTTTACGTATGTTGAACCATCCTTGAGATTCTGGGATGAATCCCACTTGATCATGATGTATTATGTTTTTAATATGTTGTTGTATTCGATTTGCTAGTATTTTGTTTAGTATTTTAGCATCTGTATTCATTAGAGATATTGGTCTGTAGTTTTCTTTTTTTGTGCCATCCTTGCCTGGTTTTGGTATGAGGGTTATGTTGGCCTCATAAAATGTGTTTGGAAGTATTGCTTCTTCTTCAATTTTTTGGAAAACTTTGAGTAGAATAGGAACCAAGTCTTCTTTGAATGTTTGATAAAATTTGCTGGTATAGCCGTCAGGGCCTGGACTTTTATTTTTGGGGAGGTTTTTAATGGTTTTTTCTATTTCTTCTCTACTGATAGGTCTGTTTAGGCTTTCTGCTTCTTCTTGACTCAGTCTAGGAAGGTTGTATTGTTCTAGGAATTTATCCATTTCTTCTAGGTTGTTGAATTTAGTGGTATAAAGTTTTTCATAGTATTCTACAATAATTCTTTGTATATCTACGGTGTCCGTGGTGATTTCTCCTCTTTCATTTTGGATTTTGTTTATATGAGTTCTTTCTCTTTTTTCCTTGGTAAGTCTTGCCAAGGGTTTGTCAATTTTGTTGATCTTTTCAAAGAACCAGCTCCTTGTTCTATTAATTTTTTCTATAGTTTTTCTGTTCTCTAATTCATTTATTTCTGCTCTGATTTTTATTATCTCCTTTCTTCGGCTGGTTTTGGATTGTCTTTGTTCTTCTTTTCCTAGTTCCTTAAGGTGGGAAGTTAAGTGGTTCACTTGGGCTCTCTCTTGTTTGTTCATATATGCCTGAAGTGATATGAACTTCCCTCTTATCACTGCCTTTGCTGCATCCCATAGATTCTGATATGTTGTATTGTCATTTTCATTAGTCTGTATATATCTTTTGATCTCTGCACTTATTTCTTCTTTGACCCATTCATTTTTTAAAAGTATGTTGTTTAGTTTCCACATTTTTGTGGGATTTTTTTCCTTTTTTTTGCAGTTGAATTCTAGTTTCAAGGCTTTATGATCAGAAAATGTGCTTGGTACAACTTCGATTTTTCTGAATTTGCTGATGTTGTTTTTGTGGCCCAACATATGGTCAGTTCTTGAGAATGATCCATGTACACTGGAGGAAAATGTATACTCAGTCACTTTGGGATGAAATGTCCTGTAGATGTCTATCATATCCAGGTGCTCTAGTGTTTTGTTTAAGGCCACTATGTCTTTGTTGATTCTCTGTTTGGATGACTGATCTAGAGCCGTCAGCGGTGTATTGAGGTCTCCAAGTATGATTGTATTTTTGTCAGTTTTTGTTTTAAGGTCAATAAGTAGCTGTCTTATATATTTTGGTGCTCCTTGGTTTGGTGCATATACATTAAGAATTGTTATGTCTTCTTGATTCAGTGTCCCCTTAGCCATTATGAAATGGCCATTTTTGTCTCTGAATACTTTTCCTGTCTTGTAGTCAGCATTATCTGATATGAGTATTGCTACACCTGCTTTTTTTTGGATGTTATTTGCTTGGAGTATTGTTTTCCAGCCTCTCACTTTGAATTTGTTTTTATCCTTGTTACTTAGATGAGTTTCCTGTAGGCAGCATACAGTTGGATTTTCTTTTTTAATCCATTCTGCTACTCTGTGTCTTTTTATTGGTGAGTTTAATCCGTTTACATTTAGTGTAATTATTGACACTTGTGAGTTCCCTATTGCCATTTTATATCTTGCTTTCTGTTAGTTTTGTGTCTTGTTTGATCCTTCTCTTTCGTTTTTCTATCTTTTGTTTTTATTTGGTTGTATTCCATGCATCTTTCCTCTGTTGCTATCTTTTCTATCTCATGTGCTTCTGTGGTGGTTTTTTCAATGGTGGTTACCTTTGAGTAATGAAAAGAGTCCCTACCCTGTTCACTGTAGTGAACTATTTTTGTGAGTACTTTTGCACTCCATCGTCCTTTGCTACTGTTAATCTCCATCTTCTCCCCCCCTTTGTTTTTGTTGTTGTCACAGTTTGAATTTGGTTTTATTGTGTTCTTCTTGGAGCTTTTACTTGTGGCTCTGTTTTTTTATTGTTCTTTGTATCTGATTGGAGAACCCCCTTTAGTAATTCCTGGAGTGGGGGTTTTCTGATGATAAATTCCCTCATCTTTTCTGTATCTGTGAATGTTTTTATTTCTCCTTCGTATTTGAAGGATCGCTTTGATGGGTATAGTATTCGTGGCTGAAAGTTCCTCTCTTTCAGGACTTTAAATATTGGGGTCCACTCTCTTCTAGCTTGTAGAGTTTCTGCTGAGAAATCTGATGATAATCTAATGGGCCTTCCTTTATATGTTGTATTCTTCTTTTCCCTGGCTGCCTTGAGAATTTTTTCTTTGCTCTTGGTTTGTGTCAATTTCATTATGATATGCCTTGGAGTAGGTTTGTTGGGGTTAAAAAAACTCGGAGTTCTGTTTGCTTCTTGAACTTGAGGCTTTAGTTCTTTCCACCGGCTTGAGAAGTTCTCATCTATTATTTGTTTGAGTATGTTCTCCATTCCATTTTCTCTCTCTTCTCCCTCTGATATACCTATTATTCTTATGTTATTCTTTTTGACGGAGTCAGATAATTCCTGTAGGAATTATTCCTCATTTTTTTAAATTTTGGAGTCTCTTTCTTCTTCTCTCTGTTGTGCCTCAAGTTGCTTGTCTTCTATTTCACTAATCCTCTCTTCTATCTGACCTGTTCTATTAGCTAAGCTTGTTATTTCGTTTTTCAGCTCGTGAATTGAGTTTTTCATCTCTGTTTGATTTGTTTTTATAGTTTCAATTTCCTTGGACATATATTCTTTGTGTTCATTGAGTTGTTTTCTGAGCTCCCTAAATTGCCTTTCTGTGTTTTCTTGTATATCTCGGAGGATTTTTAGGATTTCTATCTTGAATTCTCTGTCATTTAGCTCCAAGGTTTCCAATATATTAAATTTTTTCTCCATAGATTTTTCCTCATCTAGCTGTGTTACCTCTCTTTCTTTTGTATCCATGATATTTGATTTTCTCTTCCTTAATGGCATCTGAGGGTGGTTTTGTTGATAGTATTAATGAGATTTAATAAAGAATAAAAAGTTAAAAAAATAAAAAATTGATAAGAGTTGTTTTCTTTTTTAAAAAAATTAATAATGAAATAAAGAAAAATAAAATAAAATAAAAATTTTTAAAAAAGGAAATTATTCCCCTCCTCCGTTTTTCCTCTCCTCTCCTCTCCCCTCTTTCTTGAGAAAATCTTGTGGTGAAATGTGAATTATAACAAACAATGCCTGTAATGGAGGGCCTGAATTGGGGAAAAGTAATAAGGGGGCAAAGAAAAAGAAAAAAGAAAAGAAAAAAGAAGGGGGTATGGACTCACAAAAAGCAAATAAGGAAAAAATTTGGGTCAAGAATAAAATGATTTGCTTTTAGGTGTTGGTTGATTAAGAGTTATGATGAGAGGAATAAGAGGAAAACAGAAAAATGGGGGGACAAATTAAAAAATTACTATTGTATTTAGTGGAACAAGAACTAGATAAAATGGAGAGCCAGGTATGGGAGCACTGCTAGTGAGTTAAAAAGGTGAAGTAAAAAAACCCCAAAATGCCACAAACATAAGTTTGAGTCCCAGATAGGATAATTTGTTTGTTATTGAGGTTTGAATGAGAGGAGATGTAAAGGAGAAGGGAAGAAACTAATATAGAGGGAGAAAAGAAAGAGAGAGAGAGAGAGAGAAAAAGAGGGAACCACTAAAAGAAGAAAAAAGAAAAAAGTGGGGAGAGAGAGAGAGAGAGAGAGTTAAGGGTTTTGGAGTGCAACCCTCATAGAGAGAAAGGAAGAGGAGAGAAAAGATAATGGGAGATGTAACACTTATGGGCAGTGTAGTTCAAGGAGAGGAGAGAGTAAGACCGGCAGAGAGTTAATAGGCCAAATTGGAGGAGGAAAAAGAATATCAAGAATGAAGGTAAGAGAAACAAATGAACAAATATAATAAAATGTGACAGGTTATAAAGTCTGCAGATTATTTTTGATTTTGAGAGGTTATCTTGCTTTTTCTTTTCTCTCCCTCTTCTTGGTCAGTGACTCTGTACCCCGGGTTCTGCCCCTTTGGCATGCTCCGGTAGAGGTTTGCAGTTGATAAGTCTCTATGGCAATGTCATGTATTTGCTTTAGTCTCGTTGGCAGTCGAGGCTCATTAGCATTTATAGGCTCCGATAGTGAGAGAGTCCGTGTTCCTAGAGCCTTTCTCCTAGTCTTTCCTTCCTCAATTAGTAGCCTGATAATCCAGCTATGGGGTTGCTGCTGCCTCTGCCTGGATAGTAAGAGGCTCAAAGAGCTGGCAACTCCCCACTCTATTTCCACTCAGCACAGCCCTGTTTAGGTTAGTGAGGAAGGCGGAGCATTTCTTACTCCCTATTTCCTTCGGGGTTTGGTTATATATTTAGCCTATTTTTCACTCGACCATACCTTCGGGTGTATTGCAAAACATCTGGAGGCTCCAAGGATAGGTTTTTCTGTTTCTGGTTGAAGATCTTGTTGACTTTGGGGGAGATTTATTGGAATCGCTTCCTACCCCGCCATTACTCTGACATCATCTCTCTTTCTCCATCTTTTTTTTAAAAAAAATTTATTTTTTTATTTTTCCAAAGTTAGAAGTAGGGAGGCAGTCAGACAGACTCCCGCATGAGCCTGACTGGGATCCACCCGACATGCCCACCAGGGGGCAATGCTCTGGCCGTTTGGACCATTGCTCTGTTGCAGCCAGAGTCATTCTAGCACCTGAGGCAGAGGCCATGGAGCTGTCATCAGCACCTGGACCAACTTTGCTCCAATGGAGCCTTGGCTGAGGGAGGGGAAGAGAGAGATAGAGAGGAAGAAGAGGAGGAAGGGTGTAGAAGCAGATGGGCGCTTCTCCTGTGTGCCCTGACCAGGAGTTGAATCTGGGACTCCCACACGCAGGGCTGACGCTCTACTGCTGAGCCAACTGGCCAGGGCTCTCCATCTCTTGTTTGCATATTTTTATGCTCTCATAATGTGTAATTATTTCATATCATTACTTTCCAATGAAGAAAGAGAAAGAGAATTCCACCTTTAGTATGTCTGTTTTGACTCCTTATTCCCAACCTTGTCCCTCTCCATCACCCATATACTTCCATGGCTGGGGGCCTTGGGACATGCTGACCTTGCAAGATGACCTCTGACCCTGCACCTTCATGACCTGGGGGCTGGCACAGATGGTGTAAGCATTTTACTGGAAATCTTCCTGCTCTGAGACTGCCACCATTCACTCCATTCACTTCACTATTATATGGAAGGAACAAACACACAAATATATCCCACCTAATCCAAACTGAATGCAATCCCAGGTCCCCTTTCCTTTTAGCCAAACGTCAGAAAGCCTGTGACTGCTTCAACCTCTCAGTATAGCTTTTAACCAATTGTATGTGACAGTAACACTTTAAAAAAGTTTTGCAGAAACATATGACTGCTTGAACATTTTATTAGATTTATTAACTTCATGCTGACTATGCCTTGGTGTCTCCACAGTTTCGTTTTTGACTTCCAGGAGTATACTTTTATTACAAATATTTCGCCAAGACAGAACTTCAAGACCATTCCTTTTTTATCATTTTCTTCTCAAATTCTTTTATATATTTTATAATTTAGAAATAAACTTTCATTTTTACATCTGTCAAAAATCAGTTGCTAAAGATGTTCCTCTTGTCAACCGAAAGTGCTGCAGTGAACTGGCTGGAGAGACCAAGTGGGACAGCAGCTTCAGTTTCTCTCATTTAACCCGTGATATACTAGTAATACAGTTTGAGGCAGTTGGCGTCAGTTAACTTAGATATTTAAAAATATCATGTTATGTTTTTCTTTTAAATGAAAAGCCCAATTAATTAAAAAATTTAAGGGTTTACAAAACACTAATTTGAAAAACTGTATGGACCCTTATGTTCATTGCCATGTAATTTATAATAGCCAACATATAGAAACAACCCAAGTGTTCATCAGTAGATGAGTGGATTAAAATGCTGTACTATACTTATGTAATGGATTATTGCTCAGCCATAGAAAGAATGAAATCTTATTATTTGCAACCACATGGATGGATCTAGAGGGTATTATGATCAGTTAAATAAGTCAGTCAGAGAAAGACAAATACCTAATGAACAAAATTTAGTGATACAAATATTGAAACAAACTAGTGGACATGAGAGTGGACTGGTGTTTGCTAGAGGGGAATGGGTGTTAGGGGACTTGGTGAAAAAGGTGAAAGATTAAGGTGTACAAATTGGCAGTTACAGAACAGTCACAGGGATATAAAATTCAGCATAAGGAATACAGTCAACAATATTATGATAGCTACGTATGGTGCCAGGTGGGTATTAGAAATATTGGGGGAAACACCTTGTGAAGTACACGATTGTCTAACTATGATGCTACCTGAAACCAATACAGAATAATATTAAAAGTAAAGTGTAATTGAAAAAAAGTTTAAAGGGTTAGTTTTCAGTTTTTGCCTTTTAACAAATGATGGCTAATACTTCATTCCTTATGATTTTCACCTCCTATTGGTGATTTCTGGAGCAGAACTTTATACTTGCAGGACTGAGAAGAGACCCAAGAAGGTAGTGGGAGAAGCAGAAATAGGATTGTCTTGTAATACGTGTCTTAAATTCATGCAACAAATATCCCACTCCACTACCTAGCACAAGGGATATATATACAGGCCTCCAACCTTTTCCATTAAACCAGGCCATAGGTTGAGAAGGAGGGGAAGAAGAATGGCAATAAATAAGTCAAAGGGTGCCCTGTTCACTGTACACTTACAATTAAAGCACATACTTACTATTTTCAATTAATTAGATTAGCAATTTTCAACTGGTATGCCATAGCATATTGGTGTGGCACAAGAATTTTTAAAGCATGCAATATCTGACTTTTTAGTAAGGGGACTGACCTCTTTTCCCTTAGATCATCAAATAAAAAAATGACAACAGCCAACACAATAGTCATCTGGTATGAATGAAACAAAATTATACTTATTTTTTGTCAGATGGCAAAAAATATACTTTTTGATGTGTCACAGAATTTTAGCAATTAGTTTATGTGTGCCTTGAGATGAAAAAGTTGAAAATCACTGATTTAGAAGTTTTGATGAATTATTATTATTATTTTTTAATGAGATTGCTGTCCCTAGATGTCAGTTTCTAGATCTTTTAAAACTCTCATCTTGCAATAAGGTCCAAATGTCTAATACAAAAAAAAATGTGGAGGATGAAGTCAGAGTAATGGCGGGGTAGGAAGCGATACCGATAAATCTCCCCCAAAACTCAACAAGATCTTCAACCAGAAACAGAAAAACCTATACTTGGAGCTTCCAGATGCTTCGCAATACACCCAAAGGTATGATTGAGTGAAAAATTGGCTAAATATATAACCAAACCCCGAAGGAAATAGGGAGTAAGAAATGCTCCTCCTTCCTCACTAACCTAAACAGGGCGGCTTTCTCTGGTAACTGTGAATATAGAAACTGAGGCGGGCAAAGGGGGTGAATAGATCCAGGCCGCCGCAGCACAAACGGCCGAACCAGGCTGTGGCATAGAGATCCAAGCCGAGGAAAATCTGATCCTGTGGCAACCCAGGCAATACAAGCTAACACTTGCACCAAACCCAAACAAAGAAAGAAAAGCAGAGCGGCCATTTTACCCGGTCTCCTGGTCGGTGCGCAGTTAGTGGGCGAGAATTTCTTCCTGGGAAAGCCACGCACGGGAGGGAGTGAGAACTAATTCCAACGGTGGAGATTTTCCATGCTGGAGGGTGTTTCACTCAGAGGGAACCGCGGCTGGCCTCATATCCTGGTTTGCGCATGCAGATAAGGAGTGAGCAACTCCTCCGAGTGCCTCGGCAGTGCGCGCCCATGTTATCGCACAGAGGGGCAGAGTCAGGGGCCTTTGTGTGGGCCAAAGCGGAATCTCGAGCCGCCCCAGCGCCTTGCAAAAGCCGCGCACGGGGACGGAGCGAGACTCAATTCCAATGGTGGAGATTTTCCGTGCTGGAGGGTGTTTCACTCAGAGGGAACCGCTGCCGGCCTCATATTTTGGTTTGCGCGTGCAGATAAGGAGTGAGCGATTCCTCCGAGTGCCTCGGCAGTGCGCGCCCGTGTTATCGCACAGAAGGGCAGAGTCAGGGGCCTTTGTGTGGGCCAAAGCGGAATCTCGAGCCGCCCCAGCGCCTTGCAAAAGCCGCGCATGGGGACGGAGTGAGACTCAATTCCAACGCTACAACTTTTCCCTGCGGTTGGGGGTTTCACTCAGAGCGTGAGACTGCTGGCCTGATATCCTGGTCACAGACAGTGAGTGAGAGTTTCCTCCAAGCGCCCCGGAAGTGGGCGCCCGCTTGTGTTACCGGACAGAGTGGCAGAGCCAGAGGTCTTTGAGTGGGCAGAAAGCCCGCCTGATTATGCTAGCAGCTCTGACTGACTGAGCCTTACCCAGAGCCCTGTGCTGAGTGGAAATAGAGTGGGGAGTTGCCAGCTCTTTGAGCCTCTTACTATCCAGGCAGAGGCAGCAGCAACCCCATAGCTGGATTATGAGGCTACTAATTAAGGAAGGAAAGACTAGGAGAAAGGCTCCAGGAACACGGACTCTCTCACTGTCGGAGCCTATAAATGCTATTGAGCTTCGACTGCCAACGAGACTAAAGCACAATACATGACATTGCCATAGAGACTTATCAACTGCAAACCTCTACCTGAGCGTGCCAAAGGGGCAGAACCCAGGGTACAGAGTCACCGACCAGGAAGAGGGAGAGAAAAGAAAAAGCAAGAAGATAACCTCTCAAAATCAAGAATAATCTGCAGACTTTATAACCTATCCCATTTTATTATATTTGTTCGTTTGTTTCTCTTATCTTCATTCTTGATACTTATTTTTCCTCCTCCAATTTGGCCTATTAACTCTCTGCCGGTCTTACTCTCTCCTCTCCTTGAACTACACTACCCATAAGTGTTACATCTCCCATTATCTTTTCTCTTCTCTTCCTTTCTCTCTATGAGGGTTGCACTCCAAAACCCTTAACTCTCTCTCTCTCTCTCCTTTCTTTTTTCTTCTTTTAGTGGTTACCTCTTTTTTTCTCTCTCTTTCTTTTCTCCCTCTATATTAGTTTCTTCCTTTCTCCTTTACATCTCCTCTCATTCAAACCTCAATAACAAACAAATGATCTTATCTGGGACTCAAACCTATGTTTGTGGCATTTTGGGGGGTTTTTACTTCACCTTTTTAACTCACTAGCAGTGCTCCCATACCTGGCTCTCCATTTTATCTAGTTCTTGTTCCACTAAATACAATAGTAATTTTTTAATTTGTCCCCCCATTTTTCCGTTTTCCTCTTATTCCTCTCATCATAACTCTTAGACAACCAACACCTAAAAGCAAATCATTTCATTCTTGAACCAAATTTTTTCCTTATTTGCTTTTTGTGGGTCCATACGCTCTTTTTTTTTCTTTTTTTTTCTTTTTTTTTTTTTTTTGCCCCTTTATTACTTTTCTCCAATTCAGGCCCTCCATCACAGGCATTGTTTGTTATAATTCACAGTCCACCACAAGATTTTCTCAAAAAAGAGGGGAGAGGAGAGGAGAGGAAAAAAGGAGGGGGGGAATAATTTCCTTTTTTTAATTTTTATTTTATTTTTTTTTATTTCATTATTAATTTTTTTTTAAAAAAACAACTCTTTTCGATTTTTTATTTTTTTTATTGTTATTTTTTTTAACTTTTTATTCTTTAATAAATCTCATTAATACTATCAACAAAACCACCCTCAGATGCCATTAAGGAAGAGAAAATCAAATATCATGGATACAAAAGAAAGAGAGGTAACACAGCTAGATGAGGAAAAATCTATGGAGAAAAAATTTAATATATTGGAAACCTTGGAGCTAAATGACAGAGAATTCAAGATAGAAATCCTAAAAATCCTCCGAGATATACAAGAAAACACAGAAAGGCAATTTAGGGAGCTCAGAAAACAACTCAATGAACACAAAGAATATATGTCCAAGGAAATTGAAACTATAAAAACAAATCAAACAGAGATGAAAAACTCAATTCACGAGCTGAAAAACGAAATAACAAGCTTAGCTAATAGAACAGGTCAGATAGAAGAGAGGATTAGTGAAATAGAAGACAAGCAACTTGAGGCACAACAGAGAGAAGAAGAAAGAGACTCCAAAATTTAAAAAAATGAGGAATAATTCCTACAGGAATTATCTGACTCCATCAAAAAGAATAACATAAGAATAATAGGTATATCAGAGGGAGAAGAGAGAGAAAATGGAATGGAGAACATACTCAAACAAATAATAGATGAGAACTTCTCAAGCCGGTGGAAAGAACTAAAGCCTCAAGTTCAAGAAGCAAACAGAACTCTGAGTTTTTTTTACCCCAACAAACCTACTCCAAGGCATATCATAATGAAATTGACACAAACCAAGAGCAAAGAAAAAATTCTCAAGGCAGCCAGGGAAAAGAAGAATACAACATATAAAGGAAGGCCCATTAGATTATCATCAGATTTCTCAGCAGAAACTCTACAAGCTAGAAGAGAGTGGACCCCAATATTTAAAGTCCTGAAAGAGAGGAACTTTCAGCCACGAATACTATACCCATCAAAGCGATCCTTCAAATATGAAGGAGAAATAAAAACATTCACAGATACAGAAAAGATGAGGGAATTTATCATCAGAAAACCCCCACTCCAGGAATTACTAAAGGGGGTTCTCCAATCAGATACAAAGAACAAAAAAAAAAACAGAGCCACAAGTAAAAGCTCCAAGAAGAACACAATAAAACCAAATTTAAACTGTGACAACAACAAAAAGAAAGAGGGGGAGAAGATGGAGATTAACAGTAGCAAAGGACGATGGAGTGCAAAAGTACTCACAAAATAGTTCGCTACAATGAACAGGGTAGGGACCCTTTTCATTACTCAAAGGTAACCACCATTGAAAAAACCACCACAGAAGCACATGAGATAGAAAAGATAGCAACAGAGGAAAGATGCATGGAATACAACCAAATAAAAACAAAAGATAGAAAAACGAAAGAGAAGGATCAAACAAGACACAAAACTAACAGAAAGCAAGATATAAAATGGCAATAGGGAACTCACAAGTGTCAATAATTATACTAAATGTAAACGGATTAAACTCACCAATAAAAAGACACAGAGTAGCAGAATGGATTAAAAAAGAAAATCCAACTGTATGCTGCCTACAGGAAACTCATCTAAGTAACAAGGATAAAAACAAATTCAAAGTGAGAGGCTGGAAAACAATACTCCAAGCAAATAACATCCAAAAAAAAGCAGGTGTAGCAATACTCATATCGGATAATGCTGACTACAAGACAGGAAAAGTACTCAGAGACAAAAATGGCCATTTCATAATGGCTAAGGGGACACTGAATCAAGAAGACATAACAATTCTTAATGTATATGCACCAAACCAAGGAGCACCAAAATATATAAGACAGCTACTTATTGACCTTAAAACAAAAACTGACAAAAATACAATCATACTTGGAGACCTCAATACACCGCTGACGGCTCTAGATCGGTCATCCAAACAGAGAATCAACAAAGACATAGTGGCCTTAAACAAAACACTAGAGCACCTGGATATGATAGACATCTACAGGACATTTCATCCCAAAGTGACTGAGTATACATTTTCCTCCAGTGTACATGGATCATTCTCAAGAATTGACCATATGTTGGGCCACAAAAACAACATCAGCAAATTCAGAAAAATTGAAGTTGTACCAAGCACATTTTCTGATCATAAAGCCTTGAAAGTAGAATTCAACTGCAAAAAAAAGGAAAAAAATCCCACAAAAATGTGGAAACTAAACAACATACTTTTAAAAAATGAATGGGTCAAAGAAGAAATAAGTGCAGAGATCAAAAGATATATACAGACTAATGAAAATGACAATACAACATATCAGAATCTATGGGATGCAGCAAAAGCAGTGATAAGAGGGAAGTTCATATCACTTCAGGCATATATGAACAAACAAGAGAGAGCCGAAGTAAACCACTTAACTTCCCACCTTAAGGAACTAGAAAAAGAAGAACAAAGACAACCCAAAACCAGCCGAAGAAAGGAGATAATAAAAATCAGAGCAGAAATAAATGAATTAGAGAACAGAAAAACTATAGAAAAAATTAATAGAACAAGGAGCTGGTTCTTTGAAAAGATCAACAAAATTGACAAACCCTTGGCAAGACTTACCAAGGAAAAAAGAGAAAGAACTCATATGAACAAAATCCAAAATGAAACAGGAGAAATCACCACGGACACTGTAGATATACAAAGAATTATTGTAGAATACTATGAAAAACTTTATGCCACTAAATTCAACAACCTAGAAGAAATGGATAAATTCCTAGAACAATACAACCTTCCTAGACTGAGTCAAGAAGAAGCAGAAAGCCTAAACAGACCTATCAGTAGAGAAGAAATAGAAAAAACCATTAAAAACCTCCCCAAAAATAAAAGTCCAGGCCCTGACAGCTATACCAGCGAATTTTATCAAACATTCAAAGAAGACTTGGTTCCTATTCTACTCAAAGTCTTCCAAAAAATTGAAGAAGAAGCAATACTTCCAAACTCATTTTATGAGGCCAACATAACCCTCATACCAAAACCAGGCAAGGATGGCACAAAAAAAGAAAACTACAGACCAATATCTCTAATGAATACAGATGCTAAAATACTAAACAAAATACTAGCAAATCGAATACAACAACATATTAAAAACATAATACATCATGATCAAGTGGGATTCATCCCAGAATCTCAAGGATGGTTCAACATACGTAAAACGGTTAAGGTAATACACCATATCAACAAAACAAAGAACAAAAACCACATGATCTTATCAATAGATGCAGAAAAGGCTTTCGATAAAATACAACACAATTTTATGTTTAAGACTCTCAACAAAATGGGTATAGAAGGAAAATATCTCAACATGATAAAGGCCATATATGATAAACCATCAGCTAACATCATACAAAATGGCACAAAACTGAAGGCTTTCCCCCTTAAATCAGGAACAAGACAGGGTTGTCCACTCTCTCCACTCTTATTTAATGTGGTACTAGAGGTTCTAGCCAGAGCAATCAGACAAGACAAAGAAATAAAAGGCATCCATATCGGAAAAGAAGAAGTAAAGGTATCACTTTTTGCAGATGATATGATCCTATACATCGAAAACCCCAAAGAATCCACAAAAAGACTACTAGAAACAATAAGCCAATACAGTAAGGTCGCAGGATACAAAATTAACATACAGAAGTCAATAGCCTTTCTATATGCCAACAATGAAACAACTGAGAAGGAACCCAAAAGAATAATCCCCTTCACGATTGCAACAAAAAAAATAAAATACTTAGGAATAAACATAACAAAGAATGTAAAGGACTTATATAATGAAAACTATAAACCATTGTTAAGGGAAATTGAAAAAGATATAATGAGATGGAAGAATATACCTTGTTCATGGCTAGGAAGAATAAATATAATCAAGATGGCTATATTACCCAAAGCAATATACAAATTCAATGCAATTCCCATCAAACTTCCAATGACGTTTTTTAAAGAAATAGAGCAAAAAATCATCAGATTTATATGGAACTATAAAAAACCCCGAATAGCCAAAGCAATCCTAAAGAAAAAGAATGAAGCTGGGGGCATAACAATACCTGACTTCAAACTCTATTATAGGGCCACGACAATCAAAACAGCATGGTATTGGCAGAAAAGAGACACTCAGACCAATGGAACAGAATAGAAAGTCCAGAAATAAAACCACATATATATAGTCAAATAATTTTTGATAAAGGGGCCAACAACACACAATGGAGAAAAGAAAGCCTCTTCAATAAATGGTGCTGGGAAAACTGGAAAGCCACATGCAAAAGAATGAAACTGGACTACAGTTTGTCCCCCTGTACAAAAATTAACTCAAAATGGATCAAAGATCTAAACATAAGACCTGAAACAATTAAGTACATAGAAGAAGACATAGGTACTCAACTCATGGACCTGGGTTTTAAAGAGCATTTTATGAATTTGACTCCAATGGCAAGAGAAGTGAAGGCAAAAATTAATGAATGGGACTACATCAGACTAAGAAGTTTTTGCTCAGCAAGAGAAACTGATAACAAAATAAACAGAAAGCCAACTAAATGGGAAATGATATTTTCAAACAACAGCTCAGATAAGGGCTTAATATCCAAAATATTCAAAGAACTCATAAAACTCAACAACAAACAAACAAACAATCCAATAAAAAAATGGGAAGAGGATATGAATAGACACTTCTCCCAGGAAGAAATACAAATGGCCAACAGATATATGAAAAGATGCTCATCTTCTTTAGCTATTAGAGAAATGCAAATCAAAACGGCAATGAGATACCATCTCACACCTGTTCGATTAGCTGTTATTAGCAAGTCAGGTAATAACAAATGTTGGAGAGGCTGTGGAGAAAAAGGAACCCTCATCCACTGTTGGTGGGAATGTAAAGTAGTACAACCATTATGGAAGAAAGTATGGTGGTTCCTCAAAAAACTGAAAATAGAACTACCTTATGACCCAGCAATTCCTCTACTGGGTATATATCCCCAAAACTCAGAAACATTGATACGTAAAGACACATGCAGTTCCATGTTTATTGCAGCATTGTTCACAGTGGCCAGGACATGGAAACAACCAAAAAGCCTGTCAATAGATGACTGGATAAAGAAGATGTGGCACATATACACTATGGAATACTACTCAGCCATAAGAAATGATGACATCGGAACATTTACAGCAAAATGGTGGGATCTTGATAACATGATACGAAGCGAAATAAGTAAATCAGAAAAAAACAGGAACTGTATTATTCCATACGTAGGTGGGACATAATAGTGAAACTAAGAGACATTGATAAGAGTGTGGTGGTTACGGGGGGAGGGGGAAATGGGGGAGGGAAAGGGGGAGGGGGAGGGGCACAGAGAGAACAAGATAGAGGGTGACGGAGGACAATCTGACTTTGGGTGGTGGGTATGCAACATAATTGAACGACAAGATAACCTGGACTTGTTATCTTTGAATATATGTATCCTGATTTATTGATGTCACCCCATTAAAAAAATAAAATTATAAAAAAAAAAAAGTAAAATATTTCAACAATTGTTATATTGATTACATGTTAAAATGATCTTGTTTTGAATATATTGGACTAAATAGAATATATTATTCAAATTTAAAATAATAAAATAAAGAGAATGTTTACTGCATGATATTTAATAAACTCTGTATAAAGGAAACTATAGTATTACATAAAACTTTCTGAGAATTTAAAAAAGACTGACTTTGTCAGTAGTCCTATAAAAGGTTAATTTACATTTGAAGGTAATAAATAACAAGAAAATTAATTAAAACTTTAATGATGTTTCTTAAACTATCATAGTAATTTAAGTATCTCAAGTTAATAAAATCTTAATGTGATTTATACAAACATTGTAGTACACTGGTATTTGCTGTATACTCAGTATTTATCGATATTTAAACAATAAATAAACCTAAAAACAAATGTCTATTTTATAAGAAGAGATAAAATTTTAAATTGTTGTATCTTTCTTTTATAGCACAGCTGTGAATTATGTTACTGAATACATTCAGTTTTTAAAAAGCAGCCTATGTGATTATTGTGAAAAATGTGATCTCTTTAAAATTGATTTTCTGTTTTCATTGAGGTTTTCATAAATACATTGTTATTTGCCAAAGAACAAGTGAGACAGCTTTAGGAATCCTTGATAAGACCATTATCTGGCTAATAAAAAGCATTTTCTGCATTGTTGTTATTGACTTGTAAGTTTAAAATAAAAATATAACTGTAAAAATAATACAATAAAAATAAAGAAGTCATACCTTCGACTTCATCAAATAAAAAAGTTGTTTCTCTACATGCAAAGCAATAATACACAGTAGGTAGAACTGGCTCTGTTTGGACCAAGAAAAGAAAAGAAAAAGATCACAGGTTTCTACTCAAAAAATAAAAGATAAATACTACAATTCATAATAGATAAAGCAAAAGAGAAAAGGAAAAAATGAGACTATAATTATTTTTGTACAAACAAAAGAAGGAGGCTGCTATGATTTGTCAGGTGTTCCCATCTTTTCATTTGTGCTGTCCAAAGTAACACAGCCCAAGCTGTGTTTTCCACAGTGATTTAAATGGAGTAATGTTCACTAACGCTCTTCTAGTGAAAAGTTTAATTTTTTTTTAAAGAAGGGAGAGAGTTGCCTGTTAGTTCTTCAGCTGTCAGATAGACATGGTGATTCTGAGTACAGTCCTAAAGCTCTCTCTGGGCTTTCTCCTGGTACCCTGGGAGATGCCAGTAAAAAGAAGCAGCTACTCTGATACCCCTGTGACACTATGGAAGATCAAGTGATACTGCTTTGCTGCCCTCTGACTCTGGAGTTATGTGTGTACATAGTTATATTACTTGTGATTTTCATTTCAGGATATTGTAAAGAGAGTGTTACCACACTTCATTATTAAGGAAGACATTGGGTCTCAATGGGTTATGACTCACTAAGATATAATATGAAATAATATATTGCAATGGATAAGTCATAAAAGTTCATAGAAGTTCAACAGAATCCCAGACACAATATATTAGTGAATATTTGGGGAAAACAAAGACCCAGAGTATCCAGTATTAGGAAAGCTGGGCCATACTCCATGTTATGTTAACTTGATAAAATGTGAAGGCACCATTTAAGGTTATACATGGAAGATCTAGATAGATGTTTATAATATGATATTAGAAGAGTATAATGAAATGTTATACAGTATAAACCAATGATAGTATCTATAAGAAACTAAGTGTCCAGGTAGGAGGTAATAGGTAAAACCATGAGATATACTGGATTGGGATGGTGAGAAGATGAGTCGTGTTAGTTTGGTATTTTTATTTATTTTAGTATGCTGTCTTTTAAATGAAACAGAAAAGAGAATATTTAAGGTGTTATTTATAGAACGGAGAGATGAATGAAGGTCAGTCAAAAATACGATTAAAGTTTCATAGAGATGACGATCAGACAAGAATTTGTCTTGAAGACGAATAAAAATCCAGTGAGCAAGATAATTGGAAGTCAGTAAGAAAAAGAAAGGTATGTGAATGAAAATAGCCTGAGTTGAATTAACTCTGTAGGAGGTCTCCAGACTGAAACAGAGCACTGTTCACAATTTCCACCATGAAATAAGGGCAGAATTCCGTCAGCCTGTAAAGTATATTAGCTGTCCTCCAGGTGGGTAGCGGGATTGACAATGAGATAGATCATATTGTAAGTCCAGATGGGGCATCATAGGATGACAGCAGTGTTTGGAAGGGACTTATAAGTCATAAACTTTCTTTAATAAATTTTATTATCATAAAACACATGTTTCTAAATCAAATAACAAAATCTATATTTGATTTTGTATAAAAATATGTACACACATTTCTGTTGAATATCCTTAAGAATGAAATTTCTGCGCCGTATGTTAAGCATAAATTCCTCTTTAGTGAATATTGCCCATCTGCAAATTGTTCAATTCTCAATCCCAAGAGAAGGCATGAAAGTTAAGGTCACCGCTATACATCCTCAAATTGTTCAATTCTCAATCCCTAGAGAAGGCATGAAAGTTAAGGTCACTGCTATACATCCTCACCAAAATATATATATATATATATTTTTTTTTTTTTCAAGATTAATGTTTTTATTTCTGGTGCAATAGTTTTACCTTTTTTTTTTTTAATAAATTTTTATTAATGGTAATGGGATGACATTAATAAATCAGGGTACATATATTCAAAGAAAACATGTCTAGGTTATTTTGTCATCAAATTATGTTGCAAACCCCTAGCCCAAAGTCAGATTGTCCTCCGTCACCCTCTGTCTAGTTCTCTGTGCCCCTCCCCCTCCCCCTAACTCTCTCCCTCCCTCCCTCCCATGTCCTCCCTCCCCCCCCACCCTTGGTAACCACCACACTCTTGTCCATGTCTCTTAGTCTCATTTTTATGTTCCACCAATGTATGGAATCATGTAGTTCTTGTTTTTTTCTGATTTACTTATTTCACTCCTTATAATGTTATCAAGATCCCACCATTTTGCTGTAAATGATCTGATGTCATCATTTCTTATGGCTGAGTAGTATTCCATAGTGTATATGTGCCACATCTTCTTTATCCAGTCTTCTATTGAAGGGCTTTTTGGTTGTTTCCATGTCTTGGCCACTGTGAACAGTGCTGCAATGAACATGGGGCTACATGTGTCTTCACGTATCAATGTTTCTGAGGTCAAAATATATTTTTAAAAATACTTTTTATTTTAGTCTTTTAGATGGATATATGGGAAATAACATACTATTTTCTTATATGGGAAATGACATACTATTTCCCATATATATTCTAGGGTAATTATTTGAGTAATTATTGCTAAATAATCATAACAAATTTTTAAATCACAAAAATTTAATTTTATTTTTTTATATATATAAATTTTTATTAATGTTAATGGGATGACATTAATAATTCAGGGTACATATATTCAAAGAAAACATGTCTAGGTTATTTTGTCATTGAATTATGTTGCATACCCCTCACCCAGAGTCAGATTGTCCTCCGTCACCCTCTGTCTAGTTTTCTCTGTGCCCCTCCCCCTCCCCCTAACTCTCTCCCTCCCTTCCTCCTGCATCCTCCCTCCCTCCACCCCTGGTAACCACCACTCTCTTGTCCATGTCTCTTAGTCTCGTTTTTATATTCCACCAATGTATGGAATTATGTAGTTCTTGTTTTTTTCTGATTTACTTATTTCACTCCTTATAATGTTATCAAGATCCCACCATTTTGCTGTAAATGATCTGATGTCATCATTTCTTATGGCTGAGTAGTATTCCATAGTGTATATGTGCCATATCTTCTTTATCCAGTCTTCTATTGAAGGGCTTTTTGGTTGTTTCCATGTCTTGGCCACTGTGAACAGTGCTGCAATGAACATGGGGCTACATGTGTCTTTACGTATCAATGATTCTGAGGTTTTGGGGTATATACCCAGTAGAGGGATTGCTGGGTCATAAGGTAGTTCTATTTGCAGTTTTTTGAGGAACCACCATATTTTCCTCCATAATGGTTGTACTACAAAAATTTAATTTTAAGCAATGTTCTCTATACACATATATCACTTGATATTTATTATTGAAAAGAAAAAGTGAAAAAAGCAAGTTTTTGTTATTGCTTTGAGTTGCTTCTAAATTCTACAAAATTATAATCTATAAGAACAGTGTGAGAGAGATATTGGTAATACATATATCAATGAAGAACTCTAATCAAGAATGTATATAGAACTGTTACAGGAATGTTACAATTCTAGAAATATAAAGGCAGCCCCATAAAAATAGCTAAAATGCCATATAGTCTTATACAGACATTTCACAGTAGATGTCAATCTGGCCTATGAACTTGTAAAAGTATCTTCCACTTTTCTCAGTCATCAGAAAGGCAAATTAAACTATAATAATCTCCAAGCATATATCCATCTAAAAGACTAAAATAAAAAGTATTTTTAAAAATATATTTTGGTGAGGATGTATAGCAGTGACCTTAACTTTCATGCCTTCTCTTAGGATTGAGAATTGAACAATTTGCTGTCTATGTTTAGAATCCGCTACATGAGGGGGTGACCTTGTCATCCACTCTTTTCCATTTCCTTGGAGAACAAAGAAAAATGAGAAGAAAAAGTCTCTTTCTTTACAGCTCAATTATTTTAATCATTTTAAAAACATCTTTTTAGCGTGACCTGTGGTGGCACAGTGGATAACGCGTCGACCTGGAAATGCTGAGGTTGCTGGTTCGAAATCCTGGGCTTGCCTGGTCAAGGCACATATGGGAGTTGATGCTTCCAGCTCCTCCCCCCTTCTCTCTCTCTGTCTCTCCCTCTCTCTCTCCTCTCTAAAAATGAATAAAGATAAAAAAGATTAAAAAAAACCATCTTTTTATTACATATTTTTCAGAAAGCTGCCCCAATTTTAATGTTACACTTAAAATGAACACACACAAAAAAAATCACTCAGCATGAAAACTCATGCCCCACTCTTCAAGTTTCAAAGCTACTCATTAGATGGGCAATATTCACTAAAGAGGAATTTATGCTTAACATATGGTGCAGAAATTTCATTCTTAAGGATATTCAACAGAAATATGTGTACATATTTTTACAAAACATATTTACTAGACTGTTTATAATATTAATTTTTATAAGATCCCTGAACTGGAAACTATCCCAGTGTTCATAATTATAGATTGAATAAATGGTGGTATATTCACACAATGATATTCTATATAGTTATATAGTTGCAATCATTGTTATACATCACTAAGAAATAATGATTGGCAACTAAGCTCAAAAATATGGATTCAATTTAAAAATTATTGTGTTGAGTGAAAGAAGCCCCATATGAAATAATTGAATACACTAATATCACACTCATATAAATTGCAAAAACAGACATAACTAATCCATCATTTTAAAATCAGGGGAGTTTACTTCTAAAGGGCAAGATAGTGGGTAGAAGGAAGCACTGGGGGAAACTTCTGGGATATTGGTAATACTACTTGATGTTCTGAATGATGGTTGTAGCAGTGTGAACAATTTGTACAAATCTTCCTTAAGATATGAATGCTATTTTGTGTTTCTTATACAGTTAAATCACTTTTAAATGCCCATCATAGTATATTTAAGATTCAAATCCATTGTCTGACCTGGGTATGAGTGTTTCCACCATATTTATTAACATCATAAAACCTAATGAGTAGCTTTGAAACTTGAAGAATGGGGCATGAGTTTTCATGCTGAGTGATTTTTTTTGTGTGTGTTCATTTTAAGTGTAACATTAAAATTGGGGCAGCTTTCTGAAAAATATGTAATAAAAAGATGTTTTTAAAATGATTAACATAATTGAGCTGTAAAGAAAGAGACTTTTTCTTCTCATTTTTCTTCGTTCTCCAAGGAAATGGAAAAGAGTGGATGACAAGGTCACCCCCTCACCTAGCGGATTCTAAACGTAAACAGCTGCTTGAGCGTAGCTGTGGAAGGAAGGAGAAGCAAACAGAGGGAGAGAGGCAGGAACTACAGACTGAAGCTCAAGGGATCAACTATTTTCCAAATAGATTTTCCTTTTCTCTTCTTTCCTCTTTTCCCCTCCGCTTTCAAATGAACTCTCCTCCTCTCATTCTTTCTTTACCTTCCCTAGAGATGGAACTAAGATACTTTAGTCTCTTCTCTAAAAAAATTCCCATCCTATTTTCATCATTTCAAAGGTTTTAATAACTATTTAAAATGTATTTAAGTATTAAGTTGAAGGCCATGTGGTATTAACTTATATTCATTCAAGTGATATTCCTAAGCCAGAAATCCTCTCTGTGGGTACAGCTCAATGTTTAAAATAGAAAAAAGAATAAAATAAAAACCTTCATAGTGAGCTTGAAAATCTTCTAAAACTATCAAAAAGTCCTGAACTTAATAAATCTTAAATCAAAAACTAAAAATTCACTTGATGTTAAGTGCTAAGAATTTTTTTAGAAAAGACTCTGAACTATGAATTTTTATAATCTTAGCCTCACAAAAACCTCAATATAGATTTATATTTCAGCTAAATAGTTGTCTCTTTTAAGAATCTTGAACTATCTGAAATCACACACACACACACACACACACACACACACACTCACTAACACCTCTAAAACTCTCACTGCTAGAGACTAATCAGGATACTAAGCCTGAAAGAAAAATCTATTATTCTACTTGAGCCATAGAAATTAATGAAATTCTTTGGAGAAGGTGAAGATACACCATGGGATACTTATTGCCACTGATGCTTATTATTTTTGTCTCTCATTCATTTCACACAAGAGAGAAAAGCTTCAAAGAACATGGGATCACATCTGTCTACAAGTTCCTTCAAGATAGGATGTATATTTGCATCTCCAATACCAGCCATATCCCTGACTCCAAGGAGTGCTCAATGTAATTTTAAATGAATGGTATTAGTAATATTTATTAGTTTACTATTCCAGATTGATTTTTAATAAGGATTGAGGTCTCTGCCAATCATTTGCAGACACATATGATACCAGCATTGAACACAGTTGACCATCTTTCCTTGAGTGTCCTCTGTCTCTTGATTTCTAGGACACTATTTCTCCTCAGTACCCTCCCTTGTTGGTTCCTCTGTCACTCTTTTTTCAACCTGTTAATCAGGTTCAAACCCTACAGAGTGGTTGGGTCTGTGCTCTTAAATAATTAGCAAGTCTTCCTCTCTCAATCTCTAGCTCTCTCTTGTATATTTAATGGGTTTCCTTTCTGGAAGAATTTCTTTGGATTTTACAATTCCATGGTTTACTATAGGGGTGTGTATGTGAGGAGGAAAACACTGATAACATTGGGGAACAATTTTTTTTCATTTTCCGTTGCATAAGGTTTTAGAACTGTTTATATATATATCTGCATCACTGATTCCAAATTTGAAATCTGTTTTTTGGTGCATGCTCTAGTTTTTATGCAATTTTAATTTCTTTTTGTTACAGTTAATGGCATGCATTGGTTTTTAAATTGGAGTTAAAGGGCAATGACTCTTGAATTGCACATAACCACAAGGCAATTAATGTTTTACAAACATCACTTTTACATAATTTTAGTTGTTTTAAATGTAAAAAATTATTATCTGATAAAAAATATCTGAAAAAACGGCATATGATTGCATATCCTAATATTCCTTCAGCAATACAATCTATCCCACACTGAGACACTCCTGGTTCCAGTTTTCAATGGTTTTATTTCTTCTAAGGAAGAAGAAAGTGAACATGGTGATCAAGTGTATTTTGATAAGATGCATGAGGAAATAGTTATAGAATCTGAAGGGTCTTCTTCGGATGTCAAGCAGTCATTAACTCCTTGGCAATTTAGCCAACCTGAATTGAATGACTTAGTAAGAGATTTGGGTCTATCAAAGAAAGCAGCTGAGTTATTAGCCTCCAGGCTTCAAGAAAAGAATGTACTTCACCCGTCAGCTAAAGTATCCTATTTCAGGAAGCGTGAAAAATTTTTTGTGGACTTTTTTTCCCTAAGACAAACACTTTGTTTACTGTTATGATATCAGTAGTCTTTTCAGCCAGCTAAGTGTTACCATTTACAGTCCAATAGAATGGTGGATATTTCTTGACAGCTCTAAACAAAGTCTGAAATGTGCTCTCCTACACAACGGTAATGTTTATGCAGCAGTTTCAATTGGTTATTCAACTCATCTGCGAGAAGATTATAATGACATAAAAATTGTCCTCGACTTTCTGAAGTATGAGGAACATAACTGGATCATTTGTGTGGATCTTAAATGGTAAATTTCCTGCTAGGAAAACAGAGAGGTTTCACGAATTATCCTTGCTTTCTATGTTTGTGGGACAGCCGAGTCGGGAGAAACACTGGACACAGAAGGAGTGGCCGAAACGTGAAGCTCTGGAAGTAGGGATGCAAAATATTGTGAATGAACCTGTAGTTAATCGAGACAGAATCATTTTCCCCCCACTTCACATCAAACTTGGCTTAATGAAGCAGTTTGTTCAGGCTTTGAACAGAGAAAGCGAATGCTTTCAACATATAAATATTATTTCTGCTTTTCCTGCCTTGTCTTTTGAGAAGATAAAAGCAGGTGTATTCGATGGACCTCCAATTCGAACCCTCATATGTGATGAAGAATTTGCCAGGAAGATGAATAAGGAGGAGAAAGCAGCATGGCAGTCTTTTGTGGTAGTTACAAAGATCTTCCTTGGCAACAAAAAAGCAGAAAACTATGAACTTCTGGTTCAAAGGATGCTGTTGGCTTTCCGTGACATTGGATGTAACATGAGCATTAAGATTCACTTTCTGAACAGTCACCTTGATAAGTTTCCTGAAAATCTTGGAGCTGTTAGTGATGAGCAGACTACTGCTGGAGCATCAAACGAGATTGTCCTGAACAAGTACACAAATGCAAGAGCTACAAACGCAAATTTTTGCCTGAATAGAATTTAAATAAGTTTTGTGTAAATTTTATAATTAAAATAAGTGTTTTAATATGTTCTATTTTGAAATTGTATACAAATTCTAATTCAATCATATCTTTTAGTGTATCAGTGTATTTACTGCATTATATAAATTATTATATTTTCACAAATATGATGCCCAAGAAGACATTCTACTTCACTATGTTAAACTAAATGTTGAAAATTTTACAATAAGATGAAAACCTAAAATCTTGAATTGCAAAATAATTGTAGCTTACAGAGAAAAACTAATGTCAGATTTGAGATCAGCACACTCGCATTAGGTAAGAACAAGTGTTTTTGTGGATGCAACAAAAGTTTTGTTTCCCAGTGTAATCTTTGCTTCTATGTCAAGGAATGTGAAGACCATTTAAAAAAATCTTTTTACATCTGATAAGGAGATCTTGGAAAACTTTCACTTTACAAATCTTAATTTGGCAAAAAGGACTGTGCTTGTAGATGTATCAATAATATCATTCCTAGTAAAGGAACTGGTTGTTTGAGTCAGCATCTAAAAAGGAAGTGTTGCTAAGAGACCAAGTCCTACATTGGAGATCAGAAAATCTGGTTTTGCTCTCATCTTGCTATTAGTGAAACCATTTAAATGCTCCATATCTCCATTCATTATGGTCTTCTTGTCAGCTTCAGGATTAAATTGTGAAATTTGCTGGGAAAGTGTTGTGTTTGATTAGCAACCAGAAAACACCAAGCTCTTTACGTCTTAGTAGTGCAATCAAAATACAGAGACATGTTTTTGTGTGTGTTTGAGTCAAACTTGTGTCTTGGTACTTTAAGTCATTGCATATAGTTTTAATGTACTTGTTTGATTTTCTTCGTTCCATGTTCACCAAGTTATTCATTCACAGCTCAATGTTCTGTTAGCGAGGGCCTTGAATTAAATTCTTGCTTAAGATTCACTTTGTTCAAAAATGTCTGCTTCTACATACGAATGTGTCTACTATTTGACAGAAAAATAAAGGCTATTTGGCTCATTGTGCTTCTCTTATTTGTGTAGTAACTTTCAAAATACTTAGAGTCAAATTCAGCGCCAAATACCATAAATCTTCTTAACCCACATATATTTTAATTCTTTTATTTAGGCTCTGGTCTGCTCTAGCCTTACATTTCTTCTTTCAGACTATGCATATTTCATTTTCTAAGCCATTTCTAAGTCCTTTCAGAATGAGACATGACATAAATCCCTGGGGGAAAACATATTGGGTAGAGCTGAAATTTTTTCTTAGGAAAAAAAAAATCACTCTTTGTTTCTCTTAATCCGTAAAAATCATCCAACTTCCTGAGGAGGAGAAAAATGAAAGATACCTTGAGTATGTTATATTGTGAAAATACAAGGGTTGTTTCCACTAATGAGCCAGCAAAGGGAAAGTATGAAATCTTTCTGATTGTTAAGGCCAGAGGTTATTTACTAAATGCAAAAATTAAACAATTATATTGCTTTCAGGGAATTGGGACTTCTTTCCCTTGTTAATTAGCCAGGCCATTGTGTTTTGTGGTGGAGTTTTGCGTGTCTACTTCTTTTCTACACCCTAGAAAAGATTTTTTTTTAAAAATTAGAAAGTAGATACAGTTTTGTCAGATGTATTCTCTCTTCCCCCATTTAACAGTCTTTTCTTTCATATTCTCTTGATATTTTCACATTTCCCATTACCTCCATATTATGAGAGAAGTGAGGCTCCAAGTTCTTAAGGAAACTTCTCAAGGTCAATCAGATGTCTGCCTTCATATCCAATGCTTTTTACTGTACAGCAAATGGAGCTAAATATTCTAATGCTTTTACTACAGTAAAATGTAGAGCCTTAAATTAACAGCTTATTGATAAATATCACCTCATTAAATTTAATTTCTAAATAAAAAAATTAACAGGTTAATAAGATAATCAATTTCATTGATGACAGGTAAAGAATCCCTTCACCTTATTGAACACAAATTTGGAACTACAGCTAGTGCTCGACTTACGACCACGATTAGTTCCGACAGATTTGGTCATAAGTTGAATAGGCTATATGTACAGTACTGTGAAATGTTATAAAAATCTTTAAGTCATATTTTATCATAATTTTCTTTCATTATTGTTATATATCATCATTTTCTTTGTTCATTTTATGCCATTTGTATCATCTCTACACCATTTTGTTTCTTATTTTTACATTCGTCAGGTTTAAGTAAAACACTGCATTACCAGTACAACTGGTTTAATATTTGCAAAGACAATTTCCTCTTGGCAGACATCTTGGAAGGTGTTTGATGAAAAATATCCAAGACACAAAACACAAATTGCTGTACCGAGTCTGGGATAACAGTTGAAATGGTGCACGCGGAGATGGCAGTGCTGCCGGAAGCTGGTCCGCACTGTCATATGCCCAGCTGGGCAATGCTTGCATTGCCAGACGTGGAGCAGTCATGGCTAGCGATTGTGGTCATAAAGTTGAATGGTCGTAAGTTGCATAGGTTGTAAATCGATCAATATTTGTAGTTTCTCTCAATAGCTTTACCTCCCCATATTACAGATGAGTAAGCTTAGTTATATGGCTAAGAGATATGGTTGTGAGTAGAAAAGTCAGGTTTCCAACCCAGCTCCTCATGAATTATCAATAAGCTGGGGAAAAGCACACAATTTTGAATGAAAACAACCCAAGCTACGATTTAGATATTGCTATTTGGCCTCAGTAACTTTTGTTATTTATACAAAAGCTGAAAAGCCATCAAAATAATTAATGAGGTGCACATGGGACAGACATATGTGATTCCACAGTCAGAGGAGCTCTGGTGTCCTTTCTTTATCAACAAGTGTGCAGAGAGCAGTGTGGGGTTGCAGGCCCGAGGATTTAAAAATGTTCCACAGCCATCATTAACAGCGATGCAAACTATTAAAGTAATAATTCTGCTGATGGATCTAGTCTGCGCTCAGTATTTTTCTTCTCTGCCCTTATAATTGTTAACAAAAGGAAGTCAATTTTTAGGGTGAGATTAATTTAAAAAAAAAACTGACTAGATTTTGTATCTGTGTACCCTTGGCCTGATTTAAGTAGCTTATCTGTATCCTATTGCTGCTGTAACAAGTTAGCATAAATTTAGTGGTTTAACACAATAGACATTTATTATCCTATAGTCTGGAGGTCGGGAACTAGAAAACTCTTATAGGGCTTAGGAAGATTATGAATTTTCAACATATTTTATAAAACATGGGCTTTTAACATGTCAACACTGTTGCCTCAGTACAACATCGATACATCTCTCTGTCCTGATTCCGGTTCCGTCCACAAAATCGCTAGCTGCAGGGTTAGTCTAAGAATGACACTCAGCTGCAAACAGCAAAAGCAAAAAACCCAAATTCAGATGTTCTTTCATGAATACTTGAGGAGATTTCAGAGTTTCTAATAATACTCCAATCTTGTTTACTTTCTTTACATTCAAAGTGATCAACTGTATGTTAAACAAAATTACTAAGTTGTTTTAAAATTCATAATTAGTTCTTCATGATGAATTTTTTACCAATGCAACAATGAGAAGTATAGAAAGAGAAAAATAAGATGATGTATTAGAATCAGAACTTTATTATTGCAATTTAACCAAATCTTTAAACCAATGAATTTTCTAATTTGCAATCTCTTTGATGATTTAAACAAGGAAATCATTCCAGAAAAATCTGTGTGTAACTATTTAGGTCCAGTCTCTCCATGAAATAATTACATACATGTTCTTCTTATTCAGATTTATGTCATGGTGTGTGCTCAATTTGTACTTAAAAAGTGGTTGTACTATGTCTATTTCTCAAATTTCTCACATTAGTTAACACATTAGATTAAGGAGATGATTTGGTGACTTTTCCATAGAGCACTGAGGCTTCTCCAAAGTGCTGTGCCGTCTCAGAGAGCAAAAGTCAGGGAGAGCTGTCACTGTCTCTACCCTCCAGGGCATTTCCATGTTAGCTGTTTTGTATAATGAAGAAAACGTATGTTTTTTTTGAAAATGACAAAAAAATAACATTTGGAAACCATCAGGTTAATGTATTGTGCGAACACTAATCACTTTTAAGCGGGAATATATTACCTACAAACCACAATGTAGAGAGAAATGATCATTTAAAATATACATCAGTATAAACAAATTTATCTAGTTGGCATTCCATTTTCAAACAAAAGAGTACTAGGATTTAGAAAATGAAACATACAGATGGGAGTTGTTGATGTTCAGAAACTGGAAAACATTTGGCTCCTGGCACAATTCTATAAAGAGTAGGAATGACTGGACATCCCATCAAAGACCCAGGCAACTGGATTTCAGCTAAGGATTCAGAGCTCCAGGGGCACAGATTCTGAAGACGTGAGAGAAAAGAAATGTGCTGCAAATGGGCTTCTACTTATTCACAATCAGATGTAGATGATGCCTTCAGTGTGGAGTCTATTTTCAAGGTTTTAAACGGTCCTTTTACTGATATAAAAGGGTGTGCTGAAGACTTCTTTTTTTTGCTATAAATTATTTTAGCCACCCATGGTACTTTTCATTTCTGAACATACTGTCAAGCTTATAGAACTTTTTATTTATTTATTCATTTTTAGATAGAGAGAAGAGAGAGAGAGAGAGAGAGAGAGAGAGAGACAGAAAGAGAGAAGAGTGAGAGAGAAAGGAGGGAGGAGCAGGAAGCATCAACTCCCATATGTGCCTTGACCAGGCAAGCCCAGGGTTTTGAACCAGCAACCTCAGCGTTCCAGATTGACTCTATCCAATGCGCCATCACAGGCCAGGCCTATAGCATTCTTTAAAATATACTTTTCTAAGTATAGATTTCTGAAAAATTAAAAATAAATTCCATCACTCCTTTCATGAAGTAGGAAAATCTTGAAGAGACCTTTTTTTTAATGCTGCTTTATAAAGACATAGCATGAGAGTCATTGTATACAGAGTTTAACAGGCATAAAATCTATTTTGCCCCTCCAGAGCCCTTTTTGATAATCAAGTTGATGATTGAACTGAGGGTTTTGTTTTTTTTTTAATTTTTTCTTTTTATATTTTTCTGAAGCTGGAAACGGGGAGAGGCAGTCAGACAGACTCCCGCATGCACCCGACCGGGATCCACCCGGCACGCCCATCAGGGGGCGATGCTCTGTCGCGACCAGAGCCACTCTAGCGCCTGGGAGGCCAAGGAGCCATCCCCAGGCCAGGGCCATCCTTGCTCCAATGGAGCCTCTCTGCGGGAGGGGAAGAGAGAGACAGAGAGGAAGGAGAGGGGGAGGGGTGGAGAAGCAAATGAGTGCTTCTCCTGTGTGTCCTGGCCGGGAATCGAACCCAGGACTCCCGCACGCCAGGCCGACGCTCTACCACTGAGCCAACCAGCCAGGGCCTGGACTGAGGGTATTTTAAAAAGAAATGATGCACCCTGGCTGGTTAGCTCAGTCAATGAAGAGCATCATTCCAAATGAAAAGGTTATGGGTTCGATTCCTGGTCAGGGCACACAGGGGAAGCAACCAATGAATGCACAAATAATTGGAACAATGAATTGATGTTTCTTTTCCCTTCTTCTCTCTCTAAAATCAATTTTAAAAAGTGATGAAAGCATTCTTGAGTCAGCTGGCAGAGGAAATGAGGAACTGTGCCCCCAAACGTTTTTGAGTTCAGGCTTTCTAGCATGCTTTCTCAAAGAATGTGGTATACTAAATTCTCTCATCAGTAAGTAGTAGTAACTGTTTTATTAGTTCAATCTATTTAATTAACACTGATGCTATTTATGCCTAAGATCCAAAAAATACATTTTCTAGTAACCATATTTCTTATTGAAGTGTTTTTAAAGCATGCTGAGGACAAAATATATGATGTCCTACATGAATTATATATCATTTAGTAGTGATTGAGGAGCTCTCAGACAGAGGCAACTACAATTCCCTGACACTGGCCACAGGAAAGTGCTGAAGTTCCCAACCAGAAAAATAAAATATAAAATGCAAGGTGTTATTACTAGCACAATATTAATAAACTGCAGCAGAGAGACGGCATTTTATTATCCATCCAGAAACTCTCTTATAATGATCATCTAGCTTTTTGTGAATATAAATATAAATAAAACTGTACTTATATTTGAAGTTTGTAGCACCCATATTAAAAGCAATAAATCATATAAAAAGCAATTTGTAATTCACTGTCTGGTTCCATTTGTTTCTTTGTTTGTTTTTAATTCAGTGAGGGGGTCAGAGACAGACTCCCACATGTGTCCTGACTGAGATCTACCAGGCAAGCTTGCTAGGGGGTGATGCTCTGCCCATTTTGGGCTTTGCTCCATTGCTTAGCAACTGAGCTCTTCTTAGTGCCTGAGGTGGGTGCTATGGAGTCATCCTCAGTGCCCAGGGCCAATCCAGCCATGGCTGCAAGAGGGGGAGGGGAGAGAGAGAGAGAGAAAGAGAGAAGCGAGAAGGGGAGAGGTGGAGAAGCAGATGGGTGCTTCCCCTGTGTGCTCTGACTGGGAATTGAACCCAGGACATCCACATGTGAGGCCAGTGTTCTACCACTGAGCAAACCAGCCATGGCCCCGGCTCTATCTGTGAAAAACATTATGAAATGCATACTATACAATAAGCAATAAGTACATTAAATGCCATCTGTGTAAGTCAAAAAAGATAAATATAATTCAATTGTAAGGCATTGTAAAAAAGATGTCATATAAAAGCACTACATTACAAATATCTCTTCCAAAGCATAAATTACATCTGTGATGAAAATATTTATATAATGGAAATAAATTATGGTAGAAAGGGGTGGGATAAAGAATAAATAAAAATTAAATTAAGCTAAAGTTATTCAATCTATTTTACAGCTACAAAACTATTTTTAAAGCCATCAAACTCTAACAAATTTAAAATACTAGATTTCATGTCATTCTAAAGTAAAAGCAGAAAAAACAAATAAATCCCGGGTAGAAAATTGACAATAGAATGTTATTAGAACTTCTCTACACATTAAAAAAAAAACCCATTGAATTACTAATAGTTCAAGTAAGAATTAAAAACAAAAAACACTTGCATCTAGCTAAAATTATCCAAGACCTAAGAGATATCAAAATCTAAGCAAAAAAAAATACTATTGTAGATTAATAGAGATATTTATCCTATATTGTAAGTTAAAAAGGTAAAGTCTAAAATTACCTGAAGCAAAAAAATATTAACATTTGCTAAACTTGGCTGATAAACATAGAGATGTCAACATAATTCTCCACAGTTTTCTGTGTATTTTGTAAAACTTTCCAAAATAAAAACAAAAACATAACATCCACACACACAAAAAAAAATCTAAGCAAAACAAGAATTTCAAAAGGAATCTATTTGTATTCACACTGTTCACTAAAGAAGGAAGCCATAAGACTGAGGTGGCTCCAATGTCATGCAGGTCTATGTAAGCCAAGCAAAACTTAAGCCTGAAAATCACTCACGGTTACACATTCAAAACTTAAGCACACCAATCACAGTCAACCAGGCTTTAAGCTACAGCCAATCAGTAATTTCCTCACTTGGCTTCTTTTCTCTATAAAGGTACCTGTTGGGCAGTACCTCTGACCACTTTTGGTTTTGGCATTGCCCTCTTCAGATAGATTTTTGCTCAAATGTACTCTGAGAAACGTTAAGATCTGTTTGTTTTTCTTTACACTGCTGGCACTGGTATATCCTTAGAAGCAGCATCGTTACGTCAGTGATATGGGAAAGAAATTCTAAACATCTTGTGAAGTAGAAAAAGTAATTATTGGGAGAACAATCTTTTTTTTATATGTGATTATTTTATATTTTATTGTTAAATAGGCACATAATAAGTAAGCCAGCCTCTTTAAATAATTTAGCTGGAAAATATTTTTCAAAGAAAAATAAATATGCAGGTTGAAGTTTACTTAGATATTAAAAAACAGGCACATGAATACAAAAAAAAAAACCCAAGAAATTTGTCATTAAGAAGCATGGAATAAATAAATGCTTGCTATAATTATTCCAAGAACACTGTGACAGAGAAAATTTTATTTATTTTTTTAATTTTATTTTTTTAATAATTTTATTTTTTTAATGGGGTGACATCAATAAATCAGGGTACATATATTCAAAGATAACATGTCCAGGTTATCTTGTCATTCAATTATGTTGCATACCCATCACCCAAAGTCAGATTGTCCTCTGTCACCTTCTATCTAGTTTTCTTTGTACCCCTCCCCCTCCCCCTTTCCCTCTTCCTCCCCCATAACCACCACACTCTTACAATGTCAACAGAGAAAATTTGAAAACATATATTGTCATGTGTTAGTAGGGAGTTATGGCAGTAATTAGAAGCATGACCTTAGGTAACTGAAATAAAGTTTCTAACTTCCTTCTTTAAAAAATAAGGGAGCTGGGCCCTGGCCAGTTGGCTCAGCGGTAGAGTGTCAGCCTGGCGTGCGGGGGACCCGGGTTCGATTCCCGGCCAGGGCACATAGGAGAAGCACCCATTTGCTTCTCCACCCCCCCTTCCTCTCTGTCTCTCTCTTCCCCTCACGCAGCCAAGGCTCCATTGGAGCAAAGATGGCCCGGGCGCTGGGGATGGCTCCTTGGCCTCTGCCCCAGGCGCTAGAGTGGCTCTGGTTGCGGCAGAGCAACGCCCCGGAGGGGCAGAGCATCGCCCCCTGGTGGGCAGAGTGTCGCCCCTGGTGGGCGTGCCGGGTGGATCCCGGTCGGGCGCATGCGGGAGTCTGTCTGTCTCTCCTTGTTTCCAGCTTCAGAAAAATACAAAAAAATAAAAAAAAATAAAAAAAATAAAAAAATAAGGGAGCTGAACCAAATGAACTGAAAATCATTTTCAAATCTTAACTCTCTGCTATTTTACTTTACAACAAGGAGAATATAATTCTAAAAGTCAAATTTATTAGACTTGTTTGTATTTTTAGATTATACTTAATTTTATCAAGTAAAATTTTACTGGTCCCTGTGAGATAGATTATGAAATGAAGTATTATTGTTCCTCAGAAAATTACTAAAAAGCATTTATCATCTTAATACATGTCATAGCAATTAAACTATCTACTCTTAAATGTCAAGAAAATCAACTGTCACAATCAAAATTTTACTCTTGAAAAATATTTTCCTCCCACGTTCCAGCATAGTAAATATTTAATTGCTAAAATGAATGCAAATAGCATCTTGTTCGATTTAATTTCTTTTTCTACTGGGAACGAATGTATCTCATCTTTCTGAGTTGGAGTTAAATAACCATTCTTAGTAATTCTTAAAATAATAAGTCACAGAAGAAGTTAAAATGTATACTTTGAAATAATAAAATTAATAAAGATATTGCCTTTGCTCTCAGCAATATAAAGAAGATAGAAATGGAAATTGTTTTATGAAAGCTTTTCATTTAGTATGACTTGGACTCCTGATCACCATGGTTTTCTCAGACCTATATGATATTTGTCTATTTACTGTAAGAGTTGAATAAGGGAGTACCAAGAAGTGACCAAGGTGATCACCTGGATGTCAAATGATCTGTTCTCCAAGCCCTTATTATTATATTCTGGCTTTGTTCAGGAGAAGCAAAGGTCCTGATTCTTGCCTGCTGGCCCATGAATGCAAGGGACCTAAACTGCTTAGGTAAACAGTCTTATCTAATAGTTCAACAAGATGCTTGTTGCAAACCCTAGTGAGTTTTCATCCTTTGGGATCCAACACAGGTAACCCTGATGAAGCCCAGCACTGTGGGGACAACAAGCACAAATTCCCCATGTGATTCTTTGGGAGGGTGATAAGTGAGTCACTCCTGCCCTCACCCCTTTGCCCCTGGACCCATGCATTCTACTACTGAGGAAAACACTATATAAAATTCTTTGATTCCACAGATGATGATGACATCGCCTTGCCCCAATCCTCATTTCTGAGTAACATTACTAAGGTGGAGTTGCAACTGTGCCTTCAGCAAACTGTTCCAGTGCTCCACTGGGTGGGCAGGTTCTAGGGGATGACTGATGGAACGTGACCAGGGGAGATAGGATCACAGGCCTTTCTCACACCTTCTTTACTGCACAGGTGCGCTCTGCGCTGATACGACGTTGTAAGAGATCCTGTGACAATGGGTCAAATGCTCCACTGATCTTCGATGCTGGTGCTTGCCAAAGCCCTACATACAGAAAAAGGGAAACTCATACTCACCTTGTGACAATGAGTCACTGGCTCAATGTAGTCACATTACCACCAGCTGGCAAGCAGTATCCTCAAGGGAAATGTGCTGTATTAGGGGCTCAGCTTTGGACTTTGTTGTTGGCATGTTGGGCATTGGGCAGTGGCAGTTGCTACTTGGCCTTTGAAAGGGGGTAGGGCATGTTATTCAATCCATACATGGTCCCCATCTCTGTCACAATGGCCACCTCATTCATGTGCCCAGTTTGTCAGCACCAAGATGGCAGAAGTTGTTTAATATCAACTACACTAGTCATTTCATCTACATGTTTATTTTTGTGCTTCTTTAGTGTAAATGCTTTCTGGTAGGTATTTACAGGTGGCATAAAGGTATATATACATTATATCCATTCCCATATGTTTATCCACATGCCTCTGTCCCAAATTTTTCATTTTTTCTCTTTGTTATCACTAATTAGCCAGCCAGATCATTTGCTACTGCCCACATGTTCCTGTATGGTCTAAATTTTGGATACTTATCTGCCCACAGAAAATGAAAATTTTGATACATTCCAAAGTTCTGTTCAGTAAGAGGATGTCATTGTCTTTCCAGGCCATTCATTAGTGAGGCTGTGATGAAACTGCCATTATCCGCCTTTACCTCACACCAAGCTGATCTATCTCTGGCCCCAAAGCCGGGCCATTGGGTTATTTCCTCCATCACTGATCAGAGGTATTTGCCTATGCAGCTGTGGGTGTGCTGAGGAAGCTGCTGAGGTGCCAGTGGTGGGTGCCAGTGGGCATTTGCAATTTCTTCTTCCTTTTTTTTTTTTTTTTGTATTTTTCCGAAGCTGGAAACGGGGAGGCAGTCAGACAGACTCCCACATGCGCCCCACCGGGATCCACCCGGCATACTCACCAGGGGGCGATGCTCTGCCCATCTTGGGGCGTTGCTCTGCTGCAATCAGAGCCATTCTAGCGCCTGAGGCAGAGGCCACAGAGCCATCCTCAGCGCCCAGGCAAACTTTGCTCCAGTGGAACCTTGGCTGCGGGAGGGGAAGAGAGAGACAGAGAGGAAGGAGAGGGGGTGAGTGGAGAAGCAGATGAGCGCTTCTCCTGTGTGCCCTGGCCGGGAATCGAACCCAGGACTCCTGCATGCCAGGCCGATGCTCTACCACTGAGCCAATCGGCCAGGGCTGGGCATTTGCAATTTCTGCTCAGATTGGCAACTTTTCCCAGAGCACTGTTCCAGATTGGAATATTCTCTCTCAAGGAAGTAAAGAGACCTACCCAGAACTGTGTTTTCCTCTTTGTAGAAATGTATGGGTTTTCTATGGCTACAAAATAAATGAACACAGAGTTAATGTCTTAAAACAGCAGGTTTATTGTCTCAGTTTTTGTAGGCCAGGGGTCTGGCGAGTTTGGCAGGGTGTTCTGCTCGGAGTCTCACACGATTAAAAGCTTTTGTTGGCTGGCTGTGTCTTCACCTTCAAGCTCACCTAAGGAAATATGTGATCCCAAGACCCCTTCAGTTGTTGGCAGAATTCACTTACCTGTGGCTGTGTGACTGGGGCCCCTTTTTTCTTGCCTGCTACTGGCTGGGAGCACTGTCACTCCTAGAGAGCACTCTCAGGTCTTAGCCCTACTCCATCGGTAGTTCCCATCCTAGATCCCCCCCCCCAGGCATCATAAGACTCTCTCTACTTCAAATCTCTTGACAGAAGTGTGATTATATCAGGCACCCAAGATAGCCTCCCTTTTGATTAACTCAAAGGCAGCTGATTTGGCACCTTAATCACATCTGCAAAATCCTTTCAACTCTGTATCTAACTTACACTAATCAAGCTGGTGACTGTCTCATCAGTCTACACACAAGGGCAGAGGATTATACAGAGCATGTACCTCAGGGGACTGGAATCTTTGGGACAAATCTTAGAGTTCTTCCCACTATACTTATCAGTCACATTCATTTGTCATTCTAATCACTAATTTATGGCATACATCTTTTTTTTTTTCTTTTTAAAATTGAATATGTTGGGTGATATTGGCTAATGAGATTATATAGGTTTCAGCTGTACCATCTCATCATCTCTGCGTTGTACCGCACGTTCACCACCCAAATCAAATCTTCTCCCATTACCATGATCCTCCCTTACCCTCTTCTACTTATCCCCCACTGGTCCCATGAAACTAACTACTGGTTAATTTTCTTTTCTTTTCTTTTCTTTTCTTTCTTTCTTTCTTTCTTTCTTTCTTTCTTTCTTTCTTTCTTTCTTTCTTTCTTTCTTTTCTTTTCTTTTTAGGCAAGAGGAAGGGAGATAGTGAGGCAGACTCCTTTGTTTGCCCCAACCACAATCCAGCCAGCAACCCCATCTGGGGATAACACTTGAGTATGGAGCTACTTTTAGCATCTGAGGCTGATGTGCTCCAACAGCTGCAGGAGGAGAGAAGGGGGAGAGGGAGGAGGGAGAAGCAGATGGTCATGTCTCCTGTGTCTTGACTGGGTATTGAACTCAGGATGTCTATATGCTGGGCAGAGCTCTATTTACTGAGTCACGAGCCAGGGCCTGATTAATCTTCAAAGTGTTACATCATAGTAGTTGCAGATAGTATGGAGAAGCATGAGGAAATGTTTGTCATCAACAATATTTTTACACTGACACTTCAAGGTCACTAAAATTACCCATTTTGCTAAGCTCATTAAAGCGAAACTTATCAGTGAGGGGATGATAGTACTAAACCAGTTATTTCAACAAGAGACAATGCCACAGATTTTACCAGTAAGTTAGAGTACTGTGAAATATTAGAGCACAAAGTAAATGTATTTTTATGAAGATAGAAACGTCTCTAATGTCTGACACCCAGGGGCTCTGGGATAAGGAGTGAAGTGAATAAAGATAAAGTTTACAAGGATTCAAATAATGATTTGCTTTTTCTTAAAAAGCATTATCAGCATCAAAATTTAGTTATAATTTATTTTAAAATAATTCATCAGTGCCTTATGACAATCAGGTGGCTGGAGTTTTCCTGAGGCAAGGAGGCTGGGACTCCAGAGCAAGACTATGCTTGAGAATACAAAAATCAACTTTTCAGCTCCCATATATAAAGTACTTGAAATTTATCAATTCTGTCCTTACAGGTAGAAAAAATTGGACAAACTTAAAATCAATGATGTTCTTGGACGTATCAGAAAACTGAGATTGAGGAGCAAACTGTCACATCAAAGTCTGGAGAAACAGTCACACCCAGAGAGAGAACGCGGACAAAGCTGTGGGAGCCATAAGCCGGTAGGAACTCTTGAAGGACAATGATAGCATCCAGTTCTCAGAACCATCTCATTTGTAGGCCATGTTCTCACTGTCTCACAGAGGAGGAAACCAAGTGGCACAGATGTAATATAATTTATTCCGGGTCATAACTTTAACATATGAACCCAGATTTGCCTAATTCTAGTGGTGTGCCAGTAACTGGTATAGGAGGGGGGGCCTGTGGGGAGTGGTAAGTGGCATTTGCCTGTTTTCTTGGTGTGAATATTCCCACCATGGCTTATTTCAAGTTACCCATACGGTGTCACCGAATTCAGTGCGGCTGTTCCCAGGTAGAGGAAGGCTGGTGTGTATCCCGTGGACCAAGGTAAGGTCAACAGGGCATTTATTTCAGGGTTCTACAAAAATAAAGTTAACTTTTCAAAAAATGTCATTGAAAAAGAAATATCCAATGTAAATTAATAAAATCTATTAGCTTTTACATTTTGGGGACATTTTATAAAACAAACACCAGGTGTGAAATTAGTTGAGATAGGCTTTAATGAGCAGCTTGGAAATGGGCACCGAGGAACTGCTGCTGCATGGCACAGAATTCTGGTGGGAGTAAGACTCGGTGTGACGAGTGGTTCTTTTTTTTTTTTTTGCATTTTTCCGAAGCTGGAAACTGGGAGGCAGTCAGACAGACTCCCGCAGGCGCCTGACCGGGATCCACCCGGCATGCCCACCAGGGGGCGATGCTCTGCCCCTCTGGGGCATCGCTCTGTTGCATCCAGAGCCATCCTAGGGCCTGGGCCATCTTTGCTCCAATGGAGCCTTGGCTGCGGGAGGGGAAGAGAAAGACAGAGAGGAAGGAGAGGGGGAGGGGTGGAGAAGCAGATGGGCACCTCTCCTGTGTGCCCTGGCCGGGAATCGAACCCAGGACTCCTGCACGCCAGGCCGACACTCTACCACTGAGCCAACCGGCCAGGGCCGTGATGAGTGGTTCTAATATGACCTCCGGCATGAGGTTGCCAGGTGAGGTGCCAGCTCTGTCACACGGTAGCTCAGAGAACTACCGTGATTGAGATTTAAGGGTATGCGGCCCAGGGTGACTCATGACTGCCTGGTACCTACTCATTCTCTCAGTCCGGTCCACCTGCTTTTTGAATACTAACATGTGTAGAACTAGTTTTAATTTCAATGTATTAGACAAGCAGGTAATATAAGATCAAATTGAATGCTAATATTGTATTATCTTACACATGAATGAGACTTAGCTTACAAAGCGGTGGCCTGCATATTTCCTGTCTGATCATTAAATTATTGTTTGAAGTAAGCCAGTTGGAGATGAACTAATGTTATAGGTGAGGGAACGACATCTCAGAGGTAAGAAGATCGAAGCTAAACCCAAAGAAAAGAGCCCAGGAAGGCAGGGACACAGCACAGTTGCTGAACTACACTTATGACTCAGTCACATTCTATCTGAAGAATGAAACTGACCTTTAGTTAAACAATTATCTCTCCAGATTATTACATAAGGATATAATTTCTCTTTTGAAGGGCAGCTCTTTCCAGTTGTGAGGTACCCTAATCTCATTTACTAAATAGAAATTTCATACCATAAAATAGTAAATATTCTAGAGGGAAAAAATCAACCTTCGAAGACTAAAAGAGGTTCTTTCATAATTTTTTGATTGGTGGAACATTAATGCAACATAAATAGCAACTTATTCACCAATTTAGCTTAATTTGAGTTAGTGTTAAGGCAGCTGCTAGGAAGTATGTCATGGGGCAGAGGAGGAAATGATTAATTGCCAACTGAGCGGCATCAATCGTAAGTTTTTTAAGAATTCTAATAAGAAAAAGAGGTCTTCAGTCTGGTGGCCAGGACAGGCTTTATCTCAGGCACACAGGGCAGCTGGCTGCTAGCCAACGCTGGCAATGTGCCCCAATGAGAGGAAACATTGGAATCAATTACCATAGAGTGGTTTCATTTAACCTCTATCCTCTAAATATGATAAAAAAAAATACAGGTGGAGAGTATTTCCCAATGTCAGTGTAAGTGGGAAAAAAGTAAGAATGTTACAGCAAGATGTTTTTTGCAAAGTTCAAGAAACATTAGAATGTAATTCAGCTCTGATTAAAACACATTCATTTAACTAGGGATGACAAGATTTAGGAATCCAATATTTAATGTTAAAATGAATACATTTTAATATTAGAGACACTAAAGGATTACTAAGTATACTTAGCTGATTGGGGGTGGGGGAAGGGGAGGAGGGTATGGGGGGATAAATGGTGATGGACAGAGACTTGATTTGGAGTGGTGAACACACAATACAGTGTACAGGTGATATGTTGTAGAATTGTGCACCTGAAACCTGTATACTTTTGTTAACCAGTGTCACTCCAATAAATTCAATTAAAAACCCAAAGTTTTAGTATTTAAGCATTCTGTGAAAGGTATGTTAGTAAGACAACCAGTAAAACTTTATTAATAGTGGTTCATAATCTTATGCCTTGGAGTCTATTTGAAAAATATAAGTCATCTCTCTAAAAAAATTATTCTAAGTGTATACTTATATAACTTTTATTAAGTTCTGAGATTCATTATTCCCCTAAATTGCACTCAGGAATCCCTGCTTTACATAGAGAGTTGGAATATTTAACTATTAGGTTTTTCTTGTTTTGTTTTTAGAGAAAGAGACAGAGTGAGGAAGTAACAGATAGAAAGGGAGAGAGATGAGAAGCATCAACTCATAGTTGCAGCACCTTAGTTGTTCATTGATTGCTTTCTCATATGTGCCTTGACTGGGGAGCTACAGCAGAGCTAGTGACCCCTTGCTCAAGTCAGTGGCCTTAGGCTCAAGCCAGCAACCTTGGGCTTCAAACCAGGGGCCATAGGTCATGTCTATAATACCACACTCAAGCCAGTGACATTGTGCTCAATCTAGATAAGCCTATGCTCAAGACAGTGACCTTGGGGTTTCAAACCTGGGTCCTCAGCATCCCAAGCCAGCCTTGTATCCAATGCACCACCTCCTGGTCAAGCACTATTAGGTTTTTTTTGTTTGTTTGTTTGTTTGTTGTTTTTTTTGTATTTTTCTGAAGCTGGAAACGGGGAGAGACAGTCAGACAGACTCCCGCATGCGCCCAACCGGGATCCACCCAGCACACCCACCAGGGGCGAAGCTCTGCCCACCAGGGGGCGATGCTTGCCCCTCCAGGGCGTCACTCTGCCCTGCGACCAGAGCCACTTTAGCGCCTGGGGCAGAGGCCAAGGAGCCATCCCCAGCACCCGGGCAATCTTTGCTCCAATGGAGCCTTGGCTGCGGGAGGGGAAGAGAGAGACAGAGAGGAAGGGGGGTGGAGAAGCAAATGGGCGCTTCTCCTATGTGCCTTGGCCGGGAATCGAACCTGGGTCCCCCGCACGCCAGGCTGAAGCTCTACCGCTGAGCCAACCAGCCAGGGAGGTTTTGAGTCAATTATCTATCTATCCCTACAAATTATATCTTGACTCTCTGGCTGTTACTAATTCTAAGTCTTGCCTCACAAGAATGGGAATATTACTTGATGCTGGACACTATGATTTTTTTTTATTGTGTAGGACTAATTTTTAGTGATAATTTTAGTAATGTGAAGAAATATATCCTGAGACAGGCAAGAAATTGCATTTTGTATTTTCATTACTGATAGAAGCACAATGCTTTTACACAGATATGGCTTGACAGATCTTGGCTTTAGTGTTCGTCGGTCCCAAATAAATTCTATAAATTGCTAAGAATAACTCTAATTAGCATGCATGCTGAAGTGGGCTGGTTCTTCGATATCTTATTTGCCATACTCTTTCTAGTCCCCTTTCTGCTTGTGACTATTTGGATTTTCATATCAGAACAATGTGTGATGCTCCTATGGTACCACATTGTGACAGAGCTTAAAATTGAGTTTCCACGGTTAATTTGCCCAAGGTCATATAGCCAGCAAGTACCAAGAATCAATGAAGTTTAATGTAAAACAATTTCTTATGTCTAAAATTCTGTTTTATTGTTTTTACTCATATTATTTGTTTTGTTGTTGGCTCTATTACATTTTGATTTTGTTGTACTACCTTTTGTATTCTAAATATCATATTTCTCCCTGCTTCAGAGCTTATTTCATTTTTAAAATTTCTAGGCTCTCATACTTGCATACTCAATGTGTAATAGTATAAAGGAACCTAGCACAGATGATAAGAATAGATCTGGGTAAATAGCCAGAAGACATAAACTTTGACCCAGTTCTGACATATAGTGATACTCTCTTGACCAGTTATTTTCAACCTTTATCATCCAATGGCACACAAACTAATTATTAAAATTCTGTGGCACATAAAAAAATATTTTTGCCAATCTGACCAAGAAAAATAGGTATAATTTTGATTCATTCACACTAGACAGCTATTATTGTGTTGACTGTAGTCCTTTTTTTATTAGACAAATTCAGGGAAAAGAAGTCAATGTCCCTAACTAAATAGCCAGGTATTGCACGTTTTAAAGAAAACTTGTGGCACAGTGGTTGAAAACTGTTGCCTTATTTGTATTAACCAAGACCTTGTGAAACACGCAAGATTGCTGAAAGTCCAAAAGAGATCAAGCATGTGAAAGCACTTGGAAATCAACAAAGTGAAAACAATATTAATATCATTATTAATAATAGCAGCAATGATACTTAAATAATGTTTATCATAAAATATTTGGGACTTAATTCTGGAGTAATATGATACTGTCTGTATCTTCCGAGTGGTAACAAACTTTTGTGTGTCTTAAATATTTTATTTGGATTCAATATTAAATTTTAACATTATTTGATGAACACTGAGGATGAATATTCAGAATTCTTACTGAAAAAATTTGCAATTTAGTGAGGAAGACAGGTTAACAGATATTAATTATAATAGACAAGAGGTGTCTCCAGAATAGTAATTATTCTACCAGCTGTAACCTTGTCTCTCCTCTTCTATAAAGCCGACTTCTTGCTTTTGCAATAATTCCCCCATACTGTGTACTCTAATTTTGAAGGAAGGAGGCTGACATTGCTAAAGAAGCCATCTGTTGATGCTGCCTGCCCAGAATTCTTTCTTCATTTTTCTAGTATCACATTGCCTTTTGAGAGGGGCTACCATTCCATATAATGATCTTATCATAAAGTGTTCACAAACCTAATCAGAAACTTATTTGGGATTTTATGGCAAAGAAAGTGGAGAAGAAGGCCAATTTCATGATAAATGATAACTGAGTTTTGGGAGTGCCTAGACCTGCTGCTCCTACCACCGTCCCATCACCCCAACAGGAAAGCTTGCTTAAGAATGATGCCAACAGCCCTGGCCAGTTTTCTCAGTGGTAGAGCATGACCTGGTGTGTGGAAGTCCCGGGTTTGATTCCCAGCCAGGGAACACAAGGAGAACTGCCCATCTGCTTCTCCATCTACCCTTCCACCTCTCCTTCCTCTCCGTCTCTCTCTTCTCCTCCTGCAGCCAAGGCTTTATGGAAGCAAAGTTGGCCCGAGCACTGAGGATGGTTCCATGGTCTCTGTCTCAGGCACTAGAATGGCTCCGGTTGCAATGGAGCAATGCCCCAGAGGAGCTGAGCATCACCTTCTAGTGGGCATGCCGGGTGATCCCCGTTGGGTGCATGAGGGAGTTTGTCTCTCTGCCTCCCTGCTTCTCACTCCAGAAAAATACAAAAAAAAAAAAAAAGAAAGAAAGAAAAAGAATAGAATGATGCCACCACATATTAAGCAGAACTGAGAAAAGGAGAGAGCCAGATACTTGTTAATTTTGTTGAAACCTTGGTTCTCAGCCATATCTGAAACTAGCTCCATCCTCTTCAATTTCCCCTTACAAAAACCAACCGATTATTTTCTTATTTTAAACTAAATTGAGACCCTGATATTTTCAACTGACTTTCACCACTATGGTGTCATAATAGGTTCTTTCCTATGAATGTCCCATTTCTACTCCTTCCAGAAAAACTCTAACAAGAAGGGAAAGATAAAATGGCCCTTTGGCCCTGTAATACATCTGTAATTAGATCAGAAAGAAATAGTCTAGTGGGACAGTCAATCTTGATACATATTTTAGCATTTTAAAATCTATAGATAGTGATTTTCCTTCTCTTTCATATTAGTTGTCCAATACGCCTTAACCTATACTTAATTGAGTGTATTACTGATTCTTTAGGAAAGGTGCAGAGAATTCTGCAAGTGTAGGCAATACTAACAAGACTGAAGCTGCCTCCCACCCGCAGGGCACTTGTTAACTTTTCTGCGCTATTTTATGACTTAGCGTTTCCCTTGCAGGGTGTCCTCGCACTGCTGGTTGCAGAGAGACAGATTTGGAAAGCCGGAGCTAAGACTAGAGGAGAGTCCGGTTTTCACAGTATTCATAAGAAATAAACCTGCTGTCAACAAAATGGTTTTTAGAATCAAATGTCTCTTATACTAATTAACTCTTCCTAATGTTTATTTTATTTTTAATTAGTTATTTTATATTTGATTTTATTAGTTAATTATACCATTGGTTCTAAATGTACTTTCTGTAATGGAAGATGGTAAACGCACTGAAATACGCTGGTGAGTTTTAACAAGGAAGTATAGAAAGGAGATCTCTGTGTGAGATGGTCTGCATACCAAAGGAATTTTTTTTTTTTTTTTTTTTGCTTTTTACTTCTGTGAATTATATGCTGGGTATAAAGCTGACGTTTAAAAGCAACAGTAAATTCAAAGACATGAAGTAGTCAGTACACAAAAATTATACCAGAATGATAAACCGAAATTGTCCTATATAGAATAGTGTACCGGCAGTAGCTGCGGGCATCACAGCTGCCTGGCTCCTGCAGGTTCCCGTTGATTTCGGACAGACAGTAGAGAAACAACGGAGCTCAGAAATGGTAGGCCATACCTTTTATTCTAGCCTCGCACCTGGCAGGCGAGTAAAAACAAACACACAGGGCACCAAAACCCACTCATTCAGTGCTCACAAAGCTACTGACACATCCGAGTTTACTAGAATCAAAGTCCCCCGGGAGTTCAGCGGAACTCACAAAGTCTCTCACCTCTGTTTCCCATCTGCTTATCTCTGCACAAACTCTGCACAAACTGGCTTCTCCTTCAAAACCCCTCCATCTTGGCTGCTTCTATCTTGCAAGAATGTGGCCTCCTTCACTTAAAACTTTTCAGTGGGACAACCCCTCCTCCAGCACATATTAGCAGAACCAAACCCCTTCCCAAGCAGGAAGATATTAGCTGCCCCACGTGGGCAGCAGCCATCTTTAACAGTAAAGGTGAGCAAAATCAAATAACAGAAATTTTACAAGCTTATTTGCTCAAGAAATAATAAATAAAGAATGGTCATGGGGAAAAATTATTAGAGATCAATGTTCTTGCTGAGTTGAACTCTCAGAGATTTTAATATGTAAGCTAAAACACGATACAATTAAATACGTATATATGCCCATAAACCTTTCATGTAGCCTCACTGTTAAGCAATATTATGGTCTTCATGTTGGGGAGAAGAGGTTGAGATAGAGAGAGTTGTGAAATTATAGAAGCTGGGAAATGTTCTTTAAGTTATTCTTTGTGGGAGTAGGAACTGCAAATGTTTTAAATAAGACGTCATAAATTAAACAACTGAGCTGTGAATATATTTAATATTAATAATTTTGTAGACAAAACAAGTACAACTTTATCAATTAAGTTTCCATTGTTTAATAGTTGTGAATGGTTGAAATGAAAAAGCAAATGACTGGGATAAATAAAAACTTATCTATCTACTTATCTATCATCTATTTATGTCTACTTACCTACATATCAATCTAATATAATTATAGGAAAAGCTCACACACTTCTTAGTAAACTTATGTAAAAGATACATTTTATGATTATTAATTATGACTTGTGACTTTGTATTAGTAAGCATTCTACAAAGAAACAGAACCAAGTAGATGTATCGATCTACCTATCTGTATCTATAGCCATCTATCTATATCTATATATGTACATATATAGAGAGAGAGAAAGAGAGAGATTTATTTGATTCTCATGATTGTGGAGGTGCAAATTCAAAATCTGCATATCAACAAGCTGGTGACTCAGGGCAGAAATTTCAGTTTGAGTCTAAAAGTAGTCTCCTGGCAGAATTCCTTCTTCTCTGAGAGAAGTCAGTCTTTGTTCCACTAAACTTTTCAACTGATTGGATGAGGCCCAATCACATTATAAAAGTTAATCACTTTAGTCAAAGTCTACTGATTTAAATGTTTGTATCATCTATGAACCACCTTCACAGAAACATCCAGACTAATGGTTGACCAAATTTGGACATCATGGCCCAGCTAAATTGATTGATATGTCAAATTAACCATTACAGATTCACTTCATCTAACATACAAACTTGCAACAAGTAACTTTGCCTCCTCGTAATTGCACTTCTTCAGAGATTACCTTCTCCCCTAGTGAGCAGAACTCAGGAACTAATATAATTAACATTTTTTACAAGCTGATTTCAATAAGTTTTACGAAAAAATACTGATGCTGGACTTGTCATCGACTGCTCTTGGTTTTCTTCTAATGGGGTATTAATAACTTACCATCTCATTTGGGGTTTGGTTTAGTTTGAATTTGGGAATCCAATGGAAAGTGGTTATGCGGGAGGAACTAAATCATTCTTTAGGAGCCTTAGTGGTGTTGTGTTTCACAGTGGGAGTTCAAGACTGGATACATGACTAGGTTAGGCCAATCATGGCTAACATCTTCCACGACAGAAGGTTCTTTTACTTCCCTGTAGGCAAGAATAAGGATGTGGACAGCTCAGGACCCTGCTGACAGCTGCATGGGTACCATAGGGGGAGAATCAGCCTATAAAAAGCACTGGCACAGGCAGAAGAACCAATAAAAGAAGAGAGAGAAACAGAATTTGTTCTTGTTTGAGTCCTTGAAAAAAAAAGAGTCTTGAAATTAAATCTAGCACTGGATATTTATTTAGCCAATAATTCCTCTTGCTTTTAAAATGTCATTTTCTGACTAAATTTTCTGTTAAAGTAAAAGCAACCTAGCTGACATATCTCTGTCTCTAAATAACACTAGCTTTGGTATAATTCTGGGTGAGTTTTTATTGTGTCTATAATCAACACCCTGAGGACATCTAGGGTTTTTAAAATAGGAATTAAAGAATATGAAAGTATCAGAAACTGTCACATGTACATAACATATGTCAATATTAATAAAAATTCAATTCCAATAAAACCATGGTTCAATTTTTAAATAAAGTAATTAAAAACTAATTTGAATTTCAGCTCATTCTGAGAGGTCCTACTGGGAAGTTAAAACATGCTTCCTGACCCTAGCCAGTTGGCTCAGTGGTAGAGTGTCAGCCTGGCGTGCAGGAGTCCAGGGTTCGATTCCTGGCCAGGGCACACAGGAGAAGCGCCCATCTGCTTCTCCACCCCTCCCCCTCTCTTTCCTCTCTGTCTCTCTCTTCCCCTCCTGCAGCGAAGGCTCCATTGGAGTAAAGTTGGCCCAGGCGCTGAGGATGGCTCTGTGGCCTCTGCCTCAGGCGCTAGAATGGCTCTGGTTGCAACAGAGCAATTCCCCAGATGGGCAGAGCATCACCCCCTGGTGGGTGTGCCAGGTGGATCCCAGTTGGGTGCATGCAGGAGTGTGTCTGACTGCCTCCCCATTTCCAACTTCAGAAAAATACAAAAACAAAACAAAACAAAAAAAAACATGCTTCCAGGGATTCTTCCATGACTCAGAGACTTTTGTGAGGACTTTCTTTGGAAAATGCCTTTATAGACTTACATATTCTTTTGTTTATTGCCTATGACATATAAAAAATATTGACAATGAATTCTGTATATGAAAACAGGCCAACTATTTTAAGCCAAAACAGATAAAAAAACTATGAGGGACTATGTTTATGTAAGCACATTGTTTTTTCCTTTGATTTGAATGAGAGAACGAACATCACCCACCATACAAACACAAAATAAAAGACAAAAAACACACCATCAAATATTCTCACTACCTATGACAATGTATTCTACACTTATGAAAGCATTTCTTAGGCATTTTAAATCTTTGTTCTTTAAATCTGTCCTATAAAATGACAATATCTCTGTATGGATATTTGCGGAGAAAATATGCTAAATTTATACTTTGTCAGGAACATAGGTAGGTAAACATAGCAGGGAGAAAGGGGTAGATTAGAGGAGTTGCTCAACTAAGAGGGTTGCCTCTATTTGTCAAATCCCAAATTTAATTTGAGTTTTGCCTCGGTATTCTTTTCTGTCTGCGAGATTTGAATGATCTTCATATAACAAAGGCTCTGACTGCCTGGAAAGACAAGCAGCTCAAGTCTCTGTAAATAACAGGATTGATTGCATCTCACTTTCATTAACTCACAAACTCCCTCCAGACTTAGCTTTGTTCATTCAGAAAGACTTCATTGCTTTCCATTACAAAACTTTTTTGTCGCTGATGACATGGGTACCTTCAAGAAATAAGCCACTGTGACAATCTTTAGATTTCATTTCCAGGGACTGCTACATGCTTTTTATGGAACATAAAAGGAAAAAGACAAGTGACTTTATTCAAAATAGAGAAAAGTCTTCCATATTTTTTTCTCCTAGATATTTAAATCTTTTTCTAAAAAGATCATAAATGGCTTGGAAATTAAAATATCGTGAAAAAAAAGACATTCAAGGCTAAAATAGATGATAGCTCATTTGAAGTAAGCAAAACACACCTCAAAACATTTAGGCAATGCATTGGGGGTCTGAGATTTTTTTTTTTTTTTAATTTCCTGAAGCTGGAAACGGGGAGAGACAGTCAGACAGACTCCCGCATGCGCCCGACCGGGATCCACCCGGCACGCCCACCAGGGGCAACGCTCTGCCCACCAGGGGGCGATGCTCTGCCCCTATGGGGGGCCGCTCTGCCACGACCAGAGCCACTCTAGCACCTGGGGCAGAGGCCAAGGAGCCATCCCCAGTGCCCGGGCCATCTTTGCTCCAATGGAGCCTTGGCTGCGGGAGGGGAAGAGAGATACAGAGAGGAAGGAGGGGGTGGGGTGGAGAAGCAAATGGGTGCTTCTCCTATGTGCCCTGGCTGGGAATTGAACCCGGGTCCCCCGCACGCCAGGCCGACGCTCTACCGCTGAGCCAACCGGCCAGGGCTGGGGGTCTGAGATTTTTGACATTTAAGTGTAAATTGTGGATTATACATTATCATTAGTTGACTATAAAACACATTCTTATAGAGGTAGGTTTTTTCTTAGAATGACATGTGGGCAAAAATTTACCATTAAGGTCTTTGTTTAATTCAACATGTAAAATAACAAATGACTCTTTAATTGAATTTAAAATTTTATTATTTCAGTAATATGGTTTTTATGAATAAACAGATGTGGGAGTAAGTATTTACAGTCTGTTGGGCAAATAAGTTTGTAAAATGTGATTTTTACATTTGCTCACTTTATTCTTAAAAATGGCGCTGCCCATGTGAATGATGCTGACAGGTGAAACTGCTAATTACCTTCCTGCTTTGGAAGGGGCTGTTATGCTAATGTGTTCTGGAGGAGGGATCTTTGTGGGCCCAGGTAGTTTTTTAGAAGAGAAGAAGAGGAAGAAGGAGGCCATATTTTTGCAGAGTGAGAGCAGGGAGGAAGAGTGCTGTAGAGAAAGAAGCCATGTTGGCAGATGGGAACCGGAGGGGCGAGGGGCTTTGTGAGTTCTGCTGAGACTGGTGAGGCCTTTGATTCTAGGAAAAACGAGAGAAGATTCTCCTGGTTGTGGAACCAGAGAATGTGTGAGTGGATCTTGGAGTCCTCTATGTGTTTCTGTTTACTCAGTGGCAGGTTGCCAGGCTAGAATAAAGGAATGGCCCACCATTTTTTGGCTCCACAGTTTTTTTTTTTTACCATCTGTCTGAATCTAACGGGAATCTGCACGTGCCTGGCTGTGATGGCCGTGACTACTGGCCTTACATAGTCCTGGTTAGTTAGTAATGGAGATAATAACAAAAGCCAGATTTTTCTTGGAGTCAGTTTCTTAGAAAAACAACTTGTTGATATCTTCAAGTCCTTTATCTGAAATGCTATTTCCTATTGAATTTTGTATTTCTCAGGTAGCACTTTTCACTAAATCTCCTTTTTGTATGAGGAAGAAATTTACAGAAAAATATTAGTTGAGGTATTCTTCTAAGTAAAAGCAAGGACAACCAATATCTTTGTGATTTTTCTACCACACTCTATCAGAGGTTTAAATTGTATACAGTACATAAAAGTTTAGGTATTCAGTAATAAAGAAATTAATAATTAAAGATAAGAATGAGCTACTATGGCAAATTTGCAGACCCAATACTCTGGAAGATTTGTATTTGATTATGCTTTATAAAATATTAAGGAATGTTATATAAGAGAATGCCATTAACTGTTTTCTTCCCAGGGATATGACTGCATAGTTTAAATAAATAAATTCCTTTAAAAACACAATTACCAAAATTGCCAAAAGTAGAAATTATAAGCATAAGAAACAAATAAATGGGTCCTGGCCTGGTAGCTTAGTTGGTTAGAGAATAATCCCAATAAACCAAGGTTGTAGGTACAATCCCTGCTCAGGACACTTACAAGAATCAACCAATGAATGCATAAATAAGTGGAACAACAAATTGATGTTTCTCTCTCTGTCTCTCAAATCAATTAAATATTAAAATAAAAAAGAACAGAAATAAATATACTAGGACACAGGCAAACAATAGAGAAAATTAACACTGGCAAAATTTGCTTCTTTGGAAAGTTCAACAAAATGGCTAAATTTTGAACTAAGAGATTGTTCTAATAACTAAGAGAAAAAAAATGGGAGCGAACACAAGTTATCAACATAAGAATCAAAGGGAACATCTCCAATATTATAAACCTGTAGTTAATATAATATTTGCTGGTGAATTTAAAAGATTTTCCCCCTAAGATTAGAATAATACAAGGGTGCCCACTTGTACCACATTGCATTAAACTGAAAGCTCTAACCATTGCAATGTTCTAATTAAATCACTATTCACATAGAAAATACTAATTACTCAAAATACAAAAACTAGAAATAATGGATTTAACAAGATTGCAGAATACAAATTTAACATGGAAAATCAGTTGCATCTGTATATTCTAACAAAAAACAATTAGCATATAATATTTAAAAATTCCATTTATGTTGCTATCAAAGTAATTTCTTAGTGTTACTTTTTTGTGTGACACAGAGAGAGAGAGAAAGAGAGAGAGAGAGAGAGATAAGGACAGACAGGAAGGGAGAGAGATGAGAAGCATCAGTTCTTCATTGTGGTACCTTAGTTGTTCATTGATTGCTTTCTCATATGTGCCTTGATGGGGTGGGGGGGGACTACAGCAGGTATAGTGATCCCTTGCTCAAGCCAGTGACCTTGGGCCCAAGCTGGTGAACCTTACTCAAACCAGATGAGCCTGCACTCAAGCTGGCGACCTTGGTGTTTCAAACCTGGGTCCTCTGCGTCTCAGTCCAATGCTCTATCCACTACGCCACCAACTAGTCAGGCCTTAGTGTTACATTTTAAAAAAATGATATGTAAGAGGTTTGTATTTAAAACTTTCAAACATTTCCCAGATAAATGAAAAGAAGTCCTAAATAAATGGGTAGTAAATGAATAGTTTATGTTTACTGTTGAAATATTTAATATTCCTAGGAAGGTAATTCTCCCAAAATTGATCTTTGGACTATTTATAATTTATATGAAAAGATTTTCCAGGGTTTTAAAAAATTACAAGCTTCTTTAAAATTTATATGAAGATGTAAATGGCTAAGAGCATCTAAAGCTATCTTGAAATAAAGAAACAATGTTAAAGAACTTATATTACATGTCTTAATGACTTATAAAGCTGTAGTAGTCATCAAGTGTGATACTGGAGTAAGAATCTCTAAATCAACATACAGAGAGCCCAGAAAAAAATCTTTACAACTTTGGATTAAAAAAAAAATTGTCTTTGGATTTTTAAAAATAAAGTTGCCAAAGCCCTCCAATGTAGAAAAGAAAGATTTTTCTATTAGAATAGCTTGATATATACATAATGTACCTCACACCCTACTTCATAAGGTACACAAAAATTGATTTAAGATGGGCCTAGATATAAAAACTAAAAACATGAATCTTTGAAAGGAAAATATTACAGAATATATTCATGACTAAGGGGTAAGCAAAAATTTCTTAAGTCACAAAAAACAGAAACAATAAAAGAAAAAGTCAATATATGATATTAGTTCCTTCAAAATTATTAATTACATAAATTATCAAAAACACATTTAAGAAGATGAGAAAGCAAGTGGTAAAGAAAATATTTGTAAAATACATATTTGACAATAAAATGCTATCCAACACAAATAAAGAACATTTATAGTTCAATTACAATAAAAATGGGGGAAAAACTTAAACATGCACTTAACAGGAAGAAATATACAAATGGCAAATGTGTACATGGAAGTGTGTTCAACATCATCATATATCTTGGAAATACAAAGTAAAAATTCAATGAGGTAACACTTCACACTCATCTTAATGGCTACATAAAGCACCAACTGTTGGAGATTATGTGAAACATCTGAAACTCTCCTCTATTGTTGAAGGAAGTGAAAAATTGTATAATTATTTTGGAAAAAATTCTGGCAATTTTTTACAAAACCAAACACATACATTTCTTTCCAAGTCAGCAATCTAGATCATTACCCAATTGAAATAAAAATGTGTCCGCAAGAAGATTTTTACATAAATTCTTATAATGGTTTTATTCATAATAACCAAAAACTGGAACTAGCTTAAATACCTAGCATTAAGAGAATAGATAAATCGTAGCATATTCATATAATGGAATACTGTTTACGAGTAAAAGGAAACAACCTTCTGATTCACAGAAAGATAAGGATTAATCTAAATCATTATTAAGAAACTTTAAGAAGAGAACACAGATTGCATGATGCTACTTATAGGATGTTCACAGTATAATTAATTTATTGTTGGAAAACCTCAAAATAGTTACTTCTGCAGAGGATGTGGGAGAGGATTGACGCTCCCACATTAAGAAACATTCTGGGGTGTTAGAAATAGTCTATATCTCAACACGGACTTGGGTTGTACAGCAATAGGCATGTATTAAACCTTGGCGAATCTCCGACTTAAGGTCTGCATATTTTATTGTGTGTAGATACTACATCAAAAGATGAAGGACTAAATATAAATTGAAATCAATATCTGCATCTCTGACTTTGGAGGAGATTGAAATTTGATATTTTAACTGTAAAAGTCCTTTCCTAAACTAACTTAAGTTAGTAACTCTAGACAATTTTTAAGCTTTCTAAGGTAATTCATCATTGTACATTTCAGACAGTAAGTTCTTCCCACACAGAGAATTTTAGACATAGGCAACTTCACTTGAATATCGCACAGCTTTCAACTTCATATATAAATGTATGTAAAAGAATTATTAATGCTTTGAAATAACGAGAGAACTAGGTGGAAATTACATTTTGTTAAGGGAAAGAAGAGGGGGTCAAAATATTTTGATTATATCTCTGGGAAAAGTCAGGGAAGAAGAAAGAAAGGCAAGTTACGTGTAAAAGAGAGGAAGAAAAAGAAGCAGAATAGGGACATTTTGGAGGCTGGGTGTGAATGCTGGCTGTGACGCTCCTCTCTTCCACCTCATGGTCTTCTTTCTACTGATTAGAATCCCCCACACAGGGGAAACTCTTGTAGCCGCCTAGTTTTTGTTTCCTTATAGAATGGTTCTTTAAGAGTGCAGAAGAGACAGAAGAAAGAAGGAAGATTTCTGGGATTCTCCAGTTGAACATTTTCCTTGTTTAATCATTTTGATCACACATTTCTCATAAAGAAACTCTAGTTTTAAGATTACAATATACCCCTCTTCCCTTCAAAAAAACACTAGCGGGATTACATATTTATACATATTTACTAGTGCTTTTGCTTTGCATGCATTTTCAAGAAAATTATCAAGATGCTCTTTAATAATAAAAGCATTATGAGTAAACATAGTGAATTAACATATTTTAACATTTATTCTCAAAATACCTCCAAGGACTTGACTGTTTTAAGTTTTCTCTTACCTAATTAAAGTAGCAAAGGATACTTTTTCACAGGAAACAATTTCTTAAATCTAGACCATTATTTTCTTGGACTTTCCTTACTTAGCAGTGATTATTTAAAAGAATTATTAAAGAAACAAAAGCAAAAAATATGGTGTCATTTTAAGTCTTCAATTAAAAAAAATTTTACCAATTATGGGAGCTATTTGTTCTGGGAGTATATATATTCCAAAGCAATGGATTTTAAGACAAGTGATAGTACATAATATCCCCTTAAGAAACTGCTGTCCTTATATCATTCCCCTGGGATCTATGTTGTTAATCTTATTAGCAGTTGTATTACAGTATATACATGGCCTTTAATGTGCGTCCATCAGACTCTTATTAATCCGAATCACAATCCTTGAAGACTCTGGAAAGTCTTCTGCTCCAGATAATGGGACCCAGTGCAGAGCTCACCTGGCAGGCTGATTCCCCGCTGTGAATGCTATAATATTCTACTATCCTCCCCTTGTAACATTTTTGCTTATTTGAATATTTCTGAATAGTCTGATAAGCATAATCAACAAAGGTCCAATTGTCAATTAGTTTCAGCTCTTGTCAGGCCATTGCCACCATGAAACTTGAGCTATATTTTCTAGTTGACATTCTTTATCTCTCCTCTTTCTAAACTATAATTTAAAAGTTTTAAATATTTTTATCAAATATCTTAACATTGAAAATATTAATGTATTAAAAACATGCATTTTTAGTATTGAAAACTACCCAATACAATTTGCGATTTTGCATATTATCTTTCACATGGGCACTTAGGTTTACAAAGTTAAAATCATATAGTACATGCCATTTTGAATTTTATTATGTTTACTTAATCTCATGACTTAATATTGTATCATACATGTATTTCCAGTTCTCACAAGTGTAATCTTTAATGACTACATGATATTTCCTTACATTAATATACCAGGGAGCATATCATTTCCTGAATAATGAGAACACTAGTTGTTTTCAACTTTCTCTTATATAGATTGTGTCTGAGATTTTATTAAACAGCTACTGAATAAATAACAAGATTTATTTTATGTCATATTATCTTGTGTCAGTGATTTAACAACCCCCAAAAATTCAATGTTGCCTTTTATAACCAATCTTTTGTTAGCTATCTCTAATAATCTTGAATGAAATTTAGAGGTAATAGTAGAACCTATCTCTGCTCTTTAAAAAAAAAGTTATTAAATTTTAAAATTTCCTAACTAAAACATAATGGTAAAATAAAGAAAAATGATTCAGAATAAAATTACACACATTTCTTTATTTAAATAAATGGTCACATTGTTTCCAATGTAATTAAATAGTTGATTGCATGGACATTAAGTTAATACACGAGCAATTAATTTTTGGAATTTATGAACATGAGAATCCATTTCCTACAAGAATACAGAGAATGAAAATAGTACAGGTGCACACTAGAATAAAAACTAGTATTAGGAAAATCAGTAGTAGAAAATTAGTATTTTTCATGAACATGAAAAATAAATGGAAATTATTTAAATTTTACAAAAAATAACTTGCTAAAATAAATGGCAAGTTTCCCAAATGGAGACAAAGAAGAAGTATGGTATGTTTTGCAAAACTTCCAGCATTGCCAGATTGGAGGGATCTATTTTGTAGGCTATTTTCCATGTCAACACGACCCCAAACAGGTTAACTATAGCGTGTTGTCAATTATATAGATATAATATTATTAGTACAAGTGAAAGTCATTTAATCAGTAACAAAATCTCAGCAGTTAATAATAATAATAATTTACTATTACCTTACTACATTTGTATTTTGGGTAGAGAGAATGAATATGTGGCCTGAGTATATAATACTCTCAGCTTCAACCTTTCTTATTGTTTTTGTTCATAGTTTTTTCTTATGAAAATAACTTTTTAGTTTCCCTTTTGTCAAACTATAGCCATTTTAATTCGAAGTGAATTTTATCCAGTAGAGCATTTGAAAGTTGTAAGAAGCAGGTACAATTCTTGGCATTGTGGGACAGTCATATATTATAGCACATGTAGGATCCTGGGTAGCACAACTTATATTAGATCTTACTGTTTTTTAGAGATGAAAAGTTAAAAACAAAAAGAAAAACTTCTGATTTATTAAACCAAGCTTATTCAAGGCAACTCCTCAAAGGTCAAAGATAATACTTTCATTTTGTATGACTTAATTTAAAATTAAGCAATTTCATACTTTTAAAAATATTTTCTGCTATCCTTTTGATATCTCTAATTTTTAATTACTCTATTTTTTTCTGTATGGTATGATATTACTACTAAAAAGACATTCAAATAAGACTCCATGTATCTCAAATCAATGCAAAAATTAAAAATACATATCTCTAAAAAAATAAAACTAGAGTGAGAAGGAGGAATTCTTAGTTGAATCATATTGCCATATTTTTCAATTTTCAATTAATTTATTATATGTAACAGAAAACTACAAACTGTCAGATGGAAAACAACAATAAAATTTTCTCAAATATTTCTTGAGTTCTACTGATTTGTTCTGAGCTAGAAGACTATATTAAACGTGAAATTTTTGGACCATATTCAAAGCCACCGTCCTGCTGATTTCAGTTTGCTCCTATGTTTGCAGTCATCTTGAAGCTCTACTGTATCCTGGGGTTGGCTGGGTACCTTGGCTGGGACAGTTCTGCCCTATGCATTTCTTACCCTCCTCCTGAACTAAGCAAGGCAACAGAAGGCCTGTCTTTCTTTTGGCAGCAATAAACATCAGTACAAGCCAGCTCAAAGACACATGCACTTTTTAAGATTGCTGGTGTTTCCTCTGCTAACATAATATTGGCCAAAGCAAGGCACACTCCTAAGCTCATGAGCAAAAAATTAGCCTGAGAAGATGTTACATTACAATTAAAGAATCAACATGGATATTGTGAGCATTGAAGAACTGTGGTCATTAATTCAATTAAAGACTGAGAGAAGTTAGAATAATGTAGACCAAAGACATTTTTTTGCAAAGGTGAGGAAGGAAGTAGAGAAAAGGTAAAGTAGGGGTATCCTATATATTTCCTTAGAATTGCCTTTAGTTTATGACAGTGGTCGGCGAAGCGCGGCTCGCGAGCCACACGCGGCTATTTGGCCCCTTGAGTGTGGCTCTTCCACAGAATACCACGTGCGGTGCGGGCGCGGATGTCAGGCGACTGGAACCGGCCACAGGATAGGCAGCGCGGGGGAGGCACGCCTGATTCATGCACGAGTTGAGTGAGCATGTGGCTCGCCAGCAGCGGTTTGCCCACCGCTGGATAACATCAAAGAAAATTCCTTTACTTGGTGTTGTGAAACTGTACTAAGTTGTGATTGCATGCTCCTAGTTTCACCATGCTAGTTGATTGACCTTGGTAAATCAGTCACTGGTGATTTCTTTAAGCCTCAACCTACTGTAAAATGGACGTGATTATTATATCTGCCTCATGGAGTTGTTGTAACAAATGAGATTTTGTGTGTTTTATGCATGGTTGGAAAATCTATATGTACTTCTAATTAATTACCGTTAATCTGGCAAATCTCATCTCCCCTTACCAAACTCAATACAGTCTAATAGAGAAATGTTGGTAATAAATGAGTTAAAAACCTAATGAAAAACATGCTCATTCCATGCTTCCTTTGTGATATAGATAAAAATCATAGTGTTCACAAATGGAAGAAGTTTGAGTCTTACACAACTTTAAGATTTTAAAAAATTTCATTGTAGTCTTACCAATTCTTTCTTAACAGATATTCCTTAGTAACAGACCCATTCTATGAATTATAGTGTTTATTAAAAAACATTTATTATGAAACAAAATGCTTCTCATATGGATGTGTTTTTATATCTTATCTGCTTTTTATCATTCAGAGTAATTTGAAGTCAGGTTTAATATTTTCATATACTCTTGAAATAGTATTTAATGTAGATTGAGTATTTAATATGTATTGGAAAATGAGACAGTAAAGTAATAACAAACATTTACTTGTAGTATATTTTAACACCCTCTAGTTCTAGTGATTGCTATACATGTAAAATTGTATTTTTATATATGTTTATGTATTTGAATATACTAATGAATTGTAAAGTAGTGATATTGTTTAGGTTATGCAACAAGGATATATTTCTTTTCTAATAAATTTTTAAAAGTCACTATACAAAAGCATGTTGAAATTACAAACAAAAACTAAAACATTAAAAAAAAATCACTGGAATAAAACATGATTCTTCTACCCAGTGTTCCACATTCTTTTAAAAGAAAACTCACTACTCTTATTTTTGGCAAGTCAGACAAACAGAATAAAGAAAGAAAACTGTTAAATTGTAGCCACATTTTAGGTGAAAAGGAATAGAATATTGCAGTTAATTGGTTATTGACTTGGTGTAACATTTCCCTGTTACTAACTGATAAAATAATTCAATTCCTTGATTTCAAACCCCTTCAAAATTGTGTCTTTAGGTTTAAATGAATGAAAAATGAAATTGTTAAAAGAAAAACGTCAGTGTGTGTATGTGTACATGAATGTGTATGTTTGTATGATTGTGATGTAAACTGAATATAACAATCACATGCTCACTTTTAAATTTTTTCTTTCAGTAAAGCACCAAGTGAAAAATATATTTTCAGGAATATTTAGAATTGTGTTAGTGTTTTACTTCCCTTATATTTTAAATTTTAAAATGTAAGTGCAGCAGCTTATAGAGTTGATTTTTTTAAAAATCATATTTTAGAAGAGGAAATAATTATTTCTGTCATGCTGTATATTTTTTCTGACCATTAACTAAGTTAAATTACAAATATTGTTATTTGTCTTCTTTAATGTAAATATTTTAATAAAATAATGATTATAGAAAATAAAGAGATATTAAATTAAAAAGTATTACATTTCATACACAAGTTATAAAGTATCTGTATAATAAAGCAACAATAATAGAAAGCAGATTAAAATGGAATTCATTCTAAAGGGCTCACAGTCTATGCTTTTGGTGGGGAGGGTGATATAAAATGTAACTCAATAAGTTTTCACAATATTTCTGTAAAACAGGTAAGAGAGAAAAAAGTAGGTTACTCTGGGATTATAAATCCAAGTATTTTTTTAAGGGTCTCTTTAGATCAATTTATTTGAAGATTCTGGACTGGTGAAATAAATTAGCTTAGAATGGCAGGCTTGCCAGACTGTATGAATAAAATTCCTTCCTCTGATTTAAAGACTGTAACTTTCAGCTAACCTCATGGTTAATGGAATCAACTCTATGTCCGAACCAACTCACGTAACAAACACACCACATTAACACATGGAACCCCTGGCGTTCCAGAGTCAGTGAGGACCGGAAAGGATGCTAACATTAATTAACAGGCTGCCCAACTTCCTGCTCTGTCGCATAACTGCACTCAGGTTCTCAGGCTCCTGATGAATCCACGCAAGAGAGGCAGATTAAAAAGAAAGACCATTAAAAAAGTCTAGGAGACTAAAAATTTGCCATGTTGGTTGACTTTTTCCTGAAAAAATTTCCATCTTTCTCTTAAAAATGTCTCTTTTCCTCGTAGTAATTGGCTGCTTTGTATGTGAGAGCAAGTCCTGTGGTTTGCTCTCATGACTGCCTTTACTTATATCCTTTGGCATACTTGTATTATTTAAAATATTATTAGTAACTATTGTTTCATTTCTTTACTGTCTGTTTCTTTCCCCTGGACACTGCCAGTGTGATGAGGGAAAAACTTAATATATATAGTTTTCACTACAGTATACCCAGTGCCTTCAAAACAATTGGCATGTAATGGATAGTCAACATATTCTTGTTTGCTCAATGAGCTATATTGGCTATAATCTGCTTTTCTGTGTTTTGTTTGCCTAGTCATACTTTATCTAAATTTCATCTGCATAGAAAATGTTCAGAAGAACGGAGGGAGCAGAATAGAATGATTTTTTCCTCTGGGACTCAAATTTTCAACTTTGCGAATTATAATTACCAGAGGACATATTGAAATATTCCAGGGCATGTGTCTTATACAGAATTAAATCACAATTATTGAGGATGAAGCTGGCATAACACTTTCTTTGGTTACAAGCAACGGAACTCCAATACTCCAATTCAAATTGATTTCAAGCATTATCTTTTTTTAAAAGTATCACTCTCCACGTGTGTTCATTTGGCAAGGAAATTGTAGGCAATGTTACACTCCCAAACATGTCTGAAAAACCACATGGAAGAGGCCAAGATTCCCCCTGAAAGTCAACAAGTAATCTAAATATCCTCCATCACTAAAGAATTTGCAAATGGGTCAAATACTGTGGATTAGAGTAAACTTCTGCTTCAAGACAATTCTGTGGCTAAACCCAAATATTGGAAAGCTGGGTATATTTTTCTGAAATATTTTGTCCTTTATTGATTAAAGTAACAGCTCTACCACTCAGAGCATTTCTGTGATAAATAGAGCCATTTATTAAAAAGTAAAAAAATCAGGTAATAACTCCACTGGAGAAGTAACTTACAATTTTGATATTTTACAACACAAACACTTTTCAAAATAGCTGACAAACTAATAGTTTAACCATAAATCCAACATCTTCTCAGAAGTAACGGTCATAAGAATCAGTTTTTGGAATTTAGTAGTTTGAGACCTATAAGTAAGTGCCCTGTAAATATTCAAGAGGCATTTGTTAATGTCATGGCAACTTATTATTAAAATTTAGTTTGAAAGAAAAATTAGAAAGAAAAAAAATGATTCCAAAATATAAATAAACAAATAAGCAAAAAAACCTAGTAGAGAGACAGGATGATGCTGACATCCAACATAGATTCACTTCTTATCTGTCTACATTTCAGAGTGTTGTGGCCAAATCCGACTAGTTAAGTAGCTTAAATAATTATAAGAGGTATTTAATTAAGAAGATGTAAGTATGCTAAAATTATTCTTTATGACCTACATCAGTTTTCTCCAGGTTGGCTTTTTTATTGCATGGTAACTAAAGGCCAGGAATAAATGACAGTACCTCCAAGCCTTCCTTGCTTTCTGTGAAGAATCATCTGTTTTCCTTATGATACTATTAAGAAGTTCAAGTACCCAGGGTTCTATTGCACATTATGTATATCTCAGATCACCATAATGCAAGATAATAACCAAGTTAGGTGGGATTAGTTGTTTTTCTTTTTTTGAATAACACAGATATATTCCTGGGACAGATATAGTTCATTTTCTTCTGCGTCCTTTCTTCTTTTTATTATTTTAAGTTTTTACTTATTTATTTACTTATTTTAGAGAGAGAGGAGAGGAGAGGGAGAGGGAGAGAGAGAGAAACTCAATTAATTGTTCCATTTATTTATGCATTCATTAGTTGTTTCTTTTATGTGCCCTGACCTGGGTTCGAACTTGTAACCTTGGTGTAGTGGGACAATGCTCTAGCCAACTCAGCTACCCAGCCAAGACTCATTCTTATTTTCAGTAATAGAAGCCCCTTTTCAGGTTTTAACTGGATATATCGTATTCTTTTTATTTTATTTTATTTTTTTTATTCATTTTAGAGAGGAGAGGGAGAGACAGAGAGGAGAGACAGAGAGAGAGAAGTGGGGGAGGAGCAGGAAGCATCAACTCCCATATGTGCCTTGACCAGGCAAGCCCAGGGTTTCGAACCGGCGACCTCAGCATTTCCAGGTCGACGCTTTATCCACTGCGCCACCACAGGTCAGGCAATATATCGTATTCTTGTCTAGATTTTCAGCCTGTTTGGAGCTTAATTTAGCCATATGATTAAGCTTCAGGCAATGAGATATAATAGAAGTAATGGTTGTATCTTTAAGGTTTGATCCCTTAAAAAGAAAATATTTTCTGCTCCATCCTTTCTTCTCTCCATTGTTTGGTGGGCTAAAATGTAAATATCATACATAGTAAGTTACCTCTGACCAGGCAGGCAAGGGCACCACTGCAAGAGACTGGAGAGCTTAAAACAGAATGAAGCTGAGTAGTTGGAGCAGAATCACCTGGGATTACAATTCTGGACTATTATGTGTAAGAGAAATAAACTTCCATCTTGTCTATACTATATATTTTGGGTACTCCATTACAGCTTAATATACACTATAATGTAGCACTGACAGCTTTTGATTCATTTTTATATAAATAACATATAGCGATTATACATTTTTTTATTATCCTACAAAACCAACATGCCAGAGCAGGGAACTCGACTGCATCTTTGACCATGCCTGAATGTATCTTTTTAGTTTTGGTATGTGGAGCCTTCAGGTCTTCTGCAGCCAGAGATACTCAATAGTTAAGTGCTAAGAATTCAAAATACTGAATCAGTTTGTAAGAATGTCTCTGTAGAGGAAGAAATCAGTCATGATTGATGAATAGTGACTCGTTTTATAGTCTAAAAAATAGCAAGCCAGTGGAAGATGTGGTACAAACCATAAGTTTAAGATGCAAAAATATCAGGGTATTGTACAAAGGAAGAACAGAAGATAGACAGAGAAAGATCAACATGGCTATGAACGGCAGCATGACATTTCCATAAATTGCAGAGCTGGTTCAGAGTTGGCTCAAAACAAGTCAAATGAGGTTGTGTTTGCATGCATGGTTCGAGGTGGCTCAGCTGAGAAGATTGGAGGGGAGCCACACTAGACATAAACCACGCTGGAGTAGTCTAAAGTTTGTTCAAGCAGTCAGAAAACCATAGCTTATTTTTACCTTCCTTGGGTATATAAGGACATAGCAAGTGAGTCAAGGGACTATAATAGTAAGTGAGCTCAGATTGTGGTGCATATATGTAACTTGATGCTGGAATTTGAAATTTGCTTTTTCTATTTTGAAATTGAATGAAGATTTCATTGCAGTATCAGCCATACATTTTCAATTCTGTTGTCATATCCTTACCCTTAGCATCAGGTCCACTGGGAAACCTGGGCCTCCTTTCTGGAAGAGAGAAGAAGGTGCCATTGAATGGAAGTGATAGGGGGTTGGATGAGTCCGTTACATTAAAATACGACATTGTGAAAAACACCCAGAAACTGAGAGCCACAGTCAACTCAGAGTTATAATGCAATGAGAGTAATAAAGAAGGTGGGGCGAGAGTACGTATTTCTCCCCCACATTTTTGCTGTTACTGGTAGAAAAGACCATTAGCAATAGCCATGAGAGGAAGGCCCCTGGGCAATGCCAGTAATGTCTGCAATCAAAAAGATAAAGAATAATGGAGATTATTACAGCAATTCCATAATCCTTGGGAGTGGCAAAAAGGAAACATAATTCAGCTCCCAAAAGAGCCACTTCCCACTTCCAGAGATTCTGAATGCTGAAGGGGGAGGGGAGCAGGTGCTTGGGCTATAGGTGATGCTGTCAGTGAAGTCTGAAAGAAAGGCTGCATTGGTCACCAGTACTGCTGCCCACAGCCCTCATTTGTACTTCCTGCTTGAAGTGAAAAAACTTAGAGCTATTTTTGATACTCCGAATAGGTTTTGTTTGCTTTTTAATGCTTGAGGACATGATATGGAAAACTTTCCACAGACTTAGGATTTGAGACTGATTTTTCACAGATAACTAATGAATGTCCCTTCAGAGGCTCAAAACCACAGCACCCAACAAAAGAACAATATTCCATTTTAAAACCCCATGAGTTTTAGAATTGGTAAGAAGATCTTTGGCATGAGATTATGCAATAATGATGAATGAGAATGCCTTTACCTTTCTTCTGAAGAGGTAGGAGGGAAAATATAACGTGACCTACGTTACCATTTGTGAAGATATTGTATTAATAGTAAAGGGAAAAAAGATGCTAGCTGCAGCATCAATCTATAAGTGCATCTTGTGCAGACTTCCCTGCTAAGGTTTTGCTCTTGCTGCACTGTCATAAAATTTGGTGTAGAATGGTGTATACATTAAATACATGGTATCATTTTGCTGTGATTTCCTTTTTTTTTTTTTTTTGATAGTTAAAAGGTGGGCTACAGGTTATTTAATGTGAGGGAAAACAAAAATGTTGATGTACCATCTGTTAGGTTTGCCAAGAGGAACTGCAGAAGGCCAAGGGAAGTAAAACAATGAACTTTATTAGCGCAACTGGGTGTAGATGTGCTGAGGTAAAAAAAAGCCTCCACCCCGATAAAAGGACATCTGAGGGATTTATAGGGTTTGAAAGTTCCTGCTGATGTGTGTGTTGTAGGCGGCTGGTAGAATTTCGCCCGCTCCTTAGACTCTAGATGGGTCAGTCTGCTGGTTAGCCGATTCCAGGAACACCAGAAAGGCGGTTACAGCCGTTCTATCTCAACCATGTCTGCTCCTCCAGAGTTAGACTGACTGAGGTCACTGTGATCTGCCAAGACCTAGTGAAAATTGGAGTTAGGAGGGGCGAAATGGAGCTCCATTTGTTCTAGCTAACACCGTCATTCACTTGATTGAACTCTAATTCCTTAACCCAAGTAAAAAGGGGACAATGATAGATTAAGGCAAAATTAGATATAGATATGGGAAATTTTAATGGTTGCTTTCCTGATATTACTGGAAAGGGTTCACACTCAAGGATTTTTCCCATTCAACTTTCTTGTTTGGGCTAAACCACTGAACACTTAAGTTAAAATATAAGTACTCCTCTGAAGGGCAGCATGACATGAACTATGGAAAGAGATCAAAAACAAAAGAAAGATATTAGCTTCTGCGAGAGCAGCTGGTCCTTTTGAAAAAAAATCTTGCAGTGTGTGATTAATTCCTCGTCAGTAAAGAGGCAGGACTGTTGATGATAAACAAAATCATCCCTCCTTTGCCTGATATAGGGAAAATAATTCATTTCAATTAGGAAAACCATTTTTATGATTCTGATGTCAGGGGACAAGAAATTACATAAATCTCAGAAACTAAAGTTTATATCTTAGCTTCTCAGGGAACGTGTATCTGTGTGTGTGTGTGTGTGTGTGTGTGTGTGTTAGAGGTGTTTGAATATAACACAACCAAATCAAGAATCATAGAAACCAACATTGATATGTAATAATATTGATAACTATATGTGAAATTTGTCACCACTGAAATTACATTTATAAATCCTGCTCAATCATTGCAGATTAATTCCCTGTACATGCTATACCATAATATGAACCATAGTAAAAGATGAAATCTATTAATTGTGATAAATCTTTAAAAGATAGTCTTTCTCTTTTCCTATAAACAAAACAATCCTGATTATTCATTTAATATAGCAACAGAAAATAAAGAGAGGCACAAATGCCTTGTTACCACCATATCTGGGTCAGCTAGAGCAGTCATTCACTGCTTAGATAAGCCTCAGCAGTCCTTTGACTGAGAAAGTCTCCTGTTCACGAGTGTTAGGCCAGCATAGCTCCGCCTGCATCTCTGTCTACAAGGGGTTTTATGTCTGCTTCAGCCTCTGCTCACCTCATAGTAGTCTATCCTCATCATTTCTGCATTTGAGAATTGACTTACTCGCTAAAATTTATTTGTAACTGCAAATCCAATACTCATAACATCCTCTTAGGCATTCATGGCCACATGCAGAACAACAAAAAGTTGACATCACCTGATATGCATGTTCCAGGTGAGGTCCAGCACCGTAATGCTCTGCCTTCTTGTTTCAGCTCTCCTCATGTAAACAAGCGTCTTTTCTTTGGTGTACTTAGTGCTACATTTCTCATATTTTCCTGCTTTTTCTTGGTGATTTTGCTGTTCGAATAGCCCCCAGGTACAGTACTAAATTGCTGTCTAATGTTCTTAAGTGCAAGAAGGCTTTGAGTTGCCTTATGGAAAAAAAATACGAGTGTTAGATAAGCTTCACTCAGGTATGAGTTAGAGTGCTGTTGAATGTGAGTTTAATGCTTAATAAATCAACAATATACATTACATAGGTTGTCATTAAACAGAGGCACTCATAAAACAAGGTCAAATATTGACCATTTGCCAAAAATATGACCAAGAAGCTCACAGGAACCTAGCCTGTATGTCCCCTAAGTGTAAAAGTTCATTATCTGCTCATTTATTGTTAGTGCCAAGTTGGTAGAATAACGTTTTAAGATAGAGATGGAAGGAATTTAATAGTATTTATACCAAAGCTGATCCGAAAACATGCAATCTACTTAAAATTATTAGCATGGTACAAACCTTTTAAACTGTGTTAATTCAAGAGAACTGATTAATTTATGACAATAAACTTAATCCCCAATTTTACTTTTTAATGTGGTTTGTGATTTTTTTTTTCCTTTGTAGTCAGGTAGGAGTCAAAGGAACTGTTGGAAATAAGCCCTTAATTTCTGGAGATGAGGTAAAATAGGAAGGTTTTTCTGGAGATGAGGTAAAATCGTAGGTTTATAGTCCTATGATTAGGCCTGGGTCTCTTAGTGACCTTGTATCCCTAGACTGAATTTCAGCCAACTCCTCCAACTCCGTCCGAGATGGAATAGGATGGCTCGAGTGGGCTGGAGATGGGAATTTCCCTAGGCTAATAACACCCAGCGAGTGTGTCTGTGATAAAATTGTTTCTCCCGAGAGTAGTCCTTGTTAAGAGGAAGAGTGCTCTGTTGTATTTGAAAATGGCTGCTTCCTCCCTACCCTCTGTGGGACTTACAATGGGATTTTGTTCCAATATTCACTATTGGGATCTGTTACAGATTGTGAAGGTAAAACTCACAACCGAGCAGGGGTCCCTAGGATGGCTCTCCTGGAGATTTTCTCTCACATGGAGCCACAGGGAATTTCCAACAATTCATCAGTTACATAGAGTTCAGGTTTTCCTACCCTGGTACTGGTTCCCGCAGAGGTGATTGCTCCTGGGTAACTACATTGTAATTCTTTGTGTCTGCCAGTCTGTCTCCAAATTTAAGGAGAGTGGTTTGCACTGTGACCTCAATTCTCTTACGAATATAAAAAGAGTTCCTGCTTTTTGCTTAGGGTATAGCAACTTCCAAGCTCTTTTTATGCTAGACCATAAACCAGAAGCCATAATTCCCAATTTTAAATACTATTATTCTTGTTTTCCTCTCAATATAAACATGCTGTCTTACTCAGCACTTTCAAATTAAATTGTAATAGATTCATTCTATATATTTGGAAATATATGTTCTCCATTCAGTTCTTAACTTTTCATTTCCCCAAATTCTCTTCAGTCCCTTAAATAGACAAAATAAAATAAAACTGAGTTGTTTAATTTGATTCTTATTTTGCAATGCTTTTGTTAAATTTGGTCTCTTATTCAGGAATAATAGCCCAATTTTTTATGGATTTTTAATGCATACATATGTGTTATGTCTTGGTGTATACCAATATTATTCTTTCTTATTTTAGTAACATTACTAAACAAAGTATGATTTCAATAGCATGCACATTTACAACATAATGATACATTATTTTTCAACATAATATTTGTATTATATTATATGTGACTTATTTGGGTAAGTTGAATATTTTAGCTTAAATATAAATAGAAATTTAGAAACTTATATTCTGACCAGATGTGGCATTTGTTGAATAATGCTATTGAATTTATCTCTGCATTTATAGAGCTTCCTTTGCTTAATTTTGAATTTTATGTACTACTAATTTTCAATTACTTTTTAATGACAGATCATTAGGGAATGATTTAAATCTTTAACTTTAACTCAATACATACAAATAAAAATATACATACAAATAAATGTGAGATGAAAAACAGTATATAAAATCTTATAGCTTTCTGCTTTTTTTACATTTACCCTGTCTTACAAATTGAGAATTATTTTCTTTTTACCTGTTATAATGATCATACATTTACTACACTCCTTGCCTCTAAAGGGAGCCAAATATATTGTGACAGAAGATGATTTGACTTTGAGTGGTGGGCACACAATTGCAAGAAAAAGATCATGTACCATAGAAATCTATACTTGAAACCTACATAATCATATTAACGAATATCACCCCAATAAAAATCAATTAAATATGTATATATTTACTTCGTAGTACTCATGTATAACATGCCTGATTATGAACATTATTTCTCACTGACAGCTGTGTGAGAGATTAGTGTGGAAGCTAGTGGCTCAGACATAACACCTTTTAATTTATTTTCTTGAGTTACAATTCCATGCCTTATTGATCTTCTATTTATTTTTCTAGTTCAATGTTTAGATGGTAAAAATATATTATTGAATTCAACACTCAATCTTGTTAACTTTGTTGTATGAAATTATGGTTTTATAATGTTATGATGATCATATCTGGGTCAGAGGTAATGTTTTTGTACACATAGCATACCGACTAATAATGGTAAAATTAAACTTTATAAAGGTGATAGATTCTTACTTACTAGAATTTTCTGGTGGTGAATGTCTCTATAATAAAAAGACATTTGATACTGCTGTTTATTTAACTTTCTTCAAGAAATGTTATATAATATAAAACTAAAACTAAAATCAAATATATCATTATGTACAATAATCATTTTAGTCACATTTTCTTCAGAAAAACCTTTCCAATTGCTATAAGCCCACAAGTATTTCCACTAGATTTATTTTGTTACTCTTTTTCAAAGTATAAAATACCAGACCACCTATATTAAAATCGCTTGGATAACTGTTAAAAATATACATTCTTAGATTTTTACCAAAGACTTACTGAATTTGAATGTTTGGTACTGGGGCCTGAGACACCTAAATTATTCATAAAAAACCTTAAACCTTAAAATTTGAAAAAAATCACACACTTTATTATATTTATATTCATTATTTTCTAATTATTTCAAAAACATCAGTCTTCATTTTTTTAAGCAGATTGCCCGCTCTGTGAATAATGATCACACCCTTCTATGTATGTCTCACCCTTAGCTAAATGTCTAGCATACAGCAGGTATCAAACAAACATTGATGTTTACTTGTTGAATAAATATTGAAACATATACAGCTATTGTTTTATTTTTGACCAAACATTGCTTAATTAAAGAAAATAACAAGATTTATTTGTTCCAGCAATGTGAAATACCTTTTAACATGATGATATCAAATTTTGCATATGCCCTTCAGGGTTATAAACAGATACGTCTCTGTTCTACTTTGGGTCAAACATCACTTGAGATAGTTCTATTGGTTCCCTTATTTAAACACATGACCCCTGCTTTTCACTAGTTCTAGAAAATGTAATTTCTATTCTTCCTAAAAGCTTAAGTAAGGACCAGACCTTGATTAGCAGATGTGGTAAATCACAATACACAATTAATTGACTGAATTTCTCTTTAAAAACTCTATCAAAATGGCTTCTTTACCTTTGCTGAGGTAAAATAACACTATAGTTAAAAAAATAACTTGAAAATAAAATACCAACTATTTTAAAAATAAAATACTAATTATTTGAAGGTCCTAAACTCCCAATGGCAATGCGAATGAGTATGCCTCATTGGGCTATAATATACCATACTATAATAAGTGCTGATATAATCTGTTCTTGTTATACTAATATTTAAAATGATGCTCAGAAAATGTTCATTTTCCTTAATTGCCACCTTATATTTACCCAACGTAAGAAAGAGGCATGTCTCTATATGGATTCTTTAAATGTGGGTATATATTGTTGGGACATATTTCTAGGTCTGAAGACTTTATAATGCAGAACAAGTGAGGTAATTTCTCCCTTTACATTTAAACAAACAAACCACCGCCAACAACAAATCTATAGAAGTCAGAACACTATATTGTTGTCTATGTCTGTGAGTTATTTTATTTGTTTGTTTGTTGTTTTCTGTTTTATATCCCGCATCTGAGTAAATTCATATGGTTCTTATCCTTTTCCACCTGACTTACTTCACTTAGCATGATACTGTCAAGATCCATTCATGTTGTCGCTAATAGCAGTATTCCATCTTTTCTTATGGTTACTTACGGGTGGGGTGAACGTAAATGCAGGAAAGTTTGAGAGGGTATAGGTCAGGCATGGCCAACATATGGCCTGCGGGCTGGATCCGGCCCGCATAATGAGTTTATGTGGCCTGCGATTAAATTTTTAATATTCTCTGCTACTTTAAAATCTCAGCTACTCAGAAGCAGAAGCATTTGATTATTGGAAATCGAAATATTTAAGAACACAGTGATACATGGAAAAGAATTCCACGTGTGACTAGGGTTAGCTAGGGTTAACTTCCAATAATTGGTCGAATGGATTTGTGATATTTCTTCATTTTTTAAAAAAATTCCATTATAAAGTTTTACAACTTTTGTACTCATCTGTACTCGATATGAACTGTTTGACATTTAGCGGCAATGTGAAATTCACATTTTTTTAGGCTGAGTTTGCCAGTGCGCACCCAAGGTCAAACAATTCTGTTATTTTTGTAGTAAAGTGTGCTGAATCAAGTGGCATTGTAGCATAGATGATAGCTGCAGTTGATAACTGAAAACGTGTCCAGGCTATTTGTAAAACGAAATAATTGTTTTATTTGTGATATAACTTCTTCAAGCTCATTCTATTAATTAAATATTGTTTCAATTGATTGTGATAGTTTGAATATTTATACAATATGTAATTATATTTTTATTAAAATATATTTTTATTAAAATAATATACAATTTTTTTCACTTACATTTATTCATAAATAAATTACATAATAAAATTTTGTTTATTTAAATGAATCGTTTTTGTATTTAACATTTTTTATTCTAATATTTCATCTGGCCTGTGAAAAAAGTTTTCTTTCTAATCTGGCCCAGGGGCAAAAACTGTTGGCCATGCCTGGTACAGGCGATCAAATATATGGTGACAGGAGACTTGACTTTGGGTGGTGGGCACACAATGCAATATGCAGATGCTGTATTACAGAATTGAATACTTGAAACTTATATAATCTTATTAATTAATGATACCTCAATAAATTTAATTTAAAAATAAAAATGGCTAAAAATATAGGGGAAAAAAACCATCAGGAGGAGCCAGAGGTCAGTTGCATGTGGAAGAGACCTGAAACTTCTCTTGTTTCCTACCCAGTCTTCAAACAGTCTCTTTGTATTGGTGCTAGGTTATGTGGATGCGGAAGCTGCTCCCACTTAGAAATTACCTAGCCCTGTCTTTGACTCCTTAGAAACCTTGGGAAGGTGGACCAGCCAAGCTCTTGATCAGATTCTTTCTCTTCTTTTCCTTACTGGTTCAAATGCTCTGGTATAGCCTTTCCTTGTTTCTTGAGGCTAGTTTTGAATAAAGTGAAGTGATGGGAAAGGTATGTACTTTTAGTTTTTCATTTCTAGGCTCCAACCTGATTCTCAAATAAGTAACAGATACTTTCCATATTTTCAAGTCTAACTAAATGAAGATTTATATTGAAATAATGAAATAGTTAATTTGCAGATCATTTTCTTCTGATGAGTATATTATTCTTTGGCACTTGGAAGAAAGAGCTAATTAAATATGGAATTTTTAGCTAACTACCATCAAAATACATAAAAGAATAACTAAGGCAAGCAGCTAGAATATGCTTTAAAAAAAACCAACTCTATTGAGGTATAAATTCCATATACTTTACAGCCGAATTTAAGTTGGACACATGTGTATAATGTCAAAACACTCAGCGCAAACAAAATAACAAACACGGTCACCACCCACAAAATATCCCCAAGCTCTCTTATAACTCATTAGTCTCACCTTTCCTTGTCCCACTCCCATGCCCAGCACACACTGATTTGCTTTCTACCACTATAGACTAGACAAATGTATTGTCTGATGCTTTACATAAATAGAATCATATAATATGTATTCTTTGGGGTCTGGCTTTGTTCACTCAGCATAATTATTTTGTGATTCATCTGTATTTTTGTGTGTGCCAATAGTGTATTCCTTCTTATTGCTAAGTAGCATCTCCTTGTATGTATAAATATTTATCACAACTGGTTTATTCCTTCACATATTGATGAACATCTGGATTGTTTCCAGTTTTTATGTTATTACCAATAAATCTGTGATGAATGTTCTTATATAAAATGGGTATGAATATACATTTTATTTTTATTGTTTAAAATAGCTAGAAGAGGCCCTGGCCGGTTGGCTCAGTGCTAGAGCGTCGGCCTGGCATTCGATTCCCGGCCAGGGCACACAGGAGAAGCGCCCATCTGCTTCTCCACCCCTCCCCCTCTCCTTCCTCTCTGTCTCTCTCTTCCCCTCCCGCAGCCGAGGCTCCATTGGAGCAAAGATGGCCCGGGCGCTGGGGATGGCTCCTTGGCCTCTGCCCCAGGCGCTAGAGTGGCTCTGGTCGCAGCAGAGCGATGCCCCGGAGGGGCAGAGCATCGCCCCCTGGTGGGCAGAGCGTCGCCCCCTGGTGGGCATGCCGGTCGGGCGCATGCGGGAGTCTGACTGTCTCTCCCCGTTTCTAGTTTCAGAAAAAAATTTAAAAAATCAAATAAATAAATAAATAAATAAATAAATAAATAAATAAATAAAATAGCTAGAAGTAGAAGGACTGGTTATAGTAGGTGCATGTTGAATTTTTTAAGAATCTGTCACCCCATTTTCCAAAGTGGTCACACCATTTTACGTTCTCATCAGCAGTCCATGAGAGTTCCACTTGTTCCCATGCAATGTGTGATTGATGAGAAGGAAACAGAGAGCAACAAGAGGAGAATAAAAGAGGAAGAGGTGGAGGAGAAATTTGAAGAAGGAGGAAGAAAATTAATAAAGCATTCTTTATATCTCAGGGGTAAATGTATGGAAATCTACAAATGTTGGCCAATAAGTTTTCCTTTGCATTTAAGAAACAGTTTTGAATGCAAATGAAAAGAGCACCAGATTGAAAATCGAAAGAGATTTTATCTTTTTTTTTTCACACTAAGTGGACGACCTTCACCTGTGAGGGCTTAAGTTCTTTATCTACAAAATGAACAAGATGGGCAAAAATCTCAGAATTTCTGTATCAGAACAAATTCAGAAAGAATTGCAGTTGGTTAAGCTCTTATTTTATCTCTTCTTTGTTTCCTGTATATGTTTAATATGATGAGTAAAAGGGAGAATAGTCCAGCCATCCAGAGAAAGAAGTAATTAGTGGAATAGCTCTAAGCTGTGTAACCAGCCCAAAGAAATAAAACAGGCCACTGCATCTTGATGATTATGACTGAGGGTGAGTAATAAGAGTAGATGGGACCTTCTGAGGATTATCAAGAATTTTACATTTTCTTATAAATGTTATAGAGTATGAATTCTAGAGACAAATTGACTGGGTTAGAATCCCTAAATGACCGTTTCTTAGCTGTAGTGCCTTGGGCAAGTTATTTACCTCTCTTTCCCTCAGTTTTACAATGAGGGTAATGATAGTATTAACTACTAACTTCATAGAGTCATTGTGAGGATTAAATGAGTTAAAGGTTTAGAACTTTACAACAATATGACCACTGCTTCCTGGCTTCATGTTGCTAACTCAGGGGAAGGTGTACAAAGCTTGAAGTGTGAAGATGGGGTTCTGGTCTCACTTCTGGCCTTGTACAGCCATGTCCTCTCTGGTTCTACAATAAAATGAGGCGTTGGCATGGATGATCCCAAAGCCCCATATAGTTTTGAATATGCAGAAGAAAACACAAGTGATTTTTCTGGAAATCATTGCATGATATTTTCACATTAAATTAGTTGTAAGTCTAGTGGCCTGAGTGTAAAATAAAGAAATATGAACTACTATACTATACTTTACTATACTTTAAGGTTCTGGTTATTTATTCAAAAGAGCAGGTAAAAGAAGAATTGTCTCATCTCTAAGAAGTTTCTTTTGTTGGTAACAGGTATCATCATTACCTATAAAAGGAAGGCTTTACTTTTCAGATTTTGAGTCAACTGCAACCCAGAGGTGATCTGCTATTCTAAAAATTACTGAGACAAGTTTGTCTACTGACTATTTGGGAACAGCTACTTTATAGTCATTAATTAAAGCATTCTTTCTAGACAAGGTAGTAGTACATTGGTTTAAAGATGAAAACCCATAGAACTAATTAGAAAAAAACCCTTTGTTACCATGACTATGTTTTGATAAAAACAAATTAAGTGACATATTACATTTGATTCAGCTAAGATAAATCCATTGTCTTGTAGCTTAAATATAATAAATGCAATCAATTTTAGGATTGCTTTTTTAATATTATTTGCAAGAAACAACATTTTTTCTAAATGAAAGATATTTAGAGTGGGCAGTAGTTTTAAAGGATAAATAAAATAAAACAACTGTAATAACAAAATGATTAAAGAATAGCTGCCATAAACATGTGGGTGCATTTCTCCTTTTGAAACAGTGCTATGGTGTCCTTGGGGTATATTCCTAAAAGTGGGATGCCTGGGTCAAAAGGCAGTTTGATTTTTAATTTTTTGAGGAATCTCCATACTGTTTTCCACAGTGGCTGCACCAGTTTGCATTCCTACCAGCAGTGTAGGAGGGTTCCCTTTTCTCCACATCCTTGCCAGCACTTATTCTGTGTTGTTTTGTTGATGAGTGCCATTCTAACTGGTGTGAGGTAATATCTCATTGTGGTTTTAATTTGCATTTCACAATAGCAAAGATCTGGAAACAGCCCAAGTGTCCGTCAGTGGATGAGTGGAATAAAAAGCTGTGGTACATTATTCAGTAAAATACTATGGGGCTATGAAAAAGAAGAAAATCTTACCTTTTGTGACAACATGGATGGACACAGAAACTATTATGTTAAATGAAATAAGCCAGGCAGAATATGACCTCACTCATTTGAAGAATCCAATGAATAATGTGAATTGAGGAATGGAATTGAGACAGAGGAGAGATCAAAGGGACCAGAGGAAAAGAGAACAGAGGGAAAGGGGATGATAGGATGAGGTAAAGCTTAAGGAAAGGGGAAAGGACGCTATGGGGAGGGTGTCAAGGGAGATGTTGAGGGGTATATGGGGGAGGGGGATGCATTCAGGGCAACACGAGAATCTATGTAAACACAATAAATTAAAATCAATAAAATAATAAAAATAAAATAATAAAAAAGAATAATAGCTAATACAAGGTTTGCTCTGGACCAGGCAGAGCCATTCTAAGTAATGCAAAAATATTAGTTCATTTATTTTATCCTTAATACATAGCATGACTCCCATTTTAAAATTAAAAACTCAAGCCTGAGACTTTAAATAGCTTGTCCTAAAACACTTTCGAAAAGTCTAAGACCTGAAACAATACCTCTTTTAAAATTATATACATTTGGGAGATACTCTCCAAAAACGGCTTACTTAGCTTTGTGGATATAGAAAGAGACAGGCAATGAAGTTGTTTGGGAAGTACATCCCCCCTTCAGAAGGGATTCTTGTTGAACCGTCTCGTGTCGGCCTGAGGACATTACAAGCCTGCAGAGTTGGAAGAGCCAGATCATATTTGGGAGCCCTCCAAGCTCTGTTCAGCTTCAAATTATTTTTGCCCAACATTTTTGCTTCCGCTTTTCAGAAACTTTCCAACTTTGCCCTTATTCTTATTTTTTATTCTGTAAAGGTTTTGTTTTAAGGATTTACCATTCATTGAACAAATTCAATGTTTACTGCTCTTTCCTCCACCTCTTATCTTCCTTCTAGGGTCACTCTCCTTCATTCTGAAATACATCTGTTAGAAGTTCATTGAATAATGGTCCTTCAAATTAAAGGCAGGAGTCTGTTGAAAATAAATTTTCTGCATGTTAACTTATGTAAAGTATAGTAAAATATTTTATTCCAAATATTAAAAGGTAATTTTCTGAGTATCAATTTTAGGTTGACAGTTATCTTCTCTCTTAACTTTGAGAACACTATTATTCTTCCATTGCCTTCTGTTTATTTATTCTTTTTACAAAATCTATCTATTAATTTTGAAATAGGATGATATTACTAAACACTTTATATTATTTTAAAAGTTTCAGACCCTGGCCTGTTAACTTCGTTGGTTAGAGCATGGTCCTGTATGTCAAGGTTGCAGATTCAATCTCCAGACATGACACATACAAGAATCCCCAATGAAGACATAAAAAGTGGCACAACAAATGATGTTTCTCTCTCTCTCTCTCTCTCTCTCTCTCTCTCTCTCTCTCTCTCAAATTATTTAAAAACAGTTTCATACATTTTTATTTTACATTGTTCCTGATTATTCAATATCTAAAGTCTTTAAGGATCTAAATCTTTTTGGAAATTGTTATTGTTGTTTGTGCTCTCAATTACAATATCTTATTTTCTTGTGGATTTAGTGATCTTTAAATATGATATACTGATAAAATGTAAGTCTTCCAGAAAGTTCTACTGTCACACACTCATATATTTCATAATAAGAGAAAAAGATGTTTTTAATTATTTTAAACTATGTTCAGAACTATACTGCTTATATGGTAAATTTACTTATTAACTTTTGATTTTATTCAAACCCTTTTGTGCTGATATATATTGGCTTTACTCTGTGACAGGTATTGTAATAGTGTTGAAAGATACTAGGACTAACATTATATTCTTTAATTTTTAGAGTCTTGCTTACAAGAATGTGATAAATAACTAGACAATTTTTAAGCTGAGTGAAAAATTCCTTGGTACAAGTGCTATGAAATGCTGGGTGCTATAGGACCACATAAGAGGTACCACTAATCTAAATGAGGATAGACGGTGACATTTCCATAAAGAAGGTGTTTTCTGAGCTACATGCTAAAGAAGAGTCAACCAAGTGGTAACATAGAGAAGAAGGTATCATCTCATAGTTGCTCATAGATTAGAATATGATGCACTGCTTTAGTGAATTGTTAAGAGATTCACTGGAGAAAAGTAGTTTTCTTTTCTGGAATGTTCTATTTCTTTTCCATCCACACATTTGTAGTATTTCCTTCTCTATGAGTGTTCATCTTGAGAAACACTTTAAAGTATTTTAGTGTTTTGTTTTGTTTTTCATGTTTTGGCAAAAGCAATGCAATACATTTCAATACACTGGAATCTCCACATATCTTTAACTATTCTATAAAACAACTAAAAAATAAAGATGCTGAAAGGATTTTAGTAATTCAACATCTATGAATATCTATGAATATAATTAACTGTCAATATAATCAGTTAGAAAAACATTTTAAGCTACACAAAGCAATAAAATATATTAAGATATTTTTGAGTGCTCTGAAGGAAACAACGGTTCTGAACCATGGTGTTTTTGCTTTTGTTTTGTTTTGCTTTGATAGAATGGTTATGGGAGTTTGGCTTGATGATGTTTCCTTTGACCTGAGACCTGAAGGAAGAAAAGTTAGCTAGTTGGTGATGGGGAGAGCTGTGTACTAGGAATCCAGGATAGCTTGTGCAAAGGCTCTTAGGTAGAAGAATTTATGACATGTTAGGACCTCAGTGAAGACTACTGTGTGTGCTGGGATGCAGTGAGTGAGAGGAGGGTTTGTATGACATGAGACTGGAGCAATAAGCTGCATTACGTTGGATTTTTCAAGAAGATGCCAAGGTGAAATCAAAGGTGCAACAGATTTGTTGCAGAAACATGAAAACTGCATGGGAAAATGCAAAAGATAAAGGAGGAGAGCAGGAGTGTGGTAGACTGCAAGTGGCAAAAAGCCTTTGTAAGTTTGAGGCTTAGCAAAAAGCTAAGTTCTCCCCCCTCCACCTCTATATTGGCTATGAAGTTGAGTATTTGCATTCATCACATAACCCCACTTCACTTGCTTGCTCAAGTTGCTGGAAGCAATTTACATGCTCTTCCTCTCACCCTTTGTTTGTTCAGATGTTGGTTGATTTCACTTAAGCATGGGATTCCTGTTTATGCCTTAAGAGAGTTACTGTTTTTGCCTCAGATGTGTGACTTTGTATCAAAGACTTCCTTATTTGCATATGGCTATATAAAAAAGCAAACTGGGGGCTATTGCACTCTTGGATATTGCCATCAGCATTGAAGAGGCCTCCTGATCCTATTCTCAGTGAATCTATTTTCTTAATTCTGCACCATTCTCTCTGAGGACCCAGAATTACTAGCCATGCTGGTCTGCAGCACAGGAGTAGAAGGGCAGAAACTTCAGACTGTGAAGGAGTCTGGAGAGTCAAGAGCATTGGGTAGGGAAGAGTTCTAAAGAGATTTCAATCAGGTTGATGGAGTGTCTTTGAGCCAAAGTTGCCCATCAGAAGAATCTCGTGTTTCAAGGGAACAGACCTGAGTTAACACTTGCTATGCTCAGTCACTGGTTGGGGGCATTGTATGGAAAACACGGCCTCAGCAAAAATGTGGTGATGGATGTAGAGGGACAGCAGGCAGAGTTGTCACATGATTATGTTTATCATAGCAAGAGATCTGAACATTGTGTTTTCATGGCTGCCATAGTCCACTCCTTGTTTTCACTTCTACATATGTTCACAGATGTTTTTGGATCCCTGGAATGGCTTCCAAGTGCTAGCAGATTAAAGGGAGGGTAGTTCATTTCTGCATGGGTTTTCTTAAAGTTGGCTCTTTTCATTAACGCTGTTCTAAATTCCTCTCTTCAGATTTTTTTTGTATACATAAAGGCTTCAAAAAATTAGAAAATAAAATAATTATTTCTCTCAGTTTTAGTACTTTTTAGAAGCTGAGACTAGTGGAATTTGTCTTGAGCACTAAATTTATAGCATCTATACATGATAAAGGGATTTTGTAGTAATTGCAAATAAGCAGTCAATATTAAATAACTTTTTAGGACTTACTAAAATATTCTAGTTGTTATCAGGCTGCTGATTAAAGACCAAATAGAAAAAAACAAACAAACTTGGTGCTAAGCATTCTACTTAATAAAAAATTGTAATGTGGCTTGGTTTTCATTCTTTTAGTTAGCTCGTGGGAGCAAATGTACTGTTGTAATTATTGATGAAATGATTTCTATATCGACAAGACTTAAAAAAAAGTTTTTAGAGCCATAGGGGAAATTATAGTTTTTCTAATCCCAATGCAATAGAAAGTGATTTGTTATCACTGGAATGAGCAATATGATAAAAATTTTTGTTAAGCAAAAGTCCTCCTACACACTCAAGAAGCTTTAATTTTTCTCAGAAGTTCATCTGAAATGTCATAGACGCAGTCATGAATAAAATTAGAGTTGTACTTGCAGCCTGAAACTAGTTCAATATGCTGTCACAGAAATACAGTGTGTCCGTAAAGTCATGGTGCACATTTGACCAGTCACAGGAAAGCAACAAAACACACTCGAAATGTGAAATCTGCACCAAATAAAAGGAAAACTCTCCCAGTTTCATACCTGTTTAGTGCAGTTTGATGTGGGCTCACGCACAGATTTTTTAGGGCTCCTTAGGTAGCTATCCCATATAGCCTCTACAGACTTGTCACTGACTGATGGCCTACCAGAACAGGGTTTCTCCACCAAACTGCCAGTTTCCTTCAACTGCTTACACCACTGAGTAATGTTATTCCTATGTGGTGGTGCTTCATTATAAACGTGCCGATATTCACATTGCACTTTGGTCACAGATTCAAATTTAGCGAGCCACAGAACACACTGAACTTTCCTCTGTACCATCCACATCTCATGGGCTGCTTCACTGTATACACGGTGTTATGTCATCATCTGCACATGCGCACATGCTGCCACTCATCCTACAGAAACTGGGAGAGTTTTCCTTTTATCTGGTTCAGATTTCACATTTCTATCGTCTTTTGTTGCTTTCCTGTGACCGGTCAAAAGTGCACCATGACTTTATGGACACAGTGTATATGCAAGTGTCCTGCATTTTTTTAAAAGAAAATACTTCACTTAATCCACATATAGACACACCTGGAAAGTTTATGGGAAGCAACAAGCAGAGTTGTCTGACTGTTGCTTTTGGAGATTACTCTAGGCTGCCTGACAGTGAACCAGGAGGGACAGGGACTAATATCAGGGGCCAGGGGCTTTGGCAGGATGGCCCTTAATGTCTCCAGGAACTGGGCATCTAGATTCTAAGAAAACTCTTATTAAAAATTGTCACCCCCAATCTAGATGGGTGGGCATCAAGTAGCTTGTGTATTCCCTTACTGACATGGATGCCCTTTATAGAACTGATCTTTATAGGGGAGGACCCTCAGGGTGGAGAGGGTTCCTCCAACTGTGGGACAGCAGTGCCGTCTCTGACATGCTTCTCTGTGAAGCTGTGCCTTCCCTGCTCTTCTGGTGGACCCTGGGTTGATTTGTTTTTTTCTTTGTTCTGATCAAATTTATTCTTTAACCCATGTTAATTTTGAACAATTAGTCCTAGACTCTACTCATCACAGGTGACACCTACCTAGCACACACTTTTACATGATAATATATATTTTTAAAATCAATGAACAGCCTTCGATGGGACAAATTTTAAATGTCTTCTCAGTATTTATTACATTGCTACACTTAAATAAAATTGTATCACTCCTTCATATAAAAGATTACAGATTCACAAGAATATATACATCTTAACCAAAATAAGAACAGCCTAATTGAATGTTTGTTTCAGGACTTAGGCATTTCCTCAACAATGAGATTATCTTTGCTCATATACTTGAGTACTTCTGGCATTTCATCTTCAAATTTTACAATTATAGACCTAATGGCAAATTTCATTTCTACTCAAAATTAATTCAGTTCTCAATCCTAAATAATGGCTAATTTAGTTACAGGAAATCAAGTTCTTTCAACATTAATTTTAAAAATTAACTAGAGAAGTAAATGTGCTTTACAAACTTATACATGGTATATAAACTTAATATAAAAGGCATTTGGAACATTCACAACTTTTTAGTATCATCTTTATTGTAGACATTGGAGGTTTAACTGAATTACAAGCTTTTATTATTATCATTACCTTTAGTTTGGTGGAACAGGGTATAGTCCTTACTCTTGGCTGGGACAAAGCCATGCTTAGAACCTGTTTCCAGGACAAACAGCAGCAGAAGTTATTGTCTCCCAAGAGACCTAGTGAATGGGATGATAATAATGAGATTATCACATAGGACTCATCAAAGAATTTTCTCAGATAACTGGAGAACTACTTTACTCTTCGAACTTTTTCCCTAGTCAACTCTTGGTTTTTTTCCAAGAGTTGCGGTTCAATTGATGTATGCCTGTGACTCTCCCTTGTACACTTTCCAGTTTATGTTGAAGGACATTCATTTCTTTTTATTACTGAGGCCAAAGATATAAATAAAGTCAAGTTTAATGCCTTTGCTCTCATAGCAAATCTGTCAACAAATCACATTGGCAGTACCTCGACAATGTGTTCAGAATCTCACCCTTTCTACCATGTCCACCTACCGTGTGGCTCAAGCCACTACACTTTTTTGCCTGGATTACTGCAATAATCTTGTAAATAAATGTTCTTTATCCTTCTACCTTTTTCTTGATTATTTATTTTAAACATAAATCAGATCATACAATTCCTTTGCTCAGAAGTGGGGAGGCAGGGAGTCATATAAAACTAAGCCCTTAACCTTAATCTGTGGAATCTGAAATTCAAGTAGAATTAAGCTGAATTGTAGGATACCCTGCTGGTGTCTGGGAGTGTTTGGTGGTGTGTAAGAAGAAAAAAAAAACCCTACCTCAAAGTGGAATTTTAAAAAACAGTTTAATTTTTAAATTAGCAATATTTTTATATGTTTTAAAAATCAAAATTTTGTACAAAGGCATACCTGAGAAGTCTGTGTTCTAGTCACCTGTATGTGTCTCAATCAAAAATAAATTTATTTAATAAGTCCTTATATATCCTCTGGTTACTTCTTCATGTCAATATTAAGCAAATAAAAACAGAGCTTCTTAATCATCCTTTTCCTACATACACACGTTTTTCTTATTTAACAATATATTCTGAATTTCTGCATATTAGTACATAAAGAAACCTCGCTGCACAATACACCATGGAGACTTTACTACAGTTATATTAAATAGTCCCCTATGCCTAAGTGTAAGTCTTGTCAACCCAAAATGAAACTCAGGTTTTAAGCAATTAATTTTGACTGTCAAGTCAATGAGGATGAAAGCAAAAACCATGGAAACTGACAACTAGTTCATTACTATTGTAAATTGCCTGGAGTTATATATAGGTACCTATTTTTTCTTTTCTGCATTTTTTCTAGCCTAAGGTAAGAGAAATGACAATATGTGACCGCTAAGCAGAACATGTGTTATGCTTCTTTGGAAGGGCTGTCTGTCCTAAAGAAGGGGGCTTAGATTGTGTGATTATAATTGAACATAGATTCAGTTATAACCTTCTCAGGTTTTGACATTTTTGTAATATCTTAGCCACGTTCATTTATCTCTAAGAGAAATGCAGTTAATCTCTAAATTGCTCTATTAACATTTTGGCATACATGATAGTATCTTTAAAATTACTAAATTTCATTTTACAAGTCTAACAACTGCAAAACAACTGTTTTTAGAAGAGGGTCAAAGCTAGCTATCACTTAAACCATGTAAAAAAGGATTTTTTGGTGTCACATGTCAGAGTTTCAAATGTGTCCTTTGGTAGAAAATGGGAACTAAGATTTTAGACTTTTTAAGGAAACACTATTGATCTTAGCCTTAAAAACATCCTTCAGCTGCCTTGGCTGAAGCCATTTTGAACAACACTGTATTCAGCATCGCAATTCAGAAATTTCCCCTATTCGTACTTTCACAAAAGGCAATTTGACCCTTCTAATAAAATACGAATATGAACGTCAGTGAAGATTTAGACCTGGATGGTGAACATATGGACAGTAGTTCAGTAGACAGAGGTTCCTGCTACAAGATGGAGCAAAGAAGATGCACACTTTCCACAGTGGGATGTGAAACTTCTCAGAGGGAACCCTGTGTCGTGTCCTTTGTTCACCAGCAGGCGGAAGTCTACGGGGGTGGGGGTGGGGTGGGGGGGTGAGAGAGGCGTGGTCTTGACAGCCGTGCAGACAGGCTCCAGGAATTTTAGAGGATACCTTTTTACGAGGTTCTCTGAACGTTATTGGTTCACCATTTCTACTAAATGGAAAAGAAAAAAAAAAAAAAGTAAAGCATAAAATTTACAAAGTCCCCCGCCTTTGTTCATCAGAGTCTCAGTAATATATCCTGCTTAAAAGAAGGTAGGGGGACAACAGTGAGCTTACTTGTGCTTTTGCTTTTGTAACAACAAAAGAAAGTGCAATAAAATTACCCATGCTTGAGGTTTATGTATCTAACCTAAACTCATTAATTTTATCCTATCTTGATCAGATAACATTTTGAGAAGAATTTTAGAGATGGAAGCAACTTCATTTATATTTTCAAAGGAGTTTAAATGATCTTCTCCCATTGGATCTGTTCTACTACTTTTTCTAAAGTGCCAAGATGCAGAGAAAAATCGTAATTTTAACTGGAAATTTAGTTCACAAGCAGCTGGATTTCCAACGTAGGACATGCATAGTAATATTTAGAAATGCTAAGTGCTAGTTTCCTCTCAGTTTTTTAAAGGCAAAGACTGTATCCAGGGAAGTTATCAACACTTTCAGACTATAGAAGGTTGTATTTTATAAGATATCAAATTAGTAGCATTTGAAAGAGTATCATATAAGTAATATTTCTATACTTTATAAGCAAAATCCAAAAATAAACCCAGTTCCTCATTATGCTCCTCCCAATAACATAGGGCAAAATAAATTGGAATATTTAGAAGAGGGGCATGATCTCATTTATGTCAGTATTTTTTTTCCCAAAAATTCAACTGCTACATTAGAAATATTAAACATCTGCTAAGGATTTAATGCACTATGTGCCCAATAGATAATTTTCCTCAAAATGAAAAACTAATAAATCAACAGAGCCCAACAGCTATTTTCTGATTTTCATTCTGCCATGGTTGCCTCCTATTCTAATTTTATATGTATCAATAGAAGCACACTGAAAGGATGAGTGAGGTTGCACTTGGCTATTTTAAAAGGCAGTTTGTATTAAGGTGTTTTCTTAATTGTTACAAAATTATATATTTTAATAAATAAAATTATCATTTAAAATATCACTAAATAACACCACATTTGTTTTGTTTATTTGTTTGTTTTCTTCTTTTTTCAAGTGAGAGGAGGGGAGATAGAGAAACAGACTCCCGCATGCGCCCCGACTGGGATCCACCTGGCAACTCTATCTAGGGCTGATGCTTGAGTACTACTACCTCAGTGCTTGAGGCTGATGTGCTCAGACCAACTGAACTATCCGCAGTGCCCAGGGGGCCACGTGTGAACCAATCAAGCCAGTAGCTGAGGGAGGAGAAGAGGGAGAAGCAGGAGGAGAGGGAGGGGAGGAGAAACAGATGGTACTTCTGTGTGCCCTGACTAGGAATCAAACCAGGGACATTCACATGCCGGGCCGACACTCTACCACTGAGACAACTGGTCAGGGCCAAGACCACGTTTGTAAAATGAACTATGTGTTGAACAAAAACTTCACAGAGGAATTGCTTGATCAGGGAATGCTAGAACAAAAGGATGAGGTTCCATAATGAGAAAGTCTGAAACCTACTCAGAAGAGAGAATAAATTAATGTCAAACAAAAAGATGCCAAATACATCTATATAACAATAAATGACCCTTTGGCAGGCCTATTCTAAACCCCATATCATATGGGAACTCTCATGTTCCTCTTATCATTCTCCATATTATCAGTTCTCATCCCGGTTTACTTTCTTCCATGCACATTGTTACCAGAAATTAATGAATTGATTTTCTCTCTACCTACTAGAATATGTTTCATGAGAACTATGTTGCATAGCTATGTTTTATAGTGTAGAACATATCTTGACATATATTAAACACTTACAAATGCTTAGTCGATATTTACCTCCTTAAAGGCTCCGTCCTTGAATATCATCACATAAGGGCTGCACAATATGAACTTTGGGACATATAATTCAGTGCATAAGAGTGTGAGAGGGTCTACTTTCCATCATGATCATAAAGTTTCTCTGATGTCTCATCTGGATGCTGCAGTGTCACCTAAATTTGCACTCAATTTCAAATGGACAGAAAAGAAGCCATGTGATCCTACTGCATAGCCAGTTTGTGAACTTCGAGTCAGGCTGGAGCCAATTCCCACTCATAAGACTTGTGCCTGTGCCTGATGATTTCACAACAGGGCCCATAACAACGGTGGTATGAGCACCCGAAGCAGAATGTAAATAAGGGTGACGTATATACATAGGATTTGTCTTTCTTTCATCCATTTACCACAGTGCTATGAAAAATTAGCGGTTTGCTTATGGGGTTTTTTTGTTTGTTTTTTTGTTTTGTTTTAGTAATATGTTTGCCCTTAGAGTGGTAGAGTTGAAAGTGATAATTCTGTCGTATTGTGTGCGGCTAGATTACATTGGAGGGGACCGAATGGATTCATCCTAGAGGAAGTAATGTGTTAGGAGCAGAAATTCCCATTGGGATCGGTGTGGTGACCTGCAATCCTGAGAGGCTAATAGGCAAAGGTAGGTATGGATATCGATGGACTTCACTGAAACCTGGAATTAGAAAGGGCGTCTTCGTACTGCTGAGTGGGGTTCGCAGATCAAGGCTTTTTCTCTAAGGTTTCGTGGATATCACCTGGATGGGGGTAGCAAGGTGGATGCCTCACTACTGCCTTTTCTAACATTGTTGTGAGGTGGCCTTGTTGCCACCGAGTGTTGGAGAAAGTCCTGACTGTTCACCGTACCACTTCTGACCCCACCCCGGTGGAGAGGGGTGGAGTGGAAGCCCGTTGATCCCACAGGAAGGGGGAGACTCGTTCACCACGTGGCGGGACGGGTGTCCGGGCTTCCCCTTGCCCTTCTCTGGCATTACTTCAGCAGGGTCCTGAAGCACCCCAGCTTAGCCTGGCAAGGATGGGAGTCTAGTGTCTCCCCTCAGACTCTGCTGGGGGAGGTAGGAGTGAGGCTGCAGTTTGTTCACTTTGTGTTAAGCAAAGTGGAGCACTTGTTATTTAAAAGTTTCATCATGCTTGGCTTCCCTTTTCCTGGTTCTTCACTAAGAAGAGCAAGTTTCTCTGGAAGCATTTTTAAAATCCTATAGCCCATTGCTGCCCATTAGCCTCTCTAATGCTTAGTCTGGGATTCCTGAGACAAGAAGAAATTCGTCAGCATGTCATTCCTCAGGTTCTGAGGTTGCTCATGCTCTGTCCTCTTGGCTTTACCTTTCAGAGTCTCCTTACATTTGTTGTATGTATGATTCCCAGGGCTTTAGTTGGGCTTAACAGGAGAAATTGAGAAGAGTATATCTACTGCAACATCTCCAAAACTGAGCCCAGAAACTAAACTTTTGTCTCAATTTGCTTATACTGTATTTATATATTTCTTTGTTTCACATAATAATGCTTTATTCCTCTATGGGAATGAGATCTGCAATGCCCATAAAAATATAATGTGAAAAATTAAGTAATACACACAGATTAACATAGAAAGAACTGAAAGTGTCATCATGAAGAGCAAAGTGCTTTTTATATATGACAAAATGACTATGAGAGCATGAAATAAGTGTTTTTTATCATGACAAGTTGGTTCCTTGAGGCTTATGTGACTGATCTCTCAGAATGCAATTTTTTTTCTCTGAAAGTTATTAAGACAATGTCCAAATATAAATTATATGTTTTAAGCTGGTTATATAAAGAGTAAAATGTGAAAACTTTAAAACCTCATGTTCTTTTCAGCTTCTTGTTAATGCAGTAGCAATATGTCAAGTTCTTTACCAACCCTTTTAACAAACAGATTTCTGCAGATAGAGCCTGACAATGCCAGGTGCCCAGGAAATGAGGCAATTAACAACATCATCCATCATGAAGATGGGATTCTGATGCAATAAAATTTTTACTAGAAACTCCTTAACGTTTATGATAAGAAGTGTTGTCAAGATGTAGGACTCTTTGGGCATGTAGGTTCAAACAATGGATTAAATGCAACAAAGGGGAGACTGAAAAAGGGTAGAGGGAAGGTTGCCTAATGGTTAGTGTGGGTGCTGGATGGAAATTCATTATGTTTGGATCTAGATCCGGCCACTGACTTTGAGATCAGGGGTTTTACTAAACCACTGAAAGCCTTGATTTTATTTGTAAAATGGGATTATTGTCATGCTCCCTCCAGAGTGTTTTATAAATGAAAGACTGTATCTGAACGTTTAGTCAATTTGACATTACTATCTTGCCTACCAAGGTTGGGGTGGGGGGGGATATGATGGAAATGCGCTATTTTTGTAAATGTTCACTGTGACAACCAATATTCTAGGCATGACAATCTTATCTATGATATTTTCATTATTTATCCATCTGTCAGTGAACATTTAAGGTGTTTCTATGACTTGGCTATTGAGAATAAAAGCTGGATTCACAAACACAAATTAAAAGGGAGATTTCCAAGGTCTGGAGCTGAGGGAAATGAGAGATGTTGGTCAAAGTGTACAAACTTTCTGTTATAAATTAGTTCTGGGGATCTAGTAAAGAGCATTATAACTATAGCTAACAATGCTGTATAATATACTTGAAAGTTACTAAGAGAGCAGATCTTGAATGTTCCTACCACACACACAACTATGTGAGGTGACAAATGTGTTAACTACATCAACCCTCTACCACCTATTCACCGTGCATAACTGAAATGTTATACCTGCTGAACAACATCTCCCCATTTCCTTCTCTCTCCTGCCCCAGAAACCACCATTCTACCTTCTCCTTCTATGAGTTTGACTATATCAGATACCTCTTATCAGTGGAATCAGTATTTGTCTTTCTGTTACTGGCTTATTTCATTTAGCATAATGTCCTCCAGGTTCATCCACGTTGTTGTGTATGCTAGAGTTTTTTTCCTCGTTTTTAAGACCGAATAATATTCTGTTGTATAAAAAGTGCACGACTTTTTAGATGCAGGTAAATAAAGAGGACGATAATCCTTAGGTGATTAACTGACATACAAAGGAAATGAATGAAATTAAGAGGCAATCGAGTGGAAGCAAATGAAATGAAAGATGGATGAAATAAGATATTAAGGAATCACAGCATCATTGAATTTACCTAAATTGCAAAAGAAAAAAGTACATAAGCTGTAGTATGCAAATTTAAATAGTGGTATACAACATACACTTAAAATATGTCGGGTAAAGGACAAAGAAATGAAAATCGGAAAAGAAACATTAGTTATGGAGAGCAAAATAATGGAATAGCAACAACATAGATATAACTAGTCTTTGAGAAAGATCAGAGGAAACATTACAAAAGCAGGGAAATTTCTTATAGGTTATGAAAAAATTATTGGAAAGTTTCCCATCTCCCTCAATAAGTATTATAAACTATAAAATGTCTTTTTTTTTTAACTTTTTTTTTTATTGTATTTATTTTTAATGGGGTGACAGTAAATCAAGATACATATATTCAAAGATAATATGTCCAGGTTATTTTAAAGTTCAATTATGTTGCATACCCATCACCCAAAGTCAGATTGTCCTGTCACCCTCTATCTAGTTCTCTTTGTGCCCCTCCCCCTCCCCCTTCCTTCTCCCTCTCCCCCCTCCCCCCGTAACCACCACACTCTTATCAATGTCTCTTGGTCTCACTTTTATGTCCCATCTATGTATGGAAAAATGCAGTTCCTGGTTTTTTCTGATTTACTTATTTCACTCCGTATAATGTTGTCAAGATCCCACCATTTTGCTATAAATGATCCGATGTCATCATTTCTTATGGCTGAGTAGTATTCCATAGTGTATATGTGCCACATCTTCTTTATCCAGTCATCTATTGATGGGCTTTTTGGTTGTTTCCATGTCCTGGCCACTGTGAACAATGCTGCAATGAACATGGGGCTGCATGTGTCTTTACAAGTCAATGTTTCTGAGTTTTTGGGGTATATACCCAGTAGAGGAATTGCTAGGTCATAAGGTAGTTCTACTTTCAGTTTTTTGAGGAACCACCATACTTTCTTCCATAATGGTTGTACTACTTTACATTCCCACCAACAGTGGATGAGGGTTCCTTTTTCTCCACAACCTCTCCAACATTTGCTATTACCTGTCTTGTTAATAATAGCTAGTCTAGCAGGTGTGAGGTGGTATCTCATTGCAGTTTTGATTTGCATTTCTCTAATAACTAAAGAAGATGAGCATCTTTTCATATATCTGTTGGCCATTTGTATTTCTTCCTGGGAGAAGTGTCTGTTCATATCCTCTTCCCATTTTTTTATTGGATTGTTTGTTTGTTTGTCATTGAGTTTTATGAGTTCTTTGTATATTTTGGATATTAGGCCCTTATCTGAGCAGGTGTTTAAAAATATCATTTCCCAATTAGTTGGCTGTCTGTTTATCTTGTTATCAATTTCTCTTGCTGAACAAAAACTTCTTAGTCTGATGTAGTCCCATTCATTAATTTTTGCTTTCACTTCTCTTGCCATTGGGGTCAAATTCATAAAATGCTCTTTAAAGCCCAGGTCCATGAGTTTGGTACCTATGTCTTCTTCTATGTACTTTATTGTTTCAGGTCTTATGTTTAGATCTTTGATCTATTTTGAGTTAATTTTAGTACAGGGGGACAAACTGTAGTCCAGCTTTATTCTTTTGCATGTGGCTTTCCAGTTTTCCCAGCACCATTTGTTGAAGAGGCTTTCTTTTCTCCATTGAGTGTTGTTGGCCCCTTTATCAAAAATTATTTGACTATATATATGTGGTTTTATTTCTGGGCTTTCTATTCTGTTCCATTGGTCTGAGTGTCTATTTTTCTGCCAATACCATGTTGTTTTGATTGTTGTGGCCCTATAATAGAGTTTGAAGTCAGGTATTGTAATGCCCCCAGCTTCATTCCTTTTCTTTAGGATTGCTTTGGCTATTCGGGGCTTTTTATAGTTCCATATAAATCTGATTATTTTTTGCTGCATTTCTTTAAAAAATGTCATTGGAATTTTGATGGGAATTGCATTAAATTTGTATATAGCTTTGGGTAATATGGCCATCTTGATTATATTTATTCTACCTAACCAAGAACAAGGTATATTCTTCCATCTCATAATGTCTTTTTCGATTTCCCTTAACAATGGTTTATAGTTTTCATTGTATAAGTCCTTTACATTCTTTGTTATGTTTATTCCTAGGTATTTTATTTTTTTTGTTGCAATCGTGAAGGGGATTATTCTTTTGAGTTTATTCTCAAATGTTTCATTGTTGGCATATAGAAAGGCTATTGACTTCTGTATGTTAATTTTGTATCCTGCGACCTTACTGTATTGGCTTATTTTTTCTAGAAGTCTTTTTGTGGATTCTTTGGGGTTTTCGATGTATAGGATCATATCATCTGCAAAAAGTGATACCTTTACTTCTTCTTTTCCGATATGGATGCCTTTTATTTCTTTGTCTTGTCTGATTGCTGTGGCAAGAACCTCTAGTACCACATTAAATAAGAGTGGAGAGAGTGGACAACCCTGTCTTGTTCCTGATTTAAGGGGGAAAGCCTTCAGTTTTGTGCCATTTTGTATGATGTTAGCTGATGGTTTATCATATATGGCCTTTATCATGTTGAGATATTTTCCTTCTATACCCATTTTGTTGAGAGTCTTAAACATAAAATTGTGTTGTATTTTATCAAAAGCCTTTTCTGCATCTATTGATAATATCATGTGGTTCTTCTTTGTTTTGTTGATATGGTGTATTACGTTAACCGTTTTACGTATGTTGAACCATCCTTGAGATTCTGGGATGAATCCCACTTGATCATGATGTATTATTTTTTTAATATGTTGTTGTATTCGATTTGCTAGTATTTTGTTTAGTATTTTAGCATCTGTATTCATTAGAGATTTGGTCTGTAGTTTTATTTTTTTGTGCCATCCTTGCCTGGTTTTGGTATAAGGGTTATGTTTGCCTCATAAAATGTGTTGGAAGTATTGCTTCTTCTTCAATTTTTTGGAAGACTTTCTGTAGAATAGGAACCAATTCTTCTTTGAAGGTTTGATAAAATTCGCTGGTATAGCCGTCTGGGCCTGGACTTTTATTTTTGGGGAGGTTTTTAATGGTTTTTTCTATTTCTTCTCCACTAATAGGTCTGTTTAGGCTTTCTGCTTCTTCTTGACTCAGTCTAGGAATGTTTTATTGTTCTAGGAATTTATCCATTTCTTCTAGGTTGTTGAATTTAGTGGCATAAAGTTTTTCATAGTATTCTACAATAATTCTTTGTATATCTACGATGTCCGTGGTGATTTCTCCTCTTTCATTTTGGATTTTGTTTATATGAGTTCTTTCTCTTTTTCTTTGTAAGTCTTGCCAAGGGTTTGTCAATTTGTTGATTTTTTCAAAGAACCAGCTCCTTGTTCTATTAATTTTTTCTATAGTTTTTCTGTTCTCTATTTCAATTATTTCTGCTCTGATTTTTATTATCTCCTTTCTTCGCCTGGTTTTGGGTTGTCTTTGTTCTTCATTTTCTAGTTCCTTAAGGTGGGAAGTTAAGTGGTTCACTTGGGCTCTCTCTTGTTTGTTCATATATGCCTGAAGTGATATGAACTTCCCTCTTATCACTGCTTTTGCTGCATCCCATAGATTCTGATATGTCATATTATCATTTTCATTTGTCTGTATATATCTTTTGATCTCTGCACTTATTTCTTCTTTGACCCATTCATTCTTTAAAAGTATGTTGTTTAGTTTCCACATTTTTGAGGGATTTTTTCCCTCTTTTTTGCTGTTGAATTCTAGTTTCAAGGCTTTATGATCAGAAAATGTGCTTGGTACAACTTCAATTTTTCTGAATTTGCTGATGTTGTTTTGTGGCCCAGCATATGGTCAATTCTTGAGAATGATCCATGTACACTGGAGAAAAATGTATACTCAGTCACTTTGGGATGAAATGTCCTATAGATGTCTATCATATCCAGGTGCTCTAGTGTTTTGTTTAAGGCCACTATGTCTTTGTTGATTCTCTGTTTGGATGACCGATCTAGAGCCGTCAACGGTGTATTGAGGTCTCCAAGTATGATTGTATTTTTGTCAGTTTTTGTTTTAAGGTCAATAAGTAGCTGTCTTATATATTTTGGTGCTCCTTGGTTGGTGCATATATATTAAGAATTGTTATGTCTTCTTGATTCAGTGTCCCCTTAGCCATTATGAAATGGCCATTTTTGTCTCTGAGTACTTTTCCTGTCTTGTAGTCAGCATTATCCGATATGAGTATTGCTACACCTGCTTTTTTTTGGATGTTATTTGCTTAGAGTATTGTTTTCCAGCCTTTCACTTTGAATTTGTTTTTATCCTTGTTACTTAGATGAGTTTCTTGTAGGCAGCATACAGTTGGATTTTCTTTTTTGATCCATTCGGCTACTCTGTGCCTTTTTATTGGTGAGTTAATCCGTTTACATTTAGTGTAATTATTGACACTTGTGAGTTCCTCATTGCCATTTTATAGATTGCTTTCTGTTAGTTTTGTGCCTTGTTTGATTCTTCTCTTTCGTTTTTCTATCTTTTGTTTTTATTTGATTGTGTTCCATACATCTTTCCTCTGTTGCTATCTTTTTAAATCATGTGCTTCTGTGTGGTTTTTTCAATGGTGGTTACCATTAAGTAATGAAAAGGGTTCCTACCCTGTTCATTGTAGTGCACTATGTTTGTGAGTACATTTGCCCTCCATCGCCCTTTGCTACTGTTAATCTTCATCCTCTCCCCCCTTTCTTATTGTTGTCACAGTTTAAAGTTGGTTTGTTATGTTCTTCTTGGAGCTTTTACTTGTGGCTTTGTTGTTGTTGTTTTTTGTTCTTTGTATCTGATTGGAGAACCCCCTTTAGTATTTCCTGGAGTGGGGGTTTCTGGTGATAAATTCTCTCATCTTTATCTGTGAATGTTTTTATTTCTCCTTCATATTTGAAGGTTAGCTTTGATGGGTATAGTATTCGTGGCTGAAAGTTCCTCTCTTTCAAGACTTTAAATATTGGGGTCCACTCTCTTCTAGCTTGTAGAGTTTCTGTTGAGAATCTGATGATAATCTAATGGGCCTTCCTTTATATGTTGTATTCTTCTTTTCCCTGGCTGCCTTGAGAATTTTTTCTTTGCAGTTGGTTTGTGCCAATTTCATTATGATGTGCCTTGAAGTAGGTTTGTTGGGGTTAAGAAAACTTGGAGTTCTGTTTGCTTCTAGAATTTGAGGTTTTAGTTTTTTCCAGAGGCTTGGGAAGTTCTCATCTATTTGTTTGAGTATGTTCTCCATTCCATTTTCTCTCTCTTCTCCCTCTGATATACCTATTATTCTTATGTTATTCTTTTTGATGGAGTCAGATAATTCCTGTAGGGCTATTTCATTTTTTTTAATTTTTGAATCTCTTTCTTCTTCTCTTTGTTGAGCCTCAAGTTGCTTGTCTTCTATTTCGCTGATCCTCTCTTCTATTTGGCCTGTTCTATTAGCTAAGCTTGTTACCTCATTTTTCAGCTCATGAATTGAGTTTTTTATCTCTGTTTGATTTGTTTTTATAGTTTCAATTTCCTTGGAAATATACTCTTTGTGTTCATCGAGTTGTTTTCTGAGCTCCCTAAATTGCCTTTCTGTGTTTTCTTGTATATCTCTGAGTATTTTTAGAATTTCTATTTTAAATTCTCTGTCGTTTAACTTCAAGGCTTCCAATATCTTAAATTTTTTCTCCATAGATTTTTCTTCATCTCTCTGTGTTACCTCTCTTTCTTTTGTATCCATGATATTCGATTTTCTCTTCTTTAATGGCATCTGAGGGTGGTTTTCTTGATAGTATTAATGAGATTTTATAAGGAATAAAAGGATAAAAAAATAAAAATAAAAATAAAAAATTGCACGTTTTTTTAAAAAAATTAATCATTAAATAAAGAAAAATAAAATAAGATAAAAATTTGAGGAAAAAAAGGGAATAATTCCTTCCCCTCCTTTTTTCCTCTCCTCTCCTCTCCCCTGTTTTTTGAGAAAATCTTGTGATGAACTGTGAATTATATTGTACTAAATAGAACAAACAATACCTGTAGTGGAGGGCCTGAATTGGGGAGAAGTAATATAGGGGTAAAGGAAAAAGAAAAAAAAGAGAAAAAAAAATAAAAGAAAAAAATATTTATATATAAAAAAGGGGCGAGCAGTATAGACCCACAAAAAGCAAATTAGGAAAAAATTTGGGTCAAGAATAAAATGTTTTGCTTTTAGGTGTTGGCTGACTCAGAGTTATGATGAGAGGAATAAGAGGGAAACAGGAAAAAGGGGTGGAAAATTAAAAAATTACTATTGTATTTAGTGGAACAAGAACTAGATAAAATGGAGAGCCAGGGATGGGAGCACTGCTAATGTCTTAAAAAGGTGAAGTAAAAACCCTCCAAAATGCCACAAACTTAAGTTTGAATCCCAGATAAGATAATTTGTTCATTATTGAAGTTTGAATGAGAGAAGACGTAAAGGGGAGAGGAAGAGACTAATATAGAGGGAGAAAAAAGAGAGAGAGAGAGAAAAGATGGAACCACTTAAAGAAGAAAAAAGAAAAAGGAGGAGAGAGAAAGAAAGAGTTAGGGGTTTTGGATTGCAACCCTCAAAGAGAGAAAGGAGGAGGAAAGAAAAGATAATGGGAGATGTAACACTTATGGGTAGTGTAGTTCAAAGAGAGGCGAGAGTAAGACTGAGAGAGAATTAAATGACCAAATTGGAGTAGAAAAAAAAATCAAGAATGAAGAAAAGAGACACAGATGAACAAATATAATAAAATGGGATAGGTTTTAAAATCTGCAGATTATTCTTGATTTTGAGAGGTTGTCGTCTTGCTTTTTCTTTTCTGTCTTTCTGGTCGGTGACTTTGTACCCCGGGTTCTGCCCCTGTGGCACACTCTGGAAGAGGTTTGCAGTTGATAATTCTCTATGGCAATGTCATGTATTGGGCTTCAGTCTCGTTGGCAGTCAAGGTTCATTAGTGTTTATAGGCTCCAACAGTGAGAGGATCTCTCACTGTGAGAGTGTTCCTGGAGCCTCTCTCCTAGTCTTTCCTTCCACAATTAGAAGCCTGATAATCCAGCTATGGGGTTGCTGCTGCCTCTGCTTGGATAGTAAGAGTCTCAAAGAGCTGGCAACTCCCCACTCTATTCCCACTCAGCACAGGGCTCTGAGTAAGGCTCAGTCAGTCAGACCTGCCAGCATAATCAGGTGTGGCTTCCTCTCACTCAAAGACCTCTGGCTCTGCCCCTCTGTGGGATAACTCGAGTGCCCACTCCTGAGGCGTTCGGAGGAATCTTTAGCCCACTCTCCGTGTGCACCCACCAGGATGTCAGACCAGACAGGTCACACTTCGAGTGAAATCCCTACCCACACGGAAAAGATCGAGCTTTGGAATTGGCTTTCGCTCTATCCTCGTGCGGCTTTCCCAAGGGGCTAGGGCTGCCTGAGATTCTGCTCCTGGCCTGCTCACAGACCTGCTCCTCTGTGGGGAAAACACGGGCGCCCACCTCTGAGGAGTTCAGAGGAATCTCCTGTCCACTCTTCCTGCATGCGCACTGACCAGATTATGAGGCTCAGGCGGGACGCCTCTCACTCCGAGAAAGCCCTCTGCCCACACGGAAAGTTACTGGGTTGGAATTGGCTTTCGCTCTGTCCCCGTGCGGCTTTCCCAGGGCGCTGGGGCTTCCGCTCCTGGCCCGCTCACAGGCCTCTGACTCTGCTCCTCTGAGGGAAAACACGGGCGCCCACCCCTGAGGAGTTCGAAGGAATCTCCTGCCCACTCTGCGTGCGTGCGCAAAGACCAGATTATGAGGCTCAGGCGGGACGCCTCTCGCTCTGCGAAAGCCCTCCTCCCGCACAGAAAAGTTCCACCGTTGGAGTTGGCTCCAGCTCCCTCCCCGTGCCCGGTCCCCTCAGGGCGCTGGGGCTCCTAGGAGATGCTGCTTTTTGCCCACACAGAGGCCTCTGACTTTGCTTCTCTGTGGGTTAGCACGGGCGGCGCCCACCCCTGAAGTGTTCGTAGGAATTTCTTGCCCAGTAACCACGGGCGCGCCAACCAGGAGATGCGGAAAATGACTGCCCCACTTGTCTTTCTTTGTCTGGGTTTGGCGCGCGCGTGTTAGCTTGAATTGCCCAGGTTTTTCCACGGCTTGGATCTCCGTGCCACAGCCTGGTTTGGCTGTTTGTACCACAGCCTGGAACTATTCACTCCCTATGCCCGCCTTAGTTTCTATATTCTCAGTTCTCAGTGAAAGCCATCCTGTTTGGATTAGAGAGGAAGGCGGAGCATTTCTTACTCCTTATTTCCCCCGGAGTTTGACCATATATCTAGCCAATCTTTCGCTCGATCATACCTTCGGGTGTGTTGTGAAGCATCTGAAGACTCCAAGGATAGGTTTTTCTGTTTCTGGTTGAAGAACTTGTTGAGTTTATGGGGAGATTTTCGGTATCGCTTCCTACTGCGCCATCACTGTGACGTCATCCAAAATGTCTTGATTTAAAGAAGTAGCTTAAGTTTATTTTTTAAGGCAGGATAAATATGCATGCTAAATGACTTTCACTGAATACAAAAATCTGACAAGAAAAGCACAAAATGAAATGTTATAAGTCAAGTATATGTACTAAGCAAATGCATATATATTCTAATGTAATATTAGCATATTTAATGCAATAATAAATAACATGTCATCCCAGCAGTGATTAGCTTGTTTAAGACAATTTTTTTTAAGCCAAGAACATTTAGAAAAACTAGGAGAAAACCTGAAAAGAAATGTGTGAAATCTGGGAAAATGCTGAAAGGCCAGAATCTTGCAGTGAGACAGACCCCGAGGCCGAATGCAGTGCTCAGCACCTTTGCTCTTGAGGAATTTGCTCTTGTGAGATTAGCGACTGAGAGATGAAGAATGAACTGGACATGAGCAGACTTGTGGCATGGTGGGAAAATTGGAGCTCCAAAGTTGCTAAGTAGTGGGTGTCGTGCCAACGATGTCAGGCTTTTGGTAGGAACTCCCAAAGGGATGTGCACTGAGAATAAGGGAAAAACAAAAACAGACCAGCTCTAAAGACTAAAGTTAACATTCGATTCTATTTAATCACTGATTTGTCCCTCCCTTTACCCCAGGTTTTCAGAAACAAGAGGAAATCTTGCTTTTAAAAAGATGTACAGCAACTATAGCTTCAATTTAGCTCTACAGTTTTTCATAAACATTATGTGGTATTCAATAAAAAAGATCAGCATGCAAAATAAAAGGTAATCATATACTCGTCCCAACTGCCTGATGACCATGGAGTTGGGCAACCCAAAACTTTGAGAGTAATCTGTAGGGCAGAGCTGACCGACAGCAATCATCAGTTATACCTTTGGAGCCACTGAGGAGTCACATCAAGGCCACACTTTCCCCAGGCTGTTCCCAGCAATAACTGAATGAGGCAGATGTATCAGAACCTGATCATTTCTGTCTAATGCACAGGACAACTTTGCACCCAAACATTTTTCAAAGTCAAGAATTGATGGTTAAACAAAGTATTTCTAAGCACAAAAGTAGCATAATATATTATCATTCGGTGAGTCATTTTATTGTAAGCACTTCTTCACATAATGTTTTGTGACAAAAACATCAACCTCCCAATTTGTTAAAAGATGTATAATCATATTCTTTAATTTTTATGATGTGTGTCCTCCAAACTTGATAATGTTTGCTGGTGGACAAACACAAAAGGTAGACAGGCGTGCAAATGTGATGGGAAGAAAATTAAAGATGTAGAAAAAAATGTTAACTTATTAGATTGACCATTCTCACTAGGATTTCTAAATCTGAAGATGAAACATTTTTTGTAATTATGGAGCAAAAATAGCTATCATTTCTTCAACAAATTATGTATTGTCAACAATTTGATAAGTGTTGAATTTTGATGATGCAATGTAAGAAAAATGCAAAATAAATTTGACTAGAACCTATTAGAGATGCATTTGAAATCTGAAATATGCTTAAGATGGATATATTCCAATTCATAAGCATCAATTTCACTGAAGTTATCTTGTTAAAATCAAGACGATGTAGAGTAAAACTTTGGGAACAGTGATGAAATCTTATCACCATTCCCAGTAAAATTAGTTTTATTATCCCTTTATTACTGTATCTGTAAATATTCATGAAATAACAAAATATGTAAACAAAAGAGCCTTTGAATCTAAGTGGTAAAAGTTGATGACTATTTTTGCTGATATAATTGAAAGTTAATATATTCATCTTTATTTAACAAATCACCCCTTCTCTCATTCACATTTTTTCCAAGGACCAGCTCCATCAAAATATATGTTCCATTTCCAAGCAGGCCTAAATAATTCTCATTATGTTTGTATAACATGTTGTGTGGAATATTTATGTTCTGGTAGTTTTCAGTGCCTTTATTTTATTTCTGAGTTTCCCAGATATTTGCATAAGCAGATTTTAATTTGAACTACAGAATATCAGATATTCTACAAGTGTTCACTGGCATATTCCAGCCAAATATAGAAATCTTAATGGTTCTAATAAATAGGTGACAGATGATATAAACAAAACTGACAAGAAATTTTTTTGGTATTCATGCAACATTCAACACAGCAATTGTAAGGCCTGAAATTTCACCTTATCTAGGAGAAAAATAAAGTAGAAACATCTTCATCTTTTGCATGCATATCCAAAGATTGAATATTGAATAACTTTTTAAATTTATCTATGAATGAATTTTTGAAAACACACACACACACACACACAACACGTGATTAGAATATAGTTCAACATATCAAGATTTTCTGCTTTCACCATTCCAACAATGGTCAACTCTTCTTAAAACCAGTTTTCTTTTGAAGAAAAATTACAAAATGTAACAAAAATTGCAAAAAGAATTCTGTTTGAAATCAAGCCAAGATTTGAAGGTAAAAGATCCTGGAGCACAGAGAAGCCTAGCATGTGAGAAATAATTTACCCAAATTGACACAACCAGTCTAGTATCTAGAGAGAAAATTAAATGTAAATTAAAATCTTCCCACAAAGAAAACTCCAGAGCTAGATTACTTTGCTGATGAATTTTATAACATTTTTGAAGTATAAATAATATCTAAATTATAATTTGTTCAGAATTAGGTGTGATATTCTTTATGAGAACAGCATAAACTTGCAATCAACCCTATAATATAACATTTCTAAGAAAGCAAAATATAAACCAATATTCCTGTGAATATTGACACAAAAAAGTCTTAACAAAATATAAGTAAATCAAGTACAAGTATACATAAAAAATTGTTAACATAATATGACCAAGCAGAGATTTTCCTGAAATCAAAGTTTTATTTTACATTCTAACATCAATGATTAAAATCTGGTTTCTGCCTGACCAGGAGGTGGCACAGTGGATAGAGCGTCGGACTGGGATGCGGAAGGACCCAGGTTCGAGACCCCGAGGTTGCCAGCTTGAGTGCAGACTCATCTGGTTTGAGCAAAGCTCACCAGCTTGGACCTAAGGTCGCTGGCTCAAGCAAGGGGTTACTCGGTCTGCTGAAGGCCCACGGTCAAGGCACATATGAGAGGGCAGTCAGTGAACAACTAAGGTGTTGCAACGCGCAATGGAAAAACTAATGATTGATGCTTCTCATCTCTCTCCATTCCTGTCTGTCTGTCCCTGTCTATCCCTCTCTCTGACTCACTCTCTGTCTCTGTAAAAAATAAATAAATAAATAAATAAATAAATAAATAAATAAATAAATAAAAAATCTGGTTTCCGCTTGGGAATGCAGAAAGCAAAATGAATATTGTTCTCATCCTTAAAAAAGAAAACCAAAAATCTGGTTAACCTAAGAAGCTGTGATTTTTCTTGAACCTGTTTGAGTGCTATAGGTCAACTAATAAGACCAAAATCTAAGGAAGGACAAAGGCTTCAGGTAGAAATAGGGGGCAACCCCATGATAATCCTCAGCAGGTGCAGTGAGACACCAGCAAGAATTCAGTTAGGGTAGATAAACTAGAGTCCTGGTGGGTGATGATGCAAGGTGACAGGACTTCTGAGGACTGAATCTATAAAAGGAGGGGGCAAGTTGTCCTCAGTTCACAAGAATCCTGAGAAAACATACCCCAAGGGACGGGTGTGGGGAGGGGAACAGTAGTTGCTACAGAAGTGTCATAAGCTCTGCTGTGGCATGATATGACTGTGTCAATGGACAATTTCTTTGCCTCCTGTGGTCTCTGAAAGTGGAATTTGGTCATCTCTAAACTAGATAATCTAAAAATCAATGTTAACTTCTATGGGAGGAAAAAGTGTAAGTTTTTAAAATTTATATTATGTAAAAATGAATAAGAACAACAAAAATAGAGATTTTGTCTTCTCGTTTCTCTTGGCAGTGTCCCTGTTCAAATAATGAACTGTATGACATTAAGTTGTTAACCTCATTATTCTTCTGGCTGGAAACTTCCTGAAGAAAATCTAACCTCTTCCAGGAGGAATTCTGTACCAGGAGGAAACACCAGCACTGGTTAATTCAGACTAGTATAAATCTAGGAATCTACATCCTGCTATGATGTTTGCCAATTACAGTGCTATTTTCTCTGTGTTTTCACCAAGTATTTATCTAATGCCATTTATGTATAAGTCACTCTCTTATACAATGGGCACTTGTGGAACTTATATATTTAATGGGGACAGAGAATTTATCAAATAATGACAAAAAGAAATTTATCATACCTGAAATTAGTGTTGTTAAAAGAGAGACTGGTCATACTCTGACAGCTTACTACAAAAGACTCTGATTTTGCTTGATTGTCACAGAGGGCTTCCAAGAGGAACAAACATAGACAGGAAGGATGGGGAACAGGGTTGATTGTGGAAAGTTCTACATAGAGGATGCCAAAGGCCTGTGCAGGTACATGTGCAATAGCCCTGTGGCAGGGGGCCATGAGATTAAGATGTTAAAAGAAGGCATGTGACTAGAACCTAGAGGGCAAAGAGTTGAGAAGCCAAGAAGAGAGGGACCCTCCCTTGTAGGAACCTAGCAGTTTTGTGAAAAAACTTGTTCTTTGTATTAAAGGAAATGAGAAGGTACTGGAGAGTTTTAAGTCAGGTAAAGCCGGGAGCAGCTTTGCACTGTGACTAGGTTCTCCTAATGGTCATCAGGGGAACAGCTGTGAAGGGAACTGAAGAAGAAAGAAAGCCACTGTTAAGAGAGCCTGTGGTAAGCAGGTTTGAGTGTGTGTGTAGCGCCATGCAGCACGAGCCTTGTGGCTACTGGTGTTGTCTGTTGGCTTATTTGTTACACTGAATTTCTCATATCCAGCTGACTCAAGAACAGGGTTTGTTTTTTGTCTATTTCAGGAGAAATAAATATACAAAGAAATATAAGAGGTATTTGAGCTTGGCTGTGAGTAGCTACCCAATGTTTCTAGTCATCATAGTTCCCAAGCACAGTCATTTCAATAAACAAAACCATCGCTGTTTCTTAAGGGTACTGTAAGCATTCATTTTATTATCACAGCAGATATTTACTCTCTAAACTTGAAAAAAGAGTCAAGAGATACAATTACTAAGTTTTTTAGGACTGCCGTCTCGACCTTGAAGAGTAGCCTACACTGTGTGCTATCATAGCTTAGACATTGGCATTATAATTAAATTGTTGGTGTTAATTGCTATATTCTGAGGGAAAACCCACAGTCTTAATTCATACTCTCTTCTGTGAGTATAAAGCTGTATCACTGTGAACTCCAGACACATTTTTTAAATGGTTAATCAAAAATATGAATCAAAGGAATAGCTTCATAACTGTTAAGTGTTTGTGATCTCTATTTTTTTTAGAGGTTTGATATAATTTGAATTACTTAAAAGAACTTCATGTCATGTATATCATGTTTATTTCTTAGTGGGTGGAGGATTAGGAAAATAAAGAACTGATTTGGCAAAATACTTAATTTTGTGTTAACAGTTTACCGGACAGGCCATGGCCTAGGCTGCTCGCACTTTAGAACGTCAGTGACCTTGGAGAGTTTCTTGCTCTTGTTCCATTAAGGTGAATGTTGGCCTCTCCTTTTCTTTCTAAGTACAATAGAAGCTGCAAGGACAACTGCTACACACAGAGAGATGGTGTGGTCATTTTGGGTTACTACAAGGGCAAAACAAAGGTCTTTAACGTTATTGTCAATCCGTATATATTTTTTGGAAATAAACAAAGTTGTTTAAACATTTTCTGTATCATATTCTTCTTACTCCCAAGAAGGCTTTGTTTTCTGCTGATCAGGAAGATGAAAGTTACAATGGCAAAAACAAAAATGAGTAATTTTTTGAAAAATAAGGGCTGAGTAGTATAGCAGCAGAGGATATGTTAGAGGCTATAAGGACAAAAGAGAACTTCCTGAAGGTCACAAGACCATGAGCAAGGGCGGCTGTGGTGGACCTATAAGGTCAGCGAGTTGGAGAGAGGGCAGGATGAACAGAGAGCTGAATGAAAATGTCTTGGGAGGTCAGAGCTTGTGAAATCAAAGGTGATGAAACAACCAATGACCAATGCTTTTCTCTCTGCACCACTTTCTTATCTGTTTGCTAGACTTTATTTGGAAGCAAAGTAGAATCAATAAAATATCTTTTTATGAATCTCAGAAAACTTGTCACATGTATCCAATTTTAATGTGGCAGGTCTGGGGTTTGCCAATCACACTGATATCTGAAAAGACTATGTTAGTTCTCAGTAGTCTCAAACCAGCTGTGCCCCTGGGTCTCAGGCAGGTGTGTTCAGGCAACAGCAGCTGTCACACCCTTTGTGCACCTTTGTTACCCATCAGTGATGAGGTGGTACTAATTTGATAAGAAAAGAGAAGCATTCTCTGGTGAATGCTTTCTTACTAATGAATTTTAAAAAAACTTTTAAAAATTTTTTTTAGGTGAGAGGAGGGGAGATAGTGAGGCAGACTCTTGCATGCACCCTGACCAGGATCCACCTGGCCAGCAACTTCATCTGGGGCTGATGTTCAAGTGTCAAGCTATTTTTAACACCTGAGACTGATGCATTCCAACAGAGCTATCCTCAGTGCCTGGAGTCACACTCAAACCAACTGAGCCACTGCCTGCAGGAGGGGAAGAGAGAAAAAAGGGGGAGAGTTGGAGGAGCAGATGGTCACTTCTCTTGTGTGCCCTGACTGGAATCTAATGCAGGACATCCACCCACGGAACAGTGTTCTATCCACTGAGCCACCAGCCAGGGTTAAATTTTTAAGAACTTCTGAATACAAATACAATCCAGGAAAAGTGGGTTTCAGTTTTCTCTTTGCTTCCAATCTTCTGATGTGGTCCTACCTGCATGTATATAAGATGTTATGATTGAAGAGCCAGTAAAGTAACTGTGGAGTGTACAGCCCTGCAAAAGTATTTGGAAACTAGATTTTTAATAAACTGGGTTTTTATTAGAGAAAACTTTGATATGTCTTTTAGAAGACTTGTTTTACTGTGACTGTTTTTTTAAAGTCATTTTACCTAGAAAGTGTTAAAGAAAAGAAAGATGGAGCACCTAGGAAGTGTTTGTATGTGTCTCTCTGTGAGTGTGAGAGAGAGACAGACAGAGAGACAGAGATTTGGAGGGTAAATATGGACAGCTGCTTCACATTTTCACATGATGGGCTATTTCTTCCTTCCCATTGTTTATATTGTTCTCTTCTGCTTATTGAACACGAGTTAAACAAACAAATGTTTTCTGAATTACCCTTTAATTCTAAACTTACATGACAGTTTTTTTGGAGGACTTTTATGAGTTTTTTGAGCCAAACTGATGACATTGCTGGGAAGCAAGATCTCAAATGCTCCTCCAACCTATTTTTATGTGTCATTGTACATGTGAAGACATAGCAGGAGTGACTGGAGAGGAACACGTTGATCAGGCACAGAACCATGGAGCAGTGAATCACCATGGCCACTGAGGCAGCAAAAGGCTTCATATGAGAACAAGCCAGATGCAAAAATCAAAATACTCTGAGAGCAGTTCTTTTTTCCACTGAAAATGAGAACAAATTATGTTAAATATTTACTAAAACACATTTTGTTTGCGATGATGGATAGTGCCAAATAAAAACATCCAGTGGGGAGATTGTTTGAATAGGTTGAAAGCAGTGCAAGTATGAAAAGTGGGTTGAGGTCATATTTAATTTGCACAGAAAGTATTCTTGTTGCTTATTTAGACTGAAGCATTTTTTCTAAGAGCTAACTCATTTGCTGGTTGGATTAAAATACCACCATTTTCCCACAGAGCCTTCAGATGGTCTGTGAAAGCACCCTAGCAAGAAGAAGATTTTACATCAGAAAACCTCTTCAGCATGTGACTATTAAGGGGCACATGCATTTCTCTATGATGTGAACTGTGAAATCTCAAGCCTCAGCCCAGGTAACGAGCACATCACATAGCCTGAGGTGAACACTGGAATCCCTGTACTGGAAAAATGATCGATCCTATTAGCCAGCTTTATTTATTTTTTTTTTACATTTTATTTATTTATTTATTTATTTTTATAATTTTATTTTTTTAATGGGGTGACATCAATAAATCAGGATACATATATTCAAAGATAACAAGTCCAGGTTATCTTGTCGTTCAATTATGTTGCATACCCACCACCCAAAGTCAGATTGTCCTCTGTCACCTTCTATCTTGTTTTCTTTGTGCCCCTCCCCATCCCCTATCCCTCTCCCATTCCCCCCTCCCCCCCGTAACCACCACACTCTTATCAATGTCTCTTAGTTTCACTATTATGTCCCACCTACGTATGGAATAATACAGTTCCTGTTTTTTTCTGATTTACTTATTTCGCTTCGTATCATGTTATCAAGATCCCACCATTTTGCTGTAAATGTTCCGATGTCATCATTTCTTATGGCTGAGTAGTATTCCATAGTGTATATGTGCCACATCTTCTTTATCCAGTCATCTATTGATGGGCTTTTTGGTTGTTTCCATGTCCAGCCAGCTTTATTTTTTAAGACTCATTTCAAGATTTGAATTTCTGTAAGAAAATATCTATCTTCAACTTGCTGTTTTTATTTTTCTCTAGGGAGAGAACCTTGAAATTGGAGAGGAAAATAAGGAAACAGAAGGTCTTCTGGCTAAGATATTAACGGACATTTTCTGAAGACTGGTTGCCAGGCTTCCACTGGCATCCACCTGAGAAGTGAACTGACTTTTCTTACCAGCCTCCAGAAAACGTAAATTTTCCTTAGGGTGTTACTGATCTGGTAGCTCAGGTTTTGTCTGAAGTTAAGAGAAGGTAGCCAGTCTACACAATTTAAGTGAAAACTATTCCTGTTGTTCCTTCATCCTTAGATTTCTGTTCTAAAATTTTTGTGGCATTATAGACTGTTTTTTTATCTCCTCTTATATTTCTTTTAAAAGTATCTCTCAATATACTTTATTTTTTTAAAAAAAATCTGTCCTGAAATATGGGTTTTAAGGAAGATTTCTTGTTTTTAAAGCACTAAATACCAGAATAATTTAAAATTTTTATTTTCAATTACAGTTAAGATTCAGTATTATTTTATATTAGTTTCAGATATATAGTGTGGTGGTTAGGCAATAAACCTACTCAGAGGCAAAAATCAATTCTCTAAAATATATATAGCCCTTGCTAAGAATCAATTTAAACATCAGAGCTAAGAATCAATTTAAACATCAGAACTCTTGTTCATTTCAAGGAGCTTGGTAATTAGATCTTGTCTAAGTGTCTTACTTTAATCGTTTCTCAAAAGCTCTGGTCTAAGTGCCATCCCTGATTGGCTGAATCAAAATCTCTGATGTTAAAACCTTTATTTCAAAACACCTCCAGGTGATTTTGCTGGACACTCCTAATTAAAATCTACTTTAGAGACTTAAATTCTTTTTTGCAAATTATTTGTGGAAGATTGTTGTTTTATATGCCAACCAACTGGCTTCTCTAACGTCTTAACCAACCTTACATATGAAAGTCACTTCTGCTTTGACTTACTTTGGAGTGTGCCACACAGAGCTAGCCATGTGACAAGCAGCTTGATTCTGAGCCAACACCAGCAATCCAAACTCTGTCTATGAGACTTTTGCTGGTTATAACAGAAAATTACATTATAAATTGTGCAATGACTTTTTGTCTTAATAATAAAATTTATTTAAACGTCTCAATATGTAGACCTTTGTCAGTGTTTCTCAACCCTGCCAGTATATTACCATCACTCATGGTAGTTTTAAAATATACACTGTTCAGGCCTTGTCCGAAGATCCTGAGTTAGTTGCTTTATTACTGGTTTAGTTACATCTTGTGGAGATGTAGGTTTTGGGAAGATCAAGTCAGGAGAACATGCAGAGAACATGAAACTATAGAAAAAATATACCCAAAACAAAAAAGAGAACATTTGAAAATACCAAGACAGAGGGAGTTAAAAAAATAAAAAGATTAAACAACTAAAATTCAAAAGAAAGAAATCCAAGAGAGGTCAGCTTGTGATAAAAGCTCTGGATGAAAGATCCAGAGTGATGAGGAGGGCACAGTGTCAGATATTGCTGGGAGTTCACCCCAGAACAGATCCCCTGGATTTGGTGAGCAGAGTCGCAGATCATTTCAGACAGAGGAAACAGACAGGGTTGGGGAGGAGGTGAAGAGGACACCTTCCGCCATTTCACACTTGAATAGAAGAATGCCATGGGCGGTAGCCACATAAAGACGGTGGATTCAAATGAACATTTTTTTTAAGACTGAAGAGAACTGGGAGTATTTGAGAGCACGTAGGAAACAGCACTTGGCAAGAAAACTTGACTTGAAGAAACCGCTGAGCTAAAGCCAGCCCACAAACAGCACTTGGAAAGAGAGCTTGAAAAATAATCGAGAGCAAAGTGACATTTTGAGAAGTGGCAATGCTGAGAAAGCATGGACCCCAGAATCCCAGAGGAAATAGCATAAGATCTGGAATCAGGTGGCTCAGTTTGACTCCATTCACGAGTGCCACATAGAATGGGATTTTGTGGGATCGAAGAGTGTGATTTTGATTCAATTTCTTAACTTCCCTGTGCATCAATTTTTGCTTCTATATATAAAATAACATACTGACAATATCGTAAAGGGTTATTGTAAAAAATATATGAGTAAATACAAATAAAGACTTTAAAGCGGTGTCTAGCAGTGTCCCTTTATTTTTATTATTACTTATACTGCAACACATACTAGCTTTTATTTTCCTAGAAAATCCCAACTAAAACACTTCTGCACTATTCCTAAGAAGATTGTTCTGAAGAGAGACCTCGGGTGGCTGAAGTGCCGATAAATTGATCCTGGTCATTGAATTGAGTGAGGGGCAAATCCAGGCCAGTGGAAAAACCAAGCACTTATGAAAAAGTAAAAATACTCTCTTTATTGCAAAGTTGAATAGATTTTGGAACTGATGATGGCAGGGAAGTATTTCCTTCCTTCAATGACTGCTATGCTTCCTTTAATTCAAATTCATTATAATCCTGTGGGTATAATGATCTTTAAAATACAGAGCATCTCACACAAAGGCAACACAAAGGGACCCGATGCCATTAATGTTTTCAGTATAAGGCAGAAAACTGAAATTACAGAAGGTTGTTTTCCCATGTTTGATGATAGGCTATTAACATTATTTACCTCCCTCAACCTCACAAGCAGGCCTTTTTTTTTTTAAGCAATAACTTAGGGTTATTACTTTCCTGGTGTGGGTGTTCCGACATTGCACAGCCTGCTCATTACTTGTTACTTCTCACTTCTATGTTTTGCTGGACCCTGGTGATGTTATTTCTCTGATGACTCCTCCAGGGACCATCTCTGGGAAGTCTCCAAAGAGGCCTTAATTGTAACACATTCCTTTCCTACTCACACTCATTTTAATTTCTGTCATTTAGTAAAAAATAAAACTTTGCCTTCCTATACTACTTTCAAACTCCTTATGCTATATCACTTGATTCCCAAGATTTTTATTAAATTTAAAATCCAAAATGTCTGTGAAGATGGATCTGTTTAAAGCTCCTGTTGGTCAAATGTACTTGCTTTTTCTAAATTTTGACTGAAGATAGCTGCTGGTTTTTAACAACCTAAAAGTATTTCCTTCTGCTTCCAGCAAGTCTTCCAATCCTTACTTGAAGGCAGTGGGCCAGCCTACCCAGGCAGCATGAGAAAAGCAGGTTTGTGTAGTGCATTAGCTTATCTCTTTGAGATTGCTTTCAACTCAAAAATGTTTAGTTTTGAATGCTGCTTATTTGAATATCAAACAACAGCTCAACAAATTAATTTATGCATTACATTTATTTATATTTTGGAGAAGCACCATTTTCTTAAAAGTATGACGAGGAAATAAAACATGTTGCTTTGGCCCTAGCCAGTTGGCTCAGCGGTAGAGTGTCCGCCTGGCGTGTGGAAGTCCTGGGTTTGATTCCCAGCCGGGGCACCCAGGAGAAGCACCCATCTGCTTCTCCACCCTTCTCCCTCTCCTTCTTCTCTATCCCTCTCTTCTCCTGTAGCCAAGGCTAAATGGGAGCAGGGTTGGCCCAGGCGCTGGAGACTGCTCCATGCTTTCCTGATGGGCAGAGCAGCGCCCTCTGGTGGGCATGCCAGGTGAATCTCGGTTGAGCACATGCGGTCGTCTGACTGCCTCCCTGCTTCTAACTTTGGAAAAATACAAAAAACTTACAAACAAACAAAAAATGTTACTTTAATTATCGATGACATCCACATGACCACATGATAATATTGTGTCTGTAGGAAAAAGTGGGAATCCAGTTTACTGCAAATAGTTGAAATGTGTTTATAGTCAGTGGAGGCGATCCCAGCCCTGAGGAGCACAGCAGGAACCCAAAGGTTCTGGACCTCACCTAAGACCCTCACTGACTGTGTGTGTGCTACACTGTCTTTCAGTTTTTGATTTGCTGTTTTTATTCCTAAAAATTATTATTCTTATATTATTAATAATATAATTAATAATAATAAAATTATTATTCTTATCTTTCTCAATATGAGAAGACTGACCATTGACCACATCATTAATAGAGAGGATCTTTTGTTGTTTTTAATAGACCAATTTTTTAAAAGATGCCCCACATTTGAGGACTTCTGACTGACATATTTGAATCTAATATGGGTGGTTAGTTCAGAAGCTATTTAGGCTTCTTCCATTGACTGGTTAGTGACAGGGATTTCAGGTGTCAAGAAGTTTTTGTATTTAAAGGAAATGTCATAAAATCATCCTGAATTAATATTTGAAGGTCTATAGCTCTTTAAATTCATCAAATATGATTAAAATTTAGTAAGCTTTAATCAAAGCAAAACACACATATATAGTTCTAGTTTTAAATAATTTAAATGTTTTTTAGAAATAAGCATAATGTAGCTTTTCAGAGAATTAAATGCTTCAGAGAACTCATGAGTGAACAGTAGCAACTAGAAATTGCAGACTTAAATAATGCAAAAATCTTTGTTCTTATGAAATGTACGTGCTTTGAGATAACAGTGTCTAAAAATTTTTGGCACAAATTTTATAATATACTTACTAATATATAGTGTAGGAAAATCAAATCAAGATTTATCAATGACTCTAAAACACACCATTATTATTATTATGTATTGGAAGAAGAGATAGCTCAATTAAATGGGGGCATATAGAATAAATCAAAAAGCTTTTTTCTTTTGTATCTTGTAATATTGCAACTAACAATGGAAGTTAAAAAAAAACCTAACAACACAATCAAATTAATTTCTCTGATAAAAATGATCATTTATTTAGACAACAAAGATACTTGAGATAAATATTAATACCACTAAAAATATGACCAATAATTAAACTAAACAGTGTTTGAGAGGCCACAGAAGTGTTTGGAAGTTAAGGTAGTGTCATAGTTCGCCTGTAACTGGCTAAAATATCAGCGATGTTCTATGTCTCTAATGAATCAAAGGCAATTAAGAATAAGTTAAAAACAAAACAATGACAAAGGTATCTTTCTATTTTCCAGCATTTACCAAAATTGCCATCATCTTGGTCCCGTTGACAATAGATGGAATGAAGCTATAATTTCAAGGAGCATCCAGTAAAGAAGTTGTCTGAGTGATCAAAAGAGAGTAGACTCAGGTTGATGAATGATTTTCATAGACATTCACTTGGCTAAAGTGAGTTTCATTTTGGTAGAAACAAAAGGAAGAGTAAATTGATATTCCAGTCTCTAATATCAAATAATTAGCTGTCTGAGACACATGATAACTGGGTTCTAGGCCTAGCCCTGATGTGAAATCACTGAGGTGCCTGGCACATGTTGATTAGGCTCTTGGGGTTCCAGCAACATCTGTATTGGAAGATGTTCCAGGACCTTGCATGTGGAACTTTCCTTTCTACTATCACTGTATCCCTTCTGCTGAAACACAAAAACCATCACCGCATAGATAGAGCACATGATCATGAACTAGTATGACAGGGAAATGTAGAAAACAACAGTAGCTCATTTAGCATCTGCATTCTCAGTCATTTTTGTTAGGGTTTTTTTGTTTTGTTTAGTTTTTTGCTACATGTACACTTTTGTGAACCTTAGCCACAAAGTTTCTTTTGTTTTGGGGGGAGGGAAGAACTAAATATTAGAAATCTTATTGCAAACCGATGACTCCTAAATCAACTAGCCTTCATAGTTATTTGTCTGGCCCTACAGAGCTGTATAGGCAAGGTCACTGGGCAGGTGCTTTGCAGTGCAAGCAACGTAGCCTCTGTTAACTTAGAGTTGGCCCCCTTTATGTATTGATGCTTTGTGTTTGACCATTATAGATCTGAGTTTGTGTCCCCTGCGCTGAGATAAACTTTGCTTTCACACAAGCTAGAAAAAGTAAACTAATGCAAACAAAATCTTTTTAAAATTATTTTAAACAGTTTGTTCTTACCTTTTCTCCCACTTAGCCTCAGGGAATCATATGGTGCTTAGGTAAGCTGCTAGGAACACACACACACAAACACACACAAGAAGAATTCACTTTTGTGAAGTTATAGAGTTTTACAGTTTGAAAAATCTAAAAAAGAACCTTTTCATTTTTAGCACAGATGTATATATATATATATATATATATCATTTTCAAGAACAAAATTGTGTTCTTTTTATATAAAAACTTTTATACAAAAGTTTATAATTAAACTTTTTGTATAAAGATGTGGAATATGGAATGGAGACTGTCAATTGGGGGACAACAAACTCTATCCACAGCTTAGGGTCTGCAAAGTCACTTTCTGGCCCTGAAATTATGTCATTGTGTTTTTTCACTGAGCAGAAGTATTGTCATGATTCTCTTATTGTCTCTCTGGAATTTTCAACCTTCTCTTCCACTTTCCAATTCTCAGTGTACAGCGTGTCCTCAGGTTACGACAGTCTCAACATACAACATTCTGAGTTTACTATGCTCACTCCCATAAAAACTTTAAAATATTGAAGGAATTTTTTCACACTAATTTTTTTTGACATTTTCCCCATTTCTACAGTACAGTGTACAGTACAGTATATTTCTATCCTTTCCTTTTTCTGTGGCTGAGTTGTGGTTTATGTTCTAGATCATGATTTTACAACTGTGTTACGACAGGCTGTGTTTCGACTTACACCAAAATTTGGGTTACATCACTGTCGTAGGAAGAGAACTTGTCGTAATCCGAGGACCCCCGTATTCTGCTCACAGAAAAACTTATCTTGTGAAACAAATTCCTGCAAACTCCACACAGTAAAGCTGCCTTAGTTTCTTTACTTGGATTTAAATGTCTCCTGGGGATAGAGATTGATTTCTGCTGTTCTGTGGAAACAGCACAGAGCAGTTCAAATGTTTTCTTGAGTTAATTTTTTTTTCTTGAATCCTTAGTATCTCACAGTAGGAGTTCTTAAAGATCAGGTAGTCTCACCACTTGCCAGTACTTAAATCCCATCCACCCTCTCATGCTGACTGTTGAAAAATAGCATGTTTATTTATCTCTACTGAAGGGGCACTCACTCTCTTAAGAAGTATATCATGCCAGCTCTGGGCAGCCTGACTTACTAGAAGTTGTACTTAATGAGCTGTAATCAGTCTTCTTGTTTTTTATTCATGTTGTCATTTCTGCACTTGGGTGCATAAGTAACAATGGTATCTCTTTAAACTTTCAACACACTTGTGATATCCCTGCATTGCTATTTTTCCATTGTGTTAGGAGTTTCTAATCCCTTCAGCCATTGCTTACCTAGCCTGATGGTGCTTGAGTAAATTTGATCCACTCGGGTTTTGCTGAAAGATAAGTGCAGCTGAGAACAGAAGACGACCACTGCCTTTTTCATCCCTAGGCAGACATGCCAGCTCAGTCCTAGATGTGCTAGTGTCCAAAGCAGCTTTCTGAGCAATGACTATTCTTAACTGCTCTGTGAAACAGGACAGTTTTCTTCTCTGGGGGGATTAATGAAGTGGGACCCAGCTGCTAAAAGTTCCTTTTCTGGTACACTTACCTAAGAGTTACATCTTTGTTTCCCAACTTTTAAGAAATGAGAAAGACTATAAATAAAAAAGGTAATAAAAATAAAATTATAATAATAACCCAGAAACCTAAAAGTCTTGGGGAGCAGAGAGAAACAGAGAAATCTATCCCTATACAAGCTCAAACCTATCACCTTATTAATAGGGTTAGGCCTTGAAGAAGTAAGTTTTCTCCCTTCCCACCAAACATGTCCAGAACTGCTAATACTCACAAGCTCCTTAGACCTGCCAGTCACACAGTGGGAAAGGATCTTCCTCTCTGTGTCACTAATGTTGCCTTAGAAATTGGAAAAATTTAGAAATTTACAATAAACAAACATGTGCCATCAAAATATGAGAATTTTTTAAGAGATTTGGAGTCATGAGCCTTTGGTGCATTTGGATCAGGTGGTGAGATTAGTCAATGAAGAAGAGGCAATTTACATGTGTCCACCCCCATGAGGCTCTGTTCTAGCACTTTTCATGGATTATCTCATTTCATCTTCACAAAAGACCTTCAAAGCATAATTGTTAGTCTCATTTTACAGAACAGGAAACTTAAGCTCAGGCTAAGAAAATTACCCAGACTATTATAGCTACGGTGGCATGCGTTTGTTTTTCTAAGAACATCCTTTTTATAACAAAAAAAGAAGCATTATGGAAAACCCGGGGTGAGGAGAGGAAAACTCAGTCAACCTCTCTCACCTAAAATCAGGAATTTTCAAACTTTTTCTATAAACAGCCAGATAATAAATATTTCAGGCTTTGCTGGCCATATGATCTCTGTTGCAATTATACAACTCTATTATTGTAGGGTAAGAGCATCTTAGAGAATAGAAAAGAATATGGTAGTAGCTGTAAAATTTTAGTCACAAAAATGTATGTACAAAATTTTACTTGCAAAAACAGGTCTGAATTTGACCCTCCTCTGGAAACCTTAAAATACTAGCCCACTCAGACCACTCTGCTCCTATTACTTTGCTACCAGGCACTCACATGCCCAAGAAGATCACAGTTTTTAGAGAGGTCTGACCTCTTTCATACAAGTCGGGATAAGCAAATCAGAATTTTCTCCTTCGGCTGCTTACTACATGTTTTTTTCCTAGGCTGCAAATACAATTTTCCAAATGTCCATGGATAATATTTTCTGACAGTTTTTCAAAGAAAACAACTAAGTAAAGAATAAAGCATAATATATTCTAGTTGATTTCATGAATAACCCACTCTAATCAGAAATTATACATATGACTGCAGGTAATCTGAAGGTTTACCTTCATAGTAGTTCGTTCCTGTGTCTTTAAGATGATTTTATTTTACTTTATTCTCATTAGATCTTCCATTAAGCTTGACAAGGAGGAACAATTTTGGGCTAAAACAAAAATTATAAATTCTACTTTTTAATTTTCCATTGACTAAATATGGGCTATAATCTGTACAATGTTTTCATCCAGAGCAAATTAATGAAAAAAATAATTAATTAATGTTGGGAGAAGAGGCAATGGAACAATGAGTAACTGTCATTATGTGGGAGGTTGACATTTAAAGAATTTAAATGTAAAATTATGTTTTGAAAGGATGGTATTAATTTATGTTACCTGAACTATCTACAAGGAAAAGTCCGACCTCATTGATCAATGTTTTCTAAAATATCCATGAATGTTATTAACTCTTCATGTGTAGTGGGTATATAACCACACTTACAGTGGACACAAACCAGCTGTGATTCAACCTTGTCCTTTCTTAAAAGAGCAATGATGAGGTTTAGATAGCCAATCCTCCCCAATGAAGTTAATATGACTGAGAAGAAGATGATTCTCACTTCCAGCCCAGTTCCCTAGCACTGTCATTCCCGGTGCCTCGGAATTGAGGTTAATGTAAATCAGAGCCTGGTACTTCCATTGGCTACCATTTTTCTAGACTTCTCCATACACATGTAATGATAAATGCCAAGTTGACTCATGTTTCTTTTCCCTGAGTTTAAATCTCTCCGACCTATAATCTGTTTTGTTAACAATTTTTTGATATATCTTTATAGTTCATTAAACTGAGGTACTCAAAGGCCATATGATGACACCTAAAATCTTGGGACTGTTTGTTTTCTTTAAAACACAAAAGTACCTGGTGGAAGTTTGCACCGGTTTTGAGGAATACTCAATAAGGTTGTGTTAATTTTCTGCCTTCTATTTTGTTTGTTTGTTTTTTGGTTTTGTACTGGGGAACTCACTGAGAAAAAAAATCAATTATTTTCTGAACCAGAAATATAGATAATAATAAAGGGACCCTAAAACTTCAGATTTCTTTAATAATCATAAAGCTTTTTTTATCTGGTCTCTTGTGTAGAACAGATCATCTATGACATTGATGGGCTGACTCATTTAAAACCCTGACAAGCTACATCTTTCCTTAAAAAAAAAAACACCATTTTATTTATTTTTTTAATGTTTGTAGACAAGTGTTAGGGAGGTTTATTTATCCAGAATTTGTTTTTGATAGTGACATTATTGACTGTTAATATTGAATATTCTGGAAGCTTTTTGAAAGCCCCCTGGTAGACATATAGATGTGCCATTTTCAAACTCTAAATAGAAGTAAACCCACAGCTTTTGAGCTCTGGTTAGCAATAGGGAGTCAGAATAGCATAATGGAAACAGCACTGGATTTAATGTTAAGAAGAAAAGTTCAGGTCTGGATTCTGATACAAATTCTCATCTGCAAAATGAGAAGGTTCACCCAAATGACTTCCAAAGTCTTTTTTAAGTTCTGGATTGGCATATATTAACATGCTCTTTTCTACTGAAGCTAGAAAAGACTAGTTTGAATCTCAAGGAAGTGTTCCCTGACAACAAATGTTTCCCCAAGGGAAGTTGAGAATTCTTGCCACAAGAGTTCCAAAAGTAAATCTCAGCTCCCTAGATCAGTAGTGTTCAACCTTTTTCATCTCCTGGCACACATAAACTAATTACTAAAATTCTGAAGCACACCTAAAATATTTATATATATTTTTGCCGACCTGTCAAAAAAAATAGGCATGATTTTGATTCATTCACACTGGATGGCTATTGTGCTGGCTGTTGTCAGTTTTTTATTTGAGAATCTAAGGGAAAAGAGCTCAGTGCCCCTGATTTAATAGTCAGGTATTGCAAGTCTTATAAATTCTTGCAGCACACCGGTTTGAAAATCACTGCTTTAGACTACGGTATATGCAGACTTCCAAAGAGCATACTGATGAGGCACTAGAAAAATGTTGAAGGTCCCTGAACAAAAGTTTCTCAGTTCCACTTGAAATTGATCATGGTAACAAATGAAAATCATATTCTAGAACATCGGGTCAGCTGGGTGGATAAAGGTGCTTCATAGAAACACCAGTGACAATGGGAGCCTCTCTCTCTACTGCACGCTCCTCAGGCAATGATATCCATATTTGGATTTCCACTGAAGTCATGGAAGACAGTTGCTCTAATTATAAGTTTAACTGTTAGTGACTAATTGGTAATAAGAGGTAATGGCTAAAATTTTGCAGTAAAAAAAGGTCACCAATCCTGCTCCTTGAGTATTTACATTTTTTAAATTTTCTCTTCATTTTATTGAATTATTTGATATCAGATGTTTAAAATGTATCACACAAATCCTTTGGTTAAAAAATTGCTTCTCAATTTTAAAATGAAGAAGAAAATCCTAAATTTTAATCATAATTTTATTTTCTCCTCTGTCATTTTGGGCTCCGAATTTTTTTTTCATTAAATATATATATATATATATATATATATATATATATATATATATATATATATTTTTTTTTTTTTTTTTTTTTTTTAAGTCACAGATGGATTTAGGATTTAAGGACTTTAAATCCATATGATGCAAGGCACATCTTCTTTCCTCTTTTTCTTACTTCAAAATTGGAACTTTGACTTGATTTTTAGCCTCTATTTTGGCATGACGACATGAGAGGCAGTTTTCATGCATATTTTGGAGAATCTACATTTCCCAGCTACTATCACAAGCTTACCAAGCATGAATTGCCTTTAAATTATTTTCTGCTATTAGCATGAATGCTACATATTTATCAAAAACAAATATGCTACTCACAAAAATTAGGGGATATTTCAAAATGAATATGAAGTATTAAAAAAAGAAGCATTTGATTTTTTTTATTAAACAAAAACATCAGAAAAACAAATGACAAGTCAAAGAAAGTTGTTCAATTATGCAAATGAGATGCAAAACCAACTTTTATTTCATTGGTGAAAATGCACCATACAGAAGGCTGAAAGTACTGGATGGAGTATCTGCACGTTCCCTGATCCCCTAATTTTTTTTCAGGGTTTTCTTTTTTTTTTAATAAATAAATTTTTATTAAAGTTAATGGGGTGACATCAATAAATCAGGGTACATATATTCAAAGAAAACATGTCCAGATTTTCTTGTCATTCAATTATTTGATCCCCTAATTTTTGTGAGCAGTAGTTCTCATATTAAATATGCAGAGATGGTTTGTAAGGCCTTGGTTAGCGACAATTTTTATGGACAGTTATCGCTGCCTCGACTGGTTAATATTCAGGCTAATACACTTTGTATTTATAGATCTAGTTCCTCTGAGAAAGCTGGTACTTTTCTGTGACCTGTGTTAGGGGATTGCAGCTGCCTCTGAAACAAAGTTGATTACCACAATTTATAGTCAAAATATAACTTGTTGACTGTAAATATTTTATCCTCAAGATGCCTTAGAAATACTCCAGGGAAGAATATAGTTAGTAAGAAATTCATTATTTGATGCCTGTTTGGGGAAAATAAACACTGATCAAAAGGTCCAAATGACAGCCTGACCTTTACCCATTGGTGGCTCAATGGGTAAAGCGTCGACCTGGAATGCTGAGGTCACCAGTTCAAAACCCTGGGCTTGCCTAGTCAAGGCACATATGGGAGTTGATACTTTCTGCTCCTCCCCCTTTCTCTGTCTCTCTGTTTCTCTCTCTCTCTAAAATAAATAAATAAAATCTAAAAAAAAAAAAAGGTTCAAATGATAAAGTTAGCCAGCTGAAAGAAACTTTGTACATCCTTCTGGGAAAACATTACATAAGCTTTTTGAAGAAAGACTCAACTGATTAGAGTTTTTCATACTTCATTGGCAACATTCTTATCATTACATGCTGTATTTTATAATGCTCCAATTCCCCATTTTATCTCGCATTATCTTCTAAAGGATTGTTTTGTTTTGTATTGTTTTCCCCAAGAGCTTAAAGGAAGAGCTTAAACATCATAGTAGTGCATTTGGGGGAGGGAGGATAAAAACAGATTATATTCTCTCTGAGCTCTGTGCACAATATCTCAACATTTTTGTCTTTTTCTGTTTATACAGAAACAAAGTTTTCCCCCATGATTTCCTAACTAATATAAATTGGTGTTATTCACTTTCAGTCTCCTGAAAATTTTTATTTAAGAAGAAATATACTCAGCACTAAGCTTTGCATGCCAGCAGGTGGAGGGCAAAGTTAAAATTTAAAACAAAATAAAACATTGAGACAGAGGAGGGATCACAGGAACCAGAGGAAAAGAGAACAGAGGGAAAGGGGATGATAGAATGGGAGAAACAAGAAAGGAAGGGGGGAGGGTGCTGTAAGGAGGAGGGCAAGGGAGATGTTGAGGGGAATATGGGGGAAGGGGGATTCATTCGGGGCGACCCTAGAATCTACGTAAACACAATTAATTAAATTAAAAAAATAAATTTTAAAAAGAGGAATAAACCAATGTTAGGGGAGAAAACTGAAAAAAAAAACAAAAACAAAAAACATCGTGAATAACTGAACTAATTCTCAATCATTATAAATAAATAAATATATGCTAAAATGTATCTTCAGATGAAACCATTTTATCATCAAAGAACCGTTTAGAAACCTCCCAAAACAGCCCCAAGTTGAAATCAGCTTCTAGACCAGATTGGGAAATGGTCAAAGCCCAGCTGCAGCACGCTGTCTTCGTTAGCTCTCCTGAGTCTCTTTTCCTGAGTCCACTGTTCATAGGCTAACTCTGCTTGTCCAGAACTTTCCATGTGGTATCTATCATTCCTGTTCTCTTTGGCATGAGGTCATAACCCAGTGTTTCCGGATTAGATCACATCAAAATGATCAGGCCTGTGTTTCATTCTCTCAAGATCTTTCCACCAGGAATTAGTCAGCTGTCCTGGGAAATACATCTACACTCATCTATAAAAGGATGCAATTTCATTATGGTAGTTAGTAGGTAATGTACTGTATTTCCCCAAGTATAAGACGATCCTATGTATAAGATGCCTTGTGGTAGACCAGCCTTGTGGTTCTTATTATGATTGCCCATGCGCTCAACCTTAATTTGGGGGCCCAAAATTGGACGAAAAAATCTATGACATAAAGTTATCGAATTCAAGTTTTTTTATTCATTTTAAAATTTGTACAACTCCTCATCATTGTCAAAACTTCCATCCATTAGCTTGTCCTCATCTGTGACTGATGACAAATCACTGTCTTTAACAATGAGTGCAAAAAAGCAAGGAATGCAAGTAAAAAAAACTACAACCACTGTATAAGACGCACCTAGTTTTTAGATCTCAAATTTTTCAGAAAAAAACTGCATCTTATACATGGAGAAATATAGTATTTGTATGTTTAAAGGGCATTATGAGAGCCACAATACCTAAAACCAATGGTTTTTGATATTTATTTTTAAAAGTATCATAATTTAGTAATAAAACCTGTTTTTAAATAAGGTTTTATAAAACAGACACAAGTAGAAATGCTCTGGTTGGGTTGGGGACTAAGATCAGGGACTGTGGGGTGCTGGTTTCAGCCCATGAATAAACATCCTTGTGGGTAGACCAGCCCTGTGGTTCTTATTATGATTGCCCATGTGCTCAACAATAACCATCAAGAAGTAATGGGGGAAAATTGCATTGCTTAAAGGTACAAGACATTACATGGCAAACCTGGGCCCACATGGCAAGGTAAGGAGGAGAGTGGGGGAGAGAGGGTTCTGGCCTGGAGTTCTGCTTGTATTGGGTTCTATGCTGGGGGGACCTAAGGTTTTCTGGGTTCCTTCTTTATTGGTGAATTTAAAACAAAAGAGCAGGAATTTAAAGCAGTGTAAAAGAGAAAACATATGGCCCAAATAGTTGGTTATGGAAATCAACCAAGATCTTTAAAACCAAGAGTTGGGTGTGTGTGTGTTGGGGGCTGCTCTTCATCTAAGTAGGTGGCTGGCAAAGTGTTTATTCAAGATAGCCATCTTTGAGGTGATTGTGTCTTTGAAGTGGATGCATCTGCAATCAAAGCTGGAGTCAAGCACTTGCCTTACAAAAAATAGAAAACTCAAGTGGGCCCCTGAGGAATTTCTGTAGTTCCATAAACACAGTCCACGCACCATCCCACTAATGCAGTAGAGTAACCATCGGTGAGAATGTTAGGCATATGCCCAGCACTTTTAGACCAGTGGTTTTCAGCAAGAGTTGTCTCACGTGGGGAAAATTTGGTCCTATCTGAAAACATTTTCAGTTGTCTTGAGTTGGGGAGGGAGGAAGGGGTGCTACCAGCATCTAGTGGGTAGTAAACAGGGATGTTGCTAACATCCTACAATGTACAGGAACCTCTCCCCCCCATCCCACTTCAAACGCCCTGCGGGGAAGCGAGTCCATCTATGTCCCACATCTCACACCTGCAGCCCTCTGACCTCAGACCTGTCACCACCCCCGCGTTAAATCAGAAAGAGATCACTTTGAAATGTGAGAAGACAAAATATTTTATCACAATGATTAACTAGGTTAATGATTTCCAACTTCCTGAATAGGCTCCACTGAAAGGTCCCAGGGCCACCAAAGTGACTTTAAAGCGGGGTCATCAATTCGAAAGCTCTGGAGAGTCTAAGAGGAAACATACAATAAGCACCCCCCACACCGGTCGTTATACATAAAAGAGAGAAAATCCCCTCACCCCGGGCCCCTTTTGTGTGGTTCCTGCCAACGCAGCAGCCGGCCTGCTATATAGACCCGCGCGCGGCCCGCCCGCCACTGAGCTCGCCCGCCCGTCCTGTCACCGGCCATGGGGAAGGTGAGCCCAGCGCCCCGGCCCGCGGGGGCCCCGGCAGACGCGGGCGGGGCCCAGGCCTCTGAGCCTCTCGTTGTCTCCCTTGCAGATCACCTTCTACGAAGACCGCGGCTTCCAGGGCCGCCACTACGAGTGCAGCAGCGACCACTCCAACCTGCAGCCCTACTTCAGCCGCTGCAACTCGGTGCGCGTGGACAGCGGCTGCTGGATGCTGTATGAGCAGCCCAACTACTCGGGCTGCCAGTACTTCCTGCGGCGCGGGGACTACCCCGACTACCAGCAGTGGATGGGCCTCAGCGACTCGGTCCGCTCCTGCCGCCTCATCCCCCACGTGAGTCCGCTCCCCCTGGCCCTGGGTCCCCCTGCGCCCTCTAGTGACACTGGGGTTCGCTCACCCTGTAGGATGCGGGTCTTTTTCTGGCTCTAATTGTTCTGATTCCCTGTGTTAATATCTTTAGGGTTTCTTCTACTGGAAAAGCACGTAATAGAATGCTTTTAATTGGACGTTTTATTTCACTTTGTTAAAATTATACTCACCTCTGTTGGGAAAATGTAGTGAATGGTACTGTTGTTCCCAATGTCAGTGCCACAGGTGAGGACAAAGCAACCCTTTACTATTGGGTGGCCTTAGGGTAGTTAGAAACTGTTTCTTTCCTCATCTGTAAAATGGGGCTAATAGGAGTAGCTAATTCCTACAGTTGTGATGAGGATGAAAGGAAATTATCTGGCACATGACAAGCCACCCTTCCCCCAAATATAAACTATTATTATGCACATCCAGGGTCTCTCAGGTCCTGCCTTTTGATTGGGCAAAACAAGTAAGTACCCAACAATGTGATTCCGATAGCTCCTGTAAAGCCCGCTCTTACCCAGTCTCTAATCTTACTCTCACAGTCTTGGGGGAAATATACCACTTTTGTGAAGTTTGAAACCCCTTCAGAGGGTTTAATGCCTTGATAGGACCCAGACTGGCGTTAGGAGCCTGAACATCTGAGCTGCCCCTTTCCAGTTCCCACTCTTCTCATTACAGACTGCAAACTCTGGCCTTAGTTTCTCATAAAAAAGTTCTGGAGTTCAAATTAGAAAATGTATGCGTGAGTCCTTTATAAACCATGGAAGACACGTTAAACCGCAAAATGAATGGTTTATGAGAACCTTCCATAGTCAAGAGAATTTTATGGAGGAAGAAGGAAGACATCGAGACAATTGGTACCTACTAGGAAGGAAGATCAAATAAGGACAAGTGCTCAAAAAAAAGTCTGATAGGATTTGCTCAGGACAAACAGGCTAACTTCCCATTTTTTTTCAAAAGGTGTTATATTTCCTTGATTCTGTACAGGCACCCTTCACAATCTTTTTTTTTTTTTTCTTCTGAAGCTGGAAACGGGGAGAAACAGTCAGACAGACTCCCGCATGCGCCCGACCGGGATCCACCCGGCACGCCCACCAGGGGCGATGCTCTGCCCACCAGGGGGCGATGCTCTGCCCCTCCAGGGCATTGCTCTGCCACGACCAGAGCCACTCCAGCGCCTGGAGCAGAGGCCAAGGAGCCATCCCCAGTGCCCGGGCCATCTTTGCTCCAATGGAACCTTGGCTGCGGGAGGGGAAGAGGAAGAGAGAGACAGAGAGGAAGGTGGGGTGGAGAAGCAAATGGGCGCTTCTCCTATGTGCCCTGGCCGGGAATCGAACCCGGGTCCCCTGCACGCCAGGCCAACGCTCTACTGCTGAGCCAACTGGCCAGGGCCACCCTTCACAATCTTGAACTTGTTTATACCTTAAGCAGATTTGCAGAGTATATATTAGAGCTGAGAATTGAACCTCATCTTTGTGCTGGTTCTTGCTTCTCATTATTTTAGAGTATCAGGGCTTAAAGCAAAAAGGAAGAGATTGGAGGTTGCATAGTCTGGACTTGCTCCCTGAATTACCACCAACTTGTGATGTCAGTGGGAGGAAAAGTAATTCAGCTTCCTTTTTCTCTAGCTTCTTCTAATGTTGTTGAAATTCAAAATAACACCCCTTTTCCTTTCTTTTTTAATTTAAATATTTAATTATGTTTATGTCATTTAAGAAGCATCTCAGTCCACCACAAGCTTATAAAGGGCAAAAAACATATAAATATTGTTTTTTAAGAATAGTACTAAATAAAGTCAGCATGCATGATTTGCACAGATTTGGGTCCTAGAAAACTATATATAGGGAGTACCATTCATATCATGGTCTATGTTAGCAGTGCCTTCTTCAGTTTTACAGTGGTCCCCAATCCCCAGGCCCCGAACCGGTACCAGTCCGTGGGCCATTTGGTACCTATCCACAGAGAAAGAATAAATAACTTACATTATTTCCGTTATATTTATATTTAAGTCTGAATGATGTTTTATTTTTTTTAAATGACCAGATCCCCTCTGTTACATCCGTCTAAGACTCACTCTTGACGCTTGTCTCGGTCACGTGATACATTTATCTGTCCCACCCTAAAGGCCGGTTCGTGAAACTATTTTCTGACATTAAACCAGTCCGTGGCCCAAAAAAGGTTGGGGACCACTGGTGTACAACATTCCCAACTGTACACAATGGCCCTGGCGGTGGCTGTCTTTAATTTGTTACCTTTGATATAGAAAGAACAAAGAAATGTCCATCCCCCAGAGCTGTGTGTGATTGGTTGCTAAAGGCTAGGTTTTCTGACTTCTCATATGCCAATGGCTGACTCCACAGACCAGCTCCCACAGGATCAGACTCTACGAGAGGGAAGATTACAGAGGCCAGATGATGGAGCTCGCTGAGGACTGCTCCTCACTTCACGAGCGCTTTCACTTCAGTGAGATCCACTCCCTCAACGTGCTGGAGGGCTACTGGGTCCTCTATGAGATGCCCAGCTACCGGGGGCGGCAGTACCTGCTGAGGCCGGGGGACTACAGGCGCTACCACGACTGGGGGACCATGGATGCCAGGGTGGGCTCTTTGAGGAGGGCCATGGATTTCTACTGAGATATTTTTACTCTACCCTTTTCTCCATCTGGAAGCTAATAAAATATTTCCTGTGTGTTTCATGCAGCCACGTCGTCCTGTTTTCCTTTCAGGCTCCGTGGGAGGGCTCAGCAAAATCCAGCTGGGAATAATACGTATGCACTTTCTTACACGCACCAGCGGAAAGTGTGGAGAGGGAGCAGTTAAGAGCACAGCCTCTGGGGCAGAGTGCCTGGTGCAAATCCATTTCCGGACCATAGGTGAAGGGACAAGTTATTTAACATTTCTGTGCCTTGGTTTCCCAATTTGTAAATTTGGGAGTAATAATACTCAATGTGATGTGGATTTAATGAGTTATTTTTAAATCACTTACATAGGTTAGCTTTGAACATACTGTTCTCTAAGCTTGCTGGTGAAACATCTGGTCACTTTCTCCGAACTCTTGGTTGAATTTCTTTTTGGAGATTGCGTTAAGTGGGACAGCTAAGTAAAACTGCATCAGAGGGAGATACAGTTAGAGAGCAATTTGTTCAGATAACTGACACACCTAAAAATATGTGACTGGCTGAATAGGTTTATTAATATTTATGTATCCAGAGCAGTAATATAAGAACTGAGTGCTGCTTTAATAAACAGCCCAAAGGATTCCTCCAAACATTTTTCTACTTGGGAGAGGCACAGAGCACTCAGGCAGGGTGTGCTGATGGGAATGAGCACAGAGTGACAGAGGAAAGGCAGAATATACATGATTAGGAAAATAAAATGCAATCTTACAGAGAGCTAAATCTGTACTGGCTGGGCTAATACTGTTCCCAAGCTTGGATCACTCTTTATCACAGCTGGGTCATGAATCAGCATTTATAATAATCATAGCACTGAAAGAAGAAAGAAATTTATGAAAACAAATTTAATCGAGTTCAAAATTTCTTTTCAGGAAGATGAATTTCACCCAATGAGATTGCAGTATTTTATTACACCAGGAGGTTTTCTCTAAGAGAGAATACTAGAGTTCTCAATGTCATATATTCACATGTAATTGAGAAAAAACAAATTGCTTCCCAGCTGAGGGGTTTGCCTTAATTGTGAAAATGGCAACCTCTTGTTGAAATAAGTTTCTTGGTGAGTTGAATGGCCCTGATTATGAAAGAACTATTGTCAATGATTTTCTACTCAAAAAAAATATCTGTATCAACCAGCTAAGAAATACATTGCTCCCCAAACCCCAAATATAAAACACAAGTAGTCAGATTACCTATGCCTAACTAACTAACACTGGACTTCTCTAACATACATGCATGCTCCAAGATATTTCAAGATACACAAAGATATTTAGCTCTGTGCTGACCAATGCAGTAGTCACTATCACATGCCATTATTACATACTTGAAATGAGGTTATTCCAAATAAAAATGGGTCAAAAGTATAAAGCACACATCAGATTTCAAATGTGAAACTTAGAATGCAAATATCTCAATATTTTTCATATTAACTTAATGTTGAAATGATTATATGTTTTCATAAATTAAGTTAATTATAATCTATTTTTAAGTTAATTTTACCTGTTTCTTTAAACTGTTTTAATGTGGCTACTAGAAAATTTAAGATTATATTTATGCCTCTCATTATATTTCTATTGAGCAGACACCCAGGCTAAAAAAGAAGAGTTGTAATTTGTAATCAGATACAGCTCAGCCTGAAAATTGAGTTAGATGAAATTCTGAAAATTAAGAGATGGCAAAGGACATGTCTAAGTTTTATATAATCATCATTCATTCCCTTATGAGGGAATTCTCAATTAAATTAATGTTTTTATTCATCACTGATTGAAGGAGTGGGGAAGTGCGTTCCAGCTGTGTCACCTTTTTCCATTAACTACACTGAATTGAAGTTTTGTTGACAAATGTGAATGACCCTTTATTCTATAGGCACACGTCTCTTTTTTCCTCAGTTAATTTCCATACTCTTCCTCTCTCTGCCTAGTGTCGACACTTCCATTATAGCATTTTCATTCTAGCGGCTGACATGTTTGCCTCTCCTATTAGATTCTAAACTTCTAGAATAAGGGATAGTGTATCAAGCATATTTGTGTCTTCTGAAAGATCTAGTAGGGTGTGTCTAGTACAAAGCATGCCCTGTGATGGTGAATTAATACACTCACAAAAGGAAAACACGCATGAATCAATGGTTTGTGACAATCTGAGATAGAAGAGTTACCCACACAAAATATTCCTTCCTGGAGACAGTGCCTTGACCTTGTTAGTAAGGGAGAGGCAATTAACCTAAATGCCTTGGGTGGTCAAGAAGGTAATGAGAATGTGAGAAGTTGCTCGTATATGGTGTTAGGAGACCAATACAACCATATTCTCCAAGTTGAAAGTAGAACTTGCCATTTATTAAGAGCTCTAAGCAGGATAAAAGGAAGCTGGAGTACTATATGAATATTCCCTACCTGGGCTTGCTTAGCATGCAATGTACACCCCACCCTCACAAGAGTGGAGTGGAAGACTCTTCAGGTGTCTTCTCTGTGCGCCTTCTGTTTAATCTCTGCCCTGTCCTTCTCCCGGTCCTGAAACTCTTATTTTGTGCAAGGATCTAGAATTGTCACTGCCGGTTGAATCCACGAGTAACAGCACAGTGGATTTGTACTAGAGTTTTCAAAGATCAGCCCCTTGTGCAGCATTCTCTACCCTCCTGCTATGTATAGTTTCTACAGAGAATCTCCCGCTTCTGGTCCCTTTGTAGTACAGTGTCATGTTTTTATATTTGTCTCTCTTCATATTGCTGAAAATAGAGTGTGCATTTTTTTCACTTTTTTTTTGCTTTTGTAAAATATTTATATATATGAAGAGAAGAAAATTATCTTGTGCCACATATTTACACCAAGCTTTTCTTTCACAATGAACATAAGGTAGATACATCTCCTCAAGGTCAAGGTGAGTTAGTTGTGGATTATCTGAGCAGAGTACACTTGAAAGGCTCTTTATGAATATATGCAGTGCTGTGGACTTGGGAAACTTCTTCATGGAGGTAATGGTTGAAGCCATGGAATTGTCCAGTATATCCAAAGAGAGTGATCACAAACCAGAGATCAAATTTCTAGTAAGTTGAAGAAAACCATATTATTTTTTAAATGAACTGAAAAAATCAGTTGGAGATCTATATTGCCATTACCATTTTGTTCAACAGTTTGAAAATTTGTGAAACCAAGGATTATACTCCAAATATTTATGCTTTTAAACAATTTTGTCAATTCTTCAATATTTTTTTAAAATTTCAAATACATCTTCATTCAATCTTGGCTGCTCTGTATTATTTGTAAGAGAAAAACATGTTAAGTAATGTGAAGACCAACAATAAAGTATTGTTTAAATAGTGACTACACATCTGTAAATTAAAACCATAGAGTCACTTAAATATTATATATTTGATGAATTAAACTCTATAGTCAAAGATAAATTCTTTTTTAAAATTATTTTTATTTATTCATTTTATAGACGATAGACACAGAGAAAGAGAAGGGAGGGAGGAGCAGGAAACATCAACTCCCATATGTGCCTTGACCAGGCAAGCCCAGGGTTTTGAACCGGTGACCTCAGCATTCCAAGTCGATGCTTGATCCACTGTACCACCACAGGTGAGGCCAAAGATAAATTCTTAAAATCAGACTTGATACACTAAAATTATGTGTGCATGCACACAATTGTATCTAAAAATGGATCTGAAATTATTTATGTACTTGTGTATATAGAAAGAGATCTGACCAAAATATGCTATGATATTGACAGTGTTTGTACAGATGAGATTATGTTTCTTATTTTCTTAGTCTACTTGTCTATATTTTCTTATTTTTATTTTAAATTATTTATTGTCTTGGGGGGAAATGCAAAACAAAGAAACTAAAGGCCCAAGGAATAAATTCTTATTCCAAATATGGGAAGACAGTAAAATTCTACATTTTTGTTAAAGAAGAATTCAAAAGGAAACATTTTCCATTGAAGATACAAGCCCTGATTTTTTCCAGAAACATTTGAAAATGTAGAATATCTCTTTTTGCAGTCTGAAAAATAAAACTTAGAAAACTTGGAAAATCTATGAACTATTTATTAACATGCCCAGCAGAAAACTTGAACTTGAACATTGCATGACATTCTTTGTGAACAAAATGTTAATAGACTAAAGGCAAAGAAAAAGGCACATCATAAAAGAAAACTTTTTTAAAACCAGGTCTTGGTTTTCAAAATTCAGTTCCTGTACTTTTTCAACACAATGAGGCCAATGGAAAGTTTCCAGAATGTTTGTTCTGACATACAATTATTTTTACCCTGCCACATTTGTAGCTATAGCGAAAAATGCTGTCACATTGACTGACTAAATCTTCCACAGTTGGGGAAATAAAATTTTGATGAAAGATTCTGAATTGAGGGGATAAATTGTTGACAGCTCTTGAGAGATATGCAGTTACTTTAATAAGAGTTATATGTACTGATGAGTTTCATGAAAATCTGTTGCCTTAGCCAGTAGAGGAGCTGAATACTATACTTATTAATTAAGTGGAAGGAGAAAAGCTAAAAATATTTAATTCATGACAAGTACACATTTATAATAGCCTGACTTTTTTCTTTTTTCTTTTTTTTTCTTTTTTTTCTTCTTAGTGTGAGGAGGGGAGGCAGAGACAGACTCTGGCATGGGTCCTTGCTCATTTGCATTTGGAGCCATTTTTTTTAGTGCCTGAGGTGGAGGCCATGGAGCCATCCTCAGCACCTGGGACCAACTCGCTCCAATAGAACCATGGCTGCAGGAGGAAAGTAGGAGAGAGGAGAGAGAGAAAGAGAAAGAGAGAAAGAGAAGGTTAGGGTTAGGGAGAGAGAGAGAGAGAAGTGAGAGGGGGAGGAATGGAGAAACAGATGGGTGTTTAGCCTGTGTCCCCTGACCAGGAATTGAACCTGAGACATCCACACATGGGCCAACACTCTACCACTGAGCCAACTGGCCAGGACGATAATAGCCTAACTTTGTAAGTAGTGTTTTTTTCACACAAGAGGACTATTTATGATACATTGATACTGGTTATTTTCACTCACAAGTTTATGGCAGATGTTAGCTGACATAATATAGCTGAATCAATTATTAATATCAAACCAGAAGAGGAAAAAAAGAGAATGCAGAAAGGAGAGGAAGTTTGTCTGCAGGCTTGAGAGTTTATTTACGACTTAGCAGTTGACACTCCCTTTGTGAAAAAGGAAGGCAATAAAACGTTTCCCAAGTGGCTTTCTCAGAAACCCCCAGGCTGCATGCACACTGCCTCTGAACACTCATTAGTGGAGAAGGACACCCATGTTTTTAAATTTATTTTAAAAAGTGCCTTTTCCGTGTCTTGGTCTTTAACTGTGCCTATGTGCTTTGTATTTTCAAATGGTATTCCCAATTGCTAATAGCTTAGCTCCAATAAATTACCTGAGTGTTAAGCTGGTGTGTTTTAGCATAAGTTGTTGCATAGTATAGTGAAGTGAGAATGATCGTGGGAGTCAGAAATACCTGGGTTTGGCTTTTTGCTCTTCTATGAACAGATGTGCCGCTTTGGGCATACCAACAAACCTTTCAAAGGCTCAATATCTTTGTAAAATAAGGACAGTGAGACACTGTGTGTATTTGCCTTGCACAGGCCCAGGTGCAGACTGGGTGTTTAATAACTGTGTGTGTCATGCCCTTTCCTCACTGAGGCTGACTGTTTTAATATTTAACTGGTGACTCAAGGTGGAACACCTTGCTGCATTAAAGGCATTAGGAAAATCGTGGATTTCAGAGCCTCCCATCTCCTCATCAGTAAAATGAGGGCATGGAGAAAAATAAAACCACCTAGCATAGTGTCTGACATGTAATAAATGCTAGTTTGATTTTTTTCCCTGAATTTAAAGGGACTGCATTTGAAGTTAATAATTGACTATCTTAGATTTTAAAACATGAACCAATCTAATCTTTCCACTACTGGGTTTGTTTCATCAAATGGGTGGCCATCACTAAATAACAAAATGATGAAAGAATAACTTAGAACTGAAAATCCTTGTTCTCTGAATGCCACATTGATGAGAATACATTCAATGCCTCCTTATTTTAACTTCAGTAGAAAATTATTTCAGACTGTCAAGAATTCTCATAGTACACATAGGGTTTGTGAAGTTCTCCACACTCTGATCCTATCTTCCTTTTTCAGAAAAGAAGATGATCAGAGGAGAAAGGGAGGGACCCAGGGAGAGAAGAGTGACATTAGAACTGGAACCTGTGTCAGCCTGAGAAGTGAACTTCTGGCTGTTTTCTCTCCTTTGCTTCAGATGCCCCTATTGCCAGTCCGCGCATTGCGAGATGAAGCAAGTGCCAGTGTGAATTGGAAAGTTCCCTCGTGGGGACTGAGAAATAACCGCAGGAAAGCATGCTCATCCGTGAAAGAAAATGGCCTTTCTCTGGATATCAGTGTTGTTTGAATGCACAGAAAATGGGGGTTTCTTCAGTCCTTTTTGGCACTCTAAAAAAAAATTCACTGAACATCACCAAGAGTCTCAAATTCCTTTTCAACGCCCCTTCTCAGGAGTCAGCAAGATCAAGGGAGTTAAGTGACAGGACATGGGGTAGGGGACAGGTGCACCTGAGTGGGGGTCTGCGCCTTCTTCATCTGATTCATTTATTTGTTCTCATTTTATCACCGCGTTCCATTTTCACTTTTCCTTCACGGGTGATGCATCACAGTCTTGCCCATGTAAGATCCAAGTCCAAAAGTCTACTATGAAAAATGCATTTCTTTGGTAATGCCAGCTTTTCTTATTTAAAAACAGTCTATTAAAATGCAAATATTTCTGAGTAGAGGACTTGAAGAGTAACCAGTGAAATTGATCCTTTATCAAAATAACTTGGTGAGGAAAGTAATAAGTGAAAGAAATTGTGTTAAATATGATTGTTGAAAAGAGAGGGGGATGTCGATCTGAAAAATAAAAATCTGTATTTAATCTGTAGTTTTACCTAGGCCTCACCGGAGGCGCAGGAAGACAATGGATACTGTGTCATAACCTCTCCCTAATGAGAGGCTCTGGCAGGTAATAGGGAGAGATGCAGCCTCAGGTCATTGAAAATTACAGGATTTCCTGTACCTCACTACTAGTTCGAAAGCTTCTTCCACTGTTTACTTCTCACATAGAGAAATGCCTTATGGCTTTGTTGTTGGTGGTGGTGGTGACATTGGTGGTGGTGAAGACAATTTGACCTTTATGGTTTAACATACCACAGACAGCTTTAGACTTCCTTACCTATGCTCATTTTCTAGGGCAGGGGTTGGGAACCTATGGCTCGTGAGCCAGATGTGGCTCTTTTGATGGCTGTATCTGGCTCACCTAACCTTAACCCTAACCCTAACCATAACCCTAACCCTAACAAATCTTTAATAAAAAAATAATAATGTTAAAAATATAAAACATTCTCATGTATTATAATCCATTCATTTCCTACTTCTCATGTTCATGGTTGTGGACGGCTGGAGCCAATCACAGCTGTCCTCCGGGACAACACCAAATTTTTATTGGATAATGCATAAGGTACACAGATGGTTGTATGGCTCTCGTGGAATTACATTTTAAAATATGTGGTGTTCATGACTCTCTCAGTCAAAAAGGTTCCCGACTCCTGTTCTATGGCATAACAAGAACAACAAAAGTGATTTTTTTTCTTTAATAGATACAGATCTGTAAGAACATTTTTCTCATCTTTCAGCATTTTTTTTCCAAAGGTTTGTAACTGAAATGGATTGAGATGATTTTGAAATTAAAATATATGAGAAAAGAGGCATTTAAATCTCAAACAAAGCAAATCCCATTTGAAGTAAACAAAACACACTTCAGCTGAATGGATCTGAAGCACATTGGGACAGCAAAGTAATTGTCTCCAAGATCTCTGGACCTGCTACAAATATAGGAAACGGAAAACTACATAGCGTTCATTTTATGACAACGTAAAGTGAATTCAGTCATCTCTGGAAGTGAGTTTTTGTTTAGACTAGAATCCCAGATTCAATTGACCATAGGGACACTTGTTTACAAATGGAGGGACTCGGTGCTGGAAAATGCGTGGCCAGGGGAAGGCGCTGCTGGGCGCGAGTGGGTGCTTTCCGCCATCATGTGAAGCCAGCATTGCCAGGCCTTACAGGACTGGAAACAAAGTAACTATTACAACTCAGTATTTAAAAAGACATTAAGGACATCGATTTTCAGAGATGAGAGAGAAGGTCAAGGAACTGAGAGGCCAGAGTTTTTAGATAGCTCTCACACACAGGATTTTGTATGTGTCTATCAAAAGCCATAAAACTTTTTTTGTTTGTTTGTTTTTTTCTGAAGCTGGAAACGGGGAGAGACAGACAGACTCCCGCATGCGCCCAACCAGGATCCACCCGGCACGCCCACCAGGGGGCAGCTCTGCCCACCAGGGGGCGACGCTCTGCCCACCAGGGGGCGATGCTCTGCCCATCCGGGGTGTCGCTATGTTGCGACCAGAGCCACTCTAGCGCCTGAGGCAGAGGCCACAGAGCCATCCCCAGCGCCCGGGCCATCTTTGCTCCAATGGAGCCTCGGCTGCGGGAGGGGAAGAGAGACACAGAGCGGAAGGAGAGGGGGAGGGGTGGAGAAGCAAACGGGCGCTTCTTCTGTGTGCCCTGGCTGGGAATCAAACCCAGGACTTCTGCACACCAGGCCGACACTCTACCACTTAGCCAACCGGCCAGGGCTCATAAAACTTTTTACTCAGAGTTCCTCAGTGATTTTTTTTCTAGATTAAGTCCCACAGAACTTATTCTAAAAAAATAAAATTAATTTCTGATTTTAAAATAAAATCTGGGACTTAGTTCGTTGCATAAATTTGGGACATAAATAACTGTGACACCCACTCACGCAGTAGTAGACACTGGGAAAATTATTCCTTGTTGTTTGGGGAAGCTGAAAGGAAGACTACGGATGAGTACACAAATTTGAATTAGAATTTGCTACTTGGATTAAATAAACCTAACCAAGAAAATAACATTAAAAGTATTTTTGTCTTGTATTTAGGGTTCTAGCAGAAGCAAACTAGAAATAGCCCGACAAGGATAGGTCCACATCTGAATGCCCTGGGATGCCAAGTAACCTACTCCAGTGAAGATGAGCTCACAGCAAACAATCACAAACTTCCCAGTGTCCAGACCTTCAACTACAAGGAGCATCACCGACCAAGGCCCCAGACGCTGCACTCTGAAGTCCACCATGAACGTGTGCTGGAGCCACACTTCACGGCTGCTTCCAGACAACGATGACATGTGTCAGGGATACTGAGGCAGGCTCCTTGTTGGGAGGTACAAGACTCCTTTGACAACTGTCTTTAGTGTGAGGCTTTGCTCTGTGGAACCACTGGTGATGCTTCCACTTAACCATCCTTCCCTCTCTCCTTCACGCAGGGTTACTTGCATAACGTCTGATGGTTCTCCCAGCCTCCTCCAGCTCCCTCTTCATTTTATCCCAGGCATATCCTCAAATAAAATCCTTGCATGTTAAAAAAAAGAGAGAGAGAAAGATAAATTCATGAAAGAATAGAAAAAGTGAGGTTGGTAGATAAAAATAAGAAGGCAGAAGCTAAACTAGATATCCCAAATTGCAAAGAAGTATTTATTTTATAAGACTGTAGGGGAATGGTGGACTTTACCCCAATCCTACTTTTCTGGAAAGATAATGACCAATCTACCAACATTCTTTTTTTTTTTTTTTTTGTATTTTTCTGAAGTTGGAAAAGGGGAGGCAGTCAGACAGACTCCCACATGCACCCAACCCCAACCGGGATCCACCTGGCATGCCCACCAGGGGGCAATGCTCTGCCCATCTGGGGCATCGGTTTGTTGCAACCAGAGCTATTCTAGTGCCTGAGGCAGAGGCCATAGAGCCATCCTCAGTGCCCGGGCCAACTTTGCTCCGGTGGAGCCTTGGCTGTGGGAGGGGAAGAGAGAGACAGAGAGGAAGGAGGGGGGGTGGAGAAGCAGATGGGCGCTTCTCCTGTGTGCCCTGACTGGGAATCGAACCCAGGACTCCTGCACGCCAGGCTGACACTCTACCACTGAGCCAACTGGCCAGGGCCCCAACATTCTTTTAATATCAGCCATATGTATTCTAAAGCAAAGAGTACATGACCATGAAAGTCTATGCTGGGACCAGAGGTAAAATAATAAGAAGTTGCTAGGATACCATTTTTGTCTTTACTTTTTAGTTTATACCAAAAATAAACAAACCTCTTTCACTTAAAAACAATGAGAAGTAAAAATAAAAATGGGCAAAAGATCTCAATAGATACTTGTCCAAAGAAGATATACAACTGGCTGATAAAAACATGGAAAGATGGCCCTGGCCAGTTGGCTCAGTGGTAGAGCGTCGGCCTGGCATGCAGAAGTCCCGGGTTTGATTCCGGCCAGGGCACACAGGAGAAGCGTCCATCTGCTTCTCCACCCCTCCCCCTCTCCTTCCTCTCTGTCTCTCTCTTCCCCTCCCGCAGCCAAGGCTCCACTGGAACAAAGATGGCCCGGGCACTGGGAGTGGCTCCTCGGCCTCTGCCCCAGGCGCTATAGTGGCTCTGGTCGCAACAGAGCGACACCCCAGAGGGGCAGAGCATCGCCCCCTGGTGGGCAGAGCGTCGCCCCCTGGTGTGCGTGCCGGGTGATCCCGTGTGGGCGCATGCGGGAGACTGTCTGACTGTCTCTCCCCGTTTCCGGCTTCAAAAAAATACAGGAAAAAAAAAAACATGGAAAAATGTGCAACAACATTATTAGCCATCAGGAAAATGCAAACCAAAACCCCCATGAGATGCCACCTCCCACTCACTAGGGTGGGTATAATTTTAAGAGATAGAAAATAATAAGTGCTGGAAAGGACGTGGAAAAATGGGAACCCTCCTTCACTGCTGGTGGGAATGTATATAAATGGTACAGCTGCCTTGGAAAACAACCTGGCAGTTCTTCAAAGTATTAAACATAGATTTACTATATTACTCAGAAATTCCAGTGGTAGGTATTTACCCAAGAGCAATGAAAATGTTTGTTGACATAAAAATTGCAAACAAATTTTTATAGTAGCATTATTCATAATAGTCTAAGATAGAAACAACCCAAATGCCTAGCAACTGATGAATGAGTAGATAAAATACAATATTTTCATACAGTGGAATATTAATTTGACAATAAAAGGAAATGAATTACATGCTACCTATGAATAAACCTAGAAAATATGCTAAGCAAAAAAAAAAAGCCAGTCACTGGAATCATATATTGTATGATACCATTAACAGAAAATATCCAGAATAGCCAAAGTTATAAACACAGAACGTAAATTGGTAGTTGCTTAGGGATAGTGCGAATGATTGATTGGGTGGTATGTCAATTACATCTTTAAGCTGTTATACAAAAATAAAGAGCAAGGCTTCAAGGTATGGCTTACAATGCCAGTCAAAATAATGTTAGAATTTTTAAAACTAAGTTTTATTTTCTTACTAATTTTTATTTCTTACTAATAGTTAAACCAATTTTAATCTTCTGCTCTACAATAGGATTTTATATTTGATTCTTTAGCACTGAAGTTGATAAAAAAGAATTTTTCCGAACAAATGGATGTGCAGAACATATACTGAGAAGTGGTTTCTGCTAAATCCCACACAGTCAGTAACAGATGTGCAAACAGAAGCTTGGTTTTCTGATTTTCAACCTCGGGGTTGGTCTCTTAGCAACCCAACCCTTCAAGTTGCTGGCTTCACATCCTCAAGCCCCGAGTCTGAAATTGTATCAAAAAGCAAGGAAATATAGTCATGGGATGTGCTGTTAAAATAAAAATGCACAGATTTTTGACCCCCAAAACTTTAAAATGCAGTACAAACAAGTCAGAGCTCATTCAAACCAAAATTAAATAAAATAATTTCTCACTGCAAATTGTAATTTTAAAAGGGGCCTCTTTTTTTCCCCCCTCTTCCTTGCAAAAGTGATTTAGTAGGTAGAAGACAGGATCTGTTGGTTGACAGTGAATTTTTCCCCTGACTTCTCACTTATAGATTTAAAAATTCTATTTGGTGCTCAGTATGTAATTAGGCTGAAGAAATACTTGTGGTAAGTAGGAAGACAGAGAGAACAGAGTGCTCGTAGGAGGAGCTGAAGGGTAAGAGGTCTTTTTGGCGAACTATGTATTTAAACTCTTGTTGCCATAGCTGTTATTTTTAGTAGCTCAAATCAAATGATTTTTTAAATATCATTTCTGTTCTGCAGAGGAAATGGAATGTTCTCTGGGTTAAATGGACAAAGATATATACTCTTCTAAAAGCTTTCTCTGTTTGATTTTCCAAACCTTTAACCTTTTTTTTTTTTGGTCCTATTAATGTTTCCTTAATCTTTCCGTAAAAGATTTGAGCTGTTTTCAACTTTTGGTTTCTTTGGCATCTAGACAAGTTCTTTCTACACAATAGGGACTCAAAAAATGTCATTGTTGAATCTGCTGGTCTTTGTTGTAGTGCATAGTGAATTTTCAATCTGCTTCTCTTCTATGGTCGACGCCTAAAAACCCCAGCTTCTCCCAATCTGCTGCTTTGCCGTCTTCCTAGCTCCTTACCAAATGAATGACATTTCTAGGAGTGAGGAAGCACGTCCAGTTTTGGACCACGTAAGAGAAGTGAAAGGTTGTTTTGCAATTGTTGACCTAACATACTGTGACTAATGATCGGAGTGGGCAGAGAAGTCAGACAGGTAACCAATAGAAAGGGTAGTCTCTACAGTTTCAGAAGGAAATGCTGAACTGCCAGATATATTTGCTTACGTGTTGCTTCAATTGGCTGTGTCTTTGTTGTGCACGCCCTTCATAATTTGGCTAATTAACTATGTCCGAGTAAATACCTCTGGCCCCTGGTGATTAGAATTAAAAGGAAACTATATACATCTTCCCAGCCTCAACTTTCCACAATGTGTTAAGGTTGTAAAATTTGGCTAAACATAAATGTTTATAAGCAGCAGACAAAAAAAGAAAAAAGAAAGAAGGGCCAATCATTGAGCTGGAGAAGAAAATTAAAGCATGTTACGGCACCTAGCAAAGTTTCTTACAGCAGTGATCTTCAAACAAAGTATTTGGTGGCAGAAAATTTGATCATATCCCTCTAGATTGACTCCCTCTTTTAAAACCTGTTTTGTGTTTTTCTGTTTGTTTTTTGTGTTTTTTTTTCCATGGTGGCTGTGCATTTTTGGTATTTGCCATTTGCTTCAATTTTTGGAAGTAGAGTATTAAACAAATTTTAAAGGTATTTTGTGAGGAGACATATGGTGAAAATATTTCCCTTTAAAAAAACTGCTACATCCATTTAAGCCTCACCTAGATGCTCTAACCAATGTCTGAGCTATTTCACTAAAATATCATTCACCTTTTAGGTGCCAAATCATGTCACTCTCTTCTTCAAACCCGGATTTTAAATTCATATCCATCATCCTTTCATCTACTCAAAACCGAAAAACAAGACTCTCAGGCAATATTTTATTGTTCTTAGACTATTGCATATGGAATCCACCTGTTTTCTCTTTTCTTCAACATATATCATGGTAGAGCATCGGCCTGGCGTGCAGCAGTCCCGGGTTTGATTCCCAGCCAGGGCACACAGGAGAAGCGCCCATCTGCTTCTCTATCCCTCCTCCTCTCCTTCCTTTTATCTCTCTCTTCCCCTCCCGCAGCCAAGGCTCCATTGGAGCAAAGTTGGCCCGGGTTCTGGGGATGGCTCTATGGCCTCTGCCTCAGATGCTAGAATGGCTCTAGATGCAACAGAGCGACGCCCGGATGAGCAGAGCATCGCCCCCTGGTGGGCATGCCGGGTGGATCTCCGTCCGGCGCATGCGGGAGTCTGTCTGACTGCCTCCCGGTTTCCAACTTCAGAAAAAAAATTTTTTGCTCCTCATTAGCTCCATTATTTCACCCTGGACTGAGCCTACCATGGTCTCTTGCCTGGATTAGTAGAAGTTTCATAATAAGGATCTCAGCTTCTACCCCTTTTCTTCTTCAGTCAATATTCAACACAGAAGCTGGTGTGAGCCTTTTATGTGATACTATGTTACTTTCTTGCTAAAACTCTGGCCAAGTGTTTCTATTCAAAGTAAAAGCTAAAGTCCCTATTCTACCATAAAAGTCGCTACACAACCTGACTCTGTTACAGTATCTTTCCAGCTTCCTTTCGCCTATTCTGCTGTTCTTTTACTCTGAAACAGTTAGGTTGAGCACGCCAGCATGCTCTTTAAAGACTTTTCTCTAGTTGTGCCCTCTTCATAGTATGTTCTTCTCTAGATTACCTTCTTGACTATAAACTGCATAACATTCAAGTCTACTCAAATACCTCTTTCTGACCATCATCTCATTTCTTGCTGCAACTTGCATTTCATACTCCAATTCACCTCTTGTTCCAGCATGACTAGTCACCATTGTTCTACCTTTTTCTTTTTGTAACGTGTAGAAATTGCTTCCTCTAACATAGTTTGAATGATTTCTTTGTTGTAGCTTGTTCTTATCCACTACAATTAAGTTCCATAATAAGTTAAGCCTTTGTTTTGTTTACTGATTATTCCATTACCCATTGAACAATGATTGGTACACGATAGTTTATTCAATGAATATATATGTATTTATGTTGATATTCAGTTGCTGAAATGAAAACCTGAATTTTGATAGTTTATCAGAGCCAGTTTTGTTAGAATATGTGTTCCTTATAGGACCTTATAGATAGCAGGTGCTGGGTTGTTGATACATATATTTACCATCCCCAGAATCTTACCTTAAATAAAATATTTAATAGAAGTTTATTTATGAACCACTGGATTTTTAAATAAAATACCTAACTCTTGATACTTGTTTGTCATCCACTTTACCAAGTCTTACACAAAGCAAGAAAAATGGATAAATAAGCATTATGATTCATCTATATTTTTTCTATTTTCTAATATGTCCCTTTTACTTTTTGATCTCTTTCTATTCCATGAGTCACTTACTTCTTATAATTTTCCCACATCTCTGTTTTTTTTCTTTTAATCAGACTTCAATAAAAATAAAAATATTACTACAAATAAAATAAAGACATAAGTACAGCAAATCAAATCAAAACTAACAAAACAAAAAATTCATTGCTATGGCTTGAATTTTTTATGAAATACTTTCTTATACTATACTTTTCTGTGTGTTTCTGCAGTCCAGGGATTTTTGATATCTGGACTAGTACTTATGTGTTAATTTTATATGTATGTGTACATGTGTTGTGTGTATGAATATGTGTTTGAAGACAACTTACTTTATTTAATATGTATGTACTTTGATTTCAAATATCTTATGATTGTTATAAAAATTGGGGGAAATAAAGTGTAAATAAGAAATTAAATACTTAAAATTTCACCGCTGAGAGGTAATCATTGTATAAATTTGCCAGAGATAATCATTATTTAGATAGCTGTCTTTAAAAAATGTTATTCTTTTGAAATTTTTTCAAAAAATAAAGTTATAATTTTAACTAGAATTGTTTATATTTTTAGTTCTGTTTTGCATATGTGTGCTATATAAAATTATGTAATTAACATCAAACAATATAGTAAAAAGCAGAAAAAGTCTCAAATCCTTCAATTAAGAATAATCAGTTTTAAGTCATTGGTACTTTTTTCAAAAAAGTCTCTGGTTCTAAAAATTGAATAGATAGAAATGTTTTTTACTTAAAATCATTTTTAATTCTATTTTTTGTAAAATGCATTGTACTTGAATTTTGGATGTGGAGAAAAGATACCTCTTGTGCACTGTTGGTGACAATGTAAACTGGTACAGCCACTATGGAAAACAGTATGGAGGTTCCTGAAAAAAATTACAAAAGAACTACCATATGATTTAGTAATTTCATTTATAGGTATTTATCTGAAGAAAATGAAAATATTAATTAAAAAAGATATATGCACCCTTGCCCATGTTTACTGCACCATTATTTACAAAAGACAAGATATGGAAACAATCTAAATGTCCATTAATAGATGAATGGATAAAGAAAAGGTGATCTATCTATCATCTATCTATCTATCTATCTTCTATCTATCTATGTGTGTGTATGAATATGATATAGATCACACTTTCTTTATACACACACACACACAAAAGCATACACATACATACACCCAAAAGAATGTTTTTCAGATTAAAAAAGAATGAGATGTTTCCATTTATGACAACATGAATAGGTCTCAAGGGCATTATGCTAAGTGTAGTAAGTTAGAAAGGACAAATACCCTATGTGGATTCTAAAAAAATAACAAAAAAAAAACAAAAACAAAAAACCAAGCTCATAGGTACAAAGAACAGATTGGTGGTTTCTAGAGGTGAGGATTTGTGGGTGGGAAAAATATATGAAGGGAGTCAACAAAAATAGTCGTGAAGGGGTCATGTACAGCATGGTGACTATAGTTAATAACATTGTGCTGCATATTTGAAAGTTGCTAAGAGAGTAGATATTAAAAGTTCTCATCACAAAGAAAGTATTTTTATAATCATGTAAGGTGACAAATGTTAAGTAGACTTATTGTGGTGATCATTTCATACTGTATAAAATATCAAATCATATTTTACTTCTTCCATAACTCATTTTTTGTAATTTTATATTTTCAAAAAGTTTTAATATGTATATTCCATTCTACTCTGTAGCCCAAATCCCCACAGTTTCATAGTCTTATTCCTTTATGTGGTAGATTCAATATTCAAATCTGTCCTCTACTCTGATTTCTCCATAACTGATATGGTAAGCAGAATTATGGTCCCCAAAGAGATCTGTTGTATAATCCACAGAAGCTATGAATATATCACAAAAGGGGGTTCATAAATGTGATTAAAGATTTTGAAATGGGGAGAGTACCCTGGATTATCTGGGTAGGTCCTATGTATTCACCATATAATATTTAATTACAAGAATTCTTAAAGTAACAAAGGGAAGTAATAAGTTGAGTCAGAAAGATTTGAAAATGCTATACTGTTGGATTTGAAGATACAGGAAGTGGCCATGAGCAAAGGAATACAGTTAATCTTTAGTTTCTGGAAAAGGCAAGGAAATTGATTTTTTTCCTAGATTGTTTGGAAGTCTCACTGACACCTTGATAATAGCCCGGTAAGACTAATTTTGCACTTCTAACATACAGAACTATCAGATGATAAATCTGCACCGCTTTAAGTCACCAAATTTGTATTATTTGTTTACAGCAGGAATAAGAAATAAACCTACTTGAGTTCTTTGTTCTGATTTATTTTTGAATACGTGAATTTGGTCAAGTAGGGTTTCAGGAGTGTTCAAAGTGCTGTATTCTCTGAGTTCTTAAATGTTTGAGAATGTGCCTCTTTTGTCTTTATGTCAAGAACATCTAAGGGCACCTTATTACCCAGATCCTTTATAAACAGTTCTCCATTCTCTTTTCCTAAGTCCTGCGAAAATTTTTTTCTACCTTGTGCGTATTTTAGATCCTTGATATTTTAAGATCTTTTTCTTTATACTTGATTTTTATAAATTATACTAGTCTATCTCTTGTTGCTGATTATGTTGTGCCCACATTTTCACTGAGATATGGAAAGTTTTTGATCTACAGAGTGGCATATTTATTTTGAGAACAGTTTTTTTTCTATTCTGTCTTTGGTTTAAAATTCTACATGTATCCACCTCTGGAAATCAATTAAGTTAATGCTGAACATTTTCTATTATTTAAATACATAATCTTTATAATTTATATTTATATTTTTGTACATGTTCCTTGCTTTATTGTGCTGTAAAATTTCTTGACTACTTGCAATATAGATGTCTCTCAAAGAACATTGTCCACTTCTCTGGTCAGACATACCCTTAATCTTTTCACTATAGTATCTAAAATAATCTTTTAGCCTGACCTGTTGTGGCACAGTGGATAAGGTATCAACCTGAAATGCTGAGGTCACCGATTCAAAACTTCTGGCTTGCCTGGTCAAGGCACATATGGGAAAGCTATGTGAATCACCTAAAGCTAATGTGAATTCCTACTCTTCCTTCCTTCTCTCTCTCTCCCCCTCTCCTCTCTCTATAGAAATGAATAAATAAGATCTAAAAAATAAAAATAAATGTAAAAAATATATAAAAAGTCCTATTCCTCTCTAAATCACTTGTGTTCTCTCTCTGGAACCTTGTAGAAATTTTAAATAAAATAATCTTTTTAAATGTTTTCTAATATTATTTTAGCTAAGCACCATTGATTCCAGGAGCCTTCCTTTCTTGTGAGCCTTCTCACAAGATTTCTATATTTAGGCTCCGTGTCTATCTCAGAACTTGCTCTGCTTCATTTTCTCCCACCCCTCTGCCTAAAGCTAATGTGAATTCTTTCAGATGGCTTACATCTCTCTTCTTCTTTACCCCTACTTGATGTATAAAAACACTTGCCACCCTGGCCGGTTAGCTCAGTGGTAGAGGGTTGGCCTGGCGTGCGGGAGTCCCGGGTTCGATTCCCAGCCAGGGCACACAGGAGAAGCACCCATCTGCTTCTTCACCCCTCCCCCTCTCCTTCCTCTCTGTCTCTCTCTTCCCCTCCCGCAGCCAAGGCTCCGTTGGAGCAAAGTTGGCCTGGGCGCTGTGGATGGCCCTGTGGCCTCTGCCTTGAGCATTAGAATGGCTCTGATTGCGGCAGAGCAACACCCCAGATGGGCAGAGCATTGCCCCCTGGTGGGCATGCCGGGTGGATCCCGGTCGGGCGCATGTGGGAGTCTGTCTGACTGCCTCCCCGTTTCCAACTTCAGAAAAATACAAAAACAAACAAACAAACAAAACACTTGCAAACTGTAAGACAATGTACATGTTGTCAATCATGCTGTTGGTGATTTAAGCCTTATGCTCCCAAACTGGTTTTTTGTTTGTTAGCAATGACTTAATACACTCTTTCTTTTAAAAAGAAATTCAGTCATGGAAGTTAAAAGTTTTTTGTTTAAAGTAGGAAATCAGTGATAAGAGTGGACTTAGATCAGGATGGAAATCAGACAATTGTAAAGAAAGCACTGAAGAGTTTTGAGTTAAGAATTGTTATATATATAATATATATAATAATATAATATAATATATTCGTGGCCTAATATATTTTAACAGTGGTATTCTGTTCTGTCTACAGAAAAGACATCAGAATTTCAAGTTTCAAGAGGAGACAGCAGATAGGAGTTTACTCTAAAAATATAAAATTATGGACATATTTTTAATGTAAAGCTATTGGATTTGCCGTAAGTTTGAATGGAGAGAGAAAAAGAAGTAGAGACATCAAGGATGACCCAAGGATTTTAGCCTTAACAACTAGAAGAATAGTGTTGTTATTAATTGACAGGCCAAGGCTGATCAGTTTGGGAGATATTAGGGGTAAGATGTGTATTAGACATTTAAATGGAGATGTTAAATAATCAGTTCTTTCTAAAAATCTCATGTTCAGGAGAGAACATTATTTTGCAAATATAAATTTGACAGCTGTCAACACATGGATAAAACAACATCATGACATAAAAAAAGTGAGGATAAATATTTTTAAAATATATTTTCTGGACTCTTTCCATGGCTTTTCCAATGTATAGAGGCAAGGAAATGAGGGAAGCCAGCAAAAGAGACCAAGAAAGAGTGGACAAGGGAGATAGGAGAAGAAGCAGCAGAAAAACCAGGAGAGGGTGTTATTTTGAAAGCCAGGTGAAATCATATGAGGAATCCATGGACTTAATTAAAAATTCCATTGGAAAAATTAAGAACATTGAGAAATATTACACATGTATGCCTTTTTAGTACTTTCTGTACTTCTTGGATATTTTTTAGCATCTTATTTAAATTTTTTGTTTGTTTGTTTGTGCAAGCTAAGAGGATACACATATAATGACGCATGGACCTGCTAACTGAAGTCTGCAGTCTGATGACCATGTTAAGTCCTTTTAGTTTCTCTATCCATTACTTTGTCATCTAAGTGAGAACAGAATGAGGCAGAAGAGAGAAAGCAGTATTTATGGTAGAGCTATCATGCTGTAAGTACCATAGTCTTACCCAAACAACATTTGGTAACTTTGAACAATCAGTTGAGTCAAGAGAATGCCATTAGGGCTGGATAACACAGTAAGTTTCCAGGGATGAAATTTCAGAAATTTCCAGATATCTAGTTTCAAAAAAGACAAGCATCAATCGTAGTTAAAATTCAAATTTGTAACGTGGATTAAAAAAAGACTAAAACACTGAATTCCAATATTGCAAAGAGTTATTTTCTAAGACAATTTTCTGAGATTTACCATCAGGTGATTTTTTTTTTTTTTTTTTAGCTTTTGATTAAACCTTAATTCGGTCATGACATTTTGAGAGATTTAGATAATTTTCAGACTTCCCACAGTGATTCATCATTATCCCCTTTTGACAGTGAGTTCCTCCCACACAGAGAACTTCAGGCATGAAGGTCTGGTTGAACAAAAAAGTTGCAAACATGCAACTTTCAGTTTTATGTTTAAATACATTTGAAAGAATAATTAAAGACTTTGAAATAATAAAAGAAATGGAAAGAAATTTCATTATGAAGAAGAGGCTTTTGAAAAGAAGATAAAAGTATTTCAGTCAAGTTTTGGGGAAAAGTGAAACCAAGAGGAAGAGGAGGGGAGAGGACACTGGTGAAGAAGATAAAAGAAGAAAACGTGTTCAGAGAGTTTTTAATGTCTGTGTGGGAATCTTTGTTTTGCGGTGTACCCTTTCCATACTTTTACAACCACAGTTACCCTCAAGCATATCTAGAATTCTCTAAAATGAGAAAACATTGTGTCACTCACTTGTTTTCTAGTTCATTTTAGTTGCATTTAGGTTAAGGGGGTGAGAAAGACAAAGATATTTCTGATATTCAGCACATTTCTCCAAGAGACATTTCATGAGCCAATGGGTATTAAAGCTACTTAAGTCACAGGTATAATACATATGTGTCTCAAAATGATTAATAAGATGCATAAAAAGGCAGATTTGGTAGATATTAATAGATCGATTTTTACATTATAAAATTTATAAACAAATTCAAACAATAACAAAGGTATAAGTACATTTTTATTTATATCTCTTAAGTAGTGATACTTTTACATAGAGAACACTATTTACAATTCAGTATGGGTTAATTTATTTACTTAATCAAACAAGTGATGGAAAAAAGAAATGCAGGAGATAATTTGTCATTTGAAATGTTTTTATGCCCAAAACAAGCTTTAAAACTTTGGGATGGGGTTATCTGCTTTAGAAAAACATACTCCGTGGTGGTCCATTTTACTGCAGAAACTTGATGGTGTTAATTTCCAATTTTTGCTTAGCGATTTAGGGAACTAGAAAGAACATTGCTTCTACCTTTTCAACAAAGATAAAGTCAGAACAACTGCAAGTACTTGATTCTGCTTGAATCCAACAGATAGTGGGCGAAACAGCACTCAACTAACCTGCACTCTGGGTTAGACCCAGGCCCGCAGGGAGAGACTGGCTGGGATGGGAGCATTTGCCTCCCTGGGCTCCAGCCAGCCAAGCATGGTACAAATACTTCAGCTGTTGATGAGTCGGTGGAAGCTGAATGCAGGCTGGCCAGATAATGTGAAGGTCCCATAGGCCCAGGTTGGGGGCAGGTATTACATCACTACTGCAAGCTTTGTTTTCCAGACTCTCCCTAACAGCAGTGCTACAGAATGAGGGGAGACACTACTTGGAATCTTCACCTTAATCTCCTTTTGAAACAAAAGCTTTCATCTAAGTGAGAAGGAGGTTTAAAGGAAATAAATAACAACAATAAAACAATAGCCTGTATAGAACTGGTGAAAACCCATTGCAGCTAGGGGAAGGGAAGAGAAATAAGCAAATAAAAATCCTCCTACCCTCCGCCTCCAGGGCAGTGCCTCAGCTTTGACACTACTGATATTTAAGGTAGCTTCGTCTTTGTTGCGGGGCTCCGCTCTCGCCTGAAAGACAGTTAACAGCATCCCTGTCCTCCACTCACCAGATGCCAGTAGCCCTGCCCAATTGTGAGAGCTAAAAACATCTCCAGATATTGCCAAATGTCCCCTGAGGGACAAAACAGTGGTCGTTGAACGGCTGCCATAGAGAAGAGGCAGGAATGTGGGAGTACAGTGAGAGAAGCACAGCCCTGATTCCCAGGGAAGCAGAACCTGTCTAAGACTGAGGGGGAGTCGGAGCGTCAGAGCATCCCGCCCCCACGCTCCATCACTAGGCTAATAAGTCTGGAGTACGAATAATAGTTGAATATTACTGGAAAGCTGCAGTAGAAATATATTCTCTGAGGCAAAGAACAAAAACTGAGGGTAAGGCTTATTGTGAGAAAAATCCACCAGCAAAGCAGCCCCACCCTGAACACCAGGAAGATGTCGGTGGAGCAACATGAAGCTTGTGCATCGAGGACAAGCATAGTCCGTCGCTCTTGCTAACCTCATTTACATTGTAATTCTTTAGATGAGTACACTTTTCTTTTTGTTTATTTATTTAGAAATTAAATTTAAAGGGGTGACATGGATCAATAGTGCACATAGATTTCAGGTGAACATCTCTATAGCATTTGAACTGGTGATTGTGTTGTGTGCCCATATCCAAAGTCAAGTCATTTTCGGTCACTGTATATTTGTCCTTCTTTTGTTATAGAAATATACTTTTCCTTTGACTTTCAAATGTTTCTGCTGGGTTCTAAATCTATTTAAAAGACAATTAAGAGTTATTAACATTATCAGTACAGATTAACCACCTGTGTATTCATAGGAAGATGTTTGTTTTTGTTTTGTTTCCCTAGGGACAGATTCCATTGTTTCTATTCTATCTTTGGTTCTCTAATTTGATGAGTGTTTATTTCCCAGGACTTTTAATTTGCCAATCCCACATTCTTTTGTATTCTCTATATATTCTGTCTGTAACTGGCCAGCATTGTGTCTCAAATTGTCTATAAGATGACTTTTTTAAATTTTTAAACCACACTAACAATTTGTAATAAATCCCCAAAGCTAGCAAAGTATTCATCCTATACATTTTACACATAGTCCTGTGTTTTGGAGAATCCTCCATTACCACTCTTTTTTTTTCTTCAAATTTTTATTTTTAATTTTTTTTACAGGGATAGAGAGAGAGAGTCAGATAGAGGGATAGATAGGGACAGACAGACAGGAACGGAGAGAGATGAGAAGCATCAATCATCAGTTTTTCATTGGGACACCGTAGTTTTTCATTGATTGCTTTCTCATATGTGCCACGACCATGGGCCTTCAGCAGACTGAGGAACCCCCCCGCTCGAGCCAGCAACCTTGGGTCCAAGCTGGTGAGCTTTTTGCTTAAGCCAGATAAGACCACGCTCAAGCTGGCAACCTTGGGGTCTCGAACCTGGGTCCTTCCGGATCCCAGTCCGACGCTCTATCCACTGCACCACTGCCTGGTCAAGCTCCATTACCGTTCTTACCTCCTACAGCCAACATGTGCTGGTTATTGTATCAGTTTTACTTTTTATCTAACACACTGCTAAATGTGGATCCCTCTTTCCTGCTCCATTTCTCAGATATATCTCATTGCAATCCTGGAACCTGGGTTTCTAAGCAAGGACAGTTTCAGTCCCCTTCTTCTCCTTAGCTTTTCCTCCAATGATTTCTCATGTTCTTCCTTTTTGGAACAAAAAATGTGAGCACATAGAAAGCACATTGGGTTGAGAATTAGAAAAACTGAATTTGCCTTGCCATGTTATATTATCTAGGTGCAATTCCAGAAAAAAAATTGCTTGGGCTGCTTTATTTATCCCTTAAATATGAAGGCTGCATGCTAAAAAAAAACAAAACAAAAAAGAGGAATATCTCTATCTATATACAATATGTTTCTATTAAACAATATTCACTTTCCCGATCACATCACTATCTTCTAGTCATTCAGAAGGTCAAGAGAGGCACAAAATCACCAGCAAGTGTCCAGTGGGATGGCTGCAGTTGCTCATCAGCTCCAGTGTCCAGTGGGATGGCTACAGTTACTCATTAACTCCAGTGTCCAATGGAATGGCTGCATTACTCATTAGCTCCAGTGTCCAGTGGGATGGCTGCCGTTGCTCATTAGCTCCAGTACCCAGTGGGATGGCTGCGGTTGCTCATTAGCTCCAGTGTCCACTGGGATGGCTGCAGTTGCTCATTAGCTCCAGTGTCCAGTGGGATGGCTGCAGTTGCTCATTAGCTCCAGTGTCCAGTGGGATGGCTGCGGTTGCTCATTAGCTCCAGTGTCCAATGGGATGGCTGCAATTGCTCGTCAGCTCCAGTGTCCAGTGGGATGGCTGCGGTTGCTCATTAGCTCCAGTGTCCAGTGGGATGGCTGCAGTTGCTCATTAGCTCCAGTGTCCAGTGGGATGGCTGCAGTTGCTCATTAGCTCTAGTGTCCAGTGGGATGGCTGCGGTTGCTCATCAGCTCCAGTGCCCAGTGGGATGGCTGCAGTTGCTCATCAGCTCCAGTGTCCAGTGGGATGGCTGTGGTTGTTCATGAGCTCCAGTGTCCAGTGGGAGGGCTGCCGTTGCTCATTAGCTCCAGTGCCCAGTGGGATGGCTGCAGTTGCATTAGCTCCAATGTCCAGTGGGATGGCTGCAGTTGCTCATTAGCTCCAGTGTCCAGTGGGATGGCTGCAGTTGCTCATTAGCTCCAGTGCCCAGTGGGATGGCTGTGGTTGCTCATTAGCTGCAGTGCCCAGTGGGATGGCTGCAGTTGCTCATTAGCTCCAGTGTCCAGTGGGATGGCTGCAGTTGCTCATCAGCTCCAGTGTCCAGTGGGATGGCTGCAGTTGCTCATTAGCTCCACTCCGATCTCTTCTGCTTCTCTCCCTCCCCTTACTGTCTTGACCAGCTACTCCTCTTGGTTCAAGGCCATCTTCTCTACCTCCCATCCAGAGATGCCCACAGCCTTGCTGTGACCTTTGCTTTTAGCTGCCCCTTGTCCTGTTACCTCGTACACTGGGTGACCCACAGCATGCTTCATTAGAAAACTCAGTTTTAGGTTCTGCCAAAGCAGAAAGTCACTGAAGTTAAACAGGCAAGGAAAACTTCCTTCAAGGTTACTGCAATATGGGAGAAAAGTCAGAACTCAATTTGTACTTAACTGTTGAAATAAAAGAAAAAGTAGAAGAGCAAAAATGAGAGAGAGATCACAGGCGATAAATTTTTGCTAATTGATTTTACCCAAAGGAGGGGAAAATGCTTTCTTATGTTGTCAGGGAAGCAGGTAGTTCCACAACTTAGAGCAAGGCACCTCATCAGAGGCCACCTCCTCCTGTCCCGCGAAGACTGAGAGAGAGGGCTGCTGTCTTCCTTGATAATTACGTTTCAAAGAGATGACTTCCAAGGTCTTTGAGAAAGACAGGCCTGCTTTATAAAACTGGCAAGAACCCTTTTTTCAGGCTTATATCTCAAAGGCACAAAGAAAAAATTGCAAATATGAGTTTTCTAGAGTAAAGGGCAAGGCTTAGAGGTAGGAAGAAGCTTGTCTGAAGCGTGGTCAAGCTGAAGGGAATTTTAAGGCAGTCTTGGTCAGTTCATTTTACTCATGACGGCATCCGTGAATAAATACCCATGAAGTTAAAGTCACCCGATGTTCCCAATTGACCTGGCCTTAGTTTTCACTGTGACATTCTTTCAATCTGTCATGTATTCCTGGTATGAGCTTTCTCTCGTCCTGAACCACAGCCACTCGGGTGCCTCCTGTATTACTTCTGGAGCTGGGCTGGGTACCAGGAAGATACTCACTGCATTCTAATCTGATCCAATCCAGTCAAGAAAAAATGTTTATTACACTCACAACAAAACTTCAAATCTTGTTCATCAGTATCTTAAATAAAATTCTCTACTCTCCTCTTTTATGAATTTCTAAATACACTTGGAGTTCTGTTTCCAAATGAAACTTGACTTTGATGGTACTTACTGTATGGTACTAGAACCTGAAAACTAGGTTAAAACGGAACATAGGTTTATATAGTGTGAACGGCTCACAGATGTACAAGTGTAGAGCCACTTTGGATCAGTGTAGTTGAATAATGAATAGAATAACATGTTATGCTAGCTTTTAAATATACGAATTGGTCATTCATTGTCTATTCATTAAGACAGGCCCTTCAACTGACATCATCATCCAGCTCTCTGGGGCACTGATTTGGTTGGCACACATCTGGTCACACAGACACATTGTTTTCACAACCACCCACATCTTGGCAGCCTCAGTCTGAAAAGCACAGCTGCTTAATAAATGACCCAGGAGTGCACTAACTGAAAATGGCTTCTGGCTTCCATTGGCAGGTGGCTCGGTGTCCAAGGAGGAAGCTATAAAAGCAAAGTTTTATAGCAGGTCTAGTTCAGAAAAGCAGTACCTCAATACTTACTATTCCTTGAACATATGAGGTAGTCTCCCTATTTCATGTCTCTTCGTTGTCATATCTGTTTGACGGGATGGTACCATGGGTCTCTCATTGTACTGTGCTGCTGGAAATATTCCACATGCAAAATGTCAACAGTCAATTTTGCTCAGGGACCATCACTCCTATAACGCCTTCTTACCCAGCTCAGTCGATCTTCACTGCTGCATCCCCACAGCACTTTGTCCAAGCATCGATCCAGGCGCTTACCCATTTACTCCAATGCTCTGATTGTTTCCTGTCTCTTCAGCTAAACTGAGGGTTCCTTCAAAGCTGAGGCATGCCTTCCTCATCTTCCACTGTTTCCTCTTGAGCATCTAGAACAGTATGTGTCACAAAGAAGGTTCTCACTAAATGAAGTTGCTGCCCCTGAGCACAGTGCTGGCCATTGTGCTTACAGCTTTTACAGTCATTATCTCAGTTCTTCCAAACACCATCTTGGCATGTTCTCATTCCAGATGAGGAAAGAGGCTCCGGAATGGCATGTGTTCTCTCCAAGTCCAGAAGTAAGCAGCGGATTCAGCCTTAAAATGCAAGATCGGTCATCCTTATAACACTGCACAATAAAGGATGAATGTATACCAAACAAAATAATTCATTATCTTAAAATTTAATGCTTATTGGACATCTGAATAAATAAAAAATCAAGTTTTCTGTTGTGAAATTTTGAATTTTTCTTTTATATATTTATCCACTCCTGCTAATTATCATGACCTTGCTCACTGAGACACTGAGTTGTGAGATTTAAGAGAGAAAAAAAAGTTAGTTGTGGTCAGATTCATTAATTTTCTTCACAACAATGTTGTTTAAAAATAACTACCTGAATTCATTCATTCTGCCAGGTTCAATTATACAACATTGTATTAACTGAGCGTTACATTTGTTCTAAAGAAGTCATTGTATGTGAGTGTGCATGCCTGTGTGTATGTGTGTGTATCTGAATGTGGGCATTCTCAAACACAGCTCAATCACATACCTTTTTCATTTTCAACTTCATTCTAAAACCTCAATTTGAAAAAATATCATCAGTTCTTCAGAGGAAGGTCATATCCACCCAAACAGATTTAACTGCTTTACATGTCATTATGCTCATTATTTTATTTTAGCAAGATTTTTTAGATATGTTTTGATACATAAATTATAACAGAAGATATGAATGTAAATACTCAATTTACAGTCAAAATAATAATTGCATACCTCAGTCTTCCTCTTCTAAGATTCTGTTTATGAAGTGAGATCAAGATTTTTATATCATGCTTATAAGGCTTCTAACTGAATAACTGAATTCCCAAATTGAAGCAAAGCAGAGAAACATAAATTATTCATGTTAACTCCCACTTGAATATGGGTAGGGCATCCTCTGGGGAAGAAAACAATATTGTAATAAATAGAATGCATTCATTTTTCTATTGCTGCTGTAACAAATCATCACAAATTGTCTACGGCCATACTACCCTGAACACGCCCGATCTCGTCTGACAAATCATCACAAATTTAGTGGTTTAGAACAATGCAGATTGTACACTTAAAACCCATATGCTTTGGTGATCCATGTCATTCCAATAAATTATAAAAAACAAACAAACAAAACAATGCAAGTTGATTATTTCACAATTCTGTAAGTCAGAAGAATAGGTGGGCTCATCTGGTTCTTCTGTTCTGGTCTCACAAGGTCAGAATAAAGTGGTGGTTTAGCATCCAGTGTGGAGGTTCTAGGGAAGAATCCACTTCAAAGCTCACTCGGGCTGTTTGCCAAATTCAGTCCCTTGTGATTGTAGGGTTGAGGTCCACATTTTCCTGCTGGCTGTCTTGGCTCCTAGAAGCTGCCTTCCATTCTGAATCTCTCTGACTTCCCTGCAGCCACATGTCTTCTTCCTCCACCCAGAGAACTTCAGCTGCTCTTATGGCTCACACAAAGACTTAGCGCCACCTGGATAATCCCCGCATTTAAAACTCTGTGGTCTAATGCGCGCAAAGTCTCTTTTTGCCACGTAACATAACATATTCGCAGGTTCCGGGAATTGAGGCAGAAACATCTTTCAGGTTGGTGGGCGGTGTGATTCTGCCTACCACAAAGAGCAAAGGAACAAATAAAAGAAAAAGAAAAAACCCTATAGAACAATTTCCTGACTATGAAAGCCCAACTCTACAAATAGAAAGATTAAATTTATATACTAGAAAAATAAATGAAATAGAATAAGATATGTTATCTTTGGTGATTTTTATTTTCTAATATTAGAGTTGAAGAAAGAATTCTAAAGGAATAAAAGGAGGGAGAGGAAAATAACAGCCACAAAGGAATCAAAACGGGGCCTACTTTAGAGTCTCATTAATAAATTCGAGAAGACAACAGATCACCTGTTCAGAAGCTGATGAGAAAGCATGATTCAGCAGGTCTGTGCCAGTCAAGCTGTCTTTCCCGGGCAAAGGCAAGGGCAGAACATCTATAGTGTTCATACACATCTGATTCATATTCTCAAAAAACGGTTAACGACATATGCCAAAAGAACTCCAAGTAAATAAAACAATTTTAAACCTCAAAAATAGAAGGTGTGCTCTAAGATGACCATCAGCATTCAACTCAGTTAAACATGAAATGAATTCCATGAAACAGCTTTTGAAGATAATCCAAGTATGTGCTTAAATATCAGTGATGTCATATAGCTGAATGTCAGGAGGTGTGATGCTAATCAATACAGTGACTCCAGCATATCATTCAAGATAAAGAGTAAAATATAATCTCATTTATACCTTTATCCAGAATCTGTTTCTGGGCCTGTTTAGGTATCTGGTCTAGAATGATAAGAGGCGATTCAGTAAATATGAAGCTTGTTTATCTGAAACAGTCCCATATTTTATTTTCCATTTTTAACAGAAGCCAATGAGCTTCTAAATTAAGTGCACTTTTCCCTCTGAATTTCTGCAGAAATGACATAAAATGGATTTTTAGCTTTTTCATATTAATCCCATAAGCACTATAACAGCCCCTTCCTTCTGGATCCTACAGTACCAAACCCTAATAATTTCAAAAATGACAGGCCTTAGCCAGGTGCTCAGTGGATACAGCATTGGCCCAGCACTCCAGAGGTCATGGATTCAAGTCCGGACGTGTAGGAGAAGCAATCAATGATACACAACTAAACTGGAACACCTAGTGAAACAAAGTGCTGCTGCTCTCTCTCTTTCTTCCTCTCTCTCAAATCAATGTAATTTTTTTTTTAGAAAGGAGAGAGAGAGAGAGAGAAGGGGGGAAGGAGCAGGAAGCATCAACTCCCATATGTGCCTTGACCAGGCAAGCCGTGGGTTTTGAATCGGCAACCTCAGCATTTCCAGGTCGACACTTTATCCACTGCGCCACCACAGGTCAGGCAATGTAAAAATTTTTTAAATGACAATGTGCTCTAAGAAAAAAGGCAGAAAAACAAAAACAGAGACCAAATAAACTAATTTAAAAGAAAGATGCACAAATATATTCAAAAATACTTCATATAATAGTATAAAATCAGTCTTACTCTCAAGGCACTTATCATCTTTGAAGACTTACATACATAAAAGTTGGCAACATTTCTTATTCAGACAATGGAGAACAATCAAAGATAATCAAGTGATAATATTTTGGAAGTCATGGGACAGAAAAGAGACTAGGATGCTTTCACATTCCTTTTAATTGCAGATATAACACATGACAAAAATAGCAGGAGATAAATGTTAGTTCCAATGCAGGAAGTATCAGTCACTCACCTTTTTTTCTTATAACCACATGGATGTTAGAGCAATTCTGCAGAATATCTCTTAATAACAAATCCCACTAACTCTCTAATGAAATACACCGGATGGAAGCCCCGAGCAACGCTTGACCCTGCATCTTACTATTAGTCTTCATTCTCATTTTTTCTTCTATTCCCATATGTATCTTTCCCACCCCCTCCTTGCAGGGTGCTCAGCACTGAGTTAGGTAACAGAAATACAATATGAAAAGTAAGAGGAAAAGAAAAAGCAAGAGAAAAAAAACAGGAAAGGGAATGAGAAGAGTTTTAGAAACATATTTTTAGTCACATAAGAACACAGCAAAAGCTCTAAAATAAAACATATTAATTGAAATTTTAAAGACTTAGAACTGGTTCTTTGGGGTGGAATATTAAAAATGAAAGGGACTTCCCTTCTGCCCTTGTTCTTAGTGTGGGTCAGGTACTGAAGTGTCTGGTCACTGAACAAGGGCTGTTGTCTTACAGTTATTTTTGTACATATGTGTTCTACAATGTTCTGTGGAATAAAATATTAGACACCTTTTTTTTTAGGTTTTGGCAGGCCTTTCAAATATTCCTCTTTAGATATGCATTCCGGCTATTAAATTTACTCAACAGCTGCTAGGATTGAGGATTGATGAATTCTCCTGTTGTCTCCAATACTAACCCTAATATCTGTAACAAAGTTTAATAAATAAATCCTAAGCCTGACTTGTGGTAGCACAGTGGATAAAGCATTCACCTGGAACATAGTTTGAAACACTGGGCTTGCCTGGTCAAGGCACATACGTATGAGAGTTGATGCTTCCTGCTCCCCCACCTCCTCTCTAAAATGAATAAAGTCTTTTACAAAAATCTTAACAATAAATAAATTCTCAATGCCAAGACAATGAGAATTTAAGTAATGTGTTAAGTCTTTCAAAAGCATTATATGCAATTTGTTCTAGGCTGCTGATTAAAAGGGAGAAAAGGAGGAAAACAATTTAAAACAACCCAAATAATGAAATGTTAATGGGTTCGGGGTTTCATATTATTAGCTGACCCAGGGCAACAAGGGAACTATTGTAATTATTTTTGAAACAATATTATTTTAAAATTAGAATTAAAATCCCAAAGCAAATAAGCAAATTATATGAAAATTATAAAGTTTTTTTATAAAAACATAGTGCAAATAAAAGTTACCTTTATTGTCATTAAAATGAAGAATAGCAACAATATTTGGTTGATAGAGAAAGCCCTGTTATTCTCAGGAGACTAATTTTATGAGTTTATAGGAAATTTCATTAACTTAATTGTGAGTGGAATTTATGACAACTAACTGTCACAATTTCAGCCTAAAACCACTACAATTAATATCCAGGAATTTACAGAAATATTCTTTTCATGACAGAACAGAAGACTCACCCCCTTAACTTTTGGGCGAGTTGATGGCCAACAGTTCTCTGCTCTTGGCAGTAACTCTCTCTGCTGAAGAGAGTCACCAAAAGTTCTGTAGTTAATTGTGATTCTGTTCACCAATTCCAATGTGTGGTAGATTTTCCAACACCACCTAACACGTCTCAGATACCAGCTGGAAGTCCTACAATTCAACTCAGTTCAAACACTATTTCAAGGTAGTGTCAGATCCCTCAGTTTATGGATTCAGTGGTACAAGACTGCCCACTCTACTTCAGATGCCAGTCAAAACTCCAGGTTGTCACCTGTGCTTCTATCTAACTGGCTATAGATCAGCACATTCATCCACTGGCTCCCAGGGTTTAATTACTTTGCTAGAGTGGCTCACAGAACTCAGAGAAACATTTTACTTACTAGATGGAACAAGCAAATGAAGACTATATGTAGGGCGGGGTGTGGGATAAGGGCACAGAGCCACGATGCTCTTACAAGCACACCATTCTTCCCACACCTCCAAGTGTTCACCAACCCAGTAGTTCCCCAAACTTCTATCTACCCTTTGGGGTTCTGACGGAGGCTTCATTACATAAGCTTGATTGATTATGTCATTATGTCATTAGATATTGGTGATTAAAATTCATCTCCAGCCATTCTCCCTTCCAGGCAGGTAGAGAAGGGATACTAAAATTTCCAACTGGCTAAATACCCAGTTGGCTCCATTGGCAACCAGTCTTTATCCTTAGTTGCATTCCAAAAGCCATCTCATTAACATAACAAAAGATAACTTTAGTGCTCTTGTTACAAGAAATTCCAAAGGTTTCAGGAGCTCTGTGACACAAACAGAAACGGGACAATTATATATTTCTTTATTAATCACAATATCACAGTCACCTGGACCAAGTTCATGGCCCCTTCCAGGAGGAAACTAGTATCCAATAATGAACTGATGTAAGGATGCAAAGGCAAAGCTCCTTGCCCAGCTTAAAACAATTTTGCAAGGCCAGCCCAGCTCCAGAGCTCCTGGGTGAATGGCTTAGGCTTCTGTAGCATCACAGTTCACAATCTGTACCCAATTCTGCTTTCTTTACTCCCCAATGGGAATATTGATCTCAAAAGCATCCACTTCCCAGTAAACTTCCAGCCGGCAAAATTTCCATCCCTGAGTTTGTTCCAGGGAAGTGGACCTGTAGCACACAACAGCCTAAGAAGAATGTACAGTACAAACAACAGAATTCCCCAGTGGTGAGATCCTACCTCTGGCAGGCAGGCCCAACAGCACTCTGACTGTAGCTTGGATCTCTGAAGGACAGAGGAAAATCAGAGGGACCCGAAGTTGCCTCCTACTGCCAACCTGACCGGTTGCCCAATAAACTTGTTCCTTAACCTATACTACATAACATCATAAAATAAATCTTGAGACCCAGAGAAGAAAAGGTGGAAGCCCAATGGTACTCACCTAGAACAATTTAGAGATAGTTCATTATTTAACTATTTACTACTTAAAGTCACATATCGATACCCATTTTCCACATTATGTAGAACAGGAAGGAAACTTAAAAACCTGTTCTTGCAGAAGATGTGTTATACTCTCCTGGAAGGGCTCTCTGCCATAAAGGAAGGTGGCATATATTGGGTGAATATAAATTGAACAATGGTTCACAGGCTACAAAGCTATTGGATTCCTTCTTTTCTTCTCAGTTTTGACATTTTGTCATTCACTCAGAAATCTTCCTTAAGGGAAATACAGTATGTTTAAAAATTGCCTTAATGATAGTTCATTGTTCTGATGGTATCTCTAAAAATGGTGAGATTTAATTACATAATTCTAACACTATAAGATAGTTGTGCTTAGTAGATCAAAATTAGGTTTATCTAAAACATATAACACTGGTTATTTGGTTTTATATAGAAAAATTTTAAATAAAAGGAGCTACTAAGATTTCAGAATGTTAAAGAGAAAAAATTCAACGGAGAAAATTTAAAGATATAATTTGATTTACATGTGTTAAATCAGTAGTCTTTACACTGTTTTTATGAAATAGAAGAAAATTTTGGTCTAGAGAATTAAGTGACTTGCTTAAGGTTATAAAGCTAGAAAATAAAAAGAGTTTGATTTTGTATCAGGTGGACTGTGTTGAAATCTTGTACTTTTAACCATGTTATAATTTTAGAAAAAGAAAGAAAGAAAGAAAGAGAAAGAAAGAAAGAAAGAAAGAAAGAAAGAAAGAAAGAAAGAAAGAAAGAAAGAAAAAGATGGGAAGGAGAAGGAAGAAAAAAAGAAATGAGAGAAAGGATAAATGGATTAGCTTAAAAAAGTAAACATTCAGATCTAAATGATAACATTAAAAGATCAGAAAATAACTTAAGGAAAAAAGAGACAAGTTGAAAACATCACCATAAATGACACTTTTTTTACTGTAATAAAAGCTCTTGCTTCTTCTCTTGATGCTCTAATTGCTGGAGACACTGAGCCTACCTCTAGCTAAGTGAACCAATTTCCTGTGTACCACTGTTACCTAGGTTTTGGTCTCTAACATTCTGAAAGAAATCAGGATTAATTTCATGTCCTAGGTCAGGATGAAAAAAAAAATCTAAATAAGGTTGGAACATCTTGTAATTATAAGGAAGCAAAGATGCAATCAAAGATATTTGAAGTTATGCTAGAAAGAACACCTGAGGGAAAAAAAAGCCATCAAGTGGTCAAATAGTCAAATTTCGAACATCAAGGTAAGTGAGATGAGTCTATGTGATAAGCTATGAATTCATCAGAGGTGAAACACAGAAAGGTAGGCACCACTAAGCCTGCTAAAGGTGGCTAAAATGTACCTCCTCCCACTATTCTCTGTTTCTCTTCATCAAACTCCAGCCCTGATTCTGGTAGTTCTTTCTTAATTAAAAATAGAAAAAAAAATTAAGTCAGAGGAGGTAAGATATTGAGACAGTCTCCTGCATGCACCCTGAACGAGATCCACCCAGCAACCCCCATCTGGGGCCAATGCTCAAATCAACCAAGCTCTATCCTCAGCACCCGGGGCAATGCTCAAACCAATGGAGCCAATGGCTGTGGGAGGAGAAGAGGCAGAGAAGGGGGAGAGGGAAGGGAGGAGAAGCAGATGGTCGCTTCTTTTGTGTGCCCTGACCAGGAATCAACCCAAGACATTCATACACTGGCTGATACTCTATTCATTGAGCCAACCAATCAGGAGCTGGTAGTTCTTTTTACATCAGACTTTGCACAAATTGTTCCTTCTGATCTGGTTTTGTTTTTGTTTTTGGAGAGGGGTTCTTTGTTGTTTTAATAGTGTTGTTATTTAATATCTACTCATTATTGAGGTCTCTACCTGGAAGTCACTTTGGGAAACCTTCCTAGACTCTTCCAAAATGGCTTCAGTCTACAACGCTACAAACTTTCCCTTTCCGAGCAGTGCTGCTATTTTAACCATTACTAGTGCTGTATTCCTATATCATCATTAGTTACAATAATCGAGGATGCTCTATGTGCTAAGTGTAAATTAAACATTTTATTTAGGTTGTTAACTAAATCATTATGAGACCTGTCCCTGTGTGGTGTGTAATAGATGTTATATTATCTCTTCTACTTTAGGAAATGAGGGTTTATACAAACCAAGTCCTTTGTGTATGTTTCCACACTAGGAGGAAGCAAAGTCAGAATTTGAAGCCAGGTCAACATAATGTAACCATTTTCCTACACTTTTTCCTTTTTAGAAAAAAATAGTTTAAGTTCAATGATAGTCTTCTTTGTTAGCCAGGAAGCTCCGACATAGCAGCAGAACTTGTAACTTTAATTTCCTAAACTCAACAGAGTGTATGGCACTTGTTAACAAACAATACATTTTTTTCTTGAGTGAATAAATATAAAAATATTTGGACATGATCGGAAAACTTTGAGGGAAAAACTGGCAATTCAAAAGCAAACCTCAAGTTTAATAAGGACTCTGGAAGCTAACAGAAAAGTAAATGTTGTTGTGGAACACATAGCTATTTAGCTATATTCTATTATTTTAAGGCAATACTTAATGTAATTACATTGCCTACCTAAATTGCCTTTTCATTGCACACATTTTACGATAACAGAAAAGCATTCTGATATGATTGACTTTCTACTTTCTTCTTTTTTAATCCATTGTTACTAAAGACATGAACAATATGAAAAATGAATGCTTCAGTGTTCTTTCATCATTTAGCTCCTAGAGAGAAAACCGGGCAATTGGGGGACTCTGGCTAAAGTCCATGTGAAGCCAACTAAAAACTTTCTCTAGGCATCCTGCAATTAAAGAGGATTGTGGAATAGCCACAAGTACAATCTGCTAGATCTTTACGATGAATAGTGGGAGACATGCCATCAAGATTTTTTTTCCATTTACATAGAACAATCAGATTTTATCAATTATTGGCTCCTTGACAAAGTCTTAATGTGTACCCAGAACTTGGAGTTGACAAAATGCTCTCAAAGTTATAGTTTTACCTGGAACCATGTAAATTTATATTAATTACAAGTAAGAACATTATTTTCACTATACTCTGAGCCTAAGAAAGTATCATAGCTAAGAAATGGAAAGGAAACCAGGTCTCCTCAACATTCCCAGCTTGTATTAACTCAGAGTTTAAAACAACTCAATAATAGAATCAATCCAAAATTATGTCCAAACAGATCACTATGAATCAAACAATGACCATTTCAGAGCCTACTACTTCTGAACATAATATTTTAGACATAAAAATGGAGTTTTGTATTAAAATACACATGATTTTACTAATTCTAACCCTAACTTTAACCTAGGTGGAACTTCTGGTTTTGTTTACAAGTTATTTTTACACTTAATATTCAGGAGAGGCACATTTTATATACAAAAATTAAATGATACAATATAGGGATTTGATAAAAAACAAAGATATATACTAGAATACAGATTTCAAACATGTTTTAGATGCTGGAACACTTAAAGGTCATAGTTTTTCTTTTTGAACACCAGAAAATTCAAATATTTCATGTCTAATTCTGTATTGTGAACAAGGAAAAATTTTGCTACCAGATAATTCCATATATATGATAAATGCACAACCATGAACTCACATCTTAACAAACATATGACTTGTTAAAGAAGGCATGATAGGCAATAAAGTATTTTTTAACTTTAGAAACTGAATGAGGGCAAAACAGTGAGCAGTCAAAGGAGAAAAAGTGGTAGCGAGGAGGTTTTCAATTAACATAGGAAAATATTCTCCACTGTACAACAGGCAAATACTAATGTGTGTATTCCTGATCCTTGAATGTGTTAAACTGATGAAGAGTGAGAGCATGTCAGTGATATCTCGAAGTCAGTGATATTATAAATTCTCTACCCACACAATTGTATTGGCAGACTCTTTCTGATGTAACTATTTTGGAACTGTAGAGTGACTTTAAGACTTGCAATTTTCAAAGGAAGGCATATATGACAAACTGGTTAATTTCAGACAGTTTCAGCTCTCAGCTTGTAAGTAGCTATCCATCACTTACATTCATGGCAAAAAGCTACATGTATGTTTCTGAAGAACATGTATGTAGCTTGCAGGAACCAGTGTGGACAATAAGGACTTTTCTTCCAAAGATGTGTGCCTTGATTACTGATTACAATTTCTGATCACAGAGGTACAGACAGATGTGAGGAACCATTATTTTCTCCTCCTCAACTGTTGCAAGTCCCCCTCCCCCAAGATAAAGCAATGTCCAAGGGATTTAAAAGCCACTGTCTTTTTTTCTTTCTCTTATTGCCCCCACCTCACTTTGGCAGTCATATATTAAAGAGTGAGACACTCAACAGCAACTATAAGTACAGAGCAAATTATAATGCGATTGCCTAAGTAAAGGCACCGTTTCAGAAGAGATTTGAGAAAACCTTAAGTTTAAATCTCAGGCTGATCCTTGGCATGGAGACAGCATGAAACAATTAAAAATTAAACTAAACTATAAAACAAAAAACAGGAAATCCTGGGGAAAGGAGATGATCTGATTATTAGTATTACCACACTAAAAGATTATTTCTCTAGTTTTCAACAAAACAAACAAACAAAAAAATCACATGGCATACAAAGAACAGAAAGGGATGCCCTGTTTAAAGGAAAAAACAAAACAGAAAATATCCCTAAGAAAGACCAGAAGGTAGATGTACTAGACAAAGACTTTAGAACAACTGTCTTTAGGATGCTCAAAGAACTAAAAGAGACATCAAAAAAGTCAAGAACATGACAAATGAAGAAAATGAAAACATCCATAAAGAGACAGAAAACTTAAAAGAAACAAAAATATTGTTTAAAGTGGAAAAGCACAATAAGAACATAACAATTCATTAAAGAGATTCAAAGGGGGATTTGAGCAATCAGAGGAAGGATCATTAAACTTTAAGATGGGACCACTGAAATTACTGAATCTCAGAAATAGAATGAAAAATTAAGCAAAAATAAACAAAGCCTAAGAATCTGTGGGAGACCACCAAAAAGACCAACATATGCATTGTGGGAGTCCCAGAAGTCAAAAAGAAAGGTGAAGGCAGAGAGATTATTTGAAGAAATAATGGTCTAAACCTTCCCAAGTTTGATAAAATACATGAATATAAACATATGAAAAACTCAATGAAATCTAAGTGAATGAATTTTCAAAGATTCACTCTAAGAAACATTATATAAAACTGTCAAAAGCCAAGACAAAGAGAGAACTTTAAGAACAGCAGTAGACAAGCAACTGCTTGTCTACTACAACAGATCCTTGATAAATTATCAGCAGATTTCTCCTTATACATTTTAAAGGCCAGAAAGCAAAAGGTGGATATATTTAAAGTGATAAAAAAAAAAGTGTCAACCAAGAATCCTGTATCTAGAAAAGTTGTTCCCTGAAAGTGAGGAAGAAATAAAAACATTCCAGAGAAACAAAAGCTGAGGTAGTTCATTAACCTTAGATCTGCCCAGTAACAAATGCTAAAGGGGGCCTTGAAGATCAAAATAAATTGACACTAAACAGTATTTTTGAAGCTGTATAAGGAACTAAAAATCTCAGTAAAGGTAAATACATGAAAAATTATAAAAGCTAGTATTACTGTAAAAACAGTCTGTAATTGCACTTTTGTGTTTTAAAAGTTAATATTATTGAAACTCTTGTTTGTAACTCCACCTCCCATTTTCTACATAATTTAAAAGATTAGTGCATTAAAAATAAAGATTAATTTATGATTTTGGACACAGATAGATAAAGATATAATTTTTATGACATTGAGAATTGAAAGCAATAAGGACAGAGCCATAAAGAGCTAAGTTTTTGTATGTTACTGAAGTTAAGCTGATATAAATCCAAATTAGAGTGTTATAACTTTATGATGTTAAATGTAATCTCTGTGTTAATAACAAAAATATAGTTATAGGACATACACCTAGACAATGAGAAGGGAATTATAACAATTAACTACAGAAAAAATGAAGAATGAAAAATATAAAGCATACAGAAAACAAAAAAAAAAGAAAATGACAAATCTCTCCTTATCAATAACTATTCTAAATGCAAATGGCTTAAACTGTCCAATCAAAAGACAGATTGGCAAAATGGATAGAGACACATGATACAACTATGTACTGTCTACAACTGACTCACCTTAGATTCAAAGACACAAATAGACTGGAAGTAAATGGATGAAAAAAATATATTTCATGCAAATAGTAACCAAAAGAGAGCAGAGGTAGCTAAACTAATATCAAACAAAATAGACTTTAGATCAAATAAGTTTACAAGAAAAAAATCCATTATATATTAATAAAAATTTTAATACATCCAGAAGATACAATAATTATAAACATTTTATCTCTAATGAGAAATCACCAAAATATATAAAGTAAGAATTGACAGAAGATTTAAGAGAGAAGTAGACAGTTCTATAATCATAGTTGGAGACTTCAATAACTCACTCTCAATAAAGGACAGAGCAACCAGATGGAAGATCACTAAGGAAATGGAGAAGCTGCACAACACCATAGGCTAACTACTAACAGACAATTTACAGAGCACTCTACCCAACAACAAAATACATATTCTCAAAGACACATGGGACATTAGGCCACAAATTAAGTTAAATAGATTTTTAAAAAACGTATTACACACAACATTATCTTTGACCATGACAGGCCAGAAGGAAAAATGGGAAACTCACAAATATGTTGAAATTCAACAACACAAGCAACCAATGGGTCAAAGAAAAATCACAAGAGAAATTAGAAAACACTTAGAGTCAAATGAAAATGAAAACACAATGTCCCCAAACTATGAGACACAGGAAAATAGTACCAAGAAAGTATTTTATAACTATACTGAAAAAAAGGTGACATTAGGAAACAACACAGACCCTGAAACATACCAGTGTGCATAGGCCGGTGCTGCTGGAGCAGCGGCCCAGACTACAGGTAGGCATAGGTCAAAACACTATAATCGGCCCTGGCCGGTTGGCTCAGCGGTAGAGCGTCGGCCTGGTTCGATTCCCGGCCAGGGCACATAGGAGAAGCGCCCATTTGCTTCTCCACCCCCCCTCCTTCCCCTCTGTCTCTCTCTTCCCCTCCCGCAGCCAAGGCTCCATTGGAGCAAAGATGGCCCGGGCGCTGGGGATGGCTCCTTGGCCTCTGCCCCAGGCGCTAGAGTGGCTCAGGTCACAGCAGAGCGACGCCCCGGAGGGGCAGAGCTCTGGTGGGCAGAGCCTCGCCCCTGGAGGGCATGCCGGGTGGATCCCGGTTGGGCGCATGTGGGAGTCTGTCTCTCCCCATTTCCAGCTTGAAAAAAAACCACTATAATCAGAAAAGAATAATGTGGAAATTTCAGCTCAATTTGTTTCATAAAGTTTTTTTTTTTTCATATTCACCACATTCAATATATTATTTAAAATAGATGCTATGTAATAAAGAATTTATTGCCAGTGGATTCAATTTTAGGAACATTGCTTAAAATGTTTTGACTGAAGAACCTAAAGGACTTAATTGCAGATATCAAATGGGCCTTCTGGTTTAAGGCATAACATCCACTGTTCACATACATGAAATTTAAAGGTAGAAACATGCAAATGACACACATTAAAGACAAAAAAAATGTAATAGACAATGCAGGGAGACACTAATGTTGCATCAAAGAGTTCATCTTCACATTATTGTAAATTCATCTGTGTCCTCTGCTAAGCTCTTTTGGAATAAAGGTCTCATCTTAATCAATGGACATTCACAATAAGCACAGTGATTTTTTATTTTTAAATGAGAAGACCTAAGAAAACATAATTTCAAGTAAGAAAAATCCTTTAGGTAGTTTAAGTACATTCTGGACCAAATTCTATTGGTGCATAAGCAAGGGCTATTGAGTTCATTTGTTCCACAATACATGGCCAAACGCTCTCCAAGGGCACTTAGCAGAAGGTGGATGGACAAAGTCAAGGTTATGGTCACTAGGTAATTTAGGAGAAATTATACTTTCTCAAGCAGTTGTGATACAAGTAAGTATATCACTTGTGTGGTCTCAAAAGCAATCAGCCTACAGACAGAATGCCATTACTAATTTACCTATCTGCTGAGTAAAGGGGTTATCTGATGCACTTACAGTTGAGTTAATAGCACTTTTTTAGCCTGTAGAAAAATTATCAAAGAACTTTCCAACTGGTATTTTCACTTGAGACTTCTTTAGGCCACCAGATAGCTTGAGGCCATGTTAGTCGATATAAAAAAAGGAATGACATTTTGCATACATGAAGGCCACAGGCTATTAAGAACTTTTGTGTCTTGCAGATTTTATTCATCTAGGAAATGAACTGCCAGAATATGTGATGAAACTAGAAGTTATATTTTGGAACTTTATATGTGTGTCTTTCTCAAACTGCAGAAACCACATTCCACATTCTTTTTTAGTGTAGGCAGAAAAATACACAAGCTGATAAATATCTGCCCATTCCATCTGTGGCAGGCAGTTAGACAGACATGAGCAAATCAAGGACAGTGGACCAGGTACAGAGGGTCACCCAGGGTGATCTAATAATGGACTATTGTTGAATGGGAACTTAACCCCAGAAAGACCTTTTCTCCCTTGGTATATAACACTGGGCATGTGGTAGACCCTCTTAGAGAAGGAATAAGCAGTGGGGGTCAGAGAATATTTTCATATGACTCCCAAACAAGCCCTTGCATGACTACTCTCTTAATCGTTAAGCCCTCAGGACAATGAGGTTCTGACCCACATCAAATAGTTTTAGAAACATAACCTTGGGCGTGTTGACCATGGAGACAGAGTTTTTGATTAAATTAAAGAAACATCAAGGCCGCAGTTGTCCTTCCACTCCAGGTCAAGAAAAGCAGCAAAGCCAAGTGGGGTGACACCAGACTAACAGGCTGGTATTAGGACCAGCTGTGACGATTAATGATATCCTGATGCCGACCAATCAGTGGAGACCATGACCTGAAAGGACAAATCTGGAAAGCTGATGAGTATTCTACTGAGATCGTCCCTTGAGACTTCACCTAAAACCCCACCCTTCAATGCCCTTAGGACAAGGGACCTGGCATGACTGTTTCTCTTTCTATTTTGCCCTTCCTTTGCCTCTGTAACTTGTTTCCTGAGCCCATGCAGTCCAAGTGGCTTACTTCTTCCATGGCTCACTTCTACCTCTGCAACTTTCTTTTTTTTTTTTTTTAATTTTCTATTTATTCATTTTAGGGAGTGAAGAGAGAAAGCAAAGAGGGAGGACCAGGAAGCATCAACTTCCACATGTGCCTTGACCAGGCAAGCTGGGGGTTTCAAACTGGCGACCTCAGCGTTCCAGGTGGATGTTTTAGCCATTGCACCACCACAGGTCAGGCTTCACTTCTGCCTCTGTGACTTTCTAAATAAATTTTTGCTTGCATTTGAAGCTTGCCTCTGAATTTTTTCTTAGCCAGAACTCAAGGACTGACATTGCTGAACTGAGGTCCAATAGCTGGTAACAGTCTGGTGCCATTTTGCCTCCAACAAATTGGTTCAAACACATGGTAAACAGAAGAAAGTAAAAAACTTTCTTTATAGGAAACAGAGCCAATCTAACCATACAAGTAGAGCAAGTAACCAATTTGTGCCTTATGCTTATCAAAAATGTCTGACCAGTTGTCTAAGAACAGTCAAGTTGAAGTATATAATGGTTCTTATAGCTACAGTCATATAGACATCATCTAACATTTGATGAGCATCTACTGTGCCAGTCACAGTGAGCCAGTTATGAAGAGTCAGTTATGGCCCTGAGCCCAAAATCTGAAATAGGAGACCAATGTATCTTATTTACATATGTTCCAAAGAAATAGTACATTCTTTATGATTTAACTCGCATTTTGTAAATTTTAAATTCAAAATTATATTTCTTATAATTCAAAACTTCTTATATTTAGTCAAATCATCAAGCTTATAAGTGATAATATACCTACTAAAAACTTTTGCGCCCTGGCCGGTTGGCTCAGCGGTAGAGCGTCAGCCTAGCGTGCGGAGGACCCGGGTTCGATTCCCAGTCAGGGCACACAGGAGAAGCGCCCATTTGCTTCTCCACCCCTCCGCCGCGCTTTCCTGTCTCTCTCTTCCCCTCCCGCAGCCAAGGCTCCATTGGAGCAAAGATGGCCCGGGCGCTGGGGATGGCTCTGTGGCCTCTTCCTCAGGCGCTAGACTAGGCTCTGGTCGCAACATGGCGACGCCCAGGATGGGCAGAGCATCGCCCCTGGTGGGCGTGCCGGGTGGATCCCGGTCGGGCGCATGCGGGAGTCTGTCTGTCTCTCCCTGTTTCCAGCTTCAGAAAAGTGAAAAAAAAAAATTAAAAACTTTTGCAAAATATATTTAATAATAACTTTTAGAAGCCCTACCATTAAAACGAGACTGGACACTTGTGAAGACCACTATATTTTAACATTGTACTGTAGTCCTACCAATGCAATAAGACCAGGAAGAAAATAAACAAACAATTTCCACATTGGGAAGAAAGAGATACTTTTCTTTTTTTTACAAACAGATGTTGAGTGCCATATCAATATTGGTATAAGAACAAAGGAGAATTATTCTACACTGGTTATAAACAATTATTATATAAAACAGAATGGTAATGATGGTGATTAATGATGACTAATATTTTCTTTATGAGGCACTGACTACGTTAATTTATTTTTTTTATGTGATCCTCACAGCATTCCAGTGAAGTTTTCTCTTACCATTATCACTTAACAGAGTAGGGTGATGTTAAATAACGTATGGATTCATCTTTGGTTTGTAGCATAACCACACTCAAATTCAATTGTCTAACAGGATAAGCCATAACATTGGTCATTGTGTTTGCTGCATTTCTTCCCTTAAAAGCTTTGATTTTCTTTATTTGGTCCTATAAAACCTCATGAGCCGAGAGTGCAACTGAGCCCAACAGTTAGCCTGCTTTGAATATTAGTTAAAAGACAAGAGTGGCATTTTTAAGTGTGTGTTTTTACCAGAAACACAACTATTCTTGCATATCTGTGTCTATACTCATGCAAACTTCATTGTCTGTACTTGGCTTTAGCCATCTCTTTTCCTTGGAACACAATTACATGTTTAAAGTAAAAACTGAAAACCATGATAGACTTGAATTTTAAACACAAATCAGAAGATAAGTATCTTCTAAATAGATATAGTACAAAGTTTCTCCTTCAAAAAGTTACTTAGTATCTATCACCCAAAATGTAGTCGGCTAATTGCCACAGGCAATTACAAAACCGTTTCTAATCTACTATTAATCTTACAGAATTTTAGTTTGCATGCTTCTCAAAAGAAGTAATTTAGTTAACCAGCCTTTTCTTTTCCAATTAGGATCTTCTTAAGTGATCTCTTTTATTGTACATATGTGGTTTCAGCTACTCTCACTGACTTTAAACTTGCGTACCTCAAATCCTGTCGTATTTCTAAAATTCTACATCAGTTTAATTAACCACTCTTGGACTTCAACTCATATCTTATCTAAAATTGAACACTTCTTCCTCTTTACCTATTCTCACCTCACTGTTTCCTAAATAATTATGTCTATTTTGTGATAACATTCACTATTTATTGTATTATCTGATATGAGTATTGCTACACCTGCTTTTTTTTGGATGTTATTTGCTTGGAGTATTGTTTTCCAGCCTTTCACTTTGAATTTGTTTTTATCCTTGTTACTTAGATGAGTTTCCTGTAGGCAGCATACAGTTGGATTTTCTTTTTTAATCCATTCTGCTACTCTGTGCCTTTTTATTGGTGAGTTTAATCCATTTACATTTAGTGTAATTATTGATACTTGTGAGTTCCCTATTGCCATTTTATATCTTTCTTTCTGTTAGTTTTGTGTCTTGTTTGATCCTTCTCTTTCGTTTTTCTATCTTTTGTTTTTATTTGGTTGTATTCCATACATCTTTCCTCTGTTGCTATCTTTTTTATCTCATGTGCTTCTGTGGTGGTTTTTTCAATGGTGGTTTCCTTTGAGTAATGAAAAGGGTCCCTACCCTGTTCATTGTAGCGAACTATTTTGTGAGTACTTTTGCACTCCATCGTCCTTTGCTACTGTTAATCTCCGTCTTCTCCCCCTCTTTCTTTTTGTTGTTGTCACAGTTTAAATTTGGTTTTATTGTGTTCTTCTTGGAGCTTTTACTTGTGGCTCTGTTTTTTTTTTTGTTCTTTGTATCTGATTGGAGAACCCCCTTTAGTAATTCCTGGAGTGGGGGTTTTCTGATGATAAATTCCCTCATCTTTTCTGTATCTGTGAATGTTTTTATTTCTCCTTCGTATTTGAAGGATAGCTTTGATGGGTATAGTATTCGTGGCTGAAAGTTCCTCTCTTTCAGGACTTTAAATATTGGGGTCCACTCTCTTCTAGCTTGTAGAGTTTCTGCTGAGAAATCTGATGATAATCTAATGGGCCTTCCTTTATATGTTGTATTCTTCTTTTCCCTGGCTGCCTTGAGAATTTTTTCTTTGCTGTTGGTTTGTGTCAATTTCATTATGATATGCCTTGGAGTAGGTTTGTTGGGGTTAAGAAAACTTGGAGTTCTGTTTGCTTCTTGAACTTGAGGCTTTAGTTCTTTCCACAGGCTTGGGAAGTTCTCATCAATTATTTGTTTAAGTATGTTCTCCATTCCATTTTCTCTCTCTTCTCCCTCTGATATACCTATTATTCTTATGTTATTCTTTTTGATGGAGTCAGATAATTCTTGTAGGGCTATCTCATTTTTTTTAATTTTTGAGTCTCTTTCTTCTTCTCTCTGTTGTGCCTCAAGTTGCTTGTCTTCTATTTCACTAATCCTCTCTTCTATCTGACCTGTTCTATTAGCTAAGCTTGTTACTTCGTTTTTCAGCTCGTGAATTGAGTTTTTCATCTCTGTTTGATTTGTTTTTATAGTTTCAATTTCCTTGGACATATATTCTTTGTGTTCATGAAGTTGTTTTCTGATTTCCCTATATTGCCTTTCTGTGTTTTCTTGTATATCTCGGAGGATTTTTAGGATTTCTATCTTGAATTCTCTGTCATTTAGCTCCAAGGTTTCCAATATATTAAATTTTTTCTCCATAGATTTTTCCTCATCTAGCTGTGTTACCTCTCTTTCTTTTGTATCCATGATATTCGATTTTCTCTTCCTTAATGGCATCTGAGGGTGGTTTTGTTGATAGTATTAATGAGATTTAATAAAGAATAAAAAGTTAAAAAAAATAAAAAAATAACAAATCGAAAAAAGTTGTTTTTTTTAAAAAAAATTAATAATGAAATAAAGAAAAATAAAATAAAATAAAAATTTTTAAAAAAGGAAATTATTCCCCCCCTCTTTTTTTCCTCTCCTCTCCTCTCCCCTCTTTCTTGAGAAAATCTTGTGGTGGACTGTGAGTTATAACAAACAATGCCTGTGATGGAGGGCCTGAATTGGGGAAAAGTAATAAAGGGGCAAAAAAGAGAGAAAGAAAAAAAAAAAAAAAAAAAAGAAAAAAGAAAAAAAAAAGAGCGTATGGACCCACAAAAAGCAAATAAGGAAAAAATTTGGGTCAAGAATAAAATGATTTGCTTTTAGGTGTTGGTTTTCTAAGAGTTATGATGAGAGGAATAAGAGGAAAATGGAAAAATGGGGGGACAAATTAAAAACTTACTATTGTATTTAGTGGAACAAGAACTAGATAATATGGAGAGCCAGGGATGGGAGCACTGCTAGTGAGTTAAAAAGGTGAAGTAAAAACCCCCCCAAATGCCACAAACATAGGTTTGAGTCCCAGATAAGATAATTTGTTTGTTATTGAGGTTTGAATGAGAGGAGATGTAAAGGAGAAAGGAAGAAACTAATATAGAGGGAGAAAAGAAAGAGAGAGAGAGAAAAAAAGAGGGAACCACTAAAAGAAGAAAAAAGAAAGGAGAGAGAGAGAGAGAGTTAAGGGTTTTGGAGTGCAACCCTCATAGAGAGAAAGGAAGAGAAAAGAAATGATAATGGGAGATGTAACACTTATGGGTAGTGTAGTTCAAGGAGAGGAGAGAGTAAGACCGGTAGAGAGTTAATCGGCCAAATTGGAGGAGGAAAAAAAAGTCTCAAGAATGAAGATAAGAGAAACAAACGAACAAATATAATAAAATGGGATAGGTTATAAAGTCTGCAGATTATTCTTGATTTTGAGAGGTTATCTTCTTGCTTTTTCTTTTCTCTCCCTCTTCCTGGTCGGTGACTCTGTACCCCGGGTTCTGCCCCTTTGGCACGCTCAGGTAGAGGTTTGCAGTTGATAAGTCTCTATGGCAATGTCATGTATTGTGCTTTATTCTCGTTGGGAGTCGAGGCTCATTAGCATTTATAGGCTCCGACAGTGAGAGAGTCCGTGTTCCTGGAGCCTTTCTCCTAGTCTTTCCTTCCTCAATTAGTAGCCTGATAGTCCAGGTATGGGGTTGCTGCTGCCTCTGCCTGGATAGTAAGAGGCTCAAATTGCTGGCAACTCCCCACTCTATTTCCACTCAGCACAGGGCTCTGGGTAAGGCTCAGTCAGTCAGAGCTGCTAGCATAATCAGGCGAGCTTTCCGCCCACTCGAAGACCTCTGGCTCTGCCACTCTATCCGGTAACACAAGCAGGCGCCCACTTCCGGGGCGCTTGGAGGAAACTCTCACTCACTGTCTGCAACCAGGATATCCGGCCAGCAGTCTCACGCTCTGAGTGAAACCCCCAACCGCAGGGAAAAGTTGCAGCGTTGGAATTGAGTCTCGCTCCGTCCCCGTGCGCGGCTTTTGCAAGGCGCTGGGGCGGCCCGAGATTCCGCTTTGGCCCACACAAAGGCCCCTGACTCTGCCCCTCTGTGCGATAACACGGGCGCGCACTGCCGAGGCACTCGGAGGAATCGCTCACTCCTTATCTGCGCGCGCAAACCAGGATATGAGGCCAGCCGCGGTTCCCTCTGAGTGAAACAGCCTCCAGCACGGAAAATTTCCACCGTTGGAAGTAGTTCTCACTCCCTCCCGTGCGTGGCTTTCCCAGGGTGCTGGGGCTGCCCAGAGACTCTGCCCTCAGCCCACAGAAAGGCCTCTGACCCTGCCTCTCCATGGGGCAACACGGGCACCCACTTCCGCGGCTTAGGAAGAAATCTCTCTTCCACTAACTGCGCACCGACCAGGAGACCGGGTAAAATGGCCGCTCCGCTTGTCTTTGTTTGTTTGGGTTTGGCGCGAGTGTTAGCTTGTATTGCCCGGGTTGCCACAGGATCAGGTTTTCCTCGGCTTGGATCTCTGAGCCACAGCCTGGTTCGGCCGTTTTTGCTGCGGGGGCCTGGATCTATTCACCCCCTTTGCCCGCCTCAGTTTCTATATTCACAGTTACCAGAGAAAGCCGCCCTGTTTAGGTTAGTGAGGAAGGCGGAGCATTTCTTACTCCCTATTTCCTTCGGGGTTTGGTTATATATTTAGCCAATTTTTCACTCAATCATACCTTTGGGTGTATTGCGAAGAATCTGGAAGCTCCAAGTATAGGTTTTTCTGTTTCTGGTTGAAGATCTTGTTGAGTTTTGGGGGAGATTTATCGGTATCGCTTCCTACTCCGCCATTACTCTGACGTCATCTCCCACTATTTATTGTACATTAAACATTTGTGTTTCACAAACAGAAAAAAAAATTGATGACTTCTTTTGGAAACTTTTAAAATAGTGTATGTCAGTCAACTTTGAGGCTATTAGCAGTATTAATTATACATTGTAAAAACTGAGATTGTTTTCAAAAGTACTACCATGCTTGTGCTAATAAAAATAGAAACTAAATCTCGAATATAAGAAATACCCCTGTATTACTCAAATGGTACAATTTTTCTAGCTACATAAATTAAAATTTAAAAAACCCCATAACTTAAAATTGTAGCTTGATTATTATGGAGCTGAAGAAAGATTAGTTGAATAGCAATGTTTTGAAATGTACAAAGTAAAGGTAAGAAAAAGTGGTACAGTATATGTTAATACCAATTTAATTTAGCATTTATATTTTATATGAAGCACTAAATACTTGGTCACATTTCATATATCATCATAAATTATCATTTTATAATTCACAAGCTGAAAAAATCAATACCAATCAGTTTGAAGTTATTTTTGGAAAAATAATAATTTCCCACTATAGCTTTGTTATTTAAAGCTCCAAGCAATTTGTGATCACAAATACAAAATATTATACATATAATCCTGTGATGATTTCTCCTTGCTCAACAAAATGGAGCAACTCTCCATTACTTTAGAAAAAGTAAGTTGGAACACTTTTGAAGAGAACATATGTTATTGTAGTTCATTTGTACCACATATGAGCAATAACTGTTTTTAAGTATTCTATCTAAGTATCCAATGAAGAGGATAGAAAAGCTGTAAGGACCATCTGTTTTCTATCAATGTCATGTAAATTTAGTAACAAAGCCCAGATGGATGGATGGATAAATAGATAGATGATAGATAGATAGATAAATAGATAGAGTCCCCTGCATTCATACTTCTCCTGCTAACTCTATAGAAAAATTCAGGCTAAATTAATTATGAGGTTAATTTACATTCACGAGTCCGTTGCTCATATAGTTAGACAATACAGGGAAAAGGTGTCTTGACTTAAGAATCAGTTTATTTTAAATCTCTGACCATCCTGGGTAAAGCCAAAGAACTTCAAGATTCTTTTGAGTGTAAATAACTTATTACAACTGAAAGGTTATTTAAAGAGGAATCATATTTTGAAATAGTGTAACTTTTAACTGGTCATCTGAAAGCGAAATATACAGTATTATTAACTATTGTAGATCATGCCAGTATATGAATCAAAGACTTCACTGGACGGTCTCAGAGCGCCCCCTACGGTACTGAGGTTAAAATAAAAAGTAACTAATATGAAATACACAGACCTAATTGTTTAGTCTCCCTTTCTAGGCACACTCCTTTACACTCACGGAAAATGCTGAGTGCAAACCTTACATTTTATTTGGTTCGATAGATCTGTGGATAAACAGTTATTTTCAAATTGGAGAGGCGCCATTGTGAAATAAGCCCACACACATTGTTTAAACATACATATTTTTATTGTGAAATCAAAAATCTCCACTAACATCACTAACAATTCTCTCTTCCTCTATTTCTGTTTACCCCTCCTTGCGCGCGCGCGTGTGTTACTGTGAGCGTCTCGGTGTACTCCGAGTCCAGCCGGAGGCTCGGGGAAGCAGGTGCCGCCGCGGGCCCCGGGCTCTTACCTGGGCTCCGCCGAGGAGGCAGCCGCTGAACAGCAGCCACCCCCAGACGGAGGGCGACGCCCCCGGCCCGGCCATGCCTGGACCAGCCCCCGCAGCCCGGGAGAAGCTTCGCTCTCGCAGCTGGGCGGGCTCCAGGCAAACTTGTGGCCAGGAGCGCGGCGCAGCTGGGGTGGTCGGCCGAAACCCACCGCGCGCGTCCAGTCTTCAAGGCAGAACGAATCGCGTCCCGGCCCCAGGCGGGGAGGGGAGGCCACCAAGCCCCCCCCGAATCCCCCAAGACCCTCGCTCCAACTGCAGGAACTTCAGGGGGGCGCTCGCGCTCCTCCTCGGAGTCACTGCGTCCCTCAGCGCGGGGGACCCGAGGGAAGCGGATCCATAGCGGCGCTGCCGCCATCTCCAACTCGCACCCCCTCTACTTCCCTCCGCGCTGCCCGGATTCCAGTGCCTGAGCCCTCGGGGAGTGAGTGGCCCCAAAGTCCCTAATATCCAGACGCGAGATGACCATGAACCACCCGGACCTGGACAGTGTGGTTCAAGTCTTCCCGGGCAGGCGCATTCTGCACCTGCGGCTGAGCGCTCAACAGTCTATACTGCCCTCTTGAATGTTCTCTGACTGCCTCAGTCTCAGAGCAGAACCAGAAGTCAGTATTTATAAAGAAATGTTGTCCATTTGTGGCTTAAAATATTAAAATCATGGTGTAGATATTTTTGAATCTTTTGGATCTTTTAAAGAATTTAGCTAGATATGAAAAGATGAGTTTTAATCATGATGGATGATGTTTTAGGTACTTAATGAAATTTAAGAATGAGACGCTGATATTTCTCTTATTGCAATTTTTCACTATGTGATCCATGTTCAAAATACTGATCTTGTTTTCTGAAGCAAACTATGCGAAATGTTTCAGATACACTTATTACAATAATACAGTATAGACAGGATGGAGCCAAAGTAGGTTTACAGTTGTCTATATGAAAAATAATACAATAATTAATAAATAATAATACAAGAATAAACCCAATGTTTCACGGTCTCCTAACTGTTAACTTGGTTTTGTCCCACCTGGTATATGCAAATGGTTGACTCATGCATTTATGAAGCTATTGAGAGAAATAGACGATGTCTTATTTCATGAACTTGCATTCTTTGCCAATTTTCATTGGTTAAGTACTAAAAAACGTTGTACAAAAGTATTTGAAAGAAAAGAAATGCCTGACTAGTATTAAATCTTCAAAAGCAAAGAAATACAGTGATATAGATCATGTCCTCAGTCACTGCTATGGCGCTGATTGTATAAGCAAGCTAAATTGGAAGCTCCAAAGAAAGGGAAAACTTATTATTGACTGAGTAGACAGGTCCAGAAATTTAAGTAGACATTAAAGCTTTGCTTAATACAAATAGTAAACACACTTTAAAACACTTTCAAACCTTAACATGTAGAAATTTTTAACTTTAATCAACAGCATTATGTAAATGTACTGTGTAATATACAAGATAAATTTGAAGAATGCTTTACTTTATACAGAGAGAGTTGCTTTCCAATTCATGCAATACTGCCTTTAAATTCAATAATAATACTATATTGACCCCAGAGTTATGGGATTTACTTAACTTGGACAGATGAAAATGTATTTATGATGCAAATGTAATATCTAAATTGAGATGTGCTGTAAGAGTAAATTACACACTGATTTTTACATCTCACTAATGTATTTTATATCATTAACATTTGGATACATTGGCTCACATTAAATGTACTTGGAGTCGTAGTTAATTTGTGCAGGTTCATAGATGGAGTTGGGGCAGCATGTTAGGACGATGCTGCTTGTGATTTAGGAAGAGTGAACTAGAGGGTTAAGGGCCTGAGAGACATGTGGCATGTCTCCATGCAAGAGTCAGATGTTACAACCTGAAACCAGTTTTCCATGAATCCAGATGCCTTAATCTTCAAAAACTCAACTTCCCAGTTATCGACTATCTGGGAAGGTCCAGACTCTCAAAATATTATTTGAATATAAGGAACACTGCCCTCCCTCTCCTCCACTGAGAAAAAGAATAAAAAGTTTCCAGGATGTCAGTATAGAAACTAACAAATTTAATCAAGATTCATTTTGCCTAGCAGAGTAGCAATAAAAAACTATCAGCACTAATTTAACATGCAATTTATGTCTGGTAAATAAATAAAATGAACACTATTTTAGGTTTATATAGGTAAGACATAATAGTATGTGATCTTTTCAGTTAAGTTCCACTTCATTGAAAGTGTGATACTTCAGACTGGCAGTCCACTGTATACCTTATAAAGTAAAAATACATTGATTTATTAAAGGGAAGAGTTTTATTGTTCTTGTCATTGAGAAAACATTTTTATTCCTTTAGCAGCTTTATGAGTTCCATCACTACATCTCATTAAGGATTCTATGCAATTATTGCACAGAAGCATGCATAAATATTACTAAAAAGAGGCCACAAGGCCAATCAACATAAAAAGAATTAAACAGTATATGTGAACAAAACTACTTCAAAAGGTGAAATGTTCTGTGTAATATTCTGGTCAATTTCCTATGAACTTTCTTACCGAGTATAGTTATGAATCCAAACACTAGATATAGAAGTTCTTATCTTAAGGAGGAAGCAATAAATGCTAAGGATAAAAGGAATTCTGGACATTGATTCTGAGATATAATGATACCATCTCAATAAAACTTAAGTACTTACTGTTTTCATTTACCTCATGATTTTTTGAAGTAAAAATAAAAATATTACATGAAGAATGAAATATTTACAAGAATGAAAGGCCATTTTTTCTTTATAATTATTCAACATTTCAGCCATCATCTATAATAATGTTTGAGCCACTTTGAAAAAAACTGTTAATATCATGCATGTAGTGTTTCTGATATGCATGATATACATACAGTGCTTTTGATATGCATGATCTCGCTCTAGAGTAAATATGACATTGTACAACTTGTTATCTCAAGATGTTGAAGGTTCTTAGGTTTTCTCTTGTTCTACCCACATGTGGACACTTCTACAATCATGTAAGGCAATAAAATATTTATATTTTACTAATTTTATAAGGAACTGAGGTAGCTTATTTGAAGATAATAGGTAAGAATTGGACTCTGACTAAGAGCCTAAGAAAATTCACTTTACTCAAAGTGAAATGATTCTAAAATTTAAGCTATAAAGTGCATATAAACTGCAAAGACTGCTATGGTAGGTATTGTGGGATATATCCTCCCAAAAATAAAGCTAATGGAAAGAATACAATTTATGTAAATTAAGATGATTTTTAAAAAATCATTGTTGCCCTGGCCGGTTGGCTCAGCGGTAGAGCGTCGGCCTAGCGTGCGGAGGACCCGGGTTCGATTCCTGGCCAGGGCACACAGGAGAAGCGCCCATTTGCTTCTCCACCCCTCCGCCACGCTTTCCTCTCTGTCTCTCTCTTCCCCTCCCGCAGCCAAGGCTCCATTGGAGCAAAGATGGCCCGGGCGCTGGGGATGGCTCTGTGGCCTCTACCTCAGGCGCTAGAGTGGCTCTGGTCGCAACATGGCGACGCCCAGGATGGGCAGAGCATCGCCCCCTGGTGGGCAGAGCGTCGCCCCTGGTGAGCGTGCCAGGTGGATCCCGGTCGGGCGCATGCGGGAGTCTGTCTGACTGTCTCTCCCCGTTTCCAGCTTCAGAAAAATGAAAAAAAAAAAATCATTGTTATTAAATATGGCTGGATTATGTGAAGTTTATGTTCATAATAACTATGAGACAGTTTGAATTATATGACATTGAGAATTGTTTTATATAATGTTATTATACATTATATAATGTTATATTAATATCATTATAGCATTTAATTTTTTGAAATCTTTATCAGTCCATTTTAAATTCAAGAGTCATATTCAATATATTATGTGGCTCTCTATTTAACTTTTGTTTCTAGTGGCTGGTCATTAGAAAATAATGCTCTGGTTAATAACAAACTATTCAACTTTTAAAGATAATCTACTTGTCTAATTTTTTTTCAAAGACTTTTAACGTTAAACCACCATACTGTGATTACAGATGTAAAAATCATGAATTCCAGTTTCCAAAACCAAATTAGACCCTTAGTTAAAATAATGCAATAGACAAGTCATATATCATAGAAATGTCCACTTGAAACTTGTATAATATTATTAACTAATGTTTATAATTTAATTTTTAAAAATAGACAAAGGATATAAATAGACATTTTTCTCTGCAGAAGACACACAAATAGCCAGCAAGTACCTGAGCAGGTGCTACACATCACTAATCATCAGGGAAATGCAAATCAAAACCACAAAGAGCTATCACCTCATACCTGTTAGAATGACCATCATAAAAAGACAAGAGACAGAAAGAGCTGGCGATGATGCAGAGGAGAGCAAACCTTGTGCAGTGTTAATGGACGTGTAAATTGCTGCAGCCTCTATAGAAAAGATTGTGGTGGTTCCTCAACAGATTAACAATAGTACTAGCAATTCCACTGCTGGATATATATCCAAAGGAAATAAAATCACTAGTTCAAAAGAGATATCTATACTCCCATGTCTATTGCTGCACTGTTCACAAGAGCCAAGACATGGAAACAACCTAAGATTCTATTTATAAATGAAAGGAGCAAGAAAGTATAATACACACCACCACCACTACACACACACACACACACACACACACAGCGGAATATTATTCAGTTATAAAAAGGAGGAAGTTCTGTCATTTGTAACAACAGGGATGAACAACACAGGCATTATGTTAAGTGAAATAAATAAGGTACAGAAAGATGAATACTGTATGATCTCACTTATATCTGGAATCTAAATAAGTCAAACTCTTGGAAACAGAGCATAGAATGGTGGTTTCCAGGGGTGGGGGAAATAAGATGTTGGTCAAAGTGTAAAAACTTCTAGTTAGGAGATAAATAATTCTGTGATCTAACACAGTGGTCCCCAACCCCTGGGGCCGTGGACCGGTACCGGTACCAGTCCATGGGCCATTTGGTACCGGTCCTCAGAGAAAGAATAAATAACTTACATTATTTCCATTTTATTTATATTTAAGTCTGAACAATGTTTTATTTTTTTTAAATGACCAGATTCCCTCTGTTACATCCATCTAAGACTCTTGACGCTTGTCTCGTAAGTTCAACAATTATATTTAAAAATACCACAGTTTTTACACCAGTCGAATAATTTTATTTTTTGCATTTATCTGTCCCACCCTAGAGGCCGGTCCGTGAAAATATTTTCTGGCATTAAACAGGTTTGTGGCACAAAAAAGGTTGGGGACCACTGATCTAACATACAGTAAGGTGACTATAATCAACAATATTGTACTAAATATACTTGAAAGTTGCTAAAAAAGTAAAAAGTATATCTTAAATGTTATCATTGCAAAAAATAAAACCTCAAAATGGTAACATTGTGAGATGATGGATATCTTCACTAATGTTATTGTGGTAATCTAAATATATATCTCAGATCATTACATTGTACACCTTAATTTTATAATTTTATATGTCAATTATATCTCAATAAAGTTGAAAATTTTTTAAATAAAATGAGTATGTAAACATGAAACCACATAGGCCACGTGGCCAGAAAATAGTTTAGATGGAACCATAACTAAACAGAAACAAATTCTTCAAATGAATAGCTAGGAAAGCCAAGGTTTGAAATGTTCAGAGTTGAAGATGGTGGCCCCATGCCTTCCAGCTCAATGCTGCCCTGCATCTAACAATTAACAGTGTTCAAGAGATGAATGGCCTAATCTTGGTCCATTCTCCTCAATTCTGCAAGTTCAGTTCAGCCTAAAATGGGAAAACTACACTTGAGAAAAGGATACCCCAAAGACTAATCTATCAAAATTCTCTGAATGATTTTTATAGCTTTTTATAAAACAGAGACCCATAGTGCTCTTCAATCCTGGAAATGACTGTACAATATACCAATTGATTTATTGGAATGTGCATGGCTATTTGTTTTCTTAGTCTGATAAATGTAATTTCCTTTCAAATCATAGTATTTTGTTCTCTAAAAGAAAGTGGACATATACACATACTAAAAGTATTATATATAGATAATGAACATCATCGAGCCAAGAACAATGACTTTTAAAATTTATTGTTTATATATGAAAAATATTTAATTTCTTTATATTCATGAATTTCCAGAAAAAGTAGACAATTTAATTAATTCTAATACATAGGCCAGTATTTTACCTCTAATTGAAAATGGACTATACTTCAAAACTTGGTAGATACAGCATTTCAGAATAAATATCTTGATTGTTTTAAAGAAATTTTTTCCAATTCTTGCATGAGTGGAATTTTAGTAAGCAAAACAGCAATCTGTTAGTGCAATAAGGCAGTATTTTGACATCAAGTTTCAACTTTTAATAACTGCTAGACAGAATCCAAAAAGAATAACTGAGAACATATATCTCAAGAATGTATTGCAGGCTTCATAAATATTTGAAAGGCAGTAGTGAGATTTTTAAAATATTATTGGAACAAATATAAATTTCCCCTATAAATGTTTTTGGTTTTTTTAATGTGAGATATTATTTTTTACTGAGAAGCTATTTGAAAACTACTGGGATCAATAAAAAAAATCTACCAATAGTGAAACAGTCAGGATTCCAGTTAAGCATCATATTTTCATGAGTTTAACTTAGTGAAATTGACTAGTCCCTAAGTTCAGGACTTAAAATAAAGAAGAATGAGCTAAAAAAACAATCTGCCAGTTATGCTTTATTAGCTGTTTTTTCACTTTCCTGTGTTTTAAAATTTTATCAATGCTTTTATAAAATTCTTGAACTTATAGGGAGATTGCCATCATAATCTAACTTTTATATATTTATAGAGTTTTATTGTTTGTTTTGTTTTTGCCCAGTATAATGTGTGTAACAGGTCTGGGTTTGTGAATTAAAGTCATTTCTGCAAAATGCTTTAAAAGCCAGAGTGGTAGAAAGTAGGAAAGTTTATGTATTTTTTATATGCCTGCATTAACCAGTTCTACCTAACAACAGCAGAGTTCTGTATCCCCTAAATTAAATGTAGATGTCATCCTTTTTTCTTTTTGCCTAAATTCTACTAGAACTTAAGTCAATCTCAGGTACCAAAGAGAAGTATCAGTTTTGTCCAGGAGACAAAATGCTTCTGTAAAATTGAGTGGGTTCCTTTTCTATTTTATTCTGAATTTTTTGCTTCTATGTGCACCGAGATAGCAATTTTCTCAAGTCTCTGGGGTGCCATCTTGGCACAGAAGACAGTGGGTGAACACATTTTACGTTCAATACATACAAGGCGTTTTCCAGGAAAAGGGGTGGGGTTGAGAGCATATGGTGTGGAGAGGATGGGGCAGGGACTATAATGTAGACAAGGGAACCCACACATATTAAACTTGAATACGGCTAGGGTATTCTTCTAACTAATATCAGCTACAGAGAAAGCACAGTGGAGTACTGAGAATGGCCACAAAATACATAGATGATTCAGATAAGAATTTCTTTTATTACTTCTGTTACTTAATTGCCTGTGTGTGTTGAAATGTCAGTCCTAAAACAATAACTAAAACTCGTAAGTACTTTCAAAACCACTCTGTGTATTCTATATGTATTTCTGTTCGTTAAATGTCTCTGGCGGCATGAAATTTTTACTGCAAATATGCTGAAGGTTTGTTGAAGTATTTAATCCTCAGTTAGCCAGAGTCCATAGAAAAAATGATGTTTGTCTAACTTGAGTTTATTAAAATTTCCAAGGAATCATTTTTAAAGGATATAGTTTAATTCAAAGAACTATTATGATATAATATAGATAATAAAATCTCTTCGCAAAAGTTCTTAGTTTTCTTTGTGATATTTTTAATATCTGTCATCATAAAAAAAAGCCTGATATTTCAGCCAGTAGTTCTTAACACTATTCATAAACTTTTGGCAAAATGTACAATTATTGCAGACTGTACACCACTAGAAACAGCATGAAGCTAAATGATAACAGTATGGTGTGATATGGTCCGCTGTTAGTCGGTGTGATTGCAACAGCATTATTTATTTAATTTTTATTATTGCATAAAGATTTTTCACTTTACAAGTAATAAGTTATACCAGGGTCACATGATGAAGATTTATTACCTAAGTACCAGAAAGTAATGAAACCCAAGAGCATGTGGAAAACTGGAAGATCAACTGTAACCATTCAAGACACACCACAACTTGGATGAACCGGAAGTGCTGGAGACCTGGGCATCTCATCCTCCCTCAGAAATCAGCTCTCCTTTGCTCCCACTCTAGTGTCTCCATCCAATGTATACACTAGTTTCTGGTCAGTTTCTTCCTCTGTAACTTATGCTTCGACTTACAGTTCTTCTCCGGCCTCTCTAAAAATCAAGATGTCCCAAGAAATAGAATCCAAATATCTTCTCCAATCACCATCCAACACAGAGCATTCTCACTGGGTAAGAGTCCTCAAGCCTTGTCACCAACTAGGTTGCTGGGTTCTGGGACATCAAGCCATGCAACCAATAACCAGGGTCATTCTTGGACAGTCCTGGCACTATAGGTATGTATTCATGAGCACATTTCTCAAGCTGAGAGTCTAGTAGGCAAAGAGGATGGCAACTCCAGGAGTATGGGTCAAGGTGGCATGCTCCTGGGAACATGCTCTGTCCTAAAGCATTGCATCTGAGTGAGTGTGTCCCTACAACAGATGGCCCCACAAAAACATGGACATGCATCACCTATTTCTGCATGCTGAATTAAGTAAAATAACTAGAAAGACTCTCTTGGTATTATTATTTTTTTCTGATTTGCTGTGAACAATGTAAATTCAATTTTAAGAAGAAAAATGTGGTTGGATTTTTCAAAATCATTTGAGGTAAGAAATGGATGAAGAGCTACCTTTTATTTCCATAGAAGAAACTTGTTTCAAACAATATAAGTACTTCACCTAAGTTACAACTCCACTCCATCTAACTGAATGGTATCTTTGGTTTAACTTCCTTTAAAAAAATAAATAGGGAAACAAATTAATTCATTTTGTTGTGTTACTATTTGGGGAAATATACTCTTTTATTCTACCAAAGGACTTCCTTAATTTCTATTATTCACAACTATAAATATCATTTACTTCTACAGAAGAAAAAAATGAAATTCAATTGAGAACTCTTATTTATTAGTATTCCATTTGTTTTTGATAGGCTTTATTGTTTTGTAACATTTTTAGGTTCAGAGCAAAATTGAGTGGACTGTACAAAGATTTCCCATTGCTATATATCACCTGTTCCCTCCCACACACAGCCTCTCCCATGATCAATATTCCCTGCCAGAGTCATACAAATTTTATAATGGATGAACCCACATTGACACATATTAACATCTATAGCTCATAATTCACTTTAGGGGTAACTCTTGTCATTGTACATTCTATGGGTTTGGACAAATGTATAACAACATATACATTTACATTTACATATACATTATACCTTCATACAGAATATTTTCACTGCCTTAAAATATTTCCACACCTCTGTGCTCTGCTTATCCATCCTTCCCTTCGTCCCCCACCAATCTTTCTACTGACTCCATAGTTTTGCCTTTTCCAGAGTGAGATATACTGTAGTTAGACTCATACAATATATAGCCTTTTCAGATTGACTTTTTTCACTTACTACTATGCATTTAGATCTATTTGACTTATTTTATTTGATGATGTTGATAAAGACAATGATAATGGCAACAGCAGGATACTAAACAATGTTATGTAAGAAATACTGAGAAATAGGATTTCTTATCTTGTTCATGTCAAATTTTTAATATGAACCCTAAATAATAAATATCATAAATGATATCAAAGCAAGACAGAAAGTAGACCCAGGGGCATCTCATTGTCTTTTATAGACAAAAAAAAATATTTGTTCAACTGTCAAAATAATATAGTCTATCATGCAACCAAATACAAAATGGTTTGATATTTGATTATAAGAAATAAAATATTTCTAGTGATATTTATGCAGACTGATCAATCAATAAAGTATATTTATGTAAGAATAAATATACTTTATCAAGATATCATTACTGTTTTGTAATTTCAAAAGTAAAACTGAATACCCTGTGCTATAATGGCAATCACCAGAACATTTCCCTACTAATGATGTAGGTTGCTCGAGGCTTATGTTACCATCTACTTACATTCCCTTTTTTTTCTCACAATAATAATTGATTTTTATTGAGAAATAAGACATCCCACTTCCTTATGGCAATCCTACATGAAAACATTCAGTAATACATGTGACGCATCTTATTTAAAAAGTTAAATTATATTGTAAAGAGAAAAGTGCACTTTACATAAAAAGAGAACATTGAGTATGAGGTGAATGGATGGTAGGTGTTATTACCCATGACAAGTTAGTTCTAGAAAGCTTGAACTCTCACAGTTTTGATTATTAGAAGTCCTAAGGGCAGTGTCTAAGTGTCTCTTCCTCCGCTGCTATAAAAAGGATTTGATAAAACTATAAAATGTCACATTCCCTTCCATTTGTGTATCAAAGCCATAGCATTATATAAAGTTCCCCACCACGCTATTCATCAAACAGCTCCTGGCTGAGGCATCCTGACAATGTCAAGGATTTAGGGAAAGGAGACCATTTTAGCAGAGACATCAATTATTCCGGAGATGGGAATCCGATGCTGAATAGTAGGGTTAATTTAAGAATCCTTAGTTGTTTCTCAGCCTGTGGAAACTTTGGATCTTTTCTTTCAAACACTGGAGCAGAAAACAAAAATGGCACACAGTCAGTCACTTTGTGAGAAATACGAAGTGAGCCGGAGCAGTGAGAATTCTTCAACATTTGTTTAGATCATGTGGGGTGGATATGATTTCCACATGGGCAAGGTAATCTCGATCCCTTTACTTCATATTCTATGCAGTGATTCTTGTATTTGACTGAGAAGTCTTTACAAAATGATTTCTGCACCTCCATTCCAAACTAAACTTGAGAAGCAGAAATATCGATGTATTTAAAAATTTTTTATGTCACTTTTGATGGTGTTGGTATATTAGTAAGAAGAAGTAATGAACTTCAGAGAAAATGTGTTTTAGCACCCAGGAATTAAATCTATCTCTTTCTAAAGTCTTGCATTCATTTGAAGTAGCTACATGACATTTCACTGTTTTCTTTTCTCATCTAAGCTTTCTCTTCAGTATTTCTATGTGGCCATTTCCAACCTTGAAATTACTCTTTTTCATAGAAAAGATGGAAAATTAATCAGTTAATTTATTTTTTTCTTTTCTCTATTTAAAAATGCCTATTCAACAGTTACCCCATTTTAGGCACTCATGTGCTGGGATATATAGTCACAAATGTGTGAATAAAAAAGAAATATGTTTATAAATTCACAAACCACACTGTGCTCAGTGCTATTTGGGAGACTGCACAAGCCCTATGCTAGTTCACAGGCTCTAGAAATGCTTCCTTTACCATTCACAACAAACTCTCTCCATTAAGGTATAAGATAGATCGATGCTACACTTGTTAGTTGTTACCTAAACAGATTCAACCAGCCTGGGTTTAGCCTGAGATTAGACTCCTCAAATATGGCAATAATTAATTATTATATTAGCCTGTAGTTAGTTAAACTAAAGACTAGTTATTTTAAGCCTTATGGTGCATGGTTATATTACCTGAGTTATTATTGTAAATGGTAACATTGGGCTCATTCATTATTCACTTGGAATTTCACATTCCTTTTTATGATATTAGTGGTTAAAATTAAAACAGGAGAGTATGAACAGAAATTCATTAAATAAGTCTGTAATTAATTAGTTCTAAAATTTATAGTATTGAGTGTCAAACTTGGAGATTGGGGTCTTCCCAGTTTTTCTTACACAATTCTGCAAATTTCTGGCTTCGCCTATTAAGTGGAAAATCCTGCTAGAATATAAAGGCCACCTTAACAATTAATTTAAAAGATATTAAAAATACAAGCATGTGTTCTCACATAACATTTTTAACTTAAACTACTGACAAGAGATACAATCTCTTAAACAAATGTTAAAGAGAATTGTTTTTTCCAGAAATTTTAATCTAGCAGGAAATACCACTTCACATGTTGTACTTTTACTTAATAAAATGCCATAAAATATAGGACTATAATGCAAAAGCGGAATAGATTTTGAGTGAATTATTTTTTTAAAAGTGTGATGATTTTATTTAAAGATATCTTAGATGATGACATATTTCAAACTCAGGCTGTCTAACCTCAGAATAACTTGAAAAGGGAAAGCAAGGCTAAAAATATTGATATTTCATTGCTCATTACATTTCATTGTAACATAAAGGTTAATAATATAGAAACAGGAGCCCAACTGTCTCGGTTTCAATTCTGGCTTCACGTGTCCTTAGCTGTGTGACTTTGGGCAAGTTACTTAATCTCTGAGCCTCAATTCCCATCTACACAAAGGGCATTTGAGAGTACCTACGCCATATCCTGTCGTGAGAATTTAATGTGCGAATGAATACATGGAGCAGGATTAATTAGCATCAAATCTATACTAGTTAACACCCAGTAAACATTGCCCATAATTATTGTTGTCATTATAATTGTTTTCTCTACCTCAGAAATCTTTGGAACGATTTAATTTGTTAGTGAAAACAAATGGGCTTAAGCTGTCATTTACTGGGCTGAAGGGGATGCACACTAAATTTGACCTCATAATAATTCAAATCCATTCCTGTTATCTCCTGAATTCCATGAAGTACACTCACACCCCTTTGACACTTCTTAAAGCCTTCCTGTTTCCTCTCACATTCACTGTACACCTCAAATCCTATTCATCCTCCTGGAAACACTATCTTCGTTATACATGTTTTATGTGTTACTGGAAAGAATTAGAGAGGTAATGTCATTCATTTGAATGAAGAAATAAAATTAAATAAGTTTAGATACCTTAATATGTATAATGAAGATGGAAGGAATAGGACAAATGAACTTCTCAAGAATTTGTTATGACTGTAAGATTAATTATTTTATATTAGTATTTTTATTTATCTGCATTACTTTTATTCACTTCAAGCTAACATATGAGTTTAAAACTATTAACACTTACAGAGCCTTTTCACCAAAGGCTTGGTGGTTGAAGCTGTAAAAAGATGTTTCTTTTCTCTTTTAGGGGACATTTAGGTGACAGAATTTTTTAATAAAATCTGTAAGTGGTGAGTAAGTAGATGTGATTTTAGGAGCAAACCCACTTAAATATAAATGATCTAATGGGTCCTTATAAATCTATATGCCAATACTAAAAGCTTTTTTTTTACTAATTAGAAAACCTACTAAGTGAGTCCAACAAAACAGATAACATTTGAAAATATCCTTTCAACATTGTTATGAAAGTTTTAAATTACTAGAGGAATTGTGGAGGGAGGCAAAGTAAAGAACTGGTTTCTTACATTGTCTCATAAAAAAGGCTGCAAAACCATCTGGATTCTTTTGAGATAATCTAGACACGAGTAAAGGTAAGAGTTCTTATTTGGACAGAAGACATATCATCCAGAACAAGATCCAGTGAATAATAAAATCCGGAAAAGCCGAGCGGAGGTTACTGCTAATAGGATAGCACACGTTCAAGGAGGAATGGCAGCGGAGTCCCCCTCAAACTGATACGATTTCAGAAGCTATCTTCTTTATTTGGCATTAGCCTTCAACGTGTCCCCATTGTCCGAAAAACCTGCAGGGCTTGTGCACTGACACTCAGGCAGACTTTGATTTGGTTTAACATCTTGCTCAAACAATCCAAGAATCACATCTTTGACACAAATGAAAATGCTCTGGGCTCTAATGAAATCTCTCTATTGTGGTTAAGAGAGATTGCAGTTAAGTCTGAAGTTTTATTTCAGCTTTTTTTCTTCTTAATTAAAATGGAATAATAAATTGATCTCAGTCAAATTATCTCATCCTTGTCAAATTATTATATTAAGGATAAGCTTATAATAGTTATCAGAATGACAACCTTGGGAGAGTAAGTTTTTGCTCAGTAAATAAATGTAGGCAATGGTGTTTTTTAGCTTTATATGTTTATACACACACACACACACACACACACACACACGCTTCTCCCTTGGAGTTGTCATCTCATTGAAAGCTCAGGAAGTTGAGAGAATATGAATCCCAATTTATAGTATAATGCGCCCGAATATTCTTAACAAAATACAAGAGTTTATTGACTGATCTTTAAGCTTCTACCACAGGACTCAAAGTTCCTGGTTCAGAATTGTTGACTTAGATAAACAAAAGAGTTACACAGCACAGTCTCAACTATCTCATTTAAATAATTCTTCCCATCAGCTTGGTTTAAATGGTAACCTTCAGCACTATTTATTTATTTATTTATTTATTTTGTGATAGGTACAGGGAGAGACAGAGAGAGGGACAGATAGGGATAGACAGAAAGGGAGAAAGGTGAGAAGCATCAATTCTTTTTTGTGGCACCTTAGTTATTCATTGATTGCTTTCTCAGATGTGCCTTGACCAGGGGGCTACAGCAGACCGAGTGACCCCTTGCTCCAGCCAGCATCCTTGGGCTTAAGCTGGTGAGCCTGTGCTCAAGTCGGATGAGCCCGCACTCAAGCTGGAGACTTAGAGGTTTTGAACCTGGGTCCTCCATATCCCAGTCCAACGCTCTATCCATTGTACCACCGCCTGGTCAGGCATCTTCAACAGTTTTTAAAAAAAGAAAAAAAAACAGTGCATGAGGTTTCTGTGGACAAGGAAGTCATATAAGTGACACTCAGTATCCTTTCTTCTATAATCACCCCCAGCGGAGGGTGCGTGCCTGGCCCAGGCATCTCTCAAGATAAATGTGACTGCTGACATTTGTGATATTTCTGCTAAGAAATCCTTACATCTTTTGGCTTGCCACTGTTTCACTTTTCTTCATTTTACCAAGAAGAGATAATCACAGAACTTGAAGAGTTTTATGAAATCTATCTTCAGAACTAGTGGATATGAAGTATATTGTACTCAGGATTAACTATATTTTCTACATTTCACAAAATATTCCTTGAAATTTCCTGTCAGTTTATTTTTATCAGAAGGAAGAGAGAGTCAATTTTGGAAATCTGTTTTTAATTAAATTATTTTATAAAATACTCAATAGTAATAGTAATAGACATCATAATGTATGTGTAGAATTCTTGGCCCTGACCAGTTGGCTCAGTAGTAGAGCTTTGCCCCACTGTGTAGATGTCCTGGGTTTGATTCCTGGTCAGGACACACAGGAGAAGCCACCATCTGCTTCTCTGACCTTCCCTCTCCCCTTTCTCTCGCCCTCTTTCTCTCCTCTCCTGCAGCCATGGCTTGATTGATTCAGGCGATTTGGCCACAGGCACTGAGGATGGCTCCATGGGCTCTGCCTCAGGTGCTAAAAAAACCCAAAAAACAAAAAATGGCTCCATTGCTGAGCAATGAAGCAATGGCCCAGATGGGCAAAGCACTGCCCCCTGTTGGGTTGGCCAGGTGGATCTCAGATGGGGTGATGCAAGAGTCTGTCTTTCAGCCTCCCTTCCTCTCACTAAGAAATTAAAAAAAAAATTTTGTTAAAGGAGAGAATTCTTGAACATTTGCTCTGTGATCACTTGGCCTCATCTCCAGAGCCAGCTCTTTCTTTTTTAATTCTTAACTTTAGTCACTTTAAAATCTTTACTTTGAAAGTAAACAAGAAATTTGTTTACTGCTCTAACAGATTGGGTTAACATCAGCATCCATTGATCCCAACAGGAAACATGCTTTCTTTATATGCTTGGGCTCACTTAATTCTTTCAACATCTCCATAAGATAGACATTATTATACTTTCACATTCCATAGAGGAGAAGGAATTTGATAATAATCAACCTTCCCAAAGCTACATAATTCCTTAAAAACTGAATCAGGATTCAAATACAACCTTTGTATCAGATATAGACAAGTGCAGTGCAAGCCAAGGAAGCAAATGAAAATGTGTGCATAATACTAGGCTTATGCATTCAATTTACGAGGCCAATCAGAAGGATCCCAAAGAAGCTGTCAGCCCACTGCATAATTTAGGCTAAAAATATGTGTAAAAAATAGAACTGTAGTTTAAACCACAAACTCGGCTCATTCTCAAAGACTTGGAACATGCACCTCAAGTTTTAGCATATGTGTATCTGGCCCATGAGTTTCAATTCCAGAGAAGATGACAGCTAGTCCCTTGTTGGGATTTAGTCACTTCTTTAGGAGAGTAAATGACAGCTGGCTGACAGTGATGCTTCCAAGACTACAGCAGCCTTCTAAAGGCTCTTGTGAGAACGAGAAAGGATACATATTTCTCTTAGGAAAATGTTGCATTATCGTTGAGCCTCGCTCAAGTCAGTTTCATAAGAGTTATAGTGACAGGCAGTTTCTCCAGTGAGTTCATGAAGATGAAACCAAGTTTTAAATAAAAATAAAGTTAACCAATTTGTTTTAAGAGGTATTTTCTCTTCTTCTAGGCTAGTCTTTTGTAAGCCTTAGCAGATACTGTAACCCACCCCACTATTCTTTTGACATTGTTTCTATAAATGCTGACACTGTGATTTGTAGATAAACAACATGTTTGTATAAGAATTTTAGGAACTAACTTTAAAAACTTCAGACTCTAACCTTCAGGCATTCCAGCTCTGGGAGATTTGCTGATCTTCAACTGTAAAACCAGGATGCCAAAAACCAGGATGTCGCACACCAGACCATCACCTGACCAGCGTGGAGGTCCCTGTTGGAATAGACTCTGCTACTCTGCACATAGAGAATTCCCAAGCCCCTCTCTTTGACCTCTTTGCTCTGTTTTTCGTCTCCCTCCTTATTAAAACCTCTTTCTGCACTGATATGTTAGGATGGTTTTGGAACAACAGCTCCCTATCTGTTCAGGCTGCCAACTCTTGAATAAACCATCTTTCCTTTTACCAGCACCACCAGCCTTTTAGCATTGGCTTTGGAAGCAGCAGGTGGAACAGAACCTAGGTTCGATATCAGTACCAGTTCAACGTATCATTGAAAAAATGAGTTCACATGTTTCATTGATCCTTTCAGTAAGCTGAACAGCCAAAAGAGCATCTTATAATGTTTCCTAAATTATAAATAATGATGAAAATAATCAAATCGTTATCTAAAGACAGAGCCATTTTAAAGTCCTCAATACCTGAGTAAATAAATTTAATACTTACCTCAAGTAAGTTAAGTTGTTAGGATATGTTACTCAGTATGCTAAAATTATATAAAAAATGTTTTTTTTTGAAGTGTATTCAGACAAATTCACTTTGCATTTTTTCCTAATGTTGAATCCTCAATCTGTATCTTTAGAATCAGTATCTCATTTCTTCGCATATGGTAAAATTACTTGATTAAGCAAAAATGAATAAATAAATAAACCCCTAAATTTAAAAATCAACAACTCTTCTCTTCAGTGTTGCCTGTTAAAGGATTCCTGTCATATCCTAAACACAAGTATAAAGAAACAAGCAAACATATCTACAAAAAAAGTCAGTTAAGTTTTTATTTTCATCTAGGCTCCTTTACCTAGATAAATTTCTGAGAGAAATATTTTTTATTCTCTGAAAAGATGATTCACCTGGATTTTGTGATGTTCTCATACATTAAAAATCCAAACCACTTATTGCATTAAAATATTTGATAGGACAAATATCATAGTGTGATAAGCATAAGAAGGTAACATACTCTGTCTGCTTGTGACATGAGTGGTTCAGTAGCTGTAATAACTTATGCGGTGTTAAAGCAAACAAGTCCAGACATAACAAAAACTAGATCCATGATCTTAGTTCTCTGAGATCTTTAATTCTACAGATATATTGTGTGCAGCAACAAAGTTCTCAGCATTATATTAGCACGTGTCATGCTCTCTGCTTTCCAAAAATTTACCATCTGATGAGGTGATTTTCAACCTTATGTGCATCTCACGGTGCACATAAACTTATTACTAAAATTCTATGGCACATAAAACGATATGTTTTGCTGATCTGACCAAACAAAACAAAACAAGTACAATTTTGATTCATTCACAATGAACAGTTGTGTTCGTTGTTTTGTTTTTGCTTTTTTATTTGACAAAGGGAAAAAAGGTCAATGCCTTTGACTAAATATCCAAGTATTACTTGTTTTATAAATTCTTGTGGCACACCAGCTGAAAATCACTGATTTATCGGAAAGGCAAAAACAGAGGCTGTTAACAAACAATACAACAACAGGAAGGGGAGTGGAGCAGCAAAATATTGTCTATGTGTAGCTATTAAGAGATGGTTTCACAACAATAGTTATGCTACTTCTTTGAAAAAGCGAATACTTATATAATCAAGGGATTGAGGTGGGGCTCAGAGTTGCAAAGAGAACAATTTGTGCCAATGTATTAAATATAGGAGAATGAAGATTCATGAGTCCTGTCAATGTTTTCAGCTTAAAACAACTCAATTTACAGTTGTTCTCAACTCTTTCTCTCATTCAGTTCTGCTTAGTATTAGCTGCTTTATTGCCCTTATAAATAAACATTGAGTTGCTTTAAAGCAGCTAAGGAATTCTAAACTTCAGACTAGTTTGTAGAGACTGGAGGGCATTGAGGGATCCTAAAGATCTAAGGTAATAAATAATAAAATTTTAATATCATGGGAAGCTTTTAAATGGGAATGTGTTTCTGTCTTTAAAAAAACTTAGGTCTCAAATTTTGTGATCTGAAACTTTATCCTGCAAATACAACTTCAACATTTTAGTCTTGCTCTTAGAGTTCATTGTTTTGTTTATGCTGAAACTAGCTCATGATAAATAGTTAGATGTGTGCTCATAATTCTTGAGGGTCTTGGGAGACTCTTTCTCAACACATAGTGCACTGAAATCTTCATTTTCAAGATCAAAAGTACTTGAGGTATAATAGTGAGTACCTTGAGTTTCAGACTGCTGTATAATCATCAAAATAAATTCTAAGAATACATATGCTTGGAAAATTCTAATTAGTGTGATTACTATGGACATGGAAATGATTATTTTAAAAAGCATAGAAACTTTCTTTGAAAAACGATCAAAGATAGAATAAAACACTGCCAAATGAGTCATCCAGTAAGAGAAAACACTTTTCCCTTGAATTCTACTAAGTATATTATTTATCAGATCCAAGAAAATTACATTGATTACTTAGTAGAATTTTTCTAAAAAAAATAAAACATAATATGGATAAAACCAAATCAACATAAAAGAAAAATATATCTAAGAAACAGAGATGAGTGAACCAATTTAGAACCAATCAGAACCGATTTCAATTTACTTAGATTCAAATTAGACCTAAGTTTTGCTCCAGGAGCTATGAATAATAATAGAGAATGAAGAAAGAATAAAGGCAGAATAATTTTGTAATCAGTTATTTGAAAACCAGTAACCACTAACAATTTACAGTCCTGTATCAGTTAGCTATTGTACAATAATGTGCTAATAACCCCCAAAACTTAGTGGTGCATGACAGAAAGGATACATTTCACATTCACCTGATCTGGGGTCTGCTGTGGCTCAGCTGATTTCAGGGAGGATCCAGAGCACTTGGATTCAGATCTGGATCCCTCTGGATCTGCTCCATGTACCTCACGTCCTTTCTTCTCAGAGCCACGGGCTGCCCGGAATGGGTTCTTCTCTTGGCAACAAAGGAAATTCAAGTGACCAAGTCAAGCAACACAAACAATTTTTAAAGGCTCTGCTTGAGTCATAGTCATTAACATCCTATTGGCCAGAATGTATTATGTGGCCAAGTTCTACACCGATGGGATGAGAACAGGTATTATTATGTTTGACATGAGTTTATGGCAAAAATAAGAAATAAATGCTATTGAGAAACAGAAAATGGAGACTGATAACTAAATCTGTCACAACCTTAACATTCTCTTATTTCTGAGAAGAGAATTTGTATATATTTGGCTAAAAATATGAATTTTGGAAACAGTAGAATTTTTAATTTATAAGAACTAGTGCATGCAGATAACACTGAAATATCCAAAACTAAAAACAGATAGGCTTGGTAATAAATATAAATATATACATTATTATTTCCATGAAAAGAGTATAAATGTGTCATCCAGAAGAAAAAAAGAGAAAACAATATGACTAACCAGATGAGATGACAAAATACAGAACTGAAAAATATTAAAATGTATATAACAAGAAAATGGATGAGATAAAACAGGACAAAACTGAGATAAGTGAGGATTATTAAATGTAACACCAAACCAGTTAACCCAGGTAGTGTAGAAAATCAAATCTTTGGAGCACAAAATGAAGTGGAATGTCAGGAAAGGGGGCAAACATTTTGAAGCAATATGTTAGAACTGAAACTTAGATAATGCAGGGGGTCCTCAGTTACAACACAGTTCTGTTCCTATGACAGTGAGGTAACCCCAATTGTGCTGTAACTCAAAACACACCCTAGCCTAAGTCACTTACCTATCCTAACACCATTGTAAAATAACAATCTAAAACATAAAACACAACTAAGCCACAGAAAAAGAAAAAGGACAAAAAGATACTGTTCTGTACACTGTACTGTAGTAGGAGAAAAAATGAGTGTAAAAAAATGTGTTACCTTTATTCCTGTGGTTGGCTTGCACACTGGAAGGGGCATTGCAAGGTGGGAGAGAGTGACCTGTTGGGAGGAGGAAGCTGGAGAGGCAGGAGAACCTGCAGAAGGTGCTGGAGATACTGGGTCAGGTGAATCAGGATTGCCTAAGGAACATGCAGGAGACGCTGGAGATGATTCTACCTGTACTACAGTGTTTCATCTTGAGAAGCAACTTACGTAGAGGGTACAGGGTCGGTTGCAGGCCTCTACTTTCTTAAAGAATTGCTCCAGGCTAGTCTGGAAAGTTGATGACTTCTTCTCTTCCAAAATCTGCTTATAGCATTGCAAAGCATCTACAACAGCTCTGTAGACCTTACTGAATCTGCCATCGCTGGGGTCCCCAGCCTAAAATTTTGCCAACCAATCCTCTACCATAGGAAAACCTCCTGCCATACCCTCGGTAGTAAATCTCTTGGGTTCTGGGGTTTCTATCTCTTCCTCTTCAATCAGCTGCTTCTCCAGCTGAATGAGGTCCTCAGCAGACAGCTCCTCTCCATCAGAGTGAGCATCATAAACTCGAAATGTATGTCAAGACTGTTGTAACCCGAGAACCTCCTGTAGAAGCAAATGCAGGTGGCTGAAACATCTGAAAGATCAGAAACAATAAAAAGAAGCAAGAAATAAGCAAGTTGAAATATTTTCCTGGGTTGGCACATATAAGAGATATGTTCCACAACATTATGGAGATATTATATAACTAATTACTGCATATTTTTAACTGTTCTAGTTACAAGATGGGATCTATCTCATTCATTTTAAAATAAAAATAACACATTATTACTGGAAAAAAGGACAAAATTGGCACCAAGATTAAAATTGAAGCCAAACTCACATATGTAGATCTAATACAGCAAAATAAAATAGGATAATAGTGACCATAAGAAAGTTGAAACATGTTCCAACATTTAAAAAAATTATTATTTGAGTCAGATAGTGGCAAAATAGCTTATTTCAATCTGCTATTCCAGAAAAAAAAATTAATTTGAAAGTGTGGGCAAAACATTATTTATAAAATTATGTGAAGATGATATCTTTATCCTCAAAACATTTGCCTCTTCAAAAGCATCGGCTGAGGCTACAAGCAGAGCCTTCTCATCAGGAAGGAGGAGCTCAGGAGACATGTCAGGTTCTGATGGCATCCATGATGGGTTACCCAGGTGACTGCCAGAAACACAAACCTGCTCTGTAGAAAAATAACACTATCAACAGCCTTAAGTTACCTCTAAAACTTTTCGTACACAATTCTACAGTCATAATATACACAAACACATAGTCAAATATCATCAAGCATGCAAAATATAAATAACAATAATGTAACAAAACCTGAGATAAAATGACAACTAAAACAGACACATAGGAGAGTGAGATCTTGGAGTCTTTAATACATGGTCCTTAACTACGATTAGTATTTTCAAGCTCTTAATTTTGATTAGTATTCTCAAGAACATGAATGACAAGATGGTGAAAATAAGCAGAGAGCCAGAAACTATAAAACCAAGTTAAGTGAAATGTGTACAGCTGACAGCTATAACTAATTAAATTTAGAAACTTAATGGATGTTTTTAACTGTAAATTACGGAGCTGGAAGACAGAAAATATACAGAATGAAACATGAAGAAAAAGGCATGAAAAACACACAAAGATCATAAGAGTGTTACGAGACATGATGAACAAGACTAACATATATGTGATTAAAGCCACTGAAAAGGAACAGAAGAAAAATGAGGCAAAAGCTGTATTTCACATTTCCAAGGATGAAAGCCACAGACTCAAGAAGCACTCTGAACTCCAAGCAGGATAACAGCAAAGCCAGCTGCATCTAAGAACACCCTAGTAAAACTCCCGTAAACCAAATATACAAAAGAAAATCTTTCATGTTACTTTTGAAATGCAGCAATGAGACCAAAAGTGAATATCTCACTAGAATAAATGAAAGCCAGAAGAGCAATAAAGTGTCATCTTTAAAATAAAAAATAAATGAATAACAATAATAATAGTCAATCTAGAATTTGATACACAGTAAAAATATCCATCAATGTGAATGTCACAAATGTTGTGACATTTTCAGAACAAAACAAGATAATAGATATCAGCAGCAGCAATTTTTACTAAAAGGAGTTCTTCAAGCATAAAGAAAATGAATTAAGATACTTAGATGGAAGCATAGTGATTCAGGGAAAAAATGAAAACTTAAAAGTAAATGTGTAATAAACATAAAAAATATTGGCTGTACAAAATAAGAGAAATATTTTGATGGTTTGAAATATATATACAAAAATGTCAAAAATAGTTTTAAAAGAGCAAGAGAGAAGCAAATTAAGTCAAACTGTTCTAAAGTCTTTAATGTAAGGTATTTCCCCACCAAGGAAGAAGGACGGGCATAGCCACAAAGTGTGAAATAATAAAAGCTTTATTTAGTAGAGCGTATCCCACCCAACGAGGTTCTCTGGTCCATGAGACAGGGGCCAGAGAAGTCACATCGAGAAAAACGCATGGGGGAAATTTAAAGGGTCGTTAGGGCGTGGAGCTAATATGACGTGGCAAAATTCATTGGCTGCAGACAGTCGCTCTTTGCCAAAGGACTCCTAGGAAGTTTCTTTTGGCGCGCATGGGTGTGGGCGGTTCCAGCCAAAGTTCTCAGGTCTGGTTCCTCACGTGACCTTCCACCATTGCCCACCAACCTCACACTTGTATTTTGAGGAAAGTTGTAAATGTCTAGTTTATATTAAAACTAAAGATGCACATTGTAATATATAAGGTGACAACTAAAAAAAGAATCAAGGTGTAAAACTAAGAAATTCATAGAGGGGAAAAATTTTTTTAAATTAAATACTAAACAAAAAGAGGTTAAAAAAGGGAGAGAGAATGAACGGAACAAATAACAAATAATATGCAGATGTAAGCCTGTTATATTAGCTGTAAAAAACCCAATATTTTAATTGAGAAAAGTTTTGCAGACTGGATAAAAAAGTAAACAAAGAGATACTGCATAAAAAAGACATCTTCTCGCCCTGACCAGTTGGCTCAGCAGTAGAGCGTATGGAAGTCCTGGGTTCGATTTCTGGCCAAGACACACAGGAAAAGCACCCATCTGCTTCTCCATTCTTTCCCCTTTCTTTTCTGTCTCTCTCTTCCTCTCCTGCAGCCAAGGCTCCATTGGAGCAAAGTTGGCCAGGGCACTGAGGATGGCTCCATGGCTTCCCCCTCGGGCACTAGAATGACTCTGGCCACAAAGGAGCAACACCCCAGATGGGCAGAGCATCGCCCTGGTGGGCATGCCGGGTGGAAAGCGGTCTGGCACATGCCAGAGTCTGTCTGTCTGCCTCTCCCCACTTTGGAAAACTACAAAAAAAAAAAAAAAAAAAAAAAAAAGAAGACATATCTTCTATATAAGGTTACAGAAAATTAAAAGGTAAGAAGGAAAAAGATTTCTCATAATACATTGTGTTTATAGGCCATTAATAATGAACAATGTTTAAATAAAAATGTGGAACATTATCAAGTTTAAAATAGTCATACTATTTATAGTTTGACATAATGGACACTCTTTCTGTAGGTAATTAGGTTAAAAAGTGTGAATATTGTCAAAAATATTCTCAAAAAATAATTGCATATGGACAAATATTTAGCTACAAGATTGTTCATATAATATATTAAAATAGTAAAAGAAATGAATCAGTGAAAATACACAAATGTAAGAAAATGCACATACACAGGAAATGAGATATATATGCAACCTCTTATAAATGAAGCTGTCTGTTGACATGAAAATATGCTTGTTTTTGAGGAAAAATAACGGTTTATTAAAAGTAGGTGAAGGGGAATAGATGGTGATGGAAGGAGACTCTACTTAGGTTGGTGACATCCCCCCCACACACACACACACAAGGTATGTGAAAGGTTTTTCCCAAATAAATACACATATACTCTTTTTTGTAATGAGTTGGAAAGATAACTTTATAAAGTGAGGCATTTTGATCTCTGCTTACTGGGATTACTGATATTTTTCATATTTATTAGTAGATTCAAGTAAGCAAAGATATTAAGCTTCATTTAAGTAAGAAACATTACAAAGTGTGACTTCGGGTGGACGTTTTCAAAAACCAACTCCACAAAATATAGAATTTTATAGTTAACTTTCTTGGTTTCACACACACACACACACACACACACTCACACACACGGACAAAAGACAAGGAAATATTATGGTATTTGTATAGCACACAGCACATGATGTCTAATGTCTGCAATATCTCCCCCTATAGGGGGAAGGCACATTTCTGTCGTCACTCTGCATACCATATGCAATGTGTATAAATGGAGCATTGAATTTCCAACTAAAATACACATAATGTTCCTTCCTCAAATACGTCCTGATGTCTCTCTCATTATTATTTATTAAGAGGAAAAAGAAGAAGATTGAAATAGAAGTCACTTGAGTCTTTTAACTTTCTAGTGACTTCAAGGGGAGAAGAATTCCTTGATTATTCTCTCTAATCTTACCTTCCAATTATTTGAACTAAGTAGTTCAGAAACTATCATCAATTGATGTTTAACATTCTACTCAGTGAGGGGTGTATTATTCTCTGGATCATCTGTTTGTTTTGATGTGTTTGTTAAGACTTGGAAACTAGAGCAAAAATCTCGACCCTGTGTATCACATAGCTCTGGGTTTGAAAATTGATTTCGGAGCGTCGAGGTTGTTGTGGGCTGATGGTTAATGGGTTTAACGTTGTTTTCCTTTGTGCCAGAGACACACTACACCCTGGTGGTTAAAAGCACACACTCTGACTCTGGTTAGGCTCAAATCCCAATTTCCCACTTCCTCTAGGGCCTCGGAAAGAAACTGTTCAAAAGGGGGTGACATGAAATACAGATATGTTCCTTCCTTGATTTAATTTTTTTTAATTTTTTTATTTTTTACAGAGACAGAGAGTGAGTCAGAGAGAGGGATAGACAGGGACAGATAGACAGGAACGAAGAGAGATGAGAAGCATCAATCATTAGTTTTTCATTGCGCGTTGCAACACCTTAGTTGTTCATTGATTGCTTTCTCATATGTGCCTTGACCGCGGGCCTTCAGCAGACCAAGTGACCCCTTGCTGGAGCCAGCGACCTTGAGTTCAAGCTGGTGGACTTTTTTTTGCTCAAGCCAGATGAGCCCGCGCTCAAGCTGGTGACCTCGGGGTCTCGAACCTGGGTCCTATGCATCCCAGTCCGACACTCTATCCACTGTGCCACCACCTGGTCAGGCTCCCTCCTTGATTTAAATGTCTATGTATGTACTTGGAACACTTTGTAATTATTACTATAATCCTGGAGTAGATTTCATAGGAGTCTGCAGAACATCATACCTCACTCCCTCCATCTACAGATTGTAATAATTTCTTTCCTCTCCTCTCTGCGGTCACAGGGAAAGAAACATCTTTTTTTGTTTCAGTCATTTAAAAAAGTGTGTAATACATTTAAATAAATATGTATGAATAGATCTGTAGCTACAGATATAGATATATGTGCATGTGCATGTGTGTGAAACTATGGTATGTCAGTTTTCTGCTGCATGACAAATAGTTTAAAACGACCATGTTATCTCAAAATTTTGTGAGGCAAGAGTTCAGGCATAGGCTCATTGGGTCCTCTGCAAGCCGACAGTGGAGGTCAGCCACAGCTGGGCTCTAATGTAGAGGTTTGACTAGGGAAAGGTCTAATTTTAAGCTCACTTAAATTGTTGGCAGAATTTATTCCCTTGTGGCTATACGATTGCAGGTTCCAGTCTGTCTGCTGGAGGTGAGCCTCACCTTCTTTGTATGTGAACTCCCCCAACATGGCCACGTATTTATTACACCAGCACAGAGTCCCCAGAGCAAGTCAGCTGGCAAGATGGAGTCTTATAAAATAAAACAGAATGACAAAAGTTACACCCATCACCTCTGTCATCGTCTGTTGGTTAAAAAGAATTTTCAGGTTCTGCCCACTCTCAAGGGGAGGAAATCACAGAAAAGCATGAGACCCAGGAGACGAGGATCATAGAGGAGCCACTCTGGAGTTTATTTCATCCAAGTACCAATTTTGGCTCAGTAAATATACTCATTAATAATTTATTGAGGAAGATTATCAAGAGAACGTGACCACCGGTGACCTGGGCAATAAGAGGCTCCTGCCCGGTCCTGGGAATGTATATTCCACCCACCCTTCCCACAGTGGGAGCTGATGAAAGACGTAATCTTGAGAGAGTAAGGTGTTATTGAGACCAGACAGATGTAATTTCTGACTGAACCCCATAAGGCCTCTATATAAACTTCAAGATTCTGGTGGATGAGTGCAGAGATCTACTCATCTTGTGACTGCACAAGACACACCTCGTACGTAATTCCCTTGTTAATTAAAACTGCCACCTACCAATTTGAAGTGGTTTGTCCCTTTCTTCAGTTTCTCCTTGCCCTCTGTGTATGGGGGTCAGTTTGTGAACCAACATAAATGGTGCCTCGATTTCATTTTTGTTCAACTTCAGTCCATGAACCAGTCACATGTTTTTAAAAAATAATGTTTTATTGGCACACGGTCACATTCATTTATTCATTAAATTGTTCGTGGATTCTTTTGTATTATCCTGGCATATCTGCACTCTCAAAAGAGATGACAATGTGGCCCACAAATCCTAATATATTTATTATCTGGCCCTTTAAGAAAGTTTACCAATCTCTGACTTAAATAATAGATTGTAGTATAAGGTAATTCCTTTGCTATTAACTATATTTTTTTCTCCTATAGTTTTTGAGAAAATAGTTGCAATCTAACAGATGAAACATAGGGATGATTAATGCCAAGCTTTGTGAAATTGGTCATTTGAGTATTTTCTTGTAGTAATATAGCACCATCTCATGGCACATTGCAGAAACTATCAGAAAAGTATGTTGAAGTGCAACTAAGTTACTGAACATCTGGAATGCTCTGGTGTAACTTCTAGATTCTACTGAAAATAATGTGTAAAAAAAATGTGCCCTTTTTGAATTAAAAAGAATGTTATAAAAGTTAAGAACATCTAATTTAAATCAATTATATTCTAAAGAAGGAAACTGGTCTTTTAAAATTAAATGACTTCCTAAACTTATTCAGTAAGATTAATATTAGAATTTTAGATTAACAGTAGAATTTTAGATTTTTTTCTATGAAAAGTATTTATGTATATGAATATGTGCATGCTTAATTTGTTGAATTAAATATTTCAGTAGTAAAATTTTTATTTAAAAATCAATTTAGCAATTTTAATGAAATGGTATTTGGAGGTGGGGCTTTTGGAAGCTGATTACTGTAGGTGATGAGTGGAGAGTTCTCGTGAATGAGTCTAGTTCCCTTATAAGAGAGGCCTTGTGAGCCAGGAAGCAACCCTCTCTAGACACCAAATCTGCCAGTACCTTTATCTTGACTTCCAAGCCCTAGAACTGCAAGAAATAAATTTCTTTTGTTTATAAACCCTTCAGACTATGGCATTTTGTTCTAGTAGCCCAAACAGACTATTATAGTTAAATTATTGAGTTCTTTTAAATACATGCACAGATCATGTTTACCTGTTTTTTTTTTAAATACTGGTACCTTAGAAGTTTAATTAGATTTTGACTCTAAAAAATTATTTTACTTAAATATTCTCCTGACCTAAAATATCATAACAACATACTGTTGCTACCAGGAGGAGCATTTATGGCATAAAGTTGTGGAAAAATTTAACCACAGAAAATCAAATCTATTTAAGTGAGAGAAACATTACATCCTGCTCCAGTTTTAATGATACAAAAATTACTGTCTCTGGAACTCTAAGAGTACTGATTAATTTTGAATATCCTAAATGGCCCATACTGATCACATTAACTTTGTTAATATATATATATAAAACAGTTTAGTTGAGTGTGAAAAACAATGACCTGATTAATATTAATCCTAATAATGATGCCCTGATTAAAAAACACTTTATAAAAATTTTTCAAGTAGCGTGCGGAGGACCCGGGTTCGATTCCCGGCCAGGGCACACAGGAGAAGCGCCCATTTGCTTCTCCACCCCTCCGCCACGCTTTCCTCTCTGTCTCTCTCGTCCCCTCCCGCAGCCAAGGCTCCATTGGAGCAAAGATGGCCCGGGCGCTGGGGATGGCTCTGTGGCCTCTGCCCCAGGCGCTGGAGTGGCTCTGGTCGCAACATGGCGACGCCCAGGATGGGCAGAGCATCGCCCCCTGGTGGGCAGAGCTTCGCCCCTGGTGGGCGTGCCGGGTGGATCCCGGTCGGGCGCATGCGGGAGTCTGTCTGACTGTCTCTCCCTGTTTCCAGCTTCAGAAAAATGAAAAGAAAAAATAAATAAATAAATAAAATAAAAATTTTTCAAGGTTGAATGTACAGTCAATTACATAGATAATGGGACCAGAATGTCCAAGATAGACTTGGGCCCAACAGTTAGAAATTGTGTTATTTTTGACAATTGATTAAAGTTCTCTCACTTTGGTTTGTTCTTTTAAAAAAATTAGAAAAATAATAGTCCACATGTAGAAGGATTATTGTGAGAGTCAAATAAGTTAATATTTGTGAAGAACTTAGAACCATGCCCAGGATAGAAAGTCTTGAGTGCTTTTAATAAATTTCTTATTTCATCTAAAAATAAAATAAAACGAAACACTAGTGAAGTTAGGGCACTATTATTCTGCATACAACAGATAAGAAAACAAAACTAAAGATTGTCTCTTTACCAAAGATATAAGTTCCAAACTAGTCTTTGCTATTAAATCACCAAGAAAAAAGTTATACCGTAAACATAACCAATAGTTCAAGTATGAACTATTAAACTAAGAGCATAAGCTTAGATTTCATTATTTTATTTTATTTTATTCTTTTGTGACAGACAGAGTTAGACAAAGGGACAGATAGGAACAGACAGCCAGGAAGGGAGAGAGATGAGAAGCATCAATTCTTCCTTGCGGCACCTTAGTTGTTCATTGCTTGTTTTCTCATATGTGTCTTGACGGGGGTGTGGGGGGGGGGCTACCGCAGACAGAGTGCCTCCTTGCTCAAGCCAGTGACCTTAGGCTCAAGCTAGTGAGCCTTGCTCAAATCAGATGAGCCTGCGCTCAAGCTGGCGACCTCAGGGTTTTGAACTTGGGTCTTCCACGTCCCAGTCTAACGCTCTATCTACTGCACCACTGCCTGGTCAGGCAAGCTTAGATTTCTAAGTAAGAAAAAACACTCATAACATTGACCTACATGACTTATACTTGAAACACGTGGGTATATTTTGTGTTTTTTCTATGTTTTATATGATGCTTTTATTAAGATAGATTTTTTTTTTCATTTTTCCGAAGCTGGAAACGGGGAGGCAGTCAGATAGACTCCCGCATGTGCCCGACTGGGATCTACCCAGCATGCCCACCAGGGGGCCATGCTCTGCCCCCCTGGGGCATCACTCTGCATCCAGAGCCATTCTAGCGCCTGAGGCAGAGGCCACAGAACCATCCTCGGCACCCGGGCCATCTTTGCTCCAATGGAACCTCTGCTGCGGGAGGGGAAGAGAGAGACAAAGAGGAAGGAGAGGGGGAGGGGTGGAGAAGCAGATGGGTGCTTCTCCTGTGTGCTCTGGCGGGGAATCGAACCCGGGTCTCCTGCACACCAGGCCGATGCTCTACCACTGAGCCAACCGGCCAGGGCCTAAGATAGATTTTAAGTGAGGAGTATGTAGAGACTTCCTCCACGTTGCTTACTTGCTTCTGCAACCTCAGACTCTTAGCTTCACTCCTTCCCCCATGGCTTCCTTTGTTCTCCCTCACAATTTCAAAACTCAGTTGATCAAGTAATAACAAATGCGGTATGCCATGTGTTTTACGTTGATTATTTTATTTAATTCTCACAATACACCAATAAAGAAAATATTCATTTCATTTCACGGAGAAGAACACTGAGTTCAGAGGTGTTCGATAATACATTTAAAGCAATGAGCAAGTGGACGGGGAGGTCAGGACCTGGTCACTACGCTCCCTTCAGATTGTACTCTCTGTAATATGACATACTGCTTTTCAACAACTTGTATATTTCAAAAGGAAATCTGCTTCTGCCGTCTTCTTCACTCTTCCCCTTTTAAAAAAGAATTATCCTTATTTAATTCAACAATTAAAAAGTTGAAATATGAGAGGTTCATTATAGTTATATAACATCTATTCAGCTAATACAAAGTCAACTACCAGATGGGAATAACACCACAGCAGCCATTTATTTTATTTTATTTTTATTACACTTATTAGGGTGACATTGATTAATAATATTATATGTTTCAAGTATACAATTCTATGATACATCAGCTGTATATTACATTGTGTGTAGTATAACAGGTGTCAGGCAGTATGTCATCGGGGTTGTGATTTGTATTCCCGAATTCCTAGTGGAGGAAAGCATCTTTTCTTATATTTGTTGACCATAAGTTTGTCTTCTTGGGGAAAGTGTCTGTTCAGGTCCTCTGCCCACTTTTAAATTGGATTGTTTGTTTGTTTTTGAGTTGTAAGAGTTCTTTACATATTTTAAATATTAATCCCTTGTTGGAACTGTTGTTTGCAAATATTTTCTCCCATTCAGTTGTTTGCCTTCTTGGTTTGTTCATAGTTTCTTTTGCTGGGCACAAGATTTTGCTTGATACAGTCCCATTCATTTATGTTTGTTTTTATTTCCCTTGCCTTTGAGGTCAAATCATAAAATCCTTTCTATAATCAAGGTCCATAAGTTTAGTACCTATGTTTTCTTCTATGTGATTTATTGTTTCAGATCATATATTTAGGTCTTAGAACCATTTTGAGTTAATTTTTGTATATGGGGGCAAACAGTAATTTAGTTTCTTTCTTTTTATTTTTTTTACATATGGCTTTTCTTTTTTTTTTTTTTTTTTTTACAGAGACAGAGAGTGAGTCAGAGAGAGGGATAGACAGGGACAGACAGACAGGAATGGAGAGAGATGAGAAGCATCAATCATTAGTTTTTCATTGCGCGCTGCAACACCTTAGTTGTTCATTGATTGTTTTCTCATACGTGCCTTGACCACGGGCCTTCGGCAGACCGAGTAACCCCTTGCTGGAGCCAACAACCTTGGGTTCAAGCTGGTGGGCTTTTGCTCAAACCAGATGAGCCCGCGCTCAAGCTGGTGACCTCGAGGTCTCGAAATTGGGTCCTCTGCATCCCAGTCCGATGCTCTATCCACTGTGCCACCGCCTGGTCAGGCTGGCTTTTTTATTTTTCCAGCACCATTTATTGAAGTTTTTTTTTCTCTATTGTATGTTTTTAGCATTTAAACTCAGTGTTCCCCTTGCTAAGAGAACTTTTCAACAGAAGAATTTTAAGGCTCCAGCGCAGCATTTTTTATGATGTGCCAGTACAAACACACTAGTGTGCCACAAGGATTTTTTTTAATAAATAAATTTTTATTAATTTTAATGGGGTGACATCAATAAATCAGGATACATATATTCAAAGAAGACATGTCCAGGTTATCTTGTCATTCAATTATGTTGCATACCCATCACCCAAAGAGAGATTGTCCTCTGTCACCTTCTACCTAGTTTTCTTTGTGTCCCTCCTTCTTTCCCCCCGCCCCCCGTAACCACCACACTCTTGTCTCTTAGTCTCGTTTTTATGTCCCACCAATGTGTGGAATCCTGCAGTTCTTATTTTTTTCTGATTTACTTATTTCACTCCGTATAATGTTATCAAGATGCCACCATTGTTTTGTAAGTGATCCGATGTCATCATTTCTTATGGCTGAATAGTATACCATGGTGTATATGTGCCACATCTTCTTTATCCAGTCTTCTATTTTTTTTTACAGTGATTAAAGCCTTTAAGCAAACTCTTGGCCAATACAGCAAGAATCCATAGAAGAGTAGTGTCCTTAACATGTTTACCAAGTCCAAGTTGGCCCAAACACCATGCCAAATCCCTAATAAATGTAACTCAACCCGAGTTCGGTCTTTTAGGAGCTGTCCCAAGGAGCAGGAGTCCAGGAAAAGTCCACATTCAGGAAAAGTCCGCATGGCACTGGAATTGTTGTCACAATTCTATACTTTGCAACTCACGTCCAAGTCCCAATGACCACTGCTTCTAGCTGGTAATGATTCAGGCAGACTGGAAAAGCCATCTGCAGCATGTGTGGAGATGGAGCTTCTGCTCTCCTCTGTCTGGAGATGAGACCAGGTTGCTTTTCCCTAGAGCTCTGCGACTGTGGCTTGGTAAAGAGAAGCTTGGGATACACTAAGCTGGGTGGCAAAGGTAGATTCATAATAGAAGTTGGCAAAAGGGGGAAGGAGAGCTCTACATTAGGAGTAGGTCCCAGCCTGAAATATGAGTGGGGCATTGAGGTAGGAGGAATAAAGGAAACACTATATATTAAACAAAGCAGCAGAAAATAGGACTATCACCACCCACAACAGAGATCTTTGAGGGAAGAATAAAAAACCTGACTATTCAGGTAAGACATAGTTAAGTGGCCCTTGTGCAAATGAGATCAGTTTACCTGCTTCTTGGAAGAAATAACCTAGGCTCGTCCACAGTGTCGTAGATGGGGCCAACAGCCCTGAGCACCTTCAGCCTTCAGTGGCAAACCCCAGCATTTTGGGCAAGGTTAGGTTATAGGTGTCTGGAACAGGGCTGGAAGAGACTGAACCCTCCCTTAGAGGGGCGAGGGGGAAGCCCACCTTCCAGTGTCCCTGTTTCCTCACAGCAGAGGCGTGTAAGTCTGGCAGGCTTTAGCTCAATGACCTTCCTTTCCACTATTGAAGCAGGACCCAGATGGCATCCTATGAGACCCGTTTGGGGCATTGGAGCCTTTAAGGGTATATCCTAAAAGCTGGTAGTTCCCCTGATCTCTATTGGGCTTTTACTGCCTCTTGGTATCTTAAAAACCATGCTCAGAAGATCTTGGTGAGGGGTTTGAGGATCCCCATCCGTCTATATAAATCTTTTCCATATATCTGGGGCTATTTGGAAAAAGACAAAACAGTGTTATTAGCTGGATCAAATAAAGAAGTAGTAGTTTGCAGGAGAAAAAGATTTGGCATCTCCTGTTCATCAGCATTCAAAAGAAATTAAAATTTTTTTAAGTAAAAAGCATGATGTGGTAGACCTGTAGGAGTTCCAGGATATGACTCCCCCCTTTTAAATTTTTTTAAATTGACCTTAAAATATTTTCTGGGTATACTTTAATAATACCTTGACTTTAAAGATTGTAAGAAATACACATAATTCAAAAGGTTTGACAAAATACAGTAAATGCTTTTGCTCCATATGCAGGAGCATTGTCAGTTTAACCAGTTTAGGAAATCCAATAATAGAATAATGCATACAGACAATGAGCTATATAACATGCTTAGTAGCCTTTCCTGTTCTGACAGAGGTTACTATAAATCCAGAATATGTATCCACTGTAACGTGGACATAGGACTGTTTCCCAAATGAAGATATATGAGTAACATCCATTTGCCAAAGTTGTCCTGGTAGGGATCCTTCAGGGTTAACCCCAAATAAAGGGACAGATTGTAGTATAGGACCCCTTAGACAAGATATCCCAATCTGCCGTGCTGCTTCCCGAGAAAGTTGAAACTGTTTACACAGGGCTGCAGCGCTCTGGTAATGAATAGTATGAGACTGAATTGCTCGATCTGTCATGGTTGCTCCAAATAATTTTCTTTTGGGTAGCTTGATCAACAAGGGCATTCCCTTGTGCTAAAGCTCCAGGGAGAATGGAGTGAGCTCGAGTATGTCCTATAAAACATGGAGCTCTATGTTGACATACAAATCTTTGAAGAAGGAGGAAGTGCTGAAATAATTCATCAGCATTTGTCCCTAAGACCGCAGTCTTTATAGTGGATAAATAAGTAAATATTTGCTGTCTGTATATAGATTAAAGGGGGAATATAGCAAATGATGAAAAGCCATGATAATGGCATATAATTCTAGACTTTGAGCTGATTTTAAGTTGACAGTTTCAGTACAAAGTTGTCCATTGATTTGCAAGAGCGATTTGCCATTTAGTGGAAGTTTCCCAAAGCCATTGTTGTTGATCCTTTGAAAAAAGGAACAACAATAATTTTGAGGCTCAAAACCTATAAACTGTAAGGGTTGCCTATGCCCCTTGATAATCCAGGAGGCAACAAGATCAAAATATGGAAGTGTATTCCATGGGCTATTAGATGGTTCAATGTGCCCAAGCTGTAGCTGCTCTTGTACCAATTGAGCAGCTGCCCTAAGTTTCTCCTGAGAAAGGGGCCGTTGGTGTACCCATACAGGATTATCTGATTTCCAAGTAATTGGGTCTGCACAATGCATTATTGAGGTAGCAGGAGCTACCAAGGCCCCTATGCTAAAGTTTGATATTCTAATCCAAACCTTCTGGTATTGGGTGCCACTTCTATGGGGGTGAGAATTCCTCGCTGTTCTTTCCCTAGTTCCTTGGTGGTCAAAAATCCCCGATCAAGCATCTGAGTATTGATTAAACCATTAGGACTGACAAGCAACACTCCCATATTTTTCAAAACATCTCTACCCCACAAATTAACTGGCCATCCAGGGAGCACATAAGGCTTAAAAAATCCAGAATGACCTTCTTAATCTTCCCAATGTAGAAAACTAGAACTTTGTTGAGGGGATTTACTCTGCCCTATACCTTATAATTCTGTGGCTGCGCATGAGTGGGCCAAGAAGGAGGCCAATGTAGCTTAGCAATAACAGATACATCAGCTCCAGTATCTAAAAGTCCTTTAAATTTATGCTCATGTATTGTTAGATCCATTTCAGGGCGTTCCTGACCTATTTTTAATCCAATTGGCAGAATCAGAAGAGCCAAATCACTAATTTGCTTGGGGACCCTTTTGCAGGATGTGGCCTGAGAAGCAGAATTAGCATCCTTATACTATTCTTCTAACTGCCTGAATTATCCCTGAGACAAATTCTTTTTTTTTTATTAATTTTGATGGGGTGACATTGATAAAATTGTCTTCCGTCACCTTCTAACTGGTTTTCTTTGTGCCCCTCCCCTCCCCCAACCCCCTCCCTCTCCTCTCCTCCACCCTGTAACCCCAACACTGTTGTCCATGTCTCTGAGTCTCATTTTTATGTCCCACCTATGTATGGAATTGTATAGTTCTTAGTTTTTTTCTGATTTACTTATTTCGCTCAGTATAATGTTATCAAGGTCCATCCATGTTGTAAAAGATCCGATGTCATCACTTCTTATGGCTGAGTAGTATTCCATAGTATATATATATATATATATATATATATATATATATATACACCAAAGCTTTTTTTTTAATAATTATATATTTTTAATGGGGCAACATCAATAAATCAGGATACATATATTCAAAGATAACATGTCCAGGTTATCTTGTCGTTCAATTATGTTGCATACCCATCACCCAAAGTCAGATTGTCCTCTGTCACCTTCTATCTAGTTTTCTTTGTGCCCCTCCCCTTTCCCTCTCCCTCTCCTCCCTCCCCCCTGTAACCACCACACTCTTATCAATGTCTCTTAGTCTCACTTTTATGTCCCACCTACGTATGGAATAATGCAGTTCCTGGTTTTTTCTGATTTACTTATTTCACTTCGTATAATGTTATCAAGATCCCACCATTTTGCTGTAAATGATCCGATGTCATCATTTCTTATGGCTGACTAGTATTCCATAGTGTATATGTGCCACATCTTCTTTATCCAGTCATCTATTGACGAGCTTTTTGGTTGTTTCCATGTCCTGGCCACTGTGAACAATGCTGCAATGAACATGGGGCTGCATGTGTCTTTACGTAACAATATTTCTGAGTTTTTGAGAATATTCCTTGTTCTTGGTTAGGAAGAATAAATAGAATCAAGATGGCCATATTACCCAAAGCAATATACAAATTTAATGCAATTCCCATCAAAATTCCAATGATATTTTTTAAAGAAATGGAGCAAAAAATCATCAGATTTATATACCAAAGTTTTTAAATCCACTCATCCTCTGACGGACACTTGGGCTGTTTCCAGATCTTCGCTATTGTGAACAATGCTGCCATAAACATGGGGGTGCATTTTTTCTTTTCAAACAGTGCTATGGTGTACCTGGGGTATATCCTTAACAGTGGTATAGCTGGGTCAAAAGGCAGTTCAATTTTTAATTTCTTGAGGAATCTCCATACTGTTTTCCACAGTGGCTGCACCAGTCTGCATTCCCACCAGCAGTGCAGGAGGGTCCCCTTTTCTCCACATCCTCGCCAGCACTTATTCTGTGTTGTTTTATTGATGAGCACCATTCTGACTGGTGTGAGGTGATATCTCATTGTGGTTCTAATTTGCATTTCTCTAATGATTAGTGATGTTGAGCATTTTTTTCATATGCCTATTGGCCATTTGTATGTCCTCTTTGAAGTGTCTATTCATTTCTTTTGCCCATTTTTGGATGGGATTGTTTGTCTTCCTGGTATTAAGTTTTACAAGTTCTTTATAAATTTTGGTTATTAACCCCTTATCAGACGCATTGTCAAATATATTCTCCCATTGTGTAGTTTGTCTTTTTATTCTGTTCTTATTGTCTTTAGCTGTGCAGCTTTTTAGTTTGATAAAGTCCCATTTGTTTATCCTGTCTTTTGTTTCACTTGCCTGTGGAGACAAATCAGCAAGTATATTGCTGCGAGAGATGTCAGAGAGCTTACTGCCTATGTTTTCTTCTAAGATGCTTATGGTTTTACGGCTTTCATTTAAGTCTTTTATCCATTTTGAGTTTATTTTTGTGAATGGTGTAAGTTGGTAGTCTAGTTTCATTTTTTTGCATGTAGCTGCCCAATTTTCCCAACACCATTTGTTGAAGAGGCTGTCTTTACTCCAATGTATGCTCTTACCTCCTTTGTCAAATATCAGTTGTCCATAAAAGTGTGGGTTTATTTCTTGGTTCTCAGTTCTGTTCCATTGATCTATATGCCTGTTTTTATGCCAGTACCAGGCTGTTTTCAGTACAATGGCCTTATAATATAACTTGATATCCGGAAGTGTGATACCTCCTGCTTTATTCTTCCTTTTCAAGATTGCTGAGGCTATTCGTGTTCTCTTTTGGTTCCATATAAATTTTTGCAATATGTGTTCTATATCTTTGAAGTAAGTCATTGGTATTTTAATCGGTATTGCATTGAATTTATAAATTATTTTGGGTAGTATAGACATTTTAATAATGTTTATTCTTCCTAACCATGGGCACGGTATATGCCTCCACTTGTTTGTATCTTCCCTGATTTCTTTTATCAATGTTTTATAATTTTCCGAGTACAAGTCTTTAATCTCCCTGGTTAAATTTATTCCTAGGTACTTTATTTTTTTGGTTGCAATGGTAAAGGGGATTGATTCCTTAATTTCTCTTTCTGACAGTTCATTGTTAGTGTATAAAAATGCCTCTGATATCTGAGTATTGATTTTCTATCCTGCCACCTTGCTGAATTCAATTATCAGGTCTAGTAGTTTTTTGACTGTGACTTTAGGATTTTCTATATACAATATCATATCATCTGCAAATAATAATAGTTTTTACTTCTTCTTTTCCAATTTGGATGCCTTTTGTTTCTTTTTCTTGTCTGATTGCTGTGGCTAGGACTTCCAGAACTATGTTGAATAAGAGTGGTGAAAGGGGGTACCCCTGCCTTGTTCCTGTTCTTAAGGATAATGCTTTTAATTTTTGCCCAATGAGTATGATATTAGCTGTGGGTTTGTCATAGATGGCCTTTATCATGTTGAGGTATGTTCCCTGTATTCCCACTTTGCTGAGAGTTTTGATCATGAATGGGTGCTGGATTTTATCAAATGCTTTTTCTGCATCTATTGAAATTATCATGAGGTTTTTCTCATTCCTTTTGTTTATGTTGTGAATCACATTGATTGATTTGCAAATATTGTACCAGCCTTGCCTCCCAAGAATAAATCCCACTTGATCATGGTGTATGATTTTTTTCATATATTGCTGGATCCGGTTTGCTAATATTTTGTTGAGGATTTTTGCATCTAAATTCATCAGGGATATTGGCCTATAATTTTCTTTTTTTTTGTGGTCTTTGCCTGGTTTTGGAATCAGAATTATGCTCGCCTCATAAAAGGAGCTTGGAAGTCTTCCTTCCTCTTGAATTTTTTGAAATAGCTTGAGAAGGATAGGAGTTAGTTCTTCTTTTAATATTTGGTAGAATTCACTTGTGAAGCCATCAGGCCCAGGACTTTTTCTTTTTGGGAGTTTTTTGATAACTATTTCAATCTCATTTGTTGTAATTGGTCTGTTTAGGTTTTCTGATTCTTCCAGATTAATTTTTGAAAGATTATATGTTTTAAGGAATTTGTCCATTTCATCTAGGTTGTCTAGTTTTTTGGCGTATAGTTCTTCATAGTATTTTCTTACAATATTTTGTATTTCTGTTGTGTCAGTTATTATTTCTCCACTCTTGTTTCTAATTTTATTTATTTGAATCCTCTCTCTTTTTTTCTTGGTGATTCTGGTTAAAGGTTCATTGATCTTGTTTACCTTTTCAAAGTACCAGCTCCTGGTTTCATTGATCCTCTGTATTGTTTCTTTAGCCTCTATGTCATTTATTTCTGCTCTGATCTTTATTATTTCCTTCCTTCTCCTAGCTCTGGGATTTACTTGCTGTTCTTTTTCTAGTTCTTTTAGATGTAGGGTCAAGTTGTTTATTTGAGCTTTTTCTAGCTTCTTGAGGTATGCCCGTAATGCTATAAACTTCCCTCTCAGGACTACTTTTGTTGTGTCCCATAAATTTTGAGTTGATGTATGCTCATTATCGTTTGTTTCTAGAATTTTTTAAATTTCTTCTTTGATCTCATTGTTTACCCATTTATTATTTAAAAACATGCTATTTAGTTTCCAAGTGTTTGAGTATTTTTCAGTTTTTCTGTTATGGTTGATTTCTAGTTTAATGCCATTGTGATCAGAGAAAGTGCTCGATATGATTTCAATCTTCTTAAATTTGTTGAGACCGCTTTTGTGCCTAACATGTGGTCTATTCTAGAGAATGTACCATGAGTGCTTGAAAAGAATGTATATTCTGCTGTTTTAGGGTGAAAGGATCTGAAGATATCTATTAAATCGAGTTGATCTAATATGTCCTTTAAGTCTGCTGTTTCTTTGTTAATTTTCTTTCTTGAGGATCTCTAATGATGTTAATGGGGTATTGAAATCCTCTACTATTATAGTATTGCTGTTGATCTCGCCCTTTAAATCCATCAATGTCTGCTTTATATATTTAGGTGCTCCTATATTAGGTGCGTAGATATTTATAATGGTTATATCTTCCTGTTGTATTGCTCCTTTTATCATTATGTAGTGACCTTCTTTATCTCTAACTATAGTCTTTGTTTTAAAGTCCATTTTGTCTGATATAAGTATTGCTACCCCAGCTTTTTTTTTCATTTCCATTTGCGTGAAATATTTTTTTCCATCCTTTTATCTTCAGTATGTGTGCATCTTTTGATTTAAGGTGTGTCTCTTGTAGACAGCATATGTATGGGTCCTGTTTTCTTATCCACGCAGCTACATTATGTCTTTTGATCAGATCATTTAATCCATTTACATTTAAGGTTATTATTGATATGTAGTTGTTTATTGCCATTTTATTCTTTTTTTTTTTTTTTTTCATTTTTCCGAAGCTGGAAACGGAGAGGCAGTCAGACAGACTCCCGCATGCGCCCGGCCGGGATTCACCTGGCATGCCCACCAGGGGGCAATGCTCTGCCCCGCTGGGGCATCACTCTGTTGTGTCCAGAGCCATTCTAACGCCTGGGGCAGAGGCCACAGAGCCATCCCCCGCCCGGGCCATCTTTGCTCCAATGGAGCCTCGGCTGCAGAAGGGGAAGAGAGAGACAGAGAGGAAGGAGAGGGGGGAGGGGTGGAGAAGCAGATGGGCGCTTCTACTGTGTGCCCTGGCCGGGAATCGAACCCAGGACTCCTGCACACCGGGCCGACGCGCTACCGCTGAGCCAACCGGCCAGGGCTGCCATTTTATTCTTTAAAACTGTATTCCTCTTTTGCTATATTCTTTTTCTCCTTTGGTCTGTTTACAACAGGTCCCTTAGCATTTCTTGCAGCCTTGGTTTGGTTGTAGTGAATTCCTTGAGGTTTTTTTGTCTGTAAAGCTTTTTATTTCTCCTTCAATTTTAAATGATAAAAGTAGTCTTGGTTGTAGGCTCTTGTTCTGCATTACTTTGAATATTTCTTGCCATTCCCTTCTGGCCTCAAGTGTTTCTGTTGAGAAGTCAGAAGTCATCCTTATGGGGGCTACTTTGTAGGTGATAGTCTTTTTTTCTCTAGCAGCTTTTAATATTTTCTCTTTATCACTTAGCTTTGGTATTTTAATTATGATGTGTCTTGGTGTTGATTTCTTTGGGTTTCTCCTTACTGGAGTTCTCTGCACTTCCTGAACATGTGAGATGTTTTCCTGCCTTAATTGAGAGAAGTTTTCAGCTATGGTATGCTTGAACAAAATCTCTATCCCTTGTTCTTTCTCTTCTTCTTCAGGAACTCCTATGATGCAGATGTTATTTCTCTTCATGTTGTCACAGAGCTCTCTTAGAGTTTCCTCAGACTTTTTCAGTCTCTTTTCTTTTTTCTGCTCTGCTTTCGTGCCTTTATTTATTGTGTCCTTTAACTCGCTGATTCAATTCTCCGCTTCATCCATCCTGCTCTTAATTCCTTCCATTGTGTTCTTTATTTCAGATACTGTATTTGTCATTTATGACTAATTCTTTTTTATTATTTCAATGTCCTTTTTTATATTTGCTATCTCTTTATTTAGGTGTTCGTAATGACCATCTATTGTTGTTCTAATATCTTTGAGCATCCTAAAAATTGTTATTTTAAACTCTGCATCTGGTAATTTGGTTATATCTGATTCATTTAGGTCCTTTTCTGGGGATTTCTCTTGGTTCATTTGTGTTGCATTTCTTTGCCTTCGCATTTTATCTGTGTAAAGGAAGGTTTTGGCCACTGGAGTCCACTGGGTATGGCCTCTGTTCCCTAGGTATGGTCTGTCTGCAGGCCCACCACCCCCTCTTCTGTTGCTGCCTAGGGCTTTTGGGTTTGGGCATTGCCGATGCCTGCCTACTGGGGCTGTTGCTGTGGTTTCCACCTCTCCGTCACAGGAGTGTCTGTGATCACGTGCTCGAGTGCACAAGCCTTGGTGGCCTTGACCTTTGCCCTGCCCCTGTGGGTGGTGTTATGCTCGGCCCTGAGGGCAGTGGCGAGAACCTTTGCTCAGCTGCAGGTCTCTGCCTGTTTCCAGGCTTCCGCCCCACCCTTGCAGGAGAAGCCCACTCGTGGAACGGCTGCTACCCTTGGTTCTACCAGCCAGGCAGGACTGCGTGTCCATGCTCGGCTCAGTAGTGGAACTCCGCCTGTTCTGGGCTTTTGGCTCCACCCCTACGGGAGGAGCTGGCTCCCAAGTCAGGCCACAAGTTTCGGTTCCATGGGCAGGACAAGGCTGTGCTCCTGCACCCTTGCTCAAGGGCTGGTTTCCACCTCTTCTGGGGTTCCCGCCCTTCTCCCACAGGCTAGATTACAGGCTGCCGGCGGCAGCTGGGCTTCACCACTTTTGCACACCTACTCCTCCCTGGCCGGGCAAGAGTGAGTTCACACGTGAGCCCAGTGGTGGCCAGCAGTCTTCTGTCCCTGCCGACAGAACCACGCCTCCGTGTCCCACCACCACCTGCTCTCCGGTGAGCTCTCAGCCATGTGGGGTGCAGGTGCTGCAGCTCAGACCCTAACACTCACTGCTGTAGACCTGAAAGCTCCCTCCTTCTAAGCAACTCTGTTCTGAGTGCTGCAGGAGAGCTTGTTTGGCTGGTGTCCTGCTTCCCTTTGCTGGTATTGCTGTTTCTGGGGAAAATATTCACTTCAGATTTGGGGAATGACTTGTCCCAGGGGTTAGGGTGGCTATATCCCAAAATGTTTCTCCCTGTGCCTCCTAGATTACACTCTCTTCCTGATACTCCGGTCCTCTTCTCTCTCCCCATGCCCCAGAGCCCCGGGTGAGTGGTTGTGAGAGAGGTGTTCTGCACGGTCCCTTTAAGAAGAATCCTGGGTCTGAGAAATCAGACTCTTTCTCACAAACAGTATCCTGACTTGTTTCCAGCTAAATACTGTCCTTACGCCTCTTCTGGGCTCTGGGGCTGCAGGCTGGGGCTTTGTTCCTGGGGCTCAGGACCCTCCCTTCTCTGCTAAACTCACTTCCTGCCACATGAGTCTCTCCCGGCTGCCTTTTGCTCTGGGGAGCTGAGCAGACCTCTTCGCATTTCAGCTTTTCCTACCAGTCTCGGTGTGGCTTCTTCAGTGTTCCTTGGTTGAGGAGTCCTCTTAGTTTAGTCCAAAGCTGGTTTTTCCAGATGATAGTCCTTAAAATTATTTTGTAATCCACTTTGGTTCTGGGAGGTGGATAATGGTACATCCACCTACTCCAGTGCCATCTTGTCCTCTGCCACAAGGATTTTTAAAGCATACAATATAGTAGTGGGATTCAAATAATTTAACAACTGGTTTTCTGCCCTAATGATCGTTTTAGGTATAAAAAAACAATATAACAAAAAGTAGTTTATTATTTCATGCATTTAATAGTTAAATAAGAACAATAAAAGAAGTATACAAAACTAGGTTATGTTATAAAAAAGAGTTTTAAAATATTAATGAAAATATATTAAATAATACCTGACAAAAAACAATAAAACTGTTATTTAAGATACTTCCATATTGCTTCTTGATTGACGTCCTCACTTGCAATTTTTTTCACCTATGGATGGAATAAACATTATTATGGGTGCTTAGAATATGCTGTTGCTCAGATGAATGTTAAAAAAAAAGTAAGAAATGTAAATTTGTGATTTCCATATTGGGCAGCTGCCCCTGCATCCAACATAGAGAGAACCCTGATTACAAGTGCCATTTTAACAACTGGTTGGCTGAACTCAACAAAAAAATTAGGTATCAGTTCTACCAAACTGGTGTGAACTGGCTGAATCCCACCACTGGTACAATACCTGACTATTTAGTCAGGGTCACTGACTTTTTTTCCCTTAGATTGTTAAATTTTTAAAAATGACAACAGTCAATACAACAACAGCTGTTCAGGGTGAATAAACCAAAATTATACTTACTTTTTTCAAATCAGCAAATAATATATTTTTTGGTGTAGTTTTATGTATGCCATGAGATTAAAAAAAAAAATTGAAAATCGCTGCGCTAGAATATACATCTGACCTGCAGAGGGCACCAGTCACCCAGGCAGCAGAATTCACTGCCTCTCCTTCAGCTCAGCCTTGGAGGTTAAATCTCTTTTGCCCTTCCGGCTGCCTGTGGAGTGTAGGAGTCACAGACAGCCAGGGCTACCACATCCTTCCCTGGGGATTTGACTATGCCATCAGAAACTTTCATAGCTGAGTTTCAGATTGGCACTCAAATTATATACAGGTATCTGTATTTTTTTATTTTTTTATTTTTCTGAAGCTGGAAACGGGGAGGCAGTCAGACAGACTCCTGCATGCGCCTGACCGGTATCCACCCGGCACGCCCACCAGGGGGCGATACTCTGCCCATCTAGGGTGTTGCTCTGTTGCAACCAGAGCCATTCTAGCGCCTGAGGCAGAGGCCATGGAGCCATCCTCAGCGCCCGGGCCAACTTTGCTCCAGTGGAGCCTTGTCTGTGGGAGGGGAAGAGAGAGACAGATAGGAAAGAGAGGGGGAGGGGTGGAGAAGCAGATGGGCGCCTCTCCTGTGTGCCCTGGCTGGGAATCAAACCAGGACTTCCGCACGCCAGGCTGACGCTCTACCACTGAGCCAACCAGCCAGGGCCAGTATCTGTATTTTTTTAAAAGGGTAGATACATTAAAAATTTGTGAATTTTTCAAATCATTTTTTTATCCTTAAAGACGACAAACTTGTTTAGAAGACCGAAATACATAGTTCTAAATAATTCAAGTTCTAAAATCTCTCAATCCTCAATAACATCATAATACAAAAATATTAATATTGAAACCTCATTAATTCACCCTTGCTAAAAGAAAGACCTGTTTACCTGACCTAGCAAAATCCCAAATCATATACTACTTAAATATAGTTATATCATTTTCTTTTATATATATATTATTTTTTCTTTTTTTTTTTAGAGAGGAGATAGAGAGGGATAGAGAGAGAGAGAGTAAGGGAGAGAAGGGGGGAGTAGCAGGAAGCATCAACTCCCATATGTGCCTTGACCCGGCAAGCCCAGGGTTTCAAACCAGCGACCTTAGCATTTTTCAGGTTGATGCTTTATCCACTGCACCACCACAGGTCAGGCAAATATAGTTATATCATTTTCTTTAAATATATTTCTTCATTATTAAGCTAACATCCCTTTTTCCATTCAAGGTGCTTCCTAGAAAGAATATATTAAATATTGGGACAACACTGAGGGAACGTGTGGCCTTTAGCATCAAACTCACCAGGGTCCAAATCTTATTTTTGCCACTTAACAGCTGGGTGACCCTGAGAAGTCACTTCGCTCCTCTGATCCTCAACGCTCTCATCTGTAAATGAAAATAAAAATACTTGCTTCAGCCTGACCTGTGGTGGCACAGTAGATAAAGCATCGACCTAAAATGTTGAGGTCACCAGTTTCAAATCCCAGGCTTGCCCGGTCAAGGCACATAATGGGAGTTGACGCTTCCTGTTCCTCCCCCACTTTTCTTTCTCTCTCTCTCTCTCTCTCTCTCTCTCTCTCTCTCTCTCCTCTCTCTCTCTCTTTCACACCCTCCTTCATTTCTCACTAAACATATAAATAAATAAAAACTTTAAAAAAAACACTTGCTTCACATATTATTGTGAGAATTAATTAGATAACATAGAAATGCTTAGCACAATGGAAGTGCACAAAGGGCTCAGCAAATTATGGTTATATTATTAAATAAACATTATTGATTTGTAACTAGCATAGTACTAGTTTTGTGTACTGCTTGCTGCATGGAAGACAGAATCTCTGCTATGTGTCACTGCTCTAATATTTTAATTATTCTATGTTGTTTTTAGCAACATCTTGGCCTTACCTATTTCTATCTTGAAGACTCATTGTCGCCTGGCCTGTGGTGGTGCAGTGGATAGAACATCAACCTAGAACACTGAGGTTACAGGTTTGAAACCCTAAGCTTGCCCTGTCAAGGCACATACGACAAGCAAGCAGTGAACAACTAAGTGAAGCAACTATGAGTTGATTCTTCTTATTCCACTTTTATTCTCTCTTTGTAAAATCAATAAATAAAAATTTTTAAAAAGACTCACTCTCAAAGAAGAAACTATTCATAGGACAAGAGAAAAGGGTAACATTTAAACATTCCTTTGCACAAAAAGCTTTCAAAATTCTAGAAAGAAATTTATCCTCTTAAAATTTTAGAATCAATTCTTGTAATTTAATAAATTTTTAAATAGTCTATAAATAAATAATTCATGAACTAAATATAAATTTAGCTTATTTTCAGCCCTAATAATGAAATAGGGTGAATTCCCAAACTTTCAACAAGTTTGGAGAAATCTGTTATTAAAATAAGAATGTAGAAGAAGAGGCATAAAAACTTGAGTTAAAAACAATAATCATGAAGTGAGAAAATAAAGATATTTTATAACTATTTTATAACCATAAATGAGAACAAATCACATTAACTACTTGTCAATGATATTTGTGCATCAAATTACAGATCGTTAAAATAATAAAAGGAAACTGCAAGAAATACTTAAGTTGGAATAGACAGAGACATTATAGCAGCAACCTCATGTCTGCAAGCAGCACAGAAGTACAGCATATTGAAATTGATTATTTGACATTTCTACTTAGCTATCTCATAGTCATCTCAGATATAATAATGTCAAGCACAACTGGATTCTGTCATAAACATATCTTTCACTTTTTTCTTTACATCTTAGTGAATTATACTGCCGTTTGCCCTGTTGCTCAAGCTAAAACCTTTAAAATTAAATCTGAATCTTCTCTCTACTCCATCATTTTCTTAGTAAAGTCTCATAAATTTCTACTACAACTCTTACCAATTTGCTACCTACTATCCTAGCCCAGGTCACTATATTCCACCCCCAGAAGATTTCAGTAGTCTTCTACCTGGTCTTCCCACTACTACTCTTAAAGTTGGACCATGCCACTCCTTGTAAAAATTTTTACAATAACTTGCCTTTGTATATATAAAAAAGAATTCTTAAGTCTTTAAGAGCAGGGGTCGGAAACCTATGGCTCACGAGCCAGATGTGGCTCTTTTGATGGCCGCATCTGGCTTTCAGAGAAATCTTTAATAAAAAAAATAATAACATTAAAAATATAAAACATTCTCATGTATCACAATCCATTCATTTTCTACCGCTCATGTTCATGATTGCAGGTGGCTGGAACCAATCACAGCTGTCCTCCAGGACAACACCAAATCTTTATTGGATAATGCGTAATGTATATGGGTCGTTGTATGGCTCTCACAGAATTATATTTTAAAATATGTGGCGTTCATGGCTCTCTCAGCCAAAAAGGTTCCCGACCCCTGCTTTAAGAGCATACATGATCTGGTCAATGCACTACCTTTTCAATTTGATTTGCTTCTACTTTCCCTTATTCACCTTTAACTCACACCGGCATTTTTCTGGTTCCAGAGCATATAAAACCTATGTCTGACTCAGGACCGTTGCATTTGCTGCAATTAAAATAAATTAAAAGATGGGAAGACTGTGTGCATTTCACAAGCATTACTTCATTCAATCAATCCTCACAATAACTCAATGCAATAGATCTCTTTACTATTGTCATCTTATAGATAAAAAATAAACCCGAGGCAAAGAGAAAACAAGCAACTTACCCAAGGGCAGAAAACTAAGTAGGATGTATGTGTTGTGACCTTTTTAAAAATTCAAATTCTATCTTTATGTGGGAGAACAGGTAAAGTGTTGTGCGGAGCATGTCCAGAGCACGTGCTTGAGGGGAAAGACAGGACTACGTGCAGAGGCTCCCTTGAAACATGCTTTCTTTTCCACACTGGAGGACTGGGTTCCTTAACTTGAAAAACAAGCAGAGTGGAGGTATAACGGAAGTTTATTTTCCTGTTTCAGCTCCAAGAGAGAAGGCTTAAAAGTCTTGTTAGAGTTCATCGATTATTTTGCTAGATTGAGTTTCTCAGAAGCTTAGCTTACAAATTGGATCTGTGTGTGTAAGGTATTTTTCCCTGCCGAGAAGGAAGGGGCCGGAGCCACGAAGTGTGGAATAGTAAAAGGCTTTATTGAGTACAGAGCGCGCATCCCGCCCGGCAAAGTTCCCTGGCCCCGAAGAAAGATGGAGGCCAGGGAAGTCGCAAGTGGTGACCTGAGTGGGAGATATTTAAAGGGTCCCTAGGGTGGTCGAGCTAATATGACGTGGTGAAATCTCACTGGCTCTGGCAGGCGGTCCCTGTTTTCCAAAGGGTTCCTGGGAAGTTTCTTTTGGCGCGCTTGGTTGTAGGCGGTCCTAGCCAAAGTTCCCGGGCCTGACCTTTCCCATTATCCACCAACCTTACAGTGTGTAAGTAATTTTTTGTTGTTGGTTTTTATTTTTATTTTTAAATTTTATTTAGACAATTAATTTTAACAAGGTGACATTGATCAATTAGAGTACATAGATTCAGAGAAAACATCTCCAGATCCTTTTGACATTTGATTATGTTGTATACCCACCACCCAAAGTCAAATTGTCCTCCGTCACCTTTTATTGGATTTTCTTTATGCCTCTCCCCTCCCCCACCTCCTCCTTCTCCTCCTTTCCCTTCCCACCAGTAACCATATCCATAAGTCTCATTTTTATGTCCCACCTATGTATGGAATCATACAGTTCTTCGTTTTTTCTGATTTACTTATTTCACTCAGTATAATGTTATCAAGTAATTTTTAAGGAAGTGTTTCCTAGGAGTATGAGTCAGCCTAGAGACAAAGGTGTGGTCCCTGGCAAAAGACCCAAGGAGGGTGGCTCCAGCCTGATCCTGCAGGGGCACTCTGGAGTATGCGTTGTCCTTCAAGAGCTGTCTGCAGCAGAGATGAGGGGACTGAAATGTAATATTCCCACATGGGACTGGTGGTACACATAAATTAGATCCTGGGCACTCGGCTGAAGAAGAGCCTTAGATCTAGCCATTGAAAACTCACTGAAGGCCAAGGAGTGGGAGGTGTGTAATAAGGAGACAGAGAAGGAAGGTGCAGAAATATAAAAAAGGGATTAGGAGCTGGAGGTGCATCACCAAGGTTACCTGATGAATTTATTCATCAGATAATAATCGCAGATCCAGAATGAATTTATGTACAATCTGTGTATAGATCTAAAGTTATTATGGTCTTATCTAATTGTTACGATACCTAATAATAGAACTAGAATTCATGTGGGTAATTTGACAGATCAAGTTCCAATCCTAAATAGCATAAAAGAAGCTGTTTTAGCATATTTGTTTTTAATATATTTAAACAACTTGAAAAATTCATTAAATTTATGAGTTCCATATATTATAAACATGAACATACTTCTCTATGGTGATAACATCATTTAGTAGCCACAAATTAAGGATCCATAAGAAACTTAACTGGTTGATTAAATGTTTCCAAGATGTTGAATCTTGATGAACTATTGTAGAGTTAACATTTCTATACCTCGGAGTCATTTTTCAGTGTTTAAATGGATTATTTCAACAGTGAATTTATGTAACAAATACTGTGCCAGGCACATTCTGGGCATTGGAAATAAACTGGAGACCAAAAATAACAAAGTCCTTCCTCATGGGGCTTAAACTTTCCAGAAGGAGGAGATAGACCAAAAACAAGGAAATGGATATGTGACATTATTTCTGATGTTGATATATCTCATAAATAATATTAAATAGAAGAAAAATGTGTGATAGAAACTCATAAGAGTTTAAAACCATATGTGAAAATAAAATTAATATGCTAATAGAAGAAAATGTAAACTATTATCTTTGGAACTTTGAGTTATAGAAGGACTTATTACAACCCAAAGTCATAAATTTAAGGCAAAAATAATTTATTTTAACACATCAATATTAAGACTATCTATCTGGTCAGTGAATTGAACAATAGATATAGTTAACCATATAATGACTGACTGGGAAAAGATATTTGTAATATCTAAAATTGATTGAGGATTGATATGTAGAATATAGAAGAAATTGCTAACATCAATAAGAAATGAATCAACAGAAAAATGTTCAAAGAATATGAAAGATAGACAAAAAGGGAAATTGATTGCTAAAAAGTATCGAACTCATCTGTAATTAAGGAAATGCATGTTAAAAGAAGACAATAACTACATCAACTCAGTATAAGTTTAAAATCAATACATAACAAATGTTGGCAACTATGTAGAGGAATGGAAATCACCACACCCAGCAGGTAGAAGTATATAACAGTTGCTAAGGAACAATCTGACAGATTGATGAAGCCAAATGCAGATGGACTATGACTTAGTGCTCTGGCTTTGGGAATATTGCCCAGAGAAAAAATTGTCCAAGCTGACACAGAGTTATTTCCGAGGTTCTTGGGGATCAGAGGCAATCTTGGTGTCCACTAAGAAAATGCATAAATAAAATGTGGTGATTAAGCCCTACGTAATACTCTGTAATTAAAAGCAATTAGCGCACACACAGCAATATACCTGGTGTCAAGTGAAAAAAAATTGAGGGTAATAAATTCTATAGCAACATACCATTTATACATATTGAAAATACACAAAGGCAAATTAATACCGTATATTGTATAAGGATATGTATGTATCCAAGATAAACCAACAAATACTATGGCAAGACTAGGAAAAGGAACGATGTTGAGAACAAAACTGAAGAAAAACCTTGCACAAAATTTTCTACAAAAACTGTGCTCTAATTTTATATTTAGAACCTCTGGCCAAACTTTGACTATATTTTTATCATGCTTACTATTTACCGTGAGATGAGGATCCATACAATAAATTTTTACATTTTACAAAATCTTGTGAGGGTCTACTATACACCAAGCTTACCTAAGGTACTGAGTGTTAGGCTCAGAAAGATAAATAACACAAAGACATGTAATTGTTGGGGAGGAAACATTTTTTTCTACTCTTCCAGGTTCTTTTGGCTGATTTCATGATTAAACTAACATGAGACAGATTAACAGCACACAGAAATCCCACAGACATGAGAGTCAGAGACCCCACGTACGAGAGGTCATAGGAGAGGTTCAGAGCCAGAAAGATAAAATGATATCTTGAGCTAAAGAAAGGCATAAAGGAACCCAAGACTTCAACAAGGTGGAAGGTAACTCAGAGGACAAGAAGAAGGGTGCATATCTAGTAATTTGATATTTGCCCTGCCAATATATTATATATAGGCTAAAAAGTTATTTCTTGTCATAACTCATGAAGAGCCATGCGCCTAATTCACATCTTTAAGGGAAAGGTAAACATTTCTCTTAAGACCACAAGGTCTCAGTTGCCTATAGCTAGAAACAATCTACACTGCAAAACGGCACATACTCTGGACCGCTTCACAGATCTGTGAGAAGACAGAACACATGTTTCGTCAGTTTGGTGTCCTCGGGTGAATTTGGACACATTTTCTTACATGATGAGTGGGATAGCTATTTTCTTTTCATTTGCTAATTGCTTTTATATATTTTTTTTATTTATGATTTTAATTTGTGTTTACATAGATTCAAGTGTCCCACCGAATATGTCTCCCCCACCCCTTTACTCCCCCTCGCCCCCTCCCATGTCCCCTCCATTTTATTCAAAGTAAACACTTTGTACTCTTGGGTTCTAAGACTTGGATATAAATTTTGAATTCAATAAGAATAGCTAAGTAATCTTAAATTTCTGCTTTAGTAGTCACCCTCTTTTCCCATGGATCTTGGTCTAAATTTAAAATTGTTATTTTCAGTGTTTATTTTGGATGTGGATCAATATTATTAGTTACCCCAAATCCTTTCAGAGTTGAACTGTAGAACACAAACCGTTTTCACTATTAGAAAGCCCATACTTAAATGCATTTATTTGAATGCTTTTTACCCTGGATATCATCTCTGAACCATATATATATACAGGGGTGGACAATAAAAGGTTTACAGTTTATTTTTACTTACTTATTATTGTATCTTTTATATATTACTTGTCTTTTTTCCATACAAACAACTGTAAACCTACTTTTGGCCACCCCTGTATATTACAAAATATCTCTAGGAAACCTAACGTGTCACAATACATAAGTAACTTTAAGGAAATCTAAGAGTTAAGAGTTTGGGTAAGAGAAATAGAATCCACCGACGACTGGACATGGTGAAGTAAAAATAAAACTAGAGTAAGCAGCAGCTGGAGACAATAAATGTTTTAGTTGTTTTTTATGCAATACATCTCAGATATGTAGCGAATGACATTTCAGTCCTGCCCTCGAGCTCTTTTACCACTAAACACTCATTTCCTCTGTTTGAGCCATGGAAGATTTGCAGGCTTAACCCAAGCTGGCAGTCCTCAGGTAGAATCTGCCTGACCCAAGGACCAGCTGCAGCTTCCTGCTGCCTCCCCATGAATCCTCTACTGATGTAGGAAAGCAGCCTGTCCATATTAGAGTGTGCTAATGAGCTTTATCACAGAGACCCTCGGAGGCATTTGACATAGGAAAAACCACTGTGGCCAAGAGAGCATAACAACATAACATCTCAACTGTCTTACAATGAAATGTAAATGTATTACTGCTAGAAACATTTCTGGGTTTAGACTTGTCTTTTTTTTTTTTTCTTTATATTCATATTTAATTAACTGAGCACCTTCTAAGCATATGAACATATTTAATCCTTGAAGCAAACCTATGTTTCTCAAATATGTTTCTCATTTTACATTATAGATAATTGAAGCTCTGGGATGTTAATGGCTTGTACAAGATTACAGAGCTCTAAAGTGAAGCTATTTATAAAAATTGGTATTGGAACTGTTGTTCCGGTCACCTAAGGTCTCAAAAAATAAATATTTCAGGTTATTGATAACAAAGTATATTTATTGCAAGAATGATAGTACATGAGGGAGGAGCAGGTATCAGTTTATCAGCAACACATCAACTCAGGTTCAACTAACCAAATTCTACGATAAAGAGTAATCTTCATAAACTCACAGAAAATCTTCTTGACAATTCCCAGAACAGAAATTCTGACCACATAAACCATCCATTTTCCATATTGGTATATTATAGTTCTGTTGGAAAGTTTTAGCAAACTCTCTCTGAGTGATCCACAGAAAAACCTATTACCCTTAACCTCAATCAAGAGGGGCTTCTATACCAGGCCCCTGCATTTAGAGGGCTCAGCAAAATACTATGCAGAGTAAGAATTGTATTGAAGAGCACAAGGACTCTTTTGTTACTTGGCATAGATGACCTATAACCTGCATGTCCTCTCTTTAGATGAACACTCTTGTAACTCCAGAAAAAAGCTCTTCAACATCTTTTGCTCTATGTTCTCAAAAGAAAAGCACATTCAATATAATGAAGATTTATGGATTTTATTATGCTGTTCACATAGGAAACACACACTACTTCAGAGTAGGGGGAAATCTAGCAGTTAAAGCCCTTGGTTAACTGAAAAGACTAATTAACTTGTCACAATACCCTTTTCAGATACTCTGTTTCTGATTCTTGCATAATTAAGTATTGTTTCCCAGAAACAGTGATGGTCCATTTTATTACTTCTTTTTGTATCTCAATTTGTAGAAATTTATGATCTAGTGGGGTATTTGCAACAATTACGAATGGCTACTTTAAATGATTATTTAAAATAATATTAAATAATAATATGTATTAAGTAACTTTAGAGAGAGAAGGGGAGACACAGATATGAAACATAGTACTATTTTTTTTCCTTAGCATTAAAGGTTTGAGTACTAGAATTATAAATAATTATATTCATCATAAAAATAATATAATGATATAATTAAGTTTTTAAATTTAACTTAAAAATGTCAGACATTTAAATAATGCTGACTTTAAGTTTCAATTTATAACTTCAAATAATTTAGAGATAAGGTAGGTGGGCCTCCATTTGTTTTCTTGATATGAAATGCCTATGTTAGGAAATAGCCTGCTGTGGGTTCAGGCAACGGTGCAGGTAAAATTTGCTGTGTCGTGCAGTGGCTGGACACTTCTTCCTAATAAGTGAATGGCACTAGAATGAGTGCCAAAATGGGAAGAGACCTGTTGGGCTACTTTCTCCTCAAAATGGCTGTGTATGTGGCAAGCACCAAGGTATTCAGATGCCTCTTTCAGCTCATTTACAACTCATTAGATATTAAAATATCTAATTTCTTTTAAGAGAGAGAGGAACAGTCAGGGATGGACAGACAGACAGGAAGGGAGAGAGATGAGAAACATCAACTCCTATTTGCGGCACCTTAGTTGTTCATTGATTGCTTTCTCATATGTGCCTTGACTGGGGCGACTCCAGCCAAGCCAGTTAACCCTTGTACAAGCCAGTGACCTTGGGCTCAAGCCAGCAACCCTGGGTTTCAAGCCAGCCACCTTCATGCTCAAGCCCATGATCATGGGGTCATGTCTATGATCGCACACTCAAGTTGGTGACCCTGCACTTAAGCCAGATGAGCCCACCCTCAAGCCGGTGACCTTGGGCTTGTGAACCTGGGTCCTTGGCATCCCAGACTGACACTCTATCCACTGTGTCACCGCCTGGTCAGGCTTGTTGATACTTTTCAAACCTGAAAGTGGAGATAAGCTCTTTTTCTAGGACAGGACACTTTTAACCTTTTTATGAGCACTTGAAGAAGTAGGTTGAGGGTCTTTCACAGAGTCAAGCATTAATCACTGTAGGGAATGATGGCTCTTCCCTATATTTCTATGTGTGGATGTTTTTCTAGAGCCCAGTTACAGTCCAGAGATGATTTGAGAAGAGTGGTGAATTGAAGACCATTTGGCAACAATACCTTTTCAATCAACAATAGCCTTTTAGAATCTCCTTTTGGAAAAAAACAAACCAAAAAAGAGAGCACAGAAAGGGCTGGAGAAATTGACATGTAAGCCATGATTAGCTAGACTTACCCCTTAGCTAACGCAAGTTAAGGAGGGAAATCCAATGTTGTAAAAATGATAGGAAAGTAGCAATAATTACACCTACCAGTTGTTAAGCCTCAACTATGTTTCAGACTCTTGACATACATTAATTAACACAGAAAACATGCAAAGATCACATTTATATTCAGTGCTGAAGATAAGAAAACTGTGATTATATAAAGTCAGTTAGCCAGTTACAAAATAACTAACTGCTAGAGCCAGGATTCCAACCCAAATTTGTCAGGCCAGACTCAGGAAAACATTGACCTTTTTCAAAGGCCTGCAGTCTCCTTGGCTTGCAGAGAAGAGGCAGGGCCTCAAAGAAAAGTGCAACTTCAGGCAAAGATCATCTCGGCCAGGGCTTTCCAGTGTAAGACACGTAGGAGTCAACCACAGCTTTTCTTAAATACTGATTCTGTTTCAGCAGGTCTGGGTGGAACTCCAGAGTCTGCATTTTAAAGCTGTCAATAATAAGCATCTGGTCAAACCCCATTACTTGTTGATCAGTAAAGTGAGCTCCAGAGAAATTAGATGACTGACTCAAAGCCAAGTAATTTGTTCAACACGGACAGGAAGCTCTGGAATTTTTCCCAGTTTCTTGCTTTCTCACACAAGTTGTTCAAAATGGGCACGTCTCCATGGCTAGAGCATGTCAGTCTTCCCATCTCTCTGTTCAGGCTAAATTCTCCTTCTGATCCCTGTAACCTCAGCTATCACAATACGTATAGTAGAGATCCCCATCTTCTCCTTTAATATCTGTTTCCATGTTCAAGATTGCTTTGCTTTATACAACAGACTTATTCCTGAAAAATTATGTGGAAATTTCTTTTTAGCAAAATTTTTATTTAAATACTCTGGAAGATCTTGCTTTCTTTGTTTTTTTTTTGGGGGGGGTGGTGGTAGAGAGTAATAAGTTCTATCAAATATGCAGAACTTCTTATAAAATCTTTAAAGGTTGGTTTTGTTTGCCATAATCTCTTAAATGGAAGAAACACTGGATAATTAAATGGAGCTCATAAACAAAATTAACTTATCTCAGACTCCAATTTGATGACATGGCACAGATCCCTACTTATTTATATAGGAGATTATGTTTTTGCCATTCAAGAGATATTGTGTTACACAACAATAACAATTCAAATTTATTTTATATTTCTCAAATCTCATTATCTCAATTTGGAGAAGCATTTTTTTCAACCAAAGCATTTAAAGTGGATTTCTACTACTGCAATGCAGCCTGTTCTTGGCAAAAGGAAAGGTAATTCATTTTCTGGTTTTGGAAATCCTCTAAAAATTACTGTCAAAAATAAATTAAAAACAGGAGTGATGTGTCATAACTGAAGTTCTCATTAGAAACGGGGCATCTCTTGGAATAAACAGGAATGGATGGAATAAATACCTCAGGCAAACGGATCTTCATTTCTCTGAGTCATTAATTTGGAGAAAAAGCTTTGCTCCGGAACATAACGTCACGTATTATTATTACAAACGGAAATGATGTTTTTTATACTATTCTTAGGCAAATCACATATTTTATTTGCTTGTGTACATTAAGTAATTTCTGGGGAGCTTTGTGAGCCCCTGTGTTTTAAAATCCGTTCTATGTCTTCTTTTGCCTTTCTCTGTGTGACTGCCAATTCCTAAGTGGCTTTTTTTTTTATGCCAACCTTAATCAAATGGGATCACACTGACCCCACTAATTGGGTTATATTCTTTTCAAGCACTTGGTAGTTATCTAGTTCTCTCATTCAATTTGCTTGTCTGCCTTCTCCTCCCTCCCTACCGCTGTGTGATTTTATGCTCTTGTCCTTTCACTGAAGGATTAACTCAAGAATAAAATAAAATTAAAATTTACAGCTTCCTATCAGGGGAAATAATGTCAGCTGTTTGTCCCTCCTAACTCCTCCCCCCCTCAATATTACTTACTTTCAAATTTTTAGATTGCAAACAAATCTTGAAAAAATTGTCACATCATCACATCCTTGTCAACATGGATCACTAGCCACTTCCTAACACGGACTTGCACATCTATCTATCCAAGTTCTTAGGTTCTTACCGTCCCCGCCAATGAGAATGTGTTTGAATCATTTAGACGCCTGTTAAAATGCTACACTTTCTGTCAAGGCTCCGCCAAATGCTGCCTCCTTGTATCTATTTCTCCTTTGCGACTGATCCACCCTGCTTTGCCCCCTAAAAGACTGGAAGCTCCTTGAGGTCGGCGCCCATGCCTTGTTTATCCTATCTCTCCACAAGGGCTATCGTCTTGGTAGTGGAGGAACTTACTACTAGTTTGATGAAAGTCACAACATAACAAATGCCAACACACAGCTTCCTTAGAGTGTCACCATGGATGGTATCCAGCCAGTCTCCTGGATATCCATTTGACTACAGGTTTTGAAAAAATTACTTGAATGGGTTGATCTGTGTTATTGACCACTTTCTAACAGTGTTTCTCAAAGGGTGGTTGGTATTCAGATTTCTAACCTCAGAACCAACAGGGGCTCTGGTTTAAAATGGAAATTGCTGAACTCAGTGTAAGATATTTAGAGGCAATAACCAGAAATAAAAATTGTAAAAAAAAACAAACCCCAAAACAAACAAAAAAACCCTAAAGTTTGAAGATCTTAAGCATACAAATCTTTGAAAGGTGGTATTTTAGAGTAATGAGATTTCACCTTCTTTATACCCAAGAATACTTAAGGAAGAAAAAAAAATGGCCAGTAAAGATAGAGAAAAATTATACAAAATGTGATTTTAAAACATATCTGACTTAGCATATTTTAAAGTGTTTCTCAAAGGCAGAGAGAAGCATTACATGAAATGCAAATCCCTTCCAGCTAAATGTTCCCCTAATTTTTGTCACAAAGTGTGAGAGCCTCAATTTTCAATTACAAGACTGACAACTGTTTAATTAAAAAAAAACTGATTAACATGTCTAACTACAGCAAAGATGGAGAAGTAGTTTAGGCAAAATTTTTCAAAATTAATCTCTTGCTGTTCTGTTTTAAATAATGTTCAGCTGTTTCCCATACACTTTCCTCTTTCCTGACACATCTCCCTTACTGTTTTTTAAACCCAAGCAGCCTGTGAGCTATGAAGAGTATGTTGACATGATGGATCGGAGGTTTATCTTTTCCTCCAACGGGAGGCTCTTGAAAGGGCAAAAGCTGTGTTGCTATATTCTGTCCACAGTCATAATCTCCTTGAGTGCTGGGTGATGAATGCTCCTATAATGAATAGTTTTCTTTTTCTAGTCGGTTTTACATTAATTTCATCTTGCTTAGTAAGTGGATGAAGGCAGACACTTGACAAGAGATTTCTTCACAGTTTCTGGGTTTACAGTGGATATTTTTTACTTGGAATTAGATTGGATATATATATATTTTTTTTTTCTTCATTTTTTTGAAGCTGGAAACAGGGAGAGACAGTCAGACTCCTGCATGCGCCCGACCGGGATCTACCCGGCACGCCCACCATGGGGCGACGCTCTGCCCACCAGGGGCGATGCTCTGCCCATCCTGGGCGTCGCCATGTTGCAACCAGAGCCACTCTAGCGCCTGAGGCAGAGGCCGCAGAGCCATCCCCAGCGCCCGGGCCATCTTTGCTCCAATGGAGCCTTGGCTGCGGGAGGGGAAGAGAGAGACAGAGAGGAAAGCGCGGCGGAGGGGTGGAGAAGCAAATGGGCGCTTCTCCTATGTGCCCTGGCCGGGAATCGTACCCGGGTCCTCCGCACGCTAGGCCGACGCTCTACCACTGAGCCAACCGGCCAGGGCCTTGGATATAATTTTTTTATGGAAACATTCACACACTGATAAATTAAAATTTAAAGAGAAATGGTTTTTTGTTTATTTGTTTTGTTTTTTGGTACCTGTTCTGTAGTCATTACTGCTGTGTGCAACTGTGCAAATACTTCTCTCCTGCCCTGGCTGGTTGGCTCAGTGGTAGAGCACCAGCCTGGCGTGCAGAGGTTCTGGGTTCGATTCCCGGCCAGGGCACACAGGAGAAGCGCCCGTCTGCTTCTCCACCCCTCCCCCTCTCCTTCCTCTCTGTCTCTCTCTTCCCCTCCCGCAGCCGAGGCTCCATTGGAGCAAGGATAGCCCGGGCGCTGGGGATGGCTCCTTGGCCTCTGCCCCTGGCACTAGAGTGGCTCTGGTCGCAACAGAGCGATACCCCGGAGGGGCAGAGCATCGCCCCCTGGTGGGCAGAGCGTTGCCCCTGGTGGGCGTGCGGGGTGGATCCCGGTCAGGCGCATGTGGGAATCTAACTGCCTCCCCGTTTCCAGCTTCGGAAAAATACAAAAAAAAAAAAAATACTTCTCTCCTTCTAGAGACTAGTGTGCCCTTCCCTCCCAAAGTTAGGGATTGCTTTTGACTCACTTTGGAGAATGGAATGTATTTAAGAACTGATGTGTCTTTTCTGGGTGGCAGAATTTAGTTGGAGTGTGACTGCTTCTGGGGTGACCAGGGGAGGACACATGTCAGTATTAACATCTCTGAGATCTAGTGAAGTTTAACGTTTAAATATATTCCAAACAATGTATTTCAAAATTTAAAATCAATCTCAGAATTAGTTGTATAGCACGAGAGTTTTTAGTTATTATTTTAGTGTATATTGAGATATACAAACGTACACCAAATGCTTATATAATAATGCATAAAGAAAAATGATACAAAATTCTTCTTAATGAATATCAAGTTTAAGAAGTAAATTATTACAAATGTTTTTGAAGTCCTCTGTGTATGCCTCCCTAATCCTACCTACTTACGTCCTTTCAGAGATGAAAAAACACCCTGATATAATTTTTAAAATTATTGCATATTATATAAATATTTGTATTACAAATATATGTAATAAATAATGTAATTTGTAATATATGTTTTGTTTTGTTTGAACTGTGTGCTTTTGAACTTTATATGAATGGAATTATGCTATAAACATTTACATATTATTTGTTTTCCACTCAGTATTATTATCCTGATATTCAGTTTGCTGTGTATAGCTCTGATTCATTGATTCACCATTGCTCTATAGTATCCCACAGACTATTCCAATATATAGATATTCATTCCCCTATTGATTGACAATTAGTTTTAGTCCAGGAGGTTTTTGTTGTTGTTGTTTTTTGCAATTATAGATACTTCTCTAAATAGTCCTTTGCATATACTTTTAAATCAGAGATGATTGCAATGAGCCATACGAGCAGGTGCTATTGAACTTAGTTTGAAAAATCCGGTTTTGTTCTAGTAAGTCACTGCAGAAGTAATTTGGTGCAGGGTATTTTAGTGAAACACACAGTATCTAAGAACCCTGAGTGTCCTCATAAATCCTCATAGTCAATGGAGTCAATTTGGGATGAGGAAGAAAGAAAAATGACATCAGCATTCCCACAGAACAAAGCTGAATTGTCTCTTCTGCATTGGAAGCAATTGGGGAATTTGAGTTCACACAAGTATGACTCAGCCCAGACGCCAAAATAATGGGAAGCAAAGACCTTTGCTAAACCAGCTGGAGCCAGTGTAGTTCATGGGAAGCTTAAAGAAGGTGAGAGATATGCCCTGTGTTAGCTGGAAAGCACCAGGCAAGAGAGTTCTAAGCACAAAAAAGGGCAATAAGCCTTGAATCAGAAAAGGTTCAAGAATTACAAATACTACTTTTTCTTTCAAGGGAGGAAGGTATAACATGACAGATAATAACAGGCACCTATAACAATGAATGCTCTCTAAAATCGTTACCGTACTCTGCAGAGCACGTGAAATATTTTTCTTTGAAAATTGGCACTGGGAGCTATATCACCGAGGCAAATAGAAAGACAGGAATTGAACATCTGGAAGGGAGAGAGAATCTAAGGAAGCTTGTGTTTGGTGAAGGAGAAAAGGGAGAGGGACCATTGGAGTGGGAGAGCAGTGAAAAGCATCTTTGGAAAACAGAATGGTGAATAAGCATTTCAGAATGTGTGGTGCCCAGTCCTCCCTCACTTTCCATGTAAAGTCTTCATAAAGGTCTGCATTGCCCTATAGCTTCCACATGAATGGATCTGGAGAGGAAACTTGGGGATTGTCAAGTTGTAGGTCTCAGCCTACCTACTACTATACAAATAGCACATAAGACAAAGGAAGACGTACGAAGGACCATGAAAGAGTAAATTCTTAAAATCTGGAAATTAGTAATTTCATAAGCATGGAATTGAGTTTTATGGCAACCCTACCTAGATTTCATAAGGCAGGAAGGACCCTCAGAGAAATGTTAATTAATATTTTAGCGACATAGGAAAGCCATGCATACATTTTGTTGTAAAAAAAAATCAAACAGAAACTAATAAAAATAAAATGAGAGATTTATTATCTCTTCTTGTTTTTTCCCTCAACTCAATATCATCCCCAGGGGCCTGTCCTGTGGTGGCACAGTGGATAAAGCTTCAACCTGGAATATTGAAGTCGCTGATTTAAAACCCTGGGCTAAAATGAATTTTTAAAAATTATCCCCAGAGGTATTCGCTGCTATTTATTTGATAAATTTTCTTCTGGAGCATTTTGTCTATATTTGCATATATATTTTCTTCAGACTTTTTCACATCTATAAAAGGCTTTTATTTTTCTGATGCTATCTTTTTTTCACCAAGAGATTACAAATGTCAGATTCTATACCTTGTGTTAGGAGGTTGTCTGAGTCAAGAAGGTCAGCCCTCTAACGGATGGTGATTCTAAACTGGATTCCTGGTTGTATATCCAAAGGAGGGGAAACCCTCTTTTCCTGTTCTGGATAGAACTATATGATTTCAAACATAGGTGGAATATAAAACTGAGACAGACATAGACAAAAGTGAAGTGGTTGGGCGGGGTTGGGAGGTGTGGGGGGAAGGGTGGATAGAAAGTGATTTGACTTTAGGTGATGGGTACACAACATAATCAACAGTTCAAATGTTATAGAAATATTTACCTGAAACCTATGTACTCTTATTGATAATATCACCCTGTTAAAGTTGATTTTCTAAATAAAAATTTAAAAAAGAAATGTGGCTCTAGATGGAGTGGTATGCCTCCTAAATTCTCTGCGGCTGCTATCTACATTCTCAGCCATCTCCTTAGAGAATCTGCTTTGCCTCTACTTTCCTGTTTGAAATCAAGAATATCTTAATGAGGCTAATTCCTTCAAAGAAGTTTTGGAACAGCTTAGCTAAATAATTTTGCCTATATTTCCTTTTTATGTTTTTATAATAACATGTTATAAAATATGTCTAAATAAATTCAAAATATTATTCTTTTCAATAATCATAAAATAAATATTATAAATAAAAATTTTATATCATCAGAGTTTTAGGGTCATTGTTTTATTTTTTATTTGTGGTATATATTATAATCAAGTGTTTAACAATTGATAGCATTTAGATTTAATAAAATCTGGTATTTCTAGCCTCTACTGTAGCTAGGAGTCAGGGATATGAGCCAGCTTTCTGCCATAAACTGTGTCTGTGTGCGATTTTGTGTCAGACACAACCTATATAAGTCAACAGGCTTCCACATTTGAGTGGTAGTTGATTTAGCATTGTTCTGTGGTTGGTTGCGGCTGCTGTTGGAGCTGGTGGTTCAGGAAGTAACTTAGAGGCTCAGTTCTAATCTTTTTCCAGTAACTCAATGATTCTGTGAGCTATATAACATCCTGAAACAAATTCCTTTTATACAGAGACTATCCCAGGTAAATTCTGTTGTTTGCAATGGATATACAACATAATTGACTATTCAAATAATGTAATGTTTGCCTGAAATCTGTGTACACTTATTGATCAATGTCACCCTGTTAAATATAATTTTCTAAATTAAAAAAAGAACTTTTATATAAATTACATTTGAGAATACCGTTTATAATAAAATTCTTAGAGAAAAGATAAGCAATGCATAAATAGTTCTGGGCTGTCATAATCATTCAGGAAAAAATAATTAAAAAAATTTTTTTTTATAGAGACAGAAAGTGAGTCAGAGAGAGGGATAGACAGGAACAGACAGACTGGAACAGAGAGAGATGAGAAGCATCAATCATCAGTTTTTCATTGCGCGTTGCAACACCTTAGTTGTTCATTGATTGCTTTTTCATATGTGCCTTGACCGCGGGCCTTCAGCAGACCGAGTAACCCCTTGCTGGAGGCAACGACCTTGGGTTCAAGCTGGTGGGCTTTTCCTCAAACCAGATGAGCCTACACTCAAGCTGGCGACCTCGGGGTCTCGAACCTGGGTCCTCTGCATCCCAGTCTGATGCTCTATCCACTGCGCCACGACCTGGTCAGGCAGGAAAAAAATAATTTTTGAGTCATATCTGACACTACCCATGAAATAAATTTCAGGTGATTAGATATCTAAATACAAAATAAAATTAAAAGAAGTGATAATGACCAGCATTTGTGAAAGTGTAGAGAATCATGCATATATCTGGTAGGGATATCAAAAAACACAGCCTTGGCCTGACCTGTGGTGGTGCAGTGGATAATGTCAACCTGGAATGCTGAGGTTGCTGGCTCAAAGCCCTGGACTTGCCTGGTCAAGGCACATATGGGAGTTGAGGTTTCCTGCTCCTCTCCCCTTCTCTCTCTTTCTCTATCGTTATCTTTTTGTCTCTCCTTTTAAAAATAAATAAATAAATAAAAATTTTAAAAATAAAAAAAATAAAACAGCATTGTTTTTGCAAACAACTTGTTATATTCTATCAAAATATTAAATACAGAACTCTTGGTAGCCATGGTTTTACTTTAAAGAATCCTACAAGATTATAGTACGTATCTGCAATGATTTCTCTATAGTAATGTTTATGACAACATGGTTTATTATAGAAAATAGAAAACAAATCAACCTATACAACCTATAATAGGGGAATTATTGAATAAAAAATGAGATATCCACCAAATGAAATATTTAGCAATGATGTTGAATAATGTGGTAGTTCTCAATGTGATAAGCTTCATGGTTATGCACAATAGAGTCTATTCAGTGTGCTTAGGACTGTGTACATGCTATAAATGTCTGTATACACTAAAGTCATGAAAGATACCCAACAATGATCATCCTTGGAGAAGGGAGACTTGTAGGAAGGAGATGCAGTTTTGTAACATTTTATTGTGTATTGTTGGGATTTATTACAACAAACAGTATTGCTTTCATAATTTAAAAAACAATAACATTTGAATAATAGGAATAGCCTCTTGCTAGGTAATATGAATATTTTTTCTGCTTCTGTTGAAGCAGGACAATTCTTTCTCTTGAGACCCTTAGCTCTAGATTCATTGGAAGTCATTTACATTATGGGACGTTTTTCTAGAAAAACAAACCCTTCAGTCTAGTGCAGGTAGCTGCTGCTCAATCTGCCCAAATCATTCCGGGTCCACATCAGGAGTCACACATTCATTTGGCTGGAAGAACAAATTTACCTGTGTGTGTAAGCTGAGCCACCTCATTCCTTAAAAATACATGTGTGTTTAATGGATTTTGTTTTAAACAAGCAACAAGAAGAGATGTTTTCTTCTTTCTTGTTTTGTTTCTTTTAATATCCATTAACCCACATCTGGCATGTGTAAAACTAAAAGCTTTTTGTATAAAGCAAAAATGAACCTAGATCTATGAAATAGATATTGAATATAAATAAAGCAAATATTCTTCACTGGAGAAATTACCATATTTAAATATGTTCTTAAAAAGCAATAATCATTTGCATTACAAAACCAACCCAAGGGGAATAATGTACAAGTGGACAAAGCTGAATTTTGTTTTGACATTAGGAAATATGAGGTGGTTAAAACTGACAATTATCTCAGAACAGATCAGAAAAATTTTAAAACAAGGAGGTTGATTCGACTGGTTCATTTTAAGTCATTAAAATGTATTTTTCAAAAAAGCTCTGGCTGACTCAAGAAAAGCTGTTTCAGCAATGCTAAGGTCAATTAAAGTAAAAACAAATCTATGTATTCAGCTAAATAAGAAATGCAAACAATTTTGTGGTATTCTTTCCTGTGCTTTGAAATTATAGTAATCATCTGAAAGGCGCTGAAGTAGTTGAAATGATATTACAAAAAGCAGTATGTACTGATGATACTAAATAAGCTTATTTGCCAATGACTAAAACTAAAAAAAATTTTCTTTAATGTAAAAAACAGTAATGTAAATAAGAAACAGTTGATAATATGAACAATCATATTTTTATTAGAAAATATTTCTGTGTGTCTGTGTTTGCCAAAATGTTTTCTAGGTGTATCCCCTGAAATGTACTGATATATATATATATTAAAATGATTACAATTTAATGCAACAATGACATTTTAGATCTAGGATAAGTCCTTTTCTGAGCAGGTCATTAACTTTCTCTTTGTTACTGATTTCATTGAAACATTACATTAATATAGCCTCCCATTTGCATATCTCAAAACTATTAATTCAGTCTTTTTCAGTTTTAACCTGTATTATAATGTTGTGTGTGCACAAATAAGGCATCTTATTAATTTTTATATTCCCTAAATGTTTGGTCTACTACATTGACCTGAATCAATAACTCTTTTATGAAAAACGTATTAACTAGCGTATAGCTTCACTGAAGATATTTTATTATCTTGACTATAACACAATAATGCAGTTCTTTTTTCATTACCTAGCAATTGAATGTTCCTGCTCCCCTTGAAGCCTAAGCTTTTGGATACTGTAACATGTTAGTAAAAATACAAATACTGTATCACCTTCTCTAGGAAGGCAGTAAAATTTACCTCAATTTTAAGGTAATATCATATACCTGATAATAATTTGGATTATTGCAGAATCTACAAAGTTGTATTAATGCATATGATTCTTATAAATCTAGTCTTGTAAGGTTTTCACAGAAATTTGGGGAAATCAGTTTCTTATTATTTAATAATCTTATCACTTTCTGACATTGCATTATAAAACTTTGTTTCTCACAGGAAAATATGCTAGCAACTCTAAAACTAATTTATATGTGTCTTAGCATTGAACAAATTAGTAAATTTATTTTCAATAATGAAAGCCAAGTTTCTAAGGACCAGAGACACCACTCAGCAATGGAAAGTTACAGATATGCAAAAGAGTGAGTTACAATGTATCCTGTAGTAGTGAATTGAAACTGGAAATATCTGTATAAATTTATCCTATTTTATGTTTATGTGTATGTGTGTATTCATATATATTTAATATATTCAGATAGACAAGTTGATACATAAATAACATATAACACTGAAAGAGAAAATCATGGTTTTATTGTGGAGAAACCTGTCAGGCACCATCTTAATCAAGATTGACATCAGCAATCATAAGGCATTGATATCATATAACGCTGATACAATACACTAAAAAGGGCACATCTCCCTTGTAATTTTTTTTCCTCAAAATTAATATCTTAGTCTAATCATTAGAAACACCAACAAATCCAACTGAAAGGCATTCACAAAATACCTGACCAGTACGCTTCAAAAATTTCAAGGTCATAAAAGACAAGGAAGGACTGAAAAATTGTCATTAGGTCAGAGGAACTAAAGAGGCATGACAACAGACTACAATGTAGTGTTCTGGATTGAGTCAAGGTCATAAAAGACAAGGAAGCACTGAAAAACTGTCATTTAGGTCAGAGAAACTAAAGAGGCATAACAACAGACTACAATGTAGTGTTCTGGATTGAGTCTTGGAAAACACACAGAAAAACAGTCGTGGAAAAACTCGGAACTTCAAACAAAGCTTAGTTACTATTTTACAAATATTAAATTCCTAGTTGTGAAGGTTTTACTAAAGATACTAACTTTAGTAAGAGAATGAGAGTGAAGAGTAAATGGGAACTTTCTGTACTATTGTAATGTTTCTGTAACTCTGAAATTATTTTTTTTTCAAATTACAATAAAATTCAAAAACAAAAATAAAATCTGCTCATGGAAAGGTGTATAAATCTCAATAAAAACTTTTCAAAGGCTTAAAAGCGAATGTCTGTAACAGCATTATTCTCAATAGTATATATTTTAAAAATTAGAAACAATTTTGATGTCCGCTAGTAGTTGAACGAATGATTGTATTGTGCAATTTATAAGTGGAGAACAACTTACCAATGAAAACAACTGCAACACGGATCATTGTCCTAAATATTATACTGAGTAAATGAGACAGACACTGGACAGTAATTACTGAACAATCCATTAATATAAAATTTTAGAATAAATAAAACTAATCTCCAATGTTAAAAACACCAATGATTGCCTGGAACTCGTAGTGGGGATGGGGGTAGGATATTGACTGCAAAGAGGGATAAGTAACTTGTGGCAATGATGAAAATATTCTAAAACTTAATTGGAGTTGGGTTTTTCATCCATGGTCACGATTGTTAAACCTTTTGTACTGTATACAGTTAAAATGGATTCATTTGATTGTATGTAAATTATATCTCAGGAAAGTTGATTTATTTTATTTTTTTTTATTCATTTTAGAGAGGAGAGAGAAAGGGAGAGAGAGAGGAGAGAGAAACAGAGAGAGAAGGTGGGGAGGAGCTGGAAGCATCAACTCCCATATGTGCCTTGACCAGGCAAGCCCAGGGTTTCAAACCGGCGACCTCAGCATTTCCAGGTCGACGCTTTATCCACTGCGCCACCACAGGTCAGGCCGGAAAGTTGATTTAAAATAGAGAAAAATCATCAGCAGAAGAGTAATTCACATGCTTTGTTAACTTCCCACGGTGGCATAACCTGGCTGTAAGTTCTGGGGTGTGAATGGGCTTCGGTGCCCATTTTGTCATATTTGTCCCCAGACCGTTTTCTGAGGAAAAGTCCTCTGACACCTCTTTGTTGAGATTGAGTTGTTCCCACTCCAGAAAACGATGCTGACTGGCTTCTCTAGTTTCACTGAAAATTTTCATTCCTCTCCATAATGTGCTACAATTCATTATCAGAGCTTGTGAATCTGTCCTTGGGCAAGACAAAACAGCTGCCCTTTAAGTCTCACCAAAAATCAGTCTGAAGCCCAATGTTACAAATTTGTTTTAAATTTTTTTTTAATTTAGATTTTATTTATTTTTAGAGAAAGAAGAGAAAGAGAGAAAGAGGGAGAGAGAGAGAAAGAGAGATGGGGAGGGAGGAGCAGGAAGCATCAATTCCCATATGTGCCTTGACCAGGCAAGCCCAGGGTTTCAAACCAGAGACCACAGCGTTCCTGGTCAATGCTTTATCCAAGGCACCACCACAAGTCAGGCCCATATTAAAATTTTGAATAAGATTGAGTAGTTATTCTGTTCAAAAAAGTATAAATTCTTTGGTTCTCTTAGATTTCCTTTGAATAAATTCAACTTTAGCATTAGACCATCTGCTTGGGTTGAAGAAAGTATTAGGGAGAACATAAAACACTTAACTTTGTTTTTATTCATTTATTCAATTCTTTTTTTAACTTGATTTATGACACATTAACTTTGAATTACCGTTGAAAAATCCAAGTGACTATGTAATGTATGGAATCAGGTATTTAAGTCTCATGATGCTTACTGTTTTAATTCAGGGATGATAGCCAACATATTTAACGGTTAGGGAGACATAGACCCTGACCCATCAGGAAGAACGCCTTCAGATTGTTGGAGTAGATCTTGTAGCTCCTCCTACTCCCCCGTGCTGTGCAGATTTCAGCCTTGGTGGCTGGATGGTGAGGGTGCTCAGAGAATCATGAGGGATGATTCACAGCAGAAATGGTGGAGAAAAGGCATTCAGGGCAGTGGCTGTTTACTAGTCGGTAAGGAAGTATTTCAATATTTTAATAACCAGATGGCCATACTATTGGCCATACTTGCTGAATAGCAATCTTGAATACAATTGAAAATACCTATTAGTATATCAGTCAATGGCTTATTTATGAAGATCTTTGGGAAAAATTCTTTTCAGAATGTTGGAAAGTTATATAGTTCTGAAGCATCTGACTTTTAAGACATATCTCTTGTGGATATTCTGAATCTCCAAAATCTCCTTCTCTCTTAGGCTGTTGAGAAGCTTGGAGCTATATCTGCAGCCACTTCAGCTATTGTTTTAAATAATTTAAAATAAAATATCTTATATGCCTGCCTGCATTGGGTTGTGTTTTATTTTTATATCTTTTTAATTCATTTTCTTTTGAACACAATTTTTTCTATTTCTATTGAATATTTTTTGTCTTTAGAATACATTTTCTCAATTGATTATTTGTATCAGATTGTAAAAATTTCTTACAGAAACTTCTAAACTTTAAAAAAGTTAATGTATTTTTCATTAAATGTACATAACACACACACACACACACACGATAAATTAACTTGATCTGAGTTAGAACCAAGGGATAATATCTGAACTGGGAAGTGAAAGACAAAGGTGTGTACTTGGTAGACATGAGTGAGCACAAGGACCTACCAGATAGAAATTGCACCATGTTTACAGGCAGAAATTTGTGAAAATAGTATCACCTGTCATTGACCCACAAGTAGTTCTTTTTTATTAGAAGAAATGAATGGAGAGAGGAAAGATTTGCAGAGTTAAACTAAGGGCCATTTACAAAAGCAAAACAATGACTTTGGACTATTTCCTGTACCCAACAGAAATGCAATGAATAATTTTAAGCATGAAAGAGATGTGAATTGATTTTTTTTTCCAAAGTGAGAAATGGGGGGGGAGTGGGGGGAGGCAGACAGATAAACTCCCACATGATCCTGACCAGGATCCACTTGGCATGCCTACCAGGAGGTGATACTTTGTCCATCTGGGGCATTGCTCTGCTGCAACCGGAGCCATTCTAGTGCCCGAGGCGGAGACCATGGAGCCATCCTCAGTGCCCAGGCCAACTTTGCTCCAATGGAGCCTTGGCTGCAAGAGGAGAAAAGAGAGATAGAGAGAAAGGAGAGGGGGAGGGGTGGAGAAGCAAATAAGCAAATGGGCACTTCTCCTGTGTGCCCTGGCCAGAAATGGAACCCGGAACTTCCACATGCTGGGCCAATGCTCTACCACTGAGTTAACCAGCCAGGGCCTGATTTGTTATTTTTTTAAATTACTTTAGAAGCAATATAAAAAATCATTTTGAGGGTGAGAGTGGTTAGATTCTGAGATACAAATGAAATGACTATTGAAATATTCTAAGGTAAATATAATGAAGAAAAAAATGTATGTCTGGCACAGTGCTAAGAGCTTTTACAAGATTATTTTGTTTAGCACTCTGTTCTAATAACACTGCTTGTTCTCTTCATAGCCCCATGAAAACATTCCTACAATTATACCAGTTCTATCACTTTTTTCCTGAGTGATTGACCTTTCTTCCTGTCCTTCTTGGATAGGATCCAAGCTCTCTCATCCTCCAGTACTGAACTCATCCCACCACCCATAGGAACCCTTCCCTGGGTGCTGCAGCCATTTTGAGTTGCTCTCTTCTCTAATTTTGAGATTATACCAAATTTATAGAACGCTATTCAGGATTTCAATGCTGTTTCATGTGTTTATCTGTTCAGCAAGAGAAAAAAGCTCCTTAAGTAGCAAAATTATGCATAATATTCCTTATGAATTCTTTTCATACCCTCATAACAGTAGTTGGCACTAAGAGAGTACAGTGAGAAAAATCTATTGATCTAAAATTTTTTTAAAAAATGGATTGAATTCTTATCAGTTAATACTGTCAGCTGTTGGCAAAAGACTAGAAATAAGCTGTTTTAATAAGGTAGAAATGAACTTCTCTCCATTAAAAAAAATCATCAGGGTAAAACAACCATGATAGGGGTGGTAACCAGTTGTTATCAAGGACTTAGTGTCCTATCTTTCTGTTTATCCAGCTTCAGCAGATGGCCAAACCCTCAAGGCTTCTTTGCTGGGCAACGTAGCAGCTGGAGCTTCAGCGATCATATCCAAGAAGGAAGAGGAAAGGGAGAAGTGATGAGCAGAAACATCACATGTCAACCACCTGCCCTGCTGCCAAGAGGGCTTCTGGGACTTCCCACCTAACAATTTCTGCTAATATATCTTGATTCTGGGTGGGTGGGAAATGTTGTTTTTTATTTAGGCATTGTAAATACTCAAATAAAATTACAAGTCATACCAAGGAAGAAAAGTTGAGTGACTCTTAAGTAGGCATTTCTGTCTCTGCCACTAGTGGCTGTTGCATGCTCATATTTTAATACATGTCTTCTTTCACTCAACCCAGAGAGCATTGTAGTGAGAGTCATGAGCCTAGAGCAAGACTTCCTGACTCCATATCCCAACTCTAGCTGTGACTAGCTGTGTGCACTTAGGCAAGTTGTCCACTCTGTGTCTTAGTTTCCTCATCTGTAAAATGGGGATAATAATAACACCTACATCATGAGTGGTTTTAAGTATTAAATGAGTTAATGCATGAAATCACTTAAAACAGTATTTGACTATGGAACGCTTTACTATTTTTGTTACTGTGTTCTCTGAGGGCAGGCCTCCTTGTTATCCTGAGTAGCAGAATGTAAACTTGATACCTCTACCTCCAAGCTCAGTGATCTTTCCACCCCACCATTGATTTATTGGACAGTAAGAGACAGGTTGCGAGAAAGGGACTGCAGAAAAAGAGAGATGGGAAAACCCAAACATGACCTTTGCCATTTTGCTAGGGCTAGTGCTTTACATGCTTGAGGGTCTGTGGCTTTAAATATTTAATAAAGCTGTAGGCAACCCTTGAATCTTGCATACATACAAAAAAAAAAGAAATACTTCAGTCTGTCATGTAAAACATTATTTGTCAAGATGAGACCATCTATGTTTTTGAAACTGCATTGTAAGCATTTAATAATTCAATTTTAGTTCTTCCTAATGACTAGACTAAATTTCAAAGTTTCAGATGGTTTCACATAAATCATAACAAAGTAGTTTTAATTCCAGACAAGGGCAACATTCTCTTTCAGTATGAGTTGGCACCACTAGCCAGTTAGATTGTTCCTTATCTGATAGGAGCATATTTCTTCTTAATTTATTTACTTTTTCTTCTTTTCCAAGTGAGAAAAGGGAGGGAGAGAGACAGACTCCCGCATGCGCCCTGACCAAGATCCACCCAGCAACCCCAACCAGCCGATGCTCTGCCATCTGGAGCCATGCTCACAACTGAGCTATTTTTAATACCTGAGGTAGAGGCTCCACAGAGCCATCCTCAGCTCCTGGGGGAATGCACTGGAACAAATCGAGCTATGGCTTTGGGAGGAAGAAAGAGGGAGAGAGAGAGAGAGAGAGAGAGAGAGAGAGAGAGAGAGAGAAGAGGGTGGGGTGGAGAAGTAGATGGTAGCTTCTTTTGTGTACCTTGACCGGGAATTGAACTTGGGACGTCCACACCCCAGGCCAATGCTCTACCACTGAGCCAACCAGCCAGGGCTGATTGGAATTTTGTCAGGAATTCTCACCGCCTATACCTGCTGGCTAAGTTAACACCACTTCAACTTATTGGTTCATGGCTCAAGAATGGAACCCACAATTGTACTGAAATTAGAAATCTTGTTGACGACAGTGGCATCAGAGACCTGTAATCCAGAGCTATGGCTTCATGTTAAACACAAGTCATGGCTAGAACATTTTCTTCACATTTAAATTGCTGAGACATTTCTTTCTTCAGTCAGAGCCATGACCCATATTTAAAGCATGCATTTCTGCAATTTCTCTTGCCTAATTTATGAGTATAATGTTATATTAAAAATATTATAGCTGGGTACTCCAGACATGTTGTTGCAACCACCATAGACTGTGCTTTTGTTTAAAGTGAATCATCAATTATCTTAGTCAATTTTGAAGACAGAGCAACTATAGAGTAAAACAACATTTATGGACCTGTCCAACTGTTTGCCCTAAAGTAGAAAAGCAGTAATGCTGAAAATAAATATAAGTATTTGGCAGAGAACACTGCGGACCCTTCTTTCATCTCAAGGTATAGTCATTTAGGAAGTGGAGCCATGAACAATAAAACACCATCTAATGCCAAATGCCAGCTAACACAATCCTTTTTTGTTTGTTTATTTGTTTGAAAGTCTGACAAGACACTATTTTGTATTCCTTTTTCCTTTACAAAATCAAGAAGATGATAAAAATACATCAATATCTGAAATTAATTTCAATTGATCTGTCTGGTAGTCAAATGCTATACAATGACAAGTGCAATATGAATCATGGACAAACAGCAGACACCTGCAGATTAAATTGCTATGGGAGAGTATTTTAGGTCTTTCTCATTTTTTTTAGAGCAGTGTTTGTCAAGCTGGTGGGTGCCAAAAAGTTGAATGGGTGGAGAGGTTCTTTATTCAGAAGAAGTGAAAATCAAAGGAGTCCAGGCAGACGAGGCAGACACTTCATGGGTGGTATTTTCATGGGTGTTTATTGATTTGAATCTCTCTCTTCCATGATTACACACACATCAAGCATTGTCCTCGCGTTTAGCAGCTACATATTCAATTCTACTTACCTGATACTGTTTTATCTGCTCCGTTGCATACTTTGTCAGACTCCAGGTCCATAAACCACAGAGTGGGAGGGAGTCTTGGCGTTCTAGATGGCGTAGACCCTGACAGCTGTGAGAATAACACCAAGAGTGAATTCATTTTTATAACAAATGTCACACACAGTAAGAGAAGCCTTTATTTTTATGGAAGCATTAATAGTGCACTGTGTCTGGCACTAGTAAACATTTAAGAAAAATGAATTTATTCAATGAATGAAAAATTCTGGACAAAATTCATGGAATATGGACATAGGTGTTTGTGGATTAGGTGCCATAACTACATATTAAAATCATTATATTAATTAATGGAAATCCACATATAAAAAGAGTCATTATATGTAAATTAAGTCATATGCTTTGAAAATACTCCATAAATGTAAATCTATCAACATTTTTTATCAATTCAAGTTTATCAAGAATATTTAAAATTTGAGGAAAAAATCATAAAATATATAAAGAAGTTTGTAGATCTCTGGCTTTACAAATATATTTAAATTATTTCTCTTCCTTAAGAAAATTAAACTTAGAAGTTGTATATAATGAATTTTAGATATGGATTAGACAAGGAAATGAATTCAAAGCAGCCAATCCAGAATAAAGAAAAAGATCTTGGATTTATCTCAAAGTATTGACAAATTAATGCAAATTTTATAAACCACTTAAATAAAAATAAAGTTAAATGTGTATTATTTCTAAACTTCTTCAATGAAACCATTTTTTTTTCCAGCTAACTAACCAGTCTTCAACCTGGTATGTCAGAACAGGGCTTGGTTTCAAATACACATGAAAAATTTTACAGGTCAGCAAGCCTTACAGAAATTTAAGTTATGTGCATTCATGTCTGTATCAGTAATTCACAGTCAGTAAATAAAAAAATTCACTGATAACCAATGAATTTACTGATGTGCCATTGGTTCTGAAGCCATAAAACTATGTATTATGGCTTGACAAAAGAGGACACAAAATTTCAGTGTTCATTAATTGTAAATACGACCCAAAGAGCCTTCCTTAACTTCAGTAACTTCACTAGAATAACTAACAAATTAACTAACTAATAACTAATCCTTCTCTATTTCTACTTCTATCTCTGGCTCTGGCTTTACCTGTGTCTGTATAAAATATTTAGATTTATGCACGTCATGATACTGTACATCGATACTATGTATGCTTGTGCATACATGGTATATCTATTTAACATATATATATATCTATATATATATGTAGTTATGCATGCATTTATAGAACACTGAATTCTTTACTTTCCCTTTAGTGCTATTCTTATAAGCTCAATTTCCAGCCAACAATGTGAAGTTTCAAAAACAAAATTAATTAAAAGGAAACTTCACACCTAGCTTGCAGCTTCTTACAGATTTTTTGTGGCAGCAGGTCCTCAAACTTTTGCTCTTGACATTTAAAAACCATTACTGTTGATCTTAGATAATAAAACTTAATACCTGAATAATGTATATTTTCTGAACACTTTGAGTCTACTAATTAATCAATCTAAATAATACCCTTGTAAAGTGAATAATTATAATTTTCAGGGTTTTTTTTTTCCAAATGATACACTGAGACTTAGTTAAATAAAGTACCCAACCAATAAGGATCCAATAAAGTACTACATTTTTTGAACACTTTGAGTCTACAAATTAATTTATTTTCTTTTTCTTCTTCTTTTTTTTTTTTTTTTTTTTTTTTTTTTTTTTTTGTATTTTTCTGAAGCTGGAAACGGGGAGGCAGTCAGACAGACTCCCGCATGCGCCCGACCAGGATCCACCTGGCATGCCCACCAGGGGGCGATGCTTTGCCCATCTGGAGTGTCACTCTGTTGCAACCAGAGCCATTCTAGCGCCTGAGGCAGAGGCCATAGAGCCATCCTCAGTGCCCCCGCCAACTTTGCTCCAATAGAGCCTCAGCTGTGGGAGGGGAAGAGAGAGACAGAGAGGAAGGAGAGGGGGAGGGGTGGAGAAGCAGATGGGCGCTTCTCCTGTGTGCCCTGGCCAGGAATCGAACCTGGGACTCCTGCACGCCAGGCCGATGCTCTACCACTGAACCAACCAGCCAGGGCTACAAATTAATTTATTTAATTTATTATTTTATTTAATTAATTTATATAATATCCTTGTGAAGTAAATAATTATAATTTTCACAATTTTTCCAAATGATACAACTGAGACTTGGTTAAATAAAATACCCAAATATCCAATAACACAAGACATTCATGAAATTTATTTCAACACTATTATTTACAGAGTCAGAATGACATAGGAAAGATGAATGTTCAATAAACAATTTTGGGGCCTTATTGTGTGCCTTTCAAGTAAAGAACAAGAAATAATTTCTGCCTTTAATGTGATTATAGTACAATGTAATATATGTGGAGAGAAATCTATTTAAAGCACAGTGGTTGGAACAACTAAATGTTGTTTGTGGGGGGAATGGTAGGAAATCTGTTCTTAAAATAATTTTGATGGAGCATCTTGAAGAGTAAGATTTCATTTAGCTGACAAAGAGAAGACAGACATTTTTAGGAGAGCATCATGACATGTCAGGATACAAAACACCTTTCTTCAGGCAAATAAAATCAGCAGTACATTACTTCTGAATGAACCAGGAGGAAATTGTACACCATATAGAAACCACATGGTGAATGGTTATCTATGCAATTGCAAGCTTATTTTGGGCCCCCAGGAGCTACAGGAATTCAAATAGAGGGATAAATGACATGATCTATTACATTCTAAAAGATTTTCTTTGTAAATAAGTACTGGTTCAACTCATTAATTTAATCTCAGAAAAGAAGATATTGAAGAAAGACCAGGATCAAACTGCTGCAATTAGAATAAAGAAATGGTGGCAGTTTCAGTTCTTATTTTAGAATTAATAACACTCAGTGCCTCTAAATATAATTGACTTTAAATATAAATGACTTTCCCTCACAAGTTGCTTCCCAACGTGTGACATACTTTCCTTCCCCAGGTCATTTCTAGCTTTTTGGGGAAGACAAGCTACTGTAAAGTAGCATATCACTCAGCTCACTGGATTGCTGCATGAACAAATGGACCAAGTATAGATGTAGAAATCACACAAATCAATATTTTATCTGAAAATATTCTTATCTAAAGCACCAAATAGTGCTTACCTCTAACTTAGAGCCAAGGGTTAAATCAAATGTATGCAATCAATATCTACTTTTCTCTCAAATTAAATTCAGACCAAGACAGATTTGACCCATGATCTGCAGAGGCAACTAGTCAGGTGCAGCATGTGAGTTCTTGCTTCTATCTTACTCCAGAGAAAGGAGAAATGTATAAAGAGTTAGGAAGGTGTTGGGCAGATAAAATATATTATGCTCACTTTGTTAAAAATGGCGCTGCCCATGTGGAAGCCCATCTCCCAGGTGATAATATTAGTTGCCCTTATGCTTGGAATGGGCTTAATTATATTAATGTGTGTTGGGACAGGCTGTGGGCAGGTAGGATCCTTGTAGCCTGGGGCTTGGTTTTAGGTCTAAGCCTTTCCCACCCTTTTTGATGTGGGGTAGACTTTGTATCAGAGACTTCCCTATTTTGTATATTGAATTAAAGGTTTTGATTTCTGCACTATAAAGTGGGGCAGACCGGGAGCTTGCTCTCTCAGTTCCTGAGATTAGCATTAGAGAGGAGAGCAGAAAAAGGCCATGTGGGGGAGGCCAGGAGAGGCAGCCAAGATGGCGGAGTGTTGAGGGAGAAGCCAGTTTGTGCAGAGTTTGTGCAGAGAGGGGATGGGGAACAGAGGAGAATGAGGCTGGTGAGCTAGAAACCTTTGATTCTAGGAAACTCGGATAAGTCAGTGGCTTTGTGAGCACTGAATGAGTGGGTTTTGGAGCCCTGTGTGTGTTTTTACTTGCCTGCTGGGTACAAGCTAGGATTAAAGGTAACGGTCCACTAGTTTGTGGCTCTATTGTTTCATTACCATCTGTCCACATCCAATGCGAACCTGCATGGGCCAGGCGGCTGTGATGGTGGCCGTGGATCTTGGCCTTACAGAAGGCATTTAATTGTTCCTAACTTTGCAGCTCCATAAAAGCAACTAGAAATCCCAGTTAATTACTCCAAAAACCTTTCCATTTTTCTTTGAAATTTTAATTTTTTGCCTTTTGGGCAAAAATTTAAAGAAAACTAATATATCATATAACCTTCATTTTGTCTTTTTACATAAAATATTAGAACTTTAAAACTAAGCTATAAAGTAATAAAAATGGAACACTTTTGAAAATTATCTCTGATAATTGAACAAATATTCAAGTAAGTGTATATAGAAAATGGCAACCCTCTTAAATTTTATTAAGGAGACTGGACTTGGGGTGGTGGACACACAATACAATTTACAGATAATGTATTATAGAATTATAAACCTGAAACCTATATAATTTTATTAACCAATGTCACCCCAGTAAGTTCAATTAAAAATAAAAAAATAAATTAGGGTTGGCCAAAAAGATACTTGTTATCAATGGAGTTGTGAGCAAACCATATGCACTATGGTTTTGGTCCACTATGGTTTTTCTCCATAGTCTTACATGAAATTCTAAGATAGAGGTCTTGGGAAAGAGTAATGTTCACCAAGCCATTAGGCATAATGACCACAACAGGAAGAGAGATGGTTGACTAGCACCATATGTGTGTTCACTGCATTTCACATGTCTTCATTAAGGGGCTTTATATTTACCCAAGAGTAACCCATGCTCATTTTCTAGTTTGACTTCACAGTAAAAGCCCTTTCTTATGAAATTCCATTCAAAGTAACTCCTATAAGGATCAAACTAAGTTATTTTTTTAGACATATAAGAAACTATAGAATCTGATGCTACCGGCACAATGGAGACAGACTGCTCACTGGTGTCAGGCATAGAGAAGCTGTTGTGTAATTCAGGTCCTGATCTCTTCTTCACCTTCTGCATGAGCATAGGCATATGATTTAACCCAGCTGAGTCTCAGTTTCTCCTGTGTAAAAAGTGTGAGAAATATAATTACATTTCTCTAAGGGATGTTACAACACTAATTAATGCCTCAAAAACTCTGTGACTAAAAGCCACTCTGCACAGATATTAATTATTATTATTATTATTAAAATAACAGCCATAAGACCAAATGCCAGAAGGTGAGGGAAAGGGGGAAAGGTTTTTTAACTTCTTACTGAAGGTCAAATAGTGGAGAAAAATAAAACAATTAACAAAGGACTTCAAATGAAGGCATTATATTAGCAGACCTTAAGCAAGCAGGCAGCCATTGAAAATGAGTGTGGAGTGCATATTCCATAACTGAAAATCACTGGAAAATTGAATGGCTTGTGACAATATTTCATGAAAGAGAAGATTATTTTGAAATACTTGAATCACAGTAGTATTAACAAATTGTGAGGGATATTGCTATACTCTATATAATAAAAGTGAGACTGATACATTTAACAGACACCATGTGAGTCCACTTGAGACAGTCATTTTAAAGTGTTTAATAGCTCAAGATGTGAAAACTAATGAATTCTTAGGGACTGCAGAAGGAACAATGGTCAAATTAGAAAATTCTGGAATCTCCCTTATCTGTTATTTTATAATTGAGGAATATGGGATAGTGTGTGTGTGTGTTAATGATATTTAAAAAGCAATAGTGTAGCGAGGGAGGAAAGGGGGGGTCTATCATGCCCTGGGCACCACTCTCAGAGGGGCACCAAATGGTCTCCAAGAAAAACAATAAAAGTGTAGTGGGGGGGGTGCCAGTTACGTTCGCTACGCCACTGTTGAAAAGCTGATAATTTTAAAGATATCATGGTCAATTTTCCCATAATTTCTACAGTTGTATCCTCTGGATTCTGCCCATGGTCTTTTTTTTTTTTTTTTTTTTTTTTTTTTTTTTTTTTTTTTTGTATTTTTCTGAAGCTGGAAACGAGGAGAGACAGTCAGACAGACTCCCGCTTGCCCCCGACCGGGATCCACCCAGCACGCCCACCAGGGGCCACGCTCTGCCCACCAGGGGGCGATGCTCTGCCCCTCCAGGGCGTCGCTCTGCCACGAACCAGAGCCACTCTAGCGCCTGGGGCAGAGGCCAAGGAGCCATTCCCAGCGCCCGGGCCATCTTTGCTCCAATGGAGCCTTGGCTGCGGGAGGGGAAGAGAGAGACAGAGAGGAAGGAGGGGGGGTGGAGAAGCAAATGGGCGCTTCTCCTATGTGCCCTGGCCGGGAGTCGAACCAGGGTCCCCCGCACGCCAGGCCAACACTCTACCGCTGAGCCAACCGGCCAGGGCTTTCCCTGATAATTCTTGTATACCATGACCTCGTAAGTCTTGTGGGGTGAGTTCTGTAAGTTTTTTGAATTCAGAAAGATAGTCTGAGCAGATACGTAGGGGATTCTTAAGCCCTTTCCATCCTAAAATTGTCAAACTTCTAGTACCTACATAGTACGGATTATTTACTTTCGGCCCTTTCTCTTAAGACTTTTGCAAGACAGCTTAAACATTCTCAAAGTCACAAGCTTCTACAATAGTCGAAGGGCAGGAGGAATGTTACGCTAGTGGACTGGAGCTGTGTTGTGGGCAAGCTAAGCAAGGAGAGCCCGTCTGGAAGGCTAAAGAACTTGAGATTGGGGTCCGGTTTGGAGAACAGCATCTGTTATCTTACCCACGTAAACTATGTCTGACAACTGCTATTTTTGTGGTGAAGAGATTCAGCATAAATTGAATTTGTGCTATATGCTAGGCGTAGTCATGGCTCTTTTCCTATTTCCTATTCAAAACTCCCCCAAGTATAACAAGCATTTTCATTTCATTTATTTTTCAAAGAGGAAGCAGGTCCAGAGAAATGGACAACCTAAGGCAGTTTGGTAAAATAAGATGACTTTGGCTTCAAACATCTAAAGAGGCTCTATAAAACATGTGTGCCGCCCTGGCCGGTTGGCTCAGCGGTAGAGCGTCGGCCTAGCGTGCAGAGTACCCGGGTTCGATTCCCGGCCAGGGCACACAGGAGAAGCGCCCATTTGCTTCTCCACCCCTCCGCCGCGCTTTCCTCTCTGTCTCTCTCTTCCCCTCCCGCAGCCAAGGCTCCATTGGAGCAAAGATGGCCCGGGCGCTGGGGATGGCTCTGTGGCCTCTGCCTCAGGCGCTAGAGTGGCTCTGGTCGCAACATGGCGACGCCCAGGATGGGCAGAGCATCGCCCCCTGGTGGGCGTGCCGGGTGGATCCCGGTCGGGCGCATGCGGGAGTCTGTCTGTCTCTCCCCGTTTCCAGCTTCAGAAAAATACGGAAAAAACAAACAAACAAACAAACAAAAAAACCATGTGTGCCAATTCCCGATAGACCTCACTCCAACTCACATTCAGACTCATTCAGAAAAGCTCTAATCCCACGGAAGTAAAAATAGTCTCTGACTTAAAGGCCCTGAGTAGTAACAGAAAAATGAGAAAGAGGCTAAAATATTTACTTTTGCCAAATCACTGTCGTTAGGAACACTGTGGACTCATCCATTTTTAAAACCAGAGTTTATAGAAATCGGGTAGATATCATTCCTACTACATATAGGGGTGATGTGACAGTCAAGAGAGATGGCATCTTGGCTATCCCTTAAGGATTTAGCCATCTATGGGGGAGACAGACATGAAACAAATCCCAAACAAGCATTTAATGAAAAGTGTGAGCAGTACTGAGGGGACTTTTAACATTTCGCTACCATAATATCCATTTTGTATAAAACAAGCTGTTATTTTTTTTTTCAGAGAGTTCTATTATTTTTAATGTAAAAGAATTTAACTTCAGCGGAAGTTCCATAACTCCATACCCAAATGGGATTGCTTGCTGCCTTTCCCCTAGATTTTCAGTTTCCAGGGCTTTTGATGTATTTTAAGACTACGTTAAAGGAAGACCGAGTTGGAGGTATGGTTACCATGAAAATATATTAAACCAGATGCCAGGAAAGCAGCCTGAGAGGTCGAATCAAGACTATGAGGACTATGGTCTCAATCATGTGGCCTGGCTCAATGCCCCAGGGAATTTAGAGGTCTGGCTCTAGGTCCCTGACAACCCTGACCAAGAACAAAGAGACTTCTCTTGAGACTATAAATGAAATTAATTCTGTATTGCTCTCAATGACAACTGTTCTTCAAAAATTCCACTGTGACTACAAGGTCTCCTTAACACTCTCTTAGCATCTAAACTTGAATACTGGAGCTGTACCTTAGTGTTTGGAGACAGCACGTGCTTAGCAGCTGACACTCTGTTTGTATTATGTGTTGTGATTTCTAAAATGTCCTTCCTGTGAGCTGCGAAAGATCTCTGGATTCAGCTGTCTCTTTCTACACTGCAGAACAGCATTAGAGCCTGCACACTGCCCTGGGCTGGCTCAGATAACGAGTAGAACAGGAAACTAATAGGATATTACAGCAATTCCTAACCCAGTCCACACCTGACTAACCCCTATAAGAAGTCAATAAGGCCTGCAGCTCTGTAATGGGAACTCACACAGTGGAACATTGAGGCAGAGTGTTGCAAAGAAAACCCAGGAGCGCTACCAAAGCAGTTACCAGCTCCTAATGTTTGTAATAGGCCAATTCAGACTGTAATCTAATCTCTGCGTGGCACCCACAGCCTTCCTTGCTTCCTTTTCTGAATCACTTCTCCTTTTCAAGATCCTGATACCAAAATAATTGAGGTCTTTTACTTAAATGAGACACACGAGATTTATAACTTTGAGTTTATAAAAAGAGGAAGTTGAATAAATGAAAATAAAGTTCATCATACAAAATTTTGTCCCCTCTGCTGCTTTCATTCTTAACTTGGTTCTCTAGAATTTGTACCTGGGAGAGTGTTACTAGTCAGGATCATTGCCTCCCCCCTTTAGGTCTACCAACACTTCTAATTACAGTATTTAAATTCTTCAATAGTTTCTGATGCTGTTCATCCTCTTTCACCCTGATAACTGCATGAACCATATGAGAAATCTTAAAAATGGAGGCATTGAACATCTGCCTCACAATCTCAAATTGATTAACTACAAAAAATTCAGCATGTACCTCTTATGACTTCAATGTATTATAATTGGATGGCGAATAATATTGCTGCAAAGTACCATATTTCTCCATGTATAAGACGCACCCATTTTTGAAAAATTTGGTGTCTAAAACCTGGGTGCGTCTTATACAGTGCTTGTAAATTTTTAAACTTGCATTTAAGAAGTGTAGCATTTCAAACGCCATAGAAGGAACTGAGGACGAGGCAATATATGAAGACAGTGATTTTTCACAAGACACAGATGAAGACAAGCTAATGGATGGGAGTTTTGACAGTGATGAGGAGTTGTATGAATTTTATGATGACTAAACCTGAGTTCAATAACTTTATGTCATACATTTTTTTTCAAATTTCGAGCCCCCAAAATAAGGTGTGTCTTATACATGGGAGCATCTTATACATGGGAAAATATGGTAAATTATGTTAACCCCCAATACATATGTTGAATCCCTACCCAATGTGACTGTATCAGGAGATAGAGCTTTTATAGGGGAATTAAATTTAAATGAGGTCATAAGGGTGGAGTCTTAAGACAATAGGATAGGTGGCCTCAGAAGAAGAGGAAGAAAGAGATCTCTGTTTCCATGCACACACGCCAAGGAGAGGCCAACTGAACACACACGGAGAGGCTAGCCACCTGCAAGCCAAGAGGGTCCGTCACCGAAACTTAACCATGCCAGAACCCTGATCTAGAACATTTCTAGAATCCAGAACTGTAAAAATATAAATTTATGGTGTTTAAGCCACCCAGTCTATGATTTTTTGTTATAGTAGCTCAAGCAAACTAATACAAGTATATTAAATGATGTTGTGAAAGTTGTTTTCTACAATGATTATTTTACATGGTATTCTAACAGAAGAGAGAGAGGAATTGAACTAGTCATCCCAGAAGACTTGGCATGGAAAGAAGTCACACGGGCATCGACAATATGGTTACTGGGACGTAGAAAGTTCCTTTGCCTACATTGTGCTTCAAAAATATCTGTTCACACAGAGCTAGCAAGATACAAAGGAACTTGATCATTTCTTCTGTGATTGTCAGATATTCAGTAAACTGTCTAAATTAGTCACTTATTTTTATTCTGAAAACTGACTTAGAGTGGAGCTGAAATAGCAGAGAGGAAATTGATGTTGTAAATGAGAATTTTCTTAAAGTGTGGGGAGGACTTTGAATGGCTGCAGGCTATGGAAATGGGTTTGGGCCGAGTTCAATCAGCTTTTTAGAGGACTAGAAGCCTCACTTAAAACTAGAGAAACAGGAAAATTACAGAATATGAGATTATGTGAGAGCTGGACCATACTAGGAGAAATAGGTGTTTTCCCTGCCTGACCTGTTTAAGAAAAAATGCCCTCCACACTATCTAGGGGTTGGATGAGGGGAAGGGAAAGATCCTTAAGATGTAGAGTAAAGAAGTATCTTTTCTCATATTATTGACCTCTGCCTACAACCTGACTTAATAAATTTTTGTTTCTCAAAAATATGGCAAATATAGAAATGTATTCTTCAATATTATGTAGATAAGTTGACTTAATTTTTTCCCTAAAACTTTTCTAAAGATTTATTACTGTATACATAAAATAACACAATTAAAATTTAGTATTAAAGAAGAAAACTAAGTAAGGTAAAGTGTAGTAAAAGGGGAGGAAGACAAGAAAATGAAGTATTTAAAAGAAAAACAAACAAATAACTAATTAGTTATTACTAATAACTTGATTAGTAAATGAGCCTAACACTTTAACAGACAACTCACCAAAGAAAATATACAAATAATAAATAAACATATGAAAAGATGCTCCACATCATATGTCTTCAGGAAAATGAAAATTAAGATAGCAATGAGATATCACTACACTTCTATTAGAATGGCCAAAATCTAGAACATGAATTCTAACATATGTTAGCGAGGATGTGGAGCAAAGGAAACTTTCTTGATTAATTGCTGTTAGGAATGCAAAATTGAACAGCTACCTTGGAAGACAGGAGATTTCCTACAAAACTAAACATAATTTTATCATATAACCCAGCAATCACATTCCTTGGTATTTATCCAAAGGAGTTGAAAACATACTGAAGAATAGAAAGCTGACATTTCATTGTCAGAAGGAACTTACAGGACAAATGGAATTGATGGTCCAACCATTCATCATATGCATGCTCAAAACTGAGTTTTAGTCACCAAGCAAACAAATTAGGAACCTCCTTTTCTGCTTAATTGTAAAAACCTGACAATGGGAGGATGCTCTTCAGGCCAACACTAAATCTACTATTTAGTACTCCTTTCCAAGCTTTCTTCTTTCTCATTTTTTTTACTATTCTTTATCCTTCTGATCTGAGGATTAGGTTGGGTTCACCACCACATTTCTCAACCCTACCTGCTTCTCAACCAGGAATCCAGGATGACCACCGATGACAGCTGTGAAGATCCATGGGAATCTGAAATTCCAGGGTGTGGACTATTCGAGGATCCTTGAAGGCCCAATTATTATCTACCTCGTAAACTGTGAATAGGGTATTTTTACATTGCTGAGCAATTTCTTGGTGAACTGGTAATCTGGCTCATGATTCAAACTAGTGGCTCTCTGGCCTGTCCTCAATCTATATGAGAAACAAAATGACTGCCACTCTCAGTCAGGACATGGGGGATGGTCTCTGCCCTTAGAAATGACTCTTCCTTAGAAATGACGTTGCAGTTGTCTTCCTTCTACAGCACAAAATTCTGCTGCTCCACAAAGTCCAGTCAAAGAATAGTAGCCATTTCCCCAATTAAAGACTCATTCCAAAATTTCATGGGCAGGTTCCTTTGGGGCATGCAATGGGAATTGAGTCAAATACTACCAACCCTCATAATAAGGAGGGTGGACAGGAGAGATACAACACATTTCTCATATTCCTTTTCCCCAGCTTTTTCTCTCTGATGCTTCTCTCACTCTCACACCCTTTTGCTTAACCTCAGTGGTAGAGAAACAAACCAGTTCTTCTAGTTACAACCTCTTTCCTAAAGGCTTTATTCTGACGCCTAGACAGATCTCCATTAAAATGGCAACCTTCTGCTTTTCCTCCCCTCCCACACACCGTGTGTGTGTGTGTGTGTGTGTGTGTGTGTGTGTGTGTGTGTGTGAGAGAGAGAGAGAGAGAGAGAGAGAGAGAGAGAGAGAGAGTGTTTTGTGTTTGTATGTTCATGATTTGGAAGTGAAGGTGAGAGAAAAAAAATAAAACTTATTATTTCCCTTTTCAGTTTATTACCCAAGGAAAACACTTTGCAGCTCTCTCTCTGCCATTTAATTTCTGTAGCCTCACTTCAGATAAAAGAGCTTACATAGATACCCAAGACAGGTGAACAAATGAGTTCCTGATGAAACTTTTTTGGCTTGGCTTTGTAAACAGATTAACAACAGCTTCCAAGAAATTGCATCTGATATTTCAAGGCTAGACCTGGCTGTCAAGCATGCTGAGTCATATCCATTGAGTCAGAGAATGCCATGCCGTAAGGAAATTTTTCTAAAATTAGCCAACTTTTTTACTTTAGGATGAGGAAAAAAGCAGCGTTCCCTAGCAAGGCATCCTGGAGAGGTAGCAAAGCTCTCCTTTTTAAGAGGTTATATTGTTTATTTGTTTGTTTGTTTTCTCTTTCAGATCTTGTCATTTTCTCAAGGGTCAAATGTAAGGATCAAGAAAAGATCAAATTGTTAGATTCAGGAAAGTGTGCTGGGATTGCCAGAGTGTAGACGCAGAGACAGGGAGGTAAGGATAGGAACCCTGTAAGGCTAAGAACAAAGGAAGACAAACATTTGCATTCCATTGGTTAGAGACCCTTATCAGAAGTTTATGTCTGAAGTTCGCCAATGAGCTAGACCCAGCCCCTGTTGCTATGCTATGTGCAACTCCCTTAGCGAATAAGTAACTGCTATTTTTGCTTCTGTATATGCTTGCTTACTTAGGATATATATAAGGGACTAGCTGTAAGCGCCCGGGGCGGTTCCCATTTGCAGCTCCTACTGAGTACGGTGTCTCCGGACACCAGTGAATTCGCCCCTGCGCAGGTGAAACTGGCCAATAAAGTTACATCTATACCTACCTCTGAAAGTCTCCGACATTTGGGTTTTTTTATACCCGGTGGATGCTTCATCAAACCCAACTCTGAGTTTAGCTACCTGGGAACTAGAAGCATATAACTCAGATTATTTTTTCTAATAAACATAATTATGGAAGAAAGTAAGAGATATGACATAAATAGTTTTATTAAACTTCTATAGATTCAAAATAATATATTGCTAAATGCCTTGAGACTAATGTTGGAGATGTCAATATTGTAAAAGTAAAATATTAGCAATAGATCCATATCCTTTGCTTTTAATCCTTAGATGTTCATAAATAAACAAGTTTACTGGTTTGTTAAAAAATGGTGTCCTAGAAATGACAAATTAAAGCATAATTAGAACTCAAAATATCCAAGTTAAATAAAACCCACAAAACAAGATGAGCTGGCTTTCCTCTTTAGAAGAGGCCATTTGTCAAGAGTTAGGTATAAAATATTCATGTAACTTAGGGTTCACAATCAAAATAACATATATATTAAGTAGAAAATTAAATTATCTTTCTTAAGTGGAAAATATCCCAAGCTAAAATCATTACACACTAAATCTTATCACACTTAAGAAACTCCGACTACTCCTGTAATATGTCTATTGTCTCCATAAACTGCTATAAATGGGAAAATAACCAAAGAACTTGCTGGCATGTTTAAACTATTATAAACACTACAAGTCAAATATTCAAATAATTAGGCCCACATTCACATTATATTCACACACTTCTCAATATGTGATGTCAAAGAAATATTTTAAATTTTTTTTTTATTTATTCATTTTTTTAGAGAGGAGAGGGAGATACAGAGAGAGAGAGAGAGAAGAGACAGAGAGAGAAGAGACAGAGAGAGAGAAGGGGGGAGGAGCTGGAAGCATCAACTCCCATATGTGCCTTGACCAGGCAAGCCCAGGGTTTTGAACCGGCGACCTCAGCATTTCCAGGGCGACGCTTTATCCACTGCGCCACCACAGGTCAGGCCAAAGAAATATTTTAAATCAAATCATTATTTGTGTTCTTTCCTATAATTGTTAAACAGGAGCAAATGAAACTTGCTTTCTATCCCAATGTGTCATTACTCTAAGAACAGTGCACAGACTTGTCATTTTCCCCCCAGTAATTTAAAAAGTTGCTAACAAAGCATTACTGAATGAGGATACAGGGTAACATTATTTACATTGTCTTTACCTTCAAAATGTTTTAAACAAAATTCTATAATTAAATTTCTTTTCAATTCCATAAACACTATGCTATTCACATAGAAGATGTAAAATATTTAATGAATGCTATAAAATGATTTTTATATGAATTTATGTTGTCTCCTAAAGAAGCTGTAAAACATTTTCTTTACTCAAATAAAATATATTTGTGGCAGAGACGAAATATAGATTACATTAAAAAATATGTACAGTACATTAAAAAAAAAATAAAGCAAGAGAACATTACCAGTACTCCTGTTCTCCCAACAAAAATGTTTCTCTTCTCCAAACAGAATCACAATGTTGGATTTCATGTTAATAATTCTCTTATTCTTCTTTATAATTGTCTCATTTGTGCATGCACTCTTTGACAGACTGTTTAGTTTTGAATATTTTCCTTTCCTACTGCATTTCTTTTTTATAACTTGTTTCTTCACTCAACATTAAGTTGTAAGAATCACCCAGGCTGGTATGGGAAGAGCGTTCTGTAAAGCCTGCAGCGTGTTTGCTGTTACACCTAAGAAGGCCAGGAGCATTTCTGACCATGTGCTCTGCTACACATGAGAAAGGCTGTCTTGAGACTCTGTTCCAAGGAGTGACTTTGCTGGGTCATAAGTTATGTGCATTTTCAAGCCCAATAGGAATACAAAAATAATTTTCCCCCAAATGGTTACTTCCAGCGGTGCCTAAGAATTCATACCAATTCCTTCTTTTTTTCACATTGATATTGTGCATTTCAATTTTGCAAGTCATCTTGGACTCTCCCTCCTTTCTGTCTCTCCTTCCTTCTTTTCTTCTCTCTCTCTTCTTCCCTCCTGTACTTCCTTCTCTATGGGCATCACTGACATGGAAACAGACATACCCATGGCAAAATTTTCTAGGGTAGAGAGTGGGGGCGGGGAGAAGGAGCTAGAAATACTTTGCACGCTGCTAAACACAAGCTTTGCTACTTCAAGCTCTATAGTGAGGCAAGCCTCAGTTTGGCAATCATCACAGTATCTCTTTTCCAGACTTCTTTAGCAACACTGATTGCAGAATGACATTTTAAAAAGGTGACCTCCTGGATCAGAGTCCGTGGTCAATGTCAAATGCTTTAGAACAAAGTTGCTGTTTAGAGAATCAGTACCAGCCATGTTTTAAAGGTACAAAATAGATGAAGTCTTTTACTAACCCACCGCAACCACTGACTCTACTGTTTCCATGGCAACCCCACCCCGGCAAGGTATTCTAAAGACTCTTTATTTAAGAAATATCAGATAGCCCCAGGGAGTCACTAGTCATGTCAGACCACCAGACCCACAATAGCAAAGATTATCTTTTGCCAGTCAGAAGGGTTTAATTCTTCCCCAGATTTCACGACTTTCTGACATCTCTTGAGAGGAATAAAATTCTAACCTGAAGCTTTTCTCTTTATTTTGTTTGCATGGGGCTAATAGGGTATTCACAGTATAAAGCAGGAGAAAATGGGGGTTGGGAGATGGATCTGTTCTGCCTCCAGTGGTTCTATTTAGGCCAGCTGTCTGGAAATGCTCAACACAAAGATTCAAAGGCCTAGGTTTTAATCACTCCAGCTTATTGCTTGATATTATACTCGAGTCTTGGGTTCTTCTTTAAAATGACAGGATTAAACTGGATTACCTCAAAAATTCTTCACATTATCAACTAAAAAAATATGATGCCGCGTGGTGTCTGCCATTTAAGACTTCCATGGAAACTGACTTTCTCCCCCAGAAAATGATCAATATTAAGAGCAAAGCTGAAGTCCTAAGAACTTAATCAGCACTGCACCTTGATTTTGTTCTTTTGCCTTGTACAATATTTGAATTTTTGAAAGAGCTAAGGGATATGATTTTTTTTTTCCCTGCACAGACCATTCCATTAGGATTTAGGAGGATCAGCTTTTAAAATTCACCATGTTACAAAACATAACTCTTTTCAGTGTTAATCACTGCATGGTCATTATCTCCTTTGACAAATGCCAGTTTGAGTGCAACTTCTAGCAGGAATGACATTAAGTCGGCACTTCTCTGATCATTTGTTCTTTGTCACATCACTGACTATTTGAGAAGGTGTTGCCTGGAGGATGAGAGGATAAGCCCCTGGGAGTGGACGGCCTGGTTTCCATTTCTGCATCTGTCCCTTTGGGTTTTTTTGACTTTGGGCAACCTCCATACATTCTATGACCTCAGCTTCCACATATATACAACAGGAATAAAAATGATATTTTTATCATAGAGTTACGAGACATAAGTTAAACTCTGTAACGCACTTAGTGCCTAATATATCGTAAGCACTCAATAATTATTAGCTATTATGACTTTATCATTTCAGAAGCATTCCTTAGGGTACCATTCAGAGCCCTAAAGTGCTCATTTACTTGATAACACTCTAGTTGCCCAAATGTTTATTTGTCTCCAAAGTAAGCAGTTCATTGCTTACTTAACTCCCCGATGTACTTTAGCATATTTTAATTTGTTTCAATAACAACAAAAGCCTACCATGAAGCATTATTCTTATCATTTTAGAAATTATTAGAAGAAATTAATGCATATAATGAATATGGAAATTCTTTGAAAGTATTGGCAAACTACTGTTGACATTTATATTGCTTAATATTTATGAAGCAGTAAAATTAAGAAATATTTTCTTTAAATCAACGATTTTCAATCTTTTTCATTTCATGGCACACATATACTAATTAACAATTTTTGTGGCACATCAAAAAAATTTTTTGACTGATCTGACAAAGAAATATTTCTAATTTTGATTCATTCAGACCAATGGCCATGGTTTTGATTGTGCCATTTTTATTTTTTTATTGAGCTTATTGGGCTGACCTTGATTAAAAAATTATATAGCTTCCAGGCGTAAAATGATAGAATACATCATTTGTATATCTTACTGTGTGTTCACCACACTCCCTTGTCTCCTTCCATCACCATTTATCCCATTGACTCTTTTCTATCTCTCCCCATCCCCCTTTGCTTCTGGTAATCACCATACAGATGTCATTTTTAAATCTGACAATCGAAAGGAAAGGTTAGTGCTTCTGACTAGTCAGGTATAGCATGTTTTAAAAATTCTTGCGGCGCAGCAATGTGCCCACCATGGCACACTGGTTGAAAATTGCTGTTTTAAAGCAACCTGTGTTTTTTTTTTTCAGTCTGTTCAGAGTCAGGTAGTCTCTCTGTATATCTCAGTATAATTCAGACACAAGACTTTTCCATTTTTCAGCTTGCAAGTGAATCTCAATTTTACAAGAGCTCTGGTCTCTTCCTTTTCTCCCTTCTTCCTCTCCCTCAGCCATGCTCTTGTTTCCCTCTTTCTAAATTCTCCAATTGCTAAGGTTAATTAAAAGTGTTCAAGAGTTAACTTTAGCAATCTAGACCTTTGGTAACTACAAGTATTAGGAACCCAAAGGAGGACAGTCTCCCATTCAGCCACTGACCTCAAGAATATTTGTATTTCTATTTAATCAGGTATAAGTATCTGTTTAATTTTGATACCTTATTGTAAATAGGTCAAATGCAGGATTTTATTTAAAAATGCATTTTCTATGTAAAATTTTTTTAGAGTTTCTGCAAAGTGAATCATCAGTCATTATTTTATTTGGACATATATGATGGGTTTCTTTTGAGTCCCATCTGTATTTTTCCATCTGCACTAAGGGCCCAATCAGCCAGCTGCAGCAGGAATGCGGTGAGATACTTGGAAGGATTTCCACGTTGTTGTGGCTGGCCACCTCTGGGGTGCTTTACTAAAGCAGAAAGCTCTTTGAAGCTTTGAGGAACAGGATGAGTAACGCGTCTGGGAATGCTGCCATCCTGAAATCTGAAGGACTGGCCAGAATTTCCAGATCATTTAATATAGGTACATCTTATCACATGATTATCAAATTTTTTCTTTTTTTATTTGCTTTGTGCCCCTCCCCCCCGCCATGCCCATACAAAGTCTCATCAAATTTTCACTGCGTTCATTTATGGCCAACTTCCTGTGAAGTTCTGGAGCAATCGAAATGCCCCTTGCTTGCCTTTCTCTACTGTGTAGTGTTACAATATTACCCAAATCCTTACTGGGCAACTGATGCTCTCACTTCCCAAAACCTGTGAGCCTTCCACTGGGGGGAAAATAAAGTAAATTAGCATCTCCATATATAGCAGTCTTTAGTATATAAATATTTACAAAATTACATCGAATTCTCACACAACAACCCTTTTTTCTCTCTCTCTGTCTTTTTTTTTTTTTTTTTTTTTTTTTTTTTTTTTGTATTTTTCTGAGTTGGAAATGGGGAGGCGGTCAGACAGACTCCCACATGCTCCTGACTGGAATCCACCTGGCACGCCCACCAGGGGGCAATGCTCTGCCCATCTGGGGCATGGATCTGTTGCAACCAGAGCCATTCTAGCGCCTGAGGCAGAGGCCACAGAGCCATCCTCAGCGCCCGGGCCAACTTTGCTCCAATAGAGCCTTGGCTGCGGGAGGGGAAGAGAGAGACAGAGAGGAAGGAGAGGAGGAGGGATGGAGAAGCAGATGACCGGGAATCGAACACAGGACTCCTGCACACCAGGCTGACGCTCTACCACTAAGCCAACCGGCCAGGGCAAAACAATAACCCTTTAAGAAAGATATTCTTCTCCCCATTTTTCAGGGAATGAGTAGCTTGTTCAAGACAAACCAGCTAGCACCAAGTCTACTGTACTTAACCACAAACTATACTTTCTATATTGTGCAATCAATAACTCCTACAAATTACCCACAGAGGATGGCTAATTGGGTTTTTCAGGGACTGTGACAGAGCAGGTAGGGAAATTGTTTTAGAACTGAGGGTAGAAGGGACTTTTCCTATCAGTCTTCAAACTGTGATAAATGTCAGGTTCATAGCCTGATCATGCTGGAGGACAAGCTTTCAGATTTCTCTGAGATAGTAACATTTGTTCTTAAGCATTTCAGTTTCATGGTAGTTTGATCTTATAGAATAACAGTTGCTATTCTTAGTCCCACTGGCATTTTGCTCAGGACCAAAATAGATCATCTCTTAAGTATTATCACTCACTTACTCCACAAATATTAAGAAACATCAGGAAAGGAAGACTGATACTATTCTACTTACTTTTAATAATTACTTTGAGGCCCTGGCCGGTTGGCTCAGTGGTAGAGCGTTGGCCTGGCGTGCGGGGGACCCGGGTTCGATTCTCGGCCAGGGCACATAGGAGAAGCGCCCATTTGCTTCTCCACCCCCCCTCCTTCCTCTCTATCTCTCTCTTCCCCTCCCGCAGCCAAGGCTCCACTGGAGCAAAGATGGCCCGGGCGCTGGGGATGGCTCCTTGGCCTCTGCCCCAGGTGCTGGAGTGGCTCTGGTCGCGGCAGAGCGACCCCCCAGAGGGGCAGAGCATCGCCCCCTGGTGGGCAGAGCATCGCCCCTGGTGGGCGTGCCAGGTGGATCCCGGTCGGGCGCATGCGGGAGTCTGACTGTCTCTCCCCATTTCCAGCTTCAGAAAAATACAAAAATAATAATAATAATAATAATAATTACTTTGAAATTTTTGCCTCAGCATCTTTGTGAGCGTTTGTAAATAACAGTACATATTTTAAATTGTTATAAAAAATGAGTGGACTATATAGTTTTATCAACTATTTATTCATACTTGTATGTTTGTCTGATGATTCAAAAATTTGATTATTCTAGAATAAAACTTTTTATCATTATGTATTAATACACACTTGGACAAATTAACTGATAAAATATTAGCATTTATTAAGCATTTTGTGCTTAGAATTTAGATTATATTCAAAATATTTTACATGACTAGTCAATACTATTTTGTTTTTTAATTATTAAATATCATTATTAAATGATAAGATGTATATTAAATGTTTTGCCCAGGGTCATACACATAGTAATTGTGAAATAAAAGTTATCATTATTTTTTGTGAATCTAAAGAGCATAATTTTAAGTCCTCTTTTATTTTTTTAACTTCTATATTTCTCTCCTATGGTGATTTAAACCATGAGTATTTTAAGAAAACTCTGGGATAGTAAAGTCACTGAGGTTAAAATGTATATAGACTTATATGGCTGTGCTGTTAAGATACGCTTCTGTATTTCACTCTCGGGTCTAATGGGTGTCTACTGCAACTTCTCTGTCAACTTTTCATATACATCTTGATTTTTTTAAACATTTAAATAAAAATCTTTTTTAATCTTCCCCCAAAGTAGGAGGATTAATAAATTCAATAAAACATTTTGTTTATTTAGTCTAAGATTCACACAATAAAAATAATACTGAAAATAATTCTGATTATAATTGTGTATGAGTATCTTTGTAATTAGATTAGGTCCTACCAGAAGGCAAATATTTTAGTAATTTTTATATTAACGTATTTATTAATACAATGAGTATTTATTACAAATTTATCATGTACTATCTCCCAGACACACTGATATTTATGTATTTATCTCCATTTTTACTACCATCATGAGAGCCTTGTTCATCAACATCTTCTTGACTGAATTCTCACAACAGTCTCCTAACCATTCTTCCTACTATAAAAATACTTTGGGTTAGTTTTTGACTATCTTTAGCAGAAGATATGTTAATAGATTGTTAGATTATTGATAGGTTAATTTCCTTATCTTTCTTTGTTAGAAATAAGTTTGTTAATTTTGTTGGAACAAGGGTTATATATATATGTATATATGTAACATGCATATATATATATGAGGGAGAGGGATGTGATAAGTGACTAGAATTAAGAGAAGAATGGATCACTAAAATTATTTAAGTGAATAAAACATTTAACTATACTGAAGGAAGAAAGATAATACAGTTCTAGTTCAATTCTATTCACTTTTGTAAGAATGACCTCAATTAAATGCATATAAAAAGGTATTTAGGAAAAATATCACCAGCCGTTATATATCAGTTAGAGTGAACCTTTAAAACGTACTTGAATGATAATTATAGTGAATTTTGAAAAAAAAAAAAAGAATAGATATAGAATCCAGTTATGTTCAAGAGAAAAATCACACTGGAGGAGGCATTTTACTTTGTTGGCTGTAAAATACAAAGTGTACTTGATGTTCATCCAAAGAGGTGTCTAATTTGTTGTTATAAAATGAGGGACATAGTCAATAAGAATGATAAATATTTATAGTATTGAACAGAAATGTAATGGAAAACTACATTCAGGGCACTGAGCCCTTTGACCATATCACAATACATAAATTTTTGTTAATATCTTTTGCATATTTTTTATATTTTTATTTCAGCTTGTATTATTTCATTATGCAGTAATTTAGGCAATATGTGAAGATTAAGTAAATATAAATAATTAAGATAAAAATAAAATAAATAAAAACCTACTTTGTTGTTTCATTGCATATAATAAATCTTATAAATATCATAAATATTTTTTCTCTATTAAAAATTCAAGACAGAGTATAGGTCAAGACCCAGGGTTCTGAATTCAGAAATTCTAGAATTGAATTCTGCTACTAACTACTTGTTTGCTTTAGTTTACTCAATTTCTTTAACATTTAATTGCCTTATAAATATAACAGGGATAATAAAAGTACCTACTTCATTAGACTGATATATAAATTCAATGTGATTATGTATACAGTACTTAGTACAATGCCTAACACATACTAAGTGCTTAATAAGTTATTTTTATATAATTTTAATGGCTGCATATTTCATTATTATGTTACTAAAATTTATTTAATCAATTGACATGTATAATCATTTAGGTTGCTCCCAAATTTTGTCATTGCTACAATAAACATTTCTAACACAAAATACAATTTTTATTTTTTACGTATTTCTAAGTGTAGGTAAAATTTCTGGTCAAAAGACATGTCCACTTGAACTTTTTGGTCATTTATATTTGTTTTGTGAAAGAAAAATAAAAAATAAAAGTGCCTCAGTTGCAGAAAGATATGTGTCTGGTAAAATTATAACTTCAGACTGAGGAAAGGAGTTGTGAAAAAATTAAGATCACATTATATCCTTAACTGATGGAACTTCAATGAAAATGAACAACATAGATTGCATGTAGGTGACTGTAGTAAGATGTACTAAGCATTTTAGAGCATTCCAGCCTTGGGACAGCAGCCTATAATAATTAACTCTGGCACCAGTTCTTCTGAGAGAACACTGACAAGCATTATCCAATGAAAAGAGAGGATATAGAAATATGAGATGATGTCAGTACCGAAGGAGATGCATATACTGAAATCATATTAAATCAACACAAAGAGCACAGGGTTATACATTCATGTGCAGCTAGAAGAAAAATAACATAAATCATGACTTTCTTTTAGAAGTCTTTAGTATACTTTAGTACAATGGAGCAGTTTAAGAAAGCTGTACATTCAACCAATATAAAATTAAATCCAACAGTATGTAAGCTGCTTTTGACTCAGTAAGGGAGGAGCTGGCAGCTTAGTGAAGAAGTGTGGGTATTCAGCAACCAGACAAAAGTCAGGAGAATGGGAATATGTCCTCTTGATTCATGCACCTGCCCCATGTGTCTACCCAGAGCCATAAGGTAATGTTGGCATGTAAAGTTCCAAGACCAAAGAAAGAAAGAATTACAGGTTTAAAAAACTCATTACTACAGAAAGCATAACAGTACATGAAATGATCTATGCAAAGCTTATAGCAGGTTTGATTTCCTTTGTTGTATGCTTGGCAAAATTGCAAAATTTCCAACATAAAATAAAAATAAACTAATTAAAAATCACTGTAATGGAAAAATGTATTTCTCCATCCTTTCTCTCAGACACGGTATATAGTGTTTCTCTCTCTCTCTCTCTCTCTCTCTTTAGGCAAAAGATACTAAAATATTAAGTAATTAGCAAAGCTTATTTTTGAGCTACAAAAATGAAAAATACATTTTAGGGTTTAATAAACCAATAAAAGGGAGAAGAAAAGTCAAAGTACTCCCCTGGTTTTTCTATAAGGTACTTTAAGATTGGGAAAGAAGCAGAAGGTATTTTGTGGTTCCCACTAGTCTTGAGACTGGCTGGTTCCCAACCTCTCTGGGCCTTGTTTTCCCCTCTGAAAAATGAAAAAATGTGAAAGCTGAGGCTGTGATTACCTTGGAAAGGAGGGGGAAGGGGTAGGGGGAAGGAAGGGGAGAAGGAGAAGGGGGAGGGGAGGGGAAAGGGGAGCCACGTGCTCACTCAACTCCTGCAGGAATCATGTGGCCCCCCCTTCAGCGCTGCGTATCCCCCCCTTCTGTCACCTGACCCACCACACCCGGGCATGTACCTGTGCACCTGCACGTGGTATTTTGTGGTAGAGACACAGTCAAGGGGTCAAAAAGCCCTGGTTCACTGACCACTGGGTTAGGAAATAATGGATGTAGTTAAATCTACTCAAAATAGAGGCTTCAAATTACTCCATGTGGTTAGAAGGCCTTATTCATTAAAATCTACTATCTAGTAAGCTGTTATTTGCTGTATACTAAATTATTTCAGTTAATCCTTCCAATCAGTCAATGAGAAGAATACTATTTTCCTACTTTAGATAATAGATTTTGCGTATTTGGAATAAGATCACACAGCTGGTAAGAGACAATGCTGGGATTAAACTTAAATTTAGAAATTCTTCATGACTTGAAACACTCTACTATCTAAATTTTGACTGGAGACAGCCGCTCAATTCTAGAAGAGGGCAGGCTCATGAAACCTGGTTGACTGTCTAAAATTTCTGATTTGTATCTGGAATTAAAATAGGTTATATAACCTTGATTTAAGAATATCAAGCATCACTCTCACTTACCAAGCTTCTAGTTTTGTTGAAAATTGTAAAGTCTAATAACTCAGCGAAAGGAATTGTGGGAGAGATTTATCTATCTGTAGCTTAAATAGATCTGATCTCTGTTCCACAATAAAAAAATTAATGCCATTAAAAGACTGAGATATAGAATATGTATGAGAATGTGAACAATTACCACTGGAGGATAAAGCAAAAATAAGGACTAGGTAAAGACATTTCAAGGACTAATAATTAGAAAGAAAAATGAAATGTGATGAGTGGGAGTAAAAAAATAATACTGAGAAATGTTAAGACCAAGTGGTTGCCAAGGAGACGCGGAAACAAGCTGTGGTTGACCTAGCAAAGGGAAATATTCATAACAAGAGAAAATTGTTTTGAGAGCAGTATAAGGACAATTATATCATAAAAGGAAATAAGACACACTAGAACATTTGGTTTTGAATTCTTGCTAACAAAGAAATGTTAGGGGGAAAAGTAGCAATAGATTTAAGAATGCCAAGGTTGAAGAACTGAAGAACTGTGGAAAGGAAGAAACACCAGAGAACAATGAATGCTTTTGCACTAAAGGGCACTGGAAGAGAATTATCCAGTCAGGAAGACAGAGTGACTTTGCTAGTGTCACTGAGTATCATCAAGCAGAAAAACAACTTTTATACCAACTTGCTCATAACAAAATTATTTTCAAGTCCCCAAAGTTTACTTTTTGATTTGTAAGATCAGATTTGCAGACTCAGTTTATTTCTATCGTTTAATATACTCTGCTTTGTCTGCCATCATGTAACTACTGATATGGCATTTATAAAACAAGACCTGATTACTAGATTCCTCTCACTATAGTTAAGAGAAAGTACGAGCAATACATACAATACAAAGAAATTAATTTTTTCTATAATAACCTACCTGTTCATTTGGATTACCTTTGTATATATAACATGGCACCCAGAATAATGCCTTATATATACCAAATGCTTTTTGAATTTCTTTGAACAGAACATTAATACTAACTACTCACTATCCATTATAAGTGGTAAAGTTGGGATACTTTTAGAGCAACATTTAAAGATATGAAAACTGAGATTTTTAATGTATATGATTTATTTCACATTGTTTATACTTTTTTATATGTGGTTGATAAAACTTAGTTTTTAACAGAGCAAATTTTAACCATTCCCCTCTTTTATTTTTCAAATAATGAGAAGTTTTAGTCTTCTACATAGCTCAAGAATTGCTCAGAAAATGATGAAACTTTACTTGGTACAGTCTGAGAATATTTTTGTTGGTACTACCTTCTTGATGCAGCTAACATCTCACCAACTTGTGTCAACATAAGAAATTGTTTTTTTGTACAACTGGACTATATTACTTGGTAAATGTCAGAAAATCTTGTACATGCTTACATACAAGGGAGTGAGCACTTTAATAAAACACCCTGTACTTCTCAGAAAGAATCATAGGAAAGAAACCAACTTTTAAGGGAATAAGAGAAAATCAATTAGTCAAAAGACTAATAACATACTAAGATATCAGTATGTTAAAGGGAAAGAAATTTATTGAGAGTGATATACAACTCACACTTTGACGATTGCAAATATTACACTTCTTCCCCAAAATACTACTGGTAGTTATATTCTCACACTAAAAGTTGTATTGGTTTATTGGTTTGTTTCCATCTTTAGGAACTACCCTAGTATTTTTGTTAAACTTTGTACTCAGAATGCTTCATGAGAAGTTCAAGCTCTTCTGCCTTAAAGACTTTCACAAGCAAAAACCATTTGTCACAAAAATAGCCACTATAATTCATTATAGTAATAATGATGATGTTATTTTTTTCCCTTCAATGTTCACTTCACTTCTAAAGATGACAAACTTGGGTTAAATTATATATCAATCAAGATAAATTTTAATAACTGATTTTATCACATCAACCTGTTCACAGAAGAAACTGCTATTGCATGCAATGCGTTTCTCACTTTTTGTGGCCTTGTTTAGCAGATTAATTTTTAAATACTTTCTCACTCATGGCATCAACTAACTTCACCTTATAAAAGCATATGTCAATGAAACTCATCAGTAGAAGGCATCTTCCACCTGTTTCATTCGCTCAATTTAGAGCACTATTAGAAATATTATTTTGACTTTTAGTGAACCCTTTCTTTAAGATTAAAGTTTGAAGAACTAACTATGTAATAAATAATATACATTTTAAAATGCAGCTTGGTCAAGCTTTTAAATATTGGCTTGAATTTATTTTAATATAAATATAATAAAAATTACCTTACGGTAAAGTATGAATTTATTCTACTTATTGTTTTTAAACTGGCAGTTCTGAATTCTTCATGTGAAAAGAGACAAATGAAAACAAATATAAAAATATTTGATTCACTGTTCAAGAACTTAGTTTTATGTTATATCTTTAATTTGAGAATAATGTATCTTTACATGTACAATTTACTTTAGAAGATAACACGGTTATTGAATGGTTTTTTCTCTTTTCTCTTTTAATTTCACAATAAAATGGCAATGGACTGGTGGGGACAGCATATGTGACTAGGAGGCTTTGGTGCTCTTCAATTCATGGCAAACAACATTTATCTCTGCATTTCTCAATCCCATTAGTTAAAACACAAAGACTTACTCAGAATGCCACAAGAGTCACTGACAAATTACTTGGCTTCTATGTATTTGAAAACCTTGTCTTATGACCTTGTCAAATATTATGAATTTTGAAAAATGAAACTCAAACAGGAAATGTTTTTCTTTATTATATTGGTTACTTTGAGTATGAGGTCATCATGTAAATATGTATTAGTGTTTTGAGTGGGGAGTATGTGTGTATGATTAGGTAGGCTTGCAAGAATGAATTTGAGAAGTTAGGAAGAGAGTATAAAAGATCTATAATATGTTAGAAAAATTGCATATGTTTGTATTTTGTTATTTCTTTTACTTTCAAGTATTATCAATATTGCATAAAAAAAAATGAATAGGCAGCTAGCTCCTGCAAAGGTCAATCTTTTTTTGCAGAAATGGAGGTGGGTTGAAATTTCACAAACGTTGCTCAAAGTCTGAGCATGCTCAGTAGCAACCACCATAACACAAGGCTAGTTAAATGCAGCACAAAAGCACTGTTGTTTGTTGATGGAAAAATACAAATCCTCTGTATTACCCCTGGCTTTGGGGCAAATTGGCTTCTGCATTAGGAGTTGTTGACCCTGTGCCTTTTCCAGCACAATTGTACACATATTTCTGACTCCCTTTCCAAGGGTAAGTACAGCTCCATGGTGCGGCAGACAGTGTTGCTACAGTTGGCTTATCAGCACCTGACAAGACATGAAGGGGCATTCCTGCTCCTCTTGGCAGCTTCAGTTTAAGGTAGTTGGTGGTATAGTACTCATCCTTCACATATGCATAGCAATATCACTTCACAAGAATAACTTCTTATTTTTTGTTGACTTTCACAGTGCTCTGCAAAATGGGAGGTGAGCTGGAATAGCCTAGATCAGTGAAAGTATCATTCAAAAGAGCAAAAAAAATGTGTTATTTTGCGTAAGTGAGGTCTATTAATTCTCTAGAACAATGCCTCATTATGAAATTACTTCTTTTGGAATGCTGAGTTGTAGAGAGCATTGAGAAGAACAAAATCATAATGACTCCTATTAGGAGAACAAGTCGCTTACACATGACAGTTTAATCAATTTAGACATGATAAATTGGCATACAGTTCTTATCCCAGCCTCATGCAGAGTCCAGAAAACCAAAACAGGCACGTGCACATGCTCTCATAGATAGGGCTCTAGAAATTACATCCAAAACTTCCTGTTATCTAGAAAGAAGTAAAGTTGGCAATTGGGCTTTTACTACTGACTAGTATAGTTGAGGAAATGTATTTTTTTGTTGTTGCATTTATCACTAGCCACATGACTGTCAAGAAGCAGTGGTGGTATGAGCATAAATAGGTCCCTAATAATTGGATTTCATTTAGAGCAAAGTGCTATTTATTAGTTACAATAGCAGCTTCATGATCAGCTTCATCGTTGGAATAGAGATAAGAACTCTCCTCACTTACCAATCCAAAATGAATTTTTTGTTCTCAGTTTAAGGCTAAGCTTGAGCCCCATCTTCTACCTAGTTGAAAATGTGTAAGTAGTTCATTTACTGTAGTAAATCCTTTTTTGCCTAAAATATTTTGATTTGGTTTTTGTTTACTGCAAGGAAATCTAGACATAAGTACACCTTTTTTTTTCATAGAAAGACTTAAGAGTGGATAATGAAAAGCGAATGTTAGAGACTTCAGCTTTCAGCAATTGTTGAATACTTTATTATAAACTGAATCTACTCTCCAAGAAGAATGAAAAAAGCTGTACAAAGTATAAACATAGACCTGTATGAAGCAGCTCCAAAGGAATGATGATGATATAAAACATCAACAATAATAAGGTTTTTTTAGAGTTAAAATATCCAGAGAAATAAAACATAAAAATTGCACATGAGTCAAAGGAATAAAGTTGGAATTAAAATGTTCTTCTAAGTTTCTCACATTTCAAGGAAGTGGTAACAGGATACATGCAGGTGGTAATCACTAGCATAACTCTAAAAAGGTCAATAAATAAATGTACATCTCTCCATCTAGTAGAGGTAATATGAAATAAAAATAGTTAATTAATCCAAGTAAAAGGAGTAAAGAAAGGAAGGAACATAAAGTAGTTTGGAAAAATATAAAACAGAAAATAAGATGGTAGATTTTAACCTCAAAGTAAATGAATTATAATAAGTGGAAACATAAAACAGATCAAAATGATCAGACTCAAAACAGAACAAAACTCAACTCAGTGCTGCATACAAATTTCTCATGACTTAAAAAGACATAAAAAGACTGAAAAGAAAGAGAATGGAAAAGGATTTTCCATGTGAACAGCAGCCTAAAGAAAGTTGATAGAGATGTACTAATATGAGATAAAGTAGGCTTTAAGACATTACCATGAAAAAGAAGAATATTTCATAATTATAAAATAGCCAATCAACCAAGAACATATAGTCATTCTGACTGTGTTTAGTATAGCCTCAAATATGTAAATCAAAAATTGGTAGGATAAAAAGAAAAATTACGTAATTACCTTGAGAGATGATACCCAGCCCTCCAAAACTAATAGAATAAGCTAAAAAAACCTCAGTAAAAAGAGACTTAAAACACAAATTAAAAATTAATCATATATATATATCTACAAAATGATCAAACAACTACAGATTACACATCATTTTACATGTAAATGAGCTATTTGGCAAAATCAACCATGTGTTGGGTTATAAAAAGTATAATCTTTGACCACAATGGAGAAATTATTTTTTTACAAGCTAGAAATCAGTAACAAAATAATAATGTAAAAAAAACTCCAAAATGTTTGGAAATAAAATGATATTCAATCAACAGTAAGTCAAGAAGGAAAACTCAATGGAAAATAGAAAATAAGTTTTACTGAATGATAATTGAAATATGACTTCATACTTATGAGATGCTGTTAAAGTCGTGTGCAGTTACTACCTTAAATACATATATTAGAAAAGAATCTCATCTTTTGTTACAAGAAGCTAGGAGAGGACTGCCATATAAAACTCAAAGAAAGTAGTACAAAGAAAAATAATGAAAATGATTAGTATTGTAGAGAACAATTACTTTCTTTTCAACAAAGACAAAGTTTGTACTCACATGACAGTCAATAAGCATCTAACATACTGGCTACCCCCTCCCCATGTAGAAGTTGATGGCCAATTTAGAATTTCCCCCATGAATGCTTCTTTCCCAAGACCCATTTCTCCGGTCTCCTGGCTGGCTTGCCAATTGTTGGTTGGAAAATTTGGGAGCTTCCCTGGTGAAACCTGAAACTGGCCTGCATATACAGAAGGAAAGAAGAGACTGAATCAAAAGGCAAGCTACTCCAGACTGGTGGGTGGCAAGTTTAATAGGCAAGGGAATTTATTTATAAAGCTTATGTTGGGCAGCCACCACACAAGTAGATAGATCTCCACATTTGCCTGCCAGAATCTTAAAAGTTTATATATAGCATTAACTGGATTCAGTCACATATACCATCCAGATGGTCTCAACAGCACATAGCTCTGTCAAGGCTGTGTCCTTGAGAACAGCTCCCACTGTGGGAATGGTGGGCAGAATGTACATTGCTAGGACGGAGGAGGCGTAGGAGCTCTAACTGGCCTAGATCCAGCTTGAGAGTCCTTTTAATGACCTCTTCCACCAATGATTTAGTAGTATTTCCTTCCAGTCTTTGGCTTATATTTGTTTTTGTTTTTTTTTAATGAAATCTTTTGAGGAACAAAAGGCTTAACTTTTGGTGATGTCAGTTTATCAATTTTTTTCTTTTTTAATCACACTTTTGTTGGTGACATACCTAAATTTCTTTTTTCTAATCATAAGTCACAAAGGTTTTCTCCCATGTGTTGTGCTAGTTTTGTAATTTTATCTCCTATATTTAGGACTCTGATACATTTTGAATCAACTTTTTGACATACATGTTTTAGGGATATATAAAACATTAACCAAAGTAGACCCTATACTGGGCCATAAAACAAACCTCAGTATATTTAAGAGAACTAAAATCATACAAAATATGTTTTCTACCATAATGGAATTAAAGTAAAAATTGATTATCAATTAATATCTTTCTATATTCAAGTGCAAATTATACACTTACAAAGGAAATAATGTATATTGGAAATGTATAATGAAAATTTAACATACCAAAAGTAGTGGAATGTAGGTAATGTAGTATCTAGAGCAAAGTTTATAGTTTTAATATTTATATTAGGAGACAAGAAAGTTTAAACTCAACATAAACTTCTATCCTAGAAGCTTAAAAAATAAATTAAAAATAATGAAGAAATAAGAAAGGAATAGTTGAAAATAAGTGCAGAAAAATATGAAAAAGAAAAACGATTGAGAAAAGCAATGTAACTGAAAGCTGGTTCTTTGAAAGTCATTAATATTTATAAGCCTCTTTATATAGACTTACAAAGAAATAAAAAAAAACATTATCAATAAAAAGACTGTAAGCAGAGGCACCAATAAATGTTGTAAATAAAGTTATCAAAAACTCAGTGAATTCAAATTTGACAGTAATTTATATAAAATGGGCAAATTTTTCAGACACAAATTACCCATTTCAAGAAGATATAGGAAATTTGAATAGCCCTATATCTATTTGGAAGGTTGAATTTGTTACCAAAAAACCTTTCTCACAAAGAAAACTTCTGATTCATATCACTTCAGTAATAAATTTTATCAAACATTGAAGAAAGCATCATTGATTTTATATATTTTTTTCAAATGTAGATGAGTAGAAAAAATTCCCCAATTATTTTACAAGTTCAACAATAACTGATGCAAAAAAGGAAAGATTTTACAAAAAGAAAACTACCAACCAGCATCACTCATGAACATGGATGCAATAAATTTTAAAAATACATTTGCAAAGATATTATATATAAATATATAATATATAGTGAATGCATACATTAATAATAAAAACCAGAGCAAAAATTAGTGCAATTGAAAACAAGAAAATAATTGAGAAAATCGACAAAATCAAAAGTTGATTCTCTGAAAAGTTCAATAAAATTGATAAACCTCCAGCCACACTAGCCATAAAAAAATGATAAGATGTATATTATTAATATTAGAAATAAAGTGGTGCTATCATTAATAATTCTATGGGTATTAAAAGGAAATATAAAGAATGTTATAAAAAATTCTATGCCCAGGCCTGACCTGTGGTGGCGCAGTGGGATAAAGCGTCGACCTGGAACACTGAGGTCGCCGGTTCGAAACCTTGGGCTTGCCTGGTCAAGGCACATATGGGAGTTGATGCTTCCTGCTCCTCCCCCTTCTCTCTCTCTCTCTCTCTCTCTCTCTCTCACTCTCCTCTCTCTAAAAATCAATAAATAAAATATTTTTTTAAAATCCTAAAAAAAAAATTCTATGCCCACATATTTAATATATAGACCCAAATGGGCCAATATTTTTGAAAGATATCATCTAACAAAATTCACACAGGAGAAATAATCTTACCGTATATTTATTAAATACATTTAACAAATAATTAACATCTTTCAAAGTAAAATATAACAAACTCAGATGGTTTCAGTGGTAAATTCTACCAAGTATTTAAAATAAGCAAGTCACACTAATTATATACAGTCTGTTCCAGAAAATAAAAGAAGGAACACTTGCTAATTGAACTCATTTTATGAGGCAAGCATTACTTCAATACAAAAACCAGGTCAGAGTAATGGCGGAGTAGGAAGCGATACCGATAAATCTCCCCCAAAACTCAACAAGATCTTCAACCAGAAACAGAAAAACCTATACTTGGAGCCTCCAGATGCTTCGCAATACACTCAAAGGTATGGTCGAGTGAAAACTTGGCTAAATATATAACCAAACCCCGAAGGAAATAGGGAGTAAGAAATGCTCCGCCTTCCTCACTAACCTAAACAGGGCAGCTTTCTCTGGTAACTGTGAATATAGAAACTGAGGCAGGCAAAGGGGGTGAATAGATCCAGGCCACGGCACAAACGGCCGAACCAGGCTGTGGCACGGAGATCCAAGCTGAGGAAAAACTGATCCTGTGGCAACCCGGGCAATACAAGCTAACACTCGCGCCAAACCCAAAGAAAGAAAGACAAGCAGGGCAGCCATTTTACCCGATCTCCTGGTCAGTGCGCAGTTAGTGGGCGAGAGATTTCTTCCTAAGCCCCGGAAGTGGGTGCCCGTGTTACCCCACAGAGAGGCAGAGTCAGAGGCCTTTCTGTGGGCTGAAAGCAGAATCTCTGGGCAGCCCCAGCGCCCTGGGAAAGCCGCGCACGGGAGGGAGCGAGAACTAATTCCAACGGTGGAAATTTTCTGTGCTGGTGGGGGTTTCACTCAGAGGGAAACGCGGCCGGCCTCATATCCTGGTCTGAGCACGCAGATAGTGAATGAGAGATTCCTCCGAGTGCCTCGGCAGTGCGCGCCCGTGTTATAGCACAGAGGGGCAGAGTCAGGGGCCTTTGTGTGGGCCAAAGCGGAATCTCGGGCCGCCCCAGCGCCTTGCAAAAGCCGCGCACGGGGACGGAGCGAGACTCAATTCCAACACTGCAACTTTTCCATGCGGTTGGGGGTTTCACTCAGAGCGTGAGACTGCCGGCCTGATATCCTGGTCTGCGCGCGCAGATAGTGAATGAGAGTTTCCTCCAAGCGCCCCGGAAGTGGGCGCCCGCCTGTGTTACCGGACAGAGTGGCAGAGCCAGACATCTTTGAGTGGGCGGAAAGCCCGCCTGATTATGCTAGCAGCTCTGACTGACTGAGCCTTACCCAGAGCCCTGTGCTGAGTGGAAATAGAGTGGGGAGTTGCCAGCTCTTTGAGCCTCTTACTATCCAGGCAGAGGCAGCAGCAACCCCATAGCTGGATTATCAGGCTACTAATTGAGGAAGGAAAGACTAGGAGAAAGGCTCCAGGAACACAGACTCTCTCACTGTCGGAGCCTATAAATGCTAATGAGCCTCGACTGCCAACGAGACTAAAGCACAATACATGACATTGCCATAGAGACTTATCAACTGCAAACCTCTACCTGAGCGTGCCAAAGGGGCAGAACCCAGGGTACAGAGTCACTGACCAGGAAGAGGGAGAGAAAAGAAAAAGCAAGAAGATAACCTCTCAAAATCAAGAATAATCTGCAGACTTTATAACCTATCCCATTTTATTATATTTGTTCGTTTGTTTCTCTTATCTTCATTCTTGATACTTTTTTTTCCTCCTCCAATTTGGCCAATTAACTCTCTACCGGTCTTACTCTCTCCTCTCCTTGAACTACACTACCCATAAGTGTTACATCTCCCATTATCTTTTCTCTCCTCTTCCTTTCTCTCTATGAGGGTTGCACTCCAAAACCCTTAACTCTCTCTCTCTCTCTCCTTTCTTTTTTCTTCTTTTAGTGGTTCCCTCTTTTTTTCTCTCTCTCTCTTTCTTTTCTCCCTCTATATTACTTTCTTCCTTTCTCCTTTACATCTCCTCTCATTCAAACCTCAATAACAAACAAATTCTCTTATCTGGGACTCAAACTTATGTTTGTGGCATTTGGGGGGGTTTTTACTTCACCTTTTTAACTCACTAGCAGTGCTCCCATCCCTGGCTCTCCATTTTATCTAGTTCTTGTTCCACTAAATACAATAGTAATTTTTTAATTTGTCCCCCCATTTTTCTGTTTTCCTCTTATTCCTCTCATCATAACTCTTAGACAACCAACACCTAAAAGCAAATCATTTTATTCTTGACCCAAATTTTTTCCTTATTTGCTTTTTGTGGGTCCATACCCTCTTTTTTTTTCTTTTTTCTTTTTTTTTTCTTTTTTTTTTTGCCCCTTTATTACTTTTCCCCAATTCAGGCCCTCCATCACAGGCATTGTTTGTTATAATTCACAGTTCACCACAAGATTTTCTCAAGAAAGAGGGGAGAGGAGAGGAGAGGAAAAAGGAGGGGGGAATAATTTCCTTTTTTAAAAATTTTTATTTTATTTTATTTTTCTTTATTTCATTGTTAATTTTTTAAAAAAAAAACAACTCTTTTCGATTTTTTATTTTTTTATTATTTTTTTAACTTTTTATTCTTTATTAAATCTCATTAATACTATCAACAAAACCACCCTCAGATGCCATTAAGGAAGAGAAAATCGAATATCATGGATATAAAAGAAAGAGAGGTAACACAGCTAGATGAGGAAAAATCTATGGAGAAAAAATTTAATATATTGGAAACCTTGGAGCTAAATGACAGAGAATTCAAGATAGAAATCCTAAAAATCCTCCGAGATATACAAGAAAACACAGAAAGGCAATTTACGGAGCTCAGAAAACAACTCAATGAACATAAAGAACATATGTCCAAGGAAATTGAAACTATAAAAACAAATCAAACAGAGATGAAAAACTCAATTCAAGAGCTGAAAAACGAAGTAACAAGCTTAGCTAATAGAACAGGTCAGATAGAAGAGAGGATTAGTGAAATAGAAGACAAGCAACTTGAGGCACAACAGAGAGAAGAAGAAAGAGACTCAAAAATTAAAAAAAATGAGATAGCCCTACAAGAATTATCTGACTCCATCAAAAAGAATAACATAAGAATAATAGGTATATCAGAGGGAGAAGAGAGAGAAAATGGAATGGAGAACATACTCAAACAAATAATAGATGAGAACTTCCCAAGCCTGTGGAAAGAACTAAAGCCTCAAGTTCAAGAAGCAAACAGAACTCTGAGTTTTCTTAACCCCAACAAACCTACTCCAAGGCATATCATAATGAAATTGACACAAACCAAGAGCAAAGAAAAAATTCTCAAGGCAGCCAGGGAAAAGAAGAATACAACATATAAAGGAAGGCCCATTAGATTATCATCAGATTTCTCAGCAGAAACTCTACAAGCTAGAAAAGAGTGGACCCCAATACAAAAACCAGAAACAAACTATGAGAAATGAAAAATTATAGTTAATATCTCTCATAAACATAGATGTAAAACTCTTCAACAAAGTATTAGCAATTTGAATACACAATGTATAAATATTATCCACCATGACTAAGTGAAATCTATTCTAGGTTTCAACATTAAAAGATCAATCACATCACAGTTTTTCCTGTCACCTCAAGAGGATGAAAAAGAAAAATCATTTAATCATATCAATAGATATAAAAAGATTATTTGGTAAAATCAAACCCCCATTCACAATTTAAACTTTCAGGAAACTTAGAGAGGAACTTGCTCAACTTGATAATGAACACTTACAAATAACCTTCACTAACATCATTTAGTGGTGAGAAATTAGGTGCTTCCCACCAAAGTTGGGAACAGATAAGAATGTCCCGTCACATATGCTGTTCAATATCTCACTGGAAGTGTTAGCTGATGCAATAAGATCCCCCCCCAAAAAAAATTTCTACAGATTGGGAAAGTAGAAATTATACTCTTTGTTTGCAGGTAACATGATTGTTTATGTAAAAAGTACCAAAAGATAGAAAAAAATTTTCCTGAAATTAATAAGAGATTATTGCTAGGTTGCAGGATACAAAATTAACATACATAAGTCAATTTCTTTCCTATGCACAGAAATAAGCAATTGGAATTTGAAATTAAAAATATACTATTTACATTGGCACCAAAAAATAAAATACTTAGTTATAAATCTAACAAAATATATGTGAGATCTACATGAGAAAAACAAACAAAAACCTCTCATTAAGAAAATCAAAGAAGATATTAATAAATGGATAGGAAAACTCAATATTATCAAGATGTCAGTTCTTCCAGACTTGATCTGTAAATTGAATGCAATCCCAATCAATATCCCAGCAAGTTACTTTTTGGATATGAATAACCTTATCCTAAAGTTTACATGGAACAGAAAGAGATCCAGGATAGCCAACACAGTAGTGAAGAAGAACATAGTTGGAGAGCTGACACTACCTAACATCAAGGCTTATTATAAAGTTATACTAATCAAGACAGCATGGCATTGGCAAAAGAACAAATAGACCAATGGAACAGAATAGGAAAATCTAAAATAGACTCACACAGATATAATCAATTGATCTTTGACCAAGAGGCAAAGACAATGCAATGGAGAAAACATAGTCTTTTCAGCAAATGATGCTTGAACTTCTTGACATTCACAAGTGAAAAATAAATCCAGACAGACAATGCACCTTTCACAAAAATCAACTCAAAATGAATCACAGAGCCTGACCAGGTGGTGGCGCAGTGGCTGGAGCATCGGACTGGGATGCCGAGGACCCAGGTTTGAGACCCCAAGGTCGCCAGCTTGAGCGTGGACTTATCTGGTTTGAGCGGAAGCTCACCAGCTTGGACCCAAGGTCGCTGGCTCGAACAGGGGGTCGCTCAGTCTGCTGAAGGCTCACGGTCAAGGCACATATGGGAAAGCATTGAATGAGCAACTAATGTGTTGCAATGAAAAACTGATGTTTGATGCTCCTCATCTCTCCGTCCCTGTCTATCCCTCTCTCTGTCCCTCTCTCTCTCTCTCTGTCTCTGTTAAAAAAAAAAAAGAATCACAGACCTTGCTATATACAATATTTGTTTCCCTCTTAAAATTCACATATTGAAAATTAATTTCCACTGTGATAGTATTGAAAGGTAGGGTTTTGAGCGGGGCTTAGGTCATGAAGATGGAATCCTCTTGAATGGGATTGGTGCTCTTACAGAAGTGGTGGAGAAAGGTTCCTTGCCTTTCCCATCATGTGAAGACACAATATGAAGCAGCCATCCACGAGGGAGCAGGCTCTCACCAGAAGCTGAATCTGCTCATGCCATGCTCTTGGATTTCCCACCCCCCAAATTGTGAGAAAAAAATTTTGTTGTCTCTAAGCCATCCAATTTCTCAATTTTTGTCATAGCAGCCTGACTGAACTCAATGTAAAACACATTAAACTTTAAAAGATAACATTGGAGAAAATCCTAGTAACCTTGGGTTTGACAATGAGCTTTTAAGTATAACACCAAAAGCATAATCTAGGAAATAAAAGTTGATGAGATAGACTTCATTAAAATGAAAAAGTTCTGTGAAAGACACTAATAAAAGAATGAAAAAATAAGCCACAGGTTGGGAGAAAATATTTGCAAAATGCATATGTAATAAAGAACTTGTATCCAAGAAAAACACTTAAAACGATATAAGAAAACAACTCAATTTTTAATAATGGACCAAAGATCTGAATAGACACTTTATCAAGAAGATATACCAGTAGCAAAAAGAGATACAAAAAACAAAATTTCAAAATCATATATCATTAGGGAAGTACAAATTAAAACAGCAATGCGGTACAAGAATACACTTATTAGGAAGACTAAGATCCAAAGTACTGAAAATACCGAATGCTGTTGAGAATGTGGAGCAAAAACAATTTTCATTCATTGCTGGTGGACAGGCACAACCACATTGGAAGACAGTTTGATAGTACTTTTCAATGCTAAACATAGTCTACTATAAAATCCAGCAACAGTGTCCCTAGGTGTTTACCTAAATGAGTTGAAAATAATTGTCCACACAAAAACCTGAATTTGAACAGTTGTAATAGTTTTATTCATAATTTCCCAAAATTAGAAACCATCAAAACATCCTTCAAATAGGTGAATAGATAAACTGGTACATTCATACAATAGCATATTATCCAGTGATTAAAAAAAATGAGCTGCTCTGGCCAGATAGCTCAGTTGGTTGGAGCATTCTCTTGAATCTTAGAGGTTGCTGGTTTGATCCCTCATCAGGGCATATGCAGGAACAGATCAATGTTTCTGTCTCTCTCATTTTCTTTCTATAAAATCAATAAAAAGAGAGAGAGAGAGAGAGAGAGAGAGAGAGAGAAAGGAAGAAAGAAAGAAAGAAGCGATCAAGCCATGAAAAGAAGACATCTTAAATGCTTATATCCAAGTAAAAGAAGCCAGTCTGATAAGGCTGTGTACTGTATAATTCCAATTAAATGGCACATCTGGGTGGGGAGGAGAAAAGAAGGTGGATGAAATACCAGTAAGTAGAGCATAGCAGATTTTGGGGGTAGTGAAACTATTCTGTATAATACTGTAATGGTGGGTACATGATAGTATGTTTTAGTCAAAACCCAGAAAACCACACCAAGAATGAGCCCTGAAATAAACTATGGACTTAATAATAATAATGTCTCAAGATTGGTTCACCAATTGTAACAAATGTGCCACATCTATGCAAGATATTAATAACTGGGGAAACTGTGGGCAGGTGGAAAGATAAAATATTGGGAACTCTACTTTCTATTCAATTTTTCTGAGATCATAAAACTGCTCTGAGAAATGAATCCTGTTAATAACGACTTAAAAAAAAACCTCAAGAAGACCTAAATAAATAGAAATCTACCCCATGGTCACAACTTTAAAAGATTCAATATTATTAAGATGGTAATTGTACCAAAATTGCTCTATAAACTTAACACAATTGTAATTTAAAAACACTATTTTTATAGAAATAGACAAGTTGGCACCAAAATTTATATGGAAATGAAAAAAGACTAAATAATTCAAAAGAATTTTGAAAATGAAGAAGACTAGGACTTGCAATACCTGATTTCAAGACTATAAAGCTAGAGTAGTCAAAATAATATTTTGGTTTTCAGACAGTAAGGATGGGCAGGATGATGTTCAATGTGTCAAGTTGTATCTATGTACTTTAAGCTCAGAGTTGATGCAGACCCAAGGAAATTCTGCTTGAAGTGAAGAAAGGCACAAGGAGCATTTTCCTTCTGGAATACAGTTCTTGTGTTAAATAATACAGAATTAACAAGAATTGAGAGACACTCAGTAATTGACTATTCCGGATTGAAGAGATGCTTCCAAGGAGTACCTGCAGCAAGCAGCCTGCCAGGTCTTGAATGTCAACTGTTAACACTCTAGCAGGATTCTTATTTCTTCTTCTCACCCATGTACTATATATATATATCAGTTCATAGTCTCCTAAAACCTCCTGCTTCTCAATCAGGCCATGTTCTGAGGAACATCCCTAAGCCCTCCCACCTCCTCGGTACTTGTGTGTGCTTTGACACTTCCAACCTCGCTGGGATGAAGCTGGGTAGAAGGAAACAACATACTCAGAGCACAGGGTGTGACTTTGGATGTCAGGGTTTCAGGTATTGCTCTGTTATAGTTTCTAATCCCCTCATTGGGTCTCTTTCTATCTGAAAATTGAGGAAATTAGACCAAATGCCTAAAAGTCAACTCTAATGATCAGTGGTTCTATGATTCCATGGATGATTTAATTGACAAAGCCAAATTATAACTGCTGTTTCATCAGCACTGTGGAAGCCATCCAAGCCACTCCTCGCCATCCTGGCTAAGCATAGAAACACCTTGCCAGTACTCAATGTGAAGCAACTCTAAGTAGTATATTACCTCCCTTACTTATAATAAAATGCTTTTCTCTGGGCTGAAGATTCTATGGTAAAGATTCTTCCATTTTCTCAGTTCACTTTCAAAACTAAGAGACGATTTTCTTAAATAGCGACATTTTAAAAGTCAACACTTTCTGTGTTCTCTATTCATTGTACTTGCATCACTCTTCATATTCTTCCTAGACTCTTCTTTATCCAATTACGTCATCATATTAAACATGGCAGAGGGATAGGGCTGACATTTTCAGTCTTCCTTTGACACAGCACACACTGAGATTTAGATTAAGTGAGCTGTCCTTGCTTCATATATCTGGCTCTCCAGAATGCAATGCCAATGAAGGAAGAAATTTTTTATTGGGGCAGGGAGTTCTTTTTTTATTTACAAATGTTTCCATAGTGCCTAGAACAAGGGCTGACACATAGCAGGTTACATTAACTTTGTTGAATGAATAAAGAATGAGTCTGAGTAGCGAGGAACTGCATCTAGAATTTTATAAACCTCCAGCCATTGATTCTTTAGTACTGACAAAGGGTGATCTCTTTCCTTCTGCTCCCCCAATTTTCTTCCGCCGTTTCTGGATGCAACTGCAATTAGATTGTGGAGGCCAGGCCAGTGAATCTTGTCCACAGAGGGGTGACAGGAACCCCTGTCCCACACTGCTAGAGGAAGGAAAGGAAGAGCATCGGTGAGGGACTCCCACCTGAGAGACTAACGCTGACTTCCCCAAGGGCATGGGTGAAGAAGGTCCGCTGGGTGCCTCTCTCCCGAGGGCGCCGGTCGCACTTTGTTGGTGGTGGTGGCGGAGGAGGAATTCTCTAGAAGGGCCCAGGACCGCATGTGGCCGTGGCTTGGCAGGCTGTCTGGGGCTGCCACCCTCGTGGTTCCCGCGGGGCGGCGGGCTGGCTGCGGCAGGAGGCGTGGCGCTGCGCTTCCCCTCCCGGACACTGCGGCGGTGGCAGCGCCAGAGCCGCCACGGCCGCCGAACGGCGGGCAGAGCGGGCGGGCCTGGCGCGGGGCGGGGAGCAGGGGCGGGGCGCGGCCGCGCGGGGAGCCGGCGGCGGGGCGGCGCTCAGACGGGGCCGAGCTCTCGGGCTGCGCGGGCTCTCGGCGGCCGCGGCGGCAGCATCCTCCTCCTCCTCTCTTTCTTTTCTTCCCTCCGCTGCTTTCTCCATCTTTTCTTCTTTCTTCTCTCTCTCTCCCTGCCCCGTCTCCCGCTCCGTTCCTTCTCCGGAGGGAATTAGGTCCTCGGGCCCGTGAGCGGTGGCACCGGCGACCGCGGTTGCATCCAGTTCCGCGCCCAGGTAAGAGCCGTGCCCACCTCTGGTTCTGTGTGGGGCGCCCCTGTGCCTGGTCCCCGCGGGGCGGGAGCCTCGGCCGGGAGTGGGGTGGGGATGAGCAGGGGGTGCCGCGGCCGCTGTGCCCTGGGAGCAGGCACAGGGTGGCCGAGCTGCTCTCACCTGGCGCAGCTGCAGGCCCGGCCTGTCCAGGTGTCGCTACGGAGCCGAGAACCCGGCGCTGCTACCCCGGCTCTCCAAAGTGGGTAGGTACCACTTGGAAGCGCCCTGAAATTTATGTCGGGTTAGGATACCTGTCTTGACAGCTAATACTACCTGGGGTGCAGAAAGACGAGGCGAGAATAATACAAAGATAATGGGGGGGGGGATTTCAAAGTAGAGGACTATTTTGTCCGTCCAGCTGCAGAGACTGCACACAGAGGACTGAGTTAGGCAGCCTTATCGATCTGAAATCATTTTCCCTGTTATTGTTCCAGAAACTGCTGCAGAGGAAAAATTGATACATATTTATAATTTTAGGAGAAGGAACAATCCACGTCCGCTCGGGTTGGTGGGCAGGACACGAAAAAATGAATCTGGATAAGGGGGAGCATCCACAGTCTTCCTTTTTAAACCATGGGGATGGGGAGCTGCATCTACAGAACGTCTGTTCTTTTCTTTTTTGAAAAGGCCTTTTGGGGGGGCTGCTGTGCGGGGAGCCTTCTTTCCCCAGCCTCGTCTTTTGTTTAAGGATGGACATTTAAAGAAAGAGTGTGTAAGAGGAATGGGGAGGGGTGTGTTTGGGTGAGGGATAGTAAAGCCGATAGGATCAGAAAAAAACATCCTTGAAAACTGGAAATTGACATTATACTGCCTGGCGTTGGGGCTTCGGTATTTGTCAGAAAATGAAAAGGTTCCAAGCCCATTTGTACAGATTGCTGTGTACTATCTGCTCTAAGTCCTTAGTATAATGCTGAGGACATAAATGGACCCTTTAAAACTGACTCAATGTAAAAGGTTTTTGTTTAGACGCATACACATACACAGTCATGCACACGCGTGCGCTTGGCACACCACATACATGTGCACATACATATCTATAATACTCTAGATACATGGTATTGCAAAGGAGAGTGGATACTTAAAAGACAAGTCTTTTTACATTTATGGTTTAGGGTTTAGGAATTATGGTTTTAATGAAATCTGTAAGTGCAAAACAAAAGATATTGTTGGTGGTATATAATTTTGAATGTAAGTCAGAGGGATTGATAAATGTTGGTAAAGAACGAACTTCACTTTTAAAGGTGTTTTTTATTTAAAAATGATCTTTCTGGAGAAGCAGTGACGACAAAGTGAAATTGAGGTTTGCAGCCACAGTGAGGCGATGGAGAACAAAGCCTTTTATGTGAGCCATATTATGCAAAATGTCCCATGCCTGAGCTGCAGGTACCAGCCCAGAATAAAGCAGAGCTCTGTCACCTGGCATTTTACTGTGTACAATTATAACTCTTTTTTTTTGGCAATGAAAGTGTATTAAATAAATAAGAACTCTTTAGAATGCCCAAGAGGAATATTACATTCTTTAACCTGAATGTAACACAAAACCGCCCTTTAATTGGGCAATGGGCATCTATGTATTTTGGTTGGAATCTTTATGAATTTGTAAATCATGGGTCTCTCCATCTCTCCTCCCTTTCCATGCAGGAAAGCATCCTTCCACCAAGACAAAAAGAAAGACATTTATTTCTGGCTCAAGAAAGAATATCATATTTGTATGTGTACTTTAACATGGATTAGCTGGTAATCTTATCTGATTATCATAGGTTTCCATCTGTATTCGTGATTTGCATATTCTCAGAGCTACTGTGCCTTTTGGATCAGTAGTATTACATGGTTTACTTAATTTTAATTTGTCGTGTTTCATAGTTTGCTATATAGTATTTAATTTCTGAAAGTTTTTAAAAAATAACTTCATAAGGAAAAAATTGTTAGAGATCTAAGCAATTTATAAATTGAGCCTCTGTTTTATTTTTTGAATAGTATTTGATTACATCAATTTTTATTTTCTTTGTTTCTCTCCTCTTTTCTTCTCCACCGCTCCCGCCCCCTTGTCAAATAACCTGTTCCTCTCTGGCTGCCTGTGCTACTTTAAGCTCCTAGTTATGACTAGACTACCAAGCAGAGCCAGTGCTCTCAGGAATTTCAAATTTAGGATTTGTTCATTCTGCGCAGCAACTCTCTGGGGATGACTTGTTTACAGCCAGCACCTTCTCGGGGAGAAGGAGGAGAAAAAATGTGCTGAGAGAGCATGACCCAGTGAAACTGGTACAGCCATGACCTCATCCTAGTAGCTCCTTCAGATTCATTGAGAGAGCAGGCATCCTCTCAGTGGAAACCAAACGCCAGGAGCACACCCATCTCCAGGCAGAAGCCCTTCACTTCCCCTAGCAGCGTCTAGGAATGTTGCTCTCCTGAGGTGAAAGGGATATTTTCTCTTTTATGTATTTCTTTTCAGGGTTCTTGAACTTGGTCAAAAATATACAGCCAGGAATGAAACTTGGCACAGAGTCCTCCAAGCCTGAAGGGATTATACTAATTTCTTTCCGTTACCACTTTTGACTTAAATCAATTTGCAAATTTTCTAAACATCAGAGGTGGAAGGCAGAATAATATTTGTTGGCGCATTTTTTTGCATGTTTGCTTATGACACATATTTTGTGTTGAATTTTACCAGCAACTAGATAACAGAATGGACTGCTATGCCTTTGAGAACTACAGCTGCACTGTTGGACTTTAAATTGAAAATACATTCATTGATATCCATGTGACCATATGAAACAACCTGAGGATTTTAGCATCCAAGTTGATTACTCTGATTAATGAATTCTTTTCAATGCTTAATTTTTTTTGACAGAATATGATAAAGAATCTTAAATTACAATTATAGTAGATAATCATAATACTTCCTTGAGGTCAACACTATGCTCCTTAATGCAAAAAGTAGTCATTTAGGTAAGTCACTAGTAAATGCATAGATCTGATAATATTCTGAAATAAGCATATGTTCATTTGTCTCTGATACGTGAGTTAAAGATGCTATTAAGCTCTTGAATTCATAGCTGACTTTCTCAGATATGTTAGTTCTTTTTGCTCCTTTAATTCTCTCAAGCTATGTGAGCTTACAAGTAAAATGAAATCTTTCTAAAAGGCTTATTAACATAACAAAAGGCAAAATAAAAAGAGAAATGTACAAATTTAAGGAATTTACCAATAAAGTTGGAGAAGTTTGTTTTGTTTCTTTTATAAGAAGTAACATGCAGTGAGTAGCTGTGGTATGACAGATATGACATGAAGTGCAAGGGACTCCCCTCAGACATGGAGGCAATGCTTTAGGGCCTCAGAGACAAGCTTTTATGCATTCAATTATATAAACCTTCCAAGGCACACCTACCCTCTCTATTCCACATACATACATTTAAGTCAGGGAAAGGTACACTATAACTCTGAGTGTGTGTGTTTCTATACATGTACATAATGCAAGTACCAACCATCCTTTCAGATGCTTTAATCAGTCACCTATAGAACATGCCATTAAAGTCTGGATAGCACATGAAAATGCCACTTCAGAGTATTCTGAGCAACAACTTTTGATATTCTCAAGGAGTTATCAGTCCCAAGAACTGATTCCAGGCATCCAAGTACATTAAAGAACTACAAAGTAAGAGTGGTACAAAGAGGGCCACAATTAATGGAAAAGGTCTGTGGGAAAGTTTGGGTGGGTGGGTGGCGGTAGAGGTAGATGATGAACGAATGAAAATTCCCAGCTGTTAATAGTCGTTCACTTAAGACGGAGATGGGTTTTTGTCTAAGTGGGAGAGGAGTGAGGACATCTGTTTTGTTTTTCCACCTCAGCACAATATTTTGTTCACATCCTTCCCCGTCATTACTTTGAACTAATTGCTGTATATATATAGATGATTCCTTGTAAAATTTACTAAGGATGCTTATTGCAAGCAATTCTGCAGTGAATTAAAAATTTTAAAAGAATGGGGACAGAATTGGGTGACTTTAAATGAAAAACACTTTGAATCTAATCTTTGAACTTAATCTTTCCTGTTCAAGAGAGATAACCTTTCCTTTGAGTGGTAGTATTAGAACTGATACTTTTTACTTATACATTTTGGTGAAATTCTGTGGAAATTTAGACAAAATAAAGAGCTCAAAATTTCCTCTTTCAGTCAGTTGTTAAGTTTATATTGTGCACTTTGGGGAAAGTTTAAACAATTTGTTTTCCATTAAAACACACCAGAATGAGCAAATTTCTATACATATGCATTTCTTTTGCATTTTATGTTAATAAACTTCTTAGAAAAAATATTTTTACTTACAAGATTATACAGTTTGACTTTTCCCTGCCTCTTTCTTTATTCCTTTCTTCCTTCTTCCCTCACACCCTTTTTTTTCTTTTCTTTGGTCCTTTCTTTTAATTTCTATTGGCAAAAAAATTAGTAATCATTAGAAAATACAAAGATAGCCTGCTAATTTTATTTGTAATTTATTTTCTATTATATCAACATTTCTTGCTTAGCAAGAAGCTTTATACTGCCGCCACCCCCACCCCCATCTCCCTCTCAGATCTCCATCCCTCTCTTAGACCTTTCTTTGATCTAGCCTTGAATAATTTTATTTATTTTTGCATTTCCAGGGTTTGACCATGCTTCCTTTCTCTAGAAGGCCTTTCTAAATTAGGAAGAAAAGTTACTACGTTGTTTTTGTTTTTTTTTTCATTATTTGCACCCAGGTTTAGCTCTTGTGTCGGGGTGGCAGGGAGGAACCATTCCACTTCGATTCTGTTCCAATTCTAATTCTATTCCTGCTGTCTGAGCTAAGGGTAGGGTGAGGTGACTCACCTGTGACTTTCACATGAATATAAAAGAGGGAGGGACTCAGCATTCTAAAACCATTCCAACCAGCTATATACCAGCCACACTGCTCAAAGTGCTGAGACTAAACCTGGTCCGGAGAACGCTGCCAAGGCTCCTGCTCCAGGGCCATGCCTGCAGTTCGGAGCTCTTAGGATAAAGGTTTAAACTCTTTGGGGATGTGGGCCCAGACTCAAGGTACTTGGAAAGTAAAGGAGCTTTTCTTATTTTTTTTTCTTGAACTTGAACTATCCATACTGATGCCTCCAGATTGAATCTGGGTTTACATTTGGCACTTTATGCAAGGGAAACCCAACAAAAATAGCCAGGTTGAAACTTTTTTCTGACTTACAGCATCCTGCAATGTTCTCAAAAATAGCTTTCCTTTTGTGTATCCCCCAGCTTGAACATTTTTAGCTAAAAGGAACTGAGCTAGAAAAGCTGTGGGCCTCTGTGTCTATTCTTGCTTCCTCTTACTTTCCTACTCTTGTCAGTCTTCCTGTTTCTCTGCCTCCACTACTCCAGCCCTCTGGAGGAGACAGCAATTTAAATAAAATTAGGTGTTTCCATGGTGACTGTGTTCAGTAGGGCTGTACCTACCACACCCACACTGCTTGGGCATTGTATAGAACCTTAAGTTGACAAATATTTGAAAGGCATGAATAGCATCTTGGAAGAAAGAAATTAAGCAGAAACCATGCTTAAATATTTAAAGAGAAACATGTTCCTAGCCAGTGAAAAGTGAAACTGTACCACTATCTAGGGAATGAAGGAACTCGAATGTCACTCTTCTGTTAGAGGATGTTAGATGTTTTGTTCTGAAGTCTACATTGTGTAGTAAACATGTGGTGAACACGTTTAACCGCCCATCAGAACTGGAGTGCTGTTTTGTCCCCGAGTACATGTAACAGAAGTTCTAAAACATTTACCGTGCACGCTAGTGAGGGAACAGTCTGTGCATGTTGTCTTTCCCTGAAGTAGCTTTCTTTCGAGCCTTAAATATAGGGGAAAAAGCTGTTAATTGCACACCATAAACCCACATTTATGAAAGCAGTTCTTTCAAAATAAGATGCTCTGTGTTCTTCTTAGCTGTGGTTTATTGAATTAAATAGTCTAAAAATCTACTATATGTGATCTATGAAGAATTAAAATAATACCTTCTAGTAAACGATGTTCTTGGGAAGGAATCATTCTTTGTCTTGCTACCATTAAACTATCAGGCTAGTGATTCCTAAATATTTCTAATATAGCCCATACGTCATTCATTTATTTATTTAAAAAATAGTTATTATATTCCTAATATACAGTGGACTCTTTTCTGTATGCGTAAGATGTTGAGACAAACCATATATATATTCCTGCCCTCATAGAGCTGATATTCTAGTAGCAGGAGACAGAAATTAACAAGTAAACCAATACATGAATGAACATTTCTGACAGGAAAATGGTATTAGGAATAGAAACAAAACCATACTATAGAGCTTATCTGGGGTGGCATAGGCTGCCTTTGGAGACATGAGTGATAAGAAGTAGTTAGGCGTAGGAATATCCAGGGGAAGAGTTTCAAGCCAGAGGGCATTGCGAAGGATAATGGCCTTGAAGCAGGAGAAAGCATGATGGATTTGAGAAACAAATACGAGGCCAATGGCACGAGTCTAATAAATATGGTGGGGGTATGGGACAGGAGATCAGAGCAGAAGGTGGATTCCAGACCACACAGGTCCTCTTGACCATGATAAGTAACTGGACTTTTATTTGACTTGCAGTATATTGTAAATTTTCATGTAATAGAAGGAAAATTTCTTTTTAATCTCATAAAAGCTTTCAAAGATTAATTATATCTTTGAATTCCCTGTAGCTATATCTGTATCTTATTCACTAATATGTTAAAACTCAAGAGAGAAATGATTTAGAAAATCAGAAATCAATGGTGAAGACCAGATTAGATTTCTGTTAACCTGATCTAATACAGTGCTATAAACATAGTTAACCAAAAGTATGCCATTTTCTTTAGATATTGGATTACATGTATAAGTAATTTTAACCCCTTGTTGCCTTTTTTTTTTACCCAAAATTAAGTTGATTTTTTTTAAAAAAAAACAAGTCTAAATAGAAAAGTACAAATCCATGTTTGAGAAAAATACTCAGAGAATCATTCCAGTTTCAATATGAATGTGTTCTTTGCCTGTTTCCCCACAACAGCTTTGGTTGTAAACAAGGCCGGGTACCAAGCAACAATCAGCATGGTACTGATATTTAGAAATACATTAAGTAACACATACCTGTTTCTTACAGAAAATGGCCCAAATCTCCTGAGAATTCAGTAAGTGAGCTGATCCAATTTCATGATGATGTTGAAAGAATAGTATAAGAGTCCCCAAACTTTTTACACAGGGGGTCAGTTCACTGTCCCTTAGACCATTGAAGGGCCAGACTATAAAAAAACTATGAACAAATTCCTATACACACTGCACATATCTTATTTTAAAGTGAAAAAACAAAACGGGAACAAATACAATATTTAAAATAAAGAACAAGTAAATTTAAATCAACAAACTGAGCAGTATTTCAATGGAAACTATGGGCCTGCTTTTGGCTAATGAGATGGTCAATGTGCTCCTCTCACTGACCACCAATGAAAGAGGTGCCCCTTCCAGAAGTGCGACGGGGGGCCGGATACATGGCCTCAGGGGGCCGCATGCAGCCCGCGGGCCGTAGTTTGGGGACCCCTGGAATAGTATGTCTTATAAATGTTACGCAAATTCAGTGGAGGGAACTGTATTACTGTGTGTGAAACTAAAGGTTTCACGTGGAAGCAGGACATGAGGGGGGGCGGTATAAGTGGCTGGGTTTGGAAAAGCATCCAGGTGGGACTATAACAAAAGCGAAAGCACTGACGTGACAATGGCAAGGCATACCCGATTGCCTGCAGTGGACAACTTCTTTTGGAGAAGAGTTTAGTGGGTGGATGGTCTTGTATTTCTAGAGGTCCCTGCATACCAGGATTAGTTGGAGTTTTGGTTTGATCTTCAGTCCATTGCAGTCAGTGAAGGATTTTGACCTGGGGAGCGGCATGGAGAATGAGCGGAACTGGTGGCAGGTCTAGAATTTTTACATATGGTGTGACATAGAGACATCACCCTGTTTAGAGTAAGAGACTAAGGGACTTATTCAGGTGCTATGGTTGAAGACATTTTCACAAACTATTAAGAAAATATTAATACTAAAAAATGGAGGTGGGAGACATTGATAAAGATGGCGGAGTGAGGAACACCACCAGCTCTTTGACATCTTTAGGAGGACAGAAAGAATCAGGAGTTAGAAGCCAGGCAGAACTATAGTCTGAATAATATGAGTTTTTATTGGGCTTTTACCATGTTCATGCAAAATACATGTTTTTAAAAGGAGTTTGGCTTTGGAAAACCAAGTAAAGAAATCAGGACAAATTTCAATTCAAATACTCTGATTTTTAGCCATATTGATAATATACCACATGACTTCACAAATTAATTTCATAAACTTATTGAAAATCAATGTGTGTGTATATAAATAAATGCAAATTTTCTTGAAAAAGATTGACACCTTTTTAGCTATTTATTTGATTTTAAATATTTACATTCTAAACACGTTTAATATCTTTATAAGTAGTATCATATGGCAGGGTTGGCAGGCTATGCTGTAAAGGTCCAGATAGAAAATTTTTTAGGCTTTGTAGGCTTTATACAGTCTCTCTCAATTATTTATCTCTGCTCTGTCACAAGAAACTAGCCATAAACAATATGAAAACACTCTATAGCACTTGAACTGTTGATTGCAAAAAAACCACAAAAAAACAATATGTAAAAAATGGGTATTGCTATATTCCAACAAAACCAAGTGATGGGCTTATTTGACCTATAAACTGTAGTTTGCCAACACTTGGCATATATTGTTATAGTTGAACATGAATCTAGAAAATGTGTTTGATTTATATATAATAACCATACTTTCAAGAGGTCATAGGTACATGAAGACTGTGGAAGGACAATAGTTATATATTTCCCTATATGAAGACCCATGGGGAGAATCTTGAGAATTCCCTCAAGTGAGAGCATATTAGAAACGAGACCATGGCCTAAGCCACTGGTTTGGTCTTATCATGTGGGCACTCTTTTTTTTTTTTTCTTGGCTTCTTATAATCTCAGAATAAAATTACATCCCATTCTAAGTAACAGTGCAGAACCTGGTATACATTTCATGTAGTAACTTTTTCATGCTTTATTTTCTTATGATTTCCCTTTGTCCTGTTTTTAAAAATCCTTTTTAGAACAAGGTGAAGCATAAATAAAGCTGCATTTTATGTTTTAATTAGAGATCTACTTTTAATTAAAGTCGATGATAACAGCAATTCTAACTTTCTGAGGGTACAGATGGTGGCATTTCAGCCATGTTCTGCTATCAATATTATATTAGGACAAAGTGCGTTGCTTTGGCTGTTCAGATTCTACAACTGAAATCGTTTTCTTAGAAACAAATGAACTTTTGTGTGAATATGCTATCAGGAAACATTTATTAAGTCTATTACCCTCACACTTGAAAAAAATGGGCTGGGTTAGTTGCTTCTGAACAAAAAAATGGGCTGGGTTAGTTGCTTCTGAACAAAAAAATGGGCTGGGTTAGTTGCTTCTGAACAAAAAAATGGGCTGGGTTAGTTGCTTCTGAACCTTTCTCTGTGTTTGTTGTTACAAATGCTTTTTGAACAGTTTTTCACCCTGAGGACGTCAGTGGTCCTGGTTAGGAAACTGCTAAAACCCAAATGTTTTTTCTCTCATAAGACCATGGAAATATTATGGGCATTCAAATTTAGATATTTATACACTATTCTCTTTCCAAATATTACTGCATGGCATTTTATCACTCCAAAGTGAAATCTGTTATTCATAGTATAATGAGCTCTAAGTTTAGGGTTTTTTGTTTTGTTTTGCATACTCTTCATGTGAAATGATACTGTTTTCTTCTAATTTTAATAATGGGTCTTGTTAATACATTGGAATTAAATAGACTAATTCTGACTTTCATTAAATTAATGTGGGATTATTTGTTTGAGTCTTACAGAAATGGTATAAAAGGACGAGAGAGCCCTTCCTGTGACCATTAGCCTGAAAAATATGTTATCAATTCTTAGCCTGAAAAACATGCTATCAATTTGATATGACCTGATAATGATTCTTAGACATAATTAAGGGGACTGCCATGGGAAAGGGTAATGTTCTCCTTTAAAAGTTAAGAAAAATAGAGAGAATACCATACAAGAAAAAGACAAGTTAGATACTTAGAGGTTTATTCCATCTTATCAGTACTTGTGTTTTAGATTACTAATTATTTCACTGTGATCATTTTGAATGGTTTAGTGTCCTGAGGAATTTGAAATTGTAGCAAGTCGCATTTCAGTCAGGCTGGAACATAGACAAAATACAGTGTGTCTGTAAATTCATGGTGCACTTTTGACCAGTCACAGGAAAGCAACAAAAGACGATAGAAATGTGAAATCTGCACCAAATAAAAGGAAAACTCTCCCAGTGTCATACCTATTCAGTGCAGTTCGATGTGGGCTCATGCACAGATTTTTTAGGGCTCCTTAGGAGCTATTCCGTATAGCCTCTACAGACTCGTCACTGACTGATGGCCTACCAGAACGGAGTTTCTCCACCAAACTGCCGGTTTCCTTCAACTGCTTATGCCACTGAGTAATGTGATTCCTATGTGGTGGCACTTCGTTATAAACGTGCTGATATTCACGTTGCACTTTGATCACGAATTCAAATTTAGAGAGCCGTAGAACACACTGAACTTTCCTCTGTACCGTCCACATCTCGACTGGCATGGCTGTGGGCTGCTCCGCTGTATACACGGTGTTACGGTGTTACGTCATCATCTGTGCATGCGCACATGCTGCCACATCATCCTACAGAAACTGGGAGGGTTTTCCTTTTACTTGGTGCAGATTTCACATTTCTATCGTCTTTTGTTGCTTTCCTATGACTGGTCAAAAGTACACCATGACTTTACGGACACACTAATAGGAGATAGGCCTTCAGCACACATAGAACCAGGTTTCAATGGGTATCATTGTCCAGGTTCACTTACTGGGATCATAATAGGCATGATGTACTAATTTTATTTTAGTGAACTACACAAAGTGTCTCAAATATTAATAAGAAGGTCATGTTAAATAGTATTAAATTAGTCATGGTGAAAAGATGGCATCATATATTCCTAAAGCAAATTCAATTTGAACTTTCCATGGCAAAAAATAATAATAATTCACATTTTATTGTGGATATCAGGTGTTTAGGAAAGCATGTCTGTAAAGAAGGATATAATGGAGTATGTATATTTAACCTTGAGAACATCCTCTTTATTATCTTAAAATAAATATTTCAAGATTAAAATTGCTTGGCATTTCTGAATTAGGTAGGTTCATTATTTATATATAACACATATCAAATCAAAAGAGCAACCTCTGGAGACTTTGCAACAAATAAAATAACCATGACTTTATATCTTGTGATAAAATATAGTTTATTGTGTGAAGAAGTCCCCTGAATTTATTCAGCACCCTTTTTCTGGAAGGAGATTGAGGAAAATATATTGAACAACTGCAGTTGCCTTTCACCATTTATTATGCACCTCAGAGGTTCTTAGACCTGCAGTAAAGGTGATGCATGTGGAGAACCTACTTTCATCAGTGAGCTGAGGAGCCCTGGTGCAGCCCAAGGCATGTCTAGAAAAGGTTTCTGCTCAGGAAAGTGCTGTTGGCCTCGACAGAATGGCACTTATTCAGGCCACTTCTGGACTCATGTCAGAGTCTCAGAACAGAGTGAAAACTAACCTTGTAATAAACAGCCCTCTGCTCAGAGAGCTTTAAATCTCTGCTCAGATTTACTATCTCATATCATCATCATAAAATCTAGGTGTACATGTATCCACAAGACAGAATGTAGTTAACATGGACACAATCGTTCAAATTTGAGATGACTGTGGTATACAATTAGTCTTAACATACTTTAATGATAGAACAGAAATGCACCCTTCGTTGGAAAAACCTATACCAAGAATTTTGTTTTACACTTAAATATAATTTAGTATTACTCTGTCACTACTCAAGTTAATAAAATTTAGAAGTTAAGCATTTGAAATTGTACATGAACATTATGATGACTCATCACTGAAGGTCTGTAAAAGTTTCTTCTCTATTTCTGAGGCTAGAGAGAATAAAATGGAGAACAGAGAGGGGAATTACAGGGCAATCACTTTATATAACCCCAAATTTACTTTGCATAGTTATTTCTGTGACCCCTCATTGCTATGCTGTTTTCTCATTCATAAGACTTCACACTTGATTACCTAATTCCAAAAGTACCTGTTATTACTAAGGTCCACATTTATTCAAACCCATACTTCTCTGAGTAAGATGCCGTGTGTGTGTGTGTGTGTGTGTGTGTGTGTGTGTGTGTGATTTACAAAGGCAAATTGTCTGCGTAGACTCTTAAAAGAAGTAAAAAACAAACAGAAAAACAAAACTATGACCTCTTTGGCCCTTTTTTCATTATTTTTAAAATGAGGATAGTTGCCAAAAGGTCTCTCAAATATTGTTTTGTTTTTGTTTTATATCAAAGAATCTGGAAGCTGGATTAGAGCTTATCTTTTGGGACAAATTTTCTCAGGAAGTAAAAGAATCAATAAAATGCTCTATGTGCCACAATTGCGGTTCCATAGGAGAAGGCAACGCTGACAGATATAGACAGATGTAAATATATATTATCTATGGGTCATGTTAGCCATTCTTAAAACATAGACAATTGAAATTAACAATAGACAATTGAAATTAAGCAACTGTAGCCCTTTTGGATATACTGCTGAGCAGTTCACAAAATTTTAAGTCACTGCTAAGTTATCCTAGTATTTGGTACTAGGATATATAACATGAATAGACATGGTCAGTGCACTGAATGCATTTGAAAGAGGATGCAAATGAGAATAATATCTTACAGACTAATTTATTTTGTTGTTATTATAGTCTACACAATGACATTATCATAAGTCAAATACCCTTCTATTACATTGTGTTTAGATTTATCTCTATGTCATTGGACATAAGCTGTATACATTGTCATAAAGTAGTTTGCATTTTAAATATTTATCTTTGAAAGAATCAAGTCTCATTTTTAAAGTAGAGAATACGATACCTTAGTCACTATGTAATTTTTATTTGTTTGTACACTATCTACAGCAGGGGTCCCAAACTTTTTACACAGGGGGCCAGTTTACTGTCCCTCAGACCGTTGGAGGGCCAGACTATAAAAAAAAAAACTATGAACAAATCTCCATGCACACTGCACATATCTTATTTTAAAGTAAAAAACCAAAACGGGAACAAATACAATATTTAAGAAATAAATAACCATGTAAATTTAAATCAACAACTGACCAGTATTTCAATGGGAACTATGGTCCTGCTTTTGGCTAATGAGATGGTCAATGTCCAGATCCATATTTGTCACTGCTAGCCCTAACAAGTGATAGGATGCGCTTCTGGAGCTGTGACGCATACGTCCCACGTCACCAGAAGTAGTACTGTACGTGAGCGACACCGTACTTTACCCCTCTCACTGACCACCAAAGAGGTGCCCCTTCCAGAAGTGTGGCGGGCCGAATAAATGGTCTCAGGGGGCCACATGTGGCCCGCGGGCCATAGTTTGGGGACCCCTGATCTACAGGATATCTCTTTTGCCAAGAAAATTGTGTGAATGAAGGGAGTGGCCAATAAATATTTTTGAATGAATGAATGGTTTTAGAGAAACTAATTTAGAATACCAGCTTAAAATAAGACTAGTTGGTCTTATACCAAAAAGTAAATGATGATTCTTTTTTTTCTGGGTGGTAAGATCTGAAGGAATCATAACATCTCTTTCTCTTTTAAAACAAATAAACAAATCTCATTTGCATAAAATACCCAATCTTTGCCTCTGTTAATGTCACAGAAAGCTTTATCATACTACCTACTTTTTGAGACATTGGGGAAGTAATTTGATTCTCTGAGCCTCAGTTTACTAATCTACAAAATGAGGTGATAAATTTAATTATCTTTAAGATTGCTTCACATTTTCTGGTTAATTGGAACTACATTACATTAATTTACATTTGCACAAATCAGTTTGTTATGTTAGCTAGCTATTCGCCAAGCAATGATTTCAGGGAATGCTGAACAGATTAGTTTTTTATTAGGGAAAGCTGAATGTCACAATGGAAGGTTGGAATTAGGAGGTGCCATTCAGAGAAGCAGTTCTTTCCATTGTGAAGACACCTGTTTTATCTTCAACAAATGTTTATTAAAAACTAGTTATGAGCCCCCAATTGTGTTAAGCCATGTTAACAGTAAAAACGCAAAAACAAGACAGCATCCTTACATGCCAGTAGCTTGTTTTGGGAGTGAGGAAAACAGCTGTCTGACATCTTTTGAATAACTAAACAGGCTATAAATGAACACTTATCACATCACTAATTTACCTGCTTAAAAGCACTTGTCAGAGTTTACACATAGGTGAATACCTTTAAAAAACTCAAGTCATAATATAGTTCTTTGTTCATATGAGTTACATTAATTATCAGAGCTGTTGGGAAGAGAAGATTGAGATAAGACTTTAGGAAAAGATGGATGCAAATATATATACTTTGAAGATGCTTTCCCTTCCTGTAGCTGGTATGAATTCTAAAAAGAAAAAAGAATTGTTGTTGAAAAAGATATTTTGCAATAGAAAGGCAATAAAGTATTTCATTCTCTAATATACTGTACACGAGAACATGTTTTCTTTCTTTGTAAGTCTTAAATCAACCTGTCAGACTTACGGATAAAACGCTACTCATAAATCATTTAAACACTTCTCATATCCATTTATGGATAAAACGCTTCTCATAAATCATTTAAATTTTGTTAATTGCAGGTTTATAAATATCCATTTAAATGATCTGAGAACGACTTTCACTTCAAATGTCAGATCTTTGGAAGACATGAGGTTTGGAAAGGAAGGGAAGGAGGTGTACCCAAAGTATTTCTTGTGTTCATTCTCAAAGAACAGGCCAGCTGTTTTGGAACTAGAATGAAAATGTAAATTATCAAAAGGGAACAATGAGAGCCTTTTTTTTCAGACAATGACCAGTGCAATCACGTAAGAACAGTGTTTGGAGAGATTTTCTATGCACAAGTCATGAATGATGAACTGAAAGGCTGCGAGGGAAGTGATTTACAGGGAACTAAGTGGACACAACCCATGGATTGTCTAGTACTCTGGGCAGTTGAATTAATCGAGGGACAGACCTTCAGTTCTGCTGGGACTGAATCCAAATCACAAGGTAACCATGCACGGAGCTAAGGAAGTCCCCGCTTCAGTAGCACGGCAGGACTGTAAATTGAACTACAGTGCTGGCATGAGTTGCATTTCAATTCATGTGGTTTTATGAATCAAGACAGAGTTCTCTGAATACAATGCAGACAGTCAGTGGGGACAAAATAGACACATGGGAGCAAATCAGAAAGGTTATGCATAAGCATGGCCAGGATTTTCTATTTTAACCATAGGACAAAAATCCATGATAGCTTTTTGATCCAAGGGTTTTCACAAATAAGTTAGTTTTTATTATATTTTTGTTTAAATTTAAGTGCTTTAGAAAAGACAAAAGGGCTACATATAACTCATTTCAGGTTTGAATGTCATTTGGATTGACCTCCTAATCCTAATGGTTAATGTCAATGAGACATCATAGTTCTATAATGAAAAAATAAAATACCAGTGAGGAAATAAAACTATAAATATATATAACTTATATTGGGCTTTACACAAACTATGAAGGAGAGGGAATAAAAGAATTTCAAACTCCAAAACTTTGGGGCTTTATACACTTTTTATAAAACACTGATGGATGATTTTGTCTTTTGCCTGACCAGGCAGTGGCACAGTAGATAGAGAATCAGACTGGGATGTGGAGGACCCAGGTTTGAAACCCTGAGGTTGTTGGCTTGAGTGCAGGCTCATCCGGATGGAGTGTGGGCTCAACAGCTTGAGCCCGGGGTCGCTGACCTGAGCATGGGATCATAGACATGACCCCATGGTTGCTGGCTTAAGCCAAAAGGTCCCTGCCTTGAAGCCTAAGGTTGCTGGCTTGAAGCCAAAGGTTGCTGGCTTGAGCCCAAAGATCCCTACCTTGAAGCCCAAGGTTGCTGGCTTGAAGTCCAAGGTCACTGACTTGAGCCCAAGGTTGCTGGCTTGAGCCCAAGGTTGCTGGGTTAAGCAAGGGGTCACTCAGTCTGCTGTAGCCCCCTGGTCAAGGCATATATGAGAAAGCAAACAGTGAACAACTAAGGTGCCACAATGAAAAATTGATGCTTCTCATCTCTCTCACTTCCTGTCTGTTCCTATCTGTCCCTCTCTCTGACTCTCTCTCTGTCTCTGTCAAAAAAAAAAAAGATTTTGCCTTTTATATGACGATAAAGTTTATAAGGGCTACTTGAACAGTTTCTGTAGTGTCTGAACAACTAAAGATCAGATTGTAGTTAATGCCTGAAATAATAAGGGGTTTGATAGCAAATAAGTGTTTAATTAGCAACTTAAATTTGACACCCCCCCCCCATTTTTGTTTAGATCCCTGACTCTTTTTCTATGTACATTCTTATGGGTTGACCCGTTCCATTTTCAAAGCTTAACAACCACCTGTATTCTGATAACTCGAATCTGTATCTCCAGCTTGGGGTTCCTTTCGGAAGGTTAGATTCATATACCCCACTATTTTCCAGGTAGCTGCACTTGGGTTCTGTAGGCACCTGAATCCTAATGTTCATAACCCAACATATTTCAATATCCCTTCTACATCCTTCCAGTCCCTCTTTTAGGTAATGGAGCTATTCCAAATCAGAAACCCAAAGTCATCCTAGACTCATCATATATTTCCTAGATATATATTTCTTCAATTTATTTTTAGCTCTGTTCTCATTGAATTGGTTCTTTACCTTTTGTCTGAAATATAGCAATTGATTTCCTGCTTCCAGTCTTTTCCCAATAAATAAAAGCAGTCTTTTTAAGAACTTGAGTGATATTTCTAAACTATTTGTCCAGTTTACTCTTCTGTTCAGGATCCTTTCCTTTCTGACTTTTTAACCTAGCCTAGAAAGCCATGAAAATCTCTAGCTGTGCTATCTCTTCAGTCTTATTTCCAGCCACTCCCTGCCTCTCTTTCTGGCCTTGGAACTACTCAACTGTAATTCTCTACTCACTATTTGCCCTATTCTTTGTTTTTGTTTTTAGCCCAATAACTAACTGCTTTTCATTTTCAAAAACCAGATCAACTTTTGTATTTTTCTCTTTCTGGATGTTTAGGCTTCTTGAAGGAAGGAAACATTCTATTCAATCCTTGCAAATCCTGTACCTAGCAGAGTGCCTGGCTTTTACTACACATTCAGGAATCAATCATTTATAAAACAGCGCTTTATGGTTCTGTTTAGCTTTTGCTGTGTATTACCTTGATTAAATGGGTGCCTGTCTACCACACTGACTTTCCAGCCAGGGAGCTAATGCCGGTCAAATACTTGGAATACTAAGTATTTTTATCCTGTTCCCAAACTCTTCACTGCCCACTCCCAAATGGCAATTGTTTCATTTTCTTACCCAACCCTGGGTAAACTATAGGTTTGGAGCTTGTCTCTTTTCCTTAGGAAGTTCCTATCTAAACAGACTATTGTGCAGATTTGAGCAGGCAGAGAAGGAATCAGTGAACTTAATATGAGATCATGGAAATCACTGAGTCTCAACAGGTTCTGTGAGAGTTACCTGTGATAACTTATATAAAAATGGTTCACAGGGTCAGGCACAGCATTGGAGTTTAGTAAATATGCAGTAAGTTTTCAGAAAAACTGAAGACTCATAATGCTTTCTGAATTGCTTTAGCGCTGGTTTTGGAAAATAAAGGAAGTTAGAACCTCTGACTTCTAAGTCTGTCTTGGGGATTAAAATATGAAATTTATATGTGTACATGTTCAGTATTTCTTTTCTTTCTTCAAGGATTAATTATATAACTCAGTATCATTGAATAAGAAAATTAGTAATTTATGCCTAAATAATATACAGTGAATGTCTTATAATACTAATTAGTATCTTGTAATTAAAAGTCTTGGATTACATCTAGTGGGGCTGTCAGGTCAGATATAAGCATACATTCCAATTAAATCTAACCAGTCAGTGTTATGTATGGGGATGCAGGGTCTAAAATTAGAATTTGAACTGGGTTGATACTTGGAATCACACTCTTAAGTTTTTGGTTGCAGCTTAATACAATTAAAATAGTTTGTTGGAGGGAAAATAAAATTAAAGCATAATTTAGATTCTATTACAGTAACTTCTTCAGGAGTATGTAATTTATGTAACCTTGAATTCAATTATAATACATTTTTTCAAACTGAGTTATGACTGAGACTTAGAAGAAATGTGAAAAACAGTTCCTGTATTAAATTTATTTTTGATTGGGATCAATTTTTAAAATAATGCGCATTTGGATAATGCTGGCCTCATAAAGTGAGTTTGGGATTCTTCCTTCCTTTTGAATTTTTTGGAAAAGTTTGAGAAGGATTATGTGTTAGTTCTTCTCTGAATGTTTGGTAGAATTCACTTGGGATGGGAGATTTTTGATTACTACTTTGATTTCACTAGTAATCTGTTTATTCGGATTCTCTGATTCCTCTTGATTTAGTTTTGAAAGATTATGTCTAGGAATTTATCCATTTCTTTCAGATTGTCCAATTTTTTGGCATATAGTTCATAATATTTTCTTAAAATCCTTTGTATATTTTTTATGTCAGCTGTTACTTTTTTCCATTTATTTTATTTATTTGGGTCCTCTCTATTTTTTTCTTGATGAATCTCGTTAAAGGTTTGTTGATTTGTTTATCTTTTCAAAGAACCAGCTCTTTGTTTTGTTGAGCTTTTGTATTTTTATCTATTTTGTTTATTTCTGCTCTGATTTTTATTAATTTCTTTATTTTGCTACTTTGGGCTTTATTTATTTTTTCAGCTTCCTTTATGTGTAAAGTTAGATTATTTATTTGATACTCTTGTTTCTGGAGGCAGGTCTGGCATGCTATAGATTTCCTTCTCAGGACCGCTTTTGCTCTGTCCCATAGATTTTGGGTTGTTGTGTTCTCATTTTCATTTGTTTCAAAGTATCTTTTGATTACTTCCTTAATTTCATTGTTAACCCATTCATTGTTTCGTAACATGTTATTTAGCCTTGTCTCCATATTATTATGTTTTGCTTCAGCTTTTTTTTTCTTATGATCCATTTCTAGTTTTTTTATCATATGGTTAGGGAAGATACTTGATATGATTTCATTCTTCTTAAATTTATTGAGAATTGTTTTGTGTCCTAACATCTTCCCTATGCATTTAAAAGGAATTGATGTTCTGCTTTGGATTAAAATACTCTGAAGGTATTAATTAAATTTAGCTGATCTAGTGTGTCATTTAAGGCTGCCCTTTCCTTGTTAGTTTTATGTCTGGAAGATCTGTCCATTGATGTCAATGGAATGTTAAAATGGGGTATTATTACTGTATTGCTGCCAGTATATCGCGTTTGTCCATCAAGGTTTGCTTTACGTATTCATGTGCTCCTACATTGGGTGCATAAATATTTACAAGGGTTATGTCCTCTTGTTGAATTGCTCCCTTATCATTATGTAGTATCCTTCTTTGTCCCTTACTATAGCCTTAGTTTTAAAGTTGAATTTGTCAGATAGAAGTGTTGCTACCCCAGCTATGTTTCATTTCCATTTGCATTAAATATCTTTCAAAGGAGTGGGGAAGGTGGAGGAGAGTGGAGTAAGGGAGAGATGGTGATGGAGGGAGACTTGACATGGGGTGATGAACACACAATTCAATGTAGAGATGATGTATAATAGAAACGAGCACCTAAAACCTGTATATTTTTATTAACCAATGTTACCCCAATAAATAAAAAAAATAAAGTGTGACGCTGTTTCCAAAAAAATAAAGTAGTGCACATTAATTAAAAAAATATATAAAATGCTACACTTTCCAAAAAATAGTTATTACATTTATTTTTTTAAAGAGAATGATTTATTTTTAAACATTCATTCATTCATTTTAGAGAGGAGAGAGAGAGAGAGAGAGAAGGGGGGGGATCAGGAAGCCTCACCTCCCATATGTGCCTTGACCAGACAAGTACATGGTTATTACATTTCAAAAAAATAAGTCAAGGTGTTGTGATGATGGATGGATCACTAGAAGTACTTTGAGGAAGATGTGGTTGAACATTTTAGTTTGAATGTACTATTCTATTGTTTTTGCCATATTGTGTAGTCAGCAGATTTTCCAGTAACTATATGGCTTTAAAACCTTTGGAATTAAAAAATAATATTTCAAGATTATTAATACTTGAATTTATAATTTTTGAGAATTTTTTTTAAGTGAGAGAAAGAGAGAGAAAGATTGATAGGGATAGACGGATAGAAAGGAAGAAAGATGAGAAGTATCAACTCTTAGTTGTGACACCTTAGTTGTTCATAACTTGCTTTCCCATATGTGCCCTGACTGAGGGGGTCTAGCCAAACAAGTGACCCCTTGCTCAGGCCAGCAACCTTGGACTCAAGCCAGCGACCTTGAGTTTCAAACCAGTGACATTTGGGCTCAAGCCAGTGCCGTGGCGTCATGTATATGATCCCATGATTGACTCGGCAACCCTGTGCTCAAGCTGGTGATTCTGTGCTCAAGCCAGCGACCTCAGGGTTTCAAACCTGGGCCCTCAGCATTCCAGGCTGACAATCTATCCACTGTGCCACTGCCTGTTCAGGTTAATCTTTGAGAATATTTAGATTGAGATACCCAGTCCATAGTATCTAGTTAGTAACACTTGACAATGGCTCCCATATTTAAGAAATTTTAAAAACCAGTAATAAAAGCAATATTTAATTCTAACACATATAATGGTCAAGATGGGGATCATTATTATCTTTAAGCTCTTAAGAGAGAGATTTATGTTCACATTTTCTTTTTAAAACTGATTTTCAGATGCACAAGATACATCTCTGCTTAGGTGGTGATGATAAGTGATAGCACATGAAATTTAAAACTACATCATAATCATTTGTTGAGAATAGATTGGCAGGATGTGGTTTCAGTGTTTAGGTTTTCTTAAAACCTTAAAGCTACATGGCACAGGTTTTTCAGCACAGATATTACAACACATTTAAAACATGTAGTCAAAATGTAGGTGGAGCCAAGAAGAATATGGTGCTCTTATTTCTTATTGAAAAACAAAACTTACTCAGAACTCAAGCTCATGCTGGGCACATAGACAGTTTGCATTACAACAGTAAGATGTCATTTTATGTAACAACTATGATGACTTACTAAATATGATCAAGAAAATCATGTTCTACCAACAGGGCTAAACGTGGGAATAACAATTAGCATTGGCAAGCCATTCAACCACCTACCACTTCCAAGAAAATTACTCATAATAGCAATTTTGCAATGAGGTATTAAGCAGCATGTTTTAATAATATGTGGGCTTAAACTCAACAAGGAAACATAGCAGTGCTTTTCTTTTTGTCTATAGACCATAAAGCATTAAACTAAGTGAACAAAAAAACCACTTGTTGTTGACAATTATAACCTAAGCACCTGTGCTTCCTGCACATTACAAAATGCCATTACAAGAATATCAGTATTGCCTCACAATAGTCATCTGACAGATGCCAAACAACCAAATAATAGAAAACATTTGGATTTGTGGGAAACTGTTTAAAATTGTTGAGTTTAATGCCGCAATGTGTTTATAAGCTTGGTGTGCTTTTAGAAAAAGTAATTATTGAAGAAAAGTGTCACTTTTCATATTATTTCTCACTTTATATTAACCAGAGTTCTAGTCATTGACTAACAGATCTCAAATACAGAAGTAAAGGAAACTTAAGTAGATTGCTGAGTGTGGTCATTACATACCATGCCTGATTTCTTTAGACTTATATATAGGGCTTTAGTCAACAGTTTGACTGTAGTTGTCTCCAAGGATCTGTCTTGGATTTTTTTCCTTTTTGATTTATGTTTAATTTTCCCCCTTTTTATTGAAAAACAGAGATCCCAAGAATAGATCGGATATATTTACCCTACTTGCCACCACCACCAACCTCAGGGTTTTGTTTTGTTTTGTTTTTTTAAGAGTTGCTACATTATATTGTTTTGGCAATGTCAGATATTTAATGAATAAAAATGAAACACAGATTAAGTTTACAATGGAAAATATTTGATGTAGACAAACTAGAACTACCTAGACATAAGTAAGCTAAGAGAAACAATTCTATAGTAACAACAAAAGCATATAAAATTGCACTATTAAAATGGGCAGGAGGGAGAGGAAGTTCAAGCTGTTGTATCTTTCTACCCAAATTTGAATAAACACACCTTTCTCAGATTATGGGAACTGGTTTTTTTTTTCCTTTGTGGAACCAATACTAGAGAGAGACAAACAGTTTGCCACTTCACACCATCCTGCCACTCTAGTTAAATAAATTCCGCAGATTTTGAAGCCTTTCATTCTCTGTTAAGATTTAATTAGTCTCTGCCAAGTTCAGCTACATAGAGCTGCATTCAAAGGTTTGACAGTGTCAGTTGGATAACAGATGTTTTCTTACATCTTACCCACCTAGGTACTCCAGGTATTTTAAGACTACACCTAGGCCAACAATTTATTTTATTTTTGGTCAAGTTCCAGCTTGCCTCTACCCACATCTTGCTTTCTCTTTCTTGGATTAATGTCAAGGTAAGTAAGTGGAGGAATGCAGTGGGACACAAGGGTAACTTCTTGGCTTCTTCTCCCAGACCTGAGTTCTACAAGGACCTAAGACTATGGCCTTTGTTAGTACCTAGACTAAGAAGCCTTTGTATTCAGCGCAAAGTGATATTTCACTCATGATCATGAACTTTCTATTTTGTAAAAGTGTGGCTTTTAAGTGGCTTACCAAGCCTTCAAGTGTGATTGTAAGCAAGAGGTCACTTTCATGGAACTACCAAATACTAGCCCTCCTATATAACTTGGACCACTGCAGTTTTAGTAGACATGTCTCCTTCAACTACCTCTGGTGGATTAGGCTGGTCTCTTTGAGCTCAGGAGTTTACCTTTTCTGCTTTGCTAAGGCTAAAGCATACCATAGTTTATAAGCCCAGGCTACAGAATTCTCCTTTGCTAACATCATAGCAAAAACTTTCTCATTTGTGTGGAGAAATTTTTGCTAAAAATTCAAGTGACTAAGCAAATAAGAAATACCATTTAGTCTAGAGTAGCGGTTCTCCACCTGTGGGTCGCGACACCGGCGGGTATATGTATTTTCCGATGGCTTTAGGCGACCCCTGTGTTTTGGTCGTTGGACCCCCGCCGGGGTCACAACCCACAGGTTGAGAACCGCTGGTCTAGAGAGTCTTAAGCTACATCCTTACTTGCTGATGGAGATGGTGGCCATGTACTTCTTGATACAATCCTTAGTGATTTTGGTAACCCCAAGGGTCACCTAGCAGGTGATTATTTAAGCTAATGTCAGATTGTTCCTGACCCTCTAAGTTTGAGAGAGCTGTGCTGTAAGAAACCGAGTAACAATTATGTCCTGATAATTCCAAAGAGAGTGGATGATATTCCATGCCCTAGCTCAGAGAGATGCAAGCCCTCTTCTTGCATGTCTCCCAAACCAGAATTCTTTTAAAAATTTTTTTTTTATTTTTTATTTTTTGACAGAGACAGAGTCAGAGAGAGAGAGAGATAAGGATAAACAGACAGGAAGGGAGAGAGATGAGAAACATCATTTCTTTGTTGCAGCACCTTAGTTGTTCATTGATTGCTTTCTTATATGTGACTTTACTGGGGGGGGGGGCTACAGTAGAGTGAATGATTCCTTCCTCAAGCCAGTGATCTTGGGCTCAAGCCAGCAATCTTTGGCTTCAAGCCAGTGAGCTCTGGGCTCAAGATAGCGACGATGGGTCATGTCTTTGATCCTATGCTCAGGCTGGTGAGCCTGAGCTTATGCCAGATGAGCCCACAGTCAAGTTAGATGAGCCCACACTCAAGCCGGTGACCTCAAGGTTTTGAACCTGGGTCCTCCGCATCTCAGTCCGATGCTTTATCCACTTAGCCAAATTCTGGTTTTGGTCAGGCCAAAACCAGAATTCTTCATTAACAATGCCTACTTTTACCACTTCCCAAGAATGAACAGAACAACATCCCTGGACTACACACCAGAATGCCAGAGTCTTCACTGGTTGTATTAATTTCTTGTGGCTGCTCTAACAAATTACCGCAAACTTGGTGCCTTAAAACAATAGAAATGCATTCTCTCACAGTTCTGGAAGACGGATTCTGAAATGTCTAGGGGGAATTCGGTTCCTTGCCTCTTTTAGCTTTGGTTAGCAGTGTGTTCTTTGGCTGCGGCTGCATCACTGCAGTCTCTGCCTCCATTTTCACATAATCTTCTTTTTCTTTCTTTTGTCTCTCAAGTCTTCCCTGTGTGTTTCCTGTGAGCATACTTGTCATTAGATTTAGGGCCATTCAGATAATTATAGGATGATTTCTTCATCTCGGATCTTTTAACTTAAATATATCATCAAAGATCTTTGTTTATAAATAAAATTCACAAGTTCTAGAGATTGGGTGTGAACATATCTTTTGGGGGACCACCATTCAACTCATTACAGTGGTCTTTCTGGAAAACATGGTAGCTACTATCCACTATTGGTATTTATAGCTCTGGTTATTGGATGAGAGAGGTATGAAGACAGTATACCCAAGGCCCACTTTCGTAAAGTCTTTATTAGAGTCTCATGACTGACTAGGAGAAGTTTTGAACCTACTTCCATAGGTCTAATTTGAGTTAATGACTAATTTTTCTAGAGAATTGATGGGGACTCCATAATTTCAGCACCTTGACCTACAGAGTCAAAGTGGAGACCCAACCATTAGACTGAAAATCCTAGAGTCTTATTTGCCAGTGTACCACCTAGCACATTGGCTGGGTTGTAGTAGATGCTTAGCATATATACATGCTCTCTCTCTTTCTCTCTATGTATATTTATATACGAAACAAGAAACAATATGGTTAGAATATTGTTTTAAGCCAGCAGACACAATTTTTAGGAAGGGATAAACTGTCGTGGTTTTTTTTTTTTAATTTTAGAACTATAGAATACTTTTAAGAAGGATTAATTAAGAAAACCAGATACTGTACCTGGAGAATGCCCTTTCCTCTCCTCATTATATAACCAAACCCTATCTTTTTATCTCAACTCCCACCTCTTCCATCAAACCCTATCTTCATAGTCTATACCAGCACTCTCAAAATGTTTTGATAGCATACGCTGTTACTAAAACAGTATTGAACATACTATCTTATACATATTAATTTTTAACATATTTAAAAATGTTCTTTAGATCAGAACTGTTATATAAGTATAAAAATAGAAATTAAAAAGGGTGAGTTAAGCATGAAATAGAGAATATTTCTTTCTTGGAAATCACAATGGTGTTATTAACACCTCAGGGAAAAATATAATTTAAGTGAGTCTCATCAATAATATTGGATGTAAATTATCTTTCTAATGATTTCCAATTTCTTTGGCTTCTTTTTGGATTTGTATAGGCTTTTACTGTGTTTATCTGAATTTTTTTTTCAGAGACAGAGAGAGGGATAGATAGGGACAGACAGACAGGAATGGAGAGAGATAAGAAGCATCAATCATCAGTTTTTCGTTGCAACACCTTAGTTGTTCATTGATTGCTTTCTCATATGTGCCTTGACCATGGGCCTTCAGCAAACTGAGTAACCCCTTTCTTGAGCCAGCGACCTTAGGTCCAAGCTGGTGAGCTTTGCTCAAACCAGATGAGATGCGCTCAAGCTGGTGACCTTGGGGTCTCGAACCTGGGTCCTTCGCATCCCAGTCTGCTGCTCTATCCCAGCGGTTCTCAACCTGTGGGTCGCGTCCCCTCCGGGGTCGTGACCCACAGGTTGAGAACCGCTGCTCTATCCACTGCACCACTGCCTGGTCAGGCTGAAATTTTTTTATTGAAGGTTAAAGACACTCTGTTTTTACTTTTTTATGTGCTGTGTTAACATTATCTTTTGTATGCTGTTTCTGCATAGTGACATTGTAAAGTCATTCATTTCATAACCGTTTAAATAAAAGCCTCATATCCATTGACCTGGGAACACATAAACTCATTATTTATTGTAATAAGCTAAGGGAAATGAACAAGTGGAAACTTCTCTTATTCCCTTTATTAGGGACCATGCCTTCATCTGCTAAAGAGCTCCCTTATTCTTGGTAATATATAGATGAAGTGAAGGTGCCAGTGTCAATTTGCATATTAAATATCAGGAACATTTCATTTTATTTTTGCACTTAGGAAAATATTATAAATATTATAAATATTCTATAAATAGAATTTCTAATATTAACTTTCCGTTCTGCAATAGAGACCACACATTTTTACCCCATCACTTAGAACTTAAATATTTAGAACTTTTTATTTGCCTTTGTTCAAGTATATTTATATGTTTTTCAGAACATGTGTAATGAAGATGAAGTTCATGGATTTTACCTCAGTATCTTACAGATTATCCAAGAGCATCTTGTAAATAGTTAATGCTCAACCATTTGATTAATATAGCTAACTGTAAAGTTATATTACTCTGACTCTATTATTTTTTTGATTCATTGCAATGATTAAAGAATTAAAATTTAATAGGAATCACCTCAGTATATAGCTGATTAAAACGGGCTATGTAGATCACATGAAATATATTTGAATTGCATTGCAAACTGTAGGCTACTATATTAGTCTACTATAATTATTAGAACTTCTAAATTCTTCTCTTGTGAGTTTTCTTTCTCCGCCCCAAAGTTATTAGCAAATTGAGTTTTACCTTTTTTTTTTTTCTCCATCTGTTGAGTATATAAGGCAGTATTTACTGAACTGGTAACCTAAGGGATATAATTCAAATCCACATAGTTTAAATTTGAACAATTGAGTTACTCATTCACTGATAAGATCATAATGTACTCTTTGGTACTGAAAGTTATTTAAATTAAAGTTGGACAATGTTAACGGAGAGAAAGATTTTCAATATACTTTTCATCTCCATTGACATATCTCATTCTTGGTGAGTGGGAGTGTGTGACCCTCAGGGTCTGCCCCATCCCGGTGCCTGGTCCCTCTGGCTTCCTGCTGTTGGACTCAGCCAGTAGGAAGCAATAATAGGTGACCAGATGGCAGATGGGAGAGTTCTAGCTTTTGTGGAATCTGGTTACGCTGGTACTTTCTCTTGATCCCAACTTCTAAAGGTGGTAATAGCTTTCCCCTTTTCTAGTCCTCACATGCTACAGTATTCCTCATTGGTTTGCTTAACTTTATCCACACCTCTGGAAAGGATCTCTTCATGAAAACCACACTTCTCTAATTGAACTGTACAAATACACATGCTAATCAAGATTGGAATGGTTAATTTAGGTAGGTCTTCAGCACACTTGCTTCTGGGGGTATGTAGGCATAGCTGTAACAGGTTAAGAATAGCTCTGTCCACAGCATCATTTTTTTTTTCTTCTCAGAATCTTTTGCAATTCTAAACTCTGTTCTTTGGACTCAGTAAAGAGTTTATCTTTAGATGCCTACTTTTCTCTTGCAACCTGATCCTCTCTACTCTCAGAAAGAACTTGATATTAGTTAGTAGTTTCCCTTGTTATTTGACCACACAGTATCTTCGAGTTGCTGCATTTTAGAGACAGGTACCTCAGCCTAGGATTCACCTTTTAACCTTCTTGTTTTATTTTTATGTAGAAAGACTGATTTGTTCACGGATTTTTTCTACAGTACTGTGTTGATGTGGAAGTACTGAAGGATCCAAAGGACATCTTGAAATCAAAATACAACTATTTGCAAGTCTAGCCTTCAGAATAAACCTGATCGTTTCTTTTTAAGGGTAGGAGTTGGACAGGTATGAAGTGACAGTCCAGGCATTTTTCTCCGTGAGGGATGGACCAGTGAGCTCTAGAAGCAGACAGAATAGAAGGAAGGGTTGACCTATATGCAAATGCTAAAGGCCTATTTCTAGGAGCTATTTTGTTTGTTCAGCTTCTTCAAGGAGATAAAACCTACTTTCATCTAGTCCCCTGGCAGGTCCTTTCTAGAAAGGCATTCTATTCAGAATTGTCCCCTCCCTTTTCAAGCATAGATCAGTTTCTTTTCTTTAATCTAAAGACCTCTTTACACACTTTGCATTTTCTCACAGACCTAGAAAGAACCCCCATAGCATTCTGGTACCCCTTTATGATATCCTGAGACATACCTCCCCTGTTCATCCCATATTTTTCTACCTCTGATAATGACATTTCTGAAAAAGTACATCTTCAGAGTGAAATGTCATCAGTTGGATTAGAATAAAACCATATTAAAAAAAGGTTGATCCAAATTTTAGTATCCTCACTAACAATATGTCTGGAATTAGAAGCAAGCAGTCCCATCTGTCTCGATATTTCTTCCTCCCTTCAGCTCTTAGCCTGTGTCCACACCTCAGTACCACCAATGCTTCTGTATGCGGGTTCCAACATGGAGCCAGAGGGGAATATCTCACCTAACACCTTATACCATTCTTTTGTTTTACAGTCAAAGGAGATATACTTACCCTCCTCTCTACAAACACAATTGATCTTTCCTGTACATAAATAATAATTCACATCTGTTTTTTCCTCTTCGCTATAAAATAAACTAGGACGATTTAACCGTAACCTTTCATTTTTCCTCTTGTTGTCTACATCCCACTCCTACAGTTGTTTTCTTTGTTCCTTTCTGTTTTCTCCTGCTTGTCCATATTTTGAAGCTAGAATACCGGAAAGGCTTTCTGTAGCTTATGTAAAAACACGTTTCAAACAGAATGGAAGTGTGCCTTGTGGTCTTTGTATTTTATACTCTGTTATTAAACCTCAGAATGACAATATAATTGTAGTGATGTTGTTTTTCCTTTCGTGAATTATCTGAACCCCCAGATATTTCTCTGCTTTAATGATGTACAATCAGCTATTATTCATCTTATATTTATGCTTTCGTTTAAGACATTAATGGCAAACTGGCTATGATAATAATAGCTTGGCACTTTTACTTTGCTGTCACTTCAATCCTGTATTAGTCAGATTTCATGTGTTAAAATCAAGTTTTTCCCCCCTAAGGAATAAATACCAGATGATCTTTTTAATTTTCTGAAAAAAAATTTTTTTTTTTTTTAGTGAGACAGAGACAGACAGACAGGAAGGGAGAGAGATGAGAAGCATTAACTTGTAGTTGCGTCACTTTAGTTGTTCATTGATTGATTCTCATATGTGCATTGACCAAGGGGCTTCAGCTGAGCTGGTGACCTCTTGCTCTCACCAGAAACTTTGAGCTCAAGCTGGTGACCATGGGGTCATGTTGATAATCCCAAGCTCAAGCTGGTGACCCAGCGCTCAAGCTGCTTAGCCTGAGCTCAAGCCAGATGAGCCTGCACTCAAACTACTGGCGACCTGAGGGTTTCAAACCTGGGTCCTCAGCATGCCTGGTTAACACTCTATCCACTGCGCCACAACAGTCAGACTCAGATGATCATTTAATATCAAAATATTTTAAGACTGGATGTATAGTTTTTATAAAAGTAATGCAACATAACAATTGAAGATGGGCTGGAAGAGGGTTAGGGTTACATATAAATACTTATACTGATTTTTTTAAAGCCTAAATTATTTCCAACGTTTATGTGCTCATCTTACCTTGAAAATCTTCCAGATAAAAAGATTCCATATGGACTCTTAGTAACCAAAATTTTAAAAAAATTTAAAATATCAATAAAAATGTTTTTCAACCAAAACCTTTCTCATTCTGTATTTGCCCAGATCTAGTGTCATGTCATGCAATGCAGTGTATGTCACGTGAGTATTGTCTTGATGTGAGAATTATTAACGTACACAGGTGGTAATATACAGTGCCACTTCTTTACTGGAATATAAGAAAGATACAGGCTAAGTTGCAATGCTGTAGTTCAGCTCAATAGTGAGTGAAAAAGCTCAATCCTAAAATCAGAAAAAAAGGATTTCTATATTGTCTTCATGGAGTGAGGCAGGACTGTGTCCATCTGAAGGTAGTATGTTAGAAAATTATCAATATAGCCACTGAGTGCTGAACATCTTAATAAATTCCACATGTGAAAATAAAAGTTTAATATATGCAATATGTAATAATATATAGTGGCACATAATAAATAAATATGTGATGATAGCTAATATTTACCTACTACACTGAAAGTTAAGGCTGTGCTTTGCACTCTTCTCTCTGAGTGTGTGTTGGTGTGTGTGTGAGAAAGACTATCTTTACCACAATTAATATTTACTTAGTGTCTTATTGTCTAAAAATGTATGTTATGTATATTATTTCATTGAATCACTATGATTTGTTTTGAAGTGGTAGTTATTACTTTCTTGGTTTTACATATGAGGACAATGGTTCTTCAAGAGAATCAGTCTTGCAGAGCAGGAACACTTTGTCTATGGCAGCTGCTCAGATTAGCTTTTACATAATATTGGCTCATCTTTGTACACTTCACTGGGTCTTGTAAAATCTTCCTAAATCACCCATCACTTAGTCTGGAGAGGTAGCTGTTGACCAACTATCTCACTGGGGAGCTGTGTGCCAACCATTAGAAAATGGCTACACATCTGCACAAGCAGACCACATGTCATCACTCAGTTTTGGAAGCAAGAATGACATAATACAAAAAATTGATGAAGCCTACAGAAATTCTTTGTTTAGATTTAGATTTTTTTTTTGAATGAGCGGATACTCTAGTGGAAAGAGTACTGAATCCATGGTGAATATATAGAGGTTTCAACTTGAGCTCTTCTACTTAGGAGTACTGTGACTCGAACATTAACTTAGTCTATCTAAGCATCAATTTTTCACCCATTAAAGAGGATGAGACAATCGAATCTGCATACTTTCTAGGATTGTTAAGAACACCCAACTCAAACTGCATATGAAAGTTCTTTGGAAACTGCAAGATGCCTGAGAAGTGTCCGGGGGTAGGGATGGCGATAGGCGTAGGTGTCGTGCCAGGCGGTTTCTTATAGAATAAAGACCCAAGTTTCATTACCACCTTTGCTTTGCTTTCCTGAATTAGGATTATCCAAAATGAGTCATGAAGCATATGCCACAACAAACCAATGTCCATCTTAACCATTTAAGTGAATTACAGCAATAAAAGAAGTCATCTCTGTGGCACGTTTTTTCTTGATTTTGTTGGGACTGGCAAATTTGTCTTTTGTTAAATTTAAAAAGGTCACACTCTGTAACCACTATTGGGAATTAGTGTATTTTAAGCATTACAATAATAATACAAATGCACAGGTAAAAAATTTCTCTTTGACAGAAGCCCTTATTGTTAAAATGCCAGGAATCCCACTTAATAAAATAGAATTATTATAAAGGGCTTGGCTTGACTCCCAGAACAAGAGGTTCCCCAGTGAGAAACCACCTGTTAGTGAAGTCTTCATCTCACTGTATCAAGTTGTGGAAGAATGTAAATTATCCAGAGAAAGCAACACAGATGATCTGGAAAGAAATGACCTCCCCCAACCAATCCAAAGACTATCTAGTTATACCTCTAGGAGATGATAGACTCCATTCCAGCTATCATCTCTGTTGATTGAGACTTTTTAAAGAAAGAGGTAGGAATAATCTCAGAAGCAATGAAAACAGGGGAAACAGAGATATAGATTAATGCCAATAAAAAATGACCCATGCTAAAAGAGCAGACTGTTACCATAACAGTGTATATGTTCTTCCACCTGTGGGCTTGGATCAGTGATAAACTCGTCAGACATAATTGATGTAATCAGAGCCAAGATGGTATATACACTAATGATATGTCTTCCCCTTTTTAAGTGAGAGGAGGGGAGATAGTGAGATAGACTCCCACATGCACCCCAACTGGGATCCACCCAGCAACTCCTGTCTGGGGTCAATGCTTGAATCTGTTGAGCTATTTTTAGCACTGGAGGCTGACTCACTCAGACCAATTGAGCTATCCTCAGCACCCAGGGCCAATGTCAAACCAACGCCACTGGCTGTGGGAAGGGAAGAGGGAGAGAAGTGGGGAGTGGGTAGAGGAGAGAAGCAGATGGTCACTTCTCCTGTGTGCCCTAACTGGAAATTGAACCTAGGACATCCATATGCAAGGCCAACACTTTATACACTGAGCCAACCAGCCAGGGCCAAGGATATGTTTTGAATGTCCATCTCTGAAAGCTCAACTGCATAAAATGATGAGAAACCCACTTAATTTTTAGAAAAGATGCTTTACCTTGCTTCTGTCAGAGGCTTAGGGCTATGGGAGGCTTAAGCCGAAGAAGCTTCTTTTATTGTACTTTGGTTCTACCCTTGTTATTAGAAAGTTTGAATTTATAGTGGCTATATCAGAAGAAATATTTCAACAAAATGTCATGCTAGAAATGATCAGCGCCAACCACTATCTAATGACTTAATATTTTAACCCTTTCATCTAAAAGTTAATAATTTGAAGTTTATGTTTATTTTAGATTCAAAGTCTTTGGTAAAATCACATGTTACGGATGACTGAAATAATTTCAAAGGAGCTGTGTTGTAGTAGTTGCAGAGAAATGCATTTGAACTTAGTGTGGTCTAAATCTGTACACTAAAATAGAAATTTCATAGATTTGCAAATAAAATATGGTCCATGCACAGTCATTCAGTACCTAGAACTCACTCACACTGTGGGGTCCAATTGCCCATTGAGAAATGGTTGGGATTAGTTAAGGGGAGAGATGACTGAGTTTGAGCAATAAAACAAATGAGAGTTTGTAAAGATAATGCTGGAAGATATTTCAAATCACAGATATTCCCTGGTCTGTTTGGTTTACTTCATAAAATAATTCATGTGTGTATTGCTCTATAATCCCAAACCTGGAAACTTTAGGCTCTAAATCACACAAGTTATCACCTGCAATCAGGAATCCCATAAGGGTGTATGATGCTTAGAGTGTTTTTCTTACCTGCCTGAAAAGCAGTAGAGGATAGTGATTAAGAGCTAGAATCTGAAGTACCTTTGGGTAAATTATTTAACCTTTTTTTTTTTTTTCTGAAGCTGGAAACAGGGAGAGACAGTCAGACAGACTCCCGCATGCGCCCGACTGGGATCCACCCTGGCACGCCCACCAGGGGCGACGCTCTGCCCACCAGGGGGAGATGCTCTGCCCATTCTGGGCGTCACCATGTTGCGACCAGAGCCACTCTAGCGCCTGAGGCAGAGGCCAAGGAACCATCCCCAGCGCCCGGTCCATCTTTGCTCCAATGGAGCCTTGGCTGCGGGAGGGGAAGAGAGAGACAGAGAGGAAGGTGCGGCGGAGGGGTGGAGAAGCAAATGGGTGCTTCTCCTGTGTGCCTTGGCCGGGAATCGAACCCAGGTCCTCCGCACGCTAGGCCGATGCTCTACCGCTGAGCCAACCGGCCAGGGCCTAACCTTTTTCTTTTTTTTTTTTTTTTTTTTTCATTTTTTTTTTTTTTTTTCATTTTTCTGAAGCTGGAAACAGGGAGAGACAGTCAGACAGACTCCCGCATGCGCCTCCGACCGGGATCCACCCGGCCCGCCCCCCCAGGGGCGGTGCTCTGCCCCCCAGGGGGCGATGCTCTGCCCATCCTGGGCGTCGCCATATTGCGACCAGAGCCACTCTAGCGCCTGAGGCAGAGGCCACAGAGCCATGCCCAGCGCCCGGGCCATCTCTGCTCCAATGGAGCCTTGGCTGCGGGAGGGGAAGAGAGAGACAGAGAGGAAAGCGCGGCGGAGGGGTGGAGAAGCAAATGGGCGCTTCTCCTGTGTGCCCTGGCCGGGAATCGAACCCGAGTCCTCCGCACGCTAGGCCGACGCTCTACCGCTGAGCCAACCGGCCAGGGCCTAACCTTTTTCTATCTCAGTTTTCTCACATGTCAAGCAGGGATAATACACCTAATCCATAGGGCTGTTGGAGTATTACATGATGTAACACATCAAAGGCCTTAGAATAATTAATGTTATGTGACAAATAATTATTGTACAAGATTGAGTGACAAGCAAATTTAAATCAAGATGTTGCAATTTATGAAAACATTTTTAGTACTATTCTAGCTTTCTGAGCCTTTTCATTCTCAGGCTTTGTGAAGTAGTAACTAAGTTATGAGGTCAAAATACTTATCCTTAATTTATAGCTTCAATATTTACTGGCTGTAATCTCGGGTAAATTACTTAACCTCTTATGCCTCAGTTTCCTCATTTGTAAAATAGGGTTGATAAAAATCATAGAGTTTTTTTGTTTGTTTTTTTGTTTTTTACTGTTCAACCATGAATGAATAAGGGAAAAGTCTGAAGCAGTGCCTGGCACATCCTAAGTGTTCATCCAATGCTAGCTATTATTATAACCATTTTTCTCTGCAGTTTCTTCCTTTCCGTTATAGAGACCACTAGCTACTCCTCTAGAATCTACCTCTTCCCTAATATTTGAGACCAAACCTGGTCTAAGTTGAAAGATACAGGGGTGTCTTTTAAGTCATTCCTTTGTCTCAGTATGACATCATCCTGTCTTCCAGGCAGACTTTGATTTTGTTGTCCAGTTCACATACCTGGCTTTTTTATTTGGTTCTTGTGCCCTGGTTTCCACTCCAGCACTCGGATGATACTTTTTGGACTCTCTTGCCTCTGGGGTCCTTGATTCTTACCCTGCAGGACAGTCACAGTGTGAGATTCATTGGCAGACCCCTGATGTTCACTGTTTGTGACTTCTAGGCCCTAATCTTGTGCCTACAGAATTGCACTGGATGTTCCACAGGTCTTAGATCCATTATGTTTGACTGCTCGGTGGACCTCTACTCTTATATCTGAAACCTTTCCATCTTTGTGAAGAGTCTGCCCAGGTCATAGCCCCCTTTATTTGCTTTGCCCAGTAATCATAGCTTCAGTGAGTAAACAGGACCCATTGTTAGATTAATTGATATTCTATAATTTTGACTTCTCTTATAGAAACAAATACTTGGATATGCAAATAAGCATAGTTTTAAAATTCAGCTTTTAGTTTTCCTTTTTAGAAATCATAATCTCAGTGTTCGTAAAGCAACCTATGTTTAGTTCAAGTGTGATATTTCATTGTGTATGTGTGGGCATGCATGCACACATGTGCATTGTTTTTTGGGTAATTTCTGGAATTATACCTTTCATAAACTGAGAGAGAGAGAGAGAGAGAGAGAGAGAGAGAGAGAGAAAATGGATGAAAGAAATTGGCCATGATAATGTATGGAGATTCCTAATATGTGACTATTTTGGTTCTTAGTGGCAGTCTGTGCTATACCTATCCAGGGGAAAACAACACAGGTGATTTGGAAAAAACCAAACTGGTTCTTTTGGGTGTGGATACTGGTTTCATAATGGAGATGTTAGTTTGCCCTAGAAATTTGTTGCAGTGCAATATATTGAGTGACTCAGATGCCTTCGTTCTGAAGGAGAATATAAAATTTTCTTAGCTCTGATCTGGATGAACTGGGAAAGAACTTCTTTCTCTTTATGTTCACTCTCTTTTTTCATCTGTTAACTATTTGATAACAAATTTTCTTTCACCTGGTTGTGGTAAATAGGATGTTTAAGTGGGTGATTAAAAAACAGAAACTTTAATGTTATAAGCTAGTTCTACTGGAAAGTTAAAAAATGACAAAAAAAAAAGGCCCTGGCTGGTTGGCTCAGTGGTAGAGCATCGGCCTGGTGTGCGGGGGACCCGGGTTCGATTCCCGGCCAGGGCACACAGGAGAAGCACCCATTTGCTTCTCCACCCCTCCGCCGCACCTTCCTCTCTGTCTCTCTCTTCCCCTCCCACAGCCAAGGCTCCATTGGAGCAAAGATGACCCGGGCGCTGGGGATGGCTCCTTGGCCTCTGCCCCAGGCGCTAGAGGGGCTCTGGTCTCGGCAGAGTGACGCCCCGGAGGGGCAGAGCATCGCCCCTTGGTGGGCAGAACATCGCCCCTGGTGGGCGTGCTGAGTGGATCCCAGTCGGGCGCATGCGGGAGTCTGTCTGACTGTCTCTCCCCGTTTCCAGCTTCAGAAAAATACAAAAAAAAAAAAAAAGACAAAAAACTCATTGTAATAGTCCAGAAAACCTAATTATTAAATAAATATAATTATTACTATTAGAAAATTATTCATAATCATTCAAAGTGGGAAAAAAATTTGTGCTATACAAAATTAACCTGAAGTGAATCTTTAAATTTGAGTTAATTATTATTATATAAAATTTAATATTTGTTTCTCAGTTTAATCATTTCAAGTGCCTATTAGCCATAGATGGCCAATGGCTACTGTATTAGCTAAACAAACCCTATTGTATAGCACTGAGTCATGATTCATGTCATTTCATATGGGATCACTGCAGAAAGTTCAGTCACACATCACTGCTTTAAATAATTCCCCTGCTTCATTCAGATTTTCATTTAATAGAGTCTTAGTTTAATGTTTTTATTGTTTAATTCTTTGGTTCCTGATCCTTCCAGCCTTTTCTTTTTGCTTCTTTCTAGCTTCACTGAACCTCATGCAATCACTCATCTTTCATTCTCATACATCTCAGCACTCTTACATGTGTTACTCCCCAGGATTATCCCCTTCCCTCTGGTTGCTTCCTGTCCTTAGAATTTAGCCCGGAAGTCACATGGAATAAAACCCTGCCTCTCTCTCGCTCTCTCTTCCTCTCTGGCTTAGGTACCCTTAGGACCTCAGCATCCTTGGGCTTATTCGTTTTATGAATCATGACTATTGTCAAAACAGTATTATAATTCCTTTCTTATCTTCAGTTGCCTTATAAGAAAATCCTGGTAATATATTATATATGAATTTTACCTCTGTTCGATTTTTGGCAACAGTGAAACTTTTGGTTCTAGTTTTCTTGTTGAGAATAAAAGAAAAAGAGAACACTGGTGTTCGGATATAGAAAAGAGAAGTGAAAAGAATGGCAGATGGTTTTAGTGTTTTCATTGAGCCCTGCTTAAGAAAGATCAAGAAAAATGTAGGAATCAAAGACAGGCTTCCTAATTGCACTTCAGTGATATCTTCAAAGAGAGTCTTGTAGATACAGAACAGGGCTTGGCAATGGAGACTTAGTGTAGGAAGACATCATTCCATGGAACCCAATTACTGGGGCAAAGGTGTGAAAAAATAGCTTTAATAACTCAATTTCAGTCAAAAAGGCATCCATAGACTTTTTCTAGCATGCGTGCTATTTTGTATCTCTGAGAGCTCAATAGAATCTAGGAACTTTATAAAGTATCATTCATTTAGTATTTTGCTAGATACATCTTTAGTTGCTTGGGTTTAGTAACAAATATATTTTAGAGAGATTAATTTTTTCTAAGACTAATTCTCTTAACTTAGTTTTAAAAATCTTCAGTTGTAAATTCCCATACCAATAGTGGCCTTTAGGAGTCCAACCATTTTAAATGAGGAAGAACTTGTCTCTAATTATCTGTTTACTTACCTGCTCTTCTATGAAGCCCCAGCACTCTTGCTCGCATGCGCGTGCACGCGCGCGCGCAAACACACACACACACACACACACACACACACACACGAGCAACTTAAAGACAAGGATGTGTCTTTTATCTCTGTAATCTCAGTATCTATCTCATAATATGATTATTTGATAAATCATAAAAGGAGGAAAGCCAAGGAGAGGTGGAAGAAAAGATGAAGAAAATTTTTTACACTAAGTCTTGAACTATAAGCTGGCTCTCATCATCTCGAACTTCTTCTTCAGTATGGTCTTTTATATTTGTTGAGTCATGCTATGACTAATTTATTTTATTTCTTAGAAAATGATAAAAACAAATCTCCCCCATTTCTTATCATTTTTCCCTCATAAGAAGTGTCTTTAGTGGTGTTTGTGTAGCACTTTAAAGTCCCCTTCTGCGTGAGGTCTGACTTCTCCAGCTACTATAGATACCTGAAAATGTATTTCTTCTTTTTCTGGTCTCTCAGTAGAGAGCAGCTTTTAACCTACCCTTTCCTTTTGGGTTTCTACACTTGATCATAGCCAAAAGGCAGAGAAGCGATCCTTGTGGGTTTCTAAAAATTAAATGCAAGACGTACTAGTTACATTACAACATACAACAATGAGATGCAATTGTCATGTATTTAAAAGGAAAAGTCATAAAAACGTATACTCCAGAAAAAATCCAATACCTATATTTCACATATCAGGACACTGAAATCCAGAATGGCATGCACAATTGCACAGGATCAGCGGGTGAAACCTGGGACATTTCAAAGACACAGTTGCGAAACCAGGAATAGAGTTAGTGCTTGATTACCTCATAGGTTACCTACTGCAACACCACTTTTTAAAATTGTTACAAAAAAAAATAATTAAAATAATCTATGATAGTTGATTAGTTTCGTTTCCCTTTTTTTTTTTTTTAATAAATTTTTATTAATGGTAATGGGATGACATTAATAAATCAGGGTACATATATTCAAAGAAAACATGTCTAGGTTATTTTGTCATCAAATTATGTTGCAAACCCCTTGCCCAAAGTCAGATTGTCCTCCGTCACCCTCCATCTAGTTCTCTGTGCCCCTCCCCCTCCCCCTAACTCTCTCCCTCCCTCCCTCCCATGTCCTCCCTCCCCCCCCCACCCTTGGTAACCACCACACTCTTGTCCATGTCTCTTAGTCTCATTTTTATGTTCCACCAATGTATGGAATCATGTAGTTCTTGTTTTTTTCTGATTTGCTTATTTCACTCCTTATAATGTTATCAAGATCCCACCATTTTGCTGTAAATGATCTGATGTCATCATTTCTTATGGCTGAGTAGTATTCCATAGTGTATATGTGCCACATCTTCTTTATCCAGTCTTCTATTGAAGGGCTTTTTGGTTGATTCCATGTCTTGGCCACTGTGAACAGTGCTGCAATGAACATGGGGCTACATGTGTCTTCACGTATCAATGTTTCTGAGGTTTCGGGGTATATACCCAGTAGAGGGATTGCTGGGTCATAAGGTAGTTCTATTTGCAGTTTTTTGAGGAACCACCATACTTTCCTCCATAATGGTTGTACTGCTTTACAGTTCCACCAACAGTGAATGAGGGTTCCTTTTTCTCCACAGCCTCTCCAACATTTGCTATTACCCGTCTTGTTGATAATAGCTAATCTAACAGGAGTGAGGTGGTATCTCATTGTAGTTTTGATTTGCATTTCTCTAATAACTAATGAAGCTGAGCATCTTTTCATATATCTGTTGGCCATTTGTATCTCTTCCTGGGAGAAGTGTCTGTTCATGTCCTCTTCCCATTTTTTTATTGGATTGTTTGTTTGTTTGTTGTTGAGTTTTATGAGTTCTTTGTAAATTTTGGATATTAGGCCCTTATCTGAGCTGTCGTTTGAAAATATCAGTTCCCATATAGTTGGCTTTCTGTTTATTTTGATATCAGTTTCTCTTGCTGAGCAAAAACTTTTAATTCTGATGTAGTCCCATTCATTTATCTTTGCCTTCACTTCTCTTGCCATTGGAGTCAAGTTCATAAAATGTTCTTTAAAACCCAGGTCCATGATTTTAGTACCTATGTCTTCTTCTATGTACTTTATTGTTTCAGGTCTTATATTTAGGTCTTTGATCCATTCTGAATTAATTTTAGTACACGGGGACAGGCTGTAGTCGAGTTTCATTCTTTTGCATGTGGCTTTCCAGTTTTCCCAACACCATTTGTTGAAGAGGCTTTCTTTTCTCCATTGTGTGTTGTTGGCCCCTTTATCAAAGATTATTTGACCATATATATGTGGTTTTATTTCTGGGCTTTCTATTCTGTTCCATTGGTCTGAGTGTCTATTTTTTTGCCAATACCATGCTGTTTTGATTATCGTGGCCCTAAAATATAGTTTAAAGTCAGGTATTGTAATGCCCCCAGCTTCATTCTTTTTCCTTAGGATTGTTTTGAGTATTCGGGGTTTTTTATAGTTCCATATAAATCTGATGATTTTTTGACCATTTCTTTAAAAAATCTCATAGGGATTTTGATGGGAATTGCATTAAATTTGTATATTGCTTTGGGTAATATGGCCATTTTGATTATATTTATTCTTCCTATCCAAGAACAAGGAATATTTTTCCATCTCATTGTATCTTTTTCGATTTCCCTTAACAATGCTTTGTAATTTTCATTATATAGGTCCTTTACGTTCTTTGTTATGTTTATTCCTAGGTATTTTATTTTTTTTGTTGCAATCGTGAAGGGGATTATTCTTTTAAGTTCGTTTTCTAATATTTCATTGTTGGCATATAGAAAGGCTATGGACTTTTGTATGTTAATTTTGTATCCTGCGACCTTACTGTATTGGTTTATTGTTTCTAATAATCTTTTTGTGGAGTCCTTCGGGTTTTCGATGTATAGGATCATATCATCAGCAAAAAGTGATAGCTTTACTTCTTCTTTTCCGATATGGATGCCTTTTATTTCTTTGTCTTGTCTGATTGCTCTGGCCAGAACTTCTAGCACCACGTTGAATAAGAGTGGAGAGAGTGGACAACCCTGTCTTGTTCCTGATTTAAGGTAGAAAGTCCTCAGTTTTATGCCGTTTAATAGGATGTTGGCTGATGGTTTATCATATATGGCCTTTATCATGTTGAGATATTTTCCTTCTATACCCATTTTGTTGAGAGTCTTAAACATAAAATTGTGTTGTATTTTATCAAAAGCCTTTTCTGCATCTATTGATAAGATCATGTGGTTTTTGTTCTTTGTTTTGTTGACATGGTGTATTACGTTAACCGTTTTGCGTATGTTGAACCATCCTTGAGATTCTGGGATGAATCCCACTTGATCATGATGTATTATTTTTTTAATATGTTGTTGTATTCGGTTTGCCAGTATTTTGTTTAGTATTTTAGCATCTGTATTCATTAGAGATATTGGTCTGTAGTTTTCTTTCTTTGTGCCATCCTTGCCAGGTTTTGGTATGAGGGTTATGTTGGCCTCATAAAATGTGTTTGGAAGTATTGCTTCTTCTTCAATTTTTTGGAAGACTTTGAGTAGAATAGGAACCAAGTCTTCTTTGAATGTTTGATAGAATTCACTAGTATAACCGTCTGGGCCTGGACTTTTATTTTTGGGGAGATTTTTAATAGTTTTTTCTATTTCCTTCCTGCTGATTGGTCTGTTTAGGCTTTCTGCTTCTTCATGACTCAGTCTAGGAAGGTTGTATTGTTCTAGGAATTTATCCATTTCTTCTAGATTGTTGTATTTGGTGGCATATAATTTTTCATAGTATTCTACAATAATTCTTTGTATTTCTATGATGTCTGTGGTGATCTCTCCTCTTTCATTTTGGATTTTATTTATTTGAGTCCTGTGCCTTTTTTCCTTGGTGAGTCTTGCCAAGGGTTTGTCAATTTTGTTGATCTTTTCAAAGAACCAGCTCCTTGTTTTATTGATTTTTTCTATAGTTTTTCTGTTCTCTATTTCATTTATTTCTGCTCTGATTTTTATTATCTCCTTTCTTCGGCTGGTTTTGGGTTGTCTTTGTTCTTCTTTTTCTAGTTCCTTAAGGTGTGAAGTTAAGTGGTTTACTTCGGCTCTCTCTTGTTTGTTCATATAGGCCTAAAGTGATATGAACTTTCCTCTTATTACTGCTTTTGCTGCATCCCAGAGATTCTGATATGTCGTATTTTCATTTTCATTTGTCTGTATATATCTTTTGATCTCTGCGCTTATTTCTTCTTTGACCCATTCATTTTTTAGAAGTATGTTGTTTAGTTTCCACATTTTTGTGGGTTTTTTCCCCCTCTTTTTTGCAGTTGAATTCTAGTTTCAAGGCTTTATGATCAGAAAATATGCTTGGTACAACTTCAATTTTTCTAAATTTGCTGATATTGTCTTTGTGGCCCAACATATGGTCAATTCTTGAGAATGTTCCATGTACACTAGAGAAAAATGTATACTCTGTCGCTTTGGGATGAAGTGTCCTGTAGATGTCTATCATATCCAGGTGTTCTAGTATTTCGTTTAAGGCCACTATATCTTTATTGATTCTATGTTTGGATGACCGATCTAGAGCCGTCAGCGGTGTATTGAGGTCTCCAAGTATGATTGTATTTTTGTTAGTTTTTGTTTTAAGGTCAATAAGTAGCTGTCTTATATATTTTGGTGCTCCTTGGTTTGGTGCATATATATTAAGGATTGTTATGTCTTCTTGATTCAACTTCCCCTTAATCATTATGAAATGACCATTTTTGTCTCTGAGTACTTTTTCTGTCTTGTAGTCAGCATTATTAGATATGAGTATTGCTACACCTGCCTTTTTTTGGGTGTTGTTTGCTTGGAGTATTGTTTTCCAGCCTTTCACTTTGAATTTGTTTTTATCCTTGTTGCTTAGATGTGTTTCTTGTAGGCAGCATATAGTTGGATTTTCTTTTTTAATCCATTCTGCTACTCTGTGTCTTTTTATTGGTAAGTTTAATCCATTTACATTTAGTGTAATTATTGACACTTGTGGGTTCCCTACTGCCATTTTATAAATTGCTTTCTGTTAGTTTTGTATCTAGTTTGATTCTTCTCTTTTGTTTTTCTATCATTTGTTTTTGTTTGTTTGTGTTCCATACTTCTTTCCTCTGTTGCTACCTTTTTTAAGTCAAGTGTTTTTGTGGTGGTTTTTTTAAGGGTGGTTACCATTAAGTAATGAAAAGGGTACCTACCATATTCATTGTAGTACCCTATCTTATAAGTATTTCTGCACTTCATCATCCTTTGCTACTGTTAATCTCCATCCTCTCCCCACTTTTTTTCCTTTGTTGTCACAGTTTAAGTTTGGTTTTATTGTGTTCTTGGTGGAGCTGTTACTTGTGGTGTTGTTTTCTTTTGTTCTTTGAATCTGGTTGGAAAACCCCCCTTAGTATTTCCTGGAGTGGGGGCTTTCTGTTGATAAATTCTCTCATCTTTTCTGTATTTGTGAATGTTTTTATATCTCCTTCATACTTGAAGGATAGCTTTGATGGATATAGTATTCTTGGCTGAAAGTTCCTCTCTTTCAGGGCTTTAAATATTGGGGTCCAGTCTCTTCTAGCTTGTAGAGTTTCTGCTGAGAAATCTGATGATAATCTAATAGTCCTTCCTTTATATGTTGTACTCTTCTTTTCCCTGGCTGCCTTGAGAATTTTTTCTTTGTCATTGGTTTGTGTCATCTTTATTATGATGTGCCTTGGAGTGGGTTTGTTGGGGTTAAGAAAAGTTGGTGTTCTGTTTGCTTCTTGAATTTGAGGCTTTAGTTCCTTCCACAGGCTTGGGAAGTTCTCGTCTATTATTTGTTTGAGTATATTCTCCATTCCATTTTCTTTCTCTTCTCCCTCTGATATACCTATTATTCTTATGTTATTCTTTCTGATGGAGTCAGACAATTCCTGTAGGGCTTTCTCATTTTTTATTATTTTTGAGTCTCTTTCTTCTTCTCTCTGTTGTGCCTCAAGTTGTTTGTCTTCTATTTCACTAATCCTATCTTCAATCTGGGCTGTTCTGTTAGCTAAGCTTGTTACCTCGTTTTTCATCTCGTGAATTGAGTTTTTCATTTCTGTTTGATTTGTTTTTATAGTTTCAATTTCCTTGGTAATATATTCTTTGTGTTCATTGAGTTTTTTTCTGATCTCCCTATATTGCCTTTCTGTGTTTTCTTGTATATCTCTGAGTATTTTTAAGATTTCTATTTTAAATTCTCTGTCATTTAGCTCCAAGGCTTCCAATATGTTGTCTTTTCTCCATAGATTTTTCCACATCTATTTGTGTTACCTCTCTTTCTTTTGTATCCATAATATTCTATTTCCTCTTTCTTATCGGCATCTGAGGGTGGTCTTATTGATAGCACTAATTAGAATTAATAAAGAGTAAAAAGAAAAAAAAAAAGGGTAAAACACCCCACAAAAAAAAACAGTAATAATTTATTATTTCCCCCTTTTTTTCTCTCTTCTCTTTCCCTCCTCTCCCCTCCTCAGGGAAATATCATGCTATAATGGAGGGCCTGATTTGGGGTGAAGAGTTCAAGGGGCAAAAAAAAGGGAGTAGGGACCTACTAAATGCAAAAAACAAAAAAGGGAAGAAAACCTTAGACAAGCATAAGATGATTTGCTTGTAAGTGATGGTCAACTAAGAGATATAATGAGAGGGATAAGAGGGAATCAGAAAAAAGGACCAAAAAAGAATAATAAAGAGAAAAAATAAAAATAATAAGTAAAAGTCTGTTGTATTAAGTGGAGCAAAGACTAAATACAATGGAGACCTTGGGTTGGGAGGACCCAAAATGCCACAAAAATAAACAAACAAGAGAAAAAATAAAATAAAAACAAAAGCAAAAAAGAGAAATAAAGCCAAAAAAAAGCCTTGAGTCCCAAATTAACTAATTTGTTCGTGATTGAGGATTATATGGGAGGAAAGTAAAATGAGAAAAGAAAAAAGGAATAGAAAGGAAAAAATAAGAAAAAGAGAAAAACGAAGGAAGAAATAAAATAGGAGGAGAAAAAAACAAAATAAAGCAAGACAAAAAAAAATAAAAAAAAATAAAAAGAGGAGAGAGTGAGATTTAAGTGTTTTGGAGTATAACCTTAAAGGAGGGTGAGGATGAAGAAGAAAAATAAAATGCAACACTCATGGGTAGTGTAGTTCAAGAAAGGGGAAGCATAAGATGGGCAGAGAATAGAAGGACCGAGGTGGAGGAAATAAAGGCAAAAAGATAGAAGAAACAAGCAACAACAACAACAACAACAAAAAATTAGTGGATCAAGTTGTAAAGTCTGTGGGTTTTTCTTGATTTTGAGAGGTTAACTTCTTCCTTTTTCTTTTCTCTCCCTCTTCCTAGTCGGTGACTCTGTACCCCAGGCTCTGCCCCTGTGTCACTCTTAGGTAGGGATTTGCAGTTGATGGGATTCTATGGCAATGTCATATAATTGGCTTTAGTCTTGCTGGAAGTAAAGGCTTGTTGGCGTTTGCAGGGTCCAACAATGAGAGAGTTTGCTTTCCTGGATTCTCTCTCCTAGTCCCCCCCTTTCTGAATTAGCAGCCTGGTGATCCAGCTATAAGGCTGCAACTGCTTCTGCCTGGGGAGTAAGAGGCTCAAAGAGCTGGGAAATCCCCACTCTTTCCCCACTCAGTGCAAGGCTTTGGGAAAGGCTCTGAGAGTCAGGGCCTCCAGTGTAATCAGGCGGGGGTGGGAGTCAATTGTTGTCAAGGTGACTGTTCAGCGCCTATCATTTAGTTGGACCTCTCAACCCAGGCTTTCCACACTTTGTAGCCTGTTTTTGCAGGGAAGAAGAGGCACTAGTCTCTGCTTACGACTAGTGTAGTATAGACCTTATTATCTGCCAAGTCCTTCTTGTTAGCGTTTATCCCTGAATATGGAGGCTCTATCAATCAGAAGTTGCCCCCGCCCCTTTAGCGAGAGGCACTAAAAAATATCACGCCTCTTGTCTTGGATCGCTGAACTGAGAGAGATCTTATCAATTAGAACCGAGGGTGCGCAGATTTTATGGGTTAAGCTAATTTCAGTGATTGGGTCGCAGCTGTGCTTCGGAAGGTATTTTAGGCTGCTTGCGCACGCCCCTCCCCCAGCGCTTGATTGTTAGCTTGAATGGCTGGATGAGGTGCCCCGCCCACGGAGAGAATCTCCCAAGCCTCTCCCGCCGCTGGCGGCTGGACTGCACCAGGAGCAGGATAATGGAGCCCCCTGGGTGTGCGGGCCAGCAGGGCGCCCTGGGCGCGTGGAATGCCCAAGGCACGCGCGCGAATGGGGCGCTCCGGGCACCGGTGGCCGGCGACCCCCACTCGCAGTGTGCGGGCCGCTGGGAACGTCAGCGGTGCTCAACCCGACCGCGCGCGGCGGCTCGTGGCGGCCGCTTGCGGTGGCAGTTCGCGGCGGCGGCTTGCGGGGGCTCGAGGCGGCTCGCGGTGGCGGCTCGCGGTTCCCAAGTATATGGGCTGACTCACCGCAGGCGCACTCCCTCGCGGCTTGAATGAGCGTCGCTGCTGCGGTAGCTTCTTCCACACCCTCGTCTCTCAGATTCAAGTGATAACAGTCCTTTTGCTTTCAGTTTGTGTGGAACTCCGGAATGCTCCGAGGATAAATTTTTCTGTTTCTAGTTGATAAATTTGTTGTGATTTAGGGGAGAGCTGTCGGACGCGCTTCTCACGGCACCATTTCCGTGATGTCACCCCGTTTCCTTTTTTAAGATCTTGGTTGGTGCCTCTTTATTGAAACTTTGAATGTTTTGTAAAGTATTATTATTTTGACTGAGTTCAATTAGAGACTGTCAATTCAGTGATGTAATAAAATTGTCAATGTAGGGATCGCTTGCTTCTGAACTGTGTCTTGGTCCTTAGATTTAAGGAGGTTTATAAGGTTTCAGGCAGACAAATGTCCCTCTCATTCTGGTACATCCAGTTCTCACCATGATGAATATGACAGGTGCTCAAACATGGGGTTTGGGAATGTTTCATGCATGACTAGGGCAAATGGCCTATATTATTATTTTTTTAATCATGAACAGATCTATCTACAGTAACAAGTCTGGAATTTGAAGCGGTACTTTATGCTATTCTAAAATTTATGAATGATTAAGTTGGTCTACTAAAATATATTAATTATTGCATGTAAGTACCAAAATAGGACTTGCTCATCCCTTGTTGACATGACTTTAATTTTATTCTTCTTTCTGAGAAGGAGATGGCACAGATACTTCGGTTGAAAATAATACAGATCTCATTAGGTATTCACAACTATTCCCTGCCCTTGAATTAGTGTGGTAAAAAAATCTCCACATGTGATTGCTTAAAATAATTTAAATGAGATAACTTAAAATTTTTCCAGTTATGCTATTTATAGAAGAAAAAATAATTGTGGATAGGCTCTTTTTTTGTAACATCAGACAATATTTGTTATTTGGGTGAGAGAGTTTGAGAAACTTTGAAAGAGGGGACATTATTCCTGTTTTCCTGAAAGAATGAACTAGAAAACAGAGGTCTGTCTCTACAAATATTAAACTGTACACTACTGTTGATTCCAGTAGTGATTGACTTACTCTAATGCAACATTCAATTAACTCTCCTGCCTTCAGGTAATTAACTTGTTGTTTGTTTTGTGACAGGGACAAAGAGAGACAGAGAGAGGGACAGATAAGGACAGACAGACAGGAAGGGAGAGAGATGAGAAGAATCAGTTCTTTGTTACGGCACCTTAGTTGTTCATTGACTGCTCTCTCATATGTGCCTTGACCAGTGGGCTACAGCAGACCAAGGGACCCTTTGCTTAAGCTAGTGACCTTGGGCTCAAGCTGGTGAGCCTTGCTCAAACCAGATGAGCCCACACTCAAGCTGGCGACCTCGGGGTTTTGAACCTAGGTCCTCACGTCCCAGTCCAATGCTCTAGCCACTGCGACACTGCCTGATCAGGCTAATTATCTTGTTTTTATCACTAATATTTTATTAATAAATATGCCCAGGTTAAAAAACAATCGGCTTGTATTACAGTTTACAAAGACGTGGATATTTAAATATAACTTTATCTGCTAATATAACGTAAGATCATTATGGTCATTATATTAAAATTGCCTGTATTATTCTACTAACAATTGAAATAATTTTTTAAAGGTGCTTTTTTTTTTTAAGTAAGTGTGAGTAAATGGTGTCATGTGTATACTCACACACAGATTTTTTTTTTTTTTTGACACAGAGAGAGAGAAGGACAGATAGGGACAGAGACAGGAAGGGAGAAAGATGACAAACATCTATTCTTCTTTGCAGCTCCTTAGTTGTTCATTGCTTGCTTTCTCATATGTGCCTTGGCCAGGGGGCTACAACAGAGTGAGTGATCCCTTGCTCAAGCCAGAGACCTTGGGCTCAAGCCAGCGACCATGGGGTCATGTTTATGATCCCACGCTCAAGCCAGCGACCCTGTGCTTAAGCTGATGAGCCCATACTCATGCTGGTGAGCTCACGCTCTAGCTGGTGACTTTGGAGTTTCGAACCTGGATTCTCTGCATCCCAGTCCAGTGTTTTATCCACTGCGCCACCGGCTGGACAGGCTCACACACAGATAATTTTAATCGTGTGTGTGAATAATTGCTTACTGCTGTATTCCCTACCCTTTTCATGTGACGTTATAAATTTTTTCTTCAAGGCTGCATGTATTTTATGTTAAGAACAAACTAGGGCTATTCTCCTGCTGTTGAGCACTTTAGTTATTTCTGAATGTTATGGATTAATAAAAGCAGAGTGCTCTAAAGGGGGTTAAAGAATATTTAATTCAGTCCCTTTTCTTTTATAATTAGATTTTATAGTTAGAACTAAGGTCTAAAAAAGTTAATTGATTTAGGAGGTTATTGTATTTTCTTTGGAAAATAAATGGGACTTATGTATTCCAGAAATGCTTTTTCCATAAAAAAAAGTGAAAGAAAAATAAATGAAATCAGTCATGGTACATTCAAAATAGAGTTTAAAATGTGGATGAATAATCTGTCATTGGGGAGGACTAATATGTTATTTGCTATAAATATCTTCTTCAGATTTTAAAAGGCAAAATACACTCATATAACATAACTTTTGTCACCTCCGTCACTGTAAGAGAGGGACACAAAATATGGAACTGCACGGAAATCAGAAAATAAGTTTCCCGTCTACTTTCTCCAGAGCTGACTGCATAACTCTAAAGTGAGCATATGTTGAAAAGGAAAGTTGGTTTCTAAAATTCTTTCCATTCTAATAATCTAAGTTATTGCAAGGAAAAATAATACTCTTTCCACTCCAGGATGTAACTACTAGGTATTTAACTGTATGCCTGTTCCCCCACTTACTGAGAGTAGAATCTGTGAAACCTTTCAGCTCCGAAATGGTGTAAAGCGAAGAAGCCGTTACCTTACGACACATCTTGCTAACAGGTGCACCAAATAAATCCAGATGAAGTGCAGATGCTCACACAGTTCAGGGTTGTGGAGGCTTGATGCTGAGGTGCTGAGTGTAGTTTCCAGGGAAAGGACTGGGCAGTGCCGCTCTCACTGCTCAGGGCACACGCTGCTGCTAGAACCGATCACTACAAAACCAGCGCTGAACACTGTTTTCACTTTTGCCTATTCTTGTTAAAGTGGAAAACCTCTTCGGTTTTGTTTTGGTTAGTAAAAGCAGGTACTAATGTAGATCTTTCATGAAAGTGAAGAGTTGTAAAGTAAACTTTAGAAAAGGGGGATACTTGTATTTCCTTTTCTTATATGGTGTTCACAACAGTATAATTTATAGCTTTCACTGAAGTCTAAATGATAGTTTAGTTGGTAAGACACGTGACAGTTCTTGAGTGTTTTCTCTTTTCCTGTTCTAATAGTGTCAGAAACGTGATTAAAAATAGGTGTATCAATGAGCTATGCTTTACTTTCCAGCAGCAGTGTGATGGCAAAGCTGAGTCTCTTCAGAGATTAAGGCTTGGGTATTTCTTATGTTATGACTCTCAATTATGACTATTGGACAACTAGTCACAATAATTAGGATGCTGGCACTCATGCAGGGCTATAAAGAACATTTCTTTATACCAATGTACCTAAAGTTACTATTGAATGTACGAATTCAGATATCAAAATTTAAACAGACTGTTTCTTATACAAGTTTTATAACACTTCTGAAGAAATGGTTATTTTGTTCAAAGTATATTATTACAAATTTTGTCACAGTTTTTGGTAAAGTAAAATTTGGAAATAAAATTGCGCTCTATCAGCTATTCATGCCTGCCTTTGCCACCCAATGAAATGGAATCTCTAGTATTAACTCCTGATTGTTTAAGAGATCGTCTGCAAATAACTTTTTACATACTAAGTGTTTTTTCCTGAACATACTTAACTTTTCACTTAAAGGAAGCACTTTCTGTCTTCTCTTCAGAGAATCCGAATTGCCAATATCACTGCTCTTGTGCTTTAAGGCCATTACTACATAAAATAGGGTTACTTGAATACAAGCACTGCAATATCACTACAGTTGATCTGATAACCAAGATTGATCCTAAGTGACTGACAGGTGGGGAGCACATGCAGTGCGGATGTGCTGGACAAATGGGTGATTCATGTCACTGGCAGGATAAAGCTGGACAGCACAAGATTTCATCACACTGCTCAGAATGGCATGGAAGTAAAAAGTTATGAATTGTTTATTTCTGGAATTTTCCATTTAAAAATTTTGGACTGTGATTGACCATGGGTAACGGAAATTGCAGAATGCAAAATTACAGATAAAGGGGGGCCACTGTTGCTTTAGTCCATTCTGAACACTTACACTAATTTTTTTCTAAAATAACATTTTAGGAAATGAGACCCTTTGCAAGTTATTTAACTTCTCTATGACTTAGTTTCCTTATCTGTAACATGGGAGTAATAATAGTACCTTCTCCATAGGGTTATAGTAAAGATTGCTTAAGCAAATAGAGTGCCTGGCTCATAGTAATTGTTCAGTCAATAGCTACATGTATCAAAAGCCCACTAGTGCCTGACCAGGCTGTGGCGCAGTGGACAGAATATCGGACTGGGACACGGAGGACCCAGGTTCAAAACCCCAAGGTTGCTGGCTTGAGTGTAGGTTCATCTGGTTTGAGCAAGGCTTACCAGCTTGAGCCCAAGGTTGCTGGCTTGAGCAAGGAGTCACTCACTCTGCTGTAGCCCCCCGGTCAAGGCACATATGAGAAAGCAATCAATGAACAACAAGGTGCCTCAACAAAGAACTGATGCTTCTTATCTCTCTCCCTTCCTGTCTGTCTGTCCCTATCTGTCCCTTTCTGTCTCTCTCTGTCTCTGTCACAAAAAAATAAAAAAGCCCACTAGCAACAGGCACTTTATATACAGCAACAGACTTTGTCAGAATGGCTATCGTTAATAAATCAACCAACAACAAGTGTTGGTGAGGATGTGGTGGAATGGGAGCCCTCATGCATTGTTAGTGGGAATGCAGATTGGTACAGCCCCTGTGGAAAACAGTATGGACACTCTTTCAAAAAATCAAAAATGGAACTGCCTTATGACCCAGCAATTCCACTTCTGGGTACATACATATTAATTTGAAGAGAATATATGCACCTCTATGTTCATTGAAACATTACTGACAATAGCCAAGCCATGGAGGCAACCCTACTGCCTATCAATAGGTGAGTGGATAAAAAAGTGGTGATACCTTTATGCAGTGGAATATTGCTCAGCCATAAAAAGAATGAAATCTTACCATTTGCAACAGCATGGGTGGACTTAGAGGGCATTATGATAAGTGAAATAAGTCAGTAAAAGACAAATACCATATGATTTCATTTATATGTGGAATCTAAAGAACAAAATAAACTAATAAACCAAACAGAAGCAGACTCATGGATACAGAACAGAAACGGATGGTTGTCAGAGGGTAGGGAGTTTGGGGACTGAGTGAAAAAGATGAAAGGATTCAGAAGTATAAATTGATAGTTACAAAGTAGTCATGGGGATGTGAAGTACAGCATAGGGAATAGAGTCAATAATATTTTAATAACTATGGATGGTGCCTGGTGGGTACTTGAAATATTGAGGGGAATCACTTTGTAATGTATATGATTGTCTAACCACTATGCTATGCACCTGAAACTAATATAAAATAATATTGAATGTCAACAGTAAAAATTAAAAGTAGTCTATTTCTTCAGCTCTTGGCCTTAGAGGTTTTATGGTTCTTGTCTTTCACAAACTATACCAAGAGATAATGATATGGTATCTTTGCCAAAGGGTTTTACAGATTGTGCCTAATGAAACCATGTGAATGTCTTTGATTTGTGTCCATACTGCCCTACTTAGTAGCGAGCAAACAGGAAGCAAGGGCATAGGGTTGCAAGCACTGTGCAGAGGACTTAGAGTTAGGCTGACCACGCCATTGCCCGCGGCTGCCACATGTGGGAACGTTCCTCTATTGCTCTGAATTTCCCGGATGTGTCACTTAGGAATGTTCCAGAATAACATCCAGGATGACAACTCTCAGGACCGCACTGTGAGCAACAGAATGCACCGGACCGCATTGATTTGATTAATAAGAACCAGCGTGTTTGAAGACAGCTTGACTATCATCTAGTTCAGTTTCATACTCATGAAACTCCTTGAAAGAAATTTATGACCTGAGCTCATTCAGCCGTGATTTGAAGGTTCTCCAATGTTAGAAAACTCATTATCTTGTAAGCCAGTTTACCGTCTTTTCCTCATCGCTGGGAAGAGCTTAGAACCAAGCCATAGCCTGTTTTCTTGCAGTTTCCACTCATTTTGGCAGGCTCTTCTGTTAGATTACCCATGAGATGCCTTGTATTTTTCCATAGGATGACTCTTCCACGGTGAGAGGACAGGTGCGTGCCCCTTCTCTGAGGCTCCTTCTCTAAGCTAGATATCCTTAGTTCACTCAAATGCTTTTAACGTGACACAAATTTTCACATTTAAAAATTTCACATTTTTTTAACCATAATTCACTAAGTGTATACACAGTATACTTATTTATTTTTATTTTGGGTGGTGATTCCTGTGCCCTGCCTTCTTTTCTTCTGCATGTTCTTAGGAAGAGAAAAAGCAGTGGTGTATCTTTTCATTCTACTCTTTATCCTTTCTCTACGTTCCTGCTGCACTTGCTACTTCCTCTCCTCACACTCAGTCACCTTCTGTGTCTCTTACACACACACACACACACACACACACATACGGACACTCCTCAGTGCCTTGGTTCCTCCTCAGGCTGAGAATCCCCTAGGTAGGTGTAGTTCACACTTGCAGACTAGTTTTGTAGAAACAGTTTGCCTTTCAGAAGCATACCCTAATCTCTGAATTCCAGCATTGCCACCTTCTAGCTATGTCACTTCAGTGTAAAATGCCAAATTAAATGATTTTCTAACTGGCAAGTGGTGACTATAAAGGGCAGTAGTAAATGTGAGCGTGCCTGGCTTGTAATAAGTGCTCGGGAACCCGGAGTGGCTCCTCTACTGTGAGTCTGCATTCTCCAGAGCCCACCTACCACTTTTGCTATAATTTGCTGTAGCAGACACAGATGTTTGCTTTCAGAACTAAGCTATCCATATTTTTTTAATATAGCAGATCTTCAGTGTTCAAAATTAGTATGGCATGTTTGAATTTAAACACTTGTAATAGAAAGAAGTGAAAATCCAAACAATGCTTTGGGCGAGGCAAATGCTGTGCAGGAGATGGTCATTGGAAACAGCTTGTCATGTAGATGAGGAATGCCCTTTGGCACTGTTTTCAAAGAAAAAAAATGATTTTATATATGGTAAAGTGCTCTTATATATTTATCAACCGGGCATATTATTAACGTGTCGTCTGGAGGTGGAGCTTGTGCTAGACTCTAATTACACATACTTCTTTTTCCTCCTTGCAGTCTGTCTTCTCTTCTGCCCTATTTAGGAAAGAAACTAGGTAAGAAAATTGTTTTTTCTTTAATATTTTTCCTCCTTTCTTGTGTTTACTTCTTTAAAACAGATAATGTCACTGAACCACATTAGGTAATAGCAAAACCTTGACTCAGAAAGAAGGCCTTTCTCACCAACAGTTTCTCAGCCTCAGCCCATCAACATCCTTGGCTGTTCTGTCTCCATCGTAGCTTCCAGATGCAATGTGCTTTCAACTCCAAGGTTAGCTAGGGGCACCGAGGTAACTATATCAACTCTCTGGTCCGTCTCCTCAGACAGAGACACCTGAATTCCACTGTGATTATTGAAAGGGAAATCTTCCCAATGGCCAAAATCACTTGTACAGCCATCTTTCTTCATTTATTTTATTTAATGAACACGAAGTCTTGCTTTAAAAAACTGCAATGATGTACTAACTGATATATCCATAGCAACTCCACCTGCCCTCCAACTAGTCCTCCATATTGGAGTAGACCAGTGATTTTTAACCTCTTTCATATCATGGCATACATAAACCAATTACTAAAATTTTGTGGCACATCAAAACAAACAAACAAACAAACAAAAAACCTTTTTGCCAATCTGACAAAAGAGTAGATATAATTTTGATTGATTTACAAAAAAAATAAAGGTAATTACCTCCCCTTTATGCTCCAAAGTGACTTTTTTTAAAAATCAGGTGTCTATAATTGTATATAAGGATTTCTGGTACCAAGAATTAATCAATCAGATGCAACTTTACTAAGCAGTGTGACCAGTAATATACAATTCAGTTATATGACCTACAGCAGGGGTCAGGAACCTATGGCTCGTGAGCCAGATGTGGCTCTTTTGATGGCTGCATCTGGCTTGCAGACAAATCTTTAATAAAAAAACAAACAAACATTAAAAATATAAAACATTCTCATGTATTACAATCCATTCATTTCCTACCACTCATATTCATGGTTGCAGATGGCTGGAGCCAATCACAGCTGTCCTCCAGGACAACACCAAATTTTTATTGGATAATGCGTAACATACACGGGTCGTTGTATGGCTCTCACGGAATTACATTTTAAAATATGTGGTGTTCATGGCTCTCTTGGCCAAAAAGGTTCCTGACCCCTGACCTACAGTATATATTTATGGTTCAAGACATGGTATCCCCACTGGGTGGCTATTGTATTAGATGTCATTGTTTTATTATTTGACAATCCAAGGCAAAAGAGGTCAATGCCTCTCACTAAAGAGTCAAGTATTGCACTTTAAAAAATTTTTGTGGCCCTGGCTGGTTGGCTCAGTGGCAGAGCGTTGGCCTGGCGTGCAGAAGTCCCGGGTTCGATTCTCGGCCAGGGCACACAGGAGAAGCGCCCATCTGCTTCTCCACCCCTCCCCTTCTCCTTCCTCTCTGTCTCCATTGGAGCAAAGATGGCCCGGGCGCTGGAGATGGCTCCTTGGCTTCTGCCCCAGGTGCTAGAGTGGCTCTGGTCGCAATAGAGCGACGCCCCGGATGGGCAGAGCATCGCCCCCTGGTGGGCAGAGCGTCGCCCCCTGGTGGGCGTACCGGGTGGATCCCGGTCGGGCGCATGCGGGAGTCTGTCTGTCTCTCCCCGTTTCTAGCTTCAGAAAAATACAAAAAAAAAATAAATTGTGGCACATTGGTTGAAAATCGCTGAAGTAGACCACATTGTAAAAATACAAATCTACCAGTATTCATGCCCCTGAATAAAGGTTGTTAGTGGCTTTCCATTTGGCTTCCGGTACAGGTAGAAATCATCCCATGCCACAGGGTTCCACATGGTTTGACCCTTGCCTGCTTCCCCACCAGTCTCTGCTTTGCCACATTTTACCTCAAATATGCCTTCTTTCTTGTTTTTTAAGGCCATATGCAGGTTTTTTTAAGTTCATTCTGTCACCTACCTTCCTCTCTCTGGCTAACTCTGGTCCATCCTACACATTCAGGGAATCCTTACTCCAAACCTTTCATGTTCCTTTGCCTCGGAACACCTTTCTAAGTTTTAAATTACTTTAAAACTATCTTAAAGTGTTTATGATTTATAAACAGCTGTCTCCCCTACCAGACTGCATACCTTTTCAGAACGGACACTGACTTTGTTTTTGGTTCCCATTATACGCCCTGTGAGCATTCATTGCCTTAATACATAAACGTAGGAGACGCTATGGAAGGTGAGGGATATTAAATGGCTTTTGACCACTTTTCATTCTAAAATTCCAGGTGAATTTGTAAACAGAAGTTAGTATCTTAAAATTATTTACTAAAACTTTTTAAAGGCCATGGGAGCTTTGTATCTAAATAGTCAAATAATGAGCCTCATGCCCCTGCTCCCTCTCCCTGTTTAATAAAAGAATGAAGAGGGGGAAACCAGAACCAGAATTCTACAAGGAAGCTCACTTTTTTTTTTCATTGGATATATTTCGTTACTTTGAAAATGTTTTTTATCCTTTAGGAATAATTGGTTAAGTTGCTTTTTAAAATACCAAATAAAGGGACAGTTTAATAATAAACTTGAAAACACCTAAACTTGGTCTTCACTATTTGTATTTTCTGGCTTTAATGAGTCTTAACAGAAGCTTGTACAAACGAGATTGCATTTTATTGCTAAGTTGAAAAGAATAGGTCAAGTTTTATAGTTAAAGGGGTTTCAAAATCGACTGCCTGCCTTGCTGCGCCCCCTCACCCCACTTCATCTTGATGATTTTCCATTAGGTAAATATATTTAATATGTTATGAAAAGAAGGAAAGTGCATGCAGTGTAGCTATTGATTTTTAATTTCCATTTGGAGACTTCCCGGGATATTATTACTGATACCCTTTAGAGCCAAGTGTGTGTCTGGGCCATGAGCCAGGGATTTAAGTTGGCAACTAAGTTTATTAAGGAAAGAAAAAGTGGGATCCTTAGGATTGCTGCAGGTATATAACACCAAGCTATACAGTCAAGGAGTGGTTGAATCCCATGGTTCAACCATGGATTGGCTTTCCACTGACATTTTGACTGGAGTTCTAGGGTCAGAGGCTGTCCTGAGTTACCAGGGACAGGCAGAGGAGCCCTTCTGGAGCTCAGGGCTAGGTGAATCTCAGGGAAAGGGAAAGCTTGCATTCTTTACCTTTTGTTTCCAAAAGATTGAAAACAAAGGTTCATCAAAACACTGAGTAAGGTATCAATATTGAAATGCCTGTTTGTGACGAGAAGTTTAAGCACTTACTACTAATGACTCTTGAACTCCCAGAACGTTGAGGGGAGGGAGAAAAAGGGCGAGAATTATGGAACACAAATGAATGGTTAGGAGCACTCAAAAAGTGGCTGTTTTCACTGAAATTGCTTCTTCATAGTTTTACATTCAAGCACAGACACCTGTGAATTTGTATGAAATAGTTACACAGCTTATTAGAATCTGAACATTGTGGAAGGAAGTTTAGAGATCTAGGCAACCTTGTTCTATAGAAGAAAAATTAGTGGATTTCCAACTGTCAAGCAATACAAAGAGGTTCCAGGTGATTTTTATGTAGAAGTATTCCCTCCTTATCTGCAGTTTTGATTTCCACTGTTTTAGTTACCCGAAGTGAACTGCGGTATGAAAATATGAAATGGAAAATTGCAGAAATGGACAATTCATAAGTTTTAAGTAGCCAGCCCTTCTGAGTAGCATGTTGCCATCTTGAGCTGACCGGGACTTGAATCATCCCTGCATTAAGTGTCTCTAGCTGTACACCCTGCCTGCCTATTAGTCACTGAGTAGCCATCTCCTTTTCTCAGCCCCACCGTTGCATTATCTCTGTGCCTGTGTTCAAGTAACCCTCATTTTACTCAATAATGGCCCCAATAGCAACAGTGATGCTGGCAATTCAAATTCAGTAAGGCTACCAAAGAGAAGCCTTGAAGTGCTTCCTTTAAGTGAAAATTGGATAGTTCTCCATAGTATGTGATAAGTTCTTAGTTAAGATGGAAAGACATTAAATTTGAGGTTGAAAAGACATGAACAGAAAACATATATATACATATATAGGGTTTGGTACTCTGCAGTTTCATGCCTCCACTGGGTGTCTGGGAATGTATTCCCCTGGGTGGAAATGGGGAATGGGGGGGCTACTGCATATTTATTGCTTTTACATTCTGATTCTCCCAACAATAGGTTTATTTTAAAATGAATTGTTTTGCGTGATTGGTGATGGCACAGTGGATAGAGCACTGACCTGGGATGCTGAGGTTTGAAAGCCCAGGTCGCTGGCTTGAGTGCGGGGCTGCCTACTTGAGCATGGCATCATCAGACATAATCCCATGGTCGCTGGCTTGAACCAACAGGTCACTGGTTTGAGCCCAAGGTCTCTGGCTTTAGCAAGGGGTCACTGGCTTGGCTGAAGCCCCTGGTCAAGACGCATATGAGAAACAATCAATGAAAAACTAAAGTGATACAACTACGAGTTGATGCTTCTCCTCTCTCTCTCTTTTCCTGCCTCTCGCTCTCACTAAAAACAAACAAACACAATAAAAATTAAAAAAGAAGAAAAAAAATGGAATTGTTTTTTTCTTGATTCTTCTGAGTAATGTAATGTAAATTAATTAATGAAAAGCTATTTCTTCCATAGTTAGGGACCTAAAGGTAAAGAGACTACAGCAGGGCTTTCCTTTTAAGATTTCACTAGGAGAATCATTACTATTACCAGGTTGCTATATTTATTTGCCCCATATACCCCTTGCACTATTTCTCTTAGGTTTCACCAGTTGAGTGTATACCTCCTAGTACTTTACTCACATTTCACAAACTTGATTCATTGTGTTTTCCGACATTGAACTAATACTGCATCAAACTTAGAAATGAGTACTTATTATCTTAGGTGTACTTTTTTGTGGTTAACCCAATCGGAGTTTGAGATACAGGCATTCTGAACCTAACTACGTGAATGCAACCAAAACAATTTTGGTTGTAACTGATTTGTGGTTTGACATTTGGAGATGTACTTGACCTTGATCTAATTAGTTTTTAAAAGTCATCGCAATTCAGTGGAGCCAAATGTGGTAAGTGCCTAAAGACAATGACTTTACCACATATGTTTTATCAGCTGAATAGTTTTTCTTAGCCAGAAAGAAAAATCATGAGTTCATGTAATTTATGTGCTATAGGGTGGTAGGCCACCAGATAGCTTGTAAAATAATCAGTGATTGATTACACAGGGGAACAAAATTTTTGTTGCATCCACAAAAACACTTATTCTTACCTAATTCAAGTGTGCTGATCTCAAATCTTACATTAGTTTTTCTCTGTAAGCTACAGTTTTTTTTTGCAATTTAAGATTTTAGGTTTTCATCTTATTGTAAAATTTTCAACATTTAGTTTAACATAATGAAGTAGAATGTCTTTGTGGGCATCATCTTTGTGAAAATATAATAATTTATATAATGCAGTAAATATACTAATACACTAAAAGATATGATTGCATCAGAATTTGTCTCCAATTTCAAAATAGAACATATCAAAACACTTATTTTAATCATAAAATTTGTGCAAAACTTATTTAAATTCTATTCAGGCAAAAATTTGCTCTTCTAGCTCTTGCGTTTGTGTACTTGTTGAGGACAATCTCGTTTGATGCTCCAGCAATAGTCTGCTCATCACTAACAGCTCCAAGATTTTCAGGGAACTTATCAAGGTGACTGTTCAGGAAGTGAATCTTAATGCTCATGTTACATCCAATGTCGCGGAAAGCCAACAGCATCCTTTGAACCAGAAGTTCATAGTTTTCTGCTTTTTTGTTGCCAAGAAAGTTCTTTGTAGCTGCCACAAAAGACTGCCATGCTGCTTTCTTCTCCTTATTCATCTTCCTGGCAAATTCTTCATCACTTATGAGGGTTCGAATTTGAGGTCCATCGAATATACCTGCTTTTATCTTCTTGAAAGACAAGGTAGGAAAAGCAGAAGTAATATGTTGAAAGCATTCACTTTCTCTATTCAAAGCCTGAACAAACTACTTCATTAAGCCAAGTTTCATGTGAAGTGGGGGGAAAATGGTCCTGTCTCGATTAACTGCAGGTTCATTCACAATATTTTGCATCCCTACTTCCAGAGCTTCATGTTTCTGCCATTCCTTCTGTGTCCAGTGTTTCTCCCTAGCTCGGCTGTCCCACAAACACAGAAAGCAGGGATACTTCATGAAACTTCTCTGTTGTCCTAGCAGGAAATTTACCATTTTAAGATCCACACAAATGATCCAGTTATGCTCCTCATACTTCAGAAAGTCAAGGACAATTTTTATGTCATTATAATCTCACAGATGAGTTGAATACCAATTGGAACCGCTGAAAATAGGCAATATATGCACGTGTCACAAATGATGAAATATTGCGCCTTTGATGTTGAAGTGTGTAACAACCACATATATAACAGAAGGTGTCAGGACTATTCTTACATTTAGGCCTACTCAAAGAAGCAGTGATTCAATCTTGAAACAAAATAAGAGGGTGTTTTTATCAGATAATAATTTTTTACATTTAAAAACAACTACAATTATGTAAAAGTGATGTTTGTAAAACATTAATTGCCTTGTGGTTATGTTCAACCCAAGAGTCATTGTCCTTTAACTACAATTTAAAAACCAATGCATGCCATTAACTGTAACAAAAAGAAATTAAAATTGCATAAAAACTGGAGCATGCACCAAAAAAAGGATTTCAGATTTGGAATCAGCGATGCAGAGATATATAGAAACAGTTCTAAAACCTCATGCAACTGAGAATTAAAAAAAAAATTGTTCTTCAGTGTTATTAGCCCAGAAACAATGAGTAATCTATTGGAAAAGTTTTATATAAGGAAATGTTTTTTTATTGTATTTTCTATTTTCCAATTTGGAGATCAGTATTGTTATGAAAAAGAGATGGAGGAAGGTATATATTTTATATAAGTTATTACAAAAATATTATAACATTTGCATGTTACATACATTAAAAATAATATTTTAGCCCTGGTCAGTTGGCTCATTGGTAGAGTGTTGGCCCAGAGTGTGGAAGTCCTAGGTTCGATTCCCAGCCAGGGCACACAGGAGAAGCGCCCATCTGCTTCTCCATCCTTACCCCTCTCCTTTCTCTCTGTCTCTCTCATCCCCTCCTGCAGCCAAGGCTCCACTGAAGCAAAGTTGGCCCGGTCACTTGGGATGGCTCCATGGCCTCTGCCTCAGGCACTAGAATTGCTCCATTTTCAACGGAGCAATGCCCCAGATGGGCAGAGCATCACCCCCTGGTAGGCTTGCCAGGTGGATCCTGGTCGGGCACATGCGGGAGTCTGTCTCTCTGCTTCCCTGCTTCTCACTTCAGAAAAATAGAAATAATAAAAATAAAATTAAAAAAATAATATTTTATTACAAAAAAATGTATGTTTCTATCTTGGCCAGCCAGCTCAGTTGGTTAGAGCTCTGTCCTGAAACGCAAAGGCTGATGGTTCACTCCCCAGTGAGGGCACATACAGGAACAGATCAATGTTTCTGTTTCTTTCTCTCCTTCCTCCTTTCTCTTTCACTAAACTCAATAAACAAAAATTTTTTGAAAGTATCTTTCATTACATGGGTGATTTTCAGACAAATAAAATGAAGTAATTTTTTTACTACAGTGAGTAAAATGCATGGAAGTTGTTATTTCAAGCTTACATATATGTGTTACTTTAAACTTATAAATAGGCATGAGGAGATAGATTATTTTCAGTTCAAACAATGGCACTGCTGAACACAGTCATGATTTATTTCTTTCGTATTAGGGATCCTTTCAAATGTGATGTGAATTAGAGACTTTTTGCGAGCAATGGCTTTCCACTGTTATGCTTCATTGAGTTGAAAACATATTTTCCCTATCAAACAAATTTCTATGTGTACAAAGAGGAGTGAGTTTTAGCTCTATTTCTTATCTTGGTCCATCAGACTGGAAAATTGATTTATAGTTATATATCTTTAAACACAATCTATTACAATGAAGCAGTTTGCAGATGATATGAAATTTGGATAAAGGTGGTAGCATCCTACTAAGTTTTTACACACATACACCCATCAGACAAATTCCAAGTCAGTGAACGTAAACCCACCTTGTAATCAATTCTTAAAAATACATATTTGTAAGATTTTGTCCGTTATGTATTTACTGTAAAAATATAAATTGTGGATGGAATTTTAGTCTTCTTCTAGCCAGTTTATACAAGTCAACTGAAAAACCATTATGAGAACATAATATTTTATAATATTAGGGCAAACATAATATCTATTTAGCAATAAATGTTTAGTAGATATATTAATCTTTTGAATAAGAACAGGTATGATAGGAGAAGCCTTACAAAGCTTACAACCGGTAATTATGTTATAGTGCAGTATAACTCAGGGGTCTAATCAATATTATTATGTTCAAATGGGCATAACCATCTTTCTGGGTTTTTGCGTATCCAATAAAAAAAAATGAACATTTGGAACTATAGTTCTTAGCTTTTATTTATGTATCAATTGTACGTATCAGTCTTTGAATCTAATTATTCTCTTGTCTTTTAACACAGTTTTTTTTTTACTTTAACATGTAATTATCTCATCTTACATGGAATATAAATAAAATGCCAAAGTACAAGAAACATGAATTGGGTGGGTCCCAATGTACTAGTATTCTAGAGCCTTCTAGAAGAGCCTCTAGGGAAACTGTGAGAACATTCGTGTGGAACCAGTTTGAACATGCTAAGTTTTTATTAGACAAAGCTTTCTGTGTTCTCCCTCAGAGGAAAAGATAAGTTCAATAATGAAATAATTTTTTTCCTTTTAATTTGAACGTATCTTGTTATAGTGAGAATTTGTCATTTTAAATAACAGGTTTTCTATCTTCCGAAATAGAAGAAAGACCCTTTAGAAGAAACAAATACCTTGAAAATACTTTAAAAACTGTCAACTGTCATGACTGTTAAGCCCAGGTCTTCCTCAAGAACACAACTGTAGATTCTACAGTTTTTATCTTGAAAATAAAGAGTACTGTCCATCCAAAAGTGATAGCAGTCGGTTAGAAATACGATCCACTGACCTCTGACTTAAGAGGGTCTCCCTTACTTTGGAATTAACCTTCTCAGTAAACAGATGCTGAAGAAAGAGGTCCATTTACAGAAGGAGGTGAAATAGCCAAAACTGCAGTAGTGATCCCCACAATTTTTTTTATGCTGTTCTACTTATAACTCAGAAGGCAATTTAGGAAATACATTGCTGCTTACCACACGTTGTCTTGACAGTGAAACATACTACCCTGGTCAGAGCCCCATTTCCCTAATGGTGATTAAAGCTGGGCAGAGAGCCCAATGTAATAAAAACAGTCTCAGAGCTTTTTCACTAACCTTAGTCTGGGAAAAGCAACATTGGGGGTTTTATTTCTTAAAAAATACACAATGTCCATATGATTAAATGCTCTTCAGTTTCTTTTTAACCCCAGGCTGCATATTCGGGCCTAATTGTGCCAGCTGTTCTCTTAACCCATCACCTAAATATTGCTCTTGAATATAATCTGTCTTGATCCAAAGCCTTTTAAGTTTTCTTTATTATAATTCATCTTTCTTATACTAAACTAAATGTCTTTTTGCATTGGAGGAAAGTGAGCTCTCTGGAGGAAAAATTAAAACAAAAGTTTTTTAAAATTCTGCATACATTAAGGCAAATCCTTTTTCCTGTCTTAATTGAATTCAGTTAAGCGTTCAAAAACTTTACTGCAAAGATGGGCTGAGCTATTTTTCTTTGTTAAATGAGTCCAAGCCCTGTTGGCACCCATGACGAAGGCCATACTGTGGGAGGGCAGGTTGCCAGCAGGTTTAACAGTCAGGCCAGGGCTTTGACTCCGTCTGCTCAGAGCTCCTTCAAGAGTCATGCGGCGAAGCTACCTTGCAGGCCAGGGGCGCGCCGTCTGCGGAAGGATTATTCTCTCTGCTTTTCAGATGGTAGATTTGGAGACAAAGAAAGGGAGCCATTCACTTTCTCTTATACAAAAACTAAACAAATAAAATGAGTGATGGATTGGGGGCTGCTGGGTGGAAGGAATGAAATAACCGGGACCACTTTTGCAACTTCGTATGGGGCTTAAACTATTTCAGAATAAGAAGTTATGTAAAAAAAAAAAAAGAATAAAACAACCAGAACAATTAAATAGGAAGAAACCAAACTGTAATACATAAGTATGGCTTTATCTTTTAAAAAAATCAATTAGAAATAAAAATAATAAAAAATAAATGAGTTATGTTTTGTTTTTTTTTACTTTCCATTGCTTTCGTGCCATGCGTGGGAGGCGTACTCTGTATAAAACCCTTTACAATCGTAGTTAGTGGAGGAAAAGAGAGCACGGGGTTATTCTTTAACCAAAGCAAAGTGGACTTAATATGGCCATGTGAGTCTCTGTCTCTCCCTAGGTTTCCTTCCCTTCCACCTATCTGTTCTGCGCTCTGCTTCTACTCTGACAGTTCTAACATTAACAGTATTGCTTGATTGTGCTCATTCTCTTGCACCAAGGAAGTACCACTCGGTGAAGTTTAATGCAGTCTGGCCTGGATCAGTTAGATGGGGGAGAAACAAAAAGTTCATGGCAAATGTCATTATTGCTACAGTCACCTATAAGGGAAGGACATTGGTTGCAGTGGTGAGGGGCCTGGCTTCTAGAATCAAGCAGCACAGATTCAAATCCTGATCATGTCCCTTTCATGTGACTTTTACTGCCTAATATCCTTATCTTTAAAAGGGGAGGGTGAGCATAACATTATCTATGTCATAAGTTTATTAAAAGGAACGTGTGAGTGGCCAGCATGGAACACTCAGTGAGTATTAGCTTATTTATCTAACCCAGGGTTGCCAAGTCTTCAAAATGCTCCTGGGTATGTGAAATACAACTGACACAACATGAAACATGAACAATAAGAGATTCTTGTGTTGTGGACACCTGACATCACCACTATTCTGTTTCTTGTCGCACAGTTTACTTTCCCAATGTATATCAGGCCGGCACGTGTAAATAATTCAGTTTCTGCTGTTGTTTATCGTACATTATTAAAATACCACCTAGCAGTGGCTGCTCTCTTTGACTCGCTATAAGGTTCTACATTTTTATTTTGTTGGTAAGTTTCTCATTTCTTTTCTAGACTTATCTAATTATAAATTATTTTAATGATGTCCTGGAATATCTGTCTTAAATTTAAAGGAATAGCCCATATTTTTTATCCTCACTGTAAATGGGATGAAATTAAATAGGCTATATAGACACCTTGGGGTTTGAGACAACTTTGTAAAGACGTGTCTAGTATTTACACAGTCACACAATTTTATCGACTTGCTTTTTCTTAAGCAGTTTCAATTATTTAGAAGCAATTATAATAGTGTTCTGAATAATAAAAAACAAACAAATATTAACTTCTGATGTACTACCAGATGCTGATTTATTTTCAACTTACAAAAGCAAATGATTATTTTCTTGAAGCAGGTTCATACACACATTTCTCATTTTATAAAGCTCTATATTTAATTATTATTAACAAAGTTTTTGTAAGTTTTTATTTGAATTTGCATAGTTATCTTCTGAAATAATGTTACTAACCTTATAGATAACATATAAATCTTCATTATAGCAACTAAATTGATATTTACATTACATTGTCAGTGTAAGTGTATTTTAAGTCATGTTAAAACTATTTGCTTAATGTATAGGAACTGCGTCAATAAAGAATTTTTGATCAACTGTCTAGGACAAGATAATAAAGAAAGCACTCAAAATCTGAAGCTCAAATATGTTACTTAGACTTGCTTTGTTAGTTTTTCTTTTAAAGTAACAGTGCTGATCTCAGAGAGTTCTCTGAGGCAAAGCATAATAAATGGATGAGTAATAAGAGTTTGGAGCCAGCAAATTACAGAAAAATTTAAAGATTGTGGTAATTGAACACAGTGTATCTTATTTCTAGCTTGAGTTGGAAAATAGCATAACTTTTCACTATATAAAACAATATTTTTGTTCAATGATGTTCTCTCACCCTCCCCCCCAAAAAGAGTTGGTAAATTATAAATTCTATTAGCCTCAAAGTGCAATCATTGAACATTCCATCTTTTTCAAATTGTACATCAAAATAAAATTTTGAGTTGCTGGTAGAAATCCAGATGATTTTTGCATGATTAAACCCATAAACTTGTTTTATTACTGCTGCTTTTTTCTGTGTTTTACTTGAATGTCATATATATATATATATATATATACTTTAATTATATATATATACATATAATTAAAGTGTGACCATTGAAGCTGCATTTGACTTTTTTTTATTTTTATTTTTTGTATTTTTCTTAAGTTGGAAACGGGGAGGCAGTCAGACAGACTCCCGCATTCGCTCGACCAGGATCCACCTGGCACGCCCACCAGGGGGCGATGTTCTGCCCATCTGGGGCGTCGCTCTGTTGCAACCAGAGCCATTCTAGCGCCTGAGGCAGAGGCCACAGAGCCATCCTCAGCGCCCAAACCAACTTTGCTCCAATGGAGCCTTGGCTGCGGGAGGGGAAGAGAGAGACAGAGAGGAAGGAGAGGGGGAGGGGTGGAGAAGCAGATGGGCGCTTCTCCTGTGTGCCCTGGTTGGGAATCGAACCCGGGACTCCTGCACGCCAGGCCGACGCTCTACCACTGAGCCAACCGGCCAGGGCCGCATTTGACATTTTATAGATTTTTTTTTCTCGCCATACCTTACTTAATAATATACATATTGAAATAGCTGATAGGCTTTTAGTGAAGTATGAACATTGACTAAGAATAGTTAATAAAACTTAAAATCAGTAGATGTATATGAAAGGGGAAGTGTGATAGTGTTCTGCCAAAGATGAGAGTCTTCCTTAGGAAAAGGGAAAAACACAATGAAAATTTTAAAAAGAAAAAGGGAAAGATGGAAGTTTAGAATATAATAATACCATTTTTCCGATTCATAGGTTCTACTTACTGTATAACCAGTTGACTTTATTAACTGGAACCTTGATTCCATTTGGAGGTATATTACTAGATTCTAGTTTACACAGAGACAGTACGACTATGCTATACTTTTTGTTCTCATTCAGTTAATTTGGAATAGTGTTGAATTGCTGGCTGAGTCTATAGATGGATACCTGGTAAAATAATCAAATATTCTTACAAGCTAGCATTGCTTTACTTGTTGTTGGAATCACATCTTATTTACTTTAAAAAGTAACTTGCAATTGGCATGATCTAAAGCTCTTTTTTTCTTTTTCACATACTTACGTTATAGTGCATGGGCTGGTATTGACCAAACATGAACCTGCTTTATCAGTCTAAACAAATTATTTGAAGTTAATAAGACTTACTATCAGTATTTACCTATAATAATCATGATCTTTTCACTTATAAATAGAAGAGGAACTTAAATGGGTTTAAACTAAGATAAAAAATAACCAGGAGTGCTTACTGGTACAGGATGGGAGGGTCCAGGTTTTCTGGTGTAATCATTATGTCTGTCTTGTTCCTCTCTCTCTCTCTCTCTCTCTCTCTCTCTCTCTCTCTCCTAATCCTCTGTTCTTCCACCTCTCCCTCCTGCCACATTTTCTCTCCATCCACTATGCTCTGCTTCGTCTTGTACTGGCTTCATCCTGAGATTTTCTCTTTATGGTGAAAGATAAGTAACATTAGCTTCAGGTTTACTTGATAGTAGCACATTCTATATTTCCCCATGCATAAGATGAACCCTTTTCTGAAAAATTTGGGGTCTAAAACCTGGGTGCGCCTTATACAGTGGTTGTAGCAAGTCAAATTCCAAAGATGGAACTGAGGACGAGGCGATATATGAAGACAGTGATTTGTCATCAGACACAGATGAGGACGAACTAATGGATGGGAGTTTTGACAGTGATGAGGAGTTGTATAAATTTTATGATGAATAAAGCTTGAGTTCAATAACTTTATATAATACAGTTTGTTTTTGTTTTGTTTTTTCAAATTTCAGGCCCCAAAACTAAGGGGCTTCTTACACATGGGAGCATCTTAAACAAAAAGAGACAGTCTCTCCCATGCAGCATTTACATACTGGGGAAGAGCCCCTTTGGAATTGTCACTAATTGTTTTCTTGTGAGGCCGACTCTGAGACCGAGTTTAATGTACAGGATAGTTCTTGGATTTAATGTCTGTCCAGTAGAGAAGAAGGAAACTGGATTGGGAAGAAGGAGAAATTGAGCTGCCCTGCCAGCCTCGTAACAGCATATCCCAGCGAGAGAATGCTTTTCAGAGCTGTCTCCCATTGGGTGAAGCTGGCTGGGTCTTTACATCCTTGCATGGAGTCATCATGGGATGTGAGCCATGTAGGGAAGGGAGGCAACCTCTGAAGGGGCCCAACACTTTGCATCCTCCAGAGACAGCACTTCCTGTGGCTGGGGCTTCAGTCTTCCAGCAGAGCATCACAGTGTTCTCTCTGTCAGCCAGTCAGTGTGTCCAGAGAACAGAGTCCGTGAACGGACCTCTCCTGTCTTATGGCTGAGGCTGGAAGTGGGATTAGACTGTGTACAGTCAACTCCATCTAAAGCATGTAAAATTGGCTTCTACAAATAAGTTGAATTCAGCTCCAAAAGAAGAAAGGGGAAGTATAATACCAATGTGTACATTAAAAAATTCTGACTTAGGTTTCTTAACAAATCAGGTTGTCTTTAGGTTTTTAAAATAAACGAAAGAGCCTGATTAGGCAGTGGCTCAGTGGATAGAGTGTCAACCTGGGATGCTGAGGACTCAGGTTTGAAACGTCAAGGTTGCCGGCTTGAGCACGGGCTCACCAGCTTGAGCACGACATTGCTGGCTTGTGTGTGGGATCATAGACATGACCCCGTGGGGGCTAGCTGGAGCCTAAAGATCACTGGTTTGAAACCCAAGATCGCTGACTTGAGCCCAAAGTTACTGGCTTGAGCAAGAGGGCACTGGCTTGGCTGGAGCCCCCTGGTCACGGCACATATGAGAAAGCAATCACTGAATAACTAAGGTATTTTTCTATCTGTCTATCCCTGTCTGCCCCCCCTCTCTCTTTCTCTCTCTCTCACTAAAAAAATAAATAAAATGAAATAAACTGAAAAGTAACAGTAGAATTTTATTCAGAACATAGAGTTTTATTCAGAACATAGAATTTGTATGTTTTAGTTCTAAAATTATTTTCTTTTGTTATTAAGTATTTACTAGCTCACAAATAATATAAATAAAAGGACAGCCAGCTTGCATGAACTTCATGTTTACACAGTGTATGATGTTACCGTGTTTTCTGAGTTAACATATATAAGAATCCTGTTTGTTTTCAAAATAATGTATTTTTATTCATATGAATGAACTTACTTGAGCATGGATTTTTTTTAATAGAGCATGTTACAAAAAAAACACTATTAGAAAAAGCTGGGGTTAAGTATTTGACCAAAACCTCAAAGAGAGCAGTGCAATCAGTGTTGACACCCAATCTACTTATTCTTAAAAGCCTCTATTTGTGGTTGCATTGAGGAGACTGATCACGTCTTAACTCTCTTACTCAGCTGTAGCCCCTTGAAAGCAGAATGCTACGGTAGCTTGCCTTGTATCTCTTAGGTCACATAGCATCTAACCCTGCACAGTGTAGACTCATAGAAATATTTGTAAAAATGAATGTGTCAGTAACTTAATTGTGCTGATTAAAATATAATAACCATGAGACATGACATTAAGTAAAATAACATCACCTCAGAAATTCAGTCAGCTTCATTGACATTAGCACTAGTACATTATCTAGAGTAAATCTTACTAAAAACTGGGTAAATCTTTTCCTATTTGACATATATGGCAATATGTGTTTAGGTTATTACATTATTAGTACAAAAAAGCATCAGTCATAAGATGTAAGCAGATTTGCACAAATGCTCTAGAATGAAGAAAGTTCATTTATTTAGCCTCTATTATATGCCAAGTTTTCTGATATGTTCTTAGCATACATTGTCTTATATAATCCTCAAAGAACTCTGGGAAATAAGTGTTGTTTTCCCCCTTTTAAAGATGAGAAAACTGAGGTTCAGCCACTGGAACACTAACTGGTTTAAAAAATTCTAAGATTCAAACACGAATTCACAAAGCAATGTATTTTGAGATAAAGTCATGAAGATGTCCATAGGATTTTGTTGACTCTAAATTATGGATATCACATTAATGACTGTAAATGTGATCTGAAATTCTGTTATTAGAATGTTTTTCTTTTCTTTGACATACAATATATTAGTTTTGAGTGTACATATTTATACAACATAATGATTCAACATATGTATCAATTTTGAAATGGTCACCACAGTAAGTCTAGTTATCATCTGTCACCTTACAAAGTTAACACAATATTATTAATAATATACCCATGTTGTACATTACCTTTCCATATATAATATTTTTTTAATTTTTTTTATTTGTTCATTTTAGAGAGGAGAGGGAGAGACAGAGAGAGAGAGAGAGAGAGAGAGGAGAGACAGAGAGAGAGAAGGGGGGAGGAGCTGGAAGCATCAACTCCCATATGTGCCTTGACCAGGCAAGCCCAGGGTTTCGAACTGGCAACCTCAGCATTTCCAGGTCGATGCTTTATCCACTGTGCCACCACAGGTCAGGCTATAATATTTTTCTTAATGCAAAAATTTTGTACTGTGACCACAGAGGAAAAAAATTTATAAATATTTTGCTATATTTTTATTCCCAGAAATAATGCATACTCATTGAAGAAAATTTAATAATACAGAAAAATGAGATAAATCTAAAAGAAAAGAAAATTTCAAGCATTGGAAAGTGTACCTTGTTTTATAAATGTTGATTTATTACTTGACTTATACCAAGATTCAATGACACATTCTTTGTTGTAAAAAGAATTCTTGAAATCACTTACTATATTTTGTTGGTACAGTATACCTATCATGGTCCCTGTTTATATACAAGAAAACAATTTATTTTGAAATTTGAAACCAAAATGTTAGAATTCACTGCTCAAAGTCCCTTATGGCAATGCCAGAGTTTGGAATAAGTTTTTGAAAACTGGCCAAGCCACGTCAGCGTGTTTTGCCTTCAGAGAGCATACACCATTTCCTTTGAACCATCTTTTTAGCACCGGTGCATTAACAGAACGCATGGGAGGCTGGAAAGGTGCATGACAGCTGGGAGAGATTTTTGTCGAGGCCTCTGAGCTTCTCCAGAAGATGGATGGTGCGGCTTTTCTGCCAGTTCCTTAGCTGTGCCCAGGCTATCATCCCGTCAGGAAACTCGGTGCTGGACCTCACGGTGTTTCTGACAGTTTAGGTGACATTAGGACTTTCCTTTAATCTCCTGGAGCGTGAGTCTCTTTTCCAAGAGTAAGGACCCTGCACCCTCTCATCTTCCTAAGTACAATATCATATAAAGAAAAATTCATTTGCATTTGGAAAAAGAAAAGGACTTTGACTCTTGCGGGTTTGTTTGTGTTGACTGTGCAGACAGTGAATGGACTGCCCCTGAGTGCAGCAGGCGGTTCAGCCGCCTCTCACAGCAGGGACTGTTGACTGATATGTGGTCAGTAGCTTATATTAACCACCAGGAAGTCCAGGCAGTTTCTTTGATGCACCGTTGCACTGAATCTTATCTTTCTCAGTAAATTTACTTGGAAACAAATTACTCCAAGTCTGGAAATAACCTCTTTTGTGTTTCCAATCTGTCTTTTTAGCAACTTGGTCTTGATTTGGAATGGCCCAAAAATAATGCTCCTCGGTTATTTAAATGTCCCTTGTCAGCTATTAGTTAAAAACATGTTCCTGTGAAAGAACTTAAATCTTCTAGCCAGTTCCCAAAGGCACACTGAAATGGGCAGAGGGAAACACAGTAGCAATTGTACCGCATGACTGTGACTGTGACACACAACAGAAGTCGGTAATTGGCTTCCTCATTACAGACAGGGAGAGGCCTTTGACTCTCTCTAACTGCTAAAGAGTGTATATAGTTACTCTGCTGTGGCACTAGGTCCATCGATGGCTGAGTGCTCTCAGACGTGGCAAGGTGACCTGCTGTACAGGTTAGTTCCGGCTGTCTTCATGCGAGTCAAATGGGACAGCCCTTCCGTGTCGCCTGACTGCTGTCAGAGCTCATTTCCCTCTCGGTTAAGTGGTTGAAGATGTTATGTACCAGCAGAAATTCTAGCCAATGGAATTGTAAATAATTTTGTGCCTGGCTCAAACAAGAAGATTTAATCAATTTGTTGTGGATGGATTATAGGAACCACCTTCTGTGACTTCTTTGTTTTTATTATTATTATGTCAAAAGTTTGGAAATGAAGTATATGTTACTATTTGGAAACTTTTCATTGCATGACGATATAAAAAGTTAGGTCATTTGTTTTCCTTTGTCATTTGATTATTTTCTTAGTTATATGACATTTGACACTTGGGCAAGCTAACAATTGAGTATAGCCCATTACTAAAGATTACCTTTCATTGGGAAGCAGGTGTCATTCTTGAGAGCCAACTAAATCTAGGTCAACAGAGGTATCTTAGTGTACAGGACTAAGCAAGACTATATGTGGAAGAACTCAAAGTCCTACAAATGTAAGGCGTTAGTTTTAGTGTTGCACCTGCGTGACCACTAAAGCACCACAGTAGTTCCCAAACTGTACTTTCTGTGCCCTTTCAGAATTCACACGAATGTGTTACCTTTACACTTTTTCACTTAAGGACAGGTGTAGACCAGGGATCTGCTGGTTGAAATGTTCCCCTTGGAGAGGGCATAGGGCGACGTTAGGTTTTGCTGCTTTGATCAGTGTAATTTCAGCTTCTACTTCTTTCTTGCTGCTGAAATTGGAGGTAGAGAAAGCTCCCAACCATCGTTCATTCTCTCAGCCCTTAACCTGCTTTCTTTTCCTCCTAGCAGTCACGATTCTCTTCATCTATTTGTGTTTTAATAGAGAAATACATGTTCCAAAAGGGCAGGAATAGGAACCTTGTTGGTAATTTACTGGCCACTATTACATCTCAATCCCTAGAAAAGTGCTTGCCATGAAGCAGGTATTCAAAAGCCACTAGTAAAACGGGTAAATAACTAACTCCCAATTGTACTCCATTTGCTTGAGAAAACATTCTTAGAGTAAAATTAGGAGGAAGCTGTGTCGGGGATCACAATTAGGCCATAAATATTCCATTTAGCTATGCTACCGTAATTCAGTTATACTGAGGATTAAATCAACAGGATTAGGAATTTAACCACTATTTGTAGTATTTTCCTTATTGATTTAAATACATGATTGAAAAAATGTATTATTATAGGACTGCCTATATGTGAATTATAGGGAATAGAGACAAAGTTAATTTAAGCTGTTTTCACTCCCCTATAATGTTTTTGGGTAAATTGCTACTTCGGGGAAAATGAAAGCTTTAACCCTTGACTGTTATTGTTGAAGGATGATGGAGTCTGAGAAAGTACTTAGTATTTAACCTGCAGTAACAACAGATCTGTTTCCTACATTAATGCTTTCAGACTTACAGGAAACTCTAATTTTTGCCATAGCTACAGTTATTCCAGATGTAAGATTTCTCATTGTTATGTATAAATTCTGACCTCTTTTTTGGTCCCCTGTATGTAACATGAAATGGAGCAAGGGTATTAAAATAGATGAAAATGTTCTTTATAACAAACATTTTATACTTTTGGGGGGGATTTGCAATTTTTAAATTAAATTACACTGAAAATGATTTGTAACAACATTTGTAGGAGTTCGATACACCAGATTCACCCTGGAGAAAGCCTCAGACTCAGAGAAGTGGGTCCAGAAATGTGTGGAATGTTTCAGTTTGGCTGTTAGTGCCTCACTAGGGTTTTCAGGAAATTAGAGCTTTGCGGAACAGATTTACTTTATTGTTTAAGGATTGCCCATAGCTGTGTTTTCCTTTGAAATGCAAGTTTCACTGAGATGACAAAATAACCTTTCTGTCCAGCTCAGAGAATGTGTTCTTTTCAAATTGGAGAAGAATCTAGGTTGTGGATATTAAAAGACAATCTGATGTTACTCCTAAGAAACATTGCCTATTCCATGGGTGGTTCATGTGTATCCCACACCATTTTCAAAACTCAGTAGGAAATCCAATTATTAATGAGATGGTGCTTTTAAAAAGATTTTGAACAAATAATAATGCATTCATTTTTCTAGAAAACCATTTCAAAGGAAACCTCGGATTTTAAAGACTAATGACTTGAGTGAGCAGATATAGGTATTCATACTGCAAGAAACAAGCTACTGGCTTTTGCAGATTCCATCATCACTCAGCTGTTTCTCCTCATTATCAAAATAAATGCATTGTTATTCAGATTCATTGTAGGTCTTAAATTAACTCCTATTGCTTAATTTTGTGTTTCATCAAAGGCCTTGCATATCTTAACTTCTTAAATTATTTATATGCCTAACATCAATAAAATAAAAATTACAAAGAAAAAAATAGAGAAAAGAAAAGGAGGGCCCTGTGTTGAGACTATGAAAAGCGTTTTTTTGTTTGGTTTTTTTTGCTGTAGATCTTGAAGGTAGTTTCAGCAAATTCTCTTAAAAAATAAATACTGCCGTCTTCCAAAATTTTTGCACCACTATAAAAATTAGAGAAGGAATACAGGAGAATGGGTACTTTTCATTTAAAAAATGTTTGTCTTTTTCTTCTTATAGTTTTGCCGAAGCATGTTTACCCATGTTGTTTTTGCCTGAATTTGAATGTAGTGGCATTCCTAAGGAATTACACAGTGAGGGACCATCAGTGTCCTCATTTAAAAACAGAAATGGAAAAAAAAAACACAATTAACACTTGACAACACGGGGATTAGGGACACTGACTTCTCAGGTAGATAGTCAAAAATTTGCATGTTAAATTTTGAATCACCCGAAACTTAACTAATAGCCAACTGTTATTTGGGAGGGAGCCTTATGTTAACATGAACAGTTAATGTATATTTTATGTCTTATATACTGTATTTTTACCCTAAATTAAGCTAGAGAAAAATGTTATTAAGAAAATAAGGAAGATACAACATATTTATAGTACTGTACGTATTTTTTGGAAAAAAAACAACAACAACAGAAAGTGGACCTGCGCAAGTCCAACTTGTGTTGCTTAACTGGGTACTCTGGTTTCCTCCCATGTCCCAAAGATGGCACACTGGATGAATTGTGTCTAAATTGTCCCTGTCTCAGTGAGTGTGGGTGTGAGTGGCCCAGGGAAGGAAGTGTGCCCTGAGCAGCCAAGTGAAACTCTGAACTGGAATGAGTGGGCTGGAAAGTCATCCTCTCACTTGTTTCTGTTCATCTTTCTTCAATGTATATATAGTTCATATTTATTTCAATGTTTCTAAATATTTGAAATGTTTTGGATTTTTATTTTGAAGTTTGATGATGTTGTGACCAGAAATATGGCCTAGGATCTTATATCAATTAGCTGATGGTATGGTATATGTCTTTTGCCTGAAGTTCCAAGAACCTATTGAGGACAGTAGGTGAGGACTTTCTGTACTATAGTTTTTATAAAACTATAAAAAAACACATTTCATTACCAAGACATTTGAAAGTTGTTCATTTTGAATGTGTACTTATTGTTATTTCTAGTTCCTGTGTCACTTGCTCATTTTTTTTCCTGTGTTGTGACAGACAGATTGGTGAATGAGATGCATTTCCCAGCATGGTACTGATCATCTCTGTCTTTGACCTCTATTTCTAACCATTGTTGCAGCAGCTACGGTGAGCATGTTAGAGGACAGAACATTCTGTTAAAAGGTGTACCTAGTGCCTAGCTTCCTATGATGTTTTATATGAATAATACAAAGTCTAGAGGCGAAATTAGTTAGAGTGCCCATGACTCAGCCTCCTTTTCTGGGAAGTGACTCATTTCACATTTATATATCCCTGACTTTGGGCCATGTACCACATTAAGTGCTTGAGATACAAACATGGATTTGCTGGGTCATTGACCCAGAGCAGCCCACAGTCTGGGCAGGGAGGATATGGCATTCATTAAGAACAATAGGGACTTATACACAGTTGGTACTATATTAATGTTATAGCTACCTATCAAGGCAAAAATGTGATTAAATATTCAATATTTGTAGTCTGAGCTGTCAGGACAAGCTAATTCTATGATTTGGAACTTAACGCATAAACTTCTGATTCTACCTTCATATATTTAGCCTAATTAGATCAGCATAATTTTCATTCCTTTTTGTTTTCTTTTCATTTAAAGTAAGATTTCACTCTTTTGCATATCCCATAAAGTCATATGCTTCATGAATAGTCTAATGAATACCTTTCCTTGATTGTCCTGTCGGAAACTCAAATTTACTACATCCAAAAAAGCCTGTCACTCTCTACTCTTGCTCAGCTCCCTGATCTTCCTTCAGCTTTCCCTGTTTCTAAGAATGACACTATCTTTGTGGTAGCCGGAATCAAACCCTCAGAATTCTCTTGGCTCCTTTTCTCTGTCCTTTTGCCTTTTATAACCAACCAACCCGTAAGCCCTTATACACACTGCTATGGACTGAACTGTGTTGAATCCCTACCCCCAAGTGTGAGTGTACTTAGAGATAGGCTTTTAAGAGGTAGTTAATGTTAAATAAGGTCATGAATGTTGGGCCCTAATTTGACAACGACCATGTGAGGACACAGGGAGAAGGCAGTTGTCTACAAGCCAAGAACCAGGAAGAAAAGTCTCTTACTAGAACCAGGTCAAGCTAGCACCCTGACCTCAGACTTTCAGCCTCCAGAACTGTGAAAAAATAATTTCTATTGTTTAAATCACCCAGCCTATGGTATTTAGTTATGGTAGCCAGGATGAACTGAGACACTGGCCTGTGCAATAGTTAAGAGTATCATTCCTTCTTTGTATTGACACTGTCTCTACCTGAGTGCACTGGTCATTACCATTCACACGGACCTCTGAAGTAGAAGGTCTTTTGTCTTTTAATCTCCTCTGGTCTCTGATCCAATCTACACAGTGTTGCCAGATTAAATGTCCTAATTATGCAATTGTTGAATATAAAACCTTTTGTGGTTCACTTTAACACAACAAAATGAAGCATTTAGTTACATAACCCTCAGCTTGTCATTCAAGGTCATTACTCCCTATATACACCCAGTCTAGCCTTTCACCGAATTCTTGCTCTTGTGTGTTGTTCTAGCCAAGTAGGACTACAGGAGTTTTTCTAAATATCCCCTGGGCTTTGCTTCTTTCATTACTTTGTTTCTGCTGAGTTCATTGTCTGACTTGGTGTCCTTCCCATTCCATTCCCTCCCATCAAAATCCTTTGCCTTTTTCAAGGCCCAGCTCAAATGCACCTTCTGTGAATCCTTATCTATAGAACAGGATTTCATTCCTTTACCTTCTTTGATCTCTGGTAGCTCTTTTCTGGCATTTCTCTGTGACAGCAGGCATGTTCTGCTTTGTGCCTCGGCCTTTTGTCTTTTCATAGCCACCTCTATCCCACTAGATTCTAAGTCAGCTCCTGGATGACAAAGAACTTTGGATCCCTGACATATTAAACAGTGTTCTTTAGAGTAACAAATAGACAGACAAAAAACTTCTATGGATTTTAAAAATATAAAAATGATAAACAAATAAAAACACATTTATTTAAAAACATTGAATAGATGTTTAATTTGCCTTGCAACTGCAGTATTCCCTCTATTTGTATCTGTAACTTGAAACTCAAAGCAGTAACTTTTCTATTACTCATATGGTAAGCGTTTCTGTAAATTGAGACTCAGGTGTCCCTTTAAGAAGGGAGAAGAATTGGAAGTGTGAAAAGTGGCCTTTCAGTGGACGATTGACCTTGTTAATCTAATAGCTAAAATATGCTTGGTATTTTTAAGTTTTATTCCTTGTGAGGTGTAAGCAGGCATACTTCAGCTTGCTATAGTATAGGCTTTATAATTTGATCCGACCATCACAGTATGCTTTATAACATGTAGGTATGAGATCATGTCTCCTCAGAAAAAGAAAAAGAAAAAAGCTTTAGCAATGAACTCTCAAGATTGTTTTGTGACATTTCCTTTTTTTTTTTTTTTTTTTTTTTTTTTTGTGGTGTGGAGAAGGAGCCTTAGAGGATGGAGAGGTGCTGCTTTGAAAATGCTCATAAGTTAAGCTGCCGTGGAGCAGATGCTGAATCCTGTTGATAAAGAATTTCATCTGAGCCCTGCTTATGTTATGGCATTGTTTAGCAAGATACTACACGCAAGTCCTGCCCCGTGTGTTTGAAATGGCAGATGTCCACAGTGCAGACTGAGCCTTGGGGCTACATAAGTCTCCGCTCTTCTGGGCCTATTTGCTCAATCACTGGGTTGGCTGGAGGAGAAAAAAAAAAAAGTACAGAGAATTATTTACAAAGCAGCTGCTTTTGGTGCTGCAAATAGAAGTGATCTCTTTAAGATGAGAAAAGCAAACAAACAAAAACCCCAGGAGAACTTGAGTCCACCCCATCAGGTCAAAATACGGACACTGCTTCTCCCTCAGAACTTTGTTTTCATTAAATATCTTTGATACAAGTTAGGTGGTATGATAATGGGACATTCTTTTTTCTTATTTCTGCCCAAAGGAATTTTCAGCTATTTCTTTAAATTTGGCAAAGCACCAGGAAAGTAAAACACTAAGCACCTTCATTCATTTAACAAATACTACACTACTAATACTCTTTTCTTGCTAAGCCTGTGAGTTCAAATACAAGGTTCACGTATCTAAAATAGCATTAATATTGTAAATAAAGTATATATTTGACTTCTGCTGTACTGTATTAAAAGAAAAACACTAGAGGTTTTGGAGATGGGGCTAGGCTGGGGGGAGGGGGGGTGGGAATGTGGTGGAGACAAGTTAGAATGTTTCCCCAATCACATTCTGAGACATAAAGGCTGAGTTTGGAAAAAAAAAAAACTCTACAAGAAGCTTTTCGTTTTTACTATGAAAGTGTACAGTGAGAGTGCATATAGAAAAGATAAAATCCAATCTTCTTAAAAGAATATTAAAGCCATCAGGACATTGTCCTAGTATGCCAATGGGCTCTGAGGAAGAAATGGCTGTGGACAAATGGCAAACTGAGGTTTAAAACGGCACACAAACAACCCTGCGGTTCTCTGTGGTCTTTCCATGGCACCGGGCAACTTGGGAACCACCTCTTCCTAGGGAATGATAACTGATAATCAACATGGCTGACATGTACCGAGGGGAAGCAGTTTATCACCCCAAAAGATGGTTTCTGAGATGTTGATTATTTTAAGCTGGTTATCTTAAAGAAACAAGTGATTCGGAAGTAAGCTTTGACCCTCCCCTTGCCTGCCCAAAGGAAGGAAGCTCTCACCTCTGTGTAATACAAGCTAACGGGAGCTCGCAGGGGAAACCAACGTCTGTCTGTTCGACTCCCCTCAGGGCCCCATTGCACTGGACGGTCCAGCAAGAATTTTTCACGTTTGCTCTTTCTCATCTGCCTGCAGATTGCCTACTTTCCCTTTGGAAATACCCTTCTTTAGACCAAATGTCATATAAGCCTCAATTCCCAATGTGTCTTAGGATCCCGTATTCTTAGGGAGCCCCGTGTGTACATACATAATACTTTTGATCATTTTTTCCTGTTAATTTATTAGTCCAGCCAGAAGCGTTTAGAAGGGTAGAGGGAAAATAAATTTTTCAATCCTCACAGTACATGTATGTTGTGCACCCACTGCTTGTTTTTTGTCTTTCATCCCCTAGAGTCTGTGTGTATGACTTCTTGCACCCACAGGAGTGTACTTGCACATGCACGTGTGTGTGCACACATGACCATACGTGTCTGGTTGCTCAGTGTGATGAACCACTGTCCTTTCCACTCTCTTAGGATTTTTCTTCTTATTTTAGGAAAATATTTTTTCCTCTCCTTTTTCTTCTCACTTTTTTAATAGTTTTTTTAATAGCCCTCCTTTTTTTGTTTGTTTTCTTTAAGTTTATGGAGTAAAAAATGAAACAAAACAAAAAACTGTGCTTAACAGTCTCCCAGACTCCCTCAGTTTATGGCATCCCAGTATCTCTGTAACTTTTTTCCTGTACCCCTGAGCCAAAAGAAGTGCTTCACAGTTCCATTAATGAACACAATGACTGTTTATGTCTTAACAACAACAAGCGTTTAGAAAAAAATAATTCATGCAAATCTAAAGAAAAAAATCTTTTAATTTTATACTTAGAATCCCATAATTACTTAGTAATGGGTTATGTGGTCTGTTGGTTACCTCCCAGCTCTCAAACCTAAGTCAGATTAGATATTATCCTCCTATTTTTTTTATTATTTTATTATTTATTTTTAGTGTGTGAGAGAGGGACAGACAGACATGAAGGAAGAGAGATGAGAAGCATCAATTCATGGTTGTGGCACCTTCGTTGTTCATTGATTGCTTTCTCATATGTGCCTTGACCAGGGAGCTCTGACTGAGCCAGTGATCCCTTATTCAAACCAGTGACCATGGGGTCATCTCTATGATCCCACACTCAAGCCAGCAACCCCGCACTCAAGGTAGTGAGCCCATGCTCAAGCTGGTGAGCCCACACTCAAGCCAGCAACCTTGGGGTTTTGAACCTGGATCATCTGTGTTCCAGGCCAATGCTCTACCCATTGTGCCACCGCCTGGTCAGGCTCATATTGGTTTCAGTGCAGTGTTTTTATATCATAAACATAATCAAAAATCAATTTTGGAAAATTATGGCATCATTGAAATGAATATTATATCTAATATTGAATCTGTGAATTGCTTCAAGCTAGTCGTATGTGTGGTACCTGATGGATATTGCCGTGTTTTTTAATATATTAAAAATGCTTTACCGTTCTCTGAATTTACTCTTACATCTTAGAGTATTATGATACACAATTTGGAAACTGTTGGGTTTATAGCAAAAAAAAAATTGTATGAGAGTAAAATAAAATCAGATGCTTGAAGTGGAAGCAGACATAGTAAGGCCATTAATCTTAAAAGTCCCTCAAGATGTCCTCAAATTCTTTTTAATTTCCACCTATTATTTTTATCCACCTATTATTTCATTCTCTTGTGATAAAGTTTACTTTTCTCAAGCACTTGCCTTAAGATTAAAAATAAAGAATTTTATTTCTAATCATTTTTTGTTTATTAGTACTCCATTTATATTTTAATAAACATTACATATATATAGGTATACATGATGATTAAATATACATATACATAATAAAATGATTACTACAGCCATACTAATAACTTATGATCTCATTAAAGTAGATGAATATTATTTTAGACTATTCTTTTCATTAACTAATTACCATTACAGGTTAATTTAGCTTTTGAACTAAAGCTAGGTATCCAATAATGAACTATTTCTAACAATGTCATGTGGAACATATTCTAACTTCCAACGAGTTAACTCACAAACACACTTCTGGAAGCTAACTTACCTTTCTTTAATTGTACGTTTAGGCATTGATGCCCCAGCATAAAGAATTTCACTCTATGTCACTTTGAAGTTATTTTCTTTCCTGATTGTCCAAACCACAGGCACACTTTTGGTGCAGCAGTTTGGAGTTTGCTTGTTGCCTGGGGTTCCTACCTTTGTAACTTCCAATTGTGAATGTGTTTCTCGGCATAAATTAGTGGCAAGGCTTAGGGATAAAGAAGCAATGTGGCGATGGGAAAGCTTGCCACTGAAATTGTCTTTGGTGACTTTTTTTTGCCTTTAAACAGATTACTGATCCTGGATTAAAAACCTGCAAACTGTCTATGGATGGTAAATCAAATCAAGGATCCAAATGCATCAGCTTTATTATTTTTAATTAAACATCTTTTAAGATAAATGTTAGCACAATGAGTACAGAATTTTTTGTTTTAAAAACTTTTGGCTGGTGTTTTATAGTACAATCTTGAGATGTATTCTTTAAATAAATAAAAACTGCTAAAAATAAAAACAGGACCTAATTTGGTCGTGGAATATATGTTTCTAAGTGAAATCCAGAAAATAAGTTTACGTAGCATACCCTTGTTATAAACGAATGTGTGTCGGCCAGTAAGTTTTACGGTACAAGGAACCAAGTAACTTCACTTTCCTCCTAAGTAAACGAAAAAACACTGTCATTCAACTGACAACTGACTTAATTTACAGGATGTTTTTCTGTTTATCTTTCAGACTTAATTGATTTGATCCAAGGTATCTTGTGACTGCTGGCTGGAATTGAGGTTGAAGGTAGGTTTACATTGATTATAAACTGTGAAATAATAGAGAGACCCCCAGGCCTTTAGACAGCTGGGTTAGAGTAGTCGTGCACAGTGTGGTAGAAAGCTGAACTTAGTGCAAACTAGATACCTTTCAAACTTGAGGCACTTACAAATGTGCTTTCCTGAGTTGTGTTTGTTTTTGTAGTACTACACTCTCTTTGATTATTGTTTCATTTATTTTCACCTGTTTTACGAGCTGAAAGTCTTTAAAAAAAAGATCCAATTCAAATTCATTCATTCAATAAATATACATATCAAAAGAATGACTTTTTGGCAAGGTTGGTTCACATTTTAAAGAATGGTCAGTTTTCTAAATTGGCAGAAAAACACTTAAAGCTCACGGTTTGGTACTCATATTACTGAGGATGGTAGAGCTGAAGAATTGCTTAGCAATTGCAAATTTCAATTAAAAGAGCAGAGGTTTAAGATGTCGTTCCTTTTTGTTCTATTTTCTTGTCAGTTGGTTTTATGGGAGACCCAAACCAGCTTACCTGAGTTTAGTGGAATAGTAGTCTTAGAGGGCACCCACATCAGCGGGCTTAGCACTTCTCTCATCCTTTCCATGTTTTCCTCTGAAAGTGTATTCAGACTTTAAAACAAAATAGACCCTGATTGAAATGAGGACTTTTGTTGCTCATAAAAGAGCAAAATGCCATGTGTTGTTAATCTTTTTGTATTGGCTTTTGATGGATAATTAACATAAAGGAAAGCACTGGCGTTTCCAATATGCTTACACACATCAGGACGTTAGCCTTTAGAGCCCGTGTCTACCCTCAGATTTGCAGTGTCTAGCACATATCAGGCACGTGGTAAGTAGGCACCTTTGGCGGCTTCAATTGTACTCTTGCAAATGCACACGCGCGCACACACACATACACACCATTATTTCTCTTTTAAATATACAGTCTTTGTTTTGCTGTCCTTCAAATTTGTATGGATTGTAACAAATATAACATGTTGGAATCATGCCTACTGATAATTAGCAACTTAAGAAAAAAAAATAAAGTGTCTACGCAAGTTGTAGTTAAAAGTCCTTATTTGTAAGCAGTAGTATTTGTGTTCATATATAGTTTGGTGCTGAATTTATTGAAGATACTTAGCCTGCCTTCCTTTCATATTCAGTCCTCAGTGTATTGTGTGTAAACTTGCACACATTTAAACATGTAATTTTTTGTAAGATTTGAACTTTTTGCTACTTTTATTCCCAGCCAATCCCTACCCATCTGCTAAACAGAAATTACAGTAGGATGACATCTTTGTCAAAGTATAAATCTTTGAGTCAGAAATATTTCCAATGCACAGGGTTTTTGGGATCATTAATTTGTTTATTTTAATTAAAAATAAATTGTATTTTGTCTTTTTCATTTTTGAATTTTTGTATTTTGGTATGATCAACATGGCAACCTAATATCTCATCTCATTTTTCCCACTTCTAAGAAAAAAAGAAACTAAGAGAAACATAAACAAAGAAAAAAATTAAAATTTTTGTTTATAAATAAAACAGTAACTGTAAAAATAATACCAAAAGTTTTTTCTGTGTCGGATCCTCTAGAAAAGCAGCTAGATGTAGCAAGGCCTTTTAAAAATTTACTAATCCACCTGAAACAGCCAGAAACAACCAGATTTTCCATTCAAAATGCAGTATGTAGTGAAATTGCCATTCTTTTCTCAACTAGAGATATATGTTCTTTTGCTTCAGGAAAAAGGGATTCCCTCATAAAAAAAAACTTATTTTTCTATAATAATAGTAGCCAAGCAAAATATCTAGTGTTACTAGTTAAAAGCAAGATAGATATAGTGAAATATGAAATGGGTTGTCAGAAATGTCCGTGCACTTCTTTCTCCACAGCATGGGAAACCATCATCAAAATGAAAAGGAAACCTACTAAAATAGAGGAAACATTTGTAAATAATATATCTTATATGGGGTTAATATCCAAAATATATGAAGAACTCATGGAACTCAATAACAAATAAACAAACGATCAGATTTAAAAATGGACAGAGGATCTGAGTAAACCTTTTCCAAAGAGGATATATAGATGGCCAACAAGTACATGAAAAAAATGCTTAATATCACTTATCAGAGAAATGCAAATCAGAACCACAATGAAATATCACATCACTCCTGCTAGAATGGCTATTATCAAAAAAGACAAAAAAATAGCAAGTGTTGGTAAGGATGTGGAAAAGAGGGTACACTTTTTGATGCAGCCACTATAGAAAACAGCATGGGGATTCCTCAAAAAACTAAAAATAGGCCTACCATATAACCCAGCAATTCCATTTCTGGGTATTTATCCAAAGACAATAAAAACACTAACTTGAAAGATATATTCATTTCTGTATTTATTGCAGCATTATTTACAATAGCCAAGATGTGGAAGCAACCTAAGTGCATCAAAAGATGAATGGGTAAAGATATTGTAATATATAATATATGTGTGTATACATATCTATAAAATGGAATATTATTCCGCCATAATAAAAATAAAATCTTGCCATTTGTGACAGCATGGATGGACCTTGAGGTCATTATGCTAAGTGAAATAAACAAAACAAAAAAAGACAAATGTCACATGATCTCATTTATATGTGGAATCTAAAACAACACCGAGGTTCATAGATACAAAGAAAGATTTGGTGGTTGCCAGAGGTGGGGGTGGTCAGGTGGTCAACATGGGCAAAGGGGTCAAAAGGTACAAACTTACAGGTATAAGGTAAGTAAGTCATGAGGATGTGATGTACAGTGTGGTGACTATAGTTAATAATACTCTATTACATGTTTGAAAGTTGCTAAGAGAGTAGATCTTAAAAGTTACCATTATAAAAAAAATTCTGTAACTATGTATGGTGACAGATGTTAACAAGACTTACAGTGGTGATCATTTTGTAAAATCTACAAGACAAATAAATCTTTGACCAACTATGTAGTCAACCTTCAGTACCGCCTCAGGGAGAAGTTCCATTTCCCTTCAACTTGCTTCCTGTTGCTTTATACTTCTTTATGTTATAATTATTTCTGGCTATGTCTTATTTCCCTGGCAGTCTAGCACCTGGGCTCTTCACCTTTGTCCCTCCTGCCCTGGTAGGACCTTGAAGTGGACACCCAGAAAGTGCTTATTGTGTGAATGATAGAGATTAGAAACAATAATGAACAATTTTATTACATATCTCTAAACTAAATATATAGCTATATATAAATATATGTATATGTAAGTGTATATATAGCTATATATATATGTAAGTGTATATACAGCTATATATATGTAAATGTATATATAGCTCTCTCTATATGTATATGTAAGTGTATATGTAGCAAGTATTAAATACTGTATTCCCTGATGATGGGAAAAGGTGAGCAAAAAGCTTAAACAAATCACCTGAAAGACATTTGAAACGGTGATTATCGTTGCATTTGAAGGATTTAAAATATAAAAATATGAAAAAAGTGATTATTTTGTTAATCTACTTTATTTCAACATTGAGCATAATGTAATAGCCATATCAGGATGAAAACATAGTCAGAATTATATTGACAGTCTCTTTGAGATTCGGGAAAGTTTTGTGGAATGCCTTACTATTTGTTTCTCACTTTAAGGAGAGCCACAAAGCTGCTAGAATCACATTTCAGACTGGAAAGACCAGTTAGTCCCAGAAGATTTTGCTTTTTCTTGTGTAGCTTTCTGAAATCTGAATCATCATAAATACTTATTTTTTCCTTTTTCGGAAAATCGATCTCTTCCCATTACAGACATTGCAATGAAGAGGTGGAAGGAGGTAGAAGGGGGTGTGAGAGGGAAACTCAGTTGTTGCCTCTCCGTCTCCTCATGTGACCCAACGAAATACCTTAGGAATGTGCGTTTTCAGAATTACTCTTTATTTTGACACAAAATCTTGACATATTGAGGCAACTGGCTTGTCGATGCCATGCTACAGAGGACAAACAGGAAACCAGAAATATCTTAAATAACAAGCAGTGAATCTCTTTTTTCCATGTGAGAACAAAAATGTTTCAGCTGATTGTTTTTATCTTAACTAAATGTTTGTAGTATCAAGTGGCTACAAAAGACAGCCACCTGGATATGTTTTCATACACACTCCACGAGTAAGAAATCAATTCTGTGGATTTCATTCACTGACCAAGTTAACTTGTATTCTTTTCCTGAATTCATCCGAAAGAGTGCCATTTCGGAAAATAGCCCAGGGGATCGTTTTGTAGACAATTTACATCATTAAAGAATACCATGACTTCCATTTGGGCCTATATCTTATTAGGACAGTTTAGAGGATATAAAAATTTCACTGCATTTTATTTTTGTGTAAGAAGTTCATTCATTTAGAAATCTTGCATTTTTTTTATGGCCTACTTATTGCAAAGTAAGAACTTAGTATTATTAAAAGGGGATATGCTTTTTTTGTTTCTCAGTTTCTATAAATCAACATGCAACTCATTAAGTTTCATCTCAGTTTTTTATCTAAGACTAAAAATTAAATTGCTTAGCAGAGAAAGGAATGTAACATAATTTTATATATATTATATAAAATACAATATATATGTTAATATATATAATATATATATGTTAGATTGATACATAGCTGTGCGTACTGGCGTTGGAGAGTTTTGCCAGTAAACAATACAAGACCTTTTCTTTGGGGTATACTTGATGGGTATTCCTGTCAAAAAAGATAAAATTATTTGTTTTCTCTCAACTAATTCCTTTCAGTTATTTAGCAATATTAAAAATGTTACTTGAAAACTGTTTGTCATAACAAACCAAAGTGAATTTGGCTTCATTCCATATTATTCTATGTCTTATGACTATCAGTTTATGTTTAGAGTTTTTGTTTTGTTTATATTTCCTACCATCACTTTAAATCTAGCAACGAACTGAATAAAAAACACTTAGTCCATTATATACATGCATCTACAGCTATATTTATATATCTACCCGCCTCTTTCTTTCTCAAATAAAGTTTATAGTTCAAAAATAAAATAATTATATTGACTAATTTTTAGACTATAGGTAGATATTTGGAACTTAAATACTAGAGAAATTTATTGAACCAGACAGAATTTTTACAATAAACTATTCTTTTGTGAAATATAAATGTTTTTTAAAATACAGAAAAGTATTTTTTGGGGGGAAAAAGTAGAAAAACACATTATCCAAATGTAATTACTTGCTTATAAAATGCGATTATACACTATTCAGTGATGGTTTCATTTATAAGTATTGATCTTTAGAATTATGAATGAGTGAACTTGATATCTTTTGCCTAAAGATGTTTCACCTCTAGAGTGGAAATTACTTTTTCAGTCTTGCCCTTAAATCTATTGTCATGTATAAGTGCCTTGTCAGAAGTAGCTCTCTAGGTACAAGATTAAGGTGCAAGCATGAGCTAGCCTAATTTAAAACAAACAAACTATATTGGCATTTTAAAGGGTCTTAAGCCAGCTATAAGAAATGTGAGCCCTATTAAGGAGAATCAATTGAACAACAGGGATGAGAAACTCAGATGTCTTCATGGAGGAATTGAGAGCTTCATTTCTGAAACCATTAGGGAAAGTAAATGACAAGATTCCTTCCCTTTAATTGTGACTTTCCCTGCCCCACCCCAAAGTTTCCTTTCATTTCAAAAAAATCAAATAAGTTTGGAAATATGGGATAATGGGTCAGTAAGCAGGATGTTTAACTTGATAGGCAACTTGATAAATGCAAACATTTTTTCATTTCGCTGTGACTCTCCATTATTTCTCAGGGACTCAGGGACCTGTTACAGACCATCTGGCAACTGTGTCACAGGGAGAGGACCTTTGTCCTTATAACCCTTGGGGTTTTCTACCTGTTTACTATTTGGAAATAAAGATGTAAACCTTCTACTGTTAGTATGTTTAAAACATATACGAGCAGTCATGTAAAACTAGGTGAAATTAATGACCAAAGAGAAATTGTATATTCAGGCTAGGCTATTATATAGGTGTTTCAGTGGCAGGAAAGTTACTGTCTCTTCTGTTTCATACAAGTATGCACAACATAAAAAACGACATGCTACATGTTAATAGCTATTTAAGTTACTTTAAAATATCTATGGTACTTCAGTAATCATGCATCGAATATAAATTAAAATTCTGCAGAGAAGTTACCTAAATAGTTTATATTTCCCTCTATCAAACATCACTGTGTTCCTTTCACATTGTAAGCACTGAATAATTGTTGATTTTTTAATTTTCCCACATCTAGGCAGTTTTCGTAAACTTTCTTGTTGGTGATCACTGAGGTGCTCAGTGGCAGAAGGAGGAAGAGACCTAGTGGCCAAGTTGTTCTAACTTTGTGTTTAGAAAACGCAGAAGCTCTTCATCATTACATACATAGAAGATGCAAGAGTCAATTCCTCAGTGACCAATAAGGTGTGGACAACTTTTAGAAATATGTGTTTGGTCACTGTAATATATGATCATATGCCAGTGGGAGACATAAAAAGTTTTTGAAATGTGATTTGATTTGGTTTGGCTTTCTCTGAAAGTGTTCTCTGGTAAATGGTTTGCCTCTGGAGTAGATAGAGTATCTTCACCCCTTCCATATCATGGTTTGCTCAGATATTTTTACTAGTTCATTATTTATCTCAGAAAAGATGACATACACACGTGTAGTTCTTGACACTTATTTCATTATTTCATCATTTGACACTGTTATAAATGGTGTCCCACTCACCTCGTTAAGCAGTGTATCATTTGGTTGGATTCAGGAGTCATTAGCTAAGGGGACCCCACATGGAAATACACCACTTCACAGGGTGAAAAGATGGTGAGGGTGGAGTGGGGGGTAAGAAAGCAGTGTCCCCAAGGAAAAGAAAAGTTTGTGTAAAATATTGTAGTCGCAGATAAATGCTTGATTACAAAAGAAAAAGTTTTTCAATTTTTTTTTTCAAAAAGAAATAAATAAATAAAAGTAAAGCAGCCTAGACAATGACCTTTTTTTTCCTGGTCTAGTCTTTGGGAAACCAGATTGTTTTCTTCAGTGTCATAGTTTCATAGGAATTTATAAATGATAGTATTTCTAAATCATGGATACTAAATCTGTACTCTCATGTTGAAATCTTCGCAATTTGAAGTAAGCCTACTTAAGAAGTTGCAGTTTCAATGAAACAGAATAGTTATTAAGAAATCTACTATTGAGCATACATTTGTAGTTCATTTGAGTGCTGGGTTCTGTAGCTTTTTTAGGAGAATTAAAAATGGTTTTCTTGTTCTCTGAAAGCTTGCAGTCAAGTTGAAGAAAGGGAAAACTAATGCATATAAAGAGTAACTAATAAGTTGTGATATAATCAAACATTAAGTACAGACATACTTTCTAGAGAGATCCAGCGAAGTTATAATTCACCGTTATTTACAAGGACCTCATATAAAAAATAAAAAAGGAAATTTCAATTGGGTTTAAAGGTGAATGGAATTTAAATAAGCATAATAGGAAGTGGGGGAGAAAGAAGTGGGTTTCTTGAAAGGGGTCTATGGAAGCCAAGGCACAGAGAAGGGATTGAGGACTGACTGGGAAGTTAGAAAACATGAAACGGCACAGGACAGGTGTGGACCTGGATTCCACCCCTTCCTTCTCTCTTTCTGTCTCAGTCTTTCACATTTTTCTTTCCACAAATAGTGGTTGAACTGCTTTTATGTGTATCTGTTTTTTTAAACTATGAGCAAAAATCCAATGCGTCATGAGATTTTTCGTGCTCTTTTGTGCACGAAATTTCTACATAGAGAAATATTCATGTGGGTGTCTGTTCTAAAAGCTTCTACTAAATTATGTGTTTTGTATTAGGTTTTGTGAAAGGAAAGAAACATCAATATCTTGACACATAGAACTAAATGTTCCAAGTGACATCCATGCTATCTGAATTTGTTTATTTTAGTATAGATATTACCAAGCTTGTTTATAAAGTAAATGGAGTGGTAGAATTAAGTACTATATTTCTTTATTAAACTTTACATTGGAGATTTGATATTTTACCATTTAAATGATTTATCTTATCTCAAAGGGCTCCACTTCAGGGAAGGGGGTTAACTTGAATTGAAATTGTTGGGGAAATATAATTAAAAACAAAAACTTCTCCCAACCCAGAAATTCTTTCCATAAAGGTATTAGAGAAAGAAAACCCTTATGTTATTGAATAAGCATTAACTAGAATTCCAGTGATGCTTATCACAGGCAGTCTGCTAAGAGATTGTAAAGACCTAAAGCAAGTTCACCCTTTTATATAGCCAAGCTGATACAACCCATTACATACATGCTTTCAAGATAACAACGGATAGTCCTCAGGTAAGAGGACTAAATTTACTTGGCAATTGGGGTGACCATCTGTATAAGCTAATTGATTTTCACCGGAGGAGAGACGAAGTTCTCTATCTTTATGACAGGAAGTTGTTTTACAGCTTGGAGCAAGGAACCCAGGAAGTTTGACTCTTACTCTCCCACAAGAATAAGGAGATAATGAGCTTTTCCCTTCTATGTTTGCATTTAAAAAAGAAGGCTCCCAGACACTTGAGTAAACATTCTGGAGTGTGAGAATGGCCCCAGGCTTAAACGAACTGTTACAAAGATTTACATACATTTGAAAGGACAGTGAAAGAAACTCTGACAGAAAAAGGAGAGGGACAAAGTCTCTAACCTTATTTCCCACAGAGAAAATTAAGCCTCTTATTTTTAATTTGTGTTTATTTCCCCTTACAATGAATAAAATTGTTGTTTCCGAAGAAAAATAGTCAACAAATGGTTTTGGTTGTCTGAATATACTACTATATATTCTAAAACAAACGGACAAAAATAGGCTTTAAAATGGAAAGATTTGGTAAAAGGGTCATTCCTTCCACACAGTCAGCCATCGGGTTGCTGGGTGACGAGCAGGTGATAAAGCTCAGATTTGGCCTCCGTAAGGTGGGTTTCTGTGGAGAGAGAACTGACTGCATGAAAAGAACATAAACTATTCTTTAAGTGGTTTCAGATTGGGCATTCACAGCTTTCTGGTTCCTTTTTTAAGTGAACTCCTCAACTGAAGAACCTGGGTACTCATTGAAATGCTAATGTTTGGCCATCTGCCTTTTTTTTTTTCTTCAAAGCAACGCAAGCTGGAGGTCACGTGACCCTAATCACTGCAATTATGAGCTTAGGTCGCTCCCAGAGTGAGCATCTGCTGATGATAAATAGATCAGGAGATTGTGAAGGCCAGGTTTCCTTATAGGACAGCCAATGATTCATTTCTTAATATGTATATACAGGGTTGAGAACGGGCCTCCCCAGGACGGCGCTGGGGACTCATGAGAGCCTTTTACTTCTTCCTTAAAGAATTTAAATTAGAGGCCTGCCCATAATAAGAATTATCATCAAAAATAACTTTTTATGGCCTATCTATAGGGCAGGGCAAGCTTATAATTACTGAACATCTGCTTTTCTTAATCTACAAACGACCTTTCTTCCTCCTCTCTGAAGCGCCAAGGTGCCTTACCTCATCCTTAGCACAGAGTGCCCAATAGACCGCATCTTCCCTTTCTGTCTCTGACCTCCTCCTGTGTGTGGGGCCTCTGACTCTCCCGTATATGTGGATTCCCGTACATACATTTGTAATTAAATCTGGGTAATGTTACTCTGTCTTATCCTGATTTGGTTATTAGAGCAGCCAGCAAAGCCTATGGGGTAGAGGATAGTTTCTACTTGCCCACATAGACACATATAGAGCTAAGACCCATATGCTTTAATGGAAGCATTCTTTTCCCCATGTAGGTTTTTTACCCTTCAACTTTCTCTTTAAGGTTAGTAGGAAGAGTTGAAAATTCAGTTTTGTGTGTGTGTGTGTGTGTGTGTGTGTGTAAAATTAGCATTCTAAAGAAGAGTATGGAGAAAACTCTGCTAATGACCAATAAAGAACGTAGATTTTGGTTCTCTATGCAAAAAGAAAAGAAAGTCACAAGGGCTCAGTCTTTCCAGCAGAAATGCTATTTTGTATTATTTTGTTTTGTTTTATTAATTTGGAGGTGAAGGACTAACTTCAAATTATAAGGGTAGGTATTTAAGGGGAAATTCTTCAGACAGCCTCAGGCCTTCAGAGTCATCCTTTAACAAGGCAAACTGTCTCCCTTTTCAGAAAGCCATTTATTTCTTCAGGTTAAATAGTTATAGTTTCATGGGATGGATTTTATCAGTGTTGTTTACCTTGCTGCTTATCACTTATACTTTTCAGACTGTACAAGACTCACTGTTTTAAGTTTTGTATGCATTACTGGATTTATTTTTAATTTGGCCAATAGCATGCAATCACTTATGAGCAAAACTCTGTTCATGCTAAATTGCATTTTGGGCTATGTGACAGTAACTGGTCAATACTGTCTGAATTGATATCGATTAATGACAGTAAGATTAATGAGATTAAACATAGTGCATTGCATCTTCTTTTGAAAATCTCTCATTATACTAACTTGCTTCCAACGTCAAGTTCAGTACTTTTCATAATTTCCTACTTTAGTATTGAGGCAGGCTAGCCTTATTTCCAGTCTGTGTAAAGTGACACTTAGGACATTATTAATTAATTAAGCAAATGCTTTGTAAGCACTACAATGTGCCAACAAGTGCGTTAGAGCTTTACACATGTATTTGACACATCTAAATATAATGTGGAGCTTGCCAATGATTTATTCTCCTCTGTTAACAACTTAAAAATGCAACAATTGATGGCTTTTCAACACCATTCTGGGGCAGCACCTGTCAAGTTCCTCCATCTCCCCATCCCTTTTTTTTGTTACTAAGAAAGGACACAATTTACATCTTAACAATAAAGGATGTCATGTTGGATCATAACCTTTTTCTCCTACCTTCATAGATCTGTCTTAATTCTTCACCTTGCTTCTTATGAACCTTTTAATCCTCTTTAAAAAAAAATTGCTTCCACTGTAATGATTGATATCTGTCCTTCCCACTTTCCAGAGAAAGCACAGTTAAGAGGCTTTGCTGAATTGGAACTCTGTAGTGGCAACTCTGCCTTTCCGAGGTAACCTAAGAAGCACATTCACGGCCTACGTGACCTGATAAGCCAGGAAATCTGGAGTTTGAGATCAAGAATTTAACCTTTAGGTATTCCATTTTATAACATATTTTAAAGAAGTTTCACATGCTAAATTCAATAGTTATTGTTTACATGATTACCAGAGCCCCCACGATATTATTCTTTTCAATAAATGAGAGATGAACTATTTAATAATGTAGTTCAGGTCAGCTTTATAAGACTTCATATAAGGAAAATCATAAATCAGACACAAAAATATTTTGACAGACCATATATTTAGAGTTTTGGTTCAGAAAGCTGGTCTTTATAAAAATAATTCAAATGAGGAAATATTTTCCTGCTTACTTTTGTTAAGAGAAGTAACAAAGCCCTTTGCTAAGCTACTGTTTATACCAGAGGAACCTGACAGCTCATTTCTGCACCATTTCTGCCAGGCTTTGATCGAAATGATGGAGTTCCATTTGTTTCACCAGTTGGATCTCATCTGTGAGATGGGAGATGATATCAAAAAAAGAGAATAACAGAGTCCAGGAGATAATTAGAGCAGAACGTCAAGGTCACGCACTTCTGAAGCCAGGGACATTATAAACATGCCAGAGCAAAAATGATAGCATTTGCTATGAAACGGCATTTTGAATTCTAAAGGCAGAGGAAGGAAAGTGAGCTGGAATAAATGAGAAGGATAAAATGATGCTAAATCATGTCTTTGAAATAGGTTGACAAATCTTCAATCTCAGATTGAAAAAAATATATTTCCCTGTCTTATATGATGTTTCAAGAAATGTGACAAATACTTTTCAAAATAACTTGAAAGTGCTGTGAATATCACCAGTATTCTATGATTTGAAGTCACTGATCAAGGGTTCAAATCAGTATAAATAAGTTACAAAATTATTCACATGGGTAAGAGGCTTGCTGTTACAGGTCTCTCCTGATGAGACGGGCATGGCCTGAGACCTCAATCCAAGAAATCGTTATTAGCAGAATTTATTAAATAGGGTCTTTTTAAAAGCTCTATATGAAATTCGTTTTGTCTGTTTACCTTTGGCCAAATCTTATATCTTCCTCATGCAGGGAAAGTTTTAGTTGATGTTACCCCTTCAGAAATAAAAGTGTTTCATTCAAACATATTCCAATTTCTAGACAGGAAATACAGACCAATAAACTAAAGAGACAGCAGTCCACCAATATGGGTGATGAAATAAGACTTGTCATGACTCTAATGATTTACAGTTGTCCTTTTCTTCTTATCTATGGTTGCCTGAATCTTTCTTTAGATATGATATAAATATATGCTTATGCAAAAACTGATGAGGCTCAAATTAAATATTGATGAGGCTCAAATTAAATATAAAAAACTGATAAGGCTCAAATTAAATATTGATAAGGTTCAAAAAATTTGTATTCAAAGGCTCAAATTAAATATAAAAACTGATAAGGCTCAAATTAAATATTGATAAGGCTCAAAAAAATTTGTATTCACCTTAAATTAGTATCAGCAAATAGTTCTTCAGCCTCATATCCCACCACCTCCTCTCTATTCTCTCTCTCTCTCTTTCTGTTCGGTGCGCGCTCAGACAACAGGCTCTCTGGGAAGCCTTCCCTCCACTGGGCTGAATGTCCCAGCTACGCACTCCAGTAACAACCTAACTCTGACCTACCCTGACATTTCACTTTGTTTGCATTCCTTCATCAACACTCATTTCTCTTATTAATTAAATTCTAAGTTCCTTGAAGTCAGAGACCATTTATGCCTTCTCATTACTGTCTTCTCTGAACCTTGCATTTTAAGTTTTGTACTTATTAAAATGAATTGATGAATGTCACTGTCGCTCCTATTGCTATTGTTGGGTTGCTGTTTTGGTTATTCCCAGTGCCTGGTGTGCCCCTTTGTATTGCTTTCCCCAACATCTCCTTTCTGACCACTCTGTCTGGGCTGCCTTCTGCCTGGCCTTCTCAGTGTCAGAGGCTGAACCTGCAAGCTGTGTCTCCCTTCCCACCTCTCCTGACCTGCAGCAGTCTCCTGTTCTTCCCCACCGGAGACCCCTGTTACACTCAGCAATCCGTCAAACTGCAATGCACTTGCCCTTCAGAAACTCGGTAAATAACAAATCTCTTCAAACGGCATGAGAAGAATCTGCAGACCTGTTTAGCTCTATTTGGCCTTTTATTATTCTTTTATTTCTTTTTCTTTTTTTTTTTTTTTTTTTTTTTTTTGCCAGATGGTCTGAATTAAGGATGAAAGTGCCCTAGATTCCCAGATTTGTCTTCTACAGCTTCAGTGTTAAGCACTTAGTGCTGTTTATATTTTAGGTGTAACTTTTTATAAAACTCCATTTTGAAAAGCTATGACTAACTATGGATACACAGAAAAAGAAAGCTAGCGGAAATGAAAAGTCCCCTTCAAATTTGCTTTTTAAGGCTTCTCTTAATTAGAAAGACAAAAGCTGCACTTGCTTCAACAATGACTTGTGTCAGTGGTCTTCTCCCATTTGCTGTATATTCACAATTTAGTCGGGCTTTTAAAAAAAATACAGTGAAACAGTTTAATGTATCAAAAGCCTACATAACATGGTGTGAGTAAATGTTTCACAGCTAATTTTAGTATTCTAGAAAAGTTGCCATGGAAACCTTGAAGGCATTCTAGATGCTTGAGACATAAAGATTTTCATTTTGAAAATCCTGTTTATCTTCTTTACTTCTATTTAGAATCAATTTTAATGTTTATTTCTATCTACCTTTAGGAATATGGTCTTTTCATAAGCCAAAGCAGCTCTTTAGTCTAATTTCTTAAAAGAAATATGTATTTTACTAGAAAATGATAAGGAGTCAGGGAGATAACTTTCAAGAGGTAAGAAGTTTAATTCATTGAATAGAAATATAGACTGTGGAATTATACAGAAGTGGGTTCCAATGCTGGTTCAAGACCTTCTAGCTATGACAATTGCTATGTTGGCAGCCTCAAAAACGAGATAAGGATTGATATAATAATAATTAAAGGAAATAAATGAGGTAACATGTAACACACTTAACGAGGTCTTGCCTAAAGTACACATTCATCAGCCTTTATTCTTATATTTGTGACTTGCAAAGAGGGTGGGTAAAAGAAAAATTCCACGAGATACTTGGATCCAGAAATCTTTCCTCAGCCATCCTCATCTGAATCCTATGTCTTGACTGAATGTTGTGAAATGCTGGTTATAAAGTGTTTTAAAACCTTTATTAATTTACATGTGAATTGGCTTTTGTGGGTTAAAACAAGTGTGTAAGAAGTGTCATATTTTTTCCCTAATTCATTACCTGTTGTGTTGTTCTTCTTCTGACTGGAGCTCTTCTTACCTCACGATAATTAGTAGCCATCAGTGTCGCTTGAGATCCAGAGACCTGGGTTCAATTCTTGCCTCTTCTACTAAGCAGTGTGTGACCCTGAATAAGGAATTTCAACTCTGGAGACAGGGATTTTCTTCTATGTAAATTAAGTAGAGATTAACCCTATGGTATCTAGTAAATATATATATTTTATTTTTTAAATACTATGATTGTATCAGCTTTGGGTATCAGGACAGAGTCTGAGTTTCTGGGTGCCATATTTTCTTGACACCACACATTAAAATAAAATGTGATATTGGAATTTATTTTTTATTTATTTATTTTTTTTTACAGAGACAGAGAGAGAGTCAGAGAGAGGGATAGACAGGGACAGACAGACAGGAACAGAGAGATGAGAAGCATCAATCATTAGGTTTTTTTTGCGCATTGCGACACCTTAGTTGTTCATTGATTGCTTTCTCATATGTGCCTTGACCACGGGCCTTCAAGTACCCCTTGCTTGAGCCAGCAACCTTGGGTCCAAGCTGGTGAGCCCACGCTCAAGCTGACAAGCTTGGGGTCTTGAACCTGGGTCCTCGGCATCCCAGTCCGACGCTCTATCCACTGTGCCACCGCCTGGTCAAGCTGATATTGGTATTTATATAAAGATTATTTTTCATTTGTTACAGCCCTGAACCTACCATCCTTGCAGAGATACCCAAAGGCTGTCAAGTTTTTTCATAAATGACTTTGTTAAGTAAATTAGCTAAAGTTTTTTAAAACTTGGAATTTCAGACTTTTGGCAAGTTTGATGACACTGCCTTTCTAAAAGCCCTTGCAAATAAAAGACAATTATTTCTAAATCTATTTTTAAAAATATAGGGATCAATTTTTCATATTCTTATTTAAAATGGCATTTCTTAGGCATAAAACAGCTAAAAAACAATTGGTACATTTGATACTAAAATAACCAAATGATATGAGTAAGTTATGGTGAGAGAACAACATAAAAAAAACATCTTTCATGTTATAAAATCTGCCATTGTGAGGATGACTATTAATGCATAGAAAGTTAATCTGTGGGCAATGACTTGCTGAGCTCAGCAAGGTTCTCAAAAGCAAGTGCTCTCCTGAATGGAGTGACTTGGGTTAGGGACAAAGATAAGTATGCCTCTGGAAAGGGTATCATGACACAGTTATATAGAACTTACTCCCCAAAAGCTGAAGATACACCACCATACTGGAAGAATCTTAAGACTAATTGTTAAAATTCCACTAAACACTTTATTATTTTTTCAAAAAACAAATACTCACATGGGATTCTGTGTACTTTAAGACTACATAGGTAGCTTTGTTCAAATTCTTAGTTTGTACATTAATTTAAATTTTATTTTTCCAAAAAATGTCTTTATTGTAGTAACTGATTAGTTTCATTTTTTGCAGTTTTTCTTTTCTTATGGTTGCTGGTTGCTAGCCAGTTCTATTTTTGCATTTATTTTTCCCCATTACATTCCTTTTTCTTCTGAGTAGAAGAATGTTTGTGTTTTTTATTTTGTCAAAAGGGAACTTTTCTCATGTCATGATTTTGATGTTTTCAAAGCTTAAAAAGTAATGCAGAAGATAAATATATATATGTATATACACACACACACATAATTAAACATATCATGGACTTTTTTTAAATCTGATAATACAAAAAGTATTTTTAACTATTAGTGGATTGGGAATGCCCAATCAGTTTTTCTTAAGACCTATACTTCTGATACAATAGTCAGCTTGGTGCAGCTGTGTTTTCAAAGAGGAAACTTGGAGTGTAAGAAGTGACCTCATGAGAATGAAGAAAACTAAGAGATTAGGTAATGATAATATACAAAGACAGATGGTGTATTTTACTGTTTGAGTGCAGGAAATTTCCAAAAATGGAGAGAAATGCAATTCAAAAAATATGCAAATAAGTATCCACATATGAGTACATAAGAGAGGTATAGGAGAGTGAAAATTTTTCAGTCTTGTTTTTTGGTTTGTTTCTTTTCTTTTTGGAGAGTCTTTTTTTGGGGTTGAATTTAGAGTATTCTATAGTTATTTGGATAAGATGCATGACGTCTGTAGTTCAAGATGTAAACATTTATAACTTTAAAAAGGCAAGGACTTTCTCTTGCAGCAAATCTTTGTTTTTTAGCTCCTGTACTATATGTTGAAAAACAACCTAGAAGATACTAGGAATTTCTAGAATTTACCTTTTAATTGAACTGTCTGTGCTAGATCCTTTCAGAAATATCGGCTGTCCTAAGTCCTCTTTTCTGCCATCCTGAAAGTGAAAGAAGGAAGTGTTGCTATAGTAAGAACTCTTAACTAAATCAAAGAATATTCCATTTTCTTGTCATGGTTACTGTGTGCTGGAAAAATTTCATTTCAGACCTGAAATGTCAAATGTGCAAAACTCTTTCCTGATCCTCCATATAATGTGTGAGATGTAGTTTGGATTGGTCAAGCTGACTAACCACAAAACCAATACATACATACTTTCTCTTGTCTCCCAGACCTGCTGAAACTGGATTATGAATATGTGAATGCATTGGACCTCTAGGCAGAAGGGCTCTCACGAACTCTACACCCTCACTATCTGGAGTTCTTTATACTACTCCTGGCATCTGGGGGATAAATAATTACTGAAGTTACAGGTTGGAATTGTCTCAGTTTCTTGCGGCAGCTCTTATGTCTGGTATCTGGTAGGCATCCTTCCCACACCACCCTGTGTGAAAAATGAGCACTTGACTCCAACCCTGCCCAGTTTTTTTTCTCCATAGCACTTACGGATATCTCTGATATTTATTTGTGAAGTCATTTATTGTATACTTCCCCTAAGTATTGAATAGAATGTTTATGAGAGCAGTAACAGTTTCCCTTTGATCACTAAAAGTCTCTTACCTCCAGCCCAGTTTTTGGCACATAGTAGATTTTCAACAAATACTTGTTGTATGCATAAATCTAGTTGCAATTTTTATGCATCCACGGATGTATCCTGGTCCTTGATCTTCCTGCTCACACACATACACTCTGACTCTCTTCTCTTTCCCTCCCTTTTTCACAATTCCCATCCTCTATAGTAATTTTCTTTACTGCAGTGAATGTACCTACTTGAATAAGGAACCACCTCTTCTAGACCTTTCTCGGGGGCTTTGTGTGACACCATATGTGGCTGTGACTTCTTGCACATAAAGGTTGTGCTCCCTCTTTGATTTCCTTGTGTTCTTTCTTGACGTGGGACAGTAGTCTCAATCTGTATTCGCTGGACCAGCATCATCATCATCACTGAGTCACTTGTTAGAAATGTACATTTTGGGGCACTGCCCCAGACCAACTGAATCAGAAACATGCATGCAGCCTAGGAGCCATTTACCAAACCTTTGCATGATTTTGATGCCAACATCTGAGAATCAGTGATAAGACATATTACATTTCTGACTTTATTTTTAACTTTTCATAAACCCCTGTTATTTCCCTGGGTTCATTTCTTCAGGGGGCCCATTGTATGAAATTTTCTATCTGAGTGAATACAGGGGCTTAAGATGTATTTGCTAAATTATGGGATGGTGGACAGACAGACTCTGTTAAATTATGTGTCCTTGTAAAACTTTCCAGTGGAGAAGCCATTTTTTTTTCCCCAGAAAATTTCCAAAGTCAAGATTCTGGAAAAGATTATAAATCTTAATCTTCTTTTATATGCCTACCTCTTCCATCTTCCAACCCTTTCTCCCACTTTCATAACATATATAAATCTGCAGATTCCGAAGTTGAATTTATATATGCCACTAGTTTTTGGGAGAAAATATTCAAAATAACTAATTGGGTCTAAGGCTAAAAAGTAACATATTTTAGAACAATAACTATCCCTTTTACATGTAATATTTCCACCCTGGAAATTCTGTTTTAGAAAAAGAGAGAAATGATTGCCAATTTAAAAAGCTTTATGTGTCAAATCTGCTTTATTTTATAAAATAATAATACAATATTTTATTTTTTTATTAAAACTTCTATCATTTATGGGAAGATAATTTCAACACTACTTTACACTCTTTTTAAAATTTTTTTATTTTAGTTATTCATTTTTAGAGAGGAGAGAGAGAGAGAGACAGAGAGGGAGAGAGAGGAGAGAGAGACAGAGAGAGAGAAGGGGGGAGGAGCTGGAAGCATCAACTCCCATATGTGCCTTGACCAGGCAAGCCCAGGGTTTCGAACCGGCGACCTCAGCATTTCCAGGTCAATGCTTTATCCACTGTGCCACCACAGGTCAGGCTACTTTACACTCTTAAATTGATTTAGATTTGGTTAACAAATTGCAGTTAAGTTCTTTACAGGCTTGCCTTCCAGCCCCCAGCCCTTTCACTATGGCTGAAAGATCACCAGTGTCAGGGCTTTACAGGTTATCTAAGAACCTACGTCTTAGGATATATGCATGTATTTCTCTTCAGTCATTTTTAAACATCATTTTTAAAAGCCGAATCACATATCTAGCCTCTCTTTCTAAGGGAAGACCCATTAATTATGGTTCCTTAAGTATCTTGTATCTGAACAAAGACTAAGGAGGTGCGATTTGTTCTTGAAGATGGAGTTTGCTTAACGCAGATGGTAGTTAATGAGAGTCACAGCTAGGAAAGTGGGGATGTGGCTGAACAGCAGCAGCAGGTGTCCAGGGTGGAGAGAAACCAAAACTTCCGTGCCTACAACGTCGGGGCAATAAGGACATTGCATTATAAAGGAAAATAAGCAAGTTTTGAAAGACTGAAACTCTATTGTTATCAAGATTATATTTAACGAGCAAGGCATTCAGTCCAAACCAACTTGTAGTCAATGCATTGCAGATGGGCAAAATAAGTAAGTAAACTTTTCAGCAAACAATCGCGTGTGTGTGTTCTATAAAGAGAGAGTAAATGAAACCCTGGGATGAAGGACATTCTCTGATGTGAGAGAGAAAAAGCATACAGCTCCTATGAAAATCATGGACATTATGTTAAGTCTGTTAAAATAGCTCCTCAGGAGAAAAATAATGGTCTGCTAATCAGCAATGTTATTTATTAGCGGATCCAGTCTTATATGATAGAGTTCCTTACCATCTCTTTTTAATTCTTCTAAAAGTAGATTTCCTTTTGAAATAAATAGGTGGCAGTCAGATTTATCAATTTTTAAAGGAGATTAGCAAGATTAAAAATGCTCCAGGGACAAGCAATAAATACTTTGAACGAAAATATATATCACTAAGTACCTACCTATAAGCCATTTATTTCTCATTTTAGCCATAACTTTAATTGTACTCCTATCTCTCCTAGACAAAAACTCACTTCTGGACTGCTAAAATAACTTTTTAGGATTACATATGGCCTAACTTTTTACTTTTCCATTAGTGACTATAGGAGGGAAACAAATTTAATAATTTTATGAGTGTTGAGAGCATATTTTTTTTGTAGGTATATTTAATTTTGACTAGACCCAAGGGAGAATGCCAAAGAACTCCTGAAATAATAGGAACTTAAGCCAATGCAAGTTCGACATAGTATTCCATCATCAAGGACCCAAATGCCGTCGAATATTGAGTTGTCATCCTCAATGTACAACTCCCATTTTGTGTCCAAAATGGCTGCTTCAGCTTCCACTATTTCTTCACACATGCATCCTGGAAATCAAAGAGCAGGAGAAAGGCATGGTTTCACCCTTTACATTTATTTTCTCCTAGTCAAGTACATATCTCAATCCCATTGACCAGACTGTATTTTGTCACTTTGCTGTCAAGATGAAATGTGGCCTTTATTCACAATTAACATGAAAATTCCCAACCAACATTTGAGGATTCTTGTGCTGAACAGGAAGAAGAAAATGGGTAATGGAAGACAATTTGTAGCCTCTGCCACACTAGAATTAGCATTATTTATTTTGCTAATCAGAGGAAGAACTGCAGATTGTTAGGGTTGCAGTGAATGTTCACTGTTCAGTTGCATGATTATAGGACAAATATAGATAGAAAATTGAATATCTGTTGTAAATTGCATAATTTGAGATGTTAAAGTTGTCTGTTATTTATGAAGCTGAGTATTTTTCTCAGCTTGAATTAAATCATAAATCCTAGTAATTTGCGTTGATAAGAGGACAAACATTTATAGAGGCTCAGACAGCATGCTAGTTTCTGATCTATATTATCATTTTTTTCTTAATAAGCATCCAGTAATATTGATATTCAACCACTTTTATAGTTGAAGAATCTGCTTTTTAGAAGAATTGATTAACTTGCTCAATACTGCATAAAAAAGAAGTGGAGTTGAGTTTTAACACATGCCTGTATCATTACAAAATATGTTTTTCTCCATACTTTTCTTTATCCCAGTAGCTTCTCAGCATCACTGGCACAATATTTCATTTGTTTCATCTACTGTAGATTCTCCTTGTTAAGGATTTTACCGGTAGCTACTGATTGAATGAAGGAGACATTGAATACACTATTTGTCTTTATGTAGACTATGCAAAGTCATCTAGTGACTTATCTATGCTTAATTTCTTAGATAAAATTCAAGTAATGGCTAAATTTTGATTGAGCAAATTAGGTAACGTAATAAGTGGAAAATTCCAAATGGTTTTTCTTCATAAGAAAAAAATAAAAGAGAGAAAGAAACAAATTAACAAGAAAGAAAAGACAATGTTTGTCTCTTTGTTTCTAAGTTATTGATGCACCTGAGCCTCCTCATGTTGTGGGCTTTTTGTCTGTCTCCTATGTCCCCAAACATCTGCTCTTCTGCTTTCAATTCTTGTTTTTTCATCATTCAATAGCATGGCTTTTAAAGCCACTTAGTTTAAGAAAGCATGTCAAGTGCCATTTAGTGGTAATTCCATTTGAGTGTTACAGTAAAGAAAACGCAAGTTTCCCTTTTATGAGCATGAAACAGACTTTCATGAAATAAGCTCTAAAGTAATTAAATGTATGATTGTCATATTTATGCATGTTAGCCTTTAGAGTACTGAGAGAAGTTGAATAAAATTTTCCTTTAATACTCTGGAGATGTTTATTGGTTGGCAAATATGACTTTACTTGTCCTTATGGTGTAAGATAGTTTTTAAAATTTTAAATTATCGTTAGCTGAAAATTTGAAATTTGAATAATTAAATTTGTAATATATGAACTATTGCTTTAAACTATTTTTTATAGACAATTCCTCTTTAGGTTTTTAATGCTAAATTTAAATGAGCTTTTTTTTTATCCAGGCATAAAAATTTGGGGGCATTAACCCCAGTAGGGTACTCTCATGCAAACAATCTTAGGCTCATAGCTGAGTGGGCCTAGATTCAGTTTGAAACTGTCTGATATCCAGAGCCTGCCCTCTAAACCATGCTATGACGCCCATGTACACTAGTTCACAGATTCTTAAATCTGATTCTGACCAGGTCTAAACGGCTCTCTTTTAGAGCTTTACCACTAAATTTTCTATCTTCATTTTTAGCTGGCTCCCTAGAATTTTGAGTCACAAAATGAATGACATTCTATTTCTTTACACCAAAATGACCATGGACTAAGTCTAAAGGCTCTTTGCATTTGTCATTTTCACTCAATTGCTAAATTGTTTTAGTTGACCAACAAGTTTGATGAAATTTTCACCAATGAATTAATTGAGTGGTGATTTTAATGTGTCTTAAAAACTAGGCTTAACCTGCTCTCCGGAGAACACCTGAGAAAGCTGCAGATTGCCCACCTCTCACCCTTTCCCACACACCACTTCCCTTTCCAGACGTGTTCTTTGCCCTCCAAGAGTTCCACACTGCATTCTATGCTCAGTGCCCCTTTCTATCATTTCAAAACCAAGTCTTAAAAAACATGTGCAACTTGACCTCCACATTATTCTTTCCTACTGCCCTTGCCTCCTTGTTCAAGATATATTTTTACATCTTTTTTTTTTCTGGTTTCCTAATTATAGTATGTTCATGGTGGGAATTTCAGGAAGTATGGAACAACATAAAGAAACAGAAATAAACATGGAGCCCATGACTGCTACTCAGGTGCTACAGTGCACATTTTGTCAAATTTCCTTCTAGTCTTCTTTTGTCGTTTGAAAAATCTCTAAGATATGAGGAATTATGTTGCTAATAGGATGCATGCCTTTAAAACAAAGGTCTGATTGTCAGGGCTTATTTCCAGTTGAGATTAGACAAAAGTTTCTGGTGGTTCTGGGTGGTCAGTGAGGACCTACGCTGGTTTATGTTTGGGAAATCAAGGTAGCGCCACATTTCAGGAGAGGACAAGAGAGGACTGGGGTGAGATGGGGTGAAGGTAGACGGTCCAGGTAAGAGAGTTCTTTTTAGGAATTCTAGTAACACAAAGACAGGGGAAGTAGGGACCTAGTCCAGCTGGAGGGAATGAGAGCGGGACTGCTGGCAGAAGGAACCAGGGATCCCAGCTGCCTGGCTCCAGATAACCTGCCAAAATGAGTTCAACATCCAGCATAAAGCAAGGCCACCTTGACTATTTCTGAGCCCTGCAAGTAACTGATGTGAGACCTTTTGTTAGTTTGCTGTTAATAACTGTTAACACTCCTTGAATATGTGTCCAGCACTGGCTAATGTATTTCCTGGTGTTATCTAATTTAACCTTTACAACAAGTAAGCTACTGTTAGGATCTCTATTTTACTGATAAGGAGTCAGAGGCCTAGTGAAGTTGATGGCTTTGCCCAAGGCCACTTGGATAAACAGAGGAATAGGAATTCCAACCCAGAGATTGTTTTGACTCAAGAGTTCATATTCTTTTCTTTTTTTTTTGCATTTTTCTGAAGCTGGAAACAGGGAGAGACAGTCAGACAGACTCCCGCATGCGCCCGACCGGGATCCACCTGGCACGCCCACCAGGGGGCGACGCTCTGCCCATCCTGGGCATCGCCATGTTGCGACCCTCCTGGGTGTCGCCATGTTGCGACCAGAGCCACTCTAGCGCCTGGGGCAGAGGCCACAGAGCCATCCCCAGCGCCCGGGCCATCTTTGCTCCAATGGAGCCTTGGCTGCGGGAGGGGAAGAGAGAGACAGAGAGGAAGGCGCGGCGGAGGGGTGGAGAAGCAAATGGGCGCTTCTCCTATGTGCCCTGGCCGGGAATCGAACCCGGGTCCTCTGCACGCTAGGCCGATGCTCTACCGCTGAGCCAACCGGCCAGGGCCCAGAGTTCATATTCTTAACTACTACATAGTCTATGATTTAGCCTTGTCTGGGGTTTAAAGTGGGATTCTGATCTTCTGGATAAAACTGTTGTGTGTGTGTGTGTGTGTGTGTGTGTGTGTGAAGGGCAGTATTTTCTGGAGATTCTCAAATTAATGTACAAAGGTAACATTGCTTAGTCTTTCTAAAATTATAAAAATCTAATCTATAAATATGTCCAGTATCAAAACTATCTCCTGACTGTGAAGTATCTGGGCTCTTGATTCTGTCAGCTATTTTTTTTTCTTAAAGCTGAACGTCAATTCTATTTCAGTAGAACATAGAATTATATAATGAGATTATCTTCCTTAATTGCCACTAGTTCTACAAAAGTAACAATTCAATATTTAAGTGAATTACTATTCTGAAATAGCAGTAATGTTAAAGCTAATCTACAGTGATACCAAGAAGTGTGCATAAGATTGCAAGGTTTCCTGACTAGGCGGTAGCACAGTGGATAGAGCATTGGACTGGGACTCAGAGGGTTCAGGTTCAAAACCCTGAGATCGCTGGCTTAAGTGCAGTCTCATCCAGCTTGAACACAGGCTCACTAGCCTGAGCGCAGGGTTGCCGTGGGATCATAGACAGGACCCTGTAGTCACTGGCTTCAGCTCAAGGTCTCTGGCTTGAGACCAAAGTCTATTGCTTGAGTAAGGGGATCACTCACTCTGCTGTAGCCCCCTGGTCAAGGCACATATGAGAAAGCAATCAATGAACAACTAAGGAGACTAAGGAGCCATAATGAAGAATTTATGCTTCTCCTCTCTCTCCCTTCCTGTCTGTCTGTCTCTATCTGTCTCTCTCTCTATGTCTCTCTCTCTGTTACAAAAAAACCATTTTTTAAATCTCAAGGTCATATACCCTGCCTTGCATTATGTAGAATAGAATACTTGCATATTCTATTAAATGAAATGTTTACATTTTATTTTTAATAGCTTTTGGGGGTACATAACCCATAATCTATTTATTTCACTTATTTTAAGTATACAATTAAGTGATTTTTCAGTTATTCACAGATATATGCAACCATCACCACAGTCAAATTTTTAGAACAATTTTTACGAGGCCAAAGAGAGATCCTGAGTTCTTTAGCTATTATCTCCCCCAGCTGCCCACATCCGCAGCCCTGAGCAACCATTATTAATCTACTTCCTGTCTCTAGATTTCCATATTCTGGATTTTTGCATGAACGGAATCAAATACTATGTGGATTTTTGTGACTGACTTTTTTCACTTAACATAGTATTTTCTAAGCCCTTCCAGGTTGTAGCATGTGCCTAATTGTTCTTCTTTTTTTTTTTGTATTTTTCTGAAGTTGGAAACGGGGAGAGACAGTCAGACAGACTCCCGCATGCGCCCCACCGGGATCCACCCGGCACGCCCACCAGGGGCGACGCTCTGCCCACCAGGGGGTGATGCTCTGCCCCTCTGGGGGGTCGCTCTGCTGTGACCAGAGCCACTCTAGTGCCTGGGGCAGAGGCCAAGGAGCCATCCCCAGCACCCGGGCCATCTTTGCTCCAATGGAGCCTTGGCTGCGGGAGGGGAAGAGAGAGATAGAGAGGAAGGAGGGGGGGTGGAGAAGCAAATGGGCGCTTCTCCTATGTGCCCTGGCCGGGAATCGAACCCGGGTCCCCTGCACGCCAGGCCGACGCTCTACCGCTGAGCCAACCGGCCAGGGCCCCTAATTATTCTTTGTGTTATATTTTCTCTAAGGGATCACACCTGTTGGGCAAACAAGTTTGAAAGGTGTTTAGGTTTGCTTGCTTGCATTTTGCATTGGCACTGCACAGCGCCATGTGTGTGTAGTCTGTGGAAGTCTACAGGTGCTTCCCCTCAGGGAGGCACATTGAAAATTGTGGATTTTCTGCCTCCTTGGGGAGGTGCAATTGTTTGCTCTTATTTGCACAAGAAGGGGTATTTTTCTTCCCGGCATGTTTTACTTGTGGGGGCCTCTGAGTCCAGTGAGTCCAGAGAGTCTGGAGACGGGGTTGAGGCTTGGGAGCCCTGAGTGAGAGGGAAGTGGTTTTCCCTGCCTGCGTGCTCATCCGCCATTGAAGACTTTAATAAACAGAATAGCCCACCATTTTCTGGCTCTACAGTTCCGTTACTGTCTGCCTAAATCCAGTGGGAACCTGCATGGCCATGGCCACCGGCCATACAACACCCTTGATGATACTCAAGTGTAACTCCCTATTTATCCATGAAAACTTTAATGGATACCTGTAACATTTCCAAGGAACGCTTGTTCTCCTGAAATTTGCAGTGTTGTACATATGTCCTTTGGTTCTTGCAAAGCTTCCAGAACACTGTGTACTTTCAGAGGTGTCCATGTCCTCTTCATCACCTTGCATCCATCATAAATATATTTTTCAGGCATGCATGCTGGTTCTTTGCAGTCTTCCCCTATAATTTTGTAAAGTGTATTTTATTACAGAGGAAACTAATCTAATGCTGTGAAGCAAATAATGAGAATGCAAAGCGGTCAATACAATTTTGGGAGACTTAGAGTTTGAAACTGCATTAATAAAATTGCGATGCAGAGTAAAACTGTTGCTAAATAATGTATTATTTTTGTATTACTTTTAGGTTTTCTTAGTTACGCCACTGTATGTATGTAGTATACATACAGTACAGAGTTCTGTGCCATATGTATTAACTATGTGGTGTGTATTGCTTTGTAGGTATTTTTAGTTATACCAAATTAAACAAAATTGATTGCTTAAAATAATATAGAAGCCAGTTTAATTTAAGTTTTATGTATTCTCTGTTTCTCATTGTCTTCTTCAGTAAACTGACATATAATTGTAACTGAATGAGGATTAAATGTTTTAAATCTTTCTTCTATTTATTGTACATTTGTATAGTGAGAATAAGTTTTTTCAAAACCCCCAGAAAAGTAGCTTTTTAAAAACCTTTTAAATGAAAAAGATCATAAAATTATAATTAATTCTATTAAATTGGAATTTTAACTATGCTTTTTATTTGAGCACTGTCTCAGATGAACACAGATGAATTTTGAAATTATTTTCCTAGACATTTGATAATTGGCTGATCTGTGCCATAAATTGGCATGCTTTCAGGTGTCCTTCAATTACTTATGACATACCTATATGAAATACACAGGCAAAATGATTTTCACATTTTCGTAATTATTGTTTCAACTGTTTATTCTTTGCCAAAGCCTTTAATGAATATATCACTATGCTTTATTTTGAGTTTGAGCTGACACTAGGAAAACCAGGCAGTTGCAAATATAGATTTTCCTGGAAAATTCAGGGCTTGATATGCAGTTTTAGGGCCAATCATAGATTCGGACACACACACACACACACAAATACTTATGATATGAACTCGTATTGAGAAAGAATTAGATCTGTCAGTTAACATGAACTAAGTAAATGCTTCTGCTCTGGATATAGATGATCTCTTTCAAACTGACTATTTAGAATTGATTCAGAGCTTCTAGAATAGACAACATATAATTGAAATCTTTGGCTGAGCTGTAAGATAGTTTTGATTCCAGTATATTTGAGTTCACAGAAGTAACTCTGGGAATTATTTCATGCTTTCCATGCTTTAAAATTGTTGAACTGCTCTTCTTTCATAGCCCTGGAATCATATTTTGATATCTGTTTAAAGAATATTTGTCATTATTAAGACAGTCAATATTATTATGATAACTTAAAATTTGCTTTATTCAGGCACATTTTTATAAGGAAAAATGTTGCCCTGTTACATTATGAAGCTATTTTAGTATCACTTTGTGGCATAAATTTAGTTTCTTTTCAATCTAAAGAATTTTTAAGTATGATAATTTTTTTAAAAATAATTTTATTTTTTTAATGGGGCGACATCAATAAATCAGGATACATATATTCAAAGATAACAACTCCAGGTTATCTTGTCGTTCACTTATGTTGCATACCCATCACCCAAAGTCAGATTGTCCTCTGTCACCTTCTATCTAGTTTTCTTTGTGCCCCTCCCCCTCCCCTTCCCCTCTCCCTCTCCCCCCTCCCCCCGTAACCACCACATTATTATCAATGTCTCTTAGTTTCACTTTTATGTCCCATCTATGTATGGAATAATGCAGTTCCTGGTTTTTTCTGATTTACTTATTTCACTTCGTATAATGTTATCAAGATCCCACCATTTTGCTGTAAATGATCCGATGTCATCATTTCTTATGGCTGAGTAGTATTCCATAGTGTATATGTGCCACATCTTCTTTATCCAATCATCTATTGATGGGCCTTTTGGTTGTTTCCATGTCCTGGCCACTGTGAACAATGCTGCAATGAACATGGGGCTGCATGTGTCTTTACGTAGCAATGTTTCTGAGTTTTTGGGGTATATACCCAGTAGAGGGATTGCTGGGTCATAAGGTAGTAAAAACCCACGCAAATTCTGAGCAGCTAACTGCCTATCCAGGATGTAAGTTTTTGTGTTTAGCCTCTGTTTACATTTCATTCTCTTGAGGTGCACCGAGTTAGTGTTTGCACAGAATAGGGTTATTAATTGTGTAGGGATACTCTGAGGGCAGTTTGCAGCATTGGGAGCATGTGTTATGTAGGATTTTCTTTCTCTAAGTGATCAAACCACACTGACCCAAAAGTAAATAATCTGACCCAAAAGTGAATACCGTAGACTGATGGTGTGAAGAGGAAATCGATTTTGAAATTTCTTCACATATCCCTAAAATTCATTAGCTGTTTCACTTTATTTAAGACCATCAATTCACAGCCCCAGAGGTTAGTTTTATCAATGACATGAACATAAAAATATATGTACTTCACTGAAATGTTATTAGAATGAAAGGGGTTTGTTTAGCAATCTTGGCCTAATAAAGTGCCATAGACTTTAATTAAAATTTTGGTGGAAAAAAGATCTAGGAATGTATTTTATAAATAAATGCTAACCTTCAAAATTGAGCTTTTTTACTTTTTAAAAAGTCTTCTCTAACTTTTTCTCAAGGCAGTAATTACAGAAAGTAGTCATTACATTTTTCTAGTGTCCTCTGAGCTCACTGTTAGTGACTGATTCTGGGCCACATCTACTATTCTAAACTAACATAACTTTTGTGTGTTTTGGGCAAGTGCACAAATTCTTCTTGGAGTGTGTCAATAACAAACTTGCACTAGTCCCTCATTTCAGACATAGAAAATATTTTTAATTAAAAGTATTTTACATTTGACATATTTATCCGTATATTTTATTTATATAATATAATTTTTATTTATATAATATTTTATTAATATTATTATTTATTCACATAATATAATTATAGTCACATTAACATAAGTATAATTAGATTGTCAATCTAACATAAGTATAATTAGATTCCATTTAAATGATATTTATAGTAAGGTAACCCCCAAAGTGATACGATCCTGTATAATTGTATGATCACCAAGTCAAAGAACATAAAGTTTAACTAAAAATTAAAGATTTTATTCCAGAATATCATTAGTTACCAAAATGATATTGCCTTTTGCATTAAACATCAGTATCACACAGAAAGAATATCATTTTAATGTTTTGCCAAAAAAAACCCAAAACAGTTGTATAGATATGGTCTTGAATTAAAAGTTAAGTAAGCTTCTAAAATGTACCTGATCCTTACAGAAGGAAACCGCTGATTATTAATAACTAACTTAACAACAATGATATTCTTTGTTAGCTAACACATATCTATTTAGCTAACTTCCTTCTTATTGAGCAAACATTAGCAATTCAACAATACATTTGATTATATCATTGTGATTAGTGCTAGGAAAGAAATACTTGTTTTTTCAGCATTTCAATTTCTCAGTGAATTTTTATTAACTGCAAAGCCAGAGGGAGATATTGTGGAAATTTAGTACATATATATATTTTTTATTGATTGATTTTGGAAAGGTAGAGGAAGAGAGAGAGAGAGAGAAACATTCATTCATTCATTCCACTTAGCTGTGTGTTCATTGGTTGCTTCTTTTATGTGTCCTGACCTGTGATTGAACCCACAACCTTGGTGTTTTGGGATGATGCTCTAACCAACTGAGCTAATGGGCTAGGGCCTTAACATATATTTTAATTCAAAGTATATAAGCATTGCATTCATCTTTTTCAATGTGTACCACTTTTCTCCAAAACTAATTCATTACTAGTCCCATTTGTACCCAAAGTCATGGACAGAGAAAGAGACAAGTACTCTTATGCCCTTTTGCTCTCACTGATTAGTCTATTTTTGGATTGAACTGTGTTTTGTTTCAACTGCTACAGAAAAAAAAAGTGCAAACATTTAAGAACACTTTATTATTATGATTTTACTTAAAAAGGATGTGAAGAATTTGTTGGCATGTGAGCCAATGATATAAAATAGCAAAAATGTGCCCTGGCCGGTTAGCTCAGTGGTAGAGCATCAGCCTGGCGTGCAGGAGTCCCGGGTTCGATTCCCGGCCAGGGCACACAGGAGAAGCGCCCATCTGCTTCTCCACCTCTCCCCCTCTCCTTCCTCTCTATCTCTCTCTTCTCCTCCGGCAGCCAAGGCTCCACTGGAGCAAAGTTTGCCCGGGTGCTGAGGATGGCTCTGTGGCCTCTGCCTCAGGCACTAGAATGGCTCTGATTGCGTCAGAGCGACGCCCCAAGATGGGCAGAGCATTGCCCCCTGGTGGGCATGCCAGGTGGATCCCGGTCAGGCGCATGCGGGTGTCTGTCTGACTGCCTCCCCGTTTCCAGCTTCGGAAAAATACACACACACACACACACACACAAAATAGCAAAAATGTCAAAATTGTGATAGGAAATTCACTAAAAACTCTTTCAACAGTAACATCTGTCACAACAAAGGTCATGGATTCAAAACATCAGCCTACTCCACTGCCATTTCCCTCCTTCCACTACAGATTGTAAATTGTATTAACCACTTGTAAATCCAACAGAGCAATGCTCACAGTTACATATTCAAAAAGTTAAAGTCTTCTCAGCAAAAATTGGTCAACAGGCTTGACCAGATGTGTTGACTTCTGTAGTATGTTTATGATCGAAATATTCTACACTGATGCTCCAGTAAAGAGGACCAAATTGGATTCACTGGCTGTGACCTTGAGCAAGTTACTTTATCTGGTGCACCACACACTGTTATTTTCCAGAGGTTAGAGATAAAATCATATGCTATGTGTTTGGCATGGATGCCAAACATTAAATACGGTCGATATTATCACTTCATTGATTTTGATTCCTCTGAGAGCAGCGGAAGGGAAAGGAAATTAAGCTCATAATGGTCAGTAATGCAGCTTCCTGATAAAATGCACTAAAGACTGAATCTGAGGCAGGTGAAAGAAACAAGTAATATATTCAATAATATCATCAAGGGAGTCTTCTGTGTATTAGTATCACCCCCATGGTTATTTCATACTTGGCTTAATTAACAGTCAATCAACAAATACTAATGGAATGAGTACTAGTTACTCAATACAGTGCTAGATTAATGGTGAGTTGTTTAGTACGGACACATAATCAATGTCATTACCCTCAGAGCCCTTGAATAGAAGGAGGAAAAGCTAACATACATACAGAAATATACTACTCACAAAAATTAGCGGATATTTCAAAATGAATATGAAGCTATAAAAATCCCTTAATTTTTGAGAGCAGTGTAGTACACAGTATACATATACACATAATTACAATAGTTTCTAAAGTCCATTATTTAGAAAATCACCCAATTTGGCTTTTTATAATGACTAGATGAGAGTTTTTTATTCATTTAGCCATTTTATATAAAGATAATATTAGTACAGAAACAACCAGATTATTTTATTTTTTTATTTTTATTTTCTCTTATTTTTTTATTAAGTTAGAGATGAGGAGGCAGAGACAGACTCCCACATGTACCCAACCAGCATCCACCTAGCAAGCCCTTACCAGGCGATGCTCTGCCCAGTTGGGCTGCTGCTCCATTGCTCGGCACCTGAGCTATTTAGGGCTGAAACCATGGAGCCATCCTCAGTGCCCAGGGCCAACTTTGCTCGAACCATTCGAGCCAAGGCTGCAGGCAGAGAAGAGAGAGGGTGATGGGGGGAGGGGAGAGGTGGAGAAGCAGATTGTTGCTTCTCCTGTGTGTCCTGACTGGGAATCAAACCCAGGACCTCCACATGCTGGACTCTCTACCTCCAGGACCAGATTTTTAAAATTTCTTAATGATGTTTCTAATGACCTTATTAACTTACACATGAGCCTCGGCAGGTATAAATTATATTGAAAAAAATTTTTTTGTTATTTCTTTTAGTGGCTCTTTTTAAAAATAAACATGAGTATGAGTAAGCTTTCAGCTTTAAAATCTGGCATGGAGGATGCTAGTTTATATTAGAAAAAAGTAAACCATCTAATTTTCACTTCAATTCAAAATATGTTAGGGATTTTTTGAATAAAGATTATTTTGCAATTTAAGAATCTTAGAGTAGAGGATACAGCAAGTAGGAATCTGTGCTCTACAAAAGTTATGAAATTGTAATTGCTCATAACTATCATTACTGATTTCACTTCTGGGCAGAAATTCTGTTTGTGTTTGCATGTATGGACTCATTGTTTCTTCTCTATAGTTCTGCAAGGTGGGTCTTCTAGTTCCCCTATGAAGTAGGTGAGGGCCAGAGAGATTCAACTGGACCAAGAGTATACTATGACTCATGAAACCAGGTTTCTTATTTAGGTTTGTGTACTTCCAATGTCTGGGGTATTTTCACTTCTCCCTTCTTTAGTATAATCCATTTTATTTAGTTTTTTACTTAAAAGTGAACCTGGAACTCACAACTTAGAGTAGATTGATTTTGGATGGATTATTTTGCAAGAGAATATTTTGATATTTTAGACATATATTTTGGTTTATAATCTCAACATCTTTAAATCATAGGCACAACAAAATATTTTCAATAAAAGTAAAGATACAATGTAATATATTTATTGTCGCTTAATGAGCTAAAACTATGACAAGTCCTATTTAGTGTTAGATATACCTATACTGTACATATTAATTATGTAATGGAGTATGGTATTCACAAACATCCTTGTATCTCATCTCTTCCCTGTACTTAATCAGTGCTACTGTAATCTAACATGGTGGGTAAAATATCAGTTAGAAAACGTGTAAAGCTATTTGCATCTGTTTCTATAGTTCAAGATTGTTCCAGGTGACACACATATATTTTGCAGATTTTAAGGGTAGTTTATAATATGTTTATTTTCTTTCAATAAATATCTGGGTAGAAAATAGAGTATTAGAATATTAGCTTTGAAACTACATAAAAATATGGCATCAAGCCCTGGCCGGTTGGTTCAGCGGTAGAGCGTCGGCCTAGCGTGCGGAGGACCCGGGTTCGATTCCCGGCCAGGGCACACAGAAGAAGCGCCCATTTGCTTCTCTACCCCTCCGCCGCGCTTTCCTCTCTGTCTCTCTCTTCCCCTCCCGCAGCCAAGGCTCCATTGGAACAAACATGGCCCGGGCGCTGGGGATGGCTCTGTGGCCTCTGCCTCAGGTGCTAGAGTGGCTCTGGTCGCAACATGGCGACGCCCAGGATGGGCAGAGCATCGCCCCCTGGTGGGTAGAGCGTCGCCCCATGGTGGGCGTGCCGGGTGGATCCCGGTCGGGCGCATGCGGGAGTCTGTCTGACTGCCTCTCCCTGTTTCCAGCTTCAGAAAAATGAAAAAAAAAATATGGTATCAAGATTATTTTGTGATTGTTTAAAAATAGTAATTATGTGATAAATATATGAGACCACTGAAGAGCTTTCAGTCGGCATCCTTTTTATTTTCCATTCCTTTCTGTCCCTTTTTTTGTTTTGTTTTATTTTTGTTTGTTTTTTATTTCTCTAACCCACTAATATCATGACAATCTTGACAATGAAAATTTAAAAAATGGCACTGCAAGTAGTCTTTATGTCAGTGAGGAAGGAAAATGAACAGTTTTACACCCTGGCAATGGAAAGAAGGGCCACATGTGGGATGCTTTTATTTATAAGCCAAAGGGCTTTGAAATAATTGTTATTATTTTCTCTCTTTTGGAGCTGGCCCCTTCTTTCTTCTACTGATGTTCTGTATCTTCCCGTTTCACTGCTTAGGCCAGCTTAGGAGGATGTAAACTTGAGAAACTCATTCACCCTTGGAACCACAAGTCCTCTTAAACAGAATGGGGCTACCTCATCATAGGGTTTTTTGGTGTTTTTTTTAGAATTGAAAAGGATAATTCTTGTAAAGACATATATCAATTGCTTTTTGAGAAACCACTGATCTACTGGGTAAGAAATAGTGAATTCACAATCATGGACTGCTCACCCTTAGATTCTGCATTCATTTTGTAAAAAATATACTAACTCAATGATGTGATTTAATTCTGTATGTGGTCAGCATTATAAGCCATCAGGGTTTTTACGGAGATTAGAGCAGATGTTATGTATACATTCAAATACAATTATAGCACGTATTTCGTTATTCAGTGCTTGAGTACCCAGGATCTAGATTGCATCAGCCTTCATTAAACTGAAATACTGTTCTTCTGGCCATTTCACTGCTCATTAAACTATCAGAACATGAGCAGTGGAAAGGGAAGCAAATAAAATAGAATCCAAACTAGATATTTTGTCACTTTTTACACAAAAACCCTGCTGTTAATATTTTAGGGGATTTCAGCTGTGGGATAACGATATGAGTTTTCCATTCTGGGTGTGTGGGGGGAAGCTGGCAGGGACTGAGTTATTTTACACATTTAAATCAGGATATTTATACTCTACCAATTACTGAAGGTAGTTGTGAATTTCCTGCAATGTGCTAAACCTTAATTTACATTCTACCATCTGTCCATATTGGAAGGAGTTAGTAGATTTCGCCTATAGCATCCTCTTGTAGATGAAATCCCCTTTGGAAAGGCATCCACTTTTGTAAACTTAATGTGCACTGTTGGCTTTCTAAATCGACACAAATCCTAGTAAAGTCCAAGTAAAATCATTTTTTTATATGTTGCTCTAGGTTTTTTATGTTTATAGTGTAGAGCTTGGAATAAATATTAATCAGTTGAGCAGGTGACGACAATATTATGGTAATAATGCAGTTGACAGTATGGTAACATTATTAGTCAAGTGACATAAGTAGTAGCCTGTTAACCTGAAAGTTTGTTCTCTATTTAAATAAATTATGGAATTTCTCCTATAGAAATAAAAGATGATTTTAAAAAATCAAATTAAAACTTTTGGCTTGTTCATAGCACACAAATTGCTGCATTTGTATTTAAATATTTTTTTTATTTAGAAAATTAAACTTAATGAGAGATGGTTTTTAAAATATTTTATTTATTCATTTTTAGAGAGAGAGTTAGAGAGAAGGGGGGGAGGAGCAGGAAGCATCAACTCTCATATTTGTGTCTTGACCAGGCAAGCCCAGGGTTTTGAACCAGCGACCTCAGTGTTCCAGGTCAACACTTTCTCCACAATTTAGGCTTTTTTTTATTACAGTTTAAACTCCTAATTTTTTTGTTTGTTTTACAAAGAAGTTAGGTGAAGGTTAGGAACTTCTTGTGATATTAAAACAGAATAGTAATGTTTCATAAATTGTGGGTTGAATGTGAGGAAATGAATAGTACTTAATTAAATTTACTTTTAACCTTGGATGATATTTAGCAAGCTTAATTTATAGTCATGTTTATGCACATGTGTACAGATGTTTGTATATATATAAAGATATTCTTGTACATATATCTTTATATAAATATGTACTTACACATTGAACAGGGTGGGGCACAAGTGGGTTTATAGTTCATATGGGAAGATAATACAAAAATTAATAAATAATAATATAAGAACAAACTGTCTTGTGTGTTTACCACTGTAAACTGACATTTTTCCTACCTTGTTATATACAGTATATGCACATTGATATACATATATTTAGTTACACAATGAAATATGTGTGTCTATCTGTATGTGGCAGTATCTTTAATGCTACATCTAAAAGTCAGATGGTTATGTGGTTTTATGTATGATCAATGTTGTCATAGACAAAAAAAAGCTTAATCTATAGACTCATATAAAGCTGAACTACAATTGAATCTGCCCCTCGCTGCTTATATAATTTTTTCATCTCTTTGAGTCCCAATTGCCTCACCTGTAAGTTAATGGATATCAAAAAGAGTACCTGTGAAAAGTAAATGAGACAATATTAAATGTGTCAGGCACAGATCCTGGGACTTATTAGGCTTTCAGAATTAGTTGACATTCACCTAAGAATGAAGAAATACATTTGTCATTGCATCTCAAAAGGACATACTTCGTTAAAGAATGAGATAAAGAATATGATTTGCTTGGCTTTCAAAACCATGCGATTAGCCCAAATTAGAAGGCACATTCCATGACATCATTTTGTAAAAATTCACCAAATAATGTTGATTTTGAAAGAAGTAGTGAAGGATCTCCCCCTCTTATTTTTCATTAGTCTTCTCTTTGAGTAAGAGAGAAAGATTGACTAAAATATAAAATTATGGAGTCCGGTATCTAGTGCTTCAAGCATGGAACACACATTCCAGTGAATCAACATATAAAGAAAATTTTTAAAAATTTGATACATATTTGGAAATAAAATATTTTAAATGATTATTTTACTTATCCAACTAGGAAAATTAGTCCGATTATACATACCCTCGATCGTCTCTATCACTATCGGTTGGCGTATCTGAATCCTGTCTTTGTAAAATGCTCGTGTTGACTGGTGTAGGGATTATGTGAGGAGATGTGCTTCCAGAAGCAGGACCCGTGAGCAGAGCTAGCTCTGGAGCAATCGCCTAGAGAGCTGGTGCTCTACTTTCCCCCAACCCAATCTTCACGCAGAGCCTCCCTGCCCCCAAGAAAAACATTCATTTGGATAAAAACAATAGATTGTTTCTCCAATGTATAAGTGCTCAGACCACCTTCTTCTACTCAGTTCTTAAGTTCTTCACACATGGTAGTTTTGTAGTCATCGCGACTTTGAAGGTAAGTGAGCTCCAAGTAATCACAGTCACATTATAGTAATATTTGAAACACCAGCAGATTTTAAAACTTGAAAGTTCTAAAGAAGAAATAAGTGATGTTGGTAACAAAAATAGCTGTATTTTCTATTAACGTTTAAGGTTCTATAGTCACATCACTTGGGTTCAAATTCCTGCTGTCCCACTTATTAGCTGTGTGCCTAGGAACATGTTACTTAACCTCTCTGTGTTGAAGTTTCTTTTGTCAAATGGGAAAAAAAGAACCACTGACTTCATAGTGGTTCTCAGAATGTTGTAAAGATTAAATAGAAAAATTCATCTAGACACTTAACACAGTATATAGTTAAAATAAGGATCAGTTGCTATAATTTCCATTAGTATTATTAAACGAGGTGTTGTATAGAAACAAACTTGTGAATGTTCTTGAAGGGTAGAATTCTTTCCCATTTTTAGTATTAAAATATAGTTATTCTTTTTTTTTTTTTTACCAAAACTGATATTCATTGTGCAATAGTCTTTAAACGGAAGAAAGAAAGAACTTTACCCATTTTTTTTTCACTCAAACAATGATGCTTTACATTGTGCTTTTTTCATAAAGCACCAGAAATAAATTGACTGCTGTTTATTGTCTGGACACAGTGTGCTGATAGCTTCAGTTCTAGACATGTAAATTATTTAACATTACAAACTAAATTAGACTCAGGATCCGAGCACCAGTAGGAAAATATTTCCCGAGTAGCTTAACGAAATGTACATTAGTGTAATAAAAAATTCTAAGTCAGCCCTGTATGCTTTGGTGGGGAGAGTGAGGAGTTCCAGAAACCATATATTTTTATCTAGATACGATTAACTTGTACTTAGAGGGACAATCAAGATGACAACCTGCTTAGAGAGGCTTTGCAGTTTTTAATTTGTGCTCTTCCTGCTGCTACTCACCAGACCTTTTATCCTCTTTTTGTATTTTTTATTTGCTAAACAAATAGTAGAGCTTATGCTCTTGGCTGGATCCATATATAACTATAAATGTTGGCATATCTGGAGAGAGGCCTTTTTCAGATGCCATAGAAAAAACACAAGTACAAGATGTCAAAAATATCAGTCAAAATGCAATCAATTGTTCAGTGACACTATTAGGTATTTAGTGTATGTACATCTTTTTAAATCTTTCTTACTTTTTTTCAATCACACTCTGCCTCGTGGTCACAAAAGGGCTGCTATACCTTCACAGTTAATATCGGTATTGTAAGTCATAAAAATAAATGGTAAAGGCTTTCTCCTCCCAAAGATTTGTGTTTTGATTTAAGATGAAAGGCTCCCTCCAAGAGATTTTTTTAATATATATTTTATTAACCAGAACTGGACCATTTCCCTAAGCCAAACCAATCACTGGCCAAAGGAAGTGGCTGGAGAGTGTCTGCTGCACTTTGCTTTGATCAAATTCTATTCCCCAGAACAGACATGCACAGTTTCACAGTGGCTGCAGAGGGAAGTGAGCTGCAGAGAAAATGTAGCTGCAAAATCAGTTGACTCTGGTGCCTTCCACCTTCCATGAATCAACCAAGTGTTCATCGAAATCCTCTCTCTAGAACTGCATTATTATTTCTGAAAGTCAATGTTAATTGTTCTTATGGGATAATCAGAAATATATAGTATATTGAAAAATAAATTACCATAAAAAATTTAATGAGATGTTTCTATCTCTTAGACCTTTAGAGGAACTGATGGAGATTTATATCTATCAGAAAATTTCTTAAAGCATATTGTTTTCTTCTCTGCAGCTACTGTATATTCTGCTGCCTGCTATTTTCATGATAACAATCACAAGTTGGATGCTCTTTTTAGCTATAATGGGATGATGCTGAATAGGCCAGCTGAGAGCTGTTTTACAAGAAAATTTAGCAATCGCTTTGCGGTAATGGATATCGGTTTGTGGCACATCCGTTCCAGTTTCTGCCTTGTTAAACACTTTAAAAGCAGCTTCAGTGTATTTAGTTTCTCTTTCTGACCCTCTGGGAACTACAGTTTCATGCATCTTTACAATCAGTGGTGAACAAAGCCAAGCTAATCTTAATTGCATATTTTGCCTATTGACATTATGTAGAGAAGGCTACCCGGACACTTTTTAATAACTTCTGATTTTATGGCACTGCAATCACTAGAAAAGATGCGGATTCATTATAACACAAACTTCCAACATAACCTGTTTGTAGACCTTCTCAGAGTTTTTGATGGTTTAGAGCAAGGGTCCCCAAACTTTTTACACAAGGGGCCAGTTCACTGTCCCTCAGACCAGTTGGAGGGCCGGACTATAAAAAAAACTATGAACGAATCCCTATGCACACTGCACACATTTTAAAGTAAAAAAACAAAACGGGAACAAATACAATATTTAAAATAAAGAACAAGTAAATTTAAATCAACAAACTGATCAGTATTTCAATGGGAACTATGGGCCTGCTTTTGGCTAATGAGATGGTCAATGTCCGGTTTCGTATTTGTCACTGCTAGCCATAACAAGTGATATGATGTGCTTCCGGAGCCGTGATGTGCGTCTCGCGTCACCAGAAGTAGTACTGTACGTGAACGACACCACGCTTTGCGGCACCACCACATACAGTACTCCAGAAGCACAGGATGTGGATCCTGTGCTCCTCTCACTGACCACCAATGAAAGAGGTGCCTCTTTTCGAAGTGCGGTGGGGGGCAGATAAATGGCCTCAGGGGGTCGTATGCAGCCCGTGGGTCGTAGTTTGGGTACCCCTGGTTTAGAGCAAGGAAACAGTTGGTTAATTCTGTTATTGTTAGTTGTAGTGGAAACTATAGCGGTGGATTAGTCAACTTCGTATTTTACATTAGTGACACATATAATATGGGTGCTATTGGAATTAATACTTAATAAAATGTGGTATTTAATAACAGCATCTACTGTCCTCCTCTTCTAAAACCATCAAACCATATCAATAACTAAAGCTGTTCACAGGACCTATTTGATGGAAAATGAATGTGCAGGGAGTCCATATTTTTATGATGGAAGAAATAAAATATGTCCTGCTTGGAAAGTGATATTTTACTGTAAATGTCAACAGTAGACTGTCATAGTGCTGTATTAAAATTGTGTTATTAGGTCCAGTTAGAAAAGTTAATTAAAAGATTCGAAGAAGTCAGAAGTTTGTTCCGTATTCTTTCACAAACATATTTGACTTCTCTAACTCTTACACTTGATCGTTTCACTGAACCTGAAACAGTACTTCTGTAATATTGATGATGAATATGCAACAGACCCCTGGGTAGTATTTCTTAATTTCTAAGCCAGAGTTAACCAGATGTGGCTAAAAGCTTTAGGACATGTTGCAAGAGGCAATTTTTAGATGATTAATAAATAATCAAGATTAGTTATTGCAGTTAACTAAAAGCTGTAATAGAATATTCAGAAGGTTTTGCTATGGATAAAATCATTCTGGAAATACTTCCTGCTTGTTACAGTTCTCATAATGTACTTTTGCTTGATTTAATGTAATTAAGTAATAAAACTTCACGAAGTTTAGTTATCTCGGTTCCTCCAAAATGAATGGTAAATCGTGTGTATAACGTGCACGAAGGATTTTCGCGTGGGTAAGATGTCCTAGTCATATTGAGGTGTTCCCCCAGATGTGTTCCCACATCATTGCTCATAGCATCCTCATAGCTGGAAGATATGTGGTTCCTGCAGCCCAATTCCAAACACTGGAAGGCACATCCTATGGGAGTCCATGTTACCATGCCACTAACTCTCTGTTAACAGGGGTAATCAACATTTGATTGGGTACAAAGTTAAAGGGCTAGATAGAAATAAACATAATTTTATCCTTTTTTATTAATGGAAAATTGAGGCCTATGAAAAAGAGAAGCTTACCTATTATTAGATAGAAGCAGATAGTGTGTGGTTATTTGTTAGAGAGCATAATCCAAGTTTAAAAAAGTATCCTCATGGTACACTTTTTCCTCAATCTTTACTTTGGATCAATTACTGCTATCAATTTCATCTTTCACTTGTCATTTCATTCCTTTTAAAAGCATACATACAATATTGTCCCTGAAAAACATTCTTTTATATTGCATTATTTATTCTGGAAAGCCTATTGCATTCACTTGATAAGGTAAATTTTGTGATTCTTTAAAACTGTTTTCGTCTTAAATGTGTTTATCCTATCCTTGCATAGAGCCCAAAGAGCTCTGGGTACCTGTTTGATTTAAAAAAAAGTTTTTTTGATAATTATTATAGGCACAGTTAACATAGGTGAAATGCACATGCTGTTTATTTTCAAGATTTCATTTTCTGACCTAAGTAAGAAATCCCGCTTTAAAGACTGGCAGGCTGATAGAGAAAGCCTGAACAAGTTTACACGCATGGAAAAGTTCTCTCTGTGAGGTCATGAATCACTCCTTTCTAGGGAACCCAAGGCATGGGGAGGCCTACTAAGAAAGAAAGGAGACTGACTTTATTGGGAGGGTAGATTGTGCTTTACTTGGTACACATCAAATTATTTATTTCACATAATGAGCCTGTGAATTCGGGATTTGTTAAGTCTAGGCTACTTAATTTCCCCAAGATTTTACAGCTGGCAGATTACAGAACTCACTTTTTAACGACTCATTTCAAAGCCACGTGCCACTCAGTATACCATACTGCCAGTAGTATTATATGGCTCAGATCGAATAAATACACTATTGGATATAATGAATTATTTGTTATGGAATCATGGCATGTAAAGCAAAAAGTTATATGAGTTTATTAAGAGCATATATATCTATAATGAAATCAGATTTTCTTATAGGCGGACTTTGCTCTTTTTACTGTTCCTAGTTCATTGTAAAGTTGTGAAGCCCTAACCTGTTAGGAACAACATCTCCCAGGCCGTTGGAAAACTTCGCTTATAACGGCTTCCTGCATCCATTCCATCTACTTCTATTCATAAACGTTGAGGTTTAGGAACAGACTTAGAACAGTGCCAGGAACATAATAAATTTAATGTGGAATTTATGCTCTGAATAACATCAGAGTATAGAGTGAAGTGAACAAGCCAATGGCTTGAACCACATTTTTTGTGCATGTGCATATCACTGTATCATTTTCTCCTTCTGTAATCTCTTCTTTTAAAAGTCCTGTGGGTGTGACTAAAATTTGTTTTTAAAATACTTATTCTTAAAATTAACTAAAATTAAAATGAACTTGGGAAAATTTTGAAACTCTAACACTGTTTGAGAGAGTGGAGTCATCACAAAGACAAAGTTAAAACATTAAAAAGCAAAAACAAAAACAACCACATACATGTTTATTTTTTAGAGGTAGTGTAGTTTAGTGAGCAGGGACCAATCCTGAAAACCATGAAGCCATGGAACGCATGTCCTGGTGTTACCTTCTCCAGAAACCAGATGTTTGAATGTACTTGTGGGAATTAAACAATTCTTGGCCCAGCACCTTTACAAGATTCTCATGAGGAATCTATGAGCTAACTGGAGGACGATGCTTGGGAAACAGTAGTTGCTGTCTCTTTGTAAATGGATGCCCTGTTGCTGTTATTAGCACCACCCTTTAATAGTATTGGTAGCAGTAATTGGAACAGCTACATCTAACAAGTCATCTCAAGTAATTTCTTCCTGTTTTTATGCCTCTACTACCTTTAATTAATTTGTTCTCTTCCCTAAGTAAGATATTTATTCCCTAAGTGAGGGAATGTTATCACTGCCTAGAAATGTGTAAAAGTTATGTCAAAAAGAAGAATCTCAGATGTTCAAGAGATAGTAGCGTACTGGCTCTCCAGGGGAAGGACCTAAGGAAGAAAGAAAACAACCTTCATTTGCAGAGTTAGCCAGCTTTCTGCGAGTAAATAAACACCTCCCCCTTCCCATGTAAAATTTCACGCTGCCATCAAGATGTCACTGACCAGGTCCTGGCCTGTTGGCTTAGCATTAGAGCGTCGGCCCTGGCGTGTGGAAGTCCTGGGTTCGATTCTCGATCAGGGCACACAGGAGAAGCGCCCATCTGCTTCTCTACCCCTCCCCTCTTCTTTCTATCTCTCTCTTCCCCTCTCGCAGCCAAGGCTCCACTGCAGCAAAGTTGGCCTGGGCACTGAGGATGGCTCCATGGTCTCTGCTTCAGGTGCTAGAATGGCACCAGCTGCAACAGAGCAACGCCTCAGATGGACAGAGCATCGCCCCCTGGTGGGCATGCTGGATGGATCCCGGTCAGGCGCTGTGGGAGTCTGACTACCTCCCTGCTTCTAACTTCAGAAAATAAAAAAATTAAAAAGATTTCATTGACCACCGAGCTGGGAAGAGTCACAAAACTGGCTCTTGGGAGCAGGTCAGAGCCCTGTCTGGCACACACACCACAGGCCAAGGACCAGATGGGTGTGTGCAAGGTGACAGCTCAAGGTACTCATTTTATAGTGGATCCAATGACAATGAAAGTATGGACAGAGATGTATAGTTCTACTTCAGATGATGATCTTTTGGCTCTTTGGTTTACACCTCAATACCTATTTCTAGTCTAATGGGACATTTAAATTCAGTCTTTTGCATATTTAAATCTGAACTCTTCCCACTACACCCTGCCTGGGCAGCCAGGCGTCTCCAGGAGTGCTCTGCTCTTATTCTCTAGCCTCCAGATTAAGCCCACCACTCTGACCACGTGTCCCACATTTGGGCTATGTATACACTGCTTCTTCCTTCTGTCCCCTCCCAAGGATGCAAAATTCAGACAGGTACGACCATGGTACCTTTATGAGGTAGTGTGAATGTTGCCACTCTGCCACCAGGAGAAGAGTGGAGAAGAGAGAAAGTCTAAAAGCTTATTTTAGGACTAGTTGTACCCGGCCACGCATTGCCGTGGCTCATCTGGTTAAATGGAAAAGAAAGAAAAGAGAAAGCTCACGTTTCGAATATGTTTAATTTCACAATGCTTGTGGGTATACAATATTTTTTGTTGTTCCATTGTCTATGCAGATATAGAGATTGTCTGGTTTGCCGACTCTAGAACACGCAACATATAATTGTCCGTGTGAGAAGCAATCCGTGTCTAGATCTAAAGCGCACAATTCTAAAGACTGTCCCTGAGCTTTGTTGATGGTGATTGCAAACGCCAATCGAATTGGGAACTGCAATCTCCTAAATTGAAATGGCATATCTGTTGGGATCATAGGAATGTGAGGAATGAGGACATCTTCACCTTTGAAAGGTCCTGTCAAGATTGTTGCTTCTACGATGTTGCTCATTAATTTTTTTAATGCTAGCCACGTGCCGTTGCAAAACTTTGGCTGGTTGATATTTCCCAACATTAATATTGGCACGCTGAATTTCAGTTGCAGTACTTGTGGTGGCATCCTGGAAGATCGAAGGAATTCAAAAATTCTGTTGGATAATTAACTACTTCATCTGCTTCCACAACAGTGTCGATGGACTTGTATGTGACTGCCTTGCTTTGAGTGTTAGACTGAATAATATTGTTAAGTTCGTAGACGTCTTTGTTCTTGACCGCAAGAATAGCTCGTTCACTCAACCAATCATGATTCTTATAATTGGTTTGAATATTGGGAAATACTTTTTCAATCAATTCTTCTTTTGATGTCACTAAATTGCAGAAGTTATGAGGCAATAAAATTCGTCCTGAGGTCAGATCAACCGGCACCTTTCCGTTCCCAATTTCCAGCAATTGATGTGAGAATATCTCAGCTGATCGATCGTTTTGCAGCTGGACACGCATATTTGTAGTTAATTTTAACGTCTTTACGTGTTGCCACAAAGTAGAGTATTTCAGGCAAGCATTTATTTCATCCACTGGTGTCGATCGAGGAATTACAGGTAATGTTTGCCTGAAATTTCCTATAAGCAATATGAATGCATTCCCAAATGGTCTGATGTTTCCACGCAAATCTTGCAATGATCAATTTTTTTGTGTGCCATTGTGCATTCATCCCAAACAATAAGTTTGCATCTGCAATTTCTTTTCCAATGCCGGGTGCTTTAGAAATGTTGCACATGGGAGTTTTAATGAATTGCATGTTCAATGGCAATTTCAAAGCAGAATGAGCAGTTCTTCCACCTAGTAGCAATGTCACAGCTATTCCGGATGATGCAAGAGCTAAGGCTATGTATCTTGGGATCAATTTGCTGCCAGAGTCAATCTAATTAGGAACGTTTTGCCAGTTCCTCCTGGAAGATCTAAGAAGAAGATTTCTCCAAGACTATTATTGACAGTTTGCATTATGTGATCATAAATGCCTTTTTGCTCAAGCATTAGCTCAGGAATATTTGATTGCACATATGACAAAAGATCGCCCGTGTTGTAATTTTGTTCACAACGCAATTCTACATCGAACGAAGCAGCAGCAGATTGATTCAGTGATGGCATTCCCAATTGATTGAGAATTTTGTTCACGATTTCTAAGGACAAATCTTCAATCATTATCAATGCTTTGTTGTAGATTTCTGCTGTGAAGTCCATGTTCATATTTGAATTTTTCTTGTGTGTTGGACGGAAAATATCTTCAGCCATGTGTGATTTATGTTTCTCCCATAACATTGAAATGGAATCGTAAAATATTTAGTATAGCGTGTGTTACTTTTATGTCCAACAGATGGCGCTGTTTTTCAAAAACATCTTTTTGGCCCTGGCCAGTTGGCTCAGTGGTAGAGCGTCAGCTTGGCGTGCAGGAGTCCTGGGTTCGATTCCCGGCCAGGGCACACAGAAGAGGTGCCCATCTCCACCCCACCCCCTCTCCTTCCTCTCTGTCTCTCTCTTCCCCTCCCGCAGCCGGGGCTCCATTGTAGCAAAGTTGGCCCAGGCTCTGAGGATGGCTCCATGGCCTCTGCCTCAGGCCCTGGAATGGCTCTGGTTGCAACGGAACGATACCCCAGATGGGCAGAGCATCGCCCCCTGGTGGGCATGCCCAGTGGATCCTGGTCAGGTGCATGCGGAAGTCTGTCTGACTGCCTCCCCGTTTTCAACTTCAGAAAAATACAAAAATAAAAAAAAGCATCTTTTTACCTGTCACAGGTGTGACATCTATATAATAGTAGGTATATAAAAATATAAAAACATGCATGCATTTGAATGCAACGTTGTGTCAAAATTTCAAAGCAATCGGTGAAGAACTTTCAGAGATTTAAGATTTTGAACAAACGTACATTTACATTACTATTTATATAGATTAAATATTTAAATTATTTTTGGTAACAGGCAAACTAGGACTGTGGGATTTAAATATTTAAGTGAGCAGTAACTCTTTGATAATTATATATGTGTGTATATAGGTAGGTAGATTATAGATATATCTCCCATAAATTTATTTAATGTTTGCTTGATACATTGTTTATAGCAAAATTGGAATAGTGTGTTTTGGGTGCTGCTGGTAAATCTCATGGAAGAACTAAATTACAACAGGCCAATCTACACACACCCACACCCACACACACACTTATTTACTTACCTATTTACTTATTCTCTGCCTTGTTTCAGAAAGGATTTAAAGCAATGCACAAATATAATTACAATCTTGGATCACAGGACTCTTGACTAAATACCTAGACAATAACATGATTTGTACAGGAAGACGGAAAAAAGGAGTGCTCGCCGTAATCATGGTTATCCTTCATTTTATGATCTTACGTCTGCTTTTTGTTTGATTCTTTGTTACTTCATAGAACTCAACCATGGAGGTTGATTTGATGGGAAACATCTGGTTAACAAGGATTTATTTCCCTTTAAAATGTGTATATTCTCAAAAAGCTAAGATGCTAGCAAACATCCATTCAGTTCAGTTATTGATTTATTTTTTCAATTCAGAATCTGTGTGGGGAACAGTTTTAATGGAGTTTGAAAGCTAGGCAGTTTTTTGCATTCTGGGAGGCTGGAAGGACCTGAATTGGCTTCTTCACTGAGGTTAGAGTGTATGGTTGGGCTGCAGGTAAGGTAAATGGACACTTATCTGTAAATTTTCAATACAAAAGAGTAAAACCAAAACTCAGCTTTATTTCTACTCTTTCAACCCATTTCTTTTATGATTTCATTCAGCATTTGTGAAGCTGTTAAACTTCTCCAGGCATAGCACTCCCAAAAAGTATTTTCATCTCAGATTTGTACTGTGATTGAACCACTTTACTGGTTAAATAGATTTCTGTGAGCCAGCAAAGAAACCCATGTAATATTTAATATTCTTTGAAAACAGGAATGCCGATCTTCCCCTCCCATCCTTCACTTTAGAGAAAATTTTAAAATCTAGTCAACAGTGTCAACTTCTGCAGTTTGTAACACATGTCGGTCCTAAGTAGTCAGGGTTCAGCAGTTGTCTTTTAACTGTTCTATTAGTGGTGTGTGTTCTGGGAAAGCTAGATTTTCTGCTTGAGAAGAAAGTGGAAAGATAAATGAAATGGTTTTAAAGTGTTTTTTCTTTTGATGATTTGTGGTTCTACTCTATTGTTTTCTTGGGCTAGTTATTTAACTTTCTATGCTTCCGTTTCAACATTTGTGAAATGGAGATAATAATACTTGCCTCCTAAATGTTAAGTATGGTGTGAGCCTTGTAAAGTGCTGAGCACACTGCCTGGCACAAGTAAGTACAACATTTCTTCCCTCTACTGCTTAGAAACAGAGACAGACTCAACCTGATGCATAGTCCACACACATACACACACAGCAATATAATCTAATTTATTTTAAAAGAGAGAAACACAGTGGAAGAAATAATCAAAAAGGAGAGAAATCTTTTTGTTAGAGATAACCCAGCATACAACCACTACAGTCTATGTCAGGGGTTGGGAACTTATGGCTCGTGAGGCAGATATGGCTCTTTTGATGGCTGCATCTGGCTCACAGACAAATCTTTTAAAAATAATAATAACATTAAAAATATAAAACACTCTCATGTATTACAATCCATTCATTTCCTACCTCTCATGTTCAAGGTTATGGTTGGCTGGAGCCAATCACAGCTGTCCTCCGGGACAACATTAAATTTTTATTGGATAATGCATAACATGCACGGGTCGTTGTATGGCTCTCACAGAATTACATCTTAAAATATGTGGCGTTCATGGCTCTCTCAGCCAAAAAGGTTCTCGACCCCTGGAATAGAAGGATATAAGTATAATGCTCATCATTCTCTGGAATACAGTTAGTTGTTATACATGTAGTTAGAATTCTAGATTATTCCAGTCAATGAAGGTGCTGTTGGGTACCATCTTTAAGGTTCTCCAGATAAGAAAATTAATATCTTTTGCATGTTCTATTTTAACAAAAGATATTTTTCTTTTTTGAACTATTTAATATCTTCATCTTGATAAAAGTCTATCTACAAAAAATCAAATGGCTAACATCATAGCTAATGGTGAGAAACTTAAGCTTTTCCACAAAGATCAGGTACAAGGCAAAGATGTTCCCTCTCACCGCTCCTTTTTAAAACTGTAACTTCTAGCTAACATAGCAAGAAAAGAAAAGAAACGTAAAGACATACATATTGGGAAGAAATAAAACTGTTTATGTTCGCAGATGATATTATTATGTATGTAGAAATTACAAAAGAATCAAACACAACAAAAAACAGCTGGAGTAAGAGCATGGTACTAAAGTACACAAAAGTCAATTGTCCTATATACGTACTGGCAAAGAACATGTAGCATTTGATATTAAAACACCAACTGTTTGTAGTAACATTCAAAAAAATGAAATATTTAAGTTTAAATCTAGCAAAATATGTGCAAGATCTATATGAGGAAAACTATAAAACTGATCATTTAACACAGATCTAAATATAAAATGCAAAACTATAAAACTCCTAGAAGGTAACATAGGAGAACATTTAGATGACCTTGAGTAGAGGATGAAGTTTTAGATAAAACACTAAAGACATGATCTATGAAAGGATGCTGCTGGATAAGTTGGACTTTATTAAAATTAAAAACTTAAGCTCTGAAATACAATGTCAAGTGAATGAGAAGACAAGTTGGGAGCAGGAGAAAATATTTTCAACAGACATATCATACTACAGAGAATGTCAAAGAAATATAATGTAACTCCCACATTCAAAGCACAAAATACTCTTATTGAAAAAAGAAGAACACCATAAAATGACACCAAGATCCCAGGTAACGTGTTTTGTTTTGTTTTGCTGTCCTTTGGTTATAATCTTAGGTCATAGGCTTCTTCCCAACCCAAGTGATTCTAAACTGAAAAAATATCCTTAAAACATGTATTATTTCATCAACTCTAAAACACATTTTTTCACATTTTGGTATTTATGAAATAAAAATCTTCCTTAAAATTGATAACTTATATTTAATGACAAATGGTCACAGACATTCAATAAATAGTTTTCTCCATGAATGAACAAATGCATGACATAGTAAGAGACTGATGTTAACTAAAAACAAGTTGATTTTAGTTTTTAATCTCATTTGCATTAATGACACAATAAGAGATTTTTTTCTTGTTTAAAAAATTAATTTAATATTTTATTTTTGGAACCTATCTATATGTAATTTTGATCTTTGACTTAAAATATTAAAATAAAATGTTATATACAGGAATCCAAAAAAGAACAAAATGTTTTAAATATTAATAATAAAAAAATCTAATAAAGGACGCTTATCTAAAACATACAAAGAACTCTAACAATAAGAAAATAAACAACCTGATTAAAAAATGGGCCTATGATTTTAACAGATACCTCTCCAAAAATATATATACAGATGCTTTCTGTCATTTGTCATTAGAAGAATATAAATTAACACAGCAATGAGACTTCACTATATACCTGTTAGAATGGATGAAGTCTGGAACACTGACAAGACAATACTAGCAAGGATGTGGAGCCATGGGAACCCTCAGCACTGCTGGTGGGAATGCAGAATGGTACAACCACTTAGGAAGACAGTTTGGAAATTTCTTACAAAACTAAACACACTCTTACTAAACAATCTAACAATCATTTGCTTTAGCATTTACCCAAAGTTGAAAAATCTTCATACAAAATGCTGCACAAGGATGATTATAGTAACTTTATTCATAACTACCCAACCCTGAAAGCAACAATGATGTCCTTAAGGAGGGCGATGGATAAAAAAACTATAGTTCATTCAGTCAATGAATTTTTTTTCTTTTTTTTTTACAGAGACAGAGAGACAGTCAGAGAGAGGGATAGATAGGGACAGACAGAAACGGAGAAAGACGAGAAGCATCGATCATCAGTTTTTTGTTGCGACACCTTAATTGTTCATTGATTGTTTTCTCATATGTGCCTTGACCGCAGGCCTTCAGCGGACCGAGTAATCCCTTGCTCGAGCCAGTGACCTTGGGTTCAAGCTGGTGAGCTTTTTGATCAAACCAGATGAGCTCACGCTCAAGCTGGCGACCTCGTGGTCTCGAACCTGGATCCTCCGCATCCCAGTTCGACGCTCTATCCACTGCGCCACCGCCTGCTCAAAGTCAATGAAATATTATTCAGTGTTAAAAAGAAATGAGACCTGACCAGGCAGTGTCACAGTGGATAGAGCATTGGACTGGGACACAGAAGACCCAACTTCAAAACTCTGAGGTCTTTGGCTTGAGCATGGGCTCACCCGTCTTGAGTGTGGGCTCAACAGCTTAAGCGCAGGGTCCAGGGTCGCTAGCTTGAGCATGAGATCATAGACATGACCTGGTGGTTGCTAGCTTGAGCCCAAAGGTTGCTGCCTTGAGCAAGAGGTCACTAGCTCAGCTGGAGCCTTCCGGCCAAAGCACATATGAAAAAGCAAGTAATGAACTACTAAGGTGCTGCAACTATGAATTGATGTTTTTCATCTCTCTCTTCCTGTCTATCCCTCTCTTTTTCTCTCCCTTGCTAAAATAATAAATAAATAAAGTATTAAGCCATGAATAGACATGAAGAAATTTTGACTTAGATACATACTAAGTGAAAGGAGCCAATTTGAAGACTTCATACTGTATGATTCCAAGTATATGACATTCTGGAATAGACAAATCTGTGGAGACAGTAAAAAGTATCAGTGGTATCACATAGTTGTGGTGGAAAATTGGAGGGAGGGATGAATAGATGGAGCTCATAGGAAGTACTCTGTATGGTGCTGTAATGATGGATACCTGTCATTATACATTTGTTTAAACCCATAAAACATACAACAGAAAAAGCTGAATCATAATGTAGACTGCAGACTTTGGATGATTATGATGCACCAACGTAATTTCATCAATTGTAACAAATGGACCCCTCAAGTGGGGGATATGGATAATGGAGATCGCTATGCATGTGTGGGGGGGGCAGGGAGTATATAGGAACTTTCAGTACCCTCCCTCAATTTTGTTGCAAACCTAAAACTGCTCTAAAAAAAGTCAGTTATAATTTTTAACATAGTTAAGACATAGATAATAGCGAGTAGGCTTTGAAAAATCTGTGATTTTATATTCACTAACAATTCAAAATACATTCAATAAAATACTGTAGAGGTTCGTCTGAATTCATGAATCCTATGACTTTTAATTCTAAATCACAAGGTCAAAAACAGATGTATGAAATATTATTGCTCACTCACACACCATGTGGCCATGTTGTGTGTATGAAAAAAACTAGAACTTTAGTCCAGCATGTCATTCTGATGGGTGAATGCTGCCTTTGTTACTTCTCTGGTGAAAAGAGAAGACTTTTGTCCAGTTCTTCACAGATAGTATGAGGGTAGATAGCAGGGAAAGAATTCTTTCTTTTCTGCTTGACCTGCAGTGTTCCAACTTGATCATGGAGTATAATCTTCTGTGAGGACTATTGTCCAGTGCAATTACTATCCACCACCATCCAGTCTCAGAAAGAAATGGAAGGCTCATCTCATCTTTCTCCAAGTGGGTTTATAAGAACCAGAAGCAGTCTATAAAATGAGTCCCTGGGCCTGGCATCTTGAGACAATCTGGATCCAAAGTAGCCTGGAGACTGAGCTTGAGCCAGGTGGTCTTCAGCTTGGATTAGCAACCCTTTCAGTAGGAAGCTAAAGATAGGGGTTGAAATGATGAAGAGGTGACAGTCCAGGAGCAGGATGGGAGAATGGAAGAAGCTCGGAACATGGTCTCAGGAGCCTGGAGTTCAGATCTAGCTGGTCCTTCTCTGTGCTCTCATAGCTCCTTATCAGAAATTCTGTTGCAGAGCTTACTACATTGATCTCTACACAGTTCTTTTTTTTTAATTTAATTTTTTTTTTACAGGGACAGAGAGAGAGTCAGAGAGAGGGACAGATAGGGACAGATAGGAACGGAGAAAGATGAGAAGCATCAATCATCAGTTTTTCGTTGCGACACCTTAGTTGTTCATTGGTTACTTTCTCATATGTGCCTTGACCGCGGGCCTTCAGCAGACTGAGTAACCCCTTGCTCGAGCCAGCAACCCTGAGTCCAAGCTGATGACCTTTTGCTCAAACCAGATGAGCCCACGCTCAAGTTGGCAACCTCGGGGTCTCGAACCTGGGTCCTTCCGCATCCCAGTCCGACGCTCTATCCACTGCACCACCACCTGGTTAGGCCCTAGACAGTTCTTATGTACCTTTCTCCACCATTTTATTGTGATCCTCTTTTGCCAAAATTTTTAACTTTGAATAATTTTACAGCTTCAAAAGAGTTGAAGAAATAGACAATGAGTGTATTTCACTAGATTCACTAACCTTGTGCCATGCTAATGTTAAAATACTCATACTACATATTATTTATATATTCATTTTTCTTTTGAACCATTTGAAAGTAAGTTCCAGACGGCATGATATATTATCTTTAAATACTTTATCTTGTTTTCTTTAAAGACCCAGACATTTTCATAACCACAGTATCTTTATCAGAGCTAAGAAATTATCTAATATACAACCCAACGTCAATAATATGCATGATGTAATTTATCTGGTACCTGGGAAGCAATGGAATATTCAAAAACAATTTTGGCACAAACAGAAAAATAAAAGACATTGCAATATAGAGTACACAATCACATGTCCTTTGTTCTCCATTTTAGTCTGGTTCCTATTAAAAGAGGATTTGTAAACCACTGGACATCTCTGGGTGTGTCTTCCTTACTCTACCTTTATCCCTCCTTTTGCCACCGTAGCCAGTCCTAGCAAAGATAAGATAAAAAATTGCCATGTCCTGGACATCAGGGCTATTTTGCATTCCTTTCTTAGAATTAATGAGATTCTAAGCATCACCTGTTTACTGATTGTTATACTCTGTCCAATTTATCATAATCTATGGTCTTATAGGAGAATGTTAATAAAAAGTTAACATTTGAGAGTATAAAGAGATGCAGCACAAGCACGAGAGTCTGGAAATTAAATTAAATGGCATTTCTAGAGTGAATCTCAAAAACGAAATTAGAGTCAAGTAGGACCAAACAGCAATAAAGGATATTTTGGGGACAATTGAGGAAACTTGAATATGGGTTATATATTAGATGATTAGGCTCACAATAAAATGGTGCAGGTACCAGATTAATAACATCATGTGTATTATTGACATGGACACAATGTCAGAATTCCTCGCTGGTGGACAGGGTTGCTAAACATTACTCTCTAAAAGACCTTTACCCATCTTCCTGCTACAGGAACAGTGCAGGTCACATGCAAAGTACATGAAAATACAAAGTAGTAGAATGTAGGACCTTTTTTAGAATGTGTTTTAAAAGTACACCTGCAGCCAGATATTAACTGAGTTTGTATCCAGTGAGGATAACAATAGTAACTACCTCACAGAGTTACTCTGCTGATTAAATGAGTTAATATCAATAAATGCTCTAAAAAGTGCCTAGTCTTGAGTAAGTTCCTGATACAAGTTTCTTATTTCTGTCTAGACATGTGTGGGAACAGCCCTCCTTCAAAAAGCCACCTGAACCCAGTTTAGGATTAAATACACTTTTCTGACCCCGCCAGCCTCCTCATCCCCTCATAGAGCAGTTCTCTATCTCAGAGTGTAATTTCTTAGCTTCACTCAACCTAAATCAAAGTGGGCTTAGAATTCCCAAGCTCTGAAATTAATGCCAAGTTCTGCAGACCAAGTACATATTAATATACGTACAGGCATAGCCCCTTGTTGGTGCTGGTTGTGTTGTGCCCTAATCCCTGATGAAAGTTTTGGTTCTTAATCAAAAAAATCCGCCTGACCGGGCGGTGGCGCAGTGGATAGAGCGTTGGACTGGGATGCAGAAGACACAGGTTGGAGACCCTGAGGTCGCCAGCTTGAGCGCGGGCTCATCTGGTTTGAGCAAAAGCTCATCAGCTTGGATACAAGGTGGCTGGCTCGAGTAAGGGGTTACTCGGTTTGCTGAAGGCCCGCGGTCAAGGCACATATGAGAAAGCAATCAATGAACAACTAAGGTGTCGCAACGAAAAACTGATGATTGATGCTTCTCATCTCTCTTGCCGTTGCTGTCTGTCTGTTCCTATCTAGCCCTCTCTCAGACTCTTCCTCTGTCTCTGGAAAAAAAAATCCTGTGAAAGAGGAAGTAATGTTGCATGTTCATCTGACATCAAGGGCATCCTTTTTACAGTAGAAAACTTTTTTTCTGTGCCCACCAGTTCACAATCATCAAGTATAAAACTTGTACGAGGTCATAGAAATATGCCAAGAATAGTAGACACAACTTTATAATTTTACGAGTGGTATTTGTATATTTTACTTAAAGTATATGTCATAAACACAATCTTGTAATCCTATTTGTATGTTTACCTGGCTCTTAATAGTCAATGTGAAATGAAAGTCAGTTAATCTTAAAATGGTCTTGAACAGAGCAATTTTTTTCTCGATATTACCTGTTACTACTGATTGTAGCTAATGAGGAACTGGCAATAGAAATGGAAAATGAGCTGAAGAATAAAAGGAAACAATAAATCATGTGTTTTAAAGATACATTTCTAATTTTAACATAAGCTTGAACTATAAAGACATTGTAGTAATTCACTATACTTGTTCTTGGCACAAGTTCATATTCACACATAGTTTTAATCCCATCCCTCCTTTTATGTTTTGGAAGCCCTGCTGATTTTACTGGCATAAAAAATGAATACTTTTGCATTTGGTGAGGAAACAATTTATTCACATTTTTTTAATCCTCTGTGGTAGTTTTTTCAAAATGTATTCCATGAACCAGTGGCACCAGGATCAGCTGGGGTACTTATTTCATGCACAGCAGTGTCGTGGGCCACTTCTGGTCTACTGGCTTGAATCACACAGAGGGGAAGCCCAGAACTTTGGCTCAGCTCTGTGGAGTCCACTAAGAATGGTGAGAGCCACGGCCATGTCTCCACCTTCATAGTCTTCTTTCCTCTGTAGGTAGTACTGGAGGAGTGACTGCAGGGGCTCACTTTATACCTTTTCTGGGTCTCATTCCATAATTTTTTGTTTGTATTGTTGTTGTTGGTGGTGGTGTCATTGTTGTTGGTGTTGTTGGTGATGGGGTTGTTGGTGGTGGTGATGGTGTTCCAAAGCACAAGTACAAAGAATTGAGTTCTTCATAATCTTTTAGAGCAGCGGTTCTCAACCTGTGGGTTGCGACCCCGGCAGGGTCACCTAAAGCCATCGGAAAATACATAATGCATATCATGTATTTACATTCTGAATGATAACTGTAGCAAAATTACAGTTATGAAGTAGCCACCAAAATTATTTTTTGGTTTGGGGTCACCGCAACATGAGGAACTGTATTGCAGGGTCACGGCATTAGAAAGGTTGAGAACCACTGTTTTAGAGGGAGGCACGATCATCAGAATATGAGAGTCCCTTTTTTTTTGCTTCACATTATTTTAATTTTTTTATCTTTGATGTCCATGTCCATTTCCCCAACCTCCATATGTCCTCATTGTGATATGCTTGATGTACATCTGTCTTCGGTAGAGACGTCATTACGTCATTCTGTTTATGCCTCTTTCACTTCATTCATTTCTATGTTGACATAATTGACAGTTTCTAATCGTTGTGCAGGACTCCAATACTTCTACCACCTTGACTTGTCCACGCCCCTCACCATGAACACCTCCGTTGTCTTCAGCTCCCACTGGCCTAAACAATAAGTTCAACCACTAACATAGTTTTACTGCTTGACCAGTTCATTTATAATCACGCCATGAGAATACACTCACAATTTTCCTTCATGTTATTAAATCCAAACTTTAAAAATTATTTTTCATTGACCGTGTCTTAATAAGGTGATTGGATAGCATGTTTCAGGAGAAATTGCAAACTCATTTGAAAATGTCTTTAAATACATTATACAATGAGTTATATCTGGATTTCTTTTAATCAGCTATTTCCAGCTGTGATTTATAAGTTCTTAAAAAGAGAGTACATCCTAACCTCCCAATTTTTTTCTCCCACTTAACAGACAATTTTGTGACCTTTCTCCTGGAATCTTTTAGCTCTTCTTTGTTCACTAACTCTACATTACTTAGAATGTGTGTCAGGAAGTCATAAATCTATCTTCACTGGTGCAAAACATGTGTCCTATGCTGGAGGTTAAAAAGAAAATTATTCTGAGCCAAGATATTTTGTGTAAGGCATCAAGCGTTTAACCTAAAGAAGAAAGCAGCCAGTTGGTCAATAGGGATGAAATACTCTTTGTTTCTCACTCCCTCACTCAGACACTGCTGGCTGTTCACCTCCAGACCACTGGCACATTGAGGGTGACATTCTCTCTTTCCAAGATACTCCTCATGATAGGATGCACTTAATTTATGCTGTGGATGGAACTGAACTGAACTGAACTGATTTGCATATCATCAATACATGTAAGTCCCGAGTAGAGGGCCAGCCATCCAAATTAAAATATTCCCTGTCAAGGACTTGCTGTGTCTAGCAAATTCTGGAGTAATGCTAATTGCAGGTGGTTGGCAAATATTGATTCTATTCAATGTTTATAAGGCCTTATTGGAGGGCACGTGAAACTTAAGCTTTCTTTAGAGCACTGTCTTTATTTAAAACTCCTCTTGTTCAGACCCAGCTGGGCATTCAGTAATGCCAGCCACTGAATAAGATCTTTCAAGTGCCTCAGCCCGCCTCACCTGGCAGACTGGCTCACTGATTTATAAATGAAACCCTGTTTGCTCCACAGCTCTTGATCCTCCAGCTCTTCTCTGTCCTTCCCTTCTCTTACTTTTCCTTCTGATTTGAGTATAGTAACCCTCCTCACGCATGCCATCTGTTTTCATTTACTGCTTTTCTTGGTTGAGTCACCGATAGCTCTGGGTCAAGTTTAGTGTTTCTATCCTTTTTTGCACCTTTACTTCCCATCCCACCCCCATTTTTAAAAAGTTTTTCTCTGTTGTAAAATAAATTTCTCTTTCATTGCACTTGGCTTTTAACTGAATGTCCTGACTGCCAATTTCTCAAGGTGTCCTTTTGTGCTTTCTTTGTGCATTTAACACTAGCTTTACTTCCCCTTTTCTCATCAGCTAATCAATCATACATTTTTCAAGCAGCTTCAAATTAAAATATGAAATTATAAGAAAATTATAAGCAACTCTCACCATCTAAAAAAAAACCCACCATTGCCTGACCAGGCGGTGGCGCAATGGATAGAGCGTCGGACTGGGATGTGGAAGGACCCAGGTTCGAGACCCTGAGCTCTCCAGTTTGAGCGCGGGCTCATCTGGTGTGAGCAAAGCTCAGCAGCTTAGACCCAAGGTCGCTGGTTACGCAGTCTGCTGAAGGCCCACGGTCAAGGCACATATGAGAAAGCAATCAATGAACAACTAAGGTGTCGCAATGAAAAAACAGATGATTGATGCTTCTCATCTCTCTCCGTTCCTGTCTGTCTGTCCCTATCTATCCCTCTCTCTGACTCTCTCTCTGTCTCTGTTAAAACAAAACAAAACAAAACAAAAACAAACCACCATTGAGGTGCCTTTTGCTTTTTTCTAATATGGCGTCTATGGGCTCACAGACATTTGGGCAGAAGCTATCTATAAGCTTAGAATTCTACTCCCTTTTCTTTGTTTCCTTAACTCTACTGTGTTCAAAATATATAAATAGCTACTTATGTACAAAGACCACAGTAATTACATGTTTTTCTCTTCATTTTCAATTCCATTCTTTCTAAGTCAATATGTACAAAACAAGTTAACATTATAGTATACCAGTGCAAAGAGAGTCTACCAAATAGAAGAAAAAGGAAATGATGTAAAACACATGCAGTCCCCCATTTATTAACATAAAACCAAAGACCTTTGATGAGGTCTGTCTAAATGAGTGCTTAAATATCTTCCTGTTCTCTTGACCATGCTTCTCATTGTGATGGGGTAGAAAAAGAAAAGGAAGAGTTAGAAAGAGACAGGTAGGCCATAGAGAATAGGACAGGAAGAGAATAAAAGCACAAGAATTGGCAGTCTAAGAAGAAAAGTTAGGGATGTGAAAATTTCTCTCCCAGACAGATTCATTGGCCCAGATACTTACAATGGCTACTTTTGCAAAGAGCATATTTTTGCAGTCCATTTGAGACACTAGTGACAATAAATGGACAATGTCTAGAAAAAATTTATAATTTTTTCCAAATATTTTTATGGAATACTTGTATGGTATTAGAAGCAAAAGAGGAAAAGAGCCACAAAACTATGAAAAATTGCATAAATATAATGTAGCATCAAGCATTGCTATATAGAGTCTTTCCAACATGAACTCTTGCTAGCTAATTTGATGGTTCTATTAAGAAAGAATATTCATATATAGACATTAGTCATGTTTAATATTTCCTTCAATTTTTTTTTTGTATTTTTCTGAAGTTGGAAACGGGGAGGCAGTCAGACAGACTCCCACATGCGCCTGACCGGGATCCACCTGGCATGCCCACCAGGGGGCAGTGCTCTGCCCATCTGGGGCGCTGCTCTGTTGCATCCAGAGCCTTTCTAGCACCTGAGGCAGAGGCCATAGAGCCATCCTCAGTGCCCGGGCCAACTTTGCTCCAATGGAGCCTTGGCTGTGGGAGGGGAAGAGAGAGACAGAGAGGAAGGAGAGGGGGAGGGGTGGAGAAGCAGATGGGCACTTCTCCTGTGTGCCCTGGCCAGGAATCAAACCCAGGACTCCTGCACGCCAGGCCGGTGCTCTACCACTGAGCCAACCAGCCAGGGCCTATTTCCTTCAACTTTAAAAGCCAATATGTCCTTTGTCTAGAATCTTTGTAATTTATAAATCTGATGATAGGATGAAACAATAAAATGCTTCCATTCTTCATCATAGTTCACCTTTCTGTTCACACAAGGGATTTCATATCCATCTTCTGTATTCTTTGGTTTCTATCAGTAAGATGGTTTAGGAATTCAGTGCACATTTACATGTACCATTGAATGTATTCTAAATATTCAAAATGTGCTATAATTTGTACAAATTGTTTTACTTAAAATATCTATAAATAAATATCTGCTTAGCCAGTTAATTTTCTCCCCTTGCCTTTGGTGCACCCCTGGTTCAGGGATTAGAGGAAGTGGGGAAGCAAAGGGCCAAAGATGGCCTGACCGGTTGGCTCAGTGGTAGAGCATCAGCCCAGCCTGTGGAAGTAGCATCAGCCCAGCCTGTGGAAGTCCCGGATTTGATTCCTGGTCAGGGCACACAGGAGAAGCGCCCATCTGCTTCTCTTACCTTCCCCCTCTCCTTCTCTCTATCTCTTTCTTCCCCTTTACAGCCAAGGCTCCATTGGAACAAAGTTGGCCTGGGCACTGAGGATGGCTCTGTGGCCTCCACCTCTGGGACTAGAATGGCTCTGGTTGCAATGGAGCAACACTCCAGATGGGCAGAGCATCGCCCCCTAGTGGACATGCCGGGTGAATCCTGGTAGGGTGCCTGCAGGAGTCTGACTCTCTGCCTTCCAGCTTCTCCCATCAGAAAAATACCAAAAAAGGGGAGGGAGACAAAGAAACTTCATATGTAATCTTTAGTGGCCATCACCATGGGGTTTGCTTGCCCCAAACAGCAGAGAGAATAAATGTGGCTGTCATAAATTTTTGAAATGTGGATTTCAGCTATTCACAAAACAAATTACTTTGATATATGCATTTGTAGAAATTTTTCTACATGTGCTATTGCATTCATCAAGCCATCATAGTAGGCATTTTATGATTTGAACTAGGAATACTAAACATTGGAAGAAAATGATGTCGAATCTTGCAAAACTGAAAACTTTTTAGAATAATATGGTGATGCTATTGTTAAGTCTACCTAATTCAAGTGGAATGGCACTAAATGACCTCTGAAACACTGCTAGCTCTCCAGTTCTTTGAAGTTGCTGAGTATTGAAGGAATGACAAAGGTTGAGAATGTTGAGATAACTTAATCGTCAAAGCTTGGAAAGCAGTGAATAAAATAATTCCGTTTAGCATTTTTCAAAATGAAATCAGAAATTTAAATCTAATATTATACAATATATCATTTGATTTTTTATAACATTTGATAAAATTAAGGTTCATTTCCTGCTTTCAGGAAGATCAGCCAAGAAATTTGTGACTCCTGAAGATGATTCCACTTGACTGACTGATAAATGAAAATTTTATTGAGTAAGAATTCCTAAACTCTAGTTCTCCTAATTTCCCTTTAGGACATGCCCATTTCTCTGTAAATGCCTTTTACTCATTGGCTTGTTGTATCTCCAGCAGTGAAAGAATGCAATTTTTATCAACCTTTAGCTAATTGAAAAGATTAAAAATAAGTATGCAAGTTATAACTAAGGATTCATAGACATATAAGAAAAATTGCTAGAAGAATTTATATAAAAGTAAACAATAAATAAATATATAGATAATTATTTTTGAGAGTCTAAAGAAAAGGGAGAGAGGTCTCAAAATGACTACAAATGTGTCAATAATAAAAAGTTTAAAACCTGTATATTTAAATAGTCAAGACTCAAGCTAAATGAAAAACTTATACCAAGTATTTTGTCTAGTGACTTCTGAAGCTGAATTTACTCAACTGTTTGAGCTCAGAATTCAGAATTTTTAAGGCTTTGGCTGGTGTTTCAGAGGCGAGAGTTTTGATCTGGCATATGGATGTTTCAGGTTCAATTCCCTGTCAGGGCACACAGGAGAAATGACCATCTTCTTCTCCCCCCCCACTTCTCTCCCTTCCTCTCTCACAACCAGTGGCCACTTGGCATGGTCCCAGTTACTGAAAATAGCTTAGTTGGTCCAAATGCATCATCTCAGGTGTTAAAAATAGTACGGTACTTGAGCATCGACCCAAGATGGGGTTGCCCAGTGCATCCTGGTTGGTGCACATGAAGGAGTCTTTCTCACTAATTCCTCTCCTCTTACAAAAAAAAAAAGAATTTTTTAAAGAGGGAATTCATGCCTTTTATATGAATTTTGTGTTATAATTTCAATTATTTGTTCATGCATTTGAATTTCAGTGAATATTTATTGTTTACCATGCCTAATTCTAGGTACCTAGGATATATTAGTGAACAAAACAAAGAACTTTGCTTTCATGGAACATAAAAGTGAATGGGGAAAGACAGACAAAAATGAATAAACATAATAAATGTTAAATAAAATGGTCAGGTTAAGCCTCCATTGAGAAGATAAAATTTGAGGAAAGATTTGATGGAGTGAATGGAGTTATTTGTAAGAAATGTGTCCTACATTTAGAATTTAACTATAAATAAATTTAATTTAAACAAAACATACATTACAAAATATAATATTGACGTAATGTTGTCTCAGGTAACCTTTAAGATTCACCATGATATTTGATCAATTTTTTCTTGATATAATAAAATGAGGATAGTGAGTTACTATGTAAGACAAGCATTGGCTATTAAAATCTATACTTCTAAGACATAGATTCATTTCAACAGATATTTAAAAATAATAGGCAATAAACAAATTGTCAAACAACACTTTTTAAAAATACGTGAACATATACCTTATACTTATGACTCTGTATTCTCTTCCAAGACTAAACCAGCTAGATGGTAAATAAAACTACAATGTTTTCCTCAACTATAAGAATGCTTGTGTTGAAACATATACATCATTTAAATATGAATTTATAGAATCTGAAATAATTCTGCAGGTAATTTTTTTTATTCAGGAGAGGAGGGGAAGCAGAGACAGACTCCCAGATGCACCCCTGCCAGGATCCATCCAGCAAGCCCAGTAGGAGGCAATGCTCTGCCCATCTGGAACATTGCTCCATTGCTCAGTAACCAAGCTCTTCTTAGCACCTGAGTAGAGGCAATAGATCCATCTTCAGTGCTGGGGTCAACTTGCTCCAATCAAGCCATGGCTGCAGGAGTGGAAAAGAGAGAGAGAGAGAGAGAGAGAAGTGAGAGGGGGAGGGATGAAGAACCAAATGATCACTTCTCCAGTGTGCCCTGACTAGAAATCAAATGCAGGACATCTATACACTGGGCCAACGCTCTACCACCAAGCCAACTGGCCAGGGCCAAAATTTTTATTTTTAATACTAGCTCTTTTATGCACACCTAGAGTAATAAATAGTCTGTTTAAACTACCTCTACAAGAAAAATGGAAAATTCTTAATTCTATGTTTAATTTATTGCTGCTTCTTCTGATACTTTAGAAGTGTTAGGCTGAATTACAAACTAATTAGCTCAGACATCCAGGAATTGAATTTCTGTTCCACCACCCCAGAGTTGTGTGTTCTTGGCAATTATGAAACCCAACTGGGACTAGTTTCTTGACTGTAAAATGGAGGTTCATAAATCTCAGAGCTGTTGAATAAAATACTGTGCTCAAAGAGGTTGACACATTATAGGTTTTAATCATTTTATTAAACCATTTTTATGCTTCTTTAATTGGTCAAAATTATAATAAATTACTGGATATAAACAACTGAAAACCAGTTCAAGGCCATATAAGGCGTTACATGGTTATTTCTTTTTCCCTTTTTTCCCTTTTTTTGGTATCATAGTGATTTTTAGGAGAAAGCAGAAAATTTTGTGTCACTGTGTACTGGGGAAGTTCTGGAATCCGTATAAAAAAGGGCAGAACTTTAAATGGGCCAAAAAAGAAGTGTAAGATTTGGATTGGAAGCTGAGAAGTAGATGATTGCTAAGGTGAACTAATGATCATGATAGGTGTCAATGGGCACGGGATTTGTGTGAAAGAAACAGTATTGTCTTAACTGTCCATTCTTCTGTCATCACAGGGCCTTCTCTTCTGTAGCCATGGGTGACATGGCACTCTTTCAAAATGTATGTTCATACCAGTATCCCTTGGAATAATATTCACTACAGTTCCAAAAATTTGTGTTGAATTGAGAGTTTCTAAAGCAATAGCACCAAAATAGTTTGTTATTATTATTACTGAGATATAGCATACCTTAATAAAGTACATACATTTTAATTATGTCCCCCATGTCACTGCCACCCGTGTCAAGAAGGCAATGTATCAATGAACAGCTAAGGTGCCACAACTATGAGTTGATGCTTCTCATCTCTCTCCCTTCCTGTCTGTCTGTCTGTCTCTCTCTCTCTCTTTCTAAAGAAAAGAAGGCATTGTACTTCTTCCTTATTTTCCTCATCAATACCACCCTCCATCTTAATCCCCATGGAAGTAAACATCCCCATAGAAGTAAACATCACTGACTTTGGTCTCGGAATAGTAGTTTCATCTGTTCTTGAACTTCACATATGTGGAATGATGCAGTGTGCACTCTTCTGTGTCTGCTTCTTTCACTCATCAGTGTGCCTGTTGGAGTCATCTGTGTAACTGCATGTAACAGTAATTCTTTTTTGCTTATTCTTTGTTTTTCGGTGTGGTAATCTATTATATGGATATACTAAAATTCATTCTACTGTTGAGCACTTGAATGGATTCCAATTTTATGCAATTATAAATAAAGCTACTAATAACATTTTGTAAATGTATTTTGCCGGACACATGTACTCAGTATTTTGCTGGACACATGTACTCAGTATTCTTGGATATGTATCTAGAACTGGAATTGCTGGTTCATAGGGGACACATACATTTAGCTTTACTAGATATTGCCAAACAGTTTTCAGAGCTGTTCATACTAATATACACCCCTACCAGCAATGCATGAGTTTCAGTTGTTCTACAATTACAATTTTCTTTTCAACATCTGGAGATGTTTTATTCCCAACAAAGTTCTTCAAGTGTAATAAGATTATGACTTGATGACTTGAAGTAGCAATTATTTTTTATAATTGCAGTTCATATGAGATTATTTTCAAAAATAACTTTTGAAAAGGAAGTTTAGTTCAGTTTACTTTGGTGAAAGTGTGTGAGCAGAATAGAACTTTAGATATGATCATATTCTAAGCCTCGATTGTTTATGACATTCAAAACCTGTAAACTAGCTATTTCACTAAATGGCAGTCAAACTTTGTTTTGAGAACTGACAAGAAAAACCTTTCTCTCTCTATCTCTTTCTCTCCTTTTTCCCCTCCCTCCCTCCTTCTGTCCTCTCTCTTCCTGTCTCCATTTAAATAATCTTTTTGGTTTCATCCTGATGAGTAAAATAAAAACACTGATGGAATAAATAAAAGCAAGAGTGTATCATTTAAAAAAATAGTTCTCTCACATTTCCAGTGAAATATGAGTATTCCTGAGGTTCAAAATGGCGCATAATCCAAAAATAATTTGAGATGTATTTTGTCCTTACATTTGAATAAGTGGATAAGATTATAACTGATATTTAGAGACAATCACCACTGTAAGGTGTAAAATGAAATTGTGAAGCCAAACTCTGGTTATGGCTCAGAAGGATTAAAGCATGATTCAAGAGTAGTTGGAAATTGGTCCAATTACCCTGTTTTAGTTCTCATCTTACTTGCTCAGAATATACATTTGTCCTTTCCACTCCAGACCATGTTAAATCAAAATCACAGGGAAAATGTCAAAGGTGACCACAAGTGGCCCCTCTGTTTCTTTATAAAAATACTTATTTCTGATTCATTCCTTATCTAAGTTCCATGGAGATACTGAATATTTTGGCTTAAAATATTTTTTACTGTGTTATATGTGTAAAAGATAGTTTAATATCAAGTATCGCAAATAATTATAGGACTTAGGGCCTGCACAATATTAATCTGTTTTCAAACTCTAAATAAGTAAAGAGTCCAGCTCAGTAGCACAGAATATCTAGTAAAAGTAAATGAAAGCTAGAGTTTACAATAAACTAATGAATATAGTCTGTCGTCTTCAATCATGTCAAGAAAAATCGGGGACAAGAGTCAAGTGATTCAAGGAACTTTTTTGGGGGGGGTTAACTTTTGTCCATTGCTGATGTTTGTCCATTATCTAGTCTCAAAATTCTTTGCATGAGTTTTTCAAATTTTATTTTTTATAATGAAAAATTCAGCTTTATTGATGGTGCATGGTTAATTTTTGTAGTTTACTATAAAATACAAAAGAAAACCATGTGAGTAATTTAAAAATCAATGTATTACTTGGGTGTTTAGTGATTTTTTTAAAACTGCTAGCCAGTTATTATTTATCCTGTAAGTCAGGGGACCACTAGCACATGTTTCTTTCATTGATGACATTGTTATTATGTTGAATTCATTTACTCATGCAAATTTTTAAAAAATGAGATTAGCAACCAATAATTGAATTTTTAAAGGAATTCAAGCAACAATTCTAGAAGATTTCCAGGTCCTTAAATAAATTATAGAGCCTCATGGCCTTAAAAAAATCAACAGGTTTTTGGAGCCATGCCTCTAATAATATGTAATATTCTGGAAGGTGCCATAAATTGAATTTGAAATGTGTATTTTAATTAGCAGCCATTAAAGACTTGCCCTGCTTGGAGACTGGGACATTTTATATAACTCTCTCCACTGAGTCGTACATCCTTTATAGCTTCAGGTATTAGGCTGAACCATATGAAATTACAATTTTGTAGGTAAAAAGTAATAGAATCTCAACATCAGATAGTTTGGACTAATGCAGGGTGGGGAAAAGTAGGTTTACAGTTGTTTGTATGGAAAATGCAATAGTTAATAAATAATAATACAATAATAAACTCTGTGTTTCATGTACTGACAACTGTAAATCTACTTTTGCTCCACTCTGTATATATAAAAGGAAATCAATATAACAAACACTTTTCTTGGACTTAAACACTCAAGTTCATTGACTAATGTAATTTTCACATTCTCTCCTTTAAAAACTTTTTTGGGGGTGCTCATATTTTCCAGGCACTGTTTTAGATGCTTTGGATACATCAGTGTCTCAAACATGTAAAGAATTCCTTTATGGACTAGCTGAGGGAGGCATGGAATAAATAGTCAGCATAATAAATAAAATACAGTATGAGAGAAAGTGTTAAGTGCTAGGCAAAGAGGGAGACTATAGCTGGGGTGTAGGGCTGTGGCAGGGATGTGCTTGCAATGTTCACTGTAGTAGCCAGAAAAGCCCTGGTTGGGAAGGTGATATGTGACCAGAGGTTTCATGTAGGTAAGGAAAGTATACGTCCATTATTCATTCCTTTTAAAGGGCTTAAAGAGGGATATACAAATACACAGACCAGTACCTTTAGGGAATGAATTCAAGCTCTTTCAGAAGAGCCACCATAGTAAGCTAACGGAACTTGGGGACATAGTTAAATCAGATACTTATAGATCAGATTCTAAGATGAAGCAGATAAAACAAAGTAAGAGAAACATAGTTTCTTAACAAAGTGTGAAAGAGAAGTGTGAGGTTGATTTCTGTATTCCCTCCACTATAATTGAATTCCTTGAGGAAGAAATTTTATTTCCTTTTATCCCAATTACTGGAACCTAGCAAGTGTCTGAAATATGTGTCAGTGTATCATCAAAATTGGAAAAGTCAGTTGATGAATGATGCAAAGCCAAGGTCTCGAGTATTGTCAAAGAGGATGGGTAAGAAATAACCACAGTGTAGGCTCAAGCATAAATATGAAAAACCTAAGAAATCATGAAAATCTCTCAATTATCTGTCATCTCATATTCCTAGGATATAACAGACTTAAAGGTGTGAATTCTATTTTACATACAGTGCCTTTTCCACAATGGACATATTAAAGTAAAAGTTTCTCACTAACAAATGGTGAAAAAAGAAAAGGAGTAGGCCAACACATTCTCCCTGAATGAATCAGGTATCCCCACATGTTAAATGGCTCCCAAAGAGTATTCAATATTTTTAGAAGTTGTGCTATTTTCTTAGGCCACTATGTGTGCTTTTTGAGATCTTAATAAAATGTGACCCATGTTTGAAGAAATGACCGTCTTGTGCATCATATTCTTATGCTCAGAGGTGAGCAACAGATGACAGCATATTAAAACAAACTGTTTTGAAAATTAACCATAGTGTTCAAAACCACAGAAGAAAAATAGACTTTTACCAGAATGATCTATTTAAAGGGACACTTTTTTGGAGGAGAATAATATCCTAACCAGCAGGTAGGATTCACTGAAACCTGAAATTCTGTAATTATTACCTAGGGTAATCATTTTTTAATGTGATTTATTTATTTTATAGCTGGGGGCAGAGAATATTAGTGGCCACAGCAATTGTATTTTAGACATAAAAAAAAGGCAATATGGCCCAACCTGTAGATGAGGTAACCTGAAAGCAATGAGTCATAAGAAATGAATATTGAAAGAACATTTTAGAAAGGAAACAAAAAACAGTGAAACATCAAGGTCAAAATCTTAGTCACCATTTTACTGCCTACGTCAGGAAGATTTTAACAAATATTGCACCCCCCAGTGGTTGTTTTTGACCCGGGCTTCCAATTTTCTGACTTCATTATTTTGGGTAATCTCAGGACGGTTCACATTATATATAACTAGGAGGATCTTTGGGAGGCCAACTCAATAGTTACTTAATTTCCTTTTTGAAATTTTATTAAATTTATTGGGGTGCCATTGGTTAATAAATTTATTTTGATTTCAAGTGTACAATTCAATATGTATGTTGCATTGTGTGTGCACCACCCAAAGTCAAGTTTTCTCCTATCACCATATACTATTTGACCCCATTTACCCCTCTTCTACCTCCCCCTTCTCTTTTTCTCCTCAGATAACCACCAAACGGTTGTCTGTGTCTGTTGAGTTTTTGCTTGTTTGTTGCTTTTAGTTTTATATCCTACATATGAATGAAATCAGATGGGTCTTGCCTTTTTCCATATGACCTTCTTCACTTAGACGGAGATTCCCCAGATTCATTCATCTGGTTGCAAATCACAGTATTTTGTCTTTTCTGATGCGATTGTCCAATTTCATGCTTGCAGACAGAATGCTGCCCGGAATGATAGAATATCTACTATATGACCATTAAGTTCAGGTTCAATAAGATAGGTTCACAGAAGGGCAATCATGCTTGATTCATCTGATTGCCAGACTGGAAATGAAGAAAAGCAGTGACATAATTACCCCACATTCTTCAGACCTCCAATACATTACAGCACAGAGATTAAGCAAAGCTAGTTCTCAGAATGATTACAACGCATTTTAGCAGGGAAGATCTGCGTTAGCAAATAAAAGGAGGATTAAAAAATCAAAGACAAAGGACGTTGCTAGAATCTGTTTTGCATGCACAGAAAATGTGGGAACATGGAAAGAAAGTTGTTTGGTGAAGGAAGAAAACCGGGTGTTTCCTGAGTGGTGTTCTTGAATTCAGGACATGGACAGAGGCATGGGGCAGCAGGATCCAACTCATACAAAAGAACCATAATTTGAATATTTATGAAAGCAAAATTAGCTAGTGATGCAAAAAAAGGAGAAGAAAGGTGGCTAATGGAGAATGCAAATTCATCTTAATGCATTTAAAATTTAGTATAAATATGAGACAATTCTTTCTAAAAGGAAAAGAAGCAAGAATATTCAGTCTCTAAATTTCCTCCACAGTAGACCTTTTCCCTTTTTTCTATCATCACCTTATTTTTCTCCTTGCTTTCTGTTTCCAGTAACCATGGTGATGCTCCCTCCCAGCAACCTTCCTCGCAGCTGGTCCTTCTGGTACACACTGAATTTGCTTTTTTCACTGATGCGGGGAGCTAATCATGCTTCAGAAATTAATTAATTTATTAACATTTTTCCCCATTCCTTTTGTCCAGGAACTAAATGCAAAGAATTATTCCACACTTAGCCTCCCTACGTAAGGGCCACGGTAAAACAAGGATACTCAACTGTTTATTTCAGATGCTATCATAAGGGGGTACTGATTATGCCAGAGATTCAATTCCCTGCCTTGGGCCTCAGGGACTGTACAGCCCCAGGACTCAAGCTGGTCGCTACTTCCTTTTGCTTTTGTATATAAACGGAATAAAATTGACTGCCCACAGAAATCACTGATCAACCTGGGTTTCCTAATCCTCTGGGGTTTTTTTTGCTGCATTCTTCCTTGTAAGGAAGACATTTCCAAATGTGTAATTATCACAGTTAAAAGGGGACTGATTTTTTTTCATAAGATACACATAAGTGTATGCATTTTGGAATGTCATAAGCAACATGCAATACTTTGTTTTCAAGTATTGTAATTATCTGCCAGTGACAAAACATCAAAGAATCTGTGTTGTCATTAAGGCAGATAATAAGAATTCCCATAAACTGTCATTTGGACACATCCAGTTTGTGGAGCCTAACTTATTTGTAATCCTATATGCCGGAAAACTGTCTCTCTGCTTAAGCACTGTGTGTGTGCGCACGCGAGCTGTTTGTGAGTGTGTGTGCGCCTGTGTGTGTCTGGCACTAACACAAAGGAGACCAGATGATGACATTCATAGGCTTATAGACTCGACTCCTGGGGACACACTTGGATGGAGGCAATTAAAATGCCTGTCAGGCATTTGGTACCAGAAACCCTCACGGCAAACCACTAAATCATAAACCAGAGCTGCACCTTATTGTTAGTGAATGATGGCGGAGCTGGGTGGCTTGTCATCATTCTCGAAAATTCTGAGGCTAGTGAGCTCTCTCTCCCTCTCCCACTCGCCTTATTTTCCTTTTCGCCACTGCGGGGACTTTTTCTAATTTGCAGCTCCCCTTTCCCTGACACACACAGGCAGGAGCTGGTGGCTGGCAGACCGCAGTCTGTCTGGAGCTGGAGAGCCAGAGCCAGAGCCCGCCTCTGGACATCATGCTCGTGGAGAAGGATTCTGCAGCCATCCTCACAGGCTAGACTTGGGTGGGATCGCGGCGAAAGCACTGGTAATGGTTGGAGGGTTTGAAACATTTTTATTTTACTTTATTTTCAATCTGTTTTCCAAAGGATCTTTGCTTTATGTGATCTCAAAGTAAAATGCTTTTAAATTCATTACTGAGCTTCCTAAAAATTCAAGTACTGCATTGTTTGTACTACAGATCTCAAGACATAGGTTTATTGTCTGGATATAAGGAATGCATGTGTGTACTGGTGAGTTACAATTTTCAATATTTAGTTAACAAATTTATATATGTATTTTTTTTCCTTTTGTTTTGTTTCGGTAGATTCTTCAGTTTGTTGTCTCTAACGGACGAAACATTGATTGGGAACCACTCATTCAGAAAATTAAAAGGTACCACATGTTTTGTTTGGATGTTTAAATGGGGGAAAATCAAGGCGGAATTGAAATGTTTTTATTTGAAGTAATCTCTCTGTGACTAGTCCTTTATCCTTAAGCTTATGCTGATCATTGTCTATACCATGTATGCTTTCCTAGGCAGAGAATGCTATTATTATCCAAGGCTGTTTTGGTGAGATAGCTAAAGAATTGTGTCTTTTCATCGTATTGCAAGTTATTAACAAATATTAGTACATCTGACTTGTTGTTGTATTTTATTATAATAGCTAAAAAAACGTACACAATTCTCTATTTTAATGAAAATTCAATAATTTGAATTTAAGAGAATTGTACTAAGTACTGATTTTATCTGAGGAGGTGCTGCTAAGACGTGTTGTTTTTTTAAGTGGCTAAATGAAATGGGTTGCATTTCCCAGGTAGACTGGGTGCAGGAGACGAAAGCCCAAGCATGACTCAGTATTGTTGGGTTCTGCGAATAAATGGCTGTTAACTTCTTCATGATGCTTCAGCAACAGATATATTTAAAGGCTGAGGTTGTTATTAAAATAACTGATTTTATATACAGTTTATTTGGCATTGACAGCATGAGAAAGTAATCCTTCATCTTGCCATGAAAGCAGTTGAATCCATTGATCCTGGGCCTTATGCCTTACAAAAAAAATATATTAATTTTCCAGTTCAGCATTAGGATGTGTATTGATTGGAGATGACAAATCTAGGGATTACTTCTTCTTTAATTCTTGTAAGATTATCTTTGACTTTAACGTATACTCATGTCAATAAAGCCTTTATATGTAATTTGGCTTTTAAAAAATGGAAGACATTTTCTCCCTTGCTGGGAAGATCAATAACGTCCTTTAAGTCTTTCCTTGCTATTTATATAGTATTTCCCCTCGAGGCTATCGGTCCAAAATATTTTACGCAGTAAGGTGTTTTGTTTTTTTTTGGTTTTGTTTTGGTTTGTTTTTTTTTTACTATACTTGAAAAAATGGCTAATGTTCAACCACTGATCCTGAAATACCAGAAGTATGTGAGTGTACACCTGTGAGCTTGAATATTTGTAGCAGTTGTAGGAAACTAAATGCATTGTCCTTGTTTAATTTTCTCTGAAATGTGTACTTATGAGAACCTTAATTTATTTGTTCCACAAACCCTTGGTAAGAGCCTGGCTTCTGTGGGTAGTTATTGTGGGAAGGCGGAAGGGGCACATATCACTGTCATCACCCTTCCAGAGTGTAGGCAGTATCATAGAATATTTTAGCACAAGAGAACTAATTTGTTAAAATTGTTAAAATGAATCACTGTGCTCTAAAAAAGGAAATGACATTATTTTGGGTGTTGAACAAAATCTAATAGGTTACTCTATTAGGTTCATTTCATGTATTCAGAGATACATGAAAATATATTGCACCTTTTCTTTAGAAATTACTCATTGGAATCATGTATGAAATCACCAAAAAGGATTCACTAGTCCTCCTGAATATTGTAAAATCCTTGGGTTTTTACAATAAGTGAAGTCTTTAATATATTGCTAAAAAGAACTAAAACTAGAGAAGTACCATATTACCTTACCAAGAGCCTCTTGGTCCCTACATTTTCTAGCGCCATTTAAAAATTCATCTAGGTGTGTGGTGACAGATTTTGTATAATAAACCAAGGTTTATTCAAGTAGTCAGTTAGGTTGTTAAAGCAAAATAGACTCTAACTACTAGGCCCTACGAGAGTCAGGGATCTATATGAGATTTTTTTAACCTGCAACGTTTGGACATCCGTATGATGTTAAATTCCTTCACTGATTTTTCACTTGTACATTCAGCACATAGCATAATGCCTGACCACAGTAATCCAAAATTATTTATTCAATAATTTGATAGATAAATGAATTTATGGGAAAAAATCTACATTTTCCTCATTACTTTTTTGTTCTTGTTTTTCATGAGATTGTGCACTGTAAAATAGACATTGGGTATATATATATATTTAGCTACTCAAAATATTCGTTATAAATCCCTAATATAGGATAATTATATAATTAGATAATACCAGGTAGAAGATCAGGTAAACTAGGTGTAGAAATTTCTCTAGGCTCTATGGAAAAGAATTTTTCTGGTTTTAGGTTAAGATGGAAAGAATTCTTGAAATGTCCCTTTCACTATCATCAGCTAGAGGAAAGATGCCAAACTGCAGCAGGAGTTTTGCTTTATGGACCTTCCTAAATACTATTCCCAGGCTTTACATTGTTTATTACTCTTCATGTCTTCAGCCAAGATTTTGCTGCAGCAGAGGGGAGGAGGCCTTTCCTCTCTCTCTTTCTAAATGTAACACTAGAAATGATGTCATACTCTTCCTAAACACTTTCTTGCTCATTATGGACTAGTTAAATATGGCATCATTTTATACATATATATTTTAAAAATCTATAAAGAATCTTCTAGAATCATAATAGTTTAAATAAATTTATTCTTTCTTGTTGTCATTTATCTTTATTAATAAAACTATACTTTTTTTGTTAATGGTATACCAGATAATATTCTAAGCCCTTAGCACATTATCTCATTTTAATTCTTGCTACAATCTTGGGAAATGGGTTTGGCCTCCTTTTTACAAATGAATGAACTGAGACAATAGTTGGGCGATCAATACAAGTCTGGCCCAAAGTCCTTCATATTAACCACAACATATTACATCTTTCTCTAGTAAATTTTTGGCTCATAGTCATTATTTTAATGTTTTATTTATGCATATGATACATATGTTGTTGCAATAGGTTAAAATGGTACACGTGTTGATTTTTGTTTTTATATACATATTGTATAAGTAAATATATCTTTAAGTACTTCAATATAATAGTCAAGCTCTGCTATATTTTATATTTTTAATATATATTTTCCATTTGATCTAACAAACTTTATTCTTTAAGGAAGAATGTAAGAGATAAATTAGAAAGTTTTAAAATAAATGAATTAATAAAGCTTCTTCTATGTCATTACAAAGAGGTTGCAACTGAATTATGTAACTTATATAAGAAAATTAGCCAGAGAATTCAGGAGCTAAATAACATAACAGAGGCCATATCTTACAGAGGTGTTTTATTTTTTAATTTAAATAATGTCAGAAGAAGTTTCAAATGGCCAAAATAATAAGCAAGGAACCATATTATGAGCAGTGAGAAAATACCTCGTTCAACCTTAAGTAAAACTTACTAATCCAGAAAAATAACTGAGGGCACTAAGAATTACACAAATATGTATTAAGATTCTCTAGTTGAAAAGGAGTATATACAACAAAACACGTTTGAAGCTCAATGAATACAGCAGAGTAAGAGTACTTCCTTAAGTAGCACCATGGCTCATTGGTATTGTAAGAAACACATGAATAATTTCTTAAGGGACTTTATTGCATGGCAGGATTACTAACAATTAAGAAGGGACTCAACAGGAAACACATCATGGAGGATGAGACTTTTGAGATGAGTATTAGGGATGAATAGAAGTATTCAGGGAAGAGATAATGCATGGAGGAGATCCAGAAAGAACAAACATTTGCAAAGGAACCAAAGGAAGTGAACATGTTTGAAAAGCATAGACTGATCTCATTTGTATTCTAGAGTGCAGGACAGAAGGGGATTCTTAGAAAATAAGGATGGAAAGGTACATGAATACAATTAGATTGTACCATATGGAATGGATAATATTCTACCCTTTTTGAGCTACAAAGTAAAAATTTCATTCATTTCAACCTAATAGAGCAATATTCAATCAACTGGTGTGCCTCAAGAGTGTTTAAAAAGTACAATACTTGGCTATTTAGTCAGGGGCACTGACCTCTTTCCCCTTGGATTGTCAAACAAACCCCCCAAAAATGATAATAGTCAACAGAACAGTAGCGGTCCACTGTGAATGCCCTGTCTTGAAACATAAATATATAGGTCATGTAAAAATGTTTCATCTTATTGGTCATGTCACATAATCAGGTTGTGTATGATTGATTAATTCTTGGTACCAGAAATCTTTATATACAAGTATAGGCACCTGATTTTTTTAAGTCACTTTTGAGCAAAAGGGTAGCTAATTGCTATTTTCGTTTTGTAAAGTGATCCAAATTATGCCTATTTTTTTTGTTAGATCAGTAAAACAAAACAATATATATATATATATATATATATATATATGTTTTTTGATGTGCCACAGAATTTTAACAATTAGTTTATGTGCACCATGAGATGAAAAGTGTTGAAAATATCTGACTTTATAAGTACACTGGAAAGTGAACTTAAATGCCAAATCGAGGTTTGTTGTTTTTTCTAGTATTCAGTGGGAAGCTATAGCGTGTATACGTGTATTAAATAAGCGACCATTATGATCTCAACTGCATTTTCAGATGAATTATTTTATAGCTATGAGATAAATTAGAGTTGAGAACATATTGAAGAAAGCATCACTTTGAAAGCTATCAGAGAGTGATAATACAGGAAAAAATGAAGGCTCAAAGGAGGTGTTGGTAGTGGGCCTGAAAAAAAGAGGTCATGACAAGGAGAGATGTTTCTGAGTTTACATTCAGATACACAGATTAGCCACTCCTTGACCGGGAGCAGGAATGAGAAGCAGAAAGACCCAATGGTGACTCAAAGGTAGCTAAAAGCTACTTGAGAAAAGAAGCCCTTGTTTACTTTTATTGTATCCTGGTCTCTAGCAGATACAAGTAGTCAGTGATAGTACGTAGTAGGCAGTCAATAAATGCTGACTGAATTAGTGGGGCAGACTTCATGCCCTTTTTCTGCCCTCATGAAACTCTCCTTCCAGAAGGGGAGATAATCAGTGGGTAAACAAATTAAATTAAAAGATGACTCAGGCAGCTGTGCAGAGAATGGATGATAAGGGGGTAAGAATTGATGCTGGGAGATAAGCCTTTCAAACTTTACAGCAGAATCAACTGGTATCTTAATAAATTCAGAGTAGGGCTGAGGACAGGCCTGAGATTCTTTAACAAGCCCCCAGGTGATGTTGATGCTGCTGGACTATGGACCATGCTTTAATCAGAGGTTGGAAGACAAAGGTCTAGACAAGAAAAGTTAGAAATGATAGAAGTTGTGAGGAGTAAGTCAAATGTGAGCCCTTCTCTACGTGCAACAATAAGTACTACGTACTTTTCAACCTCTTTGATAGTGAGAGAGAGAATTGTTCCTCTTCTGAGTTGTTTCAATTCCAGCCAGTTGTTTTATGAACAATCCATTAAGCCATCCCTAATGAGCTACTGACATTTCATTTTCTCTGCCCATGCTCAAAGCTTATTATGTCATATAATGAATTCTTGTGGCTAAGGTTTGGGGATGTGATTGCACACAATTCTGTGTGTCTTAACTCCAGTTCTGTTCCTCACCTCATGATTTCTTTGGATTTTAACCCCCTCTCTGCCTAGGTGTTCAACGTAGTACTGGCCCGCTAAATACTCTAGCCCCCTAGCTCTTGACATCTCTCATGTTCCTCTTTGCATAGTAGCAAAACTCCTGGGTCTCCACATCTTATCTTCTGGCTGCTCACAGCTTAATACAAGCTTTGGGGGATGCAGCTTAAAGCCACGGAAAACATTTAAGGATAGTCTCCGATTTAAGGAGTGCATTTATTCCAGTAGAATCATTTCTTTTCGGAGGACAGTTTTGCTTAATGACAGCACCCACATTCTGCAGAGCATTTACAGGGGCTATGTGCTCCCCAAAAGCCTGGACAGACTCTGTCTGCAGGGATGTTGTCTTCTGCCTATACTGCTAGGCTCTCACTTTTGTGCTCCTTTGTAGCTACAGGAACTTGGGAGCATTTACCTGTCTGATTCCTCCCATACCACACTTTGCAGCTGTAAAATATCTAAGAAAATAACAAATTCAATAAATATGGCTTACTTAACCATCAAGGAAAACAGCTCAAACGCATATGAAACATCCTCGATATCCTCATACTTACTAGTATATCTCCTTTGTTTAAAAGGCTGGTTCTATCTCTAGGTCTCTGAACCTAGTCCCTGTTGTTTTGTAATTTGCTGTTTATTTAAGTGACCAAGTAGGCTTGAGCAGTGTCATTAGGAACTGTAAATTAAAAATAACAGTGAAGCCTGACCAGTGGTGGCACAGTGGATAGAGCATTGACCTGAGACGCTGAGATTCCAGGCTTGAAACCCTAGGGTTGCCATGTGTCACTAGGTTAAGCAAGGGGTCACTGGCTCTGCTGGAGCCCCCTGGTCAAGCACATATGAGAAGCAATCAGTGACCAACTAAAGTGCTGCAGCTGTAAGTTGATGCTTCTCATCTCTCTCCTTTCCTGTCCGTCTCTCTCGCTAAAAAATAAAATAAAATAAATATAACAGTGAAATATCAAATTTTCTTATGAACAGAAGTTAACTTAAATCGATAACATTTCTTCAGGAACATTTAGGAACTGTCCTTGTAGAGAAAAAGGACATGGTCATAGGCTTCGTAGTACTTCCTATGTTGTCTACATTGAAAATGCCTTTGATGCATATGCCAAATGGAAGTTAAGAAAATGAGTGCTGTGTATGAGTGAGTGTGTGTGTAACTCTAGTCTGTCTAATAGAGAGTGCTAGTCTTCTTTGCATTGTCAAACTGGAATGGGTAAAATTTCCAGAATTTAGATACCATGCCTATGCCCTTTAGCCATTTATTCAATAGTTAACAGTTTCAGAATAGCACAAGGTAATTTCTTGTCTTTCTTACTCTAATTTTCCCTCTCTCTCAAAACAATGTCCAAATCATTTCTCTTTGTTTTTTGGTTGATTCCATTTGGGTTAGCCTGGAAGGTTTGAATCAACTTTTCTCAGATCCTTTCCTGGTGTTAATGACTCTGGATTATGACCATTTAAAGCAGCCGGAAATACCTTGATCCACATCTGGCAATTGTTAACACAAAGCTACTCCATTTAACATATTATAACCAAAATGTATTTCTTCATATTGTGTAAGAATTTAGGAAATGGTATTTCTTTAGGGGAGGATCTTATGTTTTATTTCCAGGGTTAACAATGTTTATATTTAGTTTTCTTTCTTTCTTTCTTTTTTAAATTTAATTTTTGTGTGTGTGTGTGTGACAGCGAGCGGGACAGATAGGGACAGACAGGAAGAGAAAGAGATGAGAAGTGTCAATCCTTTGTCACGGCCCCCCGTGTTGTTCATTGATTGCATTCTTATATGTGCCTTGACCAGAGGGTTACAGCAGAGTGAGTGACCCCTTGCTCAAGCCAGAGAACTCTGGGCTCAAGCCAGCGACCATGGGGTCGTGTCTATGATCCCACACTCAAGCCAGTGGCCCCATGTTTAAGCTGGTGAGCCCGTGCTCAAGCTGGAGGAGGCCTGGAACCCTGGTCCTCCACGTCTCAGTCTGACGCTTTATCTACTGCGTCACTGCCTGGCCAGGCAAGAAAATATTTTTAAAGAAAACTAAATACAGTATAACCTGACCATACAGTGCCACAGTGGATAGAGCATCAGACTGAGAGGCGGAGGACCCAGGTTGCTTGCTTGAGCTCAGAGGTCGCAGGCTTGAACAAGGGGTCACTCATTCTGCAGTAGCCCCCTCCCCATCAAGGCACATATGAGAAAGCAATCAATGAACAATTAAGTTGCTGCAATGAAGAATTGATGCGTCTCATCTCTCTCCCTTCCTGTCTGTCCCTCTCTCTGTATCTCTCTCTCTGCTTCTGTCACACATACACAATATATATATATTTCTTACTTGTAGAATTTTCTCGTGGTAAGATTTTGTAGTCATATGGATGAGATACAAACCAGAGGCATTAAGGATTATTTTTACACAGTGCCAAAGAGCAGCTCGTTTGGCATGATCTTGAGCATACTGCAGTGAATTTGTGATTTTCTAAATTCTCAAAAAAAATAACTAGACTGCCTGTACTTTAAATAGTGGAGACAAAAAACCCTAAAATCGCTGACTTTACAAGGTTACATTGGTACTTGTGAGATAACAATGAAAAACATTTTTTAAATCTCACTTAGAAGTCATGGCCCTATGTAACTCATATAACTAACTGGTTAGGCTGCTGTAGTTTTATTCTACGAGGTGGTGGATAGTTCATTAGTTCAAAGAGGAATAATAAATATAATTTATAGCTCACTGTGTACAGGTAGTTTTAGTTCTGCATTGTACATTATTCTTACAAAAAGACCCAGGATGTGGACTCTGGATTATGAAGTTGTTTGAATAATGTGACCGGTTAAGAAGTTGCATGTAGATTTTAGGGGAAAAAATGATTTTGTACCACTTTTTAAGTCACAGGAAGCATTTTCTATACATGGCATCTCAGAGCTTGCAACAGTCCCTGGAATGGGAATAGCAGATCGTGTTATATTTGTTACAGATGAGAAAACTGAAGTTAGAAGACTTCAAATGGCCTACGCAAGTCACCCCACTAGGAAATGGTGCTCATATCCTTGTTCTGACTCCAGAGCCTTGACTTTCAACCTACTATGCAGTCAAAGCAGATAATTAAGTATATTGTCCTAGATCTGGACTATGATAATAATGCACTTGATAGCTAAGATAAAGAACCCATTCCAGGCCTGACCTGTGGTGGCGCAGTGGATAAAGTGTCAACCTGGAAGTGCTGAGGTTGCTGGTTCAAAGCCCTGGGCTCACCCGTTATAGGCACATATGGGAGTTGATGCTTCCTACTCCTCCTCCCTTCTCTCTCTCTCTCTCTCTCTCTCTCTCTCTCTGTCTCTATCTTCCTCTCAAATGAATAAATAAAATCTTAAAAAAAAAAAAAAGAACCCATTCCAAAGTAGCCATGACCTTCACTAAATTACCCTGCTCTCCCAAAAGAGTCCTGTGTTTAGAGTCCTATAATAGTGTGGTGTGGAGCTCAGTAAATGCTAGTCAAAATAACAGTTATTATTGAAATGGTTTTAAACTTTTCAATATGAAAAGTAGATAAAGCTAAACACATTACAGAAAATGTAGTCTTAATGACTTAAAAGCATGTGACAGAGACATAGATTAATAATGAGAATTTATTGTTTAGTTCTAAGTTTCACAGAATTTTAAGCAAATGGTAAATAACTCAGCAAGAACCCAGGATAGCAAAGAAAATCATTATAGCTGCAGAAAGTCAGATTTATGCAGAAATATGTTAAAAAGCCAGCATTGTGGTTTACATATTAGGCTAATTATAAGAGCTTATTAAGAAGAACTTTGAGCTGGAAGCTGTCAGTCCAGTTCTGGTCTGAGATGTTGATGGAAGGGGAGTAGTATATGTAAAGAAAATAACAACCTCAGAGGTCATTGAGCAGGTATAGGGTTGAGGTTCGGTGAATTAACGCAAACACCCATAGGAATAGGTCCACTGAGGACATTCTGGTTTTGATGACCCACCTCTTCCCCAAATTCTCCTTCCCACCACCCTCATCAGGGTCACAGAAATGCCTTCATCGGTTCCCTGCCCTGAACACCATCGCCCCATTAAGCTGCCAAACAGGAGCACTCTTCTTTGTTGTTTTCATCGTTCTCCCTCCCTTCAGTGGTTCTCATTTGCTCTCTTGAGCTGTGCTGATCAATAAATATGGTAGCACATAGGCCCATACAACCATTTAATTTAAATTATTTAAAACCAAAAATAATTAGTATCTTATTTTCTTAGTTGTATGAGCCATATTTTAAATGCTCCATAGCCATATTCTTTTCATAGGATATTATATACTATATAACATTATATAGTATAGTGTATTTCCATAATCAAAATGTTTTATTGGAGAGCGCCATTGTAGAGTGTAACCAGACCCCTCACCCAAGCATTCAAGTACGACACAGACTTCTTATCCCTCACTAACCCTTGGCACACACCCTCCACTCCACGAGCCGCTCTCCTCTTCCTCCTTCTCATCACTACAATTAAAATTAAAATAATAATAGTTCTTAATTTATTTAATGCATATTATATGCCAAGGACATGCATTTTCTCAGTGATTGTTTAAAAAGAAAGAAGGTAAGGAGTAGGACAATAAATCCCAACAAAATAGGTTTGTATCCTCATTTCACAGAAGAAGAAATGATGTTCAGTGATGCTAAGTATTTTCCAAAGATAAATAGATAATTGGGGGTGCTTGAAGGAAAACCCAGATCTGTCTGGCCCTGAAGCCAAGCCTTATACTCATTGTTTCTAACCAAGGGCAATTTGTCCCTTCTGTCAGGAGTCATTTGGAAATGTCTGGAGATATTTTTGATTGTCATAACTGGGCAAGAGCTACTGGCATCTAATGGGTAGAGACCAGGGATGCTGCTAAGTATCGAACAATGGACAACCCCCTGCAACTGAGAATTATCTGGTTCAAAATGCCAGTAGTGGCTAAGTTGTTTTTTTCCCTGTCTCCTCCCACAAGAATATAAAGTCTAAAAGTATGGGAACTTTAATCTGTCTGCTGCCATTAGTATTTCTCTAGTGCCTTAAAAAATTGTTATCATAGTGTTGGCATACAATATAGTTTTGAATAAGTGGTGAATTTATTATTTTTTAAATTAAACTAATACCTGCACATAGTTTTTAAAAAATCAAGACAAACAAAGATACGAAAATTGGCCCTGGCCAGTTTCCTCAGCAGTGGAGCATTGGTCAAGTGTGTGGAGGTCCCAGGTTCGATTCCCAATCAGGGCACAAAGGAGAGGTGACCATCTGCTTTTCCCCTCCCCCCCCTCTCACTCTCGCTCTCTTTTGCTCTTTGCTTCCTGCAGACATGGATCAAATGGTTCAAGAAGACCCCTAGTGCTGGGGATGGCTCCATGGCCTCACCTCAGGCACTAAAATAGCTTGGTTGCCCAGCAACAGAGCAAGGGTCCAGACAGGCAGAGCATTGCCTGGTGGGGGGCTTACTGGGTGGGTCCCAGTTGAGGTACATGCAAGAGTCTATCTCTGCCACCCTCTTCTAACTTAATAAAAGCAAAACAAAACAAAACACAAAGGGACCAAAATAAAATACAAGTCTTCCTCCCTAGACCCATCTCCAGTCTAATATCCCAGTGAAAACTATACTGCTCACAAAAATCAGGGGATATTTTTAAATGAATATGAAGCAGTAAAATATCCCCTAATTTTTGTAAGCAGTATATTTTAATAATTACTATTCTCTAAGAGTTCTTCTGATTGTTACTTTGGTTGTAAGGAGTAGTTCAGTTTCTTAACTTTAAACATTATCTATTAACTTCCTAAAATAAAAGTGAGGAATTTCTCACAGTGACTGTCTCTCCCTTTCTGTCTCCATTTTTTTTTCTTATTTTTTTTACAGTTGATTTGAATATTGTTTGATTTTAAGCATCCAGTAATATTAATAAAAAGTCTGTATCAGCCAGTTTCTCATTCTTCTGTGAATAATCTGATTTTTTTTTCTTTCCAGTAGATTTTAGTGTTGTGCAATTTCAAAGGGATGTGACTAGATAAAAGTCCTTTAACATTTATCTCATTTGATAATCTGACCATTTTAAGTTATATATTTTTAACTCAGGAAAACTTTTCTCTATTTGTCTTTGATTTTTCTTGCTATCCCTGCCTCTGTTCTATGTTTAAGGGATTCCCACTGATAAGTGTTTGACTTCTTAGATTGATTGTCATGCCTGCATCTTCACATATGTTTAAATCCCCTTTTTATTTTTTCTACATTCTGGGAATTTCTTCTTCTTCCTTTTATCAGCTGAATTATCATATTATTTGCCTTTGGCCCTGCCAATTCTAATTTTTCAGTTTACTGAATTACTTGGGTAATGACTTATTAATTTCTAGTTATTCTGCCTTATTCTCTGATTGATATTTTTCCATAATATTATTTTGGGAAGGAAGTTTAATTCTGATGTCTGCAATATTTTTTTTTAAGTTCCCGAAGTTAACTCTTGTTCTCTGGACATTTTCTACTTCCCCAAGACTCATTTTTATAAAGTATTTTTTTCTTGGTAAGCTGCTGGTTATTTTCAAGTTGATTTGGAGGGTGTTTCTTTTGTTTTATTTTGTTTTGTTCTGTTTGTTTCTTTTATTGATGAAGGAACTAGGCTGAGGATCGTAGATGGCTATTGTAAGCGTCCCCTGCGGTTGTGTAGACCTGTGTCCCCTCACTGTGACTGCGGGTCTGGGTAGTTGGCAGAGTCTCAGGAAGCAAGTGTCCCACAAGAGCATGGAGATGGAACCTACACATGAACAGGTTGAGATCCTCACCATTCCACAATGTGTTTTAATTCATTTATCTATACTAGAACAGGTTCTAAAACTGGTTACTTACATTTCATTAAGGACTAGCTCTTGTTTTCACCCTTGAGGGCAAAAGCTTCTCCTGTCAGCTGACAATTCAGTAGCAAGGGAGAAAAAGAAGAGGGGTCCCCATTGTTCAGAATATGTTCTGGATGAGTTGCCATGATATTGGTCCCCTCTCCCTTTGGACTCTTCTGTGTGAAGACTCTAAGTTGGGAGTTTCTCCAGGTTTCATTAGGAGACTTGCCATTCATTCGAGTGATCCTACTAGCAGTTTCCTTCTTTTTTTTTCTTTTTATGTCACAGCCCATCTGCATTCTGACTTCTAGAATAGCTTATATATATATATATATATAAAATATGTATTCTATATAAAATATAGAATGTATTTTATATATAAAATATATTCTATATTTTATATATAAAATAGCTTATATATATATAAAATATTTTAGAGAATATGTATTCTATAAATATTATATTTATTTTAATAAATATAATATTTATAGAATACATATTCTCTCTCTCTATATATATATATTAGGTTACATTCTTTTTCAACATTTTAAAATTATGTTAATGATAATTTGGATAAAGAAGTATATATGAATCTTCCTTTAATGACCATATTTAATATTCTTCACTATGAGTTTTTATAACATCAATCAATATATGTTTGGACTGTATTCTTTTGCTCTGATTATGTTGCTGTACCTCTATTGTTTACTAGCTAGCTAGAAAAATTACTTCTCTTTCCTAGGCCTATTTTTTCCCTGTAAAATAAAGATAATAACTGATTTTCAGTGTTGAGATGAAACATATAAATGCACATTGTAAATTAAATAATAGAATATAAGCTCTCATTGTATGTAAGACTAGAGTAACAAATAAATGCAAACCTGAAGCTTAGCCATAGTTACAGGAAAACTATTTCTCTACTGAATAGAAATGCAAGGTAACCCTAAATTGAGACAACAAAAGCTTCACATACTATGCAAAAGGCCCAGAAATCATGCATTGGTAGTAATACTAAAATAAGCATATCAATAACATAGTTAATATACTATCAGTTACAATAAATACATAAATATATATTTACTTAACTGATAGAATAGAATATTGACTTAAGGTGTAATCCTTTGCTTGGAAAAATTAAGAATGTGAATATTTCTATTAATAATGAGTATAATTTAGTGCTATTAATTATCTGCCACAATACTTTTATTGATTTTATATGGTTTAACTTAATTAAAGGTTTCTGTTCTCTCAGTGAATTTGGGACATGATGTACCCAGTAAAAGAAAAATAAAGAAAATGAGAACAAAAGTAAAGTGGTTTAATTTAAAACTTGAAGAAATATGAAGAGGAAATTAAACCCAGAAAGTTAATAGTCACACTAGCCTTTGACTTCAACATACTGAGAATTGTTTGTGGATAATAAGAGTATTTTCCTCAAATGGTTTAGACACAGCATCTTATTGGTAGCCTTTATTCTTATAAAAAAAAACTGAAAACACATCAAACAGACAAAGCATAAAATAAATCAAGGTGAATGTGTACTAAGTGATGCATATACCACTCACTGACTGCTATTAATTCTCATTTTCTGCTCAGAGTTATTACATTCTAATGTTGAATGTCTGTAGAGGTTAAGTCACCAGACCTGGTTAAATGTTAATGGATCCAGTAACATAACACTATTTAAACTCGGGCCTCTTACCAAGGACTGTGAATAAAATGCATTTGTTTGACTTTTTATGGCCACTATCAAAAGTAAAGAAAATGAAATCATAAATAATAATACTTAACTATTGCCTTGTAGCAATATAAAGCCGTATTTATTGATAGGGAAGATCTGTTTAACTTAGCCAGCCCATCTAGATTATAACTGAGGTAAAAGAAAAGTATACTTGGAGACTCAGGCACATGTGTAGTGTTACTTCTAAGCGAGTTTCTTCCAATGTGTCTTAACTTTATGTTGTTGTAAAAACCTGGTACAATTTATAAGCTTTTCTTTTTTTCTTTCCCAATCCATACCTAAGGTCTCCACCCAGAATTAATGTGGCACAAATTACTTTTGTCCCCAGTAGCGGTGATCTTTTTCTCCTTCAGTTATAATTGGACTCCTGCGTTTTGGGTGTTCATGGATGCATGGTAACTGAGAATGAGATCAGAACTCCAGCCTCCCCTGAAAGTAGATGTGACCATAGAACTAATTTCTGGCCTGTAAGGCATGGACACAAGTTGTGTGTGAAACTGAGGTCAACTTCTTAAAAGGAAAGGTTGTGCTTTTTTTGTCACTTCTATTTCTTTCAGCAGTTGGGAATTCAGACTAAATGGGGATTTTCAGCAGCCATTTTGAATATGAGATCATATTGTAAAGAATTTCTATTGTGTTTAAGCCACAGTTGGGGAGTTTTTCTATTACGGGCTATCCTAGACATCATTTGTATAAAATCTTTACAACTTTTATATACTTTCAAAGGCTCTGACATGTCATTTTATCAATAATTACTGTTATTTATATAAATAGTATTTGTATTAAAATTGTTACCTAAAATATACTAGTTCAGTAAGTTACTAAGTCATATCACTTTCACTTCCTAAATATTTTTCAAATTTATTTCTCTCATGTTAGTTAGTCTCTCATCACCTCTGCCCTTGACAACTGCAGTAGATTCCTGTAGCAATTCTTGCTCTACACAAAGCATTATACACATAGTAGCTGGACCCATCTTTAAAAAATACAATCTAATTGGACCTGGCCAGTTGGCCCAGGGGTAGAGCATTGGCCTGGTGTGTGGAAGGCCCAGGCTCAATTCTCTGTCAGGGCACACAGGAGAAGAGACCATCTGTTCCTCTACCCCTCAACCTCTCCCTTCTTTCTCTCTGTCTCTCTCTTCCCCTCCTGCAGCCATGGCTGGGTTGGGGCAAGATGGCCACTGAGAATGGCTCCATGGCCTCGCTTCATGCACTAAAATAGCTTGGTTGCTGAGCAGTGGAGCAGTGACCCCAGAAGGACAGAGCATTACCTCATAGGGGTCTTCCCAGGTGGATCTGGTCGGGGCACATGCAGGAGTCTGTCTCTCTGCCTCCCCACTTCTCACTTAAGAAAAATAAGTAAATCTAATTATGATATTCCTGTGTTTAAAATTTTTCAATACTTCCCATAACATTTATAATAAAGTTGGGAATCAATAAATTGTGCTTCTGATTATCCATGATCTGGCCTCTGTATGACTCTCTAGGTCCATCTTGAGTTTATTATCTTGGGGCTATTACCCATATTTTTTTTTCCCTCTTTGCCTGAAACACTCTCTCTACCCTCCTCTTCCCACCCAGCTCCAACCTCCCATGTCCTTCCACTTACTCAAGTCCTGCTCATTGGTTAGGTCTCAGATATCATAGTTAAGCCTTCTCCCAGTGTCTGATCTAAGAGATCCCTGCCATTACATACTTCACAGCACACTGCACTTGCCTCACTTGTCTGGAACCTTCATGAGTGTCTGTCCCATTCCTAACCAGAACCCCAGAACCTACTGCAGGGACTCGTGTGTGCTCTTCTTTTAATTAGATTTTTAATTTTATTTATTTTCCCCCTTGTGGGCAAGGGAGCATCGCCAAAAAGAGTGACTCACACATGTTTGTGTCTTTCCACAATGCCAGGTTTAGTAGGGGAGACTTCCCCAGTAGCCAATAGAGTCATACTCAATTTACACACACACAGAGTGGAGAGCTTTCATGATAGAAGCAAGTAGAGCAAGCATCCAGAGTGAAGTCCTGTTTACTGGTAGTGTTCACAGGTGGAGAGGTGGGTGTTGGTCTCAAGCCAGGAAGCTACACTAATGGCACATGTCATGTTGGATGGAGTGGAAGTCCAGCAGAGCTCTGAGCGTGACCTGTGGTACAGCCACGTTCAAGCATTGGGTGATCAGAGCTCTGACTTCTTAGAGCCAACAAGGGTGCCCATGTGGAGCCCTTATCCAAGTGTCTAGACTTCTTGTTTTGGACATTTGGGCCTCTGCTAGGGGCATTTCTATTACACACCATTATCTCAGTCTTGACATGGTGCCTGATTAACATAACTGTCCTGACCCCTTTTATTAAGACATTGTCATTGTTTATAGAGCAGTTTAGGTTCATAACAAAATCGAGAGGGAGATACAGAGATTTCCCATGTACTCCTTGCCCCACACATGCATGCCCTCCCCTGTTATCAGCATCTCACCAGAATGGCCACCCAGAGTGCATGCTTTACCTTAGGGTTCACTCTTTGTGTACATTCATTGAGTCTGACAAATGTGTAATGGCATACATCAGTGTAATATCATACAGAGTATTGTCACTGCCCCAAGAACCCTGTGCTCCACCTACTCATCTCGCATCTCCCACAGATACTTTTCTTGTGATCATATACTAGATTTTAATTACAGGGCTTTTTCTTACAGAATTCTAAATCATTATTCGGGAACACATTCTAGAAAATATGAAGTCTTGCCTGACCAGGCAGTGGTGCAGTGTATAGAGCCATCAGATTGGGGTGCAGAGGACCCAGGTTCCAAACCTCAAGGTCACCGGCTTGAGCGTGGACTCATCCGGCTTAAGCGTGGGATCATAGACATGACCCCATGGTCACTGGCTTGAGCTCAAGGTCTCTGGCTTGAGCACAGGGTCACTCTCTCTGCTGTAGCCCTCCCCCATCTCTTGTCAAGGCACATATGAGAAAGCAGTCAATGAACAACTAAGGTGCCGCAATGAAGAGCTGATGCTTCTCATCTCCCTTCCTGTCTGTCTGTCCCTATCTGTCCCTCTCTCTCTGTGTCACACACACACATATACAAATATATATATAATATATATTATATATATGTTAGATATATAATATATCATATATATGAAGTCTTTTAGAAAAAGTATTTTTAAAAATAATAATGGCCTCTATTTATAAAGATATTTATTGCAATTGCCTGTGTCAATAGGAGTGTGAATTTCTGGAGGCTCTGTCTATTATTGCCTTTTGTAAGCAGATTGTCTGACACATCCAGGCATTTAACAAATGCTGAGTTATAATGCAGTGGAATAACTGCATTCTTTAAAGTTAGATACCCTTGGGTTCAAATCTAGTTTCTGACCCTCATCAGCTGTGAGAAACTGGGAATTTATCAAGCCTCAGTTGTACAAAATAGGAATGATAAAATCAGCCTTCTTAGTATAAAGAAATGGCAGAAGCTTTCTAATTGGTAACAATTATTATGACTTTTCAAGAGTATATTTCTCTACTCCCTTCTTAATAGTCAAGGTATATTATGCAGTTTTTTAATGCTGTTTTGAAGCTGAGTAATATAAATTTAGTAAAGATAAAACCTAACACTAAATAAAAGATAGATAAGACCTCTAAAAGAGTTGAATTATTACACAGTTTTGTTCATTGTGTCCCTTTCTTCCTGTCTACCCACTCCCTCCCACCGCCACCACCGCCACCACACACACACAAAATAACAAACATTGACAGGTGAAAAACAGAAAGACAAAAGATGTGTTAAATCATCCAAGGTCACCAGAAAGGCTTGGAAATTATTTACATTCTAAATTACACCACCTGAGGCCACTTTGCTCTCAGGAGAGAAACTGGCATGGGGAGATGTTAAGAGTTCAGCTGTCTCCCAGGAGGCTTATCTGCAATGCAGATTTTTCTGAGTTTTTCTAGCTGTTTCTGCCTGCAGACGGACCAGCTGCTCTTATCCTCCCAGCTGGCCTAATAGGATTTGTCTTCTCTATGGCCTGCTTCTGGGGTCATCCACCACCAGAACATGTAACGCACAGAGATTATTCCCCTTTCCTAACTTCTGTAGAAATTATTACCAATCCCTGAAGTTGCAAGGGTCCATATATTATTAACCGACTCAAAGAAAGGTACATTTGTGAGCAATTATTTTCTGCTCGCTACCTCTTGCCTGGTCGATGTCGCCTTTCACAGGAGCTCTCTGTGGGTTCCTGCTGCAGAGGAAAGAGTGGCACACCTCCTTCTAAGGCTGGCTGAGCTCCGAGGCAGCTGCCTGGATTTGCAGCTATCTGATTTTAAGGGTTCTGCTCTTCTTTCTCTGCAGGACCCTATCGAGTGAGGATTGTGACTATGCAACTTTTCCTACAGGTTAAGATTATGCTCAATTTACCTGCACAGATTTGTGCTTAGTTTTTTCTCTTTTTTCTTTTTCTTTTTTTAAATTTAATTGTGTTTACATAGATTCATTCTAGGGTTGCCCTGAATGCATCCCCCTACTTCTTTATTCCCCTCAACGTCTCCCTTGTTCCCCTCCCTATAGAGCCCTCCCCCCTTCCCTTCAGGTTTATCCCATCCTATTATCACCTTTTCCTCTGTCCTCTTTTTTTCTGTTCCCTTTGATCCCTCCTCTGTCTCAGTTTTGTTCCTCAGTTCTCATTGTTCCTTGGGTTCCTCAAATGAGTGAGGTCATGTGATATTTTTCTTTCTCTGCCTGGCTTATTTCACCAACATAATAGTTTTCAGGTCTATCCATGTTGTTGCAAAAGGTAATATTTCCTTCTTTTTCATGGCCTCATAGTATTCCATTGTATATATGTACCACTGCTTTTTTAAAATATATATAGAGAGACAGAGGGAGATTCAGAGTGAGGGATAGACAGGGACAGACAGACAGGAACAAAGAGATGAGAAGCATCAATCATTAGTTTTTCGTTGTGCATTGTGACACCTTAGTTGTTCATTGATTGCTTTCTCATATGTGCCTTGACCACGGGCCTACAGCAGACCAAGTAACCCCTTGCTCGAGCCAGTGACCTTGGGTCCAAGCTGGTGAGCTTTTGCTCAAACCAGATAAGCCTGCACTCAAGCTGGTGACCTTGGGGTCTTGAACCTAGGTCCTCGGCATCCCATTCTGACACTCTATCCACTGCGCCACCGCCTGGTCAGGCCTGTACCACTGCTTTTTAATCCACTCGTCTGCTGACAGACACTTGGGCTGTTTCCAGATCTTCACTATTGTGAACAATGCTGCCATAAACATGGGGGTGCATTTTTTTTCAGTTGTTGATATGGTGTTCTTGGGATATCTTCCTAAAAGTGGAATGGCAGGGTCAAAAAGCAGATCCATTTTTAATTTTTTGAGGAATCTCCATACGGTTTTCCACAGTGGCTGCACCAGTCTGCATTCCCACCAGCAGTACAGGAGGGTCCCCCTTTCTCCACATCCTCGCCAGCACCTATCCTGTGTTGTTTTGTTAATGAGCGCCATTCTGACTCATGTGAGGTGGTATCTCATTGTGGTTTTAATTTTCATTTCTCTAATGATTAGTGATGTTAAACATTTTTTCTTCTATCTCTTGGCCATATGTATGTCCTCTTTGGAGAAGTATCTATTCATTTCTTTTGCCCTTTTTTTTTATTGTATTGTTTGTCTTCCTGGTGTTCAGTTTTACAAGTTCTTTATAAATTTTGGTTATTAACCCCTTATCAGACATATTGTTGAATATGTTCTTCCATTGTGTGGTTTGTCTTTTTATTCTGTTCATATTGTATCTTTAGCTGTGCAAAAGCTTTTTAGTTTGATTAGCCCCATTTGTTTATCCTGTCTTTTATTTCACTTGCCTGTGGAGATAAATCAGCAAATATATTGCTGTGAGAGATGTCAGAGAGCTTACTGCCTATGTTTTCTTCTAAGATGCTTATGGTTTCACGACTTACATTTTATACATTTTTTTACACCAACAATGAACTGTCAGAAAGAGAAATTAAGGAAACAATACCCTTTGCTATTGCAACAAAAAATAATAAAGTACCTAGGAATAAATTTAACCAAGGAAGTTAAAGATTTATACTCGGAAAATTATAAAACATTAATAAAAGAAATCAAGGAAGATATAAACAAGTGGAAGCATATACCATGTTCATGGTTAGGAAGAATAAACATCATTAAAATGTCTATATTACCCAAAGCAATCTATAAATTCAATGCAATACCAATTAAAATACCAATGACATACTTCAAATATCTAGAACACATACTCCAAAAATTTATATGGAACCAAAAAAGCACATGAATAGCCTCAAGAATCCTGAAAAAGAAGAATAAAGTAGGAGGTATTACACTTCCTGATATCAAGTTATACTACAAGGCCATTGTACTCAAAAGAGCTCGGCATAAGAACAGGCATATAGATCAGTGGAACAGAACTGAGAACCCAGAAATAAACCCACACCTTTATTACAATTGATATTTGACAAAGGAAGTAAGAGCATACAATGGAGTAAAGACAGTCTCTTAACTAATGGTGTTGGTAAAATTGGACAGCTACCTGCAAAAAAATGAAACTAGACCACCAACTTACACCATTTACAAAAATAAACTCAAAATGGTTAAAAGACTTAAATGTGCTTGGTTTTTTATGACTAAGCAAGCATATTGTTGTGAGGCCGATAGCTCAGGTGGTTCAGGTTTAGGCTCCTCCCACTGACAGCTTTGTGCTCTTGACCAGTTACTTTGCAGGAAGAGGTTTCTCACTAGTAATTTCAATAATACCTGTCTCTGAGTTGGGAGGAATATACCAATAAAAGTATATGTTCACACTGGGAATCTCTTTTAATGGACTTATGGGGCTTGGTGCTACTTCTCTAAAGTAAATGTTACACTTTGAAAATTCACTAGCAGACCTTAAAATGGCTTCATACTTGCTGTGTTTTTTGGAAATAGAAATCAACTAATGAGAGGTACTCTGGCGATCACATCTCTCTGGGAGCCCTAAAAGAGAGAGGCTAATGACTTAGGCAGACATCTCAAGTTCAAAAATCAGTGGCTTGAACTGAACTCATTGGGTACAGAAACTGATTAACCTTAAAAATCAAGAAATATGAGATGTCCTTAAGGAAGATGATCACTGGTTATACATATTCTTCATTCAGCTCCAACCAGCAAACTGCCTTCAAGCATGAGGATAATATAATTGGTTGAATAATATTCTCTGCTCAAAGAGACCTGAAGCCAAGAAGTTTCTGGGAAAAATAGCCCCCTTGGTTTATTTAAGGCTAGAGTACAACCTAGAACAACCTGGAAACTACAACAAGCATGGTTATAATTTTTTTTTACCTGGCATATTGCCAATAACAACTTTTTTTCTCTCCTTTTCCAAGTGAGATGAGGGGAGATTGGCAGAATCCTGCATGCACCTGGCCAGGATCCACCCAGCCACCCCCATCTTGAGCCAATGCTCTGCCCATCTGGGACCATGCTTGCAACCATGCTATTTTTAGCACCTGAGGCAGAGATTCCAAGAAGCTATCCTCAGTGCCCCGGGCCAATGAGCTAGAAACAATCAGGCTATGGCTGTGGGAGGAGAAGAGGGGGAGGAGGGGGAGGGGTGGAGAAGTAGATGGTTACTTCTCCTCTATGCCCTGACCAAGAATAGAACCAGGGCATCCACATGTTGGGCCAGCACTCCACCACTGAGCCAGAGTACTAGTGACAAATATTTAAGAAGACCCTGACACTAATTAATAATCAACAGAGAGAACTTTATCACCTCCAGTGTGCCTTCCTAGTTATTGCCTCATTGGATATAGAAACTTGCAATCTGGCTTTAGCACAAATGATGGACAGAATATACATGAACAATATCTTCCTTAATAATATTCCATGGACCACTTAGGAACAGGCAGAGAGTAAATATGTAAGGGCGCATTTTCAAAGCTTTTCTGCTTTGGAGGGCAGTTCTTTGGATCAGTGTTAGATAAGTAGGGAGAAGAGTTGCCCCCACTCTTTAATCCCTATTTAACCTTTTCTTATCTCTTTATTTCCTCCATTTTGGGACACATAATAGCTAACCATAGTTGCATATTTATGAAAGAATCTCAGCATTTGGAATAAATACAATGCTATAAAAGAACCCTTCTTTTTAGTTAACTGTCCTGACCTCTTATCGGTGGAATGGCCCACTCTTAATTACTAGTTTCAGAGTTGATCTAAGAGTCTAAGGGCTGTGTGTACCCAGGTGGCAAAAACAAAGATTTAGAAAAGTTTGTATAATGCCAAGGTAAAGCCACAGATGTCCGGCTTCTCTGGACAGAGGAATGTGTAATTGCCTGGGGAGACATGTTACGCATTCCAGGGAGCTAAGGGTTCTGCTTTGCTGAGCCGTGGCAGGTCCCGAGGTCTGCTGGAAGATTTTGTTTTGCACACGATAAGCATTCACTAGTCTGTACTAATTTACCTCTGAGATTCCTAATCTGCTCAGCATTAAGGTGAAGTACCACAAGGAGGCTACAGATTAGGGTAGAGGGTAAGCAAGATGAACAAACTTTTAGAATGATTGAATTTGTTTCATCATTTAGTATTCCTAGCAGAAACCGGGGTATTCATTAAGTCTGTGCCCAGTGCCCTTGAAACAAGAATGCTGTACAAATCCCTGTCTTAATCTTCCCTAAACCAGATGAGCTAATTTGGCCCTTGAGTTAACAAAAATAACTGTGACACAGAGAGTTCAGTGCCATGTCTACGTAATCATAACTTGTAACGTACGTAACAAAAGGTTTTTGCTCCTCGTCTTAAAGAATCTTACCAACATTCATGTTAATAACATTTGTTCTCTGGTATGAACATCAGCAGTTAAATATAATTAGAACTAAAAAAGAGAGGTCTTCCTACATGTGACTATCTTGCTTTGTCTTGGAAGCTTTCTGTAAAGGATTTTCATAAAATTGTCTTTGGTCTTTCACAGGCGTGACTTAAAATGGCAGCGTGTCCCACTGAAAGCAGTTAGGATCCTTCCATATTGTGCAGACAGGCAGCCCCTAACTCTGTGCACATGAATCTTGTTCATTGGGAGAACATTGTTAGGTTATTTTATTACTTAAGCAAATAAATAAATATCCTGCTGTAAAAAAAATACTAATAATTAGTTTGCCAGGCGTGTTGTATAAGGGGACAGGAAAGACAAAGTGATGGTGTCAGCAAATCCCAAAACAGAATGCTTCTGCAGACTGCAATAAACTCACACATCTAATGGACTCCCGACAGAAATCCTAAAAACTTCAGTGGCTAAATGAGACTATATGGTTATGTTATATTATATATAGAGGTTTTAGTAAAGTATTTCCCACTGCATTTTAGTTAGTGTAGCAGACATATACAGAGAGAGAGAGGGAAGGAGAGAGAAAGAGAATGCAAAGGCAAATGAATAACCTCTGTAAGGAAAATATGTGGATAGAAGTGACAAGTTTATTCTAAGAAACAATTTTACAAATGCACTTTCTTCTAGATGCTGTTTATTAGTAATCTCCACAAAATATTCTGATGAGACTCAATTTAATATCTTAGACAGTTTTGTATGACTTTTAGACAGCACATGGAATAGATTTATTCAAAATTATGAAATTGTAGCTATGCACAGAAATATTTACATCAGAAATGCAACTATATGCCAATTCTAAGAAAAAGGATCAAAGTAAGTGTTCTTTGGTTTTTGAGAACAATTTCCCTACAAATTTTATAGAGAACCACTGAACATCTTTTATGCCACATGTAGCTTTTTCAGCCTATTCCTTAAAAAGGCTGTTCTTATAAAAATAAATAAATAAGAAACCAAGAGGTTGATCTATTTTTTATAGTTTCTTTATGATTATTGCACCATACAAATAATTTTCTGCTCAAGTAAATACTGTATCCTGTGGACTTCCCTTTTCAGTGGGTAACTGATCTAACTATAGCAGACCTTCATTTTCCCATGATATGTCTGTTACTTGAGCATTTCTCCAACATTGACTTCATGCCCTTTTAAAAAAATTCTGTATTATTTGCAAGACTTATTTTAATTTGCAGTTAAATGATATCAAATGAGTTTTATTGTCAAATATTAACATCTTTAGACAGTCATTTGGAAATCAACTAATGAGCAAAACCTTGACCTTTTGAGAGGGGACAGAAGCTAATGTTAACCTGGGGATGGATGGATGTTCCAGTGGACACATTTGTAAATCTTCCATTTGTTAGTGACCTTTTTTCATGTGATAGTGGTATAATTTTCCAAATTTATAAAATAGTCTTTCTCACTTGAAATTAAATCATATATCAGGCCTTTTCTTTAAGAAAGCATTCATTTGCTTAATACCACCACAGAAAACCACTAATAATAAGTTGTTCAGTGGTTTTAATTTCTGGCTCTTCGAAGGCTATTTCTAAATACATGTCAATGGGTAAAAAGATATAAAAAATGAAGAGCTACCAGTTTAGTTTTCAGACACAGTGAAAGGGGAGATTGTTTCTGTTAGTATTACCAGTGAAGAAAGAATAAGGAAATTGGTGTTAAAATATAGAAGATTCACTTTGTGGATCCAGTCTAATCAGACACTAGTAAAGTAGCACCTATTAAGCTGGCCATGTATTGAGAAGCTTCAGAAAAATCTGTATGAATCCATTGCTTTGATGACATCATTTTGAATGTAATAATGACATATGATAGTTGAGATCATGTCTACAAGTCATTTGCTTTTGAATCTATGAGGCTATCTATTTTGGAGCTGAATAACTGCATAATTAAAATGCCATTTAAAGAAAGAATAATAGCATCAAAATGTCAAACGTTAACTCAAGTTAGCGTGGTAAAGACAGTCTGATATTTGTATTTTAAGAGGACCCAACAGTAAACTTACAGCATAATGATATTAAGTATATCATTTGCCATTGTATTCATACTGAACTCTAGCAGAAATATTTATTAGCCTTAAATGTTTTTTGAAGTTTTTTTTAATGATCAGAAAAACTAATATTATCTACCAGATAGTATAACACAATAATAATCACAAAACTCATCCACTCACCAACATTTCTTATATTATACATATCTAAGGTGCATTTCCAAGTAGGTGGCATTCTCCATACTTTGAAATAAAATTAGGAACTATAGAAATATTGGATACAACTTGACAATACAAACTTTTAAAAAACTGAGGGATGTTCTGAATACATAATTTTTTTTCTTTTACTATCTTAAGAGACATATACTTAAATAAAGGGAGAAACAACTCTTTCATTGACTAGGTGAATTAATGAAGAGATAATATAAAAGTTGATCCAAGGGTCAATCAATACTGAACAGATTTTGAAATATGGTCAACTATTCAGTCCCTTTCAAATATTCAGTGTAATATCATGGAGCCACCTTATGTGGTGGGTATGCTCCATCGCTAGATGCTGAGCAGTTTGGTACCCTTTTACTTCTCTGCTTAAACCTGTTTATATTTCTCACTATCGCCTTCCTATTCCCTTTGTTATCCGAACTCCTCTAACGTGTTCACTCCACTCTTTGCCTCATTTCTGACTTGTCCAATTCTCTTCTTACCTTTCTACTAGATTTCTTCTTCACCCAGCACGTGCTGAAGATGTTTTCTGAGAGATCTCCTGTGCTAATCTTATTTCAAAATTATATAGTGGCCTCTTAGCTTTTATGTTGAATATCTTCTCTGTGGCACAACCATGATACAGTAGAAATAATACTGAAAACTTGATTTCAGTCTTGACTCGGCCAACCACAACTGACTGTGAAACCTCTGATCAGTTATAAAGCACAGGGCTTAAATACTGTATGCATATGTAAAAAGATATTAGTGGCCACTCGTTTCTTCTGGAAAACCCCTTTGTATTCGATTCTGCTAAACTGACTGGTCCTGTTTCTTCATTATTATCTTTGCTAGCTTTTCCTTCTCCTGCCACCTTACCAATTGGTGTGTCCCAAGAATTACTGGTGTACACCAAAACACTTGTTCCACGGATGTTTGATGAGTCTGTCCATCTTAGTTAAAGATTTATCTTTCTAAAGCTCAACTAATTTATAATGTTACCTAAAACCTCCAAGAAAACCTAGTTACTACAGAATCAATATGCATTTTTCCAATGAGGATTCTAAGCCCTCTGTCATATGGCCCAACCTACATTTCCAGTTCTATCTCCCATAATTCTCTGTGTGTCAAACACTTGAATCTCTCATGGGTCCATCCTCCCCTGCTTCTGTTCTTTCACTCTGCCATTTTCTCAGTTCCTTCTCATATGGCTCATCCTCTGCTTGCTCAAATCATATGTGAGTTTATATAAATCATGAGTTTATAAATATCATGCTCTCCTGAATAATTGAAATTCAACAAAATCTTTCCTTGGACTCAGCAGAGCCCCTGACTTATACATTTTCTTCTGTATTTACAACCTATGCTTTGTGCTATAATTAATTACCTTCCCAAATATGATTATATAAGCTCCTTGAAACCAGGGAGAGTGTTTCATGCATTATTTTAACAGTCTAAGTAGATAGGCTGTAATTCAGTGTCTAATATATAATAATATATGAGGAAATATTCAGAATGAATATTTCAAATTAGTTTGTCCCATTATAGGAAGGTTTCCCCACTGCTTGGGCTTAAACCTTTTAAAATGTATACTTCTAAAAAATTAATATTTACCAAATTAATTTAGATTTTAGTAATAATACCATAAATTAATTGACATAGCCACTGGATCATTGATTTTTTTTTTAGTAACAGTTACATTGAGATATAATTCACGTACGAAAATTCACCCTTTTACCTGATAAAATTCAGTGATTTTTTTAGTGTATTAATAGAGTTATGCAACCATCTCCATTATCTAATTTTAAAACCTTTTCATCACCCCCCCCAAAGAAAGCCCATATGCATTAGCAGTTGCTTTCCATTTTCACCTTATATGAACCATAGGCAGCTGCTAACTTAACTTTCTGTGTCTGTGGGTTTGCCTCTTTTTCTGTAGGTTCCATATAAATGAAGTAATACAATATATGGTCTTTTGTGAGAGGTTTCTTTCACTCACCGTAATTCACCCATGTTGTAGCAAATACCATTTTATTGTTTTTTTATAACTAAGTAATATTTGGGCACGTTTTATTAATCTCTTTATCAGTTGACGGACTTTTGGATTGTTGAATCACTGATTTTTAAAACTGATAAGGAACTCAGTGGTTATTTGCTCAAATGCTCTCCTTTATGCATGTAAAACTGAAGCTCAGCGATGTGTTTCTAGACTTTTAACTAGATGGTTATTGAGTTTCTTATGATATTATAGATGCTAGGTTGATCCATTATGATGCAAGCATTCATTCATTCTTTTATTATTCTTTCCTTTTATTAGTTAATAAAGAGTCATAGAGCACTCAGGATCCGAATGGTCTTGAGAGCAAAAATAATTTTGGTCTTTTGTTTATGAAGCTTACAGTCTAGTGGGAAATAAACTTTTGAACAAATAGTTACACAAATAAAAAGTTAATTAGAACTATGATAATGGCCGAGAGGGAGATATTCAGGAATCAACTTTGTCAGGGAGGATAATTTAGCTGTGATTTATAGGTAAGCAATAGGCAAAGAGGCTGAAGAAGAGCATTCGGGTGAAGCAGAAGCACATGCAAAGGCCCTGTGACTGTAGAGACATAGCATATAAGGGGGAATACTGGGGCCAGTGTGACAGGAGAGCATAAAGAAAGGGAGCATAGTAGAAAATGAGGCTCAAGGGGTATATAAAGCCAGGTAAGATAGAGTCTTTCAGAACAAGAAAATGGTTTCTGTCTTTCTCTTAAGAACATTGGATCATTGAAGTATTTTAATCCCAAGGATAATATAGGCAAAAAGAAAATGTGCATTGCCTCACATTTCTCTCCCAGGCTTAAATACATTAAGTAAGGTACAATTTGTTGGGCCATGCATATTTGTTTTGGCAAAATTTGTGGTAGGTAGAGTCTGTGGTATTTAAAGTTTGATTTTGCTGAGTTTCTTGCTATCCAAAGTAAAAAACTGTCTTATTTTCACAGAATAAATAGCTCCTTATTAGAATTTTTCTATTCAATTTTGTAAAGAACTATTCTTTCCAACCCAATTGCTTTCTTACAGAATAAGCAATCAAAGCTATTTGAGAAGTAATAAATAAATACATAGAAAGGTGACAGTTTTCCCCCACTACACACCTAACCATGTTTTAGACTTGAAATATCTTAAAAAGTATAGAAATAGTTCTCTGAGCTGCAGTTGGTTCTTTAGCCCAAATGATTTTAACTTGAGGTTCTTTGGCTCCCAGGCAATATGTGAAAGGGACCCAGCTTTTGTACAAATAAAGGTCAAGTCTTTATGGCATGCATCCAAAGCTTTCATTAAAGTTTATAGGCTACCGCATGCACAAAAAGCTAAAAGCTAGGTTTTCTGAGAAGAAAAAAAATTCATAAATTACTAGGAAAAAATATTTAGGCTTATTTTATATCACTTATGGAAATGCTGCCTATACAATTAATACAACAACATTTAAACTAACAGCTATCACTAAGCTAGTATCTTGAGAACAATATTTTTCTTTTTTCAAAAAAAAACTAATATATTGGCACTCAAAGTAATCATTATTGCACCAATCCGATTAATTATATATTATATAGCAGTTATTTCTCAAATTGTGATCCTTAGATCACCCTAAGGGACCATACTGAGTACTTGTGAGGAGGCAGATTCCTGGACCCATTCCACACCTCTACAGTCAGAATTCTTGGATTGGAACCCAGGACTCTGAATTTTTAACCAGGATCTTAGATAGCTGTGATATCCACCCATGTCTGGAAAGTGCTCTAAAACATAATGAATGGCAGTACTCTTTCCCTGTTTATATTTTTGACAAATCATCTTACCCAATTCAGAGTCATATAACAATACTAGTTAGTATCATGTAACAGATACTGAATATTTGTCAGACCCCATGTAAGAAGCTTTCTCTTACCTGTCCTCAGTCTTTAAACTTGTTCTATAAAAAAGTAGATATTATGACCCATAATTTATAGGTGAAAAAATTATTACCTAGAGAAATTGAATATCTTGCTACACAGAGGTCTGGTTGGCTCCCAAGTCTTTCTTTCTCTCTCTTAAGCAGCCTTTTACCATAACCACTGTACTGGTTCCCCATTCTAAGAAATATTCTCTATATATCAGTCTAACACCTCCAGTCAGCATCCCCTGAAACCCACGGTCATCAACACAATTACAGGTTTATAATAAACAAAGTATAACACATGAGCCTCTCTTGCTAAGCACAACTGTCTGACACTTTTCTAAAAGAAGCTTCCAAAGGTAACACTTTATAGGCCGGGATAGTGTGACTATGAGAAGATTGCTTCCAGTTATTACAATTTAACAAGCAGAGAATATAAAGGAAAACTAAAAAGTGATCCTAAAACCTACCTGTCTATATCATTAACCTTATCCCCCCCCAAAAAAAAATAAAGGAAAAGAAAAGAAAAATTAAAAAAAAACAAAAAAAACCAACAAAATTCTGTCAGCCTAGAGAGGATCTGGAAACCAGGTCTGCTGGGCTTTTTTAAAACATGAGTTTTTAGAGGAATTTTCCTAACAGATGGCTTTCCGATATGTGTGCTATATATCACTTGAATCATGCTTCATGTCATTGAATACTTTCACTAATAATGAAGTTATTCAGTTAAAAAAATATCCTGACAATCATCTCTATTTTACAGTCTTTTACTTGAAAAGAGATCAAAACTTTTGCTAGTGTAATATAGACAATTCTTGCAATTTTGAGTGTGTCAACAGAACACATTTTATAATTAATATTCTAGTTGTCCTTACAGATATGTTTGCCTTTCAGTTGTGAGGTCATCTGACTAAGAAATTTAAGTTGACTTTTATGGAGGCTTACAAATGATTTCTTTTAAAATATCTTCACAGAATATTTCTTTTTGAGGAAAAGGATCTTAATTACTTAATAAATTATTTAACAGACATGACTATTCACTTGTATAATGCTCAAAACCAATTCCAGGAAATTGGAAACCAGAAATTTCCCCTGGGTTTGTTATGACTGAGTTTCTCAGCTGCCATATAATTGCATAAATGCTATTCCTTGTGGTCCCCATTGGGAACTATGCTTTCAGTAGTCAACCGTAGCAATTAATTTATTAAATGAATGAGCTGTTAAATAGACATTTATGTTTACACGGAAACTTTAGAGACAATTAGATGATGCTCCACACAGTCAATACTATATTTGAGAACATGGTGAGAAATGAATGGTTGATGTATTTTGTAATGATAATGCATGCACTCTTTTAAGGCTTAAAAAAAAACATCATATTAGAACAAATTTCAACAGGAATCTTATTTAAGGACAGAGAAGCTTAAAACTGTCTTCTGACACTTAAAGGTTCTTATCTTCTGGTCTAGCACCAGAGTTCTATAGGCTTTCTTAGGACCTCAAGAATCTAGACTGTGATAGCTTTCAGTCCCTTTCTGAAAGCTTTCGGTAAGATTAACTTCTTTTAGACCAGGGTCTCTTCATCCCCCCGCCATCCTCATGGAGTCACCAGGAGACCTCCAAAGAACCAGTGAAGGCAGTTGGAGAGCTTGAAGCAGACTCGGTGTGCAGAGGGAAAACATAGGCAGTTTATGCTAACTTGATAGAGCCCCCACTAAAATAGAAGGAAAGAGAAAGTCAGAAACGGCTTCCGGTCTCTTATTTTTAACTATTTTTTCTCTTTAGGTGCATGAGTTTGCTTTTAGCCAAATGAGTCTGTTTGGCATTGCATTTAAAAATAGGATAGTTGGGAGCCCTGGCCGGTTGGCTCAGCGGTAGAGCGTCGGCCTAGCGTTCGGAGGACCCGGGTTCGATTCCGGCCAGGGCACACAGGAGAAGCGCCCATTTGCTTCTCCACCCCTCCGCCACGCCTTCCTCTCTGTCTCTCTCTTCCCCTCCCGCAGCCAAGGCTCCATTGGAGCAAAGATGGCCCAGGCGCTGGGGATGGCTCTGTGGCCTCTGCCTCAGGCGCTAGAGTGGCTCTGGTCGCAACATGGCGACGCCCAGGATGGGCAGAGCATCGCCCCATGGTGGGCGTGCCGGGTGGATCCCGGTCGGGCGCATGCGGGAGTCTGTCTGACTGTCTCTCCCTGTTTCCAGCTTCAGAAAAATGCAAAAAAAAAAAAAAGGATAGTTGGGAAATGGAAAACTAAAATCATAAATAAATTAAACAAAACCACTATACTGTAGGGTCTGTACTCCCTTATGAAGAAGGTGCTTCTAAAATCCTTAAAGGCAAAGCCCCTGCTAAAGGTGAAATAATGCAAGTCACTACATACAGGGGGTAGGTCCTTACGGAGCCAGGTTTTAGCCCTCACTGCTCGAAGATTCCGGGGAGATGGGGGCTGTCGTGGAGTGAGGGAGAACAGCTCTACATGTGGAGTTAGATCACTCTAAGGCCCCAAATGGGACTTTCTGTAATATGATTCCTAGGAAACACAATTTTTAAAAATAATACATTTTTGAAGTTGCAATTATTCTGGCTAAAGACTAGACTGTTTATTAGCCCAGAGTAGCTCTAAAATCCATTCTCCTTGTATGAAAGTGAAACCCTACCTCTGAAGCAAACTTTTGTGCCTGCAAATACTATAAGGGGGTTGACACAGTCCCAGGGGAGCCCAGGGGAGGCCAGAGGAACCCAGGCGAGGCGTCAGCAGTCCTCACATGCCTTTGGAACAACAGTAATTAGAGCAGCTGGAATATTTGCAACTTCATTGGCTTACTTGCTGGGTTTCTTTCTTTGCATTTCTTTTTAGCTTAGACTTTAATCTTATTTTCATATGTTTTTGTATAAATCAGACACATGCGGGTTGATTATAGACTCTAAGTGGCTGCTAGGAGCTTTAGATAAAAGCCTTTCTGAGTACACGGGGCTGGGGGTCCTCTGGCTCTGGCCCCTCTCCCTGCGCCCCTCCTGTGTTCATTCCTGCACTCCTCTGTTCCCACTGCCCTTCATCCCGGTCGCGTCTGTTTACCTAAATCTAAGCCAATTAATAAAGCAGAATGATAGAACAGCATTCTGAAAAGAGCACAAAGGAAGGGAATTGTCTGGCCACTGACAGAATAATACAAGAGAAGAAAAACATTTTAAAGAGCTCCCCAGCAGACATCTGCATCCTCCTTCCTCCCTTGCCTCCTATTTATACCAAGGCAAGCTTTTCTTTTTTATTTTACTTTTTTAATTTTTTTGCGATCCGTATCTCTGTGCCAAGTCCTCCCCTTTCGTTTGGTGAAATCGTAATGATATACTCTTGTGTGTCTTAATATTTCTAAGCTACTGATGGGAGCATTGTTGTATCATGCATGCATGAATACTGTTATGGAATTTCTGAGGGTGCTGAAATTGTGGATTCGGACATATTTCAAGGCTAGCTTTCACTTTGATATATTCTCTCAGCCAGCAAGTGATATTCTCACTCAACTAAGAAATCTTCACTTCTTAAAACCGGGTCATTAGTGGCAATTTCTTTAGTAATAAAATGCTGGCTGCCACTGTTAAGAAAATAACTAGGGGAGGAACAGAGCTATTTCAAATTAGCATTACAGAAGGGGGAGGGGCGGGTGCCAACTCGGTCCCCACTGTGCTAATTAAGTTATCATGCATTGGCTCTTGAACAATAGGCAACAAAAGATGAAGGATCTGAATCAGCTGGAGATCACCCTTAATTGTAAACTCTTCCCCAGCGAGTTGATGAAATCCCTCTGCTTCCAGAGCTTTTAGCTCTTCAGGCTAAAAGTAGATTTGCTAGAATTTCATTTTTCCGGTCAGATGACTGCAGCACAGCGTGCATTTTCCTCTCTCTGGCGGAGTGCTCTTTTCTATACACACGCCTTTTCAGATTATCCGGCAGTCAGAAATGTCATCCCAGAGTGTGGGAACTCGGGCAAAGCACATCATCAGTCAGCCGAATTCTGGCTACTTTAGACCACAGCTGGAATTTGAGTGCTCACATTGACCTCAAAAATAGCGTGGTGCTCCGTCACCAGGGTTTAGCCAAATGCCTTCTCGGTGAAATCTCTGTATGTTGCAGCAGGTTGACAGATGGTTCCCAGCAGGTGAGCTTGGGGCTACAAGTGAATGAGATGCTTTCGTTCTCTGGCACAATCCTTCTCAAAGACATCCTACCTCCTAAGAACTTAAAAAAGGTATTTAGCTGCAAAGCAAAACTAGAGAGAAGAGTTGTAGCTAAGAAACCACGTATTGGCATGAACTCTGTATAGTCTATTCACAAGAGTAGAGTAGTACCAAGCAGTGAAGAAACACTATCTGAGACTGATATATGGGCACATCACGATTTTCCACAATTGTCAAAGCATTTTTTCTATAGGTGATTTTATTTAATTCTTGCAGCACCTCTCTCTGTTAGGGAAAACTCACTATTAATTTCCATTTTACCAGCGATAAAACTAAAGATCCTAGAAGCTAGAAGGTCTGCCCAATATTTTACAGGCAGAAGGTGATAAGCTAGGGTTCCAACACAGCTTCAATACCCAAAGATTTTGTTATTTTAATTTGAAAAATCTAATTTAATCAAATTCTAATTGTTATAAAGTACTGCAATCCGCGGGTTACATAGAGACACCAGGCAGGTTCAGAAGAAATTTGAGGAGTTTTATTAATTATCCGACTAGCTACGTGGGGCACGGTCTCAAATCATGTAGGCTCTCATATAGTTCTGAGCCTGCTTTTATATAAAATCAAGTACTGGTTGGGGTGGGTAAGGAGAGGGAGCATGGTACAATAGTCAATTACTAACAAGCTTACAATATTTATGTATAGGATCTATTAAAAGGAAAAGGCATTCCTACATATCAAAACCACAAGATAACACAGTAGTGATATATGTTTTACGTACTTGGCAGAGACATTCCCAAATCTTCTAGGGTCTACCACCCATCCATGTCACCACAGTGAAATGTTTAGCTTAGGATAAGGAGAGAAGCTAAATGAAATTACCTTTGCTAAAAGTGTTGGGGCTAGCTTATTAGGGGACCTAATAAGCTAGTCCCCACTTGCTCAGTTTACAAGTTTTACACATATAAAGAATTTCAAAAGGGAAGATTATTAGAAAGTATATAAAATGTTACAGAACACAGGTTTTTCAAGCAAGGAGAGTGGGCTCGTGATCCCTTTGTCTAGAGGTATAGGTCACTCTCAGGACTCCAGGAAGGGAGGAAGAGTTAGAATCAGTGTAGGAATTTTTAATTAAGATATGTAAACATTGTCTCCTAAAGGCTGTTAAGAAAGAAGAGTAGTTTTCAGATAAGTTTTACCTTCTTTGCTCTGTCTAGCAAGTGGCCTCAGTCCTTCCAGAGAACTATTGTTAAATTATGATTAGTTAATAACTTTTGCCCCTTTAATCTCTTTCCCTAGAGTTATTTTTTTTTTCTCTTCAGAAAGGAGGGGTAAGGGGGCCTGATTCTTCCTTTTAAAATACTAATGTTAATTTAACAATTTTTGCAATTCCTTGGCACCTTATCACATAATCAGCAATGGTTAGGGAAATAGACTGTTATCATTCTTTCATTTATTCATTCATTCAGCCTTTACTACCAACCTACTTTCAAATCAGGGAAACAGTAAGCCAGGTGGATAAGGTGATTTCATTGCTCTGAAAGAGGAGCTCACATACACAGAATTAAAGCATTAGCACACTTTTCCATTTTCTGTAGCACATACTTCAATTTTTCATTCATTTGAAGAATACTTATTGAACAAGTACCATCAGACAAGGAGTGTAGCAGTAAACACAAGAGAAATGGTCCTATCCTTCTAAAGTTTACAGATGAATTGGGGTGGGACAGACGTTAAACAAATAAATAACGCCCAGTGCTGTTGATGGTACAGGGAATTAGACAGTGATAGGAATATAAATTGCTAATACCTCTTGAGAAAATTTGATAATAGAACAGCCTCATTTGAAATGTGTTGTAGACTCTAACATGACTTAATATTTTTTGTCTTTTAATTTGTATTCATTTTGAATTCAAAATACTGAGGAAAAAAATTATATATTCGATAGAAACCAATGGCTTCTATGATTGAAATAAAGTAGTAAGAAAGGACAGGAATGTGGATTTCTTTCCATTTCAAGGAGCCTTAATTAATAATACAAGTAGTTTATCTGAATAAGTGATTGAAACAAAGAACACACACCAGTGGCCAGAGAGAGACATTTTAGAGGTAGTTGGTGAGACTTGAGAAAAGAGCTTCAGTTCAACTAGACATTGACAGACATAGAGGAAGGAAAGAAGGGAGGCGGGAAGTAGGGCAGAGGAAGAGGAGAAAAAGGGAAAGAAGAGGACTTTGTTGAAGGAGAGAAGAAAAATATGAAGGTGACGTGAAAAGGGCAATTAATAGGTCTACAAAAGAACTCGTCAAAGGACCTGTGAGGGTTTGTGATGGTAGAAAGTTGGGGATAAAGTTGAAAAAGTAGGGTGCATTCGTGGTATGAAAGCCCATGAGGCTTGGCTTAGAAATTTAGTGGGTTTTTTTCATTAAGATAATTTTTGTGACATTTTTATTGTACCTATCCTCAATTTCTTCTCCTTAAATTATACATGACATGAACCTGCATATCTGCATTAACTTATTCTCCCTTTTTAACAATCATTAGTGTTTGTATGAAAATTAGAAACAAATGAACAGATGGTTTTCTTTCAAGAAAAGAAATGTTATTTCTTCATATATATTGTGAATCCGGGCAGAAAATGGCAGTGTAATATATAAATAAGTGAAAACACTAAAATGTGTCCCCTTACTGCCCAAGGTTCTCACTGTAGTGCCAGTTCACTTACACAGTAATCACAGTCAGTGTGTGTTAACAATTTAGCAAAATAAGGACTCAGCTGACATCACTGAGCATTGTTTCTTTTCAACTGTTTTGAAAAAGTAAGGAATCCAAACATGACCCTAAAGTAGCTACTGGATATATCATGCCTCTTTCACTCTTGCAATAGAGAATTTTATTGCTCAAGAAATCTCCATTTATCCTACATCTTTCTCCATCCCTTGCATTTAGGCAGGTGGTTCCATCAGTCCAGTCGGCAGTGAGAGGAAGTGATGTGTGTCACTTCTGTGTTAAAGCATTTGAGGGCCAATGAGTGGCCCCCTATGTCTTCCTCCCTGAGCAGGCAGCCTGGAAGTTGAACGACAAGAAGAATATACTCCAGTTGCTGGGTCATCATATGGGAGAAAGAAAGATGGCTGGACAATTCCCTTCCTCATAACAGGATTTCCATGAACAGGATATAAAGACTGAGACTTAAACCTGACTTTCCTGACTAATTCAATCCTTAGTCCTTCACCAATTTGTATCCGTTTTTACTGCCTGGAACTGTATTGAGATGCTGGATTATTTCTACTAAACCAGCATAACCCAATCTGCTAGTCCTTGACAGTAGCCTGAAGTAGCAGGTTTGGGGATGAAAGGGGAAAACTTACTGTCTGCCATACCTAGATTCTCTGGTCAATTTGAGATCATATGGTTTGAATAGGGCTTTTGTTAAGTGTCCTTAATTCTTTCAAATGTATATGTTGAAGCATATTTTCTTGGCAAGAAAAATAATGTTCTTCTAAAAAGAAACCCCAAGAATGGAATATATCTCTGTTCAACTATCAGTGGTTGACTTTCAGCTACACTAACAAATAAGTCGTGGTAATGAACTGTTTCTAAACCTGTTAGGGAATAGAAACGGTTTAGTAGCATGTTAGACTAGATGATTTTATGTTGGCCACTGCTCTATTGAAAGACTGCTTGAATGGTGGATCTATTCCTGAGAATATTGGCAATTCAGTTCTCAGTAGTTGAAATCTCGTTATCCTGGACAAGTGCACTGAATTACACAAACTTTTCAAAATGTTATAGAGCAGATTGGTAGAGGAGGTAGAGAACAATGCTATTATTGTTTGAGAACTCATCGAGTAGGCTAATACTAGCCAGTGAGGTTAAGTTTAGCCTTCAGCTATTCAGGATTCCAGCAACTTCTGGTGTCTCAGCTTATCTGACAAAATCTGTCAGAACATGAAAAATAACCAAATAACACATATGCCAAAATGTTCCAAAGGTTAATGAATAGTATATCCTGGCCTAACAGTCCAAGGAAGATTTTGTCTTGACTTTGGTGCTTAATGAATAAAACATGATTCTTACGGTAGTTGACAAAAACCATACATGGTCAATATTTTCTTCACAGGATTCTAAAATAAATTTATCATTGTAACTTCTATGCTGTAAGTGTCACATGACTTGCATATAATTATGCCAGCTGCCAAACATGTATTATATGCAGCCTAAGTTCACTGTATATACATTTATTTATCTGAATAATCAGCTGATAAAACTGATTTATTGATAGCTAAACAAGTGTTTATTTTGGGTTCCTCATTAACTGATTTGCTCAACTTACTTTGTGAGGCCATTGCACCTCCTGTTCTCTATCCTGTGTCGGCTAGCCCTTAAATATAGTTGTTAACAAGTCAACTTGGTCAGGCGTTGTCAGTCATGATTCTCAACCATGTTTAGACCCAGCTCGGAGAGGTTCTGGAAAGTGACATAAGCAAACCTGATAGGAAAATGGGGTAGAGAACAGAGGCGGAACTATAGCTCTGCATCCCAGTCCTACGCTCTATCCACTGCGCCACCGCCTGGTCAGGTGGAACTATAGCTGAGTGAACCTCAATTTCTTCAAGAAGCTGAACCTACTGAATAATATATGTGCTTAGTATTTCTAGTAAATTGAAAGTTGTCGTTCCTGAAATAGCACTTCTCAGAGGAGCCACAAAGCCTTTATGCTTGAAATGGCTATTAACCAGAGTTAAAGACCTAAAATCAACTCTCAGGGTCTATAAAGAGTAGGGATAAGGCTGAAAAGCGAACCACTTTCTAGTTGTGTTATGCTGGACAGGTGCTTAAAGTCTTGGCCTCAGTTTTCTCCTCTGTTAATTGGGGATAGTAGTATTTGCCTGTCTCAGAGGGTGATAGTGGGGCATAAATGAACTAATATGTAGGAAGTGCTTTGACTATTTTCTGGCATATAACAAATGCTGTATAAATGTTTGCTAATATTGTTTTAGGGATGATGTCATCACTCTATATAGTGTAATAAATACTAAAACTGTGCCAGAAACACTCTTAATGAAAACTGTGTTAAATTAATTCTTTTCATATGAAATAAAAATTATCACTTTTGACTGCACTGTATTATTTGAAAATGACTATTCAATTTTATGTTCCTGATGCAGTATCCCATAAGTGCTTTTTAAAAATAAAGATCACATTTATGTCTTTATCGTAAAATAAAATATTGAAAAATAGTCATTTTAATTTTATAACAAACAAAGAAACACAAAAGTCATGGTGATAGATAAATAGGCCATTATTTTTATGACTAATTGGCTACCCTCAATTTTCTAACAATCATCTCATTCTTTGCCCAATAATTTCTAAATTCTGTTAGAATGAAATTTACTTTTAAGTGTTTATGGCTGAAATTTTACTTTATTCATATATAACTTTTGGGTTAATTTTGGAAAGACTGTAAAAGACAGGATGTTATTTTAGAATAATTGTTTTTAATGATGAACATATTTTTGATTATAGGTGTCAATGAATGTTTTCTGTAAAGGACCAAGTAGGAAGTATTTGGGTTCATGCATAAATATATAAAGGGCCAGGCAGTCTCAGTCACAACTACTCACTCTGACCGTGTGGCAGGGATGCAGCCACAGACAACACGGACAGAAGTGGATGTGGTCTGTGTGTCAAGAAACTGCATTGACAAAACAGGCAGCAGGAAGATGGATCTAGTAGTCTATGGCTTGTTGTTTGCTGACCCCTATTCTATAGAATTCCTTTCTTTTCTTTTTTCTTAGGTTTTCTGTGGTAAATGACACATGCAAACATAATAATCTGTACTTGCACACTTATACACATGGTTGCTTGAAAACCATGAAGATGAAGTGCAAAAAAGGGTACATATTGAGACACTTAAGGAAAATAAGGAACTTAAAGAGGATATAAACATGATATTTTATTCAGCATTAAAAGATTATTCAAACGACTTATTTATCAGAACAAGTCCACCATTTTTTTGTTTTAAAATCAATTTACAATCTTTAATTTGCTTTGCTTTTAATCAAAACTATTCTTAAATTATTTAATATTAAGTTACTATATATAATAATGTTATATAAATATATATGTCATATATAAGTTTATAAATACATAATGCCATTTATACATGGATTTCGAATTTGAGGACCATTGAGCTGGATTGAATGGGGAAAAGGGAAAAAAACTGTATTCAGAGATCTGGGTGGTCAGTTTTTTCCGCTAAAGTAACTATCACATTAATTGAGGGAATGGAGAATTTTACTGTGTTTCTTCTTACTTACAGAATATTTTTTATTGTTTAGAAATGTTAAACCTTTCTACCTTTAATATGCATTAACAGACTTATTCTCTGCTGCACATCGTGTGTGATTACTTACAGATTAAATGAGCTAATTCCATGTAAAAGCCCTTCATAGAGGACCTGAGCCAGCCACTTGTTATTTTTGAATCAGACCCTTGTCTGCTCATATCCATATACACACTGTTTTTGGAAAGGTCGTGGAGAAGAACTGAGCCACTTGCTTCTTGTCTTTCCAAGTTTACATTTCCTACTGGGTCTTGAGAAAGAATTGATAACTATCAATCACATTTGAGTCTTGGGGCTTCTTCTTATAAAGCAACAATGTCTTTCTTGAGGATATGATAGAGTCTGCCTTACCAGGGGTGAAATCACACAGGCCCTGGTGGAAACACAGGGAGGTTTAGAGATTTGAAAACAGGACTTCAAAATGGGCCTCAACTCTGCCCTTGTATTTGAGGACAATTATTTGTGTATGGTTAGCCCTCTGTAGTCTTCTCTGTAGGTGTTACACCTGAATGGCTTTTGCAGTACAAAACAACGCCAGTGCCTTCTAGTTATTGTGTATTTTTCTAGGTACCATATTAGTAAGAAGTGCTGTATTGCTCTAGTGGAATTTCTAAGTAGAAGTACACACCCAGAATGACTTTCAGGATTCTAAATGTCAAAAGATGATTAGTACTATAGAAATAATTTAATTCATACTTAGGGGGGAAAAAGCCCTCTTCATTGTGTGCTAGAGAGAGTCAGTATAGACTGGGCTAGAGACCCAGTCCTTTAAAACCTACTGGGTATAATTATAATTAACAAGTTACCAGGATGAATATATTCCCTTTGGAGAGAATATAAATTCCTGCTATGGATTAGCTGGAAACATTTTAAAATTTTCTATTTTCTTGGATATAATACTTATATAGCTTAAGTAGTGTAAAGCTGAAAAGCAAGATAAAATATGCAACAATTAGCATTTTCAGTACTCTATTCCAGCCACCTGAACAAGGGCCTCGCAGGCTATAAACACAAATGCTATGACCATAAAGCAGCACCATGAACTTCAGCTCATGGTTTCAGAGTTAACCAATATAAAACAGAAAAGACACCAGCTGAATTGGTATTTATTTACATGATGTAGTTAATGTGCATGGATCAGAGAATAAAACATTAATTTTCTAAATAATTTTTTTTTTTACAGAAAGAAGCCAGAACCTATTATCAACCTTTTGAGAACACAACAGAACAAACTTTACCATTTTACTACTTCTTTGAATAGGTAAGCCTCATCCTTTCTTCATTGAAAAAGTTGCCTCTGGTTATGAAAGATAACTGTCAACAACATATATTTTTAAATCTTTATTAAATTAATATCAATTCATTTTGATGAGGGAGAAATACATTTGAATTCTAATGTTGATAGAGTTAGGATCATTAGAATAACACTTGATCTTTTGAATGATTTCATAGTAAACAAACACAAAGATATTTTTCTGAAATGAGGATTGAGCTAAGGCTGTCACCCCTGCTATAGCTAATAATACCAATAGTATCTTCTCAACATTTACTATGCACCAGACTTGGTCCTATATGACTTACTTGCATAAATTAAATCATTTAATCCCTCCAATAACCCTGTGAGTAAATAGCAGGGCTCATCCTCATGTTACAGACCCGGGACATGAGGCAGAGAGGGAGGAGGCAGGCAGGTATAGTTCGCCAAGGTGGCGTGTGTGGGTCTCAGAGGAGCGGACAATGGAAAGAGCTCCAGTCCCAGCTGCTGTGAGAGTAGGTTTGTGTCATGGTAGAAAAGTCTAGCAATCAGATCCACCCATGTTTTGAGTTGGTTCTATTTCAGTTTATGGAAGAAAAAAATATGTACTTCATTCAATGAAAAAAGACATAGTAGGCAAGCATTTATTTTAGGTTTGTAGTTGTTACTTTATAATTGTTGCACGAATAAATAAAGAAATGTATAAATATATATTTAGCTCCGTTTACAAGCAGAAAGGATATTTTCCTTTATTTTACGTTTTTCTCTGAACACAAAGTTTTTATAATAAAAACAGAATCATATTACAGAAAGAATACGGATAAATGATTTTCTTATTCTAGGAAATAAAGAATGAATTTTAGTTTCTTTTTTTTTTAATTAAAAGTACTGACTATCCTATCTTGAATTGGCCACAGCAATATATGCTTTACTGTTTTCATTTCTTTATCATTTTATTTTTAATGAAGAAAATTTACAAAATTTTCAGAGAGAAATATAGAAAATTTTAATAAATACCCAAGTATCAGCCGCATGTATTAAGCCAATGCTAACAGTCATCTTTGTTCAAATCTCTTTTTATTTTTTAATTACAGTCGATATACAAAATTACGTTAGTGTCAGGTCTACAGCATAGTGCTTAAACGTTTATATATTTTGAAAATTGATTGTCAAGTATGGAGTTCATACCTTTTCTAAAAAAATAAACCATAATAGAAAGAGCTCTTTTTCTTTTCTTCCTAAAAGCTGCAGAGTCCTGAAGATGATGTAACCTTTGTGTGTTCCATGCTTTAATGACCTGTGTATGATACAATATGCCATATAATTATTTACATTCTAAAAGTTTACATGAATGGTATCATACTGTAGATATATATATTTTTTGCAGCTTGCTTTCACCTAACATTGAATTTTGAGCTCCATCCATACTGATACAGGAAGATCTGGGTGACTCATTCTAACTGTCGTAAAGTTTATTCATCTTAATGTTTCAGTCATCTGGTGCTTAGTATTAGTTAATATTACTTATAAATAACTTCCAGCATTTCAAAGATTTACTGCTAAAATGGTATAAGCAAAACTGTCAAAGCATCTTCAGGGTTTGTTAAGAAATCCAAAATTTTAATATGTGTTATCATGCCCATTTGGTTTGTGTTTCATTTTCCTCATTAGAAAAGCACTTTTTTATTGGCTGTAAGGATCTTGCTTAGTAATGGGACTTATGATTGACTGATTCTGCCATAACATAGTAATTGAAATCTGTTTTATTTCCCCAAGATAAAATACTCACTATTCCCAAATGCAAAATACTACCTTTGAAATTAAAAGGCAATTAAAAGAAAAAGTCTTGTTTGCCTCACGTTAATTGCTTATATGCCTTTCAAAAATCATGAGAGAATCTTTCATAAAAAATGATTATTTTCTAACAGTTAATTCTAGAATTTGTTTAAGGTAAAATAAATGTCAATAAATGGTAGTAAGATTTACAGATACAGAATCTTTCATAATTTTTATTTTCTAAAGGGAGTCTATTACTATTCTGGTGAGTTCTGGGAGTAAGAAAAGATAAACTAACCTGTGAGGGCAAATAAGAGTAAATGAAATATACTATGTAAGCCTCACAGGTCACAAATGTGTTGAAATTTTGCAGATGAGGGAATTGAAGCCCAGATATGTCAGGTAACTTACTTAAGGTCATGTAATGATTGCAGAGCCTGGAGTCCAACTCATGGCTTTCAGACTCCATAATTATATTGCCTACCAGGAAAAGGGTTGGGAAAACCTAACTTATTTGACACAAAATAGCCACTTAATTCATCTCACCAAAATTTATTTGAATCCCTTTATGTAAGTTGAGGAGGCTGATGTTAGAAAAACAAGGAAGTCACAATATCTACCTGGAATGAAAAAACAGGCTATTGGGAACAGCAGTGATTCATTCAGTGATACTATAAATGTGACTATTTAATTGAATATCTCTCTATTTTGCTTTGTCATCTTGGACGTTGTTTAGCTTTTCAATCATCTAACCATACCAATTAGATTAAATTGAATGAGATAGCAGGAATGAAAATGCTTTGTAAATGACAAAGTCTTTGTAGTCATTTGCTGATATTACCAAGTACTCTGTAAAATTTGGAATTAAAAATTTCAAACCTAATACATTTAATTCTAAATACAAAGGTTGATATGTCAGTATCTCTTTGACACAAAAGCCCCATGTAAACATTATAGAGTAATAAACATCACTAACAGTTGGTTTCATTCCAGCTTCCTGTCTATTGGAGACATGTTATTTAACTTCCTTAAGTTTCATATCAGATAATAGTACCAAGATCATGCCTGTCCAGAATTTGATGTTTCTCATAATCCTTACCTATATCACTGGAATCCACTCTTTCACCTTGACTACACAGTAGCCTCCTGTGCTTAATCTTGCTGATCTATAATCTATTTTTCATTTATTGTGATCTTAAACAAATCTTAATCCACTGGTAAGACTCTTGTGCAAGTGAATGTCCATCACACTGAGAATAATGCCCACACTCATTCAGTGCTATATAACCCATCTTGTACCTCCCTGACACCATGTCAACATTTCTCCTCAGAAAAGGTGTGCCTATAGAGGGACAGCTGTCAGAGGGAAATGGGATCAGAGAATGTGAAGGGCTTAGTGAAATTATATATACATAACATATAGATACAGATAACAGGAGAGCAAATCCCAGAGGTGAGGAGGGAGGAGTGAAGCGGAGGGGGGCAAAGGGAGCAATGAGGGACAAGGGAGTGGGGATGAGGGAGTTATACTGAGTGGGACACTTGAATCAATGTTAACACAATAAATTAAAGTTAATAAAAAATAATATAAAAAGAAACAGTGCTAGGCCTAGAGTAGTGTCTTTACCATGGTAGTAGAGTCTTGTTTGGGGAAGGACTGAATAGGTGTGCAAGGGTTACGGTGAAATGATGGTCAGCACACACAACAGCCTTAATGCACATCAGTGATGGCTATGTTCTTTTAAAGATTCCTTCAGTTTGTTTTTTTGTTGTTGTTGTTGTTGTTAACAGAGACAGAGAGAGGGACAGATAGGGATGGACAGACAGGAAGGGAGAGATGAGAAGCATCAACTCTTTGTTGCGGTACCTTAGTTGTTCATTGATTGCATTCTCATTATGCCTTGAGGCATGTATATGTGCAGGAGGCTACAGCAGAGCAAGTGACCCCTTGCTCAAGCCAGTGACCTTGGGCTTCTGGGCTCAACCCAGTGATTTTTGGGCTCAAACCAGCGACCTTTGGTCACAAGCCAGTGACTATGGGGTCATGCCTATGATCCCACTCTCAAGCCAGTGAGCCCACGCTCAAGCTGGTGAGCCTGCGCTCAAGCCAGTGCTCTCAGGGTTTCGAACCCGGGTCCTTTGCATCCCAGGCTGACGCTCTATCCACTGCACCACTGCCTGGTCAGGCCCTTCAGTTTGTCTTAAGTGTAGCAATTCTGAAATGCTGAAAAGCTTTTATGGATGTTTTTGACTAATGATTTTATAACATTATAACAAAACTTGATTCTATTAATATGTAGTCTTGAATCTTAATTTTTAGTATAAAACTCAGAGACAAATTAGGGACAAATTAGCAAGGCAGAAATGAGCAAACCATTTAAAAAGAACAAAAAAATCTATTTTATTATTCCTTGCCGTCTTTTATCTAAACAAAAAGATTTGCTACAACCTGAAATTGCTGAGATTTCACTTTATTTTCAGAATAGATAAGTCGTTTTTCATCCTTCATAGATCATTCGTAACCTTTAAGACAATTTTCTGTAAAATAAAATGATTTTTTGTTTTATTTTTATAATATTTCTTTGGAGCAGAACTCTCTTGATGAGTGTTTACATTATTGAGAACATTTGATAAAAGAAAGACAAGTAGTAGCACCACAAAACCGCAATGGTTAAGGAGAAGAGGAAGAAAACCTGGTATTTTCACCATGCTCCCTGAAAATAAGTACCTTGACTCGTGCTAATTACTATCTTATCATCATTCAGCTCTGGCACTCTACGTGGATAATTTTAAAGGCAGATTTAACATTCTAAAAATAAATTTTATTGGTAAATTAGGATATCAGATGGTCCCTTTATGAAAGCCTGTCCTAATCTGTACTATCAGCTGCTAGTTATACCCAGACCTCAAACCATTCTGGCTCCCAGTGAACAAGAACCTATTCCAGGGACGAGGTTTTGAAGAGGGGATGCCTCATGTTTAACTAGAGACGAATAGAGGGAGAATTGCCTACATACTCCGGCAGGAATTAAAATAACAATAACAGCCCTCCTACTTAACAGACTGAGTCAGAAGAAGCACATTCTACTTGATGTCTCTGTGGTTCCGAGCAGATTGTTTCGGCTGCAATTCTGTAGGCAGAGGTGGGCACCACCTGCTGCAAAAGGCTGTAGTTCTTGTTAGGAAGGGGCTGCTATTAAGTCTTGCCTTTTAACAGTTGGCCAAATGGAGATAGGAAGACAAAAATTTGGTGCTGATGAGCACTAAGTTTTTCTAATGCTAAGAATAATAGAATGATTCTCCAGGGAGGGTTATTATGCATTTAGTTCTTTTACTGGCAATGAGTATGAGTCACTTAAAAAGGGGGCTTACGGTGGGAGGTCTTAAAAGTCAAATCTCAATGGTCCCAATACAACAAGGTTGTGGGTTTGATCTCTGGTCAAGGCACATACAAGAATCAACCAAAGGATACATAAATAAATGAAACAACAAATGGATGTTTCTCTTTCTCTCACTCTCTCTCTCAAATCAATAAATAAATTTAAAAGGAAAAAAAAATGTCAAGTCTCATTGGCTGTTTGCCTTCAGGAAATTCTGTATATGAGTTGCAGTAGCCTTACCTTAGCTCAGTCAGTTTGGAGAAAGCATTGAGCCAATAGAAACCTGCTCTTTCCTTAAGAGGAAGATAGAAAATTATTATTGGTTTCTGAGTTAGTTCATCCATAATCCAAAGGTGGGCACTCTTATTCTTTAGTCCATGCCTCTAGTCCACTGACCTGGACCTTTCAGCGACCTTGGATGAGTGTGCTTTATCCTGACTCTTTTATCACCCGACTCTCCTGCATGTTGGCATCATGTGAATTTTCATCTACATCAAATAATTTTTTTTTTACTACTTAAAATTTTCTTGTAGTACAAAGGTCCACACTCATTAAACACCCTTCAAAACAGGTCTCTAAGCAACCATTTCTGCACAATCTCAGATCTACAAAAAATAGGTTTGATGCTAGTGTTTTACTGTTGTTGTTTTTGTGGGTTTTTTTTTTTGTCTTTGTCATTTTTTAAAAAATGTGTGATTGTTTGTTTTGGATAGGAAAAAGAAAAGAGTGTGTGTATGGTCTGAAAGTAAGGAAAGGAAGAAGCTGACACTGTGAGACCACAGGGGATAGTTAAGGAAGCAGAGCTGTGGAGGAGGCAGGAAAAGATATGCTAAAGAACAAATAGAGAGATGAATATTAATAAAAAACGAGGGCCCCCTGGTCCTTTAAAGAAAAATGAAGACGATGAAGGAAGATGGAGAGGGTCTGGGGAGATGGGAAGCAGAGCTTGTCTAAAGGCTTCTCATTTCTACCATCTCAGGAAAGACAGAGCTCCCATTTTGTCCTTGCCAAACAGCAGGCTGTCCCTAAGATTCTCTGAAAGTGATTGCAAATTCTGTCTTGGCCACAAAGCAGGTATTACAAGAGGACCAACCCGAAGACTGGGTCATCTGTGCTCCATCCATGTTAGACAAAAAAAAAAAGGGGGGGAGGGGGTGTGAAGAGGGTGACATAAGAGGAGCTGCTGGAAATGCTCTTCCTCTGTGCTGTCTTGTGTATCCGACTCCAGCACCCAGGGGCTAACAGCTGGCGGGATTTGCTGTACAGACAATTAATTGGGGATGGTTACTTAGATTAGTTTTATTTAACCTCGTTACTTCTTTTAGTCTTATCCTTTTTTTAAAAAAAAAATGTCAATACACTTTTCTTCGAAGCAAGTCTATGAGTTTGGATTGGCTAGCTGCTAAAACAAACAGACCTAGAAATGGGTTGAAACTTTATTTCTGGCTCAACGAACAGTCTTGGGGTGAATGTTTGGGTTGGGAGGCTATCTGTTCTTTTTTACATACTCAACCAGGGAACCTGACTTCTTCCATTTGTGGCTTTACTTTGTCACTGTCTCCATCTCGCCGGTATAAGGGCAGAGACCAATGAGGAGCATGTGGGAGTTGTATTTGAGTCAATCCTAGAAGCAGACAAGTCACATCTATTCACATTCCATTGGTTGGAGCTCAGTCCATATGACCACATGCAGCCCCAAGGGAGGTTAGGAGGTGGAGCCTTCTATGTGCTCAGGAAAAAGAAGAAAGAGCTTCTGGTAAACTGCTAGCAGTCTCTGTTATACCAAGGCAAAATCTATCTATGGAATTAATATATTTGAACACTTGAATCAAATATTTCAAGCCCTAGCAGAGTAGATACCAACCATACCATGGAGATAAAACTGTGAATTGTTATTTCAGTATCACATTAAAATAGTAAATTTGTTTGATACATCACTTTATCAAAGTGAATTCTTATAGTCATACTCAAAATAGATACTTTTAAAACTTTTCTTATAGAAATAAGCCTTATGTCCAAAAGGATAACAACAAAAAATTACAGTGCCTAGTACTACTCTTAGTTTTCTTCAGTAACTTCTTGCTAAATGAATCAATTCATTAATTAGTAGATGTAGAAAACGTCATTTTAATGAATTTCTCTAATTCATTATAAAAAGACATTAATTGGCATGTTCTAAACTCATTTTGAACTAAAGGATGTGACTTTTACAGAAAAATAACAAGTAAAGGCTAAATACTGAGGACAAACCCACTTTTGGTATTTTTGCAAATATAAAAGAATTGTGATGTTTTGGTGAACTCACGAATGATCGTATGGAGGCCTCTCATCATATTTTGCATTTGCTCTGTCTGTACGGTATGTTTAGATGGTGGTAAATGTTGCTATTCATACGGCGGAGAACATGCATCTGATTATTGTATCTGTAAAGAATATTGTGTCAGTGTTGAATCACAGGCATTCCATCAGCTGGAAAATCAAATTTTTTGCTAAATAAATGTCACAGAGTTTCAGTTTCCCATGACTGCAGAATGCTTGGGTTTTTGCAAAAATACTGCATTGCAGTGAATGTGCGATCACTGGTTTTTCCTTGAAGGTTAAAAACTCTTCCCCTCGAGAGTAAGTAGCGACTGAAGTCCTCATGGCATCCAAGAGCATTTTATTTTATTTATTTTTCCTTTTTATTGATTTATTGGGGTGACACTGGTTAATAAAATTATACAAGTTTCAGAAGCACACTTCTACATCATCTGTACACCGTATTGTGTATTCATCACCCCAGGTCAAGTCTCCCATCAGCATTTGTCTGCCCCACCCCCTCCTCCTCCTCCCCCCACTCACCCTTCCCCCAGTAATCACCACACTGTTGTCAATGTCCATGAGGTTTTTCTTCTTTTTTCTTGTTTAGCTCAATCCCCACACCCTCTCTGTACCCCCCAACAGCTGTCAGCCTGCTCTCTATGAGTCTGTCTCTATTTCGCTAACCCCCAATAAAACTGCCTTTTTTGCACATATATAAGAAGAGGCATTTTGATATGTCAGCCTGTGTGAACAGCCTGAACGGTGATGAGAAAAATCCAACATGGCTGAACCTGGAGGCTGATACCTTTTAAGTGTCTCTGTCAGATCTTCTTCCTGAGAAGCATAATGACCTACTTGAACCTGATAATTTCCTGCGATTAATTTTTTTTTAACTCTTTTTCTTTTTTTCACCCACCTCCTGCACTTTTTTGTAATGAATTTCAGGGACTCCAGTCATCCCGTGCACTCAAGTAATTGCTACAGAAGCAGTTTGACTCTGAGACAGTTGCAGTCTCTGTAAGAGAAATTTAGTATTCATTACAGCAGATACTTCAGTGAGGAGGTGCCAAAGCTTGAGTCACTTAAAATCATTTTGAACAGGGCTCTAGGAGAGTTCCGGTAGTAATCAATCCTGAATAAAGAGCAAATGGCCAAAACAATCAACAAGACCTTTTCCCAAGACGGACTGCTGTGGTACTACAAAGTCCTTGCCTCTGGGAAGCAGTGTGTGAGCCTTTCTGTTTTGGCTTGTTTAATCCTTTCTGGCATATGTTTCCAACTGGAGTGGGTCTTATACTTAGGATTGAAGAATACTAAAGGAAACTGAAAATCAAGAAGAACTGGAAAATATAATACTATAAGGCAATATCATGTCATATGTGTGCTCACACATGTAATATACCTGCATGCACACATATCTATGGGTTATTTGAATATACACTGCAAAATATTATTTGAATGGAACATGAGGACAGGGAAATTCATTGTTCAATGAAGTTCTGCAGGGAAATAACATACTAGTGTATAATTTGTATATCATTTTCTCACTGCAGAGCTGATTAACTGCAGTACACAGTTTAAAATATGTGTACATAGAAAACCCTTCTAAAATTAAATTTTTCACAATGGTTTGTATCATGACAAGCTCATCCTTGTTTGTATCATGACAAGCTGCAACTATTGTTTCTGGCATTTGGAATCCGCTGACTTCTAACCCTCTTAGCACCCCTGTGATCAGAGCAGCCACCGTCCCTCAGCGGACAACTGAAGCAACTCCCGTCTGAACTGTCCGCAGTCTTGCCCGCTGTGCTGTTTTTCACATGGCAACCATATGGTCTTTTAAACAGTTATTACCACCTGTTCAAAATCTTGCAGGGATGTCTCATCATACTTTTTTTTCCAGCTTCATTGAGATATAATTGATATATAGCATTGTATAATTTTAAGGTGTGCAGTGTGGTGTGTTGATTTGATACACTCACCGCCATAGCATTAGCCAACACCTTCATCATGTCACATAATTACTGTTTTCTTTGCTGTGGTGATGATGTTTAGGTATACTTTGTTACCAACTTACAAGTATATAATGCCATATTATTATCTATAACAACCAATCCATATGTTGAATCCCCCAAATTTACTGGTCTTATAATTGGAAGTTTGTACCCTTTCCCAGAATCTTCCTATTTCCCCCCTTCCCATCATACTTAGAAATAAATTTAACCTCTTGGCCAAGTTCTCTAAAACCTGGCTTAGCTTATATCCTACTGCAAACACACCAAGTTTATTCCCACCCAGCACTTTTATTTATTATTATTACTTTTTTTATTAAGTGAGAGGCAGGGTGGTAGACAGACTCGTGCCTGTGCCCAGACCAGGATCCACCCAGCAACCACCGGGGCTGATGTAACCATCTGGGACCACTACACCGGGGCCAACTTGCTCAAACCATTCTAGCCATGGATATAGGATGGGAAGATGGGCCAAGACAGATACAGAGAGAGAGAGAGAAGGGAGGAGGGGTGGAGAGCTGATGGTCTCTTCTTTTGTGTGCCCTGACTGAGAATCAAACCCGGGACCTGATACTTTCACAAGCTGGGCCTATGCTCTACTGCTGAGCCAACCAGCCAGGATCTCATCCAACACCTTTAAATTTAAAGCACACTTTTCGGCCATGGCAGGTTGGCTCAGAGGTAGAGCGTCGGCCTGGCGTGCGGGGGACCCGGGTTCGATTCCCGGCCAGGGCACATAGGAGAAGCGCCCATTTGCTTCTCCACCCCCCCCCTCCTTCCTCTCTGTCTCTCTCTTCCCCTCTCGCAGCCAAGGCTCCATTGGAGCAAAGATGGCCCAGGCACTGGGGATGGCTCCTTGGCCTCTGCCCCAGGCACTAGAGTGGCTCTGGTCTCGGCAGAGTGACGCCCCGGAGGGGCAGAGCCTCGCCCCCTGGTGGGCAGAGTGTAGCCCCTGGTGGGCGTGCCGGGTGGATCCTGGTCGGGCGCATGCGGGAGTCTGTCTGACTGTCTCTCCCCATTTCCAGCTTCAGAAAAATACAAAAAAAAAAAAAGGCACACTTTTCCTTCCTGGAGCATTCTAACCCCAGTTTTATGTATAACTGGCACCATCCACACCATTTGAGACTCTCTGCTCACTTCCTTGACGATGTTTCCCTGAATATCCTATTGAAAACAGTGACTTTTTCAAATCAGAAAAAGCTAAGAACTATGTGATTTTTCACATAGGTGGAAAATAAAATAAAACTGAGACTTACGGACATAGATCAAAAGGAAGTGGTTACCAGAGGGGGGTGGGGGGGAGGAGAGTAAAAAGGGACAAATATACAGTGACGGAAAATGATTTGGCTTTGGGTGATAGGCACACAACGCAATCAACAGTTCCAATGCTACAGAGATGTTCACCTGAAATCTATGTACTTTTATTGATCAATGTCACACCATTCCATTTAAGTTCTAAATAAAAAAGTCAAGTTTTTTTTAAAAAATAAAGAAAATAGTGAGTTTTTTATGCCTCACTATCTTCTTCTTGTTTTAAAGTTTATATGAAATATATTTAATATAAAATATTAAATTAATTTAAGGTTAAATATATAATTAATATTCTCTTATTAAATAGTAAGTTTGTATATTTTAAATAGGTTCTTTGTTCCTGTATGATTACCTCATTAAAATGTAACTTTTATGAAGATAGGAATTTTGTATGATTTGTGGCAGGTTGAGAGACCTTTCTGTGTTTTAGAATAAATATCTTATTTACCCCCCTCACCAATCCCATTACTACTACCTTAATTCAAATTCTTACATATTTTCTCATCAATTATTGTATTCTTGACCATCTGTCTACTTTTCCTGTTTCTGATTTTCTGATCGTAACCTTCTACAACTCTTTCTCTGGCTCGTCTTGTCATTCATCTGCTCAGTGTTTTTCAGTGATCTGACTGACATTAATAATGATAAAATTTAAACTGCACAGCCTGAGAAACGGATGCTTCATTATCTGGACACTTGCCTACCTGCAGCATTTTCCACTGCTCCAGTTTCAGACTTTCTGAAGCATTTTTGCTGTTTCCAGCTCTCTTATACCCTCACCCCATGTCTTTGTGTTACTGTTTTTTGTGTGAATAGAATTATGCCCTTGTCAACTATGAATGCTCTTAAGATTGAAAGCAAGATTTGCCATTCTGAAGTCTCCCATGAATTATGATTCCTTAGGAACTTCCATTTATAATTTATAATGTCACTTAACTGTATATTGACCTGTTGGTTTCCTTCAGTAGCTCCTTAAAACTAAAAGCTGAGTCTTTCTAGTATTTTTATATCCTCAGTGTCTAGAACCATGCCTGTGACATAGGTGTTTATTTTTATATTAAAATGTTATACCTATGGTCCCACTATATAATGTTACTACATCTGTGCTTATACTTACATTAAGACTTTTATATAATATTAGATTGGAATATTTGTCTTTGTAAAAAAGTTACTCAATGTGAATATTGGTTTACTTGCATAATTTTTCCAGCTCAATTTTTTATTATCTCAAAAACATAAATTAATATATATATATTTCAGGCCTGGAAAATTTATCAAACTTGTACCACATAATAGCACTATGAAAGTTTAGTGGAAAGAAGTAGCAATCCATTAAAAATTGACCTGATTTCTAGAATTCACTCCAGAGTACACAAAGATATGTCTGCTCAAAGACAGAAATTGAACAGTATATGAAGACTGACCCAATTGGATCAGATCTGAGTTATGAGGGAATTTCAAATGATAAGAATTCTACTTGCTTACTTTTTGGCCCAACTCAACTGAACAGAATGAACAAGACTACTTTCAACTTAACTCAGAACTCCCCTGAGTCACAATTACAGCCGACAGTGTTGTATGGCACAGCATAGCACACAACCTACCCTACATCCAAAAAAGATATTGATCTATTTTATCTGGCTCATACTTTACTTTTATATGGCTCATATTTTTACCTTTCTTTAGAAGAAAATGACTATTTAATATAATTAACTAGATTTTGGATTCTCTATGTATTATTTAGTATATTTAAAAATGCATGAATACAAACATTTTACATTCATCTTTTTATTTAATATATATATTATTTAGAAGGTTTGTAATCATGTAGCACCTGGGGTTTGCTCTGTTATGGCATTTATTGTATTATCTTGCATTTTCACATACATTTTACCTTCCTCAGTGTAGAGTGAATTATTCATTGCCAGAATCTATATCTTGGTCATCATTGTATTCCTAATGCCTAAGAGAATTCTTGGTATAAAGCTAGTATTTAGTAAATGTTTATTGAAAAGATTTTGGAAAGCATAATAAATGAATTGACAGTTTATCATGATCTGAAATTAAATGAAGGCTTGATACATGCTTGTTAAAGCAATGTGTAAATACAGATGGTTCCTGACTTACAATGGTTGGTATACGATTTCTTGGCTTTGTGATGGTATGAAAGCAATATGTATATATTCGATAGAGACCATACTTGGGATTTGAATTTTGGTCTTTTCCCAGGCTAGGGACAAGGGGCACGATGATCTCGTGGTGCTCGGCAATGACAGCCAGCCACAGCTCCCATATAGGCATGAGGCCCCGAGGATAAACAACCAATCCTCTACTGTGCTGTGCAGCCCATGCTTTTTGGATGTGGTGTTCTGTGCACATTCAATGTCCAGTAGGCTATGCTCTGATGTCCAGTACGTTAAATGTATTAGTGCATTTTTTACTTACAATGTTTTCAATTTATGATGGGTTTATCAGGAATTAACCCCATTGTAAGTCAAAGAGCATCTGTAGTGCCTCTTTTTTTTAATTAATTAATTTATTTATTTATTTATTTATTCATTTTTAAAGAGGAGAGAGAGAGAGAGAGAGAGAAGGGGGGAGGAGCTGGAAGCATCAACTCCCATATCTGCCTTGACCAGACAAGCCCAGGGTTTCGAACCGGCGACCTCAGCATTTCCAGGTCGACGCTTTATCCACTGCGCCACCACAGGTCAGGCTGTAGTGCCTCTTAAAGTCCATTTCTAAAGTTATTTAGGCTCTGTCTCTTTCTCAACATTCTCCATTTCTTTATCTCAGCGTCTCAGCAGATGAATGCAGATCTGACCAGCCTCGTGTTTTTCTGTAACCTGCTGTCACATCTCAAAAAATAACAACTAAAGGCATCTAAAAGAACCTCGTGTGTCCTATACCAAACAAAAATAAAACAAAACAAAAAGATTTTATTATACATTGTTCATCAAAAATCAAGTAAAATACTCTGTAACACTGTATAGTTTAATGAAAAAGAACTCTTCAAAACATGGTATATGGCTTTACCACACACTGAATTCAAGAAACTAATAAGGTGAATACCTGTGAAAATACTATAAAACATCATATTTTCTCATTCCCTTTTGCATAATGAACAGATAGAAAATAAGATATTCAAGTAAAGAGACAATAGATAGATAAAATAAATAGAAAAACTCTATGTGGCAATCTGTTCAAAGAAGAGAGTTAGGTTTTGTTTTAATTCAGGTTTTGAATGTAGAATCAGGCCTCTCATTTGAATCCCAGTCACACTGCCATAATCCAGGTTTACATGTTTCTTTCCTAATGCGACTAAAGGATGTTTCTATATTTAGTCATGCCTCCTTCCAGTTCACTTTTTACTAATACCATGGCTGGATCAATCATTCTAAAAGCACAACTTGACCGTGCCACTAGGCATGGCTTACTACCTCTGTTTACAATTCCTCATTACCTGCTTGTCCGCCTCATTTCCTCATGTTCTATTTCACTCCTGGCTCATAGTGAACGATCTTGTGCTTTACACATGTTCCTCATTCATTCATTTAGTAAATATTTGTCGTTGAGTTTATTCTGTGCCACACACTGAAGTAGGTGCTGGAGTCACAGAGGTGAAATGAACACAGCTCTTCCTCCGAGAGCTCACAGCCTTGTGAGGAAATCAGACATAGGAATGAACGCCTAATACAGATCGAAACTGGAGTCTGAGGATGCCAATGAGTGCTCATTATGGTATATCCCTGGAAGGTGTTGTCTAGCCCAAGTCCAAAATAACACATCTAAGCTCTTTCTTTCTAGAAAATTTTTCCTCTTTTCTTTGGTGAATTGCTCCTTGTCCTTTAAACTCAACTCAGATATGACCTCATCCAGGAAGTATTGGTTGACCTTCCAGAGTGGAAGGAGCTGTCCCTGTGCCTCTATCGCTTCCCGTCCTAATCTGCGTACCAACATGCACCACACTGGATTTTTCTATTGCTTTGTCTCTGAGTTCCTTCAACATAAAATCTGTATATCTTTTTTTGTATCCTCATTGCATTCCCTTTGAAACGTATAGAGCCTTTTCATTACTATTTTAGAAATACTTTCAAACATTGAGTGAATGAATGAAGATTTATAAACTTAGATATGGAAGGCATTTAAGCAGCCATGTGAGTGAGCGTCTCATTGATTCTATAATGTTTAGGACAGGATGGACAGTCAATTTTGAATCCACTCACATAGACTGCATTAAGATGATAGAAACACAGAAATCAAATGCTATGACTGATTGTGCTGTAAATCCATATACAACTACTATATTTGGTATAAGATTTTAATTTGAACATCTAAGGAAGCAGAGCATTGGTCACATGGCTAGCATTTGTGGAGGAAGACTTGTTCATCAAGACACAAAGGGAATGAGCAGATCAGATAAAGTGGCAGGAGTCAGATCAAATGGTATATGCTTATACCCAGGACTTCATCCTTTCTTCTGTCTTAATTAGCGAAAAGTAGATCCCATTCATGGAAAAACATAAGGATTTAGTTTTTGAATTTATACCCTTATATATCCTTGACTTCCAGTTCTCCCTCCTTTTTCTTTTTAGGACTGCCATTTTTTTCAACTTTTCAGATTTTGTTTGTTTCTAATTCTAGCATCTTATTTTGTGATATCGACTGCAGCCCCCATGTTCACCTGGATTATGATCTTGTTCCCACCTCCTATGAAGAAATCTCTGAAGCAATTTTTCCTCAAGTACTGATTATTGTTCTTAGATTGTAGCACTTTAATGCCCACCCTATAATGTGGATCTAAGGTGTCTGGTAACAAAGAATTTTCATTTGGTAGTGGTGCCATTAAATTCTTATGACCTATTATTTTTTTCCTTTGGACTATTTATAATTCCATAGAGTATTCCTCAGATTTGTACCTGAAGGATATTTATTTTACAGTATTTTGTTATAGGATGCTGGAAAAAGTCTGACAAGTCTGCAATTAGATTTCAAACAGGAAAAGTATAAAACAAAATAATTGTGTCAAAATCCAAATTACAATTTCCCTTTTATGTTTTTTATCCTGATGCTTAAATTTATAATTAAGGAAAATTTTATTAAAATTATTAGTATTGAATGAATTCTAATTTAGTAAAAGAAAAATATGGATATGAGGGTCAAATTTATTGATTGGACAGTTTGATAGTGAGTTATATGCATATGAAACTAACACTCAGATTTAGTGTCATATCTAAACTTGCACATCTAAGAAGTGGAAGAGCCAGGATTCAACCTTGATTTTCTTGTTAAAAATCTAATACCTTTCCCTAATTAATCAATGTCATTAAAATTAATAATAAAGAAAAAAGATCTAAAACCTTTGCTCTGGCTGTTGGCTCAGTGGATAGAGTGGCAGCCCCATGTATGAACATCCTGGATTTGATTCCCAGTCAGGGCACTCAGGAGAAGCAATCATCTGCTTCTCCCCTCTTCCCCTTTCTCTTCCTCTTCCCCTCCTGCAGCCATTGACTCAATTGGTTCACGTGTGGCCCCGGGCACTGAGGTAGCTCTGTTGGAGCACATTAGCCTCAGGCACTGAGAATAGCTTGGTACTTGAGCATCGACCCCAGATGGGATTGCCAGGTAGATCCCAGTTGGGGTACATGCAAGAGTTTGCCTCATTATCTCCCCTCCTCTCCTCTAAAAAATAAATAAATAAACAAATCTATTACTTATTCCACTATATCTCCAGTTCACATCTTTAGTTAATTATCATCAGAAGCTAAAGCAAGCATTTTACATATTATGTATTTCTGCTATGTATAGAAGGTATTTAATAGCCCTTTTATATAATGTGGAAAAAAAATAATGTAGAGCTGTCTCATAAAGCATCTTACCCAGTTTAACATGTTAAATTGTTATCAATGGAACAGGTTTATAAAGTCAGTGTCTTTATCTGGATTGGATTCTCTTTCCAGTTCCACTGCCATTCCACCATCTCACTGCTTGGTGAAAGAGCAATACATGAACGGATGTTAGTGGATTTGGCTTCTTATTACAGATCCCCTAAAAGTGTCTAACTGGTCAAATAATTTACTCTTTCTGGCCTCAGTTTTTCAATATTAGGCAAACCATGCACTGACTCCTTTTGCTAAAAATGTTCAAATGAAAGCTATAAAATAACTAATCATAGGTAGCATTTATTGAGCAGCTCCAACTTGCCTGCAATTATGCTTTCCTGGTATTATCTTGAGAAATTCTACCAAGAACATAACACTGGCTTGCTGTGCACTGTGTGTCTATCATCTTCAAAACTAACCATGCACCACTTCCCCCAATTCTCTCCATAGGAACTGTTTTATCAGTCATGGTATGTGATGAAAAATGGGTTACTTTCTTATAAAGTATTTTACAATTAGCTTGAGAAGAGCAGAAAGGACATGAAACAAATATATCTGGATTTGCAGCTTGTCTTTTTCATGTCATCAGGGACTTTTTCTTAGTTTTGCATAAAAGGCAAAAAAGGTGTACAGGGTTGTAGTCAGTTAGTCAACAACTATTTAAGCTTAGACTTTGTCAGCATTGAAAAGTAAAGACATGGATTCTACATAAACTTCTCCTGTGGTTAAGGACTAAAACAAAAGTTTCTGACTTGTAGCACTGGCATGAGCAGTAATAGTATAAGCATCACTGAGCCCACATGGTAAAGGGAAACAGTATTCCTGCCCTTAATTGTATTATGCAACTGGTTGTTTTACTCCTTTGTTTGTTTTGGGGTATGTAGCCGTACAAAATTATAATCCCAATGTTTTTATTGAACTGGCACATTACATGATGACAGGGCAAAACATACCATAGAAAACATTCTAGAAGTGCCGTGCCAAATACATAATGAAAATGGAGACATGCCTGTCTGGCACACAGACTAGTTTTCCTTTAGTTTTCTCCAGCCTTCATTGTTTCCCCTTTTGCCAATGTTTGAGAGTATTTAAAGCTGCCTAGTAATAACTATAATCAGGGACTGTTTCTGTGCTTTGTGATCTTTCTAATATTGTAATCCAAAAAAAAAAAAAAAAACCCAGGAAGGTCTGAAGTTAAACGGGAATCCCGAGAGAAACAGTTCTGTTCTATTAAATGACACTTCCGGCATTTGTCTCATTATCTAGATAAGACATTTCTTTCTTTCTTTTTTTCTTTTTACTTCTTTGAAAGCTTTACTGGCTAAGAATTATCTATCACACATTCATATCCTACCTGTTACCCACATCCATCTCCAAAATGATCTAACAGGTAAAGAAAAGTATAACTTGATTTGACATATTTTAAGCAAATGTACTTTTGTCATAAACCATTAATAAATGCCAAGCATTGTTTCAAGTAAAATTTCTAAAGAATTTGAAGATCTTCATAGACTGAGCAAGGACTAGTTCTTGTTCTAACAATATGAAGTAGGTCAATACCACAGACAATTGGTAATTTGAAACATTCTTCTGTGAGATGTCTGCCTCCCTCAGGTAGGGTAAGACACAACAGAAAACTAGCATATTCCCAGGGAATTGACTAAACTAAAAGCAGTCAGTCTGTGATTGTGGTCCATTTTCTCTTCATAAATGACCTAGACTGGGAAAGTAAAATGTCCAGCTTCCATTTGTGAGAATGAATACATAGCATATTAAGATAATTGCTTCATCCCTTTATGCCAAGTAGTCTGTCTACAAGGGTATTCACGTGTGTATTTCTATGACTGTTCTCTTCTGAAGTCCTATGCCGTGGGCTTGCAAAGCATGAGTCCTCGAACTTTAATGCCTCAGAATCACCTGGTCAACTTGATAAAATACCAATCCCCAAGGCCCATACCCAGACATTCTAACTCATTAAGTTGATGTTGGAGGTGGTAATTTTCTGAAAACCCCTTAAGCTACATTAGAAATGGATGATCACCAAATTGCATTAGTTTCATGATTTTAATAACTTTTTTGAGATGGGATGCAAGTTTATCTTAAAGATATTTTTACACTGATTTGTCACATGCTCTCTATTATGTACACTGTTTTGTTCGGGTCTAGTAGTTTGTTCTACTTGGTGTTATTCTTCATGGGCTCCCAATGGAGCGAGAACCTCAGGACCAGTTCTCCTACCATGCCTAAAAATTGGATTTCAAAACTATTCTCCTCTCACTGATGGAGCTGGTGTTGGCCAAATATTTATGGCTAACAGAACCTTTTTGCTGTGTTTGTGTAAAATTAGAAAGTTGGTGAATTGTTCTTTGAACATTTAACAAATATTTGAAACCCAGCTCATAGCTAAATGGTGCTGTGGTCAGTTTGTGTATTACTATCATGCTTTGGTGCATCGTACTTTTGCATAACCCTTTCTGTACATTGAAGGAAAAATATGCAAAGCTCTAAGCAGATAGAAAATGGTGTATTTTAAATAAAATGTATATGAAATCTATACCCTCAGCCCTGGATTTTCCCCGAGAAAATAAATTCTTCAGTAGCTCAAAGAACAGCTGAGCTACCAGGGACATTTTCTTCTGAGTATTTCTACTTAGTTATTTCTTCCCTTTGAATAGTGAAGGAAGTGTGACAGCTGTATCTTTTTTTTTTTTAATCTACAAGCCCTCAGGGCACATGTGCTCAGGAACTTCTATTTGATACAGTTAAATAAATCTATCTCTTTGTGACTTGCTTTAAGGAACAGAAAATACAGAAACTATCAGAACATGTCAAACTCTTTTTTTTGCCATGTACAATATGTAGGAGTTCTAGATGAAAATGATTCTCTTTTTAAACTAGCCTTTAAACCTATTAAATTTTAATGTGCACATATGATTTTATAACCCTTAGGGAGAACCAATAAAAAAGTCTGTTATTTGTCCACCTCCAAAAAGTCAATTGTCATTTTCAAGTTAATGTTAGTTTATTAGCAATATTTTTTTGGATGGTAAATTAGGAATATTTTTAGGAAGATGGATAAAGGAGAAATCATTTTTTAAAAAAGTAATGTTTTTCAAAAATTGTATTTTTATTACAGTTTATTAACTATGACCTATTTGAAAGACCTAGAATACTATGTAAGGTTTTATAAAATGCTTTGTGTGGAAAAGATTTATCTCTGTTTTATATTTTATTTATTTTATATACACATGAAGGATAGCATGAAAACTATAGTGTGCTAAATAATATTAAATCATTTTCTCAAAGAATGACATTATTATTTGTGATATATGTTCAGCCTGATTTGAGAAACGACTTGATGCAGAATCCTTTAAAGAAGGAAACAGATATTAAAACAAATCTACTTTTTATCATGCTCTGTTTAGGAGAATAACAAATAAATTAAGCTGTAAAGATAGTAAGGTTTCCTACCACATTCTAAGCAATATCTGTGTTTTTAACTGAATTTCAATGCTATCTTCAGGTCCCTATTCTAGTTTTCTATTCACATCAGGAAGAGGTTTATGAGGTAATGCTTTGAAGCTAATACGCATACAACATCAAACCTTCCCTGAACTTGCTTCTCATAAGGCTTCTATTTATCATCTAAGAACATAGTTAAACAGAATGTAAAAAGTTTAGCTTTTAAAACACTGATTGAAGAATTTGTGCATAAACATCCCATACACATCACTGATGATGTGCAAAGAACTGTACATACCGAAGAATTTCCTCATCTGCAAAATGAGGACAGTGACCCCTTGTTTATTGCTTTGTTACACATTTTAAACTGAATAAAGGGCTCAGCACAGTCCTTGGCATGTTCAATAAATAGTAGTTACTACCTTTGTTACTGTTATTATAATTATACTATCTGTCATTATAACACAGTCATTACATCTATATAAATAAAAATGTAAATGTTCGTTTGTTCAAAATCTTAAATCTTCAATAGTTCTTCACCGATTGCTTTGAAATTTTGACAAAACGTTGCATTCGAATACACGCATGTTTTTATGTTTTTAAATACCTACTATTATATAGATGTCACACCTGTGACAGGTAAAAACATGCTTTTTAAAAAAAATACAGCGCCATTCGTTGGACGTAAAAGCAACACATGCTATACTAAATATTTTACGATTCCATTTCAATGTTATGGGAGAGATATAAATCACACATAGCTGAAGATATTTTCCGTCGAATACACAAGGAAAATTCAAATATGAACATGGATTTCACAGCAGAAATCTACAACAAAGCATTGATAATGATTGAAGATTTGTCCTTAGAAATCGCGAACAAAATTCTCAATCAATTGGGAATGCCATCACTGAATCAATCTGCTGCTGCTTCATTCGATGTAGAATTGCATCATGAACAAAATTACAACAAGGTGATCTTTTGTCGTATGTGCAATCAAATATTCCTAAGCTAACGCTTGAGCAAAAAGGCATTTACGATCAAATAATGCAAACTGTCAATAATGGGGTTGTAGAAATCTTCTTCTTAGATGTGCCAGGAGGAACTGGTAAAACGTTCCTAATTAGATTGATTCTGGCACCAATTTGATCCCAAAATGACATAGCCTTAGCTCTTGCATCATCCGGAATAGCTGCGACATTGCTACCAGGTGGGAGAACTGCTCATTCCGCTTTGAAATTGCCATTGAACATGCAATTCATTGAAACTCCCACATGCAACATTTCCAAAGCATCCGGCATGGGAAAAGTATTGCAGAAATGCAAACTTATTGTTTGGGATGAATGCACAGTGGCACACAAAAAAATTGATTATTGCAAGATTTGCGTGGAAACATCAGACCATTTGGGAACGCATTCATATTGCTTGCAGGAGATTTCAGGCAAACATTACCTGTAATTCCTCAATCGACACCAGTGGATGAAATAAATGCTTGCCTGAAATACTCTACTTGTGGAAACACATAAAGATGTTAAAATTAACTACAAATATGCGTGTTCAGCTGCAAAACGATCAATCAGCTGAGATATTCTCACGTCAATTGCTGGAAATTGGGAACGGAAAGGTGCCGGTTGATCTGACCTCAGGACGAATTTCATTGCCTCATAACTTCTGCAATCTAGTAAAGTCAAAAGAAGAATTGGTTGTAAAAGTATTTCCCAATATTCAAACCAATTATAAGAATCACGATTGGCTGAGTGAATGAGCTATTCTTGCGGCCAAGAACAAAGACGTCTACGAACTTAACAATATTATTCAGTCTAACATTCAAAGCGAGACAGTCACATACAAGTCCATGGACACTGTTGTGGAAGCAGATGAAGCAGTTAATTGTCCAACAGAATTTTTGAATTCCCTCAATCTGCCAGGATGCCACCACATCTACTGCAATTGAAAATCGGCGTGCCAATATTAATGTTGCGGAATATTAACCAGCCAAAGCTTTGCAAAGGCACACGGCTTGCATTAAAATATTAATGAGCAACGTCGTAGAATAACAGTCTTGACAGGACCTTTCAAAGGTGAAGATGTCCTCATTCCTCACATTCCTATGATTCCAACAGATATGCCATTTCAATTTAAGAGATTGCAGTTCCCAATTCAATTGGCGTTTGCAATCACCATTAACAAAGCTCAGGGACAGTCTTTAGAATTGTGCGCTTTAGATCTAGACACGGATTGCTTCTCACACGGACAATTATATGTTGCATATTCTAGAGTCGGCAAACCAGACAATCTCTGTATCTGAACAGACAGTGGAACAACAAAAAATATTGTATACCCACAAGCATTGTGAAATTAAACATATTAGAAATATGCGCTTTCTCTTTTCTTTCTTTTCCATTTAACCAGATGAGCCACAGCAACGCGTGGCCGGGTACAGCTAGTATAAAATATTTTAAGTTGGTTTTCTAAGATTGTTGGCATAGGAACAGAAGCTTAAGAACTTGGTAAGTACAATAACAAGAGTTACTTGCAAATCTGTCTTCTGACATTATATAGGACTGAATAAACATTCCATGACAGCGAATGTCTGAGACATGAGAGCTTGATGGAAGGCATGCATCCTCAGAATTACCTACTCCTTGTGGATTTCTGGAAACTTAGCTACAACTTTTATAAAGATGATTCTACAATTTCTAAATCACATTCTGTTGTCTTCTATTCAAACATCAAAGCACTTAATTCAGTAGTCTGAGAATTGTGTTTCTTCTGAATTGCTTTGGTGACTTCATATGTGTAATGGACTGAATAAATTTTCTAGATTCAAATTGTGACCTTCCAGATCCCAATAATTTATCAATAATGAGACTCAGCATCTTTATCTTTACATGCCTTGATTTCTTTACTTTTCCTACCAGAATAACTTCATTAAAATTTCCATATTCTCCTACAGTCCAATCTATTTTGCATGCAGAGTAAACACTTGTAAAAATAGGAAAGGCTTTACACAACGAAGTACATGCCTTGTTAATGTCATTCTTTTAAAGAAATTAATAGTTCTTATGCTTTAGGACAGTTTCAGATTTTCAGAAAACTGAGCTAATAGAACAGTTTCCATGTACCCTCCCACACACAATTTCCTGTTATTAACATTCTACATTGGAATGGCACATTTGTTATAGTTAATGAAATATTAGTGATACATTATTATTAGCTAAAGTCCATAGTTTATTTCATTTTCTTAATTGTTACGGAATGTCTTTTTATATTTTTGTTTCACAGTCCCAACAATAATACTATATTATATTTAATTTTTAAGTCTCTCAGATTCCTCTTGGCTGTGAGAGTTTCTCAGATTTGCCTTGTTTTTTTTTTTTATTTGATGACTTTGAGAAGTAATTGTTAGGTCAATTATAGGATACCCTCCTACTGAAATTTTTGTGATTTTTCTTTTCATGTTTAGTTTTAGATTGTGCGTTTTTGGCAGGAAGACCACCAGTAGTAAAGTGCTCAGATGAGCTTGAGAAATGCCGAGTTACACAGGCATGTGTGATAGGAGCTGAGAACTTTTCTCACGCTCGGACACACTGGACTCTCAGGGAAGGGCAGCAGTGTGGAGTGAGTCCCAACCAAAGAGCCGAAGAACCCTTTATCCGATACCATGTTTATTAACATCTCTAAAAGGATTTGGGATACTTAGGTTTTCACTTTAGCCCGTGTTTAACCCTGGGAGTTCTAGCCACAGATATTCAAAGTAAATAAAACAGTATGAGTACCCACCACTCCCAGCTAAAATTGGCAGTTTTCTCTTTCAGGGCTCTCTGGAAAAGATTTGTCAGTGACTCAAAATCCTCATCTTGAACTGAAAAAAACCAATGCCTGAGTGAGGAGAGAGTGCTGCCTGGGAATCATCCACTTCAAATGTAGAGAAAATTTGTTTTCAAAAGAGAAGGCATTCCAAAAATGAACTCCTTAGTGTTTAATGTTTTAGAGTTCTGAATTCTTTCTTTTTAATCAATTAATTAAAATTAATTTTGTAAGAAGAAAGGGGTGGCTGCCCATGCTAATTTCAACTACTATCAGAGGCATAAACAAAGTGAATGTATAACCTAAAATGTATCATCTGACTTCCTGATGAGACCATTCAGATAATACTCCTTTAATGTATGCAGATTAATCAGATATATCTTTTTAATTTGTTGGGCTTTTGAAAAGTGCATCGCCTAACCATCTATTAATTGACAACCACCTTAGAAAATTTCAAGCTGGCATTACTCCGATAAAGATACTTTGACAGAAAATATGATTTGAAATATTTCCTTCTGCTCTACTGAAAAGCTTCTGGAATCAAAGGAGTCACTATTTGGCCACACTCACTTATATAATCACAATATGATATTATTAAAATACCAGCCACTGATGGTAAATTTCAATTAAATTCCTAAACAATGTTTTGGGGTCACAGTTTCTCTCAACTTTTCAAAATGGTATTGTGACATAGTTAATAATTGATCACAGCTTCCTTTCATTATTTTCTTCTCATGTCTGTCTTGGAATGTTTATTCAGTCCTATGTAATGTCTGAAGACAGATTTGCAAGTAACTCTTGCTATTGTATTTACCAAGTTATTAGGCTCCTGTTCCTATGCCAACAATCCTAGAAAACCTAATTAAAATATTTCATGTGTAATGACTGTGTTATAATGACAGATAGTATAACTATAATAACAATAACAAAGGTAGTAACTACTATTTTTTGAACATGCCAAGAATTTTGTTGATCACTTTATTCAGTTTAAAATGTGTAACAGACCAATAAACAAGGCATCATTAGAGTTTGCTGCACTTCATCCATGATGTGTATAGGATGTTTATTCACAAACTCTTCAATATTTTAAAAGCTAAACTTTTTACATTTTGTTTAACTATGTTATTAGTGACTTGATTGGTTCAAGCGTGGCCCCAGGTGCTGAGAATAGCTTAGTCTGAGCACGTCAGCTTCAAGCATTTAAAATAGTGCAGTACTTGAGCATCGGGTCCCAGGTGGGGTTGCCTGGCGATCCTGGTCAGAGTGCACGCAGGAGTCTGCCTCATTATCTCCCCTCCTCTCACCTAAAAAACAAACAAACAACAAAAAACTAGAATAGGAACCCGAGGTTAGCATCAAAATTCAGTAAAAAATAGACAGATGCTTCTTAGGATATATTGATAGTAGGAAACCTTACAATCTATACAGCTTAATTTATTTGGGTTTTATGTTATTGTGGATCTGTTTTGTTTTTGTTTTAGTGAGAGAGAGAAAGGACAGACAATGACAGACAGAGGGAAGGGAAAGAGATGAGAAGGATCAACTCATAGTTGTAGCACCTTAGTTTTTCATTGATTTCTTTCTCATATGTTCCTTGACCCGGGGACTCCAGCCAATCCAGTGACTCTTTGCTCAAGCCAGCAACCTTGGGCTTCAAGCCAGAGACCTTAGGGCTCAAGCCAGTGACCATAGGGTCATGTCTATGTTCCCACGCTCAGGCTGGCGACCTTGCACTCAAGCTGGTGAGCCTGCACTCAAGCTGATGAGCCTGCACTAAAGCTGTTGACCTCGGGGTTTCAAACTTGGGTTTCAAGGGAGACTTTCACTTGCACTTTAATCGGGATCCACCTGGCAATCCCATTTGGGGCTGATGCCTGAGTAGCAAGTTATTTTTAGTGCTTGAGGCTGATGCGCTCAAACCAAGCTATCCTCAGCATCCCAGGACGACGCTCTATCCACTGCACCGCCACCTGGTCAGGCTACAGCTTAATTTTAAAGGTCTACCGGAAAGTTCTGTCCATTTTTGGAATAAAACAAAATACAAATTCTTCTGACTTAATTCATGTGGCACCCATCTTGAATATTTCCACACCAATCCTATCTTCCAAATATGGTCCGAAATGGTTTGCTGAGCTGAATTAAGCCTTTCTGCGATCTCCGATGTTGTCAGAAAAGTATCTTGCTCCAACATGGTCTTAACAACATCATCATCGATCAAAGATGGTTTCCCAGAACGTGGCTTATCAGAAAGGTCGAAATCACCTGTTTCGAATTTTTCGAACCATCTTCTGCATGTCCTATCAGAAACTGTACCTTCACCAAACGCTTTCAATAAATTTCTACATGCTTCTGTACATTTCTTCCTTGTTGAAATTTGTAAAAATACAGTGGCGTAAATGAACTTTATCAGTAGCCATGGGTACACTATCGCTTCACACATAAGACTAACGTGAATCAACTTTGTTTTAGTTAATTTGCTACGTCAGTATGTATACATTAAGTGATAAAAATAGAGAGGCACACATGCGCCAAATAAACATGTGCTTGCGTGTCGAAACTTGTTGTGATAGAAACGGACAGAACTTTCCGGTAGACCTTTTATTTGTTATGCTCCTAAACAGAGCATGGTAGAAAGAAGTGGATTTGTTTTAACATAATTTTTGTTTCCTTGTGTGAAGGCTTTTGCTTGAGTTACTGTTTTTTTTTTAAAAAAAGGACAATATTCTTAGTTTCATCAGAACCAGTTATTACATATGTCAGCACCCTTTGTGTGGGGACAATAGGCCATTAATGAGGCTACATTTTTGGCAGGAGCTTTCCAACATTGACTGATGAATCTCCTCTCTTCAACCACTTCATTAAACTTAGTGGCCTCAGCCTAAAAGTGAAAGCCATGTAATATCTACAGTTTATTTATTCAGATTTTACTGTAATTTACAGCTATGAAAGCACTGATATAACCGGTGGGGCTTTTTTTTCCAGATCTAATTTGACATAGATGTAAACTAATGCCATAAGGTAGGATGTAGCCTAAAATTGTATTTTCTATCCTTTCTCTATGTAAGATTTATATTATGAGAAAATGCCAGTATTTTTTTAATCTATAGATAGAGTTTAGGAAAGGTTACTGGAAAAATTAAGTCAAAATTATTTTTTTAATTCACTTTACCTGGAAAAACATACCTGTTTCTGGTGTGAATTAAACACTTTTGAGATGAAAAACGATAATATAGAGGTCATTGTATTTTCTACGTTTCATGGAGATTTGTGTTTTTAAAATAGTATTTGAAGAAGTTAATCTACCGTTTCCCCTCAGCCCTTTTCTCACCTTTTTCTAGTCAATTTTCTCAAAGTGCAGGATTCATTGACTCTGCTGCACAGTTCACATCACATGTCAATGAAAGCTAGCTAAAATGTGTCCTTAAATGCCAAACACTAGTTTTTGTGTTTTTTAAGTGTATATGGATTGATGGAGATCTTATATTAAAAGAATAGATATACCAAAATAGAATGTAAAAATCAAAATCAAAGTGTTAACAATGGCTACCTCTTGATATTAAAGGTAGGTTATTGAAATGCATTTTTTATTGTTGCTGTTACCATAGCTAACCACTGGAGTTGCTACAGATTTGCTCTATCTTGGTTCTACAAAGTGATGGCTACTCTTTTTTCTCTTCCAATCACAGGAGAGGTTGCAGGGTGTTGAAGAATGGCAGATGAAAGGAAAGATGACGCAAAGGCACCTCACTGGACCTCAGGTCAGCTAACGGAGGCCTCTGCACACCCACATCCACCTGAGATTAAGGATCAAGGTGGGGCTGGAGAAGGACTTGTCAGAAGCGCCAATGGATTCCCATACAGGGAGGATGAAGAGGGCACCTTCGGAGAACATGGGTCACAGAGCACTTACTCAAATACCAAAGAGAATGGGATCAACGGAGAGCTGACCTCAGCTGACAGAGAAACAGCAGGTAACTAAAGGCTCTCTGGTCACCAGTGCGGGTTTGTGCTTTGAAGTCTGTTTAGTCTGAAAGTGAATTAACTTATAGCACTGATCCTCTTTCACGAATGCTAGGCCTGAAATTTTAGTCAGTCAGGGAAATAGACACAAAAAAGAGAGAGAAGTCATGGGAACTAGCTTGATGGTCTCCCAAATTGGTTGTATTCTCTATCTCATCTTCTTGTTTAGTTTTACCACTTAAATTTTAATAAACAAGTGGCTCAGTATATGTGTATTTTGCTAGTAACTGTCAGTGATTTAATTCACCGAAAGAAAACACAAATAGTTTGCTATCAATTCTCTTGATGATATTGGACCTAAATACAACTGATTAATAAAAAGCATATTTACTTTTTAGAGCAGAAAGGAATGTAGACTGTAGCTCCCAGCCTTTAATAAAAAACAGAGAAAACAGAAAACAAAGAAAATGAACACACACTTGTACACAGGAGCCATTTTATACTTCCTCAGATAGCTTTTTAAGGCATAACATTCAGATACTTCAATGAAAACATACTATAATTTACTGTTAAGCCCTTCCTTCCAAAGAATAATTTCTACCAATAGCCCTCTTTATTCTATCATTGACAATATTGTCATTAATAAGATAATTATTTTATAGCTGTAATGACATAGAGAAACAATAGTTGGCACTGTAATAGTCTTCAAAATTATTTTCATTTCTTTTGCAATTCAGAATTTAACGCATTTGAACACAGTAACTTGCAGACGTGCCACTCCAAGAGTTGTAATTTAACTACAAGCAGTCAGAAAGGTTATGCTCCCTTCAAAATCATCCCTTACTTATTTAAACATTGGTTTTCCACCCATTAGTCAGCAACACATTGACTAAACACTGTACTCAAAAAATGTGTTTACATTTTAATGGGAAAATATGAAAGGCATTTCAAATGACTGGGTAGAAATTACATAAGTGTATAGTGTAATGTTTTTTTAATCCACACATTCCACAAATTGCTGTTGAGCATTTTCTCTGTAGTACAAAATGTGTTAGCTTCTGTGCCAGGGTGTGCGAGGAGTGGTCTGAACTCCACAGAGCAGATGGCCTAGAAGTAGACATGAGACCTGTGCATAGAATTAACTCACATACCAAATACAGTGTGTTAAGTACCACATGAGCAGTATGGAAAAATACAGTTGAATTAAAATTGTTTCTACTTAGGGCTAAAAGTTCCCAAGGTTTGTACAGAATTGACTTGAGGTGCCACGCAAACATCACAGGGCTGAGACAAAGCATTTGAAATACTCAGAGGAAACACAGGGATTCTCCAGATCTGTCAAACACCACACAAACTATTAGCTCAAGACAGTTCAAATTGCATCATTAGATCTCAATACATTTCTTTTCAAGGTGTTAGATCTTTGCAACATTGGGTTTTCAGCAGTCTCTGTGATAAAACCAAGTATCCTGCAGAAAGCCACATGGAAAAGGAAAAGAGGGGCGGTGTCCAATCTCATTCAAGAATTTGAGAAGCCGTGCAGTGCCTAATAGGCACGTTTGTCCCATTATTAAGAAACTGTTGTTAAGATGAAATAAAAATACTATTTTTACCTTTCATGGTTACATTGAGGATTAAATGAAATAGTAAAGTGTACAAAATGAATGGCTCGTGAAATAGAATCTACTTGTTATTATTATTGGTGGTAATGGTGGTGGTGGTGGTAGCAATGTCAACATAGACAACAGAACACTTTTTTTGTGACAGGGACAAAGAGAGAGGGACAGATAGACAAGAAGGAGAGATGAGAAGCATCAGTTCTTCACTGTGGCTCCTTAGTTGTTCACTGATTGCTTTCTCAAATGTGCCTTGACTTGGGGGCTACAGCAGAGCGAATGACGTTTTGCTCAAGCTATAAGGTATTTTTCCCCGCCGAGAAGGAAGGAAAAGGGCTGGAGCCACGAAGTGTGGAATAGTAAAAGGCTTTATTGAGTACAGAGCATGCATCCCGCTGGGCCAGGTTCCCTGGCCCTGAGGAAAGATGGAGGCCAGGGAAGTCGCACATGAAGAGACCGCGTGGGCAAATTTAAAGGGGTCTCGAAGTCAGGCTAATATGACATAGTGAAATCACACTGGCTGACAGTCAGTTGCTTTTTTCCCAAGGGCTCCAAGGAAGTTTCTTTTGGCACGCTTGGTTGTGGGCAGTCCTAGCCAAAGTTCGCAGGCCTGGGTTCCCCACGTGACCATCCCCCATTATCCACAGACCTTACACAAACCAGCGACCTTGGGTTCAAGCCAGTGACCTTGGGCTTCAAGCCAGTGACCATGGGGTCATGTCTATGATCCCACACTCAAGCCAGAGACCCAGTGCGCAAGCCAGATGAGCTTGCGCTCAAACATGTGACCTTGGGGTTTTGAATCTGGGTTTTCTGTGTCCCAGTCCGATGCTCTATCCACAGCACCACCGCCTTGTCAGGCCAATAGAACACTCTCTTAATCAAAGAATACTTTTCTGAAGACAAGTGTAGTACAAATTGTAGAGGCTGAGACTTGGGTCAGAAGCATTAACTAGGAAGATTTTTTTTAATTTTATTTTTATTTCATTTATTCATTTTAGAAAGGAGAGAGAGAGAGAGAGAGGAGAGAGACAGAGAGAGAAGGGGGAGGAGCTGGAAACATCAACTCCCATATGTGCCTTGACCAGGCAAGCCCAGGGTTTCGAACCGGCAACCTCAGCATTTCCAGGTCGACGCTTTATCCCACTGCGCCACCACAGGTCAGGCAACTAGGAAGATTTTGAAGGGATCAAGGCATGAGGAGATGAGGACATGTTAGAGCAAATTGATTGTGGGGAAAGGAAGAGATATTATAATAGTTCAATGTTTTTCTCATCATCATATTCTGTAGCACCTGACATTATGCTCCAAGTACTCAATAAATGTGTGTTGTGTGAGTGAATAAATGTGTGTTGCGTGAGTGAATAAATGAATGAGAGAAGTGAAAAAATGCCAAAGAGAAAGGAAAGTTCTTTCAAATTAATGGTAAAACCTATGGAAAAGTCTTCCTGTGTGTCTTGCACTCTCATCAGTTGACTCTCATGGATTATTATAGAAGTTTATAATACAAAACAAAACTCACTGTCATGTGTTTAGTCAAGCCGTGGGGAACCAACCTTCATCACTATTTTATTTTTTCAATGGTTCTAATTAACTAGTTATGATCATCTGAAAAATCTGTTTGCCAGGTCAGTGTGTTCTCACCAGCTTGAGAAAATAATACAAATTAAAAGCAGACTAATAGATGTTTCTTTTAAATTATGGGTTTAGGAGCATCCAAAGTTAATTTTGAATTCAGCTCAATGTAGATCACATTAATTCTATATTACATTTGAGAGACTGATTATGAAACCTTCATACATATGTTCTTAGTGACAGAGTTGTGAACAGACAGCTGTGGGTTACCAGGGTGATGTGTTCAATTCAAAATATGGTATAATTTTAAACTAACTTCCCTTCAGAAATAACAGGCCAAGTATTGAATTATAAATTATCCATATGTGGGAAACTATGGGAAAAGAAAATGTAAAATATTGTCTCTTCATACCTACAGAGGATGTTCCAAGGATAAGTTAATGTGCAATTTAATTTCTTCCTAAACTGTAGCTTAATAAAATGTTTTATTATTGATGATTTATATGTAACTTTTACAAATTAAAAACAAAAATCATCCTTAGTAAAAGAAAGTGTTCTTAGATCTCAAATAGGGTTCTTAAAAATGTGTCCTTCAGTGATGGAGACTGATGTGAGCTGGCATATTTTGAGTTGTTTTACAGAGAACCAGGGAGCTATATTCTAGCCCACATTTTTCACGTTCACTTATAATCTGTCAGTGGACTGCATTTCTCCCCTATGGAAGGTATTTCTCAGGACATTGTTAACGTGAATGAAGTATTTCAAGTATTATTAGGTTCTTAGCTATATGTGGTGTCCAGGCCATTACTGGTTTACTCTAGAGATCTTTCTTCCTAACTTCCCTTCTTTGTTCTCGTCCTCTCTTCACTTCACTTTTAGAAATAAATCCCCCCCACCAATTGTTGTTTATTTGTATTCATCTCTATAAACAAGATCACATGATACATGAATCACAATAATCTGATCACCTCTCCCTGCTTCTTCCTTCCTTCATCAGTGTGGGCTCGCTTCAACCTGAGGTCTTGCCTCATTCTCTCTCACCCACCTTTTTCAATGTTTACCTTCACATCTGGGCCATAATAATTTTTAATTTTTAAAGATGCAAGCCCATAGCCAGTTTTTCTTTCATCTTGACTTGGGGCCTGAATGCCGGAAGGCAATAATTTTTTATATGACGTGTCTTTACAGATGACTCGTCTAGATTCTGTCCCCTTAGAATGTAAAGCTACACCTTAGAAAGGTAGATAAGAGTTATTTGCTCATCTGTTATAGCATAGCATTTGATACTTTAAGAATTTTTATTATGTTTATTTATTCAAGTGTTCTTTTTGGAAAACATGCCACAGCATCTTTCAAAAGGAAATAAGAAAACATTGAGAGTCTAGCCCAGTGGTTCTCAAAGTGTGCGCCAGGGCACACTGGTGTGCCCTAGAAGATTTCCAGGTGTGTCCTATGGTATTTCAGAGAAATATGTGCCTGTTGGGGACCAAAAATCCAACAGGGTTTTTGGAGTTTAGATTTTTAGGGGGTAGAGGTGTGGGGAATTGGCTATAAGCTGACAGTCTGCCCAACCCCCCACCTCACTTGCCTGATTAGGTTACAAAAGGCTGTTAACCTGATTAGGTTGTGGTGCTGGATTGTTTACACTACCCCCATGTTCCCCAGAAAGACTGGAGGCAAGTTTCTTCTATCCTTTGTTTGGTGTAAAGTTAAGATGATATGTATGGTGGGGGGTTTGGATTGATGATTAAGCATAAAGAATTGTTTCTTGAAGTCTTTTGGATTTCTATAAAAGAAGAATATGTGGCAATATCTAACAAAGCTCTGAACATTTTACTATAATTTTCAACATCCTATTTATGTGAATTAGAATTTTCTACCCTCAACACAATTAAGAGTAAAAAGAGAGGAACTCTTCAATGTATTGATGAGGAAATGAGAGTTTGCCTTTCAAATATATGCCTAAACATTGAAGAAATCGCTAGGACACATCAGGCTCATATTTCTCATAAACACAAGAATGAAAAAACTTAACACATTCATGCTGGGACCTGCCAAATTTACTAAATCTTACTAAGAATCTATCTATATATATAAAAAGATAACTTTTTTGTCATTTTTTAATTCTTTAACTCCTCTTTTTTTATAAATTCTAAAAAGCATAACTCAAAACATATAACTAAAAATGTTTTTTAGTGTCAGAATAAATTTAATTTTGTCATATTTAAAATTGTCATTTAATTTCCATAAAAGCACGCTTGGACTTTATTTTTTTTCTTTAATATTTAATTTAATTATTATAACGTATTTCTCAGAAATTTGTATATAGTGCGCCTACAATTATTTGTAGGATTTTAAATGCACCCAGACTTCAAAAAGTTTGAGAACCACTGGTCTGGCCACTTAAGAATGTTATTGTTAAAATGAGACTAAAGCCTCCATTTTTACATTGTTTTCCAAAGTGTAAATCAGAAGAGAAAAGCTTATAATAAACCCTTCCTCTCTTTTTCACCTTATCTTTATTGAAGAAAGCAAGAAGAATGAATTTTGGTCCTCACAGAGTTCCAAATCTGAGTGAAAAAATTAGGAGCCTCGTCTTTCAGCTTCATATCTGAGGTGGGGCCCAAACTCCTGTTTGAATCCATATTAAAAGAATATAAAGATAACGAGAAGGGACCAGTAAGATGGCCTTTTGCAGACCTCCTCTGTACAGGCTTAGTCCCCATTCGGGGTCGCATGACAACAGCCTCCCGCTGAACAGATGCTGCTCTTTCCACCACAGCGGACCACCAGTCAGACAGGCGCAGCCAGCAGCCCAGAGATCCATTACAGCCTCCGATGACCATCCCTACTGCACGACCGCCACAGCCATGGCTGCCACGCGTGACAGCGAATCCTAATTTTATTCTTGGTTTTCAGTATGAATGGAGAAGGCAAGGAGGCAATCTTGAGAAACTGATAGATGCCAAAACATTGAAGTATTTAATTGAAACCATGCATCCGCGATTTGGCCTGTGCTAAGGTGTAAAGCTTGAACACTAGTAAGAAACACTAGGCGGAGTGTAGGTACCCGCTATCTGTTTGAGTTAATTAATGTAAAGACTAAGAGGCATTTCTTCAGCTAAGCACCCAATCCTGTTCCCCAAGAAAGCTTTGTTCCCTCAACATTTCTGGGACTTCTGGCTGGTCTCCTCGCAGCCGCCGAGGCGGTGAGATCTGGACAGGTTCTTCCCGGTGCCCGTGGGCACTTCCAGGCCTCACTGATGGGGCTGCGCCTTCCAAAGCCGCGGTCTGCACGTCAACCTCCACATAACTCAGGCAGCCGCGTGAGGCGCATACTCAGACAGACAGGTTTATTGTTGCTGAAATTAAAAGTCTAAGCTTGAAAACACATGATGGAAGAAAAGTTTGTTATCACTCCGAGCTTCCCTCTGTTTCCCTCTTCAATCCTAAGAAGTGAGAACGAACATTTTCTTACTTCTATTTCCCTCTGCCAACATTGCCAGATTTGAGATTTACTAGTCAGAGCCCTCATCTTATTTAAAATACGGCATATTGTATATATTAATTAATGTACACGGAGGAGATAGCACGGAGCCCTTTCTCCTCCAAATCAACTGAAGCCAGCCGCACCACCCCCCAAGGCAAATAAACAAGCTGGCCTAACAATACAAGAGGTTGCAGATTTTCTTCTCCTTGTTGCCATGCCAACCACTCATAGCTCCCCTTCCATTTCCCTGAGCTCCGCAGAGAGACGAGTGTGCAGAGCAGAGGTATTTAGCATTCAAGGGTGGATCTGCAGAAAAAACACCCGGCCTCACTGCGAAGCGGCTGGACCTGGCGGCACCGATGGAGGAGGACAGAAAATGGGGACCTTTTCAGTGTTTTCCTGCAAAAGGTTAAGCGTCTGGGGCTAGAAAGAGTGAGAAAGACAAGAACTGATAGAAAAGGCAATTCCACGAGGTTTGTATTTGTCATGTTTGCTTTGTCCTATGTGGTCTCTATACCATTTGAATGAAGCAGATCTTAGCTTCAATCATAATACATGGCTTGTCTTGTTGGTACTGAGAAGGATCTGAGCCTGAGGGCTAGCTTATGTGGGTATTAAAATAAAGAACTGCATTTTTTACATTTGTTAAGGTGCGAGCTTGTATTTAGCAAGAATTGCTACCTAGAGCTTATAATGTCTTAGAAATTAGAGGAGAAGACAGGCACCAGAACAAGTTGTTTGTTTAAATGTGCAGTTATAGGGTAGTTCTTCCTATAAAAACCTACCTCATATCTATCTTTGCTTGCTCTGCAGCCACAGTCTTAAGGAAGGATGCAGTTGTCTTAAGCCAGTAATTCTAAATCAGAATATAAGGGAAGTTGGTTTCTCTTGATCTCTTTTAATTAAACTTGTGACTCAACAAATTAAAACGTGATTTTACTCCTTGGAATTTGAACTGCCTACAAATACCAAGTTGTGAAGAGGCTGTATCTAACACAATAGAATATGATATTTAAAAACTAAGATTAATTTGCATACACATTTACTCCCTTGTATGTTCTTCCAGAAAATTCCTCCCATGCACTTGCGGAAATGTCTCCTTTTTTTTCACTGTCTTGTTTTGTGCTAAATGTCAGAACTACATACATCACAGGCGTTAAAGAAAAAAGTGTGTTATCATTCTCTTCCGTTCACTGACACTTTGAAAAATTATTACATTAAATTTGAATCTTAATCAGTCCAACAGACTTGAGCCAAGAACAATTCAGACTTGTAAAGTTATTCTTTCTGGCTTGTTTTTAAATGTAAATGCAATTTAATTATCCTTGTATTATTTTTTTATTTGATCCTCCTTCCTGATCTTGTATTTTCTAAGACCTTAACAAATTTTCTCCTCTAATTTGCTGTCATGTTTTGTTATCATAATTTTCTTTTAATGTATTCCAATTTTGGAGATTTTTAAAATCTCCATTTAGAGAGGAATTCTAAAAAACATTTCATAAAATCTTTATTTGTATTGAGCAGGTGAAACTAATCATGAAAACAAATCTTTTTGGATTCATGTTGGATTGTCTTAAACCTTCGTTTTGATGAAGATTATGCACAGTTTTTATCTGTTACATTTCTAAGATTCTCTTCGCACAAAAGAAAAAAGAAAAAAAAGAGGGAAAACCTTAATAGTAACTTGGAACATATAAATTGCTTTAATATCTTGAGTATATAGTCATCATCAACTATGTGTTGTTTTTTTTAAAACTATGACATATATCATATAGAGAGAGATTATATTGCTTGTATGTCCCCAAGAGAAACAGTACACCAAATATCACCTTGAGGGGTGGCTGTGGGTTTGATTTTACTGCTGTTGAGAGGTCAGTAGATTGGGAGTACCTAACTCCTCCCTCTCTCCACCGCAAGCTACTGAGATGATCCGACTCTTTCTGCTTCAGTATATCAGGCGTTTTCCTCGTTCCCTCACACTTCACTGCTCCTCAGCCTATTACATAAAGCACGTGCTTTGACTGTCAGGGGAATCTGGATATTCATATCAGGAACAGATGAACAGAACAACTGGTGCTGCACTGTGGATGTGGTGGTTTAAGCATGATCTGACTTGGCATCATGAGTCCTGAGGGGAAAAGAACACTGAACCAACTGCTCGCCGCCGGCTTGCTGTGTGGCTCGTCTCACAGAGTGACTCACCGTTAGGCCACACTCAGAGGAAGTACAGTTCAGAACCCACCAAGCTAATGAGCAAACAAAGGGGAAAACATATCTCCTAGGCTCCTGTTGTATCTTTTAACAAATATGCAAAAAAGTCAATGGTTATTAGGGTGCATAAATGAGAGTTAAATGTCTGCTTTTATGATTGATTTCAGCATTACTCAAAACTGAAGAGATTAGGCCAAATGGATAATAAGGGAGAAATCAAGATTCAGAAAACAATCATCTTTAATAGAGACAATTCAGATTCAGCAGTAAAAAATTAGGCTCAATATTTCTGGCCCAGATTTTCTGTTTGGAAACACAGGCCAAAGCCCAGCTGGGAGGGGAGCAACTCTGATTCTTGTATAAGAGACGCCAGCATGGTCAGTCCTCTGATTGAACTAACAGTCTTCTCTTCTGCCAAACAAGTTACATTTGCCCAAACCATCTCTTGTGGTTTCATTCATGTGTAGCATTGTCAAAGAAATGTTAGGAAAGCATTGGAAAGGGTACATAGTACAGGAGACGTTGTCAGGATCTATGATCAAAGGTACAGCGCTGATGTTGATTTTATCCTCTCGAATGAATCGCTTCCTTTTCCAAACATCCTCATGTACCATGTTTATAATCTTGCTAATGGCATTAATCATATTGAACGTTTTACTGAGGTTATGTGTTACTTATTTTAATCCCCGTCAGGAAGTTATGTTAAGATGTAGTAGTTGTGCTTTGTTGATCTTCATGTTCCTTTTGGTATGGAATGCAATGCTTATTTTCTACCGTAGGTGACAATAAATGGTTCTTGAATTGATATAAAGAAGACAGACAGTTAGTATCCATGTATCCATGTGCTGTTTTGAGAATGGAAGTTACATAAACAGAATGGGGTTACAAAAATGACATCCCTGTGCGAGCAATACACTTGTGGGAAAGGCTGTGTTCCAAAGGAATACTAGAAATAAAGAGGCGAACAGAGAAACTATGAGAGGAAGCTAAATTCAAAGTAGAAACTACAGAACTGAGGACTAAACCAGAAAGGAATTAAGTAGAAAGCATGAAATATTGTAGTGAAAAGAATGTCATGAAAGGATATGGTGGGAGACATGACATGGTCTGAAATGGGGTTGAAAGTTTGGAGTGAAGAAAATATATCTTTTGACTTAAGATAGAAGTAAGACATCTAGTTAAAAATAATTTCTAGGTGATAAAAATTACTGAATTGGGAAAGATAAGAAAATTTAGAATAAACGGTCAAGAAACACCTATAATCTAACTGCTAAGAAACACATGAATATGGTACAATTTTCCTGTTCATTCCTGCCAAATTGAGCCCAGCGCAATCATTGGCCTCGATAGAAAACCCCACTGAAATATCCTGCAGACAGAACTCAAAGCACATGTTCTTGGTGGCCCTCTGGCTACAAGGTAGGACTTGCCTTCCTGTTTTAGGCAAGAGCTCAGAAATTTTATTTCTGACAAGTGGACAATCTAAATCTTAAAGTATTTTGATGTTCTAAGTCATTGACTTAATTATTTTTGTCCTTTAAAAGAATGTACCAGTATTGTTCAGAGAAGTTATATATCCTATTTTTTAATTTCAGCCTGAATAAAATATCACCAATGTCTCTTTTTCTCTGCTTTTTCTTTGATTCTATATAAAAATTATTTGAAAGTGATAAGTTCTTAAATAATAAATAGCAATTTCCACTGAATAACCGGGCTATTTACTCATTAACTTTAGGAAAAATTGTTTGATTTCAATTAGATATACTTCTTGTTTCATTATTTTTTTAAACAATAGAAGCATATAATCTATAATTTTATTTTCTTTGGGACATATACAATGAAAGATGCTCTTATTTAAATTTTCTAATTCTAGTCATTAAATATTTCAGAGGAAAAAAAAAAGGATTTCGTTTTCTCCAAGGAGGAAAATAACAATAACAACAATAACAAAAATAACTACTATTACTTCCAGAAGCAATTTTAAAAATGAACCAATTCATTGGGTAATTTTTCTACTTGCTGTACTTTGTGTACTGCTGTCTTTCTCTCAAAGCCCAAATACATTTTTCTTTCTTTAAAAATTGGCTATTGGACAGTTATTTCATCAGTTTGAAAAATAGAGATTTATGACTAAAACTTGGGAAAGATTGGAATACACTTGCTCTCCTCAGAGTTTTACTGAAACATAAATGCTGACCTAGGTAAGACTACCTTTTTTTTAAAAAAAAAGAATTTACTAAGTTGGCCTACCTCACAAAACATGTAAGATACTTCCTCAAGGCCAGCTCTCATCCAGTTTACATGTCTTGATTGTGTGAAGAAAGGAAACAAAGAGTTGAGTTTGAAGCAATTTCAAATGCCGCATTCAAAAGTCACATTTTAGAAGAGGAGGTTTAGTCAGTCAGGGTAACAAGGAATCCTGTCCTCATGAAAATATCTGCCTACCAGCCTAAGAAAAATGCGGTACTTGAAATGCTTTGTGAACCGCGTTGAACTTGCACAAATGGTCTGAATGTGATGTTGAAAACACCATATATGAAATGTCAAAATTGTGATTTTGCTTAAAAAAAGGTATACGTACTGATTACAAATTTATTTCATATATCGCATAGTAGATTAAATTTTCATTGCTGTATTTTACTAAGAAAATGGAACAAAAATTTTCGAAATCTGATTTACCGTATCCTCTTTCACAGGATTGTGTTTTTCATGCCAGATGAAGCTCTGTGTTGGTAGACATACTATAGCTTATGGTGATAGTGACATCTGCCTATCTGAGACCTCCTTTAAGAAAAATTATGAAGCAAATGGAACTTGCCTTGACCAACTTTCCATTTGCTTCCTGAATCTCATGTCTTCATTTTCTTCAGGTTGTCAGCAATAGTCTAAAACAAACTCGGATGCCTAAGCTCCCACCCTCCATCCCATTGCAAAGTCCAGTTACCTTGTCACATGTCACCCTACTTACCTAGACAGCATCTCATTCTTACATGTTTCTCAACTCTGCTGCTCCATCAAAATCGGCCCACCTATCCCTTTCTGCAGGGCTCCTACAGTAGGGCCATGGGAGCTATTGCAACGATGAGTCACAGTTTTATGTGTTCTAGATACCATTTGTATTCTGCTGTAGCCTCAATGCCTTTGAATAAAAGTCAGTACTTTGACAGTTTTAAGTATGGTATAGATGGCACCCGCAATCTGCAAGAGTTTCTACGGGTGTGCTTGGTGGTAATGAGACCTAGTATACAGAAAAGAAATGTAGATTGAAATGTGTATGAGCCACTGAGTCAGTCCTGTCCTCACAGCCCCTTGATAGTGTAATGTGTTTAAGAGTTAATGCAGAAGACAATCTAATGTCTCACAAGTTTACAAGGAGTAGTCCGATTGTAATGATTTGACAAGATGCAAAAATGAACATTTCCAAGCTCTAAAAGTATTATAAATTACCCTTGTGCCTTAAGAATTGTATTCAATTTATAGAATTACCGCAATTTGAAATTTTCAGTGGGGATATACCCCAAGAAACTTCCCTTTATCAAATTAAGATCAATAAAATATTACCACAAAGGCCCTGGCTGGTTGGCTCAGTGGTGGAGCATCGGCCTGGCGTGCAGGAGTCCCGGGTTTGATTCCCAGCCAGGGCACACAGGAGAAGCGCCCATCTGCTTCTCCACCCCTCCCCCTCTCCTTCTTCTCTGTCTCTCTCTTCCCCTCCCGCAGCCGAGGCTCCATTGGAGCAGAGATGGCCCGGGCGCTGGGGATGGCTCCTTGGCCTCTGCCCCAGGCGCTAGAGTGGCTCTGGTCGCAACAGAGAGATGCCCCGGTGGGGCAGAGCGTCGCCCCCTGGTAGGCATGTTGAGTGGATCCCCGTCCGGCGCATGCGGGAGTCTGTCTGACTGTCTCTCCCCGTTTCCAGCTTCAGAAAAATACAAGAAAAAAAAATTACCACATGACTTAATAACTGTTTGATTTGTAGGCTACAAACAGTATAAATAGGCACACATTACTACATGGTGAAAAAACCACCATCAGTAAAACCTTTAACTAGAATATGATAAAATAAAGCTAGACTATATTCACCTACTATATTTGTTCTGCTTAAATGGTGTTTTTTTCCTGTTTCCAGCTGGAACCTTGAAGTTAGAAGCCAAATTTTCTAGTAGGTACTATTTATGCTCTGTACTTTGCTTTTTAAATTACATTTGACTCCATTATATAGTATCCTTAACTTGTGGTACCCTTGCGCTGATAGTCATCTTAATTTATTACACCTTTCTCGCTTGACTAAATTTAAATGCTAAGCAGCTATTGTTCAAACTCTAAAAACTTCATTTGAGTAAGTAAATTTGCCAGTCTAAATAAATTGTGAATTTGAGCACATAGATTGAGGTAGGGGGAAAAAGTGAGGGAAAATTCTGGAATCATACACTTATACTCCTTACCAGTCTCAGCCCATCCAGGTTGCATTAGCATTTCAGAAGAGGACAAATGTAACTATGGACTCTTCAACCAAAATCTGTGGCCATTACTAGTACAACTTCAAATAAATAAATAAATAAATAAATAAATAAATAAATAAAACAGAAACAAGACATGTCCTTCACTGAGATTGCCCCATTTTGAACACAATTTAAGTGTAGGACACCAAGTCTTAGTTATCTGTTTACCCCCCCCTCGTAATGCCTAAGCATAGTATCACTCTCTATAGTACCCATCAGAACTGAACCCCGTGCAATCATGATTTCTTATCTTAAAAAAAAACATTTATCCCCCTAAATTAACTTGATCTCAAATGTGTCTTTCCCCATTAACCCCATTAACTAGAATTTTCTTTGTTTTAATCAGGATATCTTTAGGAAAAAAAAAATCTTTCTATGAAAAGGCTGATAGGCGAAGTTCAACAGCTGCAGTGTTGGCCTGGGTGACCGTTTGAGATCTGCTGGGGTCTGAGTGGGGAGGGGTATGCCGACACTGGCCTCTTTAATTAATGCGAAGGTCCAGGGGAACAAACAAAAAACCCAACAATCTGCTCTTTTAATTTCCTTCATCATTGGTTGATTACTGGAAATAGGTTCAGAGAAACCATTTACTCCCCAAATTAAGCAAAGAACTTTTTCCCCCTGTTTTTATGAACTTATCTAGGGTACTTGTTTAGCAGGCTGCTTGGAACTGCACAGTGCTTTCCTTGTTGACTAGTTTCCACCAGCAGCAGCAATTAGCATCGGTTTCCTAGGCAACCATTCTGTACCCTACTGAGAAAAACCTTTTCTTGACAGGAGCATTCTGTCTAAAATTGTTTTGTTTTCCTTCTTTCACAAGTGTACGGTAGGCTTGTCATTTCTTTTCACACAGCACTGTTATTCTCAACAGCAGAAACATCTACTGGCTTTTATATTCTATATGGTTGAATTTATTGTCAATGTCTCTTACTTCCCTTTTAAAAACCTGAAAGAAATCAACGAAAATAAGTTCTCAAGCTTATGCCAACTTCCTTGGGGTTTTTTTTTGTTCCCGGTATAATTGGTTACCTTTGCATGTTCAAGTAATCACAGCTGGTCCTGATAAAAATCCAAAGGGTACACTTTCCAAATCAGACCTTTGTGTACACCAACAATGTCATATAGACTCAGAAGCAAGCTGAAGGTTTCAGGGCCCCTGAGAAAGTTTCGACTCCATCCCTCTTGTTGTAAATCAACCAAGCAATATTGATAGAGTAATACAACAAAATAACTAAACTAAATATATGGTCTAAAAACCATACTGAGACTGTCTTAAATTTTTTGATGTGATGATACCGTGATCAGAAGAGCATGGCGCTGACATGGCATGAATCAGCATTGCAGAAAACCAGAATGCTGCAACAGTTATAGATGCCAGATAGTACCGAATAAAACCGTAGAGTAAAAATAACTGTATCTTTTTTGTTTAAATAAGTGGTACTAGTCTCATATATTGTCTGTAAGGCAGGCAAGGAAGTACTCATTGACAAAAATGACTGAATCATCTCAGTGAATGACAAAAATCTTTCAAGTCTTTATTGACATATTTTCAGTCAAACAGTGATCATAAACTTAGATGCTAATAAAACAAGGATTAAAACAGTATTATGTAATTTAAATAAGTATTTGATATATATTATTTCATTCTATTGTCACAGCACATTAAAATCTAAATGCCACTTTTATTCCCCTTAACAGATGGAGAATCTGTAGGTTAGAGAGATTGTCACTTGTGGCTAGTAAGAGATAAAGGTAGAATTTTATCCCTAGTTTTCTGACACTAGAACCTATTTTATACACTATTAGTACTCCTCTGATGTAAATCAAAGAGACACTCAAATGGGACAGTTGTCTTTATCCATTATTTTGCCCGTTTCCCCATCTGAAAAATGTATTATTGTGTCGATTAAATAATATTTCCAGGAAATAAAAGTATCCTAATGTAACAAGTTGTTTAATAACCTTGTATCACAGTATGATGTTTGTTCATTACTTAAGTGAAATGTGAATAGTTTAGCATGATATTTTTAGTGTATTTTCAAGTAGGTTTCTTATACCTCTTTGCCTCCTGCTTATGTTTTCATCCTCAATACAACGAAAAACTATTGTTTCTTTTTTTTTTTTTTTTTTTGTATTTTTCTGAAGTTGGAAACGGGGAGGCAGTCAGACAGACTCCTGCATGCGTCCAACCGGGATCCACCCGGCATGCCCACCAGGGGGTGATGCTCTGCCCATCTGGGGCATTGCTCTGTTGCAACCAGAGCCATTCTAGCCTGAGGCAGAGGCCATGGAGCCATCCTCAGCGCCCGGGCCAACTTTGCTCCAATGGAGCCTTGGCTGTGGGAGGGGAAGAGAGAGACAGACAGGAAAGAGAGGGGGAGGGGTGGAGAAGCAGATGGGCACTTCTCCTGTGTGCCCTTGCCGGAAATTGAACCCAGGACTCCTGCACGCCAGGCCGACGCTCTACCACGAAAAACTATTATTTCGTACCAGAAGTCACTTTATCTACTAAAGACTGCTTTTGAATACTGACCCTATCTCTGTTGCCTAGAACAAGTTTTTAAAACAGACTTTATTTTTTTACCTGCAGATGTTTATCTACATAGTGATAATCTATTATCATCTGTTCCCTGGGTTTTTATCTTTAAATCATTTATTTTAAATCAGCCTAAAAGTAACAATATTTATTAGATATTATAAGATGAAATGTTTTAAAGAAGTTGCTTTTAATGTTTTTTCTTCCAACCATTTTTTAAGGCAGATCACTTAACAGATTATTTCCAAGTTGTCATTCATTTATTTTATTTAAGTGACATGATTTTACAGCTACGTCCTGAGATGTTTTTGTGTTAATTGTTTCATAACCATAGTGACACTACTGATAAAATAATGTTAATATTCAAATACTGATTATAAGGTTCTCACTGCAATGCAAAAACTATTGTTAGTTAATTACTTTAAAATCCTGACATTAACAAGAAAGATAACAAAGTACATATCACATACACTCTTTAAGACAATTTTAAACATAAACAAAAAATGTCCACTGCCAGAAAACTTTAGACATTCAAAACAAAGATAATTGAACCTTTAATATTTTCAGTTTACAGAAAAAAAGTGTCATGTTTTTAGCATCAAAGATCAGTGTCACTTTTCAATTATATATAATAAGTACTAATTTCTCAATTTATGTGTAATCTAGATTCATCTTTCATCTTTTGAACAACTAGGTCCTAGTCATAATTTTACACACACAACGAATGGAAGAAAAAATAACAAAAAAGTAAAAAATAAGAAAAGGAAGAAAAAAGTATAAATATTAAGTAATGCAAAATTAAAATGTGGTCTCAAAAAGTAATTTTTCATGTTGCTCATTGTCCCTGAGAGTAGATAAGGGTTATCACGCTTTTTTGGAGCATCGGCAAGAAGGCAATCCTAAATTGGGACTTGCTGGCAGAAATCTAGAACAGATTACAGCCCAGGACCTATGCGGCCAGAGATGTGGGTATGGATGAAGCTAGATAATAACAAAGATAGCATTTACTTTTCTCTAGCTATATTGGGGGGGGAGGGTTGTTCCTGGCATCAACATAGAGGTTCATGGATTAAGTGTATTATCTGATGTCCATATTAATAATTTCCTAGTTAGGCTAGACTATTTAGAACAGTGGTAGTCAACCTGGTTCCTACCGCCCACTAGTGGGCGTGCCAGCTTTCATGGTGGGTGGAAGCGGAGCAACCAAAGTACAAATAAAAAGATAGATTGAACTATAGTAAGTTGTTTTATAAAGATTTATTCTGCCAAACTTAGTGAAAATCTGACATAAAGTACTTGGTAAGTAATTATTATTAGATGCTTTAACTTGCTGTAACTCTGCTTTATAAATTTTATAAAGTAAAGTTACTTCCCTACTTTATAAATCATCATTACTGTGGAACTGGTGAGTGGTTAGAAAATTTTACTACTAACAGAGATACAGAAGTGGGCAGTAGGCATAAAAACGTTGACTACCTTGGTTTAGAGCATACCACAGTTGCTCTTTCTATACTAAGGTAGAAAACCCAGAAAAACATATGACTGGGGAAAATAAAGACACCTTGGTGAAGAATTATTCAGAGGTCTTTTTATTTGAGTTCCCTGATGTACCAAGCCTGTTATATAATTATGTAGTTGAGTTCCCACAGCAATCTGTGAGATAGGTAGTAGTACCTATGGGTGAGGCATTGAAACTCCATAGGTCTGAGTAAACTTCATAAGATGAAATAGGCAGCAAGCATGGATCATATCTAAATGTGTGTAAATACCATGAATAAAACCTTTTATGTTAATTCTTTACCCTTTTAAAAAAATTGTATTAAGCATGAAATCTGGGCAAAGATCAATGAGAGGAACTCAGAATTGCAACAAGGACAAGGAGAGACTCCTTAACTTGGGAACCTATACATAGCAGGGCTGATAAGGCATGTATACCAGCACAGTTTCATGCAAGATATACTAAGTGCCAGAGGAGATGTTAAATTTTGCATAAGTGTGAGCAGTGAAATGCAGGAAAGAGCTAGAAGACACTTTTTTTTCCCCCTGAAGTGAAAAGCGGGGAGGCAGAGAAACAGACTTCTGCACACGCCAAACCGGGATCCAACTGGCATGTCCACCAGGAGGTGAAGCTTGGCCCATCTGGGGGCCTGCTCCGTTGTAATGGAGCCACTCTAGCGCCTGAGGCAGAGGCCATGGAGCCATCCTAAGTGCCCAGACCAACTTTGCTCCAGTGGAGCCTTGGCTGCAGGAGGGGAATAGAGAGGCAGAGAGAAAGGAGAGGGGGAAGGGTGGAGAAGCAGATGGGTGCTTCTCCTGTGTGCCCTGGCCAAAAATTGAACCCGGGACTTCCACATGCCAGGCCGATGCTCTACCACTGAGCCAACTGGCCAGGGCCAACACGGGGGTTTTATATGCAGCCCAGTTTTTGCATGCTTGTTCCACCTCTCCATTATACAATTTTCCATAGAACACTGAGGTGGTAGAAGTGGTAAAAATCCCTCTACTGATATCTGAATGTCTGAATTTCATTGAAAATTATTCAAGTGAGGTTACAGTATCTAACATGGTCTATAAGTATATAAGTAGATAGATAGGTAGGTAGGTGATGAGAGATTCAAAATATAATCAGGAATAGCAATTGTGTACTTTAGAGAGATGAGCAGGGCTGAGAGTATGTATCTCCTCGGTTCATACGTTTCAATTTAGATAAATTCTGTCCAGTGGATTGCTCACCCAAAAAGTCTGGTTTCTATAAGTACTACACTCTGTCATCCTATGGGGATTAAGAAAAAAGCCGAAGGCCCTGGCCAGTTACCTCAGCGGTAGAGCATCGGCCTGGCATGTGGAAGTCCAGGGTTCGATTCCCGGCCAGGGCACACAGGAGAAGCTCCTGTTTCTCCACCCCTTCCCCTCTCCTTCCTCTCTGTCTCTCTCTTCCCCTCCTACAGCCAAGGTTTCATTGGAGTAAAGTTGGCCTGGGTGCTGAGGATGGCTCCTTGTCCTCCACCTCAGATGCTAGGATGGCATGCAGGGTGGATCCTGGTCTGGTGCATACAGGAGTCTGTCTGTCTGCTTCCCCCCTGCTTCTCACTTAAGAAAAATAGGAAAAAAAAAAAAAAAAAGAGCCTAAATCTGAATGAACCAGGTAAAAACTGGCAGATCTCCCCCAATCTGCTTGTGAATGGGCACCTTCCAATAAAAAATTCAATGAAATATTTATTCTAAAATTTTGACTGAAATTATAAGAGTATACCTCACCCCAACCTCTGCCTCCACCTTGTCAAATTCAACTCGTTTCTATTCGGCTGTAAGTGGGCTTATTTCCTAGTATGGCAGACTGTTATGTAAAGGTAATGAAAAGTTAAATTCTGTTAATTTATTTCTAACCTAGAACATATTTTTAAACTCAGAATGCTGTTTTCATTTTTAGTTGATATGTGGAATATAATATCTTGAATATTTTTCTGACTAGGTGACATAAAATTAGCACTGTCATGCCCCAGTGGATGCCACTTTAGGCTAAAAACTAGTTATCTGGTCTCCCACACACTGATCACTTTAATTATGAAGCTTTGCCTCCCCCCCCCCTTTTTTTTAACAGAGACAGAGAGAGAGTCAGAGAGAGGGATAGATAGAGACAGACAGGCAGGATCAGAGAGAGAGGAGAAGCATCAATTATCAGTTTTTCTTTGCAACAGCTTTTGTTGATTGTTCATTGATTGCTTTCTCATATGTGCTTTGACCATGGGCCTTCAGCAGACCGAGTAACCCCTTGCTTGAGCCAGCCACCTTGGGTCCAAGCTGGTAAGCTTTTGCTCAAACCAGATGAGCCCGCGCTCAAGCTGGCGACCTCGGGGTCTCGAACCTGGGTCCTCCGCATCCCGTCTGATGCTCTATCCACTGCGCCACCACCTGGTCAGGCGCCCCCCCCTTTTAATAAAACTATTGTACTGACTAGGTAAGTATCTCTTACATGACCTTGAAATCTTTACAGCATCTGCTATCTAGGAAAGTAGTCGCTGTTAAGAAAATGACCATCTGACATAACATTTCCATGTATTACATTCACGGCTTATCTTCTCAGCGTTGTTTTCTGGGTTGGTCTTGTTTACACTGATCCTAAATAATGCTGTTTCATCTCAAATTTCATACTTTGAGGCATGTTCTTTAGGTTTTAAATCATGGCATTTCTGCAGTCAGCATAGAAACGTATTTTAATGACAATTTTCTAGAAAACTGTAACAAAATTACACAGCTTTTAGGTTAAATCTGAAATGAATTCTCTCTTCTCTGAATTTGTTTTACTAGGTACAAATAATTAACTCTTCTTCTGTTTATGTGAACAGCTTTTTAAAAGTAAACCGCCGTGCCGATTAATTATATTTCTTTTATTCTGTCTGCTTTTTGCTAGAATGCCGATTTCTTTTATTTTTTCTTCTTCATTTTTTTCCAAGTTACAATATATGTATTTAGGTTTTATCTGCAACTTAATAAATTCTATCTAACGGAGGAAATGAAATTCTAATTGACTGTCTTGTTCACTTTGCCTCTTTGCTACCTGTTTTGGGGCATCTACCTCATCATTTTATTTTCTCTTGTCACTGTTTGTTCCAGAGGAGGTGTCCGCAAGGATAGTGCAAGTAGTCACGGCCGAGGCGGTAGCGGTCCTGAAAGGGGAGCAGGAGAAAGAAGCTCAGCAGAAAGACCAGCCTGCAGCTCTGCCTTTAGGTAAATGAGAAAGAACTTCAGATTGGGGCTGTGTCCACTGCACCCTGAGCACAGGATCGGGTCTTTGTATTCAAAGATAGGCCGTATCTCCTACTTCATCCTCACATGGAACGTTCATCTGAAACCTCTGTTGAAATGCGCTGGGACGTATTTTCACCTTTCTTGACAAGGTCATTGTGGTGTTTGGGTAGAATTTAGCGTGATCAGCTTATATAGTTAGACTTTTTGCCCCTATATTACCCTTAGTTTTGCATTTCCAGACCACACAAGAGAGCCATTATAAAAGTAAAGCCAATGTATTTTGATGTTCATGGCCCCCACTCATAGAGAAAATGCACTAATACTTTAATTAGAAGTCATTGTTTCCTTTTGTAGGTTTTTGATGATCTATATTTAAGCCTTGTTTTCATCTCTCTGAACCAGCCTACACAAATTCTATAGCCAGAGATTTGTTAGAATCATCCTGACTTTTAATCCCGTAAAAAGTACTGGTCTTCACTTGGTTCATTTAAGGACACTGACGTGGCATTTCTCTCTCCCTTGGCCACAAGTCAAATACCTTCTAAGGCCAAACAAACAGGTAATGTAATGGTGCTTGCCAAGAAAAGCACTCTCATCCAAGGGCTTGTTGCCCTACTGTAGGTAAGTAGATGATGATAGATAGATAGATAGATAGATAGATAGATAGATAGATAGACAGATAATACATGCTGTGACATAAGAAAGGAAACTATCTTTGGTTCAAAATAAAGGTTTATTTCACAAGTACATAGATGTAAAACATAGAAAAGCATGGTTTTTAAAGCATAAAAATAGAACATACCCCTTTTTTCTCTTACAGTCTAAAGCAGTGGTTTCAACCACCAGACTCTAGTCTATAATCTTTATATAACATCAGCGTGGTGAACTCTTTCACACACCAGCATGAAATTTCTGGCAGACCAGCATTGGTCCATGGACCGGCAGTTGAAAACACTGGTCTAATGTATACTTCATATTTGATTTTCTGATCAGTAACCCCTAAATTGTTATTAAAAATTAAACAATAAAAAACTCTGATTTTCACAGAATAATAAATTCAATATATTCTCATTATTTTTAATCAAATGTCCTCTGATTATCATTATTTTTCTCTTGAAACAGGGAAAATTACGTAAAACATTGACCTTTTGTCTGTGGTCTATGTCTATTGTTTGAAATTTTAAAAAAAATAAAACCCACCTTGTCTTTTTAATTTGAAACCTTAAAGTATGCCATATAAAAGTCCACAGGGCCAAGGAAGTAAAGAGCCCCTGTCATCCCAAAGCTGCTTTTGCTAGCTGCTTTATGAAATAAAAATATACATAATATTTAGATTAGATTTTATCACTGGCCCTGACTGATAAAATTTTCTTTTGAAATCCGTTCCTTTTATATGAGTGCTCACCGAGTGTCTTGAAGAGGAAACTTAGAGTTAACTGTGAAGGAATTACATCTTTTAGAACCTTTCTTTTCAGTCCTTCATGTATAATATCAAGGTCAGATTACTCAGCTCCCCCTGGTACATGAGTTTTGTTTGAAGGTTGCCTTCAGCGATTAGAGCTACAATTTTCTTTTCTGAGAGTACATACAAATGATGGGACAAAATGTTATTTAAATAATACATTACCTGCCTGACCTGTGGTGGTACAGTGGGTAAAGTGTTGACCTGGAATGTTGAGGTCGCTGGTTCGAAACCCCAGGCTTTCCTGGTCAAGGCACATGTGGGAGTTGATGCTTCCTGTTCTTCCCTCACTGCGCGCTCTCTCTCTCTCTCTCTCTCTCCTCCCCCAAAATAAAAAATAAATAAAAATTTTAAAAAATACATTACCTAAAATAACTGTGAATGATTAAGGTAATATTTGTTTCCAGATCAAGAAGTGGAACAATAAAGAATTCTAATTAATTTTTTAGTCTATCAAACCAAATCTAAACTAAAGTGCCTGCTTGTTTGTGTTTGAATATAGTAAAGTAGGACAAGGATGAAATATTTATTACTCGAACAAGCAGACATAAATTAATGAGATTAATGATAGGAATTTAGTGGGCGGCTCTAATCCATTTTATGGAGAAAGTGAAATTATTATTTTTAAATATTAATGCTCTTCTTTCTCTTTAGGTTTTTAAAAATATGTGAATCAGGTAATGGAGCTAAAAATAAGTCAAGTGCAGCTTACTATTGAATCTTTCCCTGAATTTCATAGAGATCTTTTTACGGGTGACAGAACTGCCTACACATCTACTGGCCTAATATGATTAATTGTCATATCCCACTTTTTCATTGTTTGATCTTTAGCAGCTGAAGAGACAGCTAATCTGCCTCCTTCTCCACCCCCATCACCAGCTTCAGAAAAGACTGTCGCAGTGGAAGAAGGTAAGGCCTATTGCACTGTTTCAGGTTTGTCTTCTGATCAAGGATAAATAAACATCAATCCATCAATCCATTAGCACTAGACTTCAGTATGAGTTAGTATGTGACCCAGCTGGAGAGCTGTTTCAAATAGTTAAGAAGAAACAAAGACTTTAATAAATGTATAATCATTTATCCATATAAAAGCAGATGTAGAGGAATATGGTAAACAAAAAAGGAAAAATATGTTTGACAGAAGAAAACATATCTTCGTGTTTAAATTGTCAGAATAACCACAAGAACCAATTTACTTAATGCAGAGTATTTTGACAAAAGAAACAATTTTATCTTATAAGTGACTAAACAAATAAAAATGGTGAAATCAACACTTCCTTTTGGAAGTGTTGTCAGGACTTGTCTCTGTTTTGCTGAACATTGTATTGCCAAGACCTTCCCCAGGGTCTGGGCTTTTGGAAACTCTCAATAAATATTAATGAATAAATAAAGAAGTTAATGAATGAATTTGACATAGAGAGCAGTGAACTGGAAGCTGAGATCATGGCTTCTTTCCCGCTGAGACCTGTTATTGTCCATGAATCTATTTATGCATTTGCTCAACATGAAAAACCATGTCAGCTTTTGAATTCTTGTTGAAAAAAATAGAAGGATGCCTTTGAAGAATATTCATTCAGAATCTGAGATGAATGGCACTATTGAAAAGCAAACTGATATTGGCTCTTAGATCAGTTAACTTTTGTGTATTATTTGCAATACAGGAGAAGGCAAAGGAGAGCTACAGCTCAAGTGTTACTTTAATATAATTTAGTTTTCATATACTAATATCAGAATTTTAGTATTATTCTATTTTATTGATTTATTCCTTTATTTTTCTTGTCCCTTTTAGAGCTCATTTTATTATGTTAAATATTGAAACATCACAAAAGACACACTGCCTTTTTATAATTTGTAATTAGGTTCATTTAAAATACTCTTTGATTTCCTCAATACAGACTTTCCTAAATTACTAAACTATAAATTATTAATAGCCCTGGCCAGTTGGCTCAGTGGTAGAGCATCGGCCTGGCATGCAGAAGTCCTGGGTTCGATTCCCGGCCAGGGCACATAGGAGAAGCGCCCATTTGCTTCTCCACCCCTCCCCCTCTCCTTCCTCTCTGTCTCTCTCTTCCCCTCCCGCAGCCAAGGCTCCAATGGAGCAAAGATGGCCCGGGCACTGGGGATGGCTCCATGGCCTCTGCCTCAGGCGCTAGAGTGGCTCTGGTGCAACAGAGCGATGCCCCAGATGGGCAGAACATCACCCCCTGGTGGGCAGAGCATCGCCCCCTGGTGGACTGTGGACGTGCCGGGTGGATCCCGGTCGGGCACATGCGGGAGTCTGTCTGACTGTCTCCCCGTTTCCAGATCAGAAAAATACAAAAAAATTTAAATAAATAAATAATAAATATAATTTATTTTGTCACAGATTTATAAATCAAAACTTTTTTAGTAGGGTTTTTTTTTTCTTAGGCTGAAGTCTTTTTTTCAAATTTACTGCCTGAAATAATGTTAAACAAACTATTTTGATAAATAAAAGAAACTTTGAAGACTTTGATCAGTACACATAATCAGTGTCATAAAAACCACTAATTATTAGTTAATTCCCTGAAATTTTGATTTGATCTTTTAATACATAAATTTGAGCAATTCTTTTTTGCCTTATGTTCATTCATTCATTCAACACATATTTAAGGAGAACCTACAATGTATCCAGTATTCTTCAAATTCTGGATCTACATTAGTGAACAAAACAGACATGATCCCATTTGTAGGGTGCACACAGTCTAGTGGAGGACAGAAATCCAATAAATAAGCTTACACATAATTTTGAATTGGATTAGTACTAGGGAGGAAAAGAACAGGGAATTTTAAGTTAGAACAAGAGAAATCTTTTTTTTTTTTTTTTTTTGGATGGTAAGAGACAGTTAAGAAGCTAGGTCCAGAAGCTCGCGGAAGTGTTGGTCAAGCAAAGGTAGAGTAAAGAGGCAGTTGGGGCAGAGACACCAGGATATGCAAAGGCATTGAGGTGGGTGGGAAACAGCATGAAGTGTTCTAGGAGCTGTCAAGGAGCCTCAAGGTTAATTAATGGTGAGTGAGAGAGGTAGAGTAGTGGAGAATTCAAGAGCAAGCAGCAGCCAACTGGGCTCAGGGGTCTGGATTTCATTCCAAATACACTAGCAAGACTTCCATGACAGTGTTTCTGAGCTCCTACTCACAGTTTTAAGTGTCAGAGAATCCTGTGGACCCAGAGAGGGGTATGATGTGGACTCCAAAGTCGGTAGAGATCAAGTACTTTACTCTTCTTACTTTTATACGGAAGTTGGAGCAGAAAGGGCACTAGGGGCCTCCACCATCCATCTGGGAATTCACCTAGTCTGTTTTTTTGGGGGTGTTATAATGAATATAATGAAAATATAAATAAAATATAGAACCACATTTACATTTTGGTAATTTAGGTGTCACGTTCCAGAGTATAACCTTTTCTTCTATATATTTCAGGATTGCTTTCCCCAGGCTGTTTCGGTACAGTCTAAGAAAATTTCAACTTCCTGTTGAAAGCAATTCAAAGACGTTTTCTTTTTAACGTTTTTCAAACATTTTTATTGAATTTTTTTCACAAAACTATTAAACTATACGAAGTCCTAATGATTTGCTTTTAAGAGGACTACCATTTTTTTTAGTTATATTTTAAAGATACCCATTTACATAGCTTCTCAGCCTTTTTGGCGAACATCAAGTGTAGTATCTGATCTTATCAGTTTAAAGGTATGCATTTACAAACTCTACCTCATTAATTTAAAAGCCAAGTAATATTCTCACCATAAATATGTGAAAGTTACACAATCAAACCATTCTCTGTCTTATTTTTAAGCCCTCAAAGTCTGAGTAAAAACTTGTTTAAGCTTGTTTTATCAGAAAATAAATTAGTGACAAATCACAAGACCAACTGGTTTGTAAAAACCCAGCCAAAATTCAGTTAATGTGTTGCTCAAAGCGGATCTCATGGAAACCAAACAGGTGTAGTTTTTTCATCTAGAGATTTTTTTACCCTCCTCAACATACCCTCAAAGTAACTGTGATACACAGACACAGTGACTGCCACAGCCCAGTCCTCTTTTACAAATGTAAGAGACCTCTTGGATTCAGTGATTTGGAGGCTATGCTTACATTTTATTAATTATCAAACATTTTAAATGCTGTCTTTCCCAAAGAGGAAGCATGACAGCTTCCACCAAAAATAATTTAATGTGTTAATTATTGTCACTTATGAATATTCATTTATTATAATCAATGCAATATTAATAATTTCCAGAATACATGCTTCTTCTGGGAAACAGTTAAAGGGATTTTGATGAAAAAGTCAAACAAGTACCACATTTAGTTAAGATATTTTTCAAATTAATCTCCTTTTTCTTTTTGGCTAACAATAAGAGTTGTCATTTGGACTGAACTGTTAGAATTTGGAAACCCCCACAAGAACAATGGAGTCATCAGAAAACAGAACCAGGAATTTCTCTGCCCTCTTAGATTTCCTCCCGATTTATATATAGGGTGGTTTTTTATGTCAGTGCAACATTATAATTGCTAATATGAAAGCAGTTTTTCCTCCATATCATTCTGGGACAGCAAACCCAATTGGCAAATGCAGGAGTCCTTAGTCAAAAGCTTGCAGAATGGGAAGGGCTTAGAGATAGCAAAGAACAATGCATGTGAAGCCAGCTGCCTTTACCATTGGTTGTAGGGCAGAAGATATGATGCCAAGGCAGACAGAAACCACTGAGTCAAAGATACCCTGAGACTCAGTCTCTCATAAAAGTGACTATTCGTTTGTTCCAAAGGGAACTGACATTCAAAGCTTGGGTTTTACATGGCAAACCTTACTTTAACTTAATATAAATTCTCAAATGCTTTAAAAAGAAAAGGCATGTATGAAAGCAAATTTGGAAAGATGTATTCCTCCACTGAAACCATTCTTGAAGTTTCTCATTATGAAAAAGAGCTATGTAAAATTTCAAGGTTCATAATGCCACCCTGGTCTTTCGAATGCCACATTATTAAAATGAAATGGAATATTCTGTGGCAATAGAAGTATTCCCAAATGCATGTGTGCTTTTAATTAAAGGAGGCATTCAATTCTGACCTTAAATGGCAAAATTAACTGTTATGAAATGAGTTTACTTTGTGATAAATCTCTCAAGTCAAGCTTTGATGTGTCCAGTGGAAGCAGGAGCAGGAGGTGCGCGATGACTTGCTGGAGTGTGCTGAAAGAGGCTGACGTGCCCGGAGTTCAGCAGTGAGCCGGACACTTTCTCAGACCCCTTCTCATTTAACCCTCCCAGCAAGCCACAGAGACGGATAATACTCACTTCCACTTCCTGCCCGGCATGGCATGGCCAGTATATGGCTTATCTAGAATTCAGGTCCGAATCGAAGTCCCTACATCCACAGCCCCACTGAGTCCCTACAGCTGTTTCTTAGCTAGGTTCTCAGTGTAGAACCAGGAAAACAAAGTGACCTTCCAAAGAGAGGTCTTTATTGTTTTTGTTTTTTTATCTGTTATAAATGACTTGATTAATTAATTTCCTTTTATTTAATTACTCCCAATTAAATAATTCATTTATTTATAATGATTATTTATCCCACCTTCATTAAGTATCAACCAAGAACACCCGCCATACACAGTTCAGAAGTAAATGAGGATCTGTTGTCTTCTATCACTGTCATTGGAACCAGTGCACTGTTTGGACTTACCTTGGTCGTGGTCCTCTAGGCATCCTATCCCTGGCACATCTCTAGGACTTGCAAAGTAGGTGGACCTTAGTTAGGCTCATGGGTCCTAAACAGAGACTTGGAGTACATACAGCTCATAGTGCCAGGAGAGGGCTGGGCTTTGCCAGACGTACTTTTTGAAGTTACTTGGCTCAAGTCCAGACAAACACTACAAAGAAGCTACTTTTCCACTGCAGCCCTTAAAGTTGTTGTTGCTTTCATTGTTCTCTGATTAGAGTCAACGTTTTCAGAAAGAAAATCCTGTTTCTTTGAAATGTCAGGGATCTAAAGCAATGCTGAGCTGTTTGCACATTTTGACACTTTTCAAAAAGAACAACAGCAACCAGAAAGAGGTCAGAATCTCCAAAAGGTTTAAGCCAGTGCACGGGAGTAGTGTCTAAACTACCGGCCCTCAGCTTTACGTTCTTTAGTTTTATACTGTAGTCTGCTCTACTCCCCAGAAAATAAATGTTGAAAAGCAGAGGTGTGACTCTGCCATTTTCATTTATTGATTGTCCTTACAATCTGCTGAACATGTTGAAGTTGTAGAGGGTACTTGCATACATACATGGGGAGTTGACTGTCTCAGAGGGTCGCTGATGGAGCTGTGAATGTCTGGGACATGTGACAAGCCCAGAATTTATGATTCACCCAGTGTTGTGGGCCAGATTAGAGCCAATTATCTGCTCAGCTGAGAAATCGTGCTGACTTAAACTAAGAATATCGGATATAATTTTAGGCTTCTGCTATCCCATGATATAATAAGCATCGTGAATGAGAAAGTTCCAAGTGTCCATCTAGAAACAACTTCCACGAAACAGTCAGTCAATAGTGTGCTCAAAAGATTAAAAGTATTCCCTCCACCAAATGTTATTTTAATGTCCTTATGATTTCAGACTTATTTCTAGTCATCAACAATTGGTTGCTGAAAATAAGTCAGTGCCTTAAAAATACAGTGCATTTTCAAATTAATGCTATAATTCTGATTAAATTTAGGAATAAAAACTATACAGAGTTCATTCTTATTATTGGGAATTATTAAATTTTAAAATTATTCTTTATGTAAGTAAATAAATAGTGATCAGCAAATTTGGTAATCTGATACATAGGTCTCAGATGGAGATTCTGAACCACATCAGAAGCCAGATATTATTCATCCTCCTCCTCCTCAAAGCTTATTAAAATACACAAGAATCCAAATGTGAAGCAGACTATCTACACTTGTGCATCTAAGGAAATATATTTAAATAAGACACAGGAAGGGACAGAAATGAGAGCAGTTCCTTTAGCATTTCAATGAGAAATATATAATAAGGGGGTTGAAATATGAAAACAGCCAAGAGCCAGTAATGCAAATGAAACTGCATACGATTAAAGTCTTGATAAATCCAAGGCAACTCTGTAGAAATTCTCAGTTAATTGTACCTCTGTTGAGCTTTCAGAAGAGAAACAAAACACAGGAAAACAAGTTTGTAATACAAGGGACTTTCCTAAAGCCATATAATTTCACAGACATGCAAATGAGAAGCCTTGTTGGAAAGGATGCTCCAAGGACTTAGCATCCAAACAGGGAGCTATGCTGACTTCCATTTTTTTTTAGCAAGGCAAGAAAGAAAAATAAAGCATTGTAGAGTTTTCTTAACAAGGTTGAAATTAAACATTACTTTTTGGCTAAAGTCATCAGCTAAAAATTAAACTAACCAAAATGCTAACTATGTGAGTGAGCATCCTAAATAATTAAGATTTTTCTTCAAACAGGGCTATTTCTTCCCATGATCATACAGGCATCAGATCTTAACAAGCTTCTTTTTGTTAACTTATAAATATATATATTGATATAAGTGCAAGAGGAATCAATCTACTTAACGGAACTTCCTCCAGAGGATGCATTTGTTTTGTAATGCTTTGTTCTTATGCCAGTGTTTCCATGGTTATTCTGACTTGTTTGAAGGGACTGTACAGATAATGCCTGTTATGCAGTAGGAGCATCCGTGCACTTGACTCATTAGATCAATGACAAGATTACTTATGGAACAGTTGAGATTCAGTGGCTACTGAAGCATGAAATGCTCACTTGTCTCACATCCTCCATCAGCTTGATCTTGCTAACTCTCCTTCATCTCGCTCCCGCTGTGCTGCTTCTGTGGCCCTTCCTGTCCTTGTGCGGGTGTTGTCTGTCTCTCTGTCTGATCTTGTGTCTGTCTTGTCCAGTTCTCCCTGCAGTTTCTTCCTGTGTGTCTGTTTGTAGATGAAGGGGCTGAGGATCAAGTGGGTCCTCTACACGGGTTCCCCAGCCACGAACCTGCCACCAGCGGGAAGAGGTGTAGACTCCTACCCCCCTCCATCTCGGTGTCTGTGCCTGATGATGACCCTTCCAATTCCGATGAGGAGTACTATGAGCACCCTTTGTTCAGCTCCCCGTGGACTGCCTGTAGTGTGCTCCCCAGTGTCCCATCGCAGAGTGCAGAGGCCCACTTAGGCCAGGAGAAAGGTGAACCGAGCATGGGCCCCTTCTGCTCCTCCTCCCCAGCCTGCAGCTTTGGTCACATGCATCATACTAAGTGTGCCTTCATACATGCGGTGGGAGGGACAAGACCTGTTTTTTCCATATGAAAGTGAAGTCCCTCTATAGCTTCTATCCATCCAAATGCCTCAACAATTTGTATAAAAGAAGCCTTACTGGAGGCATGTAAGAATTTCCTTTTTCTTTATTGTTACTTCTGAAAAGGAAGCCAAAAAGGGGGAGAGGGTGTAGAAGGGGAGGAACCAAAAAAGTTTCATTAAAGTATGACTTCTTTCTGCTCCCTGCAAATAAATCAGTCAGGGGAGAACATATTCTCACATCCAAACAAAACGAGATGACCCTATATATAACTTCTCTTCCTTGGACACCTGTCACTAGGACCAGACATTAGAATTAACCATCTTTTTAGTGCCACGTTAATATGATAGTTTTCTAAAAGAGAAAAATGAAAGAATCTGTTCAGGGAAGAATAAATGTTATAGAATGAATTTATTTCTCCAAATCATTTAATGATGTGCAGAAATCACAGAGGCTTTTCCCAGTGACCAAATCTTGGCTCACGTCAGTAGGACCGGGCTGAAGTGTGAAGGAGAAGCTCCTCAGCGTTTGTCATTCCAGCCTCACAAAGGTGGGAGGCCCTAGTTTATAGTTGGCTATGATGAGCAATGTAGCTGCGACATACCCTATTCTAACTAGGTAGTTTTGTAAAGAAAAAAACAACAACATTAGAACTAAAAAAAAAAAAAAAATTTTGTTTGCTTAGGTGAAGAGATTATTTTCAAAGAGGCAAAAACAACTTGCTTAAATGAAGACTTTATTTTATATGGGACAGTACTTAATGTAAGTTTACATAGTTCCAAGGCAATCGGGAGTAAGCTCACTGTGTTTGTTAGCTTCTTCCAGTGTCCTCTGGAAAACAGATAGCATCAATGACTGACACTCAGATGGAGAAATCTAACCTATATTGAGTGAAACTAAGTTCTTTTCTGATAGTGTGACCTTGAAACAATTAAGAAAAATACATGATTTTTTTTTTTATTAAGGAACAGGTGTAGTGGGAACAAACCTGATTTATACAAAATGATAAAATGAAAGACTATAAAGTTATGTCTTTATAGTCATAACTTTTTGCAAAACAAGTAAATTACCTTGAGTAGGTTTTATCCAATGAGGTGACATTAGTAAAGCAACTATGCAATAAGTCTCTTAGCTGTAATCAAAATCTTTAATTCTATAGCATTATAAGAATTGCCTTAATCAATTAGAATCAGATTTTTTTTTTAAATGTACTTACTTAACTAAATTAAAGAAATGAGTGTCTGAGTGTTAAATGTGAGGAAACAGATGAAGTTCTCTCCCCGACTCCAGGAGTTTTAATATTTCTCAAAAAAGAAAACTCCTTTTCTATTGGTAGTTTTTCTCACAGGGCCGTTTACACAATGTAAAATTGTGTCACAGGAATTTTATAAGAATCTTTTATTTGCAAAGCTACAAAACAGCTTATAAATGTTTACTCTAATTTCTTAAGTGATAAAATCAGATTTATTTTATTGGCATTTGAAGTGTAAATTAACACGATACTTCAAGACCCTCATAAGTAAGTTTTTACATTTTAAAGGTTAACGTTCTTGCACAAAATAGACATCTTTTGGGGAAATATTGTGACAATTTGGCTGCCACTCAGTTGTCGTCTTTGGTGGTTTTGTTTTTGAGTTGCAGCAGTGAGACTTTATAAATAACATGCAAATTTTCTTTCTTATTCAGGGTCAAAGAGAAAACTCTACATGAACTACATTACTGACATTTCAGGGGTTTTAGTAATATGACAACAGTTGTACCCAGAAGTGGACTTTTCTAAATAGATTGGAATTTTTACCTGAATCTTGTTTCTCAAAATATTTTGCTTATTCTGAAAAGTTTTATATTCTCTAATATTATGTAAAAAGCAATGAAGGTAAAATAAATTGAGTTAGGCAGTTCTTCTCCATAGAAGTACTAAATAAATTATATTTTAAATAATTTTGGTGGACTGAATGAGAGAGCTATAAAGGTAATTGATTTGATATTATTTTGAGGCCAGGCTGTTTTATTCCCAGAGTTCTTCAGCCAAGTTTGCGTGTTTTAAATAAATTAATCAGAAATTTGCATGTAGGGACTTCTTGCATTGGAGAAAACAACACATGTCTTACAAATGTAAAGCTTTTCTGCAGTACATCAATGCACCTATCTTTTCACACCATCTGTTATCTGGCGGCACCATCTCCTCCTCCCAGCAAGCTTTCTCACATGTGTGTAACTTATTGCCATTTCCACTAAGTGGTAATAGAGCAATAAAACCATTTCAGCTCTCAAGTTTTCAAATAAATAACCTTTTAATGAGACTTTAAATGGCATCATTATTAGCAGATTGCACCTAATTTTCCAAGCAACGACTAATGTACGTTGCATTAGAATATTGATTTGCTCATCCAAATGGTAAAAATAGTTCTCCTGAGGTCAATATCATGGAGCTGAAAGTGTTCCTTGAATGCTATTCCTAATTGTGTGCCTTGTTCTGTGGTCATGATTGTCAACATCTTTTTCATCCCTAAGAAGAAGAAACCCTAGAGGGTCCAATGGCTGAGGAAGAGAAACCTGTCACTCTTCCTGGGAAAGAGTGTGGGGCTGCCAAGGGCCTCAGTGAGGGCCAAGTGGAATCTAGTATGGAGGCCCAGATAGTTCCCGAAGAGAGTGCCCCAGCACGGGCCTCACAGGAGGAAAGTGTAAAAGAGGTCACGGAGGTGTCTCCAGAAATAAAAACCCCTTCCTGTGTCAGGGAAGGTGTGTCTTTCTTATGATTTGCATGTTTTGTTGCAAATGATCTCTCCAGCAGCTTACCAACCTGCAACCTTTTCAATGCTATTCCATCGCTGAGTCTTCTCATGATCCCAAGACCACTGACTTAGGCTTCCTGAGCAGAGTGTGGCTTGCGCAAGTGCTACGTGGCAGCTTGGTTTTCCACTGCTGCAGCTGATTTCTGGTTTTACTTTGTTGCTATGATACAATATGCTTTGCAGCCAGGCTGATGATGCTGTGTGAGCTTTTTGTCCCGCCCTCCCCGCCCACCATCTCAAATGTTTGCCAGTCACATTGCTAATACATGTATATTTTTATTTTTGTTTTTGGGACAGCAATTCATATGCTTTTATTTCAAATTGTGGAGTTGAATTTTGGCACATAATGGCTGAAATGATAGAATCGTCTTTGTTTGCAACCACAGTATGCTATATTTTTTACGCTTCAGTGAAGACTGGTTTGGTTTCCTTAAAAGCTCCTGCTGATGCTTCTCATATCATTTTCTTTCCATGCTAGCCAAACCCTTTGATCATCTCCATATCTCTTGAGTTTTCATTTGTCTAGTCTTTATTAGAAGTTCATAAAGTATTTTTCTATTGTTACAACAGGACATACAACTGTATATGATCTATACACTTTCCCTTCGAGAGACAATTGAGTTTCGTTATTTTTCCCCCAATATTTTCCAGATAATTACATTTAGTCCAAGGGATCACAATGAAATACCTTTTACCTTAAAACACAAATGAGACTTTGAAGCCTTTTTGATTGGTGAACACATAAAAATTTAAAAAGAGTCATTTAATTTCCATGACTCATCTTTAAAGCCAATACTGGTGAATGCCTCTCCAGTTGGCTCTGTTCCAGGGAATGAAGTCATGACGAAGGGGAGAAAGATATCTTATCATTGACTCTCTTGGAAGTTTTACTACTCACATAATTTTGCAGTACTTAACGTTATAATTCAGATTTTCTTACCGATTAAGAAATAACTAGGAATTTGGAATATGTGGTGGAAATTAACTTGTCAATTATTAGGCCATATCACATAAAGTCAATAGCAAATATTTACTTATATTTCTGAAACAATATCAATGACTTCTAAGAAATTATTTTAGTAATCTTTAACGCCTCCAAAATTGTTGATCATTTGTTGATCAAGATAATTGAAACTATTAACTCTTATTATAAAATAATTGGTCTTCTGCACCATGGCCTACCAATTTCATTTTTAAATGAGAAATGAAAAAGTTCATTAGAAATCAATCCTTTTCTATATTTAGTCCTATAAATACATATATATGTATATATATTGTTTTGTACCCTAATATTAGCTACATATTAAATATCCTTTAATTCATAATTTTTATCTGAAGAAGGCATATGAAATATTTTTCTAGTACAATACAAACACACTATTTAGAAGAGAATAAACAAACAAAAGAAAAAAGAATACTCAACATACACTCTTATTACTATATCTGTTGGCATTAATTCACAATGGGAGCTTATTTTAGCAATAACACAACTATATCTCAATCCTGACATTTTCATATTGATTCTTAAATGGGTAGCATGCTTGCATGTTCCATGATTTTTTTTCTTTACCCTGCCATTCATTTGTCATTTCAAAATAAAATTTTAAGCTTACTGCCTAAAAGCACTTGCCTATGATATTTTCACAAATCCACCCAGGTTTACTTACAGCCTCGAAGATGGAGTTCCATGATCAACAGGAGTTGACCCCCTCTTTCGCTGAGCCATTAGACAAGAAGGAAAAGGCTTCAGAGAAACAAAGAAAGCCTGGTGAAGACCTTAAACATGCTGCCTTAGGTTCTCAGCCTGAGACAACGAAAACTTCTCCCGATGAAAAGGACAGACGTGACAGAGAAGAAGGAAGAGCAGCTCTCACTTTGTTCGAGCACACTCTTGGTGCAGGTCTAGAAGACTCGAAACAGAAAGCAGAACCAAGCCAAGTGGTACCCGGTATTGGCCTCACTGCAGAGACCCCAGTTCCAAAAGAACAAAAGGACTGGTTCATCGAAATGCCAATGGAAGCCAAAAAGGACGAGTGGGGTTTGGTCGCTCCCATATCTCCTGGCCCCCTGACACCCATGAAGAAAGATGTATTTGAGGATATCCCAAAATGGGAAGGGAAACAGTTTGATTCTCCCATGCCAAGTCCTTTCCAGAGTGGAAGCTTCACTCTTCCTTTAGATGTGATGAAGAATGAAATAGTTGCAGAAGCATCACCTTTTGCCCCTGCTTTGTTAGAGCCAGATGACAAAAAATCTCTGGAAGAATCCAGTGGCCCAGTGATTGCCAAAGACATTTCTGAAGTTGAAGAGCCCCATAAAGATAAACCTTACAAAATCACAGAAGCACCAGCCTCAGAGGCTATTACCTCACCCAAAGATGCCCACATTCCGATTGTGGAAGAATGTGTCTCAGAGAAAGTTTTAGGGGAAGAAAAAGGAGCAATAAATCAGGAAAAACAGATGTTCATTCTTAGTGGACAGGAAGCTTCACTTACTAAAAAGGAACCTCTGCTAAAGCTTGAAGAAAAAGCAACCATTTCTGACAAAGAAACTGTGCTGGAAGAGAGCAACCCCGCCAAATTAACAGATAAAGAAAGAGGTGTGATTCAGCCCTCCACAGAGCACACTCTCTCAAAAGAAGAACAGACAGGTCAACAGCCTACCACAAATACATTAAAACAGGAGTCATTCCCTATAAGTTTGGAACAAGCAGTTACAAGTTCAGCCATCACCTCTAAAACCCTAGAGAAATTCATGAACGAACCAGCTGTGCTAAGTGAAAAGAATGCTATCGAAGATCTGTTTGAAGAAAAAGTTGCTGATGAAGATCATAAGGTTGAAAGAGGTGGGGCTGCAACATTAGCTGAGCTTGACTTGCCATTTTATGAAGATAAGTCAGGAATGTCCAAGTACTTTGAAACATCTGCCTTGAAAGAAGAAGTGACAAAGAGCATCCAGCCAGGCAGTGATTACTATGAACTAAGTGACACAAGAGAAAGTGCCCAAGAGTCTTTTGATACTGTATCTCTCATGTATAAAAATGGTGAAAAGGGACTTCAGTCAGGTAAAGAATCCCAGCCCAGTGCTCCAGCACAAGAAGCAGGGTATAGCACTCTTGCAAAGAGTTATCCACCTGATTTACCTGAAGAACCCAGTTCTCCTCAAGAAAGAATGTTCACTATTGATCCAAAAGTGTATGGGGAGAAAAGGGATCTCCATAGTAAGAATAAGGATGATTTGACACTGAGCAGGAGTTTAGGACTTGGTGGTAGGTCTGCAATAGAACAAAGAAGCATGTCAATCAATTTGCCCATGTCTTGCCTGGATTCCATAGCCCTTGGATTTAACTTTGGTCGGGGGCATGATCTTTCTCCTCTGGCTTCTGATATTCTAACCAACACTAGTGGAAGTATGGACGAAGGGGATGATTACCTTCCAGCCACTACACCTGCACTGGAAAAAGCCCCTTGCTTCCCAATAGAAAGCAAAGATGAAGAAGAACAGGTAGAAGGAGAACAAACTACCAGAGAGGGAAATATTCAAGTTGAGACATTGTGTGAATCGCCATTCCTAGCCAAAGATTATTACAAAAATGGTACTGTCATGGCCCCTGACCTGCCTGAAATGCTAGATTTGGCAGGCACAAGGTCAAGACTAGCTTCCATGAGTGCAGATGCTGAGGTTGCCGGGAGGAAATCAGTCCCATCAGAGACTGTCATTGAGGAAAGTAGTACCGCCTTGCCCCCTGTCACTGATGAAAACCATGTCATTGTGAAAACGGACAGTCAGCTTGAAGACCTGGGCTACTGTGTGTTCAATAAATACACGGTCCCACTCCCATCGCCTGTTCAAGACAGTGAGAATTTATCAGGAGAGAGTGGTTCCTTTTATGAAGATGCTGATAATAAAGTACGAAGAGATTTGGCCACAGATCTTTCGTTGATTGAAGTGAAATTGGCAGCTGCTGGAAGAGTCAAAGATGAGTTCAGTTCTGAGAAAGAAGTATCCCCACAATCAGGGCTGGGTAGGGAGTTTGATCAGGAGAGGAAAGCTAATGATAAGTTGGATACTGTCCCAGAAAAGAGTGAAGAACATGGTGATTCAAAGGAACATGCCAGGGATACAGGAGAGGCTGGTGATAAAGTGGAATCATTTGCATCAGGAGTCTCTTACGAACATGCGTTAGCCAAAGAACTGACAGTATCCAAAGATGCATCACCTGTCATGGTGGAGAAAGCAGAGGAAGGTCTCAGTTCAGTGCCAGAGGTAGCTGAAGTAGAAAAGTCAAAAACTGAATCAGAACTGATTTTGGCTACAAAGAAAGCTGACCAGGGTCAGTTTGATGTTAAAATCAGTGAGTTTGGACAAATGGCTGCAGGGCTACACATAGATGTTGGAAAGGCAACAGAGCTTAAATTTGAGGCAACACAAGACCTCACTCTGTTATCTGCAGTGCCTCAGGAGGCAGTCACATTTATAGGTGTTGAGTCAGGCCACATGAAAGAAGGTACCAAAGCCAGTGAGACAGAAGTCAAGGAGAAGGTGGCCAAGCCTGACTTGGTGCACCAGGAGGCTGTAGACAAAGAAGAGTCCTACGAGTCTAGTGGTGAGCATGAAAGCCTGACCATGGAGTCCTTGAAGCCTGATGAAGGCAAGAAGGAAACATCTCCAGAATCTTCCCTAATTCAAGACGAGATTGCCATGAAATTATCAGTGGAAATACCTTGTGCACCTGCTGTTTCGGAGGCTGATTTAGCCCCGGATGAGAGAGCAGATGTCCAGTTGGAATTTACTCAGCCACCAAAAGAAGAAAGCAAAGAGACCCCAGGTATATCTGTCACGCCCTCTGATGTTGCTGAACCATTGCTCGAAGCTGTCAGGGCTGAACCAGCAGATGCTCCCAGTGAGGAAGAAGAGATAGAAGCCCGGGACGAGTACGATAAACTGCTTTTTCGCTCAGATACCCTTCAGATTACTGACCTGGGTATCCCAGGTGTCAGGGAGGAGTTTGTGGAGACCTGCCCAGGTGAACACAAAGGAGTGATTGAGTCTGTTGTGACCATTGAGGATGATTTTATCACTGTTGTGCAAACCACAACTGATGAAGGGGAGTCAGGTTCCCACAGCGTGCGTTTTGCAGCCCTAGAGCAGCCAGAGGTGGAGAGGAGACCATCCCCTCATGCTGAAGAAGAGCTGGAAGTAGAAGAGGCAGCTGAAGCCCAGGCAGAACCCAAAGATGGCTCCCCAGAGGCTCCGGCTTCCCCCGAGAGAGAGGAGGTTGCGCTCTCAGAATATAAGACAGAAACCTATGACGATTACAAAGACGAGACCACCATTGATGACTCCATCATGGATGCTGACAGCCTCTGGGTGGACACGCAAGGTGTGCATTATTTTTTTTTTAATTTTTCTGCTCCCAGATAAAATCCAATAACCTAATGGAAATATTTTTTTTCTTTTTCATTTTAAGCATTTAAAAATGCCCCTTTGTCTCTTTATTTTACATTTTGTTAAATAGATAAAGGATTTTGTACATTTGTTACTAATGATTTTGTTGTTCTTGTTGTCATGATTTGCTTTGATCCACAGATGATGATAGGAGCATCATGACAGAACAGTTAGAAACTATACCTAAAGAGGAGAAAGCTGAAAAGGAAGCTCGGAGATCATCTCTTGAGAAACATAGAAAAGAAAAGCCTTTTAAAACCGGGAGAGGCAGAATTTCCACTCCTGAAAGAAAACTAGCTAAAAAGGAACCTAGCACAGTCTCCAGAGATGAAGTGAGAAGGAAAAAAGGTTCATTTCACAATCACTTCTTTAAAAATGTTTTTGAAGTAATTCTTGATTACTTTTTTTATAGAAGAAACTGCCTAACAGTGGTAACTATTTATGAAATTTTGTTCAGTTTTGCTCCAAGTGTTTATTTTTTCCTGATGGTATGCTTTCTGTGTTTTCTTATTCATAGCAGTTTATAAGAAGGCTGAACTTGCTAAAAAAACAGAAGTTCAGGCCCACTCTCCCTCCAGGAAATTCATTTTAAAACCTGCTATCAAATATACTAGACCAACTCATCTCTCCTGTGTTAAGCGGAAAACGACAGGTGACTTGTTCAATTCTGCAATGTGGCTGGCAAACATAGACATGTTTTATTTTCTTTCTTTTTTTTTTAATCTCATTACCGTAGCAGCTTCTTCATTTTGTTTTTCTTCCGAGAATCTCAGTACTCATGAGCAGTTTCGATATTGTCTTGTATCATTATTCTTTTTTTTTTTTTTCCCTTCCTGCAGAAAAGGTCATGACCATCTGTTTCTTTGTCATGCTCAGACTTAACAGTGATTGTATCTTGGCATTGTGCTCTAGTGTCACGTTCTGGGGATTCCTATTTTCATTCTGTGTGTTTGGTTAGACGATGGCGATGAATATAACCGTGGTATGCATTCTCATTTTTTTACTTATTATCTCCCTCATGCTTAAACCCATATGTATTTGTCCTATTTTCTGTATTTTTACTGCCAAATCTGTTACTGATGTTGATGAACTTACTGAAAACCACCAAGAATGCAAAGTGATTTCAAGATTATAGGGTAAAATAGTGGCTGCAAAATTACTTTGCTTTGGATGAATAGATTTTTTTTTAAAAAAAAAAAAAAAGGAAAATGAAACTGGTAATCCAGTCAGATTTTATTTCTCAGATCCAAAATTAGAAAGGCTTTCAGTATACTGTATGTCATCTCAGCTGATATTTTGTCATTAGGATTTTCTTAAATGTGTTGGATCCAAGGTGCTAAATTTTCCTATATAATTCAGTGTTCAGAATTTAAAGATAAAACTCTTTCCCCCACCAAATGTCTTAGAACTTAAGTATAGTTCTATTTTACTATCTTCTTATTTCTTTTGTCTTCTTCAAACATACTTTTTTTTACTGTTGAAAATGTTATGGAATGAAGAAGCAAAATGTTACAAATCAAATAAAAACCATACAAATGCTTATAATGCAAACTGTATCCCTAAACTGTAGTGCTAAGTATTTATTTAAATGTATATAATATACTAGGATAATCTTAATTTACAATATATCTTATTTTAACACTTGTGAAATGGCATACTTGCATTCTACAAAAGAAGATACCCGATTGCTCTATCAGAAAGGAAAATTTTTCTGCCCATTATACATTAGAAGTGCCCTTCTATAAATATTCAGAAGGTTTTAAATGTTAAGAACAGCATTAACCTTTGTAAGGAAAAGAAAATCAAGGTAATTGATGGTTTATGGTAGCTGTTAATAATCTCAAGTATTTTGGATTTGTGTTCTTCCTATTGGAATCATTTCGTGTGCTTTTCTTCAAGAACTAGTCTCTAAGGTGGTATTTGAGATTAGAAGACTATAATTATGCACAATCCTTGATGATAAAGATTCAGGATGAGGAGTTTCTATACTTAATAGTTAGGAATTAGCATGTCACCTCTAAATCTTCTATCACATCTTAGTTCATTTTTTCATTAAACATGGTATTTTTCTTCTAGTTAGAAGGATGCTTGGGCAGGCAGGAACTCTTGGTTTGGGCATAAAAACCCTATATCCTATCTGAATGGATGAAGGAATATATCAGGATTGTGGAATTTCAGAACAAATGTCAAATGGTTTGGTGAAGTATGTATGTGTCATTCGTGTTCAGTTTACCACACTGAGAGTAAATTGTCTTTGGAATTCAGTCATTAAAGGAAATATGAGATCTTTGGACTAGGATCTTCCCTTATTCTATTTGAAAATTTAGATACTCCAACAGAAAAGCTAACAGGGTGTCATTGGCTTGAAGCAAACTCGGTGTCACAGAAATTTGAGACATGTTATAGAAATAGTAAGGAGACATCATTTGCACTGCTTCTTCATAAAAAGATAAAATCAGTTCCAGAATCTGTGAATAATCTTACTAGCCAATCCTAAATATATAGCATATAGCATATTGTAGAGTTATTATTTTTGTGTTAGAGCTGCAGATGGCATAAGAAACCTTTTTGAAACTCAGAGTGCTTATAAGGATAAGTATTTTTTTCCCCCTGAGGATTTCTCTCTTATGAAAGAAAATTAAGGAGGAAGTAAACACACAAGTTTGTGTTTTTCATTTTCTAAGCACAACTTTTAAATGAGGATCGTTTTCCAAAAGTCAAAGGATTGTTTTCAATCATGAGAGATATTTAAGTCAAGTCAGGTAAGTCATCTACAGAAAATATGCTAGAGATAATGGAGTTTAAGATTGAAACCAGAAGCATAAAAGAGTAGCAAGAGAAACAACAGTAACAGATGTGGTAATAATTTCATACAATAAGTTCATGTGTGGAACATGTTCTATATTACTGAATTTGAAGTGCCTCTCATGTTTTCTCTCTTTGACAAACTATTTTTCTTCCCTTCTTTTCTCATATGATGCGTTTCACGCCAAACAAATGTGTCATTCATATTGTAAAACGAAAGGATGCAGAGGGAAAAAGGGTTGGGTGACCAAGACAGTTTGGAATATAAAGTGCAGAAATATCTGTAGATATGCCAATGACTACAAACAGAGGGTGTGGGAATCTTCATGAACTCTCTTTTATATCATGCCAACACTAGAAATCAGTCTTCTTTTCCTTAAGTTCTACAACATTAATATTTCTGTGACTTCCATTCTACAGGATCTATCGTCATGTAATAGTAATTTAAAGGTACATTGGTAACTAATAGAAAATTATTTGGTGTGCTTACCTGTGCTTTAGTAAACCCTGGGCTATATTAATTAGCACACATAGTGGGAGCCCTATGCTATAATGTTGTTATTATTCAAGTTTCTTTAGGTTACTGAATTTGAGTCTCAAAATAAGCCAAATTTTGCTTTGCATCCATCTGTTGACACAAATGCATATCCAAAGCGTATTGAAAAATGCACTGATGTGGTTTTCAGGCTCTAAGTTTGGGGTTGTTTGTGTCTTCTCTTTTCCACAGCAGCAGGTGGTGAATCATATCAGGTTCCCAGTGTATTTAAACAGGCAAAGGACAAAGTCTCCGTGAGTAAAATAACTTTTTTCCATGTTCTTTATTTAAAGTTCCCTTTGGTATTAGTGACAATGTCTTAATAACTTTAGATATAATTTAGACTTTAGCTGCTAACTCTTAAATGTCATTTTAAATCATTCACTCACCCAAAATGATTCACGGTGGCATTTGGGCATGTCTTAATGTCTTCTGGAATGACATGTGATATTAGTTGGTGAAGGCAGAGCTAGGATTTAGCAGTTTTTTATTAGTAAGACAAAAACATATGAAACAACATGGAGATAATTGGGGAGCCCGACTGTTAACTTTTCATAGATTCGAGATAAACCATTATAATCAACACAAAACTAAATTTTATAGTATATATTTCTTGTTTCTAAAAAATAAGAATATAATCAAATTAAGCATGTAGATAAGCAAAAGTAAGTAAAAATATATTCTAAGTCCCTTATCTAAGATAACTACCCGTATTATTTTTATGTAAAATCTTTATTTTTTCTACCCATTCATGGGTTTAATAACAAAAACATTATCAGTATTTAAACAATAAACATTCTATAATGATAGAACTCCATGTCATTAAATATTTTATACCTTATTTTAATGACTATATAACATTGCATTTGATTTATTTACAGTGTATACTTAATCAACTCCCAATTATTTGACATTCAAACTTTTTATTTTATTTTAACAGTATGACTGTGTAGAAATATTTTTGGCTAAATCCTGTAAATGCATTCATATGCATTTCCTTGGTATAATTTCCTAGTAATAGAATTACTGTTTCAAGAAGAGAGTTCATATTTAAAGTTTTTATTGCACAGCATTAGACTGCCCTCTGATAAGAGTCTACTGACTTTTATGTTTCCAGCTGTGTATGAATGCCCATGTTCGTTAATTTTACTAGATATGTCTATGATTTTTCTATATTTCCCAAGTTATGGAGATGAAATATATTGTTCTAGTTTAGTTGTGTTCATATTTAATTTCTTTATATATTTAGAAATCTTTCATATTTCTTTTGTGAATTTATTTTTATGGTATTTAACCATATTTTTAAAATAATTTGAATGATGTAGTAACATATCAGATTGGTTTGAGTCTTAACCATCATATATGATATGTAAATCACAATTCTTTGTTTAGCTTTTTCAAAACAAGTAAGATTTTAATCTTTCACTTTTTATTTATTGTAAAAAATAAAAATTCACTTTCAATAATAGCCAGAACTTTTATATCATCTTGAACCCAAGAGGCTTTATGTTGATAAATATATATATTTTTATATATATATAAATATATATATAAAATATATATATAAATATATATATAAATATATATATATCTCATATATATATATTTGGTTTTTATGTAGATGTTTTCAGATATATTCCTGAACATATGGATAGTAATGGAATCCATTTATTGCTTTGGTAGAATGAGTATTATTTTGAAAACACTGTGATTTTACGATTTGTATTGTTTTGCCTTCTGTTTCTGGTGAGGAACTAGTGAGTTATGGTGTTTAAGAGCAGGGCCATAAAACAGACCAGGTCCAATATTAGCTGTATTTTTTTTTCTTCCTGTGTCCTAATTTTCCAAAAATAATGGGAGGAGTAAAAATTTCTATAACCTAAGTTAGTTGTGAACACTAAATATAGTAATTTTATAAAATAGTGCACTATACAGTGCCTAGAACATAGTGTTTTTGTAACAATGATAGTTGTTGTTATTACTATTATTGTTATTATTTGAAAGGTGGAAATCTTTAGGAGCAGATATAGAAAGTAAACTTGAGCTTTCCCCCATTAGAGAAAGAATTTTTAAATGTAGATTGTTTGAAAAACCGTTAGAATATTTTCTTCAAATCCTTTGTCTTTGAATAGACAAGGACTTGACACTCAATGTTTATACTTAAGACAGAAATCATAGACATCTTCTGACACAAAATTAATTTTTTTTCTTGTACTCACATATCTCATCTTTATGAAGATTAGACCATCATTCTTTCTGTTTCTCATTTAACATCCCTTTTTCCCCGCTTGTAACCTCATTTACTGCCTCTATGTCCTAAAACTCCAAGATGAACTTTTATTTCTCTCTGCTATGCAGCACATCCATCAGAGCAGGTATCCAGCTTTTCAGTTGATCTTCATTTTGAACCTGACCTAAAATCCTTAGTTTTATTTGAATTTTTTTGTTAGTTTTAGTTTGGTTTTGTTTTCAGCACCAGATTAATAGTTGTCGTTTGTAATTCATGGCAATCCAGTTACTCCATTTTTTTCCCCTATATTCACACTTCTGAAATTCACTGCCTTGTAGGCAGCATCAATCAAAAAAGAATGACTTCAGCTGACCCAGTTAACACTTCCCACACAAGGTGCTGGGTCTGTAAAACAAGAAGCAATTTGTGCAACACGTGAATACTTCAGCCTCTCTAAAGTGGCCATGGAAGTTAAAACTTGAGATAAAAGAAAGTCACGGTTTCAACTGCTATTTTTAAACAACTAAATCATATTAATTATTTGAAGATAAAATATTCTTGACTTTGTCGTACTTCTCTGCATTTTTAATAGAGTTTCCCATGAGACATGTGGCGTGCCAGCATAGCTTTCTTCCAAAGCCATACGCAACCAACACACCTCCTTAAACTTGCTGGAAGTCTCCCCAGATATTATTAACACCTGTAAATTCAGTCTTGTGATTTTTATGGGCAATCTCTTCATTGCCAACTTTCATTTTTAAGATTTATAACACACCATACAAACTGTAGTCTATGCATAAAAATGTTACGGATTTTATGGTATAGCTTGGTCCCCAGTATGCATTTTACTCATAAAATAAATTCATTATATTTAAACTCTGCAGTTTTCTAATGAAATCAATGTAGGTAATCCAAAAATGTATTTTCTCAACTTAATTTTTTTCCATTATTAGTTTTAAATATACCTCGTTCTAAGTTCTTGAAATGTGACCAAGATAATGGTTATATATATATATATATATATATATATATATATATATATATATACACATCTTAATGGCTGTGTTTTTCAAAGGAACAATCCCAGTAGACTCACAAGATGGTATCACGTAAGACCTATGGACGAATGAGAAACTGTATACATAGAATCCATAAAGAATATTTTAATCTATATTCTCATATATGAGTATTCTTAAGTTGGAAAGAGGTATTCAATGAAAATCTCTTGTTCTCTTATAAATATACATCTCTTCATCGATTATACTTATTTATCATGTGTTTTTATTAAAAAGTATACATTTATTTTGTTATATGTTTATACATTTTTTAATTTTTCTTTACTTCATACGTAGTTTGGTTTATTTTGTGCTTTTGTTTTTTTCTTTCATGGCTAGAATTCTACCTTCTCAAAGATTCCTGCCTTACAGGGCAACACAAAGTCCCCAAGATGCAGCTCAGCCTGCCCTAGTCCAACTCAAAGGACTACATTTTCTGACAGTTTTTTCACACAGCCCACCTCAGCGGGCTCCACAGACCGTTTGCCATACTCAGAATCAGGGAACAAGGTAAGGCGGCAGGTCAGTCATCAGCGCAGAAAGGAGGATATGGGGAGAGTTATAGGACACAGCTCAGCAAATGTATGAGAAGGAAGACTTTACATTCTAAAGTGTATGACATATAAACATTAGACTCTTATGAAAAACAAGTGCAAATTAAAAGTTTCACTAACTATGAACAGTCTAACCATTCAAAAAATGGAAAATGTCTTTTTCTAGGTAGACCATTTGTTATTAATTTATTATTTATTTGATATTTAATAAAAATCTCAAATACAACCAAAATATACTGAATATAATATTGCGTGTAGCATACTATGTATATTATTGTATAATCTAATAATAGCAAATCATATATATATATATAAAATACAAGATAAAGTTTGGACTTGGCATCAGACACATCAGGATTTAATACTAATCTCTGCCACCTACCAACTTGGTGATCTTGAAATAATTACATAACCAATTAAACTGGTCTCCTTGACTATAAAGGTGAGAATTTTTTTGTGGTGAGAATTAAATTATAAGTGGTTATGAAGAACTTAGTTCTTGTCACATAAGTACACAAAATATAGCAGTGGTCATTGTTAGGAATATTATTCATACAATGCCCTACTGCCATCCCTTTCTGATTAATAAATTATCATGCTATTGAAGATTTTTTAGTAAAATTTCTAACTTACTGAAAATTTCTTGAGTAAATTCATTTTGCCTATGTGATCATTTAGAATTAGAACTTCACAATCTATTATTAACGCTAAATCCAAAGTAATATATTTTAAAAGAAACACCTCTAGGCAAATATGAATTCTAAGTTTTGAAGTAGAAATGCTTATAGGCATGGGAAATTCAGTAGAGTGTATTAAAAGAAATTTATCTATCAGCACGGGAGGAAAAATAGTAATCACCTTGTACAATAAGTGAAATAAAGACTCAGAAGATCCCATTGAATGCCCATTTGTCTTCCCCGATCAGGATGGAGTAACCAAGAGCCCAGAAAAGCGCTCCTCGCTGCCACGACCCTCCTCCATTCTCCCTCCCCGCAGAGGGGTGTCGGGAGACAGAGATGAGAATTCCTTCTCTCTCAACAGTTCCATCTCCTCTTCAGCACGGCGGACCACTAGTAAGTTTTTCTTGTTTGGCTTCCTTTTTAATCATATTTTTAAATTCCGTAAGTGGAGTAGAGCGGATGTGCTTATACTTTACATTTGTCAAAACATGCTTTAAAATCAGATTACATTTGTCCTAAGAATCAGAAAATCCAGACTCTTAATGGGTTCAATGCTGTTTGACCTAAAACAATTCGTGGAAGAAATGAGTACATACTGCTTTATTATCCCTTAAATAGAATTGAAACAAAGTCATGTTTCCCAGAATATATTTCTTTCTTCTTCCAAGTTTAGAGTAAAAATAAATTTGAAAGATGTAATTGAGAAAACTAATAGTCAAGGATTTTAAAATATATGTCTATATAAACTTAATCTTTATTAGAATTACAAGTCCTAAAATCTAACTGGAAATTTCAACACTCAAAACTTAGGATCCTGCTCGATTTGTTAAGAATTTGCCTTCCAGTTACACGGTAAACAGCATGTGTTCTATGCAATAGCTTCATTTTTTTTTTCTTTTTGACTGGTGGCCTACCATGAACTGGTTGGCAGTTATCACAGTGTATGTAAAGAATATTAAAATGTTCTAATAATTCATTAATGATATGTTGTCTTGCTACAAAGACTAGTAAACATTGGTTCAAATTATTTTCATAAATATGTTTCTATTTCATAATATGTTTCATAAATATGTTGACAAAAAATGACGGACAACTTCACAACTTGTCTCTTAATGTCTTTCTATATTTATTTAGAAGAAATAGTTCTGGAGAACTACTCTATAGAATTACTTGGAAAATAGTATCTATGTAATTTAAAAACCATTACCAAATGGTGGAAACATTTGCAAAATAATATCTGTCATTTAAAATTTATTATAGAATGTTAGAAATTGCCACTACTATCACATTAAAGTTGATTTCACCACATCTTTTAAAATATTTAATAATTGGCCCACTTGAAATGTGACTATTTTGTTTGACATTTAAACAGTGTTTGGTTTTTTTTTTTGTCTACAGTGAACATGTTGGGTATAATTAGAGCAATTGTGCTCTATATCATTTAGTTTCATGAAGTATTAACATTCTTTGAAATATGTGCTAAGAACACTTTGAAATCACTAAAACTCTTGTTTACCTTAGCAAAACTGAAATATTCAAATGAACTTGCAAAGAATGCATTTATGAGTTAATACTGTCCAGAGAAACAGCTTTAACTCCAAGTATCTGGAGTTGGAATTGGGCATAGCCCCAGGGGTGTTAAGGCAAGATAAAGACATCAAGGACTCCCCAAAAGCATGCTATAAATTATGCTTGTATTTGTTGCTATGGAAGCAAATGGTACTTTTCCATTAATCCACATCTTTTAGACACTGTGTTCTGCCCTTTAAAATGTATTTGTATGTAAGTTGCTTTTATATTCTGAGCTAATTCTAATTTGACTTTCTAACTTTACTTACATTCATAAGTATGTTGCATTATTTGGTAGTGAACATAACTGATACTGTGATACTGTAGGGACATGGGGTCCGTTTTATCTCTACATAGCAATAGCTAAAAGGCATATAGGGTCAACTCAAAGAGCATGTAATTTTCCTATCATCTTTTTAACTGCAAACAAGAACGTTCTGGCAGTTTGTGCAGCTATTGAAAAGATTTGAAAGAAACAATGCTATGCACTAAGTTTATTTAGGCCAAAAGAAGGGAAAGACATTATCATTGAGGATCTGACAGGAATAATAAGAGCACCATTTAATAAAGTAACTCATATTTTTAATTGTTTTAGTATATGAGATTTAACCCTCTCAATTTCAAAACATGTAAGAAACACTCAAATTTGTCATTTTGATGACTAGAACATAATTTATTACAGTGAAAACTGATTTTATCTATTGAACAACTATGTTATGCCATATATTAGTGATTTTTTTTCATTCTCCAGATGTAACACAAAACCTTTATCCATTCATTTTTCAAAGCTTAAAGCCTTTTTCTATAAATATAGAAATGACCCTTACTTTAAAATAAATGTATTTATTTTAGTAAAAATTGTTATGCACATTCAGAATATTACTTCTGCTTAATCTCTATGAAGTAAAAACAAACTCATCACACTTTGGTAAACTCTGAATCCATTTCATACCATTAAAAAGAAAGAAAATATGTTGAGCACTTATTGTGTTCAGATCTGTTGAAAAGTAACAGTGCTGGGTACCTGGGTACAGTGACAAATAATACACAGAAGATCCCTCTCCCCCAAAACCCGAGTTATGCAGAGTAAAAGGTCATAGAAAAAACATTTGAGGCAGAAATAATGTTTTTAATGAGATTTTTCTGAAAGACATAGTGACTATCCCAAGTTTGCATCAAAAACTTTGTTTATAACTTTGTAACAAAGAAGCTACAAAAAAGCAAATTGGATGTGGTTGTATCATCCTGGTCTCAAAATATTATTTTGTGGAAAGCAATAAAAATCACAGCATGTGTACTAATTAATTACTTCAGTCTTCTTATATCTCATTTCATATTGTCAATGCATTATTTACCTATGTTTTGTCCTTACGTTACAAGACCAAAAGGACACAGGGCAACTGTCATTTTCATTTGTTATGAAAACTTTCACTGAAAGAGGAAGTAAAATTGTTTTGTTTCTCTAGGCAATTAAACCTAGACCAATGAGTAGATCAGGGGTCCCCAAACTATGGCCCGTGGGCCACATGCAGCCCCTGAAGCCATTTATCCGGCCCCGCCGCACTTCTGGAAGGGGCACCTCTTTCACTGGTGGTCAGTGAGAGGAGCACATTGACCATCTCATTAGCCAAAAGCAGGCCCATAGTTCCCATTGAAATATTGGTCAGTTTGTTGATTTAAATTTACTTGTTCTTTATTTTAAATATTGTATTTGTTCCCGTTTTGTTTTTTTTACTTTAAAATAAGATATGTGCAGTGTACACAGGTATTTGTTCATAGTTATTTTTTTTTAATTTTGTTTTTTTTATTTATTCATTTTTAGAGAGGACAGAGAGAGGGAGAGAGAGAGACAGAGAGAGAGAGAAGGGGGGAGGAGCTGGAAGCATCAACTCCCATATGTGCCTTGACCAGGCAAGCCCAGGGTTTCGAACCGGCGACCTCAGCATTTCCAGGTCGACGTTTTATCCACTGCGCCACCACAGGTCAGGCCATAGTTATTTTTATAGTCCGGCCCTCCAATAGTCTGAGGGACAGTGAGCTGGCCCCCTGTGTAAAAAGTTTGGGGACCCCTGGAGTAGATTTACGTTGTCTGTACATTACAATTATCTAAGTTACACTACTTGTAAATATTTAAGCAAAGATTAATTTTCCCCCTTTTTAGGAAGAATTTCCTGTGCTGATGATCAATTGTATTAAATGACTCTAAGATCTTTTTCACTTCATAAGTTTTAAAATTGAATTCTATCTTTATCCTCTGTAGGATTTCTAGATGATTCATTGATTTTTACAAAGTACATATACTCAGTAGTAAAAAAAGAGATAGAAATCATGCCCTTCCTATAAAATAAAATTAGTAAAATAATTTGTATAATAAATATAAACAATGAAGGTAAGTGCTTTATGAATGGAATCAGTGTATTATTCTAAGAGAGAAGATTCTTATGTTAAAAGGAAGTTAAACAAATCTTATGAAGCTAAGGAACATATCTGACTTAGAATTTATATCATCTGGGTAAATGAGTTTCACTGTCATCATTTTTTAATTAGGGACAATAAGAGCTACCTCTCACTATTGTGAGTGTTTTGTTTTTTATTTGTTTGGTATTCACAAAGATGCTTTGAAATTTATAAAGTATACTTTTCTTTTATATCATTATTCTTTCCTAAAAAAGCATTTGAAATGGCATTCAAAAACACATTTAAAAAGGTCATATGAGAGAATTGTACTATAGAAAAATAGGGGAAAAGAGTTAAATGATAAAGTGAGGCTAAGGTCAAGTTGAGGCCAAAAAAATAATGCATTTTGCAAGATTGTGAATACTCATTAGGTGAGGAATTAGTGATTTGACTTTGAACTACCAAACCTAGTAATGAAGTCAAGGAGAAAACACAATCAGGTATAAGATTACTGTGACTATAATGTTAAAACATCTTAGTTTTCTACAGAGAGAAATGGGCCTTTTTGGTATTAAGAACTAAGATAAATTATAAAGAAAATATGTAATACTGTAGACAGTGTCTGACCTAATTGAACAGCTTTTAATCAACATGTTTGCAATTTACAAGTGCTCTTCAATATACTGAGAAGGTACCGTGAAATGCAGGTTATTAAATAACTTACTGCACAGTCCAAATTTATATGATTTAGATCACAGTTTTACATTGTATGTTCGCCTGGATTTCGGAATGAACTTACTACACATAAAATGAATGCTCTGTGTACCACTTAAGGAATCTTCACTAAATACAATATGAATTCACATAAGACATTAAAGCCAAGCTCTTTGCAACAAAATGCAGAACCTTATACCTTAATGATTACACAGGTAAAAAATAGTTTTTGATACATTCATAACAAGAAATAAGAAAAACAAACCAGGAAAACCCAAGTTTTACTCTTGCACTGATAGCAATCCATGTTCAAAAAAATATACTCGCTTATGAGTAAAAAAAAAAAAAAAAAAAGAGAGAGAGAGGCTACACTCTTGAGCATTGTTATAATTCATAAATATTCAAAATGCTTTAGAGAGTTAATGTATTGTTGAGTTCTAACAATTATGGGAAAAAGGATACCTTGTGGAGAACTTTCTCATGCTGAATTTTTGCTGTTCTTTTTATTTGTTATTACAGGGTCAGAGCCAATTCGAAGAGCAGGAAAAAGTGGCACTTCGACACCCACGACGCCTGGATCCACCGCCATCACTCCGGGCACTCCCCCAAGCTACTCTTCACGCACACCGGGCACTCCCGGAACCCCTAGCTACCCCAGGACCCCTCACACACCAGGAACCCCCAAGTCTGCCATCTTGGTGCCCAGTGAGAAGAAAGTTGCCATCATACGCACGCCTCCCAAGTCTCCTGCTACACCTAAGCAGCTTCGGCTTATTAACCAACCACTGCCAGACCTGAAGAATGTCAAGTCCAAGATCGGGTCAACAGACAACATCAAATACCAGCCGAAAGGGGGCCAGGTAAGAATCATATGAATACATATTTACTGCCACGTGTAAAATCCTACTAATTATTATGATGTCTTCCTCATAATATAAATTAACAGTTTTTACGATAAAAAGGGGGGGGGGAGGTGGTGGAGTTTCTGATTATGATTTATTGCCAGAATTTGGGACTGCATCCAAGAGAGCTAGCTTATAAAATATAGTGAAAACCACGTGACATACCCATTTCTTCTGGTTATTATTGGATAAAAATTGATTTGACCATGTAGGAGAATCTTCCATTTGGTTGCCTAACAGATCTTTTCTAAATATATCTCTATTGCCTGTGAATTTTAACTTTAGTGATTAAAATTACATTTCTGATATAAGTTTGAGCATTCTATTTTAGATTCTGACTGTGAGCTCATCTGACTAGATTTTAGGGATTCCACTTTTATCTTCTTTCTTCTTCCCCAAGGGTTTCCTATGGCATCTTCTACCATTTGCCCATGTCCACTCCAAAGTCAGTGTGTGGCTTACCAAGTTTCTTCCCTGGCTGTTAGTGCCTAAACATTGCAAAAGGTGGATGTTCATGTCCATAATGAATAGATAGATATGGTCCTGATGAATAAAATTGTTGTATTAGAATCCTATTTAAGATAAATAGTATTGGATAGAGTTATCAGTAAAGTTCTATTAACTCTTAACTCCAGCTCCAGAGCAAAAATTCAGGGATCTTTGAGTTCTGTCTTGACCCAAACCTTGGTTATAATCTGTATGTTTGGACAAAGCAAATATCCTGGAAGGAGATAATTTTCTTTGTACATGAGCAAACTTGTCATAATCCCAAGAATGCCGTTACCTTTAGCCTCAATATTGTTTTCTGACGCTCTTTTTCTTGTCTTTTATATTTTCTGCCATTGATTTCTGATATCTTTCTTTTCTAAAAAGGAAATGTATTTTCAGGAAAGTTTAGAAGAAAGATTTTACCAAAATGTGAAGCAATCAAGGACTCCTAGTCACAATGGAAACAAAATTCAGCATTGCTACTTTTTGCAGTAGAATTCTCTGCTAGCTATTTCATTAACATTCTGTTGAAGCCCAAGAATTTAAGAAAAGTCAACCAAAATTTGAGTTGTACTCAATGGGTTCTTTTCAGAACAACGATAACTTTCTATAATACTATAGTCATTGAAAGATGTTTTGTCATAGAAAGATTTTATTAAAATGTGAACTACAGAAACAGTTTTTTAGGAAAATAATGCTACCAAATTTAAGCCTGTAATTCCAAAATATTTCATACTATTCTTGCATTCTTCAGAGTTTCGCATGTACAAGAGAAGGAAATATGTAGGGCCTTTTGGAAATATCCAAATGTCATATTATTTTTATCTTGAAACATAAATGATTTTTAAAAGTTAAATAAAATTGAGTTAGTACTAATTTAAAAGTTTACCATTTTAGCTTTTGGTGAGATCTCTTGAAGGAACATTATGTATATTTAAAATAAATTATCTTATTAATATCCCCATGTTCTACTATTCTCCTTAACTAAATGCAGAGATTACTTCTTAGATTCTGGAAAATGTTAATTCTTAAAAGAATCTGTTTCTTCTTAGAATAACAAGAAAATAAAATTCTTAGAGTTCACACTTTATAGAATGACTAGGAAAATACTTTGCTAAAACTCCTAGACATTATTAAGGTGATATGCTAAAGACCTTTCTTATCTGATTGAGAATTTATAAATGTACTCTTTTGGGGCAATTGAACCTAACGGAAAATTTAATAAAATGGAATAATTATGCATGTAGTGTGACACAAATTTTGTAATATATGATTTTATTCAAGGTACTCCTCAAGGCAGAGAAAGAAAAAGAGTTGTGTTAGAGTCAAGTTTCCCAGAATCACTAAGGTTAAACCAATCTGAAAAATATGAAAACATTTATTTTTGTCTTTCTGCTTTTTTCATATCTTATTGGTAATACTTCTGTGTCTGATTTTCATTGACTTCTACTATATTTGGTAATTCATAAAATTGATATAAAGATATCTTTTTGAGCTGAAGTCAACTGCCCTAGAGATTATGGTAATTAAAGACTAGTTAAGGTATATGACACAAAAATTACAGATAGAACAAAAATAGGTTCAAAATGACAGTGTCATCTAAAAAAAACTCTCTAGTTTAATAAGAGAAATGTTAATATATTGCAAAATTATCCCATCTTTGCTTCAGATAACTTAGAAAAATAATCCTTAACAGTGGAGTAATGTAGTAACTTTAATTGGATAAGAAAAGGGTATATCTTCACCAAGATAAGGAACAGATGGAAGAAATATACTTACCTTATATTTTGCCATAGATATTATCAATGCATTTATTTAAATTGAGGAGGAACCCTGGCCAGATAGCTCAGTTATTTAGAGTATTGTCCTGATGTGTAGAGTTTGCCAGTTCAATTCCTGGTCAGGGCACATATGGGAACAGATTGATGTTTCTATTTGTCTCTCTCTCACTTCCTCTGTCTCTCTAAAATAAATAAATAAACAAACAAATAATTAAAGCATTTTTTAAAAAACATTTAAATTGGAGAAAAAATGAATTGGGAAATTGAGATGCGCTACAATTGAACTGTCTTTGTAGGAAACATATCACTCACCACTTTAACACTGTCCCCCTAAAAAGCCTCGTTACAGTCTACAGCCTTCTCAAATACAGGGAGTACACAGAGGTTCTTTTTTTGTACGTGTTAAACTGGACATTTTGACTGGATTCTTAGAATTCACACTTTACAGAATGACTAGGAAAATACTTTTCTAAAACTTCTTAGACATTATTAAGGTGATATGCTAAAGACCTTTGTTATCTGATCAAGAATTTATAAGTATACTCTTTTGGGGCAATTGAAGACACAGGTGTGTTGTTCCCATTGGTAAATTGATTATCCTAAGACATTTGAATGGACTGTAGCTAATCTGGAATCATTGAAGAAGACAGGACAATAGTGATACTTTCCGTAGGAGCCAAGTTTTGAAACACAGATATGTGCTCTGTAGGTATTGAGAAAAATATCACACAATTCTTATTGATGAAGATGGGAGTAAATTTGTAGAGATAACCTTAATTCTCTGAATAGGCTCATTATCATAAAATTTGGAGTGGTTATATTGTTTGTAAATGATAGAATTTTTAAAGTTTTATTATTATTTTAACATTTGCACAACCACTAAGAATTGGGAGGGGAAATATGTAATAAAAGATATACGTGTCTTGGGAATTCAACAACTTGCTAAGTTGGAAAGCTTTATTATTTGCCCTAATTTGAACTTTTATTGCTTTTTCATTTGTACAGGTTTTGTGCTCATAGATATCATCTCTCCTTTTAAAGTACAATTTTTTATTGGCAAAGAGGCTCTGCTCAGTGGCTTAGTGCACTGAGGCAAATCAATGCCTAATGTCATAGATAAGCTAGCTGAAGATATGAGGACCTTGACAGAAAGCAATGAAGTTAATCTTTTCAGCTAAAACAAATTCATTCTACTGGAAAGAATATGTGCAATCCTGGATTCACTGTCACTGTAGATAGTGAGTTTGGATAATTTAACTCAAAGCAATAGTAAGGCTGTCTTATTAAGTGCATTAATTTGAAACTACTCAAATGTATTTAGCTCCCTAATCTACCTTAAATCTAAATCTAAAATTTAGAATCCATAGTGTTAGTCTTTAAGAACACAGTTGCTTGATTAAACAAAGGTAGGAAAATAAACAATGTCTCTAAATGCATAGCTTAAAACCATTTAGCCAACAACTCAATGAATGGTATTTTATACCTTTTCTCTATTTCTTATAGGCACATTGATTTATGTGAAACATGCCTAGATGCTTGTTTATTTTCTTTCAGCTTTATGTAGATCAGGATATATAGCACCCTTTAAATGCTTATGATAGCTAAAAGTTACTAATAAGATAGTTTCATAGGGGCTGTCATTTACAGATTATTTGATAAAGTACTTAGATGGATTATGATCTCTGCAAGGTAATTTCTACAGATTTGGTAGATTATCCAGTGAATTATCTACTTCCTCATTCATGGAGTAGTCATTTTCAGGTTGGGCTAAAGATGGTGGCACCTTCAAGCAAGTACTTCTATTCAACAGTACTCATCTTTGACTTAAAGAATCATATAGAATTTGTTAGCATATTACTTTCCCGGTCAGTGTTACGCCAACATCTTTTAAGAAAATTATTTAGATAAATCCATTACACTAGAACCTTTGAATTATATTCTTACATTCTAGAAAAAATGCAGTCTAATTTCTTTCTGTTTCCTATGGATCCATTGAAGGGACATTAAATATCAGAGATAGCCAGCTTCTAATAGTCCAACTTTCATATATTCACAGAATAAGAAACAGAAGTCCTCACATTACCCAAATCTTGTATACAGGGCTTCTAGTCTCATCTTTTAATGGCTAAGCTATAAAGTCACGTTCTATAATTTTTTTAAATGAATAATCATTTGTCTACAAAATATGTAATTTTATATACTGTACTCGTTTTCTTGTTGTTTGCTTTAATTTTTGTTACACAACATAAAAATAGTAATTTTATTTAATACTCCCACACTTTGGTTTTATTACATCAGGATTAAAATTTAAGTCTATTCTGAAATTTTTAAATATTTATATAAAATAATTTTATGAAAATTATATGACTATATTATTGAGAAGTTGAGTTTATTAAATTTGAAAAGTTATGTTGTATTTTTATCATACTTTTGTATTCTCTTACAATTGACCAATTATATTTTTAAATAATTCTTAAAGTTAAGGTTTTAAAATAGAAGATAGCTAAATTTTGAATTCCTACAGATAATATCAAGGATCAATAATGAAATGTTAATTCTAAAATCAACCTTGGCATCCTTAAAATAACGTGGTGAGCTACCTTCTAGTCCCTAAATAATTCCAGAAACTCAAATTAGAATATTTATGACTCAACCATTTACTCAGCAGGTATTTATAGAGTACCTATTAAGTGTTATAGACAATGTTCTAGTACTGAAAATATAGCTGAACAAAACAGACAGCAGTTCCTGAAATTTTTAATTTATGAAAATTACAACCTAGAAAGAAAAGCAAGTCTAAAAAACAATATTAAAAATATGTAAGAAAGTGCTAAGAGTGTAGGAGAAAAATAAAGCAAAGGAGGAGGCTTGAGACACTTTGAGCGGAAATTGCATTTCTAATAAGAGTGAGTAGGAAAGGCCTGAGAACATGGTTTTTAATAAAGACTCCGAGGAAGTGAAAGAATAAGCCATATGAATAACTGGGGAAGAGTATTTCAGGCAGAAGAAACCGCACATACAAAGGCCTTGACTGAGGTCTGGCAGATTCTAGAACAGCAAGTACATAGCATGGCTGACGCCACATAGATCTTTCAGAGTAGAAAGTTCACATTAAATTAGTATTTTAATACGATTACAGCTATTCAAATAATAGGACTTTAACATTACCGAGTCAAACCCCGAGTCATCTTTTCATCTCCCTTTTCCTTATCCCATATCCTGGCCATTTTTAAGTACTAATTATTTTGTGCCCCAAGTAGGTCATAAATCTGCCCATTTTCCTCAAAAATACTCCGCACCATTATAGCAGGGGAAACACGATCTCATGTCGCTGTCACTGTAATAGTTGTTACCTGCTCTCCCTGCGTCTGTTCTTTTTTCTGATATACACTCCATACGGTTGTCAGATGTTCTCACCCCTTTCATAATTAAGCATTCCATTATATAGTCTTTTAATGTCAATTTTGTTTCACCAACTAGACTAAAAGCTCCATAAATCAAAGATGAGGTCCATCCTGTTCTGAGGATCTAGAACACAGTAGGTGCTCAATAATTATTTGTTGGAAGTTCAATTAATAGAGTATACCATATGCATGGTGAGATGTATTCTTTCTAGTGACTATTGAATAAGTGTGAATGCATAATGCCATACCAGTTGTTACTCAAAGAAGCTTTCCATGTTTGGACCACAGTGAATTTTGGCTAAAAGAATATTGGATGTAAGAGCTGAGTTCTTGGTTCCTCCTTTCTATTAAATTATTGTGTGATCTTAGATTCTGACCTCTCCAGTCTTCAGATTTCTTAATTTGTAAAATAGAAGCAAAAAAACAAAACAAAACAAAACTTGTTTTAGTACTTAATGCCATCTCATTTAAATACATTGTAAGGCCACTTTTAGATCTCATCTCTATGGTTTATCTTAGAGTATGATAGTAGTTTTGCATTATAGTTAATAAAAAATAGTCATTTAGTTATTCTAATAATTCCATAATAAGTATTTATGCCACAAGGGGCAAACTGAAGTTGAATAAAAAAGCAGTGTTTCTGAAATGGAAGAGGAGTGTAATTTTGGAAGAAGAATCATCAGGGAGAGAAGAACAAGGAAATGAAATGAGTAAAATATACAGTAGAATCTTTTTTATATTTTTTATAAAGTTTTAGGCATTATTCAAGAGTAGCCAGGCCCTCTTTTATATGCTAATTTGAGTGAGTTGCTTTCAATTTTATATTCATAGAAAAAATGGAATTAATGCTGGAGGCAACTAATAAATTATAGTATAACAAGATGTTTTTTCTCATATAAAAATTATGATGGTCACCATTGTGAAGGTCTAGCCATGCATAGGTAAGCTGTGTAAAATTATAAATTCTATCAACTAAAAGGGAAGAATTGAAGCTTATTTAGAGTTTTTCTCATTCATATATGCATTTTTTCATTACACATTTACTAAGACTCTGCTGGGTACTGTAAGACAAGAGGGGAATGAGAGAGTGCAACATGGTCTCTGCAACCTAGACAGAAAAGAAGTGATTTTTCTTTTTCTTGTCCTTCTTTGTATCTTGCTCTTATTTAATTTTAATTTCTTTCCAAGCCATTTCCCTTAGGGTTAAAAATAAGTGCTAAATAAGAGGAGTAATAAAATACCCCATGAGCTTTAAAATATTGCCAGTCAACCCAGCATGAAGAAAAAGTATTTAACAAAATATATTATATTATATTGACAAAGGGGTATTTTTGTATCAAAGTCAACATTATCTCAAAATGGAAGCTCACTGAGATCATGGACCTTGTTTTTATGCCTTAGAACTTTTATAACTGTAATTCAAGTGTCTTTTGTAGGGTAATGAAAAGTTTTAGAGCTAGGCGTCATAAATATTAATTATTCAAAACTATGAGAAAATTACTGCCTTGGGTTTACAAAATTGGGAACTGTAGAGCCCTTTCTTGCTTGCTGTTTGTTCATTTACAAGCCAAACAAGGGCATGGTGACAGCCTTAAATCTCAGGTTGTTTACAAACAACTGAACAAACTCTTTAAAAGTTACTTTCTTTAACAACTTGGTTCACCATTTTTTTAATTTAAAAAATGTAAAATAGGAGAAAAAATTTAATGTCAAGGAAATACAACATATGAACTTTTCTGTTAATTTTCTTGAATCATAGTGACTGTTTATAACTTCCCTTTTAACACCCATTGAGAGACAACTTAAAATATTTAACAGTGGATCTAATGGTTGATCTACTGGTACTTTATGGGTCTTGGAAAACAACCTGCAGAAGAAAATTGGGCTGACACCTTAATGAGTCCCCAAAATGATCTTTTTTTTTTTTAGTTCTCAGGAATTGCATGTTTTGACATAACTTTTTTCTACTTAAATGTGTATTTAACTGTACTTATTGTTTATATATGATATACCTAGTTTTGAAAAACTTGTTGGCCAGTGTACACAGGATTAATTAAAATTCAGAATGGACCAGAAAGTTTGTACACCTGTATGCATTTGAACCAGAAAACAGGGTTGTTAACAGATAAGTCTTTGAAAAATGTCATCTGTTCTAAAGGAACATCTGCTACATCTTCAGAAATATCTGCTACAGTCATATTTCTGTTTTAACATATGATGATACCTCAGGACTCCATAGTGGCTAGATAAATAGCTTTTATTAAAATTAAATGCTGTGGAATGGTAAATACTTTTGAGAGAGACCAAAAAAAGTATTATTATAATGCAAGAATTAAGGAGGGCTTCATTTCAAGCATTCTTGAGAAATGATGCAAACCCAAAGGAGAAGCTTAATCTTTTATGAAGCTGAAGGAAATTCAGTTGAGTGTCACAGTCCACTACTCTTAGATTGAACAGACATAGGTTGAGAAAGTGTATCATGGAAAAAGGCCAGCTGGTTATTTCACTAGAAAATCTGGGAGAAATCAACAGAATTCGACCTTTAAGTTTTAGGATTTTAAGATTTAAACTATTTCTTAATGATGCTAGCAATGTGTGTGACTCCTTGGGATTAATTTGTTTTGGAAATTATAAGAGTTGTCAAAAAGCTGGTTAAATATTAGAGTCGGATTTATGCAACTGAATTTGGAATTTCCATTTTTGTGACAAGTGAATCAGAGTTAACATTTAGCTTTTGATCATTTTGTAATGAGTCACTTGATTTGTTCTCTAATAATCTCTAATTTAAAATTTATATATGAAATATGAGACCCTGACTTTGCTCAAGGATGAGAAAGAAATAGCTTTGATGAATTCTCTTTCATTGTCAAAATAATTAGAACTTGATAGATAAAATTAAAAGTATTTTACTAGAAATAATAAATCAAAATATCTTTCTAAAATTAATGTACATCATTTGAAATATAATGGCTCTTATTGACTTAAAGGTATGTACATCAGTTTATATAAAACTCAGAGTGCAACTGTACTTACTGTGTAACACACCTTCCTTTTTTTTTTTTTTTTGTATTTTTCTGAAGTTGGAAACGGGGAGGCAGTCAAACAGACTCCTGCATGCGCCCGACCTGGATCCACCTGGCATGACCACCAGGGTGCGATGCTCTGCCCATCTGGGACGTTGCTCTGTTGCAACCAGAGCCATTCTAGCGCCTGAGGCAGAGGCCATAGAGCCTTCCTCAGCGCCCGGGCCAACTTTGCTCCAATGGAGCCTTGGCTGCGGGAGGGGGAAGAAAGAGACAGAGAGTAAGGAGAGGAGGAGGGGAGAAGCAGATGGGCGCTTCTCTTGTGTACCCTGGCCGGGAATCAAACCTGGGACTCCTGCACGCCACGCCGATGCTCTACCACTGAGCCAACCAGCCAAGGCACCTTTCTTTTATGAAACTGGAATTTTTATTATGCCTTCAAGAGTAGCCCGATCATGATGTCTTCTGAATTCAGATTTTGACAAGAGGCCCTTCCCTTGGGTTGTCAATGAGAGTTGTCAATGGTATTTTCCTAGCAGGGACAGTTATCTTGTCAATGTTAGTTAAGCAGGCACTGTAATTTAAGCTTTATCTAGTTAAAAAATAGTCAGATTCTTGTTTTCTTGCATTTTTTTAAATCCTTTTTTGAAAGGCCAAGAAATGTGATACTATTTGGGGGCATGGATAAACATCTAGGATACATTTATTTAGTTTTTTATTATCCCTAAAGCATTGAAAACATGATTTCTCTTTAGCTATTGGGGGAGGGAAGGAAGAATAGTAGTTTTAGGCAAAGTAAAATCAAACCAACAAACAACAACAGAAATAAACCTTTCTAAGCTGACTTTGCTTCCCTGCCCTCTGAGATGTGCAAAATTCAAAAGACATGTGAAAGAAGTCATAAGAGTTATTTCTTTATACATTACATTACACCAGAGTAATACTTTCTGGATCTGGATTTGCTATTATCATCAAGATGAATACTAGACTTCTTAAAAATAAAAATAAAATGCCTATCCCCAAATCTGTTAGACCCAACCAATTCATATTATGTGATCTAGTACAGTCAGCTAACTAAAGTTCTTTGATTTTCTCCCTTCTAAAAATGGGGAAAATGCTACCACACCTACCATCCAAGGGTAATGGCTGTTTATGAGCAGTTGTCAGAGAAAGGCCTTCCAGAAGGCCACTGAAACAAATCGGCAGGAGAATTTTATGCCCTTTCAGAAGAGGAGGCCCAGAGCTTCCTTGCTGACTCTCTTAGAAAACCAGGGGTTCTTCTTCTGAATGAATAAGGACCCTCGCCTGTAGCGTTCGGTAGACCTGTGCTATGTGGACCAATAATAAAAAAGTCAAGTGTACGAGATGGTGTATAATGGTGATGGCTGGCACTGTTGAGATTAAGGAGTGTAGGAGAGGATAAGGCACTGGTCTATCCTTGAGGATCCTTGGCTGAACTATATATATTGCACTATTGGGCCTTCCATAGAGTGACCTGAGTCCCAATGTTGTCCAGTATTGGAAACCTCCTCCTCACATATGACACAAGGTTTATGTTTCCTACATTATTTCTCTAATTGCTTCCTGATTACAGCTATCTACAACTGGGATATCTAAGGCTCTTGAGCACTTGACCCTTGGGAATGCAGGACAATAGAGGCTCATTTCATATGAAAGATCTGCTCTTCATCCAGTGTTAGTTTTTTCTCTTAAATGATGATGTAGGTCGAAGGGAGTTTAGAGCCTCTTTGGCACTACCCATTCTGGTTCCCTATACCCATGTTGAAAGAAAAATGCACTGTGAAGTTACCTCCAATTCCTTTTAGGTTAGGATTTTAAACAAGAAGATCGATTTTAGCAAGGTTCAGTCCAGATGTGGTTCCAAGGACAACATCAAACATTCTGCTGGGGGCGGAAATGTAAGTAGAAGCCTCTGTTAGAAAGCTGTCCTGATTGTGTGGAGCCATATGCACAGCCAGCACCCTGTCTCCTCTCCTGCCTCCTTCCCAGCACAACCCCCCTCTTGTTGCTGCGCTACATGTCCCCTTGATCTGGGAGCTTGTCATCCTTGCATTCTTGGTGATGGGTTTCCCATCCTTCCCGTTAAGATTATCAGCAAATTTTTTATTTTCAGTTGAGGAACAAAACCATAATGGAGGGCACCCTGGTTTTCAGCGGGGGATGGAAAACCCACTTCACTTGCCAATTATTTTCACCAGCCTTTGGCCCCTGGGTATTTCCTATGCTGTCTTTGTTCCCCTGCAGAAGTCAAGTGGGCACACACTTCTCTAATTCCACTTAAATTATTCTTGAGGCAAAGACTGATATAGTTGAAAATAAATAGTGTGTATTATCAAATCTTTTGTCCTTCATTTTTCATGAGAGCTAGATATCACTTGGAATAATACAAAACTGGTGAAGCGTGATTCATCTGTAATTCAATGTGAAAGGATTCAAGTCCCAATATACATGTCTTAGCAGTATTTTCCTTGTCTCTTTAATTGACTGGAAATAATATCTTATGAGAGGAAGGAAAAGATGAATTTATGTCTTTCAAATGTAGTTGAAGCAGAGTTGAAACAGGCCAACTCAAGCCAGATTCTGTCACCTAAACTTTAGGTTCTGGCCATCTGTGACTCCAGTAATTTAGAGTACCAAAACCAGAATTCTCACCTGTCTAGTAATTCTTGCTCCTTGCTCCTCAAGTGGGCCGAGATGGAGTCAAGCAGTGAAAGAGGGAATAAGCAAGTGACTCCTACCAGGAACTGTCACCTGGTGTTCAAAGTAGATCCTCTGAGCATTAAAATGTCACTGTTGTGGGAAACCCCTAGCAAATTTTGCTGGACTTCTCCAAGAGTGCTGAGCTAAGGCTCAGTATTTACATGGGCATGGCTGCCCTCCTCCCTGTTGCCCTAGGTACTAGCTCACCACCTGGTACTCTCAGAGAAACAGGGTCAGGCCTAATAAATAACTGGAAGGGATCCGAAGGCAGACCGAGCTATCCTCTACTGCACGTGCTGCTGGTCAAAACACCTAAATGGAAAAGGATAAGTGGAGGTAACTAACAAACTTCAAATAAGTAGGGGAGCTTCCAACCTCCAGAACAATAACTGTAAACTTACCTCTACGGAAGAATCACTTACTCAAATACACAGATTCCCTAGCATTTTCACAGTGTCCAATTCAGTAATTCCATTGTAATTCTGATGCAAATGGACAATAAACCACACTTGAAGAACACTGTTTCAAATATTGAGAGAGGAAATAATTTCAATGAAACACAAAAAGAAAAAAATGTTGCTATCAATTAATAATTTGGTGCACAAGAAAAATCTCATTTAGCTAAGACATGACAGTATTTTAGAAAAGCATATTTACCGCTTTCTTCTCCTTGTATCTTAAAGCAATGTTGTACTTATATCTCTGAGCAATGCTGGTCACTTTTATGTAAAAATCACTTCTGAAAGAACAATTTATCTCTTCACTTGGCTTTTTGCTTACAGAAAGGTTTAACACGGTGTGGTTTCTTTCTTGCCTAATTAATCCAGTTGTTTCTATCCCCTTGTGGCATGCTCTGTTTTCTACTAATAAAATCTTCTATTCTAGGATTTTCTTTCACTTCGGTCCTTCTTTCCAATCAGACATGTGGGATATTATGCTTTCTTATGTGTGTATGTACTTCATTTTGGGTTCCTGGATATGTTGTAGTGTGTTGTGAGTTTTGATATGTTTCTAGTATTTATGTATGAGCTTAGAGGGTTTGTTCATGTCTAGACCATTTTAAGCATATTTGATGGGATTCACACAGGTACAGATTGTTACTAAGAAGATAGACCTAAGCCATGTGACATCCAAATGTGGCTCTCTGAAGAACATTCGCCACAGGCCAGGTAAGTAAATACTTTTTAGTAGTTTAAGAAATATTACATTGGATTCATGAAATTGATAAGCAGAATTTTTGTTATTGTGAAATACCTAATTGGAAGGACATTTTGAAATCCTGATACTTCATGCTTTTATTCAGAGAAACTTAAGTTAGACTATTGAGCATCTTCATTTGGACAACTAAACTCAATTACCAAAAATAGGTCACATATCATAAGACAGGTTAAAAGTAAATGTATATAAAATGCACCTATCTCTATGTACTCAACATGCTAATTGCAGCTCTTCTGAAATATATAGTCTATATAGTATATTGGACCATGTATTCATATATAATTGCATGGACTGAAAGCAGCATTTCCAAAGATTTTCATGAGATTGTTTTCCTACATTATATTATACAAGGACTGTTAAACAAAGCTGAATAACTTTATTTACCTGCTGAATTTCTCGGCTCCTTTAGCAAGTCAAAAGCACTGTGAATCCTCAGTAGACTACAATGCTTCCCCAAATTTTTTGACCATGGACCTCTTGTTTTTCTAGAATATCTCATGGGACTAGTGCTTTCAAGTAGAGTTCATAGTCTTATTCCTGAGGATTTTTCCCCCTTTCCAGTGGGACTCTGCCATATTTTGATCCATTTTTCTTAGTATCATGTACTATTATTGTTTTTGCTTAATTCCTCCTGCACGCATATGTAAATGATGGACAGCTATCAAATTTGTATTTTTTTTAGAATATTTTGATACAATTTATATATACCATTGTATTATAGAAAAACAAAAGGAAGCTATTGGTTTTAATCATCTACGTTTGGCATCTTAATTAAATCAGGTAATGGAGTGTTTTTATTCATCATTGTGTCAAATGTTATCAGAAACAAGATGTAAGAACAATTGAGTCCAATAAAATTGCTGACCAAGAGATTATTAAGAAAAATTTATTAATTGAAAATCAAAGGTAGATAAATTTTAAAATGGATAAATGCATTAGAAATATATCTAGACATAAAGTTTTACATTGGCAAAAGATATTCATAAAGCAAGTCAAGGAAATAAAAACTCTTACATGGAATCTTTATTACTAGTTTCAGAATTTCAGCTCTGGAATTAGTTACTCTGTTATTCTTGAAACAACAGGGACATGGCCTCATTTTACCAATCTTCACAATTCCCCTGTCTCTAACTCAGGCCTACAAACATTTAGTTGGCTTTGAACTTCCATGTCAAAAGTATGGCTGCAGTATTTGGCCACACTGCTTATATTCTTCCAGAATGCAAAAGGAAACATTGGATTCTTTCATTCTAGACAGTAAGTAGACAGTTATTCAAATTCACCTTGGGCCTTGATGCACAGAAAAATCTAACATAGATAAGGCAATATTCTGTGTAAGATTTACTGGTCGTAAAAGACTATTTCATGGACTCTCCACTGTTTCTAAACCTACCTCTTCTTAAATAATGAATCAGATGACTAAATTCATAAAGAAGTGTTAGCACAATGATCCTTAACAACAGCAAGCTTTTCCTCAAGTTACTTTGGAAGGTGGGATATTTATGGAGAATATAAAGGAAACAAGTCAACACCTGCAATCACAGATGGAAATATCTGGTCTTACTGACTTCACTTCAGGATGGGTGAAACTTGGTAAAGATGATAGCCTGTCACAATTAGTGCTCCTGATAGGTGCCAGAATCTTCAGAACCAAAAGTACAGATCTCTTCATTAAATGGGCTTCTCTAAACAGATCTCTTCATTTAGACAGTTGAATAAAATATCTAGTAGTTCGCCTGACCTGTGGTGGCGCAGTGGATGGGGCATCGACCTGGAATGCTGAGGTCGCCGGTTCAGGGCCCTGGGCTTGCCTGGTCAAGGCACATATGGGAGTTGAAGCTTCCAGCTCCTCCCTCTGTTCTCTCTCTCTTATAAAAAAATGAATAAATAAAATCTAAAATAAAAAAAATCTAGTAGTTCAGTCCCCAGTCAAGGCACACATGAGAAGCAACCATCCTGCTTCTTTTCCCCTCCATCTCCCCCTTCTCTCTCTCTTCCTTTTTCACAGCTAGTGGTTTGATTGGTTCGAACATCGGCCCTGGGTGCCGAGGATAGCTTGGTTGGTCTGAGCATCGGTCTCTTTTAAAATACAGTTCAACATAAATTTTAAGATTATATTGACACAACATACAATTGTAAAAGAAAGCTCTAAAAAGCAATTTCTATCAGAGATTACTAAAAATAGAAAAGTAAGATTCCAAGAAAGTTGATCTCATCTAGTTGAAACCTCAGCATCCTCTAGCCCAGTGGTTCTCAAACATTTTGAAGTCGGGGCACATTTAAAATCTTACAAATAATTGTAGGTGCACTATATACAAATTTCTGAGAAATATGTTATAATAATTAAGTCAAATATTAAAGAAAAAATACAAAGTACAAGCATGCTTTTATGATAATTAAACAAAATAAATACGACAAAATTAAATTTATTCTGACATTAAAAAACATTTTTATGTTACATTTTTTGAGTTATGCTTTTTAGAATTTTAAAAAAGAAGGGTTAAAAAAAGTTATCTTTTTATATATATAGATACATTCTTAGTAAGATTTAGTAAATTCAGCAGGTCCAGCACGAATATGTTAAGTTTTTTCATTCCTGTTTTTATGAGAAACATGAGCCTGATGTGTCCTAGTGATTTCTTCAATGTTGGGGCATATTTTTGAAAGGCAAACTCTCATTTCCTCATCAATACATTGAAGAATTCCTTTCTTTTTTTTCTTTTAATTGTGTTGAGGGTAGAAAATCCTAATTCATATAAATAGCATGTTGAAAATTGTAGTAAAATGTTCAAAGCTTTTTTAGATATTATCACATATTCTTCTTTTATAGAAATCCAAAAGGCTTTGAGACAATTCCTTATGTTTAATCATCAATCCAAAACCCCCACCATACATATCATCTTAACTTTACACCAAATAAAGAATAGAAGAAACTTGCCTCCAGTCTTTCTGGGGAACATGGGGGGTAGTATAAACAATCCAGAACCACAGCTTAACAGCCTTTTGCAACCTAATCAAGCAAGTGAGGTGGGGAGTTGGCAGACTGTCAGCTTACAGCCAATTCCCCACACTTCTGTCCAACAAAAATCTAAACTCCAAAAGCCCTGTTGGATTTTTGGTCCTGAACAGGCACATATTTCTCTGGAATACCATAGGGTGCACCTGGAAATCTTCTAGGGCGCACCAGTGCACCCTGGCACACACTTTGAGAACCACTGCTCTAGCCTTGAACCAGGATAAGAATGTTCTATGAATCACATTAATCTCATCACAATCAACAAGTGAGACATGGCCAGGTTAAAAATTTCCTGCAATAATGAATTAATTTGAGAGGACAACTACATTTCTCTTGGAAGCATGAATTGCATAACATTATGCACATCTGAAGCCTTGAGAAGAAGAATGAATGGATATATCCTGAAAATGTAATCCAATAATACCATATAATATTAAAGGGTTCCAGCCCAGGTAGTAGAGTACTAATACAAATGTCTAGGTATTTCATGAAAAAACACATCACAAGGCCTGTGAAGCCTTAACAGAAATTTCTCTGATCTGCAGAGATAAATAAGCATCAAGAACCCAAAATTTAAAAAATCTTTTCCTTGTTTCCATAGTGTCCCTCAGGTATATTTCCAAAATTAAAATCCCAAGAGAGATGCCATATTGGGAGAGGATTGCTTCGCTTACCACTGGCTTTCCAAAAAATGCATACGGCCAAAACCAAGTTCCTGATGAAAGTGAAAGCAAAGCTCTTAGGTGGAGATGGGTCAAAGAGTCTAATCCAGCTTCTTTCCAGGTCAACGGCATCAACAGACACTCAGAAATACTGAAGGACAGGCTAAACCACAACAATTACGCTGTGCAGAAAGGCATGCAAATATTGGGAGACCATGCTGAAGGGTGGCCTGTGGCACTGTCTTCTGTTAGCAGACCCTTGATTTTCAGACTAATTAGCAGTTAGTGAAATGGCATGGTCAAAACTCTATTGATATTAATATTAATATTATCAGATCAAAGTCACTGTCAGATAGGTCTTCAGACATCTGTACAAGAATGTGATCTCCTTTTGTTTCATCTATTAATTAAAATGGGAAGCTGTTATAGTTTATTAGTATAAAAATATAGTTTCTCACTTCTGTTTTATCAGTTAAGCTATCAGTGTTGAAAATTTACAAATGTGAATACATTATGCATATATGTGCACCATTTCTAGCTTAATAGTTCTTTGTACAAGTGACCTGTTACCATGAAGAAGAATCAAGAAGAGCTTCATCTCAATATAATTTGCTCCCTTTGAAATAAGAGTCTAAATATTTCAAGTTCTAGGAAGGATGCAATAGTACATTTTTACTGTATTATTTTTGGAATATTTATTAAACAGATAAGGGAAACTCCTCTGACATCTTAGGTTAGGATGGGTATTACTATGTAAACCAATCCACATAATGATACAAAAAAAGTGTCATTATCATGGATGATATGGGGAAAATGGTATGGACTAGAAGTTTTAAAAGATTTTTTCCACATCTATGGCCATAGGTATAGTAGAGTTAATTAAGCTTGTGGTTCATCATGGTCTATCTACTATAATCGTTTTTGGGGAAATCATCACCACAAATAGATTTCATTTTAGTGAGGCATTTAAAAGCCTTTCTCCTCTCATAGGTGGTGGGCGTGTGAAAATTGAGAGTGTAAAACTGGATTTCAAAGAAAAGGCCCAAGCTAAAGTCGGTTCACTTGACAACGCTCACCACGTACCCGGAGGGGGCAATGTCAAGGTAAGAAACAAGGGCATGACCTGATCTTGCCTTTTTTTTTTTCAGTCTTTCTCAAATACACTTCATTAATATGGATCCCAGATTGAAGACTTTACCATATAGGAAGTAGGGATGGCAGAGCTTAATAGAAGTGATGCTCACATTAGCTCTGGGATATAGAGAAAGTTCTAGGGGTCAGTTAAGATGCTCAAATTAACAAGAACTGATGCTTGCCTTGAACAGATTGACAGCCAAAAGTTGAACTTCAGAGAGCACGCTAAGGCCCGTGTGGACCACGGGGCCGAGATCATCACGCAGTCCCCGAGCAGATCCAGCGTGGCGTCCCCCCGACGGCTCAGCAATGTCTCCTCTTCTGGAAGCATCAACCTGCTTGAATCCCCTCAGCTCGCCACTCTGGCCGAGGATGTCACTGCTGCGCTCGCTAAGCAGGGCTTGTGAATATTTCTCATTTAGCATTGAAGTAATAATATTTAGGCATGAGCTCTTGGCAAGAGTGGGCTCTGAGCAGGTGTTATGTTTATTCTTTACAAACCATAAAATAAATAATCTCATTCCCAAACTCTACTCATTGTTACAATTTTATAAAAAAATAAAAATAAATAGCTTATGCAGAAATTGACTTGATTTCCATTTGCCACAGGAAGACACTGGCTTTACATGAGTACAATTGGACAATTATTTTCGCTCTGCTCTGTTTTGCATGGAGTATTATTATTTGAAAAATTGCATTTTTACCTTTCATGTGCCTGAAGGCTATCCACTACATTCTGAAAGGCCTTGTTAAAATCCAAGCTGCTCATTTCACTGTTCTGTTGCTGAGTGAAAAGATAAAAGCTGCCCATTGTAACTTATTACAGGTTAAAATAAATCAAGAAGTTTGATGGCAGGAAGGCAAGAGCATGTGAAAAATTAAGTTTTTTTTTTTAAGTGTTATTTTGTATAAATGGGAAGAAAGACTCAATTAAGTTATTAACATTTGGGACCTGGATAATTATATCAGAGTATAAGTCAATTCAATAAATTATTTAACTAATTAAAAAAATAGTTACAAAGCATTTGAGCTGTGGTTGAGGAAATGGTGTACAAGTGCTATCAGGAATGAAGCACTTTTATTAGGATGGACTCGTGTCTGATTAGAATGTCAGTGATCAGCTAGATTTGTGTCCACACTACCAGTTTCACACCCCCTTTTCATCTGTTTGATACAGTATTATAGATATAAATATATATATATTTCTCTGTGGCCATTTGTGATACTTCCTCATATACTTGAATATTATACTTCCTTATTCACAGTATCTGTGTCCCCTGCACCCTTTGGTGTTGCAATTTTAGGTATGTGAAAGTAGACATTAGCAGGATTCTTTCCCTCTGTAAAGAAAAAAAAATACAGTAAAAAAGACAAAAAGTTTTAGCATGAAGTTGCTTTCTGTAACAACTCAAAGCTGTAACCCTGTTTTAGTGCCAGATACAGGTCTCTCCCGTGATGCTAGAAAATTTTATTTTTCTTTGCTTTCACCAACGTGAAGTCTGTGGGGGTGGGTCTAGTTATACATTTGTTTACAAATTGTTGGTTTAAGATTTTGGATTTAAATTATTTTGAATCACTGAATAGTTTGGGTTTTATTTCTGTAATCATTCATGAAAGACTTATTAAGATCTCTTCTTCCTCTTTTTTTTTTTTTTTTTCATTTGCTAAAGTTGAAATCAACAGTGGAAGTTTGGGACGTGTTAGTTATCTCATTCTTCCAAATAGGACCTGCTTATTGAATTATCTGACAAAAGGTATTTTGCTTCCTTCCCCAAAATAAATATCCCTTGATCAGAAAGGAAAACCACAGTATTTCTAGAATCTATAGCAACAAAATATTTGAGATGCAGATATCAAAATCATTTTTTTTCAAGGACTCCAACATTGCACTCTATAATAGAATACTCTATGACTTAGCATTACTTATCAGTAAATAATACTGTTTTGTGTATAGAGTCTAGAAATCACAAATCAATTAATCAATTCCTCCCACAAATCATTCATCTTAGACTTATGAATAAAAAATGAATTGGTCAATAGCCTAAATAAGACAATGAGTTACCAGACTGAGTGGATACATTTTAGTATTTTTATCTATTCTTTTTCTTGCTCAGGGCTGGTAGGTTGGATTTAAACTGGCAAATGACCTGGTAGGTGTTTGCTTCCTTTGAGCCAAATCAATTCCTGAATATAAAGGAAGAAATGATGAGTCTGGATGAGGCAAAAAGGAAGTATAGTAGCATCTAAGAAAGAATCTAAGTGATACAATGACAGAGAGACACGGGTGACATTTTGTGATTCATTGAATATTGGGACCAATGTAACTTTCACAAAAAAGAAACTCTAAGAGCAAATGTGCACCACTAGTTCTCAACTAAGAAGTTTTACATAGGCAAACATGTCTGAAACCATTTATAAATCACTTACTTTATACAACAGTCAGGAAAATAGAAACTACTGAGTAGGACTATGGATGTGTTTACTTTCTGGCTAATAATTGCTGTGAGGTTTGAGTTGACCAATCTGGGCATTTTATCCATCAGTTTCCTTTGAAGTGCACCAGGAAATAGGAGAAGAAAGAATAATCGATGTGTAGACTTACAGTATTTTCTTACATGTGTGTTAATGTTAGATAGTGATAGAAGTAGAAAGAAGTTAACAGCTGGTTAGAACAGTTTTAACACGTGAAACAAGTATTTTTTTCAACTTGGTTTAAGTTTTTTATAAAAGTTAAGACTAATTGAACATGCTCTACATATTACACAACTCTGTTTCTTAAAAATACATGTCCAAAACAAAGATTATATAAAGCACAAAGTTATTCGATTTGGCACTAAAACAAATGTGTATTTCAAACCACAGCAAAGTTGTAATGAATAAATCCTCTTCCTTTGTATGGCAGTGTCATTCTCTATTAAGTTAACAAAAAAAAATGTTACTTGTCCCAATTAAAAGAGAGGAACACACAGGATAAATGTCTTCTTATGGGGATAAGTGGTGGAACCCATCTTTCTTCACTCTCAAGTTGAACGACACAAATTAAGCTTTTTGAACACCACTCTTGTGGGGACATCCATACGCTGATCTAGAAATTGAAACTTTATAGTTCCAATTCTAAATCTATTAATGCCAGTTTCTCTCTGGCTTCAGCCTCTGAGAACCTGTTTAAGGATACATAAGTAATCCAGAGCTGTAAAGAGTTAAAAGGCCAACTTCTTCAATGAACTCACCCTCTCTGGGTCACCTGCAACCAAGAATTGGACGCACTGCAATGCTGCAGGAAAGATCCGAGTTTATGATGAGTTTCAAAGGCCATGTTCATTTAGGAACCAACTCTCTCTGGATTCTCCTGCTGAGTTCCAGCAGGGTGATGGGCTGAAATCCCACCCACAAGCAAGACACCTGTGTAACATCAACGAGGTTTGTCAGAAGAAGGTTAAAGAGAGAACTTAATCAAGTGGAAGACTCTACTAATGGTAGCTGGCCTTCTCCAGACACTCATATAGTAATTCTGCAGGAAATGGAATCATCAACCAAAATATAGCATCATGTCAGTATTATTAAAGAAATCATTTCAATGCATTTGATTGTGACGTAGCTACAATTATAGTTTTTCTCATATTTTTCATGCCACAAAAAGGAGGTAAATAAACTATTCATGGTCTAAGTAGCCAAAAAAAAAAAAGTAGGTTCATGACTTGGAAAGGCAAATTCTAGGCATTCCTTCAAAGACATGTGCTAAAATCAGCATTGGTGTTTGTTTTCCTAGGCCTAGGATTTTTAGCCATGCTGTAGGTTGAGGCCAAGTCCCTCTGCAGGAAAAAGCTTATTTTTAAACTCAAAAATAATGTCAGTCGTGAAAATCTACTTCAACTTTAGCAAAAAGAAAAAAAATCAACAAAAAGTATACTCTGTATGCTGGGATTCCAAGGTTCCAATTCTCCGCTAAAAATTTGTGGGGGGTTTCTTTCTTCTGATAATTCTAGAGCCTGTTACCATAGAAAGGCATTTCTTCAATGGCTGGTTGTAGTTAGTTCATGTTTTTCAATCAAAATTTGCAAATGTATTTGTTGCTGTATAGTGATTGTTTTGCAAAATAAAATTGCTTGTCATCTGATTGACAGTTTCAGATTGTTTCTTCTCTGGGAAATATTATATATACCTATCTATTTATGTATACATACATGCACACATCTACATGTGTGTGTGTGTTTCTATTCCTTGCTTGTATGGAAATGCAGTATATACATTGCTTATTTCAACCAAAGAACAATGGTAAAGAGAAAGCTACAGTTATCTGCTGAATTCCTATGCTTCAGGCTCTATCATTACTGTATCAGCAAAAGGCTATTTGTTGAAAGTGAAAGAAACTCAAATCAAATGGCTAAGCACAAAGGCAAATGTATAGGCTCAACTAATCAAGGAGGCAGTTGTATCTGCCTCAGGCATGGATAGATTGAGGCTCTCAAAAGATGTCATCAGGTGTTTTTTTTTTTCCCCAAACCTTAGCTCTGTATCCTCTGTGTGGGTTTCATTATCAGGCCCCTGGAAGCTCCAGGTTTCACAACCCGCAAAAAAAGCATCTTTCCCAGTGGCATTAGCCAAAAACCAGCGTCTGGAAGTCATTGAATTACTTGGGTTACCTGCTCATTTGTGCTGATTGGCCAGGTTTGAGTCATACATCCAAGTGTATCAGCTGGTTGAACCCCGTGAAAGAATTGTGGAGCGGAAATGTTCCCTTCAAAGCAAAATCAGTCTGCTATAGCAGAAGAGAGAAATTGAGGCTGTGTAGGTCATAAAAACAGACATCCTCTACATCCATGCACTGTAATCTCTATCTTTATTTATCCTTTAGTTTTGCTGCTACTCAAGTTGTGCTCAGATCCCCCTGGGAGCTGGTTAAAAATGCAAATTTTCAGGGCACATTCCAGACCAGTTTACAACATTCCCTGAGGGGATTCATCTTCACATTGAGGTCTGAGAAACACTAAGCTCACCCAATCTTTTCTAATGTGCTGAAGGAAACAGAACTCTGTTGTACCCCACTAACCGGTAAGAATTATTCCTAAGATTAATTGACCATAATGCTACGATAAACATAAGGATACATATATGTTTAAGAATAAATGTTTCCAATTTTTTTGCATAGATACCCAGCAGAAGGATGGCTGGATCATATGGTATCTCTATTCTTAATTTTTTAAGGAAACACTGTACAGGTTTCCATAGTGGCTGCTTCAACTTACATTCTCATCAGCAGTGTCCAAGCAAGGATTCCCTTTCTCCACATCCTTTCCAACGCTTACTTTCTCGTCATATTGAAAACAGCTGTTCTAATGGGTGTGAGATGGTGCCTACATTTTCTTCTATTTAGCTTACTGTTTCAGGTCTTATATTCAAGTCTTTTAATCCATTTTGAGTTAGTTTTTTCTGGATGGTGTCAGGAGCAGTGTATTAAAAGAAACATGTTGAGACAATGTGAGCAAATCTGATATCAAAGAGTTCAATTACCAAGTAAATAGTAGAAAAAAATACTCTTGTATTGGAGGTTTTCCCAACCTCCTATCTTCTAACTTGGCTGAAACCAGCTGCTCCCAATGTTATCATAACCTTCTATTTAGTTTTCCTTTGCTAATAAAGCAGCTTTGGTACAATCTAGCCAAAATCTTTAGTTTTTCTTTAAATCCTTTTTTTTTTTTTTTTTTTTTTTTTTTGTATTTTTCCGAAGCTGGAAATGGGGAGGCAGTCAGACAGACTCCCGCATGCGCCCGACCGGGATCCACCCGGCATGCCCACCAGGGGGCGATGCTCTGCCCATCTTGGGGCGTCGCTCTGCCGCAATCAGAGTCATTCTAGCACCTGAGGCAGAGGCCACAGAGTCATCCTCAGGGGGCAAACCTTTCTCCATTGGAGCCTTGGCTGCGGGAGGAGAAGAAAGAGACAGAGGGGAAGGAGAGGGGGAGGGGTGGAGAAGTAGATGGGCGCTTCTCCTGTGTACCCTTGCTAGGAATCGAACCCAGGACTCCTGCCCGCCAGGCCGTTAATATTTTTAAAAATTAATATCCATGTTGTCCTTCCAAGAAGTCTTTAAACTGCAAGGGGTTTAGACATTTATTCATCTGGTAGTATGAATCACAATGAAAGTCTTATTTCCATTTTTACTAATTAACAAGTTAAAGAAAAAGTTACTTGCCTTGAAAAGGAACAAGTAAATCAGATATAATGTAGGATGATGCAGCTTATAGGGGAAAAGTATGGTACCTTGCAGAACTGTGACCCAAATAATTCAAAGCTAGAAGGTTGTCTAAAACACACAGTCCAGAATCCTAAAATTGTTTTTAACATACTATCCTGGCCCTGGCCAGTTGGCTCAATGGATAGAGTGTAAGCCCAGTCTTTGGATGTCCCTGATTCAATCCCAGGTCAGGGCATACAGGAGAAGCAACCATCTGCTTCTCTCCTCCTTGCACTCCCCCTTGTCTCCCTCTTTCCTTCCCATAGCCAGTGGCTCCATTTGTTCCTAGTGTCAGTCCCAGGCTCTGAGGATAGCTGTTTGGTCAGAACATGGGCCCCGGGGAGAGGTTGCGGGTGAATCCTGGTGGGGTGCATGCAAGAATCTGTCTCTCTATCTCCCCTCTTCTCACTTAAAAACATACTGTCCTTCACTAGATTTTCCTGAGTATGTTGAAGAAACATTACAGATACATTCTTAAAAGCTCCCTTTCTTTCCTTCCTTTTTGTCACAAATACATCACAGCTTTTTTCACTTCTACTCCTTCAAATTCCATTAAAATCTGCCCCAGTCCTGGCTGTGATAATAGACTATGACTTCCAGGTGAGCTTTGTGTGGCCTGAACAGTGTTTTCAAAATCAAGAAATTTTACACACAAATACATACACACATAAAAACACACACAAATACAAATACACACATGGACACAATACCAGCTTTAGATCTTTTTTCTTTTCAGCATGAGAGAGAGATAGACAAGGACAGACAGGCAGGAAGGAGAAAGCTGATAAGCATTAACTCACAGTTGGCATCACTTTAGTTGTTCATTGATTGCTTCTCATATGTGTCTTGATGGGCTGATGGAGCAGCTCCAGTTGAGCCAGTGACCCCTTGCTCAAGCCAGTGAACTTTGGGCTCAAGCCAGCAACCATGGGTTCATGTCTATGAGCCTGTGTTTAAACTGGTGATCCCGTGCTCAAGCTGGTGAACCCGCTGTCAGGCCAGATGAGCCTGGGCTCAAGCCGGCAACCTCAGAGTTTTGAACCTGGGTCCTCAGCGTCACAGGCTGACACTCTATCCATTGCACAACTACCTAGTCAGGCCAGATTTGAATCTTTGAAGAGTCAAAAGACTTGGCAACGCTGCACCTACATTCTTTCATAATTATAATTGGTTGGCGCTGGTCCATGGGTATCGATGAGATGGGCTTATGCCTTCTACTTGGCCGCAGTGCCCACCCCTGACTATTGTTACTCCCAGACCATTTTATTCACTTTCATTCTCTACTGTAGGCATTATACTCTACAGATTTAGGGTTATAACCTCTGTCCTAGACCCCCTTGTCTTTCCTTCCTTATTCATTCTTCATTCTGTGAAGCAAAAACCTAATAGAATAAACTCCTAATCCTAGAATGGGAGAGGGAAAAGGTCAGGTTGGGTAGATCAGCTCAGAATCCTTGCGGAAACTAGGAGTCCATTAAATCTATTTAATAGATTTTTACCTTCTCAAAGAAGAAGAAAAAAACCCTTAAAGTCGTGCTTTTATTTGACAGTAGCAACTGGTGGCTTTCATGTCCATGATAAATATATTTAAGGTTTTGCTCCCACCTATATTTATCATTAAAGCAGAGAAAAAGGAAAAAAAATACAGTGAAGTATGCTTTTTTGTTGTTTCCTCATCTTATGAGAACTAAAAATTTTGTGGACAAATGAGAAATGACCAAAACTCCCATCTCACTCAGTAGGCCTGAGCATGTAAGAACTTGCCTGTTGTACTTGTAAGTAAAGAAAGACTTACAAGTGGAAAGATATCTAACCTAGTCAAGAGAGGCACATGTTCCTGAACCCAGAACTGATTTTCAGTCAATATGTACCTTATTTAGCTGAATAAGTTGCTACAAAATTGGAAGCTGCCCTGGCCGGTTGGCTCAGTGGTAGAGCGTCGGCCTGGCGTGCAGAAGTCCTGGGTTCGATTCCCAGCCAGGGCACACAGGAGAAGCGCCCATCTGCTTCTCCACCCCTCCCCCTCTCCTTCCTCTCTGTCTCTCTCTTCCCCTCCTGCAGCCAAGGCTCCACTGGAGCAAAGATGGCCCGGGCGCTGGGGATGGCTCCTCGGCCTCTGCCCCAAGTGCTAGAGTGGCTCTGGTCGCAACAGAGCGATGCCCCAGAGGGGCAGAGCATCGCCCCCTGGTGGGCATGCCGGGTGGATCCCGGCCGGGCGCATGCGGGAGTCTGCCTGACTGTCTCTCCCCGTTTCCAGCTTCAGAAAAATACAGAAAAAAAAAAATTGGAAGCTTTGCTGCCTAAGCCTCCTTCTTATTAGTGACCATTTTGTATCCCCAAGCCTATGCCCGGGCTCCACGGACCTGCTCCGATTCAAGCACCAGTAAGGTTGACGCCTGGTACAGCAGAGAGCCTCCAAGGTCCTGTTCCAGTTTCCCCAAAAGTCCTGCCCTTCAGGCACTACTGGTAGCCATGACCCCCTACCAGGGGCTCTGGAGTACTGGCCTGTGTCTTGCTAGCTCTTACAGGAAGCCCACATGGTCTACACTGGCACCCAGTAGCCTGCTGGCCTGCCAGGCACCCTGCCATAGATCTCACTTGGCTATTTCTGTCCCTGCATTGTCCCTTCCCCCAAGTCAGAAGAAGATAGCAGTCTCACAGAGGGAACAGCACCTTTTTTGGCATCTTGGTAACAAATACCTGGTGCTCATGTAACCATATCTTGGCTATGATAACCATGCGTTTCAGTCTTCACTACCTCCACACACACACCCATAACTTCCCTCAGAGGGCTGCTTATAGAAACCGCAAGTCATCACAGGACTTTAACTCTTATCAGAGAATGGGGAAGAGCAACAGACACTGAAGAGATAATGGGGCTCTTGAGGCCAAAAACAGTAGGAGGTTGTGATCAATGGACACGCCCCATGGTGCAATATGGGGGCCTGGTGCCTAAGGTAAACCCTCTTTATGGTCCTTGTTGATATTCACCTTTATCTAAAGCCCACCAAAGGCCCAACTGAAGTGGGCACTGACAACATTGATTTTCTACTTATTAAGCGATTGTCTGTACCAGTCCTTCTTATACACATATGTTAAATCCTTCGAGTACTGTATTAGTGTCCCCATTTTGCAGATAAGGAAACGGAAGCATAGAGAGGTTGTTTAAAACTTAATGGGCAAAGTCAAAATTTGAACCCAAGTAGTCCTAGCTGTCTCATCTGGTCTAATGAATTAGGTTTGGTTAGATCAAATTAAATATTCTAATTAATCATTTTAATGGCAGCCATTAATAACAGTACCAAATATATATTACATAAAAAGTCTCAGCATTACAAAAACTAAAAAAATGTTCAGCCATTTGCTATTAATTTCAGCAAGTGATGAAAGAGAATTATTAATCATAAACAATATCACTTATGTAAAGAAACATTATCTTTTTTTGTAAATGCAAGTCATCCTATGATAATGAATTATATAGGAAGTCATTGGAACAATTGTATGCTGTTATTTATATCGTCATGACTCATAATATAAAAACAGCATTTAGCAAACAATATATATAAATATATCGAGCAAAGGTTAATGAACAATTTCTAAAAATCATCACTGTATTTAGAAATTAGGAAAATAGGTTGTACTACAGTACACCTGATTGACAAGCAATTTCATAATTCATGTAATAACTCATGATAGTGTACTGACTGGTAAAAATTTTAATATCACGATACTTCCAGTACCATGGAGCTTTCTTAAAAGCTGTTTTTCTTGTTCAAAATGACACTAATAACTGAATTAAATTTCTTGCTTTTATTACAAGGATAGCACGTGACTTAGATTTTCCTTGTGAAACAACGATCTATGATTCATAGCATAAATATAAGACTACCTGCTTAAGCCTTAGCTGTAGAATACACACATCAGAGAGTCTTAGTTAATTTTTAATATTAGTTAACAAAAAATATGAACATTTCCATTCACATCAGAAAACTAAGACACAAATAGAGACCATGACTTCTCAGCCGTTTTTGTGCTTCAACTCTAGAAAAATCAGAAAGCATTCATTATACAGACACCAAAGCACCAACACTTTGTCTTTTCCTGTTTAATTAATGTGCTGAATAAGCATGACTCATTTGAATTGAGATCAGAACACAAACTTATTTTTGTCTCGCACAGTTTCTTTCAACATTACGGAGGAAATCTTCTCATGCTTCATGCTGAGAATTTGGGAAGATTCGTGACTTTTTAATCACTCTCAAATAATAAAAATTTTTCTGGGGATAAAAAGGATCTCAATGATACAAAGAATCTCAGTTCAGAAATTAAAGCACTTTGATCAATGTCACCTCATTAAATTTCATTTTTCCATCCCACAGAACAGTCAAACTCTGAAGCGGAAGGTGGAAGATCTGTACTCTTCCTCAACATGGATTGGCTGAGGCCGCAAGCCTACCCTCAGGGTGGATGGAGTACAGACCTGCTGTGTTCTCTGTGTGCTCACTCTCTTCCTCCTGACAGATGATGTTTCTGCTCCCTCTGGGTATAGATTGGGGAAATACGGAGAAGGAGGGGAAGGTGGTTTAAGCTGTCTTTTCTCTTTCTCCGTGGGCATCCAGTGGACCACATCCAGTCTCTCTCTGCTGAGGCTTCCCTCCCACCCAGGCTGTCTTCCTGGACAGAATACAAAGTTACTTTCTCCAGCTCTGTCTGCTGCATAGCCTTCACTTCATGTACTAGCTATCTACCAAGTAAGTCTAGGAGTGAAGACAGTTTCCAATTCAGCAGCAGTCCTTGGGCCCCGCAACCAGAGTCATCAGCCCTCCTCTGGCCTGATAGAGAAATCTAACATCTCTCTACATCAGGAAAAACACATTTCAATGCTCTCTAAGCATTTGAATCTTACTTTTATTAAGCTTCTGGTTAGAAGACAGCACCGCCCCACTTCCTCCCCAAAAGGAAAGTGATATAGACAAAATAGCATCTCTGTCCAAAGAAATGCCCTCATCAGTCTCCTCTTACCAAATCCCTCCCTTTGACCCCATTTTGTACCCTTAATATGACACAAACAGAGTCCTGGGGATCATTTCTTTATACATCTGTGCCTGGAAAATGGTCATTTTACTCTCACTTTTGTGTCCTGCTGTCAACTGGGCTAGCACTGCAGTAGGTTCTCAGGTTCAAAGAATCCAATTTGAACACCCTCACTCTCATCATGTTTGTACTTTTTTAAATAGAAAATAAGTAAATGTCTGTTGGTCAAATAAGTTTATAAATATGATGTATATGTTTGCTCACTTATATTAATAGTTTGCATTGGGTGTGGGAGACAGTCTGTAAGCTGGCAAGGTACTTATAGCCTAAGGCTTAGTTTTAAGACTAAGCCTTTCCCACTCTTTTAATACTAAGATCTTTTCAACATCCTTCTAATACTAAGATCTTTTCAAAACTAAGCTTTTCCCCACACCCTTGACTGTTGCATGATGTGGGGTGGTACACTCTTATGAGGAATCCCATTTATGCCTCAGATAAGTGGCTTTGTATCAGAGACTTCCTTATTTGTATATTGGCTTAAAGGCTTTAATTTCTACACTATAAAATAAGGCAGACTGGGGGCTTGCTCTCCTCAGTTCCTGAAATTAGCATTGCTAAAGGGAGGTAGCCAAGATGGCAGAGTGAAGAAGGAGAAGCCAGTTTGTGCAGTTTGTGCAGAGATAAAGAGATGGGGAAAGAGGTGAATAAGGCTGGTGAGCTAGAAACCTTTGATTCTAAGAAACTCAGATGAGTCAGTGGTTTTGGGAGCCCTGAATGGAAAGGGAAGTATTTCCCGCTGTGTGTATTTCTCACCTGCCAGGTGTGAGTCTAGAATAAAGGACAATGGAACACCAGCTTTCAGCTCAACTGTTTCATTACCATCAGTCCAAATTAAACCTGAAACTGCATTGGCCAGGTGGCTTTGATGGCAAGCACAGATACTGGCCATACAATGCTACACACTTACTGAGTGCTACATCCTCTTGTGTCCACAGCCCTCAAGACATTCAGAGTCAAGTGAAGGTAACAGAGCACGTACAAAACACCATAGCCCAGCACAAACAGTGGTTTAAGTTGTAGAAACCCAAGATCACACAAAAGCCTATGGAAAAAAATGGAGTCCGGGAAGGACAAAGGGATAGAAGGAAGGGAATTTCTAAAGCAAAGGCATAAAGACATGAAGGACACAGTCTGAGAATGTGCCATTATTTGCTATATCTGGAGCATAGGTGGGTCAGAGGAAATGAGGCGGAGAGAAAAAGAGTTTGAAGATGCTTGGATTCTCTTGTTTGAGCTAAAGCAGTCATTAAAGGTTTTTTAGGTGAAATGACATGTTTGGATCTGAATTTTAGAAGGGTAATGTTAGCAACAATGTGGAGACAGAACTGGAGAGAAGAGACTAGAGCTGGTGAAACCAGAGGGAGATGACTAGAGCCTGAGCCAGAGCAGCAGCAGAAATCTGGAGGAAGGGAGACGAGTAAGACACTCTTGAAATAAAAGGGACAGAACTTGAAGATCATGGGATGTGAGCTGACTAACAGAAAAGAAAAATAGACTTGAGGTTCATAATTTGGGGAAATAAGGAGATGATAATTCCACTAGTGAAGATAGAGTATGCAGACAGAGATCACGTGTCAATGCAGTATCCATGAGGAAATATCAGAAATTTGTTAATTCACATCTGGATCTTAGAAGTGGAATCATGACCAAAAATGGACCAGTATCACCGCATATTCTGGAAGGTCTCAAGCCAAGGGGTGTAAATTAGAGAAAGCGAAGTGGCTGACCCCAGTCACCTCTAAACCAACCATATTGATCATCAATGAGCAATGCTCTTGCCATTCCTCCAGGGCATGTGTCTCTGAGCTCATGCATTACCAATTAGGATTGATTTAGTAGACAATGAATGCAGTATTGTGACCACCCCAGGTCCATGGTCTGGACAGAATCCCTGAAGAAGTTGCTTGTTTTAGGGAAAGTTGGAGGAGCTGAGTTTCAAAACATCACCTGCATCAGTAGGATGCAGACTACAGTAGTTGCTTCTTACATTAGTGCCGTTATTTTATACTCAGCTCTTCCTATGTCATCATCAGTGCTGATTCATAAATGGGTCATTGACTCTAGGAGTGTTTCATCTTAAGTGAAGATAGGGTCCTTTTTCCCCTGATTTCTAAATTTATTCTTGACATTCACTCATTAGATATAGGCATCTTGGTTCCATTTATTTTGCTTTTGGATAAAACATCAAGTCATCTAGGAATAACATTCTTAAAATCAAATCAACAAGGGACAGTACAAAGTTATTACTTTTACCCTATTACTATGATACTTGACATTTGTTCTCGTTTCCTCATTTTCCAAGGCTCATAACCAAAAACAGAGCTTTGAAAATTCCTAACACATAAATGACGACATCGGTTCTGAAGAATGGATGAACTCATGCAGGCTGGGCTCACAGAGAAATAAGGTTAAAAATTTAAATTAAGCTTATTATAATTTCTATTTTTAAGAAGCAAGCAGTAAAAAAAAAATAAAGAAACAAATGAGATGATCATGAAAACCAAGGACCAGTCATTTGAGAAATAGTAGTAAGGAAAAGCATCACAGAAGCCACAAGAATGGATGTAAGTGGATGTTGCATATAGTTCAAATCTGCAGAGGTTCTGCCCAAGTGAAAAATGAGAAGCTGCTGAGTTTTAGGATAGATCATTGTAGGTCAAATAAGTTTGCAAACATGATGTTTATGTTTGCTCGCGCTTATAGTTTGCATTGGGTGTGGGAGACAGTCTGTAAGCTGGCAAGGTCCTAATAGCCTAAGATTTAGTTTTAATACTAAGCCTTTTCCACCCTTTTAATACTAAGATCTTTTCAACATCCTTCTAATACTAAGATCTTCACAAAACTAAGCTTTTCCCCACCCTTGACTGTTGCATGATGTGGGGTGGTGCATGCACTCTTATGAGGAATCCCATTTATGCCTCAGATAAGTGGCTTTGTATCAGAGACTTCCTTATTTGTATATTGGCTTAAAGGCTTTAATTTCTACACTATAAAATAAGGCAGACCAGGGACTCTGGCTCAGATTCTGCCCTCAGCACTGCAGAGAAGAAGCAGCCAAGATGGCGGAGTGCAGAAGGAGAAGCCAGTTTGTGCAGAGTTTGTGTAGAGAGAAGGAGATGGGGAACAGAGGTGAATAAGGCTGATGGGGCCTTTGATTCTAGGAATGCTCGGAGAAGTCAGTGGCTTTGGGAGCCCTGAATGGAAAGGGAAGCATTTTCCCACTGTGTGTATTTCTTGTCTACCAGGTGCGAGCTAGGATTAAAGGTAATGGCCCACCAGTTCTTGGCTTTGTTGTTTCATTACCATTTGTCCAAATCAAATGAGAATCTGTATGGGCCAGGCAGCTGTGATGGTGGCAGCTGCTACTCACCTTACAATCATTCAGTGATTTTGCAGAACAATGGTCAATGCTAAAGGTAGAATAGGCATCTTGGGCAGCACTTCTACATTTCACTTATATATGACCTGGGGGAAATTACATCACTGAGCTATTGGCAAAACAAGAACAAAAAATGAAACAAAAAAATGAAACAACAGAAACTTCACTCCCAAAGAGCATTCTGATATAAATTTCCTCAAAAGGTTGGAGAACTTTGAATATAAATGTTTTTCTCTTGAAGTGCCTTTCCCCCAGGGCACACAATGTTTTGTCAACATTATCAATGGTGAAAAGGCATCTCTCTATCTCTCTGTACCCAATCACTCCATGGCTAGTTTTGAAAGCACTTTCTATTTCCATTGTTCCACAAGCACTTGCATTTGCTATCTTGCTGGCACACAGCCGCTAACTCTGACACTGGCTCCTAAGTGGATATAAAAGTATATTCATTTCCTCATATAATAAAAATGAATACATTTTTCAGAAGAGTAATCAGGCTTTGGTAAGTATGTAAAACAGCTCAACAGAATGTTAGGAATCAAAATAAAGTGATTAATGTCTGTCCAATTCCTTATTCATTTGTTGGTCTTAGAATATTTAATCTTTTAACCAATCCTTCCAGCCACAAAAAATGAAGATAATAATTCTTGCTTATGTCCTTGTGTTTTAGTCAATTAGATTTCAGACTGATTTGTGAGTTCCAGATAAAAAATTATTGAGTTTTCTCATTTATACATTATAAGAGTAGTGGATGATGAGTTGATGAATTTAAAGCCCTTTGCCTTCAGGATCAGTCTGGAAAACCACAGTACATTAATTTTGAGTATATAATTTATTGTGATTCTTCTCTAGATAGACTTTAATGCATTATACAATCATGCAATCATTTGTACATAATCGCCTTTGAATTATATTCTATTTTGACTTGATGCCTGTTTTTGCACAATACACCCATGCAAGCACACACTTAATATTCTACATTTTATACGTGCCCATTCTACAATTAAGTTAGTTTTCAATTTCGGATGACTGTAGAATGAAGGTGGGGGGTCTAAGTTTGCAGGCTAGCTTTTACTGTGAGCTGTAGTTCTCTGTTATATTGCCTGTGCTTTCGTTTCTGGTATCAGAGGAACTATTGTGATACAAACGTGATGGTGCTTGATTAGAGAAGCACATTCACAGCTACACACTGAAAAGCAAAAATAAATTCAAGAGGAGATGAGGCATTTAACTATGCTTTACAAGAATATTTTTCATCAAGATAATAATAAATCATATTCAATATTAGTGCATAAATAAGTGGCTTCCACTCTTTTTAGAACATGAGTTATACATAGGGGAGTAAGTAGGATATTTTTTCCTGAACCTTAAATCCACATCCAATATCATTCCCTTTTTTTTTAGCAAAATTCACAGCAGTCATCTCCAGAGGGACATCCAAGTTTCATAGAATCAATTTTATACATTTGAGAGGAAGATCTTAGTTGTGATATCAGTGAAAGAAATAAACATTGAAAGAAGTCTTTTTGGTTTGTTTTTAAAAATATGCTAAAAAATAATAATTAAAATTATTGAATGTGACACAGGACAAATTATGGAACAAGAAGAAACAATTTTATGGTTTCGAAGGTGTATCAATCAGAGGTACTGCATTCTCTCTCTATACAAGATACTTGAGCAAATCTTTCTTTGTGTGCTTGCAGCAATGGCCAGCTCAGCTCAGCTATTTCTGGAACTCCAGCCATGACACCTACAAGAGGAACCCATAGCAACCATTCCTCAGTTGGTGGTGTTTTTCTGACTCACTAGGCTACGATCCAAACACTAGCAGAATGGAAAACTTCCCAAATTATTCATTTAAAGAATGAAATATTTTTCTTGCCGGCTAACATATTTTCTTCAGCAGACAAATGTTTTTCTTAGGCAGATATTCTGGCTAATGTCTGTAAGTGTAAAGGGTGTTTGTCTGTAATGGAGGGACTACATGAATTTTAGAGCTAGGGCTCAAAGAATGACTGTTATGTGTGTAATAAGTCAGTCTTTTAGCATAATTTCCTTGAAAGAGACAAACACTAATAATATCTAACATAAATTAATAGTTATAAATTGATGACAACCAACTTAAGAAGCAGAATTAAATGACACAGTCACTGCTTAGTGTTTTGAGCAATCCTTATACAGACACATAAAGGAAAATTATGCTTCTCATTGCTTATGTGGGATTAAAGTTTATTGAAAGTTATTTTTATGTCTTACATGTTTTGATGCATTGCTTCTTTTAATCTTTACAATAACTATCAGAGAAAATCGTGTCCATTTCATGTTAAGAAAATAGGAACTCACAGAGCAAAATGAACAGTGAATTACATGGATCTCTCCAAAATCCACAGTTTTCCCACTAAACTATGCTGTATCCCAGAAAGAGCATTAGCTATTTTTATTAAAAGAGCATATTAAAATTTACTGTTAATTTTTGTTAAAATAAAATATTCAACCTGACTCTGAAAAGAATTGGAAAGAAATCGTCTTAGAATATAAGAAATATGAACTTTCTAATCCTGGTCTTACTGTTTACTGGTTATGTAACTTCAGATGATTTTCTTAATTTTCCTGTACTGCAGTCTCAAAACTTATGAAATGGAGACACTTCTAGGAAAAATAAATGTGATTAGATTAAAAATTAGTAAGGAGCTCAAAATTGTTCAAGATCTGTTTTAGTTTTTTTAACTTAAAAAAAAATTTCCCTATTGATTTGAGAGAAAAGGAGAAAGAGAGAAAGACAGAGAGAGAGAGAGAGAAGCATCAAGTTATTCAACTTAGTTGTTCATTTAGTTGTGCACTCATTGATTGCATCTCATATGTGCCCAGAAATTGAGTGCATCGGGACAATGCTTGACACACTGAGCAACCTGGCCAAGGCTTATTTCTAAACTTTTTACTAAAATATCCTTAGCATACAATATTGTATTAATTTCAAGTGTACAACATAGTGATTTGGCATTTATATACCTTACAATATGATCACCACACTAAGTTTAGTAATCACCCAATGTTGTGCAAAGTTATCACACTATTATTGATTGTATTCCCTGAGCTATACACTATATCTTTTGACATTTATTTTATAAGTAAACATTGTACCTCTTAATTCCCTGTACCATTTTTACCCATTCTCCCACCCTCTCCCCTCTGAGAGCCATTAGTTTTTTCTCTGTTTCTATGAGTACGCTTTTGTTTTGAAATAAGGTATAGAGTTGTCTGATAGAATACTTGGTTCTCAGTAAATGCTAAATTTTCTATTGTTCCACTTTTCATATTTTTAAAAATCATATTTAATGAAATATCATAACACATAATTTTATTGAAAGAACATCTTTAATTTTTCTGGGCCTCAGTTTCAACACTTGTAGAATGGAGACAGGTTATTTTGCATATGCTTGTGTACCATGCTGTTCTCCCTTAAACCTGTACTATGAACATCTTTCAATTCAATAAATGTGAATTTGCATTATCCTTTTTAATAACTTTATTGCATTCCATTTAGTAGACATACTATAAATTACCTAACTACTTTTATGTGTTTGGAGACTTGGTCTGTTGGCAAATTTTCACTATTGCAATTAATTCTCTTTGCCCACATCTCAGAACAAATGTTTAAAAAGGTCTGAATAGGTCTGTTTCTTCCAATAAAATAAACCCCAAACAAAACACGCTGCTTGATCCGCGGAGCATTTTTTATTTCCTTTCTGCAATATAAAAAGACCTACAGAGATCCATGTGACTTTGAGGAGGAACATAAAAATAATTGTGTATATTCACACATAATAAAAAAGAAAACTAGCATATAAGAGTCAAAACAACGTTACAAGCTACATATTGATATAACATCAGGCACATTTGAAAATATGACTAAAGCAGGCAAACTGGTCTTGAATTATTTCTTGTGCGAGGTAAAGAACATTAATTATTACTAGCCATGAAATCTATTTGGATGAAGTCTGTTCAATGAGCAAATGCTGATCAAAGGCTTGAGGGTAAAAAGTAATAGATTGTGTTTTCTTTTACAGTATTTGATTTTGCTTTTCCTGGTGATACAACTGCTTACTTGGATAACCCTATTTATAAGACAATGAAGTTCTTCCTTTCATTTTTTCAATCTTTAATGCATTTGCCTCTTCTATATTAAAATAATAAAATTTAGGATATTTCTATACTAAAATAATAGAAATTAGATCATCACTGACTTTAATGTGATCAGTTCTCCCCTTGGCCTGAGGTATTCACCTAGTTTTTCTAGTGTATGTGTATTTTTGCCTCTTTTAAATACTTTTCTTATTTATTCATTCTTTAGAGAGGAGGGAGAAGGAAGGAGGAGCAGGAACCATCAACTCCCATATGCGCCTTGACCAGGCAAGCCCCCGGTTTTGAATCAGCAACCTCAGCATTCTAGGTCAATGCTTTATCCACTGTGCCACCACAGGTCAGGCTATATTTTTGCTTAATATAAAAAAGTTCTATTGATTTGAGAAAGTGAGAAGGACGAAAAAGAGAGGGGTGTGGGGGAAAGGAGAGAGAGAGAGAGAGAGAGAGAGAGAGAGGCATAAACTTGTTGTTTTACTTAGTTATTCCATTTGGTTGGGCACTCATTGATTGCTTCTTATACATGCCCTGACTGGGGAGTTCAACCCTGACCTCTGGTGTGCTGGGATGATGCTTTATCCACTGGAACACTCAACCAAAGCCTGTATGTATATTTTGATTTCATTTGGATTAGAGCACAGTTTGCACACTAGAGTCTCCTGCAAAGCTTTGCAAAAATATTCAGAACTTTTTTGCTTTCCCAAAGATTCTGATTGAATCAGAGGTAGAACCCAGATAGTACTAGTTTTTAAGTTCTGCTGGTAAGATACTAATCACTGGGACTGACAATCACTGATTTTGAAAAACCTATCAACTTTTTCTAGAATTCAGTCAGCACTAGGGTTAAGTAAATATGTAGTTTATTTCTTAATCAAACAAAAAAGTATTGATCCAGATGCACAACATTTTAGGTCAGGAAACAGGAGAAAAGATGAGTCTTAATATATCTGTAAGTCAGAAGTGCAGTGTGAAATGGACATTTCCTAGAGGGACGTGGAAAGGCTTTTATGAACTTGATTCCATCAATAGATATGATTATGCTGAAAATAAAGAAAAATTAAAGTGTTCTATCAGTGGTTATTGCTCGCCTCTTCAAAAGAGAAAACTCCGAGCTGTCAGAATTTGTTAGGATTTTAATTTGAGTTACAAATGCACCTGCAGATCAAATTCCCCTTTTCTGGGGAAGAAGTGCTTGCCCATGTCATCTTGCTGGGTTCCCTGAAAGCAAAGCTCCTGATGCATTTTGGGCGCAAAAAATAATTGCTGTAATCAATGTGAAACAAAGAAAGCTCTCTCCGCTGGGGGCAGGTCAGGTTCTGAGGTCTGTGTGGCTGCCATGTGACAGAGTCATAGACAGAAGTTTCCACCATGGGAGAGGGCACCTACCCTAGAGTACAGAAGGAACGAGGAGAGAACATGACACAGCAGCAGGGAGGACGTGCTGTAGCCAGACTATTTGTCCCTGACTGTTTCCTAAGGAGCGAAGCACGGCGGTCTCTTCTCGCAGCAATGCTCATTATCACATATTGCAGGGTGCACTAATTAAGAATTTCTGAAACTTCAGCTTGTTACACATAATGCTTCATGAATAAGGAAATGTCATTAGAACACTTAAGTGTGAATATTGCATTTCCACATTAAAAAGAAAACATACTCTTTTAAAATAAACAATTTTACTTTTTCTAAATTAGCCCCTATGCAGAAATGGTTAGTTAGGCTCTAAAAAAACATAAATCTCACCATTCTTTTACCAAGTGGTAGTATAAAGAAATATTTTTATAAAAATTTTCTACATTTAAGGGGGAAAATTAAACCGAATTATACAGTGTTCAGCATTTTCACCTTAATAAAATAAATATTGCTCTATTACAATGTAATATAAAGTAGATACATGCACATCCTCATCATAATATAACATTATGCCTAATAATAAAGGCCAACAATTACAAATATTTCAAGCCATACCAATGTTAAAGAAATCAATATTCAGTGACTCAGCAAACATGGCTTCCAGCATCGTAAAGCTTTCATTCGCGTTAAACAGAAAATATGTGATTGGTTATAAAGCAAGAAAAAAATAAGCTTTAAGATACTGGAGACTACCTGAAACATAATATACGTATTTCTTCTTGTATTCTTAAATCGCTAGAAGAAAAAGTTTTTGTACACCTGAAATAGAACTATCAGCTAGTTGATAGGTATCAGAAGGCTAGTATGAATCTGTCTGGTGAAGCCATTGAAATTAAAGTCAACATGAAGATCTGACCTATTAAGAGAATGACCATTCATGTATCATGATTTTAAATAAATGAATCCGGCAGTGATGTCAGAAGCTAGTATCCAGACCCATTCGCTGCCAACATCTGTGAGTGACTCTGTGGCATTTCACCTTGTTATTCAGGGATGTGTTGACTAACAAGTCCTAACAAGATGTCAAGTAGAAAAGAAAAACTAAGTGTAAAATCCATAGTCATCTTCTCCACATAACTACAAGGTTTATATAACGTCACCTTTGAGAATGAACAGAACTGTTGTTTGTCCACCTCCATGAAGAAGCATCTTGGATTGCAACATCAAGACAAAAATGACAAAGAAGACTAACTTAAGAGGAGTTCATTTGAAAGACTGGAAGGCTAAGTCAGCATGTCAAAAGAATAATACTAATGATAGAGCAGAGTAGGCACTCTTCCAAGTGCTTCACCTATATTGTGGCTATTTTTAAATATGTCTGCAAAATCTTCGTCACTACACCCATTAAGAGGTGAGATCTATGTGGCTTCCTCTTGACTCTGGAGAAAACTTAATGACATAACCAATGGACTGCAGCTGAAATTTACGGCATAACTTTTGAGGCTAGAGAAAAAAAGCTGTACAGCTTTTACCTGATTCTGTGGGATGTTCTTTCTGGGTGAAGTGAGCTATAAAAACTCCAACTACCCTGAGACTGACACTCAGGAGAAGCCATGTATGTTGCTCTAGTGGACACCCTGAGCTCAGCTCCCGGCTGTCAGCCACCATCTACTGTCAGCCATGTGAGTGAGCCACTGGGGTTTCCAGACCACTGAAGTCTTCAAAAGACTATAGTCCCAACCCACATCCTACCATAACCTCGTGGAACTCTAACTGAGAACTACCCTGCTAAGACTTAGCCAAATTCCTAACTCACAAATTATGAGCACAATAAAATGGTTGTTTTATGACACTAAGATTTGGACTGATCACTTTTTATGAAACAATTTAAATTAGAAACTATATTGACTCATTTAATCCTCACAACAACATTACAAAATATCTACTCATATTACTCTCACTTTTCAGTTGAAGACACTAACTCCCAGAAAAGTTAAGTGGCATTTTCAATGTTGCAGGTCTTGTGAGCCACATTGCTGGTATTTGAATCCAGGAAGTCAGGTTCCAAGCTCCTTGTTCTTTAAGGACCTTGAAATGGTTGTTATCATATCTAAATTTTTTTGTTTAATTTCCCCAAATAATTGATAAAATTGAGCATTGAAAATTATTAATAAAATTTGAGCACATTTTTATTTCTCAAATTTTTGTCATTGCTTATTTATGCTGTAACAAACTTGAATATATTCCAGATCATAATCCACTAATCCACTGTTGGTTAAATATGTTATGTTTACTTTCATTTTTATGGGTCTTTCATTGCAAAAAATAATTTTTTGAGTTATTTGTATTGGCCTACATAGCTTTAACTTTTTGAGTCTTCTACAAGAAAGATTCAAAGTATTTATAAGAAATTAAGAGATCAGAACAATCTATTTTTTTAAAAATAATAAAAATTTTGCCTCTCACATTTAGGTCTTTAGCCTTTTTGGTAAGCTTTTAAGTAAGAATATCAATTTAGCCCTGACCTGTGGTGGCGCAGTGGATGGAGCGTCGACCTGGAAATGCTGAGGTCGCCGGTTCAAAACCCTGGGCTTGCCTGGTCAAGGCACGTATGGGAGTTGATGCTTCCAGCTCCTCCCCCCTGTCTCTCTCTCCTCTCTCTCTCCTCTCTAAAATGAATAAAAAAAAAAATTAAAAAAAAAAAAAAGAATATCAATTTACTGTTTTCTCAATAGAGACAACAATCCTACTGTGTCATGTGAGTTCCTCATATTTATGTTTTGGATTTCTTTTGTTCTACTCATTAAGTTTTCTATTCCTATGTTATTATCAATTACATTGCATTAGTTACAATATGGTCTTGTGATTCTCCAACAATTTCCTTCTTTTTCAAATCCATCTTGTCTGTTGCCAACTCCTTGCTCTTCTATATAAATTTCATGACGTCTTTTTTTAATGGTTTTATGAAAAATCCTGAAATAATATAAAATTTAAAGAATAATATGTTTTATGAAAATGTTACATTTGCAAGTCTTTATGCCTTTAAATAATTGATATTATTTTCCTCAAATGTATTAAATATTTTTGTTAGATTTGTTTCTGGGTATCATATATATATTTGCTATACTCTAGGTTGAACAGATGAACCTTTATTAATTTTTTTTTAAACTTGAAAGAGAGTCAGAGAGAGGGATAGACAGACAGGAACGGAGAGAGATGAGAAGCATCAATCATTAATTTTTCATTGCGACACCTTAGTTGTTCATTGATTGCTTTCTCATATGTGCCTTGACTGCGGGCCTCTGCAGACCGAGCAACCCCTTGCTCGAGCCAGCGACCTTGGGTCCAAGGTGAGCTTTTTGCCCAAGCCAGATGAGCCTGCACTCAAGCTGGTGACCTCGGGGTCTCGAGCCTTGGTCCTTCCACATCCGGGTCCAATGCCACCACCTGGTCAGGCCAGATGAACTTTTAAACAAATAAATATGGTATTCAGAGAATGATGTATTTTATAAAGTGAAAAACCGGGGCATATCATAGAGCATTACTAGAACAGGATAGGGTAGACTAGTTTAGGCAGGTTAATAAATAGTCCCATATAAAGGAATTGTATTTTGTCTGAGATTTAAATGGTGAAAATATGCTGGTTCTATTAAGATATGAAAGAAGAAAACCCAGCAAAACATGGTTCTTGAAGCACCAGTATTTCTAGAGCAAAGTAGAACAGAAAGACTTGTATGAAATTAAGTCAGATTACAGAGAACTTTGCAAAACAGTTTAAGGAACTTAGATGTGTAGACTGTGGGTTTGGAGATCTGTCCTGACTCCTGAGAGATCACTGAGACTGCACCCTTTGGTGAGATCAACTGTATGGACTGTGTATACCAAAGACACATGGTATAAACAAACATTTGAGTAATGAGAATGACCTCAAAGTAAATGTGGCCTCTCCCTCAAACTCCAAAACTACAGCCAAAGTAATTATTATATTCTCTTGATTTATAGACCCATGAGAAGAACAATCATGCTTCACTTTCACATTCTAATTGATTGCCAATAGAGTAATGGTGGGCACTTGACCAAAAAACTGTTTTTATTAATTACTGTGAGTGTTTATATTACTACTAGCTCTCATATCCTTACACAGCCTTCTGGATTCCACTTACTGAAGCAATCTTTTCCAAAACCCAGCCAGAGTTCACTAATCAGTTTATCTGCCAGGCATATTTATTTATATACTCATCTGGAAACTAGACCTCTGGGCAGTATTAAAATTTGTCATTTCCTTTATGAGAGGATAACCTCCAAGGCATATACATTTATCTGTATCTGTGTGGGTTGTCTCACAATTTCCTTTCATACACTTCTAAGGCCTTGAAGGCAGTTTCCTTTTCTGGTCCAAAGCCATTCAATTACTGGACACCATCTTCATGAAAGCTCCACATTCAATCCAATGTCTTGCACAGTGACATGACAGTATCATGCAGTGATTACAATAGAACTGGCTCATTAACCATGATGTTGTAAATGACCAGATTAAATCAGTTCTTAGCTTTCCTCTTCCAGTGTTCATCTGAATTGAAAAAGAAATACATGAAAGAAGACAATGTAGATAAAGGTATTCAGGGAGGAAATGTTTCTTCCCTAAAGCCAAAAAAATATTTGGAAGTTTTAAAGGAATGTAAGAGAAATAAATCATCATGGTAATCTTGAATCTCCATTAAAATGTTATTTTGAAAACTGACCTTGACAGTGCCTGTTATAGATTTCTTCCATCCTATCATGACTCATTGTCTTAAGGGCATTTAGGAATAGAAAGAGCCATTAGCTCTTCTTAATCTTTTACCATCATAGAAAAATTACTTCATAAGTCCTTGAGCAGCTCCTATTTACATGACATATTAATTCTTCCAAATCCTCACAACTAGACAATGCTCCATAGTATTGTAGAAAGTTGGAGAAGGACTTTGAAACCAGACTTTACAGCTTCCTTTATCACTTACTCTGTAATTTCAGGCAGGTTATGTAACCTTTCTGTGTGTCAGTTTTCTTTTCCTTAAAAGTTTATCAATTGAACTGATGCGTTTAAAACAGACCTTGACATATAACAATTACTCAGTATGTATATTCTGCTATTCATATTTTTTGATAGATGCCCTAATTCTCTCCCATCAAACACCAATCCTAAAAAAAAACTATCTTACTGATTACATCACAGCTTACATAAGCCATCAAGCTCAAATTCTCTTGTATTCTCATCCTTCCTCTTTTCCTGATAATTTATTTGCTATAATCCTTTCTTTTTATCTTCCATTTTAGGAATTACTTCTCCACCAAGGAATAATCAGTCCAGCAGTGCACTAGATTTAGTCACTTACTTAATATTGTTAGTGCATTATCCTCACTCTCAAATACACTGCTCACAAGTTTTAGGGGATCAGGAAACGTGCAGATACTCCAGTACTTTCAGCCTTTTGAATAGTGCATTTTCACTACTGAAATAAAAGTTGGTTTTGCATCTCATTTGCATAATAAAATAACTTTCTTTGACTTGTCATTTGCTTTTCTGATGTTCTTGTTTAATAAAAAAATCAAATGCTTCTTTTTTATCACTTCATATTCATTTTGAAATATCCCCTAATTTTTGTGAGCAGTATATTTTCAACATTTTTTTCTTTAATGATTCTTTAATTCAAGTCCACTGTGCTCTTTTCCTTTCCCCATGACAACATGATTATTATGTTCTATTAATTATATCTCTGCATTATTAACACTCATCTTTGGTCCAATGGCTTGGTTGGTTAGAGCATCATCCCAAAACTTAAAGGTTTCCAGTTCAGTCCTGGTTAGAGCCACATTCAGAAATAAACCAATGCGTTTTCTCTCTCTCTCTCTTTCTCCCCCCTTCCTCTCTCTCTAAAATCAATAAATTATTCTTTTTTAAAACCTCATCTCATTATCTCTAGTTGTGCTGTCATGGCCTTGGTTCAGAATCTCATGCAATATTTTTCTAATCTCCAGAATGATGTTTTCATCTACAACTCTTGCCTATTTCAAACAACCTCTACATTCCTATCATATCAATTACACTTAGTAGAAATGAAGATTTTACTTCTTTGCTTGAAGTTGTCCTATCCAAATGTCATGGCCTGACATACAAAGACTTTCCCTATCTGATGCCTGTCCATATTTTATGCCTTGTCCTTTTTTTGATAAGTGAGTCTGTATCATGAGTCCCATGGTAACTTTTCCTTTACCTGTCTGTGTCCCTTCAATTTTGTGAGCTCCTTATGAGCAGAAATCTATATAGATGACCACTTGGCATATAAAATAAACTTATTTAATATGCATTAAATAAACTATATTGAGAACCTATCTTTCTTTTTTTCAAGATTCATATTAAAAGTTGACTTCTAGAAGTTAATTGGAGATTTTATTCCTGTGACTGAAAATACCAATATAGCATATAGTTCTCGCTATGTGGAGTAGACCCACATGTGATTAATTATACAAGAAATATTTATATCTGTTGAGATCAGGATCTGAGGTCTGATTCTCTAGTTCATGGTTTACAGCAATATCTTTGTTCAAAAACTTTAGAACTGCTTCATTTTACCCCTATTTGTTTTACTACTAAATAAAATGTCTAACAGTAATCCACCTACAAAATATATGGGCATTTGTGGCAACTGAAGGGTAATGATAGATATCAATGATAGATGAACAGGATCACCAAAGTGCATTAATGGATTAGAATAAAATGTATTTCTTAACGGCATGATTCAAATTTTCTTTTTCTAGTTGTAATTAACTAATACCCACAACTAGTTAGTTTGGGGACATTCCTGTTTTAGCAAATCAAGCAAGGTTAATTTCTTGTGGTTACCATTTTAAAATAAATTCTCACATCAGGGAACTTTCGAGCTTTTTCTCTCTAGCCAAGCTTACTCCCTTCTTGGTTAGCACTTCTAATAATTTTCATGTTCTCCTGCTAAGCCCCAGGATGGACTCCTGACCTCCTTGCTGGAGGTGCGAATGATGCCAGTATTAGTGAGCGCGCTGCGGTTCTCCAAAGCTCCTCCTCCCCAGACCTTGGCAATTCTTCCGCAGCTGAGGTTGGGAAGCAGGACAGGGGACACAGTCCTGGGGTGCAGCCCCAAGGGCAGAAAGTGAATTCGGGGGCTGAAGAGGCCAAGTGAATCCTGGGGGCTGAAGAGTCCACGCAGCGGACCCGTGAGCGATGCGAAGCGTGGACCCTTTCGGCCACCCCTCTACTGCTCAACCGGCCCCCTGCTCTGGTCTCCCGCAGGCCCGGCGGGCACGGGCCGCTGTCCACAGTGGGAGGTGCTGAAAGCAGGGAGCGGGCGCGCGGGCGGCGGGGCGGGCAGCTCCTGCGAGCGCCCCCCTCCCGGCTCCGCGGCTCCGCCAGCCCTCCCCTCCTCCCGCAGCCATGTTCCACGCGAGGGGAGGGGCGGGGGAAGGGGAGAGGGACGCGGGATCAGGGCGGAGAGAGCCGGCTCTGCCTCGGGGAAGGAGGGGATGAGAGTTGGGGAGAGCCACGGGAGGAGGCGGCGGCGGCGGCGGCTACCGAGGAGCCAGCGCCGGGCCCCGCAGTAGGGCTCCCGGGAGCCACCATCATGGTGAAGAGGAAGAGCTCCGAGGGCCAGGAGCAGGACAGCGGCCGCGGCATCCCCTTGCCCATCCAGACCTTCCTGTGGCGGCAGACCAGGTGAGGGACGCAGAGGGCGCGCCGCTCGGGCCAGCCTGGGCTGGGGGCACCCCCGGGGCTGCCCGGGTCCTCTGCGCCGCCACCAACGCTGCCGCTGCTGCTGAGGCCGCGCCACAGCCTGCGGTCCCTTCGCCGGGGCTGGAAAGCAAGCCTTCTGCGCCCGCTTAAAAACACGCATTTAAAAATACGTATTTCAGTGAAGTTTGACTCCAGGCAGATTGACAGTTGCTGAATAAATATATACATTATTTAGGGGATGGGAGGGCAGAGACCCTAGGTCGAGGGGGCAGGGAACTAGGGAAGGTAATTACAACTGGCTGTGCTCCTGCGTCCAATTTCCCCTGCATCTCCTGCTGTAATTCCAGCCCGGTGACCTGTTGTTTTTCTAGTTCCTGTTTGGCGGATAACTGTTATGCTCACTTGTTAACCATTTTTGCTCGGATGTAGCGAGCGACCGTAATGCTCTAGGTTAAAGCCCCAGAGGAGAATTATTTTTGATAAGTCTTTTCCCCTCCCCCTCCTCCTGCCGGAAAAACCAGAAACCTATCCCTATAAATAAGAAACAAGGTTTCCTTTATCGTTATTAATGTTATTATTATTTTAGAGATCTATCATGCAAGAAATTCGATTCTGGAAATCATGACCCATAAACTGTGTTCATTTTTCAGTTTTGATTAGACCGTAGAGTGCTGCACCACTTCTGACAGCTAGCGATTTAGAACCTGAGTAGGTCAAAGTCTTCAGAATAAGAGTCGATACAATGAATGTCGAGATCCGCATCTCTTTCATATGTGTAATTACACATGTAAAAGCAAGTGTCGTCAGCTATTCAACACCTGCTCATTAACAAGCTATAGGGAGGGAGGCCATGAAATTTGTTTCATAGCATCATGTCTTAGTCATTGCAAAAGATGTCATAAGGATGCTCTAATGATAATTTCGTTTGTTAACAACAACAAAAGTAATCATTTTATTTGTTGATAACAAATATCTCTATTAATTTTTCAGTGCATTTTTGAGGCCTAAACTGGGGAAGCAATATGAAGCCTCTTGTGTGGTAGGTGACGTTAACCATTAAATGATTTCCATATTCTGTGTGGTAATTTCAACCTGAAGAAAAACATTAAATCATAGTGACTGTATATATTAATTCACTCAACAAGTATTACTGAGCACCTTCTATGTGCCCACGCACAGTTCTAGATGATGGGATAGAGCAATAATCAAAACAAACACAGAGTTCCATTCCAGTGAGAGGAGCACAGGCCAGTGAGAAACACATGAAGTACAATACATAGTAAACCAGGTAGTGCTGCACTCTATGGAGAAAAATTAAGCAAGAGAAGAGATTAGGGAGCATAATCATTTTAGAGGTGGTATATGGATAAGGAATACTACTAATGTGAGCTTTGGGCAAAGGCTTGAAGGAAGGGAGGGAGGAAGAGCTGAGAGAAGAGCAGAGGGGACAGCAAGTCTACAGGAGTGGGGGGAGGGACAGAGCAGTAAAGAGAAGGTGGAGAGGTAACAGAACCAGGTGGTAGAGGGTTTTGCGACGCAAGTATAATAAATTAAATCCTTAATTAAGAAAATTGTGACCGTGATTATGAAAGTTCATAAAGTGAATGTAGGAACTACTCAAAAAAAATAATATACAATTGGGAACTCTTATGTCCTTTATTTGTTGTGCTAGTTTGAAAATGGATGATATAAAATAATTATTAAAATAATGATAGTAATATAAGGGTTGGTAAAAGTAGGTTTACAGTTGTGAGTACAAGAGAGTTTATTCTCATATTATTTATTTATTTACTATTGTATTGTTATTTATTTGTATTGTGTCTTATTTCATATCTTTATTTATGATTTATCTTTTAGGTAATGATTGTTAATAATTTAACCTACTTCTGTCTATCCCTGTATTTATGCAAAATAAAGTGCCTTGTCCTGAGATTCTGAGAAAACTCTATATCCTTATAAATGTCCATTTTACACTTTGAGAACAAAAAACATGAAATTGTGAAGCAAATGAAATAGCATTTTTACAGACTTCATTAAAATTTGGAGCTCACATTGATATATTATAACCTAAAAGTGGAAACCTACATATTTAGAGAGTGTCATGAAAATTTGCAAATGACTACATAGATGACCTAGTAAGGAGCACTGAAATGTGCTAGGGCCACAAACTATGATGGAAGCCAACCGGAGAGTTAAACACACACACACATACACACACACACACACTCACACACACACATTCATGAACGCACTCTCATACAAAAAAGCAGGACTTCGTTGTGTTGCATTTCTGGCCTTCAAAGTTGTCACAGAGATATTTTTAAAAATCTAACTTTCTAGTAAAAACTTTTTAATAGAAATTGTTTTGTATTGATCTCAAGTTAGAGTAATTTGACACCTGAAAAATCTGAGACTTCCTTAAATTTTAAACTATTAGTTTACAATTATACTAGCTTAAAATAATCTTGATTTTTCTGTATTGTTGGCAAAGATATGTCTGACATATTTAATGTCACATGATATCACACAGTTAAATCACATTCATAGATAGGTAAATATAAAGATATAAATATCTAAATTAAAAGTTACTTTATTTACTAAAAATTACCTGAAGGCTGAGAAACTTTAAAATATTTGGATTTGCACTGTCAGCATATCCAAAGGCCTCTATTTCTTTTCTTAAAAAAAAAAAAAAAAGGACTTCCCCTCTGATTTCACTCTTTATCAAAACTTCAGCATGCTTTTCATTATGAATCTTACTTTCCTTTTTTGAGTCAAAAAGTAAATAGTTTGCATCGGGGAAACTTTGTGTTAAGTCATGTCTCTTTTTTTCAAGTATCCTAATAGTTCCAATAACATATCTCAAACAGTTGGGATTTGTATTATAATTGCTCTAGAGCACATTTACACAAATTTCTAAACCATTTGGGGCATTAAGTACTAATTGGGTTCTGTTCATACAAGTCAAATACTTATTAAATTTATTTCATATTTCATAGCTACACTTTTACCAATGCTTTATAGCGATATACTCCTTCCCCTGAACCTCTCTCCTCAAAAAAACCCTCAGTAGATCTAACTTGCTATGGGTTACTATACTCTTTGAAAATATCCCTGACCAGTATAGAAGAGTTAAATGAGCAAAGCAAAAAGAGCTCATTTACCTCCTCAGCCCCCTTTTCTCTTCCTTCCTTTCTTTATTCAACAGGTAGATTAAGTATCTTTATATTTCCAAGCACTAGGTAAGGAGTGTCTTGTGCTCAGTTACTACTGGGGACATGGAATAACTCAGGGACTCCAAAATCAGATTCTTAAAAGAGCGAATCTTATTTAATACTCATTTCACATTGACATAAGTTATGTTTGCTCAAGACACTTCTACAAAAGACGTACTTTGGTTGCAGTTGTGACAGCCTCTTTGGATGACTCAGCAGCATTTTATAAAATAGTATATCTAAAAATTTCATGAATTAAATGGGTTGTACTTTGTTAGAAGAAGTTTATTTTGATGGAAATGATAATCATTTACTAATTCAAGCCATACACTTTGGATAAAAACGTGAAAATGGGTAGATAATAGGAAATTATGACTGACCCCTTGCATATCAAGAAAAGCAATGAAAAGTAGTATGAGTGCACACTAAAAACTCTGGCCCAGTAATTTGCTCCTTTTAGAGTATACAGTACCTTGATGTCATTCTTTTCACCAATAAAAATCTCTGAATTTCTATTTTACATGCTCCCCCCCTTTTTTTAATCTATAGTCCTTTGAACGAGTGTTGGTGGAAAACAAACTGCATGGCCTGTCTCCGGCCCTCTCTGAAGCCATCCAGAGTATTTCCAGATGGGAGCTGGTGCAAGCTGCTTTGCCCCATGTCCTCCACTGCACTGCAACCCTCCTTTCGAACAGGAACAAGCTAGGTTGGTGCTCCTGTGTTACTTCTTTATGGCATACCATCATCCTTTGTGTTCAACACTCATAACATTTAGGGGGCATACTGACTATTTTCCCAGACACTGTCTACACAATATCTCATTTACTTCTCATTCTTCCTCACCGCCCCCCCACTACACACACACTAGTACTATTGTTATCTCCATATTCCCAATGAGGGAACCGGCTCCTTAATTATTAAATTAATTTTACAAGTAGTATGTGAATATAATATCCTTCTATACATTAAATGTTTAATATGAAAGCTAGAGACTCTCACCCATCCCAGATGAGTTTCCGACAGAATTGTTCTTTTTGCCCTCCTAGCTCTGAAAGTAACCACTTGGTGGTACTGTGTGTATGTGCGTGCATATACATAAGATTTTTTTTCTTTTTTAGATATTTTGTAGCTACCTTTGATCACATGGCAGTCTTTCTTAGCCATCTACTCCATTTCAGGACACCTGTTCTTTTCTATCCAGTTCCTTCCCCTCATTTGGGTCTCTGCTCATTTGCTACCTTTATAGAGGAGGCTTTCCTGGTCACACTGCTTATAATAAAGTAGCTGTTACCTTCAGAGCTTATACTCTTAGCCATTATACCACCCACTTGGAAATATCTAAGTGATGCTTGAACAGTGGGCAGGAGGGTTAGGGTTGGGGGTGGTTAGAGGCATACAACCTCCCCTACCCTAATCCACAAAAATCCACATGTAATTTTAATTCTGCCATCTGCCTTGTATCTGTGGATTAAACCAACCGGAGATTGGAAACAGTGTTTTTCATCCTGGTTGGTTGACTCTGCAGATGCAAACTGCAAGGATATGAATAATAGACTGTATTTATTTCAAAAAAAAAATCTCACCAAAAATGGACTGGTGCAGTTCAAGCCCATGTTCTGCCAGGGTCAACTTTGCAGGTTATCTGGCTGAGGTGATGTGATGCACACAGTTTCTCCTCCTATAAGAGCAGGTCATTCTGCAAAGACTGCAGCCTGTTAGAAAGTCCCAAAACAAGAATGTGCCTTTCTAGCATTGGCTGTAAAGGGTACAGAAAAATGCTAGTGTCTCCCAGAAAATCAAACTACAGAGCAAAGCAAGGATGTTCATCCCAGATCCCAAATTGACATCTGTTGTGCTGGTCACAAAGCTTGCCTTAACCTGCCGGTGTGATTATCTCGTGCAGGCCACCAGGATAAACTGGGGGTCGCTGAGACAAAGCTCCTTCACACCCTGCACTGGATGCTTTTGGAGGCCCCCCAAGACTGCAACAGCGAGCGGTTTGGGGGCACGGACCGAGGATCCAGTTGGGGTGGCAGTAGCAGCGCCTTCATCCACCAGATTGAAAACCAGGGTTCTCCAGGGCCGCCTTGCCAAAGCAGCTCCAACGACGAAGAAGAGAACAACCGAAGGAAGATATTCCAGAACTCCATGGCTACCGTGGAGCTCTTCGTGTTTCTGTTTGCTCCTCTGGTCCACAGGATCAAGGTAAGCAGAACGGTAGTATTAGGCTGAGGGGGAGGGTAATGTAAGGATGAGCTTTATTATTATTATTATTATTTACAGAGACAGAGAGAGAGATAGACAGGGGCAGACAGACAGGAACAGAGAGATGAGAAGCATCAATCATTAGTTTTTCATTGCTCATTGCGACACCTTAGTTGTTCATTGATTGCTTTCTCATATGTGCCTTGACCACGGGCCTTCAGCAGACTGAGTAACCCCTTGCTCGAGCCAGTGACCTTGGGTCCAAGCTGGTGAGCTTTTTTGCTCAAGCCAGATGAGCCCGTGCTCAAGCTGGTGACCTCGGGGTCTTGAACCTGTGTCCTAGGCATCGCAGTCCGACGCCCTATTCACTGCGCCACCACCTGGTCAGGCTGTAAGGATGAGCTTTAAATGACATTTCCTATATGAAGGTGGTTATGAGACCATTAACAATCACTATGAGTGGATAAGACAAATGAGTCTTTTCAGCCATTTGAGTGTTAGTTAAAATTTACTTTCAATTGAAACTGTCCCATTGCTTGTAGAAATAGAATTGAAATTACCTGTACATTCCCCAAATATTTTGCACGCACTGGGCACATTGTCCATCAAACATACTGAAAAATTTAAATGTTGTTAAATAAAATTAAAATACTGCTTTAAAAGCTGTAATTTTCCTTTTTTAAAAAGTATTTTTGTAAAGGTTACACTTAATGGAAAGCATTGCTGCATTGCTTTCACTGAGACTATCCCCCTGGCCTGCGGGACCTCCAGGTCCCACATCCTGCCTACCTTCTCTGCCGCACCCCCTTCATCCTTCATCTCACTAACCTCTCATTCACTAACCCTCAGGATCGCCCTCAAGCTCGTCAGGTTAATTCTTACATTCAGGTCCTTGAACTGATTTTCCCTTCCATTTGCAACATTTACCCCCATGCTCCACCCCAGACTTGCACGTGGCCATGTCTTTCTCATGGGTTTCCTATTGTGGGCACTGCTGTGGTGACAGGATCCCACTCCCTGGCCTACAGAAGAGCCCTCTCTCTGCCAATATGCAGATTCAGTCATGGATTTCCTCGGCCTTTCCAGTTGAAGCTTCTTTTGACACTGAGCTACCTTGATTCACCATTTGCAGAATCACTTTTTCTTTTTTTCCAACTTCTTCCCAGCCCTTATCTTTCTAGATCAGTGGTTTTCAACCATGGATACATGTGAGAGTCACCAGGGAGAACTTTAGAAAACCTCACAGTGACTCTAATTTAATTGGTCTGGGTAAGGGAAGAAGGGGGACCTGGGCTTCCTGGGTTTTAAAGGCTCCCCAGACGATTATAAGAGGCGAGCCAGAGTTTGCAAATCACTGCTCTAAGTGAATGCCTGGGTTTCAGCTGTGTTCATTAATCTCCTACCACATTCTCTGCTTCCATCTCCATCCACGTTGTTTTGAGTGGCTGAGTTGTTTAACGTGCAACTCAGAATGTCTTCTAATTGCACTTACACAATATAAGAGAGCAGCTTCAACATTGCCTCTCAAATTGATGTAATGATAAAACACAAAATGTGCTTCCTGCAAAAGACCTTAAATTGTAGCTAAATTGAGTGAGTTTGGATTGTAAACTCAGTGCAACTGAGCATCCATTATCGAGCACCTACTATGCACCCAATTCCTAACGTTGTATTAAACATTATGTTGGTGAAAGGGACTGTGGGGGAAGGGAGATGCCTGAGATATCCCTACCTCCAAGGGATTATTAAAGATTGTTGATGAGAGGAAACAATTACAAAATAATACACTAGGGCCTAAAAATATCTTCCTGATTCCATGAAATGCAAGAACAAGAGGTGGACTGGAGAATAGAAAGTCCAACAGCCAGCATCGGAGAATTCTGCTATATGAGGAAGACAGGACAATTAAGTAATTAAGGGGAATAATAATGATCACCACTTAGAAAGAGATCTGCCAAAACTTGAAATAAACAGGCCTCGCTCACTGCTAGCACAAAACAATGGTTTGTCTGTTTCATGCTTTGCTCAAAGCTGAATTTTAATTAAATATTAATTTTGCCTAAAGCAGACCACCGTCCTTTCCATAGTAACTTTGATGATAACCTAGGGCTGTTGGTTTACCCTGGAAGCACTCATTTGTGTGATGAAAGATCTGGAAGGTCCACCCGCTTTGAAAATAACCTTGTAAATCAGGGTCTCAAACTCAACTCAGCATGTGGGCCGCAGAGCAAGATCACAGCCGTTAGGCGGGCCGCACTAGGTCTACAAAAGGCAACTGTTACGCAACACTTTTCAGTGTCACAAAACGACCAGAAACTGTAGTTCGCATCACAACTGCTGTTAACTAAGCTAATATCTAGCTAGGATGCTAGAGAAATGAAAAATACAAGTAGGCCCCTAGGCTTACTTAATTTTATCCAAAATATTTTGAACTTCGTGGATTAGTCTGCGGGCCGCACAAAATTGTTCGGCGGGCCACACAAAATTGTTTGGCGGGCCACGAGTTTGAGACCCCTGATGTCCGTCCTTGCATTGACTAGTCGCTTCAACCAATTCTCAGAGGCCACTTAGTGGACATTGACCTTCTCTTCCCCAGGAGTCTGACCTCACCTTCCGACTGGCCAGCGGGCTTGTTATATGGCAGCCTATGTGGGAGCACAGGCAGCCCGAAGTCTCTGGCTTCACAGCACTGGTGAAGCCCCTCAGAAACATCATCACAGGTTTGTGACTCGGACACCCAGTGGATGGTCTTAGCAGACTCCTTCAAATGCAGAAATGAGGGTGATGGGAGAATTTACTTTTAAAAAAGGCCAAGAGGAAGAAAATTTCCCCAGGGAGTCATCCAGGTGTCCCCAGTACAGGAATCATCACATGAGGAGAAACTCCAAATCAAGGGCATATGCTGTCAGGTTGTATGATTTTGAGTAAGTCATTTAACCTTCCTGTGTAACTTAACACCTTGCAAGGTACATGATAAATTAAGGGATTTTGTCAAGTAGGAGTACTATATAATTCATATGTATATTCATATGTATTATTCATATATTGGTAGTGACCTGTCATGCTTACTATAATCGTTCGAAAGGAAGATTAAATTTTCCATGTAGTAAAAGTAGACAAAACCACAACTTACGTGTATGCAATACATTAACTATTGAAATAAACTCTAAAACCAAGAGTAACAGTCTATCACGCGGTTTAAATATCAATGAACTAAATAAGTAAAAATGTCATAGCCAGAAGTGATCTACTTCGGATTTTGTGGATGGAGTGATGTTAATTTCATTGGATTAAAACAATTATCTGTGAGTAGAGACAGATGTCTCTGGTTAAAAAATCTGAAAACAGTATGAATAAGACATAGAAAAATAAAATATGCTACAGTAAAGCAACACTATTACTAAAAAAGCCATATCTTTATGTTTATTAAAAAAACATTTTTTAAGTTTATTTTAAGACCTCTTACTTTCCTGTATGAATATAGAGGTTACTTCAAATTTAGATTCTCTCTGTCTTTCTCTCTCCTCATACCCAGACTGTCACTTAACACATGTACAAAGACTGGTGAGAATTCATGTCCAGATGAACAGTCCCCAGGCTATGCCTTTCGCCCTCCCTCTGCTTCTGGATGATAGCCACAGAGGGTTCCATTTCCCTCTGCCTGGCCCTGTGGACTCGAAATAGTATCCCACTTCGGAGGGGGAATTGAACTCAGCTTACAAGACAAGTCCAGCAGAAAAAGCAATGGCATATGTTTAACCCTCTTCACAGTCTCTTGTTTTTTTGTTTGTTTATTTTGGGTTTTTTATTAATTTATTGGTCTTTGTGAGGTTGGTAAATAAGTTTCCTCTCAGACCAGGATTCCTCACATTCAAATGCAGCATTGCCATCTTACATCCCATCGTTCTCGATCTTTAGGTAAAGATGGGTCTTTAGGTAAAGGGGCAGCTTATTGTGGTCACTAAATCACAGACCCTGGAGCCAGATAACCTGAGCTGAAACCTTTATACAAGTGTCAAATGACCATGGGCAAGTTAAACTTTCTGTGCCTTATCTTTTCATCTGAAAAATAGGTCTGATAATGTACCATACGTTATTATACGATTAATTAAAGGGTTAAATAAGTTAACATATGACATAATAGGACTTGACAGATATTAAGTACTATGTAGATGTTAAGTATTATTGTTTTTAGTATTGCCAATCTTTTAGCACCTTAACCTATTGAATCAGAGTGAATAGATGAAGAAATCTATATTGACAACCTAGAAATGCTAAGATTTTTGAAATGGTTATTTGATTTCTCTTACAACGTGTTATTAAATGTCTTCTTTTCAAGGTGATAGTGAACTGTTAAAATCTATTTTTTTATTTTAAAATAAAGCAAACTTAGGAAATAAAATGAACTTAAAATTGGTGATAGAATTTCTTCTTTTCAGCTAAGAGAAGCTCTCCTATTAACAATCAGAGTCAGACCTGTGAATCACCAAATCAGGACACAAGACAAGGAGAGGTGAGTTTGTTTTAATCATGAGAAGAAAGGGGTCAGTCATTCCTTAGAGGTAGTGTGGAATGAAGGGTAAGACGTGAGTTCTAGAATGATTCAACTTGGCTTCAGTGCTAGCTCCTCCTCTCTGAATGTGAAACTTTAAACAGCCTCAGGTTTTCTATCTATCACTGTGGAAAATAATTTTATGCACTTCCCAGAAATGTGGAAGGGGATGCTGAAACAAGTCAGTTAAACTATTGGTTTAATTCAATGGTTAGTGTGTGGTAAGTAGTGCTTTATCTCAATGGCTAGTGTGTTACATTAAATGTTAATTATCACTATTCATCCTACATTAACCAAAGTATCATCTTGTTCTCAGTCATTTATTGAATCCCCTAATGTTTGTTAGGCAGTCTTAATAGAGGTACAATACTACTGTAGCAGATGGGGAGGAGGGATTAGAAAAGTCATAAGATAGTCCTACCCTTAAGGATTCTAAAAATTAATGAAGAACCAAGAATAATACACATAAAATAGAAGATGCATAATAAAGTAGAATATAATTCAATGCAAATTTGGCATCCACTATTTGGTTTGGAAAAGAAGAAAATTAAGGCAAGAGTAGTTCAAAGCTACTGCCACTAATGTAGCATGCGTTTGGATGACCTGCTTTCAATTTCAATCCGCATTCATAAAAATAAAACTTGCTGGCTTCCATCAAAATTGGATTCTTGTAATGTCAGTGGCTGAGGCCAGACAGGTCCACATTGGATTCGGGCAGATGGTAGAGGAACTGCGGAACCAGAAAGCATTGGGCCACTCCTATTTAATAGATTCTCACAATGGCAGATAAGCAAACAGTCAGGGGACAACCTCTTCTCAGGCAGCAAGCAAATGAACAGCAAAATGATCCCTCACAGTGGTGGGCAGGCAATCCACAATCTACCATCTACCATTCGCCACCCGCCATCTGCTCTGAGCGCAAACAACCGTAACCTTACATAGACTATCCACACATGCTGCAGCCACGTGCTCACATACTAATTAAACAAAGTGCTTGCAGCTGGTAAACCAGCAAGCAAGCCTAACACAGCTGTTTTCCAGACAATACTCTTTTCAAATGATGGAGTATTACTGCTAGAAGTATCATTATCCTTTGTACCCTTCAAACTGGAAATGTTGAAGTCCTATTATATCTACTATTTGCTAATTAAATGCTAAGTACAGACACTGTGATTTATATGCTACATTTAAATATATTTAAAATGTATTTTTTTCACTTTTAACATTTTTGAAATTGAGTTTCTTTGATGATTGTTGGCTTCTTACAATCTCCTTGCCTGGTAGCTGTCTTGATATAGTTGTCATTGGTGCACAGCATGAATTTGGTCATTTCTAGCATCTGAATTTGCAGATTCAGGATCTATGGCTTTAGAAGAATATGTCAGAGGAACAGTGGGGCACTCTTTTACAAAATAACACTCTTGACATAGAGAAAGTTATCCTGTGGAAAAACATAACAACTCTGAGTTGAAATTTCTAAATGTAAAAAAATGTTAGGAATACCTACACCAATTTATGTCCCTTATATTTTCCTTTTTACATATATACATGCATGGATATATAATCAAAAGCTATTCCTATATAAGTCTGAGATAGCCCCTTTTATAAGTATGAAATAAAAAATCTTCACTGATATGAAGTATCTAGTTTTTTCTTAATCAAACATAAAATAATGGTGTATCTTATAACTGATGACATCTTATATACAATGAGACACATAAGTATCATATTTCATTCTTCTTAATCCTCTCTATTTGATTCTTTTTTTTTCCTGAGCAATCATTATTTGGCCTGACCTGTGGTGGCACAGTGGATAGAGTATTGACCTGGAACACTGAGGTTGCCAGTTTGACACCTGGGCTTGCCTAGTCAAGGCACATATGGGAGTTGATGCTTCCTGCTCCTCCCCCCCTTCTCTCTCTCTCTCTTTTTCTCTCCCTCTCTCTCTCTCCTCACTAAAAAGTAATAAATAAAATAAAAAAAATAATAAACCATATTTTGTTTTCTTTTTGTTATGTAGCTTAGATGTGCTCTTTATTCTTTATGCTTCGTGCTACCCTCTACATCCAGGTCCTCGTGATGAGATTGTAGCTTGAACCATCTAATTAAATTTTCTTCCTCTAGCCTCTCCTGCTTCATATAAATATCCATTAATGATGCCTGACTAATCTTCTTAATGCGGCATTTATTAACTCACCATTTCACAGAGGCTTATAATATGCAAGATGTCATCCTTTCATCACATCCCTTCTTTCTTAAGGCCCTATAGTGGATCCATCACAAGACCACACTCCTCTGCCCAGTTCTCTGTGCCTTCTACCACCTGCCTTTTCTTTTCTTCAGGGACCTGGATTATCCTTCTCATTAATTAAAACACCGAGTCCAATACACAGAGCATGCAGTCTTAGCCTCTGAATCTTTGCTTAGAATAAAGTCATCCTATCCAATTGAAAAAAAAAATAGATTGCTTCCGTATTTTGATGAGTAATCGAAAAACCTGAACCTTGCACTTCCATTTTCATATCTGGCTTCAATTTGATTAGCTCATCTAACCTATTGCTTGGTTTTAGCCTCATGACTCTATTTGTCCCACCTCATTATTGGCATATCTTTGATGAATTGTTGGATTGTAACTCTTCTCCTATGGATACCAGATATGGAGATGGAAAGGAAATGAATCAAGGGAGAAATGAAATAAAGTATAGGAAAGTACTTAGCCTAATGCTTAGAATGACACCAGTGCTCTCTCAAAGTCTCTTTCCCCTCGGTTAGATGAAGGCAATATTCCTTGGTCTGTGACATTATAATTAGCTATGCTACAACTTTTTAATTGCAAAAACAATGCACGAATGTCACCCCAATAAATCCAATTAAAGCAAAATAAATAAATATATAGGTGTCAGAAAACTTTTTAATAAAAAAAAAAGCAATGTATGTAAAATGATAGCTGATTCTCAAAGGTATATCTGAGGAAAAATATGTTAATCTGTTTTCTCCATCTCCAAAAGGGACTCCAGGTGGTCTGTGAAACATTGCAACCCGATTCCATCTCACCCAAGGCCACCATTTCAGGCTGTCACCGAGGAAACTCCTTTGATGGAAGTCTGTCTTCCCAAACTTCCCAGGAAAGAGGTCCATCGCATTCCAGGTACATGATGTTAAGGACAAAAATGCATCCCTGGTCACCAAAATTAAGTATGCCTTTTTAGCTATTTGTATAGCCTCTGTTCCTTAAAATGTGTATGTGCATGATGTATGTATATTCTTGGTCAAGGTATAATTACATTAGTAATTCCAGAAGTGTGCTATGAATGGCTCTCATTTAAACAAACTGAAGTGGAAGTGGGAAGACATGTCTGATTTAATGAGATGCCTGAATTAGATAATATTTTAAATATTTAAATACAAAAACTCAAATGATCCTGTCTATCAAAAGATTCTGTTGTGGGAATGTGAAAGGATCTGCTCTAATGCATGAGAATACTTTATAACAGGAACTTTTTGTATTAAAGTGTGTGCTTCTGCAGTACTCACAGGGAACTGAAAAATCTCTTCTGTGTAAACATTCCAGTTCTGCCCCTGTTAGTTGTGTGTGTACGTGGTGAATTTGCTTACAAATGCCTTCTTTAGGGAAAAGCATTGGTCTCCTTCTTCCTACTCCCTGTTGAATGATAGAAGCCTGGATTCACGAGGTTTGCCTTTGTACCCAACTAGAGTAGAAGCTCCACCCACAGGGTGAAAGACCCTGAGACCATTTGTATATCCCTATTTGCAAATGACATTACTGTCTAGTGGATATTATTATAAAAGGAGGTATTTTTAAAAAAATACTTTCATTGAAATATAATTTATAGGCCAGAAGATTCACCCATTTAAGAGTACAATTTAAACAAATATAAGCGTTTAGCAAACTTATAGAATTGTGCAACTTTCGCAGTGACCTGATCTTAGAACATTTCTACCACCCAAAAATATTTCAGTCACTCCCATTCCCACACCTTACTCTAGATAACTACTTAATGCACTTTCTGTCTCTCTAGTTGCAATCTGGACATTTCAAATAAGTGGAATCATATTGTATATGGCCTTTTGCATTTGGTTTCTTTCACTTAGCATATTTTGGAGGGTCATCCACATCATAGTATTTATAAGTAGTGTATTCCTTTTTATTACTGAATAGTATCCTACAGTATAGATATATTGCATTTTATTTATGCATTCATCAGTTGATAGATATTGGGGTTGTGCTGAGTTTTTGCTTATTACGAATAACGATGTTATGAACATTCATATACAAGTTTTGGGGGGTTATATATTTTCACCACTGTTGGGTAGATCCTAGGAATTTCAGTTCTGCTGGGTCGTATGGTAAATTTATGTTTGATTTTTAGGGAAACTGCCAAACAATTTTCCAAAATGGCTGCCCCATTTTATGTTCCCATCAAAAATGAATGAGTTCATCTTTTCTGCTTATCCTTGGCAGCCACTTCATTAGGTTTGAAGTTGGAACTGATTGTAGTTTTAATTTATATTTCCCTAATGACTAATAATATAAGTCATTATATTATTATGTTTCTTAGCAATTTGAATATAATTATGTTTCTTAGCAATTTGAATACTTCTTTAGTGAAATGTCTATTCAGATTTTTTTTGCCTAATTTAAAAAAAATTTTTTTTTTCAAATTTTATTTTATTTATTCATTTTAGAAAGGAGAGAGAGAGAAGAGAGAGACAGAGAAACAGAGAGAGATAGAAGGGGGGGAGGAGCAGGAAGCATCAACTCCCATATGTGCCTTGACCAGGCAAGCCTAGAGTTTTGAACCGGCAACCTCAGCATTTCCAGGTCGACGTTTTATCCACTGCGCCACCACAGGTCAGGCGCCTAATTTTTTTATATTATCATTTTTAACTGAATTTATTGAGGTGAGGTGATATTGGTTAATAAAATTATACAGATTTCAAGTATACAATTCTACAATACATCGTCTGTATATTGTGTTGTATGTTTATCACACAAAGTCAGGTCTTCTTTACGTATGAACTGGGTTATTCGACTTCTTCTTATTGAATTGCAAGAGTTCTTATATTTTCTGGGTAAAAGCCCTTTATCAAAAAAACAAAACAAAACAAAAAGATGATTCCCAAGTATTTTCATTCGGTGATCTTGTAACGGTCTACTTCCTTCTAGTACCAAATCGGGCTATATGGGTGCAGTGTTTTTTAAAGATTTTTTTAGAAGTGTTGAAAGCATAGATCCATATGAAGATAAATGCTTTTAAACAAAAATGAAGTAAATAGTTGTTTATCTTTGTGTTTCATTTTGAATTTCAAAAGCAAGTGAACCAGTGAAAGGATCTTTTGCTGACTGAGAATACGAATTGTTGGCAGCAACTTTAGTTATCTAAGCAGAGATAGTGTTTATTTAACATGATTTACTATACCAAGTCAATGGTGTTGATGAGTACTTAAAATCATTTTTAAGGTGAAACGAACCTGTGAAGATAACCAGTCCAATCTGATGCACTAAAAACATTTTAACCTCTTAAACACAGCAATGAAGAATTCGTTAACCTCAGATGAAGCTCACTTCATTTTTAGATAGTTGTATTTAGTGGAATTGCCTTCTTATATCTGATCAAATGTTGCTTTTCCGTAGTTTCTGTTTATTCTTATATTAGTTTTCTACTGCTGTTTAACAAATTAAACAACTTACTGGCTTAAAGCAACACAAACTTATTATTTCACAATTTCTGTATGCCAGAAATCTAGGGGCAATGTAGCTGGGTTCTTGCTTCAGGTTCTTACCAGGCTGCAATCCCTGGTGTCAGGATAGCCTGCAGTCTCATCACAGGCTTGACTGGGGAAAGATCCACTTACAGGCCCCCTCTCGTTATTGGCAGAATTCATCTCCTGGTTGCAGAACTGAGGTCCCTGTTTTATTGCTGGGTGTTGCCTGGGGGCTGCTCCAAGTTCCGAGAGGGCATGCATACTTCATTGATACAAAAAAACAAAAAAGAGTAAACAGATAAGTGAATAAAATGATTTCCAGGTTATTCTTAGATTATGAAGGCAAAACAACAGAATGAAAGGTGGGCTCTATTTCAGAGACATAAATGATAGGAAGGAGGCAGCCTCAGGAAGATCAGGGAAGAGCATTCTAGGCACAGGGCACAGCAAGTCTAAAGGCTCCAAAGGGGTAATAACTCAGTGTGCTTTAGGAATAACAAGAGGGCCACTGTGACCACAGAGTGGTGAGCTAGGGGCTAAGTTTTAGGGAATCAGAGAGGCTGTGAAGGGCCAGATCAAGTAGGAGCTAAGAAGATACGGTAAAAAGTTTGGAGATTGTTCAACATGTGAAGAAAGGCCATTGAGGCTGTCTGAGCAATGGAGTGCCTTTAACTGACTCACACTTTTTAAATACCACCCTAAATAGTTTATAAAAAATAGACTCAGGAAGCAAAAGTAGATTCAGAGACTAGTTAGGAGACTATTGCAATGGTCAGGTGAGAGGGGATATGACTTGATGAAAGTGGTAGTAATAGGGGCAGGAAAGCTGAGGTGAGGTTGGAACTGGGGTACACTGTGGGGTAGAGCTGACATGACTGAATGTGGAGAGCAAGAAAAAGAAAGGAATCAAGCATAACTCAGGCTTTTGGCTTGAGCAACTGAGTGAATGGTGATTAAATTTATGACACAAGGAAGGCTGAGGAAAAGCGTATATAAAAGTATTTTGATTTTGCCTTCTTCTATCTATCCCTAAGACCACCACCATCAAGCAAGCCTCTCATCACCTCCCGTCTAGCATACAGCAAGGGTCCACTTACGAGTCTCTTCTTATTCACTTGTGCCACCATCCAATAAGAGTGTAACATATCCGTGGAAAAAATTAGTCATGCTACTTTGACCCTTTCACTCTATTTATGACTATTCATTGTTATCAAGATAAAATTCAAAATCCCTGATATGCCCTCTAGGTCCACATCACCTGGCCGCTGTCTAATTCTCTATAATGTTGTGCCACTACCCACACCCCAAATATTAAAGTCCAGCCTTTTGTGAGGTCTTGATATGCACTAAACTTCTCCTTAGCTCTGAGATTTGTAGTATGCTAATCCATCTGCCTGGATTATTCTTCCATTTACCTTCACTTAACCAACTCCTTATCCTTCAAGACTCAATTTAAATATCATTTCCTTACTTCTTAGAGAAGCTTTGGCAGGTCAACCATGTTAAACACGGTCATAGAACTCCCTGTTTGTTCTTATGGTACAAATGGAAATCATAATTTAGATACCTATGTGATTATTTGTCAAACAGTTATTTTTCTCTCTAGACTGTAAAATCCTAAGCAGAGGGATCAATTCTTTTTTTACTCACTGTTCTACCTCTAGTGCCTGGCACATGGCCTTTCATCAGAAGGCACCTTTAACACTTCCTCTGAATATTTTCTTAGATCACCTACTTTGTTAAAAACAATATAACTTTTCACATCACAGCAAGCACTTTCCTGCCACTACAAACAAGGATCCTCCTTCCTCCGGTTTCCAGCAACACACCTCTTGCTTTTCTTAAGTCTCATCAACAGCCCCCTCAATGTTCAAGACTTCTGTTAGCAATTTGTGCAAGGCAGTGTATGCTTTTATGTTTTAACACACTCTTCAAAGTCTTTACTGCCTCTGCCAGTTGACTGATTCCAAAACCATTTCCAAAATTTAGGATTTTGTTAATACAGTTCCACAATCTGTGTTGGCTACCAATTGCTGTATGACAAATTACCCCCAATCTTGGCAGCTTAAAACAAATGAAATGTATTATTTTACACAGTTTCTGAGGATCGTAAACCCAGAAACAGCTTGTCTGAGTGGTTGTAACCCAGGGTATTTCAAGATGTTGGCCCTGGCTGCAGTCATCTTAAAGGCTTGACTGGGCCTTAGGCTCTGCCTTCTAGCTCACTTCAATGGCTGTTAACCAGAAGGTTCAGTTCTTCTCCATCTGGGTCTCTCCATAGGGCTGTTCAGGACACAGCTGGATTTCTTCAAAATACATTATCCCAGAAAGAGAAGGAGCAACAAAGATAAATGTTTTAGTGTCTTTTATAACTTAATATTCAAAGAGAAACGCCATTACTTCTGCTATATTCTATGGATCACACCAACCAACCCTGGGAAAGAATGTGTGGGGACTACATGAAGGTGTGAATACCAAGAGGGCAGGGGTCATTGCGGCCTATTTTGGAGGCTGGCTACAACCAGCGGTAATGATAACATTACCATCATTTTATATATGATAACTATTATGACTATATCTGTACATTTATTTTCACATCAATTATTAAGTATCTTCATATTCCTTCTTTACTAATTTTGTTCTGCACAAATTCCAGAAAGGGTTTTTGGGTTTTTTTGTACTTTTCTTTTTTTTTTTTTAATTTAATTTTTTTAAATTTTTCTGAAGTTGGAAAAGGGGAAGCAGTCAGACAGACTCCCGCATGCGCCCCACTGGGATCCACCCGGCATGCCTACCAGGGGGTGATGCTCTGCCCATCTGGGGCGTTGTTTTGTTGCAACCAGAGCCATTCTAGCACCTGAGGCAGAGGCCATGGAGCCATCCTCAGTGCCAGGGCCAACTTTGCTCCAATGGAGCCTTGGCTGTGGGAGGGGAAGAGAGAGACAGAGAGGAAGGAGAGGGGGAGGAGTGGAGAAGCAGATGGGCACTTCTCCTGTGTGCCCTGGCCAGGAACCGAACCCAGGACTCCTGCACGCCAGGCCGACGCTCTACCACTGAGCTAACCGGCCAGGGTTTTGTATTTTTCTTAAGTGAGAAGCAGGTAGACAGAGAGACAGACTCCTGCATGTGTCCGACCAGGATCCACCCAGCAATCCCACTAGGGGGCAATGCTCTGCTCATTGTGAGCGTTGCTCAGTTGCAACGTGAGCCTTTCTGGAGGTGGAGGACATGGAGCCGTCCTCAGTGCCAGGGCCAACTTACTCCAGTGGAGCCCTGGCTGTGGGAGGGGAAGAGAGAGCTAGAAAGAAGGCAGAAGGGGAAGGGTAGAGAAGCAGGTGGTCACTTCTCCTGTGTGCTCTGACCGGGCTACAAAAAGTTTTATTTAAGTGTAAGGAATTTCTTACCTCAAATATTATGTTTCTTTGTGACTTTTAAAAATTATTAAAAACAATGTCAGGATGAAATATTGAGATTACATAATAGGCAGGAGCTTATATTTCTTAGATTATTTTTCTCAACAATAATAAGCATTGGAAATTTGCAAATATAAATAGCAAGTAATATTTCTTTTCTTTGATAAATTTAAGTGTTAATGTTTCCAGTCTGATTTGCCTGAAAGTCATAGTCAACTATAATTTCCCAGGTTTTCTTTTTGTGGAAGGACATTGTTTTTCCCATCTTTGATATTGTCACACTTAAATATCTACATATATATGCATTCTCTGACACATATATGCACATAGTCGCTCACAGCACGTTTGTGTGGATTCTTTGTAAATTGGTGACACTTTAGGAGAATGAATTAGGGACTGACCAGGCAGTGGCACAGTGGATAGAGCATCAGACTGGGACACAGAAGACCCAGGTTTAAGCCCTGAGGTTGCCAGCTTGAGCATGGGCTCATCTGACTTGAGCATGGGCTCACCTGGTTTGTGCATGGGGTCACTGGCTTGAGCATGGAATCATAGACCTGACCCCATGGTCACTGGCTTGAGCCCAAAAGTAGCTGGCTTGAACCCAAGGTTGCTGGCTTGAGCAAAGGGTCCTTGCTTTGCTGTAGCTCCCCAGTCAAGGTACAAATGAGAAAGCAATCAATGAACAACTGAGGAGCCACAGTGAAGAATTGATGCTTCTCATTTCTCTCCCTTCCTGCCTATCTCCATCTGTTTCTCCCTCTGTCTCTCTCTATCTCAATCTCTCTCGCTAAAAAAAAAAAAAAAAAAAAAAGAATTAGGTCTGTTCCCTTCTTAGCTGCAGTGGCTGGTTGCTATGGAAATGATGCACAAGGCAGACCTTATAGATAATGCTAATGTTAATTTATCTTTATTGGAGGAGTTCATGTATTAATCAGAAATGAAAACTTAAATAACAAAGCAATGCAAATATTCTCGGAATAAAAGCTGTTTGCTCACATGAAACAAATCCAATTTCTCATCTCTTTTGCCCTGACCTTGACTGAACTGAACACGTTCTTCCCCGAACTCTGCAATCAGTGACCAGGTAGCCAGTTTGTTAAAATTAATGTGAGATTTCATCTTTAATTACCATCTACACAGACTTAATTTCTGCTTTGTTAAATGCTGCATAGGGTCAAGACTGATTTCCACAGTTCTCTGCTTCAGTAGATTATTTCCGAGTTCTTTTCTTCCTTGGATGCCCTCTAAAAGCTTCTCCAACCCTAATTTATAATAACCTGGCTTTCTGCAGCCATAGTTACTTGGAAAATAGATTGAAGCAATTCTTACCTTTTTCAATAGTATTTTGAAGTTTCTTGTTTTTTTGGTTTTGGTCACAATGTGTTATTTGTTCTAGGCATATAAAAATATATGCTAATTATAACATATAAAAATTTAAAAGGTATAAAATATTTTAAAATTTATCCATGAGGTCATCAGATAGATAAAAGCAGCATTAATTTATATCATTTAGAATAAAATTTTTACTTTTCATTTTTTTATATCAAAGGACTTACAAAATTATAGTATATTAGAGTAGAAAAGGACACTTATATCATATAATACAATAAATTTTCCTCATACCATCTTTATCCAGTTTTTTAAATTTTTGTCTCACATGTTAATTAGTTGGATAACATGAACAAAAATAACTTTTATTGATTACTTAGTGAAATGTTGACTACATCTGATAATGCTGTCCTAAATGAAATAAATATATATATTGATCATTTTAGTTTTTTATTGACTCTACAGCCCAGTAGAGCTTACATTTTAGGTCAAATGAACTAGTGTTTGAATAACACTTAAAATGAAGATTATAAATATTTGCTACAAAATGCCCTTTAACTTCATTATTGTTTCAAATGGAGTCTCTTTAAATATTAAGCAATTGAAATGTAAATTTGCTTACAAATTTTGATTATTGAAGTTACAGACAGGGTTTTAGTGTCTGATCACAGCCTTATATTGGTGGAATCTTGTTACTGTGCTGTCCGTTATCACTGAACTGATATGAACTGTTAGGAAGTGGTTACTGACTACGGAACTCAACTGGACAGTTAGTAATTACTTACATGTAAATAAATAAATTTTTGTGCTGAGAAAGACATAAATACAGTCATCTGGCACTCTCACGGACAGAACTGTCAACATATCTATCATTCCAGTTAGTGTTTCCACATGAGAATTGTTTTGGACGTTGGCTTAAAAGTACAAAGTCATGCATTACATGTCTCTCTAGGTCATTTGTGCTCTAATGTTACTAGGAGTATGTATTTTAATTTTCATTACCTAGAGATATTGTTTAAAATAAAGATTTTTTGCCTGACCTGTGGTGGCGCAATGAATAAAGTATCAACCTGGAATGCTGAGGTTGCTGGTTTGAAACCCTGGGCTTGTCTGGCCAAGGCACATAGGAGTTGATGCTTCCTGCTCCTCTCCCCCCTTCTCTCTTTCTCTTTTTCTTTCTTTCTTTTTTTTTTTTTTTTTTTGTATTTTTCTGAAGCTGGAAATGGGGAAGCAGTCAGACAGTCTCCCGCATGCGCCCGACCGGGATCCACCCGGCACGCCCACCAGGGGACGATGCTCTGCCCATCTTGGAGCATCGCTCTGCCGCAATCAGAGCCATTCTAGCACCTGAGGCAGAGGCCACAGAGCCATCCTCAGTGCCCGGGCCAACTTTGCTCCAATGGAGCCTTGGCTGCGGGAGGGGAAGAGAGAGACAGAGAGGAAGGAGAGGGGGAGGGTTGGAGAAGCAGATGGGTGCCTCTCCTGTGTGCCCTGGCCGGGAATCAAACCCGGTACTCCTGTATGCCAAGCTGACACTCTACCACTGAGCCAACCAGCCAGAGCCCCTTCTCTCTCTCTTTATCGCTCTCTCTTCTTTCCAAAATAAATAAAGTCTTAAAAAATAAAAATAAAAATAAATGAAATAAAGATTTCTGGGTTCTATTCCCCACAAGTCTGTTTAATAAATCCAGAGTCTTCATTTTAAACAATCTTGTCCTCCCTGTCCCCCTTGGCGTTCTCATGGAAGTAATCCATTGGCATCTCATTACATGGAACACTACTCTAGGGATTTGATATAGTTTATGGAACTCCTCAGTCTAAATTACTAGCCAGAACTATTTGGGGGCACTGAGGTGCAGGGCAGAAAGTAAAGGGTAAAGACAGCTAGGACAATGGGGGATAAATAATTCTGTTGAATTACTAATATCTGCCTGAATCACAGCAGCTTATTTATTCAAGAAAACAAAGTGTTCACAGGCTCTCATAATAAGTCAGGTGATTGTCACAAATACTGGAGGAACCTAAAATTACCCAGCAGGTAGCCAGCCAGCCTCAGACTTTGTCTTTTCTTTCTAAATCCAAGAGTATATTATTATTATTTTTTTAAATCCTGTTTTCCAGATATAAAACACGGGCTGAAAGGAGTCAGTTCATCCATTTTTTATTTATTTATTCATTTTTTTTTAGAGAGGAGAGAGAGATAGAGAGATAGAGAGAGAGGAGAGAAAGAGAAGGGGGGAGGAGCAGGAAGCATCAACTCCCATATGTGCCTTGACCAGGCAAGCCCAGGGTTTCGAACCGGCAACCTCAGCATTTCCAGGTTGACGCTTTATCCATTGCACCATCACAGGTCAGGCCAGTTCATCCATTTTTAAAAGTGGGGTGGGCGTGGGTAGGTGGCAGTGAGGAGTGGTAAAGGCCACTTACGGAATTGGTAGAAATGAGAATCAAGGTTATTTTCCTTCAAACTGGGATTCAGGATATAATCAGTCAGGAAACAAGTCCACACTTGGGTAATTTGTGAAGAGATTAAAACTCATGAGCAAAGGAACATCCCAAAGGGAGTCACTCACACATCTTTGTGTCTTTCCACAAAGCCAGGTTTATTGGGGTAGACCTCTCCAGTAAGGTAATAGAATTACCTACAGATTACACACAGAGAAAGAGAGCTTACGCTGTAAGCAGAATGAGCCTCCGGCATCAAGCCTGGACACTAGCAGTGTTCATAAGTGGATCAGTAAGTGTCAGTCTCAAGCCAGGCAGCTACATACAGTGACAGTACACGTGGATGGAGTGGGAGTCCAGGTACTCTAAACATTACCTGTGGTACAGCCAAGCTCCAGCACTGGGTGGTCAGAACTCTGAGTTCTTACAGTCCACAAGAGATGGAGGTCCCAATTATATCAGTGTCCAGATGGAGTTTTAACCCAAGAGTTCAGACTTGTGGTTTGGGCGTTTTGGGCCTCTCATAGGGACATTCCCATTCCACCCCACTACATCAGTCTAACAGAGCACTTGACATAACTGTCATGGCTGACAGTGACCCATATTGGATTCTCAAAGGTGTTCAAAAAGTCCACTGTGCTTTGACTCTACACAGCTTGTTTACAAAGGTTTGGACAGAACTAGTACAATTTGCTAAGAATCAGGTATAGGGCCTGAGGGAGGCATACCAGCTTAAAGCCTGAAGGAGCAAAGGAAGGAAGCAGTTGTGGAGAACTCTATGGAGAGAGTGATTAGGAAGAGCTGTGACCATCCGTGGTCACAGTTCTTGTCAGCCCTAGATCACAGTGCCATCCTTGGAAAAATCTCTGGGAAGTTGGAGCCTTGTGAAAAAATTCCTGGTCCTTCTGCCTTTCACTCTCCTCTGGGAACCTCCTTTTGCCAGCTTCAACCAGCAGCCAGACGCAGGGGACCCCCAGGGAGAGTCTGCAGGGCAAATTTTCCAGGACAAGGAGGTGGAGAAGGGTAGAGAGTGAATGGAGTCAGGGAGCAGGGGTTGGAGGCAAATAAAAGATATCCTGCCCAGGATGGGAAACTTGATTTTGAATCTAGCCCTTATGCTTCTTATGAAAACTCAACAATGCACAAAATTCTAAGACTCAGCCTTTTTATTAAAATGATTACATAATGAAAAGTTAGAGAATAAAATACTGTGAAAAAACAGGCATAACATCATCAGGAAATAATGAGACAGATTTGTATAAAAGTATATATATATAGTATATAAAAATAATTCAGTGTGATAATTTTTATCTTATTAGTGTATTTATTCAGTATTTATTTTTTTAATTAAATTTAATGCAGTGACATTGATAAATCAGGGTACATATGTTGAGAGAAAACATCTCCAGATTATTTTGACATTTGATTTTGCTGTATACCCCTCCCCCAAAGTCAAATTGTCTTCTGTCACCTTCTATCTGGTTTTCTTTGTGCCCCTCCCCTCCCCCAACCCCTCTCTCCTTCCTCCCCCCTTCCCCCCACCTCCGTTGCCATCCATTTTGTTCATGTCTCTGAGTCTCATTTTTATGTCCCATCTATGTATGGATTCATATAGTTCTTAGTTTTTTTCTGATTTACTTATTTCACTCCATATAATGTTATCAAGGTCCATCCATGTTATTGTAAATGATCCAATGTCATCATTTCTTATGGCTGAGTAGTATTCCATAGTATATATGTACCAAAGCTTTTTAATCCACTTGTCCTCTGACAGACACTTCGGCTGTTTCCAGATCTTCGCTATTGTGAACAATGCTGCCACAAACATGGGGGTGCATTTCTCCTTTTGGAGCTGTTCTATGGTGTTCTTGGGGTATAATCCTAAAAGTGGGATAGCTGGGTCAAAAGGCAGTTCGATTTTTAGTTTTTTGAGGAATCTCCATACTGTTTTCCACAGTGGCTGCGCCAGTCTGCATTCCCACCAGCAGTGCAGGAGGGTTCCCTTTTCTCCACATCCTCGCCAGCACTAATTCTGTGTTTTGTTGATGAGCGCCATTCTGGCTGGTGTGAGGTGATATCTCATTGTGGTTTTAATTTGCATTTCTCTAATGATTAGTGATGTTGAGCATTTTTTCATATGCCTATTGGCCATCTGTATGTCCTCTTTGGAGAAGTGTGTATTCATTTCTTTTGCCCATTTTTTTTTTCATTTTTCTGAAGCTGAAAACAGGGAGAGACAGTCAGACAGACTCCCGCATGCGCCCGACCGGGATCCACCCGGAACGCCCACCAGGGGCGACGCTCTGCCCACCAGGGGGCGATGCTCTACCCATCCTGGGCGTCGCCATGTTGCGACCAGAGCCACTCTAGCGCCTGGGGCAGAGGCCACAGAGCCATCCCCAGCGCCCGGGCCATCTTTGCTCCAATGGAGCCTTGGCTGCGGGAGGGGAAGAGAGAGACAGAAAGGGAAAGCGCGGCGGAGGGGTGGAGAAGCAAATGGGCGCTTCTCCTGTGTGCCCTGGCCAGGAATCGAACCCGGGTCCTCCGCACGCTAGGCCGATGCTCTACCGCTGAGCCAACCGGCCAGGGCTTTGCCCAGTTTTTGATTGGATTGTTTGTCTTCCTGGTGTTGAGATTTACAAGTTCTTTATAAATTTTGGTTATTAACCCCTTATCAGACGTATTGTCAAATATGTTCTCCCATTGTGTAGTTTGTCTTTTTATTCTGTTCTTGTTGTCTTTAGCTGTGCAAAAGCTTTTTAGTTTGATATAGTCTCATTTGTTTATCCTGTCTTTTATTTCACTTCCCCGTGGAGATAAATCAGCAAATAGATTGCTCTGAGAGATGTCGGAGAGCTTACTGCCTATGTTTTCTTCTAAGATGCTTATGGTTTCACGGCCTACATTTAAGTCTTTTATCCATTTTGAGTTTATTTTTGTGAGTGGTGTAAGCTGGTGATCTAGTTTCATTTTTTTGCAGATAGCTATCCAATTTTCCCAACACCATTTGTTAAAGAGGCTGTCTTTACTCCATTGTATTTCCTTACCTCCTTTGTCAAATATCAGTTGTCCATAGAACTGTGGGTTTATTTCTGGGTTCTCTGTTCTGTTCCATTGATCTATATGCCTGTTCTTATGCCAGTACCAGGCTATTTTGATTACAATGGCCTTGTAGTATAACTTGATATCAGGAAGTGTGATACCTCCCACTTTATTCTTCTTTTTTAAGATTGCTAAGGCTATTTGTGTTCTCTTTTGGTTCCATATAAATTTTTGGAATATGTGATCTATATCTTTGAAGTATGTCATTAGTATTTTAATTGGTATTGCATTGAATTTATAGATTGCTTTGGGTAATATTGACATTTTAATGATGTTTATTCCTCCTAAACATGAGCACAGTATATGCTTCCACTTGTTTGTATCTTCCTTGATTTCTTTTATCAATGCTTTGTAATTTTCCGAGTACAAGTTTTTAGTACTTTTGGTTAAGTTTACTCCTAGGTACTTTATTTTTTTGGTTGTAATTGTGAAGGGGATTGTTTCCTTAATTTCTCTTTCTGACTGTTCATTGTTGGTGTATAAAAATGCCTCTGATTTCTGAGTATTGATTTTATATCCTGCCACTTTGCTGAATTCATTTATCAGGTCTAGTAGTTTTCTGATTGAGACTTTAGGGTTTTCTATATACAATATCATATCATCTGCAAATAATGATAGTTTTACTCCTTCTTTTCCAATTTGAATGCCTTTTATTTCTTCTTCTTGTCTGATTGCTGTGGCTAGGACTTCCAGGACTATGTTAAATAAGAGTGGTGAAAGGGGGAACCCCTGCCTTGTTCCTGATCTTAAGGGGATTGCTTTTAATTTTTTCCCATTGAGTATGACATTGGCTGTGGGTTTCTCATAGATGGCTTTTATCATGTTGAGGTATGTTCCGTGTATTCCCACTTTGCTGAGAGTTTTGATCATGAATGGGTGCTGGATTTTATCAAATGCTTTTTCTGCATCTATTGAAATTATCATATGGTTATTCTCCTTCTTTTGTTTATGTGATGAATCACATTGATTGATTTAAAAATATTGTACCAGCCTTGTCTCCCCAGAATAAATCCCACTTGATCATGCTGTATGATTTTTTCCATATATTGTTGGATCCGGTTTGCTAATATTTTGTTGAGGATTTTAGCATTTATATTCATCAGAGATATTGGCCTATAATTTTCTTTCTTTGTGTTGTCTTTGCCTGGTTTTGGAATCAGAATTATGCTCGCCTCATAAAAGGACCTTGGAAGTCTTCCTTCCTCTTGAATTTTTTGAAATAATTCGAGAAGGATAGGAGTTAGTTCTTCTTTGAATATTTGGTAGAATTCGGTTGTGAAGCAATCAGGCCCCGGACTTCTCTTTGTTTTTTGATAACTGTTTTGATCTCATTTGGTATAATTGGTCTGTTTAGGTTTTCTGATTCTTCCAGATTGATTTTTGGAAGATTGTATGTTTCAAGGAATTTGTCCATTTCATCTAGGTTGTCTAGTTTTTTGGCATACAGTTCTTCATAGTATTTTCTTACAATATTTTGTATTTCTGTTGTGTCAGTTGTTATTTCTCCACTCTCCTTTCTAATTTTATTTATTTGAATCATCTCTCTCTTTTTCTTGGTGAGTCTAGTTAAAGGTTCATCAATCTTGTTTACCTTTTCAAAGAACCAGCTCCTAGTTTCATTGATCCTCTGTATTGTTTCTTTAGCCTCTATGTCATTTATTTCTGCTCTGATCTTTATTATTTCCTTCCTTCTACTACATTTGGGCTTTACTTGCTGTTCTTTTTCTAGTTCTTTTAGATGCAGGGTTAAGTTGTTTATTTGAGCTTTTTCTAGCTTCTGAAAGTGTGCTTGTAGTGCTATGAACTTCCCTCTCAGTACTGCTTTTGCTGTGTCCCATAAATTTTGAGTTGTTGTATGCTCATTGTCATTCATTTCTAGGAATTTTTTTATTTCTTCTTTGATCTCATTTTTAATCCATTCATTATTTAACAACCTGCTATTTAGTTTCCATGTGTTTGAGAATTTTTTACTTTTTCTGTTGTGGTTCATTTCTAGTTTCATGCCGTTGTGATTGGAGAAAGGGCTTGATATGATTTCAATCTTCTTAAATTTGTTGAGACCACTTTTGTGCCCTAACATGTGGTCTGTCCTAGAGAATGTACCATGAGCACTTGAAAAGAATGTATATTCTGCTGCTTTAGGGTGAAAGGTTCTGAAGATATCTATTAAATCGAGTTGATCTAGTGTGTCCAATAAGTCTGCTGTTTCTTTGTTAATTTTCTTTCTTGAGGATCTATCTAGTGATGTTAGTGCAGTATTGAAATCCCCTACTATTATAGTATTGCTGTTGATCTCACCCTTTAGATCCATCAAAGTCTGCTCTATATATTTGGGTGCTCCTATATTAGGTGCATAGATATTTATAATAGTTATATCTTCCTGTTGGATTACTCCCTTTATCATTATGTTGTGGCCTTCTTTATCTCTTACTATATCCTTTGTTTTAAAGTCCAATTTGTCTGAAATAAGTATTGCTACCCCAGCTTTTTTTTTCATTTCTATTTGCATGAAATATTTTTTCCATCCTTTTACCTTCAATCTATGTGTATCTTTTGTTCTAAGGTGTGTCTCTTGTAGACAGCATATGTATGGGTCCTGTTTTCTTATCCATGCAGCTACCCTATGTCTTTTGATTGGATCATTTAATCCATTTACATTTATGGTTATTATTGATATGTAGTTGTTTATTGCCATTTTATTCTTTAAAGCTGTATTCCTTTTTTGCTATATTCTTTCCCCACTTTGATCTGTTTACAACAGGCCCCTTAACATTTCCTGCAGCATTGGTTTGGTTGTAATGAATTCCTTGAGTTGTTTTTTGTCTGGGAAGCTTTTTATTTCTCCTTTGATTTTAAACGATAGCCTTGCTGGATACAGTAGTCTTGGTTGTAAGTTCTTGTTCTGCATTACTTTGAATATTTATTGCCACTCCCTTCTGGCCTCAAGTGTTTCTGTTGAGAGGTCAGATGTCATCCTTATGGGGGCTCCTTTGTAGGTGATGGCTTTTTTTTTTTTCTTGCAGCTTTTAATGTTTTCTCTTTATCGCTTAGCTTTGGTATTTTAATTATGATGTGTCTTGGTGTAGGTTTCTTTGGGTTTCTCTTTAATGGAGTCCTCTGTCCTTCTTGAACTTGTGAGAGTTTCTCCTGCATTAATTTAGAAAATTTTTCAGCTATGATATGATTGAACAAAGTCTCTATCCCTTGTTCTTTCTCTTCTTCTTCAGGAACCCCTATGATGTGGATGTTATTTCTCTTCATGTTATCACAGAGCTCTCTAAGAGTTTCCTCAGACTTTTTGAGTCTCTTTTCTTTTTTCTTCTCTGCTTTCATGCCTTCATTCCAGTTGTCCTCCAACTCGCTGATTCGATCTCAGCTCTATCTATCCTGTTTTTAATTCCTTCCATTGTGATCTTTATTTCTGATATTGTATTTGTCATCTCCGACTGATTCTTTTTTATACTTGCTATTTCTTTATTTAGGTGTTCATAATGACCATCCATCATTGTTCTAAGATCCCTAAGCATCCTTACAATCATTATTTTGAACTCCGTATCTGGAAGTTTGATTATTTCCATATCACTCAGTTCATCTCCTGAAGGTATCTCTTGTGGTTTCATTTGGATTGCACTTTTTTGTCTTCTCATTGTGTTTGGGTGTTTTATTTGTAGAGTTGGTTGAGTCTAGGCTTGGTGTTGTCTGCCTCCAGTTTTCAGTTGTGTTATTTCTAGGTCTTCTTGGGTTGGTAACAGCTATTATTTGTAATCCACTTTCAGATTTGGGCAGCTTTGAAGTCTTGATTTGTTTGTTTTCTTAACAGGTGATAGTCTTGTTTATTGATCTCAGCATAGGGCTTCCTTGAAACTGTATACAGGAATGTGATGGGTGTAACCTGAGACTCTGAAGGCCTCTTCAGCCAACTAATCTGTCTGGGGGCAGGGTGTTTTCTCAGCTTCAGTAAGGGGAGGTGTATCTCAGATCTCCATGGAGAACTGAGTTTCTGCCCCTCCTTCTCACCACTTCTTGTTTTCAGCTGTGTCTTGTTGTGCTGATTGGAGCTGGAGAGATGTCCGGCGATCTCTGATCCGAAAGCAATTCAGTACTGTTTTGTGGAGGGTTCAGTCCCTCCCCCAGCTATGGCTGCCTCCAGCATGGATGAGTCAGCTTTTTTAGTTCATCTCCTGCATTCTTAGCCCCTCACAGTCTGTCCCTTTCTCTGTCCTTTCCACTTGGGAGATAAGCTGGTCTTTTCAACACACCTCGCTCCCTGGTCACCAGGCATGTGGCTGTGAGCAGTATTTTCTGCTCTTTTCCCTGGGGTGAGATTCCCTCTGGGCTCTGAGCCCCCCCCCATTCCTATAAGAAGGGGAGATTCAGGCACTCCCTACCAGGTTTGTTGTGGCTTCTTCTTTGCTCCTTGGTTTTTGAGAGCTATTCTTGTAGTCCAGAGTTAGTTTTTCATGCTAATTTTTCCTAAATTGATTTGTATTCCAGTTTGGTGGTGAGAGCTGGGTGTCTGTGCGTCTGCCTACTCCGCTGCCATCTTCTAATCTATTCAGTATTTATTTTGATAACTGCTATCTTGGATTTATATCTTCCATTTTATTTTATTTAGATGTTTTTATTTACTCTGCTTCCCATGTTTATTTATCTTTTTTTCTTCTCTGCCTATTAATTGAGTAATGAGTTTTCTCTAATCTCCATTTTTCTTCTACTGAAAGGAAACTCTCTATTACTATTATATGGTTACCATTGAAATTATAGCATAAATAAAGTCAAAATTAAGTAAAACTCCAGTGCTTCAGCTACAATCACTCTCTGCCTTATTATATATTGTTGTATACACTCTTATTTTTCTTTTTTGAAATATATATAGAGAGACAGACAGACAGGAAGGGAGAGATGAGAAGCATCAATTGTTTGTCATGGCACCTTAGTTGTTCATTGATTGCTTTCTCAAATGTGCCTTGAAGGGGGGGGGACTCCAGCTGAGCCAGTGACCTCTTGCTCAAGCCAGTAACCCTGGACTCAAGCCAGCAACCTTTGGGCTCAAGCCAGTGACCCTAGGGTCATGTCTATAATCCCATGCTCAAGCCAGTGACCCTACGCTCCCACTGGTGAGCCCCTGCTCAAGCCAGTGACCTCAGGGTTTTGAATCTGGTTCCTTAGTGTCCCAGACTGACAGTTCCTCAGCATCCTAGGCTGATGCTCTATCTACTGCACTATTGCCTGGTCAGGCTCATTGTATACACTCTTGAAACCATCTCCACAGTCGAGATAACAGATATGTCCATCACTCTCCAAAAGTTTGTGCCCCTTTGTAATTTTCCCCTTCCTTGTTCTACTCTTTCCCCATCCACAGGCAACCAATGATATGCTTTCTGTCACTTAGATGAATTTGAAGTTTTCTAAAATTTTATATTAATAAAAACATACACTTTGGGGGACAGTTTATTTAACTCAGCATAATTTTACATCTATCAATAGTCTTCTGTTTTTTATTGCTCAGTAGTAGTCCAGTGAAGAGATGTGCCAGTTTGTTTATCCATCTCATGCGTGTGTTCCAGGAGTTGGGACCCAAGGGTCCAAGACCCACTGTAGGTTCTGGGCTTCATGCAGGAAAGAATTCCAAGTCAAGTCAGCATAGAGTTTAAAGTAAAAGTGTGTTTATTACTGCAGCAGTGAGACAGAGAACGGGCTGCTCCATGGACAGAGCAGCCGCCTTTCAGGGGAATTTGCTTCCTTTATTGAAGTTTATTTAATGAGGCTAAGGGTGTAAGGTATTCAATGAGGGAGAGGAATATTCAGGGATAGAAAAGAGACAGAGATTTCTCAGAGGAGCTCCACTGGCCATGTTGTGCTCTTATATAGGCTTTCTGTTTCCGATTATGTCAGCAGGGTGTGTGTCATTTTGCACAGTAATATATGACAATGAACATACAATGAGGCCAGGGGTTACTTTTAGGTGAAACCAGTCACTGTGTTGGATGGAGCTGCTCTCTGCCTTCTCTGAACCATAAGTGTAATAGCGGTGTGGTCTTACTTCTTGACTATTCCTGTAACTTTTATGGATTGCAGATGTTCTGCCACACACCCTATTTCATATTCACCTGTTGATGGGCATTTGTATTGTTTTAAATTTGAGGCCATTATATTGTTATAAAGTTCTTCTCTACTCCATGATTATAAAATGTAGCCAAAATGTATTTCTAGTACTATAATAGCTGCATATTTTGGCATTTAAATCATAATCTGTCTTGATTTTATTTGAGGAATAAAATATGCTAATTTAAGATAGACCTAATTAGGCCCTGGCCAGTTGGCTCATGGATAGAGTATCAGCTAGGCATGTGGACGTCTTGGGTTGATCCCTGGTCAGGGCACACATGAGAACTGACCTTCTGCTTTTCTCCCCATCCCTCTCTCCTTTCTCTCCATCTTCCCCTTCCACAGCCAACAGATCGATTCGAGCATGGTCACTAGGCACTGAGGGTAGCTCAGTAGATTTGAGCATTGGCCTCAGATGAGGGTTGCTGGGTGGATCCCCAATTCAGGTGCATGCAGGAGACTGTCATTCTAGCTCCCCTCCTCTCACTTAAAAAAAAAAAGATAGACCAAATTAAATTTTTCTAAGGAATAAGTCAATTATGGCAATATTATATATTGACAAATAAAGCTTTGTATTAATTTGACACATGATCTTTTTTATATTTAATTCTTGTAAATATTTAAGTCTTTTGTAGCTCCACATTTTATACCATTGATATTTGTAGATTCCTAAAAAAACACATTAACATTTGGCAATTTATATTCTTTGCTCTCTGTTTTTTATTTGTTTGTTTGTTAAAACCTTTCTTAATTACTCTCAAATTTTTATTCATTCATCTAGTTAAATTTCAGAACAGTCTTATTGATTTATAAGAGATAAACACCAGCTTGAACACGGGTTTACCAGCTTGAACATAGGGTCATAAACATGACCCCATGGTTGCTGGCTTGAGCCCAAGGTCGCTGGCTTGAGCCCAAGTTCATTGGCTTGAGCAAGGGGTCAGTGGTTCAACTGGAGCCTCCTGGTCAAGGGACATATGAGAAAGCAATCAATGAACAGGGAAAGTATGGCCCCTGGCTGAGTAGCCAGTTAGTTGGAGCATCAACCTGATGCTTCAAAGTTGCAGGTTCAATATCTGGTCAGGCACATGTAAGAGTCAACCAAGGAATGCATAAATAAGTGGAACAACAAACTATTGTTTCTCTCTCTTTTTCTCTCTCCTTTCCTCTCTATAAAATCAATCAATAAAAATGTTTTTTTAAAAGTCATAAATCCCTTTGGAATTTTGGTTGGAATTTATGTTATTGTAATTAATAATAAGAAATATATATTTAGCTTTTGTGCAAGTTTCTAAAAGAAAGTGGCAAGAGCTTCTAAAACCCTTAGCATTCCTTAAGTGATGAAAGTGATAAGGTCTTTTGTTATGTTAATAGTGACATTTGTAATTCACTGGAGGTTGGTTTCTAGGAGAACCAATTACAGTGGTACCTTGAGATATGAGTTTAATTTGTTCCATAACCAAGCTTGTAAGTCAGTCAACTAGTATAGCAAACAAATTTCTCCCATTTAAAATAACTGAAATAGATTTAATCCATTCCAGCCCTGTGAAACATCCCCAAACCATCCTAAATTATAAAAAAGACATGTTTTTAATTAAGAAACACACATGTATACTTTACCAATGCAAAACAAAATATATGAAATAAAAGAAAAAAGTGTTATTTAGTACTGTATTCTTACCTTGGAGACAGATGAGTGTGGCTAACAGGTGAATGGCGGAGGAAGAGGGAGGGAGGAAGGGATGCAGGCACTGTAGACATGTAAACTAAAACTGCACTTTCTTAACACTAAATGTAAACTAAAACTGCATTTTCTTTACTTTAAACAGAACTAAAACTGCACTTTCTTTACTTAAAATGAAATCACAAAAACTTAATTGTAAAAAAATGCACTTTCTTAACTTTAAACTTAACCTAAGCTTAACATTACATATTTTTCATTTAATCATCTCCTGTTTTTACCTTTTTGGCTGCACTTTCACTTACTGGACTTTTGAATAAAAATCTATCCAAAGAGGTTTGCTTTTGCCTGCCTTTTAAAATGTTACAGAAATGTGGCAAACAAGTGTCATTAAAAAGTGCTGAAGCACGACCAGTTGAAACTTTTTCTGGGTGTTTCTTTTCAATGAAACTTGAAAGCTTCTCCCACATTGCCAGCATGTCTTTAATTTCACTTGTAGAAATCACTTCCTCCGACTCTACCTCCTCCTCACTACTAATCTCTTGCAGAAGCTCCGTATGTTGCATCATCTGTAGCTCCTTCAACTCCTCAGTTGAGAGTTCCTCCTCATGTTCCTCGATGAGCTCGTTTACATCACCCTCATCTACCTCCAGACCCATCAACTTTCTGAGGGACACAATCTCCTCCAACGCTTCTACCCATGTCTCAGTCTCTGGTTCGAATCCTTCAAAGTCCCTATCTGCAACAACATCAGGCCATAACTTTTTCCATGCCGAGTTCAAGGTTCTTCTTGTAACCTCTTGCCATGCCAAGTCAATAATGCATAAACATATCACGATGTTGTAGTGATCTTTCCAAAACTCTCGAAGGTTAGATTTGAATTCTCAGTCACCTCAAAGCAGTGGCAGAACAAGTGCTTTGTGTAAAATTTTTTAAAGTTGGAAATGACCTGCTGATTCATAGGTTGCAAGGTTGAAGTCGTGTTGGGTGAGAGGTAAGGACTTTCACAAATTTGAACTCATCAAGAACGTCATCTTCAAGACCAGGTGGGTGGGCTGGAGCATTATCAAAGATTAGTAATGCTTTCATCAGGAGTTTATTTTCTTGAATATATTTCTTCACTTCAGGGCCAAAGATGAGATTTGCTCATTCAATAAAAAACTGCCGTGTAACCCATGCCCTAGCATTGGTGCGCCACATAACCTGCAGATTTTCTTTAAGAATCTTGTGAGTCTTAAAGGTTCAAGGATTTTTGGAATGATACACTAGCAGTGGCTTTACTTTACAGTCACCACCAGCATTTGCACACAATCCAACGGTCAGAAGGTCCTTCATGGGTTTATGGCTTGGCAGCCTCTTTTCCTCTGTGGTGATGAAAGTCCTCCAGGGCATTTTTTTTCCAAAACAATCTTGTTTCGTCACAGTTGAACACTTGTTGGGGGGTGTAGCCCTCCTTTGTGATAAGTGCAGCAAAACTTGCGATGTACTCCTTAACTGCCTTAACATCAGCACTCGCAGCTTCACCATGCCTCACCACTGAGTGGATGCCAGATCTCTTCTTGAAATTTTCAAACCAGCTGTGACTTGCCTTAAATGTATCTTCTGCTGCCTCTTTTGAGGTTGATGGTTCTTTCTTCTTCAAGTCACCGTAAATAATACATGTTTTTTCGCATATTACAGTCTCCATCACTGTATCTCCTGCCAGCTCTTTCTCTTTAACCCACACCAGCAGAAGCTTTTCCATTTCTTCATAGATATTTGTCCTTAATTGAAACAGAATTGTAGTTCCTTTCACTGTATTTGCACTTTTGATGGCATCCTTTTGGGTAAGAATGGTACAAATTGTAGATGTATTGCAGTCGTACAGCCTTGCCAATTCAATCACTTGTACACCACGCTCATGTTTTTCTATTATTTTTTGCTTTACTTCTATTGACATCTTTCTCTTCTTCTTCTCTCCACTGTCCTTTACACTCACTTTCTTCGGCCCCATAATAGCACACAAAAAAAGTTAGTAAAAGATGCAAAAATAATGCAAGAACAAGTACAGCGCAAGAGATTCAACTTGATTCTGCGGGTTACGTGAGAAAGAACGAGATGCTGGTGTTGTGCTGCTGATACTGGACCCGTGCACCAACACACCAACTAGCAGCAGCTTCCCGAATTATGACTCACATCTTGGAATTTTGATTGGATCTCAAACAAAAATACGGACTGAGTTGCAGCTCGTATATTAAGAAAAAAAAATTCACATGTTAGTCTGCTCGTATCTCAAGACACCACTGTATGTGATTTGAAGGTTGGAACTTCCAGTTTTTTGGAGGGTTTGAGGAGAAGAGTGGGGAAAGGAGAGAAAAAGCAATGAGACTAGGAGGATACCTGAAAAATGTTGGTGTCTGTGGAGTTGATGAGAAATAGTTGGAAGGGTAATCTATGGGGCTTTTGATGGATTGAAAGTTGCTATGCAGCTGATGTTCAAAGTGTTCTAGTACCTTGGAAAAGGGATGAACTTTAGCATAACATATATAGGAACATGGCCAATTGTAGAAAGCTTCTCTTCTTCATGTGACTGTCAACTCAGTTAAATAATTAGTAGTGTAGCACCAAATGTGATTGGATTTTAACATACTTAGTTTGCTACTTGTCAACTAAAATATTCAAGCATATTAGACTACAAAATATTGACGTTCAAAACCACTGTATCCATAGGCAGTTGCCCCTGCACAGGCCAGACAGTGGTACTATTGAGAGTAGAAACAGTGAAGTGCAACATGTGCTTTGAAAGGGAGGCATAAAGGTTATGGAAATGATTCACAGGGCACCAGACTTGGTCTGGGTTTATATAGTTGAACTCTACTTCAACTGACAGTAAGAAATACATTTCACTCATGTTAGGCAGAATGATACAGGGTTTTAAGTGACAGACGCCATTTTAGGAAACAAACTAGTTCACCCTGGGGGAAGTGGGCCCCTATAACCTGAAGAGAATATTCTCGCACTGATAAAAGGGCTTATTAGGTTGTTTATTGCTTTGGATTATACAGCTTTAACAAATCACGGGTGGCTCCAAGCCACCTGGGTTACTGTTGGGCAAATAAGTTTGTAAAATTTGTGTTATTCGGTTTTTTCTCACTTTTATTGTTAAAAATGGCTCCTGCCCACATGATAATGCTGTTAGGTGATACTGCTAATTACCTTTCTGCTTGGGAAAGAGCTTGGTTATGCTAATGTGTGCTGGAGGAGGGGTTGTTGCGCCAACAAGTTTTAAGAGAGAGAGGCCATGTTTTTGAAGGGAGGAAGCAGCCAAGATGGTGGTGTGCTGAAGGGGAACAGAGGCAAGGGGCTTTGTGAGCTCCGCTGAACTGGTGGGGGCCTTTGATTCTAGAAAAACTAGAAGAAAGTCAGTGGCTTTGGGAGCCCTGAATGGAAAGGGAAGTGTTTTTCCACTATATATATTTACTTGCCAGCTGGTTGCAAGGCTAGAATAAAGGTAATAACCCACCATTTCTTGGCTCCATTGTTTCTCTACCATCTATCTGAATCAAATGTGAACCTGCACCTGCACCTGCCTGGCAGCTGTGATGGCTGTGACTACTGGCCTACAATTATCATGTGCCACTTGGCTGTATATAACAAACTCATCCCTTTTTGGGTGTGGACATCTATGAGCTACCATTTTACTACCACCCAAGCAGCTGCTTTTGTCTGTAAGTCTCCTAACAAATTCTTGATGTAATTCTGGAGAATCAACCTCTTTTTTCCATCTCTCAGCTAAAAATGAAATCTTTTCCAAGGACCCAGAACTCATGACAAAGATGTGAGGTGAAACACCAGTTTCACCAACCATACAAATTCTTATTCAATTTGTTGCATCTCTTGGGTTTTGTTCTAGTTAACATTTTAATAGCAGCCATATTCTTTGAATTAATCTCTTATATAACCAATAATGGGTTATAATCTTCAATTTTAAAAATGTGGGTCTAGGAAGTTTAGGAAAATCTTTCTTATTTTATGTGGCTGCATTTTGTGCTTACACTCATCATGTATGATTAGCACCATTTACTAGTTGATAGCAGGGTACAAAAATTTTACTTTTGTATTATCTAACAGGAAGAAATTATACTTGGCAGTTCAGTTTAGATTTAAGATTACATATTGGATCCCAGAAATTCTAAATTTATAATTTGCTATTTATTGTCTATCATTTTCACAGAACCATATGTTCCTCAAGGCAAGGAAGTTAAACTTAGTTTCATATCCCCTAAGATAATATATTGCCCTGAATATAATGATCACTTAACACTATTTTGTAGTATGATTAAATTGACAACTAAGTAATAAATATGTCATGTGTTTAAATTAAATAATAGAATTCCATAACCTTGAGATCTCAAGATTTTTTTAAATTAGTATTGCTATCTTATATAGACTTATAAATTGAGTTTTCAAAATAATTTCATTTTCTTCCTAGTAGACTTCAGTTTGCTTAGTACTTTGCAGTTTCCTTGTTTTTCTTACATAATATTATCACAGTTGAAATTACAATAGCCCAATGAAGTACACAGACATCATTCCCACTTCTATCGAGCTAAAAGTCAAAGTTGATAGCATAGTTTAATAAAAGAAACTCGTGATCTAAGCCACATCTGTGTCTATAGATTCTCATCTTTGTCCACCACCCAAATTACTAAGCAGCTTTATCAATTACCTGTGATTCTCTCTTATCCACCCCAAATTCATGATGCCTTAAAACTCTGTGTACTTTTGTAAGCATTGTTGCCTGACTGAAATGCCATTCACTCTCCTGCCCCATCCTCAACCTTGCCTGAATAATTTCTACCTCTCTCCAATGTCTGTACTTCAGGTAGTGTCTAACAGAAGTGGGATGAAACCAGTCAGGAGGATATTAGCATAAACCAGTCAAAAGATAAGTGAATGAATAAATGAACAAATGAAGAAGCGGAACAATAAGCCCTGTACCCTTTATTGGAATGTATGGCTACCAATATAATCATCTTTCTGCCTTTGGAAACAGGGTCTCTCTTGTGATACCTCCATGCCAAAGGTCCCGCTATGCCACCTACTTTGATGTTGCTGTTCTTCGCTGCCTACTTCAGCCCCACTGGTCTGAGGAAGGCACTCAGTGGTCTCTGATGTACTATCTACAAAGGCTGCGACACATGTTGGAAGAGAAGCCAGAAAAGCCCCCAGAACCGGATATTCCTCTCCTGCCCAGACCCAGGAGTAGCTCAATGGTGGCAGCAGCTCCCTCACTGGTGAATACCCACAAAACCCAAGTAAGAGAGACTCGGTCCATTGTCATTTGAATCAACAACCTTGGTCATAACAGACTCTCTTTTTCTTCTGTGCATCTAGCTCTTACTTATTGCAGTATTGATTATTTGGTTGATGGATGACTGTGATGTTATCCCTTTCTTTCCATCTTTTACTGCTGGATCCTTTCACTGCTCTTTAGCATTTAACTTACCATTCAGAGAACTGCCATCTGAATGCCTTTTGTACACACTAATCTAGGGCAAGCCTCTGTTGATCCAGAATAGTGGAAAATTGGGTTTTAGATAATGAAAACACAACTTAACACAAAAAGTTCTCATATAAATCTGTTGATTACCGATATCATAAAATGCGTGACATTAGAGTTTTACTGAATATATTTTAACCTCTTTTGCATAAGTCAAAATTATCCAGTGCCTCAATGCCATCATTAGAAATATTGTTTTTTGATATGTAGTCTTGTTATTTATTATAGATGATTGGAGTAATGAACTGAATGTATGTTAATGTTATAACATCCCCTGAAAATCATTTTTTTATTTGAACACTTATTCTGCCTCTCTTCCTCATCAGCACCACATGTTTAATATTTAGAGAAAAATGTGATTAGCAGTATGTTCCAGTTGTTTGGGTTTACTTAATTGTGAATTGGCTGTGTCTGAGAAATGTCTGCACATTCTCAAAATAAACATGAGCAATGAATACAACATCAGGCAGAAAAGGAAATATACTTTGTTTTAGTAGCAACTGATTCTGCCCAATGTAAATATCTCCTTTGGTGAATCATTGAATGGAAAAATCACATTTTTTAATAAAAAGAAAAAAGATACCTATCCTCTTCCTCTTTTCTTATCTTTTCTGATCATCACAGTCTCATTGTTGAAAATTCCAAACAGAAGTTACAGTTCATATGAATCATATCACCTCAGGAGCAGGATCTGGTTCTGAAAGTCTGGGTACAAGTTAAATATTTCATGATATCAACACAGAAGGCATATTTCTATTAAAAATGACATCTAAGTAAGAAAAAATATTTGAATATAAAACAATAGGTCCTGATCATTAAGTCTACCTTTGTCTATTAAGGATCTCACCATGAAGTGTAATGAAGAAGAAAAATCTCTCAGTCCTGAGGCCTTTTCTAAGGTCTCGTTGACCAATCTGCGTAGGTCTGCAGTACCAGATCTTTCTTCCGACCTTGGCATGAACATATTTAAGAAGGTGAGTAGAGCCACTTATGCTTTTGATATTTTGGTAATAAAAAAAATCATTGGGGTATGAAGTGCTTCTGATTATACTGCAGCCTGGGGAAGGATGGGAAAGAGACCTCAGGGAACAGAAGTCAGCTCCCAATTGCAGCATGACCTTGGACAAATCCCTCTTTGTGCATGACTGTGCCGTCCATTCTAAGTGTTGTTACAAAGCTCAGTCTTGATGATGTATGTATCATGCTTTCAGTAGTGTGATGGTAGAGGTGTTTTGTGATAAGCAATTATGTTAACATATACTTGTATGGTTCATCTCTTTTTATCAAGTACTTTATGTAGTAAATAGCTCTTGTTTCATCCAAATAAGATCCTATTCTCCCCATTTTGCACATAAGAAACCAGGTCTTCATGCATTTCTTGGAGTGGTGGAACCATCAGGGAACATTTATTGTTGTAGTCATCTCTGTTTTAAAGATAACAAACCAACCAAGCTTTGTTAATAAAGTAAAAAATACTTATAACAAAATATTGGATTTACTACTGTTACAATTTCTCCTCATGAGTAAGGTACAGTGTAGGTTTCCATTCAATGAACATTTCTTAAGCTACTATGAGGAGTTAAAAGCCTATAGATGAAAAATTAAAGATGGTGTCTTTCAATGCAAAGGATTAAGAGCGACTTGAGAGTCAGTTGATTAGAGTTCAAATTCTAACTGCCATTTTCAAAGCTGTGTGATACTAGCCAAATGATATGTATCAGTTTTCTAAATGATATGGTTGGTTTACAAAACCATATATCAGTTTCTTCATCTGTAAATTGGGTGCATATTATACTTACCTCAAAAAGTTGTGAGAATTAAGTGAGATAATGTCTGTAGAGTCTTTACTGTGACCAGCGTTTAATAAATACTCCATGAATGTAATTATTATTCTCAGAGAAAGAGAGTGAAAAAGAGAAAGAGAGATGAAACATGAGAAACCTTACGTAGTTTGTAAAAGTCCAAAGTCTACCTCTCTTTTTTTATAAGTATTTGGAGCCAATCAAATAGAAAATACATAATATGGTGTGACCAGGCGGTGGTGCAGTAGATAGAGCATTGGACTGAGATGCAGAGGACCCAGGTTCAAACCCCCGAGATCACTGGCTTACGCACAGGCTCATCTGGTTTGAGCACAGCTCACCAGCTTAAACCCATGGTTGCTGGCTTGAGCAAGGGGTCGCTTGGGCTGCTGTAGCCCCCCGGTCAAGGGACATAGGAGAAAACAATCAATGAACAACTAAGGAGCCGCAACAAAGAATTAATGCTTCTCATCTCTCTTTCTTCTTGTCTGTCTGTTCCTATCTGTCCCTATCTCTATCTTTCTCTCTGTCTCTGTCTAAAAAAAATACATAATTGTATAGAATAATATATGTCTGGTGGCTTCATTTTCTATTTTTAAAAATGATGTTATATTGATGAATAACAGAGAACATTATTTTCTTACCTATGAGCTCAAAATATTGCTAAGAAAGAAGCCATATCCACCTTCATTGATAATGCAGTAATAGGTAATGGCCATTGTTTTTCTAAAAATGTCTATAATATCATTCTAGAGGAAAAAAGGAGCTTTCAGTACTGACTGAACATGAGAATATCTTAGGAGCTTTTAAAAGTTCAAGTGCCCAGTCTTGACCCCAGATCAATTAATTCAGAATTGCTGAGGGTTAGGCCCAGTCATTGGTATATTGTAAAAGCTTCTCAAACAATTTTAAACTTGTATTTATACTGGACCTTGAACTTGACTGGCAGCAATAATGAGTTTGTACAAGTGCATGCTCTGCATCTCCTTTGACTCTCCTTATGAACAGAAGCACACGTTTCAAATTGTCTGGCTGAAACAATTGATCTGGATCTTAAAAATGGAACAGAAGGCCCTCTCTGGTTGGCTCAGTGGTAGAGCATTGGCCGGGCATGTGGAAGTCCTGGGTTCAATTCCCAGCCAGGGCACACAGGAGAAGTACCCATCTGCTTCTCCACCCCTCCCCCTCTCCTTTCTCTCTCTCTCTCTTCCCCTCCCACAGCTAAGGCTCCATTGGAGCAAAGTTGGCCTGGGTGCTGAAGATGGCTCCATGGCCCACACCTCAGGTGCTAGAATGGCTCTGATTGCAATGGAGCAACACCCCAGATGGGAAGAGCATTGCCCTCTAGTGGGCATGCCGGGTGGATCCCGGTTGGGTGCATGCAGGAGTCTATCTCTGTCCCTGGGCTTCTCAATTCATAAAAATACCAAAAAAAAGGAACAGAAAATTCTTCCTGGTCCATGTGGTGACTGGGGATCCTATGCTCACCCAGTGGTTCTCAAATTTTACCATGCATCAGAATCACCTACAAGGTTTATGAAAACACACCTTGCTGAGCCTCACCTGCTGAGTTTCTGACCCAGTTTGTCTGGGTTGAACCTGAGAATTTGCGTATCTAATAATTTCCCAGATGACCTTGATGTGGCTGGTCCAGGTACCCCACTTTGAGAAGCACTCGTCTAACCCAACCCAGCAAAAAGACCTAGACAACATGTTACCTTTGCCTTCCTTTCTTCCACTCTTGAAGCACATTGTAGAAATTGATCCATCTTTATTGTATAATATTCCTTGACCTTCTGGATCCCCTCTTCCTGGAACATTTCCTGTATTTTACTGTGGGTCCTGGAACCTCTTGGGAAGCACACTGGAACCTCGCCTTTGCCCTGTGCCTAACCTTTCACCTGTCACCCTCCTAGTTCAAGAGCCGCAAAGAGGACCGGGAGAGGAAAGGCTCCATCCCACTGCACCACACGGGGAAGCGGAGGCCGTGGCGAATGGGGGTGCCCTTCCTGCTGCACGAGGACCACCTCGACGTGTCCCCCACCCGCAGCACCTTCTCTTTCGGAAGCTTCTCTGGGCTTGGAGAAGACAGGCGAGGCATTGAGAAAGGAGGCTGGCAGACCACCATTTTAGGTGACCGCAAGGACCTTCCAAAATTGGGCAGAGCTTAGTGGCCTGTTTAGCAATCTGGCCATGGGGCTCCCGGGCAAAACTGCATCTTCTTTGACTACTTTAGTCAAGAAATTTGGGCCCAAATTTTATTTGAGCCCAATTTGAGCTTCACAGTATAAAATAGTGCTGTGTCTTGACAGCTAAAGAAATGCAGATAATCGAATTAATTAAATCTTGTATAATTAGACAGGTGATGGCCCTATTTCTTAAATACTCTAAATGTGGAAACATAGCCTTAGAGGGTCATAGGCATTAGCTTTCATTGTGAATCCAAAGACAGACTTTAATTTAATTTGAATGCTAAAAAGGAAAGAGGAAAGAAAAGAAAGAAACATTATTTTTTTCCTTTCTGGACGGCATAGAAAGAAGGCCAGCTTCAGATGAAGAGCTGTCAGCTAGCCGGGGCCCACCAGATGGTTTCTGACAGTTGGCTTAGATTGGGGCTGACCTTCTCACAGGCAACTTCATCCATCACCTTGACCTTGTGTGTTCCCAAGGCCAGTTCTAGTCATGCCCTCTGTGCCTCACATGCTTCCTGGTACCCCCTCCCTCTCACTGCCATCCTTTCAAAAGACAGAATCTCAGCAGAGCATCTTGCAGGAGTTAAAACCTTCTTGCGGCACTCTTGTCCACCTCAGGGAAATTCACCCGGCGGGGCAGTTCGGATGCGGCCACGGAGATGGAGAGCTTGAGTGCCAGGCACTCACACTCTCATCACACCCTCATGAGCGACCTGCCCGACCACTCCAACAGCCACGGAGAAAACACCGTCAAGGAAGGTGGGTCGGAGGCAGCGCCTGCCGGCGGGACTTCAGGTTCCTTTTCTTGTTTCCTGTTTTTCCTCCATGTTTCATTTTCATTGTAATCTGGCTCCTTGTGCTTTCTGAAAACGTGCATTCATGTATCCTGTTGCTTAGTAATTTACTTGTGAGCCTTTCTTCGCATTTCCTTAGCAGCAAGAGCTATTGAGCAGCCCGCTACGAATACCGTATGTCTCAGAGAAAAGCAAGGGCAAGCCATTCATCTTTGTTTTCAAAGATCATAGACCCACTACACTAGACAAAATGTGGGGAATAGCTCCATTCCCCTCTAGGATGTCTCTCTGAAGGGTTTGTCTACTTTCAGCGGAAGGAAAGTCACTAATTCCTATTTCAGACAGCTTGTACTTCAGATAAATGCATTATGTTCTTTTTCTGAACAAAGGTGCCTCTGGGTGAAATCCGAGACAGGTTTTTAAGAATATAAGGTTATTATGTTCTTAACCTATGAGTATAAATTAATCCCTTATTTCCCTAAGATTCTATTTAAGAAGTTGATGATACCTATTAGTGACCATAACAGATTTATGTCCCATTACTCTAAAGAAAAGGAGAAAAAAGAAATCCTTGTCTGTCATAGCTTAGTATACTACATAGGTAAGACCAAATATTTCAACAGCCACAAACTTGCAGTGGAAAACTTCAACTAGACTAGTTTAACTCTATTAATAAAGTCTGTCATCTAACAGTGGGTAAAATCCACTTAATACACAAAAGTTAAATTCTAGCCAGGGTCTTAAAGAAACCAGCTAGAATTCACATTTTTCCTTAACCTTCATAATTTATCAGATATTCATTACACGACCTTAACCCCTGCAGCAGTTCTATAGGAGTTGTAAATAGTTCTGTGACTGTAAGTCAAATATCTGTAAAAGCTACCGTCATGATTGTCGTCATATTTTAAATAATAATATAAGTGTCTAATGTACAGTTCCAGATTAATATGGAGAAAACTAAAACATTGCTTTCCTTTTATTAGTGAGATCCCAGATTTCCACTATCACAGTTGCAACGTTCAATACCACATTGGCGTCATTCAATGTAGGCTACGCAGACTTTTTCAATGAGCATATGCGGAAGCTCTGCAACCAGGTGCCTATCCCAGAGATGCCACATGAACCCCTGGCATGTGCGAACCTGCCTCGAAGCCTCACAGACTCCTGCATAAACTACAGCTACTTGGAGGACACAGAACATATTGATGGGACCAATAACTTTGTTCATAAAAATGGCATGCTTGACCTTTCTGTAAGGAGCAAGAATTTTTCTTACTGGAGCATGAAAGATATTGACTCTATGGTTCAATTTTTACTAGGCTGTGTAAAGTGGGCATGTGGATTCATAGAAATGTTGGACCTTGAAATAAAAAAGCCATCCATATAAAAAAATTTACAGTATGTTAACCCTCTTAGAGATTTCTTTCCCTTTCTGCAGGTATTATCCCAGAAAGATTTGATCTGATCTGATCTCAGTATATTTTTAGTTCAAAGACATTAGTGAATCCTGAATACACATATATAAATATACATAAATTTGAGTGTGTTAGTTAAGTCCCTTTTTTTCTAGAATGAGAGTAAAAAAATTCTCAGGTTCTTTTTTTGTTTGTTTGTTTTTGGTAAAAAGCAGCATGACTATAAACCTCTCGCGTAACAGGGGAAATGAACAGAGGTGCAATGAAAGATTTAAACTTGCATTCTCAAGGATGCCTGTCTTGATTATAGTTATTAGCAAATGAAAGGGTTGTAATAGTTTACAATTTTATTTCACAGAATTTTTTGTTCCCACATTAAGGAACCTGGCTCAGCAAATAATTTAAAATACTAAAATTAAAAAAAGGACATAATTTAAAAATGCAAATACTTTGTATTTAAAATTGAAGTGTAAATAATGACACCATTGTGATGTGCAAAATTTTCTTTATGTGTACATAAGGAAGTCATTTTTCTTTATCTTTTATTGGTGGGGAGTGAAAGGCAGAGAATTCAAATACTTTGATTTAAAAAGCAATTGAAATAGTTTTCATGTGGGCAAATAATTCCTCTCCCATTAATTTATTATGCTTCACTATCCCCATTAACTGTCTATATCACTGAAAGTCTGGGAATACTTAAGTGAGATAATACACATATACATTTTTAATTATTTGGGTGGTTTTTACACAAGGCTCCAAATCAACTTAAGTAGGAACATCTAGAAATTACCTGAATTAGTTATACTCAAGTGCATAGAACATCTTAAAGGAAATTGATTAAATAAGAATAATAGAATCTATGTAGGAAGAGATAATATAAGGAATTTCATTACCCTCTGTTTATTTTTGTCTTCCCCAGGTGGTTCTGAAGGCTGTTTATCTTGTCCTTAACCATGACATCAGTTCTCGTATCTGTGACGTGGCACTCAACATTGTTGAATGCTTGCTTCAACTTGGTGTGGTGCCCTGTGTAGAAAAAAACAGAAAGAAGAGTGAAAACAAGGAAAATGAGACTGTGGAAAAAAGACCAAGTGAGGGAACTTTCCAGTTCAAAGGAGTATCTGGAAGTTCCTGTGGATTCGGGGGCCCTTCAGTTAGTGGAACTGGAGATGGTGGAGGAGAAGAAGGAGGAGGTGGAGATGGAGGAGGTGGAGGAGGTGATGGAGGAGGAGGTGGAGGAGGTGGAGGTGGCCCTTATGAGAAGAATGATAAGAACCAAGAAAAGGTATGGCTGAACTACTTTCTCTGTCCTCATGAATATTGCCGCTAATTTATTTCCAATGTGTGTTTCTCAGCAATTTGTTGACTCAGAACAAGAACTAGTCACTAGAACAAGAAACTGGTGAGTCTAGAAATCTCTTCAGCAGGCATTAGTGAAAAGAGATGAAAGTGTATTCTAAATTCAGTAACTATTGCCATACAAGCAATGTTAGGCCTAATTCCTTGGTCATGTTTTTTCTGTAGGAGAACATGTCACATATACTACATTGTCATAATTCTCAGTGTGCCTCCAAGGATAGCCTCTTTCTCAGAACTTTCAGGGTCTGACTTAATTGAGCAGTGTTTTAATCTTCTCAGGCTGCCATAAAAATAGTATTGATTGGGTGGCTTAAACAATAGAAATTTATTTCTCACAGTTCTGTAGTCTGAGAAGTCCTAGATTAAGGTACAAGCAAAGTTTCATTCTGAGGCTTCTTCTCTTGATTTGTAGGTTGCTGCCATCTTCCTGTGTACTCACATGTTCTCTTTTTTCTGCATACACAGAAAGAGAGAGAGCAAGCTCTGGTTTCTTCTTATTAGGACCCTAATCTCATTGGACCAGGGCCGCACTCTTATAACTTTATCTAAACCTAATTACCTCCCCAAAGCCACATCTCTATGTCTTGTTACATTGGGATTAGAACTCTGACATACAAAATTGCGTTAAGACATAAACATTCCAATAATAAAATGTAGTATTATTTTTCCTCAAGATAAAGTCATTCTCTTTATGTAATGAATGCACTTTTGGGCAGCCAACTTCAATCAGGGTTGAGGAGAAAGAAAGGGAAAACTTGTTTGATTGGTTGGTTGATTTATTGGTGTTAAGTTTGGAAGACTAGCCTTGCTATCTTAAGTCTCAGTTGTCACATTCCAATGACTTTGGCTTTTTTATTACTGACCGTTCCAGAATTTAATTCCCATTGCTTTGCAATACCTCGTTTATGATCTTTGTACTTAACATCAAGAATTAGTTTTCTCCTTTAATTTGTGTTGTAAAGAAGAATTACCACAGCTTAAATTCACATGATTTATACTGATTTCAATTTGCAGTTTAGTGGAAAATGCTGTTAATAAATTTAAATCAACAGGAGATCTGAAACTCTAACAGGTGACATATTAGGTCAAGTGTTTACAAGTATAAGATTACACTGTTCAGATTTCTACCATCTGCATATTATCTACTCTATAAATTGTCCATTTTTTTCTTAAAGGTTATTGGGTTTTTACATATGAATAGGTATTATAATGCTCCTTCCTCTTTTATAATCTTTTTCTCCATCTCCTTCCAGTCCCAAACCTGGATGCAGGATTCCTGTGCATTTATCACCTGTGTTTCTTCATCTCATTGTTTACTCCTGTCCTCTCAATATTATTGGACTCTGATCTAAATATTCCTATCCCAATATTTTTGAGTTCCTGAACCTTTTCTTCAGGATTTTCTTCTCCTAGTATAATCATACATATGTTGTTTTCCAGTTCTAATAGTATCTTCTGGTAGTTAAGGTTCCCAACTTCTTACCTCCTCATATATCACTGATGACAATCCAAGGGTCCTCAGATTTAACTTTATTTATTCATTTTTTTTTAGATAGGAGAGGGAGAGACAGAGAGAGAAGGGGGGGAGGAGCTGGAAGCATCAACTCCCATATGTGCCTTGACCAGGCAAGCCCAGGGTTTCAAACTGGTGACTTCAGCATTCAAGTCGAGGCTTTATCCACTGCGCCACCACAGGTCAGGCAGATTTAACTTTAGATGAAAGTTATCTAAATGATACAGATCACAAAGGATTTTATCTTAGACCCTAAGATCTAAAGGGTCATTCAGTAAGCAGTTATGTAAGAATTAGCAACCAACTACAATCTGTAAGGACCAAATTTATAAACACAAAAAACAGTGAGATTCTTACTAAAGTTCCATTTTTTACCTATCAATCTAGACTGGTCACTAAAAGAGGTAATAGATGGTAGTATATTCATTACAATAGTCAAGGGGAAAAAAGAAAGAAAAAATAAAAGAGACTTGAGAAATTTTGATAAGCTTTTATCAGTAAAATGTAAACATTCCAACTAACTTGATGAGGGCTTTGCTGTATATCCTAAGAATCTCTCAGGTTCATTATTAGCATTGTGTTTTTGTTTTTAGTTCTGATTTTTACCTAGTTAGTATTTTTATCTAATTTCCTTTTTTTGTTGTTTTTTACAGGGACAGAGAGAGAGAGAGAGAGAGGGATAGACAGGGACAGACAGACAGGCAGAAATGGAAAGAGATGAGAAGCATCAACCATTAGTTTTTTGTTGCAACACCTTAGTTGTTCATTGATTGCTTTCTCATATGTGCCTTGACCGCGGGCCTTCAGCAGACCGAGTAACCCTTTGCTCAAGCCAGTGACCTTGGGTCCAAGCTGGTGAGCCTTGCTCAAACCAGATGAGCCCGCACTCAAGCTGGCGACCTCGGGGTCTTGAACCTGGGTCTTCCGCATCCCAGTCCGACGCTCTATCCACTGCCCACCGCCTGGTCAGGCTTTATCTAATTTCTTATTGAAGACTTGCAAGTCTCTTGGTTATGTAAAATCTAGATATTATACTAGATACTTGATGATATGTATTATTGTGACCAAAGTTATCACTTTTGACTAGTATTAGAATTTTAAAGTCTATTGTGTGGCCTCAAAAACAGCCACCAACGTATGTGTTTTGTAGTTAGTTCTGCAAAATAGTATTCTTTGTAGTATAAAGAATTTTTAAATTAAAATCTGACTGTAGGTCAAGTGCATTGTGTTTGTGATTCACACAGGTTTGTTCTTTCCCAAACCCATTGTTATTTTCAGTGAAATCAGAGGGTTTATCTAATTTTGCAACCTGGTAAATACCAGAAGCATGAAGAACTGATTAATCAGTAAGGAAGATATAATTTATATTTTTATGATTGTCACTAACAGGTATTGAGAGCTTGAAATGTTATTTAATATCTGTCCTGATCTTTGCCTATTGCTTGATATATCTTTCTGAAGGTCGCCTGTGAGAGAAACCTAAATCCTAAGGACATATGAAGCCTATAAAAATATAAACCCAAATAGATATTTTCAAGAAGCTTTTAGAGCTATGGCTTTATTTTAAAGAATCATATAGTAATTTTGAAATATATGTTAACCAATCTTACCCAAGATGACCCTTTCTGAGGCACTGTGGCCTCTGGCTGTGCAGTATGTGTACTACATAGAGGCTCTTTCTTGGCCAAGGAGGTGGGTAATTAAGAACTGAAATCTAGTCCAAGCTTTGCTCACTGAACTATTCACCCAAAGCTGCATCCACTAAGAGGGCTTGCCTCTCCCTGAGTCATCCACCCAGAGGAGTGCTTTTTCTAATTTACACAGACTTGCCCCAAAGGATAGCAGTGCCCAACATCTCGAAATAATAATTAACATTTGTTTTATTATCATTATGTACCTTACATATTTTTATTCATTTAATTCTCACAACTCTATGAGACAGATGTTATTATCATTCCCATTTTGTAAGGGCACAGAGGTGGTTATGTAGCTTCCCCAAGGTTGTGGAGCTAAGATTTCAATCCAACTTGAAACATTCCTGAATTGGTATATATAAATATAAGCATGAATGAATGAATTGACAGATATTGATGTCTATTGAGGAGTTTGAGTCTTCCATTTGCAACCACCTGAGCTATGGAGTGCTCGTAAACAGATGCAGACATGGAGATATGCATGCAGGAGATTTCCTGAGGTGTCTTCTCAGGATCACTACCTGTAAGTTGTTCAAAAAAAAAAAGTAGGGGCCCTGGCCGGTTGGCTCAGCGGTAGAGCGTCGGCCTGGCGTGCGGGGAACCCGAGTTCGATTCCCGGCCAGGGCACATAGGAGAAGCGCCCATTTGCTTCTCTACCCCCCCTCCTTCCTATCTGTCTCTCTCTTCCCCTCCCACAGCCAAGGCTCCATTGGAGCAAGGATGGCCCGGGCGCTGGGGATGGCTCCTTGGCCTCTGCCCCAGGCACTAGAGTGGCTCTGGTCGCGGCAGAGCGACACCCCGGAGGGGCAGAGCGTCGCCCCTGGTGGGCGTGCAGGGTGGATCCCGGTCGGGTGCATGCGGGAGTCTGTCTGACTGTCTCTCCCCATTTCCAGCTTCGGAAAAATACAAAAAAAAAAAAAAAAAGTAGGATGGGATAGAGAGAAAAGCCAAACTGCAGTATAGTTTAATAGAGGCCTCAGGAAGCTTTGGAGCTAGGATAACTCCTTAAAGTAGTCCCCAAGTGAAGTAAGGCATCCTACCTTTATACTCCTCACCCTCTTAATTCCCTTGACCATCCACTGAAAGCAGACTGCTTCCAGGAGAAGAATATAACCTTGGGTGAGCAGCTCTCTCTTTAGTTAAGGGCAGTGCCTAGAGAGAAACTCAACTCAGAGCTGTTAGTCATCAACCCTTCCAGCAGCTCAGAAAATGAATGCTGTAGTTTTCCTAAAAAGAGCATCTCTGGGCTTCAGCACCATAGCTCCTACATGAGCCCGTAGATTAGAAAAGTAAGACGAACTACAAAACAATAGGGGAGGAAGGAGTCTACCACATTATGGCACATGGTGCCTACCTAAATAACCTCCTATTCTTTTCATATCCTACCCACATCTGAGTGTGTGTGTGGCCCCAAAGTTTAACCTGATTATATGATTATAAAAGAGCCCTTCACAATTTACAGGGCATTTTTTGTCTATTATTTAATTTGTTCTACACCATTAATTAGTGAAGTAGGAAGAGAAGCTATTAGGATCCTCAATTCATAGGTCAGAAAACCAAGCCCTGGCCAGTTGGCTCAGCGGTAGAGCATCGGCCTAGCGTGCGGAGGACCCGGGTTCGATTCCTGGCCAGGGCACACAGGAGAAGTGCCCATTTGCTTCTCCACCCCTCCGCCGCGCCTTCCTCTCTGTCTCTCTCTTCCCCTCCCGCAGCCAAGGCTCCATTGGAGCAAAGATGGCCCGGGCGCTGGGGATGGCTCTGTGGCCTCCGCCCCAGGCGCTAGAGTGGCTCTGGTGGCAACATGGCGACACCCAGGATGGGCAGAACATCGCCCCCTGGTGAGCAGAGCATCGCCCCTGGTGGGCGTGCCGGGTGGATCCCGGTCGGGCTCATGCGGGAGTCTGTCTGACTGTCTCTCCCTGTTTCCAGCTTCAGAAAATTGCAAAAAAAAAAAAAAAAAAGAAAGAAAGAAAACCAGAGCACATAGAGATGAGTTGATTTATCTAATGTGATATGCAATTAAGGAACAGGACATGGAATCTGGAGTCCATGGTGTATATGCTAACAACAGCAGGATGTAGCTAGAAGGACTGAGGAAGATTGAAACCTTCTGAAGTAATGGCACACCCACGCTGGGATCTCCGTTGTTCTTTAGCTACAGCTTCCTTATGCTTCTCTGGGAATCATTCAAGGAAATTTTTCTTTCTGGAAGATATGCTTTCCATTAACAACAAGGATTAAATGGGGCAAAAGAAAGGATGATAGTTCTCATCATCCATGCAGGAATGCTTCCTACTTAGCTTCAAAAGAAAATTCAAACTTAATGTTCACATATTTCTTTATATTCTCACTTTCTTTGTATATGAGTATTACAATGTAATGAAAGCATAAAATTTTCAAAAAAATATTTTAAAATGAAAGAAATGGCCATTTGATATCTAAGTTCCAGACTTTGATCAGTGCCAGAAATTTAGTGCCAATAATTCTTGCTTGGTGGTACTATCAGCAGCCTTCCAATGAGGGTAGCTTCTGGGAAAATCTATTTGGCTTCGTCCCTGGGAGTCCCCATTGTCTCTCTCTAGCTGTTTTTCTGATAATCTGTCAAGGATACAAAAGCAGATCTTTTAATAAAGAAGTCTGTGTTCATATCCTTTAGCCTTTGAGAATATACAAGGCACATCTTTCTTTTCAATCAATCGTGTTTTAGGTTTTAGAAAAATTAGCTTGCTTGTTGAGCCCTTGACAATTCTGTCTCCCAAATTGTGGGTGCTCACTATAAAACCAATTAACTTGGTTTAATCATAAAATAAAATCTGAGTAGCAAAAGGACCTTAGTGACTAAGTAAACAGACTTCTCTTTCTTTCTTGTTCATGGGCACTAGGATGAAAGTACACCTGTCAGCAACCATAGGCTTGCTCTAACCATGCTCATCAAAATAGTGAAGTCTTTGGGATGTGCCTATGGTTGCGGAGAAGGACACCGAGGGCTCTCTGGAGATCGTCTGAGACACCAGGTATTCCGAGAGAATGTAAGAGAATTAAAGTAGATTCCATTTCCTCTCCCTCGTCCTTCCCTTCAATTTAAGAATGAGTCCTTTGACAATGAGGGTCAGTGTTCCCTAAAAAATGTTGTGCATTTCATAAGGGTAATAAATACTGTCTTGGGTGGGAGTATTCCCACAAGATATCTCAAGACATCTAAAACCCAGGGCCAAAAAAGTTTAATTGGAAAAACACTTCTGCCTCCTGCCTAGGGCAGGCCAACTCCCAGTTGGAGAAAGGGTATATAATTGGAATGTGTGAACTGGAGTTTGAAAAAACATTGATGACTATATTTAACAAGCTTCTAATAGTCTGTGACAAATGACTTTTTAATCACCTGCCTGGGTACTATAGAAGCATATTTTATATTAAAGAAAGGAGTCCAAGTATAGGACTCAATTTGTTTGTTCTGATATAGATATGGGAAATGGCCCTTATTGGGACAAAACAGGACTGTGATAGTAACCAGTCATGTTCTGGCTGCTTTGTTTGAGAATGAACCTTGACTTCTAACTGTTTGAGATTATGTCCCTCTGAACTGTGTGAAACTTGAAACTCTGTGCGTGGGCTTGCAAAGCATAATTCTGGGATGGAACGTGGTCTCATGCCAGCTCATTTTCGTTGGCCTCGGCTGGTACTACTTTTCTCGTCGCACTTGAGCAACAACCCATCTCTATAACAAGTCCGAACTGGGACCATTGCCGTATAAAGTACATTTGAATTGAAATCCTAAGAAAATATTTGCCTAAAAAAAATAAAGGTTTGATGCAAATTTGAGTCCATGAAACCATTTGGCATATCTTGGCAGAGTTTTAGGATCATGTCAAAATCTAATGCCAGCCTGCTTTTTTCTTGGTATTAGGTTTTGTTGTGCAATGTTCACACAGTATTAGCATGTTGTATTTTTTTCTTAACCCATCATCTGCCTATCTATCCATTTATACATATTCTTTCTTTTCTTCTGTAATGTTGTACATATTAATTTATTATATGTATTGGGGGTTATATTTCATAGTAATTAACTTCTAAATTATGAAACTTGAAAACTTTGACTAAGATACAGATTTGGAGGCCGAAATTAAATCAAAGTAAAAATAAGGCAATAACGAACTGGCATTGCCCCCATCTTCGCACATGTGTGTAGGATTTTTTAACTCTATACAGTATGAATAAATGCCTTCAAGGTTGAAACCACATCACTCATCATACAGAAAGCCAATTCCATGAAATGAACACTAAAGTATGATGTGCCATGCTTTGTAGTTGGAAGTATAAACTGGCTCTGACACCAGAACCAGTCTTTTTAGACTTGGAGAAATTAGAGCTAGTTGGATCAGAAGCCACTGGAGAGGCTTTTGTTACTTCTGAGGTTGCCATACTTTCCTCTCCAAGGGTGTTTCCTATCAGGATGTCCAGACAGTTGTCTACTTGCCTTTCAGTTCAGCCTCCATTATCTTGGAGCCCAGTTTAATATTCACTATGGAGATTATATGGACTTATCCATGCTCAGTAAACATGTTGTCCATTCTTCAAGAAATGTAAATTTGGGAAGTTTTTCCTGGGAATGTGTAAATCATGAAGCTAAGTATTTCTATATTTCTGACACACTGAATTTTCAGAAGATACTTAACTTTTAAAATGTTAAGACTATTTATTACCTTTACCAGATGAAGTCCTCTACATTTTTTTAAAAAGAAACAGAAAAATATTGTAATGATATTCATCAAAATGCCAAACAATTACAGCCTGTGCCTCATAAAATAATCTAATCATTAGTTGGTACTCCTAAATTATTGAAAGGGATGATTTCACCTGTAGCAGTTTTATATCTCTTGGAGAAGTTTAGAATATTCATTCAGAATCAAAATAATGTTCTGATTCTTCCTTGAACTTCTCATTGAACACATTCAGATATTTTAACAACCTCTATAAAATAGGTTTGACACTATGCCTTTTTTGGTGTATTGTATAGAGAAAATAGGATAATTTGTAGTTTGTGCCTTCTAACCTGGTATTTTAAAGTGCTTTGTTACTGCAATGAACAGCTTCACAAATCGTTTATGGAATGATAATTAAATACTTATTCACGCAGAACATATTTTATCTAAGTGCTTTGCAACCTTCATTTTATAGCAAGTAACACTTATTTTTTAAGAAAAAAACTTCTTGAAATAAAACTTCTGATTTCCTAATGTTCTAGAATCTAGTAAAGGAAGAATTAAAAAACAAAAAACAAACAAACAAAACCCACGTTAATCCACCTGACATTTTAGCTTTGGGTTTTTCTAGAGCAGGCCTTCTCAAAGCAGCCCTTGGACTGCTCAGCCTGTCTCTGTCCACTTCTCATGCAGACAAGAGGGGCTGGTAAGGCTGGCCAGTGCCCACCAGCAGAAATGGATAGAAGCCTTTGTCTTCAAAGGCTTCTGTCTCGGGCTAATGGTATCCTCAGCTTAAGCTGGTACCTGTGACTTTTTCACTTTTCTTCCTTCATTTCAGGCCCAGAACTGCCTCACTAAGCTGTACAAGCTAGATAAGATGAAGTTCCGACAAACCATGAGGGACTATGTGAACAAGGACTCCCTCAATAATGTAGTGGACTTCTTGCATGCTTTGCTAGGATTTTGTATGGAGCCGGTCACTGACAGTAAGTAAAGCGGAACCAAGTTCTAGGAGGAATCACTGTGAGGTGAAGCAGGTAGCATTTCAGAGGCACACTAAACTTGTGGGGAAGAATGTAGAGGAAGAGATGTATGTGTGTGTGTGGAATAGTGTATAAATGAGAGAAGCTTGTACATTGTCTTTGATGACATATTCTTGAGCCTTTCTGAAAACCACTCACCTCAGCAAATGGGAATTTGGTAAAACTCTGGCACCCTCACCGTAAGCCCCTCAACTCTTCCTCTACCATTCCCCTCTCTCGTATGATGTCTTGTGGTGTGACCACTAGGACAAAGATCAAAGAACAAAGGAATATATTCATAGATACTCATGTGAAATGAATTCCTGTTATGTGCTAGCCACAGAGATTTATTTTTCACAAAATAAAACAGGCAAGAAAAAAAAAATATATAAACATAGTAGTAACAGAATTGTGATACACACATATATACAAACATATATACTGATTTTAAAAAACAGACAAAATGAATCTATAAACAGGCTCAAAATATTTTATTTATATTTTAGCTTTATGGCTTAAGAAAACTCCAGTATAGAGACCTTGGTTAGGGGAGACTAGTGAACACCAACTGTGTCCATAATACACCAAACACCTTCCTTGCCCTTTTAATGCAAATGCAGTCCTGGAATAAAAGTGATGTGTGAAGCCTGAGTCGAGGAAAATATACATTTTAATTAGAGCTTGGGAAGAAACAACTTCTTAGTATAGGCTTTTATTATTTATATAATGCATGTATAATAGTAGTTGATTATCATGAAGATATATTTGATGGATTTAGAAGCAGTTTTCGATTTATATCTCAGGCTTTACTGTTTGCTTATCGTGTTAAAAAGAAAATTGCTCCTCTGTAGAACCCCTGGAATAATGTATGCTATCAAGCACAATGTGCTTTTAAACCAAGCACATTGCAAACTAAAAGAAAAATCAATAAAATAAGTTAGAATTATGGTTGAGACTACAAGAGAAGTTTTGATTGCAAACTATTTTTCTTTATTTTTTTAAGTTATTGGAGAGAGAAACTATAAGCATAGACTAAACCATTTTTTTCTAATGTAAAATTTAGAGATAGTCTTTGGCCAGTTGACACAGATAGTAAGAGGTTAATAACAAACTGTGTTACTTCAAGGTGATGAATTCCTCCTGGGATCCTTGAGAAATGGAAGTGGCTCACAGTGAATGAGCCAGCCAGATACAGGTTCCTATCTAATCAGTTCTGGAGCTACACATGCCCTGCCTCTACAGTCCACCATCCACAGATAGCTCACAAGCCATGGAGAATCTTCTGGCAAGCCCCAGAATACCTGACATGTCCTGTAAAAAAGGTCCATAGATACCCGAAAACCTCAAGCAAAGTGCTACAGAGTGATGGCCTAATTTCCTTGGCATTTCCCATGTGAATGAATTAGAAAGAGGTTGCCTTGAGAAGGTTGTAGGTTTTCCTTCTCTTTAAACTCAAAAAGTCTCTGGAAGCAAGAAGCTGCTGGAATTCTTTTGCAGCTCTTGGCAGGACTCTTTTTTTCCCCTTTGTTTCCAGTGACTGCGTGAATTCCTCTCCCGGGACCCTCCTGGTCACTTCCCTTCCCCTGCCCCACTCACCTGGTTGGCCTCACCTCATTTCACTTCAGTTAGACCTAACAATTTCCAATGAGAGCTAGGACTCCTCGCCGTCAACAAGACTCAATCAAATAAATGTGTTCCCCAATGAGGGACCCTTTAGTAAATTTTTTAAGTGATTGCCAATTTAAAAACTACTCTAGGTCAAAAAGTCTTTCTTATGGTCAACAGTCGATTCTCTCTTTTTTGCTAAAGGTTATCAATTACAGCAGTCCTCAAAGTGATGGAATATGTCACAGTAGACTCAGAAGGAGACTTTGACGTGTTTGTCTCCAAGTCCGTGGAAAGGTTATGAAACCAGGGGTATCTTTAGTCCTCTGTTTCTGTATTCCGAACACAGAATTCATTAATTCCTGGGTGCCAACTACTTCTTTACCCCTTTAAACCGCGTAGCCTGCCTGATGGGTGGAAACTGCCTTTAATCCGTGCCTTTGCATTCCAGACAAAGCTGGTTTCGGAAATAACTTCGCCACAGTGGACAACAAATCCACAGCCCAAAGCGTGGAAGGCATTATTGTCAGTGCCATGTTTAAGTCCCTCATCACGCGCTGCGCTTCGACCACACATGAATTGCACAGCCCCGAGAATCTGGTGAGAAGCTCACTTCTTTCCCCCACAGCAGTTCTCCTCCCCTGCCCAGAGGGACGTTCTCATGCCGTGGCCATGAGAAAGAGAAGTCAAAGACTGAATGTCTGCACATACAGGTTAACTATTTTTCCGGTGTTACCAGCAGCTCACAATGGAGCCTCAGCAACACATTTCTACCTCCTTGTTACTCATTATCCTGCCTGCAAATGGACGTCTCTCCCTCTCTGTCTCAGAGGTTCTGTGGTGGCTGGTGTTGCAAAGTACTTTGAGCCCATCAGAGAAAAGGTGCTGGGCGACAGCATGTGAGCTCATGAAATATTAAAGAACGCTACACCGAGCATCTTTAGAAACCATAATTACTTTAAAAATTAATGCAAATGTGCTGCTGAAATTGTTATGTTTTTAATGGAAGGCTGTAATCTTGTAGCTGCTCTTTGTAGGTGACTGAGTTAAGTAAACCACTGAAACCACAAGTAGGGAGAGCCAGACTGTAAAAGGTTAATGCTAATTGCTACCAAGGAGATTGTGGTTTGGGATACTGAAATGTACATTAGGGCTGACTAATGTGAAGGAAAGAGAATTCAAGTCTGTGGTAATAGCCTCTCTCTCATCAATTTGTTAGATGTTATGACAACTATGCAGAAATCAGCCATTGACACATATGCACGCTATCTGATAAAGCAAGGAAATAATTTTAAGCTATTCTGAACAATTAAAACCATTCACTTATCTTGAGACAAACAGAATAGAACCCCAAGCCAAAGGGAATTTAATGTGGCTGATTGTCAAAGCTATCCCAGCAAGGTTTTCAGAGCCTGAGAATAAATGGACATCATCCATGTGTTTCATTTAGTCAAAGAAAGAAGCAATTTGACAAGTTAATTATATATATATATATATATGAGTTCTTATAAATCTTAGTGTGCAAACTCATGTATAGAAGAAATACTGTATTCCTTAATTTTCTTTAAGTTGTCTTCAGTTGGACTTTGAAGCCCTCTTTCACCAGAATGAAGGGAAGTTGAATCTCAGTCATTCTCAGGTGTCCCCACTTCACAGAGTGGTGCAAGTCTTAGGTAAGACGTAGGGCCTGGGGCGGCTCCCTGGGTTTCCATCATCAGTTCACACCTGCTACTTCACATACTACTTCCTGCTTCAGTGCTTCGGTCTGGGCACTCTGGGGAACCCTTGCTCTTCGGGGCCTTGCCCCTCCCATGACAGAGTGCCACAGAGCAGAGTGAAGGCACAGGGCCCTGCTGCCCACAGGGCTAAGAGGACATTCTCTCCAGGTTTTCTTAGCGGCTCTTTTTTTTCTGCTTTTCTAAAGATCATGGCCATAGTTGTCCCAGTGATCTTAGGCTTTGAAACCCAAAGTTATCAAAGTTAAGTGTTTTATAGACTTCTGTCTTCTGCTTTGCCATGAATCTTTTCTAATACTAAAAATACAATAACTGCTTTCTTAAAGAAGGATGAGAGAGGGGAAAATGCTGAGTGTAAAGCTTAGTATCATTCCCCAGAAAGTCCTGCATATATTTTAAAATATTGAATCACCAACATATTGGTTTTAATAGCCCTGCATCATCTTAAGTTAGTCAAGTTCATATTCAGATGGGCTGCAGCATAATGTTATGTGTTAAATCTCTCCAACATAATGCATCGTCCTTGAATATCAGGCTCTGTCAGAAGTGTCTCGAAGATGTAGCAATTTTATCACAAGGATGCAGAAAATTTAGAGAAGCTGAACAGTGAATGATCTCTAGTATAAACAAAATTCTGATTGCATTTTTTTGCAGGCATTTCTTCCGAAGTCACAATTAAGAGAGAAAAATTAAAGCTTGGGAATCCAGTGGTTAAAAGTGTAAATTGATGTCTTTCTAATGATACAGTCAGCCAACTTTCTGAATATGAAGCATGGTAACCATTCATTTTACACGAGAGTAACAGGCAAAGTTCTTGGCAATGTAGCCATTAAGTACAATGGAGATACGGCATACCATCCGTTTCCTCACAAGAAATTGCCTTTCCTTTATGATTACAGTGCTCCCCTAAGCCTAAAGAATTACCTTTGCTCCTTTCTCCCTCTGAAAACTGTACAATCACACAACTATCTTTCCCCACACTTTCCTTCTTGCTTCCAAATAGGGGCTGTATTGTGACATCCGTCAGCTGGTCCAGTTTATTAAAGAAGCTCATGGGAATGTCTTCAGGAGAGTAGCCCTCAGCGCTTTGCTTGACAGTGCCGAGAAGTTAGCACCAGGGAAAAAGGTGGAGGAGAACGAGCCAGAATCTAAGCCTGCAGGCAGTAAAAGGTTGGAAGCTTGAGCTCTCTGAATATTAGTCTTTGCTTGTGTTGGAAGAATATAAGCATCTATTGCACTGTCCATGTGGTGCCCTGAACAATGTGCCAGTCCAGTGAAGGGATGGTGGAACTATCTTGCATAGATGGCTTTGCTGGTGGTGGTCTAGCTGCAGCTCAGAAAAGGAGTGAGTTTACCATCAAATAGGTCCTGTCTTTGTATGAATCAGATCTCAGTTGATCCGAAACTTTCATGCACTTGAATTTCACTTCATAGCTCTTAATAATATGATAAAATTTTATCTGTATTTTTATTTCTTCTATAGATAAATTAAATTTTTTGTTCAGAAAGGAAAAGTAATTACTGATGTCATATCATCCTGTTCAGTAAGTAATATATTTACCATGGCAAAAGACAGATGCTGAGCAGTGCCCTGTTTGTTTTTATTTCTAATAAACATAAATTTATTGTACACCTATTGTATAAGAAATGCCATTTACAAAGATTAAAGGAAACTCTTTAGCTTAAAATCCTGCTTGCAGTTTATAATTCTTTAGCAATAATGATGGTATTCTTAGGCAATAAGATTAGTTACGTCATGAGTCAAAGGGTAGGGTGTTAATTCCATGCCAACATAGATTGTGGTGACATGGGGTTTGCAAGCCATCTTGGTTGTCTATAGCAGAGTGCTAAGCAGTATATGAAATATGAAGCAGTGGTGTCCTGCTCTGTCGTGATTGGTGGAATGCATGATTTAATTAGATCAGAAGCCGGAAGTGTTGTGGAGAAAGGCCCAGTGTCCTCGGCACCGGAGGAATGTCGCAGCTTCATGTCTGGTCGACCCTCACAGACTCCAGAGCAGTAAGTAAGATTGGTTTTGTGTCCATTGCAGTGAAATGAACACTTTGCAGAGGAAGAAATTTTATTTTCCAAACCGCTGATTGTTTTTCGTTCTTTTGAGCTTTGCCTTGCTTCTACCCTTTACTTTTCATTCCTAAAGCCACCAATCTGTGTGGGTTCAGATCACAAATAACCAACCCAGTGCCTACAGGAAGCCTCTGGTATCAGCTTATCTCCAGTTTACATAATGGCAAAATCCAAAGCATCTTGAAATAAGTATCCCTCAGAAAAGGTGAGGATAACTGTAGATACCATATAAACAGCCTAGGCTCATTTACATTCATTCTTCTTTTGAGGACTACTTACATAAGTGGCATGATCAATATTTAAAATATTGACATCAAAAAAAAAATTGACATCATTTTAGGCACATCATTTTACTCCCCAGAACCTTGATTTAGTAAGAAACGATTAGTTTTCCAGAAATTCTGCAGGTGTTGTAGCCTTTATGGAATCTTCTTTCCATAGTCAAGGCTATTACAGTCATCAAAAAGGACCTTGGTAATAATCCACAACAAGCAAACAAAATCTTTGAAGAACTAAATGCCCTTATGGTTCATGTAGCCCTTCAAAAACTTTAGAGACTGCCCCTAAATGAGTAGAGAAAAATGTGAAGAAGGTAAATCAACTCTATAGGTCCAGAGACCATGTACATATTTGCTTATGATTATAGCCCTAATGCCCAGACGGGGCTTGGCCCATGGTAAACACTTACTATATAGTGAATGAATGAATGAATTACAATCAATGTTTCATTGGGAGGCTACTTTGCTTTTGTTGTTGTTGTTGTTTTTTTTTTTTACAGAGACAGAGAGAGTCAGAGAGAGGGATAGATAGGCACAAACAGGAACGGAGAGAGATGAGAAGCATCAATTAATCAGTTTTTTGTTGTGACGCCTTAGTTGTTCATTGATTGCATTCTCATATGTGCCTTGACCATGGGCCTTCAGCAGACCAAGTAACCCCTTGCTTGAGTAGCGACCTTGGGTCCAAGCTGGTGAGCTTTGCTCAAACCAGATGAGCCCATGCTCAAGCTGGCGACCTCGGGGTCTCAAACCTGAGTCCTCTGGATCCCAGTCCAATGCTCTATCTACTGCGCCACTGCCTGGTCAGGCATTATTTTTTATAACCTTTTTAAATTTTCGGTTTCACTTTTTCCTTTTAGGAAGTTTTCAAGGACTTGGTAAAAATCCAAACATAAACACTAAGAAAAAAATAATTAATGTGAAAGGCATAGTTCTATCTGAATAATCATAAGACTAGTTAAAAGTCCTTACACACAGACTCTGTCCTAAATACCAGGACTTTTCCCCAAAATAACACTAGTAGCTATTGAACAAATCTGGTAAGGATGACCTAATAGTAAATTGGATTTAAAAAGATAAAGCCATTAAACTTCATGGGTAATTTGGTTTTCTAGACTGCAAAATATTCTCTTTCTTCAATATTCTGTACAAACCACCTGATTTCTCAGTATTTAGCACCTGTCGGTTCTTTTTCCTTGAATAAAAATATATGCTTTCATTTGCCTCTACATAAAAATTTCCACTTGAAGGGATGTCATAGAATGTCAAATGTAACTTTTCCCTGATCTGAGTGGGTCCAGGAGATAAGCAGGCCAAATGCCTTCTGTTTAGCATTGGAGACAGGTAGGGGGATGAACCTGGCTCCTCCTTTTCTTTTTGTCTCTCTTCCCCATCCCTCCTCCCCTTCTTACCCTTCTCTTATCCTTCTCCCTACTTAAATAAAAGTCGCATTAGCTAATATTAAAAGCAGCTTTATGTGCTTGTTTCTCTGAAATTCATTATTGATACACACATTGAATAAAGCTGATGAAGCATTTTCCTGAGAAAGCTGATAAATTACAGCCTCTTTGAATGTTTTCCCACTCAGACCATATAGTAGCATACTCATTATTGTGTCTGATATTCCCGACTTGTAAGAAATGCTTCACGCACAGTGATCATCTTATGAAAATAACTGAGTAGTCAAGTTCAAAAACACTGATTTAAATTCACACCCTATTTGATAAACAGAATACCCTGGTTTAAAATAAGAATAAAAGGTATTTAGTTCTCTGATAAGATTTTGAGAGACAAAATCTGGATCCCCATATAAGTATTTCTAGAAAGTGATTGCTTTATACAGTACAGTCAAATTTTGGCTAGATTCCTGATTCAAATCTTGTAAGCCTAGAATCCCATAAACAAATTTTATCATGTTCCTAGAGTATTTTCTATAATATATATTTTCTTTCCAAATTACTAAACTAATATATGTTGCTCAAATTGATGAATGTAGAAAACACAGAAAAGCATAGAGAAAAATAGTTTTAAAACCAGAATGACATCAACTGGAGATAATTATTGTAAACTTTTGGTATGTTTTGTTGGGTATAATTTTTTAGCATATATACACATAAACACACATGCTTACATATGCATCTTTTTTTTTTATCAATTTGGTGTCCTGTTTAATTCATTTGATCACTGCCTTTTAACTTTACAATATACCATCAACATTTCCTATGTCAGTAGTCTTCCAAAATAGAATTTTAATGGCTACAGAGCATGCCATTATATGGAAGTTCCGTAATTTATCTAAGTGTATCCTTAGAGTCAAATATTTAGATTGTTTACAATTTTTCAGTGTTGATCAATGATACCTCAGGAAACATTTGACCTTCTTGTATGTTAGCATTTTGTTCCATCATTTCCTTGGAAGTGAAACCTTTTTGTCATGGGTGTAGATATAGGCTTTGGATAACCACATTACCTTCCAGAAGGTTTAATCATGCTATCTCATTGCTGGCAGTCTGATAGTAACCACTGCTGATGAATGAAAATAGGGACCTCATTTCAACTATCTTTTTTTTCATTCCTAGTGAGATTAAAGTCTGCATACTATTGTCACTTGTTTTGTTTGTTTGTTTGTTTTTTCTTTTGTAGAATGCCCTACTCATAAATCTCTTTGGAGATGCTCCCATTTGTCTGACTGTGTTGGACTAATATTTTGACTTTTAAACCTTAGTTAAGTTTCTTTGACTAAAGAAAGCTAAATAATTAGGCACTATGAAAATAGATTTGTGAACAATTGTGGGATGAAGCATCCTCTGGGTGTGGTGATTGCATTTCACTTATTCAAGTATTTTTTGTGAGCTTTTTTAATGTCAACGATTATACTCCGCTGGAGTAGGGGTGGGAAGTAAGGCGCAGCACGGCACACACCTTGGGGAACTTCAAAATGCAGTAGAAACAGAACATTGTACGTGCTTCTGCTATTATGACCCCAGTTGCAGATGAGTACCTGCAATAATATTTAGGTTTTTTTATTAAGGTTGAAAAATATTAGTTCCATTTGATAGCTGAGGAATGATTGTTTTCAAGAAGAGCTCAGAGAGTCAAACTTGTTCTTTCTCCTTGCACTTTCCCACGCTTTCCGAATCGCAGTCTTCCATTGATAAATCCTGCACAAGTTGCCTAAGTGCCATTGGCATTTGGTTGAAAGAAATGTAAGAGAACTTCCTAAGTGTGTTAGATATTTAACTCTTGCCTCTTCTTGCTTTCAGTGATGAGCAAATGCAGGGGGGCAACCTGGGGCGCAAAGATTTTTGGCGCAAGATGTTCAAATCCCAGAGCGCAGCAAGTGACACCAGCAGCCAGTCTGAGCAGGACACTTCGGAATGCACCACCGCGCATTCAGGGACCACCTCGGACCGGCGCGCCCGGTCACGGTCCCGTAGAATTTCCCTTCGGAAGAAGCTTAAACTCCCTATAGGTAAAAGTATGTCTGTATTTACTTATGGGTTCATTTATTCCCTGCCATACCCTCAAATAAACTCATAATCCAAACAGAGCAATGTATGGTGTGATGGAGAAAAGGAGAACCTTCAAGTCCAGGGCCGAGGCTGAGTACATTCATTCACTTATTCATTCTTTTTTTAGCAGATATTTCCCAAACTCCTACTGTGTGCTTGTACACAATACAAAAATTATATTAGGCTTCAGGGATTAAATGATGAGCAAAGCCTGACCAGGCAGTGGCGCAGTGGATAGAGCGTCCGACTGGGATGCGGAGGACCCCGGTTCGAGACCCTGAGGTCACCAGCTTGAGTACAGGCTCATCTGGTTTGAGCAAAGCCAAGGACGGTGACTTGAGCAAGGGGTTACCCAGTCTGCTGAAGGCCCACGGTCAAGGCACATATGAGAAAGCAATCAATGAACAACTAAGGTATCTCAACGAAAAAAAAAAAAGATGAGCAAAATTACACAGTTCCTGATTTTGCTGAACTTGCAATCTGGTAGGGGTGACAGTCACTGAAGCAGATAATCACACTCTTAAGTATAGTTGCAAACTATGGATTTTATAAAGGAAACATGCACAGTATATAAATGCATGCAACACCAAAACCTGACCTAAATGAGGAGGGGGTCATTAGAGAAGGCTTCATGGAGGAAGTTACACTGAGATCTGCAGTATAAAGGGAAGGAGGAAGGAGAGCATTCCAGGTGGCAGTAATAAAATGTGCAAAAATATTAGGAGGGAAGGAAATGGAGGAACTGAGACAAGGAGAAGAGAGTTTGCAGAACTCTGCAGGAGTGATGGGCCAGAGCATGCAGGTCAGGTTGCCTATTTATCGTATAGTCTTGCATAGCCCATGTGGGATGCTGAAGAGGAGTAACATAAGAAGGTCAATTTCTTCTAAAAGGTCATAATGGAAAAGACTGAAGGGAGCCTGAAGGAATAAGAGAGATTGTGATCCAGGTATATGGAATGGTAGCTTGGATTGGGTGGTGACCATGTAGACAGAGAGAAGTGGCCAGATTTGAGAGGTACTTTCAGGAAAAAATCAATAGGACTTACTCGGAGATGAGAAAGTTGTCCAGGAGAATGGGATGTATTATGGTTTTATTCACCTAAGGGGGTTAGGTTCTTTTTGTCCTGATCTTCCTTGGTCATGTAACTTATAGTCTCACACTGAACATTTAGACTCAAAGCATGTACATAGAAAACAATTTCTTTTCATGTCTATTTACATTAAGCCATGTAACTTTCATCACTTTTTGGGTTCATCCTGGCATTTCTGTTTCATTCATTTGGGAGAAAATGCTATAATGGTCTAATTTTAAATATATATAAAAGGAAACTGGCTGAAGCGGTCCTCCCTCTCGGGCCTGGCGGACGGCGTGGAGGACCTCCTGGACATCAGCTCCGTGGACCGCCTGTCTTTCATCAGGCAAAGTTCCAAGGTAAACAGGACAGTACTTATGTGATGTTGGGGAATGTTGGGAGCGCTGATTTTAAAATGTCAGGGCTGAGAAATGCTAAACACTTGGTGGGGCCAAAGAGAGTTGAAGAAATTCTCTTCAGGTTGAACAAATTTAGGAAATGTAGACGAGCAATGAAAGCTAAGATATCTTAGTTGTAGTCCTGCATAAAGAAAAGTATGACAGAAATTTTTATATAAAATTATACTTCAGATATAGGTGTATATATGGTTGTGTTACTTCGCGTCTATTTCTAGCTTTTAACACACATGTAAAATTTCTGACATCTCAAGTAATTGTATAGTGATTACTTTTACACACATACGCACACACATGCACACACACACACCCCATTTATCCTCCTTCCACTGTGTTTTACATCAGCTGAACCATTCTTCCTGTTGAAAAATATAGCCTGACCTGTGGTGGCAAAGTGGATAAAGCGTTGACCTGAATGCTTACATTGCCGGTTTGAAACCCTGGACTTGCTTGGTCAAGGAACAATGGGAGTTTATGCTTCCTGCTCCTCTTCCCTCTTCATTCTCTGTCTCTCTCTCTTCTCTAAAAATAACAAAAAACAAAACACCAAAAACACTTTAAAAAAAGAAAAACATAAGGAAACTGAGGGTGACTTTTCCCTTTAAGTGCATCTTCATAATACTGGTAAGCAACATCGTAATACATAATTTGGAAAAGTAATGATTCTTAGTGAAATCCATTTCTTATAAGAGTCTTTCTTATGAATTCATGGCTTGATCACTAATTTTTAGCATATGATCAGTCATATTTCTTTATATACAAATCATTTACTTATATTCTTTCTTCTTAATCTTTCACCAAAACCAGGTTTCTTCTATCTGTTTAAAAAATAATATTTTGAAATTATATAAAGACTATAGCAACATTATAAGACATTTGGAAACTATAATTCATCCTTCATGTTCCTTTTGCTAAAAAATTGCTCAAGTGTTTGGGAGTCTGCGAGGCCCATAGCCTCCTTTCTTTCGCTGAAAATTTTGATTACTGCTGGCTTAAGGGCAAAGTCAAGAACACATTTTAATTCTTATAAGAACCCATGTTCTTGCACTTTAATTATACTGGAGTTTATAAACAAAGTTATATTGGTTCTTTCTTAGAGATTTGAAATCGTTGTTCTGCTTTCACTTTGATCTGATTCTATATTTTGGTGTTGTTTGTGAAGGATAAAGGTGGCTTTCTGTTCCTGATTTTGAATTTGGGCCTTATCAAAAATTAAACTCTAGGAATATCTCAATTTTTTACTAAGTTCTTTTTATAGCATCTGAGTATTTTACTTTCATTCTATGAGCAGGATCTTCCTTCAAATTATAGTTATAAGTGGTGACTTTTTTGGCATGTGGGAAAAATACTATACTGACTAACCAGATGTGGAGGTCAGAAAAACTGAAGTAATTTTCATATTCTAAACATATTTTTCAAGGGAAGGGTTAGTATAAACACAGAAGAGCCTGACCTGTGGTGGCGCAGTGGATAAAGCATTCACCTGGAACACTGAGGTCACTGCTTTGAAACCCCAGGCTTGCCCATTTGAGGCACATATGAGAATGAATTAATAATTCCCACTCTTCCCCCAACCATCTTCTCTTTAAAATTCAATAAATGAAAACTTTATTTATAAATAAATACACACACACACACACACACACACACACATACACAAAGAATTGAATGTAGTGAGCTGACTACTCTCCTCTTTTTCTCAGGTCAAGTTTACCAGTGCTGTGAAGCTTTCTGAAGGGGTGCCTGGGAGTGGAATGGAAAACGGAAGAGAGGAAGAGGAGAATTTCTTCAAGCGTCTGGGTGAGTGTTATACCGACTAAGAAATACATCCAGCTTTCATCACACAGAAGAAATATTTGATTAGATAAAGTGTTCCATTTTCTATTTCCATTGATTTTTAAAAATTGAATTTATTGGGATAACATTAGTTAATAAGATTATATAGGTTTCAAGTGTGCATGTCTATGATACATGACATGTATATTGCATGTATGTCCACCACACAAATAAAATCTTCTTCCTTCACCATATATTTGGCCCCCTTTACTCTTTACTACCTCCAACCCCCACCTTTCCCTCTGGTAACCAGCACACTGTTGTCTGTGTCTATGAGTTTCAGTTCATATCCCACAGATGAATGAAATCATATGGTTATTAGCTTTTTCAGACTGCCCCTCTTCTAGGTATCTACACAAAAAATTTGAAAACATTTATTTGCAAAGGTATATGCACCACTATGTTCACTACAGCATTATTCTCAGTAGCCAAGACATGGAAACAGCCTAATTGTCCTTTATATATTATTGAATAAAGAAAATGTGATACATATATACAATGGAATACTAGTCAGCCATAAGAAAAAATGGAATGCTGCCTTTTTGTTGTTTTTGGGTTTTTCTGCAAGAGAGGGAGAGGGATGCGGCACCTTAGTTGTTCATTGATTGCTTTCTCATATGTGCCTTGACTTGGGGGCTCCTGCCAAGCCAGTGACCCTTTGGTCAAGTTAGCAATTTTGGGCTTTAAGCCAGTGACCATGGAGTGATGCCTGTGATCTCATGCTCAAGCTGATGATCCCACGTTCAAACTGGTGAGCCAGCGTTCAAGCCGGCAACCTCAGAATTTTGAACCTGGGTCCTCTGCATCCCAGGCCAAGGCTCTATCCACTGTACTGCTGCCTGGTCAGGATCAATGCTGCCTTTTTATGACAATATGAATGGACCTTGAAACTATCATGCTAAATGAAATAAGTCTGTCAGAAAAATTTAAGAAATGTATTTCACCCATTGAATTCTATTTATTTTTTCTCATTTGTGTGTTGTACTACTATCCTATAGCTTCTCTATTTGTTATCAATTTGTTTTAGCAGACATTTATGAAAGTCCTACTATGTTTCTTATTCCCTAGAAGGCACTGGGTTTACAAAGAAGAGTAAGACAGTTTCTTCTTCTACTACTCTGTCCTTTATTCAAGTCTGAAAGCTTTAAAGAACCTTCAGATATTCTTTTATCCACTCACCTATGTATTTTGGTATTCTGCACATTATATTTTGACAGGTGGCCATACACCCTCTGAACACTTCCACTGAGGGAGCATTTATTACTTTACAAAGCAATCCATTCCAGAACTAGACAGCTTTCTTTAATTGTTAGAAAGTCTGTCCTGCCTGCCCAGGTGGTGGCGCAGTGGATAGAGGGTCAGACTGGGACACAGAGGACCCAGGTTCGAAACTCTGAGGTCACTGGCTTGAGCACATGCACACCAGTTTGAGTGTGGGGTCACTGGCTTGAGCGTGGGATCATAGACATGACCCCATGGTTGCTGGCTTGACCCCAAAGGTCACTGGCTTGAAGCTCAAAGTCATGGTCACTGGCTTGAGCCCAAGGTCCCTGGCTTGAGCAAGGGGTCACTAGCTCTACTGTTGCCCCCCCACACAAGGCACATATGAGAAAGCAGTCAATGAACAACTAAGGAGTCGCAACAAAGAATTGATGCTTCTCATCTCTCTCCCTTCCTGTCTGTCTGCCCCTATCTGTCCCTCTCTCTGTCTCTCTCTCTCTGTCTCTGTCACATATATACACACACAAAGAAAGTCTTTCCTTACATTCTTTTTTTTTTTTTCATTTTTTCATTTTTCTGAAGCTGGAAACAGGGAGAGACAGTCAGACAGACTCCCGCATGCACCCGACCGGGATCCACCCGGCACGCCCACCAGGGGCGACACTCTGCCCACCAGGGGGCGATGCTCTGCCCATCCTGGGCGTCGCCATATTGCGACCAGAGCCACTCTAGCGCCTGAGGCAGAGGCCACAGAGCCATCCCCAGCGCCCGGGCCATCTCTGCTCCAATGGAGCCTTGGCTGCGGGAGGGGAAGAGAGAGACAGAGAGGAAAGCGCGGCGGAGGGGTGGAGAAGCAAATGGGCGCTTCTCCTGTGTGCCCTGGCCGGGAATCGAACCAGGGTCCTCCGCACGCTAGGCCGATGCTCTACCGCTGAGCCAACCGGCCAGGGCTTTCCTTACATTCTGATAACATACATATGCATAAATTTGGTTCACTGGTCCTACTTATGACATCTGTAGACACACACACACACACACAGAGATGTATAATGCTAGTTTCACCTATTTTCCATTTCATGTTCTCTCTTTTCATCTCATTTCTGTTGTTTAAACATCACTGATTTCTTTTGTTTTCCTTACATGCAATAGTTTCTAGATCCATCATCATCCTGATTGTGTGTTTTTCTATTTCCTATGTATTCTACCTAGATGATGTGCTTTACAAAGTGTGTAGAATCAGAAGGAATGTGACACACCGTATTTGACTTTAATCAGTGTTATAGATATGGAACTATTAAGATCCAGGGATTTACATCAAGTGTATGCATACAACTTAAGATTGCATTATCTATTTTTACATCACATAGCTGGTTTGTATTAAATTTTGAAATAACTTTTGCTAATTCTCCTTGACATGAATTAGTATCATTCTTTACTTTGATATAGCAATTATTAATTGTTCATCTCAAAATAAATAACATTTTTGTTTCATTGACTTGGTGATGATTAAGTCAGTTGCCCAAAGGAAATTAAGGGATAAAACCCAAACCAAGTTGAATTATGAATCTTTTTTAACAATTGTGCTATAAAGGTCCATGCAAAGACATACACATTTTCCTATTTTTACCCAGATTGTTAATATTCTTATTGTACAGAGTAAATACAAAGGCATAACTTCTAGAACACTTCTGGTTGACTTTTATTAAATAAAAAGTTGTGGTTAGAGTTTTTCAGGCAACCATGTACTCAATTCATTAGCAATCAGCACTTTTCTACCTCATTACAAAACATCATCAGACTTTTTAAAAAAATCTTCCCTGATATTATAATTCTATCAAAAAAAGATGTAGCTTAGTTGAATGTGATGTATTCTTCATGAAATTACAGTGACTTCTATGGTTACTTCTGTTTTTGTTTTTAAATATTCTTACCTATCTAATTATCTTTTATAGAATTTGAGTAGGGCATGAATCAAACTTATTAGTCTGTGGTCTCAAGAATCTTTCATACAGTCAAGACCTTTGTTATTTTTAGTTCTTTTGCCCTCTTTCTTTTCCTTGCAACATTTTAGAGAAGATACTTCTAGTGTTCAGAACCATCAGAATTATAAAGAGATTTTTGAGATGGTTTTTAAGGATGAAGTATGGAGCTAATATGTCTTCTTTAGTTTTGTGCTGTGCTCGCTGGATGTCATTTGACTAGTGTTGTGATCACGTATCTTTTTTTTGTGTGTGCACTGGAGTATACTGTATTTCCCCATGTATAAGACATACCCTTTTTCAAAAAATTTGGGGGTTTTACCCGGGTTCGATTCCCGGCCAGGGCACACAGGAGAAGCGCCCATTTGCTTCTCCACCCCTCCGCCGCGCTTTCCTCTCTGTCTCTCTCTTCCCCTCCCGCAGCCAAGGCTCCATTGGAGCAAAGATGGCCCGGGCGCTGGGGATGGCTCTGTGGCCTCTTCCTCAGGCGCTGGAGTGGCTCTGGTCGCAACATGGCGATGCCCAGGATGGGCAGAGCATCGCCCCCTGGTGGGCAGAGCGTCGCCCCTGGTGGGCCTGCCCGGTCGGGTGCATGCGGGAGTCTGTCTGACTGTCTCTCCCTGTTTCCAGCTTCAGAAAAGTGAAAAAAAAAAATTGGGGGTTTTAAAGTGGGTGCGTCTTATACAGTGGTTGTAGTTATTTTACTTGCATTTCCCACTTTTTTGCACTTGTTGTCTTTGCACTCATTGTTTTGCACTTGTTACCAGTATATTACAATAGGTTACGTTTTGCTACATTCTGCCCAGAAATGGCTCAGAAAAGATTTTCGTACAGTGTTGAATTCAAGTTAACAGTGATCCAGTTTGCAAAAGTGAATGGAAATTGTGCTGCTGAAAGTAAGTTTTGTCCTCCTCCACCTGAGAAATCAATCTGAGGCTGGATATGGGCAGAAGAAATCCTACTGAAAACACCACATCAGAAGAAGGCCTTGAGAGGCAAGTCAGCAAAATGATCTGATTTAGAGAGAGAATTGAAGATATGGATTGAAGGGCAAAGGGCAATTGGAATTTCTGTGTCCACAAAGATGGTTCAGTATGGGGCAAGAAGAATTGCTGATGAAAGAGAAGTTACTGATTTCAAAGGAGGACACAATTGTGTTTCAGATTCATGAAACGGAATGGATTAAGCATGCATCCATGCACCAGACTTGCCCCAAAGATGCCTGAAAGCTATGAGCAGAAGCTCCTTGAATTTCATCGTTTTGTCATTCAATGTCAGAAGATATATCAGTTTGAGTTGGGACAGATTGCAAATGTGGATGACGTCCCCCTTCAATTTGGTGTCCTAAGTAACTGAACTGTTGATAAGAAGGGGGTGAAAACTGTAACTGTGAAGACAAGTGGACATGAAAAGAGCCATTATACAGTTGTTCTAGCTTGTTGTGCCAACAGAATCAAACTGCCTCCTATGCTGATTTTTTTTTAATTTTATTTTTTTTAATGGGGTGACATCAATAAATCAGGATACATATATTCAAAGATAACAAGTCCAGGTTATCTTGTCGTTCAATTATGTTACATACCCACCACCCAAAGTCAGATTGTCCTCCGTCACCCTCTATCTTGTTCTCTCTGTGCCCCTCCCCCTCCCCCTTTCCCTCCCCCATTCCCCCCTCCCCCCCGTAACCACCACACTCTTATCAATGTCTCTTAGTTTCACTATTATGTCCCACCTACGTATGGAATAATACAGTTCCTGGTTTTTTCTGATTTACCTATTTCGCTTCGTATCATGTTATCAAGATCCCACCATTTTGCTGTAAATGATCCGATGTCATCATTTCTTATGGCTGAGTAGTATTCCATAGTGTATATGTGCCACATCTTCTTTATCCAGTCATCTATTGACGGGCTTTTTGGTTGTTTCCATGTCCTGGCCACTGTGAACAATGCTGCAATGAACATGGGGCTGCATGTGTCTTTACGTATCAATGTTTCTGAGTTTTTGGGGTATATACCCAGTAGAGGGATTGCTGGGTCATAAGGTAGTTCTATTTTCAGTTTTTTGAGGAACCACCATACTTTCTTCCATAATGGTTGTACTACTTTACATTCCCACCAACAGTGGATGAGGGTTCCTTTTTCTCCACAGCCTCTCCAACATTTGCTATTACCTGTCTTGCTAATAATAGCTAATCGAACAGGTGTGAGGTGGTATCTCATTGCCGTTTTGATTTGCATTTCTCTAATAGCTAAAGAAGATGAGCATCTTTTCATATATCTGTTGGCCATTTGTATTTCTTCCTGGGAGAAGTGTCTGTTCATATCCTCTTCCCATTTTTTATTGGATTGTTTGTTTGTTTGTTGTTGAGTTTTATGAGTTCTTTGTATATTTTGGATATTAGGCCCTTATCTGAGCTGTTGTTTGAAAATATCATTTCCCATTTAGTTGGCTTTCTGTTTATTTTGCTATCAGTTTCTCTTGCTGAGCAAAAACTTTTTATTCTGATGTAGTCCCATTCATTAATTTTTGCCTTCACTTCTCTTGCCTGTGGAGTCAAATTCATAAAATGCTCTTTAAAACCCAGGTCCATGAGTTGAGTACCTATGTCTTCTTCTATGTACTTAATTGTTTCAGGTCTTATGTTTAGATCTTTGATCCATTTTGAGTTAATTTTTGTACAGGGGGAGAGACTGTAGTCCAGTTTCATTCTTTTGCATGTGGCTTTCCAGTTTTCCCAGCACCATTTATTGAAGAGGCTTTCTTTTCTCCATTGTGTGTTGTTGGCCCCTTTATCAAAAATTATTTGACTATATATATGTGGTTTTATTTCTGGACTTTCTATTCTGTTCCATTGGTCTGAGTGTCTATTTTTCTGCCAATACCATGCTGTTTTGATTGTCGTGGCCCTATAATAGAGTTTGAAGTCAGGTATTGTAATGCCCGCAGCTTCATTCTTTTTCTTTAGGATTGCTTTGGCTATTCGGGGTTTTTTATAGTTCCATATAAATCTGATGATTTTTTGCTCTATTTCTTTAAAAAACGTCATTGGAAGTTTGATGGGAATTGCATTAAATTTGTATATTGCTTTGGGTAATATAGCCATCTTGATTATATTTATTCTTCCTAGCCAAGAACAAGGTATATTCTTCCATCTCATTATATCTTTCTCAATTTCTCTTAACAATGGTTTATAGTTTTCATTATATAAGTCCTTTACATTCTTTGTTATGTTTATTCCTAAGTATTTTATTTTTTTTGTTGCAGTCGTGAAGGGGATTATTCTTTTGAGTTCATTCTCAATTGTTTCATTGTTGGCATATCTATGCTGATTTTCAAATGCAAAACAATGCCAAAAGAAGACATTCCTCAAGGAGTGATTGTCCACGTTCATGACAAGGGCTGGGTGGATCAAGATGGGATGAAGATCTGGTTTGAGAAAGTTTGAAGAAAGATACCAGTTGGGCTCTTACACAAACCTGCCCTGCTAGTGTTTGATCAGTTCAGGGCACATATAACAAAAAACACAAAGAAGATTGCTGCAGAGCAAAAAACAAAACTTGCCGTCATACCTTGAGTCTTGACATCCCAGCTCCAACCACTTGATGTCAGCATTAACAAACCCTTCAGAGCTGCCATGAGAGACAAGTGGAACCAATGGATGGAGCCTTCTGGGGATAATTTGACACCAGTAAGGAGAGTGAAGAAACCAACTATAGGAGAAGTCTATACCCAGGTGAAAAGATCCTGGGATAATATCAAGATTGAGATTGTTGTCAAGTCAATTAAGAAGTGTGAAGGCCTTCTCTGAGAGTAATGGCGGGGTAGGAAGCTATACCGATAAATCTCCCCCAAAACTCAGCAAGATCTTCAACCAGAAACAGAAAAACCTATACTTGGAGCTTCCAGATGCTTCGCAATACACCCAAAGGTATGATTGAGTGAAAAATTGGCTAAATATATAACCAAACCCCGAAGGAAATAGGGAATAAGAAATGCTCCGCCTTCCTCACTAACCTAAACAGGGCGGCTTTCTTTGGTAACTGTGAATATAGAAACTGAGGTGGGCAAAGGGGGTGAATAGATCCAGGCCGCCGCGGCACAAACGGCCAAACCAGGCTGTGGCATACAGATCCAAGCCGAGGAAAATCTGATCCTGTGGCAACCCGGGCAATACAAGCTAACACTCGCGCCAAACCCAAACAAAGAAAGACAAGCGGAGCGGCCATTTTACCCGGTCTCCTGGTCGGTGCGCAGTTAGTGGGCGAGAATTTCTTCCTAGGCCCCTAGAGTGGGTGCCCGTGTTGCCCCACGGAGAGGCAGGGTCAGAGGCCTTTCTGTGGGCCAAGGACAGAGTCTCTGGGCAGCCCCAGCGCCCTGGGAAAGCCACGCACGGGAGGGAGTGAGAACTAATTCCAACGGTGGAGATTTTCCGTGCTGGTGAGGGTTTCACTCAGAGGGAACCGCGGCCGGCCTCATATCCTGGTTTGCGCGCGCAGATAAGGAGTGAGTGATTCCTCCGAGTGCCTCGGCAGTGCGCGCCCGTGTTATCGCAGAGAGGGGCAGAGTCAGGGGCCTTTGTGTGGGCCAAAGCGGAATCTCAAGCCGCCCCAGCGCCTTGCAAAAGCCGCGCACGGGGACGGAGCGAGACTCAATTCCAACGCTGCAACTTTTCCCTGCGGTTGGGGGTTTCACTCAGAGCGTGAGACTGCTGGCTGGATATCCTGGTCGCAGACAGTGAGTGAGAGTTTCCTCCAAGCGCCCCCCAGAAGTGGGCGCCCGCTTGTGTTACCGGACAGAGTGGCAGAGCCAGTGGTCTTTGAGTGGGCGGAAAGCCCGCCTGATTATGCTAGCAGCTCTGACTGACTGAGCCTTACCCAGAGCCCTGTGCTGAGTGGAAATAGAGTGGGGAGTTGCCAGCTCTTTGAGCCTCTTACTATCCAGGCAGAGGCAGCAGCAACCCCATAGCTGGATTATCAGGCTACTAATTGAGGAAGGAAAGACTAGGAGAGAGGCTCCAGGAACACGGACTCTCTCACTGTCGGAGCCTATAAATGCTAATGAGCCTCGACTCCCACGAGACTAAAGCACAATACATGACATTGCCATAGAGACTTATCAACTGCAAGCCTCTACCTGAGCGTGCCAAAGGGGCAGAATCCGGGGTACAGAGTCACCGACCAGGAAGAGGGAGAGAAAAGAAAAAGCAAGAAGATAACCTCTCAAAATCAAGAATAATCTGCAGACTTTATAACCTATCACATTTTATTATATTTGTTCGTTTGTTTCTCTTATCTTCATTCTTGATACTTTTTTTTCCTCCTCCAATTTGACCGATTAACTCTCTACTGGTCTTACTCTCTCCTCTCCTTGAACTACACTACCCATAAGTGTTACATCTCCCATTATCTTTTCTCTTCTCTTCCTTTCTCTCTATGAGGGTTGCACTCCAAAACCCTTAACTCTCTCTCTCTCTCCTTTCTTTTTTCTTCTTTTAGTGGTTCCCTCTTTTTTTTCTCTCTCTCTCTTTCTTTTCTCCCTCTATATTAGTTTCTTCCTTTCTCCTTTACATCTCCTCTCATTCAAACCTCAATAACAAACAAATTATCTTATCTGGGACTCAAACCTATGTTTGTGGCATTTTGGGGGGTTTTTACTTCACCTTTTTAACTCACTAGCAGTGCTCCCATCCCTGGCTCTCCATATTATCTAGTTCTTGTTCCACTAAATACAATAGTAAGTTTTTAATTTGTCCCCCCATTTTTCCGTTTTCCTCTTATTCCTCTCATCATAACTTTTAGACAACCAACACCTAAAAGCAAATCATTTTATTCTTGACCCAAATTTTTTCCTTATTTGCTTTTTGTGGGTCCATACGCTCTTTTTTTTTCCTTTTTCTTTTTTTTTTTTCTTTTTTGCCCCTTTATTACTTTTCCCCAATTCAGGCCCTCCATCACAGGCATTGTTTGTTATAACTCACAGTCCACCACAAGATTTTCTCAAGAAAGAGGGGAGAGGAGAGGAGAGGAAAAAAGGAGGGGGGGAATAATTTCCTTTTTTTAAAAATTTTTATTTTATTTTATTTTTCTTTATTTCATTATTAATTTTTTTTTAAAAAAACAACTCTTTTCGATTTTTTATTTTTTTTAATTTTTTTTAACTTTTTATTCTTTATTAAATCTCATTAATACTATCAACAAAACCACCCTCAGATGCCATTAAGGAAGAGAAAATCGAATATCATGGATACAAAAGAAAGAGAGGTAACACAGCTAGATGAGGAAAAATCTATGGAGAAAAAATTTAATATACTGGAAACCTTGGAGCTAAATGACAGAGAATTCAAGATAGAAATACTAAAAATCCTCCGAGATATACAAGAAAACACAGAAAGGCAATATAGGGAGCTCAGAAAACAACTCAATGAACACAAAGAATATATGTCCAAGGAAATTGAAACTATAAAAACAAATCAAACAGAGATGAAAAACTCAATTCACAAGCTGAAAAACGAAGTAACAAGCTTAGCTAATAGAACAGGTCAGATAGAAGAGAGGATTAGTGAAATAGAAGACAAGCAACTTGAGGCACAACAGAGAGAAGAAGAAAGAGACTCAAAAATTAAAAAAAATGAGATAGCCCTACAAGAATTATCTGACTCCATCAAAAAGAATAACATAAGAATAATAGGTATATCAGAGGGAGAAGAGAGAGAAAATGGAATGGAGAACATACTCAAACAAATAATAGATGAGAACTTCCCAAGCCTGTGGAAAGAACTAAAGCCTCAAGTTCAAGAAGCAAACAGAACTCCAAGTTTTCTTGGCCCCAACAAACCTACTCCAAGGCATATCATAATGAAATTGACACAAACCAACAGCAAAGAAAAAATTCTCAAGGCAGCCAGGGAAATAAGAATACAACATATAAAGGAAGGCCCATTAGATTATCATCAGATTTCTCAGCAGAAACTCTACAAGCTAGAAGAGAGTGGACCCCAATATTTAAAGTCCTGAAAGAGAGGAACTTTCAGCCACGAATACTATACCCATCAAAGCTATCCTTCAAATACGAAGGAGAAATAAAAACATTCACAGATACAGAAAAGATGAGGGAATTTATCATCAGAAAACCCCCACTCCAGGAATTACTAAAGGGGGTTCTCCAATCAGATACAAAGAACAAAAAAAAAAAACAGAGCCACAAGTAAAAGCTCCAAGAACACAATAAAACCAAATTTAAACTGTGACAACAACAAAAAGAAAGAGGGGGAGAAGATGGAGATTAACAGTAGCAAAGGACAATGGAGTGCAAAAGTACTCACAAAATAGTTCGCTACAATGAACAGGGTAGGGACCCTTTTCATTACTCAAAGGTAACCACCATTGAAAAAACCACCACAGAAGCACATGAGATAAAAAAGATAGCAACAGAGGAAAGATGTATGGAATACAACCAAATAAAAACAAAAGATAGAAAAACGAAAGAGAAGGATCAAACTAGATACAAAACTAACAGAAAGCAAGATATAAAATGGCAATAGGGAACTCACAAGTATCAATAATTACACTAAATGTAAACGGATTAAACTCACCAATAAAAAGGCACAGAGTAGCAGAATGGATTAAAAAAGAAAATCCAACTGTATGCTGCCTACAGGAAACTCATCTAAGTAACAAGGATAAAAACAAATTCAAAGTGAAAGGCTGGAAAACAATACTCCAAGTAAATAACATCCAAAAAAAAGCAGGTGTAGCAATACTCATATCGGATAATGCTGACTACAAGACAGGAAAAGTACTCAGAGACAAAAATGGCCATTTCATAATGGCTAAGGGGACACTGAATCAAGAAGACATAACAATTCTTAATATATATGCACCAAACCAAGGAGCACCAAAATATATAAGACAGCTACTTATTGATCTTAAAACAAAAACTGACAAAAACACAATCATACTTGGAGACCTCAATACACCGCTGACGGCTCTAGATCGGTCATCCAAACAGAGAATCAACAAAGACATAGTGGCCTTAAACAAAACACTAGAGCACCTGGATATGATAGACATCTACAGGACATTTCATCCCAAAGTGACTGAGTATACATTTTTCTCCAGTGTACATGGATCATTCTCAAGAATTGACCATATGTTGGGCCACAAAAACAACATCAGCAAATTCAGAAAAATTGAAGTTGTACCAAGCATATTTTCTGATCATAAAGCCTTGAAACTAGAATTCAACTGCAAAAAAGAGGAAAAAAATCCCACAAAAATGTGGAAACTAAACAACATACTTTTAAAAAATGAATGGGTCAAAGAAGAAATAAGTGCAGAGATCAAAAGATATATACAGACTAATGAAAATGACAATACGACATATCAGAATCTATGGGATGCAGCAAAAGCAGTGATAAGAGGGAAGTTCATATCGCTTCAGGCATATATGAACAAACAAGAGAGAGCCCAAGTGAACCACTTAACTTCCCACCTTAAGGAACTAGAAAAAGAAGAACAAAGACAACCCAAAACCAGCCGAAGAAAGGAAATAATAAAAATCAGAGCAGAAATAAATGAATTAGAGAACAGAAAAACTATAGAAAAAATTAATAGAACAAGGAGCTGGTTCTTTGAAAAGATCAACAAAATTGACAAACCCTTGGCAAGACTTACCAAGGAAAAAAGAGAAAGAACTCATATAAACAAAATCCAAAATGAAAGAGGAGAAATCACCACGGACACTGTAGATATACAAAGAATTATTGTAGAATACTATGAAAAACTTTATGCCACTAAATTCAACAACCTAGAAGAAATGGATAAATTCCTAGAAAAATACAACCTTCCTAGACTGAGTCAAGAAGAAGCAGAAAGCCTAAACAGACCTATCAGTAGAGAAGAAATAGAAAAAACCATTAAAAACCTCCCCAAAAATAAAAGTCCAGGCCCTGACGGCTCTACCAGCGAATTTTATCAAACATTCAAAGAAGACTTGGTTCCTATTCTACTCAAAGTCTTCCAAAAAATTGAAGAAGAAGCAATACTTCCAAACACATTTTATGAGGCCAACATAACCCTCATCCCAAAACCAGGCAAGGATGGCACAAAAAAAGAAAACTACAGACCAATATCTCTAATGAATACAGATGCTAAAATACTAAACAAAATACTAGCAAATCGAATACAACAACATATTAAAAAAATAATACATCATGATCAAGTGGGATTCATCCCAGAATCTCAAGGATGGTTCAACATACGTAAAACGGTTAATGTAATATACCATATCAACAAAACAAAGAACAAAAACCACATGATCTTATCAATAGACGCAGAAAAGGCTTTCGATAAAATACAACACAATTTTATGTTTAAGACTCTCAACAAAATGGGTATAGAAGGAAAATATCTCAACATGATAAAGGCCATATATGATAAACCATCAGCTAACATCATATTAAATGGCACTAAACTGAAGGCTTTCCCCCTTAAATCAGGAACAAGACAGGGTTGTCCACTGTCTCCACTCTTACTTAATGTGGTACTAGAGGTTGTAGCCAGAGCAATCAGACAAGACAAAGAAATAAAAGGCATCCATATCAGAAAAGAAGAAGTAAAGGTATCACTTTTTGCAGATGATATGATCCTATACATCGAAAACCCCAAAGAATCCACAAAAAGACTACTAGAAACAATAAGCCAATACAGTAAGGTCGCAGGATACAAAATTAACATACAGAAGTCAATAGCCTTTCTATATGCCAACAATGAAACAACTGAGAAGGAACTCAAAAGAATAATCCCCTTCACGATTGCAACAAAAAAAATAAAATACTTAGGAATAAACATAACAAAGAATGTAAAGGACTTATATAATGAAAACTATAAACCATTGTTAAGGGAAATCGAAAAAGATATAATGAGATGGAAGAATATACCTTGTTCTTGGCTAGGAAGAATAAATATAATCAAGATGGCTATATTACCCAAAGCAATATACAAATTTAATGCAATTCCCATCAAACTTCCAATGACATTTTTTAAAGAAATAGAGCAAAAAATCATCAGATTTATATGGAACTATAAAAAACCCCGAATAGCCAAAGCAATCCTAAAGAAAAAGAATGAAGCTGGGGGCATAACAATACCTGACTTCAAACTCTATTATAGGGCCACGACAATCAAAACAGCATGGTATTGGCAGAAAAATAGACACTCAGACCAATGGAACAGAATAGAAAGTCCAGAAATAAAACCACATATATATAGTCAAATAATTTTTGATAAAGAGGCCAACAACACACAATGGAGAAAAGAAAGCCTCTTCAATAAATGGTGCTGGGAAAACTGGAAAGCCACATGCAAAAGAATGAAACTGGACTACAGTCTCTCCCCCTGTACAAAAATTAACTCAAAATGGATCAAAGATCTAAACATAAGACCTGAAACAATTAAGTACATAGAAGAAGACATAGGTACTCAACTCATGGACCTGGGTTTTAAAGAGCATTTTATGAATTTGACTCCAATGGCAAGAGAAGTGAAGGCAAAAATTAATGAATGGGACTACATCAGAATAAAAAGTTTTTGCTCAGCAAGAGAAACTGATAACAAAATAAACAGAAAGCCAACTAAATGGGAAATGATATTTTCAAACAACAGCTCAGATAAGGGCCTAATATCCAAAATATACAAAGAACTCATAAAACTCAACAACAAACAAACAAACAATCCAATAAAAAAATGGGAAGAGGATATGAATAGACACTTCTCCCAGGAAGAAATACAAATGGCCAACAGATATATGAAAAGATGCTCATCTTCTTTAGCTATTAGAGAAATGCAAATCAAAACGGCAATGAGATACCACCTCACACCTGTTCGATTAGCTGTTATTAGCAAGTCAGGTAATAGCAAATGTTGGAGAGGCTGTGGAGAAAAAGGAACCCTCATCCACTGTTGGTGGGAATGTAAAGTAGTACAACCATTATGGAAGAAAGTATGGTGGTTCCTCAAAAAACTGAAAATAGAACTACCTTATGACCCAGCAATCCCTCTATTGGGTATATATCCCCAAAACTCAGAAACATTGATACGTAAAGACACATGCAGCCCCATGTTTATTGCAGCATTGTTCACAGTGGCCAGGACATGGAAACAACCAAAAAGCCCGTCAATAGATGACTGGATAAAGAAGATGTGGCACATATACACTATGGAATACTACTCAGCCATAAGAAATGATGACATCAGAACATTTACAGCAAAATGGTGGGATCTTGATAACATGATACGATGCGAAATAAGTAAATCAGAAAAAAACAGGAACTGTATTATTCCATACGTAGGTGGGACATAATACTGAAACTAAGAGACATTGACAAGAGTGTGGTGGTTACGGGGGGGAGGGGGGGAATGGGAGAGGGATAGGGGGTGGGGAGGGGCACAAAGAAAACAAGATAGAAGGTGACAGAGGACAATCTGACTTTGGGTGGTGGGTATGCAACATAATTGAACGACAAGATAACCTGGACTTGTTATCTTTGAATATATGTATCCTGATTTATTGATGTCACCCCATTAAAAAAATAAAATTATAAAAAAAAAAAAAAAAAAAAAGAATTGTGGCATTTCAAATGCCATAGATGGAACTGAGGATGAGGCAATATATGAAGACAGTGATTCAACATCACACACAGATGTGGACAAACTAATGGATGGGAATTTTGACAGTGATGAGGAGTTGTATGAATTTTATGATGAATAAAAACTTGAGTTCAATAACTTTATGTAATACATTATTTTCAAATATCATGCCCCAAATTTAAGGTGCATCTTATACATGGGGAAATATGGTAATTTGATGGAACTGGAGCTTCAACTCAGAGAGTAAGACCTCTTATGTTTGGTGCCTTCTTATCAAATTTTTTCTGTACTTCTCTGTTGCAAATTTTTCTTCTTAGTAGAAAGGATAAAAGCAGAATTGAGTTGTTTATCCTCCTTTTGATTCCCTTACCTTCTCTTCTTCAAGTAATAGGCCAATATTTCCACTTTTACTCTTGTTACAAACATGTAATCATAGCACTTCTTATAAGCCTTAATTCATTCTAGATTTTGTTTTTCTCACCACTAGTCCTACAGATATTAACCATTGTTTCATATAGTCTTTATATTCCATTCATAAATAGAAATGACTTGGTCATCGAGTTTGCATCATTCACTACCTTAAATACAGTCTTCTCTGCTTGTGTTTAGAACACAAAACCATAAAATCTGAGACTAATATTGGAAATATTTTATGTGTGTTAGATTGGCAAGAGAATATGGCTTTGTACATTATTTTTGCCAATGTTCTCTGGTTTTTCAAAAATTACAAAAGAAATTATCTGAGATAATTCTTTTGAAATCTTTTGCAAAAGACAGTTATTTCAGCTATTCTAAAAGATCAAAACAACTTTATCTGCTAATCTTAAGTGCACTGTATTGTGCAACAACTAGTTATAATTTGCTACATCATACTTTGCCTTTGGCCATGTGAACTTCTATGTTTGAGTTTATCTTTCTTTCTCTCTCTCTTTCTTTCTTTCTTTTTCTTTCTTTATTTCCTTCTTTCTTTCTTTTTCCTTCCTTCTTTCCTTCCTTTCTCCCTCCCTCCCTCCCTTCCTTCCTTCCTTCCTTCCTTCCTCCCTTCCTTCTTTTCTTCTCTCTTTCTTTCTCTTTTTCTTTTCTTCCTTCCTCCCCACTCTCTGTCTCTTTCTTCTTTCTTCATTCCCTTACTTGCTTCCTTTCTTTTTTTTTAAATCTATGGATATAAATGATGCAGGTACATCCATTATAGATGCATTATCTTTTCCTTTCTCATTTAAATTATTTAATTTAATTACACATTTTTTTCTGTCTTTAAAGTTGTTAAAGAAAACAAACATCAAATATTCTTATGGTCCATTTAAATGTAATGTCCAAACTTCAATGCATTAAGATAAAATGCAGTAACAAATAGAATTTCTTTAAAAATCTCAAAATTATTCTGCAAATACAAAGTAAATCTGATGAATATTTAACAGAATTAAAATTACTTTCTGAGATCAGTTTCATTTTTTATACTTTTTCATATTCACTAAAGATATTTCATTTTAGAAATCATGTTATCTTTATTTGAGGGAAGATATTTCATTAATTGAGGCAATAGTTTGGAAATCCTGAGGTTAAATGACCAACTTCTAGAATTCTTTATGACAGTAAATAATTATTAATTTTTTCTTTGCAACTGATATATCAAAATATTGTTCTTGATATCAATTTATGTATCAGGTCTGAAATTGCACAATGATTACATGTTCAATAACAGTAGAAGTTAGGTGTTGATTACAAGAAGAGTTATTTTAAATACATCAAGAGTTTTATAAAAATTAAAAAGGGGACCTGGTAGCAAAATGATCAGACCCTATATCTGAATACTTGTGTAAAAGTTACATTTGCATATGCCATGTGTCTGTCACACTACAGAAAACATATTGTTATAATTATGAAGCTCTTTTTAACTGTGATTCTTTATGCTCTTTCTTCTTCATTCCTCCACTGCAGGTTGCCACAGTTTCGATGACCATCTGTCTCCCAACCAAGATGGTGGAAAAAGCAAAAACGTGGTGAATCTTGGAGCAATCCGACAAGGCATGAAACGCTTTCAATTTCTGTTAAACTGCTGTGAACCAGGGACCATTCCTGATGCATCCATCCTGGCAGCTGCCCTGGATCTTGTAAGTTGTTGGAAGAATTCACTCCTGTGGTTCCCCATTCCAATGAATTCTGCTAATGTATGGAAGCATGAATCCCTAATCTTACCCCTAACTGTAGGGTTTTATGTTTTGTCTTGTTTTGTTTTCTCAGCATTAGTGGCAAAAAGAGGAAGAAAGGTGGTGAGGTAAGGGAAGAAAAGAAAGGGGAAAATTTTTAATATGTTTCAGAAAGTAGAATGTATAACATCATGGTGAGGTAATAAATAGCATTTGGACAACTATCAGTGAAATAAGTTTTTGGTGACAGAGATAACAGATTGTCCTTCACTCACTGGGAAGGTCTAGGCCCCACACTTTCAGAGACTCAGAGCTGAAATCTTCACATAAATGTGTATCATATAATGACTTTATTGAACAGCTCTTTTCATTGACACATTTTCCACATGAGAGAACAAAAGCCCAAAGAGCTGAGATGACTTTGCTCCAGGTCACATAAGCTAGCCAGTGCTAAAACTATTAGCCAGTTTTCTGATTGCATTAGGGCTCTTTGAGCAATATTGTATGCTTTCTCTGTAAAATATATATATTCAAATATTTTCAGTTTTCTATAGAATTCAGCCTAAATGGTACGAGGTCAAGCTACAGCCAGAGAATGAAATCTCAAGATCCAAGAGGCTTAATGAACAAAGTATTCATCAATATTCTTAAAATAACTCCATTCAAAAATCAACTATCAGTTTGTTTTATGGGGGTTATTTTTCAAATCCTCAAATGTGTTGCTCTCTTAGTGACAAGCCTCACATTTTTCACATGCCCACATACCATATATAATGCTTAAAAGCTTAAAAGCAATTATTTCTTTTGTTTCTATATTGTCAATAAATGTTAATCAAATCATTCCAATTACTCAACTCAAGAGTCTCATTTTGCATTAATGATAACGCATTAATTAAAACTGAGTTCTTAACATTTTTGGTTTCAGGAATATTTTAATATATATATATATATTTTTTTTTCAAGTAAATCAGAATGACTGTCTATTGATACATTGAAAATATACTTAAATATATATGATCTCCATGATAAAAAAAAAAGATTGTGAATGGTCTATAATGGTCCAAAAGCATTTGAATCTTCTACAGAGCTTTCTTATTAAGTGGCTACAAATGAAGAATTCATAATAGGAAAAGATAAAATTTTCAACTTTAAAATTTTATGCCATATATATGTATCCTCCAAAGCAGTAACTTTAAACATTTTGGGGACATAGATTTTCTTTTAAATTGGATGAAAACTTTGGAAAATCTCCCAAGAGAAATCCACTTATAGATAAAATTTAGCAGATAATATCAGAAGGTTCCTGGATTCCCCCACAAAACCATCACTGAAACCAAAAATGATAAGAACTCAATTTTAATTAATGCATTATCATTAATGCAAAATGAGACTCTTGAGTTGAGTAATTGGAATGATTTGATTAGCATTTATTGACAATATAGAAACAAAAGAAATAATTGCTTTTAAGCTTTTAAGCGTTATATATGGTTTGTGGGCATGTGAGAACTGTGAGGCTTGTCACTAAGAGAGCAACACATTTGAGGATTTGAAAAATAACCCCCATAAACTGATAGTTGGTTTTTGAATGGAGATTGTTTTAAGAATATTGATGAATACTTTGTTCATTAAGCCTCTTGGATCTTGAGATTTCATTCCCTGGCTGTAGCTTGACCTCGTACCATTAAGTTAGGCTGAATCCCATAGAAAACTGAAAATCTATATTACTTCCCCCAAATGAAACTAGACTACTAGGTTCTCCTTTTTTACTTTCTTGTGGAACCTATGTTGGCCCAGCTTGACCTTCTCAATATTATAAATCTCATGGTAAGAAATAAAATAAAGAGAAGTTGATGCTGATAAGCAATGTCTTTTGAGCCTCAAAGTGAAGACGCATCTTCTGATAATTGGAGATGGCCAGCGATGGAGGAGCTGCATTCAGGGGGGGCCAGTGTACAGGGGGCTCAAGATGTGAGTGATTAGTATAAGCTTCTTGCATTCCTGAGAGTCTTCGATACCAGGTCAAGGCCAAGGAGCATGCAGAGATCAGAAGTCAGGACTCCAGAAGTCTGACTCAGTTGTTTAAAAGAGTCCAGTGGTTCCCATTATCTGATACAGAAAGGAGCCAGGTAGACCTGGTTGGTTGAATAAATGGGATTAGGTGGTGATGATGGTGACAATGGTGATGATAGCCATGGTGGTAGTGCTGGTGGTGGAGGCGATGGTGGTAGATGTGGTGAGAGAAGATAACAAAAGTAACATTTTCATTACATTTCATAGTTTATAAAGCATCTTCACATGAATTATCTTATTTCTTTATGTAAGAGAAAAGAATCAAACCAGGAAATGGTCCCCAAACAAGGGCATCCTTAAATTTCATTTCTTGAGTATAAAAAAATGAAAGAATTGAAGTCACAAGTGAACTAAGAAGAAAGGAAATGTGGCAGCATGTGCTAGGTGCTTGAATTAGAGTCATTTTCAGTGTTTATTGTCATTTGTACAGTTGTTCATACCTACTGATCTGAGTTAGGAGTACCTCAGGATTAATCTTTTATGAATGTCTCCTGCTAAATGTACATATATATTTAACTCTTGTTTCTTCTATATTTGGCTTCACTTAATATCTGATCTCAGTGGCCTCCTGTCTTTCAGAAATGCTTCACTTTTAAAATATGATTGTCAATGCATTTATTTTAGTCATATACATATATGTGTATAAGTATAGATAGAAATATCTATAATTCTACTTAAAAGAAGGAAATATGAATATAGAAATATATATAAATGTAGGTGTAGATATAAATGACATAGACAGATACATTGATGATAGATGATAGATGACAGGTAGATAGGCAGATAAAATGATGATATAGATACAGATATAGATATAAACATAGTTACAGATTCTGCCATTTTGTCAGATAAGATTTGGGAGACAAGGGGCAAAAATGAATGTGTTCAGTTCATCATCCTATCCTAGTTCAACATTTTTTCTCATCTCTTATTGTTTACTTTTGCTGGATATTGCATTTATATTTTAAGTGAAACTTAAATACAGTTTTTTATTATGACAATTTTTATTTCAGAAGTTTTCATTGTTTTGTTGCGTTAATCATAGAATTTAACAGTTATTTTTCAAGTTTGCAGTTTTCTTCAGAATCAAAAAGTATTATTAAATGAAAGTAATACTAACAATGTCATGTTCAAAGCCTTGCCAATCTGAAGGTTTTTGTTTTAAATAATCCTCTTGTCATGCTTGCAGTGACTATTAAATTTAGGGATAATTGGTTTAATTTTCAGTTCAGCACAGCTTTTCCTCATACTGTTTAGTAAAAGTTTAATAGATGCAACTATGAGGCATTTTTTAAAATAAATTTTATTAATGTTAATGGGATGACATTAATAAATCAGGGTACATATATTCAAAGAAACATGTCTAGGTTATCTTGTCATTAAATTATGTTGCATACCCCTCGCCCAGAGTCAGATTGTCCTCCATCACCCTCTATCTAGTTTTCTCTGTGCCCCTCCCCCTCCCCCTAACTCTCTCCCTCCCTCCCTCCTGCGTCCTCCTTCCCCCCACCCCTGGTAACCACCACACTCTTGTCCATGTTATGAGGCACTTTTATATGTAATCTACAAAGCTCAAAAAAGAAAAAGTAAATAGTTTAAATAAAAGGTACTTCTTGTCTGTTTTCTGTATATTTTAGGGGAATATTTTATCCTTTTTTTTTAACCCAGTTGAATATATAACATATACAGACATAGTGATTTCTAACTTATTGGTAATTTATTAGCATGAATAACACTACTAATGTCAGTTTGCATTAGGAACAATTTCAGGATTATAAGAAAGTGAATGGAAAACAGAAAGTTAGTAAGATCATAAAATTCTCCTTAGTTTGTGAGATGGAGAAAATCTGATTCATGTTAAATTATATAACTTTGCAAGTAGATAGCATTAGGAGGAATGGTTATATAATTTTTATCCAAACTGGGACACTTTGAAGAGGGAAAAGGAGTGCTTCAATAAGTGTACCAGTTAAACAGAAATGAACTGTAACTCTCCAGGGAAAATGAGACATTTGTTAATAGGTTGAGTCGCACTTTCAGGTTCACTGCATCACATTGGAACTTAACGTCACAAGACGAGTTGGCGATCAATGCAAATTAGTTCCTTTCAAGGAAATAGCAATATACTCAGGAAAGAAGCTATCAAAACCAATTAATACTGTGTCCTTTTTTGAATCATAAGAAAAGTTGAAGTAATTTAGTAAGAGCCAAAAGTAAATCTTTCAATTATTCATTTCATTAGTAGTTCTCTTATATTATCAAATTTAAAAAAATGTTCTATGAAACATAGAATAAAAAGAATATATGTCATAAATACATAGAGTTTAAAGAAAATATTAAATGTCACATATATACAACACACCTTAAAGAATAGGGCATTTCCAATTTCTTTAAAGTACCCTCTTCTTGCCAATATATATATAGTCCAACATTTTTATTTTTACCTATATGATACATTAAAGTAATAACACTTTATATTTCAACCTAAAATTTGAAATGTCTATTCATGGGTTTATTTCCTATTAATGTTTCTTTTTGGTGAAAATTCTTATTAATGTTTTTACTATTTCATTGGAGGATCATTTATCTTTTTATTAATACTTTTAAGAGATAATTAAATAGTGTGAACAATAATCTATTTTCTGTTTATAATTACATAATCTCCCAGTTTGTGGCTTATTTTTTCTTTATTTTTTTATGCTGTATTTTAATGAAAAGAAAACTTTAATGTAATTTAATTAATCAAAAATTTCCTCTGTGGATAACATTTTTACAACTATTAAAAGCAATTCAAGGTAATAAGTACAGTCTTATATTTTTCCCTAAAAGTTTTAAAATGCATATTTTGCACTTAGATATTTAACTAGAATGTACTGTGTCAGTGACGAGGCATAAGACTTTGTTTTCTTTCTTTTCCTTTTTTTCACATGGACAAATAATTATCCTAGTATAGTACATTGACTACTTCAATCTTTTTTTGCTGATGTGCATGTGTGTTTCAATTTATAAATTCTAAGGTTTTGCAATGTATTGATTTACTGTTGATTTCTAATTTCATTTTCAGATAGTGGCTCTTTGAAATTAATTTAGACTTGCTCTATGAACTAGATCATTATCCATTTTCATAAATATTCCATGTATGGTTAAAAAGCTGTGTATTTTCCAGTTGCTGGGTATAGTGTTTTATATTCAAATCTACATCCTTAGGGTTTTTCCCCCCTCACTGCTTGATCTGTCAGTTACTAAATTAATTGTGTTAAAATATTCATTATGGTGATAAATTTGTTCATTTATACTTGTAGTTCAATAATTTTTCTTCTATTAATTTAGAAGCAGTTTAGAAGTGTGACATGTATCTGGTGATACGAATCTTTTATCATTATGTAGTGACCCAGTGTATTTCTAGTAGTGCTTCTTACCTTCAGATACATTTTTCTCTGACACTAATACAGCTGAAACAGTTTTATTAGGTGAGCACTGGCCTGGTGTGTCTTTATCCAATCCTTTATTTTCAACATTTTTACATCTTTGTATTTTAGATGTATTTTTTGGATAAAACATATATTTGAATTTTTGTACCATTTTAACAATATTTTTCTAGAAAATATAGTGTATTTACACAGATTATTATTGCCAATATAGATTCACTTCTTCCTTCTTTTGCTTGTTTATCCCATTTTAAAACTATTTCCTTGTGTGTTGTTTACATTTTATGTCTTCCTTTAAATTGTGTTGTATTGAGTTTTATCTCTCTTGCTTTGATTTGGTTTAGTTTTGTTTTTTGTTTGTTTTTAAATTTTTCCTGTACTAGTTTAGGAATTATTGCATTCTATTTATGCTTTTTAAAAATTGCATGAATATTTAACCAAATGAAGTCTAAAATTAATGAATTCTTTGTTCTTCTCTCAAAATGTAAAAGACTATAGAGTGTTTTTTTGTGTGTGTTGTTTTGTTTTTATTTAGACAAATTTAACAGGGTGATATTGGTCAGCCAGAGTACATAGATTTAGAGAAAACATCTCCACATCATTTGGACAGTCGATTATGACCATAGAGGGCTTAAACCCCAACTGCTGTTCAGCATTCCATTGTATATTATTCTTGTTTTAACATTGATGGAGTAGGCATTATTTTATTGATTTTTATTTTTTTAATCTTTTTTCGTGATAGAAAGGGACAGATAGGGACAGACAGACAGGAAGGGAGATGAGAAGCATTGATTCTTTGTTGCAGCTCCTTAGTTGCAGTGATTGCTTTCTCATATGTACTTTGATGGGAGGTGGGGCGGACTACAGCAGAACAAATAACCCCTTGCTCAAGCCAGTGACCTCGGGCTCAAGCCAGCAACCATGGGGTCATGTCAAAGATCCCACACTCATGCCAGTGACCCTGCACTCAAGCTGGTGAGCCCACGCTCAAGCTGGTGAGCCTGTGCTCAAGGGGCAACCTTGGAGTTTTAAATCTGGGTCCTCTGCATCCCAATCTGATACTTGATCCACTGCACCACCACCTAGTCAGGCTATTGTATTGATTTTTTAAAAAATGGTTTTTAAATTTACCCAGAAGCTTAGCATATTCTTTTCTCACCATTTTGCCTTGTATCTCAGACAGTCCTTCAAAGATCTAGATCCTTTTTCTGAACTTTTAAATTTCTTTAATGGTGATCAATGGGCCATAGCTCTTTCAGCTACAGTTTACTTGACAAGGTCTTCATCTTGGTCTCACTTTTGAAAGATACTTTTGCTGGAATTATAATTATTGGCTAAAATATTCTTCCTGCAATTCACAGATATTATCCTATTTTCTTCTGGCTTGATTGACATTCCTGTATAGGTAATCTATTCCTCCCACCCCGCTCTTAGTTGCTTTTAGTATCTACTCTTTATTATTAATATTTTATCATTTCACTAAACTATTTCTAGCTTATTTTTTTTCATTTGAGGTTCATTAAGCCCCTGAATCATGTAATTGGCATACTGCATTTATTCTGAAAATTTTTCAACGAGTATCTCTTCAAAGATTGCGCTACCCATTTTCTCTAGTCTTTACTTCTATAAATTAAAAAAATGTATAGATTTTCTCAGTTTTTATCTGTTTTTCTCAACCTTTCATATTTTTCATTTCTTTTTCCCTTTCTATGCTGTATCCTGAAAAATTTTCTGACATAGCTCTTCTATTTTTTTTTTCTAATTTTTAACTGTGTCTCATCCCATGGTTCTTAACCAGGGGTAATTTTGGCCCACTAAGAAACATTTGGCACTGTCAGGAGGACTTTTTTTTTTGTCACAACCTGGGGATTGCTACTGGCATCTAGTGAGTAGATACCAAAGATGCTGACAAAATGTCCTGTAAAACATAGTGTGCCCTGCACAAAGAAAAAATTATCTGGTCCAAATGCTCAATAGTGCTAAACGAAAAGCCTGACCTAATCAGCATTTTAATCTATCCACTGAATTTTAAATTTTAAGTACTACATTTTTTTATTTATAACAGTTCTATTTGATTCTTGTTTTAAATTGCCTGGTCAACTTTGATAATTTAATTCCTCACTCTACTTTCAATACCTGCAATCATCTTTAAATGTATATGATCCACTATGATTCCAATAACTGCAGTATTGTGGATTTGAATCTACAGTTTGTTGTTTCATCTGACTCTTCCTCATGTTGGGTTTTTTTAAGTGTATTTTTAATGTGAATTAACTCCTTAGTACTTTATCTGTGAGAATTCTTTAAGATCTGTGTTAAAAGCACTACTATTCAGTAGACCAGCAGTACCGGCATCATCTGGGAGCAAGTTAGAAAAGCAAATTTTCAGGCCCTGCAACAGATCTACTGAATCAGAATCTCTGAAGACGGGGCCAAAGAATCTATTCTATCCATATTCCAAAGTGGCCCTTATGCTTTCTCAAGTTTGAAGAATTGAGAAGTACTGGCTTAAAGTGTTCCTCCAGAGAAGACTTTTGTTCCTTTTTTCAAGCTCCTGGAAATATCTCCAACCTAAGATTATTTTTTGAACTATATTTTTGAGGGCAAGGAGCATAGAAAGAAGGCCTATTTTTAACTTACCATATTTCCCCATGTATAAGATGCACATTTTTAAAATAAATTTGGAGTCTAAAAACTGGATGCGTCTTACACAGTGGTTGTAGATTTTTTTAACTTGCATTTTCCGCCTTTTTGCACTTGTTTTTGTGCTCATTGTTGAAGACAGTGATCCACATCAGACACAGATGATGAGGACAAGCTAATGGATGGGAGTTTTGACAGTGATGAGTTGTATGAATTTTATGATGAATAAAACTTGAGTTCAATAACTTTATGTAACACTTTTTTTTTTTCAAATTTCAGGCCCCCAAATTAAGATGTGTCTTATACATGGAAGTGTCGTATACATGGGGAAATATAGTCTATTAGAATATGAGATTTTTAATTAAGAGTTCTAAAATACTTCCTTCTTCCTTCCCTCCTTTCCTCCCTCCCTCCCTCCCTTCTCTCTCTCTCTCTTTCTCTCTTTCCTACCCAGAGCCAAGGGCAGTCAGGTAAGCCTACTTCTATAAAACAGATATTTCTCTCATTCATCCAGTGACCTGGGATCTTGGCTTTATGTAGGACTGTATTACCTGATCTCCTACTCACTTGGGCACAAACATTTAACATGTGGCCTGTGAAAACCCATGCTCAGTTTTCTCTATAGTCAGCAGAAACCCTTGAGGTAAACGATCCTATACTAGCTCACACCTGCACCCCAGAATTCTACTTGTAATTTCTATTCTTCACTGGTCTATGATCTCATGTTAGAAACAAAAGCAAAAACAAAATAAAGACAATTTTGGATATTTTATCCAGTATTTTGACTTTCTAAATGAAAAGAAGATTGTCTTCACAGCTAATTGGTCACATTGTCAGAAACAGAAGTTCTCAGTTGGTTTTTTAAATACTTATCCAAGATATTTGCATGATCTCAATAAATGTTAAAACGACTAGCCATCTAGACTGTGTACCAAACAATAATGCCGGCTTGTAGCTTGAGAAATGAATCATTTTAGTTGCTCCCAGCTACTGCAGAAATGGCAAGGACAGAGGCAGCCTGTCAGTTACTTAATGATCTGTCAGGCAGAAAACTCAATACAGGCTAAGCAATAAATACTGACTCTCAAGCACATGCCCTCTAGCAAACGAGGTTCCAATGCACAGTACAACCCACAGTAACTGTTTATTCCCACAGGTTTTAATAATTGGTATTCTGCACCAGCAAGAGCTTTATATCTTTTCAGTAAGACAATAAAAAAAAATTATGTAATTTCCTAGGGGCCGACATAAAATATTCATTCTTTGAAAAGTTAGTTCCTGTTCAGTGTTGTTATATGACTTTTCAGGATCAGTCAGGGTTTCTTCTCACATAATAAGTTTAGATATAGTCCTTCAGGGAAAGGAATGGATGCAATTATAATCTTCAATTAACCATCGTATCGTGGTAACAACATTTTATAGGTCCCCAAGCAAAAGAAAACACAGCTGTTTGAATTAGTATTCCAATTCTCTGCTTCAGTTTCATAAAGGAAGCATTCAATATACATAATGATCTTATAAAATGAAAGAAAAAGTGACGAAGAAAGTCAAGGTAAACTACGCTGACACTTGAAGTTTTCTAGTTACAGAATGTTAGAGAAGTCCAAGCTGCTTAATGACATGACATTTTGTACTTTTAACTAGACAGCTCTATAGCCACTGTAGGGAACACCTTATATAAGGCTGAATCATATGAAATTGTTAGTATTCAAAGATTTTTTTGACCTTCAAACTTAGAAATTCCATGTGGTTCTACCTAATATTTTGTCTTCCCAGTTAAGACTGGTTCTTGCTTATCTGAGACCTATGAAGACAGAATGGAATAAAAGAAGCCATTCTGTAGCATTATGGAGCCTAAAAAGGTGATCTGGCAGACAGGTTTATAATAAAGAACCAATATATATGTCTACTATTCTTTCAGCACCATCAGCAAAATTCTCTGTGGTATGCCAGTGGTGTGGAGTTTTATTTCAATGTTCTGTTTTGACTTTGCCTCTGATGTCTGTGGTTCTTTTCAGCCATGCAACATTCTTCTGATTCATTTTTCTCCATTTGTGCTGTTTTTCTCTGTGATGTGATTCCATCCCTATCCATTCTGTCATGCCTCCATTTTTTTGCTGCTTCTTCAGATTCCGCTGAGCTGTAAGAGGTAAGCACCATCATAGAAGAAAAAGTTGATTTTCCTTTCTGTCCAGGAAGAATCCTTTGTCCAAGGGATTCCATAACTCTGCTCCTAAAATCAATACTTTTCGAACTACACTTTGAAAGATACTTATAAGAAAAATAATTCTCTAGAACTACACTTACACTAGAATGCCTTGAATGCTTTCCATATATATTGTGAAGTTAGTACTTGCTTCTAAGTTTCTTCTGCTAAGATGCACATTAAAGAGCTTAACTTTATACCTCAACACCTCTCTCAATTGTCTGTATAGTAATATGCACACTAAGATACCTCAGAAATTGGTACTATTACCTGCCATCTGGACAGTAGGTTTCCCAAGCTTGTTTTCATCCACCAGGTTCATGAGGATTATAATAAAAAAGGCAATTTTGAATTTCTTCATGGCATCATCTCTTAAAGCCAACAGTGACATCTCTAAATGTTAGTGGGTTTTGTAATTTATGTGAATCAAATTCATCAGATAAGAACCAACCCTCCCCTAATGTTGTGCTGTAGAGTTAACGAGAATTATTTTCATATTGATTTCAATTCCATTTCCAAACATAGATTAGGATTTCCTGTGTCCAATAACCGATAATATCTAAGTTTTATAAGTTTTTGAGAACAGAGAGTTGAAATTGCTTTTCATTCAAAACACCTTGACTTTCCTCAGCAAATAAAACCATTTTTGTTTTTTCTAAACAAGGCAAGCGGAAATACACAGGAAGCCTCACATAGCACAGTTTGGACTGTTAATTCACTTTTTGTTAATCCTCTCAGCACTATCTCATAGTTCAGGGCAATAAAAGGACCCTCTGCCCGATACATTTGTGTTAGGCTAAGCTTCTCCCTTGGTGATCCTGAAGAAACCAGGGTTCGTAATATAATGCTCTTTCCTGCAATGTTGGTTCTGTCTTCCTGTCATCAAACAATGAATCCCATTGCTTTATATTGGGAATGTGTCAAATGTCTCAGGCTAAGAAGAAATTACATCACTTGCCTGGCCCTACAGACTGGCATTCGTTTCTTAGAAACAGATATCCCCGAGTTTTCCAGATACCCCAGATACAGATGAGCATTTATGAGATGTTTAATCAAATAAATATTTAATACAAGAAAAGAGTGTAGGTATTTGGTCTGTATGTTATGGCACCACAGTATTGGTAAGGTTTGATGCAGAATGTCATCTAACCCTTTGCCACCTATAAAGTTTTTATTCCTGTGACTTGGTACCAAATCTTGGCGCCAACACAGTTGATGATGGATTCTCACCATTAACGTTCATCTTGTTTTCTGCCTTTTCACATAGGTTTACTTTGTATGTCCTGGCAATTCAGCATAGCTTTGTAAAATTAAGTTAATTTCTAAATATATTTTTATTGGAATTTTTCTGGCTGGCTTCATTTAAGTTGTACATAATCAGAAAATACTTCATTTGCTAACTCACTTGAATCATCCAGTATACCTGAGATATTATGGTACTCAAACTAGGAAGTAATCGAGCAGAATATGAAGTAGCCTGAAGAAGGCAGGTGGTAAAGAAGACTTCTTAGCAGAGGTAACTAAACTAAATCTTAAAAGTGAGAATTTTCCAGATGGAAAAGTGGTTCAAGGCTCTGCAAGCCATGGGAAACAACAAATGCAAAGGTATGAGAGCTCTTATTTGGGAGACTATTATCAATTTGACAAAATTGGACAGCAGGTTACTTGAGATAGGGATAGAATAAGAGATGAGCCAACTAGTAAAGATTAAGTATCATTTGTATTATATGATTGAGGTGGATGAAGTCAATAGTGGGTTTTAATGGGAAAATGATGTGATCAAATATTTGTTTTAGAAAATAACATTAATTAACATTAATGTCCCATTTTAAGCAATGACTTTCTATGTGCAGTTTAGAAATCATCTTTTCCCAAGAATCATATAAGTATAGATTAAGATAATGCTGATACCAAAGAGAAACTAGCATAGACCTGGGCATCAGCAAGACCTGGAATTGAATTTTTTGTCCACCACTTCTCAGCTATATGAAAATGAAAAAATTATACCACATTTTGAAAAATATTATTTCCAGATCATAGAAACTTATGATAATTATAGATTATAATTAAAAAAATTAATTAACATGTAGTTGATACTCTATATATTAGCCCCTATTTTAACATTATGGATCAACGCATAAATACTAATCCTTGAAGTAAAGAAAAACATTTCAATTTGAAAACTTTTGGTTACTAAGAAACCCCTGATTACTTGGTAACTCTGAGGTGATGGCTAATGTAATGTATTTTGACCAGCACGTCAAAATACACATTAATTTTTGATGTATGCATTTTGTGACCTTTGACCTTCTGTGGGAATCATAACACTTCTTTCCCTTATTAAAAAATGTTTTTAGTTTGTAAAGTGTTCAGTAGATAGCTGATACTGACCAGTTTCTGGGTAGCAACTGAAGATGTTGCTTAATTTTTTCAAGCACATCTTGACATGCCAAGAAGGAGTCACATTTTTCATTTTCTGAAATGCTCAGTTTTTTTATTTATCAATTAATTTCCTCTTTATCAAATATTTTCTATTAAAGCCATGCCTGTTTAAGCAGATTCTGATCTGTTATTCCAAACAAAGTTAGAGGAGAAAAGACTCACCAAAACCTAGTAAGCACTTCCTTTTCTTCCTACAAGTGATCTGGAGTAGCCGTGTTTTCCTGGAGTGTGTGGATCATCATGGATGACAGATCACTGTTGGAACAAGAAGACCGTTAACACTGATTAACATGAGACTCATTCTAGAAATTGAATGTTTGCTTCATGTTAGAATTTTATGTTTTTTTAAAAAAAGCTTCATATTTAAGTCTTATTAAAAGTTATTTCACTCTCATCCTCAAATCCCAGCTGCCTCTTAAATATGCAAAGAGAGTCATGAAATTGAATGAAATTCTGCAAAAGGAGAAAAATAAACACAAAAACCTACTTAACATGTCTAATTCCTCAATATCCAAATTTGCCTTCCGGGATTCATTTTCCAGATTTCCCACTAATGTGTTAACCACTTAACCACGCTAACACTGCCCTGGGAAATACAGCTAAACCAAATCAAAAACTAAAACAAACCAAGAGTACATAGTAATTCCCTTTAAGGTCAACCAATGGTCATTAATCTCTCAATGGTCATATTCTTTCCTTACTCACCCGACCCAGGAAGCCCCTGTGGTAGCCAGAGCCGCGCTGTTCCTGGAATGCGCCCGTTTCGTTCACCGCTGCAACCGTGGCAACTGGCCAGAGTGGATGAAAGGACATCACGTGAATATCACCAAGAAAGGCCTGTCCAGGGGACGGTCCCCCATTGTGGGCAATAAGCGGAACCAAAAGCTACAGTGGAACGCTGCCAAGCTCTTCTACCAATGGGGAGACGTGAGCTTTTGATTTTTTTTTTTTTTTAAAGATAAAATTTAGGGTGCCTGAGTGAAGTGAAGACATTTTGTGTGGACATTTTGTTTGTTGGGGAAACAGTGTGTGGAGTTTCTGTTCTGTATCTGGCATAGCACAAAACATTTTAGGGGAAAACCATCTTAATTCATTTCATCATCCCAACAAATCTAGGAAGTTAGACAATATTATCCCTTCTTTCTCCTTCCCTGCCTATAAATGTGTTTTCGCAAGATATGTTATTTCTTTTTGTGTCATTTTCCCCGCGGTTACGTTTAATCCTGGGCTTTCCACTGTTCAGCGCATGCGGGTGGCACCGACTCCTCTCTCCACACTTCAGATCCCGGACCAGCGTGGCCAGCTGCGCTCTGGAGGCATTCACTGTATTCTCAGTCTGACCAAAATGAACTGTTCTTCCCCGGTTCTCCTCATCTAAGCACACCCCCATTTGCAACCCCTCCTGGTTTCTATTCTCATTAATGAGTCCCCCGTCATCTGAAATGACAAACTTTGAATGTATTCCAAACCTCTTTCCCTTACTGATTCCACCCCCTTCACATCACTAATAGCCCTTTAGGTCAGATCATCCTTCATTATTTTTCATCTGGATGATTACAGCTTTTTCCCATTTGGTCTCCTCCCCATTGGAGACCAAACCCACACATTGCTGGTAAAATGATGTCCCTTGGGCACAGCCTATCTGAAAGCAGAACATTCACACTTATCTCCTAGCCCTCAGACTTGCCCCCTACCATTCATTCTTCAAACTGCTGTCAGAGTGATTAGGCTAAAATGCAAATCAGATTGTGCTTCCTACCCACTTACAATGCTTCAGTGGCCCTTCTTTTCCCCGGGGATAAAACTCAAATTGCTTAGCCTGGCATCGCTGCTCTCTCCACAACCTTCATTCAAATCATAATAACAAGATTATGGATGATGAAGTCAAATGAACTACTGTATCCAAAGAACATTTATTTCAATCCTTTGCATCTAACAGGTGCTCGATAATAATAAGTTATTACATTAATTTTTGAAAACGGGCTCCATAGTTTGTCTTTGAATTTCTAGTCAACTAACACAGTGACCCTGAAATGAGTAATGTTTTCTCCCCCACTCAGAAACTACCTTTAATCATTCTTCAGAATGTAAAATGAAGTTCAGCTTTAAGAACTGTAAGATCTGGTCCCTATTGAGCTTTCCAGCCTTCCTGCATATTACTGACTTTCACAAAACTGTTCTTCAACCAAGTGGCTTACTTGTCAGTCTCTAAACACATCAGTTATTTCCCTGGATATGAATAATTTAAAACTTTCTATCTGGGATATCCTGTTTCCTTTCCTCATTACCCAAAATGCCAATATTTCAAAATCTACAGCAACGAGAGTCTTCAAACTGAATCTAAACTCTTCATCTCCTGAACATTTAAACTTCTGAATTCTTTCACCACTTAATGCATTATTTTGGTATGTTATTATCTCCCCAATGGACTTTAAGATTGGTGAGGGAAAGAAAAAAAGAGATTAAATCAAACACCTGTGTTGTGTTTGAATCTCAATTCACAGCTTGCTGAGTAACCCTGAGCAAGTCTTTCAACCTCTCAAAACTTCCAATTCCCAGTGATCTTTTTGCATGAAGATTTATTATCTAATAGGCCACATTAAACAAAGATATTGGTGTACTGTAACAATTTATTCAATTTTATGTTCTACTTATAGCTTAAAATAACCTCAGTACTTATTTGATGAATGAAGAAAGGAATAAACATGACCATAAGGCATTTTTTTAACCTTGAAAGAGACACAGAGCTCTAAATTATTATTTAGGCATTTAGTATTATCCCAAAGAAGTTCATACTTTAGCAACCCTTTAACTTTTGTGAATTGTTGATTTAACTTAAATCATTTCTTTTCATCGTCCTGGAAAGATTAACAAAGGGTCTTTCCTTTTGAATCTCACTGTTAAGTTTGTTGGCTCCACTCTAGACTCAGAGTACACATTCCCTCCAAAACAGTAAGAAAGACAAGGCTTTTTGTTGAGAGAGTGTTTTTTGTTTCTATTTTTTGTTTTGTTTGCCTAAGACATCTCTGGCTAGTGGCTAAAATTTTAGGATCCTTTGATGTCTGTTTACACTGCTTTCTTTCTTTTGATGTGGTTTTTCTTACTCCTCACTTAATTCTAGAGTTTAAGGAGACCTCTTTGATAGACAAAACTTTCAAACAACTCACGTTTTTATTTAATGATTTCTGGACATATCTTTGTATGTCAGTTTCCAGTAGCGAATATAATTTCTTGCTCATGTCCAATATTTAATAACTTTTCTAAATATTTTAAAAGAATGCTATAGGAGAAAGAAGAAATTTAGCTGGAATATTATTTTTACTAATGCACAGAGTAACTAAACTGCCAAATTCCAAGTTCACTGCTCATTTTAATGTTTTCCATAACTTTTCTTCCTATGCTTATGTTGCTTCCACTGTTGCATATGGTGTATAATAGGAATGTGAAAGAAATTAGATAAAGGTAGTATATTTTGTCTCCTCTTATGAAATATTTCTTTTGGTAAGTCAGATAATATTGCATGATGGTTCAGAATAACAATAACTATTAGCCTTATGAATACTTTATAAAAAACAAATATTGCTCATGTGCTGAGTTGTTAAAAGTCATATTTCTATTGTTGATGTTGAGTACTATACCAAATGAATAGTTAATATTTCTTACTATTTCATAGAGAAAGGTGGAGCAAAGTCTATTTTAAAAAGCTAATAAGTGCATATATAATGGCAGATAGAAATAAAATTGTAGTACTAGAATTCTTGCCAACCTCCAGCTCATTAGCATGACAATGACATTCTCATAAAATAGCATAATCAGATGACTTCTTATTTTTACTGTTACAAAACCCTCCCTTAAAAACTACATACTACTTTATGAGACCTATAAAATAAAGATCCCTGAAGCAAATCAAAATGTTTTCACTGAGTCAATGGAAACAATTTTTATATGAGTATACAAAGGTACTTTCTAATTCTTACAAGTATTTTTAATCTAAATGACCTTGGAGATAGCATCAATGCCTTCCACCTCTGGGTTTCCACACTGAGACAGTGTGGTTAACAACACTATGGCATATACTGGAAATAATTCTCATTAATTAATTGGTTGTTGATGTCCTCTGTAATGTGAAAGGCTGCTCTGCAACCTGATATACTTCGTGCTGTTACATTTTGTTTTTTTCTCCATGCTAGGCAATTGGTGTCCGATTGAACGAGCTGTGCCACGGGGAGAGTGAGAGCCCGGCCAATCTGCTGGGTCTCATTTATGATGAGGAGACGAAGAGGAGACTGAGAAAGGAGGATGAGGAGGAAGACTTTTTAGATGACAGTAAGGAGACTCCCTTTACTACAAGAACCCCTGCTTGTAAGAACCTCTGCCTTAGGAGCACTTAATATTCTCTTTCTTCTTTCATATTCTTACCACCTTCCCATGTGTCCCCACTGCACCTTTCCCCCTGTTCCTTATGCATGGGTGTAAAGCATGTGCATAAAGCCACACGAAGGAGAGAGAGAGAGCAAGAACCAGAAAGTAGAGACTAGAGACAGGGACAAAGAGTTGCAGCGCATATGGAACTTCCATTGCTTTGTAGTCTCTGACTCATAGGATTGCACCAAGACTAGTATTAGGCCTCTTTGAGAAAATTAAGTTACAGAATATTACTGTCCCAGAGGAGATTTGGTCAGATTTTGTGTTTTATTATTGCTTTTGGAGATTAAAAAAATAAATAAAAGTTATACTACACAAAACTGAACATGGCAAACTTCCCAAACCACTAACATGTTGTAATATTTAATCAGAGTATATTTATATTGTAGCATTTAACATGAAATTGGAATATTAAAAGATTCAGATGGTTGGAACTATGAATGTCTCCTGTACTTAGTTATTTATTAAGATTATTATTGAGTCCTAGCATAGAAAAATAGAGACAAAGATTTCTGCACATCACTCTCCAGAACCATTTTGTGCATATGTGTTCTATGCCATACAAGTTGTATGTATGTGTACCACTGCCTTTTATGCAGTGTAGAATTCTAATGTGATTAGAGAATCAATATCATTAGCTGATGAAGACAGTGAGGCCTCTTCCGCTTGACCTTCCCTAGTGGTTTGAAACTCAAATGCCCTGATTATGTCCTAAAGATTGTCCTAAGTTAAGTGATTCCAAACCTACTTTACAAACTTATTGTCATGAAATATAAAAACTATATTCCATGGCTAGAATGTAACATTGGACAGAACTGCATAATCAAAGAAAACGTATTGTCTTTTCTCTAACTTTCATAGCAAGGAGGGTTTTTTTTTACAATTTTTCTTTCATAATTTTGCTTTCTTGGCCCTTATCAAATCAGAGCAAATCTTGACTTAGCTGTTGATGAAACTCCAAATCCTGACATCAGTTGCCCTAGTGATTTTGTCAAGTTCACAGGACTCTAGATTCTCCTAGAATGCCTCATGGAATTGGGTCTGATCCATAGCAGGACCTCAGGATTATTCAGTAATCACAGAACCTATTGAAGACCCTGCCATAAGACATCCCTAAACTGCCCTGGGTCTCCCAGGAATCCTCAGAACAGAGAAAAGCCAAACCAACATTAAGTAGATATATCCTCATAGACCAAAATGATCTTGAATCTCCATCAAAATGACACTTGAGACCACCTAAGTACCATTTACCAATATGTTGTATTAGCTTTTCTGTGAAATCATGCATTATTCAATCCTGTTCATTGTAACAGAATATTTGAGATGATAGTTATAAGAGACCTTGGACTAAGACCAAGTTCACTATCTGTAGAATTTAGATGAAAACTTCAGAAACAAAAGGACAGATCCATAAGTTTATATTGACTATCTAGTGTTTAGTTATTTTTATAAAACCATTGCACATCTAGGCAATTTCTAGAGTCATTTGTATAGTTTTCATAAAACATAAAATTGGGCTACCTAATGTCATCCCACTTTCAAGTAAATAGATAGTTTATCTTGTATTTAAAAATTAATTATGGTGCAAACAGCTATTGGTCTGGAAATTCTAAAGGAATTTGTCTTTTTCATTCTTAAAAGAAGGCAGTGTCCCCAGTCACATACTACTTCAGGAGAGAAAATGATGGTTTTCATGAGGAAATAATAGCCAGATAGCTTCAGAAAGATTGTCGTTTCCACCTACTATCGGTATAAAGCATGGAGTATATATTCTATTCAATTAAGAGAGCCTTATACATCAGAAATATTTTAGAGATATTTTTAGGAATGTTGATGCTCAATGATAATTTTTGCTTGATGACTCGATTTATTCAAAATAGATAACTACTTCCTTTGATAAGAGACAGAACTCTACATGGTTTTGGTCTTCTTTTCTGAATACTGATAAGTAATCAGTATATTTCTACTTGATTTGTGGCTACATGTATTTGAGAGTTTTAAATTCTGAGAATTTTACAAGTCTGTGATGTCAACTATCTGGACTAGAACTGTAACAGCGTCAATGTCCTCAGAACATCAAGAGAGATGTCTCTCATAAAATAAGCCAATGGAATCTATGTAGTTTTAAATCAAGCTCACTGCCATGGATACAGTCTAAATATGATTGAATAGCAACGTGAAAATCTTGCAAAACTGCTTTCCCATTCCTGTTTTCATTAAAAGACTTTCTAGTTTAGTAGAGCATATTTTTGTTACTCTATGAGGCTGTAAGGAGAATAATTTAGTTCTTGATTGCCATTTTAATACTCAGGCAATTGTCACAGAATTGCAAAATAGAAGGAAAGAGGTCTGTTATTGCCCAGATTATGGTAAAAGGAATAGGTAAATTGAACATGTATCAGTAACATTCTCATATGCACTTTCATCTTGGACATGTTTAGGGAATGTTCTCATATGCAATTTGATTTTACACATGTGTAGCTGTGTCCATTAAACCACACCTCTCTGTATTTTAATTTGTTTACTTATGAAAGAACTCTGTCATTTGTAGGTACTGTGAACCCCTCTAAATGTGGCTGTCCCTTTGCCTTGAAGATGGCAGCATGCCAGCTGCTCCTGGAGATTACCACCTTCCTGCGAGAGACCTTCTCTTGCCTGCCCAGACCACGCACTGAACCTCTGGTGGTAAGTAAAGTTATGCGCGTTAATATTCAAGCTACTTGGAAAGGATAAGACATATTGCTAGGGTCCCTGGCCAGTTGGCTCAGTGGTAGAGCATCGGCCTGGCGTGCAGGAGTCCCGGGTTCGATTCCTGGCCAGGGCACACAGGAGAAGTGCCCATCTGCTTCTCTCTGTCTCTCTCTTCCCCTCCCGCAGCCAAGGCTCCACTGGAGCAAAGTTGGCCCAAGTGATGAGGATGGCTCCATGGTCTCTGCCTCAGGCACTAGAATGGCTCTGGTTACAACAGAGCAACGCCCCAGATGAGCAGAGCATCGCCCCCTGGTGGGCATGCCGGGTGGATCCCGGTTGGGTGCATGCAGGAGTCTGTCTGACTGCCTCCCCATTTCCAACTTCAGAAAAATACAAAAAAAAAAAAGACATATTGCTAGGTTTCGAGTATTCACAATTTCTTCAAAGGCCCAAGGACAAACATATCATATAATTTAAAATTCAACCAAGAAATGTTTAATACAAAAATAAAATCTCTTCCCTCTGTTAAAAATAATAAACTCTCATGGTGACCTTGAAATCACAAAAGATAACACCACTGAGTAAAATGTTAGGTCACTCTCAGTAATGCTAGAAATGTCTAAGAACATGCAAGTTCCTTTAAACTGCAAACTAGGAGGAGTATTATGGCCAGCATTGTTTAGAAATCTCTGACAGATTTTTTTTTTTTATTACTAGCTGCTCATAAATCTATATAGAAATGTTCTTTCAATGAGTTTTCTCATTTAAATTATGGGAAAAAGGCTTCTTTAAGCATTTAACATATAACCATCCTCAAACATGTATTTTATTTCTGCAGCATTTCTTATGGATGACCAAAAACAGACACATACACACATATCCATAGAAACACACACACGGAAACACATAGGCGCACACACACACAAACACACAGTCTTGTACCATCAAGACCTGATTTAACAGAAGATAAAGACACTCTGTAAGAGCCAGAGTCTTTCCAGAGCATGTGGGACAGGGAACATACCTCAGAGCCAATTATGTTTTAGCTCTTAGTTCTTAAATAAGCACTGAGTTTCCAACAGTACTTTCATTATAAGTATCATCAAGCCGAAGATGAGAAACTAGACAAGTTCTTCTTTTTCCCCTTTTACACAAGGCTCACACTACTCTACCAGAAGAGTGCTACACAAACAGTCTACGTGCTTTCATTTAAGTGAATTTTACAACCCACCAGCTCTCTTGTTTTTTTTTAACCAAGCTAAGCATGAGCAAGACCATACCCTAATCCTACTGGGGCCCAAAGAACCTGTGCTCTGCTTCCCTAGGCAGTGCCTCTCCATCTGGTTTTCCAGTGTCTGCAAAGCCCATTGCCTCACACTGGAAAGCATAAAGTGGATATTTTTAAGTTGGAAACATGTACAGGTTAAATATATGTTTTTAAGAGAAACACACCCACATTTGGAATGTGAGACTGCAGCATTTGGATATCGAAAAAAGCAGTTTCTCTCACTGCTCTTATTTAATTTGGTATTAATCTGGGCCTCTAATTTTCTGAATTATTAACTTCTCTGTTATATTGAAGATACTTTATAAAAGTCAAAAGAAGACCATCACTTAACACACATGTTTAGTTTAAAATCCAGTGTGATAACATATCTGATCTCTAGGAATCAGTCAGTGTTATCCTATCGACGTTCTAATTATACTGAAATCTTCATAAAAGCACAATAGTGTATCCACTTTTAAGTTTTCGGCTTTTTATTGTCCACCATTTTGATCCATTGGGATTTAAAAAGAGAATCTTAAAGTTTGACTCAGTTATTTCTTTTCCCTTTCAACTCTATAAAACTATAGTTTAATGACCCATATTATAATAACAAATTGCTTTATTTACTCAATCACATCTTTCAAAAATTACTGTATAGCCAACTGGCAGACTAGTAAGAAATATCAAGAAATTAAGCTAAAACAGAACTTGTAGTCATTCAGTCAATTGGAGGAAAGTTTTCACTGCTATATTGCCTTTAACATAGACTCATAAATACTTTATTCATTACATTATGATTTTCTCTGTCTAGTAAAGGTTTATGTATTTTTTATAAGATAAGATAAATATATTCTCATGTGTAATATATCTAAATAGTCTTGATGGGTAAAACAAAACAAAAACAAAAACACAACTCAAGTCACATTCTAACCTAAAAAGCAATAAGGATGATAAAACTGTTTTACCAGCACAGCTGCTGCAAATGCTTGAACTTGCTTTTTAAGAAATTGAGTCCTGGCTGGATGACTCGCTTGGCTGGAGCATTGTCTTGCAATGTAGAGGTGGCTGGTTCAGTCCTTGGCTGGGGCACATACAGAAACAGATCGATGCTTCTGTCTCCCCCTTACCCCCCTTCCTCTCTCTAGATTCAATAAAAAAAATTAAAAATAGAAAAAAATAAAGACAAAAAAAAGGCAACAAAGAAATTGAATTAAATATAGACTCTATCAGGTTAAGCATAAATATCATCAAAATGAAATATTCTAAATTTTTAACAAACATTTGCTGCAAGGATACTTACAGATCTTTGGAGACTTATTATTTCAGTAACATTATAAATCACAATAAAAATAGCTATGCTAATACACAGAATAATAAAAGAATAACAGAGTAATATAAGCACATTAAAGAGTATAAATATTCTATAATCTAAGGATGGAAGAACAGGAACATAAAATTTATACCAAGGAAAAAAGCCTTTCTGGTGGAAATATCCTAAGGCCATTTTTAAATGGAACAGATTTCCTTGTGAAATCTATTGGTTTGAAAATGTCCTTTTATATATCCCCTAATTTTTGTGAGCAGTATATTTCAAATGTGAGAAAGAAAGCAAAAGAACTTTAATTACAATAATTAAAATAAAAGTTAATTTGTTTAATCACAGCTATTTCTTAGATAAAGTCAGGAAATTCCAAGAGGCCCTTACTGCATTGGTGGGTAATACAGTTAAAAGAAAAGGAAAAATGATATCAAAAGGTTTTACAATGTGCTAAAAATATATTTTTGCCAACTTAACAATTTTTTATGCAGATAAATTCCTAGATGTGACTTAATTAATATGGACTCCCCCCCCCAAAAAAAAAAACTTCTGGTGCATTTTTTTTGTATGTTTCTGAAGTGAGAAGCAGGGAGGTAGAGAGACAGACTCCTGCATGCTCCCAACTGGGAGGCCATGGAGCCATCCTCAGCACCCGGGCCAACTTTGCTCCAGTGGAGCCTTGGCTGCAGAAGAGGAAGAGAGAGTTAGAGAGAAAGGAAAGGGAGAGTGGTAGAGAAGCAGATGGGTGCTTCTCCTGTGTGCCCTGGGTGGGAATTGAACCCGGGACTTCCACATGCCAGGCCAACGCTCTAATGCTTAGCCAACCAGCCAGGGCCTCTGGTAGCCTTTTTAATTACTCTTTTCATTAACCATACAAATAATGTTTTTAAAAATAGAAAAAGCAGTGCTTTTACAAGATTTGTAATCTAAAAGAGCATAATAATCAAATTTTTCTCTAAATATTAACTTCTAAAATTGAGAAAAATAAACAAATATTTTTAAAGAATTTTATTTGTAAAATTGCTGGCCTTTTAAAATGTTTTCCAGTTGAATTATTGATACTAGTAACCAATGACAAAGCCACATAGAATAAAATAATTCCCATTCAGTGAGCAGATAAGTTCATAATAAAGAAAAAAGCAGAAAGCTCTACACAGTGTAGAATAAATATGGTAGAAAAGGGTTTTTGTTTGTTTTGGCTCTTTCACAACCCCTAAATTGCTATCTGTTTCCTATTGTTTGAATAGAGTTGATATGAAGAACTAGATAGTGGTGAAAACAAATGTGATAATGTTTAATTTGCTTTTGTTTCTACTCATATGTTTTTGTACATGAAAGAAAGTAGACCTCTTTCTAGTTGTATTTTATTTTAAATTTCACATTAAACTTGCAAAATCCTTTTTAAAAATTCATTCATTAAGGAAAACCACATGTTGGATGCTTTTGTGCAAGATTGTGCTAGAAGTTATACCAACTATACCAATGGGAGTGAACAAATCAGGTTATAAAGAATATACTGCTGAATTCCAAATGTTCCTAAAGTTAAACAATCAGAAGCAAAAGATAATTCACATTTATCGATGCTAAACTGATGAATATTTATTGAGTAGAAGATGACAAACAAGGTGGTGTGATGGTCACAGTAGTTTGGCTTGTATGATACGGAGATGAATACATTGAAAGGGGAGAAACAACAGAGCAAAACTATTTCCTGAAGAGAAAAATATAAGGTTGGCCCTAAAAAAGGAGCAGAGAAGGCCAAGGTTGGTCAGAAAGGGGCTGGAAAACCTGAAGAACCCTTCTGGAGGAGGTTACACTTAAATGTAACTTTGAAAGATGGGTGGGATTTTGACAAAAAGATAAAAAAAGAAATTGGAAGAAATAACTACTTTGGAGAATCAGGATTGCTATATTATTACTTTTTGTTCCAACTAAGAAATTTATCTAATTAAATTTGGCTACCAAATTATAAAGTTAATTGGGTTATTTTTAAAGGGATTAAATTCCAGAGAAGCAATTAAACCCTAGAATATTTTTTGACAATGTTAAAAAGATTTCATGTCATGTCTTTATTTTTGTAGGTGTGATGTAACTTTCTGAGTACCAAAGAATAATTTTTGTTCTTAATCCAAAGGGAAAATTAAAAAAAAAATTTTTAACCATGGAGAATCTAAATTTGCTTATTTAATAATAATTAAAAATATGAGTTCAGTCTTGGTACAAACTGAGTTTTTACAAGTATTTTTCATTTCTGTTTTAATCAGAGGGTATATAATGTCATAAGTAGAAAAAATTCTTTATAAAAATAAAGTGAGCATTATATATGTTTTTTTTTAAATCAGACCTTTAACTATGGCGTCTTTCTTCATCTTCAAAGCCAGTAATTTAGCATTTCTCTTATTCTTCTCCCGTAGTTACATTTTCCTCTGACCACAGCCTACAAAAGCTGTCCACTTTAAAAATTTTGTGATTAGGTTAAATCCATCTAATCCAGAATAATCTCCCATCTCAAGGTCTTTAACCTTAATCAGCATGCACAAAATCCCTATTTCAATGTCGAGTTACACATTCACCAGTTTCCAGAGACTAAGGGATGGTGTTTCTGGAGGGTCATTTTTCTGCCAACCACATCATCCAAGCATGATTTCCAAGCTCATAGGCTGTCTCTCAGCCTTGGAATTTATCACCTGTTTGATTTCACAGTTTCTACCTTAGGATTATAACTTCCTTTAGACTAGAACCATTTTCTATTTATCCCCCAGTACTAACACATTCATACTCAGTGCACTCAATACGTGGCTTTTAAACAAACACATCAATACCAATTTTTTGTTAAAACCATGCACAAAGAATTGGAAGGTGAAAATGCTAGTTCTTGATTTGGAATAAGGTCTGTGCGTTTGGAAGATGAAGCATGGGAGGAAAAGTGAAAAATTATGAGTTAAGGAAGACTTTTATTTTAATTCAAGGAATATTTTTATGGCCACAATCTAAAATTTGCATTAGATAAAAGAGAATCGGGCTGTTTAAATGCAGCTCTATGCAACTGAAAACAGAGAAAGGTTCACCACAAGACCACTGCAGTGCTGGGGAGAGGCCAGCGCTCACGTGCTCCTCACTGACATTTCAGGACTTGGAGAGCTGCAGACTGCGTTTGGATCCTGAGTTGGACCGACACAGATATGAGAGGAAGATCAGCTTTGCAGGAGTCCTGGATGAAAATGAAGACTCAAAGGATTCCCTCCACAGTAGCAGCCACACCCTCAAATCAGATGCGGGTGTCGAGGAGAAGAAAGGTATGGAAAAGCTGGTATTATTTTATATTTGAAGGTTTCTTGTAGAATATTTGGTGTGGGGTCTAAACTATAGAATTGCGCACCCAAAGAAGTCCAAGACTGTTGGCTCCGTGCAGTACTGTGTCCACTCAATGAGGTAGGAAACTGTCCTAGTCGAGAATTGAACTATTCAATCAGGAAAGCTTGGATTCTAATTCCTGCTCTGTCACTTCCCTAAGCCCGTTGAATCTAAGATGCTACCATTTATAACTAGGGTCCCCAAACTACGGCCCGCGGGCCGCATGCGACCCCCTAAGGCCATTTATCTGCCCCGCTGCACTTCCGGAAGGGGCACCTCTTTCATTGGTGGTCAGTGAGAGGAGCATAGTTCCTATTGAAATACTGGTCATTTTGTTGATTTAAATTTACTTGTTCTTTATTTTAAATATTGTATTTGTTCCCATTTTTTTTTTTTACTTTAAAATAAGATATGTGCAGTGTGCATAGGGACTTGTTCATAGTTTTTTTTGTAGTCCGGCCCTCCAACAGTCTGAGGGACAGTGAACTGGCCCCCTGTGTAAAAAGTTTGGGTACCCCTGATTTATAAGATGAAACATTATTTTATGTACCAATAAGAAAGGAAATATCCCCAATTCAGCTCTTACACAATAGTTTCTTACCGCTTAATTTGTGTTTTTTTCCTATTGAAAGAAAACTTTCAGACTTAGTTAGATGTAAAATTTTATTTTCAGTATATACCATTCTTGTGCAGCCAAAAAAAAAAAAATCAAAAGTAAAGTATGAATAAACTAGTTAAAGGTTTTCTAAACTATTTTCAATTTAGAGTTCAAATGTCCATAATTCTATGCAGAATTTTCAATGTCAGTGTTTTTTTTTTTAAAATGATGATGTCTTCTGTGTCATCATAATGTTAGTAATGCATCATTTTTAAATTAGTCTATAAAAGAAATAAAGCTATCGGTCCTAGTTTCTAAAGGGAATATTCAGTTGTATGAAGCTTCAATTCCTGCTTCAAAAGATGTTGCCAAACACATCTGACTTATCACCTCACCCACTCCTTCACGCAGCTATTATTGGCTTCTTGGAATTAAAAGATACTGGTGCCCATTCTGCAAAGTTTGTTGCTGATGCCTACATGTTCACATAGATACAGCAATAACAAACATGTCACAACTGCTACCTGGCACCTAGTGATCTTAAGGTATCGTCAACTGTAAAGCAAATCTCAATTTCGGGTATATTAAAATGTGAAAAAATGTACATCTTAAAATGCTGAAATATAATAACTAGCTGTGTGACCTTTTCCAAGTTACTCACCTTCTAAGTCACAATTTTCTTCTCTGTACAATTGGGTTAATAACACCTACAACACTGTGATGTTGAAAGCTTTAAATGAGATGATGCAAGTAAGACATAAACTCTGTACCTGGAACACAATAGGTGCACAGTAAATAATTGTTGTTATTGTTTTTTTTATTATCATGAGCATATAGATTTGAACCAATGCAGAAAATTTTAAATATGAACTAAAGTAAAGATTACAAAGTTTTAAGTTGCTCTCTAGATTCCTTTAAACTGTTAAGCTTACAATCTGATTTTGCTAGTTCTTAAATTTCATTGCACATCATTGTTTTTCTAATGTATTTCAATTAAAAAACAGCACATTTGTAAAAAGAAACAAAAGTTATTTTATGCATTTAGTATTTTCTAGTGTCTAACAGGGGTCCCCAAACTTTTTACACAGGGGCCAGTTCACTGTCCCTCAGACCGTTGGAGGGCCACCACATACAGTGCTCCTCTCACTGACCACCAATGAAAGAGGTGCCCCTTCCAGAAGTGCAGCGGGGGTGTGTGTATGTGGATAAATGGCCTCAGGGGGCTGCATGTGGCCTGTGGGCCATAGTTTGGGGACGCCTGGAGATGACTCCATGAATGTTTGATGTTGTAAGAGGTATATGATTCTTGAAAAAATTAGCCCTAGAAAAAGAAAACATAAGAACTTTAAAATCTTTCAAGGAATGGAAATACACTAGAACTTTTTTGTTAATATTTCAAGATCATTGTCACAACATTTTTTTTTCCCTGAAGGGAGAGGCAGGGAGGCAGAGAGACAGACTTTTGCATGCGTCCAACCAAGATCCACCTGGCATGCCCACCAGGGGGCGATGCTCTGTCCATCCTGGGCGTTGCTCTGTTGAAGCTGGAGCCATTCCAGAGCCTGAGGTGGAGGCCATGGAACCGTCCTCAGCACCCGGGCCAACTTTGCTCCAATGGAGCCTTGGCTGTAGGAGGGGAAGAGAGAGAGAAAAAGGAGAAGGAAAGGGTGGAGAAGCAGATGGGTGCTTCTCCTGTGCGCCCTGGCTGGGAATCAAACTCGGGACTTCCACACACTGGGCTGATGCTCTACCACTGAGCCAGCTGGCCAGAGCTGTCATGACATTTAAAAAATGCCAATAATTGTTATATCATAATGAATTTATGGTAAACCAAATATTTTTTTATTCAAGTCTTAGCAATTTCTGTACATGAAAAAGTACCAAGTCAATATATTTTCAAATATTCCTACTTCACACAAGGATAACCACATATGATGAGAAACTTCCATTTTTAAACATAGTCCAAGGAGAATTTCATTTTTTGCCCATTCAAAGTTATTATGCTAATTATTACTTAAAGTAGTTGTTATAAAATTTCTAATGACATGGTTAAACTTGAGCAGAGTAAATTCTACACCGTTTGAAATAAATAAAACATCAAATTAATTTTAAGAACACTTTAATTTCAAGATTACCATTTGTTTAAATTGCTCTTAATGTTCAAATGCTTGGATTTTTTTTTTTTTTTTTTTTTTTTTTTGCATTTTTCTGAAGCTGGAAACAGGGAGAGACAGACAGACTCCCGCATGAGCCCGACCGGGATGGGCGACGCTCTGCCCACCAGGGGGCGATGCTCTGCCCATCCTGGGCGTCGCCATGTTGCGACCAGAGCCACTCTAGCGCCTGAGGCAGAGGCCACAGAGCCATCCCCAGCACCCGGGCCATCTTTGCTCCAATGGAGCCTTGGCTGCGGGAGGGGAAGAGAGAGACAGAGAGGAAGGCGCGGCGGAGGGGTGGAGAAGCAAATGGGTGCTTCTCCTGTGTGCCCTGGCCGGGAATCGAACCCAGGTCCTCCGCACGCTAGGCCGACGCTCTACTGCTGAGCCAACCGGCCAGGGCTGGAATTTTTTTAGTATTTTTTCTCTTCATAGAATGTCTGTATTAATATATGAAAGTTGTTTAAAAAGTGAAGAACAGAAAACTGACATTATAGATAAAATAAAAACATATCCATAAAATATTATTTACCAGTTAGCTAAAATCCCCCTGAAGATAACTAAGTATTCCTAAATCCTTTTGATAAGCAGATACCAGCTGCTAAACCCAATGTGAAAATGGGGGTGATGGGAACCCTGCTAACTTACATTATAAACATTTTATTTAAAATTTTCTACCATCTGTTTTTATAAAAGCAAAAAAAAAGGTCAGGGTTTTTTTTTTAAATAAACAACCTGGACAATTCAGATTCTACTGAGAAAAACTAACATGAAATAATTTTTAAACTAAAGATGTCTGCCTGAAATCTCCAAGCAAGGTCTGTCAAATCATTTCACCCATATTCCAAATACAAAGTAAGACTGGCAGTCCAAAATACAGTGTGTCCGTAAAGTCATGGTGCACTTTTGACCGGTCACAAGAAAGCAACAAAAGACAATAGAAATGTGAAATCTGCACCAAATAAAAGGAAAACCCTCCCAGTTTCTGTAGGATGATGTGGCAGCATGTGCGCATGCGCAGATGATGACATAACACCGTGTATACAGCGGAGCAGCCCACGGCCATGCCAGTCGAGATGTGGACGGTACAGAGGAAAGTTCAGCGTGTTCTGTGACTCGCTAAATTCGAATCCGTGACCAAAGTGCAACGTGAATATCAGCGCGTTTATAACAAAGCGCCACCACATAGGAATAACATTACTCTGTGGGATAAGCAGTTGAAGGAAACCGGCAGTTTGGTGGAGAAACCCCGTTCTGGTAGCCATCAGTCAGTGACGAGTCTGTAGAGACTATACGGGATAGCTACTAAGGAGTCCTAAAAAATCTGTGCGTGAGCCCACATTGAACTGCACTGAATAGGTATGAAACTGGGAGAGTTTTCCTTTTATTTGGTGCAGATTTCACATTTCTATCGTCTTTTGTTGCTTTCCTGTACAAGGCATTTCTGATCATTTGGCAATCACCTATTGAGCACCTACTGTATGTGAGGCACTATTACAGCCTTGAAGAGGAAAATGTTACCACATTTATTTTAGTTTCTATTAGCTAATTGTTAATAATATATAAATAGTGAAAAACATTAAATGCTAGACTTTTAAGTAGAGATAACTAGTATAAAAAAATGAATGAGACTCAAGGAATTGGTAGTGACGTTGAGTTGCGAGGAGACTCTAGTTCAGAGAAGTCCCCCGTAAGTGACATTGAGCGAAGACCTGTATGAATGGGAGGAGCCAGTCATGTAAAGGGCTGAAGGAGGAGTTTTCCAAAAGAGACAAATGGGAGAACAAGGCTCTCATGCAGGAATGAATGTGGAGCATTTGAGGAAAGGCAAAAACAACAACAACAACAAAAAAAATAGGACTTCTAATGGATATAATTGGGGTGAGAGAAAAGGGAAAAAGAGATGTTTTATCTAATTTAGATGAATTTGTTTCACTTTCATGCTAGTTCTTGTCATGGAGATAAAGCTAAAATTCAATGTTATACAATCTCAACTGATATTTTTCATTCACAATACCAAATCTGAATTCTGACTGCTGTGTCCTTTGTAAATAGCCAATGCCATAAACCTGAACACTAACTTTTCAGTGCTGACCCCAGTGGTCTTTGGTGATAGAACAAGGTCTCCAAATTAAATGTCCTTTAGATCACATTAATTTTGGGTTATTTTGCTGCATGTGTATGCTAAAAGGTATCATGAAATCTGGGAAAGATGATTCTAGAGTATGACTGTACAAATGGAAAGAAAAAAAATCCTCTAATCTCTTTTTTTCTGCTTGTAAAGCTACTTTGACATGAAATTGTTATTAATGGTCACTAAAAATGATAATTGTATTCTATTTCAAATGTATTTCAGTTAGGTCATAAAGTCTCAGTTAAGCCTAAAAATAATATTGAGAGATATAGTGGATGAGTTTTGTGCTATAATTTGGGTAGTATGGTCTATTGTCTTTATAGATTTTATCCAACTGGGCTGCAAGAATTCTTTTCTGGATGTGAACTTATCTATATATGTTCACTGAGCTCCATGAGGTCTTAGCCAGCTGAGTGGTGCTGATTTTCACCTTTCTCAATCACAAGAGTAAATCAGAGATTAAACATTGCACATTATTCAGCCAAAATTATTCCGGCTCCTTTGTAAGTCATTAAAAGTACAGATTTAATTAACATCTTACAGAGCCCTGTGAGTTCCGTCACAGTCACATATCAACTCTCCTGGGAGTGAGAAGTCTTAGACTAAAATGCAATCTCTCTGATAGGGACTTTTAAAAAGTATAATAGCTATGCCGTAAATAGTTCAAAATACTGTTCATGTCTTAAGAAGGAAACTTTACAAACAGTGACCCCTCCCTGATAATGACTTTAAGCTCTGAAAGCTTGCTTTAGCTCACTCTTATAGAGAGGAAAGAGGTATGTGTATGACTGTGGGAAATAAAGATGCTTTTGATTTTAAAAAAAGTAGGTTTAGAGTTTAAACATGTTTTTATACCCCTTTATTTTCCTCATTGATAACCATTTCTTCCAGAACACTAAAGATGAATAATGCATGTTCTTCTTGGTATATATAGACTGTAAGGTTGGCTCAGGGTGTTGCAACATGTGGACTCATATCTCACCCAGCTTTTTGACTGAGAGGAGGATGCTATGAGATTCCTAGGTGCATGAAAATGGAACCATTTCCCACTCACGTTCACCCACAGCACCCCAGTGAAAACAGATCCTTTAGTGCCATTTGCTGAGGAGCTGAGCGGAACCCACTGCTGGCTGTTGGAGAGAGGAGCGCCTCTCGTTTTTATTTCTTGATGAGGTATTCCAACATGAAGGGGTTTCCACGAAGGGGTTCGCGTAACTGACAACTCTGCAAGTCCCATTTCAAACAAAAACAAAATAAAATGGTTTGTGGTTCTATTGAATGGAGCAATAATGTTATGTTACTGTACTAACAGTCCTAGACAATGCTGCTGCAAGGTCACATTCATGCTTGTGAACCCTGGGCCAGAAAGGGAGCAGATTGTTCCCAGCACCGATGAGCTATGTGTCCAAGAAAGAAGCTGCACCAGCCCTTCCTGGTGGACCCAGCCTCCTGCCTGCCCAGCCAAGCCACCCGACTGCGGGCTGGGGAGACGCTCCTTGTCCAGACACGCTGCCCATCCCAGCCAACAGAGAGGAGGCTGTTGAGGGACAAGTGGGGAGAGCTTGCATCTAACACTGGCTGGGGAAAAACTAAGGGGGAAAAAGCCCTATTTTATTCTTTTAATACAGTTCCCAGCAGGAAGATCAGGATAGGAGGCTCCCGCCTGCTCCAGATTAAAGGAACCCGCAGTTTCCAGGTGAAGAAGGGGGGTTCCTTGTCCAGCATTCGCCGGGTCGGCAGCTTAAAAAGCAGCAAGTTATCACGGCAGGACTCAGAGTCTGAGGCTGAGGAGCTGCAGCTGTCCCAGAGCAGGGACACTGTCACTGACCTAGGTAACATAGAGGAGTGGGGTGTGCAGGGACGTGGGGGGTAGGAAGACAGGGCCCAAATCCTGAAACAGCTGAAGTTCACTGTATTACACGTCAGAAGATGGAGGGCAGAGCCATAGGTTAGACCGTTCATTCAGTCTGAAAACCACGCTACCCTCTAGAACAGGGCTGCTCAACCCTTAGTGCGCACGAGGATCGCTGGGAGTGCTGGTAAAATGCAGATCCTGGTTCAGCCTGGGGTAGGAGCCCGAGACGCTAGACTTTGAACAAGCTTCCTGGTGAGGTTGAGGCTGCTGCTTCAGGACCGCAGTGTGAGCAGTGAGGACATATTTCCTTTGGGAAAGAAAATACTTGAATGGCAAAGGCAGTTTTTTGCAATCCAGATATTTGGATATCATTCATTCTTCTGATCAGGACCCTTAAAGCAAAAAATAGGTATTCCCTTGGGGACAGCGAGTTAAAGCTCCTCTGCATTTTAAAGTCTCTATTTCACATTAAAAGCAGCCAAAATATCAGAGAGGAGTGACTGTCTAGACCTGGCACTTAGTGACCTTCAGCAAGTCTAAGTCTCAGGAGTTTGTTTTCTCCAGCTGAACAGTGGGAACAATTCTACTTACTCCGTGTCTGATCTGAGGGGATGCTCTCATGATAAATGAGAGGATGACGATAAAGTGTGTTACACACCTGAGTGTGAGCTCTACGTACAGTCAGAGCACTGGGCTTGTAGATTGTCACTGCAGGATCCAAAGAGACTCTCAATCCCAAAACGTGTTAGTCCTATGGGCTCTGGGGATCATCTTCAGAGAAAGAATGAAGATTAAGCAGGCATGCGGATGAGAGTCACCAGCTGCCTAGAATTGACTAGTAAAAGTTGAAGCACACTTTCTTGGCCGTGCAGTCCCTGTATGAGGCGCAAAAGAGAAAGTTCTCCTTTCTGGGTGAGTTGTTTCAGAAGTCAGTCAGGAAATGGGGTAAATTACCAATCAAGTCTTCTACATCTACCCACCCTCACCTTTGAAAATAGCTGATTTTTGTGTTACTTAAGATTCCACTTTTTTAAAGGGAAGAATAGAAGAAAGCCTGTGGCTTTTGTTACAGGTTGAACGCTGTAGCAATATCATCAGTATGTTTGGGGAAAAATTTTTTTCAATTAATTATTTGAATTGGTCAGTTTAGTTTGACCAGTCGAGTCAAAATAACCAGGCTAGAACCATGGTTTTGTCATTGACAAGACCCAGAGACACTTAGATTTGAGGACAAAGTTTTGTTGTCTGATAAACTTAGTAGTGATTTCCTGAGAGATGTCTCCTTCATACTTCTCATAGAAGGAAAGCCTTTTTGTCCATGAATGGACACACTGATTTCCAAATTCCCTTTATTTTTCCAAGGCACCTGCCCATCTTTGAAATAACTCTGATAGCTAAGCCAGGTGGTGTTAGAAAGAGTTGCGTTAGCAGTAATCCCAGCAGTAGTGGAGGCCATAACACTCTGTGTGGCCATTGCAGGTTGGTTGGTGTCCCTAACTTAACTCTACCTGCAAGGTCTGGGCAGTCAGGAATGGATTTGGGCACACCCAACCAATAACTTGCTCATCTCAGCAATTCAAGGACTTGACTCTGTTTTTTCTCTGCTGCCATGTCTCAAAATGGAAGCCACCATAACAGAGATCATGAATGTCTTTGTAATTGCCAGTTCAGCTGGTGGTAAAGGGAACAGCTCCTATTAATATTCCTCCACTGAAAGCAATGCTATGCCCTGAAACCCACTGGGCTGTGGTAGTCTGCCCTAGGATTCAAAAGCATGGAGAACTATACCATACCAGCGTGCTCTCCGTGGAGACTGAACAATATAATTTTCTTGGTTTTTTTTTTTTTTTTTTTGAAGAAGGGAGTCCTTGGAGTGCAAGTGAACCCAGCATTGAGCCAGAAGGACTGAGTGCTGCTGGCGCAGAGGAGAATTACCACAGGAACATGCCGTGGCTTCATGTGAGTAAGACTCTCAGAAAGAGCCCCCGAGATCCATTTCCTTTGGAATTGGGAAAGACCCATGATGGCAACACAAAAAATTATACTGAAACCATCAGTCTGATTTAGTCTCCAAGAACATCCAGAAGCTTGTATTTTAGCTAAAGCTCTCGACAGTCGCTAGTATTGATATTCTGCTGGATACCATCCTTTAAGTTTGAGTAAGACCATCGGTCCTTTATTATAGCTGGCTTTGGGGTCACTAGAAGTCAAGGGAAACCCTGAATGGCTAAGGCCAGATTGGTGGTCAGCACAGCTTGAGTGACACAAACAGTACATCTATCACAGATACTGAGAGGGAAGTGCCAATCTTGAGTCAAGTTGTAGAGCAGGACATGGAAATTCTAAGATAACAAGGCCACACTTCAAAGGGCTGTCCCAGACGACACAGGAAGTGGGGGATCCCAGGAAACCTGAACACAGACTGGAGTTCAAGGTTTGAGCCAGGTGTGAAGAAAGGAGGAGAAAGGCAAGGGAGCGAGGCCTCAGATCCATGGCTGGTACTGCCAGCACTGTCATTGATCTTAGATAAAGACTGTCACCTTCTCCCCCGGTTTTAATGTGACTTCCTGGTAAGGTCAGATAACGGCTGGCTGGTGGGTGATGATCCTCAGAGTTTACAATACTGTGCCTTCACTATTGAAATAGTCCCTTGAACGGCCTGATTTTGAGAATTTCTGGGGCAGCTATTTTTAAAGTAAACTTTTTAGCAAAGTCCAACCTACACATTGAAAAGATACAAAACCTGTATGTGTAGCTCAATAAATTTTCACAAAGTAAGCATATTTTGTAATCACCACCAGGTAGAAGAAAACCTTACCAACAACTTCGAAGCCCTCCACAGGCCATCTGCCTGTCACTCCCCTCCCCCAGCAGTAACCACCATTGTAACTTCTAACACCATAGAGTGATTTTGTCTGGTTTTGAAATGCATATAATTATATCATATGTTAGATACTCTGTTGTATCTGCTTCTTTTGCTTGTATAATTATAAGACCTCCAACTTTGTTTTTCTTTTAGATGGCCTGGTCTATTCTTGGCTAGATCTATTTTCCTTTAGAATCACCTTGTCAATTTCTATTAAAAAACTTTCAAATGAGCTTTGCATTGAACATAAAGATCATTTGTAATTGGGAAATTAGCACCTTTATTATAATAGGTCTTCCCAGGTATAAAATGATTTATCTCTTCATTGATTTATGTCCCTCCACTTTTTTAGGACCTCTTAAATTTCCTTTAAAAATGGTCTTAATTTTCTGTGTGGTGTTCTACACTCAAACACTCTGGAAGTGTGTTTAAACACTAAATAATCACCTTTGAAATATTTAGAAGAAATCACTGATAAAAGCTTCTAGACCTAAAATTTTCTTTATAGAAAGGTTTTAATTTTGGATTCAATTTATTTAATATGATTAAGGTAATTCAGATTTCCTATTTCCTCTGGATGCAGTTTACCAAATTGATATTTGGCTTTAGGAATTTATTAATTTAATTCAAATATTTACATTTATTAGCAAAAGCTATTTACAAGATCATTTTACATTCTCTAGGATATATACATTGATGGGCCTTTATATTCTTTTTATATTGGTAGGTCATATCTTTTTTCTCTCTTTTTCTGATTAGTCTTACTAAAAGTTTACCAGTTTTATTAGGCAAAGAACCAGTTCTTGATTTTGTTGTTTTGTAATATCTGATTTTTGCTTCATTAAGTTCTGTTAATATCTTTATTACTTCCTTCTAATTTGTTTTCATTCCTTAACTTCTTGATATAGATAATTAGTTACCAATTTTCAACTACTTTGCTAACATATTCATTTAAAGCTACAAATGCTCTCTAGAAACAGTTTTAGCTGTATCACACAAGGTTTGAAGAATCATATGTTCATTATCAATTGGTTAAAATATTTTTTTATTTTATTATTTTATATTATTTTAATTCAGTAAGAGGAGGGGAGGCAGAAAGACAGACTCCTGCATGCGCCCTGACCAGGATCTACCAAGCAAACCCACTAGGAGGTGATGCTCTGCCCATCTAGGGCATTACTCCATTGTTCAGGAACCGAGTTCTTCTTAGCACCTAAGATGGAGGCCATGGAGCCATCCTCAGCACCCGGGACCAACTAGCTCCAATCAAGCTATGGCTGCAGGAGGGGAAGAGAGAGAGACAGAGAAGTGAAAAAAGGAAGGGTGGAGAAGTAGATGGGTGCGTCTTCTGTGTGCCCTGACCTGGAATCAAACCTGGGACTTTCACATTCCAGGCTGATGCTCTACCAATGAGCCAACTGGCCAGGGCCTAAAATATTTTTTAATGCACATTTATTTTTATCATAATTGATTATAGATACTTTAAAGTGCATGGCTGATAACTCCAATATGAATCTATGGTCTTCTTTTGGTCCTGCTTCTTTATATGCCTAGCCATTTCATTGACTACCAGACATGGTGGATGAAAAATAATAGTACAACGATGAACATATGTCATACATTTGTCAAAACCCATGGAATAAACAAAACCAAGAGTGAACCTTAATGTAAACTGGACTTTGGATGATACTCATGTGTCAATGTAGGTTCATTGATTAAAACAAATGTACCGCTCTGGCAGAGGATGTTGATGATGAAGGAGGCCGTGCATGTGTAATGGCTGGGGGTATACGGACTCTCTGTACCTTCTGCTTAATTTTGCTATGAACCCAAAATTGCTTTTAAACAAAGTTTATTAATTTTTAAAAATTATGGAATTACAGATGCTCTAGATGACATTAACTCCTTCCAGAGATGCTTTACCCTATTCTCTGGCAGAAAGCAAAGAATATAACCTCCATCCAATCAGGAACTAAGCTGACTTGACTTGTACTATTTCTATCCCTCCCCGCCTCCCCATACACACACCTTCTTGTATGAAGCCTTCTGAGGTTCTCAGTGGAAGTTTTAGGTATGTCCTAGAAACCCCTCATTCTTGATGGGTCAGAAACTATAATTTTGTTTACTCATCATGGTGAAATCTCAACGGTGCTTTGTCAGCTGGTTTTGCTTGGCCTTACTCAACCAGCAAATTCCTAAAAGAGAAATCAATCACTTAGAGGACATCCCTGGACAGAATGTTTAAATTATGCATTTTTAAGTCATGTTCACCTCTACCCCAGATCTACCAAATCCCAATTTCCTAAAGAACTACAGCCAGTAATATGTTTATTTTTATATGTTTGTTTCCTTCATTATTTTTTGTTGTTGTTAAGCTTTTTTGGTGTTTCTCTGAAACAGCGAGATTTGAGAATAACAAGGGAAACCTTACAGTTTTTGCATTCGCCTTGCCCCATACTAGTATCAATAGGAACATCAGGCATATTTAGTGAATCGTGGGAGAGATATGGATATTCTGCTCAGACAACACTAAAACATTTTTTAAAACTTTGATGAGTATAAGGTATTGATAGCTGTGTTGACAGGGGTATGGAGTTGATTGTTATTGCTGTTTTTCTTTGTCTCAGATAAGCGAAGGCTCTTAATCATAAGAAACTAGGGCATCCCTGCCTCGCTGATTGAATTGGTTGTCCCCGTGGAGACTTACTTTATGCTCCACCAAATATGGCACACGGCCCCTCCCAGGTTAGGTGTTGGGGTGGGAGCTAGTTTCCGGAGGGGTGGAAACATTCATAAAAGTACTCTGTGCATATAGTTGACTAACCTGGTGGCTTTATGACTGCTGCTGCCTTTTAAGAAGACAATTGAAGAGTTCATTTGTTATCTTAAATTAACTATATCTTTAAATCAACTGAATTTGTTTCTGGAATCTGACTTGGGAAGTTCAAGATAGTAAGAATTTGAGCTAGATCAAATGCAAGATGAGGAGCTAGAATGGCTCAAAAGATAAAGAAAATTATCAATTTGTGGAAAGAAGAAATAAAACTCTAAAGTGGAGTTCAAGGACCAGTTGAAGGTTCTAGGCTAGGGTAAAAGATGCAGAAATGTTTTCAAGTTTTGCTTGACCAGGCAGTGGCAAAGTGGATAGAGCATCAGACTGGGACACAGAGGACCCAGGTTCGAAACCCCAAGATCGCCAGCTTGAGCGCAGGTTCATCTGATTTGAGCCAGGCTCACCAGCTTGAGCCCAAGGTCACTGACTTGAGCAAGAAGTCATTTGCTCTGCTGTAGCCCCTCAGTCAAGGCACATATGAGAAAGCAATCGATGAACAACTAAGGTGCCGCAACAAAGAACTGATGCTTGTCATCTCTCTCCCTTCCTGTCTGCCCCTATCTATCCCTCTCTCTGTCTCTCTGTGCCTTTGTCACACACAAAAAAAGAAAAAAGAAATGTTTTCAAGTTCCATAATGGTGGGCTGGAGTTAAAGACCATGAACCGCTGTCAAAGGTCAGCCAAACCCTTTGGGATAGAACTTCCTGCCCATTTATGTTCTTCCATCTGGCTCCTTCTGAATAAGAGCTGAAAAAATACCATACTTTAAGTTTTGAATCTTTATTTGAAAAGATATGGAAATCATACATTCCACAGTAATCATTTTAAGTTTTGGAAGACCAGTTACACTTTAACTGTTTCAAAAAGATCTTTCTGTCAAGTATGAATGGAGAGAACAAAATAAGCCAAACACATAAAGGCTTATAACTCTTTGTTCTCTTGTGGGAAGTACTGAATCCTTATGGTTTCAAGACCTATCGAGGAAAGTTGACATTCTGACTTTCCATCGTCTACCCGACGTATATGTTCATAATTTGTCTGCACTCTGGGTGGCTGGCTGAGTCTTAGTGATGTCTGTGTTCCAGGTCATGATCTTGCTGTGCAATCAGCAAAGCTTTATCTGCACCCACATTGACTACTGCCACCCGCACTGCTACCTGCACCACAGCCGCTCCTGTGCCCGGCTGGTCAGGGCCATCAAGCTGCTGTATGGAGACACTGTGGACTCCCTCCGGGAGAGCAACAACAGCAGCAACGTGGCTCTTAGGGGCAAGAAACAGAAAGAGGTGAGTGAATGATCCATCGATAAAATGCCAGTTTTAGAGAAATAAGAATTTCAGGCCACTGCAGTTGTAACACAGGCTACAGAGCTCTGTGATTGTGAGCAAAGGTAGGAGATGAATACAGGAAAGATAAATGCTTTGCATTCATGTCTGTGAACAAACCTGGGACCTTTTCCTAGGCTTTGTCTCATTTCCACGAATAAATATAAACTCATGGTGTGTGGTGATGAGTAGGTTATTGTGATCAGCAGAATAATCCCCCTAAGATATCTGCATTTTAACCCCTGGAACCTATATATGTGTTACTTCATGTGGCACAAGGAATTTTGACTATATGACTAAAAAAAAATCTTATAATGGGGAGAATATCCTGAGTTTACCAGGTGGGCCCAATGTAATCATAACGGTCCTTAGAAGTGAACAAAAGAGGTAGGAGAGGCAGAGGAGATGTGACAATAGATGCAGAGGTCAGAGTGAGGCAGGACCATGGTCCAAGAATGCTGACAACCTCTAGAATCTGCAAAAAATAATGAGATGGGTGATTCCCAAAAACCTCGGGAAAGAGCACAGCCACGCCAATCCATGGTAGACTTCTGTCCTTCAGAAATGAAAGACAGTATATCTGTGTTGTTTTACAACATGAAGGTTGTGGTCATGTGTTACAGCAGCAATAGGAAACCGATACAATTATTTTTTAAGAATAAAGTAATAAATGGCCTATTCACCGATAAGTAAATAAAAGAGTAAACTAGGTCAAATCAGACCTAGAAACTCCTTCAAGAAACCATTACATTTCCTAAGCATTCAGCTGCACTTTTTGGACAGCTGAGCTGGCAGAAGATGAAGCCAGGAGCGGGGCTGCCCCCCATTCCTGTTCCTGCTGGGGAAGCCGCGGGTTACCCACCTGCCCTTGACCAGGCACGATGGCCAAGACGCCCGACTGAGCGCTTTTGGCTGCCCCTGCAGCTGTTTCTCCCAAGTGGTTTTGCAAAGAGATTTTTATATAATCCCTATTCACTTCAATGAGCATTCACTGTGCACCTGCGGTTGACACAGTCTGAGGCTAGATATTCTGGGAGGCATAAAATATAAATAAGAGCAGAGGATCTTTTGCAAACCAGGTTTTATGGGTTGGGGCCGGGGCGGTGGTGGTGACAGTAAGATACAAATCAAACAACTAAACAATATGAGCAAGAACAAAAAATTCACTGTTGAGTTGTGTAGCAATTCTTAATGTTTTAGCTCTCACAAAGGGATTTCTTTTTAATCACAACTTATTGGGAAAGCAACACAGGTTCATTGAAGAAATTTTGGTTAGTACAAGAGATCCTAAAGAAAAACGTATGTATCTCATACTTCTCATTTAAAGTGTGCTAATTCACCTTCTGGGAGATGCCCTTTAAGTATTTTTTTTTGAAGCATCCATATGAGTATATAAGGCAGGTATATATCATTAAGAAAGTGCTTTTAATTTCTTACAAACCTTGTGCAAGAACCATTGTTCTCCCATTTTATAGATGAAAAAGTCAGGCTCCGAAAGATGGGATTGTCCACAGTTTATATCTATAACATAGTCATACAGACTTTAATATGAAATATCAAAGTTAGAGCTTTTTAAAACTAGACTCTATTGCATCACATGGTATTCAAATGATACAAATTCTAAGAGGAAAGCAGGTGGAGAATAGATCAGTGTGGGCAACAGACTGAATTAACTGCTAAATTATGACAGAAAAAGAAAAATACCGAGGTGTGTTTGTGTGTATGTGTATATATAGACAGCTATATATACATATATATCTCAAACATAAATGATACTACATTCAAAGAAAACCTATTTTCATGTAGGTAAAAACTTCATAAAAAAATCCCTTAGCTTTAGTAAAAAAACACATATGTTGGAAGCTACAAAAAATCTATAAGCCTAAAATGAATGTTCATGTTCACCATACCCACTCTGAGCTGTCTTTCTGCTGTATCTGCATCAACTACACCTTCCCCTGTAAATTCATATATGACCAAACCCAAACATTCTTCAAGATCCGACACAAATGCCCCCTCCTTCCTGAAAATTTTCTGATCTCCCTACTGTTAACCACAGGGCATACGGCAGGTGGATGAGTAATGTTATTTTCCTTCCCTTCCTCTTTCTTTAAATGACACAGGCATTTACTTGTGCTTTGTTAATTCTTCAGTCAACTAATCATTCATTAATTCATCCATCCATCTATCTGGTAAACAAATTTTTTAAAAACCTATGGACCGTGCCAAATCAACACTATGTGCTAGGTATAACAATGAGTAAAAGAGATGTAGTCCTTGCTCTCATACAATGCACACAGACTAATTAGAGAAACAGTAATCAAGTAAACATCTTAAACTGATGTAAAATTGCAACAGTGATAAGCATAATGAAGGAGATATGCACTGTGCTCAGAAACCTTAAGAACAGGGCTTTGAACTTGTCAGGGGAAATAAGACAGCCTTCCAATAAAGTGACAGATGAGCTTTGACTGGGGGTGCATGGATGTTAATTGGATACAGAATTTCCCAGCCACAGAGAAGAAATGAATACAAAGAAGCATGGCTGGAGCACGGACTGCAGCGCATGCCAAGGCTGCACCAGCAGACAGAGACCAGACCTTGTCATTTTGTTCTTTATTCTGTGGGTTAGCGGCAAGCCTGGGGAGGTTTTAAAATTACTCTGTCTGCAAAATGGGGCTATTGATATCCCTCTTTTTCCACTGCCTTAATTATAAACATCTTGAGAACTGAGGCGGTCCTACACATTTTGTGTCCTGTGTGATATGTAACAGAGTGCCTCGCTTAGAGCAGAGGGACAGTAAGTATTGAATAACCGAGTGGGTTTTATAGTTCTGGGGTCTTTTGTGAGTGCCCTCTACCTCTGGCCCAAGTGTGACCCTGGTCTCCCAACCTTGTGCATTTCTGACATTTCTAAAGGAAAAAGAGAAAGTAAAGCCCAGGTGAGTATCCTCTAATCTTCACTCCTTTCAATGAGTCATACAGAGGGAAGGCTGGAAAGATGTATCAAGTCTTCTGTAATAAACATTTTATTTCCAAAATGCCAGCCTCCTGTTCAAGCTCTGATTTTTTTTCCCCCTTTCATGATGTTTCATGTTCTGAATCTGTCACATAAACAAACAATGCCTGCATTTCCAGAGCCAAAGTGAAAACAGAGTAGGCAATAAAGCAAGAATAAAAGCAGTGGTTCTGAATAAAATCAAGTCTTATGAGCAACTGGTGTTTTGTTCCTGTTTCCTTTTTGATCGGTTTTATGGCAGGGTATGTGTGTGGCAGCTGGTACATTTTGCAAACCCATCTCACTCCAATCAATCTGCTCATCTGCAGTTCAGAGCTCAGCGGCTCACTGTACATTCTGTTCATCTATTTTAGTCCATTCCCAAACTTGAGAGGTTTTTATAAATTACTCTCTCTCTCTCTCTCTCTCTCTCTCTCTATATATATATATATATATATATATATATATATATATAATTTTCCAAAGAATTACTTCTTTTTTCCTACACATCTGTACCTTGTCTAATGCTATGTTCTCAATATAGTAAATGTTCAATTAGTACTTGCTGATGAAAAAGGAGTGGATAAAACTTTTTTCTTTTCCTTTCGGTCAAAAAGGAGAAGGGAAAAGGGCTGTATTCTGTATCTCTTAAAAGATATACTCTCCGAGAGGGCAAGCTTCATAGATGTCTGCTCCTGAGCATATACCCAGAAGTTAACTCTGTTCCTGACATATACTTAACTCAATAAATATTTTTGAATTACTAAATGAGAAAAAAAATGTTTATTTAAAATAATTATTATGCCTCCCTAGTTAGTAGTCTTATATTGTAAGGAACAGAAATCTAATGATCGGCCCTGGCCAATTGGCTCAGTGATAGAGTGTCGGCCTGGCATGTGAATGTCCTAGGTTTGATTCCCGGTCAGAGCACACAGGAGAAATGCCCATCTGCTTCTCCACCCTTCCCCCTCCCCTCCTTTTCCCCTATCTCTCTCTCTTCCTCTGCCACAGCCAAGGCTCCACTGGAGCAAAGTTGGCCCAGGCACTGAGGATGGCTCTATGGCCTCTGCCTCAGGCACTAGAATGGCTCCAGTTGCAATGGAGCAATAGCCCAGATGGGCAGAGAATCTCCCCCTGGTGGGCTTGCCGGGTGGATCTCAGTCAGGTGCATGTGAGAGTCTGTCTCTCTGCCTCTCTGCTTCTCACTTCAGAAAAATACTAAATAAATAACCTATTGAAATGTAGTCAAGTAATTAGTTTTTTCAAAAGATATAGCAAAATCCTATAGAATCAGGGACAAGTGGGAAACAGCCAAGTCTAAGGTTGCATCATTACTTCTCAGCCCTGGCATCCATCACCAAATGAATCAGACTCAGTGTCCCTTAATCCCCTAGAATGGGAATTTAAAGCAGGGTTCCCCAAACTACGGCCCGCGGGCCGCATGCAGCCCTCTGAGGCTATTTATCCGGCCCCACCGCACTTCCGGAAGGGGCACCTCTTTCATTGGTCATCATTGAGAGGAGCACATTGACCATCTCATTAGCCAAAAGCAGGCCCATAGTTCCCATTGAAATACTGGTCAGTTTGTTGATTTAAATTTACTTGTTCTTTATTTTAAATATTGTATTTGTTCCCATTTTGTTTTTTTACTTTAAAATGAGATATGTGTGGTGTGCATAGGGATTTGTTCATAGTTTTTTTTATAGTCCAGCCTCCAGTGGTCTGAGGGACAGTAAACTGGCCCCCTGTGTAAAAAGTTTGGGGACCCCTGATTTAAAGAGCCCATCTTTTCTCTTTCTGACCCAAACATCACAAGTGATAAATCCCTGGTCAGGATGAGGCAAGGAAACAAGGAGTCAGATATGATGAATATATTTAAATCTATTTAGAGAAGAGATTGACAGCAGTTCAGTTTCTACACCACTCTGTAGCAAGCACAGCCTCACTTTCCCCAACAGTTCTTGGGGCTGTGTGGCTGCCTCCCATTGACCACACTCCCTCTGGTAGACTGACTCAACAATAAAGGGCATCTTCTTTTAGTAATAAATTCTGGCCCAGGTCTTGGGTTATTAGTATTGGGTGTCTTTACAGGTCCCTGCTTGATGTGTAACTCCAACCCCCATGTGTACCTTGCAGTTCAGTGAAATTCTTCATTCTTGCAAGAACCACTAATAACTAAAAGATGCCTGTAGAACCAGTCTCCTACTCAATCCTGTTTGTAGTTCTCTTCTATCCAGGTGTTACATCAAGTCACCAAAGCTAAAAGCAACTGTTAAAGGGCCTTATTAGTCTGAGTTAGGGGTCATACCAGTAGAGGGACTTTAGGACCTTCATATAGTGCACTCAAGTGTCCATCACACATGAACCCACCATGATATTTACCTTTCAAGAATCAGCAGTTTGTCAGGAAGAGTGACTGGCCCATCACCTTAGTGTGCAAGCCCTTTCAACATCCTTCCCTTTCCACTAAAAGGAGCATCAGAATTATTAGGAGACCACCAGAACACACCATGTTTCCTAAAGAAAGTGTTTCAGAATATTATCTATTTGATATCTGAGAAGGTTGACTTCTACCTTCTGTTCCCAGTAGACGGGATTAAACAGAACCCGACATTTCTCAGAGTGTCAGAGACAAGCATATGTTCGCTTTCTTTTTCTTCTGAGTGTTTTCCTGTATCTGCCTGGTGAAAATTTCTGTAATTTAATCAAGAAGTTTTTATTTTTTTAAAATAAGTAATACCGAGAGAGACAAAATATCCAGCCAAAGGAGAAAAGGGTAAAATATGTACAAGTTTTAAAATTGTGTTTTAAAATAATCACAACTACCAGGGGAATAGTCATTGTAAGACCAAGTGAAATGAATTGTTTCGAATTGTATGCTACAGACATAACGTGCTCGCCATTGCATTAAGATGTCCAATGGGGAGAAGGTCTGAAAGAAAACAAAGAATGACCATCGCTGGGTTGGGGATTTGAAGCATTTTTATTTTCTTCATAGCTTTTTTATGTTCTCCGGATATTCTGTAATTTGCATGTATTATTTTATAAATAGAATAAAAGAGAGCTGCCACTTCTAAAATAACTTCTTAAAAAGGAAGTCAGTTATGCCCCTATATGTAGATGGAAAATGATTATCACATGTAATTTTAGAATAGTTTTCAAATTATAAAAAATAGGCATGATGTTAGTGTTGTATATTGCTTTTCATTCACCAAAAAAAATTCAGGATTTCTCTCCCCAAATGATAGTGTACCCAAGTGTGTGCTTCCAAGTTTTTACCTTTAGAAAACCCAGCAAAACCTCCGATTCACTTCCAAGTAGCTTTATTTTAAAAGTTTGTTCAATACCAGTCGCATAATAGATGTGATGTCTTAGGCCTTTTTGTCAGAGTTTTGAAAGACTTTCTTGGAACACGCATGTTCTTCTGGATTTGCCTTTTTCTTTCAAAGTATCTCCATCTATAACACTGTGGTGCACTGTTCAAAATTCTTAAGGAGCTCAGTTTTTTCCTTTGGCAATGAGGGAAAAAGCACTTCATTGACACAGCAACGGAAAAACAAATGGGCATTGATTCCATGCAGAGGGATGCACGTCGCTTTGCACAGCCTGGAGTACAAAGAGAGGAGGAATCCAGACTCAGGAAAAATACACAAGGACCTGTCACCGTTAGGATCATCGTTCCTCCAGCTGCTCTGCTCGCTCTATTCTTTGGCATTTAGGGAGTCGAGGGAAGACGCTGTTTCCTCTGTGCTTACGCAGATGAGCCAGGCCTATTCTTGAACCCTAGTCGAGGCACCAGTTTGAAAGAACTGCTGTCTCCTATAGACAAATATGTTTTTTAAAAGAAGCCAGTTTACCTGTGCACCTCAGGCCTGGAAGATAGATACTCTGAACTTGTCCTTCCTAGATAAGTATTTTCTCTTTACTTTCTAACACTCTTCCCTGGAATATTTACATTCTTGTGTGACCAAATGGTTAGCTTGTAACATCCAACCTTTGTATAAAGGGACTGCTAGATAGAGTGGATTTTAACTAACTTAATATTTTTAAAGATTTGTGTTTTTACAGCTTGGTGGATTACATTTAACCCTAAAATGGAAGTCAGGAGGTTCTTGTCCTTCTTTTATTCTGCTAACAACCAACTCTGCAACTTGGTCAAGTTACTTCACCTCTCTGGATCCCAGTTTCCACAGCAATAAAAAAGAGTCTGTTGCTAAATATCTCTAAGCTTCCTTCTTTATAACAAAATTTACTGCTTTTAATTTTCAAAAAGTGTGGAAACGCGCGCGCACACACACACACACACACAGCCTGAAGTCGTCTTTGCCGTTAGATGAAGGTGTTTGTTTAGAGAATTTGGAGGAAACAGCGCCTTTGGTTTGGGAGAGAGCACAACACTCCTCATGACATACTTCCTGTACTTTCCAGTGCTCAGATAAGTCGTGCCTGAGGACCCCTTCTCTGAAGAAGAGAGCCTCAGATGCCAACCTGGAAGGGAAAAAGGACTCTGGAATGCTGAAATACATCAGACTTCAGGTACTGGCACCTGGATCAGAAACATTCATGGCAGCGTAACAGGGAGGGGACTCCAGATACCCTGTTTGCTAATATTGGGGACATACAGTGCCAAGTGGCACAGTGTGAGCATAATGGCCCTTTTCATTGGTGAGCAAGGGCACCACCAAGTGGGCAAGGAAAGTATCCCTCCTTACTAGACAGCCAGTTTCCACTGAAGTGGGGCTTGGGGAGCCCTGCTAAAACCATGCCTCTCCCCTCTCTCCCTACAGCAATGGGGCTAATTTCCCACCAGGGTATGGGGGCGGTGCTCACAGGTTTGGGAATAACTCTGTCTAGGTTCGAATTCCACATCTGCCACTCTGGCACCAGTCCTTGGGCAAGTTACCTAATTTTTTTCAGTCTCTGTTATAATCCCCTACAGCAGGAGTCGGGAACCTTTTTGGCTGAGAGAGCCATGAACGCCACATATTTTAAAATGTAATTCAGTGAGAGCCATACAATGAACCATGTACATTACGCATTATCCAATAAAAATTTGGTGTTGTCCCGGAGGACAGCTGTGATTGGCTTCAGCCACCCGCAACCATGAACATGAGTGGTAGGAAATGAATGAATTGTAATACATGAGAATGTTTTATATTTTTAATGTTATTATCAATATTTTTTTATTAAAGATTTGTCTGCGAGCCAGATGCAGCCATCAAAAGAGCCACATCTGACTCGCAAGCCATAGGTTCCCGACCCCTGCCCTACAGGATGGGGATACGGGAATTACAACACTAGACCCATCTCAAAAGATTAGTGCATAGATTAAATAAAATAGTACACTTACCTTACTTATTCAATGTTTGATACTTTGGTATATTGTTATTATAACCAAAACTTTAAATCATAATATATTTCTTCAGGGGGAAAAAGACTTTTTATGATTTTCTGTAAAGTGTTTAAAGTGATTATTAAAGATCTAGACTTGCTTAGAACCTACAGTGATTGCATAAATTATCTGAAATAATGGATCATATCGGATTTTGTAGGCTAATCTGAAACAATAACCACAGGTAAAATAGTATTTCAAAGGCAAAATGCCATCCAAATTCACATCTGAATAGAACTCCTTTATAGCTTAGAAGGTGCTCATAATTCTCAGTGGAAATCCTCTTTTAACAGGAAGGACAATAAGATGCTTTGAAAGGCCATCAGGACTTTTAGCACAGATATGTTGGCTGGAGACTTGATTTTTCGTCTCTATACCTGTTCTACAGTTTACTCTTTAAGTGTTTGCCAAGCAGTTTTAATGGCGAAGCGTCATAAAATTAGTATGATTATTTTCTAATTACACACCAACTGATAAGGTATAAAGCTCATAATACACCATGCCAATAAACATGCTCCATTTTAGAAAGTATTTTAAGGTCATTTATGGAAAGCCGAGAGAGAAATGGTACTTTGGGTTCAAGGGGAGTAGAGCAATCTGTGTCTTCAAAAATTTTAAGCCACGGTTTTCTTCTTCGCCCAGGTGATGAGCCTGTCGCCAGCTCCCTTATCTCTGCTAATCAAGGCAGCACCGATTCTGACAGAGGAGATGTACGGAGACATCCAGCCGGCTGCCTGGGAGCTGCTGCTCAGCATGGATGAGCACATGGCTGGGGCGGCAGGTAAGGGAAGACTGCCCAGCCCCTGGTCCAGCTGCCACGCATCCCAGGCTTTAAACAAGAAAGAGAGGCGTTTATCTCATTTTCACTCCTAGGTCTTACGGACCGCAATTGCTAGAACTCCAAACAGATCTGTGTACCATAGGGAGGAGGCCTGGCCACCACCTGCACTCTTCATTTCACTATACAGTGTTCACAGGGGCAGTGGGTCTCTCCCAGGCTGTTACCAAATGACAGGGAACCGGTTTTCTCCAGAACCTACGTTTGCACTGTATTTCACAAAAGATAACATTCTTCTTTTTGTTTGATTTCCCAGATTTACCGTGAAACACTATCATTTACTTTCTTAAATCTTCTGCAAGCAATATTCTATATCCAAATTGCAATATCAGAGAAAATTGTCAAAATTTAAGTGATATATCCAAAGACACATCGCTGATAAATGGTAGATACAAAATGTGGGTTCTTCATGTTTTTCCTGCTTTCTGAATATATTTATTTAATTTTATATACTTACTTTAATTGCAAAATACACACAATGAAAATTCAAATAATACAAAAGTGTACAAAACTAAAAGTATCACTCTTTTTCCCTTGACTCCTTGTCCCCCTCCCCAGAAGCTAAAAGCTTTCAGTTTCTCAGGTCCCTTCCAGGGTACACTGGCCGTATCTATGATGTATGTGTGTAAGTATGTATGTAGACATTACATTTTTCTTTTTTCATGCAGATAGGTCAGTACCATTTAGCACTTTGCATTTTTATTTCTATCTAACAGACAACTTTTTAATTTTAAGAGTTTATTTGAGCAAAAATCAATTCAAACTTGGAAGTGCCAAACCAGAAGGGACAAGCAGTTCTGTAAAAGGAGCTCAGGGAGAGACTGTTTTAGAGAAAAAGACAGAAGCCAATTAAGACAATTATTGATTGGCTATAGCATAAAGCAGAGGTAGTCAACCTTTTTATACCTACCGCCCACTTTTGTATCTCTGTTAGTAGTAAAATTTTCCAACCGCCTATTGGTTCCACAGTAATGGTGATTTATAAAGTAGGGAAGTAACTTTACTTTATAAAATTTATAAAGCAGAGTTACAGTAAGTTAAAGCATATAATAATAATTACTTACCAAGTACTTTATGTCGGATTTTCGCTGTTTGGCAGAATAAATCTTTATAAAACAACTTACTATAGTTAAATCTTTTTATTTATACTTTGCATACGTAGAAATTACATTACTTCATTGAATTATTAGTGAGATCCCTGAGGCTGATGCTGGGGAACTAAATATTGAATATCCGGTTCAATTTTTGTGAGGAACAAACGAAGGTCTCCCCTTTTAGAAATATTCAGGCGGTTTCTTTCTTTCATCATAATATGATTAACACCACTAAATCCTAATTCCACGAGATATGAGGTAGGGAAAGGTATCATAAACTGAATACCATTTCCGACATATTTGGATATAAGACTGGCATTTTTTTATTTTGCCATAGGTTTTCATATCCACCACTGTCGAATTTATGTTTACTTTCTTCATCATATCTAATTTCTAACAGTTCTTGACCAGTTGTATCAGCCTCTTTAATATTTGCAGTAAAAGGATTTTTCATCCAGTCATATACCTTCAATTTCAAAATATCTTCAAATCATTTTTCCATGTTCAATTTAAGTTCGTTGAGGTGGCTACTGAATCTGTCAATATCATCTGGAGTTATATCATCTTTTATAGATGATAATTGAGGAAACTGATGAAATTCTCTCTTCAACAGATTATAATAAAATAGTTCAAGTTTGTCAATAAATAAGCACAATACTTTGGCAACCTATAAGAGTTTTATTAGCTCCTTGAAGCTGCAAATAGACATTGTTAAATCTCTTGAAAATATCTGCCAAGTAAAAGGCATCATTCTTTACCGTTTTTAACTGTTGACACAGATTGGTCTCATTATTACTTTCAAAAAATTGTATGACACTATCATATAATGCTACAAATCTAGCCAAAGATGTACCCTTTGACAGCCACCGAACTTCTGTGTGCAAAAGTAACTTAATAAAACCTTCATTATTATCCTGGAAAAGCTGCCAAAACATTCTATCATTCTTTGCATTGGATTTGATCTTGTTTACGGCTCGAATTATTATAGTTAATGATGAATGGAGACTTGTACTTAGATGTTTTCCTACAAGATGTTGTCTGTGCACCACACAATGAATACATAAAGCATTTGGCACTTCCTGCTTCAAATAAGCAACAAATCCACGATAGCATCCTACCATTGATGGTGCTCCATCCGTAGCGCATGCAACAATATTATTTAAAGGAATATTATTTTTTGTAAAGTATGTTCTCACAGTATTAAATATAGATAATCCTTTTGTATTTGTGATGAGATTTATTGTGAATAGCATTTCTTCTCATAATATATTGTTTTCATCAAAATTGCGTACATATGCCATCAATAAAGCATCATTATCTGCAATGGTAGATTTGTCCAATTGCATGGAAAATGAAGAGTTTTGGAGAATACTTATAAGTTTGTTTTCAACATTAACTGCCATTTCATCAATTCGTCACTTTACTGTGCTATCGCTTAGGGGCAACGTTTTTAAAATTTGAGGTATATCCTGCTGCGTTACTGTTGAGATAAAGTCTTTTATAGAGAGTATTATTACAGTTTCTCCAATATTATAGCTTTTACCACTTTTTGCAATTATTTGTGAAATGCGATAAGTGGCAATTAATCCATCTTCATTCATTGTATGTTGTTTCTTAAATGATGCAACGATAATTGAATGATTTTGAAATTTTTTATATATTTCCTGAAAATATTTAAGGGGCTTGTCCTTGTCATTTGGATGCTTTGTAGAAAGATGTTCTCGCAATCGACTTGGCTTCATTGCTTCATTGGATAATGTTTTATGGCTTAATAAACACATTGGACGTTGTTCATTTGCAACAGATTCTATAAAACCCATCTTCAGATACTCTGGCAAATAGCTGCATGCGTATTTTTTTTTGAGACATGGGCTCATGATATTTCACAATATTTTGTTTGAAGATGTAAGCACGTGCTTGCTCTCAGAAATCTAACTATGTACTGACTTTAGTTTCAATTACATAAAGACTTAGCTTCACTTATGTAACGTGAACAAAACTTATGTGCTTGAAGTCTGTTGCGTGGTTGCGATGTTACAAGTGTCATGCTTAAGCAAGAGTTTATCGAGATGAGGCTAAGTTAGTATTGGTGGTTGTGCGTTTTATAAAATTTTATATAGCGGGTGTTGGCCAATGGCATCACTTCGTTGCGATGGGGCAAAGTAGCGAGACATCGGCTAGTTTTGCAGTCCAAGGAGGGGGTTTCTAGAATGTCACCCTATTACCCTAAAATCTGGAAATCGAGATGAAAATATGAGTTAATTGGTGTCTCCATTGTGCGGCAGTTTCTCTCATAGAAAGAAGCATCGAACCATGGAGTTCTTTGTCTACGGGGTAATAAAACCACGAACTGCTAGTTTTTGGGCAACAATAGCGGTCATAAACTGCCCGCCGGATCTGGCAGCGGATGTGGACCCGAGGTCAAGTACCTGGCCACTCGCGGATGCAGGCCAGGTGGTCGCGAAAGAGGTCGGGTGCTGTCCCAATACAAATGCCCTGTAACAGAGTCTGACCGCTGTCTTGATCTTGACTGATCAACAGTTAGTCGGTTAGTATGTAATCACAGTGCTGTTTGGTTGCTCCGCTAGCGCCCACCATGAAAGCTGGAACGCCCACTAGTGGGCCGTAGGGACCAGGTTGACTACCACTGGCGTAAAGCCTTATCGGCCGTTTGTGATTGGAATGAGAGGACTGATTTACACCGTTGAGGCATTCCCAGGCTGAGGTTTTGGTTTGCTGACCTAGGCTGTCATGGCATTAGAGTCGCATTACTCTCACAGCCTCCTTGTTTTACTAAATTAACAATTTCCCCCTTTTGGTCATCTTCTCATACATGAGAGACTGATCAAAAATGTGGTGTTGGCACCACTTTCAGTCGCTATTTGAGTTAAGTTACTCTTGTCTTATTGAGAAACTCAGGCTATCTTGTCAGATCCTGCAGCGCCATGTTTGCTGTTTATCACATTGTTCACCGGTTTCTGTTTCTCTAAGCACATGAGCCCATCTGATACACTGCTGATGGCTGTGAGCATGCATGTGAGACCTTTATCTAAGAGAACACACAACTCCAGGGCAACTGAAATAGTTATTAGAAGAATAATACCAAGAGACTGAAGTATATCCCTTAGCCGGGGCCCCCATGAACCAAACCAATGGATTATCAAATAAACCAGAGAAAGTTCCTGCAAGGGCACTCGCCAGGTAGCTGTTTGTTCACTTATTGCATTTGCTACAATACCAGAAGTACTATTTACTATGGCACAGACTCTGCCTTGGTCAGACAGTAAGTAATCTTAAGCAATTCCATTACTTAATTTTAAATAATTTTAAAACAAACTTAGCAAGAAACTTTAGGGACTTTTGCTACACAGCTATGGCCTTAGCAATAGATTCAGTAATAGTTGCCAGAGTTAAGGTGCATTAAGAGAGACAAGAATCAAGTGGAGAGGCCTGACCTGTGGTGGCGCAGTGGATAAAGCGTTGACCTGGAAATGCTGAGGTCGCCGGTTTGAAACCCTGGGCTTGCCTGGTCAAGGCACATATGGGAGTTGATGCTTCCAGCTCCTCCCCCCTTCTCTCTCTCTGTCTCTCTCTCTACCTCTCTCTCTCTCCTCTCTAAAAAAATGGATTAAAAAAAAAGAATCAAGTGGAGAAGGGCCAAAGAAATAAAGGTTTTATATTTATTCAAAAGGATGAAAATCTTGTCTGTGATTTTGGGAAGGTTGTTCACCACAAGATGGCGTCTGCTTCCGGAAGGAACCTCCCAGTCAACTTTAATTTTAGATCTCCAACTGGTGTGCAGTTCCAAGAATTTGGAGGAGTTCTTTTTTAACTGGAGGTTGTGGAGCCAACATTCAAGTTCTTGAGTTTTGCTGCCATCTGGGTGGTGAGGAGGACCTGTGATGGTTCATTTCAAACAGGTTCAAGGACAGTCTTTGTTCTTAGTGATTGTAAATGAGAAGGGAGGGGGGGAATGGAAATATTAGTTAGAAGAAGTGTGGTCAGATATTTGAGGAAACTAAAAAATTCACAATCCAGTTTGGTATACAAATATATAATAAAACCTCAAAGACAATGAACAGGACTAGAATCTGATACCCACAAAGTTGTATTATAATTTTCTACTGAAACATAATTTTTTTCATCAACAATCATCCTTATTTCTAAGACAAAGTAAGACATCACAGTAAGACAAATTTGTTTTCAGAATAAATCTAGTTTGTTAAAGTTGGCTTGATCATTTATATAACTATAATAAGTATACTGACTGGCTTCTTTTTATATCTGTTTTGCTGGAACTTTTTATGAGGAATCTTAGATTGAATTTTTAAAGTCTCTCCAGATTAAGAGCCAAACCCAAACTTTACCGTCAGACTTCACCTATAATGACCATGTACAGAGTTCAGCAAAAGTAGGTTTACAGTTGTGAGGACACAAAACATAATTTAATCTTGTATTATTATTTATTAATCATTGTAATATTTTTCATACAAACCGCTGTAAGCATACTTTTGCCCCATCCTATATTTAGGTAAATTCCTCTCTTTTTGAAGTCTTAAAGATATCTTGAGTTTCCTGGGCTGACCAGGAAGTGATCTTCCTTACTCTCCTAGTAAGATTGCAGGGAACCCTGTAAGCAAAGTTCCAGGCCATTTTTTTCCAAGAAGCTTTTATTGACTTCATAAAGTCAGTTTTAGTTTCTTAACTATTTGGTAATATCACAGTTCGGTCAACACTCAGATGGAGTGGAACTCACCTCTCTCTCTGGCCCTCATCGAGCTTTGGAGCCCCCCATAGGGCTTTGGAGCCCCCCATCAGGTTTTGGAGCCCCCCATCGGGCTTTGGAGGCCTCCAGCCCAATGTTTGCCAAGCCAAGTTCTCAGGACATGAAACAAAACTATCAAGAAAGAAGAAGGCAGTCACTGTCTCTGGAAGAGAAAGGACGAATAACCAATATTTTTTTTTTGCAAATTTGAATTTGCAAAGGAAAGGACAATGTGAAATTTTACCTTTCTCTCTCAACCAGCAGCACCATAGATAGCAACCTGGAGAGCTAATTTTGGTGAAAATTCATACCCTTTGCTAATTTACCAGCCTTCCCGGGATGCTGAGAGTGGGCATCCCAGGATGTCTCATCTTAGTCACCAATGACTGCAGATAAGGAAACATGTTTTCCTGGCTGAGACCACTTTTTGTCTTGAGTCTCATAACCTTATAAATAGATAAGCTTATCTAGGACGGTTAAAAGTTCTCTACTGTGACCAGTGTAATTCAAGATTATCTTTGGTACAGTTAACTTATTTGTTCAGCCTGAAAACAAATTGTATTCACCTGGACTCACACTGGACTCGGTCCAGATTAAGTTGGATCCCTTCTGGTTTTTAAGCCTGACCCAGTCCGACCCTGGCCAGGTTCTGATCCCAAACCAGAAAAGAAATGCTCAAATAAATTCTGAAAGCTCGTAACACAAAAGTTGAGATAAGTTAAATGATATTTTGAGGCTCTGGGGAAAAATACAAAAGGGATTTTAAATTATGTTTTTATAATTGCCACTGACTCCATCTTTGCAATAGAGTGTATTTATATATCTTATTATTCACTAGCTTTATAACTTATGGCACCTGACCTTTCTCTTATTGACATTTGTGTTTTCTGGAAATAAAAAGAACAGCAATAGTAATATGATTTATGAAATCTCAGCTTCTCAGTCTCTTTTATGTCCAGGAGGGTAGAAGTTTCTAATAGAGGCTATAAAGTGGATTTTATTTTTAACACAACGGATGTAACTGAGACAGTTTTTAATTGTCATGTTTATGTATTGTCCCAGGGTTATTATGAAATGACTCTGGCCATTTCCTAAAAAGGATATTTCAATGTGCAATTTCCTTTTTTCCTTTGCTTCCTCTGGCATTCACTGTTCACTGTGAGCCAAAGGAAACTTTGCGGAGAATGAGTTATTCTATTGAAATGTCATGTTGTCGCTGCCCTCACTCCAGATATCAAAAGACCGTGGGTGACACACAGGATGATGTTTGGTTTCCATTGCTTTCGCCGATGCTGGTGGCCTGGTTCAAAGAGCTCAGGAGTCATTTTTGAGAGATAGGAGCAATTCCTCCTTCTTTCCATCCCCAAGAACCAAGCAAAATTAAAAGATGCATAGCTGACGGATTGTTGACTGTCTGTTTCTAGCTGCCATGTTCCTACTGTGTGCGGTGAAAGTCCCCGAGGCCGTGTCTGACATGCTGATGTCAGAGTTTCACCACCCAGAGACGGTGCAGAGGCTGAACGCTGTCCTCAAGTTCCACACACTCTGGAGGTTCCGCTACCAGGTCTGGCCCCGGATGGAGGAGGGGGCACAGCAGATTTTTAAGGTGAGGGATCCTTCCCACATGGGAATTAGATTAGCAAGCCCAACCCAAGGCTTGTTGAAATTTGTGAACCTTAAGTCGACAGTGTATGGCCCAAGAGAAGCTTCGTTTCGTTTTTGTTTCTCTGTTTATATAAGTAAACTTAACTCATATATAAATGAATTCTTATTGTTAAACAATTAAAACACAGAAGAACGTAAAGAAAAATCAAGTCTCTGTAAACCTCTAGATCACACTACCATCCCTAGAGGTAAGCACTTAAAAGTTTGATATGTAATCATCCAGACATTTTGCTATATATATATACAGATAAATGTTGCTTGGAAGATGGAGTGATTAACAAAATTTGGGATTCTTTAGTTGAAACCCTGCATTTTATTAATGAGTAAACCGAGGTCCAGAGAGGTTTGTCCTATGCTCTATAATATCTTGTGTACTATTAGACTGTCATAATTACACTTTAGACTCATTCAAGCTTATTCTCCATCTTACCTCATTCTTCTGCTCTCAACTCACAGATCCCACCTCCCAGTATCAACTTCACCCTGCCCTCGCCAGTGCTTGGAATGCCGTCTGTCCCAATGTTTGACCCGCCATGGGTCCCTCAGTGCAGCGGGAGTGTCCAGGACCCCATTAATGAAGACCAGTCTGTGAGTAACAGACACTCCCCCCCACCCACCAGGCTTCCTGATGTACATGTAGGAGAAAAAAACAACGAATGTGTTAGATTGTTCACTTTTTGTCATAAGAATATAACAACCCAGAAAATAAGCCACAAAGGTATTTTGTTCTTGTGAACAGGATAGAAGGAATTAACCTCTGGAGTGCATTTGCAGACCTCTGAGACAACACAGTATTGTTTTATAATTAAAGCAGCAGTTACCTTGTAAAGCTATTAGACATTGATTTATTGGCCAAAGATAACACTTTTGCCTCTATTTATTTATAAAACAGACATTTTTCACCTGTGATACTAAGCTACCTAAAAGCTAATGGTGTTGATCCTGGATGAGTAAGAGAAAGTGCTGAGTAGGCAGCTCCTGTTTCCTGTTTTGACCTGAGTCCGTTCTTCATTCTATCGATTATCAGTATCATCATCACAAACATCACTCTGAGGCCTCAGGTCTTAGGCTCCTTTAGTAGATCACTGCTGTATGTAATGTAATTTATTAATGGTTAAGTTTAAAACAGTCTATTTATGGGCAAGAACCAAGTACATGTGCTTTGTGAAAAAAAAATAAATTTTCAAAATAAGACTTTTTAACCTGTTGAATAGCATTTTTGTACATTACAAAAGTAATATAGAAAAATTTTAAAATAAAGCAAAAATAAGGAAACAAAACATATCTCTTTGTATGATACAAATCCATGATTATAAAGTCATAGCACTTACGGCAATTGGTATATAAATATTAAAGATTTTTGATACATCTAAGAAAATATTCCCAGCAAGGGGTTCTACCATTTTACTCTTATACAATAAAATAAGAAAGTGCTTTCTTTATTCAAATAAACTAGTATTTTTTAAAATGTCATTTGGAATAGCAAAAAAACAATATTTTGCTGATTTTATTTCTACTTCTTTAATAAGTTAGTTGAATATGTCAAATTAGGTTAAGCAGTTTGAAGATCTCATATTCACTTTCTAGGCATTGTAGTTTTCTATGGGGAACTGTTTGAACTCTATCCATAAACATTTTTATTTTAATTCTTCTGCATATCGTACCTTAATATCTGATGGTTTTCATGCCAAAGAGAAAGGCACACCTGGTTCCTCCCCCATATGTTCAGTCATTTCATCAGCTGGAGCCCTGTCATAAGGACCTTTTGTTCTTCTCCCATAAAGGTGATGGATTCATTGAAGCCAAACACATTCTTTATTCCAAGTTGACAGTGAATTTCAAACCAAGTCTGCTGGTCTATATTCACTTCTTTTTCTTTCATTCTACAACTCTTATCTTATCATAATAATAAACTATCTCAACCCTGACTCTGAAAATAAATCGCCATTTGGCCCATCAAATGCCCTAAACTGCTGTTGTGCCAACGATTATAAGAACATTAGTCTATGTTAGGATCTGGCTTAAAGGGGACGTGTATGAATGCATCCCTTTAGAAGATTGACCAGCACCTCTTGTCTATTTCTACAACCCTACATGACCACAGGCAACAAAGAGATGTGGAGTCACTCTTATACATAGACATTACTTCATATTGGTAGCAGAGAACACCCACGTTCCCTTCCCTGTTCTGAAACCACTGACTTTGTCCCCAAAGCTCTTGGAACTTGTCTCAATGTAAGCATCACGATGAAGGCACAAATATTCAATAGAATGGCCACTCTGCAGAGCGAATGTTTTCTCCTTTATTGTGTCCTTACCTGTTAGGCCTTTGCTGTAGGTAAACTGAATCATATTTTACATTCATCTTGTAACACCATCACCTCTCATAATTTTTCATCTGTAGCTTTGTTTCTATAAATATTGTTAAGGTTTTTACAGTGTGTCACTGTGTTTATCTACAGATATTATTTATTTACACTGTGACAGACACTTGAGATTTTAAAAAATGCAATAAACCCCATAAGTAGTTGGTTTATATGAGAGATAGCTCTCTTTCCTACTCCCTTTCATGATTCTAATCCTCTCTTTTATTAACCTTATGAAATAAATGACCTTCAGGTAAAGCCAGTTTAAAAAATCTGGAGAACCTGACCAGGTGGTGGCACAGTAAATAGAGTGTCGGACTGGGACACAGAGGGCCAGTTTCAAAACCCTCAAGTGCTAGATTGAGCACAGGCTCACCAACTTGAGCACAAGGTTGCTTGGCATGAGCGTGGGATCATCGACCCCATGGTCACTGGCTTGAAGCTCAAGGTCGCTGACTTCAGCCCAAGGTTGCTGGCTTGAACAAGGAGTCAGTTGCTCTGCTGTAGACCCCCCCCCCAGTCAAGGCACATATGAGAAAGCAATCAATGAACAACTAAGGAGCCACAATGAAAAATTGATGCTTTTCATCTCTCTCCCTTCCTGTCTGTCTGTCCCTGTCTGTCCCTCACGCTGACTCTCTCCCTGTCTCTATCAAACAACAACAAAAACCCGTAGAGAGGGTTAAAATTATTTGATTTTAATGTTTAAAGAGGGAATCATTGATATCACCCAAAATCTTAAAGATGAAGTCAGGTATTTTCAGAAATTCTTGAAGAATTTTTCTGATTGAGTGAAAAAGAATAGCTTAGTTGTGCCAACCTGAGAACTCGGTAGAAAAACAAGTAAATCTCCAGGAAATTAGATCATGGATATACTAACATTTCCTGAGGACAAAGTACTGCATCTGTGTAATTCATTGGAACCCTCTTTATGCTTGTGACCCTTATAGAAGAGTTGCTATTAAATAAACTTGCTTTCATGTCTCCATAGAAATCCTTTTCTGCCCGGGCTGTGTCCCGCTCCCATCAAAGGGCAGAGCACATCTTAAAGAACTTGCAACAGGAAGAAGAGAAGAAACGTCTTGGTCGAGAAGCCAGCCTCATCACCGCCATCCCCATCACCCAGGAGGCTTGCTACGAGCCCACCTGCACACCCAACTCAGAGCCAGAAGAAGAAGGTGCCCTCTACACATGGGACTTCTTGGGGGGGGCTGAGTCACATGGAAGGGAAAGAATTTGCTTTAAAATAAACTGATAGTTTTATGTGAAATGAGATGATATGCTCCCTCTATCTCTCTCTCACCTCTGGACACTATTCAAAGAAAGAGAAAAGTTTTAGTTTTCTAAATGATTAAAGTTGTCCTGTTTAAAGAAAAGGATGTTAGCTACCCTGAATGAAGCAATATGAGAATGGACCAAACAGTGATTTTAATTCAGGGAACAGCTGAATCTAGAGTATTTATTAAAGTGGATGCAATCAATCTTTCATTATTAAAAATGAGGTTAGTCAATTGACTAGCTTCAGCCTTCAGAAGTGCAAACAATTTGTTGGTTGGCACCAGAAAATAACTTAGGAACTATTCTAAAACCAATGATTCTCTGCCCTGCTTTTGTGGAATCTTTGGGAGGAATTTTTGTCTTCTTTGTGTAATTTTTTTTTCCCTTTCCTAAGTACACTCTAAATTGCTTAAGCTTTGTGCTCTGAGGGCAGTATACACTTGTGACATGTGTACAGCTATAGTTGTGTTGATAACCTGTTTTGTTATAAAACCAAAGTTCACATTCCCCATTTTCTTTGCCAGTAGAAGAAGTCACCAATCTGGCTTCCCGCCGACTGTCTGTCAGTCCATCCTGTACCTCCAGCACTTCCCACAGGAACTACTCCTTCCGCCGCGGGTCGGTCTGGTCAGTGCGTTCAGCTGTTAGTGCCGAAGGTGTGTCCTCTTGCAAATGTGATATTTATTCCTCATGACTCATGGGTTTTGAAATATTTTTCAATTAACATTATCTCACTTCACTACACTACACTGCTTTCATTAAAGAATTTGTTTCAAGGCTTGAAGTTCCAAATATATATATATTGGAACTTCAATATATATATATATATATATATATATATATATATATATATATATATATATATTTGGAACTTCAATATATATATATTGGATTGAGTAATGGCCTGAAAAAATTATTGTGGATTTTACCCAACAATTGTCCTCTATCGATTGGCTCTACTTTAATAACATTTCAAGTAATCATATTGCTGAGGGGTCGGTAGACATTTTCCTAACCAGTTTATAGTTTAACCCTGGCTACACATTACACTCAACTAGAGAGCTTTTTTTAAAATGTCCAAGTCACGCCCAAGACCAAATCAGAATCTCTAAGGGTGGGACTCACACATCAGTATATTTTAAATCTACTTGGGGTATCCCAGCGTGTGGCCAAGACCCAGTAGGATGCTTTAAGATGCTGTTCTGAAAAAACTAAACCACCAAAGGAAGACCACAGCTCATGCTGCCGCTGCACCGAAATCTGCTTCCAGGGAGAAATGTGACACTCTTAAGTGCACTTATTTATAAAGTCATCAAGAAGTTGCACAGAAATTATGCTTCACAGTGATACAAATTTTATCGCTGATTTATAAAGTTATATTAAAAAGTTGTATAGAAAACAATGGTTCTCACCCTTGGCTCCACAACCCTGGGAAACTTTAAAAAATGACCAATGCTAATTAACACAACTTATGGAGATAGTGCCCAAGCTACACCTGTCTTTCTTTATAGCAGCTTTATTGAGATATAATTCACATACCATAAAATTCACTCTTTTGGAGTGTATAATGCAGTGGATATTAGTATTCTCACAGGGTATGCAATCATCGCCACTATCTGATTTTAGAATATTTTCATCATCCCAGAAAATATACTCTTTAGCAGTCATTTCTTATCCATTGCATCCCCAAACCCTTGGTAAAAAAGAATCTTTCTGTTTCCATGGATTTTCCTATTCTCTACATTTCACATGAATAGAATCATACAACATGTATCCTTTTGCTATTAGTTTCTGATTCAGCATAATGTTTTTAAGGTTGTCACGTGTATCAATTCTTAACTTCCTTTTAATACTAGATAAGATTCCATTGTATGAATATACTACATTTTATTAGTTTACCAGTTAGTAGACATTTGGGTTGTTAGCACTTTTTTGGCTATTATTAATTATGCTGCATTGAGCAGTTATGTGCAAGTTCTGTGAGAAAAACTACCGAACTCTTTTTCAAAGTGGCTGTATCATTTTACCTTCCTACCAAAATGTACGAAGGTTCCAGTTGCTCCATATCCTTGAACAGCCAAAATAATCTTGGAAATGAAGGACAAAGTGGGAAGACTCACATTTCCCAACTTCAAAACAACACAAAGCTGCAATAATCAAGATTCTATGGTATTAACACAAGGTTTGGATAACAGATCAATGGAATAGATTTGAACAACCAGAAGTAAACCATTACATTCCTATATTGATTTCATGTTTGAGAAGGGCACCAAGAAAATTCAATGGGGAAAAGAGTCTTTTTAGCAACTGGTACTGGGATATCTATATACCCAAGAGTGTTAAATATGTAAGCCTAGAACTGAAAAGTGTTTATAATACTGATAAAAAGCACTTTGGTTATGTCTTCTGCTTCAGATGAGGAGCACACCACTGAACACACACCAAACCACCATGTGCCTCAGCCCCCTCAGGCAGTGTTCCCAGCATGCATCTGTGCAGCAGTGCTCCCCATTGTCCATCTCATGGAGGATGGTGAGGTGCGGGAAGATGGAGTAGCAGGTACGGTTTTACTAGTAAAACCAAAATATTTACGTCATTCTTCTGGTGTAGACAGTAGGGTGTTTTTGAATATATTAACTACTGGCCACATGTTGAGTTGTTTTATGCAGGTATTATAGTTATAGATTTGTAGTGTACTATACAAACAGTATCATTTTCTCCACCACTTCCTCCCCACCTTTATGACAAAGAAATTCCATTTAACATAAGTAGTTGGATCCAGGGGCATTGTTCATGGCCAGAGAACAGAATGACACATATTTGGAAATCATACAGTGATTTTGGCCACGTTAAAAAACTTACCTATTAGCTACGCACCACCAATGCCATTTTTCCAACTAATTACCTTCCAGAGTTACTATCTAAAGATAGTAATTGCAACACGAAATGATAAACTAGAGGAAAAGATGATTAAGATCTGTAACAGTTTAATATTCTTAATGTTATTTTTAAACTTTTCTATAATGATTTTTTAAAACCACAAAAGAAAATTGGGCAAAAGGTAGAGATAAAATCTAATGGCTAAAATGGCTAAAACATCTATAAACAAATTGTTGTTTAAAACAATAAAATCTTACATGTCAGCTAAAAGAACTACAAAGATGATTTTAAATAAAAATACCCAAGATTGATAAAGATTTAAGGAAAAGAACATCTTCACACTTTGTTGATGGGAGTATAACATTCAACAAAAGCATTTTAGAACAAAAATTTCATGATATATGTCAAAAACTAAAGAATGTGAAAAACTCTTCACACAAATTTTGACTTCTAACCATTTTCTAAGGCAATAATGAGTGCTGTATAAAGGTTTATATAAGACACTGTGCATTGAATGTTATTTAAAATAACAAATACTTAAAAAGTTTAAATGGCCAACAATAGACAATTAAACAATTAGTAATGATAGCTCCATATATGACATCCTTCTGTGCACATATTAGGAATAACATTCTAGAAGAACATTAACATGAAGTGTTCAGTATATTGCTAAGTAAAAAAAATACTGAGTAATAAATAATATTTTCTAGATATTATTTAAAAATACATGTAAATATTGATATATCAATATATCTCATGTTATGTGCAAGAACATATTTCAAAATGTTCATAGTTTCTATGTTGGTAGAATTACTAGTCTTATTTTTTTTGTTGTTTATTCTGTATTTTTTATATTTTGCATATTAACTTTCCTTACTTCAATAATCAGAATAAAAATATTATAAAAGTTTTATAACCAATTTCAGCCTAAGAAAAACCTACACCTTTTAAATCATGTATAAAGACACATGAAAGCTAAAGCTTATATCCATATTTACACATGTGAATATTATTTATTTATAAAAGCTCTTAATTTTAATTGAGTGGTTAGTTTCTGAAGCAAAAAATTGGTATAATTTATTTAAAATACAGACTGAGTAAAAGTTCATGCTAAAGCCCACATTCTTAGTTTAGAAAACTAAACTAAATAAACCATTTAGACTGAGGATCATCTGATTATTACCCACCACACACTTTCACCCACCTGTTTTCTTAGCCTGGGCACTTCCAAGCAATCTTAGCCTGACCACCTTCCCCAAAGAAGTAGCACTTTCTTTCACATTAGAAATAATTACTTATTCCTAAGACATCTATCATTAGAAGTGGGGGCCTAAGAAAAATAGACACTCAGACCAATGGAACAGAATAGAAAGCCCAGAAATAAAACCACATATATATGGTCAAATAATTTTTGATAAAGGGGCCAACAACACACAATGGAGAAAAGAAAGCCTCTTCAACAAATGGTGTTGGGAAAACTGGAAAGCCACATGCAAAAGAATGAAACTCGACTACAGCCTATCCCCGTGTACTAAAATTAATTGAAAATGGATCAAAGACCTAAATATAAGACCTGAAACAATAAAGTACATAGAAGAAGACATAGGTACTAAAATCATGGACCTGGGTTTTAAAGAACATTTTATGAACTTGACTCCAATGGCAAGAGAAGTGAAGGCAAAGATAAATGAATGGGACTACATCAGAATAAAAAGTTTTTGCTCAGCAAGAGAAACTGATATCAAAATAAACAGACAGCCAACTAAATGGGAAATGATATTTTCAAACAACAGCTCAGATAAGGGCCTAATATCCAAAATTTACAAAGAACTCATAAAACTCAACAACAAACAATCCAATAAAAAAATGGGAAGAGGACATGAACAGACACTTCTCCCAGGAAGAAATACAAATGGCCAACAGATATATGAAAAGATGCTCAGCTTCATTAGTTATTAGAGAAATGCAAATCAAAACTACAATGAGATACCACCTCACCCCTGTTAGATTAGCTATTATCAACAAGACGGGTAATAGCAAATGTTGGAGAAGCTGCGGAGAAAAGGGAACTCTCATCCACTGTTGGTGGGACTGTAAAGTAGTACAACCATTATGGAGGAAAGTATGGTGGTTCCTCAAAAAACTGCAAATAGAACTACCTTATGACCCAGCAATCCCTCTACTGGGTATATACCCCAAAACCTCAGAAACATTGATACGTAAAGACACATGTAGCCCCATGTTCATTGCAGCACTGTTCACAGTGGCCAAGACATGGAAACAACCAAAAAGCCCTTCAATAGAAGACTGGATAAAGAAGATGTGGCACATATACACTATAGAATACTACTCAGCCATAAGAAATGATGACATCAGATCATTTACAGCAAAATGGTGGGATCTTGATAACATTATACGGAGTGAAATAAGTAAATCAGAAAAAAACAAGAACTACATGATTCCATACATTGGTGGAATATAAAAACGAGACTAAGAGACATGGACAAGAGTGTGGTGGTTACCAGGGGTGGGGGGAGGGAGGACATGGGAGGGAGGGAGGGAGAGAGTTAGGGGGAGGGGGAGGGGCACAGAGAACTAGATAGAGGGTGGCAGAGGACAATCTGACTTTGGGCATGGGGTATGCAACATAATTTAATGACAAAATAACCTAGACATGTTTTCTTTGAATATATGTACCCTGATTTATTAATGTCATCCCATTACCATTAATAAAAATTTATTAAAAAAAAAAAGAAGTGGGGGCCTAATTATTACTAGCTCAACTATTTTATCTTGCTGGAAAAGATACTATTTAAAGCATTTATGTGAATAGTGAAAGATCATCTCTAGTCCTTCTGCATCCTAATGCAACACATAATGTTTAAAAATCAAATAATTACTTTAGGAATTTCTTCATACAACAAATAATTAAATATGGCTTTAAGAAATACTTGCCACTGCTAATATCAGGGTGATTTCCAAAACAATCACAAATGTATTCTTTTTTCAGTATAAATATAGCATGGTATTAGTTTTGCATATAAAACACAAAGATTTGATATATGTACATACTATGAAATGATTACCACAATAAGTTTAGTTAATACCCATCTCTACACATAGTTATAATTTTTTTCTTATGAAGAAAACTTTTAAGATCTACTCCCTTGGGCACTTTTTTTTTTTTTTTTTACAGAGACAGAGAGTCAGAGGGATAGACAGGGACAGACAGACAGGAATGGAGACAGATGAGAAGCATCAATCGTTAGTTTTTCCTTGCGCGTTGGGACTTCTTAGTTGTTCATTGATTGCTTTCTCATATGTGCCTTGACTGTGGGCCTTCAGCAGACTGAGTAACCCCTTGCTGGAACCAGTGACTGCTCAAGCCAGATGAGCCCATGTTCAAGCTGGCGACCTCGGGGTCTCGAACCTGGGTCCTTCAACATCCCAGTCCAACGCTCTATCCACTGTGCCACCACCTGGTCAGGCCCTTGGGCACTTTTAAATGTTAACTATTTTCACCATGCCCTACTTAACAGTCCCAAGATTTAGCTTATAACTGCAGGATTGTACCTTTGATTACCTTCACTCATTTCCTATCTCCTCAATACCCCCTGCCTCTGAAAACCACTAGCCTGTTCTCTGAGTTCAGGCTTCCTTTTAGATTTCACATATAGGTGAGATAATACAGTTGTCTTTATCTGGCTCATTTCACTTAGCATAATGCCCTCAAAATCCATCCATGTTGTCGCAAATGACAGAATGTCTCTTTAAGTCTAAATGATAATTACATATCACAAATGTATTCTTTATAAAAGCAACACTTACACCTGAAAACCGTCTCATACTTGTTTGTTACCTTTTCATTATAGTTTAAAATGTTCTTTCCATAGAAAAAGAGTTCCCAGAACTTTTTTAAGGAAAATTATGAGATCAGTTAAAGCTTAATTATTTGAGTACTTTATTTAATAAGTTTATTTCAACTTAAGTCAAATGATCAGTTTCTTTTCTCTTTTAAAGTGAGCGCTGTGGCCCAACAAGTCTTGTGGAATTGTCTAATTGAAGATCCATCAACAGTTCTTCGACATTTTCTGGAAAAACTTACCATCAGCAATAGACAAGTAAATTTCTCTTTTTTTCTCTTTTCTTTTTATTTATTTATTTTTTAGTGCAGCTACATGCATGAACACAGTTGAAAGCAAGCAATGGACTTTATAGTGCTTGTGCATGCAACATCAGTGTCTTCTGATAATTACAATGATTAGCAATCTTAAACTTTGCTGTTTTCTTTCTAATTTCTCCATTAACCGATGTCTCCATAGTGTAAGGTACACTGCTAGTAATGACCTTCAGATGCTGACAGATCCTCAGTCTTTTAAACAAAGATGAAATTCAGCATAATGTTCTTAGTACTGGGAACATCTGTTGAATTTTGATTGCTTGGTAGTCTGCAATGGATGTAGGTAAGGTTACTAGGCTATGTTGAAACTCTTCACTAATAAAAAATTCTAACTTAACAGACCACCCTGTAAGAAGGCTGTTCAAATAAAAGTAGTTTTCTGAGCAATGACAAAATTCACTGATGATTAAAAATGATTTATTCACTTCTATGTCATGGCCCTGTTGACTAGAAGATTAACTTTAGCCTCTGAAAGATAGGGTTAATTAAGTTTTTTGTTTATCCTCTCCTGGCTTACCTTTATCTGTTTCACTGGAAATCCAGGAAGCAGAATTATGAAGTTCAATAACTCTGGCTGGTTTAATGGTTTCTCAACGTAGGTTCTTCTCACATTTACGTTGCCCCTGGCAGCCATAGCACATGGAGTTGACTACATTTGCAGCTTTCCCATGATGTGCCTGTGACCAGGAGACACAGTCTAAATTTGGATTTTTAAAAAGAGTTGTCTGCTGCTCAGTTATTTCATGTGTCAGCTCCTAAGACCGTTATGGCGAACCTTTTTATAAAAATTGCCCACTTTTGCAGTGCTGGTCAACCTGGTCTCTCTCATCCACTAGCGGGGGTTCCAGCTTTCATGGTAGGCGGGAGTGGAGCAACCAAACGGCGCCCCGATTGGCTCACCATGAAAACTGGACCGACCAGGTTGACCAGTACTGCAAAAGTGGGAGGTTTTTATAAAGAGGTTCGCCATCAAGGTCCTAGGAGAAGGTGTTAGAGTTAATTTAAATACTATGTAACAAGTATTGCATTGACTATGTTAAAATGTTGAACATAATGGAAATCAAAATGTGAGCAAAAGTAAGGAACATCCACCCCCTTACTTTTCAAGAAGTTCATTTTATTTCCTGCAGCATGGCAGCTGAATGAGGCATGGGATTCTCTTCTTTCAGGATGAGTTAATGTACATGCTGCGCAAGCTTCTCCTGAACATTGGAGACTTTCCTGCTCAGACGTCACACATCCTATTCAACTACTTGGTGAGTCTCAGTCTCCAGTAGGTTATAAGAAGCAGCAATATGCAAAAAGGCGACAGGAAATTTTGGGGTTTTTTTTGCAATAGATTCCCATTAATAGGTAACTAAAGGTGAATTGGAGTGAGTTAAGTATCCTAATCAGCTAAATTCACCACTATGCATATGGAGAAACTTTTCCTGGCACAGTCCCTGACATGTCATAGGTACTCAGTACATGTCAGTTTCCTCTCTATCTTCCTTTGGCATTATACAACTTTCTTATGTTAGTTCCTAATTTGGGTTTGAGAAAGCTTACATGTAATTAAAAGCACACATCTATACTCAACACACACACACACACACACACACACACACACACACACACACACGTTGCCCTGTGAATACGCTCTTGTATGACAACTATCTATACTTTAAGCCATCCTGAGCCCTCCAGAATTTACCAGGTTTTTTTGTATTCTCCTTGTACCCTAGATGATTATGCAGTTTGGAGATGGTTGACGTGATACTTGTTCTTTGAAACTGCAGCTTAATTCAGGCAGACAGATGGTGAAATAAATTTCTTTGCTGAGCGAAAATTTTTTCTCTCCCTCACTATTATCGGTCTGCTAGCGGATTGGGGAAAAGAAGACTTATTCTGGTGCATCTGTAGCAGAATGATAAATTTAACTTACACTACAATTTTGGGCATGCAGAGGAAATTTATAATTTTTTTTCTTTTCTCTATGATTGATTTGGTTTTCCTCCTGAGTACCCACCTGCTGGTTGACAAGGGAAATAATATAAATCATGTCGAATCTGGTTTTAAGTTCAGGTTGATAAAAGTATATAAATAGTACCTTTGGATAGTATTCAGTCTCTCTTGGCTAAAAATACATTCTAGGAATTCCCTTCACTTCCAACTGCTTTCATCTTTAAACACTATGTGAAGCTGGGAAAGTAAAAAGATCCTTGTTCAGCGTCTCTTGTCCAACATTTGCTCTGGCTCCTCCCTTCATGAGACTGCTCTTCAGCTGACTGGTTGCTCAGTGCTCTGCTGGTGGAAGTCAAAGGCCATGGCTGCTGTGACTTGGGATCCTTCTGCTCCCAGCGGTATTTTTTGGGAGACTCAACCTCACCTCAGCTCCTGCTGGTCCTGAAGACACCTCTGAGTTTGGGTAGTGAGTCTCATATGGCTCCAGCTAGAATGCCCTGCACTAGTGACACCAACCTATGCCAGTTCTATCTAGAAAGCTCTCCAGCCAGGCTTTCTGCTACTTCTTGGTCCTGTCTACATCTCACAAAAGCCAAAGGTAGATTGTCAAAGCCAGATATCAAGGCCTCCCTCAGTTTAAGTATAAGTTGCATTCAAGGTAGTATGGAAAGTCTCTGAGGTGAACTCATATCAAAGATCCAAATGGAGGCTGGAAACAGCAGCCACTTCAGTGCACCTGCCTGGCCTCCAGCTCACTGGATAGGGTATGCTTCCTGGGACCACTGCTGCCCTCCAAAGTGTAGCCTTGGGATAGGAAAATGGATGTTTCATCTTCTGTCTGCCACACTCTGCTGTCAACTCCAAATAAGCCCAAATGGGAGATTTAAGTTCTCCCAGCTGGTCATTCATAAGCAAATGGAAGAAAGGGCTGCCAATACTTTGGCTTTGCTATATAATCGTGTTTTGCATGAACATAAATTTCTGTTTTTGCATTTCTGTCTAAACCCTAATCTTCCCCCCAGGCCCAAGCACATGGATGTTTTGGGTGAACTATAGAAAGGATCTTGTACTCAGAATAGCAAAACAGTGGAAGGCAGGTCATTTTTAAACCAGTACCCTTACCATGAATATTTTTCTAACACCTATTATAGAAGTGTGTGTGGTGGGGACATAAGAAACACTAGCCTAGCTCTTTCAGACTTTATTAGGGACATTTAAACCCACTGCTTAACCTGACTCAGAGTGCTTTAACCTGAGGTATGAGCACATCTGGGGATATGGGAAGACTTTTAAAGGAGTTTGTTGCCCAGAAAGTTTTAAGGGAATAAATCTCTAACTCCTCAACTTACAAATATATACTAACACTTTTTGAACATGCCTGCCATTTCAGTTGTCACTCCATTCTTGTACACAGAGGGACCCTCCCTGACTGTCACAGACATCACCAGGCTTCCCTGGCAAGCCCACTGGACAGGAAGAGTCTGATGCACTGTGTTCGTTCTAAGGAAACCTCATTTCTGATTGGTCGGGGCACTTTGAATCCATAGAACTTCCCGCCTTTGCCTGTCTTTTATCAGTTTCTACCGTGGTTGAGCTCTGGCCCTCATTAGGGTATTCAGATTAGGATCATGACACTGATTCTTTCAATGTAACTGGAGAGTTTTACAGAATTAACAAGTTTGTTAAGAAACAATGGATAAAAGCCACTGGGACAGTATGGGGGAGGGGAGCTTTTACATTTTTTTTTCTGATTATTTTTGTGCATTATTGAATGAAGTAGTTAATGCTTATTTCATCAAATTAGATAAAAAGCACATACCAAATCAGTCAATCTTCTTATTTCAATGTATAGAATATATATTCTATTCCTATTAACAAAAATAAACTTCTAATGAGACATTTTAAATGTCAAGCTTAAAACTGTACAAAAGGACACATAGTTTTTCAAAGTTACTGAGAGGACACAAATAAAGACCTTCAAGGTTACCGACTTACCTAAGCAGAGTGTTCATACATTCAGGCCGTTAGACCTAATCAAGCAGCCAAGAGTGTTTGGGCAAACATCATATAGAGATTATTTTTAGGTCGTCTAAGTATCTGAGCTACCAAGTGACTTGAGTCCTGGAAAAATGATCTCCTATTTTTCTCTTAAGAATTCACCATTGTTAGTGATACATAAAAATGTGCAGCAATCTGCTGTGGTCAGTTTTCCAGTTGCAGCCTCTCTTGCTTACTGTCACTGAAAGTGTCGGAGAAGCATGTGAACAGAGAACATGGCGGTACAAAGACATATTTACTCAAGAAAAGAAAAACCAAGGGAAAGAGAATGTGCACTCAGAATCATTATGGCGTTGTGAATTCTTCCTGTTCTGCCCTGCAGGTGGGGTTAATCATGTACTTTGTCCGGACCCCCTGTGAGTGGGGCATGGATGCCATTTCCGCCACTCTGACTTTCCTGTGGGAGGTGGTCGGCTATGTGGAGGGCCTCTTCTTCAAGGACCTGAAGCAGACCATGAAGAAGGAGCAGTGCGAGGTGAAGCTTCTAGTGACTGCGTCAATGCCAGGTAACCTCTACTGCTTTTGGACGACATAACTTTTTGTTAAGAGTATCAGTAACCATTTTACGTACTTTTTTTAAATTTTAATTTTCGATTACAGTTGACATTTAATAATATGTTTTGTCAGTTTCAGGTGTACGACATAGTGGTTAGACAAGCTTATCCTTTGCAAAAGCAATCTCTAATATTCCTAGTACCCACCTGGCACTGTATATAGTAATTACAATATTATTGACTCTGTTCCCTATGCAAAATGTTGTGTCCCGGTGACTACTTTGTAACTGTCAATGTGTACTTCCTAGGCCCTTCACCTTTTCCCCCAGCCCCCTAACCCCCTTCCCTCTGGCAGCCCTCAGTCTCTCTCTGTGTCTGTGAGTCTGTGTCTATCTTGTTTGTTCGCTTATTTTGTTCTAAATAACCCTTTTGAAAACCAAGCATTGTTTTCATTCATGAGAAAATTTTCAGAGTTCTGACCCTGGTGTTGAGTGCTTCAAAGAATTTTTGTTTAAAACAATCTGAAGAAATACAATGGACCCTTTAAGAGTCAGCAATTGCCAGATGAAAAAAGAGACATTAGAACTGAGATCCCAGCGAGCCAGTCCTTGTGGGGCTGCCAAGGTTACCGATTTATTTAAGTCCATCGCAGCGGGCCAGCCGAACTGAAAGCCTTTTGAATGAATTTTTGGCACTGCAAGGAGAATCATATTGTTTGCATGGCACGGACCCCAGTCCTTTGTAAACTCAATGAGAGATGGCTTTATGAAAAATTGGAAAAGGGAAAAGCAGGAAGAAAGAGAATTACAAAAGAACGTGAAGTGCGATGTAAACCGTAGATACAGTTTCTTTTCACTTTGGATAGTTTGTCTTTGTTTAAGATTAGAATTTTGCCAAGCCTTTATCTTTGTGCAGTGAATGGGAAAATATAAGAGGATGCATGTATTGAAGTAAAGAGAAAGATAAAATTATATAGAAGGACACAGATTCTGGCTGCAAAGAGGCCCGTGTTGAAATCATAGAACTGCCATTCATTGTCTATATAGCTAGTTTTAGATATGAAAAAGTTCATAATTTTTCAAGTTTTCTTTCCTCGTGGGTAAAAATAGGGATATAACCATACTTCACAATCCTGAGGAATAGATGAGTTTATTATGTAAAATACTCACTGTTGTACCTGACTCGTGGTAAGGATTCAATAAATGGTAGTTTTGTATCAAAGATTTGTAATTAGTGAATGAAGTAGAGTAAACATTATCTCACTGGCTAAGTAGAATACATACAAATGTACATTTAAACTGTATTTCCGGTACTTGTTTTGGTTTGGCTAATATCTATGTTTACATCTCTTCAACCTTTATTGCCTGATCATCTTATTTAAAACACAGGATATGTTTTTTTTTGTTTTTTGTTTTTGTTTTTGTTTTTTGTATTTTTCTGAAGCTGGAAACAGGGAGAGACAGTCAGACAGACTCCTGCATGCGCCCCACCGGGATCCACCCAGCGCGCCACCAGGGGCTACACTCTCCCCATCAGGGGGCGATGCTCTGCCCCTCTGGGGCGTCACTCTGTTGCGACCAGAGCCACTCTAGCGCCTGGGGCAGAGGCCAAGGAGCCATCCCCAGCACCCAGGCCATCTTTGCTCCAATGAAGCCTCGGCTGCGGGAGGGGAAGAGAGAAACAGAGAGGAAGGAGAGGGGGAGGGGTGGAGAAGCAGATGGGCGCTTCTCCTGTGTGCCCTGGCTGGGAATCGAACCCGGGACTTCTGCACACCAGGCCGACACTCTACCACTGAGCCAACCGGCCAGGGCAGGATATGTTTTTTGTTGCAATGTTTAAGGCTTGAAGTCTGACTCTTCCATTAGATCAGCAGTTTTCAACTGATGTGCTGCAAGAATTTTTAAAACATGTAATATCTATTTCATCAGGGGCACTGACTTCCTTTCCCTTAGGTTGTCAAATAAAAAAATGACAACAACCAACACAATAGTAGCTGTCAGTGGAATGAATCAAAATTACACCTTTTTTTTTGTCAGATTGGCAAAAAAATATATTTTTGGATGTGCCACAGAATTTCAATAATTAGTTTATGTGTGCCATAAGATGAAAACGGTTGAAAATCACTGTGCTAAATAACTGTGTTATTTTGAATCAGTTACTTATAAGTTCTTACTTATAAAAATAAATGCTATTTCCTCATTTGTAAGATGAAATAATAATACCCATATTATTGAGTTGCTGTGAAATTTAAATATGATTTTGCACATACAGCACATATAAAAGTATTGAGAACTCCATAAATAGTAGCTGTCATTATTTAACAAGTGAATATATTTAAAATCTGTATTTAACTATTTATATAAAGGAGTTCAGTTAATACACTACACAATTCACATTAAGCACTAATAGTAATAATCATAATAAAAATATCTGCTTATTGATAATATTTTGTGTTTTAATTATATTTTTTTCTATAGTAGAAGTCAGTTCATTATGATGTTTGCCTTCTATAGGTACCAAGACCTTGGTGGTTCATGGACAGAATGAGTGTGATATCCCAACCCAGTTACCAGTTCATGAAGACACTCAATTTGAAGCCCTGTTAAAGGTAGGGATGACCTTGACAGAAGCGATTTAATGACACAATGGAGCAGCAGCATGGCATTCTGGTATGCTCTCCTGACTGCTCTGGAAATGCTGGGAACCTTGCTGGCATCACACATGCTGGTCTGGAGGTGCCCTGGGTTTGCCCCCTGGGCACTGGGGCAAACACTATCTGTCAGCTGATGATCTATAGACATATTTGGAGCATCTAGTTCAACAATATACAGTCTTGACTTGTCACTGGCAGGAATTACTGGAGAAGCAGAAAACATATAACTGAGAATATATCAAGTGAGTCAAGAAAGTATTTTTAATGGTTATGGCATTGATTCCCCTCAAAAGAAATGTAGCATTTACTAGTCCTTATTATATCATTCTCTGAATAACTGCATATCCAAATTCATTATGTATCCATATGTGTATGTACATGTATATATACATACATACACACATATATGCATAATATATAAGAACTGTGTAAGTTATATAAACATGTACACATATATATAAACTCTTTTTAAGAAGTTACCTTGTTTTCATGATATTTGTATTTTTTAGCTTACTTTCTAGCACATAATATGTTCTCAATAAACATTTATTAATATTTGTTATTATTGTTTAGGAATGTTTGGAGTTTTTTAATATCCCAGAATCCCAGTCAACCCATTATTTTCTCATGGATAAACGCTGGAACCTTATCCACTATAATAAGGTGAGACTGTGAAGTAAGATACTCATCTTGAGTGGTGTCAGAACTTGTCATGCCTTTTTTGAAGGCAGCATGCATTCAGGGAGGCATTGTTGTTTAGAGATTAGGAATATGGCCACTACCACTTAGGTCGTACAACCTTACTGTCTATGTAGCAGTGTAATAGCTACTTACCTTTGTAGCCTTCAGTTTTCTGTCCGCAGAATGAAGGAGATGATGAGAATATCTACTGTAGAGTTGTGATAAGTAAAGGAGATAAGCCACGTAAAGGTGACTCGTTATTATTAAATCTAGATGATGAAAAACTAAGCTGTCCATATAATAAGTACAAGTGTCTATTTGGAATTTTAATGTTTCTCTGATTCCCTTTTCTGTGATGTTAAGCATAATCGGGGTGACTTGATCTAATGAGCAAAAGGGGACCTTAGGAAGACCACTGACATCACTTTACAGTGAATTGCCTTCGGCTCCTTTGCTCCCTTGGGTTTGGAAAGGGTAATTTGAAGCTTTCCTGAAGAGGGGTTTTACCTTCCTTGGAGTTTTATAGAATTGGGGAATGAAAGTAGTAAGAATCAAAACCATTGAGAAATATATAACTGTTGTTTTTATGACCTAAAAAGGAAATGAGATTAAAAGTTTAATCATCTGAACTCTTTTCTTGTCTCTGTGTAATCCCATCACAGACCTACGTTCGGGACATTTATCCTTTCCGGAGGTCAGTGTCTCCCCAGCTGAACCTGGTACATATGCATCCAGAGAAAGGACAGGAGCTCATTCAGAAACAGGTACCTGACAGCTTCAGTTTTAGTCTGTGGTTTTGTCCTGTCATTGGGATGATGATCGGTAAATGTGTTGCCAACCCCTGAGATTCTGTGATTCTGTTTGATCCTCTGTAGAGAGAATGCACGGATGGGCCTTTGATCAATAAATAGGTCCCCAAAATAATTTTTTAAGTTTTATAAATTGGATTGTAATGTGAAAGTATTAAGGAAAACTCACCTGGATTAATGCTATGTGTGATGAATCATTGCATACAAACAATGAAAATCTTCTAATTTATCTACCTACTTGTTTTTAAGCATGAATTTTCATTCCATATTTTTGTAAAACAGGATTGGAAGTACACATAACGTAGCTATTAGAAGGTTGTCCCAGAGGTTTATGCTAGCTGGAAAATAAATAACTAAAAGGGATCGGTGAGGTATGTCCGAAAAAGGCACTGAACTAAGGTCCAGAAATTTGGACTCAGGTCCAGCTCTGCCACGGACCAGTGATCTGACCTTGGGCATGTTACTAACTTCTCTTCTAAAGGAGGAGACATAATCAAGCAGTTGAACTTAGATTTAAGATTGAAGAGCAGAATAATGTTCACATGTTTCATCACAAACCAGACTTTGAGCTTAAAGAAATTCACTATTTTGCATGCAAAATATAGGTGTAGTATGCAATTCTAATAACACAATTTTAATATGATTTATGCATTACATTTGTTTATATTTTATTCATATCAAATTGTAATTGATTTACACTTCTTTTTAAAAAAATGTCTAAACAAAAATTTTGGGAAACTTTATCATTTCAGTTTTTCTCCACATAGCAAGACTGCTAATTTGGCTTCAGATTATCCAAAATACTTTTATGAGATGAATAGGTATGGCATAGAATCAGACCACTTAAATAATTAATAATATAATTACTATTAACGATATAACATTACATTTAAAAGAAAGAAAATACTGAATGTGTTACGAGGACAAAACTGTAAGATCTTACATTTAAACAATTTCTAAAACAATTCTCCCCAAATTATTCCAGCCCATGATTTTGGCAGCAAAACAACTAAAATCATCATGAATAATGGCACTTCACTAGTGTGTTTTTTATCCATGCTTAAGAACACGTTCTAAAAGAATAGCATAAAATGGGGCTCTGGCTCTGCGTGCACTCCGCGTTGGACCTTAAGATGTCTTTCTCAGTTCTTCAGGGAGATAATACCCAAAGCCATGACTCGGCTCTGACGTTTTCTCAACAGCAGCTCGCTGCTCATGAACTTTCAAGTCATATCCCCAGTCCACTGAGCAGCAGCAGAACAAAGAGTAGGGACTAAGAGGCCCATGTTCGTGCCATCTAAATTCAGAAGCATTAACCTAGGGTCCCATTAGCTTTTGTCTCAAGATAAATTTTTCCTGGATCCCATATTGGTCATTTTTAAAGAGGCAAACCCAGAACTGACCGGAAACAGATGAAGGCATCAATGGAGATGGTAGGAACCATTGGAATGGACTATTTGGCTCCTGTTGGAGAAGGTCTTCCATATTATGATATCCAGACAAATGGCCTCTATTTGATTGAGCTATTCCTGACAATGCTTGCCTTGTGTTCCTCCAGTGTGCAAAGTCTATAAGAACCATTCTTTTCTGTGGAGCAGACAGATGCAGGAAGTGAGGGTCAATTAAATATTGTTTGCTCTTTCTGTGTGGTAAAGGAAAAAAAAAATGTTCTCCCTCATTTTACCCTCACCCCCCCCCCCCACGCCTTGATTTTATCAGCCTGATTTGCCAGTAAAAATTTTACTTCGATTTCTTCACTCTTTGTCATTTCGGAGTTGCAAGTTCTATTTTTCCTCTGCTCCTGCTTTCGTTCATGGCTAGGTCTTCACCAGGAAGCTGGAGGAAGTCGGGCGGGTTTTGTTTCTCATCTCCCTGACCCAGAAGATCCCCATCGCCCACAAGCAGTCCCATGTCTCCATGCTCCAGGAAGACCTCCTCCGCCTGCCCTCATTCCCGCGAAGTGCTATTGACGCCGAATTCTCACTCTTCAGTGACCCTCAAGGTATCAAGTCAAAAAGGTCTCTGGGGCTTCTCACGCCCTTGTTTTGTCCTTGGCTGGGAAGCATCTTCATCAGCAGACAGTGGTGTAGGCCCGCGGTTCCCACCCTGACTGGACATGAGAGTCGCCTGGAGGATAAAATACAGGTTGCTTGGGCCCCACCCTTCACCCCCAAGTTTCTGGTTCAGTGGCTCTAAAATTGGACCCAGGAACCTGCATGTCTAATTAGAGTTCCCAACTAATGATAATGCTGCTGTTCCAGAGACCAAACTTTGAGAGCACTGCTCTAAGCCAATTGCAAGCAGTCTGCAGGAAATCGTATGATGTTAGGTTGACTCGATGAAGAATCGGGATTTATAAGAAGCTCAAGAGGAAGCAAAAGTATTCTTTAGTGACAGTGATCAGGACAGTGGTTGCCTTTGGGCGGGGGGAATGAATGCCCCAGAAAGGGACATGCAGGGACTTTCTGAAGCGAGGAAGTGAGCTTACGTATTGACTGGGGAGATGGGTGCACAAGCGTGTATTTTTGTCAAAACTCATTCAACCCTATATAAGATCTGTGCATTTTACTTTTTCTAAATTATACCTGAATTGAGAAAGAAACAGAGTCACTTAAGAAATCTCGCTCTGTTAGTCAATTATTAATTTGGGACAATGTACTTAAATGAGACAATGTCTTCAAGTGGAAGCCCAGAGCAACAGTGGAAAGAGCTCTAGTCTGACCAGGAGTTAAAGGATCAAGCAGTAGTGCCATCCCTGCCATTCCTCCCTGAATAATCTCTCCCAAAGACACAGCGTGTTCAGCAGCATCCCGCTGCAATTGTCTCCTCTGAGTCAAAGAGGTGACACTGCAAGTCCTTTGAGAACTGAGACATGCTGTACCAATGCCAGCAATGCTGTGCTGGGAAGCATTGCAGCAGTGGATTGTCACTTCCCAGAGCTGGCACAAATGGAGAACAGCCGTGCCCTTGGGTTTGATTGCCCTCCCATGCCGACTGGATTGGCGTGGGGCTGCTAACTCTGTGTCTGCTGTTTTGTGTTCTCACAGCTGGAAAGGAGCTGTTTGGCCTCGACACTCTTCAGAAAAGCTTGTGGATCCAGCTCCTAGAGGAAATGTTCCTGGGTATGCCGAGCGAGTTTCCCTGGGGCGATGAAATCATGCTTTTCCTCAACGTGTTCAACGGGGCCCTGATCCTCCACCCAGAAGACAGCGCCCTGCTCAGGCAGTACGCGGCCACCGTCATCAACAGCGCTGTGCACTTCAACCACCTCTTCTCCCTCAGCGGCTACCAGTGGATTCTGCCCACCATGCTGCAGGTGCCGGCTCTCCTCTCCTCACCTGAAAATTCACCTAAGTACTGTTTGTCTAGCAGGTCTACAAGATATATATGGAAATCTTTAAATGACGGTCATCATCTTTTGTGACAGCAGAAAGCACCCAATGAAATCCCCTTAAACGTGTCCAAGAGGTCACAATATTCCAATGTATGCTGCGATCCCCCAGACCTGGAATATGCCTTCCCATTTCTTCTAGGCCAGTGATTCTCAAAGTATGGTCTCAGGCCAAGCAGGGTCAGCGTCACCTGGGAATCTGTTAGAAATACACATTCTTGGGCCCCATTCCAGACCAACTGAATCAGAAACTCTGAAGTCAGCGCCCAGTCATGTGTTTTTTTGTTCGTTTGTTTGTTTTTTGTTTTGTTTTGTATTTTTCTGAAGCTGGAAATGGGGAGAGACAGTCAGACAGACTCCCGCATGCGCCCGACCGGGATCCACGTGGCACGCCCACCAGGGGCGAAGCTCTGCCCACCAGGGGGCGATGCTCTGCCCCTCCGGGGCATTGCTCTGCCACGACCAGAGCCACTCTAGCGCCTAGGGCAGAGGCCAAGGAGCCATCCCCAGCGCCCGGGCCATCTTTGCTCCAATGGAGCCTTGGCTGCGGGAAGGGAAGAGAGAGACAGAGAGGAAGGAGGGAGGGGTGGAGAAGCAGATGGGCGCTTCTCCTATGTGCCCTGGCCGGGAATTGAACCCGGGTTCCCCGCACGCCAGGCCGACGCTCTACCGCTGAGCCAACCGGCCAGGGCCCAGTCATGTGTTTCAACAAGACAGCCAGGTGGTTCTGATGCCCTTAGAATGTTTGAGAGTCATTATTCCAATGGATGGCAAGTGTTCAGCTGCTATTTCTCCAGGAGAGTCTCTAACTTCTGTCTGAATAGAAATTCTCCTTGCCATTACTTTTGGTATGAAGAGATTGAAGGAGGTGAATTTAGCAGAAACAGTTTCTGTTCACTTGTATCTAAAGTGTATCTGGCCACATTTAAGAGCACTGAAGAAAGTTCAGATAAGGCCGGGGGCTCATTCTAGTTCTCAATTTTTACGGAAGTTTTTTAAAAAGTTATGAAAGTATTACATGCTCGTGCAAAGTGGAGTTCACTCAACCTCCAGGGACAAGAAATGTACTTTTATTATCACCTATTTCTGTCCTACTTTTAAGTAGTTGGAATTTTCTCTATATTTATAAGCTTTTTACTGATTGCTAAAATAATAACTGCTCATTATAAAATTAAGAAGATAAAGAAAAGTTTTAAAAAGAAAATAAAGATCACTTATAATCCTCCCTCCTATGTGACCATTGTTTATATGTCTTGAAAATCCTGGCACTCTATCCTGCCTTTTTTACAAAACAAAAGGTGAATCATACCATATATTCCAGTTTGTTACCTACTTTTTTCATATAACACTACGAATACTATGGGCATCTCTTTTCAGGGAGCTACTTGAGCACTATAGCATTTTAAAAAATAGCTGCTTAGTAGTCTGTTGTATGCAAGTGCCATAATTCACTGAACTAACCCCAATTTATGAATAATTTAAGTTGCTTCAAATTTTCCACCATTAGAAGCAAACTTGCAGCAGGCATTCTTGTATATGTATGTATCTTTGTACATTTGCCCAATTCTTTTCTTGAGATAAATTCCTACTCACAAACTTCCTGTGGGGGAGTATATTTATATACTTTTTAGGCTTTCTGAGTATGTTACCGAATTTCTCTGAAGAAAGGTAACACTATTTTACCTCCCCTCTGCCAGTTGATGAAAATTCCTCCATGTTTCCCACGGCTATGAGGCATGTTCTGAAAACGTGGCATCTTTCCATAGGTGTACTCCGACTATGAAAGCAATCCCCAGTTGCGACAAGCCATCGAGTTTGCCTGCCACCAGTTCTACATTCTCCACCGGAAGCCCTTTGTGCTCCAGCTGTTCGCTAGTGTGGCCCCTCTGCTGGAGTTTCCTGTGAGTAAACTCTGTGGAAATGAAAAAGACTTGAGCAGATGAGGAAGACAAAGGCTCTTTATTCACGGCTTGCTATAGTGAGGGCATCAGCCACGAACACTTGTGTTTGGGCAGAGACTGAAAGGCAGACAAAAGAGTGAGTGAGAAAGCTTCATAGGGTGAAAAGGGAAGGCTTTGGTAAAGTCCTGACTGGAGGCGGTTGGCCTGGGAAAGCTGTAAGTGGGCTGACTAGAAATGGGACATCTTATGTGATTGGTTAGAGGTGCATCTTGGCTTTCTATGATTGGTCCTAAATTGAAAGTGGGGACAAAGATTAGGGAAGCTGTCAATTATTAATCAAGCCCTGGCTGTTTCAGGGCCTATGGTTATGGAGTTATAATTTGGTTTCCACTAGAACGAGATGTCCAACAAGCCTCATGTCCAACAAGCCTGCATGCAGGCTGACTTCCTGAGCTGGTTTCTGTGGACAGTGGTTTTGGGTTGGTTTCCTGGGCAGGTTACTCCAGGTTGTAGATCAGAGTTCTATTTGTGTATATGGCCTGGACATTGTGCACTTGTATAATCAGTCTCTTGGGTCTTTTTCGTCAACCCATGGGATATGAATGCTATAAATCATTTCTCTTTCAACAGGAAAGCCATTTTTGTTCAGACTTCTTTTCAACCCCCGTCTCAGCCCCTAAGATGTAAATAGAACAACTCTTCAGTGTTTTATACTCAGTTAATGAAAGTATAGAAAACATAAAAAATCAAAAAAAGAGTTCTTGATTCCTTTTCCTTTTTATTATTCTTTAACATCCCCTTTTTTATTTTTCTTTAGAACATTTATCCCATATCACATGCCATACCTGTATCCTTTCATTAATATGTATCTCTACCACACCCCACAATAGAATTTAAACTCCATTTAAGCAAGACCTTTGTCTGTTTAATGTCTTTTTTAGTTGTTTTGTGTATATGCTTTTTTTTTACCTGTAACTTCAGCACACAGAATAGTACTTAGCACAGAGTAGGAATTTAATAGAGAATTGTTATTTCAATAAATAAATCAAAGCCATTTAAAGTAGATTTAAGATACTAAGTATCTCCATTGTGGAGATATATCATCAAATAGGATTTCTAAAATTCCCAGAGCTGTTAAGTAAGTATCTGTTACCCCAAAGGTATTTGAACTATTTAATTTTCCCATTATAAAATTTGTCTTTGCAAATGCTGAACCCTATGATTGAAGACCAGAGGAGCCACTGGCATGAAGTCTTCTGGCAGCTGCCATATTGCTATATTTTTATACGTTTTCACAAATATCCCTTTGGACCAGATTAGCATTTAATAGATACCATAAAAGTCAGATGTTCCACTCCAGAATCACACAGCATTGTTGGGTGCAGAATTATGTACACTGAATACCAGATCAGTGTAATCATTATCGGCGGTGGTGTTTGTGAAATTTGAATTCCTGATCAAACCATATTAGAACTGAGGTGGAAATCGATAAGCTAAAGTTGCCTTTCTTTCTACAGGATGCTGCCAATAATGGGCCCAGCAAAGGTGTGTCCGCTCAGTGCCTGTTTGACTTGCTGCAGTCCCTGGAGGGAGAGACCACTGACATATTAGACATCCTAGAGTTGGTCAAAGCTGAGAAGCCACTTAAGTCATTAGGTAGAAGCAAAATTTGTCTTGATGTGTTTTGTTTTTCTTTGTAACTGTTCTTTAAAAAATAACTCTATATTGAATGTTTTGAACTAAATCAAAACAGCAAAAATAGATGGAACAGTGGTATAAATTGAATGAGTACATCTTGCCATCTCTTGTTTTTCTTAAATTTCTTGTAAATCCTAAAGAGTAAGGCGTCCCCCCCCCCCCCCCGTCTGGATAGTTTGCTTAGTTAGAGAGTTGTCCTGGTACACAAAGATTGCGGATTTGATCCCCGGTCAGGGCACATACAGAAACAAACTGATGTTTCTCTCTCTCTCTTATTCCCTTCCCCTCTTTCTAAAATCAATCAATAATTTATTTTTTTTAAAGTAAGGACTTCTCTGCCATTGAAATTGTATGAAAATGATGTTAAGTAAACTATTGTTTTAGCACTGTGGTCTTCAGAAAATTGGGTTTTCTTGGGAAATTCTAAGTGAATAACCCATCAAAATGCTCTTTTTTTTTTTTTATCGTGAGTTGTTAGAGGTCATATCTGACATTAGGCCATCCAAATGGTATCTTCTAGGAAGTGAGTTTTTTAAAAAATATCCCTCCCAAAAAAGCACTTTTATGTTTTATTTTATTATTTAAAAGTTTTAAAAAAAACAGAGAAAGAGAGAATTTTCAGGCTCTTTAGATGAAGAAATTAATACTGTTTACAATTTAGGAATAAAATCTGATGAAAATATGGCTGCACAATCTAATTGGGGGGGAAATGTTAAGAGCACTAAGTTCCTCTCTATCCCTGGCAGAATCCTCTTGATTGTGTGCCTGCATGTTCTGTCCCTTCAGATTTCTGCTATGGAAACGAAGACCTGACGTTCTCTATAAGTGAGGCCATTAAGCTCTGTGTTACGGTGGTGGCATACGCTCCGGAGTCGTTCCGAAGGTAACCGCAGCCCTTTATTCTGTGTCTTGTGTTAAGTAAATATAACAAGGGAAATAAAATTGAATGAATACGAGGGTGGTAGATGCTAACATTAGCCTGTAACTTTCTGGCAAGTAAGTTTTCAGAACTAAATTTGGGAAACTTGTCATAGCCGAGGTTCCGGAAAATGCAGTAAATCTTCACTAATTTGAAATCCCCTAATTTAGAATTTGTGCAGCAGCTAAGATGTTTAGTCTTGTTTAGAGAATATCTTCACATGTATTACAAATTAATGGTAAAGAAAAATTTTGACTAGACACGTAATCTATAGTATTTAAGGAAACTCCTTTCAAGAAGCAATAAAAAATGTCACACAAAGAGCAAGAATATAAATCTTGCCTGTTATTTTGCTAAGTGTGAGAAATTTAAAGGACTCACGTAGAGCATGTCACCCCAATTCCAGGATGTTGACGCTGGTCTGAGTTATCAACTGATATGCAAAATGAAAAACAGTTTCATCTCTCTATTAAAATAGGTCTTCTAAAGGCAAAGATGAATGAACCACAGATAACCTCCTTTTATGTAGTGTACCTCCTTGAAAATGCTAGAACTGCATTTCTTTAAAATGTTCCAAGGCCCTGGCCGGTTGGCTCAGTGGTAGAGCGTCGGCCTGGCGTGCAGGAGTCTCGAGTTCGATTTCCGGCCAGGGCACACAGGAGAAGCGCCCATCTGCTTCTCCACCCCTCCCCCTCTCCTTCCTCTCTGTCTCTCTCTTCCCCTCCCGCAGCCGAGGCTCCATTGGAGCAAAGATGGCCTGGGCGCTGAGGATGGCTCCGTGGTCTCTGCCTCAGGCGCTAGAATGGCTCTGGTTGCAACAGAGCTATGCCCCAGAGAGGCAGAGCATCGCCCCCTGGTGGGCGTGCCGGGTGGATCCTGGTCGGCCGATTGTGGGAGTCTGTCTGACTGCCTCCCCTTTTCCAACTTCGGAAAAATACAAAATATATATTGTATTTTTAAACCAAGATTCTGGTTTAACAAGCCCTTTGGCTTCCCTAAGTATATCAACATTAAGCATTTTCTCTTTCTCACCTCCTCAGTCTATCTTGATCTTTTCATGTAATACCTATCAAAGCACCAGATTGTATGCTACCATATTGTTGGTATATCTGTATATAGTACTTTCCAGTGTCCAACATGGTGCTTAATTCTATAAAAGATATAATAATAAACATTTATGAAATGAATGAATCAAACAACAGCCAATTGTTTCAGTTTTTCTATTTCTCTTCCTTGTAATTCCTTCCTTTGTGGTCAGAAAATAGTATGAAAAAATTGAGAATTAGCTATAAACATCATACATCTTTTGCTTCTACTTTCTCTTACTTTTGAGAAAAGTATGGTCTGATAAATTGTTCTAGAGGGTTAATCCTCTGTAAAGACTGCCAGATCTAGGTGGCTTACCATATTCTGATATCAATTCAAGGAACTAAGACTACAAACTCATATCCCATAAAGAACAAGAATATAAATCTTGTCTATCATCCCATCCCAAGTTGCTGGTCCTGATCTAACCAGGGTCACCTCAATTGGTCATACTTCTCAGATCAGTCAATGATCTTATGTTCTTGAGGTGAGTTGTGACTCCAACTAGGTTTGGAGTGAAAGGGAATATGACCAGTGATTTAATAAAAGAGGCCAAAGAGGCCTTGGCTGGTTGGCTCAGTAGTAGAGCGTCGGCCTGGCATGCAGGAGTCCCAGGTTCAATTACTGGCCAGGGCACATAGGAGAAGCACCCATCTGCTTCTCCACCCCTCCCCCTCTCCTTCCTCTCTGTCTCTCTCTTCCCCTCCCGCAGCCAAGGCTCCATTGGAGCAAAGTTGGCCCAGGCTCTGGGCATGGCTCTGTGGCCCCTGCCTCAGCCACTAGAATGGCTCTGGTCGCAACAAAGCAATGCCCCAGATGGGCAGAGCATTGCCCCTGGTGAATGTGCCGGGTGGATCCCGGTCAGGCGCATGCAGGAGTCTCTCTGACTGCCTCCCTGTTTCCAACTTCAGAAAAATACACACACACACACACAAAAAGAGGCCAAAGAACCAGCACCTGTTCATTCAAACTAGTAGAGTTCCAAGCTTAACCCCAAACATCTATAGACCAAGTAATCTATGGAACGTTGGGTAGAAAAATAAAACTGACCTGAGACTATAATATTGTACCCTACTTGGGATATAAAAATTGTTTGGGGCTTACAGATTTACAGTTTACTTCAGGTTCTTAATTTTTCCTGCCTGGTCATAGTCTCCTGATGATCAATTTCTCATTCTCTCATATCCCATTTTAAATCTACTTTTGCTTATCAGTTAGTGTAGAAAAATGTTTGTCTTTTCATTTCTCCATGCTCTTAAATATGGCACAACCAACAAAAGTAGAACACAAAATGTGGCTTGGTTTTTCTTCTGTTGACATAGTCTTCAAATGCTGATGGTCTTGGAGGCGTTAGTCCCGTGTTACCTACAGAAGCTAAAGAGGCAGACGTCCCAGGTGGAGACAGTGCCTGCTGCCCGAGAGGAGATCGCTGCCACAGCTGCTCTGGCGACATCCCTCCAGGCCCTTCTGTACAGTGTGGAGGTCCTTACCAGGTAATGTCATTGGCAGAAATGTCCTCAGCTTTAAACTATATATACTATATTTATCGAAAAGATGAAGAAAAAATATATAATGGCTAAAAACTCCTAAAACCAGTCTTTATTGACAGATACCTGCCCAAACTCAGTCCTTTATAGCTTAAAACTACAAACAATCCCTAAATTGTTTGGATAAATAGTGCTAAGTACTATATATTATTAATTATTGTAACATGATTGCTAAACACACATTTGCATAGTTTGCTAAGCCTCTATGACAGTTTTAATCCAATGCTAAACAAACCTTTATAAAAGATCTAACTTAGTAAATATGAAAATATGTTCAACATTTTTATTGGCTCTCATTTATTAAAATGTCTGCAATTCCAACTAAATATGATTTTATTATTTTACTGTTTGTGATGAGTTTTTTTATTATTATTTCAAAAACTACATCAAAAATAATAATCTGCAAAATTTTATTCTAATACCATAAGTAACAGATTTTCTGTGGGAAAAGATTCGGTAGTGCTGAGAGGGGGCACTGAGATTTGGGACTGGAAGGGTAAATCATCTCCAGAGTTCAGCCCTAGATGAAGTTCTAAGAAGATAGTCCTATCACAGGATTCTAGGGTACAGAAGTGGAAGGCATTGAGGCTGGATTTGGAAGTGTGGCAGGGAGAGCAGAGGGCAGTGATAAAAGACTGAGTGAGAGCAGTGGGGAAGGTGGACGCAAGACACTCTCCAAATGCTTGTCATTCCTTCTACATTCTCACCCAGAATTAGATGGAAGGAGGTTTTCTTCATCAGAGTGGAGATGGGGCAGCCTCCTTCCTGGGTTGATGCTTTTGCTTCTCCATCTCATTTGGCCACACCCTTAACCTAAAGTTCTGTCTATGATTTACCCTCACAAAGGCACTAACTTCCCAGCCCCGTCTTGCTCTGTTCATGACAGAACTAGCTGAAATTCCTTGGTCCCAAGGGGACTTTCTTCAGACGCACCAGCCAGTGAGTGAGGGAGTGAGATTGTGATTCATTATCAGTATATATTTAGTTTCTCATCATGACCTACATTGGCAGTCTAGGCAAGCAATAGGTAGCCTAAGAGCTTTTGGTGACTGTCACTGCTGAAGTGCTCATATGTATGTATGAACACTGCAGAGATGGGCCGCAGTAGAGCAGACAGCCATGGCAGATTGCCAATTCCAATGGGAAATAGTCAGTCCTAAGGTTTGATGATGGTTTCAGAAGAGGAACAAGAACATCTAAGGAAGAAATATCAGACTGACACTCTTCTTTTTGCACCCATCTGGCTATATCACTAGCCCCTTCCTTCAAATAGAGGTGAGAAAAGCAGTCAATTTTCCTCAATCGCCACTTTAGTTATTTCTACTTATATTATGCAATATTGGTGCTGTTCGCCTTTCTATTCTCTTTGATAAGGATAAGTTAATTAACTTATTAACTTACCCAAAATTAACATGAACTTACCCAAAATTCCATGATGAAGTATGGATAGAACTCTGACATCTAAAATTCTATGAGTTTAAATATTCTGATGCATTTAATATTCTGGGGGAGTAAAAAATTAAGTTCATTGTTTGCTTATAATTATTCACAATAAAACTAGCTTTTTCTGTTTTTACAAAAAGAAGATAAGAAGAACCCCATTCCACTTCCACACTCCTCATTTCTTTACTTATGAAAAAATGAACAGTTACATATGTGGTAATACACAAATAAGTATATTACAGTTGTGTTAGTATTAGCTTTCTATTGTGTAATGCACAAACTTAGAGACTTAAGACAAAACACATTTATTATCCACATTTCTGTAGGTCAGAAGTCAGGACAAGCCCAGCTTGTCTCTCTGCTTGGGCTCTCATCTAAAGGTTCTGGGGGAAAAAGTCCACTTCCAAGCTCGTTCAGATCTCTGGCAAAAACCAGCATCATGCAGCTGTAGGACTGAGGTCCTTTCCCTGTCTGACTGCCAACCAGGGGCCACTCTCTGCTTTTAGAAGTCCCTGCATTCCTTCCCATCTGGCCCCTCTTTCTTATAGCCAGCACTGGCACCATGACTCGTAATGCTTCGAATCTTTCTGCCAGAGAAAACTCTACTTTTTGCGGGCTGATGTAGTAAAATTAGGCCTCTGCAAATAAACTCGTTTTTGCCCTATAACATAACATAATCAGTGGAGTAACACCCAGTGTGAAGGTCTTGGGGCCATCTTTAAATTCTGCCTATCACAACAAAGGCACAGGAAGAGAAGGTCTAGTGTGATTGTTACGCGCTTACTCACTTTCTGAACACACCCAGCATACAGAAAATGAGCAGTGGATCAGCATGTCTTAAAGAATTCATACAGTGGATAGAGTGTTGGACTAGGATGCAGAGGACCCAGGCTTGAGCGCAGGATCATCCAGTTTGAGTGCGGACTCACCAGCTTGAGCGTGGTATCATAGACATGACCTCATGGTTGCTGGCTTGAGCCCAAAGGCCACTGGCTTGTAACTCAAGGTTGCGGGTTTGAGCTCAAGGTCACTGGCTTGAGCAAGGGGTCACTTGCTCTGCTGTAGCCCCCAGGTCAAGACACACATGAGAAAGCATTCAATGAACAACTAAGGTGCCACAACAAAGAATTGATGCTTCTCATCTCTCTCTTCCTGTCTGCCTGTTCCTATCTGTCCCTCTCTCTGTCTCTCTCTCTATCTCTGTCACACACACACAGAAAATGGTTCATACAAGCAACTGTTTCAAAAAGTTGCATCATCCCTTCCATGCCTCATTTGCTGATAGAGACACAAACTTTATCTAATACTTGTGAAACCTATAGATATAAAATTAGAAGATTTAAATCTATTTCTATGTGTCTAAATTACTGACTTATAATAAATACTAATTTACTCCCTTCTCTGAGTAGTCTTAGGTATATGATTTTGTTTAAAAAGATACTTTCTTTTTTTATATAAATAAATTTTTATTAATTTTAATGGGATGACATCAATAAATCAGGGTACATATATTCAAAGCAAACATGTCCAGGTTATCTTGTCATTCAATTCTGTTGCATACCCATCACCCAAAGTCAGATTGTCCTCCGTCACCTTCTATCTAGTTTCCTTTGTGCCTCTCCCCTCCCCCTCTCTCTCCTTCCCTCCCCCCAACCCCCGTAACCACCACACTCTTGTCCATGTCTCTTAGTCTCATTTTTATGTCCCACCAATGTGTGGAATCCTGCAGTTCTTGTTTTTTTCTGATTTACTTATTTCACTCCGTATAATGTTATCAAGATCCCACCATTTTGTTGTAAATGATCTGATGTCATCATTTCTTATGGCTGAATAGTATACCATGGTGTATATGTGCCACATCTTCTTTATCCAGTCTTCTATTTTTTTTTATAGTGATTAAAGCCTTTAAGCAAACTCTTGGCCAATACAGCAAGAATCCATAAAAGAGTAGTGTCCTTAACAAGTTCACCAAGTCCAAGTTGGCCCCAACACTATGCCAAATCCCTGAAAAATGCAACCCAACCCCAGTTCAGGCTGTTAGGAGCTGTCCCAAGGAGCAGGAGTCCAGGAAAAGTCCACATCCAGGAAAAGTCCGCATGGCACTGGAATTGTTGTCACAATTCTATACTATGCAGCTCACGTCCAAGTCCCAAAGATCGCTGCTTCTAGCTGGTAATGATTCAGGTAGACTTGAAAAGCCATCTGCAGCATAAAAAGATTCTTTCATTATTTGGTAGTTTCTCACAAAAATGCAGTAGTTGATTATGGTGTTGGTGGCTGAACTGGTATGTACAATATTACCTTTTACTTATTATTTGGAATGGTTAACTTCCTGGTACCTGTAGAATTAAAAAATGTACTCTTAGCTTTCAATTAAAATAGACTTAGAAGTCTGATTTCATAAATGTCTATTTTGCGGTGTCATCTTTTATTACTCAGAACCACATGGAAGAACTTAAATCTTGGTGAGGTTATAGCCCCTAGAGAATTAATTCCCCCTTTAAAGTGTCTTTCAGAACAAAGGCAGAAAAACAGTGTGACAGAAAAGCCCAAAGCTATATAGCTTGTCTTTTTAAGATTCTAACTTAAAACTTATGGGAGCTTCAATAACTTAAGGATTTAATAAATGTTTCCACTTCTGTTGTTGTTTTGTGGTGGTCACTGTCATTGCTGCAGGCCCATGACAGCCCCACAGATGAGCAGGTGTGACCAAGGCCATAAAGGGACCACCACAGCGAATCACACCATGTCGTCTGGCGTGAACACCAGGTAATTCACTGGCTTTGTTCTTCTAGGGTCTCTCAATTTCATACAACTTAGATCTTCACTGTGGGGCATAAAAGGGATCTTAAAAATAGTCAATATTAAGTGTGAAAATTTCCAAAGGAAAAAAAAAGATGAGAGTTTAAAGTTCGAGAAAATACCAAGCCTTCATGTGAAACTGTCAAAGAGAAATCCAAGCCCGGTTCATAAGCTGACATTTGTGTCAGTTGATGTGCACGAACATGCAAGATGTTCTCTGCCTCCTGGGTGGTCTTTGAACTACTCCAGTGTTGTTTCATTTGCCTCCGAGAGAAAAAGGCAAATAAAACAATAATAATCAGGAGGTGGTTCTTCATCCCCAGGGCAGTTATACAGAGTCAACTTTCTTTCATCTGGACAGATTTTTCCACAGATATTTTATCCAAACTGACTTAATGTCCTTCAGTGATGTTTCCACAGTCATTAACAATCTTTCTTGTTTTGTTGTAACCCACACACTAGTTAATACTTTACCTGCTTCATTCTGCCTCTAGTTTAACACACACACACATACACACACAATTTAATTAGCTCCTTTCTCTAAGGAAAAATTAAAATAGGGCAAACCCAAAATCAGTTAGAGAGAAAATTCTTTTTTCTTAGTACGGAATAGTTAGTAGACAGCTCTTAAGAAGAAATTTATTTTCCCGTTTCTCTGAAGCACATTGTAAAGTTGATTCCCTGCTCATCATATATATTTATTTATATTCAAAATAAAACAAATTCCAAACCCAATTGTAAGTCACCTGATGTGATGGTGAATTCATGCCTCAATTTCTTGTGTTCAGAAAGGAAGTAGTTATAGGTTAAGTGGTATTGGGAGCTAGGTTCAACTACTGGATGGAAGGGAGATGGAAAAAGAAGGGGTGACGTCTTATTATTGGTCTGCCATGAAGCAATATATGTCCACTACTGAAAGAAATCTGCCATGTTTCTTCCTCTGATCACCCAAAACAAAGCACGTGGTGTTAAAACTATAACTTAGATTCACGTTCCTTTCAAATCTTTTTAAATTCCCTTACTGGCTACTTTTCATGACTTTGTGGTTTTATAGTATCTGTCTTTCTACAAATTGTATGGCAATGCAACAACTTTCAGAGCAGCTGTAACTGCAGCATGAATGGTAGCCGAATGAAAGATAAAGATTTTATATAAATAGTTTAGGATTCATATGTGTGTGTTTGTGAATTTATCAGAATGTGTAGCTTCTAGGACTTTTCATAAGAAGAAGTCCCTAAGAAGCCCCCGCACAGGGCCTCTGTTCTTGCCCTGTAGTAATGCAGACTGTTTTTTCTGACTCCAGGTACCAGGAACAAGGTGCCAAACTGCACTTCATCAGGTACAGAAGACAACCTTCATTTCATACTAATTGTGACATCTTGTGAGCTAGGTGATGGGTTCATTAGATTTTATTTAACACGTGACACACTATTTCTGGGCAAATCCTCAGGAACTGGCTCAGGCAAAGACACTACAGTTTGGGATGGCGATCTCTTCTAGGATGATACACTCTCCTTATCCTTCGGATGAGTGTCTCCTAGGCCCTGCCCTGATTCATTAACTTTCACACAATACAAGGAATCCCATCTTTTTCTTCAGTGTGATACCCTCCTTTCAGAATTGCCATACATACACCTTTTCTGGCCCCCAGTTCACTTTTTTTTTAATTCCCCAGAGAAAACCTTCACTTGCTGGAGGAAGGGCAAGGCCTTCCCAGAGAAGAACTGGATGAACGAATTGCTCGGGAGGAATTCAGAAGACCCCGGGAGTCCCTGCTGAACATCTGCACAGAATTCTACAAGCACTGCGGGCCCAGGCTGAAGATCTTGCAGAACCTGGCTGGGGAGCCGCGGGTCACTGCCCTGGAGTTGCTGGATGTGAAGTCCCACATGAGGTACGTTCCTGCTCATGCTGCCCGGAGTGCGGATGCAACTCTGGCAGTATGTCTGGGTTGGGGAAGGGGATGCAAGTCCCAGGATAAGAACTAGGTATACTCAGAATGATTTGCTTCCAGTGGCTTGGATGCATATCATGCAGCGCCTGCTGGGAATATGTACCTTAAGTTCATCTAAAGGGACTCAGGATGGACTGGATGGGGGGAGGGTATATATTTTTATTTATATATATATATATTTTAAGCAAGAGAGACACACACAGGGGCAGAGGGACAGACAGAAAGGAAGAGAGATGAGAAGCATCAACTCATAGTTGCAGCACCTTAGTTGTTCATTGATTGCTTCTTATACATGCCTTGCGGGATGGGAGGGACCTCTACCTAAGTCAGTGACCCTATGCTCAAGCCAGTGACCTTGGGCTCAAGCCAGCGACATTAAGGCTCAAGCCGGCGACCATGGGGTCATATCTGTGATCCCACGCTCAAGCCAGATGAGCCCGTGATCAGGCCGGATGAGCCCAGGCTCAAGCTGCTGACCTCAGAGTTTCAAACCTGTGTCCTCAGCATCCCAGTCCACATTCTATCCACTGCGCCACCTCCTGATCAGACAAGGGTGTTGCCCTTAAAGACAGAAAAATAGTCCATATAATTGCTCCTCAATACAAGAGCATGAAAGGGAAATGTCATCACCTGAATTATTACAAAAGTTGCCTTCTTCTTTACTGTGCAGGTTGTAATTTTTCCCAAGAATTAAATGTTTTCTCTCTATTATTTTGCATGAAACATGCACTACCACTTCCTACCCCTACACCACCACCTAAGAATTCAGTAATAAGCCCTGCAGGGAAGTGAGCATAATTTTTTCCATTATAACATCATGAGTTTGTTTGCATAAGCACAGAAGTGGTGTTAATCTTAATTTTTATTTTAATACTTACTCCGAGCCACACTGCTTGGGTCTGAGATCCCCTTCACACAAATTGTGCGCCTTGGTAAACATTCTGAACTGGATGAGGCCAGTCTCATCACTTCCAAATTTTAACTCCTCATATACCCAGGAGAGGACCAAGGGTGTGTCCTGCACGCTCATATTTCACTCTTCCTGTGGAGACGTCTTCTCAGTTGTTACTCAGCACATAGGTTGTGTATTTTCAGATTCCTAAAAGGAATATGATTCAAAAAGATCATCTATTCAGATGTTGTAAAGGATCATAAAAACTCCTGGGAAAGGAAAATTTCACAGGTAACAAAATATTCACCAGGAAAGTTTTGGACATCTGTAAAGCTAAAGCTAGAGTGGGGTGCTAGCCATTTAGCAATAACATTGCAGTGTGGCAAACACACCAACTTCTGGATTATTGACCCTTTTTTTTCTTATGACTATCCCTGGCAAATTTAGAAAGTACTAAGTGAGGAAATATGAGCAATGTGTGGAGAACACAGGCTCTTTCTCCTCCATCTGATTTCACACTGCCGAGTTGCTGTCACACACCCGGAGCTCTGGAGCTTAGTACCGTCCACACCCCCCACTGTGCACTAATGGGGAAGAGTTTACTTCACACTGAGAATTTCAGCTCTTAGCTAGGAAGGGGGAGGAAGGTCTGAGTCTTAAGTTCTTGTTGCCATAGCAGCTCAGTGCTCCATTCAACCCATCCCCCTTCCTTTCCCACTTACCATGGCTAGCGGATCTAAGTAATTTTGTCAACAGAGCGTCACCACATTCCCAGAATCAGAGAATGTCTACTACCAACAACAGTTTTGTGGGAGAAAGGGGAAAAGATCCCTAGAAATGAGATGAAGCGGGGGAGAGGGGAGGGAGAGAGAGAATCATGATCATGGGTTAGTAACTGTCCTATATCTTGACCATCTATATCTACACGTCTTAAGGCATTTGGAGGGAGGGGAAAGGGTGAGTCAAAGAGGCCTGGAGCTCCCTCTAGAGTCCAGACCCTATTAAAGGTTAAATGAGCTGTAGTTGAAATGATTTAGCTTGGTGCCTGGTACCGAGTTTATACATAGTCCAGTAGATAGTAATACTAATGCTGGACACTGGGGATATAAAATAATGTCCTGATCCTCAACATGATTATGGTCTAATACAAGAAGCACACATAACAAAACAACTTTAATGCAATGTTGCAAGTAATGTATATCACATGTGCATTTATGTATTTATCAATTTGCAAAGTACTTAAGGCAACTTAGAAAATTACACGATACAAAGGGATAGAATATAAAAATTAGAGTCAGAAAAATTATCAGGTAAATAAGTATGTTCATGGTAAGTTTAGCACATGAAATCTATATGACTTGATTGTATTAGATGCTCATCATGAATCACAAATTTGACTTTGAGCTTCTGAGTTATCAAAGCGATGAGGGGGTAAATTATCAATTTAAAATCACGGTGTCCATAGGATAAAAATACAAAGAACAAGAAATGTTTCCTGGTTGGTGTTTGTTAAAAGGAAAGAGTAGTGTGGTAAGCAACGTCCTCAACAACAACTCATAGTAGATAAAGTGCCAATTTCACTTGACTGGATGCCCGTGTGCACTGAAAGCTGCCATAATGTCATAATACAGTTCAGCAAGAGAATCTCTGGAGAGCCAGGATGTCTCATCCAAGAGCACAGTTATTTCATGGCCTGGGTCTGGGGGAGGGGAGGCAAAATTTTTACTGCCAGGTAATAGTTAGACTAAATATCCTCTATTCATACAATTTCTCACAACAAACTTTTGATAAAAATGGACCTGCCATTTTTTCTAGCCAGAGATATTCTATAAGGCTGAGTAGGGGCAGATCTATATGCTTTGACCCTATACCAATCAAAGGATATAATTAAGATTTTCGCTTATAAATTATGTACACACTTTGTTATATGTAGAAATCAGAGCTAAATATATAAGTTTTAGAATTGTGGGCACATAGGTCATAAGAATGAATAATATCACTCAAGGAGAGAGGGCTGAGAAAAAAAAGTGTAATGAGATGATATAAAGATACAGAGCATATTTGCAAGAAGTATTTGATTCGAGCTCAAGAGCTAAGGAGCAGTGTTGAGGTAATGTGTACTCTTGTGTTTGCAAAATACATGGTTATTTGACTACAAGGCTCTCCGGAAAAACAGGCTTGATTAGATAGAGTCTCGGCCCTGAGGGAACCCAGAGCTGTCAAACAGCAGGGCATCAGGAGGGTCAGATCTGTAAATATTCTCTCTCCTCCCCTCCCCACCTCGCTCCCACTCTCCTCTCTCCTTCTTTCTCTCTCCCACTCAGTGGAAAAGTCCCTCTTTTTCTTATTGGGAAAGGATGATAGGAATGTTTATCATCAAGAAATTACACAATAATAGAGCAAAGACAGTGTGAAAGGACACTTTTGTTTTATGCTCAAAGAAAATTCATTTTGTAACATGGCCAGGGATTTTAAAAATTCAGGTAATAATGTGTAACATGACTCAAATTCAGGTCTAAATATTGTTTTCAAGCTTAAAATAGATTGATAATTTCCCAATGTTATCTGTAAAATAACACAGAAAAAGAAATACAGACACAGAGATCCATGCTTACCTGTCTCACACACACAACCTGGAAAGGAGAGAAGCATTTTCAGCATGGCGCACTTGTGAGAAAGAGAGCAAAGAACGTACCGGCTGTTTTCAATGATTTCCTTAAAACACACGTATTCATGCACAATTTCCAAAGGGATAATGTGAATGTTCAGTCTGGAGAGGGAACAAGTGGGGATGCAGAGACAGTGACTATTTCACAGAGAAGATGGATTGAATTTATGCTTCCAGGTTAAGCATAGGAGAAAAAAGCTGAGGGCATTTGGGGATCTAATACAAGGAGAACTTCTCACGGTGTAAACCTCCAAAGATGGGATGAGCTGCCTCATGCTGTAGTGTATTCTTCATTCGTGGCACTAGCCAGCTGGGGCAATTAATTGTAGAGCAGTCCCTGCATCAGAGATGCAGTGGCTCCGCGGTGATTCCCAAACCACAGTGCCTGTCCGGTCTCCTGGGGAGCTCTTAAATGGTAGATCCTTTAAAGCAGTGGTCCCTAACCCCCGGGCCATGGACCGGTACCAGTTCATGGGCCATTTGGTACCGGTCCGCAAAGAATAAATAATTTACATTATTTCCGTTTTATTTATATTTAAGTCTGAATGATGTTTTATTTTTAAAAAATGACCAGATTTCCTCTGTTACATCCGTCTAAGACTCACTCTTGATGCTTGTCTCAGTCACGTGATACATTTATCTGTCCCACCCTAAAGGCCGGTCCGTGAAAATATTTTCTGACATTAAACCAGTCCATGGCCCAAAAAAGTTTGGGGACCACTGCTTTAAAACATTTATTCTATCTCTCTTGTAATCAAAAGGAAATTTCTCCTTATTAAAATGTTATAGTTAATATATGAGAAAAGGAATGATAAAATATTGCCATTGTGCTACTTCTAATGAATTAATGTATCTGTCTGATTAATGATGGCTGCTGACGCCATAAAAAAAGTGACAGCTAGAAATCACATGCCTCGTGATGAAAGTACACATCACCCGTGAAGTACACCTGCCAGGAAATCAAACCCAATCTGATCTAGCCCCTCGACCTAACTACCAGTTGAATTAAACATGGGAGACATGGAATAGATTAAATGACACAATGGAGATTTCATCAGTTAAATCTGGAGTGCAGGACAGGCTGTAGAACAAAAAGCTAATTTCTTTGACAAGTAAATTCTAAGATGTCAAAAAAAAAAGATTACAAGAAGGGGAATCTACAAGTTAAAAAGACTTAAGAGACATATCAACCAAGTGAAATTGATGGGCCTTATTTTATCCTGATCTGTTGCTTTAAAAAGTTTATTTAAAAATTATGAGATGGCCTGTCCTGTGGTGGCGCAGTGAATAAAGTGTCGACCTGGAAATGCTGAGGTCGCCGGTTTGAAACCCTGGGCTTGCCTGGTCAAGGCACATATGGGAGTTGATGTTTCCAGCTCCTCCCCCCTTCTCTCTCTCTCTCCTCTCTCTCTCTCTCTGTCTCTCTCTCTCTCCCTCTCTCTCTCCTCTCTAAAATGAATAAATAAAATAAAAATTAAAAAAAATAAAAATAAAAATTATGAGATAATGTGCCAGAATGTTCTTAGTTCAGGGAATTGGTATGTTGGAAAAAGGGTGATTAGTTTGGTGCTGTGTGGGAAATATTTCATTGTGACATTCTAAGCTTGTTATTTTTTAACCTTTCCACTGATTTGAGGGGGCTGGAGTAAGGGGGAGAGAGAGACAGAGAGAGAGAAGCATCAGCTCCTTTCACTGACTTGTTCTACTTAGTTGTGCACTCATTGCTTGCTTCGTGTGTGTGCCCTCACCGGGCAGTTGGACCTGCAACCTACGGCACAGAGTAGACCTTTACCCACTGGGCAACCTGGCCACGACCTCTAAGCTTATTCTTAAAAACAAAAAAATGTTTCAGGTTGGCAGAAATTGCTCACTCCCTTCTGAAGCTGGCACCGTATGACACACAGACAATGGAGAGCCGGGGGCTTCGACGCTACATCATGGAGATGCTACCAATTACCGACTGGACAGCCGAGGCAGTGAGGCCAGCCCTTATCCTCATTTTAAAGAGATTGGATAGAATGTTCAACAAAATTCATAAGATGCCTACTCTGAGGTAAGGAGGCTTCCTGGTCAGCTGTTGATATAGCAAGCCTCAACGTTAGGGTTTGTCCATTTTTAAGGTGGTGGATTAATCTGGAGTTGAACCAATGGCTTGGAAGTTTTCCACTGGAATATGTGCATAAATAATCAGATTTATGAATGTATAGGTAGCAGGGTCTCTATTTTGAAGAAATAACCTATTTTTTAATTTCTAAGCTATTATGTTCCTTATCTGACACACATAAGGAATTTGATATGTATCCTTCAATTCCTTTTGAAAAAGGATATGCCTTATAAATAAAACAACTACAGAGAGAAGGCAAATTAATTTGGTGTTTGAAAAATACTGTATTTAATTTATTTCTATGAAGCAGTGTAGAGAAATGCCAAGCTTTACAATAATCAGCCAACTAGCAGCTTAAAACACTTTAGGATTGATAACAAATACCAACTTTCACCGTTTTGCCTAATTCCGGTGGCACTATTGTAAATGAACATCATTGCCACGTAATCTCCATTAGTGGCCTGACATATGCATTGGTAGCCTTCCTATGAGCAGATGCCTCTGAACCAGTCTACCTGCAGAGCTGAGCCCAGTTTGGAAAGCTATAGCCACAGTGAGCAGATAATCCAACTGAAAAATGAGCATTTTCTGTCCATTTAAACCAAACCCCAAATCATTGCAACTCTTGCCTTAAGCATTTGTAGCAGTTAGTGTTCAATTTGTCAGAACTTTTCCAGGTTTTAGTCTGCGTTTTTCTTCACTTACGTAGCCATCTGAAATTGTTGAATTTACTTTAAAAAAATTGAAAGATTTTATTTTAATAATGAGTGGTTTGTTCCTATATTCTTTTATACCATGACGATAAATACTTATACATTATTCTTAGTGGCATAAAAGCACTCCTATTTTCTTTAGTGGTTCCAATGAAACATTTGGGCCTATTGACAAATGGCCAAACTCTTGTAAGTCTTACAAGAGTGTGTTAAATAAATTTTTTTCTTAAATAATTTTGTATCTTAAGATGTTTAACATTTCCATAGGATGAATCATTTGTTGATTTGTTGTATAAACTAAGCCCATTTTATACATATATATATATGTATATATATATATATATATATATAAAATCATGCTTCCTAGAAGTAAATTTCTGGATTGATACTTTGACTTGATTGGTTATAGGGCAGTTTACTTGGGGTCATGCTGTGAATTTGGGATTGCCTTGAATTTAATTTCATCTGGTAATCTCAATTCAATAAGAGAAATGTTGATAGAACTTGACCTGGGAGTTACTTGGGCTTCATGGATGTCAGTATATCCCCATTTATGAACATTTCCATTTTGTTATTACTGATATTTCATTTTTGGTAGGAAATATAAGCTTAGAAATTATCTCCAGGATAATATTAGGAAATAGTGTTGATAACAGTAAAGCCCAATTTGTTTATTTGGGGGCCATAGGGATGACTCTTTTTGGTGTATCAGTTGCAGACTGGGCTGACTTTTATTACTGAGAATCCTCTGTTCATTTAATCGAGTTATGTATACCACCTTTAATATCATCAAAGAAAGTAGCCACAAAAGTATCATTTCTTAGGAGGACAAGAACGAATACTTTCTAAATAAACTATTTTATTCTAATGTGATCTTTTTGACAGGAGTTAAGCCAAAAAAAAATCGAGTAGTAGTCAGGTGTGAAAGCAGATGAGATCAACTGTAGTCTGCTTAATCGATTTCAGAAAAGCAACCTGGTCAGGCTAGTTCTATTGGGAGTAGTCACCCCTGTGAGGGGGTTCCTAAAACAGTAGTCTCCTACCCTCTCTCAAAGTACAACCAGGGAACTTAAAATGCAACCCATTCATCATTTCTGTTTTCTTCTTCAATAGATTTTGTCTCATTAGTCGAGTGGGGCGGGCGCGCCTCTGCCACGTTTTCAGTATCTTCCTCCCTTCCCAGTGTGCTCTGTGCTTTTGGAACAACATGGGTAAACTCCATCCCGTGTGAAGCACTTTGTCGTCTCAGACACCCATCCCGTCTTAGATGGCGCCAGAACCACTGTCTTGTTCACTTGTTTCAGACTGTCTTCAGAAGGGAGCCAAGCTGCTAATGGCTCCTATATTGTATTCCAGGCGACAGGTTGAGTGGGAGCCTGCCAGCAATTTGATTGAAGGGGTTTGTTTGACACTTCAGAGGCAGCCAATCATATCCTTCCTGCCTCACCTTAGGTCACTGATCAATGTCTGTGTCAATCTGGTGAGTAGCCAAGTGGCAATCTTATGAAATTTTGCAAAAATTAACTCTGCTATTGACTTCTCTGAATTGAAGATTTACAGGTCAACCACTTTGTGCTCCTACCTACCCATGAAAACAGACGGCTCAGGTGACACTGAAAATAGTGAGGTACATTGCAAGGTGGTGCGTGGGGAGATAAAGGGGTCCATCCCTACAAAGGTGGGATTTTGGCGTGCTGCTTCCCACGCACTACTTTGACAATTCACCTCTTCACGTTGCGCTGAGAGTTGAGGGCTGCCAGTTGGAGAGTGGGGTGGCGGAGCTGAACAATTGGCTGGATGTTGAGGTAGTCTGGGGTGGGACAGTTTAAAATGCAAAGAGACTTTTTTTCCCCCCATTTTTAGTGCACAATGACACTATGAGTTGGCCAGTCTAGGATTTATGTTGAAGCAAACAATTTTTTTAATCATTTATATACTATCTAGAGTCTGGTCCTGACAAGGTTTTGTACGATGTGGAAACCGTGTTAGAGCATTTCATTGAATGGGATCTGCTGCTTACCTAGTTGAGCCATAAGTCTGTAGCTGGAATGCCTAGTGCAAATAGAGCTGTTACCATCCTCATCGTTGTCAGTATTTGCTCCATCAAAAAATGTTGGCTGCATTCCTTTGAATCCACAAGTAAGTATGTCCAGTGTCCTGATTAGAATAGTTTTTGGCTCATCTCTCATTATTTTAGCTGTAAACAACATTCTACAAAACCTTGGCTGAATCCAGTGTAATGTTTGATCTGACTGACTTCAGACATTCTGTGCCTCAGAAAAGAAGGCAGCAACAAGCAGATTGAAAATAACATGCCCAACCTTCAAACAATTATTTTTATTATTATTATTATTACTATTTTTTTTATTCTTATCATTATTATTGAATGAGAGTCCCATACAATGGTTGCATGAAATTGCAATAGTCAAGGCTGGTCATGTGCTCTGTTTGTATTTCAGGTGATGGGAGTGGTAGGACCTTCCAGTGTTGCTGATGGATTACCCCTTCTTCATCTCAGCCCTTATCTCTCACCACCTCTGCCCTTCAGCACAGCTGTTGTCCGGCTTGTAGCATTGCAGATACAGGTGTGACTGCCTTACCTGTTTGTCACGCTCATTAAGTTGCCAGTTGAGGCACCGGATCATGGTGTTCTCTTTTCGTTTTCTGCAAAGGCTGGGCAAAATCTGTGAAACAGAAGTGTGAACGTCTCCAAACTTTTACAGGTTTGGAGCTTCAGCCCTGAGCTTGTGCTTCTGTAATTCTTCCTGAGATCTCAAAAATAGCAGAGTCTTTCAGTCCTGCCACAACCTCGGGAACCACATCTGTCATTTAAAATGTTGCAGGTGCCTTAGGAAAATAATGGCTCACAGATACTCACCTCACAATTCTTAATTAAAACAGACCATAATATTCAAAGTCTAGTTTTAAATTATTTGTAGAAAGAATTGCAATCTAAAATTCTTTCAGATGTTATTACTAGACTTTGAATATTTTAATTTTCTCTAATGATTGTGGATTGAATATTGTGGGTGCTCTTTTTTATGCTCCCAGTTATTTTATTTCTTAAAATTAACATGATCATTCTCAAAGCAAAAAGGGCAGAATGCAAATTGCCCTGCTTGCCTCTGTCACCTAACTTTAGCAAGTGACAAATCATCAGAAAGCTCTGTGATCAATGGGAAGTATACAACTGATATAAATGGGTAACTGACCCATCCATATTCTGACAGCCATGCTTGATGGTCCATCATCCAGAGGATGGGAAGATGATGGAATTAAGTAAGAACTGTGGCTATCATGCAGAAGGGAAAGAGTGATATCCCTAAAGCAAGTTGGGTATAGAGATCATCTCTTTCTTTCTGTATTGCTTATTGCTTTCTGGCCCGGGGAAGGCCTTATGCAGTGTTGAGAGGAGTTTTCAATAACTTTCAAATGGAACAGGTGGCAAGCTCTTATTTTCTTTCTTTCCTTTCGTTGTCTCTAAAATATTTATTGGTGGACCCATGGAGAAAATGAATGGGGAAATGTGGTTGTTTTGTACCAGACCATAATTTTTCACTTACTATTCAAGATGTTACTGTTTTTTTTAGGAATATAGCTCTCAGTTATGTCAAGCAAATAATGGTAAAGTATCAGTTTGGGGTGAATCTTGTATGGTGCACGGACAACAATTGAACTCCTAGTTTACAGGAGCAACCAGCAGGGAGTCACCGTCTCCGTCATGCTATGTTAAAACAAATGTATTGAATGGGTTTGGGGCTCAATTAATCTTCTTTTCTATTATTGCTGCACAGGCTTTAAAAGAAGATTTCCCTTTAAGCCATGTGATCTCCCCATTCACCAATCAAGAGCGAAGGGAGGGGATGCTTTTAAATCTACTCATCCCATTTGTGCTCACAGTAGGATCTGGAAGCAAAGGTCTGATTAATTTAACTAAAGGAAATTTATCGTTGTTGTTCTGTTCTCTTAAATGTCAGGCTTTTATTTCTCTTTCTTTTTCCCATGAAGGCTATCCCTGAAGTCATTCTGAATGATTTAAACAGGATTACCTTGGGAAATAGATTTTTTTTTCTTTCTTTTCAGTTTAGCTACCCTGGGTCAAGATTTTCTCTGCTCTACTTCTTAGAAGATACATTCCATTTAAAATCATTTCAGTCCAGCCAAAATCAGGAGACCATTGTTTCCATTAAAAAAAGTGATTTTAATTGAAAAACAGTATGATGTGAATTGACTGGTGAACAGACTTTATATGCTATAGCCTCTAGGTTTAGCATAATCCTTCTTGGGGGGTTTTTCTTTTAGGAAAGTTTGTTTCAAATGTAAAGACTGTACACTATGAGTTCATGAGTATTTGAGCGGGAAAAAGAAAACAGGTTGATATGGTAAGCAGGAGATTTGGCTAAAACCACAGCCCTCGGGTGCTGCCTCCAGAGAAAGCAGTACCAGGAGCATCGGTACTGTCCGTAGGAGAAGCTGGACTGTGTGGGGAGCCGCCTGAATTTCTAGGTTGGAATTGGAAAGAGAGCGGAACTTTTCTGGTCTGATGTGGAAAGTCTACCTCGTGACTTGTTTTTTCCTTCCGCTTCCCTTCCCCAAACTCTGCCCCTCAGATAGCCCATGGCTGGAGCAGCCCGAGGTGCAGCTGTTGCTGCAGACAGTCATTAACGTGCTCCTGCCCCCACGGATCATCAGCACGTCCAGGAGCAAGAACTTCATGTTGGAGAGCTCGCCCGCCCACTGCTCCACCCCGGGGGACGCAGGGAAAGACCTGCGCAGGGAAGGGCTGGCGGAGTCCACCAGCCAAGCAGCGTACTTGGGTGGGTCCCTTCTCCCTCTCCCCTTTTCTCTCTCTCTCTCTGTAGACAGGTGCATGTGTATGTATGTGTGCATGTGTATGTATATGCATATACATATGTACTTATTTAATTAAGTTCCACTTTGCCTCAAAAAAATATTTTAAAAGACTTCAATCAAGAAAGTATTTAAGAAATCTATTTGAGCAAGTTAGAAGCATCACCCTTGCAGAAGAGTCTGGTTTCCTTCAATAAACAGACGGCAGAAAACAAAGTACGTTCATCTGTGATGCATAAATTAGTTGGTCATTTTTTATGAATGTCTGGGCCTGTGGGGAAGGCATCTGCAGGGAGAATTCCTCCTTGCTGACTCAGTATGAGATCACTAATGAGGTTATCATCAGTATCTGTTATCAGATCTAGACTCAGTCTAGTGTATGAGGACACTGCATTGCACAACGCACGGGGTCTGTTGGTCTGGCATCTATGTGAATGAAGCCCCTAGAGTTGGGCAGTTCATATCCTGCGCAGGAAGACATGTGGTTTTGCAATATATAAGTATATTATGCTCCCTACTAGCTCATTCTCTTCCCTTACATTATCATCTTAAATCTCCATCTGGATCTTCATGCTAGTAAGGCCAGCCACCTTGTTATCCCCCTTCCCCTCTACTCCTGCTTTCCCGTTCCCCTGTCCCTGCCTTTAACTTGGTCCCCATTCATGCAGCACGGGAAAGCCCCGGCTTGGCCCTGAATAGACTAAGCCACGGGGAGCAGATCACTCTGGCCACAACCCTGACACTAAGGAACATGACAACAGAAAACTTTAAAGGAGGAAGATGAGAAAATCTTGCCTGACATTTTTCAATTCATCCAAGCAGATCTTGGTGGAAAATATAAGATGAATACCCACACACTTTTAAAAACAGGTCCTTGGTGTTTGGAGTGTGTGATGTGTTTGGACTGCATCTTAAAGGGATGCATTTGAAAATGATGTGATTGACAATGAGAATGAAGAAAAGGAAAGAAAAGATGCACGTGCACAAGACCTGCCCGCGTGGGCCTTGCTTGCCAGAGGCGTGAGAACAGAGGGCTCAAATAAAATCTAGATGCTGAGACAAAGCCCTCTGTGAGGTTTGGGATTCTACAGAGGACGATGGAGAAAGAGGGCTTCACATGTAAAACAAGGCTAGGAGAAGACACTTCAGTGACTACTTTTAGTTCTCTCTACCGTCTCCTTGTGAATGAAGGCAGCTCCTTTGGTCACTCAGTCAAACTACTGTTCTATTTTAAATTTATTTTTACATTTATTTTCAGCATGAATGTGCACTCGACAGTGTTTTTCATTCTTTATGTTATTATTATATTGCACCCTCATAACAACTCTAAAAAGTAAATATGTCATTTTAAGAGTGAAGATGCTAAGGCCCAGAAAGGTTGAGTAACTTACCTAAAGTCACACAGTAAGTCACATAGATCCAAATTTTAAATCCAAGCCATCTAGCAATAGAGTTCCTGCTCTTGAGCCCTTTGCTTCTCTGTTTCTGTGTTGGGCTGATGGAGGTGAAGGTGGAAAGAAGCATGGTAGAAACCCTGGGACAGTCAGCGAGCACATAACAGTAGAAATGTCACCAGGGTCAGGGTAGTAGTGTTGCTTCTTTTTTTTTTTTCTTTTTCTGAAGCTGGAAATGAGGAGAGACAGTCAGACAGACTCCCGCATGTGCCCGACCAGGATCCACCCAGCACGCCCACCAGGGGCGATGCTCTGCCCACCAGGGGGCGATGCTCTGCCCCTCCGGGGCGTAGCTCTGCCATGACTAGAGCCACTTTAGCGCCTGGGGCAGAGGCCATGGAGCCATCCCCAGCGCCCGGGCCATCTTTGCTCCAATGGAGCCTTGGCTGCGGGAGGGGAAGAGAGAGACAGAGAGGAAGGAGGGGGGGGGTGGAGAAGCAAATGGCCGCTTCTCCTATGTGCCCTGGCCAGGAATCGAACCCGGGTCCCCTGCACGCCAGGCCGACGCTCTACCGCTGAGCCAACCGGCCAGGGCCAAGTGTTGCTTCTTGTTAATTTGTTTGGTTAGTTGAGGGAGAGGAGTTGAGATGAGTATTAACTGTGGAAAGTGAGATTTTGAGGAGGGAAATGGGTAAAGAAGAATCTTAAAACATCTCTTTCTGAGTTATATGTCATGATTTTCTTTGAAAAATGACCTAAATAGATGGTCAAGGCATGTGTGACTCTTGAGGGCTTCAGGGAATTGGATTTCTGTGTGTCTGGTAGTTGGTGCGACAGGCCTTCAGACATGATGACAAAGGCCCGGGTTCCCTAGCCTGCCACACAGCAGACTCTGGGAAGAGCTGGTGGTAGACCAAGCTCCCACCAATATTTGACATCTTTACAACATTCTGGTGGGTCTTAACACACTGTTTGGGAATTCTGCTTCTGAGGAAACAAAAATGTAGATTGTGACAGGGCTGCCGGAATCTGGGAGGAAAGAGATATTGTGAAAGAAATCCAGCAGAGCTTAGTAATAGACATGATGTACAATGTGGGGGTGAGGGGGGAGGGGTGGAGGTTTTTTTATCTGGAAGGATACATTCAAACACACCCGTGGTTACCTCTGGGGAGCAGTTAGGGTGGGGTCCAGAAAGAGAGCTGAGAAGGCGAAAGACTTCTTAACTTAGTGCATTTCTACATGGTTTGATTTTGCTTTTAATAACAAGAATATATTATGTCTCTGCTTTAAAAAAAATCTTTTAAAACACCCATGTTTTAGTTTAGGGTGTGAGTAATATGCTATTACCATAAAGCCACCATGACAAAACGTTTGGAAAGCAAATATTAGCCACACCTCATGTTATGACACATTGCCCTTTCCATTCTATGAACTGCTTTGCAATGTATTTTCAAAAAATAGTAGGTAAATGCAGCTAAGAAAGATACATGTGCTCTCTGACTCAGAATCTAAATATGTCTCCCATGTCTTCATGTCTGAACACTCTCACTAAGGAGTATGTGTAAGTTTTTGGAGAGAGTTTAGAAATTTGGAAACTTTCTGATGCATCAAGGGCTGTGGGTGCGGGCAGGCTTCCTCCGAGGCACGGAACGCGGACTCATTCTTCTCTCTTCCTGGTGTCAAGCACTGAAGGTGATTCTCGTCTGCTTTGAGAGGCAGCTGGGAAGCCAGTGGTACTGGCTGAGCCTCCAGGTGAAGGAGATGGCCCTGCGGAAGGTGGGCGGCCTGGCCCTGTGGGACTTCCTGGACTTCATCGTGCGGACCCGAATCCCCATCTTCGTGCTCTTGCGCCCGTTCATCCAGTGCAAGGTGTGCTGTGTGCTCCTTCTAGAGGCGAAAAGCCCCCTGGACGAGTTGCTCTCCAGATTAAGGCGGGGTTAGGGCCGCAGTGTTCATGGGGTGAACTAGAGCTAGTTAGCAGGACCTGTGAATATGATGCTGATCCTTCACAGTCTATTTAACAATGCCTTCTCCCCACTCACTCCTCCCTCGCCCCCCCCCCCCAAAAAAAAAACCAATCGACCCAGAGGAGGGATCTGGACAAAGGTCTTCCTTCAGTGGCATGACTGAGATCTGACTTTAAATAAACATGAGAAAGATGGGACAGGGAAAGCATGTCTTTCCTCGGAGACCCTCAGTATTTGTTCTACCTCAATTTATTCCTTTAACCTATTTTTCTTTCCTTTTATTCTTTTTCATGCCCTGATCACCTGGGGCAGTGATTCAAAGCAATGTATTGATTAAGCACGTCCTGTATAAAACACTGTTTTAAAAACAACTTCATATGAATTACGTTATTTAATCCTCACAACCAACTGTGCAACAGACACAATCAAAAACCCATTTCCCAGAGATGGAAATGGAGAACCTGAGAATCTCCCCCTTCCTTGCAGCTTCTGGCCCAACCAGCAGAGAATCATGAAGAGCTCTCTGCCCGGCAGCACATAGCTGACCAGCTGGAGCGGCGGTTCATCCCGCGCCCCCTGTGTAAGAGCTCCCTCATCGCGGAGTTCAACAGCGAACTGAAAATCCTAAAAGAGGCAGTTCACAGTGGGTCAGGTGAGTGTGCATGAGGCGTTCCTACTCTGGGTGACTCGTGGCCCTCAGAACTGACACAGATTGCCACTGTGCAGATCACGGCTCCTTTTGGAACAACATATGGGTTAGCCATTTAGGTACGCTGGAAGATTTGACCATGTGATCTCTGTCAACAACATAACAAATCAATTGGTATCCGCTGAGTTTTAACCTTACTCCTTTTCTAAGTGTTTTTTTTTGCAATCTTCATTTCAGTAGTTAAGCTCTTTCTTGAATATTTAACTGGGACAAAAGTATTTTAAATTCATGCCATCATTTTCTTTTTGAAAAGAAGAAGGGGAGAACTCATATTCACGAAGCATCTATTATATGGTAGATTATTTCAAAGGTGTTATTTTATTTAATCCACACAAGTACCTGAAGTGAGTCCACTCCTCTTATAGCGTGAGGCAACAGACTCAATAGAGAATAAGTAATGTACATGACAGTGACAAAAGTGAGGGAATTTAAAACCAGATCTATAGGACTGATTAGAAAGCCTTTAACTTCTCACAAATTGGAGGGAGAGAGGGTTAAATCAGAACTGGTAGGCTAGGAGATCCTTTCTGTACATTATTCAGAAGATTTTCTTGGAATGCATTGTTAACTTTTTACAATGATGATTAACAGCAGATTACTGAGGAAGGAAAATAAATGATCTTCCATTAGAGGGCAGTTGTTGCTCAGAAGTAGAATATTGTATGTGTGGTTTGTTCCTTTTATTGTTGCTTGCCAAGTATTAAAGACATAACTTTTGACAAGTACATCTTGGTGAAATTTCCACAGAGCTATTTAAATATTCTACTTTATAATAAAATAATCTGACATAGAACCTAAGGGTTATTTCACAAATTGTATTTCCAGGAAAAAAAAATGAGAGAACAGTTCCCATTATGTTTTCTGATTGAATGTGAGGTTTCTATCAGCAGTGATTTATTACTTCTGTATGCATGTCAGGTGAGGTATATCTCTCAGAAAAATCTGCTAAATTGGAAGCTACAATTCTCATCAAAATTCATTTGCATTCTACCAGCCTTGGCAAATGCAATCGAAAAGCAGTGAGAAATGAAGCAATGTCAAAGCATTTTACATTGTTAGAAATTTCATGCACCCACAAGGAAACTATTCAGTTTATAGCAGTGGCCAAGTTTTTTTTTTTTTAATTCTCTCTTCCATTTGCTACTTTGTCCTAAATATCATATATCTAGGACACACCATTTAACTGGCCTTTCTTTAAAAATACAAGTGATCAGGAACGAGTTCGAAGCAAACAGTTGTTTCCAAGATCCTCACCATGGATTTCCTTTGCTCTCACAACCCGCTAGCCTACCAAGGGAAGACGTCCATCAGCACCGTGGGCACCTCCACCTCTGCTTACCGCCTGAGCCTGGCCACCATGTCCCGCTCCAACACGGGCACCGGCACAGTCTGGGAGCAGGACAGCGAGCCCTCCCAGCAGGCTTCGCAGGACACCCTGAGTCGGACTGATGAGGAGGATGAGGAAAGTAGGTCACCCGCAGAATCCAGCAGGTGGTGGGGGCAGGTGCTGTGACACGGTTCGGCAATGCAAATGAGGGCTTGGGAAGAATTTCTACCCTTTTGACCCTTTTCAGTTCTGATCCCCTGGTCATTTTTGCATCAAGGATTTAAAATAGAATTTTGGCTGATTCTGTGATTCCTACAGTTTGCTCTTCCATAAATTTATTGATATCCTTGGTCATTTGGGAGGAATTCAGGCAAAGAGTAAATCTTTGCTTTGAGGATATATATTCAACTTTTCCCACTAACTCTCATTTAAATTGTGCATAAATAACTAAGGAAAGCATTTATTCCCTTTCTCCTGGCTGTCTTGCTTAAAGAGTCGATCTCCTTACATGACCCCATTGGGAAAGGAACAGTGAACATGCATATGTTCAAGACTTAGCAGAGGCCAGTTAGCTATACTATCTATCTAGAATGGGAACCAGCAGGCTATCTTGAAGGAATACACCCCGAATTTGAGTTAAGAGTGTCCCCAGTGACTGACACAGCCTAGGACCTTCTAAATATATGCTTAAGATTTGGTGTTATGAAATGAGGAAGCTTACTTAGTAGGTATAGGCTTTTTTTATTTTAATTTTATTTTTTTTACATTCAATATTTTTCTGTATTAGTTATAGTTGAACAGCAAAGTGAGTAGCAGTGGGTTTTAAACGGTAAAATTTTCCATTAATATTAAACACTGTTATTTCATGTTTTTTTTAAGGTTACACTGATTATTTTTCACCTCCTCTTTTTTTTTTTTTTTTTTAGTTTTAGTTTTTCCACTGTTTGGTGGTTGCAACAGAGGGAGAGAAATAGAGAAAAAAAATCTTCAACTCATTGTTCCACTTAGCTTTTCCATTTAGTTGTGCACTCATTGGTTGCTTCTCATATGTGCCCTGACCAGGGATTGAACGAGCAACCACTGTGTGCTGGGACAATGATCTATGCACTGAGCAACCCAGCCAGGGCCTCCACGTGTATTTTAAACACACTCTGACGTAACATTTATAGTAAAATGTACTGTCAGTGCTTTAAGAATGAAAGAAAGGTGAATGGATTAAACAGAAACAAAACTCAGACACAGACAACGGCATGGTGATTATCAGCGGGAAGGGGAATAGTGGAGGTTGAAAAGGGAAAAGGGAGGATAAAGAGTGATGAAAGGAGATTTAATCCCACCGCACACAGAAAGAGTGAAAACAAAATCTAAATCTTCACTAAGAGTTTCTTCATATCAAACAACAAGAAGTCCCACTCTGAAATAAATTAAATAGAGGAAATGAGAGTTGAGGTTAGAATTTTAATTAACTAAAATTAATGGAAGTATTTTAATACCAGCTGGATGTGTAGAAGAAGGAAAGAAATAAATACGTTGTTAAAACACGTATCAGTAACGTTACTAGATTTAGTTTTGTGACTAATCAGATAACAAAGTGATAATATATTCCTGCACTTGACCTACAGACATATTTGTCTCCAAATCACCCTGATCACTGCTCATGCAAATACCCATAAAATTGTAACTAGAAACATATTGAAACAACAACAACAACAAGAAAACAAACTAAAAGAGCTAAGGATCAGCGGTTTGAATATTTGTTAAGTCCTAGTAATAGTTCAGATTTTAAAGTAATGCCTATTTTTCATTATTTCCTGAAATAGTCTCTCAGCCATTTTTGTAATGATGGGAAATAATACAAGATATCTTTAGTAGAGCTAATTATATTTTGCAGGTAACCTTACGAGTAAGTAACCAAGGCACTAGGAAGGAGCTAGGAGGAAAAAGCAGAGAAGACATATAAACAGAGATATTATTGACCAAGTGCCAATACTCACACACTAAACAGTATGCAGTTTTTGGCTAATATTCTTCTCTCAAACATCAAAACTATCCCAAAGAAAACAGGTTTGCTAACAAATGCAGCGGGACTGTGATGCGGGTGTGTTTAATTTATGTGTGACGGAGAATGAGAACGAGATGGTGGACTGCTTTCAGTTAAACTATTTTTTAATATCATCATCAAACCTGTCTTAAGATCTCCCAGGAGCAAGATGAGGAACAAGAAAGTATGAAAAAGATATGTTTCCTGCCCTGTAAGCTCTTAGAGGTCTGGTAGAGATGGCAGACATGTTCTATGAAGAACACTTAACAGAAGCGTGAGTGGAAGGCAGCACACGGTTAATTACAAAGCAAACATTGAGAGAGAAAGTGTGAAGTGATATATGTGTTTGAATAAAGGAGAAAGAAAAATCAGTGCAACTGTAAAAGCCTTTGAGTTGTTACCTCTACCCTACCACTTTTTTTTTATGATTTAGAGGCACATTTGCTTGTTTGCTTCTCTGTACATGCACCTAAAAAGGAAATACCATTTTATTCAATAGAACAAGAGTCGACTTCAAGCCAGTCATCATATACAAAATTTACATTTATAGCATGTTTCATATTAACTCTCTTGGTTTGAGATAAGTTTCATTAGAAATATGACCCCCTGGATTATTTTAAATAAATGACATAAGATGCCCTTAGATGGTAGCAAAAGTTCACCAAAACCCTATGCTAAACAAAATATGTCTACTGCTCTGAAAAACAACATTAGCTCACTTAGAATGAGGTCACTTTGTCACAAATACTGTGTTAAAGTTAACTTTCATATGGATTTGAATACATTGATTTCTGCCTTTATGGAGAAAACAAGACTACATGCTTACAACTTAAAATTTAGGTTAAAATAAGCATTTATTTATAAACTTTTAGGTTTTCAAAAATATCCAAAAAAAATCTGAAACACTCTTTTCCTCAGCAGTCTAAAACTTGTTAAATGTACTGAATGTAGTGTTGGAACATAAACACACACACAATGCACTTGTCTCTCTCAATAAAAAAGTCCCTCATTGCCCTGGCCAGTTGGCTCAGTGGTAGAGCATTGACCTGGCATGCAGGAGTCCCGGGTTTGATCCCCAGCCAGGGCACACAGGAGAAGCGCCCATCTGCTTCTCCACCCCTCCCTCTCTCCTTCCTCTCTGTCTCTCTCTTCCCTTCCCGCAGCCAAGGCTCCATTGGAGCAAAGTTGGCCCAGGCACTGAGGATGGCTCCATGGCCTCTGCCTCAGGTGCTAGAATGGCTCTGGTTGCAACAGAGTGACGCCCCGGATGGGCAGAGCATCGCCCCCTGGTGGGCGTGCCAGGTGGATACCGGTTGGGCACATGCGGGAGTCAGTCTGACTGCCTCCCTGTTTCCAACTTCAGAAAAATACAAAAAAAATTTAAAAATTAAAAAAAAAAGTCCCTCATTGAGCTGCTCCTGGAATGTTTAAAAACTATAGTCTAGCTTTCCTGAAACCTTTAATTCATGGATGCTTCTTAACTTTCACAAATAACCTACTTATAAGAATGAACAAGAAGTTTGTACAAGTTGTTGTATTTTATGAAGGCTGCTCGAGTGGGAAATGTGTGGATGTGAAGAATTATTATTCGTTCCTTTGTACAGATTAAAAACTAAGAATCTAAAGGTCTTTTTTTTTCCAAGATGGAGATACTTCCATGAAGCTTTATTTCAGCTGTTTCCCTCACACAAATGAAGTAAGCAGTCACTTGAACTTGCAGTACTATTTACATTCTCAAAATGACAATGTTCAGTAACTCTAGAGGTTAAGCTATTAAAGTCTGAGTTTTCATACAAATAGGGAAAAGATTTCTTAAGACCCCAAGGTCTTAGTTTTTAATCTCTACAGAAAGACAGATAATAATTTAGCTTTAGAGACTACCTGAGATTGTATTCAAGCCGTGGATAGAACCAACACACATATTTGGTTTGGGTTTTCTGATCAATGTCATAGGTTTACAACACTCCATTCTTCTGCCCCTTTCAGATGACTCTGTAAGCATGCCCAGTGTGGTAAGTGAACAAGAAGCTTACCTCCTGAGTGCCATTGGAAGGAGGAGGTTCTCCAGCCACGTCTCTAGCATGTCTGCACCTCAAGCTGAGGTGGGCATGTTACCTAGCCAAAGGTAAAGAGCCATTAACATCATATACTCTGCATTTGGGGGAAAGATAGAGATTCTGAAAATTTATTTGTGTCATTCTTAAAAGGCTGAAACAGAAGCAAAGAATCCATGGTTTTAAGGAGGTCATTCAACAAAGGACTTTTTAACTAGGGTTGTACAGGCAACAATTAGCAGAGAGTTTTCTAAGCTAGGCCAGTGGAAGGGATCTCAATTTCTGATCCAAGCATTGTTTCTCCTTAAAACTTTCCAGAAATAGATACATAGTCTTCTTTCAAATAACATTCTCATCTTTCACATATATAATTTAGCTAAGCAAATAATGAGTACCTGGCAAGTGTATCAGATTAGCTTGATATATTTGGTAAACTTAGACTTCTGGTGTGTCATCAGTATTTAGTTGGAAGGAGTGATGCCTAACCAAGCAGAAAAGGGCTACACCAATGGTAGTCAACCTGGTTCCTACCGCCCACTAGTAGGCATTACAGCTTTTATGGTGGGCGGTAGCGGAGCAACCAAAGTATAAATAAAAAGATAGATTTAACTAGAGTAAGTTGTTTTATAAAGATTTATTCTGCCAAACAGTGAAAATTTGACATAAAATACTTGGTAATTATTATTATATACTTTAACTTGCTGTTACTCTGCTTTATAAATTTTATAAAGTAAAGTTACTTTTCTACTTTATAAATCACTATTACTATGTAACCAGTGGGTGGTTAGAAAGTTTTACTACTAACAGGGATACAAAAGTGGGCGGTAGGTATAAAAGGGTTGACTACCCGGGGGCTACACTATTATATGTGCCCTTGGGCAGGTCATTTAACAAAGGCCACAGTTTTCTCCTCTGTGAAATGAGGATGTTGACTAAAATGTTTATTAAGTAACTTCTCTATTTATAGATCTATAATTCCATAATTAAACCTTTTAAACCATTTTCTTTGGTGTTCTGTGCTTCCTAAGAATATGCATTAAAAACTTCATATATATGTATATATATAAAGTAATCTGACATAGAGTCAAAACATCTATTTCAAAGCCAATGATATTTTTATTGAAAAGACTGAATTCTTACAAAGAATTGGCCTTATTTTTTTTTCTGGTTTGTTGTTTATTCTTAATACTCATAGGTTCAATGCAGTATAATTCATACATGAAAAATAATAAAAATCAGAGAAAATTCTAATATTCAGATAAAATCAATTATATGCAGAAACAATTATCCTGTACCCAAATCCTTTAGCAAATACAAATAGTTCATAAACTATATGGATGAAATAAAATTTATGATTATAAAGCCTAACTTTTCAGAATATCAAGATATAGGGGAAAATGATAAAAGGTGATTGAGTCATAAGTAAATTATATACTTATAAAGAAAGCAGTATTTTATGTACTATTTAATCATTATAAAAATCAATAATCTATAAGGGTACCTATCATTGTGAGAGATTGTTCTACCACTTGGTAATTTACCTCTGAAAAGGATGTCTTATAATAAAATGTGTGAACAAAATCAGAACCAAACTATAAAATGTCCAAACTATAAAAAAGATATAAATTCATATAAGCAGTTAATATTGGTTACTATCAATATAATTTTAATTGTTAGCAATGTGCAAGGTTCCATCAAGAATAAAATAATCTAGCAATTCATTTAAAAGTTTTATTTAAATTAGGAAGTTGTAGCAATTGAAAATAGAGGTGTTTTTGTTATTGTTTTTATGTACCTAAAATGACCAGGCCATAAGTTTCCCTTGTACGTATCTGTTAAGATGTTATCTAATTTCCAGGGAGAAAATTTATTCTATTAGAGATGTACTAAAAGCACAGAAAAATAATACCATTAAACCCTTTGCGCTTAAGTCATATTTTTTTTAAATTACTGTCACTGGAAGGCCAGTGACAGTAATAATATCTATGTGCATTAGGGAAAGGAGGCCCCTTTCTGGGGACAGAGGCTATTTTGCAGAGTACTAGATTAGTTAAACAATTCTTTAGAGGCAGTCTCTCCAGTGTTACAGTTTTCTAAATGGTTTAGCAAGTATTTATCAAGTTGCCTCATGGGTGCCTATAAGCTCAGTGCTAGACAGTGAAGGAATGAAAGATAAAGGACAACAGTTTCTGTTCACAAATCCCCAAATCGGTGGCCTCAAAATAAATAAAAAAACTATTTATTTTTTTACCAACCTGACAGGTTTCTTCTTTTGCCATTTATAATTCAGTCACTAGAGGATGGAGTAAGGAGGTAGATGGGGTTCCATGTGGGTTTTCCTGGGTTACCTTCCACCCATTTGTTTACTCGCATTTTCATTGCAAATTAGTAATGGAAGTTGGGTTCTTTCTTTGCTTTTCTTAATAGCGTTAGTTCCAAGAGTTTGGTTGTGGCAGTTCATGGTAAGTGGTTTCTGTGTGATAATGTCACAATACACAAGAAAGAAGCAGGCTCTTGGTCAGTGAAACATCACGTACATAAAACAGGTTAAAAATAATAACCACCCAGCCGAATGGTGACCGAAGGAACGTTACTTTCATCTTCTACAGACTCATTCTGGAATGCGTTTCAGAGCTCATGTTTCCAAATGGAGCTCATTTTAAGACCCAACTCTTGACCAATAAATAGATCATTCCCCTGAGAATCCTATTCATCCAAAGTCCCTCCTCCCCCATTGCCTTGAGTCCTATGTCTTGACAAACCCAGCACAAGGTGAAATGGTTGACTGTCTCCTTTTCCTTCCTTGTTCTGTTAAATTTATTTATTTTTGGTTCTCAAAAGCAGAAAATTGCATGCTTTTTTTCTTTTTCTTTTATTTGTTTGCATTTTCTTTCCCTAAATGCTTCATCTCCCTACCCCTCCTGCAGTGAACCTAATGTCCTCGATGACTCCCAGGGCCTGGCCGCTGAGGGCAGCCTCTCTAGGTACAGTGTCAATGCTACCTGTGTATTGGTGTCCGTGCTGGGAAACGAGCTGTTCCCTGTCTCTTCTGTCTCTGTCTCCTCTCGCCCCGTCTTGATATCTATTTCCATTCCTTGCCCTTTGTTGCTCATGAACACACAAGCCTGGAAGTCAAAGGTGTAGCCTCCTTCATTTTTAGCTTCAGAGCACAATCACAATGCCTAAAAAGTTGACTAAAAGAGAAAAATCTATGGAATTCTCTTAGGGGCTTGTCCCATGGACATCTAAAATGTTTGATATGCCAAATGTTAAATTTATCCCATCTAATCATTGCCTCCCACACTGATATTCCTGAAGAAATGTTGTTCAGAAGCCAGTTAAGACAACTTCACATCATCGGAAACCCCCTTATTAAATCAAAACAGGTATTTTAGCTAATTCTACAGATGGTAAGAAAACAGTAATGTTATACTAAGATTAACAATGTAAATTCAATTTATGTAATTCCCTCTCTTGGATGCATGCTATGTGGCAAGCTATTCAAATAGCTTGTTCAAACAATACTTATATAAAGAATGTCTGTCCCAGCACAAAGATGACTCCAGAACTTGCCATGAAATAGCACACCCAAACATTTCTTGGTAAGTAAGAGAAGTCTCATGGTGCAAACAATATAATGTCTTGGCTATTGGTTTAAAGCTTCAGAAAGGGGGACTGCACCTTTAACACTCAGATAAACCACGTCAAACATTCCTAATCTTGTGCTGTTGATTCACACCTCTCAACTAATCCTCATTCAGGATAATGCTTCTTGTTCATTCCAAGAGTGTCTCTGTTCCATCTCAGGAGAAAAGTTTCCCTTTTCAGGTTTGCATTATTGAGTGAGTACAATCTATGCGTGTTTATTGCTTTATCACAAAGATGAGGAAATGTTGAGAGGCTGTTCCTGTGACAGGTTGTCCTTTGTTTTCTTTACATCTTGTTCAGATTTCACATTTTCTTCTACAATTGAAAATGAGAAATTTCATCCATCGTCAGATGTTTTCTCTGCCTTTTTTTTTTTTTTTTACTGGACCCATCAGTCATGACATTCATTTGTGTTTGCGAGCCCTCGCCTTGACAGATTAGTCTCTTGTTGGTGGTAAATGTGGACTTGCCACAAAGTGCAGACTTAACTCCAGTATTAAGGACAAGGAAGAACAAAACAGTCCTCAGGATGGTCTACTTTCATTCTTCACTGCATTTGAAGAGATCAGAACCAAGTCTAGCACCGTGGCCATTGCTTTCTTTGAAAGAATGCATTTGTTAAATGCTTAATCTTACACATCGGATAGGAGAACCTTGATTAGAAGATAATTTCAGTGGCCTCCTGAGAGGAGAAGATGGTGAATTAACCACTTGGCCGATTTTCTCCAAGGGCTTTTACAGTTAGGCCAAATCTACTCTTGCTAAGTAAAATACTAGTCTGAAGTTGGTGAGAGACGACGGAAGTTTGATGGATTGTTAGAAACTCTCTGACAGATTTGGCCTTCTCTGGCAGGCTCAGGGTTAAAATGACTGATTTGGAGTTCTCTAACCCAATCCAATCTAACTGCAGATTGGTTCAGAGCCAAAGCTATATATTTGTATTTACAACTGAACTAGTCACGTCAGGACTTAGATGATTGTTTTAGATTAATTATTGCTGATCTGCATCACCGTTGTGTTTTAGTTCTGGGTGCGACCCTGTCACCCCAATTCAGTTGTGGTCATTAAGAAACTGGAAGATGAGGCATTCCCTTTGGATTCTAACTAATTCTACTGAAGCAGAGGCATTCCACCAGCCAGTTCCACCTTTGCCATACACTACAAATTGTTTCTCTTGAACTTCATCATATCACCAAGTTCTCTTTGGAGGAGAGGAACTTTTGGCATTTATTAAGAAGTTGGTTTATTAAATAGCATCTATACTTGTTATAGTTGGTTTGCAGGCTTTCTTATTTTGGGCAGTAAATTTCTTTATGCTGCAGACTCCTAAAATCTTAAAGAAGCAGTAAGGCATTCACAATGTAAATCAGGTTTCACACGCACCTGAGCACTCAGGACCTAAAATACACCCGAAATCTATAGGTCTAAGGAAAATCTGGCACCAAAGCTTATAGAAAGTCAGGAAGCATGACTGAGGGAGAGAGTGAGAGACCCAGCTCCTTCTTCTAGCCCCATGTTGTGGTTCATTTTCTAGGGATTTGCTTTTGAAAAAACACTTATTGTAGGCAAAATGGGCAAGTTGGTCTGAGGGCTAAATGAGGGATGAAACCAAGATCACTCAATAAATAGAAGGGAAAAAGTAACAATTTTTTCAGATCTTTTGAAAATTTCATCTAGGATTTTTTTTAAACCTTGTGCTGATCTCTTTTAAAGATTCATGATGGGAAATATCAACCAGTTAGAAGCACTATCCTATTGAGAAAAATTATTATTTTTTTTTTAGAAACTAATAAATTGAAAAAAGTATTCCATGGAAGAATTCTTTTCTGTTAAGAATGTTCCTCGTAAAAAGTATGTAGAAACTCATGGAAGATGTTCCCTCCCTGTGCCCATCCCCCCCCCCCCCCCCACACACACACCATGGACCATAGTTTTTCTCCAAAAAAATATAGACATACCAAAGGTTATTCAAGCACTAAAGCCTGGATGTTTATACTTGAGAATTAAATTTTGTCTGGACATATTAGAATATTTTGTTGTTTCACTTATGTATGGACTCATTGGTTAATTCCTGTCTGTGCCTCAGCCAGCGATCAAACCAACAACCCTGGCATGTTGAGACAATGCTCTAACCAACTGAGCTAACTGGCCAGGGCTTAAGACATGTTAGAACATTTTGAAAGGCAGGAATTGACAATCAACTCTTAATTTTTTTTTTTTAAGTTTACAATGCTATTTGATTCCATAAGGATAATTTTAATCACAGTGGAAAATAAGAATGCGGTTCAAGTTTGAACAAGATAGATAGTCTGGGTGAAACAAAATAAAAATAACCTATTTAGTAGAACCCATCTCATGATCATCCACATTTTCAAAGTATAAAAAGTTGTCAATTACTCTCAATGTACAAAGAAAAAAATTAAAACAACCTTTTCAGGTAGCTGAGAATTAATGGCTAAGAAAATGTGGGATACACAGCTACATACTTTATCATTGCTAAATCAGTTCTTGTGTGACATTTAAGATCCAGATTATTTTCCCTTTTTAGTCTGATTCTAGCCTCTACTCTCTAAATTCTGTGGTATTTAAAACATGTTTTCTTGGATCTTGTGGAGGCTGAATAAATTTTAAACAATAATATTTTACTGGGAAAGGGAAAAGCAGAATTTCATCTACTCTTGAATTCCCTCTTCTCTGCAAATGCTTTGTGGCTCCTTCTGTGCTGGTTTTATTCATTCCCATCACAGGAAAGTTATTCAGGGTAAATGGCTATTCTGTGTGTCTTGTGTTCCACCTCTAGATTTTTCTAACCATGTTAAAATTAAAACTAGAAATACTTTACTTTCTGGGTGCCAATCTCCTCACCTAGAGCTTCTACTTAAATTTTTTATTTATGAAATATATTTCAATCTATACACTTTTTTGTCATTTGAGATGAGTGATATGAATTTTTATTGTATTATCGAATGGCCCTTTGTTTGCCTATCCTTTAAGAAATTTAGGTATTTAGAAATTTATCCTTTAAGACCATTACATATATATCCTATTAGAAAATACATATATGTTTAAACAGTACAACTCAGCTATCATACTGAAACAGGAAAAGAGCTAATTTGTGCCAAAATTGTCCTTTTAACATTATCTAAATTCCCCTAGCTTATAAGTGGACTTCCTTCCATTTTGAGTAAGGCGGTTTTGTTTTTTGTAGACAGTTGAGTCACGCCAGTTCTGCTAAGCCCCAGGTGCATTGTCTTCTCTAACACCCAGATCATGCTCAGGTTTTCTGTTACAGTGTTTCTCAGTGACTCAATAATACAAAGGATGATTTTAGCTTTGACTTAGAAAGTTGTACTTGCTTTTATCCTCATTGTTTTGCCCTTTTATTTAGCAAAACGGTAGAAACCGGCTACATCTCATTCCCAAGATTAAAAGTATCAGGTAGCACCAGTTTTCTATAGAGAGGTGCTTAGGGTCAACACCTTGGTCTTTCCTTGGTTAGTTTTAGTATTACACACCTATGGCCACATATAACAGATCCTACTGATGACTGAAATACTCCATGTGATTGAAATATTCCATGATGTGAAGAGAAGCTAAATTGAAGCTGCTTTCATATGTGACTCTAATATGAGATAGACTTTAGGAAAAAAAACGTATTCTACACAAATGATTTCCATTATTAACTTTCCTGGCTGTTTATTAATAATATGTCCTAACTGCAAACACTTATGCCAAATTTTGATGTCTGAAATAAATGTTAGAATCACATTTTTAGGGAAAATGTGGTTAGGATATCTCTCCAAGGATATGTTCTATAAATTCATCTTTGATGTGTGCATTCCGTTGATGAAATGCTATATCATTTACATAGAATAATAGCTAATTACTAAAGCTATAAACTTGATCTATTTCTCAGAAACAAGCCTCTCTATCCATAGAGAAAAATTTGATGCTTATTATGATCTTCCCTTGGAATTATCATTGTGAAATTACCATTATGTTTTAACATGTAACACTCCGAGTAACGTGTATTTTTTTCTTTTCTTTTCTTGCATCATTTTTTCTCACAATCTCAGATTATTGAATAAAAAGAGACAAGTGGACTGCCTCAATTTCATTTTCTCTGCCCAGTTATTACCAAACCATTTTATTAGCCATCTTCTTCTAGTGTTCTAAAAGCAATAAACTCATTACAAATATCAAATGTAAAACAAAGAAGCATGCTATACACATTACTTTTCATGTTCAAACCATCTTACATCAACTAACTTCTTTTCTCTACCTTAATGGGAGGTAGGTGGTAAGTATTAACCTCCCTTTATGGCTAAGGGAATTGAGGTAACCTTTAGATGTCAATGAAGAATCCATTCCAATGACAGCTTTGCTTGGTATTTGGGAGAAACTTGTTTCTACTTTTGTGTATGTGGTAATCAAATACTCTTTCCTATTTAAGACACATGTTAAAATGTATAATTAATAAGGAGATGTAATTTCAAACATGCCAGCCACATAGTCTGGATTGCTTATCAGAATTGATTGCATTGTTCCTTTGGGGTAATTTTCTGTCTTCATAGAAAGGTCTTATATGTATAAAAAGTCATGTACATTGCTCTTTGAACTTGATATTTAGGAGAACAAGAAAGTTTTAAAAACACCTATTTGGAGGACTCCTTATGAAATTTTGTATTATCTATCCCAAATGGTATAATTATGATACAATTACATCCTACTTCATAAAAATTCTGATGCACTCCATTTGGGAGTCATTAATTTTCTTCTAGTAGAAATATAAGGCTTTTTAAAAATGACAAATGTACCTGTGTTGACCGTGTCGTGATTAACCAGTTGTTAACACAACAGGGGAAACATCTGATTGTCCATCTTGCCAGCAACTTCTCTCCCTACAATGGCAGCTAGGTAGCTTAAAAAATAAAATTAAGATAAATGAATATAGTTTTTCTCCTTTTTCTTGGATAGTTGATAACTCTGGATTCCTCTGGGGAAAGTTTACTCTGAAAACTATTTGTAGATGACTCTCCTTTTGCAGAGGCAAAGCAGATATTTAACCATTAACCAAATAATCACATTGGCATCATCCACAGGATTACATTGTTCTCTGGGGCACAATACATTTCCTTTCTTCACCCCCACTCCCATTTTAAACACCTATTTTATATGCATGCAGAGTGAAAAAGGATCATGGGCCCATGACGGTATTTTTGGCTTCACCCAACACCAAAATAGTGACCACTATTAATAGTAGTCATTTTTGCATATAAAATGCACACATACACAGCAAATTTGGGAGGAGCAGGTTGTTGCTTTTATAAATTACGTGATATGTTTGAGTGCAGCTACTTGACATTAATAATCACTCTTCTGAGTTCTAAGAGATTATTTTGACAGCCTTTTAAATTTAAAACCATTTTTAAAAAACATTTGTCTGCCAATGTGACTATTTATTTACTCAGTAGTCACGGAGACTTCAGGCTGCAAACATGTGTTGAATGTGCCCCTTCACCCAAATGAATTCTGTGTCTGATGTGTTTGATATTCGTCCATCTTACTTTCATTTAAATTGAAAATTTTTAAAAGGTGTTCCCATCATGTGGTAGAGTTGTTTGTGTTTGTTTGTCACCACCTTTTGCCTTCCCTTCAGAAAAAAAAAAATTGAGATTAGAATATGACATCTTAAACCTTTTGGTGGTTTCCAAAACCAGGGGTGTGATCGAACCCATGTTTTGCCGAATGAAAGATATTGTATCAGTGATTGAAAACAGAATCTCAATTTTGGCAGCTTGGGGCTGCAAGGCCCCGTCCTCCCTCCCAAACCTTTGAAAACTCCCACCTCAGGGGTTCTTTCCCAACCTTCCTTCAAAGATAATGGTATCTTTGAAGTGACTGTTTTGTATAAGTGATTTGGAGTAACACCCACCAGAGGACAGTCTTCTGCACTGTCTCCAGGTACACTAATGCTGTTGGTGCTTGACAGGGTGGCAAGTGTACAGAGTGAACCTGGCCAACAGAACCTCCTCATTCAGCAGCCGCTGGGGAGGAAAAGGGGCCTGAGGCAGGTAAGCCGACCTGGAAAGGGCTGGTGGGTCATCCCATGAACCAGAAGCTTTATTCAGTTTTGAGTGTCCATGTATATTATGCTTATATTTTGTTTTCTCCGCACCTGAAATAAGCAGTGCAGAACAAATTGAAAATGTAGTAAGTGCTTTGAGCAATCTGAGAGTTTTTAGCTTCTAGATGAGCTCATCTTAGCAAAGCTGATTACTTGGTGAAGTAAGTGGGCTTGAACGTCTATTTGTTCTCTATCCAGAAACTCTCTCTCCCAGCCATACTGAATGACCAGGGAAGATCTGTTATAAAGTTGATTTTTTTTGTATAGAGGAATAGACACAGTCATCCTTTATTCCTCATTTTAAGATTAATGATTGAAGTTAAAACTGAAATCAAAGTAAAGATTATCTTTGGAAATTTCCTTAGGTGGCTTTCCTTTGCATGAGTTTCTGAATAAAAATTGAAATGAGCCTTTGCATTATTACTCTGATGAGAGCATCCCAGCATTGATTTGCCTACCAGACACTTCCCTAGTATCTGAGGTTTTTTTCCCCAGTATCTGAGGTTTTTTTCATCGATCTCTCCTGGAGAGGTTGTATTTGTTCAACTGCACTTTTTAAATGAACAAAACCTAATCTGTTAGCAATAATTATTAGTTTTGTATCCTAAAATTCACTGAAATTCTCATATTGACTATTTTAAATTATATTAATGTTCTTAGGATTATATAAAGTGGTAATAATTAAGAGATAGAATTGGTTAAAGAGGATACAAGAATCAAATACTTGTAGTTTAACATGCAGAAAGAAGTTGACCAACTACAAAGGTAAGGAACCGCCATGAGTCCACATAAACCCATAAACCATAGTCAGAATCCTATGAGCACAGTGTGTTCTCCTGGGCAGTTAGATCCTTCTTGCTAGCTTCATTCTGCCTATTCTCTTTAGCTAAGACGTCCTCTACTGTCACGTCAGAAGACTCAGACTGAACCCAAAAACCGCCATGGGGTTCGGCTCTCGACCACTCGGAGGAGCATTCAACCTAAAACCAAGCCATCTGGTGAGGCCTCCTGTGTCTCTTCTGATTCTACCATTGACATGATGCCACACAACTCAGCCAGGAAGGCCTGCAGAAACTCGTGCAGATAAGCACCACTTTGGGAAGGCGTTAGGATAAGGGAAGAAGTTTCCCAGAAAACTTTAGTGCCTTTTTTTCTTCTCGTCTTTCCCATCCCCCACCCTTACCCAGCAAGAATCTAGGGAAATGGAAGAGGCCAAGGTAAACTATGAATGCTATGAGTTTTGAAAGTTGTGTTTTCCTTTCCCAAGCAAGAAATTGGGTTTGTTATATGCCTTACTGAATATAAAGAAATGATGGATAATAGGGACTTTTATGTCCTGCTAGCAGTTGTTATGAGTGATGACCAAGTTCACCTAATGCTCTTGCAGAACTTGTTTTTAGGCCATTTATGTAAAAATGAGTTTTCTACCCAAATCCTACTTTTTATAAGAAGGTGAAATCAAAATATATACATATTAGTCAAGTATGCTTTTACTTACTAATAACCTAGCAATATCTTCACTAAAAAAAGCCAGGAGACATTGGTTAATGCTAATAATTAAGTACTAACTACGTATTTCCCTTCTATTTACTGCTTTACTTCTGACCTACAGTGGATCAGAAACGATCTGTGACCTTCATTGAGGCTCAGCCAGAGCCGGCAGGTGCCCCAGCAGACACACTTCCTGCCACAGTCCAGCCACAAGGCTGCAGCCCAGCCCCATCTAGGAAACCAGAAGGAATGGACAAACCAGTCCTCACATCTTCCCCGGCCATTGTTGTTGCTGATCTTCATAGCCTGTCTCCAAAGCTGGTAAGGGCGCTAGAGAAACAGACAAGGCTTGCTCCCTGCATATTTACATCTAGGAACCACTTGAATAGGCAAGTTTATTGCGTATAATTTAAGTCTGGGTCTGTAATCCCTTGTTAGCCAGACAGACAATGGTCCTAACATTATGAAAAAGAATGTCCATATCAAGTATGTGGCCAGCAATACATTTAGTTAAGCAATAAGAGAAGTCTTGGTATTTTTTATTATGAAAATCCTAAGAGAAACTATTTCATAGCTAAAATAACTATTGAAACCCATATAATGCATAGTTTAAAGATAGTTAATTTCTAAAAAGTTAGCATTTAGATGCAGCCTTTAAGTACAGAGCCTTCTGTATCCTTGAAGATGAGAGGATTTTCTTATTTTGATATTTTTCCTCATTGTTTTGATATTTTTTGTTGCTTTTATATTTTTTCTTCTTTTGATTTTCATAAATAAATTGCCATAGGTCCCACATTGTTCCTATTTGATATTTAAGGAAAGCTAAGGGGAAAATATTACAATATACATTTTTGTAGTCTTTAATGGTTAAGTAGCATTGTAACACCATTACCTCATTTACCCTCAGTCTGCAAGGTAAGCAGGGCAGAAATTATGCTCATGCAACAGATTAGAAAACTGAGGCTTAAAAAGTTGGAAGGGCCGATATAGGACCTCACATAAAACAAAGGCTAGAACCAATACCAGCCTTGGAATTTCTTGTCTAGTTAAAGCCAAACATTTTCAATACTCTTCCCGGGCACTCATTCTACCTTTCTATGACATTATGGCCCCTTTGATCATAGAGCAAGACCCTCCCTGCTGAGAAAGGAGGAAAGGAGGACCCAGAAGTACAAGGTGCTGCAGCACACAGCCCCCTCTCTACTCAAATCTCAGACCCTGATGACTTCACAGGCCTTGAGACGTCCATCCTTCTGCAACACGGAGACACTGTCCTCCACATCAGTGAGGAAAATGGCATGGAGAACCCCCTGCTGTCCAGCCAGTTTCACTTTACTGCCACTGAGCTGGGGGAGACTGGTGTAGACCTAGATGAGTCACATGTTTAGTTCTGTATCTTGTAGGAGTTACAGGCATAGACAAGATGTGGGAGGGATCACTTTGCAAAAAGTTGAATTCTTTTGCTTGAAAAAGATGAAAACATGGCACTTTATATTCTACAGGTGAAACAAATCCCAGTAGATTTTGCTGCCAGTATGCATATTGTTTCATAAACATATTTAAAAAATCAATGGCTAAGATGATTAATTGTGTGAAGACCATAAAAACCAGGGAGAAATAAGGGGCAAGAGCCATTTGCACATGGTTTATGATTCAAGAAGGCATGAGCAATTAAAAACATGTACTATTACAGAGCTGCTTACCTAGAAATAGTAACAAATAATATGTTATAAAAAGAGAATGCAATTTTTTGAGGTTACTCACATTAGACATCTCATGCAAATGTTTATTTTTATAATTTCAAAAATATTAAATCAGGTGGCTGAACAAATAGTAATTTACATAAAAATAATAGGGAAACTAAATAGCAAAAAGCCTGCAGCCATTTTTGTTTTGATCAACAATACAGACATTTAGAAGGAATAAAATACTATTTTTAGAGCTGTGGACTTTTCAATATTTATTTTTCAACCATCATTTTATTGCATATTGTAAATTAGAATGCTAATGCCATAAAATTGTTCCCTTCTTAATCAATTACATTAGAGAGAGAATATTCTAGAAATTATCAGACATAATTCTGAATTAAGAACCTAAACAACCTATATTATAATAAAAACTAAATGTAAATATAATATCTAGAAAAGGATACTATTCTTACTTCTAGCCTTGACTATATCAATGCCAAGATTAGGAGATAATGGAAAATGTGATTACTTAACAGTAGTGCCTGCCCTCAAGGGCATATTTTCAGATATTAAAGTTATTGTTGTTAGAATATGTTCACTGAAATATCTTCTCAATGTTAAGAACATTCTATGATCCTTTAGACATTTGAGTTTATGAGGAAAAAAAGATAAAGTGAGCAATCTCTTCAGAGACACAGCCAGCTTGTGATTTTCACTTTAACTTGAAGTTCAATTCCTCAAGAAAAATATAAAACTTTAAAAGGCTTGTGAGGCCATATCTAGTGTGTTACTTAGCTTATGCTATAGTAGGGCTTGGTGTAATATAGTTCAAAATTGAATTTAAAAATTTTAACAATTACATTAGAAAACTGTTACAGAACTACAAAGCATATAAAAACTCACATACATACCTAAATTGGTATGGTGATGTGTGTGTTTTCTAGTTTTCCAGTAGAAGTTAAATATAGATTTTGATTATATTGCAATGAACTTAAAACACATTCTATATGCTTCAATTTGGACTATATTAGCTATGGAAAGTATATGTATATATAGAGGAGACCTACTAAAACCACCCAAATCAAAGAGAAAACTTATTTTTTGTTAGAATCATTTATTAAATAGGCATTGTTTATATTGTGATTTATACTTTCAGATATAATTTTGGGTTTTGGTCTCATTTACTAAGAGAATAAAAGATATCTGTGAGTTGAAAACAATAGACAAAAATAAACATTTCAAATCTAAAACTTCAGAAAATAGAGCTTCAAAAAGTAGAAACTTCTTTTATGTATTACAGTATTTTCAGACATTGACGCTTAATGCTGAGTTAATTCTAAAGTGCAGAAATATACACGTAAGTGGTTTTATGATTCTAAGCTGATGTATTTTGGCTGCTAAATTATGCTGCTCAATTTAGTGTTAGAGGCCTTATGTTTGGTAATTACAAGTGTCTACACTATGAGTCTCCACATATGTCTGTGTCTTGTTCTAGTTTATTGGTTTTTGACTCAAATTCTCTATGTGTAATTGTTGAATATCTGACAAGAATCCTAAATACCTTTATATGTAAAAAGTATTGGGCTGTTTTGAATATGATTATGCTGACCTGTCTGCCTTTTAGCTTGACTTCTTCACTCTAGTGTATGGAAGTCTGTTGGAAACTTTTCCAATAAGCTAAGTATTGTTGTATTTTGCAAAAAAAAAAAAAAAAAAAAGCAAGCCTCCACTCTGAGAAGCAGGGCCTTAGAGAGTGGAAATGTTTTCATACAGAGACTACTGAGATTTTGCAGATGTACACATCTGTTCCATTTAAGGTGCCCTTAAATGTGTTGAATGTTCATGTGTAATTAATATATATATATATGTGTATGTGTGCATAAGATTGTCACGAGATGTATTCTCAGGAATACTGTTAACTGGAGTTTGAAGGAATAACTATTTTAAAAAACAGTAGTGAAGAGATTAGAAAAACACTCAAGATAATTGAGAATTTTTTACAATGTTCAAAATAATATTGAGTATAAGACTGAAAATTATTACATATAGTAAATACAGTATTGGTAATACTAGATCATTTCTAATCTATGATGCTTAATGTTATTTATCTTGTTCAAAGAAAAATTCAAACAGGCACCTACTTCCCACGTATAAAAAATTGGACTCAACCAAGAGTTTGCATTTTCAGAAATTAACTTTTGATAGAAATGGAAATAAAGACTTATCATCCATGAGAGTGGATGTAGATTTATACTACTCAAATTTCATTAAAGCAGTTCAAATCCTGGATATAGCATTTTTAATAGCAAAACATTTTACTTTCCATTTTCAGTATTTGCTGCTTTCTGTAATTCTATTGGATAAGTTATTCAATTTTTCCCAAAACAAAGAAACTGAGTTGTTGAGTGCATTGGGACAAGGTGCTGAAAACTGCAGTATTAGAAGGCATAATTGGCATGGCGATGCTGGGGGAAAAATCTGTTGTGTTTACAGGTCTGGTTAGAGCCTGTTGAACAGGCTGGAAGTAACTGGTTTGCTATGTCAGGCCTCCAAAAGTACCTAAGGCAGGGTGACATCTCCTCCCTTTTTAGCATCTGTCCCTTTAGTCAATGAAGAACATTCTCCATTCTGCTGTCCAACTCCAATGGTATCTGAGATGAGAACAGGGTGTGTATAGGGACTGACAGGAAAGAAAAGGTCATAAATAGAATTACAGTCTAAAACACAAATACCCTTCCTCAAGTTACACAGGACATTTTAATAGACTCCAGAATTTGCTGCTATCACACTGAGTCATGCTGATGACCTGTGACCTCACACCTCCCATTCTATGGCCTTGTCCTTGGCAGTGAGTAGAAAGTCCCACTTCCTCATTTACCTTAGTGGGCCTCAACTGCAGCAATTTAGAGTTTGGTTTGACACTCAGGACAATAAAAACAAGTTAAAGGTAGAATGTATTTGGAACAGCTTAAGGCAAATTTATTTATATTATTTTAGGATTATTACCATTACAGATCAATGTACCTCCATAATATTTTTCAATAGTCACTGTGACTGAAGGATAAAAAGCCTTTATTAGCCATTTTATAGATAAAAACAAGTAATTGATTACACAGCCAACTTCCCTCAGATGACTATGAAGTCTGTTATGAACACTGGTTAACCAAAGAGCATGGAAAAAAATGCATATGAATAAATACTGAAATGTTTATGGAAGATATTTATGAAAGCTATTAAGACTTCTGTGTTTGAATATGCACATATATAATAAAATAAATCTAAAAACATTAAAGATGCCTGATTGTTTCATTTCTCTTTGGGGCGGGGGTGAGACAAACAGATAAAAAGGGAGAGACATGAGAAGTATCAACTTGTAGCTGCGTCACTTTAATTGTTCATTGATTTCTTCTCGTATATGCTTTGATCTGGGGCCTTCAGCTGAGCCAGTGACCCCTTGCTCAAGCCAGCAACTTTGGGCTTCAAGCCAGTGACCTTGGGCTTCAAGCCAGCCACCATGGGGTTATGTCTATGAGCCCACACTCAAACTGGTGACCCTGCGCTCAAGCTAGTGACCTGAGATTTTGAACCTGGGTCCTCAGTGTCCCAGGTTGACACTCTGTCCACTGTGCCACCACCTGGTCAGGCTCATTTCTCATTTCTTAACATAAGTAATAGGTTAACTCATTCAGGAAAGTATTCTTTTTGGATTTCTGGGGTGTGCCTTGTTGTTTTGAATCCCAGGGGTGTGCCTTGATGTCTCTCCTCAATCCCCTACTCTGGCTTTAGTCACCGTTCAATTAGACACACCTCCATTTCCTTCCTCCAAGCCCAATTGAGCTCCATTCTACTCATGCATTCCACTATTAACTTTCAAAATAAATAAAAATGAGCATATTGGGAGACAGATACCCCAGCTTGACTTCTCTGCCCAGGTTATGACCTGGAATAACTGGTAGATTTCCTGTGAGGAATGTAAAGTATGTGGTTGTCCTCTGAATATAACCAGAACCACCATGGGGTTCAAGTTACTACCAGTCCTGTCTCTTATAAAGAGTATAAAGCGCCCTATCTTTATCCTCTAAGATATGTTCTTGCTAAATCTATTTTTTCCCATACATGGTTATATTTCCTATCTTTTCCTGACCCAAGGACCCTAGACACATTTGGCAGAGGAATAAACACTTTTATACCTCTTTTGGAGGAGCAGTAAATGAACAGATGAAAATTTGTCAATAAGCATTCCTGAGGGGGAAAAACAGAAAAAGTAAAAGGGATGAGAGCCAGAAGCAGGAAAGGAGAGTAGTAATAATACCCACCATCATTTTGTCCTGAGCACCAGGCATAATGTGCCGGTTAACCACCTGGATTTGCTTATTTAATCCTTACACAACCCTAAATATTGAACACTGTCTTAAGAGATAACAAAACGGATGAGACAGGGAGTAGTGACTTTCCAAGTCACTGTGGACTTGGGGAAGAAACATTCATCTGATGTGATCCCTGAGAAGGAATTTATCTGCTGACAAGGACTCCCCATGGTCAACTGAGGAGTCAAATTTTGCATAGTTAAAAAAAAATTATTTTCCAATTGCAGTGTACTTTCAATATTATTTTGTGCTTGTTTCAGGTTAACAGCACAGTGGATAGACAATCCTATACTGCACAAAGTGTTCCCCCCAATGTTTACAGTACCCACCTGACACCATATACACACTTATTGCAATATTATTGACTAGGTATATTTCCTATTCTGCACATCCCCATGATGATTTTTGCAACTGCCAATTTGTACTTCTTAATTCCTTCACCTCTTTCACCCAATGCCCCAAATCTCTCTGCCCTCCAGCAATCATCAGTCTGTTCTATGAACTTCAACTTTGTTCATTTATTTTGTTTAGATTCTACATATAAGAGAAATCATACAGTATTTGCAATAGCGTGGATAGACCTAGAGGATATTATGCCCACTGAAATAAGTCAGTCAAATAAGATCCTAGCAGCCATTAACTGACAAGGCTTCTCACATACTTTGTATATCAGGAAGAACCTCACACTGAATTCAAGGCTTCCTGCACTTATGCCCTGTTCATTCACTGCCCCTGAGTCAACTCTTATAAGGGAATTCCTGGTTTTGTCCTTCCACCAATGGACTAAATAAGACCTGTACAGTCAGAATAGCACTGCCCCATAAAGACCAATGAAGATGCATAATGCTGGCCAATCAGAAGTACACAGATTGAGATACCTCATTTACACACAACGGACCTAATTGGGAACTTAAGCTGAAACTTTCCTTATAAAATACAGCTTCTCTTTTATCCCAGGGGAACATAATTCAGGTTGTTACCTGAGTTTATGTCTACCAGGCCACAGTCCATTTTGCTCAAATACATGCTTTTTATTCTTTATAATCTAAATTTAATTTTGGTTTACCTTACCCAGCCGGTGTCTGGCAGAGGTAGCATTCCTCCCTAAATTTCACTCCTTCAGCTCTTAAGAGTTCAAGGAGAGAGATAAGGACTAAGTGGTTTTTGGTTTGTGCTTTTTAAGGATAACAGAAGCTGGAGAGGAAAGGATTGATGCATAAACAAAAAGTGAAAACGAAGGCAAGGAGAATAAGAAACTACAAGAGTGTAAGGTGGGAAAAGATGAAGAAACTCCCAGAGCTCTGGGAAGAAAGTCAGAGAAAGGGACCTTCTTGCGAGGCCCCGCCCCTATACATTGAAGCAGTAGCCCCTCCCCTGGGGGAAGGTGGGACTTCCTCCTCACAGGTCAGTTGCTTCCGGCAGAGTAAGGAAAATCTAAGGGGAAGAGGCGGTGCCAAGACTGCGCAGCCAATCGATGCGACACCTTGTTCTTGCCCGGGACTCGTGAGGTAACTTGGTCTTGGGAACTAGCACCATGGCGTCTGGATGCAAGATTGGCCCGTCCATCCTCAACAGCGACCTGGCCAATTTAGGGGCCGAGTGCCTTCGAATGCTGGACTCTGGGGCTGATTATCTGCACCTGGATGTAATGGACGGGTAACTCCGCGGGGCTCGGGTGCGGGTTGCCGCGCGGGGCGGGATGGGCGCACCTTTATTGAGTGCCTGTGGGGTGCCCGGCGTCCCTGTTCCGCGGAGCGCTGCGCTCGCAACGTGGTGATGAGAACGGGGCCGGCGGGACGCCCTGGAGGCCCTGCCTGCAGCGCAGCTGAAGCGGGCCGCCCCTGCGCCCCAGACCGCAGCCTCCTCCCCACCCCCTGTCCCCGCCAACGTGTGGCCTTCAGGCCCTTAGCACTCGGGAGGGACCTGACATCACTGGGACACGTCTGTCATTTTCAGGTAGAAACTGAGGCCCAAGGGGATAGACATGACTTGCCCAAGCTCATATAGGTAGGTAGTGGCAAAGCCGGGGAGACGCCCCGGTACCTGGAGTGAGGTTGCCCGCGATCCGCCACCTGCTGGGATTACCCGGGACCAGCCTTTTAACCTCGCTGAGCTCAGTTTCATGGCATGAAAAATGCGAGTAATAGTAGAACCGGTTGGTTAGGCGTTTTTGGAAGTTGAGATGACGATGACGTATATTATTCGTGAAGTTCACAGTACCTGGCATCTAGTAAAGTCTCTATAGTTGTTAGTTGTATCATGTTCGAATTTTGATTTTGCTGCCTTTTCTGGCACCCGTGCTCTTCAGGGAGTCAGGTTTTTGTTCAGTAATTTTAAAGCACTGTAGTTATAGCACATAATCAGTATTATGTGGAACCAGGATGAGGCTAGTTTCTTAACTTGATTATAAAATGAGGAAACAAGCCTAGAGAAAGCAGTAAGAACCTCTCTGCTTACCCAACCTTGTTACAGAGTTGCACCTTGGATCTTCTTGGGTTTGCCAAGTAGTTTTATGGCCCCGCTGGTAAGTGGCCATGAAATCATAAGAGCCATTACCTTGGGTTGAGGTAGGAAAATAAACTTATTTTAAATAGGTGAAATCTTTCTGTGTTATTTACAAAAGAGGATCAGTTACTTCTCTTTTTAAAGTTATTACCCTTGTAGGAGTTTTGTCTTCCTTTGTTCTGTCTGGTAAGTCTGTTGTTTCTCTTTTGGATTTCACTCAGTTACCTTGCTAGTGTGCCTAACCGATTGTGGCAAAATCTGACCTTAGAATTCTAGGCTAAGAAGATTTGTAAATATTACTTCTCACAAAAGCTTTATTTTTAGTCTGCTATCATATGTGATTCTGTTTATATACTTTTTTTGGACAACTTTGTTTGACAGCCCTGAACTTTCCCAGGTGATATTACTGAATGGAGTGTGGACCTCAGAGATGGATAGCTACATTTTTGTGTCACAGACACACAATTTCGTGGCAGAGGCACCTAGGGGTTTCAGGATAGAACAGGCTACATGTATATGTATGTAGTCTATTTGACACAAAAAGCACTTTTCAAAATAAGTTTTGTTTGAGTAACTGAGTGAATGGAGGAAATAATTTTCAGTTCTACCAAAACTGGGGTTCTTAATGATAACAGTAACTCTTAATTATTTGTGTTCTGGTGCTCTTTGGGAATTAACCCACACAACCTAAAGAGTTGGTGCTGTTATTAGCACCAGTATTTGACAGTGAGGAATTAAATGCAAAGAGATTATCTCCTGTCAGTGGTTTCAGAGCTAGGAAATGGTGCAGCCAGGATTGGGAGCATGCAGCACTTGAGTGTTTCAGAAACTAAATGTCTTCTGTGGGTACTGGGCTTACAGAGAATAACTAAGACATTTTCTGTTCTTAAAGAGCAGCTAATAATTTATACAATTATTTTTGTTATTTATTTTATGTCTGTCCTGCTGCACTGAAAGCTCCCTGAAAACAGGGTCGGGCTGGCTGGCTCAACTCTGTATGCTTTGCAGGTAAAGCGCCATGACAAGCTTAGTTATATAATTGGTTGAATGGATGAAAGTCTGGATCATAATTCTTGAGGTTAAGATAAAAGTTTGTTTGTCTTTTTATTGACTCCTCTCTTCTGCCAAGAAACATCTTGGTTTCAAAAACTAAATTCTGCATACACCGTTTAAGAAACCTTTTACTTTTCAGCTTCACAACTTTTTGAGCTAACAGCTATTCCTGTTCCCCTATTGCAAAGGAGGAAACCAGTTTAAGAAGGTTCGGCCCTTTCCTGGATGTCCACCGGAAGCGGTAAAGCCAGGCTGAGCTGCAGTGTCTCCTAGGCCGGGGGTGTGAAATGAAAGCAGGGTGTGGACTCCCTTTCCCAAGGTGGCCAGCGTCAGTTTACCTTCCCTATGGGTCCTGCCTCCATGCTTCTCTTTCCCGGCACCATTTGAAAATCTCCGACGTCACACTGAGTTTGGATGTGTTTGCTGTTTTTCTGGTCCCCCGCTCTTAATTACTAGAATTTAAAGCTGGGGAGATTTCACATTAGTACTAGATTTTTGACTTTCGTATAACATCCAGAGGTTTGCCAGTATGGGTCTACAGTCATAGCAGCCACCATTAGCCAGGCCAGATGACCTTCATTTGTCTCCTGTCCCCATCTTCCTGTTTTGTTCTTCCATGTTACCTGCCATTCCTTGTAGGCATATGAGTTGTGATTCCTAGTTCACAGGAATTGTTTTTTGGTTACAGTCTTGTGACATTTTATTTTCTTATCTTTGCCTTTTTGGGAGACCCAGTAAAGGTTTGATCTGTTTGAAATAGATTACATGACACTTATAAATAAAGCTTAGGGTTGATGGAACATGAGAGATAAAATAATTGTATTTCTGTGTTATAATAATTAGTTTAATTTCAGTAAATTCTCTAGGGGAAGACTTTTTTTATTGCATTTTATTTTTTGCAAATTTGACTCTCAAAAGTACCCTCAAGGAAAAAAAAATAAGACAGTAATATAATAATAAAATAGACTTCCTTAATGAAATTTCTCTTCATTAGAGTGAAATAATTTAGTGTTTTCCAAGCTGGTCTGATAAGTGCTCCCTGTGCACTTAAGAATTCAGATTCCCAGGTCCATTGTTGTGTCAGTAGGCTTGTGAATCCTTTCATTGCAAGTGCTGATGCTTTTGTCAGGCAGATTAGGGACCACCCTGACTTCGTGCTTGGGTTTGTAGTCCTTTCTGTTGTTATGGCTTAGCTAGAAGCCTTTGGTTCCTTACAGCAGTGGTTTGGTTTTGTTCTCCCAGTGTAGTTGGTGAATCTGGTGCATTGAATTGGTCTTCAGTGGTGCACTTAGTTATATATCATATAATTAGGGGTTCAGTAGTTTAAACAATCTGCTGTTTCCCAATGAAGTAAAAATTTGTTTTATTCTCCCTCTCTTTTTTTGTATGTGTGACAGAAACAGAGAGAGGGACAGATAGGAAACATCAGTTCTTCTTGCAGCACCTTAGTTCATTGATTGGTTTGTCGTATGTGCCTTGACCAGGGGGCTACAGCAGAGCGAATGACCCCTTATTTGAGCCAGCGACCTTGGGCTTCAAGCCAGTAACCTTTGGGCTCAAGCCAACCACCATGGGGTCATGTCTGTGATCCCACGCTCAAGCCATCGACCTTGCGCTCAAGCTGGTGAGCCCGTGCTCAAGCGGGTGACCTCAGGGCTTTGAACTGGAGTCCTCTGCATCCCAGTCTGATGCTCTTATTCAGTGTGCCACTGCCTGGTCAGGCTTCTCATATTTTCTTAAGATGTGATTATGCTTATTTTCATAATAAATGAAACCTAAGTTTCAGACAGTAAAAGTAGTAGAGCTCCCTCAGAAATATAGTGGGATCTATTCCAGACCATTGTAATAAAATGAGGATTGCAGTAAAGTGACTCATTATCTTTTTGCTGGTAGAGGGTCTTACCTTCAATGTGTTTAAAAGAAACAACAAAAAACCACCTGTGAATTGCAATAAAACAAGGTATGCCTGTACTCCTGAGTCTACACAGCAAATTGAAAGAACAGTGAACAAAATACAAAGCTTTCAATTTAAGAACTGTATAATATTAACCCTCATTGCCTGTTTCTCTGACCCTTACTTCCAATTTGTGAGTAAACATAATAAGCCTCTTATCTATAACCCTAGTGCTCATTACTTTTAGGTGAATGGTAGAATGATTTCCTAATTGCTAAACGCCAACCTCCAAGGGCCAGTGAGCTGTGAGTGAAAGTGTCTGAACTCGTCTACCTAACCAGTCCCTCAGATGTGTCTTGAACCCAGACCTCTCCCATCTAAGTGTCTCCTCAGCCGGGCTTTCTTTTTCTGTTCTTAGTTTGGTGGCGGAGTAAAGAACTTGGACTTTGGAGCAAGGCTGCCTGCCTTGACACACCTGCTCTTGCACTCCCTGGTTCTATGACCTTGGGCCGCTTTTCATCTGTAAACTACTGATAATGTAGTGCCTATGTCATGCAGCTGTGAGATTTTAGTGAGTTAATGTATGAAAAGTGTTTACAATGGTACCTGGTCCATGTAAGTTTTAATTTTTTAGTTATTAACATTCATTCTGCCTGTCAGCTAAGCTTAAACTCTTAACTGTGGTGTAGTCTCTCTTTCAATCCCCTGCCCTCATCATATCAGTTAACAAATCCTATCACCTTTTCCTGTCCCTGTTTCCGCTGTTGGTGTTCTTGCCATTTGCCAGCACCTCTTACCTCCCTTCCAATTTACTGCCCAGTCCACCTTCGTACTTTATTATTTGCAGCTCTTTATTTGTTTGTTTCTTTAAAACCTCACTTCATATTTACAACAGGATGAAGTCCACACACTGAGCCTGGCATTTCATACCCTTCCTGTGACAGTTGGCTTCCTGCCTTTCTCACACTAGCCAAGCTAACCAACACCATGTTCCTTTTTTTTTTTTTTTTTTTTTGTATTTTTCTGAAGTTGGAAATGGGGAGAGAGAGTCAGACAGACTCCCGCATGCGCCCGACCGGGATCCACCCGGCACGCCCACCAGGGGGCAACGCTCTGCCCACCAGGAAGCGATGCTCTGCCCCTCTGGGGCATCACTCTGTTGTGACCAGAGCCACTCTAGCGCCTGGGACAGAGGCCAAGGAGCCATCCTCAGTGCCCGGGCCATCTTTACTCCAGTGGAGCCTCGGCTGCGGGAGGGGAAGAGAGAGAGAGAGAGGAAGGAGAGGGGGAGGGGTGGAGAAGCAGATGGGCACTTCCCCTGTGTGCCCTGGTCGGGAATCGAACCCAGGACTTCTGCATGCCAGGCCTACACTCTACCACTGAGCCAACCGGCCAGGGCCTATGTTCCTTTTTCTTTGAACATAACTTGTTTATTTCTGCCTTTGTTTCATTTCTTTTTCCACTGTTAAAAGTCTATTCTGTAAATCTCATCTTCCTCCCTCTTGGAAAGTACTGTATTGCTTGCCTCTGGAACTGTTTTACCTCATATTTGTCTAGCTTTTCTTGAGATCCTCATATAGGATAATACCTACTTTAAATAAATGAAGCCCACATTTCAATGGCTTAACATTACAATGTTTTATTTCTCATTCATGTAACAGTTCAGGATGAATGTCCTTCTGTACTGAAATCGAGGGGCATAGACCTTTCCTCCTTTGGCTTTGCTTGCTATTCAAGGGCTTCTTTATTGGCAGAAGGGTAAAGTGAGTGCAGAAAAGGAGTATTACTTAACCTGCTGGGCTCTTCTGTGACACACATCACTTAAACTCACAGTCCATTGCTGAAGACGAGTCACATGGGCCAACTGGATGTAAAGGGAGTTGAGAAATGTATTTCTAGTTGGCTGCACTGGCTTTCTGTCAACTAGGCTGTAACAGTAGGTCATCGTGAATTCTGGGGAGTTAGTAGGCATCTCTTGCCAGTGAGATCATAAAGTTCTCTGGGCTGAGCAGGAAGTCTCACGTATTTTTTATAAAGTATACTACTCTGAAACAACCATGTGGTAGTTGGTAGAACACAAGGACTAACTGGAGTAGGATGATAATTAATTACCTTGGGTCTGATATCTGACTTATTTGAATCTTGCTCCTACAAATAATTAATTGCTTGACTTAAGAAAGTTATTTATCCTATGTTCTTCATATAATAACACATCTACTTCATAAGTTTGTGGTGAAGATGAAATGAGGTGTAACGTACAGTGTCTGGCATGTTGTAAGCCCTTGGTAAATGGTGGTTTCTTGTACACACATTGTTTTCTCTGATGATCTTTAAGAAAGTTTTAAATAAACTGTCATTTAGTGCCCTGTGGTAAAGGTGGGATAGAAGTTGACTTAGGCATGCTGTAATGAACGAGGATATGAAAAACCTGTATTAGAGTCCAGAACTTTCTAACTAGTGTATGACTTGGGCAAGTCATATAACTTCCAGGGTTTTGATTTTTGTCATCTTTCTAGTTCTACCTGTCAGGGGTTATGAATTACAGCGTTAAATCGTGTGACATGATTTGTTCAGATATCAAGGAGATATTGCTTTGTAAAGCCAAAATTATCCAGATATTTTTAGTATTGCTTAATACTAATGATGTTAAATATTAAATTGAAAAATATTGCAATCACAGACATACCTCTCTACCCTTTCAGAATATATATTGAGAACGATACAGAAACTGACTTGAAAATGTTTTCAGAGTAAGGTTTTGTTTGTCTTGTAGGCATTTTGTTCCCAACATCACCTTTGGTCACCCTGTGGTAGAAAGTCTCCGAAAGCAGCTAGGCCAGGACCCTTTCTTTGGTAAGTGGGTGTTACGCCAGCTGAAGCTGGATGTGTTGCTCAAGTAAAGGAAAAGATGTTTGATTTCTCAACTTTTGGTTTCATCTGGGACCCCTTTTCTCCTCTCTGTGCTGGGGCTTCATTGGCTGCCTGTAATAAGCCAAACTCTTTCCTATTCTGGGGCCTTCGCACTTCTGCTCATTTCTTTGCCTGGGAAGCTGTTCACTTGGCTAGCCTGCCTGTCTTTTGGCCTTGGATCATTTCTCGTTTCTTCAGAGAGGCCTTTCTAAGCACCCTATCTTAAGTTAACCCTTATCCAGTTATCATGACAGCCTTCTGGATTTTCTTAGGACTTCCTTTAATCTGAGGTTATTTTTATCAGATTATAAACTCCTTTAGTGCAGAATTTCATCCATTTTGTTTACTGTGGTTTTCATAGACACAAGATTGGGACTCAGTGTAATGTTACGTGATTTATGAATTGATTGATTTTATGGTCTGGAAATGAAGCCGATTATTGGAACTTTCTGCAAATGGGGCCTATGTATGCTCCTACTTAAATGCTGTAGGATAATGTGAACTAAGATATTTAAGACCACACAGTAACCTAAAAGTTACTTCTCATGGAACATGAATTCAGTTCACATGTCGTTGCTGGTCTTTTAAACTACACTGACAGCGCCTCACTTGCCCGATCTCTAAGTATACATTATTGCCTCATTTATGTGGCGTTAGGGAAACGATGTTCCATCAACTTGGTCACCATTTTGAAATTTCCAAATAATGGAATATAATTTTCTGAGAATCTAAACGTATTTTTATTACATTTTGGAAAATGAATTTTACAATATAAATTTGTCCTTAGGACTGTATTAAGTGAATGAAATAAGTAGCATTGTTTGCCCCACTGTACAATGACCAAAGAGTCCTCTGTTTCTCGCTTGTGTAGATTTAAAAGTATTTTTCTTTTCCTCTTCCTTTTATTTGGGCTTCTAGTGTCACTTCTGGCTGCTGTTGTGTCACCTGCTATCAGTGCCTCCCCTCTTATCACCCTTCCACCCCCACTGCACACAATCTGATTTTTCTTCCTGTTTTAATGTGTTATTTGCTAATGACCTTCTAGAACTGGGTCTGATATAAAGATGAATGGACTCTGTGTGCTTCAGTGTTTGGGTTTTGTGACCTTTGCCTATTTTATTAAATGTTTTTTGTTTAATTCTTGGATCTTGGCTATTGGTTAATGGACACATGAATATATTCTAGGAACTAAATCAAAGGCTGTATATATAAAAATATATAATTGCTAGTGTTCTAAACTGTTTAATCAGTACTGAGTAGAAAATAGCCATCTAAGAAATAAAGTGCTAGGGGAAAGTCTGTTGTATCTATTATCCGAATCATTGGTTCAGGTTTAGTCTGAAGACCCATAGGAAGCCCTTTCTGAGAGTCCATGAGGTCCAAACTATTTTTACATTACAGTATTATTAGATATATCTGCATGGAGGAGGCAGAAGCAGTGGTGAATGAGTCTGCTGGTGCCGTAGGCCGAATCCAGGCAGTGGTATCGAACTATACAAGGAGTCATTAGCATTCTTTATCATGATGTGTTCCTGAGTGTTCTTGATGAAGCACTGAAAACTATTTTTTCAGTAAGTCTTGACCTTTGAATGTCTGTTAAATATTTTGTGTGACAAAGTAGGAAGTGCATATTGGCACCTCTGCGGCATGCTGGAGTATGAGGGTTTTCTCAAGAAAAACCTCTTGCACTGTTTTTGGAATTGTACACTGTACCTGCTTTTTTTTTTTTTTTTTTATGAACACCATTTTCTCTTGAAAGAACAATGGACAGACGAACTATGGTTAATCAGACTCGGATATTTTACTAACATTAAAAAAATTAATGCTCTCAGTTAAAGGAAAATACCTTGTTTTTGCAGATTTTACATTGCAGCTAGCCTTTATAAAAGTACCACTTGCCACGTTTTGGTGGCAAGAATATCCACACTTGTCTGAAAAGGCTTGTAAGGTATTCCTCCCTTTATGGTTGTTTCTTACTTTTCTTCATTTAAAACACCATATTGTAACAAATTGGATGCAGAGTAGATGTGAGAATATCTTCTGTTAAGCCAGACATTAAAACTTGCAAAAATGTAAAATAATGCTCACTCTTATATTAACATATTAGATTTATTATTGCTTATTTTTTTAATGAATTGGTAAGTAGACTTAAGCATTTTCTTAATTTAAATTTCTAATACATTAGCTGTAGATAGATATAACCCACCAATAGTGCTTTTGGGGCCTTCAGTAAATTTTCAGAGCCTAAGGGGGCCTGATAATAGAACATTTGAAAACTGCTCGTATGTTCACTACAGACACATTCACTGAACCACTGAATCCGGGAACACTGGAGATTGACTGTGTGCATTACTAGTGGTTACTACATGCTAGAAATTGAATGGCAGAGCAGTCTGGTAACTTAATAGTGAGTAAACTAGGTATATTAAACCAGTGTGAATTTCCCTTATTTATAACACAGACAAATGAGAAAAGCCAAAATGAGAGTCTAAGTTTTACAAGCAAAATTTATTTATTAAAATATGTTCTATTTTTGTTTAGAAAAACAAAACTTCGTTCTTGGTGTGATTAGTTAGGCGGTATACATACTCTTTTCCTGACATTTTTTCAAAGCCTTGGTGCATTTTAAAATCTTATTTTAGTTCTGGAATACTATAATTTTTTCTTTAATACAGTTGAGCTATGTCAGAAATGTGTTTCCTTCAGCAAAACAAAAACTCAAAAATCTTCTACCATTTATCACACACAGGAGTATTTACTGTTTCCTTCGTCACAACGCTTATTTCTTGATTTAACCTCTTTTAATCTGCCCTGTCCTCATGAAATGCTATTACATTTCAAGTTAAGATCTTTAAGAAGAACAGGCCCATTTTGCCTAACAATTATGTTTTTCAAGTTTTAGAATTAGGATGCATGTCAGGCTTCCTGTATCATGTCCTTCCCTCCACATTCATGGTTCCTCCTGCAGTGTGTGCTCTTGGTGAACGGCAGTGTAGTGTGGTTCCCCCTGCAGTGTGTGCTCTCGGTGAACGGCAGTGTAGTGTGGTTCCCCCTGCAGTGTGTGCTCTCGGTGAACGGCAGTGTAGTGTGGTTCTCCCTGAAGTGTGTGCTCTCGGTGAACGGCAGTGTAGTGTGGTTCCTCCTGCAGTGTCTGCTCTCGGTGAACGGCAGTGCGGTAGTGGTTCACCCTGCAGTGTGTGCTCTCGGTGAACGGCAGTGTAGTGTGGTTCCTCCTGCAGTGTGTGCTCTCGGTGAACGGCAGTGTAGTGTGGTTCCTCCTGCAGTGTGTGCTCTCGGTGAACGGCAGTGTAGTGTGGTTCCTCCTGCAGTGTGTGCTCTCGGTGAACGGCAGTGTGGTAGTGGTTCCTCCTGCAGTGTGTGCTCTCGGTGAACGGCAGTGTGGTAGTGGTTCCTCCTGCAGTGTGTGCTCTCGGTGAACGGCAGTGTAGTGTGGTTCCCCCTGCAGTGTCTGCTCTCGGTGAACGGCAGTGCGGTAGTGGTTCCTCCTGCAGTGTGTGCTCTCGGTGAACGGCAGTGTAGTGTGGTTCCCCCTGCAGTGTGTGCTCTCGGTGAACGGCAGTGTAGTGTGGTCCTCCTGCAGTGTGTGCTCTCAGTAAACGGCAGTGTAGTGTGGTTCCCCCTGCAGTGTGTGCTCTCGGTGAATGGCAGTGTGGTGTGGTTCCCCCTGCAGTGTGTGCTCTCGGTGAACGGCAGTGTAGTGTGGTTCCCCCTGCAGTGTGTGCTCTTGGTGAACGGCAGTGTAGTGTGGTTCCCCCTGCAGTGTCTGCTCTCGGTGAACGGCAGTGTGGTAGTGGTTCCCCCTGCAGTGTGTGCTCTCGGTGAACGGCAGTGTAGTGTGGTTCCCCCTGCAGTGTCTGCTCTCGGTGAACGGCAGTGTAGTGTGGTTCCTCCTGCAGTGTCTGCTCTCGGTGAACGGCAGTGTAGTGTGGTTCCCCCTGCAGTGTCTGCTCTCGGTGAACGGCAGTGTAGTGTGGTTCCCCCTGCAGTGTCTGCTCTCGGTGAACGGCAGTGTAGTGTGGTTCCTCCTGCAGTGTCTGCTCTCGGTGAACGGCAGTGTGGTAGTGGTTCCTCCTGCAGTGTCTGCTCTCGGTGAACGGCAGTGCGGTAGTGGTTCACCCTGCAGTGTGTGCTCTCGGTGAACGGCAGTGTAGTGTGGTTCCCCCTGCAGTGTGTGCTCTCGGTGAACGGCAGTGTAGTGTGGTTCCTCCTGCAGTGTGTGCTCTCGGTGAACGGCAGTGTAGTGTGGTTCCCCCTGCAGTGTGTGCTCTCGGTGAACGGCAGTGTAGTGTGGTTCCTCCTGCAGTGTGTGCTCTCGGTGAACGGCAGTGTGGTAGTGGTTCCTCCTGCAGTGTGTGCTCTCGGTGAACGGCAGTGTGGTAGTGGTTCCTCCTGCAGTGTGTGCTCTCGGTGAACGGCAGTGTAGTGTGGTTCCCCCTGCAGTGTCTGCTCTCGGTGAACGGCAGTGCGGTAGTGGTTCCTCCTGCAGTGTGTGCTCTCGGTGAACGGCAGTGTAGTGTGGTTCCCCCTGCAGTGTGTGCTCTCGGTGAACGGCAGTGTAGTGTGGTCCTCCTGCAGTGTGTGCTCTCGGTAAACGGCAGTGTAGTGTGGTTCCCCCTGCAGTGTGTGCTCTCGGTGAATGGCAGTGTGGTGTGGTTCCCCCTGCAGTGTGTGCTCTCGGTGAACGGCAGTGTAGTGTGGTTCCCCCTGCAGTGTGTGCTCTTGGTGAACGGCAGTGTAGTGTGGTTCCCCCTGCAGTGTCTGCTCTCGGTGAACGGCAGTGTGGTAGTGGTTCCCCCTGCAGTGTGTGCTCTCGGTGAACGGCAGTGTAGTGTGGTTCCCCCTGCAGTGTCTGCTCTCGGTGAACGGCAGTGTAGTGTGGTTCCTCCTGCAGTGTCTGCTCTCGGTGAACGGCAGTGTGGTAGTGGTTCCTCCTGCAGTGTGTGCTCTCGGTGAACGGCAGTGTGGTAGTGGTTCCTCCTGCAGTGTGTGCTCTCGGTGAACGGCAGTGTAGTGTGGTTCCCCCTGCAGTGTGTGCTCTCGGTGAACGGCAGTGTGGTAGTGGTTCCTCCTGCAGTGTGTGCTCTCGGTGAACGGCAGTGTAGTGTGGTTCCCCCTGCAGTGTGTGCTCTCGGTGAACGGCAGTGCAGTAGTGGTTCCCCCTGCAGTGTGTGCTCTCGGTGAACGGCAGTGTAGTGTGGTCCTCCTGTAGTGTGTGCTCTCGGTGAACGGCAGTGTAGTGTGGTTCCTCCTGCAGTGTGTGCTCTCGGTGAACGGCAGTGTAGTGTGGTTCCTCCTGCAGTGTGTGCTCTCGGTGAATGGCCGTGTAGTGTGGTTCCTCCAGCCCCAGTCCTTGCACCCTGCGCCTCTCCTCTCACTGTCTTCATTACCAGCTCCTGTCAGCTCTTCTTTCACAACACACCGAACCCCACCATTTCCCACCAGCCTGATTGCTGCTGTTGTCCTTTTCATCTGGGCTACTGCCTTGGCTTTCTAGGGCAGACCTTGTCACTTCCGCATTCAGAATCCTGCAGTGTTGCCTGGCCTGTGGTGGCGCTGTGGATAAAGCGTCGACCTGGAACACTGCGGTCACTGGTTCGAATCCCTGGGCTTGCCTGGTCAAGGCACATACAGGAAGCAACTACTATGAGTTGATGCTTCCTGCTTCTCCCCCCTCTTTCTTGCTCTCTCTCTGTCTCTCTCCTCTTTCTCTCAAAATCAATAAATAAGTTCTTTAAAAATCCTGCAGCGTTTTTTCTATCACTTGGAATCAAACCCGGTGGCCTGTAGTACTCGGTGTTGTCTCTTCACCCCACGGGTCTCTGACCTTGTCAGTTCTCCCCGTTGCCCTGCGTGCCACCACACTGGCTTTGTTGACTACCATCTTAGTGTTTTTGAATAGTTTGTCTCCCCCTCTAAAAATGTAATCCTCACGATAGCAGGGAGTTTATCCTTCTGCCTTTTAGGTGTATCCCTAGGACCTCAGAATAGCAATGGGTGTGGTAAATACTTAATAAAATATTAGTGAAGAGATTCACTTAATTTAGTTTTTTGATTTTTTAATGAGGAAATAAGTCTTCAGGGATAATAGAACTTTTTTAAAAAGATTTTTTGGGCCTAACCAGGCAGTGACACAGTGGATAGAGCGTTGGACTGGGATGCAGAGGACCCAGGTTTGAGAACCCAAGGTCACCAGCTTGAGCGCAGGCTCATCTAATTTGAGCAAAGCTCACCAGCTTGGACCCAAGGTTGCTGGCTCGAGCAAGGGGTTACTCGGTCTGCTGAAGGCCCACGGTCAAGGCACATGAGAAAGCAATCAATGAACAACTAAGGTGTCGCAACGAAAAACTGATGATTGATGCTTCTCATCTCTCCGTTCCTGTCTGTCTATCCCTCTCTCTGACTCTTTAAAAAATAAAAAAGTTTTTTGGGTGGCATTTTTTGGAAGTTAACCTAGACTGCTAGGTTTCCTGATTTCCAGTCATTACTTTCCATATACAGCAACATATGCTTTGTGTGTGTGTGTGTGTGTGTGTGTGAATGACTATCCCAGATCTTATCTTCAGAATAAAAAGGGACTAGTTATACATAGAAGTTTTACTATTTAACAATTACTGTGATGTCAGAAGATTTTAATATATGAAATGGGAACAGCTGCAGGTTGGTTCCAGTAATAGGAGCCAGGTTGTTTTCCTTTCGGTAATATTTAGGAGATGTGTTTTTTCTTTCTAGACATGCACATGATGGTGTCAAGGCCGGAACAGTGGGTAAAGCCAATGGCTGTAGCAGGAGCTAATCAGTATACCTTTCATCTTGAGGCTACTGAGAACCCAGGGGCTTTGATTAAAGACATTCGGGAGAATGGGATGAAGGTGAGAGGTCAGCTGGTACAGTAATGTTTTATACCACTCACACTCGGAGTTGGGAACATTGGGCAGAAAACGGGAAATAATAGGTAGATAAGACGGAACTTGGACAGCTCTTCTTTGGGAAGCCAGAGTTTTAAGTATAACTTGTTTTTTGTATAATCCTTTTGAATATTACTGCTTTTTAGAAACATTTATATTTAATAGCCTTGTTGACTTTTTTAAATTATGTAGTGTGAATGGTTTATGCATTCCATTTATATATGTTTTCTGTTTTTTTAAGAATAGGCATTTCTGCTGGGCCTGATATACCACAAGAATATAATGTGGAAGTAATTGTTAATGTGATATAGCAAATCTGTCTCTGTCACAGGTTGGCCTTGCTATCAAACCAGGAACTACAGTTGAGTATTTGGCACCATGGGCTAATCAGATAGATATGGCCTTGGTTATGACAGTGGAGCCTGGGTTTGGAGGGCAGAAATTCATGGAAGATATGATGCCAAAGGTAAAAGAAGTATTTGATTCTGAGTAAGGCTTTTATTATCTGTGTTCATTCAATAAACATGTATTGAACTACTTGTTATATTAAGACATGTCCTGTTCTGAAGTGGAGAGATAGAAATGCCTACCTACAGATTATTGTAATACAGTATGATAAATGCTGTAAGAGATTTAGGTTTGGAAATCAGAAAAGATAGTACATTTTAATCTTGAAATTTTCTTTCAAAACCATTATTATTTCTACTTTAGAGTTTTTGGGAGTGTTTATTGACTATTGAGGGTTTTGTTTTTTTCCTATGAAGTATATTCTCTGCACAGACATGACAAATTAAATGCAATTTGGCAAAGAGAACAAAGCTTGCTTTTAGGAAACTTAATTTGTTTCAGTATATTAAAGGGGAAGTTTTCCCTGGTCATAATTTGTATTGCTGTATACATAGTTATTATATGAAATATTTGGAATCCTATTTTAGTGGCCGATATTGGCTGTTTGATTTTTTATTTGGTTGTGTTCCCATCCCCCTCATATTCACTTTAGGAATTGCTTATTTCCTTGTGTATATCTAGGTTCACTGGTTGAGGACCCAGTTCCCGTCTTTGGACATAGAGGTTGATGGTGGAGTAGGTCCTGACACTATCCATAAATGTGCAGAGGTGAGACTGCTCCTCAACTGTGACCTAGACCATTTTCCTATCAAATGTGATGTCTAGGACATCATCTTATGTGCCAAAGAGATTTCCTCTACATTTACTAACGGCTTTCTTGGAAAGGTGTTTTCTCTTTTCAAATGTAGAAGTAGAAAAATAAAGAGCTATAAATGAATATTCTCAAATCACATAATCATTAAATAGTAAGTTCAGTTATCTCAGTAATGCTGAAGAAAGTTCTTTTATGAAAAAAAATATATATACTGAATGCCAGTCTTTAGAAGATTATTAAGTTCCAGGACCTTGGAATGAGTCATTTTTCCAATTAAGGGAAAAACCATGTCATCTTCTGAAGGGAAAAAGTTCTTATTCTGTAGAATTTAGGTGTATTAGTTATCAATTTGTAAGAACAGACAAGGGCCACTTTTGTTGAAATTCTAGATGTAATCTCTGGATACCTCTAATGCTCTATGTGGAGCAGGGATGAGTGTTTTGAGTAATTAGCCAAGATGAGTTAGTATCCTGAGCTTCATTAAGAGGGTGCCCGTCCTTCCTGTAGCTCTGCAGGTGTTCAAGTTCACGTGGTCTTTTTTTTTGAACTCAAGTTCAACATGGTCTAATCGGCACTTCCAGTTTTTGTATAAATGCCACACTTTTCTGCTTGATACTTGTCAAAAGCTTAACTGTGATAAATATTTAGGGAAAAGGAGCTAGCAAAATGATTAGTGATCATATATATATATATATATATCACTTGACGCCTTGTAGAATTTTTACTAAACTATACCATTGTGCTGTTCCTATTTACATTAAGAGATGTGTTAAATTGTAACCCTATAAAACTAATTATTTTTATTTTTATGAAGAATGTTAGAGGTGTAGTACACTGTATCATAGAGTGACAGCATCTGATTGAATAGAATTTCCTCAGCTTTAGTGGCTCTCCTAATAGTCCCCTCTCTTCTGGCAATGAATCACATAACGGATTGGGTTTCCCTCCTTGAGTCAAATCCTAGGAAGCACAGCTAAATTTGGACTTGTTATTTACTTTCCTCTATTTTTGTTTTTATATTTAAAAACACCTTGAAATTCTTTAAGCCACCTCAAAACCATCTTGGAATGCAATGAAGCCTATTAAAAAGTTGTTTCATTCCTTCTGGCATCAAAAGGAGAAATTATTTAATGTTGCCCTATGTTATGGATAGTTTCAGATTTTAGCAACATTGTCCTTTCAGACTACCAATTCATATACATAATTCAAAATTAATGGGCAGTTTAATTTTTAGTAGTTATGGGGATATTAGTATATATTGGAAAAAACCTTACTAGAATTAAAGATGAAAGGCTTTTAAACTTTATCCAAATATTAGAAAATATACAGTATTGGTATTTAAAAATCATTACAAAAGAACTCAAGGATTTCTTAGACATATTTAAAAACAATTTCACATCCTCATTAGTTAAGCATTTTAACTTCTTTCTTCATTGAATCTGATTGAATAAATCTGTTCATCTCCAAATGGCTTTTGTTCAGTTTTAGTGCTGACTGACAGATGCAAAGATAGAAACTCTAGTGAAAGAATTGTTCAGGCTTTTCTGCATCTTTCTTTGAGCCATAACCTAAGTGTTTACTTCTTCCAGGCAGGAGCTAACATGATTGTGTCTGGCAGTGCCATAATGAGGAGTGAAGACCCCAGATCTGTAATCAACCTGTTAAGAAATGTTTGCTCAGAAGCTGCTCAGAAACGTTCTCTTGATCGATGAAAGCACAAGGAATCCGGTGTTTCTGCTCATGAAATCCTTTTACTGGAAAACGAGAATATTGACTGCCAAATCGTATCACTGTTGAGGCAATGCTGCTTTTCTGAGCAACTACTCATTCCAGTGACTAACATCTTTTGTGCAGAGTGTTTCAGGAGGTTAGAAATTTAATGGAATTTAAAGATCAGTGTGGTGAAATACCATTTTTACTGAGAGACTTGATTTTTATAAAGAGTAAAAATATGGCTGTATTAAGGTTATGAACAGAAATGTGTCTTAATGCCGAAGGGAGGCATATTATCTCCTTTCTAAAAAGAATTTTCTATTGTTTCTTGGCTGTTTCCCAAAAGCAAAGAAGTCCTTATGTTTTTCCTGTTCCGTGTCATTTTTGGTTTGTGTATATGTGTGATAATATGAGTAGAATAGAACTTAGGGAAAAAATCTAAGTTTGAATCCGGCTGGGATGGAATGCTGTCTTCTTCTTCTAAAACATCTATTTTCTACTTTGCACCTTATATTTTAATATACAAAAATGATATATGAAGCCCAGGGATTTTAAGGTGGTCTGTTTAAAATACAAGCACAGATTTTAATAAGGTGTTTTGTTAGCTTTGCTGCCGGGGCAGGTTATTCTGTGATTTCCCCATCACCACCCCATCTTTAATCATACCCACCATTTTTAACGACATGAGATACGTGCTAGCTCTGAGCAGAAAGGAAAGGAAGTAAAATTGAATCGACTCTTCCCCTTTCCAACTATGTGACCTTAGCAAATCAAATCCACCAACCTCTGTGAGCTTCTATTTATTTATTGATTATAATAACTGCAGGACTGTTGAGGATTAAAAAAGATACTATTATAGAAGTGAAGCTCTGCTTCTGGTCTCTAGAATGGTAGAATCGAGGATGCTTAGTACAAAGGAGCTATCATTATATGTGTATAAGGTTTATGTTTTATAGATGAGAAAGTCCTGATATAAAGCTCAGCGACAGGTTGCCAGCATGGGAAGAATCCAGGAGGGCATAGGACTTCTGGTCTGTGCTGCTGGTGTAAATGGAGGCCTTGGGAGCTACAGTAGGCCGAGGAAGCTCTTTTTACTTCACACTGTCTTATTTCCAGTCTAACTTGACCCTGTAGCACAACCAGATGGCTGAGGATCTGCGAGAACTGTGGATATATTATATATATTAACTGAAAGGATATATATTTTATTAATCCAAGAAAGACCAGGTAGGCTAAGAGATGGCAAGGTACAAGAGTCGATCCATAAACTAAATATTTATAATTGTGTCCCAAATTATACTTTGACAACAAATATGTTAGCCACTTCATTACTGTAAATACTCTTGCTATAACACATAATACATATGGCAAGAAATAACAGGATCTGTGCCATTAAACTTGTTTGGGCTAATGTGAGTGTTAAGAAAAAAGATCTGAAAAAATAAGAACATCAACAGTTATGTATGGAATAGAGTTTGCTTGTTTTTTCTTTTGTTTCTTCATTACAAGGTAAAAATATGTTTCTGTTTATTTTTGCTTAGGAAAGTTTTATGCCATGAATAGTTGGCATTTAATCAAGTCAAACAACACAAAGCATATAGAAATAACTTTAATTAAAAAACATATAGAAGATTATAATAGCAGACATGACAGAAAGATTTGAGCTCATTTGCCTGGACAACTTCAGTTTGTCTGGCTTTTGTTTTCTTTCTTAAAAAATAAATGTACAGTAAAACTATAAGCAAACATTTGTCAGTATTGAATTTGAATTTTTTTTCTTTTCTAAAGGGACTAGCATAATTTCCAATCCCTAACAAAACAGTGTCAAATCCCCCAAGTCTAGGCCAGATGGCCAAGATTGTGTTATATGGGTACTACAACTTGAATAACCTTTTCTACACGAGAAAAAACGATTTGTATAAATTGCCCTCAATGTTTACATAGAAAAAAAATGATGTAATAGCTTCAAAAGGAATTTTCCTTAATGTACACTCCATTATCCAATATTGATAATATTGAAACATTATCCTTTGAAAAGTTTTAATTCTCCCTCTAGGATGCGAGTAAGAATATATGCTTATTTTAATAGAGTAAGCTATGGTAAAGAATGACCAAGACAAGTAGAAATACAGTAATATTTTTTATACTGGCAAAGTTTCCTGTGTGTTGTTTATTTTAAGTTGGTGTCTTCTGTTCATGACATACATAAAGTAGTTAAAACTCAATTTTAAAAGAAGTGATAGTTTTAAAGACAATATTTAACTTTACTTTGCTTGTCATTCTGTTAGGAGTGCAAAGAAAATGACCTATGTTTAGTCCAACAGATATCCGTGATTTCAAATAAAGGAATACTGTGTTATCTGGTATAGAAATTTCCATAAATAACTTCTGCTGGTTAAAAAATCCCTCTTCATAGCCAAGACTTTTACGTGTCCATTATCAGTGGAAACCTGTGCTGCTTTTATTATAGTGCAGCTCATGTTTCATGGGGTAGTTCATACATGCATTTTTGAGAGGTATCTGCCAGTGCATGTATGTATATATGTATACTCTACACTCATTCATATATTCTGATGCGACATGTACAGAAAAAAAGAGCTGTCATTTGATGCACACAAGTATGTGTGTGATTATACGTATATGTGGGTGTAAAATCTTCTGAAAATTATTTACACAGTAATGTGATTTGACATCAGACTGCAGCAGGTAATTTTTGGTGCTGATGATTTGTATTATAAACACAAATGACTAGCACTTGTCTGTAAGTGAAAAGCTCATTAGTTACTCCTGTGGTTCAAGAGGGAAAGAGACATTGCCTATTGGATGAACAGCATAAAATATCACTACATGCAGTACATGCTCTTACTCTGGAATTGTGTCCGGAGGGGGTCAGAAATGGGGGGTCAGAGATGGAGAACAGGGCTTGTCTTTTCTCCTGTTTTCCATTCCCTTACATTGTTTTCTTAACCTCTTCCCTGTCACCTATTTTTTTTAACATGAGTAAGTCCTGCAGCAAAGGTTCTGTACTCTTCCGTTCTGTCTGCTCGCCTTTTTGGATGTTGGCTGTCCTCCAGTGCACTGGTACAGAAGACTTCACCACTGCAAGCTGGGCTTGATCTCTCCAGCTGCCCACTGTTTTCATCTTGGCATAATAAGGCTTCTGTGTCTTCATCCTTCAGTGGAAAAGCCCGTCGTTCCCACCACAAAGCCTGAAAGAGAAAACATGTTCAGTTAAGTTTCAACTAATTAGTTGTGTTTAAATTGATGTGTCAAGTAATCTGTGACTGTCAATTTTGTAATAACTGTTGTTCTTTAGCACATAAACGTACATATTTTCATCTGAATTTAAGTATCCACCTAGTCCCAATGAAACGTGCTGAGAATTGTTTACGGTCCTTGGGGAATTTATTCACTCGCTTTGCTCTTCCATGAAGAGGTAATGTGCCATAGGACACCGGTCTTCCTTATCAGCCTAGGAGCACTTGGGACAGCCCCTTTAACAGTGTTTTGATCTTCTATTTCTACACTTCACCGTCTCCATTTGCCTCCATTAATTATAGAAGCCTATTGGCTTTTCCTTCTGAGCTTTCTACAACTTGCCTGTTAATTTCTATTGTCTCCACTTTCTCCATTCTAGGTATGGTTCCTCTTTTCCAACACCTGCTTATGAATAAAAGTACAAGAACTTTATAGATATATTATTAGAAGACAGTCCCCAGTGGGGAGGGGAGTAAAGAGGAACAATGTATGGTGACAGAAAATGTTTCGACTTCGGGTGAAGGACATACAATGTAATCAGCAGTTCCAATATTATAGCAATGTTCACCTGAAACCTATGCACTCTTATTGATCAGGGCCACCCCGTTAAATTTAATTTGCTAAATTAAAAAAAGAATAAGAATGCAGTTTCCTTGAGGTTAGAACTGGATCTATGGGGCTTGGGAGACAAAGATAAAGAGCAGCTAACAGGTGCTGTTCTCTTTACTCAGATTGTTTTGTAATGAAACTTTGATAGAATCCTCATTTCCTAACAGATAAATGGGTAGGTGGGATTAGGTGCAGGTGCTGGTGTGTTCTATGAAAGGATGTATAGTGTTTATAGTTAGTGGTGAAACTAGAATGTTGGAGTATAGATCCTCTGATTTGTACCCAACTTTCTATACTAGATTGTTGTACTTAATTTGTTGCATAATGAATCCTTAATTTGCAACAAGCAATTGTTACAAGTTTTTAAAAGGATAAAAGGTAGTTAAAAGGTTTAACTAGTCATGGTAACACTTACCTTGATTTCTTGACTTTCGTTTATTGCAGCTGAGCTGTGTGCACTCAGATCCTGGCTCTGAGGACTTTCAGCAGCACAGTGCTGACCACCACTAAAGTCAGTAGGGTATTCTTTCAAAAGTAAGTCCTGTCCTTCAACATTTTTACTGTAAGCTCTAGCAAGAAAATCAAGAAAATATTTATTTATTGAGGTCTTAACATTTTATGAACAACCCGAGATGTTACTAAGTCAATTTAACTATGTAGCTTTTCTTTTAAACATTTCTGCTCCAAAAATGTTTAAAAATGCATCTGTTGATCTTCCTGATGTTATCTCAAAGACTTAAACTGTATTTTATGAAGTATAGAGTTTATTTGGTTTGCCCTTTTTCTCTCTCAGAAAATGATTAATGACATTTTCTTGATCTTTACAGTTTTTCTTCTCTCAAAGTATTTTACACTGTGCTTTTTAGACTAGATGGTTGTTTTGGGGAATTTCTTTTATGAGGAAAACATATTTCTTAAGTGGTTATGTTAAAATAGATTATGCAAATTCTAACCTCTAGTGTTAGGTCCACTATTACAGATACTTTGAAAAGACCTCCTTTATCTAGGGAGAACTGTCACATTATTTGCTCAGTTAAATCCATTTCTGAGGCTGACAGTGAGCATGAGGTAGGAGAGTGGAGTAAAATAGAGAAACTCATTTCATCACTGTGTATTAGCCCAACTACATTTTGAGTGTAAGCTCAGTATATACAGTGTGTTCCTCCTAGTACACAAATAGTTGATGTTATACAGTATCTTTTATTCCCTTTTTAGTGATCCCATCATTATTCACACAAAATTTTTACTGATCCCACACGGATTCCCTGGTTTTGGGTTTTAAATGTATAACACCTGCCTACTGTTTCTTCTGTGCCACTTGCTTTGCTCCCACAGTGACCATCTGGCTTGCTCTTTCGCTTCATATTTTTTGTGTCTAAGGGAGAAGACTTCATCAGAAAGATCTTCTTTCTGGAATTAAGAAATAAAAAGATTTGCTTTTATCAGAAACATTTCAAAATGTGAGACCAGAGGTCAGTTCTTCATCAAGAGAATAGAAAGAAAAGTCTAAAAGAAATGCTTTCTAAATAGAACAAATGTTAAGAGTTTCAAGTTCCTAGAAAGAGAATTTAAAACTTTTTAAAATATTTTTTTACTGTTGGTTCACATTTGAACACTTACCTAGAATACAGATAAGTTTACAATGCTTTCATTTACATACAACATTCAGGAAAAGTAACACTGATAAATGAGAATTAAACAAATGACTTAAACTGGGATTTTAAGACTTTGTTTATTATAGTGTTTTAAGAATTTGGGTTTCCTGGCTAGGATCATACTGAACCAGGAAAGAGTTAATGAAATGAGGGAAGGCCTTTAGAATAAATTTTGGTAGTTGGGAAACACGATTGGTGGGCATAGACTGTTATAGAAACAATTATCTTCGATATCACTTCGGAATTTGTTTGGTTAAACAGTATGTTGTTCTTGTCTTAATGTTTTACCCGTATAAATCCACAGTCTCTTTCCTGCAATTCCAAATTTCTGAAAAACACATTTTCATAATTCATTGGTGATATAACCTGATCTAAAATGATGTGAGGCTATTCTACGTCCTTATCAATATATATTTCATTATAGTAACATTTGATTATGAGAACTGCCCTAGACTCCTTAGATGCATTACATGATGTATGTACTACATTATTTTTCTAAAATTCAAAATTTTCCAAATCCCAATTTGTTCCCAAGATTTGAATATGGTGGGCTTGATATTAGGACTACATCTCATGCAAGAAAATATGAGTTAATATGGGGAATGAGTATAGAGATTCACATAAATTCAGTATTTTAACAGCTCATGTAAGCAGATGGTTTACTTCCTGTTTCTTTTATTTTTTTATACATTGTCTTTATAGTTAAGTTTACAGAAAAACTTTATTTTAGTAGGAGGAGGGGCGGCAGAGACAGACTCTCGCATGCGCCCTGACCAGATCCACGGGGGGGGGGGGGGGGGGGGGGGGAGGGGGAGCGATGCTCTAACCATCTGGGGCCCTTGCTCTGTTGCAACAGAAGGCATTTTTTAGCACCTGGGGTGGAAGCCATGGAGCCATCCTCAGCACCTGGGGCCAACTCGCTCTAATTGAGCCTTGGCTGCAGGAGGGGAGGAGGAGAGAGAGAGAAGCAAGAAGAGGAGGGGTGTAGAAGCAGATGGGTGCTTCTGTGAGCCCTGACCAGGAATCAAACCTGGGACATCTACACACCAGGCAGACACTCTACCACTGAGCCAACCTGCCAGGGTGAAACACATTTTTCTTACCAAAATATCGTTAATGAAGAACTTTGTTTTCATAAGTGAAAAAAAAATCCATACCTTGAGGGGGTTATATTTCTGTTTCTCAAATATCAAATTAGGCAAACTTTATAACATATAAAGTACAATTATTCTGTAAGTGAAAGGCAACTTACCTCTTCACCTATAGTATATTCATCCAGAGGCTGAAGAACAGCCATCCTCCAGCTGTTGAAGATACAAATCAATTTCAAAAAGCTCTAAGTCAGTAGTCGATAATAAACTGGCTCGGGGAAAAACAAAACAAACAAACCAATGCCCCAATTTGTAGCATTTATCAATTCTTTGTGTGAAGACTTTCATCCTGGCCTCTTTGAGTTCAATAACTGGATCACAAAATTTCTTAATACTAAACAACAATCTTCAACCATACCTCCAGCCTACCACTGAAATTGAAAATCATTGTTGTTGTAGGACGTCCTAACCACAAATAATGTTAATCCTTATGTAGAATATATCAACATTCTCTGTAGTAATTCTCATAATACCTCCTAGAGTGTTAAGTGTTCTTAATACCTCAAAGTAATCATTAATGAGAGAATTAGAAATTAGCTGGAATAGAGAGCAGTAGAAATTTCTGGAGTTGTCACCCAGCTCATGTCTCTGTTTCCATCCTCTATCTACATACTTCCTGATGCCAGATGCATACTCTTAAGAAACTGCTTTCATCACTGCTTAAAAAAAAATGACTAACTTCCCTGCCAGTAAGAAGCAGTTCTGTGTACGGCATTCAAGAATCACCACAATCTGGTTCTAACTTCTTTTCTAGTATTAACTCCCTTTATTGCCTTACACAAAGCCTCAGTCGGGGCTGAGCCTAGCACACCTGTCGAAATCCATTTGGTGAATACAGCCTCCTATGTGAATACAGTTACCTTCTCCCTCAATGATGTCTTCCTAGGCCTTCCCATTCATCTAATGTGTTTATTGCTTGGCAATACATCAAAATCTTATTTTTGTTGTCAATGGGTGTTATTGTCTTACAATGTGAATATCCCATGCAAAGGTAGTTGCTTTTCTTGAACTCATTTTGCAACCTTGTATAAACCTCTTTAGCAATTATTAGTGAAAGTGTAATTATTTACATTTCTAAAGTACCTTTTAGTGCCATTAACATAACTAAGCACTGAATGAAAAAGACTGCAAGTCTTAGAATTCCCAGTTCCTAAAATCTGAGAAGTAAAGTTGTGATACTATATGGGTACTTTTTTCAGCATAAGTAATGTAAAGCTTTCTCTATTTTCCCTTCGTTGTTACACAAGTAAGAGGAAGCGGAGAGAAGTATCTTCCTTTCATTAATTAAAAATATAACTCTAAAAATTTTAATTGATTCAAGAAAAAGAAGGAAGAAAATAAAAACATGAAAGTATACATACCTTGGAGTAAGTATTTCCTTATATTGGAGTTTCTCTAGCTTAGCTGGGGCCACTAGTGACATGGGAATCACAATATTATCTATGTCATAAGAGCTCTCACTTCGCAGTCTCCGTCGCGCAGTATTCTGCAGCAAAAGAGGATTACAGTTTTATAGCAGTAATTAGTTATTGTGACTATACTCTTGAGTTATATAAAGATACAATGGTAGTATACCTGTTTTAAGTATATTATTAAAAATCTGACTATAAAATGTTGAGAAAAGCAAGAAAGCATATCTGCCTCTGTAGACCAACCAATTTTTATTTTTGTGGCAGTTATAGAGCATACATTTTAGTAGGCACACATACAAACCTATTTTTATGACCATAAAAAGTAGGAATGCCTTAAAATGCAAAACTTATAAAAGATTACTAAAAGTACCTGTTGGACAGATAAAATATATTATGCTCACTTTGTTAAAGATGGTGCTGCCCACGTGGAAGCCTGTCTCCCAGGTGATGATATTAGTTGCCCTTCCTGCTTGGGATGGGCGTGATTATATTAATGTGTGTTGGGGGCGGGCTTTGGGCAGGCAGGGTCCTTGTAGCCTGGGGCTTGGTTTTGGGACTAAGCCTTTCCCACCCTTTTTGATGTGGGGTGGTGCACTCTCATGAGGAATCCCATTATGCCTCAGATAAGTGACTTTGTATCAGAGACTTCCTTGTTTGTATATTGCATTAAAGCAGGGGTCCCCAAACTTTTTACACAGGGGGCCAGTTCACTGCCCCTCAGACCATTGGAGCGCTCCCACATACAGTGCTCCTCTCACTGACCACCAATGAAAGAGGTGCCCCTTCTGGAAGTGCGGAGGGAGCTGGATAAATGGCCTTATGGGGCCAAATTGCGGAACCTTTGCAAGCCTCCCCAAACTATGGCCCGCGGGCCGCAATGCGGCCCCCTGAGGCCATTTATTCAGCCCCTACTGCACTTCTGGAAGGGGCACCTCTTTCATTGGTGGTCAGTGAGAGGACCACTGTATTTGGCAGCCCTCCAATGGTCTGAGGGACAGTGAACTGGCCCCCTGTGTAAAAAGTTTGGAGACCCCTGAAGGGGGGCAGACCGGGAGCTTGCTCTCTATGGGTTCCTGAGATTAACATTAGAGAGAACAGAGAGGAGAGCAGAGAGAGGCCACGTGGAAGAGGCCAGGAGAAGCAGCCAAGATGGCAGAGTGTTGAAGGAGATGCCAGTTTGTGTAGAGAGAAGGAGATGGGGAACAGAGGTGAATAAGACCGGTGAGGTAGACACCTTTGTTTCTAGGAAACTCAGAGAAGTCAGTAGCTTTGTGAGCGCTGAATGAGTGGGTTTTGGAGCCCAGTGTGTGTTTTTTACCTGCCTGGTGCAAGCTAGGATTAAAGCTAATGGCCCATCAGTTCTTGGCTCTGTTGTTTCATTATCATCTATCGGAATCCAATGTGAACCTGCACGGGCCAGGCAGCTGTGATTGTGGCCATGGCTACTGGATTTACAGTCTCTAAATGTCAATGAAATGATCACAACAAACTCACTTTTTATTGGGGAAGACTAAAATATCTGGTGAGTCATTAGTAAAGATCATTATTACAATCTTTATGTGTTACTTGTACCTGAGCGTCACACTTTTTTCTAAACCCTCCCACCTTTTGGACTTCTACTCTGACCACATAAAAAACAATAATACAAATGCTGGATTCTTACTAGTAAGATTATATTTCGCTTCATATTAAGGAGGGATGATTGTGATAAAGTCTGTTTTTAACAATTAAAAGCCATGACCAGGGATAAATGAACAATTAGCTTCCTACTAAAAAAGTTTAATCACATTTATTGCTTTCTAATAAGGTAGTTCTAAATATGCTAATATATACTAGTAAATAAGGCTTTTAATTAGCAAAATACATTATTTCCTTCAAATCAGCCAGTTTTAAAATTCTATACATTTTAGAATTCAGTATACAGAACACCTACTTGTGATGAATTTGGGGTTCTTGATATAACATTGACATTAGTAACAGCAGTAAAATTGCTATGGGCTTCTGGTTCTGTGCGTGGAAAAGCCAGTTCATCAAATCTACTTCTTTGTCCTGCCATGGAAATAAACAATGAAAATGTCAAACATTAACGTGGCTTACAGATATTAGAATTATTTTCCTAATTAGGTAGCATGTGCTTTCTGTTCTGTTTATTGGTTTTATTATTTTTTAAAACTCATATAAAAAATTTTTTTACCTACAATTTCCATTTTCTAGGATAATGACAATTAAACATTGTTATATTTTTGGAAGATTTGCTTAGCTTGATCTTCTGACCATTAATTTTTGAAATTTTTTCTGTTTTTGAAGTACTAATTAATCAGAGTTCATTTTCTCTTATATTTTTATAGCATCCTGTTTTTATTTTATGAATGAAATTTTTGTTTTCATAGGATAAGTTTATTACCTTCTTTGTATTTTCTGGGTCTTTCACAATCCTTTTTTCCATTTGTTTTGGTTCCCTGTTAGTGAGTATGTATATAACTTATCTATTTATATACTGCCTTTGTTTATTTTATTGTGGATCTTAAAAAGTATTTTCCTGTGTATAATGTTAAACCTGATACCCAGTCCATATTTCCACTTGTTAAAAAATGTCCTTTATATAGTTTCTTCCAATCAGGATCCACATATTGAAATTAGTTCTTGTCTAGGAGGTTTTTCAGATGCTTCCTTTTTCATGGTAGTTACTAAAGAGACTAGACCAGATGTCCTGTACTTTACAGTTATCTAGTTCTTTGTACTATAGCATTATACTCGTTTTCCTATCCCCGTGTTTCCATCAAACTTGAACTTACATTTATTAATCCAAGTTAAACATTTTACATTTTAGGTAATTTGTATTTCATAATGCATTTTATTAAGAGAATAAAATTTTTCTTTGTTTCAGTATATATGCTTGAACATTCCTCAAAGACTAGGTTACTTGGTTGTCTTAAGATTGAGGTGCTAAGAAATGTAATGAAATCTCTAGTTGTGGGTGGGAGTTTAATTTTGTACTGCACTAGTTGATCAGATTGTGATTATCATATAATGACGTGTTCTGTTTTGGTGGGATTTCTAGAGCTGGTGATAAATGTGTTAAATCCTTCATGTATAATTATAGTCCTATATTCTTAGATATAATTAGTTGCTAATTTATTGGGCATATTGACATTGCATCTGGGAATACTTTACTGATGTATAACAACAGGGTGGGGCAAAAGTAGGTTGACAGTTGTGAGTATGCAGAACAGTTTATTCTTGTTTATTAATGATTGTATTTTTTTCCATATGAACAACTGTAAACCTACTTTTGCCCTACCCTGTAGTGTTATATCTACTGGAACAATGAACAAACTCAAAGATTTATAATTTGCTATTTAATATATATCTTTTCAGTTAATTTTGTTATTAATTTGCAGTAACTGTGGGGATTCTCTTGTCTCAAATCTCCATAACAATCACACTTTGTATTACTACATAGAAGACTCCTAGTTTCAATGATATCTCTATAGCTCATCTTATAACTGTTAAATTCCTAAAGACTTGGATTTGGTGGTTGTGTTACCTTAAATGAATCTCCTCCAGTTTCTCAAAATTCTGAGGAAGCTTCAGAGTTAATAACCTCTACAGCAGGTACCAGAAATGGTGATAAATTTCTGTATGTCTACCTTGTCCTAACATGATTGTAGTCCAGAATACTACCTTTGAGATTAAGTCCTGACCATAGTAGATATCTCCAGTCAGGGAACAAAGGAAATAAATCCTTCATTGCCATGAATTGGGTGGATGCACAGTCTACAAACAGTTCTGAATTGTTTACATGAATGTGCTGTTAGTGTTCATAGATCATGGATGTTTTGTATAATTAGTGACTACTGGATTATAAACTTCCATAAAGCAGGGCTTCCTTGGAGATCAGAATTTTCAGTTTTTAGTACTCTCCTCTTTATAACCTACCTAATGCTGTTTCACTCAAGTGTCTTTTCTTTCTTCCCTGTAACAGCTGTGCAGAAGATTCTGATCGTATTTGCGGCTTGCATGTAGGAGAATATCCATTTTTCCATTGATTCAGAGAAGTACTATGTACTAAAACAAATGGAAAGGAAGGAAATATACAGTTTTAGTTCCTTAAAAAGATAATGAACATGACAGTATTTCTACTTACATTGCAGAATATTAATATGCCATTGAAAATTACATATGATAAATACTTAGTTACCAAGATGGAGTACCCATAAACTGAAAATAAGATTCCTTAAAAATATCTTCAGATATTTGTCCAATTTCCTATAGTTCGAGGGTAGTCAACCTTTTTATCCCTACCGCCCACTTTTGTATCTCTGTTAGTAGTAAAATTTTCTAACTGCCCACTGGTTCCACAGTAATGGTGATTTATAAAGTAGGGAAGTAACTTTACTTTATAAAATTTATAAAACAGTTACAGCAAGTTAAAGCATATGGTAATAATTACTTACCAAGTATTTTATGTCGGATTTTTGCTGAGTATGGCAGAATAAATCTTTATAAAACAACTTACTATAGTTAAATCTGTCTTTTTATTTATACTTTGGTTGCTCCGCTACTGCCCACCATGAAAGTTGGAACACCCACTAGTGGGAGGTAGGGGCCAGGTTGACTACCACTGCTATAGTTGCTCCATTAGTTGAGGGGGATGAAAAGGAAAGTGATCTATTCTCAAAGTCTTCTAAATTACAAAATGTTAAGGAGAAGATTGTTTCAAACTGTAAGTCTTGGTTGGTTATGATTTAAATTCTTAAGTTAGTTCCTGCTTACCCTTAAATATGGAAATAATTCAGGACCAAGTAAGATTTTACAGAATCACAAGACTCTTGGGAGACCTCTTGAGAACACAGATTTCAGCATCCTCTGACAGTGCCTGCCACCATTCTTTCACTTTTTGAAAGAAATGAAAAAATTTTAAACTTTTAAATCACTATCTCTGTGCCTTGGTTGCCTTATTTGTTAAATAGGGGTACAGGAATTAGAAGGATAGCTGACATAAGTATTGAATAAATGTTAGTTTCTTCATGATTTTATCTATCTGAATCCCGTATTTCCAGTAGATTGATATAATTGACTACTTTTTTGAAGGATTTGGAAATGTGGAAAGGAATAGAAGAAATATGTAGGCTGAAGTGTCAAAATCATACAGTGAAAAAGCAACAACAACATGGCCTGCCAACAACTCGGATTCTTGATTTCAAGATTGCAGAGCACCATAAAATGAAAAAGACATTTTATAGACATGGCACTTATCAGCACATACATTCATACTAGCAAGCAAAAAAAGGAACTTGTAAGTGGAGTAGAATTTATGAGGACTCTGAAGGATACCACATGGAATTAGACTGAAGAGCAAAGTCAGTGCATAAACACATTGGAAAGTATTGTCACAAAAATGTGATCAACGTCAGTAGGATTCTAGGCCAGGAGAGGGAAACTGGGAGCAGGACAGTTATCTGGAGCAACTGTTAGAGGCCCACAGGCCATCCAGGCTGATTGATGAGACATTATCTATCTTAATAGGCAAAATCTGAGCCTTCAGCAGAGACATGGATGGAGAGATATGGCAATGTCCGAGTGCCTCACTTTGAAATGCCCCGCCCATCCCTAACTGCCTCTGAAAAGTAGTTTAAAGTGCTAATTTCTACCCTTTCCATGAAAAGCATTGCGCAAATAGTGGCAGAAGTCTTAATGGTAATGGCCACTTTAAAGATGAGAGCACAATCCATACTGCAAAAGTCCAAATACCAACACCATAAATGAGGTGAAACAAATGGAAGAACTATCTCAGGAAATAGTTCACAAAGTACAGATGAACAAGTCTCCAACAAAATGCATTACCAAGGAAACAGACAAAATGTCTCTAGAGAGACCTTAGAAATGGACAATAATTTTTTTCAAAGTTAAAAACAGTTATCACTAACTGGGCTGATTAATAGACTGGACACAGCTGGAAAGCAAAATCAGTGGGTTCAGGAGGAATTTCACAACTCAGGAATATAGAGTGATTAAAAGACAAAGGGCCAGTTGGCTCAGCAGTAGAGCTTCGGCCGGGCATGTGGAAGTCTCGGATTTGATTCCCGGCCAGGGCACACAGAAGCACCCATCTGCTTCTCCAACCTTCCCCATCTCCTTCCTTTCTAACTATCTCTTCCCCTCCCACACCAAAGGCTGCATTGGAGCAAAGTTGGCCTGGGTGCTGTGAGGATGACTCCATGGCCTCCGCATCAGACATTAGAATGGCTCCGGCTACAACAGCAATGCCCCAGAGGAGCCAAGCATCGCCCCCTGGTAGGCATGCCAAGTGGATCCCAGTTGGGTGCATGCAGTAGTCTGTCTGACTGCCTCCCAGCTTCTAACTTCAGAAAAATACAAAAAAAAAAAAAGACAAACCAAAATGGGATAACAGGAGAAATTAGAGAATGACTGGGGTGCTGTATTTCAAGAAATGGTAGCCAAAAATTATCCACAATCAATGATACTAACCCTAAGATTTCAAAGTCTTGAAAGTCAAGTGGGGGAAAAAAAAGCATAAATCATACAGTACATAAAGAAGATAGCCCAGAAGTTACCAGGCAGCAGGACAGGAGGCATTGGAGAGTTAAATTTTGGACAATAAAAACAAACACCAGACTAAGCAGTGTCTGCACCACCACACTCCAAGGCCACCTGCCGTGTGTGAGAGCGTTTACAGCCACGACCACATTGGGCCACCAGGTATGTGGGCACAGACACACTTTCCAGGGGTGTGTGCGGAGAATGCCAATATGCCAAGTGTTCGAGCTCATCAGGAAACGAACACTAAAAACAACCAGAATGCTATGTGGGTAAGGCTGCCTCCAAGATTTCTTACCTCCCCCAAAAAGGAATACAGAGAAAGATCTTAGATAAAAAGCAAAACAGCAGGCATATTCCTAAACTCATTTCTAGAAAGGTGTAAGAGATTTTAGAGTGAATATGTACCTGGCACATGTAAGTGTTCCAATGGCTCCAACTCTTGTTTTAATAGAAATGTTTTGGAGTATTTTAAAGCCAATCCCAGACAATTCACCTTTTCTAAAAGCAACTCACCACCCTCCTTGTCTTGTGAACGTCTATCAAACCATTAAGGTGATGCCTTTTATTGAAATTTACTCAAAAGTTTTCTTTACACTTACCATTTTTTTTCTCTTTTAAGGTTGCAATGGACTCTTGAAACAGTAAGGAATATATGACAATTCAGACTCGAACTCCACACATTCTCTTCCTCTGTTCTATTTCTAACCCTCCCAGCCTTTGGGTTCTTGTTTTCCCCAAGACCTCTCCTAGTTTCCATCCTAAAACAACTTGACCCAGCATTTCTCCTGCCTCCTGCCTTCCCTTCCTTTTCACGTATGCATTCAATAACTTCATGGAGATCCAGTTACATGCCAGGCACTGTGAATGGTGAGCAAAAACCAGTGTGGTCCCTGCCCGTGATATAGTTTATAGGCATTATCTGAAAAACTGAAACTAACATGAGACAGGACACAGAAGTACTATGAGAAGTTAACGAGAGTAAGAACTCTAGGAAAGGCTCAGATAAAGTGATAGATTTCAAATATAACAAATAGCAGATAGCAAGGGGGAGAAAGAATGGTATGTATGAAGGCAAAAGGGAGCAGGGTGAAATTGGCAACAACAGCAGCAGTAGTAGAATGAACCACGAACAGGCAGGAGCCAACCTATGTAGGTAGGGGTTCTCTATTATGAATATTCCTTCTGCCATATACTTAAAGGGAATGGGTTGGGGAGTAGGTGTGACATTAGGTTTACATTTTGAAAAAAATCACTTGGTACAGGGACTGGAAGGAAATACAAATTGATATGGGGTCATTAAGCTGGACCGAATGGTAGGGATGATAGAGTAGCAGATTTGAAACATAAGACTGCGTTGAAAATGGGTTTAGATATGAGAATGTGGCCTGACCTGTGGTGGTGCAATGGATAAAGCGTCAACCTGCAACGCTGAGGTTGCCAGTTCAAAACCCTGGGCTTGCCTGGTCAAGGCACATATGGGAGTTGATGCTTCCTGCCTCTACCTCCCCCTTTCTGTCTAAAATGAATAAAATCTTTAAAATTATTCAGAAAAAAATAAGAATGTGAGGGGTGAATAAGGCTGAGACCTAGGTTTCTGGCTTTATTCCTCTTATTTGTACACCCTGAAAGTAATAAGCTTTAATTTGATATAATTTCAGACAGAAAACTTGGCAAAAGCACAAAGTCCTGTATATCCTTTACTCACATTCCCCAAATGTTAATATCACATTTGCTTTATCTTTTTGAACTCCAGTGAAATTAAGTTGCTGACATGACACCCCCCATATATGTCCGTATGTATTTTCCAAAAACAAGGGCTTCTCTTACATGGCCACACTGATCAAAATCAAGAGATTAATACCTTACTCAAATTTCACTAATTCCTATGATATCCTTTATAGAAAAGTCTGATCACTCTGCATTCGTTTGTCAGTGCTCAAGTTTTCTTGTATCTGAAACAGTTCCATTGTCTCTCATGACTGAATATTTTAATGAGTACAGCCCTTAACTTGGCTTTGGTATTATCTCATTATTGGCCACTAATCATCTATTCACTCTTCAACCTACTACAATTTGTCATTTCCCTACTTGTTACCTGAAGTCGGCAGTGCTGTCACCACTGCCAACTAGAATGGACAGTCCAGGTAAACCCTCACTCTGGCCAAGCACATGATCATACCTCTACTTACCGTCACACGATCTGCCCTATGCAAGCACTAGGCCATTTGTGTATGCTTGAACATATCATACTGTTTCATGGCCTCACGACAAGTCATGTGTTAGCATTTTGAAACTTAAAATGGGCCAGTAGCATTTTGACTCACCTAGGGCCTTGTTAGAAATGCAGAATCTCAGACCCCATTCTAGACTTACTGAATCCGAATCTGCATTCTAACAATATCCTCACGTAATCTGCACACTGAAGTTTGAAAAGCAATAATTTGAACGCTTCATTCTTCTCTAAATTATACATCACTGTTTTACTAGAGTTCCTCTTACCCTTTTCCCATCACCCTTAACCTTTCTTCCTTTGTCTTTCCCTAGGTAGGTACACACTCCCTCTTGTTTTTAGAATATTTTTATTATATGTGTGTCTATCACATCTCAATAATTGTGTCTGCTTCCCCCTATTACATTGGAATTTCTTTGATTTCCTGATTCACCTTTGATTCTTTAGCACTTAACAGTCCACATGGCATAGTAGGTAATAAATACTGAATTCTAGTTTTACTTAATTCTCCTAGAAATCACTTAACAGTAAAACAAAAATTAATGATTAGCTAGCTATTTAAGACACTTATATAGGATGAAACCTAATCAATGCTCAATTATTGGGTTGTGACTGGTAGGGGAAGAGAAATTGGTCTATAAATAATCATTGATTTGCCCAATATAACATTTACCTCAAATGTCCTATTTTTAGCTCTTAATTTCCCATTACTAGCATTTCATTACATTATTAAGACATTAATTCTGTGGCTCATGACAAGTCACATGTTAGCATTTTGAAACTGTGTAACACATTTACACTGCCTTATTTAAGTCGGATAAAAGCAATGTTAGAATAAATATAATCACCTCATCTCACTGTGAACAGTATATAATTTCATTTTACAGGAGATCCTCAGGTTATGACACTGTTCCTTTTCTACAACAGTGATGTACGTAACCTGAATTTCTGTGTAAGTTGAGACACACCCTAGCACAAGTCACTTATCTATCCTAACAGTTGTAAAATCATAATCTAGAATATAAAAACACAACTAAGCCAAAGATGGCATAGGTAAGCGTACTAGAGGACAGCTCCCTCACTCCTAAGCCACGTTACTGCGTATTCTTCGCTGCACACCACCAGACTAGTTTGCCCACATAGTCCGTAAGTATGATGCTAACAGCATAAGTCAAAACACTCATATCTTAATTTTTTTACATTTTTATGGGAGTGAGCGTTGTAAACTCAAAACGTAGTTGAGACTGTCGTAACCCAAGGACTCCCTGTATATATTTCCTTTCAATATTTCATATATCAAATGTAATAATTTTATTTGAATATACATATATTTTTTATCTGACAATGTCTTCATTGTTATTTTTTCAGGTGGTTGCCTAAAATTTCTCAAATTGGAGACAATATAATTTATTCCCTACCTGTGAGAGCTTGTTATATTATTTCTATTATGGATATATGTTTTTGTTTTTTAAGAGGGGGGAAAAGTGAGACAGACTCCCTCAAGCACCCCAACTAGGATCCACTTAGCAACGCCTGTCTAAGGCTGATGCTTAATTTAACTAAGCTATTTTCAGTGCCTGAGACTGGTGCTCAAATTAATGGAGCCACTGGCAGTGGGAGGGGAAGAGGGAGAGGAAAGGGAGAGAAGGGGGAGAGAAGTAGATGGTCGCTTCTCCTGTGTGCCCTGACCGAGAATTGAACCAGGACATTACTGTGGACATTCTTAAAATAATCATTTCATGCACATATCTTTCCTATTTTTGTAAGTTTAGTCTCAGGATGAATTCAAAGGAGTAGAGTTATATCAAGAAAAAGAACCAGAGTGTAACCTATTTTTCCCATTATGTCTTCATTCTTTTTTCCTAAGCACAGACAAGTGTTACTTGTCCTTACTGGTTTCATTTTTTTCTTTTAACTTGACTGTGGGAAATTTTCAAAAAAAACAAAAAACAAATGGAGAATAGGAGAATGAACTCCCAAGTACCTATCATTCAGCATCAAAAAATTATGAACTGGCAACTGATCTTGTTTCATCTCTCCCACCATTTTTTTGCTGAATCTTTTAAAGCATCCCATATATACCATGTATATATGATATATATATATATATATATATATATCCGCTTGAATCTCTAACAGATAAAGTGTATTTATGTAATCACATTATGACCTCTGACAAAATTAACAATTCATTAATATCCAACATCCAGTTCAAATTCAAATTTTTCTGCTCAAAAAGTGCTTGTGTTGGTTGCGTGGGTGTGAGTATATATAGCTGAGATCAAATCAGGATCTCCCAAAGGCCCATACATTGCATTTGACTGTTAAAAGGATTGACTGATATAACCATTTTTACATGGTTATAACTCTACCATACATAGAAGTTAAACATTTTTATCCTTTTATGTACTTAACATTCTTTGATGTTTCCATCCTTATATGAACTTAAGGTATTTTTGAAAGCTGTATATTCATTCTACTATGTTAGATAGTTAACCAAATCCCTATTATGCTCTTTAAATTGTTTCCCACTTTTTAAAAGATGCTTTCATATTTAGGATTAGACTAGGTTCTTGGAAATGGATTTATTGGATCAGAAAACAGTTGACATTTTAGTTATTCATTTTGAGCGACTATACAAGTAGCCTCCCCACACCACCCCCACCATGGTCTTATTTAAAAAATACATACTTTAAAATAAGCCATTTTTGTGTTTGTTTTTTTTTAGTTTTAGATTTTATTTATTCATTTTAGACAGAGGAGACAGAAAGGAGGAGCAGAAAGCATCAACTCCCATATGTGCCTTGACCAAGAAAGCCCGGGGTTTTGAACCAGCGACCTCAGTGTTCCAGGTCGATGCTTTTACCCACTGCGCCACTGCAGGTCAGGCAAAAAATACACACTTTAAAGGCCTTGTGAGCCCTAGCCAGGTGAGTCAGTGCATAGAGTGCCATCCTGGTGCACCGAGGTCGTGGTTTCAATACCCAGTCAGGGTACATATGAGAAACAACTAATGAGTGTACAACTAAGTAGAACAACCAAGTGGAAAAATGAGTTGATGCTTTGTCTCTCTTCACTTCTCTTTACGCTCCCCGTTTCCCTTCCCTCTCTTCTTTCCCCTTCTCTCCCTCTCAAATCAATAGAAAACTTTTTTAAAAAAAGGCATTGTGTTGTGATTCACAATACTTGTCAAAAGGCTTTGTATCAATTGCCAATAGTATCTCAAATATATGAGGGTCCTAGTTTAACCAGAGTCTTACCAGAATTGATTATTATAATATTTCAATTTATTAATGCAACCAGAAAAGTAGTCTAGCACATAAGCACTCACTGAATATGCTTAGTTTTTCTAATTCTTAAGACAGTTTTTACCATTTAACTCTTCAATTCACCTGGAGTGTACTTTAATGTCCGTCCATCTTAAATTTGTTTCAATGTGTAAAGTAGAGTTCTCATTTTATCTTTTCCCAAGTGTCATTATTTAATGCCACTAGTTACAAAAGAGACTAAGTTTTTTAAAGCATGCACTCAGAGCCAGACAGCAGCTTGGATTTGAATCCTGGCTCTACCACTATTCAACTGTGATCTGGGGAAAGTTAGTCAAAGAGAAATATAATACTTACTTTACAGGGTTGTACAGATTAAAGCAAATAAATATAAAGCCCTTCAGCCAGTACTGGCACATACGGAATACTTCCTAAGAATTATTTCTTGACTAGGCCATCCTTTCCACACTGATAGGAAATGAGTCCTTTGGTCTGTGTCTAGGCCTTCTCATATCCTTGATCTGGCTTCTATAAACATCACAATATTTTAATGATTACAGCTTTATAATTCATTTTTATATCTGGCACCTCATTGATCTTTTAAATGTTTTATTGACTATTCAATATTTTCTCTCTAAGATAAACTTCAGAATAGCAATATTTTTGCCCTGGCTGGTTTGCTCAGTGGTAGAGTGTCAGCCCAGTGTGTGGATGTTCCAGGTTTGATTCCTGGTCAGGCACACAGGAGAAGCACCCATCTGCTTCGCCACTCTACCTTCTCTCTCCCTCTCTCTCTCTCCCTCTCTCTTTCCCTCCCACAGCCATGGCTCGATTGGTTAAAGTACATCAGCCCTGAGCGCTGAGGATGGCTCCATGGGGCCTCCACCGCAGATGTTAAAAACAGCTCAGTTTTGAGCATGGCCCCAGATGGGCAGAGCATTGGCCCCAGACAGGGCTTGCCGGGTGGATCCTGGTCGGAAGCGCATGTTGGAGTCTATTTCCTCTCCTCTCACTTGGAAAAAGAAAAAAAAAAAACAACCAATATTTTCTGAGATCAACTTCAGAATAACTGTTTCAAAAGAAAAATACCTCTGTGATTCTAATTAGAAAAATTATAAATTAATTTTGGGGAAAATGGTATCTGTCTTTTGAACTGAGGAATAGGTTATTTCTCTCTATAATAGGCACATAATCTTATGTTCCTCAGTAAATTTTTGATATTTTCCTCATGTAGGTCCTTGTTAAGTTTAATCCTAGATGTATCATCATTGTCAGTGTGTCTAGGATAACATTCCTATACATATTCTAAGTCATAACTGGTAAATACATATAAAAGCTACTGTTTCTTTCAAACTTATTTTAAAATCTACATTTCAGAACTCCAGTTTTAATAGGCATTCAGTCTATTCTTGAGTTGTTAAGGGGATATTATTTCCTCTGGAAATAATTCCTCTTAGAAGTAAAATATTTTGTATGACTTTTTTCTTTCTTATTGCTTCCAAGCATAGACAATGTTCCCATCCCATTCAGAGTACTCATAAATGTTTCATTATAATTTTTCAAGTTTTATTGTATACTTTTAGCTTCTTATTTAAAATGCTTGAACCAGCTAGAATTTATTCTGATACATGGTATGAAATAACTATGCAAACTTTTCCCCCAAAACTAACAGTACTTTCACTGAATAGTTCTTCACTATCTCACTGACTTAAATTCTTCCCTTATATAATAAAGTGTAAGCTGTTAGTTTTGTTCATGGATCTATTTTCCTAAAGGTGAGCAAAATGGAATCTAAGCTAACTACATATTACAGATTTTTGTCGTATGTCCATATGTGGTTGTGCTAGATTCTCTCCGTCCTCTTTCTGGCGATGCCTTTTCTATCATCCCAGTTGTTCTGCTCGGTGGCCTTCACAGTTACTTTGTTAAGTTAACCAAATGCTATTAGAACTTCAAGCTACATTGCATTAAAAATTTAAACCAATGGGGAGAACTGATATCCTTATTAATTTTACTGTTCAGGAATGCTGTTTATCCACATTTATTTAAATTTCCTTTTATGTTTATCAATAATATTTTGTAATTTTCATTCAGTAAGTATCCTCCATTTCTTATTAGGAATTCTCCTGTGTATTTGCTATTTGAAAGTGTGTGTAAGATTTGTGGAAAGTGAATATTAATAATTAAGGATTTACATTTATTCCTTTGTTAAATTTTATTCCCTTAAAAAGCAAAAGTAGTAAGTATATGAAAGATATAAAAGGTATATATATGTGTGTGTGTGTGTGTGTGTGTGCAAGATTTGTAAATAACATACCAGGGGATGGAGGTATGATACAGTCTCCTACAAATTTATTTTCAGCAAGATCTCCTTTTATTTCAGTCTTTTTAAACAATGTTTCAAAGTGAAAATGAAGAGGTACATCTGGAAAAATGAAGTAAAAAAATTTTCAGTTAGCATTCTTCTTTATAGATTCATTATGATTGCTTTCTTTCTATAAATAGCACATAAACTTAGCAAATAAGCAAAAGCTTGAAAATCACAACTTTCAGAAATGGCAAAACTCTCTCACAACATTGGTAGTGGTATTATAGAGTTATTGATCATGTGTTTTAAATAAACAAATGCTAATGATGAATAACTAAAATAGAACATAAGATGAACAAAATTATAAATATTCACAGATGATAAAAAAAATATACCCAAAAGGTCTTAAATAAAACAGAACCAAATGTGGCTGACTCTTTAAGACCATTCCACTCCTCCCCCACAACTTTGAATTTGCAACAATGAGGTTTCCAAAAGATGTTATTACATGGTTTTAATTACTTGAAGGGAAAACCACAATAATTCTGATGCAACATTTTATGAAAATGTCAACTTTTACATTCTCTTAGTTTACCAGTATAAATCTCAAAATGAATCTTTACAGATTTTAAAACCTAGACAAACTAGCTCTCTCTAAAGAAAGACAGGCAAGCCCTGCCTGGGGGCTCGGTGGATAGAGCATTTTCCCAGTGCCCAGAGGTCATGGTTGCATCCCAGTCAGGGCACACTCAAGATACAATCAACAAGTGCACAACTAAGTGGAACACCTAAGTGAAAAAATCGAGTTGATGCCGTCTCTGTCTCAAATCAATGGAAAGTACAAAACATTCAATTCACTTGTTTATAATCTATAATCTCACAACCAAAAGAGAAACTGAGTAGTAATATATGCTTCACCTCTATTTCAGGAGTTTTTTTAATCAAGAATGCAAAAATAAAATTATCTTACCAAGCATTTGTTTTATTTATTGATTTTAGAAAGAGAGGGAGAGAAACAGAAACATCAATCTGCTCCTGTATGTGCCCTGACCAAGGATCAAATCTGCAACCTTGGCATATCAGGACAATGCTCTAACCAGCTGAGCTATCTGGCCAGGGCTTAACAAGCATTAAGAGACACTGAATCTTTTTTCTAAAAAACAAATATTTTACAAAGCAGTTGATATATTGAACATGGTGCTACTGAAAGGAGGTACTCACTTTTAAGAAAAATGAATGCGTAAATGAGGATAGTCCTAGGAAGGATCTGGATTTTAAACAAAGCATCTCTCTCTCAAGTGCATATAAATGGCAGATCCACATTCAAATGTGGGAAAAATATGAAAACAAATGGGGTTCATGAGTAATTATCGTGGAGTCTGCTTAAACATTTCAGGATTTTGGTATTTCCAATTACCAAAACATACAACTCCAAAGAAATGTCACTTTATAAAGACTATAACCTATTCTACTAATGTTCTTGGACACTTGAGTTGTGAGAAAACATGATATAGGTTCCACCCACATACCCACATATCTTCCTTAGTACTCATACTGTGACCTGTGGGGCTTTTATCAAAATGTTTCCTAACACTTTATTATACTTACTAGTTTACATTTCAGTTGTCTTAAACTAGAATGCAAGGACCTTGAGGTATTTATCTGTATTTATACTCCTAGCTCTTACTTAGTATCTTGTATACAGTAGGCATTCAGATTTTTATTAAATGAACACAAGAATAATCCTAATTAGTAGTAGGTGAGGAAGATAATCCTAACTTATTAGAGGGAATATAATAGGATTAAGATGAAGGATATTTATACTAGCTCTCAGGATTATCAGAAAGAAATTTACTAATAAGAAAACAGGCAGTAAAGTGTAAAGGTTAGTGTGGTTCTGGAGAATTACTACAAGTCAAATCCTGCCTTCATCATTATTAGCTGTGTAATCTTGGATGAGGAACATATGTAAGCCTTGATTTTTCTGCTATATAAGAAAAAGACAACAACAGCACCTGTTACCATAGTGGTGTAAGAAACAAGAAACTAATGTGCTAATAGGCACCAGTGTGTGATAATACCAAATGTTGGCTTCATTACTGTTAAATTTATTTCCATTATTAGGTTTCCTCAAAGATGGAACTTACTTCAAAATATGGTGTGCTTAAGAAACTACTCTAATACTGGTAAAAACCAAAGTAAGGTCCAGGGCAGGGATAAGTACAAAACTAGTGCTTTACAAAGAGGAGCAGTCCCTGGATGATTAGAACCAAAAGCTGAAAAGGAAACAAAAGCCCATTTGAGGTCTCTTCCTAAAAAGTGAAGAACCTGAATTAACTGGTGTGTGGAATGTTTCCTATTATGCTCAGTATTTATTTTAGTTCCTAGGTAAGACTAGAAAGGTTCCAACAGAAAGAACTGGAATCTTAACACCACCTAGGGATGTGGAATGTTTGTCTCATCTACTTAGTTGTGGCTAATAGATACTCTTAGGGTTCAAAAATTGATTATACCTAGTCTGACCAGGCGGTGGTGCAATGGATGGAGCATCGGACTGGGATGCAGAGGATCCAGGTTCGAGACTCTGAGGTTGCCAGCTTGAGCGCAGGCTCATCGAGTATGAGCAAGGCTCACCAGCTTGAGTCCTAAGGACGCTGGCTCGAGCAAGAGTTCACTCAATCTGCTGTGTGAACTCAGATCAAGGCACATATGAGAAAGCAATCAATGGACAACTAAGGAGCCGCAATGAAGAACTGATGTTTCTCATCTCTCTCCCTTCCTGTCTGTCTGTCCCTATCTATCCCTCTCTCTGACTCTGTCACACACACAAAATTGATTATACCTAAAGATGGACAATTTTCTTTTCTCCAAGAAAGTCAATGCTGATTAATGATAAATAGAGGAATGTTATATGTCAGGGAAAACTCCTTACAAAATAACACATGAGAAAATGAACAATGACTTACTGAGAAACACTTCAATAACATAGCCATGTTATCAATAAAGTGCTAAAATTTTAACACTCAAAAGATCAAAAGCTAGTTATTCCCCAAAGTAAATCACAGTGGTTTCCAAAGTTGTAAAGAATCACTTGCAAAGACAGGACATTAAGTCAGCATGTAACTTAATTCTCTATGAAAATTGTTTAGCTATAATATCCAGAATAATTGATAACTAAATTACATTAGATTCCTTGTATTTACTGGATTAGATTTCACCACAGACAGTATTCAGACTGACTGAGGAATCCCAGGAGGCTTACCTGATGGCAAGGATAGAACAGAATGGAAAGAGGAATCTAACTCTGCCACGTGTTCTTTCAGCATCTGAGACTCCGAGTGGTGTTCACAGCTACTCCAAGCTGAAGCTGCCTGCAGGCAAGGCGTTTGTGTAGTATTTAAAAACAGTGTTTCTTTTGAAGGCAAAGTCTGCAAGAAAAAAAAAATAATTTAAAGACTTTTTTTTTTCTTGAAAACTGAATCAGAGAATGTAACATAGGACAGTTTCTAATAACAAAGAAAAAAGTCCTGGCTTAAGTCACCTTGGAGAAAGACTTTTAAAATGACAGAGTGAGAGAAGTTATTTAAGGCCACGAACGTGATGAGATTTGACTAGTCCCTTTTCAGTCTTTCAAAATGAAGAGCGATATCTACGAAAATGGGTCTTTCTTCTATCTTATGAAATCACAATGAAAACAAATAAGTGTGAGAAGCTTTGGGTGAAAAGAAAATGGTTATACTCCATGTTAGAATTCTAAGTGATGCTGAGGAATTGCTATAATGATTCAGAACTGTGTGTGCTCTTTTCTGCCTCGTAACCTGTTACAATGAATGAAACTCGAGTCTCTCCCTTAAATTCTAATGACAGATAATATTTATAGTGGAATACCAGTGAACTACTATGAGTATTTTACATGTTTCTGTTAAGTAAAATTTAATTTAAAACATTAAAAAGTTATGCATGAAACATGCAATATGTTAAATGAGTTTGACTTTCATAAGACAAACTTTTGAGTCCAGGAATCTCAAGAAAACCATGTTTACTAAATCAAAAAAGTTATGTTGCTACATGAAAAATACAGGGAGGGGCCCTGGCCGGTTTGCTCAGTGGTAAAGCATCAGCCTAGCGTGCAGAAGTCCCGGGTTCGATTCCCGGCCAGGGCACACAGGAGAGGCGCCCATCTGCTTCTCCACCCCTCCCCCTCTCCTTCTTCTCTGTCTCTCTCTTCCCCTCCTGCAGCCGAGGCTCCATTAGAGCAAAGATGGCCCGGGCTGGGGATGGCTCCTTGGCTTTTGCCCCAGGCGCTAGAGTGGCTCTGGTCGCAACAGAGCGACGCCCCGGAGGGGCAGAGCATCGCCCCCTGGTAGGCGTGCCCGGTGGATCCTGGTCAGGCACATGCGAGAGTCTGTCTGACTGTCTCTCCCCATTTCCAGCTTCAGAAAAATACAAAAAACAACAACAACAACAAAAATACAGGGAGGGGCAAAAGTAGGTTTACAGTTTGTGAGTACACAAGTTTATTCTTGTATTATTCTATTATTTTCCATACAAATAACTATAAACCTAATTTTGCCCCACCCCATACATATTTAGTATGAATGCTCAATTTTAATTATTTTTATGGTGATAAAATTAATATAAAATCAATTGCAAAAAACTGTAAAATAGAAAAATATTTTTATAATAGAGTTCACTTGTACTCCTTCCTTCACTTTCACTTCTATCTCCTACAGTAACATTAGGGCTCAATTTGATTTTTGTTTTTTAGTAATGGATATTTAAAATGCTTATAATAACACATCCTTAGATGCTATTTTTAAACATTTTTATTCTACAGTCTTAAATTAATTAGGTTTATCAACTTTCTTGCGTTTCAGTTTCCTGGCCAAGTCGCATTTTCTCTGTGTTCCCACAGCAATTGGGTATATCTCTCTGTATCATAGGAATCAATTAGATTTCCTCTGAACCATTACTAGCTCCTTGAAGGTTGGGGCTAAAATTTGCTTAATTTTGTATTCCCAGAACTTGATACTATCCTTAACATACGGTTGAAACTTGAATGCTGATGAAGTGAGTTTTATCTTTAAAAAAATTTAAGTGGCCCTGGCCGGTAGGCTCAGTGGTAGAGTGTCAGCCTGGCGTGCAGGAGTCCCAGGTTCTATTCAGGGACACAGGCACACAGGAGAAGCACCCATCTGCTTCTCCACCGCTCCCCCTCTCCTTCCTTTCTGTCTCTCTCTTCCCCTCCCATAGCCAAGGCTCCATTGGAGCAAAGTTGGCCCAGGTGCTGAGGATGGCTCTATGGCCTCTGCCTCAGGTGCTAGAATGGCTCTGGATGCAACAGAGCAACGCCCCAGATGGGCAGAGCATCGCCCCTTGGTGGGCATGCCGGGTGGATCCCAGTCAGGTGCATGCGGGAGTCTGTCTGACTGCCTCCACGTTTCCAACTTCAGAAAAATACAAAAAAAATTTTTAGGTGAATAAAACTTCAAATACATGTATGCCTTACACTATTTCATTGGAGAAAAACAGTCTCTGTTAATAAATGTTAACATATATCATGTAATGACTTCTGTTTACATTCTATTGGCCAAGACTTAGGTTGGATAGTCACACCTAGCTACAAGGAAGGCTAGAAAATGCATTCATTGTTCTGGGAGGTCTAGTACACTGATGAGTTTTGATAAAAAGATTCAACGTGGGTACATGATTTATCCTAATTATGTTATAAGTATAAATTTATAGGAACAGTTGCTGTTTCTTATAAAATGCACTGGTACTTTTTACTCATTATAGAATTACTTGCTCTTTTATGATGTAGTTCAGAAAGGTATAGGGAACATTTATTTGAAATTACAAAGAAAAGATGTGCTAACCTCCCTTTTTCCATATATGGCTACAGCAGTATGAATAAAAGTTAATAAAATCCGAATATTTACCATATAATTAGTTTTCTCTTGAAATATTTCCAAATCCAGGAAACCCATTAGCCAATTTGAAACTATCCTAAATAATTATGGAGACAAGTGAGGGGCATCTAGGAAAAGGCCTTTGTTTTCCCCTGCAGAGAAAGTGAAGCTGAGGAGGCTGAAAAGGAATGGATGGAGAAATAAGAGAAAAACCAGGAAATACTTGCCAATAAAAATGCAAATATCTTGAGGGTGTGACGAACAATACCATATGCTGCATAAAATTCCAGTAAAATCCTGAAAGTTCCCACTAAATTCTTTAACTTTAATAATGAAATATTTTATATATACTAAGGAGAATATAATTTATAGGGAAGGCATAAAATGAGTTTTAAACCATACCATACCTATAATCACCTTCCTACTTTAAGGAACAGAGCAATTAGCAATAACTTGGGTGCGTTTTTCCTGCGTTTCTTACACCACCTGCACAAGCCTGTGAAAGAGATTGCTACTTCCCTCTAATATCTGTGCTATCTCCTTTTCAACACTCCTGACTTTTGATTGAGCACATTTGTTAAGCTTCCGTGCACTTAAAAATTACTAAATTCTAGCCAGAAGACCACAGAGAGAAGTCATGTGTGCAACATCCAGGAAGTGACCTTAAGAAGGTCGCTTAGTCCTTCCCTTTGCTACCTGTGACTTAGCTGTCTGTGGTGGTGAGCCACCTGTAACTATGTGGATGAGGGGACTGCTCGGAAACACCCAACAAGTAGGTGGGAGGAACCTGGGTCCTGGGTAACCACATAAAGCATAGCTGTCATGCCTGGAATATTTTCAGTCTGTTACAAGACAAAGAAATTTATATCTTGTTTATGTTACTATTTGGGGTTGGTATCAAATAAAGCTAAACTTGTATCTTAACTAGTACAATGTGCCTCTTTAATCATATTTTTCTCTCAACTTCCAGGAGTAACTGCCACCCTAAATTGTAATTTTATCATTTCTTTGACTTTCTTCATAGGTTTTTCAAATAAGTGTATGTAAGTCTATATGCTTTAAAAATGTATATAGACAGAATAATGTTAAGTGTATTTTCCTACTTTATTAGTCAAAATTATATGTATTCAATTCAGCATTTTTCTGTTTATAGATAGATTGTTTCTAGTTTTTTATTATTATGAAGAATGTATCATTATACAGGAGTGGGCAAAAGTAGGTTTACAGTTCATATGGAAATACAAATAATGTAATTAATAAATGTTTGTATATGTACAACTATAAAGCCACTTTTGTTCACTACTGTATTTGTGTCCTGACACATGGTTGAAGGAATTTCTCTAGAGTACACTAATAGTAATAGAATTATTAGGTTATACAAATGCATGAATGCACATATTCAACATGACTAGATGATATGCTGTATTACAAAGTAGTTGTAACTAATTGATACTCCAACAGAGCAGACCTTAGTTCTTACTGCTTCAGATCCCTGCCAACATAGTTGTCAGATTTCTCACTTTTGCCAATCTCAGAGGATACAAATAGTATATCATGGTTGAAATTTACATTGCTCTTTATTATTTAAGTTGAGCACATTTTTATACCTATAATTGGCCATTCATTGTTCCTTCTTTGGGGAAATACATGTTTTGATGATTTTTTCTTATTATTTATTCATTTTAGAGGAGAGTGAGAGAGAGAGAGAGAGAGAGAGAAAATGGGGGGGGGGAGCAAGTAGCATCAACTCCCATATGTGCCTTGACGAGACAAGTGCAGGGTTTCGAACCGGCGACCTCAGCGTTCCAGGTCGACACTTTATCCACTGTGCCACCACAGGCAGGCCTTGATGATTTTTTTATTGGGATGTCCTTTTCTTACTGACTTTTTAAGTTTGCTTTATACACTCTAGAAAATTGCAAGTTGTTTGTATGTTCTATATATTGCTCCCTGTCTGAGCTTCTTTTCACTTTCTTGATAGTCTCTTGATCAACAGCTATTTTTAAATGTTTCCTTTTATAAATATTTATGATAGAGGTATCAGGACCACTCAGTGGGGAATATAGTTTCATCAATAAGTGGTGCTGGTACAACTGAATATTCACAATTAGGAAGAAAAAGAATGAAGTGGGACTCCTACTTAACACTATATATAAAAATGTACTCAAAATGAATTAATGACCTAAATATAAGAGTTTAAAGCCATAAATATATAGTAGAAAACACAGGGGTAAATCTTCATTATCTTGGAGTAAGCAATGGAGTCTTAGATATTATATCAAAAGCACAAAAACCACAGAATTTATAAATTGGATGTCATCAATGTTAAAAATTTGTGCATGAATAAATATCAAAAATCAAGGAGCACCTACAGAATGTGATAAAATATTTAGGAAATATATATCTGATAAGGGACAAGTATCAAAAATATATAAAGAGCTCTTACATCTCATTAAAAAGGCAAACAATTCAATTTAAAAAATAAAGAAAAAAATAGGCAAATGACTTGAACAGATTTTCTTCAAACAAGGAATACAAATGGCCAACAAGCATGTGACAATATACTCAGTATCAACAGTCATTAGGGAAATGCAAATTAAAACCACAAGGAGGTACCACATCACACCCTGTAGTATGTCTATAATAATAATTAAAAAGAAAACCAGGAAATAAGTGTTGCTAAGGAATAACAAATGTAGAAAATTTGGGGACCTCATACATTGCTGACAGGAATTTAAAATAATTCAACTGGTGTGGGAAATGGTTCAGTGGTTCTTCAAAAAAGTTAAACAGAGAATTACCATATGACACTGCAAGTCCACTACTTGGTACATATGTGTATTTTGCCCTCACCTTTTAACATAAATAGTAGCCTATAGATGGTTCTATATCTTGCCTTTTCCCCCTAATAAATGGTACATCTCGGAGACCTTTCCTCATCAGTTTGTATAGAGCTTCCTAATTCTTTTTATAGTACAGTATTCCAGAATATGGATACTCTAATATATTTAGCCAATCTCCTGCTGATGACATTTAGGTTTATTTACAATGAATTATTTCATTTATCAATTCACATTTAAAAAATAATTTATTGAGGTGAAATTCACATTACATAAAATAAACATTTTAAAGTTAACAATGTGGTGGCCTTTAGTACATTTATAATGTGCAACTACCACATCTATTTAGTTCCAAAAATGTTTTATCACTCCAAAGTTAAACTTCTTACCCATTAAGCAATGTTGCCCTATTATTTCACACCCCCAGGCCCTGGCAACAACCAATCTCTCATGGATACACCTATTCTGAATATTTCTTATAAATGGAATCATATAATATGTGACCTTCTGGGTCAGTTTTTTCACTTAGCATAATGATTTTGATGATCATCCAGATTGTAGCACATATTAGTACTTCATTCTATTATTTATTTATTTATTTATTTATTTATTTTGGGGGGTATTTTTCTGAAGTGAGAAAGGGGGTGGCAGACAGACATACTTCCGAATGAACCCCCAACCAGGATCCACCCGGCATGCCCACCAGGGGGTGATGCTTGGCCCATCTGTGGCATTGCTCCATTACAACTGGAGCCATTCTAGAGCCCGAGGTGGAGGCCATGGAGCCATCCTCAGTGCCCGGGTCAACCCTGCTCCAGTGGAGCCTTGGGTGTGGGATGGGAAGAGAGAGACAGAGAGAAAGGAGAGGGGGAAGGGTGGAGAGGCAGATGGGTGCTTCTCCTGTGTGCCCTGACCAGGAATCAAACCCAGGATTTCCACACGCCGGGTGATGCTCTATCACTGAGCCAACCAGCCAGGGCCAGTACTTCATTCTTTTATGGCTGAATAATATACCATTGTATGTATATACCACAATTTATCAGTTCATGCACTGATGGATATTTGAGCTGTTTCTACCTGTTGGCTATTGGGGATAGTGCTATTATGAACATATGAGTATATATACTTGGCTTAATGTGTGTTTTTAATTTTGGAGGGATATAAGGCATACCTGGGAAATACTGTGGTTCAGTTCCAGACCACTGCAATAAAGCAAATATCACAATAGTGATTATATCCCAGTGCATATAAAAGTTATATTTACACTATCCTGTAGTTTATTAAGTGTGCAATAGCACTGTATCTAAAATAAACAATTTATATACCTTGGTTAAAAAATACTATATATTATCTGACCAGATGGTGGCGCAGTGGATAGAGCATCAGACTGGGATGCGGATGACTTAGGTTCGAAACCCCGAGATCGCAGGCTTGAGCATGAGATCATACACATGACCCCATGGTCACTGGCTTGAGCAAGGGGTCACTCACTCTGCTGTAGCCCCCTGGGTCAAGGCACATGAGAAAGCAATCAATGAACAATTAAGGAACTGAAACAAAGAATTGATGCTTCTCATCTCTTTCCCTTCCTCTCTATCTGTCCCTCTCTCTGTCTCTGTCTCTCTCACACACACACACATACACACACAAAAAAACTATTTTGCTAAAGATGCTAACCATCATCTGAAACTTCAACAAGTCATAATTTCTTTTCAGTGGAGAATCTTCAAGTTGTAAAACATTCAACATCTGTTAAGTGCAATAAAGTGAAGCACAACAAGAAAAGGTGTGCCAGCAAATGAAATTCATTCCTATTGCATGTTTCTGTCGACACTGTGATATAAAAATTTCATTACTGAATATATTATTGTAATTACGTGAATTATTCAAACCTGGTTGTTTACAGTTTGAAACTATCATTAATAATGCTTCCCTGAACAGTAATATACGTGTCCTGCTGATGCAAAAAAATCACACTTGTTCTAGGATATCATTCTAGAAGCATGATCTTAAGTTACAAGTATGTTTATCTTTTCCTTTACTAGAAGATGTCAAACTATTTGCTAACATGCTTGTACCAATTGTTCTCGCACTAGCGATGTGTTAGTTACCAATGCTCCCCATCCACACCAATACTTGATATTATACTGTTCACAAAAATTAGGGGATATTTCAAAATGAATATGAAGCTATAAAATATTCCTTAATTTTTGTGAACAGTATATTTTTAATACTTTCCCAATCTAGTGGGCATAAGTTGGTATTTTGTTCTTTTAATCTGAATTTTTTCAAATTACCAATGAGGTGACTGCTTTTTGATATTTTTGGATGGACAGAATATCTTATGAAAGTGGCATTTTCAAGTATTTTGCTTGTCTTTAATTGATTGACATTTTTCTGTTTTAGTAATTCTTCATATTCTGACTATGAGGTCAACGGTGGTTACTAGTGGCAAATATCTCCCACACAGCATCTTGTGTTTCACTGTCTTGAACAGAAATTCTTCATTTTAATGTAGTTAATTTCATAACTTTATAGTTTATTAGAATATTTCCCTACTTTGAGATTATTATATATTCTGTAATATCTTCTAAAGTGCCTTTTAATGTTTCCTTTCATATTTAATTCTATACTCTACCTCTAGGTGATTATTGTATAGCCTAAGGCCCTGGTCGGCAAACCCGGCTCGCGAGCCACATGCGGCTCTTTGGCCTCTTGAGTGTGGCTCCTCCACAAAATACCACGTGTGGGCACTACCTTGATAAGGAATGTACCTACCTATATAGTTTAAGTTTAAAAAATTTGGCTCTCAAAAGAAATTTCAATTGTTGTACTGTTGATATTTGGCTCCGTTGACTAACGAGTTTGCTGACCACTGGCCTAAGGGATAGAAATTCAATTGTATTTTCCCCATATAAATAACCAATTTTCCCGTCACCACTAACTTAAAATATTAACGTTCTCTACTTCCACCTGTCTTAAATCAAGTGTCCATATACACTGAGTCTGTCTCTGAGTTATCTAAGGTTTCATTGTTTATTTCTCTACCCCTGCACCAATACCACACTGTCTTAACTTCTACAGCTTTGAAATTTGGTAGAACGAGTCCTCTCGATGTATTCTTTGCTATTGTCATACTTATTCTTAATCTTTTATACTGCCATATAATTTTTAAAATAAATTTGTCACATTCCAAAACAAGCAAAAAATCCCACCATACTAATGCATAAAACAAACTACCTTTTGAGATTTTATTAGGCACTGTATTAAAACTGAGTCAATATGAAAAGTTCTTACTTCTTGAAATACTGTAGTATTCCTATTTATGAATATATATATAAACATTTACCTACATGTTCTTTAAACCTCTTAAAGTTTAATAAATTTTTGTGTAATCCATTTGTACACCTGTAGCTAAATATATTACAAAGTACTTTATAAATTTTGATACTAATTTAAGTGGTATATTTAAAATGTAATTTTGCTTTTTCTGGAAAATAATTTTATAAACTAATAGTAAATTCAAATAATTCATCTGTTTATTCTTTTAGATTCTCCACAAAAGCAATCTACGAATGACTGTTTTGATCCTTCCATTCTAAATTATATATCTTTTATTATTTGACCATGCCAGATGATCCTTGCAGTAAAATGTGGAATACAAATGAGAGCACTCAGCATCCTGTGTCATTCCCTTTCTAAAGGAAAAGGCTTCATGTCCCCCATTAAGTGTAATGTTTAATATTCACTTTTGTAGATATCCTTTAAAAAATTAAATTTTCTTTCAGTGCAGCAAAAGCAGTTCTAAGAGGGAAGTTCATAGCTATACAATCCTACCTCAGGAAACAAGAAAAAATTGAAATAACCTCACGCTATACCTAAAGGAACTAGAAAAAGAAAAAACCAACAAAACCCAAAATACAAAAAGAAGAAAATAATTAAGATCAGAGTGGAAATACAACAAGTTAAAAAACAATTGAAAAGACCAGTGAAACTAAAAGCTGATTCTCTGAAACAATAAAACAAAATTAATAAACCATTATCCAAACTCATCAAGAAAAGGGAAGCCAAAATAAAGAGATGTTAAAGCTGACACCACAGAACTACACATGTAATCATTAATACCACAATTATAATGCCAAAAAATTCAACAATCTAGAAGAAATAAATTTCTAGATGTATATAACCTTCTATGACTGAATCAGAAATAAATAGAAAAATCTAAATAAACTGATTATTACCAATAAAATTGAAGCAATAAAAAAAACTCCCCCAAAATAAAAATCCAGGGCCAGACAGCTTCACAGTTGAATCTACCAAATATTTAAAGAATACCTATCCTTCTTAAAATATTTCAAATATTAAAGACAAAAGAATGCTTTCAAACTCATTTCATGAAGCCAGCATTAATTTAATATGAAAAGCAGATAAAGACATTACAAAAAAAATTATAGGCCAATATTCTTGATGAACATATATGCAAAAATTCTCAACAAAATATTAGCAACCTGTATTCAACATAGTATTGGAGTCCTCGCTATAATACTCAGAAAAGAAAAAGAAATAAAAGGCATCTAATCAGAAAAGAAGAAGTAAAACTCATTATTTGCAGATAACACAACACTATATATATAAAAAAAGCCCTCAAGAGTCCACCAAAAAGCTATCAGAGATAATAAATTCAGTAAAGCTGCAGGATATAAAATCTATACAGAAATCTATTGCATATCTACAACTAATAATGAATAATCACAAGGAGAAATTTAAAAACAATTCCATTTGCAATGCATCAAAAAGTATAAAATACTTAGGAATAAATTTAAACAAAGAGGTGAAAGTCCTGTACTTGAAAAACAGTGAGACATTAAAAAAAGAAACTGAAGAAATATAAATAAATGCAAGAACACACCATGCTAATGGACTGAAAGGATTAATATTGTTAAAATGTCAGTACTGTCTAAAGCAAAATACAGATTCAATACAACCTCTATTAAAATACTAGTAGCATTATTCTCAGAACTGGAACAACCAATCCTAAAATTTATATGGAACCACAGAAGACCCCAAATAGCCAGAGAAAGCTTGGGAAAGAACAAAGTGGAAGGTATGCTCTTCAATTGCAAACTATACTACAAATCTACAGTAATCAAAACAGTATGATACTGGCATGAAAACTGATATATAGCTCAATAGAATAGAGAAGAGTGAAGAAATAAACCCTCATTTATACGATCAATTAATCTACAACAAAGAAGGCAAGGTTATACAATGGGGTAAAGGTAGTTCAATAAGTGGTGTTGAGAAAACTGGACAGACACATGCAAAAAGGTTAAATTGAATCCATTTCTTATACCAAATACAAAAAACCCTCAAAATGAATTAAAGACTTAGATGTAAGACCTGAAACCATACGCTCATAGAAGAAAACAGGCAGTAAACTCCTTGATGTTTCTCTTAGTAATATCTTTTGGACATGTCTCTTCAGGCTTGGAAAACAAAAGAAAAACAAGTGGGACTACATCAAACTAAAAAGCTTTTGCACAACAAAGGAAACCATCAATAAATCAAAAAGATAACCTACTAATGGGAGAAGACATTCACAATTGATAGATGTAAAAAGGGGTTAATATCCAAAATATATAAGGAACTCAACATCAAAAAACCCTACAAACAATCCAAATAAAAAATGGACCTGAATAAATATTTCTTCAAAGAGGACATAAGATGGCCAACATTACTAATCATCAGGGAAATACAAATCTAAATCACGTCGAGCTATCACTTCACACCTGTCAGAATGGCTATCATCAAAAAATCAATAAGTGTCGGTGACGTGGGGAAAGGGAACTCTCATATACTATTGATGGGACTGTATGTAAATTGGTGCAGCCACTATGAAAAACAGTATGGACGTTTCTCCAAAAATTAAAAACAGAGTTGCCATACAACCCAGCAATTTAACTTCTGGGTATTTTTCTAAGAAAATAAAAAGACTAATTCAAAAAGATAATGAACCTCTATGTTCACTGCATGATTACTTAACAATAGCCAAGACATGGAAGCAAGCTAAGTATCCATCAATAGATGACTGGATAAAGGTGATGTGATACATATGTACAATGGAATTTTACTCAGCTATGAAAAAGAATGAAATCTTAACATTTGTGACAACATGGATTGACCTAGAGGGTATTCTACTAAGTGAATAAGTCAAAGAAAGATACCACATTATTTCACTTATATGTGAGATCTAAAGACAAAACAAATGAATAAGCAAAACAGAAGCAGACTCACAGAATAAACAAGCTGATGGTTGCCAAAAGCAAGGACAAATGAGGGGAGGGGAAACAAACATGTGTTCTTAAATCAAAGTTCATCCATGTATTTACTGTCTAAATGTTTAGGAGGTGCCTAAAATATTACTATTTTAATTCACTAGTTGAATGGTTTTCCCCCAGCAAGCTAGCCAGGGGTCCCCAAACTACGGCCCCCTGAGGCCATTTATCCGGCCCCCACCGCACTTCCGGAAGGGGCACCTCTTTCATTGATGGTCAGTGAGAGGAGCATAGTTCCCATTGAAATACTGGTCAGTTTGTTAATTTAAATTTACGTGTTATTTATTTTAAATATTGTATTTGTTCCATTTTGTTTTTTTTTTTACTTTAAAATAAGATATGTGCAGTGTGCATAGGGATTTGTTCATAGTTTTTTTTATAGTCCGGCCCTCCAACAGTCTGAGGAACAGTGAACTGGCCCCCTGTGTAAAAAGTTTGGGGACCCCTGAGCTAGACACTCACTTGGGGGTCATACATATTCCTTGAAGGAAGGGGCTGACTTCCTCATCCCGGAGTCCCCTGGACCCAGCAGAGTAGAGGGGCTCCAGACATATAAGGATGAACAAACAAGCAAATGCACAGTACACTCACTGCCAGAGTTTAGGGGAAAGGTTAGCTTCAATTTCAGAACTTTTATCATGAAGAGACAGGTAATATTATCAAATCTTATTTTCTGTACTATTTAGAGATAATCACATGATTTCTTACCTAAGTATTCACTTTTCCCTGAGTAGTAAACTCATTTACTTTCCAATGTTAAACCAACCATGCATTCCTGGTATGAAACCAACATTGCCAAATTTCATGTTCTTTTTATATATTGCTGGGCTTACTTATAACCATTTTGTTTAGAATTTCTGCATCTATGTTAAGAATGGAAATCAGCCTAAAATTTTCCTTTTCAAAACTGCCCTTGTTTATATAAAGAGTATGCTAGAATCTAATTTCCTTTAAATTTGTATAAGGTGGAATTACATTTTCCTTGAGATTATTCAGTAGCATGCTGCTCAATTCAGTGAAGTAAACTGTGTTTTCTTGTGAGAAGAATTTTAATTATAAATTCAATTTTTAAATGGTTATAAACTATTCAGATTCTCTATTTCTTTTTGATTAACTTTGATATGCTACATATTTTTAAAGACTTTGTCCATTTTATGTAAATTTTCAAATATAAGGCATATAATTGCCTATTTTCCTTTGTTACTTTTAGAAAGATGTGTATTGTTAGCAGGACATACCGCCACTCTGTATAATTTAGGGTTCTAACTTGAAGGAAGTTGATATTGCATAGGCAAGTGGCTGCGAGGTAATGACCCAGTCCGAACCACAGTGACTGAGCTGTGAATGACGGGCTCTGAGGTACCGCAGGAATGGCCTTGATATAACTGACAGCCCAGCAGCACCGTGGCAGCTGAATTACAGCAGAACACTTCAAAGTCAAATCAGTCTTTCCTTAAAACCGTAGAATACTGCTAAAGCACGTATATGATTTTCTTCTGAAGATACTGTTGTTACTGAGATTCTAGATATCTATTATTTATTAGATAATTTAAATATTTTGACCTTTGTCGGGAATCAACTGTGGTCATGAAAAGAACAATGTATTTTTAACTTCAAAGAAATCTGCAGGAGGACTAGTTACATGTCCATATGCTTCATATGCATAGCCCTTCTGGATAACTAATAAAGCCTAGGAATAACAAGAATGTACACAGGGAGCCAAAAAATAAAAACTCCCTACTCTCAATAAAATAACGAATATTTCCTTTGTCTTTAATGTATATTTCACTGATTTTAGAGAGGGAGGAAGGGAAGGAAATAGAGACAGGAACACTGGTCTGTTCCTGTATGTGCTCTGCCCAGGGACCGAACCAGCAACCTCTGTGCTTCAGGACAATAATTTTACCAACTGAGCTATCTGGCCAGGGCAAGGGTTTTAAATAATTTTTAAAAATAGCTATCTTACACTTCAAGATTCTTTTGCCAAAAACTTTATGAAAGTAAACAAACTACTAACAATTTAACAACATTTTACAAAAATGTTTTAGAGAAATATTTTTAAACAGTATGCAAACTAGTAGTGGCTTGGTTTCCCTAAGACATATATTTTTTTAATTTTTAAATTTTTTTTCAAATACTGTTGAAATTCAGTATTACTCTATTACTTTCAGGTGTACGGCATAGTAGTTAGACAATCCTATACAAAGTGTTTCCCCAAGATTTTTTAAAAACTAAAGATATATTATTCCTCTTTGCTAAGCAACTCCTGAACTGCATATACAAGTGACCCACAGACAATAAAGCACGACACTCATTATATCTTTATAGATTACTTTCTAAGTAACACAGAAAGCTAATTAGTCATTTTAACATGTTAATGTTGATGAGACATGTTAGTACAGGAGTGGCAAATAATACAGGATGTCTATGACCAGTCTATACTAACTTGTGACAAACACTGATGAACCATGGGCCTCCGCCAAGCCCAGATGATCAAAATCTTTCTCAAACAGAGCTCCAGGCAGCCAAAAGCCACTATCAACCTGTTGCAGTAGGCAAGAAAGATGGGGGGTATTTGCTATTCTTTCATCATAGACTTGAAAAAATTAATACACCAAGTAAAAGAGAATGGACTATAAAAAATAATCGAGGACCACACCAATTTAAAGCAATGACTTAAGGTTTGTTTACTGAGGTTCTGAAAGGTGTGTTTCGCTCATCCCCTTCATAGTGGAGTTTACAGAATTATGGATCAGATGACACAGGGAGTCAGATTTGGCTCATGTTCTACTGCTACATAATTCCTAATGTAAATATTAATTAGCATTAAAACTTGATTTGGCCATTTTACAAAGTGGACTAAACAATATCATAATCTGCTATGTTTCCTATCCTCTTTAAAATTTCTCTTTAATTAAGTCAGTTAAGAAGATCAGTCATTTCTTCTTTGAAATGTTTTTATATCTGTCCATTTTATTCACTCTTTATAACCTTACATCTGGACTACTGTAATGTCCTCCTAACTGATCTCTGCTTTTCTGGCCTCTTCCCAGCAAGTTGTCCTGTTACAAGGAACCAAGTCAGTCTTTTAAATACATTGGTCAGTTGATCATATAACTCCCCCAACACCACAACCATCACTGATTTGAATCATTGAATTATTATCACCATTGTTGCCATTCACATTTGATGACTGTATTTTATATGCCAGGCATTGGACTAGGTACATTTCAAATGTGTTATCTTATTTAATATCAACACAACTCTATAAAGTAGGCCTATTTTTTTTCTCTTCTTTATTGCTTAATTCAGCTGATGTCTTAATTTGGGGTTACCTAAACCTCAACCCTGAGCCAGGGAAAGACTGCATAATGGTGATAAATTACTCCCATCCCTATCTGCATGTATGCCCTTTTGCTGCGACCACCTTCTATGGGTGGTGTCTATTTCTTCATCCCCTGGAGTCAAGGCTAGTCATGACTTGCTTTGACTTACAGAATGCTGTAGAAATTATGTTATTGACATCCAGGGCCCAGGCCTTAAGAGACTTACAGTTTCCTCCTTGCCACTTAGAGGTGCTGGCCTGAAGTGCCATTCTAGCTAGCTATTGCAGGATGAAAGGCCACAGGGAGAGAACCACGTCTCCTCAGGCAACAGCCAGCACTCCCTACTGGAAGAGGCGGTGAGGCTAACTACTTCCAGCCCCAGCTGACTGTAGCCAGCACTCCCTACTGGAAGAGGTGGTGAGGCTAACTACTTCCAACCCCAGCTGACTGTAGCCACGTGAAAGTAGCCCTACTTTACAGATGAGGAAAATAAGGCAGTAAAGTAATTTTTACAATACTATATTAAGAAGTAGAATTAACATATCTACCCAAACAATGTATTTTCTAGAATTCATGCATAAAACCACTAAAACCTGCTGCCTCCCCATAGGAAATATTTTTTAGGCTCTTTAGGATTTGGTACCTTCTAGATTTATCTACAATTACATAAAGGATATTTTCTTAAAGATAAAATATTATAAATGCTGCAAATTAAATTCAAGAAGGAGCTGAAGAAGCATATTATAACTAAATAATTTTTTTCTTTAATTCTTAAAAAAATTTTATTTATTGATTGATTTTTGAGAGAGAAGGGAGAGGGGCAGGGAGAGATGGAAGGAGGGAGGGAGAGAGAGAGACATCGATTTGTTGTTCCATTTATTTATGTATTGATTGAATCTTGTATGTGCCCTGACTGGGGATCAAACCTGCATCCTTGGTGTTTTGGGACGATGGTCTAATCAGCTGAGCCACCTGGCCAGGGCTTTCTTTAACTCATTATTGCAAATGAAACAGCACGTTAAAGAAAACTGTTACATTTACATTGTAAGACTTTTATACTAGAGTGTTATTCTGGGGAACATACTCATGTCTTAAATGTGCCTACCAATACATTTTCCTGAATCTAAAGAGTTTTCTATACTGGACATACATCAAACAATATTATACCAAGATCAGTGGTAGAGCGTCGGCCTGGTGTGCGGAAGTCCCGGGTTGGATTCCCGGCCAAGGCATACAGGAGAAGCACCCATCTGCTTCTCCACCCCTCCCCATCTCCTTCCTCTCTATCTCTCTTCCCCTCCCGCAGCCAAGGCTCCATTGGAGCAAAGTTGACCCGGGCGCTGAGGATGGCTCTGTGGCCTCCTCCTCAGGCGCTAGAATGGCAGAGCGACGCCCTGGATGGGCAGAGCATCGCCCCCTGGTGGGCGTGCCAGGTGGATCCCAGTCGGGCGCATGCGGGTGTCTAACTGCCTCCCCGTTTCCAGCTTCGGAAAAATACAAAAAAAAAAAAAAAAAAAAAAAAAAAAAGGCACAGTTCTCTAAGAATAAACTGAAGTGTCCCAATAATGAACAGGCTTAGACAGCAAAAGATGTGATTTAGTTAGAGGATTAAGAAAGACAAAAAGATGAAAACAGCTTTAGAAACTACATGGAGTTTTAACAATTGTTGCTACGGACTGAGATTTCATAAACAGTGTGAAACAGTTCACAAAAGATTCAGATCAGATGTTTTACTCAAGTTCATAAAAGAGGTTTACTTAACATTAGCACTTAAACTACGAACTTGTACTTATATTTATTTAAATAGTGCTAAATTTGTGTCTTTTCATTCTACTTTGTGCTTTAGTTTTCTATTAAATGGGTTATGAATATTAAATTAGAAATATATAAAGTACTTGTAAGTTAAAACAGTGCCTGGCATATAATTGCTTAATAAATACTGGTTATTATTATTTGATGTTCTCACTGGAGATTACTATTGTAAAAAGGGCAAAGTCAAGTGGAAATGCCTACTAATTTATGCTTTTTATTAATTTTGACCAACAAAGGGATCATAACCTCTGCAAATAATGATTCTAAATAATTATTCCGATCCTTAGGCCTCCATTTCTTTCATCTTTTTGATCTGCGAGAATAAGTAAAGTAATAGTTGCCTATAGAAATGTGGGAGATAAAAAGGGTACATAATAAATGCATAAATCTGCCTAAGGAGATTTCTAGGCAGACTGTTCAGTATGCCAACTGGTTTCATTTAGTTGCTTATGATAAAGTGTGAATGGAGTAGGATGAGCTTAACAGGGAGCTATAGTGTTTTCAAGCAGAATTTAGAGGAAATAAGAGCCAAGACTTGCTGAGTTAAAAAAAATAAGACTGTTTCTTGTTTCCAGCCACTCCAGAAAGCAAAAGGTTCATGCAGTAAGAAATGACATCAATTCAAAGATCAAATCCGGGGAACTGTCAGTAAAACTGTTGCCTTGATCTCAAGCATGAGACTATAAGACCTTTTGTTAAGACCTTAGAAAGGTTTGAGGCATGTTCATAGGCCTTGCATCTAGTCTAGAGGACAATCTTAAAGGTGTGCCTCAATAGTCTCTTCTAGATCGAAAGTGCTTCTAAGTATCTTAAGGGTAGTAAGCAGCCTCATACAAAGTCCAAAATTGAGAAGAAATTTGTAGATATGACCTTTGCCCAATGGAGTTCATTTTACTGTGATACATAACAAGCCCACAAAGTTTTGAAGACTTGAACTTAGATGAAGAAAGAAGTAGTTTAAAATGAAAAGGCCTCTAGGCCTTTCCCTTCTACAGATAGAAAGCATAGTGAGAAAACTAGAATATATGCAACAGGGCTTTTTTTTTTTTTGAAGGAAAAGAGAAGGCAATCAGAGAATGCAGAGAAGACATCAGAGGGCAGAGCTAACAAAGAACCACTTCCATCAATGAACCTGCGACATGCTCCTAATTGTGTATTTTAAGAACCACTAAACCCCTCCCATTTCCCCCTGTCTGCACAATGTCTATTCTGGTTATCCCTGTCTCATTACTGTATGCTGGGCATGTGTAAAGCAAACAACTAAGAACATCAGCTCACACTTCTTCCAGTCCAGAGGAACCATATTTGAGGTGATATACCCAAGGACCACACCTGAGAAGTCACACAAAGAAGTCTCAGTTCAGGTACCACACATGATGTAAGATGATGAAATTCAGGACTTGAAGCCTGAGCCTAATGAGGTAATGGGATGGGACATTAGATGTGTTTGGGAGAAGGGGTTAATATGTACTTCCCTCCCAGCTGCAGATTAAAATACTCTTCGCAGGCGGTTAAATCCACAGATGCAATGCAGTTTAAATCTATGTTGTTCAAGGGTCAACTGTATTTTCGATCCTCAGTTCAAAATCTGCAGAGGGCCAACTTAAGTTAAACATGGATTTTCAACTGTGCGGGCATGCTTTTTCTTGAAGGGTGGTACATGTTGGTAGCTGAGTAGGTGTCTATTTCTTGACTGTAAAATTCTGCGGTTCCAACAACTCTCTTTTGTCCAGTCTAAGCTGGTAGTTTTTCTGTTGTTATAATATTTTAAAAACCTTGTGGGTCTCCCCTGAGTGTTAAGATGAACCATGTCATTAGACAAGTGGGTTCTCCCAGATATTTCCTGGATAACCTCACCTCTATTTCTGGCTGCTGCTAAGATGGCTGATTGGATCCCTGACTCACAAACCTAATCTCTTCAACAAATGTTCCTCCGGCCACATCACACCGTTGACTTCTCTCTTGAGCATGCTATACCATTTTTTTGCAAGAGGCTGAAGTTTTTCCAAATTACCAAGTTTTGGTTCCTTTTGGCTCAACAATTCCATCCTCAATCTACCATTTTCACTCATATTTTACTATAAACAAAAAGAAATCAGTGCAATTCCACACTTCATTTGATAATTTTCCCATCTAACTATCCAAGAGTTCAATGCTTACCAGTTTCTAATAACATTTCCTTCAGAAATCTTACCAGAAGCACTTTTATTTATTTATTTTTAGCGAGAGACAAAGACATAGGGAACAGACAGACAGGAAGGCAGAGAGATGAGAAGCATCAATTCTTTGCTGCGGCACCTTAGTTGATCATTGGTTGCCTTCTCATATGTGCCTTGACTGGGGGTCGCCAGCTGAGCCAGAAACCTCTTGCTCAAGCCAGCGACCTTGGGTTTCAAGCCAGTGACCTTTAGGCTCAAACCAGCAACCTCATGCTCGAGGTGGTGAGCCCATGTTCAAGCCAAATGAGCCTGTGCTCAAGCTGGTGACATGGAGTTTCGAACCTGGGTCCTCTGCATCCCAGGCCAATGCTCCATCCATGAGCCACTGCCTGGTCAGGCCAGAAGCACTTTTAACATTCATATTTCTAGTAACATTCCATTCATGACAACATATATATTCTCAAGGAAGGCAGCACCTATCTTCCATTCTCCTCACTTCTTTCTGAGCTCTCATCAGAGCCTAGGCTTTCTTATCATGCATCTCAAAGTTCTTCCACCCTCCACCCATTACCCAATTCTAATGCTGCTTCCAAAAATTTTAGGTGTTTGTTAAAGAGCAACCTACTTCCTGGCATCAAGCTCTGTCTTAGTTTCCTGCGGCTGACATAACAAGTTATCACAAATTCAGTGGCTTAAAACCATAGAAATTTACTTTCTAAAAGTTCTAGAGGCTAGAAGTCCAAAAGTGGAATGTGGGCAGTACCACACTCCTTTGAGTATCGGGGGGAGAACTGCCCGTCTCAGCTCTGGGGCTCCGGGCATTCCCTGCCTGCTCGTAGTGTAACTCCAGTCTCTGCCTCCATCCTCACATGGCTTTCCCATCCGCCTCTGGGTCTCAATCTCTCTTCGTTCTCTAATAAGGACACAAATCACAGGATTTAGGGTGCATCCTAAATCCAAAATGATTTTATATCAAGCTCATTAACTTAATTACCAAATAAGATCACTGTATTACTTTTCTAAGTCTGCCATAACAAGCACCACAACTGAATGGTTCAAACAACAGAGATTTACTGTTTCGTGGTTCTGCAGGCCAGAAGGCAGGTGACGGAGTCAGCAGGACTGGGTTTTTGGGGACAGCGAAGAAGAAGCTGTTCCATGCTCTCCCCTAGCTTCTGGTTTCTGTTGCCAATCTTTGGTGCTCCTTGGTCTGCAGAAGAATAACTCTGATGTCAGTCTTCCTCTTCAAACAGCAGTCACCCTGTGTGCCTGCATCTGTGTCCAAAGTTTCCTTTCGATAAGGACACCAGTCAAATTGAATCGGGGGCCACTCTAATCCCCTCATCTTAACTATGTCTGCAACAGCCCTATTTTTCAGTAAGCTCACCTTCTGAGGCACTGGGGGTTAGGACTTCAACATATGAGTTCTTGGTGACACAATTCTACCCAGAACAGTATTCCATTCCACTATCTTTCTGTTTGCATGTTTTGTTTTGTTTTTTAATTTAAATTCTATTTCTAAGTTACAGTTTACCCCCGTACTTCCAGTACCCAGCTGGAACCGTACATAAAGATATGTAATGCTTCATGAATTTGCATGTCATCCTTGTGCAGGGACCATGCTAATCTCTGTATCGTTACAATTTCAGTATTTGTACTGCCCAAGCAAACATGCTTTCATGCTTTCTGATGGAAGTCAGCTGTAATTCTTATTCTTTCCTTCAATAGCTAAGTTATGTTCCTCTCTGCTTTTTTTCAAGGTTTTCTCATCTTTGGTGTTCTGCAATTTGAATATGTTATGTGGAGGTGTTTATTTTTTGGTGTTTATCCTGCTTGATGTTCTCCTGAGTTCCCTGGGTATACGGTTTGGTGCTTGTCGTTAACTTTGGGCAATTCTCAGGTGCTATTACTTCAAACAGTTTTTCTGCTCCAGTCTCTCTTTTACTCCTCCTGGAATTTCAATTACACACCTTGGATTTGCTGTTCTGGTTTTTTCCCATTCTTTTTTCTCTTTGCATTTGTTTGTAAAGCTTCTATTAACCTACCTGAGCTTGCTGATTCTTTCCTCAGTCATGCCCAGTCTACTGATAAGCCCACAGAAGGAATGCTTTATTTAGGTTACACTGTTTTGCCTGGCCTATGGTGGCAGAGTGGATAAAGCATCAATCTAGGTTACCCTGTTTTTGATTTCCAGTATTTACTTCTGATTCTTACGAGTCTCCATCTCTTGCTTACATTATCATCTGCCCTTGCATATTGTACTTTATCCACTAAAGACTTTAACATATTGATCACAGTTATTTAAGAAAATTCCAACATCTTCGTCATATTTGAGCATGGTTCTGATGATTTCTTTGTCTCTTTGGAGTGTGATTTTCCTAGCTTGCCTTGTAACTTTTTTTTGAAAGCTAGACATTATAGATCAGGTAACAGGTCTGATATAGACAGGCCCCAAAATGTTATGTTAATCTGGCTAACAGACTGTTTTTAATGTCTGCTATCATTGTAGGTGTCAGAGACTGGCAATTTCTCTAGCGACCTCTGCTGACTTTTGAGTTCCTTAAGTACTGCTCCTCAGAAACAGTCTATGCCTTACAGCTGGAGCCCACAGTGAGAGCGGAGTCCTGCAGGTGTGGTGCTGAGGTGTGAGGAAGTGGAGCACAGCTATCTACCCCAGCAGCAGCATTCAGTATAATCTTATGATTAAATCTCAGTCTTTGAGTGGGTCTGTGTTGCTGCGTATGTGACCTTAACAAGTGTTTCTTATTTGCCACCCCCATTCCAGCTTAGGGGAGATAGAAAGGCCACTGGGGGCAGGAGTGGAAGAAAGGCTCTTCTCCCAGGAATAAGGCTCCGGTAAAATCTTTCCCTCAGGGGAATAAACCTTGCTGTAGACAATACTCTGGGCTTATTTCATAAAGGTTATCCTCCCCGTTCCATGCCAGAGCCACTAGGGATGATTCATGAATCTTCACTGTGAGAACGTAGTGGGTAGCCTAGAAGTAAAGTCCATGAAAGTGTGGGGGCTTCCTAAGAGTGTGGTCCCCAAGAGTTTTTCACTCTCAAGACAGTCCACACTCGGCATCTTGCAATTCATCAAAATTACCAGTTACTGTCCAGTTACTGGGGTTTCTGCTCCAGGTAAACAGACTTGGCTTGGCTCTCCCGATTTGCTACTCTCCATATTTCAAAGTGGCAGTTTGCCCTGCAACCTCAGCTCTCTTATGGGTCCATAAAAGTTCTGCTAAGGTCTTAATAGTATAATGATTGGGGGGTTTTTTGTTTTTGTAATTTATACAGTTGTTGCAATTAGAGTGAAGATCAGGCAGCTATCTCCTACGTGCTACCTAATAGCAAAGACACCCACCTCTCTCCATCACACGTTTTTCTCAACCAGAACTCTAGTAGAGAGTTAAGTGCTATAGAAAATGATTTTTAAATTATTATTCTAATTCTTCCAAGAATGCTACATTGCTAGCACCATTCTACACACACAGGGGTTAGTTTATTACATAAAATGAATGGCTTGGCCACTTTATCTCTTAATACTTCAATGTGTATTTCCTAGAATAAAGATATTTTCTTACACAGATGCGGAACAGGTATCACACTTAGGAAATTCAACATAGATTCAATATTTCTATATAATCTACCATCAATAGTCCAGCTTTGTCAATTGTCCCAATAATTTTTTCCCTCCAAAAGAGTTCTAATTTGGATCATATATTCTTTTGGTTATCATTCATCTTTCCAGTCTGTTTTTCATTCTATAACAGTTCCTCAGCCTTTCTTGGCTTCTATGACATTGGCACTTTTTAAAGAATATAGGCCAGTTGTCATTTTTTAATAGCATGTTTCTGATTTTGGCTTTGTTTGATGATTCCTCATGATTAAATTCAGGTTATGTGGGCCCTGGCCGGTTGGCTCAGTGGTACAGCATCAGCCTGGTGTGCAGGAGTCCCAGGTTCAATTCCCAGCCAGGGCACACAGGAGAGGCACCCATCTGCTTCTCCACCCTCCCCTTCTCCTTCCTCTCTGTCTCTCTCTTCCCCTCCCGCAGCTGAGGCTCCACTGGAGCAAAGTTCGCCCAGGCGCTGAGGATGGCTATGTGGCCTCTGCCTCAGGTGCTAGAATGGCTCTGGTTGCAACAGAGCAACACACCAGATGGGCAGAGCATCGCCCCCTGATGGGCATGCCGGGTGGATCCCAGTCGGGTGCATGCAGGAGTCTGTCTGACTGCCTCCCCGTTTCCAACTTCAGAAAAATACAAAAAAAAAAAAATTCAGGTTATGTGTTGCTGGCCAATACTACACAGCAACATGGTATCTCTAGTTCTGATCACCGAGCAAGGTTATGGTTGGGATCTCTACAGATGTCCTGCTCCTCATCAAACTTCTCTCCCGACCCTAGATTTTTTACCTATTTATGATGCCTGCCCAAATAATCTTTAGTATGATCATTGCAACGGTTCTTCCCATTATTTGGCATGCTACTGCTATATGTTAAAGTCTACCCAGTCTTCTCTCTCGCACTCTCTTTCATTAGTATGGACTAATGGCTTCCTATTTTTCAGTGGTTCATTACTGTCCTTAATTATTTGGATGCTTAAATAGTCCCAGATTTGACCAATGAAAGCCTCTTCACACTAGCTCCTGGCTTCTCTTTTCTGGTAACAGTAAGATGTTCCAGGCTCATCTAGTATCTTCTTTCCCCCAGTTCCAGACAACAGTCATTTCTCCAAAGATTCCTGGTCCCTTTCAGTTGGGAATGGTCAAGTGCCAAGTGTACTAACTGCTATTAGGGTAGTTTGAGTCTGGACCTGCCATATCCAATTTGGTAGATATTATACACAGGTGGCTATTTACATCAAAATTTATAAAAATAAATGAAAAATTCAGTTCCTCGGGTGTATTAGCTACATCTCATATGCTCAGCAACATTTAATAGCCACCATATGAGATAGCAGATATTTATAGAACATTTCCAGCATTACAGAAAGTTCTATCGGATATTACTGTACCTAGACTGTTTCACAAGGCAAATTTAGGCCACACACACAGACATACACACACAAGTTCTCACTCTCCATAACCTTTTAAACATCTTCCTATGTTCTACCACATTAATTTTCTCATATTAAACAATACTTTGTTGATAATATACTATTGGACAGTTACTGTTCAAGGCCCTGTAGATTTAGAAATGTACACCCCTGTCCTCTAAAAAAATTAAATGTAATAAGAAGACATCATTTCTCTGATTTTTGGCTAAGATCAAGTGTGGTAAATGTAATGAGAAGACAGAAAAATAAATGGAGTATTACTATAAAACAATGTATTATTATAATTCAGGCTGTTACATCAATACATACCCCATAATGGGGATGTCAAGGAAGGCTTCCTGAGAGAAATTACTTTTATTAAGTTTAAAAAGATAAATAAATATTAACCTGGCAATTTAAGAATAATTTGGGTGGTGGGGGATTTGCCATTCTCCAGTTTTTTTATCTGTTCCAATTTTTCACTTAAAGTACTTTTTCTTGCCCATACCTTTTCAAAATTCTGTTTATCTTTCAAACCAATCTTTTGTGAAGCATTTCCTAGTACTTTTAACCACACAAAGTGCCCTCCCCAACCCCAAAATAGACTATCTTTACTGATTTCAAGCACACAAAAGACTTGGTTTATTTTTGTTGTTACCAATGTAATGGGCGAGGACACAGGCTTTGGAATCAGACTCATTGCTTACTAGCTGTGTGACCTTGGGCAATCTACTTAACCTACCCAAACCTCAATTTCTGCATCTAAAGGTGGGATTTAAAATAACTCATAGTTCGTGTTTGAGGATTAAATAAAACAGTGTACTGAAAATGCTTAGCAGTGCTAATGGAATACAATCAATTATATGATCTACTAATAACAATAATCTTACACTTGTTCCTTCCCTTTTTTGCTAAAAATTTAAATTTGTTCACATCTTTCCTGGCCAATCTTTATATTATCAAGGCATATATATATATATATATATATATATATATATATATTAGTAATATCTAACAAATCTCCTAAATTATCCAAGCAGATTTCTTCCAGTCCATATATTATGGTATATTTACATATAAAATATTTTAGATAGACAATTCTATTTGTAGCTTTGAAGTTACAAAAACAATTTCAAAAATATTATTTATATATTGCTTATAGCAACTTTAAATAGAAGCCATTAAATATAATTTCATATATAAAATCATTAAATACAAATATTTTCCCATTTGGTAAGTTCTTAAATAAAACATAATTTAAAAATATTTTCAAGTTGGTGGAACATACTAACAATATCTGAACTACTAAATAATAAAAATCAAACTGTTAATAAAAACTAATTTGTCAGACTCCACATTCCTATTTCTAATGGATCTCATAAAGCCACACTTACAACTGGTTACTATTGAAACAAAGCATCTTGATTTTTATACAAATATATTTAAAATACTTAAATGTACTCATTATAGAAATAATACTGACAGCATAAAAGAGAATTTCTTTCATTTGACATACTCATTAAAAATACAATAGAAAAAAAACATGTCATATAATAAGTGCTAGAGATAACTTATTTTGCCCTTCATCACAGTTTGTTTAATATGCATTGAAAATATATGCCTAACATTTTGCCAACAAATGAAAAATATGCTTTTCAAAATGAATGTTTTAATGAAGTATATTTTATTTGTAAAAAGTGTAAGCATGGACATATAAAATGGCACTGCTTACATTCTAGAAAAAGGAAATAGAATAGTCACTGAGATTAACAACTACCAAAACTAAAAATGGAGAGCAACGCCCTTTCCACCAAAATTAACTGACAGCTGTGAAGATTTTATTGATTTTTCTTTACTAAACAAAGACAAATACACAGAACATTTATGTTTTCCTTATTATCCTTACCAATAAAATTTTTAAATCACCTTGACATGCAATTTTCTTCAAATTAGTTTAAGTATAATAGGGTATGTAAATAAATGAAGATGTGAGAAATTTCAGAATACACTGCTGTGTTTAAAAAATCATTAAATCCCATTAATATAATGCCAATACCTATTATGTCACTTACAAATAATATATTTAAAACTTTCTCGTTGCAATTATTCTAAATAACAGTGTATAATCCATATCCTCTTGTACATGAAATATACTGATGATAAAATTTTTATTCATGTTTCCCAAAGGCAACCTTACCTGTGGAGTCCAATAAAAAGTAGGGCTCAGTCTGTAGAGTTTTCGTTTGTGGAAACTCTGAAGTGGCCTTGTTCGAGCTGCTGTACTCATGATAGTCAAGGATGGAGATTTCAATCTTGTCCTGTCTTTTCTCCTTTTCTTACTGTGCTTCTGGTTAAGTAACCAACTACTCGAGGAAGAGAGCTCATCTAAATTCTCTGAAGCACTGAAATGCCATGGAATAATTGGGGAATAAAGGGCATAAAACAAAACAAACAAACAAAAAAGACAAAGAAAACTAAATGTAAATTGCCTTAATCTACTATGACAGAAGAGTTCATTTTAGCCAACTTAGTGGTAACAACTGGTGAAAGAATCTATATTGATGGGGAATTACATATTCAAGTTGTGGAAATAATTTCTACTTCTATTTTCTCCTGCAAAACAAATATCCCACAGGCTAAAAATGCTCACATGGGTTCACTAGTACAATGTAAATGTTCAGGTGACTCAATAATCCATGTATATTTAAATAAATAAAAAATTTTTGCATATGGGTGGTATTACAAAAGATTATAGGTTTAAAATAGAGCTACTCTCATCACTGTAATACTGGTTGCTCTTATGGACTACATACTCTTTCAATGAATTTTGAAACAAAGGGGCTATCCTACAATATTTAGGAATTTTTTAAACTTCTGACAGTACAGTAGTCAAAACTATAAAATAATGAAACAGACCACACAAACTACATATGAAAAAGCATATTAATTTTATAATTATTCTTCATATTAATTTTTAAATATTACACTTAAATATTTTAAAACATCAGAACATAAGGAGGAAGTTAATGCTCATTGCCGTGTAAATTTAACTTCCTTTATACTAGTACATTAAATATAAAATAATTAAGCATTTCAGGCACTACAACATACCAATTTCAACCTTACTTATAGAGAGAAGCCAGTCAATTTAGTATCTATAATCAAAAAGTGAATCTGTTATATGTGATATGTAAGTTCTAAATGTGCTATTTGGTTCAAGTAGAATCAATCTTTAATGGTAAATGTAAGATATGGTTTTTCTATAGTACTATCACTGGTTTTTAATTAAATTAATGGTTGCTATAAATTATTCTATTAGCTAGTGGATAAAACAAGTAATTCAAGAATGCTTTACACAGAAATAAGAAACCAAAAATAAAGGTGGCTGAATGGCTTATATTGGTGAAACCAAAGAAAATAATTAAATATGAAATTGGTGACTATCATACATTTAACAAATAGATAATTGAATATACACTATTGACCAAGCCGGTATAGAGAAAAGAGCTTATGATAACTATTTCATTTCAAAAATATTAAGTTCACTCTGCAGAAAGCTCTAGTCAGTAATGTTTTAAGTCCTAGTTAATAAACATTCTAAAGATCTATCTGAGAAAGCCTTAAGATATAATGCTACTCACAAATTAACAGGTACAATACATATCCTGATGTTACTTTCTGTGACATATCATTTTCCATAATGTTTTATTATGGAAACTGTTTAAGATCATCACTGCTAAGTACGTTTGCTCTTGAGAAGCCATTCAAGGATCTGGGCCATCATGTCAAGGGTAAGAAGGCTTAGGTGATAGCCAATATCAAGTTAAGCACTGGGCAAGTCAGAGGGCTGACAGAGAAGTGAGTCAAGGTCAGGAAGAAGATAGGTTTCAGCAGGTAGTTGGTGTCAGGGGTGATCAAATCAGAGAGCTAAGATTCAGGAAGCTAGGTATAGGTCCAACACTAAAAAAATGTTCTTCATCAGGCAAGTTAGAAACAACTTTAGGCAGATTATACTGGGTCCTTGAAAGAGACATTGCTTAGGTAGTGTCTAGGCAAAATGAGAAACTATTACTCTAGGAGCCTGAAGCAGAGTTATCTAACTCTTCTATTTACGACTCCTTAGTCTCCCCTGCCTCATAGGACGCTCAGTCCTAAAGACGGTGAGCCACCATTTCCTTTTTGAATGACAGCACGTAGTTTTTAAATAGAGGCTCACAGGATGATTTAAAGAAAACCTTGCCATTTGTGTCACTAAATGTTATATTTTCTCATGTCTAAGTTAGCTGACATTATCATAGGAAAAACTGTTTAATTTCATTCTTTTCCTTTAAGTATGTTCCCGGCTGCAAACAACTCATCCTTAGATACTTTCTAACTACTAAGGACCGTTGCAAAGTGCCATCTAAAGTTAACCTTCTCAACCTATACAGTGAAAAATTTAAATATTATTAAAAGAAATGAAAGAAGACACACAAAAAAATAGAAAGATATTCTGTATTCATGGATTGGAAGAACAAACATAGTAAAAAAAATAGCCATATTGCCTGACCAGGCGGTGGCACAGTGGATAGAGTGTTGGACTGGGATGCAGAGGACCCAGGTTCGAGACCCCGAGGTCACCAGCTTGAGTGTGAGCTCATCTGGTTTGAGCAAGGCTCACCAGCTTGAGCCCAAGGTCACTAGCTCAAGCAAGGCGTCACTTGGTTTGCTGAAGGCCCACGGTCAAGGCACATATGAGAAAGCAATTAATGAACAACTGGGGTGTCGCAACGAAAAACTGATGATTAATGCTTTTCATCTCTCTCCGTTCCTATCTGTCTGTCCCGATCTATCCCTCTCTCTGACTCTCTCTGTCTCTGTAAAAAAAAAAAAAAAAAAAAAGCCATATTATCCAAAGCAATATACAGATTTAATACAATCCCCATTAAAATCCCAATGGCAGTTTATAAAGAAATAAGAACAAAAAATATCAAATTTGTATGGAATCACAAAAGACCCTGAATGGCCAAAGCAATCGTGACAAAGAAAAAAAAATTGGAGCAAAGCTAGAGACATCACACTCCCTGACTTCAAATTATATTACAAAGTCAGAATAATCAAAACAGCATGGTATTGGTGGAAAAACAGACACACAGAAGAATGGAACAGAATTGAGAGCCCAGAATTAAACCCACATATATATAAGCAAATAATTTCCAGCACAGGAACCAAAAACACACAATGGAGAAAAGAAAGCCTCTTTAATAAATGGTGCTGGGAAAAAATGGAGCCACATGGAAAAGAATAAAACTAGACTGTTATCTGTCACCATACACAAAAATTAACTCAAAATGGATGAAAGACCTAAATATAAGACCTGAGGCAATAAACTACATAGAAGAAAACACAGGTGGTTAACTTATAAACCTTGGTCTTAGAGAAGATTTTATGAATTTGGCTTCAAGAATGCTTTACACAGAAATAAGAAACCAAAAATAAAGGTGGCTGAATGGCTTATATTGGTGAAACCAAAGAAAATAATTAAATATGAAATTGGTGACTATCATACATTTAACAAATAGATAATTGAGTATACACTATTGACCAAGCCGGTATAGAGAAAAGAGCTTATGATAACTATTTCTCTCTTTCAAGTCTCTCCTTTTCACCAGTTGGAGTTTTTTAATGAATTTAACCAACTAAGGTAGACAGCAACCCTTTCCAAACTTTCCCTGATGCCCAAAGTCCTGCCAATAGTTGAATTTACTGCCTCTTTTCCCTTGAAAGTGTTTGAAGAAATAAAGGCATCACATGCTCAGGTAGCAAAATGACAAGATAACAGTGACCACTTACAAAGAAATTTATAAAATTGGACTCATATAAACTTACTAAAATGGTCCTCTAGGCATTACTTATCCTCTAAATCAGTGGTCCCAACCTTTTTTGGGCCACAGACCGGTTTAATATCAGAAAATATTTTCACGGACCAGCCTCTAGGGTGGGACAGATAAATGCATCACGTGACCAAGACAAGCGTCAAGAGTGAGTCTTAGACAGATGTAACAGAGGGAACCTGGTCATTTTTTAAAAATAAAACATCGCCTGACCTGTGGTGGCGCAGTGGATAAAGCGTCGACCTGGAAATGCTGAGGTCGCCGGTTCGAAACCCTGGGCTTGCCTGGCCGAGGCACATATGGGAGTTGATGCTTCCAGCTCCTCCCCCCTTCTCTCTCTCTATCTCTCTCTCCTCTCTAAAATGAATAAAATAAAAAATTAAAAATTAAAAAAAGAAAAAAAAGAAAATATGTCTTTAAAAAAAATAAAAAATAAAAAAAAAATAAAACATCGTTCAGACTTAAATATAAATAAAACATAACTAATGTAAGTTATTTATTCTTTCTCTGCGGACCAGTACCAAATGGCCCACAGCCCAGGGGTTGGGGACCACTGCTCTAAATGGTAGAAATAAACACCTCTCTCAAATGACCAATAGATTGACATACAGGCATTATCTGGTATAGAGAGAACAGATTATTTGCCCTACCTTGTGTTTTACGTAGGGGAACTATACCTCTTACTCAAAAGGTAGAGTGAAAAAGAGAACAACTATTTGAGAATTGAGACATAGAGTTTGTCAAATATTTCTAGCTAATATATAGTCTGGGAGATACAGTTTAGATTCTCCAATATCATCTCTGAGCTGTTTTCTGGCATATGAAATTTACAAAGTTTGAAATTGAGACTTTCTGTTTTACTAATTATTATTTTTTTATTTTAAAAAATTTGGAAAAAAGTTGAAAAAAGAAAGTTAAAATATACATAGTTTTCAAAATCCCATCCTACGGTAGGGAAACAGGGTAGGGAAATAATCTGTTCTCTTATACCAGATAATATCTGTATGTTGATCTATTGGTCATTTAAAAGAAGTGTTTATTTCTACCATTTAGAGGATAAGTAATGCCTAGTGGACCATTTTAGTAAGTTTATATGAGTCCAATTTTATAACTTTCTTTAAAATTGGTCACTGTTATCTTGTCATTTTGTTACCTGAGCATGTGATGCCTTTATTTTTTCACACTTTCAAGGGAAAAGAGGTAGTAAATTCAACTATTGGCAGGACTTTGGGCATCAGGGAAAGTTTGGAAAGGGTTGCTGTCTACCTTAGTTGGTTAAATGCATCAAAAAACTCCAACTGGTAAAATAAACAAATTTAATTTTCATTAACATTATGATTTATAGCCTTCAAGTCTTTTTTCCTATGAAATCATACTGTACAATGATTTTGTTATCCTGATTTTCCTCCTTCTCATTCTAAAATAAGTATGTTCATGTAAGATTACATGCTTACTATACAAAAATTTTTAATAGTTATGTGGCATTCCATCCAGTGGTTGTATAACAATTTATTTAAACATTCCCTATAACATCCGGCTTTAGACTTATATTAATAGAGGTAAAAAGGGGAAAGCAAATTTTTACAAAAGAAAATAATTCCTATTGCCATTACTTTAAAAACACAGCTAGCGAGTTTTATTTCCTTATTGCTGTCACGTACATCTAGCTAATATGATAATGTCGTTCATGGGCACCTAAAATTATCTTGAAAACTTCAGCCTGGAATATGCTGCTAACAAACAATGTTTTCTCATAATGGAGAAGTGACTATAAAATATTATGAGGATAAAATAATTATGTTATATGTGATTTGTTTGCAGTTTTTCAATTAGAATATCCAATTAGAAAGAATGGCTGCATTTCATGGGAAAAATGCCATTAGTGGAAATAAACAGCATGGCAGTGATTCACTGAAATTTAATTTCATATCATATTCCGGGACTCATTAAAGCAAAACAAACAACAACAACAATAAAAATCTAGACATTATTTCAAGTAGAAATTCACTTTCTCAGAGATAATACCCCATAGGGTAAACAAAAATCCATTTACAACATTTTATCTTCATTTTAGAAAATGAGATCTAAAAACCAGTACTATCTCTATGATGATAAAATGTAATGCTTCATTTGTTTGAAGATTCAATTTTTTCAGTTGCTCAGGCCCTGGTGATTCATCTTAGATCCAGCTCCCAAGATTAACAAAGCTAAAAAAAAAAAAAAAATCTGACTTCTGGGGACACTGCCACCAAGTGAGAGATGGAGGTTGGGAACCAAGAAGAACAAGTGGACAAACAGGTGCCCTGAAAAATAACTAACCAGGAGAATTTACTTTAGACATTATGATAAAAGATCATTAAGATATGAAAAAACTGATAAATACTTTTTTAAAAATGATATTAAACCATAAGTTCTATGTGGTTCACTAAATAAATAAAAAATAAATAATATACTGCATAGGTGGCCAAATTTTAAAAATTCAGAATTTAAATTTTTCTAATCCACTTACATACAAAAATTACAATATAATGTGATATAAAGCTAGAATATATTTTATTTAAAGAACTTCACTTGTGAGCTTACTTGTGTGGCAATTCCAAGTGTACAGAATACAGTGGAAGTTTCAAAAGCCTTTTAAATAACCTAAAATTATCTACTACTGTTGCTGTTTTGAAGGGCTTCTCTCTTACTAGAGAACGTCTCTTACTGGTACAAATACATCTGCCACTTTGGTCATGGATTTTCTACTCCAGAGTTAAATGAGATGAGAGGAAGCAGAACTGCAGGAAACAGCCATGTGAGCAACAACTAAAATATCAATCTATGAGGAAGAAGAAACAAATATGGAATGCTAATTATCTACAAGAAATCTTGAGAGATATTTCATACATTTAACTCATATTTATTTGTGTTCATGATATGACTCCTACTGATCTACTATAGATGCGAGAAAAATAGCATTTCATAAGACAGACAAAATAAAAGTCCTTACTCTTCTGGAGTTTATATTTTCACCCAAGAAAACAAATAATAAACACATTAAAACAAATAAAATATCACACTTTTGATCTCACTTGATCCTCACAACGAGCCAGGAAGCAGATTGTTCTCATTTTAACTATGACTTATAAAGTTGTTCAAGATCACAATGCTACCAAGAGGCGGTGCTGGAATTGATCTTGGATTTATCTGATTGCAGAGTGATATTCTTAACAATGCAATTTCTTCATAGCATTGATCAAGGTATAAAATTACATTTATTTGTTATTTATATGTGTAATTATTTGTGTAATTGATGTCATTTTCCCCTCACTAACCTCTATATCATGAGGACAGAGAGCACATTTGCTGTTGTTCAACATTGTATATACTGTATATATATATCCATATATCTGCTCTGCCCAATCCAATGCCTGGCGCAAGAAGTCACTTCATAGTGACAGGAAGGCATCTGTTAACTATTAAGTGAGTTATCTTACAGAAATATAACTCTTAATCTCAATAGCCCCTGAGGACGCGGTCATAATGATGAGCCTGAGTTATCCAAAAAATAGAAGTAGTTCAGTATCATCCAAGAAAGGTAATGTGTAATAAATTTTACTTAAACAATTCTTCCCAAATGGTTTATTTGAAACGTTTTTGGCACTTGAGTACAATCATCATTCCTTCTATTGTCTTGGATACCTCTTTCCATAATACCTTCTAGAACAGCGGTTCTCAACCTGTGGGTTCCGATGGCTTTAGGAGACCCGTGTTTTGGTCGTTCGACCCCCGCCAGGGTCGTGACCCACAGGTTGAGAACCGCTGTTCTAGATTATTCTTAAGGGTGCTAATACATGTTGGGTAATTTCTCTCTAATCACTAAATGTCTTGATTTAAGCTAACATAAAATTATTACATTTAAAGCAAAGCATAACAGCGATGCTACAAAAATATACATTTTAGACTGTATTGAAATCTATGTTTATATTTTTCCTTTGTTTGAAAAAATGAAATTTCTCAAAAATAAACATTTACTTGGAGAATACTAGCAATAAAAATAATTTTAGAAAATATTTGTGTCCCAGTAAATTTAAAGAAGTGAGATGTAGAGATTAATAACTTGCCCAAGGTCACAAAACATTGAAAACAAAAAGAATATGTAAAAAAAATGTGTACTCCCATAACCACAAGTTATTCTAAAGCTACTAAATTATTTTTTTTAAAAAAACTATAACAATAAACAAAAGTTAAAACTTTTTTTTTGCGGGGGTAGAAGTTAAATACCCCGAGATGGTCTATTGAAAAGGTACATTTTAGATAATATGAGCCCCCAACAATGTAAGTGTATTTGACCTGAATTTTAGAGTACTTGATTTAATAGCAGTATCCCATAAAAACTAAGCAAACCAAAGACAGGCTATCAATTTCATATCTTCCCAAGAGATAGAATGGAATAATAGATGGTACCTTAGTGACTCCCAATGTCTGTGTGATGAACGTCTTCAATAATAGCTGGCCCATAAGTCTTTATGTGCCCTCAAATCTTTGTCATAACTCTGGCTACTTTGAAGCACTTTTTAAAAAAGTAACACCAGATCTAAATCAGTGACTAAGTTGCTGCCCAAGATAAAAAAGAAGTAACAAATTATACCTAAAAAATATCAATGGCTAACATTATTAGGTTGTTTCTTATGTGCCCAGCATTATTCTAAAAGTTTTACATACACTATCTCATTCACTTCTCATACAACTATATAATGTATTCTTACTGTATTATAATCATATCTGGTAGGTTTACTGCAACACATACATTTAACTCTTGCTCAATCTGTTGAGTAGTATAATGCATTTCAATAGACCCAATACATATACCTTTTAAGATAATATTAACATATATGATTGTAGACCATTGGGTTAGAGCAGACTCTGAATGATTGTCAAATGTTAGTTAAGACTTTATAAAATCTTTGGAACAGAGAGACTATAAATATTTAGATGCCACAATGACTTTAAGAGCATGTAAAGCAAATACATATTATTTATCACAGTAAATTACTAAATATCCTGTTATTTTTAAGTATACCTTTTGCCTTCATCTACAAATATACCTTTTGCATATATCTGCAACTTTCTATTATTGTACTGCTATTATTAGATCTGACATTTGTACTAATTTACACATTTCAGTTGACTATGTACCTCAAAACTTACAACTGAATGTATGAATCCTTTTCAGGTCATAGGGGAAGGTCACAGGGGACAGTTAAAAATATACTGTGGCTACTGATCCTTTTCTTTAGCCATTCTTCATCTGCTTTCCACAAGTACATATGATTGCTTTCTTGGACAAAACAGCAGACGTCTTAGATTAAGATAAAATTGACTGATAAAGAAAAGGACAAGGACTATAGCAGGGGTCCCCAAGGGTCGCATGCGGCCCCCTGAGGCCATTTATCCGGCCCCTACCACACTTCCAGAAGAGGCACCTCTTTCATTGGTGGTCAGTGAGAGGAGCATAGTTCCCATTGCAATACTGGTCAGTTTGTTGATTTAAATTTACTTGTTCTTTATTTTAAATATTGTATTTGTTCCCGTTTTGTTTTTTTACTTTAAAATAAGATATGTGCAGTGTGCATAGGAATTTGTTCATAGTTTTTTTTTATAGTCTGGCCCTCCAATGGTCTGAGGGACAGTGAACTGGCCCCCTGTGTAAAAAGTTTGGGGACCCCTGGACTATAGAATCAACAATGGGATAACTCTTATCACCAAATTTAAAGGTAATGTTGAGATTTAATTCTTTCTCTTTTAACAAATTAAATGGCACATTATGACTTGTCTTAAAATTTTGACTAAATTTTACTCACAAATTTAGAATGAATGTCATTTAAATATATTTTCAAAACTATGATGACTACTGTATTTTCTAGTTATCCTTTTTGAAGTATATAATTTGTACTCTATTTTTAAAAACCTTTTATTGTGAAATATAAGGTACCTATAGATAAGTATCTAAAACATTTCTCTTATGTTTGACTTGTAAATATAAAGCAAGGCTTCACCTACTTCTCCACTGTCTAAACACCTTTCAGGGGCCCTGGCCGGTTGGTTCAGTGGTAGAGCGTCGGCCTGGCGTGCAGAAGTCCCCGGTTCGATTCCCGGCCAGGGCACACAGGAGAAGCACCCATCTGCTTCTCCACCCCTCCCCCTCTCCTTCCTCTCTGTCTCTCTCTTCCCCTCCCGCAGGGAGGCTCCATTGGAGCAAAGATGGCCCGGGCGCTGGGGATGGCTCCTTGGCCTCTGCCCCAGGTGACAGAGAGAAGACCCGGAGGGGTAGAGCATCGCCCCCTGGTGGGCAGAGCGTCGCCCCCGGTGGGCGTGCCGTCTGGATCCCGGTCGGGCACATGCGGGAGTCTGTCTGACTGTCTATCCCCGTTTCCAGCTTCAGAAAAATACAAATAATAATAATAATAATAATAATAATAATAAATAAACACCTTTCAAGTCAAGAAATGAAACATTATCAACACCTAGAAAGCCTCCTCCCCCATACGAACTTCCTCTTCACACTTAGAGTGATCATAAGTTATAGTCATACTTTTAGCAGCCTCCCAAATAATTCAAGGACTTTGAGAACAATTTACATTCATTTACCTTCCTCCTCCTAATCTATATGCTATTATTACTATGGGCTTTTTAAAAATCCCCTTAGACATATTTTACTACTATTTGTTCACATATGGCCATATAGTTATTTAACATTTTATTGGTTCTTTATTTCTTCTTATACCTCACTGACATATCTGGGATCATCACTATCTACTGCCTGAAGCACATCCTCTATGATTACCATTAATTAGAGCCTTCTAGTGCTAAACTCTTAAGTTTTCATTTGTCTGAAAATATTTGTGTTTCACACTCAAACTTCAATGATGTTTTTTCTGGGAATAGAATTTTTAGGTAGGCTGTTATTTTCTTTCAACACATGAAAGATAACTTTTCACTGTACTCTAGCTCCAATTCACTGGGGAACAATCTTTTTTTTTTCATTTTCTGTTGCATGAGGTTTTAGAACTGTTTCTAAATATGTCTGCATCACTGATTCCAAATCTGAAATCCATTTTTTGGTGCATGCTCTAGTTTTTATGCAGTTTTAATTTCTTTTTGTTACAGTTAATGGCATGCATTGGTTTTTAAATTGGAGTTAAAGGGCAATGACTCTTGGATTGAACATAATCACAAGGCAATTAATGTTTTACAAACATCACTTTTACATAATGGTAGTTGTTTTTAAATGTAAAAAATTATTATCTGATATAAACACCCTCTTATTTTGTTTTAAGATTGAATCATGGCTTCTTTGAATAGGGGTAAATGTAAGAATAGTCCTGATACCTTCTGTTATATATGTGGCTGTTACACACTTCAACGTCAAAGGTACACTATGTCATCATTTGTGACACGTGCATATATTGCCTATTTTCAACTTCCCCTTGGCAATCAAGACAAGAATTGGGCTCCTCATATTATGTGTCATAATTGTGAAAAAATGCTTCATGTCTGGACAAAAGGAAAATACAAAGGAATGCCTTTTGGTATTCCCATAGTTTGGTGTGAACCTAAGGACCACAGCAGTGACTGTTATTTCTGTCTGATCCATACAAAGGGCATTGGCAAGAAAAAACGACATGATTGCATATCCTAATATTCCTTCAGCAATACGAACTATATCCCACACTCTGAGACACTCCCGGTTCTAGTTTTCAATGGATTTTCTTCTAAGGATGAAGAAAGTGAACAGGGTAACCAAGTGTATTTTGATAAGATGCATAAGGAAATGGTTGTAGAATCTGAAGGGTCTTCTTCTGATGCCAAGCAGTCATTAACCCCTCAGCAGTTTAGCCAACCTGAATTGAATGACTCAGTAAGAGATTTGGGCCTATGAAAGAAAGCAGCTGAGTTATTAGCCTCCAGGCTTCAAGAAAAGAATGTACTTCACCAGTCAGCTAATGTATTCCATTTCAGGAAGCGTGAGCAAATTTTTGTGGACTTTTTTTTCTGAAGACACTTTGTTTACCATGATATCAGTAATCTTCTCAGCCACCTAGGTGTTACCACTTACAGTCCAACAGAATGGTGGCTATTTCTTGACAGCTCTAAATGGAGTCTGAAATGTATTCTCCTACACAACGGTAATGTTTATGCAGCGGTTCCAACTGGTTATTCAACTCATCTGTGAGAAGATTATAATGACATAAAAATTGTCCTCGACTTTCTGAAGTATGAGCAGCATAACTGAATAATTTGTGTGGATCTTAAAATGGTAAATTTCCTGCTAGGACAAGAGAGGTTTCACGAAGTATCCTTGCTTTCTGTGTTTGTGGACAGCCAAGCTCGGGAGAAACACTGGACACAGAAGTAGTGGCCAAAGCGTGAAGCTCTGGAAGTAGGGATGCAAAATATTGTGAATGAACCTGTAGTTAATCAAGACAGGATCATTTTTCCCCTACTTCACATCAAACTTGGCTTAATGAAGCAGTTTGTTCAGGCTTTGAATAGAGAAAGTGAATGCTTTCAACATATTATTTCTGCTTTTCCTGCCTTGTCTTTCGAGAAGATAAAAACAGGTTTATTCGATGGACCTTAAATTCAAACCCTCATACGTGACGAAGAATTTGCCAGGAAGATAAATAAGGAGGAGAAAGCAGCATGGCAGTCTTTTGTGGCAGTTATAAAGAACTTCCTTGGCAACAAAAAAACAGAAAACTATGAACTTCTGGTTTAAAGGATGCTGTTGGCTTTCTGCGACATTGGATGTAACATGAGCGTTAAGATTCACTTCCTGGCCTGACCAGGCCGTGGTGCAGTGGATAGAGCCTCAGCCTGGGATGCGAAGGTCCCACGTTCAAGACCCCGAGGTCGCCAGCTTGAGCGCGGGCTCATCTGGTTTGAGCAAAGCTCACCAGCTTGGACCCAAGGTTGCTGGCTTGAGCAAGGGGTTACTTGGTCTGCTGAAGGCCCACGGTCAAGGCATATATGAGAAAGCAATCAATGAACAACTAAGGTGTCGCAATGTGCAACAAAAAACTAATGATTGATGCTTCTCATCTCTCCGTTCCTGTCTGTCTGTCCCTGTCTATCCCTCTCTCTGACTCTCTCTGTCTCTGTAAAAAAAAAAAAAAAAAAAAATAGATTCACTTCCTGAACAGTCACCTTGATAAGTTTCCCGAAAATCTTGGAGCTGTTAGTGATGAGCAGACTACTGATGGAGCATCAGACAAGATTGTCCTCAACAAGTACACAAATGCAAGAGCTACAAATGCAAATTTTTGCCTGAATAGAATTTAAATAAGTTTTGCACAAATTTTATGATTAAAATAAGTGTTTTAATATGTTCTATTTCAAAGTTGTAGACAAATTCTGATGCAGTCATATCTTTTAGTGTATTAGTATCTTTTAGTGTATTAGTATATTTACATTATATAGATTATTATATTTTCACAAAGATGGTGCCCAAGAAGACATTCTACTTCATTATGTTAAACTAAATGTTGAAAATTTTACAATAAGATAAAAACCTAAAATCTTGAATTGCAAAAACACAGTAGCTTACAAGAAAAACTAATGTCAGATTTGAAATCAGCACACTCGAATTAGGTAAGAACAAGTGTTTTTGTAGATGCAACAAAAATTTTGTTCCCCAGTGTATCACTTCTGAGAAGTCAGCTGTCAGTTGAATCACGGCTTTAATTAAGGCATGTCCTCCTCCTCCCTGGCCTCCACTGTTGCTTTTAGATGTTCCATTTGTCTCTCCCCTCCAACATTTTCTCTATATTTCTAGGGATAGATTTCTTTTTATCTGTCCTGCTCAGAAAATCTGTGTTTGGCTTCCCAAACCTGTTGTGTTTCATTAAATCAGGTAATTTTCAGCCAGTACCTCTTCAAATATTGCTCCTGCTCCATTCTCTATCTCATCTTCCAGGTCTCAAATTAAGTCTCAGATTCGACTTGCTCTGTATGTTTTCCTTTAAAATGACTCTTGTATTCCATTGTTTTGTCTCTTTTCCTACATTCTGGAATTTTTCTTCTATTCTATGTTATACATTCTCTCTTCAATTGTGTCACATTGCTGTCAAACTCACTTACTTGGATTTTAATTTTAATATTTTTTAAAAGTCTTATTTGGACATTTTCCCAATTTGATATGTCACTTTTATAGTTTCTTCTCTGCAGATATTTTCCAGCCTAACTTTAATTTCTAAAATCAGAATAAGCCCTGTTTTTAATAGTGTTTGCTAATTGTAATTTCTGAAAACTTTATGATCAGTTTTTGCTGGTATTTATTTTTTATTCTCACTCTTATTGCTTTGTTTCTGCACAAGTTTGACAATATTTGACTGTGTGCTGATCAGTGACCTTGAAAAATTACTCCTGAGATATTTCTGGGACTAAGAAATAAGGTGCCTTCCTCCAGAGAGAATCTGTACTTGCCGCGGCCATCTACCTTGTAGTATTATCCATTCTAGAACCCCTTCTAAATAGGAATTCTATGGATGACTCATTGATGCAAATTTGAACTGAAAGCTCCAAGTCAAAAATAGGTTTGCTTTTTTTCTTTTATCTTCTGCTCTGCTCAGCACCAAGGTTAATCTCCCGAATGGTACTGAAGGCATGCAGAAGGAGGAACAGTGTAACTTCTGATTCCATTTACTGTAAAGGTGTAGCCCCTGAAGGAGGGTGGTCCTAGCTCAATATGAGGAAGATTTCATGTAATATTCCCACTATAGGCAAGGGCATAGGCTTTCTCCTCCTCTTACCCCACAAACTATTAAAACTGTTTGTTTGGATTTAGTGATTGTTCTGGATTTAGCTTTGACTTCTCTTTCTCTCTCTTCTCCCACAAAGCTATCAAAACCTCAGCTTAAAAAAAAAATCCTCGACTTAATTTTGTCAGAGATTGGCCTCAGAAAAAATGAGATTGCTATGCTTTGCTTAGTTTTCTGAGTGCTTATTTTTTCTTAGCTTATGGCTTAGAAATATTAACAACATTCATTAATTTCTCTTTTCAAAATAAACAATAAAATATTTTTATTCAATTCAGCAATTCCATTTCTGGATATATAAAAGCAGGGATTCACATGGGTACTGTATCCTCATGTTCACTGCGGCATGATTCACAATTACCCAAAAGGTAGAAGCAACCCACATGTCCTCCAAGGATCAATGCAAAAACAAAATGTGGTCCAAACATAACCTAGACTATCATTCAACCTTAAAAAAGAAGGGAATGTTGATACACGCTTCAATATGCATTAACCAGTATGCTATGTAAAATAGCCAGTCATAAAAGGACAAATACTGTATGATTTCACTTACAGGAGTACCTAAAGTAGTCAAATTTATAGAGACACAAAGTAGAATGGTGCTTGCCAAGGACTGGAAAGAAGGAAGAATGGGGAGTTACTGTTTAATGGACGTTTCAGTTTAGATGGGGGGGGGGGGGATGAATGATGGTGATTGTTGCACCCCAATGTGAATTTCCTTAATGCCACTAAACTTAAAAATGGTTAAAATGGTAAACTTTATGTTATGTACATTTTACCAGAAGTTTTAAAATTCTTATTCAAATGATGAGTTTTCTTACCTTCACATTTACTTAATTAAATACATAAAATGAATAGTGTTTCTATGCTTACGAGGGGCAGCTTGATAAAACATTTTAAGTTGAGTCTGAATAACATTCAATAGACAAAGCCCTTACATTTGAAAAGCTTTGAGTCTGAAACATACTGAAAAAATAACAAGATACAAGAAATAAAACTACAAATCATTGACATTACTCCCAGGGTCAAAGGCTCATATACATAAATAGATAAATTTCACATTGTTACATTGTTTCAATACAGATATCACTAAATAAAGCTTTTCCATATATTACTATAACATATGATTGTTTCTTCAATCAATTTTCAAAATCTATGGTAATATCCTAAAATATGAGTAATGTAAAACAATCCATTAAATTTATAGAATTTGCCCTGGCCAATTGGCACAGTGGTAGAGCCTCAGCCTGGGTTCAATTCCTGGTCAGGGAACACAGGAGAAGTCATCATCTGTTTCTCCACTCCTCCCCTTTTTCTCTTTCTTCCCCTCCTGCAGCCATGGCTCGATTGGTTCGAATGCATCAGCCCTGGGCACTGAGGCTGGCTCCAAGGAACCTCTACTTCAGTGCTAAAAATAGCTCAGTTGCTAGCATGGCCCAGATGCACAGAACATCAGCCCCAGACTAGGTTGCTGAATGGATCCCAGTGGAGGTGCATGCAGGAGTATGTCTCTGTATATCCCCTACTCTCACTTGGAGAAGGAAGAAAAAAAACTTGTAGAATTTCACTACTACATGTTTTATAAAAAGCTGTATTAAACAATACAGTACTTTTAAATTCTTAAATAGTTTTACCAATATCAATTAAGTACTTTTTAAAATATTGTTAAGGGGTTAAAAAATACCCTTAGAAACCACATAACATTCTTCTCCAGGGATGGGCTGCTTGTGCTATAATAAAAGGGGGGAGGGAGAACAGAGGGAAGGGCCAATGTTTTACTTGTTACTTGCTATCCAAACCTTTACCTAATTCCTGCAACACCATTTTCCACTCTCAACTTGGCTGCTACCACTTTATAAACAACTGCATCTATACCCATCTTAATCTTTTTCATGCCACTCTCAAGAACATGTATTTTCTTCTGGCATAAGGTCCCTCCAACATAACTTTGTGATATAAAGTTCCACATTCTCCATCTCTAGCTCTTGCCCTCCCTTTTATTTTAATAAAGTTACACTTCTTCCATATTAAAACAAAATATGGCCTCACAATCAGCAGCCTCGAAAGTATAATCTCGATTCCTTCTCTCTACTCCATCTCCATCTTCATCCTTATTAACCAACTCTTCTCTCTGTCATGTCCTGCTGAAGTCTCAGTTTACAACTGACAAAACCAAGAGATATTTCCAGTACCTCTCTTTGGCACACAACCACCATGTAGTCTCAAAATTTTCTACTTGTCATTCAGAAAGTTTACTCTCTTATCTGCAATATATTCCAATTTTTATGTTCCTTCCTAAATAGGTTTGTTTTATGGTATATATCATCATAAGTAGAACATTTACAAAAAATTTAATGAGACCTGGAGTATATCTCTCAAATCTTTTATTTCACACAGCAGCTTGCTCGTTATCTGGCAACAAAGTGTTTAAAATTTGCTCACCTTCTCTTTGATGAAAAGTAGCTATTATATTTTCTACTGAATGTTAGAGTATAAAAAAATTTTTCCTTGAAGGGACATAAAATATTTTGATAATAAATATGAAAAAATGCTCTTTGAAAGAACTGTGTAATGTAGACAGTATTTTTTTAAATGCTGATTGTTGCCAAAAATAAGTTAGTAAAGTAAGATTAATTAAAACACATATCAGCACACTTCAAAAAGGTAGAGAACAAATTTTTATGTGCTTTCAAGTCTATCTAATGAAGAATTTTAGTTGGTTTTGAACTTGTAACAAACTTTCAGAAATAAACCCTCCAAACAGTTTATAAGAACAACTAAATGTCTTCAGTTAAGATGGAAACTACTACCTGATTTCAACAAGAACCTTTTAACTATAAGATAGGTAATTTAAAAAGTATGATTTAGTAAACACAGCTAATGTTACATTTCTTTCATTTGGATATACATATCTTTATTAGGTATCTTTTTAAACTATTGACAGCTATTAAAAGTCAGATAACCAACTGCACATAATTCCATTATGAATATATATTTTAAACAATTATGCATTTACCTACTAGACTACAAGTTATTTCAAAGTAGCAACTTTGTCTTCTTCATTTCTGTATCCCTAAGGCTTTGACTATATGGCATTCAGCAGATAGTTATGAAGTAATTTGTGAAGAATGAACAAATATACAAGCAAGTATATTAAAATGAAAATATGTACACACATACACATATACCTAAGTATATGTTTAATACTTGTTAAATAAATTATTTCCTAAAATGGGTAACCCCAAATAAATACCTAAAATGGGTAGCCCAAATCACAATGTACATACAGCAAGTCACATACATCGATTTGATGGTGTTTAATGGCTTAACTTGCAATTATAATTTCTTAATTACATAGTATATATTCTCATAAATAAATGTATCATAGTTTTTCTATATAACATGTGAGAATCTTTACTTTCAAAGTGAATCATCAGTGATACAATAAAGACAACAAAAAAATAAAGCAAAACAAGACTAATAAAAAACCTGTTTCCTTGACATAACAATGGATAAATGATCCAGCATAAATAAAACTGTAAAAGTATTAAAAACTAGACTTTCAAAATAACAAGTAAAAACTAAAAATCAAATAATAGCATTTTTATTTTAAGACTTGGTTTATATCCATAAATCTCGTTAAGAATATCATAGCTATTTAGCATAATTTACAGGATGGTATAAATTTTCCTTTCAAGCTATACTTAAAATATTTAATAATAAATCATATAATTATTAATATCTATTTCCAAATATTTAATTACACTTAGTCCTCTATAGTAATTAAAGCAAAGAAGCCCACATTACAATTTTACTACAAAAAAAATTAGATGTGTTCCCAAAATTGTATTTTATTAAACTCTTATAATTCTAGTTTCTAGTTGCATCTTTGAAAGGAAAAAGTCAAAGGGAAAAGTAAGCAAAATAAAAGATAACAAATGCTATTCCAAAAAAGAGATTATATATATAATAATATAGCTAATTTATATAATAATATTCATTACATCCAGAAAAAAAATTTACTTTATAAACACTCAAACACAAAATGGTTAGGTAAAACTTAACTGAATTTTATGAATAATATTTATCAATCTTCTGTGCCCAATCGATATGTAAGGTCTTTTTTCTTAAAATGCATTACAAGGGCAGTAGGGAGTTTAAGAATATAAAACGTACAAATTGGAAGATGTATTAAATAAATCAGTAACCTGCAGCAAATGGTACCACTGTTTGGGTTTTTTTGGGTTTTTTTGGAAACATTATAAAACTTCCTGGAAAGCTGTCTCCCTCATTCTCAGGTTTATAGTTACCTTAATTATATAAGTTTGATTTCTCTAAAAATATATCCTATTGATTGTACTCTAAGTCTAACAGGTCGATTGAGTGTACTCAAACAGCGCATAAGAAAAAAAAAGCAGCTGTAATACTTAAATGAAAAAAAACAAAATAAAAATAAAATAAAATAAGCCAAACTTAGAAGCAAAACTATCCTGTGGATACCTACCTCCTGGAAATGCCATTAGCCAGACATTTATGGCTACAGGATTTAGAGGAGAGGGGTGACGAAGTTGGGGACAAGTTGAGAGGGGCAATCAAACTGTTGATGATCTCTGTCAACTGTGCACTCTGTAAGAAAACAGTCAACTGCTAAGCAAGAAATGTGAGTTAAATCTCAGGTCTTTAGTGTCTATTAAATGATTAACTTGTCATGAAACACGTAAAGATTTATATTTTAGTAAAAACGGGCATTGGCAAAAGAAGCTTTACAGTTGTATGTGAAAGAGTTTATTCTTGTATTATTTATTGATTATTGTATTATTTTCGATACAAACAACTGTAAACCTACTTTTGCCCACCTCTGTATTTTAAACCATAAAGATGATTTATAGAACTATTGATATTTCCATTTCTTATCAGTAAATTTACATTTTAAAGTACTACTCCTTTTTCATTGTGGTTCCTTTATCTACTCGTCCTATCCTCTAAAACACTTGAACTCAGCTAATAGCATCTATGTAGTATTTCCTTTGAGGTAGCCAAGTTAATAATAACAAAAATCATAGCTATATTTATTAAGTGTGCACTAGGTGCGAGGCACTGTACCAGGCAGTGATGATTTCTAATCATTACACCTAACCTGCAAAGTAGATAATGTTAGAATTACTGATATTACGATATGTAAGATCAATTACAGAGGAGGAGATTGAAGCAAAGAAAGACTGAGAGTCTGACCAAGGATCATATAGTCTGTTGAGAAATGGAACTGTGATTCAAATTAAGACCTGAATCTCATTCCACACTGTTTCCTAATATTTTTCCTAATTCAAAAATAACAGTTTTTTTAGGTATCCAAAATTTTCATTGCCCCTTATTCCAAATGTAAATCTATGTAATTTATTTGTAATGTGTAATAAATACTAAATCATTATCAAAATAATCATCTAAAACAATTAAAATAACATAGACCACATCAGTGGAAATAGTATATTTCTACAAAGGAATGACAATATATTCACCACATAGGTAATCCATGTTTATTACAGAAGAAAGGAAAGTACAGAGAGGTGAAAAAGTTAAAGAAAATCTCCTGTAATTGTATTTCACACAGAAAACCACTGCTAAAATCTTGGTTTATAGCCATACCTTCACACTAAATTTTTTGAGAATATGTGAGCATTAGTGTACATACAAGATGTAATATACACAAACAAACACACACTCCTAATTAAATCATGTGACATCAATTTCCTAAAACCTGGTTTTCTCACAATGTAGAATGTCTATACTTAAAAAAAATACCTAGCCCTGGCCGGTTGGCTCAGTGGTAGAGCGTCGGCCTGGCGTGCAGAAGTCTCGGGTTCGATTCCCGGCCAGGGCACACAGGAGAAGCGCCCATCTGCTTCTCCACCCCTCCCCCTCTCCTTCCTCTCTGTCCCTCTCTTCCCCTCCCGCAGCCGAGGCTCCACTGCAGCAAAGATGGCCCGTGCGCTGGGGATGGCTCCTCGGCCTCTGCCCCAGGCGCTAGAGTGGCTCTGGTCGCAACATGGCGACGCCCTGGAGGGGCAGAGCATCGCCCCCTGGTGGGCAGAGCGTCACCCCCTGGTGGGCGTGCCGGGTGGATCCCGGTCGGGCACATGCGGGAGTCTGTCTGACTGTCTCTCCCCGTTTCCGGCTTCAGAAAAATACAGAAAACAAACAAACAAACAAACAAAAAACCTAGACCTATTGCCCCATTTTATTAGTTGTAAGAAATTCTATTATAAAATAGAGGGGTATATGAAATTATTCTTTTGAAATTCTTCATTTGTATGAAACTAATAACGTGCTATATTAGAAAAGAGACTAAAGAATATGATAAAATTAAATCTAAAATTTGAATTCTTCAGAAATCTTTTATGAAGGGACCTTTAATGACTTTATTTTAACCTTTGAGTAGTGAGTTTTTTTCATGCTCGCTGACCCCCAGGAGTGAGTTTTTGTTTTTCAAAAATTGAAATTAGTTCTAGTTACAGTTTTATTAACTTAAAATCATGTTTGTTTGATAACCAATTTATGGAAACAAGAATAACATACATTGGCCTTTTTTTAATGTTGCCTTACACATGTACAATTGTACTCTGGATGGCCAGGAGGCACGAGGATGTACATGAACATTCATACTACTCAAAGAGTAATAGTACTACTCAAAGGGTAATGAGTAATAGTACTCATTTGTACTATTACTTATTTTTAGATTAAAGCTCATTTTCAAAATAATCAATACAAATAGATTCTTTATACAGTTATCAAGCATTCATTAGTTTATCCCTGCAAAAAAATGTAGAGTATCAATTCCCCAGCCTGAGACACAGACACATTCTTTTCTTTCTCTCCCTCCAAAAATACCATCTAAAATATTCTAAACCACTGCAGGTCACTGGTCAGATGTCTAAACAACTGGCCGAGAGAGAGAGAACATTACAACCAACTCCTAGCTTTATCCTAACAAACACCCACTTCAGCCCAATAAAATGTCATATGCCTGAGTCCAGATCCCAAGGAGACACACACATCTATTTAAATAGTTTATAAAATCTATTAAAAGTTATTTCACGCCACTCACACCACACTTTTCTCATTACCTGTTTTTCTATGTTACGAAGAAGCAGTGTAGGGCTACTCGGTGACATTTCAAAATCTTGTTCTGGTAAAGGGTCTTGACTCTCCTGGGGAATCTGAGGATTCCCTGTAATAGTTAATGAAGTTGCTTGTTCTGCAAATTGTATTTGTTTTCTCACAGTGTCTTTTGGAAGTCGACATTCTTCTAGGATCACTATGCCCTAGGCAAACAGCATTAAAGAGTTGAAATGAAAACAAATCGACTGCTAAATTAACCTTAATATTATCATGCACTTGAAACCATGCTTCCTCTTACCCCTTGAAAATTAGAAAATACACACTTGAAAGTAGCTTAACTCTAAAAAACTGGCTGATTTAAAACATGTGCAGTTAAAATAACATGTATGTCTGATGGATCAGGCCTATAAAATATTGTCATAAATTATATACATGCAGTTATTTGTCTTATTGGTTTAAGCATTAAAAGCATGACACATTTAGAATAAAGTTAATGGCTGATATGCAAAATATGAACATTTCAGACAAATTTAGAACATTTCCTGACTTAATCTTATGATATTTTGGTCACTAGCATTTCCATTTGAGTTTTATATTTGAGCACTCTCAATTTCATAAATTAAAATACCAAAGCTATAAAGATCCCAACAGTAATCTAACATCATAATAACTTCTTTCAGAGCCATGTAAGGATCCCCGAGCCTGTCGCTGCCAATCAGCAATTGGGGGAGGGGACACAACTGAACCATTGAGAAAAAGTACTCTGCAGGCCAATCAAAGCTCTAGATACAGGGCAGATGAGATTATTTATTTTAGTGAGAGGGAGGAAGCAGAGAGACAGACTCCCACATGCGCCCCCACCGGGATCCACCTGGCAAGCCCACTAGGGTGTGATGCTCTGCCCATCTGGGGCTGCTGCTCTGTTGCTTAGCCACCCAGACTTTTTTAGCACCCAAGGCCAACTCACTAGTACCATTGCTGTGGGAGGGGGAGAGAGAGAGAGAGAAAGAGAGAAAGGGGGGGGGGGGAGTGGAGAAGCAGACAGTTGCTTCTCCTGTGTGTCCTGGCCAAGAACTGAATCCAGGACATCCACACACCTGGCTGATGTTCTACCACTGCGCCAACCAGCCAGGGCCCAGATGAGTGTATTAACAATACCAGCTTTAAACTTTGATGGGCTATTTTCTGAAATGTAAGTAAGTAATCAGAGGAAAAAGTAGGGATCTAGCTTCCTCTACACTCCCTGACACACACACAAACTTTTTCTTCAAATGGCTTTCTAAACTCTCTCTCACATTTCCTACCTGCTTCATTCCAACTGTTATCCCCCTTAGGTCTCTCAGAGGCAATGGAAACAGGAGAGAAAGGGGGGAAGGAGTGCACAGATATGATCTTAATGATTTTATAGTCAGTTTTCACCACAAAACTTCTTCCCTTTTTACCCCTTTTATCCCCTGTAAAGAATAACACATATTATTATATAATATACATGTAGATGTTGATTTTTGCAAAAATACCAATCAGTGTTTATAGACTAGTTGAAAAGGTATTAAATGCCTAATGTGCCTAAAATATTATATTCCTGTAATGAAGAACAGACTAACACATTAATATAACTGTACAGTATTTCAAGATGGAACAAATTAAATAACTGCTGTGGGTCAGGTTACAGCATGTATAAATGCTATTTATAGGATGAAAATTGCCTATAAAATATAATATGTTATAGATGAGTAGTTTTAGTTTACACTATCATTTAGAAAATATAAAATTTTACAATAAAAATAGCTGTTATTAAACGTACATTTTATTATTTTGTAGTACAGTAACATATCACCACTGATGCTTGAAAAAAGTGAAAAATAAAGTATTATTTTAACCTATACTTACAACAATGCTAGTAACTTTATAAAAAAAAGGGGACCCAATTTTTGATCCTAGGTCAATGACTATTTTCTTACTAAGCACAAATATGGCTGTTAAGAAATCTGAAGAAATATATTTAAGTTTCTGGTCTATTTGATATTTTGAAAATTAAATTAGACTTGATAATTATAGTATCATCAATTATGAAAACTCTTAAAAATATATGAAATGTCCATTCAAAATCTGTACAATTCTCTTACTAGGTTTTTTTGTAAGTACCTCATGCAAAAGAAATACAAGTTTTCACCATATCAATTTAATTGTAATTCTCTCTGGTTTCATTACAGTTTACGTTATGGTCTAACCTGCTGTGAATTAACTAGCCTGATTTCATAACTCCTACTTACAACATTGTTTCTATTGAAAAATTGATTGTGAATTTCAAAAGCCCAATTTATAAAAGTTTAGAATACTACCTTTTTATAAGTACGAGGCCTACTATACTTAGTTCAATGAAGAATAATAGTTTTAAAATTTAACTGGGGAGACATTCATAGCCAACTTCACCATATATTTTTTCCCTTAAACTGTTTCTCTGAGTAAAACGCTCATAGTGTGGGAAGGATGGACCATGATTTTTCTCTGCATGGCCAAGAATAGAAGAGAAAGAGGAGTAAATCCTTTGGAGACACTACAGATACAGTTTTTGTTCTTAAAAAGAAAAAGAGTCTGACCAGGTGGTGACGCAGTGGATAGAGCATCAGACTGGGATGTGGAGGACCTAGGTTCAAGACCCTAAGGTTGCCAGCTTGAGCATGGGCTCATCTGGTTTAGGCAAGGCCCACCAGCTTGAGCCCAAGGTTGCTGGCTTGAGCAAGGGGTCACTTGGTCTGCTGTAGCCCCCTGGTCAAGGCACATATGAGAAAGCAATCAATGAACAACTAAAGAGCTTCAATGAAGAATTGATGTTTCTCATCTCTCTCCCTTCCTATCTGTCTGTCCCTCTCTCTGACTCTGTCTCTGTCACCACAAAAAAAGGAAAAGAAAAAAGAAAAAACACATGTGTGTTGGGTTATCATATGATGTGCATTTAAAATACCTAATAATTTTGTCAATATAACTCAATAAAGCTGAATTTTAAAAAAATAAATCAAGAATAGTCTAATGATAGTTAAAACAAAGCAAATAATAAAGACATGAAAACTCTTTAGAATAATGAATTGAGATACTGACAAGTGAAAAGTCTAGCATGAGGTGAAAGCAAATCAACTACTGCAGAAGAGACAGCTGTTTCTGATAATAACATCAGAGACATCCCCACCCCAACTCCCAGAGTCTTCAAAGAGAAGACAGAACTATGAAAAAAATGCCCTAGCAACATCTTTATTATTTATATAAAGTCATTTATATAAATCATTAATTCTAAGTAAAAAAGGTAAATGAAAAAATTAAATACAAGAAATGTACAATTTAAAATGTTGATGACTTGTATTATAGGATATCAACAACAACAATAATGAAATCTTTTAAAAGAAAGACTATGGCCAGTCTCTCAGCCAAGAATAACTATTTTAAATTTTTTTCTGAGTGAAAAGAAGCTGTTTTCTTATAGAAAAACTGAAGCAGAGAAAAGGAGAAATATGAACGTTATAATGTGTTACAAATCTGTTATAACAAGGAAGAGATATTATTAATATCTGCTTTCCTCTCCTCTCTAAAAATTTAAGCAAAATTTAGGCCATCTGGAGTGTGTCAAAGAAAGGGCAAATGACAGCCAGAAGAGCTGTAAAACTTGTAGATCTACCAGTAGATCTATTCTGTATTTTCCTCACCAGTCACAAACTGGCACTTCTTTAAACAGGATACTTACAAAAGAGCATCTCTCAATCTCTTTCCCTTCCCCTCATCTCTAATTTAACCAAGAAAGGATTTGTTTTTCTTTCATTTCAAGATACATTAAACAAAGTTCTGTCTCGCTCAAGATAACACTCTTCTCAATGTTTTTTTCTTACACTAACCCAAGAAGCTGTAAGAGCAAAGAAAGGGCTTGTTTTCCTACTCAGTGTAATAACAGCTCAAATAAATTGCAGATAAATAAGCAATTAAACATTTTATTTCCTAAGAAATGGAAGGACTACCAAAATAAAGAAATACTGTATTTTGATAGCATAATTTTAATGACATTTTCCATAAAACAAATGTAATGTGATTCTTAAGGGAACAGTGGGCCAGATATACATCTTACCCTAAACCAAAACAAATGTAAGGCCATATAAATTATTACTGGAAAGTTTAGATTTCTTTCCTTAAAATAATTTATGCAATAGATATTAACATGTAAGCAAACTTGAAAATGTTTAACAACAATTATATAGCACTGCTTGGAACAGACAGAATATTAAAATATCTTTTCCCAAGTAAAAGCAATATGAACTAGATTGTCTATATTCAAACATAAAACTTAGTCATCTATTTAACTGGAAACCCACTTTCTTGGAAATCTGCAAACTGTTTTAAACTTGACTCATTTTTATAACTCTTTTTGCTATAAAAATGCTTTTGATATCTCCTTTTAAGGAAGTGATAAGACAAGGGATATTATTTGGTGATCTGGAAAGGACTAGGAAATCACTACAAAAGAAGGGCCTGTTAAAGAGAAGGTTAAAATTAGAAATAGTAACTTCAGTAAGTGAACAGGTAACTTCCATCAGAAAACTATTCTTAAACATAGTTTCCTCAAATTCAATATACAGGACGAGTAAGCCTAAGGTCTTATTTCTGTACTTCCATCCACCTTCCTATACACTTCAACACCAAATTCTACAATGCATCAAACATTTCCGCCTTCCTCTCCTGTCCTTGCACAACTCATACTTTCTACTCCTTTGGGTACCATACTATATATACTACTTTCCTATTCTGAAAAAGATCATATTGCTTCTTGCCTTAAAACCTTTAAGAAATGCCTTTTTCTATTTTCTAGTTCCATCAATTCATCAAGCAAAGCACTATTTACCCTCCAAAATCATACTAAGGCATCACCTCTTTACTGATGTTTTGTCTGAACTGCTAACCTGCTATAAGAGTTAAGGATTCTTTTTTTTTTTTTTTTTTTTTTTTAGAGAGGAGAGAAAAAGGGAGAGAGAGAGACAGAGAGAGAAGGTGGGGAGGAGCTGGAAGCATCAACTCCCATATGTGCCTTGACCAGGCAAGCCCAGGGTTTCGAACCGGCGACCTCAGCATTTCCAGGTCGATGCTTTATCCACTGCACCACCACAGGTCAGGCAAGAGTTAAGGATTCTTGCTAGCCACTTCTATGTTACTGAAAACATGTATCACTGCACCTATTGTATTATATATATTTGCAATTAACTATTTACATGGTATATCGTATCAGAATATAAGCTCATGATAGACAGAGCCTAAAACTTATTAATTTTTATTTATGTGCAGATCATAGGTAGGGTTGGGCTAACCACATGGTTAAAGAATTCCTTTCCTTCACAGCTTTTTGTTTTCAGACCAGCTTTTTGTTTTCAGACCAGTCACCTAAATTAAGCTTCAACATTCTCTCCATTACAATATTATCTGCACCTTTTCACTATGTAGAATTCAGTTGTACACAAAAAAGCAAGCTACAAAGAAATATTGTGTGATATTTAGATTACATTCAACTTCACGGGATTGCAGGACAACATCTTTCTGTAATTGCTTCTATTGGAAAATACACCCCAAGTTCCAAGCAAATAGTTAAAATACTTGGGAAACAATATATCTTTAAGCTTGGGAAATCCCATTTTCAGTTTCTCCTGGTTGGAATTTAAACAGCATTTATTTCTGTAATCATCTGCTTAATTTTACTCCCAATAGACCATAAACTGTACAACATGAATATTTACAAATGACCAAGAATAGTATCCAAATTCAGAAACACAAACCTACTACCTCCACCACCAATGAAAAAGACAATCTCACAACATTCAGTAACAAATTAAAACAGCAATAAAATAATATTTCACACCCATTTTACTGGAAAAATCAAGAGGTCAAAAAATATAAAATACTGGCAAGAATGTGGAGAAACAGAAGCTCTTATGCACACCGCCAGTGGGAATACTGATTATCCAATGACATCAATGAGATTAAGAAAACTGAAGATAGCCATGCCTAAGACCCAGCACTTTCATTTTTAGATATATAGCCAAGAGAAGCTTTCCACAGGCTCACATAAAACATAAAAGATAAGCACTGCAGTATTGTTTTTACTGGCATAAAAATGGAAACACTGCAGTATTGTTTTTACTGGCAGAAAAATAAAAACACTGTCTACCAAAAGAAAATAGAAGAAATAAGCATTCCGCTGTATTCATACAATTCCATTGCATTCATACAATTCTATTCCATTTATACATCAAATAACATACAGGAAGTATAAAGAGTCTGCTGAGCAAAACAAGCAAGTTGCAAAAGTGTTAGTATTATTTATATAAGCTTCAAAAGCATGAAAAATAAATATTTGTAGATACACATAGACCCCTATCACCAATAATATAAAAACATATGTACTGAAACATAATTTTATTAATCAATGTCATCCCAATAAATCTAATAAAATTTTAAAAATACATAAAAATAATAAATATAAAAAATGTTGAAATCAAAATAGCAGTTACAGTGGCAATGGGGAAAGAGAATGGGGTCAGGAAGAACTATACAAGTACTTCATGTAAAGGTGATACTTTATTAGTCTAGAAACTAAATCCGTACCAGCAAAAATCTAATATTTAATAAATTTGGGGGTGGGTACACAGGTGTTCATCATATTGCTTTCTGAAATTTTTATGCTTTATAAATTAGAAAAGAACTCAAGGAGTTTTCAGTAAGATACATACTATTTCTTACATATGTTAAAATAAATACCTAGAAAGTAGAGGTTTACAAAAGTGGATATCATTATTATTAACTAGAACCCAACAAAAAAGTTCTAAATTGCTTAAGTATGATAATATGATCATGATAAATATAAAGGCATTACAAAGATAGCTTCCATTTACAGCAATTAATGTATCAAAATTTTTAATATTAACTACATCTTTATAATACCGATAACAATGATTTTGTGTGAGAGATGAACAGAAACTAAAACAGTAATATTTTTTTAAAAAAAATAGAAGAACACAAAATACCTTGGAGGCACGAATCTGCCTATGAACGTCCGTTAGTTGTTGGATTTTGTATTCTAGCTCTGAAATCTGGGCTTGAAGCCACGTCCATCGGCTGCCAACTCTCGCTCTGTCTACAAGCCACTTCCATTCAGTACTATAGTTACTGTGAACAACACATACATTGTTAGTCAAGGCACAAAGGCAATCAAGTTTTCACAGAGGCTGCTTAATAACTTCCTTGATTCCTGTCATACAATCGCAATTTCCTTTCTAAAACATGTAATTACATGAACCAAGAATGGCAAATTAACTTCTTCCCAAAGAAAAAGATTTAATTTTATCTTTCATTTCCACAAACACCTGTTTTTATTCAATTTTATTTATATCTCTTTTGCTACTTAATACTTTATTAATGCTGAAGGGTTGAAATAGGAGTGGGCCAGCAAAGGAAAGGAAAACAAGAATGACAATACCAACACCATGTAGAAACTGTCGCATTAGGCTTGCTATGCAACCAGATGTCACAATCAGACAAGTCATTTGAACTGTGCTAGATCTAAATCCATGTGATAACCTTAGCTACTCAATTGTACTCTATGTAAGTTTCATTTGCTAAACAGAAATTACTATTACCTAATTAAATACTTAATATCAATTTAAAGAAATTGTCTAAAATTATACAAATTAAATGAATGCTCTGCTACATTTCAAATAAGCACACCAAATATATAAATTTTTACAGATTGATTAAAATAAACAGCTTGTTAGAAACTGATTCTCAGCATTCACAGGCCAGTGATGACAAAGAATGTATATAAAACCTTTTTTTCCCACGTATTTGAACACAAGGGTTGAACCCTAGCTCCTCTACCTGTTGGCAAGGGTGCCGCTCTAATCCACGTTAAGTAAGATTACAGATTAATTATTTAATGAAAATACTCTGATCACTACAACTTGAAAAGTTATTGGGGAATGTGTGTGTGTAATAATTAGAAGTTTCATATTAAAGGAAAAACACAACAGAGATTGAAGGTATAAGTGAAGGACAATAACTATGTACCTAATGGCAAAACACAAAGCTTTATGAGAAACTTGTCTAAAAACTGCATTTATTATGAAAACCTATAGAATGTCCAAGACCAAGTGTGAACCCAATGTAAGTTATGGACTTTGGGTGATAAAGACATGTCAGTGTAGGCTCATAGGCTATAACAAATGAACTAGTCTGGTATGCTGACTAGTCAGTGTGCTGACGTGGAGGAGGTTATATGTGGGTAAGTATAGAGTGCATATGGGAACTCTGTATTTTCTGCTCTATTTTGCTATAAATCTAAAACTGCTTTAAAAAATAAAGTTTTTTTAAACCCACTTAATCATAATGGAAAGTCTTTCATACTTTAGTCAGAGTAAACATTCATTATATGAGATCATTTATTGTCAGAGAAACATAATACAATTATAACTTTACTATAGAGAACTTACCCATTAAACAGGACTTTACATTATATCAACATTACCAAGAAGCTTTTTTTTTTTTTTTTTTTACAGAGACAGAGAGAGGGATAGATAGGGACAGACAGACAGGAACGGAGAGAGATGAGAAGCATCAATCATCAGTTTTTTTGTTGTGACACTTTAGTTGCATTGATTGCTTTCTCATATGTGCCTTGACCGCGGGCCTTCAGCAGATCGAGTAACCCCTTGCTTGAGCCAGCGACCTTGGGTCCAAGCTGGCGAGCTTTGCTCAAACCAGATGAGCCCGCGCTCAAGCTGGCGACCTCGGGGGTCTCGAACCTGGGTCCTCCACATCCCAGTCTGACGTTCTATCCACTGTGCCACCGCCTGGTCAGGCCCAAGAAGCTATTATTTTTAAGATTCCAATTGCATACAAAGTGACTAAGAAAACCTACATATAAATTAAGACTTTTCTTGGCATTATTATTCATTCAGTTTACACTCATTAAAGTGATTTATAAATTTGACAGTCTTAAGTCATTTTCATAACAAAGGACAAAATAAAAGAGAGTGCCTATTCAAAATATAGATACCTATCGTAGATAAGATTCAGTAACACTAACTGCCAATCATGAGTTAGTGAGGAAGGCAAGGGCCAGATCATGCAGTAGTTGCACAGGTGAGGGAAAGGTATTGGATTTTATGCAAGAAGGATGTTATTAACAAGATTGTAACAAAAATTTTCCGAGCACGCTGGCTACTAGGTAGAGACAGCAATGGAGTGGGACATGGGAGGAAAGAAAACCAGTTAGGATGCAACTAAAATGCCCTGGATATAACACAGATAGTGATCTGCAAACACTTCATGCGCTGTTCTACATTTTCCAGCCCTCCTTGTACTTAGGTTGGAGCCATGTGACTAGTTTTGACCAAATGGGCTGTAAGTAAAAGTGACCTAGTCATTTCCAACCTACTTGACAACTTTTAAAGCCATTGGTGCAGGTAAGATAGCTGTAAAATGGAGGAAGGTCACAGACCAAAGCACACTGGCCTTTACGTAAGCCAAGGTGAGCCTTCTCTGTGTTAAACTACTGAGATTAAGAGGTTAATTTCTTACTATAAATATAGCCTATTCTGACTAAAACACTGAATAAGACATAAAAATGGCTTGGACTGAGAAAGAAGTGGGAGATAAAGAAGAGTTGAAGAGGATGTATTTAAGGTTCATTTTATTTTATTTTTTTTGTATTTTTCCAAAGCTGGAAACGGGGAGAGACAGTCAGACAGACTCCCGCATGCGCCCGACTGGACGCTCTGCCCTTCCGGGGGGTTGCTCTGCTGTGACCAGAGCCACTCTAGCACCTGGGGCAGAGGCCAAGGAGCCATCCCCAGCGCCCGGGCCATCTTTGCTCCAATGGAGCCTTGGCTGCGGGAGGGGAAGAGAGAGACAGAGAGGAAGGGGGGTGGTGGAGAAGCAGATGGGCGCTTCTCCTGTGTGCCCTGGCCGGGAATCGAACCCGGGACTTCTGCACGCCAGGCCGACGCGCTACCACTGAGCCAGCTGGCCAAGGTTTAAGGTTCATTTTAAAGTTGATAGGGTCCTGGTGGGATTGCTCAGTTGGCTATAGCATCATCTTCATACCCAGGGGTTTCTAGTTCGATCCCTGGTCAGGGCACATACAGAAGCAGATTGATTTTCTGCCTTTCTCTCTTTCTCTCTCTAAAATCAATCAATAAGTTAAAAGACAAAGTTGATAGTACTTGAAGAAGTATGGTGTGGTAGCAGGTATGCGGAAATCAAAGATGAACTTAGATATTCTTTTAGTAAATTTTGTTTCAGTTGGAAATTTCCCTACAACATAACAATTTTGCTTGACTATCAAACTAATAATTGGCCCATTGTCAAGCATAATAAAGAAAAAAATATTCATGGAGTTCATGTTATCATACTTCTAGTAAAAAACATTTTCTGATATTCAAATTAAGTTTAGAAAAATCATTTTTATGTTCATACACTATGTTAATACTAATAGAAAAATAGCAATATCATATTAAATTTAAGTAAACTAAATAATGGTGAGGCTTTCTAGTAAAATACACCATCCTACATTTTACTAGGAGTAAATAAAAGACATTTGCTATAATTAAAAGCAGTAAACAAGATTTTCCACCAAAAGTGTTCCCTTGGATAAAAAGTGTTTTTCTCAAACATAATTAACATTGTAAACATGTTACAGATGAGCATATGGCTATCTCACTTAAAAATTAATGCCTGTTGTACCCTAAAGTAAAAATAGGTTTCATGTAAACAACTTATATAACTAATCAATGCAATGGCTTCTATAACTCAGAGCATAACCATTGAGAACATAGCTGATGCTACAACAAATAAGAATATGGAGCATATCCAGTGTCTAGACTTCCCAATTAGCATATAAGACTGGCCTGCCAGACCACTAACACTGACTCCTTCTTCTCTCTGATGTGGTTAACTGATCACAGACCACCACATGCTGACCATAAGGAAGGGCTCTTCCTTCCAGTGCAGATCAGGGCAAAGACATCTGTGAATGGAGACGACCTGGGCAGTGTGGCTAGTCAGCCCCAGATGGCAGCATGTGCCTTCAATCCCCATCCTTGCTTGTTTTAAGTCACCACTTAACTTGCTCAAGAAAATAAATGCAGGCTATTTAAACCAATTTGTTTTGAGTACAGTTTTTCTTAGAACTAACTTCTTGTCAACATCATGAACCAACATCCTTGATTTGACCATGAACTATAGTTCCTCAGGATAAGACAGAGCTTTCTAATAAAACATCTTAAGTTACCAACAGTTAAAGGGGGGCTGGTATAAATTAAGTTTTGCCTTTAACACAAAGCATTTTTTAGCTCACTAACAATAAATTAACTATGATAAAAAATCAAAAAAGAAGACCCAGTTGTGGAAAATGACTATCCAAGAAAACTAAGGGTCATCTTGGGAAAAATAAATTAAATTATGCCAAACTTCTCCACTGACTTTTGAAGCTCCTCTTCCTGTAAATTTGATTCCTTTAGTCCAGGGGTTGGTAAACTTTTTCTGTAAACAGGCAGATAGTAAATATTTTGGGCTTTGTGGGCTACTTGGACTCGTACAACTACTCAAATCTGCCATTATAGCATGAGAACAACCACAGATGATACATAAATGAATGAGTGTGTCTGCATTCCAATAAAACTTTGTTTACGAAAATAGTCAATGTGCCGGATTTGGTCCACGGGCTGTAGTTTTCCAATGCCTCATGGAGAATGTTTTCATATGCTTCTCATGCTTCCCAAGGGATTAAGATTTACTTGGACAACATGTCTGTTCAAATCTATTGCTGACATTTAATTGGGTTATTGTCTTCTTACTCATACAAAACCTGTGTCACACTATACATACTAGAAATATATATAGTTCCCATTTTGTAGCTTGCCTTTCATTTTCCTAATGGTGTTTTTTGGGTAGTAAATGATTCTAATTTTGATAAAATCCAATTTATCAAATTTTCCTTTTATGGATAGCACTTTGTATGTCCTAAGAAATCTTTGCCTCCACAAAGTCATAAATATTTATTCATATTTCTAAAATTTCAAGAAGTTTTATAGTTTTAGCTTTTAGCTATATAATCCAATTTATTTCTGTGTATGGTTTGAAATTAGGATCCAGATTCACTTCTCTATGATAATTAATTCCTGAATCATTTGTTGAAAGATTCTATTTTTCTTTAATAAATAAAAAAATAACCCTGGCTAAAAGACTGTCTATGAACACTGCATTTGTTGTATACACCACACACACACACCCCTTTAAGATATCTATCTCAACACCTTAACTCAATACCACACTATTATGGTAGTTTAATAATTCTTAAAATCCAGTAGTGTAAATTCTCCAGCTTTGTTCTTTATTACAGTAACTTTTTGACCATTCTAATTTAAGAATCAGCTTGTCAACATCTCCAAAAAAAAAATACTTGGCAACACTTTCATTAGGATTGCACCAAATCTATAGATCTATTGGTGGAAGGCAGTCTTTACAACACTGAATTTTCTAATCAATGTATAATTTCTCTGTGTTTTTACATGCTATCAATTTTTCTCAGCTTTGTATTATACAGTTTGAAATTTTAATCTCTATGTATTTCATGTTTATGGATGCTAGTTCATACCATCCATAAATTGCTTGATTGCTAATATAAAAATATATAATTGATTTGTTTCATATCCTCGGCCCCTGTTAAATTCAGTTAGGAGTTTCAGTAGCATTCTCAGAGTCCTTAGTATTTCATATACTTATTATCTTGTCAACTGCAAATAAACAGTTTTATTTATTTGTAATCTGGATGTCTTTAATTATTTTTCTTACCTTACCGCACTGACTAGGAATTATACTACAATGCTAATTTTAAGTCATGTGTGTAAATATCCTTACATTCTTCCTAATCTCACAGAGAAAACATTCAGTCTCTCATCATTAAATGTACTGTTAGATGTATACTTTTATATATATATATATATATATATATATATATATATATACACACACACACACACATACACACACACACCCTTATCAGATTTAAGAAGTTTCTGTTTATTCCATGTTGGTTAAGTTTTTGTCATGAGTGGGTTCAAATTCTGTCAAAGTATTTTTGATTTTACGGACATAAGTATATGTTGTTTCTTTTCTCTTTCTCTCTCTTTTTTTTTTTTATTTTAGCAAGAGAGACAGAGACAGGAAGGGAAAGAGATGAGAAGCATCAACTCAGTTGCATCACTTTTAGTTGTTCATTGATTGATTCTCATACATACCTTGACCGGGGGCTTCAGCTGAGCCAGTGACCTCTTGCTCAACCAAGCGACCTTGGGCTCAGGCAGGCAACTGTGGGATCATGTAGATCAGTGGTCCCCAACCCCCGGGCCATGGACCAGTACCAGTCTGTGGGCCATTTGGTACCAGTCCACAGAGAAAGAATAAATAACTTACATTATTTCCGTTTTATTTATATTTAAGTCTGAACAATGTTTTATTTTTAAAAAATGACCAGATTCCCTCTGTTACATCCGTCTAAGACTCACTCTTGGTGCTTGTCTCGGTCACATGATACATTTCTCCATCCCACCCTAAAGGCCGGTCCGTGAAAATATTTTCTGACATTAAACCAGTCTGTGGCCCAAAAAAGGTTGGGGACCACTGATGTAGATGATCCTGTGCTCAAACTGGTGAGTCTGAAATTAGCCCACACTTAAGCCAGGAACCTCTGGGTATTGATTCTGGGACCTCAGCATCACAGGTGGAAGCTCTATATACTGTGCCACCACAGGTCAGGCTGATTTTTCTTTAATTAATTTTTGAATATTAAATAAATCTTGCTTCCTGATATAAACCACTTTGGTCATGATGTGTTATCTTTTTTTTATATTTTGGTTGACTATTTGCTATTTGATTAGGGAAATTTTAATTCTACAAACAAAAATTATGATCTGCTATTTTCTTGTAATGTCTTTGGTTTTGAAATTAAGTAAATGCTTGCCTCATAAAATGAGTCAAGAAGTGTTCTCTATTTCTTGAAGAAGTTTGTGTAGGATCAGAATTGTTTATTACTTGATTTTTAAGAAAATTAATCAGTGAAGACATCTGAGACTAGAATTCCCTATTAGAGGTTTTTAATTATTACTATGATTTCTCTAATTGGAATTCAATGTTTTTATGTTTTCTATTTCTTCATGTGTCAGTTTTGGTAAATTGTGTCTTTCAAGTGCTTAGTCTGTTTCATCTGAGCTTTTAAAACTGCTCATAATAGATGACATTGGATCATTTACAGCAAAATGATGGGATCTTGATAACATGATACGAAGTGAAATAAGTAAATCAGAAAAAACCAGGAACTGCATTATTCCATACGTAGGTGGGACATAAAAGTGAAACTAAGAGACATTGATAAGAGTGTGGTGGTTACGGGGGGAGAGGGGAAAGGAAGAGGGAAAGGGGGAGGGGGAGGGGCACAAAGAAAACTAGATAGAAGGTGACAGAGGACAATCTGACTTTGGGTGATGGGTATGCAACATAATTGAACGACAAGATAACCTGGACTTGTTATCTTTGAATATATGTATCCTGATTTATTGATGTCACCCCATTAAAAAAATAAAATTATTTAAAAAAACAAAAAAAACCTGCTCATAATATTTTCTGAAAATTCTATTAATACCTATAACATCTATAGTGATGCATTTCTTTCTCTCTTGTTCTTAGTAATATTTTTCCTGATCAATCTAGCTACAAGTTTATCAACTTAATCTTTTCAAAGAACTAATTTTGGTGGTTTCCCTGATTTCTCTACGTTTTTGTGTTTTATATTTCATTAATTTCATTCTTTTTCCTCCTTCTTGCTTTGGATTTAATTAATTCATGATCTTGTAGCTTATGTGTGAGATCTAGACAAGAGACTTTACCTTTTCTCTAGACCAGTATAAACATTTATGGCCTTAAATTTTCACCTAAACACTGCTTTAGTAATCTAGTAACTGCATCCCACAAAATTAGATATGCTGTGGTTCCATTATTATTCTGTTCTAAACACTTTAGAGATTCTCCAGTTGATTTCACTTCATCCATTAGTTATCTGGAAATGTGTACTAACCTAATTTCCACATATTACAGACCTATATAGTCACCATTTCTTACTACTTCTTTTCTTTGTGTAGATCTAAATTTTTGCCATGTCATTTTCTTTCATCCTAAAGAACACCTTTTAAGATTTCTTGTGTATAGGTATACAATTTTACTTAGCTTTTTTTGGAAATATTATTTGTTGTTTTTTTAAAGGTCATTTCACTAGGGGGAGAATTTTAGGTTTACTAATTTTTCCTTTTTTAGCACTTTATATATATCATTCCATTGTTTTTTGGCTTTAATATCTTCTGATGAGAATTTAGTAGTTCTTTTTGTGGTTGTTGCTGTTGATCCCTGATATAAAATGTCTCCCCTCTCCCTTACTGCTTTTAAGATTTTTCTCTGTATAACTAGAACTTAGTGTGATCTGACTACAATATACTTTGGTGTGACTTGATTTTTTTTTTTTCTTTTGCATTTTTCTGAAGCTGGAAACAGGGAGAGACAGTCAGACAGACTCCCGCATGCGCCCGACCGGGATCCACCCGGCACGCCCACCATGGGGCGACGCTCTGCCCACCAGGGGGCGATGCTCTGCCCATCCTGGGCATCGCCATGTTGTGACCATCCTGGGTGTCGCCATGTTGCGACCAGAGCCACTCTAGCGCCTGGGGCAGAGGCCACAGAGCCATCCCCAGCGCCCAGGCCATCTTTGCTCCAATGGAGCCTTGGCTGCGGGAGGGGAAGAGAGAGACAGAGAGGAAAGCGCGGCGGAGGGGTGGAGAAGCAAATGGGCGCTTCTCCTGTGTGCCCTGGCCGGGAATCGAACCCGGGTCCTCCGCACGCTAGGCCGACACTCTACCGCTGAGCCAACCGGCCAGGGCATGACTTCATTTTTATAACCCTATTTTTGATTTATTGAGCTCTTGAACTTCTGGTTTTATGGTTTTCAGCAAATCTGGAAAAACTGTGGCCATTATTTTCCTAATATTTTTTCCTTCTCCCCTCCTTTACATCTAGATCTCCAATTACATATATGTTAGAATTTGTCACTACTATTCAGTTCATTTTCTATGAGCTTCAGTTTGGATCTTTTATGTTGCCATATGTTATAACTGACTGAACATGTCTTCTGAAGGCCTAATCTCTTGTTAAACTGAAATAATATAGATTTTATATAGATTTTGTATTTTTCCCCTAAAAGGTTAGGGGTTCTTTATTGTATATCCAATTTCTCTGATTAGTTTATATCTTCCTGTTAAGCCCTTATATATGTTTATAATATTTTAAAGTCTTTCCCAGCTAATCTCAATAGGCATGTCATTTCTGTTTATGTATATTTATATATATCACATTTATTATAAACACTATAAATATGTTGTTGAATTTCTGAATATTATGGTCTCCCTTTAAAAAGTGATAATTTTTTTTCAACAGGTTGTGAAATTTCTTTCTGTTCAATTTCATTCTTTTCAGCTTGCTTTTAAGATCTGTTAGAGGCATGGAGTAGCCATTGATTAGGGCTAATTCAGTCTTACTCTGGAAATATGACCTTTCTGTGGTCTCTACTGTATGCTTCAAATATTCAACAAAGTCTGTCCACTCTGCTGATTCAGAACTCAAACATCTCTAAACCGTGTATGAGTGCTGGAAGTTGTTCAGATTACAGCTTCCTAACAGTTCTTTGTCCCCGTGGAATTTCATGTACACATGCATAGCTGAGTATTCAACAAAGTCCTCTCAAAGGAAACACAAAGATTTCTGGAACTTTCTCTTTGCATAAGTAGATCCCTCAATTTCAGTATTCTGATCTACTAATTTCAACTATCTCAGCCTTCTAAACTCTAATTTTATCTCAATTAAAATCATTGTGCTCTATTTAGCTTTCCTCTCCCTGCATCAGAAATCAGAAAATGCCTTCAAGCAGAAAACAAGGGAGATCACAGGAGTCACTTCATCTGTTTCTCTTTTCTCAAGAATCACTGAGTCTCTGCCTTTTGCTGTCTTATGCCCATTATGTCCATTTTCTGAAAACAATAACTGTCTCATATATAGGGTGGGGCAAAAATAGGTTTAAAGCTGTGAGTATGCAAAACACAGTTATTCCTGTATTATTAATTATTGTATTATTTTTCCATATGAACAACTGTAAACCTACTTTTGCCCCACCTTGTATTATGTAGAGTTTTCTAGTTCTTTACAACCAAAGAGCAAGTGCAGTACCAGTAATTGCACTCCATTACGTCTAAAACTCAAAGAACTTTTACATGTGCATGATGTTTCTCTCTCCCTAATAGTTTCTATTTTGTATCTAATATTTCATACCTAAATTTTCATTACTTTAAAAAGAAAACACTACAATTGAAAATTGGGCCAGAATCTTTAAAGGAAAAAAATATAAAAGTAGTTCATAGATTCCTTCTTTGGGTGTTCCTGTACAATTTTGTGGAAGCAGAGCTTTTCACTTACTATATGTCACCCATTTACCTCTCAACTGTTCTGTGAGAAAAGCAGTAATATGCCTGAGCTACTATAGTTTTAAGTCTCTTACAACTTGACCTTTATGCTAAATGCTATAGAAATTGCTATGAACAATAAGGTGGGCCATGAGAGAAGCCCACAACGTGTGGTATTAGAGGTAGGACAGTAAACAGAGAGAACAGTAACATTACAGGTTAATTATCCCTTCTATACGACACTATACTATGCTAGCAAAACCATGATCATTTAAAAACAGAGACCAAGTGCCTACCAAAACTATATAGTTTTAGAAGAAGCAGTTAGAAAATTTTAAATTGTGTTGGCTCTTCCTTGCTGTTTTAAGCCTGATATAAATGAATTTAAGCAAGAATTAGTTTATAAGCAAAAAAAGGGGGGGAGTACAACTCACTTTAGGAAGGCTCTCTCTGACTATAGCTAGCTCTAATTTAGTAAATAATCCAATAATACAGGGATTTAAAGGAATAAGAAAACCAACTGCTTCTCTACAGATGATAACAAAAAAAAATATCTCTCTTAAAGAGTTCCAAGCCAGGCTGACTAGTGATGGTGCAGTGGATAGAGCATTGACTTAGAACGCTGAGGACCCAGGTTCAAAACCCCCAGGTTGCAAGCTTGAGCGCAGACTCATCCAGCTCAGTGCAGGCTCACCAACTTGAGCACAAGGTTGCTGGCTAGAGTGTAGGATAATAGACACGATCCCATCGTTGTTGGTTGAAGTCCAAGGTCACTGGCTTGAGCAAGGAGTCACTGGCTTGGCTCGTGCCCCCGGTCAAGCACATATGAGAAGCAATCAATGAACAACTAAAAGTGATGCAACTACAAGTACGTGCTTGTCACCTCTCTCCCTCCCTGTCTGTCTCTCCCTCTCTAAGATAGAGAGAGAAAAAAAGAGTTCTGAGCCACATAATGAGAGCCAGACTAGGAGCATAAATCAAGATGCACTCCTACCCATAAACACTATTTTGATGTCTTCAAGATAAAGTGAGGGAGAAAGAAAAATAAATAGTAAATTAACTAGTCTTGAGGATGAACAACTATGACCAAAAAGATCTTCTGTGATATTTTCACATATAAATGACTGAAGGCCAACAAGAATGTAAATAAGGGAACTCTATCAGTAAAAAAAAAACCCAGAAAACAAACAAACAAACAAAAACAAACCAAGCCTAATAATATGCTTCCTGGGAGCCCAAATCTGCATCAATAGGAAGAGGGTGAGAATCCAGTCCAGCCTTCAATAAGGGTACACTTCCAGCACCTCCACTTCAGACACAGACGCAAGGCAATAATCCCCAGAGAGCAAACTCAGGGACTTTGGAGGACAAAGGAGTTTCTTTAAAAAAGCTGAGTTAGGATCCTATCAAGTCATTACTCTAGTTCCAGAGCAAGAAGTTTTACTAATTACAGTAAGGACCAGGAACTATCCTGTCTATCCCATTCTTTTCTTTTCCCAGTGTGTATTTTATTGTAGCTTTCCCGTTTCTACTCCAATATAAATACAAGAAACAGGAGGGCAGGAATGTTAGCGAACTCATTCATTATTAGTTTATAGGTCACCACATCATAAGAAACCAACCTTGATCTCACAAAGAGAAAGCACTTTACAACTTCTCTTTGGCACACCAGAATTCCAGAGTCATCACTCTTGCTCTTTGGGACCATTATAATGAAAAATAAGGGTTACTTGAACACAAACACTGAGATGCCATGATAGTCAGTCTAATAACCAAAATGGCTACTAAGTGACTAACAAGCTGGTAGCTTTATTACGGCATGGATATGCCGGACAAAGAAATGATTCACGTCCTGGGCAGGATGGAGTGGGTGGGACAGCATGAGGTTTCATCATGCTACTCAGAATGATCATAATGTAAAACTTATAAATTGTTTATTTCTAGAATTTTCTATTTAATATTTTCAAACCACAGTTGACCATGAGTAACTAAAACCATGAAAAGTGAAACTACAGACAAGGGGGGGACTACAGTTTCACACAACACAAGTGCCTGCCTAAAAGGGCAATCTGAGCTACCACCCAGCAAGGGGACCGCATTCCAAGCCCTGCCGCTACGAATCTAAATCTGCTGAGAGGAAGGAGCACCTTCTTCTATTTTACACACTAGGCTTGTGATGGTCCTGCTGGCCACTACAAGAGGCAAAAAAAGAACATGATACGAGATAATTAGACTATGCTTGTTACTCAGAAAGGTGATTATCACTATCAACCTAGAGTTGAACACAGTGTTTATGCTATAACACAATATTTGCATTCCCAAATAATATTGTTTTTTATTTTATTTATTTATTTTTAGTGTGAGAGAGAGAAAGAGAGACAGACAAGAACAGACAGAAAGGGAGAGAGATGAGAAGCATCAACTCATAGTTGCAGCACCTTAGTTGTTTATTGATTGCTTTCTCATACATGCCTTGACCCGGGGGCTCCAGCCAAGCGAGTGGCCCCTTGCTCAAGCCAGCAATCATGGGGTCATGTCTATGATCCAATACTCAAGCCGGTGACCTTAGGGTTTCAAATCTGGGTCCCCAGCATCCCAGGCTGATGCATCACTGTGCCACCACGTGGTCAGCCAACCCTATATTCTATGAAATAAAAATAATTAAACTAATATAGAAAACAGAATTCTAGCCAGACCACTCAAAATCTATGGAATTTTAAAAGCTGAGTCCTAACAAAACAATAATAATCCTTATAAAAATATTAGCACAGTTTAAATTTCCACTGATGTTTTTGTATCAATAAGCCAGTCCATCCTTTAAAGTTTAATATCCTGGAGCTCATGCTTCTTCCTTTGAAGTGATTCTAGAAAATACCCACTTCTAATAGAGACCAGGTTAATAAAAATTTAAAATATCATAGAAGTAGATTTCTTCATCAGTTTCTTTTTAACAAAAGTGAACTATCCTCAGAGCTTTTTCAACTTAAACTAAAGGAACTTCCTCAGATCTTTTAACGTAGTGTAATATATATAGCAATTTTAAAGCCAATAAACTAGTACTTTATTGTAATAGAGGAGGGTACTTTAACAGAATTTCCAGTATTTTTCTTATACCACACTAAGGCTTTCTCTTTAGTTGTGAAAAAGCTTTCCCCTTGATCATTCCAAAACATTAACATGTTTAAAGTGGTTTGGAAAAAACTCTAAAACAAATTACAAATTCCACGCTATTGGCATCATTCCTTTAGACACCAAATGTTCAAGTTTTTCAGAGGGAAGAAAAATTGTATAGGTCAGAAATAGGGATCTATATAAAGAGAAAAGAAACATTGGAGAATAAGTGAAGGTAAAATAACTTTTATTTTTATCTTTAATGGATCTAATTGATAATGGATCTAATAGTTTGTTCAAAATAATAGCAACAATGTAATCAATTGTGTGTTTGTGTGTATGTGTATGCTTATGTGTGTACAGGCAATCCCCGGGTTACAAACAAGATAGGTTCTGTAGATTTAAAAAAGTTTAAATTTTTTTTTTCAAAATTAGAAAAAGGGAGGCAAACAGACTCCCGCATGTGCCCGACCAGGATCCACCCTGCATGCCCACCAGGGGGTGATGCTCTGCCCAGATGGGGCATTGCTCTGCTGCAGCCAGAGCCATTCTAGCACCTGAAGCGGAGGCCATGAAGCTGTCCTCAGTGTCTGGGCCAACTTTGCTACCATGGAACCTTAGCTGTGGGAGCGGAAGAGAGAGACAGAGAGGAAGCAGAGGGATAGGGGTGGAGAAGCAGATGGGCGCTTCTCTTATGTGCCCTGGCCAGGAATCTAACCCAGGACTTCCACACGCCAGGCCGATGCTTTACTGCTGAGCCAATCAGCCAGGGAAAAATGTTTAAATAGTTATATGCACAGAAAAGTAAAAATAAATACTATGTTAAGATAAACATCTAAGTTGCATTTAATAGGAAATGTACCTGTTCCAACTTACATACAAACTCAACTTAAGAACAAACCTAAAGAACCTTTCTCATTCATAACCCAGGGACTGCCTGTAAACTTATATATAAGTGAAAGTGATACAAGGTATAGGAGAGAAGAATTAGGATTATTTTATTATTATAAAGTACTTGGATTACCCAAGAAGAGTATGCGATCTGAAAAAAAAAACTTGGATAAATATATATTAGATATATATATATACACACTGCAGACTCTAGGGTAACCACTAAAAATAATTTTAAAAAGGAAGTATAATTGATATGCTAAAAAGAGAAAATAAATCATATAAAATGTTCAGTTATAATTCCAAAATGCAGAAAAGGTGTGGAAGACAAAAATAAGAGTAAAAACCGGGCCACAAATAGAAAACAGTGATAAATATAAAAGATATTAATCTACTACATTAAAAATCACTTTAAACATCAATGGTCTAAATACACTTACTAAGAGATTATCAGAGTGGATCAAAAAACAAGACCCAATTATATGTTGTTATGTTAAGAAACTCACTTTAAATATAAGAACATACTGATTAAAAATAAAAAGCTGAAGAAAATTATGCCAGGTTGAAACTAATCAAAACAAAGTGGGTAGCTATATTAATTTCAACCAGAGCAGACTTCAGGTCAAGGAATGTTATCATGGATAAAGAGAAACATTATATAATAATAAAAGGGTCAATAGTCCAAGAAGATGACAATACTTAATGTGTAAAAGCCTAACAAAGGAACATCAAACTTTGTGAGGCAAAAACAGAACTGTAAGGAGAGATAAATTAATCCACAATTATAGTTAAAAACTACATCTAGTGTTGTGAGTTTAACACAGCCTCCAGAAATACAAGATCCAGCAGGTAGATAGTCAGTTCAGATACAGTTGAACTCAACAACACCATTAATCAACTGGAAATAACAGACATCTAGAGCCTACTTCATCCAACAATAGCAGATTATACATTCTTCTCAAGCTAACATAAAATAATCATCAAAAGATCATCTCTCGGCTATAAAACACACTTTAACAATGTTTTTTTAAAAAGGAAATTATACAATATCTGTTCTCAGGCCACAATGGGATTAAATTAAAAATTAATAACAAAAATAAACTGGAGAACACCAAAATACTTGGAGATTAAGCAATATATTTTTAAGGAACACATAGATAAAGAAGAAATCTCAAGATAAAATTTAAATGTTATGAATTTAAAAGAAATGCAAATACAAGTCATCAAAATGTGTGGGATGCAGTGAATCAATGCTTATGGAGAAAACCACATGAGAAAAGCATAGAATTTATAGCATTAAAAATGCACAGATTAGAAATAACAAAAAAGATATAAGATCTAAAAATAAATCCTCTAAACTTTTACCTTTGGAAACTAGAAAAAGAACAAATTAAATGCAAAGTAAGTAGAAAGAAAGAATAAAAATTGGAGCAGAAATCAATGAACCTAAAACCATAAAAGCAATTAAGAAAATCAATGAAACCAAAAAAGTGGTTCTTTGAAAATATCAATGAAATCAATAAGCTTTTAGCTAGGCTACCTAGGGAAAAAAAAGAGAGATGACAAAAATAATTCATATCAGAAATAAAAAAGGTAAAATCCTATAGAGCCTGTGGATACTAAAAGAATAAAGAAATATGAACAACTCTAAATCCACAGGTTTGATAACCGACAAATGGGCCAATTCTTTGAAGGGCACAATTTGTAAAAACTCACACAAGAAGAAATAGACAATCTGAATAGGTTTATATCTACTAAAGAAATTGAATCAATAATTAGTAACCTTCCAAAACAGAAAGCACGAGGCCCAATGGATTCACTGATAAATTCTACCAAAATTTAAAGAAGAAAGTTGACTAATTCTCTACAATCTCTTTCAGAAAATAGAAGCAGGGAGACTATTTCCTAACGCATTCTATGAAGCCAGCATTACCCCAATGCAAAAATGGAAGACATTATAAGAAAAGAAAATCACAGAACACCACATCTCATAATGATACACAAAATCCTCAACAAAATATTAGCAAATCAAAGTCAACAATATCTAAAAAGACTTATATGCTATGACCAAGTGAGATTTATCCCCGGTATGAAAGGCTGGTACAGCATTCAGAAATCAATTATGTAATCTATCACATAAATAGGAATCATATTATCATATCAAAAAGAAAAATCACACAATTATCAATAGATGCACAAAAAGCATTTTATAAAATTCAACACCTATTCACAATTTAAAAAAAAACCTCTCAGGCCCTGGCTGGTTGGCTCAGCGGTAGAGCGTCGGCCTGGCGTGCGGGGACCCGGGTTCAATTTCCGGCCAGGGCACACAGGAGAAGCACCCATTTGCTTCTCCACCCCTCCGCCGCACTTTCCTCTCTGTCTCTCTCTTCCCCTCCCGCAGCCAAGGCTCCATTGGAGCAAAGATGGCCTGGGCGCTGGGGATGGCTCCTTGGCCTCTGCCCCAGGCGCTAGAGTGGCTCTGGTCCAGGCAGAGCGACGCCCCGAGGGGGCAGAGCATCGCCCCCTGGTGGGCAGAGCATCGCCCCTGGTGGGCGTGCCGGGTGGATCCCGGTTGGGCGCATGCGGGAGTCTGTCTGACTGTCTCTCCCCGTTTCCAGTTTAAGGAGAAAAAAAAAAAAAAAACCTCTCAGTGAACTAGAAATAGAGGGAATTTCCTCAATTTGTTAAAGCTTATCTACCAAAACCTATAGCTACATCATACTTAATGGTGAGAAAATTAGAAAATTTCCTGCTAACATCAGGAACAAGGCAAGGTATTTCCTTACCAATTCTTTTCAATATTGTACTGGAAATCCTATCTAATGCAATAAGGCAAGAAGAGGAAATAAAAGATATGCAGGATTATAAGGAAGACAAAAACTCTCTGTTCACAGGGGCCCAGATTATCTATGGGAAAAATTCAAAAGAATCACCACACAAAAATAAACTCCTGCAACTATTGTGTGATTATAGTAGGTTCAGGGTACAAAAGTTAATATGCAAAAGTCAAGTGCTTTCTTATATACTAGCAATAAACAAGTGGAATGTGAATTAAAAACATACTACCATTTATATTAGCACCCTTTAAAATGAAACAGCTTAGGTATAAATCTTATAAAATATGTTCAAGATCTACATGAGAAAAACTATAAAACCCTGACAAAATATATCAAAGAGCTAAATAGATATTCATTGTTCCATGGGTAGGAAGACTCAATATTGTCAATATATCAGTTTTTGCCAAATTGATCTACAAATTCAACATAATCTCAATTAGAATCCCAGCAAGTTATTTTGTAGATATTGACAAACTGATTCTAAAGTTTATATTAAGAGCAAAAGACCCAAGAATGCCAACACAATACTGAAGAAAAACAACAAAGCCAAAGGACTGATGCTACCCACATTTAAGACTCACTATACAGCTACAGTGATCAAGGCAATGTGATATGGATGAAAGAATATACTTCACTGAAACAGAAGAGAGAGCCCAGAAATAAACATACATAAAAATGATACACTGATCTTTGACAAAGGAGCTAAGGCAATACAGTGAAGAAAGGACAGTCTTTTCAACAAACGGTGTTGGAAAAATTGGACGTACACATACCAAAAGGAGAAAAAAAAGAACCTAGACATAAACTTGACACACTTAGCAAAAATTAACTAACATGGATCAAAGACTTAAAACACAAAACTATAAAACTCCTAGCTACCATATGAGAAAATCTAGGTCACCTTGCCTATGGTGATGAAACATCAGATAAAACACCAAAAGCATGATCCATGAAAGAAATAATTGGTAAGCTGGACTTCATTAAAGTTAAAAACTCCTGGTCTGCAAAAGACATTGTCAAGCCACAGACTGGGAGAAAATATTTGGAAAAGACATGTCTGATAAAGAACTGTTATCCAAAATATACAAAGAACTCTTAAAACTCAACAATAAAAAAAAAGAATGACACGATTAAAAAATAGGCAAAAGACTTCGAGGAACAAACACCTTACCAAATATTTTATATATGCATGGCATGTAAACATATGAAAATATGTTCAACATCATATGTTATTAGAAAATTGCAAATTAAAACAACAATAAGATACCACTACACACCTGTTAGAATAGCCAAATCCAAAACACTGACATCAAATGCTGGCAAGGATTTGGAACAATAGGAATTCTCATTCACCGCTGGCTGGAATCCAAAACAGTACAGCCATTTTAAAGGACAGTTTGGCAGTTTCTTACAAAACTAAACATACTCTTATCATACAATCTAACAATAGCCCTCCTTGATATTTACCCAAATGAATGTAAAACTTCTATCTACACAAAAACCTGCAGGTGGATGTTTACAACAGCTTTATTCATAATTTCTAAAGCCTGGAAGCCAGCAAGATGTCTTTCAACAGGTGAATGGCTAAACTGTAGGTATCTCCAGACAAGGAAATATTATTTACAGCTAAAAAGAAATGAACTATCAAGCCAGAAAAAGACATGGCTGAAACTTAAATGCATGTTACTAAATGAATAAAGCCAATCTGAAAAGGCTACATAGTTATGATTCCAATTATATGGCTTTCTGGAAAAGGCAACACGGAGGATACAGTCAAAAGGTGAGTGGATGTAAGGAGTTGGGGTGGGGAAGGATGGATCACTAGAACACAGGATTTGTAGGACAATGAAACTGCTGTGTACGATGGATGCTACAATGGTGAATATATGTCCATCATACATTTGTCCAACCCCATAGAATATATGACACCAAGAGTGAACCTTAATGTAAATGATGGAGTGATCACCATGTGTCTATACAGTTCCACTGATTGTAATATGTGTACCATTGTGGTGGGGAATGTTGAAAGTCGGGGAGTTTGTATGTGTAGGCAGGGAGGGGGAGGAAAAATACATAAGGACTCTGTACTTTCTGCTTAATTTTGCTGTGAACTTAAAACTGCTCTAAAATAAAGTTTGTTAGTTAAAAAATAATATAAAATAATGAGCTTATTTTAATTGAAGTATTACATTCCTTAATGAAATCCACATGCTCCAACATCAAATATTTCATTACCACTTTGTAACTTAACTATTAACCCATTTCACAATTGCACTTTTTTATTGTTTGTTTGTTTTTTTAAAGAATTTATTTGTTCATTTTAGAGAGGAGAGTGAGAGAGAAGTGGAGGGGGAGCAGAAATCATCAACTCCCATATGTGCCCTGACCAGGAAAACTAGGACTTTGAACCAGCGACCTCAGGGTTCCAGGTCTACGCTTTATCCACTGCGCCACCACAGGTCAGGCCACAATTGCACTTTTGAATCTCTGCTTTTCTCTTCCTTTCTGTCACAAATTGTCATTCAGGTATTACGGCAATTTCTCTAGGATTGGTTTTTCATTCAACTTTTTCTTTGTTCACATACAAGTAAAATAAAACAAACAAATGAGACTTCTTCCCTCTATTTCCAACTTGTAGAGAATTTAAAAGATAATGAATGTAAAAACAATTTATCGCCTTTTTTTTATTTTTTGACAGAGAGAAAGAGAGTCAGAGAGGGACAGATAAAGACAGACAGACAGGAAGGGAAAGAGATGAGAAGCATCGATTCTTTGTTGTGGTACCTTAATTGTTAATTGATTGCTTTCTCATCTGTGCCTTGCTGGGGGCGGCTGGGAGGTGCAACAGCAGAGTGAGTGACCCCTTGCTCACATCAGCGACCTTGGGCTCCAGCAGCCAGTGACCTGGGGCTTCAAGCCAGCAACCTTTGGCTCAAGCTAGTGAAAATGGGTTCATGGCTATGATCCCACACTCAAGCCAGCGACCCCATGCTCAAGTTGGTAAGCCTGTGCTCAAGCTGGTGACCTCAAGGTTTCGAACCTGGAGCCTCCACATCCCAATTGGTGCTCTATCCACTGTACCACCAACTGGTCAGGCTATCAACTTTTTATTAACTAATGTTATTAGTCTCCTTACTCCCTGAATGTCACATTGAGTTCATATTCCTATTTATCTGGTTCCTCAAAGGGAAATGTATTATCTGTTTTTTTACTTCTTTTCCTTTCTAATGGCAAAATAGGAAAGCATGAAGAAAACTACAAGTATATTCATTTCTGTAGATCTGCAAGAAACTGCGGTAGGCTGTTAGACAAGAGCAGAACAAGGACTATAGGCCCCGTACAGGTCACACAGAAGGAAAGCCCCAGGTGCTAGCAAAACTGAGGAAACAAGGATCTCGCCCCCAAGGTAACCTTTCCTCCACTAGGACATGGCTGGTCCTGTGATTCAAACTCTTCCTTGATCTTTCCTCCCGGGCCTGTTGCTAGTCAAGCAGGTTAGACCCCCCCCCCCCACAGCAGGGGAACAGACGAGGGGACTGCAGAATAGCCCTTAAGCATTAACCCCTAGGAATAACATCTAGGCCTCAGTTGTGTTTCAGCTCCAGGCCCAGAAAAACAGCAAAACCTGACAAGCAAAGCCATAGCTAACCTCAGGACCAGCTGAGTTAACTGATGACGCCCTCCCTGACATTGAGCAGTCAGTGGAGACCATGGCCCTAAAGGGACACTTCTGGAAAGCTGATGAATATTCTATTGAATCCTCCTCTAGGACATCCCCTAAAATCCTCACCCTTAAAATCTCTTAGGAAGGAGGACCCAGCGTGCTGCTTGAGCCTTCTCTCCTCCTCCCCCTCCCCCCAGGCGTGCTTTCCCTGCCTCTCTTTCTAAGCTTTAAGGATCCCCACAAGACTGGCAACTAGGGGAGCACAGGGCAGTGGCAGCTGGTCCCACATAACCCCTTACACCTGTCTCCAAGGCCTTCCTTTCTATGACTTTATTCCTGCATGGCCAATAAATTCTTGCTTTTTGCTGCTCTTTGTCTCTTGATTGAGTTCTTTCCTTCAAGAATACCAAGAATAAAGGCCTTGTCATTTCCCCAGTAAGGAAACAACTTACTTAGTTCCTTTCTGTTTTTCAATCTTGAAAGATTTACCCAAAAGCTTATAACTAAACATCGACAATTCTTTCTTGGTGAATGCCTAATTTTGTTTTAAAAAATGTCTTCAAGACTGCTTATTTAGCCTGATCGGGTGGTGGTACAGTGGATAGAGCGTCAGACTGGGATGCGGAGGACCGAGGTTCTAGACCCCAAAGTCGCCAATTTGAGCGAGGGCTCATCTGGTTTGAGCAAGGCTCACCAGCTTGAGCCCAAGGTCGCTGGCTCAAGCAAGGGGTCACTCAGTCTGCTGTAGCCCCCCAGTCAAGGCACATGAGAAAGCAATCAATGAACAACTAAGGTGCCGCAACAAAGAATCAATGCTTCTCATCTCTCTCCCTTCCTGTCTGTCTCTCTCCCTCTGACTCTCTGTCTCTGTCACACACACAAAAAAAAGACTGCTTATTTATATACCAAAGTAAAAATTTACAGAAAACTCTAACGCGTGGGAACTAATTTGGAGAAACAATAGTTTTTCTCCCAACATCCAAGACAGTTGTTTGATTTGGAAGATACTGTCAGTTTCCTTGAACAAGACAAAGAAACACATTTTTCTGAACCAAAATTTGTGTTTTCCCACATGCATACTGACTTAAGAAAGTAACTGACTTCATTTCCCAGAAGAAAAGAAATGCTAGAACTCTGAAGGTCTTCCCACCATGTGAGGTAACATAACCGTACAGTCCATCAGTGCCCAGCCCACCACCCCTTACCCCTAACAGTAGCATACACAGACTTGACTTACACCTGCCAGTGCCTGCATTTCTTTGACTAAGGTTTTGTGTTGTTGCCTGAGCCTGCTTTGTCACCCAAGTGGCAGAACAGAGGTGGAAAGGATTTAACCCAAGCAGGAACAGCCTTCTTTCAGTAACTGAGGGGTTAACTCAGGCTCTCCAGGTTGTCCGTGAAATATTAAACTCCAGTCTTCCACCACTGCTAAGTGCTGGTAAGACACTTTTAATTGGCTGCCAAATCTGGGCCTTATTATGTGTAGGTACTTTATATTTAATACTTCATCTAATTATCCACAGACGAAGAAGAATATGACTCTGAGGGTTAAGAATAACCTTAACGTTTGCTCAGGGTCACAGAGCAGGCTATGATTACAATACAAGTGTATCCCAAAACTCTCTCCTTCACTGAAGGAACAGAACATTGTGTCTGTTGGTGGGAAGGGGGTTGGTCCATTCGTATTAAAATCCTTCTATTTCCAAAGGAAATTAACTTTAAAAAAAATGTTTCTAATGCACACTAGTCTCTCAATCAAGAGTTATTTTAAAAATATATCACTACTGTCATTATGAATTAATCTATTTCCTATATTTTTGGAGGGAAAGGGGCAAATCAAATATGTATTTAAAATAACAATGGTAATGGTAATAGCGAATGTGAATGTGACTGCTTCCCGATTTCCTAAAACAATTATATTCTTTCACAGCTAAATTTCCAAGTCAGAGTGAAGAAATCTCTATTTCTTATCAAGGCTATAAACTTTTAAAAAAGAGAGAGAGAGAAAAAAAAAACAAAAGAAAATGTATTTCTAATAATAATAATCTGAGATTCTAAAAATAAATAGAATACATTTTGTCGGTTTTTTAAAGTAGCAAATGTTAAATATTATAATAAAATAATTACTTTATAAGTGTCTATATTTTGGCATAGTTCATTCATTAATTGAACACATATTTATGCTGGTTCTAAGATATACAAGATATATCTTGTGGCCAGTTTTGGTACTAGAGACAAAGAAAGAAAGTATAAGGAAATCAGGTAAAGATAAACAGGATGGAAGAAAAGATAAACATAGAGGACAAAATTTCACAAATTGCCAACCCCAATTTTTGTACCTTTACAACTACATATACAGACCCAGGAAAATTCATCCATTCTCTCAACAAATACCAGATAAGCAGTAAAAATAGAAATGCTAGGCAGTGGGTATAAAAGGAAAAGTAATACTTTCCCTTAAGTTGCTTAAAATTGAGTTGAAGTTGTCATTAGTATTTACTACTGTACACCTTATGATTTAAGTTGAGAAGTCTATTTTTAACAGAGATAATGAAAATTTAATTTTGGCAGCACTTATTTAAAAATTGAGATTTACAAAATGTTATCTTTTTACCTATTTTTTGTTTAATTCTGAACTTTATTCACTAAAAATATTTATCTACAGCCTGACCTGTGGTGGTGCAGTGGACAAAGCATCCATTTGGAATGCTGAAGTCACCAGTTCAAAACCCTGGGCTTTGCCCGGTCAAGGCACATAAGACAAACTACTAGTTGATGTGTCCCATTTCTACTCCCCTCCCTTTCTCTCTCCTCTCTCTCTCCAAAATAATAATAATAATCATCTACATCTGAAAAGTGAGTTTCCAGAATCATAAAGAAAAATTTTTATAAGTTTTTAGATTTAGCAGGATGTTTTCCATTTTAAAATAAACTTAACAAGTTGAAACATAACTAATTGCAATAAAAAAAAAAACCGTTTTTATACTCACATCAAAGGATACAAATAATTAAAACTGTTATTTGTTCTCAAAATTTAGTCAACATCAAAATTAACAAAATGTTCAGAAACAATTGTTCCCACAAGAAATCTATTAACATTAGTAAAAATATTAAAAATAAGTTAAATTTAATATTCCATTTTTGAAGTGGTATAAAACACTCAAATGTCAGATATTGTTCAAATAGCAAAAAACAAGCCTAAACAATGATCAGATTGTTAATTCACTGATTAGTGACTTAAAAAATTCAAGAAATTATTATATAAATTTTATAGTATTGATTTTAATAAATCAGATGAGTGTAACCTTAGAAGAAAGTGTATACGACTTCTAGAACTACAGTTATAATCCTTTATACCCAACGCACCATAATATTAAAGGGCCAATAATGCAAGAAGCTAATTTAAAGAATATTAAACTTCTAGGTTCATTAATTTTCTAAAATATATGTGTAGCATCCATAAAGCCCTTCAATTGATTATGGGGAAAAAAATAGAAATAAACTTTCCAAACCCGAACCCAATTTCTTCTCAGGCTCCTTTAATTCAATTTTCCTTACAGAACTAGCAAAGTTAAAGAGAAATGAGATGTATATTGCTTGATGCTTTGCATCAAGTTTTTTCAATAGTTTGAATTTCTTCATTTGTGTGTGTTTTATACAAATGTCTGAATTTAGTGTTCTCTCACGAAATTCTAGGAGTAAATATTAAAACAAAATGTTTTGACCTATCAGTAATTATTTGCTTGATACATAGAAAATTTTTAGAAGTATAAAATATGGTTTCACCCTTACTGGGTATTGGGTTATTAAGACTAATGGATATATTGGCAAAATATATACGATAAGATATGTTTTAAAGACAAATTGTATTGCAAATCAATGAAAGAGAACACTAATAAAGGCCAAAATGGTGTAGGAAGACATGATTTTTTTCTATTTGTACTTTAAAAGAAACAAATCTATCCATTAGCTCTTCTCAACAATATACTCAATTTATCCACTAAATTTTATTAAATTGAGTTACTTCAAAAGCATTATAAATATAAATTTGATAAATGTCTAGACTTCTTTTGGAATGTGTGCTTAATAATTCTGTGGCTATAATCATCACTGATATAATGCTGACAAAGTTGCATGACCAATAGAAAGAAAGAGCAGGCACAGTCCAATAGAAAGAGAGAGCGTGGGTTTGAAGTCCATGGACAGAATCCCAGCTTCATCACTTATTTGGCTTTTTGACCATTGGCAAGTTACTTGATCATGCTGAACCTGTTTCTTCTTATGGGAAAACGGTAATGATAATTCCCTTCCATGATTGTTAAAAGGATCAAATATTATATCATATGTAAAATAAATAACACAATATCAGTAAAAAAAAAATGTGCTTAATAAATATTAGCTCCCAAATTCATATTCCAAATATCGTGATAACAGAACACCAAAAACTTTGCTTTACATTTTATTCCTCACTATAAAAATTAATATACTGGCCCTGGCCGGTTGGCTCAGTGGTAGAGCATCGGCCTGGCGTGCAGAAGTCCTGGGTTCGATTCCCGGCCAGGGCACACAGGAGAAGTGCCCATTTGCTTCTCCACCCCTTCCCCTCTCCGTCCTCTCTGTCTCTCTCTTCCCCTCCCATAGTGAGGCTCCATTGGAGCAAAGATGGCCCGGGCGCTGGGGATGGCTCCTCGGCCTCTGCCCCAGGCGCTAGAGTGGCTCTGGTTGCAACAGAGTGACGCCCCAGAGGGGCAGAGCATTGCCCCCTGCTGGGCAGAGCGTCACCCCCTGGTGGGCGTGCCGGGTGGATCCCAGTCGGGCGCATGCGGGAGTCTATCTGTCTCTCCCGTTTCCAGCTTCAGAAAAAAAAAAAAAATTAATATACTGTCCTTTTATATTAAAAACTGTGTTAATTTGAGGAATCCAATGAACAATGTGAACTGAGCAACAGAACAGAGGCAGAGGCGGGATCAAAGGGACCAGAGGGAAAGTAAAAGAGAAGATGGGATCAGAGAAGGAAAAGAGATTATAGAACAGGACAGCAAATCCTGGAGGGAAGGGGGAAAAGCACTGGGGGGAGGGGGCATGGGGGCCTGAGGGGGTATAAGAGGATAGGGGGAGATATATTCAGTGGGACACTTGAATCTATGTAAACACAAATTAAAATCATAAATTAAAAAATAAAAATAAATTAAAAAAAAAAAACTGTGTTCACTTTCTCATTATTTTTTTTAAGATTTTATTTATTCATTTTAGAGAGAGAGAGAGAAAGAGAAGTTGGGGGAGCAGGAAGCATCAACTCCCATAGGTGCCTTGACCAGGCAAGCCCAGGGTTTCAAACCAGTGACCACAAGCGTTCCAGATCAATGCTTTATCTACACTGCGCCACCACAGGTCAGGCTCAGCTTCTAATTTTATAATGATTCTCATTCATCTTTGAGAATTTGCTAAAAATGTTGAACTTCTTCTTTTCAAATTACCACATATACACCAATATTTTGCATCAATTTAGGGACATTGATTCCTTGAAAGCTAGATTAAAAACTATGTTCTGGCTATTTAAATAAAATTAATTCAAATTAAATAAAATTTAAAATTTAGTTCCTCATTTGTACTGGTCACATTTCAAGTGCTCGGCAGATACACAGGCTAGCGCCTACTAGATAACACAGATATAGAACATTTCATCATCTCAGAGATCAGCTAGAGCTGTTCTGGAATGTTAACATGATATGATAAGCAAAACTATTTTCCTCTGTTTTTTTGTTTTGTTTCTATTAACTAAAAACCTCTCTTTGAAGAAGATTCCTAAAAGGTTTAAAGGCTGTGAATATTTAGAATCTCTATGGACCAGTGTATAATAAGATTCAATAGGTGTTGACATTATAGTTTTGTTTTGGGTACATTAGCAAAAACTAATTTAAGTTGGTGAAGACCAGACTGAAAGCTGTAAATACAAATATATAAACAGTTAAAAATAAAAGTAGCAAGTCAATTTATATGTACTCTCAACTGATAAACTTCTGATGTCAATGAGAGCTCCCTAGGTGCAGACTTTATATTTTTTGAGTTAAAAATATAATTTTGCCTAATATATCACTTAGGCAAAATTTTAGGCCTTCTTATAGCCTATTTTATTCAAGAAAAGGAAAAATGCTTACTTGTATATAGCCAGTTGCTTTTATTACTCCTGTATTGGTTTTCCCTGGATAGAGCAGTTGAGTAACTTATTGTTAAATAGTATGCACATATTCACACACAGTAATTTAAAAAATAAAACATTTTAAAATTTACCAGTTCTACAAATTCAAGATTATAGCTTTAAGATTTTAGAAAATCTATTTCCTTTTAATATATCTTGAAATCAAGACAAAATTGGTGCCATATACAGAATAGGTCTAATAATACTTTTGCACTTACACTGACACATTTTTTCTACTGGTATATTCATCCAAATCGTCATCAGAGCTGCTAGCAGTTGCATCAGAATCCAGACCCTCTTCAACCCGAGACAAGAGTCCTGTAGCAGACAATGCAAATCTTTGGATTTCTGCAGCTGTGCACCGTGCAAAACCATTTTTTGTATCATTCCACAATTTATTCTCTGCAGTCAATAAGCTGATGTCTGGATTAATTTCAGTGCATTTAGGTAAACTGTTATCCAAAATTGTAGGTTCATGAAAGATCTTCATTTTGGGGAGTTGATGTTTCATAGAAAATTGCATTTGCTGACCATAATGCTTAACAACATGCTTTGCTAGGAGCATCTGCAAATGTTTCTGAGTTCTTCTAGCCTGGTTCAGTAAAATTTTCTGTTTGCTTACACAATTAAGTAAACGAGCGTTCACTTCCTCCTCTTTTTCAGGAGCTGAGGAACTAACAGGCACACGGGAATGGCCCGGCCCGATTTTCTTTTGAGCACAGCGCAATAAACCCTTTTTAATCTCAGCATCAGTAACTTTATCCAAGAGTGCATTCTTTTGGTACCATTTACAGTTTTGTAGTTGTACTTTATCTACATTAGTGTCTTTGGTTCTATTTGAATCCAAAGTAATTTTTACATCTGTCATGCACTGGCTTGTGTTATCCGACAGAGGTTCCTTTTTGATGAACTTGTCAGAACGAGAATGACAGATTTTACTGAGCTGAAGGTTGCTGCCATTACACAGTATGTTTTTCAGCTTACTGCAGTTGGGTTCCCCTAATTTCTTTTGTTTATAATTCTTATTGTATTTATTCAATGTAGAACTAGAACCCATTAAAAGAACTGGCGGATAATGTTTTGAAGACTGAGAGGAGCCAAAATGTTTTAAATTGACAAAATTAGTGTTAAGAGTAGGTTCGGGAGTTGGAAATCCTAGCATCTGAGAGAAAGTATCTCCCTTCAGCTTTTCATCTGCAGTTCTTGGGCCTTCCATGAAGAGCATCTGGTCAGACTCCATGGTGCTTGGTAAAGGTGAAAAGCAGATACCCTTTGTTGCTGCCTCCCTCAGCGCTGGGGTCATGGCGAATCCTGTAGATAATTACCGGAAACCTAAAATAATGTAAAAATAAATAATCAAATATCTAGAAAACGTTTTATGCTTATTCGGTTTTCAGGGCACCATTTTTAATGTTTCTGAATAAAGCATGAACAGAACCAAACTTCTTTATTTTCCAACTCCTAATACCATCTCTGCTCTTTCGTAGTTCATAAGAAATTCTTTGCTCTGACTGTGGTCTATACACTCCCAATTAAAGTTTCACACTACCTAGCACAATAAGTGTTGGACAAATATTTGAGGATGTATTTAATATGGTTTACCCTTGAACAATGCAGGAGTTGGGGCGCCAATCTCCTGTACAGTTGAAAATCCACATATGTATAACTTTTGACTCCCCCAGAAATGTTAACAGTTGATTCGTACAGTTTTAATGTTATATATATTCTTACTTTATCCATTTTTATGATAAACTAGAGAAAATAAAACGATATTAAGAAAATAATAAAGAGAAACAGATGTACAGTATTAATTGGAAAAAAAACTCAAGTATAAGTGGACCCATGCAGTACAAACAAGTGTTGTTCAAGGTACAACTGTACATCTCAAGATTCCATTTTTAAATCATGTTTAGAAATAAACAAAAAATTCCGACCTGGAATCTGGGACTCATACTTTAAAATGTAATGCAATTCCATACTTTCAGCCAAAAGTAAGAATTAATCATCTTTATAAAATATAATAAATTGCTCAAAACCTTCATTCCTCAATTTAAATTTTACAATCTGAGCAGTATTAATAACAATAACTAAAATATGCTAAAAATGTAAGATGTAAGTGAACTGAACAACATATAAGAAGTATATAATTTTATAGCTGTTAAAAATGTGATACTAATAACTTGCCTAATCGGCAATGTACAAAAATTTTTCCTGAAAAAGCATCTACAATAATATATTTCCTTTTTACAAATAGATAGTTATCAGTTATTATTATAGAAGCTGTTAATCCTGCCTGGAAAATAGACTATTACAGATGACTACTAAAGATTAATACGACTAATCCCACTAATTAAACAAATTTCATTGTATTTTATCAAAAGAAAAAAATAAACCATATATTCTATTCTGAAATATAGAAAAAGTTAATTCAGTACCATTAAAAATTATGAAGACTGAATAGTGAAAAAATTTTATATCATTAACAATTGTTAAGTTTAACTACAAGGTGTAGTGCAATGGATAGAGCTTCAACCTGAGAAGCTGAGGACCCAGGTTCAAACCCCCAAAGTCGCTGACTGGAGCCCAAAAGTCATTGGCTTGAAGACCAAGGTAACCAGCTTAGGCCCAAGGTTGCTGGCTTGAGCAAGGGGTCATTGCCTTGAGGAGGGAGTCACTGGCTTGGTTGAAGCCACCTGCCCCCACCCACCTTAAGGCACATATGAGAAAGCAAGCAATGAACTACTAAAGTGCCACAACTACAGTTGATGCTTTATCTCTCTCCCTTCCTTAAAAATATTTTTTTAACTACAAAATTTTATTATTTTGGGGAAAAGACTAAATGTAAAATGAACCAATATTAATGGTTGTTAATTCTGTGGGATAAAAATTAGTTGTTTGCTTTTTCTATACTTTACTGATGTCTCAAAAAAGTAGAGATTTAAGTATAATCCACTCCCAAAGTTCTGTATGTCTCAAAATGTATACACTTTTATATATCTAAAAAATAATAAATCTCATATATATATGACAGATTCTCACTTCTTCTAAATCCAAAATAATAAACAAAAATAACCAGATTATTGGGGTTTTAGTATATATTTTACATTCTACTTTTATGAGAAATATAAAAATAATTATAAAACAAGCTACTAGCATTGGGAATTTCTTTTTTAAGATTCAACCTGTTACTTGATCAACTCAATGACCTATATCTCTAATCTATAAATATCTACAACAGTATTTAGATAACCACATTACTCTAAGGGAAACTGCCTTAGTCACTGTTCTTGCTGATGAGGTAGTCATATCGAAAAAGATACTACTCTCTACCCCCTCCATACCCACCTACTCCCCATCAAAAATCTGAACAGAGTGCTAAGGATATAATAAAAGTGGCTTCCAAGAATAGCATCAGAGAGAACGGTTAGGAAGCTACTTAAGTTGTGTTAAAGGAGAGATGGAATTGGTGGCTTGGACCAGTGAGGTGACGATCCAAATGAAGAGAGAGAAATCTAGTATTTATTTCCAGGGGGAGCTGACAAAAGTTTTGACTACAAAAATTTTGTGGGGCTTATGAAAAAAAAAGAAATCAAGTATGACTCTCGGGTTTTGGCTTCAGCAACTGAGTGGTCAGTGGTGTTACATTTTGAAATTGGGCAGACTTGAGGAGATATAAATTTAAAGAAGAAAAAATAAAATTCTGTTAGGGATAGGTTGATTTTGAAGTGCCTAACAGCCATCCAAATAGAAACAGTTGGGTAAATAAGTCTAAAGTCGGGCATAGGTATTATTTTCAGGAGTTACTGGCACACGGATAGTATTTAAAGCCAAAGGCCTAGAAGAGTTTATCTAAGGAAAGCATATATGCAAAAAAGAGATAGGAACCCAGGATCAAGCTCTGTAGCTAACTCAAATTCATTTGATCAAAGAAGGAAGAGCTACAAAAGAGGAAGAACCCTAAAAAACTACTTAAAAAATCAGTCAGTGAGGTAAAAGGAAACTCCAGAAATCAAATTATTTAAAACTATACAAAGAAGACATGGACAGCTCTGAAATGCTGGAGTAGGGACTAATAAAATGAGGATAAGGGAATGACAGATAACATTACTTTCTAAGAAATCTATTGAGGAGTGTTGCTTTTTCTTCATTAAAAGTACATAAAGGCATGAACAGTCAGTGGTGCAGTAGATAGAGCACTGGACTGGGATACAGAGGACTCAGGTTTGAAACCCTGAGGTTATTGGCTTAAGGACGGGCTCATCCGACTTGAGAGCAGGGTCACCAGCTTGAGCGTGGGATCATAGACATGACCCCGTGGTCGCTGGCTTGAGTCCAAAGATCACTAGCTGGAAACACAAGGTTGCTGGCTTGGGCCCAAAGGTCACTGGCTTGAGCAAGGAATCACTTGCTCCACTGTAGCTGCCCCCCCCCCATCAAGGCACATATGAGAAAGCAGTCAACAACTAAGATTCTGCAACGAAGAATTGATGCTTCTTATCTCTCTCCCTTCCTGCCTGTCTGTCCCTATCTGTCTCTCTCTGTCTCTCTCACTGTCACACACACACACACACACACAAAAAAAAGTATATAAAGAACTATCCAACTCCAGCCTCTACTAGCCTTCCATGCTGGAGAAGAGATATACCCAACCCTCTCCTCCTCTAAGCCATCCTGTCCCAGGGGTTAAACTGAGAATCATTTATTAAGTTTACAGCTCAGATGTCCAAGCTCCTCCCTAAAAGACATCGAATCATCAGGCTTTAGAACACTTCCCCTACCCCCACATCTTACTAAAGGCCCATTTACTGGAGTTCCTGTTACCCAGCACATCACATCCCTGGTTTCAAAAAGAAATTACAACGCTTAACTAAAAAACAAAACATACAGATTGAAGACACAAAGCAAGAATCAGAGTCAGACTCAGATAGGGCAGAAAAGTTAGAATTAGCAGACCATAAATTTAAAACAACTTAAACAACTAATTATGATTAATTTTCTAAGGGCTCCAATGGAAAAAGACAACTTGCCAGAACAGGTGCATAACGCAAGTAGGGAATGGGAATTCTAAGGAAGAATCAGAAAAAATGCTAGAGATCAGTAGCACTGTAATCAAAATAATGTTTCATGGGCTGATTTCTTGACTGGACATGGCTGAAAAAGAATCTCTGAGTCTCAGGATATGTCAACAGAAATTTTTAAAAGCAAAGAGCAAAAGGACTAAGAAAAATAGAATACCCAAGACTATGAGATAACTACAAGTGTTCACATACCTTTTACATAATGAGAATTCCAGCAGTTGAAGAGAGAAAAGAATACTTGAAATAATAATGACTGAGAATTTCTCCGAATTAATATCAGATATCAAACCACAGACCCAGGAAGTTCAAAACTGACCAAGCAAGATAAATGCCAAAAATAAATCAAATAGCATTCAGCACTCCATAAAGAAAACAATGTATTAAACTTATATTGCAGCCCTGGCTGGTTGGCTCAGTGGTAGAGCGTCGGCCTGGCGTGTAGGCGTCCTGGGTTCGATTCCCGGCCAAGGCACACAGGAGAAGTGCCCATCTGCTTCTCCATGCCTCCCCCTCTCCTTCCTCTCTGTCTCTCTCTTCCCCTCCCGCAGCCAAGGCTCCATTGGAGCAAAGTTGGCCTGGGTGCTGAGGATGGCTCTATGGCCTCTGCCTCAGGCGCTAGAATGGCTCTGGTTACGACAGAGCGACGCCCCAAATGGGCAGAGCATCGCCCCCTGGTGGGCATACTGGGTGGATCCTGGTCAGGCGCATACAGGAGTCTGTCTGACTGCCTCCCTGTTTCCAGCTTCGGAAAAATGCAAAAAAGAAAAAAAAAAAAACAAGAAAAAACTTATATTGCATCAAGTTAAATTAATAGTATACTTACAACAAATAATAGTTCATTTTAAAAGTTTTACTAAAAATTATCATGTATTTTTCCTACTAGAATGAAAGCTGCATCAAGGCAGGATTTGAATGTTTTCAGTCAAAGCTGTATCCTAGGATACTGTTTGGTACACTGTAGGCCCTTAGTAAGTATTTCTTCAACAAATACCATACAAAATTATTTTAAAACTTTAAGGATGTATGTTTATGAGACATTTTATTGTGAAAAGAATCTTAAGACTAGAAAACATTAGCATAGAACATTGCTGTCCAATAGAAATATTGTGACTTACATTTATAATTTTAAATTTTCTACTAGACATATTTTAAAAGTAAAAAGAAAAATGAATTCAATTTTAATTTCATTAAACCCAACATATATATTACTTCAACATGTAATCAATAAAATAATTCTTTAAAAATTTTAATATATTTATTGATTTTAGAAAGAGGAAGGGAGAGACAGAAACATTAATCTGTTCCCATATGTGCCCCGATCAGGGTTAGAAATGGCAACCTTTATGTGTGAAGACTACACTTTAACCAACTGAGCTATCGGGCCAGAGCTAAAAAAGAAAAAACATTTTTAATTTTAGAAAAGAAGGGGGGTGGCATCGATGTGTTGTTTTACTTATTTACACACTCATTGGTTGATTCTTGTATGTGCCCTGAGTGGGATGGCACCCACAATCTTGGCATATAGGATTAACTCTTAACTCTCTAACCAACTGAGCTACCTGGCCAGGGTCTAAAAATTTCTTAGGATGATAAATACTTTACAGCCTTCTATAGGTGTGCTATGTCTTCAAAATCCAGTGTTTATTTTACATTTAGCAAACACATAATTTGGACTAGTCACATTTCATGTGCTCAGTTGTCATGTGGCTAAGGAACTACTGTACTGAACAGTACACAGTATAAACTATGTGACCCCCCCCAATTAAACAGGAATCAACTATTAACTAAAATATTTCTGTCTCTGAAGTTCCTAGTGAAACAAGTTGTTTAGTAGTTTTAGACACCTGTAATACTTCAGGTTATACAGAAAGAATATGGAAAAAGTAAACCCTAAAATGGCTTTCTAATTATGTACATAATTGTTTGCAAATAAAGTATTTGGACCTTGGCTAACTCTAAGAATTTTCTTTCTAGCTGTTAAAATACTGTTCTCTATTTATCTGAGGCACCACCATATCTTTGATAAAACTCAAAATACTCAGGCAAAATAAGTCTCCTTTCTGAAAGAGCTTAGCCTCCTGCTATGGAACTTCAAAGAATCTGGAAGGGATAAAACTGAAAAAATAAATTAAATTTCTTTAAACACAACATACAGAAATTAAAATGTTAAGCTAACAAGAGTTAAGAGCGAAACTGCAAGAAACCATATCAGTACCCTTTCAAAGAAAGCAGTTAGATCATTTTGATTATCTATCAAGAGGCAACAGTTCAATATGATCCAAAACTCAGTTCTATTTCCCCGACAGGAATTTCACTTTTATGTTTTTATAACAGAATTTTCAACTTACATTCCAGTTTAACTAAAAATAAACAGTAATACCTCAGCACATCCATAGCCCAGAAAGTTTTGAGTGGCAAAGAAAACAAATCTGTTGTAAAACTGTTACAGATAATCCACCAAGTAACCCTCCAAAGAGCAGTCCAGATCTCAATATATATCTAGTTTTCTTAGAAGTCTAATAAGAAAATATTGCCAGAGAGAAAATTTCAGTAAGACAAGCTGAAGTTTATGCCATTAAATAATAAATACTTAAAAGCTATGTAGACTCAAAACTTTTTTTTCTTTTAGGTTATATTAAATTTCATTATTATAAATAAAATCAAATTAATTGAGTAAAAAAATGAGGACTGTAAAGTAAGTCTACAATATACATTCTAACTTTGGTCTACAATTTAATCCAAACAACATTCATTGTAAATTAAGGAAGAAATTACCATATTCCCCCATGTATAAGATGCACATTTTTCTAAAAACTTTGGGATCTAAAAACTGAGTGCGTCTTATACCGGGGTTGTAGATATTTTTACTTATATTTCCTGCTTTTTCACACTTGTTTTTGCACTCATTGTTGAAGACAGTGATTCGTCATCACACACAGATGAGGACAAGCTAATGGATGGGAGTTTTGACAGTGATGAATTGTATGAATTTTATGATGAATAAAACTTGAGTTCAATAACTTTATGTAATACATTTTTTTCCAAATTTGGGCCCCAAAATTAAGGTATGTCTTCTACATGAGAGCATTTTACACATGGAGAAATACGGTAGTTGTTCTGACAGTATTATTACTACAAATAAACAGCCTTCCCCTGTTGTCTCCAAAATGTTTTTATTAGTGATCTTTACTTTTAAGATTTATAAATCATGGGAATGCAGCATAATCAAATGTCAAAATAACCTAGAGATGTTTTCCCTGAACATATGTACCCTGATTTATCAATGTCACCCCATTAAAATTAATAATAAAAATAAATAATTTGTTTAAAAAAGATTTATAAATCATATGTATTTATGAATTTAGCATTAACTAAATGCTATCTCCTTGGACAAGAAATATATAAACATGTCCTCCCTCAAAAGATTTTATGTACATAGTGAGAGAATTACAATATCAATAATTAGAGTTGATCCTGACACAATATTCAGGTCAATACAAATTAATATACAAATCACATATCCTAAAACTTTTTGACACACTTTCTAAAGAAAATCGAAAGTTTGCCAATCTATCTACTGAGTTGAAACTGATAATTTCAACGGTCTAGATCAGTGGTAGTCAACCGGGTCCCTACCGCCCACTAGTGGGCGTTCCAGTTTTCATGGTGGGCGATAGCGGAGCAACCAAAGTATAAATAAAAAGATAGATTTAACTATACTAAGTTGTTTTATAAAAATTTATTCTGCCAAACAGCGAAAATCCAACATAAAGTACTTGGTGAGTAATTATTATTATATGCTTTAACTTGCTATAACTCTGCTTTATAAATTTTATAAAGTAAAGTTACTTCCCTACTTTATAAATCACCATTACTGTGGAACCGGTGGGTGGTTAGAAAATTTTACTACTAACAGAGATACAAAAGTGGGCGGTAGGTATAAAAAGGTTGACTACCCCTGGTCTGGATTAAGAACCACCCTTCCTCCTGAGAAGGAACATTAAAAATTAAAGAGCATATCTGATTTTCCCTCCATTCAATTACTGCTTCAGATTTTACTCTGATTTATATTCTAAATATGTATGTATATTCCATATAGTCCATGGAAAATAGTCTTTCCAAATCTACACTTGAACATTAAATTTACTCTTTCAAATGGAATCTGGGTAATCCCAATGCTCTAAAATGCAGAGCAGGAACACAAACTATGAATAAAGTATCACTAAGAAGGCAGATTCATACATAAATTAAAAGAAAGTGAAAAGACTACCTAACAACAGCATCTTGAGAGATAGAAGCTGAAGTAGTAACAAATATTAAATTACTTCCACATTTACAACTTAAATGTTTCAGAGAGTTGATACATTATAATAACTGAGAAGAGTAGGGGGAAAAAAGTTAATTCTTATAACAAAATATGAGCAGCTCTTTCAAACATTACTGAAATATATAGGAACTCTTTCTTAATTTGTAACTCATAAAGAAAAAAAATTCAATTGAAACAATAGAAATAATGAGAAAGAGTATACATTAATATAACGTTATTTCTCTAAAATCTAGGGATTAATGGAAGGTATGAATTCAAAATACAGTGTTGTATTTTCCAGATTTATTTATGCCACATACGGGCATTCTCAATTTGCAGCCTAAAACACTGCAGTAATTGGCATGACCAGGGTACAGTTACCTCAGTACTTTGTACTCAACACTGTTTATAGCAAAAAGTTTCACTTGGAAAACTATGCCTAAAAAGGAATTCTCCTTTGAAGACTAAAAGAATTTAATTAAAGATAAAGCCACTTGGGTGGTCACATAACACATCAAACAGATCATACTTCAAGCAGAATTATTACTACTCAGTTGTAAGTGCATGACTCATAGGAATATAAATGAAGTCTTTTTTTTCTGTGTACCTCAACTTAGATCCAGAAATTGACATTAGAAGTACACTATCACATTTGCTCAGTCTACAGGTTTTGGTTCCAATTTAACTTCATGTGGTTAAACACTGATTAATGACCAACTACCAAATAAAAAAAAATACTTTTAAAAACATGCTTAAGAGTACTTGGTCTTACAGAACTGGAAACATACAATAAATAACAAGTTGATTAAAATATTAAAGTCTCAATATTATTAATGAATGCATTTCCTCCCAATTCTGCATTACCTAGAGAATTTTCACATCCATAGTGTTTTTAAAAACCTACAAATATTATCAAAAACTTCCATTATGAATTGTCTCCAGATTTTCATTATAGAGTGTGTACAGGCAAGTACGATATTACCATTTTTATTAACATTTGCTGGTAGTTTATCCCACACAATCAGGGAGGAAGTACAGTTCAGTGAAATCTCTCTTTAGGACATTTAAAAGGAAAAAAATACAAATCTTTTAGAAATGATACAGCTATCTTCCTTGCCTTTCTAAATGAAACATAATGAAAGTAATGTAAGATTGTATGGATGATTCAGGGTTATCCATACAGTCCTGTAATACAGTAAAGATTTTAAAAATAGTCGTATAAGAGATGAGATACTTTAAAGTCAGTAAATTGGTTGCTAATTACCTATTAGCGGTCACTTGGTGTTGTAAGCAGCCCCATTCCTTCCTGTTTGTAACTTGACAACCCTAATCAATAAACAAGTCCCAAACACAATTCTAAACCTGAAGAAACAGCTTTCTCCGCTTTCAAATACCATCTAATTCGGTATAGATAAATGTAAAAGGGCAAGGATGTTAATAACTGAATAAATGAAAAGCATGAAAACAAAAACCATATATAAGTTTTACACAGTGAACTAAAGCCAGTAAATGATATTCTAGGCAATAACTGGTGAGTTATCAAGAACAATCTGAATAATAAAGAAACTTTAAACAGTAGAGATTTTTTTAAGACAAAAAAGGCTACAAGTGAAAGAATGACCAAAGTGAAATTTGTAAGTGAATTCCATACAAGATAGATAATGAATAAAGGAAATGAAAGTCTATGTTATCATGATAAATGCTATCAAACTTGGATGGAGCTCTTAGATAATGCAGCAGTTGGACAACAGAAGGTCATTGGACCTTTTAGAAGACCATGTGATAAGATCAGTGCCTCCCTCTTACCCCTACCCACTCCTCACACACACAGCAGTATTCAAAGTAATGGAGCAGTGAGATAATAATACCCAGTGTATTGTCAACAATGTATCTGTAAATTGAGTATAACAAGAAGTAAAAGTAAAAAACACAATTCCCTGAGTTTCTAGAAGTCAAAAAGGTAAATATTAATAGCCAATTGGCAAAGATTCATTAAGCATTCACAGTGTGATTTGCAGCATGTCAAATGTAAAATATTATATTCCTCTCCCTCAAGCAGTTTACAATAAGTAAGGAAAATAGATATATCAGACATTAAGTGAAAAATAATTTTATGCAAATTAAAGCAAGATTTTCATTTTAATACTAATACCAGGTTATGAACAACGTTGTAATATGAGGCCTGTTCATAAACTAGATGAGTATGAATCAATACATTCCAAAAGTTCATTTGATGATGTTACAAGAGCTTAAACACACCTCTCTCTCTCTCTCTCTCTCTGACTCAGTAATTCTTCTACAAATCTAAGGGAAAAATATTTTTCAAAGACTTATATAAAAGGCTATTCTGTTAGTGAAATTTACACTAGCAAAACATTAGAAACACCCCAAACATCTGCCAATAAAAAATTTAAAGTTACATGATGTAATGTTAAGCAACCTATAATAATTTTTGCAGACTAATGACATGAGAATGTTTATGAGGTAAAGTTGGATGAAAATGCTAAATGCTCTCATTATTAGGAAAAATAAACAAAAAATGCATAGGGAAATATTTAGAGAGATATATAAATTGTATTATTTCCAGTCATCATGATTTTCCAAATTATTTTGAACTAATTTAACAAGAAAAAAAAATTGTTATTTGAAAAGGCACATCTCACACACACCAAAAAGTAAAAATATTAATGTGACAGAACTGGCCTGGATTAAGAAAAGTTTCATGTTAAAAAAATGTTCCACAAGGGCTGGGAAAAAGAAGAAGTGACTATCTAGATTAAAACTATGAGGAAATGATGGCACCCTTGGCACTGAGTTAAGTAAGTGAAAACTGAGGGAGAACCAAAGATAATAGTTACAACAGATTTTGAAGATATTCAAATATCCTATTTCATGATTCATTGTTTATATTTTCCCGGTATGCTGGCTTTAAAAAAAAACACCTGACTTTGGTTATAAAACCTGTTACGTGACAATTTCTCTATTTGTAGTTTTGGTAAAGATTATAAATCACTTTTAGTAAAACTGGGCATTTGATTTCATAACCATCTTTCAGGCAGGGACGATACTGTGAAACTATTTACAAGAGAAAATAGAGATTGGAGGAAAAGCTGTGACTCGCCCAAGGAAATAGCTAGTAAAAAGTGGCAACAGCAGAGACCAGTCACTGCTAAGCCTCTTTCTCAAGCAATCGACCTTCCAGAACACCGGGTTCTCTCCGATATTAATTTAGAGTCACTTTTTCCTAGTAAAAAAACATTGCGGGTTTTGTCCGCAGTACTGGTCAAGACCTCACTCAGGTTTTTGTTAACCAACCTGCCCCTTCCTTCATTTTGAAAACATTCTTGCTGACCAAAACTAGGCACGAAGTTATGCAAACCGGTTAAGGAAAGACGATAGAACCGATCCTCTTAAGTCTCGCCAGCTGACTAAAAAGTTTGGGGAAACCAAAAGGAATGTGCCTCCCACGGTCCCCCTCCTGCCCCACCATCCCCCCCTCCACAGCCCACGACCCCGCCCCTGCCCCCGCCGACCACCGGGAATGGGGAGGCTCTGCCCCAGTCAAGCAAGGAACTAACGAAGCATTAATTTCCCGAAGTGGAAAAACATAACACGAACGCCCATGCAGTGTCCTCATTCTTGGATATAAAAAACTGTCGTCATCCGTTCCAGTGTTTTGTATTTTTTTTAACATTTTATTTTTCAATTAAGAAAAAAAGATAAAAATTATAAACAATGGCAATACGTATCTACCGATAATTGAGTCTAAAAACAAAAGAACATCTAGTAGCTTCTTTAATGACCCAACATAGTCTTGTATTTCTTGCTACCAAACAGCACAGAACTCAAATTTCTCAGCAACCTCGGTCGCTTCGGCACACCGAGAAGCGACACAAACACATTCCCCAGTAATACTCTAGATTTCCCACCTCCAATCTAATTCCAAATGCCAAATCAACGTTTGCCTAAAATAAAGTATGAAATAAATAAACCAATGGTCATATCTAGTACAGCTGGCTGTCCCTACAAACTCCCCCAAAACAGACAGAACCACACCCGCAACCGCGGAGCTGCAGCAGCCGAAACAGGAGGCAGCCCCACAAGACCACGTGTTCTGCCTTCTGCGCACGCGCCCGCCAAAACAAAAGGAAGGTCTGCCAAGCCCCGCCCCGTCCCCACGTGACTGCTCCTAAGTCCGCCCCCAGCCTCTCCCTCCACCCCTTCCCTCCCCTCCCCTGAGCTACAGCCAAGGCTGTTAGGTTTAGCCGTTTAAATCTGGCTGCGGTCCGACCCCTGCCCTAAAGCACAACCCTGTGCCGGGACCCAGAGTCTTAACAGCCCAGAGAATTCGAGGGGCGAGGGAGTTGCCGATCGGTCGCCTGGCCCGCAAGTCCACCCGGCGGTCTTCTCCGCTTTCTCCTCCCCGCGCTTCCCGGGTCCCCAGCAGAAGAGACCCACCCCCCTTAGCCCGCCGCTGCGACGCCGGCCACTCGCCTGCTGGGGCGCCCTGGCTCCCCTCCGCCGCCGCACCTTCGGTCCGGCCGTGGTGGGGGCTGCTGAAGTGCTCTCTAGCTGCCCACCCGCCTCCCCCCACCCGGGGCGCCGCGGACTCGTTTCCAGAGCGCGCCCCGATCCTCCCCCGCTGCCGCCGCCGCCGCCGCGGTTTAACAGTCTGCCCGCTGCCCGCACCTCCGGGCGCTCGGGGCACAGAACCCGCCGCGGTTGGGGGGGCAGGGGGCGGGGCGCGGCGCCGGCCAATGGTAGCGGGGGAGGGGCAGCGCCATGCAAATAAGCGCGGGTGGCGGGGAAACCCCGGCGGGCGGGGCCTGCGAAAGCGTTCTGGAAGTGGTTGGCGCCCGACGCCCGAACTCCGCTGCAGAGGCTCGGCGGCTCCCTCGGGGCACGCTTCGCGTCTCCCCGGCTTCCTCCTTTCCCCCTCCCCGTGCCAACCGAGGAAAAGAGACCTACACAACAAAAACGCGATCTGGTGACTTCCCGCCTTTGCTTTGCTTTTTCGGTACCACTGTGACAACGAAAACAAAGCGCTGGGCACAGTGAGGCTGCTAGACACCTGGCCGCCCCCGCCGGCTCCGGGCGCCCGGACCGTCCCTCCCCTCCGCTTGGGTGGCAAGTTTTAACAAAGCTTTATCATAGGTGCCAAGTTTACATGTCTCCGTGCATTTGCTTTTATTCGAGCTGTGCCTTCGAACCTAAAGTCGTAATTCTGTATGATCCCCAAGGGGCCCTCAAACAGGGTGACAAATCTGCCTTGGATCCATCTGGGTCATGTCATGATAAAAATCAGGAGCCACCAATTCAAGCATTTTGAAATCTGTCCAGAGCTGGTTTGAATGGCGTTGGAGTTAACTCCATTCTGCAGTAGCGCAGTCAAATAAATAAACGGAATTTTATGTGGAGATAGTTGGCCAGGGACTTATAAAAACACATCCTAGAGTCTTGCACCTGGACCCGCAGCGCTCCAATCACCACCAAACTACACCCAGCATTTCCCAGCCACGCACTCTTAAAAAAAAAAAAAAGCAAAACACCTCAGTGTTAAAGATAGCTTAGGTTAGAGGCTTTCCTCAGCACGCAATTTACACATGGAATGATTTAAGGGATGAACTTTAGATCCAGAAGACAATTGCCATTATTTAAACCTTATTAATTGGATAAGCTCATTGGGGGAAGGAGGAGGCGGCGGGGGGAAAGGAGGGAAAAATCCAAGACACTGGAGTTACAACAGAGCATAATTCATGATACAGATTACTGGAATTGGAAAATAACCGGTTTGTTTACTAGTCTTTCTGGTAGTATGTGACTTTACTGAAATAATTTTTATGACAAGCTGCATTTATAGTAAAGAATGCGTTTTAATAATTGCTCAAGACGAAATTGTACCTTCAAAGGAAGGATTTTGGAGAAATGGATTTACCTTCACTGGAATAAAAATTATAAGCGAATGATGCATTGTGAAAATTAAGTCAACAAATACCTATTGGATATTTACCATATTTAAAGGGCTGTCATAGTCCCTGGGAACAGAAATGCAAAAATTATTAAGGCTTTAAAATATGCTTTTTAAGTTAACAATCTGAGAAGTCAAATAAGCATGTGTTGAGATACTTCAAAGGAGTTTTTTAATTTGAGCTGGGTATTTTAAAAGACTTTAGGTAAAAAAGGAAGGAAGACATCAATAGTTCAGGACATAGTATCTTTGAGTTTAAAAGTTGAGTTATGTATATCATATTTTGGGGCTGGGAAAGTACAATGTCAAATAGATTGAGTAAATCTTGAAATAGGAATTCAGATTTTAACTTTAAGGAGTTATAGTGCCAGCAAATCACTTGAGGATACAGTTTTCTCCTATGAAATAATTATCATTATCAAGATATTAATATACATATTTACCAAATGTATGTGCTTGCACAGAATTTATGGCAATAAGCAAACTTCCTGCCCTCACGGAATTCATAGTGGATGATACAGGCATTAATCTTTGTAATTACACTAGTAATAATTCAGTAGGCAACTTTGCATACATTATCTAGTTTGTTCATCAAACAACCCTTACCAGGAAGTAGGCTATTTACAATAGTCTAGGAAGGTTAATTCTTTTATCTTATAATCAGTCCAGCAGTCTGCCAAATTTGCACATCTTAAATAAAAAATTTAGGCTATTAAGCCATCATACAAAAAAATTTCTCATTCCTTTTATATTGATTTATGACACATTAAAAATAATAGGAATAGGGGGAGTGGAGGAAATAAATGCCAGTTTTTCAGAAACTAGAATACCAAAGCTCCTTAATACAAAAATTGACACACAGACATTTTTCAATTTTTTTACACCTATTGTTCAGCAAAAACCTGAAAAATACATAGTGAATTTTTCAGAAAGTACATTAAAAACATTCCGATTTCCAAGAAAAAAAATATAATGATGTCTAGGAGACTTAAAAGAACTAGTAGGAGCAAGGAGAGGGGAAGGGCACCATTTTTGCTGACATAATTAGGACCTGTCTGGAAACCTGTAAAAGTGTCCAGGTAAGCTACCTTACAATGATTTCATAAGATAAACTTCTTTCCTCAACACTGTTTTTATTCAGCCCTTTCATTCAGGAAATACGTGTGTGGCACTTAGTATACAGCTGACATTGTGATAAATGCTAGTGATACAGAAGAAAGATCATACCCTAATCTTAAACAGCTCACAACCAGGGAGAGATTACAAGCAGAGCATTTTCTGTCCCCCTATCTTGCTCTCTTCTTCTCTCACCACTTATCACCATCTAACATAACACAGATTTTGATTCTTTTGTTGTTCTCTTGTCTCCCGAGGCTAGAATGTAAGCTCCATGAAGTCAGGCACTTTTGCTGTTTTGCTCACTGCTGTATCCCCAGAGCCTAGGACAGGGCCCAGCACATCTTCTCAGCACATAATTGTTGGATGAATGTGTGCATTTAATTCTCACATTTTGCAAAGTGAGTGTTATGTTCATTTTCCAGGATTAAAAAAAACCAAACAAACCTCAATGAGTTTAAATATTGTATTCTATATTCTCAACACTAATGAAATGGCCAATCTTGGATTTAAAGACAGATCTACTTAGCTCCAAAGCCAGAAGTCTTTCCTTACTACCTCTCACAGAATAGAAAGCTAGTTTGGAAGCATGTACTATTTTCTTCTCTATATTTCTATGCCCAGGGCGACTATCCTCCACTGTCATATTCTTGCATATTTAACCCCCTCTTTTTATGATGTTTAGAAAGTGGAACAGGAGAAGAAGAACTAAAAGTGACAATTACTATTCAGGATTGCTTTATCTCTAACTCTCCATTATGACAAGCAAACAAAGGGCTGGGGGAGATAGCAAGAGTTATAGAATTTTTAGAACCAGGGCAGGATACAAAAGTGGTTAGAACTGACCCATGCCTATAGGAGAATGAAAAATGACTTCGTATATGCAAATATCCATAAGACCTTTATTCACAATAGTCCCAACCTGAAGAAAACCCTAAGATCCACCACCTGTAGAGTTAAAAGACAAATTGTGGTACTTTTATATAATGAAATACTACTCAGGAATAAAAAGAAACAAATTACTGATACACAGGGCAACATAGATGAGTTGAAACAGTATGCTGAAAGAAGCCAGACACTAAGAGTAAATATTGCGTCATTCCAATTATATAAAGTCTACATAAGACAAATCTAACCTATAATGACAGAAAGTAGATGAGCAGTTGCTTAGGCCTGGGGTGGGGAGAATTGAATGGGATGAATATAAGGAGTGATAGAAATACTCTATATCTTGATCATGGTAGAAGTTAAATTGGTGTGCATATGTCAAAGGTCATGAAAACTTATGCTTAAATCAGGTAAACACTTTTTTATGAGAATTATTCTTCAATAATGTTAATTTTTCAAACAAGGGCTCTCTAATGAGGGTTGACTCAGAAATCTCTATTTGTTTTAGGTCTAAAACATGGACAGGCAGAAATTTAAAAACTAGTCTGTATCAATTAGGATGCATATAGCCTGTGAAATGTATCCAGAAGCCCAAAATAATGATGGCATAAAAACATAAAGTTTAATTATCTCTCTTAAGTTATTTTATTGATTCTAAGACACTATGTTTTCACAATTTACTATTTCTGAAATTAGAACCTTGGTATTTATGCAATAACTAAGCATCGAGTCTGTTTTATTACCAATGGGCTTTTTCTTAATATATAAATAAAGGTATATCTTAAGATTTAATAAAACATAGTTTAAGAAAAGAAAGTTTAGAGATAGGTGACCCATAGCTGATATAATAGCTCCACAAAGTCGCCAGGGATTCATGCTCCTTCCCATTATTCTCTTCTGCTTCCATTCTCAAGGTAACTTCATGGTCCCGTGTGGCTACTGGAGCTCCAGCCGTCATATCCACTTCGCAAGCAAGAGTCAGAAAAAAGGATAGAAGGCAAACAGAACCTTTAAGTTACCTCCCCTGAATTTCCTCTTAACAATTTTATAACTTCATTGTATGGACATAATGAGATGTAATGGAGACCAAAAAATATAGCTGAATTTGAATACACTGTCAACCTCCAGTAATAAAGGGATTATTAGGAAGAAAGGGAGAATCGATGATGGTTAAGAAATGGTCTCCACCAGTTTCCAAAGCAAAATGTCTAGAACAGCTAAATGTAACAAGTTGGTTTGGGAAGCAGGAAGGTCAAACAAAGAGAAAACTAAAAGAGTTTTTGAACTACAGTACATTTTTTTTTTCAGGCTCTGTGGCTTTGCACAGGATTGTTAGGAATGCTGAGGACATTGATGTTATTAGAAAGAATAATGGTGCACAGTCTACAAAGATAGGCAAAGGTAGTTTAGGACCAAAATATGGAAGGATTTGATGCAGCCTTAAGTAAGGAATGTCATTTATTTTGTAGGTATTTGTGAAACCATCGAAGATTCTTGCATAAGTGAAATGATAAAAGTGTTGTTTTTGAAACACTAATCCCATAAGTCTTTACCCTAAATAGGCATATCTAGAAATATTGGTCATAAATTACCACAATTGAAAAAGTATCACAACACTCTGATTAAATTCATATGAAATGTGAACATCATGGCAATTTCTTGGGGTTCACTGAAGGTATTACATATATATTGTAACAGCAGTTCTATTTCCTCAATTACATATCATGTGTAAGAGCATATGAAAGTTGTATTAGTCATGATGGGCCAGGTTATGATGCAATAACAAATAACCCTAAAGTCACAGAGATTTAACACAAAGACGTTTATTTACATCCCACCAAGTTTTTTCAAGGTCCAGATAACTCTTCAGAGCACTCGTTATCCATCTGTTGGATCTATATTCCATGCTTTGCTCTCCACAGCATTTCTATAAATGCTGCCATAGGAAAAGACATGTCCCTCCCATCTATTGTCCTTTGGGAGGGACTAGTCACACAGTCCTGCCCAATTACAAGGGAATCAGAAAATATCAACTTCTCATGTGAATGCTAAAACTCTTTATTACAGCCATGGCCAGATAGCTTGGTTGGTTACAGCATCATCCCTATACACAGGAGTTGCTGGTTTGATCCCTGGTCGGGGCACATACAGAAACAGATCAATGTTTCTGTCTCTCTCTCTCCCTTCCTTTCTCTAAAATCAATTAAAAAAAAAAAACTTTTTGTTAAACTCTTTATCACAACAGTCAGGTAAAACATTTTTAAAATGGCATCAATGAGATTATCTTTTTTTTATTATTATTTTTATTTATTTATTCATTTTTTAGAGGAGAGAGAGAGAGAGAAGGGGGGAGGAGCAGGAAGCTTCAACTCCCATATGTGCCTCGACCGGGCAAGCCCAGGGTTTTGAACCAGCGACCTCAGTATTCCAGATCGATGCTTTTATCCACTGTGCCACCACAGGCCAGGCAATGAGATTATTTTTTATTTGAGATGTGACAAACTCCAGGCACTAATCCCAACAATCAGGATCTAGTTCAGGGGTCTCAAACTCGCGGCCCGCGGGCCGCATGCGGCCCGCCGAACAATTTTGTGCGGCCCGCAGACTAATCCACGAAGTTCAAAATATTTTGGATAAAATTAAGTAAGCCTAGGGGCCTACTTGTATTTTTCATTTCTCTAGCATCCTAGCTAGATATTAGCTTAGTTAACAGCAGTTGTGACGCGAACTACAGTTTCTGGTCGTTTTGTGACACTGAGTAAACTGCATGTACGATTGTGCTTGTTGTACTGATTTTTTTTTGTTTTCAACTGCAGTGAGAAAAGTGTTGCGTAACAGTTGCCTTTTGTAGACCTAGTGCGGCCCGCCAAATGGCTGTGATCTTGCTCTACAGCCCACATGCTGAGTTGAGTTTGAGACCCCTGATCTAGTTTGTAGTTTTTATAGTAGGCATTTTTGGGTTTCTATTCCATAACTTCCCTTTTCTAATATTTTCTTGATTTTCATGCTAGTATCAGCCTTCCATCCAGCTCATGTGCTATAAGTGAAGCTGCTCCTACCTGCATGTCCCAAAGTTGGCCCTAATTGATTTATTACACTTTCTTTGGCACAAGCATTGGTTCAGAGGTGGGCATGTGACAAAAACTAGTCCTGTGAGAGTGAATTTCAGCACATATACCTAACATGCTGAGCAAAAGTGCATTCTCTTACTCTAGACATGAACAAGAAAGCCCATTCCATGATCCAGTTTTAGAAGTAGGTCTATACTCACTACAAACAGTAGAACACAGACATGAAAAGCAACTGGAAGAGTGAATCCCTACTGACAAAGCAGAGCTGTCAGTCAACCAGCTCTGAGTCAACCCTAACTGTGAGCTTTCCAGTTTAGTGAGCCCTTTCTTCATTTTTTTAAGCCAGGTTTGAGTTTTCTGATTTTTGAAACAGAAAAAAAAAAATCTAACTAATGTAATATTCTACTATAAAATGAAACATAACTTCTCTTGGGATATATCAAGATAAACTTCCAGTGAGTTAAAGTTTAAGGAAGAGACTCAAGAAAGAATACGATTTTTTATTCTTGTAATCAAAATAATTTCAGGGTTTTATGAAACAGAATGTAAAATAAATAAATTTGATAGTAGCTTGAAACTAGAAAATCCCCACTAAACAAAACTAGGCATCTTTGGGAAAATGGCTGATTGCAGCTACAATGCAAACGTTGTACATGACGCCTATGGGAAATTTGGTTTGCTGGAGAGCGAGGGCTCTATCATAAATAGCAGGTCATGCCACAGTGACACAGGATTACATGATGCCTGGTATTTGCTTTAATATAATCCATACATGTAGGGTGTATATGGATATATGACTAAATATTAGTCATGAACTGATCATTGTCAAAGCTGGGTGATGCACACATGGGATCTCATAATACTAGTCTCTATATTTTTGTACATTTGACATTATCTTTAATAAAAAGGAAGAGATATAAGAACAAATTTGAAGGGACTTGAACTGGCCTAAGATGAAACATTTTATGCATCAAAAGAAAAATTACTGCAATTAATTAAAGTACATCAATTTTCCAAAGTCCAGTTCTTAGTAATACTGATAGTGTCATTACCATTGGAAGCTGCCGGGCACCTGCTCATCACACTAAAAATTGACAAAAGGAAAATAATCAGGAATTTATTCTGCTTTTCACTTACAAGTCGTGTGTCAGGATATGGCAGCCATGAGGAAATAACTCCCAGAAGTCCCTTCAAGAAAGAAATTCCCATTTCGTTGTAAGGAATACAGTTAACTGCTACCCCTACCTCCCCTCCCCCCCCCCAGTGGCAGTTAGCACTTTTAGGATCCACACTAGCTTTTGAGTTGAGGAACCAGGGACTGGCCATTTTTACTAACGGTGGGGCTTCTCTAATGGACTCTCTTCACTCCAGAGGTCCTCATTGCATTGAGCAAGACTGTCGGTTCTGCTTCGCAGTCTAAGGCTCCAGTTTTCTCTACTCGATATGACTTCCTTCCCCCTTCCCTTTTCATTTTTCACAGGTTTTATCTCTCAATAAGCCTCTTGCACAGCTGTGTCTCGGCTTCTGATTCCTAGAGGGCCAATCAGACACACAGATTAACTGGAAAGTTGATGAAAGTTATTCTTTATGAAAGTTAATAAATGCAAAAGGAGGTAAAATATTAGAAAACCATTTTTTTTTTTTACAAATTGAAATAATAGATCTTGTAAATAATTCTCAATGGATGTTACAACCAGTAGGCAAAATATTGATAGGGAATTTTATGCAGATATCAGACTAATTTCATCTGAATCCACCGATTAATCTCAGTATCCCTAAAAGTGAGACAACTAGATATTATGTGTCTGTCTCATGGTATGATGCAATCAGATATTCACCACTTAGTAAGCTCTCTGGGAGAAAAAAAAAAGCCTGAATCTAATCAAGCCTCTAGTTGTATCAGTTTATAGGAAACACAGTGAATAAAGGAATAAATTAGAAATCGCCATGAGAAATTAATCAGGCAAGTCAATAATAGTGGACATTCTACAAAATAAAAGAGTAGGGTTTTTTTCCCCAACAAATCAATGACATGGAGGGGAAAGGGAGACATAATCCTTAACTCATTTTATAAGGCCAGCCTTGGTTAATCAAACCAGGGAAAGACAGTGCACAAAAAAAAAATTGCAGCCAAACATTCCTTATGAGCATAGATGCGAAAATTCCCGATAAACTATTATCAAATTAAACCAGGCAATATGTAAATGTTGTAATACACAATGACCAGGTGGGGTTTATCCCAAGAATGTTACGTTGCCTCGATTTTCGAGATACAATCAATGTAATCTGCTATCTAAACAGTTCAAAGAAGGAAAACTGCAGGATTATATCAATTGATGCAAAAAGCATTTGACAAAATTTGTTATCCATTAATGATTAAAAAAAACCACCCTCATCAAATCAGGAATAGAATGGACCCACCCAAACCTGATAAAGGGCATCTACAAAAAAAAAAAAAAAAATCTACTTAAGCCAGATTAGGCAGTGGCACAGTGGATAGAGTGTTGGACTGGGATGTGGAGGACCCAGGTTCGAGATCCTGAGGTCACCAGCTTGAGCGTGGGCTCATCTGGTTTGAGCAAAGCTCACCAGCTTGGACCCAAGGTCGCTGGCTTGAGCAAGGGGTTACTCAGTCTGCTGAAGGCCCGTGGTCAAGGCACATATGAGAAAGCAATCAATGAACAACTAAGGTGTCGCAACAAAAAACTGATGATTGATGCTTCTCATCTCTCTCTGTTCCTGTCTGTCCCGCTCTATCCGTCTGACTCTCTTTCTCTCTAAAAAAAAAAATTGCTTTTCCCCTAAGGTCAGGAACAAAGCAGGACTTCATTCTCACCGTTCCTCTTCAGTATTGTAGTGGAAGTCCTAGTCAGCACAATAAAAGAGGAAAGATGGAAGGGAGGGAAGAAGGGAGGAAGGAAGGAAGGAAGGGAGGGAGGGAGGAAAAAAGGGGAAAGAAGAAAAAGAGAAAAGAATATAGAAAAAAATGAAAGACATAGATTAAAAAGAAAGAAAACTGTCATTATTCATTGATGATATTACTGTCTATGGAGAGTGCTGATTAATTCAAATATGAATGAATCTTAAATGCATTTTGATAAGAGAAAGAAGCCATTCTTAAAACATTACATGCTATATGATTCCTTTGTCTCAGATTGACAAAATTATAATAATGGAACAAATCAGTGCTTGCCAGGGGTTAGTTGTGCAGGGAGAATGTGACTATAAAGGACATAGGGAATTATTGTAGTGATGGAACTGTTGTGTATCCTAATTGTATTGGTGGTTGCATGAATCTCATGCTAAAATTCAGAAAACAAAAAAATAAAAAGGTATCTTTAGTGTATCTCTATAAACCAAAAACCCAGGGGTGGGGAGCAAATTTGCCATGTTAATTTAATAAATAGAGAAAAGAGAAAATAAAAAGAGAAAAAGGAGGACTATTATAAAATAAGAGACTTAAGATACAATACAAAAATCTGTAATTTGTGGACTTTGGAACCTGATTTCAACAACTAACCATGAAAGACATTCTTGAAACAACCCAGAAAATGTTAATATTAATTTGGAACTATATGTTAAATCTGTTTTTAAAGAATGATAATAGCCTTGTAATTATATATATAAAAAAATCATTGGAAAATGTATTCTGAAATACATGTGTATGTGTGTGAGAAATAGGATTATTTCAGTCTGTGATTTGCTTTAAAATAATTAAGAAAAAGGTGGAGGAGATACATTGGCAAATGTTGAAGCTACTGGTTCATTACTATCTTCAAATTTTTGGTAGTTCTAAAAGTTTTCTGTAATTTTTGTTTCTTCAAATGGAAAATTAGATTTCAAAAGGAGAGCAGTACTTCTTTTCAACATGTGTTATAGAACAATAGATAGACATGATAGGCCTATAATGGGTTTCCATTGCAATGTCAAGTATTTCCAATGACTCAAAATAAATAAATGCTGCGTGTGCCAAAAATAATACTGACTTACGAAAAAATCCAGTCTCCTAGAAATCTTAGACCTTGAGCAATAACCTACTAAAATTACTAGATTAGTAGATTTGCAATTAGATTTTACAATAGCAAATCAAAATAGCTTCTTTTTCATAATGTCATGTCAATGACACCATCAGAGAATTAAAGTATAAAAATAATTTTAAAGCAATAATTATGATTCTAAAAATCTCAGCCCCAAACCAAAATTCCTTTGGCTTTTTGATTCTCATTAATTATTCACCCAGTATGGCTTTCTTGCTGTGTTGCTCTAGTCTGTTCTTTTGAGCATTATTATTTATTGTTTCTTGGGCACTCAGCACTGTGTGAGATACAGACGATAAATTCCTTCCCTAGGGGACAACCATCAAAGCCGCGCAAGCACAACACAAAGATTAGCTATTTAAGAAATGAAAACCAAATGAAAGGTGAAGAGCACATTCTGAACTCCGTATTTGGCTTTCAGCTTAAAGCTCATCATACAACACACACTTCTTTTGGGGGTGCAGAACAAGCCTAGATGGCAAGATAAACAACCAGTTTAGAAGAGATAGAAAACACTCTCCCCTCCCAAAGAAAATATCCCAGGCATCATTCCAAGAAAATATCCTGCTTAGATACCCTTCCAGTTTCTGATATATAAAAATGACCAGAACGTATTCCTAGCTCTAGTGGACTGAAATAGCTTGGTGCGTGTGTATGTGAGTATGATTTAGGAATGCCCAGCAGACTTTTCTGTTCGCTTTCTTTAGATAGTACCACTCTCTGCTTCAGGAACTGCTTCCCCAGCCTGTCTGCTCCTGAGAGGACCGTCAATTATGGTGTTCCTTTCCCCTACCTTAGAACGACATTGTGCTCAACGATGTGGGCGTGGAGCAGCCCAAGGTCATTTTTATGGGCCCTGTAATGAAATTTCTCTGCAGTGTCCATTAAGCCAATTTGCAAAGAGAAGTGAAAATAAATTTATGTAGTGTATGTGCTGGCAGGTCTAAGCCCTGGAATCAGGTACCGGAGACCCTAGCTCTTACAGTTCTTTCTATGCATAAGCTACTCTACAACCCTTTTAAATTAGCACGCTCAAGTTTTTGCTTGGGATGATATGAATTAGTTTTCTTTTGTCATTTGCACCTGAAAGAATCCTAAGAAGTTAAATAAATTGTCCAGGGTCCAATGGCTCCTCAATGATAGAAATTATCATTCAAACCCAGGTCTGTCTATTACATAGCAGTCTTTTTCTACTATGTTAATTTACTTTGCATTCTAAAGATGCTGTATTACAAAAATTTAGTTTCCTATAAGATTAGAAAAGGAGGGGGAGAAGGCTGAGGTGAGAGGGTTGGTCTGTCTAATCCTACACTGTTTCCTGATAGTATGAGGGAGGCGAAAGCTGCAAATACAGTAATATCTAATACAATATTAGTTTAACTCATTTTCCATGCCATCTCATGCATATGAGTAAGAACTCAAGCTGGAAATCATACAGACTTATACCCAACAGTGAATCAAAGGTGTATAACTCTATGAAGAGTAGCAAAATATTTTCTCTTCCCTGGCTCTATCCAGTTTGTACTGACTGCATTCAAAAATAATGTTTAATACCAACAACACCAAATAAAATGTTAAGTTTTTCTAAATTGAACAAGAATACACATACTTGTTTCCATTTAAAAACTACTTTATTCACTGCTTCACCAGTATATGCAAAGAAAAACAAGTACTGAAATGATGCTAGCAATTTACACATTAAATTAATGGTTTTTCGATAAGAATTACTTTTGTCTCAAGTGTCATTTCCTCACTTTTCTATTTTAAATGTTTACTTTATTTCTTTTATTGCACTTATGACTAGAAATTATCTTGTTTATTTACTTCTCACATTCTTTATTATGACTTACTTGTTTATTCATTTATCAGTAGGAATCTTGCCTGTGTTACTTCTCATACTTTTTTTTTTTTTTTTTACAGAGACAGAGTCAGAGAGAGGGATAGACAGGGACAGACAGATAGGAACAGAGAGAGATGAGAAGCATCAATCATCAGTTTTTTGTTGTGACACCATAGTTGTTCATTGATTGCTTTCTCATATGTGCCCTGACCGCGGACCTTCAGCAGACCGAGTAACCCCTTAACCCCTTGCTCAAGCCAGCAACCTTGGGTCCAAGCTGGTGAGCTTTTGCTCAAACCAGATGAGCCCGTGCTCAGGCTGGTGACCTTGGGGTCTCGAACCTGGGTCCTCCACATCCCAGTCCGACACTCTATCCACTGTGCCACCACCTGGTCAGGCACTTCTCATTTTATTTTTAACAGCTTGACCTAGAGAACACATGAAGTATTCATTAAATTAATTTTAAAGTACACTATTCTCCAAAGTAAAAGTCACTGCTTCAATACCAATAAACTACACAAATAGCTTAAAATGAAAGGAGGACAAATTATTCTGTGTTCTATAAAACTGGGATGGAGACCTGGGAGAGCCCAGGTGTCAGGAGATGGGAGAACAAACAGCAATCTCTAGCTGGGTTAGGCAAATGCTTAAATGAGTCCTAGGAAGGCTTCTGATTCTACTAGGGCAGCTCTTTATTCATAACCATTTCAGAGGGACTCGAGTCTCTGCATAAGCGAGTCTCTGCATATGCTTCTGTTTGAAGAAAGGGCTCCATCACTTTAAAACAGAGGCTTAAAGTCTGGTGGTAGGATTCCACTATTCTGGGGAATTAGAAACAAAAAAATAGCTGAAATAATTTTGTATTCTAAATTATATTTTTTCCCTTTCAAAGCCAATGTGCTGAAAGTACTACTAATATTTCTGTTGTATAAGAACAAAATAATTTCTGCCTCAATTTTAAAGATTTAAGCAATTACACTTTTTTAGAATTCTAGGGAAATATGAAACACTAAGACTTCTAGAATCAGAAAATCTTTGCTTTCTAGCTATAAAAAGAACAAACAAACCAAAAGTTAAACCTTATGTTGGAAAATTTTAAACTCTTTGGAGTCAAAAATTTTTCCTCGCACTGTGTTAATTTTATATTTGTATTTGTGTGTTTTCTACAAAAAAAAAAAGCAGATAGAAAACATCTTTAGTATTTGCTCCCTTTCCAGGTGGCATGTTATCTTGAGTAGATTTAAAACCAGATTAGTTGTAATAGGATTCCAGGATGTGGGCAGATGTCTATTTGTCTCGGACGATGTCTCTTGCAATCAGTTCCTTCATTATTTCATTGGTACCACCATAGATTGGCTGAACTCGGGCATCCACGTAAGCTCTGGATAAATCAGAAGATGATTGAGTGAATAAATGAGGTAATAATCTTCTGTATAGCTTTGTTTTAGTTTGCTTGAAGAGATTACAAATTCAAAAGAACATTTTTAAGTTTGTTTCATTTGACATAATTTTTCTAAATTCAGGCCATTTTAGATTTAGAAATGGATAGGGTGTTTTAATTTCTTGTTATTGTTAATGATTCCCAAAAAAGGTGAAATCCACCAGCTTTGTAGAAAACAAGAGGAAAAAAAAGGTACATATTTTCTAACATTCCTTCAGATTCCCAGCACCACTGCTGCCGTCAGGGGTATAAATTGATGCTTTAGAAAATATTACTTCCCACAAAGTTAACAAATAACTTAGGTTTTGGAAATGGTTAATAGCCACTCCAGTAATGTGGGAGGTCAAATACCGAGTGTCTGAGTCTACTAGCACACACAAAAAAATGCTATACAAAATTCACTTTTTTTTTTTTTTCATCTTTTCTGAAGCTGGAAACAGGGAGAGACAGTCAGACAGACTCCCGCATGCACCCGACCGGGATCCACCCGGCACGCCCACCATGGGGCGATGCTCTGCCCACCAGGGGGCGATGCTCTGCCCATCCTGGGCGTCGCCATGTTGCGACCCTCCTGGGTGTCGCCATATTGCGACCAGAGCCACTCTAGCGCCTGGGGCAGAGGCCACAGAGCCATCCCCAGCGCCCGGGCCATCTTTTGCTCCAATGGAGCCTTGGCTGCGGGAGGGGAAGAGAGAGACAGAGAGGAAGGCGCGGCGGAAGGGTGGAGAAGCAAATGGGTGCTTCTCCTATGTGCCCTGGCCGGGAATCGAACCCGGGTCCTCCGCACGCTAGGCCGACGCTCTACCGCTGAGCCAACCGGCCAGGGCCACAAAATTCACTTTTAACAATGACAGTCATCGTGACAATGTACAGTTGTTTTTATTATCCTCTCTGCTCTGGGATTGAGAGAATATTATGATATATTGTTTTGTAGGTAAAGGGACTGAGGTACAGAGAAGTCAATACATTTACAAATTTAAAAAAAATAATAATTGGCAGACTGGAATGAGAAGGTAAGTACCCTGCCATTTTGGCAAGTATCATTTTTATTCTATCACAATATTTTCATTGACCCACGCATGTAAGACTAATTATTGAGCATGGGACTTTCCTAGTAGATGAATTCAAAGGCATTTCTTTTTCAAGCATAGAATCTGTTTTGTTTTGTTTTGCTTTTAATTGAATTTTTGAGACAAATCGAATAGGCTAGCTCTCTACGAACATGACTGGTTCTTGACTTATCCTTCTCCATATTCATCATGGGACCTTGCAAAGAGTATGCACTCAGTAAATATTTACTGATTTGATTGATTTTATTACAAGGAATTTTAGTGTCTCTATACCAACTTTCTCAGGAAACTTGAAATACAGAGACATTTGTGTTTTCTTTTCTTTTGAACAAATTCCACTGTTGCCCACAAAATCCAGCCCTTGCCTTTGGAGGCTCTGCCTAGCATTTCAGTCGACTTCAGTAATCTCAAGGCTTTTAGACATTTTTGTGCTGGGTTGGGCATTTTTTTTTTCACATTACTGAAGTTCCAATGGAATTGGTAATGACACAGATCAGTAGACCTTTTATAGGTTACTAATTAAATGCAGTCATCAACCAAAATTAACAGAGAAAGGCAACAGAATAAATGTTTAACCACACAAATGATGAAGCCCTGTATCTCAGGCTGCTCTTCCTAGCATGGCTGAGAAGTCTTGGAACCATGAGGATTAAGCCTCACTTCTTACAAGTCCCAGGCCTCATGAGTAATGCTCAAGGAAACTCATGCTAAAGACAAGTTATTTAAAAACAAATAAACAACCAAATAAAGTGAAACGAAACAAAAAAGCACCTCTTTTATCTGTGAAACCAAGACTCAGCAACACACATACTCACGCACAACTAATATATGGTAGCTTAATCTGAGGATATAAGAAACACAGATAGTATGGTTTTTCTATTAAATCACAGTCTGTACACATTCACAATGCCTAATGTGTTTAATTAGGCTTTTTTCATATTATCCATTACTTTATCTCTTGTTATTTTATTTTAAAAAGCTCTTTTCCTATGTCTTTGGAGAGAAAAATAGCAATCTAGTTGGAAAATTCATACAATCTTTGTACTAACAAGCTGGCCAAGAAGGGGATTATTATTCCTGAAAGAAAATACAAGTGAAACCAGGACTTTCAAATACTAAGCCATCAAGCTACAATTTTTGCTTGCTACTTACTGACCTGAAAGAATAGCCTCTTAGGCCATGTACATGGTTGACTCCTCTTCACCTAATGCGCCTTTCTTAGCACCCAAAATAAACTAGACAAACACTGAGCCACCATTTGTCTACTTTCCCAGCAGCAGCTGTGACTGCGCAGTGGAGTAGAAACATATAAACACTCACTGTTATTTCACTTACCTAGCATAGTGAATATTGTGAATAGATTAATTACTGTGAATAAAACATGAAAATGAACAGAAAAAGTTTCAGTGGTGATTTAATTTGTGCTAGCATAAATCAACGTTTTATTTCAGGTCTTTGCAAAGATAAAAAATAAATCTATGTGCTCTGACTGGAGTTTGAGTCCACGACCCCTGGCTTGTGGGGTCAATACTTTATCCACTGAACCACCCAGCCAGGGCCTAAATCTGCTTTTGATTGAGGTTTTTTAAAAGTAGTTCTAAAAGGATATACCAAAATCTAAATACAAGGATTGATTAAAAAAAAAAAAGAAATTGTTTAGCTACTTTATGCCTATATTCTCATGGAAGGAAAAAGCCCTACTTATTGTTAAATTTTTACAAAAGGTTATAAATTACATACATCCTGTGATTAAAGCTTAAAGAGCTGCCCAATGGCTACAGAAAATTAGTAAATTATATCTATGCTAAAGCTTCTGTTCTTAATGTAACTCTAATAAAATGTTTATTTTCTTCATTAAGGATTATAAGTGTATCACATGTTTTCAATTATGCTTGCCAAAATGATAAACTTGAAAGTCAGTTTAAATACTAGTTTGATAATTTTCCCTTTAGATATTTGTATCTAGATCAAAATTAGAAAAAAAAATGGAACTCCATAGCTTTCTCATCCCTTGTCTCAGAATTAAATTGGTCTTTTCTTGATACAGCAAAAAACTTCCTTGGGAAATTAAAAAAAAAATTTTAATTGATTTCAGAGAGAGAGGAAAGGAGAGAGAGAGAGAGAGAAACATCTATCTGTTCCTGTATGTGCCCTGACCAGGGATGAACCGTCAACCTTTGTGTATTGGGACAATACTCCCTTCAACTGAACTATCCAGCCAGGGCTTTGGAAATTTTATAAACTAAAAATATTTCTAAATAAGAGGAAAATATGTTTTCTAGAGTGATGAGGAGAGTTGCCATGAGGAGATTACTGAGGCAACCCTATCAAAAAACACCCAAAAAGAGCCTATGGAATGAGGACAAGAAATTAAGAAGATAGAGGAAGAAATATGAAAGAGGATGCTGCCTATTGGCCAACTGGTACTGCTTTGAACTAAGAACAAGAATATTCACATGTAATAGAATAAAAAGGTGTATTTAATTTATTTTAATTTGAAGCAAATAAAAATTCTATTTGGAAAAAATTAATACTTCCAATTTGTTTTTTTTAGAGGAGAATAATAAAATACTAAAGCTACAAAAACTTAGATCTTTTGCCTGACTGGGCGGTGGCGCAGTGGATAGAGCATCGGACTGGGATGCGGAAGACCCAGGTTCGAGACCCTGAGGTCGCCAGCTTGAGCGCGGGCTCATCTGGTTTGAGCAAGGCTCACCAGCTTGGACCCAAGGTCGCTGGCTCGAGCAAGGGGTTACTTGGTCTGCTGAAGGCCCACGGTCAAGGCACATATGAGAAAGCAATCAATGAACAATTAAAGTGTTGCAATGCGCAATGAAAAACTAATGATTGATGCTTCTCATCTCTCCGTTCCTGTCTGTCTGTCCCTCTCTCTGACTCTGTTAAAACAAAAACAAAAACAAAAAAAAACCCCACCTTAGATCTTTTTCACATGCAGGCTGATTTTTCTGTAGGGTATATGAAAAAAGGGCTCAACAACAATAATTATCAGGGAAATGCAAATCAAAACAACGAGATACCACCTAAACGACTGACAAGGATGTGGAGAAATGGGAATGCTCGCCTACACGTGTAGAGAATGCAAAATGGTGCAGCCGCTTCAAATATATAAAACTACCATATGATCCACCATCCCACCTGTAGGGATTTATTCAAAAGAGTTGAAATTAGGGCCTTTATGCAATATAGCAATCACATGTTCACTGCAGCATTATCCACAATACCTAAGATGTGGAAACAACCTAACTGTTCATGGACAGATAACTGGCTACAGAAAATGTAGTACATGCACACAATGGAATACCATTCAACCATAAAACAGAAGGAAACTTAGCAGTGTGTGGCAATCCGGAAGAACCTTGAAGACATTCTGCTAAGTGAAATAAGCCTGCCACAGAAAGATCAATACTATATTGATTCTACATATATGAGTTATCTAAAATAGTATAAGTCATAGAATCAATGAGGAATGGTGGTTGCCAGGGCCTAAGGGGGGAGAGGAAGATGGGGAGTTACTGATCAATGGGCTTAAAATTTCAATTAAGCAAGTCGAATAAGTTCTACAGATCTGTACAACATTGTACCTATAGTTTACAGTTACACTTATAATTTTGTGAAGAGGGTAGATCTCATGTTATGTGTTCTTACCACAGTGAAATAAAATAAGATAATAAAATAAAATAATTAATAGTCAATGTATATATATAACACAGAGATATAGATAACAGGACAGCAAAGCCTAGAGGGAAGGCAGGAGAGAGTTATGGGGAGAAGGGCAAAGGGGGTATAAAAAGGGACACGGGTGGGGGGTGAGGGAGTTATATTCAGTGGGACACTTGAATCCATGTAAACACAATAAATTAAAGTTAATAAAAATTTAAAAATTGTCAATGAAATAATAATAACCTACTTTTTGTTACCCATTAGGTTAGTACAAAGTTTAAAAGGTAGTAACATTCATAGCTTAGGATAAGTCATCAGACTTTGTTCATCTGCATATGAATTCCTACCAATTGGAGGAAATAATCTGGAAATTATAAAAATTTAAAATATGCATACTTTTAAACTAGTCATACTACTTTTGGGACCCTGTCTTGTTTCAGTTGAAAACACATGTGGTCCTGGCCAGTTGGCTCAGAGGTAAAGCATTGGCCCAGCATGTGGAAGTTTCCGGTTCAATTCCCAGTCAGGGCACAGAGGAGAAGTGACCATCTACTTTTTTACCCCTCCTTTTCTCTCACTCTCTCTTCTCCTCCCCCAGCCATGGCTCGAATGGTTCAAGCAAGTTGGCCCTGGGTGCTGAGGATGGTACTATGGCCTCAGGTGCTAAAAAAAATAGCTCAGTTGTTGAGCAACAGAGCAGTGCCACCAGATGGGCAGAGCATAGCGCCATGGAGGGCGTGCTGGGTGGATCCCAGTCAGGGCTCACACAGGACCGTCTCTCTCCCTCTGCTCCCTGCCTCTCACTTAATAATAAAAAATAAAAAGAAAGAAAGAAAGGAAGAAAAGAAAACATAAGTGATAAATGTAAAAAGGTGTTTGTTGTAGTAAAAAACTAGAAATAACCTGAATAATTATGCTTAATCTAGCATTATTCAATTTTAAAACTGGTATTAGTCCTTCTGTAAACAATTAAAATAAAGCCAAGTATCAAGCTTTACTATACTGGTCTCTTCACTTTCTTTAAAAGCGATAAAATCCTAGGGGTGAATCAATAACAAAAAGCTGTTTCCATCTGCTTGAATACACTCTGTAATCAGTTGAAAAATGCAAAGATTTTGCATCTTCTTTCCTTCGATATACAAAGTACAGTAATTTTTCCTTTTCTTCACATCATCCGGAAGAATATAACAGAACAAAGAGCCATACTCACTTTGAAATTGGGTACTCCCACATGTACCCCCAACCACCATGGAGCTGTACACAGTCATAAGCTACACTGTTTTGTAATTCAGATGCCCTAGATGAACAAAATAAAAAGCAGAAAGGGGACATTTGAAATAGATTTGCATGAGGTGCTTCACAATCAGGAGATCAAGTATTTATTAAATGCATACATTGATCAAACAATTAAGAGTAGGCACATTAGCCAACTAGAATATAATTGTAATTGTATACAAATTACATATGAAATAAATTTCAGGGGAATTTTCACATAATGAATACTTTCTTAATCAATTATAGTTCTGGCTGGGTTATTGTTAAGGCCAGAAACAAAATGTGGAAAGCATAGACTATTAGGTTTTGACTAATTGAGGCCTGTAAAGGATATAGTAAAAACTTAAATTTGGCCTAATTTACTTAAATTCTCTATATGACCTAAGCTAACTCTATAATTATACAGTCATCTATTTCATTTTGCCTTTGTAATATGTCATTTTTCTCCAAAGATTTAACTTCCTATCTGAAGGTAGAAACACTGAATTCAAGTAACTGTGAAAAAAATGTTTTTTAGGGTTTTCAGAAATAACCAGAAAGTAAAAGTGGAAACTGAAGAGGCACACTATTGTTAAAGTGGATGCCATTATATAGGATGCTTATTAAAGATTCTTTGGGAATTATTGTTCGTGAAGTATATGCACATTAATATGAAGTACTTGGGAAATACTCTCTTCTGATCTTATCACAGTAATTTCAACTATCACTAAAATCTATAAGATAACTGGAAGGGATTTTATTCATCTTAACATGAAAAATTAGTACAAATTTTCAACTTATGGAAAGTCAAGCAAAGGTAAGCTTGGGCACATTTTCCCATTAAAAATAATTTTTAACTCAAGCCACAGGGCGAGTGAGTTTGTTCCCAAGAGATATAACAACAATATAGATTAACAGACAAGACTCAAGGGCAACAATATTTGGAATTCTATGAATTTTTTTATCTGGCAAGTATTTTAATGAAATATTTACTAGGCTGTAACTAGTTGCTTTCTCTGCTCCATTATGACATACCAGCATGTCTATAAACCTGGTGTTTTCAGGAACAATGAAGTCTATAGCTATCTAAATAGCTCTTTTTCCAAAAATATCTTACTTAAAATTATTTTTACACTTTTTAAACTAGTCAAAGAACTTGCTGTAAATGTATATAGAAAATGTCACACCCCCCGCCCAAAATGCAAGTACAATCATTCCACACCGGTTTCAGCCTGGCAATTTTAGTATTTTGGAATCATTACATAAAGCACTATTCTGCATATTTTCCCATTCTACTTCTGATTGAACTGAACACAAGTTAATGAATAATGACAGGAATGCTGTCTAGCTTATTTTTGGGTTAATGAGATGTGAGAATGTTTGCGTTTAAAACATAGGAAACCAAGTCCATATCTAGAATCTGATTTAAACCCTGGGTCCTGCTTCTTAAAACACAGAAAAGCTTTATAGGGTTTTTCCCCCAATCAACTCATCTTTAATAACGTTGCTAATCATCTTTAATACCAATAAAAGTGTTTTGGAATTTAATAAAACAATTTTTTCTTTCACTTAATAGAGCATGTGCAACTTTTGAATGGACAGTCAACTCTTCAGAAATTTTTCTTTGATCTGAAAAATACCTTAAATTGGAAAAATACCCTGTCCAATCTACTCATTTCACAGATATAAAAATGTTGTTTCAGAGAGAATTAAATGTAATTATAGTTATTAAATGAAAGAATTGGGACAACTTCAGAACTCGGTTTTACTATAAATTTTGGGTCTCACTATATTTTTCAGATAATTTGAAATTAAACTTACCTGGATGAACTAATCAGTCATTCTACTTCAGTTTCTTAGTGTTTTATTTTCAATGGCATGCTAAAAGGCAAATACCAACTCCAGTAATTTTTAGCACATTATAAATAGGCTTAATGGGACCTTTCACCATTTTTAAAAAATGTTGGTCCTTACTGCGAGTTTTCATTTGCATAGCCTTCTTCCTTTTAGACCCTCAAGGCTGAGTTTAAATTTTGAAGAATTCCGTAACAGTCTGTGCAAACCCCACATTTTAATTACTGCAGCATGCATACCAGTATTTCGCCATGGAAGCAGCGGCAGAATCCAGACGTTTCTTTTCATGCAGCTGGAGACAGCTGTCCACAAAAGCTCTGGTTACACAAATGCGTGTTTTTAATTCTGCTAGCTTATGCTGCACCGTCTTGAGTTTAAAGAAAATGAGAGGTAAAAATGAGCATGAAAGAAGAGCATGTTTTGAGTCACCTGGCATATCAAGAATTATATAATAAAAGATTTTTTTTTGGAACAAAAGTGGAATTAATACTTTTTCCTCAAAAAAAAAGGCATATGTTAAGAAAAGAGCTTAAATTACCCACATTTCATTGATAAGAAAAGCTGTACTTTTAAAAAAAAAGATGCAAAAATACTTAGAGTACATAAATACCTTCAGTTTTAGATGGGAAAAAATTTAGACCATTTAAGGAAGTTTCTTGAAAAACAGTTAAGACTGACGGGAGAGCACCATCTTGTGGTACAGTCCTTTAGGTACAACTGTTGAAAACCCTATTTTCCTCTGGAATCTAAATCCATGAAGAAATCTTCTTTATTAACGAAATTAAGGAATCACATCTCTCTATTCTCTTTCTTTGCTTCGAAATAAAGTAACAAAGTAATAAGCTGGAGTGACAACATCAAAAATATTATGTTATATTGCAAATTATTTATAATCTAGAACTGTGGAATGCAATAGAAAAATAACAAGATCTCAAGAGATCAGAGTCCAGTACCCCCAACATCTTCTGCCTCTCCTCACCCTTCCTCTTATCCTTTTCAATAAGTTGTTTAGGAGTGTCTCTATCTTGAACTGAACGGTTAGGAATTGTCAATGCTAATACATCTATACACCTCCTCCTGCAGACCAGATAACCAATAGTATTCTTGGAAATCATTCTATCTAGACCAGTGGTAGTCAACCTGGTCCCTACCGCCCACTAGTGGGTGTTCCAGCTTTCATGGTGGGCTGTAGCAGAGCGACCAAAGTATAAATAAAAAGATAGATTTAACTATAGTAAGTTGTTTTATAAAGATTTATTCTGCCAAACTTAGCAAAAATCCGACATAAAATACTTGGTAAGTAATTATTATTATATGCTTTAACTTGCTGTAACTCTGCTCTATGAATTTTATAAAGTAAAGTTATTTGCCTACTTTATAAATCACCATTACTGTGGAACCGGTGGGAGGTTAGAAAATTTTACTACTAACAGAGATACAAAAGTGGGCGGTAGGTATAAGAAGGTTGACTACCTCTGATCTAGACTATCCTCAATTGTTCTTGACTATTCTCTCATCAGTTTTTCTTGCATTTCTGACTCTTGGCTCTCACACCTTGAACTTTTAAGTTTATATTTGGCCTTGTTAGCACCAGCCCTTGAACCTCCTCCAGACACTGGCTTGGATTTGAAATTCTGGCTTTTCACTGTGGGTAACCTCCAAAAATAGGCTGCATTAGTTGACCTCTTAGGTTCAAGGCTCAGCTAGGATCAGCTGGCTCTACCTTCCTTATGGAAATTCAGATAGAAATAGAGTTATGATCATTCTGCTGTGGAATATTTGAGTGAGATCTTCACTGTGGCTAATAAAAGGCAGGGAAGTTAGTGACAGAGGTGACTCAGTGAAACTTAAACTAGAAATTAAATGTACCTCCCCTACACACTGGCAAGTCCAAAGCCATGATTGAGTTCTCAAAGGAAGTTTTTGGGGACCAGATTCTCAGAGGAGGCTGGGCCTGCCTTTACTATGGGTTACAGCAATTCTCAAACCACAAAACTGAACTTTATTGCATCATTGTGGTGGGTAATGTTTGTGTACTTTCCCCTTCTGGAAAAGAGTAGAAAAGGAGTATAATAAAACCCGGGACCAGGCAAGATCAGAGTGCACCAGGTGGAGTAGATGCTCTGATGGACAGATTTCTTATCAGTGTACCAACATAAATGACTTGCTGATAAAAAATCCAACTGACTGCCTTTCCGTTGGCTTTACACCATCCTGTTCTAGAAACAGACAATGCAACTGGCATCTAATGATTCCAAACCAGGCAGCTAGAAGGCTGATGCCACACTTCTCCCACCTCGGAAGCTTGGCCTCTAACTCAAACATGCTGCGTTACTTCCAAACCTCCTTCTCTTCTCATTCTTTCCCTTACTTTTTCTATCTCCCTTTCTATTCACTTAATTAGGCCAAATCTCTACCCTTTAATCAGCACAAAGTTTCCACTCCCAAACCACATATCCAAGTTTACTTATAGAAAATCTAAAGATGGAACTAGGAATGAAAGAAATAGGGAAACACCCTTCTATATACTGAAAACAGATGAGTATATATATTCCACAAAAATCTCTGAGGCTCAAAGGATGATGTCAGAGTAATGGCGGGGTAGGAAGCGATACCGATAAATCTCCCCCAAAACTCAACAAGATCTTCAACCAGAAACAGAAAAACCTATACTTGGAGCCTCCAGATGCTTCACAATACACCCAAAGATATGGTCGAGTGAAAAATTGGCTAAATATATAACCAAACCCCGAAGGAAATAGGGAGTAAGAAATGCTCCGCCTTCCTCACTAACCTAAACAGGGCGGCTTTCTCTGGTAACTGTGAATATAGAAACTGAGGCGGGCAAAGGGGGTGAATAGACCCAGGCCACGGCACAAACGGCCAAACCAGGCTGTGGAATGGGGATCCAAGCCGAGGAAAAACTGATCCTGTGGCAACCTGGGCAATACAAGCTAACACTCGCGCCAAACCCAAACAAAGAAAGACAAGCGGAGCGGCCATTTTACCCGGTCTCCTGGTCGGCGTGCGCGCAGATAGTGGGCAAGAGATTTCTTCCTAGGCCCCGGGAGTGGGTGCCCGTGTTGCCCCACGGAGAGGCAGGGTCAGAGGCCTTTCTGTGGGCCGAGGACAGAGTCTCTGGGCAGCCCCAGCACCCTGGGAAAGCCACGCACGGGAGGGAGTGAGAACTAATTCCAACAGTGGAGATTTTCTGTGCTGGAGGAGGTTTCACTCAGAGGGAAACGCGGCCGGCCTCATATCCTGGTCTGCGCGCGCAGATAGTGAGTGAGAGATTCCTCCGAGTGCCTCGGCAGTGCACGCCCGTGTTATCGCACAGAGGGGCAGAGTCAGGGGCCTTTGTGTGGGCCAAAGCAGAATCTCGGGCCGCCCCAGTGCCTTGCAAAAGCCGCACACAGGGACGGAGCGAGACTCAATTCCAACGCTGCAACTTTTCCCTGCGGTTGGGGGTTTCACTCAGAGCATGAGACTGCTGGCCGGATATCCTGGTCTGCGCGCGCAGACAGTGAGTGAGAGTTTCCTCCAAGCGCCCAGGAAGTGGGCGCCCGCCTGTGTTACCAGACAGAGTGGCAGAGCCAGAGGTCTTTGAGTGGGCGGAAAGCCCGCCTGATTATGCTAGCAGCTCTGACTGACTGAGCCTTACCCAGAGCCCTGTGCTGAGTGGAAATGGAGTGGGGAGTTGCCAGCTCTTTGAGCCTCTTACTATCCAGGCAGAGGCAGCAGCAACCCCATAGCTGGATTATCAGGCTACTAATTGAGGAAGGAAAGACTAGGAGAAAGGCTCCAGGAACACGGACTCTCTCACTGTCGGAGCCTATAAATGCTAATGAGCCTCGAATGCCAACGAGACTAAAGCACAATACATGACATTGCCATAGAGACTTATCAACTGCAAACCTCTACCTGAGCGTGCCAAAGGGGAAGAACCTGGGGTACAGAGTCACCGACCAGGAAGAGGGAGAGAAAAGAAAAAGCAAGAAGATAACCTCTCAAAATCAAGAATAATCTGCAGACTTTATAACCTATCCCATTTTATTATATTTGTTCATTTGTTTCTCTTATCTTCATTCTTGATACTTTTTTTCCTCCTCCAATTTGGCCGATTAACTCTCTGCCGGTCTTACTCTCTCCTCTCCTTGAACTACACTACCCATAAGTGTTACATCTCCCATTATCTTTTCTCTTCTCTTCCTTTCTCTCTATGAGGGTTGCACTCCAAAACCCTTAACTCTCTCTCTCTCTCTCTCTCCTTTCTTTTTTCTTCTTTTAGTGGTTCCCTCATTTTTTCTCTCTCTCTTTCTTTTCTCCCTCTATATTAGTTTCTTCCTTTCTCCTTTACATCTCCTCTCATTCAAACCTCAATAACAAATAAATTATCTTATCTGGGACTCAAACTTATGTTTGTAGCATTTTGGGGTTTTTTTACTTCACCTTTTTAACTCACTAGCAGTGCTCCCATCCCTGGCTCTCCATATTATCTAGTTCTTGTTCCACTAAATACAATAGTAATTTTTTAATTTGTCCCCCCATTTTTCCGTTTTCCTCTTATTCCTCTCATCATAACTCTTAGACAACCAACACCTAAAAGCAAATCATTTTATTCTTGACCCAAATTTTTTCCTTATTTGCTTTTTGTGGGTCCATACACTTTTTTTTTCTTTTTTTTTTTTTTGCCCCTTTATTACTTTTCCCCAATTCAGGCCCTCCATCACAGGCATTGTTTGTTATAATTCACAGTTCACCACAAGATTTTCTCAAGAAAGAGGGGAGAGGAGAGGAGAGGAAAAAAGGAGGGGGGGAATAATTTCCTTTTTTAAAAAATTTTTATTTTATTTTATTTTTCTTTATTTTATTATTATTTTTTTTTAAAAAAACAACTCTTTTCGATTTTTTATTTTTTATTATTATTTTTTACTTTTTATTCTTTATTAAATCTCATTAATACTATCAACAAAACCACCCTCAGATGCCATTAAGAAGAGAAAATCGAATATCATGGATACAAAAGAAAGAGAGGTAACACAGCTAGATGAGGAAAAATCTATGGAGAAAAAATTTAATATATTGGAAACCTTGGAGCTAAATGACAGAGAACTCAAGATAGATATCCTAAAAATCCTCCGAGATATACAAGAAAACACAGAAAGGCAATTTAGGGAGCTCAGAAAACAACTCAATGAACACGAAGAATATATGTCCAAGGAAATCGAAACTATAAAAACAAATCAAACAGAGATGAAAAACTCAATTCATGAGCTGAAAAACGAAGTAACAAGTTTAGCTAATAGAACAGGTCAGATAGAAGAGAGGATTAGTGAAATAGAAGACAAACAACTTGAGGCACAAGAGAGAGAAGAAGAAAGAGACTCAAAAATTAAAAAAAATAAGATAGCCCTACAACAATTATCTGACTCCATCAAAAAGAATAACATAAGAATAATAGATATATCAGAGGGAGAAGAGAGAGAAAATGGAATGGAGAACATACTCAAACAAATAATAGATGAGAACTTCCCAAGCCTGTGGAAAGAACTAAAGCCTCAAGTTCAAGAAGCAAACAGAACTCTGAGTTTTCTTAACCCCAACAAACCTACTCCAAGGCATATCATAATGAAATTGACACAAACCAACAGCAAAGAAAAAATTCTCAAGGCAGCCAGGGAAAAGAAGAATACAACATATAAAGGAAGGCCCATTAGATTATCATCAGATTTCTCAGCAGAAACTCTACAAGCTAGAAGAGAGTGGACCCCAATATTTAAAGTCCTGAAAGAGAGGAACTTTCAGCCACGAATACTATACCCATCAAAGCTATCCTTCAAATACGAAGGAGAAATAAAAACATTCACAGATACAGAAAAGATGAGGGAATTTATCATCAGAAAACCCCCACTCCAGGAATTACTAAAGGGGGTTCTCCAATCAGATACAAAGAACAAAAAAAAAACAGAGCCACAAGTAAAAGCTCCAAGAAGAACACAATAAAACCAAATTTAAACTGTGACAACAACAAAAAGAAAGAGGGGGAGAAGATGGAGATTAACAGTAGCAAAGGACGATGGAGTGCAAAAGTACTCACAAAATAGTTCACTACAATGAACAGGGTAGGGACCCTTTTCATTACTCAAAGGTAACCACCATTGAAAAAACCACCACAGAAGCACATGAGATAAAAAAGATAGCAACAGAGGAAAGATGTATGGAATACAACCAAATAAAAACAAAAGATAGAAAAACGAAAGAGAAGGATCAAACAAGACACAAAACTAACAGAAAGCAAGATATAAAATGGCAATAGGGAACTCACAAGTATCAATAATTACACTAAATGTAAACGGATTAAACTCACCAATAAAAAGGCACAGAGTAGCAGAATGGATTAAAAAAGAAAATCCAACTGTATGCTGCCTACAGGAAACTCATCTAAGTAACAAGGATAAAAACAAATTCAAAGTGAAAGGCTGGAAAACAATACTCCAAGCAAATAACATCCAAAAAAAAGCAGGTGTAGCAATACTCATATCGGATAATGCTGACTACAAGACAGGAAAAGTACTCAGAGACAAAAATGGCCATTTCATAATGGCTAAGGGGACACTGAATCAAGAAGACATAACAATTCTTAATATATATGCACCAAACCAAGGAGCACCAAAATATATAAGACAGCTACTTATTGATCTTAAAACAAAAACTGACAAAAACACAATCATACTTGGAGACCTCAATACACCGCTGACGGCTCTAGATCGGTCATCCAAACAGAGAATCAACAAAGACATAGTGGCCTTAAACAAAACACTAGAGCACCTGGATATGATAGACATCTACAGGACATTTCATCCCAAAGTGACTGAGTATACATTTTTCTCCAGTGTACATGGATCATTCTCAAGAATTGACCATATGTTGGGTCACAAAAACAACATCAGCAAATTCAGAAAAATTGAAGTTGTACCAAGTATATTTTCTGATCATAAAGCCTTGAAACTAGAATTCAACTGCAAAAAAGAGGAAAAAAATCCCACAAAAATGTGGAAACTAAACAACATACTTTTAAAAAATGAATGGGTCAAAGAAGAAATAAGTGCAGAGATCAAAAGATATATACAGACTAATGAAAATGACAATACGACATATCAGAATCTATGGGATGCAGCAAAAGCAGTGATAAGAGGGAAGTTCATATCACTTCAGGCATATATGAACAAACAAGAGAGAGCCCAAGTGAACCACTTAACTTCCCACCTTAAGGAACTAGAAAAAGAAGAACAAAGACAATCCAAAACCAGCCGAAGAAAGGAGATAATAAAAATCAGAGCAGAAATAAATGAATTAGAGAACAGAAAAACTATAGAAAAAATTAATAGAACAAGGAGCTGGTTCTTTGAAAAGATCAACAAAATTGACAAACCCTTGGCAAGACTTACCAAGGAAAAAAGAGAAAGAACTCATATAAACAAAATCCAAAATGAAAGAGGAGAAATCACCACGGACACCGTAGATATACAAAGAATTATTGTAGAATACTATGAAAAACTTTATGCCATTAAATTCAACAACCTAGAAGAAATGGATAAATTCCTAGAACAATACAACCTTCCTAGACTGAGTCAAGTAGAAGCAGAAAGCCTAAACAGACCTATCAGTAGAGAAGAAATAGAAAAAAAATTAAAAACCTCCCCCAAAATAAAAGTCCAGACCCTGACGGCTATACCAGCGAATTTTATCAAACATTCAAAGAGGACTTGGATCCTACTCTACTCAAAGTCTTCCAAAAAATTGAAGAAGAAGCAATACTTCCAAACACATTTTATGAGGCCAACATAACCCTCATACCAAAACCAGGCAAGGATGGCACAAAGAAAGAAAACTACAGACCAATATCTCTAATGAATACAGATGCTAAAATACTAAACAAAATACTAGCAAATCGAATACAACAACATATTAAAAAAATAATACATCATGATCAAGTGGGATTCATCCCAGAATCTCAAGGATGGTTCAACATACGTAAAACGGTTAACGTAATACACCATATCAACAAAACAAAGAACAAAAACCACATGATCTTATCAATAGACGCAGAAAAGGCTTTCAATAAAATATAACACAATTTTATGTTTAAGACTCTCAACAAAATGGGTATAGAAGGAAAATATCTCAACATGATAAAGGCCATATATGATAAACCATCAGCTAACATCATATTAAATGGCACTAAACTGAAGGCTTTCCCCCTTAAATCAGGAACAAGACAGGGTTGTCCACTCTCTCCACTCTTATTTAATGTGGTACTAGAGGTTCTAGCCAGAGCAATCAGACAAGACAAAGAAATAAAAGGCATCCATATCGGAAAAGAAGAAGTAAAGGTATCACTTTTTGCAGATGATATGATCCTATACATCGAAAACCCCAAAGAATCCACAAAAAGACTACTAGAAACAATAAGCCAATACAGTAAGGTCGCAGGATACAAAATTAACATACAGAAGTCAATAGCCTTTCTATATGCCAACAATGAAACAACTGAGAAGGAACTCAAAAGAATAATCCCCTTCACGATTGCAACGAAAAAAATAAAATACTTAGGAATAAACATAACAAAGAATGTAAAGGACTTATATAATGAAAACTATAAACCATTGTTAAGGGAAATCGAAAAAGATATAATGAGATGGAAGAATATACCTTGTTCTTGGCTCGGAAGAATAAATATAATCAAGATGGCTATATTACCCAAAGCAATATACAAATTAATGCAATTCCCATCAAACTTCCAATGATGTTTTTTAAAGAAATAGAGCAAAAAATCATCAGATTTATATGGAACTATAAAAAACCCCGAATAGCCAAAGCAATCCTAAAGAAAAAGAATGAAGCTGGGGGCATTACAATACCTGACTTCAAACTCTATTATAGGGCCACGACAATAAAAACAGCATGGTATTGGCAGAAAAATAGACACTCAGACCAATGGAACAGAATAGAAAGTCCAGAAATAAAACCACATATATATAGTCAAATAATTTTTGATAAAGGGGCCAACAACACACAATGGAGAAAAGAAAGCCTCTTCAATAAATGGTGCTGGGAAAACTGGAAAGCCACATGCAAAAGAATGAAACTGGACTACAGTCTCTCCCCCTGTACAAAAATTAACTCAAAATGGATCAAAGATCTAAACATAAGACCTGAAACAATTAAGTACATAGAAGAAGACATAGGTACTCAACTCATGGACCTGGGTTTTAAAGAGCATTTTATGAATTTGACTCCACAGGCAAGAGAAGTGAAGGCAAAAATTAATGAATGGGACTACATCAGACTAAGAAGTTTTTGCTCAGCAAGAGAAACTGATAACAAAATAAACAGAAAGCCAACTAAATGGGAAATGATATTTTCAAACAACAGCTCAGATAAGGGCCTAATATCCAAAATATACAAAGAACTCATAAAACTCAACAACAAACAAACAAACAATCCAATAAAAAAATGGGAAGAGGATATGAATAGACACTTCTCCCAGGAAGAAATACAAATGGCCAACAGATATATGAAAAGATGCTCATCTTCTTTAGCTATTAGAGAAATGCAAATCAAAACGGCAATGAGATACCACCTCACACCTGTTAGATTAGCTGTTATTAGCAAGACAGGTAATAGCAAATGTTGGAGAGGCTGTGGAGAAAAAGGAACCCTCATACACTGTTGGTGGGAATGTAAAGTAGTACAACCATTATGGAAGAAAGTATGGTGGTTCCTCAAAAAACTGAAAATAGAACTACCTTATGACCCAGCAATCCCTCTACTGGGTATATATCCCAAAAACTCAGAAACATTGATACGTAAAGACACATGCAGCCCCATGTTTATTGCAGCATTGTTCACAGTGGCCAGGACATGGAAACAACCAAAAAGCCCATCAATAGATGACTGGATAAAGAAGATGTGGCAAATATACACTATGGAATACTACTCAGCCATAAGAAATGATGACATCGGAACATTTACAGCAAAATGGTGGGATCTTGATAACATGATACGAAGCGAAATAAGTAAATCAGAAAAAACCAGGAACTGTATTATTCCATACGTAGGTGGGACATAATAGTGAAACTAAGAGACATTGATAAGAGTGTGGTGGTTATGCGGGGGGAGGGGGGAATGGGAGAGGGAAAGGGGGTGGGGAGGGACACAAAGAAAACAAGATAGAAGGTGACAGAGGACAATCTGACTTTGGGTGGTGGGTATGCAACATAATTGAACGACAAGATAACCTGGACTTGTTATCTTTGAATATATGTATCCTGATTTATTGATGTCACCCCATTAAAAAAATAAAATTATAAAAAAAAAATCTCTGAGGCTTGGTTCTGAGCCTACTTCCTGTTTAGTTCAATACACTTCATTTGGAAAATAAAGGGGAACCTGTCAAGTTTCAAGATACTTTTGTCCCACCAGCACCCTGTGGAAGGCACATCTGAGAATTTACATACTATTTGTAGGAGAATCAAGCTCTCCAAGCCCAATTCTCTCATATGAGAGCTGTTCCAAAGGGAACGTTGGGAGCTTCTAGAGGCTGCAGTTAAATTACATTTAGAATTCTTGTGTCAGCGCATTCAGTGAAGTCCAGAGCTCTGAAGGAATCAATGCTTCCAAGAGTATGTAATTTACTCTCTGGAGATAAAATTATTAAATGTTTACCTGTTTTTTTGCATTGAGTTGGGTGTTACTATGCAGTTTCAGTCTTCCCTTTTCACCACAGACACTTAAACACTTTTAGAAATTATTCTCTAATGAATGGCAGCTACTAATTGAATTGCACATTAGCAAGGTGCTTTTTGTGAATGATCAATATGCTCATAGCAGTACCTTCTAACATTCATTAACAGTTACTAATAGATAATATTGTGGCGAGCATTAAAAAAAAAATCCCTGAAGTTACTAAGTAGACCAGATAAAGTCTTTTTCAGAGTTCTGAATGACAATATTCTTAGAATCATAGAATTGCGGAACTGTTAGACACCTTGGAAAGTTCCCTAACTCAGTATTCCATTTAAACCTCATTAGTTGTACCCTATATATTATGCCTGAAGTATAAAATATAACATCTTAGGTATGCTATCTAATTTTATAGTTAATTAATCCTACACTCCAGGTCTTAAGAGATAGATATTCCCTTTTTGGGAAGAATGTAAGAAAGAAGTGATTTTTGCCCCTTTCTATTTTTTTTTTCCTCTAATATTTTTTGTTCTTAGAATCAAGAGCATATACCACCAAGGAAATACTAGAGCTTGCATTAGAAAAAAACAGTGAGTTTTCATTTTATTGAACATGGGTGAATGTAGGTGAAGAGAGAGAAAAAGAAAAAGTCTATCTACCTGAAATGTCTGGGTTAAGAGAATTAGGTTCTGGAGTCAGAATAGCTTTGTAATCTTGGGTAAGTTAGTTACCTCTCTACAACTCAATCTTGTCATCTGTAAAAAAATAAAAGGATAAATATAATAATTACTATATAGAGTTGCTCTGAAGAAAATGAGAATTTATTTAGCAGTGTCTGGCACAATCATTATCATTATTTAACATCTGACTTGTACTGTTTTATTGTCTTATTCCATGGGAAATCCTAAGACCATCATATATGGAAAGTAAGAATGAAAAGAAATGGAAATCCTATCATTTCCTAAGTACAAGGGGTCCTCATGTTATGACAGTCTCAACATATAATATTTTGAGTTTACAATGTTCACGCCCATAAAAACTTTAAGAAATTGAGAAGTGAGTGTTTTGGCTGACACCATTAGCATCGTACTTACGGTCTACGTGGGCGAACTAGTTTGGTGGGCACGGAGGTAGAATACGCTGTACAGGGTAGGGCACAGTGTATTTCTGTCCTTTCTCTGTGGCTTAGCTGTGTGTTTATGTTCTAGATTATGATCTTACAACTGTGTTAGGATAGGTGAGTGACTCAGGCTAGGGTGTGGTTCTTGCACCAAAATTCAGGTTACGACAGTCATAGGAACGGAACTGTGTTGTAACCTGAGGACCCCCTGTATCGTAGGTCTCCATCTTAAAAACAAACAAAGGAACACCTCTTTTTTTTTTTACTTTTTAAAGACAGAGAAGAGACAGAGAGAGGTACAGACAGGGACAGACAGGCAGGAAGGGAGAGAGATGTGAAGCGCATCAATTCTTTCTTGCGTCACCTTAGTTGTTCATTGATTGCTTTCTCATATGTACCTTGATGGGGGTGGGGCCACAGTCACAGCAGAGTGAGTGACCCCTTGCTCCAGCCAGCAAGCTTGGGCTTCAAACCAGCGACCATAAGCTCATGTCTATTATATCACGCTTATGCCAGTGACACTGCGCTCAAGTTGGTGAGCCTGTGCTCAAGCCATATGAGCCCACACTCAAGCTGATGACCTCTGGGTTATTTTTGTTGTTGTTTTTTTTTTAATTAATTAATTTTTTACAGAGACAGAGAGTGAGTCAGAGAGAGGGATAGACAGACAGGAATGGAGAGAGATGAGAAGCATCAATCATTAGTTTTTCATTGCGCGTTGCAACACCTTAGTTGTTCATTGATTGCTTTCTCATATGTGCCTTGACTGTGGGCCATCAGCAGACCGAGTAACCCCTTGCTGGAGCCAGCGACCTTGGGTTCAAGCTGATAGGCTTTTCGCTCCAACCAGATGAGCCCGTGCTCAAGCTGGCGACCTCCGGGTCTCGAACCCGGGTCCTCTGCATCCCAGTCCAATGCTCTATTCACTGCACCACCGCCTGGTCAGGCTTTTTTTTTTTTTTTTTTTTTTTTTTTTTGGTGAAATATATCCAAATGGTCAGAAAGGGCCAAAATGTTCAAAATTAAAGGCTAAACTAGAGGGGGAAAAACCCAAATTGTTATGTGGTCATACATTGAAATCTAAGTATAATATGGAATTTAAAGGTCTTGTGTTTGTGTGTGTGTGTGTGTGTGTATTTTTCTGAAGTTAGAAGTGGGGAGGCAGTCAGACAGACTCCCGCATGTGCCCGACCGGGATCCACCCAGCATGCCCACCAGGGGGCGATGCTCTGTCCATCTGGGGTGGCGCTCTGTTGCAACCAGAGCCATTCTAGAGCTTGAGGCAGAGGCCATAGAGCCATCCTCAGTGCCCAGGCCAACTTTGCTCCAATGGAGCCTTGGCTGCAGGAGGGGAAGAGAGAGACAGAGAGGAAGGAGAGGGGGAGGGGTGGAGAAGCAGATGGGTGCTTCTCCTGTGTACCCTGGCTGGGAATTGAACCCGGGACTCCTGCACGCCAGGCTGACGCTCTACCACTGAGCTAACTGGCCAGGGCTTAAAGGTCTTTTATTTTAATTTAATAACTAGAACCATAGTGTACCCAGCTCTAAATAGGCTGTGTAGGCATGTATTGATCATTCATCTTCTCTGAACACATTCAATTTCTAGATTGAATATGAAAATATTATTCAAAGATACTTACTTAGATAAAACAGGATGATCAGAATAAATACCTCAGAAATCTCAAAACTAACTTGGAAAACAATACTATTCCTGTCAAGAACATACCAGTGGAAGCAGCATGCTACTGCCACCTAGTGAAATTTTAGTGAACTACCTTTGAAAGAAGGCAACCCAAAAACCACACCTGCTTTGAAAAAGACTAAATTTTTTCTTTATATGTTTATATATATAATACATATATACATATATATAGTATATAATACATATAATATATGTTTAATATATAGTATCTATAATACATATATGTTTGTACATATGTATATAATATATACATATATATGTATTATATACATATCATATAAATGATATATAATACATTAAATATATACATATAAATGATACATATAATACATATACAATTTCCTTCACATTTAATATCCAGGAAATGTCAAACCACATTTGACATTCTGAGCTATACAATCTGGGTAATATTATAGTCATCTTGTTATAATTTAATATGAATTCCAGAAACACAGGAATTGTATATTCAGAATAGGTCTAAATTCATGAGTTGTTTTTTTTTTCCATTTTTCTGAAGCTGGAAACGGGGAGAGACAGTCAGACAGACTCCCGCATGCACCCGACCGGGATCCACCCGGCACGCCCACTAGGGGCGATGCTCTGCCCACCAGGGGGCGAGGCTCTGCCCCTCCGGGGCGTCGCTCTGCCGCTACCAGAGCCACTCTAGTGCCTGGGGCAGAGGCCAAGGAGCCATCCCCAGTGCCCGGGCCATCCCCGCTCCAATGGAGCCCTGGCTGGGGGAGGGGAAGAGAGAAACAGAGAGGAAGGGGGGGTGAAGAAGCATATGGGCGCTTCTCCCACGTGCCCTGGCCGGGAATCGAACCCGGGTCCCCCGCACGCCAGGTCAACGCTCCACCGCTGAGCCAACCGGCCAGGGCTAAATTCATGAGTGTTTTAATAAACATTTTTTTTTTCTTTACAGAGACAGAGAGAGGGATAGACAGGGATAGACAGACAGGAACGGAGAGATGAGAAGCATCAATCATTAGTTTTTCATTGCGCGTTGCAACACCTTAGTTGTTCATTGATTGCTTTCTCATATGTGCCTTGACTGTGGGCCTTCAGCAGACCGAGTAACATCTTACTTGAGCCAGTGACCTTGGGCTCAAGCTGGTGAGCTTTTGCTCAGACCAGATGAGCCCGCGCTCAAGCTGGCCACCTCGGGGTCTCGAACCTGGGTCCTCCACATCCCAGTCCGATGCTCTATCCATTGTGCCACCGCCTGGTCAGGCTAATAAACATTTTTGATATGAGTGGTGTCAGCTGGATTTCAGAAGCAAATACTAATTCCACCTTGGGTACATTTGGAAAAGTCAGATGATGACACCAAGTGGCATCATTCCCTTCATACTGCTGGGAGCCCATGGTATGAATTTTCAGAGTTATACCTATGAAATTACAGCTGAGCACAAAAGTTTTAGAAGGCAATCAAAACATGTTTGCTCAGAGAAACAAAAAGGAAGAAATTATGTATGGCAGTATTTTCCAATGGGAGAGTACTGGCATTCTGAGTGAGACCACTAATTCTTATACAAAGTAAGCTTGAACTACAGAACATTGAACAACACTGGCCTTGAGAGCTTCCATCTCCAGTCTCTGCACCACCTTCCCTGACCTTCTAAGTGTCTAGAAGAAGGCAGTCATTGAGAATCTGATATATGTAAGTCACTGATCCATAAATAAAAGGGAATATAGTGTATAATATCTAGGGAGGTTAAATCATACTGGTTTTTTTTTTTTAATAAATTTTTATTAATGGTAATGGGATGACATTAATAAATCAGGGTACATATATTCAAAGAAAACGTCTAGGTTATTTTGTCATCAAATTATGTTGCAAACCCCTCGCCCAAAGTCAGATTGTCCTCCGTCACCCTCTATCTAGTTCTCTGTGCCCCTCCCCCTCCCCCTAACTCTCTCCCTCCCTCCCATGTCCTCCCTCCCCCCCCCCACCCTTGGTAACCACCACACTCTTGTCCATGTCTCTTAGTCTCATTTTTATGTTCCACCAATGTATGGAATCATGTAGTTCTTGTTTTTTTTCTGATTTGCTTATTTCACTCCTTATAATGTTATCAAGATCCCACCATTTTGCTGTAAATGATCTGATGTCATCATTTCTTATGGCTGAGTAGTATTCCATAGTGTATATGTGCCACATCTTCTTTATCCAGTCTTCTATTGAAGGGCTTTTTGGTTGTTTCCATGTCTTGGCCACTGTGAACAGTGCTGCAATGAACATGGGGCTACATGTGTCTTCACGTATCAATGTTTCTGAGGTTTTGGGGTATATACCCAGTAGAGGGATTGCTGGGTCATAAGGTAGTTCTATTTGCAGTTTTTTGAGGAACCACCATACTTTCCTCCATAATGGTTGTACTACTTTACAGTCCCACCAACAGTGAATGAGGGTTCCTTTTTCTCCACAGCCTCTCCAACATTTGCTATTACCCGTCTTGTTGATAATAGCTAATCTAACAGGGGTGAGGTGGTATCTCATTGTAGTTTTGATTTGCATTTCTCTAATAACTAATGAAGCTGAGCATCTTTTCATATATCTGTTGGCCATTTGTATCTCTTCCTGGGAGAAGTGTCTGTTCATGTCCTCTTCCCATTTTTTTATTGAAATCATACTGGTTTTTAAAATGTTTTCTTAATTAGGTGTGTGCCTTGTTTTTATTTTTTAATTTTAATTTTTTAGTGTGTGTGTGTGAGAGACAGACAGAGATAGACAGACAGACAGGGACAGACAGACAGGAAGGGAGAGATGAGAAGCACCAACTCATAGTTGCAGCACCTTAGTTGTTCATTGACTGCTTTCTCATATGTGCCTTGACTAGAGGCTCCAGCTGAGCCAGTGACCCTTTCCTTGCTCAAGCTGGTGACCTTGGGCTCAAGCCAGTGACCATGGGGTCATGTCTATGATCCCACTCAAGTGGGCACCCTGCACTCAAGCTAGGGTGTCCATGCTCAAGCCAGATGAGCCCACTCTCAAGCTGGTGACCTCAGAGTTTCGAACCTGGGTCCTCAGTGTCCCAGTCTGATGCTCTATCCACTGCGCCACCACCTGGCCAGGCAAGTGTGCCTTGTTTTTAGAGATTCAGAACAACTGTATTTAATCTGTTATGTCAATAAGAAAGTTAGGTTGTAAAAAATTTTTTTCAGAATGGAAAAAGTTAACTTGATGAACATATAGGTAAGCAAAATAGATCCCAAAATGCATGGAGTTGCTTCAGACAGGGAGCATGAAGTTGATAAAAAAAAAAAGACTCCCTTTATTGGAACAAATGGAGGAAGACATTACACGGGGGGGGGGGGTGGGGTGTAATTTAATCAGTGTTTACTTTCCAGAGAATATTCTGAGCACTTTAGGTATATTATCTCATCTAATCCTTGCATTAACTCTAAGAGGTGATATTATTCACATCTTGCAAATAAGATAATATTTATGAGAGGGATAATACAACTTTCCTAGATTACAACTATTCAAGGAGCTGTGACAGAATTTGAACAAATGAACTTCATTTTGATAATGCTGGTTCTAAAAAAACTACCAAAGTATTTCCTCTCTCCTTTTCCCTTCACAAGGCCTTTCAGCCAAGTCTTTCTACTTAAAGCGGTTCAAGTTGATATCCAAATCCAGGATTTTTGCTGGTAAATGTTTTACCCATGTGGTGACTACATTGTTTATAAACTGTTCCTTCATTTAAGGTGACACTAGAGGGTCTAAAATTTGGTTGGCATATTTAGTGATTATGGCCACCATACACTGAGTTCTTTCGAAAATACCTTAAACTTTCTGGCAAAACCCAAACTTAATTAAACACCATTATCACACTTTCTCTGTGCTTGAACCTAGGCAGCTAAATCCTTCTAGAAAAGCTAATACACATAGAAAGCAAAGGTACCCCCATAAACATGTGATCGTTAACTTCACCCGGATTCTCAATACAGCTGGCGGGCTTTGAGTTCAGCCTCTCACTCTGAAGAGGGTATTTCAAGCCTCCCTTCCTCCCCTCCAACACTGGCATCCCCCATGCATTCACTTCTCGGTCTTCCCTAATGTTATGTAAAGAAATGTAAGTCTTCAGAAGAGAGCTTTTGCAATTTCCTACCAACAGAGCTGAACCCCTGTCCATTCTTTCCTCTCCTTCCTGTGACAGTGGGGGGAGCACCCCCTGTTGGAATGGGAAGGCCTATCTTTCCACGTGCTGTGCCACCCACATTTTCACACTTTCTCAAAGATCAGATGCAGTTAATTGTCCTGTCCATACCTAACAATCTCCCCCTCTTTACCAAATTCTCTTCCTAGTTCTTAAAATATGCTCCAAAATTCTCATCCTAATAACAACAAATTAATCATCTCCAAATATCACACCTGACCCCAAATATCCCCCCACTCCCTTCCCGCCCTTCTCGTCTTGCCCCTCCAGTTACCATCCTCTCTCTCCAATAACGTTCACAAGCACACTCAGGAAGGACTTGCCTGCCATGAGCATCTTTGCTTCCTCATTTCCTCTCCTCATCCTAGCTTGCATCACCCTCATGCCAGCCCAGTAATGGCCTTTAGAGAATAACTCGTATCATCATGTCCAGTGGTCACTCATGGACCATCCTATTACCTTTCCTCCAAGCAGGTTTGGCCCCACTTCCTCCTGCTTGAAACAGTCTTTTCCCTTGGTTTCCGTGACACTTCCCTGATTTGCTTCCTCCTTTCTAAGTGTTCATTCTCAGTTGCTTTTGTAGGCTCTTCTTTTCCTTCACATTCTGTAATGTTTTTTCCACAGGATGCTATTCTACGATCTCTTCTGGTCTTACTGTCTCCTCTCTCTCTCTCTCTCTCTCTCTCTGATCTCCCTCACTTCTGCGGATTCTAATACCATCTCGATGAAAATTATGTCATATTTATGTGTAGCCTAAGCCTGTTTTAGAAGGGTAAACTGGTATCATCTAATACTATGCCAGGGCGACAAGCTTACCTGTATATGTGCAATTGTTTTCCCAAAAGCTTTTCTTTGTCTCACGTAGTCCCTGGTTTCTTCAAACATGAATTCACAGGCCGAAATTGCTACCTCGGCAATTAAAAGTCTTTCCTATAACCCAAAAATGAGGTCTTGAACATTATTCTAATTCCACAAGTGATTTTCACAAAATTTCAATGACAATAAATACCATAAATAATCTTTATAAGATTCCAATGAATTGATTTATCTCTTTATTTATTTTTTTTAAAAGAAAGGCTGCTATAGGGTATTCTAAGAATATTATGACATATCTATTATAACTCTCTAAATCAACTCCTTTATTTTTCTGTCTTTACTATATATAGATATATATGTGATTTATTAAATTCTCTCTTCTCTTTAATCATCTGTGAGGAAAGAGATTCTGAAGTTGTTAATTTTTATTTATGGATCTCTGCACAAGATATAACTGTGCAATATCTGTGGAAAACAACATTTTAAAATGTGTAGGCCAAAAAAAAAAAAGAAAAAGAAAAAGAAAAACACACAGGTTGGGGTCTCAAACTCAACTCAGCATGTGGGCCGCAGAGCAAGATCACAGCCATTGGGCGGGCCGCACTAGGTCTACAAAAGGCAACTGTTACACAACACTTTTCAGTGTCACAAAACGACCAGAAACTGTAGTTCGTGGATTAGTCTGCGGGCCGCACAAAATTGTTCGGTGGGCCGCATGCGGCCCGCAGGCCACGAGTTTGAGACCTCTGGAAATTCTGCCTATTACAGTAGTATAAGAGTATCCATAATCAGTTTAATCGCATCTTGCTGGTGGTGTGCATACTCCATTTCTGTGCCAGGGATCCTAGCTCTCGTCCCCAGTGTCACAGGAAGCCTGGGTGGTGGCAGTGACGAGGCAGGTGCAGCCCACTGTGCAGGCATGTACGGCTCATTCCAGAAACATGGATGTGAGGGCTGACCCTGTGAGGCTGAAACCATTTAGTCTGAACCGAACAGTTTTCCCCTTTGATTCCCAGGTATTATTTTAAAAACGTTTTGGCTAATATTTCCTTACAAAGATAAAAATTCTTGACTTGTGGTTCAGAAGCTAAAATCATTCCAAGAAGGAATCACAGAATTAAAACACCTATTTTCCCTACTCACTCATAGGCTTTGACTGAATGAAGACCCTCGAGTTCAGTTATGTACTTGTATAGCTGACAAAATTAATGTATTTTTTACAACTTTAAGTTAGATTCAATTGGCTCCACCACAAGTTTGATGTGCATGGATGTAGACAGTTCTATATTATTCTGTTTCAGTCCATGATCTAATCAAAGGGCAAACTCTGTAATACTTCTCACCTGTGGAAGCTCATGCATTAGGTAATAGAAGCCTTTATTCTCTTCTCCAAGTAGGGCAGTGGCTGGCAGCCGCACGTCTTCAAAGAATAATTCTGCAGTATCCTAAGTGATCATACAATTAACCACAGAATTATTTCATTTATATCTCACAATTAACTGATGAGGGGATAATTACTATTTGAGGAAAAAACAAACAGAAAACCCAAAATAAACTGGGAGCCAGGTTGGAGTGGTTAATGAATACAACTAGTACGTGTTGCGCCAGGGACTCAAAGCCAGGTCCTCCTGATTCTAAACCGTCTGGGGTTCCCTCAGCAACACACTGTCATTCCAGCTCCAACACTGTCCACTACTAAGGCTTTCTAGTGCATATTTAGTAAAATGTTTTTCTCTTCAGTAATGAAAAAGTACCAAGTAATTACCAAATAATAAAAAAAATATATCTTCTGTTCTTAGTTCATAATTTTCTTTGATCAATATCATAAACATAGGGCCTATTATCAGTTAGTTTTGCCATTTCTAAAGCAGATATTCACAATATCCTGATTCATTTTTATTGCTGGCCACCAGAAAGAGATACAGTTGCATGAACAATGAAATAAACCTCCATGGTCAGTTCTAAAAAGTATATTTTAGGAATTCAGCATGGAAGGTATGCTATTGCTTTATGTAATTCTATATGTAAGACATGACTAAGTAAATTCAATTACTTATAAGCAGTAATTTATTGTTAAAAATTGACTAAACTCAATTATTACCTGAAATATAATGTCACGTACCTGGGCTTTTAGTCCCATTTTATGTAGCTTTCGTCCCTTGATAAATCCTTTCGTTCCACTTTCCACCAGAAAGAGGCTAATGCCATGGGCAGGGGAGTGAGCTTCACGATTTGTGATTGCCACTACGATCACAACGTCACTTAGCCACCCATTAGAAATGAATACCTGAAAAACCCCAAGTATACTGTGATGCTCCACAAGCTGTGTGAAAGTCATGCAGGAAGAAAGTATATTCAAGATGACTAAACTAGACAAGACATGCTTTATATTCTATCCAAGTATCTGATGTGTTATTTATACATAAGGTTATTATTAAAGAGTAGAAGGATAAAATAACTCAATGCTTCAAAGAATAAAGCTTATGCGGGTCTTACAGAAAATGAACATCTTTTCTTAACATTCAGTCAACAAGTATTTACTGAGTGTACAGCAGACACAGTTTTAGGTAAATAAAAACCTCTTCCATCAGTGAATATTAGATTCTAAGGAATACATTTACTCTTGAGCCTGTTTGTAACACTAATTGGAGAAGCTTTCCAACCTTATCAGTGGGTTGATAGGACTCTCAGAAGGAATCAAGAGCTCTCAAATTCTATCAAAGATCCCTTTCCTAAGATCTTTTGAAACTCTTCTTGGTGTTTACAAGAAAATGTTTTTCCCAGTTTCTCATGAACATCAAATTTGTTAACTATTGTTTGTTCCATATTTGGACAATGTGAGCCCTTTTCTGCTTTGATGAGAGTTGTTTGGAATCTAAAACAATATTTTCTAAATCAGTGTGTGTGCGTGGTGCACAATGGGATATAGAAATGGAACAGATCTTATATAAATGTTGCAAAATTCTGTCTCCAAAACACAACTCAATTCCTGTGTGAACTCAATCTCTGTTCCTGTGTGAGTCTCCCTAGATATGACAGAATCGATAATCAGCAGTCTTTGAGACACTGTGACCCATGGCAGGACTCTGGAGAGAGGGGCCCTGGAAGACCCTATTTACACACCTTACTACCATTAAGAATCCAGTCACTTCCATCCTTTTTGGCATACGTTCTTATTCCTTGCAAATCACTAGAATTGAAAAAAAGAGAAAAATTCCACAAATTAACAAAAATTGAATTATGTCAATGTTGTTAGTTAAGTATGTATATAATATGATAATTCAAACTTTTATAATGGTATTATAAAAATTGATCTTTAATATTAGGAATGCTCACACCAATGCACTTTAAAATCATATCCAATGTATTAGATTTTAATTCATTTATACAAATTAATATATAATTTAAGATGATATATAGTAGCTAAATATTAGAGTAGAGCATAACAAGGCCTACTTAACATTCAAGATTCCCAAATTGGACTCAGATGACTTTTCAAGGCCTACTATATCCCTGATGCCATTTGTCCCATTGTATTTGCTTGCCTCTATTCATCTTGGTTCCTTACCCTACCTCTATTGATCAAAAGCTTACTATTTAAAATACTGTTTCAAATGTTATTTTCTCTAATAAGCTTCCTCTTGAAGTAGATTATTTTTCTAAATAGAAATAATTATTTTAATAACAAACAAATATTTATGATTAAAATATAAAAAGATACAGACAGTTTTTTAGAAAAAGGAGAAGGTGATTTAATAATTTTACCTCTTAAAATGAATATTTTAAAAAAATTCTTTCAGTATTTTTTTTTAAGTGAGAGAAGGGAAGGCAGAAAGACAGACTCCCGCATGCACCCTGACTAGGATCCACCCAGCAAGCCCCCTATAGGGTGATGGTCTGCCCATCTGGGGCATTGCTCTGTTGCTCAGCAAGTGAGACATTTTTAGTGCCTGAGGGGGAGGCCATGGAACCATCCTCAGTGCCCAGGGCCAACTTGCTCCAACCAATTGAGCTATGGCTGCAGGAAATGAAGGGGGCAGGGAAAGGAAGGGGTGGAAAAGCAGAGGGTTGCTTTTTCTGTGTGCCCTGACTGGGACAAAACCGGGACAGCCACACACTGGGCCAACTCTCTACCACTGAGCCAACTGGCCAGGGCCCAGTATTTCTCTATGGAAGTAGATACACACACATATGCATTTTTATAAAAATGGAATCATACATATGATTTTGATCTCTTAATTATACCCAATGTTTTCCTATAAGTTAAATTTTATTAGTGGCATAGGATTTCATCCTATGGATTTACCATGATATATATATATATTTTAAGTATCCTACTGTTGAACATTTAGGTAGCTTCTAGTTCAAAATGTTCTAAAATGATTAGTGATCTGGCAGGTTCTAATCCCTGGAACCCACAAATGTCACTTTATATGAAAAAAGGATCTTGCAGTTGTATAACTTGAGAAGATTATTTTGGATTATCTGGTTGGGCCCTAAATGCAATCATGGATGTTCTTATGAGAGGCAAACTGAGATTACACAGACAGAAGAGGAGGGTAATGTGACCACAAAGGCAGAGACCAGAGTGATAAGATCACACAGTCTTTACATAAGGCTCACACTATCTCTATATATTACTGAGGTTACTATAATAGCCAAATAAGAACACCAACATGAAAGCATATAAAATGTTAATGTATCATACAAATACACATAATTATACATAATGGAGTCTCCTATGCATGTGGAAGGGGAAAGGGCCAGTGAAGTCCTGGATCTTTTCTAGAAAAACAACTTTTTTCATGAAAGGCAAATCAAAGCAAGGAAACAGAATGGCCAGGCCATCTCTGAAGGTGAATAAAATGAACCCTGTCTCATCTTCTTTATTCTTCCTTCTTACGTACTTTTTATTTCTCACTGTAATTCCTCAAAACTCTAATCTTCACATGCAGCTTTTCTTCATTCTTGCTTTCTCTTACCCACATGGAACTGATTGGCTCTCTTTCCATTGCTCTCACCAAACTTCTGAAAAAACCTGCCTCTTTTCTCTCCATTCTTATTTTCACTTTCCTTCATAATTACATAGCCACAGGCGAAGACAGAGAGTTTAAGTTAACAAAAATTGATCAAGCCGATTTACTTTGGAGATAAGTCAAGATCTCCCATTATTCTGCTGCCTCTAGGTCCCAGTTAACACACAGTAGCTTGGAACTGGAACAGCAGATGCATTAGAATACTGGGCTGTCAGCCAGTTATCTTAGAGAATTGTCTTAAAAGCAAAGGAACATTAAATTCCTACTTTTTCCAGGTCACATTTTTAGGCAAAAGAAATCTTTTTATTTTGGCAAAATTAAGTACCAGTATTAACTGTAATTATAGACTTATATCTGGGAAAGATAAATACACTTGAAGCATATTGCCAAATGACATTTACAAATAAATTGCACTAAGGCTGGGAGGTTCCCAGTCAAGATGGTGGTGTAAGTAAATGCAGTACTCAAATCCTCCCTCAACCACATCAAAATACAACTAAACTACAGAACAACCAGTATTAAGAACCACTAAAATCTGGCTGAGTAGAAGTCCCACAACTAGGGATTTAAAGAAACCACATCAAGACTGGTAGGAGGGGTGAAGACGTAGATCAAATTGGTGGTGGAACCACATGTGGTGGTTTAAAACCGGGAAAGATATCACAGCTGCAGAGATTCCTTCAAAGGAGCGAGGGGTCCCAGCCCCACAAAGGCTCCCAGCCAGGCTTCCAGATCCAGGAAGAGAAGTCCCCATAACTTCTGGCTCTAAAAACCAGCAGGAATTGTGACTGGGTGAGATGGAGAGCTACAGGAGTCCTAGGAAGCTAGCTCCTCATAAAGGGGCCGTGAACAGTGCTCCAGGACTGCGGCCGCAGCTTGAAAGGAGCCAGGGACATACAGGGAGAAACTGAATTGTTGGGCATCAAGGCAAGAGCTGGAGGGGTGAGCAGCTCTGCTAGACAGAAGTGCTGGCAGAGGCTAATGATTCTTTTCTGAGACTCCCACCCACACAGAGCCTGCAGGTGGGTGCCATACCTGATTTTCCATCAGCCTGGCTACACTGTGCCCAGCCCTGAAGATTCCCTGAGACCCCACCCAACTTGCAGGCCCACCCAAGCTGTGGCTTTTCCATACAAATGGCATCTCTTGCCTCATGCTTCAGACTTTCCTAAAATCTTCCAAACAAGCAGCATCTGGCCTCTGTGTACCCGATCCCTCTTGCTAAGTGGCCCTCAGGCTAGCACTGGTGGCAGCCAGCCTTGGTTTACACCTTGGCCTCTTCTGGGCACCTCCAAGCCCAGCACAAGCAGCAGTCATCTGCACATCGCTCTGCAGCTCACACTGGATGGCCCCACACAGGGCACAGGCAGCGGCTGACCTTGCACCTCTGAGAGGTCCTCGAGCCAGTATACCCAGTGGACAGCTTCAGACCATGCTGGATAATAACCCTACCACCTTCATGAGTGACACATTCAAGAGGCAGACTCGGTGAGCACCAAAGCCCCATGGAAGCAAGTCCTGTTCTGTAGGGTTTACTCTTCCTGCACAGCAACTCTTCTGCTTTAGTTACAGCTAGTCTTCAAAGCTGATCTTTCTGGAGGTAAATCCCTCCCAGTGATGACAACAGCAATCAAGGCTCAACTACAACAAAACAGTGTGCACAGCCCACACAGGGGTGCACCTGGAGTGCCCAGTTCAGGTGACTGAGGAGGCTGTGCCACTGGGCCCTACAGGTCACTTACTACACATGGCTACTTTACCAAGTCTGGGAGATATAGCAGCTCTACTTATTACATAGAAACAAACACAGGGAAGTAACCAGAAGGAAGAGACAAAGAAACCTGTCCCAAATGAAAGAACAGGAGAAATATCCAGGAAAGAACTAAACTAAACAAAATTAAGGGAAGCAATCTGTCAGATACAGAGTTCAAAACACTGGTTATAAGGATGCTCAAGGAACTTAGAACTTTAACAAAGAAATTATAAGCATAAAAAAAGGACACAGAAACCATGAAAAAGAACCAGTCAGAAATGAAGGATACACTAAGTAAAACAAAGAATAATTTACAGCCCTGGCTGGCTAAATCAGTGGTAGGGCATTGGCCCAGCATGTGGAAGTCCTGGGTTCAATTCCTGGCCAGGGCACACTGGAGAAGTGCCCATCTGCTTCTCCGCCCTTTCCCCTCTACCTTCTCTCTGTCTCTCTCTTCCCCTTCCACAGCCAAAGCTCCTTTGGAGCAAAGTTGGCCCAGGCACTGAGGATGGCTCCATGGCCTCCTCCTCAGGCACTAGAATGGCTCCAGTTGCAATGGAGCAATGGCCCAGATGGGCAGAACATTGCCCCCTAGTGAGCATGCCAGGTGGATCCAGGTTGGGTGCATGCGGGAATCTGTCTCTCTGCTTCCCAGGTTCTCACCTTAGAAAAATACAAAAACAAAAAGAAAAAAAAAGAATAATTTACAATGAAATCAACAGTAGAGTAGATAAAGCCAAGAATCAAATTGGCAATTTGGAATATAAGAAAGCAAAAACCACCCAATCAGAACAGCAAAAAGGTAAAAATAACCCCCAAAAGTAAAGATAGTGTAAGGAGCCTCTATGACAATTTCAGGTGTATCAACATTCACATTATTGTGGTGCTGAAAGGAGAAGAGAGAGAGCAAGAAATTGAAAACCTATTTGAAAAAAGAATGACAGAAAACTTCCTTAACTTGGTGAAGGAAATAGACATTCAAGTCCAGGAAGCACACAGGCTCCCTAACTAGATGAACCCAAAGAGGCAAAGGGTTAAAGACAAACAGAAACTGTTAAAAGCAGCAAAAGAAAAGCAGTTAGTTACCTACAAGGGAGCTCCCATAAGACTGTCAGTTGATTTCTCAACAGAAATTTTGAGGCCAGAAGAGAATGGCAAGAAATACTCAAAGTGATGAAAAGCAGTAGAATTAAGGGACCGATAAAGTTTAGAATTAAGGGACCGATAAAGTTTCCCAGACAAGAAAAAGCTCAAAAAGTTCATCACCACCAAAGCAGTATTAAATGAAATGTTAAAGAACTTTTTTAAGAAGAAGAAAAAATAAAGATTAAAAATATGAGTATGAAAAAATATGAAAGGGGAACACGTGTCAACAATTTAAAAAAAAGCACTACAAAAGAGAAAATTTAAACATTAGGGTCTGATCTTTGTAGGAACATGTCTTTGCTTTTCAATTCTGCTTTGCCACATCTTTAAGGTTTTTCTCTGCATTGCCTGTTTCCCGTTGACCTATAAGTCAATGCTCTTTAACATAAACCATTTCCCTTATTGTGCTGGCTTCTCAAACTATGGTCCCCTCTCTACATTTTCTTTCACCACCCAACTCTGAAAAAGATTAGTCTGTATTCTCTGCCTGTTTTCTCAATACCCATATCACTCCTTCCAAAGTAATGTCTGCCCTTCCTCTCCACTGTCATCACAATCAAAAGATCACCAGTAGCCTGCCATGATCTTTTCTCAATTCTCAATCTCTTTGTAGCCTTGACATTACTAACTGCTTACTAACCTATCACCTTTACAAACTCACTTTCCACTGTGCTCACGATGGAACACTTGTCTAGATTTCCTTCAAACTCAATTCTCTGTCTCTTTTGCCTCATTTTTTTGGTACAGGTTCAAGGGAAACATAATACCCAAGTTTTCCAGCATTTCACTTTACCCTTGAAGATGGATTCTACCATGTAGAATGGAAGCTTTTCACCCCATTCTTGAATAACTGGTTATTTCTCATTCATTAGCTCTCAATGTAAAGATGATCACTTTTTATAGGATTTCTCTAGCACTCATATCAAAATTCATTGTTTCTCTCTCTCTCTTTTTTGGACAAGAAGTAGGCTTTATTGGTAGGTATAAGGTGGGGGCAGTACTGAGACTCTTATGAGTGCAGGGCTCACCATTTATCCAGGGGACCATGATTTGAAATGTACCTGATCCCACAGCTACCTGGGATGAGCTACTTTTCAACCACCATTTCTTCAAACTCATCTGCATTATTCTTAGTAAAGCCCCATTTCTTGGAGATGTGGATTTCCTGGCGGTCAGGGAATTTGAACTAGGGCCTCAATCCCAAGCTCCTTCTTCTGCAGCTTGGTGCGGATGGACATGATGACTTGGCCAATGTGGACCCTGACCAGTGTGCCTTGAGGCTTTCCAAAGGCACCCCACATAGCTGCCTGGAGCCTGTCAGCCCCAGCACAGGATGGCCTCTTGTTGATGTGGATGACATGGAGGGGGTAGAGCTGCACTTGGATATAAAAGTCATCATTGCCAGTTTTTCACCACATACTTGTTGGCACAATACAGGCAGCCGCCAGGACTTCAGAGGAGAGTGTTTGACACCATGTGGCCACAGGGTGGGAACTTGTCCATTTTTGCCTTATTCCACCACAGGTCAAAGATGAGGATCTTTGCATCAGGGACCCATTTGGCAGAAGCAAGATTTGGGGTATGGCTTGATCTTAGAATACCGGGAGCACCAGGCATGACAGTAGTCCATGGCATCACCAGGATTCTTCAGTGGTACACCGAAGAGAAAAGCTAAATGTGTTTTCCCTTCCATATCAAACACACATACACCCTTAGTCTCTAGCATAGTACCTTGTTTTCTTCCTTGTACTTATCACAACTTATAATTGTGAATGTGTTTTTGTTTCTTGTCATTCTTCTCAATAAGCACATAGGCTGCATCTGTCTTGCTCACCACTGAATACATGGCACACTGAACAGTCTTACTAAGTCACTGTCAAATAACTGAGTAAATAAACTTATTCAATTTTATGAATGGTTTTTGAAACCTATTGCCACTCTAGTCTGTTTCCAAATTGTTCCAAATCCTATTTTAACAGCCCGCTGAACATTTCCATGTGACTGTCATACTACATCTAATATTCATCATGTCAAAAATTCAACTCTTATACCATCATTTTATTTGCATTACACTATGTAAATAAGATTTCAACACAGCATATATCAAAGTCTGAAGTTACCTGAAGGAGTATATTATGTTCTGTTCCTTACTGGAGTGCTAGCTTATTGTTTGTATACTGTAAGTTCTGAGAAAATATTTGCTGTTAGAGCATTGGTTCCTAAACTTTAGAACAGGGGTCTCAAACTCGTGGCCTGCAGGCCGCATGCGGCCCGCCGAACAATTTTGTGCGGCCCGCAGACTAATCCACGAAGTTCAAAATATTTTGGATAAAATTAAGTAAGCCTAGGGGCCTACTTGTATTTTTCATTTCTCTAGCATCCTAGCTAGATATTAGCTTAGTTAACAGCAGTTGTGATGCGAACTACAGTTTCTGGTCGTTTTGTGACACTGAGTAAACTGCATGTACGATTGTGCTTGTTGTACTGATTTTTTTTTTTGTTTTCAACTGCAGTGAGAAAAGTGTTGTGTAACAGTTGCCTTTTGTAGACCTAGTGCAGCCCGCCAAAAGGCTGTGATCTTGCTCTGCGGCCCACATGCTGAGTTGAGTTTGAGACCCCTGCTTTAGAACCAACTGAATGTTCACTTACCTTCCAGCCCCAGGCTCGGTCATTGCTATGGCTCCAATACATGTCCCTGCAGTCATCGGGGGGATGAAGCGCTTAATCTGTTCTTCTGAGCCATAGTTTGCAATATAGGGCATGATGATATCTGAATGAAGACTAAAACCCGGGCCTGAACAATTCGAATATGCCCTTAGGGGAAAAAAGTAGAAAATTTAAAGCACAAAATAGTTATTTTGTTCTGTTCTTAGTTTCTTTGATTTTCAATTAAAAAACAACAACAGAATATTAAAGATCTTAGTGTTATAATAACCCGTCTCCCTGCAAACCTATAAAGTTCCTGAAGGTTTTCTCTTTTAGTTGTTACTATTCTTTTTTTAATTTCTGGCTTTAACATAATAATAATACTTTAGTAAAGCTCAATGAACACTTACTTAATAAATTAAAAGATAAAACATTTAAAAATATTAATTATATACAACTGTATTACCTTAACACCGAAACTATTTCCATTTTGTTGAATCTTTACCATAACAATATATTCTAATATAGCTGTAGTCATAGCAGGAATTTTGAACTTAGTTGTCTTCTTTTTAAATTGTATGAAAAAATCCTATCTTTTACATAGTTGTCATAATAATAATAATCCTATGCAATAGCTACAAAATATTACAAATTGCTCCCTCACCAGTGGTGGTGCAGTGGATTGAGTGTCTGCCTAGGATGCTTGAGGGCCTTGTTTTAAAACCCCGAGGTTGCTGGCTTGCGTGTGGAATCATGTTACTGGCTCAGCTTGAGCCCCTGAGTCAAGGCACGTATGAGAAGCAATTGATAAATAACTAAAGTTAAGCAACTATGAATTGAGGTTTCTCATTAAAAAAATTACAAATTGCTTATGTACTATAATTTACCTTTTCGTTCTTCCCTGCCAGATATTTAGATTGCTTCCAAATCTGGAGGATTATGTTCTAGCATGATAAGGATTTCTTGACATACTTGCTGGGGTTTTTTCCTATTAAATTATTTCCTTAAGATAAATTCCCTAAAGTAGCATCCTGGAGCAAAGAGCAGAAAAGTTTTTATTTTTTTCTCTGTATCCATATTTTTAATCCCCAAAGCATTTTTTGTTCTTTACAATGCCACCAGGGGCATGAGTATGTCACTTTCACTGCAACCTTGTCAGCACTGGGTATTACAATTTTTTGTTTTCACTAACTTTGTAGATACTCAAAACAACATATCCTGGTTAACTTAATTTGCATTTGATTGGTAGGAAGAACGAACTTTTTTCATCTAAAAAAACCTATTTGCATTTCCTTTTTTGCTGAATTGTTGGTTACAAACAAGATGCAACTTCAAACATCCCTATACTTACTGCTCCTCCACAACAACAGCTGAGGAGTACAAGTCTGCACCAATGCCGCCATGGCGCTCTGCAATATTGACACCGAGCAGTCCTTGTTTTCCAGCTTTTTCCCAAAGTTCTCTACTCACTTCTCCAGCTTTCTCCCATCTGCAAATAACAAGTGTTTTAAAAATAACAAGACCTTTCTTTATATATATTTTTAAAAGTGTCCCTGACTGGTTACCTCAGAGCATTATCCTGATTCTCCAAGGTTGTGGGTTTGATCCTCTGTCAGGGCACATACAAGAATCAATCAACCAATGCATAAGTAAGTGGAACAACAAATCAATGTTGCTCTCTCTCTTTCTCTCTCTCTAAAAGCAATAAATAAAAAAATAAAAATAAAAAGTGACAACTGAAATTCATGAATGATTTTGTACAGAAACACTCTTTTAATTTTAGGCAATTGTTGTTGACACTGTCTGTACCTTTCTATTTACATCTGACTTTTATTATTTCTCCTCCTTCTTGTTCTGTTCCTTACTTCTTCATATTTGTTACTTTTTCTCCTCTGTTCCTCCTCCTTACTATTTATTGGTCCTGCAAATTGCATCCACTGATATTCATGGGTGTAGTTTCTCTCAGTTGGTACTCTTAGGCAACAAGCTTAGTTGTGTCATATAGTCATGGAATTTGCCCAGCCTGTCCCGTAGACAGGTGCCTTCTGCATATTTCCTTATTGCTGAACTTATGGGGTAAGCATATATAAAGATTGACAAAGACTTGGCCGGTTGGCTCAGCGGTAGAGCGTCGGCCTGGCGTGCGGGGGACCCGGGTTCGATTCCCGGCTAGGGCACATAGGAGAAGCGCCCATTTGCTTCTCCACCCCCCCTTCCTCTCTGTGTCTCTCTTCCCCTCCCACAGTGAGGCTCCATTGGAGCAAAGATGGCCCGGGCACTGGGGATGGCTCCTTGGCCTCTGCCCCAGGTGCTAGAGTGGCTCTGGTCGCTGCAGAGTGACGCCCCGGAGGGGCAGAGCATCGCCCCCTGGTGGGCAGAGAGAGCATCACCCCTGGTGGGTGTGCTGGGTGGATCCTGGTCGGGCGCATGCGGGAGTCTGACTGTCTCTCCCCGTTTCTAGCTTCAGAAAAAAAAAAAAAAAAAAGACTGACAAGAGCAGTCACCACTGCTACAGTTTAGGTAGGAACAATGGAAGAGCAGAAGCACCTTGCAGCACAGGTCTGTGAACTCAACTTCTGAAAGGATTATATGTTTGGGTGAGAATTTGCAACCTGTTTCCGTTTTCTCTCTAAAAATGAGAATGGCATGATGAAGATAGATGTGGCTAGCTGGAGATAGTTAAAGAGTCTGAGAATTTTTAAAAAAGTGGTAGTTAGGTGTAGTTAGTAAGAGACAGGATACTTGAAGATACTGATTAAAGGTAAATAAAGATACCTCAAGAAATTTTAAATAAAAGTGTTTACCATGTGTTGTTTTGGTGTTCTGGATACTGCTTAAAGTGGAAATATTTTTTATTATCGACTCTAATTTATCAACTGCTATCATTTTTTACTTTATGGGCTCACCAATAATTTTTCTGGGGTGGAATTTAAAAGGCTAAAGAGATGAATAAAAATTTATTTTAGAATGAAGTATACTAATTTTTTGTTTTTAAGAAGCTAGTTGCTTTTCACCAAAGACTAGTTTATACATGACATCAGACTTTAGCTGGTTTTGGTCAGTATTACCAAGAAGTATTAATAAGAATGTAATGGAAGCTATTTCTAAATAATTTGTAAAAACCATTCTAATTGTAGAAAAGTATTAGCATTGAGTAAATTTTGGAAACACAAAGAAATCCTGTCTTAATAGAAATGACAAATTTTGGCCGTTAGAGAAGGCGATCCTTAATTAATTAACTAATCTCATCCAGTAATAAAAATACTTTGAGGTAGCCAGTTGCCTACCATGATTTGCATTATGCTGGCCTTTTGAGCTTTTATGTATTTTAATTCATTCATGATGCAGAAAAAGAAAGAATATGGAATTGACTGATATTTTATTGTCACTTAACCAGTTTTCAAAAATGTTGTTCTTAGATTGACTTGTAGATTTTCAATTAAATTTTTTTAATTTATTAATTTGAGAGAGAGAGAGAGACAGAGACAGAGAGAGAAGAACATCGATCTGTTCCTGTATGTGCCCTGACTGGGACTGAAACAACAACATTTGTGCTTCAGGACTATGATCCAACCAACCGAGCTATCCAGCCAGAACTTCATTTTTTTAAAGTTGAGATCTAAATGACATACAATATTATTAGTTTCAGCTGTACAACATAATAATTTGTTATTTGTATACATTGTGAAATGAACATGACAATAAGTCTAGTTAACATTTGTCCTCATACAGTTATAACTATTTTCTTGTGATGAGAACTTTTAAGATAATGCTCAAATATGCAATACAGTATTATTAACTATAGTCACCATGCTGTACATCACATCTCCATGACTTAATTATTTTATAACTGAAAATTTATACCTTTGACCCCCTTATTTTCAAATTGTATATTTTAAGTTTTATTTACAAAGCTTTGAGCTACCCTGAAAATCTTGTAATCATACAGCATTATACTGAAGACAGTAAAAAAGGTTTATAAAGCACTGAGCACAATGCTTTTTTAATAGAACACACAGCATTTTAGAAAATAGGTCTTATTGTATTTCTAGTGTACATTGCTTAAAAGAAAAATGTGTCACTTACTCTGCGTGATGAGGACTCACTTCTTCTTGAAAAAACTTCCTTACATTTTCCCGTAAAATGTCATGTTCTGAAGAGAAAATTCTTCTAATTCCTATGTCTGTTAATTTTTTAGCAGAATGACTTTCGAGACGTTCCTCTCCTCCAGAATGAGAACATCTTAAAAATATATATACAGTAAGAAAATTAAGTGAATTGCTATTCTTCATATGCAAATTAGCATTACTGACCAACATGGCAAAAATCTTGATTCTCCCCCTCCCCCTCTGGAGACACTTAGGTGCAGGTAGAAAGAGTCTAAAATTTACAAACCTGTTCATATTTGAGCATCACCACTTTTGGTAGGATCTACCATCCCTGGATGACATTAAGAAGTAATTTATCCTTATTTAAGTATTTTGTCTCATTTTGTTTTATGTTTTTCTTTTTATGTTTGTTTTAGTTGTTTTAATTTGTTAATACAATCTGACATGCTTTTTAATCAGTAACCTTTAGTTGTGAACTATTACTACTACAATTTCGATATGTGATCTGTTTTTTGTCTTCACAAAAAATGTTCTGGTTGCTATTTTGTCATCAAAATCATTTTTAATGGCTTATATATTAATTTAGTCAATAAAAATATTTTTGAGTGCCTATTATGTATCAGCCACTGTTCAGGTAAATTGGAATACAACAGTGAGCAAAACAAAAATCGCTGTCTTCAGGCTGACTTTCTAGAAAGGGAGATTGAATAATAGTAAATGATCAATAAATTAAAGAAGCAAAGAAAAGGAGAGCAGGAATCAGACTGTGCGTCTGAAATGGGGCAGGAACAAAGGATGCAGTATGAAATAGCAAAAGAATATCAGGCCAAAGATAAGATTAGAGCAAAGGCTGTAAGCAAAATGGTATATGATGTATTCTAGAAAGAGCAAGAAGGCCAAGTATGGATGGAGTGAGTAAAGTGAGAAGAGGAGCAGTAGCTGAGTTGGAAGGTGATAGGACCAGGACATGCAGGATCCCTGCAGACCACTGTCATGTTACATCAAATGGAGTAAAATTAGTCCATTACCTATCATTAAAATGATAGGTCCCAATTTCTTGCTAGTAAATGTAAAACTGTAAGAAACACATTTGTCCATATAGGTTTGGTTTTCCATACTTGGGAATTTTTCTTCAGGGGGGGAAAAATGTGCTGAGACTAGGAAACTGGTGCTTTAAGACACTGACTCACTTGTCAAATAATTAGTAAGCAAAAGAGAATTTACATTCAAGTCCATCTGGATCTTAAATATTTTATTTCTCATGTTATGTTAAGGAAACCTTTGGAACATTTCTAAGTAAAATACACCAAAACACAGGCAAGTGACAGAAGTACCAGGAAGAATAATGACTTCCAGTTCAGTAAAGAGTGTTCCTGAGAGTACATGCAGAGGGAATAAAATCAAGTTTGTTGGGACATCCAGTCCTTACTTTAAAGAACAAAGAACCTGTACTGAAGACATTGGCCTTTTTCCTCCCTATAAAGACCAGGAAATCTGTATTGAACAAATTGGCCATTTTTTTTCTCCCTAAGGTAATAAACTGCTACTAATCTAACAGGAGAGGCGATTATTATTATTATTATTATTAAAATCCTCATTTACATTATAAAGGACAGACAGTCTCCACCATTTGGCAATATTTGGGAGCTGGTTATATATACACAAGCTCCAATCTCACCTCAGATCTACTGAGTTAGGTTCTGTATTTCCCTAAGTGACTCATTCCTATGCACATTAATGTTTAAGAAGCCTACTGTAATAAAACTACAATACCTGCCCTATTCAGAGGGTCCTGAGGTCCTCCTTTTCCCAATATTTTCTATATGAGGAATTTTCTTCCTATACTTCAACCAAAATAACTATTCACAGTAGACATAAAAGCAGAAGCAGATATGAGAACTGAGCTGTTTTCTATTAAGCTGGACTTTAAGGGACCTGCAAAAGTGTAAAACAATGTCACTCTTCTTGTTTTTTTAGGGGAGGGGGAAGGATTATTTTTCATAAAAATGTTAAAATGCATCGGTTTATTTGTTACTTTTAAATGAATTAAACAGTTATAAATTTTGTTTTATAGGTATCTATTGATATTGATATAGGTAGGTGCAACCCACATAAACAAAAGATCTTCGGGATTCTCTATTTTCAAGGGCATAATGAAATCCTGATACCAAAGACTCTGAGGACCACTGTCTTATGAAGTTCTGGGACGGAGCTAAGAAAAGTATGTGTATATTATAGTCAAGTCACATTCTCCCTGAAGCCTTCCTGACCCTCCTCAGGAATAGCACCTATAGTATCTTAGAGTGCCACAACATTATAATGAGCTAATTTATCTGTCCTCATTATTAGTGACACTCATCATTAGTGAATCCTCAATGATTCCAGTTTCACCAATGAATGGATTTTATGTGCCCCACAGCATCTGAGGCTTTTGATCTTATAAACACTATCTGCATAGTCACTGAGCCATTTAGAAACTGTCTCCACTAATTTCTGTTTTATTAATGAAAGCATTAGTTAGTAAGTCCCAAATTAATGTCCTTGTCGGATGGGGCGGCGGCCAGGTCTCTCCCCTCAGGGGCTGTCTTCTGGGGAAGCCGTCTCCAGGTGGGCCGATGCTATCTCCAGATCTGCGAGGTGTGGCAGTCCCGCTCCCTAGTTCCCTCTGGACTGATGCCTTCAGCCACAGTTCTTCTGGTTTTGTTTTTTCCTTTTTATTGAATTCTTTTTGGGTGACATTGTTTAACAAAATTATACAGGTTTAACTATATAAGTCAGTATAATTACGTAGGTTAATTATAACAAAATAGTACAGTCAGAGAAAGATAAGTCCCACATGAGTTCCCTCACACGTGGAATCTAATGAACAAAACGAACTAACAAGTAAAACAGAGACAGGCTGATACCTGGAGAGCGGCTGGCAGTTAGAGGGTTGGGGAGAGGTGGAGGCACTGAGCTACAAGGAAGAGACTCAAGGGCACGGACTTCAGCCGCAGTTCTAAAAGCCGAAGGTCGCAGCCGAGCCGCGGCGGTTGACCCCCGCACCGCTTCCAGTGCCCACCGCGAACCCGACCGCCGGGGCGGGCCGGGAGAGCGAAGGTTCAGCGGAATGTCCCCGCTCGCCTTTCCCCCGGCCCGCTGCCTCCCCTCGTGCGCTCGCGCGCGCAGCCGGGTCCCAAGCCCCCAGAAAGCCCCCTCAGCCTCCCAGGCCTGGAAGAATGGCGGCCGCGGGCACTCACCTCGCGGACCGCGGAGGGCGCTGCGCGCACCAGCGGCCCCACAAGCGCAGAGACCCGCGGAGGAGGCGTGAGGTCATGGCTGGGACTGGGCAGAGTTATTGGGACGTCAGACGTGACTTCCTGGCGACTCCAGGGCGGGGCCCTGGTGGGCGGACTGTCCGGGGGACCGTCCCACTCCGCAGTCCTGGCCAAGAAATGACCCGCAGCTGCCAGGATCAATGCTTCCCGAGCTCCCTGTCAGGGTCCGTCCCCGTCCCCCCACCCCCTTCCCCGGCCGGCGGGCTGAGCGCAGCCGAGGTGTCGCACGGAGTCTTACAGAGTAAGAAGCAAAAGGGCTCCTTCTCTTTGCAACATTCTTACCAGTTCGTCCGTTGTTCGTTTTAGAACTGTTGAACCGCTTTGAGCCACGATGTCGGCCACGGAGTTTCAAAATGCCCCCAAACGTAAACCTATTTGAAAAGATGTTTCTTGTTGATTTTTTTTCTTGTTTTAACATTGAAAGTTGATTTACTTCGCACAGATAACTATACAAACACTATTTTCAAAGAATTGTGCTGTTATCATTTTCTTTTTCTAGCAGAAATTAGTGACCACTTCCTGGAAAAAAATACATTCAGCTCTTCAATCCTATTTGATTTGAAGTCATGTCTTGCCATTTTCTTTTTCCTCAAGTCATCTAAAGCTACTTCTTTTTATTTTTTTTTAAATTAAATTAAACAAGATGACATTGGTCAATAAGAGTACATAGGTTTTGGGTGAATGTTTCTATAGCATTTGAACTGTTGATTATATTGTATACCCATCACCCATATATACAATACTGTTTTATAATTGACAATTCAAGTGAGTGAAGTCTGAGCTATTGTAATTTATGGATTTGTTTGTGTTTTTTTTTTTTTTGTACTGGGATATCTGAAAGTTTTGAACTCTAAAGAGTGCATGATGGATTTTAGGGCCACTATAATAATTAAGGACAATTATCAAGGGCCTGAAAGGGTGCAAGTGAAAAAGAGATTTTGTGTTAGAAAGTAAGAACTAAGAACTAACTGAATGTAGTATATAAAAAAGATTTTTATTTATTTTTTTCTTTTTTTTTAATTATAATTTTATTTTTTTAATGGGGTGACATCAATAAATCAGGTTACATATATTCTAAGATCAACAAGTCCAGGTTATCTTGTCTTTCAATTATGTTGCATACCCATCACTCAAGGTCAGATTGTCCTCTGTCACCTTCTATCTAGTTTTCTTTGTGCCCCTCCCACTCCCCCTTTCCCTCTCCCTTTCCCCCATCACCCAGTAACCACCACACTCTTATCAATGTCTCTTAGTTTCACTTTTATGTCCCACCTACGTATGGAATAATGCAGTTCCTGTTTTTTTCTGATTTACTTTTTCACTTCGTATAATGTTATCAAGATCCCACCATTTTGCTGTAAATGATCCGATGTCATCATTTCTTATGGCTGAGTAGTATTCCATAGTGTATATGTGCCACATCTTCTTTATCCAGTCGTCTATTGACGGGCTTTTTGGTTGTTTCCATGTCCTGGCCACTGTGAACAATGCTGCAATGAACATGGGGCTGCATGTGTCTTTACATATCAATGTTTCTGAGTTTTTGGGATATATACCCAGTAGAGGGATTGCTGGGTCATAAGGTAGTTCTATTTTCAGTTTTTTGAGGAACCACCATACTTTCTTCCATAATGGTTGTACTACTTTACATTCCCACCAACAGTGTATGAGGGTTCCTTTTTCTCCACAGCCTCTCCAACATTTGCTATTACCTGTCTTGTTAATAATAGCTAATCGAACAGGTGTGAGGTGGTATATCATTGCAGTTTTGATTTGCATTTCTCTAATAACTAAAGAAGATGAGCATCTTTTCATATATCTGTTGGCCATTTGTACTTCCTCCTGGGAGAAGTGTCTGTTCATGTCCTCTTCCCATTTTTTATTGGATTGTTTGTTTGTTTGTTGTTGAGTTTTATGAGTTCTTTGTATATTTTGGATATTAGGCCCTTATCTGAGCTGTTGTTTGAAAATATCATTTCCCATTTAGTTGGCTTTCTGTTTGTTTTGTTATCAGTTTCTCTTGCTGAGCAAAAACTTCTTAGTCTGATGTAGTCCCATTCATTAATTTTTGCCTTCACTTCTCTTGCCATTGGCGTCAAATTCATAAAATGCTCTTTAAAACCCAGGTCCATGAGTTTAGTACCTCTGTCTTCTTCTATGTACTTTATTGTTTCAGGTCTTATGTTTAGATCTTTGATCCATTTTGAGTTAATTTTTGTACAGGGGGAGAGACTGTAGTCCAGTTTCATTCTTTTGCATGTGGCTTTCCAGTTTTCCCAGCACCATTTATTGAAGAGGCTTTCTTTTCTCCATTGTATGTTCTTGGCCCCTTAAAAAAGATTTTTAAAAAAGAAAAATTAATTCCAAACAGTGGCAGGTGAATATTGGTTGACCAGGATGCCTCAGGCTCCCCATTCTTGACTTGCTGGCTGGCCATCTTAAACCACCCTGACCATTAGGAATGTACACCAGAGTATTTACAAGCTTCACGGGATCAATGAAGATAATAATAAAACACTATTTCAGTGTGCCTCAGTGTAGTCTGAAAGTCATTACAGCAGTTGCCCTTGTTGAATCAGAATATCTGATGGTAATGTCCAGGCTTCTGCATAGTAAATATGTCTTACGGGAGTGGGTTTTTTTTTTAAAGGCTTAATGAATTCACTAATATGGTGGCCAGAGCTGGAGCCTCGTCCTCTGCATGGAGACTCTCCTGTGGAGCTTTGCTAGAAGATCAGTGAATTCCCAGTCGGGAAACTTGGTGAACATGGTCTCTTTAGAAGTATGTGGGTGAGATAACTGTAGATCTTGGAGATAGAATGACAGGTGGCCTTGGCAAAGTTGCCCAGAGAGTGCAGTGCAGCCTCCTTCATACCAGTCATCCTCAGCAGCTTCTTGGGCCCAGGGGCCCAGATGATAACAGTGCCTCTAGGGGTAGGGGGGAGGCGCACTGGCACAGAGATGCAATGGCCTGTGACCTTGTGAGGGAGGGTATGGGACCTGTGGATCTTGATCCCTGAGTAGCCTTGCCACCCTGCGTTTATGGAGGTGGAGATGGGACCTTGACCCCACACATGGTGGCTATCTCTTTGGAGCACTCAACACCCAGACCAAAGCCCTTATAGTCCCTGAGGGCAACAAATGCCTTGAACTTGGTCCAGTGGCTAGCTCAGCTCTACTTTTGCATGAACTTAATCTTCAAAGATTTTGCCCTATTTGCAACATGTATGTATTCTTTTTTTCTATTATTTGAGAATAAGTTGGATACATTATGCCCTTTCACCCCTAGTGTATATTCCCTAATCACAAAGGAGGTCCCTTAATAACTAGAGCACAGTTATCATATGTGGATATTTAACCCTGATATAATTTTAATCCCTTGAGTAGTGACTTTTTTTCATGCTTGCTCACCTGCAGGAGTGAGTTCTTTTCAAAAAATGAAATTAATGCCTGACCAGGTGGTAGTGCAGTAGATAGAGCGTCCAACTGGGATGCGGAACACCCAGGTTCGAGACTCCGAGGTCGCCAGCTTAAGCGCGGGCTGATCTGGTTTGAACAAAAACTCACCAGCTTGAGCCCAAAATCGCTGGCTCAAGCAAGGGGTTACTCGGTCTGCTGAAGGCCCGCGGTCAAGGCACATATGAAAAAGCAATCAATGAACATCTAAGGTGTCACAATGAAAAACTGATGATTGATGCTTCTCATCTCTCCATTCCTGTCTGTTAGTCCCTGTCTATTCCTCTCTTTGACTCTCTCTCTGTCTCTGTAAAAAACAAACAAACAAACAACAAACAAACAAAAATATGAAATTAGTTACAGTTACACTTTTATTAACTTAAAATCATGTTTGTTTGATAACCAATTGATGGAAACAAGAAGAACATATATTTGCCTTTTTTAAATGTAGCCTTACACATTTTTAAAATGAAAATTTTTGAATGATTATATTCTGGATGATCAGGAGGCATGGGGATATACATGAACATTCATACAACTCAAAGGGTTAATCGACAGTTCATATTCCAATTCAACAAGTGTCCCAATAATACCTTTTTGTTATACTGAACTATGTTAAAACAACAACAACAACAACAACAAAACAGAGACCAGCCTGGAAAATTCACTGATAAGACAAAACCAGTTTAGCCATACAAACAAAGCTTAATTTAATCCAACAAAGTTTAGATGAATTAACTTGACCTGGGCTATTTATTGCCTATGCCTCTGAAAATCAGATGCAAAACTTGAACTATTTCTCAAGGTTGATATGAAGTAACCACTGACCAATTCCCTATCATTTAAGAAAATTCTAATATTATAACCAGTCACTGTGAAGAATAGACAGTCACTGTTTCCTCAGTAGGTAAGCTGCTTTATGACAGTGTACCTCTGAATCTCATTCCATGTTATAATTGGAGTGTTTCTGAGTCTTAGAACTGTCTTTCTGGTGTGTGTGCAATAACCTTGCACTAATTGGAAAAGAAGAAGTAAAACTATCATTATTTGCAGATGATATGATATTGTATATAGAAAACCGTAAAGTCGCAGTAAAAAAACTACTAGACCTGATAAATAAATTCAGCAACATGGCAGGATATAAAATCAATACTCAGAAATCAGAGGCATTTTTATACACTAACAATGAACTGTCAGAAAGAGAAATTAAGGAATCAATCCCCTTTACCATTGCAACCAAAAAAATAAAGTACCTAGGAATAAATTTAACCAGGGAGATTAAAGACTTGTACTTGGAAAATTATAAAACATTAATAAAAGAAATCAGAGAAGATACAAACAAGTGGAGGTATATACCGTGCTCATGGTTAGGAAGAATAAACGTCATTAAAATGTTTACATTACCCAAAGCAATTTATAAATTCAACGCAATACTGATTAAAATAACAATGACTTACTTCAAAGATATAGAACACATATTCCAAAAATTTATATGGAACCAAAAGAGAACACGAATAGCCTCAGCAATCTTGAAAAGGAAGAATAAAGCGGGAGGTATCACACTTCCGGATATCAAGTTATATTATAAGGTCATTGTACTCAAAACAGCCTGATACTGGCATAAGAACAGGGATTTAGATCAGTGGAACAAAACTGAGAACCCAGAAATAAACCCACACTTTTATGGACAACTGATATTTGACAAAAGAGGTAAGAGCATACATTGGAGTAAAGACAGCCTCTTCAACAAATGGTGTTGGGAAAATTGGACAGCTACCTGCAAAAAAATTAAACTAGACCACCAACTTACACCATTCACAAAAATAAACTCAAAGTGGATAAATGACTTAAATGTAAGCCTTAAAACCATAAGCATCTTAGAAGAAAACATAGGCAGTAAGCTCTCTGACATCTCTCGCAGCAATATACTTGCTGATTTGTCTCCACAGGCAAGTGAAATAAAAGACAGGATAAAAAAATGGGACTTTATCAAACTAAAAAGCTTCTGCACAGCTAAAGACAATAAGAACAGAATACAAAGACAAACTACATAATGGGAGAATATATTTGACAATGTGTCTGATAAGGGGTTAATAACCAAAATTTATAAAGAACTTGTAACACTTAATACCAAGAAGACAAACAATCCAATCCAAAAATCGACAAAAGAAATTAATAGACACTTCTCCAAAGAAGATAGACAGATGGCCAATAGGCATATGAAAAAATGCTCAACATCACTAATTATTAGAGAAATGTAAATTAAAACCACAATGAGATATCACCTCACACCAGTCAGAATGGCGCTCATCAATAAAACAACACAGAATAAGTGCTGGCGAGGATGTGGAGAAAAGGGAACTCTCCTGCACTGCTGGTGGGAATGCAGACTGATGCAGCCACTGTGGAAAACAGTATGGAGATTCCTCAAGAAATTAAAAATCGAACTGCCTTTTGACCCAGCTATACCACTGCTAGGAATATACCCCAAGAACACCATAGCACTGTTTGAAAAGAAGAAATGCACCCCCCATGTTTATGGCAGCATTGTTCACAATAGCAAAGATTTGGAAACAGCCCAAGTGTCCATCAGAGCATGAGTGGATTAAAAAGCTTTGGTATATATATACTATGGAATACTGCTCAGCCATAAGAAATGATGACATGGGATCATTTACAATAACATGGATGGACCTTGATAACATTATACTGAGCGAAATAAGTAAAACAGAAAAAACTAAGAACTATATGATTCCATACATAGGTGGGACATAAAAATGAGACTCAGAGACATGGACAACAGTGTTGGGGTTACAGGGTGGGGGGGGGAGAAGATGGAGGGGGTTGGGGGAGGGAAAGGGCACAAAGAAAACCAGTTAAAGGGTGATGGACGACAATTTTATCAATGTCACCCCATCAAAATTAATAATAATAATAAAAAAGAATGTGTCTCATGGCTAATTCAGGCAGTTAGAAGAATAGTATAAGGATGCTAATTCTGCCTCTCAGACCACATCCTGCAAAAGAGGCCCCAAGCAAATTGGTAGTTTGGCTCCTCTGATTTTGCCAATTGGATTTAAAAAAAAAAATAGGTCAAGAACGCCCTGAAATGGAACTAACAATACATGAGCATAAATTTAAAGGACTTTTAGATACTGGAGCTTATGTAACTGTTATTGCTAAGCTACATTGGCCTCCTTCCTGGCCCACTCATGCAGCAGCCACAGAATTACAAGGTATAGGGCAGAGTAAATCCCCTCAACAAAGTTCTAGTTTTCTACATTGGGAAGATTAAGAAGGTCATTCTGGATTTTTTTAAGCCTTATGTGCTCCCTGGATGGGCAGTTAATTTGTGGGGTAGAGATGTTTTGAAAAATATGGGAGCGTTGCTTGTCAGTCCTAATGGTTTAGTCAGTACTCAGATGCTTGATCAAGGATTCTTGGCCACCAAAGGACTAGGGAAAGAACAGCGAGGAATTCTCACCCCCATAGAAGTGGCACCCAATACCAGAAGGTGTGGATTAGGATATCAAAATTTAGCATAGGGGCCTTGGTAGCTCCTGCTACCTCAATAATGCATTACGCAGACCCAATTACTTGGAAATCAGATAATCCTGTATGGGTAGACCAATGACCCCTTTCTCAGGAGAAACTTAGGGCAGCTGCTCAACTGGTACAAGAGCAGCTACAGCTTGGGCACATTGAATCATCTAATAACCCATGGAATACACTTCCATATTTTGATCTTGTTGCCTCCTGGATTATCAAGGGGCATAGGCGACCCTTACAGCTTATAGGTTTTGAGCCTCAAAATTATTGTTGTTCCTTTTTTCAAAGGATCAACAACAATGGCTCTGGGAAACTTCCACTAAATGGCAAATCGGTCTTGCAAATCAATGGACAACTTTATAGTGAAACTGTCAACTTAAAATCAGCTCACAGTCTAGAATTATATGCTATTATCATGGTTTTCAGCATTTGCCATATTCTCCCTTTAATCTATATACAGACAGCAAATAGTTACTTATGGTGTTTCCACTATAAAGACTGCTGTCTTAGGGACAAATGCTGATGAACTATTTCAGCAGTTCCTCCTTCTTCAAAGACTTGTATGTCCACATAGAGCTCCATGTTTTATAGGACATACTTGAGCTCACTCCATGCTCCCTGGAGCTTTCGCACAAGGGAATGCCCTTTTTTTTCTTTCTGAAGTTGGAAATGGGGAGGCAGTCAGACAGACTCCTGCATGCGCGCAACTAGGATCCACCTGGCACGCCTACCAAGGGGGGATGCTCTGCCCATCTGGGGTATTGCTCTGTTGCAACCAGAGCCATTCTATTGTCTGAGGCAGAGGCCACAGAGCCATCCTCAGCCCCCAGGCAAACTTTGCTCCAATGGAGCCTTGGCTGCGGGAGGGGAAGAGAGAGACAGAGAGGAAGAAGGGGAGGGGTGGAGAAGCAGATGGGCGCTTCTCCTGTGTGCTCTGGCTGGGAATCGAACCCAGGACTCCTGCATGCCAGGCCAACACTCTACCACTGAGCCAACCGGCCAGGGCCTAGGAATGCCCTTGTTGATCAAGGTACCCAAAAGAAAATTATTTGGAGCAACCATGACAGATCGAGCAATTCAGTCTCATACTATTCATCACCAGAGCGCTGCAGCCCTGTGTAAACAGTTTCAATTTTCTCGGGAAGCAGCGCAGCAGACTGGGAAATCCTGTCCAAGGGGTCCTATACTACAATCTGCCCCTTCATTTGGAGTTAACCCTCAAGGACCCCTAGCAGGACAACTTTGGCAAATGGATGTTACTCATATACCTTCATTTGGCAAACAGTCCTATGTCCACGTTACAGTGGATACATATTCTGAATTTATAGTAACCTCTGTCAGAACAAGAGAGGCTGCTAAGCATGTTATAGCTCATTGTCTGTATGCATTGTTCTATTATTGGATTTCCTAAACTGGTTAAACTGACAATGGTCCTGCATATGGAGCAAAAGCATTTACTATATTTTGTCATTCTTATAATCTTTAAAGTCAAGGTATTATTAAAGTGTACCTCGCAAATATTTTAAGGTCAATTTAAAAAATTTTAAAAGGGGGGAGTCATATCCTGGAACTCCTACAGGTCTACCATGTCATGCTTTTTATTTAAAAAAATTTTAAATTTCTTTTCAATGCTGATGAACAAGAGATGTCAAATCTTTTTCTCCTGCAAACTACTACCTTCTTTATTTGATCCAGCTAATAACACTGTTTTGTCTTTTTCCAAATAGCTCCAGATATATGGAAAAGATTTATATAGGCAGATGAGGATTCTCAAACCCCTCAGCGAGATCTTCTGAGCACGGCTTTTAAGATATCAAGAGGCAGAAAAATCCCAATAGAGATCAGGGGAACTACCAGCTTTTAGGATACACCCTTAAAGGCTCCAGCGCCCCAAAGAGATCTCACAGGAAGCCTGCCAGACTTACATGACTCAGCTGTGAGGAAACAGGGACACTGGAAGGTAGGCTCCCCCCTTGTTCCTCTAAGGAAGGGTTCAGTCTCTTTCAGCCCTGCTCCAGCCACCTATGACCTAACCTTGCCCAAAATGCTGGGGTTTGCCACTCAAGGCTGAAGGTGCCCAGGGTCATTGGCCCCATCTACGACACTGTGGACGAGCCTAGGGTATTTCTTTCAAGAAGCAGGTAAACTGATCTCATTTGCACAAGGGCCACTTAACTATGTCTTGCCTGAATAGTCAGGTTTTTTATTCTTCCCTCGAAGATCTCTTTTGTGGGTGTTGATAGTCCTATATTCTGCTTCTTTGTTTAATATATAGTGTTTCCTTTATTCTTCCTACCTCAATGCCCCACTCATATTTCAGGCTGGGACCTAGTCCTAATTTAGAGCTCTCTTTCCCCCTTTTGCCAACTTCTATTATGAATTTAGCTTTGCCACCCAGCTTAGTGTATCCCAAGGTTCTCTTTACCAAGCCACAGTTGCAGAGCTCCAGGGAAAAGCAACCTGGTCTCATCGCTCCAGGCAGAGGAGAACAGAAGCTCCATCTCCACACATGCTACAGATGGCTTTTCCAGTCTATCTGAATCATTACCAGCTAGAAGCAGTGGTCATTGGGACTTGGACGTGAGCTGCAAAGTATAGAATTGTGACAACAATTCCAGTGCCATGTGGACTTTTCCTGGACTCTTACTCCTTGGGACAGCTCCTAACAGACTGAACTGGGATTGGGTTGCATTTTTCAGGGATTTGGCATGGTGTTGGGGTCAACTTGGACATGGTGAACATGTTAAGGACACTACTCTTTTATGGATTCTTGCTGTATTGGCCAAGCGTTTGCTTAAAGGCTTTAATCAGTATAAAAAAATATAGAAGACTGGATAAAGAAGATGTGGCCCATATACACCATGGTATACTATTCAGCCATAAGAGATGATGACATCGGATCACTTACAGCAAAGTGGTGGGATCTTGATAGCAGTATACGGAGTGAAATAAGTAAATCAGAAAAAAAAAACAAGAACTGCAGGATTCCATACATTGGTGGGACACAGAAGCGAGACAAAGAGACATGGACAAGAGTGTGGTGGTTATGGGGGGCAGGGGGAAGGAAGGAGGGAGTGGGGGAGGGGTGGGGGAGGGGCACAAAGAAAGCTAGATAGGGGGTGACGGAGAGCCATCTGACTTTGGGTGATGGGTATGCAGCAGAATTGAATGACAGGATAACCTGGACATGTTTTCTTTGAATATATATACCATAATTTATTGATGTCACCCCATTAAGATAAAAAATTATTTATTAAAAAAGGCAATATAAAATAATGTATATAATATGTATTTAAGTTTTTTAAAATAAAAGCAAGATACCACTAAAGGTTAACATTTTAAAATTCAAGATATACTAAATTATAAAATTGATCTGCTGACAGCTTATCTTTCGTTTTGTGGTATTTCCCCCCTATATTCTGGTTTCTGTTTGGGAAAAAGTTGAGAGGATATATGGCTTAGAACTAGCAGAGGAATTTATGGATTCATTCAAGTTAACATTTCAAAATGGATGGCTCAGGGCTCAGAGTCTAGGCACTGGATTTTGGAGGCCCAGTAGAACCACTACAACTTGTGTGATCTTGGTTAAGTTAAACTCCCTATAACTTAGTTTTCTTGTTGTAAAATGGAGGTAATAATAAAGTCGCCCTCAAGAACAAAAAAACAAAAAAACAAAAACAAAAAAAAACCTTGGACTGATTCTACTTCGGTGATTCATTGGTTTTATTTTAGCTATTTCTGAACCTTTGACAAGTCCAAATCTGGCACACTTCCTCCAGATGTTCTTTTTCATTCAGGCCACTGCATTTTTTTGAAGAGTAAAAGCCAGATAACTTGTATAAGTAATTTAGTTTTGTTGTTTTGAGGTTTCCTTATGGCAAAATTGGTGCATACATAATATGATGTCAGTACAACGATTAGAATCTTCCTGGTGCAAGTTTGTCCCATTCTTGGTGAGTTTAATTTGAACCTCTTTAATTTTAATCCTTTAATTTGATTCATTTGCTTAAAATGGTGTCCACCAGTTTTCTTCATATGAGAAAGTAATCAATGAACAACTAAGGTGTTGCAACACGCAACAAAAAACTAATGATTGATGCTTCTCATCTCTCCGTTCCTGTCTGTCAGTCCCTGTCTATGCCTCTCTCTGACTTTCTCTCTGTCTCTGTAAAAAAACAACAACAACAAAAAACCTAACAACAATATGAAATTAGTTACAGTGTTGTAACTAATAGTAACATAAGTTACTATGTTTCAGTTTGTGAAATAAGAACAAAAATGCTTTTGAATACAGCGTGATCTGAGCTAAAATGAAATGAAAAGTTTAGCAAACTATGCAGATAAATCAGGCAAATCACCGAATATTTCATGAATGCTTTGAGCCCTCTGTATCTTTCTGGCAGGAATAAGTCACAGCTTTTAATTGGGAGTTCTACAAGGCATGCTTTTATTAACTGAAATGTCAATTAGGGCCAGAATAATCAGGGAATGTTCCAGTGTGCACATGTTAACTTTAGGAATTAAGAGACGGAAATGACAAGGACACTAGATTAGTGTGAAACAAATTTACCAAAGGGTTGTAAAAAAGAAGGAAGGAAGGAAGGAAGGACACTAAAGAAACCAGTCTAACTGAAGGATGTGTGTGGGGAAGAATTAGAAATTCAGTTTCTTTAGGTTTTTGGTTGTTTTGTTTGTTTGTTTGTTTTTCTTACAGAGACAGATAGAGAGAGTCAGGGAGAGGGATAAATAGGGACAGACAGACAGGAACAGAGAGAGATGAGAAGCATCAATCATTAGTTTTTCGTTGTGACACCTTAGTTGTTCATTGATTGCTTTCTCATATGTGCCTTGACTGTGGGCCATCAGCAGACCGAGTAACCACTTGCTCAAACCAGTGACCTTGGGTCCTAGCTGGTGAGCTTTTGCTCAAACCACATGAGCCCATGCTCAAGCTGGTGACCTCGGGGTCTCAAACTTGGGTCCTTGGCATCCCAGTCTGACGCTCTATCCACTGCACCACCACCTGGTCAGGCTCTTTAGGTATCAATATATCCATTTTACATATTAGAAAACAGAGTTATAGAGAAATTAAGTAACTCAGAGGTTTCCAACCTTCATCTAGTCTGTGGAATGCTATAGCCCATGGTTTTCTTATTATCCCATAAAAAGAAAGTGAGAAAAGAAGCAAATTAAGTAGGCTACCTAGAGTGTCAGCTTCCTACTCTGGACTGCTAGCTTTCCCCTACATTTATCACACTCTGTCTTGTATTTTAAATCATCTTATAACAGCCTTATTTCATAATTGTATTTTAGAGTCTTTGAGAGCATGGATCTTATCTTGTACAGCATCTACCCTCAATATTAAGAATACCCTCAATATTACTAAGAGAATGAATGAAACTTTTAGCTCTTAGCCCATCAATTCTAAATTTGCTGACGTGGTAGGCAATAATAATAAAAATCCTGGGCAGCAGTAACCAAATAGTTAAACACTGTGAACCTTTGAGCCACTCCTTTTTATAAGCACCAGCCCACTTAATCCTAACAATGACACCTGACAAATGGTAAGGGGCAGAGTTAGGAGTCAAATCCATGTAGTCTCATGTATAAATCTGTGTGTTACAAGGTCCTCCCAGGGTTATGAAGACAAAATATGTAAAACTTTCAGTCTGGCAGCAATAGGAAAACAAAACATAGTAACATCATTACTGTTTTTCCTTAGCTTAATTCTTAGGAGAGGCCATGCTCTTACTAAGTTGCCAGGGAAACCCACAGAACCTGACCCTGTTTTCTGGTTTAGTTAGTTCTCATTCATTCAGAAAGGATTTGCAAGACAGAAGGAGATTTGACTTTGGTGGTAAACACAATGCAATATATAGATGATCTATTATAGAATTGTACACCTGAAACCCATATAATTTTATTAGTGTCACTTCAATAAGTTTAATTAAAAAAATGAAAACAGAATAAAAGAAAGGACTTACAGCAGCTGCTTATTCTAGTTTTCAATATTCAGGCCAGTATCTTTATTTATTTTTTAAATTTTTTTAGCGAGAGAGACAGAGAGAGAGAGTGAAAGAGACAGAGAGAGGGAGAGATAGGGACAGACAGGAAGAGAGAGAGATGAGAAGCATCAAATCTTTGTTTGACACCTTAGTTGTTCATTAATTGCTTTCTCATATGTGCCTTAATGGGGACTCCAGTCAATCCAGTGACCCTTTGCTCAAGCCAGTGACCTTGGACTTCAAGCCAGTAACCTTGGGCTTCAAGCCAGTGACCCTTGGGCTCAAGCTGGTGACCATGGGGTCATGTCTATGATCCCATGCTCAAGCCAGCAACCCTGCACTCAAGCTGGATAAGCCCATGCTCAAGCCCACAACCTTGGGGTTTCAAAACCTGGGTCTTTAGTGTCCCAGTCCGATGCTCTATCTACTGCGCCACTGCCTGGTTAGGCCAGGCCAATATCTTTATGGGACACTTATGTTGTGGCTAGAGCTTAGGGTGAGCAAGGGTTACCAGTGTTAGCTATGGATCTAAGTCTACTTCAGTGTGGGATTTAGCAAGTTCACACCAGTTCAGCAGAACCGATACCTAATTTTTTTAGTTCGGCGAGCTGGTTGTTAAGATGGCACCTATAATCAGGGCTCTTTCTAAGGTGGGCACCTCAGCAGTTGCCAAATGTGAAAATCACAAATTTATATTTTTTACTCGTTTTTAATGTTCATCTGTGCAACAGCGTATTCTAAACACTGGTGGTAGGTCCATAGGTGAAAAAACTTAATAGAACTTTGCTTGTAATTTTTATTTATTCATTTCATAAAACTCATTATACTTTTTTTTTTTGTATTTTTCTAAGGTGAGAAGTGGGGAGGCAGAGCAGCAGATTCCCGCAGACTCCTGCATGCGCCTGACCGGGATCCACCCAGCAAGTCCACAATGGGGCGATGCTCTGCCCATCTGGGGCGATGCTCCATTGCAACCGGAGCCATTCCAGCACCTGAGGCAGAGGCCATGGAGCCATCCTCAGCGCCTGGGCCAACTTTGCTCCAGTGGAGCCTTGGCTGCAGGAGGGGAAGAGAAAGATAGGGAGAAGAGAAAGACAGAAGGATGGAGAAGCAAATGATCGCTTCTCCTGTGTGCCCTGACTGGGAATCAAACCCCGGATGTCCACATGCCGGGTCAATGCTCTACTGCTGAGCTGATTAGCCAGGGCAAACTCATTATATCTTTGATGAAAAGCTACATTTTATTTCCCTTATGTTTGTTACTTCAATAAACAAACATATAACATAGAAAGAAAAAGTGCCAAACAACCAGGACATGACAACTTGTATTTAATGTTTTTTCATTAATATTTTAAAACTCTTTCTTGTAATCTAGTTTTGTGTACCTCTTTTATTGTTCTTAGTTAAATATTAAATGTATGAAATAATTAACTGCCTTTGGTATATATATTTTTTATACTTAAAATGGTCCTTAGGGCAGAGAACCAGTTGTTAAATTATTTGAATCCCACCACTGGTCTACTCTATTCAGTTCTTTCAATAGCTTATTCTTCCCATTTTAGATAAAATAGAAGAATGGCAAAGCCTCCTTTACTAATACTATTTTAGAAAATGCTGCCCTTAATAGTTCTTCATTCCAGAAACGTTTGCAATCCACAGTAGTGATTTTTTAAAAGCTAATACCAGTGGAAACTAAGGAGCAAAAGAATTTCATTTGCCGAGATTCTACAACTGAGTAATTATTCTGGCTAAATGGTATGGTCTTATATAAACAACCACTGAGAATATTACATTTTAAGCTTTCTTTGCCTTCTGGGGAGCAGCATGTTCATTCTTCAAAGGAGGACACAAAATTCCAGATCATGAAGGGACAGAAGTGTTCTCTAACTCTTTGGAAACTTTACAATTTATTTAGCTATGATGATGAATACAGCAGTATCACAGGGCCCCATGTCAAACACAGGAAAGTTCAGGATAGCAGAGCCAAGAAGTGAGTTAGAGTTAAGAGATTATCCCATCGTTAAAACAGAAGCAAAGGAAGGTGTGGCAAGGGCAGGGCTCTGTTGGAATTTTCCAGAGGTTGAGAAATTGCTCTGACTTGCTTGAATTTTCTAAAGGCTCTTTTGTACACTGATTGATTAGAACAGGCCAACACTAGCAGGTACAGACTTGGTAGATACAACATAAATTCTCTGAACCTCCATTCACTCATGCGTAGATGGAGAACAACAGTACCTATGCCATGGGGTTGTTGGAAGGATTTGTCAGATAATGGGGATCAAGTTGTTATCATGACAGAAATACAATAAGCACTCATAAAGGGTAATTACTGTCAATTTTAAGAAATATATATATATATTTTTTTTAGGAATAAAAAATGTTTATTCAGAAATGTATAAGTAACAGAGTCTCCTCCATCCCTTAATGCTTTTCCCTCTTCTTTTGAACAAAAAAGACCCAGATGGGGACTGTAGGGGAGTGGGAAGTTAAGAGAGACATGGGGCTGGCTCAATAACTCCTCTTCCCCATTTCCCACGATGCCATCACATAGACCAGTGTTTTTCAACCAGTGTGCCATGGCATACTAGTGTGCCATGAGACATAGTCAGGTGTGCCGTGGAGAAATTAAACATGGGTCCTCAAACTACAGCCCGCGTGCTGGATATGGCCTGCAGAGGCTATTTATCCAGCCTGCCGCCAGCCGCCTCCATCCGAACATAAACATTCCCCTCACAATCCCTCCAGCTATCAGCGACAGGAAGAGTGGAGGCACAGGGACCGCTCACTGACCAATCACCTTCAAGGATTCATCCCGACCACTAGTGATGAACCAATAGTAGGCCACCTCTCATCCACACCCAGGAAGGTCCCTGCTCGGGCTGCCGCGCACTTGTCATTGTGTGGCCGCAGCGAGTAGTTGAAGCTGCTACTCCTCCCTATGGTCCTGATTTCTAATCCTGGTCAGGACTGGAGGTAAATGTTGCCACCACTAGATGAAGCCTCAGCCTCAGCTGGTTATGTCTATCCTGATGGTGTATATAGATATTTGACCTTTTTCTTTTTAAAAGAGGCCCCCGCAGAGGGTGATATACAATGCATCACAATGTTATCTATATTGTATATGGCTTCCTGAAGGGTCATCTTCTTAAAGAGCTCAAATCTCTATATACACCATCAAAACAGAACCAAGGCCTCATGTACCCAGCTGACCATGGGATTTGAACCCACAACCTCAGGGAGGACTCTAGTATTTATCAGAATCCTTACCTAGAAAGCAAACTTCTCAATCTGACAGTAGAGATGCTCTGAGGACTTATGATGTTACACAAGTATCCAACATTTTCTAAAATTGATTTTGTCCAGTCTCTATATAGAGAGAATATTTGCCAAATTGATTTGAACCCACAACCTTGATGAAAGCTCCAGTATATATTAGCTGGACTGTATATATGAGGGATGTTACATGGGGCTGTATATATGAGGGATGTTACATGGGACTATATATATGAGGGGGTTATCCTTTTTTATTTAACTTTTTTTTAATAAATGTAATTTATTTAAAGGACCTCTGACAGGCATATTTTACTCTTGTGACAGTTTGGGATCTCAGCAAGACGAGCAAGTGACAGTGATGGAGAAGTTTTTGAGGAGGGAAAATGCAAATGCCGAACAGGGCCCTGGACAAAATTCTGACCCAAATGAAGGCCCTAGTATGAGTGTTTGACAAAAGGAAAAAGACAAGATGGTGAGCTTGAGGCAATACAGCAAAAGCTATCTTTCATTTGGATTTACTTTCACCGGGGATGAGACAGCACCGACTCCACTGTGCTTGGTGTGTGGTGAGAAGCTATCCAATAGCGCCATGGTGCCAAGCAAGCTTAAACACCATCTCCAAACAAAACACCCTTCTGTTCAAAACAAACTGATGGACTATTTTGTATGCTTACGTACAAACAATGAGAAACGGGCAACTTTTTTGAGAAAAACCACAAAGGTAAACGAGAGAGCCCTCAAAGCTAGCTACCTTGTTGCTGAACTCTTAGCTAAATCAAAAAAGTCCCACACTGTAGCAGAAACATTAATACTGCCAGCTTGTAAAGCCATTGTAAATGAGATGCTTGGCCCTACCACGGCCAAAGAGATAGCTAAAGTGCCTCTCTCAGATAACACAATTGCCAGACTTATTGATGACATGTCTGCGGACACTGAAACTGTTGTTTTGGAAAAGGTGCACATCAGTAAGAAATTTGTCTTGCAACTTGATGAGTCGACGGAAATTAGTGGACATTGTCAGCTCTTGGCCAACGTGTGTTTTGTGGATGGAGAAGCCATTAGAGAAAACTTCCTATTTTGCAAGGCACTGCCAGAAAAATCAACAGGAGAGGAAATATTTCGGGTCACATCGAAATATCTTGATAAAAGCCGGCTTACATGGGAAAACTGCACAGGTGTCTGCACTGATGGAGCCACAGCCATGGTCGGGCGCATCAAAGGCTTCGTAAGTAGAGTCAAAGAAAGAAACCCAGATGTTGTTGTTATGCACTGTTTTTTGCACCACGAGGCCCTCGTTGCAAAGTCCTTACCAGCAGATCTAGCTCCTGTGTTGGATGATGTTGTGAGCATAGTGAACTTTGTGAAGACACGACCTTTGATATGTCGCTTATTTGCGTCTTTGTGTAAAGAAATGGGAGTGGAACATAAAATCTTTTTTTTTTAATAAATTTTTATTAATGGTAATGGGATGACATTAATAAATCAGGGTACATATATTCAAAGAAAACATGTCTAGGTTATTTTGTCATCAAATTATGTTGCAAACCCCTCGCCCAAAGTCAGATTGTCCTCCGTCACCCTCTATCTAGTTCTCTGTGCCCCTCCCCCTCCCCCTAACTCTCTCCCTCCCTCCCTCCCATGTCCTCCCTCCCCCCCCACCCTTGGTAACCACCACACTCTTGTCCATGTCTCTTAGTCTCATTTTTAGAACATAAAATCTTATTGCTCCACACGGGGAGGTCCGGTGGCTGTCGCGTGGCAAAGTGCTGGCCCGTGTATATGAGTTGCGAGAGGAACTTAAAGTATTTCTAACAAACGAGAGGTCCGATTACTCAAAGCTGCTTGCAAGTGATGAGTGGTGTGCAAAGCTGGCATACCTGGCTGATATATTTCATTATCTGAATGAACTGAACACACGGATGCAAGGCCGAAATGAAAACCTGCTTACAAGCACTGACAAAATGAATGGATTCCGTTTAAAGGTGCAGCTCTGGCAACAACAAGTGCAGCGAGGCAACCTTGAGATGTTCCCGCTCACTGAGAAACAGCATGATGGCAACACTGCTGCAATGTGCGAGGTGATTGGCAGGCATTTGAAAACTCTTGAGAAGACGTTGTCATTTTATTTCTCTTCAGCCTTCACAGAATGCCTTGACTGCATTAGGGACCCATACAACTCAGTATCCGTTGCTGGAAAGGACATGATTTTAGAGGAGTAAGAGGAACTCATTGAACTGAAACAAGATTGTGGTTTAAAGCTAAAGTTTGCTGATCTTCTTTTGGACAGTTTTTGGTTATCTGTTGCCAAGGAGTTCCCCATTCTGGCCAACAAAGCTATTTTGACATTGCTCCCGTTTTCAACCACATATCTATGTGAGCTGAGCTTCTCAAGCTTGACTGCGATAAAAACTAAAAACAGAGAGAGACTGAGAACTGTTGAGGAAGAGCTTCATGTGTGTCTTTCTACCATTTCTGCCAGGATATCCCTTTTGTGTTCATCGAAACAGGCCCAGGTTTCATACTAAACGAGTATAAATACATTTAGAAACTATATTATTAACTCTATGTATAATATGTACTGTGTTAGAGTGTCATTTTGGTAGGTGGTGTGCCCAGGATTTTGTAAATGTAAAAAATGTGCCACAGCTCAAAAAAGGTTGAAAATCACTGACATAGACCACAGAAGGCAAACAGGTTTCATCCCACGTGGCATCACATGTGACCCAGAGGATCCAGGTGGCCAGGCAAGGGACTGGAGGGCGAGGGGAGGGTAACACCATGCGGGCAGGATATTTATCGTCTCTGCTTGAAGCAGAGTCTGAGCAGTGGCCAGACTGTGCTCAGGACCTGAGAAAGGAGGTCCTGCTACTTTGGGTGCTCTCTTGGGCAAAGAAGTTTTGGGAAAGTGTAGGAGGGATGTCTTCCAGCTGCTAAGGAGAACTAAATTTGCACTCATTGAAAGGGGAAGAAGGGAACAGAAACTGCACTCTTAACCAGAAAGGGGAGCAGCACCAGGCATATTCCTTGAACTTGCCAGGCCCAGGCAGCCTCGGAGCTAGAGGACTGATCTGGGTTCACACCCTGGGTCTTTCCTGCTTGACAGGTTTAACTGTGGAAACATGAGTTTCCAGGTTTTCTCAGGTGGCTGGTCCCAGGCAGGTCATGATAGGCTCTCGGTGTCTCAGCCCCTTCACTTTCTAAACTTGTGCCTTTCACACCACCTGCTACTGATTCTGTCGAGCTCCCAGACTCTGCCCCCCAGCTCTTCCAGCCTGGACTCCCTTTACAGTCCCAACAAACCACAGGAGACAGACAGTGACTCTGGAGCAACGCTGTCCTGGTATTCAGGGGCCACCCTGGGTCCTAGTTCTGCCCCAGTTCCTTGGAACCAGACTGAGAGAGTAACCTACCACTTGCCTGGAAGGGCTGCTTTGCTCTCTCAACTCCCTCCTCATTATCCACCACTCTCCTCCCCCATTGTCAAGGTAGGAAAATACCACTCTGGTCTACAATAGTGGACACAGTGTCCCTTGGTGGGGGTAGCTGCATATATGCTCCCAGCCTCCCTGATTATGGTCCTGTAGACATCTGAGGCCAGCAAGAAAGAGCCCGGAGCAAACCAATATGTCCCCTTTCAATAATCCTCCAAACCCACATATCACAGAACTATGGGTGGGCCAGCCTTAACGCCAGAACCAGGTGTGAGCAGCACTGGGCTAGTGAGGCCTGAGAGGGCCAGTACCACAAGCCCTCCTGGCAGTGATAGCCAGAGGCGGGACCCGGACACACACACACACACACACACACACACACACGGACACAACACTTGACAAAACCCGAGAATAAAGGGAAACAAGACTTTGGGATTTACTCTGAGTTGCCTGAGACAGCATGAGTCCTCCAGCCAAGAGCTAGGTGCTCTGCTCTGCAGAGCAGCAGCCTCACTCCACCCTTGCCAACAGGGCCCTCTCCAGGCCAGACTGGTCTGGTGCCAGCTGTGGTAAGAGGATGAGAGGCCTGTGCCCTGATGCCTACCCAGCCATCTCCACTGACCAGGCAGGTGGAGTGGCACAGCTTTGGAGCTGACCCGGCTCCTATTAAGATGGCAGGGCCTTCCATTTGTCACTTTAAGAAGTTTAAAAAAGAAAAAAGGGAGGCAAGCCCCTTGCCCTGTATTCCATGGAGCCACAAGAAAGCCACACAGAGAATTTAGGACACATTTCCAGATAAGAAGTCAAGTCTGGGGCTGAGGTCAGGGGGAGAGACACTGGGCAACACGAGCCTACCTTGGTTAAAGGTGGAGGGAGAAGCAGCACAGTACAGGAGACGGGAACGCACAGAGAGCACAGGGAGTGCACATCACAGGGAGCGGTCCGGCCAGTGAGAGCGCACTCTGCCCCCACCCCTCCCGTGAGCCTCCGGTCAGATGGCCCCTTGGTCACAAGCTTTGCTTTGGGAAACAGAGCCACCCTCCTCTGCCCCACTTCTGGCTGCTTTACTCCCTCCTCAAAGTTTGATTTTGAATTCTGTGGGCTGAGTAGTCACAGAGCCCCCCCCTCCCAATGACTTGAAGAGTGCCTTCAGGATGGTGTGCGGGTCCACTTGGGCAGGAGGGTTGGGAGAGGCGGCAGAGTCCACCCTGCGGGCAGCTCACTCTCCTTTCTCGCTGAGGGGCCGTCACTCAGCCATCGCAGAATGGGCTGGGCTGAGGTGACAACATTCCCATTCATGTGAAGGTTGCACCCCATTGGCTGCCCATCCAGACACGGTTGTTATAAGAAATATTTATATTTTAGAGTGCAAAAGGGCAGAGCGACTACTAAAAACACTTTTTAAAAAACCCTCCAAGCTCAAAGAAGAAAAAAAGTTTTTCAATTGAAATATAAAAGTTCTTAACCCTTTGGAGTATAAAAAGAAAAAAAATAAACAGCTTCTAGCCATATATAGCTCTCTCTCTCTCTCTCTCTCTCTCTCTCTCTGATTGTTATAGTTCTTATTGCTATTGTATAAAGATCTTATGTTTGAAAACTTTTGTGTATGCCATGCCTCTTAATTAGAGAGTAAGTGTTTGAGCATAGGGACTGCTTATACTTATTTATACTCTGATACCTGTTAATATATGCCATGGTTCACACAGTCCTTCCCTGGACTGATGAAAATGCCAGCTTCTCTAACTGTAGTCACTAGTTTTCTGTTTATAAATGTAGAAAAACTGTACAATTGGATACTACCGTTTTACTATTTTATATTCTATTTGAAGAATATCTTGATGACACATTAAGAAAACTGAATCTGGAATTTGTTTTTCAAAACTTGTCTGAAATATATATATTTTTCCTTTACAGAAGACCATTTTAAAACTAGTTGGTGTTTTATCTTTTAAAAGATTTTCTTTGATAAAAAAGCAATTGAAGTATTTTTAGCTAATATAATTTTTACAGAAACTCTAGTTTTCAGAATTAAAAATGGACTAGTTTAAACTTCAGACTTCAAACCCTGACCTGCTTCTAAATTGCTTTACTCTTGGCTATACCCACAATAAAATATTAATCATGCATATTTTTAAACAAAAAGTTTTTGTTAATAAAAAGGATTATAGCATAAGACTGCTCTGTTCTTTATCAAACTAGTATTTTTTTTAAAGATCAGACGCTTACTTTTTTTTAAAGATCTTTTTGTTTATTCATTATAGGGAGGAGAGAGAGAGAGAGAAGGGGGGGAGGACCAGGAAGCATCAACTCCCATATGTGCCTTGACCAGGCAAGCCCAGGGTTTTGAACCGGCAACCTCAGCGTTTTCAGGTTGACGCTTTATCCACTGCGCCACCACAGGTCAGGCCAAACTAGTATTTTGTATAGAGTTCATTAGAAGTATAAGCTCTAGTGCAAAGCAAAACTGACCTAATCAAGTAGAGAAGTGTTATATAAGTTTTAGGCATTATATTGTTACACTAAAGAAACCTAAGCATGTGCAATTCTGTTATATAGATTCTTGACAATATCAGTAGGATGGTTGTTAAACCATTTTGCTTGTATAGTACAAAATTACTCCTCCGCATAGCTGATTTGTACTTAGGGTAAGATAAACCTTCATGGTAAGATTTCTCCAAGAATATATGTTTTAGTCATGATACCTGGACCTGGTCTCAATTTGACAATTTTTAAGCATTATTTTTTAATGATTATTTTATTGATTTTTTTTTTTTTTTAGAAAGAGGAAGGAAGATAGCAAGAGAGAGACAGAAACAGGAACACTAATCTGTTCCTGTATGTGTCCTGACTGGGGATCAAACCCACAGTTTCTTCACTGCCGGATGATGCTCTAACCCACCTAGCTATCTTCCCAGGGCTTTAAGCATTATATAAGTATATAATTTTGACATAATTTTCATAGAAATCTGATTCTCAAGATGAAGACTGTATCTACTAAAGCCCTTACCTAAAATTAGAGAATTACTTCTGTAGGGTACACTCCTTAGATGGTAGACATCTTAATCAAAGGGGAAATATTTAGTCAAAATAATCAAAAATTACAAGCTAATATTGTTGAGTGTCAGCTCATGGACTGAAACTATGTGGACCATGAATTACACTTTTAATTCAGAGCATTATTCTTTTTTTTTTTTAATTAGCATCCCACTCTTATCTCTATCTGGTGGGAACTCCTTCATATTTCTATTTCCCCTCTCAAATTTACGCATGCCCATTCCTTCTTCCCTTCAATCGCAGAAAAAGAAGCATCTGCTCTCCTGTTCAACAAGTTATCACTCTTTTCTCCTTATGTTTTTACTTACATATTTGCTGGCCTTCTACCCAACCTTACTCTAGGTACACATATGCACATAAACATACTCACATTTTCAAAAACAGTGTAATGCCATTTCCTTAATTGGCAAAGAATAGCAGTATTATATGGGAATAGATAGGCATTCTCCAATCTGTGACAACAGAAAATTTCTTCCATGGTTTATGTTAGAATTTTCATGGATTCATTTTTCTATATATAAATCTATGATCTCTCTGAAACTTATTTTGGCATAATGATACATTTATTTCTAGATGGCTAACCACTTTTCCTAGCACTATTTATTAAATGATCCATCTTTTTTTTTAATAATAAATTTTTATTAATGGTAATGGGATGACATTAATAAATCAGGGTACATATATTCAAAGACAACATGTCTAGGTTATTTTGTCATTAAATTATGTTGCAAACCCCTCGCCCAAAGTCAGATTGTCCTCCGCCACCCTCTATCTAGTTCTCTGTGCCCCTCCCCCTCCCCCTAACTCTCTCCCTCCCTCCCTCCCATGTCCTCCCTCCCCCCACCCTTGGTAACCACCACACTCTTGTCCATGTCTCTTAGTCTCATTTTTATGTTCCACCAATGTATGGAATCATGTAGTTCTTGTTTTTTTCTGATTTACTTATTTCACTCCTTATAATGTTATCAAGATCCCACCATTTTGCTGTAAATGATCTGATGTCATCATTTCTTATGGCTGAGTAGTATTCCATAGTGTATATGTGCCACATCTTCTTTATCCAGTCTTCTATTGAAGGGCTTTTTGGTTGTTTCCATGTCTTGGCCACTGTGAACAGTGCTGCAATAAACATGGGGCTACATGTGTCTTCACGTATCAATGTTTCTGAGGTTTTGGGGTATATACCCAGTAGAGGGATTGCTGGGTCATAAGGTAGTTCTATTTGCAGTTTTTTGAGGAACCACCATACTTTCCTCCATAATGATTGTACTACTTTACAGTCCCACCAATAGTGAATGAGGGTTCCTTTTTCTCCACAGCCTCTCCAACATTTGCTATTACCCGTCTTGTTGATAATAGCTAATCTAACAGGAGTGAGGTGGTATCTCATTGTAGTTTTGATTTGCATTTCTCTAATAACTAATGAAGCTGAGCATCTTTTCATATATCTGTTGGCCATTTGTATCTCTTCCTGGGAGAAGTGTCTGTTCATGTCCTCTTCCCATTTTTTAATTGGATTGTTTGTTTGTTTGTTGTTGAGTTTTATGAGTTCTTTGTAAATTTTGGATACTAGGCCTTTATCTGAGCTGTTGTTTGAAAATATCATTTCCCTTTTAGTTGGCTGTCTGTTTATTTTGATATCAGTTTCTCTTGCTGAGCAAAAACTTTTTATTCTGATGTAGTCCCATTCATTTATCTTTGCCTTCACTTCTCTTGCCATTGGAGTCAAGTTCATAAAATGTTCTTTAAAACCCAGGTCCGTGATTTTAGTACCTATGTCTTCTTCTATGTACTTTATTGTTTCAGGTCTTATATTTAGGTCTTTGATCCATTTTGAATTAATTTTAGTACACGGGGACAGGCTGTAGTCGAGTTTCATTCTTTTGCATGTGGCTTTCCAGTTTTCCCAGCACCATTTATTGAAGAGGCTTTCTTTTCTCCATTGTGTGTTGTTGGCCCCTTTATCAAAGATTATTTGACCATATATATGTGGTTTTATTTCTGGGCTTTCTATTCTGTTCCATTGGTCTGAGTGTCTATTTTTCTGCCAATACCATGCTGTTTTGATTATCGTGGCCCTATAATATAGTTTAAAGTCAGGTATTGTAATGCCCCCAGCTTCATTCTTTTTCCTTAGGATTGTTTTGGCTATTCGGGGTTTTTTATAGTTCCATATAAATCTGATGATTTTTTGTTCCATTTCTTTAAAAAATCTCATAGGGATTTTGATGGGAATTGCATTAAATTTGTATATTGCTTTGGGTAATATGGCCATTTTGATTATATTTATTCTTCCTATCCAAGAACAAGGAATATTTTTCCATCTCATTGTATCTTTTTCGATTTCCCTTAACAATGCTTTGTAATTTTCATTATATAGGTCCTTTACGTTCTTTGTTATGTTTATTCCTAGGTATTTTATTTTTTTTGTTGCAATTGTGAAGGGGATTATTTTTTTGAGTTCGTTTTCTAATATTTCATTGTTGGCATATAGAAAGGCTATGGACTTTTGTATGTTAATTTTGTATCCTGTGACCTTACTGTATTGGTTTATTGTTTCTAATAATCTTTTGGTGGAGTCCTTCGGGTTTTCAATGTATAGGATCATATCATCAGCAAAAAGTGATACCTTTACTTCTTCTTTTCCGATATGGATGCCTTTTATTTCTTTGTCTTGTCTGATTGCTCTGGCCAGAACTTCTAGCACCACGTTAAATAAGAGTGGAGAGAATGGACAACCCTGTCTTGTTCCTGATTTAAGGTAGAAAGTCCTCAGTTTTATGCCGTTTAATATGATGTTGGCTGATGGTTTATCATATATGGCCTTTATCATGTTGAGATATTTTCCTTCTATACCCATTTTGTTGAGAGTCTTAAACATAAAATTGTGTTGTATTTTATCAAAAGCCTTTTCTGCATCTATTGATAAGATCATGTGGGTTTTGTTCTTTGTTTTGTTGATATGGTGTATTACGTTAACCGTTTTGCGTATGTTGAACCATCCTTGAGATTCTGGGATGAATCCCACTTGATCATGATGTATTATTTTTTTAATATGTTGTTGTATTCAGTTTGCCAGTATTTTGTTTAGTATTTTAGCATCTGTATTCATTAGAGATATTGGTCTGTAGTTTTCTTTCTTTGTGCCATCCTTGCCAGGTTTTGGTATGAGGGTTATGTTGGCCTCATAGAATGTGTTTGGAAGTATTGCTTCTTCTTCAATTTTTTGGAAGACTTTGAGTAGAATAGGAACCAAGTCTTCTTTGAATGTTTGATAGAATTCACTAGTATAACCGTCTGGGCCTGGACTTTTATTTTTGGGGAGGTTTTTAATAGTTTTTTCTATTTCCTCCCTGCTGATTGGTCTGTTTAGGCTTTCTGCTTCTTCATGACTCAGTCTAGGAAGGTTGTATTGTTCTAGGAATTTATCCATTTCTTCTAGATTATTGTATTTGGTGGCATATAATTTTTCATAGTATTCTACAATAATTCTTTGTATATCTATGATGTCTGTGGTGATCTCTCCTCTTTCATTTTGGATTTTATTTATTTGAGTCCTGTGCCTTTTTTCCTTGGTGAGTCTTGCCAAGGGTTTGTCAATTTTGTTGATCTTTTCAAAGAACCAGCTCCTTGTTTTATTGATTTTTTCTATAGTTTTTCTGTTCTCTATTTCATTTATTTCTGCTCTGATTTTTATTATCTCCTTTCTTCGGCTGGTTTTGGGTTGTCTTTGTTCTTCTTTTTCTAGTTCCTTAAGGTGTGAAGTTAAGTGGTTTACTTCGGCTCTCTCTTGTTTGTTCATATAGGCCTGAAGTGATATGAGCTTTCCTCTTATTACTGCTTTTGCTGCATCCCAGAGATTCTGATATGTCGTATTTTCATTTTCATTAGTCTGTATATATCTTTTGATCTCTGCGTTTATTTCTTCTTTGACCCATTCATTTTTTAGAAGTATGTTGTTTAGTTTCCACATTTTTGTGGGTTTTTCCCCCTCTTTTTTGCAGTTGAATTCTAGTTTCAAGGCTTTATGATCAGAAAATATGCTTGGTACAATTTCAATTTTTCTAAATTTGCTGATATTGTCTTTGTGGCCCAACATATGGTCAATTCTTGAGAATGTTCCATGTACACTAGAGAAAAATGTATACTCAGTCACTTTGGGATGAAGTGTCCTGTAGATGTCTATCATATCCAGGTGTTCTAGTATTTTGTTTAAGGCCACTATGTCTTTGTTGATTCTCTGTTTGGATGACCGATCTAGAGCCGTCAGCGGTGTATTGAGGTCTCCAAGTATGATTGTATTTTTGTTAGTTTTTGTTTTAAGGTCAATAAGTAGCTGTCTTATATATTTTGGTGCTTCTTGGTTTGGTGCATATATATTAAGGATTGTTATGTCTTCTTGATTCAACTTCCCCTTCATCATTATGAAATGACCATTTTTGTCTCTGAGTACTTTTTCTGTCTTGTAGTCAGCATTATTAGATATGAGAATTGCTACACCTGCCTTTTTTTGGGTGTTGTTTGCTTGGAGTATTGTTTTCCAGCCTTTCACTTTGAATTTGTTTTTATCCTTGTTGCTTAGATGTGTTTCTTGTAGGCAGCATATAGTTGGATTTTCTTTTTTAATCCATTCTGCTACTCTGTGTCTTTTTATTGGTAAGTTTAATCCATTTACATTAGTGTAATTATTGACACTTGTGGGTTCCCTACTGCCATTTTATAAATTGCTTTCTGTTAGTTTTGTATCTAGTTTGATTCTTCTCTTTTCTTTTTCTATCATTTGTTTTTGTTTGTTTGTGTTCCATACTTCTTTCCTCTGTTGCTACCTTTTTTAAGTCAAGTGTTTTTGTGGTGGTTTTTTCAAGGGTGGTTACCATTAAGTAATGAAAAGGGTACCTACCATATTCATTGTAGTACCCTATCTTATAAGTATTTCTGCACTTCATCGTCCTTTGCTACTGTTAATCTCCATCCTCTCCCCCCTTTTTTTCCTTTGTTGTCACAGTTTAAGTTTGGTTTTATTGTGTTCTTGGTGGAGCTGTTACTTGTGGTGTTGTTTTCTTTTGTTCTATGAATCTGGTTGGAAAACCCCCTTTAGTATTTCCTGGAGGGGGGGCTTTCTGTTGATAAATTCTCTCATCTTTTCTGTATTTGTGAATGTTTTTATATCTCCTTCATACTTGAAGGATAGCTTTGATGGGTATAGTATTCTTGGCTGAAAGTTCCTCTCTTTCAGGGCTTTAAATATTGGGGTCCACTCTCTTCTAGCTTGTAGAGTTTCTGCTGAGAAATCTGATGATAATCTAATAGGCCTTCCTTTATATGTTGTACTCTTCTTTTCCCTGGTTGCCTTGAGAATTTTTTCTTTGTCATTGGTTTGTGTCATCTGTATTATGATGTGCCTTGGAGTGGGTTTGTTGGGGTTAAGAAAACTTGGTGTTCTGTTTGCTTCTTGAATTTGAGGCTTTAGCTCTTTCCACAGGCTTGGGAAGTTCTCGTCTATTATTTGTTTGAGTATATTCTCCATTCCATTTTCTTTCTCTTCTCCCTCTGATATACCTATTATTCTTATGTTATTCTTTCTGATGGAGTCAGACAATTCCTGTAGGGCTTTCTCGTTTTTTATTATTTTTGAGTCTCTTTCTTCTTCTCTCTGTTGTGCCTCAAGTTGTTTGTCTTCTATTTCACTAATCCTATCTTCAATCTGAGCTGTTCTCTTAGCTAAGCTTGTTACCTCGTTTTTCAGCTCGTGAATTGAGTTTTTCATTTCTGTTTGATTTGTTTTTATAGTTTCAATTTCCTTGGTAATATATTCTTTGTGTTCATTGAGTTGTTTTCTGATCTCCCTATATTGCCTTTCTGTGTTTTCTTGTATATCTCTGAGTATTTTTAAGATTTCTATTTTAAATTCTCTGTCATTTAGCTCCAAGGCTTCCAATATGTTAAGTCTTTTCTCCATAGATTTTTCCACAAAATGATCCATCTTTTATACTGATTTAAATGTCATCTCTTTCATTTCCATTCTCTGATATATTTGGACCTATTTCTATACTTTCTATTCCATTTATCTGCTCATTCATTCATTCATTCATTCAACTAATATTTATCGGGAGCCTTACTTGCCTACATGCCAGATATTCTTAGGGTGCTATAGACAAAAATGTACAAAACATGTTTCTTAACCCTGTTTGCTACAGGCAATAAACTAAGAAATATAAATCAGGAGCTTACAGAGACATGAAGATAAGTCCTGTGTCTGTTCATGAAGTAATTACACAATTTTAGAAGAGTGAGCAGGCTCCATCTGCTCTCCCAAATACTGTACGTAGAACCCGGGGCATGTTGCTAATCCCATATCTCAGAATTCTCAACTGTGAAATGGGGATACTTTCATGAATTGTTGTGAAGCTAAATGAAATGTTTGTCAACTATTTGACTCACTATTCCTCTTAAAACATTTTCTTTTCAACTTTCTTACATTTTGGGTAGCTGAAGGCCCCTACCGCTCAACTGCCTCTCTTTTAATATGACATTTTCAGAACATATGGCCTGGATTGGGGCTGGGATTTGGAAATGTAGAGTGAGTGAGGAAGACTTCATCCCTCTGGGGAAAACTTGAAAAAAAAAAGCTCACCCCTGCCTGAAAACCCAGCCTAGTCCTTCCTGGTTCCAGGGACTGTAGGGTTCTTAAGGAAGGGAAGACCATGAGGAAGGACTTTGGTGCCCAGCACTGGCACAGAGTGAGAAGGGCGGACAAAAAACTCCTGAAAGCTTGCTGTGTGGTACTAGTGGCACCCCGGGCAAATTGCTGTGTACAAGTGGCACCCTGGGCAAACCTCATTGGCATTTACTCATGTGGAAGGAGCAGAGGCAAAGCTTGCAGACTCTGGAAGACACACCCTGTTCTTTCCCCATGCTCCATGCAACATCATGCCAGCTTTCTGGCCCTGGCTCGTTGCCTGAGGTCTATAGGCAGGTGTTGTCTCAGTCACAGGCTGGGTGGCATCTAGAGATTGAGGGTGAATGTTGCTCCAGCTACTAGGACAAGTTAAAAGAGAAATAACATCAGGACAAAATCCCAGGGATTTTTTTTTGAATATCCAGAAGATGATAGTGTTGTTTTAAATTACCCAGAGAGAGATAAGCAGTAAGTAACATTTGCATTATGAATTTTCACCTGACTTTTCTGGATGAAACACAGGTTATCTATGCCATAGTATGTCAACTTTGCAGCTAATGAAAATTCTAGCACAGTGTCACCTTCCTAGATTGGTAAAGAGTTGATAAATATTGTGTTCTTAATTTGAAGTTATTTACTTTCTGGGATATTTAACAAAATATCTTCTATAAATTTAAAGCAAGCCATAAATTTAAAGGTAATTACTTTTGATATGTGATATATAGATATAGATACCTTGACCCACTCCAAAGTTGTATAAACTTGCTTTAGAGATCACCTTTATCCTGCTGCACTGTTGCAAAATTAGAGCGATATTAAAAACATCCCCAGAGTTCAATAATTGAATTCCAGTGGGGAAAAATAAAAGTGTTTTTCTTTTCTTTTTTATTTATTTTTTGTACCTTTGAACTTCTTTCTACTATGGAGGGCAATTTGATCACAGAGAAACTTTGTTTATAAATAATATACTTAATTTGCTGACAAGTAAAGTCTCTTAAAAACAGAATAACAGCAAATATTGGCTCTTTATCTAAAATTAGTATTATTTGGGGATATTAAACATGGTCTCTTACATTAGGATTTATGAAACTTGGAACTAATCCTTACACTTTATTTTAAACAAGTATATATTTTACTCAAAGTAAATGTTGTGAATGAATTTTAATTTGGCCATATACAACCCTGAAGTTTCTTTTAGTCAAATAACAGTTAGCTGGAAAAGTTCTAGATGGGAGAAGGTTCTTCATTTCCCTACACTTTAATAGCAGGTATTAATAGAAATTAGTCTCTGACCAGACTCTACCACTTATGCAGACATTTGCTAAACACGTATTTGAAACTAAGCACAAAACAACTCATACTACCAGATCCAAACAAACAAACCCAAAACCAGAAAAACGAGCTCTTTGTCCTCTGTTATGCATAGAAGTCTGCTTGAAGGTGACTCAAAAACATTTCAGAGGCAGATTCTACTAAATTTATAGTTGCATCAGAAATGCAATGATGGGCACAGGCCCATTTGAGCAGTGGTCCCCAACCTTTTTTGGGCCACGGACCGGTTTAATGTCAGAAAATATTTTCACGGACCAGCCTTTAGGGTGGGACGGATAAATGTATCATGTGGCCGAGACAAGCGTCAAGAGTGAGTCTTAATTTACAGCAAAATGGTGGGATCTTGATAACATGATACAAGTGAAATAAGTAAATCAGAAAAAACCAGGAACTGCATTATTCCATACGTAGGTGGGACATAAAAGTGAAACTAAGAGACATTGATAAGAGTGTGGTGGGTCGGGGGGGGGAGGGGGGAATGAGAGAGGGAAAGGGGGAGGGGGAGGGGCACAAAGAAAACAAGATAGAAGGTGACAGAGGACAATCTGACTTTGGGTGATGGGTATGCAACATAATTGAACGACAAGATAACCTGGACTTGTTATCTTTGAATATATGTATCCTGATTTATTGATGTCACCCCATTAAAAAAATAAAATTATTAAACTAAAAAAAAAAAGAGTGAGTCTTAGATGATGTAACAGAGGGAATCTGGTCATTTTTTAAAAATAAAACATCGTTCAGACTTAAGTATAAATAAAATGGAAATAATATAAGTTATTTATTCTTTCTCTGTGGACCGGTACCAAATGGCCCACGGACCGGTACTGGTCCATGGCCCTGGGGTTGGGGACCACTGCATTTGAGGACCAAACCCATGTGGGACATGAATTATTCCTTTATCTGGAATACCCATGCTGCATATACTTCCTGCCTGTTAGTCACTTAGAGATTTCAGTTGTTAGCTTGACTATCACAATATCTCAGTGCCTGTATTCAACTAACCCTTCTTTAACTTAATAATGACCCCAAAGTACAAGAGTAGTGATGCTAGCAATTCAGATGTGCCAAAGAGAAGCTGTAAAGTGCTTTATTTAAGGTCATAAAATATAATATATAGGGTCTGGTGTTAAATCCACTCGGGATCTTGGATTGTGTTCCCCACAAGTAAACAGCTATTACTCTGTCTTTGACCTGTGGCCTCTAGAGTAGTCAAGAAAGAGGAAAAGAGAGTGCTCAGAACATCTGAAGGGAGACTGACTTTAGGGGCCAGGCCTCTAAGTAGCCTGTATTCTTTTGATCAACAGTCCATGGGCCATAACTAGTCACATGATCCTATATGATCTCACTAAACTCTATCCAGATTGAGGAGGCTGAAAAATATTGTCTTTTTTTTTTTTCACTCATGAGGAAAAAGAAATGATTGGTGACCATACAGCCCTGACGGCATATCTGCTGTCTCCATCTGGTAAAATCCTAATACATCTGATTTTCCATATTCTCATCTAAAATTTTTGATCTGTTGAGTGAATTTTCTGTGTGTTCACCTTATTCTCCTTTTAGGTTGACCAGGTCAGTAAGGAATATGTACAAGCACACATTTATTGAATTCCACAGATACAGAGATGATCTGCTCCCTGCCCACAAGAGCTCACTGTCTTGGGAGAGACATTGACGTGAAAGGCATAGGATAAGGGTTTAGGATTTCATTTTCGTGTCAAGAAAGTAAGCCATGAAGGGTTTAAAGCAGGGCAGTGGAATGATGGTTTACATTTGTGGATTGGTGAGTGGTTCTATGGAGCCCAGCTAGCAGGTTACTGTGATCTTTTAGGTGAGAGATGGTAGTTGCCTAGAAATAGATGTGGTAGTGGAGATCGAATGAACTGAACAAATTCTCAATATATACTTTTAGAAGATGGACTGGACAGAGCTTTCTAACTGCCTGAGTCTGTTCAGGCTGCTCTAACAAAATATCATGGACTGGGTAGCTTATAAAGAACAGAAATGTATCTCTCACAGTTTTGGAGATCAGAAGTCTAAGTCCAGGGTACCAGCATTGTCAGATGAGGTTCCTCTTCTGGGTGGTAGACTTCTCATTGGACCTACACATGGCGGAAAGGACAAGAGAGCTCTCTGGAGCCATTTTAATAAGGACACTAATCCTATTTATGAGGGCTCATGACCTAAGTACCTCCCAAAGGTCCTACCTCTAGATACCATCACATTGAGCTTTAGGTTTCAACATATGGATATTGTGGAGGTTTGGAAAACACAAATATTCAAACCATAGCTTGATGCTATGGATGGAGGAGTAAAGTTTTACCTGAATATCAATAGAAGATATGATTTATTAGCTGGTTAGAATATGGTCATTTTATATTCATAAATTTCTTGTCACTTCTACTCTGAACTGTTAGGTTTTGCTCTAGTGCTGTATTATAAGTCTGTGAGGTTGGTTTGAGGAATCATTCTACTTTTCTAAATAATGTGGCATTATTTAAACAACAGGTACTATAATTAGTGTTATTTTCACACAGAAAGAACTTATTCTCTTATATTCTAAACTCACCAGTGACTGAATGCAGGGCTGGCAGATATAAAGAGTAGAGTAAGGAGGGGGAAGGTAGGGAGAGAGTGGATGAACTAGAGGCTAGTGAGTCAGGTCTACGGAAGTCCAGATTTTTTATTAAGTCATACAGGCATCTGGTGTGGTAATGTGATCACTAACTTTGAACCTAGGTCTGCCCTGTGGGGTAATGGTCTCATTTCTAGTAACACATCTTTTCAAAATACTGTCCAGGTATAAACAATTTAAGGAATAATTTTAGATGGAGATATGTAGAATCTTGTAGCGATTAGATTTCCTGAAGACTTTGACTTTGAGGCAGAAATTTGGGTGAAGGAAGTTTAGGGGTGGGATTGCCATAGGATTCACACTTTTAGGGGTATTCAATGCAATTTCCCACTGGGGCTTGCCATAAACTCCACATGACATCTCCTCCATCCCCCAACCGCAACCTCTGATAACATTGGATCTGCTAAGTCATATAGCCCAAGTCACAGAGCTCTTTGTACCACAGCCTGGACCTGCTGCAGCATCTTTTCCTCCAGCCCCTCTCAGAATTGGAGCTTTTTTTTTGGTCACTGGTTTATGATGGGTTAAATAATATCCCCAGGTATGGAATACACTATTTGGAGGGCTTATCTCCCACCCTCTGCGAGACAGGTGCTGTACTTACCATTTCTCGCTCATCTGACTGATTAAAATGATGTCATTTTTATAGTATAATATTCAGATCACCTTAGACCTCTTATTATGGAGAAGGAGAGACTTCACATAGCCTTGAGGTAAGACTGTAAATGTGTACACTGTGCTCAAAGAGAATAAAAAATGTTGCTGATTGTCCTTCTTGATAGGAACAGAAGACAATAGCTTTCCCGAAACAATGGCTATACGCCATGTATCTGAGGTTACTTCCATGGGCGCTACTTATATGTCCCAAGTTTGTAGCCGTCCACTCTCATTCTCTAGCATCCATGTGACTTTTGTAGGGGGCAGACTGGTGAATTTATGAAAATATGACTTGGGCCACCACTCTTGCACCCTTGACTTCTTTCAGGGTGGCAAAAGTCATTGCTCTGGGATGTGTACTGTTTTTGATTCACTATCTTGGCTGGGGCATGATGGGGCAGTTTCAGGGGCTTCTATGCTAGGTCCTCAATTCTGCAAGCCAGGGGAGACCAAAAGTCGCTACCAAACCACCAAAAGCTAGGTGAGGAATGAGTTCTCTTTCACGAACATCAACAGGAATCAGTCTATCTGACACTTTGATCTTGGACTTCTAGCCTCCACAACTGAGATGGTAAGTTTTTATTGTTTGTGGGACTGTGTTGAAGCAGCCCTTGTAAAGTAATGTACCCCCTAACGCCGTCTAAGTCTATAGACTTTGTGTTTATACTTACCCTGAATTTCTCAGATTTGTTCCTTCCAGTACACTCCCTTTAATCAGTATTCTACCCTACTTCACCACCCATGACATTTTGAACAATGGCACTGGTAGTCATGCCAGGGGATAGTTATGCTCCTCCTACCTCCTGCGATGGGATCCTCATTGCCCATTACATGGCTGTGATTCAGCTCCCAAATCTCATTTAGAATTTACTTCTTCAGACAACACATGGAACCAACATTCTTAGGTTGAATACCTTAGAAAAGACTTTGATATGGAGATTTTCTTGTAGGAATTTTTGGGAGGAATAATTTTAGGATCAATACCAGTAAGGAATGAAGAAAATTGGATTGGACAGAGGCAAGAGTTAAACAGTAAAGCAGCTGCAACAAAGGCCACAGTATACACCCAATCCCACAGGGAGATCAGGAGTGGGCACAATCCTTCCAAAGTGTTTGGAATTGAGACAAGGATGCCAGGTGCTGGAGCAGCATCAAGCTGGTATTGGATGTGGGCTCCTGCTGGAGGTGGAGCTGAAAGCTGTCAGCTCCCAAAACTTTCAGAAGCTGGGGGATGTGTGTGTGTGTGGGGGTAATCTGGCCATTACACAGCATTGATTACTCTCTCCATTGTAAAGCATGTTTAAGTACTAGATAAATATAACAAATGCTCACAGGGAGACATTTGGTATTTACCTGGCTGCATAAATCAGCTTCTTTCTTTTTCTCTTCATGAAAAAAGTACAAAAGCAACAGGGAGAACAACCACCCATGAAAGCATTTTCTGCTGAATTAGCAAATGGGCATATTTTATGACTTTAACATTAATCTAAAATTTCCATAAGGCATCTGCAATTTGACAGAAACCTCAAAAAAAAAAGAAGTGAAAACAAGTGTGTAGAGTGGGGAGAAGGCTCAGCAGTGATGCTTTAAGAAACAGCTTATAAAAATATATTTCTGCATGGGAGGCTTGAACTGAAATGCAAAATATATATTCCTTGTTTATAGCCACCAAATGCAGGATGCTTTTGTGTGTGTGTGTGTGTGTGTGTGTGTGTGTGTGTGTGTGTGAGAGAGAGAGAGAGAGAGAGAGAGAGTAGACAGACAGGAAAGGAGAGAGATGAGAAGCATCAATTCTTTGTTGTGGCACCTTTGTTATTCATTGATTGCTTTCTCATATGTGCCTTGACCTAGGGTGATACAGCAGACTAGTGACCCCTTGCTCAAGCCAGCGACCTTAGGCTCAAGCCAGTGACCTTTGGGCTAAAGCCAGAGATCTTTAGTCTCAAGCCAGTGACCATGGGGTCATGTCTATGATCCCAAGCTCCAGCCAGCAGCCCTGCGCTCAAGCTGGTGAACCTGCACTCAAGCTGGGTGAGCCTACGCTCAAGCCAGGGACTTGGGGGTTTGAACTTGCATCCTCTGTGTCTCACTTCAATGCTCTATCCACTGTGCCACTGCCTGGTCAGGCTGCAGGATGCTTTTGAGAAAAGCCACAAATATATGCTTCCTGAAAGTAAGGAAACTCACTCTTGAGCCTAAAAGCTCTCTTCTCTGTTTGCAAAAACAGAGTGAGAAATGGTGTGAGTAGAGTTAAAAATCAAGCAGAACCTTATGGGGAAAAGTGAACAGAAGCATAGAAGATGGAAAAAGTGACCACTGGCAGTAAACTTCAGAAAGTATCTGGAAAAATACATTTCCTAAAGGTGAGGGACTCACTCTGAATTGCAAAGGCAATATTTCTTGTTTGCAAAAGTAGGTTGGTGGCTGGGCTCTTGGTGAAAGCTTGTGTAAAGTTGTTTTTAGGAATTTTAAAATGGATTTTATTTTTTAGAGCTGTTTTTGATTCATGGAAAAATTAAGCAGAGAGAGTTCCCACATACTTTGTTTACCCACATGCTCCTTGCCCCCACTATCAACATCCAGCATCATAGTGGTGGTACATTTGTTACAGTTGATGAACCTCCATCAAAATCACCTAAAGTCTGTTATAAAGTAATGCACCCAAGATTCTGAAAGGCACTGTACCTCATTTCATTGAGTTCACGTAGAGACGCTCAGTCCAGATGAATTTGGAAAAGTTTTATTGAAAGAAGAAATTTATTAAATTGCAGCCGCATATAGTTCACATGGGGCAGCAATCCCAAATCGTGTGTCTGATTAATATTTTAGGGGTTGGTTAAATACCCTTAATTATACATGGGCGGGTAAAAGCCCGACATCACGGCATAAGCTTATAACCTTTGTTTTCACCCATACAGGTTTGGGAAAAGGATGAAGGGGGGGATGGGACACAATTCATTTGCAAGTTTATAACATTTGTCTATAGGATTCATAAAAAATGTTTCTACAGATTAAAACTTACAAGGTAACATAATAGTAAAAATGTCACTCTACATATTAAAAGATACTCCTATATTTTCTAGTGTTCACCTGCCATTCCCTTGTTCAGAGATATATATATACATGAACTACATGCTTTCAGGAGGGGAAGGGTAGTTTCCATGGGGACAAATGCCTGTAAATGGCCCATCAATATAAGAAAAGGTTTAATTTAATCTTTTCTCTTCCTGAACCTGGCTAGCTATTCACTCGCTTCCTCACAGGTGTGGGGGGAGGTCAGAGAATCCAACTTTCCTTCCCCTCTGGATTTACAATGCCATCGGTCATCCTGGTTTTGATGTTAATTACACAAGTACAAAGATCATTTTCAAAATCTCTCTGCAGGTCTAGCCTAAATTAATAAAATGTTCTTTAAGCTTTCTAAAATATTAATATTAATTCTGTAACTTTTGATACCTTACAACAATTCCCACTGTTTTTATTTCCTAATTTAAATTCTTAACTTAATTTACTGAAGAGCATGAAGCTGTTGTGTACAAAATATTAACTTATAACATGTAATAGATATTTAACAGACAGCATTAATAGCAATACAGCTCATTAAAGAAACAAATATTACTGATTGATTTCCTATAAATTGCACAAACCTTTTGCAACTTATATAAAATTAACTGGCTTTTATAACAATTTACTTTTAGTCAGAACTCTTAATTTTAAAACTTTTAACTTTTAGTGACAACTAAACTGGTTTCCTTTTAACCCTAGTTTCCCTTTTCCCAAAGTCTTATTAAAAAAGGGAGTTCTTAGTAAATTTCTTTATTCTTCAGCCATACGTAGACCAATCAGCTTCTGGTTTGTGGTTTGGGTAAAGCATGCCTTGGCAATAGTGGGAATTGTCAGGATCACGGTATGTGGTCCCATCCATGTGGGAGCTAGTCCCTGGGTGATGCACTGGATCTCCTAGTAAAGCTGAAAGCCTCTCGGACCGTCTTTTGAACAGTTTGCTGAGTAAGCTGTAAATCCTACAAATACTTAGGAAAGGGGTAGTTACATTTCTTTTACTATTTGCTTCATGTAATTTACTTGCCTTGAACCTTTGGGGCCTGTGGGCATAATGTAACTTCAAATTAGTTTTTAATTAATATTGGGTTTCTTTCCTACAAGCTTTGAGGCTGTGGACACAAATGCAGGTCCAATACTAGAATGGGTAAGCTAAATCTGGAAAGAACCTTATATAGCAATTTCCTAACAATTGTCAATTATTTTATTAAAGTCTATTTTAAATGTTTACTTGGGAAAATTCTTTTTCTGTTGGTAAAATATTTTTTAATTGGTTTTGAATAAACCTTTGGCAATAAGGGTCCTAAGACCACCCTGTTTTTGGGTGGCATCTATTCATTTGAATTACTATGTTTCAATTTTGAGGTAGATTGGGAAAATATAAAATAAACAATAAAATTCAAATAGCTAATGTTAACAAATACTATAACAAGCATCTTAATACAATAAAATGAAAATCAGATTATTAAATGAAGCAAAGTTCTAACTGTTCTAATTCTGTTCTAATATAACAGAATTCAAAATAAAATTCTTACAGTCACAAACGTTCTTAACATGTTAACATAATTTTACTAAATTTATGTTGACACCATTGCTGTTTTATATTATTTATAAGTGTAATCCAATTTCTATTTCAGTCTGAGAAATGTCCTAAAGAGCATGAGTCAGACATATTCAGGAAAAGTCTACAAGGCACTGGAATTGTGGTCACATTTCTACACTTTGTAGCTCGAGTCTAAGTCCTAATGATTAATGTTTCTAGCTGGAATAAGAAGCAGGTCCCAGCCTACAATAGGCATGGGGGTATTGAGACAAGAGGAATATAGGAGACACTATACATTAAACAAAGTGACAGAAATTAGACTGTAAAAACCCACAGTAGAGATCTCTGAGGGATAAATAAAACAAATATTTCAGGCAAGGCATAGTAAATGGCCCTTGTGTTTATAAGAAATGAGATCAGTTTACCTGCTACTTGGCAAAAATTCCCTATGCTCTTAAACGGTGTCATGAGATGGGGGGGGTTCAATAGCCTTGGGCACCTTTAATCCTTCAGTATCATGTTCCAGCAGGCTGGGCAAGGTCAGGTCACAGATAGCTGAACCCTCCCTCTGTGGAGCAAGGGGGCAGCTTACCTTCTTATGTCGCTTTTTCTCACAGCAGAAGTATGTCCCCTGGTGGGGCTGAGAAGCCTAGCAGGCTTCAGCTCAATGACCTTTCTTTCTACTTTTGAAGCAGGGTCCTGATGGAATCCTATGAAGCCCCTTTGGGCTGTTGGAGCCTTTAAGGATATATGCCAAAAGCTGGTATTTTCCTGATCTCTTTTGGGCTCCACTTGCCTTTTCTGACTCCTTTCTTGTTCATTATAGACCTTAAAAGCCATGTTTAGAAGATCTCGCTGAGGGGCTTGAGGGTCCTTTTCTGTTTATATGACTTTTGGAAAAAGACAAAAGCATTGTTATTAGCTGGATCAAATAAAAAAAACCCACAGGTTTTGATGTCTCCTTTAGGATTCCAGAGTCTCTTCGCTGCTGAGTAACGCAGTACATTATCGTTCAAAAGAAATTTAAACAAAGAGCATGATAAAATAGATTTGCAGGAGTTCCAGGATATGACTCCTTTTCTTATATTACCTAGCATTGAACAATATTGTTTCAAAATGATAATAAACTAAACATTATATAAAAAGACATTATTAACAACTTCTAATATTTAAACTAAGATTTCAATATCACAGGGCTATAAAACAGTTAATAAAAGAATTAACAAAAGGTCTTTGAAATAAATATACATTTTAACATGGAAAATACTTTTTTTTTAACAGGGACAGAGAGAGTCAGAGAGAGGGACAGATAGGGACAGACAGACAAGAACAAAGAGAGATGAGAAGCATCAATCATCAGTTCTTTGTTGTGACACTTTAGCTGTTCACTGACTGCTCCCTCACATGTGCCTTGACCGTGGGCCCTCAGCTGACCAAGTAACCCCTTGTTCAAGCCAGCGACCCTGGGTCCAAGCTGGTGAGCTTTTTGCTCAAGCTAAATGAGCCTGCGCCCAAGCTGGCGACCTCAGGGTCTCAAACCTGGGTCCTCCGCATCCCAGTCCGATGCTCCATCCACTGCACCACCACCCAGTCAGGCTGGAAAATACTCTTTTTTACACAATAGTGGGGGAAACAGTAAGTCACCATTCCTAACCTAGTGGTCAGAAAACCTTTTTAGTTAATAGAGCCAATTATTAACAGTACAATAACTGAATTTTCTTTTAAGCGCCAATTTTAAATTTAAACTACATATGTAGGCCCCTTCCTTATTGAGGCAGCACCCACACTTGGCACTGTTGGAGAGCTATACCTAAGAGGGCAAAAAGGCCTTATATGACCCCGCGAGTTGTTTGCAAATGGTAGTTTTGCTGACCAGAGTTCTTAGGAAAAGGGGGAAAAGGAAGAGGCATTCAACGTGCCTGTCTCTCTTTGCACAACCTGAGGGCTGACTGAACCCTACCCTGGCCAAGCACAGGATGGCAGCAGCGGCAAGGCTCTGGGCTCAGTCCCAAAGTGGCGCTCATCTTTCTCAGGGCTCCTGTTCCCCTATCCTTCGCTACCAGATTAGGGACTCAGTTGCCATGGGAGAGGTGGTGTGGACGGGTGGGCATTTGAACCAAGCATTTCCAAAAACCAAGCCGACTTTCATTTCCTCCCCCTGGCAGCTGTTTAGCTTTATTTCTTACAATAAAGACAGCACATTAAAATACAATCTTTACAAATTTACCTTTCTAACAGTGGGCTGCTTTAGCCTATATGAGGTTTCCAATTTTTCCCGCAATTCCCCGAAAATTTTTTTTACAATTTTTTATTATGGCTAATGCAGTGCGTCTACCTTATGAACTCTATGCCTTTTATGTAACTGAGAGACTTGGAGGAGAACCTAACACCTCCTTGGCCCACGGGAGAGTGTTGGAACACTTTTCTCTAATTTTTATACTAGTGGAGGGCAATAAGCCACTATTGCCAACCTATGGAGGGCTTATTTCTAATAATTCTATTCCCTATCATCCTATTTCTTATGATTCTATTACCCCTACTGGAGCTGCAATTTAACTTAAGAAACTGCCAATTAACTAGCAAGGTCCACACCTACGGTTTGTTAATTTCTAATTTTTTTTTCTTTAAGATTTTTCTAAAGCAAGGAAGGCTCTAATTTTTAATACTATTCCTACCCTGTTTTTCTAAATGGGCAAAACTTCTTTTGGTCAGTAGGCAGATATTTGAAACTAGTTTCTATTCTATATTTTTAGTCACCTCACCCTTTCTCTATCACTCTGCCCTGTCGCTCCTCACATAGCAAGCTGAACGCTAGCCTAACCATGCCTCTGGAGGCAGCAGTGAGGCTCGCCTCCTGGTGCTTGGCCTTCTGCCTGCTGTTTGCCTTCTGCTTGGGGGCACTGTGGTGGCAAGGGCAGGAGCACAACTGGGGGGGAGGGGGCCTGTCTACGGTTGCCTCTCCGCTGCAGCGCCTCGACTCTATCATACCACACACTATGCCTCCTGGCTCGGCTTTTCTCTTTTCTCTCATCTAAATTGCTTACTTGCCAGCCCTTTCCCCCTAGAGGCTGGAGAAATACTTTCCCGGCTGTATTCCCTATTGCAGGACACACATTGATTTCTTCCTAACTGAGTTCTAATTCTTTCTCTCGAAACCCTTTTCTGTCTTAGATATAAGTCTGGCCAGACTAGGGAGACATAGCGCCCTTTCTGTACTGAACAAGCTTTTAGCCATTGTGGTGGATCTAATGTTAAATTTAGCTATTGGTCAATGTATAGAAACTGATCAGGGTAGCTGGGATCCTCAGTTATGATATTCCAGACTTCTTCTACTAGCGGGAGATTAAATGTTCCAATCAATGGCCACTCAACCCCAAAACTAGGCCATTCTGATTCACAGAGATAGTGTAGCCTTTTCTTGAACCATTTAGTTCTGTATTCATGGCTGTTTCCATAAGCTTTTTGAAAGTGCTTTAAAAGACAATCTAATGGCCCCTCCTCCCATATTTAATAGCCAAGCATAACAATTACAAAATTAAAACTACTTTAGAAAAAAACAGAAATTAGTGCACCAATAAAACAGGAAAGATAAGACAGATAATTAACTAACACCAAGAATAAAAGGGTGTTTGACTATAGAGGTATTAATTATTACACAAGACAAGGTGAAGAAGCCAACAGAAGAGAATAATTTCCTTCAGAGGAGAAGCTAACAGGGCACCTGAAGCTAGAATTTGTGAGAACAAAGAGAATAATAGTTTGCCACTTAAGATTGTTTCTTAGTGAATCTTGACATAAAAGACTCAAGCTAGGCCTTAAAACAGACACATTTAGACATTAAACAAAGACTTATACACACAAATCAAGAAGTTTAAATGAGCATGCTTTACTTATCCTAATTTTTCTGGCAAACAAAGACAAAGTTTAATAGACAAGAGAGGAGTTTCCCTCAGTGGAGAGCACCACACTCCAGATGCTGAAAAGTACTGTGCCTCACTGACAAGGAAAGGACTCCCCCTCGTGGCCACTCAGGTGCATGCAGGTGGCACTAGAGATTCCTTTATACCAGGGTTTTCTAAACAGACACTTTTAAAAACAAAGACTGAGATCTCGACAATACAAAGAAGTTTCTGGAAGTCCAAGGCTAGATTACTCAATTCAAGTTAGCTCAGTCTCCACTGATTCAGTGTGATGTGACACTGACTAATCCTGGACTGATCCAATCCCATTAATATCCTCCAAGATTAGAAAAGAATTGTCCCTACTAAATGGTATTTTACTGAGAGCCCAACTAGATACCTCTGAAAGTTCTGGGCAGGATGAAGTTCCTACTAATACCTCTCTTAGAGAAACTGATGTCTCTGAAGGCCCGTGGCAAAACTGGTGGACCTGGTCCACTTGGTTCCCACTAATGCCCTTCTAAAGTACGAGCAGATATCCCCAAGAGCCTGAAGCAGAACCCAATTCCCACCAATCATCCCTCCAAAGTATAATCAGATGTTCCCCAGCAAAACCCAAGGTAGGACCACTAAAACTCCCCACCGACGTCTCAGTCTTGGAGAGTGTACTGCGAACATATGACTATGTCTGATCTATTTTGCAAAACCCACTACAGAACAGAAAAGTAAGCATACAGAGGAAAGCTAGCACTCAGTAAAGCAAGAAGAGTTGCTTTACCTACTTCTTCGATTTCTCTGCCGAATAGTCCAAATTGTCAAATTTGGGAACTGGGGGTGTCTACTGGAGAACTGTCCAGATCACACAGGAGCCCTGAAAAGTCCCAGGTGGCATGCCTCTGTTTGAGATTCAAGCGGGGCCAGGCAGCTCCAGTGGAAAATCTGTCTGATTCGGGGTATCTCTATCCAATGACGTGAAACCCTGGATCTCGGATAAGCCCCCATATGTTATAAAGTACTGCACCTCAGATTCTGAAAGGCACTGTACCTCGTTTCATCAAGTTCATGTAGAGACAGACACTCAGTCCAGATGAATTTGGAAAAGTTTTATTGAAGGAGGAAATTTATTAAATATGCCAACCGCATATAGTTTACATGGGGTAGCAATCCCAAATAGTGTGTCTGATTAATATTCTAGGGGCTGATTATATACCCTTAATTATACATGGGCAGGATAAAAGCCTGACATCACGGCATAAGCTTATAACCTTTGTTTTCACCCATACAGATTTGTGAAAAGGATGAAGGGGGGGGGGGATGGGACACAATTCATTAGCAAGTTCATAACATTTGTCTATAGGGATTCATAAAAAATGTTTCTATATATTAAAACTTACAAGGTAACACAATAGTAAAAATGTCACTCTACATATTTAAAGATATTCCTATATTTTCTAGTGTTCACTTGCCATTCCTTTGTTCAGAGATATATATACATTAACTACATGCTTTCAGGAGGGGAAGGGTAGTTTCCATGGGGACAAATACCTGTAAATGGCCCATCAATATAAGAAAAGGTTTAATTTAATCTTTTCTCTTCCTGCATCTGGCTAGCTATTCAATCGCTTCCTCACAGGTGTGGGGGGAGGTCAGAGAATCCAACTCTCCTTCCCCTCTGGATTTACAATACAATGCCATCTGCCATCCTGATTTTGATGCTAATCACACAAGTACAAAGATCATTTTCAAAATCTCTCTGCAGGCCTAGCCCAAATTAATAAAATGTTCTTTAAGCTTCCAAAAATATTAATATTAATTCTGTAACTTTTTTTTTTTAAGAGAATTGTCTTTTAACTAAAGGCAATTGCTAGGCTTTCTCTTTTTTTTATTTTATTTTATTTTATTTATTCATTTTAGAAAGGAGAGAGAGAGAGAGAAGGGGGGAGGAGCAGGAAGCATCAACTCCCATATGTGCCTTGACCAGGCAAGCCCAGGGTTTCGAACTGGCGACCTCAGCATTTCCAGGTCGATGCTTTATCCACTGCGCCACCACAGGTCAATTCTGTAACTTTTGATACCTTACAACAAGTCCATAGTGGGATTCATTCTTCGTGTTGTACACATTGTGGGTTTGGTCAAATGTATAATAACGTATATCCATAACTATTGGGTCATACAGAGTATTTTCACTTTCCTAAAATTCTTCTGTGCTCTGTCTATTCATCTTTCCACCCTGACCACTCAACTCCTGACAATCACTAATATTTTTATCTTCTGCATGGTTTTGCCTTTTCCAGAATGTTATATAGTTGGAATCTTACAATATTCAGTATTTTTTGATTGTCTTCTTTCATTTAGCAATATGTGTTGAAGGTTCCTTCATGTCTTTGAATGGCTTGATAGCTCATATCTTTTTATTGTCAAATAATACTTCATTGCTGGAATATAGCATTTATTCATTCATTCGCCTACTGAAGGGCAACTTGGTTGCTTCCAAGTTTTGGAATTTATGAATTAAACTGCTACAAATATCATGTGCTTGTGTTTGTGGTTTTTCAGCTTCTCTGGGTAAATACCTAGTAGTGAGATTGCTGGATTATATGATAAAGACATACTTAGTTTTGTAAGAAACAGTCAAACTGTCTCTTAAAGCAACTGTAATTATTTTGTAACCCACTAGCAATGAATGAAAGTTTCTGTTGTTCCACATCTTCACAAGCATTTGGCGTGGTGGTCAGTGTTAATGGGTTTTGGTCATTCTAATTGATGTGTAGTAGTACATCATTGTTGTTTTAATTTGCAATTCCCTGGTGAAATATAATGCTAAGTATCCTTTTCATATGTTTATTTGCAATCTGCATATCTTCTGTGGTTAGGTTTCTGCTCAGGTCTTTGGCCCATTTTTAAATTGGTTGGTTTTTTTTTCTTATTAATTTGAAGAATTCTTTACTATTTTGGATAACAGTCTTTTATCAGATAGGTCTTTGGCAAACATTTTCTCGCAATCTGTGGTTTGTTTTCTCATTCTCTTGCCAGTGTCTTTTGCAAAGCAGAATTTTTTTATTTTATTTTTTTTTACAGAGACAGAGAAAGAGTCAGAGAGACGGATAGATAGGGACAGACAGACAGCAATGGAGAGAGACAGACGAGAAGCATCAATCATCAGTTTTTTGTTGCACCACCTTAGTTGTTCATTGATTGCTTTCTCATATGTGCCTTGACCGTGGGCCTTCAGCAGACCGAGTAACCCCTGATCAAGCCAGCGACCTTGAGTCCAAGCTGGTGAGCTTTTGGTCAAATCAGATGAGCCTGAGCTCAAGCTGGTGACCTCGGGATCTTGAACCTGGGTCTTCTGCATTCCAGTCCAATGCTCTATCCACTGCGCCACCACCTGGTCAGGTGCAAAGCAGAAAATTTTTAACTTTAATGAATGATTAAAATTGATGAATGATTTCTTTCATGACTCATGCCTTTGGTGTTGTATCTAAAAAGTCATCACCATATCCAAGGTCACCTAGATTTTCTCCTATGTTATCTTCTGGGGGTTTGCACATGCTCAGCAAATAAGTTTGTAAAACTTGATTTTTATGTTTGCTCACTGTTATTGTTAAAAATGGCCACTGCCCATGTGAATGGCACTGCCCAGGTGAGGCTGCTGATTGCCTTCTTTCTTGGAAAGGACCATTGTTATGCTAATGTGTGCTGGAGGAGTGGTTTTCATGCTGAGAAAAGTTTGTGAGGAAGAAGGAGAAAAAGAAGCCAAGATGGCAGGGTCCTGAAGGAGAAGCCAGTTTTTGCAGAGAAGAGAAGGGAGAAAGGGTGCAGATGGGGAACCAGAGGTGACTGAGCTGGTGGGGGCCTTCGATTCTAGGAAAACCTGGATGTGTCAGTAGTTTTGTGAGTGCTGAATGGGTGGGTTTTGGAACCCTGTGTGTATTTACTTGCCTGCTGGGTGCAAGGCTAGAATAAAGGAATGGCCCATCAGTTTTGGGCTCCACAGATTCTCTACTGTCTGTCCGAATCTAATGTGAACCTGCACCTGCACGTGGATGGCTGTGATGGCTGCGGCTACTGGCCCTACAGCACGTTTGCATTTCACATTTAGGTCTATGACCCATTTTAATTTTTGTGAAGGATGTAAAGTCTGTGTCTAGTTTCATTTCTTAGCATATGGATGTTTAATTATTCCACTACCATTTGTTGAAAGACTATCTTTTCTCCATTGTGGTGCATTTGCTCCTAAAAATCAGTTGACTACAGTTATAAGTCACTTTCTGAGCTCTCTATTCTGTTCCATGGATCTAATTGTCTGTTCATATGCCAGGGCCACTCTGTCTTGGATACTGTAGCTTTATGTTGTAAGTCTCGAAGTTGGATAGTTCTGGTCCTCCAACTTTGCTCTTCTGCTTCAAAACAGGAGTAGCTCAGAGGTATTGTGGGTTTAGTTGCAGATCACCTTAGTAAAGCAAATATTGCAATAAAGTGAGTCACAAGTTTTTTGGTTTCCCAGTGCATATAAAAGTTATTTTTGCACTATATGGTTGTCTATTAAGTGTGCAATAATAGCATTTTGTCTAAAAAACAATGTACATACATTAATTTAAAAATGCTTTATTGCTAAAGAATGCTAACCATCATCTGAGCCTTCAGCAAGTCATAATTCTCTTACTGATGGGGGGGTTTCACCTCGATGGCTGCTGACTAGTTGGGGTGCTGGTTGCTGAAGGTGAGCTTGGCTGTAGAAATACTATGTCTTCAATGAAGGTAATAAGGAAGCCTGCCACATTCAGTGAATCTTTTTTTCACTTGGACACTTAGAGGCTATTGTAGGGTTATTAATTGACCTAATATCAGTATCGTTGTGTCTCACGGAATAGGGAAACCCTAGGAGAGTGGGGCGGGGTGGGGAACTGCTGGTCGGTGGACCAGTCAGAACACACTCCACATTTATTGACTAAGTCTGTCTTCTTATGTGCTCATGGTTCCTGGAGCCCCCAAAACAATGACAACAGTGACATCAAAGATCACTGATCACAGATCACCATAACAAATATAAGAGTAATGAAAAAGTTTGAACTGTTGTTTGAATGACCAAATGTGACACAGAGACAGGAAGTGAGCAAACGCCATGGGGAAAATGGAACCGATAAATTTGCCTGAGGCAGGGTGGTCACAAATCTTTAATCTGTAAAACACAGTATCTGTGAAGCCCAATAAAGCAAAGCTCAGACATTGAGGTGTGCCGAACAATGTATGTTGGCTCTTCTGGGTCTTTCGCTTCTCTCCATGGCATTAGTCTAAGGTTAGGCTGTCTATTGCGACTGCCAAAGTCCACATTTCTGTGATGATACCATGAAAATATTTCTCACCTATTTTCACAATCAGATTGACATTTATAACATGCATTTTATAATTAAACCAGAAGATGGCAATAGAGTAACATAAATCTAAATACAAGGGGTGGCTTATGTAGCCTTTGTTCTTCAAAATACTTGTATCGACTTTGTTTTCCAATTCTTGTAAATAGCTTGGGATGCAAATGGAATGAAACACATACTATTCCCTACCCCCACAAAAAATAAAGAAAACGAAACAAAAACACAAAAGAAAGGATGCCGAATAACAACAAAACCTCATATAGTTCAGCATGCTCTTGCTGTGTGCCACAGAATATCCAGGACCCTAGCCCAGCCAGGCAAGTTCTTATTTGAAGAAGTTTGTGAGAAAAGAGAAAACTGTCTGGAGAAGGTACCATTCCCAGAATAATGAACAGACTTGTATATATGATTTCTTTCAGTCTTAATTTTTTATGTGTACTATAATATAGCAGTTAGGTACTTGGGTTTAGAAAAGATTTGGGCTAAGTCTTAATTTTACAATTTACAGGCCCTGTGATCACAGGCAAATTTTTCTTTCTGAAACTTAATTTCCTCTTCTGTAAGAGAAGAGGAATAATAGCTGTTTCCTTGGACTGATATGGTAAGAATTGGCTGAAACAATATATTTTCAGTATGTGACATGGGATAGGAAGCTAAAAATGTGTTATTGTTCTTACTAAATTTGAATGAAAAGAAATTACTTGTAATTTGTTTTGAGAGAATACTAACCATTGGATAGTGTTAGAATCTTTTTTGTTGTTGTTCTTGCTTGTTAAGTATGTAATTAAAATAAAATAAAAATAATAGAAATGCCAGGAACAGGTTGCAAGTTTCTATTTATAGTGGATATTATATCAAGGCTAAGTAGAGACTGGTATTTTTTAGTATTTAGAGTATTTTCCTTTTTTTGCCACAGATATATATTATCCTTAACAGTGTGCATTCAATCTCCTCTAATCAATTTGTCAAGGATAAACAGGCTCATTTCCACTCATTGATAATGTGATTAGAGCTTTATAGATAGATAGGGCAGGACTATGTGAAGTGATCCTAGTTGTGCCACTGATGGTGGTACAAATACCAATTAACTGAGAGATCTTTCCATTGCTTGACATAAGCTATCAATAGGAACTCAATTGAAACATAAAAAGTTTTGCATTTTAATTTGCTTAAAATAACCAACTGCATTCATATTAGCTGAGAGCTCCAACCTGAGAGAGAGAGAGATAGAGATAGAGAGAGAGAGAGAAGGATAACTTATCTCTAAGGATAACTTACCTTCCCAGAAGTCTCTGAGACAGTAGAGAAAAACCAACACCGTCATTGCTAATCTCTTTCGTAGCAGTTAAAGTAGAGATGAGAGTCAGTGGCCTGTAGTCCACAGAATTATCCCACTCACTGTCTTTATTCACATGATGTTACACTGTCTATTGTAATTTTTTCTCTCTTTGAAATCCAGAGAGTACCTGTGCTAAGCACTGTTCAAGGTGCTGAACACAGTCCCTGCCCTTACGGAGTTTTAATTGTGCTAGTGGGCAGAGGTGCTAAGAAAATAAATAAAAAACTGATAGCACATCCAAAGATGATAAGATACAAAGGGACACATGGAGCAGAACAACAACCAGTGGTCAGGGTTGGTGATAAGGTTCCTCTGAGCAGGTATTCAGGAGAAGTAAGGTAATGAGCCAAGTGGAAGTGTAACCAGTGGAAGAGCTGTCTCAGAGGGGGAGGAACAGGCGTAAAGGCCTGACGTGCTTACCATGCTCACGAATCAGCAAGGGGACTGGAGTAGCAAGAAGAGAATGTGACAGAGGGAGAATGATTACGGGGTGAAGTGAGAGATATAGTAGATCCAGATAATGTAAGACCTTATGGGACATTGTGAGGTCATTGGTTTTTACTCTAAGTAAATTATAAATAGATTGGGAAGTTTTAAGCAGAGAGTAAGGTAATTTCACTTATTTTTTTTTAAGTGAGAGGAGAGGAGAGTGTGAGATAGACTCTCACATGTGCCCCAACCAGAATCCACCTGGCAATTCCTGTTGCCATCCTAGGGTGGATGCTTGAATCAGCTGAGCTATCTTCAGAGCCTGAAGCCAATACTTAAATCAATCGAGCCACTGGTATGAGAGGAGAAAAGGGGGGGCGGAGAAGGGAGGAGAAGCAGATGGTCGCTTCTCTTGTGTGCCCTGACTGGAAATTAAACCCAGGATGTCCATACGCTGGGCCAATGCTCTATCCACTGAACCAGCCAGCTAGGGCCTCACTTATGTTTAAAAAGAATGATTTGTGGCTGTGTTGTGGAGAACATATTGTAAGACAGGTTAGGATGGAAGTTGGTAGATGAATTCATAAGCTATTGTTTATAATACAGTTAGTTGAGTTATAGTAACTTGAAAACCAAGAGTTAACAATGAAGGTGGAGTGGGGGGTAGTTAGGATTTGAGTCTATTTTGAAGGTAAAGTTGACGGGATTTGTTAATAGATTAGATGTGGGAAGTGAGAGAAAGTGACAAGTCAAAGATTATTTCAAGGTTTTTTAACTGAGATGGGGAATCCTGCATAAGGAAGAGGCTTTGGAGAGTACAATCAGAGTTTAATTTTTAGATATGCTATGTTTTTTTGGTTTTTTTTTTTTTTAGATATGCTATGTTTGAGAAAACTATGAGACACACGAAAAGGTTGATCAGGAATTTAGATATAGCAACCTACAGTTCAGGGGAGAAAACTAGGCTGGAGATTTCATTTGGGAGTTATCAGCATGTAGATGATACTTAAAGTTATGAAACTGGATGGGATCCCTTCAGAAGTGTGTGGAGAGAAAAACAGATGACTGAGGTTAGGGAAACAAAAGAACTTTCAGGAGATAGGAAGAAAATCAGAAGACTGTAAAGTCCCAAAGACAGTGTATCAAGAAGGAGGGAGTAATCATTTTTTTCAAATGCAGCTGATAGGTTAATTAGGTTGAGGGCTGATAATTGAATTATGAATAAGGGGTAAAGTATTGCTCTGATTAGAGCAGTTCTGGTGGAATGGTGGGAGCGAAAACTCAGTGGATTAAAAAAAATTAGAGAGGAGGAATTAAAGACAGAGAATGGAGATGATGCTTTCAAAGAGTTTCTTTATAAAGGGGACTGAGGATTGGAGAAGAGCTGGAGGGGGCAGTGAGGTCATGAAGGTTTTTTTTTTTTAAAACAAGGGATGTATTACAAGTGTGTATGTAAAGCCAGTAGCCACGGCCACCATCACAGCTGCCTGGCCCATGCAGGTTCGCATTTGATTCGGACAGATGGTAATGAAACAACGGAGCCAAGAACTGGTGTGCCATTAGCTTTAATCCTAGCTTGCACCTGGCGGGCGAGAAATACACACAGTGGGAAAACACTTCCCTTTCCATTTAGGGCTCCCAAAGTCATTGACTTATCCGAGTTTCCTAGAATCAAAGGTTTCTAACCTCACCAGCCTTATTCACCTCTGTTCCCCATCTCCTTTTCTCTCACAAACTCTGCACAAACTGGCTTCTCCTTCAGCACTCTGCCATCTTGGCTGCTTCTCCTTTCCTCCACGTGGTCTTTCTCTGCTCTCCTCCTGCATAGGCTCCTCTGCCCCATTTTATAGTGTAGAAATCAAAACTTTAATCCAATATACAAACAAGGAAGTCTCTGATACAAACTCAATTATCTGAGGCATAATGGGATTCCTCATAAGAGCGCACCACCCCCTATCATGCAGCAGTCAAGGATGTGGGGAAAAGCTTAGTCTTAAAACTAAACCTTAGGCTATAAGGACTTGCTTGCTTACAGCCTGTCCCCCACACCCAATGCAAACTATAAGCGAGTAAACACACACACATATATATCATATTTACAAACTTATTTGACCAACAGTGTATATTGATGAAAATTATGAAGTAAAGAAAGAAATCTAATAATGCGGGGGTTGAGTGATTATAGAAGCTATTTCCATGAGGGATAAGAGGGGAGGAATCCATGCACAAATGACCGAGATGGCCATAGCCAGCTTTTCTAGAGTAATTGGAGGGAAGGTGGAGTGTATGGGTACAGATGCATGTAGGCTGGTAGAGAGGCCAGGGGAGCTTATGGAAGCTCTCTTCTGGTTTTTTCTACTGTCTAAGTGAAATAGGAAGCAAGGTCATTCTCTGAGAGTGAGGTGAGGCAGGAAGTGTTAGAGATTGGAGTGGAGAGGAGAAAATGTGAAATAATTATCCAGGAGCATGAGAAAGAACATGTCTGAAGGAAATCTGATAATAGTATGACTAGACTAAGGGTATGTAAGGTCATGACTTGAGACTGGTCACCAAGATTTTTTTTTTTCCCCCAGACACTGTCAACTGTGAAGGTGTCACAAAGTAGGTTGAAAGATGGATTTCATCAAAGTTGAGGTTTGGCCATGTTAGTGCTACACATGACAAAAGGGGCAAGGATAGATTGGAGAGGCGTGCAGAGGTGTGGCTACACTTATGGACCACTGAAGCTAGATAAAGTGTGAGCTGAGGACATGAAATGGTGAGAGACAGTGGAGAATCAAATGGAAATAGGATTGGTGCTTTACAAAGTTGATGGATGAAGCTACTAAAGAGGGTGAGGTAGAAAGTTAGGAATGCTATGGTGTTGAATTTGAGATTTTAGATACTGAGCAGCTAATGGAGATGGAATGTCTAAGGGCGTCTCCATGAGATTAGGTGGCTGAGGTCAGGTTAGAGGACAAGATCATTGGAGTGGAAAGGGCCGTGGTACTGTGAGGTCAGAATGTTGGAAGGATGATCTGCATAGATATAGGACTTCTCAATACTTGTGTGGGTGAGTGACTTGGGGGTCTGTAGATGACCACAACAAGGTGAGGCAGCAGTTGACATGATTTGACGACAGGAAGTTCAAAGCTGGAGAGTTCTAGGGTGGAGGGAGAAGAATATTCTGGAAAAGACTCACCTAATCTCTCAGCTTTGTATATATAAGGTGTGGAGTAGAGCCAATAGGTACCAATTGCCCAGAAAAAGAGTTCTTAGAAAAGGCCATTTCGGTTAGAATAAGAAGATGAAAGGAACTTTAAGAGATTGAGGATACACATTTTTTCTCTCTCTTTTTCAAACTGTTCAATGCATTTTCTTTTAAGAGATTAATAATTGTTTTACCACAAACTGTATTAAGAATATTGCTGCCTATCATTGCTTCATTAACTGGAGATGAAATGTTTAAGAAGTAATCTCTATTTTCCTTATGAAGAATAGATTTTTTTGGTAATGGAAAATTTAGTTGAATGCTCTAATGAAGTGTAATGTAAGGCATATTGAACCAATTAATCTAGAAGGCTGATGTAAGAACAAGAATTTTTTGTACTAGTTAGATGTTCTGAGCATAATTATCTCAGAGCATAATTAATAATAATAGTATTATTTAAGATAAAACAGGAATATTAGGTTCACTTTTGATAAATAGTTGCCCTACCTAAAAGTAAATTTTTTTCCCCTCACAAATGAGGATAAACATTTATAATTACATAGATTGACTTTCAAATGACACTTCTAAATAACGATGACTTCATTTGAATTTTAAAAACCAATTTGAGGCCCTGGCCAGTTGGCTCAGTGGTAAAGCGTCGGCCTGGCGTGCAGGAGTCCCAGGTTTGATTCCAGGTCAGGGCATGCAGCAGAGGCGCCCATCTGTTTCTCCACCCCTCCCCCTCTCCTTCCTCTCTGTCTCTCTCTTCCCCTCCTGCAGCCAAGGCTCCATTGGAAGTGTGTGTGTGTGTGTGTGTGTGTGTGTGTGTGTGTGTGTTTCTTGGGAGACCTAAGAGGACTTCTGTAAACTTTTTATATTTGGATTTTACATGAAGTTGCACATAAACATACAGGGAAGTACCATGAACCTTCCATTCTTCCACCCCCAGTACGACATCTTGCATAACTATCGTACAATTACAAAACCAACAAGTTGACATTAGAACAATCCAGAGTTCATTCAAATAGCACCAGTTTTACAAGCACTCAGTTGTGTGTCTGTGGTTCTATACAACTTATCACTTGTGTAACTTCATGTAATTACCACATCAATCAAAATATAGAACTATTTCATAACCACAAATTTCTCTCTTGCTACCCCTTTATAGCCACACTCACCCTTCCCCTATCCCCAACTTTTAAATTATTAAAGTTGGCCCGGGCACTGAGGATGGCTCTATGGCCTCTGACTCAGGTACTAGAATGGCTCTGGTTGAAACAAAGCAATGCCCCAGATGGGCGGAGCATCGCCTCCTGGTGGGCATGCCAGGTGGATCCTGGTTGGGCGCATGCGGGAGTCTGTCTGACTGACTCCCCATTTCCAACTTCAGAAAAATACAAAAAAAAATCAATTTGATACACACAACAACTTAATAGAGTGCAAAGGAATTATTTTGAGTGAAAAACAGTCAATCCTATAGGATTACATTTCTGTGGCATTCTTGAAATAATAGTTATAGAGATGGAGGACAATTTAAAGGTTGGGGGTGGGGGAAGGGTGAGTGTGGCTATAAAGGGGTAGCAAGAGAAAAATTTGTGGTTATGAAATAGTTCTATATTTTGATTGATGTGGTAATTACTGAAGTTACACAGGTGATAAGTTGTATAGAACCATAGACACACAACTGAGTGCTTGTAAAACTGGTGCTATTTGAATGAACTCTGGATTGTTCTAATGTCAACTTGTTGGTTTTGTAATTGTACGATAGTTATGCAAGATGTCGTACTGGGGGTGGAAGAATGGAAGGTTCATGGTACTTCCCTGTATGTTTATGTGCAACTTCATGTAAAATCCAAATATAAAAAGTTTACAGAAGTCCTCTTAGGTCTCCCAAGAAACACACACACACACACACACACACACACATCAAGCAAAAATATCAAAGGAATCAATGGATGCATAATTAGAAATGAAATAATAAAAGGTAGGGGAAGGATAGTATAAAATTTAAAAGTACCATATAAAGAAGCCTTTTTAAAAAATATTTTCATGCCTTGTATAACAAACAATTGACTAGTATTTCTATTGACTTTCTGACATTTAACAGACCAGAAACTACTTATACTTTTTACGCATTTGCCTTATCAGCCCGTTATTATCTAGCCTTTTTTTTTACTAGACATAATTTTCCTTGGAAATGTGTTGCAGAAAGTCTACCTATCCAGGCAGAATTGTAAATGCTTCCTCTTAGAAAATAATAATAGTGAGGTAATTCAGTGTTTCCATTTTTACCTTGACTCTGGATTTCAGATACAAAAGATATACAAAATATTTATACAAAAAAGATTTACATATAAGAGAAAAAAGAATTATTTTCATACATAAGTTTATAAAGATATTTATGTCTTAGAAGTAAATGAGTTCTTTGTCAATGACTCTGACTTGGTTCTTTTATAGCCCTCTCTGTTTCATAGTTTCTTTGTGATTAACTCAACTTTGTCACTGCTCCTAATGCACATTTGACTTCAGCCAGCTTATTTCTTGTTTCACAGTGCAGCCTGCTTCTGCTCAGCTCTCTTCCAACTATCAGGGTAGTTGATACTTTCTTACAGAATAATTTCCCTCTTGAGTTTCACTAACCACGTACAGGAGAAATGTGAAAAGATATCTACAGCAGGCCCTAGGCAAGAACCGAAGTTTTCTTAAAGTGTTGCTCTCCCTGTGGGAAAGACTATATTCCAGATTATGTTTATTTAAATCCTCACAATCGTAGGATTGAGAAGGGAACATTTGAAGAGACAGACCCAGCTCAAATTTATACAGCCGGGGAGAAATGGAGTCAGCGCTCGACATACACTCTTCAAGTCTCTCTTCATACGTATCATGACTTTGGGAGATGAATTGTTTCTCTATGTGCACCTTGCTGACGTTAGCAAGTTGTGTCATAATTTTTAAATTGAAGGAATTATTTTACTTGGAAATCTAATTGCAGTGAAAGTACTCCTTGAAAACATGCTGCAGTAATAGATATATATGTATATTTTATTTGTATGTTTAAACAATATTCCATTTCAGTAAGCATCACTATATGAAGAGTCATTCATTATAAATGTTTTCTAGGTCCTTGTGGATAGCAGATAATAACAATGATTTATATTTATCCAGTACTTTTCTACTTTCTGAAATATTCTTGTTGGATATTCATAACAATCAAGTGAAATAAGCAGAATTGGTTTTGCCATCATTTTGTGGCTTTTACAGTTAGCCATGGCCAAAACCAGAGTAGCATGCCAGATATTAGAATCCAAGTTTTCTGATGTTGAATTTTGTGTTCTTCTGAGTTTCTCAAGTCAGCAGATGCTGCTTAACGACCCTTAGAGGAACACGCTGTATCTCCATGCTCGCTGCTACCCCGGTGCCAAGGCCTGGAACGTCTTAAGGGCAAGGTAATGCAACCCAAGGTGATGGTGGACCCTGGAAATATAGTTAATATCAGAAATATTTATTACTCGCTCTTCAATTTATGGAAGAAGGTGCTATTCAAAACATAAAATAAAGTTTTAGAAAGGATTTTGTGAAAAATTACATCAAGCATTCAGGCACTGTACAGGGCTACTTAATGATAGTAGGATTCTAGCTCCCATCTAAGGGGTCCTAGTCTATGTGTAATCATATCTGGTAGATTAGTTAAGAGGGCTTGTCAGAAGCTTCTTTGTGTGAAGACAACTGAACCTTCTCATTGAAAAACTGGGATTATGCGCAATGCATTTGATTTAGTAAGAAAGTTTTGGTGCTTGATTCTGGGGATGGAATGGGAGGAATAGCAGGGTGGCTCTGAACACTGCCCGGTGCCCTCAATTGGTTTGACTCCTCTCCTCAGTCCCAGTAAACGAATGTGTGTGTCCAAGGTTGCTGCCTCCCTTGTAGGTCAGTTTTGCAAACTAGGAAAAGGCACCTCCTTTGGGCAGTTCTTCATTTGGACACAAATTGTACACTCTTCTGCAGTAACTCATGATGTTCTCTTCTGCAGTAACCCATGCATGTCCTCTTCTGCAGTAACCCATGCATGTCCTCTTCTGCAGTAACCCATGATGTCCTCTTCTGCAGTAACCCATGATGCCCAACATCGTAACAAAAATTAATTTTATTTAAACTATAAAATATCGACCCTGTCAGCAGCAGAGTGAGGGCCCTTGAATGGAATTGAGCATAAGGGGAGAGTGGCATTGTTGCCTCCTTTTAAACAGAAAGCTGTGTTACTTTCAAAACTTAAGAAGCTGCAATGACTCAATAGGGGTAGAGACAGTGGTGCCCAGTAGATAAGGCCAAATGCAACAGATGCACAGTGGCAAATTGTGGGTGTCCAGCAGACACACTGGTGCCAATGGGCCTGTGGAAAATGGCAAGAACACAGAAGAACTGGTAATGTCCCATAGCTGCCACCATGCTAAGGTGGTTGTACTGGTTGCTGAGTAAGGCAGTGGTGCTGGAGGTCTTGTCTTAACAAGGTGGTGAGGGTGGGGAGGACACATTAGTGAAATCTGGCATTTTACTATTATTGTCTGCCCATCATGCCCCCAAATCTCTTAGGAAGCCTGAAGTAACTCAGTTTACACAAATAAAATATGAGATACACTACTTAATGCAGCTCCTATTTAATATTTTGTTTGAGGTGATACATTAAGATTTTAGGGGTAAAATGTGACCTGGCATGATTCCTGGAAGGAATATAATGTATTTTTATTTTCTGGAAAAGAAAATGATAGGCTTTTATACTTTTGTACAGCCACACCCACATAGTCCTACATTTAATTGACAAGGTAAGAAAGAATGATCTTCCACAAACCCAGGAATAATGTCAATGACAGTGAGCCGCCTGAAGAGGTGCAAATAGACAAGGAGGTGACTGGGGAGAGTCATTGCATAAGTGATGTACTAATAATGGATTTTAATATTTAACTGGATGATCAAATTCAATAAATAGGAAAATGACTTTTTTTGGGAGATGAGAAAATCACTTGGAAAAGTCCTTTTGTTATTTGATTGAGTAATTAATTTTGAGAGAGTAGAATGCCTCAGTACAAAGGCATCATCGGCTTTTTGTGTGGAAGAGTCAGGATAACAAGAAATTATAGTCCAGATGCAGCTGTGTTTGCGCGTGGGCTGGCTTGGTGAGGTACACGCAGGAAACAGCTGTATTCAGCCTCACCACTCTCCTGTATTCAGCCTCACCACTCATTGAGTATCTTCCCTCCCAGCTCAAATCCTCCATCATTTTTTTTCAGTACTCTTATACAATAAAAATATTTCTGTTGCTTTCAGTCAGCAAATTCAAGCATTTCTTACCTTTCATTAAGTTTATTTATTTATTTATTTGATTGATTGATTTTAAGAGAGACATAGAGGAAGCGGAAGAAAGAGAGAGGGAGGAGGGAGAGAGAGAACAACATTCATTAGTTGTGCACTCATTGATCACTTCCTGCATGTGCCCTGACCAGGGATGGAACCCACAACCTTGGTGTTTCAGGATGAAGCTCCAACCAACTGAGCTAATCGGCCAGGGCCTAAAGCATTTCTTAAAAGTATATACAACACTCTTCTCAAGAAAAGCTTTGCTATGTTTATTACATACAACACGAGTGGTACGTTAAATGGGCAGGATCGGAAGTTGTGAGAAATGATCCCTTCATTTGCTGACTTTGTCCCCCGTCTGAAGGCATATGCATTGGATTAGGGGAGGCTTCCTGATGGATACCGTCTCTAGTTCTTAATTATTAATGGTCATCCTGTTCCAAAATTTACACTATTAATAGAGAGAGCCACCAATACATTTGCTTTACATAATTAGAGCTTGCAAAGCGAGATAATAAGGGTCAGTAATTAAGAAAATTGGGACTTGTTCCTTGGAGAAGAGCTTTTATCCTACTTTTTGAAACATGTTAATTCCACTCCCACTCTCCTCCACTTCAAAGGCTTGAGTCATTGCAATGATATTCTCAGATTTGCCTGCTGCTCTCTCTGCAAGCTCAGCCCTGCTCTACTGCTGTACCACAGGGAGTCACTAGAGACCAGCTCGAATTCCTCCCGCCTTGAGACAGGTCATATTAAAGGCTTTCTAGGTATTTGTTAAGAGGCCAGTTCTTAGTTTCCTTTCCAAAATTATTTTATCGCTGTCAGTATAGTAACATGCGTCTTCAGGATGGCAGACAATCAGGTGACTCCCTAAGGGTGGGTGACTAATTAGGGTAAAAGCCACACTCCTTCACTCCCTAACACCTTATATGTTAAATTCAGGAGGGACCTCTTAGAGATAATTCTCCATAAACATTTAAAGAAATCAGAGATGTTTGTGGTGATGTGTGATATATATATATCCACAGAATGTGGTTATCAGAATAGAAGCTTACACTTAAAGACTGACTACTATATATGCCAAGTGTACAAAAAGTCACCTATCCAGCCTCCATCGTTCCTGAGAAAGTACTTTTTTTTTTTAAATCTCTGATTTGATAGAAAAGAAAACAGAAATTTAGCAAGATTAAGTGAATTGCCTATAATCTCATTTCTAAAACATTCTGGCTTTTTAATAACCCATAACTTTCTATTACAACAGCTACCCAAAGAGCACAATACATGCAAATTACTTTCCTCAGTACTTGACAGAATGGTAAGCAAGTCATCATTTATTTAACAAATATTTAATTTATAATCGAATATTCCACTTCACTTCAAAAAGGATGAAGAGGCTAGAAAGCAGATAGAGTCAACTCAATGGACTATTAAAGAGAAGAGAAAACTAAGCACAGGGAAAGTGAAAGCGAACGAGGTGAATCAGCAGAGAAAGTTACGATAGAGTGTGTACGAAAGCGATATTGCAAGCGTGGACCCAAAGGCTTACATAATAAGGGAAGTCCTCCTTGCTGTAGTCAAGAGCACAGAAATGCACATTTGCTGCATTTCACCCATGTTCTTTAATTTGTTCTTTTACTTCATCATCAGCTAGCTGGTCAAACAACACTTGTGTATAAAATTGAGGCTGATACTTAATTGGGTGTACTTAATAATCTCCATCTTTGTTAGTTAGTTTTAAATTTATGGAACCTATCTTCTTATCAATATCATAAACACTTTCAAATTTTAACATTGAACTCATTTTTTATAGACTATGTAGAAATATCCAAATAATTCCAGAAAGACAGAGATACACAAATTCACCCAGTTAGTGTTGCTGGCCAAAGGCAAATTGTTGGTTGATAGGAAATGACATAAAAAGACAGGTGGGAGCAGCCACTTGACTGAAGGCCAAAATAAAAGAAAGGATTAATTTAGCATATGAGAAGTACTTAAAGAATGTCACTGACTAGTGCTAAATAGTGTTCAAAAGAATAAGTTGCATAAAAGTTGAATCAAAGATTCCTACACAGAGATTCATGTCATAGAATCCTCCCCGCACAGATACTTGAGGTGGGTTACAGATATTTCGAACAGATCATAGCAAAGAGAGAAAAAAAGTGTTTATAGGTTTTATGATGTTATGAAATTGGGGAAAAATACATTTTCCAGGACATTTCCTGATTCTGAGGGTGATTCTTTTCTTAGTTTTATTGTGAAATAATGAACATACATCGCTATATACATTTAAGGTATAGAGCATGAATGTTTGATTTGCAGATATTGTGAACTGATTGCTACAGTAGATTTGGTTAACAGCTATCAACTCATATAGATGCAATACAAAGAAAAAAGAAACATTTCTCCTTGTGATGAGAACTCTTAGGATCTACTCTCTGAACAACTTCCTGTATATCATACAGCAGTGTTCCATATCATCATGTTGTAGACTACATCTCTAGTACTTATTATTTATTATTCTGGTACATCATATCCTCATACCTTTTTTATTTTGTCACAGGGATGTTGTACCTTTCAACCCCATTCTCCCATTTCAATTATCATCTACCTTCCTCTCCTCTGGCAGCCACCAATCTGAGATTTTTTTTTTCCTAAGAGAAAATTCTATGTGATATCAATAGTTAAATTCTCTCCCTTTAAGGATCAAGAGGTTGTCATTTGGGAAAAAAAAATCTTCAATGGGTGTAATTACTTCTTGGTTCTCCACAATCTCTTGTATGAAGCGCAGAAATTCATCAGATGACAAGATTGACCTCTAAGGCCATCCAGGATTCTGGAAACAAGTTTGTATTAGATACAGATTCTTTGTAGTCAAGCATGGTTCAAGAGAAAAATCACACACAAGAGGACGGGATGGTGCCAGTCAAGGAAAGAAGGGAATGGGACTTCAGTTTCAATTATGGTTACATCCAGGTTACTGTGAAGGGACTTTCAATGTCACTTTGTTTCTGAAGTAAGGAAACCCACAATAAGAGAGTCCATTTTATCATTTTTACTCCCTTGAGGGCCTTCATATTTTTCTATTATAGTATAATGATGCGTTTCAATTTTTATTTTTTTTTTGGAACAGAAAAAAGAAGAATTTTGGTTGTTTAGAAAACTTTAATTCTCTTTTTATCCAGGTTTAGCAAACTCAGCAAAGAATTTGTGCTAAGTCTTAGTCTAAAGCCATGTGAACTTCAAGGGATATTAAACCTGTTTCTGATTTAGTTATACATTACTCATTGAAATATTATTTGCTAGATAAATGCTGGATGTCCGGAAACCTTATGAACCATTTTATAATCTTTTTTTATTTGATCCAGGAAGTTGATTTTCATGGGTAGTAAATAAAGTTTATATCTAGAATGATGAAACCATGAAGTCTATCAATATGGTTATTATAGTTTATACCACCAATCTTTCCAAACAGCTTTGGTGTGGCTAACAGTAAAAGCATTTAAATAAAGGTAGAAATTGAGGTAAAAAAAGATGTAAAGGAAAGAACAAAATAATTATATGGGGAGAATTGTGAAAGACATTAAATTTGTTCTGAGCTTCCTGACCACCATTGCAGGAGACAAATCCCATGGTTTTGCCTGGAAGCTAGTCTGACACTTCGCTCTACCTTCATCTGGACACTGCACTTAATTGCCAAAATAAATAAAAGCTTGAGCTTTCTTGCAAAGTACTACCTAACAAAAATAGCTTCATCCTTGTCTTTTAAAATCATGGGATACAATACAATTATTGGTTGTTTTCTTTCTTTTTTTTTTTTAAAGATTTTATTTATTTATTTATTTATCTTTTACAGAGTCAGAGAGAGGGATAGATAGAGACAGACAGGAACACAGAGAGATGAGAAGCATCAATCATCAGTTTTTCGTTCTGACATCTTAGTTGTTCATTGATTGCTTTCTCATATGTGCCTTGACCGTGGGCTTTCAGCAGACCGAGTAACCCCTTGCTCAAGCCAGCGACTTGGGTCCAAGCTGGTGAGCTTTTGCTCAAACCAGATGAGCCCATGCTCAAGCTGGTGAGCTCGGGGTCTCGAACCTGGGTCCTCCACATCCCAGTCCAATGCTCTATTCACTGAGCCACCGCCTGGTCAGGCATTGGTTGTTTTCTTTCTACCATAAACAATAAAATGTGAACTAAGTAATGTTTTAATTGTATGAACATTTCATTGAATATCTACTTTATTTTATTTGGATACCTATTTCTTTTAAAATGTGCTATAATGTAATTTAAAAATTAAAAGAAACTTTTATGTTGTTGTTTTTTATTTTAGATTTTATTTATTCAATTTTCAGAGAGGAGGGGGGAGGAAGGGGAAGAGCAGGAAGCATCAACTCCCATATGTGCCTTGACCAGGCAAGCCCAGGGTATCGAACGGCGACCTCAGTGTTCCAGGTCGACGCTTTATCTCACTGCGCCACCACAGGTCAGGTGAAACTTTTATGTTTTAATGTTGCTAATTACAAGTTTTAAGTTACTAATTAAAATGGAATAAACCCCTATTATTAAAAGTCAAAAATAGTCACCCCAATTAATTCAATTAATAAAAAACAGTCCTTTGTCTATTGGCCATCTGTATGTCCTTTTTGGAGAAGCATCTATTCAGTTCCTTTGCATTTTTTTGTGTGTGACAGAGACAGAGAGAGGGACAAACTGGAAAGGAGAGAAATGAAAAGCATCAGTTCTTTGTTGCAGCACCTTAGTTTCCCATTGATTGCTTTCTCATATGTGCCTTGATGTGGGGAAGGGGAGCTACAGCAGACCGAGTGACCCCTTGCTCAAGCCAGCAACCTTGGGCTCAAGCTGGAGAGCCTTGCTCAAACTAGATGAGCCTGTGCTCAAGTTGGCGACCTCAGGGTTTCAAACCTGGGTCCTTTGAATCCCAGTCCAATGCTCTATCACCACCTGGTCAGGCTTTTTGCTCATTTTTAAATTGGATTGCTTGTCTTACTGGTGTTGAGTTTTATAAGTTCTTTATAAAGTTTGGTTATTAAGCCCTTTTTGGATATATGAGCAAATATGTTCTCCCATTCAGTGAGTTGTCTTCTCATTTTGTTGATGGAGTCTTTTGATGTGCAAATGCTTTTTAGTTTGATGTAGCCCCATTTTTTCTTTGTTTCACTTGCCTGAGGAACTATAGTGGCAAAAATATTGAAACAAGAGATAGACATATGAACAAATGCTCATTACTAATCATCGGAGAGATGAAAATTAAAAACCACAATGAGATACCTGCCAGAATGGCTATGATCAACAAATCAGCAAACAACAGATGCTGGAAAAGGTGTGGAGAAAAAGAAATCCTCATGCACTGCTGGTGGAAATGTAGACTTGTATACCCACTGTGGAAAACAATATGGAGTTTCTTCAGAAAATTAAAAATAGATCTACTGTTTGACCCAGATATCCTACTCCTGAGAATATATCCCTAGAACACCTAAACACTAATTCAAAGGAATATATGCACCCCCATGTTCGCTGCAATGTTATTTACAATAGCCAAGATCTGGAAACAGCCCAAGTGTCCATCAGTGGATGAGTGAATAATAATAAAAAAAAAGCTATGGTACATTAACACATGAAATACTATGTGGCCATAAAAAAAGAAGGAAATCTTACCATTTGCAGCAACATGGAAAGACCTGGAGATTATTATGCTATAAATTCATGAGGACTGCCTATTTTTATTTTTAATGTTTTGTTCACTGATAAGTCTAGATGGAGAAGGGCCCAAATGAATAATTTAAAAACGTTATCAGTTCAATATTGTCCTCATAGTATACATATTTGACATTATTGAAATAGACTGATTTGATGAATAAAAATCCCTAGACTTTCAGGAGCAGTGAATTTCTGGCACATATGACACTACTTCCCCTTCCACATGGCAGACTTCACAAAAAGTCTTTCAGTGCTAATCAATCACAACTTTCTTTCCTGTTGACCTTAGGCACAGCTACATAGTCCTGGTTAAAACAGTGTTCCAGACAAACATACCAATTACCAATTAAAAAGAGTTTGTCCTCATTTGTCATTTGGTTCTAGAAGGTAGACACACACTACAGGGTCATCTTACCACTAATTGTGGAAGTTTACATTTATCAACACATTCTTGTCATCATTAATTCATGAATACATTCACTAAATTTTTATTGAGTACATATTTGATTTTATTACTCACCTAATCATTCAGGATACAAATGTCAATAGGACATGTGTATTACTTTCAAAGTTAAGGGGATAGAAGACATAGAAATATTTTTATTTATACATTTATTTATGCTTTGAAAAATATTAATTTAGTACCAACCATAAGTCAAGTACTGTTCTATGTTCAGGGATACTGCCATGTTGTAATGCAAATTAATAATTATACTATTTTATAAATACAGTAATAGGTACAAGGTGTCATAGGCACACATGGTGGATAGTCTTGGGTACTCTCGTCTGTGCCTTAAACAGAGGGCTCAAGCCAAGCCAGTGACCCCTTGCTCAAGCCAGCAACCTTGGGCTTCAAGTCTGTGACCCTGTGCTCAAGCCGACGAGCCTATGCTCAAGCCGATGACCTTGGAGTTTCAACATGGGGACCTCAGAGTTCTGGGTTGATGCTCTATAAACTGCATCATCACTAGTTATGACTTACTTATTATTTTCAATTTTACATTTTTATTTCACCACCAGGCATTATTACCTGTTACTATGCTAATAGCTGTACTTATTTTCACCCTATGCAGTGAATATTATGAGATGAGTTGATTTTCTTCTTTGCAGGCTGGAGGAAGACAATAAGAAAGGATAATCTTATTTGTCTTTTCAAGGATAGAGAGAAGAGCCTATTTGCTACTATAATTATTCTCTGCCACTTGCATGATTGCTGCCAAAGAAATTTTCGGTAACTGACACTATTTTGTTTTAAAGTTCAAGCAAACCAGGAGCATTTATAGTATTCCTTGGAATATTTCTGGGCAAATGGAATATCTGTTCCTGAAAAGTCTGAGCTTTATCCCTTCTCAGCTAGTCCACCCCTATGTTTGCAGGCCTGGGGCAAGACTTCAAATATACATTCACTTACCATAAATATTTAAAAGTTATTATGTATATACTCCAGTACTTCTTTGACAAATAGAGCTTCATAACTTGAAAGACCAGGTTAGAATTCTTGGATTCCTTGGTGTTGTGGTGGCCAGCTCTCCGGTCCCAACCCCCAGCTCTAGCTGGTGCTGCAGGGCCTTGTGATACAATCTATCCTTACTTTATTTTTTTTATTTATTTATTTATTTATTTATTTATTTATTTATTTATTTATTTATTTATTTTTACAGAGACAGAGAGTCAGAGAGAGGGATAGATAGGGACAGACAGACAGGAATAAAGAGAGATGAGAAGCATCAATCATAAGTTTTTCTTTGCAACACCTTAGTTGTTCATTGATTGCTTTCTCATATGTGCCTTGACGGGGCAGGGGGGGGGCTACAGCAGACCATGTAACCCCTTGCTCAAGCCACTGACCTTGGGTCCAAGCTGGTGAGCTTTGCTCAAACCAGATGAGTCTGCGCTCAAGCTGGCGACCTCGGGGTCTCAAATCTGAGTCCTCAGCATCCTAGTCCTACGCTCTATCCACTACACCATCACTTGGTTAGGCTATTCTTACTTTAAACTAAACAGGACATAAACTGGTTTTGGCCACCCCTTGGTCTTTGGTTTTCACACATCTGTGACAGTCTTCCTTTAGGAGGATGACCTAGGAAGAATCCCACCCAGGCCCTAGAAGAGAGTTGGGGTCATTTGGCTAGGGAATTCTGGGTTTCTGGGTAACTAGGATGTGGCCAAGGAATAGGAACAAAGGCTCTGAAAGTGGTATGCTCTATTTCTGGGTAGAATCCTTGGCTCGGGGGGCGAGGGTGGCTGGAGAAGAATGAGTGGAGCCCTTTCAGGTGCGGGGTCCAGGGCATGGGCCAAATTATCACTGGCCAATATTAATTCTGCTTCTCAGTTTTGCACGGCCATGATGGAAGCAAGGTAGCTCCGGCCAATCTCACTGTAGGAACTGGCAGGTGAAGGCCAAGGAAAGTATAGCTCAGGGGTCCCCAAACTTTTTATACAGGGGGCCAATTCTCTGTCCCTCAGACCGTTGGCCAGACTATAAAAAAAAACTATGAACAAATCCCTATGCACACTGCACATATCTATTTTACTTTATTATTATTTTTTTGTTTTCTTTTATTTAAGACTTTATTTATTCATTTTAGAGGGGAGAGAAGGAGGAGAGAGAGAGAGAGAGAGGAGAGGGGAGGAGCAGGAAGCATCAACTCCCATATGTGCCTTGACCAGGTAATCCCAGGGTTTTGAACCAGCAACCTCAGCATTCTAGGTTGATGCTTTATCCACTGCACCACCACAGGTCAGGCACCACATATCTTATTTTAAAGTAATAAAACAAAACAGGAACAAATACAATATTTAAAATAAAGAACAAGTAAATTTAAATCAACAAACTGACCAGTATTTCAATGGGAACTATGGGCCTGCTTTTGGCTAATGAGATGGTCACTGCTAGCCGTAACAAGTGATATGACGCACTTCCGGAGCCGTGATGCGTGCGTCCTGTGTCACCGGAGGTAGTATAGTACTGTACATGAGCGACGCTGCGCTTTGCTGACCACCAATGAAAGAGGTGCCCCTTCCGGAAATGCGGTGGGGGCCGGATTAATGGACTCAGGGGGCCGCATGCAGCCCACGGGCCATAGTTTGGGGATCCCTGGTATAGCTAATACTTTTCTTACAAATATTTATGATTAACAAAATTTATCTTGCTATAAGATTATCACTCATCAAACTGTAATATTGAGATTATTGCTTGAATTATTCTGTCATTTGCTCTTCCTAGCTTCCCAATAATTGTTGTTTAATATTCTCTATTCTTTTGGAATATAAACTTGGTTTGCTGAATAAGTCTATAGATTTCATGATATACAAGAAGACAATCTTTTTCCATTTTATTAAGTTTCAAGTTATATTTTTCACTATGGAAAAAGACATGTAAGTATAATTAGAGAAAGATCTATTAGAGGTTCTTTTTGATATAGTGTTTCTTGAGAAATATTACCATGATGTCTAAAAAATAAAAGTTTATTTCCCCAATTTAATAATCATTTATCTTATTACTAGAGGAGAATAAAATTAAGTTCCTGTGAGCTAAATTTCAAATATACTTTGAGGCAAAAATAACATTATTATTATTATTATTATTATTATTTTTGGTCAAGAAGTGACTTGAAGATAGTTTAAAAAAACAAATTTAAAAATATTTGCTTATGCAGTGAAGGCTTTTTGAGAGTTATTTTTAAAGGCTGGAGAATTAAGCACCTGTCATTTTCGCCAGCTGGTGTAGATGTTAAAAATTACTGTCACTCTTTCCCCTGCTCCTCTATTTTGCACCTGCTGCTACTTGAGTTATGGGCATTTCACACATGGTAATTTAATAAGGTTAGGTCCCATGACAGTGGGACTAGGTGTTTTCCCACTGGGAGTTTAAGCAGTTTTATAAGGTCTTGAGGGAAAAGTGTTAAATATGAAGCTTGTTAAAAATTTAGTACCTTGCAGATATCACATTTTCCTAAATGAAAATGTTAAAGGAATGGAAAAAAAAGTAAAATTTAACCATATATCCCCCCCTCCCCAATGAGACTTCTGTGATGGGACTATTTATATTAGTCAACTTCTCTACATGGTGACATTTGTACTTAAAAATATTTTATTGCTTTATGTAACAGCCAAATATAAATATGTATTGAACCTGCCCTGGTTAGCATGGCTGTCATGAACTGCATGTGGCTATTTAAATTAATTAAAATGAGATACAATTAAAATCCAGTTTCACAGTCACACTAGCCACATTTCAGGTGCTCAGTGGCCACATGTGGATAGTGGTTCCCAAATAGGACAATGTAGATGCAGATTTACATTTTTACTGCAAGCTCTGTTGGACAGAGCTGTGTGAAATTTCCAGTTCCTGGTCTTAGGCAGACTTCATCTTAAAGATCTGGAGGCATGGTGAAGTTTCCTTCCGAGTGATTGCAGTGTCCCAACATCATCTTGGCTATAAAAGCATAAGTCAAAGTTCAAGCTATTGGCTACTGGAATCTGAGTGATGTTTGCTAAAGATAGAAGGAGCATGTTGACACGAAGTGCCTAACATCAAGAAAAAGTTGTTTAAGTTTCCAAAAATGTCTAGGCAGGCAGGTGCTTTTCAGAGATTTTAGAATCCCATATAATACAGATATATTTTTAGAGAGTGGGAGAATTATTCATCTCTTGTAATACCTAACTATTAACTTGCAAATTCTGCCTTTGTTCTAAAGAAAAGCGGTGAATGATAGCAGTAGGATATGATAAAGTAAGTTTACATTATGGACCTTTCTGTCAATTAGTCTTACCATTTAGGACATGTATTAAAACACTGAACTAAGATTTCTGAGACATGAACATGCAAAGTAGAGGGCATCATAGCAGGAAAGAGGATATTAATAGACACGTTCTTGAATAGCAGTCTCCTTCCAGAGAGTTTTTCTTAAGTAACAACTGAAAGGTCACTTTATATTTTATCCTTGAAGACATTCAGTGAGAAGGATCAGAGCTTATTAGAATTTCCTCATAAGCCAGATTATCACTGGAAGTAAAACAGATCAAACCATGAATACAATTAATTACATAAAACTGAAGAAAGCTGCTTTCATCTTAAATTGCCTGGATAGTTTAATGTTATAACATCTCTGATCCTCTGAATTCCCTCAGTTCTCCACTTCACTTTTCCAATAATATATGATTATCATCACTATTCATTTTGCTATTGCTTTGTAGACTATAATGATTCATTCTAATTTATCAATATTCTATAGATTAGAAAAGAATTGAGGTTTTAAAAGTTATTTTCTCTAAGCAAGAAGATAAAAACTCAGAACAACTTGGATATTCCCGACTGACCAAAATTATTTATTGATTTATTAATTTGAGGATGTTCATTGACCCATGATGGAAAATACAGAATTGTGCTTGGGTTTGAGATTGTCAGTATTTTATCCTTGTCTAGAGCAGAAGATGCTTGGTTTGTGTGGTATGAATACAATTCAGAGAGAAACATAAGGTATAAAAAATTCAGGGAGTTCTTCAGTCTAGAGCAATCCTCATTATTTTGTTTTTTTCTGAATGATGGTAAATAGATCTGGACATGGGTGTTATAAAATAAGTTTCCAGCCAGTCTTCCTGAAGAATGCTTGATCTGCAAAAAAAAAAAAAAAAAAAGGGAAAACAAGTTAGATTTGGATTGCATGTTTGCAGACAGACTACTGAGTAGGAAAAAATGTGGAGTATAAAAGAAGAAAAAGCACAAATGAACCAGTACTTCCAAAGTAAACCATTTCCTTGTTGGAAGAACCTGGTTGCAAGTACTTAATTTTGACTGTGAGAACATAGTTTTCCAGGGCAGCAATTGTAAAAAATTACATGTGTTATATAAAAAAATTAGGGCCATGCTTTTATTAGTATTATTATGTTTCAACTAATTCAGCTAGTCTCTGGCTTTTTGAATCTCCACTGTGTACTTATATATTATAGGACCATCAAAGGTGGGGTTTGTAGATGGGAGCAAAAACCTCAGAAGTTATTGCTTATAATCTTATACGAAATGTTCTATTTCTAAATAACTTACTTCAAGGAGTTGAAGTTTTTTGGTTAATATAAAAACCTTTTAAGAAATAATACTAATTATGTTACAGAATATAAAGTGAAGCTGTTAAATTAAAACACACACACAATATAAAGAAAATCTTACTAGCAGAGGAAACAAACACATACCTGAGAGCTCGGTTTAGACAGACATGATATGCTTGACAAACGCTGTGGGCACAAGACAGATTATTCAGAGTTAGAAACAGTCAAATGTAAGACAACAGAGGTTTTGCAAGTTACTTAAATCCTAATTATTCTCAGCTATAACACTGGAGTTTATTTTTTATGCTCTGTACAGCCCACTATACTTATTACTGGATTTATGACTTTTCCCCTGATTTTGTAAATTTAAATTTTGATAAGTGATACATTCACATGGTTAAATTCTTCTTCTTTAAAGTGTGAAAGTGTTTATGATAAAAAGAGTTCCTCACCACTGTTTGCCAGCTATCTCATTTTTCTCTTTATAGCTAAGCTGGTGGAGCTATTATGTATATATAAGAGAATACAAATATATGTTCCTAAATTTTTTTTTTGCACAAATAGTGACATACTCTACAGACTCTTTTGCACTTGTTTTTCTCACTTAATAATATATACTGGAGATATGACCATAACCGTAAACAGAAGTGCTGGGTTTTTTTAAGGGCTGCCGGGTATTTCATCGTGTAAATGTATTGGGTCTGTGATGCATCCTTCACTGATGGACATTAAGTTGTTCAGATACTGGCCATCACTAACAACTCAACTAATGAATAACGATGGAGTACTTGTTTCACTTGAGTGCAAGTATATCTAAAGACTACATCCCTTTAAGTCGATTTGTTAGGATTAATAGTGCCACATTATCACATGGAATTAGATGATTTACATTTCCAACAGGAATGCATGAAACCAGCTTTTTCGTACACTCTCCGTAACCAAGAGTGTGGTCAAACTTTTAAACTTTGGCAATCAGCTTATTTAAAAATAATATCTTAGTATAGTATTAATCTGTATTTATTTTATTACTAATAAAGTTTAACATTACATACTATGCTCAGATATATTTTTATTTTATTTTCTATGAATTGTCTGTTCATGTATTTAATTATTTATCATTTATTTATTTATTTTTATTTATTTTTTTGTGACAGAGACAGAGTCAGGGGCAGACAATCAGGAAGAGAGAGAGAGATGAGAAGTATCAATTTTTCTTTATGGCTCCTTAGTCTCCTTAGTTGTCTCATTGATTGCTTTTTCATATGTGCCTTGACCAGGGGGCTACAGCAGACTGAGTGACCCCTCATTTGAGCCAGCGACCATAGGCTCAAGCTGGTGAGCCTTGCTCAAACCAGATGAGCCCGTATTCAAGCTGGCGACCTTGGGGGTCTCGAACCTGGGTCCTCCACATCCCAGTCTGATGCTCTATCCACTGCTCCACCGCCTGGTCAGGCTGTTCATGTATTTATTAATATTTATATTGTGTTGCAATCTTTTTTATTAATTTGTAACTGTTTTCCTATTATTAAAATGAGCTCTACTATTAATTGCAAACCACATTTTTTCGGTCTGGGGGTTATCTATTGACTTTGCTTCTGGTGACTTTTGACATAGAGAATTTAAAACATTATGCAGCTGAATTTATCAAAATTTGAAATGCCCTGTGGGTTTTATATAATTCTTAGAAAGGCCTTCTCACTCCAAAAGTTATAAAATAATTCTTCCGTGGCTTTAATGCTTTTTTCTTTTACAATTAATTTTTGACCCATTTGGAACTTATGATATATAAGGTCCAGATCTGTTTTAATTTTCTATCTACTTGTCCAAACAGTATTTATTTAATGAGTCCTCTTTTCTGTAATGTATTTATGGCAATAATCATATGTAAAACATTGTTTATGGGGAAAAAAGTGAAGGTTAACCAAGATTGACAGCGAAGGCATGCTTGGCTCAGTTACTTTCCTTTTCTCCTGTCCTCTGCGCTCTTTCTTCCCCCTTTCCTTTCTTCCCTTCCTCTCTCTGCTTGGCTTTTCTTACCTTTCCCCAGTCACTAGACTTCATGAGTCTACAATTACATTGAGTCTGCCAACATCCTCTTATTGAAATGTGGCTAGATTAGTCTTTTAGGGGAATAAATAGGTTTCTCAATTTTATTGGAAATCTTTTAATTTATAAATTATGTCGCACAACTTTATTTTGCATCTTTATTATGTGTAGTGGGCTGCGTTTCACATCCTCTGGGTGAAGCTGCTGTAAATTGAAAGCAGAAAATAGATGATTGGTCGCTATGAGATGACTATCATTTAAGCAAGGACACTCGCCAAGGAGAACTAAATTTTAACACCATCCTTGTCATTAATGATGTGACCTTCACTAATAACTAAACCTCTGTGGTCCTCAACTTCCTCATTTTCATAATTGCTTGATGTAAAGAATTTTGAGATCTCTCCAACTTTAATATTCTAATAAATTTTATTCTAACACAACTCTGTCCACATTACAGAGATTTTATGAAGGTTTAACAGGAAAAAGTACATACAAAAAACACATTTGAAGCTCTATAAACATACACAGGAGTGCTGAATCCCACTGGACTAAACCTTATATATAATCAAGTCTTCACAAGGTATCTTTTTAGTGTTCGAGTTATTGTATAATTGATTGATAAATAAGTAGCATGTATATGTTCAATAAGGGAGGAAAAGAAAAAGAAATTATTTTAAATTTAAAAGGAGTCCAAAATCAATCCAATCATTTAAGAGTTGCTCTAACTAGCAGAACACATGAGATTGTACCTTCATAGTTGATGCAGCCATTGGAGTCTTCTTGACCTGCCAACAGCGTTTCCACTTCTTCCTCTCTCATCTTTTCACCTGATGAAGCAAAATTCTTTGTTCAAAAGAAAGGCCAGAGAATATTTTACCTTAAGCGATCAGTTTGGGGCTCCTAAAGGCTGTGACCAAGCTTTTGGAGGATAGAAAGCAAGTGTTTCCTATTCCACCGGCACTTAGTAGGTTGTCAACAAAGGTTTTTGAATTAATGAATTAAATGTGCATTATATAAATACCTAAATATCCAAACTATATCCTATGAGGACTACAATGCTTTACTTGACTTATTCATTACCAGTAATTTAGGTTATCATTTTCCCCAAACAAACTCATAGACACTGAAGACAATTGAAATGGTCATTAACTTTTTACTATTTTTTTTTCATTTATTCTTTGTAGTCTTTCTCCTCACCTATCTTGGTTATAACATGATTCCCATAAGTCATGCTCCTTCTTATATATTCTGCCCTATTAATTGCACCCAAATAAATTTTCTTTACCCAGTGTGGCTAGAACATGACGGAGTTCAGCACCCATGACTGTGCCATTGCCTTCCTTGTCAAAGACACGCAGACCCTCCACGAAGTCTTCATAACCGCCCTGGTCCTTGTTATTGGAAATAGCTTGCATCATGGGAAGAAATTGTTCAAACTCGATTTTCTTGGCATTCATCTCTGGAAGAAATTACAATTTGGAGTGTTATTAGCTATCATCAAATGTCATCTCTGAGTCTCAAATTAAACTTGAAAGTTCCTTCTAGAGGACCTGGAAAATCTTTATACAGCTTAAATTTCAGTTGATAAATTGCTGATGAAAAAAATTTGGTAATAGATAATAGCATGAACTCTGTAGTCCTAGTGCCTGAACTTTTATCCCCAATCTACCATTTACAACTATGTGATTATGGACAAGTTTCTTAACCAATCTGTGCCTCAATTTCTCTAAAATAGAGATATTTCCTAGTATTAGTGTGAGAATTAAACAAGATGACACAAGCCAAGTTTATTACAATACCTGAGGCAACTGAGTACTTAATAAGAGTTGGCTATTATTTTAGTAGTATTGTCAATTTAATACTTTTATAAATATTAGGAAAGTAATATAAAATTATATCGATACAACAAACCTATTAGTATATAAAAATAGTAAAACTTAAGAGAACTTTAATATATATTTCATCTTTGTCCTGAGTGTTTAGGGGGTCTTCAATTTCTTTAAATTTTTTTTTTTTTTTTTTTTTTTTTTTTTTGCAGAGACAGAGAAAGTCAGAGAGAGGGACAGATAGGGACAGACAGACAGGAACAAAGAAAGATGAGAAGCATCAATCATCAGTTTATTGTTGCGACACCTTAGTTGTTCATTGATTGCTTTCTCATATGTGCCTTGACCATGGGCCTTCAGCAGACCGAGTGACCCCTTGCTCGAGCCAGCGACCTTGGGTCCAAGCTGGTGAGCTTTTGTTCAAATCCGATGAGCTCGCGCTCAAGCTTGCGACCTCGGGGTCTCGAACCTGGGTCCTCCACATCCCAGTCTGACGCTCTATCCATTGTGCCACCACCTGGTCAGGCTTCTTTAAACTTTAAGTAATTTAAAAAAGAAACCCATGAGGAGAAAGTGTGTGTCAAACACATTGTGATCTCCTGACTTCTTTGAATTGTAGAGGCCTGCAGATGACTGGATTCCCTTTAGGATCTTTTGACAAGGCAAATCATATTCACAGTGAACATATACAATAGATTATCTGGATGTATACAAGCGAATAAAGTTATGTACTCCTAAAATCAAAATTCCCTTTTACTAGTCTTCCCTCATAGAATAGAAATCTAGCACATTGTGTAATAGTAGAAAGATTGGATGGAAATGCTGAATGGATGAACATTTAGGTAATAATTCCATTGGAGATGCATAAGTTAGAAACGGCGCTTGAGAAAGATGTGGCCTACTGCTCTCTCGCTTCAGCTCCTGCCCTCACCTATTTTTTGTGTGATGTATCTGGAAATTTTTCTCTAGAGGAAAGGAAATGTGTGGAATGTTCTAGCAAACTGATTTAGAGTTAGGTTTTCTTGAAATAAGTTTTTATTTCTTTTGTAACAAAGGAAATAGTCATTTTAATTATCAAAGAAAAAAGAGATTTGCTCTCTCTCTTTTTTTTTTTCCTTATGGCTAAGATTAAACAGCCCACATATCTACTTGAAAAAACTTCAGTTTTGTCTTGTTTTTTTGTTTAGGATGGTACTTTTTTCTTTTTTTAAATTCTATTTTATTCAAATGAAATTCTATTTTTATCTTATTTTATTTTGTTTTATTGATTTCAGAGAGAAAGGGGGGGGAGAAAGACAGAGACAGAGACATAAATATCACACTGTTTCTGTATGTGTCCCGACTGGGGATCGAACTGGCAACCTCTGAGCTTCAGATGGTATTTCTAATAGACTATTATACTTTGTCATGAGCCTTTGGGATTAATTTTTTTTTCTTGTTCCAGATTAAAGACTGGATTTCTGTATTGAGCAAATAGCTTCTGCAATTTTGCTGCTCATGTATGACATTACTTCTGGTCCCCTGATTTAACTTGCGTGATTAAATGTGGGTATTGGCTTAGATTTTTAAGATATTTATTGTAATTCATTGTACATAATAAGTACTCCTATTAGGATGTTATCCTGTCTTTCTTAATTAAGATACTTGAATTTCCTTTAAAGTAGTCATAGAAACAAGGTGTCAAAAGTCAGACCATTGGGCAAAGCCAGCAGGTGTTTTTTCAGTCTCCTGGAAACACTGTAATTTTATTTCCGCAGCTTTTGTCCGAGTAGCTCCCAAAAGTGCGCCATTGTAATATTCCCAGACTTGTTTGCAAAGTGTACTGTGTTTTAGTCGTACTTAACATTTTTCTCAAAATGCATTTTTTGGCCTTTGAAGGTTTGAAAATGTGTAGATTTGGATATTATTTCATTTCATTAACCTTTAAATTAAGAGCGTTAGGTAAGATGATGATAATGATGCTAGCATTAGATATTATTTCCTTTCATTAGCATGAAATTTTATCATGCTTGCAAATTCTCAAAGGAAGGTTAACTTACTTTATGAAGGAAAAAACTGAGACTCTTCCCAAGTGACACACTTACCATCAACAGTAAATTAAGTCCTATTCTGTGGAAATTATTCTCAATAAACCTCTCTCCTACACACACACACACACACACACACACACACACACACACACACACACACACAGCCACACCACACCACACACGTACATTTTCTAACTTATTGGAAAACCATGTGGTTACCTTCATTGGAGGGGTTTCCCAGAACCTTCTTGACCTCTGCATTGGTGGGATTTGTACCCAGGGCCCGAAGGACATCGCCAACCTGGCTCAAGGTGATCTTTTCATCACCTGTTCTGTCAAACAGGAGAAATGCCTCCTTGAAATCTGTAAGAAGTGAGAAGCATTAGGGTGGGGTTTTTTTCTACCCCAGACCTATAAATTAATCCTAATTTCATCAAAGATCCATTGCAAAATCTTCTCTATTTCACAACTTCTCCAACCACGTTAGTTGTGATGGTTGAACTCTCCTTTTTCCTAGTTCAAACATTGACAAGCCCTTTTGACATTTCATCTGGGGGCTTTTTAAAGCAACATTTCCAATTTCAAGTCATATGTAACTATTAATCAGATATGGAAATTGAAGCTCCTACTCATATTTATTCATATTTCCTTCCTCTTTTTGGGAAACAAGACCGAGTTAAGAAATTCTGAGGCCTTAACAGTTCTTTATATAATCTCTCATAAAATTAACAAAGTTAACAAATTTCAAAAACCAAATTTTCAAATTGGGTTGTGTTTTGTGAGGTTAACTGAAACTTCTCGAATTATATGAAAAAAACACCTCCTGAGGTACAAATTTCCCAGATACTCCCTTTAATTAGTTTTCTTCAGGAGTAACTTCATTTATAAGGAAAAAGATGAGAAAGATGAATCAAATCTCTATGTTCTATAGTATTATTTAACCACTGCAATAGGCTCTTAGTATAATTGATTCAGAAGGAGGAATATTTGTTTGAACCTGTGGCTGTGGTAACTTCTTTAAACATTTTTTTCCCCCAGAAAAACATGACAACATGTTGCTGCGCTAGCTTTAGACTTGAAGTACATATTTTCTAATGAAAATTTTATGGCAGTAATTGCACACTCATCTGCAATTTTGAAAAAGAAATAAAAAGCAACATCTTAAATACTCTGCATAGTTTCCCCATAGTAACATTTTGCAAAATTATTGTATTATCGAAACCAGAATATTCACATTGATAGACTCCACCAATGTCACTCAAACTTCCATTTTACTTGTACTCATGTGTGTGTGTTTGTGCATAAGTACATATTCTTAAAGTGTCTTTTTTTTATCACAATCACTTTATTCCTTACTTTTCCTAAATGTTTTTAATTCTTTTTTGATTAAACTGGTTGTGTCTTTCAGAATTACATTAAGAAAAAATTAAGACATGTGCACCAGAAAGACAGAAAGGGGCACTACTATGGATTAGGGGCCAGTGAAGACATTTTAGCTGAACCTTATAAAATTAAATAAGTTTTATTTAACTTATTTAATTAGTTAAACAAAATTTATTTTTAAATAAGTTTTTGAAAACTTATTTTTTAAATAACTGGGACACCCAAAAGTACTGATGGCAACTTGTTGGAGTTAATACTAACAACACTCAAAAAATCACTTGTAAAAAAAAAATCACTTGTGAATGAGCTGATAATGGTGAAAATGTTCTTTTTTAGACCATTTGTGATCTCAAAACAAAAGCTGCCTTCTAGATAGATTACTCAGCAAAATAGCCTCTTTTACTGTCTTTCTATCCCCTAATCTGAGATTGTACCAGACATTCACTGTCAACTATTGTGATCATGTTACTATTCTTTGCTAAAATTTTCCCCTCAAATTCTATGCAATTTAACTATAAAAGATAATTTTTCTAATCTAAAAACATGCCACAGGCACTGTGGGGTCATTAGTCAAATATTATTTTTCATCTTTCTAAGGGACATATGAAACTGAACTATTCTTGTTACTGGCTCCAGGCTTTCATGCACAAATTGCTCAGAGGGCTATTACCCTGGTCAGATGCTTGATATAGAAATAGGATTTTATAGGCTGTAATAGAACCTCTCTGGGATTAACCCTTTTGTTGACTTAAAGTCTAAGACCAGAAAGTTATTGCTCCTCCTATCTCACTCAGAATTTTAAGGGTTAAGTCTTTCTCTGGAAGAGTCTAGAACATAGGTTAGCAAACTCCTGCCTAGGGGCTGGCCACTTGATTTTGTAAATAAAGTTTGAATGGAATACAGCCTTTTGTTTATGTGTTGAATATGGCTGCTTTTATGCTTTAACGATAGAGTTGAGTTCTTTTTACAGAGGCTGCGTTTGCCAATGAAACCTAACATTCTTACTCTTTGGCCCTTTAAGAAAAAATTGCCAGCCCCTGGTCTAGAACAGCACTGTTCTAGAACTTTTTGTAATGATTGAAATGTTCTATGCCTGGGCTGCCCCAAAATGTAGTTCTTGAGCACCAAAAGGTAACTCGTATAGCTACAGAAATGGATTTTTAAATGTATTTAGTTTTAACTAATTAAAGTTTAAATTTAAATAGCCACATGTAGCCAGAGTCTACTGGACTGGACAGCATAAGAGGACTTAGACCTTTAGAATATTATAGTGTTCTAATTGTTTTTCCTTCTTTCTTCCTAACCCAGGATACCTTCAAACAGAGCAGCCTTGAAAAAAGTGCTAAAATAAGGAAATAAGCAAAGGAAGTATTCATTCTTTTCTGAAAGTGTAGGACTTTCATTTAATTGAAAATGCTAATTAAAAAAAAAAACAAAACAGTTGTTTTCCTGGCACAAGAGAAAACCAGTCCAACTTAGCAATGTTTACCAAAACTATATATCTAAAACCTATTTCATATTAATAGGTTTAATATTTTCCTTCTGTCTCTGTAAGGGTTCTTGAGTGTCATGTTCCTTGGTCCTACCATAATTTGGCTGTCAAAATGTCGCTGTACATTAGATATTTAAGAAGACTGGGGTGTAGTAGCTAAAAATGAAGCAGCATGACTATTTAAAAATGCATTAAAAATCAAACAAATTAGTGGAATTACCAACTGTTTTCATAAGAAAAAATAGTTCTTTGTAGTATAATTTTAGATGCTATTGAGTTCTGAGTCATCAAATCATCAAATCTGTCTTCATGAGACCATCAACCATGATGTGGATACATGTGAGTCTTTATGATAGCTAATATCCTTTTATTTCTTAATTGATGTTTGAACATGAGGTAGTCCAGACACTAAAATATCAAAAATTGTGGACTTATTTAGGTAGATAACTGAGTATTTGAATAAGCCCTTATTAATCACCTATATTTATAATTATATATTATATATCATAAGATGTATAATATGAATACACTTATGATGAACAATATTCTAATTTATATATCATATAACTAATTTTTTCTCCCCTTCTCTTGTATAGATGTATTTCTAGCTAACTTTTATTTGAATATGTAACATTCTCACTACATAAAATATGTCTTAGTACACTTCCAGTGAAAAAATACAATTTTGTGGGACAAAGGATTCTTGAATTCTAAGACTGAAAGGAAAAAAAAATGGAAGTGTTAGGAAAAGTATCCAAATTCTCTTGGATCTTAAGAGTTTTAAATCTTCTAGTTAGTATCTGTTTTTATGAAATAAATTTCTAATGAATTAAAAGTAATACCAGATTTTGATTCTTCTATTAATGTTTTAGGTCCTTGAGCAAGTCCCACCCCCTCCCTGGGGGCCTGTCATTCATCACTAAAATAGACCAGAAGACATCTACTGTTTTTTCCCGCAGCTTTATGATAAATTCTCCTCCTTTGTCTCTGAATTTACTTTTATTCTATATCCACTTCACCCGTAATTTCCCTCAGTGCATTATGATGCCCATTGAATTTTTACAAGTTGAATAATTCAGACCTGCCAAATCTCTAAGGATTTGATTAACAAATCAGCCATCCAAAATCTACATCTTTTTTTTTGAAGATATATATATGTATGTATCTAAATACTATATATATAGTATTGCTTACTGTATCACATTGGTTTTATTTAGAAATCAGTAAATATAAGGACCTATTTTGTAGTGTTTATCTACTGTTTGCTTAAACTCTGATTACTAATTATAATTGAGGGGTTCAGGTTGTTGAAAGAAGTTAGTGATTGAGAGCATTTATATTTAGAGTGGCAACACCAGTGGGGGATAATTAGGAAGAGCTAATCTCATCCCAAGGGAGTTGGTTTTCTCACATGCCATCTCTAGGAGTGTGACCATATTGACAACAATATCTTTCAAACTTACCCTCCTGCTGTTCCTTAGAGAACTCGATCTGTTAGAAAGAAATTAACCATAGAGAATATTTTAACCAAACAAAATGTCCTGAACTTTTAAGTGTAACCAAGCTCATTCCCTGAGGAATCTTTAAAGTAAGCTCCCAAAGTAAGCCTACTTTTCAGAGTTCAGGCATAGCTTGGACACTGACAGGTTGAGCCACATAGTAACATGCCTTGGAAATAAGTGATGTTTCCAAAACTAGGCAGTGTTCTGCCTAAATCTGGAGTAGAGAAGCTCAATTCACTTACCAGCAATCTGGTCAGCACTGAAGGACTGCAGTGGCGAGAGAGTGAGAGAAAGAAAGAAACAACTAGTACTCTTTCAAATGCATTGACAGAAGAATTGAGTGCCCTCTGCTCTGAAATTTTTTAGGAGTCCATGTAGGTGTCATAGAATAAGAAGGTTGCCTTAGGATACTTTTGAATCTAGGAAAAATAAAAAGCTATTGCAAAAGATAGTTAGGGAATATCTCTCTTATCTTAATGAATCAATGATTTAACAAATGACAGGTCAAATACTTCCTGGAATGATATAATAATCTACAGTGTATTTAATGTATGTCTAATACAGATATACACTGTATTAAGAATTACAGATGCACTGCATTGAAAAGATTCTCTTAAGTCTTTCTTCTCTTTAACAACCATATTTTTACCTAATGCATTGGAAGTAGTTCACTTAATTTTAGAACTTGGCATCATTGGATTGTTTTTTAAGGTATAATGCTTTCCAATAGCTGCAAGCTCTTTTCTAAATTTAGATATAGTAAGCCTTATGTGATGCAGCAAAAATTGATGAAGCATAAAGTACTACTTTGAGGAGCAAGTCATGTTTTTTTCAGCTGGCATAATAGCTCCCATGACCCTCTTCTATCCTCAGCCCACCTCAACAGAAACCCAAAGTAGACTCCAAAGACTCAATATTGAATATGTTCTCTCCCCAATTCTACTTTTTGGCTGCCTTTTTCTCTCAATGAGATTATATCTACTATCTATTTCCTCCTATAAATGACAAATACTTTCCTCATCGGACCCACCATGGTGGAGCTGCTGGACTGCAGAACAACGGCGAGGCTGAAGGCAGAGTTGAGGGCGTTTCCAGTCCCTGAGTGGGGGCCACCCTTGCTGGGGTTGCCTCTTATTTCTGGGGAAGCTATGACCTCACAGCTAGAATCAGGTTGCAGAGAGAAGTGGCCACACCCTTTGAAGAGTTCTTTACCTTTCTTAGGGCAAAGGGAAGGAGGGATCTGTACGCTTAGGGCTATTTTTAGGAAACCAGAATCTAGGAGTAGACAGCCATCGTGAGACTGAAGCCCATCAGTACTTTTATGGTCTTCCCTCGCCTTCCCCCCGAGACACTCTCTTGGAGTGTCTTCATTTAAGAAGCTTCTCTTTGTTAAGGGGCAGAAGAGCTTAGAATTTCTAGAGGGTTGGGCTGTTGGCCTCTTGGTGAATTTTGGACTTCACAAACTTCAAGTGAGCAAGTTTTGGTATTAATGAAGCTCGTCGGATAGGACTGGTTTGGGGTTTCAAATGGCAAGTGCTATAGAAAGAACATCTTCTGAAATGCTGTCCCTTGTGGAAAAGTTCAGAGGACTTGAAAGGCATCCCACATTCTGTATCTCCCTTAGGGTTCACCCAATTGCTACTCTGGACAATTCTTGAACTCTGCAATTCAAGACCACTCTTTTGCTAGCTGTATTTTCAGAAGTATAATGGCTTTGACTTCTGTTTTTTCACCATTCTCTCTTAATTACATTAGGGATGGGTATTTTCCTCTGTCACTGTTACCTTTATGGTGCCTGCCAGTCAGATTTTTATTATTTCTAAAGTTCTTCTAAGTAACAAAGTTAATACACCTTTGTGTGTATATGTAAGCTTCATTTCTGGTCCTTTTTTTTAACATTAACTTTATCGTGGTGACATTGGAAAATAATATTATGTGAGTTGAAGTGTACAATTTTACAACACATTATTTGTATATTGCACTGTGTGCTTACCACCCAAAGTCTATTCTCCTTCCGTTACCATATAATTGACCTCCTTACCCTCTTTACTCTCCCCCTCCAATGTGCTTTCCCTCTGTTATCTGTGATAGGCTGGCCATTTTTGCATTCTTTTTCTCTCCTTCTATTTGAGATTTAAGGATTTTGTGTTGTTTCTGTGTCTGTCACGTCAAACATTTGATGACTCAGCTCCCAGACAGAGAAAGTAACCCAGAAGGGTCCTGGAATGCGAAGTTGTACTTTAGAATTTTAAAGATATCTCAGGGATTGGCTAGTAATGGGTTCTCATGGTAATTTATCTGAATCTATAGAGCACTCCCTTTTAAGAATTCTACTGTGCAAAATAATACTGGGAAAAGATTGGTTTTAGTATATTCACTAAAGTTCACACAACATGCTTATTGTTTTTTACATATTTAAAGCAGTTTACTGGCATAAAGAATATTGGAAATAAATTCTAATTTAAGTACTATTTCAGCAACTATTTTTAAGAAAATGTACTAAAAAGCATGAAATCTCCCCTGCTAGACAGATGTATATTTTGTGACTTTTCTTTAACCATTTAGAAAGAAATCAACATTTAAGTGTATATCAGTTTTTGTCCAAAGACTACAAGTAGTGAAAAAAACTCATAGGGTTTTGAGTTCCAAAATGAACATTGAAAATATAATTTTAAGATATTACTATCCAGGTAAACATATCTTCATAAATAGATTGACATTTTGAGAGAGTTAAATGAAAAATTTAAATGCTTTGAATCATTAGAGAGAAATGGAGGGAGGTATAAAAGTGGAAATTTGCAACCTTTGACAGTTGTATAACTTGGAGTCTCATGATTTTGATGCAAAAATTAAAGCCTTTAAAGCAGACTATATTTCTTTGTGTTTTTAGTCTTGTAATTAAATGTATTGTGTCAGTAAATTTAAATTGCTTATAAATAATATTGAAACAAACATATATCTCTAGTAGAGCTGAGAACTATAAATAACACAAAATAAAGTCATCAAAGTTGTCTTACATAATGCTCATTTTCATGTTTTTCTCCCAGTTGAAGAAGTATATCCTTGAATACATATAAACCATAGTAACTTCGCATAAAATCTGTTGAGCAAATTGGAAAGTCATTTTAAAAGTTATAATTATGTTATGAACAAGCTGGATATTATGTAAAGATTTAATATTATTGGCCCTGGCCAGTTGGCTCAATGGTAGAGCATTGGCCTGGTATGTGAATGTCCTGAGTTTGATTCCTGGTCAGGGTACAGAGGAGAAACATCCATCTGTTTCTCCATCCCTGCCCCCTCACTTCTCTCTCTCTCTCTCTCTCTCTCTTTCTCTCTTTCTCTCTCTCTCACACACACACTCTCTTTCTTCTCTTCCTATAGCCATGGCTCTATTGGAGCAACTTGGCTTTGGGCATTGAGGATGGCTCCGTGGCCTCTACCTCAGGCACTAAGAAGAGCTCAGTTGCTAAGCAACAGATCAATGCCCCAAATGTGTAGAACATTGCCCCCTAGTAAGCTTGTTGAGTGGATCCTGGTCAGGATGCATGCGAGAGTCTGTCTCTGCCTTCCCTCCTCTCAGTGAATAAAAAAAAGAGAAAGGTTTAATATTATTAAAATAGAAGTGGTAGGCAATTGCCAAATTATTTAACCCCATTTTCTTTTCATATATCACATAGACAATGAGAGTTTAGATTTTTTTGGTATCTATTGGGAATCAAAGTAAACATTTAAGCAAGTTATTGACAAGAGTGGAGAAGACTGTGGTATAGTCTAGTGCAGAGAATAAACTATAGTTTACAAGTTAGAAAACTTAGGTGCCATGCTCATAGAGTAAATGGGAAATGCTATTTATTCTCTGGTACACTTTTACAAAGGACCAAAACTTTCTCTGGCATCTCTTCTAGTGTTAGGATGGTGAAGTAACCAGCCCTTTGAGCAAAGGCATAATACACACACAAAATGGAAGCTGATTTTGAACTCACTTTGCTATATCACCATTTGGTTTGTTTTAAAAATTAGCTATAAGTCTTTCTTATCTGGAATGCTCTTCTCTCATCCCTGCTTCTTAGAAATGAACTGTTCTTCAAAGTTCTGGTAAAATCGCCTCCCCTTGGAAAGAACTTTTTCTCTCTACTTACCTAGTTCCCTCCTTCCATTGAAAAGGGATGCTTAACCGTCCTGATTGTAAACTCGGGGCAGCACAGGTCACTGAGGAAGCTATTTACCTTTGTCCATGATGTGAACACAGGTGCAGGTGTACCCCAACCTAATCTCTCTTGGGGAACTGCCCCTACATTATTCTTTGATTTTTATCCCCCATCATTATAAAATACCTGTCTATATTAGCTGCTCAACAGATTTTTCATTAAGTTAAAATCATCAGGACATGTATAGTAAGTTTCTCCTTCAAACATAAGCTCCTCCTCTAAAACATTCTACTCCCTGAGGGAAGAGACTTCGTCAGTCCATTCAAAGAGCTCACCTTCTGGAGGAAGTGCGTGTATTCTCCTTCAATACTGCACCTCCTGCACTCAGAACTGCCAGACACATAGTAGGCATGCACATCTTGCATTATTGATGCGTATGCCTTTAGGTTTCCAGAGCCTTTCATTAGAATTTGTATAAATGTTTATGATCAGGACTTCTAATTTGCCAACCCTCAATTTGTTTTTTAAGTTTTTTTCCACTTCTGCCTATATACTTATTATATATATGAGACTGACAGTAAAATAACTACATTCCACATTTTTATGACTCATGTACTCTTTGTATTGAATTTAGGTAAGTAGTAATATATGAGATCCTGGGACTGAAAATATTTTTGTTGCAATGTTTATAGATCTTTTATTAAATATAAGATAAAGTCTCTGGTATATAGAAGGAATTTATTTATAGAAAAAATATTAAAATGCATTTAATCAAACAGGCTCTGGAATTTAAAACAATAATTAAGTGAGAGGCAGGGAGGCAGAGAGACAGACTCCCTCATGTGACCTGACTGAGATCCACCTGGCAAGCCACAAACTGGGCAATGCTCTGCCCATCAGGGGTCATTGCTCCATTGTTTGGCAACCGAGTTATTTTAGCGCCTGAGGCAAGGCCATGGTGCCATCCTCAGCACCCAGGGCCAACTTGCTTGAATGAGCCATGGTTGTGTGAGAGGAGAAAAAGAGAAATATAAAGAGAGAGAGAGAGAGAAGGGGAAGAGGTGAAGAAGCAGATGGTCACTTCTGTATGCCTTGACCAGGAATTGAATCTGGGACTTCCACACGCCAACTGATGCTCTACCTCTGAGCCAACCAGCCAGGGCCCAGGCTTTGGAACTAATGTATGTTAAGATTTAGTAAACCAAGAAGGGCTATAATTAAAGATGATTTGAGAAATACGTGTTGTTAAATATTGAGGGAAAGTGCCTGAGGGGGCAACATATACTCTAGTCTTTAAACTCATCATCACTACAAGATAGAAGGGGGCTAATGAGGCTGAGTAAAGCAGTTACTCTAACCAGGGCCAGTTTTCAATCAAGAAAACATTGCTGCTTACCTGACTGGTGGTGGATCAGTGGATAGAGCTTTGACCTGGGACGTTGAGGTCCCAGGTTTGAAGCTCTGAGGTCACTGGCTTGAGCATGGGCTCATCTGACTTAAGTATGGGCTCACCAACTTGCGCGTGGAATTGCTGGTTTGAGCGTGGGTTCACTGACATGGTCTCATGGTCTCTGGCTTTAGCCCAATGGTTACTGGCTTGAAGCCCAAGGTCTCTGGCTTGAGGAAAGAATGAGTGGCTCAGCTGGAGACTCCCTGGTCAAGGCACATATGAGAAGCAATCAATGAACAACTAACATGCCACAACTAGGAGTTGATGCTTCTCATCTCTCTCCCTTGGAAAAAAAAGAATCGCTGCAGGTTCTCTGATTTAATGCCTGGCAGAGAGACAAAGACCTGTATGTCTGAAAATCTTAAGGAAAACTCAATTTGTTAATTTTCAGTCCAAACTCTCAAAGTTACTGGGAATCACTGTAAAAGACCAGCAGAAGAATTGTTTTGAAACTCTGAGTTTTGTATTTCAGAGGAACTCAATTTAAAGGAAATAAATATTTTTTGTTACATTATTTTTACCTCAACAAAGAATATACTTAGGCTGGTGACTATAATATGGTATAAAAAGGGGAAATTAAGAACAATGAGAATACAGTACTAGCCCAGACTGTCTAACATAAGAGAGAATTGATGGCAACATTGGTTAATTGATCTGCACAGAAGAAGAATTGAGTAATTCTCTGTAAAGATGCTTAGACTAGTCAACTAAATTTAGGCACATTAAAACAAGGAGTAAATTATTAAAGTAACACAACTCAGATCTACAGGAATTAACAGAGAGGTCTAAGTGCATTTTAACAAAAATTTTTAAGTGTGACCTAAGTCCACACTTTAGATGTCTCATCAGCTTGTCCATGGTTAATAGTTGATAAATAAATCCAAAATTCCTTGAGAGTAGCATTTTTTCTACTTTGTGTATTTATTTGCATATAATTTATTAAAAATCTTAGCTGTGTTATTCTTTCTTCTTTCCTCCTTTTATTTCTGACAGATGAGCTTTAGAAAAATGTGTTGTGTGTGTTGTAAGAAATTACAAGTATTTGGGAGAAAATGGTCCTTTTGTGGCAACAAGGGTATATGGATATTGGCATCGCCATTTTGGAGATTTCAGGTCTTTTGATATGATGGAAAGAAAACTAGACGGGAGTTAAATCATTAGAATTTTATTCTGGCTCTCTTATAACAAATAATGTGTCTTTGGATTAAATAACTTATTTGCACCATAGCTTCCTCAAATATAATCTGTTATGCTGAACGATTCTAGGGTTGCTCATGGTTCCCCAATATTGTGAGTTTTCAAATTATTTTTTTGTCAGAAAAATCTACCTCAACTTACTCTTTCTAATGGAAAAGGGAAGGATGCATAAAACTTATTAATTTATGATTACACTAGCAGAGATTTATCATCCATATAGTTTAAATTTTAACTAGTATAATTGAAGCCATTACTACTTGTATATTAAAATTTTGCCCTCCAAATTCTTATGTGGGTGAGTAGCGAACTGTAGAAACTTGATGTAGAAACAAACTGTCAAAGATTCTATTTTCATACAAAAAGTATTTCAGTATGAAGAGAAGCAGAAGAAAGTTGTAGTATCAGCAGACTAAATATAATCCTTTCCACAATTTCCATGAGTCAGTTGGTGCTGAATGCTGGGTAATTATGGGCCAACTTCTGAAGTCAACTTGCCAGGGGGTTGGTTCATTTGCTGCACTAAAATGTCGAGAGGCTGAATTTGGTACTATTACTTTGTGATCTCCTTCTCTTGCAAAGATTTCATTATCCTTAAAATAAAATGAAAAGTGCTACTCACTATTATTGGTGAACTTAGCTATTCCTCTTCAAACTGCATTTTACTTCACAAAGACATTATCCAGTTACATAGAATTCAAAGTATAACGTTAGAGTTACTGATACCCTTTAATATTTTTCCACTCCATTCCACCTGTTCTCTTCTTTTACAACCTACATGTTTGAAGGTGGAAACTTGATGCTGATACTTAAAGATAGTATCAAATAGGTTTTTGATTTACTCCTGAAGTTATATTCGCATTGCGAGTGGATTAATATTGCGGTTGGTTGGCATTATATAGATAGTTGTATTAATAATTGATTTGTATTATTGAAAGGCCAGAGTAAAAGAAGACAAACATTTACAATCACATAATAAAAATAACAACTTATAAATGTTTTCACCCATTTTTTTTCTAATATGTTTTCACCCATTTTTTTTCTAACTAGAAATTAACCTTATGTGTTCTTTTCCTCAAACTAATTAAGGTCAAGATTTTATCAATATATGTTTGGCATTATATTTCTACAAACCACCCCAGAGAATATGTGCTTGGAATTCCAGTTTAGATCATGCTATTTATTAATAAATAGAAATATATTTCTATACCTTTTCTCAGAATATTAGCCTGATGGCAAAATTGGAGGTCAGGTTTAATATATGTGTACATTTAATTGAAAACATAATTATTTTAAAAATCCAGTTTTACTACATTTAACAACATTAAAAATACTTTGGTATAGTTTAAGTTTTTCCAGCTTTATTGGGATATAATATAACATAAAACATTGTGTATGTTTAAGGTGTATACATGATCATTTTGATATTGTTAAATAATTACCACAATGAGTTGAATTAAGGTTATAACACATCCATCACCTTACATCTTTTATTTTTTCTGTAATGAGAACTTTTAAGATTTACTCTCTTAGCAGTTTTCAAGTATACAATACAGTACTGTTGACTACAGTCACCATGTTGTATATGGAGCCCCAGAAATTACTCATTTTACAACTGAAAGTTTGTATCCTCTGACCACCTTCACTCTTTCCTTCCATTCCCACCCCAGCCCCTGGCAACAACCCATCTACTCTCATAACAGTATTTTTAAAATATACATAGTCTGTTTACAACTTTTTATGGGAAGCTGGAGCAAAGTGGCTAGGAATCTTTCTTAGTTCCTAACTTTCCACCTTCCATCTATAAAAAAGAACACTCATCCTGTCAGCAACAGGTGCTAAGACAAGAGTAAACTGCCAAGGTTATCTTGACAAACTCGCTCTGGTGTGTGCTTGTCACCCCCTCTTGTGGCTACATGGGGCTGTGCAGGTTAATAGAAGAACCACTCTACCTTACTTTCTTGAGAGTGGAGAAGTTTCCCTTACACATAAACAGGAGGTAGGTTATAATGCAGTTAACACAGTTGATGCAGGATTTGACCGCTAGGTTAATCTTAGTTTCATCTTTACAAGTTATTTGTTCATGGACATAGCACTGAACCTCTTTTAGATTCAGTTTCTTTTCTTGCAGAATGAGGCTAAAACAACCTCAGTATAATGTTTTGAGGATTAAATAAGATAATAGGGAACAGAGTAAATTCACAATGAATATGGTTGTTATATTGTAAAGAACGTTATAATTTTCAAAGCATTTTACGCTCATGACCTCATTTGATTTTCACAATTCTTCTACGTGGAACTGGGTTTGTATTAGCCTTGTTAGATATGAGAAAAAGTATTTATAAATTAGCACAAACAATCCTGTACCCTGACCAGAACAAGTCAGGTGTTACAATATATTCATATTTTTGACTCCACTGAATATCAATCAGTAAATAGATGTATTTATTGGGAATGATGTTTCTACCTTACCCAGTAAATTAAAAGTTTAAATCTTCCCAAGCATGTTGTTGCAGTGAGATTTGTTATTTGATGTCAATGCATTCTGTACTTTTACCACTTTTTTTGTAATATCGCCTGCAATCTAGTCAGGGATGACCTGACTGAGTGGTGAATACAATGAGAATTAAAATTTAAGCAACACAGTGAGAGACATGATCCAAAATCCCATCACTTCACAGCAATGAGCTAAGGCATGCATCATGCAAAAAATGCACTTAAACGTTGAAGAGCTTTTAAAATCTAGGTACACAGTCATCTCATTACATATTCCCTTTCATTATTACACTTGGTTGTGATTTCGGACAACAGGTGTTAATTCTTGTGTGTGCATCTACAACTGTACTACTCGTCGTAGGTTTTAATTCCTGCTCTTGAAATTCCACCAGGCATTCTTTGGTCTGGGCATTGTTGCTGGAAGCATCCGCTCTGTGCAAGCAAAGAGCTCTCTGAACCACCCAGGACAGTAACTTTAATGTCCCTATATCAGCATAAAATGTGTTTTTGAAAAAGAATGCTCATAGAAAAATCCATGAGGATAAGGCATCAAGTAAGCAATTCCTCAGATATCAAAGGATTTATGTCAAAACAATTGAAGAGATATTCTAAATAAATAACCAACAAATCAAAGAAAGTAAAAAATTTTAAAATATTTAAGAAATTGATAAAACTAATTAATATACAAGATTGTTCAGAGTTTATGGTGACTCAAATATGTGGCTATTAAACATGGCATATTATAAAATGAAACATAGATAATAGCTGGAAATAATATTAGGAATTAAATATTACCATGATTTAATACCAACCAAAGATGGTTAAACTTTAGCATTACCGAAAGTCTAAAGGACAGTTAGAGTGCTAAATCATATGATTTATGAAAGTTTAAAATCCAATTAAGTTTTGTTCTTTATTGAGTTTCCAGAAAGTTAATGAACACAGTACTATTAATTTTTTTAAAGTTCACTTCCTCTGCTTGAAGAAAGTTTATCCCTATATGAGGTAATATAGCTAGAGCATCATTAAATGATTAAAAGCATCACAATATGAAATATTTCAATGTACATTTTAATTAGCCTTGTTACCTGCTGGGATGAAATTAAATTCTATAAAGTCCTCATGTTGCACCACATTCTTTGACTATGTTATAATACCTATAAATAGGCACTGGTTTCATATTGATGAATAAGAGGCATTGACATGTCTTTATAAATGTATATTAGTTTCAGTTCTGATTATTATTATTATTATTATTATTATCTCTTTCTATCAGGATTGGGCTCTCTGGATGAAAGATAAAGGTTAATTTATTTCTGTTTCTTCGAGGTTCACCTAAATTATTTTTGGTTTGTGTCCCTTATCGGGATCTATCCCATCTGTCATTCTGCAGTGAAATAGTGAAGCTGGAACCCATCCTTACAGTCTGAAGAGTATGTCTTTTTTTTCTGAGGAGTATGTCAGGATTCTTTTCTCCCCAAATTTACTAGTTCACTTAGTCATATCATTTCTCTCATTGAAAAATATACCTCTTTGCAACTCTTTAAGTTGTTCTAGCTCATACCAGCTTTATTGCAACATATAGAGGAAAGGTGAAAGCAACTTTCAAGATTCGTAAAAGTCTAGCTTTTCTGCTATGAACAAGTAATGTTTAATTTCTGGATTAGAAAAGTGATGTTTCCTCTCTTCTTGGAGTCTTCTTGCCAAACTAAATTTTTTATTTATTTACTTATTCGTACACAATTCCTCAGGGAAGAATATTAATGCCTATTTTCATTAGTGAGATACTTCTTTCTCTTCTTAAGATAAAGGTACTTTTCCCGCTTTCCAAATTCTTGGGAGTCCAAGATACAAAGAGATGGTGTTATGTTATAAATCACAGCAAATATAAAGAGGACCAGCTTTAACAGTGATTTTTATCTTCAATGTTAGTATAGAGTGGAGAATCAAAGAATAGAGACAATTGTTGGAGTGGCTATAATCATGCCTATTGTACAATGTAGTCAGTGTACATTTATAAAGACACATTAACTAGGGTTGCTGGAGATGAAAAATTTGGTTTCCTTTTAATGAACTGTATGCATGGAGTAGAAAAATATTAGACAATCTGACATACATTTTTTTCCTAAGTGGATATTCATTAAAAAGAATAGTTCCTACCCCCCCTAAAGTTCCTAACCAATATTAGATTCTATTAAAATATGAATTCACTTACCTACAAACTCAAGATAAAATATTTGTGATAATCTACTCAAACTTTGAAACATAAAATTTCATGTCTTACTGGAATGCTATAAAATGATGAATATATTTATTTAATTTTCACATATATCTAAGGATCTAATTAAATATTTATGTTAAGAATATTTTTAGAATAGATGATTAGGGTAAAATAGTTAATGAAATATTTTTCTATAGGTCAGCATCGTCCTTGCAAGTAAAGTGTTAAGTTAGCAAAATTCAGGTTTATTAGGTACAGAATTTTTATTAGTTTCTGATGAAAGTGAAAAGAGCTCTCCTAGGCACTTTCACCCAGTAGTTTTCCATATAAGGCAGGGTTCCCAAATAAAGATTTCAAAATGTCCTTTAGACCAAGCTCAGCCCAGTGAATGAGGAGAAGGTGCACATTTGATGGGTCACAGGCACATGCCTTGCATGGTTTTTCTAAAAGCAGATAACCTTTTGGTATTCAAGAGCTTTGATCACAGCAAAGTGTTGATACAAAAATTAATCACATTCTCCTTAGTTCAAGACCGGTATGCAAGTGCTCAAAGACATAAGCTAAAAGCCATATAAGCAACAAGTTTTATAGTAATTTTTGGGTTAGTTTCATTTGGAAACAACTCACACATTCTGAATTAAATACTGTGTATAAATAAACAAGATGACCGTTATAGTCACTGAAACACTTGAGCGCATAATTGTCTGCACTGAGATCTCATTTAGTGGTGTATCATATTTTATTAAGCAAAGCTGAAGGGGAAATTAACTCAAACTGCAAAAATCTCTTTTTCCAATGAAATAAAGCAGCTGTCAGATAAGTACATCCGGGACACGTGAGTCATCAACTGCTTTTACACTTTTGGAAATCAGTGGATGCACTAAAGTTTCCCTTTTGGTGTCACTTTAAAGGAAAGGATCCAGCTGCCCTTGCCACAGAGGCTTTATAAATAACTAAAAGAAATATTTAAGTATTTGTGAAACATCTTTACACTTATATACTTTCCCCATAAATTGCTACTTTGACAACTTAGGGGGGAAAGGAACTAGAAAACAGAAAGCTCGAGGAAATACAGGTTCCACATGGAATACCATACTCATGGTAATTTTATTGACATTATATATCAGAGTTTATTTATCTTTTAAATCAGGATTCTTTTCTCCCCAAATCTCCCGGCTCACTTAGTCATACCATTTCCCTCATTGAAAAATACACCTCTTTGCAAGTTCCTAGAGTTCCCTGCTGCTGAAAGACGTTTCAGTGACCAAACAATGCACCCGTTCAATTACCTTAATGGCAGAGAGGTCAATTTTTTCTTCTTTGGGTGGGGCAGGTGCGGGCGCTGGGGCAGGCGCTGGGGCAGGAGCAGCAGCCGGTTTCTTCACGTCCTTCTTTGGTGCCATTTTGTTTAAAAGGATGGGTTAAAAAAAAAAAAAAAAAAAAAGGAGAAGCAGCACCTCCAAATGAGCCCGTTAAAATGATTTTTGGAAGAGGAGTGGTGGTTCGGTTGACCCGCAGCCCAGTGTCTTGAAGGTGGACCCAGAGTATTAAATGGTTTAAGGGCATGCATATATATTTCACTTAGTACCTAATAGAATCTTGACACATGAGGCTGGATTGGACAGTCCACTAGGCAAGGGGGATGGCATTCCTTCTCAGTCTATAAATGGAGTCTGAGGGGTCATGGCTTCATCAATTTTTTTAAACTCCTCTTGCTTTTTTGTTTTTTTTTTATTTTTTTACCCCTCTGTATATAAACGAGAAAGAAGTAAAGTCAGTTTCAGATCCTTTGATCACAGTAAAGTAAATTGACTGATACGTTTACTTCATGGAATTACAATTCTGCTGAAGTTGTAAATCCCTCGCCCCCCCCCCCCCCCACCACCATGCCTAAGAAACTTTACTGAGGATTTGATTTCAACTTGGAATTTTGGCAGGGAGTATCACTGACTTCCACCGGGCTCCTTGCTCACGCTCCTCCCTCCTTGCCACAACCTGCAAGAAAATGTTGGTCAGCAAAGAGGTAGTGATGTTTAAAAATAAAAAGCAGACGTATAAGGAAAGCCCATCAAGTCTTAAAGTGCTTTCCCTTCTAGAGAGCACAACTTCTGCCTCCCTCTCTTTCTTTTTCAAATTGTAGCAACTTTTTAAATAGTAACTTTCGAAGTAGACACTCATTTCATTTCCTAAAGGGCATAAAGTCTATTTCTTTATCATCTAAATTATTTGTCTATATAGTAAGGAGATAAGATAAATTCTGAAATTATCCCAAGTGGCAGAGAGAGAAGGAGAGGAAAATACTTTAACTATCAATAAGGTGTAAGTTTTTGTGAGTAACTTTGTTTCTTTTCTGTCCTTGATGCGCTCAGTTTGCAAGGCTAGACTCTCATATCAAGAAACATAGAATAATCAGTGTACTAGCCTCTCTTCTGTTCCTTTCACTTGTGAGATATTTTATTAATTAGTAAGAAAACAGTAGCTAATTTAGAATTTTATTTATTTTTTTCTGTATTTTTCTGAAGCCGGAAACGGGGAGAGACAGTCAGACAGATTCCCACATGCGCCCTACCGGGATCCACCCGGCACGCCCACCAGGGGGCGATGCTCTGCCCCTCCAGGGTGTCGCTCTGTTGCGACCAGAGCCACTCTAGCGCCTGGGGCAGAGGCCGAGGAGCCATCCCCAGCGCCCGAGCCATCCCCAGCGCCCGGGCCATCTTTGCTCCAGTGGAGACTTGGCTGCGGGAGGGGAAGAGAGAGACAGAGAGGAAGGAGAGGGGGAGGGGTGGAGAAGCAGATGGGCGCTTCTCCTGTGTGCCCTGGCCAGAAATCGAACCCAAGACTTCTGCAAACCAGGCCGACGCTCTACCACTGAGCCAACCAGCCAGGGCCTAATTTGGAATTTTAAAAGTCATAGTTATACATTACATATATAAGAGCATATGGACACATAGACATATATGTGTACATATGCATAAATAAACACACTTGTAGTCTGATTGTTTAATATAGGTATGTTTAAAGATATAGATTCATTAGCCATTTATCTTGGTCTGATATAAAAGCATTTTTCAATTTGGAAAAGGTTAACTCCTCTCAATTTTATAGCAGAGAGATTAAGACCATCATATTAGCTATAATTGACTTGGGCCACAGTCAGTCAGTCTCCTTATCACACGTGGTGGCCTTGTCTGCTGTGCTGTTTTATCCATGTATGTGCAGGAGGAGCTTTTGATGAGCGGCCTTCCCGTGCTGCCCCTTACCAAGGACCTAAATGAGTTGTACCTAAATCAGCTGCCGATACTCATTTCTTCCATGTAAGACAGCTGTGAGATTCAGAGTATATTTTATCTAAGTATGCTCTTTGTCTCAAGTTTAAGTAATTAGAGTAGAATTAAAAAAAATAATTCTGTGATTTAGACTAGATATGCTATTTTTGTAAATAGTAGAGAGTTGTCCACCAGTTTGTTTCCCTTGGGATTATCAAAGGCTGGATAGGGTTTTCCTGGAGTTACTGCAGGTAGATGCACTCTTATTTTAACTCATGGCCTATGTTTTCATATGCCATTCGATGTGCAGAGATCTCTTATGGTCCGTGACAGGTTTACATATATGTGGACCCTGACTAGTTTGCTCAGTGGTAGAATATTGGCCTGGCATGTGGATGTCTTAGATTCGATTCCCAGTCAGGGCACACAGGAGAAGCAATCATCTGCTTCTCCCCCTCCACATTCCCCCCTTTCCTCCTCCTCCTCCTCCTCCTCCTCCTCCTCCTCCTCCTCCTCCTCCTCCTCCTCCTCCTCTTCTTCTTCTTCTTCTTCTTCTTCTTCTTCTTCTTCTTCCTTTCTCTCTCTCTCTCTCTCTCTCTCTCTCTCTCTCTCTCTCTCTTTCCTTCTTGCAGCCATAGCTTCATTGGTTTGAGCACACCAGCTCTGGCCCAGCATGCTGAGGATGGCTCTGTGGAACCTCTGCCTCAGGCACTAAAAATAGGTCAGTTGCCCTGGCCGGTTGGCTCAGTAGTAGAGCGTCGGCCTAGCATGCGGAGGACCTGGGTTCAATTCCCGGCCAGGGCACACAGGAGAAGCACCCATTTGCTTCTCCACCCCTCCGCCGCGCTTTCCTCCCTGTCTCTCTCTTCCCCTCCCACAGCCAAGGCTCCATTGGAGCAAAGATGGCCCGGGCGCTGGGGATGGCTCTGTGGCCTCTGCCTCAGGCGCTAGAGTGGCTCTGGTCGCAACATGGCGATGCCCAGGATGGGCAGAGCATTGCCCCCTGGTGGGCAGAGCGTCGCCCCATGGTGGGCGTGCCGGGTGGATCCCAGTCGGGTGCATGCGGGAATCTGTCTGACTGTCTCTCCCTGTTTCCAGCTTCAGAAAAATGAAAAAAAAAAAAAAAAAAGAAAAGAAAAAAAAATAGCTCACTTGTGAACATGGTCCCAGATAGGCAGAGCTTCAACCCCAGATGGGGTTGTTGGGTGGATCCTGTTCGGGGCACATGCAGGAGTCTGTCTCTTTATCTCTCCTCTTCTCAAATTGGAAAAGAAGAAAAAAAGATAAGATTATGTGTTCTGAGGCAAAAGTTTGAAATAAGAACACATTTTTCCCCATATTTAGGGGGGAAATGGTTTGATCTCACTATATTTCTAAATCCCATTGTGTTACCAAAGCTATATCACAGATTTATGACTTCATAGAAGAAAAGATGTTGCTGTTGAAATTGGAAAGGTAAAGTATCATTCATATCATGTGAAGGGTACATGCTATCCGCATGACATTGCTGGTGATATTAACCTTGATCGTGTGGCTGATGGAGCTCTTGACAGACTTCACCCCAAACCCATAACCTGGTCTGATCATGAGAAAAACTCCAATTGAACCTGAATCAAGGGATATTCCACAAAATTCCTGGCAAACACTAAATAAATCAGAAAAAACCCAGGAACTGCATTATTCCATACGTAGATGGGACATAAAAGTGAGACCAAGAGACATTGATAAGAGTGTGGTGGTTATGGGGGGAGGGGGGAGAGGGAGAGGGAAGGAGGAGGGGGAGGGGCACAAAGAGAACTAGATAGAAGGTGACAGAGGACAATCTGACTTTGGGTGATGGGTATGCAACATAATTGAACAACAAGATAACCTGTACATGTTATCTTTGAATATATGTATCTTGATTTACTGACATCACCCCATTAAAAATAAATAAATAAATAAAATTATAAAAAAAAATAGTCATGGCGATTAAAATCCAGGGAAGTCTGAGAAACTGTCACAGTCTAGAGGAGCCTAAGGAAACATAATGACAAATGTAATATACTGCCCTAGATAGAATCTTGGAATAAAAAATTAACATAGGTGAAAACTAAGGAATTCCGAATAAAACGTGGCCTTCAGCTAATAATCATGTAACAATATTGGTTCATTAGTTATGACAAATGTATCATACTAAAGGGAGATGCAAACAACAGGGGAAACTGGATGTAGAGTACATGGAAACTCTCTTCTCAACTTTTCTGCTAATCTAAAGCCTTTTTTTTTTTTTATTGAGACGGTGAGCAAGAGACAGACAGAAAGACAGACAGGGACACACAGAAAGGGAAAGAGATGAGAAGCATCAACTTGTTGTGGCTCTTCAGTTGTACATTAATTGCTTTCTCATATGTATCTTGACTGGGGAGCTCAAGTTGAGCCAGTGACCTCTTGCTCAAGCCAGCAACCTTGGGTTTCAAGCCAGCTACCTTTGGGCTCAAGCCAGTGACCATGGGGTCATGTCTATGATCCCACGCTCAAACCAGCAACCCTGCACTCAAGCTGGTGAGTCTGCACTCAAGCCAGATGAGCCTGCGCTCAAGCCAGTGACCTCAGGGTTTTGAACCTGGGCCCTCAGCGTCCTAGGTCAATGCTCTATCCACTGTGCCACTGCCTGGTCAGGCTAAAACTTTCTAAATAAAAAAAAAGTATTAAAAAAAACCCCTAGGAACTAAAATGAAGTATAAAATCTCATTCTTAGTCAATATTTTTTTTGTGTTTTGACTAGAGAAGCCACCTCTAAAAATTAGAGAAGGAACCTCTAAAAATATTCACAATTTGTAACACTGCAGCCTTGTGGTGTTTTAAAAACTGGTTTGTCCTATTGGACACAATGCATGCGTCAGTTAGACATTATTAAAATTATGTGTGGAGAAAGAAGAATTTAGTGGCTTTCTGAAAGTATGTTCTTGAGTAATTTTATATGATAATCAGAATCAAAATGAAATTTCCCTCTTCTTGACTCCTCCTTTTTATGGGACTGTGTGACAAGAGTGACTTCTAAGGAGAAAGAAGGGCAACAGCTGAGGAGTCATATTCCCAGTGACAGCTGATACGCTCCCTGCCCAGATCTTTCAAGTGCTCCTCATGCTTAACTGTACCATTTGCTGTACAAGCTTTTTTTAGACACTTACCACAGTGCAGGGGAAGGGCAGAGGGACAAGTTCATTACTAAAGATGGCTCTTTACATTCTACCTTCTCATCTTGGGTGGGTTTTCTACCGCATGGTCAGGATTCGACACACAGCAATCTGTATCTCATATTATAGGTTTTAGGTTCTCTTTGACTCAGATAAAATACTTGTTTTCTTTTTGGGAGGTTGGGCCGAGGAAATGAGAGCAACCAGTATTTTCCCTTCATGTCACTGATCCTTGTAACAGCCCATCATGCTTAACGACTGACTAGGCAACCACACATGCTGTGGTTTTCTTTATTCCACACATACCACCAAATACATGCTCAGCTCTATTATAAGAGGTGTTAAGATTACCAGGTGAACAAGATGGATTTGATTTCTGATCTCTTGAAGTTCTGTTGGAGACTGGGGACCGTGAAAGATAGCAATCAACCAAATAAAATGACTGCAAGTTGTCACAAGAAATGTAAAGAAAACAAACCAAGTGCTATGAAAATAATTACTTGAGGTAAGGTGCACAGCCACTTTACGTATTAGCCTGTCTGGGGAACTGCTATTTCAGCTTAGAAGGAGACCTTTTCTTGGTAGTTGGTAGGCGTCACATAATTCCATTCCATAGCAACTCTTCCTCCAAGATTTTAGCTCTTGGTCGACATACCCACTATGCCCAATAATTTGCTTACCAAAGCTTTTCTATCACCTGCAATTTATTTCCTTGTCTGAGCTTTGTGTGTGAATTACAACCCACATTTGGTAGATGAGATCTCTGTGGAAATCACATCTTTTTATTGACTTTTCCACTTAACAAATTGAATGAAAAGTAGAGTGCATGGTTCTGAATCTCTCAAGCCTAATAAGTAGCGTCTATTAAACCTCACAGTATTCCAGTCATAATTTGTCCCATCAGGAGTCAGACTGTATTTCTGATTTATTCAAATAATGATTATGTAGTTCATAAAGCCCAACCTCAAAGATAAAGCAAGTGGTGAGTAGTTAAATTATTCCTCTATCAGAATATTGACTAGAGAAATCTAGTTTACTTCTCACTATGTGACCACTGACAATTACGTTAGCTTCAGAGAGACTTAAATATCAAATGAGCGGAATGTATGCGGTAAGAACGAATGTTTCTCTTCACTGCAAAGTTCTGATTTTTGCTTTTTGAATGGCGTCATTATTATAAATGGCCATCTATTGAGGGTTAATGTGCATTATCTTCATCAGTCCTTTCCATGCTGAGGTAGATGTATAATTTCCACTTTACAAAGAAAAAGACTCAGAAAGTATTGCTCTAGTTACAGTACATGTGTCCAAAACTAGAAATAGAACCTGGTTTTGATGCAATCTAAAGCCTAAGCTCTTAACCATTGCTTCCTACTAGCTGAGCGAAGAACGTTACATGTGAAAAACTATGTGGAATGAGCCTCAGTTGTTCAGTTATGATAGAATTAAATGTTAGCTTGTAAAAAGGGACCCACTTTAAGGTTACCTTTCAGAAGAAGAAGGCAGAAAGACAGGACAGAAGCAGGAGACGCCAGTGGTGATGTGGGTGTCAGAGACACGTTGGGAGTGCTGGGAACTACAGCACGGAAGGGGGCTCACCATAGTGATGGAATCACACCCCTGGAATTTACGATCCAGAGAAAACACATATATATGCAGGACCATTTATTAATGGGATCATTTTCTGTGGAAGTTGCAAGAAAAACTCCAAAGGACAGTCAACAGGCTGGATTTGATCTGTCCCCCTCGTCTTCATTCATTGCTCTGTTCCCTTTGCAGCTTATGCCATGGTCACACTGACTGTGTGTCAAATAAGTTTGCAAATATGATGTATATGTTTGCTCGCTTATAGTTTGCATTGGGTGTGGGGGACAGGCTGTAAGCAGGCAGGGTCCTTATAGCCTAAGGCTTAGTTTTAAGGCTAAGCCTTTCCCACCCTTTTAATACTAAGATTTTTTAAACACTAAGCTTTTCCCCACACCCTTGACTTTTGTATGATGTGAGGTGGTGCACTCTTATGAGAAATCCCATTTATGCCTGAGATGAGTGGCTTTGAATTAGAGACTTCCTTATTTATATACTGGCTTAAACACTTTAATTTTTACACTATAAAATAAAGGAGACAAGGGGCTCCCGCGCTCAGTTCCTGAAATTAGCATTGCAGAGGAGAGGCAGCCAAGATGGCGGAGTGCTGAAGGAGAAGCCAGTTTGTGCAGAGTTTCTGCAGAGAGAAGGAGATGGGAAACAGAGGTGAATAAAGCTGGTGAGCTAGAAACCTTTGATTCTAGGAATACTCAGATGAGTCAGTGGCTTTGGGAGCACTGAATGGAAAGAGTTTTCTCACTGTATGTATTTCTCACCCGCTGGGTGCGAGCTAGGATTAAAGGTAATGGCCCACCAGTTTATGGCTCCATTGTTTCATTACTGGCTGTCCGAATCAAATGCGAACCTGCAAGGTCCAGGCAACTGTGATTGTGGCCATGGCTACTGGCTTTACACTGACCTTCCCCACTCAGGGCCTGCCATTGTTGTATCCTTTGCCTGGAATACTTGCCCACACAGCTTTTATGGCTACCTCTTGAGATCATTTAGATTTTAGTCCTAAGTGTTACATCTTTAGAAAGACCTTCTCCAATCATACTCTTTAGCAGCTCCTATCCTGGCCATTCTTTAGGTGGCCAGCATTTGGTTTTATTTTCCTCAGAATCTTCATAAGTTTAGTGTTTAAAGTTTTGTTGTCTAATATATTTAGGAAGTGAACTCCATGAGATCATGGATTCATCTGCCTGACTGTGTACTGCATCTCAAGCTTCCAGCTCATAGTAAGCTCAAAACAACTATTTATTGAATGTATGAATGAATAAATGACACCTGGCTGGTTGGCTCTGTGGTAGAGCAGTCAGCCCTGCGTGTGGAAGTCCCGGGTTGATTCCTAGTCAGGGAACACAGGAGAAGCGACCATCTGCTTCTCCACCCCTCGCCCTCCTTCTCCTTCTCTCTCTCTCTCTTTCCCTCATGCAGCCATGGCTCAATTGTTTTGAGCCAGTAGGCCTTGGGCACTGAGGATGGCTCCATGTCTTCATCTCAGGCACTAAAAAACAAACAATGGGCCCTGGCCAGTTGGCTCAATGGTAGAGCGTCTGCCTGGCATGCAGAAGTCCCGGGTTCGATTCCCGGCCAGGGCACACAGGAGAAGCGCCCATCTGCTTCTCCACCCCTCCCCCTCTCCTTCTTCTCTGTCTCTCTCATCCCCTCCTGCAGCGGGGCTCCATTGGAGCAAAGATGGCCCGGGCGCTGGGGATGGCTTCTTGGCCTCTGCCCCAGGTGCTAGAGTGGCTCTGGTCACAACAGAGCGATACCCCGGAGGGGCAGAGCATCGCCCCCTGGTGGGCATGCTGGGTGGATCCCGGTGCATGCGGGAGTCTGTCTGACTGTCTATCCCCGTTTCTGGCTTCAGAAAAATACAAAAAAATAAAAAATAAAAAACCCAAACAATGGCTCTGTTGCTGAGCAACAAAGCAATGGCCCCAGATAGGCAGAGCATCGCTGCCTTGTGGGCTTGCAGGGTAGATTCCAGTCAAGGTGTATACAGCAGTCTGTCTCTCTACCTCTCCTGTCACTAAAATAATAATTAAAATAAATAAATAAATAAATAAATAAATAAATAAATGGAAGAACGTTACTGATTTTAGCGATGGTCAATTTATAAACAAATAACCAAAGACAGTTTGGAGCTCCAAAATTGGAGAGCTAGGAAGAACTAGGGGAGCTAGATGAGAAAAATGGTAATGAGTAGAGAATTGACTATCAGAACTGTGGATGGAAATGTAAATCTATGGAAAGCAACCCTATAGGGTAATCTGATCAAAATTCCTAATAGGGCAGGTCTTGGTGGGTAATTACTCCCCTGGCATATCACTTTAGTAAAAGATTTATCTTTGTCTTCAACAAGCCATGTCCACTGTTTCTGTGCATTTGTGTTAATAGACCTTTGAAATAAGCAGAGCCACTCTCAAGAGAGCTCGTAATCTTATTAACTCTCCTGTAATCCAATCCCTGCCTTGCTTTCTCCCATCTCCACTTAATCTTCCTTGCATTCCCTCCCTAATTTCAAGTGTATAAAACAAGCTGCAAAACTTATTCTCCAGAACATCTGAGATCTCACTACCTGGCAGATATCATCATTTTGGTTCAAATAAACTCATAAAAATTCTCTACAGGGTTGGACGTTTCTTATATCAGTAGAATCCATTCTGAAAAGATAAAAGCTTTGGCATTATTTAGTCGAAGTGAGAAAAAATGGTGGCTTAAAAGCAACTTTAATTATGTAAAGTTTCACTGTTAAGAGAATAATCATTAGCTGTTCTTAATGTGAAGCTACCAGGGATGAATGAACAGATTTTCAGTTAGAAAAAATAATTTACTAACTGGAGATTATGAGACACTCCAAAAGTTCTGAAAGTTTGTAAACTGTTTTCTGTTAAGACTAGTTAGGCGTTAAAGTGCAAGCTTGCTAAAGGACTGAGAGCACAGAATAAAGATGTTATTTATTTATTCAATAAAGATGTTATTTATTTATTTATTTAGTTAGTTAGTTGTTTATCTATTTAATAAAGATGTTACTTATTTATTTATTTTGGTTATTTGTACTCTTTTCATCACTAGCTTTTTAAGCCCAGAATTATATCTTCAACACTCAATAAATCTCATTCTGGGGTAAGTCGGAGACCGGTATTATTTTTCTCCATCTGCTCTTAGAGTAGTTACCTTGTTAGAGGTCACACACATCCAAGGCAAACCGTGGCCTGTGCTCAGGAATCCTGTCTCCTTGGGAAGATGGCGAGCCGTGCGGAGAGGGATCAGTGCGACTCTTTACAAGGTTGGTATGCTGCTTTCCTTGGAGGTGGGGGGTGTAAGGTTTCTCAAGGAAGGGCATTTATAGTGATTAAAATTGCTCAGAGCTTGCTTCATTGTGTAATTCTGATGGTCTAGTATGTGTTTCTGGCAAGAGGGGAGTATTAAAGGGACAGAAAATCCCAGTGGTACGGAAGGGCACATGGATGCTGCCTCAAGAAAAGGGGCGGTGGCAGCAGGAGAACACACATTGATTGGTCAGACTGTCCATCAGGAATGCCTCACGTTACCTCCCGAGACAGAGAGCAGAAAGCACAGTTGTTCAAGGACAACGACTGTCCATTAGCCCACCCTCATTCTATAATATCTGGTATAGCACCAAGAACAAACTGGCAGAGAGCTTTTGGTAGCTGATATTTTTCTGGGAAATAAAATGGTGTCAAATATCTTCCAGGACAAAAACGTTGAGAAGTTCTAAAGGTGTGCATACCTTAAGAGTCAGTAAACCCACTCCTGGGCATATTCACTACAAAAACGCCATGTGCACATGAGCTGTACAGAGACACCCTTAGCAACATGATTCATAATATTGAAAACAAGAAACAAATGTCCATCAACAGTAGAAAGGATAAGTAAAGTGTGGCATATATATATATATATATATATATACACACACACACACATACATACATACATATGATGATATATTACACAGCAGTAAGAATGAACAAAGTACCAGTACATACAATAACGTAGATCAACTTCACATAGTGTTGAGTTAAAAAACTCAGATAAAAACCCACCAATAGGCCCTGGCCAGTTGGCTCAGTGATAGTGTGTTGGCCTGGTGTATGGAAGGTCTGGGTTTGATTCCTGCCCAGGGCAAAAAGGAAAAGTGACCATCTACTTCTTCACTTCCCCCCCTCTTCTTCTCCTACAGCCATGGCTCAAGTGGTTCACCAAAGTTGACCCCAGGTGCTGAGGATGGCTCCATGACCTTAGCCTCAGGCACTAAAATAGCTAGGTTGCCGAGCAACAGAGCTAGGCCCAGCCTGCAGAGCATTCCCCAGTAAGGTTTTTGCCGGGTGGATCCAGGTTGGGATACATGCAGGAGTCTGTCTCTGCCTTTCTGCCTCTTACTTAATAAAAACAAACAAATGAACAAAACTTCCCCACCAATACATACCGTATGATTCCATTCCTCCCTCACCGCTCCATGTGCGTCCCTCCCGAAGCTGCGCGCTCGGTCGAAGAGGACGACCTTCCCCGCTAGAGGAGAGGACCGTTCTTCGGTCAAGGGTATACGAGTAGCTGCGCTCCCCTGCTAGAACCTCCAAACAAGTCTCAAGCTCCATTCAAATAAAGTTCAAAACCAAGTGAATGTAATGATGGCGTTAGAAGACAGGATGGTGGTTACCTCTGAGAGGAGGGTGAGCCAGTGATGGTGAGTGAAGGGGCTTGTAGTTACACAAACATGTTCACTTTGTGATAGTTCACAAGCTGTACACTTAAGATTTTGTACTTTCCTGATTGCATGTTATATTTTAATAAAAAGCTCAATGAGGAAATGACATACTATTTCCCTCCAAAGTAAAATGAATGACTTTGGATGGGATCAAATGGACAGAGGGTTCCTGTTTTCCAGGCCATTGTAGGCGCTTCAGGAAGCAGGAGGGTGGCCGTCTTCATTTTGGAGATGGGCAGCTATTGCAGAGACAATGATAGCCATGGCTTACGGTGCACCTGCTTCTTCTTGTCCTGGTCAAGGTTTTCTAATTTGGGCCCAGGAGAGTACCTATGTCTCCAGGAACCCACGCTGGCACATTAAGCATTCTCTAAGGACTGGCCTCTTTGTGTTTGGAGGTTGTGAGGTTGGTTGGCAATGAAGGAAGGTCACATGAGGAACCAGGTCCGGGGACTTTGGCTAGAACCACCCACATCCATGCCGGCAAAAATAAATGGCCCAGAAGCACTTTAAAAAAGACCAACTGTCTGTCAGCCAATGAAATTTCACCACGTCATATCAACCCGCCACCACCATACCGATGCTAGAAATTACCCCTGGGCAGGGGAGGCTGTGCGACTTCCCTGGCTCCTGTCTCGGGGACCAGTGAACCTCGCTCAGGATGTGCTCTGAATAAAGCTTTTGCTAGTCCACACTTGGTGGCTACACCCTTCTTTCTTCCTCAGCGGGAAATATCTTACAGAGGCTTCAGAGGTGGGGACAGGACAAAGGGAATGCTGGCACTAGGATTTAAAAAAATGTGAGACACCTGTTTTTCTGTAACTATAAATTTTCTAAATTGAGTTTATTGGGTTGATATTGGTTAATAAAATTATTTAAGTTTCAGGTATACAATTGTATCGTGTAATTATAGATTTCATTGTGAGATTTCTAGCTTTTTAATTGCCCAATTCATATTTCTAGACCAAATAATGGTGGGGTTTCTGACATGGAGGAAGTTAGGACCATAAAAGCTGGGAAGAAGGCAAAAATGGAGTGTCACGGTTCTCCACTTGTAATGAACTATTTGTAGTCAAGACCAAGCACACGTATTGATTCTCATCAAGTGGGATTCTTTACAGAGTGGAAGTGTTGTCTGCCCTGGAGGTGAACCCCGTGGGACTGTTCACACCACACTTTTTCGAATGAACAGATTAAAGCCCTCATAAAATGCTGCTTCTGACACCTCCGCGCTGTATATATTAAAATCCCTTCAGTGCCCTTCAGGCAGTGAGGACTCTTGTCGTTTCAGCACAGCACAGCCTGAGGACCAGCTGGCAGATGATTTTTCCCCCTCCCCTGAAATGTGTAAAGGAAGAATTAGATTTCTGTTTGTTGAAATAGACTGTATATCTCAGAAGTCCCATTTCAATAATCTTCTGGAGGCAAGAATGAATTTGAGATTGGAAAGGGCAGTAAGACATGGCTAAATAAATAGCATGAGGTCCCTCAACACCTGGCCAACAGCAGTGTTACAATGTGACTTGGAGGCTTTACATTTCACAGTCTCTTTCTTCAGCAAACAGAGTCTGAAAGGTCTTGCACAGAGACAGAATTTTAAGTCTGAACATTCAGGAAACTTGGTCTTCAAACTCTAAACTGTCACATAATCCCCTGAGAACTGCCAGGAACTTTCCAACTAAACTTTTTATGTCTATAGTGGTTAAATCCAATATGCCTTAGGTTTTCCCTCAGATTTTAGTTTTTGATATGCACACTTTTAAAAATTATTTATTTATTTATTATTTTTTTTAGTGAGCGAGAGAAAAAGAGACAGGAAGCGTGAGAGATGAGAAGCAACAATTCGTAGTTGAATTACTTTTGTTGTTCATTGATTGCTTCTTACACATGCCCTGATTGGGGGGGGGGGGGTCAGCCTAGCCAGTGACCGCTTGCTCAAGCTAGAGACTCTGGGCTCAAGCCAGTGACCTTGAACTTTAAGCTAGTGACCTTTGGGCTCAAGCCAGTGACCCCCAAGGATCATGTCTATGATCCCATGCTCAAGCTGGCAGCCCAGTACTCAAGCTGCTGAACCTGTGCTCAAGCCAGATGAGCCTGCACTCAAACTGGAGACCTTGGGATCTCAAACCTGGGACTTCAGTGTCCCATGATGACAGTCTCACCACCGGGCAGGTGAGATATATACATATTTTTCTACATTTCTCCAGATTTACAACTGGACTATGCCATCACAGGTGTCTAGAGAATGTCCCTAGTGCTGTGCCTTGATATTGCCAGTCTAGAATCCAAGACATTCTGGCAGAAGGAGGAAGACCTTTGGCTGGGGCCTGGAGGAGTAAGGAACCAGTAGGTTCTGAGTGTTCAAGTTTGATGTATGGTTTGATCCTATTTGTTTCCTCAAATAATATATCTTTAAGTATGAAACAGAGGGGTTATCCAAAGCAGGGCTTGTGTGTGATGGAATAACTTTTATAGTGTGCCTTCATACAGTGGTCTACTTTTTTGAGAATGTGGGAGAAAAATAAATGAACTTCATTCATCTCATGCTGTTCTCCTCCTCATTAGACCTTTGCCATTCTGGCCTTCCTTAGTTCATTCATTCTGTCTCTATATGTCAAGATCTTTGGATATGCTATTCTTTCTCCCCAGATTGCCCTTCCTACCTTTCTTTTCCTATCCTTCAAATCTAATTTTAGATGTCATCTCAGAGAGACCTTACCTACCATACAACCTAAAGTAGATTCTATTTCCCCCATTTTATGTTGTTACACATCATGTTGGACCCAGGGCATTTCTAACAATTTGAATTATTTATTTATGTGATTGTTGTGCATTGCACTTAGGATGTAAATTCCATGAGGCAGCATTATGACTATCTTGTTTACTGTTGCAATCATCTAACTTAGCACAGTATCTAACATATAGTATGCTCAATAAACATTTGTTGCATAGTGAATGAATAAACCCATTTAGGGTGATTTTTTTTTTTACTTTACCAGGTTTTTCTTGAGGCTAGTATCTTACATGTTTTTCTCTCTGGGACACTTATAATTCTTTTAAGAAAAAACTAAAAAGAAGCATTTACCTGAGTTTTAGAGAAAGGAAGAATGAGAGTTGCTCTTATTTTCTCTTTCTAACCCTATGTTAGTTATCTATTGCTTTATAACAGTGGTTCTCAACCTTTCTAATGCCATGACCCCGCAATACAGTTCCTCATGTTGCGGTGACCCCAAACCAAAAAATAATCTTAGTGGCTACTTCATAACTGTAATTTTGCTACAGTTATGATTTGGAATGTAAATACCTGATATGCATTATGTATTTTCCAATGGCTTTAGGCAACCCCGCCAGGGTTGCGACCCACAGGTTGAGAACCGCTGCTTTATAACAAATTACCTCAAAACTTAACAGCCTAAAACAATAAAAAACATCTCTTAGCTTATACTTTCTATGAGTCAGGAACTCTGGACCAGTTTAATGGGTGGTTCTGGCTCAGAGACTCTCATAAGGTCATAATCAAGATGTTGGCCACAGTCATCTGCAGAGTTGACTGGGGCTGGAAAATCTACTTGCAGGTGGTCCAGTCACATACCTACCTTGTAGATATTGACAGGAAGGCTCAGTTCCTTACCATATAGGTCTCTCTGAATAGCTGCTGGAGTGTCCAGAAAGTGGCAACTAGCTTCCCTAAGAATAAGTGGTCTAAGAGAACAAACTGAAGTTTCAGTGTCTTTTAGGAGCTAGCTTCAGGAGTCACACACCTTTATTCTCAATGCATTATTTGTTGCTTATTAGTGCTATTCAACGTGGGAGGGGACATAAGGCATCGATATCAGAAGGCAGGAATCATTGGAGGTCATGTTGGAGGCTAGCTTCCAGATTTCCTACATGGATGTATCTTTTGGTTTCTAAGGTTTTTCATTTTGTTTCTTTTTCTCATTTGGCCAACAGCAATATCAACCCTATTATAAAGAGGTTTCTCAGGACACAGACACCCATAGTAGAGAACTGCATGCAAGAAAACATATGTGCTCATTAGTATCTATTTTTGCATGCACCGACATATCCTTAAACCTATCACTGTGCCTGCTTAAATAACAAATACAGAGAAGATTCTCAACAAATAGGTTTTTGAATGAGAGAATGAAAATAAATAAAGAAATTGATCTTTTTTCTCTCATGAACCTGAAGGCTGGTTCTGTGCTGCAGCTTATACACACAATTTTCAGCCTTCAGAAATACACATCAATTTTAATGAAAAAGAATTAAACAGGCCATTAACTTTTAATTTTCATAGTCTGGGTAGATGCCTATCAGACTTGAAAACTATTCAACACAAACCAGCCAATTCTTTCACTTTCAACATGGACAGTTTTATCCCTTTCTTCTTCTCTGCTCTTTTAAAAAAGTATTTGCATTTGGTGGCATTTCGTCCAACCATTAAATTTAATATCTAAAGCCAGAATGGGTATTTTAAATCCTATACCTACTTGCCTTAGCCATAATCCATCTCTAAAAGTATACTATAAATGTTATCCCTATAGATCCAACTACTATCATTAAATTTTATTGTACTTATTTATAAAACACTTTCGGAATTTAAAAATTATCTGTACTCCAATAACGTGCTCAACCTATCTTTCTTGAAAGATCCAGAGAGAGCATTCATTCCTCCAAGTATTAAGTTTAAACTAATTAGAGGGAAACCAAGATGGTGGCAGAGTAGGTGGAAGCAACACTTACCAGGACCACAATGGTCCTTCCTACGTGCATTCAGGCCAAGCAGAGAAAGCCACAAATTGTGGATTGCTTGTAGCTCCAAAAAGGTTGCTCTGGGTAGTCATGGGCAGCATCTGACATTGGCCTGCACCAGAGTTCATCCCAAGAGGCTCAAAATCAACACAACCATTTGTCAACTGTAGACAACACCAGAGCAGGATTAATAAGCTTCACAAGTGGCATATTCGAAGGGAGATCTTGGTAGGCACCAGATCCTTCTGAGATTAATTCTGCTTTGTGTGGCCAGCACCTACACACCAGCTCGCATGCTGTGGTTGGAGTCAAGCAGCCAGCCAACCTGAGGGTCAGTCCTACTCATGAATGGGCCAATAGCAATCAAGACTCAATTACAACAAGAGGCCCACATAACCCACACAAAAGACATTCCTGGAGTACCCAGCTCAGATGATCAAGGAGTCTGCACCACTAGACTCCCACACAATACTTCCTACATAAGGCCACTCCACCAAGACTGGGAGTCTTAGCAGATCTATCTAATATATAGAAATAGGCACAGCCAAATGAGAGACAAAGAAACATGCCCTAGATGAAAGAAAAGGAAAAACCTCCAGAAAAAGTGCTAAATGAAATGGAAGCAAGCAATTTACTAGATATAGAGTTCAAAGTATGCTCAACAGCATGAAAAAGGAGATAGAAATTATAAAAAAAAAAAGACCACTCAGAAATAAATAATACAATATCTGAAATGAAAGATACACTGAAAAGAAGAAATAGTAGCCTGGATGAAACAGAGTACTGAATCAGCGATTTAGAAGACAAGGTAGAGAAAAACAGTCAACCAGAGAAGCAAAGAATAAAGAATTTTTTTAAAATGAGGAGAGTTTAAGGGATCTTTGCAACAACTTGAAGTGTAACTATATCCACCTCTAGGGATATCAGAAGGAAAAGAGAGAAAGCAAGGGATTGAGAACCTATTTGAAGGAATAATAGCTAAAAACTTCCCTAACCTGGTGAAAGACAAAGACACACAAGTCCAAGAAGTGCAGAGAGTCCCAAACATGATGAACCCAAAGAGGCCCACATTAAGGCACATTGTAATTAAAATGGCAAAGCTTTAAGACAAAGAGAGATTCTTAAAAGTGGCAAGAGAAAGTTAGTTACCTTCAAGGGAGCTCTATAAGTTTATCAGCTGATTTCTCAACAGAAATATTTCAAGCCAGAAGAGATTGGTATGAAATATTCAAAGTGATGAAAAGCAAGACCCAGAACCAAGACTTCTTTACCCAGCAAAGCTATCATTTAGAACTGACAGAGAAATAAACAACTTTCCAGACAAGAAAAAGCTAAAAGAGTTTGTTACCAATGAACTAATACTACAAGAAATGTTATAGAGTCTTCTTTAAGAAAAAGAAGAGGAAGAAGGAGAAAGAGAAGGAGAATGAGAAAGGAGAAGAAGAAGAAAAAGCAGAAAAATACATCCCAAAGGAACATAGTTAAAAGGATAAAATGGCAATAAATAGGTACCTATCAATGTCACTAATCACCAGAGAAATACAAATTAAAACAACAATGAGCTATCTTTGCACACCTGTCAGAATGACTATCATCAATAAATAAACAATAAGTGTTCATGAGGATGTGAAAAAAAGGGCACTCTCATGCACTGTTGGTGGGAATGCAGACTAGTGCAGCCACTATGGAAAACAGTATGGAGTTACCTCAAAAAATTAACAATGGAATTTCCTTATTACCCAACAATTCCACTTCTGGGAATATATTTGAAGAAACCTGAAACACTAATTTGAAAGAATATACGCACCATTACATTCATTGCGACATGACTTACAATAGCCAAAACTTGAAAGTAGCCCAGGTGTCCATCGGTAGATGAGTGGATAAAAAAGTTGTGATACATTGCATAATGAAATACTATTGGGCCATGAAAAATACGATTGGGCCATGAATCTTACCCTTTGTGACAGCATGAATGAATTTGGAGAGCATTATGCTAAGTGAAGTAAGCCAATCAGAGAAAGGCAAGTACCATATGATTTCTTTTATATGTGGAATCTAATGAATAAAATAAACTAACAAAATAGAAACAGACTAATAGGTAGAGAATAGACTGACAGCCGTTAGAGGGGAGGGTGGTGGTGGGGCTGCGTGTAAAAGGTTGGTGGGGTTAAGCAAAGAAAAAGAAAAAAACCTCAAGCGACGCAGACAACAGTATGGTGATTACCACATGGAAAGAGGAATGGGCAGAAGTAGAAGAGGGTAAAAGGAGGAATACGTGGTGATAGATGGGGATTTGGAGTGGTGAATACAATACAATATACAAATGATGTGTTATAGAATTGTATACCTAAAATCTATATAATTTTATTAAGCAATGTCACCCCAATAAACTCAAAAAAAAAGTTTTTAGAAAGGTTTCAGAAAACTGTAAAGTCTAACTTAAGCAATGGAGCATCAAGTGACATTTTATATCATAAGAATACCATTCATTATGATTCTCATTAAGTGATTTGGTAGCTAGGCTTTGCTAAAGAGGTTTTCTAGAGCACTGTCACAGAATTACAATTAGAAACCCTCATCCAGTGCATGTGGGACTATGCAGTTATGAGAGCTATGTTGTAAATCAATTTAACAGTATCTAGTGCAGTTGAAATTGTATATGTCCTATGGCCCAGAAATTCCAGTTTTGGATATATTTATATATATATTCAATCACATGGGCCTGAAAATGTGCACTGTAACATTGTTATATAAAAATTTGGAAAGTGTGAAAGGTAAAAACAAAAATGGACGACAACACCAAGCATTATAAATATAAAATATCAATATAACTCATACAGTGAAACATTCTACGAAAGCAAAAGTGAATACAATAGCACACAAATTAACATAGGTGAGTCTCACAAGTATTACATTATAAAGCAAGTTGTTCAAGCATTCATAGTGCATGATTCCATTTGTAGAGCCTAAAACATGCAAACCCATGTTGCATATTGTTTATGGCCTAAACAGACAGAATAAAAATACAATATTAATAAAAATAACAAACCTCAAATTTAAGATAGAAATTTTCTTTCTAAGAGGGATGGAGGATAAATGGGATCTGGGGTTGGTAGATAAAGGAATCTAATTGTAGTTTTAATGTTTTATTTCTTGTGCTAGGTGGTAGGTGTATGGGTTTTATTTTATTATTTATATCTTGCAGAGTATTTCATAAAATAAAAAATCCAAATAAAGTGCTGAAATAGTCTGAGAACTATAAGTTGGCAGCTTGATGGTGAGAATTGGAATAGGGTTATAACAATAACATATGTGCAAACATTTATGTGATTGTTTTTACTGAAGTTTTCATATATATTTATATAGACCTCTGCTGCTTCTAACATTGACTTTACCTTTTATCCAGGTAATTGTTTTGTGTAAAATAAAGTGTACCCTTCGGTTATTTTCATCTGTAAAAGCAGTTGGTTGCATTAGATCATTTTTGGCCTAATGTATTATTTGGCTATAATATTTGATTAACTGAATGACAAGATAACTTGGACATGTTTTCTTTGAATATATGTACCCTGATTTATTGATGTCACCCCATTAACATTAATAAAAATTTATTTATAGAAAAAAGGTATAAATATTTAGGTATTAAAAATAAGGACCCAAGAAAATAATCCAGGTTTATGAAAGGGAGAAATAGCCCTCAAGAACTTCTCAGCCCTGGCCGGTTAGCTCAGCGGTAGAGCGTCAGCTTGGAATGTGGAAGTCCCAGGTTTGATTCCCAGCCAGGGCACACAGGAGAGGCGCCCATCGGCTCCTCCACCCTTCACCTTCTCCTTTCTGTCTGTCTCTCTCTTCCCCTCCTGCAGCCAAGGCTCCCTTGGAGCAAAGTTAACCCAGGCCTGAGGATGGCCCCATGATCTCTGCCTCAGGCGCTAGAATGGCTCTGGTCGCAACGGAGCAACGGCCCAGATGGGCAGAGCATCGCCCCCTGGTGGGTGTGTAAGGTGGGTCTCAGTCAGGCGCATGCAGGAGACTATCTCTCTGCCTCCCCACTTCTCACTTAAGAAAAAACAAAAACACTAAAACCAAAAGAAAAACAACAAACAAAAAAGAATTTCTCAACTGCTTCCCCCACATCTTTTAAATAATCTTTAAAATATAAACATTCAGTAACTATTTGCTCTTCTGCTCTTCCTGACTGCCTTCCCAGTGTTCCACAACAGTTCAGGAAGAGGGAGGGAGGAAGGGATGAAGGAAGGGATGTTCTACAGGTGGCTAGCTTTTTTTTTCTGTATATGATGTAGTTTATACTTTTATCACTGGACAAGTGCTTAGAGATTTGCAGATTAAATTTTTGTAAGTGCTTTGGCGATTTCTTCATATAGTTTCTGAGCATTCTACCTCTAGTTGGAGAAATACAGGTTTTAAGAAAAATTTTGTATTCATTGATTTTAACGAGAGAGATGAGAGGGAAAAAGCAATATTGATTTGCTCTTGCATGTGCCTGGACTAGGGATCAAACCAGCAACCTCTATACCTCAGGTTGATGCTCCAACCAAGTGAACTATCTGGCCAGGGCAGAGAAATACAGGTTGATTGCTTGACACTGGCTGTCTTGAATGTCTGTACTACTCTAAGTTCCAATGATTATATCTATATATCTACGTTCTTTAGCAAATGACATCCCAGAGTGAAATTTCAAGTACCTTGTCAGAAATATAGAAGAAATACCCCTAAGGTATAAGGAAAATAAATCACAGATACAAGGACATAGTTGTCCCAACTTTCATTAAAGCATTGGTTTTCAACCTTGGCTGACATTGAAATCTATGGAAGTTGCAAAAACAAAACAAAACAAAACAAGACAAAACCCCAACACACTGATGTCTAGTCTTGTTCCCAGAGATTCTGATTTGTGTAGTATAGATGTACAGTAAAGTTTATGAACTACTACATTAAATTATTTTTAAATTTTTTATATGAGAGGGCCAGAAAATGTGATTCAAAACTTATTGACTCCTGTTGAATCAGTTCATGCAAATGGAAGGTAAATAGTTAAAGGTTAGTGCTATCCAGAGCTAGGCCCAGTGCAGACAAAAATGAAAGCTGCAGGCAGCGTGCAAGGGAGGAGAAGTTACGTCCATTCTTTCCTCTTGTGTGGGTAGAAGCAGAAACCTATTGCCAGCATCCCTGGGTGTTAAGCATCTGTAAAAGGATGTGTACTTAGCAATGCTTTTGACATAGTGGGCATTTAATACATATTCATTGAATAAATGAATGAATAAATACATAAAAGAAGGAAATGTTGAATAAGAGAAATACTCCAGAGAACTAAAAATTGCCTAGCAATTCTGTACCACTTCTGCAGTAAAGAAGTTGAAAGTCCCATATCTCTATTCTGTGTATTCCCCTGGCATTTGTACAAAGGCACTGTATCGTTGTAATGTTGATTCCCCCTAATCCTACAGAAATGGAGAGTGCCACTCATCTCAGTTCTGGTTTGACTTCTCTATCATTTAGTACCTTCCCAGGAAGGAGGAAAGGGAAGTTCTTTCTTCATAGCCCTCCCAAGATCAAAAGATTACCTAAGTAAAATTAAATACTGAACATTCAAGGATATTTCAAGATGAGATATGCTGCTGCTCTTTCTTTTCTTTCTCTTTCTTTCTTTCTTTCTTTCTTTCTTTCTTTCTTTCTTTCTTTCTCTTTCTTTCTCTTTCTTTCTTTCTTTCTTTCTTTCTTTCTTTCTTTCTTTCTTTCTTTCTTTCTTTCTTTCTTTCTTTTTAATTTTCTCAGCAGTACCTTGAGTACTGAAAAGAACATTTTATGAATGATAACGCAGGGCCATTCTTAATTTCCTCACGTCCTCAGGAAGCAGGTTCCGTTTCCCACTCCGCCATGCTTGAGTCTCTCTCTGCCTCTGCCCTGACCCGCTGTAAACTGGTTCACAGATGCACTTTCCTTTTGAATCAGCGGTTCGCTCTCTTATGTCAACTCAGTTATAGGGGCTTCATCTAGGGATGATATTTACACCACTTCAGGTTGAATTAAGTTCACCTTCATCTTCCCAAGGGAAGCAGAGAAATATTTAAGTGCCTGTTCCCCTTATCTCTTGGCTAAATCAATACAGCACTTGACTGGCTTTCACTTGATTCATATGTGCAGTATTAGAAAAAAAATTTTTTTTTTCAATTAACAGAAGAGGATCGGACCAAAATTGAAGTACCTAAGTATGTCAGACTAATGAGTACAGGGGAGAAAACTAGGACTTGACTATTTTTACTTTTTATATGAGTCCTGTTGTCATTATAACGAGGTGTCTGGTTCCTTTGAGTCCACAATAGAGAAGAAAAGGAAGGCATAAGAAGTGTTTGTTTTCTTTTTCTTTAAAAAATAGAATTACTACCACTCATTTACTCATTTAAGAAAAGTCTTATTTTTTTTATTTTGAACAAATGTAAAATTTTTAATATGAAAATAGGCAAAAGACTCCATAGTATAACTTCTTAGGTTAATTCATTTCTCTTCTTTTTTTTATTTAGTGAGAGGAGGAGAGGAGGCAGAGAGACAGACTACACATGCTCCCAGGTCGGAATGCACTAAGCAAGCCCACTAGGGGGTGATGCTCTGCCTATCTGGGGCCATTACTCCCGTTGCTCAACTACCCAACAGAACCATTTTTTTCGTTCCTGAGGCAGAGGCCACGGAGCCATCTTCAGCCTCTGAAATCAACTCCCTTGAACCAATTGAGCCATGGTTGCGGGAAAGGGAGAGAGAGAGAGAGAGAAGGGAGAGAGGTGGAGAAGCAGATGGTCGTTTCTCCTGTGTCCTGTGTGCCTTGACCAGGAATCAAACTGGAACATCCACATGCTGGGCCGACACTCGACCACTGAGCCAATAGGCCAGGGCCTCCTTTTTCTTCTCAAAACCTAATTCTTTTCTGTTTCTAAAACTATACCTGCTCATTATAAAATGGTTAAATAATGAATAATTCTATAATGTAGAAAAGGTACATTTTCCCTGATTCCACTTCTAGCAATAATAGTTTTCAAATTTTTTTCTACGCATAACCTAACATAATAACAATGTCATAATAATAGTAAATTCTTTTTTTATAAAAAAAGATTGTATTTTACATATTTCTCTGCAACTTTGTCTTATTTCACAATATATACTCATTATCTTTTCATCTACACTGGAGTATGTTCTATTGCCAACTTTGGGTTACTTCAAAGAAATATGTGTCAAGTTTTCATGTCTCAGTTGAATATAAAATCTTACCCGCAGGCACTTGCCCGGGAAAAGATTTTGTTATTTTAATTGCTTGTTTGCATTTATAAAAATAATAGCCTAGTTCCATTTGGAAAGGCAGCACAAGCATTTACTGAACATGCATCACATGCTACATGTAAGGGAGACACAAAAATAAATAGAGCTGTTCCTACCCATAAGCTAGTGCAGGTGACAGGCAGGAGTAATGATAGGCTAAATCCATTGAGTTTAGGTTCCACAGCAGTGGTCTGAGTGAACTTGCTTGGTAGAATAGAGAAGGGAAGGACTGATTTTGATTGAGGGGAATGGATGAAATATTGAGGAGAAAGTGCATTTTGCGTTAGACCTCAAAGGTAGGGTTGGATTTTGACAAGCAGATAAGGGTAAATTGTGGCAAGAAGCAGTATGAGCTAAAACATGTAACCCCCAAAAACAAGACATATTTAAGGAAATGTGAGAGTAAAATATGTGTGTAAAGGAAGAGGTAGATCATAAAGCTGCAAAGATATCTCTGGGCTAGATCACAGAGGTCCTTAAATGAAAGGCTAAGGTGTCCAGTGTTGGTTGTAAGAGTCAAATTGATGGTTTCTGATTGAGTGGTTGTCTACATCTTTTGCACCTATTATAGAACATTCCTGGTTTTTAAATATCTTCCACAAAAAACCACAAGCTCCTTTGAAATAAGAAATCATTTCTTATTCAACTGTATAGCCCCAATACCAGGTAAGGAAGGAGACACTCATGCTAAGCATTTAATAATTTTTTAGTTGAGTTTTAATTAACAAAATATTTTTTTGTATTTATCCAAAGTGAGAAGCAGAGGGGGTGGGGGGAGACAGACAGACAGACTCCTGCATGCTCCTGACCAGGATCCACCTGGCATGCCCACCAGGGGGTGAGGTTCTGTCCATCTGGGGCATTGCTCTGCTACAGCTGGAGCCATTCTAGAGCCTGAGGCAGAGGCCATGGAGCTATCCTCAGTGCCCAGGCCAACTTTGCTCCAATGGAGCCTTGGCTGAGGGAGGGGAAGAGAGAGACAGAGAGGAAGGAGAGGGGGAGGGGTGGAGAAGCAGATGGGTGCTTCTCCTGTGTGCCCTGGCCAGAAATGGAACCCAGGAATTCCACACGCTGGGCCGATCGATGCTCTACCGCTGAGCCAAGCAGCCTGGGCCTATCAGTTGATTTTCAAAAATTATTTACTGAGTAACTGCTATGAGCCAAGTTCTCACACATGCTATTTCAGAAACTCTTGTAAAATAGATATTATTATTCTCCTCTATTCCCTGGTTAGGGCACATACAAGAATCAACCAATGGATGCATAGGTAAGTGGAACAAGTCCATGTTTCTCTCTCTCTTTCTTTCTCTCTCCCTCCCTCTCTCTCTCTCAAATCATTTTTTTAAAAATGAGAAAATGTTGCTTAAAGAAGTTAACAGTTTGTTTGGAGTCATGCAACCAGAGAGCTATAGTTTAAACTGAGGTCTGTCAGACAACCAAGGTCTGTTTTTTTTGTTGTTGTTGTTGTTGTTATTCCACATTATTTTCTAATAGAAATTCCTGATTAGAGTGAATTTCTCAGTTATGGGAATACACTTATGTTAGGATATACTTATGCTAGAGAATTATCTGAAATTCCAAACTTAGCATCCAGTATTTTTATTTGCTAAGTCTTGCAACCCTACTTATGTATAGTTAGCCTTCTCTGTTAGTTCAGCTGATATCTTCTTTTTCTTTCTTTTGCTTCTTCCTTAATGCTTCCCAATGCTGCCTTATCCAGCCTCTCTGTGCCAGGAAGTGCTGGCACTCACTGTGTGGGGATATTTTGCAGATGTAAAGGAATGTTGATGGAGGCCCCTTCATTATTTGCTTGCTTTTAATACTATCAGATCCCAGTGTCTTTGAGAAAAGAGATTGTGATTATGTGGTTCATTTATTTATTTTTTGTAATGCATAATCACATACAATATAAATTTCCTCTCAGGTAATTTTGGTTAATATAAGACCCATCATAGACTTTGAGTCAAACCTATGCTTAAAATATGGTGTGGAGTACACTAAAAAGAGATGCCAGTTATCTGCTTCCTGTTATTCATAATAAAAAATTTTATTCTATTTTTTTCTGAGCTATAAAAATTATAAAGTGTTTTATGCACATAAAAATATGGGGACTCATAATAACCTATACATAGACTGATGCATTTTGCTTTATACATTTAGCATCATTTTTTGAGATTGAGCCATATTGATAACATTACTCTAATACATTCATTTTTATCATGACTGTGTAATATTTCACGATGCCAACACGCCATAATTTATTTATCTCTTTTCTTGTTGATGCAGAAATGAACATTACTGCATATATGTTTCTCTATGCCTGTGTGAATTTCTTAAGGTATATCAGGGGTCCCCAAACTACGGCCCGCGGGCCGCATGCGGCCCCCTGAGGCCATTTATTCAGCCCCCACCGCACTTCTGGAAGGGGCATCTCTTTCATTGGTGGTCAGTGAGAGGAGCACATTGACCATCCCATTAGCCAAAAGCAGGCCCATAGTTCCCACTGAAATACTGGTCAGTTTGTTGATTTAAATTTACTTGTTCTTTATTTTAAATATTGTATTTGTTCCCGTTTTGTTTTTTTACTTTAAAATAAGATATGTGCAGTGTGCATAGGGATTTGTTCATAGTTTTTTTTATAGTCCGGCCCTCCAACGGTCTGAGGGACAGTGAACTGGCCCCCTGTGTAAAAAGTTTGGGGACCCCTGGAGCTATGGACTTGCTAGTCATAGGGTACAGGCATCTTCAACTTTGCTAGATATCGTTAGATTGACTCCAAAGATGAATCTCAGTTGTTTATTCCTGTCATGTATGAGCTCCCAATGCTACAAGATCTTATCAAATCATGAAAGAGTCAGGCTTTAAAAGTACCTGCCAATTTGAATGGTATAAATTAATATCCTTTTATTTTATGTTTCAGTTATTAGTGAAGTTGAGTTTTGCTAGTACTATGCTTATTAGTCAATTTTACCTTTTGTAAATACCTTTGCCCATTTTATGACTAGTTTCTTTTCCTTATTCATTTGTGGGAACTCTTTATATATTATAAACAATTTTTATATGGTTTGTTAATATCTTCTCTCAGTCTGTGGTGTATCTTTATATTCATGCATTGTTGTATATAGCTTTTTAATTTTAAAGCTGTCAAATTTATTAATCTTTTATAGTTCTTGCTTTTAAAAATTTTATTTATTCATTTTTAGAGATACAGTAGAGAGAGAGAGAGAGTGAGAGAGAGAGAGAAGGGGGGAGGAGCAGGAAGCATCAACTCCCATATGTGCCTTGACCAGGCAAGCCCAGGGTTTTGAACCAGTGACCTCAGTGTTCCAGGCTGACGCTTTATCCACTGTGCCAGCACAGGTCAGGCTATATAGTTCATGTTTTTTGTGTTTTTTTTTGTATTTTTCTGAAGCTGGAAACGGGGATAGACAGTCAGACAGACTCCCGCATGTGCCCGACCGGGATCCACTCGGCACGCCCACCAGGGGGCGACACTCTGCCCACCAGGGGGCGATGCTCTGCCCTTCCGGGGCGTGCTCTGCCGGGACCAGAGCCACTCTAGCGCCTGGGGCAGAGGCCAAGAAGCCATCCCCAGCGCCCGGACCATCTTTGCTCCAATGGAGCCTCGCTGCAGGAGGGGAAGAGAGAGACAGAGAGGAAGGAGAGGGGGAGGGGTGGAGAAGCAGATGGGCGCCTCTCCTGTGTGCCCTGGCCGGGAATTGAACCCGGGACTTCTGCATGCCAGGCCGACGCTCTACCACTGAGCCAACCGGCCAGGGCCCTAGTTCATGCTTTTTATTTAAGAAATCATTTTAAGAAATCTTTTACAACTCTAGTATTTTACCTATATTTGCTTCTATATTTTTGTATCTTTGAGTATGATGTAAAATAGGGATAATTTGTTATATAAAAAACAAAATGTCTCAAGACTAGGTATTAAACAGCCCCCCCCCCCCCCCGCTCTCCCAATTTGTAACAATACTTCCAAGAAACCACAAGTGTCCATATGTCTGAGAATCAGTTTTTGGAATCTCTGTTATGTTCCTTTGTTCTATTTGTCTATGTGTTAAAAATCTCAAAGGGCAATCCCTGTAGCTGTATATGTATAATAACTGTGTTATACAGAACGATGATTTCCCAATGATTTTATCTTAGAGAAATATCATACTCAAGTGTGTCAATGGTTATGGTTAAAGTAAAATACATTTAGTACTAAATGTATGATTCATAAAAGAGGCCAAACACATTCTTATTCCCTCCTGCTCCCTAATTTTATATTGTAGAAGAAAATTAGACTCTTGGCTAAAATATCTCTTTCTCTAAATTCAAGCTTTGCAAAAAGTACTTAGCATGCTTGAAGGTCACCACTGATGAACAAGTTGGAATCAGACTATTAGTATTCACAGAACATACCTATGTTAAGTGACATGATTGTAAAATATTCTAGAAGCCAACCTTGTAGTGCTTTCTGGTGCATTAAGTGTTTCCAATAAAATTCTACTAAGAAGGGGGATCAGTGTCACTAATAACAATTTTGTATATTTTATCTCACTATAATTTTATTAAAAATGAATCTAATGTACAAAAAAGTCTTTGAGAGTTGGTTACATTGTCTTTATTTTTTTCCGTTTTTGCTAGTTTCTTTGAAGTTTTAAAGAAGGTGTGAGGCGGTAGAACAGTAAAAAGGGGGTGAAGATGAGTTGAGGTGTTGAACATATAATACAATATTCAGATGATGTATTACAGAATTGTATTCCTGAAACTTATATAATTTTATTAACCACTGACACCCCAAGAAAACAAAAAGACAAGTTTACACTATTTTGGATAACTTTAGATTAAGGACACTTACAAATATATTTTACTATGAACTTGAAAAGCAAGCAGTTTCTACCAACGTTTTCTTGAGAAAGCTGAACACTTAAGTACACATTTACCTTCTACTCACTTGCTAGGATTTATTGGTGTAAATTTAGGTCCAAAGCATTATTATTTTTTTCATTATGCATCTTTTTCTAAAAAAAAATTTTTTAACATCAATAATAATGATTTATATAATTCTCAAATTTATTTTAAATTTTATATATTCCTCTTTCTCAGGTTCTTTATTCTGATTCGGCTGACTAGCATCTTTTAATGGCAATTGCAAAACAAACTTTTTATCAATGTTACTGACTACACAGCCTTTCCATGTGGGTTGTAGGAAGGTCAGGGTCCCCATTCAGTAGGGACTCCTTATCAATATGGAGATCCATACAAGACTGGAATTCTTCCCACAGTCACTGCGCCATCCCTTCTTCTGGCTGAGGGGATTTTAGTAAATGGAGGGACAAGAAAGAATTCATTTTTTCTCCTGTTTTAGCCTCCTCTGTGCCTGTGATTAACAGTAATGGGTATGGCTTCATTTTTTAAAAGGTTTTTTAAATCGTATTGATTTTAGAGAGAAAAGAGAAAGAGGGGGAGGGGAGGAGCAAGAAACAACTCCCATGTGTGCCTTGACCAGGCAAGCCCAGGGTTTCCTACTGGAGACCTCAGTGTTCCAGGTGCTCGATGCTCTATCCACCGCACCACCACAGGTCAGGCGCTTCATTTTTTTTTTTTTTAAGTCGCTATATTTCTTGCAGAATGTACTCAAAATGTAATGTTTTTGATGGGACTCAGATTTATCTGAGAGGTAGTAAGGGTCATTCATAAACAGGAAATAGCTCAAGTGCTTCTGGGATATGGGCAGAACTGCTGTCACACTGGATTGGGGGTGTCAGAACTTGGGTAGACCCGGTAGTAATGCTTCCTAAATACTTGTTGAATAAATGATGCCTGTGTTCCAATGAGAGTTAAGGCAGAGGACTAACCGGCCCTCGGGTCTCCTACATCACCTGAGCAAATACTAGCTCGTGAGAAATGCCTCAGTTTATCTTTGCTACTCCCTTTGTTGACGGGTTTTTGGTTATGAATTCTTATTGTTTTCTTAATTTCAGAGTGATACCACGCAGTTTTTACTTTTAACACTGCTGGATTTTTAAAAACTGAAATGCAAATATCAGTTTATTTAGTAAGATGTTGCTAATCAATATAGATAACTTGTAATATAAATTAATGTGCACCCAGAAAGTGGTTTTAATAACTAAATTTAATGACAAATATCTGTAAAAATGCGAAGGTCTCCTTGAAAGCATTAATATTCAACTTGCAGCATGGACCTCTTCCCAGAGGGAGCTGTGAGGCAGTGCAAAGCTCTCTTCCAAATACGGTCCTGTTGCATTTCACTGAATACTACAGGAGGCTAAAATGGGCTCATACTGGTATTAGTGTAATTAGTTCTGAAGCGCATTTTGTTGATTGTGTGAGACATTTCAAAGCAAAAGGGATGAAGCTTCAGCTACGGTATTACAATGTACAGCAGCAGAATATTTCTGAACTCTTTTTTCTGAGTCTATTCTCTATGTCCAGAGATTATGTGAACAATATTCTTTCCTTCTAAGCAGCTCAGAATAGAATGAATGAAGGGAACAGTCCAAGAAATGATGCTGGGGGAGGCTCAGAGCAATAAGACATCTGAAATTGGGGAGACTTTTCTACTAGAAATCTAGATGCCTCAAAAATAGAGTGCTTTATTTCTTTAGTGGTCTTCAGTGTGGAGGCTGTTAACTGTGTGACTTCAATGTAATCTTTTGGAGGCTGTCATCCATTTACTAATCACTTCAACAGATGCGATGGTGATTAATTGTAGAATCTGTAGTATTTGTCCTTGCCCTGGCAAGCTGGAGTATGAGTTCTAGCAGCACATATACCAGTTTATGTTTCTCTCTTTGTCATAACTACTGCGCAGAGAGATTTCCAATGGGAAGAACTATTCATCACTGACAGGAATGAGTGTCTAAGGTGTATGTGGCACAACCGTAGAATAGAGCTTCAAACATGGCTCTTGACAAATCCTGCAAGACCCCCTGCTGGAATCCTGAGGGATGCTCCAGGCATCTGCATAACTTATTATTCTCTAGGGTTTGGCTCTGAATCCCCACTTCCTGGTGTTTTACCTTACTTTGTCAGGTCAATGTGACTTCTGATGACTCTTTTATCTTAAGGTCTAACTAGATCTGATGCAGGTGAAGAGGACTTGCTTCTCTTTTACTTTAAAAAGATTTTTGTGACAGAGACAGAGAGAGGGACAGACAAGAAAGGAGGGAGATGAGAAGCATCAATTTTTTTTTTTTTTTACAGAGACAGAGAGAGAGTCAGAAAAAGGGATAGATAGGGACAGACAGACAGAAACAGAGAGATGAGAAGCATCAATCATTAGTTTTTTGTTGAGCATTGCGACACTTTAGTTGTTCATTGATTGCTTTCTCACATGTGCCTTGACCTCAGGCCTTCAGCAGACCGAGTAATCCCTTGCTAGAGCCAGCGACCTTGAGTCCAAGCTGGTGAGCTTTTGCTCAAACCAGATGAGCCCGCGCTCAAACTGGCGACCTCGGGGTCTTGAACCTGGGTCCTCGGCATCCCAGTCCCATGCTCTATCCACTGCGCCACCACCTGGTCAGGTCCGAGAGAAGCATCAATTCTTTATTGTGGCTCCTTAGTCTCCTTAGTTGTTCATTGGTTGCTCTCTCATATGTGCCTGGACTGAAGGGCTGCAGCAGAGTAACTGACCCCTTGCTCAAGCCAGTGACCTTGGGTTCAAACCAGCAACCATGGGGTCATGTCTAGGATCCCACGCTCAAGCCAGCAACCCACACTCAAGTTGGTGAGCTCGCTCTCAAGCCGGAGGAGCCTGCGCTTAAGCTGGTGACCTCGGGGTTTCAAACCTGAGTCTTCTGCGTCCCAGTCCAGCACTCTATCCCCTGAGCCACTGCCTGGTCAGGCAACTTTTATTTCCCTTTTGCCAAGGTCTTTATGAGACTTTGGAGCTTACCTTTAATTGCTAGAGAAAGATAAGAAAAAATACAAAACAAAAACAAACAAACAGTGAAACATCTTTAATTTCTCAAACAAAACTGACCTGAACCTCAGTTTCCCTTTATTTGATTCTATCCAGGTCATCTCTGATATCCCATTGGGGATGGGAGACCCTCTGGGTTCCATTTACCATACAAGCCCAGCCAGCTGCAAGGGAGAGAGGAGAGGGATAGAATGAACACCATATAAGTGAGAATTCTGAGTGGAACAGAGTTCTACAAGAAATTATTTGCCCTAGTGTCTTTCCAATATATCTTTATGACTTAGTACAGGGTTCTTGCATATGTCTCTTAAAACTCCATTTGGCTCAAGGCATGTTGTACCTGAACTTTCGCTTCTGGGGGAAGGGTGGAGGGAGGGAAAGTGAGAGGTCAGTGTTGACCTTTGGAGGGGCACTTTTATGGCTTTTTTCAACAGCCCAAGCTGAGTATATAAATATGTCATGCAGCACATGAATCAAGTATATTGCCCTTGATTTAATTTAAAAAACCTACAACCTTAAAGCATGGAGAGTCTGATCTATATGCAGATAGTTTAATATAAATATAAATATATATCTGAGGAACAGGACTGCTCATTGCATCAACGTTCTTCCACGTTTGAAAAATCCTCTTCCGGAGTCCGTGCTCTGGAGACAAGAAGAACTCTAAATGTTGCTCTCTGAACCCTCTGTAGAGAGCTTGTGAGCTTTCATGAAGAAAATTAAAGATGCTTTTTCAGTGGTGAACTGAGTGGTGTTAAAGATATTGTATTTCCCCATGTATAAGACACACCCTTTCTTGAAAAATTTGGGGTCTAAAAACTGAATGCATCTTATACTGTGGTTGTGGCATTTCAAATGCCATAGATGGAACTGAGGGTGAGGCAATATATGAAAACAGTGATTTGTCATCAGACACAGATGAGGGCAAGCTAATGGATGGGAGTTTTGACAGTGATGAAGAGTTGTATGGATTTTATGATGCATAAAACCTGAATTCAATAACTTTATGTAATACTTTTTGTTTTCAAATTTCAGGTCCCAAAATTAAGGTGCATCTTATACATGGGACTGTCTTACACATGAGGAAATATGGTATGTGGGGGCAGGCACCTCTAGAAAGGGATTTGTAAATATGGAAAAATCAACAACTCAACACCCTTCAAGAGGTGTTCTATTTCTAAGACCCATTTGTTCCTAGTCCCCACAACTTAATTAGTATAAAGCCAGTAGCCTCTGCTACTATCACAGCTGCCTGGCCCATGCAGGTTTGCATTTGATTCGGACAGATGGTAATGAAACAATGGAGCCGAGAACTGGTGGGTCATTAGCTTTAATCCCAGCTTGCACCTGGTGGGCAAGAAATACACACAGTGGGAAAACACTTCCTTTTCCATTCAGGGCTCCCAAAGCCACTGATTTATCTGAGTTTCCTAGAACCAAAGGTTCTACCTCACCAGCCTATTCACTTCTGTTTCCCATCTCCTTCTCTCTGCACAAACTCTACACAAACTGGCTTCTCCTTCAGCACTCTGCCATCTTGGCTGCCTCTCCTCTCCTCCACGTGGCCTTACTCTGCTCTCCTCTCCCTGCTCTCCTAGAACGTAATAATTCTTCCCCTGGAATAATGTAATCTCTCTTCCTTTTAAAACTTTTTGGCCCAAAAGCCCTCCTTCAACACATATTAACATAATCACGCCCATCCCAAGCAAGAAGGGCAACTAATATTATCACCTGGGCAATGGGCTTCCACGTGGGCAGCACCGTCTTTAACAAAGTGAGCATAATATATTTTATCTGCCCAACAATTAGGAATTCAGTTGACTGCACCAACAACAAAGTAGATGATCCTGCCATTAGAGCACCATTATATCTGCACGGGGACATTACTTCGTGCAAGGTGCTTATTCCGGTGTCTAAAGGACAGTGAGCTTGGCCTTCACAGCTTCCCAGAATAGACTATACTGTATGTCAGTATGGATGCTTCTGTGACTGCTAATCAATTGATGTTTGTATGAATGACGGAATGCTGCCTGAGATGAGCTTTTCTAGATTAGTTGCCAACCTGGTAGCCAGATTACAAGAAGATATAGCTCTCATCAATCTCTCTCTCTCTCTCCTATTGTTAGAGGATACTTATTTCTACCAAAAGAACTAACTGATTGTGGTGCTCAAATTGGTTTAGATTACTTGGCAATACCAAGAAGAGTAGTGACAAAATAAAGCTCAGAAAACACTAACACTTCTTACTTAATAAGATGGCCATATAATTTATTTTCTAAACTGAGAAACTTTTGACACTGAAAAGGGGCAGGGTTAATAATTAAGCCAGAACATTAGGCATAAATCAGTACCCTCCTTTGGATGTGTGGTCATACAACTTTTTGACATCCTATGTGCTACCACTGTGCTAAGTCCTAAGGATAAAATGTAAATATGTTTGAATTTATAGCTAGCAGAGTTGGTGAGGTAAAATTGATCAGCTGAATGTAATCCTTATTTTCACTATACTTAAAAAATCTCATTTCCTCTACCAGATGTTTTCAGTCTAATTAGGAGGATTGAGAAGTATTGTTTTTCTGGGTCCTACTCTGTTTCCACCCTGATGATGTCTTTATTAACCTTTGAAATCTTTGCTTCAATTCATTTTACAACATGAGCTGTAAATAAATGGCAGGAAGAATTAGAACCTGGAGTTTCTAATACAAATTCATTTCTTCAGTAATTTAAAAAATGAGAAGATAAGTTTCTAAGACAAATACAAAGAAAAAAGTCATTTTTTCTAATTTTCTTTGCCATTGAGGTATAACTTACAAAGACTGAACAATGAATTTTTACTGCAGCGTAGATAAGATATACAACATTCTTGACATCTCAGAAGGCTTTCTTACGCCTCCTTGGGAAGCCATTTTGAATGATTTCCAAGTACAGCTGATATTCAAGATTCCTTGTCAAGATTTATATTTAGTCTCAAGCCCTTTGAATTTAAAGGCTTGGGAAAGTGCTTTAACAGCAGGGATTGGTAAATTCTCACCATGACTCCAAGGAAGAAAGGAAAAAACAATTGAATGGAAAAGGAGTAAATGGAGAGATAGAATAAGCTCTGTTCAGTTCTTCCTCCTCACTCCTTTCAGAATAGAAACATCTAGCTGTCTGCATCTTTAATACCATACTTTCAGAAAATAAAAAAGGAAGAATTACAATTTATTGAGTGCTCACTATGAGCCTGAGATACAACATCACACTACACGCTTTCAGTACATTTTCTCGCCGGACCTTCACAACCACTCTACAAAGTGCAGAGCAGTACCTTTGTCCCCATTGTACACTTGAGGAATCTCAAGTTCCAGAAATGTTAAGTGACTTGTCCTAAATCACACAGCTTGTAAGTATTGGAACCAGGATTCAGATATTTTCTGCCATCACAACAGTCGTCCGTTTGCACATGAACATGCTGTTCCAGTGTAAACTTCTCATCTATAAAAGATGGGGTTCACACTGGGTAAATAACTGAGGGATTGGCAAAGATTGTTCTCCAGGCAACACCACTTATTTGCAGTGTACAGCTAGTCAGGCAGATGGGAAAAGAGGGAGGACACAGCTCACAGCAGGCAGCCTGGCCCTCGTTTATTCCTTTATTTTGTTGAGGGCAGTATACTAACATGCAGAGGAGCTGCTTTGTGTCAGCACTGAATTGGCCGGAACTGTGGGAGATTTCTAAGAATCCCAGGACAATGTCATTTGCAGTCACTACAATTTGAAGATTTCTCCTGCTCTTAGAAGTTCCAAGAGGTGTCTACACAGGAAAGTTAAAAGAGAGAGACAAACCAATTATCTGGAGGTAGAGAAACATATTTATGTGAACCATCTAAAATTGTACTTTTGTAGGTCAAAAACAGTAAAATGTCTGCAGGACAAGATGATTCAACCCAATATTCCTGCAGTGGGAGAACATCCGTGATTGAGGCACATCTCTTCAGAGATACTATTCTTTCATTCTAAATCTTACGCTGTCTTTATAAACGGAGCCGGAGTCCATTTGCCTGGTCTTTACAACATGATCTTGAAAAATACCCTTTTCACTCTAAAATATCACCTTGTGTTCTCTCTCTCTCTTGGGAAGGCTTCATGAATTCCTTTCTAAAGAGAGATGATTTCAAGGATGTCAAGACAAAGAGGTGGCCTCCGTGAGGTGAGGCCACAGCTGCGCTGCAGGCTGGCTGGGCACTCAGTGTCCCTCAGGATGAACACGGCATGTGGCGCTTCTACTTGAGGAAGCTGCTCCTGGGGATGGCTTTGCCAGTGAGCAAGTGCCAGGCCTTCAAATGAGAGCAAAGGGACTTGGGGACTAAAATAAAACTAAACCAAATGGTGGAAACATGCTTAACTCCTTAATTTATCGAATTAGAGCCAACAGGCGCCACCGAGTAGAACATTTGCTCCCGTCCCAAATGCCAGGAAAGCAGCCGCGGAACTATTTCTAGGCTTGGCTCGGAACTGATGGGGAATGAACCAACAGAGGATTAGGTTTCAGCCCGGAGTCTCTGTGACCTGGTGACAGACTGCAGTCACTGCAAGTCTCTGGGCATCAAGTGTTCTTGGAGCACATACCTGCCCGGAGGAGATGCTTCAAGCCCCTAAGAGACATTCTTCTTCGCACTCCTACTCCATATTACTCCGCTTTATTGGTTTAACACTGGCGCATGGTTGCTTACATTTAAGTTTTCAATAGTTTGGTTAATGTGCATTAGGCTGGCTTAATGTTTAATCATAGCCTCTTAAGATTGCACTATGTCTCTGTAGAAAGTACAAAAGAGGGACAAAGCTACTTTTTGCTGTTCTGGGATCTAAAATAGTATGTAGTTTAGTAAGAGAAAGACATAGAAGACTTTATTCTAGGGCAGTGTATAGAATTCATGACAACCCTGACCTCCCCCGATTCTAGGCCTATCCCCCCCCACCCCCCCACCCCCCCACCCCCCCACCCCCCGTCAATCTACCACTAGCTGTCCTTGAATTACTTAACTTCTTCGGGACTATTTATTCATTTGCAGAAGGAAGCATTTGGAAATCTCTAAGGGTCTTGGAAGTGCTGACATACTATGTTGGGGCAGAACTGTAAAAGTACCTTTAAAGATAGGGTGCTGTATAGAGAATTGTTATATATAAATCTTTCCCAAATTAGCCCTTTCAAATTCTGCTGTTAGGTGACTGGTTAATATCATCAACTCCCTTTTACAAAAGTGGGGATTATTTTTCTAATAATTTAATTGAAATGTTTGCTGAGCAACTGTGCTAGGTATAGAAGCTTATCTGGGTTTGTTGGAAAGGAGTCTTACATGATTTAGGGAGCCCTCTTTACAAAAAGATAATTACAAATATGCAAAAGAGACTATTTAGAATGAGAAAAGAAATCATAATAAGTTAAAGGAGGCTTAGAGATTTACATTCCTTGCTTCTGAGTTCTCTTTAGGACATTTACTAGAATTGCTTACATGATGATGCTTCTAATTAAATACCCTCTCCCCCACCTAGATAGAACGTTCTATAGATTCCAGCAACTCCTAGTACCCAGTGGGGCCTGTGGGAGTGAGCAGCCCTAAAGCTTAAGCTTCATGGTGCTTCGAGATAAATCTGCCTCTGAATTCTTTAGGGAACCTAGATACATAGGATACAATTCCTAGTCTCAAGAACATGACAGTGAATTGTAGCCATTAGACTTCCTAAGAAAACCACTACCTGTTACTCATCTACTTGGAACAGTTCCATAGCCCAGCAAAAGCGTTCAAATGATGAAAATAATTTATTTTATTTAAATTCTTAATTTTGAAATTAATTTAGACTGATAGAAAGGTTGCAGAAATAGTTATGTAAGGTGACCATACATTCTTCACCTCCCTTAACATTCACATCATACAGTGTGCAATTACTGACACTAGGAAATTCACATTCTCGCAATAGTATTAACTAAATTACGAACTTTATTTATATTGTATCAGTTTTTCTCCAAATTTTCACCACTACTCTATTTCTGTTTTAGGATCCCATTCAGGACCTGCATTGCATTCAGTTGTCACGTCTCCTTAGTCTCTTCCTCTTTGTGACACCCCTCAGTTTCCCTTTTAGTTTTATAATTTCAACACTTTTCAGGGTACACTTCAGGCATTCTTTGGAATGTTTCTCAAGTTGTGTTGTTTGATGTTTTCTAGTGATTAGACTGAAATTATGTGTTTTGGGGAAGAATACTATAGAAGTGCTATTCTCCTGGGTTAATTCTATTACTTATTTTCTTGCTAAATTAGAAGCTGCTTTAGGCCAGACCCTTTGTCCACTTCCATATCCCTTAACTTTTCTGTAATGTTTCTTTACTGTGTGGCACCAAAAGATCGATGTTCCAAGTTCATCTTGTATTCTTTCTTCCTCAGCCGTGAAATCAATCACTTGCCCAAGAAGCCCAGTATCTGGTCTTTTTGATTAGTGTGCTTGATTAATTTTTTCCTAAATTCCTGGGTCTTGGGTAGGTTATTTCTTACAATAACTCAAATACACGTATTATCAATCACTAAAAGTAGGCCTACAAATTTCTTTTCTTTCTCTTTCTTTCTCTCTCTCTCTCTCTCTCTCTCTCTCTCTCTCTCTCTCATTCTTGCTTGCATTCCTTCTTTCTAGTGAAAAGAGGAGAGATAGACTCCTGCATGCATCTTGACTGTAGTTCACCCAGCAATACCTGTCTGGGACCAATGCTTGAATCAACCAAGCTATTCTTAGTGTCTGGGGCTGACGCGTGGACCAGCCCAGCCATTGGCTGCAAGAGGGGAAGAGCGAGAGAAGGGGAAGGGATGGGAACAGAAGCAGATGGTCACTTCTTATGTGTGCCTGATTGAACCTGGGACATCTGCACACCGGGCTGACCATCTATCCATTGAGCCAACTAGCCAGGGCCACATATTCCTTTTCTGAACTGCAATTGTAAAATAACCCATAACATGAGTTCTGATCACACTACCAAGGCTTGGGTATGTGAAGGACTTCCAAGCAAGCCGCTTAAGGCAGTTGCTAAAGGAATAGGTCATCCTTGACATTTATCCTTCCCTCATCTCTTGGGTCCACCTGGCCCCGTCTGTCAGTTCCCTCAAGTCCATCCCTTATGCACATTCTCACTGCCGCTTCTTGGACTTTCCAGGGCTATCCTGGGGCACTGTCCAGCCTCCTACTGGTGTTCCTGCCTCTAGACTTTCCTTTCTCCAGCCCATCCTCCAGGTGGAAGTGTAAGTAATCTTTCCATTTGCAAATCCAGCCTTATCATTTCACTCCACTGAAGACAGAGAAGAGGATGGTTTTTCTGCAATTTTGTGGTTTTGAGCATCAATGATATGGCTCCCTAATATGGAGAAAAGTGGTTATCAAATTCAAGTGTAAGTCACAATTAGGTGAGGGCTTGTTGAAGCCCAGACTGATATGTGTATCCCTCAGATTTCAAAGTCCCAGGCCTGAGATGGGGTCTGAGAACACGCATCTCCAGCAAGTTCCCAGGGGGTGCTGATGATGTTGGTTCAGATAACCAGTGGCCAACAACAGAATATGCTAACTGCTGAACAAGATACCCAAGAGCCTTTCACAACTAGGTCTGTTCACTTCCCTCCCACCTCTCTACCTTTTCCTCCAACATGCTGACCCCTTCCTCATCTTTGCATGACTCTGCATGTACTGGTCTGCCATTTCCTCCTTGTCTTTTACATTTTTCTACATTTAGAGGATGACTATACTGGGACCCCTCTCTGCAGTCTTCCTTAATTCCTGAGCCTCAGAAGGACTGTCTCTTCTGTGGTTCAACAGTCACTGGTACTTACTATGAGAATGACAGCTTGGTGTTGGCTTTAGTTGTTGACTCGCGTGATTCTCCCAGTAGTCTATGAATTCCCTAAAGCAGGACGGTGCCAAAGTCTTACTCAGCTTGGGCTGCTCAGCACCTAGTCCTCATGGAACCAGCACAGAACAGGAATGTTGTCAAATGAAACTCAACATTTTCAAGGAAGACATTATGCTTTTTATGTTAAAGCAGCTAATAAAAAGTTTACAATAACACCTCAAGATTTATTACTGTTATATTTACTGGTGGAAAGGCTATTTTAAGTAAGAGTATACTCTAAAATACAAAATTAGCCAAATGACTTAGGGACTCTGATCAGTCCTTTAAAGCAGGTTATTAGAATCTGCCCTCTTACAAGTCTGGCAACATGGCACAAAGTGAAACAGGTTTGGCAATTTTGTGATCAAGATGATTAATTCAGTCCTCATTTCTGCCTGGGCTGTTCATCAGCTAAGTAACTGCCAATTCCCTTTTGCATTCCATTTTTGCTGTCAACATGTGTCAGCTGCTGCAGTGACCACCCATAGTCTTAACCACACTACACTGTACTACTTAACTGGAGAGCCAGAGTTCTTAACCAACCTTTGATGGTCATTAAATAGACTGGATGCTTTGTGAACGTGAGTGGAAAACAATCACACATTAATTTTCACAAAATTCTAACTGAAATTAGCATTTCCCTCATCTACTAATGTAGGCAACAAACACAGTTGTAATTGTTCTACTTTAGGCTTTATCACTGATAGAATCACCCATATTTTTATACCATGATAAGTTATTTATTTTCATCATTACTTCAAAATTATGATCGTTATCAGATACACCACTAGATTTTGTCATTAGACATGCTAATAAAGAAGCATGGATCTTACACACATTTAAAACTACTCCTCAGCCATAAGAAATGGTGATATATTGCCACTTATGACAACATGGATGGACCATGAGAACATTATACTGAGTGAAATAAGTAAATCAAAACCGCTAAGAACTATATGATTTCACACATAGGTGGGATATAACACTGAGAATCACAGACACAGGTAAAAGTAAAGTGGTTACCAGGGGGAGGGGCGTAAAGAAAAAAGAACTACTTTGGTATCTATATTTCAATATAGTTGATTTTCTTTGTAATCCTACCTACGAAAGTTATTTAAATATTTAAACAAAACTCCTATGTACTTTAATGTATTAAAGCATTATTCTGATAAGGGATCCATAGCCTTCAACCGATTATTAAAAGGGTTCATGATACCAGAAAGCTTAAGTGTCCCCATTGTAGAAGGTAAGGTTAAGATTGAATTCTGCTGACATCAACTTCACAGCCATACATTTGGTAAGATAATTTTTTAAAAGCAGTAGAAAAAAATTCAAGTTCACTCTAGATGCTTCAGCTTCCCTTTAAGGAGTTCATAAAATAATAGAATGGTTAATGAGTTGTAGCAGAACATTTTCCTCTATTATTGTGTACAAACTGCAAGTGAAATAGTCTTTGACTTCTTGGGCTAAATGCTCACAGTGCAGTAATAGTTAAACTAATTTCTAATGTCTCATCTCATTATAGTGCTATGCAATAGTCTCTTTCAATTTTAAATTGAGCTTCAGGGAAGATTAAATACTTCGGTATTCCAGTTTGTATAAAATTTCCAGATCCACACAAATTAAACTTCCTTTGTCTAAATGACCCTAATCATTCTAATTTAACTAGATGGAGTTTATTTCCTTTTGACAGAGCTTGTCATGTTGAATCTTACCCATGGAGATGAATAGCATGCCAAATGGGTAATAAGTATTCCAGATGTTGCCTTGCCACTTTCCAGCAAAGTTGTTAATAAAAATCCGTTGCTTCTTGTTTCTTTTTTTTTACCCTCTAATATTGCGGAGACTATAAACTTCCTTTCTCCTTATTAAGATATGGTGATTTAAAAGTCCAGCAAATGGTCTGCTGCAGAAGAAGGGGATTTTTATCAAAGCACCTGTCTGTCGTGAATGGTAGATGAGGGACTCTTAGGACAGTGTGAGGTCTGGTGGAGCTGTGGATGGGAGGGAGTAAAGAGCAGGAAGAAAACTGGGACAGAGCTTTGAGTGTAAAGGGTGTGTCTGTGTGCGTGTGTGTTGGAGGGGACTGAACAGCTCAAGAGCCATTTTCTTTACTCTGGGCTGGAAAGAAGAATAAACACGGGAATAGCTCCCATGACAGCCACTTGGTTAAAATGGACCTGCCTTCCCTGGAGTGTGGCAAGAAGCCTGAAGGCCTCTTTTTTTTTGTACAGAGACAGAGAGAGAGTCAGAGAAAGGGATAGACAGGGACAGACAGACAGGAATGGAGAGAGATGAGAGCATCAGTCATTAGTTTTTTGTTGCAGCACCTTAGTTATTCATTGATTGCTTTCTCATATGTGCCTTGACCGCAGGCCTTCAGCAGACCGAGTAACCCCTTGCTCGAGCCAACGACCTTGGGTCCAAGCTGGTGAGCTTTGCTCAAACCAGATGAGCCCGTGCTCAAGCTGGTGACCTTGGAGTCTCGATCCTGAGTCCTCTGCATCCCAGTCCGATGCTCTATCCACTGCGCCACCACCTGGTCAGGCTTGAAGGCCTCTTGATTCACCTGCTATCCACACCTTTGCCCTTCCCTTGCAGTAGCCTGGAGCGACTTCCAGGCAATGGCTACAGCCAAGATCCTCTCAGGATTTCAGGTGTCTTCCCTCAAGGCTCTGACAGGAGGGTGTGTAGTCGGAGGTGGAGAGAATGTTGGTGCTGGAGCGGAAGCAGAGCCCAGACAGAGAGCCCAGCAGATACAGGCCTTGTTCTTGGACACTTCTAGATAAAGGCGTGCCTTTCCAGGCTCACTGGAAGAAGCTACCTTTTCTTAGGTATAAACAAAATAGACACTCCGAACTGGGAAAACCAAATAAGACTAATGAAATGATAATTTTCCAGTATGATGGCTTCACCATTCTCTTTCAAAAGACTGCACTTGGTGAATTTTAAGTGAATTTTCTTTCAATAAAAACAAAAAACACCACCTTGGGCTCCCTTTAATCTTGTCCTCTCTCCTTTTAAAATTAGGGGGAGACTTTGGTATTTCTAAAAGCATAAAAGTATGGTTTTATATTACTCTGGAGAAAGAAGAGAGATCTAAATAACTGGTAAAATGAATAAAGTTCTAGTCCTCAGAAAACAGTGTCAACTGGCATCATTAACACAGATTGGAATAATCTTGTCCATCCAGACTTGCACCCTCCCCCTCTCCTGACTTTGGCTCTAGTTAATAACAACCTGACATCTGGTTTGAACTTTGAAGTGGAATGCCATCTTTGTTTTGAAGCTAGTAGTTGTAGCATTTCCAATATGTTAGAATATGTTATGTGGATTTTTTTTTTTTTGATGTAGAAGCCACTTTCTCAAATGTCAACAGAGAAATGCTATTCTGGGTGCAAGTATTTTCCTTCTCATCGTCATTATCAATTTTTCAAGTTCATTAACAATTGAAATTATTAAACTGAGCTCTGCTGACATCTGCTGGATAAAATTTGTTTTTCATTATATTACCAAGTCAGTAATTAAACCAGTCAAGCAAGGCTGTACTAAATGAAATAGAAAATAGAACTGAACCAAACCTAAGATTGTTAAGCAGCATGTAATAACCCTAAGTAAAGGTTGCTATGTCCATTCCTCTAGCTGGAAGGACCATATTTCAGTTTGGTGGTTTGACATGTATTTTCTGAGTGCCTTCTATGCATTAAACACTGTGTACACAGTGGGGACAGGTCTTGGACAGGGCCCCTTTTTGTACAGAGCAGAGGGTGTGGTGGGGAAGATGTATATATCCAAACCGATCACTTCAGAAAGTATTTTATCCATGGTGCCTTCAGTTTTAGCAGCAAGACATGGTGCTATACTCATTGTTCCAAGGACATCTTGGTGGAGGGACACACCAGAGCAGTATCATTTTATCCGTTAGGCAATGCATACTTTTACTTTGTACTAGGAATTTTTCATGGGCCTACAAATATATGTGTGTGTTCTAAAACAGAACAAGAAAGCAACAACTTGTAAATTAGATGCCTACAGAATACGTGATGTTAACCTCACTATTTTAAATTTACTGGTTCTCAAGGTTAACTTCTGAATCATGGGAGGGACGTTTCAGAAGATTGTTGGCGCCCAGCGCCAGAGCTTGACTTGGTAGATCTGAAGTGGGCCCTAGCTTCTGCATTTCTAACCAGTTCCAGGTGATGCTAATTAGTGTTGCTGCTACCGCAGCTGCACTTTGAGAACCCACCGTTGAGAACGTTAATTCACCTTTGTTGGCTTGAGCACCCAGGTAGTGGTAACACCATTCAATGAGTTAGGAAATTCAGGTGAAGGGACAACTTGCATGCTTGAGAATATTAGATGTAGAAAAGATGACAAATTTGGCTTTTTTAAAGGAAACAGAAGAAAAAGCCATCCAAGCCAGACATACAAGAGAGTCTTTTTATGTGTTCTAATAAAATGTGAATACAATTCAATTTTAAACTGGGCAGGTAAGAACTTGTGACATATAAAGTAGCACAAGCTGTGCATTCACTGTGGGAAGTGGTAAGAAGTGCACTGTGGGAAGTGGTTGAGATCTCTGGACCGATTCCTGGTACAGAGCACCCAGGCGATTGCCTGTGTGAACAGGAGTAGGACCACACTCACTTGCATCAGCTCTTCAATTTAGGAGAACTAATGGGCTTTTCCTATTTCTGATGAAGTTCCAAGCTTCCTGGGTCAGCCGTGTTCTTACAAACTGAGGTGTCCCTGGATAAATGATCTCTGAACTAGCCTAGACCCATATCACTTTATGAAATTCTCATTTAAGAAACATGGCAAATAGATGATGGCAATTAGGAAAAAAAAGGACACCACTAATGTACTTTTACTACTGGGAAAACACTAAGAAAAATGTTGAAAAACGGAATGAGATTGATCTGCTTTTGGGTTAAAAAAAAAACCTTTAAAAGTTGGTTGGGCCTGACCAGGTGGTGGCGCAGTGGATAGAACATTGGACTGGGATGTGGAGGACCCAGGTTCAAGACCTCGAGGTCGCCAGCTTGAGCATGGGCTCATCTGGTTTGAGCAAAAGCTCACCAGCTTGGACCCAAGGTCGCTGGCTCGAGCAAGGGGTTACTCGGTCTGCTGAAGGCCTGCGGTCAAGGCACATATGAGAAAGCAATCAATGAATAACTAAGGTGCTGCAACAAAAAACTAATGACTGATGCTCTCATCTCTCCATTCCTGTCTGTCTGTCCCTGTCTATCCCTCTCTCTGACTTTCTATCTCTGTATAAAAAAAAAGTTGGTTGGCTAATAATGTCTCTTAATAAATTCTTTCTCCCCCCCCCCCACTGAGAGATGGGGAGGCAGGGAGGCAGAGAGACAGACTCCCGCATGTGCCCTAACGAGGATCCACCCGGCAATGCACTGCTTATCTGGGGCCACCGTCCATTGCTCAGCAACCGAGCTATTTCAGTGCCTGAGGTGAGGCCACGAAGCCATCCTCAGCGCCTGGGCCAACATGCTCAAACCATTTGAGCCATGGCTATAGGAGGGAAGAAGAAGAGGAAGAGGAAGAGAGAAAGCCAGAGAGAGAGAGAGAGAAGAGGGTGGGGTGGAGAAGCAGATAAGCACCTCTCCTGTGTCCCCTGACTGAGAATTGAACCCAGGACCTCCATACCCCAGGCTGACACTGCACCGCTGAGCCAACCAGCCAGGGACTCCTTATAAATTCTAAACAAGAGGCAGAGGAGTCTAATTTTTCTCATACAAGCCTTGACGATTCCAGATGACTCAAATTCATTTTTTAGTATAGTTATCTTCCATGTGATTCTCATAAAATCAGAAGCTTATGACTCTTTGGATTTAAAAGTTTCTAAATCCTTGGCAGTTTCTCATTAAAATTATTAATATACATTTACTCCACGTCCATTACTTTCACTCGCTACAATCACCACCCCAGAGAACTGTACTGCCGTGACACTGGAATTGAGTCTCATCAGAAAGCAGACAGCAGCCCCTCCAGCTGTCGTGCTCTGGCTCCTAGGGCTGTGCTCTTCTGATTCACATCAGTCAGTTCCTTCAGCGCTATCGGTCAACTGTTTTCCTCCCTCCCTCCCTTCTCCCTCCCTCCCTCCCTCCCTCCCTCCCTCCCTCCCTCCCTCCCTCCCTCCCTCCTTCCTTCCTTCCTTCCTTCCTTATCTAGTCCCACCACACTCAAAGTACGCTCTGTGGACAGCAGCGTGCAGCGTGGCAGGGCCTGTGAGCTTGTTAGAAATGCAGACTGTCAGGCCCCACTGGGCTGGCATTGTGGAATCATACTAACAAGATGCCCAGGTGATTTGTGTGCACACGTGACTGAGAAGCCCCGACCTCATTTTTTTTTTTAACTAGTTTCCTTGAATCTCATAAACTTTTATCTTTGTTCTTCCATTACTCACCCAAAGCCAGTCCTGGTGAGGTTCCATGTCACATCAAAAATATGTGTTTATTTTTATCTCCAGATTTAAAGTCTTTTGTGAGCAGGTGTTATATCTTCCTGATCCTAGCAAGATGCTGTATTGAGCATATTCTAACAGCACAGTGAGTATTATTTGGGTTGAAGTTCTTCAAATAAATTGCTGTGTTGGTCATCAACCAGTTTTAAGGTGCTAATGACTAACAGCAGGTTTGACGAACTATCACTTTGAATATATTTGCATTTTAAACAGGATTCCTGAAAGAAATGAATTTAACCTAAATCATTAATAATGCTAATACTGGGAGTTTCTGAGAAGTCAACCAACTAAGTGGAAATAATTTGGGAAGCAAGTGATTTTTTGTCCTCAAATTTCCCTCCATATCACCTATCTTTAAGGTGATCCAAATGACAGAACCCCAAGTGTTTCTGGGCTGGCTGAGTGGCTTTTAAAGTGCCTTCTCCCTGCAGGATTATAAACTCCATTATCTCAAAATATAGCCTGAAACCACAGGTCACCTGAGAGACCTGGGCATTCTTGAAATTGGTGGAGCAAAGAAAGAGCAGGTGTGAGTGTGGGGGGGTGGGATCTGGAGGGTAACAGGGATGTTAGGGTACACTGCATTGCCACTCCTTGTCTCACTTGTCACCAGACTGCGTTGTCAGAGTAGGGGTGTCTATCTCACACACACCGCGGCCCCAAAGCCACCAGGCACCTTGCATACAAACACACCTGTGTCCAATGACTTTAGGTGATACGATGGTTTTCAAGCATGGCTTACGGCATGATTAAATAAAATGGCATGTCTGTATCCATATAAACAGACATCCCAGCTGCTCAGACTATAGTATACCAGCAAGGGGGAGCGTGTTAGTTCTGAGAGCACAACTTTCACAATGAGCCACATTAGTATTTTTTTTTTGAGTGACAAATGCCTTTCTTAATATCCCAGCTCCATCAGAGAAATTAGGCAACTGTGACACTACTTTATAAATGGATTTATCAAGAACCTTGCCTTTCCCTGCATAATGACTATGTACCTCACAAATGCTTTCTCTAATGCTGTTTGTAGAGCGATACAGCACAGGCTGCGGATTGAATGTCACCATGGTTGTGATTTGCATGTGGATGAAAAGTTAACACAATGCAGAAATGGGAAATTAAACCAGTTGACTACGAGCAGAGGTCCTGCTAAGATCCATTTCTCTGTTCTCATTATTTCCCCTCATGGTTTATTGTATTTCCTGCTTTCTCCCATTACTCACAAAACTGTCAAATGAGTCCCGGAGGATGCATGAGCACGAGGCTTCTGGAAAAGTGTTTCAGCGGCTTACATAATGGGACCAATGAAGCCAACGTGTTCTCCATGGTAAAAAAGCCAAGGTCCTCTCACTGTGTTAACTGACCCTCAGCTTTAGAAAGAAGCAGGCGGGTTTTCATGAGAAACAGAATGAGGAAGCACATTATCAAGGGACTGACTGTTTGGCTTTTTTCAGTTAAATGATGCTTAGGAGAGTCGAGTGTTCATGAGACTTTTAATAACATTGATTCTACAGTGGGAACTATCTAGGGAAAAAGAAATGACACAAATATTATTATTCTATTCAGAGAGTATGAGGAGGCAAAGGTCTTTTCTAATACAAAGTTAGAAAAAAAATAAATCAAACTACCATTGGTAAGTTGCAGGAGATGAATTACTTCTTTAAGTTTTGTTTGTTTATGAAATGACAACTGTGGTGAACTTCACGTGCCTGTCATTGTTTTTCCTCTGGCAGGAAGGTGAGCCAGGGAGAGGTAAACCAGAGAGCAGCGCTAGGTGGCCTGCCAACAGAAACGCAATCCCGTGGAGACAGCGGGGTGCTCCAGGAGTCACCGTGGTCTCCAGTCGACTCCCGCAAGCCTGTCCTCTGCGGGCCTGGCTGCCCACCTCCCCACACGCCACACCGCCATCTCAAGTGAAGTGAAACTGTGTATTTATCCTTAGGTCTTATGAGTCATTCAGACAATAGAGTAGGGATATGAAGGGCATTTTAATCATATCCAGCTGATGACAAAAGTCTAATTCAGGGGTGAAAACAGTGTTTTATAGTTTGGCAGGTCTCTGCTGTGCTAAGTGACACTACATAGCTGGGCCATGAAAATAAGTGGTACAAAGTCATGCCAGGTGATTCAGCAAAATTCCCTTCCAACCTCTGCATATACATTTCATAATTATGCCTCATTTAATCTCCTCCTCTATTCCAAGTGCCTTTCAGAACTGGTCAGCAGGGAAATCAATTTCTAGAATTAGGCCTTTAGTTATTAACCACAGGGTGGATTCTCGTATGTATAACACACTGCTCTGCTTGAAGTTTAGGAGGCTCCTCCTAATTCTATAATGATCAGATTTAAAACATTTTTCTCTTTTACAGCTCTATTTTCAGAGAGTACTGTAAATCTTGTCTGACCCAACAATAAAGAAAAAGTCAAGGAAAAACGCTAGGGAATAAGTGTACAGAGAAAAAGCCATCAGTTACCACTGAAGGATAATATTGTTAAGTTTAAACCAAAGCAAACAAAAAGTGTATGACAATAGATAGCCCTAATAATATTTTATTGAAAACCTGTAAGTCAAATCCTTTATAGAACACAGAAATACATATGCCCCAAGCCCTTCCCTATAAATGGCAATATAACATTGGCGTGGGTTCCCTGAATGTCCCGAACACTTTGTTTTATACCTAGAGGGGAGAAACAGTTCTGCAGCTTAGCAACGCAGAAACGGGGTGCTTGGACCTATTTAGGGGAAGCAGAATTACCATCAATGCAGTATGAGTAACAAAGGACCACAGATGAGTTCTAGTAGCCAAAGGAGATGATAAATGCCCACTTTTCACATCTTGTATTCAAAATCAGCTAGTCGAAGGCAGGGCATCATAAGAGCAGACGCAAATTAACCTGAGCACATAGAATCTCTGGCCATTTAGTTACATGGGGAAGCGGTAATGAGGAGAGAAAATGTCCTTGGATCCACTTTTACCTAACACTCTTATCTACCACGAAGGCTTTTGATGCCAAACAACTGGTATTGACATCAAAGATCAAAAGGGAGCCAAATGACTCTCAGGATTAAAGACTGACAACTTGGATGAGACAGAGCCCAAAGGGATTGATGAAAATAGTTATGATAATGTTAACTTTTTCTCCGTGATGAGAAGTTAACTACTGCAGTTTTTTCATTACTGCAGGAGCAGGAACATAGGACACGCTAAATGAACACTGCGACAAGCTCTTAAGGTTTTACAACCGAGTCTTCAAGGAGATAAGAGATACTACTGAGTTTTCAGGAGGCAACTTTTTGGAAGGTTTTTTTTAACCTTCCCGAAAGAAAAATTATGTGATTAAAAATGCTATAACAGAAATACAACTGAAATGATACCTCTTCCTTTTAAAACTAAGAAAACTAGCGTAAATGTTTTTTTCAGTTTCTACCATGATGTAAAGGTACTGGTCTTAGTAGCCTTTGCTGAAGTTTAAAATCCTATCAAACTTTCTTAGCTCTTAAGTATAAAAAAACCCATCCAAACAAACAAACAAAAAACCCCTAATGGCACAAATATGAAATTCTACCAGTTTTATAAGTCCTTAAAAAACAAAAAAATAAAGTACCTTAATTGTATTTGTATTGATGAATTTCATAATTGATGACAGTAGCCAAATTGTAATTCAAATATTAACAAGAATCTTATTCCAATTGTTCTTCTCTCTGCCTTGAAGTCTTCCTGGGGTCAAATTAATGAAGACGTTTGGGGAAACAGTGTGATCAAGTCTCCAGCTAAGAGGAAATGTGTTTTGTTCTTTCTCCCTTAGTTACTAGAATTGCCAAAAGTACAGGCTCAGTATAATAAGACATTTCACTAAACTGAATGGGTTTTATATTTTCAGGTTGGACACCCGGCCAAAGTCAAAGGAGCTTTCCTGCGAACACTGACACCAGTGATCTGAAACGCCCGTGAGAAGGGCAGGCTCGCACACAGCTATCAGCAGCTCTCAGAAACCTGAGAGGCACGAGGCTGTCCCGACCAGCGCCAGTCACAGAGGAACAAGCTAATCCTAGGATTTGAGCACTGGCTGTTTTTTCAGATCCTATTGTTCGTAACCTTTAAAGGGTCAGTCAATTTCCAATAATATTAGCTATTTTGGTGCTAAACTGAAAATAATAGGGGACTGCTACCTGCAGGAACCAACACACTCAGAGGGAATTTGGTTCAAAGTTCCAATAAAAAAAAAATGCCATTTTTACGACGAGAGAGCCATGAGACAGGCACGTTTTAAATTCTTAGACACTGTTATTTATTCATTTTTAAAGCTGCAAAATGTTCTAAAATGGGTCAAAACAGAACAAATAAAACAAGCCTGGAAAAGGCAGCGATGGAAGGACTAGAAGCTGATGAGTCAGAACATCTGTACAGGTTCGAAGCCCCAGCGATGATGCTACATATACTACATAAATACCTCACTCTGAGGGCGCAGAAATCGATAAATGTTAAGCCTAAACCTATGAAAAAGGAGGGTCCATTTACTCTAAGCACGATCACTGATTTCAAGCAAAAGCTTAGTGTTTTGTTTTTTTCCACATTAATGGATAAATATATATATATATATATATACACACACACACTGTACCCCTCCCCCCTTCTAAGCATAAGTGGAATGCTGTACTACTTAGTGAAAAGCCCCACATCCAGACAGACTGCTAGGAAGGGAAACATGGCTCGCATCAAACGGCCAGCACTAAAGCACAGTCATGGCCAAGCAAGGAAAATACAAGTCCGAGTTTAGAAGGTCAGTCGGACAGGGGGACTCAAATTTTCCATTACAACATATTCACATGCAGGACACTGGCGTCCTGATCTTACACTAACTCCAGAGAACAAACAAATGTAAATAAATAGTTACAAAATGCATTAGCTTATTTTAGAAAAAAACAGTAAACTCTTATTATTAGCTTATGTAGAACTAACCTTCAAATCAGAATTTTTCACAACCATTGCATTTTGGAAATATTTGTTAAAAAATGTTGGCTGGAGCCTGGATGCTTTACTAACAAAAAGAAGCAAATTTCCAAGTATGTTCATGTCTAGTTAAATAAGTGTTATGAATTTAAAATACAGTGTCTGGGCCCCTAGACCAGCTTGCACTCCTGCAGTTTCTGCCCTGGCAGCAGCTATATTTTCGTCCCCTCTCCTCATGACCACACGGAGAAAAGCAGATCCGTCAAACTGATCCGCTAACACAGAGCAGAGGTAGCGGGCACTGTCTGACAACAAGCTGTATTTGTCTTTCTTTGCCTACATCTAGTTTCTTTCAAACAGTTTTAGAACAGTAGCAGATGGTTATATTCATAAGCCTGAAAGATTTCCTCCACATCATAAAGTACATACACATATATGCCCTCAAAATAGTCTCTATCACCCAACATCCTTTTTGGAAGAAAGTGAAGTTAAAGTTAAAATGTTTCCTTGGGTATTTTAAAATAAAAGTAAATGATAAAAAAACAAAAAGTGAACTAAAGACAAACTCTGCAAAACATCAAATCAAAGCGCAGGGTTTGACTCCGTTTCCTTGGACAGCAACGGGCATCGGCATCGGCGGGTCCGAGACACGAAGGGCCTGCGGCGAGTCGCAGGGCAGGCTGTCCCTTCACAGCTCGAAGGCGGGGAACCTGGCTTTTGAGGGCACGAGGAGGTCAGCCAGGAAATAGACTGTTCCAGCCATTCCTGAAGGAAGAGAAGAGGCAGAAGTTCATACACCACACGACTCCAGTTTAGAGGGGCTTCATTTTGCAGCATCCGCCACACTGCGGTGTCACTGGCAATGGTTAAGGAAGCAGGCTGTCTGTACAGTCCTGGCAGGTCGACATGGGAGGAGATGACCGGTGAGGAGCTCAGCCGCATCATCCCAGGGGAAGACCGGAGGGAGTGCAGGCACCCGGGACCAGAGCACAGCCCGCCCTCTCCGTGTGTGACACCACGGCCGCCTGCCCGCCCGAGCCTCAGACTTCCCGTTTGTGACGTGGCGCTCGTGTCCAAGCGGTTCACGGAGACAGTCTGTGGGGCGCCGCGGAAGGCCTCGCCTGGGCCTGGCCCCGTGAGGGAGGCACCATGTGACTATCAGTATTAGGTGTGGTAGTGCATGTGCTGAGTTTTAAGTTGTTGAATTAGGAAATAAGGAAGGAGTTTAATAAATGATTATAAAATTAATTTGTTGATAAAATTCTGACTTAAATCCATTAACTACCAAGCAGAGAAGTAGATGCTGATACAGGCAAATGAGTAACATGTGAAAAATACCTTCAAAGAGGGAGAAGGGCGTGTCTGGTGTTCTGCATCCGTGTTCTCCATAATCTAAGCACCATTCAGCAAACTGAAAGTGAGACGAAGTGAAATTACTGTTGTGATTTCTTCCAAAGACCCCCAGAGTCAGTATTCTCACAAGTATAAACTATCTTCAGGGCAGAGAAAAGGGGTTACACAGAGAAGCAGATGGCCTGAAAGAGTATGAAGTACGGTGGGAATTTCCTGAGCGTCTGAGCCACGCAGCTCCGGGTCAGCGCAGAAGAAACAAAGGAACACAACCACCTGCATCTTTCCTTTTCTCCCGCAAACGCTGGGAAGCAGAATTACATCCTTGTAAAAGAAAGCTAAGTCCATTGAACGGTTTTGAAGGGCTTTCTTAAAGAACTGCGTCTGTCTTCCAGATATGGTTTAACAAGTGAAGGGGTTAAATCAGGTGACCTGGAAACCCTTCCACAGCCTCCAGGAGAAGGCACCCTTCCCCGCGCTGGGCCGCCTACCTTACAAGCTCTGTACAGGTACTTGGGGTCCTGCGTGAGGTTGTACAGCGCCAGGAAGGCGTAGGCGTTGCCCGCAGTGCCGTGGCACAGCCCGTAGCCCTTCTTCAGCAAGCCGTGCTGCCAGATCACATCAGCACACTGGGAGGCTTCGCGGAGGTACTGCTCCTCTCCGAACACCTGCGGAGTCCAGGGGCACAGGTTCATTTTAAAGGATATGAAAGGCAATTCTATTGCTACTCCTTCCTGATAGGGAAGGAGAGAGGTGAGGGAGGGAAGGAGAGAGGGAATTAGTTTGGCAAGAAAGGATAAGGGATTTAGAGCCACAGGAGATGGGTTATATCTGTGGGGACAAATCACAAAACTTTGCTAGTTATTTTTATATTTTTAAATACCGTATTTCCCCATGTATAAGATGCACCATTTTGGAAAAATCTGGGGTCTAAACACTGGGTGTGTCTTATACAGTGATTATAGGTTTTTTTACTTGCGTTTCCTGTTTTTTCATGGTTGTTTTTGTGCTCATTGTCGAAGACAGTGATTCATCATCATCAGACACAGATGAGGACAAGGTAAGGACAAGCTAATGGATGGGAGTTTTGACAGTGATGGAGTTGCATGAATTTTATGATGAATAAAACTTGAGTTCAAGAACTTTATGTAATACATTCTTCTTTCAAACTTCGGGGCCCAAAATTAAGGTGCGTCTTATACATGGGGAGATACGGTAATGGCATGCCCTTGTTTGCCTGTTCTAAGTTTTGTGTGTGTGTGTGTGTGTGTGTGTGTGTTCTTTGGTAACAGCGATGCCCTTCACTATAAAAATGTTTCTTTACACACTGAAAGAGAAACTTTATAAAATGGATTAAAAAAACTAATTTGGTTATAAAACACTATATTTTGGCAGAAAAATAGATATACACCTTTACAATTTTTGAGAACTCCTATATCTTAATCGAAGACTTGAGGAACATTCTGAGTAGACATTTAAATATCTCATTGCAAACTAAGTATCCTTAACAATAGAATAAGGCAGTTTAAAAATATTTACTGAGTTTTTAAGTTATATTTGATATACTAAAATCTTATTTAGACTATGAGATGCCAGTCTACAGATCTATAATATTAGATTTAGCACTGATAGACATAGATATCTTGGTTAACTTCTAAAATATTTTCTCAAATAAAACTTTCTTTCATTACAGCTTTATTATAGCATGCCTTTTAGAAGTGATACTGATATTTTTATTATGGTAAAATGTAATATAAAAGTTACCATTTTAATTACTTAAAGTACATAATTCTGTGGCATTAATCACATTCACAGTGTTGTATCACCATCGCCACTATGAGTTTCCGAGACTTTTCTGTCCGGGCGAACTGAAACTCTGTACCTGTTAACCGTAAATCCGTGCCCCACCCCTCAGCACCAGCACCCGTAACTTCTACTCTACTTCCTTTCTGTGTGAATTTGCCTGTTCTAGATTCCCCCTATTAACCACCACATCATTTAAGTAGAATCATACAGTATGTGTCCTTTTGAATCTGGCTTATTTCACTTACACTGTTTTAAATTTCAATTTCAATACATGCATGCTATAATATGGATCGGAAGTTCATTCTCTTGTATGGCTGAACACTATTCCATTGTAGGAATGGTCCACATTTCGTCCATCCATCCATCTGTTGATGGACACTTAGAATTATTTCCACCTTTTGGTTGCTTGAATAATGCTGCTGTAAAACATTGGTGTACAAGTGTCTGTTTGCATCCTTGGTTTTAATCTTTTGAGTAAATACCCCAAAATCTACTTGGCAGTGAGGCAGTCTCTCATTCTACGACATAATGTCTGCTCTGGCACAGATGGTACTGGGAGAATGAATTATAATCCATTTAGTAAAAGTGATCTGAGGTCTAACAAGTGATTTATCCATTCTATCTTTAAGGATTATGCATAAAACTAATTTTAAATTATAGAATTTTATGTTATATTTTCCAATTTATTTCTCAACGAGAACCTGCACAGTACCTTGTAGGCCTGGATGAGCATGTAGATCACCCCGGGGGAACCATGGCACCAGTGGACCAGCAGGTCTCGTGTGTCGCCCACACAAGGAGGGTAATTTCCGGAAGGGAATTTCAGCTGACAGACGTAGTCGACACTAGGTTTGACCAGACTGTGTAACCTTCCATGGCTCAGCTGAAGGCTGGGCTAAAAATGAGAAAGGGAATTATGAGTTCTGCTGAAGCAAACAGATTTTTCTGAGCCCTAGGAATGAGTTTAAGCCATAAAAAAAGCAGGACCAAAAGAATTGAAAGTCATTAAGAAGTTCTAGATTTCCTCCAATTATTTCACTTCCTGGAACTAAAACTAGGTTATCAGTTAACTCTTGGGCCTTATATCCATATTATTTTTCAGTATTGTTATCTACATACATATAAATAATTTTCTTAAGTCAATGCTTGAGAAAGTAAGTGCAATCGAAGTTTGAACAGCTAATGCATACATTCAAGCCCCCAAAGGAATCACAAACAAACCAAGCACACCTTTCATTATTACAGTGAGATGTTTCCAATGGGAGAGGATGCTCACAAGTCAGGAGATCCCAACCCTCTGTGTGACTAGAACAAGCCTTTCTGGAACTGACACTTAAGAAGGATGATTCTGATACAACAGTGCACAGATTCATGGCACACAATGACATAGGGCATAAGTCTCCATTTTTGACATCATTTTTAGTTTCTTTTCGGTCCTGTTCTTAATTCTAAGCACTGCTCACATCTTTAAATGACAAATTTGAGGTGCTTTCTTTGCCGGGCAGGGGTGAACTCGTGGTGATGGGCTGTGGCGGGAAGCACAGTGTGAAGCTACGGGGGCAGGGGATTAGGCCACACTGATGAGAAGGCTCTCGCAGATACTGAACGTGCACACGTCGGCTGCACTTTATCCAAAGAATACTGTTCCAGTTCATTAAAATGCCAGCACAGAATGAGTGGATTCTCCTCAAACTTGCAGGAATTATCCAAATGGCCAAAGAACATTTGCTTTATGCTGATATATAGACACCTCCTGAAATGAACTATTAGGATAAAAAGGAAATCACTTTGAAGATACTAATCTGCCAATGGAAAACGCAGTAGCTGGTCTCCAGATTTCTTACTACAGAAAACAAAAGGAGGCAGAGGCTAAGGCGCTCCTGATGACCTGCTTCAATAACCGCGGGGGTTCAGTCACTGACACATGCGACTCTGACTCGCCTTGAAACTTTGGAAGACATGAACTCTCCTTTCCTGACAACTTTTAAGAATTTATATTTATTTCTGGAAATAGAGAGCCAATGAGAGGATATGTCAGAAAATAGCAGAATTTAATTCTAAGTTATTGATATCCCTAATCAAACTCTTGAGAAGTGCAGAATAAATACAGCAGTTGTTCTCCTACTGCCACTATCCCTCGAAGTGTGGCTTTGCATTTAAAAGCAGTAGCCTTGAGCTGTCCAGTGTCCCGTCACTGTGTAGCTACGGGAGAGGGCAGGTCTGACACTGTGCCTTATTGCAGCCGCTACTCAAGCAGCTCCTAGTGTCTGTCTCAGCACCACCATGGTGATCACTCTCAGGAGGCCTTTCCTTTATGTCACACTGCACTTTGGGAAGGTGAGGGGACACCGTAGCTACCATTAAAAATCAATTTTCTTTTGCCATAAATTCTTATTCACAAGTGCCAATTTCTCCTTAAAGAGAGCTAAATAAGCCCCCAGAAATGATGCTTCCATGAGAAGTCCTCTTCTGACCGCCCTTCTCAGATTATGCTGTGCTGGCCGCAGTGCATTCAACTTGACTTTGGCGGATGTCCCCGATAGTATTAGATCTGAAGAGCTGCCGTGGAGTACAGCCTATTCAGCTACTTCTCGGGTAGGTTACACAAAACCCACTGGAAAGGCTTCTTGGCTTTGCTCTCTAAGTGAGCCTTAGGCAACATATGCTTATTTGTTTTCCCTTTTTTTCCCCTTCAAATTTATTGATTTAGAGAATGGAGAAAAAGAGAAAGAGAGAGAGAGGAGAAAGAAATATCAATTTGTTGTTCCACTGATTTATGCATTTATTGGTTGACTCCTATGTGTGCTCTGACTGAGGATAAGACCCACGACCCTGGTGTACTGGGATGACACTCTAACCAACTGAGCTATCCTGCCAGGGCCGCGCATTTTATTGACTTTGTTCTTACTCCTGGTATTTGTTTCAACGTAAAGTAATACTCTAATTCTAGGCATTTGCTGAAAGAGAAGAGTGGAGCAAAAGAGCCTTCACAGAAGTTTAGGTCAAAACATTTTAGTCTGAACAAATGGACATAAGTAGTAGGCAAGTATGGTCACCCATAACTCAAATGTCACCTCAAAACACAATGCCTTTTAGGTTTACACATCTGAAATGCACCCCGGCAAATACTACTCTTGTCTGTCTCGGCTAGAAAACAGGAGGATGACACAGTGGTCGGCAGAATGAAAACATGGAGCTGGAGCACCTGTCTTCTGACCCGAGACAGTAAAATTAGGAAGCACACTGTGAAGTCACCATCATCACCTCTTACCTGCATCAGGAAGTAATAAATTCCTGCCAGGCCGTGAGCAGCCCCCACATAATATTCTTGGTACCATTCATACATCAGTGGAGTCTTTGCTGTGAAGTTTCTCTTTCTAGCTAGGTTTTCTCCAGATGTTAAGACTGCTTCACAAATCTACAGGGAGAAAGCCAACCAAAATAATGGGAGAATTAAGAGTAAAAACGTGCCCGGGAGAGGTAAATAATGTTTTGCCTCCATACTGGGGAACATGATGATTTAGACACCACCTTAGGCCATGGAAGGGCACCGGGAACTCAGAGAAGTGGGCGTGATTGATTCTTTCTGAAAAGAAGAGGGTATAAAAGATCTTGCACTCTTTTCACAAGAGCTTACAAGAATCCACTTGCCAAAGGAAGCCATGACTCCTTCAGGCACCACAGGACAGTGGTCCCCAACCTTTTTTGGGCCACGGACCGGTTTAATGTCAGAAAATATTTTCACGATCAGCCTTAAGGGTGGGACAGATAAATGTATCACGTGACCGAGACAAGCGTCAAGAGTGAGTCTCAGATGGATGTAACAGAGGGAATCTGGTCATTTTAAAAAAATAAAACATCGTTCAGACTTAAATATAAATAAAATGGAAGTAATGTAAGTTATTTATTCTTTCTCTGTGGACCGGTACCAAAGGGCCCACGGACCGTTACGGGTTCGTGGCCCGGGTGTTGGGGACCACTGCCACAGGAGACACCTGTGCCTGCAAGGTGAACTCTGGCCCTCATCCTCTTGGAAGGGCCTCTAATCTCTCAAACTGCTGGACTTCTTACTAAGTCGCTCTCTGTAGTGTTTCCAACAGTGCTCAGCATGAAGCCATTGATTTCTGATCATGCCTGACCCTTAGAGGTCAAGATACACCTTCCAGCTACTTGGGATATGTTAACTGGAGAAATAAAACCAACAGTTCAGGCAGATGGTAAGTGGAAGCTTAAAAAGACTCCAAAAATCACAAAAACATGGTACCTGCTTAATATGGTTTTGAGGAATCTTTTCTTCTTCAAAGTTCTTATTCACAAAGAGAAGAGCAAAGATGTAGCCCATTCGTCCATAGAGAATTTCATTTGGAGCATGGGGCTCAACCTTACATAGGTGAATTAGCCTGGGAAGAAAAATACATGCTTAAGATAATTTGAAAGGAATTAGGCAGTGGTATATCCAAAAAAATTGGTACATTTAAAACCACACACAGAGATATATACATTATATATTAAATTATATTATTTTAATACTTTAACATATATGTTATTATACATTAAGTATTGAGTGGGCTGGGCCACAGCACGAATGATGGTCAGGAATGTCAGAAAATAGCTCTTCCCGGGTGGAATGAGTGGTGGAGACGGGCTGGAGACTTCGTAGATGGCACAGGCTCTGCCACTGTTGGATGGGTAGGATCTTGGAAGGACCTACAACGTGGCTTTCTTCAGAGCAACAGAAACAGATACACTCGCATGTGTATCTCCTTTGTAATCATGCTTGTACATCCGGCAGAACCTGGTCAACAGCCTGGGCTTTCATTAGCATGTTCAGTGGTAAGGTGAGAGCTGAGAGCTGGGGTGTACAGCCCCTACCTCTAATCGCTGAAGCTACCAAGATCTACAAAAACCAAAATCAAATGAGCAGCAAAAACCTGACAATTGCTACCACCAGGCTGCATACCAGCAGGGACAGTGAAAAGCCTGTGCTCCGAAGGGAAGGTCCTTGTCAAAGAGAAAGCCGCTGTCCCCTCCCAGCGGCTCCCACCACTTCCGCACGCCCTGTGGTGAGACAAGCGGAACCCTCGCAATTTAAAATGAAGAAGACATGTTTTAATAACGAGAATGAGATGATTTAGCGACTAAAAGGGGGCAGCAGCTATGTACCAGACTGAGAAAAAGCTGTGAATGGATCCTTAAACAAAACTACTCCAACAGGAAAGAGAGCTCTTGGAAAAGCATGGCTGGTTGCAGTTACTAGCAATGGTCAAATTTCCATATCTATCTCAACAAATGGAGGCATGCCAACCTATCGGTTAAAGGTGCAATGGATGGCTCCTGCATGTTTTTTCCTTCTACAAATACAGGCATTAAACTCACAGTGGGATGGTGGTTATTTTAGGTATAGGGTCATGGTGATATGAGAGTGCTTTTAATATTCTTGTGATACCTTGATTCCCCCCTCCAATGTCAACAGGGTCATGTGAATGGTAGAAATATGAGCATTTTGTTTTCTACTTCAGTGTCATGCACACACTCCTCATGTTTTTAAAGAACTTAAAAATCTTTTAAAAAAGTCCTTTTTCTAATGTCCAGCGGGCAGTTCAGTGACATTGAGACCTTAAGAAAACAAAATCTATTTCCTAAAAATGGACTTACCTGATGTAGTTAACAGAATGAATGTCTAAGAGTCTTGATAACAATTTATTGTGTTTTAATCTAAGTATATCAAATTGTAGAGATTAGATACAAAAAAGTACTTTTACTTTTGCAAAGAAGATTTAAACAAACTACTCAAAAAGAGTAATTACCCATGGAGTTTTAACCAAATACTGCTCTACAGAAGCTATTCAGGACAATTATTACACGGACTGCAATGATGTTCTCATGTAAGTAAAATGTTTGAACCACTGTATTAGAGAACACCTTTTCTTATTTGCCACCATTATGACCTACCAGTAGGTGGCAGTATATAAATAGCATTCCAATTATTTTGCAGCCAAATTTATTTGCATTTGGGAAGTTAAAAGTGGGTAGCAAATACTTTTCAAATCTCTAAAAATAAAGTATTGTTCAGAGCACCTCCTTAAAACAATACTTTACAGTTTAGTGTAAAAAAGTATTTCATTTTTTTCCCTGGATTTGAATTTAAGTCATTAAAACTCAGTTGGGTCTGATGATTCTTAAAGGTAGGACTTTTAATTACATGTTTTACATGCCAATATCTTAAGATAAAAAGAAGAAATGACAGCATTTATAAGTCATAATGATTGTTCTGTGTGTTTTTAGAAACACTCAACTCCAGAAGGATTGCAACTCCATTTATTTGTTTCAATATGTTGATATTAATAGCAACCAATCTGAAGGAAGAACAAAAACATATAAACACATGCTAGTTCTGTTCCACTCTTAGCAATATTTCCCCAGGGTGTTATTGGGAAGTTTTTTGTCTTGTATCATCAAAAGAGGTCCTTTTCTTACTCATCATGCTGCAAAAAAGAGATTATATACATTTTCTGACCAGATAACCAAAACTCATCATCAGTGTAAATACTGGCCCCAAGGCACTATATACCCAGGTTAGTCACTGCACTGGGTATTTTTTTTTTTTAAATAAATTTTTATTAATGGTAATGGGATGACATTAATAAATCAGGGTACATATATTCAAAGAAAACATGTCTAGGTTATTTTGTTATTAAATTATGTTGCGTACCCCTCACCCAAAGTCAGACTGTCCTCCGCCACCCTCTATCTAGTTCTCTGTGCCCCTCCCCCTCCCCTAACTCTCTCCCTCCCTCCCTCCCATGTCCTCCCTCCCCCCACCCCTGGTAACCACCACACTCTTGTCCATGTCTCTTAGTCTCATTTTTATGTTCCACCAATGTATGGAATCATGTAGTTCTTGTTTTTTTCTGATTTACTTATTTCACTCCTTATAATGTTATCAAGTTCCCACCATTTTGCTGTAAATGATCTGATGTCATCATTTCTTATGGCTGAGTAGTATTCCATAGTGTATATGTGCCACATCTTCTTTATCCAGTCTTCTATTGAAGGGCTTTTTGGTTGTTTCCATGTCTTGGCCACTGTGAACATGCACTGGGTATTAAATAGGCAGTGTTTCCTATAATAGGAAGTAGTGGCACCAACTGTCTCTATGCAGAAGGAAGGGTCAAACATCTATAAAAAAATCAAGCACCAGGAAGAACTAGTGCTATTTACCAACCTACTCCCAAGGTTAATAGCAGGACAATCTGCATGTGCGCGCACGCACACACACACACACTCTCCTTTTGTGGAGTCACACAGCCCTCCAAGAAAAGTGTAAACAACTCTCTATGATGAATACAATTTGGGGTTTTTCTGTACCTCTAGAAGCCCTAGAATTCTCAGGGCCCTAAAGTCAAAACCTTTATCTTAAAAAAACACTGATTTCTTTGTATTTCAGTTTCTTTGTCTAAGGTTTAGACTTTTGATGATGCTAAAAATGCTTTGGTTTCTAAAACTGAAAATTATGAGTCTGAAAGATCACTATATTAAGAAAACATGGACAGGTAAGCTGAAGTAGGATGCTGGCATTGTAGCACAGCACGGGTGTCACAGAGAGAAACTGAGTGTCTGTGATATTTCACAAGGCTGTGTGATAGGAGCAAAAAGTTTCCATAAAGAGTAAAACTAATAATTAGGTTTATTAAAAAATTGATGACATCAATTAGTTTTGGGTTTCCTGAAATTAAATTGAAAAGACAAGATCTTTTTCCTTAAAAGGGAGGAAATGTGAAACTAATTCACAATTGTTTTTTTCTGCATGAAATCCAGAAATACGAAAAAATCAAAGCTGTGGCCACAAACAATGGTTTTTCCTATCATAAATTCACATTGTGTTTTCAACCTTAATAAGTCTGCTGGCTATAAAAAATATAGGTAAAATGCCATAAAAAACCCCCATAAATAATAAAGTCATCTCTTTTATCAAGGTATAAATTTTTTTTAGCTTACTCTTAAAAAGAGTGTTTGATAATAAACCAATATTAATATAAAATACCATCCTCCATATAAGAATACTCCATAAGAGTATTCTTATAAGAACAGACTCTGAGATGTCATGAGGAAAAAGGCTGTCTAAACGATAAGTTTGGCAAATCCGTTCCCTAGAGCAGGGACAGTTTCTCTTCCGACTCTTGGAAGACAGCAGCCAGTAAAGTTACATATTTAACAATCAGTATTTCCCCAATCTGTACACAACTCTTGTATTTAACAAACATTAACACTTATAAACATTAGTCACATAGCACGCTATTCCTATTTGAGAAAGGCTGGCATTATATATAAAATACTGTGCCCACAACAATTTATTTTTTATGCTACCTAAGAGTGATTCCCTCAATGAGACTTTCTTTTGAACCTCTAAAGCAGATGTGTGTCTAATGGCTTTAAACTGGCTACGTGAAAACCCCCCACAAAGGTAGTAGTTCCTGTATTTCAAATGATCTTATGCAAGTTAATTACTATGGAAGGCATACATGTGTTAATTAAACTTTTTGGGAAATCGGTTTTGTTTCACTTGCCACTGTGATCAAGCTTACTGACAAGTTTTATATTGAATACTTCCCAGCCCTGGGGTAGAATGTTCAAGTTTTTACCTCTAAAATATACCAGTACCACATTTTTTTAAGTTGCACTAGATAATTTCTAACCTCTGACAGATGTATAATAGGCATGCATTAAAAAGGTATTCAGAAGTATATGTCAATTGAGGGAATGCTGTAGTATGATTCAGAGATCATTACCGGTGGAGCACAAGATGCCTTGGACCCTCCGGTACTGACTCTTGCGTTAAACTTTTCAGTTACAATAAGAAAATACCACTGTATGGGGAAAAACTGAGGGAGGAGGGAGAATTTGCACATATATGCTCAAACAGCAAGAGTATGGTTGAGTCAGTACTTCTTTAAATACAACAGAAACCGCACTTTAAAATATCTAGTTACAGTGTATTCTGTAACATGAATGAGCCTTGAGGATATTATGCTAAGTGAAATAAGCCTGTAACAAGATGACAGGCATTGAACAGCCCCTCATATGAGACACCTGGAGTAGTTAAAAGTCATACGGACAGAAAGCAGAAGGGTGGGGCACATGGAAAGAGTTACGAAGATGGATGGTGGTGATGGCTGCAAAACATCATGAATGTATATACTTCATTCCAATGAACTGTATATTTAAAAATGGTTAATACAGAAAATTTTGTTACATGTATTTTCCCATAATAAGAAATTTGAAAAAAGAAACCAAATGTAAATTCTAGAACTAAAAATTTCAATGTCTAACATAAAAAATTCACTGGATGGGCTTAACAGCAGAATGGATATAACAGAAAAAATTGACACTTTCTTACAAGCGAACTGAGAATACATCAACATTACCTAATCTTAAGAACAGAGAGTGGGAAAATAATTGAAGTAAAGAACAGTCTGAGACGAGAACAATATCAAAAGGCCTAACATGTAATTAAAATTTCAGATGGAGAAGACAGAGGAAGGGGCAGAAAAAAAATTGGAAAAATCTTCTAGACCTTGACAGAGGTTTGGATTACACTGGTATATGTATTTGTCAAAACTCAGCATGCATACACTTAAAACTGGGAGTTTATTATGTATAAAGTTTACATCAAAGGAAGAAAACTATAAACAGATACTGAACTCTAGTAAATTATGTACAAGCTCAAGTATTTAGAAGAAAGTGTACTGATGTCTGCAATTTCCTCTGAAATGCAGCCCCACAAAAGGATTAATAATGGAGAGAGGAATGTTACATGGGTCGGTTTGTGATAAAGCAAGTACAGTAAGCCTATGCAGTAGATATACAGGTGTTAACTGTTCTTTCAACTTTTTTATATGTTTAAAATTTTCAAAATAAAATTTGAGGGGGGGGGGAGTCTACTTATTAAAATATTAGGCCAAAAGCCTGTTGTTTAAATACACATCACCACACAATGAAAGATTAACCAAGGGATCCTCAACAAAGGAAACCAGTAACCATACTACTATTCTAACAGTAATTTATAAGAAAGGATAGTGGGATTCAGAAACCATGGTCAACTCAGGGACAGTCACTAATTAAAATGCTGCTGGACTCAAGTGGGCAGAAGACCTTAAGAGCCAGCCATTAAGAAAGATATACGGAAGGCAAATAAGTATATGAAAGATGTTCCACATACATGTTAGAGTGAAATGCAAATGAAAACAAGGTATCACTGCACACCTACTGGGACGACCAACGTCCCAGAGCACGGACACCACTGAGTGCTGGCAAGGGTGTAGAACAGCAGGACTCCCCCCACTGCTGGGGGATGCAAAATGGTACTTTGGAAGACAGTTTGGTAGTTTTTTATAAAACTACAGAAAGTCTTAGCATACAATCCAGAAATTATACCCTTTAGTATTTACCCAAAGGAGTTGGAAACTTATGTGCAAATAAAAACTTGCACATGGATGTTTATAGTAGTTTATAATTGTCAGCAGTTGAAAGCAAGTAAGATATCTTGCAGTAGGTGAATGGTAAGTAAACTGGTACACAATGGAATATTATTCAGCACTAAAAAGAAATGAGCTATCAGGCCAAGAAAAGACCTGAGGAAGCTTGATGTATATTACTAACTGAAAGAAGGCAATCTGAAAAGGCTACATCCTGTGTGATTCCAATGACATGAGACTCTGGAAAAGACAAAACTATGGACACATAGGAAAATCAATGGTTGCCAGGGGTTAGGGAGGAGGAAAGAGGGGTAGGCAGAGCACAGAGGATTTTCCGGGCAAATGACTGTGAATGGTACTATCACAATGGAAACATATCATTATACACGTGTCCAATCAACAGCAGGTACCCGCCAAGAATGAGCTGCACGGAGACTAGGGACTTCAGGGAGGGCCGGTGTGTGAGCACAGCCCACCACTGTGAGCACTGCAGCCCTCTGCTGGGTGCAGACACGGGGAGGTGTGCATGTGTGGGGACACAGGCCTACGGGGAATCTACACGCTTCCCTTGCAATCTAGCTGTGAATTGAAAACTACTCTAAAAAGTAAAATCTATGAAATGACTAAACAAAATAAAAACCTTGCAGGCAACGTAACTCCGTACGCTACCTGCTCGGCGGGAACCTGGCAGCAGGCAGAACCGCACGGCAGCAGCTCTCTCAGCAGAACTCTGAAAGGGTTCGTTCAACTCTAGTAAAACAAGAACTGGAATTTATTAGTACAAAAGTTTGGTAATTCTTCATGATTCACAGCTTCTAGTAAGCTTGCCTGATTTATATTAAAAACAAGTTGGATTTGTGTATCATTGTCCTTAAAAAAGGCAGTTTTGCATCAGTTTGTATACCCTTAGGAGGCCTCTTTCAACCCACCACAGGAAGTGAACTGCATTTTTTCAAAGTATTGATCTTGGATAGCCCCTTGGATTAGTAATCATATAATTAAGCTTTTGATCTCATTTTTGTTACTGAAACTGATGTTTGATCTGGAACATGTCAGTGTTATTAGATTTCACAATGAAATAGGGATTATAACGGTTGTTCCTTAACTACAACATAAGAATGTAAGAATTGATCAAGTGACAGTACTAAGATTTATTGCTGAAAGTAAATTCAGTAAAAGTTCTTTTGCAAACACACCCAGAATGAATGCATAATGACACAGAGATAAAAGCCCTCCTACGGCAGCTGCTTACCGGGTGACGCAGTCGTCGGCCTGCTTCTGGCTGTTCATCTTGTGGTACACCACAGCGGCCGTGGCCAGCGGGCCTGCGTCCCCGCACAGGAAGGTGAAGGACCGCCTGGACAAACAGTTCAGACTCTGCTTTACGTAGCCATGTGCCAGCTGTAGGTAGGCAGGGTCCCCGAACACATTGTAGAGATGTAAGTAAAGCACAGCAATACCTGAAAAGCAAAAGGAAAATCATGTAAAAATGAGACAAGGGCAGCTCACTATTATTTCAGTATGTTGTCTACTCAGAAGTATGGATTTTTGATAAGGAGTGATAAATATGTAAACTCTCTGGTATCTAAACTCAGCTTTATTAGCAGGCAGCTCTAAGAGCCAGGCTTGGGCAAACGCTTGACTTGTTCTAAGTGTCCATCCACATCATTGTCACCCTAAAATAGTAACTCTAACATCCTCTAAGAACTCTAAAGCCAAGTTTCTGATTCATCCTGGTTGCACTCTGGTTATTGTGTTAATGTATTCTTCTTGATGGCTAAATCAAAACTACTGTTCCAAATAAACATTCACTTATTCATTTAACAAATCATTTTCTTAACAAACAAGAAATGTTTGTCTTGTGAGCTAAAGGAATTCAAAGACTAGGGAACGAGAAGTTTTTTGCATGAGAAGGTAGGCAGAGTAACCAAATCCCCACCCTGGTATCCTTGTAGGCTGGGATCAAAAGAAAACTATTAAATTACTTGAGATTTGAGAAAAATTCAATTCCTCCTCAAGCTCTTCTCTCTGCTGAGAACCCAGCCTCTTTGGGAACTACACTGTACAAGCTGCCAATGGCCTTTGCTTTGGGCTTTACTCCGCTTCTTACCCACTCTTGAAGCCTGCGATGTGTAACCGAGCCGCTGTCTGCTTGTTTTTCTTCCAAACACCTGTCCCAGCAGACAGAGCCTTCCCTAGAAGGCGCCTGGTCTCAGGGCAGACTCAAAGACGAGGCAGAAGCAGCCTGCCTGCGGCCTTTCCAGAAACTCATTTTTCTCCTTAAAGTACATTTTCCATCTCATTTACCATTTTAAAAAGATACAAAGCTTCTGTTTAAATCTAAATTAATAGAGCCAAGCTCTTCACAAATTTCAATGCAGTAAAAATGCAGTCTGCAAAATTACTTTTCACTGTACTGAGGGCAATTTTAAATTTAGATAGCTTTCTCATTTTGCATGGGTAATCTCCAAAGCTTTGTGCTAGAAACAATTCAATTTCACATGTATATTAAGACCAAATTTTCATTTCCTGCCAAAGTTAATAATGTTGCCTGCTTTTTCAAAGTAGCTTGGTGTTAGTAATTCCACAAGCTGATGATCAGATGTACCAATGCTCAGGGTTTGTAGACATAAGTGTATAAAACCACATATGTGGGTAAGAAAAAAAAAATTCCTTTTCACAAATGATCAATGTCAAGAGCTTCTTGTAGAATTAGATCCGTAATAGGCTTCGTCTCATCCACTCCAGGCATCTGCAGGCAATCAGTGTAAACTATTACCCTTCCATTTTGCCCTCTGAGTCCCATGGCTGCCTGAACTCCCCTGATCAAGTTATGTAAGCACCAACGCCAGATAATGACATGACTGAGATCTGAGAAAATAAAAAGTGATTAACTACAAGCCCAATGATTGCTTTCCTTTGCAGACCTTTGGCTCTCATTATCAACGATTCCTCTTGGCCTAAATATTTAACAAACAAAACCCATAAAGATTTGCAATTGGAAGATTTGGTGCATTTCTCATGAAAAACAGGTAATCATTTCTAAAGTCTCACAATATTTCATTTAGAAAAAATATTTTGTTTTTTTCTTTTTGATCAACAAAGAATTATCTTGCCAGCCTCTGGGACTTCACCATCTCAGGTTCTATTTCTTTCCTCATTCTGGGCCTGCGTGTGTGCATATTTTGATTAAGCAATCTCCTGCTGGTTGCAATTTACAATGTCCAACCTTTCTTGTCACAAAAATCCCAAGGATAAAAAGGGTTTCGAGTGAGGGGTGCTGCTGCTGCCAATTAAAAAATCTTCCTGAACAAGCTTATTATATATCAGTCTAGGTTAGGAAAATAAGACAGAATGCCTAAGTCAAAGAAAGCCATTGAATACCGCATCAATTATAAACCAGGTGTCCCTATTTAATAACAGAAAGAACTGGAGGAACTACCTGTGGCCGAATGTCTTGACTCTGATTCTTAGAGCTTCCAACCTTTGACAATATTCTTGCATATAACATCACCTCTGCAGAACTACCAGAGGCTGAAACTGGCCGGTAACTAACTAGTGGGAATACTCCCAGCAAGTGGAATTATCTGAGCAACTTCTTGTGGACCAGAAGCCTAGAGAATGACCTGGTTAATAAGGCTGGGCTGCGAGGGGACTAAAAGATTAAAAAGCAGATTTAGTAACTTAGATGTGATGCTAATCCACTGTCAGTTTATACAGAGGAGTAGTACTCAATAAAAACATTTCTAAAAGATAAGTTGGCCATATGTGTTAGTCCAGGTCTTTCAAAATGGAATTGAATATGCAGGACTTGATTTGGAAGGTCTACCCTTTTACCTAGGGAATGGAGTGTGAACATGCACCATATGAAAAGGGCAGCAGGATATCATACCAGCAATTACATGCTTTGGCTTGGGTGTGACACATGCCACTTCCACATGCAGCCCCTGGTCCAGAACAGGTGGCCTCACCTAATTAGAATGTGTGTGTGTGGGTGGGTGGTCCTGATCCTCCCATGAGCACAGAAGGAGAGGGACAGCAGGTATGGTGAGCACTACAAGTGTCTATCTAACATGGGGTCTGCTGGGGAGGAGGCAGAGAGGAGCCAAACCTGGGAAGTCAGGTTTGAGATATTCATTATAAACCCCCGTAGGGAGGTCAAGTAGGCGGCTGGATATATGAGTCTGGAGCGCATCAGGAATGAGAAGAAGGACAAATGTCCTCCAAATGTGTGGAAAATGTGTTAACCAAAGTGGTCAGTGACTCCCTGATGCAGTTCAGGAGCAGCTGGAGTAGAAGCAACATTGATTCAATGCAAGTGGGAGCTGCCTTCGACTGAAGAGCAAAAACTAAAACCAGCTTAGCACCTCCTTTATGGACTGAGAGGCCAGAAGAAACTCAGACATTTATTATTTTGACCTTCCAGTTTATGGATCCTGTTTGGTTCCTCAGCACTGCAATGCCCAATATGATAGCCTCTGTAGGCAGTTAGGTTAATTAAAAGTAAACAATATTAAAATTCTGTTTCTCAGTCACACTAGCCACATGTCAAACGCTCGATAGCCGCATGGAGCTAGTGGCTACCGTAATGGGTAGCAAAGTAATGTTTCTATCACCACAGAGCGTTCTAAGGATGCCCCTCCTCTGAACAAAAGCATAGATGTTATTCTGTCATGAAGTTCAGAAAGCGTGGCACTGCCTCACAGTTTTTCATAGAAATCTTCTTTTGGAAATGTTGACAACAACTTGAAAGAAAAGTAATATATACTGTGAAGACCAAATAAAATTTTGCTGTCACAGAAATCCATTCTGGCTTTCAGGAAACTCTGAACCAGATTTTTCTATTGTTTCCTTCCATAGCTAACAGTCTGGGAAGGGAGGGCAAACAGCTTACGGACACTTCTAAATCTGCAATATCCTCAGTCAGCTACTTACCCCAGTAGTACTATAAATATAGCCAGCTGTTTAGAAGTAATTAATATTGAGCCTTTGAATTTCTGTGGGATCATTAGTCCTATTCATCCTGACCAATCAAGACCCGGTGTGCCTGAAATGTGTATGGAGACGATGAAAATCTCCACAGATGCATGAGCCTCTCAAAACACTTTTCTGTAATCTGCATCTCAGAGATTACTCCTTAACATTATTCATTTACTTATAAACAGTCCACACAAATCTTTGCCATGGTAGTTCAGCTCTAGAAGGCATTTCCTTACAGGCCAGGGCTTTTACAAACTGTCTTCATGGTCTCTGTATGCGGAATCGTGTTCAAACTGTAGCGGTGCTCAGCTAACACCCAAGACTGAGTCATCATCGTCTGAGTGATATGAAAACATGAACTCCCTAAAGGAGGGTGATGGGTTGTTTTAAGTTTCAAATAAACTGTTTAAATGTTCATTAATTTGTTTTTATTTCTTTTTAGATTTATAAATATAAGTGAAGTTTCCTCTGATTAACTTTATACAAGATGATCATCTTTCTATATCAGGTTAGTACTTTCTAACGCGTTATGTTATAATGGTTTCTCAATTGCGAAGAGTGTCTGAGTGTGTGTATTTCCATTTCTACAACAAACTTACAGTTGCCGTTAGGGCAGGACTCCCCTGGCCAGTCACTGCAGTTACTGTGTGCAGCGCTGTGCGGAGCCTGCATGTAAACACTGCACTGACTAGCACTTCCGCTCAGTCATCTGACCACAGCTGAGCATCCTGAGCTGCTGGCTTTCCAATGCTCCAGTCCTTTTAATCCAGCTAATCTGGGAGGAAACTAGTCGGGACTCCACAGCCTTAATCTAATAGTATTGCTACAGACAAAGGAGGGGAAGAGAAATTAAAGAGGGCACATGAGCACTCTGAAGATGTGTCTTCTCCTGAATCTATTTCCAGAGATGACCAATAGGAAAAGAGATTGAAAAAAGAGAAGACATCATGCTCTCCTCCTCCTTCCCTCAGGCCCTGCAGGGCACTGCTTCCTAACTGTCGCATTAAGGAGGGCTCCTAGTCTTCTATCCAGACTGCTGTATGTGTGATAAATCCTTCACACACAGTCATTAAGAGCACTCCGTTGTTACTGTGAATGATGCTACTTAACACAACAGTCCTTAGCTCCCAGTAACTACTCAATAAATGTCCAACCCCAAATGCCCAATGTGAACCTCACTGTGTTGAGTCACTCTGTCTCATCACTGATGCCTGAGCTGAGGGCAGAGGAGGAAGAGAGGGAACCATACTCTCCCTCTCCCATTTCCTGCCTTCCTCCCCCCCACCCCCACTGGCTCCTCTGACTGGGGAGGGTGGAAAATGTGCTATCTGGCCTCACTCTTGGCCTCCTTTCTGGATGTCTCTGTCCTCAGGCCCTCTGCCTTCTCCTCTCACTGTTTCCATGGTAATCCATACCTTGGGCTGTCCAGATGCTCTGTTTGAGGCTGAGGAGGGAAGTTCAAATGAGGGGGCAAGGAGGAAGCCACTCAACATCCAGATCTAAACAATAAGCTCTCTATCCACTTTACCAATTATAAAGCCCTATCTAATTCTTGTTCATTTCTCAATTACATCAGAGGTTGAAGGGAAAGAGATGTGATTAACTGACTAATGTATGAAATGAACTGAATTCTCACCCTATCCCCATTACACCTCGTTTTAAGGGAGTGGTCCCCAACCCCTGGGCCGCGGACCGGTACTGGTCCGTGGGTCATTTGGTACCAGTCCGCAGAGAAATAAATAACTTACATTATTTTCGTTTTATTTATATTTAAGTCTGAACGATGTTTTACTTTTTAAAAATGACCAGATTCCCTCTGTTACATCTGTCTACGACTCACTCTTGACTCTTGTCTCGGTCACATGATACATTTATCTGTTCCACCATAAAGGCTGGTCTGTGAAAATATTTTCTGACATTAAACCGGTCCGTGGCCCAAAAAAGGTTGGGGACCATTGTTTTAAGGTACAGTTCCTAGTTTGCATAGGTGTTAACTAGAATGGTAATGGCAGGACATCATCCATCCATCCATCCATCCAGCCAATGGTGGGATTCAAATAATTTAACAACTGGTTCTCTGCTCTAACAACCATTTTAAGTATAAAAAAACATATACTGAAAGGTAGTTTATTATTTCATGCATTTAACACTTAAATAAGAACAATTAAAGATATATACAAAACTAGATTATAAGAAGTTTAAAATATTAATGAAAAATATTATTTAAGTAATACTTGAAAAAATAATAAAACTGTTATTTAAGATATTTCCATATTATTCTTGATTGGTGTCCTCACTTGCAATTTTCTTCACCTATGGATGGAATGAACATCATTATGGGCACTTAGAATATGCTGTTGTGCAGATGAAGGTTAAAAAAGATTAAGGAATGTAAATTTGTGATTTTCACATTGGATGGCTGCCCAGATATGCACCTTAGAGAGAGCCCTGATTATGAGTGTCATTTTAACAACTGGTTCGCCGAACTGAACAAAAAGTTAGGTTGCGGGTTCTGTCGAGCCAGTGCAAACTAGCTGAATCCCACCACTGCATCCGTGCATCCATCCATCCAACATACAGTGTGTCCGTAAAGTCATGGTGCACTTTTGATCGGTCACAGGAAAGCAACAAAAGACGATAGAAATGTGAAATCTGCACCAAATAAAAGGAAAACCCTCCAGTTTCTGTAGAATGATGTGGCAGCATGTGCGCATGTGCAGATGATGACGTAACACTGTGTATACAGCAGAGCAGCCCACGGCCATGTCGGTTGAGATGTGGACGGTACAGAGGAAAGTTCAGTGTGTTCTGTGGCTCGCTAAATTCGAATCTGTGACCAAAGTGCACCGTGAATATTGGCGCGTTTATAACAAAGCACCACCACATAGGAATAACATTACTCGGTGGGATAAGCAGTTGAAGGAAACCGGCAGTTTGGTGGAGAAACCCCGTTCTGGTAGGCCATCAGTCAGTGATGAGTCTGTAGAGGCTATACAGGATAGCTAACTAAGGAGCCCTAAAAAATCTGTGCATGAGCCCACATCGAACTGCACTGAATAAGAATGAAACTGGGAGAGTTTTCCTTTTATTTGGTGCAGATTTCACATTTCTATTGTCTTTTGTTGCTTTCCTGTGACTTTTCCATGGTCAAAAGTGCACCATGATTTTGCGGACACATTGTATATTTAGTAAGCACTAAGTATGGACCTAGCATTGTATTAGGTGCTAAAGTTACTAGAATGAAAAGGACAAGACACAGCCCCAGTCTCTTTGGTGTCTGTAAAAATCAAATTGCTCAGACATGTCTTCTTTCTTTCCTTCCTGCTATTTCTTCTATCTCTACCAACACTCATTCTGCTCTCTGGGCCTCACCTAAGCGCACTGGCATCTAACCCTTACAGTTGTTTCAGCTCAGTGGCTTGGCAATTTAAAGTAACTCGTAGTACAATGACATCAACGTCATATAAAATGCAGGCAGAAAGAAAGCAGGCGACACTCTTGGTGCATTTCTCTCTAGTAGTCACTGTGGAGGGCTCTAGGAACCTGGTGGAGCTCCGTGCCCTGAATTCCCTCTGCTGGTCCTACCTGCTTCTACTGGGAAGCATAGGTGCTTCTCATGAAGGTGAGGGACACTTGTTCAGGGCTCAAAGTAGACACAGAAATGCTGGCTCTGACAATGAGATCGAACTGCAAAGAAAAGACACTTGGCTAAAGTGATTCCTTTCCAATATGCCCGGTATCAGCGGCATGAAGACCCACATGCTAAGCTGTAGCTCCAAGGCCGTACATTTGGCGGATGAAAGACACAGCATCCCAAAACACTTTAAAGACTTACATTTAGAGTGCAAGTGAATAATACACTCTAGGGATTAGGCAGCACCGCCTCCTATTTAAAATGTTCTCTAACACTTGAAAAGAGGAACTATATGCTGATCTTAGCCTCATTAACACAGTTAGTTAGTTATAGAAGATTGGGTCATTTCTTTTAGAACTAAAGCCTCCAGAGTCCTGTGTGTACTTTTTCCCCTCAAAGTGTGAGTTGATCATCATTTCCCTTAGGAATCATCATAGTTAAGAGTGGGAAAAAAATGAAATTAAATGAGGGCTAGCACATTCCCTCATTCTCTCTTTAAGACACAAATGAGATCAGCCATCCCTTGGGTTTACTTAACCCTTCTACCATATTATCTGCAAGGGAAGCAATCGTTTCTACTAAATGCTTATTTCTAATCCAAGACTCTTTGGCCATCATCTAAGACCACTCAGTAACTGGCCATCAGGCTTGACCATCAGGAACCTCCTTGCCTGCTACTCTCTGTGCTGTCGGCTGCTTGTGCACAGATATATAGGATTCTTGATGGGATACCTAGAAAACCTAAATGCTCCCCAAACTGGGAGCACATACCAGAAAGAACTCTTGCAAATCTCCCAAAAAAGCATTAAGGCTAAACATGAACAATTCAATGTTTATTGTTGGCATATGTCATATATCTATGTAATGATGCATTACATTTCAATGCACTCTTTTTATAAAGTAGGCTTTTAGTGAACAGAGCTGAAGCTGTTTATTTCAAATATCACTCATTAACAGCTGCAGGTGTTACCAGTTGATTTCAGACATGGGTGATATTTCACACAAGAATTATCCTCAGCCCTGACCAGTTGGCTCAGTGGTAGAACATCGGCCCAGCATGCGGACGTCTGGGTTTGATCCAGTCAGGGCACACATGAGAAGAGACCATCCGCTTCTCTTCCCTTCTCTCTCCCTCTTCTCTCTCTCTTCCCCTATAGCAGCCAGTGGCTCAACTGGTTTGAGCACTGGCCCCAGGCACTGAGGATAGCTCACTTGGACCAAGCATTAGCCCCAGACAGGGGTTGCCAGGTTGATCCAGGTCAGGGAACATGTGGAAAACTGTCTATCTCTCCTCTTCTCACTTAAAAAAAATCCTCAATAAATTTTTTCAAATACAAGCAATTATGAGGATAAGCTTCTGTTTTCCCCCAGTTAATGTTCTATCCTGAAACCATGCTAATATGTTAATACAGGATAAGGAGAGAAAACAACTTCTATAGGACAATGCTGGAAATTTCATTTTCCTAGCTGCAAATGCTCATACATCTTTCCAGGGTTTACTTTATGCCCAATCTCAAATAACTTTTTTTAAAAAATTAAGTGAAAGCAGGGGAGACAGAGAGACAGACTCCCACATGCACTCAAACCAGGATTCACCCAGCAAGCCCTCAGAGGGGCAATGGCCTGTCCATCTGGGAAATGCTCCATTGCTTGGCAACTGAGCTATTTTTAGCACCTGAGACAGAGGCCCCAGAGCCATCCTGAGCTCCAGGGCCAACTTGCTCAAACCAACTAAGCCATGGCTGTAGGAGGGAGAGAGATAGAGCAGGAGAGAGAGAGAGAAGGGGAGGGGGGAGAAGCAGATGGTTGCTTCTCCTTTGTGCCCTGACCAGGAATCGAACCCAGGACATCCACACACTGGGTTGACACTCTTCCACTAAGCTAACTGGCCAGGGCCCTAAATAACTTTTTCCTAGATCTTTAAATACTGTAGTAAATACTCTTGCCTATCTAACAAGCCATTTTCCTTTCTTTCCAAATTCCTTTCATGTTTTATCAGGGCTTATGGTTTTCTAAAACACTTAAAACTGATTAGTCATTAACCATTTCTAAAAAGTTTGTACATGTATCATGTTTTGATTGCTCAAATTACTCCATCTGAGTAAACATGCACACACACATGCACACACGCACAATCTTGTCATCACTGTCTCCATCTCTCAGTAAAGAGCAGGTGCTCTAAAGCCAATCATGCTGGGTTGAATCCTAGCTTTGTCACTTACTAGCTTTGTAACCTTGAACAGGTACTCAGCTTCGCTTTGCTTTACTTTTCTCATCTGTGAAATGGGGGTATGAATAGTATCCATGCCTGGAGCTCTTCTGAGACTTTGACTAGTTAATTAACGCAAAGCACTTGGAGCAGTGCCTGGCATGTAATGTTAGTTATTGGCATGCATGCACACAACTTCTGACTTCTGTCATTCATATGGCAATCCTAATAACAGTTTCTTAATAAGAATCATGTTTTAATCTTTACTCTTGCCCTACAAATGATCACAAAAAACTGCATACTGTTGATCCTCATTCCCTTGGGAACCAAAATTTATTCATTATCGTTTATTATTAAGTATTAAATTCTTGTTTTTGAACATTAATATATAATAATCACTTTTTAACTCTCAATCACTGCCTGGAAAGTTGATTATTCACAACACTTCATTCCTGGATAAGCATGAGCTAGATCAGAGGGAATTATGGTAATACTGTCTCATTCACCAATATGAGATGGTTGTGAGGTTTGTAAAAAATTCTTCCCTCTTTTATTTCCTAGAGTCAAGGCATTTCACCTCTCTGTTGTGAATAAAAGGGTAAAAACCAAGAACACAGAATGTAAAGCTGCACTGTGACATCCCACTGGTATAAATATGCAGGTTTAGTGAAAATGGCACTTGACTATTAAAAGCCTACGCTGGGAACCAAGATGGCTGCAGAGTAGGCTGAAGCTACACTCAGCATCCCCAGTGCCAAACTGGAATTACAACTAAGTTACAGATTAATGGACCTGAATAACCAACTAAAGACTAGCTGAACACAAGTCTCAGAACCAAGGATCTATAGAAGCCACACAGAAACTTGTAGGAAGGGTGGAGACAGGGCAAGGGCTGGCCCCACTCCCATGGGTGGCAGCTGAGAATCTGGAGGGGTGTATCAGCCGCAAATGCCCCAGCCTGAGCAGCAAAGGTCTCAACCCCAGGCCAGGCTCCCTATCGCAGAGCACCAGAGCGGACAAGAGGAGCCCACGTAACACCTGATTGTGAAAACCAGCTGGGATTCTGCCTGCCAGGAAGAGACAGGAGTCTGCATGAAACCCATGTCTCTTGTTAAAGAGCCAGTACACAAAATCTCATTTTCAGCCACACACCCTGGGCTCTGGCAGAAGGAAGGTGACTCAGAGCAAACTAGAGTCATAGAGAGAAGAACTTGGTTATATGACCCCGAGGAGAGAACTGAAGGGTCCACACTGCCTACAGCTGCCATCTGCCCTGGATCATGCAGTCCTGAGGGTGTGCACTAACTTCATCCTTTTCACTCCCAGAGGCCCCACCCTGCTGAGCCTGTGTCCTGCAAAAAACTCTGCTGGTTGTATCCAGCCTTGGCCCCTGGTATGCTATGCCTTGGGGAACCATTAAGGGGATTAAGATAAACCCAGGAATTGTCAAAGACTTGGGCAGACACTGAGCTGTCTGGTTCTGGAGTAGGGGCCACATTTTCCCTCCCCTGTCCCTTTGTCCCCTAATAGGAGACCCACAAACCACATCTTCCAAGAGGCCCAATGCTGAGTTCACACCTTGTGGAGGAGTCTGTGGGCTGTGGCCAGCCTGGGCCTACTCTATAGATTTTTTCCGGAAGGCTCTCAAGGAAATCCAGGCAACATCAGTGGGTGGCAGAACAGCTAGCAGGCAGAGCTGAATATTGGGGTGCGCTGGGCCTTTTGCTGACCTGCCTGTAAGGTCAGAGCTGGTGGAAGCCCACACTGGTACAGAGCTTGGCCCTTCCCATACACACCCACGCCCAGCAGCAGAGGCCACAAACTGCCTATCACTTGGTAGCCCAAGGTGGGTTACCGTCAGTGTGTGACATTGACCTATACAGTGGTTCCTCCCCAAAAGACCCAGACCTAACACAACAGGTGGCAAGCTTCAGATAACACCACAGCATGCCCCAAGTGGCACAAAGGCACTCGAACCTGCTGGGGCCAACTCCGCTTTGGGGGATCAGCCCCCACACAGCAGCTCGTACACTGTGGTCAGCGCAGATCCTCATAGCAAGCCACCCTGAGGGTCGATTCCACTCACAGAAAGGCCAACAGCAGTCAAGATGCAATGTTAGTCAAATAAGTTTTTAAATATGATATATATGTTTGCTCGCTTATGGTTTGCACTGGGTGTGGGGGACAGGCTGTAAGCAGGCCGGGTCGCTATAGCCTAAGGCAGGGGTCCCTAAACTTTTTACACAGGGGGCCAGTTCACTGTCCCGCAGACCATTGGAGGGCCGGACTATAAAAAAAACTATGAACAAATCCCTATGCACACTGCACATATCTTATTTTAAAGTAAAAAAACAAAACGGGAACAAATACAATATTTAAACTAAAGAACAAGTAAATTTAAATCAACAAACTGACCAGTATTTCACTGGGAACTATGCTCCTCTCACTGACCACCAATGAAAGAGGTGCCCCTTCGGGAAGTGCGGCGGGGCTGGATAAATGGCCTTAGGGGGCCGCATGCGGCCCGTGGGCCGTTGTTTGGGGACCCCTGGCCTAAGGTTTAGTTTTAAGACTAAGCTTTTCCCCACACCCTTGACTGATTGCATGATGTGGGGTGGTGCACTCTCAGAAGGAATACCATTATGCCTCAGATAAGTGACTTTGTTTCAGAGATTTCCTTGTTTGTATATTGGATTAAAGGTTTTTGGTTTCTACACTATAAAATGGGGGCAGACCAGGAGCTTGCTCTCTCTCGGTTTCTGAGAAGCCAGTTTGTGCAGGAGAGTGCAGAGAGAAGGAGATGGGGAACAGAGGTGAATAAGGCTGGTGAAGTAGAAAACTTTGATTCTAGGAAACTCGGTTAAGTCAGTGGCTTTGGGAGCCCTGAATGGAAAGGGAAGTGTTTTCCCATTATGTGTATTTCTTGCCCACCGGGTGCAAGCTAGGATTAAAGCTAATGGCCCACCAGTTCTTGGGTCCATTGTTTCATTACCATCTGTCCGAATCAAATGCGAACCTACATTGGCCAGGTGGCCGTGATGGTGGCCGCAGCTACTGGCTTTACACACAACCACAACGAGAAGGTTAACATAATCCACCTAAGGGATATTTTGGGAGCACCTAGCTAAGGTAATTAGGGAGAATGCACCTATGAGCTCTATAGGACACCTACCACATAAGGCCAGCATACCAAGATTAGGAGATATAGTGGATCTACTTAATACACAGAAACAAATAGAAAGAGGCAGCCAATGACCCAAATGAAAGAAAAGGAGAAATCCCCAGCAAAGGAATAAATGAAATGGAAGCAACCAAGCTATCAGATGCAGAGTACAAAACAATGGTTATAAGAATGCTGAAAAAATTTAGGGGAAGAATGAATGAACTCAGGTAATAATTTAAAGAGATAATAAGCATGAAAAAGAATATAGATATCATAAAAAAAGAACCAGTGAGAAATGAAGAATACCACAGCCTGACCTGCTGGTGGCACAGTGGCTAGACTCAGCATCAGACTGGGATGCAAAGGACCCAGGTTTGAAACCCCAAGGTCGCTGGGTTGAGCCCAAGGCTGCTGGCTTGAGCAAGCGGTTACTCGCTCTGCTGTAGCCCCCCAGTCAAGGCACATATGAGAAAGCAATCAATGTACTATGGAGCCGTAACAAAGAATTGATGCTTCTCTTGATGCTTCTCATCTCTATCCCTTCCTGTCTGGTCTGTCCCTCTCTTTGACTCTCTGTCTCTGTCAAAAAAAAAAAAAAAAAAAGAAATGAAGAATACAGTATCTGAAATGAAGAACACACTAGAAGGAATCAACAGCTGGTTAGATGCAGCAGAGGATAGAATCATGAATTAGAAGACAAGAGAGTAGAAAACATCCAATCAGAGCAGAAAAAAAAAATCTAAAAAGTGAGGAAAGTCTAAGGACCTTATCAAACATCACAACAACCATATCACAAGATTATCAGGAGAAGAGAGAGAGCAAGGGAACAAGAACCTATTTGAAGAAATAATGTCTGAAAACTTCCCTAACCTGGTGAAGGAAGATGACACACCTGTTCAGAGTCCCAAACAAGATGAACCCAAAAGGTCCACACCAAGACAAATTGTAATTAAAATAGCAAAGGTTAAAGACAGAGATTCTTAAATGCATCAAGAGAAAGACCGTGATCTACAATGAAGCTCCCATAAGACTGTTACCTTATTTCTTTTTTTAAATTATATCTATATCTATATTTTAAGTTGAACTTAGTGTGATGACATTGGTTAATCAAATTATATATCTTTCAAGTGTAAAATAAATAAATGAATAAAATGCCTAAGTTAATCACTCTCATCACTGGATTATTTCCCTGGCATCAATTTTAAAATAAAAGCCAAGGTATTTCAGTTGTAAAATAGTTTATAAAGTGAATGTAAAGTACTTTCTACAACAATGTTTGCTTACTTTAAATTTCTATTTAGAACTGTACATATCACCCTTACCAATAAAGCATTATGCACATAGTGCTTTCTGAAGCACATAAAACACAGAAGTGCTCTAGCAGAAATTCTAATGTGTACTCTGTCATTATTATTCTCAAATTTTGTTGAAAAGACAGAAAATAGGGAAAGTGATGAAAGTCCAGTTTTTCAGTATTGAGTACATATGCAGCATTGAAAACATTTCATTTTCACAATCAAGTTAGCAACTCAGACAAATCTAAGCATAGCATGGATGAACATTACTGTATCTTTGTTTAGAGTCATGAAGCAGACACACAGACACAGGAGTATGGAGTTTACTATAGACCGATACTGTTGTAAGGTACCAAAAAGCTGCAAATTAATATTGATATTCTAGGAAGAAAAGGTCAGGCTTTCCTGTCCTTTCCTTGGAAAATGGAGAAAAAGGAATGTAAAAGTCTCCTGACTTACAAGGATGACTAGGGTCATTTGGTTTTAAGTTCTCTGAAAGGATTAAGGTTAACTGAGAAACTTCTTCCCTTTCAATAGGAGGCAGAATTTACATACCACCTTGCATTGATTGTAGTTCCTCCCTTTCCTGGAATCTTGAGAGTAAAATACCTCTAGGCTAGTGAGGGAAGAGGAGCCCTGAAAGATTTGTAAATATCTTTGATTGTGTTACCTTGAAAGTCTTAATGTTTCTGTGTCTCCCCTAGACAAATATTATAATCTTGTTAATAATTGTGCCATGATGTCATGATCGCCCGCGTGTGATCAAGGGTATATAAGCAGCCCCTGAACTATTTTTTGGGGCTGCACGATTTGGGCCTGCAGATGCCCCATGTCAGCCATATGCGGCTGGCATATTAAAATTTCCTCCTTTAATAAAACTCTTCAAAATTTATCTGGACTGGGTGTCTCTACGTGGACTCGATGAAGTGAGGTACAGTGCCTTTCAGAATCTGGGGTGCAGTACTTTATAACAATACATGGCACCAACAAATTAAGGACTTTAAAATTCTGTGACAAGCAAACAAGAGTTTGAGAGGAAGTGGAAAGAGGAGGCAGATAACTGTTCAATCAAGATGAAAAAATACTAAATTTTTACAGAATTAAGTTGCAAAGCAGTTGCAGTCTGTTAGGCAAATGAGTTTGTAAAATCTGTATTTTTGGAGTTTGCTCACTTTTAATGTTAAAAAATGGTGCTGGGCAGCACGAGGTATGTGATCCGTGAAATTGCAAATTACCTTCCTGCTTGGGAAGGGCCACTGCCTTGCTAACGTTTGCTGGAGGAGAAAGAAGCCATTGTTGCAGAGTGAGAGTAGAGAGACTGCAGAGTGCTGAGTGTAAAGCCAGTAGCCACAGCCACCATCACAGCAGCTTAGCCCATGCAGGTTTGCATTTGATTCGGACAGTCAGTAATGAAACAACGGAGCCAGGAACTGGTGGGCCATTACCTTTAATCCTAGCTTGCACCTGGTAGGCAAGTAAAAACACACACTGGGCTCCAAAACCCACTCACTCAGTGCTCACAAAGCTACTGACTTATCTGAGTTTCCTAGGATCAAAGGTTTCTACCTCACAAGCCTTATTCACCTCTGTTCCCCATCTCCTTCTTTCTGGCTTCTTAAGCATTCCTTGATCTTGGCTGCCTCTCCTCTCCTCCACGTGGCCTTACTCTACTCTCCTTTCTCTGCTCTCCTCTCTAATGCTACTCTCAGGAACCGAGAGCAAGCTCCTGGTCTGCCCTATTTTATAGTATAGAAACCAAAACCTTTAATCCAATATACAAACAAGGAAGTCTCTGATACAAAGTCACTTATCTGAGGCATAATGGAATTCCTCATGAGAGTGCACCACCCCACATCAAAAAGGGTGGGAAAAGCTTAGTCCCAAAACCAAGCCCCAGGCTACAAGGATCCTGCCTGCCCACAGCCCGCTCTCAACACACATTAATATAATCACGCCCATCCCAAGCAGGAAGGGCAACCAATATCATCACCTGGGTGATGGGCTTCCACGTGGACAGCACCATCTTTAACAAAGTGAGCATAATATATTTTATCTGACCAACACTGAGGAAGAAGCAGAGTTTGTGTGGAGAGAAGGGAGAAAGTGTGCAGATGGGGAACCAGAAAGGAGAGGGGCTTTTGTGAGCTCTGCTGAGACTGGTGAGGCCTCTGATTCTAGGAGAAACTGGAGAAGATTCCTTTGGTTGTGAGACCGGTTAATGTATCAGTAGCTTTGTGAGTAGCTCTGAATGAAGAGGGAAGTGTTTTTTCCCTGTGTGTTTGCTTGTCAGCCGGCACAAGACTTGAATAAAGGAATGGCCCACCATTTTGTGGCTCCACTGTTTCTCTACCTACTGTCCGAATCTAATGGAACCTGCACCTGCATGGCCACGACGGTGGCAGCCAATGGCCCTACAAGTCTCCTTCTAGATTTATTACACTTGGCTTGTGAAAAACTATTTATAATATGGTATTCTTATAATACCTCCTTTCTAAGACAGGCTTTATGAAAAGACTATTACATATTTAAATGAAAAAAAAACCCACAAACATTGAAAAAGACTACAGGTGTTGTGAATCAAACCCAAATATGAATCTCTCTAGAAACACAGAGCAGGTAAAACACTGCTTAGCAAATTTCAAAGTATTGTAATGTTTATTTTATCCATTTTAGAGAAAGAGGAAGGGGGGGAGAAAGAGAGAGAGACAAAAACATCAATCTATTCCTGTATGTGCTCTGACTGGGATTCAAACCAGTAACTTCTGCTCTTCCAGATGATGCTCTAACCTGTAGTACTCCAGCCTACTGGGAACTACCAGTGCCATGTGGAAAAAACCTACTCAAGACACAAATTTATGTCAAGAGGAAGAGACAGGGAGGCCTGCCAAGGGAGGCAAAAGAGAGACCTCCTGAATCTCCTTCTCCCTTAGTTTTTATTGATCAGAAACAGAACAGAGATAACAGGATTACAAGGGAGGGAGGTGTAAAGCCGGTAGCCAAGGCCAGGGCCACCACTACAGCCGCCTGGCCCATGCAGGTTTGCATCGGATTCGGACAGTCGGTAAAGAAACAACGGAGCCAAAAACTGGTGGACCATAGTCTTTAATCCTAGCTTGCACTTGACGGGCAAGTAAAAACACACTGGGCTCCAAAACCCACTCACATTCAGTGCTCACAAAGCTACTGACTTAATCCGAGTTTCCTAGAATCAAAGGTTTCTAGCTCACCAGACTTATTCACCTCTGTTCCCCATCTCCTTCCAGCTCCCTGCACAAACTCTGCACTAACTGGCTTCTCACTAAACACTCCGCCATCTTGGCTGCCTCTCCTGGCCTACTCCGCATGGCCTCTCTCTGCTCTCCTCTCTGCTCTCTCCTCTAATCTCAGGAACCAAGAGAGCAAGCTCCTGTTCTGCCCCCATTTTATAGTGTAGAAATCAAAACCTTTAATCCAATATGCAAAATAGGGAAGTCTCTAATACAAAGTCACTTATCTGAGGCATGATAGGATTGTACCACTCCACATCAAAAAGGGTGGGAAAGGCTTAATCCCAAAACCAAGCTCCAGGCCACAAGGATCCTGCCTGCCCTAGCCTGCCCCTAACACACATTAATATCACCTGGGTAACAGCCTCCACGTGGGCAGCGCCATCTTTAACAAAGTGAGAATATATTTTATCTGCCTAACAGGAGGCCAGGTGACAAGGGGGAAAGAATGACTAATGAACTTTTTGCTGATATGAAGAAAGGGCTAATTTGGTCAGAACACTATCTTTTGCTAACTAACAAGCACAAAGGAAGGAGCAATCTAGGACCTCTAGGCTAACTTTCTAAAGCCAGCTCACATGTATTCCTTTGTGTCTGCACATAGGTCACTCACTCACACTTTCTTGGTGTTTGCATCCAAGAGACATTCACTCAGGGTTTTTAACTAAAGTTCCTCAATCCAAGTCATCGAGCAGGGGTCGGGAACCTATTGCTTGCAAGCTAAATGTGGCTCTTTTGATGGCTGCATCTGGCTCACAGACAAATCTTTAATTAAAATAATAGTAACGGCCCTGGCTGGTTGGCTCACTGGTAGAGCGTCGGCCAGGCATGCAGAAGTCCCGGGTTCAATTCCCAGCCAGGGCACACAGGAGAAGCGCCCATCTGCTTCTCCACCTATCCCCCTCTCCTTCCTCTCTGTCTCTCTTTTCCCCTCCCGCAGCCAAGGCTCCACTGGAGCAAAGATGGCCCGGGCGCTGGGGATGGCTCCATGGCCTCTGCCTCAGGCGCTAGAATGGCTCCGGTTGCGACAGAGTGACGCCCCGGATGGGTAGAGCATCGCCCCCTGGTGGGCATGCCGGGTGGATCCCAGTCGGGCACATGCAGGAGTCTGTCTGTCTCCCTGTTTCCAGCTTCGGAAAAGTACAAAAATAATAGTAACGTTAAAAATATAAAACATTCTCATGTATTGCAATCCATTCATTTCCTACGCTAATAATGTTCATGGCTGTGGGTGGCTGGAGCCAATCACAGGTGTCCTCCAGGACAACACCAAATTTTTATTGGATAATGCGTAACATACATGGGTCGTGTGAGGTCAGGAAGTAAACTTCCCTCCTTTTAATCAAGTAGTCAGCTAGCTAACTGCAGAAACCCTTTTGATGAAGAAGATGGCTAAAAGAAAAAAAGTATCATACCTTTCAGCAGGAATGGACAGAGGAATTCGCCTTTGTGGAGAGAGTAGGTTCTGCAGTGTGTCTAATATGTAATGATAAAAATGCATCGATGAAACAGTCCAATATAAAGTGGCACTTCGACACACGTCATACTACATTTGCATCGAAATATCCAGCGGGGGACAGCAGGAAGAAAGCATGTCAAGAGCTACTGTGCAGAGTGCAAGCTAGTCAGCAGCAACTCCGTGTTTGGACCCAACAAGGTGACTGGAATTTGCTAGCTTTGCTGGTGCTTTAGCAATTGTGAGAAATGGAAAGCCATTCACAGATGGGGAGTATGCCAAAACATTCATGCTTGATGTTGCCAATGAACTTTTTGATGACTTTTCAGATAAAGACAAGATAATCAAATGAATACAAGACATGCCTCTGCCGGCAAGAACTGTTCACGATCGTACCATCATGATGGCAAATCAAATTGAGGCAACATAAATGCAGCACCATTCTTTTGTCTCACTTTGGATGAGTCAACAGACGTAAGCCATTTATCCCAGTTTAGTGTGATTGCAAGGTATGCTGTTGGTGACACAGTATGTGAGGAAAGTCTTGCTTTTTTGCTTATGAAAGAGACATTCAAGTTTTTCACTGAGTTTGCTAAAGAAAAAAATTTACTGGTGGATAAACTTATTTCGGTGTGTACTGATGGTGCTCTGTGCAGGTGGGGAAAAACAGGATTCGTAGCGCTTCTTCGTAAACATGAAAAGAGACCCATCCGAAGTTTTCACTGCATCCTACATCAGGAAGCGCTTTGTGCTCAGATGTGTGGCGAGCAGCTTGGTGAGGTGATGTCACTGGCCATTTGGGTGGTCAACTTTATTGTTGCCCGAGCTTTAAAAGATGGCCAGTTTAAAATACTGCTGGATGAAGCTGGGAATAATTATCCTGGTCTGCTTCTGCACAGCAATGTGCATTGGTTGTCAAGAGGGAAGGTGCTCAGCCGTCTCGCGGCTTATCTGAGCGAAATCTGGACTTTTCTTGAAATGAAAAACGTCGAGCATCCTGAGTTAGCTAACACTGCTCCTGAAGTTCTACTATCTCATGGACATGACTGAACATCTGAACCAGCTCAATGTGAAAATGCAAGGCATTGGAAATACAGTCTTATCCCTTCAACAAGCAGTGTTTGCATTTGAAAACAAACTTAAACTCTTCATCCACGACATTGAAACAGGTCGTTTAACTAGATTTTGAAAAACTTGGAGAGTTTAAAGATGCATGCACAAAAAGTGACCCTGCTCAACATCTTGATCTCCAGCAGCTAGCGGACTTCACATCTAATCTCCTGGAGTCATTCAAAGCGCGCTTTGGAGAATTTCGTGAGCACACTCATCTTTTTAAGTTCATCACCCATCCACTCAAGTGTGCAGTGGACAGTACTGACCTGAGTTACATCCCTGGTGTCTCCATCAGAGATTTTGAGCTACAAGCTGCTGACCTGAAGGCCTCAGACACGTGGGTGAATAAGTTCAAGTCACTGAATGAAGATTTGAAAACACTTGCACAACAGCAAGCAGAGTTGGCGAGCAAACACAAGTGGGGAGAAATGAAAACACTTCAACCCGTGGACCAGCGGATTGTCAAAACTTGGAACGTGCTTCCCGTCACATACCACACACTGCAGAATGTATTGCTGTAATGACAATGTTTGGCTCTATGTATGCATGTGAGCAGTCTTTCTCACATCTAAAGAACATTAAGACCAACCTATGATCACGTTTAACAGATGGAAGTATCAATGACTGCATAAAGTTTAACCTCACCACGTATCAACCAGACTACAAAGCCATCAGCACCAGAAGTCCCACTAATGGTAAGAAGTACTTTATTCATCATTGGTTAGCAACAGCATAACAACGTTATTAAAAAGAATTCAGAGACTTATTGTACTTTAAAAGTGTTGGTCTTACATAAAATGTACACACTTACTTGTATTTAGTGTTAAACATATTGTATGGCTTTCACGGAATTACATTTTAAAATATGTGGCGTTCATGGCTCTCTCAGCCAAAAAGGTTCCCGACTCCTGTTATAGAGGGTTCAAGGTTAGATGGGTGATTCCCTACACCAGGGGTCCCCAAACATTTTACACAGGGGGCCAGTTCTATAAAAACTGTCCTTCAGACCGTTGGAGGGCCGGACTATAAAAAAAACTATGAACAAATCCCTATGTACACTGCACATATCTTATTTTAAAGTAAAAAAGCAAAACAGGAACAAATACAATATTTAAAATAAAGAACAAGTAAATTTAAATCAAACTGACCAGTATTTCAATGGGAACTATGGGCCTGCTTTTGGCTAATGAGATGGTCAATGTCCGGTTCCATATTTGTCACTGCTAGCCGTAACAAGTGATATGACACACTTCCAGAGCCGTGATGCGTGCTACCCACGTCACAGGAAGTAGTACTGTACGTGAGCGACACCACGCTTTGCAGCGCCACCACATACAGTACTCCAGGAGCACAGGATACAGATGCATCTTGTGCTGCTCTTACTGACCACCAATGAAAGAGGTGCCCCTTCCAGAAGTGCGGCGGGGGGCGGATAAATGGCCTCAGGGGGCCGCATGCAGCCCGCCAGCTGTAGTTTGGGGACCCCTGCCCTACACTAAACAACCTAGGTATCTAGCCAGGACTCAAATATTTTAATTACAAAAATTCTCAAAATGTGGATAGAATTAGAGACCCTTTTGAAGATAAAAAAATTGAAGCTCATTGTCCAAATCCATGTGCAATCATGGGAATAAAGATAAGGATCACATTTTTTTTTGAGAGAGAGAAAGAGAGGGACAGGTAGGGACAGACAAACAGGAAGGGAGAGAGATGAGAAGCATCAACTCATAGTTGCAGCACCTTAGTTGTTCATTGATTGCTTTCTCATAAGTGCCTTGATAGGGGGGGGGGGGGCAGATCTCCAGCTGAGCCACTGACCCCTTGCACAAGCCAGAGATCTTGGGCTTCAAGGCAGCAACCTATGGGTTCAAGCCAGCCACCGTGAGGTCATGCCTATGATCCCATGTTCAAGCTGGTGACCTTGCGCTCAAGCTGGTGACCTCAGGGTTTTGAACCTAGGTCTTCAGAGACCCAGTCTGATACTCTAACCACTGCACTACTGCCTGGTCAGGCAGGATCATTGTTCTTATTACATAAGACTTATAATAGCAGAGACTGCTGGGTCTTGTCCCCAAATCCTTTCCTCCTTCTTTTACTAACTGTAAATCCAGTAGCCATGCCCACCATCACAGCCACCTGGCCCATGCAGGTTTGGGTTTGATTCAGACAGACAGTAATGAAACAACAGAGCCAAGAACTGGTGGGCCATCATCTTTATCCTAGCTTGTACCTGGCAGGCAAGAAATACACACAGTGAGAAAACACTACCCTTTCCAATCAGGACTCTCAAAGCCACTGACTTATCTGAGTTTCCTAGAATCAAAGGTTTCTAGCTCACCAGCCTTATTCATCTCTGATCCCCACCTCCTTCACTCTGCACAAACTAGCTTCTCCTTCAGCACTCCGCCATCTTGGCTGTTTCTCCTCTCCTCCACATGGCCTCTCTCTGCTTTCCTCTTTCTCTGTTCTCCCCTCTAATGCTAATCTCAGGAACCAAGAGAGAGCAAGCTCCTGGTCTGCCCCATTTTATAGTGTAGAAACCAAAACTTTTAATCCAATATACAAATAAGGAAGTCTCTGATACAAAGTCACCTAGGGTGGGAAAGGCTTAGTCTTAAAACTAAGCCTTAGGCTATAAGGACCTTACCTGCTTAGAGCCTGTCCCCCACACCCAATGCAAACTACAAGTGAGCAAACATATATATCATATTTACAAACTTATTTTACCAACACTAACAAAACCCCTGCTAACGGACTACATTTACCAACCTTCATTGCTAACAGGTATGACTAGTGAATATGTTCTAGCCAATGCAAAGTAAGTAGAACTGAACTGCTAAATGGGCCTTCCAGGAAGTCTTTTAAAAGGGAAGAAATGCCTTCCTCTTTGTTTGCCTTCCTGAAGCCTGAAAAGCTGATGTCATCCTTGGATCTTCAGCAGCTAACTGGCCAGAAGGTAGAAGCTAGTGGCTGAGGGATTATGAAGCAGAAGGAAAGGAAACTGGGTTCAGGTGACATCCTGAGGCCACTATTATTATCCCTTGTTGGGCAGATAAAATGTATTATGCTCACTTTGTTAAAGATGGCGCTGCCCACATTGAGGCCGTTGCCCAGGTGATATTAATGTGTGTCTCTGTGGGCTGTGGGCAGGCAGGATCATTGTAGCCTGGGGCTTGGTTTTAGGACTAAGCCTTTCCCACCCTTTTTAATGTGGGGTGGTACAATCCCATCATGACTCAGATATGTGACTTTGTATTAGAGACTTCCCTATTTTGTATATTGGATTAAAGGTTTTTGGCTTTCTACACTATAAAATGGGGGCAGAACAGGAGCTTGCTTTCTTGGTTCCTGAGATTAGCATTAGAGAGCAGAGAGCAGAGAAAGGCCATATGGAAGAGGCCAGGAGAAGCAGCCAAGATGGTGGAGTGTTGAGTGAGAAGCCAGTTTGTGCAGAGTTTGTGCAGGGAGAAGGAAGGAGATGGGGAACTGAGGAGAATAAGTCTGGTGAGCTAGAAACCTTTGATTCTAGGAAACTCGGGTAAGTCAGTAGCTTTGTGAGCACTGAATGTGAGTGGGTTTTGGAGCCCAGTGTGTGTTTTTACTTGCCCGCCAGGTGCAAGCTAAGATTAAATTGATGGCCCACTAGTTTTTGGCTCTGTTGTTTCTTTACCGACTGTCTGAATCCAATGCAAACCTGCCTGAGCCAGGCTGCTGTGATGGTAGCCCTCGCCACTGGCTTTACATCCCTGGAATGCCTGTTTCTGGTTTTCGTTTACATGAGACAAAAAGAAACTTCTATTTCATTTAAAGCATTGTAATTCTGATTCTTCTGCGTGTATGCAGCTGAACCCAATCCTATTCCAAATCCTAATCTTATGTGAATCAGAATGAACTACTGATAATATCAGTACTGGGGAATGAATCTCAACATAATACTAGGATAGTAATTTAAAGTTAACTAACTGTAATAATCATGCAGATTTCTCATACAAACTATGAAATGAATAATATAATTTGTCGGGAACCGATCCACTAATGTTGGCTAACTAGGTCACAGCAGGAGAAGATCCACAACTGCTGGTTGACAAAGTCACAGCAAAAGAAGATAGAGTCACCGCAGTAAAGACCAACAGCTGCGGGTTGACAAAGTCACCGCAAGGAAAGGGACAACGATACTTCCCCCTTTAATCTTTTGAATTAATCTGGCCTTATATTTCCCCCTTTTCTGGGTGTGTGCTATTATTTATGGCACAGGAATAACAGTACCGTGCTTTCCCTGTAGATTTGTAGTAATTTCTTTGGAAATGAGACAGAAGGTGTAAGTTCCACAGAAAAGCCTGTAAGCCCCTTGATCTGGGCTCGTAAACATAAGAGGCTGGCTATGATATCCCTCGTAAAGGGTTAAGTTTGTAGGAGAATTTCTTCTTAATCATGTTAGAAAGAAAAGATTGTGACTTGTGAATGGGTAGAAGGCAGTGGCTGTGCACAGAGCACCTTTCGGCCTTCACTTAATTCATCATTTTTTCTCCCAAGCCTTTTCATGTGATAGAGTAGAGAAACTTTCCTTTCTTCTTGCTTATTTGATCTGCAGATAGTGGTACACTCTAAGAAGAATATAGTTAGAATTTACTAGTGTGTGAATATAGTAAATAAATAAAGTTTAACTAGACATTAGAATCTTAGGTAAAGTGTAATGGAATGGCCCGTTGCATGGCTTGGGATGGGAACGCAGTCAGCAAGAAAAGGATGTTTTGCTAAGAGAATTGTTTTATGACTGAAGGCAGTTACTGGGCTTTCTCAGTGAGACACTCTCATGAGGTTTGTATACCTCCCCAAAATTCTTTCTTCAGATAATGAGAGGTATGGGAGGGCATCCATAGAAGCAATAGCAATTAATGTCTTCTGAAATTATGTTGCTACTAAGCTATCTTGCGAGTGCACTCTATATATCTTTAAGTAAAAGTTACTCTTAATGTTATGTCAATTTCTTAATGGGCAAGCCTTTTGTTATCTTGTGAGAAAAGTTAGGACACTGCATAAACTCAAGGCCATTTGCCTGAGCAAGCGGTGGTCCTTTGCTAGTCCTTAATGATTTCGTCTGTTAATCTCTCTCTGCCCCTTGACTCACAACAACAGTAAAGTTGAGTTATTAGTTAGTACTAATCCTTTAAAAGCTTTTACCGATGTTATCGCTATTCAAGTTATTTTTTAATTGTACTTTGAATGATTTGCCACCTGATTTGTAGTTTATAGATATAAATTAACTGTTATCTGGAAACATGTAAACATAGTAAAACAGAAGCAATGATTAATACCATGTAATCGTAACTTGGTGTGTGTGTATAAAAAAGGAGCTGTACTAGCATTTGGTAGAGATGCCTGGCAGTAAATGCTAACTAGAGAATAAAGAGAAAGGAAAGAATTCGGCTCTCTCACTTGATTTCGCCGACGCCGTCTCCTCCTGTGGGACCCCTGGATCCCCCCCGGGGCTAGACCCCGGCAATAATTATAATGTGCAATAGCTTTAATAGTAAACTGACCACAAATGCTCAGTAAATATCAACACTGAAGAAGGAAATAGTTTTAAAGGTTTTGTTGGTCAAATAAGTTTGTAAATATGATATATTTGTTTGCTAGCTTATAGTTTGCATTGGGTGTGGGGGACAGGCTATAAGCAGGCAGGGTGGTTATAGTCTAAGGCTTAGTTTTAAGACTAAGTCTTTCCCACCCTAAGTGACTTTGTTTCAGAGACTTCCTTGTTTTTATATTGGATTAAAGGTTTTGATTTCTACACTATAAAATGGGGCAGACCAAGAGCTTGCTCTCTCTCGGTTCCTGAGATTAGCATTAGAGAAAGAGCAGAGAAAGACCTCGTGAAGGAGAGGAGAAGCAGCCAAGATGGCAAAGTGCAGAAGGAGAAGCCAGTTAGTGCAGTTTGTGCAGAGAGAAGGAGATGGGAAACAGGTGAATAAGGTTGGTGAGGTAGAAAACTTTGATTCTAGGAAACTCGGATAAGTCAGTGGCTTTGGGAGCCCTGATTGGAAAGGAAAGTGTTTTCCCACTGTGTGTATTTCTTGCCCGCCGGGTGCAAGCTAGGATAAAGATGAGGGCCCACCAGTTCTTGGCTCTGTTGTTTCATTACCATCTGTTTGAACCTGTATGGTGGGCCAGGTGGCTGTGATGGTGGACATGGCTACTGACCATACAGGTTTCTACAATAAATTATTGTTTCCCAAAGTAATAATTTTGGACAGGACAGCAATGAGAGCAAAAATAAATATTTTTAAAAATCTGACCCTAAATTTGGCATTGAACAAAGTCAATGAAATATAGTCCGTTTTTCTAAAAAGTATCAATTTTTGAAAGATAACATAGAGCATGCACAAAGCAACACAAGTCTACACATAATTATGTAAATAAAGCTTGGACACACACCAAGTATTTTTACTGTGTTAAGATGTTTATGGAGCCTGACCTGTGGTGGCACAGTGGATAAAGTGTCGACCTGGAAATGCTGAGGTTGCCGGTTCGAAACCCTGGGCTTGCCTGGTCAAGGCACATATGGGAGTTGATGCTTCCTGCTCCTCCCCTCCTCTCTCTGTGTCTCTCTCTCTCTCTCGTCTCTCTCTCTCTCTCCCTCTCTCTCTCCTTTCTAAAATGAATAAATAAAAAAGAAAATTAAAAAAAAACACTTAAAAAAAAAAAGATGTTTATGGAGCCTGACCAGGTGGTGGCGCAGTGGACAGAGCATCAGACTGGACTCAGAGGACCCAGGTTCAAAACCCCATGGTCGCTGGCTTGAGTGCGGGCTCATCTGGTTTGAGGAAGGCTCACCATCTTGAGGCCAAGGTTGCTGGCTTGAGCAAGGGGTCACTCGTTCTGCGGTAGCCCCCCGCCCCCAGTCAGGGCTCATATGGGAAAGCAATCAATAAACAACTAAGGAGCCACAACAAAGAACTGATGCTTCTCATCTCTGTCCCTTTCTGTCTGTCTGTACCTATTTGTCCCTCTCTTTCTCAAAAAAAAAAAAAAAAAAAAAAAAAAGATGTTTATGGATGTATTTTTTTGTTATTAAAATTGCAGTTGTGGATAGAAATACTTGGTAAGATAGAACATCATGGGCGTTATGAATAATATTATGATCGTTTTTGGTCAAATCAGCTTTAGAATCTTATGCATCTCAGAGTTTTATGCCATTTAGATTGTCTGAACACTGGCCTCGAAAGCATTTTACTTATCAAAACACTGGAGGAGACAGTCCATTTATGTTGGAACAATGGCTTTTTTACAGTGCTTGATTAGGAGACATTAGGAAACTTGCATCAAAAGCCAGTAGCAGCTGACCAGGTGGTGGTGCAGTGGATAGAGCATTAGCCCGGGATGCTGAGGACCCAAGTTCGAAATCCTGAGGTCACTGGCTTGAGCGTCAGCCTGAGTGTAGGCTCACCAGCTTGAGCACAGGATCACGGGCTTGAGCGTGGGCTCACTGGCTTGAATGTGGGATCATAGACATGACCCTAAGGTCTCTGGCTTGAAGCCCAAGGTTGCTGGCTTGAGCAAGGGGTCACTGGCTTGGCTGGAGTCCCCCGCTCAAAGCACAATTGAGAAAACAAACAATGAACAACTAAGGTGCTGCAATAAAGAATTGATGCTTCTCATCTCTCTCCCTTCCTGTCTATCTGTCCCTATCTGTCCTTGTCTCTCTTTCTCTAAAGAAAAAAAAAAGTCAGTAACAAATTTATCTAGATTTTATGTTACATCATAAAACAACCAGCAACTGAAGAAATCCCACTGCTCAGTATGCCAATTTGCCTTAGACACTGCCATATAAGCTACTTCCACGAGACAGCAATGAGTATCAGAGATATTTAAGGACAAAAAATGGAAGCTTCTAAAACCCACAAAAATCATAAAACTAAACTATAAAAGGGAAGGTCCATCCATTCCTCTTATTTTATAAAATACTAACCTTAAATGTCCCTGAGAGATCATAAGTTTTACTCTGATTTTATCTGCCTTCCCATCCTTGTAAGGACAGGTAGAATCACTTGCCATTACTAGAAGAGGCTTGCTCAGAGACTGCTATTAGTAATTCCTTCCCTCAAAGCCCAGTCTAAAGATGACCATGGGCCTGTCCACGACCTCCCGAGCCAGAATTTCTGCTGTGAGGCTCAGGAATTGCATTTTGAGGACAAGCACCACTGCCTGAAAATCAAATTCAAACTCCTAAGCTAAAAACCGGTTCCTTCTTGTCTACTTTTCAGGGTAAGTGGGAAACACTGAGTCTCTAAACTGTGCTTTCTTCAAGCTTATAAAGCCGTTCTGTTTCACCACATTAGTAAACTAACTGTTCTTCAACTTTCCTACTTTGGTTTCTCTCTCTTTCCATTTTGACATTTGTACTATTCCTTCCGAAATTTTCTCCATTTCTCAAAGACGGCAAACAGCGAATGCAAACCACCCACCAGTGACTATATGAAAGGATTAGTTCACAGAATCTATACTTTACCTTGTGTTCGGTATGGTTCCCCGTTATGTGGTAATTTTTATAAAAAACGATTCTGGTTGTGATTTATTTCCTGTGGATAAATTCTCCTAACCTTTTTCACACACTCTATTGTGGAACTCTTTCCAACTTTTCCCACTGAAATTCCATCTCCAAATTAACTATGTAATGCTGAACATCATTTTCTGTCCTCACAAGTACAGCAGCCTCTAAATGTGTGTCAGGCATGAATTCCATGAACAGGCTTACCCTGCCCAAGTTCAGAGCACTGTGAAGAATCCGGACATACCAAGGCCAGCCGAGAGCACAGCACTGCTCCTACGCAGTAGCAGGAAACATGTAAGGGTACTGAGCCGTACTGCTCCGGAAAGGCAATGCGCTGGCTCTCCTCTACAACGCCTAGGCCAGCTCACAGTCAGCACCTCATACCTGTCCAGCCAGTGTACGCGGTACCATCCCGAGGGTCTGCTGACTTCAGGCCTCTCTCCATTTGCTGCAGAAGCTCTCGGATCTTATCGTTCAAGCGCTGTGAGAACTCAGGAGTCAGCTGTAGAAATTAAGAGGAAAACAAACATCAAAATATGGGGTCACTTGATTTCTTGGACTGTAGGCTATCAACAATCGGAGGGTACTTCATTTCCACTCAGGCCACGTATTTCTCCCTGGGAGACTGGACAATTGCAGCAGGTCCGCAAATGTCATTGTTCAATGTTGTTTCGTTATAACACTGATGAGGAAAGAAATCAATTCCTGCAGGGTACACTGTCGGTATGGAGTCTGTGTGCTCTCCTCACATCGGAGTTTTCTCTGGAAACTTCCTTTCCTCCCTCATCCCAAAGATGTGCATGCGAGGGGAACTGGCGTGTACACTGCCCGGCCTGGGCATGGGTGTGGGTGTGGGTGTGAGTGCAGGCTGGCATGGCAGGGCGTCCTGTCCAGGCCCGACCCTGACTCTGGGAAGCAGGCTGGAGAATAATCATCAGCCTTGTTTTTGGAAATCTTTCTTATATGTGTGTATAGCTCACATTTATTTCAGTGTTTAATATTAGAAGTGTTTTGTGTCTTTATTTAGAATTTTGGTAATATATTTGTATTCAGAAATATGCCATAGGAATTTAACCCTTGTTTATATCAATCAGCCTATGGCAAAATTGGTTATATGTTATTTACCTTAAAGTCACAGTTAGGTCTTACTGTATTTTATTGTTCAAAGTAACAAAATTTAAAAAGTACTACTAATCATGATAGGAAATATGGTTGACCCTTGAACCACACAGGTTTGAACTGTGCAGGTCCACCTTTATGTGGGTTTTTTTTACTTGACTGTGCAGCTCAACTTGTGCTATTCAAGAGGCAACTCAATGGTTGGGAATCAAGTATGCAGAGGGCCAAATGTAGTTATACTTGGATTTCTGACTGCTCAGAGGTCAGTGTCCCTAACCTCCAGCACTGTTTAAGGGTCAATTGTATTTTTGTTGCAAACTTTGTTGCAGTGCATTACACAAAGGTTTTAATTAAATACTAAAATAGACCATCAGTGATAAACTAGATCACAGTAATTTCTACCTAGTAGAGCTCACTTTTTAAACCAATACTTTTTATGATAATAAAAGTCATTTTATTCAATTAATCACAAATCAGAAGATGTTTGCTGTTTGCACACCACTGCATTTTTAGTATTTAAGCTGCAGCAATGTTAATTCCCTACAGAAACTCTAATTGCTTTTTTTTTAAAGGATGAACTTTTATAAAAATCCATTTATAAAAAATAAACATCTTTTAAGAAAGCAAAATAAATTCACAGATATCAAGAGCCATGCCTGACCAGGTGATGGTGCTGTGGATTGAAAATTGGTCTGGGATGCTGAGGACACAGGTTTGAAACCCTGAGGTCACTGGGTTGGGTGCGGGCTCATCCAGCTAGAGCACAGGCTCACCAGCTTGAGTGTGGGGTCGCTGGCTTGAGTACTGGATCATAGACTCGAGCCCAAAGGCCGCTGGTTTGAAGCCCAAGGTCACTGGCTCAAGCAAGGGGTCACTGACTCAGCTGGAGCCCCGATCAAGGCATATATAAGATAGCAATCAATGAACCACTTAAGTGTCACAACTGAGTTGATGCTTCTCATCTCTCTCCCTTCCTGTCTGTCTGTCCTTGTCTGTCTCTTTCTTTTTCTCTTAGAAAATAAAGTCTCATGCAGAGTGGAAAGAATATCAAATCTAGCATAAAAAACCCATGCCTAGGCCGTGGCCAGTTGGGTCAGTAGTAGAGCATCAGCCCAGTGTGTGGGTGTCTTGGATTCAATTCCCCATCAGGGCACGCAGGAAAAGCGATCATCTGTTTCTCTCCCCCTCCCCCTCTCCTCTCTCTTCTCCTCCTGCAGCCAAGGCTCAACTGGTTTGAGCAAATCAGCCTCTGGCACTGAGGATGGCTCTGTGGCCTCCACCTCAGGTGCTAAAAAATGGCTTGGTTGCTGAGCAACGGCGCAATGCCACAGATGGGCAGAGCGTCGCCCCCTAGTGGGCTTGCCAGCTGGGTCCCAGTTGGTGCTTACTCAGGAGTCTGTCTCTCTGCCTCCCCTCTTCTTGCTAAAATAAAACAATCAATCAAATAAAAAAGAACCCATGCCCAGCACCGTGCCTGGCAGAGTAGGGGCTTCCTAAATATCGCTCAGTGAATGAACTGGGCTGTCTCTTTACTGCTATTAGACAAGTGACCTTACTCAACTTGCAGCGTTGTTACGCTTCAGTTACCTCTATAAAGTCAGGAAAATACTTGTCCTACCAATCTGAAAAGGTAATTCGAAGATCAACTGAGATCATATGGCCCAGGTCTTTTGTATACAAGGATACAATTGCTGACATTTTTATGCTATAAGCAGTCCAGGGTCTATAATAAGCAATGATTTGGACATGGACTGAAAACACATAAAGGCTGGGGCTAGGGGATTAGTGACATCCATATAAAGCCCACAGGAGCTGGGCAAACTGAGGCCCACACAATCATTATGCTATTTGTCCTACAGGCAATGGAAAAGTATTTCGAAAGTTCTATATACACTGAATCATGACGTATCTTAAAAAGTCACTTTAATTATCCCTCAATAATTTTAGGAATCTTCTGTGATTCCTACAATAAGATTCACAAAGCAGTGAAATTTCAAAACCACGTTGGAGAACATTACAAAAGTATGTTTTATTTTACCATGTAAGGATTGTAAAAACAAAACTAACTACTATCTGTCAGCATCATAATATCATTTTTTTAAAAAAGGGCATCCTGACACTGAAAAAAAGTAAGAAGGCAGTACAGAATTATTAATAATAATATGTTATTGAGTTTCACTTCTGAAGAGCATCTCTGATAAGGCAAATTGGCCATACTTGGATTATTTATTCTGAAACGCTTCTGTGATCCCTTATTTCACATGCTGAAGAAACCACTGTGTTTGAAGGACATACCCCTACTATTTAAAAGTTTCTACCAAGAGATTAAGATTTCAACAAGTCTTGAAAATACACTTAGTAAGATAAAATATACTTCAATATTAAGAAGAGTATTTCTACATGAGAACATGTCACCTACTGTTCACAGATCATAGATAGATAATTTGTCATCTTACTTGGCCTTATTTTAAGAGACCAAGAATAACAAGAATGCCCAAACCTCAAGAAAGGAAGTTACTTTCTGTTTGGCACACAACTACACTTAATAAAGGTGACCTGCTTAAGAATATTGATTGCTTGTGGCAGACCACAAAATTATTCAAACTCTAGCAATATTTGAAGAATATCTAAAAGCCCCCCTTTTCCTGATAGATGCCAGAAAACGGACCAGTTCTTTACTAAAACGTGTATGTTAACAAACTTAGGAGAACAGATCTCCAGGGCATCATCCTTCGTGTTCAACATTAAGCAATTTTAGAACTTGTATGTTAGTTTCTTTCAAGGATCTGTCCAAAAACCATGTGTTGCCCTGGCCGGTTGGCTCAGTGGTAGAGCGTCGGCCTGGTGTGCGGGGGACCCGGGTTCAATTCCCGGCCAGGGCACACAGGAGAAGCACCCATTTGCTTCTCCACCCCCCCCCCTTCCTCTCTGTCTCTCTCTTCCCCTCCCGCAGCCAAGGCTCCATTGGAGCAAAGATGGCCCGGGCGCTGGGGATGGCTCCTTGGCCTCTGGTCCCAGCAGAGCGACGCCCCCTGTTGGGCAGAGCGTCGCCCCTGTTGGGCGTGCCGGGTGGATCCTGGTCGGGCGCATGTGGGAGTCTGTCTGACTGTCTCTTCCCGTTTCCAACTTCAGAAAAATACAAAAAAAACCCCAAACAAACAAACAAAAAAACTATGTGTTAAGCAATAAATAACATTGTTATTTCGTGGCTGGAATTTAAGTTTCTGAATATTCTTCCCCCCTTATAGTTAACTTTGTGAAAAAACATTTATAAAAAAGCCTAAATAGGGAGCTACATCCTCCTGAAGACTTCTGTCATTAGGATACATTAGGATCTCTTTGCCAAGTGATCATGAAACAGCATGTCTTCTTCCAACAAGACAAGACAAATACTTCAGCCTCAGGATCTGCTGAGCTAGGCAGAATGCAGGTCCAAATGGCCAAACGGAAGCCATCTGACCTCAAGAAAATTATAAGAAGCTTCCTTAGGGCAGTTCAATTTTGGTCTTTAAAAGAATAGAACTGACTCTAGTTCCAAATACACTTTGGTACCTTTCTATCCTACAGCTCCTCTCCATCTGACATGTCTCCCACCTGCATCATGACCCAAATTAATCTATAATGATGAGTGTTTTAGGGAAGAGATCAACAGAGCCACGTAAACTTGACAGATATGAAAAATGAAATGCTTTTCATAGGATTGAGAAGTTTGGAAGAAATAAACTGGTAAAATTTTAAAAAGTGTGTGTGCATTTAAAGAGGTCACTTATCCAATCGAACTCACTCTTTGAGATCTCTCAACTAGGTATTCTAAGAACCGTATTCTCAATGTCTCTAAAGAAACATGAGGAAACACAGGCCTCTGGTAACTCACAACCAGCTTCTCTTTTGCACAGTGGTTTTGCAAACTAGTTTAATTTACTGGTTTTTTTTTTTCCCCCAGCTGTGGGAATGTCATGCAAAGAGTGGAAATGGTACGAAGAATTTCAGGCCTATGTCCCAAATTTCTCTCAGCTCTTTCAGTTTAAAGATGTCTGCATTCCAGTTTACTCTCATCTTCACCCTGCCTATACTTGTGTACCATCCTAGAGCAATTAACAGGGCACATGCGAAATACCGTCAGGGTTTTCACCTCTCTTTAAAAAAGCAAATAAAAAGAAAATAAAAAATGCAAATTTAATGTAAACTGCATATCTACCTATTTTTATAATTTAAAATATCAACGATTGAGGTGATCGCACTGATTCATATTAACCATGATTCCTAAGACATCCCACATGTTAGAGCTCAAATTGTATATTTTAACATGTATTTTACATATTTAAAATATATTTTATATCATTACCATCGAATTATATACATATATTTAAAAGGATGCTCATCCCTTTCAGGCAAAATTGAGCTTCTTTCCAAACGCTGGGGGTTGGAGGAAGGGATTCGGGCAGGTGTATCCCACACTCACCCTCCCAGCAGCATCGAAGTAGCCTTCGGCCAGGGATTTGTTAAAATCGGCGTAAGGATTCGGGAAGGCCCTTTCAGCCATGACGCCGGAAGCGAGCCTGCAGAACAGAGGAAAGAGAGAACCGGGGTTGAGACGGGGGCCACGGCCTGACTGCGCGGGCGGCGGCCGGAGCCCGGGCGACACTTCCCTGCGGCCTCCAGGGCCACCGCGCGGCCTCGGCGGTCCGCGGGGACGCCGGGCCCACGGCGGCCCGGCCGCTAGGGCGTGGCACCTCCGCGAAAAGGCTGCCAGGGCCCCGAACCCACCGGGATGAAGAGGAGCCGTTTTACACCCCACGTTCCCACTCCCGCGATTTGAAGCCACTGCCCAGGGCAGTGTCCAGAAGCCCAGCCCCGCCTCCGCCTCTCACCCCGCAGCCTGCCGACGATAACTGAAGCGGCGCGGTCACCGAGTACTTCCGGCCGTCTGGCCAATCAGAACCTGCGTCTGATTGCGCAGCGGAGGGCGGGGGCGGGCGGAGAAGTAAGGAAGCCCCGCCCCCTTCTCTCAGTTCTTTAAAGAAACAGGAGTGTGATTTCCAAAGGATACTAAAGAGTGATTTAATTCCTTGATAGCTGGATTGAAGACATATCTTAATACAACGGGATAATGTGCCCAATATTTTCTACCTTATTCTCTTTTAATTAAAATTTTTTTTATGAAAACTAATTAAAGTTCTGATAATTCATAAGAATTAGACATTTTTTTATCTGGAAAAAAGACTGTATTGAGAAATAAGCGTTCATATTTCCACTACTAGGACTCCGTGAAATTGGGGAGGGTAATGTCTTTCTAGTATTTTGCAAAGTTTTCTTTTTTTCATTAAAAATAAACAAAACAAAAAGGAAACAGAACAAATGAAGCCCACCACCCCAATTATCAACACAAACAAAACAGCAAAAACCAGGATATATGGAAGGGCCAGTACCTCACAGGTACTCAAGAGGCCACGTGAGTGCCCTAGGGACAAGGTATCAAATGGTAATTGATAAGACGTCAGGGAAAATACAGAAAAACAGAAATCACAGCTTTTAAGAACGTTAATCTGATCTTTAGCCTAAGTTGGACTCTAACACTGTATACCCAAGCCCCTTAAAAAGAAAGAGTAAAGTCCAGCAGGGCAGAACAGCCACAACATTCAATTTCAATATTTAATAGTCTCCATTATCTGAAACTTTTCCTTTCATTAGAACTTACAGTCTTACCTGGTATGCATGAGGCCCATCCAGTTGCTGGGAGAATTTTGGAGTTCAGTTTAAAAGTCAGAAAGTCACTCTGTCTTTTCTTCCTTTTCTCTCTTGTTTCAGTGAAGGACCCTAGCCTCAATCGTGCAGTTGTTGAAGCTCAATCCTTCCCCATTCCACACCTTGGCACAAAGCATCCCACTTGTTCCTCTGTGGCTGCCGTCCCACACTCTACTTCTGACCCCCACTCTGACTCTTTTTAACTGTCACCCTCCTAGGACACTTATCTCTCTTTCACCAAATTCATGAATATTTGGTAGAGGCCCTCAGTGAATCTTAAATTGGATACTCTTCCTCTTTTAATTGATGGGTGTGTGGATGAGCAACTGATAAGATAGAAAAGGAAAAGGAGTGAGAGGCATATCAGCAAATTTTTTTTTATTAAAGGCTTACTATCTGTTTATCCCATTCAGAGTCTTTATATGAACAAGTAGAATCAGTGTGATATTGAAGTAAATTAATGATTACCAGAGGGAGGGAGGCGGCACAAATAGTTGATTGTGCTTGAGCGAAATGAAAGTCTGGAAGGAGAAGATCGAAGGAGAGTAAATAAAAGAATGAGATGAGAAAAAAGAAAAAGGGCATTTGGTCAGCTTGCAGGGAAGTCTCCCAAACACTTGATTTGGATAACCTAGTGAGATGGCGTGGGGGTTCTCAACCTCAGCACTTCTGACACTTGGAAGGGACTTTTTTGGGGGGTTGGGGGAGACTGTACTATTCATTGTAGTCTGTTCAGCAGTGTCCCTGACCCCTATCCAGTAGCACCCCCTTCCAAGTGGTAACACATTCCTAACACCGAATGTTCCTGGGGGTAGAAGAGAAACAAAAATGCCCCACTCTTGGTTGTGAACCACTGAGATGGTGTAACCAGAGCATTTAATGAAATTAGACAGTTTTACTCCAGTGTTACCACTGCAGATGTGGCTTGCTAGAATAACATGTTGAAAGAAATTCAGAAGAACGTGGGGGTGGTAGGGCATGTGTGTATGTGTATGTGTGTGTGTATATTTAAATCTCAGGTGTAGAATTCAGCTAATAATGCTTCTTAATTTTCAGTACAGCATCATCAGTGAATGCAAGACCCTATTCAATTTTTTTCTTTATTCCCTATTACCCTTCTGTTTCTCTCCTCCATAAGGCAATCACCACCATATGTTAAATTTATACAGTTGATCCTTGAACAACAGGAGTTTGAACTGCGTGGGTCCACTTCTATGTGGATTTTTCTCCAATACATATACAGTCAGCCCTCAGTATCTATGGGTTTAGTATCTGCAGATTCAACCAACTGGAACAAAAATTGTACTATGACTCTGCATTGGGAATCTGCAGATGCGGAGGGATGGTTGTGTGCATTGATCTGTACCATTTTATACAGTGTGTCTGTAAAGTCATGGTGCACTTCTGGCCGGTCACAGGAAAGCAACAAAAGATGATAGAAATATGAAATCTACACCAAATAAAAGGAAAACTCTCCCAGTTTCATACCTATTCAGTGCAGTTCGATGTGGGCTCACACACAGATTTTTTTAGTGCTCCTTAGGTAGCTATCCCATATAGCCTCTACAGACCCGTCACTGACTGATGGCCTACCAGAACGGGGTTTCTCCACCAAACCCTGGTTTCCTTCAACTGCTTATCCCACCGAGTAATGTTATTCCTATGTGGTGGTGCTTTGTTATAAACGCGCCAATATTCACGTTGCACTTTGGTCACAGATTTGAATTTAGCGAGCCACAGAACACAGTGAACTTTCCTCTGTACCGGCCACATCTCGACTGGCATGGCCATGGGCTGCTCTGCTGTATACACGGTGTTATGTCATCATCTGCACATGCGCACATGCTGCCACATCATCCTACAGAAACTGGGAGGGTTTTCCTTTTATTTGGTGCAGATTTCACATTTCTATCGTCTTTTGTTGCTTTCCTGTGACCCGTCAAAAGTGCACCATGACTTTACGGTCACACTGTATAAGGGATTTGATCGTCTGCAGATTTTGATATCTGTAGGCGTTCCTGGAACCAACCTCTCAAGAATACTAAGAGAGGTAGTTAAGTTTTTGGAGAGTCAAAAATTATAGAAGAAGCCCTGGCCGGTTGGCTCAGCAGTAGAGTGTCGGCCTGGTGTGCGGGGGACCCGAGTTCGATTCCCGGCCAGGGCACATAGGAGAAGCGCCCATTTGCTTCTCTACCCCCCTCCCCTCCTTCCTCTCTGTCTCTCTCTTCCCCTCCCGCAGCCAAGGCTCCATTGGAGCAAAGATGGCCCTGGCGCTGGGGATGGCTCCTTGGCCTCTGCCCCAGGCGCTAGAGTGGCTCTGGTCGAGGCAGAGCCACGCCCTGGAGGGGCAGAGCATTGCCCCCTGGTGGGAAGAGCGTCGCCCCTGGTGGGCGTGCCGGGTGGATCCTGGTCGGGCGCATGCGGGAGTCTGTCTGACTGTCTCTCCCCGTTTCCAGCTTCAAAAAAAAAAAAATTATAGAAGAATTTTCTATTATACAGTGGGTAGGTGGGGTTGTTTAAGGATCTACTGTATATCCTTTGAAAAATATATCATGAATTGCATAAGTATGTATTTTTAATAAGTGGACTAGTACTATAAATACGCAACACATTTGTTTTAGATCTTTGTTGCTCTCTGTACAGTTTGTTATTTTAGATAATTATGTAATATTTTTATAGTATATTTCCCCCTAATTTTACTTATCCTTTCCCCCAAAGATGGGCACTATTGCTAACTTCCACATTACAAATAATGCACTTAGGGATATCCAGGTATATGTTCTCAAAAGGATCTGGATGTGAGTATTTCTGAAATACATACATACCCAGAAGTTGATAGTTGGATTATAGGGCATTCTTATACTTAATTTCCCCAGTATGGGCTGTTAGATGGCTTTCCAGAACTAATGGGCTAGTTCATATTCTCTGCAACAGAATCTAATAATTTCTGTCATTCCTCTCCAACACTTAATATTATTTAGTGTTCTAGTTTTTTCAATTTTAACAGACAATGTGGAATTTTACTGATGTTTAAACTTTCAGTATTTTTGTTGCTAGTGGGGTTGAGCTTTTCTTCAATACTTGTTAGACATCTGGAAATTTTCTGAGATTTACCTGTTCATATCCTTTGCTCATTTTTAAATTGGGTATTGCATTTGCAGGAGCTGTTCTTTGTTTTGTTTTTATTTTTGGGGGAGGTAGGGTAAGCTAGATATTAATCTTCTTTGTCTTTAGATGTTGCAGATACCTTCTCTAGTCTGTTAACTTTTTCTAGGGTATCCATTGTGAACCTTGAGAAATTAGGCACCTACTAAGAAGGGCTCCTGGTGACTGTGCTCAAGTTAAAAAACAAAACAAAACAAAACAGAGCCTAGCAGCCATTTCTACACAGAACTTCTCATGTAAACTGCACTTCAGAGAGAACCCTGTACTGAACTGCCTGCCTGCACTATGTTTCTGCCATATGAGCTAGCCCTTGTAGAGGAGTTCCTGGAATCTGATTTCAACCAATAGTACTGAGGCTTTCTTCATCCAATTGGAGGTTCACAGCTCTGACCAATCAGTAAAATGCCTTTTGGACCAATTAAACTTTGAGGATTCAAAATCCTCATTTGCATAAATATGAACCAATAAAGTGCCAGGCATGGGGACAGGATTGAACTCCCCTCTAGCTGTGGAATCCACTTTCCCTTTTGTTGAAGACTGCGTTGTTTTCCCTGTGAGAGCTGAAACACCAAAGACTTAGCAGAGTGAAGCAGAGAAGACGCTGTTGTTGACTCACACTTCTTCATTTTCTTTCTTTCTCTTTTTAAAATTTTTCACTGCTTTGGGAGAGAGAGAGAGAGGAAAGGAGAGAGAAAGAGAGTGACAAAGAGAAGCATTATTTTATAGTTCACTTAGTTATTCCACTTAGTAGTGCACTCATTGGTTGCTTCTCATATGCGTCCTGACTAGACATCAAACCTGTGACCTTGGTGTACCAGAATGGCACTGTCTATCCACTGAGCCACCTGGAGGGCCACACTTCTTCATTTTGATAAAGTTAAACCCATTTAATTTTGACATTGCCATTTGAAGATTTAGTTTCATGTTCAAAAAGTCTTTATCCATTCATAGTTTGCAGAAATGACTTCTTCCTACATTTATTTTTATTACCTTTTTACTTTTTACAGTTAGGTCTTTAATCTCTTGGGAGTTTACTTTTGAATGTAGCAAAAGATGTGGATACAAATTTATTTTGGGGAAGATTCAAAATTGTTTAGAAAGTTTAGATGTAATCAAAGTATGAACCAGTTCTCTCTTTGTTAGTTGGAAAAACCCAAAGATTTGAATAACTGGAAATCATGTAGATTTCTTTTGTATGTTTTATTTCATTAGAGAGCCATCCCAAAGAATTCCTCCTTGGTTCTTTGGCTCCAAAGAAAAATGCTTTACATTTAGGACCTGTATTTATATTCTAAGGTTGCCACAACAAGGTAGCACAGTCTGTATGGCTTAACCAACAGAAATTTATTGTTTCACAGTTCTGAAGGCAAGAAGTAAGATTAATCTTGTCAGCACAGTTGATTTCTTCTAAACCCTCTTTCCTCACCTTGTACATAGTTATCTTCTTCCTGTCTTCACATGGAATTCTCTCTGTGTGTCTATGTTTGAATATCCTCTTCTTATGAGAATACCAGTTATATTGGACTAGGGTTCACTCTAATGACCTCATTACACTTTAATTTGTCTCCAAATGGAGTCACATGGACTTAGGAGTTCATTTAATGTGTGGGTGGAGCACAATTTAGCCCACGTATACCTATCTTTTCACCTATGGCGATGGTGTCTGAACACATTTGTGATTAATACAAGTTTAATTTTTGATGACTTTTCAAGGGACATTTCATTTTTGGTAAATTTAGAATAACTTTTTTGGAAAAAATATTACAATGCTCCTTTTTTAATTTGTGACTCTGCCTTGTGTAAACTTTCAGAAAATAATCATTATATCATTGTCTTTAAAAGAGAATGCCCCCAGAAATCCTGGAAGATTTATGTTAAACAGAGAAAGCAGGTATCATTTGATCATTTGAGGGCTCTTTAGTTCCATGCTAAGATCTTAAAGTGTTGTAGTTAGAGTGAAATAAATATGTCATAGTTAGAGTGAAAGTGAAGCTATAATTATAGAGAGGCTCAAAAACATAATCGCATAGAAATTTATTTTTCTCTTACTTCAGATTAGCTTTGCTTCATGTGGGAACTCAAGATTCCAGGTTCCTTCCATGTTGTTGTGTGATCCTCATCTGTGAGATCCATCCTGGTCACAGTTCTGTCTGTATTCCAGCTTGTGGGAATGCCAGGAGAACAAAGGAGTGCATAGCAGATGTCTTCAACCCCAGACCAAGAAGTAGAACCCATCACGTCCCACATTATTCCACTGATGAGAATGTAGTCCTATGGCCACGTCTAGGAGCCTGTGAATGAAGTATTCTGCTGAACTGTTTGTTGTGTTCCCAGCTACAATGAATGAAAGGGAGGACTGACTTTAGTGGATAGTGCATAGTTAGTGGTCTCTGATGCATAATGGAAGTTCCAGTAACTGATATTATATGTCTCCTATCAAAGTGGAAACATACTAAAGTTTCTGTGGTGTTTTCTTGCCTCTGACCTCTTAGCAACCATGCCTTCTTTGTTTCCTCCTACATATTCCCTTGAATTTTCTTGGCAACTAGGTCATTGACTTTTGCTAGAAGACAGATCAAAAGTCTCCATATTCTCTTTTCTTTTCTTTTTCTCTCTCGCTCCCTCCCTCCCTTCCTCCCTCCCTCCCTCTCTCTCTCTTTCCCTCCCTTCCTCCCTCCCTCCCTCCCTCCTTTCCTCCCTTCCTCTTTCTTTCTCTCTTTCTTTCTTTCTTTCTTTCTTTTTCCTTCCTTCTTTCTTTCTTTCCTTCTTTCTCTTTTTCTTTCACTCTTTCCCTTTTCTTTCTTTCTTTTTATTAAAAAAATTCTCCCCATCTTAAAAACAGACAACTAACATAAACATATACATATATATACTAAAAATTAGACAAATGCCTTTTACTATTTTAACTTTTCTCCTGAGAAAAGTTTAAGTAAAGTGTCTTTTAATTAGAGTGTCTGTTTCTTTTTCAGCTCAAAAAAGTATAAAGCAAGAATGACCTTAGCTTGAGTTTAAGATCCCCATGCCATTGACCTAACATACAGCTGGGACTAGGTAATACTGTTGCAATTTTCTTTTTCATTCATAGGACAGAATTCATGGATTGACAGGAGCTATTGCTAGTGGAGGAAACAAGAACATAAACAGATGCACACCACACAGTACAATACACCTTTAATTTCCTGGAGAGAGTATTTCTTGTGATGCTGGCAGCATTTCCTCCCTCTGTTGTCAGGACTGTTCGTAGTGTGCTGACAGATTCCTTTCTTTAATGTGCCTGCCGGTGAGAGCCACCATCATGTGAGGCACCGGTGCACTGGGGTTTCCTGGGGAGATTAAAGACTGTGAGTTCAGAAAGTTGGTAAAAATGTACAGACATTCACACTGTTATTTGAGACAGCATTTGAGAAGGGATCTTGATCAACAGTGCTAGTCCAGGTCTTTACAAACAAAAATAGAAGAAAAAGGCTTTTTCCTTTATGCTTGAAAATATGTACCAATATTATGTTGTTACAATTATACCAGTCCCATTTCTCTGTTTGCTTAGAAAGAGTGATGAAGGTGGATATGGAAGGTGTCCTGGCCTGGGGCGGCCTCTGGCAACATTGACTCTTCATTCAGGAGGATTACATTTGCGTCCACCCCCACTCACCCATCCATGGCTCACCTATGCACTGAGATGATGCTTCACCCAGTTCTTATATAATGTTGTCCCATTTTGAGGTATTCCTTTGGCAGAGGTGGCAGCCCTACTCCCCGGCAGGGGTAAGTAATCAACAGAGACACTCTGGCCCATAGAGTTCCTTCAGAATTGCCTCACAGCAGGTACTTTTCAATCCTTTGTAAGTGAAACTTCAAAATTTCCTGACTTGCTTGGTAGCCACGTTTCCTTTTTATTTCCCCAAAGAGATAAGTGTTCAGATGTATAGGTGAGTAAGTATGTGAGTAGGGTACAGCTTAGAAAAGAGGTGGAAGAAGCTGCTACTTCAGGGCAATGTGAATTTAGCAGTGTAACTTACAGACCTAAAAGGAAACTTCAAGAATTCTGCTGGTTCATTGCTACTGCCGTGCAGGATCATCTGGAATTTACCACCTTGCTGGTCAGCCAGTGTCTGTGGTGCAGAGAAAAGGGGCTCCAAGACCCAGGGTGGTTCTTGTACCCGCAGGGAGGAGCTGGCTCCTTTGCCATTGTCACAACATCTGGCTGAGTCTCAAAAAGCCTGGGTCCGGAGTGCTCTCATACTTTGTGTCATCCCAGGAGCTTACTCAAAATGTAAATTCTCTGATTTTACTGCTAAAGTTTTAGATTAAGTAGGGTTGGGTTGAATCTGCATTTTTTGGAAACAAGTTCATATGATCCTCTTGCAGAGTCAAGTTTGAGAAATGTTAGAGAAAGAGAGAGGGGAGAGAGACAGGAGACACACACACACACACACAAACACACGCACATACAGGATCTCATATACAAAAACTGTTGCTAAATGGTAACAAATAGACTGTGAAAATATATGAATTATATGTCATGCCTTCAAGTTTATATTTGATACATTGTAGTTCCAAAAGTACTTCCTGGGCTACTGTTGGAAGGAAGGAAGGAAGAAAGGAAGGAAGGGAGGGAGGAAGGAAATGGAGAGGAGAGGAGAGGAGAGGAGAGGAGAGGAGAGGAGAGGAGAGGAAAGGAAAGGAAAGGAAAGGAAAGGAAAGGAAAGGAAAGGAAAGGAAAGGAAAGGAAAGGAAAAGAGATAGATGTCTGTTCCCTTTGTTTTGGTAGACAACTAGAGTTTTTAACATCCTCGTATTTCCAATTCTTTCTTTCTTAGATCTAACTTAAATATCTCTCAGCCAGAATTTTAAACCTGTTTTGAGCAAGGAGGAGAACAACTGGTCAGTACATGTCTTTTGTAAGTTTTAAAACTTTAACTTGATTTTCTTCAGGCAGCATAATTTTTATTTTATGCCTTTCACCATGAATTCAAATTTACAGCTCTTTAATAAAGCCCTGCACAATCAAGCCAGAGGCCAGACAGAATAATGCCAAGTGTTAGTAGGAGATTTGCTGTCACTTCGTGTGTAAAGGCTCATAAACCCTCAAAAGCACTTGGGGTTGTTGGCGGAACTACAAAAAAGCCAAGAATGAGAGACTGGGCCACAGCCCTTCCTGATTGCAGTTACTGTTTATGGGGTCTTTATTGTGTGCTAGGTGCTTTACCTGAGTTATTTCCTTTGAACTATGAGTAGCCACTGCTATTAATATCCAGCTTTTATAGGTGAGAAAACTAAGACTTAGAAGGTTAAGTCACTTTTCAGAGGCCACCATCTAGCAAGTGGTAACTCTAAATCTTCTGGATGGAGAGCTAATATGCTGAACTATACTTTACCCCTCACCTCCCCCAAGGCAGCCCAACCCTCCGTAGTTTTGTCCCTTCTTGCCCTTTAGTGACATTGGGGTCTCAGGCTTGCCCTTCGGTTACTCAGACTTTCTCCTAGCCTCTGCCCTCCATTATGAATTCCTAATTTATCCTTCCTTTTCTCTCAGAAAACTTTGTCTCATTCTGAATATTTCAGAGTAGAATTCAAATAAACTGATGCAGATGTATATGGTGGGAGACATACCTTTATTAGTTTCCTACAAAAATCACATATTAATCTTTTTTCATGTATACTGTTTATATGTATGTTTGGCTTTGTCTGGATACATAAGACTTAGGCCTCTCAAATGCCTCCAAATTATATTCTCTGATTCACCTATTGGTTTTTTCTTTTCATTCACCCATTTACTTTATTTTTTTATTTTTTTATTATTATTTTTATTTTTCTTATTTTTTTTCTGAAGTTGGAAATGGGGAGGCAGTCAGACAGACTCCCTCATGCATCCGACCAGGATCCACCCGGCACGCCCACCAGGGGATGATGCTCTGCCCATCTGGGCCGTTGCTCTGTTGCAACCAGAGCCACTCTAGCGCCTGAGGCAGAGGTCACAGAGCCATCCTCAGCGCCTGGGCCAACTTTGCTCCAGTGGAGCCTTGGCTGTGGGAGGGGAAGAGAGAGACAGAGAGGAAGGAGAGGGGGAGGGGTGGAGAAGCAGATGGGCGCTTCTCCTGTGTGCCCTGGTTGGGAATCGAACCTGGGACTCCTGCACACCAGGCCAACGCTCTACCACTGAGCAAACCAGCCAGGGCCCACCCATTTACTTTTTTTCATTCCAATAGGTGTTTCAGGTAGATGTTTACAGAACATTTATTGTGTTCTAGGGTTTTTGGAATACAAAAATAAATGGTGTGGTTTTGAACTAAAGTATCTTACAAGCTAGTAAGAAGATGAACGAGTAAACAGATGATTATAATATACATAAATGTTATGTTGCGTAAGATGCACAGGATACTGTGGGAATTCACAGCAGAGGTGCCTTCCCTGACCTGGGCAGTCAGGGTGGTTTTCTGGCAGGTGATAGCTGAGCTGAGTCTGGAGGTAGAGCAGTGAGATAAATAACGGTGAGCGGAGGGTGATCTAGATGAACTACAATTAGCATGTCTTCTAGATTTTATATGAATAGAATTATGTAGTATATACTTTTTCTTTTTCCACTCAACATAATTATTTTGAGATTTATCTCTATTATACATATCAGTAATCCTTTTTATTGTTCACTTTTATTCTATTCTGTGGATATACCACCATTTGCTTCTCTATTCACCTCCTGAAAAATATTTGGATTATTTCCAGTGATTGGCTATTACAAATAAAGGTCTTATTAATATATACAAGTCTGTGTATGGCTATAGGCTTTCATTTCTCTTGGGTAAATACCTAGGAGTGGAATGACTGGATAGTATATTAGGTGTGTGTTTAACTTAAAGAAGGGAATGAATTGTTGACCAACATATACCATTTCACATTCCCCCGGCAGTGTATGAGAGTTCCAATCCTTCACATTCTCGTTGACATTCCACGTGTTCAGTCTTTGACTTTTAGCCATCCTAGCATATTTGTAGTAGTAACTCATCGTGGTTTCAGTTTTCATTTTCCTAATTGCCAACACTTTTGAATATCTTTTCGTATCTTTATTTGTAATTTGTATATTTTTTTTGGTGATGTATCTGTTTGAATCTTTTGCCCTTCTTTTTATTCGGATGTGTGTTTTCTTCATAGTTTTGAGATTTCTTTATATAGTCTGAACACAAGTCCTTCATCAGCTGTGTGGTTTGTAAATTTGTTTTCCTAGGTTGTGGCTTGTCTGTTTATTTTCTTAGCAGAGTCTTTGAAAACTATCTAGTGACCGGGTCATTTTGGGAAATCCAAGTGCCTAGAACCTTTGCTTTAACCTGGGACCACCCTGAAAGGACATCTTAGTTCCAGAGCTCCCCGTGGGAGGCGCAGGGGCCTCTGCTGCAACTGCATCATGGGTCAGCTTCTCCATCTGCCCAATCAGCCTCCTTGCTTCTCCACACCGCTCATTCCAGAGGGGCCTCTGCAAAACCTCGTGCATGCAAGTCTCCGTCTCAGAGTCAATTTAGGGATCGAAGCTGAAAACAAGACCCATGACTGTGTTTGCTTGCTTTAAATCCTTACTCTGTAAGTGAATTGTCCCCTGTACACAGGAAAATGTATACTGATGCACATCTGTCTCCAGTTACAATTCTGGAAAAGAAATCTAACTCCAGAATACTCTTAACTGTCTAGCCTCTCATTCCCTCAAAGAATCTGTGTATTACTTTCTCAGAAGGAGGTACTGAACAGCATGCTACTCGGCTTGCCTCTCCCTTGGCTCTAGATGTAGATAGAGCCTTCCCTGTCTCCAACCTCTTCCCTGCCCTCTGACCTTACATTTACATATTCGGGAAGGGCACTGTTACTCTGGCATCTTACACCTGGCTGGTAGAAATGGCAGATGGCCCCTGATATATAACAGATACAATTGGAATCATCTGTATTTTGTGGAAGCTCCATAATTTATATGTGGGAGTGGCTCAGGCAGCTGTCTTATGGGGTGGGACACAGAACAGAGTCATCTGAACCTGCAAAACACTTTTCATAAGAGAGAAAAAGCATCAATTGTGCCTATTAAAGAATAAAAGATGAGAAGGTTGATGGAAACAGCACTAATGTTTCTCCAGGCCACTCCTTGGTACTGGCATTTTTTGGATGACTTGTGTCTTTATGTTAAGATTAATTTGGTGTTATTTTGTACATTGATGCCCCCTCCTCTTTTTCAAATGTAAGTCTGATTTCTCCTTTCATTTTTTTTTCTTTTTTTCCCTGCGGTTCGCCTTTCTTCGTTCAAGGGTTTGGATGGTAGATTTACCTTTACACATGTTTGTGCTCCCAGCTATACATATCAATTTGCAAAAAGCCAAATGGAGAACAGTTTAGCGTCACTGAAATGTCAGGAAAATGCCCAGAAGGCACCAGTTCAACACTGGAGTTCCAAATTTTGAGAATGGAATTAGGCCACTAAATCAGTTTTCCTGCCTGTGTTACGGACCATAGGGATATGTCCTAGTTCTTTTTAAAAAAAAATAAAGCATTTGAACCCCACTCATAGATCTGTGCTGGCGACCTGCGGGAAACCTTTGGACTCCAAACTAATTGAAATCTGCATCGAAATGGCCTTTTCCTTTATTAAATAACTGATTTGCTGTACAACCTTTTTCTTTGGCTTGCTTACATTACTCTTTTTTAGCTGCCCAAATTGGCTATTCTCTAAGGCTGAAAGAGAAGAAAGAAAAAGAAGAGAAAAAAAAATATCAAGACTGAATCATGCTGTTTGTTAGATCATGGGTTTCGCTTTTTCTTTTGTGTTGGAGGAAAGAACACACTTCTTTTGTTTTTTGCTGGGAAATAGGCCAGCTGTTGATACAAAGTATTATTAGCGTGTTTCCCATGCCATCGTTGAAGCAAACATATCCTTTTTATTTGAAAAGTGAGGAAAATTGAAAATGTACGGGTGGGCCCATCATTATCATTCAGCCCCGTACCATAAAACCTGCCTCTGATAGCAGCAGGCGGCATTTGCTCATGGCCACATTTCTTTTCCAGGGCTTGACAGATTGTGGTTTTTCGACCAACCATCTCCTTATTAGCATGCTGCCGGCTCTCTCTATCTGCTCCTGCTGCACCTGCTGTGGTCCTGATTGTTCTGCGAACATAGGTACCACTGCCTTCAGAGATTAAGGGTGCGTTGTGAGCAGAAATAAACCAATGGATTTATCAGGGACTGTACAAATTCTACCCATCTTTTGAACAGAAACTGAAAGATCTCTCTCAGGAAAGTAATGTTTTCCTTTGGGAACTGTAAGTTAAAAATGTGTTTAGAAACTGTGCCTCTATCCCCATTTCTACTCTTCATTTCTTTTGCTTTCTAAATTTTATTTTTAATTCTTTTATTTATTTTTGTTTTTTTTAATTTATAAGGCATGATAGCCAGAAAGAAATGAAAGAAAGCCTCATTTTTAATCTTCTGTAGAAAAAAAAAGTGAAAAAAATTTCCCAACTCTATTTACTGAGATTTTTGTAACAATTTTAGGAGAAATCTTAGAGGACTGCAGATTCATACCTTTCATGAATCTTTCTTACTTTCATACAAATGTGGGAAATTAAAGATACAATAAGTTGCCTGACCAGGCAGTGGCACAGTGGATAGAGCGTTGGCCTGGGACGCTGAGGACACAGGTCTGAAACCCTAAGGTCACTGGCTTGAGTGCAGGGTTTGCCAGCTTGAATGTGGGATCATAGACATGACCCCAAGGTTGTTGGCTTGAGCAAAGGGTCACTGGCTTGGCTGGACCCCCCAGTCAAGGTACATATGAGAAAGCAACTAAGGTGCCACAACTATGAGTTGATGCTTTTCATCTGTCTTCCTTCCTGTCTGTCTGTCTTTCTCTTGCTAAATAAATTAAGGATTACTGTAGTTTGTTTAGTGGAGAGCTTAGTAAGAAAATTATGTACTGTTTTAGCATTTACAAATTATTTGGTTGACACCGCACATTTGTAGATGATGAGAAAGCTTTTTGCTAAGGCTTGGATCAGTGCAAGCAACTTTGCAGAAAGAAATTTTTAGTTTGATTTACCTTTAAGGATTGAAGAATGTATATCCCAGGGTCTAAAGGCTTCTCTCTCCCAAATGATGCTCTTTGCAACTAGAGGTGGTTTAGCTTAGGGAGGGAGGAGCTCCACTGCTGCTGACTTGGTTTGGACTTTCTGACTACTGAGCTTTTCAGAGGACAGACCAAGACTCTGGTGGGGTGCCAGAGAGGTGGATGTGTGTTGACACTGGCTTGCTCCCTGACATGTCTCAGGAATGAGTGCTTTCTTCCCTGCACAATGACTTGAACACCAGTGGAGCGACCCAGAAATAGGGCTGCTCCACTTTATTGTGTGGGTAGGAGAGAAACTTCCCTATAGTGGCACATTTATCTGCTAGCACTTTGACATTTCCAATTTGGAGATTATAGGAGCAACTAAGGAAATATTAGGGAAGGAGCAATCAAAGATATGGAAATCTAGTTTAAGTCAAATATCATAGAATGGGGAGACAGAGCCATAAACCAGTTATAGGACCTTAATCATACTTGCTTTTTCCCATATTATCATAAGATTGAAAGAAAGGAAGGAAAGAGAGAAGGGGGGAATAAGAAAGGAAGGAAAGAAGGAAAAAAGGATGGATGGAAGGAAGGAAAAAAAGGATGGAAGGAAGGGAGGAATTGAGGGAGGGAGAGAGGGAGGGAGGGAGGAAGGAAGGAAAGAAGGAAGGAAGGAAGGAAGGAAGGAAGGAAGGAAGGAAGGAAGGAAGGAAGGAAGGAAGGAAGAAAGGAAGGAAGGAATTGAGGGAGGGAGAGAGGGAGGGAGGGAGGGAGGAAGGAAGTAAGGAAGTAAGGAAGAAAAGAAGGAAGGAATTGAGGGAGGGAGGGAGAGAGGGAGGGAGGGAGGAAGGAAGGAAGGAAGGAAGGAAGGAAGGAAGGAAGGAAGGAAGGAAGGGAGGGAGGAAGGAATTGGAGGGAGGGAGGCAAGGCTCTTGTCTCTGAGAAGTGCCTTAAAACTCTGTGGTCTCTGGATTCTGCAGCTAAGATGAAGAGCATTGTGGGGCAAAACTGGGGAAAATCCCTTTGAAGGCTGTGATACTCTGGACTGGGACACTTTATAATGTTTCCAGGGAGCCAATTTCTGGAGACAGTTACCTGGTTTATAAACAATTTTTTTTTTTTTGACGTGAAGGGTTGAATTGTGTTTTGGTAGGAATTGTCTGAATAATTGACTTAAATGAGCTTAATTGGTTATAAGAAAGTGTTTTGTTTTCTTGGATGATGTAATTATGGCTTGTGTTGAGTTCCTGCAGGAATGATTTCAGCGTTAGATGTATTTGAATTGCATTGGTTGTGCAAGTATGCGTTTGATATCTGTGGATTTGTTCATGTCTCTCTGATGTCCTGAGTATCCTGGGACAATGGGCAGTTATTATTTTGCCACCGCAATTAAGGCATCAAGTCGCTACCAATTCCTCCATAAAAAAGGATGTAAGATCACCTTGAGCAGACCTGTCCCACGGGGGAGTTGCAGATGTCTCTCTCTCTCTGAAGAGAAACCTTCTGCGGGGGGACGCTATGCCATTTAGAAGACCAGGCCTTCCTCATGCTTATTACCCTGAAGAATATCATATCATTCAACTCTTTCCAATTTTTCTCTTCACGTGGCAGGGGCTTCAGTAGAGATGTAAGGGTGGTGGTAACCAAGCAGGCGAGAGTGCAGCTAGACATTGGCAGCAAGCAACACGATGGTACGGGGAGTTGCTGGCAACCAAGAACCTGGCAGCAGGGTGAAGCCAACAAAGTCAACTGCTACAACTTTGGCTCGAAGCCAACCCAATATACCAATCCACAAGAGTTAGACTTCACTATCGCCCAGAATTCCTTTTTTTGTGCTATACCATTTTGTGATAATATAATAGCAGCATTTGATGGCTAGACAACCTTTAGACATAGTTATACAATTTAATAACACACAGCTTTATGCTTTTTACATATAGAAAAGTGGATGCTACAAAAGGTGAAGTTAAAACTGCTAGTCTTCGAGCAAGTCACTAGAGAAGTCAGAAATAGTATAACTAGTGTGAATGGGTAGTGAGTGGAAACATTCATGTCACTAAAGTTTGCTCAGCTGCAGAAAATAACATTTAGTGTGTTATTTGGAATGAAGTATAGAAAATACCTGCCTTCGGCCCTGGCCGGTTGGCTCAGTGGTAGAGCGTCGGCCTGGCGTGCAGAAGTCCCGGGTTCGATTCCCGGCCAGGGCACACAGGAGAAGCGCCCATCTGCTTCTCCACCCCTCCCCCTCTCTGTCTCTCTCTTCTCCTCCCGCAGCTGAGGCTCCATTGGAGCAAAGATGGCCCAGGTGCTGGGGATGGCTCCTTGGCCTTTACCCCAGGCGCTAGAGTGGCTCTGGTCGCAGCAGAGTGACGCCCGGGAGGGGCAGAGCATCGCCCCCTGGTGGGCAGAGCGTGGCCCCTGGTGGGCGTGCGGGGTGGATCCCGGTCGGGCACTTGCGGTAGTCTGTCTGACTGTCTCTCCCCGTTTCCAGCTTCAGAAAAATAAAGAAAAGAAAAAAAAAAAAAAAGAAAGAAAATATCTGCCTTCTTCACCCCCCCCCCTTGAAGCCCAGGACTAGTGGCAAAAAAATCTAGGAGAAGATTTTTAATTTTGTATATTGCCTGCCTTCCTGATACAAATTTTGAGATTACATATTTGAAATATGTAGTAAGAGTACACAAAAATCTAATTACTGGTAACAGCAATGAGAGAAGTCTCTCTGTTTCTGAGGTTCTTAAACAGTTTTTTGTGTCGTGATGGCTTTGGCAATCTGTTGAAGCTTGTTACCCTTCCTCAGAATAACCTTTTAAAATGAACAATATAAAATACAAATAATTCAAAGAAAACATACCATATTGAATATGTTATCAAAATATTTAAACATTGTAATATAGTAATATGTGTGCTTTCTACTTACACATTAAAAACCAGAATCTAATGACTGGCTTAATAGTCATTATAATCCATATACAGTGTTTCAATACAGTTACAAAAACTGCTACAAGAATTCAAAATATCAGCAAATTCTGTCTGTGACAAAGTTATAGGAACTGCTGATACGACTGTGGTTTGGTACCCACATTTGTATTTGAATGGAAGACTGAATTTCAGTTAGACAGTAGTGAAAATAAATATTGTTTTTCAATTCAAGTTTTGGGATCCTTTGAATGCTATTGCCAGACCCCTTCCTGTTGGCTCATGATGAAGAACTCCTTCTCTGTTGGGTTTCCGAATCTTCTCTCATCACTTGCCTCACTGAGATGACGTTCAAATAGAGGTTTCAAATAGGTTTTCAAGTAGGGGCACTGGCAGCTTCATTGGAAAATTGAGTGGAGTCAGCCAGAGAGTGCAATAAAAACACAGGTTCGGTAAATTCTAGATCAAATTATAAAGTTATAAAAATTTTTTTTCTGTCCCCTGCAAAGTCTTCCTCCAAGTCAGAGGCTCGGTGCTTCTGAAAGATCTGACCAATTCCATTAGATGTAATTGTTAGTGACAAGGCTTTAGCCTCTATGTGGATATAGTAAGGATGTAAATTTACATACAGTCTACAGGGAGATGGCACTATTTAATCCCCAGGAACTCAGTACCAATGACGGTTCTGGGTTCCTTGGCACTCGAGTAGATGGGTAAAGAGTGTTTTTGGTCGTTACTGATGCCTTTCAGTCACCTTTTGCTGCATTATTTCTCGTGCCTCCTCATAAGCCACTTGTAGGCTTTATTTAGCAAACGGGAAAAGCAGTCTTTTCCCGTTTCCTTTTGGTTCTACTTATCCTGGCGGTAACATTTCCCTACGGGCAGGAAACTACTCCTTCAAGTTGAACATCTCATTTGCAGCGCTGTCATTTGAGGTGATAGTCATTTGTAGTTTGTGGAGGAATGATTTCATTCATACGAGTGAACAGATGGGTTAATAAAGCTGTCGGAAATTTTAACTTGGTTCGCAAGCTATTTCAGGGACATCCATCATGGTGTCATGAGGGTGAATGCTGAATTACCAATAGACTATTAGATTATAAGCACCTTGAAAACCAGGGTTAAACCTCATCTAAACCAGGTCTTTATCAACACAGAGGAGAGAAAGTTTTACTACTAGGCTTTAAAAAGTAGAGGCGGTGCGGCGTATGCTGCCGTCATGTAGCGCAGAGAAAATATTTCAGCTATGACAATAAATTAATTCCGAAAAACAAAGAACTGCAATGATTTTTGTGCTATTTTATTGTAAATGTGTTTTCTGATTCTCTAACTTCTCTAACTATAAAATGGCTTTGGCATCTTGAAAGAAACAATCACATAAATCCAAACATGCTTTTTAAAGACTTGACACTGTCTAGGCCAGGGGTCCCCAAACTACGGCCCGCGGGCCACATGCGGCCCCCTGAGGCCATTTATCCGGCCCCCGCCGCACTTCTGGAAGGGGCACCTCTTTCATTGGTGGTCAGTGAGAGGAGCATAGTTCCCATTGAAATACTGTTCATTTTGTTGATTTAAATTTACTTGTTCTTTATTTTAAATATTGTATTTGTTCCCGTTTTGTTTTTTTACTTTAAAATAAGATATGTGCAGTGTGCATGGGGATTTGTTCATAGTTTTTTTTTTTATAGTCCGACCCTCCAAAGGTCTGAGGGACAGTGAACTGGCCCCCTGTGTAAAAAGTTTGGGGACCCCTGGTCTAGGCTTTAGGTGAAGGGGTGCTTTTACATTTGTTGTTTTAATTGCGTTTCCATGCTTTCTCCCTTTGTGCGGTGAGCTTGGCTTGGTTTCGTGCTTCACTGCAGTGTGCACTGAGATTAGTTTTGAAACCACATAAGCAGGAAAGATAGGAAGACAGAGTGGAGAGGCTGTCATTTTGCTGACCCTCTACTAGGCTCAACTGTCAGAGTGTACACAGCGTGCACCATTGACACTTGATAGTGTAAGCCCACACAGTGGCTTTCAGCCCTGGCTTCATGTTAGAATTACTTGGAGAGCCTTTCAAACATGCCATTTATATCCAAACGTCTACAGGTGGGGCTCTGTCTTTGGTCTGTATTAAAAGTACTCTTCGGATTCTATTGTAATATGCAACTGGGGTTGAGAATTATTGGTAAATGGATGTAACTGGTCCATGAACTCAAATTATTTTTATTCCAACCTCAATTTTGCTATCAACTTCATTTTCTCTTAAAGTTTACTTAATCCTGTAGTTTAAAGTTCTTACATAGTGTAAAGTTTGGGGGAATAGAAGGGGCCTCTTTACCTGTCATTCATCTAGCCATTGAAGTTACCATTGGATATCCATCATCCTATACGCATGGCACATTGGATCTGGTAGTGTGGTATGCCTGGAGCATTGGCATTTTTCTGTGATGTGACACTAAGCCTAGGACTAAGGGGTACCACAAAACTCAGTGTCACATAAATCACAGCCTAATGCAAAATTCAAAAAATCTAAATTAATAAAAGATTTCATTATAAACAACATATCAAAAGGTTAAAGAAAGATGGGATTTAAACACCGCCATCACCAGCCCCTCTGCCTGTGGGAAATACAGCCTTTCTGGCAATACTGCGCTTCATTCCTGCCTGTCCCTTCTAGTTGAGGAAAATCTTATTTACCCAGGAAAAATCCTTTTGCTCTCATGTTTGCATATTTGGCTTGCATATTTGATCTGTCCAGGAGTATTTTCTCTTATCACTGTCCCCAAACTGGGCTTAGACTTTTGAAAGCAAAATATATAAAGAAAAGTATTTAGCAGGAAATCCCCCCCCTTTTTTCCAATTTGCCACATCTCTTTGTCACTGAGCACAGAAAGTTATATGAGTGTGTGTGCATTTAATATGTTTGTGTGTGTAGGCATGGGAGAATATTCAGTCTTTCCTTTCTTCCTTCTTTCCTTCCTTCTTCCTTCCATCTTCCTTCCCCTCCCTTCCCCTCCCCTCCTCTTTCCTCCCCTTTTTGTCCCCCTCCCTCCCTCCCTCTTTCTTTTCCTTCCTCCTTCCTTTCCTCCTTTTCTTTCCTTCCTTCCTTTCTTTCTTTCTTTCTTTCTTTCTTTCTTTCTTTCTTCTTTCTTTCTCTCTTTTTCTTTTTTTCTTCCTTCCTTCCTTCCTTCCTTCCTTCCTTCCTTCCTTCCTTCCTTCCTTCCTTCCTTCCTCTTTCTTTCTTTCTTTCTTTCTTTCTTTCTTTCTTTCTTTCTTTCTTTCTTCTTTCTTTCTCTCTTTTTCTTTTTTTCTTCCTTCCTTCCTTCCTTCCTTCCTTCCTTCCTTCCTTCCTTCCTCTTTCTTTCTTTCTTTCTTTCTTTCTTTCTTTCTTTCTTTCTTTCTTTCTCTCTTTTTCTTCCTTCCTTCCTTCCTTCCTTCCTTCCTTCCTTCCTTCCTTCCTTCCTTCCCCTCTCTCTCTCTCTCTTTCTTTCTTTCTCTCCCTTCCTTCCTTCCTTCCTTCCTTCCTTCCTTCCTTCCTTCCTTCCTTCCCCTCTCTCTCTTTCTTTCTTTCTTTCTTTCTTTCTTTCTTTCTTTCTTTCTTTCTTTCTTTCTTTCTTTCTTTCTCTTCCTAATAAAAGTAAATTGGTAGAGAACACAAAACATTGTTTTTATTTTTTAAAAATGCAGATCCTGGTTTTCATCAAAATTCTCTGTCTTCTAACCAAGTATTTCTTGGAGTGTGCCTTATATAGGTTACTCATCAAAAAGTACAACCCGACAGGGCACTGCCAATGTATTAGAAATGTCTGCTGCGTTTGCTGACCCCTTAGATACTGTGATTTGCCCAAGAAAATGGTCAACTTTATCACTTTACATTTTGTTATTTGAGAAATTAAAAAAAAATCCCCAAATGAAAAAAAACTGTATATGTCTGTCTCCAAAGTCCTTGTGGAAACAAGTTCTCCATCTATCTCTCAGGAGAATGTTGTGGCCTAAGAAGAACCACCGTCTTGTTATCGTTATTTTCTCCTCTTGTTGCCTGGGTGTTCTTGAATAAAACCTTCCTCTTTCTTTGGCCACAAACAGAAGCCAAAGAGGAATTAACTTGGGAATATTGGCAGGTTGAGCTCTCACGATGCCCTGGTACAGTATGTCTGTACATTAGCAGTTCACCTGTTTTGGCTCTAGGATTGACTCCTCGCGTTCTCTCACACAAAGTATCCACTCTTTCAAACTGAGTATCGAATTTCTCAGTACATTCTGTCAACTCCAGATATCCAGAGCTTTATCCCTTTTCACCAGCTCTACTATTACCACCTGGTTCCCCCCGCACGCTCTTCCCTGGGATAGCTGCAGTCACATCCTCTGGCTGCGGGCAGGAACCGCAGATGCCCACCACGAGGCACCCCTTCCCCTTCCCTGGCACACAGCTTGTGTGCCTGTCCCAGGCCCGTGGCATCTCAGTGGAGCTGCGTGACTGGTTCTCACTGGCATGAGAGGGGATGATGCCTGTCTCCTCAGGTAAGGAGTGTGTGCCCTTTCACACTCTTTCTCCTTCCACATTATCCAGCTGAACAGAGAGAAGAACGCCGAGGACCTGAGGGAGAGCGAGGTCGCAAGACGGAAAAGGTCTGGTGCCCTGAATTAGCCTATGGATCAGAGCCATCACGTCGACCTGTGCCGCTTTCGCGTGAGTAGGAAGTGATCTTGTACAGATCACTGTGCGACTTGTTGCCTTGCCTTCTCAGCAACATCTTTCCTGGCCATGCCATTGAAAACTCCTATCCTCCTTCTCTGCTTCCTTTCCCTTCGTAGCATTTATTATCATCTGATATGCATACTGATTTAATTTATTTTCTGTAAAAATTAAACCCTACTATTATTCTGAATAACTAGTCTTTTCTATTATCAAATAGGGAACAGAAATGTTATAACTGATCATATCTGCCTTATTTTTTATGAATTCTAATAAGCGCAGGAGACTTTGTGTAAGATCTAATTAAAGAACTGTGTATTAACTCTTCCTGATTTTGTCTTACTATTTGGTCCTTGTTACCCTTCATTCTGATTTGTTTAAAAATTAAATTAAAAATTACTGTTGTATAACTATTTTTGTTCCAAATCTTTTTTTTTTTTGAAGTGAGACAAGTTATAAAGAAGAATTTATCATCATAACTCCTAATGCCAGCAAACTCTGTGCACATAGATGTCATTAAAAGGAAGTTTAATAAATGGTTTTTGAAACATTACATTCTATTTATTTTGGGAGAGTTACATTTTTTTTTATTATAAAAAAAATCTTTTCCAATGAATACAACGTCCATTTATGTTAGCATTTGTCAATTTAGTTTGAACATATTTGGAGCATATGACTGAACAGGGGACTGAAAAAATTAGAGAGCAGAGCAAATCCACTGTAAAAGGATGTCATAAGTCTAGTCTGGATGGGCTTCTCTCTTGCCCTGACCCTCCACAGTCTTGTGACTTTCACCTTGGTCTAACAGGACGTCATAATTTGAGTGAGAGCTCCTGCTCCCATCTCTGCTCCTCCAGGAATTGAATGACGAAGGGCAACTCATTCCTTCTTCCACACTGTTAAACAGCAAAGGGGGTCTCAAACCTGGATTCACTTTAAGTGACCTAAAGACCTCTAAAAGTACCAATTTCAGGGGCCCTCATCCTATAAATTCTCATGCATTATATTTGAAAAAAAATAAGTTACTTTATTTTCTAAAATTATTTTATGGCAATAAGTATTTGGGCACGAGATCCAAGTACTAATATGGCATTTTTAAAGAGCTCTTTGTATGATTCTCTTGCACAGCCAGAGCCGAGATCATTGTCTCATTAAGGCCTCTTCTCGCATTGACATCCCATGAGGTGGTGGTGGTGGTGGTGAGACAATTTAGGCCTTTCTGACCCTAACATAGAAAATAAAATCAGAAGCTCTTGTAATTCTGTTGACAAACCCTTGGAGGTTATGTTCCGTGCTGCCGCTAGATGGCAGAGGCAATTCTTGGGTGAAGGAGATCCTGGTTATTTGGAATTTTCTCTTTCCCTGAGCAATATCCCTGAGACATCTAGCTTAGGAAGCTTTGTGGGGACATGACACTTAAGTTCTTTTCCCTGAGCTAAAGGCGCAGAAGGTGCAGCTGTTTTGCTTGACAAGTTGATAGAGAGAGACTCATTAAATGAACATGCTATCGTCTGAAGGGAGAGCGAAAGTGAACCCTTGCATAAATATTAGCTCACATTTTTCTTATTATTTCCAGCAGGTGTGTGTTCCTTCCCTCCTCTCTGTATTTTCCTCTCTCTTTTTCTCTGTCGGTGGCTTTTCTTTTTCTTTCTCTATCCTCTTTTCTTGGTTTTTAGCTTCTCATCACCATTTTGTATCTGGTCATCATAACGAATAATGGATTACATTTTTCTTTGCTACCTTTGTGGTTGATAAAAATTTTAGGCATCTAAAAATTACTCAGATGCGGCATTAAAAGAAGGGTGAGCACATTCAAATTGCAATTGTAAATTCTTATTCAGGGGACTTCTGCAACAGCTGTGGCAGCACTAGCCAAATCCAGTCAGAGAAAAAGAATTTTAAGCCCTATCAGGGAAAAAGTCAAAATCCTCTCCTTTTTTACAGTACAATTTGGGCAATGGCCAAAGCTCTGGGTTTACGTATAAGTAAGGTTCTGCATAATAACTGGGTATACTTTTCTGCTGCTTTTCACTGGAAAATCTCAAAATGCACTGCTTTATTTTATATAGCTGCCCTTTCCCCTCATGCTGTCAAAAGGGAAGATGTGTTGTAATTTTTTTTAAAAGAGATTGCCTTTCTTCCCTGGCTTTGTTCTAGCCCAGCCGCTTGTCATTGAGGGAGATGCCATGCTCTTGATGCCAGAATATACCACTGTGATTTCTTCCTCCCTGAGTGACATGTGCCGATCGGGTCACTGCCTGGAACGGTGGAGCAAAGCATGTTGTGTGTCCACCCATGAAGATCCCTGGTTGTTTACTGTTCTCTGGTTTCCATCTGGCAGCATTAAATACTGATCTTCATTAAAAATGAAACAAAAACAACAAACACCCAAAACCTATGTAAAAACGAACAAAAATATAAGAAAAAGTCTTTCTTTAAATCAATAGCAGATGTTATTTAGCTGATGTTATTGATTGTTCACTGTATGCCAGGTATGTTTTAAACACTTGACATCATTATTATATCATTTAATCCTCAGGTTAGCATCATGTCCTAGGTTTTATTATTATCCACATTTTACAAGTGAGGAAGCTAAGTAAGGGCAGGGTTAAGTGGATTTCTCAATGCCACACAACTGATAAATAGCTGAGCAAATCTCTGCACCCAGGCAGTTTGACATCAGAGACCATGTTCTATTAACCCTACATCCATGTTCTAAAGGATAGAATTGTCATTTGGATAGTCTTTAGGAAAGGGTGTCTTTCTTGTTAATGTAGCTATATGTCCTGTGATATATGGTTGTATAGATGTTTCAAAGTCACTTTTTCCTCATTTTGGAGGACTAAGTGTATTCTGGTATACCCATTTCCTATTGGTGAGGCAACCAAGAGGAAACTTTCTTCTTAATTGTGATTGGCATTGTGCAGTGTGTCTGTACAAACCTAAATACATTTAGGAAATGAGCAAGTGGAAGGATGATCCTTGTTTGTTTCTTGCTGACTCACCTATAAGTCACCTGAGTGGGGGCAGAAGATAAGGACCAATACATATATATGATTTTAACAAATGGCATTTGGGAGCTCTTCCCCGCTAGACACACACTGTCTTCTTTAGGTCAACAGAGGTCCAGAGGAAAGACATACTCACTCAGCCTGGAAGAGTGCATTAGTGTAATTGAAGTAATTTTGGGCATGAAGAGAGAAGACAGAATTCTGAATGAGCTACTTCCAGGGGCATATAAGAATTTTTTTTGAATAGGAATCTAGAGGGAGAAATTCATATAATTATTAGGGCTTTGAAATCTTTTTAGTTGGAACAGAAAGAAACTGAAGCCACTAAAAAGAAAAAGAACACAAACCTTGCTATTGAAGAATGATGACCTCTACAGAAGAATCCAAGAGTCAGCATCACTGTGCAGACATTCATGGGCGTTGATGAAGAGAGACCCTGTATTCAAAGACTTGCATGGCCCCCTAAGCAAATCTCGAGGCTTAGAAATCAGCTTCCATGACAGTGTGGGTCAAATTTAATGGGACAAGGGCAGTACGGTGCATGCGTGGAAAGTAACAGAAAGGCTCCCAGAGGTTGTTACCCCGTACCACACTGCTGGAGGGGCAACACAGATTCCTTAGTGAGGAAAGACTACAGAAAACTCAAAACTAATAAATAATATTTATTTATACATTGTAGTTTTGATCATTTTCAACAAATTTATTTACACCAGTATAATTCTTTAGTTAAAGCATTTCTCTGGGTTTTATTTTCTGTGAGTCATTACACCATAAATGATATCAATTGCCTCCTGGCATCTCCCGATATCTTATTATGCAGTTCAACTTGAAAGTTATCAAAACTGAACTTACTGTCTTTCTCCTACACCTCTTATTCTCCCATAAAACATATTTCAGAGAATTCAAAACTGGCTGCCTAGTTGCTAAAACCTGAAATATAGATGGTATCATTTTACACGATTCTCTTTCAATCAACCTACAAAGTCCATGGTTCTTGTCTCCTAATGTTTCTTGAATCTTGTTTTTTTCTTTTCTAGTGTTTTTAACAGTGGTGGGATTCAAATAATTTAACCAGTTCTCTGCCCTAATGACCGTTTTAAGTATGTAAAAATGATATACTGTAAGGTAGTTTATTATTTCATGCATTTAATACTTAAATAAGCACAATAAAAGAGTACACAAACTAGATTATGTTACAAGAAAGAGTTTTAAAATATTAATGGAAAAATATTATATAATACCTGACAAAATCAATAAAACTGTTATTTAAGATATTTTGCTTCTTGATTGGTGTCCTCACTTGCAATTTTCTAGCCTAGAATCTTAAGAAGAAAGTACTCTTTTGGTCCCTTGAGGCTTCACTTGGGGTAATGAAGAGTATAACTTCCACCTATTGGCTCTCTTCAGAGGAGACATTTGCAGAGCAGGAGACAATTGGAAGATGAACCACAGCAACTTTAACGGGCGATGTCCAGAGCCATTCTAATATATTTGTATGACATTGCTGATGATAAAGATTTCCTTTCAGCCCTGGCCGGATGGCTCAGTTGGTAAGAGTATCATCTGAAACACAGAGGTTGCAGGTTTGATCCCTGGTCAAGGCACACACAGGAACAGCTCAAGGTTTTTTTCTCTCTCTCTCTCTCTCTCTCTCTCTTTTCCTCTCTTGCTAAAGGCAGTCAATACAAAAGACTATGGGTGCTTAGAATATGCTGGTACGCAGATGAACATTAAAAAAGAGTAAGGAATGTAAATTTGTGATTTCCACAATGGGCAGCTGCCCAGGTGCCGACCTTAGAGAGAATCCAGATTACAAAAGCCATTTTAACAACCAGTTTGCTGAACTTAATGAAAAATTAGGTATCAGTTCTGCCGAACTGGTGTGAACCAGCTGAATCCCACCACTGGTCTTTAAGTTCAAGATTTAGTTACTTCTCATCTCTAGAACTGTCTTTCTGTCTCCACTTCGACCACATTCCTCTGTGTCCTTCTCTGTGGTTCAGTGATTTTTCTAAAACGCTTTTCTAATCAAATTACTTATTTTTGCTTAAACTCCTTCAGGAGTTCCATTGAGCTTTCAGGATAAAGTAAACTGCCTTAGGGCATGAAAACAGAGGATTTGAACCCCACTCCCTCCCTCCCTCCCTTTGTACCTCCACCTCACCCATGGGGAGCAGTTCCTCAGATGGATTGTTCTGTTACTTCTTTCTATCTCCACACATGCTGTCCTCTCTAATGACTTCTACTTGTCCCTCAAAACTCAGTTCTTGCCACCTCCGCCAGAGAGCTTTTCAGTGACACTCCTCAGCTGCGTAGTTACGACTTCAGTTAGTCTTTATTCCTCTAATGTTTTTCTGATTCATTTCTTTACTATGATTATTATTGGTGTCAGGCTTTTCTTCCTCTTTATCAGTTATTTATTAAAATGTTAGCTTTATTCTGTTCTTTTAATCTCACTCTTCTTTGCCTTTATGTGTAGACTCATACATGTCCATTGACACTACAGTTTGGCTTACTCTTTTCTATGTCCCTACTTTATTTCTCTATGTGTAATGTTTTGTAAAAGAGGAAATATTTCTCTTTTTTTTAATTAAGGTTTTTTTTTCTTTTTTTTTTATTTATTCATTTTTTAGAGAGGAGAGGGAGAGACAGAGAAGGAGAGAGAGACAGAGAAGGAGAGAGAGACAGAGAAGGAGAGAGAGACAGAGAGAGAGACAGAGAAAGAAGGGGGGAGGAGCTGGAAGCATCAACTCCCATATGTGCCTTGACCAGGCAAGCCCAGGGTTTTGAACCGGCGACCTCAGCATTTCCAGGTCGACGCTTTATCCACTGCGCCACTACAGGTCAGGCAAGAGGAAATATTTCATAAAGGAATTTTTAGTCTCACTTTATCAATGATACTAACCTATGGAAAACCCAAAAACACATGTTTTGAAATTTTCTGCCTAATTTCTTGAACTTAGTCTTCTTGCTGTAACCATAGTGTTCTCAGCCGTTAAAGTTCGGCTGTATCAAAGATAAATATAGTTTATTGGTGCATAATCTTCAAAGAGAGTCTTAAGTTCTCTGAACCAGAGAGCCAGCACAGAGATGGGTCAGAAGTCCAGGGTGTGCTCATGTGTGTGACTTATGGTAAGGTAAAGGTTTCTATTTGTCAGCGATAAGACAGGTAGGCCAAGAGGAGCCCCATTCACAAATTTGGTCTGGGTCAGATCCAATTCATAGTCAACCAATGGAAGTGTGAGTTGCAATTGTTAGTGGCCTTGAACTGCCCCACCTTGGATCCTGGGAAATCAATGTGACTCTGTTCAGCAGTGTCTGCCTGAAAGGACCATAAATCAGGAGCTTCCACACAAACCTTTTATTGTCAAGGTAATGGCAAAGAAAAATGATAGCAGTTATTCCATTTACACAGTTTCTTTATTCTGTCTTATTGATGTGTCTCCCAATTTTCTTTCCTTTTTGGTTTTGTACCTGACTAATAGGAGCATATAGCTTTTGGGTTTTTTTCCTAGAGAAATATGTGATACAAAACAGCATATACTGTAGTTCTTAGAAAAGTGTCTTACTGATTTTATTTGTTGAAACTTATTCCAGCTATCCTACCTGCTCACAAAAATTAGGGGATATTTTATCGTTTCATATTCATTTGGAAATATCCCATAAATTTTGTGAGTAGTATGCATTTTGAACTGGTCAATGAATTATTCAAAATGGGAGTTTTGTATTTTGATGACTGGAACCTTTCATAATTTCATACCATGATTGTATCTCAGACCTATGACATGATATACTACCCATGTGACTGGATTTGTTCATTTGCCAGTATAAAAGTGATTAGTGATTGGGAACATCAAATGGCTATACTATGATAGTTTAATTGCTGTCCATGTGGCTCTGTGTACTCATGATGCCCTGATACTTTGATATGTCGTGCCTTTCAAGTAATTGGTCACTAATAATTGTTAAGGCACCAATATTGTGAATGATTTTCTGTTTTGCAAATTAGACTGGATTCAGAGTAATTCCTGTGATGGTGTTGTTAGCGCCACTCGCTTTCTCTAGTGGAGAAATGGTGCTGCCACAGACATCTGTCCTAGGTTTTTATGTTATACCCATTATGTTTTCTGTCTTTTCCTTAAACGAAAACAAAGAAACAAACATGATTTTAATTTTATTTATTTATTTTACAATCTTCATTGTATGGCTTTTTATTTCAGTAAACATATTTTTAATTTTAATAATTTTATTTTTTAATGGGGTGACATCAGTAAATCAGGATACATATATTCAAAGATACCCATCACCCAAAGTCAGATTGTCCTCTGTCACCTTCTATCTAGTTTTCTCTGTGCCCCTCCCCCTCCCCTCCCCCTTTCCCTCTCCCTCTCCCCCCTCCCCCATAACCACCACACTCTTATCAATGTCTCTTAGTCTCACTTTTATGTCCCATCTACGTATGGAATAATGCAGTTCCTGGTTTTTTCTGATTTACTTATTTCACTTCGTATAATGTTATCAAGATTCTACCATTTTGCTGTAAATGATCTGATGTCATCATTTCTTATGGCTGAGTAGTATTCCATAGTGTATATGTGCCACATCTTCTTTATCCAGTCATCCATTGATGGGCTTTTTGGTTGTTTTCATGTCCTGGCCACTGTGAACAATGCTGCAATGAACATGGGGCTGCATGTGTCTTTACGTATCAATGTTCATGAGTTTTGGGGGTATATACCCAGTAGAGGGATTGCTGGGTCATAAGGTAGTTCTATTTTCAGTTTTTTGAAGAACCACCATACTTTCTTCCATAATGGTTGTACTACTTTACATTCCCACCAACAGTGTATGAGGGTTCCTTTTTCTCCACAGCCTCTCCAACATTTGCTATTACCTGTCTTGTTGATAATAGCTAAAATCTACAGGTGTGAGGTGGTATCTCATTGCCATTTTGATTTGCAATTCTCTAATAACTAAAGAAGATGAGCATCTTTTCATATATCTGTTGGCCATTTGTATTCAGTAAACATTTTTTAATGTTTATTTTTAAAAACGTATTGGGGTACAGGTTCAAGTGTGCAACTCAAAAAATATCATCTGCTCTCTGCACCATGAGCCTATTGCCCCAAGCAAAGTCTCTTTTGTCCTCATTTTACCCCTTCCCCTTTGTCCACCTTTGCCTTTCCCCACCCCCTTTTCCCTCTGGCTATCACCACACTGTGGTCTGTGTCTACATGTTATATATATATATCTTCTATCATTCACTCCTCCAACGCCCCTCTCCTCTGACAGCTGTCAGTCTGTTCCATGTTGTTTGTCAGTTTAATTTGTTCATTAGATCCTACATATAAGTGAGATCATATGGTATCCGTCTTCTCTGACTGGCTTCACTTAGTATAATAATCTCTAGGTTTATCCATGTTGTTGCAAAAAGTAAGATTTCCTTCTGTTATAGCCATGTAGTATTCTATTGTGTAAATGTACCACAACTATTTTTTTATCCACCATCTACTGCCGCGGACCAGCGCAGCTTCCAAATAACGGTGCGGAATTGAGGAAACACACTTTGTCAGAACAAAACCGATGGGACCGGGAGGACTCCTCAAACTGCCTGGCAGCATCTGAGTGCCTCACAGCCCCAGTTCGCTTTATTATATGGACCTATTCAAATCAAGGACCCTGATACAAAGTTGCACATCAAAGGCTAAGACAGGAACTCTCCCAAGGCAAAAACAGTATACATTAGTGAATTTTACAAACATCTGAAAACAAAGAGTCAGAGGAAGGGCATGTATATTGCTTCCTGCAACCCAAGGAAGGAAGTGGAGTGGGTGCAAACACTCAGCATCAAAGCCAAATATGGAGATGGAAGGGGGAGAACTTAGCCCCCTGCCAAGCCTCGAATCTATAATGGCTTTTTGCCATTACCGGTCCACAACAATCTACCTATGGGCACTTGGACTGAAGAAACCATGATTTTTAAGTGGGTACATGTGTGGTCAGAATAAAGACTCTTTCCCCAGCTGCTCTTGTACATAGGTGTGGCCACTGACTAAGTTCTGGCCAATGGGATGAAGTAGGAAGTGGTATATGTAATTTACAGGAAGTATTGCTAAAGAGAGAGGGCATGCTCTTTTTCCTTCCTTCACTCTTCTGCTGATCGGAATAGGATATGATGATTTAAGTCAATGGTCCCCAACCCCCCGGGCCACGGACCGGTGAGGGAGGTCCATGGGCTATTTAGTACCGGTCCACAGAGAAAGAATAAATAACTTACATTATTTCTGTTTTATTTATATTTAAGTCTGAATGATGTTTTATTTTTTAAAAATGACCAGATTCCCTCTGTTATATCCGTCTAAGACTCACTTTTTTTTTTTTTTTTTTTACAGAGTCAGAGATAGACAGGGACAGACAGACAGGAATGGAGAGATGAAAAGCATCAATCATTAGTTTCTCGTTGCGCGTTGCGACTTCTTAGTTGTTCATTGATTGCTTTCTCATATGTGCCTTGACCATGGGCCTTCAGCAGACCGAGTAACCCCTTGCTGGAGCCAGCGACCCTGGGTCCAAGCCGGTGAGCTTTTTGCTCAAACCAGATGAGCCCACGCTCAAGCTGGTGACCTTAGGGTCTCGAACCTGGATCCTTCTGCATCCCAGTTCGACGCTCTATCTACTGCGCCACTGCCTGATCAGGCTAAGACTCACTTTTGATACTTGTTTTGGTCACGTGATACATTGCTGCTAAAATTAAACCTATAAACTAGCAAAATGAGTGAAAAACAAAATTCCATCGAAAGTTTTTTTGAGAAGTGGGAAAGGGCCAGTGAGGAGACAGAAGAAGAACCTACCACCTCGAAGAAAAAGAAGGCTTCATTTAACAGACAATACCAGCAGTCCTACTTGAAGTATGGATTTATCGCAACTGGTGATTCTCATGCACCAGGGCTGCTCTGCATAATATGTGGTGACCAGCTAAGTAATGAGGCAATGAAGCCTTCAAAACTGCTTTGCCACTTGGAGACCAAGCACCCTACTTTAAAAGACAAGCCTTCTGAGTATTTCAAAAGAAAAAAGCATGAACAAGAAGGACAGAAACAATTACTGGTGGCCACTACATCAATAAATGCAAGTGCACTGAGAGCATCATACTTGGTGGCTAATCGTATTGCTAAGGCTAAGAAGCCATTCACCATTGGTGAAGGAATTGATCCTTCCAGCCACTAAAGACATTTGTTGTGAACTTCTAAGAGAGGCTGCGGTTAAAAAGATAGCACAGATGCCTCTTTTGGCTACCACCGTCACATGGTGCATTGAGGAAATAGCAGAGGACATTGAATCACAATTGTTGGAAAGGATTAATAAATCATCATGGTACGCTCTCCAGGTTGAATCTACAGATATTGACAACAAGGCAATGCAACTTGTTTACGTGTGTTATCTTTATCAAGAGGATGTACATGAGGATATGTTATGTGCACTATCATTGCCAACCAAAACCACAGCCGCAGAACTATTTAAATCACTGGATGACTATATATCAGGAAAACTGAAATGCTCTTTTTGTGTTGGCACATGCACAGATGGAGCTGCTGCCATGACTGGAAGGATGTCTGGTTTAACTACTCGAATTAAGGAGGTTACACCTGAATGCGAGTGTATGCATTGTGTCATCCACAGGGAAATGCTGGCTATCTGAAATATACCACTAGAACTTAACAGTGTATTGAATGATATCATTAAAGTTATTAACCACATCAAAGCACACGCCCTTCACTTGCGCCTGTTCGAGCAGCTTTGTGAGGAAATGAACGCGGAGCACAGACACCTTCTCTTATACACAGAAATAAGATGGTTATCCCGAGGGAGGTCCCTGGCCAGAGTGTTTGAATTATGAGAGCCGCTGCAGAGATTTCTCTCAGAAAAAAAGTCACCGCTAGCAGCACATTTCAGTGACGAGGAATGGATCGCAAAACTTGCTTACTTGTGTGACATATTTAACGTCCTCAACGAACTCAATTGGTCACTTCAGGGGAAAATGACAACTGTCTTCAAGTTGGCAGATAAAGTAGCTGCATTTAAAGCCAAACTGGATTTGTGGGGATGACGTGTGAACAGGGGTATATTTGACATGTTTCAAACATTCGCGGGAATTTTGGAAGAGACTGAGCCCAAGCCTTCATTGTCCCAGCTGGTGCACGATCACCTGTATTTACTTTTAAAAGAGTTTGAACGCTACTTCCCAACTGCAAAAGACCCATGAATTGCCAAGGGATGAATCCGCGATCCATTTGTCAACAAACCAGGTGAATTCAGCGTGTCTATGCAAGAAGAGGATCAACTACTGGAGATCGCCAATGACGGTGGCCTTAAAAATATGTTCGAGACTACAACCCTGCCGGTGTTCTGGATTAAAGTCATGGCAGAATACCCCGAGATCACCACAAAAGCACTAAAAACCCTGTTGCCATTTCCGACATACTATTTGTGTGAAGCGGGATGTTCTGCAGTGACAGCAACCAAAACAAAATTACGGAATAGACTGGACATAAGCAACACACTTTGGGTGTCATTGTCTCCCATTACCCTTAGATGGGACCGTCTTGTTGCAGAGAAACAAGCTCAAGGCTCCCATTGATTTAGAGTTATGGTTGTTGAGAGATAGGCTACTATCTCTCATTCTATATAAACATTATAATAAATAACCCTTAACTTACAATATTCATAACAATGGTGAGTTGTATTTTTCATGCACTTTATATTTGTTTTTGTGTTCTATCTTATTTTTAAGGCATGTTTAAAAGTTACCATAGCTACTGGAAAGTGCTTGGAGGCAGAGAGGATGTTACTCATGTTATGTTGTTGGTGCGATGTTAAGAGGACGCTTCTAATAAAGTTGCATATGAGTACACAGTGGATTCATGTTTATTTTTATTGTCGTAGGTTCATGATTTGTAGCGAGCCTGAACCTATCATATTACATATTGATGTCAGACATGAAACGTTGTCAGAATAACAGATTTAAATACAGCCTGAATAATGAGAACATGCTTGTTCCTCCTTTAATTTAGCCCAATAAATATCGTAAGTTCGGCAATTATATTTAAAAATACCACAGTTTTTACACTGGTCGCATAATTTTATTTTGTGCATTTATCTGTCCCACATAGAGGCCGGTCCGTGAAAATATTTTCTGACATTAAACCGGTCTGTGGCCCAAAAAAAGTTGGGTACCACTGGTTTAAGTTACAGCAGCCCTCTTGTACCATAATGTAACTTGAAAAAATGGAGCTTGGACTCTGATTCTGTGGAACGTCCTACCCAACCACTTCTGTATTTAATAGATCAGAGAGAAAACCATGTTTCCGTCTTGCTTAAACTTCAACTACCTTTCTTTTTCCCCCCTGAACTTAATCTTCTTATTACAAGATCCAAACAATGGCCCCAGAAGATTGGCTCAGTGGTGGAGTGTCAACCTGACTTGTGGAAGTTCTGGGTTTGATTCCTGGTCAGAGCACACAGAAAACGCACCATCTGCTTCTTCTCTCTTCTTCCCATCACCCTCTTCCCCTCCGCAGCCATGGCTCAATTGATTGAGCATGTTGGCTAGGGTGCTGAGGATGGCACCGTGGAGCCTCTGCCTCAGGTACTAAAAAATAGGTTGGTTGCTATCATGGCCCCAGATGGGCAGAGCATCAGCCCCAGATGGGGTTGCCTGGTGGATCCTGGTCTGCGTGCCTGCAGTAATCTGTTTGTTTATCTCCTCTCCCCTCACTTAAATTAAAAAAATATATAATAATTAAATAAATAAGTAAACAAGATCCAAACAAACAAACAAGAAAGTTGAGAACTGAAAGTAAGTATTTCGTGAATTTGAAATTTCAGACCAAAATTTCTGATTGCTGAACTTTTGCAGATGGTTGACCCAACTCTAACTTTTGCAAAATTTAACCCAATAGTTTTCTCTCCAGATTTGCTCTGATTGTGTTTCAAACTAAAACCTTAAAAGCACTTTCAGCTTCTTCCCTTCTCTCGCTGTGATGAGAGAATCCACCACAGTCAAGAAGATTTGCTCACTGACGTGGTCTTCAAAATCAGAACACGGTCTTGATTGAGTTTCTTGATCAGTTTCTGTAGAAAATGAAATGTATTTATCAAGTAGTGCCGAGTTGTTTCCTGGGCTTTCTATACATCTATCCCAATTTTCTGCATCATTAGTCATTAATTCTGCCTCATCAGGCAGGGTTGCTACTCAATGCTTCAATTTCTGGAGACCTGATTGCATTTTGCCTTAGGTGTGACCACTGCTTTTGAAATAACAGGTGAGTTACGGGAAAAGCCCTTAAAGTGTAAATGATACATGTGGCTAACTTATTCCTAATATATTTTACATTCCACTGCTATAATTCTGAAATTAAAATTATATAATCTACCCCCCTAGCATCACTTTTAAACATTTTTAAATACAGAAAAGTATCATATCTAAAGTTTAAATTATTGAAGTTTATAAAATTTTCTTTTGTTTAAAGTGATGTCTAAATAAATGTTAATAGTTTGGCTTGGGTCCTCTTAGTAATAATCATTGTAGTGGCCATTCATCATTATTTGTAACTTCCCAGTATATGACTTTTCCGTCTAGAGAGAAACTAATACATCAATAGCATGCTTTGCCCTGCATGGATTTTGAACTCAGATTTCCAGCATTACCTGTGGCTAGATACAGACAAGTGACCCAGGCCTCACCAATCACATGAACTTGAATGAGACTTCAATTCAAAAGTAGGCAAGACGAGGCACCAGTGGGGTTTGCATTTTTCTGATTCAAGTGCTGGCAATGGTATGTGGCTTCAGAAACGGGTGGTGATTTGGGGAAAAGTGGCCTTGGTTCTGGTGGCTTTGATGATATCATCAGAGCTGAGTGCCAGCATGCAGTGCTCAGAGGCAGCGGTAACAGCTGTGGCGTCCTCATCTGCTCCAGTCTCTGCCACGTTCCTGGAAGCACACCCATATGTTTATTGTTATATACCTCAAAACAGTCTGTGATCTACAAATTGTTACTATATATTTACTTAAATTTTATTAGGTTCCCAATTCAGTCTTCTGTTCTAGTTTATTCTAAGCTTTGGTATTGATTTTGGCTCATTTATATAATTTTGACATATATTAAACCATATATTTAATATATGAATGTTTTAAACCTACACTTTATGGAGATATAATTGATACCTAATAAACCATACTTATAAGGCCTTCAATTTGATATATTTTTGTAGATGTATATGCATTTGTGAAACTGTCACCACAACAAGCTAATGAATGTATCTATCACCCCCCAAATTTCCTCATGTCCTTCTGCAATGCTTCCTTCCTCCCTATCTTCCCTGTCAATCCCTCATTTGTTTCAGTTACAATAGGTTTGTTTGTACTTCTAGAATTTTATATCAATGGAATCATACAATACAATTTTTTATCAACCTTTCTTACCAAACACAATTATTTTGAGATTCATCTATGTTATTGTATCTATAGTTCATCTGTGTGTGTGTGTGTGTGTGTTTGAATATCATTAGGCTTATTTGATCTCTATAGTTTTCATAAAACTCAAAAAATTCCAGCCATTATTTCTTAAACATTTTTCTGTTTTTCTTGTTTTTCTCCTTTGGGGACTCCAATTAGTCATGTTAGACCACTAAAAGTTGCCCAGCAGCTCACTGGTGCTTCATTCACTTGTTAAAAAGATTTTCTTTTCTGTCCATGTTCATTGAATTTATTGATCTTTTCTTCTGCAACATTTAATTTTTATAATCTCATCCAGTGTATTTTTAATATCAGACATAGTATTTTTTATCTCCATAAGTTTAATTTGTTTTTTTAAAAAATATCTCTCTTATCTATACTAATTGTTAGAACATAAGAGATAGAGTTATAAAAACTGCTTTAATTTCCTTATTGCTGATTTTAATATCTGTGTCAGTTCTATTTCAATTATGATTGCTTTTCTTTTTTTCTACTTTGTAGGTTATATTTTCTGCTTCTTCAATGCCTGGTAATTTTTTATTTGATGTCAATATTGTTACTTTACATTATTGGGTGCTGGAGACTTCTGTATTCCTAAAAATACTTCTTGGCTTTGTGGATACAGTTAAGGCACTTGCTTAGCGGTTTGACCCTTTGGGATCTCGCTCTTATGAGATCCCAAATATGGGACTGGGTCGCATGTGTAGTCTAGGACCAAATTATCCGTCCTTATTGAAGCAGGACCCTTACTACTCTTCTCAATGCCCTGTGAGTTATGAGGCTGTTTAGTCTAGCTGTTCCTTCTGATCTTTTCAGATCACATTTCTTTCTGGCCTAGTGTAATTCCCTCACATGCACATGTTGAATACTTGCTTTCTCTCTCTCTCTTTTTCTCTCTAGCTCACTTTGTTCAATACTCCATACTGAGAACTCTAGCTGATTTTGTCTCTCCAGACTCTCAGCTTCATGTCCTCAGTGTTAGGAAATCCACTTTTCCTCCGTCCCCTTTCTCTGAACCAAAGACTGAAAAGCCTTAAGACAGTAAGCTGAGGCAATCACAGGGGTTGTCTCATTTGTTTCGTCTATCTGGGACCCCTGATATTTACTGCCTATTTCCTGAGTCCTAGAAACAGTTGTTTTATGTATATTGTTTGGCATATTTTGATTCTGTCACGTGGGAGGGTGTACCTAGTGCCTTTTACTTTATTTTAGCCAAAAGTGAAAATCTTCAAGAAACATTATTAAATGGTAATTTATATACCTTAAAATTCACCCATCTTAAGCATAGAAGTTAATGATTTTAAAGAAATTCTCAGAGTTGTGCAACCGTTACCACTATCTAGTTTTAGACAATTTCCATCAATTCTAAGAGTTCGTATCTACTTGTAATTAATTACTTTTGTTCCAACCCTCAGCTCAGACAACTACTAATCTACATTCTGTCTCATAGAATCGCCTTTTCCAGACGTTTTGTCTAAATGGAAGCAGACAGTATTTGCAATGGCTTCTTTTAGTTACGATGAGGTTCTTGAGGTTTATCCACATGGTAGTGTTTATAAGTAGTTTGTTATTTCTTATTGAATAAAAATCCCTTTGTATGGATATATCACATTTTGTTTATTCATTTACCACTTGACAGGCATTTGGATTGTTTCCTCTTTCTGGATATTATGAATAATGCTTCTATAAATATCTGTGTATAAGTCTTTGTGTGGAGATATGTTTTCATTTTATTTCTCTTGATAGATAGCTAAATGTGGGATTGTTGAGTCATATAGTCAATTCATGTTTAATTTTAAAGAAGCTGGTAAACTGATTTCAAAGAAGTTATACCATTTTACATTTTCACTAGCAGTATGTAAAGCTGCCAGTTTTTCTGCATCCTCACCAACACTTTCATAGATGATGTCTTGGCATAGCTAAGGCTGTTATCATTTTAAGAAATTATTTTTTTCTACTGAAACTAGCCAGAGTGAATTTTGTTGTTTATAACTAAAAATTTTGATTGATATGATAATTAAGGGAGGAGATCAAAAGAATTTTATTTTCATTCCAGATATTTAGATTCCAAAATGATGGCAAGCTACTCTGGGTTACAAAACTTCATTTTGGACAGTTATGATTTTCGTGGCTTGCCTTTCCTGCTGCCAACAAGAAGGTGCTATTAGTTCAGTTACTGAGGGACTTTCTTATCTGGATGGTAGAAGTTGTTTTGATTTAAAACATCCCAGAGATCATAGTGGGCATTTTACGGTGCTTTTTGAGTCCATCTATTTCATCACAGTCTTAGATAATTAGGTAGAAGAGCATATCATTATGATTGTGAAGACTCAAATAGAAAAAGAACACCCCAAAGTGAAAACCTCTTGTGATAAACCCACAATTTTGATCTCTATGGTTCTTGTGAGAAACTAATGCTTTGCTTCATTGGACATCATTTGGACTGAGAAAAACAATTCTGAGAGATGGAGGTGAATAATTAAATCAGGTGAAATATTAAGGTTGTTAATTTACTATATCTTATTGTAAACGACTTAAAGCTACCATGGAATCTCAACATCTAAGGAAACTGATGATGTAAGAAGAGAACTGAATTAGGGGTTTGGAGACAGGCTCAAGTCCTTGCCCTAAGACTCACTGGCTTTGAGATACTGAGCAGTTCACTTTTCTTATCTGAGCCTTTGTTTGTCCTGGGTAAATTAAGCATGGAATGGATATTGCAGAGTTCCTTAGATTTGTCTGTATAGATAACCATCTGGAAATGCCTTCTTCTCTACCTCAAATCATCAATCTTTATTTTAGGACAGAGTGAGCTGGATTCTCTTTACTTTAGATGCTAGAGAAGAAGGAAGTTTCTAAAAACCTGAGCTGACTGTTGTGTCAGCACACCTTTAACTCTTTGAGGAGTATGAACGTTCCTTTATGTCCTCACTCAGAGGGTTAACAAAAATCTCACCATTCAAAGGGTTAAGGAAAGAATGCTCATGTAGGCACATAGGAAGGGCTTGGCATGATTTCCTGCAGGGGGTGTGCTTGTGAGTGGAGCAGGGATGAGCAAAGATTGTTATTTCTTTGACCGGTGGTGTTGACACTTTGCTCTTTATCAGGGCCCCATTGTGCAAAACAAATGTGTGCTCAGTGGAGGGTACCTCAGGTCAAAAACAAGCCATACACACAATTATAAAGTAAGTGAGGTTGAATTCTGCAGTAGTCATTACTTTTTGTGTATCCTCTGAAATTTTAGTATACCATATTTAGTGAGACAACATATGAAAAAGTGCCCTGTCAGAAAGTGGGCCCTCAGTTGATATTACTTGTCTTCCCTCATCTTCCCTATGCCTTGCCCTCTAACATGTACTCTGATATTTACATTTCAGAAGCCTTTGGAACCTTCATATGGTTCTCTGCTCATCCAGGGTTCTCATTAGAATCTGCCTTAGGCTTTGATTCTCTTTTACACTTTTGTTTGCCTCAAAAGTTACCTACACTGTACATTTTTTCTTCTTGGAGACCCACTAGATAACTAGCTACTAGAACTAAAGAGTAATTCCTTTAGAAACAAGATATTAAGTTAATTTAACTCATTTTTATTAAATGCTTTCTATATGCTAGCTAATATGCCAGTGATGAGGATATCTCAAGGAAAATCACAAAAGTTTTTGTCCTCAAGGAGCTTATATTCTAAACAGTGAAAAGTAGGCAAATGACTCAGTAGTGGGTATGTTGTTTTTGCTGTCCCCAAAACCATTTATCTACTTTCTTATTTTCTGCACATTTCTTTGGGAAACTTGTCATCTTCCTTTGATTGGAATCTTGGTGAAACTGTCCCTCAAGTACCTCCAATTTTTTCTTAGCCAATTTGTGGGCACATGGCCATGCTGGAATAATCAGATGCTTTTGTCAGACTGAATAACTAAAGGACTGAAAATTATTGGAGCGAATTCTGTACAGAGACGACATTCTGACATTTGCCACTAATTCCTGTTAACCTTGAACTTCACTAATGAGTGAACCTCAGAGCTTCACTAATCTTGTTGGTTACAAAGGAATTATTCTTTGACTATTTCTTCTGTGCAAACATTCAAAGTTTCTTGTTTAAGTTACTGAATTTTGTGTTATTTGGAGTCCAGTAGTTTCTAACTGTACTAAATTGGTTAAGCAAGAAGCATCACATTAAAAATATATCTCTATTTGTTAATTTAAGTTCAACTCTAAGTCTCATCCACTGGGTTGGCAAAAAATTTAACATAGTTTCATTGGGGTTCTGCTTATCTGTAAAAATAAGAACTAAGGAAGCTCCTGTTGTCATCAGACACTTGTCCACATGGGTCACTGCTGAAATAGCCACTATTCTAGCATCTATAGAACACCAGGGACAAGGAAGTCTTTGATATGGCTGGACACCCTTGGGCTAAGTTTCAGTTTCTGTAGGCGCACCATGTAAAACTTTGTATACATATGTATATATAATTTGTCTGAAACTTTGTACTCTCTGACTAATTATTCTGATGCAAAACCTCCCTCAGACAGTTCATTTGTCTGAGACTTTTTGCTATCTTCTAAGAACATAGGGCAAACTATCATGTTTATTTTGTCTTTTTCATTCACCTATCTTCTCTCCATGAGCCTGATTTGTGCACTGAACCCTAGGGAACAATTCGTTCATTTATTTATCTAACATGTATTCCTTAAGTTTTTGCCTTGTCCCATGTCCTGTGTGAGACCGTGAAATTACAGAGAAGAACTTATTAGAGTTTCTGCCCAACATGACTCACAATCAGGACAAGGAAGGTTGGTTAGTGAAGTGGTGGCTAAATAATCAATCGTGGCAGTGAGAAGTGCCACGAGAGAGTTGGAAAAATTGGCATAATGAGAGCACAGAAGAAGCTCTTGAGTGCTTAGAGATGTCATGTCATGGATGGTCTTAGAAGGAAAGGATGACTGAGCTGAGTCTTAGAGAACAAAACAAAGTTTGCTTCGGCCTGGCGTGTGGGGGACCCGGGTTCTATTCCCGGCCAGGGCACATAGGAGAAGCGCCCATTTGCTTCTCCACTCCCCCCTCCTTCCTCTCTGTCTCTCTCTTCCCCTCCCGCAGCCAAGGCTCCATTGGAGCAAAGATGTCCCGGGCGTGGGGGATGGCTCCTAGGCCTCTGCCCCAGGCGCTAGAGTGGCTCTGGTCGCGGCAGAGCGACGCCCCGGAGGGGCAGAGCATCGCCCCCTGGTGGGCAGAGCGTAGCCCCTGGTGGGCGTGCCGGGTGGATCCCGGTCAGGCTCATGCGGGAGTCTGTCTAACTGTCTCTCCCCGTTTCCAGCTTCAGAAAAAGAAAAAACCAAAAAAAACCAAAAACAAAAACAAATAAAAACAAACAAAGTTTGCTTAATGTATAGGTGAAGAAAGGGTAATGCCTACCAAACAAAGTAAAATGGAGGGAGGGGGGAAGGGAGGAAGGGAGAGAGAAAGAGAAAGGGAGCAAGAGAGTGGGAAAGAGAGGAGGGAATGAAGAAGAAGGAGGTGGTAAAGAAGAAGGAGGAGGGAGAGAAAAAGGATGAGAGGAATGCACAAGAGAAAGAGTGAGTTGTGCTAGAAAATTAAAGTCGCCCGATATGACTGATATACCTGGGGCAAAGAGTTCACTGGGGCCTCATGGGAAGTGAGCAGGGAAAGGCTGGCAGAGGGCAAAGCGCAGTAGGTAGAGGATGAATTTTGTAATTGGGCTGTTCTCTGTGAAAATGCAAGTTCTGTCCCTTGGGTGGTGTTGACTTGAGAAGTTGACTTAACCTAGTGTTTTTATCTATAAAAGGGAAGGTAGCAACACCTTCATTTTAATGTTATTATAAGGATTTAATGGATTCATGAATGTCAAGTCCAGCAGGCCCTCAATAATGTTGTTTTGTTCAGTGTTGGTGCAGTTTGCATGTTCTCTCCATGAATGAGTGGGTTGTCTCAGGGTCCTCCAGCTGCCTCCCACATCTCAAAGATGCGCATGCGAGGTAATTGGCGTGTTCCAGTTGTCCCCATATAGGTGAGTATGTGTGATATGAGTGTCCCCTGCAATAGAAGGATGTCCTATCCAGGGTGGGCTCTCTTCTTGTGCCCTGAGCTGCTGGGACAGGCTCCTGCTGCTCATGATCCTGAACTGGAATAAACAGGTTGGAAAATAATAATCTTGTTTTTATTAATCCTTCTAAATGTATATATAGCTCACATTTATTTCAGTGTTTAATATTAGAAAATATTTTATAAGAAGTATTTTGAGTCTTTATTAAAAGTTTGATGATGTTTCTATGACTGGAAATATGCTGTAGGGACTTAACTCTTGTTTTTAACAGGAAGCCTCTGGTAAAATTGGTTTTGTTATACAGTTTTGCTTAAAGTTGCAGTTTCCAAGACCCTATCAATGACATTGAGTTAGGGCTTACTGTACCTAGTACCGGTGTCTGCCAGACAGCAGAATTCAAGAAATTTTTCTCTCTCCCATTTCCCCACACACCCTGAAATTTATCATCAAAGCCATAAAGCTGAAGGTTACTGATAAAAAGTGCTTAGTGAATGCATGCGGGAAGGAGTGGGAAATTGATTGGAGAGGATGAAACTGGATTAAAGAGAGCCTTTGAAACTGGGTAGCCACTTTTGTGAGTTTAACTTACAAGCTTAAACATTACTCAATTACAAGTGTAGCTTTAAAATGAAAACAGAAACCGATGGTACAAATTGCTATAATCTTGTCACCCTAATCAATCAATACTGAGATTTATCTCTGGCAAGTCTATTTGGTAAAGACCAAAATCTCTACCATTTTCAATTCTCACAGATTTGCAGAAAGAGTATAGATGACATATTTACATTTGAATTTTTACTTAAACTGATATTTGTCAGTTGTTTGACAGCCATTTATAGTTTTTTATTTGTTCCTATCTTCTTTCTTTCTCTTAGGAAATCATTATTAATAACTTGATATGTTTCCTTCTACATGTTCTTTATGCTCAAAAAACAACATACAAACAAAAATTCTTCTACTAAGTTGTAATTGACCATTTTTCTAAAAATGGAATAACTTCCTTAAATATATTAAGAACATCCAGCTAATTGCATGACTCCCATAAATCTGAAACACAATGCATATACTGAAAAATAACCATAGCCTTGTTAGATCTGTAAGGGACTTTTGAGATCGCCTAGTCTAGTGGTTCCCAAAGGTAGTTTCCCCAGTGTAATTATCAGCCAGAGAGTTTGAACACTGGAGAAATGTTAAAAGCTCTGTTAAATATTAGTCAAGCAGTGGCAGGAGAAAAGGTTTGGAGGGAGGTCTCTGGGGCCATCTTCCGGGTCTCAATTTTAATATTATTCCTCAAAGAAATAGCCGTGATAGACCTGACTAGGATACATCATTCTGTTATATATTCTAAAAGAATCTTCTATTTGTTCTTTCTTATATTCACTGGCATTATATTATTATTAATTAATAAATTATAAATAAACTATTAATAAATTATTAATAAACTATTATTATTCATATTTGTACCCATGGTTTCTTCATTACCTGATACAGTGCTTGATAAATATAAAAATACTCAAGGAAAATGAATGAATGCACAGGGGATGGTGGGGGTGTGTGGAGTGGGAAGTTGTACAGGTATTGAATTTGATGGTGGAATGGGAGTGGAGGCTGACAGTGACAAGGAAGTTGCATCAAGGGCTCAGAGACTGATATTTTCCTTGTGATTTCATGGCATTTAAGATTATATTTCTTAATATTTTAGAACCTTACTCTGGCCTTTATTGGTCCTTTCATAAATAATTTTACTTTTAGTAAGAGACTCCTGGTACAAATGTGTAGAGACATTGTTCATTTAAAATAGGAGCAGTCCCTTTAAACTGTTTGCACCCTCAGCACAGGTCACCGGGGTGTCAGTGCTGAGATATGTGGGGACTTGAGGACATGCACAGTGAACTGTTTAGTGAGTGTGTAACTGAAACAACCATGAAGTGATGATCTTGAGGCATATTTTATCTAGGTTGCCATCTGATCATAGGAAACATTTTTACCCCATAGCAGAAAACGAAAACCTTTTTAGAGACCTGACTGCCACCTCTCTAATGAACATAGTACTACTTTAGCTCCCCTGAATATGTGTCAACACCAGCTTCCACTTAACATGCATGGTTTTTATTTATGTCAAAAGTGCCAATTAAGCCTTAGCAAAATGTTATAGCTCTGAGAGACATTCAATCTCCTCTTAGTACTTGTCGATTTAACTCTCATCTTATCCCCTTTTATACCCTTTGTATTGGTTCAGATTCTTTTAGGTTCAAGCAACAGAAATCAATGTTAAAAAAAAAAGAAAGGTAATTTATTGGAAATATGCTAAGGTAGCTCAAAGAAGAAAAAGATGACCTAAAATATAGTGCCTCAGGAGTGGAGTTGGCCCTGGGGAACCCAGTGGTCATTGGGAACCTTTTGAGGCCATTTCAGCTGCATTACTACATTCTTCTTCCTTTTAGTTCAAGTTCACAGTGTGAAGGAGGCAGATCTCTGTCAATCCATTTACTTCTGACTATAATAGTTCAAGGGAATCTAAAAGAAGGTATATTTAGTAGTAGGAAGTGAGGGAAAATGTTATGGAGCAAAATCCTCAGAAAAACTGGACAGGATATAGTGGCTGACTGAAGATGGGACAGGAGAGAAAGGGATTAATCAAAGAAAATGTCAACTTTTACAGCGTAGGATAATTGAGAAAATAGTAATACTGTGAGGAATTTTGGCATGTAAAATGCTTTTTTTGGATAGGATATGGTGGCTGACTGAAGATGAGACAGGAGAGAAAGGGATTAATCAAAGAAAATGTCAACTTTTCAGCCTAGGATAATTGAGAAAATAGTAATACTGTGAGGAATTTTGGCACGTAAAATGCTTTTTTGGGGGGGAAGGAGAGAGAAGGAATTATTTTTTGTTTGTCTTTATGCATATTTGAGTTTATCATGATGATGTATAGCCCAAGTTAAGAGTTTTACAGGCAGTTATAGTGAATATAGTACTGGAAATATAAAGTCAGGTTGGTGGCATAGCCATGAGAACAGAGTAACTTGCCCTGGTTAATTCTGTATACTTTGACTCTTTTTCATTTCCTTAAACATAGGAATCATGCCTTAATTGTCTTTCAGTATCCTAAGTCTTGCTTAGCACACAGTAGGTGCAAAAGAAATCACTGAGATATCAAATTGGAATATAGAATAAAAGAGCAAAGTATTAGGAAATTTCCACTTTCTTTGGAAAAAGTTCAAAATTTTACCTTTCTTTTAGTAATAAATGATAAAGATTTATTTAAGGGTCTTAGGGTTTGTAAATCAAAAACAAAACTAAGAAATACCCTGAGTGTTCCAAAGTATCTTGATTATTCTAAGGTTTTGCTAGAAACCTATTTTAGAGGCTACCTGTTTTGATAACCAGAGAGTCCATCTGCATGATTTATTTCCTCCAGTCAGGTGTATATAATTAGAGGAGGATTTTTTAATTTGTCCTCTCTTGGTTGTTGGGTTTATTGCATTACAGACACTTATGCCCGAAACATTAGCTTCTTGAAAGAAAACAGTGAGACATTTTAGTCTGGGTTTTTCTTTGATTCTGACAATAAAGAAAAAAAATCTGGAAAAATAGCATTTCAATATTTTTGCTTACGCTTCACTACTCAATCAATACTTCCACCCGCAGCAAGAGAGAGAATGTCTTTTTTCACTTGGAAGTAGAAACTGGGTTAGACACCCAGATAATAAGTGACAGTATTTTGGTGATAGATGAGGATGGATAAAATATAGATTGTATTTGATTTCAGCTTAACTGCATTTATTCTGTTCCCATTTTATTGCCCATTCATTGCTCCATGTCAGTTCAATTTTATTCTATTTCAACTTGAGATATACACACAATATAATGCTAGACATTTTCACTCAAAAGCATTTTCAGATCTTGTCACCAGCTAAATCTTCTTTTTTTTATGTATTTCAAGTTTACTATAATAAATTTAATGATTTTAAGCTTCTAATTTAAAAAAATTTAACTGTAACATTTTATTAAAAGTATAATTCTATTATACCACTTACCACTTCATAATTACTTCTATGATAGGAAGGTTGATACTGAAGGCAATTTAGTGACTTGCATAAAGGCATAAGGTCACTTACCTAAAAGGTAGGCAAAATTATTAAGTTCCTATACAAAATGGGTTGTTATATTATTAAGTAAAATGCACTTTTGACAGGTGGAGTTATTAACTCTCTCTCTCTCTCTTTTAGGTGAGAGAAAGGGAGATAGTAGGCAGACTCCCACATGCATGCTGACCAGGATCCACTCAGCAACCCCTGTCTGGGGCCGATGCTTGAGTGCTGAGCTATTTTTAGCATCTGAGGCTATAGAGCTTGTAACAACCAAGCTATTCTCAGCACCCAGGGCCATGCTCGAACCATTTGAACCACTGGCTATGGGTAGGGAAGAGGGAGAGAAGGGGGAGAGAAGCATATGGTTGCTTCTCCTGTGTACCCTGACCAAGAATCGTAACCAGGGCATCCATATGCAGGGCCGACACTTCATCTACTGAGTCCAGGGCCAACTCTTTAAATCAATGTCTCTTTTAATCTGGAATCATGTTGGTGGCATATGCCAACAATTTGCTTCTATAAATATCACTGGTACTTAATAAAATAATTTGCATCTTTTTTCTTCAATCCTCAACTATAAAATAAAACTATACACTTGTCTCTATCAGATCCTCTTTTATATGCTGCAATAATAGCTAAGTGATTGAGCATTGACTAGAGCTCTGCTCACCATTTTACCTGAGACAGGCACTCATTATGCTGATTGAACAGAGGAGGGAACCAAGGCACATATATGTTAATTAATTTGCTCAAATAAGTGGTATAATTAACATTTAAATTTAGATGGTTTAACTTCAGAATCAGCATTTTTTACCTCTACTGCCACCTGTTTCAGACACAGTTGTCTTTGTGTTTATACTTATGAGGACTTAAGGATGAATGACTTTTTTTGTTCTGGCCTGCTGTGATTTGGTACTGTAAACCCATCCTTATAATAACAGTTGTGTGAGGTAGGGATTATATCATATTTGTATTTTCATTCTTCAGATGAGGAAACTGAGGCTGAGGAAGATTACCTAAGTTACCTTAAGGTAGTAGTTGTAAACAGTAATGGTAAAGTCAGCAGTTAAGCCAAGTTCCAGAATCTTCCTGCACTCTCACAAATATTGCCTATTTGTTTTTTTTATTTTTATTTTTTTCATTTTTCTGAAGCTGGAAACAGGGAGAGACAGTCAGACAGACTCCCGCATGCGCCCGACCGGGATCCACCCGGCACGCCCACCAGGGGCGATGCTCTGCCACCAGGGGGTGATGCTCTGCCCATCCTGGGCGTCGCCATGTTGCGACCAGAGCCACTCTAGCGCCTGAGGCAGAGGCCACAGAGCCATCCCCAGCGCCCGGGCCATCTTTGCTCCAATGGAGCCTTGGCTGCGGAAGGGGAAGAGAGAGACAGAGAGGAAAGCGTGGCGGAGGGGTGGAGAAGCAAATGGGCGCTTCTCCTTTGTGCCCTGGCCGGGAATCGAACCCAGGCCCTCCGCACGTTAGGCCGACGCTCTACCGCTGAGCCAACCGGCCAGGGCGCCTATTTGTTTTTACCCCAACCTCCATTCATAATCTAGTTCTGGTCTGTATGCAGCTACTTCTGAATCAACTGTAGTGCTTATTAAAAATGTAACCCCCAGTTCCAAGTGTAACAATTCAGAGTCAGTAGATCTGATGAATGGCCCACGAATCTGCATTTTAGCCACCACAACTGTTAATTACTATCAGAAAAATGTTTGAGAGCAACAATGATTTTTTTAATCTTTAGTCTTATTTAAGTCTCAAATATGTGTTCTTAAAAATGGTAATACTGTCTTACAAATTCTTGCCATGTCACCGGTTGATAAAACTACAAGGTTTGAAAACTCTTCAGGACAGGACAGAATTTCTGCTTCTAATCTAAGACAAAATGAGGACAGAAGGAGCAACTAGCATGCATGTTGGAAGAGCATGGCCTTGGGCTGAAAGCCCTAGGGGATTAATTTTAGCCACAGTGGGCAAAGAGAGAAGAAAAATGTTGGCATTCTGCAGAACAGATAATTCTATATTCAGTTTGTAATTTTGAACAGAATTCTTGCGCCAGCCGTTAGCTCCTGTGGTTTCTATTTAGCATTGTGTACTGGTTTCTCAATTGTCTAGTGATTTACCAGTTATTTCAGGCTTTCTATTTCTTTGGTACTTATCATTCCATGCCTACTGAAAAAGTGAACAATAAAAGTAATCAACTCGAAACATTTTAATGAGGCAATCCAATCTGAAGCTTTGCATTTAAGTATTTGTTCAAATTTGAGGAGGTTATGCCTCCAAGCTCTGTTTGACTTGGCCTAATGAATGAGACAAGACAAAAAAGATTAGAGAATTTCTGGTAACTTTGAACTCTAAGAGAGAAAAAAAAAAAAAGGTTGTTTATGGGGAGGAATTTATGGTAGAATGCTCTTACAACAGATGGTTCCCTTAAATTGTTTACAATCTATGACCAAAAAGATTTTGAGAATAAGATTCTAAATTGGACTTGATATGAGGTGAAACTATAGCCACGTTGTATTATGTCCCGAATGTTAAAATTTAAGCACAAATGGATCGTTATAACCCAATTTTTCTGTTCCTCTGTGCTGCACATAGCTGTCCAGACTGCATTGTTCTTGTGACAAGGAGACCCTAAATATAATTTTCTCTATTTAATTGCTGGAAAAATATACTCTCACACATTAATTAGCAGCTCAAGGTCTCTAAATCAGTGAGGAGAGCAAGGATTTCTGATTGGCTCATGTGATGCTCTCTGCCAAGGGTGCAGGGATTTGTTAACTCTGAAGCCCTACATTTTTCTGGTAATCTTATTTAGTTAGGTCTCTGATTAACACTAGATTTCTGTGTCACAGTTTTCATATAGGACCTTTGGGGTGAAAGTTTAAGCATTTTATTAGTTTCAACTAGATCACACAGAACTGTGAGGCGTTTTGGAGGATGTGTAATTAATTTTGGAGGATTGTAAGACTGCTCCGAACTTTAAAATAAGGCAACAAGGTCTGTATCATTGCCAGGTTTAAAGAGAAAAGGTTAATTAGTGTTTGACCTTAGAGTCATTTGAAAGGGGACTATGTTACTTGGAAAGTGTTAGATTAAACATTATTCTGAAGAATGCAAAGAGAACCTGATTTAAAAATCCCAACTGAATGGCTTTCTACTTAGCAGTCCTACATTCTGAATTACTCTCTTGTTTTGAAATCATCTTATATAAGACTAAAGTAGATGTAGATTTTTGTGTCTTTCTACTCTTTCTGGTTGAGAATAGGGTGGCTACTAGAAAGGGTGACTTGTGCAGAAGCAATAACTAATAGTTATATCTGGCTTTTTAAACTGAAGTTTGCTAGATCAAAAAAACTTACCAGATGCTTTAGATTTTTATGTGGTGGTATATATTCTGATACTCAGAATTCTAAATTGTCTTATTAAATTAAATTAAGTTTAGTTTCAAGTTATTTATTTAAAACTTAGGTTTAGGAGATTTCTAAATAAAAATATGTGTTTTCTGGTGAGTTTAGTACTAATAAAACAGTTTCTATACTTGGTGCCTTATGCCTGGTCACACAAACAGTTCTGCCAACCTGACCACAGGCCTGACTCACATTCCAAATGGGATTTTTTTTTTTAATAGGATAGAGTACTTAGCCTTAAAGATCACACTCAGACTGCGGTTGACTGCTTTTCACTGGTTAATCAAGTCTTCAGAAAGATGATTGTGCAAAACAAATCTGCTATCAAGCTAAAGTGAGAGTGAGTGACCAATGAAATTAATGGTAAGGAAGAGCAGTGCTGAGAAGAGAAGAGAAGAGAAGAGAAGAGAAGAGAAGAGAAGAGAAGAGAGTGGCTTTTCAGGTGTAGGATTTTCCTGGAGAGTGGCATGACCACAAGAAACAAGAAGCTAGCATCTGTGTGGACCTGCTATCATTGGCCTTGAACTATCTCAAATCATTGGAGCCTTTTGGACTTAGAGAAGGCACTAAAGATTAAAAGGGTTTCTGGTTTCTGAAGGCATAAAGCAGAGTGTCTTGAGATTGCAAAGATAACATTAACAATATTGAATAGCAGTTAACTCTGCTGTGGCACTAATTATATGCTAGATAATGTTGTAAACACTTTGTCTAAAATCACTCATTTAATTCCCACTACAACCCTATGAGGTAAGCAATGCCCTTATACCAATTATATAGATGGGAAACTGAGGCACAGGAAAAGTAAGTAGGCAATTTTCCCTAGCGCACACATTTAGTAAGTAGTGGAAGCAGGTTCCGAACCAGGCAGTCAGGCTCCTGAATCTCTGTTCTCGGTTACAACCGGGTCAAAGAATGAGATTCCAAAGACGTGCTCCCGCCAACTGAAGCTGTGAAGGTCTAGATTCATAGGGCTGGACACGGTGGGAACAAGCTATATATCTGGCTTTTCAAAACAATAAAAATTTATTTTTTCTAAAGGAATCACTTTCTTTTTGCTCTCTTTTTTTTTAAATTGAGAAGTGGGGTGATGGAGAAACAGACTCCTGCAAGCACCTGAACTGGTATCTACCCAGCAAGCTCCTTAGAGGGCCATGCTCTGCCCATCTGGGGCATTGTTCCCTTGCTCAGCAACTGAGCTCCTCTTAGCACCTGAGGCAGCAGCTATGGAGCCATCCTCAGCATCCTGGGCCAACTTGCTCGAACAATTTGAGCCATGGCTGCAGTAGGGGCAGAGAGAGGGAGTGTGTGTGTGGGTGAGAGAGAGAGAGAGAGAGAGAGAGAGAGGAAAAGAAGGAGGGGTGGAGAAGCAGATGATTGCTTCTCCTGTGTGCCCTGACTGGGAATCGAACCTGAGATTTCCACAAGCTGGGCTGATGCTCTACCACCAAGCCAACTGACCAGGGCCTTGAAGGTTTCTTAGATTTGTAAATTGAGGTTTCTTGGATGGTCTCCATGTTTATGAAATTCACCTGGAGAATCATGTACCAGACAGTGGCCTAATAAGGGAGATCAATCAAGTGATCATTAATAACTCCATAGGAACAAGTTCATTTCGAAGTAATCAAAAATGACCTTTTGTTCCTCTTTTTCTTCAAAGGGAAACCAACTGCTACAACTCCCTCTGCCTGGTTTAATCAGACGGCGAGCTGTTGCGTCAAGCCAGTGTCCTCAGGTCTCCTTTGTTGGCTGCCCCTTGCTGAGTCCAAGCGTAGTGTGACCGACAGAGCCGTGTTGGATGTTCATGCTGCATGTTCTGATGAGTTAGCACTTGGCTGCTGCTGTCACACAGCTTCGTGAAAGAAGCACTGAAATACCCTGTGGGGAAATAAGCGATGTTTCAATGGCAAGAATTCTGCATGTGGAGGAGCTGCCTGCAGAGGCAGACCTTGCTAAGGTGCACAGCAAGCCCTGCAGTGACGGAGGGACAGGCTGTTCCCTTCCAGTGTTTCCCTTCACTTGTGCTATGAAAAGGATGAAGGACACCTTTGAAGGAGGGAGGACCTTGCATAATCACTTCATCTTTCTTCTGCTTAATGCAGACTCACTTTAGAGATAAATGACTGTTCACCCTTGTAACAACTACCAAAAACCATTAATATCTATTGTTGTGGATCAGATTTGTACATTCCTAGGATTGCTCCACTGTGGCCATTGCTGACCTGTGTACAAAGCATTGAGGGGATGCTTCTGTTAACTTGAAAGTGCCTTAGAAGAAACAGGCAGTAAGTTCCCAAGAAGTCTCAGTGGGTCTGCGTTCCATGTAAATGTATTATTGATAAAGCAATATAGTGGGTTTAGAACTTTACAGTCACAACTCAGGTGTACACAAAGGATTGTTTATTTTTATATTACTGACCCTAACTTAGCTTAAGCTCCTGTTTGCTCAGTTGGCTGAGAAGTGTTGCTCTTGCCACTTTAACTTGGTTTAGTTACTTGCAGTTTACTCTGTGAAATTCTGAGATTAGCTTTCTAGACCCTTCTTTGATTGTCCATAGAAATGATCTAAATTGCTGTGTGACTTGGAGTGGCACCTAGGCTGCTGGCTGGTTTCCAGTGAGGTATTGCAGGCCTATTCTAGCCCTTGGGTCTCGTGTGCAGGGTCTGGAGTTGACATAGTTGAACCTGGCTAAATGTGTGGTCTAGAGGTCCAGATTTTACATGCTAGGTCCTAACTCTGGTGCTCTTCAGGCCACAGGCCCTCTGATTACTTCTCTAGTTCCCTCAGAGGATGCTCAAGAACTTATGGTTGCTTTCTGTGTAGAACGGGGACTCCGTGGGACTCTAGGAAGCTTGCTATGGCTCATCTGTCTAGAACCTTTCCCAGCCATTGTGATGGCTCTTGTGCTATGTTGCTTGGGTGCCAAGCCGAATGAGGGATTTTCCTAAGGGCTTGCGGTGTTTCCTGGCTATGCTTTGAGAAACAAAGCATTTATATTTTGCTCTGGGTGTTGCAATTGCTTTTCCATTCTGGGGTTTTAATCATAGTGGGGTGGTGCCTGGCCAGGCAGTAGAGCAGTGGATAAAGCATTGATTGGCCTGAGGCACAGAGGATCCAGGTTTGGAACCCCGAGGTCGCCATCTTGAGTGTGGCTCATTCAGTTTGAGTGCGGCTTCACTAGCTTGAGTGCAGGGTGGCCGACTTGAACGTGGGATCGTAGACATGATTCATAGTTGCTGGCTTAAGCCCAAAGGTTGCTGGCTTGAAGCCCAAGGTCGCTGGCTTGAGCAAGGGGTCACTAGCTTGGCTGGAGCCCCCCAGTCAAGGCACATATGAGAAGGCAATCAATGAACACCTAAGGAGCTGCAACTATGAGTTGTTGCTTCTCATCTCTCTCCCTTCCTGTCTGTCTGTCCTTATCTGTCCTTCTTTCTGTCTATCTCACTAAAAAATAAAGAGAAACAAACAAACAAAAACAATCATAGTGGGGTGGGTAGGCAGGCAGAGAGCAGGTTAGGCGTTCACCCATGTCAGCGTGCTACAACATGCTCTGTGTCTGAGACGCTTACCTGGCTAATCGCCTTCTTCCCTCCTCCCATTCAAGGCGTTATCAACCTTTAAGTGTCAGGAAAACCCATGTTTTATCTCTGCTCTGAGTTTTATACTATAAAATATAATGCTGAGTCATTTAAGCTTTGGCTCATTGAATCCTACTAACCCATTTCCTTACATTAATACCTGAAAGCCTTACTTTCCAGAATGTTGTCTCAGCTACTGGCTCTAAAAGAGGCAGATTTGAGTATCTAAGCTGAGGGATGACATGTTGGTTCTCTGCTGTGTTTATGCTCTTCTGGAAGTAAGGAATGGAGTTGTTTGATTCATCGGTAGAGTATGAAACACAGACTCCTAGGGAAGAAAATGCATGCGTTAATAATTCAATAATATTTATCTCAGTCACAACACTTTTCTTTTTAACAGCATGTACTTAAGAAAAAAGTCCAGGTTCTCTTCCCTTTTTCCTTCTCCATTTTTTCCAATGTCCCATAGCAGTGAAATTTTCTTATTATTGGGTAAGGTTCCATGCAACTAAATCTTAACTCTCGCTCCCCTAAACCAGATTGTTGCCATCTCTAAGCCATCTAAAGTGGGCGCTATGAGGGAGGAACTATTATGATCTTCACTTTTCAGATGGGAAAACTGAATTGAGGATATTATGACTAGATTTACTCACCTAGAAAGTGACAATGCTGGGATTCAATCCCAGGTCTGTAATTTCTAATCTTAAATTTCTGAAGTTGACATTATATTGCCATTTTCAGTGTGAGTTTATTTCAAACTTATTAGGCACACATTAAGCTAAATCATCCTGAAAACATTTCATGAAAATTAAGTTCTAACAAAGGGATTTTATGTGTATACAACTAAAAATAATTATGTATAAAATTTAAATTTGAAAGAAAATAATCTATTGATAATTTCAATGTTTTTTTCTAAGCATTTTTTAAAAAATACATTCTGATTAAATAGTGCTTAGATATAGTAGTAGTTCTTTAGATTTAAGACCAGTGGATTTGTAATGCAAAATGAACCAATAGGTCTTCAAAAAACATTGGAATTGTGAATACCAACTATAGTACCTACTGTCATAATGCCTTTAAGAAAAGATAAAATACTGTCATTTGTAACCAACAAGATAGATGGATCTTGAGAATATCATGCTAAGAATAATAAGGCAGACAGAAAAAGTCAAGAACCATATGATTTCACTCATATGTGGGATATAAAACTGGAAGCAAAAAAAGTGAACAAACAAGAAAAACAAACAAACACTCATAGACACATACAATAGTATGGTGTTACTAAAAGGAATGGATTTGGGGGTATAATAGAGGGTCAAATATACAGTGACAGAAGGAGACTAGATTTGGGGTGGTGAGCACATAATGCAATATACAGGTGATGTATCATATAATAGAATTGTACACTTGTAAACTATATAATTTTATCAACCAATGCCACCCCAATAAATTTAATTTAAAAGGTAGGAGGACAATGAGATTAAGATAGTAAGATCATAAGAATTAATAGTTGGATAGAAACCTTGAATAATTTTTGGGCCACTTCTTAAAGTAAAGCTAAATATTACAAGAAAGGTAAACATAAAGAGCAAAATGCTCATGTATTATTAACAGGTAATTTCACTGTGTGTTTCAAGTGGTGGAAATGTCAGCAGTCAAAAGTCAGTTATAAATTTGATATATTCCTGAATACACCAGAAACCCAGAAAGATATAAAGGTCACCATTTTCTTCCTTAATGAGACTAGATGCATTTCAATAGGAATTTCTTAAACTTTTGTACTTTGAAATGCTGATAAACTGTGGAAGTGTTTCATATATTGTCTGAAGATGAATTATCAGTTTTGAATTTCTGTTTCCTTTAAGCACCCCAGATTTAGTTATAGGACATTGCTAAGGGGTTAATTTTCAAACTGAGTGATGAGAATGGCCAGTGATAAGGGAAGGGGGAAAAAAACAAATAAAAGGTGATAAAATTCTTTCTTTGTGAATTCTTTTTTCTTGCATTTGCTGTATATTGTGGGGAAACATGACAATTGCCTAATTCTGCCTGGTCAGAGTAATAGACATGGTGTTAGTAAAGATTTTATGTACAGAATGGTGAGTTCACGCTAGCATGGAACTGTCATCTTCCTCCAGGGGCGGGCATGCTGCACATTAATAACGTAACAGCACCTGCCAAAACAGTGCTCTGCAGTGTTGAGTACTGACATACCTGAACATTATGGAGGTTTTCCCGCAGCTGCATTCAACTGCTGTTCAGTTGTACTCTTAATCAAATGTGGTACCCTCATTCCAAGGTGGACATTTTATACCATCAATTTGGAGTAAGCAACTGCATTTCCCTGAAGAGTGTGTCATTTGCTATGGAGATGATAAGACCACGGTGATTCTTTTAGGATCAGCAGTGATGTGATTTATCGGGTACTGTTGACAGGTGGTGTGCTTGTGTTTGGTGTGGCATTGCACAGAGGCTAACACATTCTGTTATCCTACAAAACCTGGCATTTCCTTTTTCACACCACTCCCCAGTACAAGCAATCTTTACAGGCTGAAAGAACAGTATTATATTAGAGCTATAGACAATGATTTACACACACACACACACACACACACACACACATTCTCTGTTCTACAGACAAATACAAGCTTAAAACTTCAGTGTTTAGCTCATAGTTAACTGTATTTCTCTGACAATGAGCAGTGGATTCTCTTTCCCTGGAATATGAGCGCTTTGATCCTCCTGGCTAGGAGAGGACAGCCCCTCATTAATGATCTTTTCTGCAGTAGCTGTTTTGGTTTGGGACAGGATTTGAAATAACAGAGATTGTATAATTATATATATATATATATACATATATATATATATGACATTATCTTCCAAATTAATAAGGTACCATTTTTAGATTTCCAATCTTGTCCCAATATGCTATTCAAGTTTTAAAGGCCTTTATAAACTATATAGGGGCCTGCATTTTCTATTATAATAGTCTGTATCCTTATTTCTTTTCATATTTATTTTATATATACATAATAATACCATATTTAAAATGTTCTACTTCTCTATATTACAGATTGTACGCTATAGCCCAGAGTCAGAATCCAATTAATGTTTTTAAAAAATCAAGAAAAAAGAATTTTATGGTGGCTAAACTTTTTACTATATTAAAATGAGCTATCTTTATACATTTAAGAGAAGTTATGCATTTTAATTTCAATAATTTAGTTCTCATTCTTGTCTCAAGTAATTAATTTTGTTTAGGTTGGTGTTCTTGAGAGAATGCCATTGATCCGTTTAATTACTATTGCATGATTAAAAATCAGTCAATTGACATTCAGTAGGGATAGTAGAATGAACAATGTCAATTTATTAACTTTCAGCATTATCTTATGTATATTCTTAAATTTTCTTATAATTTCTTGTAATACAAGCATATTGCAGATAAAGTAGGCAATAAAAATGTATTAGTTATCATCATCCTCTGAGACCACTATTTTTAGTATTACATGTATTATCAACTTTAAGCAATGTGTACATTGCTGTCTTGTCAATGTGAAAAATTAAAACCTAATGGATAAGGTTAAAATGTTTCTTTGATAACATTCTTCCATATGGAAAACTCTTCCTGTTATTAGAAGAGCATATTATTATCAATTTGATAATATCCTTTCAAAATTTTGCCCCCCGTTGTTTACAGATAAAAGTTGTATGGTGTTGGTTTGTGAGTGTTTTATTAATGTGATACAGTACATACTGTTCTGTAAATTGCATTTCTCAATCACCAGTATGCCTCCAGGGCAGGTCTGATAAGTTAGAGTTTAAAGATTTTAAAATAACTTTTCTCCTTGGACATATCATGTCTTTCAGGACTATTGTTTTACTGCAAAATCTCATTAGAATGTCATAAAATAAAGATGAATTCTTTCTTTTTATTCCTGTTGTAATAAGTGTAAACTACTCCAAAGCAAATGGGATGTGTATGTGGTGAAGGTCAGTCAATAGAACTTGAAAGAGAAAAGGACATTAATACATTTAAATATTATTTCCACTGGTTTATTTCTACTGCAATGAATATCTATCTACCTATGTATCAATTTTATTCTGTGCATATTTTAGTATTTGTCTAACTTACATACTGAGAAATATAATTGGCATAGGGTACGCACATTTTACCTTATGTATCTTACTGTATAACAACAAGTCATGCTACAAAGTGACTAGACTGATTGACACTCGAGTATCCTTTACTCACCACTGGGAGACATTTTACATAAATTATTCCACTTACATTCTCTCAACAACCCTCCACAGCAGGGATTCTTATTCTCATTTTATACATGAAGAGATTGAAGTTCAAAGAGTTAGAGCAACTCACTCAAGGCCACATAGATATTAAGTGACAATCTGGGAACCTTTCAAGCAAAACATAAAATGCCTACTATTTTAACCCTTCATTCCAGATATCTGTTTCTATTTTGGGTTAATCTTTATAATATTGACTACTATTCTTTTCTGCATGTCCTAGTTAATAATCTAGGATAAAATAGAAAATGATATCACAAATAATGGACAAATGATGCTATTTCATTAGTTAACTCAGTTTAAACACCTATTAACTGGTCAAGGGCAAATAGTTGACCTTACATCTTTTTGACTTGTAATCATTAGTTACACAGGCAAAGAACAAAACTTGGTTAGATAAAGGGCCAGATCTCCAGCTAGCTTTAGCCCTGGGAACTGTGAGGCCCGAGGCATCGCCCCAAGACTCTAATCATCAGGAGAGCACTGTGTCCAAAGGGACAAACGCCTTCAAAATCTGAATCTCCTACTATTACCGGCATCTTCATTGAGACTGACAGAAGCCAATTCCTCAGGTCAGAGAACAGAACTCTTTTGGCTGAGTCATGATATTTAAAAATCTCTCTTTTTGAGTCTCTTGCCTGGCCAAACACTCCTGGCAGAACAAACCTTTGGATAATGAAATGCACATACAGTAGCTGGAGAGTGCTGTCCTATTTACAGCACCGGCTTCAGCCCCAGGCGCATCTCTGGCTGCTCCCCTTCTATCTGTAAGTTAAAGCAGTGGCCTCGCCAGCAGTACACTCTGTACAGCAGCTGCAACTCGTTATCGGCTTTGTCCAGAATTACAAATAGAACAAACACATTTTGCAAGGGCTTTCCCCCCTCCCCTTTTATGTAGAGAAGGAGGAATTAAGCAATCAGTGAAATGCTGATTGATCAGTTTTGCTGACTTGGAGAAGTCCAAGGCCACGTTTAGTATGATTAACCCCTGAAAAACAACAACAAAAAAGTTCTTAAAATTTTATTGAAACCAATATTTCTGAGAGGTGAAGTTGTAGATTTCCCCACAGGGAAAAACAGGAAAATATTTGTTTCACTTAGTACAATTTCCTCACCCAGATTGGTTTGTAATGTAATGGTGGTTAGTAAGTCAAGTTTCTAAAGGGAATTCATGTCATTTGGCTGATAATGGTTGACCCCAGATTACTGGGGTTGTGTAAACCAAACGGTATGAAGCAAAGCAGTTTTAGTTAATCATCCCACTCCTATGCCTCGACTTTGACTTCACCTACCAACTCCTGTGATCACATTCAGTCTCTCTTTTCCAGAAATTGCACCACTTCCATAGTTCAAACGTCCTTCTTCCCATGTGCCCCTTCCCTTATTCTTTGATTTCATATACTCATGTATTTCCACTGTTAACAATTTTTGAGCATCTTTTCTTATCTAGTTTAGAATCTAGCATCCACAATTACAATCTTTCCTTCCAGGCACCCTCAACTTCTACAGCCCTGTTTCTTTCTAACTGACATGGCAAAACTTAAACCTTTGGTGAGTAATCCTGCATTGCTATGTCTGTGACCATATAGTTGAACATGCTGGAGAAAACCACATGCATAGACATTCTGGTGTCTCTCTTCCTGGTCAGTTTCAAATGGAAATCTCACACTACTGGATCACCTGCTATGGTTCTCTAATGACAGCATGTCTGAATCTTCACATAAATGATTTTAAACCTTTCTATCCTCAGTTAAAAATTCTACATTTTACTCCATTATAGAGTAGACACCATCAACTGGCCAAGCTCTCATCTTCACACTACCAAATGAACACACCTTCTACTAGAAAAAGGATGTTTCTCATCTGTACATAACATATTTGATAAGATATACCTTTAAACCAAGTACTCTTTTTTTTTCATGGCCATTAATCTTTCTCAATTTCCTTATGAGAAAAAGATGCAAAGGTTAAATATCTCAGCCACTGTGATAGCATGAATTACCATCAAAGCTCTGTTCTGGGGTTTTGAGTTGAGTTGTATAAACACACAGCTATGTTTTCCATCCTCATGTGAAGAACAGTTTATACCTTTAATATTAAAAGTCCTAATTCCGCTGACTGCTGAGACTTAGACATATCAAAGAAAGATTAATAGGAACCAGGATGCATTGAGTTCGAGGGAAATAATTCTGTATAACATTTTACTTAACTCTTTACCATTTTTACATGTAAATACTATGGAAAATATTTTTAAAGCTGTAAATCATTTTCAACTGGTTTTAATTAGAATTTCCCTCATGCTAGCCTGAGCGAATAGACATTCCTTGAAGTAAAAAATTATATCAGGCTTGAAATATAATTGCAAGTCAAATTTTGAGCATATTTCTGCTGGTTCATTCACTGCGGTGTGCCTTTTGAAGTGTAATAGATTAAGTGTATAAAAATTATGCGTATTTCATCTTAAAATTTATAATGATATTTAGGGCATGTGTTTAGTAAGGAAATATGTTATTTTAGAGACGTTTTGTGTTGAATTCAAGTGTCTATACATTTTCTTCCCCCCAGACCAAGTCAGGTGACCAAGCTGTGCCTCTAATCCTATTGGCATTAGACTGTTACCTGTCTCCTGGACTTTGGAGCCATGTCTTTTCTTTGGAAGAGATAAGGAAAAGCGCCTCACCTTAGATCTGGAAGAAACCCGGAGTCCAGTATCAAGGTAGTGGAGTAGTTATTTTCCCAGACTTAACACAGGGCTCTCCAGCCTGAAGAAAAAGCTTAATCTCCTTTAAAAAGGAGTTTGCTAACTGGGGCCTGGACATGGCAATCCTGTTTCCAGCCAACGTGTGTATAAGCTTTAAAAATCAGAAGTTTGTTCTCTTTGGTTTTGATACGGCTCATCTTTTCTTAGCTGCTTGTATTCAAGACTTGGAGAAGAAGGAACAGTGGTGAGCTGAGTAATTCATTGGATTCTGATGAGAAGTTCTTGAGAAATTTTACTCTTCCTGAGTTTTAAACCCTTATAACTTAAATAGAACTTTGGTATGAGCCTTTCCTTTTCTCTCTGTGATTTAGTCATTATATTTTGGTATTAGTCATTATATTTTGGTATTCCTATTGGGTGTGATAGTAGATATAGATTTATAAATTCATGGGTGTTTGAGGTTCTATTTATTTTAAAGCTTGCTTTTTAAAAAATATCCATATGCCTTATGTGTTTGTGACATTCAATATTTATCTGAATTCATTTAAAAATACATTTTAGCAAAAATTTCTCTATCTTTCATGTGTTTTGAAGAAAATATTTGCTTTTTCTTTTAAAAAGGAATGAATGTGAGATTTCATGGTTTATACCTTGTCTTTATAGTGACACATTAAATTTTATTCTAATTTGATCAGGTGTTGATCTCTAGCTCTGTTAGCCAAAATTGGCTGGTGAAAAAGTGTGGTCATTTTTGAGAGTTGTTGGATCTGAAATGATGCCTAGGTTGTGGGTCAACTCCTCTGTGATATGGAAGGGGACATGAGGGCTATTTACTTTGTAAAGTACATTACCAGGTGATCACATCTCACCCTGTGAGAGCTGCTGGAGTTAGATACTGATTTGGCCTTTTAGCTTCATTCTTACCAGTCTCAAGTTGCTTAGGCCTACAATTCTTATTGTTATTCTTGACTGTTTAATCTTGAGATAGAAAACTTATGTCATGTCTCTTTTTAAAGACTAAATTGGAAAGGTTTTTCAAAAGTAGTTTTTTGGGGGGCAGGTCTGTGGTTGAATCTTGTTTCTATTCTAGGATTTAGCACCATGTTTGGCACATAAAACCCCTTCAATACATGCTGAAAGAAGGAATTAGAGAATTAATGATCACTTATGGCCTATGAGAAGTCACATAATCAACTATTTCCAATTTGTTGATAGAAAACAGACAATAAAGAAACTAACTCAGGGTCACACAACAGGAATGAGGCATAAAAGAGCCTAAAGCTGTGCTGAAAGGTATATATTGTATTTTTAACTGTGCACTGTAGTCAACAAGCAGTGTGGAGCTATTTAGTGATTTAATCAGTACATGAAATAAGAATAGGTGATATAGCAACTTAGCTGTATGGTGCAACCAAGATGTTCAAAAAGTTCCTAAAGAAGTGAGATTTCATGTACATGGCTTTGAAGGACTGAATGAATATAGACATTGAGAAAATTAATTTAACAAATGTGCGGCCTCAAATTTCTTCAGCAGATAAAAGTTGCAGCATTGTATGTTGCCTAAATAATTCATAATCTGTTATTAATTATTTATCACAGGTTTTTTTATCACCTCTATTTCATAAAGAGAAAGTTTCAGTAGTCAGAAGTTGTGTGACTTTTGACCCTGTTGCCAGTGTGTTAAGTCACGTGAGATTCATTTGCATATTTAAAAATCTTGTTTTATCATCACACATCATTCGTTTGACTCCTTCCTTTTCTTGTTCCTTGTTCCCCTTCCATCAGGCCCTAAGTATTTATATTTTCTCTGGTGAAATTTGTGCAGCAGGATGAGGAAGAGAAGAGAAAAACATAGTCAGAGTGGATAGAGCTGATACTCTATTTTAGGCAAGGGGGTCACTGAAGTGTAGAGTAAGAACGTCCCAGTAGAAATGGACTCTCCCATTGAATGGCTCCGGCCTCTAAGAGTCTGGCTTGACCTTCAGTGTTGTTTTTAGATTTTCATAGGTCTGTGCCTTGATTTCCTATAGTATCATTGTGAAATAATGCATGTATGTCTAACCTAAAAGGTTTAAGAGCCATTTGGCCTATTATAGTCCCTGCTCTAGATGCTGAGCCAGGGACTACTTATAAATCCCAAGTGAAAATAACACTTAAAAAAAAATGATGGTGCTCAATGGACATATTTGCTGATTTTTTTCTGTCAGCATGAAAAACAACTTTTATTCAAATGTGAACATTTTAAAATTTTATTTTAGAAATTTTTCCACTTTAAAAGGCTGACTTTCATTGAAATTGATTCTAGCCTTTAAGCAGAGAGTTAGCTACAAAGACAGTTTGTAAAAAAAATGCATGCATTTCAAGAGTTTAATTTTGGGTTATTAAAAATGTTTATTCTCAGAACTCAGTTTTGTTTTACCAGTTCACTGTGTTATTTCAATTTACTTACGAGTATTATCAAGATAAGTATTGGAATACTTTCACAATAGGGAAATTCCTTATTTCTCTACCCTGCGTATTAAAAATAAAAGTAAAATGAGAGCTATATAGTCTAATGGATAGCAATTCTTTTTGTATGGTGTTCACAGAATTATTATTAATTATCTCTTATTTGCATGTGAGTGGGGAAAATTAAACTATACTCCTGAAAGGCTTTTAGTTGAAGGTTTCAGTAGCTTTCATTAGATTTTAAGTCTTCAAACAGTGTAGTAACTGTTGGGAGTGAGAGATGAAGGGGAGATAAAAGAGGGATGGGGGGATAAATGGTCATGGATGAAGATTTAACTTGGGGAGGTAAACACAAAATATAGTGTGCAGAGATGTGTTATGAAATTGGATACCTGAAACCTATATAATTATGTTATCCAGTGTCACTCCAACGAATTCAGTTAAAAGTAGAAAAAATAAAATATTTTGTTGTAATAAAAGACTTGTGTTTTATTTAAAGTTTTATCATATAATTTATCTAGAGGACATATAATTCTATCTATTTGCTAGTTTTGAGAGGTAGATATGTTCCCAAGAAAAAATCCTTGGATTGGGTGGAGAGTAGCAATATTTTATAACTAACTAATGTCCCTGAAAACCCTATATCTATCTTTGTTTTGTTATAATAGGGAAATAGTGATTGATTAATCAAGTACTAATTAAGCTTGTTAATTAATGGTAGAAAATTACTTTTTGAGTCACAGTCTTTAATAATTTAAGGGATGCTGTCACCATTTTTAGTACAAATATTGTTTTAAGACAATAAGCCTTTCTTTTTTTGAGTTATAGATTGGTATATCATTCAGAGTAACTAACATTGTACTAATACTTCTCCCCTTATACAACTTTATTTCATTTGTATTACTTTTTATAATATGTCTGATCATTGTTTTTAGAGTTTTATTATTACTGCTTGACTTCAACTTCTAATTCCAGTCAATTAACTTTTAAAAAAAATTTAAAAACTTGACAGAGTTCTCAACTTTCTAGTATTCAATTCTTTCCTTTTTCAGTTTAGAAAGTTTTCAAGAATATTCTCTGGAAACTATCAATTCCTTACTCCAAGTTCAATTAGCAGACCATATTACATATTTTCTTTTTCTTATAGGCTGAGGATGGTCTTGATGAGGTCAAGTACAGGTTAAAAATAAATGACATCAATGAACAATACAGAACACAACATTTAATTCTTCAATGCCAAGGAAGTGTCAGGAGTTGAAATCCAAATTGGTACTTTTGACTGTTCATTAGAAGTTTGTAGAGTTCAAGGGCCAGAATTTATTTTTTCTCTTCTCTCCTTCCTCCTTGCCTTGCTCTCCTTTTTGTTTTTCCTTTTTCCCTTTTAAAGCATGACTTTGCTCCAAAAAATTTTAACCTCAATAAAAATTCAAAAGGTACCCTGCCTTGTAACGACACAACACAGAAGTCTCCAAATTTGGACAAAGAAATAGCTGTATGGTTCATTCATAGGAACTTGCCGTGAGAGGCAACTTGAGTAAAGAGGAAACTTGACTGTCTGTAAGAGCAGTGGTCTGATTGCTAGGAGGACACAATACAGCTTCCTGGACCATGGCCTGAGAACTGGAGGCCATGGGAGGAATCAGATGTAGTGTAACCAATGCATTATAAAAAAGGGTGGAGGAGGAATGTACGTGAGTGACCTGATTTTAATTGAAAAAAAAAAAAAGTCTTCTACGTCATTACAGTGTCACCTGCTGCCCCTTACTTCATGAAGTCGGTAACTTCAAGACACATTGCACAAGTTGCTTCTCTGTGATCCTCAAATGTGTTTAATTGAATGAGGGTTTAATACTCTTCCAGCACATGACATGGGTAATAATAGATAATAGGTAACCCCTCCTCATGGACAGAGTTGCTCTTTAGAATCTTGCAAAATCTCTTGTGTTATCTCTCCACAGAAGTTAAAAAAACAAGCCCATCAGAGCTGTCTGTTCTATTAAGCACATTAGAAGATGATTTTGCTGCAATGATAGTCATTGTGCCAAAAGGGCTGATGATGAATTAAATTCTTAAAACTTTTTCTTAGAAATATTTTACTATATGGAAGGACAAGGGCCTAATCATGATTTAGTCATTCGTTTCATTTTATGAAGCTTATGTTGTGGATATGTTCAGGTCAAATTTTAAGGAGTAGCTTTGGTCAACATTAACTGTAGACTTTGATTTATATAATTGTTAGTTTCTTTCACTAATTGTTTCATCATTAAAAATATTTTAATATGAAATGTAATTGTTTAGAACTTATGTTTCTACAGTAGTTTCTACTAAAGGCTTTAGATCTAGTATTAAATTATTCAAAAACAGTAATATGACTTTGTCTCATTTAGATGTTTCTTATATCTATAAACAAAGGATTTAAAAAAGACGATTTTGAAGATTTCTTTCAGCTATATGAAACTATTTATATATTTTTATAGTCTGTCTGGTAAGAATTTAAGAAATACATTAAAAGTTTTTCAATTTCTTCCAAAGCACCTTTCAGCAGAAAACAACACTGTTTCCTGATATCAAGTGTGTGATAAATAGAAAGTGCTCAATAAATATTTCCTGAATTGGTTGTTATTATTATTATTATTTTTTTTAGTAATTGTAGACTTTACTTAAGAACAACTATGAAAATTCAATGGCATTTAATTGTCCAGATTCTGCAATAAGTAACTTCAAGTAATAATATATAAAATGGAATATAAAATAGAAAAATATGAAATATCCTGTGCTATTTTTTTTTTTTTGGTACTTTTCTGAAGCTGGAAACGGGGAGAGACAGTCAGACAGACTCCCGCATGCGCCCGACCGACCGAGATCCACCCGGCACGCCCACCAGGGGCAACGCTCTGCCCACCAGGGGGCGATGCTCTGCCCCTCTGGGCGTTGCTGTGTTGCGACCAGAGCCACTCCAGCGCCTGGGGCAGAGGCCAAGGAGCCATCCCTAGCGCCCGGGCCATCTTTGCTCCAATGGAGCCTCGGCTGCAGGAGGGGAAGAGAGAGACAGAGAGGAAGGAGGGGGTGGGGGTGGAGAAGCAAATGGGCGCTTCTCCTATGTGCCCTGGCCGGGAATCGAACCCGGGTCCCCCGCACGCCAGGCCGACACTCTACCGCTGAGCCAACCAGCCAGGGCTCCTGTGCTATTTTTGATAAGTCCATCTATATCACTTAGCCAGCTAGAAGTATGGCTCCCAGACCAATTAGTTTTTCTAGGTAGATTAGTATAAAACAATTATAGTTTTATTTCTATATTATTCTTCGTTTCTTATGTTATCTTATTTTTAAATATAATAAGTCAGACTGATTATTGATCCTTTTTCTCTCTTAATATTTGATTTTTTACAAGTTAAATCTTACTCATTTCATAGTAGTATAATATTTCTTTCCATTGCTACCTCTAGAATCATATACTCTTTCATCAAATTGGATCTTAACTAGCCTTTGACATGCTAGAAAGGGGATGGGTGTTGGCTAAGAGCTGAGTTCTGATCTTGGCTTTGCAACATATTAGTTGTGTGTTCCTAATTGGAACTCACTCACCATGTTTATGAAACACAGATAGTATTAGCTATGTTCAGTGCAGGGATTCCTTTTATGTTTAGCAAATAAGTCATACCAAGTGCCTAAGTCAGTAGCTGGCACTCTGTGAGTGATCAACAAATGTCAGGTACCTCAACTTTCAGGAGGGATCACATTTATCATCATTGAAGCCATTACAATTTATTTATTTAAATATCTATTTGCACTAACTGGAATAATAGCAAGTGGAGTATTTATTTCTCGAATAAACATATGTTAACATATTGTGATCATAAATTGCAATTATTTAGCATCTATTTTAAGATTATTCTTATTTATTACCCAAGAATTTACTCTTTTTTTTTCACCTTTTCAGAACTATTGAAAGATTTGGTTAGGAGACGTACACGACGTGATTTTAAATTTAATAATCATCTCATAGTCAAAATTCTGTTTTTCGTATTGTAAGTTATTTAATATTTAAATTTTTTAGTAGACTTTGAGTTTCTTTCCTCAAATTTCACTCTAAATTCTACTCTCGTGGATGGCTTTTTTTTTTTTCTTTTCATTTTTTCTGAAGCTGGAAACAGGGAGAGACAGTCAGACAGACTCCTGCATGCGTCCGACCGGGATCCACCCGGCACGCCCACCAGGGGCGAGGCTCTGCCCACCAGGGGGCGATGCTCTGCCCATCCTGGGCATCGCCATGTTGCGACCAGAGCCACTCTAGCGCCTGGGGCAGAGGCCAAGGAGCCATCCACAGCACCCGGGCCATCTTTGCTCCAATGGAGCCTTGGCTGCAGGAGGGGAAGAGAGAGACAGGAAAGCGCGGCGGAGGGGTGGAGAAGCAAATGGGCGCTTCTCCTGTGTGCCCTGGCCGGGAATCGAACCCGGGTCCTCCGCACGCTAGGCCGATGCTCTACCGCTGAGCCAACCGGCCAGGGCTCTCGTGGATGGCTTTAATGATTACATGTCACTATGAGTAACTTTGGGCAGCTTGCTATACTTTATGACTGCTACCTATGGGTTTTGGCTTATTCCGATATGATCAGTCCTCTACAACTTGTATTTGAAGCTTGTTTTTCATCCTCTTTTTGGACTAACTTACACGTGACCTTACTTTGCTTGCACTTTACTCTGTTTGTGTTTGACTATGTCTTCAGTTTGCCAAGGTCACTGTGAATTCTGAACCAACTTTCTAAAGCATTATTCACTCTGTTCTCATCCTACATAACAAGGTTGATTTACTCACTGGCTAATTCAATGTGTCCTATTACATTTATGTATTCTCTAGCAAATGTGTATGTACCTAATAATGATCAAGAATATATATTCAATGGTCTTGAATTAAGGTCGATTGCATCTAACATTTTCACTTAGTCTAGTATGTCTCTTTTTTTAAGGAAGATGTTAGTAAGACAAGATTTATTCTTTATAAATACATGCTGCTTGTATCAGCTAACTCATTCTCTTTAAGGTGTTTTCAAGTAGGGTCTTATAAATTATAGCTTTTTTATTATAAAATATAAATCATATGTGCCTTGGATTTTAATGTGTAAAGCCATTTTACAAGGTCCTTTTTTCAGTTTCATTTGTCATCTTTTGTTTTACCCCAACCTCTCTGCATGCTATCAAATGTTAGATTGAGAAGCACATTCATGAAAACTGGTTCCTCACTTTCTACCTTTATTAAGTGGACCTTAAGAAATGTGTTTCACTCAATTGGATTTCCAAAGACTTCGGGTTATTTAAAAACCAATCATCTAACAACTTGATATATTGTAATTATTGATAAATCTTTTTCGTCAAACCTTGGAAAATCTTTTCACCAGTTTCTCCTAATTTCTGTGATGAGAGAAATTATATACCTTTTATGTGGATACAAATCCATATTGCTTTCTTTTTTTTGTTTGTTTTCTTTATATCCTCACTTATGACAGGGTTCCTTGTTATATTTGGCTAATAAACTTAGAATTTACCGTAATATCACTTCCTCCTTTTATGTTCTATTTTCATGCATCTAGGCTCAAATACAAAATAAAACATTGTTTCTGGAAGTTTGCTTTATCTTCTTTTACTCTGAATTTATTTGCTATTGGGACATACCTTGCTTTTTGCTTTAAATTTATCTCTTCAAAACAGCCTTTTGTAAAATTCTTAACTGACTGTTCTCTCTTCTTATTCCTAAACATCTTTATTTTTTCTTATATTTGTCTGACATAATTTTATTTATTTTTTCCTTAAACAAATATCATTGATCAAGCAGGAACTCAGAACACAGAAATTTATTCATTTTTTCAATCATTTTTTCCAGAAGCATCCCTTGTGTGTATGCTATATTAAAGACTTTTTGATAGTAACATCACTCTCCAAGAGTTGCCTCTGATTCATTACCTACCAAGACACACTTCAAGTAGGGCAGTTGGCTGTTTCTGTATCTTTTAAGAAGGAAAAACTTATGTTCCACCAATGTATGGAATCATGTAGTTCTTGTTTTTTTCTGATTTACTTATTTCACTCCTTATAATGTTATCAAGATCCCACCATTTTGCTGTAAATGATCTGATGTCATCATTTCTTATGGCTGAGAATGAGACTAGGAGACATGGACAGGAGTGTGGTGGTTACCGGGGGTGGGGGGAGGGAGGACATGGGAGGGAGGGAGGGAGAGAGTTAGGGGGAGGGGCACAGAGAACTAGATAGAGGGTGGCGGAGGACAATCTGACTTTGGGCGAGGGGTATGCAACATAATTTAATGACAAAATAACCTAGACATGTTTTCTTTGAATATATGTACCCTGATTTATTAATGTCATCCCATTACCATTAATAAAAATTTATTAAAAAAAAAAAAAAGAAGGGAAAACTAACAGCATTATTTTTTCTTTATTCTAACCTGAGGCTTTTATTCTACAGAATGAGCAGTTTTTTCCCATTCAGTAGTAGGCTTCTCTGTGTTTATGTCAATGGATTGTCCAATTGAGGAAGATACAAATACAGCCTGTCAATCAAGTTGCTTTATTTTTCCTTTTTAGAGGTTTTCTTGATCATTAAGATAAATAGATTAATAGAAACAAAAAGATAGAAAAAATAAATAATTCTAATTAAAAGTATATGTAAATATTCAACTTCACTAGTAATTTAAAATTTAAATGAAAACAAATTATCATTTTCTGTACTCAAAGAAGCAAATAAAAAAGAACACTTAATGTTGGTGAGTATGTATTAAAAAGGACACTCATAATAGGATTGGTGTGTAGTTGAATATATTCTTTTTAGAAAAATTTGCTAACATTTATCAAATATGGCAATATTGATATGCCATATTTGAGTTACAATATAAGCAGTATAGAGTTTCAGTAAAAGCAATGAAAATAGAACATGTTGCAGCCATTTCAATTAAATTTTAAAAGGACATGTAATAATGTTGAGCATACTTTTAATACAATAGTACTTCACAAAGCATAATGAAAGTTGATAATTTCTTATTGTAGTACTCCAGCCCGCTGGGAACTACTGATATTGCGTGGAAAAAACCTACTTGAGACACAAACTTATATGTCAAGAGGAAGAGAGAGGGAAGCCTGCCAAGGGAGGCAAAAGAGAAACCTCCTGAATCTCCTTCTCCCTTAGCTTTTATTATGAGAAGCAGAACAGACGTAACAGGATCACAAGGGAGGGAGGCCAGGTAACAAGGGGGGAGAATGACTAATGGACTTTTTGCTGACAGGAGAAAAGGCTAATTTGGTCAGAATATTCTTTTTCTTTTACTAATTAACAAGCACAAAGGAAGGGGCAATCTAGGACCTCTTGGCTAACTTTCTAAAGCCCGCTCACATGCATTCCTTTGTGTCTGCACATAGGTCACTCACTCACACTTTCTTGGTGTTTGCATCCAAGAGACATTCACTCAGGGCTTTTACCTAAAGTTCCCCAATGCAAGTCATAGAGGGTTCAAGGTTAAGTGGGTGATTCCTTACATCTTGTAGCAATATATATTTTTATAATATATTGTCTAGAACAAGGGGAAATAAAACAAATGCAACTACAACAAACTAAAAAGATTTTGCACAGCAAAAGAAGCCATTAACAAAATGAAAAAAAAAAATAACCCTTTGGATGGGAGAACATATTGGCCAATGATACATCCAATAAGGAGTTAATATCCAATAAGAACTTATAAAACTCGATACCAAAAAACAAACAATCTAATTTTTAAAATGGGCAGAGGCTCTGAGTAGACAGTTCTCCAAAGAGGACACAGAGGCAACAGACATATAAAAAAATGCTCAACATCACTCACTAATCATAAGAGAAATGCAAATTAAAACAACAGTGAGATATCTCTGCATACCTGTCAGAATGTTTATCATCAATAAATCAACAAACAGCAAGTGCTGGTGAGAATGTGGAGAAACAGATTTGTCCACTGTTGGTGAAAATGAAAATTGGTACTACTTCTGTGAAAAGCATATAGAGTTACCTCAAAAAATTAAAAACAGCCTGACCTGCGGTGGCGCAGTGGATAAAGTGTCGACCTGGAAATGCTGAGGTCGCCAGTTTGAAACCCTGGACTTGCCTGGTCAAGGCACATATGGGAGTTGATGCTTCCAGCTCCTCCCCACCTTTTCTCTCTGTCTCTCTCTCCTCTCTCTCTCTCTCTCTCTCTCTCTCTCTCCCTTTCTCTCTCCTCTCTAAAATGAATTAAAAAAAATTAAAAACAAAAGCCTTATGACCCAGTGATTCCACTCCTGGGAATATATCTGAAGAAAGCCAAATCACTAACTCAAAAGAATATGTGCACTCCTATATGGCCAGTATTTGCTGCCATCATGGCCATGCACATGCAGGTTCTCATTAGATTCAGGCAGATGGTAAAGAAACAGTGGAGCCAAAAAATGGTGGGCCATTCCTTTATTAAAATCTTGCACTGGCCAACGAGCAAGCACACAAGGAAAACACTTCCCTCTTCATTCATTCAGAGCTCACAAAGCCCTGACATATTATCTGGTTCCACAACCAGGAGAAACTTCTCCAGTTTCTCCTAGAATCAAAGGCCCCACCAATCTTAGTGAAGCTCACAACAGCCCCTCGTCTCTGCTTCCCATCTACACATCTTCTCTCTTCTCTGCCAACATGACTCCTTCCTCAGCACCCTGCATTCTCTCTGCTCTCCGTGCAAAGCATGGCTTCTCTCTGCCTCCTCTCCTCTCTTTTCAAAACTTTCTGGCATGAAAACTTCTCCAGCAAACATTATCAAAAACAATGGCCCCTCCAAAGCAGGAAAATACATAATCTGCAATAAACTGCCCTGCTCTGAGGGCAAGCATGCACGCAGCTGCCCAGTACCATTTTTTTTTTCTTCCATTTTTCTGAAGCTGGAAACAGGGAGAGACAGTCAGACAGACTCCCGCATGCGCCCGACCGGGATCCACCCGGCACGCCCACCAGGGGCTACGCTCTGCCCACCAGGGGGCGATGCTCTGCCCATCCTGGGCGTCGCCATATTGTGACCAGAGCCACTCTAGCGCCTGAGGCAGAGGCCACAGAGCCATCCCCAGCGCCCGGGCCATCTTTGCTCCAATGGAGCCTTGGCTGCGGGAGGGGAAGAGAGAGACAGAGAGGAAAGCGTGGCGGAGGGGTGGAGAAGCAAATGGGCGCTTCTCCTGTGTGCCCTGGCCGGGAATCGAACCCCGGTCCTCCGCACGCTAGGCCGACGCTCTACCGCTGAGCCAACTGGCCAGGGCGCCCAGTACCATTTTTAAAAATAAAAGTGAGCAAACTCAAAAAACACAAATTTGACAAACTCATTTGCCCAACAACTCCTATGTTCATTTCGGTGTTATTTACAACAGCTAAGATTTGGAAGCAGCCAAATGCTACCCAGCAATAGGCGAGTGGATAAAACTGCTGTAGTAGATTGTAGATCTACACCAGGGGCAGTCAACCTTTTTATACCTACCGCCCACTTTTGTATCTCTGTTAGTAGTAAAATTTTCTAACCGCCCACTGGTTCCACAGTAATGGTGATTTAAAAAGTAGAGAAGTAACTTTACAAAATTTATAAAGCAGAGTTACAGCAAGTTAAAGCATATAATAATAATTACTCACCAAGTACTTTATGTCGGATTTTTGCTAAGTCTGGCAGAATAAATATAAAACAACTTACTATAGTTAAATCTATCTTTTTATTTATACTTTGGTTGCTCTGTTACCACTCACCATGAAAGCTGGAACACCCACTAGTGGGTGGTAGGGACCAGGTTGACTACCACTGATCTACACAATGGAATACTACTTGGCCATAATAAAAAGGAAATCTTATCCTTTGCGACAGCATGGATAAACCTGGAGAGCATTATGCTGAGTGAAATAACCCAGTCAGAGAAAGACAATACCATATGATTTCACTTATATGTGGAATCTACTGAGCAAAATAAACTAACAAACAAATAGAAATAGAGTCATAGGGAACAGATTGACAGTTGTCAGAGAGGAAGGAGGCTGCATGAAGAAAATGAAGGGATTAAGCCAAAAAAAAAAATTGTAGACACGGACAACAATGTGGTGATTACCAGAGAGGAAGTGGGGAAGGTAGAATTGGGTATAGGGGATAAATGGTGGTGGAAAAAGACTTGGCTTGGGGTGCTGAACACACAATGCAATATACTAGTAATGAATTATAGAATTGTACTCTTGAAACCTCTGTAATTTTATTAACCAATGTCACTGCTCAAAATTCAGTAAAAAGGAAACAAATAAAATGATCACAGTTTTCAAAGTTATGAGTTGTGCATGTAAATAAATGCTAAAAGAAAATACACTAAAATATTAACAGAAGTTATGTTTGAGGGGTAGCTATTATCTATTTTTCTGTATTTTCCAAATTTCTTTAAATATCAAATGAACATAAATATCACTTAGTATTTGATATAGTACCATTTTCAATAATAAATATTCCAATGACAAACTCATCAAATTAATTACTCTTAGGGATTTGAAAGTCTCAAAATGCTTCATTCCTCTAAAGAAATGATAAATAATTATGTTAATTAAGCATAATTAACTTTCCACACACACACATATGCACATATATACGTATATTTATCTATATATAGTCAAGACATTTTTCAGTTGATAGAAGAAATATAATACCTTTTTTATCATTAAATTAAAAAGTACTCATTAGTTACTCCATCGAAATGAGAAAAGTGAGTGACGTATAAGATTAGAGAATCCTTACTGGCCTGGCTCATACAAAGTACATTTCAAAAGCAGAAATTTCCTCAACCACTGTGTGTACGTGGGTAAAGGTCACCCTGCTTCATGGTGTGCAGCTCATGTGAAGGGAAGACCATGTTAATGCAATCAGAGGGGGGAAATCATTCCAAACTGAAAAACACTTTTTAAAAAAAGGCTTTGAAAAACTGTTTTTCCTCAAAGTGAAATATTTCCACTAAATTTTTCCTGTCAGACTTAAATGTTCACTAGCAAGCAACCCTTGCCTCACTTCTTTAGTCCATCCCAGTGATTTACAATCTTTTTCATCCCACGGCACACGTAAACTAACTACCGAAATTCTGCGGCTCTCCAAAAATATACAGGGTGGGGGCAAATGTAGGTTTGCAGTTGTGAGTATATGAAACATAGTTTATTTTTGTATTATTAGTTATTAATATTGTATTAATTTCCATGGGATAAACCTATTTTTGCCCACCCTGTATTATATCTTTTGCTGCTCTGACAAAAACATAGCTATAATTTTGACTCATTAATACCAGATAGCTATTGTTGTGTTAGCTGTTGTCATTTTTTGTTTGTTTGTTTGACAATCTAAAGGAGAAGAACTCAGTTCCCTTGAATAAATAGACATTGCGTGTTTTAAAAATTTTAGGCTCTGGCTGGTTGGCTCAGTGGTAGGGCATAGGCCTGGCATGTGGAAGTCCCAGGGTTTGATTCCCGATCAGGGCACACAGCAGAAGTGACCATCTACTTCTCCACCCTTTCTTTTTTTTTTTTTTTTTTTAAATTTTTTTTGCATTTTTCTGAAGCTGGAAACAGGGAGAGACAGTCAGACAGACTCCCGCATGCGCCCGACCGGGATCCACCCGGCACGCCCACCAGGGGGCGATGCTCTGCCCATCCTGGGCGTCGCCATGTTGCGACCCTCCTGGGTGTCGCCATGTTGCGACCAGAGCCACTCTAGCGCCTGGGGCAGAGGCCACAGAGCCATCCCCAGCGCCCGGGCCATCCTTGCTCCAATGGAGCCTTGGCTGTGGGAGGGGAAGAGAGAGACAGAGAGGAAGGCGCGGCGGAGGGGTGGAGAAGCAAATGTGCGCTTCTCCTGTGTGCCCTGGCCGGGACTCGAACCCGGGTCCTCCGCACGCTAGGCCGACGCTCTACCGCTGAGCCAACCGGCCAGGGCTCCACCCTTTCTACCACTCTATCTTTCTCTCTCTTCTCCTCCTGCAGCCATGGCTCAAATGGTTTGAGCAAAGTTGGCCCTGGGCACTGAGGATGGCTCCATGGGCTGTCTCAGGTGCTGAAATAGCTTGGTTGCTGAGCAGCAGAGCAGCAGCACAGACAGCAGAGCATCACCTGGTAGACGACTTGCTGGGTGAATCCTGGTCAGGGCCTATGTGGGAGTCTGTGTCTGCCTCCCTGCCTCTCACTTAAAAAAAAATATATTCTTGTGACACACCTGTGTGTCTGCAGCTGTTCATTGGTTGAAAATTGCTGCTCTTTTCTCATGTAACTATCTCACTAATGCATTAAGTTGTTTTCTAGTTTGTATATTTCAGTTTGTTTTGAACACTCAAATTTAAAACTACTCACCATTTTATTTATTGGCCTTTCCAATCCCTGTGATGATTGTATAAGCATGGTAGATAAATTTCTAAGTCTTTGATTCAGAATATTTTACCAATTTTCACAAATTTTCTTTCTCTTCCCCTTTCATTCTGGTGACTGGAAACATGGGCCACAGCCTGCATGCAGGCCCTTCTACTAACAGAACTGAATGCCCATTACAACTCTTTGGCCTACTTTATTTTTTATTTTTATTTTTTTTTCTTTCTTTTCTGAAGCTAGAAACAGAGAGAGACAGTCAGACAGACTCCCGCATGCGCCCGACCGGGATCCACCCAGCACGCCCACCATGGGCAACGCTCTGCCCACCAGGGGGCGATGCTCTGCCCCTCCGGGGCGTCACTGTGTTGCGACCAGAGCCACTCCAGCGCCTGGGGCAGAGGTCAAGGAGCCATCCCCAGCGCCCGGGCCATCTTTGCTCCAATGGAGCCTTGGCTGCGGGAGGGGAAGAGAGAGACAGAGAGGAAGGAGGGGGTGGGGGGTGGAGAAGCAAATGGGCGCTTCTCCTGTGTGCCCTGGCCGGGAATCGAACCCGGGTCCCCGCACGCCAGGCCGACGCTCTACCGCTGAGCCAACCGGCCAGGGCCTGGCCTACTTTATTTGTTTGTTTGATTATTTTAGGTCAGAGAGTCATGGAATGATATCTTAAAGTTGCTGATATCTTTCTGGAAAAACATGTTCAGTTTCTCATAATTTTTGGTCAACTATTAAAAATTGTTATAAAGCTGCCTATCCATATAATTTTCTTGTTCAAGCTCTGGACTCACCAGTTTCCTAATTGCCATATTTATTTAGATCACAGACAATAGAGGGAGGAAATGTACTACAATGTTCACTCTTCATGGATATCCTTGGGTAATAGGGCCATGATTTAAATTTATTTTGCATTAAAAAAAATTTAAGAATAAGAAGATCATATTTTTTTAATCAGGGAAAGGCAAGCTTCATGATATGTTTTGTAAATATGTTGACAAAGGATGAGACCAATGCTGAACCTAAAACTGCACTAAGCCAGTAAGTACTGTTCCTAAGTCTTAATATCTAAGTTGCGAGTTCCTTCTGACAGTTTTCTTCTCCAATTCATTTTTTTTACAATCTTCCTTTCACACAAATCTCAACTTTGTTCAAAGTACTTCCGTGAGTATCGTGAACACTATTTTTGGACTAAGGCTAACCATTTTAAAGCACACAATGTCTTCCACGTTATGATGTCTTTCCCTTCCCCGCTCTATCCCCTGCATTTAGGCTTTATTGGAATGTTTCAGCTTTTTGTTTTAATATGCCATATGATTTCATGTGTTTATGTTGTTGCTCATGTCATCCCCTCTATTTTTGCCCCTGTCTCTACTATATCCTTTCATCCACCCTTCAGGATAACATGGTTCAACATAGTCCCATACTTAAATTTTATTGCACAGGCACAAGGGAGCCAATTTTTTACATTTATTTTTTCTATTGTATTTTACACTCTAGCATAACATTACTTATTTTATTCATTGCTTATATACACTAGATTATACTATTTTTTTTTCATTTTTGTATCACCAGAAGCCATGATGAAAAGTAGTTTGGACTCAGAGAATGTTTATAAGTGAATACAAGTGAGACAAAAAATAGGATTTTAACATTGCTCAACTCATACTCACCCCCTGCCTACCCTCACCCCCCTGGTGCTAGTACTCATCCTATGTTAGTGAAGTTCACAATCTCTGTGTCATTCTATGTCATCTTTACCATGTTGGGAGGCCCTAAGGGGGAGCCTTTATTTTTCTGTCTCCTTTGCAAAAACATCAAAGGAAGATGCTGCAGTATTTCCTAATCTACATAGACACGTGACTTAGGGAGAGCTTCCACCAGCCAATGAGACCCTTTGCCTGCCTTATCAACCATGGGATTGAAAGGCTAAATTATTTATTTCAAATCAGGTTGAAACACTGATGCTCAAGTTTTTTTGTTTGTTTGTTTGTTTTTTGTACTTTTTCCGAAGCTGGAAGACAGTCAGACTCCCGCATGCGCCCGACCGGGATCCACCCGGCATGCCCACCAGGGGCGATGCTCTGCCCCTCCGGGGGGTTGCTCTGCCGCGACCAGAGCCACTCTAGCACCTGGGGCAGAGGCCAAGGAGCCATCCACAGCGCCCGGGCCATCTTTGCTCCAATGGAGCCTCAGCTGCGGGAGGGGAAGAGAGAGACAGAGAGGAAGGGGGGGGTGGAGAAGCAAATGGGCGCTTCTCCTATGTGCCCTGGCCGGGAATCGAACCCGGGTCCCCCACACGCCAGGCCGACTCTCTACTGCTGAGCCAACCAGCCAGGGCCCTGATGCTCAAGTTTTGAGAATTTTATACATACTATTTTAATAATGAATAAAGCTTCATTTTGTAGTTAAAATTAATGTTTACCATTGCTTCATACACTTACAAATCTAACACTCACAAGGGATATAAATAGGCAACATAGCTCCAGTTGTGTTTTACTTAATATTAGTCATTGCTTTAAAATTTTGAACACAGAACTTTATTAACTAAAAGAATAAAATGGGAAAAAAACCCCAATATAGATATGTTTACTCTGTATTTGTGGAAAAAAGTTTATTCTCATGTCTTTTGTACTGTATGTGACTTCTGTCATCATTTTCCAAGCAGAAAATGGCAAATCTTCAAGTTTCTTTGGGAATGCAAAACTTCTTTTGAGGCGAATTAGACATCACATTCAATACAAGTAAAAAGCCTTTGATCTTTATAGCATTGTTAGAAATTTGCTACTCTTTAGAGTGAGATGCCTAAGGTTGTCCATGGTGTCTAGGTCATGCTATTCAGTTGCATAAGCAATTCCTTTGATGAATGACTGGTTTTCTACCACACTAGCATTATTTCAGCAGGAGAAGGTAGTGTTTGATATTTTGCAATATGTATTACATGTCCATGGGACATCTCCGGACATTACCTCCAGAGGCGGGGTTAAGAGGAGGAGGAGCTCTGGCTGAGGACATTTAATGACAGAATGAATAGAAATTCAAAGATCCCTGTGCAGTCAACCCTTAAACACCGGACTGCACTCCCCTCTCCCCAGCTTTCTTTCACATTAATTTAAAAATATTATAACAAAATTTTCATAAAATATATGTAATTTCATTTAATTCTTAGTCACAAATCAACATCTTCAAAATGACGAGGATTTTGACAGCTTGCAAAGTGGTGAGGACCCTGAAGACTTGTTTTGGCTTTACCAATGTGACTGCACATCATCAATGGAAATTTTCAAGACCCTGCGTTAGGCTCCTTTCCGTCAAGGTAATAGTCCATATTCGTTGCTTCTGATTAAATTGTATGGGGTATAGTTTAGTGTGAAGCAAAGACATACTTAAATGTAGTTCTGAAGCGCTAATTTATTAATATCTACTTTACTATAGAACCTACTGACTGACCAGATGCTTATTTTTATCGGCCCTGAGTAAAAATACAGCAAGAAGGGTTACAGTTCTTGCTAGCATGTAAAGTGTAAGTGTTCTGTTTTTTTTTTCAGAAAAAGTTAAAAGGAAAACATCTATATAATTTTGATATTTGCATATCATTACGTAGACAATGATTTTTTCTTTTTCCTTTTAGCTTTTCTTTAGAAGGCCAAATCTATGAGTTTTCGTTTGCAGATTAAGACACTGAGAGAATTAGCAGCTGCTGACTCTGTCCCTCTGAGTGTATCTATAACTGAGGAGCAGGTCCAGGAGGGAACATTCAATGCTCCTCTTTAGCCTTCACAACTGAATGATGAAATTCTAGTGGGAACTTCTTTTCCTTTCTATAACTCTATGAAGCGATTTATTACCAAAGAAGTCTGAAATTACTCCATGGGAAATTTTACAATGAAAATTACCTTTTGTAAATATAAAACCTAAGTAATTATAGTAGTTCCTTAGTAGTATGATCTATAATAAGTGAAGTTAAAAAAATCTCCAAACAACCTCTATCTGTTGCTCTAAAATAAAGTGTCACAGTTCTAAGTATTCGGATTATATTTCATATGTTCACTGGGTTGACTGAAAGTCCTTCAAACGCTTCCATGGGTTCCACTGCTTAGGTTGCTCTAGTCAGGATTCAATATGGTTTGATTTGAGTGACAGCTTCAGGGCTCAGCAATGCTCATAGATTCTTATGGCCTCCACTGATAGGAATGGGAGAGGGGTGGAAAAAAAGGAAAAGAAGAGAGACAAACGAGAGAGAGAGAGAGAGAGAGAGAGAGAGAGAGAGAGAGAGAGAAGTGGCTCAAGATCTCAGGATAAAGTATAAAAAACTCCCTTTTGTAAATTAAGAAACCCAGGGACAGCTATTTGTTTGGATTCAGTTTAATTGTAACAAGAGAGCAGAAAGGAGGGCGATGTGTTCTAAACCATCATCAAAGACACACAGTGAGGGGCTATAAACTATGAAACTGTCTGGTTTCAGTTCGGTGTCAGTGATATGCCAAAGGCACTCATATATAACTTCAAAGAGAATAAATGGTAATAAAAATATATCATCTGGAGTTAGGTGAGTCTTCTAAGATTTTAAAGTTGTGTCCCTTGGAATATCTATTTTTTCTTATGAAAATAAGTAGAAATAGGTGCATCTCCATCAAACATCAGAAACAGAGAAATTGAATGACTACTTAAAATGGCATAGATGTGAATGAGATTAGAAGCCAATCCTACAAGATCATAACAAGTGATCTATCTATACAGCAAAACAGTTTAATTATGTGGTTGAACTCTTCTGCAAGTAGCTCTTTTAGTTCATGGTGGTAGATATGTGTTAAGGGTCTGACAAAATTCACAGCTAATAACGAAAAATTTCTAGGAGAAATAAGCTATCATTTCATAATATTAAAGCCGTTCCTCACACTCAGTCAGTTCTGGCCAGAGTTTCAGAAGAAATAGAGGTTCTTCAATTTCACAGTAGTGAATTAAAATTCTATAGAGCAGTCTAAGGGGACTTCTGTTATTATTTACTTATTTTGAAAGAATCTTCTAACTAATTTTATTCCTGCCTTACTTTTAAAACTCAACTCTCTTAGAAAAAATAATCTAAATTTTCTCTTCTTTAATAGGCATATTTTAAAGATCACTAAAATCATTAGGCTGCATATGCATAATAATGAAAGGCTGTGAGGATGGTCACTAATAGTTGCATTATAGCTAGTTATAGGTAGTAAGTGGATTGTGGAAAATACATTGCTATCAATCTATATACAGTGCCCTGTAAATTGGTTACCCTTTCAATGTCTTTGAAGGTCACTTCTCCTCTCCCCTTGGTGACAGAGAGAGCGGATTTGATAACAGCCGTGACACACTTGTACTTTCATGTGGCCCTTCCTTGCGTAATTGTTTGTGGCTAATATTTATATAGCATACCTTGCTAATTAACGTAGTGGTAGTTCACATATGGGAAGAAGAAAGAATTTCAAGATGCTCTGCCTTTGAAAAGAATGTAATATCAAGGGTATACATGATCAACCACCATAAACTATGAAGGTTTTAGAGACCATAATCTCTTTATATTAGTACTGAAAATGTTCAGTTCTCATTATTGCATTCAGCCAGTTGTGGTTGTATAGTGGTAAACACACTAGATGGGAATAAAAAGACCTGGATTCTAATCCTGTTCTGCATTTATTAATTCTCTGAACTTGGTCAACTCATATAGTCTCTCCAAACCTATATATAGTTTTGACATCGTAATGTGGAAATAAATCTTGATTTACTCAAGGGATTGTGTACCATCATACATGACCAGTACTTGAAAATCTATAAAATGCTTTAAAAGAAAACTGGATATTTAAAAAATTAATTATGTTTTCTGCATTTTAGTAGAAAAAAAACTAAGATCAGAGTTTCTTCATGTCACTCATGGACTATACATTGTTACAATAAGATGTATAACTAAATGTCTCCAGTATTTAAAATGGTAATTTCTTTTTTTACATTTGCCTCATATTAAGCCTATCTCTAGGAAAATATTGCTTATAATGCATTAGACACAAAGATTATGACACAAATATATTTTTTTCCACTCTGGAGAATTCAGTTCCAAAAGTCAGAATATACAACCTAATATCTTATTTCATTCGTTAATGAATTCATTATTTAACAAGGACACACAAAACTTTTATCCTGATAGAATACAGGGAGAATAAGTGGAAATAACGAATTATTAGTAGATTGTCTCTGATTTCAAGAAACTTACAAATTAAAAAATTCTGAGTTTACAAGTCTTGGAAAGTCACCAAGTCTAAATAGTTTTATTTTTACTTGCAAATGAATTTGATGATCAAAGGTATTCATTGGAAAGATTAAGTTCCTTATGAATAGAAAAATGTTCTATAAGTACTGCTTCTAACATAAGTCCACTCATTTTTAAAAACAGTGACTTGTGTTACAATTGAGTCAGGAACCTAACTGTCCAAGTATCTTTCTCTCTGGCACTTCAGATACAAAGGAGTCCCAGGAATAATTATTCTCTTTGAAAGGTTTTCATTTTGTAAGGTATCATATTCTGATTCTAATAGAAGTATCTGTTTAGCTCTGGCTTGAGGAGATATTGTGATTTGATTAGAATTGACAACCACAAAAGCTCCTGCGATTAGAATCATTTAGTTATATTGTAGCAGCTTTAAAGACATTCACAAGAAATAGTACCTTTGTACCTATTGGAGGTGAGGATAAGTGTATGGTTATCACACACTTCAAATACAACCATTGTATTAGACTTTTACTAAAGACAGGTTTTTAGGGCTGGATTTCATCCATGATAATCCAAATTGTTGAAATAATAGATTATATTCCAACCTCAAATGAGCTATTACAGAATTAGTTGGGATAGATAAGCAATGTTATGTATTTCTGGTGTACAATATTTCTTTAAGTGGGGGGGGAGTGACCTCTCTTTTAAAAAATTTTTATGTATTCCACTTTTTATATCCACTCTTTCTAAAAAATAGACCCAATTTGTGTGTCATCAACAGTGCTTTGATATTTCGAACTTCTTGCTATGTAATTCTTGAAAAGCCTATAGTTGAACAGGGCTTAGACTAGGGTGGGACGAGTGAGATATCTAAGGTACAACATTGAAGGAGGCTGACACTACCAGGGCCACGGCTGCCTTCCTCCCACACTGCCCCCTAGGCACCTTGTGCACCTCACTCTAGTCCTAGCCCTGGGCCAGAAACTAAGAAGCCAGGCAGGGGAAATGCCTAAAGAACTGGCACTAGTCTTGGCCTCATGCTTCCCTCTCTTGCTGATGATGCCTCCAGTTTCTATCTAACCATGCTTAGCCAGACTTACTGCTGGTTTAAATGCTACGTTAGAGCCCACCACTGTGGAAATAGAGAACATTCCTCCATCCTCACATATTTATTAGACTTTCTTCATATTTCTGACTTGTACTAGAGCAGGGGTCGGGAAACTTTTTGGCTGAGAGAGCCGTGAATGCCACATATTTTAAAATGTAATTCCGTGAGAGCCATACAACGACCCGTGTATGTTAGGCATTATCCAATAAAAATTTGGTGTTGTCCCGGAGGACAGCTGTGATTGGCTCCAGCCACCCGCAACCATGAACATAAGCGGTAGAAAATGAGTGGATTGTAATACATGAGAATGTTTTATATTTTTAACGTTATTATTTTTTTTATTAAAGATTTCTCTGCGAGCTAGATGCAGCCATCAAAAGAGCCACATCTAGCTCATAAGCCATAGGTTCCCGACCCCTGTGCTAGAGGTTGGTGGTGTAGTAGAAGGCTTCCAGCATCTGTTAAGGCAATGGTCATACCAGAGATCACTTCAAGGCTTTAGGAATTTGCTGTGTAATACAGAATGTGCTTCATGAGACTGACCAGTATTCCCCAGGGTTTCTATACAACCAAGGACTAAAGAAAGCTACATGGGCTAGGGTTTTGGACTCCTCAGCCCTAGTGACCTTGAATTTACACTTGATTTTCTTCATCTGGACTAATGAATTTAACTCATGAAAAATTTTCAAGTCTCTCTATCCTTTTCTTTTTTTCACCCAACTTCATAAATGCCACATACTGATCTTTTAAATTTTATAGGGAGATTATTGATTAATGTGACATTCTTAAAAATGAATCAATAGGGTTGCTGTATCACTAAGAATTTTACTGAACAAGTTTATTCTACGATGTAGAATTCAATATCAGACCATTTTACTTTATTATCATAAATAAAAGTTACCTTACAACATTGGAGATTCCTCTCAGATTCAGAACACTGTACCACAGATGCCCCTTAAGTGCTTGTTAAGAAACCTACAATTTATAAGCATATTTCGTAATTACATGTTTTATAATGGAATTTTTCTAAATGCTACACTTATAATGAGGAACATAACTAGAATAAAAATTGCTTATAAATATGACTCATTTATTTATAAATGCCCAGAACATAGAGGTATTCAAGAAAATTAACCTCATGATTGTTTTTCCCCAACACTGGCTTTTGTTTAACCAAAGGCAGATGACTGAATATTAACTTAGGATATCATAGGGCTTAATTGATTACTGCTGTTACAGTATTTTAAGATCCTGAAATGTTGACATTATAGCTGCAGTGAAGTCTCATTAAATATTCTAGAGACATAGCAAATTGTACCATAATTCTGAATCGTAAGTTTCCATATTTTGATAGTGTAACTTCAAGAATAAAAAATATATTTTTTAACAATAAAGAACATTCCAACTTTTTACCATATTACCTATGCAATAATAAACTGAATAAATTCTAGCTTTAAGCTTCCTTTTTGCTAAGGGAGCTTGACAAATAAAAGTTGGATGGCCTGATCAGGCGGTGGCGCAGTGGATAGGGTGTCGGACTCGGATGCAGAGGAACCAGGTTCGAAACCCCAAGGTCACCAACTTGAGTGCGGGCTCATCTGGTTTGAGCAAGGGTCACTAGCTTGAGCCCAAGGTCACTGGCTTGAGCAAAGGGTCACTCAGTCTGCTGTAGCCTCCTGGTCATGGCACATATGGAAAAGCAGTCACTGAAGAACTAAGGAGCCGTAACAAAATATTGATGCCTCTCATCTCTCCCTTCCTGCCTGTCTGTCCCTATATGTCCCTCTTTCTGTCTCTGTCACCAAAAAGAAAATTAAATTTAAGAAACTTGGATGAAATTTATTTTATTTCTTAAGAGGATGAGTGCTAACATGAACTAATAGCTAAGAGCCATCAGGTAAGCTGGAAATCAAATATGTTATATACCTTTAGGCTGTGGTGAAAATGGAAACACACACACAGAGCTTCTACTTTTTTTGCTATGCAAATAACTTACATACCCAATGGTTTAACAGTAATACAGATTCTCAGAGTAAATCATTTTTATTTCCACTACTAGCTTAAAAGGATTAATTGTAGGTATAAAATTTTATATTCAAACCTTATATGAAAGATTGCTAAATTAGCTTGGGGCTTTGCATCCAGAGCATTTTACTGGTGAATTCTCACTCCCAGGGGGAGAAACAATGCTCTTCTTCCCATTTCAGAGATGGATAAGTACTGTAGTTAATAAAAAGGATTCATGGGTATCTGTTTTTGTACACAGAGTAAAATATACATGCAGCAGAGCTGGTTAGAATTATAATTAGGTCTCAAACACCACATGAATCTTTTTAATTTGACATTTTTGTTACTTTGCTTATATATCTGAAGTCCTGGTTGTTTAACGTGGCTTCAGAATGTTCTAAATCATTCCTCCTCTTGCAATTTTATTGCTTGCTCAAGAGCCCATTTACATACTGTACTTTATCTTAATATAAAATAAATCATATTTTTTCCTTTTCTTTTATTGTTTGTATTTTGAGAACAGATTGTTTAAATCAAAGAATCAGTAAGGAGTCTTGTTTTAGATGGCCGTTAGTAATTCTTTAAGTAGAATATTTTAAGGCAATATTGTTTAGAGTTGACATATTTCTTCCACTTCAACCAAAATACTGTCATGTATTTGTAACAAAACATGCTATCTTCCAATTTTTGGGTTGTTTCTTTCTCATACAGTCCTGTAAGTTCCACATATGCAAAATTCTAATGTGATAGGTGTTCACTATAAGCAATTTTAGATTGCAAGAAAATATCGTCTGGATTTGTTGCCAGTATTTGAACCAAAGTATCCAAAGAAAACTGGTTCAGAATAGTGGATGATTTTTTATTTTATTTATTTTTTTGTATTTTTCTGAAGTGAGATGCGGGGGGTGGGTTGAGGGAGGGAGGCAGAAACACTCCCACATGCGTGCAACTGGGATCCACCTGGCATGCTTACCAAGGGGCTATGCTCGGCCCCTCTGGGGTGTTGCTCCGCTGCAATAGGAGCCATTCTAGCAGCTGAGGCAGAGGCCATAGAGCCACTTTGTTCCAATGGAGAGCCTTGGCTGCAGGAGGGGAAGAGAGAGATAGAGAGAAAGGAGAAGGGGATGGGTGAAGAAGCAGATGGGTGCTTCTCCTGTGTGCCCTGACCGGGAATCAAACCTGGGACTTCCAGACGCCAAGCCGACGCTCTACCGCTGAGCCAACCAGCCAGGGCCGAGTGGATGACTTTTAATAGCATAATGCTGAATGCAAAGGAAAAGCCTAATGATAGTAATAAATGCCAAGCTCTTTCAAAACTTTTATAGGTTAAATGATAAATTTTGTTTTGAATTTTGACTGTTACTTCCTAAGACTAGGCTCTCTAAATCAGTTGAACATAGCAGCATAGACATATTTTTAAAGGTTTTTGAAAGGGAATTTGGCTGTGTGACTCCCATTAATAGTTGTTGCATTGTTCTTATTCTATTCTTTAAAAATTGATCTCAAACTGAGAGTATTAGTGTATAAAATTCTGGTCATTTGTAGTCCCATAAAGCCAATCAATCATCTTACTAGGAAATGAAAATAAACCCATAAATATAGGTTTACAGTGTATTTTAATTTTAAGGGAAAACATTGAAAGTCATAAAAACATGAGGTGATTAGGGAAAATATCAGATGTGCTTGTAGTATCATGTTTTGGAAACATAATTGACAGTGAAGTTCTTTATGGTATAATAAAAATAATACCAAACTACATAGCAGAAAAATCAACAAATAAATATTGATAATTTATTGGAATTTCTATTTATATGCAACCTTCCTCATAAATATGTATTTTTATCAGAAATTACTATAAATTTGTGAAAGAATTCCCAGGTTTGACAAATATTAGAATATACAACTTCCAAATATTGTTCAGTTAATTAAAATGGTCATTTTTTTAAAAAAAAAGAGAGAGAAAGAGAGAGGGAGAAGAGAGCAACGAGAAGCATCAACTTATAATTGCTTCACTTTAATTGTTCATTGATTGCTTTCTTATATGTGCCTTGACCAGGGGGCTCCAGCTGAGCCTGTGACCCCTTGCTTAAGCCAGTGACCTTGTGCTCAAGCCAGTGACATTTGGGCTCAAGTCAATGACCTTGGGATCATGTTGATGATCCTGCACTCAAGGCAGCGACCTAATGCTCAAGCTGGCAAGGACTTGCTTAAGCCAATGAGCCAGCGCTCAAGCCGTTGACCTCAGGGTTTCTAACTGGTGTCCTCAGTGTTCCAGGTTGACGCTCTACCCACTGCATCACAACCAGTCTGGCTAAAATGTTTGTTTGAAATGTGACGTAAGAATAGAGATCAAATAGAAATTTATGTAATTCAGTTTAATTTAGAGAAAAATTTTTCTCTAAAAAGTGAATGTTCACTCTTGAACATTAGGTAATTTGAGGGCTTCTAAGGCCCCTGGACCTTGACTGATGGTTAGGGGCTGTGTCAGGCTCACTTGAAGTCTGGGCTAATTCTTAGGTTTTAGGGATACACGAAGAAAGGCAAGCACTTAGGTTCCCAGCAGAGCTCTAAACTGAGACCCCCATCAGTAAAAGAACTTTATTTCTTGAGACTCTTAAAAACCTTTGGATTCTTAACCTGAATTTGGATTCTTAGAAGGAGATGTGATTTCAAAGTTGTTACTCCCAAGAGATGTTAGGAAGAGATGCCAAAAAGAGAGAGAAAGACTGAAACTCCAATATTTTAGTATTAGATTTAACATGTGGAAGATTTGTAAGACTCACCACTCCTAGAAAAAATACTAAGAAATCTATGTTTTGGAAAATAGTTCAACCAAAAAGGCAAATGAACTAGTAATTTAAAATGTAATTAAATGTAAAAATTATATCATGTATAAAATGAAAAAAAAAGGAGAAATGTTTAATAGTATCAGCATTAAAATAAACAATGGGGTAATGGGTGTGGGAGAGAGTGTATGCTTATATTTATATTTTTTTCTGTTATAACTTTTTCTCTTTTACTGAATTCATTTTTTTAATCATTTAACAGTACTCTGCTAAACAGTTAGTAGATTATCTGACTAAAGTAATTTTACTAAAGTGTGAATAAAGCTTAATTATGCTGTAATGGCTTTATAAAAAGAAATTGCCATATCCACTTACTTGGAGGAATATGGAAGGGGAAATACTATGGGAGCAGGTGTTCTTTATTCCCTTACCTAGTCTCCAGGAAACAGATCATGTGGAATTAAATACAGCTATAAATTGCCCATCACTTCTCATTTTTGTGAGCAGAGCCTAAGAGGAATAGTTTAAATATGACTGGGAGCAAAGCAGGGGTATAATTTGCAAGCTAGTCTGTCTGTTCCAGAGAAACAAAAGTAGAATTATGTAGCAACTTTTGCCACTTGATAGCCATTCATTCATTCATTCATTCACTCATTCAACCAGTTAGTTTGCTAGGTAATTACTACTGGTAGGATTTTAAGGGTGATAATCACACCTTCCTCTCAACCTCTGCATTTAAAATCAATTGAAAAATAAACATAGCATTCAAACAAATAGGGATTTGAGAATCAGCTTTATTTCTGTTAAAATTGTTTGGAAAACAGGGTTTGGTCTGTAACCAAATGCATTGTACCAAATCTACTGTACTGTTGTACAACTGAGAACAGATTTCTTTGAAAAGTGAGTTAAGAGGGGCTGGGCCAGTCTTGCTCAATTCCATTTTCCAAAGTCATCAATCACTCCTATTACTTCTCCCTTGCAAGGAAGTCCCTGAAAATTAACTTCACGAGCCAGAGTATGAATTCAAAAAAGTGCAAAATGGTTTCCCCAATCACCCACTATGTGTCAGATGCCGTGCTGTGTGATGGTAATATTATGTTGTACAGAAAAGGCTGGCTATCTCTCTTTGATGTGGTCTGGTGTTGCCTATAATCTAATTGGATAAATTAGTCATATACTTGAATATAGGGCAGTAAATTTTAAAAGCCAATTTTTGTTTAACCTTAACTTTGGAAGCAACAAGTCCTTCACTACTTCTCTGGTATATAGATGATCAAGCTGGAGTTTCTTTTCTTTTTCCTTTTTTTTTTTTTATTAAGTGAGAGGCTGGGAGGCAGAAAGGCAGAAAGGCAAAGAGACAGACTCCCACATGCATCCCAATCAGGATCTGCCCAGCAAGCCCCTTACAGGGCGATGCTCTGCCCATCTGCAGCTGCTGCTCTATTGCATGGCAACCAAGCTATTTTAGCGCCTAAGGCCAGGTTATGGAGCTATCCTCAGTGCCCGAGGCCAACTTGCTTGAACCACTGAAGCCATGGCTGCAGGAAGGGAAGAGAGAGAAAGAAAGAGAGAGGGAGAAAGAGAGAGAGAGAGAAGGGAGAGGGGGAGGTGTGGAAAGCAGATGGTCCTGTGTGCCCTGACCAGGAATTGAACCTGGGACTTCCACATGCTGGGCCGATGCTCTACCACTGAGCCAATTGGCCAGGGCCCAAGCTTTGGTTTCTAGGAAGAGGTAGAATTTTGTTGGGTGGAAAGAAGAGAGAGCAGGAATGGGGTAAGAACTTGGGCATACCAAAGTCATTAGGCCAAGAAGGTCTTTAAAACTTGTTTTTATGACAAAGTCTTCAAAGGCATCTGAAAAATTAATTTTTAATAAATATTTGTTCAGGAGTATAAAACTAAAACCAAAACTAAGCAAACAAACAAACATACAAAAACCACTCAAAACTAGTAAAATCCCTATTTCACCAGGCAAGATGTGGAAGGAAAAGAGAAAGCTAAATGGAGAAAGGTGAAACAATGATAAAAGTTTTCTCTTCAGCCTAACCTCATTTATACTCTCTCTTTTTCTCTTCCACAGAACAGGATTACAAAACGTCCCCAAATGGATAGAGCTATGCACAGATTGGGATCCATGGGTCAGGGTAGAATAAGTCATTGCCCTTAGTCTATAATTACTTTTCTCCTAAAGAATCTTCTCTTTTCACTGCTTTTCTCTAAAAGTTTGCCCTTTCTATACATAAAATAATTTCTCCCCTGGATGGATGGAAAGTTATACTCTACTCTTAACCTAAACTATCTTTCTCTTTCTTTTTTTAAATGAAGGGAAGGGAGATAAACAGACTCCCACATGCTCCCCGATCGGGACCTACCATGTAACCCCTGTCTGGGGCCAATACTTGAATCAACTGAACCATCCTCAACATCAGGGCGGATGCTCAGATCAATTGAGCCACTGGCTGTGGGAGAGAAAGAGAGAGAGAGGAGGGAGAGGAAGGGAAGAGAAGCAGATGTTCGCTTTTTATGTGTGCCCTGACCAGGATCAAACTTGGGATGTTGCATGCTGAGCCATTGCTCTATCCACTGAGCCAACTGACCGGGGCCTGAACTATCTTTCTAAACTGGTTTGCAATTTAGATTGAGTACTTAAGCAAATTTGGGCAATAGTTATTTAGATAATGTGTGTGTGTAAAAAATATATATTATATAAATGGATAGCTTTTTTATCTTTCAAAATCTGTAATCTATACATTTGCCAAACCTAATGTGCTTGACTATAATTAAATGAGATTTCCAAATAGAAACATTATATTCTGTTGATCCTTGTAGTAAGGTTCTCCTTGTTTTCCCCTTTAGTGGACTATGTATGTTTGGGTGATAAATAATAGTAAGTGAAGAAAAAGGATTGATTAATAAAGGCCATTTAAATATCTTTTAACTTCTAAGCTGAAGACTAATAATACATACAGCCTAAAAACAATACTTTGTTATATTTCAGCATTTTATTTTCAACTTGGTTGAATCGATATGAATAAAGGTAATAATGATAACATCTAAATAGTCCTTTAACTTTGAGGCCCATAAATCTAAAATTAGATAGTGAATTAATTTAACTTTTTTATTGGCTATGATCTTGAGATTTGAAGAATATTCCTATGATTTTATCTGCCTTTGGTTACTGATGAAGAATTATACTATAATACAAATGAGTATTCAGTTAAATTAAGCCACTTTGTGGATCCTGCCACACATGAAATTTAATTTACATAAAAAATTTACTAAGAGAAGTTATTGGAATATTAATACATGACCCAGAGAGGAGAAAATAAAATAAAGAGCTGTAAGGACATATTAAAAAGAAAAACCTGTGGTGGCACAGTGGATAAAGCATCAACCTGGAACGCTGAGGTAGCCGGTTCAAGTCCCCGGGTTTGCACGGTCAAGGCACATACAGGAAGCAACCACTACAAGAGATGCTTTCCACTTCTTCCTCATTTTTATTCTCTCTCTCTCTTTCCCCTTTCTTTCCAAAAATCAATAAATATAATCTAAAAAACAGCAACAAGAAATAAACAAGAAAGTATCCAAAGTAGCCAGATGCAAATAATGGTTCAATAAGTATTCATATTTTGGAAGGAGAAAAGTTGTTTTTCATATCTAGCGAGAGCAAACCAAAGTAATATCCTTTTCAATTTTACCAACGTTAAATTTACCTTAGATAAAAAAAATTTACCTTAGAATCTGTTGCTTACTTATATTACTTTGTAATGATTGACTAAGAAGGACACAACAGCAAATTAGATTCAAATTTCCAATTGAACAATGTGAATAATATATGTTTATTCAAATAATTTTAGTGATTAAAAAGTAAATAGTTCTGGCCCTGGCTGGATGGCTCAGTGGTAGAGAGTTGCCCCAGTGTGTGGATGTCCCGGATTCAATTCCTGGCAAGGGCACACAGGAGAAGCACTCATTTGCTTCTCCACACCTCCCCCTCTCGCTTCTCTCTCTCTCTTTTCCTCCCCTCCTGCAGCCACAGTTCTATTGGAGTGAGTGGGCCCCCAGCACTGAGGATGGCTCCATGGCCTCTGCCTCAAGTGCTAAAAAATAATGGCTCCAGTTGCAATGGAGGGAGGGCCCCAGTTGGTCAGAGCATCACCCTCTAGTGGGCTTGCAGGGTTGATCCCGGTTTGGGTGCATGTGGGAGTCTGTCTCTGCCTCCCTTCTTCTCACTAAATAAATAAAAAAAAGTAAATAGTTTTGCCTGACCAGTGCTGGTACAGTGGATAGAGCAGTTGGCCTGGGATGTTAAGGATCCAGGTTCAAAACCCTGAGGTTGCTAGCTTGAGCAAAAAGTCACTGGCTCGGCTTGAGGCCCCATTCAGAGCACTTATGAGAAATAATTAATGAACAACTAAAGTGGCACAACTAGAGTTGATGCTCTCATCTCTCTGCCTTCCTGTCTGTCTGTCTTTTTCTCTCTCTCACACACATACAAAAGTAAACAACTTTTAGTGTTCAAAATAACTTTTGATTGCTTTTGAATTAGATTTGGACTTTTCACTTATGGCAAAAATATGAGAGAATAATATGAGAAATGTAAAATAATTTTTCTTTAAGATTCATTTGTATAAATTACTTTAAAACTAAATAGAATAATATGGGGGTTTCTTTTACTGCTATATTTTAAATATACTTGGTTAGGAGGACTTTCTCATTCTTTGTCTATTGTACAAAGTGAAATAATGACTGAAATAGTTGGTTATGTATTTCAAACAACGTCAACCATTTTCATGTGAAATACCTAGTAAACTGATAAAAACAATCCTTTTCTTTTTGAATTACCATGATTATTTGTTTTAACTCTGCACAGTATATATTTATATTTGAACATTAATATAACCTGATGTAACCATCCCCTGACCTTTCCTTTCTTCACTCCTTTATCCCTCCACGACACTCACATCTCTGTCCTACCATAATATCTTCACATTATGGGGACTACATTTAAGATATCATAGAAAGGCACTGTTAGTTACTCATAATGAAAAGACAAAACAGCTATTTGCTTATTTTAAAATTCATATCTAAAACACACTAAAAAACCTAATGTGCAACAATACTTTCCAGTATTTATTTGTTTGTTTGTTTGTTTATTTACTTATTTATAGTAAGAGAATGGGAGGCAGAGAGACAGTCTCCTGCATGTGCCCCAACCAAGATCCACCTGGCAAGCCCACTAGGGGGTGATGCTCTGCCTATTTGGGGCCCTTGCTCCATTGCAACAGAAGCCATTCTAGTGCCTGAGGTGGAAGCCATGGAGCCATTCTCAGTGCCAAGGGCCAACTTGCTCCAGTAGAGCCTGGGCTGCAGGAAGGGAGGAGAAGAGAGATATATATATATATATAGAGAGAGAAGCAAGAGGGGGAGAGATGGAGAAGCAGATGGGTGCTTCTCCTGTGTGCCATGGCCGGGAATCAAACCCAGTACATCCGCATGCCAGGCTGATGCTTTACCGCTGAGCCAACTGGCCAGGACCTCTAGTATTTTTAATGTTATTTACTTCAAATCGATACTCAATGATTCTTTATCCAACAAAAATGAAAAGATTTTTTGTTCTGTTCCAAGCACTGATGTGGGTTCAAGAGGTACACCAGTGAACAAAGCTGACCTAACACTTTTGCCCATGTAAAGTTGACTCTTTCGTGAAATAAGCAGATATTTTAAATAAGACACCAGATGGTATGTTAGGAGGCAATGAGTGGTATAAGAAAAGAGAGACTAAGGAGATAGAGTACTGGGAAGAATACTGTCATTTTAAACAGGAGGGTCAGGAACATGGATGGCATTTGAGCAAAGTGTTGAAGGAATCTTTAAATTTTGGACTTCAAATTCAAAATTTGACATAAGGTTTTTTTAAAAATAATTTTATTTTTAATACTGAAATCATGGATAGAAAAGGCAATGTGAATATTTTTTATTAAAGAGAAATCTCTATATATCCAGGTCCTTCAGTGATATTGTTCTTGAGGTGTCCTCTCTTTTATCAACCATGCATTTCTCCTTGTATTTCCAGAGCTTAGCATGGTCCTTGGCACGTGTTGTCACTTGAACATCTAAACTCTCTTGTTGGAAAATTCATATAATTAAACACTCATAATAGAGGTACTTTATTTTATGGAACTCATATTTATATAATCTTTGGGTTACCTTTTCTAACATTCTACAAGTATACATATTTCTCTTTATTAAAGTTTCCTTTGCATTTTCAGCATTTTGAGTACCACAGTGCTCTGGCAGTAGGCACGCAAATTATAACTTTATGCTATACTCTAATTCCTCGGCTATGGACCTCTTTTTACTAGGACTGAGGCTACTGAAATATCTTACAATAGTAACAAGGTGATTTCTTTTGGATTTATTGGAATAAAATAGCATTTGGGGAACTGTTAGCCAAGAGAGAGGATTCTAGATAATTGCTCTTTGTTCAGAGTTCCTCCATTCATTCATAGATAAGTCAATTGGCACTCATTATTTTCAACTCATTGGAGGCCAATGTAGTTAAATGGAATATAAAGGGTACTGTAAGCAATAAACAGAAGCCTTGTAACAATATGATGTATAGTGGAAAAGAGGATTGGAAGAACTATAAAAGCTGCCAAAAAGAACAAAAAATATAATTAAAGGAGAAAAAAGACATATTGAGCACAGTCTCAGGGACTATTCCAAGCAACAGGATGTGTCTTCTCAAATATATCTTTAAAATGTGAAAAGCAAAATTGAAAACCAGTCCGATGGAGCAAGTAAGAAAAATACCAAATCAAGTAGGAATAAGTTAACAGGAGTTAGATTTGCTTATGTTAATTCTTACCTTTCTTTAAAATAATGAGGTGATGGCTAATCCATAGCTCAGGCAACAATCTGAAATTCTTAGATGAGAAGAGGACAAAATGAAAGAAAAATATAAATAGAGGTGATATTTTAGGCAGGCCGTGTGCAGAGTGGGGTGGGTAAAATGGTATATGGAAAACAATTGAAATGTGCAGTTAACACACAAGTTTTGTGAACTAAATACAGTTATTTTAGATGCTATCAAAGTTACATATTATTTAAGAAACTGTTTTCTTTTTTTTCTATCCACTTTATGAAAGCATGTAGGTCACATATGACTTCCTTGAGAATAGAAAATAATACTTTCAGTAGAAGATTTTTTTTTTGACAGTGAATATCTATTATTTGCAGTAAAAGGGTTTCCACCCAGTGAAACATGTCAGAGCTACCAAGGGAATTTTCCCAATAAACATACACTGTTGAGAACCATCACCATAGACATTTGAAGAGCTTTTAATACTCTTTGAAAATATACAGAACGTTATTTCTTATTTCCTAAAATCATCAACTTTATCTTGAATTACAAACAAACAGTTGACAAAGTAAAATAGAAAATAAGAGTATCATGTTAGTATAAAAAGTGATGTACAGAGTTGATTTCTTGGATGCAGGAGTGGAATCTAGAACTTCTGCATTCTGCTGATCTCTGCCAGTGAAGTCTTGTCATCGCTCATACTACATTAATTATTATGGTTTCCTTTGTGCTGAGTAATCAATTCCGAAAGCCTTTTTAGTTTAATGACTGAGAAGAGAGACCATAACTATTTAAAAAGTGTCAAGCTTGAGATCTCAAACACTGATTCCAAGGCTATTGATGAAAAAAAAAAAACCCACAACTTTACCCCACAGGTAATTTGATATGCTAAGAAAAGGGCAAAATTCTTCTGAGTAACTCTGTCCAGGTTCAGACACACATACACTCACACACACGAGGATGTAAAATGTGCAGCACAGCACTTGTTCAGTCTGTCTCAGAAACATACACCTAAATTCTATGCATTGTCCCTGATTCAACATATACATACTGACCCGCTGAAAGAAGTATCCTGTCAATTTTAATAAGAAGTACTTAAATTGCTTGTGTGTATATAAATTAATGTGTATTCACATGCACACATAAACGATAGTTAGACTCAGGATATACTGATTTAAAGATAATCACACACTACTTTACATTGAAGAGCAATCATTCCACTGTCAAGAGACTTGTGTACTTTGCACATAAAACAGGCATCGTATATCTACAGAGAAGATCCCTACAGAAAAATAGTTTTTTAACACTTGAAAAGCTTAGTGCATGTTATAAAGCTATAAGATCATAGAAACAGAGATCTAGAAATCATTTATTGAGTTTCTGCTGCATACCAAGGTGTGTGTGTGTGTGTGTGTGTGTGTGTGTGTGTGTGTGTGGTGGGAGTGGAGGTGGCTGGCAGGATACAAAAGGATTAGAAACTATGGGTTCAGTCCTAAAACTGTAAGGTAAGGAAAGTAGAAAATGAGTATATTTATATCTTTAATGACCACATTTAATCCTCACAGAACAACAACATGACTTCAGCTATTTCAACTCACGGCCAAACTTGTTTCACCTCCGTCCCTACTTATTCCCCAATCCCTTTGAACAAAATTTCAAATATCATATTATTTTGTCCTTAATCATTTCAGTACTTCAGTGTATACCTTTAAAACAGTAAGAACCCTTAAATATATAAGTACAATATCACCTTCAATCTTAAAAAATATTATACCAAATATGATTATGCAAATCTCAATTATTACAGAGGTTTTTTAGAGTTTATTTTTTAATCATGTTGCAATTATTATTATATCCATTGTTTCTTACAGAGTCTAGATTTTGCACACCAAAGTGCGGTTCAACAAATTTATCTTTCTCCTGAACTTTATGGTCACTGAGAATAAGATTTAAATTGTTTCAACAATATAATTTATAGTGTTTATGAGGAATGGATGATGCCTGCTTCTTAGATAAGTTTCTCTAATTGTTCCTGTTCTAAGCCAAAATCTTAATAGAAGCTGTTCAAAGATTAGTATACTGAAGTAATAAAATTAAGAATGCCTTGTAATTTAAAGACAGAACCAGACATGGATATAGTGAACTCTACTAAAAAGCAAAATACAGTATATTTTTAGATGTTCTATAGTGCTTGCTTTTCTATCAGTATTAACAGAGCGTAAAGTGTCAGCCTCTTTACAGCCATAAAGCTCATGGAAGGGGCAGCCCTTGGGACAATTCTATCAAACACAAGAGCTCTGTGGAACACAATTTGATATATAACCTTGAAGACTCCTTCTAGCTCTGAACCTCAGACTGATGATGAGCTGTACGGTACAATTCACAATGTTTTTGAAAACTCATGACTTCCCTTAAAGCAATACTTGAGCAAAGCTAGGGAATATTAAGGGGAAAAGCATAGACACATAGCATTTCAGCTAAATGGAAGTATTTCTGGACTGACAATAACTCTGTAAAGTAGTCTTAGAATAAACAATGTATTGACATGGTTCAGTTCCTCTTTCAGCAAAACAAAATTAAAGACCTGCCGGTGACAAGAGTCATAGCAGTTGAAGAAAAGTGACAAGTAACAATAGAGCAACTCTGAATCTAGGCAGTAAGGTTTCATCACATGTACTATGTACCGTGTATTTATTTAATCACTTTGTCTATTGAACCTTTGTTGTTGTTGTTTTTTCCAACTAGTTGTGCTTTACATTTGGTATTCTCCTAAGAATCATGAATCTGTTTCTTTAGGCCCAGACAGCACACATTGTCCTGGAAGATGGAACTAAGATGAAGGGTTACTCCTTTGGCCATCCATCCTCTGTTGCTGGTGAAGTGGTTTTTAATACTGGCCTGGGAGGGTGAGTGATGCTTCTGTTCCAAGGTTTTATTCTTTCTCTGTGTGGAGAAATGGCTGGGTGATCTTAGTCATGGCGGGAAGTCAAAATCACTGTATCATAATAAGACTACACGTTGTCCTGATGTTGCACTGTGCTGTGTGCAGCCATCCTGAAAAGAAGCCTAGACACAAACTCCTCTGTGCTGCTATAAATGAAGAGAGAACAGACACTGGTGTTCCCTCGGGTCGGGGGAGAACAAAATTAATTCTAGAAACTTAGGGTACAAGGACACAGGTTATGTGAGATGATCAAATGGCTTCTGCCAGGTGAGGTTAATGTGATTAATGTGAAAATTGGAGCAGGGCAAAGGATGTGTCGCAAACGCTAGTGCCATTCTATTAGTGAAGTTAAGAGTTGACCTTAAAACAAAAACCAACCTTGCACATCTAATGTGAACTACACTTGGGAGCCAAGGCAGTCCTCAGGTATTTTATACAATTTTTGCACTCTAGTAAGAAAGGCAAAATAACAGATACATTATTGTGTAGAACTATTCAATGGGAGAGCAGGTGCATAGATCTGATATTTTCAAAGTTTATCAGTTGAGACCCAACTTGGTTGTTAAGATCTGCTAACAGATGCACTGCAGCAAAGATAAGAGTTGCTACAGAAATCCTGTAGCAGTTTTTATCTAGCCAACGAACGTCTGTTCCTCTGAGAACCAGGAGGCTGAAGTTCTGCTCTCAGTTCTAATGATGCCTGATTATATGATATTGAGAAAATGCCTGAACCTTTCTGAATCCTAGTTTGCACATAGAAACAGTGAGGGAGCTGGATTAGACAGTCATTTACAGCTGGGAATTAAAAAAGAATTAGAGACTTTAAAAAAATGACCAGGTGGTTTCAAGAGGCTTCCTTTAGAAATTCAGTAGACAACACTATAAAATATTTGATAAATTCTTTACTGAAATTGTTAGCCTTATAGACAAAGAGACATTAGGTTAACTGATATTAAAGATATTGACTGACCGAACTTCCATTATATTATTAATGTACATTTTACATTTTCTCTAAACTCTTGGCTTTCTGTTTCAAATGAATACTAGATGGCTTTTAAAATAGTTCCACTGGTGAGAACATTAAATTACAGTGTATAAAACCCGTTTGAAAAGTTTTGCTTCACCAGGCAATTATTTAAGCTTTTCGACAGCACTAATTACTAGCCGTGTTAATATGCCTGCCAACAAACAACTGTTTAATATAGATCAGAATGATGGAGGGCACTAGAGTTTTCTTCTGTGTGATAGATTATGGGTAATAAATCTTGTCACATCACAAAAGTCAAACAGGACCTGATAGATTAATTTGCTTCCAACACTGCAGTTCTCTAGGACAAGCCGTATTTATTCATTTACCGGAGAGTATTGTAAGCATATGTTTAAAGAAAACGGACAGTTCTTTTACGGAGAGAAAGAAGAAAGAGAAGTAAAATTAAATTAACTAAAGATGTGTTTTGATGTAGAAAAAGGCATTCATTAAGAAGCTCAGTCCACAAACCCTGTTTGTCATTGAGAAATGCTGCTTTCATTCATTGTGTGGCTCACTCACTCAGGGAGGTGGTTGATAATTAAAGGGGTTATTTTGTTTTTCATCCTCAAGAAATGCATTTATATTGTGGGTAAGTCTTGGCTAAAAAATTATCAGTTCCTGACAAGTGAGAGGCATCTGAGAAATTAGCTGATGGAGGTGTGGATAAATATCACAGCACTTAAGTCACCTTAGGGTTTGCTGAGCGAAAGACTGAGTGTTCTGTTGACAGAGGTAGTTTGGGGAGGAGTTAGTCTGGATGGGGGTTGAAGAATATATGTTGACTACTGCCCAAGCTGAACTTTATTGGTTTCAAGGTTGGCGATGCGATGCTGTCCCCCTCAGCACCTAAATTCACTTTCAGTGGTAATCCACAAGAAAGATTTGGTTTAACACTTTCTGCAGAAAGTGAAATGTAAGACGGGAGAAAAACCTCATTGCAATGCATTTCAATGCATGAAAGAGCTGCTGGCATTTATGGGAATAAAGTTTCATATTATTATAAATAAGATAGATGGTTATAAATATATATTTATAACAATGAATATATATGATATATGAAGATAGATATGAATATATATAAAATAAGAATGTAAGTATTCTTATTTTTTTCCCCTCCACAAACTTTAAAATAAAACCCTCTTGCATTCATCCCTCCGTAATTTCACATCACTATTTAAAATAGTTATTTGGATCTTTTTTTAAGTGAGAAGAGGGGAGGCAGAGAGACAGACTCCTGCATGTGCCCTGACAGGGATCCACCCAGCAAGCCCACTAGGGAACAATGCTGTGCCCATCTGGGGCATTGCTCCATTGCTCACAACCAAGCTCTTCTTAGTGCCTGAGGCAGAGGCCATGGAGCCATCCTCAGCACCCAGGACCAACTTGCTCCAATTGATCTATAGCTGTAGGAGGGGAGAAGAGAGAAAAAGAAGTGAGAGGGGGAGGGATGGAAAAGCAGATGGGCACATCTCCTGTGTGCCGTGGCCGGGAATCAAACCCAGGACATCCATACACTAGGCCAATGCTCTACCACTGAGCCAACAGGCCAGGGCCTAGTTATTTAGATCTTTTAATTCAGAAGTCAGATATTCTTCCTGTCAATTTTTATGGGATTGATTTTTTTTCTTCTAAGTAGATAATAATTTTCTAACATACCTTTCTCTAAACCTACTATTTTAAAAGTCAACTATGTTATATATGTATTTCATAGAAATTAACTCTGTGTTTTAAATGTTCAATAAATTTTAATAAGCATGTGCACCATAAAATCACCATTGATGGCCCTGGCCAGTTTGCTGGGTGGATAGTGTCAGCCTGGTGTATGGATGTCCCGGTTTGATTTTGGGTCAGGGCACACAGGAAAAGTGACCATCTGCTTCTCTTTCCCACCCCACCCCTCCCTCTCTCTCTTCTCCTCCCATAGCCACGGTTTGATAGGTCCAAGTGTCAGCCCCAAACTGGGGTTGCTGGATGAATCCCTCTCTGGGTGTATGCAAGAGTCTGTCTCACTATCTCACTATCTCCTCTTCTGTCACTTAAGAAAAGAAGAAGAAAAAGAAATCACCACTGACATACTAAGGATGTTCTTCAGAATTTAAAAAAAATATTTAAAATTTTTTAAATTTTTCACAGTTAACATCTTCATGAAATTGGTAGCCCTCAACAGTACATATCAATTTGGGCTCACTCAGGTCTGGTAGGTTAAGGGAATTTTCAGGATATTTGCAAACTTTAGAGCAATATTTTAAAAATTAAGACCTTAGAGAAATTTTTTAAGGACTTAAAAGTTTAAGAAATTAAAGAATGAAAATTATATAAAAATATACTTTAGTATTTAAGAATCACTTTTTCTTTTCCTACCAGTCGTATCATAAAATAGATTTCTACATTTTATCATAAAACTTCTCTAAGTTTGTCTGACCAGGTGGTAATGCAGTAGATAGAGCACTGATCTGGGAATCTGAAGACCCAGGTTCAAAACCCTGAGGTTGCCGGCTTGAGTGTGGGCTCACCAGCTTGAATGCAGGGTCATTGCCTTGAGCACAGGCTCATAGACATGACTTCATAGTCACTGGCTTGAGTCAAGGTCGTTGGCTTGAACAAGGGGTCACTGGCTTAGCTGGAGCCCCCCAGTCAAGGCACGTATTAGACAATGATCAATGATCAGCTAAAGTGCCACAACAACAAAATGGATGCTTCTCATCTCTCTCTCTCTTCCTGTCTGTCTGTCTCTGTCTGCCTTCCTTTTATCTCTATCTCTCACTAATAAATAAATAAATAAAATGGAAAAAAATTTCCCTAGGTTTGCTCAAATCTAGAGAGAAGTTTATAGGATTTTAATCTCATGGGATGTAATTTTCAAGTGTTCAATACTTAAGGCACTGTGATTGTATACATTTTTTGTTGGTAATCTTTTGGCATCCTTCCCCAGGTACCCAGAAGCCATTACTGACCCTGCCTACAAGGGACAGATTCTTACTATGGCTAATCCTATTATTGGAAACGGTGGAGCCCCTGACACTGCTGCACGGGATGAAATGGGACTTAGCAAATATTTGGAGTCTGATGGAATTAAGGTAGTACGATGACATTTAAAAAAGTCTCACCTTGAGGCCCTGGCCAGTTGGCTCAGTGGTAGAGCGTCGGCCTGGCGTGTAGAAGTCCCGGGTTGGATTCCCGGCCAGGGAATCTACTTCTCCACCCCTCCCCCTCTCCTTCCTCTCTGTCTCTCTCTTCCCCTCCCACAGCCGAGGCTCCACTGGAGCAAAGATGGCCCCGGCGCTGGGGATGCTCCTCGGTCTCTGCCCCAGGCGCTAGAGTGGCTCTGGTCACAACAGAACGACCCCCCCCCCTCGGAGGGGCAGAGCATCGCCCCCTGGTGGGCGTGCCGGGTGGATCCCGTCGGGCGCATGCGGGAGTCTGTCTGTTTCTCCCCGTTTCTGGCTTCAGAAAAATACAGGAAAAAAAAAAAAAAAGTCTCACCTTGAAGGGGTATAAGTAGTTGATTTACTCCAAGAAACTCTAAAGTTTCTTCCTCAATCCCATAGTAGCAGTGGCGTAGCAAACCTAACCGGCGCCCGGGGTTCCCTACGTTAGGTGAACCCCTTTATTGGCGCCCCTCCTCCCTTCTACTACGCTATTTCTGTTCTTCTTGGAGACCATTTGGCGCCCCTCTGCGAGTGGTGCCCCGAGCATGATAGACCCCTTACCCCCCACCCCTACCCCCCGCTACGCTACTGCATAGTACAAACCATTAAATTCATATTCTCAACCTCATCCTGGATATATGAGAATAATCTTTAACATGACATTATTTTGAATTTTATTACACAGGGGACTCTGGATTTGTTCTTTAATACCTTGATGAAACTTGGCTTCATTTAGAAAACAGTTATTATAACTTCACATAATAACTTTGCTACAGGAATTGGTGATGAATCATCTTTTAAAAGCATTTTGATAACCAACTCTGTATTAACTATTTGCCTTTTCATCTTATCCCCTTTAGGAGATGAATAAAAGATAGCTAATATGCCAGTGTAAATGAAAGACTTTAAAATTTTCTTGTCACTGTAAACTTGAATAATATCTTAGGATCATGGGCTGTGTGTACAACTGAAAAATTTACACACCAAATTTACCACTTTGGGTTTTTTTTCACCATCTTATTTTTGAATGGCTTAGCCTGATTACTTACTTTAACTCTATTTCTCACAATTTTACCCAAATTTCTCATTCACCTTAAAATACAGATTAAAAATTATTTCATTCTTCATGTATATTAAATAAATAATTACTAATTAGATTATTGGTAAATGCCATTGAGAAAAAATAGAAAGTTCTGAGAAGGGCGATCTAGCTTAGTCCCAGGATTTGGCAAAATAGGTAAAACCGTTCCCTCAGATAATAGATAATTAAGGTAACAATGATAAACTTTAAAAGCAAAATGTTGATCATCTTTTTTTCTCCAAAAATTTAAGCCTCATGTCAAATTTAAGTGGATGTACTAAAGCTTAAAAAAAAACCCCTCAGACTGACACTTTTCTTTTTTATTATTAATATTATTTTAATGGGGTGACATTGATAAATCAGGGTACATATGTTCAGAGAAGATATCTCCAGGTTATTTTGACATTTGATTATGCTGCATACCCATCACCCAAAGTGCACACTGACTCTTAAGACATGTCACAACAGTTGGATAATATTTTGTGATCACCCCTTTTAAATGACTGCTTATATTTCTAGGTTGCAGGATTGCTGGTGCTGAATTATAGTAATGACTACAACCACTGGCTGGCTACAAAAAGTCTAGCACAATGGCTACAGGAAGAAAAGGTGAGAAGTACAGTAAGGCATTCAACACCACCGATGGACAATTGGTGGATTCTGTGGAAAGGTGGGAAAGTGTATACAATTGAAAAGAGCCACGTAGATGATGAGGCAGATTGTGCTGATTGGAATTTATTTCAGAAAGCAGTTTCTTTCTCTTACTACATACACAGCCTGAATTATCTGAAAACTCTTCTAAACATCCAGGACCACATATTTTCATCTTATCCACTAGGTGGCAGTCATACATGTTTAGTTGCATTTCTAATCCTGGAAAAGGGTTGGAGAAAATATTAGAATTTTCTGTTCTTTCAAGCAACTTAAATTCTCCCTACCCTTTTATCCAGGACCCAGACATACAACTTTTGTCATGGGTTCTAGTACCAGCTCTACCATTAACTAGCTCTATGACTTTATGCAGGTTATGTTGTTGTACCGTAGGTTTTAAATTTTTAATTCTTGACTAGTATAAATAGCTATTTGAGTCTCTTTGGGCTTAAACATTATGACTCTATAGAATTAGACATAATCTCATTTGAAGTTATCAGTGAAAAAGTTTATAAACCTTATCTTATATTTCCTCATTTATATGATAAATTTCAATCAAATAAGGTTTTCTTTTTTTCTAGTTTGAATGTCAGACATACCTCAAGTTAATGAACCTGCTTTCTACTTAGCTTCATCTTCAGTGTTGCTGTAGCTGCTCTGTGTGAAATTGTTGCTGGGCTTGTTACTGACAGAATATTATTCTCCTAAGGCTCTGCCTCCCCATCAGCACCTAGCTATTGGGGCTAAGTGTTGCCTGTTTCTGACAAAAAAAGAACTTCATCTTGGCTTCCTTGTTCTCATTCTTTCTAAATATTAAAAGAGAAGTTTATATCATCTGCTGGGTTATTACTATTTTCTTCTAAAACGCCTGAATTCACTTCCAGAGAACTAATTTTCATAATGGTTATTCAGAAGATCCCCCAACCTCAGTCCAACCTCTATCTAGTGTTTCCTTTGTGTTATTTTGGGAACCTGATATTAGCTACTTTGTGTCAGAAATTATAGTTTAAATATAAGTCTCATCCATAGCTTGTTTGTTTTATAAATGTGCTTTGGTTCTTCCATGAACACAGACAGACACATAAAATAAAGAAGGGTATAAAATAAAAACCAGTTTGCTTCTTTGAGGTACATGTGAGAAAAGCCAGCTCGCTCAAGCATCACTCAAATAATTGGTGAGAAAAAAACCATGACAACTGTTTTTCTTGATTCCTGACTCATTGCTCTTTCATTATATCACATCTGTCTCTATCCAGCCTAGTCAAAGAAAAATCAAATAAATGGTGGCATTGTCTGATGTATTAAAAAGATGAACACATTTTATTCTAGCATGACTACTTAACAAGGACTTTCAGCAAAGTGTGTTGAGTGCTTACTATGTGACAGGAACATTTGGCTTAAACATGGATTTGCATATTTTTTTTACATATCATTGCTTATGAGTTTCACAAATTCTATTATTTCCCAATATGTATTTGTGTGTATGTACAGGATATTATTTAACATCTGCATTAAAAGCAACAAAACTATGGCAAAAGATTGATGTTCAGAATCTCTCATTTTTTATTCTGAGCAAGTGCCTGGGTATTAGGAGTCTTGTGCCCAACTGGAGCAGCAATTTACCGTGTTCTGACAACACAGTCACCCTGGGTCAGAGAAGAGGAGTAGGGAAATTATTTACTGCTCAAGAAGATAGATGATGCTAAGTTTGTAACTTGAAAACAATACGCTGGATCTCATTTCCTCCAATTTTACTGTCACTACAATTTTTTTTATAGGTCCCTGCAATTTATGGAGTAGATACAAGAATGCTGACCAAAATAATTCGGGAGAAGGTATGATCATCATCTTTAGTCAAATCTGTGTTTCTTCACATATAAATATATAGTTTTTTATTGGTGCCCGAGGGATCCATTAGTACATAAAAGAACAAATCTGGCCAATTTCTGCCACTTGGATTTCTGTCATCTTGTTTTATTATTTCTGATGCCATCGAGACCCAATGCTTGATTGGGATGTTTGTTACTGAATAGACTTGAGATCAATTCACTCAGCAGCAGTTCATTGAGTGCCTACTCTGTGTTCATGATCCCAACAAGTCAAGGCCTTTAGAATTCAGCTCAGGACTAGTGAAATAAGTGGAGAAGGCGACGAGATGCGTAACAATTTCCCTAAATTGAACACTTTCATGCAGGAAGTGGACACCACTGAGGCTCTTCTTTGTTTGGTCCTCTAGGAGAATTTCTCTGTGCAATTAGTGAGTAATATTTCATGAGTGTGTGACATAAGCCCTGCACATGCTAACTCAATGACATAGTCTTTCATGAGACTGTATCCACGCCTGAGATGATGACAGGTGTTTATCTTTTGTTTTTATATCTTATTGCTGAAGCATCTGACTCCTCCTCTCAGAATACCATCATCTTATTTCTTCTTGTTATAAGAGGTAGACACCCCCCCACACACACACATGATACCTTCATATCCCAGACCAGAAAAAAATAACTTTACCTAAGGTTAACTGAATTTCCCACAGCGCCACTAACGTTGTCTCATTGAAGTATGTTACATAAAAAGAGACAAAAAAGAAATGATACAATTTCAAAGTGAAAGAGATTTCTCAAGAAAACCTGTTGTAGATTTCCTGTTAGAATATATTGACATAGGATCTTTATAAACAGAAGGAAAGAACAGCTTTGAACATACGAAAGTGACTACCTACCCATGACCATAAGGAAAACAGTGAGAGTTTATGTGACCTTTTGTTTCTGCCTCTGATTTTCCTGACAACAGTTGTTAATGTGGTTAAATATCCCAAGTAGATTCTTGTGCTTTCTCAGCCCAGTGGTGTTGTGGGAGCAGTAAACAATGATGAGGCTACCAGAATGGAAAGGAAATAAAATTAAGAAATTCAATTTGGACTGCAGAATTGGCAAGCTGGATAAAATAGAGTGAGACCTATTAATTTGGGAAAACACTCTACAAGACCATCCTGTGTTCTTATGTTAGTTTAAGATTAACCCTTCTTTTATCACAGGCAGTTAGGTTTTTTAAAATTTGGCTGAATAGGTTAGTGCAGACAAAATTGTAGAATCACCTATTATATTTAATTTTGAGTGGTGCTAGCTCATATTAAAAATGTATACTGCAGCTTTTAGTCTATTAATCTTAGGTTGGAAAGTAAGAGTGAATTGCATTTAGCATTCTTTAAGAAGAAAGGAATGACCCTGACCAGGTGGTGGCGCAGTAGATAAAGAGTCAGACTGGGACCCAGGGGACTCAGGTTTGAAATCCCAAGGTTGCCAGCTTGAGCCCGGGCTCATCTGGCTTGAGCATGGGTTTACCAGCTTGAGTGCAGGGTTGCTGGCTTGAGTGTGGGATCATAGACATGACCCCATGGTCGCTGGCTTAAGCCCAAAGGTCACTGGCTTGAAGCCCAAGGTTGCTGGCTTGAGCAAGAGGTCACTTGCTCTGCTGTAACCCCCTGGTCAAGGCACATATGAGAAAGTAATCAATGAACAACTAAGGTGTAAACAACTAAGGTGCTGCAACAAAGTATTGATGCTTCTCATCACTTTCTTCCTGTCTGTACCTATTTTTCCCTCTCTCTGTCTCTGTCATAAAAAAAAAAGAAGAAGAAAAGAATGTGAACTGAAAACCAAAATTCAAAATTAAAGATCCATAAATGCAGTCAAGGGGTTCTGTAATTTTGGTTCTAAAAATGAGTATAGACTGTCATGAAAATTATTAATCCAGTGTGGAAATGAAATGTGATTATTAGTTATTTTTTCCAGAATGTGAGGCAACACTTTGATTTTAGTAATCATAGAAATAAACGTTATATCTGAATGGTGACTTTCTGTAAGTAATAAATTTCAAAGGGAAGTAAAAACTTTCTTTTATTTTCTTCACTTCAGTAATTTCTTGGAGAAAGGCAAATCAATGAATTAGTTTGACAGTTCTCTCCCTCAATAAAGTCTCACTTATTAAATGGAATATGCCACTTTTTTCTAAATATAGCATACCATTTTTTCTAAATAAGTCAAATTAGACTTACCAACAAATGTAAATCTCATGATATAACTAATAATAAGAAGAAAACATTTGCCATGTTCAAGCTAGCAAGGCTAATTTGTTACAACTTCACAGAAGACTAAACATTTCTTAAAGTTCATGCTCTTAGGGACATCCAGACATTAGCATTTCTAAAACAGTGAATATTTTCAACACCACTTCTCAAAGTTTATGACTTACATAGCATTTCACATTTTCTTGTGAGTTAATTTTACTATCACAATGTATATAATAAATTCCCATCTTTTCAACTTTCCAGTACCTTTTGGATTTGTTATTTATTTTTTTCTCAGTAGATTGTTCTGTCAATGTCTCTTGTAAAATACCGTTAGGTCAGATGTACTAAGGAACAGGTACCCTAAGTACTGGGAGCCGAAGACCCAAAGTCTGATGTCTTTGACTTTGCTTACCCCCGATGATTGTCTGAGCCCTAAAAGAACCAACTGTACTTCCCAGAGTGGTTTCTGAAATACACTGTGCAAATTCCTTTGTCTTTCCAGGTTGAGATGACGATCTTCTGCTTTTGGTTATGAGCAGTTACAAAGACAGCGAAACCTCAGAGCAGCTGTTTAAGTCCCTGAGAATTTATCCTGTCAACACCTTCATCATTGCTCCTCTCTAACTGTCTAGTTTTTTAATTTGGTAGGGCACCACGCTTGGCAAGATTGAAGTTGAGGGTCAGTCTGTGGACTTTGCGGATCCAAATAAGAAGAATTTGATTGCTGAGGTTTCAACCAAGGTGAGCAATCTTCTTTTATATTTTGTAGTTTTGTTTTATTCCCTTTAGACCTCCCTTTCTTGTAGTATCAAAAGCTTCATTTAGGCCAAAGTCATCTTTTAGAAGCACCAGAGTTGAATGGGAAAGGGTGTTGCAGCAGCTAAAGTATATATATTACAAATCAGTACGTTTAAAGTGAGAAATGGTTTACTATTATTTTAATGCTTTTTTTTCCCTGGTTCTCCAGTTCAAAGCTTTAACAATGTCAAATAAAGGGGACATTGACTTGCCAGAGACAGGCATGGTGACAATCAGGAGTGAGAACTAATAGCCTACCAGGGAGTCAAGAGCACTTTAAAGAAATCAGACAGGATAATAAAAGTCTGGGGTCATTTAGGGCAGGGAAAAGTGTTCCCTGATACAGGGAAGATTCATTGTATTATAGCTCAATTCAAAAATTATTAATAACCATTGTGCTCCTCCCAAAATAAGCTATGTTCAGTGTATATTTATGAGGGTATAGAATGCACTTTTGAAAGATTTCTGTTGGTTTTGGTTAAATATTTATTGATGTAGGCATGTCTCTTGGGTGATGGTCTCTGTTTGGGGGAGCATAAACGCTAGTGGAACAGGCAGTGAGTGATCACCGTGGACAGAACTTTGTGGTAAATACTGTCCTTAGAATGCACACCGGTGGCCACAAGGGCAAGGGCATGCTTGAAACAGCAGCAAATGAGAGACAGCTGGGTCAGGGGAGGCTCTGCGGAGGAGTTAGGCTTGTTCCGAGATGTAAAGAGTGGAGAGTTAAATAGATGAACTAAGAGGACTGAGTGTCATGCATAAAAGATGGCATTTAGCCTGACCAGGCAGTGGTGCAATGAATATAGCATCAGTCTGGGACACAGAGGACCCAGGTTTGAAAGGCTGAGGTTGCTGGCCTGAGCGCTGGCTCATCAGCTTGAGCACTGGCTCATCTTGAGTGCGGGATCATAGGCATGATCCCATGGTCACTGGCTTGAGCCTAAAGGTCACTGGCTTGAGCCCAAGGTCGCTGGCTTGAGCAAGGGGTCACTCACTCTTCTGTAGCCCCCCCCCAGTCAAGGCACATATGAGAAAGCAATCATTGAACAACTAAGGTGACACATGAAGAATTGATATTTCTCATCTCTCTCCCTTCCTGTCTATCTATCCTTATCTGTCCCTCTCTCTGTCTGTCTCTATCACACACACACACTCACACACACAAAAATAGCATTTTTTTGAGAGGCATAAAGGTATGCAGCAACATGGTGCCTTTGAAGAGTTGCACATTGTTTGGTATGGTTGAACCAAAGGGTTCATATATTTGGTTAAAGATGAGCAGAGGGTTTTGTATCATTGGTTAAAATTTCAGTGGTAGTCAACCTGGTCCCTACAGCCAATTAGTGGGTATTCCAGCTTTCGTGATGGGCGGTAGCGGAGCAACCAAAGTATAAATAAAAAGAGATTTAACTATAGTAAGTTGTTTTATAAAGATTTATTCTACCAACCTTAGCAAAAATCTGACATAAAGTACTTGGTAAGTAATTATTATTATATGCTTTAACTTGCTGTAACTCTGCTCTATAAATTTTATAAAGTAAAGTGACTTCCCTACTTTATAAATCACCATTACTGTGGAACTGGTGGGTAGTTAGAAATTTTTACTACTTGGCCTGACCTGTGGTGGCGCAGTGGATAAAGCATCAACCTGGAAATGCTGAGGTCGCCGGTTTGAAACCCTGGGCTTGCCTGGTCAAGGCACATATGGGAGTTGATGCTTCCTGCTCCTCCCCCCTTCTCTCTCTGTCTCTCTCTATCTCCTTTCTAAAATGAATAAATTAAAAAAAATAAAATAAAAACAAACAAAAAAGAAAATTTTACTACAGACAGAGAAACAAAAGTGGGCGGTAGGTATAAAAAGGTTGACTACCCCTGGGTTAAATCAACAAAACTGGAAAAATTGGGAACTCATTCAACATCAGGTTGGAGGGAAGTAGACTGCATGTAAAACAGCAATTAGCCTGACCTGTGGTGGCGCAGTGGATAAAGTGTTGACCTGAAATGCTGAGGTCGCTGGTTCAAAACCACTGGCTTGCTTGGACAAGCCACATATGGGTGTTGATGCTTCCAGCTCCCCCACCCCTTCTTATCACTAAAAACAAAACAAAAAAAAAACGAAACCTAAAGCAAGTAATAAAAATAAAACCAGCCATTAACCAGGTCAGTGATTTTTAGCCAACGTGCTGTAAGAATTTTTAAAACATACAATATCTGACTGTGTAGTCAGGAGCACTGACTTCTTTTCCCTTAGATTGTAAAAAAAAATAAAAACAAACAGTTACAACAGGCAACACAATAGACATCGATGTGAGTGAATCAAAATTATACCTCTGTTTTGTCAGATTGGCAAAAACATGCATATTTTGGTGTGCCGCAGAATATTACTAATTAGTTTATGTGTGCTATAAGACGAATAAGGTTGAGAATCGCTGAACTAGGTTATTGTAGCTAATCAGGACAACACCCGGGGGAGCATGCACTGAGCAGTAACAGCAGGAAAGAGACAGCGAAGTGGATTGGACAATGCTGGGTGTGACCAGATAAAAGATCATTCTATTTTCTCAACAATTTCAATTAGTTTGAATGAGCACAGTGATGATTTCAATAGGAGTTTGAGATGTCTACGGGATTTGCTATAAAAATTTTTTTAAAGAAACGTGTTTGGTGTAGTTTGAAATTTAAAAGGTGGATTGCTGCTTTCTGTTTTTACTGCATAAAACAGGAGACAGAGCAGATTTTGCTTTTCTTAGGAACGTGTATTTGATTATCAATGAACTTAAAATGTGGAGAATTCAGGCCTTTTTGAAGTCATTACTATTGGCTGGTTCTACATTGGAAATTATTTTCACTACAGGAGAGATGGCCACAGACTTCTCTTTTATCAACATGGGAGCAGTAATGGCTCTTTTGCTTTAAAATTTTACTTTAAGTAGAATTATTTGCCACAACATTTTATTCCTCTATACATCAAAATACAGTTTCTTGCCTATTAGTATTTCATCTTACCAATGAAGAAACTGAAATACAGATTAAATCCCCTTCTCAGGGTCAACAGTTACTAAGATTTATACCTAAGAAGGTTTGTTCTAGTACCTACTTCTTAAACATTGTCTTATACTGCCTTCTAACATACTGGAAATATTTATAATAATTACTAGTAACCACTGTCTTACTGTTATGTCATATTTGTAAGTTTCTATAGTTTTACACCACCTTTTTACATTTGTAAAGTGAAGATTTAAGGACTTCTTCTAATCAGAAAAAGTAAAGCATGTGATTGGACAGTGGGTAAATGTACTAGAAAACTCAATCTCATTGTATGAAGTATTCTACCCACTACTGTGACAAAACCTTCTCATTAAGGGTCGTTAGAAAGGAAGCTTCCTCCCTGACACTTACTGATACCTTGCTCATTTGAGAAATGATTCGTGTTGCAACCTAGCACCAATCAGAATGATTATAGAGGGCAACACTTCATGAAGAAGACTTGTAGCCGCGAGAATGATATTGCACCAGGGCATTTTTGTAAAGAGTAAAACTATGTCAGACTGAGAGAAAACCTGTGTTGATATTATCTGGTGTTCTTATTCCTGTTATGTGGAAATGGAGATCCAGGAATTTGGGTCCTTGGAAATTAGTACTTGATTATAAATTCTTGATACTCATGTTGGGCATAGACATGCATTCACATCAATTTGAAGTATATGAGTTTTTATATTAGATATATAATTGTTTATATATCTAGAATTATATCATGCCACATGAGCTATTTACTTCTTTTTAATTCTAAAATTTGTCTATTCAAATGACATAAAGCTATATTCCCTGTATTTGTTTCTGCACATTTCCATGTAAATTGACTTAGTTTGAGACACAGCATGAGAGAGGACTGTTTTTCTTTCTAGAATAACAGAATGTAAAATTGTCAACTACCTTGAGCATCTACTCTTGCATTTTCCAAGTATGAGGAACATTGGAATTGGAGACATTAACCTTAAAAAAAATTCTATGATCAAATAAGTTTGAAAAACACTTAATATATTCCTCTCTTAGAGTTTCCTAATGCAAATTCATATATTCACAAGTCTGTGAGTCTTGCTTAACATCTATCTTTTTATATGGAGAACATATGATATGTTTGTGGAGATCAGCAAACAAGGAGCTCTCTTTTTTTAATGTCAGAGCAATTGAATAATTTCATTTTAGCTGTGATAAAATATATGCTTAAATCAGACTATATTTATTCTTTAAATTTGTTTGGTTGTGACTGATAACTTATTTCATTGTCTTGTTATTGCAATTTGATGCAGCTACAACTAGATGGTAATATTGCTTTATTTTGTAGCAGAAGCCTATAATAATAAATAATAAATCTATACTCCTTCAAATGATCTGATGAGAGAGATTATCTGTAGCATTTATGGATCAGTTCAGTAATAACTCCCCCACATCATAATAGAAATGGGGTATTTTTTTTTCTCTAGAATCATCAGCAGGACAAAAAAACATATAAACTTTCAAATTTTTTTCCTCAAGTACAGTCTAAGGATTATGATTTCACCTTCTATAGACTTTGTGCAGAGCTATACATTTCAGTTAAAGTAAAAATGCTTTTTCAAATATCAAGATTGCAATTTTTATCGAAAACCTTTTGCAAACTTTGAATGATTTTAAATTCAGAATGTGCTAATGAACTCTCAAAGCTGGAATCCTGTGGGTACCCAGCCCTCTAGGCTTCTCTCCCTGTATTTTTATTATTTTTCCTTTTATGACTTTGGGGAACTGCTTCTTGGGTAAATGCCTGTGAAAATGGATCTGACTCTAAGCGGTGCTTAAGACATAGGTAATGATTATGATATGCTCTGGGATTTTTTTTTTTTATGAAGTCTACCATTTAAATGCAAACGATTGCACAATAACCTAGAGGGACCTGAGGTCTACACTAGCTCAGCAATTCCTCCAGCTCTCATACCGATTTTATCCATTAGCCCAACTGCATAAGCCTAATGCTCTACCCCATCCACACTTTATTGCAAGTTGAGGATCTGGTGGTATTTAAAGCATGATATATTTATTGCCACATCTGTCTAGTGCTGAATCAGGCAGCAATACTATTTTGCTACTGCTTGTTAGTGAGGCAAAACATGGGAAGCATGGTTATTAACTTTGGAAGCAACCAACTTCTTAAGGATCATTGTTATTAATATAATGAAAATTTTTATATATAAAACAGCAAAGTTCTTTTTTCTCATAAGAGGGATACAGACTGTGGCACTTGCTGTGCCTTCCTTACAGATTGATTAACTGCCAGTCACTCCTAAGTGGTTAGCCATCAATCTCCTGCCAATCTTAGGGCAAAGCATCCTCAGATGTGTGTTTGGTATTGATGTGCGGCTCATAGCTGGAACTTCCCTCTCATCTTTGGTTTTTAAAATGGCAGGACGTGAAGGTGTACGGCAAGGGGAACCCTACAAAAGTGGTAGCTGTGGACTGTGGGATAAAGAACAACGTAATCCGCTTACTTATAAAGGTAAGTAAATTGTTCCATCTCAAGGGTGAGGATTTGTGAATTGATTGTTTGGCATTAAGCTGATTTTCTCTGCTACAGAGAAACCTTGTGCATTCTCTCAGAACGTTAGGGAATCTGCTCTGTTCTTGTTGCCTTTGATATACAAAATGACGCAAGTATCCCTGTTAAAGTTAGAGATGGTTAAAAAAAACCCACGAAGGCCATAAAAACAAAGAAAATGATGACTGGTTTTTATCACTTATGGACTGACATTCTGAGCCATGCCACATTCACATTCTTGGGGTTTAGGATAAGTAAGAATCTAGAGTCTGCTGGAGCGCCTCTCCACTGAGCCACATTTATCATGAACCACATGTTTGTAGAAGTCATGCTTTCATACAGTGCAAACATTCACATTGCTTTATATCAACTCTTTCACCACCATCAATAGTAAACCTTAAAAATCATTCAGAATTTAACCATTATTACAATTTTTTCACTTTTTTTAGTTTTTATTTATTTATTTTATTTTTATTGAATTTATTGGGATGCCATTGATTAATAAAATTATATAGGTATGTACAGTTCTACAATACATCACCTGTATATGGTATTGTGTATTCCCCACCCAAGTCAAGTCTCCTTCCTTCCCCATGTATCCCCCTACACCCTCCTCTACCTCCCCCATCCGCCTTCCCCTCTGGTAAGCATCGTGCTCTTGTTTGTGTCTATGAGTTGTGTTTTTTTCTTTGTTTGGTTTTGCTTCATTCCTTCTCTTAAATAGTTTCTTGTTGTTGTTGTTGGGATTTCTCCTTCTCCACCTTCTTCTCCCGTTCTTTGTTTCTGTCTCTGTTTCACACAGACGTTCACACATAGACACACACACACACACAAACACACAGAGGTATATTTGCATAATATCAAATTAGCCTGAGTATGGGAGAATTCTTAAATTCTTTTTTAGAGAATATCAGATTTATCTAAATCATAGTTTTAAAATTTGGTCAAGTTTCGTAACAAAAATGTGCACAGCCTCTTCCATTGCAGATGCTGTGGATGGCCTGTTGCATATCTCTGGCATCGCCCTCGCCCTCTCGATTAACCTGGGCGTTTGCTTGGCTTCCAGTTGCAAGCGTCTGCATCTCATTGCCTGAGGGCTCTCTGAGGTTGTTGGCTGGATCCTGCTGGCATTCAGAAAATGCTGCAGAATTAATAATCCTTGCTGCAGCCTCAAGCAATGACTAGCGAAGGTCTTGTGCAAATATCTCAGCCTCTTTGCTCCATGGCTGGGCTGTCTGTAAGACAAATATTCTGCACCGGCTCTCAGTTCCTCAGTGGGCTAAAGCTCCAGTTGTCCATTATATTATAGTAACTGTTTGATAATGCATACTTTATCGGGGTGCCTCACAGCATCACCTTCTATTGGTATTTCTTGGAAATGCTTCAAAAGAGACTTTTTTCAACTCCTTGTCTCAGGAAATGCTTCTAGAAAACCACAAAGACATCCTCCTATTCATATTTATATAGAAAAGTCTTAATTTTTCAATCAGAATATAAATATTATAGATAATATGAGAAAGCCCTGGCAAAGAAGGCCGCTTAACATTTGACCAAACAAGAAAGGCAAAATTGAAAAAGTTAAAGGTAGGCCAACTTAAGTTTTGCAGAAAATTAATTCCTTTTTTTGCAACAATTTTCCCCATAGTTGTAGGTAAGATAAAATGTATTCCTGTGTGCTCAGGTATAAAGCCTTTAGGCTATGAAACCATCTGAGGTGAGGAAAGTATATTATCTATTTTTTCAGGGTCAATCTTTAATAGTGTTTTTTTTTCTCTACTATTTATTGATCATTGGCTCCATTTACATCACACAAAATACAGCGGGTCAACAAAAAAAGATTGTGCTCATACTTTTTTTTTTTTTTGTATATATTTTTCTGAAGTTGGAAATGGGGAGGCAGTCAGACAGACTCCCGCATGCGCCCGACCGGGATCCACCCAGCATGCTCACCAGGGGGCGATGCTCTGCCCATCTGGGGCATCACTCTGTTGCAACCAGAACCATTCTAGCGCCTGAGGCAGGGGCCATAGAGCCATCCACAGCGCCCGGGCCAACTTTGCTCCAATGGAGCCTTGGCTGTGGAAGGGGAAGAGAGAGACAGAGAGGAAGGAGAGGAGGAGGGGTGGAGAAGCAGATGGTGCTTCTCCTGTGTGCCCTGGCCGGGAATTGAACCCGGGACTCCTGCACGCCAGGCCGACGCTCTACCACTGAGCCAACCGGCCAGGGTCTAGATTTCTTTATTTGAGTCACATGCTATTTTTTCCTTCACTTTAGGGAGTGGTTAGTCAAGAGATGGTCTAACAAAATTATACTTTAGCATAGAAAAATGTCATTAAATACTGATCATTCTTGTGTTTCTTTTCTAGCGAGGCGCTGAAGTGCATTTGGTTCCCTGGAATCACGATTTCACCAAGATGGAGTATGATGGGCTTTTAATTGCCGGAGGACCTGGGAACCCAGCTCTTGCACAACCACTGATTCAGAATGTAAAAAAGGTGAGTATCTGTGTGCATAATGGAGGGAATCTCTTTTAGACTGCCCAGAGGCTGTGATATGTTTTACTTATCCTGGAATGTTTTTATTACCTCTATTTATGACCTCTGAGGTAACATGCACACTGATATGTATTAGGGGGAACCAATGAGGAGAGAAGTACCAGAGGAAAAAGAGCCACCCATTAGGCAGAGTACCTGGGATTGTGTCCTTGAGTTCAGAGAGCTAGAGCCTGATCTCCAGATGTGTTTATCTATGCAATTGTGAAAGGACAGCTTACTGCTCCTCACCACGACCTATAATACCCTCAAGTTTCTAAAAAAATATTAAATTAGATTTACTTTAGTCTGAATATTAAGTACATTTTATTGAATTCTAATACTATAAATCTGTCAATCACGTTCTTATTTATAATCCAACTTTTTGTTCAGTTACTATTCTCTTTAACTGTTAGTTAAGGAAAAAAAAAAGGATGCTTCATTTTTATTGCTTCAGAGGTGCTTTTTTGAACTGTATTTCTGGGTTAACAAAGAACTCTCCTTGATGTAGGTTTTGGAGAGTGACCGCAAGGAGCCATTGTTTGGAATCAGCACAGGAAACTTGGTATTGGGATTAGCTGCTGGTGCCAAAACCTACAAGATGCCCATGGCCAACCGGTGAGGCAGCAGGCTTATTTTTTACAGGTCAAACTAGCTCTGAAATACTATTAGTCACTAAATCCAAAAGACTTAGGGAATTGATATGCAATTTCTTCAGAATTATTAGATAAGCACACTACTACGTGGTTTACAGTTGTCTGAGTACCTGATGCTACTTACATTGCATTTTTGAAAGTCAGTCTTCTCTAACAATAACTTTGCTGTAGTTGAAAGATATTGTCCTTCCTTTGGCATAAATTGAAGTTGTAATACCCAATCAAATAATATTCTGAAGGGAACTGTTCTTATTTTAAATTTGATTTCAGAGCATGGTAAGGCTGGGTGACTTAAGAACTGAGAAACCTTCAGACCTCAGGGGCAGTGGTCCCCAACCCTCGGGCCGCGGACTGGTACCAGTCTGTGGGCCATTTGGTACCGGTCCACAGAGGAAGAATAAATAACTTACATTATTTCTGTTTTATTTATATTTAAGTATGAACGATGTTTTATTTTAAAAAAATGACCAGATTCTCTCTGTTACATCCGTCTAAGACTCACTCTTGACACTTGTCTCGGTCATGTGATACATTTATCCATCCCACCCTAAAGGCTGGTCCGTCAAAATATTTTCTGACATTAAACTGGTCCGTGGCCCAAAAAAGGTAGGGGACCACTGCTCTAGGGTGTACTCTCTTATCCCAGATGTTGTTAATTTATTGTTCACGGAGCTTTTAGACACAGACCGCCTTTCACAGAAAGTATCATATAATTCAAACTGATTCAGGACTGGGGAGCTGTCGCTTTATTATCCCTCCCAAACTCTCATCTGGCTTCACAATTACTGTAGCTCCCTTAAAATAAGGCGCTTCTATTTGTCTGCCTCTGTTAAGCTAGGAAGCAACTCTTCAAGTTTTTGTTGTGAATGCAATTCCTCCCTTTCTAAAACTGATTATAGAAGTTTAATAGACCTGGTATTCAACACACAAGGAAGCTTCCTGAATTGATATTTGTTGCTAAAATTATTGGGACTAACAATCTGTGACTTTTCTCACAGAGTAATTTTTACTAAGCAATTGAGACTTTTGAATTTTAAAAGTTTTTTCCTGTTTGCTATTTTACAACAAATATATTTGTATTCTTTTTACCCTCTTCCTTTTTTTTTTCTAGAGGGCAAAATCAGCCTGTTTTGAATGTGACAAACAGACAGGCTTTCATTACTGCTCAGAATCATGGCTATGCCCTGGAAAACACCCTTCCTGCTGGCTGGAAGCCACTTTTTGTGAATGTCAATGATCAAACCAATGAGGTAAGTGCTCTCAAGAAACCTATTTGGTTGGTGCTGAGAAATGCAAGTCTTTTCATACTCTGTTATATAGACACCTTCCCCTTGTTTATGTGGGTTATTTGGGCTGTGTGTTACTTCCCCTAGCCCTCTGTTTTTCAAAAAGTCATTTCTCTCTGTCTTATTCTCTCATCAGTTGATTCATCAAGATCCATTCTTTTAGTGGTTGATCATTGTTAATGGGGGTTGGTAGAGAGATGTGTTTGAAAATACTCTGTGTGAGTCTCTGGGACTAAGCCTGGAAGTAGCTTCTGAGGAGATGGTTAGAGACGCAATTTAGGAGATGAAGATAAGAAGAGGATTTGGATGTATTCTGAGCAGAGCTTCCAGAGGCCACAGGCTATTAACCAAATCAGGTGTTTTTAAGGGAACCACAATCAGTTGAGTCTTTGTTGGCTTGCTGGTTATTTTAATGAGCACTGTTAGTTTTTTTAATGTTCTTAAATATTTAACTCAAGTTTTTAATTTGAATAATACATAGTGGTGGTTGGCATTCATTGTTACAGAAGGCATTTCTCCAATTTCTTGTTCCTTTAGGGGATTATGCATGAGAGCAAACCCTTTTTTGGTGTACAGTTCCACCCAGAGGTCAGCCCTGGGCCAACAGACACTGAGGTATGTCAGAAATATGAGGCCTGTTGTGTACTTATTATTATTATTTTTTAAACTAGAAATGTATTCATGTGAAAACTTGAGAAACCAAAATAATCACCCTACATGATCTTGATACAGAACATTCTCAAGAAGAGTGCTGTGATAATAAACTCATTGTTCTAAAACTTGCCCGTGAATTGGAAAAAACATCTATTTTTTTTTAACTCCAAGTGGGGAAGCCCTTGGGAAACCTGATGCAATGCTATTTTTATTTAAATCATTTTCATTCTAATATATTTAGTTCTGAAATTTACAATTGTCCTATGCAAATGAATTCCCTCTTGCTCTTTCATTCTCATAACTGAAATGAAATTTTAATCCCCCATCTGTGATTTCACATAATCTCTATGGCAACTGGTTGTGTAGCCATTTAGGAAGAATAAACAGCAGCAGGAGAAGGAAGAAGGGCAGGAGTGTGGGGGAGGGGAGAGGGCGTCCATGCACACACGGATGAGTCAGATGGCTTAAGGAAAGAACCATAAACGTCTTAGAAAAGTTTTGTTTGTAATTTAAAGATTTCTACTTTTATTGTGTGAAGTTTCGGTCCAATGTTCAAGGACATCTTTGCAAAACAAGGGCTTGCAGTAATAGAAAAGTCAGGAAAGTCTGGTGTAACTCTTTATCTCTCACACCCTAGAGCCTCCAATGGTAATGCTGACAGTTCTTCCTTGTCAGCAGATACTCTCAAAAAAGACACCTATAAAATAAGGAGAAGAATAAAAATTTTCAGTCTATAAACTCTACTACTTCCTCTTTGCAAGGACAGTGGCTGCGCCCTGGCCATGCAGGTTCACATTGGATTTGGGCAGACGGTAAAGGAACTGTGGAGCTAGGCGATGGAGGGCCATTCCATTTAATGTCTCATATGGGCGAACGAGCAAGCAGGCAGCGAAGACCGCTTCCCTGTCACTCAGGGCTCCCAAGCCCCTCAGCACTCCAGACTCACTGGACTCATTCTCTCAGTTCACCAGACTCAGAGCCCCTACCAGCCAAACAGACTAGGCAGAAATACCCCTTCTCCGGCCAATGATAGCAAACAATTGTCCCTCCCAGTGGCAGAGGGCAATCTGCAATTTGCAATCTGCCTCCCTGTGGACAAGCACCTGCAGCCTTTCTCACACACACACACACACACACACACACACACACACACACACACACACACGGTGGTGCCCCGCGCCAATGCAAAATACTTAAGTCACTTATTTCACACTTGAAACACATTGGTTTGCTCAATAATCTTTGAATTGCTTTTTCAGACATTTGTGTTATTTTATGATTATTAAGAAATAATAGCCAAAGTCAATATAGCATTATTTGCCCGTAATGAAACGCATAAATACGTTTGTTACACACATATATTGCCTAATGCTAATACTTTGTTTTTAAATTTAAAATATTAATTATTTGCCTATATTAGTACTTCTGATTAGGAACATTGAAATTAAAATATGTAATATCCAGTATTACTGAATTCTTTTTCTTCTGTGCCAAATAGTTGCAAAATGAGTATTTTTTTTGTTGAAATTTGTTATATCTGTTGCAAAAATTGAAGTAAAGTTTAAGGATAGTTTTTAGAGATTTTTTTAGAGTTGACAGAAATTTAAAAATTTAGTTCTAACTTTAGGATGCATAAGTTATATAGCTTTTTTTGTTTGTTTGTTTTGTTTTGGTGTGTTTTTTTTTGTATGTATAACCAGAATTTTTCTTAGAAGAGGAAAATGGCTGATAATTAAGAGACTGAAAACTTGACATTCTCAGAAGGCATTATGTGAAATGTTCATTTATCTGCTGAAAACATTTTTGATAGGATATTACATAGGCAGTTAGAAGTTTTTATTTGATCTAATTATTACAGTAGTAAATACTTAGTTTGCCAGAATTGTAAAGAAACCAAACAAACAAAAAAGCAAATATTGTATAGAAATACTTATCCTAAAAAATTATTTGTTTATCTAAAGTTCAAATTTAACTATGCTGTGTTTTATCTGATAATCTTATGAATTATGAAACTTCTAACTCGTTGGTTATATTTATTTCTAGTATCTGTTTGATTCATTTTTCTCACTGATAAAGAAGGAGAAAGGTACCACCATTACATCAGTTCTGCCAAAGCCAGCTCTGGTTGCATCTCGAATTGAGGTCAGTATATGTGGGCTTCTTTTTAGTTTATGTAATGATATATTTTTTTAAATAAATTTTTATTAATGTTAATGGGGTGACATTAATAAATCAGGGTACATATATTCAAAGAAAACATGTCCAGGTTATCTTGTCATGCAATTATGTTGCATACCCATCACCCAAAGTCAGATTGTCCTCTGTCACCCTCTATCTAGTTTTCTTTGTGCCCCTCCCCTTCCCCCTTCCCCTCTCCCTCCTTCCCTCCCACGTCCTCCCTCTCCCCACCCCTGGTAACCACCACACTCTTGTCTATGTCTCTTAGCCTCGTTTTTATGTCCCACCAATGTATGGATGTAATGATATATTTTTAAGTGAGTATGTCAACCTTTTTAATATCTATGAAAGATGATTGGTTACTGCAGTCTTTCATCATTTTAGCATCTAATTATTAGTTATGTTCTTGTTAATGCTATTCAAATTTTCACCTTTAGATTTAAAGTCATATCTTTTAAAATTTAATATATATATATTAAATATAATATATTATTAAATTTAATATATATATTAACATATATGTATAAATGTGTATTAAGAGAGACAAAGAGTGAAAGGGAGAGAAAGAGACAGAAGCATTTATGTATTATTCTGCTTAGTTGTGTATTCACTGGCTGCTTCCTGTATATGCCCTTACCAGGGACTGAACCCATAACCTTGGCTTTTTAGGACAGTGCTCTAACTGAAGAAACTGGCCTTCTAGGGATGATATATTTTCTGTTATTCAAGAAACTATACTTTTACATATGCTTGAGATACATAGTTCAGACTACAGAGTCATTATAGATTTTAGAATTAGTTTTGTTTTAAGTAGAAGGATTATTTTTCAATGAATTGAATAATATCATTTACCTTGAAAGAGCAAATGGATAAAGATTAACATATCATAAGACTTGAATCCTTATTTGTTTGAAAGTATATTTTAATATAAGATCTCTACCCATTTCTTTTACAGTTAAGCCACACAGATGCATACCCACATAATTATTATATGAAATTTAGGAGGATATAATATGTATACAATTTATGAACAGAAATAATTGATTTATATGTTTTCATGAAATAAACTGAGTTAGATGATTTAAGGATTTCCATGACAATCTCTTTTCCTGAAATAAAGACTGGAGGTTATCCAGCCTATCAATGTGAAATCAAACTATGGGTTCTTGGTAGCGAAAGAAGCCATGTACTTACTATGTAGTGCTTTTCTTAGCGTAGAAACTTACGGTTTTAAGATGCTGTTTTTTTAATAGTTTGGGATTATTGTGAATCATTTTAAATTGTGAATCATTTGGGATTATTGTGACTCACTTTGTAAATTGTGAATCATTTTACTCATATGTTACAGATTTTTAAAACACTGTACTTTAAATCATCACATAACCCACACAATATAGTCTTCTCCATTTTTGAAAATGCCTTATTTCCTCATTTTAATAATAAAAACAATTCTTTTTTTTATTGCTTACAGGTTTCCAAAGTCCTTATCCTAGGATCAGGAGGTCTGTCCATTGGTCAGGCAGGTGAATTTGATTACTCGGGATCTCAAGCTGTAAAAGCCATGAAGGTGAGAGCGTATGATCTTTGCTAGAATTAATATACTCCCTTTAATGAGTCTAATTAGTATTGTATAATTTAGATTTATGACACTACCTCTATTCAAAGTCACTATAATTAATTTCCTTAACTGTTTCTTACACATCTTATATTAAAGGATGTTTGATCACAGATGAGATTTTTAACTTTCTTAAATGTGCACACCTGCAAATCAAGTTTAGATGGGTCTTCAGAAATTATCTACATTATTAACTATTGTAATGCAAACATAGAAAACCTCCCTTATTGGTGTTTCACATTCCTTTTGAGGCAGGAAGCTTTTAAAATACACTTGTCTCATATGTGAAATGGAATTGTGGCATCCTTGGTGCTCTAAAATAAAGTACTTCAATATTCTATCGGGTGCTTTGGGCATCTCTGTAGTTAAAATGGGAAGACCCATTGGGGAAGCAAAGACAACAGTAACTTCTGTCCAAGCTCTAGAAGTTATAATTTGTCACTAGGGGACCCAATTCCCCAAGTTGTAACTTGGAATGCCTGACCTACCAGGATGGCGTGGTTGGATTTTCAAATGGAAAAGAGGATTTAATATCCAAGCTATGAAGAACATCCTCCATGTTTTTTTCAAAGTCTCTTGAGATCTCCCTAACTCTTAACATAGTAAAACAAACCTTTAGTAAAATCCTACTGTACATGTAAGGCATTTCTAGTAAAGAGCTAACTTGGCTTCTCTTTGGTGTCCTTATTTCCCTGGATAGTCCCCGTTTTGGTGCCAATCAGGCAACCGGGAGGCACTGTGAGCTCTCTGTGACCTTGCCTTAGGCTTTGTAGTGTGAAGCCACTTACCAGACACCCGAGCAGGAGAGAACAACATAGGGAAGGTAGTAGGAGATTGGAACAACAAACACGAGGAACAGTTGTCCAATTTTACTTTTTATTTAGTATTCTATATACAAAGATTTTCACTTGACAAATGTTTGTTGTAAAAAAATGTAGAACACAGCCCCAATGACCTTATCTTCCTCTTATTTGATATATTTATAGTACTCTTTTTTTCAATACACATGAGTGTACATACACACACATACATTTTTTGTTGTACATTTTCATTGCATACTTTATTGCATTATGATTCCATGTATCTTTAGATAGGTAGTGGTTTAGATTGATTAGAACAAATCTAAGTGTGTTCTGGGTTTAAAACACATTTTATTAGCGTACATTTTTTAAAGCTTTTTTGGCAGCTTTATGAAGGATTAATATTTTCATTGCTTGTATTTTTTATGTGCTTTAACGTCCATTAGATGAAGTTATATATTTAAACTGAAGAATAGGGATTATCAGATATGGTATTGTGATTAATTAGGTTAACAAAGATAACTTTATGAACCAAATATTTTAAAAGAATTAGATTGTGCAGGTATTGTAGCCAGAACTATATTAGAAAAAAATAATGTAAAAATTATTAAAATTGTTTTAAATTTTTTGTGAGGGTTTTTGTGTGTGATAGAGACAGAGAGAGGGACAGATAGGGACACAGAGACAGGAAGGTAGAGAGATGAGAAGCATCAATCTTCATTGCGGCACCTTAGTTGTTCATTGATTGCTTTCTCATATGTGCCTTGACTGGGGAGCTACAGCAGAGAGTGGCCCCTCAACCCAGTGACTTTGGACTCAAGCTGGTGAGCCTTGCTCAAGCCAGATGAGCCCGTGCTCAAACCGGCGACCTCAGGGTTTTGAACCTGAGTCCTCTGCGTCCCAGTCCAACACTCTATCCACTGCATCACTGCCTGGTCAGGCTTTTGTAAGTTTTAAAATGAATGGATACCTATTACATGCATAGCTGGAACTTTTCTATGTAATATGATTTATAAAAATACCTATATTCATTGTATAGCCCATTCAGAAAAATACATATATATTTAGATTTGTTGGTACTTTTCTGTAGTAGCAAGAGCTTCTACTACTTTGGTTTATGATGCATTCTGAGTTTGTACCCAATTATTTAAATTCCAACCCATACTGTATTTTATTTATTTATTTATTTATTTATTTATTTATTTATTTATTTAAGTGAGAGGAGAGGAGGCAGAGAGACAGACTCCCACATGTGCCTGAACCAGAATCCACCTGGAAAACCCACTAGGGGGTGATGCTTTGCCCATCTGGGGCAATTGCTCCATTGTCATCCTGAACACCTGAGGCCAACTTGCTTGAATTGAGTCTTGGCTGCAAGAGGGGAGTAGAAGAGAGAGATAGAGAAAGAAGTGAGAGGGGGAGGTATAAGAAGCAGATGGGTGCTTTTTCTGTGTGCCCTGGTCAGCAATTGAACCCAGGACATCCACACACTGGGCTGACAGTCTATCACTGAGCCAACTGGCCAGGGCCAAATTTCAACCCACATTTTAAATGCAATTGCTTATCTGCATGTATCTATTTAATATTTTGCTTATATACCTAATAATCTTGATGACTCATATTAAGGAAAGGCATAGGACTTGAATTATGACTTCAGTTAGAGTTTTAATTTTGGCTCTTACCAGCTATATGATCTTTGGTAAGTTATTTATTGAATTTCAATGCTTTTATCTGTAAGGTGGAAATTTCTCTTGTAGTCTTGGTATAAAAATCAAATAAGTTAACAAAAAAGTACATTACAAGTTTTAAGGTACTATTTGAATTTAAAATAGTATGAGATATATTTAATTTTTCATTCAGATATTTCCCCAAGAATATGTAGGGCTCTCAACAATGATTTCTATAGTTTCACCTGAATATTTTGTTGACTTTTTAAGAACAGTTCAAAACGGATATGCTACTAGATAAAATAATAGGAACCATCTGGTCATATTTTATAATCATTGTTTTTGCTAAATTTCACACTCATCTTGGTTTATAAAACTTAGTAGCCTATATGAAAAATTATTTTGATGGTCTTTCCAGATGTCAGGAATGAGATAGGATATGAATACCTTCACACACACACACACACACACACACACAGAGTTTATTTGATTTTATTTTGCCATATGGTCACTTTCTTTTTATATAATATGTAAAGCAGTTGTATAATGCTATTTGTTAAGAGCACTACAGCCAGCATGAAAATATAAGGAAAATAGAAACCAGCAGAAGGCTCTCAGTGCTTCTAGCAAGAAGGGAACACATTACCCTGCATTTTAAATGTACACTAAATGTTGTACTCTGACAAACATTAGAGAGGGAAGCAGCTTTGATGTTGCCTCTAGTTCTATTTTATAGTTTACTCATTAAAAATTTTTGGAATATTGTGTTCTTTTAAGGTCGATTGAGCTGTAAATTTCAGTAATACTCGCTTTATGTAGATGATAGTTTCTCAGAAACTGCATCTTTAAGCAAAACAATGTTGCTTAAAAAAACCAATTTTGCCATAGGCTAATTGATAGTAACAAGAGTTAAGTTCCTGTTGCATTTTTCTGATCACTCAAATCAACGGCAAACTTATAAATAAAGACCCTAAATACTTCTATTATTAAGCATTGAAATAAATGTGAGCTATACAGGCATATTAAAAAGATGAAGAAAAGCAAGTTAAGTAATTATTTTCCAATCCGCTATTCCACTCCAGGGCCTTGGGTGGCCAGAGCGTCTCTCAGCCGCTCAGGGTGCAGGCGGGCACCACCCTGGACAGGGTGCCCTTCCATTGCAGGCTCTGCTCATGCACACACAATTGTACGCGGGGATCATTTGGACAAGCCAGTTCATCGCACTGGACATCTTTGGGATGTGGGAGAAACCTGGAGCACCTGGAGAAAACCCACACAGATGTGGGAGGAATGTGCAAACTCCACAGAGACAGTGGCCCCAACCAGGAATTAATTTGTTTTTCTCGTTAATGAACATAAAGACATTATTTGATGACCTGCTGTATTTGTGGACATCAAGTCAAATTCTATAGAAATCATTTCTAGCTTTGCTTGATACTTTCCGTGGTGATGAATTCAGGATGATCCTTATGAGGGAGGCAGGACTTTCTGAATAGTTTTATTTTCACTCAGTTTCTTCCTTTCACCAAATGTTTGTTTCCCTCTAACTTTCACTCATTCATTCCTTCATTCCTTCTTACTTAATCCATTCATTACCCAGTAATACGTTTTATTAGAATATGGTCATTCTCTTCTTTAGACCATGAATTCAGATTCTGGATCTTTATGTTTCAGGAAGAAAATGTCAGAACTGTTCTGATGAACCCAAACATCGCATCAGTACAGACCAACGAGGTGGGCTTAAAACAAGCAGATTCTGTCTACTTCCTCCCCATCACCCCCCAGTTTGTCACAGAGGTCATCAAGGCAGAACGGCCAGATGGGCTTATTCTAGGCATGGGTGGCCAGACAGCTCTGAACTGCGGTGAGTCCTTTCAAGTTTGATTGTAGAGTTCCGGTCCATAGATTTATGTATAATTTTTTATTGTTGTTTGATTCTACCTAACAGTTGTGCGATGTGTGTTTATAAAAGCTTTCCTCGAATGTGTGACGAAGCAGTTAGCAGACAACCACCTGAAAATGTCATATGATGCTTATTACTGGTTTATTTCACAGACCATCTGAGAGACAAAAGGAAACCTTTTGCTTGAGTGCTCTGGAGCGGCCAAGTCGGTTTCTTGGGTCTCCACCTCTAACCCAGGAGATTATTATTATTTCCTCCATCACCAGTGAAGTCCAGAGAACTATTATGCATGCATTTTCATGTGTATTTTCATGATGACATAGATCAGTCTCTCTACTGTCTCTGCATGATCTGCTGAGTCCAATGTTTTTTTCTCTTTAAAATGCTTCAAACCTTTGGAACGAGATTGTAAATGAGAATGTCATTAGCTAATTAGGGTAAAATGTTGACAATGTAATTTGTATGACAAATATAAAACAACTAAAGTTAGCAAGTTAATAAAAACAAATAATTTTGATGATTTTTAATCCAGATACATACCCATGTCACTGGAATTATTTAAATAAAAGGATCTCATTATAAGAATGTACCTTCAAAGGGAAGAAAATATATTAAAATCTTAAAGCTCACTGTAATCCAATGATTTCTATTAATGACAAATATAAAACAACTAAAGTTAGCAAGTTAATAAAAACAAATAATTTTGATGATTTTTAATCCAGATACATATCCATGTCACTGGAATTATTTAAATAAAAGGATCTCATTATAAGAATGTACCTTCAAAGGGAAGAAAATATATTAAAATCTTAAAGCTCACTGTAATCCAATGATTTCTATTAATGACAATAATGAAAATTATTTGAAGAAAATGGTAACATAAGTAACAGTTGCATCAGTAAATATCTTGTTAGAATGTCTTCAGAATTTTTAATTCAGTGTTTTTCCTCCTCAATGCAATTCTATTTTGGACCCTGGTGGCTTCTTGGAGTTAATATTAAGATGTTAAGAAATGGTATTAAAGGAGATATAAGAGTTTAAGATTTTTAAAAACTGATTGTATTTGGTTCTTTTATAGGAGTGGAACTATTCAAGAGAGGTGTGCTCAAGGAATATGGTGTGAAAGTTCTGGGGACCTCAGTTGAATCCATTATGGCCACGGAAGACAGGCAACTGTTCTCAGACAAACTAAATGAGATTAATGAAAAGATTGCTCCAAGCTTTGCAGTGGAATCGGTAAGCAACCTTTGTTCTATTTAAACAAAGCCATTATTTGTTTTGCATAGTAGGGAGAGTGGTTTATCATGCATAAAGATAATAGTTACAATGAATTATACTTGCATATATGTTCTTACAGAGATGTGTTAGCACCTCAGAGACATTGTGTATTAATTGCAGCATTCAATGATCAGATTGTAGGGATAGGTATTAATATTTTATTTTTTGAAAAGAGCAGCGTAAACTGAGAGAAGTGATTTTATCAATGTCATTGATTCTCAATCCTCCTGCATTAAAACTAAGAATCACACTAACCTGCAATGCCAAAGTAATTTTTACCTCCTTCTGCACACTCAGTCACACATCTTGTATGTGCAAATGACCTGCAAAGGGCAAGTCACTCCATTTACACTTTCTTTTTACAATGGGATAGATTATCAGGATAAATGAGATTATCAAGATAAAAAGCATTGGATATAATCAGTAAACTTTATGACAGAGATATCAGTGGCTTAGATTTTGAAAGAGGGCAGATTATTTCCATTTCCATTAACCATTTTCCATCATCTCCTCTGTCCATTGATAGGCACCGAGGAAAACATCAGCTTTCTATTCATCTATTTTTGCCCCTGGTTTTACTCCTGATTTTGGCATGTAGTCAGTGGTGTGGGGGTGGGTGCTGGAGGCAGTTTTTGCTGCAACTTCCCCATTGAAGAAATAGGCAGATCCTTAGAGATAAGGCAAGTACAGCTGGGCCAACGAAAACGGGCTCTGTTATGTTTCAGAAAAGGATGCTGTCAAGTACATACTATGTTGCAAGGCTGTCAATCAGGAATAATCCCACGACAGCTCTGCTGAACATTTGGAAAGCTCCTGCCATCCATTTATTCTTTCATTGCCAGATTTAATTATGTCCTTGCTTTCTCAGGATGAGAAACAGGCATATGGGAAAGATGTAATTACATTCCCATTGGTGGTGTAATAATATTCCATGACAGAAAAAAAATAGCCACCGTGTGTTTTATTTTGTAAGTTAAAAATAAAAAAGAATTCCAAGCTTCTGGGAGGACTCTCTGACTGAACTTGAAAAATGAAATATGTCTCTATTCCTAATGGCTTATTGCAGTAATACCAAGTTAGTTTCCGTGGTAGAAAACCTTGTTTCATTAAGAGATGAAGACTTTTAAGCTGAATTAGAAATTCAATATGACTTTCATTCTCAAATTAATGATGGTTGTTTTAGTTTGGGCCTTTGTTTTATTATTATTATTATTATTATTTTATGTGCAAAAATAATATATATCACAAAGGGATAAAAAAGACCCTTCACTGTATGTTAAAATAATCCTAGAATTTTATTGAAAATTGGTAAAACAATATTTACTTTTCAGGAGATGAGAGACTAATATAACATTTCTTTAATCATTCTCCTCAAATCAACTGATTTACCTAAAGTGCCAGACACTTTCGGTGTGATCTTTTCTGCTAGTGTGGTCAGCTTGTAAACTTTGAGTCCTGGTTCTTGTTGACAGATTGAGGATGCGCTGAAGGCAGCGGACACCATTGGCTACCCAGTCATGATCCGTTCTGCCTATGCCCTGGGAGGGTTAGGCTCGGGCATCTGTCCTAACAAGGAGACTCTGGTGGACCTCAGCACAAAGGTATGTATGTTCTCAGACCGAATTCTTAACCACCAGAAAACTGACTTGGCATACCATTTCAATGAGAGAAAGTTATGTCGGTGAAAACAAACAACCTTTCTTCTATTAATTTAATCACTATCATGTTCTCTAAAAGTGTTGCCTAAAAGATGACACCTTTGAAAGGGAAATATAGTACCGTTATTTATAGTGGGCCCCAGTGTTAAACCAGATAATCCTAGGCAAACTGGTGCTGACTCTACCTAAAGGTCAATCTTCACCGTCCTGTCTTTTGATTCCAGGGCTATGAAGTTAATCCAGTTTCATCTCCCTCTGCTTCCAAATGTGTTTCAAAACATTCCTAATGCTAAAATATATTTTAGTGATTAAAAAAACTAGAATACAATGTTCATTTTTTTCATTATTTTTTGAAATAATATGACATGAATGACCTTCAGTCAGTGAAACAAAAACATTTTGAGTCATTTAACTTCACCTGAAACTCAGGTGTTTGAAATATATATGGTATAAACACCTCATATCATAAACAAGTGAGTTCTCTGCCAACTAACATACACATATAAGCAAAATAGAATTATATTATAACAGTGATAGTCAACTTGGTGCCTACCACCCCGGCGTTCCAGCTTTCATGGTGGGCGGTAGCGGAGCAATCAAAGTATAAATAAAAAGATAGATTTAACTATAGTAAGTTGTTTTATAAAGATTTATTCTGCCAAACTTAATGAAAGTCCGACATAAAGTACTTGGTAAGTAATTATTATTATATGCTTTAACTTGCTGTAACTCTGCTTTATAAATTTTATCAAGTAAAGTTACTTCCCTACTTTATAAACCACCGGTACTGTGGAACCGGTGAGTGGTTAGAAAATTTTACTACTAACAGAGATACAAAAGTGGGCGGTAGGTATAAAAAGGTTGACTACCCCTGTATTATAACTTCTGTCTATCAAAATCACTTTTACATACTAAATACTTTTTTCTTAAGTAATAAAGGGAAAATCTGGAGAAAATAAATATACAGCCCCCAAATAAATTAGAGGTTAACACAGAAAACATGCTTGATGAAAGCAGAGTTTTGTTTTTTTTTTTCATTTTTCTGAAGCTGGAAACGGAGAGACAGTCAGACAGACTCCCGCATGCGCCCGACCGGGATCCATCCAGCACGCCCACCATGGGGCGACGCTCTGCCCACCAGGGGGCGATGCTCTGCCCCTCCCGGGCGTCGCCATGTTGCGACCAGAGCCACTCTAGTGCCTGAGGCAGAGGCCACAGAGCCATCCCCAGCGCCCGGGGCCATCTTTGCTCCAATGGAGCCTTAGCTGCGGGAGGGGAAGAGAGAGACAGAGAGGAAAGCACGGCGGAGGGGTGGAGAAGCAAATGGGCGCTTCTCCTGTGTGCCCTGGCCGGGAATTGAACCCGGGTCCTCCGCACGCTAGGCTGACGCTCTACTGCTGAGCCAACCGGCCAGGGCTGAAAGCAGAGTTTTGCCCACACTCTATTCCCACAGAACAGAACAGTGCCTGGTTAGACCAGGGGCTTACTGAATGAGAGTGTGTATGTGCTCCAAGAGGCCCAGATAAGTCACAGGGAAGTCATGCAAGAGAATCTTTCTGAGGGTTATTTTGGGAAATGCTGAGTAGACAATCCAAACACAGTTTATAGTTTTATCATTACTTACTTTTGAGGTCAAACTAAACGAGGCCCTTCAGTTTTTTTGGGTTTTTTTTTTTAGAGACAGAGAGAGAGTCAGAGAGAGGGATAGATATGGACAGTCAGACAGGAACGGAGGGATGAGAAGCATCAATCATTAGTTTTTCATTGCGACACCTTAGTTGTTCATTGATTGCTTTCTCATATGTGCCTTGACCGTGGGGCTACAGCAGACGGAGTAACCCCTTGCTCAAGTCAGCGACCTTGGGTCTCAAACCTGGGTCCTCCGCATCCCAGTCCCATGCTCTATCCACTGCGCCACCACCTGGTCAGGCCCTTCAGTTGTTGAAGGATTTTGAGAAAAAAACTAAATAAAATTAAATAAATTCAAATAGCTATAATGACAAACTGACATGTCAACAACTTGGATTTAGATTTTCTAAAGTTGCTAAGACAAACAAAAATAAATGAAACATGCCAGACCTGTGGTGGCGCAGTGGATAAAGCGTTGACCTGGAATGCTGAGGTTGCCGGTTCAAAACCCTGGGCTTGCCCAGTCAAGGCACATATGGGAGTTGAAGCTTCCTGCTCCTCCCCCCTTCTCTCTCTCTCTCTCTCTCTCCCCCTCTCTCCCCCCCTCTCTCAATCTCTCTCTCCTCTAAAATGAATAAATAAATAAAAAAATTAAAAAAAAAGTTAAAAAATAAATGAAACGTATTTAATATTGAATATCTCTTGTTTCTATTCTGGACTTCTGGATCATGTACTTAAAGAAAACCATATTTGTGGAGGTATATGATATTTTCCTCTCTAGTTTATTAGATATACTCAATATTTTTCATATTAGCAATCTTAGTAATGCCAATTGTGACAACATGTATACTTTATTCTCCACTAAAAATATATAGTTTTACAGTATAGAACATCCTGAATACTGAACTGGCTAAAAAGAATTACTAATGAAGGCAATTTTGGAATAGGATAATTTTTAATTATTTTTATTCCTTTAAAATAATCAATAGGCTTTTAAATGGGGTTTTCTTCCTTAGAAACCTAACTTTTCTCTTGAGAATAATTACTTGTATCATTATATCCTAAACAACCCAAGTCTCTTGAGGTTATATTTAGCACCATAAGAAATTGTATTAACTCATCTGGGTCCTTAAATCAATGTTTTGTATAAAATCTGAGAATTAAAAAAAATAGAAATTGAAGCAACATGATGTCAATTATCCTTTTGCCCAAATATTCAGTCTGCTCCAGAATGCGAAAGGCTTTTCTAAATTAATATCCTTTGTTTCCCAGATTTCTTCTTTTAGCAAGCAATTCTAACAACAAGTTAATCATTATTAAATTGTTAACACTGGCTACAGAGTAGCCTAACCACTTTTAAAACCTCATCATGGGCAGCTGTGGGGATTAATGTGTTCCATTTTCAACTGCACGTGTCGGAGCCTGTGGGATGGACTGAGGTTAAAAAAGTAGTGTTGAGAAACATTATGGAAAAACTTAATTGAATTGTTTCATTTTACTGCCTGCTAACAATTTAAAAAACTTTGCTTTCCCCAGTTGCTTTCTCTTCTTTTACCTGCCATTACAAATCAACTATATTAAGAGACAAAGGACAGGCCCTAGTCAGATAGTTCAGTTGGTTAGAGCATCATCGTCCTGACCTCAAAGTTGCGGGCTTGATTTCTGGTCAGGGCACATACAATACTCATCTGATGAATGAATGAATAAAGTGGACCAACAAATTGATCTTTCTCTCTCTTGTCTGTCTCTCTGTTTCTTTCTCCCTTCCATTCTCTCTCAAGTCAATTAAAAAAAGAGAGAGAGAGAGAGAGAAAGGACATTTCTGTCTTGGATTTTCAGCCAATAAATTTCCTCAGGTCAAAGACTATCTCATATTTTGAGTTTAGTTCTACTTACCAGTCAGTCCTCAGTAAATATAAAATGATGATTATACTAATTTATTTCTGTTTAATCAGGCATACATGATATATGACTCAGAGTACTTAAGCACTTAGGCAGTGATTAACCATAATAATAGTTGCATATGACTCTTCTAATTCCCAAGTTTCATATGCCATCTTGGCTAACTGTTTACAACCATCATCATCTCCTTTCTTCTCCTCATCAACTTCAACTGACTTGTATTGTGTGTATGCCTCTGTACGAAGCACCCTCAGCTATTTTAGAGAAAGCCAGAGTCTTTAGACTTATTTTGCTATATTTATTCACACTTATCACATTTTCTGGTCTCACAGAAGCCTCACTGCTGAAATAATTTCATTTCCCTCTGCCTGATTGCTCAATTATTTTCTCTTTTCCTAAATTAGTTTGATTTAATGTCATCTCAGCACTTTGAATGGCAAGCCTCAATAATGTAAATCAAGCATATTCACTGTAGGATGATCTTCCCAGAACCTCGCTGATTTTCTGACACTTTGTGTCTCCTGGAGGGTAGAGGAGGAGGATGGTTGGGCTTGTGACTTCAGTGCTGGCCAGGATTTAGGCCAGGACACTTTGCCAAGTATTCATGTTTAAACCAGTGCCTTTTCTTACTCTTAGATATCTTTTGTTACCAATTTTCAGGCCTTTGCTATGACCAACCAGATCCTTGTGGAGAGGTCGGTGACAGGTTGGAAAGAAATAGAATATGAAGTGGTCCGAGATGCTGATGACAATTGTGTCACTGTCTGTAACATGGAAAACGTTGATGCCATGGGCGTTCATACAGGTAGGCAAAGAATCTTCAAGAATTATAGTAACACCTTCAGCTCATGTTTCTGATGACCACAGCTGTCTATATTAAATTCTGTTCTTTAAATTACCATTCTTTGCTGACAGTCTAGTGTAAACTTTTGTATACATATAATATTTTTTAGTATTGAAAATATTTTTACATTTAATTGGATCTTCACAAAAATTCTATGAAGTAAGGCAGGAATTACCCTGATTTCACTTGAGGAAGGAAGGGGTCAAATATAAGCAATATAGTGAAGGCGAACTCTATAAGACTTAGGTTGAGAAGTAACGAGTGAGATTAAGAAAATTTAAAGCAGACTGGGGTATTCATCACTAAGTGTGGCTATCACATAGCCACAGATAATAAAAACTGGTTTCTTAGGAAGGGAAACAAGTTAGACTAGAAGGCACAGAGATGACTTAATATATACAAATGCTAAATTTGAAGCATGGATGAAACTCTCGAGGAGAAGATTAAGAAAATGGAATTGGAATTCAAAAATGAGGTAGAAATAAAGAAGTTGATATAAAGTCATTGGTATAAATGTTATAGCTGAAACTGGAAACAGTTACTAAGTATTCAAGAGCAGAAGCATAGAAGGACAGAGAATAAGGTCAAGGACTTAATGTTGGGAAATATTTAGAGTTTACAGGGTGGGAGAAAGGGGAAGGATTAGTGTTGAATACAAAGAAGAGAGTGATAGGAGGAAAAGCAAGGGAGTACAGTGCCAAGTAAGCCAATGTAAGAAAATATTTTATACAAGAGCTTTGATTTTGGCTATATTAAATGCTATGAGACTTTAATATAGCTTATGAATGTTCCAGAGGACAGTATCAATACAAAATTGATTACGTGGACCATATTCAATGGGGTTATATGGCAATGAATGATAAGCAGAACAGGTAAACTTTTGAGAAGTGAGTCATGTAAAGAATGAGGGTTAGTTCTAGTAATTTTCTAGCAATGTTGGGGAGGGGCTTCTTGAACTTGTAGAGATCTGAGCATATTTGCAGGCAGGGGGATGGTGACTAAGGATTAAGTGATTAAAGATACAAGGGACTAGGATTGCAGAAGAGTGAGAAAACGGGAAGGGATGGGATACAGAAACAAGTAAATGAGCCAGTCTGGGTGAAGAGGAGTTGTTTTATGGAAAGGAGAACTTGGGAGAGATAATTTGAGATGAAGAGAAGGGAAATTGATGAAGTTACTTTCAGTCCAGGAAGTAGGTGATTGAAACCTTGACAGCAAGATGAGCTTAAGCACGGTTAGAAGGGTTCCTCTAAATGTGTCTGAATAAAACAGGTAAAACAAAAACCAGAAGAAGAAATACCTGATGTGCCTTATATTTATTATAAGATCATTCTTTTCCCAACAAGCCCTTAGACTGTTATGTGTCTTGTACCATGCAAATAAATTAATGAGTGCTGCTTGGATGTACAGGTGACTCAGTTGTTGTGGCGCCTGCCCAGACACTCTCCAATGCGGAGTTTCAGATGTTGAGACGTACTTCGGTCAATGTCGTTCGCCACTTGGGCATCGTGGGTGAATGCAACATTCAGTTTGCCCTTCATCCTACCTCAATGGAATACTGCATCATTGAAGTGAATGCCAGACTGTCCCGAAGCTCTGCCCTGGCCTCGAAGGCCACTGGGTAAGACCAGAATGCTCCAACCATGGGTTTGTGAATTCTTCACAGAGAGAATTGGAAAACTGACAGCTTGTGAAGACTGTGCTACATTTACAAACCGTAGTCCCCATTTCTGTATGCTGGCTCCACATCATTTAGGACCCTAAGGACATGGTTATTAACGAGCTTGCTGCCAGATTGAGAGAAACGGTATTGCTAGCTGGCTTTGTTTGCTGGCTAATCATAAACTAATCAAAATCTGGGCGGTCAAAGCAGGCTGAGAAAAATCTGCTTCTTAATTACACTTTGCAGATGTTGTTTAAAAAAAAGTGCAAATTAATCCTTAGTTTTAGTTCTCAACTGTTTCTCTTTTTTTCAGGTGTAGCAAATAGTAAGAGAAATAATGTAGCTCACTTGATTCAAGTGTTTAATATACCTTATTTTAGTGAAACGCCACAAGAACAAATAATTTTGATTTTTCTATAGATATATGCTGCCACCAGATAAATAAATTTTCTATAAATTTACCAACTGATCGTAAGCATAATTGGGGAAAAATTAATTAACCCCTTTTGTTTCTATTAATATATTTAGCTTATGGCATTTAAATTATATGACATATAAATGAACAAAATATTTACCTTTAAATATTTCTTTTTTTAATGTCGCTACACAGTGTTGCATGGACTAATGGAGAGCATGTTGCACTAGGCAAGAGTAAGAGACCTGAGTTCTCCTTCTGGCCCTTCCACTGAGTGTGAGGCTTGGGACATATCACCTACTGTCTCTATCATTTTCCTCACCTGTTAGGTGGGGGAGTTGTACTAAAGGACTAAATATAATTGTGTAGTTCATAAATTATTTTCTCTAATACAGTGACCAAAACTGACATTTCAGAGGAGGATAGCCCAGTTCCCAAAGTGATAGTTTGTAGGAAACCCAAAGTTCAAAGATAATTTGAAGATAGCGTAAGACGCAAACTGTCATTGCCTATGGTTTCGGACTATTACATACTCCATAGTATTTATATTAGCTAACTCCACTGTCTCCTGAGGTGCAGACATGTATATATTTTGGAAGTTTTACACAGTGGCCACTTTATTGATAAGGAAGCTATTGATTTTGGATTGAACAGGTGATGGTTGGGAGCTGTAGCTCTGCATGTCAGACAGAGTAAATGTATTCTTTGAGATCTGTGCCTCTATACTCTATTATAACCCCCATTATTTTATAAGTGACTATTAAGTATTCATTCAGAATGAAGAATCTGAGTGTTGTATACCCTGATGTGGAATAATACCAGAATTCTAAGAAAGACCGATTTATGTTTTTGGCTATTTTTAATAGTTATTGCTAAAAGAAAAAAATAAAATTGTCTTTTTCTTTATAGCTACCCATTGGCATTCATTGCTGCAAAGATTGCCCTAGGAATCCCACTTCCAGAAATCAAGAACGTTGTATCAGGGAAGACATCAGCCTGCTTTGAGCCTAGCCTGGATTACATGGTTACTAAGATCCCTCGCTGGGATCTTGATCGTTTCCATGGAACATCTAGCCGAATTGGTAGCTCTATGAAGAGTGTAGGAGAGGTAAGTCCTCTGTTTATTTCTTTATTTCATCTTTGTTCTCAGTTATTTTGTCTAATTTTTAACTTCATTGAAAGTCTTAAGGTTGCCTGGATATTCAGTTATTAATTGAAGGACACACAGGAATTTCATTTCTTCCCTAGCATTTCACTCTTTATTAGACTGTTAACATATGGCATTTGTTACTTGCCCATTTAATGAATTCTAAGAGCCTCTAAACATTCTAGTATCCTAGGAGCATTCAAAAGGAGAGACTATATGTGTATATAATATATAAACATATATGTTTATATAACTGGATTATAATATAATTTATAACCAAATCCATAAAATAGTATTATATAAAAGATAACATAGTGTATCAAAAAGACCACTGAGCTGTGGTTAAGAATTCAATTTTAGTCCAAGTAAAAATGTTGCTATGTCTCTGTGGACCTCACTTTCCACTTTCATGAAAGACAGAACCAAGCTGGGCTGGAAGAGCGCTCATGGCCCTTCAAGCTCTAGAATTCTACATTGAGAAGAGTGCAGTGGAATATGAAGTCCCTTTCATTATATTGAAATGTTTTAAGGTCTTTAGTCATTTTCAAATTCATATAATGTTTTATTTTAAATTAAAGTTAGCTTTTGATAATTTCATCTTCAAAGAAGCATTGCTCCTTATGCAAGAGGTAACAAGAATTCAGATCCCTCCCTCTGAGATTTGCTCTCTTCCCACTCGCACCAAGGGGTTCATTTCTTTTGGCACCCAGGTGGCTTGACACAGTAAACAGTACATGAGCCTTGGAACCAGATGAACTTGGGTTTTACTCTTGGTCTTGCCACTCACTACCTAGAGACACTCATACAAAACACTGAGCCTCAGTGTCCCCTTCTGGATAATAAAGATGATAATACTTTGTAAGGTTCTTATGAGGTTTAGGATTAACATATGTAGATGTTTAGCAATAACTTTTAAGGTGGATTCATAACACATTTCCAAAAAATGTATCAGTATTATTATCAGTATTATTGTCATTGCTGGTGGGCAGAACTTTTGAATGCCAGCAGTATGCATAAATCTCAAAATCTATCTATATCTACCTATCTGTTTTACTTTATCTCATCTCAATTTCTATCTGGTCAATGTAGGAGATCTTAGTGTATTTCTAGGTATCTAAGTCAGTTAGATTACAGAGCAAACATCTACCAGTATTTGTAATCTGTTGTTCTATATTAGTCTTCATTTTTTTCCCATACACAGATTATTGCCTAAACTCAGGCTAGTCATTCTAGAAATGCATGCCACTAATCACAAAAAACACAGCTTGAATCCATTACTGAAGCAGTGAAAAAGAACAATGACAACAACAACAACAAAGACATTTTCCTGATCAGTCATATTCACAGGTGAAAGGCAGAACTATCACTGTTTGGTTTCCTTAGTATCCAAGATATTAATGGAAGGCTTTTAAAATAATAGCAGATAAAGAACAACTTGACCTTTTAAAGGAAAATGTCTTACTAGTTGTAAAAGATAAGTAGTAGTTTTTCTTCCTTTATAGTTGTTTTAAATCTTATTTTTCTCTATTATACTTCAAGATACACAATAGAATTAGAACTCAAAGGCCATGAAAAGTTTTGTTGGTAGTGTTTCTGCCAAAAAAACCCCTCTATTACTTAGTTGACATTTTTTGTGAAGTGTCCTTTTTCATAATATTTACAGTAAAATTTATAGGACAAGCAATGAGATAATTTTGTATATTTTTTATTATTATCTGAGGGATTTCTGTCATCAATTAATGTAAACATTTAGCTCAACCCAAGTTAGTAAAATTTCCTGAGTTCTTACTATACACAGGCAGTTTGAGGATATAACATGAATAAGGTAATAATTGTGACATATTATCTGTAGTTGGTAAATTCAGACTATATAAACTGAACCAAATATAATATGAATTAAACTGTGTAAACATTAAAATACAGTCTTTATGTACAGATGCTGTTAAAATGTAGTAGAATATGGTAAGGAAAAGCCAAGATAGTTATTCCACTGATACATGGTAAAATTTTTACTTAATAAATATGAATTTAAAAAAATGTGAATTTAAATAATATGTAGTACTAAAGAGCAAAAATTTTGAGCACAGATATATAGTCCTGTGTTAAGCTATAGGTAAGCTTGCTTCTCTTTTATTATGTTTATTCCACATACCATTATATATAGTGAACTTAAATAATAATTTATAAATTATGGTCAGTCAGTTACAGAATGAGTTACTTTATAGGGCCAACTTTTTAAATATGTAGTACTTAAAAATTTTATTGAATATTTCAAATACACTTTCTTAATTTGATGGTACCATAAAACATCTTCTATCTGGCAGTCTGTCCCTTGCCTAAGCAAGCACATCTATGAACATGTTGTCTAACTCTTGAACTATCACTATGCCTTGCAAATTGCATATCTCAATTGGACTAAGATTTTATTTATTCCACTCTTGAGAATCTTCTCTGATTTCTAATTAAATCTGGAGCAGTGTGGAAAGGTTATGTGTTTGGCTTTAGTTATCTTTGAATATGTATCTTGTCACACAATTGACATGAAGATTTACTAAACTGACATTCATGGGAATTTAGTCCTTTTTGAGGAATTATGGAAGTTTTTTGATGGCAACATTAAGACTGTTATTATTTTAAATTGGTGACCAAAATATGCATAACAATCTATTATTTCATGGAAAAATTCAAAGACAGTATTTATCCACTGGAAATAACTGGATAGGCTTCAAAATCAATTTAAGTTTTGTTCTGACTTATGAATTGTTCAAACTAGATCACCATGTTTTTTTTTCTCAATTGATTAGTGTACAATCAGCTGTAAAGATTGTGGGAAGACACATTGAATTTGTTATGGAGAATTTAGTGTCCACCTACTCACAAAATCTGAATCTGTCAATATTTGTTATGATTCTCAAGGTTCTATTAATATTAATGCTTAACTAAAAAAAAGCCAACCTGTCTTGGATACTGACTGATCTATGTTTAGAAATAGTTCTGTTTATGTGTTAATATATGCCTGGGTTCTCTTCATTTGCTTTCCATTCTAAAAGACATTTGCATAAAAGCAAGATCTTATTAAGGAAGATTCTATATGTTCTGGCCACAGAATCCTTATTTTAATATTATGGTCCAGGGCAGGTACAGGTGATTTCTCATTAGTCTCAACAAATACAGCTAAATTCTCCAAGTGATAAAAGACTGACCCAATGTTGAAGACTTTATATCAAATCCACAGAAAAAAGAAAAGAAGAAAAATAACACTTAAATTTGAGTAGTGTTCTTCTGATATATGTTTTATTCCTAAGTCTTTTCTGAAAAATATCTCTCTTCTAATTCTGTTACAAATTAGAAACAAATAAGCTCTTTCTTTAAATATGAACTCTTAAATGTATATTATAGGTCATGGCCATTGGTCGCACCTTTGAGGAGAGTTTCCAGAAAGCTTTACGGATGTGCCACCCTTCTATCGATGGTTTCACTTCCCGTCTCCCAATGAACAAAGACTGGCCATCAAACTTAAATCTCAAAACAGAGCTGTCTGATCCATCCAGCACCCGCATCTACGCCATTGCCAAGGTAATATATGACAAAGGATCCAGGGCTACTATTTTTTTCTGAATAAAGACAGCCTGAACATTAAAGTAAAGCTGAATCACAAAGTGATCTTCAGGAATTTGTAGGAAAATTTTAATTCTCTTTAACAGTATTAAATTGGAGACGTCTATGAATTTCATCAGATTATTCTATAATTAATAAAAAAATTTCCTATTTTATTTGGCTTTAAGACTAGAGTTAAGGATACGTTGCAGTTTTAATGGATGATCACATAGATAAAATGTTCCTCCCTTTTTTTATGTATCATGGCAGTACTCTTAGCGTAGATGTGATAATACTGACTTGTCATTTCCTATTACTTTCATTACTTGTTCCTTGAAAATATGTAACAATTATACAATATTTTAGAAGGAAAGGTGTATAAGATAGTACCACTTCGTATGGGTTACCTAAAACTCTAGGATGTTCTTTATTTGCTTCTTTTTCTGTTTTAAACAACAACAACAGACTACAAAGAACTTCCATGATTATAGGCTTTTCTCTATGTAATCATTTTAGTGGTCTTACTTTTAGAACAAAAAAGCTCAACATTTCTCACTTCCACTCCCTAGTTCCCTTTTATGCAAATTAAATGCCATGTTAATCTCCTTTCATGTTTATTATGCTTAAAGTTTTGAAGTTTGAGCTTATCTGATTTTATAAAAGGTGAACTTGGGCAGCTGGGATCTTTCTGGTCAGAAATCCCTGCATGGCTTTTTGACATTTAAGGAAGCTTAGGCATTAATCCTCCAACAGAGTCAAACCATACTAGAGTGACAAAACCCTTCTGACCATTTTATGCGTGCACGTGCGTCATGCGATATGAGTTGATGGAAATATGTATTTTGTCCATAAGGACTGAATCTGTCTTTGTAATGTGTTGTTGCCACAGCACAATGCTGTTAGTGATTCTGAACTCACTGCAGCTTTTATGTCCGAACACTGGGAGTCCCGCAGAGAAGGAAGAATGGGAGGGCGTGTTTCCTCACTACACACAACGTACGTTCTTCTCACCTTTACAGTTTCTAAATGCAGAATATTTAATTCCCATAGAAATTCTGGGAAATGCTAGTATCTTTTGGTGAACACTTCTCATTGTTGAATTTCAAGGTAATAGAGAATGAACATTTTTCAGTGGTGGTAGGGGTGATAGTAGTCATGAGAAGTTAACTCTAGAAAGCTATTGCATCTTCTTTCTTGTTTTTATTTCAGTCTTTTGTTTAAAAAACAATCTACAACATTCAGATGAATATATATATGCTTATAATTTTTTTTCCAGACAAAGGGCAATAAATTGATTTTTTTCTTAAGTCTAGTTATCATGCTCCTGCCATTTTGAGACAGATGGAAAAGGAAAGTATTTTCAAATTCCCTGTGAGGCTGTAAAACTCAAGCAAACCTTTGATTTTTTTTTTCCTAACAGACTTATAAAGGACGAAATTCAGGGAAAAATGTGCGGAGATTCTTTCTTGCACAGGGTACCCTATGTTCGAGCCAGAAATGCAGGGGCTGAAGTATAAATTATTGTCTGCCAGAGTGCCGGGAGAAGGAACTGATTTCTGTTTGTTAGAGGTCATCATTACTGTTCATTGCCACAGCAACCAAGAACTTGGTGATTTTGACAAAGAGTGTGAGAGCTGTGGAGGGCTGAAGGGGAAACAGAATGAAGGGAGTGTGTAAATCTTCGCTGGCTTTCATGTTTCTTAGAAAAGGGCAACTTGCTCTGAGGTCTGATTTTTGCAGCAGTCTTATTTCAGGATGACTGGATCATCACCTCTTTTGATTTGGGGAAAACACAGGGTAGTATTTTTGATTTGGGGATTATCAGAGTCACCTCAAACTTGTTTGGGGTCATTATGAACTTCATTATAGCCATGCAACACAGCAAGGCTGCAGTGCTTAGAGATGAAGTCCTAAGACAGGCAGGATCTTGCTTTTGTTTAAAATGGCAGATGTGACTGTATTTGTCCTTCCTCATGGTGACATGACTAGGGGATTCTAGGTCCTCTGTTAATTGCAGGGTGATTATTGTTGTGTGATTATGTGCAAACTTCCTCTGGTCTGTCAAAAGTACGCTCACTTCAGGTTCAATCCCCCTCACAATGTTGATGGCCAATGGCTAATTGTACTTTATTCACTTGGAAAATAAGACAGAATATAAAGTGCTTGGGAATCTGGTTGTAATTATAGGGAGAATTATACTTATGAAATATACTTATGAGAGGAACATGCCTTTGAAAATTCCCATTAGATGTCATTTTATTCCAGTCAACAGAATTATGAACTATTTTATCTCTCAACACCTATAATTATGGTCTCTCTGAAAATAGAAATAAGCAAAAGTTTTAAAAAATTCAAGTGCTCTGGGTTGAAATATAACAGTAGAGTTTTGAGTTACATATATTTCTTAATGGAATATAAAAATATAGTGTGCCATTCTAAAATATGTTGTTTGGGATTATTATCTGATTATTTTTTATAGGGTATAAGTGTATATCTAAAAATAGTAAAAAATAAGAATAAATGCCTTTAAAATATGAAGGTTTTGGTTTTGAGAGTTTATCTCTTTATTCAGATGCCTTTTCTATTTAGCCTAGTGACCAAAAAATGTAATTTTACTTTTGAGAAATTGCTCAAGTAAGCTTTGGAAAAAAACTGAACTCTTTATCAGCACTGAAGTTATTACTACACTGTTTTGGAATATATTAGAATTTTGCAAAGTGCCTGTCAGTGCAAAAATCAAAGTAACTGATTCAAAATAATTTTTTTTGTTTGAAGTCCTTTGTGAGAGTATATTCGAGAGAAATTGCACCAAGCCAGATTTGACCCGTGCATTCTCAGTGACTAGTTTGTGTGCCTGTGAAGTGAGGTGATAGAAGCATGCTATTTCTTAAAGGATAATTATCTAAAATACAAGTAAAATGATTATTATTATGATTCTAAATTTCCTTACCAATTTGGCTTAACTGTAGTTTCAAGAGATTCTATTTAATTCCAAAGAAATGTCTCAAATGTAGGATATAATTGGTAACATAGTTGTATTTAGAGCAGGAAAGCAGAGCCTGTTAGAAGGATTTTTCTGAGCACACACCACTCTGATTAACTCAGAGCACCTCCTTCTTATGTCACTGTGGAAATGGTAGTACCTGCAGTATCTGATGGTTCATTGGGAGACACATCTATGATATGATAACAATTTCACATTTCGTGTCTCAGTTTATAGCCTCAGGCTCTCTGAATTACAAGGAGAGGATGGCTACTCTAGGCTTTCAAGCAAATAAGACATTTATGAAATGTTTGCCCAAAACATGTGTCTCATCTCCTTTTGTCAGGCTTTGGAAGATAACATGTCCATTGATGAGGTTATGAAGCTCACATCCATTGACAAGTGGTTTTTGTATAAGATGCGTGACATTTTAAACATGGAAAAGACACTGAAAGGTCTCAACAGGTAAGAGAGTTTGGCTCTGGTTCACTCCAGATGTCTTCTGTGAGATTTTTGAACACTCGTCCTCTGACCTTTAAGCATTTGACCAATATTATGATTCAACAAGGTAAGTAGTGTTGAGGTTAGACAACAGTAGCCATAGCCAGAAGAAATAGAAATTTTTAGATGTTTAGCTATTGAAATGTATCTATTACTAGTTGAACTATCTTTTACCTCATTCTTATTGCACACATAAATTTTTTTATTTTTTTTTATTAAGTGAGAGGCGGAGAGGCAGTGAAACAGACTACTGCATTTGTCTCGACTGGCATCTACCTGCCCTAGAGGGCAATGTTCTACCTGTCTGGGGCCACTGTTCCATTGCACAGCAACTGAGCTACAGTGTGTCCATAAAGTCATGGTGCACTTTTGACCAGTCACAGGAAAGCAATAAAAGATGATAGAAATGTGAAATCTGCACCAAATAAAAGGAAAACTCTCCCAGTTTCATACCTATTCAGTGCAGTTTGATGTGGGCTCATGCACAAATTTTTTTAGGGCTCCTTAGGTAGCTATCCCATATAGCTTCTACAGACTCATCACTGATTGATGGCCTACCAGAACGGGGTTTCTCCAACAAACTGCCGGTTTTCTTCAACTGCTTATCCCATCGAGTAATGTTATTCCTATGTGGTGGCGCTTCGTTATAAACGCACCGATATTCACGTTGCACTTTGGTCGTGAAATCTAATTTAGCAAGCCACAGAACATACTGAACTTTCCTCTGTACCATCCACATCTCGACTGGCATGGCCGTGGGCGGCTCTGCTGTATACATGGTGTTACGTCATCATCTGCGCATGCGCACATGCTGCCACATCATCCTACTGAAACTGGGAGGGTTTTCCTTTTATTTGGTGCAGATTTCACATTTCTATCATCTTTTGGTGCTTTCCTGTGACCGGTCAAAAGTGCACCATGACTTTACGAACACACTGTATTTTAGTGCCCGAGGTGAGGCCATGGAGCCATCCTCAGCACCTGGGGCTAACTTGCTGAACCATTCAAGCCATGATTTTAGGAGGTGAAGAGAGAGATAGAAAGAAAAGGGAAGGGTGGAAAAGCAGATGATCACTTCTCCTGTGTGCCCTGTCTGGGAAACAAACCCAGGACATCCACATTCTGGGTTGATGCTTTACTGTTGAGCCAACTGGACAGGGCCTGATGTTTTTATTAGGTCTTTTGAATTTATGAAAATCAGTGTAATGTATTTATTATCTGCCATGTGCTATATAACTACTAAACAGTACCTAGGTTTACATTTTAATAACCAATAGAGTAATATTTCTGTTTTCTATACATTTTCTGAATTTGAAAAACTGTTTTTCTCTTTTTTTATCAGCCTGTACATTGGTGAGCAAATGTATTCTTCTTGCATTGTACTGATATTTTTAGCATTGGGACTTCCAGATCAACCTACAAAAAGAGCCACCGTCAAATTTCTGTTAACAGACTCTTTACCTCTCACTAATTTAAATTTTTACTTCCTTCATGACCAATTACCTTAAAATTTTTCATGTTCAGAATATTCCAATAACGCTTTAAAATCTACTTTCTTATTTTTTTCTGGAAAGATCATTTGTTGGGGTACCTCAAGTTTAGGAACTCATCGATAGATCTTAAAAATGTATTTTTCCTTTTTTTTAAAAAATAATTTTATTTTTTTAATGGGGTGACATCAATAAATCAGGATACATATATTCAAAGATAACATGTCCAGGTTATCTTGTCATTCAATTATGTTGCATACCCATCACCCAAAGTCAGATTGTCCTCTGTCACCTTCTATCTAGTTTTCTTTGTGCCCCTCCCCCTCCCCCTTTCCCTCTCCCTCTCTCCCCTCCCCCCATAACCACCACACTCTTATCAATGTCTCTTAGTCTCACTTTTATGTCCCACCTACATATGGAATAATGCAGTTCCTGTTTTTTTCTGATTTACTTATTTCACTCCGTATAATGTTATCAAGATCCCACCATTTTGCTGTAAATGATCTGATGTCATCATTTCTTATGGCTGAGTAGTATTCCATAGTGTATATGTGCCACATCTTCTTTATCCAGTCATCTATTGACGGGCTTTTTGGTTGTTTTCATGTCCTGGCCACTGTGAACAATGCTGCAATATGTCTTTACGTATCAATGTTTCTGAGTTTTTGGGGTATATACCCAGTAGGGGGATTGCTGGGTCATAAGGTAGTTCTATTTTCAGTTTTTGAGGAACCACCATACTTTCTTCCATAATGGTTGTACTACTTTACATTCCCACCAACAGTGAATGAGGGTTCCTTTTTCTCCACAACCTTTCCAACATTTGCTATTACCTTTTTTGTTGATAATAGCTAATCTAACAGGTGTGAGGTGGTATCTCATTGCAGTTTTGATTTGCATTTCTCTAATAACTAAAGAAGATGAGCATCTTTTCATATATCTGTTGGCCATTTGTATTTCTTCCTGGGAGAAGTGTCTCTTCATGTCCTCTTCCCATTTTTTTTATTGGATTGTTTGTTTGTTTGTTGTTGAGTTTTATGAGTTCTTTGTATATTTTGGATATTAGGCCCTTATCTGAGCAGTTGTTTGAAAATATCATCTCCCATTTAGTTGGCTGTCTGTTTATTTTGTTATCAGTTTCTCTTGCTGAGCAAAACTTCTTAGTCTGTTGTAGTCCCATTCATTAATTTTTGCCTTCACTTCTCTTGCCTTTGGAGTCAAATTCATAAGATGCTCTTTAAAACCCAGGTCCATGATTTTAGTACCTATGTCTTCTTCTATGTACTTTATTGTTTCAGGTCTTATGTTTAGATCTTTGGTCCATTTTGAGTTAATTTTAGTACAGGGGGACAAACTGTAGTCCAGTTTCATTCTTTTGCATGTGGCTTTCTAGTTTTCCCAGCACCAAAAATGTATTTTTCATAAGAGGAGTATTTCTTATTTAAGGAACACAGTGTAATCCTCTTCAGTTTTCCTCTTTAAGAGAGCCCTGAATACACTTCTATTGAAAAGAAGCCTTACCAACAAGTCTCTTGAGAGAGGGGAAAAAATTTTGCCTTTGTAAATTGTTTTCAAATTATTTGAGAAAATGTAGAAAGATCATTCAGTAACAGTTGGGTTGAAGACAGTGGAAGATCTCAAAGCCTTGATTTCTCAATTGTTTAACAACCACAACATATACTGGGGTTTGCTGTGTTTACGTGAACAAGATGCATACAAACTAGGCACTAAAAATGCTTGTTTTTCCTTTTGAGCAAAATGAGGTTCTTTTTCATCTATTCAACAATTGCCCACAACAAATGCTTGGTTTTGAGAACTGGCAATTCCAATCCTGCTTATAAGTCATTCTCTCTAGTGATCATATAAATGAACAGTAGACAGCAAATAAGTTAAGAATTGAGCCTCTACATTCATCTTAGAATTTTGCTGAGTTGAGGTTTCCTTTCTTGGTTTACGATGCCAGCAGAACTTCAAGGTTGAATTACAGTCTGTTCCACTGTTCTCAGTTTCAGACAACTGATTTCAAATGCCTATGAAACTGCTCCAATTAAACCACATGAGGGTGCTAGACACTTACAGTACACCAGTTGTGGCGGTGGAGAGACCTGGGGGTGAAAAATAGCAGATGTTATGGTGATTTAAATTTCCACTTGATAAACATTCTGATTTTTAGACAAATTCGATGTTTTAATTGAATAGTTTTTGTTACAACCAGAAGTCAAATTGAAACCCTAGCGAAGCAGAAATAAACATATATTGATAGTGATTAGGGTCCTTGGAGGATTTAAACAAGTCACTGTTATTGGTCACTTATAATATCTATTTGACTTTCACATCTTGTTGTATTTCTTTGCTAGTAATTAGACAGTTTCAGTCTTCGTTTTCTTGCATAGGCATATTTTTAAATAGAGATACTTTCTATCATTCATAATTATCTACAATAAACACTTTTATATAGAGCTTTTAATAATTTAAGAGTCTAAGATATTACACTTACAATTATCTCAACAGATGATTCATGGTGTTAGTAAACTTAAACCCTGAATTGATTATGATCTGAATGCTACTTGACTGTTTAATTCCTTTCTTTCTGCATAGCAGTTTGATAATGCTTGTTATTTAGAGGTGTTAGGTAAATGAAGTAAAACTAGGTGGCCACCGAAGCTCCTTGTCTCACTCACTATGTGGCATGTCGGGTTCTGAAGTTGAAGGCATATTGTAGGTGATGGCACGTGCATGGGAGTTGAGCTTTTTTGCCCTATTTTGATTATCTTCACCACCTGCTCTTCTGTTTTTTATAGCTTATGACATCTTCTGCTTTTCCTCCGCCTCTAAATATTCAGGGAGGCTTAGTCATTTAGACATATATAGCTCTAACAGTAATTGTAAGTCTCTATTAACAGTTGGCCTTATATGGCTGAATTATCTATTATTGCCAGTTTGGAAGAAGGTTAAGATCAGTTGTTCTTTTTTATGTTGCATTTATTTATGGTTCTTTGTTGCAAGATCTCAACTTCTTTAGTGTTGGAAAGGTTAGATTTAGACATAGGGCCAGGAGGTAGATGTTTGTTTAGGATAATTTGAGAGAATCCCAAATTGACTTGCTTCAACATACGTCTCTGGTCCCAATGCCAGTTCCCTTTGTACTTTTCTGGTATGTTCTTGGGAAAATAGGCATCTGGGCTGTCAACTTGGAGAAAAGGAGAAACTTAAAGAAGATGATGTATAGAATGCTAGACGTGGGTTGTTTCATCTTGTTCCTTCCTTGGGCAGTGGATGGAGCATAGGCTATGGAGCTAGTCAGATAGACTGGCGTGCAGTCTTACCCGCTGTGGAACCGTAGGCGTGTGACCTTCCTTACTTCTCTAGCCTCACATTCTTCCTGCTGCTGTCTACTTTATGGTTGTGAAGCTTAAATGATATAAGTGTAAAGGAAACCTGGCATATAATGAGTGCCCAAGAAGGTTTTCCCTCTGTCCTCCCAAAATGAAAATGCTGCTTATTAAAATTAAGACATTTTGTAGTTTTAGATATATGTATTAAAAGACTCATTTTCGAAGCCACAATTTGCATTTGCTCATATATTTTGCAGTATATCATTTCTTAGTTTTCTTCATGATGTATTTTTCACTTATTTTAATAGCAGACTTATTTTTAAAAAGAAACAATGATAGCTAGTGATACAAATGCTATCTTTATCAAAAGGTCAGTAACACTTCATCATGCTAATAAACAAAAAATCCCAATCTACTGTTGTTAATAATGCTAAAATTCTTCTAATATTTAATAAACTCATTCACTAGTGGAAGATGAGAATATCACTCAAATTGATAACTAGTCTATACTTATATTTACACATAGTGATCTGAAATGAAGTCTAGAAGTTGATTTCCAAGTTGAATATACCCATGTAGTTAGTATGTGTGTTAATGTCTGCTGACTAGAATGGAAAACACAAAACTGATGTAGCCAGATCAACATTACAGAAACACCAGATGAGTTTTCTATGCATTTGAGAAAGTGAAGATTATAGTAAGAAACCCCTGGCCTTTAAGGGTGGAGCTAAACATGTATCATGATGAAGATGGTGAATGAAATCCCAGCCTTCTTCAGGGTGATGAGACCAATCAAATGGGTGTTAGAAGAATCCACTCAGCATTTACCTGTTTGCTCCAACCAGAACTCAATTCGCTGTCTCCAGCACATGAGCATTAGCGATGGCAATTCTCATGAGACTTCCGAAGCAATATTCATGTTTACCATGGTTAGCAATATTCATTGATAACCATTATTCTGACAGCTTCAGCAAAAAAACTTCCTCTTCCCATTTGAGTTCACTGACTTTCTTCTTTTTTTCTTAAATTGTTTATGGCTGCCCAAGGGCATGCTAAGAAAGTTGACTGTTCCAGGCAGTTCCCCAGATTTATAAGCTGGTGTGGTAGCATTCACCAACCTAGAGTGATAATATATTTTACAGTGGATTTCTTTAGGTTTTGAAAAGTTTCTCTTTATTCAATGTGATGTGAGTTGTATCATATAGGATTCCGATAACTATTACGTATATGCACTAGGATTTAGATGTTTGATCTATTGATTTCACATTACAAGATCACTTTGCAAGGAGTTTAAGAAAACTTAAGTCTGTCAGAATTTTTAATGGAGCTGCATTTGTATAAGCTTTATCCGTTGGCCTTTACTTCTGAACTAGCCAAACTTTAGTTATGTTCATTTTTACCAAACTTCCTGACTCTTTCACACATAAATACTTCTCCCATATAACAGTTTCATCAATAGTCACTAGAAAGAAAGAAAATACATTTATTTTCATCTATGAAAAACTACAGAAACCTTACCTATAGTCCTTTCATTTATTAGTACATTGACAGATTCTACTTCGGTTTCGCAAATAAATTTGGCCTGGAGGGCAGAATTGTCAGTACCATAAATCAGATGAATAAATATGTCAAATTTCTTCATCAGTGAGGTTCTTCTGATATAGCTGATTCATGATATAACATGCTAATAAACAACAGAATTGAGATGAAACCTGAGCAGGACTACAGAGCCTAGGATATTTGATATTTAGTCCCTATGTAATATATGTGTTTGCATTTGTATGTATATATACACACATGCGTATATGTGACTACACAGACATCAACATAAATATACATACATACATATGTATGTTTAGATGTGTGGAAAGACAGTATAACATCTGGAGGAAATAAGACTACCTACAATAGATGCTTTCAGTATAGCAACAGAAGGAAATTGTTTATGGCTGACCAAGGGCATGCTAGGAAAGGGATGATAGTCCTATCACTAGAGAACCCCCCTTTATAATAAGGTTTCAACTATATTAGTAATTAATACACAAGCACAAGTATAAGAATCTCTCAGCTGAACCCCTTTTGCTATAAGTAAGGAAAGAAATCAACTATAATAAAGCTTGTTTGTGAGCAGAAACTATTTCAGGACATCATACCCCCAATATTTTTATTTATATCAAGTGTGATGAGCAATTTTAGATTGAAAGACAATCATGATACTTTTAGAAAAACAAAAATGTAAATAGGCAAGAAAAAAAATGTGAGAGTACCAATTGCCAGCTTTGAGCATCTGTTTATCTTCTGCCTGAGAATCTTTCTTTAAAAAATTTTTTTTCTTATTTTGATTTCTTTGGGTTATTTAGTTTAGTTTTTTTTTTTTTTTGAGTGCCATATCTAGTGCAAGGATTTTATTATACCTGCTTACATTGTACAATTTTGTTCTTTACTAGATAAAACTAAGTGGTATTAAGTTTTTAATTCCTCTTTTAAGTGATAAGCTTAAAGAAGACAGCCAGCCTCTGCTCTTGCTGTTCCATGTTAAATGACCAACTGGAGGGTTTCCGCCATTTATGATACTTATGACGATTACTTCTTCTTCTGATTTTCCTTCAATTTGGGCAGTTTTCCTGGAGTGATCCATTTTGTTCTCTGCATTTTTTGGTTCAATGCTGCTATTTATGTTAGCTACATTATGGATGTCTATTTTTTAAAAATTTGTTTTTATTTATTTTAGATGTTCAAAGGTAGGAGATCTGACCGTTGGGATATAGTTCATTCCATAGAAGTATAGAAGGCTGAGATTTGGATCTATTTCTTTAGTAATTGTTTATATTTACTTAATTTACTATGAATAAGTGCTAATTATTCAAAACTTGCTTTTCCCCTTATTCTATAGGTTTCATTTATTATTTTAATTCTAATAATATTAATATCTGTTCCCCCTTCATGGCCACTTACTTCTGTATTCAATGTAGTAAAAAAGAGAAAATGTACTTCTGAAGGGCCTAATTTTCATATGACCATTACTATGTTCAATGTAATAAACTCCATCCATTGATAAATGCTGAAAAATCATAGGTGGGCCTATAGCTCAGGGAAATGGTCTAGGGCATGCCTGGTGAGTTCCACTTGGGCACTCAAGTGCTAAATTGAGCTCAGTAAAGCTGGCCACTTCCCTGCAGCCACCAACTTTTGGCAGATGTAATAATACAGGTGTCACCTTAGCTGGAACACTCCTTTTGAATGTCCTCTCCTACCCGTGTTAGTTTCTATTGGCTTTTTATTTAACTTGCTCAGGAAGCATGGCAAAACCAGACAAGACAAGAACATTTTGTGCTTATATTTGATTGAAGTTTGGTGGTGGTGGGGGGGAGGAATGTCACCTAAAAGATGTTAAAACTTAGTTGTAAGCCAGAGAAGAGCCAGTACTTCTTTCCAAAGATAATTTATACTTTCTGGTAGGAAAAAATTAACGATAAACAACTTTAGTTTTAAGGTGTATTAAATATAAAAGAAATTTAAGGAAAGAAATATATCTGTTTCTTATATATCACATTGAATTACATGTTATAATTTTTATGATACTTTGCTATGGCAAATTTATGTTATTATTTTGCCCAGTCCAGTCTGTAGACATTCAAATATATACTAAATTTGTAGGTATTTATTATTTTGAATGAAACTAGAATGTAAATGTCTGGACACTTTAGTGGAACCCATTGATTTGATTTGCAGAAAATGGGTTATGTCTCTAGACACCACTATCAACTCACCCTGTATTTCTAACTCTTGGTGTCACCCCAGTAAAAAAAAAATACTCCTTTCTTATTTTACTAGTCAGCCTTACAGTTAGATGAATATGTAATATATGTGAAATAATTAACTCTAAAGGAAAACGTTTTATCAGTGATTACATATTACCCTTCTACAGTTTTAGTCTTCTCGTACCCTGAACCACTTACTTATCTAATGGGCCTCATTAAAAGTATTACAAATTGGGCTCACATAAGAAGGTTATTTTCTCTCTATATATAAAAGGAGTATTACTATGGGATTTCCCATGCTATTGTGAACTAATGCCAAAATATACTTTATTTTAAATTTGTTTTTATGTTCCATGTAATAAGATAAGGTATTCTGAGTGATGTCATAGATTTGATAGACTTCCATTAATTTTTAAAGTAATACTTTATCTACTCAGATATAATAAAGTTTTATGTAAATTGTTAAGTGTTCTGAGAACCCTCATTGAATTCATGATTTAAATTGTATTGTCATAGTTTTTACAAGTAATTTTGCACTTTGAAAGTGTGAGAGAGTACTTGATTCTGGCATGGGCAAGATAAATGGTTTACTTAAAACATTTTCGGAGTGATAGTCAGATTATTCATAAAATAAATTTTGTATGTTCTATTAGTATTGATTCTTATATGTTTGATCACTTCAAAAAATTTTTTGACAGACAGAAAGAGTCAGAGAGAGGGACAGATAGGGACAGACAGACAGGAAGGGAAAGAGATGATAAGCATCAATTCTTTATTGTGGCACCTTAGCTGTTCATTGATTGCTTTCTCATATGTGCCTTGACTGGGGGGCTACAGCAGAGCAAGTGACCCCTTGCTAAAGCCAGTGACCTTGGGCTTCAAGCCAGCAACTTTTGGGGTCAAGTCAGACACCATGGGGTCATGTTTATGATCCCATGTTCAAACCAGTGACCCTGTGCTCAAGCCAGATGATCCTGCGTTCTAGCCAACAACCTCAAGGTTTCACACCTGGGTCCTCTGTGTCCCATTTTGTTCACTGCACTACCACCAGGCCAGACAAAATTATTGTTAAATTAATATTATATATACTCATAACTTGCATGTATATATTTAATAGTCAAGAATTAATAGATTATCCCTATGTCTGTCTATAGCTTTGATCTCAGCCTGATGGTTGTATATATACTTGATGCCATTTCTATCTATCTATCTTTCTATCTATCTATCATCTATCTATCTATCTATCTATCTATCTATCTATCTATCTATCTATCTATCTATCATCATCTATCTTCTTTTCCAAGTGAGAGGAGGAGAGATAGAGAGACTCCTGCATGCATCCTGACTGGGATCCACCTGGGTATCCCTGTCTGGGGCCAATACTCTGCCCGTCTAGGGCCATGTTCACAACTGAGCTATTTTTAGCACCTGAGGTAGAAGCTAGAGGGAACCATCCTCAGCTCCTGGGGCTAATGTGCTGAAACCAACTGAGTCATAGTTGCAGGAGGAGATGAGAGAGAAGAGGCAGGGGAAAAGTGGAGAAGCAGATGGTTGCTTCTTCTGTGTGCCCTGACCAAGAATCAAATTCAGGAAATCCACATCGCAGGCTAATGCTCTACCATTTAGTCTACCAGCCAGGTCTGACATTTCTCTTTATTAGAAGCTGTTATCATACCAGACATTATTTTTCATCTATTCATTCATTAATACTTATTCAGTACTTAGTATGTGCTAGACATGGTACTAGGTCCAGTGCTATTTGCTGATGAATAACTGGTAGTAATTAACTTGCCTTCAATGGATTTGTAATTTATTTTTGAAGATTAAATATATACATAATTATATATAAGACATCTTGCTTTTAATATACCAACAAGGGGCAAAATCATAAAACTGTTGAGGTTAAAAACAAAAGTTCTAAGAGTTTTGCATATGTTTTTTCATATAAGCCTCAATTTAAGAGTTGCTGGAAGGTATGCATTCCTAATCTGTATTTTATAGATAAAGTGATGGCTCACAGGTTTAATTGAGCTTTTCAAGATTTCAGAGGTAGTGCATATTTGAGCCAGGCTTTGAGTTCACAGGACTTTTAGAATCCAAGGACAATGCTTTCCCTTCCATATATCCCAATGTCATAGGAGTCAAGGGCAGAGAGAATTTAAAACAAAATGAGTAAAATAAGAAGACACTTTCAACACTATTGCATGGTTTAGGGAGAGTGGAAAGGAAGAGAGTGGAGTGAGTCCACCAAATTTGATGACAGGGAGGCAGGAGCCATAACTGCACTGTAAGGGCCCAATGCACTATGAGAAAGAGGAAGTAGGTAAATGGAAGAATTGTATTTAGAAAGGGACAAATTGTGTTTGCTCCTATTTTGCTACATTTCATGAAAATGTGAATCTTTCTGTAAAGAAGTGAAGTCTATGAACAGTATTAAGGGGGATATTACCTACCTATTTGCTCCATGTAGATAGTTGGAGCCCCACAGTTTCACTTCATTGTTCTGTAATGATTACCTGTATGCTAGTAACAGCCTCCAATTAAATATAAATCCCATTAGGACGGATTTCAATGTACTATTATTATAACCCTTTCTTAAGAGCTCTTGCTGATTTGTGTGTATGCAGAATAGAGTTCACCATTCTAAAGTGTAACGTCAGTGTTGAAACAGGACTGGCTTCCAATTGTTTATTTACTGTATTTTCTTGGGAATTGGTCTTGTCTAGAGTAAACAGTCAATAATATTTGCATTGATAACATGCCCATTAAATAAATGAAGAACTATTCCTGGTAGAAAGTGAGCATCAAAATTTTTTTGTCATGCCAGAGAAGGGACATTGAAGTGGAAGAAAATGCCTTAAAATTTCTGGTTGTTCAGAGACCTACAACTTTATTATTTGAAAAAATGTATACTCCAAGATATAAGTTCACTCTGTATTAGAAGACACTGTAAATTAGCATCTCTAAGTGACTATATATCTACTAATTAGCTGGGAAGACTTGTAATAAACTGTTTTTTTTTAATAAAATGGGATTTATTTAATTGTTTTATATTGTCAAATAGGGATTCCATACACTGTGTTATAATTCTTATAGGACATAAAATCTCTACTGCCTGTTGAGAACAACCAAAATTTGTATAATTTTGATTAAAAAATTATCAAATTTATTAAAATGAGAAATTTTAGAAAATTTTTTCTAAGAAATATTCATCAATATTTATAGTTGCAGGGAAGGCTCTGAGTTAAATAGCAAAGAAGGTTAAGGCAAAAACTGGATACTTGTAGTCTTTATAATACACAGATCTCTATCTCTCTGGTGACCTGAAAGTACATTTCTGTTTTAGACAGGTAGAAAATAACCACTCTTCTATTTTTGCGGCTGGTGAAACTGAGTCACATTCTGATGTGTGTCATATGTTATGTCCCAGCTGTCAGAGGAGGGCCGGAAATGTAGCTCAGGGCTTCTGCCTTTGGTTCTAGTCACTAACCCTTTCCCAAAGCTTCTTTCCAGTGCTCTGACTTTTAAATCAGACAGCGGGAGATCAGTTCCTCCTTAGCTGTCAAGTTGTGAGCTGTGTGTTTTCCTGCCTGAATTGTTGACCCCATTTAGAGCAGAACTATTGTAAGCAACGTGCCCCTTCTCTAGAACTCTTGTGGGGAAAACACAGGGCCTGGCGGGGAGAATCGCCCCCACTGGCTTTTCAAGGTTATGGGGAGATAGGATAAGGATTTTCATTCTTAAAATTCGCTGTGTTTATGATAAAAGGCTGTATATTCACATGCACACATACATATATGTTTTTTGTTTCAGTAATATGCAAATGCCTAGTCTTTTATATTAATGCATGTGTGAGTAAAAATACTTCTGAAAGGCACAATAGAAATTAAATTTAGGCAAAATAGGCTCCCTGAGCTATAGTTACAGAAACTAGATCGTCACTGACGGACCCCCAGAATCTTTTCACTTGCTCATCCTGTGTGAGATGCCCTTAGGGAAGCACAGAGCTCTGGCGTCTGCCCTTGGAGATGAAGCGTGTGGTGTCTGTCCTGCGGCCAAGCCTCCGGCCGCGGGGTCAGTGCCTGATGCATGTGCTCTCCAGACGATCCCTTGTGGTCTGCTGGGAGTCTTTAATAAGATGGCTGTTGCCACCTCGAGGTGTGAGGACAGGACTGCTACCGTCGTCGACAGGGAAGAGACTGAGAAGAGCTGAGGTGCTGGGGCCAAATTTAGGTGACTTGCCAGTCGTGGTCTGTGAACTCCTGCTGCTTCTCTCCTTCCTCTTTCTCCTTCTCCTCCCTTGTGACTGCTCCTCCCCTTCTTCCTCGTCCTCTGGCATTTGCATTTATGAAGCACTTATTACCTGCTTGACATTGTGCTACACAAACTCTTCAGACTTTCATTGTTTCATCTGATTGATTATATTTTTCCTCAGCATAGATGGAAACTGATTCTAGATTTGTCCATTTTGAACAAGCATTTGCCTGTGGAGGGTTGGAACAGACTGTTAGGGTATTCCTTGCTTATATGAATATAACGTTAATCAGTATGAACATGGCCACACTGCCTCGTATCCTACCGTACTGCGTACTCGTTAGCTGATGGACTGATTTAATCATTCTTTGCTCTAGGCAGCTTGAAGAGTCAACTACTGAGCTACTCAATTTTTTCTTGCATACGTATATAATCATTAGTGTGAAGTATGTGAGAATTTTTGCTATCACAGTTGTTAATGTGCATTTACATGTCTTCTCAGAAACCCTCAGTGATTAAGAATCTTGAATTCCATGTAGGTAATAATCTTCAAATTAATATATATCTAATGCAATACATCACCAGGAATTTAAGGCTAGACTTCTTCCACATTCTCTTAGAAATGGCTTTTCATTTCCCTCTTTGGGAGAAAGGCATGCAGTTTCTCATTCAAGAACTAAAAAAATATTGAGCAAAGATTATTCCTGTGTATGTTACCTTTAGCAAGAAAAAAACAAACAAACAAAAAAACGGTGTGCCAACTAGTGGAGAAGCTTCAGTTACATAATTTATTTTAATAAGATTTTTAGCCATAGTTTCTAGAAGTCAAAGCAGGTTATATATTTGAAAGTTATACATTTGTTTCTTGGGACACTCTATGTGATATTTGAAAAAAGTACCCTTTGGAAACATGATTTTCTTTAACCAAGGAAGACAGAGATGTTTTAAAATATAGAACAAATGAATTTATTTGTGAAATAACACATTTTAAAATAAAGAATGCTTATTCAATTTGTTTTCTACTGAGGCCTCATACAATATTTATTTAATTTTTATTTTTTAAAAAGCTTTTATATATTGATTTTAGAAAAAAGAAAGAGAGAGAAGCAGGAAGTATTACCTTGTAGTAGTTGCTTCTCAGATGTGCCTTGACTGGGCAAGGCTGGGGTTTCGAACTGGTGACCTTAGCTTTCCAGGTCAATGCTTTATCCACGGTGCTACCACAGGTCAGGCCAGTATTTCTTTATATCTGTTGGATTTAATGCCATACACATAACAAGTCTATATTCGTGGGAAAACCCAGGGTTTTGCTTACACGATGTCCTTTTATTATTTGGGAAAGAATACGTTAAATATTTTTAAAATTATAAATAACTCTATTAATCAGAAGTATCAAAAGCAATATTTCATTGTATGGACTTTGCCTGTTAGTTCATTCTGACCAGGTGAAAGCTATTTGATATCTAGAAATATGCTTTTTTGAATGTAACAGAGCACAGACTGTAATAGACATGACTTACCACAGTGGTTAGGTGGTTTCCATTTGTTTTTTATTATTGCCGAATCAAGGGCAGAGAGAGTCCCAGCATTTCCTATTAAGAGTCACTGAAATACAAACTATAATACATTGAAGCTCAAAAATTACAATTAACTCAAGCTACATTAGGCAATTTTTCCATTATTATTACTTGGTATTCATAATCATGATATTATAATCAATAGTATATAAGGGGCCTTACCAGATTGAAAGTAACATTGCAATATTTCTGAGTTACGGGATTGTTAACTTGAGATGGGAAAAAATGAACATAGGATTCAGAAATTAAAATTTGTGTCCTTAAAAATGGCTACAGTGCCTGACCTGTGGTGGCGCAGTGGATAAAGCATCGACCTGGAAATGCTGAGGTCGCCGGTTCGAAACCCTGGGCTTGCCTGGTCAAGGCACATATGGGAGTTGATGCTTCCAGCTCCTCCCCCTTCTCTCTCTCTGTCTCTCCTCTCTCTCTATGTCTCTCCTCTCTAAAATGAATAAAAATAAAAATTAAAAAAAAATGGCTACAGTACTAATTTCTCATAAGATTTTCTTCTTTGTTTTGATTTTATTGTTGTTAATAGCCTTTACAATGAAATATAGTTTTAAGTATGCTGTCCCTTGAAAATCAATACATGTGCTATTATAGCATTATTGTGATAGTGCTAAGAGGACGGAGGTCCTAATAGACAAATCTCAGGATGGCATGCTTTCGCGTGAACATCGGATAGAGCTCTTGTTTGTCCTGTACAGCAGATAAAGATCGAGATTTTCTTTAATTTTTCCAAAGGCCTTGTTGCTCTCAAAATTTAAGAGAAAAGAGTAGTATTTTCCCAATTGCCTGGGTTTTATCCTTTGCTTTTTCTAAATGCTACTGCTGTTTTTGGGGGGAGAATGTTTTTTTTTTATATTTCTCTTAAGGAAAGAGGGAACAAGCCAATTTCTTGAAAGAAAAGAAAAATAATTTCTCCACTGATTGCATTATTGTGATTGTGCGTGGTCTCGAACCTGGGAAGGGCCGAACAATAACCGGTGCAGCCGTGCAAAGCTAAGGGGAGAGGCTGGTGAGGGGTCCCACGGCAGAGGACGTATATCTTACTCAACTCTCTTTTGCTATGAAAGCAGGTGTCATTACTGAGCATCAGGCCTAGTGTTTCAACCAGCTTCTGCCTTTGGGGGGATTTTGAAAGGGAAGAGAATAATAAAATTGCAAGCCCATCCCGTAATTGTAGGCCAAGTGGAGGGCTCATTTTCACATTAGAGAGTGTGCAATCTGGAGGGAAATTTGTTTAGCGTTCCTTGTGATTTGGTGGATCAGATAAAAGCCAGTCAAGTGGAAGAGAGGACCAAGTGAAGTACGCTCACTCCCCCCGGTAATTGCCGTGCTGCAGGCGTTCCTCCGGTCGCCTAATAGATTTCCCCAGCTCCTCTGGGCCAGGTGAAAATTTCCTCATTAAGAGGAATTTATTCCATTTCCTGTTATCATTTATTATTGAAGACTAAATGTGAGTGGAGGAAGTTTTGGAGATGACAGGGTAGAATTTTAAACAACGGCAACAAAATCTACATTGGAAGTAGAAGAGAGAGAGAGAGAGACAAAAGTCTTGTATTGTTTATAGAACCAGAGAACACAGGAGAGACATCCCTCTGTAGAAGCCCAGCCGTGCTAACCGTTCAAAGATTATGGCAGAGCGTGTAAAAGTCTGATGGTCTGTTTTTAAAATGATTTTCCTCCTCTAGAATTTCAGACTGTCATTTTTGTGCTGCCATGTAGAGAGAAACTAAAGATTATGAAAAGGCCAGCATCACAGCTATTTGGTGTTTCTTTGTTTTATTGTTTAGATTCTATTATGCCATGATAACAGTGTACCCTTTGAAGAGTTTGCCCTTGAACTCTGAAAGCAAGGAAAACTGGTTGGGGAAGGAACATTTGGATCTAGAGGACACAGTTCTGAAATATGGATTTAATGTGTTCATGTTCAAAGAAGTAAAGATAAACATAAACATACTTAGTACACACAAGTTCATATTAAATAACAGAATAACTTATTTATTATACAGATTTTAAAACTGTGCTTTAGAACAATATACTCTATTCAGCTGATCACATTTCTCACTTGGTATAATGCTCTCTTGATTTACAATATAATACAAACAAAACATTCCCTATTGAGTTTTCAAAGAGCAGAGTTTTGAATAACAAATTCAGGGTTTATATTTCTTTTAGTAACTATTCTGTTTTGAGTTTGTTCCAAATTAAGGTTTTTATTTTCCTTTGGAAAAACAGAAATATTCTAGCCTCTTCCCTAAAATAAGCTTTTACCTAGCTTGCTTTAAACAAATTTCACCCTGATGAAAATTCTTTTTAGCAGACAAAATAGAAGGCAGTCCGATATGGACAGATAAAAATGAGGAGCATGTATCTGAATCTCCACATTGTTAAATGAGCTTTTATGTTCACTTAAGATTATTCATCTTGTATTTGACTCTGAAGAGGTTTAACCTTATCTGAATCACTGGCCCAAAGCTAATGAATCGTGTCTTCAAACTGTCTCTTCTTTTATTTTATTATAATGGGTCTCAAAATAAAATTTTGTATCAGAACAAGTAGGGAATAAAGTCAATTTTCTTCTGTGTGTAATGATATGCCAGCCAGCCTGCATTATGCAGAATAGCAGAGAGAGTGAATGAGGGACATACAGAGAGAGGTAGCCTGCCCCCGGGTCTTGGAGTTAGGGGTGCCTCGCAGAATTAGGGCAGCACAGAATGTGGGTAGGGACCTACCTTATCTCTCTCTCTCTCTCTCTCTCTCTCTCTCCTTGTAATTGCTTTTGTAGGTCAAATGAACATCTCTTTTCTCAGTGAGGGGGATTGCAAAGTGCTTTATGCTATTTCACGAGCATGTCTAAAGAGTAGAAATGAATTATGAAGAAGAGACCATGAATGAAATACTATATAGAAGATATGTCACTTTGAAGTTCATATAAAAATACCTACTCAATATTTGCATTCAAGTTGAGATAGATGAACCGGAGCAGATTCATGTGCCATTCGAATTTAACACACCCTAATATTCAAGATGTTAAAAACTATCATATCATGCTATTGATCTAATTATAGTATTTGAATATTGGGCAAAAGATGAAGCAGGTTTTGGTTCACCGATAAAACATTCTGAGATTCAACTTGTGAAATTAAAACATTCACTCTGCTGGTTTGGCTTCATAGGTCTATTTCAGAACTCTCACCTGGGATGATGTGAGGGGTGCCAATGGAGAAATAGTTTTCACCCCCATTCTGAAATTCTATCATTCATGGTTCATTATTTTGTGTTACTGTTGCTCTTCTCAGGCGTCCTCTTTAAATAATGAAAACTCTCTGCGGTGGATATGCTAGGGAAAACAGTAAAAGTTGAGTTGGTCTAGTGACAGATAGCTATTTTTTGCCACCAGAGCTGAGCCCAAAATTAATTCACTTTATTTCTTTATGAATAAGGCCAGTTCTATCAATCATCTTTTCTTTAGAAAAATTTGTTGTTATGACTCCAGTTTTATTTGGTGGGTTGGGAAACACTTTGTGTATTTGCTGAAAATATCTTTATATATTCCATTGGACCTTTTTTTTGGGGGGTAGAAAAGAATAAGGAATTATGCATACTTCAGTAATAGAAAAGACTGCATTTCCGAATGTGAACAGAACAAATGCAAATGCGCTGCATCCCTAATGGAAATGTGAGGAATCTGAATGGTTTCTTGTTTGTTTTATATCATTATGTATAACTTTCATTTAAAGCAATATAGGAACTTTTGAAAAATGGGCTGATATTCCATATAAGAAAAACTAAAATAAATCTTTAAAGGCAAAAAATGCCCCACAAAACCCAAAAAACTAACTAACAAACAAAAAAGAACAATTACAAAAAAACATGGCCCAAAAATAAAAGATAAATATATTACGCCTGGTTATCATAGACTTGGAGAACTCGCACTTAAGCTTGTCCATAGTCAAAATTATAGGTGTGATGGTTCTTTTCAAGGCATGTTTCTTAAGTGTGTGTAGACCACTGTTGTTTAGGGTCAGGGTTCAGTCATTTAGTTTAGTGTGGTGGTCAAGATAGTAATGTAGTATAGGTTGGCCTCAGGTAGGTTTTTGCAATAGTAAAGAGATGTCTTATTGAAGGATTACTTACTCTTTGCTTGTTTTATCTTTACTAATATCCCGCAATGATGGGAAAATGTTCTAGCAAGCAGCTAGAAAACTCTATGCTCAGTGTCGTATATACAGTATTTCTCCACTTAACTTTCATATCTATGTTTTTAATATAATTTCAGATCACAGAGAAAATATGTAGTTTTCCCTTTGCAGGTAAACATTAACATGATTTGAGATCTTTTACCAAACTCATAATTAAAGGTATTTATTTAAAAAGAACATCATCCAAAGTTCTAATTTAGAAAAATAGCTAATTTATCAAGCACTTCTACTTTGAGGTTGAATGCACACTTGTACGAAAACAAATGAGCAATTTATCTAGGAGCAGTCTTGGCAAGGAAAAGTGGAAATTTACATTTCTAAAATAAATAGCAACAACAACAAATCCCTTCCTCTGCTTTTGTCTCAAAAACATTTTTTTTTTAGTGAGAGAGAGAGAAAAAGAGAGAAAGAGAGAAAGAGAGAAAGAGCCAGGAGGGAAGGGAGAGAGATGAGAAGCATCAATTCTTCATCGCAGCACCTTAGTTGTTCATTGATTGCTTTCTCATAATGCCTTGACTGGGGGGGCTTCAGCTGAGTCAGTGACCCCTTCCTCAAGCCAGAGACCATAGGGTTATGTCTATAATCCTATACTCAAGCCAGTGACCCCACGCTCAAGCTGGTGAGCCCACGCTCAAGCTGACGACCTCGAGGTTTTGAACCTGGGTCCTCAGCATCCCACGCTGATGCTCTGTCCTCTGCACCACTGCCTGGTCAGGAAAAAACATTTTTTTCTTGACAAAATTAAAGCTAAATCATAAACTTGGGTGTCGCAAAGACCCTCAGAAGCATTTCCAAGCTTCCCAGAGGAAGCTGGGCTCACAGAACATGTTTACTAAATGTTAACTCACTAATGAAAGAATGGCAATGAGTGTATTCCCACCTTCACCATCCACAATTGCCTGCCAATTTTTCCTAACTACAAATCCTCAGTATATTCCCTATACCTGTGATGCCTATGGCTGCCTCAAAGTATCGCAAATGCAGTTGCCCTTGCTTATAGTACATCTGTCAACTCCTTCTTCTATATAGAACTAAACTTTCTTTATGGCTCTATTCTCATCCCTTGACTGCCATAGTATTTCTCAACCACAACCACTCACATTGCTATCTCTTTTCTCTGACCTCCCATTTTACCACACAGCTTATTTTCCCATAAAATGTGTTGAATCACTCTCTCATTCATTGTCTCCAATATTGTTTTGTATCTTTTTGGGAAGCATTGTCCCGTAGAAATTTCTGTGGTGATACTATGTCCTGTAATTGGCATTATCCCATGCAGTAGTCACTAGTCCTATGCAGCTATTGAACACTTGAAGTGGGGCTAGGCTGACTGTGGATCTAAATGTTTAATTTCTAAAAAATTTAATTAATGGACATGCCAACTTAAATGGTTTTGTGTAGCTAGCAGCTACCATATTGGACATCACAGTTCTAGAGCAGGTAGTGCAGTGGCTGGCATACAGAGTAAATGACTGATGACAATAATCAGATTGTGTTCAAGAATTTGACAAAAAGATGTGTTGCTCTCAGAGAATGCTGATCAAATACTTGGGAAGATTAAAAAAATCTAAATGGGAATCGAACAATATTAAGTTCATTGGGAGAAATAACAAATTGCTTTGAGAGACAGAAGGGAATTTAGGTGCCATAGTAAAAGCATATTGAATAAGAAGAGCTGTGGCTGCAAAAACTTAAACTAAGTCTGCTGTCAAAACCCTAGAGAAATAGCTATTAAATATACCAGCTTGATTCTCTCTTCTCTAAACTCAGAATATGAATAAATTAAATAAAGAAGTTTGAAGAATAAAATGAACAAATTGCAATAGATTTCATTCAACCACATTTTAATAGCAGAATTTCAGTGCAAATATTTATTACTAGATCTTCTGACAACATATTGTTACATTTTAATTTTATTGAATTGACTATCAAATTATCATAATTGAATTTTATTGTACTGACTATTGCTGAGAATAGCCGGCCCACAGCTATTTGGTTAAAGATGCTTTTACAGTAGTATTTTATTTTTCTGAACATTGGGCCTTATCAGTTGTTTCTGTGCACATTTAAAATTTTGGTTACAAGCTGATTTCAATGACTTCTTTGTTTTTACTATGAAATAAAAGGGCATGGATTTACAGTTATTTTTATTTATTTAAAAAATATCTATTGGATGTTTTCTGTGGGCCAGAGAGTGTGCTAGGCTTTGGGAATAATCTGGTAAATGAGCCAGATGTATTCCTTGTCCTTGTGGAACTTGAATCTAGCAGGAAAAAAATCTGATTGGTTAAAAAATAAAAGTAAGAAACATCTAAAATACTAGGTGATAATGGCATGTTAAGCAGTGTGCTTCCAACTGCCAACTTGGTTCAAACGTAAGCATCAGTGAGGAGCCCAGGAAGATCATTTTGGATAAGAGCAGACTGAGAAGGCTTCTGAGATAAAGTTTGGCTTTTGTTGACCTAAGAAGGGTGGCTGTGAGTTGGAGAGAAGTTGAGTAGATAACAGGAATATTATAGTTTTGCAGATGCGAGAAACAACAGGAATACAGTCTGTTCCATGCAAATGAGTGTGGGGACAGTGAGGAGATAAATCTGGCTTGAGTAGAAAATAATCATGAAACCACAAAGCCATCTTCCCAACAGAAGACAGATATCTGATATTAATAACTAAAGGCAATTTATGGAGGAGACCTAGACTAATGCAGTGTTGGGATGCCCAGATGAAGATGATTTTCAAAGTTCATATATATAAAGACCTGGATACAGGTCAGACACTGGAGAAGGGTCTACAGATTTGGGTATCATTGACCACTTATACTACTTGTGCCAAAGACAGTGGCTAGATTTAGACAGGGAGAGAAAGTAGCAAGACTAAGCACATAACTGAGGATACAGCCTTGGGAAAAAATAATAAATAATTTTTGGGAGCCATAAATGAAGGTGAGAAGCAACTTACCAGAAGCCAAATGAAAATACCTTGGAACATTGAACAGGTCATACACTGACAGGTTAAGGAGAGCAAAAGTGAGAAAGAGCTCCTTAATTTAGTAAGGAAGGGGGTCCCTGATTATTTTTAAAGAGGAAATCATTAGAACAATAAATGCAGAAACCATTGTTCAGGAAATAAGAAGAAGGTGCATGCAGTGTGAAAGTAGGCATCCACATGTCTGAGATCAGCTTTGCGAATAGACTTCAGAGAAGCTAGAAGCTGTCGTGGGTTATTTGTTTATTTTTAGAACATAAAGCCAAACCTGTTGAAGATAGAAAATGAAGAACCTTTGTTGTTTTTGAGATGAAATAGTTGACTGCTTCTTATTGTTGTTGGTTTAAACTTGAGTCTCTCTTTTTCATTAAATCCTAGTGAGTCCATCACAGAAGAAATCCTGAGGAAGGCAAAGGTGATTGGGTTCTCAGACAAGCAGATTTCCAAATGCCTCAAGCTGACTGAGGCCCAGACAAGGGAGCTGAGGTTAAAGAAAAATATCCACCCGTGGGTGAAACAGGTAAAGTAGTTTTTCTTTCTTCTCAAGGTTCCTCAAGTGAAATGTAGGCACCAAATCATAGGGACACTGTCAATAAAAAGAAGGGTGGGATTTGAAAGTGACTCTACCTGTTCAGCTGATGCTCATGATGTCACCAATTTTATTTAGCACAGGATTTGTTTATGCTTAAAAGGGAAAGGGTAAAGTGGTAACTGGGATGTAAAGGTAAAAGTGAGTACATGATTTTCTTGGCCTAAATGAAAAAAGAAAAAGAAAATGACCTCTCTTCTGCTTTTTGACTGAGTGCAAATATATCTGTAGAAAGAGAAATCTTTAATGTAGAAAAAGGACTTGAAATACTCTAACGTAGTGGCTGAGGCTCTTGAAAAGAATAGTTATCTCCTTTGGCACTAACTTTTTACAAGGTAATACTTTATGTTAAGTACCCCATCATTATGGTTCATTTAGTATTCATTGTGATAGGGTTGGGCATAATGAGCTCATCTAGTATTCATGACAATCACACAAGAACTTTCATAGGTGTACCGTTGTGATTTCTTTCTTTCTTTCTTTCTTTCTTTCTTTCTTTCTTTCTTTCTTTCTTTCTTTCTTTCTTTCTTTCTTTCTTTCTTTCTTTTTCTTTCTTTTCTTTTTTCTTTTTTTGGCCTTTAGTAGAAGAGTTGTCTTGGCTTAAAGTACCACACCAGCCGGTTTTTGTCCTTTAAAATCATTGACCTTTCCCGTGTGCTCAAGGGGCATATCCATACCCTTAGGTCTCAGGCTTGATGCTATTTCCTACTCAGCAATTATTATCTTTTTTTTCTGTCTCACTGCTTTACACTAGCTTGCCCTGTCAGCCCCCAAACCCTTACTCTCTGAGCTGAGCTCCTGGTCCTTGAGAGCTGAATTGATTCACTTTTTCCATTCAATGAAATCTTGTCTCCTTCCTTTATGAGACCTGTGTCATCCAATAGCTCATTGCCATAGGTAACTTAACTCTTAAGTGTTAATTTGGAAAACCAAAGACATTCTTAGCTATAAGTCATTTTGCTTTGATTTTAGATTTTATCTGCATTTGTTTTAGACAACTTGCTCAGTTAGTCTTCTCGGTAACTTGCTGATTATATGACTACTTTCTTGTGTTCATGAGAGGAACTACCAGAATAATTCAGTGATGCTCTGGGATGTGTATTGTCATTATTACTCAAGTGATACATGTGTCATTGTTTTTCTTCCCCCTCTTACTTTCAGAATTAGAAAGCAATTGGAATATACATACCTTTTTCTTGTTTTCATTTTTGACAGTAATAAACATTAAAAGAATACAAACGCAGCACTGAAAAAATGCACAATCTTCTTGAAAAAGAAATTGTAACAAAAGGAGTGAAAAATTTTACATTTATTTATTTATTTATTTATTTATTTTCTTCCGTAGATTGATACATTGGCTGCAGAGTACCCATCAGTGACAAACTACCTCTATGTTACCTACAATGGTCAGGTAAGAACTGCTACATTGCCGTATCAGAAATCTCTAGATTTATTAAATGGTCCACATAGGGGAATACATGCTTTTTGTCTTTGGTTATCTAGTAATCTTGGTAGTGAAAATGACATTATGTGGATCAGATGTGATGATGTTTTCCTGTACTCATCTTTTAAGAACTGCCTTAAGATGTTTAAATCCGACAAATGAAAGGATAAGGACCATGGTTCTATGAACCATTCAGTTATACCACATTCTAATGACTATTTAATTAAAACAATATTGAACTTTTACTTTTCTTTTTTTACAAATAAGTAGAGCTTTGATAATTTAGAGCTTCCCAGGCTAACAGGGAATGCATATCATTAAGAGGAAGAATGAAAGAAACACTCGGAGACAGGACACTTTGTTTAAATAGAGGGAAGAATGCATAATTTTCATAATCTTCTTTTTTCTCCCTCTCAGGAGCATGATATCAAATTTGATGACCATGGACTGATGGTGCTGGGCTGTGGTCCATATCACATTGGTAAAGTGATAACTTACATTTACACAAGGCTTTATAGTTTGTATAGTACTTTTCACACATGCTAATTTCATTATTTAAAGACTATGTAAAATGCTGTTATAATAAATTGCAAATTAGGAAATTGAGGTTCAGAGAGAGAGAAAGCCCAAACATATGTGGCTATTAAGTGGTGGAAGTGGGACTCAGATGTAGCCCCCACTGCAAAGTCTGTCTTTTTTCATTTCATCAGTTCATCCTTTTATCATTTTCATCCTCATGAACTAAACTGAGCCTCTCACTGAGGTTAACAAATGAATTACACTTTGATTTTTTCTTTCCTAGCATAATATTTCACAAAGCTTTATATTAGCCCAAGAACTTTATACATCAGCCAGAATTACATTTGTAGATAAAATTTCTGACTTAATGTATGATCTCTTTGACATTAAATGCAAAGACCTCCTCTCATTGGTGCATAGAGTATTATATAATTTGATTAGAACATTCTCACTAGAAATTGTTACATATCCCCCTAGACACTTAAAAGTAGATATTTAATAATGAATCAAGATCTATTACAGTTACAAAGTATGTATAGAAACAGGCAATGATATTTTTCCAATAAGTGTATTTAACATTGTTTCTCTAAAGTATTCTTAAATGTAGTTTACCAATTTTTGACCAAATTATGAAGGCGGAAATAAATGCTCGTACCTTTACCAGTATATTTTCTTTTGGCTAACTGGCCTAAACACTGCCCCAAGGATCTACTCTTTCTTTCTCTAGACCTATTTTTCTTCCTCTTCAAATTTCATCTAATATATGCCACAATTCTGCATCACACTAGGGCCCAGGGAAGGCTAGCTGAGATGACAATCAAATCTATATTTAATTGATAGCAAGAATTTACATAACTTATTCTGACAATAATCTTTAGGAGACAAAGTCCTAATGTCAAGGATTAGTACAAATCCCAGAACTTTCAGTTCTATGGCATCCCAGTAGAGGTGATATTTTGAGGCATTTAAGCCATTATTATACTTCAAATTACATCTTAGAAGGTCACTCACTCTGCATGGGGTAGCCCTGTCAAGCTTAAAAGAATATGCATGCAAAAGACAGGACTTTCTAATCAATTAAGGTATGTCAGAACTACAAGTCACCTCAGGGATCATTGGGCTTAGCCTTTAGATAGCAGGGTAAGTGGAAGGACTGAAATAAGAACTCAAATATTCTGATCACTAACTTAACTACTTTTGTATACTGAGGTTAGTATGTTTACTTTGAATTTCTTTTCAGTAAATGGGAGCTATTTTTTTTATCACTACAGTTTTCACCCATTGACTTTGAGATTCTGTAGGCTTCAAATATGGCTGTTACCTATTGCAGAACTTAGCATATAAAACAAGCCAACATGCCGTTGTTGTTTAATTAGTCCCATTTTTCCTGCTATTACTATAATGTACATAATAAATCTGAAATTTATATTCTGGAGTCTTAAAAATTGAATTGAAAAAGAGGAAGAGAAGGGTCAAATAAAGCAAATGTAGCTAAAAAAAATTGGAAGAGCATTAGCTTCCTTAGCTTGAACTGACTGCAGTATATACATATTTCTGCTGCTCTTTATGTAGTAACTTCACGCTTCTCTTACCCTTCTTCTCAATCTCCATGTCTCTGCAGGCAGCAGTGTGGAATTTGATTGGTGTGCTGTCTCCAGTATCCGCACACTGCGTCAACTTGGCAAGAAGACTGTGGTGGTGAACTGCAACCCTGAGACCGTGAGCACAGACTTTGATGAGTGTGACAAATTGTACTTTGAAGAGTTGTCTTTGGAGAGAATCCTAGACATCTACCATCAGGAGGTAAAAAAAGAAAAAAAAAAAAAAAGAAAAAGAAGAAAAATATATTGCAATGAATATTTTCTATATGTATATTCAGTATATAGATGTATATTGTAATTCCCCTGAAGAAAAAGGGCTGTCAGTGTCTTCTGTTGTCTAATTTTGTAGTGAAATTTTAAAAAGAATCACCCCAGCCTTTGATTCCTGAGGCCTTGGCTCAGAGTGATTATTTTTCATATAAAATTCATGTTTTCTTTCTAAGCGTTCCAGCTCTCCTAAAAACTCTTCTTGGTAACATGTGCCAGATACATATTAACTAGTACAAGACAATCCCAATAAATAGTTTGTAGAATGATTGAATTGGTCATCTAGACATACAGTAAGCAGCCTCTTTCTACTGTAGTTCATGGGCTGTTGGAGTTTAATGATGAAATGATGATTCCCAGAGTTGAGAAGCCACTTACTTGTTCACAAAGGACAGTGAAGTTTTTGTGCTATCAGATAAATCCATTTAGTTCTCAATGTAAGATCACTAAGTCCATTCTGAATGATTTTGGTACCTTTATAACATTTTCCTACAGGAGTGCAGATGATTATAGGTTACTGTATATCCTGTAGAACAAGTTAAATGATCCTAAGTTAAATTAAAAAAAAATAACTACTGGAAAATTTCAAAATGATATCCAGTAGTTGTGCCTTTTGGTGTCATGACAGTTAATTCTTTCCCATAGAAAATCATCCCAAAATGTAAAATATGGTCACTTAGAATAAAGAATACTGAATTGGACCAATAATACTTCAATTCTAGTTTTAGTTGAGAACTCACTGACTTGTTATTTACATTCTCAGTGCTTCATCTTTTTTTGGTTGTTAGTAAATTATATAAATGTAAACGTGTGCTTCATGCAGATACTGTGAAGGTAACGTGAGATTTATGGTTGAAATCACATGGTAACATATAAAGTATAGTGCAAGAACAATGTGATGGTTTTGTTAATATAAAGAAAAATGGACAAATTTAGGATGAATGTGCCATCATAGTTGTCTCTTTAGTCCTGGCTTACTGATCTTTTAATATAACAAATTGAGCCATTATGCAGAATATGCTCCATTTTTAGTTTTCTCTCTGACATGATTTCTCTAATGATTCTCTAATATTCATTTCAGATGCCTAGGTAGGGATAAAAATAAGTGAATTCTGCAAATGTTTCTTGAGCACCTTTTAAATGCCAGGTGTAACAAGACAGAGAGCTATAAAACCAGGTCTCTATGTTTAAGGCATTGAAATAAAACTAAACTTTATGATATAAATGTATAAAAAAATACATAATTGGTTGATCTGGTGGTGGCTCAGTGGATAGAGCATCAGACTGAGACACTGAGGACCCAGGTTCAAAACCCTGAGGTTACTGGCTTAAGCATGGGCTCATCTGGTTTGAGCAAGGCTCACCAGCTTGAGCACAATGTTGCTGGCTTGAGCAAGGGGTCACTCGGTCTGCTGTAGCCCCCCAAGTCAAGGCACATATGAGAAAGCAATCAATAAACAACTATGGTGCTGCAACGAAGAACTGATGCATCTCATCTCTCTCCCTTCCTGTCTGTTGCTATCTGTCCTTCTCTCTGTCTCTGTCACAAATATATATATATATATATTGGTAAGAACTGTGGGCAGTAGCAGCAGGCACTTTATACATAATTAATTATTTCCCCAGGAATTCTTTAAGGAAAGATTAGAAATGTTGATAACTGCCTTTGAATATAGTTACACATAAATATTATTGAGTTCCTTTTACTATAACTGAATTTAATATAATATAAATAAACTGGCCCTTCTTTGAAACTAATTGGCAATTAAAGGGCAACTATATATTATAAGGTAATTTTAAATGTTAAGTTGGGAAACATAAGAACAATATTCCATTGATGTATTTTTTGCACTATTGTAGGAAATTACACAAATCATATGTACATGTGCATGTATGTGTATGTGTATATAGGTTTCCTTTCGTGAGATTGTTGTGTAGCTTCTCAGCAGGCTCTACAGGTTTTGTTGTCTCTCATAACAGGTATTTCTTAACCTTCAGGATACTGTCCTTATCTGATGTTGGAGGTAAATTTGTGAAAACTGGAAGCACATCTAAACTTATTCAAAAGCACACATTTGAGTCACTGAGAAGGGTAGTAGGGTTTCCCGAGGATATGTAGCTACATGAGATGATGGGAAATATGATGGGTCTCCTGGTCTAATTCAGGACCAATGCTGTTCCCATGGCATCAAGGGAACATCTCTAAAGAAACATTAAGATGTCAACAAAGTGGCATGCCCTTGTGTAAAGCTGGTTGTTTTGAACGACAGTCTTGACCAGAGTTTGAGTGAGAGGGAATGCTAGACGTGCTGAAGTCTCCTTCTCACTTGTTCTTTTCCCTTTTTAATAGAAAATGTTGTAGTGATATATTCCTTTATCTGAAGACATTAGCTTAGTGATACTGGGTTTAAAACGTAGGAAACTCAGCTGGGTAAAAAAGATACAAACAAATTTAGGTAAGAGCCAAGTTTAGGAACTTTGGGAGTCAATGAAGTTAGTTGAGGCTGAAGATTTTAGATATTGGTGAAACACTATCTGAATTTTGGAATATTTTATTTCAGTAAATTCCTTGAAAGTAATTAGGTGTTAAGTAATCACAATGATGGTCACTTACCTGTGTGAGATACCAGCTTCTCTTAGGTCCCTACAAGTTTTGTACTTAGAATTGGGGCCATTTTCAGTTAGAATTTTTCCTGAAAACTATTCTGTATTAACTTCATCCTACAAACTTGTTCTCTGCTCTTGAATTCCTTCTGCTGTATGAACACAACTTATACTACACCATCATGCCGGTACTCTCAACCGTTCCTATGGGCATGCTTTGTCTTTCCAGTGATGATCTGTATTTCTGGAGGTCGAGGAGAATAGGGTTTTACCAGTAATTTTTCTACCTACTACTGTTCAAAATGAATGTTTTAGAAGTAGCTCTCCTTGTATCCTGTAACATTAACCACCACTGAAAACAGCTGGAAAAATAATTAGCTTAAGATTCAAAAACTTGGTATAATGTTAGTTAAACATATCTGCTTTATAATATGTAGAATTGAGTTCAACTACTGCCTTCCTGTTTGTTAGATGGGAAATATGGACAAGTCATTTTACCTTCATAAGCCTTAGTTTCTTCCATTGTCAAATGGGTGGGGAGTGACTGCCTTAGAGGTCAAACAGATCTCTAGGGTATGTAGTAGCAACCTTAGAAAATAGTAGCAGTTTGTATTATTATTGTTTTGAACGTGGTTTAATTTCTTGAAAAATAAAAATTGCATACAGCTAATTTGAAATATATTGGTATATTTATTAATTAAAGGCTTTTAATTCAACTTCAAGCTCTTATTTAGTTAACTTCACGTTTGCTTCCTTAATTATAGCGATTGTTTTGAAGTCCTTCACAGGAAGGACCTTTGTATTCATTTAATTGAGGGATGAGTTTTTAAGCCTTTAAAATATTAACACCATTAATAAAGCTAAAAATAAGCAGATACAAATATTATTATAAAGAGAATAATTCTTAAAGTTTTTCAAAAGTGTATATTGACTATAAAAATGATAAAAAGTAGCTAAAGTACATTTATAAATATGCAGAACTGTGGATTATTATTTTCAATACTGTTTACAATGCATTTAAGCATGAGATTGCAGGTGTTTGCTTAGGCAGAACAATCATTTTTTTTATCAGAGAGAAATTAGCTTTATTCCTTTTAAGAGCAGTTCGGAATGATTTCAAAGACTGATAAAATACATTTGGTACTCATCTTGACTTCAGCAATTTTAATATTGCATCAGTAGGTCATTAAAGCAAACACAAATGATGCCAAAATCAATGGCCTATCAGATATTATATTTTCTAATATTGATGATAATGTCATTTATATACTTCTATAAAATTTTTAATGTTTATTCTTATTGAGTCTTCATACCCACCTTATGAAGTTGGCACGTACTGTTGTCTTAATTGTACAGACAAGAATTCTGAGCCTCAAGGGAAACTTCACAGAGGGGACCAAGATGGGAAGTGACTTCTGACATGAAATTCAGTTCCCAACATTCCTCATTGGCTCACCCTCACCATTAGAACACCAGCCTTGAGAAAATTTGACATTTTGTGTTTGTTTTCTTTCTTTTTTAATCTTGAAGTTTTGACTGCTAATAGGAGGTTACGGTTAAAGATTCTGACACTGCTTGTAAGGCAAATAGTAAGGAAATAAGGAAAAAACAATCTACGATTGGATCCTATAGACAAGCACCAAAGTAGCAGGAAAACAGATGTTAAAATAGGAGGCAGGATTTAGATTGACTTTTGGTTTAGGGGTAGAGATTAAATAAGGAAGAGGAAAAAAGGAGGAAGGAAACAAGGGCAGGAAAGGAGAAGGGGAAGGGGGAAGTGGTGCAAAAAGCTTGTCAATGGGAGTGAACCTGGTTGGGGACAGTGGTCAAGCCCTCTGCCGGTGGCTAAGAGAAGTGATGATAGACAAGATAGGAAAGTATGAGTTTATCCTTTATGTTTCAGGTGATGGACACCATTAGAGAACTCTGAGTAAAGGAATAACTTGTAGGATGATTAATCTGAATGTGCAGGGCAGTGTGGAGGGAAACAGGAGAGGTGCATGTTGGAAGGATGCATCGGTATGACAACAGTAGTCCAAGAATGAATTGGTCGTAGTGTAGAGCAGTAGTTTTACATTTGGGCGACTGGTGAAAATAGGAAAATTATTTTGGGGACTGCTAAGGCAGAAATCATCCTGAGCCTAAGCAAATTGGACTAAGATCATTGGGTCTATAGTCTTCCTACAACATCAGGTAGTTAACTCTTTCACAGATGGGCACAAAATTTCCAGTAGACCAGTCAGCGGATCAACAGTTGAAAAACACTGCTGTAGAGTATATGACAAAGATATTTACTGGATTGAATTTCTTTTTTTAATTGTCCCACATGTGTATGTCACCCACTCATGCGTAATTGTATGGCAGTTATATATGGAATAGTGTATAGTTGTATGGGCTTTTATGTAGACTTTATCATGTAAGTGCCTGAAAAATCAGAACTAATTCATTTATCTCTTTGTGGCATGACCCAATATTTACCTTGATAGGAAAAATGAAACCATCACAATCATGCTAATCATTTCAGGAAGGAAATGGAGGCAGTAACAGCACGGTTGTTCATTCATGATGAAGTTACCCCAGTGGCTGACATTGCACATGTTTTCTCAGGCGTGTGGTGGCTGCATCATTTCCGTCGGAGGCCAGATTCCCAACAACCTGGCCGTCCCTCTGTACAAGAATGGTGTTAAGATCATGGGCACGAGCCCTATGCAGATCGACAGGGCTGAGGATCGCTCCATCTTCTCAGCGGTCTTGGACGAGCTGAAGGTGGCTCAGGCACCCTGGAAAGCTGTTAACACTCTGGTAAGGAGAGAAATACATGTCTGTTCTTAATGTTCTCTTTTGAAGTCATAACCTGAATGTTAACTACTGCAGGTGTTAACTGCAGGGCAGAGAAAACGCACTGTGCTTAGTGAATTTAAAGTTGCAGTATTTCCATGATTGCACTTAAATGTTGCTTATGAATTGATAGGAGTTTTCTCATTAAGATTCAGACAATGAAAAGAAGTTCAAACTCTTTTTGAACTAGATTTGCTATTTAGAATTAGAAGCTAGAGATTTTATGTATTTCAGTGTCCAATTTACATTTTAATGGTGTATTTTGAGAGAAAGAATAAGAAGAGTTGCATTACTACTTATTGTAATGATGCCATTCTGCATTTTCATTGAATATTTTAAACCATATATATTTTGTTGTTGTTTCCATTAATTAGAACGAGGCATTGGACTTTGCGAAGTCTGTGGGCTACCCCTGTTTATTGAGACCTTCCTATGTTTTGAGGTAATACATTGCTTTCCAAATGATTTAAAAACTGAGAGATAGAAAACTGCATGTTGTATGCTAATAGCACTAGGCTTTGATGTGTAGTAACTTGTAAATGCATCAACAATTTCCAAACAAATACAACCAGATTGAGGTCCTGTGCACAGTCCTTCAGCATAATGCTTTTCCTTCAGGGAGTAGCAACAGGAAGACATGACAGTCCTACTTCTTGGAGACAGGGCTGAGGGTACCTCCTTGCCAAACTGTGGGAAGATAGTTTTACATTAGAGAACAGGACGATTCAAGAAAACCAAAAAGCAAAACCAAAACAAAGCAAACTTGAGCTATCTATTCCCCGGCATCTGTTCTCTAATACCTGGAAATGACAGCTTATCTTTGATTGTTGTCAGCACCTTCTGATGGTGCCTCTGGTTTGAATTTTTAAGTTTGTGAGATCACAGTTTTTTAATAGATGATTTATCATGGAGAGGGATATGGGCGGTGAGGATCTTTTGTATTAGACTCTGAAACTAAGATCTATCATCAAAGGAGAAGTTGTGAATTATCACCTCCTCTCTTCAGATGTTACCACATGTAAGGAGCCTACTTCACTGAACAGGGGATAATAAGAGACACACCATTTGCTGTGCACAATTTGAAAGTGTAAATGGAATTTGAGATGGGATCCTTTAAAATAATAAAAAATTTCAAATGAGGTGGAAAACTTTTCTTTTTATTTAAATGACATTTTGTATAAACCACAGTCTCATAATACTATTAATGTAAGTTCATTTAAACACACAGATATTTAAGGGAGGATCACAGAAAGCAGCTTTGACTATTGCATTGCCTTTATCATCTTTATCTACATCTTTGTTCTAGTTTCTCATACTGTGAATTATCAGTGCTATAGCCTTAGCTTTCTTGTCTTAAACAGATGAAGAAATTGAAAGCTCTTTATGCAGAACTTTGTAATAGAGTAGAAAAGGTAAAAAAAAAATACTACTTTTTAAAAAAAGGAATGGGGAAGTAATATATTTTCCTTGTTTCTTCCCCTATTCTTAGTTTTCCTTCTCTGTTCCCCTGCCATTTCCCTTTGAAAATGTCAAAATTTGGAGTAAATTGATTTCACACAGCATTCTTTTTTAAGTATTTAGGAAGAAGGACATAGTTGAATACATTTCTGTCACAAGCTGTACATTATATTGCAAAAGTTACTAAAACAATTGATTTTTGTGTAGCCTGGTTGAGAAAGTAGAATGCCCTGTTATGACTGGGAACTTGTGGGTTAAGGTCAGCTTTTGGTAATGATGAACTCAAAGAAACAGAGTTAGAGAAACGAGGTCCTGGGAAGAAGCTTGTTAAAGGTCAGGAATTACCTGGAACCAGTAGAGAGTTAAACCAGTAAATCAGAAAAGACAGATCTGGGGTATGTGCTGTCTCTTAACAGATTTTAACCCCTTATTCATCTCAACTTTGGTGACTTTTTACTTTGAACATGTGTCCTGTTGATTAAATGGAATAAAGTCTCAATTTAGAAAAAGGTACCATTTTACTTAGCCCAGACTAAAACTAGAAGTTGTCTGTAACTGTTTTGAGGAGCAATCAAGTCTAGGATGCTTTACTTACAAAGTGGTAAAGAAACTGACCTGTTTTTCCCCCCTTCTTTCTTAGTGGGTCTGCCATGAATGTGGTATTCACTGAGGATGAGATGAAAAAATTCCTGGAGGAAGCCACTAGGGTCTCTCAGGTAGTGTCCACTTTCCTCCTGATGATGTTTACCCCTTCTCTTAATTGCTACTTTATTTCATGTTGTTTTTCTTTTCACATGATGTTATTAGGATGGTTTTCCTTTTTCTTCTATCCACTAGTCTCCTACAGGTGGGGATGAAAAAACTCAAATGCACTGAATTGTATTTAGATTCTTATGGTTAGATTAAGAAGAGGCGAACAGTATATACTGGATCACAGCAGAGATTTACATGATTTTAGACTCCAGGAGCCAGGTTGGATAAACATCCTGTCCCATCATGAGTGAGATGCTGGTTAAGCTATCCCTAGACTGGGGAGTTCATGAACCCAACCATGTTCATGAACCCTTATTTTTAATTTTTCACATTTGGAGAGACTTTTACCTAGTCAACTTTACAACTTTAATGGTAAATCCCTTTGTTCACCTATTGATTTCTCTTTTATTTTAGTACATTCATTTTCATTAATAAAAATGTTTAAAATTTTGTTATAAACAACCGCCTTCCTGCACTAGCCCGGCTTTTACTTTTTCCTTTAATGTTTCCTCAATGTGATCCATTTAAGATTTACCCAGTGGGGTTATTGATCTGCAGACCTTGTACTGTACTGGATGAAAGTAATCTTTTCCTTTTAAAAGCTTTCAAAAGCTAGTTGTGGCCATATATATATATATATATATATATATATATATATATATATAATATTTAGAAAGCACAACTTATAGAAAAGAGTTTGAGCCTGACCAGGCGGTGGCTCAGTGGATAGATCGTCGGACTGGGATGCGGAAGGACCCAGGTTCGAGACCCTGGGGTTGCCAGCTTGAACGCGGGCTCATCTGGCTTAAGCAAAAAGCTCACTAGCATGGACCCAAGGTCACTGGCTCAAGCAGGGGGTTACTCAGTCTGCTGAAGGCCCGCAGTCATGGCATATATGAGAAAGCAATCAATGAACAACTACGGTGTCGCAACGAAAAACTGATGATTGATGCTTCTCATCTCTCTCCGTTCCTGTCTGTCTGTCCCTGTCTATCCCTCTATCTGACTCTCTCTCTGTCCCTGAAAAAAAAAAAAAGAGTTTGACATTAGGTGAGTGGAATTTGGAGGGAGCTGAAGAATGAAATCAGGGGCATTTCAAAGAGAAATAAAGAGCGTGGGTTGTTCCCGCTTGCATGAAGCTGAACCTCCCTTCTGTGTAATAGTTGCTCTCCAAGGGCATTCGGGCAATGAGGAGAGTGGATAAAGATAAAGAGTGAGGAAAGACAAAGCATGTAAAAAAAAGAAAACCAAGTGGATTTAGAATTCACTTTTGTGTGAAAGTCAGATAACCGAGGAGGGAATCTCTCCAGCGGGCCAGTCCTCACTAATGCGCTATGGAGTGGAAGGCTGACTGCCTCTGTTCAGTTCTCTGCCGACAGTCCCGCCCTCCTCCCCTTTGGAGAAACCAGCAGCTGGCTCCAGCTGGTCTCGGAGGAGTGATGAAAAGGTATCCTCTCTTCTTTTGCCTGAAACACTGGGTTTCAGAGGGCCTCTACTTGGTAGAACATTTTTAAAAACATTTTTTTTTTCCCCGCTAGCATATGGATAGAACCTTTCTGGAACCAATGTGTTATAATAGAGATGTCTTGATTAAGTACTTTCTTGGTCAAGTCTTCCCATCAAACTATAGCAGAATCTGGTATACTCAATTCAAGGATACTAGAGTAAAACCAGCCCCCATCAGTCATTCATTATGTATTCATTCATATTTAGTACCTGCTATAGAATAGCATTGTTCTTGGTGTCGGGGGCTACACTCTTCAATAGACAGATAAGTCTCTGCTCTCATGGAGGACCCTTTTTGCTAGAGACATCAGATAATTACAATTAAATACAATGCACATTGCAACAAAAAGAAATACATGATGTTGAGGTACTGTGTAAAAGCATTGTATTCCAGTCTCTGAAGAAGAGACTTTTAAATTGTTTTAAAATGGTTGATTTATAGTTAAATAGGATTACATTGTGGATATGAGGAGGAAGAACAGCATTGTAAAGATCTGTAGCAGAGAAAAAGCATGGAGTTTCTAGAAACTAATCAAGTATTCACCGTATGACTAAGGCACCATACCTGGTGCAGTATTGATGATAATTATGGTGGAGAAGTAGACAGATGTAGAGCAGATAAAGAAGACCTTGTCAGTCCTTATAATAAAATTGGATTTTAGTCGTATTTTCTATTTTACAAGGATCACTGTGCTATAGTGTAGAGAGTGAATTCTGGGGCAGGACTGAATCCCTGGAAAGGGGTGAGGGGGCTGTTGTTGTAGCTCAGGGTAGAGATGACAGTGCCTGGGTTGGAGTAATAACAGTAAAGATGGAGAGAGGTGCACGCATTCCAGAAGTATCGAGGATGTGCCTCGGAGGCAGTTAGTGAATGGACAGGGGTGAAGGAGGGGAAAGAGGGCAAGTTGTGACCCCTGAGTTTCTGCCTTGGGCACCTTGATGGACAGTGCTATCACTTATGGAAATGAGGGACACTAGAGAAGGAGATATTTTAGAAGGGGAAATTATATGTTTAATTTTTGGCTTTTTGAATGTGAGGTGCCTGTGAGGAGTCCAAGTAGATATGCTTTGAAAGCAGGGAGTTCTATAGATTTGGAATTAAGGTTCAAGATCATGGCTACAGATAGAAATGTACACAAAGAAAACCAGATAGAAGGTGACAGAAGACAATTTAACTTTGGGGAAGGGGTATATAGCACAATCAAATGTCAAAATAATCTAGAGATGTTTTCTCTCAACATATGTACCCTGATTTATCAATGTCACTGCATTAAATTTAATAAATAAATTAAAAAAAAGAAATGTAAACAGACTTGGAAAATAAACAGCATACAATGTCAATGGAAGTTTTGAGAATGGAAGAGATCACCAAAGAGCAGACAGAGGAAAAGGAGTGGTTAAGACAGAAAGAGAAGGAGTTCCAGCCTTGAAGGGCTGAGAGAGGAGAGCCCTGGAAGGACCTGAGGGAGCAGCAGGAGGGGTGGTTCGTGGGGACCAAAGGAAGAATGCATAAGTGACAATGGATAAGTTGCTGTAAGGCTGAAATTTTTTTTTTTTTTTTTTGTATTTTTCTGAAGCTGGAAACGGGGAGAGACAGTCAGACTCCCGCATGCGCCCGACCGGGATCCACCTGGCACGCCCACCAGGGGAGACGCTCTGCCCACCAGGGGGCGATACTCTTTCCCTCCGGGGCGTCGCTCTGCCGCGACCAGAGCCACTCTAGCGCCTGGGGCAGAGGCCAAGGAGCCATCCCCAGCGCCCAGGCCATCTTTGCTCCAATGGAGCCTTGGCTGCGGGAGGGGAAGAGAGAGACAGAGAGGAAGGAGGGGGGGTGGGGTGGAGAAGCAAATGGGCGCTTCTCCTGTGTGCCCTGGCCGGGAATCGAACCCGGGTCCCCCGCACGCCAGGCCGACGCTCTACCGCTGAGCCAACCGGCCAGGGCTGTAAGGCTGAAATTTATTACAACATTTTCTTCCTCAATATAGAAAGGGCTATTTCATAAATTTTTAAAATTTTCCAGGATGGTGGGTGCTCTTTTTTGTCCCACTCAGATCCTTTTATCTGTGGGAGCACCTGTCCCCCAAATGCTGTGATAGCTGATGACACCTCCTCCCAGCTGAACTTCTGGAGATAACTGTTCTCAATGGAGGCAGAATCTTGTCAACGGGGAGGCAAAGCTCTCCACCTCTCCACCACCCTCAAAATCCTAGACAATGACTGATGTGCCTGAAGACGGGACGCACTCTGTGTTGCAGTTCATGCTCCAGAGCTCCTGTGGCATGAGGCCACACCCAGCCTCCGCCGAGCACAACCTCACCCGATTTTTCTGCCCCAGCCTGCTTTCTAACTCCCTTGATAAATCACTTGAGTAAGAATCCCCATCTTAGCTTGGCTGAGGAAACTAAGGCAGCTGGTAAACTTGATCTTTTTTTGAAGTTACATTGTCGTCCTCCTCCTCCTCCTCCTCATCAAACACATAGGTCTCAACACAGCTTGGCCAGGCCTGCTACACTAAACCTTCAATATTTTAAAAAGTGGAAATATAGATGGAAAGAATTTTTAAATTTATTTTTATTTTTGGCTAATCCACAATTGCATGTTCCATAGGCTTTGAAGAAAAGGAAGTGTGGAGGTTTGCCCCATTAACAATAAATTTTGAGATTAGAAAAGCTTATTGGTGGCATAAGACATTAGTTATTTTGAATGTTCCACAAAATTTAATGACATTTAGTTTTCTCTTAAAGGAGATGAGATATATTAGATTTAACACATGCATAAGGTAATAAACTTCATAATAGTGGCCAAATGGGGTTTGTATTCAGAGGGGAAAGAAATGTTCACAGAAGGCTTCTGGGAGGAGGCAGCATTTAGCTGGGCCTTAAAGGAATGAATTTAGTTTTAAAAGATGAGGCTGAGGAGAGAAGGTGGAACACATTTGGGGAAGAGAGGCATGGAGACAGGAAAATCATTGTCTGGTAAGAAGACAAGAGGACACAGAGGAGAAGAGCTGCTCTAACCCTGAAGCTCTTCCTTAAGCCTCTTAATTCAATCTGGAAAAAGCAAGCAGTGGTCAGGTTGTTTGCACATCGCAACACTGTCATGAAGGAACTGAGTGTGGCAAGAGCTTCAAGAATGACAAGGGGTCTGAAACAGCAGAGAAGAAAAGGACATTTTAATATTAGTAAAGAAAAATGTTTGATTTTGCAACTGTAAATGCCATACCTTAGAAGTGGTTTAAGGCATATACATTTTAGGTAAAGGATTCCATTTTTCATTTAATAAAACCGACACAAAATGCTACGTACTGTTTCTAAATTATTTTACAGCTCTCATATAGATAACTGACTTAGAAAATTGTAGTACTTGGAAAAGATAAGTGTAGGAAGACATAAAAAACCTGAACCAATAATAATACATAATTAATAATAAAATGGTTATTTTATTCTGTAACATCAATAAGTGGAAACAGAAAAGGAACTCCATTCTGTCTTCTCCTTAGTCCCTTCTTTTCTCTAACTCACTTAGGAGTGTATATGTGAAATTTCAAACCCCATGTTCAGTTGGAGAAACACCCTCTGTCTCACTGTAAATAGAGAATGACCTTGTTCTTACAAAACAACTGCCTAATGAGTTTGTGTAGTACATTTAGCATTGTTCTTGTATTTACTTACGGTACACAGCCTACTTGACACTACACAGATAATTTCAGCTAAAGGTTCTGTCCTTCTGTTTACCCTTGGTGACAGGAACACCCAGTGGTGCTGACAAAATTCGTCGAGGGGGCCCGGGAAGTAGAAATGGATGCTGTCGGCAAAGAAGGAAGAGTAAGTACTTTATCTCTATCTCCCCCATCTTTTCCTTCCCATCAAGTATTTTTTCTTAGCAGTTTTGAAACAACACAGATTAGAGTTTCTGATTCTACAAAACGGGTCTCTACTAATAATGCACAAACTTCCCAGCAAAAAAAAAATTGAACTCACTAATAATTCAGTTGATGTGTCAGAGATATCATATTTCTTACATTTCATACTATTAGAAATTCTCTTTCATGAGATTCAAAATTAATTATCATCCTCTACTTATCATTTTTTGAATAAATTTTCTCTCTCACTTTTTTTTGTTTGTGAGTTTCCTTTTATGTTCCAGTGGATATTTTAAAAGCATCTAATACATTTCTTTCTGAAGTTCCTAATTGAATCCCTGATTTCTCTTCTCTTTCGATTTCCCAACCACCCCCTATTTATTGCATTAATAAAAGCAAAACCAAACAGAGCAGGGTGGATAATGGTAATACCATAACATTGACTTACTATATCACATCTCGCCAGTGCAACAGATGCGTCCAACTTCAGGGGTAAATGACAACGAGAAGAATGCTTTCCTTCGTTTGCTTGTATTGTAGTCAGGCATTTATGATTTGTCTTGAAATATAGGAAGTTATGTTTTAGGAAGTCCATGTCATTTTATTTGCTTTAAGGAAATGTAAAAGGTTGGCCTTCATTTTCTACTTTGCAGATACTTAAAAACACGACTGAAGATGTTATTTTATTTCATTGGTCTTTCAGATGAATGGTTCAAAGTGAGGGTTTTTCTTCTTCTTTTTTTTTTTTTGAAAAAAATCTATATAGTAATGATGACTTCTTACCACAGACTCATATAATCTTAAGTGAAAGCATCCTTAGAAATCACTTATTTCAATCCCACACCCTCCAAAGATGAGAATATTTTTTCACAGCCTCCCTGGAAGGTAGCCATTTGTTTTATGTTTAACTCTTTTGGAAATACAGAGCACAAAAAGGCTTAAGATTATATATTATATATGTATTTGTTTTGTTCTTGTTTTTTCTTGAAATCTGACATATTCCATCTTTAGAACTAAAGTCTGCTTCCCTAGAATTTTCCTCCCTCATCTCCTGACCTCCAGAATTGTAGGGCAAAATTTATCTTTCTGTTTTTTAAATATTTTAAATATTTAAGACTGAGTTATAAAATAAGAATAATGTGATCATACCAGTACGGAGGTGGGGAATGTAAGACTGGCTTAGAAAAATTTATATGTTGAAAAGGTTTCGTGCTGGTAAAGTTGGTCTGTTGGTCTGACTTAGCTCCAGGTTGCAAGCTAAGCTCTTGCCCTAAGCTCGTCTCAGACATGGACCACTGCTTATCATCCTGGCCTCCCTCTTTTGGAAATGTTCCAGATTATTCACATTATTTTTAATGAATCACACACTCAGAAATGGACATAGTACTTCACATATATTAGAGTATTTTCAGAGCTCAGTTGGACTATTGCCTTCTCATTTCTAGACACAATAAAAAAATGAAGTGCTTACTGTGCACTAAAAGATCATGTGGGACACTGAATATGTGTTCTCTTTCATCCTTACAAACATTCTGTGAGACAGATACTATTGTGATTCCCATCTTACCAGCGGCCAAAGCTAATCAGATGAAATATCTTGCCCAGGTCACAGCACTGTTTGTGATAAAAGGAGCACTGAGTCTTAAATGTCAGTCTGCTTTAAGTCATCTATAAATCTGATAAGCAAATCTTCTCTGTAGTTTAAGTCTTTTAAAGTCACCCAATTATTCTCCTCCACTCTAAGCTTTATCGTTTCCCAAAGACACACGTTATTAACATTCACAGTATCATAATCGAGATCATAAACTTCAGAATCTGACAGATAAATGTTTATAATCCTGACTCAGCTACATGGTAGTCACATGTACTTGAGCTATTTATTCTCATATTACCCTAGTTTCCTCACCTATAAAAGGGACAAGCATATTTTTGTTTTGCTTTCCTCCTCTCTCTCCTCTCCTCTCCTCTCCTCTCCTCTCCTCTCCTCTCCTCTCCTCTCCTCTCCTCTCCTCTCCTCTCCTCTCCTCTCCTCTCCTCTTCTCTCCTCTCCTCTCCTCTCCTCAAGAGATCATTAGTTAGATCTGAAGTGTTCTTTCTCATTCACCTGAATGATGATACTTACCTAGCTAGATACTCATCTACCCCTATCTTCTTTCCCTTTCAGTGTCTAAAACTTAACCTGGAAGGAAAAGATAAAGATATTGCTAGTGCCTCCCAAATGCTTTAGTTTTTTTTTTAATCTATTCTTAAACATCAATATAAATTGGTTTACTTGTCCTCTTTTCCTATTATTTATACCCATTCTAATCAATGGGAGAGGGAGGTAAGCTCTCAGCCACTCTCAGGTTCCCCTACAGGCAATGCCCAGGGAGGCTTGACAAGTCGACGTGTGCAGCTCTTTCTACTCTCCTCACTGGGGACTTGGCAAAGAAACCAGTCGGTGCTCGAGGCATCTGTCAGCATTAAATGGGGTGGGCAGGGCAGTAGCTTCATTGAAGTAGGGGCCTGACAATTCTTTCTAAAATCTTCTTTTGGCCAGGTTGTCTCCCATGCCATCTCTGAACATGTGGAAGACGCAGGCGTCCACTCAGGAGATGCGACTCTGATGCTGCCCACACAGAGCATCAGCCAAGGAGCCATCGAAAAGGTCAGCCATCATTTATAAAGAAGAGTCAAAGGGAAAAGCACAAAGATAAAAAAAAACGTATTTTTTTAAAGCTAGGTTGCAATGTAGGACATGCCCAGGTAAAATTTAATTAGGAGGGGAACTTCCTTGCTTTGAGTCTGCTGGGTATTTAAAAGATAATAGTTCCCGTCACTGCCCTTTGGAGCGTGTTTGGTTGTACACTGGTGCGGTGGTTCTCTAACTTCCATGTGCATCGTAATTCCCCGGGGAACTTGTTATGGTACAGGACCCTGGACGGCACCCTCAGTTTCTGATTCTGTAGTTCTGGGCAGAGCCCCAAAATTCACATGTTTAACAAGTTTCCAAGTGATGCTGTTGCTACTGGTCTGGAGACCACATTTGGAAAACTATGCTGCATCTGATGCTGATGTTTGAGAGCTACTTATAGGCAAGCAGCATATGAAGCAATGTCTTGCGATCAGAAGCAGGAATGCAGCCAGCCATCATGCAGAAATCTTCTGGAACTAACGCTTTCACTATCCACCCCTAATGACAGCTCAAACCAGAACTTTCTGATATGTCACTTTTTACCCCTCTTTTAGAACCACTGCTTTAAAGACCTTCCTAGGAACAGTGACTCTGTCTCCGTTCTCGTGTTGCATCGCTAGGTGTCTTCTTAGAGACTGTTGTCTTAATTCTTGCACACAGATGTTCCCTTAGTCTTCGGGTATTGCAGGTCAAGCCCGGCTTTTTAGTGAGTCTTTCTGATAATGCTGCTATCGGAATCTAGGCAGGCCTGTCTGTCTGGCTGCACACTGGGGTGGATTCTGAAGGCAATGAGGGAGGAGCTCTTACTTCTGCAGTCAGTGCCGCTTGTTGGCATGGGTAGCTCTGGCTGTAAGATACAAAAATGCCTACATATGACATGCCGACCCTACCTTCAAGGTAACACCATTTCTTTCTGACCATAATACCTACCCTTGAAGAGTCCAGGGCAATTGAAAAGCATATAAAGGAAATCTCTCTGGTCTCTTTGAAGAACCAACCATGTAGTTTCTGGGTCTGTACCTCTCAAGAGCTGGGTCAATAGATCAGTATAGAGTTTGGTCTTCAGTTTTTGGTCGTGAAAGTAGTAAACCAAAAGGATTTCATTTAGCCCTCAAAGTTTTTTATTTATTTCTTATTAATTTTAATGGGGTGAAATTGATCAAAAGGGTACATAGCCCTCAAAGTTAAACCAGAATATATCATTGTAGATAGACAGAAGCATTTGGCAGAGAAATAAGCCTGTAAAATGTGTTTTTTCCCCCTGATATCCTATTGTGAATATTTAGCACACATTATTTTATTAGTAGAAGCCTAATAGTGGCTATTATTATTGTTGTATTATTATTAATTATTATTATTATTGTTATTATTTGAGGGTCTATAGCTCTCTGTAGATATAAAGAGATATACATAGAAGGTTCTGTAACTTTTTTGTTGTTGGTTTTTCTCTAAGGTATGCTTTTAGCACTATACTATTTTCCTTTTGATCTAGGTGAAGGATGCTACCCGAAAGATTGCAAAGGCTTTTGCCATCTCCGGCCCATTCAACGTCCAGTTTCTTGTCAAAGGAAACGATGTCATGGTAAGACATGCCAAGGTGTTAAAGAAGACAGCACTGCTGTGTTAGGTCATATTGGTTTGTGTTCCTCTGGTAATCTTTACTGAACACAGCCACAGAGCAACTGAGACCCTACCACTGTTAGTAACCGGGTATGGGATGTTTCATAGCATGCAACACCTCCTAGTTTGAAAGCACAGGCTCTTGGTGGGACTGATATGTTAGTACAGATTTGTAGAGTAATCTGACCCATTGGAAAGATCACTATATCTGTGTATGGTATAGCATAGCATAGCATAGCATAGCACAGCACAGCACAGCACAGCTTAGCATAGGATGGATAGATGGATAGATAGATAGATAGATAGATAGATAGATAGATAGATATGGTGACTATCATGAAGTAGGCTTAATATGCACAGGGTGGCGCAAAAGTAGGTTTGCAGTGGTGTGTATGTGAAACTGAGTTTATGCTTATATTTTTATGTATGAATGTATTATTTTCCACAAGAGCAACTGTAAACTGACTTTTGCCTCATCCTGCATAGTAGTCATAAATTACATGCACTGAAGTTTCGCTGGGACCCAGCTGGTGAGGAGAACATTAATAGTGTTGTCATTGGCTCTCACCGTCTTTTCTCTTCTATTGAATTTTGTAACCTGTCCAGGTGATCGAGTGTAACCTGAGAGCGTCTCGGTCCTTCCCCTTTGTCTCCAAGACACTTGGGGTTGACTTCATTGATGTGGCCACTAAAGTGATGATTGGAGAGAACATCGATGAAAAACTTCTCCCGACGTTGGAGCATCCCATCATTCCTGCTGACTATGTTGCAATTAAGGTAGCATTTGAAAAAAAAAATCTGTTAGTCACTTTTATGAGTTCCAGGAAAATTAAAAGAACAATTTTCCATAAAAAGAATCTGGATCTTCTATGAACTTTCTCACTAAAGTGCTAGACTGGGGAGAGATGATGTTTCCTTTGAAAAATATAATGCAAGTGCATGACAGTCTCTTTATGTAAACTGCTATGTATTTCACAATAATTAAAACTCATTTAGAGCTGGGTAACTTCACAACCAACTAGTTGAGTATGTTATAAACGATGTTGCTGCAGCTGATATACGACGGTGCCAGTTTAGTTGGTCAACAGGGATTGTGGACATAGATTCTTAGGATAAGGCTTGAATTGTGCCAAGCTTTCAAGAATGCATGAATCTTGTGGAAGTCTTTGCCCTGTGGTGTTGGCTAAATTCTGACCACCTGGGCCACTCTTGCTTAGTTTCTACTTTTAGTGGCACGATTTGTTCATGTGAAAAGCTGAGGCAGCAGTTACTGTTGACCGTGGGGCTGTAAAACTGATGACATTGCCGACCCCTTTGTAAAGAGTGACAAAGAAAACCTAAGGGTGTGTTCTCCCATCTCCTAGGTATATGTGCGTGTTTCTTATGATAACATGTCACAAAGCCCCGTGCTCTGCAGCCTTCTCAGTGTGTCTGTGCACGGAGAATTGACATGACTTTCACTGCTTTTCCGGACAAGCACAAGGATTAGTGAGATTTTTATATAAATACATTTGGATTGTTTTAGATGAAGCACACAGGAAGTTAATTTATACTGAATGACATCTTTGGGTGACACTTGCATATTTTAGATGCCCTCAAAAGATTCCATTTTAATGTGTTCTAGTGACCTCGACCATAATGGCGTTACAGCTGAGACTCTGACCTCTGACTTTTACGGGAAATCTGAAGCTATAAATAAAAAATATTTATTAATCTTAATAATTTAGGATGCCTTGGTTTTGATAGTGTACTGAAATAGAACATTACTTTTAATGTTGGGAGAGGGTGTCATTTAATACTGGAGATGATGACAGAACATGAATTGTTAAAAGTTTTCAATGGGATATATATACATACACTGTTTAAAGACCAACAAGGTCCTGAAAAATACTTTCCACTTAAGGTTCTATTTATACATTTCAAATTTATGGTTCTTTATTTTGACAGTAATACACACACACACACACACACACACACACACACATGCATACATGTGTATGAAACAATTTCCCACAAAATATATTGATGAATAGGTATTCATTTTTAAAAATGCACTGGATCTCCCAATTTACTTCTTTCCTAGTTATTATGGTATAAATCTACTTTTTCCCCCCAAATTACATACATATAGTCAATCTTTTCTTTCTTTCATATAGTCAGTCTTAATGTAACCCTAGTAAGGTGGGTGGATGTCAACAGATGAGGGCATTGAGAAGCTGGAGTGCAAGAATGTATAATAACATCTAAAATGTCCCAGTGAAATGACTCCAAGCTAGAATTCCCATGACAACTTAGAGGGGTGCCAGACTCAGAGGAGGAATAGTCTAGACTAGATAAATGAATATGTGCAAGAAATAAGAATTCGGTGGTTAGTGAGTTGCACTGATAACAGTAAATGAAAAGGAAGCACTCCTATCTATGTTCTAGTTCATATGAAAGTTCTGGGCAAAAGTGTTTTCAAGCAGAATGTTTTTCAAAGCTTTTTAAGAGGTGTCAACAACAGTTTAATATCTCAGAAGTCAGCTTCCAGACAGAAATTTCTGGCAAAGTGGCTTGTTGCAAGTTCAAATGATCAAAACAAGAAGAGGAATGTTTCAAAAGCCAACCAAGGAAAAAATGTGTTTGAACTCTGTGTTTGGGTAGACCAATGCCCAGTAGACTTCGTTTGAAATCACTCCAGTAAGAATCTGTGTAGGCCAGATTAGAAACACTGGCTTAGACTGGTCACACGGGCCCTATTTACAGAAATAATTTGTGATTATTTAACTCAAGTTTTTGGCCAATAGCTCAAGAAATTCTTGGAACAGAATTTTAAAGCTGTTTTTCAAGTCAGATGTGTGGACTAAACTTTTTTGGGTTTTTTTTTTTTTTTTTTACATGTCTACCATAAGCTAAATGAATCGTGTGAGAGATGATTCACTAAATATCATATGTTTTTTCTCTTAGTCCTTTAATACTTTTCTCACATATTTCTCTTTCCTTTTACTTTTGACAGGCCCCAATGTTTTCCTGGCCCCGGCTGAGGGATGCTGACCCTATCCTGCGATGTGAGATGGCTTCCACTGGAGAGGTAACTAGTTAATGATCCATGAACACTTACACTAAATCTAATTTGAAATATATGGTTTGATGATCTGAATATAGTGAAGTAAGTTAGTAAGTAGAAATAAGGGAGACATCAACTTCTGCTCGCAGAGTAAGCCTGAAAGGGTTTAAGAATCTTGGGTGATCACCTTTTACATTTGGAGATCAGAGTCTAAATTCTCACTTATATGTGACTATAATACATGTAATCCTAATTTATTTCTGCATTACACATTGACAATATCTTTTAAATATCTTCTGGTCCTTTTATTTTCAGGTTCTCAGGTCTCTGCTATCGATAGCAACCCCCTCCTGATTTGATCAGTACATTTTTACTAGCAATATGTAAAAGTGAACGTACAGCATTAGAAAGATTGTGGACCTAAGTATTGTGTAACATGCAAATGTATGCAAATTTTCAGGACCACTTTCAAAGCCACTTGAACCTCTTGCGGATCATCTAAAACCTATAATGGGGCTGGCCACTGGATGTCCCTCTTCACTTGTGTTGGGACTGTCAGCTGACGGTTTCTTCAGCAATGTGAAATGTGTTTCTTGTAGAAAGCTGTCAGATTCTAGAAAGTTCCCTACATGTCAGTGTCAGGACGTTTTATGAATCACCTAGCCCTTGACAAACTTACTAGATACAACCTTCAAATTCTCATCCGTGCACGTCCGTCGGAGTGTCAGCATCCGAGTGTGAGGCATTATTGTTTCCTCTTGGTGTTAAGAAAAACCTGAAAGAGGAAAATGTTTAATTGCAACAAATACGTGATGTTTTATATGGTTGCCTAGTTACAAGCAAGGTGTGTGATGAGAGAAGCCAGTGAGACAGGAAGGCAAGCAGTGAGGAATAAATGGCTATCTTGTTTGCATTTGGACTGATAATTACATTCTCTTAGCTCTTTTGCTGTTGCGCGCGCACGTGTGTGTGTGTGTGTGTGTGTGTGTGTATGGTGTGTATTGTGTGTTTTAATTTAATAGGTGAGAAAACCTAACTTTAAAGTAGGGGACCTCCATTACATTTCTGGGCTGTTGCAGGAGACTCTCTTCTTCTTTATCTGACCCCATGGTCACTCAGTAGTGTGGTTGTTCTCAGCTGGTCCAGAGCTCAGATCAGGAAGAGATCTATTTTTCTTCATGCTGTTTGCTTAGTGTGGGAAATCTATTTTCAGTGCCTAAGTCCATTCTGCCTCCAAACATACATTATTGGAGTTGCTGAAATATGGAAATATAAAAGAATTAGAAATTTGGCTTCTACTTTGTTATATTTGTTTCAGAGATATAAAAAGAGATAATTTGTCTTCCGTTATTAGAGTCATATTTCTAAGTGTCACTCAGCGTGATGTTACAAGGTCTATTGTATAACTAACATCAGAATAATAATTCTAACATAGTGAAATGTCAATTATGCTCTGAAAAGATGCTTTCAGTGTTCAAATGGTTTACTGTGGGATTGAAGGAACCTTTAGCTCCTGAGATAGGTAAGGGATGTTTTTTGTTCTCGTAATGGTAAGGTGGGAATGGTAAGGTGGGAAAGATTAGATTCCTAATCTTTACTTGAATATCTGACTACTTTCTATGTTTTTCAGTAGAAAACCTCTAAAACATCATATGTGGTGTTGTATCCACACTTCTGTTGGGATGGCCCAGGTCCTTCCTTTAGAATTTGGGTACTGTTGACTTAGGTCTCATGTTACCTGGCCAGCACTTGGCCAAAAAAATTTCTGCTGTGCAGTATATAGTATATTGGTGATCAACTGAAGATCAAAGTGATGAGAATTTACCTTTCACAGGATGGGAGTCATTTGCTTAAAGAATGAATCTAGCCATTAGTGTTATATAATATAAGGGTGGTTCTGTACCTGTGCCAAATGATGATGTGCGTGGCAGAACTTCCTCCCATCGTACTCACATATACCGCTTGTCCTAGTTATGCTGGCCATGTGACTTGTCGTTATGTTATAGCACAATTACCCTAGATGAAGCTTCTCTATATCAGAATATTATATGTTAGTTTGGAATTGCTTTTTACTTATGGCTGTGAGATTGAGGGATAGTAGCATGGTATTTAGGTTCATTTTATGAAAATTATAAAAAAAACTTATTTGAGATTTTCATAGATATATTGGATTGCTCAGAATGCTTTCTCATAAGCTGTATGAAATAGCTCCCAACTGATGGATCAGCAGTTATGCAATTGTGCTACTGACCTGTGAATGCATGCATTGTTACAAAGCGTACACAGCAGACACTGTTGTTTAAAAACATGGTGTCATATTAACATGTGGTAACTCACCACATTATGGACCAGAAGCTGTGATTGGTATCCAAATAACTCACAGTAGAATTTAGTTATGTTGTTCCATGGAGTGTTGTTGGATAGAGAAATAATTGCTTATTCATTTATTATGCTTAATTAAAAACATAAGATACATCTGCCCTGGCCAGTGTTTTTATCCCTGGATTCAGATTGCATGGGCAACTCAATAAAATCTAGCAAAGGAGTCTATGAGTAAAGTACTTGCCATTTGTAGTTGTTGTTTTTTTGTTGTGGGTTTTTTTTGTTTGTTTGTTTTTTGGTAAAGGTGGTTAAGTATTATTTGCTTCCTTTTATTTTATTTAATCTTTTCATTTATTCTAAACAGGTGGCTTGCTTTGGTGAAGGTATTCATACAGCTTTCCTGAAGGCAATGCTTTCCACAGGATTTAAGATACCCCAGAAAGGCATCCTGATTGGAATCCAGGTGCGTGGGGTGTGGTTGCATGCGTGCCTGTGGGCACATGCTGGAGATGGGTCGGGGAAGGGACTTATGCTATGGAAGAGGGAGATTTGTTGTAAGTTCCTCCAAAGAAAACAGCAGTTTACAGAGAGAATGGCCATTTCTTCTCTGTATGTTCCCTAATTTTTGCCTTTTTCCATTGCAGTAGCCAGTACAAATAAGGGAATAAATAAAAGAAGACAGAAAAAGTCTCTAGCGAAAGGGTATTTGTTTTGGTAGAAATTTAGGGTACCTTATAAAGGAATCTCTTTCATTCTTTGGTTACATCATTTCTATACGTTTTTCTTTTATTTCTTCTTTCTTTGCTATGAACATAGGTTTTTCCATAGGTTGGGTCTTATCTCACCTCTTCTTTCTCTCTGTCTATGTCTATCTCTGTCTCTTGATTTTCCCCCTTTTAGCTCATCTGTGCCTATAGTATCCATTCTCCTATCTATAATAATCACCTTTAAATCCGAATCCTCAGCTCTCTCATACTTCCAATGATCTGCTGGATACCGCTATCTCATGTCTCGGACCCAAGCCATCCCCCAAACTGAAGTCCTATTATCTTCATCCTGACCTCTGTTCCTTCTTTTCTTACATTCATTCATTCACATTTCAATTTCTACTAAATGTCAAAGATTCACAGTTAAAGAAGACATGGGCATTATGTGAGACATTTTCTCAGCCCGGCTCTCCATGACTAATGACTTAATGGTCCTAAAAAAGTCAGCACATCCCACAGTGTACTGTGGAGATCCTTGAAATACTATTATTTGGTAACCCTTCTAATTCCAAGCAGCGTGCAATAATTATAAGTGAATATCTTCATATGATGAAAAGAAAAGAAAAATATTGGTTTATTATTCCAAGTCAAATATAAATCTTAGTGCAAAATGGTAGCCAGGAAACTTCTATTACTATTCCTTAGAATAATTTTTGCAAGAATATAAAAACTCTTCTGTTTATAAATTTCCTGAAAAATGCTAGATGCTTCTAAAGGGTCATTCACTATCTTTTTTTTTGGAGTTTTGCAATTCTTGGATCTTTTGGAAACAATAGATGCTCTTATATTTTATTTTACCCCTACCATACTTTTAATAAGCTCAAACCCTGCATGGTTACATAAAAATCATTAAAATATAATTAGAGCAGTACCAGGTATTCTCAAGCCAGTGGGTGATTATTATACATATCACCTCATTAGGGTGTCTTAATATTTGCAAATTAGACCCTAGAGACTGGGAAGCTAGTGGCTTTGGAGAAGTTTCCACAAACAGTAACTTGAGGTCTTACTTTTATAAAGGTGCCAAAAGGGTGATGGTGAGCAGTTAGAGCAGAGACTAACAAGATGACTTGCAATTGCAAAGCCTAATGGCAATTCAGAGACACATCACGCTGTAGGAGCAGCTCATTATGTTATAAATGGGTATTAAGTATTATTAAGTTGCAAGTATGAGAGTATTTGCCCAACTTCCAGTTATGGCTGAAAGTTTAATGGGAGACCTGGGGGCATTCAGGGGAGACCATGCCCTTAATCCCCATCTTCACAACTAATCACACAGCGCTAACATTTTAAAATACCAGTTTAAAAAGGCAGTGATGTATAAAATTGTGCCTTGTTTGGTTCCAGTGCTGCAGGGCAATGTGAGGCAAAGTAAATTTGAGCCTATGAAATATTTGTGTAAATTTGGCCTTAGTGAACAGAATTTTTGCTTCGCAGGGGGAAAAAAAAAAGAGTTTTTGGCAGAAAACAGAATTTTCTTTCTTTTTTTAAAAAATTTATTAGTCAGTTTTAGAGAGGCAGAGAGAGGAAGGGAGAAAGAGAGAGATAAGCCTTTATTTGTTGTTTCACTTAGTTGTGCATTCATTGGTCACTTCCTGGAGTGTGCCCTGACTGGGGATTGAACCCGCAACCTCGGTGTTTGGGGACAACGCTCTGACTGAGCTAACCGGCCAGGGCAAAGAGTTTTTTAAGCAAGAGTTTCTGTCTATTGAACTTCTACTTTCCCATGTACTCATTTTTTTTAAAGAAAGCAGTGTTCCAGCAGCTATGTGAGTCACTTAGCTTTCTCCCTGTGCATGAATGCATAAGGTTAGGGATTTAAATATATACGTATTTTAATTACAAAGGTAAAAACATTTAAAGAAATACTTAATAAAATATTTTCAGCTGTTGTAAATTTGGTCAGCATGGTTCTAAGCCTTCAGAGATGTACAAGAATCATTTTCTGACCTGCTTTATACGGAAAGCCAGGAAAGCTGCTGTCACCATCAGTTAATGTATCGTCGCACTGTTACTATATGAAGGACTTTCATTTGTAGTGATTTAAAAAATATGTAGTCATAAATTTAGCTGAACAGTATGATGGAATTCACTAACCTGAGAGTTACTAGCTATAAAAGTCATGGGCATCTTCTTCGTTAGAATGGGATAAAATCTAATCACATCCTTTTACCCAAACTTTATAGCAACTGTGGATAAGGTATTAGGGTTCCATATCTCAGGATACATGGTACTTTAAAAAAAATCATTTTATTTAACAGGATTCCATTAGGTCAGAAGAAGTCCCAAAAACTCATTAGAATATATACAGTCAGAACTTAAAAGGAGCCAAATAATACTGTTAATATATAAGTGGTGTTAGGGTCAGTAAATACAAGGAAAGGAATTTACATGAGTTATGTAATGAAGTACTAAGAAAGAGAATCCATAATTGATATTATTTCTTAAGATAATCATCCATTTTGCACGTGTGTAGACTTCACTCACAGAAGAGCATTGATAGCCAGCACTGTTCCAGTTAATTTCCCTTATTATTCCTTCACATGTATAAATGGGGAGAATGGTCAATATCTATCCCATTTATTTGAGATAAATGTCGTTTTCTCTTCATCTCTCCAGCCTGATCCATCTGCCCGTTATGGATTAAATTGGATTTAATTGAGGAAACCTTAATTCATTATTAATATTTTACAATGGGTTGTAGGAGTAAATTGGGGGGAAAAGAGAATGACAAAGAGGTGAAAGTGGCTGTGAGCCAGGAGATATTTTTTTTCTCATTGTTGATGGTTTAACAGATATTTTAAATAGTAATTATTACTAGAGAATCTCAGCCACTTTGAAACATTTAGTAAATAGTTTGTGTGGTTGTCGGGGAGTGGGGGTGTGGGGGGATGCATGCGTACACCAGTTGGTTTTATAGCAGTCTCCTTAACTTTTCATTTCTCTTCTCTTTCCCACCCTAATCATTTACACACACAGACCCTCTGCTTCCACCCTCCTAAGGTTAAATCCTAGGAGTCAAATTACTTAGGAAATTAGCAATATTTATAACATCAACCTGGGTGTAACTAGAAGTTTGGGAGGGGGGGGGATCAGAATTTAGATTTTGTCAAAGGATCTTTGCCGACTTAACTATTACATGCATTGTGTCTCTACCAAGAAGCTTTCCACCATCCTGGATCCTGATATAAGAAAAGCATAATAAATGCAGGTTTATATGGGAACAAAATCATCTTTGATTCTCTTGCGATGTTTCCAGCTTCCTTTCATCCCATCAGGGTTAATTTATGGTTGCTGTGAGCAGGCAGGCAGTCTGCCTTGTTTTGAAGTTTTCTGGAACACCCTTTAACAATAAGTGATTTACTCTAGAGCAAGAGCTCTCCGCTACGGTCCCCTCTGATTGGCTATTCAGCGAGGCTCCTGGAGAGGCGAACGCTGTCCTGACATCTGGGCTTCAGCATCGCTCAGAAACACAAAGCCAGCATTTCGTTTGAAAAAGACAACTCCAAGTGACTTGAATAACCTTTTATCTTCAATACAGAGTCATTAGGAACGGCCACAGAGTTGTCAATCCAGACGTCCTCTGGAGTGCACAGGCATCGCACAATATTAACTTGGCTTTTCTGTTCTGCCGTCCAAAGTTGGAGTGATGTGAAAATGACAACTGGTGGAGATCTATACAGCCATATGTATACATTTTACTCTTAAAGAACTTTCTTTCTTATACACATTTTTCAGAAGATACATCAGCTTGTACTCTTCAGCTTTAGTAACAAACTGGTTTTTATCCAGGTATTTTCAATCAGCTATTAAATCTGGGGCTGCTCAGATGCGAGCTGACAGCTGCAGTTTCTTTTTGTAGAGAGGCTGCTTTTATGTGTCACGAGTGTTCAGTATATGTTTGGTAGGAGTTTATAACGTGGCTGTGAATGCCAACACCCCGGACCAGAAGGCAGAGGGTCGCCTGGCTGGGACCTGCCAGGACTGTCATGTAGGGTATTTATCTCTTTCACGTGGGTACAGCACCGAAAATGGTATCTGCAGGTCTGAGAGGACTTGATGACTTATTTTACATTAAAATGGTGAAGAAAAATATAATTGCATTCTAGTACTCCTCCCTCAACATTTTTTATTGTGTTTTGACCAAGTTTAGTACATCTTCACCTCAAATTCTAAAATGAGGGAAAGATGGTCCTCCTATGTCCTATTCCCTCCTATTCCTACACTGTTGTGGGTCAAAATCACCAGGCGGGGCTGCTAGATTGCAGATTACTGGGACTCACTCTCCGAGCTCCTGATTCTGTAGGCCTGCAGTGGGGCCCACGTTTTCACAGTTTAAACATGTTACCAGGTGATGCCGATTTCCCAGGGGACCACATTTGGAGACTCACTGTACTTGAGAAATGGGATTTTAGAAAAGTAGTTCAATGTTATGTTATCACATGGCCATATATTGTCAGTGACTTTTTGCTAGAGGAAAATTTAAGAGACTGAGACTAGTTTGTTCAGTTCATGACTAATCCACCAATTAGTCCATAAGTATTTGTTGGACACCATAAAGGTGAGCCTTCTGATGTACTTTGGCACTCACTTAAGTCTCTTCTTTATTTAGCAAAAGGCCACAATGTAATGTTCCAAAATTCAAATGTTCTTTTAAAATATTTCATGTATATCTGCTATATTTCAAGGAATTTAAAACATGCAGAAACCCTAAAATGCCATCTAATTCAGTCCTTTGCTTTCCAAGCAAATCAAACTTGAACAAAAGATTGGCTTATTCTTCTGCCTCAATCTGGTCTTAAAGAGACTGCCACCGAGCTCATTAAATTGCCCTAACATCACTGAGTTACTCTCTGATTTTATACTTATTTTATTTTTTGTGTCTCGCTATGAGGTTCTTACTGCTAAGCCCATTTTTTCTTCTTTGGTCCTAAGCAGAAATGGAAAGCTACCTCTCCGGGCATGGTTACAATTGGTGTTCAAGAAGACGGTCATGAATAAGCCCTGGGCCTGCCTTAACTGAGATTTATCTGGTTGCATTTATCTTTTCTATTTGCCAGTAGTTTTCTCTCAGAAAACTGCAGTTCTGGGATTGAGAGAGCCAGAATCTGAAAGAATTCTGTATTTGAACATAGTCTTTGGGGTCTTTTCCTAGGATTTGGATTTGTTCTCAGAAAACCTTTGCAAGTAAATATTAGGAGGTTTTACGGGCTGGACATTATCAAAGTTGTGAAACAATTTTGATATGTTTTGTTATCATAATTTGTAGTTTCTCTAAATTGCTGAAAGAAGATCCTATCCAGGATTTTTATTCAACCATGACTAATATGGTTCCTAAATAGATTGTAAAACATTTAGTAAAGTGACCAAATGATGTCATTGCTGTATGAACTTTTTGTAAGGGGAAGCAGCCAAAATGTTCTCATTAAAGCAGAATGTATTTTTTTCTTAACTTTGTATGATTTTGCATACTCTGTTTAGCTTAGTTACTTATGTTAATGAGCTCGAGGTCATGGACTGATCTTTGGATAGAACGCTTAGGTCTGATTTCTTTCACCCTGACGACTGTCTTGCAAATTCTGGCTTTTGGCCACAGGAAGGAGGTTTGTTTGTTCAAAACTGGGGAATCCTGATGGCAATGGGCAGGAATCCAGGGAAGGCAGGACCTGGAAATTATATGGGTCCAGCTGAGGCTCTTGGAAGATTACAGCAATGAACTGTAAGAAAATATCTGAACAGTGAGCTGCAACGCTGGGAAGCCTGTCCAGAAGTAAAATATATGTGAGGAAGTTGGTTTGTGTTTACATGTGACGGCCAGTAGAGGGACCCAGGCTTGGAGACTAAGGTGCAGGGGCTGGAATCTAGTCTCTGGAAAGAACACAAACAATTATTTGAATAATAATAATAATATTTAATGAGAACTATCAATCGGCCAATGCTAAGTCACCCTTCTAATGCTTAAGTAGTTCTCTCATTTTAAATTCATTCACTGACTTGTGGGGGCTAAAACATTGCTTTTTTTTCTTCTCGCCTTCTAAGTTCTTCTATCTGGGCTAATAAATTAGCAGGGACAGATGAACAGGAGAAAATATACAAAGTTTATTACGGATATGCATGTTGGGGGTGTCATAAGATATGCGGCCTGAAATGCACTGGGTAGTTGAGTTCATACTGTTACTATTCCTGTTTAACGGGTGGGGAAAGCGCATTGTGGAGAGGTTAAGTACATTGTTCAAGGTTACAGAGTTTATTATGGAGCCCCAAGAAGTAGGCACAATATTATTTTCACTGCTGTTTTAAAAATGAAGATATGGAAGTTCAAAGACATTAACTTTTCTATACAACTATGAACAGTAAAGCCAGGATTTGAAAGGTAGCTTGTGACTCCAGAGTTCTTTCTTGTACTATTTGCCTTAAAGTAAATGCAAAAGTTCATTCCACATGAGATTTACTACAGGGCGCTATGCATGAGTGGCTAGGACAGGACCTAGTAACTGCAGGACAGGACAAGGTTCAATTGAGCAATTAGAACAGGTATTAACAGGCAAAACATCCAGCAAAGTGGACTTGGCATTGAGCGCCTAACCAAGGTATTGATAAATACTCTCTGACCAGGAAACAGATCCATGCAGAACTGGGGTCTCTCTGCATTTACAGAGATTAAATGGATTAAAAAGGCAGTGAAGAAATTTGAGGACGGGGTAGAAAGTAGGAGAGCAGAGAGTAAGACAATATGGATGGAATTTATATGCATTGAAAAATAAGTAAGACCTCATACTCACTATAAGAGGATAATGGATAAAACGTGTCATCTTTAAATATAAAACACCTGACAATATGTGCCTTTTGTGGTGGCATGTACATCTAAAATGTGAATTTTATTAAATTTCTTTAATTTCAGCAATCATTCCGTCCAAGATTCCTCGGTGTGGCTGAACAACTACACAATGAAGGCTTCAAGGTATGTGCTATTCATTTTTGTATAAGTTGTTCTCTGTCAGCATTAAACTCTATCCACCAAAGGGATATTGAAAAATCTTAGGGAATTAAATAGCTCAGAACATATCCTAACTTGATAGTTTCAAATCTTCACTGGAATAAAAAAAAATTAGAGACCAGTTTTAAGTTTTAACAGAATTATCATAAACTTAGAAAGTTAAGCTTACACAGAGTTGGAACAAAGTTCCAGTTCATTTCCATATATTTCCCCTTGATCCTTTTCCCTTTCCACGTGTCGTCATGGTTTCCAACTAGGTTACGGTTATAGGTGAAATGTTTTTTCTGTGAATACATTCACACAAAGCCTGGTTTAGTAAAACAAAGTAACTCCTAACGTTCAGGGTGGGATTGTGGGTGGTGGGCTTTGTTGACCTAATAACAATCAATAATCAGCCGTGAGTACTTTTTATTTTTCTCCTCTACAAAAGCAGTTACAATTGAGGTTGTGAAAATCTTTACCACTGCAAATAATTTAAAAATACTTAAAATATCCATGACTGGTACTGAGTCAAAGCCCTATTCATGGCATCGTATTGCTCTTCATACTCACCGGTTTCTTATAATTTCTGTTTTAAATGACATGTATGACCCAGTAGTCTTCTTTGCTTTGTGGAAGTGTTCCCTGTGATACAATAACTGACTTTTCCATTTTAAATGCAGCTCTTTGCCACGGAAGCCACGTCAGACTGGCTCAATGCCAACAATGTTCCTGCCACCCCAGTGGCATGGCCGTCTCAGGAAGGACAGAATCCCAGCCTCTCTTCCATCAGAAAGTAAGAACTGGGCAGAGTTTTCCGAGATAACAAAGCAGAGAGAGGTTTAACTTGGGGAACAAGTGTGGTATGAGGACTTCACCTTGCCCACCTGGAAGCCTGAAAGCTGTCTTAGTCAATGAGTTTAAAATGAGTATATCTGTGGAGGATAATAAAATTTCGTTCTTGTGAACTTTGCTATTACTGTGAACACAAAATGCCATATTTGCACATGGTGATATGTAGCATCTTTCAAAATAGTTCCTAGTGCGGGCGCTTTCCTTGACGGACACCGAGAGCTCAGTGATGAGAATCATGGCATGAAGTCTGTAATGCAGAGCTGTATAGCGGCCATCAAACTTATGTATATACATGCATGCCACGTATGAGTTTGACTAGCTGTCTTTCACGGAGGTTATGCATCAACGACTCAGTCAATGTACTGAGCATTGCTACATACAGAAGACTATGATGAGAGCTATGCTAATGTCATTCATTGGATTACCTAATTTGCCATTCTTTGGTCAGGTTGGTTACTGTGCATTAGGCTGTGTCGTCATTAGTTTGCAAGATGTATTATTTCAGCACACAGTATGAGCCTTCAGGAACACAATTACATAAACGCAGAACTATGTGGCATGAGGACATAGGAGATATTGCTCAGCTGCTCTAGGGTATTACAGCTCATCAGATGGTTAAGTCATGCCAAATTCTATGCAATATACTGTTTGTTAGAGCTCCTAAGAAGGCAACCTATAAGTCATTATCAAATTAATAAAAGTAGGGCAAATTTTTCAGACCTTAGTAGACTTTCAATGATGTTATAAGCCCTTGCTTAGGGCTTGGTAAAACAATAATTAGAATTACTTTATGCTTTTGACATTTAAATGTCTCCTGTGTGTGTAGCAGCCCAACAATGGAATGTAAAAAGGTTTAAATCAAAAGCAGGTGACTTGTATTTTTATACCATTAGCAGAGAGGCACTTGGAAGGAGGCAGTGAAGTTAGTCTGGGAGGGGAAGACGGGGTGGACTAGACTTCAACACTGAAGGAATCACCTCCTTGTAAAATAAATAAATATCCATCAAATTACCAATTCTTACCTTGCATAGGTAGTATTTTATTTTATTTGTATTTTTCCGAAGCTGGAAACCGGGAGGCAGTCAGACAGACTCCCGCATGCGCCCGACCGGGATCCACCCGGCATGCCCACCAGGGGGCGATGCTCTGCCCATCTGGGGCGTCGCTCTGCCGAAATCAGAGCCATTCTGGCGCCTGAGGCAGAGGCCACAGAGCCATCCTCAGTACCCAGGCAAACTTTGCTCCAATGGAGCCTTGGCTGCGGGAGGGGAAAAGAGAGACAGAGAGGAAGGAGAGGGGGAGGGTGGAGAAGCAGATAGGCGCTTCTCCTGTGTGCCCTGGCCGGAAATCGAACCCGGGACTCCTGCACGCCAGGCCGATGCTCTACCACTGAGCCAACCGGCCAGGGTGCATAGGTAGTTTTTAAAGAGAAAACAAACCTTTCCATTCAGTTAGACTTTTACCAAGACTTTTATTTTTTCAAGAACACACACACACACACACACACACACATTATAAGTCCCGAGGAGTTTAATTTGAACATTTACTTAGAGGAGGATGAATGGCAGTCAGTTGAGTGTGACATTGACTCACATGGCTAAGAGTATCATTTATGTTAGTATTTTAAAAACTAATTATAAAATATACATGGTAACCTGCAAGCTTTTGTTTGTTTTGTTGATTCTTCCAGACTGATTAGAGATGGCAGCATTGACCTGGTGATTAACCTCCCCAACAACAACACTAAGTTTGTCCATGATAATTATGTGATTCGGAGGACAGCTGTTGACAGTGGAATTGCTCTCCTTACTAATTTCCAGGTATGTTCTCGTTCTCAAATGCAGGTTGCAGGAGGATTTTTATTTCTGCGCTTCCCTTAAGAGTGTTCATCGATCTATGCACATCCCTTTTCTTCCCCGCTTGTAACATTCAGAGTGGAGAAGAATTTCTGAACAGAATCTAAAATAATGATGCTATCAGGGTAGGTCATGGCCTACCTGAGACAGCTGGTGATCAAGCGATTGAGACAATCAGAAGCCATGGATAGCCACGGCTCTCTAATTACCCATTAAATAAGAAATGTGGTGTGGCACGGAGTAGAGAGAGAAAGTTATTCCATTGTTTCTGAGTGAAGGCCACCACATAACAGCAACAGGTTAATGATAATTGACAGTCCAGATACAGTGAAGCACTGGTTCAACTCATGGAAAATGATCACCCAAGACATATCCAGCTCCACGTGGACATGACTCACCAAGTTCTTTATCACGAGGGGAAGAACTGTTCTTCAACACTCATTAACTTTCTATCCATAATATTTGTTCCCTGAGTTAGTTTTAATCTCTATTCAGGGGTTGGGTAGAGGGTAGCGGATAAACTTTTTCATGGTGAGATCTAAAAGTCCCCACGAAATACAAATTTTTGTTTCTTTCATCCCATGTGCCTTTGAAAATTGGGAGCAGAAACTGTGACTTTTTACGCCGGCTTCATTAAATATTCGCTGTCATATCCTCTGGGTTGCTAAGACTCCTACCCTTATATTTTTCAGGTGACCAAACTGTTTGCTGAAGCCGTGCAGAAGTCTCGCACTGTGGACTCCAAGAGTCTTTTCCACTACAGGCAGTCCAGCGCTGGGAAAGGGGCATAGAGAACGGGGCCCCGGCTCCACCTCTAGCCCGACCTAAGCCACGTCTCAGCCTGAGGAACTGATTCTGAACTTGCTCTCCCAGAGATGAATACTGATACCAAACTTTGTATTAGTTTACTCAGTTACACCTTCATGTTCTTTCCTTTCACCATTAAATTGTTGTCCGTCACTTCTCTCGTGCCTTATTTTTGGTGGGCTACGCTTCCCCACGTGCTTACTTGCTGCTAACGTTTTATGGTGCTGATTAATAATGATAATCACGGTAGAAAAACTTGCTGCTTTGTCTTTTGAACTCTTTCTCCATATACTTCACAGACCCTACTGTCGTTGTTTTTAAATAGCAACAGCCACACTCAGGACACTTGAACAAGGCAGAATATTCTAAGGATTTGTTAAAATGAAGTACAGATTTAATTTATGAAGCCCTTCATCACGACGCTTGTTTATCGCTCCTTTTCAATACTCATCCTGTGTGGCTCATTCAGGAATGTCATCGTTCCTCCCCACAGTACTGAATTTGAGAGGTGTGACAGAGGTCTTTAAAGAATGGATTTATTTCGAGCTCACTAGTTTGCAGTTTTGTGTTTTGGAGTATGTCAGCAGTTAGTAGATACCGCTGAGGTGGTTTTATTCCTGTTGTTTTTGGGTTTTTAACCTGAGCCAACTGAAAGTTTTAGGTTTATGCCATCCCCCCCTGCCCCCCCCCCCCGCCATTTCAGATACACTTGGGAATTTGTTCATTCCCTTCAGATGACGGGTTCTGACGACCTGCCGGGGCCCACACTGCGCTGTCCGTTCCACACAGCTTAAGCAGTGTCCCCATTCCTTCTGCATACAAGAAAAGTCCTTCCTTCAAGGCAGCCTTTGTATCTTTAAAATTTTTGTGTTATTACAAGCGCTCTAATTTGTGAACTTTTGAATAAAATACTGTTAAGAGGCAATGCAGTTGTATTCTTGCATTTCTTTCTTTCTTTTATACTGATACAGAAATTAGTTCACTTCTCTGATGAAACAGGGTTTGGAACCAGGGTGATGTCACGGTTTTGTTTAAAGATATTGCTTATTGACTTTAGAGCGAGGAGAAGGAGAGAGCGAGAGAAAGGGGGTGGGGGAGGAGCAGGAAGCATCAGCTTGTAGTAGCTGCTTCCTCTATGTGCCCTGACTGAGCAAACCCAGGGATTTGAACCGGTGACCTCAGCATTCCAGGTTGACGCTTTATCCACTGCACCTCCACAGGTCAGGCTCACTTTTTTTTTTTCTATACAAAGACATACAGTCTGCTGAAATTTAATATTAAAAATAATAAAGCCTAAGCTGTTGCATCTTTTTTCTTGTTTTTCTCTCTCTTGTTTATACCGCATTAAAATTTTCATTATGTGGTCATATAGTCCTAAATCACCTTTGATCCAGATCCTTTCAAATGTATTGTTACAACTACATGCTGACTAAAGGTTGCCACACATGTATTGTAAACTTGTAACCAAAGATGTAGCAAAATACGAAGAAAAGTACTTGGACCCAGTCAGAGGATGATTCATACTGCCTGGTAGAGATAGGGCCAGTTGCCACAGTGGTACCGTATCCTAGAAATACCACTGAACATTGCAACTTTGTGGAGGCTCTAAGGTATTGATAACATAATAGTTTGTATCCCTTCCCTCTCAGTCCACAATCAAGGTTTTACCACCTCGATACGGACCTGCAGGAAGGCTTTTCAAATTCAGTTTCTCCTTCTCTCCTTGTTATCACAGCGAGGGCCACATTACTTCTTCCCTGCATATTATAATAATGTATTCCCTGATCATCCATTTATTTACTTGAAAATATTTAATGAATTTCCGTAACGTTTGATGTGGGATGTACCACGATCTCTCCCGCGCCTATGATTCTAATACTTTTCTGATACTGCACTACTTACCACCATCACCAGGCACCCCCGTAACGCTGGGAACACCTGCTAGTCATCAGGCCTATCTAAGTTAACATCAATGAACCATTTAACCCTCAAAATGTTCCTCTGAGAAGGTGGTGTTGTATTCCATAGTATAAATAGACTGAGGCATAGCTGACTAAGTTCACAAAATACTGTCTTATTTTGTTGATCTTCTATTATAATGAAGACAGCCATGTAAAAAATTCATTTCTCACAGTAATGAAAGCACTTATCTTGCCTGAAGAAATCAGGCCGAGACCTCTTTGGCGAAATGGACTCCAGTGTAGTCTGGAACGGTGTGACTCAGCTCCTCGGGCAGACTAGAGGATGAGGGCGTTTATCTGCGGAATGAGTAGCTTAGCATGTCTGGATGTCAGGGTATGTGTGGAGATAAAAGGCTTGGGGCAGAAGTTGAGACTGGATTCTTCATTGTGCATGTTTAAACTACAAGGAAAATTTAAGACTTTTTATTTTTTAAATTTTACATTTTTTTTAATTTACTTTTTTTTTTTCAAGTGAGAGGAGGGGTGATAGAGAGACAGATTTTTGTATGAGCCCTGACCAGGATCTACCCAGCAGCGACCTCCACCTGGGGCTGATGCTCTGCCCATCTGGGGCCATGCTCACAAATGAGCCTGAGGCAGAGGCTCCATGGAGCCATCCTCAGCACCGGGGCCAATGCACTCTAACCAATTGAGCCATGGCTGTGGAAGGAGAGAGAGAGAGAGAGAGAGAGAGAGAGAGAGAGAGAGGAAGGGGAAGGGGTGGAGAAGCAGATGGTCACTTCTCTGGTGTGCCCTGACCAGGAATCAAACCCAGTACACCGACATGCCTGGCCGATGCTCTACCACTGAGCAAAACAGCCAGGGCCAAGACTTTTTATTTAAAAAGAATTTTGGATGTAAAAAATGCAAAAATAAAATAGTACAGCCTTTACCCAGATTTCCCTGTTGGTACTATTTTACCCTATTGATTTAGTATTGCTTGCTCTAGCTCTTATCTGTCATCTAACTACCATATATTTCTCTAGCTAAACACATACATGCTCAGAAAGAGGAAGAGGAAAAGTATACTCTGAGGAGAAAGAGTAAGCAGACTGCAGGTGCTCAAGTTAGAAAGGCAACATACATGAAAACAAACAGAATTGCTTGCTGGAATTATAAAAGTTTGAAGCAATGCTTTTTTTTGTATTGTGGGAATTTAAAAAAAGGTTCTCAATTTTTATACTAATTTGAACAGACTATTTGTAAGATACAGGAAATTGAGAAGAGTTATATAGTAATTAATCAAGCAGCCTGGCAGGATAGCTAAGCTTGGTAGAGTGTTGTCGGAAAATGCCAAGGTTGTCAGTTCAATCCTGGTCATACGAGAAGCAACTAATAAATGTACAAGGAAGTGAAACAAATGAATGCCTCCCTCCCTCTCTCCAAAATCAATCAATAGAAAAAAGCAGCATTCTTTCTAAATAAACCCTCCATTTTTGTTATAAAGGGTCTTTGAAAACTGGACAACATATACTGGCTCTTTGGTGCTGAAAATTGAATTGCATTAATTTTTGGTTTTGTTATCTTCCTGTTTTCTAATGTTCAAAACTTCAAAAGGACTGAAAGAACCAGCAAATACTACACTGACGAACTTGGGTTGGATGAGGGAAGTGCAGGAAAATGGAAGCAGCTTTGTGTTCCGATTTGGCACGGCTTTGTCCTTTAGGGACATTTTTATCCTCTCATATAAACAGGTTAACACATTTTTAAACGTCTGATTCTATTATATATCACAAGTACAGACAACATAAGGCCCATGTCTGCAGAGCTGAGTAGAAAATCGAAGTAGCTTTTTCCATACCGAGAATTTAATAGCAGGCGAGGATGACTGGCTCGGCTGTGCCGGAGGGGGGCGGGGGAGCTCAGGCAGCTCAGTGAAATGAAGAGGGAAAAAGAACGATCCACGCATAGATTTAGGGTTTTATGGCTTTGGAAAGGTAAGTAGGATATTTTACCTGCACCTTTTTCCAACTTTCCTCTTAAACAGCATTCCCATTGGAAACTTTTGAAAGCAGCTACAACGCTCATTTATCTCAACAGCTGCAGGTATTTGAACCTCAGCTTCCATGGTGTCCACAGCCTCTTGAACAATGAAAGTGAAAATTATCAGGGAAACAAAGCATGCTGAATTGGGCTAAGTGCTCTGTAATTACACAGCCCTATTACCATTGGGCTGCTGGAGCGGCCCCCGCACAGGCAGGCACAGGTGCTGTGAATGCTCGCACACACACCAGTCAAATCCACAAAGACCTTTCATTACGAAGCATTGGAGGCACGTTTTGCTTGGGAAAAAAAACACAAAAAAAACTAGCTCAACTTTATTTCTTCCCCTTTTCTCTCTCTTACTGTTTCTCTCACCTTTGTTCTTGCATACAAATTCTGTTTTTCTGGATGAATATTGCCATGCTATTTTACAAGAAGCTGTTGCAATTGGTGAGTGTGAAGGTAATGTGGCAGAAGAATGTCTCTCCTCGTCCTGAGTGGCTCCCTGGGCTCTGTGAGAAACTGATAATAATTGTCTCTACTTCTCGTGCATAATGTCGGGCGCAAGGGTTCCAGAAAGAGGGTTTAAGTATCTACAGCTGTTGAGTTCAATGCAGTAATGGTGGGGGGGAACCCTCAACAAGTCAAAATCAGCACCATTTGTGCACGCTTCTTGTTGCTTAAAGTTCTTTTTTTTTGCAACTTCCATTTTATTTTAAATTTTTTATTTTATTGGTTTTAGAGAGAGAGGAAGGAAGAGAGAGAGAGAAACATCAATTTATCATTCCACTTATTTACGCATTCATCAATTGATTCTTGGATGTGCCCTGAAGGGATCGAACCTGCAATATTGACTTCAGGATGACGCTCTAACTAACTAAGCAACCTGGCCAGGGCTCAGCTTTCATTGTATAAAAGGACTTGTATTCACAAAGAAAACTATTGATTGTCAACCGAAACAAAACAATAGGCTTTTCTGGTAGCAAAGGTCCACTTTTTCTCTCCTGAAATGGCCAGCCTGGCTAGTTATTTCTTTAAGGTGTCCCCTCAAAGGTACACAGAAATCAAAGAGAGGTACCTGTGCTTTTGTTCATCAAAGAAATAAACACCAACAGCCTCACAGAACAGTCAAAGATGCTTGTGTCCCCAATCTACAGTTTCCCACACAAAGCTTAGTGCTGTTGGCAGCCACTGTGAGACCGGCAAAGTATCAACATGTCAGAAGGGTAAAGAATTAAAAAATTTAAATAGGTTAAAGGAGAGAAATAACTTGAAAATGTCTGTGTTCTGTTAATAAAGTTACATTTGAATAGCTAGTGTCTAAATCACTATATATTTTTACTAAAATTTAAGGGAATTGAGGCATATTTTTATGGTATTTCTTCTACCTGCCGATGGGAGGTCCTGAAGAATGAAATATGGCAGGATTTTGCCTGACCAGGCGGTGGTGCAGTGAATAGACCGTCGGACTGGGATGCCGAGGACCCAGGTTTGAGACCCCGAGGTCACCAGCTTGAGTGTAGCCTCATCTGGTTTGAGCAAGGCTCACCAGATTGAGCCCAATGTCACTGGCTTGAGCAAGGGGTCACTCAGTCTGCTGTAGCCCCTCGGTCAAGGCACATATGAGAAATCAGTCAATGAACAACTAAGGAACCGCAACGAAGAATTGATGTTTCTCATCTCTCTCCCTTCTTGTCTGTCTGTCCCTCTCTCTAACTCTCTCTGTCTCTGCCACACACAAAAAAAGAAGAAATATGGCAGGATTTTGAGGTCTTTAGCATAACAGAAATATTCTGCTAAATGTTTTCCATAACTCTTTACAAATTTCCACATAAATGCTGCAAATGAAATTTATGTAGAATAATTTAATTTGACTGTAACATTTATTTTCATCTCTCCATTCAAGAGGATTTACATATAAATTCTTTAAAAAATGTTTTCTAATTAAATCGAAGACATAATGTCATATCATTTGCGAGGTTTGATATACTTTCTTTCCCACTCATAATTAAAATATATAGGGAGCTGCAGGGGGGAATGAGGTGGTTGCAGTTAAAAATGTGAGTAGCAGTTTTTAGAAATTTTTAAAACCATGAGGCATAAGTATTTAATGTAAATTAGGCTCATACTTTATTTGTTGTTTCAGAATAAGGTAAAGCAGAACTGACCTGATTTTCTCAACATTGGGGTTCTCCAGAGCAAAAATTCACTTTATCTGAAATTTATCATTACCTGCCTTATAGTACTGGGTCAAGTCCTGTTTGCCTCAGAAGTGATTCACTAGCCCTAGTGCCATGTTGTGTTGAGACCATAGGGATTTCTGAATGCAACCGGATGGTAATTTGCAGACTAACTCATCAGGGAATGGTTCCTGGATTACGCGGTTTGAATTTTGCTATGCTAATCTCTCTGGGAGTTTGGTTTCAAATTGATATTCTCAGAAGTACATGGAACAGCAGGTTCTTGGGTTTCTGTATTCATACTAAAGCCCATATGATGGAGTTCATTTTAAACAATGATGGTTTTTGTTGACCCATTGAGATTAGCCTACTGTAAATAATTCCAGATTATTCAGAATTTTTTTTTTTCTCACCCTGAAAGCTAGAACTGAGAACCAATCAAGAGTCTTTTGTATTTATATAGGCATATGGAAGGTACAGATTGTTTTATTGATCCTTTTTTTTTCTAGAATGTAATTATAGATGTTCAAAACTATTGAATCTTGAATCTACAAACTTTTATTCTTTTTTTTTTTTTGAGAGGAAGGGAGATAGTGAGGCAGACTCCCTCATGCACCCTGACCAGGATCCACCCAGCAACCCCTCTCTGGGGCTGCTGCACAAGTGCTGAGCTATTTTTAGCTCTTGAGGCTTACAGGCTCAGACCAAAGGAACTATCCTCAGTGTCCAGGGCCATGCTTGAACCAATTGAGCCACTGGATGCAGGAGGAGAGGAGGGGGAGAAGGGAGACAGGCAGTGAGGAAGAAACAGGTTGCTTCTCCTGGGTACTCTGACTAGGAATTGAACCTGGGACATCCACATGCTGGACCAACAGTACATCCACTGAGCAACCGGCCAGAACCAAAATTTTGTTTCTAAAAAATGATTGTGGTGCCTGACCAGGTGGTGGCTCAGTGGATAGAGCATCAGTCTGGGGCAATGAGGACCCAGGTTCAAAACCCTGAGGTTGCTGGCTTAAGTGAGGGCTCAGCGGTATCATAGAACACGGGGTGGCTGGCTTGAGCCTAAAAGTTCTGGCTTGAAGCCCAAGGTCACTGGCTTGAGTCTAAGGTCACTGGCTTGAACAAGGGGTCACTGGCTCACCTGGAGACCGCCAGTCAAGGCATGTATGAGAAAGCAATCAATGAACAGCTAAGATGCTGCAACTATGAGTTGATGTGTCTCATCTCTTTCCCTGCCTGTCTGTCTATCCCTGTCTGTCTCTGCTTTAACACCTGCCTATTTTGGGGCTGCTGTGAAGGTTAGACTGAGAGAATGCAAATTCGGCACCTGCAATAGTCCTAGGTACAGCATAAGTGCTAAGCATTAGCTATTGTTGTTGTTGTATTGTTATGGAACATCCAAATGAGATGTTGAGAGGGTAGTTGTATATTAATTTTTAAAGATTGGAAAGAGATTGGTTATCATTAAATACATATTTTACTGAATACCTAATACATTCTGGGGGAAAAATGAGCCTTATAAGAAGACATTCTAATAATTATCATTGACCTCTTAGCAATGTAAATGTAAAATTGATATAATGTTAAAATGTTTAAAGATCACCGAATAAAACATATTGTAAGAAGACAAAATTACAACCTGTTATTTTTTTGATAGACAGTGAGCAAGTCTGCCAGGATGGCAGCCAGCCTCCAGACGCATTCCCAAATACATTGGAGATGCATTCTTCAGGACTAGTTATAGGGAGAGTCAATCCTTAGTCAGCTGGATTCCAACAGGGAAGTGAAATTTGCTAATAACTGTCAAATGACTTTTTTTAGGGCCTGGGGATTTTAGAATTATGTGATGAAACAGTCAAAATGCCAGGTTTCATTTCCTTGTGACCAAAATAGATATCAAACTCTGTGTGGTAATCCATTGCTGCATACAAAACTACCCCCAAACTTAGAGGCTTAAAACAACTTTTTTTAATCTCATAATTACGTAGATTAAAATTTGAACCTGACTTGGCTGTGTAATTCTTCTGCTTTTTGACATTGGTTGAGGTCATTTTGTGGACTCTGCTGGTAGTTGGGCTGGTTTTGAAGCCCTAAGATGGTTTCACTCCCATGTGTAGTGTCTTGGGAAGGATGAGTAGAAGAATGAACCCAGCTGAGACCTTTGAATGATTGTCTACATATGGCCTCTTCAACGTGGTGGTCAGAGAGCTGTTAAACTTCTTAAATGGCAGTTGGCTTCCTCCAGAGTAAGCATTTTGAAAGACCTAAGTGGGAGTTGCAAGTCTTCTTATGCCCCATCCTTGTGATTCCCAGAATGTCACTTCCTCTGCATTGAAATTGGTTAAAAACATCACTAGGCCATGTCAGATTCAGTGAGAGAGTAATTGAACTCCACCTCTCAATCAGAGGAGTAGCAAAGAATTTGCTGCCCTATTTAATTAATCACACCCCCTAACTTTAGTTATCTAACTCACAAATCATTTCAATTAACCCAAAAATCTGAAGCTTTCTATGCAGTCACCATCAGAGCTGTAAACACCATTCACAGGGCAAATTTCATCAGCTGTGTATGAAACAACATGTTCTTACTTCAAAACATACCTAGGTCTTCCATAGCACAAAAATAATATTTTGTTGTTGAAGGCTGTGTGGCACTTTAAAGTCAACTGGAGTCAAGCTCTGTACTAATACTAATTTTGACTGATTTTGAGAGCAAAAAAAATCTTTGCTGGGAAGATGCATTTAAATGAGGCTTAGAAGAGACAGGAAGTTCTGAAGAATTTGCATAGCGAGAACTAGGTACAGACTCTGTTTGGCAGTAACTTTTCTTTGGACAGGATCTGAAGAAGGTGCCTGCATGTAATATATACATATAGAACACTATGCTATTGATCACAGTGCTTTGCAACAGTAAGCATATGACAAACTTAAAAAAAAAAAACACAGTTCTGGCCTGGTAGCTCAGTTGATTAGAGTGTTTTCCCAATACATCAAGGTTCTGGGCTTGATCCCCTGTCAGGGCACTTACAAGAATCAACCAATGAATATATAAATAAGTAGAACAAAAAATTAATGTTTCTCTTTCCCCAAAATCAATCAATCAATAAAAAAAGAAGTGCACATGTATGTGTACACCCTTTTCTACGCTCTAGTCAAGTGAGAGTACTGGAGTATAATGATTAAAAACAAGGTTTCTAGTGTTAAAGTCTGTCTCCACCACGGACTTGCTGCATGACTTGGGCAAGCTATCTAAACTTCTTATGCTTCATTTTCTCATTTGTAAAGTGGAGGGGGGGGGCGTAATAGTACCTAGTTTATGAGTTGTAGTACAGGTAAATAAGATAATCCATGTAGACTGCTAGTACCTAACCCTAGCATATCAGGAGTAAGGACAACTTACTCCTTTGTGGATAGAAGGGTCATCCAATACATAATGTCCTTGTTCATACACTTTCACGGGATGAAGTTCTCACTCACAAACAGCAGTTGGCCCACTATGGAATCTGACAAAATCAGGATGAATTTTGAACTCTTTTGCCCTGTTTGCACTCTAAAGCACAGAGGTGCCAAAAATCAATGTAAATACAGATATCCAGCTGTTCAGAGAAAGAGGGAAATACTTTCTGTAACAGATAATAAAGATAGAAGGTCTCAAAAGTACAGAGAACATCAATTATATAGAGACACATCTAAGAATTTAGTTTTTAACTAATTGTTTTTCCGAAATACAGGAACTAAACTAAAGTCAATGGTGTATTTGATATATCATTACCAAGCAATGCTATCCCAAGCTACTTAACTAAAAATAAAATATTTTAAAAAAATAAATGTTGGAAATATAGCCTCAATAAATTTAACTCACTAGCTACAATCGAGAAAAAGCCTATTAAGCATAATTGGTGTGTTCTTAGTTTTTAAGAATCTATAATTAAATTTTATTGTCTTATAAGTGATGTAGATTAATTACATCCATAGTAGACTGATATTCATTCCCCACTTTAAGGGAGGAGATGGCACTTTCAGAGAATCTAGTCATTTATTGCAATCCTCAAGCATTTTGTTTCCTGCCAAGGCAAATCTGCTCTAAAGCTCCAGTTCCTCTTAGGATTTACTGAGAAGTGACAGGTGTTGATATGCTGGTATCTTTCTCAACAGATTCCAATGAGCTAAACAAAATGACTTCTCTACTCATTTAGGCAGAAAAATAAATGGGGACACCAGTTAATGAGGGAATGTAGACTGAGCTGGACTCACAGCATTCCAAGCTGTTGGCAGCTGGAATCAAAAGAGGAATCATGCAGACAGTGGCTCATGTTTATTGCTGAACATGAAATTAGAAAGATGCTTCATCTTCCCCACAGGTGCAAGAACATATAGTTATTAACTACAGCAAAACACATTTATTGACAACCCCAAGCCTACAAAAACCTCACACTCAGCAAATGGCTTTCAAAGTTCATCCAAAAAGCACTTTGGAATCAATACAAAAGCATTGCATGGTTGATGAATCTATGTCCAGTAAAATTCTGTATCCGGAAAGCAGGGCATAGACTGTCTCTTAATATTGATGTAGTTGAACATCATCAAGACTCTCTTTGTTCTTGTAGCATTTCTATTAGAAAAAATGTTTTTACTAATTTTCCATTGCTTCAATAGCTATGATTCCAGAATATTAGGATTGATTTGATTTTAAGAATTTTTTAAAAAAATTTACTCTTTCATTGAGCAGTTTGCTCATTAATTAATTTAATAAAGGTCTATGGGATACCTTTTATGTAATAAGTACTATTCTAGGTGCTCTAAGAACATACATACATACATACATACATACATTAGGGACTTAAAAATCTTATGGGACCTATTTTATGAAAACAACGAGAGCATACTAGAAGAGCATTTGATTGAATGCTGAATTATAACCAGTGAACTTTAAGAGCTACTTTAGTTTTAAGGAGGCTAACCACTTAAAAGATTTGCAGAGGGGAGAATCCTGGACTAAGTTGTCTGTAGACATTGAATAAACATACATATTTTATATATTTGTTCTTTTTTATCCAGCTCATTTCATTCCAAATAGGATTTGAGACAACTTACAGAAAGGCACACAGTGCAGTATGGTAGCGTAAAATAAAGAGATGGATCAAAATGATACTAAGCAATAATTCTGGGGGTGAGTTCAGGACTCCAAATGTGCACCATAAATTTCTGTCTGGCTTTTGGAGCTGGGTCTCAGGTTTTGTTCTGTGTTTTTGTTCAGCTAGGAATAGACAAAGGACGGGATACAAGAGATATATGACCCCAGGTCAAAGCCCACAAGCTGCCAGTTGCTCTTTTATATAAATATGCAAGATAAATAGCCCCTTTAAATCTTTTAGAGGAATAACGCAGGAATATTGTGGATTAAATCCTCAAAATTTTATTATAATATATGAGATAGATTTTTTTTTTTTGGCTGCTTGTCCCTCACTATAGGTCACTACTCTGGTAATCTGGATTTATTTATAAATTTAAGAAATATTTAAAATATTTTTTGAGTATTCAGTATATGCTGGACACTGTAGATACATTGGTGAAGGAGATGGATAAAGTTTCACAGATTACTTACTGCTTGTAAAATAGGTGATAAATCAGTAAACCCATTTCAACAGTAATAAATATTACAAAAAGGACACACCAGGATTACGTGATGGGGCGTAACTAAGAGACTAAGGAAGGCCTTTCTGGAAGAGATAATTGAAGCACTTTTAAATGATGAGAAGGACCCATTCATGATAAGGTTAAGAAGAAAGCTATTACAGGTATGGGAAACTGCAACTGCAAGGTCCCAGAGGACAAAACGGTCTTGGTGAGTTGAAGAGATTACAAGAAAGCTGGTATGGGGGTGCGGCACAGTGAATGAGAGAAAGAGGCATACTAATTTATGGTAAGGTGTGTGGGTTTTCTCCTAAAGGCAATGGGGAACAAGTTATACGATTTGAAATATCTAGAAAAATAGGTAATTGAAATCGCCGGGTAAACCTTGTAAGTCAGAAATTCAGTTAAGGCCAGGGCTATTTCTCATCTCTAATGGTTATCTGAACATAGGTAGAATATTTGACAAGCCATATAATTTTGAAGCAATTTAGCATCAGGCCATTCCAACAAATGAATAAAGGGGCACTCAAGTTGCTCAAATTTTATGCCAGAGAACTATATAACTTGGCCATAATAATTTGAGTCTGAAAAAAAAAGTCAAAGCAGATGTTCTGAATTGTTCATGGTAGTCATAAACATATCAATGAGGAACAACAGAATGCCTAATATTAATCAAAGGCATTTCCTGGTACACCTCCAAGATAAACCGGTTACAAAAATATACCCCTAGGTAACTAAATGAATTGACCTATGATATAAAGTTGTTAACTATGAGTCAATTAAGCCTTGGAAGTCTGCCAAATGATTATTAAAGCTTTTGAATAGGTGTTATTAAGCCATTCTTCCTGACAATAATTAGGTGACAGGATCAGTTATCCACTGAGACCACTCTTAGTTGATGACAATAAAACACATGGTCAGCATATATGACATTCTTCCCTACACCATCCCCCTTCCATACTTTTTGGTCTTTTTCTTAAGGTAGAAAGAAAACTGATTTTTCTCCAGTCAAGTCAGCCAATAAGCAGAAACTGCTTCCTCTAACCTGTGTTGTTGGGCCTTCTTGATAACAAGGGCTGCCTTAGGGGTAGGAGTTAGATAATTATTCTAGGCTAGCTAAAGGTCTGCAGCAAATAGAAGATTCAAGCTATTGATAGCCTCATCAACCTAGCGGCGAAGGGGGGCAGGCTAAGCAACAGAAAAATTTTTAGATTATATCCCAAGAACAATGAAAAGATATCATGGATTTAGAAATTGATTGATTACTTTTAGGGTCAGTAATTTATGCATGTGGTGCAAAATTCAAAATGTAAACAAGCATATGATAAAAAAAGTGTGTCATCTTTCACAAACTGTCCCCTAGGATAGTCATTTCAATTCCCCAGATGAGCTTTCCTTATGAAATTTTTCAGAGGTACACAAATAGACCACAACACATTTTTTACACACCCATTAGAGTATACTGTTTTACTCCTTGTTTATTTTTTTATTTAAAAATATAGTTTAGATATTATTCCATATCCATCCATCAAGAATTACCTCATTATTTTTAATGATTTTATATAATACCACTGTATAAACAAGTTTTATTATGTTTAAGTATTCCTTACTAATGAACTTACAGCTTATTTTAAATACTTCGCTATTACAGACATTGTGGAAATGATATTCTTGAGCATGTGTGGGTATAACCCAAATGTATTGGGTATGTCTATAGAATAATTTTCAATGAATACTATTGCTGGATCAAAGTGAAATATATATATATATATATATATATACACACACACACACACACACACACACACACACACACATTTTTTTTTTGGTAGCTATAGACAAATTTCTCTCTGTAAGTTTTCATTTGCAATAGCCTTTGCTGTGTAACAAGCTATTCTTCAAATCAATGGATACAACAGTCATTCATGTATTAGTTCAAGATTCTGTAGGTTGACAGTTGGGATAGGCTCCGCTGGGCATTCTTCTGGTTTTGCCTGGTTTTCTCCACATGGTTGTAGTCAGCTAGTGACTGGTTCTAGACAGCCCCTCTGACATGGTTGGAGGTTGGTAGGTCAATGGAAGTGATAAAGACACAAGTCTATCAAATGGCAGGCTAGCCTTTGTTTTTCCTCATGGTGACTGGGTTCCAAAAACACCAAAAAAGAGGAAACCCCAATATTAAAACATATTTAAGCTTTTGCATTCAGCATATTTGCTAGCATCCCAATGGACATGTTGTATTGGGTGATATCTAGGAGGATGAAGGGGAAGAGATGATTTACTTTTTCATTCTGGCTGAAGTGTGGCAATGGTTTGCAAGAACACAAGACTGGATGTAAAAATGCCTTTTGGGAAGCCACTGCTGTATTCCAGGTGATAAATAATGATGGCTTGTCTTTGGGCAGTAATTGTAGAAATTGTGAAATGTATATGATTTTCACAAATATGCAGCTGTTTAGCAGAACTTGATTGATTAAACATGGTGAGTTAAATAGAAAGAGATATGAATATTTCCCACATCTCTGGCATGTTAAGTATATGAATGGTGATTCTATTTGCTAGGAAAATGCCTCCACAAAAATGAATTTGTCTTCGGCACCTTCTTTCTTGAGTCTCATGCTTCCCAAATTAAGAAAATAGAGTAACTTATATAATGTGAAATTGACACTTTTCTTTTATTCAATAAAGAGGTAAGTCAATACAATTATAACCTTAACAATAGGATATGTATGAAAATTTGTATATTTCCTCCCACAGTGTAAACAAAGTTGATGAAATCGTCTTTCATATCCTCCTACTTTGTGATATAAATATTCTTCCTTGTTTCATGCAGCAATGGATATAGATGAAGCAGGAAATAACTCAACCATGCTAGAGGATGTGCACAAAACGGTACTGGAACTTCGGGAGTGAGGAGAGCTTAAAAAGTGCTGAAGCCTCCAAGAAGAGAGGAATAGGTTCTTTAGGATGAAGGGATGTGGCCTGTTGGTCACCCTTGAGAGTATACATGTGATGTCCTTTATTTGAGCCTGAAGTTAGAAACTTACTTGGAATTAAGAAGCTTTTTGTTGATGTGTGTGTGTGTGTGTGTGTGTGTGTGTGTATTTTGGGTTCTCTGTTTCTCTCTTCTTTCTCTCTCTGTATTTGAAAGTATCTGAAAGAGGATATGCCATACTTCATAACTGCTCTCTCTTTTATCATCAGCTGATACATATATTTTGTCCATTTGGAAATTTTTTTTCTTATTTTTATTAATTTTAATGCAGTGACATTGATAAATCAGGGTGCATATGTTCAGAGAAAACATCTCCAGATTATTTTGACATTTGATTATGTTGCATACCCCTCACCCAAAGTCAAATTGTCTTCCATCACCTTTTATCTGGTTTTCTTTGTGCCCCTCCCTTCCCCCCACCCCCCTCTCTCCTACCTCGTCCCCTCCCCACCCCCCCCACCCCCTGTTACAATCACATTCTTGTCCATGTCTCTGAGTCTCATTTTTATGTCGCATCTATGTTTGGAATCATATAGTTCTTAGTTTTTTCTGATTTACTTATTTCACTCCGTATAATGTTATCAAGGTCTATCCATGTTATTGTAAATGATCCGATGTCATCATTTCTTATGGCTGAGTAGTACTCCATAGTATATATATACCAAAGCTTTTTAATCCACTTGTCCTCTGATGGACACTTGGGCTGTTTCTAGATCTTTGCTATTGTGAGCAATGCTGCCATAAACATGGAGGTGCATTTTTGCTTCTGGAACAGTTCTATGGTGTTCTTGGGGTATATTCCTAAAAGTGGGATAGCTGGGTCAAAAGGCAGTTCGATTTTCAATTTTTTGAGGAATCTCCGTACTGTTTTCCACAGAGGCTGTACCAGTCTGCATTCCCAACAGCAGTGCAGGAAGGTTCCCTTTTCTCCACATCCTCACCAGCACTTACTCTGTGTTGTTTTGTTGATGAGCGCCATTCTGACTGGTGTGAGGTGATGTCAAACTGTGGTTTTAATTTGCATTTCTCTAAACATTAGTGATGTTGAACATTTTTTCAACTGTCTATTGGCCATCTGTATGTCCTCTTTGGAGAAGTGCATATTCATTTCTTTTGCCCATTTTTTGATTGGATTGTTTATCTTTCTGGTGTTGAGATTTACAAGTTTTTTTATGAATTTTGGTTATTAACCCCTTATCAGACGTACTGTCAAATATGTTCTCCCATTGTGTAGTTTGTCTTTTTATTCTGTTCTTATTGTCTTTGGCTGTGCAAAAGCTTTTTAGTTTGATCAAGTCCCATTTGTTTATCCTGTCTTTTATTTCACTTGCCTGTGGAGATAAATCAGCAAATATATCACTGCGAGAGATGTCGGAGAGCTTACTGCCTATGTTTTCTTCTAAGATGCTTATGGTTTCACGGCTTACATTTAAGTCTTTTATCCATTTTGAGTTTATTTTTGTGAATGGTGTAAGTTGGTGGTCTAGTTTCATTTTTTTGCAGGTAGCTGTCCAATTTTCCCAACACCATTTATTAAAGAGGCTGTCTTTACTCCATTGTATGCCCTTACCTCCTTTGTCAAATATCAGTTGTCCATAGAGCTGTGGGTTTATTTCTGGGTTCTCCATTCTGTTCCATTGATCTATGTGCCCGTTCTTATGCCAGTACCAGGCTGTTTTGAGTACAATGGCCTTGATATCCGGAAGTGTGATACCTCCCCCTTTATTCTTCTTTTTCAAGATTGCTGAGGCTATTCATGTTCTTTTTTCTTTTTTTTCTTTTTAATTATAATTTTATTTTTTTAATGGGGTGACATCAATAAATCAGGTTACATATATTCAAAGATCAACAAGTCCAGCTTATCTTGTCTTTCAATTATGTTGCATACCCATCACCCAAAGTCAGATTGTCCTCTGTCACCTTCTATATAGTTTTCTTTGTGCCCCTCCCCCTCCCCCTTTCCCTCTCCCTTTCCCCCCTCCCCCCGTAACCACCACACTCTTATCAATGTCTCTTAGTTTCACTTTTATGTCCCACCTACGTATGGAATAATGCAGTTCCTGGTTTTTTCTGATTTACTTATTTCACTTTGTATAATGTTATCAAGATCCCACCATTTTGCTGTAAATGATCCGATGTCATCATTTCTTATGGTTGAGTAGTATTCCATAGTGTATATGTGCCACATCTTCTTTATCCAGTCTTCTATTGACGGGCTTTTTGGTTGTTTCCATGTCCTGGCCACTGTGAACAATGCTGCAATGAACATGGGGCTGCATATGTCTTTACGTATCAATGTTTCTGAGTTTTTGGGGTATATACCCAGTAGAGGGATTGCTGGGTCATAAGGTAGTTCTATTTTCAGTTTTTTGAGGAACCACCATACTTTCTTCCATAATGGTTGTACTACTTTACATTCCCACCAACAGTGTATGAGGGTTCCTTTTTCTCCACAGCCTCTCCAACATTTGCTATTACCCGTCTTGTTAATAATAGCTAATCTAACAGGTGTGAGGTGGTATCTCATTGCAGTTTTGATTTGCATTTCTCTAATAACTAAAGAAGATGAGCATCTTTTCATATATCTGTTAGCCATTTGTACTTCCTCCTGGGAGAAGTGTCTGTTCATGTCCTCTTCCCATTTTTTTTATTGGATTGTTTGTTTGTTTGTTGTTGAGTTTTATGAGTTCTTTGTATATTTTGGATATTAGGCCCTTATCTGAGCTGTTGTTTGAAAATATCATTTCCCATTTAGTTGGCTTTCTGTTTATTTTGTTATCAGTTTCTCTTGCTGAGCAAAAACTTCTTAGTCTGATGTAGTCCCATTCATTAATTTTTGCCTTCACTTCTCTTGCCATTGGAGTCAAATTCATAAAATGCTCTTTAAAACCCAGGTCCATGAGTTGAGTACCTATGTCTTCTTCTATGTACTTAATTGTTTCAGGTCTTATGTTTAGATCTTTGATCCATTTTGAGTTAATTTTAGTACAGGGGGACAAACTGTAGTCCAGTTTCATTCTTTTGCATGTGGCTTTCCAGTTTTCCCAGCACCATTTATTGAAGAGGCTTTCTTTTCTCCATTGTGTGTTGTTGGCCCCTTTATCAAAAATTATTTGACTATATATATGTGGTTTTATTTCTGGACTTTCTATTCTGTTGCATTGGTCTGAGTGTCTATTTTTCTGCCAATACCATGCTGTTTTGATTGTCGTGGCCCTATAATAGAGTTTGAAGTCAGGTATTGTAATGCCCCCAGCTTCATTCTTTTTCTTTAGGATTGCTTTGTCTATTCGGGGTTTTTTATAGTTCCATATAAATCTGATGATTTTTTGCTCTATTTCTTTAAAAAACGTCATTGGAAGTTTGATGGGAATTGCATTGAATTTGTATATTGCTTTGGGTAATATAGCCATCTTGATTATATTTATTCTTCCTAGCCAAGAACAAGGTATATTCTTCCATCTCATTATATCTTTTTCAATTTCCCTTAACAATGGTTTATAGTTTTCATTATATAAGTCCTTTACATTCTTTGTTATGTTTATTCCTAAGTATTTTATTTTTTTTGTTGCAATCGTGAAGGGGATTATTCTTTTGAGTTCCTTCTCAGTTGTTTCATTGTTGGCATATAGAAAGGCTATTGACTTCTGAATGTTAATTTTGTATCCTGCGACCTTACTGTATTGGCTTATTGTTTCTAGTAGTCTTTTTGTGGATTCTTTGGGGTTTTCGATGTATAGGATCATATCATCTGCAAAAAGTGATACCTTTACTTCTTCTTTTCCGATATGGATGCCTTTTATTTCTTTGTCTTGTCTGATTGCTGTGGCGAGAACCTCTAGTACCACATTAAATAAGAGTGGAGAGAGTGGACAACCCTGTCTTGTTCCTGATTTAAGGGGGAAAGCCTTCAGTTTAGTGCCATTTAATATGATGTTAGCTGATGGTTTATCATATATGGCCTTTATCATGTTGAGATATTTTCCTTCTATACCCATTTTGTTGAGAGTCTTACACATAAAATTGTGTTGTATTTTATCAAAAGCCTTTTCTGCGTCTATTGATAAGATCATGTGGTTTTTGTTCTTTGTTTTGTTGATATGGTGTATTATGTTAACTCTTTTACGTATGTTGAACCATCCTTGAGATTCTGGGATGAATCCCACTTGATCGTGATGTATTATTTTTTTAATATGTTGTTGTATTCGATTTGCTAGTATTTTGTTTAGTATTTTAGCATCTGTATTCATTAGAGATATTGGTCTGTAGTTTTCTTTATTTGTGCCGTCCTTGCCTGGTTTTGGTATGAGGGTTATGTTGGCCTCATAAAATGTGTTTGGAAGTATTGCTTCTTCTTCAATTTTTTGGAAGACTTTGAGTAGAATAGGAACCAAGTCTTCTTTGAATGTTTGATAAAATTCGCTGGTATATCCGTCAGGTCCTGGACTTTCATTTTTTGGGGGGGTTTTAATGGTTTTTTCTATTTCTTCTCTACTAATAGGTCTGTTTAGGCTTTCTGCTTCTTCTTGACTCAGTCTAGGAAGGTTGTATTGTTCTAGGAATTTATCCATTTCTTCTAGATTGTTGAATTTAGTGGCATAAAGTTTTTCATAGTATTCTACAATAATTCTTTGTATATCTACGGTGTCTGTGGTGATTTCTCCTCTTTTATTTTGGATTTTGTTTATATAAATTCTTTCTGTTTTTTCCTTGGTGAGTCTTGCCAAGGGTTTGTCAATTTTATTGATCTTTTCAAAGAACCAGCTCTTTGTTTTATTAATTTTTTCTATAGTTTTACTGTTCTCTATTTCATTTATTTCTGCTCTGATTTTTATTATCTCCTTTCTTCAGCTAGTTTTGGGTTGTTTTTGTTCTTCTTTTTCTAGTTCCTTAAGGTGGGAAGTTAAGTGGTTCACTTGGGCTCTCTCTTGTTTGTTCATATATGCCTGAAGTGATATGAACTTCCCTCTTATCACTGCTTTTGCTGCATCCCATAGATTCTGATATGTCATATTGTCATTTTCATTAGTCTGTATATATCTTTTGATCTCTGCACTTATTTCTTCTTTGACCCATTCATTTTTTAAAAGTATGTTGTTTAGTTTCCACATTTTTGTGGGATTTTTTTCCTCCTTTTTGCAGTTGAATTCTAGTTTCAAGGCTTTATGATCAGAAAATATGCTTGGTACAACTTCGATTTTTCTGAATTTGCTGATGTTGTTTTTGTGGCCCAACATATGGTCAATTCTTGAGAATGATCCATGTACACTGGAGAAAAATGTATACTCAGTCACTTTGGGATGAAATGTCCTGTAGATGTCTATCATATCCAGGTGCTCTAGTGTTTTGTTTAAGGCCACTATATCTTTGTTGATTCTCTGTTTGGATGACCGATCTAGAGCCATCAGCGGTGTATTGAGGTCTCCAAGTATGATTGTATTTTTGTCAGTTTTTGTTTTAAGGTCAATAAGTAGCTGTCTTATATATTTTGGTGCTCCTTGGTTTGGTGCATATATATTAAGAATTGTTATGTCTTCTTGATTCAGTGTCCCCTTAGCCATTATGAAATGGCCATTTTTGTCTCTGAGTACTTTTGTTGTCTTGTAGACAGCATTATCAGATATTACTATTGCTACGCCTGCTTTTTTTTGGATGTTATTTGCTTGGAGTATTGTTTTCCAGCCTTTCACTTTGAGTTTGTTTTTATCCTTGTTACTTAGATGCATTTCCTGTAGGCAGCATACAGTTGGATTTTCTTTTTTAATCCATTCTGCTACTCTGTGTCTTTTTATTGGTGAGTTTAATCCGTTTACATTTAGTGTAATTATTGACACTTGTGAGTTTCCTATTGCCATTTTATAGATTGCTTTCTGTTAGTTTTGTGTCTTGTTTGATCCTTCTCTTTCGTTTTTTTATCTTTTGTTTTTATTTGGTTGTATTCCATACATCTTTCCACTGTTGCTATCTTTTTTATCTCATGTGATTCTGTGGTGGTTTTTTCAATGGTGGTTACCTTTAGGTAATGAAAAGGGTTCCTACCCTGTTCATTGTAGCGCACTATTTTGTGAGTACTTTTGCACTCCATCGTCCTTTGCTACTGTTAATCTCCATCCTCTCCCCCTTTTCTTTTTGTTGTTGTCACAGTTTAAATTTGGTTTTATTGTGTTCTTCTTGGAGCTTTTACTTGTGGCTCTGTTTTTTTTTTTTGTTCTTTGTATCTGATTGGAGAACCCCCTTTAGTAATTTCTGGAGTGGGGGTTTTCTGATGATAAATTCCCTCATCTTTTCTGTATCTGTGAATGTTTTTATTTCTCCTTCATATTTGAAGGATAGCTTTGATGGGTATAGTATTCGTGGCTGAAAGTTCCTCTCTTTCAGGACTTTAAATATTGGGGTCCACTCTCTTCTAGCTTGTAGGGTTTCTGCTGAGAAATCTGATGATAGTCTAATGGGCCTTCCTTTATATGTTGTATTCTTCTTTTCCCTGGCTGCCTTGAGAATTTTTTCTTTGCCATTGGTTTGTGCCAATTTCATTACGATGTGCCTTGGAGTAGGTTTGTTGGGGTTAAGAAAACTCGGAGTTCTGTTTGCTTCATGAATTTGAGGCTTTAGTTCTTTCCACAGGCTTGGGAAGTTCTCATCTATTATTTGTTTGAGTATGTTCTCCATTCCATTTTCTCTCTCTTCTCCCTCTGATATACCTATTATTCTTATGTTATTCTTTCTGATGGAGTCAGATAATTCTTGTAGGGCTATCTCATTTTTTTTTTAATTTTTGAGTCTCTTTCTTCCTCTCTCTGTTGTGCCTCAAGTTGCTTGTCTTCTATTTCACTAATCCTCTCTTCTATCTGGCCTGTTCTATTAGCCAAGCTTGTTACCTCGTTTTTCAGCTCGTGAATTGAGTTTTTCATCTCTGTTTGATTTGTTTTTATAGTTTCAATTTCCTTGGACATATATTCTTTGTGTTCATTGAGTTGTTTTCTGAGCTCCCTTAATTGCCTTTCTGTGTTTTCTTGTATATCTCTGAGTATTTTTAGGATTTCTATCTTGAATTCTCTGTCATTTAACTCCAAGATTTCCAATATATTAAATTTTTTTTCCATAGATTTTTCCTCTTCTATCTGTGTTACCTCTCTTTCTTTTGTATCCATGATATTCGATTTTCTCTTCCTTAATGGCATCTGAGGGTGGTTTTGTTGATAGTATTAATGAGATTTAATAAAAAATAAAAAGTTAAAAAAATAAAAAATTGGAAAAAGTTGTTTTTTTAAAAAATTAATAATGAAATAAAGAAAAATAAAATAAAATAAAAATTAAAAAAAAGGAAATTATTCCCCCCCCTCCTTTTTTCCTCTCCTCTTCTCTCCCCTCTTTCTTGAGAAAATCTTGTGGTGAACTGTGAATTATATTGTATTTAATAGAACAAACAATGCCTGTAATGGAGGGCCTGAATTGGGGAAAAGTAATAAAGGGGCAAGAAAAAAAATAAATAAAAAAAGGGGTGGTGGTATGGACCCACAAAAAGCAAATAATGCAAAATTTTGGATCAAGAATAAAATGATTTGCGTTAAGGTGTTGGTTGACTAAGAGTTATGATGAGAGGAGTAAGAGGGAAACAGGAAAATGGGGGACAAATTAAAAAATTACTATTGTATTTAGTGGAACAAGAGCTTGATAAAATGGAGAGCCAGGGATGGGAGCACTGCTAGTGAGTTAAAAAGGTGAAGTAAAAACCCCCCAAAATGCCACAAACATAAGTTTGAGTCCCAGATAAAATAATTTGTGTGTTATTGAGGTTTGAATGGGAGGAGATGTAAAGGAAAAAGGAAGAAACTAATATAGAGGGAGAAAAGAAGGGAGAGAGAGAGAAAAAAGAGGGAACCACTAAAAGAAGAAAAAAGAAAAAAGAGGAGAGAGAGAGAGAGAGAGAAAGAGAGAGAGTTAAGGGTTTTGGAGTGCAACCCTCATAGAGAGAAAGGAAGAGGAAAGAAAAGATAATGGGAGATATAGCACTTATGAGTAGTGTAGTTCAAGGAGAGGAGAGAGTAAGACCGGTAGGGAGTTAAACGACCAAATTGGAGGAGGAAAAAAAAAAGAAAAAAGAAGAAAAAAAAAATCAAGGATGAAGATAAGAGAAACAAACGAACAAATATAATAAAATGGGATAAGTTATAAAGTCTGCGGATTATTCTGATTTTGAGAGGTTATCTTCTTGCTTTTTCTTTTCTCTCCCTCTTCCTGGTCGACGACTCTGTACCCCGGGTTCTGCCCCTTCGGCACGCTCAGGTAGAGGTTTGCAGTTGATAAGTCTCTATGGCGATGTCATGTATTATGCTTCAGTCTTGTTGGCAGTCAAGGCTCATTAGCGTTTATAGGCTCCGACAGTGAGAGAGTCCGTGTTCCAGGAGCCTCTCTCCTAGTCTTTCCTTCCTCAACCAGCAGCCTGAGAATCCAACTATGGGGTTGCTGCTGCCTCTGCCTGGATAGTAAGAGGCTCTAAGAGTGGTCAACTCCCCACTCTTATTTCCACTCAGCACAGGGCTCTGGGTAAGGCTCAGTCAGTCAGAGCTGCTAGCATAATCAGCCGGGGCTTTTGCCTACTCAAAGACCTCTGGCTCTGTCACTCTGTCCAGTAACACGGGCAGGTCTGCGCGCAGACCAGGATGTTAGACCGGAAGTCTCGCCCTCTGAGTGAAACCCCCCGCCCGCACTGAAAAGTTCCAATGTTGGACTTGGCTCTCGCTCATCCCCGTGTGCCACTCTTTCAAGGCGCTGGGGCAGCCCGTGACTCCGCCCTCGGCCCACACAAAGGCCCCCGACTCTGCCCCTTCGTGGGACAACACGGGCTCCCACTCCGGAGGTGCTGGGAGGAGTCTCCTTCCCACTCTCCGTGCGCGCAGACCAGGATGTGAGGTCGGAGTCTCGCCCTCTGAGTGAAACCTCCCGCCCGCACTGAAAAGTTCCAGTGTTGGAATTAGCTCTCGCTTCCTCCCCGTGTGCGGCTCTCCCCAGGTGCTGGGGCAGCCCGGAGGCTTTCGGCTCACACAAAGGCCTCTGACTCTGCCTCTCTGTGGAGTAACATGGGCGCACCTTCCGGGGGCTTTGGAAGGAATCTCTCGCCCACTATGCGGCTAGCAGGGGATCAGGTAAAATGGCCGCTCCACTTGTCTTTCTTTGTCTGGGTTTGGCGCTAGTGTTAGCTGTATTGCCCGGGTTGTCACAGGAACAGTTTTTCCTTGGCTTGGATCTCCGTGCCACAGCCTGGTTCAGCCGTTTGTGCCACGGCCTGGATCTATTCACTCCCTTTGCCTGCCTCAGTTTCTATATTCACAGTTACCAGAGAAAGCCGCCCTGTTTAGGTTAGTGAGGAAGGCGGAGCATTTCTTACTCCCTATTTCCTTCGGGTTTTGGTTATATATTTAGCCAATTTTTCACTCCATCCTACCTTTGGGTGTATTGCGAAACATCTGGAGGCTCCAAGGATAGGTTTTTCTGTTTCTGGTTGAAGATTTTGTTGAGGTTTGGGGGAGATTTATCGGTATCGCTTCCTACTCCGCCATTACTCTGACGTCATCTGTCATGTTCTTTTTTGATAAAAGAATGTTTCCTGTCTCTAACTGTCTTATTGTTTCCTAATAAGATAAGAGATCTAGTGCTCAGTTATGCAAAAAAAAAAATATTTGATGAGGAGCAGGTATGGGAGTAAATTTGAACTACTTTATATTTTTTCATCCCTCAAGCAATTCTGAGGAATGTCACAAGGGATAAAAAAACATTTAAGGTAGTATTTGGATAAAGTGGTGAACTGTGAGTCACACTTGAGTAAGGAAGGAAGTCATAAGACCATGCTTTCCAGGAGGTAAGAAAGTTAACTTCCTTAGTGCATCTTAAGTACTGGTAGGCATGAAAAAAAAATTTTAAATTATTTTTATTTATTTATTCATTTTAGAGGAGAGAGAGAAAGAGAGAGAGAGAAGGGGGGAGGAGCAGGAAGTTTCAACTCCCATATGTGCCTTGACCAGGCAAGCCCAGGATTTTGAACTGGCGACCTCAGCATTTCCAGGTCGACACTGTATCCACTGCACCACCACAGGTCAGGTGAAAAATTTTACTGTGTATATACAATCCCCAAATATAGAGGATGAAACAAAACTTGTTTTCAGCTGCTTGAGGTGACTCATTCAGACTTACTATGAAGGAAGGATACTGTAAATCTTTCTGTGCAAGAACTATTTTTGTAAAAGGTATGCGTGGGTAGCTTTCATTTAAGACTAAAATATTATGACAAATAAAAATTCAACTAGAACCACTTTGACTAAATTTAAGTCTATATGTTGAGATATAATATGGCACTAATCACATATTTCAGCTATCAGAACTCCTGACAGAGTGGATTAATGAAAAAAGAAGTCATAAAAGAACAAGGGAATAAAATTTTGACAGGGAAAAAAGATGGTTATAAACGCAACAAATTTTCTCTGTAGATTCTAATGTTTTCACTAAACAAGTCAAAAAAGGATAATTTAAAATCTCTGTAAAAGGCTTTAGAAAGTCAAAATAGACATGAAAAAGAAAGACTATAAAAATGACAGTTAAAAGAGGGTGGAGAAATTTCTAATAATTCTTATCTAAGATCTTTTCATCTCATTGAATTTGAATGTGATTTTAACTTGGTGATGTTAGGAAATCTATGATCAGATTTGTTTTTCCATTTGATATTCAGCTGTAAGGGTAAGTCATACATTATTTAAATAAATAATGATAAATCCATTTGAAGGTGCTAGGTCAAACTCATAGAGAGATATATATTATTCTCGCAGAATTTCAGACTCCAAAGGCAAGAAGAAGACCTCAGAGGCCCTGTAGTTCATTTTCTTGTATTCAGAGCACTCCAGAAGGACACCTTTGCTGCTTCTTACTCATTTTTTAGATAGGTAGTTACTGGTCCAATTTCCCCCATTAAATTTTAGTTTAATGATTTCTTCTTTACTATATTTTCAATATCCTGTTAATTCCACAATTAGCAAGTATCTAGTATAGGTCAAAAATGGTACTAATCATACCAAGGTAAATAAGCAGTCCTCTCTTCTCAGGAAAATACAAAGTGCTAAGTGAAATGAAGTGGGTGCCTTGGAAGTTTGGGAAAGGGTATCTAAACCAGCTGTAGGGATACTAAGAAGGTGCATTTGAACTTGGTCTGGAAGATGCAATATAACTTTTTTGTGTGTATGACTGAGACAGAGAGAGAAACAGAGTGAGAGACAGATAGGGACAGACAGATAGGAGAGAGATGGGAAGCATCAATTCTTCGTTGTGGCACCTTAGTTTTTCATTGACTGCTTTCCCATATGTGCCCCTTGGTGGGGGGGACTACAGCAGAGTGAGTGACCCCTTGCTCAAGCCAGCGACCAAGGGGTCATGTCTATGATCCCATGCTCAAGTCATCAACCCCACGGTCAAACTGATGAGCCCCCTATCTAGCTGGGTGAGCCCCTGCACTCAAGCCAGTGACCTTGGGGTTTAGAAACTGGGTCCTCTGAGTCCCAGTCTGACGCTCTGCCCACTGCGCTACCTACCGCATGGTCAGGAGATGCAATATAAATTAACTAGGAGATATTTTTGGTTCAGTTTTTGAGGTTTTCTACATATCATCTACAAACAGAGATACTTTCACTTCTTTTTTAATTTCTATTATTTTTTATTTCTCTCCTAAATTGCTCTCAGTCTTAAAGAAAAGCTTTTAGTTTTTACCATTTTACCAGTACAATGTTAGCTGTGGGCCTTTTATAGATGACTTTTATTGTGTTATGTGGTAAGTTTTAATTTGTTGAAAGCTTTTATCATGAAAAATGTTTTTGAGATGATCATGCGAATTTTATATTTTATTCTGTTACTGTGTGTGTTAACTGATTTGTATATGTTGAATGATTCTTGTATCCCAAGGATAAATCCTTTTGGTCATTGTGTTTATAAATAAAAATCTTATCAAAGCACAAAGGAAGACCTCCAGAGAGGAAGAGATGAACAACAACAGCAACAAAAACTATAAAGCAGACAGAAAATATTAACAAAGTGTCAATAATGACAAGTGTATATGGATTAAACTCCCCAATCAAAACACAGAGAGTGTTTGAATAGATTTTAAAAAACAAGGCCCAAGTATGGGCTGTCTATAAGAAACATTTAAATTATTTGCTAATTTAAGACAATCTCTTTACTTTTTGCTGAAAGTAAAGAGATAAAAAAAAAAAATTCCATGCAAATGATAACCGAAAGAGAGCAGGGATGGCTATACTTAAAATAGACAAGATAAACTTTATGTCAAGAACTGTGACAGGAGACCAAAAAAATTGAGATTATACAATGACAGAGTCAATTCAACAGAGGGGTATAACAATTATAACTATATATGTACCCAACATAAGACCATCTAAATATATAAAGCAAATACTGACAGATTGAAGGGAGAAATAAACAGTGACACAGTCATATAGGAGACTCCAATACCCTACTTAAAATAATGGAAAGATTATCCATAATTATACAGACTTCTGATAAAAAATGTCTTATATAGAAGATCAATAAGGAAACAAAGGACTTGAACAACACATGGGCCAAATCTATGTAACATGAATGTACAGAACATTAGACCTTATAGCAGTTGATTTTACGTTCTTCTCCAGCGCATGTAGGCCTTTCTTCAAAAAAGGTCACATGCTAGGTCACAAAACAAGTCTTAACAAGTTTTCAAAGATTGAAATCATACCTCGTACCTTTTCTAACCAATATGGAATCAACTAAAAATCAATTACAGAAGCAAAACTGGAAAATTCACAAATCTGTGGAATTTCAACAACACAACACACTCTTGAAGAAACATTAAGTCAAAGAAAAACTTAAAAGGGAAATTTTGAATGATTTCAAAGCTGGGCACAGACGTGATCAGATTCTCATTGTAGAACTCTCTCTGGCAGGTTGGGGGCCTCTAGCTTTGCCAGCTTTGGAGGCTACATTAGAAAAGGATGAAATGGAGGCACAGAGACTGGTTAGAGGTTACCATGGGATTTGTAAACAGCAATGCAACATGAACTGAAACAGCAGTCATGAAATAGCAGAGGAGAAGCAAGAGGAATATTGATAAAGTAGTTAAAATCTGGTGGGAGTTCCAATAAAATAGTGGGTTCCAGAGAGTAGATTTGGCTGGGAAAGTAGGCATGGGAGGAAATACTGAAGCAAAAAAGCTTGGAGGAGTATTGGGACTAAGGTCCAGGCAAGGAAGAAAAACAGAGGAGCTCACATTTGGAACAGTGACTCAGGACCACGAGGCTGAAGGTAACATTTGGAGCTTTAGTTATTCTCACTACTAGATGGAGGTATTATGAAAGTATTATCCAACACTATATTATATGCCCAGTATGTGGTCTCATCAAGCTTTGACCACAGAAAATGTCCTATGCTTTGGCTCTTCCCCAAGTGGTGTAACTACCTACATACATTAGCTTCCTATATAACTTCTTCCTCCATGGGATGCCACAGGTAAGTGACAAACACTCTATAGAACATTTCCTCAAGGACAGTTTAGAGTTCCTAGAAATCTCAGATGGCTCTTCAGTTGCTTACCCAGCCTGATGGCCCTGGCTCTCCCTGTTTGTAATCCAGTTCTGGATGCTCTCACTAACCCTTCTGAAATCCTGTAATTCTCACACCCACTTTGGTGGGATCATGTCCCTGCTGGCACTGAGATATAGTTAGTTAGGTTGATGCTCTGGTAGGATGAGCAACAGTCCTGGTTTGCCAGTGGCTTAGGAGTTTTTGGAATCCAGGACTTTCTTTGCTATAACCTTCAGACAAAATACAACATTTGGGCCCCCAAAGTAGCTCAGTCTATCTTATTCACCATCTCCTGGTGCAGTGCACGCCACATGGTAGTCCTTAAATATTTCAAACTACCTATAATTAATTAAAGGCCTATGGTTTACCAGATATTTATACGCATCATATCATTTTATTTTGAGGGTGTATAATACTCGATTTATTCTGCATATTAAAAACTTGAAAGGTAGAAAGTTGACAGCTATCAAAGGCCAGTTAGTCATTAGATAGTCAAGTCAGAATTTGAACACACATCGGACTTCAAACTTGCATGGTTTCCAGAATGCCACAATACCTGTGAACTTTCCATCATCCACCAGCTGAAGCTTTTGTGTTGGTGTTGCGCCTTGGGAGCTGTCAGAGACAGGCACCCAGGGAGTGAGAAATGTTAATAGAGAACAGCACTCTGTAAACTCCCCGTAATAGCTACTACCCGTTTCTCCCCGGGGCCCTTTTCCCCAGGGTGCTTATTATCGGTTAGAAACATAAATTCCTGAGAAAGAGAAAATTCCTAGTTATCAGCATGAGTTAGAAGTCAGACATGTGTAGTTCCTTTTATCTTTGTGCACGTATCATAAAGCATATTGCTTTAAAAATCCTAAGCCTTCATATACTTTTAAATAACAGTTTTTAGAACTGAAATTAAGATGCTATAAGGATAAAAGGAAATATTTCTTTGCTGTGTTTACTTGCAGTTATCATCACAATGGAATTGGTGCCTTATGTTTTTTTTTTTTTTATTAACCACCTCATGACAATACTTTAAACCTTTAAGTTTCAAACAAAAGAACTCTCTAGTCTTTCTGGATCCTCTTTGTAGTTTACATTTATAATGCCCTGTTGAATTATCTTAATAGAATATTAACAACAGATTAGTTACTCATCTGGCAGCTATTATTTTAGTGTAATAAATAAATGTAGCTCATAATTGCAGGTGGTATTGTGATTAATGAATGTGTCCCTTGCATAACAGTAACATATTTGTTGTTTATAAAATCAAATTTAGAAGAAGATGAAATAAAAATTCTGATATGACACGTACTAGAGATAAACCTGGTAATGAGGCTGCAGGTCACTGCTTTCCTTTCCTGTGTACGAGCAGATTTCTGGATATGAATTATGTTTGTAGGCAGGGTTCAGAGTGGGTGAAAATGAACCCAGGGTCACACATCCATTATTAATTAAATAATCTGCTGTGAAAGCTCTCTCTTTTTAAAAAACAGGGACAATAAAAATGAAAATAACCAAGCCATGAACATACAGTCAATTCTTTGCCTGATTTTTAATAAAAATATTCTTCCAAGTTGTCACTGTTTTGCTTCCTTGGTGTATGCAGTATCAGCAACTTCACAATTCTAGATGACTTATGTTAGCAGGCTAAATTTTTCAAAACGTGTCTAATACCATAGTCATTAGACTGTTCTCTAACAACAACAACAACAAGAAAGCCTAGTGCAGAAAGTAATAATTGATTACCAAAATGCTTTAAGAAATAGTCTTATGACATTTTATGAACTTGACTCCAATGGCAAGAGAAGTGAAGGCAAAGATAAATGAATGGGACTACATCAGAATTAAAAGTTTTTTCTCAGCAAGAGAAACTGATATCAAAATAAACAGACAGCCAACTATATGGGAACTGATATTTTCAAACGACAGCTCAGATAAGGGCCTAATATCCAAAATTTACAAAGAACTCATAAAACTCAACAACAAACAAACAAGCAATCCAATAAAAAAATGGGAAGAGGACATGAACAGACACTTCTCCCAGGAAGAGATACAAATGGCCAACAGATATATGAAAAGATGCTCAGCTTCATTAGTTATTAGAGAAATGCAAATCAAAACTACAATGAGATACCACCTCACCCCTGTTAGATTAGCTATTATCAACAAGACGGGTAATAGCAAATGTTGGAGAGGCTGTGGAGAAAAAGGAACCCTCATTCACTGTTGGTGGGACTGTAAAGTAGTACAACCATTATGGAGGAAAGTATGGTGGTTCCTCAAAAAACTGCAAATAGAACTACCTTATGACCCAGCAATCCCTCTACTGGGTATATACCCCAAAACCTCAGAAACATTGATACGTGAAGACACATGTAGCCCCATGTTCATTGCAGCACTGTTCACAGTGGCCAAGACATGGAAACAACCAAAAAGCCCTTCAATAGAAGACTGGATAAAGAAGATGTGGCACATATACACTATGGAATACTACTCAGCCATAAGAAATGATGACATCAGATCATTTACAGCAAAATGGTGGGATCTTGATAACATTATAAGGAGTGAAATAAGTAAATCAGAAAAAAACAAGAACTACATGATTCCATACATTGGTGGAACATAAAAATGAGACTAAGAGACATGGACAAGAGTGTGGTGGTTACCAAGGGTGGGGAGAGGGAGGACATGGGAGGGAGGGAGGGAGAGAGTTAGGGGGAGGGGGAGGGGCACAGAGAACTAGATAGAGGGTGGCGGAGGACAATCTGACTTTGGGCGAGGGGTTTGCAACATAATTTAATGACAAAATAACCTAGACATGTTTTCTTTGAATATATGTACCCTGATTTATTAATGTCATCCCATTACCATTAATAAAAATTTATTATAAAAAAAAAAGAAATAGTCTTATGAATGAATAATTTAAAAGACAATATTTTATAATACCAAGTCAAAACAAAAATGCATTTGTCACTAGAAATTGGGCTGTCTTGTAGTTTTTAATTATTGAAGGAAATGAGAATATTCTTATTTCTATAAGTACGATGAAGGATTTGGGTAGCCAATGAAAGCACTGTGAATAATAAGCTGTGTGACTGATAATCTCACGACTCATCTGATGGTTAGTGCTTAAAGGAGATTCAGACCAGTCATTGGACATACTTATTACCTCTCTCTGCTTAAAAAAAACAAATCTTTCATTTACTTTGTTCCCAATTATCTGTGACAAAGAGATTTTATCTATCCTTGTATGCTCCATAAAGCTCTCCATAATAACTCACACCTTTTTTGGCACTTGTAAATATGTATCGATTGCTAGATCTATAATTTTGAAGTAACTGTGTTAAGAACTGGAAAGATTACAATTGAGACAAGCAAAAGAAATTAATGTGACATATCTCAAAGTTAAGGGATTAATCAATTATGCTTCAAATTTGATAGAAAGAATAATATCCCACTAATTACCAGAATTTAATGATCCATCTTGCCATCAATTTATTGTTGGTGCCTTGAGCTAGAAAAGGGTCTGATTCCTAAATTAGATGTGGTTGGCTAAAGGCAGGCTACTTACAAAGTAGCCCCCAAACAGTTCAGCCTGGTGCCATTCTTTATTTATTTTTTATTATTTATTTTATTTTATTTATTCATTTTTAGAGAGGAGAGAGAGAGAGAAGGGGGAGGAGCAGGAAGCCTCAACTCCCATATGTGCCTTGACCAGGCAAGCCCAGGGTTTCGAACCGGCGACCTCAGCATTTCCAGGTCGACGCTTTATCCTCTGCGCCACCACAGGTCAGGCACCATTCTTTACAAGCATTATTTCCATTGGAAAGTCGTTAAGTTGTTCTCAGAATATTACAATCATTTAGAAAATATCGGTGCTTTCGAATAGTTTATATCATTTTTTTTATAGGGGCTGCCATTTTTTCAAAATGTAAACAAATATATTTTAAATTACTGAAGGTCCATCTGGCTCCAGCTCTGAAGTCAAATCTTTGCCTGGAGGGAAGAGTTAGAAAGAGGAAGGGAAATAACAGAACGCTAGCCTGTGAAAGTGGGCTCTCTGAGCGACCATGACCAAGTGAGAGATGAGGGAATGGTTGGTGCAGAGGGTTCTCTTCTCCACTGCACACCATGAAGGATATAGAATTTCTAACTGCAAGTTGGTTACAAAGGTAAACCATTTTTTTTTAACTTAATGTGGACACTGATTAATAGTCTGTGGCTAGGAAACAGAAGCTGATACTCTTTTCCCTCTAATGTGGAGGACAGTTGAGAATAAACTATGAGAGGTTTTGAACTGCAAGCTGACATGTATAACATGTGTTCAAGGAGAGTTGTGTTGGCCCTGGCTGGGTAGCTCATTCCGATACAACAAGGTTGCAGATTTGATCCCCAGTCAGGGCACATACAAGAATCAACCAATGATTTCACAAGTAAGAGAAACAATAGATTGATGTTTCCCTCTCTCTCTTTCATACACATAAAAAAATTATTAAAAAAGAGATGTCTAAGGTCTTCTATTTAAAAATAATTATTAATAAATACATTCTAAGTCTTTATTTTTGAAAGAAGTTTTTCTCTAGAAGAATTATGCTTCATTGGCTAATGTTACTTAAATTTACTTGCTTTAATAAAGAGTTATGCTTTGGAACCAAAGGATATATATGTTTCAGTCTCTTTTCTTAAATAGTAATGACTAAAGTCTCCCTTCTTAAAAAGCACAGATGTGGTGGGGTGAGCTGAAATTATAGGTCCAGTGTTTTCCAGTGGTGAATAAGCCTAATTTTACAGATTGGCTCTCCAAAAATCAAAACACAGCAGAGAAGCACGTTGGATGCCCGAATAGAATCACTAATAATGAATTAAGCAACCCTCTTATTTGAGAACAGAAGGAACAATATGGATCCTATTCACTAAAGCCTCAGAATCTTTTGTGGCAAACTGTGCATCACTGAGCAATATTGGACATCTCAATTCTTGGCTGTGTTCATTTATAGCAACATGTACTTTATTATTGAAAAAGATATATCTGCAGAGAGGCCAAGTAATGAAAAGTTCTTCTCTTTTTGCATCACACAACTAAAAATAATGCTCTAAAACTTCTCAGGCACACAAAATTTCAGATAAAATCATAGTAGTATAAATATATTAACTCATTTAGAAAGGTAACTGGTTGTATTACCAATTTTTAATAAACAGCTTTATTGAGATAATTTACCTACCATATAATTCATCCATTTAAAGTGTACAACTACATTGCTTTTAGTATATAAGCAGTCCTTGGGTTATGAAGGAGATAGGTTCTGTAGTTGAATTTGTACATAAGTTGGAACAGGTACATTACCTATTAAATGCAACTTAGGTCAATGTTTGTCTTAATTTAGTATTTATTTTTACCTTTGTCCTAACATTGTATTTATTTTTACCTTTTTTATGCATGTAAACACTTAAAACTTTTCAAACCTACAGAACCTATCTTGTTTGTAACCTGAGGACTGCCTATAGTTACAGATTTTTGCAACCATTGCCACAAAAAGTTTAGAATATTTTAATAACTCCAAAAAGAAACCCTACAACTATTAGGTAGTCACTTTCCATTTTCTCCCAACAGCCCCAGGTTTAGGCATCCATTTACTTTCTATATCTATGGGCAAAATGTGGAATTTTGTGACTAGTTTATTCATTAACATAATGTTTTCTAGGTTTATTTGTGTGATTGTATGTACCAGTATTTCATCCCTTTCTTATTACCAAATAATATTTCATTATATGAATATACCACACTTTATTTATCCATTTTCTTGTTTATGAACATTTGGGGTGTTTCCACTTTTCTGATTATTATGAATAATGCTATGAACTTTTGCGTATATGCTTTGTGTGAAGATATATTTTCTCTTGGGGGGAGAGGTACATACTTAGGGGGAAAGTTGTTAGGTCACACAGTAACTGTACATTGAACGTTTTGAGGCATCTCCTGAGTGCTTTGCAAAGTAGCTACACCATTTTGCATTTCCACAGGCTTTCCATGTTGGTTCCAGCTGATAATGGCACTGATATGCCCCTCCAGAGCTGACAGTGATAGTTGATGTTTGTTTATATTTTTAGTTGCTTGGTTATTTCAGTGAAATCTTTTCCCCACACAGTGTGCTGCCTCCAAGGATGCAGGCCTCAGCATCGCACATGGTCACCCCAGGATGACAGTGGCTCAGCAAGGCTGTCTTTGTCTTTTCTCAATCTCTGTTCAACTGTTTGCCTCTGCTGATATCACACCCAGCGGCTGGCCTCCTTTAATTGCTGCCTGATTTGTTCTATTGTTTCAACAATGTCCTGGGCATAAATTACTCCACAGTCTAAAGCAATTAAACTCCAGTCTCTGCAGTGGTTGTCTTGGAAGCCTGTTTTTGCAGGATTTTAGCTGTCTCTCCCTGGTTCTTTCTGTTAAACTTTTAGCTGGTCTGTGGTTTAGTTTGTTGCACACATGGAGGTACCAGCCTCTTTTTATTTGCTTGCCACCAAAACATCTGCAGCACTGCTCCAGAGCTGTGGGCAAGGACAGTGACTCAAGTCTCTGGAAGTGGAAATTCCTCCTTTACAAGCGGGGTGTTGGATAAGGCAATTAGCTTTATGGTTTTCTTGGTTTGCCTCCTCAGGCGTAGAAACTGCTCGACCTACAAGCTACACACAAGCAGAGACAAGGCAATCAGGAGCAGGTTTTCTGAATCTGATGCACCTGGAGTAGGGCTCCTCCATTTGAGGGAGGGCTGCTGGGTGGAGGAAGGGGCGCCCCAAACACTTCGGCCACTTGCCTGGGCTAGAGCTTCTGCAACACAGAGCTGGAAGATGAGACGTATTGGAGATCTGCCCTGCCAGGGGATCCAGTTAACACTTGACTGGTGACGGGAAGAGAGACCCCAGTGTTCTTGGCTGCACCTGCCTGGAGTAGCGCTACAGTCACCTCGAGCTGGGAAACCGCCAGGTATAGAGGCTCAAAGTGCCATGGACGCTCCTTGTTCATTCTGAGATCGCATATATCTTCTTAAGTGTTTTTCTATTTGCAGTATGACAATTCTAGAGAATTAATTTATTATTCATAAATTTTCACCCGTTACAGTTGTTTTACTGGGGATTGGGTCGTCAGAACTCATGTTGCCATTCTAAAAGCATCTCTAGCCAAGCTCTCCTGAGAAAAGTGTGCAATCTGTTTATATGTCAGTTTGGTTAAGTCAAAAACAAAAATCCAACAACTCCAAAAAGAAATAAGAGCAGATTACCAAGAAAGGACAGAAACGTCAATTTTATGTTACACTTTTTTGCAATGGAAACCCGGCTGTGAGAAGATAATAGAACATTACTGAAGTATTGAAGGGAGAGAAGGCAAGCAGCCTGCTCTGCACTGTCTGAGTTTCTGGGAGCAGGAGGGCAGGTATATCTTAGCTGGGGTTTCTGCCCAGGCTCTCACGGTCTGCCATCAAGGTACTAGCCCAAGCTGCACTTTCACTGGAGCCTTGATCGAGGGAAGTTCTGCTTCTGAGCTCCCTGAGCTTCTAAGCTCCCCTTGCAGCTGTAGGAAGGGCAGATGTCCCCATTTTGTTGCTCACTGTCGGCTGGGGGCTACTGTCAGCTACTAGAGGCTGTCCGCCCACCGTTCCTCCCCGAGTGAGCTACCTCAGAGGCTCTCTTATGACATGGCAGCAAGAGAATTTCTTTCTCCAGTTTTCTAAGTTGGAATTTTATATAATGTAACAATCACAGGGGAATGACATTGCATTACCTTTGCTCTACAAACTAACCTAAAAGCATGGTCTGTTATCACCTTTGCCATAATCTATATTTTTTTGAGAGAGAGAGAGAGAGAGAGAGAGAGAGAGAGAGATATGGAGGGGGAGAGGAGAGACAGGAAGGGAAAGAGATGATAAGCATCAACTCATAGTTGCATCATTTTAGTTGTTCACTGGTGGCTTCTGCTACATGCCTTGACTGGGGGAGGTGGGAGGGAGGCTCAAGTTGAGACAGTGACCCCTTGATTAAGCCAGCAACCTTGGGCTTCAAACCAGTGACCTTGGGTCTCAAACCAGTGACCATGGGATCATTTTGATGATCCCATGCTCAAGACAGCAACCCCACGCTCAAGCTGGTGAGCCTCTGCTCAAGTCTGTGACCTCAGGGTTTCGAACCTGGGTCATGAGTTTCAAAACCCTGATGCTCTATCCACTGTGTCACCACTGGTCAGGCTGCCATATCTACCTTTTAGAAATCCTTGCGGGTTCCACTCACACTCAAGGGGAGGTGATTATATAAGAGCATAATTCAGTGGGGTCACCATAGGATGTGTCCACCAAATCTTTCTATACAAGGAAAATTTTCAAAGAATATTTAATAAATTCCAGCATACAAGGTTTTTGTTTGATTTCAGAATAGTCAGTGGAGGTTTACTCGTTGAACAATCTGTTCACATCGAAGAGCCAGCTTACTTCCAATCACCCCTGATGCAGAATCTCTCCTCAGGGCAGCACCCTGACCTTGATGTATTTGCTCTAAAGGCTCTGAGGGGAATCACAACATCCAATTACAATATACATTATTTATTTTCCATTTCTACTTTACATTCCGAGGCTTCAGCTTTCAAGGTGTGTGTAGGGTACATCCTTGCAATCTTGTGGCTCTTAACTCGATCTTTGGAAAGTAGGGGAAGACCTTGGGGAGAAGAAAAGTGCATGAAGATGCAGAACTGGGTTAGCCAAGGGAAAGATTTGAGGAGGCAGGTGCATACGTGAGATAAAGAAAAATAGGAATAGTCAGGGAACAAAAGACAAACTTTGTAATCTTGTTGACAGCTCAGTAGCAAATCAGAAGAGAAATAAAATCAGCTCAGTTGTTTACTCACACACTTCTTAAAAAATTCTCCAACTTATCTGTTAATGATATGTTAAAAAGAATTTTAGAAGGTGTGAGGTTAAAGTCAAGATAAACACAATGAGTTTTATTCTATAATCAGCAGTGATTCCAGCTAAAAACTATTCAGGCAGCCAGTGACTTATCAATGCAACAAAGAAAAGCTATTTCTCTGTATAGATTTTTTTTAATTGTTGTGTCTTTCCACATGTTTCTAATACTTGGTGGACTGCAAATTTATGTCAGCATAGAGGCTGAAGTTGGCTTTGGCTTTCATTTCCAGCAGCTGATTAATGACGGTCTTTCTAAGTAAGCAGAAGTTACCAATAAAATTGACTCTAATGGGTGCTCGGGGTGTTGTTAGTACACAGATGCAGACAATAAGCCAAGAGAGGAACAGCTGATGTACATCTTGAGATCAAGCTAAGAAGTGGTGCTTGGAGCTATAGTTCGGTAGAAATTGCAGAGTATTTACAATACTGATTGTATTTGTGGTCCATTATCTGAACTAGCAAGAGTGTAGTTGTAAGAGAGCCATGTATCCAATGCTCAGAAGAGTAGTAGAGGATGCAAATTCCTAACTCTGGCCCATCTCTGAGAATGTCCGTGCCAGTCACTGATGTGGGAGAGCCTTACAAATCAGAAAATCGGCTCAACCTTTCCATCGGCTGAACATCTTTGTTGATTATTTTTTTCTTTGAGGATGAGTTCCCCAAATATTACATGACCTACAAGATTCTCATTCTTCCTTGTCCCCTTCCCAGCCTTTGATCCAGGTCCCCCAGCCTTCCTGGATGTTATCCCTTTTCTTTCAAAGGATCCAACTCATTCTGGCTTCAAGTTTTTCACACATGCTTCTCCTTCCACCTCCACTACTCCTGCTTTTTCTTTCCCTTATCGATCCCACTTGTCCATCTCTCAGGTTAAATGTCCCTTACTTGAGGACACTTTCCCTCATCTCCATGGTTAAACCAGTCTCCCTGTTGTATGTTTACAAGTCATTACGCCTCCTAAGTTCCATAATAGTTTTAATACTGGTTGGGGTGCACCCATTTCCCACCTCCTCTGCTAGATTAAAAGCTCCACGCTGCCATGTTACTGCGGTGTCATTAGGCATGAGTTCAGTGGTGAGCACCTGGTAGGCCCCTTTGTGTCTGTTACTCAGGTGAAGCAATTAGAGCAGGATTTGGAGCCCGAAACAGCTAGGTAGCAGCAGAATGTGGAGTATTACGTGGGCAAGTTAGTTCATCTCACTAACCTATTTTCCTTCCATGTGCAAAAAAAAAAAAAAAATCTTCCTGGCACAGTTTTCTGAGAATTAAATTAATTGAGATCATGCATGTCTATCTGGAGGAGCAATATAAAACTGTGGTAGATGTAATGCTGGTGGCCGAGGGCGGGCAGGTTCATGATGGATTCTGGCTGATGGCAGAGGAACTGCAGAGCTGGAAAGTGTTGGGTTATTCCTGTTTATTAGATTCTCTCAACAGTGGATGAGCACACAAGCAGGGGAACACTTCTCACAGTGGCAGGAAAGCAGTCAGGAAAATGACCCCTCTCAAGGTTGGGTAAACTCTCTGTACCAGGGAAAAGCACCCGTAGCCTTACATAGGCTACACACATGTGGCTCTGACACATGTGCATGTACTAGTCCTGTAGCCTTACATAGGCTACACACATGTGGCTCTGACACATGTACATGTACTAATCCTGTAGCCTTACATAGGCTACACACATGTGGCTGTGACGCATGTTCATGTACTAACTGGCAAAGTACCAGCGAGTAAGCCTAACGCAGCTGTTTTCCCAACAGTAGATGAAACGGAAAATTTGGATGTGGTCTTCAGATGATATGAAATTCTATCTCCCTTTGTTTTTATTTATTTTATTTTTATTTTTGAAAGAGGTAGGGAGAGAGAGAGAGACAGGAACATTGAGCTGTTTCTGTATGTGCCCTGACTGAGGAATAGAACTTGTAACCATGCTCTGGGATGATTCTTCAACCAACTGGGCTATCTGAACAGGGCTTAATTAATTAACTAATTAATTAATTTTTAGAGAGAGAGTGAGAAAGAAAGGGAGAGGGGGGAGAGGGAAGGCAAGCATTCATTGGTTGCTTCTCGTGTGTGCCCTGACCAGGGATTGAACCCACAACTTTGTTGTTTCGTGATGATGCTCTTAACTTACTCAGGTAACCAGCCATGGCCTAGTTCTTTTATTGATGAACAATTTACATACACCAGAGTAGTGAGAACACAACATATTTCACAATATAATTAACTAATTTATTTCATTTTTGACAGCTGTGGCTAGTGTCTGAGGGTTTCTTTTCTCCTCTGTGGGTCATTAGTCTTTATGTTGGTTAATTGGGGGTCATAGATCTACACGATGTTTTCTACAGTCATGGGTGGACATTCCTGTCACACAGTAGACAATGCAGGTTAAGTCTCCTGTGTGATCCTTATGTCCTTATCCCATAGAAATGTTCCTTGTCTTTTTATTTATTCTCTGCTTCTATCAGGAGATAGCCCATGTTAGAAGTACAATTTTAAAGAATAAAATAAGAGAGTTCAAGGAATGATAAAAAAATTAGCTTTTAATGAGGAATATTTAGCATGTTACAAGCACTGCAAAAATTCATTAGCAGAAAAGTGTTGCCACATGAATTTCACTAAAACTCCACTTTTTTGCTGACTTACAATTTTTATCAAGATAATGTTACTATTGCCTGAACGGTGGTGGAACAGTGGATAGAGTGTTGATCTGGGATACTGAAGTTCCAGGTTTGAAACTCCAAGGTTGCTTGAGCAGAGAGTCGCCGGCTTGAGCTCAGGATCATCAACATGATCCCAAGGTTGCTGGCTTGAGCAAGGGGTCACTGGCTCGGCTTGAGGTCCCATGCCTGTCTCACTCCCTTCCTGGCTCTCTCTCTCTCTCTCTCTCTCTCAAAAAAAGATGTTACTGTTAACAGCAAAGGCTGAGATTTATTTAGCCAGGCACTGTAGTAAACATTTTTTAATCTATTAATGTTTGCAACAACATTTTGTGATAGGAACTCTTAATATCCTCATTTTAGTAACAAGGTAGGAAAGGAAGTAAAATGACTTCTTAAGGTAAATCATACCATCAGATAGCACGATGGAGCTGGCATTTCAACTCAACTACAGTGCTGCTAACTAAGACACTAGAAGTAATTAGGAAGCACCAGAAAAGCATTGTTTAAAAATACATTTTTTCCTGAACCTACTACTAGAAACCCTGATTTATTAGTAGCTTGGATTGGGACAAAAACATCAGGTTTTGTTTTTTTTGTTTCTGTTTTTGTTTTTTGTGAGGGAGGGAGAGAGAGTCAGACAGACAGACAGGAAGGGCGAGAGATGAGAAGCTTCAACTCATACTTGCGGTGCCTTAGTTGTTTATTTGTTGCTTTCTCATATGTGCCTTGATCAGGGGGTTCCAGCCAAGCCTGTGACTCCTTGCTCAAGCCAGCGACCTTGGGGTTTTGAACCTGAGTCCTCAGCATCCGACGCTGATGCTCTATCCACTGCTCTACCAGCTGGTCAGGCAAACATCAATATTTTTAACCCATGATTATAAAGGATTAAATACAGGTCCACAGGTCACTTTGACAAGCATAGATCTGTGCATTTTTAAAGAAAATTCAATCCTAAACATTCTTAAAGTAAAATGTTGTATTAAAACTCTAAACTGGTTTTCTAGGTGCAAAAGTCATTTCTTTTTTATTTTTTACAGGGACAGAGAGAGAGAGCCAGAGATAGGGACAGACGGACAGGAATGGAGAGAAATGAGAAGCATCAATCATCAGTTTATTGTTGTGACACCTTAGTTGTTCATTGATTGCTTTCTCATATGTGCCTTGACCACAGGCCTTCAGCAGACCAAGTCAGTAACCCCTTGCTTGATCCAGCGACCTTGAGTCCAAGCTGGTGAGCTTTTTGCTCAAGCCAGATGAGCCTGCACTCAAGCTGACGACCTCAGGGTCTCGAACCTGGGTCCTCTGCATCCCAGTCCAATGTTCAATTTACTGCACCACTGCCTAGTCAGGTGCAAAAATCTATATGCAAAACCATTGTTACCTTTATACAATCTAAACCAATATTAACCATATTAACTCTTATTTCTTTCAAAATAAGGTTTTCCAGAAAAAATAATTATCGTAAATCTGTATGCTGGTGGGCTAAGACTGTCTTCAAATTTTAGGAATCAATACTCTTATCTGTGGTATATTGTATTGGAGTCCCTCAGACAAACATAATCCTTATTCATGTACTCAGTTCACTGAGCGTAGCTCTCTTAGTTTCTCTTCGGTGTTGCAAGCAAGCAAGAACTTGCAAAGAAACCCTGATCAATATATTTGGTTAATTCCAGTGAAGGAAATCGGGGCTTCCTATAAAATATGCCTGTCATCTTATTATATTAATTCCCTCTGCTCCACTCCACTCTGAGAAAACAGGACAGGTCTGGAATGACTTGTTGGTAGATGATTGTGCTATACCCCAGTACACTGTTTTCTTTTAAAAACTCTTTTCCATGTTTCTCACTAAAAAGTCTGTCTCTACTCAGAAGTAGAGCGCCTGTCCTGACTTCAGGCATTCCTTAGCTAGGTTGCCCTTGATGAATTCATGATCAAGTTCTCCCAAGGCCAATCAAACAGGGCAATCATCCTGCCCAGACTGACACAGTTAAGTTTAATTAGTTGTTTTTCTAATCTTTAAATTTCCTAGCCAGGTGGATTTTATGGTTTTTATTAAACAATAAATAGAGCTGAATCCTTGGAATTAGTTGACTTCTGAGGTGCTTTCTATTGGCAATAAAGCTCCAGGAAATCTTCCAGTCTCCATAAGGAAGTCAAATTATACTTAAAAAAAAAATAGTTGACTCCTCTGCATCTCTTTCTTTTAAAGGAAAGGGTTTCCTGTCTCGATTTGAACAAATAACAATTTTGTTTATTACTTTTTGTCTGAGTCTCACCACTCATCCCCTGGTCACTTTTCGATGCTTTCCTATTAGTTAGAAAGACATCTGGATTCCTTTGAATACAGACAGTAAAGGGGGTTTCAAGGAAGTAGTAAGGGACCTAGAATGAAGGCAGAGTTAAAGTAAGCCAAGAGGTGAACTGGGTGGAGAATAGGACTTTTAGGAGGTACTTGTCTTGGAGAAAATAAGTGAAAATCATTTTTAGTAATGGGGGATATAGGAGAAATGGCTGTGTTGCTGTGTTAGGCTTGCTCGCTTGTTTTCTGTCTGCAAGCGCTTTGTAGGATTAGTGTGTGAGCATGTGGCAGAAAGCCACGTGTGTAGCCTGTATAAGGCTATGGGTGTTTTTCCTCTGCATGGACTGCACGCCCACTACCGCAAGGGGTGGCTCTCCTGTCTGCTTGCCTGTCGCCGTTGGGAGAATCTAATTAACAGATATGGCCCGATGCTTTCTGACTGTGCATTTCCTCTACCATCTGCCCGAATCCAGAGTGGACCTGCCTGGCTGGGGCCACCAGCATTACAGAGGAACGTAAGGATTATGAAAGTGGGCATGTTGAGCTAATTTCATATGGGCTGTTTTTGTGGCCAAGAATTTTTTTTTTTTCTGAAGTTGGAAATGGGGAGGCAGTCAGACAGACTCCCGCATGTGCCTGACCGGGGTCTACCCGGCATGCCCACCAGGGGGCGATGCTCTGCCCATCTGGGGTGTTGCTCTGTTGCAACCACAGCCATTCTAGCACCTGAGGCAGAGGCTATAGAGCCATCCTCAGCACCCGGGCAAACTTTGCTCCAATGGAGCCTTGGCTGCGGGAGGGGAAGAGAGAGAGAGGAAGGAGAGGGGGAGGGGTGGAGAAGCAGATGGGCGCTTCTCCTATGTGCCCTGGCCAGGAATTGAACCTGGGACTCCTGCATGCCAGGCTGACGCTCTACCACTGAGCCATCTGGCCAGGGCTTGTGGCCAAGAATTTTAAATACATATTACCAATATTAGGTGCCAGAACACTCGGTGTTTTACTTCAGTTTTCTCAATTCTTAAGATAACACTTGATTATTATCTACTTCTAATTGGTAGACAATTATTACTACCATCAAGGGGGTCACCCATGATTCTACCTTTCTTTGCCATTCCTCTCCTTCTTCTTCTCTGGTCTCCCTTTCACTTTTCCTATCTCTTGTCCCCAACATGTTCTCCCAGCTCTTCCTTCTCTACTCTCTTATTGTTCCTTCTCTTCTTCCCACCCCTTTCTTCCTCACCCCACTTTTCTGTATTCTTTGCCCTGCTCCCTCTCTCTCCTTCAACGTGGTGTTTTTCAAGCTGTTCTGTACGTTGTAATCGCCTGGAGAGCTTGGGAAAACACCAGTTGCTGGCCAGACCGCTGGTGGCGCAGTGGATAAAACATTGGCACAGAATGCTGAGGTCTCTGCTTAGAAGCTGCAAGGTCACTGGCTTGAAAGGGGACACTGGCTTGTCCCAGTCAAGGCACATATGAGAAGCAATCAATGTACAATTAAAGTTAGAGCAATTACTAGTTGATGTTTCTCACCTTCTCTTGCCCTTTCTATTTCTCTCTCTTTCTCAAAAAACAAACAAACAAACAAACCAAAAACTCCAAAAACACCAGTTGCTGGCCTCTACTCAGACTGCCTGATTCAGTAGGTCTGGGGTTGAGGCCTGATAATTTGCATTCCTAACAATTTCCCAGGTGATGCTACTGAAATAATACATTATGAACCACTTTTTTTTTTTTTTAACCGACTTTGATGACCTGGTCTCTGCTTCCAAAGTTAAACCAACAAAACTTCAGCTCAGTTTTTGAAATTGTTTGTAAAATTGCCTATACTGTCCTAGGCAATCCTTATTGTCATTCCATGTAATGAAAATGAATGTTATAAATACTTAAAAATAAATATTTGATAGCTTTTCTGATGCAATATTATAATATTAATACTATCAATCAGAATTACTTTCAAACTGGGAAGAACTAAAGCTACCAAATTGGGGTAAGTCCCTGAGCTGTATGTGATGCTGCTGCAGTGAGTTGTGGAGACAAGAAAATTAGAAAAGCATAAAAGATTGCAACATTTTTCACCTGATTTAAACAACTTCTAATTTTATGTCCAAGGTAATTGCTTTTTGAATCTGTTTTTCTTTGCCTCTGCTATCTCTCGCACTATTAAACCATTGCCCCCTGCTACATATTAAATGTGATTTAGTTACCCTACCTCTGGGAAAGGATGCTAAAACTTAAAAGGGCTGATTGCTAGGAAAGCACCAGTTGCTGTCAGGTGGCAGGATCGCACTGAAGACAGAGTAAGTAAGGGTTAAGGCCAGGAACACAGAACAACGACAGACTGGCACTCTTGAAAACATTTTTCAACCCTAAATGTAAAAATAAAGTGCTCAATAGCTTCCGTTTCTTCCTTCCTCCTAGAAATATGTTCTCACATATTCTTTTCTGAGACTTCTTTGATCTCACTGACAGCTCTTTTTTTTTCATTTCCTTCTCTAAATCTTCCTGGCCTACCTCTAAATGTTGACATGCCTTTGTATCCTAAGACCATTTTTATTTTTTTTAACACTCATTCTATGAATGACTTTAGAGTTTCATAGCTTCAAATAACGTTTATATGCCAGAGCATTTGAAATTTATATCCTCAATTCTGACCGATCCTCTAAATCCAGACTTCTATATCCAATCACCTGCATGATAGCTGTATTTAAATGTTTAATATTTATCTCTAGCTTACCACGTTTGTAAGCAATGTCTTTTTTCATCTCAAAGTTTTTTTTCAGTCTTTTTAATTCTAAAAATTGTATTTCCATTTCCTCAGTCGCTCAGGCCAACAATGTTTCATTCTAGTTTCTCTCCTTTATATCTCTAATCCATTAACTGATCTTGGTAGCTCTGCCTTTAATATGTCTTACTGTCTTCTCCCACGACCAAGTAGCATTGTTTCTCGCTCGGGCTCCAGAAATAGACCCTGCTTTCCCGGCTTTAGCAAGATAGAGCTTCAGGAACATTTCTACTTGATGGAACTTTTAGAGACTGAAGTTTATTCTCTCATTGTTATGATGCGAGACAGCTCCATCCTCAAGAGTCTCTTAGTCCAAGGATGCTGTTCCAGGTCCAACCTCCAAATTCATATTCCATCGAGCAGGAGAGATGTGTCCAAGGAAAAAAAAGTTAAAATGATAGAGTCTTTCAATAGGATTCTAGAAGTGCCTCATGAAGCATCATCTCATCTACCAAAATTTAGACTCATGACCTTTACACGGAAGACTAAGAAACAATCTTTACTCTGGTTGGCTATTAATTGCTGTATTTTTATGGAAGTGTAAAAAAAAAAAAAAGCATATCTTGGGGGACAATTGAGAGTTTCTGCTAATGAAGCATACTGTGAATGCTAGTTCTACCACCACCTAGGAAAATAAGAGACCTATTAAAATTGGACATTCCAGTTAAACACTGAAGAAGGCTAGCAAAGATTTCTCAATGATTTTTTATTATTTTAATAACCTTTGATTTCATAGTTCCATAGTGAATCTTACCAATTTTCTATTAAATATTTATGCACTTACAACCTAACCCACATTGGTCTACATAGCAAAGATTTGAATGAGACTTGTACCCACTGATGATAAGAAACTTAAAGTTCCCTGGCCAGTTGGCTCAGTGGTAGAGCGTCGGCCTGGCGTGCAGAAGTCCCGGGTTCGATTCCCGGCCAGGGCACACAGGAGAAGCGCCCATCTGCTTCTCCACCCCTCCCCCTCTCCTTCCTCTCTGTCTCTCTCCTCCCTTCCCGCAGCGAGGCTCCATTGGAGCAAAGATGGCCCGGGGGCTGGGGATGGCTCCTTGGCCTCTGCCCCAGGCGCTAGAGTGGCTCTGGTTGCAACAGAGCGAGGCCCCGGAGGGGCAGAGCATCGCCCCCTGGTGGGCAGAGCGTAGCCCCCTGGTGGGCGTGCCAGGTGGATCCCGGTCGGGTGCATGCGGGAGTCTGTCTGACTGTCTCTCCCCGTTTCTAGCTTCAGAAAAATACAAAAAAAAAAAAAAAAAGAAACTTAAAGTTGCCCTGGCTGGTTGGCTCAGTGGTAGAGCGTCGGCCTGGCATGCGGGAGTCCCGAGTTCAATTCCCGTCTGGGGCACACAGGAGAAGCGCCCATCTGCTTCTCTGCCCCTCCCCTCTCCTTCCTCTCTGTCTCTCTCTTCCCTTCCCGCAGCTTAGGCTCCATTGGAGCAAGGTTGGCCCGGGTGCTGAGGATGGCTCCATGGCCTCTGCCTCAGGCACTAGAATGGCTCTGGTTGCAACAGAGCAATGCCCCAGATGGGCAGAGCATCGCTTCCTGGTGGGTGTGCCGGGTGGATCCCGGTTGGGCGCATGCGGGAGCCTGTCTGACTGCCTCCCCATTTCCAACTTCAGAAAAAAAAAAAAGAAAAAAAAAAAAGAAACTTAAAGTTAAAATGGAGGTATAAGATCCTTTCAATTTCTTGAACTATTATCTCTCTTTCCAAAGTAGATCCAACTATTTTAGATCCTAATATTAATATTAGGTTCTAGTATAATTATTAGCTTATCTACATATAAAGATAGAAGGATCTTTATTTGCTTTAATGAATAATTAGCAGGTTTATGCTTGACAAAGATAGAAAACAAAATTTGACATTTTTTAAACAAAGTGATTGGTAAAATCAATGTTGTTCTTGCCTAAAACCTAGATCAGACTTCTCGTTGTTGCAGTGGACATTTGTCATTTAGAAAGGACCTGATGTCCATTCTTTTAGTAATAGAATGCTAAATATTTGGGGAGGAATTACTTGTCCTCATTGTATGCAATTTGGTACAATTGTTGCTCATGGCGTTCTGGTCCTTTAAACCATGGAACTAAGCTAAGTTCATAAAATTTTCTCCCAGGGATTTGAATGTTGAGATGAGTAACAGAAAGACAGAAAATATCTGGAGCCCAATCTACTGAGAACAGACTGTGGAGAATGGCTTGCTCCCTAGACCGATGAACATCTCTGGTTCCTGCCAACTTCTAAGCCTCACTTTTTTTTTCTAGGTTTTTATTTCATTTTTGGAGGCTTCTGGTATACTCTCAATTGTTTCTACATTTTTAGAGATGCCAGAGTTATATTTGTTATGCTTGCACCCGAACAATGGAAACTATTGGACCTTGTAGCTCTGCATGGCCTCTCTACCCAACTCTGGAGAAGAACCTTTGTTCTGAATTTATAAATCAAGCATGGGGCATATTTAATTTTTTTTCTACTAGAACCACTTCCTATTGCTGACTATAAAATTGTCTAAATACTAAAGAGAGGAAGAAGGTATCAGTTCAAATTCCTTATGCCTTTTTTAAGTGACACTGGTATCTTAATCTTCATAATATTTTGTTTTGGAGTTTCACTATCAGTTCTCAGGTGTTTTTTTCTTTCTTTCTGTTTTAATCATGACATGGAGAGAATAATATCTGTGAGCACATAAGAGTGTGCTAAGAAATATTTAATGAGTTTTCATTTCCTCGGGCTCAAATGATTCAATAAATGAAGTGAGATGATCAGTCTACTCTGTCTAAATTAATTAAATATAATTAGTTTGTGTTTTTGTTTTTAATTTTTCTCATTCAAGTAGACTTTATAATTACAAACCCTAACTTTCTGTTGGCTATATCTATACACAATTATTGAAACATAGAGGGAAAAAAAGGTAAAATAACTACTTGGGTGGCCATAATGATAGAAAAAATGTTCAATGTTGGATTTTCTGAACTGAATACCTGCCTCAACCAGTAGGTTTTGTGTGAGGAATGTGGAAGTCTGCACTGCAAGGAAGTTGGTATTATAAAAAGTGTAAAATTGGATTTTTCCTCATGGAAATTTGCAGTCACATTAAAAAAGAATAAGGACTGAATGTTCCTGGGCACTGACCACGCTCTCAGCCCACCTAAAATAAAAAGTGCTATAGTCAAGTGAAACCAGAAACTTTGACTTGACTTTTTTCACCCCCCATCCCCTTTTAATCATTTGTATGTTTTTGTTGTTTGTTTTTTGTTGTTTTAGCCTTTGACTAACACTGATGGACTTGAAAATTTATTCATTTTAACCTCAGATAGGAGACATAACTCCCCTGGAAATCTTAGAAGGACCCACTGACCTTAGGCTGCATGTTGGCATCAAGAGAATATGTATAACATTTTAAAGCCTGACTCAAAGAAGTAAACTTTGACAGGTTTATTTAGCCTAGATCTCTTTACATATTGTGTAAGATCATTTATTTTTTATTTTATTATTTTCCTTTTCTTTTTTTTTCAAGTGAGAGAAGGGGAGATAGAAAGACAGACTCCCATGTGCACCCTGAACCGGATCCACACGGCAACCCCCATTTAGGGGTATTTTTCTGCCCACCTGGGACCATGCTCACAACTGAGCTATTTTAGCCCCTGAGGCAGAGGCTCCATGGTCCTGTCCTCAGTGCCCAGGGCTGACAAGCTTGAACCAATTGTTCCATGGCTGCAGAAGGAGAAGAAAGAGAGAAAGAGAGAAGAGGGGCGATAGAGAGGCAGAGAAGCAAATAGTCACTTCTCCTGTGTGCCCTGGCCGGGAATCAAACCCAGGTCATCCACATGCTGGCTGACACTCTACCACTGAGCCAACTTGCCAGAGCCAAGACCATTTATAATAGGATATATTTTTTGTGGTTTAATTTTCTCTGATCATCCTAACTGCACACATTGCATTGATAAGCAGTGAGATTCTTTACATAGAAAATAAGTCTAAAGAGTTAGACAACAATAAAAACTTTTCTCTCCTTTTAAATTTCAATTTAAAAATATTTTAGTCATGTTCTATCTTCTCCTTTGACATTCTTTTTATCATTTGCTAAAATTCTTTACTCTGATACAAAATTAAGAATTATTGATTATTAGTACTAATAGTATAATACCAGCATGTTTGACTGTCTCAAAATCTCTTTCCTTTAACAAATAACACACTATACCATCCCCATCTCTCTCTCTCTTGCACACACACACACACACACATGCCCAAGTTCTATGAAACAATCTCTCTTCTTGGATTAGCTAGCTAAATGGATGGCCACTGCTTTTTCTTTCTTGTAGTACTATTCTACTTCCTACTGGCATTACTGGTAAGTTATTAAAATTAGTGGCTATTAACCTTTTAAGGACCATTTGGCAATTTTATGAAAACTATAAGATTCTCAGCATAATACACACAGATCAATTAGTACACTACGTGCATAGCAGGGAGGGGGGACTGGTCTTTTGAACTTTCTGAATCATGTCTGTGGATGCCAGCTTAAATACTCTTGCATTAATGTGCCAACTCAAGTATATATTGGAGGAATTTTTTACTCTCTTGAGACAGAGAACACACAAATTGTGAGCTGGGTGTTTTCACACACTCTTTGCTCTTTATTTATTTTTTGGCAGAACAACAGTCTTTACTGATAGTCATGGTTAGTGGGCAGCAATAACTGGTTAACAATGACTGGGGTAAATATAGCTTTCTTTCTTTTCCTCAACAGTGTTTCACTTATATATGTAAAATAGTGGTGCTTCCCTGCTGGGGCCTACAGAATCCCTTTCAGTAAGGATCTGATTCTATGGCTCTCTTACTAACAACATTGAATATTTATACACACAGAGATGCAGGTTTGCATCTCCTGTGTTTTCCTTTACTTTATAATGGTTTATATTCTGTTTACTAGTTTTAAGTTTCTAGGATTCCTCCCACTCCCTCTCCCCTTATTCTCCCTGAATATTCATTTTGTGCTAAGTTCTGTGCATTTGCTCCAATAAACTAGAGGAGAGAAAAGACATCCTCAAGTTATTGCCTCACCTCTTCTAAGAAGATCAGCAAAGCACGTAAGGACAGAGGCTTTTACAATATGTGCCACCAGTAGGAAGGCAGATAGATCCTTCCCTGGAGGTCAGCGGAAGCATTTCCATGCCTCTTGTATTTGCAGTCACAGTACTTTGTGATTTTTCCCTGGGAAATCCTCCAGAAACATCACAACAAATTGCCTATTTGCTATGGCTTTTGACATCTGGACCACTTGACCCTGTGTTGGTTTATTCGCCCTCCTCTTGTTTCCTTTCAATTCATTAATCATTTGCAATTGGCACTCACAAGACCTGGATGTCCCCTCCTCTCCTTCAGCAAACCCAAAGATGCCCTTGATTGTGTGTGTGTGTGTGTGTGTGTGTGTGTGTGTGAGAGAGAGAGAGAGAGAGAGAGAGATCTTTTGTAGTTAGTGTCAAACTGAACACTGAGTGATTTTGGCTTGAGAAAAAGATAAGCTTTGTTTCTCAACTTCAGCATGATAGAGAAATGCTTCCCAGCCCAGCCCGTTTGAGTGGTGGTATTAGGTATGTTCTCTCATTGGGTTTGAGACTTTGCTCTGGGGAAACCTACTTAAAGGATGGAGCACAGTTTCTAGTAATCACTCTCATTAGACATAGTAGGTAAAATATGAGGCTTTGAAAACAGCTGCTGTTTTTTTTTTTTTTTTTTTTTTTTTTTTTTCTTTTTGTTTTTGAAACAGTTGAATCCACTTCATAAAACTTTAGGACCTCAACAAGACAGAGAATGGTCAAGTTTTAAATTTACCATTCTGTTGGTCAAATAAGTTTATAAATATGATATATAGGTTTGCTCGCTTATAGTTTGCATTGGGTGTGGGGGACAGACTGTAAGCAGGCAGGGTTGTTATATGCTAAGGCAGGGGTCCCCAAACTATGGCCCGGGGGCTGCATACGGCCCCATGAGGCCATTTATCCGGCCCCACCGCACATCAGAAGGGGCACCTCTTTCATTGGTGGTCAGTGAGAAGATGCATCCTGTGCTCCTGGAGTACTGTATGTGGCAGCACCACAAAGTGGTGACACAGGACGCACGTGTCATGGCTCCAGAAGTGTGTTATATCACTTGTTATGGCTAGCAGTGACAAATATGGAACCGGACATTGACCATCTCATTAGCCAAAAGCAGGCGTATAGTTCCCATTGAAATACTGGTCAGTTTGTTGATTTAAATTTACTTGTTCTTTATTTTAAATATTGTATTTGTTCCCATTTTGTTTTTTTACTTTAAGATATGTGCAGTGTGCATAGGGATTTGTTCATAGTTTTTTTTTATAGTCCGGCCCTCTAATGGTCTGAGGGACAGTGAACTGGCCCCCTATGTAAAAAGTTTGGGGACCCTTGTGCTAAGGCTTACTTAGTTTTAAGACTAAGCCTTCCCTACCCTAAGTGACTTTGTATCAGAGACTTCCTTGTTTGTATTGATATATTGGATTAAAGATTTTGATTTCTACACTATAAAATGGGGCAGACCAGGAGCTTGCTCTGTCTTGGTTCCTGAGATTAGCATTAGAGGGGAGAGCAGAGAAAGGAAAGCAGAGAAAGGCCACATGGAGGAGAAGAGAATCAACCAAGATGGCAGAGTGCTGAAGGAGAAGCCAGTTTGTGCAGAGTTTGTGCAGAGAGAAGGAGATGGGGAACAGAGGTGAATAAGGCTAGTGAAGTAGAAACCTTTGATTCTAGGAAACTCAGATAAGTCAGTTGCTTTGAGAGCCCTGAATGGAAAGGGAAGTGTTTTCCCACTGTGTGGATTTCTCGCCCGCCAGGTGCAAGCTAGAATAAAGATGATGGCCCACCAGTTCTTGGCTCCATTGTTTCATTACCATCTATCCGAATCAAATGCAAACCTGCATGGGCCAGGCAGCTGTGATGGAGGCCGTGGCTACTGGCTTTACATATTCTTTCTTGGCCCTGATGTTAAGTGCCAATATTTCTATATCCTGGGAAGTAATAGTAAAATCCCATATAAACTTTATTAGAGTACTATGTAATATTTAAAACTGAAAATTTTTTTAATATTTAGAAAATAAGTTTTTCCAATATTTATCTCCCTTTATTCATTGTCTTTCTTGCTTTCTTTCTCTCTCTTTTTTTTTTAAGTGAACATGTGTGTATGAAAGAGAGAGAGGAAAGAAGAGAGAAGGGAAGCATCAACTTGTAGTTGTGCCACTTTAGTTGTTCATTGATTGCTTTCTCATTTGTGCCTTGACTTGGGGTTCCAGCTGAGCCAGTAACCCCTTGCTCAAGCCAGCAACCTTGGGCTCAAGCTAGTGACCTTGGACTTCAAGCCAGTGACCTTTGGGTTCAAGCGAGAAACCATGGGGTCATATCTATGATCTTATGCTCAAGCAGGCAACCCTGTGCTCAGGCCAGTGACCTTGAGGTTTCAGAACCTGGGTCCTCAGCATTCCAGATTTATGCTCTATCCATTGTGCAACCATGTGGTGAGGCTGATTGTCTCTCTAAATGTGACTTTAGCCAAGTAGAATATGGGGTTTGATGTAGTGACGAGATTTTCACTTATGAATTGGAATGCTTCTCACTTTTAAAATGCTTATTGGATCATTTCATTTTATTTTTGGGCTTCTTGGCTTCAAATACCCATAGCTATTGATATATGTATGTCAAAACTAAAAAATTGCTGAGAAAGAAATTATAATTAATTGATTATAAATAATGTTTTTGCATGATCAGTATGCAGTTTTTATTATTGATTTTAGTAAATGCAAAATGAAGTTATACTGAATTACTATTGTAATTATTAATAATAATTGTCAGCATAATTGTAAAACCTTTCAACCAGACAATCAAAACATTGTACTCATTTCTCCAACTAATTGAATAAGCAGAGAGTTAAGTAATTAGTGTAAATACAGTGAAATGAGCAACAACCAAACATGTGGTTATTTATTGACCTTTTGTTTAAAAATATATTTTACTGAAGTCTCTTTAAAGCAACAACATCCAGAAAATTATTTGGACATGTGTTTCTTGGAAAAAATAGAATTTTCATGGTTTTTGGATTATATTAATAGCATCAAAAAGAAGTATATACAACAATTAAGACAAGGCTTTTTTAAAATTTTAAATGTTTTTTTATTTTTTATTAAGTGAGAGGTGGGGAGGCAGAGAGACAGGCTCCCAACATGTGCCCCCAACAAGATCCACCTGGTAAACCCCCTACAGGGCGATGTTCTGCCCATCTGGAGCCACTACTCCGTAGCTTAGCAACTGAGCTATTTCAGCACCTGAGGCAAGACCATAGGACCATCCTCAGTTCCCAGGGCCAACTTGCTCTAACCATTTGAGCCATGACTGCAGGAGGAGAAGAGAGAGAGAGAGGGAGAAAGAGAGAGAGAAGGGGAAAGGGGAGGGTGGAGAAACAGATGGTCACTTCTCCTGTGTGCCCTGACTAGGAACCAAACCCAGGACTTCCACACACTGGGCCAATGCTCTACTACTGAGCCAACCAGCCAGGGCCAAGACAAGCTTTATATGAAATGCCAATTATTAGAGGAGTGAACTTTGATTACAAAAGTTCCAATGAATCTGGGTGGATGACAGCATATTTCTTCCTCTTCCTGCCTCTTCTTCACCTTTTTCTTTATTTTTAATAAAATATTTTTTATGCCTAAAATCTTTTGTATTTTGAGAATCTGGGAAAAACCGAAGCAAAACTACTAAATGGCCTAACAAGAATCCAATCTAGACACAGAAACTATTACAACTCACTTAATTAGACCACTAGCTGGGTAAATATCCCAATTTATAGTCCGATCAGACCTTTTTTCTAGAAAAGTGGAAAAGCTCATATCTGACTTACTGAACTGAATGTAGGTGATGTATACATTTAACTTTAGGAAAGAAAAAATGTTTTGATGAAATTTTTCTCAGATTAGGCAATCACTCAGTTAACAATATATAAAGAATCCTTTCCATGTTTAGGCCTCCTTAGTATCTTTGCAAATAAGGATTCATGCTTTCTTACCTACAAATTGGAATCTTAAATCTCAGAAAACTAAAATTTTTCTTTCAAGTTATTTACCTACACAATATAGCTTCAACTGCACTGGAGTGACTTACAATCTTTTAAAAGCTATATTCAATTTGAATATTTATACATTTCATTATAGAATGTTAATGTGTTTAATCATGGGGTGCTGCCTCAGCCCTCAGTGGAGGTATGAGGTAGGGATAGGAGAACTCTCTACCAGACTTTGCTGTGTATTATGTTTCTAAGATCAGAATAATTCTGAATTCTAAAATGTGGCCTCAGAGTTTTAGTTAAGGGACTGTGGACCTGTGCTACCACTACTGTAAATCAGTTGGAAAAAAGTTTTATAATCAGTTCTTTAGTACTGATTTTATAAATCATATTTATTTCATATTATGATCAATTACTCATTTGACAAAAAAATTTTAATTATTTAAAAAATTTCTAAAGATTTTATTCATTTTAGAGAGGAAAGAAAGAGAGAGAGATAATTAGAGGGAATGAGAAGCGGGGAGGAGCAAGAAGCATCAACTCCCATATGTGCCTTGATCAGGCAAGCCCAGGGTTTCAAAACCAGCGTCCTCAGCATTCCAGGTGGATAGTTTATCCACTGCGCCACCATGAGTCAGGCAAGAATGAACTATGTTTTAAAAATACTTTTTCTATGGAACATTTGCTGTAGTTTGGTTCCCACTGAGTACATCAGTTTTTACATATATAAAAGAATATGTATATTTTCCCCCCATACACTTTTAAATCCAAAGTTTAGCATACTATCCATATTTTCAGTATCTTTTCTTTACCTTAATACTTTTTGCACATAATTTCATATCAGTATCATGAAGTCTTACCTTATTTAAAATAAAGGGCTTTCCTTTCAAATGTAAGATAGAAGAAGTAGATAAATATAAAATAAAAATTATAAAAAAACTTCCACAAACTCATTACACAGCACTTTAAAACTTACTAAATCACAACTCGTCTTTTTCATTTATACCCTTACTTTCTTTCTTTTCTATATTGTTTTCATGCACACCCCAGGTACTTGATTATTGGAAAATTAATGACAAAATGGCAGCCTTTTAAAGATGCAGGGTTTGTTCAAAATGTATTATGTGTTAGGCTCTTCCTTCTTTTATTTGGAAGCCCTGTTAGCGTCCTGCTGCTCATGAAGACTAGGTAATAAGGGAACCAATAAATGCTTACTGCTGATGGATTAGGTACCTGGTATAATGATTTCTCAATGCATGGTCATTTTTGAAGTCCACTTTCTTATCTTGCCATAGATAATTATTAGTAGGTTAGAGGAGCTGATGATTGTACTACTGGTTTTCAAACACTCAACAGTGATATTTTAAACAGCCAATGAAGCTTGACCAGGTAGGTGGTGGTGCAGTGGATAGAGCATTGACCTGGTGGGACACTGAGGTCCCAGGTTTCAAACCCGAGGTTGCTGATAATGCAGGCTCATCTGGCTTGGGGGGAGTGAGCCTGGGGTCACCTGCTTGAGCGTGGGATGATTGATGTGGCCCCATGGTTGCTGGCTTGAAGCCCAATGTCATTGGCTTGAATCCAAGGTTGTTGACTTGAGCAAGGGGTCACTGGCTTAGCTGGAGCCCCCAGTCAAGGCACATATGAGAAAGCAATCAGTGAACAACAAAAAGTGGCACAACTATGAGTTGATGCTTCTCATCTATCTCTGTTCTTGCTTGTCTCTGTCTCTCCCCTCAACTTTCTGTTACAAAGAAAAACAAACAAACAAACAAACAAAACATCTAATGAAAGTTAGTGTGGGCACTAAAGTTACTGTGGCTAATAAAGTTGACCAGTTCTGATAAATCAGTGGTGATAAGATAAAACATGATGAGCTTAGTGATTGTGGGGAAGCCATTGACTTTTCATGGATGTGTGGTCAGAGCAGCAGAACCAGACGCCTTCCAGCAAAGCGATGTCTTTTGCTTTGTTTAAAATTTAGCAGTTTCTGAAAACATTCATCTGTTATGCTTTTTAATCTTTAATATTTTTATATGCTTTAAATAGGTGTATATCAGAAATCCAGCTTACACGCCTGGGATAATAATATATATTGTTCACATGCGGTACTTCATATTGAAATGTTCATCGAGGAATCAAATATCTTAAATAATGCGTCGTCTGATTAGAGAGTTGTTGGTTCTATATATTATAAATTGGTGGAAGCTTCTATTATGCTGAGGTAGAAGGAAGTACAGCTGTCCCTCGCCATATCGTGGTTACTTTTCACAGTCTCACTGTATTGCAGAATTTAAAATTGTATATATCTAATTCTGTATAGTGCATTTTTCACTATATTGTGGGATTTTGCGGTATGTAGATATTTTTATATATTTATTATTTTAATTACTTTGTGGTAAAATAAGCATTTTCTAGCCTAAAAAATTGAAAACGTTTATAAGAGTGTGGGGAGGGTTTATAAAGCCTTAAAAAAATATATAAATAATAAAATAAATATAAGTTCGCTACTTCGCGGATTTTTGCCTATCACAGGGGTTTTGGAACCTGACCCCCATGATAGACAAAGGACCTAATTCAAACCTCAAGGGAACTTTATGAAACAATATTGGAACATGGTTTCAGAAGAGATGAACAAGAAAGAGAGAAGAGGTAAGAATTGTATTTAAGTGAATCATGCAGAAAAGTAGGGAGTAGGAAAGGATCAATTCTAGTTCAATTTTTCTTACTTCCATCTGAGGAAATGGGTTTATCAGAATTACTAGTACATAGAATTACTGGTTCATATCCCATTTTTACAGCCTCCTGTGTACCCACAGTCTACAACCTAATGTTGTGCCATTGCCACGACATTCTAATATATTTTTTATTTTTATAATTTTTTACCTAAAATAATTTCAAGGTTATGGTAAAAATGCAAGAATTCAAACAACTCCCATTTACTCCTTACCCAGACTTAATTACTAACATTTACCACATTTCCTTTACCCACATATATGCACACTATTATTTTTGGGCACCTTTTGTATATTACTGATATGATGTCCCTTTACCCTTAGACACCTCAACATCACCTAACAATGAGAATACTCATGTACCCTTATATAATGCAGAACAATGACCCAACTCAAGATCGTACTATTGCTATGACATTATCTAATCTATAGACATCATTAAAATTTTACCAATTGTCCTACATTTTATTACTAGCTAAATGTATGTTTATGTACATGTGTACATATTTTCATCTGGTCTGATAAGATCCAGTCCAAACTCACATACTGAGTTTAGTTGTCATAGATCTTTAATCTGAAACAGCTTTCAGGATTTCTTTGTCATTCATGACCTTGTTATTTCTTAAGACTACAATCTACTTATTTTGTAAAATTGCACTCAATTTGGGATTGTCTGATGTTTCCCCATAATTAGGTAAGGATATAAAGAATGTAAGGTCCTTAGATTAAAGAAGAATACATGTTTATTTAAGGGATTATACCTGGCAAGGAAGACAGTATATTATTAATTCCCTGTTTATTAAGTTGATACTTTAATATGTTATAGCACTTTCTGTCATCTTTTATATTAACTGATGATTTTGGGCAATTAATGTTTCTACAAACAGATATCTGTTATTTTTTTATGTTTGATGGTTTTATGTGATATAAATTTATGGCAGGAGCATCACAATGTGAGAATATGTCCTCAGTGCATCATATCAAGAGACGTGTTGTTGGTTTGTCCCATTACAGTGATGCTAACATTGATCACTTGGTTAGGTTTCTCCATTAGAAAGCTATTTTTTTCCTCTGTATAATTACCAAGTAATTTATGAGAAGATACTTTAGAACTGTGTAGTTTGCCTTTTATACAAGAGTTGTACAATATATTTATACTTTCTTAAACTTCTGTATAAGAAAGGCTTTACTTTTGTTTTATAATTTCTAGTTTTATTTCGTTTTAAACAGAGTATTGTTTGTAATATATCTAGTTTATTTTTTGTGTGCTTCATTTGTTCTTGTATTGAAAGTAGTATGTTAAAATCTTCTATTATTAGTGTATGTCTCATTGTAGCTTCCATAGTTCTAATTGTTAACTGTGGTTACTATGTTATTTGATATGTAGTTACAACTGTTTCAACTTCATTGTGAATTGTAACTTTTAGCATTATAAATCATTTTTTATTCAGATAATCTGAAGTTGGTTAAGTGCTCTATGTCTAGTTTTGTTAAAAATCATGGAATTTATGTGATTGTGTTTATTAGTCTGTATAATTTTGGAGGATGCATGCAGCAGTTTGGATTTTGGCAGCCATCATTACCTTGGCTACCTGGAAATCCATTTACTATATATTTTATTGAATATGATTATGAGGGTGGTGGTGTCATTTTTACTCAAATTGATTTATAATTGATTGATATATTAACAGGCAGTCAATATTTATTGAATATATCTTAAATGTCAAATTCTGTATTATATTTAATTTTAGAAGCATAAAGAAATTATGACATGATCAATGTTCTAAGAGATTTGTATTCTAATAAAGACATACACAATAATTTTCATATAATATGATAATTGTTCTTATCACTTTCCACATTCTATTTAGAGGATGAATGTCTGTATATGTCTCATCACAATATTATTATAAGCTATCTTCTGTTGGCAAATGGGAAACTCAAAAGCTATTCTGTGTCATTCAACAGCAAGATGATATCTACCTTATAAAATTGTTGGGTGGCAGCTGTAGCCAGTGTTGGGTACCAAGCAAAAACAAACAAAAAGTAGCAGGAAAGGGGTGGTTTCCTTTATTTCTATAATAGGTTGATCTTCTATAGATAAACAATAATAGATAAATAAGACTGAATCACTGCTTTCTAGGCACAAATCAACGGAGAAAAACACATCCAAGCTATTTAAAAACAAGGCAAAGCTCTGGCCGGTTGGCTCAGTGGTAGAGTGTCGGCCTGGCGTGCAGGAGTCCCGGGTTCGATTCCCGGCCAGGGCACACAGGAGAAGCGCCCATCTGCTTCTCCACCCCTCCTCTTCTCCTTCCTCTCTGTCTCTCTCTTCCCCTCCCGCAGCCAAGGCTCCATTGGAGCAAAGTTTGCCCAGGCGCTGAGGATGGCTCTGTGGCCTCTGCCTCAGGCACTAGAATGGCTCTGATTGTGACAGAGCAATGCCCGAAGATGGGCAGAGCATCGCCCCTTGGTGGGTGTGCCAGGTGGATCCCGGTCGGGCGCATGAGGGAGTCTGTCTGACTGCCTCCCGGTTTCCAACTTCAGAAAAATACAAAAAACAAAAAAACAAAAAAAACAAAAACAAAACAAAACAAAAAACACAAGGCAAGATTTGTGATAAGTGCTATAATAATGCTGTATTTGAGGTGTAGACAAAAAGATATAGGCCGTCAGAAGGTTAGGTGTTGGGGCCATCTAGAGTTTTAGAATCGGGAATTTTCAGATGTCTTGAAAATTTGTAATTGGTGAAATATTCCTTTTCTTATTGAAGCTTTGATTTAACAACAGTTAACAGTCATGTCAGCCTTCCAATTTCATTTCCAGAATGAAACAATAAATATCAGGGACAGCTATAGGCAGGAGGCAGGAATGGTTAATGAAGCTGACTTTACTTGTCAAGCCTCTTGGTATTTCGGAGCCAGGAAGTTGGCAGGACTTTTGACTAGATTGCGTCCTGTAATTGTTGTACTTGTGGAAGAACTATCCGCTGTTTTCTTTGCCTTTGTAAATGGTAGGAGGGTGTGTAGAAGCCTAGAAGCTATAACTGATGTGCGTGTCAACTCAAGATTTATTTCTAGATAAAAAAAAAAATTGCTAGTTTATCAGCAAGAATTTTAACTGTTGAATTTGTAATGATTCTGGATTGAATTAGTTGTTTATTGCTTATTTAAAACAGATTGATGATGTTGATTTGAAACAGTTTGTGATCACAACAAAATTGCTTATATAGGATGTTTCCTGGTATTTTTCTTCCTAGAATGTGTTCTGCCTGTCAGAGCACTATGTGTTTGCCTAATTCAGATAAACCCACTCTAGTCCTATTGCATGTGTGTAGTAATATTGCTCAATTAGTTGCATAATTTTACAACAGGATTCATATTTATTTTCTGTTATTATTTGTTTACATAAACTGAATCATAACTCACAATTTTATGCCTAAGCATCTGAGCTGTGTAATACTCTGTTTCCATTAATTAAGGAAGGCTATATGATAAGATATTAAGAATTTTTTTTGACCAAGAAGTTACAACTGAATAGTAAGAGGTCTGAAGACGGGGCATATCTAGATTCCTATGACACTACTACACACACTTTGAATGTTAAAAATTTTGTTATTTATATTTTAAAATAATATAAAATGTGGATTTCTGGCTCTCTTGAAAACCCAAGGTGCCTGGCAATGTCTGGCTAAATTAGTACATGGCAAGTCTCAACAAGAATGCAGAGCTTCTGACCCCGTTCACATGGGCCACATTCTCTGCTTTAACAGTCATTGCATTCTGTGTTTTTTTATACTTGCCCACTTCACTGCCTGGTCATTGTATGCATTTGGGCTTAAATGAAAACATATCTGGGCCATATTTCAAATATTGAAATTGCCATACTGACCACTCTCTTTTCTTTATTTTAATAGAACATATGTACAGTAATAATGATAACCTAAAACATGCTCCATCAAGGTCAAGTACAATTTTAAGAAGTCTAGGAATGGCCATATATACATATTATATATATGTGTTCATATCTGGAGAATTCAAAAAAGCAAGGAAGAAATGAGACCCTCCCCAAACATGCATCTCACTCTATTTACTGTTCTGAAAATTACTCTCTAATGCATGAGAAAGGTTCTTCATTTTATTTCATAAACATTTAGTAGTGTGTGTATACAGGGTGGGGAAAAAGTAGGTTTACAATTGTTTGGAAAATAATAAAATAATAAATATGTATAATAATATAAGAATAAACTTTTGTGTACTCACAACTGTAAACACTAGAAAAATAAGAGCATTTTAGAATGGGTGGAAAACAATCATTAATTTATATTTATTTTGAACTTAGATATACATTATTTGCATATTCTGATACACTGTGGTTTATATCTTTATCTTATAAACTGGCAATTATGTGTTTGTCAATATATAATTACTTCTATAGTCAGGAAAATATGGATTACGTATCTATTTAATCTTCGCTTCGTAGAGATAAAGATCTCACTAGTAACTTAACATGGTCCAGTTATTTTTCATTGTCACTGCTGTTGGAATTTAATTATGTAATATCTTGATGGAATTCTGGTCAAGGAAAGGTACTGACTACAACTTAGTTTCAGAGAGATTTAAGACAGAGTTAAGGGTCCATGATGGGTTTTTCCAAAGAAATTTATAAGTGTAGCCAGGGAAGAAGATTTATGATCTTAAACTTTCAAGTGAATACATTTTTTTTCCTTTTCTTCGAAGCTTCTTGTGTAGATCAAAGGTAAGAAAAGCAGGTTGGCAGAAAATTATACCACAAGAAGCTGATCTTTTTAAACGTTATAATTTTCTTTATTTTCCTCTGCTGTAGTTAGCAAGAGCAAAAGGTAACGGACACCAAGTCCTGACCTCCCACAGCGCCACACTGGACACTAATCCTGAAATTCTTCTGTGCTCATTATGCAACTTCCCTTTTACTTCTTCTGCCTCCAACTGTCTATCAAATCAGGTGTATTAGGAACTTTAAAGACCATGCTTTTATTAGTTTCTGTTTATTAGAATATTAACAGCAATATTGTAAAATAATCATTGTTATGTTAATGAAAATTTAATATCTTTAGACACTATTTTTGGGTTCTTCTTGGACATTTTTCAACAAATATTTATTGACTACTAAGTCATGCATTCTGTTTGGAACTCTAGTTAAGTGATTATAAATCTAGTCTTTTTTCTGGATCATGGTTGAAATCCCCAGGGAACAGAAAAATTTTTTTCTTTTTGTTTTTTTTGTTTGTTTGTTTTTTGTATTTTTCTGAAGCTGGAAACAGGGAGAGACAGTCAGACAGACTCCCGCGTGCGCCTGACCGGGATCCACCAGGCACGCCCACCAGGGGCGAAGCTCTGCCCACCAGGGGGCGATGCTCTGCCCCTCCCGGGCATTGCTCTGCCGTGACCAGAGCCACTCTAGCGCCTGGGGCAGAGGCCAAGGAGCCATCCCCACGCTCGGGCCATCCCTGCTCCAATGGAGCCTTGGCTGCCGGAGGGGAAGAGAGAGACAGAGAGGAAGGAGGGGAGGGGGGTGGAGAAGCAAATGGGCGCTTCTCCCATGTGCCCTGTCTGGGAATCAAACCCGGGTCCCCCGCACACCAGGCCGACGCTCTACCGCTGAGCCAACCGGCCAGGGCCGAAAATTTTTTTTCTTTTTTGTATTTTTCTGAAGCTGGAAATGGGGAGGCAGTCAGACAGACTCCCGCATGCGCCCGACCGGGATCCACCCGGCATGCCCACCAGGGGGCGATGCTCTGCCCATCTTGGGGCATTGCTCTGCCGCAATCAGAGCCATTCTAGCACCTGAGGCAGAGGCCACAGAGCCATCCTTAGCGCCGCCCGGGGAAACGCTGCTCCAATAGAGCCTTGGCTGCGGGAGAAGAAGAGAGAGACAGAGAGGAAGGAGAGGGGGAGGGGTGGAGAAGCAGATGGGCGCTTCTCCTATGTGCCCTGGCCAGGAATCGAACCCGGGTCTCCTGCACGCCAGGCTGATGCTCTACCACTGAGCCAACCGGCCAGGGCAGAATTTTTTTATAAAAGCTTGGATAAGTTACCTAAATTGTTTGAGCCTCATTGACTTTATCTGTATAATAGGAGGATAGAAACTATTTCAAGGAAGGAAAACCCTCTAGTAATCAGGATTCTCTTCCCTCTAGTAATCAGGATTCTCTTTATGATTCCAAGTATACTTCTGTTGACTTGATCTAAAACTTCCACTTCTACAAATGAAGTAGTTAATAATTTAGTGGACTGCCCATCTATTTCACTTCCAGGATAACCATAAGCATAGGTCTCTATGAGTCAGACTATCTTTTATGTGTGTGTGTCACATGATGGGTTTTGTTTTCATGTTTATTCAGACACCCTGTGCTCTTTCTTTTTGAAGTGAGAAGTGGGGAGGCAGAGAGACAGACTCCCACATGCGCTGGACCTCCCGGCATGCCCTCTAGGGAGCAATGTTCGGTTGCAACCGGAGCCATTCTAGCACCTGAGGTGGAGGACATGGAACCATCCTCAGCACCTGGGCCAACTTTGCTCTAATGGAGCCTTGGCTGCAGGAGGGAAAGAGAGAGATAGAGAGGAAGGAGAGGGGGAGGGAGGAGAAGCAGATGGGCACTTCTCTTGTGTGCCCTGTCCAGGAATGGAGACCAGAAATCAAACCCAGGACTTTCACATGCAGTCCGATGCTCTATCACTGAGCCAACCTGCCAGGGCTGAATCAAACTATTCTAATTACTGCTTTGACTCTGCTGTCCGTGATGGTCACTATGCTTACCTTGCCTTTGGCAAGTACATGTTGCCCTTGACCCCTGCCAGTGTAGGGTCCAATGAGTTCAATAGCCCTTGGGTGTCTGATTAAGGGGGTCTGTTCCCACTGTAATTTCTGACCTATTGGAAAGGGTAACCAGAGAGCTCTATAAGGATGCTGGGGCTCCTCTCACAGATTTATTTCTCACCATCATGGTGAAAAATGTGTCCCCTGGACCCTTCCAGGATGAGTAAGACTTAATGATAAACGCACTCTAACATTCAAATCTCCCTAAGCTTCTGGATTGCTTCCTCTAGTGTGTACCAAGGCAGTGTTGACATTTTATCTTACTTATAGGTTACCTCTTGGCCTGTGTTTCAACCCATCAATCAAGCAGTTAGAGCCCTTTCTCACTCACCAAATGGCAACATTAAATTCAGAATCTCTGTGTAGTAAGTAGGCCCCTGTCAATAAAGTTCACACCATTCATATCCATTTTCATTTATAGAGACAATTTCTCTCTAAATTAGAAAAATTATGTAGTTCTTTTAGAGTGCAGCTTACTTCCTCATGGGCTACAATTTGCATATAACCTTTGTGAGCCTGCTGGGACTTGAGTCTAGTTTAGGTTTAGAAGCAAAGAGCGGTGGAGGCAGGGAGGGTCCTGATGCGAACTTGCAGTGTCTTTTAAGACCTTCTCAGGGGAGGCCATGCCAGTTTCCTCAGGCAGAGCAGGGTTAATCGCCCCAGATCGGGGTTGAGGGGTGCTTTTACTAGCAAAGAAATCCCAACAGAGATTATGGGTTCATGTCCCCATCCTCATTTTCAGGATCTTCATTTCTTTCCAATTCATGCCCTTGTTTATGCAGCAGACACCCACACCCCTTGAAATGGGGACTTCCACTTCACATTGTACTTCTTTCCCTTCCCAGAGTGAGATTTGGGTTTACTCTCCAGCATCTCTGTCCCATAGCGACAGTAGCTAAGGGTTTAGGTCAGGGTTGATGGGGAGACTAGCACGTTATCTGTGCAGTGCTGAGCTGAGAACATGAGTATCTGAGCTGAGTCTTCCCTCTCCTTCATTTGTCTGGCCCAGTTAGGAGCAATTTACCAATATCATTACACTCATTATTAGTTCAACAGAAATGTTCTAAGATATCAAATACATGGCCACCCAGAACCTTTGTCTTTTCTAAATATTTGATTAGGAATATTCAGTGGGGATGTTTTTTATATCTCTACTGCCTGCCACATCACACTGTGAACTGTCAGTGCTCTCTTTATGACTAGAAATAAAGCCACCAGTGCCTTTAAATCTAAACTGAGTAGAAAACCAACTCTAGAAACCCCAGAATCAATGCAGAAAACTCATCATTAAGGTTCTATTTCTCTAGAATCCCTTTCAGTACCAAAGTCTGATTAGTCAGGGTTCTCCAGAGAAGCAGAACCAATGGGCGACACATATATCAAAGTATCTCTCTCCCTCTCTCTCTCTCTCTCTCTCTACCATCTATCATCATCAATCTATCATTTATTGAGAGATTTTAAGGAATTGGCTCAAACAATTGTGGGAGCTAGTACGTCTGACATTTACAGGGCAGGCCAGTAAGTCAGAAATTTTGACAAGATTTGACATTGCAGTCGTGAGTCCAAAAGTAATCTAAAGGCACAGGTCTCTTTATTGGACCTGTCTTTTAAAGCCTCTGACTAACGGAATGATGCTCAGCCACATTATGAAGTGTAATCTGCTTTATTCAATGTCTATTCATTTAAATGTTAATCACATCTGGGGGAAACAAATGTTCAAAACACCATCTAGATTGGTATTTAACCAAATAATTTGGCATGATAGCCTAGCCAAATTGCACAAAAATTTAGCATCTCAGCGTTATTGTTACAATAATGTGAACATAATAAAATTTATTTAAAGGCTTTGTTTAACCCATAGTAAGCATTCATCCAAAGTTACCTCTAGGATTGGGGGGGGGGCGCCCGTAGAGGGGGTATAAATGGGGATGGATAGAGACTTGACTTGGGGTGGTGAACGTACAATATGGTGTACAGATGAGGTGGTGTAGAATTATACACCTGAAACCTGTATAATTTTGTTAACCAGTGTCACTCCAATAAATTCAATTAAAAGGTACTATTAATAATTACTTTGTATTTAATACATGTTAAGTGCTGTGTTCAGTTTTTTAAAAAAATAATTTATTTTTTTAAAGACTTTGTTTACTCATTTTTAGAAAGGAGAAGGTGGGGGGTGGAACAGGAAGCATCAACTCCCATATGTGCCTTGACCAGGCAGGCCCAGGGTTTCCAACTGGTGACCTCGGTGTTCCAGGTCGACACTTTATCCACAGTGCCAACACAGGTCAGTCTGTGTCCAGTTTTTTTACATGTATTTTCTCACCTAATATCACACAGTGTGAAGTAGGTACTGCTATTCCTATTTTACTGTTTAGCACAGAAACTGGCACAAGCTAGTTACAATCATTATACAGAACTGCTTGCCTTGCCTGAGGTAGTGAATGCAGTCTATATATCATATTTTTTCACCCCCAAATTCTTCCATTTTTTTCCAGTAATCAAAGCACTCTGACTGTCACATTTATTGTTGGACTGTTTTAACTGACTCTTGGCTGCAAGGTTGCCATAGTCACTAGACTTAGCTAAGTTACTGCATATCTCCTGCCTCAAGGACTGATTTAGGATAGGCATATGATTCAGTCAGAGTTAGAGTGACAAGGAGAAGAAATATAACCTTCCTGCTGGGCCTGCTTATAGGATAAGGAGAGGGCTGGAGGATATTACTGGTTGATACCTTTGCACTCAGAGAGGCCAGCCGGCCTGAGAATGGGCACTCACAGGAACAGATATAACTGAGAGGTAGGACATGAGAAGGTCCTGACAGTATTTCCTAGCCTTTCATGACAACACAGTTCTCAGGGACTTCAATAATGTCTTAAGCCTTTAAATCAATAACTTTTTATTAAAACTTGGCTAGTGGTGCTTATGTCTTAATTAATACTTGCATTAAAGTCTTATTTCCCTCCATGGCCAGGACATGTGCTTTCTGGCACCACAAACCAAAGCAGGGCATTAGATGCAGGAGGAGCAGCATGTCCTGAGAGTATTATCTGTAGAGACTATAAAACAATAATAACATAGTCAGAAGCTCAGTCTACTTTTCATTTTCACCATGGGTTGGCAAGTCTAAACAATGTCAGAGATAAAATACTCATTCCTAAAAAATCTTTTGTTGGTCTAAGTTTCAAACAATTGCTTCAGTTATTGTGAGCTTTAATGCTATGTATGTAACTACAGTTGACTCGACATACAGTTTCAGAGATATGTGTTCATTTAAAGAACAAAGTAAAAAGGTTTTCCATAGATTTAATATCAGCTGGGCCTGATTTTTAAATGTTCACTCTGGCCACTTTACTGTCTTAACAAGAAACACAAATCTTTAGAATGACAAAATGACAGATTCGAAGTAACTCTATTCTATTTTCCTTTTATTTTTTTCCATTTTGCAATCACTGTACTTTAATTATTTATTCCAAATCTGCTGCTTCGATGGAGGAATATGTGGTATTATGTGTGTTGAAGACAAGAACAATGCCCAATCTAAACTCAAACATTTCTGACTCATTACAAATATACTAATTAACTAATTAACTAATTTAGTCCAAATTAACTTAGACTAAAATATGTCAGTCATTAAAGAATTTGTTACTATAAAACAGCAAATGTGAATCGTGTGTGTGTGTGTGTGTGTGTGTGTGTGTGTGTGATTGATTGATTTTAGAGAGGGAGAGAAGAAGGGGGAAAGAGAGGGAAGCATTCATTTGTTGTTCCAATTAGTTGTGCGTTCACTGGTCACTTTCCATATAAGACCTGACTGGGACTGAACCTGCAACCCTGGTGTTTCTGGTCTACATTCTAGCTGATTGAAGTAACCAGCCAGGATCACTAATGTGAATCTTATTACTGGAATTAATTTTGCCACAAAGAGGAGGGGTGTGTTAAAAATAATCTGCCTCAGGTGACAGTTATTCTAAATATAGCACTTCTGTATGGGTCACCAGATGGGCATTATCACATACTGTTTTATATTGTAATAGATTTTTAGGACCCTGAGGATAGGAAGAAGACTGACATTTATTTTTATCCCTTTGGCAGTCCTGTACAGAAGGAAACCTTGTAAAGAGTTGTTTTTGGTGAGCCCATGCATGAGACTGATGGTGGGGGTATATGGTGAAAGCATTAATATTTAATGAGTCCTGATTATATCCTAGGTATATTACAAATTAAAGAAAGAATTTAGCACTGCTTGGCTTAAGCACTAAGTCATATAGACTGCTGAGATCGATGAGATTGTCTGTGCATTTACTTGCTCTTGACTGCAGGAGGGTCCAAGGTATTATCTCAGGTGGATTCAGAATCCAAGCTGAGACTGTAAGGTTCTCTTTCTCCAAAGAATCAGCCCACTCTTGAGAGAAACAAAGGATGAATAAACTTGGAGACTTATCTAGACGCTTGGTGAATTGAGAATTCAGCACCAGCACAGTGACAATACAAAGCCAATCATTGCCAAATGTTTGAAGGAACAAAAATGAGAAGTCTGTTAGAGATATCTGGCAGGCTGAAGAGTGGATCAGGATTATAGCAGAGTTGGAGAGAAAGGGAGAGCAAAGAAGAACATTTTGGTCCCTATGCCATCTGGATTGCTTCTGGCACTCAGGGTCTGTACAATTCTCCTGATTCCTTGGGGAAAATTCCCTTTCTCTTAGTTGAGTGTGATTGGATTTCTGATCTTTGTCCAGATAACTTCCTTGTCCTTTCCCTGAATTGTTTAGTATAGATTTTACTTGTCTTTTAAAGAAGAATACAAGTTTTAGCAGAGTTAGAGCTTGCCTTTGTGAGAACTTCGGGATTCTGCGCATAATGAACCAAAAATATTTCAGAATAAATACTAAGATATTTGCTTAAACTCTTACTTTTCTTGGACTATAATCATTTTTTCATACTGACTATATCACAGTTCTTAAATACTTTATGTAAAGTTTCTCTTTGAAACTCTAGTGAAATCTATGACTACTCTTTTTAGAAAAAATTATACATACACACACAAAACTCTGCATATAATTTTAGGGTTTTATAGATTCTAGGAAGACTAATAAACCTAGTAGCCCATTGTAGGTCAAATAAGTTTGTAAATATGATGTATGTTTGCTCACTTATAGTTTGCATTGGGTGTGGGGGACAGGCTGTAAGCAGGCAGGATCCTTATAGCCTAAGGCTTGGTTTTAAGACTAAGCCTTTCCCACTCTTTTAATATTAAGATCTTTTCAAAACTAAGCTTTTCCCCACCCCCCTGACTGTTGCATGATGTGGAGTGGTGCACTCTTATGAGGAATCCCTTTTGTGCCTCAGATAAGTGACTTTGTATCAAGAGACTTCCTTATTTGTATGTTGGCTTTAAAGGTTTTGATTTCTACACTATAAAATGGGGCAGACTAGGGGCTCCCTCTCCCTCAGTTCCTGAAATTAGCATTGCAGCAGACAGGCAGCCAAGATGGTGGAGTGCTGAAGGAGAAGCAAGTTTGTGCAGAGTTTGTGTAGAGAGAAGAAGATGGGGAATGTTGGTCAAATAAGTTTGTGAATATATATATATGTTTGCTCGCTTATAGTTTGCATTGGGTTCGGGGGACAGGCTATAAGCAGTCAGGGTTGTTATAGCCTAAGGCTTAGTTTTAAGACTAAGCTTTTCCCCACACCCTTAACTGTTGCATGATAATGGGTGGTGCACTCTCATGAGGAATCCTATCATGGCTCAGATAAGTGACTTTGTATCAGAGACTTCCTTGTTTGTATATTGGATTAAAGGTTTTGATTTTTACACTATAAAATGGGGCAGAGGAGCCCATGCTGGAGGAGAGGAGAAGCAGCCAAAATGGCAGAGTGTTGAAGGAGAAGCCAGTTTGTGCAGAGTTTGTGCAGGGAGAAGGAGATGGGGAACAGAGGTGAATAAGGCTGGTGAGGTTAGAAACCTTTGATTCTAGGAAACACAGATAAGTCAGTGGCTTTGGGAGCCTTGAATGGAAAGGGAAGTGTTTTCCCACTGTGTGTATTTTTCACCCGCTGGGTGCGAGCTCGGATTAAAGGTAATGGCCCACCATTACCTTTGTTGTTTTATTACCATCTGTCCAAATCACATGCGAACCTTCATGGGCCAGGTGACTGTGATGGTGACCATAGCTGCTGGCTTTACACCCATGATCTCAATTTTTAAAGTTGTCAGTGTAAGAAATGTATAAACCTGTAAAAAATTTTGATTTTATTTGAGTCAAATTGATAACAATTGCCAGGAAGCACTATCTCAATGGATTAAGAAAATGCTCCAAAAAAATGGCAATTTTACCACTTATTTTATACATCAGCATCAAATGGGAATGTAAAGCCAGGAGGCAAGGCCAGGGCCACTATCAGAGGAGCCCAGCCCATGCAGGTTCGCATTGGATTCGGACAGTCGGTAAAGAAACCATGGAGCCAAAAACTGGTGAGCCATAGTCTTTAATTTAGCTTGCACCCGGCAGGCAAGTAAAAATTCACACTGGGCTCCAAAACCCAGTCACATTCAGTGCTCACAAAGCTACTGACTTATCCGAGTTTCCTAGAATCAAAGGTTTCTAGCTCACCAGACTTATTCACCTCTGTTCCCCATCTCCTTCCTTATCCCAGATACAAACTCTACACAAACTGGCATCTCACTCAGCACTCCGCCATCTTGGCTGCTTCTCCTGGCCTCCTCCACGTGGCCTTTCTCTGCTCTCCTCTGCTCTCTCTTCTAATCTCAGGAACCAAGAGCCAACTCTCGTTCCGCCCTCATTTTATATTGTAGCTTCACAACCTCTAATCCAATATACAAAGTAGGGAAGTCCCTAATACAAAGTCACTTCTCTGAGGCATGATTGGATTGTACCACCCCACATCAAAAAGGGTGGGAAAGGCTTAATCCCAAAACCAAGCCCCAGGCTACAATTCTCAACACACATTAATATCACCTGGGCAACGGCCTCTTTAACAAAGTGAGCATAATACATTTTATCTGCCCAACAGGGAATATATAAGAAGTTACATAAAATTTATTAGTGATTAGGGAGGTGGGAAAAAGCAAAGTGGAAAAATCTCTGGATTGGATAAAAAGTAAAACAAATAGACATATACTTCTTTTACACGGGCAAGTATAGGATAGTTAACAGTTTACAATTAGCATGATAATAACAAGGAGAGAATCTGTGGTCTGTGCTCTGGTGTGATGGCTGTGCTTTGAGGAATCTGGAAAAAGAAAATTACTTTGATATTTTAAGGGTATGTGGATAGATATGTTATCTTAGATGCAAAAAAGACAACAGACAGGCTTAGTTAAGATAAAAATTGACCTTCATTAGGGAAAAATAGCAGTTTAGGACATGACTACCCTCCATGAACTGCTTTTAGTCAGAAAGTGTTCATTTCAGACCATCATATGTAGTTACTTTAGGTCTCTGAGTTTGTAAGATCCCATATGTTGGGCAGATAAAATGTATTATGCTCACTTTGTTAAAGAGGCCGTTGCCCAGGTGATATTAATGTGTGTTGAGAATTGTAGCATGAGGCTTGGTTTTGGGATTAAGCCTTTCCCACCCTTTTTGATGAGGGGTGGTACAATCCAATCATGCCTCAGAGAAGTGACTTTGTATTAGAGACTTCCCTATTTTGTATATTGGATTAGAGGTTGTAAAGCTACACTATAAAATAGGGGTAGAACGGGAACTTGGCTCTTGGTTCCTGAGATTAGCAAGAGAGAGCAGAGGAGAACAGAGAAAGGCCACGTGGAGGAGGCCAGGAGAAGCAGCCAAGATGGCGGAGTGCTGAGTGAGATGCCAGTTTATGTAGACTTTGTATCTGGGATAAGGAAGGAAATGGGGAACTGAGGAGAATAAGTCTGGTGAGCTAGAAACCTTTGATTCTAGGAAACTCGGATAAGTCAGTGGCTTTGTGAGCACTGAGTGTGACTGGGTTTTGGAGCCCAGTGTGTATTTTTACTTGCCCGCCGGGTGCAAGCTAGATTAAAGACTATGGCCCACCAGTTTTTGGCTCCATGGTTTCTTTACCGACTGTCCGAATCCAATGCGAACCTGCATGGGCCAGGCTGCTCTGATGGTGGCCCTGGCCATGCCTCCTGGCTTTACACCATACAATTCTCCTCTGAGTTTGTCAGGTTGAGGATGTGGTCTTTTTTTTGTGTGTCCACAAAGTATAACCACTTTCTATAAATATGTTGACATCAGTGTATTTATAATTCACCATGGGACCTTGCTGTTTAATGGAATTCTATAGTGATTTGTTTTGTAGATTAAAGAAACTTTCCTAAAACATAAAGATGCTTTAAAATTTTTTATCTATACTTCTAAATTTTAAGGAATATAACTTCTCTAATACCAATATTATAGAATTCTAAGCATGTGTCAGATTTAAATTGCTTATATTCACTTGCTTGTGAGACTACCTCACCATATGTCTAGTCCAGAGAATATTGTTACATCAATCTTTCATATGAGAAAAGAAATCCACTTAGAGAAGAGGGGTTTTAAATTTAATATTGAATAATTAAAATCCAGCCTCACATAGACATCTTAAATTCAGATTGTTTACATGCTCTTTAATTAGATGCAATTAAGAAGCTCTCTCAAAGCATTTCTGCCTAGAGGGATCCTTCGTTTCCTTGACAGAACGACTCTTAACATACAGGAATTTGCCTTGGTATTTGTAGAGGAGTTTCCCTTTGGAAGACACTTTTGTTTTTGCCACAGGGGGAAACAGATGCTGAGAATTTTCATTAGAAAAAGACAGATGAAATGATCCGCCTGACAGTCCTGGACAGTAAGAAGGCTATTCTGCCCTTCTGTTCTTTCAGAAAAAAACTCTTTTCATAGTGATACCTAAGCCAGATTGATGCTGGTGGAAAGGTGGTTCTTGTATGGAGTCACAGAAAAGGAATTGTACCAGACCCACATTTGGAGAAGATTAGGTTTTTGCAGTAAGATTTATTTGGGGTTGAATTTTAAAGGCAGCTCATGCGTTTTCAGTGTCTTCTTTTTGTCTGTTCCACTAAGGAAAAAATCCAGTCTAGTTTTCATCAGTCCCAGGAAAAAAATCAGAATCAAGAGATACTGTGCCATGGTTGAATCCAATTAGTCTGCATTCAACAAGCATACTCTGTGTCCCTGGATGTGCCTGCCCTGGTTGGCAGTGTCCAGGCTTGGAGTCTACATGGCTGCCAGCAGCTGGCTGGCCTGTGTGGCTTTCCAAGGCACATGGCGCTTGAAAGATTCATGAATGAATGGGCTGAGCCCATACTTTTAAGCAAGAAGAGAGAAAAGGGCTAGATCTCTATTGGTCTCTGTTTATATTTTTAGGCTGGGAAGGACTAGCTTTCCTTAAGCCAACCAATCAGTTTAAAATGTTGTGGGCTTGCACTGGTTCCTCCCAATAACCAATTAGATCCTTCTTCTAGGCTAGACTGCCAGGTCTCTAGGGCCACCATCTTGGTTTCTACTGCGGTATGCTCACTAGAAAAATTTCCCTTGGCTCCCCTCCAGCCCTGGTACGGCAGAGCCTTGGGGATACTTCTCCCAACCAGCTCAGGATTAAGTCCAGAGGGCTAAGAGTACAGTGGACTCCTGGAATGTGCCAGTGAGCCTATGAATGCTATAGCCTCCTAGCAAATTAAGCTAAATGGAATGCTGAGGCTTTGTACTGAAGCAGGCTTTTCAGTTTATAAAATTTAATGTCCAACTCCCTTTGTTCTCTTTCCCTCTTAATAGACTACCTATCTACCTACTTGAACAAGATCATATCATTCCTTTGCTCAAAACCGTTCAATGACTTCCCACCTCACTGAGTATAAATTCATAGTGCCTGCCTCTGCCCCTGCACAGAAACTTCATTTCTTTAATGACTCTTTGCTTAATTCAGGCTAGCTTTGTCCAGTCTAATTGCTACAAAAACCAAGGCATACTGCATATTCCTGCCCTTACTCATTAAGCTCTTAGGATATCAGGTTTCGGTCAGCATCAAACTATCTTAAGAATAAAGTCCCAGTTCTGTTGATTACGGGAACAGAGATTCTTCCAACTAAAGATAACATCTTAACCTCAGTTGTGTTTCATCTGCAGGCCCATGGAGGCAGAATGACCCTACTGACCATGCCCTAGTAAAACTAGACAGAGAGGCACCATGACTGACATCAGGTCTTGATACAGTGATTCACTATTCCCTACCCTGCCCACAACGAATCAGTAGAACCCATAACCCCAACTCCATTCGTCACCATGATTTATTATTTTGTTCATATATAATCTGCCCCTGTGAGGATTATTGAGGAGCTAGGTGTTGGCATGCTAGCTCACCTTTTTCTCCAGGCTTGGCATCATTTCCTTAAATAAATCTTTACTTGCTTTGCCACAGATACCAGTTTGTGTTGTATTGGGCTTTGATGCACACAGGCAAACGAACCTCCTTTAGATTGGTTAAACCAGGACTGGCCAGACCCTAGTGCTGTGTACCAGTGGTTTCCAACCTTTTCACACTTGAGGACTGGTGATCTAGCCAACCGGAAATGGAAACACATAAGGAATAAAATTTTATTGTACTGCACATAATAGTGCAACACGGCATAAGGTGGTGGTCAATTTCAGAATTCCACATGTCCAATGCATTAAATACTACGTGAGTTTGTCTAAAGGCCTTTTGTCTATTGCACATGATTTGTAAATGCTCTGCACAGTGCAAAAGGTTGTTCTAATGAGCCTAAAGTTCCAAAGATATCTAAGACAAACTCAGTAGTATTTTCATTGATGATACAGGCTAATAAATGGCAATCACCTGAACATAAGCAAATGTGACTAAAATCATTGGGTCTGGAATCTTCACACAATATCAAGGTGGTTAACTCTTTCACCGACCAACATGGAATTTCTGGTGGACAGGCACCAGTTGAAAAACATGGCTGTGCACGATCATGCTCCCCCAGCACCAACCTGCACCAGCACCCCTTGTTGCACTATCTTCTAATCCTTTTTCTCTGGCTCACTTGGTTCCACACACATGTTTGTGGTCTGTCTGAAATGTTCCCTGGATATTCACGTGGTTCATTTCTTCATCTCTGTTCAACATCTGCTCACATGCCTGATTTCAATGGGTCCTTCCTTGCTACCTTTCTTATCCCTTCTAGACTTTCCCTCCTTGACCCTACATTCTGCACCCCAGTTCCATATTGTATTTTTTAACATGACACTGATTACCATCTGACATATTGCATATTTTATTAAGTTAGTTTATTCTTGTCTTTTGTTGCTAAAGTGTAAATTCCAAGAAGGCACAAGTTGTGACTTTTCCCCCCATTCCTCTACTCCTCTAAGATGATCCAAAATAGGTTCTCAGCAAAGATTTGATGAGTGAATGACTTAGTAAATGAATAAAGGAAAGAAGAGGGAATAATGAGAATTTCTGATTAAATTAGTTTAATTTGTAGTTTTTTTAATTTTTATTTTTTAAAGGATATATTTAATTTCTTGGGGGCCTGATCTGGTCTGTGCCTGTTAACTGCAAAGAAAACCCACTTTTTGCAAATAGACTGGCCAGTTTAATATTGCGTTATTTAATTATGGCTGAACCACCTTGGGCTAAGGTAGGGACTTCAGGATTTGGTAATAATAGTTGCTATACACAATTATTTAAATATAAATGATACAGCCATTCAGTATTACCCCACTGTTTACAACAGTGTAAATTAAATTCAGAAGGAAAGCAATACATTTGAAGAATTGATTGGGAATCTTAAGACAAAATGTAGAGTTTGAGAATGACTTTGGCAAAGATAGTAGGCCTTAGGCCAGTCTTACTCCCTTTTTGATCTGATCAGTAATTATTAAAAACTCAAACTAAAAGTGCATGAACTAGAAAGTGCAAGTAAGTAAACTTTTATTTCTTTTTCTTTTTTTTGGCAAGAGGAAGGAAGATAGTGAGGCAGACTCTCTCATGTGCCCTGACCAGGATTCACTTGGCAACCCCATCTTAGGCTGATGTGCAAACCAAGCTATTTTTACCACCTGAGACTGTCATGCTCTGACAGAGGTATTCTCAGTGCCTGCAGCCATGCTCAAACCAATTGAGCCACTGGCAGCAGGAGGGGAAAGGGGAGGGAGTGAGGGGGTGAAGTAGATGGTTGCTTCTTCTGTTTGCCCTGACCGGGAATCAAACTCAGACATCTATATGCTGGACTAATGCTCTATCCACTGAGCCACAAGCTAGGGCTGTAAAGTTTTATTTCACATTTAGCAAAATTGAAAGAAAATTTGAACATGGAAGGGCTGCAATATGTGCTTATTTCTGCATGATGAATTCTTTAATCAGAGAGAAGAGAAGCTCCTCTTTCTTGTTAGAAATTGTTTTGAGTTAGAACAGTATAAGAGGGAAAAGATGAACGAGGTTTCAGAAAGAGACCTTTTTGCTATAAAATTCACTCTTGGCTAACCCTTTTCTATATACAGCATGCAATGAGTGACGGGAGAAACTCCAGAGGGATTAGAGATCTAATTTGACACCATAGTTTGTTATATATAAAACACCTACATCTCTTTTGTAAAGTCCAAATTATCAGACACCTAGAATGGATAATATTCACTGGGGTTCTTTTGGTTATAACAATTCTGTTTTTATAACAAAAACCTTAGAACATGAGGTCTGGCAAGAATTTTGGTAATTCAGTTGTATGCTGTTAGACATAGGAAACATAAATCACTCCTCTGGCAGGTACAGTCAATGGGCTATCTTCCTCCAATAGTGAATCTCTCAGGTTGAGTCATTCTGCCATTTCATTCAGGGACTATGTTAACATATACTCGAATGGGTGTCTCAAAAGTGGCAAATTCAGCAACTGGTTTTTCTTAACAACAACAACAAAAAAAAAAAACAAGGAATTTTGTAATCATTATTTGAGTAACCTTGGCAACTTCAGGATAAGTTAAATGACCTTGTGGAATTTAATGTAAAATCAAATAAGAAGAGAGATTTGGTTAGTTTGACTTTGTGATTTATTTAATTTCTCTGTTCAGTTTTACACTCCAGGGATTTGTGTAGCTATATCACCATCATAATCTGTTGGTGATTATTCACATAAATGAGTTTATATATCCTGCAAGGACAAGCTTTGTATTTTTTCTTTATGAGCAAATATTATCAAAATTACTGACATATAAAATAATCTAGATCAATGGTTAAACTGGCAAGACATTAAATTAAATTCTTTTTCCGTATTGTAAAATACAAATGACAGATTACTACATCGTAAAGGGAATGTAGTGCTTTGTCACCATATCTCATGACTCAGAATGCTTAAGAATAAATACACAATGTTCCAAATTTTAAAGGAATGTGAAAAAACAATTCTTTCACTAATGTCATATATATATATATATTTTTGGTGGGGGCTTGTATATTTAGCCTGTTTGAATCTATTTTCAAAGTAGTGGTATGTTTCATTTGAATATCTAGCTTGTGTGTTTAGATATTTTTCCAAACTTATCTCACACTAGCTGTTCTCTTGGCATTGTGGGTAATCATAACTTATTGTTAAATAAATCAACCCCCATTAATACTCATTTTGGAATATACAGTTGCCCACAAGAGAAGCAGCTAGATAGAAAATTTTACATATCTATCTACACTTTTTAAATATCTGTCCTGGAAGGTTTCGTTTTGAAGGTTTTATACTGTTCACAAAAATTAGGGGATATTTTATAGCTTCATATTCATTTTGAAATATCCCCTAATGTGTGTGTGTGTGTGTGTGTGTGTGTGTGTGTGTGTGACAGAGAGAGGGACAGATAGGGACAGACAGAAAGGGAGAGAGATGAGAAGCATCAATTCTTATTTGCAGCACCTTAGTTGTTCATTGATTGCTTTCTCATATGTGCCTTTACCGGGGGGGCTACAGCAGACTGAGTGACCTTTTACTCAAGTCAGCGACCTTGGGCTCAAACTGGTGAGCCTTGCTCAAACCAGATGCGCCCACACTCAAGCTGGAGACCTCGGGGTTTCAAACCTGAGTCCTCTCTGTCACAGTTCAATGGTCTATACACTGCGCTGCCATCTGATCAGGCAAACATCCCCTAAATTTTGTGAGCAATATATTTGGAGCCATTTCTTTCTTCTTCTGTAATTATCAAATATATGGCACAATATGTCTTACTGGAAGTCTACATGAGTCTCTTCTGTGACCTTGGCCTCACCTTTTCTGGAGGATGCTGAATTTTACTGAGGAGCTTCTGTCCAGGCCTCATAGGAAAAAATTTGAGAATGCTTTGTGCTTTACAGCCTTTATTTTCAACCACACCATTTACTTAAAACTTGTATTAATATGATTGGTCTTTTTTTATAGAATATAATAATGGCCTAACAGAAGTTTAGCTTCTTAAAGCAAAAACACCATGAGCAAAGAATCCTGAAAGAATGTAGACCAGTTTGCTTATAGGAGATGCAAAATTATGTAATGCATAAAAGCTTAGATGTCAATTTGTTATTGTGAAAATGTATTGTTTTGTGTAAACAAATAATGAAGATTTAATAGTTATTACTCTTATCAAGTATTATTACTTTACTCAGAATTTACTATAGAGCTGAACCTTATATTATTGCACAGTGTTGGTCAAATAAGTTTGCAAATATGATGTATATGTTTGCTTGCTTATAATTTGCATTAAGTGTGGGGGACAAGCCTAACCAGGTGGTGGCACAGTGGATAGAGTGTCAGACTGGGATGCTGAGGACCCAAGTTCGAGACCCTGAGGTCGCCAACTTGAGCACAGGTTCATCTGATTTGAGCAAAGCTCACCAGCTTGGACCCAAGGTCACTGGCTCGAACAAGGGGTTACTCGGTCTGCTGAAGGCCCGCGGTCAAGGCACATATGAGAAAGCAATCAATGAACAACTAAGGTGTTGGAATGTGCAGCGAAAAACTAGTGATTGATGCTTCTCATCTCTTTGTTCCTGTCTGTCCCTGTCTATCCCTCTCTCTGTCTCTGTAAAAAAAAAAAAAAAAAAAAAAAAGTGTGGGGGACAGGCTGTAAACAGGCAGGGTTGTTATAGCTTAAGGCTTAATTTTATGACTAAGCTTTTCCCCACATCCTTGACTGTTGCATGATGTGGGGTGGTGCACTTTCATGAGGAATCCCATTATACCTCAGATAAGTGACTTTGTATTAGAGACTTCCTTGTTTGTATATTGGATTAAAGGTTTTGATTTCTACATTATAAAATGAGGCAGAGGAGCCCATGCTGGGGGAGAGCAGAGAAAGGCCATGTGGAGGAGAGGAGAAGCAGCCAAGATAGTGGAGTGCTGAAGGAGAAGCCAGTTTGTGCCGAGTTTGTGCAGAGAGAAGGAGATGAGGAACAGAGGTGAATAAGGCTGGTGAGGTAGGAACCTTTGATTCTAGGAAACACAGATAAGTCAGTGGCTTTGGGAGCCTTGAATGGAAAGGGAAGTGTTTTCCCACTGTGTAGATTTCTTGCCCGCCAGGTGCAAGCTACGATAAATATGATGGCCCACCAGTTCTTGGATCTGTTGTTTCATTATCGTCTGTCTGAATCAAATGCAAACCTGCATGGGCCAGGTGATTGTGATGGTGGCTGTGGCTACTGGCTTTACAAACATATATGCTCAAAACACTGAAAGTTATAGTTTTATAAAATTATTTAATACAAAAAATTTTCTTAAATATTTTTATTAGTGAATCCATAAATACTCAATATTTCCATATGGCCAAGATAACCCACATGCCATTATGTGAGTGATGTCCTAAAGAGGAAAGGTTTGTCATGCTTAGTCCTAGAGATAGGGTTTATAGGCAGTAATAACATGGATCATTTTACAGAGAAGGACAAGTACCAGCTTTCAAGAACGAATCTCTTTCCTAACAGAGTCATCGGATAGTCTTTATTAGATGGTTGGTGTTATAAGTAAATGGTTAGTAAGTTACCTTAAATTATTCCAAGGAAAGACCTATTTGAGTCAAACTATAGTATTCAAATACTCTGTAACAAACCCAGCTGTAAAGCCAGTATACATGGCCACCATCACAGCCGCCTGGCCCATGCAGGTTCGCATTGGGTTTGGACAGACGGTAATGAAACAATGGAGCCAAAAACTGGTGGGCCATCATCTTTAATCCTAGCTTGCACCCGGCAGGCAAGTAAAAACACACACTGGGCTCCAAAACCCACTCATTCAATGCTCACAAAGCTACTGACTTATCCGAGTTTCCTAGAATTAAAGGTTTTTAGCTCACTAGCCTCATTCTCCTTTGTTCCCCATCTCCTTCCTTCTCCCTGCACAAACTCTGCATAAACTGGCTTCTCTTTCAGAACTCCGCCATCTTGGCTGTCTCTCCTCTCCTCCACGTGGCCTTATTCTGCTCTCCAACCTGCTCTTTGCTCTAATGCTAATCTCAGGAACTGAGAGAGCAAGCTCCCTGTCTGCCCCACTTTATAGTGCAGAAATCAAAACCTTTAATCCAATATACAAAATAGGGAAGTCTCTAATACAAAGTCACTTATCTGGGGCATGATGGAATTGTACCACCCCACATCAAAAAGGGTAGGAAAGGCGTAGTCCTAAAACCAAGCCCCAGGCTACAAGGATCCTGCCTGCCCGCAGCCCGCCCCAACACACATTAATGTCACCTGGGCAACGGGCATCCAAGTAGGCAGCGTCATCTTTAACATAGTGAGCATAATACATTTTATCTGCCCAACACCAACTCATTTGGGTACTAAATTTGTTGGCCCATTTTTTTCCTCATTTTTCCTTCATAAAATGAAACCAGGATTCAAAAACTAAAAAGCCAAAAAACCCACAAAAAAACAAAAGTCCCCCTAAAACCCCCCAAACACCAAAAACAAGAAAAACAACAAGCTAGTAGGAATGTTTCCTCAAATGCTAAGTATAAACTTCATCCAGGAGTCACAATAATTTCAGCCCCATCTGTCTACCACCAGTAGCATATGCAACCAAAACAAAGAACTGTAGCTTCTTCAAATAATCGCTAGGAGTTCTGTTACCCAACACAGTGTATACTATTGTTGGTCAAATAAGTTTGTAAATATGATATATATGTTTGCTCGCTTGTGACTTATATTGGGTGTGGGGGACAGGCTATAAGCAGGCCAGGTCGTTGTAGCCTAAGGTTTGGTTTTAGGACTAAGCTTTTCCCCACACCCTTGACTGATTTTATGATCTGGGTGGTGCACTCTCATGAGGAATCCAATTATGCCTTGGATAAGTGACTTTGTATCAGAGACTTCCTTGTTTGTATATTGGATTAAGGGATTTTGGTTTTCTACACTATAAAGTGGGACAGACCAGGAGCTTGCTCACTCAGTTCCTGCTATTACGATTGCAGGGTCTTCCCTGATCCCTTGCCCTTCATGGGAAAAGCTGGTTTTCTGCTTTTCCCTTGTCTTCTTTTGTGGTTTGCCTGTCTTGGTGAGACACCAATAAATAGGATGGCCCACCATCCTCCGACTCCGCTGTTTCTTTACCATCTGCCCGAATCCAATGGGAACCTGCATGGGCCAGGCAGCTGCTTTGATAGTGACAGCCATGGCTCCTGGCCTTACAACTATACTCTGCACAAGTTCCCCCACTGTGTAGATAATAAAGGATCTCTCATACAATAACCCAAATATGACCCAGAACAGTTTCCTAAAATGTCTATTTTCTTCAATACTCTTTTTTTATATATATAAATTTTTATTAATGTTAATGGGGTGACATCAATAAATCAGGGTACATATATTCAAAGAAAACATGTCCAGGTTTTCTTGTCATTCAATTATGTTGCATACCCATCACCCAAAGTCAGATTGTCCTCCGTCACCCTCTATCTAGTTTTCTTTGTGCCCCTCCCCCTCCCCCTTCCCCTCTCCCTTCTTCCCTCCTGCGCCCCCCCCCCCCCGTAACCACCACACTCTTGTTCATGTCTCTTAGTCTCGTTTTTATGTCCCAGCAATGTATGGAATCATGTAGTTCTTGTTTTTTTCTGATTTACTTATTTCACTCCATATAATGTTATCAAGATCCCACCATTTTGTTGTAAATGATCTGATGTCATCATTTCTTATGGCTGAGTAGTATTCCATAGTGTATATGTGCCACATCTTCTTTATCCAGTCTCCTATTGAAGGGCTTTTTGGTTCTTCAACACTCTTAATACCCTAAAATATGCTGCTTTGATATATTGATTATTTGAGCTGCAGGTACTTGTGAAAACAGAAGATACAGGGATAGTATTTCTCTGAATTCCTCTTATCTGCCTAACAAAGATCTCTTAAAAGGAACTCAATTATCATGAATCCTCAGGAGCTCATCAACAAGAAAGATTGACTCTTTCACTGGAGAAAAGATTAGAAGTCGACACCACACCCAGACAAACTTTCTCAGAAACTGTCATTTCTCCCTATTTTTTTTTTTTTTTTTTTTTTTTTTTTGCATTTCTCTGAAGCTGGAAACAGGGAGAGACAGTCCGACAGACTCCCGCATGCGCCCGACCGGGATCCACCCGGCACGCCCACCAGGGGCGACGCTCTGCCCACCAGGGGGCGATGCTCTGCCCATCCTGGGCGTCGCCATGTTGCGACCAGAGCCACTCTAGCGCCTGAGGCAGAGGCCACAGAGCCATCCCCAGCGCCCGGGCCATCTTTGCTCCAATGGAGCCTTGGCTGCGGAAGGGGAAGAGAGAGACAGAGAGGAAGGCGTGGCGGAGGGGTGGAGAAGCAAATGGACGCTTCTCCTTTGTGCCCTGGCCGGGAATCGAACCCGGGTCCTCCGCACGCTAGGCCGACGCTCTACCGTTGAGCCGACCAGCCAGGGCCTCTCCCTATTCTTCTAAGGGCCCATTTGTCTTTCATAAAAATTATTTCTCCATGAGGCCTACACTTTTCTATTAAGCCTCTTCTTCTTTTCCCTTGTAAGGTGGTACTTAAGCCTGAGTTCTAAAGCTACTTGGTTGGGTTCCTTATTTTTTTCACTGAATCTTGTCCATGGATACCTGAAGTATACATGATAATAAGCCTCTGCTTTTCTCTTAGTAATCTGTGTTTTATTGCAGAAGTCTCAGCCAAGAACTGAGCAGGATAGGAAAAAAAATATTTTTTCTCCTCTGCAGAACCAAGATCAAAGACCCAGTCAGGAAACATGCCAATATTATACAATAGCCTATCACCAGAGCTACAATAAAAGAAAACTTATGAGAGCCCATTGATCCGCACTGTTAGTAAGGGAAAGGATGGGAACAGGGAAGGCTTCTTTAGAAAGTGCCTCTGAAATTACTTTGGAAGGATGGGGTTCATTTCCCATGTAATTCGAACAGGGGAAGATTAAGGCACTGGGGCATGGGAGAAAAGGTATATCAGGGAAACAAAATAGTTTTGATTTGATTTATTGTGAATAGGAAAAGTACAATCAAAATTTAAAAGAAATAATCTCCAAAGAGGACAAATCTGATCATAAGAAAAGGAAACATGAATAGCTTGACGATAAATGCTATGATGTTTTTTTCATTGCTACACTGTATTGTAGGAAAATGAAACTTATTGGTGGCTTTATATCAGTGAGCTGGAAAGTGAAATGAGCTATTGCTAGAATAAGCATTGTTCATCCCCTGAGAGTAAGGAGAGGGTGGAGCTTCCTGAAGAAGTAGGTGACAGAACATGGGGAAAGGATTATCCATCTCTAATTGGGAAAGTGTTTGGGGAAGAGAAAGGCATTTTATTTAAGTGTAATCAAACAGACATAGCAGAAGGTAACCGTTTTTTTTTTTTTAAATGGGTATATGGTCTTGCTTTTTATTAATGAATTGGTATTAGTAACACAATAGTTTATTAATATTTCTCAGTTTATTTTTTTGAAATACCAAAGTATTTTTTAAATGTGCATTTTAAGCATATTTAAAAGACGTCCCATCTGCTATTGTTTCTTGCTGCAATGAAAAGAGCTGGCAGCTGGATCCTTCCAGCTAAGATTCAGCTGCCTTTTCTTCTCAGTAAGTGTAGAACCAAATATAGGGATTACTTTTATAAATATGTAATTATGAATTTTTCAAATTCTGATTAATAATTCATCCCCAACTCCTGTAACATTATGTTATGAATGTTAAACAACTGGATGAGCCAAAAACTGATATTTAAAGAGATTAAGGGGAAATATTGTGCGTATATTTTAGTTTCCATGGCTGCCTGGTAGAATATTAGCAAAGTATAATTTGAAATAAATTTATTTTTCTTACTGAAACTACATATTTTACTCAAGAAAGGCCATTGTTTTCTGTGGCTATTAATACTTATTTGGGCCACATATTATGGTTCTGATCCGAAGCACTGAGTCTTATTTTTACTAAAAAGTAGAACCAGGTAAAGTATATTCTTCCTTCTCCCCCTTTCAAAGCATAGAATCTAAAGTCTACTTTAAAAAACTCTATAGTATAACACAGCAATTAAAAGTTAGAGTTTGTTAATTCAAATCCTAGTCTAGTCTCTTGAAAGAAATTACTTAATCTTTCCCTGCCTCACCTATAAATAGGAATAATAAAAATTTCCTCCACTGGGTTGTTATAAAAATTGAAAAGGCAATGAACAGAGTGAGGGGTTCAGTGGATAAAAAATTACTATAAGGAGACATCAAGGGTAAGGGGATTCTTGCTAAAGGCAAGCCAAGGACTTAGACATCAAAGATGGGAGATCAAGAACTTGATCTGATATCAAGGATGGACAATTCTCTTTAAACTTGCTTAGCAGGATTCTTTGCTAGAATTGGATTGATGAGCAGGCCAAAGACAGGAGGGCATTGGAGGCCTAGTCACAACGATGTCTCAGAGGAACTCGACTATAGTTTGGTTAAGGAGAGTCTTTGTGTCTGTGTCTGTGTGCGTGTGCAGAGTGGTGATGAAGACCAGGACAAAGCAAAAGAATGAAAAGTGTCAAAGAACTGATTCTGACTGAAAACAGGGCCTAAATATATACACAAATGCATTTTCAAAGGCTGTATTCACATAAAATGAATATGTTCCAAAATGAAAAATTTGAAGATAACAACAGAAGAGCATTAAACCAAGACTGTGTCATGCTAAACTGGTGACCTACATGATTGGACAGGTTGCATGTCCATATTGCTGGCCCAAGGTAGGAGCAATAGAAAGCATTAAGAACCTACTTTAAGCCCTGGCCAGTTGGCTCAGCGGTAGAGCGTCGGCCTGGCGTGTGGGGGACCCGGGTTCGATTCCCGGCCAGGGCACATAGGAGAGGCGCCCATTTGCTTCTCCACCCCCCCCCTTCCTCTCTATCTCTCTCTTCCCCTCCCGCAGCCGAGGCTCCATTGGAGCAAAGATGGCCTGGGCGCTGGGGATGGCTCTGTGGCCTCTGCCCCAGGTGCTAGAGTGGCTCTGGTCACGGCAGAGCGACACCCCGGAGGGGCAGAGCATCGCCCCCTGGTGGGCAGAGCGTCGCCCCTGGTGGGTGTGCCGGGTGGATCCCGGTTGGGCGCATGCAGAAGTCTGTCTGACTGACTCTCCCTGTTTCCAGCTTCAGAAAAATACAAAAAAAAACAAAACAGAAACCTACTTTAAATAAAAAGAGTAATATACAATTATTTGAATGAAGTTATAAAAATAAAGGTTACCTAAAAATTGTTTTAGTTGTGTTTCTGAATCAATAATTGCCTCAGTGATTATCAGAGAAAACATAAAACATATAAATATACGGAGACCCATAGTATAGAAAGACATCTCACCTATAGTAAGAGCTATGGACATTTTATGTGCATATAGCCTTTTAAAATGCATTTGTATAGCCCTGGCTGGTTGGCTCAGTGGTAGACCATCGGCCTGGCATGAGGGAGTCCCAGGTTTGATTCCTGGTCAGGGCACACAGGAGAAGTGCCCATCTGCTTCTCCACCCCTCCCCCTCTCCTTCCTCTCTGTCTCTCTCTTCCCTTCCCGCAGCCAAGGCTCCATTGGAGCAAAGTTGGCCCGGGTGCTGAGGATGGCTCCATGGCCTCTGCCTCAGGCACTAGAATGGCTCTGGTTGCAACAGAGCAATGCCCCGGATGGGCAGAGCATCGCCCCTTGGTGGGCGTGCCGGGTGGATCCCAGTTGGGCACATGCGGGAGTCTGTCTGACTGCCTCCCCGTTTCCAACTTCAGAAAAAAAAATACAAAAAAAATAAAAAAAATGCATTTGTGTATATATTTAGGCCCTGTTTTCAGTCAGAATCAGTTCTTTGACACTTGATTTTTTAAGGAGTATCTAAAAAAAGTTAGGAAAATGCCTACAGTACTTGTTTGTTTAACATTCCTATGGTTTTCCCTGTTGCAGAGAGAATAGACCCAAACTTCATATTAGGGTTTATAAGTTATATATTAGTTAGAATAGTGCCAACTGCTATAACAAATACCACCTCCCCTTTCCCTGGTTGTTAGCACAGTTAAAGTTTTCAGGGATCATGTGGTTTTCAAAGGGAATGGCACTAAGACCTTTGTCATTGATCTATTTCTTAATAAATTTACCAAAACTGATTCAAGAAACAATAGGGACCTTTTCTAAAAATGTGCTAGTGTCTCCGCCAATCAGAGCTGTGGTTACCTATTTACTATAGTATTTCTGGCCTCTGCTTTGCCCAGACCTTTATTTTTCTTTTGGCTTAGTGAAGCAGTACAAAAGAGAATGGAATTGCTAACTTCAGGTATGGTTTGATCTGGAATTATATAGCCTCATAGCAGAACTATGGCTATAGCAATTCTTTTTTTTTTTTTTTTTTTTTACAGAGGCAGAGATAGACAGGGACCGACAGACAGGAACAGAGAGAGATGAGAAGCATCAATCATCAGTTTCTCGTTGCGCGTTGCGACTTCTTAGTTGTTCATTGATTGCTTTCTCACATGTGCCTTGACCGTGGGCCTTCAGCAGACCGAGTAACCCCTTGCTGGAGCCAGCGACCTTGGGTCCAAGCTGGCGAGCTCTTTGCTCAAGCCAGATGAGCCCGCGCGCGACCTCGGAGTCTCGAACCTGGGTACTTCCGCATCCCAGTCCGATGCTCTATCCACTGCGCCACCGCCTGATCAGGCAGGCTATAGCAATTCTCAGTGATAAATCTCTACACCACATTGTTCAGAAAAAGAGAAAGAACTTCTTCCGGTAGTCTTCTGAGGTTATCAAGAAAGATGCTTTGCACACAAACATCTCCTGATGTTTATTGGGTCATGTGGATTACATTTCCATCTTTGAAATGATCACTGTGGCCAGGGGCATGCGGTTTGCCTCCATAAATCAAGACTTCTCTCTGACTCTCCGCACTTGGTAGCATCCTCAGAAGTACATGGGCCACTTGGAGATGCAGAAGACGCCAAACAAATTGACAGGATAATAGGAGTAGAAAAAAAGAGGAGTAAGACAACTTCTAGTTGTATTTGTAGGAGCATCTGGAAGATGGTATCAGGGAAGAGCAGATAAAGAAACAAGTTGAGGACTTTAGAGGCAAGCATTATTGGAAGCTGCCCCATGTAACTGTGTGCTGTGACACAAGTAGTATTTGGAGGCTGTCAGTGAACCAGAGTCTTAAAGTTTCATGGAATAAAAGGGAACTATGGTCATCCCCCCACCTTCAGAGTCTGGATTACTGTGATAAGGAGGTATAAGTGGGTGGTACAGTCAGATGAAATGGGTTTTTAAGAAAATTGGAGGAGCAAAAAGAATACCTACCCCACCTCCAAAGACAGTAGCATGAGGCCTATGGAAGGGAAACTCCCCACCACTGAGAGGCAGTGTCCTTAAGTTAGAGCTAGGTTTCAGTTAGAGCGGCCAATTAAAGGGAGAGTCAGAGAAAAGTCTGACTATAAGGGGTTTGCATATGAAGAACCATGGGTTTCAGAGGCCTCTACTGATGCTTTGTTTTCAGCCCAGTATGAGCCCGGTGCGTTCTTGTCTCACACACACATGTACACCCCGTCACACCCTCGCTGCTTCTCTACATACTCCTCTGCAATGTGTGTGGCTCAGGGAGACCGCACTCAGGCCCTGCTCAGCCACAGCTACTTTGTGGAGTGTGCCGCCATGTTGGATCCGGTACTGTGCCCAAACCAAGGCTTCCCTCAAACATCCAGTTTCCCCCAGTCTGTGTGCAGTGCAGTGCAGTGGGGCTCTCGTTTCCGTGTTCTGGGATATCCCTGAACCTCCTATGCTGTATCTACCTCTCTAGTTTTCCTCCTCTGCCAGCCCTTCACTCATTGCTTTGAGTTTAAAGAAGAAAGTGAAACCAGTTATATCTCACCTTTTAATCTATCCATTATTTTTCTCTCCAGAATCTACCAGCCTTTCCCCCAAATCACCTGTAGTACTTTCTCCAAAGCAAGCCCCACCCCCTCCAGAGTTTATTCCTTTGGGGTGGACTACTTTCTATACTGAATATTTCTACTTCCCTCTTTTAGGCAATAAGTCTTCTTGGCCCACCCTTAATGGCACGGCTTGGAGACGAAAGGAGATCTGTATTAAAAAAAAATAATAAAATATAGTTAGAGGCTTTTTAACACATCATCGCCATCATATACCTTTCTGGAAGGCATACCCACATATAAAGCAAAGTACACTGATTTTCATAAAAGTGTATCTGGAAGTAGCTCTATAAGATAATGTTTTATTAGCTGTATCTCTAGATTTACTCAAAAGCATATAAAAGTAGTTTTCACCCCAAAGGAGCAGTTTTCCCTGCCTATCCTCCCTGTATTTTGAATTACTGAGATTTTATGGTGCCTGTTTGTTGCTTCCCTTTCTCTCTTTAATTGTCCTTTTATTGTGTGGGGATAAATATTTTACTACCACATTGGCTTGCTGACATTTTTTTCTCCATAAATGGGCTAAATAACATATATAAAAATAGGGAAAGAAAACAGGCAGGTTTGGGAAGCCAGAGACTTTCTAATCCTTCATCTGCTACTGACTTTCTGGTTAATTTTAAGCTCTGCAACTTGTTTGTTCCTGGAAGAAGGGATTACTCCGTGTTTACCCTGCTGTGTGCTGTCCACTCAGCTGCACACTTCCCAAGCTCTGGTTTCCCTGGTTCAGTAATGAGGAGGTTAATCACAATCATCTCTAGGGTCCACTTCAGCTCTTCTGAGCTGATTGTTTATTTACCTTCATATACATGTATTTCCCTCTAAATGTTTATAAACCATGAGTTCATAAAATGAATTTGTTGCTGATATAAAGCCATAGACCATTAAATATAAATATGCAACAAGTTTCTTTTGCTTCCTTTATTTTTTTCTTCCTTTTTAATTTTCTTATAAGGATGACTTCCTAATTCCTTTCCTCCTCTTCTATGGCTAATTTACTGACAGCAAGTATTCAATGAATATGTGTTAATTACACCCCATTGATCCATTTCCTGTGCTTCTTCAAGATGAGAGGGAAACGGCCAACAGAAGCTTTCCCTGTGAGTTGCCTATTGAGACCGTGTGCTGAGGGAGCTGGAGGAGACTGCCCTTTCTCAGCCTGGCCGGGAGCCTTCAAATGCTGCTCTCTGGCTGCACACCGGGGATTGCCTGCCTCCAGTTCTTCCAAGATCATTTGCCTGTACGACTGGAAAATACCAATATTCTAAGGTTAATAGACTGACATGACATGGAAGCTGCCCTTACACCTCACAAAGTCTGTGCTGGACAAGGAGTGCTGAACAGAACATACTATACTGGGCGGTAGTGGGGGTGGGGGTGGGGGTCTCTAAACCGGGCTCTCAGGCCATGTGGTACTGAGAGACAGGGAAGAATGACAAGGCTGGGATTTGCCACAGGACAGGAATGACTGTCACATTGCCAGTGATTGGATAGTATCCTGCCTTTGCCATGGGGTTTTCTTTAATGATATGTAAATGACAGTAACACTCTAATTCCCTCCAGGTTCCTGGGAGTTGTTGTATTAAGAACTCCCATTCTGGCAGCAGTTAAATATTATAGTTAAATATTATAAAATGACTAGGCAGGCTGCTGCCTTCCCCGATGAGAAGTCCCAGAAGACGTTGTCCCAGGAACAACTGATCATTAAGGGGAGTCTGGAGTCGAGAGTCCCTGAGAATGGGTGGGATTCTTGAGAGTGCTAGAGCCCTTCAGGGCTCCAGGCTGAATTCCTCTGGCTGCTCCTGACAGAATCTCTGAGCCACCTTGATGGAAATTATCTGATGACAATTTCACAGGCTGTCAGTGACCATTGTGCCTGAGTGGTCCTGCTAAAGGGTAATGGGGTTTAATTGCTATTATTGGGGAGGTTGTGGGAATGCTTGGGGGTGAACGGTGGGATGGGATTTTATGAAGAAGTGTTACATAGACAGGAATCAAAAATATATATATATTCCGCTCCATGTGGGATAGTACTATTTAAAATAATAGCCTGAAGTTTCCAAAAGCATTTTAAACTACTTAAAATAATTGTAATAAGTATCTTGCTTTTTCTTTGCATTTAGTGGATTTTGTTGAGAGTATCTCCCTCGTAAGAGCAAGAAGGATGTCTGCTTCGACCTGTCCACAGAAGTTAGCCAAGAAAGAAGTCTGAATGGTCCAGCATCTAGTTCTGTGTCCAACCCCCTGCGCTCCCCCCGCCCTCGCCGTCAGCATTTCAATCTTTTTAGCATGTAGGTGGAATGAGTGTGACAGTCTCATTTGTGTCCCCGGTGGATTTCCGTCTCTGTCTAGAGAACAACTCATGCCCACGAAGCACAGAAGGAATTTAGCATGTGACATTGCCAGCACTCTCTCCTGCATTAGAGCAGAGCAGAGTGAGCTGAGGGTTGCTTACACAAATTCGCTCGTGCTGGATACATTGCATGAGTGTGTGTCTTCCCTCCCTACTAGAAGTATAACATCAATCTCCATGTTGGGTAAAGGGGGCGAAGGGATTTCCCGGGACTGTGTGATTTATTACCGCTCGGCGGTGCGACAAGCCACAGTAGCTGTTTCTCCTTGTTCTCCTTCCCTGCTTCTCTGACTGGTGATGCAGGCTCTGGCGAGTGTGATTTGTTTATTCGTGTTTCATTCTTAACTGTGTATTTGGAACCTTAACTAGTGTTATGAGAAATGAGCCATACTTTCTGAGCACACTTTCAGGACTAAGCTCTCGTCTGAAATCCTGAGAGATGTGAATCTAGATGGAAACCGAGGCCGCACTTTCCAACGTCTATGATGGTTCCGACCGCATAATATTCAAACTTGCCTAAAAATCAACTAAAATCACTACTTGGTTAAAAATTTAGAAATATCAGTTTAACAAACATGAGAAATATGTCTGCTATTTGTTTCATGTCATTCCATCAGTTGCACATATTCATCAGAAAGCTAAATTTACAAAATATATACTGAGCTAAAATAGAAATTTGGTAGTTATCGAATCATCTCTGTTAAACACATTCTCTGAATCTTCATTTAAATTCCAACAACTATCCTTAAGTTTTTGAACTAGTTTGGGTATGTCATTTGTTGAAATCTTTATAACTTAAATAGTAAAAATCTGCAGGCCCTGGTTGATTAGCTCAGTTGGTTAAAGCAATGTCCCGTACACCAAGGTTGCAGGTTCGATCCCTGATCAGGGCACACACAAGAATTAACCAATAAATGCATAAAGAAGTGGAACAACATATTGATGTCTCTCCCTCTCTTCCTTCCAATCTCTCTAAAATCACAAAAAAAAAAATTAAAAGAGAAAGTCTTTCAGGGAAGCAATGACAATGATATGAGTAATTAAGCTGCTGCTTTAAGACATAAAATGCCAAACGTAGCATCTCTGAGACATTCCCCCATGACTCCAGGGCTGTATACCTGCCAGATGATGTCGAGATTAAGTTGAAGTGTGCTCCTTTGGGATATAATAAGAATATTGTCTAGTGGCTGCTTTCAGGGTACTATAAACATTTCTTTAAATTTAAAGTTCAAGTTTACGAGGAAAGAGAAATTGTATCTGTGATAGAATCTTAGGCCTGTTTGAATACAGTGCTCATGCTTTGCCTCATGAAACTAGTTATCTTCATTCTCTTTGTCGTTTTCATTTTGAAGGTAATAGGATTGGGAATCAATAAATTTTTACTCAATTTCTCACTATAAATCCATTTTCCTAGGAGTTTCTATAATGTGGAGTAGCATTAAAGCCATATAAGTTACATTTGCTTTGCAAGCCTATTTTAAAACTTCTTGAGTGTTGAAGATTCAGATTTTTAAAAGCTGAATGCCAAGAGCCTTTGACCAATTTAATTCTAGCCATTTGTTAAGCTCAATGGATTCAAATGAGAAACATGTATGTATATGTTTGTATATATGTGTATATACATAAACAACTTTAGGCTTGAAATGAATACCATCTATCCTATAATTCTGAAAAAAGCTGGTAAATAAAGCTTTTTTTGTTTAGTAACATTTGTAACTTGAAATTACAAACTATAGAAATGATCCCTGAAAGTAAAGTCTTTGTAACTTGAAATTAAATACGTGTTATAGGATGTCACTGATAAAGCATAATAAAATAAACATTGATGATAGGGGAAGTTGATATTAGAGAATGAATGATTGAGGATGCTGGAGATATGGACTATTTGAAAGAGAAAGTGTTCAAAGAAATAAGGAGGCAGTAAGGTGATGAATACTTTCTCCTCAATTTTCCATTCTGTCTAAAGTCGAATCAAGATTTCACACAAGTAAAACTTTTCATTCGCCCAGTGGCTTTTGGCCAAACCCACATGTTCTCTGTTAGATGACATGAGTATCCTACCAAAGGGCAGCATTCATTCATTCGTGTGTTCGTTCACTCATTCATTCATTCATTTAAAAGAGTCTTTTCTTCTTTAAAAATTTTTATTTTTTTAATTTTTATTTATTTATTTTTTTGTATTTTTCTGAAGCTAGAAACCGGGAGAGACAGACTCCTGCATGCGCCCGACCGGGATCCACCCGGCACGCCCACCAGGGGGCGACGCTCTGCCCACCAGGGGGCGACGCTCTGCCCACCAGGAGGCGATGCTCTGCCCCTCTGGGGCATTGTTCTGTTGCAACCAGAGCCACTCTAGCACCTGGGGCAGAGGCCACGGAGCCATCCCCAGCGCCCGGGCCATTTTTGCTCCAATGGAGCCTCGCTGAGGGAGGGGAAGAGGGAGACAGAGAGGAAGGAGAGGGGGAGGGGTGGAGAAGCAGATGAGCGCTTCTCCTGTGTGCCCTGGCCGGGAATCGAACCCTGGACTTCTACACGCCAGGCCAACGCTCTACCACTGAGCCAACTGGCCAGGGCCAAAATTTTTATTTTATAAAAGATTTTTATTTATTGATTTTACAGAGAGAGGAGAGAGAGCAAAAAGAGAGAGAGGAAGTGAGGGGAGCAAGAAGTTTTAACTCATAGTTGCTTCACTTTAGTTGTTCACTGATTGCTTTTCTTTTGTGCCTTGACTGAGCTAGTCCAGGGTTTCAATTCAGTGATGTCAGCATTTCTAGACTGATGCTTTATCCACTCTGCCACCAAAGGCCAGGCTAGGGGATAGTTTTTAAAAATAACAATGTATTAACCTTTTATTATTTTATATTTTCTCTGTGGGTATTTCTTTCATAAGAAAATTGCTTTTTTTTTTTTTTTTTTTTTTTTTTTTTTTTTTTTTTTTTTGCCTGACCAGGCAGTGGTACAGTGGATAGAACGTTGCACTGGGATGGAGAGGGCCCAGGTTCGAAATCTGAGGTCCCCAGCTTGAGTGCAGGCTCACCCAGCTTGAGCATGGTGTCACTGGCTTGAGCATGGAATCACAGACATGGCCCCATGGTTGCTGGCTTGAAGCCCAACGTCACTGGCTCGAGCAAGGGATCACTTGCTCTGCTGTAGCTCCCTGGCCAAGGCACATATGAGAAAGCCATTAATGAACAACTAAGGAGCTGCAATAAAGAATTGATGCTTCACATCTCTCTCCCTACCTGTTCCTCTCTCTGTCTCTCTCCTTCTCTGTCAAAAAAAAAAAAAAGAAAAAGAAAATTGTAAATTTTTAGGAGGAAACCTATGTAAAAATATACCATATGAATACTTTTATATTAAGTAAATATTTTCTTATTTTAAAATATTATTAGTGCAAATGATCTGCTTTCTTTTGTTTATAGAGTATAGTAGCAATCTATAAACAACAGGGCAAATTCTGTAAGTTGATCCTTTAGTGTGAATTGGCTGTGCTTTCACTGTGAGTTCTAGATTAAGCATTTTAGTCCAGTACAGCGGGGCTGGCACCTAATAAATCTGCTTGGCGCATAGAGGAAGGCGTTTAGCATTGTCAGCCTTATTCACAGTCCTTTAAGTATTTTGTAACAAGGTTTCAACTAGCTACATTGCTGTCGTTGCTTCTTGTTAAAATTTTAAAAAATTAAAAATCTGTTTTGCCTTCAGTCTTCATTAGTTAGGCCTAAGCTATATCCCTTGAAATCCACATTTCATACTTCCGGAGTGACTATTCAGAGTCTCACTTTAAGCACATAGTGGACTGAAAAGAAATATTATGAATGTACATGGGTTTGTGGGCAGAACCACGTACAGCCTCTTCCAAACAGACTGAGAGCCCTTTAAATAAAGAGACTCGTGGGTTTCCCCTGATTGCTATAGAAAACACATATAAGTAGGGCTGGTTCTATTGTTGTTAAATAACTATTCTTGCTAACAAAAGCCATGTCTATTAGTTGTGTGGTGTTTTTTTTTAAATAAACTCTGGTATTCTACAAAGAAATGCATCCTTTGGCTTGGGTCATAAAAGACTTTCTTGGCATGCAGTGAAAGATACAGTTACCAAGGTGTTTTATTACTCCATGGTTGGAATTAAGGAAGCTTTATGCTTCTTTAGCAAGTTGTAAGTGCCTCTATTACAGCGCTTATCACCATCTGCCTCCATTCTGAGTTGTTAATGTATATTTTTAGATTATGAGCTCCTGAAGGGCAAGGACCATGCCTTTTTCATTTTATATGTCTCCTAAGGCTACGTGACTTGCATTTAGTTGGTGCTAAATAAATATTTATTAAATTGACTGAGTAGGTGGCACATACTTAAAAATAGACTGCTGTCCTTGGAAAGACATGTCTCATTTAAAAAAAATCTTGGTTGCCACAAAAATTTGAAAACAACAAACAGGTGGAAATACTATGGGAACTATTGTAGAGCAAACAGACCTTCTTGGCCAGGTTCTTTGGTGTCATATTGTAATATATATACATTAACATATGCTATTTATATGGTATAGTAGTCAGGGTTCTCCAGAGAAACAGAACCCATAGGATATATAGAAAGGTATATAGAAAGAGATTTGTTATGATGGATTGGCTCATACAGTTATGGAGGCAGAGCAGACCACTGTACAACCTGCCATTAGCCAGTTGGAGGCCCAGGAAAACTGATGGTGCAGTTCCAGTTCAAATTCAAAGGCCCCAGAACTAGGGGAGCCAATCATAGAAGGTCCAGCCTGACTCTAAATAAGACCAGGAATCAGGAGTTCAAGGTCAGGAGAGGATAAAAGGCTAAGCATATGCAAGAGAGCAAATCTGTGTTTTTTTACTTAGTGTCCTGTTTAGACTCACAAGTGGTTAGAGGATGGCCACCCACATTGGTGAGGACACTTTTTTTTAGTCAGTCTACCGATTCAAATGCTAATATCTCCTGAAGACACCCTCATAGACACACCCAAAAATAATATTTGATCAGCTGTCAAGGCATACCTCAGCCCAGGTAAGTTGACACATAAAATTAACCATTGCATATGTATTATGGCTTTAAGACTAGAATTTCGAGTCAACCAACCCTGACATCTTGTCCTTTTTTACCCTTCTCCCAGGTGTCTAAACCCATATGATTTGCCTAACCTCTGTGAGAACAATTTCTTAACTGTGAAATGGGAATGATGGTATCAATGTCATAGAGTTCTTGTGAGGCTCAAATAAACTATGTATTGAAATCAGTTTGTACATTCTGGGAGCTAAATAAAGAGTGTTACTTTCTATTTCCTTTTCTTTTTCTCTTCATTTATTTTTTATTTGATAAATTATGATATTTATATGTGGGATAGTTTTATCAACAATGGTTTATAGAATTCTAATATATATATATATATAGATAGATATAGATATAGATATAGATATAGGTGACCATGCTAACACTGGAGACATAAAGATAACTAAGACATGTCTAGCCACACCCCAGGTCAAATGTGAAATAGTTGAGAAGAGACAGTGGCACAGTAGATAGAGCAGGGGTCCCCAAACTACAGCCCGTGGGCCGCATGCGGCCCCCTGAGGCCATTTATCTGGCCACCGCCACACTTCCAGAAGGGGCACCTCTTTCATTGGTGGTCAGGGAGAGGAGCACATTGACCATCTCATTAGCCAAAAGCAGGCCCATAGTTCTCATTGAAATACTGGTCAGTTTGTTGATTTAAATTTACTTGTTCTTTATTTTAAATATTGTATTTGTTCCCATTTTGTTTTTTTACTTTAAAATAAGATATGTGCAGTGTGCATAGGGATTTGTTCATAGTTTTTTTTTATAGTCCGGCCCTCCAATGGTCTGAGGGACAGTGAACTGGCCCCCTGTGTAAAAAATGTGGGGACCCCTGAGATAGAGCATTGACCAGGGATGCTGAGGACCCAGATTCAAAACCCCAAGGTTGCTGGCTTAAGTGTGGGGTTACTGGCTTGAGCATAAAATGTAGACATGACGCCGTGGTTGCTGGCTTGAGCTCAAAGGTCATTGGCTTGAGCCAGGGGTCACTTGGCTCAGATGAAGCCCCCTGGTCAAGGCACATATGAGAAAGCAATCCATGAATAATCTATGCCACAACGATTTGATGCTTCTCATCTCTCTTCCTTCCCGTCTGTCTGTCCGTGTGTGTCCCTTTTTTTCTTGCTAAAAAAAAAAAAAAACAGATGAGAAGATAACATTAATGTGATGCTGTTTTACAATAGAGATGTACTTGGGGTACTATAAGAGTGGGCAGGATACCCTCACCCCCCCATCTTATGGTCTCAGGAAAGGCTTCCTGGAAACGACAATGTCTAAGCTTATTTTAGACACATTAAGTAAAGTTAGTTAGGTGTGAAGAAGTAAGGGGAACATTCCAGGCAGAGGAATAGTAGGAACCAAAGCAAAATCAGCATAAACCGTGCTCTAGGTTGCAAACTGCTAGAATGTAAAATTAGAGAGAAGACAGCAAAACAAAGGAGAGATACAGGATAGTTCATGAGAATCTTGACCCGCCCTGCGAAGGACTTTTGACACTGTACTAAACGCTACTGGTTTTTCATTTATCTCAAACAAAAGGCATCTTTTTTCTTTGTTTGTTTTCAAACAGAAGCCTACAAAGGAACCTCAGGTAATAAAAGTAGAGAGTAAGATATCTTACATTCTCCCACCTAGGATTTACCGGTTTGTCCTCCTCCCCTGCAGGGATCATTGAAGTCATCCCAAGAAAACCACAGGATTTTAAGAACCTAGCTTAAAAGCCACTGCTACAGAGGATGAAGTATGCCTGGAGAGGTTTAAGCAGGTTGTAAAATAAAATGGAAGTAGGAATAGTAGTCCTTTGGGCACTGAACTTGAGTTTCGGACACTGAAAAATATCTCTACCTGCTTGCTATCAAAGGGCTTGCCTCAGTTTTGACTTTTTAAGGTCAAAATTTTTATAAGTAAAACAGAGCGTTGTGTTCTATTGATGCCAGACAACTTGGTTGGCTGGACTTGTCTATCTGATCACTATTTTAGATATATTTAGTAAGTTCTGTGCCAGGTTTTAGAGGCACTGCATAAACATTTTACCTGACCTTCAGGAATCTCTCCGTCTAGGGAAGATACAGGAGATAAATAACTTAGTAATGAGGGAAGTTAGATAAATTAGTAATTACTATGTGCTATAGTATAGTCATCCTTCAGTGTCTGCAAGAAGATGGTTCCAGATCCTCCCTCAAATACCCAATTCACGGATACTCAAGTCCTTTATTTCAGTGGTCCTCAAACCCTGGGCCGCAGACCGGTATCGGTCCGTGGGCCATTTGGTACCAGTCCACAGAAAAGAATAAATAACTTACATTATTTCTGTTTTATTTATATTTAAGTCTGAACGATGTTTTATCTTTTAAAAATGACCAGATTCCCTCTGTTACATCCATCTAAGACTCACTCTTGACACTTGTCTCGTAAGTTCGACAATTATATTTTAAAATACCACAGTTTTTACACCGGTCTCATAATTTTATTTTTTGCATTTATCCATCCCACCCTAAAGGCTGGTCCGTGAAAATATTTTCTGACATTAAACCGGTTCGTGGCCCAAAAAAAGTTGGGGAGCACTGCCTTATTTCATAGAACCTATGCACAATCTCTTGTATATGTTAACTCATGTCTAGATTACCTTTAATACATACTACAATGTAAGTGCTATGTGAATTGTTGTTATACTTTATTGTATAGGGAATAATGACAAGAAACCAAGACTGTACATGTTCAAGTACAGACACAACCCTCAAAGGCCTAACTGCATGGTTCATTTCAGCAACAATGTAACACTTGTTTTCCCCAAATATTTTTTTTCTTTTTATCTCTTTACCTTATGAATCCCTGTGTATACCTTACAAAAGTGAGTTTAGTTTTACCATCTAATCCCACTTCACCTGACTTTTGGTAACAGTTTTCTACCTAGATATTGCTGGATCCAAATTTTATTTCTGCTTAATTGCCCTTAATGTCTTGGTCCTCTTGGTTTCTTCCCTGTGATTGCAGGGGGACAAAAGACTAATTCATTGTCTGAGATTGAGATAACCAATTACTAAGGCTGTACTGGCATTTGTACAAATTCTTAGAACTAAATTTTACTTTTTTCCTGAATGCTCTTGCCATAATGTATGCATCCTCTGGATCGTACAGTTCATTCTGGGCTATTTCCTGTAGAGCAGGGGTCCCCAAACTTTTTACACAGGGGGCCAGTTCACTGTCCCTCAGACCGTTGGAGGGCCGGACTATAAAAAAAAAAAAACTATGAACAAATCCCTATGCACACTGCACATATCTTATTTTAAAGTAAAAAAACAAAACGGGAACAAATACAATATTTAAAATAAAGAACAAGTAAATTTAAATCAACAAACTGACCAGTATTTCAATGGGAACTATGCTCCTCTCACTGAACACCAATGAAAGAGGTGCCCCTTCTGGAAGTGCGGTGGGGGCCAGATAAATGTCCTCATGGGGCCGCATGCGGCCCGCGGGGCCGTAGTTTGGGAACCCCTGCTGTAGAGTATACCTCTAGGATACCACACTTCTTTCTCATCTTCTCTCTGTATTTTTGGCACTTTCTGCCAAGCACACTTTTCTCATATTATTGTGGTCCACTGCCAGTGGACTTTTCCTATCTCTTTGTGTTCCTATCTTTAGCTGTAAAGCTCTTTTACCTATTTGGTTTCACTATTTCCCACTTTGTGCTTCAAAGCCTTTGAGAATAAGAATCAATTTTTGACAGGTGATCTAAGAAACCCACAATTACTGCTTTTTAGCATCTCGCCTTTAATTTTTTTCTGCCAGTGTGAAGTGAGTTCTACAACTCATATTTTTTTATTATTTTTTTAAATTTAGAAATTAAATTTAATGAGGTGACATTGATCAATAGAAGGAGTACATAGGTTTCGGGTAAACATTTCTATAGCATTTGAACTGTTAATTGTGTTGTGTACCCATCACCCAAAGTCAAATCTTTCTCCTTCACCACATACTTGTTCCTCTTTACTCCCTTCCCCCAATGCCTCCTCCTGGTAACTACTTCACTTTTATCCATGTCCATGAATTTTAGTTTCTCACCTATGTGTGAAATCATATAGTTCTTAACTTTTTCTGATCTACTGATTTCACTTAGTATAATGTTCTCAAGGTCCGTCCATGTTGTTGTAAATGGCAACATGTCACATTCTTTAAAATCAGGTGGGATTCCTTTGGAGCAAGCTATCAAGTGGTTTTTAAGTCATTCACAAAAGGTATGATCCACCTCTCTGTTGTACTTTTTGTCTCCAGTTCTTTCCTCATCAATCTTGAGTGCTGCACAATTAATTTTTCTGAGACGCAGATGCTGATGCTGATTTTCATTAAGCTAAAATAGGAAGCAGATTCTCGACACTGGGGGAATAAAATTCATACCCTGTAGCTTGGCATTCAGGTTCCTATATTCACCTTGAATTGACCTTAACCATACCTGCCTTCCAACGTTGCCTCTCCCTTCTCTCTTTCATGTACCCATTCACGAACTCAAGGTGTCACTTTCTCTTCTTTGTATACACAGTGTATTCCTTAGCTCTGTGGATTTAGATTAGATTACTTTGTTGGCTTCTACATGGGCTGTTTGTTCTTTTCATCTCTTAATGGTCTATGTCCTCATTATTTTTCATGATTTATTTAATTAATTGTGTTTACATAGATTCTAGGGTCACCCCAAATGCATCCCCCTCCCCCATATTCCCCTCAACATCTCCCTTACCCCTTCCACACAGCACCCTCCTGCCTTCCCTTCAGGTTTATCCCATCCTATCATCCCCTTTCCCTCTGTCCTCTTTTCCTCTGGTCCCTTTGATCTCTCCTCTGTCTCAATTCCGTTCCTCAGTTCTCACTGTTCCTTGGATTCCTCAAATGACTGAGGTCATATGCCATTTTTCTTTCTCTGCCTGGCTTATTTCACTCAACATAATAGTTTCCAGGTCCTTCCATGTTGTCGCAAAAGGTAATATTTCCTTCTTTTTCATGGTCTCATAGTATTCCATTGTGTATATGTAACACTGCTTTTTAATCCACTTGGTCCATTGACGAACACTTGGATTGTTTCCAGATTTTCGCTATTGTGAACAATGCTGCCATAAACATGGGGGTGCATTTCTTTTTTTCAGTAGGTGATATGGTGTTCTTGGGATATATTCCTAAAAGTGGGATGGCTGGGTCAAAAGGCAGATCCATTTTTAATTTTTTGAGGAATCTCCATACTGTTTTCCACAGTGGCTGCATCAGGCTGCATTCCCACCAGCAGTGCAGGAGGGTTCCCCTTTCTCCACATCCACGCCAGTACCTGTCGTGTGTTGTTTTGTTAATGAACGCCATTCTGACTGGTGTGAGGTGGTATTTCATTGTGGTTTTTTTTTTTATAATATACAATTTATTTTATTTTTATTTTTTTATATTTTATTTATTCATTTTTAGAGAGGAGAGAGAGAGAGAGACAGAGAGAAAGAAGGGGGGAGGAGCTGGAAGCATCAACTCCCATATGTGCCATGACCAGGTAAGCCCAGGGTTTCGAACCGGCGACCTCAGCATTTCCAGGTCGATGCTTTATCCACTGCGCCACCACAGGTCAGGCCTTCATTGTGGTTTTAATTTGCATTTCTCTAAACATTAGTGATGTTGAACATTTTTTCAATGTCTATTGGCCATCTGTATGTCCTCTTTGGAGAAGTATCGATTCATTTCTTTTGCCCATTTTTTGATTGGATTGTTTGTCTTCCTGGTGTTGAGGTTTACAAGTTCTTTATAAATTTTGGTTATTAACCCTTATCAGATGTACTGTTGATATGTTCTTCCACTGTGTGATTTGTCTTTTTATTCTGTTCATATTGTTAGCTGTGCAAAAGCTTTTTAGTTTGATCAAGTCCCATTTGTTTATCCTGTCTTTTATTTCACTTGCCTGTGGAGATAAATCAGCAAAGATATTGCTGCGATAGATGTCGGTGAGCTTACTGCCTATGTTTTCTTCTAAGATGCTTATGGTTTCACGACTTACATTTAAGTCTTTCATCCATTTTGAGTTTATTTTTGTGAATGGTGTAAGTAGGTGGTCTAGTTTCATTTTTTTGCAGGTAGCTGTCCAATTTTCACCACACCATTTATTAAAGAGACTGTCTTCCCCTGGCTGGTTGGCTCAGTGGTAGAGCATTGGCCTGGCGTGTGGAAGTCCCAGGTTCGATTCCCGGCCAGGGCACACAGGAGAAGTGCCCATCTGCTTCTCCACCCCTCCCCCTCTCCTTCCTCTCTGTCTCTCTCTTCTCTTCCTGTAGCTGAGGCTCCATTGGAGCAAAGATGGCCCGGGCGATGGGGATGGCTCCATGGCCTCTGCCTCAGGCGCTAGAGTGGCTCTGGTCGCAACAGAGCGACGCCCCAGATGGGCAGAGCATCGCCTCCTGGTGGGTGTGCCAGGTGGATCCTGGTCGGGTACATGCGGGAGTCTGTCTGACTGCCTCCCCATTTCCAGCTTCAGAAAAATACAAAAAAAAAAAAAAAGAGAGAGAGAGAGACTGTATTTACTCCATTTTATGCTCTTACTTCCTTTGTCAAATATCAATTGTTCATAAAGGTGTGGGTTTATTTCTGGGTTCTCTGTTCGGTTCCATTGATCTATTTGCCTGTTCTTATGCCAGTACCAAGCTGTTTTGAGTACAATGGACTTGATATCAGGAAGTGTGATACTTCCCACTTTATTCTTCTTTTTCATGATTGCTGATGCTATTCATGTTCTTTTTTGGTTCCATATAAATTTTTGGAATATGTGTTCTATATTTTTGAAGTATATCATTGGTATTTTAATTGGTATTGCATTGAATTTATAAATTGCTTTGGGTAATATAGACATTTTAATGATGTTTATTCTTCCTAACCACAAACACAGTATATGCTTCCACTTGTTTGTATCTTCCTTGATTTCTTTTATCAATGTTTTATAATTTTCCAAGTACAAGTCTTTAGTCTCCTTGGTTAAGTTTACTCCTAGGTACTTTATTTTTTTGGTTGCAATAGTGAAGGGAATTGTTCCTTAATTTCTCTTTCAGACAGTTTATTGTTGGTGTATAAAAATGCCTCTGATTTCTGAGTATTAATTTTATATCCTGCCACTTTGCTGAATTCATTTATCAAGTCAAGTAGTTTTTTGATGGAGACTTTAGGGTTTTCTATATACAGTATCATATCATCTGCAAATAATGATAGTTTTACTTCTTCTTTTCCAATTTGGATGTCTTTTATTTCTTCTTCTTGTCTGATTGCTATAGCTAGGACTTCCAGTACTATGTTGAATAAGAGTGGTGAAAGGGAGCACCCCTGTCTTGTTCCTGATCTTAAAGGGATTGCTTTTAATTTTTGCCCATTGACTAAGATGTTGGCAGTGGGTTTGTCATAGATGGCCTTTATCATGTTGAGGTATGTTCCCTGTACTCCTACATTGCTGAGACTTTTGATCATAAATGGGTGCTGTATTTTATCCAATGCTTTTTTCTGCATCTATTGAAATTATCATGTGGTTTTTCTCCTTCCTTTTGTTTATGTGATGAATCACATTGATTGATTTATGAATATTGTACCATCCTTGCCTCCCCAGAATGAATCCCACTTGATCATGATGTATGATTTTTTTCATGTATTGCTAGATCCGGTTTGCTAATATCTTGTTGAGGATTTTAGCATCTCAGTTTATCAAGAATATTGGCCTATAATTTTCTTTCTTTGTGTTGTCTTTGCCTGGTTTTGGAATCAGAATTATGCTCACCTCATAAAAGGAGCCTGGAAGTCTTCCTTCCTTTTGATTTTTTTAAAATAGCTTGAGAAGGATAGGAGTTAGTTCTTCTTTGAATATTTGGTAGAATTCCCCTGTGAAGCCATCGGCCCAGGGCTTTTATTTTTTGGGAGTTTTTTGATAACTGTTTCGATCTCATTTGTTGTAATCGGTCTGTTTAGGTTTTCTGATTCTTCCAGATTGATTTTTGGAAGATTGTATGTTTCAAGGAATTTACCCATTTTATCTAGGTTGTCTCATTTTTTGGCATACAGTTCTTCATAGTATTTTCTCACAATATTTTGTATTTCTGTTGTGTCAGTTGTTATTTCTCCACTGTCATTTTTAATTTTATTTATTTGAGTCCTTTCTCTTTTTTTTCTTGGTGAGTCTGGTTAAGGGTTCATCGATCTTGTTTACCCTTTCAAAGAACCAGCTCTTGGTTTCATTAATCCTCTGTATTGTTTCTTTAGCCTCTATGTCATTTATTTCCATTCTGATCTTTATTATTTCCTTCCTTCTACTACATTTGGGCTTTACTTGCTGTTCTTTTTCTAGTTCTTTTAGATGCAGGGTCAAGTTGTTTATTTGAGCTTTTTCTAGCTTCTTAAAGTATGCCTATAGTGCTATAAACTTCCCTCTCAGTACTGCTTTTGCTGTATCCCATAAGTTTTGAGTTGTTGTATTATCATTATCATTTGTTTCTAGGAATTTATTTATTTATTCTTTGATCTCATTGTTAATCCATTTGTTATTTAACAACCTGCTATTTAGTTTCCATGTGTTTGAAAATTTTTGAGTTTTTCTGTTGTGGTTGATTTTTAGTTTCATGCCATTGTGATCTGAGAAAGTGCTTGATATGATTTCAATCTTCTTAAATTTGTTGAGACCGCTTTTGTGCCCTAACATGTGGTCTATCCTAGAGAATGTACCATGAGCGCTTGAAAATAATGTATATTCTGCTGCTTAGGGTGGAATGTTCTGAAGATATCTATTAAATCCAGTTGATCGAGTGTGTCCTTTAAGTCTGCTGTTTCTTTGTTAATTTCTTTCTTGAGGATCTATCTAGTGATGTTAGTGGGGTATTAAAATCCCCTACTATTATAGTATTGCTGTTAATCTTGCCCTTTATATCCATCAGAGTCTGCATTATATATTTAGGTGCTCCTATATTAGGTACGTATATATTTATAATGATTATATCTTCCTGTTGGATTGCTCCCTTTATCATTATGTAGTGACCTTCTTTATCTCTTATTATAGCCTTTGTTTTAAAGTCCATTTTGTCTGATATAAGTATTGCTACCCCTGGTTTTTTTATCATTTCCATTTGTAAGAAATATTTTGAATCCTTTTACCCGCAGTCTATGCGCATCTTTTGTTTTAAGGCATGTCTCTTGTAGACAGCATATGTACAGGTCCTGTTTTCTTATCCATGCAGCTACCCTATGTCTTTTGATTGGGTCATTTAATCCATTTACATTTAAGGTTATTATTGATATGTAGTTGTTTATTGCCATTTTATTCTTTAAAGCTGTATTTCTCTTTTGCTATATTCTTTTCCCCCTTTGATTTATTTACAACAGGCCCCTTAACATTTCCTGCAGCATTGGTTTGGTTGTAATGAATTCCTTGAGTTTTTTTTTGCCTGGAAAGCTTTTTATTTTTCTTCAATTCTAAATGATAGCCTTGCTGGATAATGTAGTCTTGGTTGTAGGCTCTTGTTCTGCAATACTTTGAATATTTCTTGCCATTTCCTTCTGGTCTCAAGTGTTTCTGTTGAGAAGTCTGATGTCATACTTATGGGGGCTCCTTTGTAGGTGATAGCCTTTATTTCTCTAGCAGGTTTTATTATTTTCTCTTTATCACTTAGCTTTGGTATTTTAATTACGATGTGTCTTGGTGTAGGTTTCTTTGGGTTTCTATTTAATGGAGTTCTCTGTGCTTCTTGAACTTTTGAGACCCTTCCCTGCATCAATTTAGGGAAGTTTTCAGCTATGATTTTATTGAATAAAGTTTCTATCCCTTTTTCTTTTTCTTCTTCTTTAGGAACCCTTATGATGCGGATGTTATTTTTCTTCATGTCACAGAGCTCTCTTAGAGTTTCCTCAGACTTTTTGAGTCTTTTTTCTTTTTACTGCTCTGCTTCCATGTGATCATTCATCTTGTCCTCCGTCTTGCTGACTCGATCCTCACCTTCATCCTTATTGCTTTTAATTCCTTCCTTTGTGGTCTTCATTTCTGATATTGTGTTTGTCATCTCTGACTGATTCTTTTTTAATATTTCAATGTCCTTTTTTATACTTGCTATTTCTTTATTTAGGTGTTCATAATGGCCATCCATTGTTGTTCTAAAATTCCTAAGCATCCTAACAATCATTATTTTAAACTCTGCATCTGGAAGTTTGGTTATTTTTATATCACTCAGTTCATTTCCTGGAGGTTTCTCTTGTGGTTTCATTTGGATTGCACTTCTCTGTCTTCTCATTATGTCTGTGTTTTGGGTGTAGTGTTTGTAGAGCTGGTGGAGTCTAGGCTTGGTGTTGTCTGCCTCCAATTTTCAAATGTGTTATATCTAGGTTTTCTTGGGTTGGCGTCAGCTGTTATTTGTAATCCACTGTCGGATTTCCCCAATTATTTTTGATCCACAGTTGATTGAATCTATGGATGTGGAGAGCTGACTGTAAATGATGTAAAAATGTCAGTTGTTATGTGTGTAGTGGGGAAATCCCTCCAGCAGGAGTTTCAGTCTCAGGTTCACTTCCAATGGAGTGGAACCTGAGACTGACAAATCAGTCAGAGAGACATGGGGAAAAGTCTATCTGGAAAAATGAGCAGAAGACCAAGGGAATGAAAGGACCACAAGCACTGATGAGCAGGGAATGTTTAGGGAACCTCAAGTTCATCATTATGTTATGTGAAGGTTGTCTACTAGATGCTTGTGTTGGGGACCAGTCAGGGAGTTTTATGGAATAAGTATATTACCATAAAATTTAGACTTTACACAATTAAGAAGTTGGGGAGGCAAAGGTCCAAATTGGACAGTTAAGGACCAGAAAAATGTCACTAACCAGTCCTACTATGGATCTTGCAAGAAAATCTGTGAGAAAGAAACAGCTTTGACATAGAGCTGTAAAAATAAAAAGCTAATGTGAAATTCGATGGACATTTGTTAATCTTTGTGGCTACCAACTGTGAGTTTGCAATGAAGTGTCTACTTCTCAGGTGAGACCTCTGTCACTTAGCATGGTTGTCAGTAAGAAAGGAGAGGTGGTCATGGAAGGGAAAGAGACCAAACTGGAACGTTTCAGCACACATACACCTGTCTCTCACCACCAATAATTAACAATGACTTTCACAGCACAGTGCTGGTTACTGTACTTCTTACTTCTCCAATCACAAATGATCTCACTTTTGGTCAATTCTAACCCGGATTCTATATAAAAGGGGATTTTAGAAGAATAGTCCCAGTGTAATCAAGCTGACAAATGAACATTTAACACACCAAAGCTGGTAGTATCTAACTCCTGAAAGCATGATATGAATCTGATCAAAAAAGGCTGTCCTTCTGAAGTGAGAGAATTTGATTTTTATCCTGAAGATATTTAATTGCCATTTAGGGCTTTAATCAAGAGAGTGACATGACTAGACTTGTGTGAAGACTGTGAAAGATGAGTTGTTAAGGCTTGGTGATGAAGGTGGGGAGGTCATTTGTTAAAGCAAGGGGGTTCCTATGACATTATTATACTTCTTATTGGAAGGACCAAGTCTAAAGCAGTAATAGGAAGGTAGAGGAAATTGGAGTGATATTCATGTTTTTGGTTTGGGAGACTGTATAAAGCAGCAGTTCTCAATCTGTGGGTCGCGACCCCAGTGGGGGTCAAACGACCAAAATACAGGGGTCGCCTAAAGCCATCGGAAATACATATATATTTTATTTAAAAATGTATTGTATAATAAATATGTATTTTCCGATGGCTTTAGGCAACCCCTGTGTTTTGGTTGTTCGACCCCCGCCAGGGTTGTGACCCACAGGGTGAGAACCACTGGTATAAAGAATAATGGGGTAGATTACATTGGAAATTCATTAGGAAGAGCTAGTTCATAAAGAGGAGAGTTGAGAAGATTCATCTTAGACATAGTGAGTTTGAGATATCTAGAGAATAACATTATAGGACTGAGTAAATAGTAGGCAATTAGATATATAGGTATGAAGCTTAGAATAAAGATATGGCTAAAGATACAGATTTATTAATTGTCAGCGTAGAGGTGGTGTTTGAAGTAATAAAAGTGGGCTTGGTCATAGAGACTGCACAGCATAAGGACACCTAAGGTAACAACAGCATTTAAAGAGATAGAGGAAGAGGAGTCAAAGTCAGAAAAGAAGTGGGTGGAAAGCTGGGAATAGAAGCAAGATTCCAGTGGTTTGAAAGCTAACATAGCAAAAACACTTCCAAGAAGAGGGAAGGTTAATTGTGTTCAACTAAACATGGAGACAATGTAAAAAAACGCATTGAAAAATAACTTGCTTTTTAGTAAAATAATGAAGGTAGAGCATATTTAAGGATGGGGTAGTAAAGAAAAAGTCAAGAGAATCAGTGTAAATCATTTCATCCAGAATTTTGGCCATAAATTAGAGGTTAATAGTGTTAAGGGAACATGTTTGTAAGTTGTGTAAACATGGGCATGTGTGTGTGTGTTTGTTCCCAAATGGGAAAATTTAGTGTGCAAAAATGCAAAGGTTATAAATACATTTGAAGTTGTTTCTCAGTTACTTAATCTATCTTGTCATTATCATATATGCTCCTCAGTTCTGTGTGTTTTTAATTCTATGTATACAACCTATGTACTTGGACCAGAATGTGAGAAATATTTACAGTGATGCTAATAGGCTGACTAGATTATAATTTATCACTAATAACAATCTTCTTTACACACAGAACAGGTATAATAAGAAGGTTACTTTCAGGAAGTCAAATATGATACCTGCAATAGGTCTCACTCTCTGTGGAACAGAGGGTAGAGTGCCAAAGTGCTTTACAAACTTTTGGTAGAGGGCTTGATGCTACATTACCATCACATTTTTAACCTCTTAAGGTTGAATATGCTTTTTGAAGTTGATTCTTTAGTGTGAATGATGATTAAAGGTAATTTTACCTGAATGTTAAAAACAAAGAAATGAGCAAGAAGCCCGTGATTTCCCACTTAGTTCTTATGGGACCTGAGTTATTTACCATTTTATAGTTACAGAATGAAATCTGCTATGTTGACAATGTTCATCCTATTGGCTGGTCCACATTCTCTAAATCTGAATAGAAGCTATTGTGCTGATGGCTCCATAAGCCCATGTGCAGAAAGAGCTCTTTTTAATGAAGCATGACTTTCATTCCCACCAAGCCTGGCAGTGTTTTGTTTGATCTCTACATAAAGCACATCAAATTAGAGATTTATCGTCTATATTGTTCTGTACAGCTCCCATGTAAAAAAGTACTCATCACTCTCATGAAACCAAATTCTTCCCTCATACATATTATCTTATGAAAGAGCCCCTCAAATCCTATTATAGCCGATTCAAGGATGCTTCTTTTGTCATGCTGAAAATAGATTTAAATTTTTTCTTGAAAAAATGAACTCTTAGCTATAGTTGAGACATGCACAGATTTTAGCTGATTTGGTATTTACTGGGATAGGATTGGACCTGATATTACGAAAACACATTTTGGCTTATATAATTATACTGAGGGTTAATCCAGAAATGTAAAGATGAAAAAAAAATTGTCAAAGAATATGTTGGAAAAGCCACTTGTTATAAATTAATTCTTTCTCAATGACCTCAGTAGGATTTCTTAACCTTCTTCAGGCTGTTCGGTAAGCAAGCTTGCTCTGTAGGAATGTGCTTTCCTTTACCTGAATCCCAAATTTAATGTTGATGTTTGGCCAGATGTTAGTTAATTGAAACTAATTACATTTCCAGAGTAATCGAGTAATCGTAGCATCTGGAGTCAGTCCGTCTGTAAAGTAAAGCTGAACTGAAAGTTGGTGGTGACCCTGCCTTTCCCCAGCTGCTCTTGGGAGGAAAGATTAGCGGTATCAGCATTTTTAAGGCAAAGAATCCAATTCAGTTTAGTTAGTTTATTTCAATTCTTTTGTAGCAAGTAACATCTTGCCTGTTGTTAAGTAAGGTTACCATTTTAGTCTAAAGAAAAAAATCTTGAAACCATGTGAATGAAAAGCTCCAGAGAGATTCTGTGTTGTTTGTTACTGTGTGGAAGGTTTTGCTGATGGCTGGCTTGAAGACACATAAGCACCTGGTGGTTATCTCAAGTGGTTGTAGATCTGAGCTTTAACCACTAGTATGCATTCCAGGGAGGAGGTGTAGGATTTTCAGTCATGAATTCTGCTTATCTATGTCTTAATAAAGAGTCCCAGGAAAGATTTTTTTTAGATCTCAGGTTGTTTTCATTAACTTCCAAAAGGCTGAAGAGAATTTTTAGTGCTCATAATTATTAAGATTTTCATGAATTCATTGTTGGAGACACAGAGTGGTTGTGCCACCTTGGTGACAGGCTGACAAGTTATAGAAAATAGTTGGCCTCATGATGGGACTCTATTTCTTCCGAGACTCGCTAGTGTGGTGTTGGACTTCAAACCACTCTAAACACCTAATGTACAAGGTAATGAGATTTAACAGTAGAGGAGGGGTCCAATGAGTGAAGTAATTATGCCATTCTGTGATATATCTGAACATGCTAATGTTGAAAAACTTTTGAGAAATATGATGCCTGGTAAATTTTCTCCATCTATCCATTCCTATCATTGGAACTTCTAGTAGTTTCCAGAGAGAAACAGAACTCCAATAAGAAGGAAACCAATTGCTGGCAAACTAAATCTGAAAAAGAAAATTTGTTTTGAGGTTTGTCCCAACAAAGGCACAACTGAGATACAGGAGAAAGCTAAGAGGAGACGTTATCTGAAATATAAATTCATTCATAGTGCTAGCAGGGAGTTTAAGATGACCGTATCGTTAAGAGAGGAAATTAGTAGGTGGTGGTTTGAGCAGGTGATTTGGGAAACGAGAGTTATACTAATTTGAACTAGAGTTATACTAATATCCATTTTAACCATTAGAGTGCCATCTGAATTGATGACTGCATATAGAGAGAGATTAAAGCCTTAATTATTAACACTTATTCTGTTACCTAGTTATGAAATATGTACTTCATGTATGAATACTGTCATTTTGTAATTTAGGGAGGAAGTTCTAACTACACTTAAGTAGCTTAATCTTGATCTTTGTGAATCAGAAAGGAGGAATAAAAAATTAGGTATCTGCATTTCTAGTAAGCTCTTCTTGTGTGGAAAAGAGCTACAGAAAGCTACTTGGAGTGAAGGAGTTGTGAATTAGTAGGAATAATTTGGGGGTATCTAAAAATGTATTTTTTTTCCTGGAGAATTCGGACTCTTCTAGCCTCAAGTTCATTACCATCCTGCTTAGATTTTTGGAGTAGACATTTTATTACAGATATTAAGTTTCCAACTAGGAGATTTCTTTCCAACCTTGGTGTGGCTCTTGGCAAACCCGGTTTTCGTGGGGAATAGCAATCATGCCCACACAGATAAGGTTTGTCCATTTGTGCATTTAACAGAATTTAGTAAAGACTATTAGGTACAACCTAGTAGTTGCTATTGGATCCAAAGACAGTGCTCCAGGAATGGACAGCAACATCTGGGACCACACATTCTGATTCTCTGTCCTCAATCAGCTTTAAAGCCCAACTCTGGTCAGTTTCTGTGCTGTTCCTCAGGGTTGTAGGAAGTTGACATCTGCTGGAATGAAACAGGTGCCTTTCATACTCCTAGGTTTTTCATCACTTCAGTCTCTAGAGCTGGGATGCTTTTCTTCCACCTGCATGTTTAGACCTGCTTTAGGTTTGAGCTTTCTCAGCAGAAGGGAATTTTGAAAAGCCCCAGCCCCGAGAGCGTATGTGCATCAGATCAGTGGTGTTGATAGCCTCTGACCTGCTTGCCCTTCAATCTGTGCCTGCTTTTCCTCTTTCTTCTAACCAGTCTTGTATTTTGTACCTTGATTTCTGAGAATTGGTACTAGCTTCGTTTCTCTGTACTTTTATCTCTGCTTTGATTTCTCATCACCGCTTCTTCTGAGACCAGCGTCCTGCCTTATTCTTGTTGTCTGAGACCTTGGGTTTCACATCAGAACATCAATGCATAAAGTGATGCAGATATCTACTCTCTGATTCCCTTGATGCCGTCCATCTCCTTCAATGCAGCCTCAAAGGTTGGCTGCTCCTTGGTTTACAGGAACATAATCTGGTTGCCTGCCATTGCTCTTCCTGGGCCAAGCCACCCCTGCCTACTCTATTGGAACCTATGCTCATCACCAGGTCCTTCGGTGAGATATTTTCTGATTGTCAGTGGATATGGCTGTGCCTTCCTGTAGCAGGGTATGCAGCTTTGGGTCCACAGTCTTCTTTTCTTGACTTTTCCTTTGTTACTTGTGTTCTGCCTCTTGAAGTCACGTAGAAGGGAACTATAGAAGAAATGCGCTCTTCCTCCTCCCCCCTGCCCCCGATGCTAAGGAGGTGGAGATGGCAAGGTGAGGGATAGAGTGCCAATGAAAACACAGTACTGGATGTTAGTCATACTTTATGATAACAGGAGCTCCTTACATTCTGATCACAAGTGTCACTTCCAGAGGAGGTTTGTTAATAAATCCAGCCTCTCTCCTGATGTCTCCTCTTAGGGAATGCTAGATCTAAATGAGAGCCATTCAAACCTATCTTTTCTCAACACAGAAGTAAAAGAGAGCCATGTGGTAATAGTTGGGGCTAACCCAGGCCCCTGTTCCTTCTGGGTGTGACTACAGCTCATGCCATGCTTACCAGACCGTTTTAAGAGCCTGGTGGCAAGGAGCCTCCTGACAGCAGATGCTGGCCCACACAGCTTCTGAGGGCTGATCCATGCTGTAAATAACATATTTTAGCCTGGTTTTTAAAATATGTTAATGTGCTATGTATTTTTCTGTGACTTACTTTTTTCTCCCAATATGCTGCTTAAATTTTATTCAGAAAACTGAGAATAGTGTAATTCTTTCATTCACTACTGTATGGCATGCCATTGCTTAAATAGCAGAACATTTATTTATCTATTGTTAGACACACTTAGATTGTTCCTATTTATCCTCTCATATAGTTTCTTTCTTTCTTTCTTTCCATGGAAAACAAGACTATGAATTACCTGTGATGTCTGGCTTGTAGTAAATGTGCATCACAATTTTGCAGCTAAGGTGATTTAGCAGCTAATGCTAAAGCATTTGACAGAGTATTTGTAACAAGTTATAATGCAGTCCTCAGTGCTTCCCTTAACGCTAACTGGGCTCCATTGTTCTCTGCATTTGTCAGTTCTTGGTACTCTTAGAACTTTCAATCTTTGCCAACCTAGTGCCTTTAAAGGGATATCTCACTTTGGCTTTCCTTTGTATTTCTATGATTACATAAGAATCTGACTTCTTAAGTAATCATCTTGTGTATTTGCTCATCTGTGTCACTCCTATTCAGAAATTTGTTCTTGTCCATTTCCCTTATAAGTTTTGTCATTTTCTTATTGGTATTTTGAATTAAGTTAAATTTGGGATACAAATTCTTTGTCAGTTATCCGCTTTGCCAGTATCTCTTCCTTGCTTATGATTTCTATATCACATTCACTATGATATATTTTAATTAACACAATTCTCAATCTGAATGAAATTTGCTATTTAAATGTTTGGTTACTATATCTTAACAAGGTGAAATCCTAACCAGTATAACAAAATGAATAGTCTTTTGAAAAGCCCTTTAAGGATAACAGCATTGTGGTCCTAGTATAAACTTATTATGAGTATTAATCGATTACTTTGGGAAGGAGAGTGAGAGTCTGTATAAATATGTATGTGTGCATATATATTTACCATACACATATTACACACACATGTACATACATATGTATTATGGCAGTGTCCACCATTGTGAGAAAAATCATGATGTGACTATTAAAATAACAGAGTGAAATGCTGATATGTGTGTATGCTAATATGTGAAACACATTCTCTGGAATAATTCAGTATCCTGATTAATTTGGTCATTTATTATGTAAGGCCATATAATGATTTGGCTGCAAGTATATCTAACATGGCTTAGCTGTTTTTGGTTATTAGAAGCTGTTATTAGAGTTGACAAAGAATCCTTATTTTTGGTAAGTATGGCTTGTGAATCTACTTCTGTTTTTAATCCCAGTAAAATTTTAAATTATTGATTTTTAAAAGATTCTAAATTGAGCTTTTTTAGTCCAAACCCGAAGGGTTTCTGAGGGAAAATTTGAGTGTCAGTCACTTGCTTCTCTATCTACAGTTTTCTCTGAAATAGCAAACTTCTCAAAACACCTTTTTATTCATTTGAATATTTACTTAAAACAATAAACAAACAAAAAATGCCTCTACTCTTTCTAGAGGCATGTGAGGGTTGTGAAACCAGATTTTAATTAAAATTTATTCATCCATATGTTAGACAGTAATTGAATTTCTCCCATATGGAGGTCCTCTGCTGGGGACTCCGGGGACTCCTGTCTGCCTGCTGGGGACTCCTGCAGATCAGCAGAGCATCCCCACCGAAGGCCTGTGGTTATCAGCATCTCCCACTGGTATGCTTATGGTCCTCAGGTCTGTCAGGCTCAACACTCCTTTTTCATAGCGAGTATTTTTGTAAACCCCTTTATTCTTCTAATATAAAAGTCATAGATAATAAAATTTGTCTTTTTACCTAACTCCTAAAAAAATCAATATAACCTTATAGCAATATAAAGTAGTAAAGTAATTTAGAATGAAATATTATGTATGTCAATATTTAAAACCTCTAATGAAGGCTGTGGTGTAGACCCAACCAAGGGGACCTAGCATAAACAGCTTGTCATGAATGCCTACATCTAAAACTCTCAAGGCTTTGTAGAGAGCCAAAAATAACAGAAGTTGTTTTTTTTTTACATATCCTAGTTGTCCTATACAAAGTTAAAATGCTTCCATGTTAGTTTGCAGCCAATAGGCTGAGCTAAAAATTTGTTCACATAAGATTTACTGTTTTCAGACTACAGCCTTCCTCCTTCTCTTATAAATTCTGTTTTGCCTTTATTACTTGCTTCAACCTGCCAGCTTACTCTCCCATATTGGAGAAACCAATTTTCAGTGAGACAAAATAACTACATGAATATCTCCCAATTATTCGTTAACAGTCTCAACATGTTCAGGAACAACCACCTGGAAAAATAATGAACTAGTGAGGTGCTTGCACATATTTATATTGAATGGGTTTTAAGTCTTAAAAAAAAGAACAACACTTTTTCTTACAATGACAATTGGAAATCAGTGAAATGTGTGTTTTGTGTATGTATACAGTTCCTATAAATACAACTGCAAATTCAGAATGACTTAGACACAGACAGTATAGTAGCAATTGAAATGACACACTGCCTTTCCAAGAGGGCAATGATATTTGGAAGAGAAGAGCACATCATGGAGAAGTCACGAACATATGCCTATCATTTACATGGTATAAAGCTCCATTTATATTAAAACCACGCAAAAGTACTTTGTGTTTATATTAAAAAACCTCAAATAGTTATAAATAGGGTGATCACCCATTCTGCATCAATATTTAGCAGAACATTTGCTGAGCCTAGAATAGTCCTTTATTAGGCTTGCCTGTTCTGCACATTGAAGACCATCTAGGATCCTGCCCCAGCTCAATAGAGCCAGCAGTACTCCACAACCACTGCAACAACCCAAAATACCTTTACACATTTCCAAAACTTCCCCTATGTGTGACACGGCTCCCACTGAGAATTGCTGCTCTGCGTGTTAGCTCTCACACTGCCCTCAGCATCCTATGGATCAATAACTCCAATAGAGTACTTCTTGGCCTCTATGTCACCATTGACTTGCCACAGAGGGCTTCAGATATCCTGGTTTCAGCAGTTCTTCTTGGTAACTCCCGGAGGCGTGCCCTGGGCACTTTCCCCAAACTTTCTAGAGAATCAACACCACTTGAAATACAAGTCTGTTGAGAGGAGCTTTCCTAAGAATTCTCTCTGTATTGCTGGTGATTGCCTAAGGAAGAAAATTCAAAAGACATCACAGTGTCACATTCCTGACTCCCCCAGGGCTTTCTTTGCTGACTCCTGCAACAGGACAGAAATATAGATGGTTATAGATGGTAGGGCAAAAGTAGGTTTCCAGTTGTTTGTATGGAAAATAATACAGTAATTAATAGTTCAAAGATAAACTGTATTTTGTGTACTCACAACAGTAACCTACTCTGTCCCTCCCTGTATAATCCTTTAGCTCCAAGCATGTTTCATCCTCTAGATTGCCAGGGACTTAAGATGCCTTGTGCTTTATTTTAAAGGTCCCCTTCCAACAAAGCCAAGCACCGGTCTTATGGAGCCTACAGCTTACACATTTGAGGGTCTTCTTTAAGAAAAGAATATAAAAACACCAAAAATATAATTAATATTAATATAAAAAGAAAAAATCACAATAACGTACACATGCTGAAAAGGTGACAAATACTACATAAATCACAAAAACCAGGAAAAATAGCACACCATTTTTTAGTAATTAAGTGTTTGACACCATAATATATTTTACCAACATTTGGCTGCATGTTCCTTGACAACAATTTTGTAATACAATTTTCTATAGAAAAAAGGGAAAATGAATATGCCTTTTCTTTACCAGGGTTGATTTAAAAATTATATTTGACTACTGGCAACTTGTAAAAGCTTTTTCTTTTTATTTCTGGAACTATTGGTGTTGTCATGTAAATTGTTGGAATTGTTAAATTTAGGAAAAAATACTTTTTTGAACTGTAATATTTCAGAGCATGACATTTTTATATACCATAAATATTTTTTTAGATTTTATTTATTCATTTTTATAGAGAGAGGAGAGAGAAAGAAAGAAAGAGAGAAAGAGAGAAAGAGAAGGGTGGAGGAGCATCAGCTCCCATATGTGCCTTGACCAGGTTTCAAATCAGCCAACCTCAGTGTTCCAGGTCAACGCTTTGTACACTGTGCTACCACAGGTCAGGCTCATGAATATTCTTAAATACTCTTGTTGTTGTTGTTTTAATTTATATATTTTTTATTTATTTATTGCTTGAAAATAACAGTTTTATTATGATATAATTCACATATAGGATTTACCCTTTTAAAGTGTACACTCAATATTTTTTAGTATATACATCACCAGCATTTAACTTCAGAATATTTTCATCACCCCAAAAATAAACTTATGCTTGTTATAAACATTTAATAATTTTTAAAAAGAGAGAGAATAAGGAGGAAAAGTGGGGGGGGAGGGGAGAGAGAGAGAAAGAGAAAGAGATCAATTTGTTGTTCCATTTATTTATACATTTATTGGTTGATTTTTGTATGTGCCCTAACATGGAATTGAACTCACAACATTGGTATGTCAGGATGACACTGAGCTACCCAGCCAGAGTAAAATACTGTTTGATTTGACAACTCTCCTTTACAAATTCTTACTGGCAACCTCATAGTATTAGCATATTATGAATTTATATTTGTCACTATCAGTACTTCATGTTAAAGCAACAAGAACTTAATAAGAATTTAAAATAAAATATTAGATTGGATCATTTCAGGCCAAAGAAAGTGTGCAAAAAGACCTATTGGAAAGCATATAGGGAATTGTAACATATTTATGTGTATACAAAGAAGAAGTTACCAGCAATAGGTTAGTTAAGAGTATAGGGGCCAGGAAAAGAAATGTGATCTGATGTGAAATGTTGGTTGAGGTTCTCCTCTCCTGTCTTCAGTTTAAGGAATAAAATGCCTTTTGATGGATCACTAAGCTTACAAAGGGCCATAGAGTGTATGTAGTGTTACGTTCATTGGCATTGGAGTCAGACATAGGTCAATCGGAGTTCTACCTCTTACACTTATTAATTGGGCAATCTTTACACATCTCTACAAGGAAGTGACTATGAACTATACAAATATATACTATAAACCTCAATTAATGCATTTCAAGTTTAATTTACCTTTAGCCAGTTCCAAAAAGTGCCTGTGACTACTTCAATGCCATCATACACCAGGGACAATATAATGAAGAGGTTGTTAGGATGAAAATATATAGCATTTTATAAATTTTACAAAATATATAACTGGGTACAGATATTACTAGGACCTTTCCCCAGGATCTTGGAAGGGACCCATGATAGTGAGGGACCCTACAGTTTAAGCTTTTTAACTTCTGGTGGCATCTACCCCCCTTAAAGGACACAAGAACATGTCTGCAAATTGAATCCTAGGACCCTCCCAGGTATCCCAGAGCTCTCCCAAACAATGCAGAGTAGCTCTAATTACAACCTGAGGCTACCTATAAATACTGACGCTCTCCTCACACAGTGCCAGCCTGACCTAGAAAGCCACGAATAGTCTGTCTCTGATGGGTGTGCCAAGTGGATGTCAAGGATGATTAGTGAGAAAGGAAAGAAGCCCTACTTCCCCTACTGACTTCAAAGGCACGCACCGCAGAGTGTGACAGAGGTCTAGAAAGCAGCTGCCACATGGTCTGGAGGGTATGCATCCCTGCAGAATAACAATTATCTCCTTCACTTTGAAAGGTTGTCCATCTGCGCCTTGATGTACTTCTCTGCCTTTTGCGGAGTTTTCCAATTTTCACTGCACTTAGCTTTGCTCATAGTGGGGGGCTTGTCGAAGGCTGGTTCTTTAGTTTTTTTCATTTTACTCCTCAGTTTTGCTATTTAAGTTTTGCACAGCAAATTGGAATCACAAATATGAGGCATAGCCTTGCCTCTATCGAGTTTGTTGGCTTGTTTTTATCAGTGCTTTCTCAAGTGTAACTGCTGGAGTGGGTAGGTAGTGCTTCACCCTCTTGCTTTGGCACCTTTCTGTCCTGTCACCCAGTGCGAGAGTCTTACAGGGTGTCACTATTGAGTACCCAGAAGGATAATATCTCAGTTGGAGTCCAGTTAATGACAAAATGTCTCTACTATATTGGTTAGAGTGTTCCCCTTTTCTAATGGACTTTGGGTAAGGAAAACATAATAATTTGGAAAATAAGGTATCAAGTCAGATAACAAGGAATAAATGAGCAGAAAATCATGTGGTGGCACAAAGCATCAAAGTCTTCAGTGAATTAAATTGAGTTAAATGGAACATGAAATAATGAGAGAAATATTTCTTTAGTGTCTATGATATGCTGGATACTGTTCTTGATGCTTGGAATGAACCATTGCACAAAATGGCCATAGATCCCTGTCCTTGGGAGCTTATATTCTAATGACTTTATAATTTTAGGAAAGCAATGCTATGGCAAACTTGTACAGAATTTTGGAAATTTTAAGAAAATATTTGGGGCCCTAGCCAGTTGGCAGTGGTAGAGCATTGGTTCTGTATGTGGATGTCCTGGGTTCAATTCCTGGTCAGGGCACATAGGAGAAGCACCCATCTGCTTCTCCACCCTTCCACCTCTCCTTTCTCTCTATGTCTCTCTTCCTCTCCCGCAGCCATGGCTCCATTGGTGCAAAGTTAGCCTGGGCACTGATGATGACTCCATGGCCTTGCCTCAGGCACTAAAATAGATCGATTGATGAGCAATGGAGCAATAGCCTCAGATGGGCAGAGCATCACCCTACATGGGGATTGCTGGGTGGATCCTGGTTGAGGTGCATATGGAAGTCTGTTTCTCTGCCTCCCTGCTTCTCACTTAAGAAAATTAAAAATATATTTTGGAGGAAAATAAGAATAGGTAAATTTATGAATTTGGCTTACTTTCTAATTTAATTGCAATTCTACATTTTTTTATTTTTTGCAATTCTACATTTTATGTAAAATAAACTTGGGTTGAGGTTGTCTTCTTGAAAGGATATGTCAACTGACTGTTCTTGAACTAAACTTTGCAGAGAGAGACAGCAGACTGTTTCAACTCAGATTTCGTATTTGTCTGAAATGACTTTTAGGAGGAGATGATGGAGGTAGAAATTCTAAAGCCTTATCTTCCGTATTCCACTATCGAACAAATTATTTCAGGCCAGAGTGGGTTCATTGAGTCACTAAATTGCTCATATAATTTACTAACTTACTCATTTATTTCATTTATTCATAAACTAACAAACATCTACAATATACTTGTTATTATGCCAGATGGTAATGATACAACATAATACGAGAAAAAGGACTAAATGTCTGCCTTTAGAAATTATATAGTTAATAATTACACTTTTGGGTTCTACATGACCCTTGCCATAATGTGGAGATCATTAGTAGAGGAAAGCATTCTGTCTCACTTTCTCAGTGAGTAAAATATATTATTTTAGCTGTTACTAGCAAGAACTCTTTCTCTATGTAAATGATTCTTTCCTACCTGAATATTTAGATTGCAACCTTCTATATTGCTTGGGGAATTGAGTTAGACTTGGAAGATATATTCAGCTATTAAAATGTGTAGAGCATTTCACTTACCACAAGATAAATGTTTTAAAAAAGTTACAACATGTGTATATAACACATAGACACAGACAACAGTGTGATGAGAGCCAGAGGGAAAAGGGGCTGGGGGTCAGGTGGGGGTGGGCAAAAGGGAGCAAAGGGAGGGAAAGAGACTTTGCTTGAGGCAGCGGGCACAGAATGCAGTGTGCAGATAGTGTTTTATTGAAGTGTGCACTTGAAACCTGTTTGGTTCTGTAAACCAATGTCATCCCAATAAACTTAATTAATAAAAAAATTTATCCCTGGCTTTTTGGCTCAGTGGTAGAGCATTGGCCTGGTGTGTGGAAGTCCTGGGTGCGATTCTTGGTCAAGGCACACAGAAGAAGCGCCCATCTGCTGCTCCACACCTCTCTCTCTCTCTCTCTCTCTCTCTCTCACTCTCTCTATTCCCCTCATGTAGCCATGGCTCGACTGGCTCGAGCAAGTGTCTTGGGTGCTGAGGATGGCTCCAGGGCCTCACCTCAGGCACTAAAAAAATGGCTCTGTTGCAATGGAGCAAGGGCCCCAGATGGACAGGGCATTGCCCCCTAGTGGGCTTGCCAGGTGGATCCTGGTTGGGCACATGCAGGAGTATATTTATCTCCTCTTCTCTCACTTTGAAAAAGAAATAAAGAAAAAAATTAAAAATGAAATAAAAAAATAATCAGCATTTCAGCATAAACCACCCATCTGTGACTATGATCTCTAAAGATAGAAGGTGATAGGGAAATACAAAGAATTAATAAACAAGTATAATGACTCCGTGAAAGTGTCTTAAAAGTTACACTGTTTGGTAGAGCGTCGGCCTGGCGTGCAGAAGTCCCAGGTTCGATTCCCGGCCAGGGCACACAGGAGAAGCGCCCATCTGCTTCTCCACCCCTCCCCCTCTCCTTCCTCTCTGTCTCTCTCTTCCCCTCCCGCAGCAAGGCTCCATTGGAGCAAAGATGGCCCGGGCGCTGGGGATGGCTCCTTGGCCTCTGCCCCAGGCGCTAGAGTGGCTCTGGTCGCAACAGAGCGATGCCTCAGAGGGGCAGAGCATCGCCCCCTGGTGGGCGTGCCGGGTGGATCCCGGTCAGGTGCATGCGGGAGTTTGTCTGACTGTCGATCCCTGTTTCCAGCTTCAGAAAAATACAAAACAAAAAACAAAAAAAAAACCTTACACTGTTATAGAAGATCAGCAAATTTAGTGTTAGGTCTAGTTGTCATATGAGGGAAGAATAAAAGAAAAATATGAAAGTGCTAATCAGAAAGATACTTTAATATGGATATTATCTTACAGCACAATGCTGGTACTTTATGGAGTAAGGTAGGTTTTAGTGCACCTAGAATAAGCCTTAGTAATTCCAGATCTCTCTTCTGGGTGGAAAATTTGGTTGCTGAAATATTTTTTCTTTATTCTCTATAGTTATTTTTTCCTCTTTGGAGGTGCTTCTAAACTTTTTTGAATGAGAGGAATTCACTTGATTATCAACATTTTTTCTTTATAATTTTGTACCATCTTGCTGTTGGTTCAACTTTAAGATTTTGTTAATAATAAAAAAGTATATAACAATCAACAGATATGCTTTGATAATTTTGTGTGTGTGTGTGTGTGTGTGTGACACAGAGAGAGAAACAAAGAGAGAGGGAGAGATAGGGATAGACAGAGAGGAAGGGAGAGAGATGAGAAGCATCAATTCTTCGTTGCAGCACCTTAGTTGTTCATAGGTTGCTTCTCATATGTGCCTTGACTGCAGGGCTATATCAGAGTGAGTGACCCCTTGCTCAAGCCAGCAAACTTGAGTTCAAGCCAGCACCCTTTGGGCTCAAGCCAGCGACCATGGGGTTACGTCTATGATCCCATGCTCAAGCCAGTGACGCTGTGTTCAAGCCCTGTGCTGGTGTTCTTGGAGTTTAGAACTTGGATCCTCTGCATCCTAGTCTGATGCTCTATCCACTCCACCACTGCCTGGTCAGGTCAGAAATTATTTTTAACAAATTTGTATATTCGTGTCAGTATACATTTGGAAAATACATTTATGTCCAAAAAATATTTATTCATTTTACTAATAATACTTTATTTGCATTTGGACAGAGCCCCCCAAGGTTTCACAGCTCCTAGGGCAGGAAACAGCTTTGAAATTCCCAATGGAAGATTCTACAATAACAGCCACATACTCTGCAAATTACTATAAGAATATAATGTCTGATGTTTTGTATTCTGATTTGTACAACAATGTTTTCTTATTTGGTCCATGGAGATGGCTTGGTTGGCATTCTATTCTTCCCTGGCCCCTGGCACTTCTCAAATCTTAGAGTTCCAGAGGGTTCTTTGATTTCAGAACAAGGGCTTAAGGGATAGCTACAGATCAACTTGACTATAATTGTACAGGTGTGCCACTGCCCTGCTTTGACAGGGAAAATCCTGGGGCGTTTCTGAGTATCATCTATAAACCACTTTCTGACCTCTCATAACTTGTAGGTTGAATATGTCAAGTTAAGAATCTCAAATGATGCTAGGTATGCAGGTAAATCATGCATTTGGTTACGATAGCTGGCAGAAAAATAGATCAAGAAACTGCTGGCTGGATAGTTCGGTGGGTTGGAGCATCGTCTGGGAGCATGGAGCTTACCAGTTCTATTCCCCTGTCAGGGCACATACAGGAGCAGCTTGATGTTCCTGTCTTTCTCTCTCTCTTTCTCTCTCTCTCTCTTTCTCTCTCTCTCTCTCTCTCTCTATATATATATATATATATATATCATACTAAAGACCTCTATCTATCTTATGCCATATTGTAAGGACTAATAAATCAGTCAGTGAACCCCCAAGAAAATTCAGAAGTGACTCAGGAGAGGCAGTGGAGCCATTTGCACATGTGAAAATGTCTTTCTAATCCTCCAAATGCTAAGCTGCGAACTCCATATAGGGACGACTTGCTCTCATCTAGACTCTGGGTGTCCTCTGCCCTTGCCAAATGTTATTTAATTAGAGGGATTTTGTTTAGTTACTCTACTATTCAGAATCCTTTCTGTCTTACTTGTCAAGAAATTGCTGGGCTGAGCTAAAGGGCAAAGTGACAATAACTGGAAACAAAATGCCTTTGTTCCGTTTCCCTCTGAGCAACAGACTTCACCTTATAAGCATCATATTGGTGGAGGCGGCCTGTTTATTGAGGCTGCTGGCAGAGGCATTCGGCATATTTATAACAGCTGAGGATAGCATGCCCTGAAAAGTGAACTTAATTCTTGGACTGCCAGGTAGTCTTCTGTGAATGACAGTGATGTGTCCCCTGTGATTTTTCATCTTCCTTACTGACTATTCATAAAGCAGCATTTGACAGCCTAATTTCATATAGCTAATAATACTAAAGAGCAAAGTGATTTTCAAATGTCTATTAGACTTTTCCATGTTAAACTATTTTTAATAAACACTTCTTCCCAATCTCCATCTTTTATGGCTTATTATGAGCCCGAGAAGAACTCACAGCGAAGAAAGGGGAAAAACATTTTTCTTCATCAGATGACCATGACATAGGTACCAAAGTCATCTCCATTTTGCAGATCAGAAAACTGTAGCTGAGAGAAATTCAGTGACTTGCCAAAAGCCCCCTTGTTAACAGGTGATAGAGCTTGAATTCAGTCCTAGACAGTGTGATGCTAGTACCTAGGCTCTTAAGCAAAGTCATATATTTCCTTTTACAGTTGTTTCTAGGCCCACATTGCATTTATATCCATTTTTATTTATTTATTTGCACATGATTATTTATATTCTTCCAATCAGTTATGCATTTCTGCTGGATTTCTGTTTACCATCATAGTTGATATTTACATTCACAGGTGGTGACAACAGAACTGAGGGAGAGAAAATCACTTGCTGTTCTTTTTATCCCAAGCTAATAAAATGTTTCCTAGGCTGAAGCGATGCCCAGGGACCAGGGGTCGTCTCTTCATCGTTCCTATCCCTCAGCTATATTTTACTTTTATGTGCTGTCAGACTCCCACAGGCACCCTTCACAGAATTTGTTTCTGTTACAGGACAAACTTTGCCACTCCGTGCCTGATAAATAACTTTAAATCGCCATTCCGATTTCCTCTAGAACCTCATTTTTTGTTTTGATGTGGATTTGTTTTTAGAATTATATCCTCCTGTTAATTCATTTAGACAGTGCCATTAATGTTGAGTGAAATGTGTCATCTTCACTGTTGAAACCCCCTTCCCAGGACTGGATTCACCCAGAGATTGGTTTCATCAAGGGGACTTCGCATCATGTTCAGGGTAGAGTCTTCTGTGGTTAAGTTGACAGTGTAGGGTACAAGTGTCACTTTTTCAAGGATAGTTATCCTCCAGATCACTGGGAGAAACAGAATTGTCTCCCTCCCTCAGAGTTTTCAGGTTGGAAGAGAACCCTTGTCTAAGATGAATGGGTAGATTTAGTCCACAGCAGGGGAGCCCTGTTAGAAGCCTCATTGCTCCTTCATGGATTAGCAGCATGACTATGTGTTGAGTATTAGAATACCCAATCTTCCAGATTGTCACTCTATCACTCAGCTACAGAGTTCAAGGATGTTTTCATTATACTGTTTCCATAATGTGAGTACGAAAATTATTTTCTTTGTTCTTCATGAGTTTTAGGCATAGATCTTGGAGAAATCTGGCTTGATTCTCATACCCTTTGGCAACCGACATAATCTTTCACCCGTGAGACTTCTGGCCTTGTTCCCAGGGAACATAACCTTGTGATAAAGTTTTGTAGCATCACTTTTTTTTGTATATTATAATCATACAATCTCCCAACCATTTCAAAAGAGAATATCTAATTTTTCTTTTTTATGTAACTCTGGTAAAAGATAATAGTAATGATACCAATGATAAAAATATCTGTCACAAATTGTTTACTATGTGGAAGGGACTATTGTCAAGTACTTTGCATAAGTAATATCATGCATCAGGGAGGAACATTCTAATTCTCATTCATCAGATGAGGACAGTGGGACATAAAGAGGATAAGTAACTTGCTTAAGGGTATAGAACACAGATAATTTGATCACAAACCCTACACTCTCATCCTGTATATACTTCAATATTGGAAGATTCTCCTGCTTTCTATGCTGTTTGCCTAAACGTATTCTACGTTCAATCAATTTCTCCATCAGAATGGCTTTAAATTGCACTCACAGAACCTATTTTCTTCTTTTATACAATATTTATAGTAGCTGATTTTTGATAGCTGAGAATAGTACCATATAAATAATGATGTAAGACCCCAGGCAAATCACTTAACCCCTTTGAACTTGTTTCCTCATTTGTAAGATGATGAAATAATAATACTTGCCTTACAGGCTTGTTCTAAGATCAAATCCAATAACACAAGCAAAGTACTCTCAATGAATAAATGTTAGCTCAATTCCCTTCCTTTCACGTTCCTTTCCTCACAAGTCCCAGGATAAGGGAATGTGTCAAGACTCATGGCAAATTTGAATAATATAAGGTTTGCTGATTGATTAAATAAATCTGATTCCCAAAAGGTTTTGAAGTAGCTTGATGAACATAAAAGGAATATAATCATTATGAACATGTTATGTTTCCCTCATTTCATTCTATCTGTTACACTATTTGCCCCATTAATTTTATTTATTTATTCTGGTAGTCATGCAGTCACTTAGTCCTCCAGTACTGATCACAGACCACTGTTTGCCATTATTTTGCAAGCTAGACTACCCTCTTCTATGGTCCAATTGTTCTTTTTTCTTCTTTCATTCCTAGGAGCAGTAACCAGCTCATTTTCACCTTCTATTCACTCATCAATCAACTGTAATCTGACCTTAGACTTTTTTGTTATGGTTCCCAAATGACTTCCAAAGATTAAACACATTTTGCTTCTGCATTTTGCTGCTTTACTTTTGTTGACTTCTCTGTTGCATTTCTCTTCCTCCTTCTTAAAACTTTGTGATTTTTTTTTAAAAAATTTTTTTCATATTTTATCTTTTCTAACTCTGTCATACACTGTCTTTGCATTATCTATTCCTTAAGTGTTGTTGGCCTATAGCTTTCAAGTGTAAATACATTCTTCTTTTCTGTCTATTACTTTGCTATGATTTTAGATACTATTTATGTGTTAGTGACACTAAATATAAATGTCCAAAATAAAGTTGTCTTTCAAGATAGTCTCATATGTATTATTGTTGACTGAATATCTCAAACACCCCAACCTAAAAATAATTAAAACTTAATTTATTTTCCCTCACAAATGTATACTTATTCTGCTCACATTCTTTATACATCTACCCAGTCATAGTGCTTGAAACCAACCTAGGATATATTCTTGAACTTTCCTTATCCCTTAATTTCCCATATTCAATTAACCACCAAATCTTCTCACATCACTTTCCAAATATGTGTTCACTTCGTTCTGATGATCTTCGTCCTAGGGAGGGCTGCCAGCTTTCTTTATCCACTCAATACAAGAGTCTCCCAACTCATTCCTACCCTTAAGATAACAAGCTCAAATCTGTCCTCTTTACCCGTCTTAAAATGATGCTTAGTATAGAAATCATAATCTGACATGCTCATATTTTGCTTAAAAATTTCAAATACCCTTTATTATATACATCAGCAGTTTTAAAAAATGATTCTCTGAAAGCCTGAAGGTTCTTTGGAAGTAACTCGAGGTCCTTGTGATGATGGTGGGGCTTGGTGGGGAAACTGAACTGGGCAGAGATAGTAGAGTTCCTGCCTTCTCACTTCATTCTTACACTGACCGTCTTTCCTATCTTAACTAGAGTAGTTCTACTTTTGTCTTTTTATATATTGTAGTTCTGTATGGCATTTCATTTGGCACTAAATGATGGAGGAGGTGAAGGCAGGGACTTGACTGTCTACGAATTCTGAAAGCAACCAGCCTGCGTGATATTCAAGATTGACAACCCTCTGCATAACTTAGCCACTGACCTGCTCGCCAGCCTCGTCTCTTAAAACTCCCTTGCCTTTTAATTTATGCTCTATTACATTCATGTAGCCTCTTACTTAATGAAGGGTAGAGAGGGTTTTACTGTGTTTTTTGCCCTCAGAAGAATACTCAGTTTGAATTAGGCCAGTTCTAATTTCATTTCTTCTTGGACTCATGAATCTGCTTTACGTTGCACAGTTGTTTCATAGAATTGAGATCCTGAATGCTAATCTTTTCAGTTTTTCATGCTCATTTCCAGGAGGTTGGCTTTTTTCCCTTGCCATTCAGAGCCATCCCATCCTTTTCATCAGTATGACAGGTGGCCCTATAAAACTGAGCAGCTGTGAGTCTTTCTAAGAGACCCTTTGGGGATGAGTTGAGAGCCACATTTGACCTGTTTATGTTTGGGGACTTGTTTTATTTTTTTTTTCAGATGCTCTTTCCAGATTACTTTAAAAATGAACCATACAACTCTACCCACTAACTAGGCAAGTATTTCCCAGTCAGGAAACTCAGCTGAGTGGGAAGCTGAATCTAAAATTGAAGTAGCTTCCATTTGCCTGAGTGCCATTCTCAATATAACATTTTCAAAAAGGCATTCATTAATATGCATTTTGAGACTTAATTTAGGAACAGAGTCTGTCATTGATCACCTCGCTGTTTACATTTTAGCAGTCTGCTGAGAGCGTACTGTTAGACTCTCTTCTAAGCTTTTGCCTTCTCCCTTCCCTCTTTATTAGCCTCAAGACCTTCCTCTGGGATCTTTATTAAAAAGATCAAGAGTAGAGGTTTTAGATTTCATAAATATTGCAGCAGCCCCAGGCTCTTTGGAGAGTGGCTTCTTAGATCGAAGTAGCTTCCTATGGGGCGGAGAGTCTTCGAAAGCCAACAAGCAGGAAAGAGGAAAACAAAAAGCTTTCATCAATAAACACACCAGCACCTCCGTACATGGGTCAAATAAACATGCATCATGTTTATTTTACATGTAAAGATACTTAGTTCTTTTTAAAACTAGAGATTTGCTGCAAAATCATGATGCCAAATATTCAGGGGTCTCTGACCTACACAGCTGATGACTGGGATAATTGTCTTAAAAAGCTAAAGGGAGTTTTGTTAACCTTTTAAAAAAAATCGATCACCACCATCATAAAAGTCTCTGGTGAGGAGACATGTCATTCTGCTGAAGTCTATATATTTTGGAAAAGCTGATTGGTGTTCTTTTTTTTTTTAGTTTATTCAGCTTCAAAAATTGTGTGCATAATTGGGGTATATGTTTAGGCATCAGCTGGGAATACTAGAAAGTAAGTTGGGAACAAAAAAGTGTGTAATAAATGGTTTAAACACTGCTGTACTGGTGCTACACTGTAATTTATACAGTCGCCCCCCTCCCTTGCCCCTTCGCCTTGGTTTCGCTTTCCACAGTTTAAGTTAGCGTGGTTAACCATGGTCCAATAATATTAAATAGAACATCGCCGAAGTAGACAATTGGTAAGTTTTAAATTGTACCCCTTCTGAGCGGTATGATGAAATCTTGCACCCTCCCACTTCTTCCTGCTAGAGACGTGAAACATCTCTCTGAGCAGCGTCTCCACACTGTACCCTCTCTACCCGCCTGTCCCTGGTATCAGGTCCACTGTCACGGTATTGTGGTGCTTGTGTTCCAGTAATCATTATTTTAGTTAATAATGGCACCAAAGCACAAGAGGAGTGATGTTGGCAATTCAAATATGCCAAAGAGAAGCTGTATAGGATATATATACAGAAGTATATATGATATATATCCTTATATATATATGTATATGCTTTAAGTGTGTGGGTGTATACTATTCTTTTTCTATACAAATATACCTTTTAACTTGAATTATATATATATAGATATATTTTAGGTATCGAGTGGGGGTCTTGGAATGTTTCCCTGACTTATATAGATAATTTTTGTATGTTACAGAGTTGGAAAATTAATTAAAGCATGGGAGGCAAGAGCCTGGTCATACCAGATAGAGGTTTGATGAACTGTTTTACAAATGAATGAAACAAATTCTTAAATTTTCCATCTTTAATATGATGGTTAAATCTAGGGCTTAAAGTATGGTACAGGTGCATGAGGTAGAATAAAGAGAGAAATTTGTGTGGTCCTACTTCTGACTTTATACTGTAGAACCCTAAATTTGCAGAATTTTTTTAAAGCATCAGTGCAAAAAAGAACAGAAGTTTCCCAATGTAGTTTATTCTTGCTTCAATGTTGGAGAAAGAATTAAGAATGACAAAGCAAGATTCAGAGTATCCCTAGCCCTTTAATCACTTCCTAAACCCTGAGTAAAATAAGCAGAGTTTTCTTGGTGTAATCACATCCAAGGGAGCGTCATGTATCATCCTCCTAATGGGATTTCTAGAGAGTAAGACACCTTAATTTCCAGTTATCTTAATGCTTTTTGCGATTTGGATAGTTAGCATCGCCTTCTCAGCTTTGAATTCCCAGTGATGCCCAGACTCACCAATGAAATCAAGAATTAGTGGAAAGATCTTTAAAATATTTAAAAGTTCCCTGTGTGATTCTAATGTGCCATCATAGTTGAGAACCACTGTCTTGACTAATATTTTTTTACGTGTTTAAGCCAGGCATTCTCCTCAATCACTACTTTTATAACTAATCTGATCTTTACTGTTTTTTTTTGTTGTTGTTGGCTTATGAATGATATATAAATTCTGCTCAGTCATTAAATATAGCCATTATTTTGTTATTTTTTTTAACATTCTGCAATTCACATTAGCTGCTCAAAGCATGCAGATCTCACTACCGACAATTTGCCATGCTCCTGCCAACACATCTTGTCCTTACATGCAATTTTCCTTACCTGCATAAACAGCTCTCTCTGGTCTTCTCCACCTCATGAAATGCCATCCAGCATTAATCATACTTCTTCGGTCCCCTGTCTGCTAAATTCCCAATTGTGTGTTTTACTACACAATCCTGTACCCAATTTCAAACCGCTTATTGGAATGGAGTGTTCATGAAATTTTTTGAGGCAAAGATTTATTGTGTCCACATGTTTCCCTGTACCATTTTTATTCTTCAAGAAAGTCTATGTTTATGTTAGTTAGTAACAAGCAAACTGAAATTCTTAGTAGCTCAACAAACAAGAGTGCATATCTCACACATGAAAATTTGTCATAGGTCTTCCACGAGGCTACTCAGTGATGTAGGTGCTCCTACCTCATCACTCTGTCACTCCAAGATAAGGCTTCATTTTCAGCACAGGGAAAATACTGGGGGGGCCAAACTCCACTTTTTAATTCTTTTGGTATGAACATGACTCATGACACTTCTGAAACACCACTGGCAATCAACAGTCACAGGAATCTGCCTAACTGTAAAGGAGCTGGGCAACCTGGGAAGCATGTGACATGTAAACACATATGTCTCCACTGTACATTGTCAAGAGTATGAGCTCATCGATCCTTTGCTAAACTCTACAACATTGAGAGGTATATTTTAATCTCTATTATTATTTTAGAACTACTACTACTGTTATTATTATGTTAATAGATGAAGATAAGTGAAGTGACTTCTCTACCATCACCCAACTACATGCAGGACCCACAATCCATAGACTGGAAACTCCTTGAAGGTGAATCCCACATATGGTCTTCATTGACTAGATTTGACTGTTTTCCAATCAACTCTATTTGATTAAATTCATAAATTCAACTTAAAATTCAAGAATTTGTTGGCTTTTTTCTTTATTGTGACTCAGACATTCCAAGATAGGAAGTGAGCAGCTGATGAATGAATGAATAATTGTGTTTATGATTCATTAGGGGACCTTCATTACCTGGGTCTTGAGTTCCACCAGTGAGTGTCAGAGGTTTTAGGTACAGGAAAGGCAAGAAGCATGAAGAGGAGAGGATGAGAGAATGAAAGAAAAGGCACAAGAAGCCCGCATTAACACCGTGCATAGAGATCACATGAAATGTTTTGGAAGCTTTTACATGGCTTTTAAATATAATTTATATCCTCTGTGACCTTATTGTTAATTTGCAACAAAATAAAGCAAACAAACAAAATGCTTCCCAGGTTTGGAGGAGCGCTAGCACCCCTGCTCTTATGCAAAGGCTTGATCCACTGCAGCTTCTCAGAACATGTTTCATGGGTGGGTATGAATCTTTTTTGCTTGTAATACTGACTCATTTGTATTCCATTACTGACTCATTGTAATACTGAAAGACCAACGTTCAGAGGAAACAGTCAAATAGGCACTAATTTTATGATCTCGAGTCTTACCCAAACTCATGATGTGACAGGTCTGAGGGTTTCAGTTTCTTTCCCACTCTCCAAAATAATTCTCATGGTGGCTGCCCGGTACCTAAATTACTATTGACTGATGAAGTGTAGCAGTTCTCCTGCTTATGATGGTAGTAAAACCAACATAAGTAAGGGAGGCAGCCTACTATTATGGAAAGAAGATGTGTCTTAAACAACCCAAACAGCCTTGGCTTGAATTTAGGCTTTTCCACATTTCAGCTGTATGCATCTGGAATTTTTACCTAACATCTTCAAATCTCATTATTACTTTTTTTCTAAATAGGATAAAAATATCGATTTTACAATAATTACTAGAGGACTAGAGGTAATCAATATAGAGCATGTAGTTTAGTTCTTGGTTTATAAAACATTTAAAAAATAACGAATGTGGCTTAAAAGTTAGTGTGGTTTTAGAATAAGTGCAAAAGGGCAAGCAGTGGATAAATACTTTAACCCAACTAACATCCTTCCTATGTGGCACATTTACAGCCTTTTTCCTTTGAGTCAATAGTTTCAAGTTTTAAAATAATTTCCCTCATTGACTTGCCGATTAGCAATCACAATATCTGCAATTAATGGTACCTGGAACCCCTAGTAACTATAACATGGTATATCAAGGCTAGCATAGAATTCTAAGATAATTGTTTGGGTTGCAAGTCTCTATGAGAACTATATGAGCAATGTCTGCCATTATCTTCTGATCTTACGATGCCTACTTTGGGTGTTTCTGTATGTGTGTATGTCTGTCATTTCTTATGCCTGCAGGTCATTGCAATTGAATCACCATGACTTAACAGCAGAAAGATATTTTGAAGTTATATGTAATTAGGTATTCAGTGACTCAATTTGAGCAATCAATTTAATCTATCTTTTCATTCATTCATGTACTTGTTCATTCAATGGAAATATAATGAGTAGCAGTCACTTAGGAACTTGGTATATTTACATTCCAATGAGAAAATTGGATAATATTTCTTATGTATGTGTTACATTTACATCCTAGTGGGAAAAAAGATCACACAATAAATTGTAAACATGATAAATGGTAATATTATATAATATGTTAGAAGGTGATTATATTTTAAGAGAAAAGATAGAAGACATTCAGGAAAAGGAGAATTGAGAGTACCTAGGGGGCAGTGATGAAATAGGTTGTCAGGAATCACTGCCAGAGAAGGGAGCACTTCAACAAATTCCTGGAAATGAGAGCAGTAGCTGTGCCAGTACATGGGAAGAGAGTCCCAACAGAAGACAACCAGAGCCGGCATATTCTTGGCACAGCAAATGCTATGTCAACTATGACTGTAGGGGATTCTGGGGGTTGGGAGCAGTAGGAGATTATAAAGGTAAGCTGCGCAAGATGGTGGCTAATGATGTAGGACCCACCATGACTTTGTAAGGTATTTACCCCACCAATTTATTGAAAAAAGAGATCAATCACAAATAAAGGAAATGTGACAATGTGATAACAATGGAACACCTAAGGAGAATAGCACATCTCAAAAAGTGAAACATTAAAGTAAGTCACACGGCCATAGTTTAGTCTTAGAGGGAAAACTTTAACATGAGAGGGTAAGTACTTCTTGGCAAGGACTTGACTGGCCATCAAGTGTTCAAACATTAGACTTAGTCTCTATTCTAATTTATAATACATCTCTTGAGAATGGAAGCTTCACAGTTCTTATAATTACATTTTTAAATGTTAATAATTGCTCTTCACTTTAAAAAGAATTTCCTAAAACAATTCTGCTGCTATTTTTAAAAAATTCTGCTGCGTTTTAAAATATATTTCTTCATAGTCAGTACTCAGTGGAAATGAGGAACAGCTGGTCAACATCTTGCATATCATAATCTATCATGTATATAATAATTATTATTAATGTACCTGGAGAATGGTCTCTTTTCCCAGATAACATATACTGTTCCTTTAATCTACTCTCATAAATCCTCTTTCATATCATTTTAATTTTTTAGAATTATAATTACTATCTAAATTTAATATTTTCAACTTGATTAGTACTTAATTTTTTTCTAATTTATACCAAATCAGATTAAAAATTATTCTCATAAAATGATTTGATAAGTTATCTGTATAAATCATGCTAAAATTACCTGGCTAATGGAGAAAAAAATTTTTGAATGTATTTTCAATATTGCCAAAGTGTTACACTAAATAGGTTAATTCCTATGTTTTATTATATTGTGTTAAGATAGCCAAAGAGCCTGACCAGGCAGTGGCGTAGTGGATAGAACATTTAACTGGGATGATGAGGACCCAGTTTCGAGACCCCGAGGTCGCCAGCTTGACTGCGGGCTCATCTGGCTTAAGCAAAAAGCTCACCAGCTTGGAACCAAGGTTGCTGGCTTGAGCAAAGGGTTACTGACTTGGTCTACTGAAGGCCTGCGGTCAAGGCACATATGAGAAAGCAATCAATGAACAACTAAGGTGTCGCAACGAAAAACTGATGATTGATGCTTCTCATCTCTCTCCATTCCTGTCTGCCTATCAGACAGGAATGCTTATAAATTTTCAATTTGGACATGGTTCAGTGGTACCCCGATATTGTCCAGTTCCTGTCTTAATACAGTAACTCAACTTGTGAGGTTCTTACAAGTGAAGAGGAAGTTGATGATAACATTTTTTTTTCATCTAAATTAGGAGACTTCTGGGTAAAAAATAATACTGTTAATAATTGAGCTGAGGCCCTGGCTGGGTAGCTCAGTTGGTTAGAGCATCATCCTGAAGTACAGAGGTTGCTGGTTGGATCCCGGTAACGGCACATACAGGAGCAGATCAGTGTTCCTATCTCTGTCTCCCTCTCTCTGACTCTCTCTCTGACTCTCTCTCCGTTCCTGTAAAAAAAACAAAACAAACAAACAAAAAACAAAAACTAAGATAACCAAAGATATCTGGAATATGTTGGCTATTTTTTGCTGTGTTATTAACTAACAACCAGAAAAATTCACAAGTGTAACACACTAAAAGAGCCTTATTATTCCCAAAGTAAACTAGAAATTCTCTGCACTCTGATCCAAGGTGCTAGAAATTCATAGAGAAGAATTTATGATTTCTTAGGGCACTACTTAGGGCACTACTTAGGGTACAAGAACTTGGGGGGAGAGATGCTTCAGAAGATATTATTGTCGAGCAGAGTACCATGTACAGGGCTGGTATTTCCAAAATAGTTAGGATAGCAAAAATCATCACTATGCTAACCACCAGGAAAAGAATTCCAAATACTTCAGACCAATCCAACGTGTTATCGGAGTTGTCAAAGGAAATAAAACATCAAGCACTGGATGGAACTACACTTCACTCACAAAGCGAAGAAACAGAGCAAAATCAGTAGTGATAGTGGGGATCAGTCTCCCACCATGATCAGTGGGTTTCTGTGTGCACCCCTCTCGTGCCATAGCAGAAGGAACTCTGCCCCCTCTCCATGGAGGACGGATAAGACAGCGGGGTTAGCCAGGTGCCGTAGGATGCACACGCTTTAAACAGAAGAGCACGTGTTGAATATGAAGCAAAGAAAAAGAGATCTCCTCACACAAGGCAGTAAGCCCAGTATAGATGTGAGAATTCCTTATTTCTGAGTAAGGAACTGTCTCAAGCCCAATACTCATTCTTACGAAGGCGAGCGAGAGTCCAAACACTGCAGTATCTTCCAGCAGTCCTGACGGAAGAAAATTGGCTAATGCTGAAAACTCAAGTTAACTTTTGATGGCATTGAGATTGTGTTTGTTTCAGTTGGCTACTGTGCAAGTCTCCTCTAAAACAACAATCACTTATTTGCTTATAAATTTTCAATTTGGACAGGGCTCAGTGGTACCCCAATATTGTCCAGTTCCTGTCTTGATACAGTAACTCAACTTGTGAGGTTCTTACAAGTGAAGAGGAAGTTAATCATAACATTTTTTTTTCATCTAAACTAGAAGACTTCTGGGTAAAAAATAATACTGTTAATAATTGAGCTGAGGCCCTGGCTGGGTAGCTCAGTTGGTTAGAGCATCATCCTGAAGTACAGAGGTTGCTGGTTTGATTCCCGGTAATGGCACATACAGGAGCAGATCAGTGTTCCTGTCTATGTTTCCCTTCTTCTCTCTCTGAAATCAAGGTAATAAACATTTAAATTAATAAGTAATTAAGCTGGGAAACTAGAACTGCCCGTTGAAAACTGGGACCCATGTTCACTCTATAATGGACCATGGTTTCTGTTCTTAGTCATATCCCCCGGAAATGGTGGTGATGCTCAAGAAGCCTGGAAGTTGTATTCATCCAGCCCCAAATATCTCACAGCTCCACTTTCCCAAAATAAACCTGTCAATGGAAAAATATCAGAGCACACTTTGAAACAACTCACAACTATTAACACTTAGAAAATGCATATAATGTCTTGGTAATGAGAACGTTTTATAAACTAAGCACTAATCCCTTACCCAAAGCAAAAAAAATAAATAAATAAATCTGTTTCAAGAATCCATCTCACAAAATTGAAGCTTGCCCTCTTGTTTTCTGTGGTAGGCCAAAGTGGAAAATTTATTGTTATTTAGAAGACATGGATCAGTATTTTGAAAAAGGCAAATGGAATGGAGAAAACAGGCATCAAAAGAACCTCGTAGGCCCTGGCTGGTTGGCTCAGGGGTGGAGTGTCAGCCTGGTATGTGGATGTGCCAGGTTTGATTCCTGGTCAGGGCACACAGAAGTGCCCTTCTGCTTCTCCATACTGCCCTCTCTTGCTTCTCTCTCTCTCTATCTTTCCCTCCTGCAGCCATGGCTAGATTAGAGTGAGTTGGCCCCAGGTGCTAAAGAGGGCCCCATGGCTTCCATCTCAAGTGCTAAGAAGAGCTTGGTTGCTGAGCAACAGAGCAACAACCCAGATGGGCAAAGCATCGCTCCCTATTGGGCTTGTTAGGTTGATCCTGATTGGGGCCCATGTGGGAATCTGTCTCTACCTTCTCTACTCTCAATAAATAAAAATAAATAAAAATAAAGAAGCTCTTGGTTTCAGTTTCAGCATGTGTGTTAATCCAGGCTAGTTGTCCAGAAATAATTATCTGTGGGATGAAGTCCACCTTTAAATAATACTGTACCACTTGATGTGTAATACAAGTCTCTTATAATAAGAGTATTCCCCTCCATTCTTTATGACATTGCTGTCTCTCATTTTGCTTACACATATGCTATTATCATACAATACATTATTTTTATTTTCAGCAAAGTCTTCTTTTTTGATCAGTTAAGAATAGAAACAAGTATTTTATCTGACTTTTATTTACTCTTTCTTTCTTGATGTAGATCTGAATTTCTGATCTATATTATTTTCTTCTTCTTAAAGAACTTTAATGTTTTTTGCAGGGAACTTCTGATGAAAATGAATTATCTCAGATTTTTTTTTTAATCTAAGGAAGTCTTTAATTTTTCTATTTTTAAGAATAATTATACCAGATAAGGAATTCTAGGTTGATGATTTTTTTTAACATTTTAAATATTTCACTCTTCTTTCTTGTATGAATTCTATGAGAAGTCCACTATAATTCTTATCCTTGTTCCTATATAGTTAAGGCATTTTTTTCCCCTTGAGCATTTTTTTTAACTTTTTCTGGTTTTCTGCAGTTTGATTTTAAGATGTCTAGGTATAATATTTGTTTGTTTATTTTGTTGTTTTTCCTGTGATGTGTTTAGAATTACCTGAATTTGCTGTTTGGTCTTCGCTATTAAGTTTAGAAAATTCTTAGATATTATAACTTCAAATAATTTTTCTGTTTTTTTTCTTTATTTCTTTTGATAGTTTAATTACACTTTTACTAACACATTTTGAAAAATATCCCTAGCAGTTCTTGGTATTTCTACTTTTTTTTTCATTTTTCTCTTTGCATTTCAGTTTCAGGAGTCTCTAGATATGTCTTCAAGCTCACTGATTCATTTCTCATCCATGTCCAATCTACTAATGAGCTCATCAAAGGTATTTTTTTATTTCTGTTATAGTGTTTTAATCTCTAGCATTTCCTTTTGTTTCTTAGAATTTCTATCTCTCCGTTTACAAAACCCATCTATTCTTCTAAGTTGTCTACTTTTATTATTACAGACATTTAACTCTAATAATTATCATTGTAATTATTTTATTTTTAGAAAGATTGTCAATATCTCCTATGTTCTATGTATCCATAGCTGCTCTATTTCACATCTGTTTCAACACAAAATTATCCAGCTTTTATGTAATTCAATGAGCTAAACCTTTATCCATAGAATACATTCCCTATCTGCTTACACTAGAGACATTTTCAACTGCTTGTAAATAAAGAATACTGATGGACCCCATGGAAGGCAGTACAACAGCTCTCCAAATATTTCATATCTAATCCCCTCTGAATATTATTATGCTATATGGCAAGATGAAATTAAAGTTGAAAATGAAATTAAAATTGCTGACTTTAAGCTAAAGAGATTATCCCCCAGGTAGGCTCAGTGTAATCACACAGAATATAATAGGGAAGAGAAAAGAAGAAGAGTCAGAAGAGAGAGAAGACATCTTGAAGAAGGCATGATCTACTCGTGCTAGCTTTAAAGATGGAAAAAGACCATGAGCCAATAAATGTGGGCAGCCTTTGGAAGCTGGAGAAGATATAAAAATGTATTCTCTCCTAGAACCTCCAGAAAAATACAGCCCTGCTAACATCTTCATGCAAGTTCAGTGAGACCAAATTCAGACTTCTGACTTTCAATACTGTAAGATAATCTCTGTTCTTTCTTCTTTTTTTTAAAGTCTCTGTTATATTTATTTATTTAAAAAATTTATTGAATTTATTGAGGCAACACTGATTAATAAAATTATATAGGTTTCATCTCTGGCCAGATAGCTTTATCAGTTAGAGCATCCTCCCAAAGGGCAGAGGTTGCCAGTTTGATCCCCGGTCAGGGCATGTGCAGGAACAGATCGATGTTCTTGTCTCTGTCTCTCTTCCTTCCTCTTTCAGTGAATAAATAAATAAATAAATAAATAAAAATTTAAAAAAGTCTTTTAAAAAGTTATACAGGTTTCAGGTGTACAATTCTATAATATATCATCTGTATATTGTATTGTATGTTTACCACCTCACGTCAGGTCTCCCTCCATATCCATCTATCACCCTTATACCTTCTTCTACCTCCTCCACCCCCTTTCCTCTTGTAATTCCAATACTGTTGTCTGTATCTATGAGGTTTATTTTATTTTTTGCTTAAACCCCTTCACCTTTCTTACTCAGCCCCCTAAATGCAATATCCTTTGATAGCTGTCAGTCTGTTCTCCGCATCTATGAGTCTGTTTCTATTTTGTTTGTCAGTTTATTTTGTTCATTAGATTCTATATATAAGTGAAATCAAATGGTATTTATCTTTCTCTGATTGGCTTATTTCACTTAGCATAATACTCTCTAGGTCCACCCATGTTGTCACAAAAGGTAAGATTTCCTTCTTTGTTATGGCTGAGTCATATTTCATTGCGTAAATGTACCACAGCTTTTTTTTTATCTACTCATCCACTGATGGGCACTTGGGCTTCTTCCAAATCTATTGTAAATAATGCTATTGTAAATAATGTTTCTGTGAACATAAGAAGGCATATATTTTTTTGAATTAGTGTTTTGAGTTTCTCCTGATATATTCCTAGAAGTGGAATTGCTAGGTCATAAGGGAGTTCCATTTATAATTTTTAAGGTAACTCCATAGTGTTCTCCACAGAGGCTGCACCAGTCTGCATTCCCACCAACAAACAGTGCACGAGGTTTCCCTTTTCTCCACATCCTCGCCAGCACTTGCTGTTTGTGATTTACCCTATTGATGATGGCTATTCTGGCAGGTGTAAGATGATATCTCGTCGTTTTGATTTTCATTTCTCTGATGATTATGACATTGAGCATCTTTTCATATATCTGTTGGCCATCTGCACATCTCATACTTAATTTTAAATTCCCCGTCTGGCCCTGGCCGGTTGGCTCAGCGGTAGAGCGTCGGCCTAGCGTGTGGAGGACCCGGGTTCGATTCCCGGCCAGGGCACACAGGAGAAGCGCCCATTTGCTTCTCCACCCCTCCGCCACGCTTTCCTCTCTGTCTCTCTCTTCCCCTCCCGCAGCAGAGGCTCCATTGGAGCAAACATGGCCCGGGCGCTGGGGATGGCTCTGTGGCCTCTGCCTCAGGCGCTAGAGTGGCTCTGGTCGCAACATGGCGACGCCCAGGATGGGCAGAGCATCGCCCCCTGGTGGGCAGAGCGTCGCCCCACGGTGGGCGTGCCGGGTGGATCCCGGTCGGGCGCATGCGGGAGTCTGTCTGACTGTCTCTCCCTGTTTCCAGCTTCAGAAAAACACACACACACAAAAAAAAAAATTCCCCGTCTGATCATTTTAACATCGGTGTCATATCTAAATCTAATTGTCGTTTGCTTTGTCTCGTCAGACTGTGTTTCTTTTTCCTGTCCTTTGAATATCTTGTAATTTTGTTGTTGTTGAAAGCCGGCTACGTTGTAATAGGCAGTAAAGGTTGAGGTACCTAGGGCTTTGGTGTGAATCTTTATGTTAACCTGACTAGGAATTGGGCTTCTCAAATGTTCCTGCAGCTGTAGGTGTCAGCTTCTAGTGTCCTTGCTTTTGCTTCCTCTTCTGACTTTGGGGTTCCCTACGTATTACTCCTCAAAAAGAGTCTCTGTTTTGCAGTTCTTTTAGCTGAAATCTAGTTTTGTTTTATTCAAACCCTGTGGGTGTGGTGGTAAGAGGTGAGGGATGGTAAATATTCTCTAATCTTATGATTTTAGTGGATCTATGAGTCTGGGCTGTGGGTTTTCTAGCAGTATAGATTTTTAAATTTTTTTTTTCTCCTTAGATGGCACAGGAAGAGCAGAGAAGGCTGGAATGAGAGGAATAGCTGGATTAAGGGTCTTAAAGTCTTTTTCTGTGAAAAGGAGGTCCGTGTTATGAAAATTACTCTGGGCTAATTTCATAACGAATACACTTCACCTCCTCTGGCAAGAGCCACCAGGGTATTTTTCTTAAACCTTCACCATCATGAGAACTTTGTGAGGTTCCTGGAGCTAAAAATCCATGCACGTATGAAATGCTTTCTAAGACTGAGTGGCACCCAGTGTTTCTCCCTTTTAAACAGGACACACTCAAGATTACCACTAAAATACTCTACAGTCTCGGGCTGCAGCAGATTCTCCTCCAGGGGGAGCCGATCTCTTTTGTCTTCAGATTGGAGGTTTGCCCTGAGACCTCAATACTCTCCCAGGGCCAAGGACAATCACTGATTTTCAGTTTGTTCTTTTTTTCCCCCATAAGGATGAGAATAACAACTTCCAAGTTCTTTACACGAGGGAGCTAAAACTGGAAGTTACTGCTGAGATTTAAACCTTGAAAGTTTAAAATTTTCTCTTATGTAGTACTTATTTATTAAAAAAATGAGTCCATTGTTAATAAAACTTGTTTGTTCTCTTCAGTTAATTTTTTTTGTTTCGAATGGCATTTCCTCATATTTCCAGTAATTTTCTCTTTTTTATCCATAGTTCCATGAAATGGGGCCTTAGGTGTAACTGGATAGAAATGAACAAACAGTGACAGATCTTAACTTCACAGTCAAGGTTTTTTCATTGGAAAAACTTAGACACTCTAAGTTTATTGCTTTGGTTTCAAGTTGCTTTAATAAACACTTCAGACACAGCCTAATAGTCACATGCTTAAATGGAAAGGTGAATGGTATCAACAGAAAAAAAAAAGAGAGAGAGCACATAGGACAGGCTAGCCATTTAAATGGATCGTTAAAGAAAGACACAATTTAACTGGATTATACCCTGGAGAGCTCCTTGGTGTGGGTTTATGAACTCTGGGAGAAGGGCCAACTTAGGTCTAATTATATTTAGTTTAACATTACAGTTTAAATGCCTAACCTTTTTCAGTTCTTTTTTATTTCCTTTCTCTCTCTCTTTTTTAAATTTTTGAAGTGAGCTAAACTTATTCTTTGACCTTTCTACTATTTGTGCTAAATGCTTTAATTAGCTATCACTTCTCTATTTTTCCCGAAAAATTTATTAAGAGATGAGACTCTCTTTATCTATAGGCATTGAAAGAAAAATAGATTCATAATAAAATTGAAAAATAAAGACATGTTGCAATAAATACAAGCCCACCATCATTCCTGCTTCTTTGTTTCCTTTGTATTTTAGGTGAGTGATTTCCCTTTAAATACAATCCAGAAAAAAAAATCTAAGAATAATATCATTTGGGCTCTGGAAATTATTAAGGGAAATCTTTGCTCTGTGCCCATTTAGAGTATTTTCCCCTTTGTTTTACCTTTTCTTTTTTTAAACTTAAGATGTTGAAAGGCTCTGCATTTTGATATTGATTTTGAAGTGGCACGTGCGTGCTTTGCTTGCTCTAACACCACACTTTAGTAGTTCTTAAAATTTTTGGAGGTCACAGGTTTCTCTGAGAAGATGATAAAAGCGGAAGAATCTCTTTACAGAGTAATGTACATACACGTATATTTTACAAATACACTGATTTCAAGAGGCTCAGAGAATCCCCAAGGGCCAAGTCAAGGTTCCGGGTATTCAGGTTAAAAACATTTGCCATGTGTTAATATGTCACAGGTAGCTTTTATCATGTGACACACAGCCAGCCTGCATTCTACAAGAAATGTTGCATACCAAATTTGGCCCACTTGTGTAACAGAGAAGTCTTTTCTGACTGATTCAACCATCTGTTTAATCTTATGTGAAAATGTTCTTTATCTGTGGGCTTGATAAAGAAAATAATAGGATTTGTTGAGAATGACTGTACTCACTCCGTGGAATGCAAACAATACTGCATTTACTGAGCATAATTATTTGTAAAATAAATTATAAAAAAACATTATTCTAAAATGTCTCCTATTCCCCGTGTTAAGAAACTAATCATAATCTTGATCAATGTGACTAAAGGAATGGCCTCGCTACAATTGGGTTCCTTTGTTCTCTTTCGTTATCATCTTATTGCCCTGGAAGGTCGGCTTTTTGCTTCATAGACTTATTACTAGTTCTTAGGTTTTGCTTATGAATTTGAACAAAACACAGATGTTGACAACTGAGAATTGATTTTTTTACAGAAGACTGCTTTCTCTAACATGCTCCACAATATTTTGACTTTATCTTTTTAACTTGAGCTCACAGAGTTGCTGTCTGTGCTCTTTAAATAATCATTTTGGTATAGAACAAGGTGTTCAGCAAAGCATCACTGTCAGGAGCAGTGGGGAGAAATGGGCCTCTAGCTGCCCTGCGTGAAAATGGTCAAGAAGAAGCAGTTCCATCACAATAGACAAACAGCTGCTGGGTTCCTAGTTCCTATAGTTCCTAGTGAGCTAAGATTGAGCTTGCTAAAGTTTCATGGTTTGTATTCTCTAAATATGTGTATATGCATGTAAAATTTTCTAGTTTATTATGTGCATGCACATATATTAATGGTCTGTGTGTAGTCACTGATCTAGTTAGTTCTTTTGAGTCTATGCAAATTGCGCTGTGATTTAAAAAAATGATTTGGTGATGACATCTACAGTGTGTGAAGGAGATGATAATATGCATGTGATTGACATGAACTAATTAAACTGAAATGTCCCAGGCTCTTATTTGCAAGGTAGTTATTGAATGGTGTGAGGGAAATGTCATATTAATTTACCTAATGTCATAATAATGTTACTTTAATGTGGGATAGGTTTTTATGAGCAAAAAGAATGTTTAAGGTCTGTTTATATCATTACGCTCATTGTACAATTTCTCTGTACCAAGATAGAATATAGTGATTACATAATTCTAGGAATACCGGATTTGGAATTAAAAACAAATACTGAAAAACTAGAAGTAAAAGTCCCCATTTACCACTCATTTGCTGTGAGACCTTTATTCCCGCTCCCCCCCCCCCCCCAGGATAGAATCCTGAGAGCAAGAATAATAACAGGACTTTATCTCCTTGGGTTTCTGGGAATGAACTGATGTAATTCATGTGAACTGCTTTGCAGAGTGGCTGGCATATAATACACGCTTAATAAAGATAAGCTGTTATCACTGCTACTGTGCTGCCTCCTCAGTTGTGGTTCTCACCTAGAGCTGATCCCTGGAGTGGAGCTCTTAGGTATGAGGGACAGTTACCCCATATGGTCTAATCCAACCTCAATATAAGCTTCAGAGTAAACATCATTGTTTTCTCGTCTGTTCCTATGAACAGACTGAACACAGGCACTTATGTTTTCTTTGGAGTCTTATTTGCTGAAGCACTCTCATGAACATCTAGAATAGTGTCTACTATTATAGTAACCACCTCCTTTGCTTGACTTGTTAATTAAAGTAGTTTACTGCTTAGCAAGGCATGTTTTACCTCTGAGACTTAATTCCTGCTGCTATTCTCTCTGAAATGGGTCCAGTTCCCAGAGATGCTTGTCAGAATAGGTTGCTGATGAACCATAAGATAACCAGATGACTCCATGGTTGTGTCCATGATATACCTGTAGCCATTAATTAGAGCTGGCATACATCTTTCTCCTTCTTTTTAATAAACCGTGATCTCTATTACCCAGTATATTCATGCCTTTATCAAAGCTCTCCAAAGAGATACTTTTAGGATAGAGTAATGCTAATTTTTTCAATTATACCCAGGTTATTTGGCTAACTTTTTAAAGTGTTATTGTTTCAAAGATGGATCCCAGGTTAAGGATCCTACTTTTGAAGCACTAGTGTTAATATGTTCTGTAAAATGTGCCTGTACAAATTTAGTGAAGTGACCAATAAAAATCAGACCATTTCTAGTTCACATAGAGTTTATTTTTAAGGTCAGAACATTCTCTAATCTGTTCTATTAGGTCATGAGTGTCTGTGTTTATTTTTAGGGAGTCTATATTTTGCTCTTAAATTTCCCCATATACCTTGTCACATGCTCACTACCCTATTCAGTGTGTGTTGTTAATTTTAGCTAGAAAACTAATTTTCTTGACAATTCAGTGATTTTTCTAAATTTAAGATACCAAATATTATTTTTCTTTTTTTGTACCATGAAATATAAAACTCTTTTTTAGTAATATGATGTTACAAATTATTATTATTATTGTTAATGATTTTATTTATTCATTTTAGAAAGGTAGAGAGAGACCCAGAGAGAGAAGAAGTATAACTCCCATAGGTGCCTTGACCAGAGAAGATTGGAGTTTTGAACAGGCGACCTCAGCATTCCAGGTCAATGTTTTATCCACTGCACCACCATAGGTCAGATTATAAGTTATTTTTTTAATTATAAATATACTTTTAATTTTTTTTTCTGTTGATTTGAGAGGTGAGGAAGAGAGGAAGGGAGAAAGAGAGGGAGAAGCATCAACTTGCTGTTCCACTTAGTTGTTCCATTTAGTTGTGTACTCATTTGTTGCTTCTCAGATATGCCCTGACCGGGGATAGGATCTGTGACCTTTGTGCACCTGGACAACGCTCTATCCACTGAACCATCGGCCAGGGCCTGGGATATATTTTTCAATTACAATTTTATTTTAATTTATATCTAAAGGAAGTAGTCTTCTCTCTTAATGACACCATCCTGGGATTTTATTTAATGCAGTATTCTATACCTGCCTCTTTCATAGGTTATGCTTTCTTGTGTGTGTGTGTGTGTGTGTGTGTGTGTGTGTGTGTGTGTGACAGAGACAGAGAGAGGGACAGATAGGCACAGACAAACAGGCAGGGAAAGGACAGAGATGAGAAGCATTAATTCTTCCTTGTGGCATATTAGTTGTTCATTGATTGCTTTCTCATATGTGTCTTGACGGGGGGGGGGGGGGGCTACAGCTGACTGAGTGACTCCTTACTTGAGCCAGCGACCTTGGATTCAAGCTGGTGAGCCTTGCTCAAACCAGATGAGCCCGCACTCAAGCCAGTGACCTTGGGGTTTGGAACCTGGGTCCTCTGTGTCCCAGTCTGACACTCTATCCACTGTGATACCGCCTGGTAGGCAGGTTATGCTTTCCTGAATACTAATTAATTCTCTTAAATTTTCAAGGAAATATTTATCTTTCTTACTTCATATATGAAGAAATTGAGGAACAGCCTTGGCCAGATAGCTAAGCTGGTTAGAGTGTCATTCTAATATGCCAATGTTGCAAGTTTGACCTCTGGCCAGAATACATACAAGAATCAACCAATGAATGCATAAATAAGCGAAACAACAAATCAATGTTTCTCTCTCTCTCTCCTTTTCCCTTCCTCTCTGTCTAAAAAAAAGTAAGCCTTTTAGAGAAATTGAGGAACAGAGGATTATAGCGAGTTCTCTTGGTCTTCAGTTGAGTAAATATTTAGAGCCGAGATTCACACTCAGGACCACAGATGTGAAAGCCTTTGCTCATTTTTCTAAACAACATTAAATTCATAAAAGTGACATTTATGCTGCTGGAACTGAAGTCTACAAGGTCTCAAAGGAAATGCTCGACTTTGAACATGCATTTCCATTATCATCTGCCTCTCCTATCACTGACATTCAGTCCTGGGAGAACGCCTTTTATGTGCTCAGGCACATAACAATATGGGTTTCTAAATGATAGTAATGTTAAAAATAATATTTCCAGCAGTGTCATTTCAGGAACTCATCTATGGTATAATCCAATCTTTTCAGTGTGATGCTCTCTTTGCTGTGAAGAGAATGTGCAGGCTTTAATACATCATGATGTCTCTTTTATTCATTTCTTTCAACTTCTGGTTTGGCGCTTATAAATTACCTCCAACAGATTTGCGAGTGATGCTTTACTTATTCACCAGATTTGGTAGCATGGTCTAGAAGCCTGCTGAAAGATTGTTTGCAAGTTTTATATGCTGAAGAGTTCTGGTTGTGGATGTCTTAACATATACATAAACCTTATAAACTGGCACCCTTATAACATTGGGATTTCAGAGATAGGGCTAATTTATACTTTGTGGGCTCACTGTGTTACTAAGGTTCTATTTTATATTGCTACTAATTTTGGCTGCCATACTTTTATCTGCTAAAACTTTTGAAGTCATATGACAACAAATTTAAAATAACTGGCATACTAGTCAAATGTTCAGAGAAACAGAGCCAATTTTTGGACATGTGTGCATGTGCACATGCATGCATACACATGCACAGTATTTATATATAGAATCAAATTATCTATCATCTATTATTATATCTACCTATCTATGAGATTTTAAGGAATTGACTGACATGATTGTGGGGCTCCAAAATCTGTAGGGAAAGACCACAGGTTAGAGCTAATGTTTCTGCAGTCTAAAAGTAGGGAGGCAAAATATTTTCTTACTCTGGGTGACCTCATTCTTTTTCTCCTAGGGCCTTCAACTGATTGGATGAGGCCCACCACATTACAAAGGCCAATCTATTTTACTCAGTCTACTAACTTAATTGTTAATCACATATATAATTTTTTCACATCAACATCTAGACTATTGTTTGGGCACATGTCAGGGCTTCCTAGCCTACCAAGTAGCTACAAGTAATCATCAGAACTCAGTTCCTATTTCTTATGTTGAGTTTCTTTAAAAAACTGATATCATTTTATTCTAAAGATATTGGCTTACAAAAACTTCAAAGGTTTCTGTAAAACAAACAAATTGTTAATACAATTTAATATAAATTAGTCTGCCTTTTTTTGTTTGTTTGTTTGTTTTATATTTTTCTGAAGCTGGAAACGGGGGAGGCAGTCAGACAGACTACCACATGCGCCCAACCGGAATCCACCCAGCACGCCCACCAGGGGGCGATGCTCTGCCCATCCGGGGCTTTGCTCTGTTGCGACCAGAGCCACTGTAGCGCCTGGGGCAGAGGCCATGGAGCCATCCCCAGTGCCCAGGCCATCTTTTGCTCCAATGGAGCCTTGGCTGCGGGAGGGGAAGAGAGAGACAGAGAGGAAGGAGAGGGGGAGCAGTGGAGAAGCAGATGGGCGCCTCTCCTGTGTGCCCTGGCCGGGAATCGAACCCAGGACTTCTGCACGCCAGGCCGACTCTCTACCACTGAGCCAACCGGCCAGGGTCTAGTCTGCCTTTTAATGGTGGTAAAGTATATAATTAAATTCTTTGGGGTCAGTGATTACTATAACATAATTAAGACATTTTATATAACTTTTGCTAGCACCATCACTAATTATATCAAGGTTAAAACTTGAGTAGCATTATTCCATGATGATAAGAAAGACAGTCTTTATTAAGAATTACTCAATATTTCATAACATTCCCAATACCTTAACCAAAATTTTTACTTAAAATGCTTTTGTTTAGAGATATATTTTAATACAAATACTATCATTTGTTATGTGTGTTTGAAACAATATTCACTACATTCTTGAAACTTTAATTTGTATTTTATTGTATTTTGGCTAGTAAGCACTCAATAAATACTGTCTTCCTATTTTCCTTAGAGTAAGAATTAAAATGCTACTATGAACAAGAATATTCTGCTGAGTAATTTTTTAAACTGTTCTTATTGGCCCTATGTTTTAGTGCTTCTAACATTTAACATATTTTGATGAAATCAGTACAGCCAGCCCTGGAGACGGAAAGCCTGTGTCATCACCCATGACGATTGATTCCTATTACATCAGGTGAGCCAAGAAAGGCTAAGTTATACTACACATCAAATAACTACAAAATCTCAGTGCCTTTATAAACCAAGCGTTTGTTTCTTATTTATATTTCCTACATAGGTTAGTACAGGAGGTCTGCACATCATACTTATTTAGTAACCTAAGCTAAATACAGTGAGGAGTACAATTAATTCTACCGTTAACCTGGTACTGAGGGCAAGTGGGATATTTGTGAACTGTCTCTGTGACTACAGTCCAGTGCTGTTTCGGGTGTAATTTTGTATCAAGAATGATTAGGGCCCTGGCCTGTTGGCTCAGCGGTAGAACGTCGGCCTGGCATGCAGGGGACCTGGGTTCGATCCCCGGCCAGGGCACATAGAAGAAGCGCCCATTTGCTTCTCCACCCCCCTCCCTCCTTCCTCTCTGTCTCTCTCTTCCCCTTCCACAGCCAAGGCTCCATTGAAGCAAAGATGGCCCAGGCGCTGGGAATGGCTCCTTGGCCTCTGCCCCAGGCGCTAGAGTGGCTCTGGTCACGACAGAGTGACGCCTGGAGGGGCAGAGCATCGCCCCCTGGTGGGCAGAGCATCGCCCCTGGTGGGCGTGCCGGGTGGATCCCGGTCGGGCGCATGTGGGAGTCTGTCTGACTGTCTCTCCCCATTTCCAGCTTCAGAAAAATACAAAAAAAAAATAAATGATTAGTACATGGCTAAGAGGGGTTCCTGGAGACATTTGGTTATTTTGCAAAATAAGAGTGAGTTAGGTAGCAATCCCTGTGTTGGTGTGGGAGCTCAAGCATGTTGTGAATGATCAGGCCCTCTTTGTATCTTCTTCTACTATTCCAAGAATCACAGATTTTTTTGTCCTTAGTCTGCCCACCTGCTGGTTTTAGGAAAGTTTTTACAGCTTTAAAAATCACATTCTAAAACATCTGCTCCTAGATCAGAAGGGAGGGAACAGATTTTCTTACTTGATCTTTTGTTCTTTTTAGTCAGGAGGAAAATCTTCCCTAAAAGAAGCAAGTATGCTTTCTTGGCAGACTTCCCCTTGTTTTTTTATGAGTGAGAACCATGTTACCCGGCAACTCCTAGATGCAAGGAAAGCTGGGGAAGTGAGTCCCTGAGAAGGGGCAGGGCTAACTGGTTTAGAGGATTATCATGCTTTGCATCCTTCTTCCTCTGGGCTGGTCACATTGACCCTTGAACAAATTTGTAGCTCTAATATTAAAAAGGAAGGGAGATAGCTGTAGAGAGAACCCAAGGTTACCTTTCACAGAAAAAGAAAAAGCTATACTATTTATTAGGGAGATGATGCTAGTTTGAGGTAAATTGTAAGCAAGAGAGATTATCACGTGGTGTAAGAAAGTTAAAAAGCAGCCACAAGGCCCTGGCCGGTTGGCTCAGCGGTAGAGCGTCGGCCTGGCGTGCGGGGGACCCTGGTTCGATTCCCCGCCAGGGCACACAGGAGAAGCGCCCATTTGCTTCTCCACCCCCCCCTCCTTCCTCTCTGTCTCTCTCTTCCCCTCCTGCAGCCAAGGCTCCATTGGAGCAAAGATGGCCCGGGCGCTGGGGATGGCTCCTTGGCCTCTGCCCCAGGCGCTAGAGTGGCTCTGGTCACGGCAGAGCGACCCCCCCCCCCGGAGGGGCAGATCATCGCCCCCTGGTGGGCAGAGCGTTGCCCCTGGTGGGTGTGCCAGGTGGATCCCGGTCGGGCGCATGCGGGAGTCTGTCTGACTGTCTCTCCCTGGTTCCAGCTTCAGAAAAAAAAAAGAAAAAAAAAAGGCAGCCACAACATGGTGAGATTATTGCAGCAAGAGGATCAAACAGTAGCAGATGAGCAGATCCTTCAGCAACTGGTAATATTTTAACAACAGAAAGGGCATTCTGGGTGAAAAATACTAAAGGCAAAAAGCCAGGGAAATGGTAATGCTGGGGAGTGAGATTGACATTAGAGCTTTGACTCTTTAGGGAGCTTGCAACTTTAAGGCATTGCAGTGTAGTGGATAAGAACATTCATTCTCCACATAGACAATTTCAGTTCAATCCCAGTTCTACCACGTACTAGCTGTGAAAAGTGTACCAGATTCCCAAACCTAAGTCTCATTTCCTTATCGGTAATAAAGGACTGAGGGTGTGCTAAACTGCTGCAATGAATAGATGCAGAAATGTAATGGTTGAAATAAAATATGTATAGTTTATTTCTTCTTCATATAACGAGGTAGTGGACAGGCTCTACTCCATGGAGTCATTCAGGGACTCAGGTTAAAAGCAGCTTCGTCATCTTCGACAAATGCCTTTCATCTTTTGGTGATAGTTCTCCAGAAACCTCACTGGGTTCTAGGGAACATTGCATGGTGCAATGCGTATTAAACACTTAGCATAGCACCTGACATAGAGTAAGCAATTAATAAATGTTAATGGCTATTAATGTTAGCCATAATCTTGGCTTAGAAACCAAAGGGCTTAAAGGGGAATATATAGAACCATAAATCTTGCTAAACCACAAAAGAATATTTTATGTGTTAATATATTGAGTGAAAAAATTTGGCAGTTAGAACTGAAATAAAAGTTATTCTGGAAAATGTATATAGGATGGTTCTGTGGGGGGTGTGATAATTATAGGAAGACAAATCTATTAGAAGACAGTTATAATGGTGTAAAGTAAGAAGTAATAAGATCAGAGGGAGGACAGGAAGGAAGAAGAGGGGACAGAGCCAATATATTTTGCTATTTGAAAGTTTTGAGTCTCAGATATATCATTTTTGATGTCCTGAATTCAAATATGCACTTGGCTGACATTCACATTTATATCTGAAAAATCAAAATACATTTTTATAATCTCAAAATAATTTTATGATAATATTTGGATTTGATGGCAGAAACATAGAAAGGAAAGGTATAATAGGAGATGCCTTAGACATTTGATATGTAGATATTTATTTGGAAATTAAGATAAAATGAGTTTGTATTAATCTTCTTCTGCTTATTAAAGAATAACATTCAATTTCTTACAAATGATCCCTGTATATCCCCAAGTGGTTAATCCATGTAATCACTTCTTTGATTTGCTATTTTTTTTTATTGTTTTTCTCCATTTAAATTTGTTTTTTTTTTCTTATTTAAGGTTAATCCCAATTTTCTCTGATTCTCATACCAGGAAAAAAAATGCCCATAGTCGTATATTAAACTATCAAGAACACAGAATTATATCAGTTAATATGTTTAGCCTTTGCCAAAATTAGAATTGCCAAAATTCTTCTCAGAATTTCTCACTAATAGCATCATTACTATGAATATGCATTTGTCTTGCTTTTCTAAAAGTGCTAGAGAATTTGAATGAGGGAATAGAGTAGGAAGTCGACAATAAAATTCATAGTAATAAAGGCCTTAAGTATGTCACAGACTGCATGGTCATGCTTGCAATAATTAAGAATTCTTCATACTATTTACCTGGTTTTATTCTTAAATGTCACCTTCTGTGGAAGCATTAATGATAATATTGAAACACAAAACTACTTTTCTGTGATTGGCACTAACTCCAAATGCATTGCTTTTTTATTTATTTTTTTTTTTTTTGCATTTTTCTGAAGTTGGAAACTGGGAGGCAGTCAGACAGACTCTCGCATGCGCCCGACCGGGATCCACCCGGCACGCCCACCAGGGGGCGATGCTCTGCCCATCTGGGGCGTTGCTCTGCTGCAATCAGAGCCATTCTAGTGTCTGAGGCATAGGCCACAGAGCCGTCCTCAGCGCCCGGGCAAACTTTTGCTCCAATGGAGCCTTGGCTGTGGGAGGGGAAGAAAGAGACAGAGAGGAAGGAGAGGGGGAGGGGTGGAGAAGCAGATGGGCGCTTCTCCTGTGTGCCCTGGCCAGGAATCGAACCTGGGACTCCTAACGCCAGGCCGACGCTCTGCCACTGAGCTAACTGGCCAGGGTCAATGCATTGCTTTTTGGCAGTGGTATTCCATGTCCTTGAAGCTTATGCATGTTTTAGCCCACTGATGCTGGGTGCAGGTGAGTTTCTATCTCATGGTGGTGCTCCACCTCTGGGGATCAGACTTTGTCTTGGCCTATTGCTGTGGAAAGATGGTTCTCCAATGCGCTTAGAGGGGCTGAATTAAACTTGTCAAACTGAATTGCAATCTGCAATAGTTGGGGAGCATAGCGGTGAAAGAATGTACTACTTTAAGTAGGGCAAGCTCATACCTTTGTTTGGACAAGTGCTCTAATGTGTGTTGGATTGGGAGTGCATGGATCACAATACAAGTTTCATGCAGCCCTACTGTGTTGACTCCAGGGCTACAAAATTGACTTGTTTTCTGGTGGAAGCGGTGTTGGGGACTCTAAAACTCTATGTCCCTTAATGAGAACATTTTTAGAACTTTTTTTTTTTTTTACAGAGACAGAGAGAGAGTCAGAGAGAGGGATAGATAGGGACAGACAGACAAGAACAGAGAGAGATGAGAAGCATCAATCATTAGTTTTTTGTTGAGACACCTTAGTTGTTCATTGATTGCTTTCTCGTATGTGCCTTGACCGCGGGCCTTCAGCAGACTGAGTAACCCCTTGCTCAAACCAGTGACCTTGAGTCCAAGCTGGTGAGCTTTGCTCAAACCAGATGAACCCGTGCTCAAGCTGGCGACCTCGGAGTCTCGAACCTGGGTCCTCCGCATCTTAGTTTGATGCTCTATCCACTGCACCACTGCCTGGTCAGGCTGGAACTATTTTTTGAATGGAATGTTCTTTTAGAAGTTGTTTTTCAGAATGAAATAAGTCAGAGAATTATTTTACCAGAGATTATTATAATCTACAGTTTACCTATATAATAAACCACAAGACAGGTACAGATCAGTATTAAAGTTTATCTTAAAGAATAATAGGTTTATTGGAACACATTTTTATCTTTCCATATAATAAAACAAATCATATTTTTCAGGCATATGCCCAGGGCTGAGATTCAGTTATAACACCACCCTGGCGATGCTGGTTAATTATGGCTGATATCCATGCACATTGCTCAGGGTCAGGGCCTGATATCAAGATGCCTGTGCCCAATATGATGTTGCATAGTATAGTACCATCTCCAAGTGTTTCCTAAGTGTAGCAGTTGTAACAGTACAATTGGCTTCCCTTGCTCCCTGGGCCAGTTGTAACAGTGCAACTGGCTTCCCTTGCTCCCTGGGCCAGTTGTAACAGTGCAACTCGCTTCCCTTGCTCCCTGGGCCAGTTGTAACAGTGCAACTGGCTTCCCTTGCTCCCTGGGCCAGTTGTAACAGGGCAACTGGCTTCCCTTGCTCCCTGGGCCAGTTGTAACAGTGCAACTGGCTTCCCTTGCTCCCTGGGCCAGTTGTAACAGTGCAACTGGCTTCCCTTGCTCCCTGGGCCAGTTGTAACAGTGCAACTGGCTTCCCTTGCTCCCTGGGCCAGTTGTAACAGGGCAACTGGCTTCCCTTGCTCCCTGGGCCAGTTGTAACAGTGCAACTGGCTTCCCTTGCTCCCTGGGCCAGTTGTAACAGTGCAACTCGCTTCTCTTGCTCCCTGGGCCAGTTGTAACAGTGCAACTCGCTTCCCTTGCTCCCTGGGCCAGTTGTAACAGTGCAACTGGCTTCCCTTGCTCCCTGGGCCAGTTGTAACAGTGCAACTCGCTTCCCTTGCTCCTTGGGCCAGTTGTAACAGTGCAACTCGCTTCCCTTGCTCCCTGGGCAAGTTGTAACAGTGCAACTCGCTTCCCTTGTTCCCTGGGCCAGTTGTAACAGTGCAACTCACTTCCCTTGCTCCCTGGGCCAGTTGTAACAGTGCAACTCACTTCCCTTGCTCCCTGGGCCAGTTGTAACAGTGCAACTCGCTTCCCTTGCTCTCTGGGCCAGTGAGCTTTGCATTCAAAATCCTGCTACCCTGATACTCACCATGGACCTTCTGGAAGTCCTCGGTTATTGTGCCAAATAACATCCCACGTGGGCTGCATTTTTCCTCCCACTTTATGTTACAGTCCCCAAGACCAGGGCTACATTGCAGATTATGGTTTCCCTTGGGCCTTCTTACCAGCTTTTTAATCTTGGTTATGGATCTTCTCTCCTTTCAAGAAAGCAGCACACGTTTTATTTAAAATCCTCTCACAATGATGTGGCTGCATATACTACCTTCTTAGGTCCTCTGCTCTGGGCATCTGTCTTCAGAAGTCTGCAGAAACTGTCTTTGAACATTTTCCTATGAAGGCACGGTCCCAGCAATGTGGTAGGAGCATCTCCTCTTGTAAGGCATACTTATGCAGCAGCTCTAGTGCCGAGAACGTGCCTGTCTCCAACATGTCCCTGTCCTGTTAGGATGTTCCAAGCACAGTTACTGTTCATTTGGTGTCTCCGTTTGCCCCTCTGCAGCTTGCTCTGCGGCTCAGTTCTATGCCTTGCTCTGACTCAGGCACAGCTTACCCTGTGCTACAGTAATACCCTCTGAGACCCCAGCCCAGTACAACAGCCCTGGTCCAGTGGTAGATGGGAGAGTTGGTGCAGTTCATTCTTCCAAGGTTCTTAGCTATCACTGCTTAGTTCTTAGCTCCTCACTATGTGCTGTTTATATAAATTGTCAAGTGTCTCAAGGGGAAAAATGCTGCAGAATATAGGGCTTACCTGATTGTACTTGCCTGCTGCCCAGTGAGTTGTCCTAACAACCTGGGCTGTATTGGAAGTTCCAAACTCAATGTTGATATTCTTTTAGGACAACAGAAAACTTGGCTCAGCTTTTCAGCTCTTTAGCCTTTGGGTCATATGCCACCTACCAATCAGCACACGATGTGGAGTGAAACGGGCCACCAGAAACTGGACTCATCTGAATGTCCTTCCCTTTTCCCAGGAACCCACAAGTCCTGGCGCCCTCAGGAGCTTTTGGATGCCTTCAAACATTTTTTTTTCTTTTAAAGTTACTTTGCACACTTTTTCCACTTGTTTTCTTGGAAATATTACCAGAAAGAGATGGCACTCAATACATTTAAATTTCACTCTATTTCTCTTTTGTAAAATAATAATACTAATTTATCTTATAGCCAATAATGAGATATAAACTGCTCACAAAAATTAGGGGATATCTTATAGCTTCATATTCATTTTGAAATGAAACATGAAAATTCAGTCACTACCTCCTTGAGTTAATATATTTTTTTTTCTCATGTTTGACCTCTTATTAGTGCCCATTTTTCTGAATTTAATGTAGGATTTTAAACTAGCATCTCCTATATTTATTTCTTAAGTGGTATTATGATTTTTATCCTTCAAAGAAAGATAGGGGGGGATTTATAGTGTCTGCATTATATTTCATTAAAGAAATAATACAGTTAAGTCATGGAAAGTAAGAATTTATTTTTCTCCCTTCTTTATTACTTTTCTTTTTTGAATATGAAAAGTTTTTGCTCTGACTCTCTTGTCATTGCTTTCTGTGTAAGGTAATAGGTTTTTCCCATGAAACCCACTGAATTCACACTATTTTCTGGGACCTGAGAATATACTCTCTGAACCTTAAAAATAACAATTTCCTCACTATTTTCCAGACCTGGCATGTTTTAATAAAAATGCTGTCACAGAAGCCAGCACGTTACCTTGTTTCATGCCTCTCATGACACTGATTTTTTTCTGCTCCATTTCCTAGGTCATCCCATATGACTCACAGGTTTCTTTCAGGTTCTTGAGTGCTGCCTCTCCTGTAAATCACTGTGGACATTCATTTAATCATTTTTTGATAATCAGTGATCTACAATTATAAGCATTTGGACTATAAGTGACCGATTAGAGACGTCACTATAGCAAAGCAGAGCATTGAGTACCTTCCCACCATATGACTCATTGTGTTAGGTACTTCAGGAAACACTCCAGCACCCACCCAGATTTAGGTGAGAGGACTGGATTTTGTGATTTAAATTTTTAAAATAAAACCGTGTGTTTCGATGGGTAATCCAGAGAAAGAAAGTCCAGCATTTGAGAACTGTATCCACTTAATTGTGTTTGTGTTATTTAATATTTTGTTCTTTCTTCTTATGCCATGTCCTTTTTCATGCCCCATCCTGATTGATTCCATTATACTTTATATATTACATATCTCTATTAGGCTATCATTTGTTTTTTAGATTGTAGTAAATTACTACATGGTTCAACTCCTATATTTTATTTTTTTTAATTTATAAATTAAATTTAATTGGTGACATTGATGAATAAGAGTACTCCCATCTTAAAATGTGAGTGCCCTAAAGAATCAGAATAGTGTCTTGATCATTTTATTTATCCTATACTTAATATAAATAGATTAAAAGAAGGAAGTAAAAAAAACCACTTACTAACTAATCATGGGACAGTTTGGTAAAGTGCTTTTTAAAAAATCATAATACTATATGGGATTATTTGTCGCTTTCTCCTTTATTAATTTCTAGGACTCACCTTAGATGAATGCACTGAGAATTAAGCAGATCTGTTAGATTCTCAGTACTTATGAGACAGTACTCAAATTTGCAGGATGTTGCAAAGTCTATATTTGGTGCAATAAGATTAACAGTCATTATCCCTTTCTGTATCAACATTCACAGATGAAATGAAAGTTAACAGGTAAATCTGATGTACATACCTTGCATGTTCCTGCATAGTTTTTTTATTCCAAGTTGCTTTTTAGAGGAATCTTCTTGGCCCATTTTCAGAGCTTCTTTGTCTTTCATCTAGACTGTCGTGAGATAATATACGTGGCCTTTTTTCTCTTTTAAGTGTTTAGATTTCTAATTTAACAATAGTAGTTTTTCAGCTGTGTGATATTAATGATATTTCTGAGTCAATATCACCTTTCTGGTCTTAATATGACCCTGTCCTAATCTGACTCTGGTGAATGTTTGATTTCTTCTCATCCAGTTGTTTGTTTCTTTGTTTCTCTGGAAAGCAGATGGTCTTCATATCAGGAGGTATCTTGTATGCTAATCAACTTCCTGGGTCTAAACTTATGTTATAATTCTTATTACTATTTTTCCTATTATTTAATCTCTGACTCAAGATGAAATCTAAAACTGCATATATAAATAATAATGGTTATATTAAGTAGTAAAGTTTGATTGTGGGTAATTTATAAAGAGAAATTTAATGCAATTAAATACATAATAAAATAAGTTCATGGTACCCACCGATAATATTTGATGAATAGTAAGTTTTCAAAGTACAAAAGTAGGGAGTATACTTTTTAGTTTGGTGTATTATACTTTGTTTTTCATATAAATAGAAACAATGGGATTATTGAGATTAAGAGGCAATAATCACAAATAGAAAAATCTCACATATAAATAAAAAAAATCACTGCTTTACATCTTAGCCCTGACATTTATTAAATACATGGCCTTGGGAAAATCATTTGTTCGAGCTTCTCAATCCTAAACTGTTCAACAGAGCTAAAGATAACATTCAAGAATTTGTTCTGTTGATTTGTTACACTAAAATTAAGAACCGGTGCTCACATCTTCATAATTGATAGATACTTCTTACATAGTCTCATTTCCTCTTATGTTGTCCCTAAGATTAGCAATAACAGTTACACTACTTGGGTGTTATGTATAATATACTACAGTACAGTTGATGCTTGAACAACATGGGTTTGAACTGTGTGGGTCCACTTATCTGAGGATTTTTATTATTATTTTAAAACTTATTTTATTAATTTTTAGAGAGAGAAAGGGAGACAGAGAGAGAGACAGAAACATTGATTTGTTTCTGTATGTGCTCTGACCGAGGATCAAATTGGCAACCTTTGTATCTTGGGTTGATGCTCTAATATATGATATGAGCATTTAAAAAAATTAAATACATACAGTACTGTAAGTATATTTTCCCTTCCTATGGTTTTCTTAACATTTTTTTGCAAGCTTATTTTGTTGTTATAATACATTTAACATAAAATATGTGTTAATCAACTGCTTATGCTGTCTGTAAGGATTTGATCAACAGGCTCTTAGAAGTTAGGGTTTTGGGGAGTCACAGTTCTATGTGGATTTTAGACTGTGCAGTGGTCTGCACTTCTACCCCACATGTTGTTCAAGAATTGGCTTTATATCTTTAGTTCTCATACAAGCTCTTCAAGTAGTAGTTGAGTTTTTATTAAAAAATGATAATTACACCCTACTTCTTTGCTAAACACTAAACCAATTGATATGTAGAGAAAGATATTTGAGAGAGATTATAATATCAGCTTTCCAGCTTTTTATTTGGAAAACAGGAAAATACAACTTTGAATGGGCCTCTGGGTATCGTAGTACTTTCCCCTGGATTTTTTGTTTACTTTTTTTTTCTTGAGGGAGAAACAGAGTCAGAGAGAGGGACAGATAGGGACAGACCGAAAGGAAAGGAGAGAGATGAGAAACATCAATTCTTCATTGTGATTCCTTGGTTGTTCATTGATTGATTTCTCATATGTGCCTTGATGGGGGGGGGGGCTACAGCAGACTGAGTGACCCCTTGCTCAAGCCAGTGACCTTGGTTTCAAGCTGGTGAACCTTGCTCAAGCCAAATGAGCTCGTGCTCAAGCTGGCGACCTCGGGGTCTCGAACCTGGGTCCTCCACATCCCAGTCAGATGTTCTATCCACTGCGCCACCACCTGGTCAGGCACTTTCCCCTGTGTTTTAGACCATGTTACCCACCTCCAGGTAGAGAAAGTCTTCAAAAGAGAGACACCTTGCCAGCTACATGGTATCTCCTATAACTCTGAACTCAGAGACCCTCCAGATTTTAAATTTTGACTGATTTAGACTTCCAGATTTATTTCTAAAAGTAAACCTTCAGACTTGATCAGAAATGTTAATGTATGAATACAGGGAGAAAATGCTATAGTTCTGCACACATGATACCATTGACTATAAGTGGGAATAACTTAACCCTTTCCAATAGTAGGAGGTGACCAGTGTGTCAGACTCTTTCTATCTCTTCCATCAGATAAACCAATCTCTAGCTCCTTTAGGGAGGTGTGTACAACATAAGGGGTACAGAGACATAAATTCCAAGGTGATGCTACAAAACTGTTTCTTCTTCAGGAGTAGAGTGGACAGCACCTTTCTGGAAACCTGGGAAGAGAGAAATGTGGTTCTCTCTAATAGAAGTTATTTCTTGCAATTTACAGATAAGATCACAGAGCCTCAGAGTAGTGAAGGCACTTGCACAAGCTCGCACAGGGAGTGAATAACAGACAAGAATTCAAACCCAAATTTTTAGAGCTCCATAGACGATATTTCTTAAAGGTAGCCAAGGAGACAAATACAACTAATGTGAAATAAATGTTTTGGGACACTGCAGCTGCATATGACCAATTGCCAAGCACAGATACTTATCTGATTTTAAGGATCATTATGCTAATCAAATTAGTTAGTGCATATTAAAGTGATTTATAAACTTAAAGCTATGAACATATTACTGATTATTATCACAGTTAATGTGTCTCCACATCAACTTCCTTTTTATATAGTGTAAGGTTAATGATTCTTGCCTTGGCAACATCTTGAATTGCCATGAGGATTAAATTCAATAATGTACCTGTAAATTTTGTGTAAGCTGTAAAGCACTATACAAATGGAGATTACCAATATTGATTTGTACATTAATTGTTAGTCTTCAAACATGAGCTAGTTAATGCTTTAATGATGAAAATTTGAACTACAAAATCTATTAGAAAATGCTGTTATAATGTAAATAGAGGTTGAGACCATAATTCCAGAGGAACAAAATGCGGCCAAGAAATTGATTAGACTAATTGAACATTGCATTTTATTGATTTTGTGGTTTCTTTCTATTTTCCAGCTCAGAATGTAGAGAACCTAAAAGGTGTGGACATTGGAAAACATCCATATAAATCCAATTTATCAACTTGATGGCTCACTTGCTATTCAAATTATTGTCCCCAATAAGTAGCTTGGGAATCACCTGGAAGCTTGCTAAAATTACAAAATCTTAAATCCATCCCAGACCTACTGAATCAGAATCCTCAGAATCACTGCTCTGTTGGCAGTGATTAAAAACAAACAAAAACAATGACTCATTATATCGCTAAAAGTATACATGACTATTAAGATTTCTGCAACACAGCCAGGAAATTTTTTCTTCTATGGTATTTAGGGATATACTTAATTAATATCCCTAACACTGTAATTACCATGTTCTATAATAATTACTTAGAAAAACAAAAATACTAAAAATATGATTTTTTTCTTTTATTTCATATTTGCACTTTCTCTTAATTAATAGTTTCCAATTCATCTTCAAGACCTCTCTGAATTCTTACATTCATACCTTTATTCTATAATCATTTTGAATGCACCAAATACTCTTCTATAGTCAGAGAATATAGTGGAAGTTGAAATAGTATGGATCCTTTTTCTTGTGGTACCTATAGTTTAATGATGAAAGATGGGAATAAATAAAGACATACGGAAGCATAAACTGAGAAAAAGCTGGGAAGGTAACACCCAGGGTGTCAGGACAGGTGCTGCTTGGAGGCAGTTGTCTGGGCAGGCCATCAGAGGTGGTGGCATCGTATCAGCTTTGGAAGATGAGAAGAGGGGAGCCATTGATAGTTGAATAGAGGCAGGGCTGCTAAGGCTTTTAAGATGAAAAAAAAGTTGGGTATGTTCCGGAACCTAAAAAGGAGGCTAGCATCTCTGGAATAGATTGGATGAGGTGGATAGTGATTGGAGATGAGTATGGAAAGATGAGGACGGCCTAAATTAAGTAGTCTTGTAGCCCATGTTTTAAGTGTTTGGAACTTAAGTGCATTAGGATATCATGGATGTGCTTTAAGCAAATGGGAAAAGAGTGAAGGTACACATTACATTTGAAATAGGCCTTATTTTATTTATTTATTTATTTATTTATTTATTTATTTATTTATTGGTATTTTTCTGAAGCTGAAAACAGGGAGAGACAGTCAGACAGACTCCCGCATGCGCCCGACCGGGATCCATCCGGCACGCCCACCAGGGGCGACACTCTGCCCACTAGGGGACGGTGCTCTGCCCCTCTGGGGCGTCGCTCTGCCACGACCAGAGCCACTCTAGAGCCTGGGGCAGAGGCCAAGGAGCCATCCCCAGCGCCCGGGCCATCTTTGCTCCAATGGAGCCTTGGCTGCGGGAGGGGAAGAGAGAGACAGAGAGGAAGGAGGGGTGGGGGGAGTGGAGAAGCAAATGGGTGTTTTTCCTATGTGCCCTGGCCAGGAATTGAACCCAGATCCCCCGCACGCCAGGCCGACGCTCTACCGCTGAGCCAACCGGCCAGGGCTGAAATAGGCCTGATTTATACTTGAAAAAGAATTACTCTGGTGGCTGTATGCAGTACCAGTGGATAGGGACATGTTAGAAGTCTGCAGGAGTAATACTGATGACTTGGATGACGGTGGCAGATAGATTTTAGGAATATTTGTATTGTTGGTTGGGCACTCAGATCCATTGCCATCCCCTCCCCCTTTCTGTTCTGCATTTCAGACTGTTTCCCTGCTGTATGTGGCTTCCAGGAACTCAGGGCACCATTTGGAGATTGGAAGGAAGATAGGTTCTGCAGGTATACCATTTTACCTATGGCTTTATCTCATGCCAGATAGCTAGCTTTGGTTCCAGTTTCTGCCAGACACTCATAGCCTCTAGTCCCAGGAACACCCTATTCTCCCTTGGCTCTGCAGATAATCTTTGCATCAATTTCTGTTAGTCAGCTCTTCTATCACCTGTGTAACCAATACATTGCATTAGAGGTCCTTTGCTATAAACACAGATGTAGTTTCTCCTTTACTGTTTATACAATACATAAAGAATGTAGAGGAATAAAGAAAAAGAATCAGTAATGTCACATGAATTTCAATTTTGATTGATTGAGTGTGGAGACTGAAATAAGTCCAGTTTTGGAAGAGAGAGGTCAGTATTCACTTTTGGACATACTGGTCTAAATGCATTCAAATGCAAACTTCTAAGAGGTCTAGAATTCACACCAGATTCTGAGTTACAAATTTCTCGATCATCAGATAGTGATGGTGCTTGTAGTCACGGGATTGGATAGGTTATTCAGAGAACCATGTGAAGAGATAGAAAAGGGATGTGGACTGAGTTCTGAAGGACTTGAGGTTGGCTGGTAGAGAAAGAACCTGCAAAAGATGTTAGGAAAGAGCTGGGGAATTTCCTGGATTCAGGTTCATAAAGCAACTAGCACATATACAATATCTCGAACACATATCTCTCCCATTATATAAATTACACTGCCAAATGAAATGCCAGCACACGATGAGCAACACAAACTGATAAAAATCGCTGTAGTCTCTGATAAATAGGAGAAAGACAACAAGACAAGAATCTTTGCAAGTGATTCCGTCTTAACTATAAAATAATTTGGCATTCCTGGTTCTGATGCAAATTTTCATTTTGATTTATGTGCCCCGGGATAATGGCAGACTGTAGCCTGCCGTTGGGAGGCCTCTGTTGTAAGGCCCAACCCAGTCCGGAGGGTTAATGCAGCTGAAACTCAGTTCATTATCCCCTAGCCAAACCATTCATCTTCGTTCAGAGCAGTCGCTGCTGGAGAAAAGGAACCTTTATGTAAACTCCTATCCAGCTGGGAGAAATTTTTTTCTAACACACACAAAGGTATTTGTGCACGAGCAGACTTCGGGACAGGGCAGGATCGTGTGTGCTGTGCCACCCACTGCAATTTCACACTACACCACATTGTCATGTCAATTCTTTGGCAAAGTCCGTGCCATACTGCTAAGGAGAAGAGTAGGTTCCCTCAAGGTATAGTAGTTTTTTTAAAAAAATTTAATTTAGTTTTTATTTTTGAATTGCATTAGCTGTTGTCTTCTCTTCTTTTATTTAAAAAATTAATTTTAACAGGGTGACATTGATCAATAAGTGTACCTAGATTTCAGGCAAACTTCACTCCCATCATTTGAATAGTCAATTATGTTGTATATCAATCACCTAAAGTCAACTTATTTTCTGTTACCTTAAATTTGTCCTTCACACCCTTCCCTCAACCTCCCCCTTTCTTCTCCCTTCCATTTCTCTCCCCCTGGTAACCACTGCACTCTTATCCATGTCCATGAGTCTCAGCTTTTTATCCCACCTGCATCAGAATCACCCAAGAAGGCAAATGTCAGGACCCTACACTAAAACTCAAGCACTTAAATCTTTAGGAGTAGGATCCAGGGTTTCAAACATTTCCAGGCATATCAGGACATTTTTATGATTATTACAAATTTAAAAAAAAAACTGTTCTAGGGACACCCGGATATCCCTAGACCCGATTTAAAAAAATATCTGGTTGATCCTGGTTTTAAAGACCTGGCAATCTCTGTTTTGAAGAGTAAAGGAAGACCCGTATCACACTGGTTCTGGACCTTATTTCTGGAGATGGATAGAAACCTTTAAAGTATCTAAATTACTCCTTCATGTTCCTGTTATCCTGCAGGATGTCTCCTGAAAGTTCTTGCAGTGAGTTGCTATGACAGTGCATGCATTAAATTTATACACCCAGGTGAATTTAACATATGATATTTAAACACATTTTAAAGGTGAATATGATCCCACTCCTAATGCTCTCCTCCTGGACACTTCCATTCCCCGCCATTCTATATTGGACCAGCAAGGCTTTCCCCTGCCTGCCTTGAATGACCAGCCAGGTCCCTGTTGCCTTTCTCCATCCCAGCCATGACATCCTGTTGATGTCCTCCAGGATTCCAACTCCAGTCTACATTTACCTTTGCCATTTGTTTGTTTTAGTTTTTTTTTTTTAATTTATCCCACTGGACTGTCCTCAACACTAGAACATAAACCTCATCTTGTTGGTCGCCCTCTGAAGACCAGTGCCTGGAGCAGGCAGTCAGTGTATAATTCTCATAGGAATAAACTCAGAGAAATGGAACTCTCTTTAATCTAGGCGATTTACCTATCCATTTTCAACATTATTTTTGTAATGCTGATTCTTAATTAGAGAGATGTGCCAGGTTAAGCTTGCTTCAGTATTAGGGGAAAGTCTTGGGTAACTTTCAGAAGTCACTCCTAAGTCAGTCATCTTCAGGAGTCTCCAGAAACTGATCTTAGTTAAAGAATTCAGAATCTAGAGCTATACAAATCACTGAGCTGGGAGCCTTTGCCAGTACTTTACTTCCTAATGTATAATGAGGCCCCATGAAAGCAGCCCTGTCGTGGGCTCAGCTTCTCCGTCCTCCTTGGTGAGTGCTCCTCCTGCGCGCCTAAAGCACGATGCACGTCTGGAGGGTGGCGGGGCCGCCGTTAATCCTGGAAGGTAGTTATCCTCTTTGCTTTTGACATTTTATTGCCCTTTAACTCATTTGTGAAAGATAGCAAAGCAGAATCAGGCTAGGGAATAAAAGCCCTTTTCATTAAAATGGTCAATCTGTGTAGGATCTCTTTGTTCTCCCCGGTAGAAGGTCTTTGATTAGTACATGAGAGGAGAATTTATGAAGAAAGACAGAGAATTTTACATCAACAGATCAAGTATCAGAGCAAAAATACACAGGTTTCATTCAGGAAGATAAGGTTAGAAAAAGAGACAGAGCCCTGCTGGGGGAGATGATGTTGCACATTATTCCAAGTGATTCAGCTCTGGCCCCTGAATAACATCCCTTCTCTCTACTTCAAAGTCTTGAAATTAACTGGAGCATCATCCTTAAAAAGTAGCTTAGCATTTCACTCTTTCACAAGTGTGTTTCTTGTGGGTTTTACCCTGAACACTAGTGACTTGTCAGAATATTCCTTTCAGTCGTTGGCAGTACTCTACTTGGTAAGTGCTCTTGGAAGGCAATTACATTTTCTCTATCATTCCATTTTACATGATACTTTTGCTACTCTGTTGTATTGGAACTCTGAACAGCTACCTAAAAATCCCATCCCCAAGCCTGGCTCTTGTACTATCATCACTGGCCTGGAGAGAGGGCATAATTATTCTTTTCCTCTCCAACCCCAGGGTGGGGCAGACCCTATTCTTTATTCCCTGTACAGACTTGGCACATAACACAACCTATTCAGTTCAAGAACTCATGCCAGGAAGTAAAACGAGAATAACTTACAAAGCTCTATTAGATTTAGCTACTCCTGGAGGCTACAGACTTAAGGCCAAGGGAACACAGGTCAGATGCCTCTCTGCTTCGTTCCTGTTTGCCACTCTATGCCAAAGCGCAATTCTCTGTCTTTTAACGGACTGTCTCCATGCATGTTCATCCAAAGTCTGGAAAAGCTCTCAAAAAAGCAAAAAAAAAAAAAAAAAAAAAAAAAAAAAGCCCTTCTCACAACCTATGGTTTACATTCACAACTCTATTTCCTATACCAGAATTTGCCATATCTTAAGATAATATACAGTGTAATTAAAAACTCTCCTTAAGAAGAATTCCTCTGAAAGGCATCGTGGGGTCCAAATGTTCTGCCCCAAGCGGGACAACTGAAATAGTCCATCAGTACCAGTATGTATTGAGATATCTAGTCTTAGATAAGAACTGAATATTTACAGATCCTGGCATTCCAGAATGATCCCTTTAGTTAGTCTCATCTCCGATGTGAGGTGGTCATTCTGTGCCTCTATGTCCTTTCTTTGGTTTTCAAAATCTCAGTTATAGATTTTCTGTGAGCAACTATTTGAACAGAGACATGCGCATATACATGCACGCATGTGCAGACGTTTATCTTCAGAATAAACAGACTATCTAGGCACCGAATATTCCAAATTTTTAAACAGCCAGGAACACTTTTACCAAAGAAGCAGAATTGCATTTACAAGTCCAAACTGCTAAAAAATGCACATAATTTACATTGCATTCTCAGCCTAAATATTGCCATTCACAGTTAGGTAAATATTGTCTTCACACATTTCTCCAGGGTAATAATTGTGGGACTTGTTTTACATTTATGAAACTAAAGAGCTCCCTTAAATGGATTTTTTTAGACAAAAAACAACATCACCTTCTCAAAAAATATTAAGGTTTTTATAGCATATACATTATAATTTATTACATATTCATATTTTTTCCAAAATTAATGTTATATTCTATATTGAGTTTTATATAATGAATTTTTCACTTAACTTTTATGTGTATTTTTGAGTCATTAGCTATTTTTTCAGGTTCTTTATTTTCAAAAATCTCATTTTAGTGGCTGCATCCATAATGTGGATGTACAATGATTTATTTTACCAAATTTATTTTGTTTAGCAGAAATCTATTTTGTTTCACTTTTTTCTACAATAAACAATGATGGAATGGTTATCAAATACATTTGTTTGCTTCATTGATTATTTTCTTAAGATATATGCTTATGAGTGATATCATTGTGTCATAGGTTCTTCTAGTTGAACCTCAAGAAAATGGGTTCCTATTCCCCTGACCCTGCTACATAATATTATTTTTAGTGTTATTTTTCCTGCAAAACTGATGACCTTAATAATTTACAATCATTGTTAGTAAGCAGTGTGTGTCAAGGTTACTGTGTTTTGCCCATTGTTGCACTAAGGACAATTTCATAATATCATAAGTTATCTTTACAAAGCAGTTCTTTCCTTTAACAAGTGGTATTTACTAACAACATTAAATGATTCATATACATTTATTCAATGTGATCACAATGACAATTCTCATTTTCAGGCATAAGGAAAAGTGGGTCTAAACATCAAACTTTAAAAGGGTAACTACCATGTAACTGTCAGCAGTGACTAAATACAGGTCTCAGGAAATATGAGCAGATTCTGCTAGAGGTCTGTGCCCACTGCTTATGGATAGATTGAGAGGACAAAGCCCCAAGAACCATCTTCTTTTGACTCTGACAGAGTATTAGCATCAGGTAAACTGCAGTCTGTGCTCTGTGAGAAGAGACCCCAGCCCCGCTGTGCTGGCAGCCCTAGCACATTTCCTATGCAATGTCATTCCACGCTGATTATGGTGTTTTGATTACTCACATCTGGGACTCGGATTTGATTAGGCTCACTGAGTTTTGCTCTTTTTCCTCTTTTTAGCCATTCTCTTTCCTCAATTTTCTGTCTTTGTTGTCATTAAATTTTATTTTTGTCTGTACTCAAATTGACGGCTTCTCTAAAGTTGCATTAAAATTTTGATTTCTTTGAGTTCTTTTTCCAAGATTCTGCTATCTTTGCCCTCTAAAATGTTTGAACCTTTGATCGAGTAAATAAAAACTCAGGCATATAAAGCTATCGTCACTCAATGTTACCAGTCAGCTTATTGTTTGTAAGTCAACAAGTATGATTTTCATTTCATCTTTGAATGCTTACTTTTTTATTAGACTAGCTAGAGGATAAAAGGATAACTGTTTAGACTTTTGGAAAATAAACTTTTGTGTGTTCTCTCTCTGTGTCTCTGTCAGTCTCTCTAACTATATTTTATATGTATATGATATATACACATATATAAGTAAATATCTTAGTGGTAAACACTAAATATACATGAGTTTTTTCTGGATTCTAATATTAAAATATGAAGTAGTATAAATTTTTACTTAGCTTGGATATGTAAATTAAAGGCCCTTAAACTGCCTTATGTCTGAAATGGTTAAGTGAAAGTTTTTATAGGTTATAAAACTTTATGTAAGTCAGTAGTATCTTCATTTTACATATCTAAGCACTAACAATCTAGGTCAGATTTCATAGTAAATTAACAAATTTTCTGTGTTTGCCTTCGGCTACATGATTATATATACACAATTTAAAATATCACCTGCTTACACCAGGTGCGCTCTGGGCCTCCTAAGGCCATGGCCTTTCTCACTATAGATTCCTGATGGAGGCTAACAGTGAAGAATTCTTACCATTAGGCTAAACTAAGGGACTACAGTTTAGGTTAAATTTGGGGTCCAAGGCCCTGGCCGGTTGGCTCAGCGGTAGAGCGTCGGCCTGGCGTGTGGGGGACCTGGGTTCGATTCCCGGCCAGGGCACATAGGAGAAGCGCCCATTTGTTTCTGCACCCCCCCCCCCCCTCCTTCCTCTCTGTCTCTCTCTTCCCCTCCCGCAGCCGAGGCTCCATTGGAACAAAGATGGCCTGGGTGCTGGGAATGGCTCCTTGGCCTCTGCCCCAGGCTCTAGAGTGGCTCTGGTCGTGGCAGAGCGATGCCCCGGAGGGGCAGAGCATCGCCCCCCTGGTGGGCAGAGCGTCCGCCCTTGGTGGGCGTGCCGGGTGGATCCCGGTCGGGCGCATGCGGGAGTCTGTCTGACTGTCTCTCCCCATTTCCAGCTTCAGAAAAATAAAATACAAAAAAATAAAAAAATAAAAAATAAATAAATTTGGGGTCCAAGAGGGCACTGTTTTCTTGTATAAAAACTGACAATGCAGTTTTTTCCACCCAACGTACATATGATACATTTTCATAGTGTCAGACACACATAGGTTTTGCTGTTATGTTAGTCCTTAATAGCTGCAGTTTTAGAGAGTTCTAGTGTATTTGTGAACTACCACTTAAACACATTTGATAGATAGCCTTTTAGGGATGGTTTTGAATTTGAGAAGTAAGAACTTAGTGCCAGCAACTAGTCCAACTGTCTTCATTCAACAATTCATCCAATAATTATTTCTTAACCCTTTGAGGAGTGAGTTTTTTGTTAACCCTGTGAGTGAAGACATACATGAAAATGTTCGTGCTAGTCAAAGGGTTAAGCATCTACTACTTTCCAGTCATTATTTAAGTTTTTGGAACACATCAGTAAATAAAACAAACAAAAATTCTTGTGCTTATGAAACTATAATATTAAAAAACCAATGTTACTAAGCGTTACCTAATTAAAGGTATAGTTTATCTGTGACTCCCATTTGATCCCATGATGCTGGGCCCTATAATAAAGATTATAAAGTTAATGAGTTACAGGGAAAACTATTTTGAAATAAAAAATGACAACATATCACATGATATAACATATTACACATATGCAATGAAAAATAAAAATTGCAAAAATAGCAAAAACATTATTATGGTTTTATGCAGTATTAAAAAATTAATATTTTGTGAATACAGAAGGTCATGTGACTTGCCCAAGGACAGGCAAAATGCCAGCCTTTTTAGTCAGAAATATTTTATTCTAGGTTTTCAGAGTTAACACTATTCTTTTTGCTACAAAGGAGTTGTCAGGAAATTTTCATATCATACTATTTATTCTGCTACTAAGCTGAAGACCATTACTGTTACTGAGGTAGGTGCTAGTCAAATTTATTTAGATTGTGCAATGTGATCTTCCCAGGCAATGGGAATAGTCAAAATATTCAAACACACACACACACACACACACACACACACACACACACACACACAAGATGTGGTTAATTAAAATGTAAGATGATGAAATCTATGAACTAGAATGCTATTGTATTTTTTTATTTTGAAGAATTCTTTTTCAGTGTAGAAAAGGAGTCATGCTATGAGAACTTATGCTATTATAGACAACAATAACAGAAACAGGAACAACTATTCACTGGTGGTGTTGCTCTGTGCCTGACCTTCTGCAGATCTCCTAAATGTCCTCCTGCTTGGCCCCCAGATCCCAGTGGACCTCAACCAGTAGTCCGGGCCCTTGAGCCTTCAGGAAGTAGACAGATAGCTGCAGCCCCTTCTGAAGGTCAAATAGACCAGGGCAGTGGTCCAAAAACTGGGCACAGATTAAGAACTTGTCTACCAGTATTGCAGGGGATGACCTTGAGCCAAGTGAAAGCTACCCCTTGATCTTGCCAGACCAGATGCTCCAAGTAGAAAGGTCTCCAAATGTAGGATATGACACCATTTCCTGGTGGTCAACATGAAGGGCAACATCATTTGCAGTGGCACAGCCCTCTCCGATTTCGTGGGCTCTGGACCTCCTAAGGGCATGGCCTGTATCACTATACCATTATGTCTGGCTGGTTTATGAGCAGGATAGAATGCTGAAGTGTGACGAGCCCATTCTCAGCTACTGACCTGGAGGCCACTGTGGCAAATTCAAGGTGGCACCTGTCCACAAAAAGTATGAACTCAGATCCCCAGCGGCTGGCACATGTTGCCAGGCCGAATGGGACAACTATGTGCCCAAGCTATATGAGTAGCTGTCTGGGAAGTAAGGGAAACTCAGGAGACAGACCTCACCTAGGGCCCCAACTTCAGTGATACATGTAGATTTCACCTAGTTCTTGTTCCTGTTCTCACTACAGAAGCTGAGAAGGTAGGGGGTTGGGTGGCTTTTTCTTCTGCCCATTCCTTATAATTGTACAAGGTCACACACCCTGGTTTATGTTTTGATCAAATTTAAACTCCATTTTAGGGGTTATTTTGGTACTATGATGAGGTCATCAGATTGTTACTACAAGAATAATAATGCAGAATTATTTTATTATTATTATTATTATTATTATTATTATATTTTATTCAGTGAGAGGAGGGGAGGCAGAAAGACAAACTCTCACACTCACACCCCGACCAGGATCCACCAGGCAAGTCCACTAGGGGGTGATGCTCTGCCCATCTGGGACATTGCTCCATTGCTCAGCAACCAAGCTCTTCTTAATGCCTGAGGCAGAGGCCATAGAGCCATCCCCAGTGCCCAGGCCAACTTGCTCCCATTGGCCATGGCTGCAGGAGAAGGAAGAGAGAGATAGAGAAGTGAGAGGGCAGGGAGAGGAAAGCAGATGGGCATTTCTCCTGTGTGCCCTGACTGGGAATTGAACCCAAGATATCAACATGCCAGGCAGATGTTCTACCGCTGAGCCAACCAGCCAGGACCAGCAACTCCGAATTTAAAGGAGATAAAAAACTTAAGTTAAAATAATAGATCCGTAGTAATAGTGCAGAGCATCAAAAAAATTTTAAGGAAGGTTAAAAAAAGAAAAGATTCATTGCCTCTGCCTTTGTGAGCCTGAATCCAGAACTCTGCAGGGAAGTATATTCTAAGATGTATTTTCACAGTGCTGTCAGCGGACACCCAGCTGGCATGTCCACTACCTCCAATATTATAGATCTTGAATTGGTTACTAGGTGTCAGTATTCTGCTCTAGCTCCTTTAAAGAGAAGTACTGGAAAAAGTAATAGGGAGAGTCACTTTTCCGTCAAGGCACAACCTTCTGAATGAGCGAGAGGGCTCATGAGCGCAGGGCTGAGCGAGAGGTTATCAGATTCCGAGTCTGTCCTGTTAAATTGATAGCTCTTCACTGGTGTAACAGAAACCAGTCTAAGTTGCTGAATGTTGTATTAATTTTGCTGTTTGCTTATGCTTGAATAAAAATAAAAACATTGTATGGACAAAAGAACAACAAACAAAAAACAAGCAACAATTATTGACTGAATTCAAGCCTATCAGAGGAATAGTTGATATGTCAAATTAAAAAAAGTAGAATACCATTAAGCAATACATTGCATTTGTTTATGAAAACTTAGGATTTAAGTGAGAACTGAAAGTTTTAATTGGAGTAATTGATTAGTTTAAAATGGCATATACAAGATTCTAATTTAGAAATTTACTGTTTTTTTCTTTGTTACCACTATTCTTTGATAAGCTGACTTTAGCAGCATGAAACATTTAATTAGATTGCACTGTGGTATGCTCTGAGGTGTAATTATTTGGTTTATTAACATTTCTTTCAAAAAGAACACAAATCTTTCCTTCAAAAAATTTGAATAGGTAGCCTTGGCCAGGTAGCTCAGGTGGTTAAAGTGTCTTTTCAATATGCAAGGTTATGGATTTGATACCAGTCAAGGCACAAACAAGAATCAATTAATGAATGCATAAATAAGTGGGGCAAGAAATCAATGTTTCTCTCTTTCTTCCTCTCTCTTCTTTCCCCTTTCTCTAAAATCAATCAATCAATAAAAATTTAAAAATTAAGTATACTAACACACACACAAACACTTTTATATTTCCCAATTCTTTACAAACTCATTTCTGTCAAATGAATTAAGACTATAATTACTTTAATTAAGTACAAGCATAATATTAGCCTTAAACTTCCTTCAACTACTTCAAAATCTTGTGGAAGTGATTTGGGTTTAAAAAGTAAGCAAAACATTTTGTTGTTTTTTTCAGTTATCACAAAACTCAAAACTCTAGCAGATATCCCAATAGATACTTTGCATTTGCATCAAACTTTTAGTTTAAAGAGTTAAATAATATTGACTGTTAGTCTTTTGACATATAATGTCCAGTACTGCATTTCATATTACATAACTTTCCTCTCAGTCTCTGCAGCAAGATTCCTTCTTTTTGGTTTTAAAGATATTTTTTAAACTTCTCCATGTTACACCTCTGGTTCTTTTCTGCTTTCCCATCTTTAGTGGATCCTTCCATCATGGGTGGATTTTCTTTGTTATTCTTGCTCACCTCCCAGTCTTTTCAAAGAGTCTATTAGATTCCAGTTTTACATCTCTCTAAAACATCTGTCATCAATTTTCTTAATCCAAACATAACTATTATTTCAATTATTTTAATGCCAGTGGTATCTATTCTTATGTCTGTTTGTCCACATTTTTGATGAATCATATCTGTTTCTAAGCTCACTCACTCAACTACCTCATGACATGGCAGCTGGGTACCCCAAAATGAGGGTTCCAAAAATGAATGAGAGAGCACTTCCAAGACGGAAGCCACAATCTTTTTTTTTCTTTCTTTCCAAGTGAGAGGAGGAGAGATAGTGAGACAGACTCTTACATGCGCCCTGACCCCAGTCTGGAGCAAATGCTCAGAAAAACCGAGCTATCCTCCACACTCAGGGCCAACAATCAAGCCACTGGCTGCAGGAAGGGAAGAGGGAGAGGGGGGAGAGCAGGAGGAAAGAAGCAGATGGTGGCTTCTCTTGTGTGCCCTGACCAGGAATCAGACCCAGGACGTCCATACACTGGCCCAATGCTCTGCTACACCAATCAACCAGGGCACCACAGTCTTTTTATATAACCTATTCTTGAGAGTGACACACATGACTTCTGTTGTGTTCCATTCCTTAGGAAAGAATCAAAAGGGAGTACTTGGTTTCTCTGCCTGGCTTACTTTACTTAGATAATACTCTCCAGGTCCATCATGCTGTCACAATAAGTAAGATTTCTCCTTTTTTATGTCTGAGTAGTATTCTATGGTGGAAATATATGACCACTCATATACTGATGGGCACATGGGCTGCTTCCAAATCTTGTCTATTATAAATAACACAGTAATGAATATAGGGTACATGTATTTTTTTTTGAATTAGTATTTCCAGATTCATTGAATAAATTTCCAAAAGTAGAATTGTTGGGTCATAAGGTGGTTCCATTTTTAACTTATTTTTTTTTAATAATTTTATTTTTTTAATGGGGTGACATCAATAAATCAGGATACATATATTCAAAGATAACAAGTCCAGAGTATCTTGTCGTTCAATCATGTTGCATACCCATCACCCAAAGTCAGATTGTCCTCCGTCACCCTCTATCTTGTTCTCTCTGTGCCCCTCCCCCTCCCCCTTTCCCTCTCCCATTCCCCCCTCCCCCCCGTAACCACCACACCCTTATCAATGTCTCTCAGTTTCACTTTTATGTCCCACCTACATATGGAATAATGCAGTTCCTGTTTTTTTCTGATTTACTTATTTCGCTTCGTATCATGTTATCAAGATCCCACCATTTTGCTGTAAATGTTCCGATGTCATCATTTCTTATGGCTGAGTAGTATTCCATACTCCATACCATATCATTTCACTTATATGTGTAATCTGATACATAAAATAAACTAACAAAATAGAAATAGACTCACAGAAACAGAGAACAGGATAACAGCTGTCAGAGGAGATGGGTGTTGGAGGGGCTGATTGAATAAGGTGAAGAGATTAAACAAAGAAAAGAAAACTTATAGACATAAACAACAGTGTGGGGATTGCAGGAGTGAAAGGGGGTGGAGGATGGTGGAGGAGGGTAGAGGGGGATAGATGATGGAGGGAGACCTGACTTCGGGTGTGGAACACACAATCCCATATACACAATGCAAGATGCTGTATTGTAGAATTGTGCACCTGAGAGCTGTGTAATTTTATAAATCAATATCACCCCAATATGTTCAATAAAAATTTTTCAGTGATAAAAACATTCAACAGAATGGAAAGAAAAAAGAATCAAGGGGAAGTAATTACATAAAGTCATGAATACAGAAGGTAGGACTAAGAGGTGTTATCTTAGTCTACCTACCACAGTGGAAGAAAAATAAGATATTAAAAAATTAACCCATCCAGGCCCTGGCTGGTTGGCTCAGTGGTAGAGCATTGGCCTGGTGTGCAGGAGTCTCGGGTTCGATTCCCAGCCAGGGCACACAGGAGAAGTGCCCATCTGCTTCTCCACCCCTCCCCCTCTCCTTCCTCTCTGTCTCTCTCTTCCCCTCCCGCAGCCAAGGCTCCATTGGAGCAAAGTTTGCCCGGGCGCTGAGGATGGCTCTGTGGCCTCTGCCTCAGGCGCTAGAATGGCTCTGGTTGCAGCAGAGCAACGCCCCAGATGAGCAGAGCATCACCCCCTGGTGTGCATGCCGGGTGGATCCCTGTCGGGCGCATGCGGGAGTCTGTCTGACTGCCTCCCCGTTTCTGGCTTCGAAAAAATACAGAAAAATAAATAAATTAATTAATTAATTAACCCATCCAAAAGAAGCAAGGACAGAAAAATATAAAAAATAAATTATAAAGTAAAATAGTAGAAATAATCCAAATTAATAAATAACTACAATAAAATAAACATATAATAGCAAACTATTAAATACAGAAATTATATTTAAAATATAAAATATAGGTATGAGGAAATAAAGATTTCAAAAAGAGCTATAACTGTTCTTTTTTGCAGAAAATATAATTATTTTTCATAGACTTTTCAAAATAATCTTCACATTTTTAGAACTTGTTAGTGAGTTGAAGTTCTGTAACAAAATTTTAGGATTTAGGTTTCAGAATACAAATTCAACATACAAAAATCCTATATGCCAGAGAAAAAACTAATTAGAAAATACAGGAAATTATATAAGTTCATAATGGGAATTAACATGATCTTTCCCAGGAATAGCTAGACCAGAAGTGTTCAAACCACTGGGGATGAAAATACCAAATAATGATAGAGGACATAAAAGACACACAGAAAGGGAGACTCAGCTAACATGTCTGTGGTCCACAGCTGAGTCTATTGATGCTTGGAGTTCTGTCATCGTCATCCTGCCTATACTCTCCGCCTTCAATCTGATCTTCAGCCAGTCAGTTCCAGCCTGTCACTACCATCAGTAAGGACATCAAATTTCCCGCTGCAATCACTCCATAATATATATCATACTACATCAAGTCCAAGCCTCTATTTCTGGCTTTCGAGCACATCCAGAATCTGCTAGGATGGCTCATTTTCATAACCCCTTGACTTCCATGGGAAATACAGAACTGCCCCCTGTGCCTTCACTCAATCTCAGAGCCTTTGCATCAGGGCACAGACTAAATGACATAATATCTCTAATATATATTTTTTTCTGATCACTTCAGCTCTTTCAGGATTTGTATATCCCATAAAATCAGTATTGTCCTAATTATTCTTAAATAGTCTCTATTTTGGTTGTAGAATTTAGATTCAAACCTTTAATTCTGGGAGGGCCAGGAGATATTTTATTTTCTTTTGTGTTAATCACAGGGTTAAACACACTGATTTCCCCAACTCTTGTTCCAGGATGGCTCTTTGGCCCTTAGTGTGAAGTCTGGACTATTCTTGACTTACCCCATTCTTTCATTCCCCTTCAGACAAACACTACATTTTATTTTCTAGTTTCATTAATATATTTTTATTCTGTGCACTTAGCTGTTTTCACTGAACAACCTTTTCAAAGCTACCATTACTGTATAAGGTAGCAGAAGACTTAGAAACTTATCACATTGCAGCTATGTATCTTCATGAAGTTATCACCTGGTAATTTAACAGTGGGGGAATTATGCTGTTCTTCATTAACAGGAATCTATGTAGCAACTCTGGCCTCCTCCTATACTGTATAATGAAGTCAGAGTAAACTATAAAATTTAATTTAGTCACCTTGTTGTTTAAAGTCCTTTCATTGCTTTTAATTGTTTTTATAAAGTCCCAAATACTTCATATGACTCATAGAAGCTTGTGTGATCTGTCAATGCCTACTTCTCTGGCCTCACCTAATGTCACCCACCCCTAAACTGTAGACATACTACCTTCCTTCTATTCCTCAAGGTGCTGTGTGCTCTGCTCCCTCGGGCTTCGACATAGACTAATCTGTCTTTCTGGACCCCATTTCCCACCATCTCTCTTCACAAGGGAAATTCCTGCTTATTCTACAGGTCGTAATAATTTTCCTGGTGATTCTTGTTTTGCCTCTCCCTCTACTCATCCCACTCAAACTGTTGTCATTTTAATAATTCATTTTACTTATCCTTTGTAACACTCATCAAAATGAAATGGATTTCTGTTTTTTTTTCTAGTCCACAACTCTATAAGCTCCACAGGAAATGGGATTCTATTTTCTTGCCTACTTTATCTTCAGTGGCAACATAGTGCCTTATGCATAGTAGATGCTGAATACATATTTACTGAATGTATTAATTATTTCTTAAGAAATACTTTTAATTGATTTTGACTTATTGCAATACTTGGTAAATGCATTTTTTTTACATATTTTTATTTTTTATCATTCTATTATTAAAGATTGGAAGAAGAGAAAGTGAATAAAATCAGACCATTTCTACAAATTCTAGAGGAAGGAAGATTTAAGCCAACAGCTGAGCATATTTAATAATTTTCTTTTTCAGTTTTTCTGTTAGAAAATGGTATTAAATGCTTCATAAGTAATGATTTTTATTCCTTTTTAAAGTGCACCTCAACTTATTGGAGGTAGGGGAGTCATTGACTATTTTTAAATAGGAACTCTTGGTGGTTAAAGAGGAATCAAAGTATTTACCAAAGTAGCATTTAATATTAACAAAAATAAACACATAATCTCTGTCTGACGCTTTCACATCAAGCACCCCTATGTTTCTTGTTCTCTAATATTTTCTGTAATCATTTGCCCTGCTTGCATCTGTGGTCTCAGTGTTGTCATAGTCCTCATCGTGTTTGGAAACTATAACACAGTCCCACTGTCAAAATAGAAAGAGAGGGGAAAAAAAAGGCAATCCACATTTCATACCCTGCCATGTTCTGGCTGCTCTAGGTGATTAATGATAATGGCCCTTTGCCCAAAGTATAGACTCTGTTCACAAATGAGATTGGAAAACAACTTTATGATAAATGTGGAAAATATATTATTATTCTTCTACGGTATTGTACCTTTCTTTATACATAAAATGGAAGGCATTCTTAAATTCTATTTGCACATAATAATGCATGAAATTACAGCTTTTATAATGCTGTGTATTGAAAGGAACTGGTTTGATTTGGTCAACCAAGGGACGTAGCTTATTTTCTTCAGAACTGTGAGAATTATGCATATTGGTACCTTACGGCCTGCAGAGTTCTTTTAAAGAAGTATTACATATTACACATTTGTAGAGACTCTGTATTTTATACTGAAGAGAGAAGCTTAGAGTTTTTATCCTGATAGTTACCTGGTGGGTACCTATTTATTTACATAATGTTTGTGATGATGAGCTTTAGAACAACAAGTTTACCTGGATCAAAGGGGAGCCACCAATGAAGTACCGAGTTACTATTAAAATGATACATTTCTCTTACTCCTGTAAATTGTGTTTTAACTTTTCTTTTTTTTTTTTTTTTTTGTATTTTTCTGAAGCTGGAAACGGGGAGAGACAGTCAGACAGATTCCCGCATGCGCCCGACCGGGATCTACCCGGCATGCCCACCAGGGGGCGATGCTCTGCCCATCTGGGCGTCGCTCTGTTGCGACCAGAGCCACTCTAGCGCCTGGAGAAGAGGCCAAGGAGCCATCCCCAGCGCCCGGGCTATCTTTGCTCCAATGGAGCCTTGGCTGCGGGAGGGGAAGAGAGAGACAGAGAGGAAGGAGAGGAGGAGGAGTGGAGAAGCAGATGGGTGCTTCTCCTGTGTGCCCTGGCTGGGAATCGAACCCGGGACCTCTGCACGTCAGGCCGACGCTCTACCATTGAGCCAACTGGCCAGGGCCTTAACTTTTCTTTTTGTGTGTGTGTGTGTGAGAGAGAGAGAGACAGAGAGAGGGACAGACAGACAGGAAGGGAGAGAGATGAGAAGCATCAGTTCTTTGTTGCGGCACCTTAGTTGTTCATTGATTGCTTTCTCATATGTGCCTTGACCAGGGGCGGGGGGAGGGCTTCAGCAGACTGAGTGACCCCTTGCTCAAGCCAGCGACCGTGGGTTCAAGCTGGTGAGCTGTTTTCAAACCGGATGAGCTTATTCTCAAGCCCGTGACCTCGGGGTTTCGAACCTGGGTCCTCAGCGTCCCAGTCCGATGCTCTATCCACTGTACCACTGCCTGGTCAGATGTGTTTTAACTTTTCTTGGTGAAGAAAAAGAAATGGTTCCCTATGACCCATGACCCATTTTGTGAAAGAAGAAATGTGCCAGACATTCACTGAGGTAATGGGGAAAAGTCTGTTCCCAGTGTTTGTTATGCATCTGATTGTTCCTCTAATAAACTAAATGTAATTAAAAATAGAGCAGGGCCATTGCATTTTAATAGCTCAGAGTCTTCCCTGTGGAAGAGTCAGCAAACAGTGAAAGAATATGAAGATTCAGCTCTCTAGCACCTGCCAGGCAGCCTTTGTCAAGATTAACTGCATCACACCAGGTTCTTCCAGGAAACATAAATACTTTTGAGACTCCGTGAGTAGTTACAATATCACGTTTTATTATCTTATCCTAAAATGGAATTACTCACTGTAATTGTTTGCTAGTCACAGGCCAACAAACACAACAGAAGAAACCCTACATATTAGGGAGAGAGGTTATAATGCAAAGGCTGCTGACCCAGAGAATATTTTTAAGGACGTATTCTTAATGTATTTGCAATAATCATAATTAAATTTTTATGGCTCTTTACGGCTTCTAGGATAGGCACATATTTGTGCTTTGCAATTTGTAGTGGGCATAGCAATTATTTGAATTCCTATTTGAATAAGGAAACAGGGGTGTGAGGATGTTGAATAATTTGCTCGGGGATCCTGCTGCTAGTAAGTGCGGAGTCGAGAATGCGCTCCAGTCCCCTAATTTCAGCCTGTATTCTTTCTGCCAATCTGCATGCTCAACAACAGACATATAATACATGCAGTTCCCTTCTGGACTACAGCCTATTTTTGTGAAAAGATGGTTTTGAAGATCTAAAATCCCCCCAAAAGATGATGGGGGATAGCCTAAAAGGCAAGGAAACTGTAGTTTAATAAGTGGCCTGATGAAAGCAGGGACAATATCAACTGTCAGTCGTGGGACATTTGAGAGAATATAAGAAGGCCTATCTCTGAGCAAGAGGAAAAAAGTGATGCATTAGGAGACATATTTGTTTTTATTATTTTTTTGTTTTTATGAATTTTATTGCCAAAACAAGCTATTATCAAAAGTGGATGAGCCTGACCAGGCAGTGGCACAGTGGATAGAGCATCGGACTTGGACACTGAGGACCCAGGTTCAAAACCCTGAGGTCACAGATTTGAGTGCAGGCTCACCAACTTGAGCCCAAGGTCACTGGCTTGAGCAAGGGGTCACTCGCTCTGCTGTAGCCCCCCAGTCAAGGCACATATGAGAAAGCAGTCAATGAACGGCTAAGGAGACTAAGGCACCACAACGAAGAATTGATGCTTCTCATCTTTCTCCTTCCTGTCCATCTCTCTCTCTCTCTCTCTCTCTCTCTCTCTCTCTCTGTCCAAAAAAAAGTGGGATGAGTTCAGAGAATAAGAAGACAAGTACAGACTGGGAAAGATATTTGTAAAACACATGATTGGGTAATGGGCTATTATTCAAATTATACAAAAGAACTCTTAAAACTCAACAATAAGGAGATGAATAACCTAATTAAAAATGGACAAAATATCTGAACAGACACCGCAACAAAGAAAATATACAGATGACAAATAAGGATATAAAAAGTGCTCCACATAATATGCCCTTAGGAAATTGCAAACTTAACCAAGGAGATATTACCACACACCTATTAGAAATGCTGAAGTCCCAGACCCTGATGACACCAAATGCTGACAAATATGTGAAACAACGGGAACTCATCACTGTTTGTATGCATGCAAAATGACACAACCACTTTGGAATACACTACGACAGTTTCTTACAAAACAAAACTACTTTTACCGTATGACCTAGTGATTGTGCTCCTTGACATTTGCTCAAAAGAATTAAAAAATTAAGTTCGCATAAAAGCCTGCACATAGATATTAATAGCAGCATTTTTTCATAATTGCCAAAATTTTGAGGCAACTAAGATGTCATTTAGTAGGTGAATAAATAAATTGTGTTAGATCCACACAATGAAATGTTGTATAGTGCTAGAAAGAAATGCACTACCAAGCTATGAAAAGACATAAATAAAAAAAAGCTAACCTGAAAAGGATACAAACTATATGAATTTAACTATATGACATTCTGGAAAAGCCAAAAATAGTAAAAAGATTGGTGGTTGTCAGGAGTTGGAAGAAAAGGAGGGATGAATGAGAAAAGCACAAAGGATTTTTAGGGCAATAAAATTATTTTGTATGATACTAAATGTCATCATTACATTTGTCAAAACTCATAGGATGTACAACATATGGACGTGGGTGATAATGATATATCAATGTAGAATCATCAACAGTAGGAAAGTTACTCTTCTGGAGCCAGATGTTGATAGTGGGGGAGGTTGTGCATGTGAAGAGAAACAGGGGTGTATAGGGACTCTCTGTACTTTTAATTTTCCTGTGAACCTAAAACTGCCCTAAAAATAAACTTTGTCTTATTTTAATACTGTTTTTTTATTTTAAAAAATGTGATATGGGAGTGACGTCACGGAAATGGCGTCGTGAGCAGCGCGTCCGACAGCTCTCCCCTAAATCACAACAAATTTATCAACTAGAAACAGAAAAATTTATCCTCAGAGCATTCCGGAGTTCCACACAAACTGATAGCGAAAGGACTGTTATCACTTGAATCTGAGAGACGAGGGTGTGGAGGAATCTACCACAGGGACGTTCTTTCAAACCGCAAGGAAGTGCGCCTGTGGTGAGTCAGCCCATATACTTGGGAACCGCGAGCCGCCGCGAGCGGCCGACGCGAGCCACCACGAGCCCCAGCGAGCCGCCGCCGCAAGCGGAGCGGCCGCCGCGAACCGCCCCCGCGAGCTGCCGCCAAGAGCCACCGCCGCGAGCCACCGCGAGCCGCCGTGCGAGTGCCCCGTCCGATTGAGCACCGCTGACGTTCCCAGCGGCCCGCACACTGCGAGTGGGGGTCGCCGGCCACCGGTGCCCGGAGCGCCCCATTCGCGCGCGTGCCTTGGGCATTCCACGTGCCCAGGGCGCCCTGCTGGCCCGCACACCCAGGGGGCTCCATTATCCTGCCTGCGCCTGGTGCGGTCCAGCCGCCAGCGGCAGGGCCAGCGGGAGAGGCTTGGGAGATTCTCTCCATGGGCGGGGCACCTCACCCAGCCATTCAAGCTAACAATCAAGCGTTGGGGAAGGGGCACGCACAGGCAGCCTAAAATACCTTTGGAAGCACAGCTGCGACCCAATCACTGAAATTAGCTTAACCCATGAAATCTGCGCACCCTCGGTTCTAATTGATAAGATCTCTCTCAATTCAGCGTTCCAAGACAAGAGGCGTGATATTTTTTAGTGCCTCTCGCTAAAGGGGCGGGGGCAACTTCTGATTGATAGAGCCTCCATATTTAGGGATAAACGCTAACAAGAAGGACTTGGCAGATAATAAGGTCTATACTACACTAGTCGTAAGCAGAGACTAGTGCCTCTTCTTCCCTGCAAAAACAGGCTACAAAGTGTGGAAAACCTGGGTTGAGAGGTCCAACTAAATGATAGGCGCTGAACAGTCACCTTGACAACAATTGACTCCCATCCCCGCCTGATTACACTGGAGGCCCTGACTCTCAGAGCCTTACCCAAAGCCTTGCACTGAGTGGGGATAGAGTGGGGATTTCCCAGCTCTTTGAGCCTCTTACTCCCCAGGCAGAAGCAGTTGAAGCCTTATAGCTGGATCACCAGGCTGCTAATTCAGAAAGGGGGGACTAGGAGAGAGAATCCAGGAAAGCAAACTCTCTCATCGTTGGACCCTGCAAACGCCAACAAGCCTTTACTTCCAGCAAGACTAAAGCCAATTATATGACATTGCCATAGAATCCCATCAACTGCAAATCCCTACCTAAGAGTGACACAGGGCAGAGCCTGGGTACAGAGTCACCGACCAGGAAGAGGGAGAGAAAAGAAAAAGGAAGAAGTTAACCTCTCAAAATCAAGAAAAACCCACAGACTTTACAACTTGATCCACTATTTTTGTTGTTGTTGTTGTTTGTTTCTTCTATCTTTTTGCCTTTATTTCCTCCACCTCGGTCCTTCTATTCTCTGCCCATCTTATGCTTCCCCTTTCTTGAACTACACTACCCATGAGTGTTGCATTTTATTTTTCTTCTTCATCCTCACCCTCCTTTAAGGTTATACTCCAAAACACTTAACTCTCACTCTCTCCTCTTTTGTTTTTGTTTTTTTTTGTCTTGCTTTATTTTGTTTTTTTCTCCTCCTATTTTATTTCTTCCTTCGTTTTTTCTCTTTTTCTTATTTTTTCCTTTCTATTCGTTTTTTCTTTTCTCATTTTACTTTCCTCCCATATAATCCTCAAGCACGAACAAATTAGTCAATTTGGGACTCAAGGCTTTTTTTTGGCTTTATTTCTCTTTTTTGCTTTTGTTTTTATTTATTTTTTCTCTTGTTTGTTTATTTTTGTGGCATTTTGGGTCCTCCCAACCCAAGGTCTCCATTGTATTTACTCTTCGCTCCACTTAATACAACAGATTTTTACTTATTATTTTTATTTTTTCTTCTTTATTATTCTTTTTGGTCCTTTTTTCTGGTTCCCTCTTATCCCTCTCATTATATCTCTTAGTTGACCATCACATACAAGCAAATCATCTTATGCTTGTCTAAGATTTTTTTCCTTTTTTTTTTTTTTTTTTTTTTTTTTTGCATTTAGTAGGTCCCTACTCCCTTTTTTTGCCCCTTGAACTCTTCACCCCAAATCAGGCCCTCCATTATAGGCACGATATTTCCCTGAGGAGGGGAGAGAGGGAAAGAGAAGAGAGAAAAAAAGGGGGAAATAATAAATTATTACTGTTTTTTTTTTGTGGGGTGTTTTACCTTTTTTTTTTTTTTTTTTTTTTACTTTTTACTCTTTATTAATTCTAATTAGTGCTATCAATAAGACCACCCTCAGATGCCGATAAGAAAGAGGAAATCAAATATTATGGATACAAAAGAAAGGTAACACAAATAGATGTGGAAAAATCTATGGAGAAAAGACTTAACATATTGGAAGCCTTGGAGCTAAATGACAGAGAATTTAAAATAGAAATCTTAAAAATACTCAGAGAGATACAAGAAAACACAGAAAGGCAATATAGGGAGATCAGAAAACAACTCAATGAACACAAAGAATATATTACCAAGGAAATTGAAACTATAAAAACAAATCAAACAGAAATGAAAAACTCAATTCACGAGCTGAAAAACAAGGTAACAAGCTTAGCTAACAGAACAGCCCAGATTGAAGATAGGATTAGTGAAATAGAAGACAAACAACTTGAGGCACAACAGAGAGAAGAAGAAAGAGACTCAAAAATAATAAAAAATGAGAAAGCCCTACAGGAATTGTCTGACTCCATCAGAAAGAATAACATAAGAATAATAGGTATATCAGAGGGAGAAGAGAAAGAAAATGGAATGGAGAATATACTCAAACAAATAATAGACGAGAACTTCCCAAGCCTGTGGAAGGAACTAAAGCCTCAAATTCAAGAAGCAAACAGAACACCAAGTTTTCTTAACCCCAACAAACCCACGCCAAGGCACATCATAATAAAGATGACACAAACCAATGACAAAGAAAAAATTCTCAAGGCAGCCAGGGAAAAGAAGAGTACAACATATAAAGGAAGGCCTATTAGATTATCATCAGATTTCTCAGCAGAAACTCTACAAGCTAGAAGAGAGTGGACCCCGATATTTAAAGCCCTGAAAGAGAGGAACTTTCAGCCAAGAATACTACACCCATCAAAGCTATCCTTCAAGTATGAAGGAGATATAAAAACATTCACAAATACAGAAAAGATGAGAGAATTTATCAACAGAAAGCCCCCACTCCAGGAAATACTAAAGGGGGTTTTCCAACCAGATTCAAAGAACAAAAGAAAACAACACCACAAGTAACAGCTCCACCAAGAACACAATAAAACCAAACTTAAACTGTGACAACAAAGGAAAAAAAAGGGGGGAGAGGATGGAGATTAACAGTAGCAAAGGATGATGAAGTGCAGAAATACTTATAAGATAGGGTACTACAATGATATGGTAGGTACCCTTTTCATTACTTAATGGTAACCACCCTTAAAAAAACCACCACAAAAACACTTGACTTAAAAAAGGTAGCAACAGAGGAAAGAAGTATGGAACACAAACAAACAAAAACAAATGATAGAAAAACAAAAGAGAAGAATCAAACTAGATACAAAACTAACAGAAAGCAATTTATAAAAATGGCAGTAGGGAACCCACAAGTGTCAATAATTACACTAAATGTAAATGGATTAAACTTACCAATAAAAAGACACAGAGTAGCAGAATGGATTAAAAAAGAAAATCCAACTATATGCTGCCTACAAGAAACACATCTAAGCAACAAGGATAAAAACAAATTCAAAGTGAAAGGCTGGAAAACAATACTCCAAGCAAACAACACCCAAAAAAAAGCAGGCGTAGCAATACTCATATCTAATAATGCTGACTACAAGACAGAAAAAGTACTCAGAGACAAAAATGGTCATTTCATAATGATTAAGGGGAAGTTGAATCAAGAAGACATAACAATCCTTAATATATATGCACCAAACCAAGGAGCACCAAAATATATAAGACAGCTACTTATTGACCTTAAAACAAAAACTAACAAAAATACAATCATACTTGGAGACCTCAATACACCGCTGACGGCTCTAGATCAGTCATCCAAACAGAGAATCAATAAAGATATAGAGGCCTTAAACGAAATACTAGAACACCTGGATATGATAGACATCTAAAGGACACTTTATCCCAAAGCGACAGAGTATACATTTTTCTCTAGTGTACATGGAACATTCTCAAGAATTGACCATATGTTGGGCCACAAAGACAATATCAGCAAATTTAGAAAAATTGAAATTGTACCAAGCATATTTTCTGATCATAAAGCCTTGAAACTAGAATTCAACTGCAAAAAAGAGGGGGAAAAACCCACAAAAATGTGGAAACTAAACAACATACTTCTAAAAAATGAATGTGTCAAAGAAGAAATAAGCGCAGAAATCAAAAAATATATACAGACAAATGAAAATGAAAATACGACATATCAGAATCTCTGGGATGCAGCAAAAGCAGTAATAAGAGGAAAGTTCATATCACTTCAGGCCTATATGAACAAACAAGAGAGAGCCGAAGTAAACCACTTAACTTCACACCTTAAGGAACTAGCAAAAGAAGAACAAAGACAACCCAAAACCAGCCGAAGAAAGGAGATAATAAAAATCAGAGCAGAAATAAATGAAATAGAGAACAGAAAAACTATAGAAAAAATCAATAAAACAAGGAGCTGGTTCTTTGAAAAGATCAACAAAATTGACAAACCCTTGGCAAGACTCACCAAGGAAAAAAAGACACAGGACTCAAATAAATAAAATCCAAAATGAAAGAGGAGAGATCACCACAGACATCATAGATATACAAAGAATTATTGTAGAATACTATGAAAAATTATATGCCACCAAATACAACAATCTAGAAGAAATGGATAAATTCCTAGAACAATACAACCTTCCTAGACTGAGTCATGAAGAAGCAGAAAGCCTAAACAGACCAATCAGCAGGGAGGAAATAGAAAAAAACTATTAAAAATCTCCCCAAAAATAAAAGTCCAGGCCCAGACGGTTATACTAGTGAATTCTATCAAACATTCAAAGAAGACTTGGTTCCTATTCTACTCAAAGTCTTCCAAAAAAATTGAAGAAGAAGCAATACTTCCAAACACATTTTATGAGGCCAACATAACCCTCATACCAAAACCTGGCAAGGATGGCACAAAGTAAGAAAACTACAGACCAATATCTCTAATGAATACAGATGCTAAAATACTAAACAAAATACTGGCAAACCGAATACAACAACATATTAAAAAAATAATACATCATGATCAAGTGGGATTCATCCCAGAATCTCAAGGATGGTTCAACATACGCAAAACGGTTAACGTAATACACCATATCAACAAAACAAAGAACAAAAACCACATGATCTTATCAATAGATGCAGAAAAGGCTTTTGATAAAATACAACACAATTTTATGTTTAAGACTCTCAACAAAATGGGTATAGAAGGAAAATATCTCAACATGATAAAGGCCATATATGATAAACCATCAGCCAACATCCTATTAAACGGCATAAAACTGAGGACTTTCTACCTTAAATCAGGAACAAGACAGGGTTTGTCCACTCTCTCCACTCTTATTCAACGTGGTGCTAGAAGTTCTGGCCAGAGCAATCAGACAAGACAAAGAAATAAAAGGCATCCATATTGGAAAAGAAGAAGTAAAGCTATCACTTTTTGCTGATGATATGATCCTATACATCGAAAACCCGAAGGACTCCACAAAAAGATTATTAGAAACAATAAACCAATACAGTAAGGTCGCAGGATACAAAATTAACATACAAAAGTCCATAGGCTTTCTATATGCCAACAATGAAATATTAGAAAACGAACTCAAAAGAATAATCCCCTTCACGATTGCAACAAAAAAAATAAAATACCTAGGAATAAACATAACAAAGAACGTAAAGGACCTATATAATGAAAATTACAAAGCATTGTTAAGGGAAATCGAAAAAGATACAATGAGATGAAAAAATATTCCTTGTTCTTGGATAGGAAGAATAAATATAATCAAAATGGCCATATTACCCAAAGCAATATACAAATTTAATTCAATTCCCATCAAAATCCCTATGAGATTTTTTAAAGAAATGGAACAAAAAATCATCAGATTTATATGGAACTATAAAAAACCCCGAATAGCCAAAACAATCCTAAGGAAAAAGAATGAAGCTGGGGTCATTACAATACCTGACTTTAAACTATATTATAGGGCCATGATAATCAAAACAGCATGGTATTGGCAAAAAAATAGACACTCAGACCAATGGAACAGAATAGAAAGCCCAGAAATAAAACCACATATATATGGTCAAATAATCTTTGATAAAGGGGCCAACAACACACAATGGAGAAAAGAAAGCCTCTTCAACAAATGGTGTTGGGAAAACTGGAAAGCCACATGCAAAAGAATGAAACTCGACTACAGCCTGTCCCCGTGTACTAAAATTAATTCAAAATGGATCAAGACCTAAATATAAGACCTGAAACAATAAAGTACATAGAAGAAGACATAGGTACTAAACTCATGGACCTGGGTTTTAAAGAACATTTTATGAACTTGACTCCAATGGCAAGAGAAGTGAAGGCAAAGATAAATGAATGGGACTACATCAGAATTAAAAGTTTTTGCTCAGCAAGAGAAACTGATATCAAAATAAACAGACAGCCAACTATATGGGAACTGATATTTTCAAACGACAGCTCAGATAAGGGTCTAATATCCAAAATTTACAAAGAACTCATAAAACTCAACAACAAACAAACAAGCAATCCAATAAAAAAATGGGAAGAGGACATGAACAGACACTTCTCCCAGGAAGAGATACAAATGGCCAACAGATATATGAAAAGATGCTCAGCTTCATTAGTTATTAGAGAAATGCAAATCAAAACTACAATGAGATACCACCTCACTCCTGTTAGATTAGCTATTATCAACAAGACGGGTAATAGCAAATGTTGGAGAGGCTGTGGAGAAAAAGGAACCCTCATTCACTGTTGGTGGGACTGTAAAGTAGTACAACCATTATGGAGGAAAGTATGGTGGTTCCTCAAGAAACTGCAAATAGAACTACCTTATGACCCAGCAATCCCTCTACTGGGTATATACCCCAAAACCTCAGAAACATTGATACGTGAAGACACATGTAGCCCCATGTTCATTGCAGCACTGTTCACAGTGGCCAAGACATGGAAACAACCAAAAAGCCCTTCAATAGAAGACTGGATAAAGAAGATGTGGCACATATACACTATGGAATACTACTCAGCCATAAGAAATGATGACATCAGATCATTTACAGCAAAATGGTGGGATCTTGATAACATTATAAGGAGTGAAATAAGTAAATCAGAAAAAAACAAGAACTACATGATTCCATACATTGGTGGAACATAAAAATGAGACTAAGAGACATGGACAAGAGTGTGGTGGTTACCAAGGGTGGGGGGGGAGGGAGGACATGTGAGGGAGGGAGGGAGAGAGTTAGGGGGAGGGGGAGGGGCACAGAGAACTAGATGGAGGGTGACGGAGGACAATCTGACTTTGGGCGAGGGGTTTGCAACATAATTTGATGACAAAATAACCTAGACATGTTTTCTTTGAATATATTTACCCTGATTTATTAATGTCATCCCATTACCATTAATAAAAATTTATTAAAAAAAATGTGATATGGGGAATATCATATCAATGTGGGGGAATGGGTGCTAGTATACTCAACAGCATCATGTGTGGCCAGGAAAGAGAGAATTAATGATACCATGTTTCAAAATCTGTTTGAGGTTTGGAGGAAATACAGAGAATTTTAAGTCAAGACACCTAGACCCCACACTTTACTTAATGAATATCATGGCAAGAGTTCTGTTTCTTGTAACAGTATATGAAGACTCATGCCTTTTATTACCACACAAACTATCATCACTACCTGGTACATTCAAGGCCTAGACTATCCAGAGAGGAGTGATTCATTAGTGTCCAGTTAGTGCAACAGAACAGCACAAGGGAATATGTTTAAATACACAATTTCTGGCAGAGAAAGAAGTCCCTGCTATAATTCAAAGAAAATAAAACTTTATGTGCTCAAATTTTTTACTTCCTACACTGTATGCTAGAATCGCAGATGAAATTCCCCAGCTCTAATCCCATTATCTTGATTGAAACTTAATTGAATATTAAGAAAATGTTTTCTTTCTTCTTTCCTATATTTTTAAGTGTGAAGTTTTCTCACAGTATTTGATCAGATATGTTGTTGAGCATTGAGTATTTTAATGCTGTAAAAGCTGACTTTCTTAAAAGCTGACTTTTTTCCTGGAGTGTTGACATCCTTCGACATCCAAGGTTGCCTCTTTCCTTTGGCTCTTTTCATTCTCAAGCCACGGTATGAAAAATCCTTTATCAGGGGCAATTTACCCACAGAATTTTCTAGCTTGTTCTCTTGCTGAATCCCTAATCCCCAAAATTACATGTAACATTAACCAATATGTCATCAAGTCTTACCTCAATCTATATTTGATGGAAAGTCCTCTAGCTCTTACTGTGTTATTTTGGGAGTCCTTGGGCGTATCTCTTTTGGGTTTGTAAAGAGTTTTTCTATTGTCACAGAACCCACCATCTTCATGCTTGTTCCAATTCCTGGCCACAGCTGACAGTCACTGGAGGTCTTCTGATGACTATTTCTACAGCTGGTATTCTCTAAGAGGTCACTGAAATTTTTGCAAGGGCATTGCTTCCTGACCCATCTCCTCAGCACCAAACCCATGTAGTTTATCAATCCTCAGGCCACATTTTTACTTAGGCAGCAAAACAATGTATTTTAGGGTTAAGAAAGACCTCTGCTTGTGGCCCCATGGAGTTCAGATGGAAATCTTTGGACCTGACCCAACAGACCAGCTCTCAGTTAAACATTTTATCTTCCTATTGTCTTCTTCTCCCATCATTATTAACCTCTGTTGTAAATGTCACTGCTGGATTCCAATAATGAACAAAGCCTGGCTAGTGCCTGCATCCCCGCTATACCCATCACTGTCTTAGTCTGGGTGTATTTTATACAAAAAGATTTCCTTTCAGAACATACTTTATGCCCAAAGACTTTCTCTCTTCAACAAAATGAATTTTGTATTTGAATGACTTGCCAAGCATGTGTGAACTGAAGACGGACACTGGACTAGGACTATTTTAGGAGAATGAAGCAAAAAATAGCAAATACTATAGTCCTGTGGGTGATGTCTTTGGGTAGTCCTTTAAAGAAAACAAACAAACAAACATATATTCTAGAATGGTTACATAAGAATATGCAAGTTCTGCTTTTAAAATTGTGTTCATATTCTAACTGTTATACTTGTTACCATATGTGTATCAACCACATATATGATAAAATAGCAGAATATAGAGTTCAGAACCCTATAGACAGTGCTGAAATAAATAGTAAAGAACATGAATAAATATGTTACTCTTTAATCTCTTATCCTATGATTTATTCATTGTCATAGTGAACATAATAAATTTGACTCTATAGTTTCTAGTTAAGATCACTTGTTTAGCAACATTAATGGAGAGCTATCCATATGCCAAGTAATGTACAGGATGCAGAAAATTCAAGATTTACTATCTAGCATGAACACGTATGTTCTTTGTTTTATTATCCTAATACTTGTTAGTTAAAGTGAGAGCATGAACATTTTTGAAATTTACTTTAAACAGTTTTGTCAAATAACTCATCATTTTGAATAAAATATTGAGCTAACACACCAAATTTGATAATTTTAAGCCCAAATATGATTGCCTGATAGGGATTGGCTTAGTAACTTCAGATACCATTTCTAGTGTTTTTTGACTATATGCTTGTTAAGAGCTTTAATTATAAACTCAATAGCTTTCAAGCTAACAACCATAAATGCTCTGGATCTAAATTCTAACCTAAAAGCAAAATGAAAAAAACGAGCATTCACTATCTACCTTCAAAACTTAGGACAGGTTGGTTATTTTGGTTGATTGTTTATATTGACTAGATTTAGTAAGCCAGTTTTTTTTTTCTATTTTAAATGTCTCATTTTATTTTCTATATTCTGTCCTTGAATTCCCCTAAGATACATTCTAAGTACATCCCCTTACACATAATATGTGTGTATGTCAGGTGAATTCTGTCTCTGCGGAGCAGGGGAGAATAAGCCGTACAAGCAGCCCCTAACCAAAGCGAGTGGGCTAACAGATGGAGCGCACAGTATGAAATTAGAGATAACTGGCAGGATTTATTTTTTTTAATGATCCATCTGGAATCCAAGGGTCAAGATCATCAATTTTGACACTTTCAGAGGATCACAGCCTCATTTTACATTTGATTTTTAAGGTTACTTCTTTTAAAAATAAAAAAAAACTTCAGTATTTAAAAACTTTATTTAGAAAATAAGTAAGCAAGAGTAAGTTATCAATTACCATGGAGTGAATTCCACATTGGTATAGAATAATGACTTACACATAATATATTATCTAATATATTATAACAACATAAATAATGTATATCATTATAAATTGCTGTGGTTAATACTAACAATTTTAAATATTCTATGCTATCATGTACAGACTGTAAAATGGATGTATTAGGGTAGATTAGAATGGTGATAACTACAAAGTGACCTCCAACAACCACCATGGCCAAATTCAGTGGTTCTACGACAGAGAAGTGTGGCTTTGAGTAAGAGTACGTGACGAGTGTTGTTAGATCGGTGGTGTCTCTGCTCTATCAAGGCATTTCAGCATTTACGTTCATAGCTCCTGGGGTAGGCCAGCTAATGCCCTCTATCCAAGATGTCCTCATTCTAATCCCTGATACCTGTGAATATGTTACCTTATGCAGCAAAAGAAGAAACAAACAAACAAACCAAACTTTGCATATGTCATTAAGAATCTTAAGATGGGATTTCCCTGCTTTATCCAGCTGGACCTAATATAATTTCCAAGGAGGTGATAGGAAGGTCAAATCAGAAAAGGTAATGTGACAGCAGAAGTGGAGTCAGAGAAGGAAATGAATAATGGAAGCAGAGGTGAAAGATTTAGAGAGACATTTGACCTTGATGCACTGCTGGCTTTAACGGTGTAGTAAGAGACCACCAACCAGGGAAAGCAGGTTGCCTGTGGAATCTAGAAAAGGCACGGGAACAGATCCTCCCCTAGACTATTTTCTAGATACTTTGTGTAGAAGAAACCAGTCCCATGAATACCTTGACATTAGCTCACTGAGACTTGAGTTTAGTCTTCTGACCTCAAGAACTGTAAGATGATAAATTTGTGCTGTTTTAAGCCACTGAATCGTGGTAATCTGTTACAGTGGCAATATAAAACTTGCACTTTAGTTTAACTTGGGAGTTCCAAGGTTGCTGGGATCATTTCCATTCCAGGTGTTGGGAAGAGAGATGGGATAGAGACAATGGGACAGGGACCCTGCTCTTCTTCTAAGACATCTTCCTGGAAATGCCACATACCACTTTTACTCGTATAAAACAGAATTTAGTTGTATGGTAGCCAGGCAGCTGAGAATTGAGAGCATCTGGAAGCCATATGTGCAAATAATTCTATTTCTGGGGAGAAAAAGAAACAACTAGGAGTCAGCCATAACAGAGGTGATAATACCCAGTGTTTGTTTTCTTTATTTTGCAATCTAAGTAAAGCAGGTAAATTAGGGAAAAATACAGTACCCACAATCACTGAAAATAATAACAGGTAATGTGGCCTGACCTGTGGTGGCGCAGTGGATAAAGCATCAACCTGGAATGCTGAGGTTGCTGGTTCAAACCCCGGGCTTGCCTGGTCAAGCCACATATGGGAGTTGATGCTTCCTGCTCCTTCCCCCTTCTCTCTCTCTTCCTCTCTCTCTCTCTCTCTCTCTCTCTCTCTCTCTCTCTCTCTCTCTCTCTCTCCCTCTCTCCTCTCCAAAAATGAATAAGTAAAAAAAAAATCTAAATAACAGGTAATGTTTATTGTGGGTTTCCTGTGTGTCAATTTTCGATGAGCTACATTAGTTAAGTCAGTAAATGTTCCCATTATGAGGCAGGTAGTATGTTATTCCATCTTAAAGAGGAAGAAAAAAGACAACAGAAGAAAGCCACTTGCCTACTGACATAAGGCTAATAAATGACTGTGCTGGAATTCATCTGCCTCTGGGTCCTGTGTCCCTAGTCTCTCTCTATGCTCTCCTTTACATTATATATGGATTATATAGATCATATTTTATATTATATATTGCTATATTAGAAGAAAATTTTCTCAATACTAAAAGTGGGCCAGTGGGCAAATGATCAATTACCTCGTTGATTGTATAAAGAAGTAATTTGCAAAAGCACACTTATTTCTCTTATAAAAATCTACCAACAATTCCTCCATCTACAGATATACTTACTCTTCTAAGGTGAATAAAATTTTAATTATATTACTTATCCTTTGTACTACTGATAAATACTTTGAATTTGTTGTATGATTTTTTAAATTTGGTGCAGTAAATTTTAGTTCTATATAAAAGTTAACACTTTGAAACATTAACTGTTTTAACTATCAAAATACATATTTTCAGCTTAGTAGAATGCAGACTTACTATATTGCTGCAATTGTTCATTCATTCATTCATACATATTTATAAAGTTCCTACTGTACACCATTATTGAGACTACTTTGGTAAGCAAGATTGATTTTGTTTCTGCTTTTGCAGTTCCTAAAACCTAGTGTGAAGGTCATTTATACAAATATTAACCACCAAGTGTGACAAAAACTAAAATAAGAGAAATGGAGAATGTATGGAAGCATATAGTAATCTGTGCTTATCTACAAGTCTCTAGGCGTTTACTCAAAGAAGATATTTTAAGCAGGAATTTTGTAAATAACTTGCAATTCCCTCTTGAAGCACTCATTTTTAACTCTATTTGAGATATATATTTTTAATATGGACGACATTTGGTCATGTTAAAACAGTTCAATTTCTTCTAGATCATCATGTCCTCGGTTCTCTGCAGGTTACCATCTCATGTTTCTGTCCACCCTTTCCTCATAAATTTTCATTTTATAAAGAAACTAACTCCACCAAGGAATTTATTTTTATACATAGAATGTGTAAATAAACATAAAATATAGTATGTAGAATATATAATTTATTGCATAGATATAAAATATATATTTAAGTATATATAGGTAAAAAAAATATGTTGATGTGTGAGTGCATGAAACCACTTTTCTGTAATCCTATACAAGTATTTAGAAAGGCAGGGGAATCTTGGACTGCACATATTTTAAAAGGGGGCTTATAAAACAAGGTGTTAGGAACTGAGGTGACATCAGCAGCAGGCTGATGAACGGTAAATGTTCTTTTCACCTTCTCCTGTGCACAGGTATATTAGAATATGCCAATAATCTTCAGTTTCTAATTAGACTTTTGCCAGCATCCCACCACTAAAATTGTCCTTTTAACAGCCATTTGTTACCACCAGGTTGATCCAATTATCAGTTTTCAGTCATGATCTGATTTGACTTAGCTGCAGCATTTGACAAATATGAGTACCTTTTCTCCTTGAAATACTGTGTTGGACATAATTTATAAAACACTACTCCCTTCCATTTCCTCCTATCTCATTGTCTACTCTATTAGTTCCACTTAATGGCTTCTCTTCATCTTCACCTCGAAAATACCTCTACATGCTGGAGCTCTCTAAGCTCAGAATCAGATCCTTTTTTTTTTTATACCTAGTTATAGTCACTCTTTAGTGATTGATTGCATTCATCTTTAGATATAATCTATATACTCTGATATATATATATATATACTTATTTTTATATTGTCTGTTTTCTCCTTCATATCTGTATTTTCTTAATACATTTAAGTGCTATGATATTAGTTACATACACATTTTTATATCTTGACGAGTTGGTCCCTTTATCAGTATACAATGGCCTTCTTTGTTTCTTGCTAGTGTTTGGCTATTTTGTCTAACATAAATATAGCTACCCCTGCTCTCTTTTGGTTTTTATTTGCATGGAATATCTTTTCTCAGTCCTTCACTTTGAACCCATGTGTGTCCTTTAAGCCAAAGTGAATCTCTGGTAGGCAGCATGTAATTGGGTCCGCTTTTTGTTTATTTTTTCAATCTGTTCAGCTACACTGTGCCTTTTGATCAGAAAGTTTAATCCATTTGCATTTAAAGTAATTCTTGATAGATAATGATTTACTAGTGACAACTTACTGTTTTCTAGTTCCCTTGTTTTTCTCCCTCTTTTGCTGTTTTTCTTTGTTAAATGATAATTTTTCACAATACTGTACTTTGATTTGCTTTCCTTTTCCTTTTGTAGGTATGTACCGTATATATAAAACCCTTATAGCAACACTTTTAATATTACAAAAAATGGTTTAGTTTCTTAAATCAGGAAGTGCTAGTACAAGGAAGAAATCATTTGTAGACATAGCAATAACTCTAAAATGTATAGGAAAGTACCACTGCAAAGTCATAAACCTGCTACTATTGTCAGCTTTCATTAATTTGAAGGGACATTGATCCACATGACCCACGCTCAGGAGCAATGGGAGAATAAAAACTACAATGTGTCTGCGTGTGTGTTGGAGTGGAACTCTTGAAATTTTAGAAAAGAGTTTGACAAATTATGGCCAATAAGAAGAAATCTGGAGTTCAACAATATCAAGACTATCCAAGGTGTTTATTCACCATTCGATGAGGAATAAAAATAGGAAAATCTTGGAAACTTAATTTGTAATCATAAAAACATGTGAAGACATCATGAATCTTACTTGCCACACTCAAGTGCTTAAGTAATGCCACAGACCTTTATTAGTCAGAGTAGGGGGCTGAAGCACTCTTCATGCCTTTGGATTGCACAAGAATTATGAAGGCTATATGATTACTAATAAGCAGGAGGTCTTTCACATACAGAGCATCCTACTGATAACGGCTTCACTCTCAAACTTTTTACACAGGGGGCCAGTTCACTGTCCCTCAGACCGTAGGAGGGCCACCACATACAGTGCTCCTCTCACTGGCCACCAATGAAAGAGGTGCTCCTTCCGGAAGTGCGGTGGAGGCTGGATAAATGGCCTCAGGGGGCCACATGTGGCCCGCGGGCCGGCCGTAGTTTGGGGACGCCTGCAAGACCTTGTGGTCCCACCATCTCAGCAACGTTGCTTCTCTTCTGCCACACTCTGGCATGAGCATCTTTGCAGAAGCCTGAAAGCTTGGACCAGAGTCTAGCTTACCCAGATTCATAGCCATCTGCTTCTTTGGTTCAGAGACTTCCTCAGGATTGTCCCTGATGGGCTACAAGTACTTATGTTTCTGTCCATTTAACTCTGTCCTTCTTTAGGCTTAGGAATCTTTCTTATTTCTCTCACATTATTTCTTTCTTGACTTCTTTCTACTTTCTACTCTCCCCACCTACCTCTGATACATCAACCAAGCATAATCTCCTCAATGAACTACTGCACACAAATTCTGTAGGACGGGCCTGGCTGTCCTTTTGGAGAAAGGGAAAAAGATTGCATTAGAAACATAAGACAAATCAATAGTTCAATAAATTATTCTTCTATGACTGTATAATCAAACCAGCATGGGAAAGCTTACTTTGTGTTTCCTGTAATCATTCCCAGCAATTCACCATTTACTCTGAACCAAAACCTGCTGAAATCTTAAAACTTTACCTGCAAGCTATCAGTGAAATAAGGAAATTATTTTCTAGTGATTTTCATCAAGCAGGGAGCTCATGCACACCTGTTCACTGGTTCTCAGCATGCAGCATTGTGTTAATTTGTTCCTCGTGCTTTTCTAAAACATATTCAGAGGCACAAATACCCTATAAGTGAAATAGAAAGGCCCTATTCATTAGCATTTTCCTTCCTGACTGAAATATCACTGACTCTATTATAGGCACCCAAGTAAATTTTTCTACCCGCAAAATATAAACATCCAAAGTATTTTTTACATTATTTTGTTGTAAATAAGCCTCTAATGAAAGAAGATAGCAAAGCTGTTTTGATGGACAATTAGCAAAAGGACAAAGCCTTTCTTTGGTAGAATGAGTAGTGAATATTGTGATCATTTTGCAATGTGCACTTTCCTTATTCTTCAGAGTCCTTGTCTGAATCTCAACACGTTTTCCTAGCTGCATATTACAGTGTATTTTCAGATTCTCCCACTTGGCATGTGGCTAGTAAATATTCTGCCTGTGCTTCATATACCAAAACTGAGTGTCAAGGATCAGCTTGATGATACAAGGTGAGAGAGTTTGCCCAATTAGAGTAATGATAAAATATTTAGATAAAGTTGTAAGGCTGTATTTCTAGAAAGAGGGAAGATATGTTTAAATGAAGGAGTGGGACTAAGATTAGTAAAGTGGAATCCAAATAGAAGATCTGTTTATCGCAATAGAAATACCTTCCCCCCGCCCCCTCAGGGAAGGCTTTGACCTACCTGGGGTAGTTTATTAGAATGTGACTGCATCCAAAATTTCACGACAATGGGTAGCCATACTAAATGAAGGGTAATATCTAAGTGAATAAAAAAGAATCATAGCTATTTTTAACTTATTGGTATATTGTTATATATCTTTCTTGATCTGATAAACGAGGGATTTTTAGCTATATAGGATCTTGAAGTTGTATAACCCGAGGTGCCGTTTGATAGTATAGTACCCTAACTAACCATTACTTATGTTTTATATATGTGTGCAGGGAGTTACAGATATTCTGGGGAATTAATCTTATCTAATTTCTGTTTTTCCCTCTCACCTCTTAATCACAAAATCTCCACAAACACACCCACACACGCACCCCCACACACCCACACACTCACACATATGACCTTCAGATAGGTTATCTCATTTAAGTGTCTTTGCTTTCCTTTTGCAAACAGGAAGTGTACACAGTATGCTTGCTTAACTCTTAGAACAACGAAGACATAATTGCACCAGCCATGGCCTGATGAGAGCAGGTTCCCTGAGACTTAAACCCCATGGGAATAAAGCTCCCTCACATCCATGGGCAAGTTCGTCTAGACCAGCGATGTGCTATGCACAGCGAGGGGCGTTCAGATTTGGTCCAGTCGTCCTCTCAGAATGAGCTGCAACAGGAAGAGGCGCAACGGCTTTCTTCAACCCTTTGCTTCAAGTTTTATCCCATCAAGAGGTTTCTGACTGGCCCCAGTGCTGAGCACATGCAGCGGGGAGGGTTTCATGAGAACTACAAGGGGTATTCTGAAACAGATGCAGCCCCACATTCTCCTGCCCGACCCAAGTGCGTCTGCAGCTCTGATGTTATCAAGCTGACAGCCTCTTACTCTAAGTACCTGATTCTCACCTCTCTGCTAGGGACTTCCTCAGGTTTCTCAGTAGTTTGCGCCTCTGAATTTTGGAACCGAAGCCTGTGTATATATAGGAGGGGTGGGGTGGGAGAGTGAACCACGCTGGGGGCAACCCTCAATGATGGTTGTTAAGAGTCCTGCATCATGACCCTCTCTCCTCATTATTCAGTGAGCATCTTGGTACACGTTATACTTGATTATTTAGATCAGGGGTCCCCAAACTTTTTACACAGGGGGCCAGTTCACTGTCCCTCAGACCGTTGGAGGGCCGGACTATAAAAAAAAAAACTATGAACAAATCCCTATGCACACTGCACATATCTTATTTTAATGTAAAAAAACAAAACGGGAACAAATACAATATTTAAAATAAAGAACAAGTAAATTTAAATCAACAAACTGACCAGTATTTCAATGGGAACTATAATCCTGCTTTTGGCTAATGAGATGGTCAATGTGCTTCTCTCACTGACCACCAATGAAAGGGGTGCCCGTTCCGGAAGTGCGGTGGGGGCTGGATAAATGGCCTCAGGGGGCCGCATGTGGCCCGCGGGCTGTAGTTTGGGGACCCCTGATTTAGATGGTCCCCATAGGATTTAACATGGGTAGCCATAAATAGCAAACTGCTCATGAACACCTTTTTTCTCCCTCTCCTTCTCCAGTTATATTTCTTCCTCTTGTTCATTTGTGCTTCCCACATTTTTTTGCCTGAGGGTTTGATTTTGGGAGGGACCTAAATGAAGGCCGTGAAGTTCTCACTATTTCTTAAACATTTCAGCTTTGTATTCTAAAAGCGATTTGGGAAGGGGCTAAGTGTAACTGCCAGAGTAAAATTTTCTTGGTCTGTCTCTGAAAGGAACTCACAAAGGGACAGTCCCCTGCTGAATGTACTATGGTAAACATTCTCCCCCTGGCCCTTTATGCGTAGTGTCCTGATTTTGTGTACTAAGTAGTACTCTACCTACCAAACGTGCTTCTCTGCTTCATTTTTGCCCTCTCTTTTCAGGGAAAACTGTTTCTTCCCTCTTTATGTATACTAATAATTTTAAGAAAAACATAGGCAATTTTCTTTGAGAAGCATCAAGTTTTTCTTATATTATACTTTGTATTTACATAGCCCTTTAAGGTTTGATATTATAGTTTGACTCTTAAAGGGCCAGTGTATTACTTCTCTTTCCAAATTCCTGCAGGGCTTCGCCATAGCAACCTCGAAGTGTTAAGTCCTCTGCCATATTTTAGTAAGCTCCCCTGCTTTTGCTCCTGATGTTCTGTACAAGAAGGTTCTTTTTCACCTTTCCATCTCCCTGACTTAAAATCATAAGTCTGAGGCACTTCTGGAAACTTTCCTTGACCGCCAGGCAGTTAAATTTCCTTTTTGCATCCTGCATATACTTTTATTAGAGCAATAATCCCCATAATTGCAGTTTTCTGTTTGAATGCCCTTGAGGTCAGAAACTATGTCTTATTCATCTTTGTATCCACAAGACATAATAAGCACTCGCTGCATGTTTGTGAAATGAATAAGTATGTGCACTGTAAGAAGAAATATTAGTAAAGAATCTGCACAGACCTATGATTCTCCTAGCAGAAATTTAACACTGAACTGAGGTTTAAACCACTTTGAGGGGTCTCCACGATTTAGAAGTAGCATTTCCAAAATCAGAATGGCTGCTCTATCATGGTTGTTTGGTGAGTTCACAAAGGAAAAAAAACTATCAAGAGTCTATTAACTTGACATGTGGTATGGAATTTTTTTCCAACTTTCCAATAGAATAATTGTCCAGGTCATAAAGGCAGCTTCCAACTGATTCTTTCATTCTTTATTTTCTGCATATGTAATAGCCAAGATAATTAATATGTTCAACAGTTTGTGCAATACCAGTATTTCTGTTAATGCAAATAACAAGAAAAAAGCATCTAAAATGCACAGATAACACAGATTTATGGCTTATAAAAATTTTAGAACACCTTAGGCAATTTTCTAAGACATGGGCTTATTTAAGTGGTTGTTTATTTGGTTTTGCCAAAAAACACTTAAGCAGGTGAATAAAGTACCAAAGTATATGATGAAAGTACCATATGGCATTGGGTAGCTATTGTAGATCATTGTTTTTAAGGCTTTTAGCAGTAATATATGCTTTTGAAAAATAATTAACTTTGAGTAACAATAAAAAGAACAAAACAAAGTATCAACATAATTAATACTCTGTGGCTTCTTATGAGGACATTCCATATAGATATCTTTTATTATAAAGCTAAAAATAACATATTACTTAGTAACTTTTTAATGAGTATCTACAAATTCAGGTAATATATATTCAATGTGGAAATGTGAGAGAATGCAGATAAAATAACAGCAAAATAATTATTACTCATTGATAATTACTGTTAATACTATAATCTTTCTCTCTGTCTCTCTCTTTCTCTCATTCTTGCACACACACACACACACACACACACACTTCTCAAAATTTCAAAGTAAAGAGAGCCTATTTTCTACCTATTAATTGCCATGATGCAGCTATACTTATAAGAGAGTTTTCTTATTTTGTTGAAAGAATAATTTATCCCGACTAATGTGAACACACACACACACACAATTCTCAAAACTTCAAAGTAAAGAGAACCCATTTTTTACCTATTTCAATTGGCATAATGCAGCTATACTTATAAGAGGGTCTTTTTACTTTGTTTAAAAGATAATTTATCCTGACTAATGTGAATAAATGCACACAGACACACACACTCACACATGTATGGCAGCCTCTACTATTTGGTTACCTGCCTAGTAATAATCCTTCATTTTCCCTTTTTAAGAAAACTCCATTTTTTTTTCAGTTACGGGAGACCATGTGCTATAGAGAAGGTGGCCCCCCTTAGTCCTAGAAATGACATCTTGAGTAAAAGTCAATCATGGCACTCCTGTTTCCATTGCTAGTGATGGAACTAAGAACACAAATAAAGCTCAGATATATTAAATGAGCAAAGACTTTGAGAAAATTTTAAAGAAAGATTCTTACTTTTATATTTTTCTGAAGCTGGAAAGGGGAGAGACAGTCAGACAGACTCCCGCATGCGCCGGACCAGGATCCACCCGGCATGCCCACCAGGGGCGATGCTCTGCCCATCAGGGGGCGATGCTCTGCCCCTCCGGGGCATTGCTCTGCCGTGACCAGAGCCACTCTAGCGCCTGGGGCAGAGGCCAAGGAGCCATCCCCAGTGCCCGGGCCATCCTTGCTCCAATGGAGCCTTGGCTGCGGGAGGGGAAGAGAGAGACAGAGAGGAAGGAGGGGGGGGGGGGTGGAGAAGCAAATGGGTGGTTTTCCTATGTGCCCTGGCCGGGAATCGAACCTGGGTCCCCCGCACGCCAGGCCTACACTCTACCGCTGAGCCAACCAGCCAGGGCCGATTCTTACTTTTAACAAGGGCATAAGGATGGGGTATGGTCTCTGCATTGGAGTTCTTATGTCTCTCTACTTATGGCCCTTTTATTGCAGACTGTCTTTTAAGTGATGTGTATAGTGAATAGCCTTCAAAGATAGAAACAGTTCTGAAGCAAAGAGAAGGTTCATTTACTGTTCAGAATTGTCAAGATAACGTCTTCTTCCAGCATAAAAGTCAGGCTGGTTTGCTGAAAGTCTATTATAAAAGATTAAGATTTCCTAATACCAGGGCTCTGTTCCTATATAACAATCGTTAAGCACTCAGGCATCACCAGGTCTGTCTCACATTGCTCAGTAAAAATGGAGACTTTGGGAAATAGCTAAGAAAACGATGATACTGTGATGATTGTTTTCGTCATGAGTGACAAACTGTCCATCTCTCACTCACGCAGGGCTTCTCTCATCCCCTGTCACATCCATGGAAATGTGGTAGGCTAATTTGCTACCCTGAAAATACTGTTAAATCACAAACCCTATACAGTTCTTGACACATGTTTTCCTAGTTCTATCCATTGCACAATGTCCTGTGAAAATGTGATAGCAGAGCTGTGGCAGCCACTTTATGATCATGAGGATATAAGTCTGATGATAAAAGTCAGACTGTGCATGGCAGAACAAAAAAATAGAGAGAAACTGGGTTATTCAAGATATTCTTAAGTCTATATTAACAACTATGGGAATTATTCCACTTCTAGATTTATACATTTCCTCTATTTTTTAAATTATTGGGATCATGTTTCTTGTTAACCGTGGCAACATCAGTTAATCTAAATCATCAAAGAATGCAGTTTTGAAGGCCTGTTTACTGCCACTAAATATCTACAATAGCATCCAACACTTACTTAGTACTTACTATGTGCAAGTTTAGTAATAAATATTTTGGATACATTTTTAAATTGAATTCTTATGCAACAAGCCTGCATACTTGTTATTAATATTTTAAACACAAAGATTTTTAATCTCTAATGGTTAATTAACAAGCCTAAGATAATTCAGCTAATAAATGACTGAACTAGAATTCACATCCAGGTCACCTGGCAACAAAACCCAACTTCCTAACCCTGATAGAACATCTCCCAAGTAGTGATAATACCCAACATTTGTGTGGCTTCCTTTGGTCCCAACTCTATATTAATCATTTAACAATAAATTCTTCTTACATAAGCAGGGGAAGAAATTTTACTAGTTATATAAGTCTCTGTGCAAATGAATGCCAGGAAACATTCTGCCTGAAAATGAACATTTTAATTTGTCCCCAAACAGTAATTTTAGGTCAGAGATCTGCGTGGCTTTTCAGATAAGAACTGAAAATTGGATGCTTCCTAGCTATGGCTGAAAATGAATTTGCACCGCTTGTTGTGGACTAGTTTAGTCAATATATATTATCCTTGTAATTGGAAAAGATGGTTTCTTGTACTGATAGATATACAAAAGAAAATTTAGTATACCTCTTATTAATCCCTTATTCAGTAGTCCTTTTTTTTTATGCTTGAAAATTACTCCAACCTCCACTTCAACCTGAAGGCAGAGAGAAGCAAACACTGGACTGTTGGACTTAAAGCTTTTTGCTGTCAAGAACTTGGTTTGACTAGTTCAAATAAATTACTATCCCCTAGGCCAGTATCTACCCTCAAGTTCTCTCATAAATAGACAAATTAACAAATAAAATCTAAGAAGGAATATATATATGTTGGAATCCATGGGAATCCAAAAAGACCAAAGTAACAGGCTTTATTGAAAGGAAGAAAGGAGCCCTGCCAGGCACTTCTCCCGGGGAGAAGAGCACCGGTTACAGACTAGGGGCAAGTTCTATAGTGTTTTGAAGAGCCTGAGGGGATACTGAGGCAAAAGTCTGGTATGTTCTCTTTTATGGTTTTACAGTTTTGGCTTTCTGGAATGCTCCTTCTTGGGGCAGGTTGACCAGCTTTTCTGGAACTTTTCTGCCTCAGGGGCAATTATTCAGTAAGTAAGGGTGAGGTCAGGCACCCAGGTGGGACAAAATAAGGGCAGTTGGAATTTCTAGTAAATTCTATCTATATCTATATCTATATCTATATCTATATCTATATCTATATCTATATCTATATCTATATCTATATCTATATCTATATCTATATAATCTTACTTTGAATCATAATGTTCCCTCCAGACACTTCAAGAGTGTTTTCTGAGATTCCAACTAAAAACAAATCTGCATGAAATGAAACATCTCTTAGTGTAGAAGTTGCTTTTTTGAATGGTAGTTGCATGCATTTGGTTGCTCAATATGATCCCCAGATAATTTTTCTATTATAATTTAGGAGTATGACAGATTAATAAACTGTCTAGTTTCTTGGGATAATCAAAAGGGGTAGAAATAGTCAATGAAGATTTCAAAGTGTTGGAAGACAGTGAGCTTTGACATTTCAAGAGATGACTAAAACATCCTGAAGTTTTTCTTTCTCTATCTGTAGTGCCAAGAGTGACTTCAGAATATAACCTACTTCTCAATTGTAATATAATTTTTAATATAAAAGTAATTTGTTATCACTCACTACCATGACCCAGAAGTAACACACAATCAAAATGCATTATCCATTGTAATATAGCGTTGACGTGTATTTCTCTAGTGTAGCTGTTTTCCAGGGAACCTTGTCCTAATTATTTAACACTTTCAGAGTCAATAAATTATTGGAGGGGAGCAAAAGGCCTGTTGGTAGGTGAAATTTCTCTCAGAAATGAAAGTCTTTTTTCCTAAAGTGAGAAGCTGCAACAAGGTATTGTTTAATAATAACAAGTAATATTTTTAAATTACTGTTTAGAAACGCATCGCCTGATATTAAAATGACTTTATATAAATGCTGTGTCCTCAATTTAAAAGGACATTGGCAACCCCCCTAGGACTGAACAGGCCTTTTCTCTACCTAATTAAATTAAGTGCAGTGTACAGTGACTCTCTGCAAAGATTAATAGAATGCATTACTTGTCAGTGTAAGTGTTGCCTGTGGCGGTATTTTTTCTAATTTAATTAAAAGCTGTTCTTTTATGAAGAACAAGCTTGCAGTGTAATTCCTCTTACGTTTACATTTCTAAAGGCTGTTTGGGAGAAAGTGGAGAGTAAGAACAAGGAAGAAATTACAAACAAAAAGAAAGAAGAGAGGACCAAGTGGTAGGTATGCAAGAGTGAGTTTACATTATTTCCTGGTTTTAAAGAAAATTTTATTTCAAAAGTGAAAAACAGTGGAGATAAACCAGGAGTAGGGGGAAGGCAACAGTGTTCATTGTTGTGTGTTAGACCATATCTCTATTTTATGCCCAGTAAGCACCATTCATAAAAATACTGGGCATTTGTCAAACAGGTAATTATACCACAAAATCTCCCATATTCAAATATTTATTGTGCTGTTGGGTTCTTGGAAGTGCGTGATTAGCCGTGGAGGCTGAGGTCAGTTTTTTAGTCTGTTATCACATGCAAAACTGGAGATCAGTCAGCAGTGCCATATTGAGAAACTACTTGGTGCCCTCGCACAGGCAAACTAAGTGCATGCAGTTAACATCCTGAGGATCTGTAAGGTCCCTGAGAGCCAACTTAGGAACCCTCCCCCAATATTTTTTTTTTTTTTACAGAGACAGAGAGAGAGTCAGAGAGAGGGATAGATAGGGACAGACAGACAGGAATGGTGAGAGCTGAGAAGCATCAATCATCAGTTTTTTGTTGTGACACCTTTCATTGGTTGCTTTCTCATATGTGCCTTGACTGTGGGCCTTCAGCAGACCAAATAACCCCTTGCTCAAGGCAGCGACCTTGGGTCCAAGCTGGTGAGCTTTTGCTTAAACTAGATGAGCCTGCACTCAAGCTGGCGACCTCGGAGTCTCGAACCTGGATCCTCTGCATACCAGTCCGACGCTCTATCCACTGCGCCACCGCATGGTCAGGCCCTCCCCCAATATTAATCATTTCTTGATCAGTACTAAACAACATTCAACCTATTGTATTCTTCCTATTTTTATCATAAGTTTAGGATATCTATTTATCTTACTAAGTAGTTATCATCTTAGTATAAGAAGTCTATATTTTCTCAGTTTAATCAAAATGGAGAGGATAAAATATAGAAGATGAAATCTTTTGATAAAAAAAAATCTGATACAAATTAGGAAAGTAGGCAAAATAAACAAATAGCAAATAAACATATAAAAGATGGTCAATATGTTATAACATTAGGAATTGCAAACTAGAACAATGAGATACCACTATGAACTTATTAGGACCACTGAAATCCAAAACACTGACAGTCACAAATGCTGATAATAATGTGGAGCAATAAGAACCCTTATTCAGCCTGACCTGGCGGTGGCGCAGTGGATAGAGCATTGGACTGGAATATGGAGGATCCAGGTTCAAGACCCCGAGGTCACCAGCTTGAGCGTGGGCTCATCTGGCTTGAGCAAAAAGCTCACCAGCTTGGACCCAAGGTCACTGGCTCAAGCAAGGGGTTACATGGTCTGCTGAAGGCCAACAGTCAAGGCACATATGAGAAAGCAATCAATGAATAACTAAGGTATTGCAACGAAAAACTGATAATGGTTGCTTCTCATCTCTCTCCATTCCTGCCTGTCTGTCCCTAGCTGTCCCTCTCTCTGACACTTTCTCTGTCCCTGTAAAAAAAAAAAAGAACCCTTATTCATTGCAGGTGAAAATGCAAAATGATATACAGCATTTGGAAGATAGTGTAGTGAGTTTTTTCTCATAAAGCTAAACATGCTCTTACCATATGATTCATCAATTATGCTCCATGAAATTTACCCAAAGCAGTTGAACACATTGTCCACAAAATACCTGCATGTGGATGTTTATAGAAGCTTTTTCCACAATTGCCAAAACTTAGAAGCAACCAGAATCTCCTACAGTAGGTACATAGATAAACTGTGGTACATCCAAACCATGGAATATTATTCAGCATTAAAAAAAAGATATCAAGCTATGAAACATAGAAGAAGCTTAGATATACATTTCTAAGTGAAGGAAGCTGATCTGAAAAGGCTAAACACTCTGTGATTCCAACTATCTGACATGATGAAAAGACAACTATGGAGACAGTAAAAGTACCAGTGGTTGCCAGGGGTTGGAAGAGGGTGAGATAAATAGACAGCACAGAGACTGTTTTTTGTTGTTGTTTGTTTTTTAGTGAGAGAGAGACAGAGAGACGGACAGGGAAAGACAGCAGGTAGGAAGAGAGAGAGAGAGAGAGATGAGAAGCATCAATCAATTCTTCGTTGTGGCACCTTAATTATTTATGGATTGCTTTCTCATATGTGCCTTGACTGGTGGCTACAGCAGAGCAAGTGAGCCCTTCCTCAAGCCAGCGACCATAGGGTCATGTCTATGATCCCATGTTCAAGCCAGCGACCCCATGCTCAAGCCAGATGAGCCCACACTCATGTTGGTGATCTCGGGGTTTTGAACCTGGGTCTTCTGCATCCTTGTCCGATTCTCTATCTACTGAGCCACCTCCTGGGCAGGTAGAAAGAGGATTTTTAAGTCAATGAAACTATTTTGTATGATACCAGAATGATGCACACATGTCATTATACATTTGTCAAAACCCACGGGATATACTACACCAAGACTAAACTTTTATGTAAATTATAGAGTTTGCGTGCTAATAATGTGTCAGTGTACTTTAATTGATTGTAACAAACATACCACTCATAATGAATGTTGATAGAGAGGGAGGCTGTGCATCTATGGAGTATACAGGAAATCTCTGCACATTATGCTCAGTGAACCTAAAACAACTCTAAAACAGAAAGTCCAACAAAGCACTCAGTGTAATTCACCATATCAATAAGAAAAAGAAGAAATGATATATCATTTGATGCATAAAAAGCATTAGACAAAATCTAATACCCAATCATGATTAAAAACTCTCAGGGATTGTGAATAATTACCTTAACTTGATAAAATAAATCTACAAAAAAAACCTTGCCCAAAATAAACAAATGGGACTACATTAAACTGAAAAGTTTTTGCACAGCAAAGAAAACCATCAACAAAATGAAAGACAACCCACTGAATGGGAGAACATATTCATGGTTACATCTGATAAGGGCTTAATGGTTAACATTTAGAAGGAATTTATAAAGCTCAACACCAAAACAAACAAACAAAACAAATAATTCAATTAAGAAATGGGAAACGGACCTGAATAGATTTCTCCAAAAAGGATATAAAGATGGCCAATAGATACATAAAAAGATTTTCAACATCACTAATCATCAGAGAACTTCAAATTAAAACCACAATGAGATATCATCTCACACCTGTCAGAATGGCTATCATCAATACATCCACAAACAAGTGTTTAGCAAGGATGTGGAGAAAAGAGAACCCTCATGCACTGTTGGTGGGAAAGCAGACTGGTGCAGCCACTGTGGAAAACAGAATGGAGTTTCCTCAAAAAATTAAAAAAAAAAAAAAACTACCTTATGACCAGCAATTTCATTTCTGGGAATATATCTGAAGAAACCCAAAACACCAATTTGAAAGAATATATGCATCCTTATTTCACTGCAGTATTATTTACAATAGCCAAGATTTGGAAGCAGCCCAAATGCCCATCAGTAGATGAGTAGATTAAAAAGCTGTGCTACATTTACACAGCGGAATACTACTAGGCCATAAAAAGAAGGAAATTTTTACCTTTTGCAACAGCACAGATAGACCTGGAGAGTGTTATGCTAAGTGAAATAAGCAAGTCAGAGGAAGATAAGTACCATATAATTTCACTTATATGTGGAATCTAATGAACAAAATTAACAAACAAATATAAACAGACTCATACATACAGAGAACAGACTGATAGCTGTCAGAGGGCATTGCTTTTAGGGGGTTGGGTGAAAACAGTGAAGGGATTAGCAAGGAAAAAAAATCATAGACATAGACAACAATATGGTGATTATAAGAGGGAAGGGATGGGGGGAGGCAGAAAAGAGTAAAGGATTATAAATGTGATGGAAGGAGACTTGACTTGGGATGGTGAGCATACAATACAATATACAGATGATGTGTTGTAGAACTTTACAGCTGTATAATTTTATTAATCCATGTCACCCTAATAAATTAAATTAAAAAAATTAAAAGCTCTACAGCTAACATGTTTATTGATAAGGAACTGAACACTTTTCCCCTAAGACTGGGAACATGGCAAGAATGTTCTCTCATTCTACTTTATTCAACATTGTATAGAAAGTCTTCAGTAGTTCAGTAAAAAGGAAAGAGAATACAATCTGTGCAGATTGGGAACAAAATTCTCTTTATTTATAGATGACATGGTTGTCTATGTAGAAAGTTCCAAATAATAAATTTTAAAAATGCTCCTGGAAATAGTAAGTAGAGCAAGGTTATAAAATATAAGATTAATATTCAAAATTAATTGCTTTTCTATATAAGAACAATAAATAATTGGACTTGATAACTTAAAACATGATGTATATTTATAAAGCATTACAATGGTATCAAGAAATGAAATACTAGATATAAGTAATAAAATGTATTATACATATATATGCAGAAAACTCTAAAATTTTGATATAAGTCAAAGAAGATCTAAATAAATGCGGAGATAGTATGTTTTTATAATTGGAATTTTCAATGTTGTTAGGATGTTAATTCTTCCCACTTGATATGATGAATCAATGAAATCCCAAACAAAATCCCAGTAAGCTATTTTGCGCATCTCAACAATGAATTCTATAGTATACTTGAAAAGGAAAAAGACCTAGAAAAGCTATACAATAGTGAAGAAAAGAGCAAAACTGAAGGACTTACATTACCCAATGTCAAGACTTACTATAAAGCTATACTAACTAAGACAACATAGTATTTATGAAAAAGCAGATCCATAGATCAATGGAGCTACATAAAGTCCAGAAACAGATTCACACAAAATAGTTAACAGATACTTTATAGAGAAGCAAAAACAATTCAATGAAGAGAGGCTGTTCAACAAATATTTTTTGAATAATTGTATGCCCATATGCAAAAAGGTGCATCTATACTCAGACTTTACACTTTTCACAAAAATTAATTCAAAAATGAATCATAGACCTCAATGTTGAATGCAAAACTATAAAACTTTGAGAAGAAAATCCATTGACCTAGATAGAATTTATTGATGAATGTTTAGGTCTAAATCATAATCCATGAAAGAAAAAGATTGCTACTGGAATAAGCATACCAGACTAACAGGAGATGTTAATAAAAGTGGAAACTGGATTGCGGTCTATGGGAACTCTTAGTACTAGTTCATAATTTTTCAGTAAATCTAAAGCTATTACAAATAAAATGGTTATTATTCAAAACACAGTTTTAAAAGTAGAAAAGCAATATTTAAAGATTTAGTGAAAATGTTTGACAAACATAATCTCAGTATGGTTACAACACTAAATTTTTTACCATTTGGTAGTGTCAACCTGCTTTTTGGCAAGATGAGAAAGGTGAGGAGAAAAGAGAAGGAAAAAAAGGTTTAGCAACCTGGTTTTCCTAATCCCATTATTTGGACCATTTCTGGTTCAGTGGCGTAAAAGGGTAACACATGTGCCGTTCGGATGTCTTCCAGTTTTAAAGAGTGTGGTGCTGAACACAAATCCCAGAAAGCAATTCCTCCCATCTGCCAAAAGCATCCACCAGGGACAGTCTAAAAATGAGGCAATCATTTCAACACAAGAACATGAGGGGGCAATATCAGATGAAAGAAAGCCCTAGCGATGTTCAAAGCTAGGGAATAAAAACGTCACCTTTTGGAGGCTAGTGTAATCATAGATAAATCTTGCCTTTTTTTTTTAAATGATGTAACAGTATTAGTCATCTGTTTGCTGTGCATATTTTGAATTTCAAAAGTCCTGTAAATTAGTATGGCTTGTCCATTAAGGGAATCAGAGCTACAGGTAATGGTATTTGAATTTAAAAAATGTTCGTTTCTTTTCTGAAAAAAACAAAACCAAAAACCTAGCACCCAACAAAAAATGTTTATCTGATATTTTTAAAAAATGAATGATGAATTTCTGCCCAATGTTATAGTTTTATAATAACAGCATTTTCTTCTGTTTGATTCTATAGTTGACTGCCACAACAATTTAAGACAGAAAGATTAGTAGCGTAATTTTACCGCAACAAAAGCCACCTTGTGGAAGGTCAGTTCACTGCTTGCTTCTTGTTTCTCAATACAAGACCCTTCCAGAAACAAGAATATGACGGTGGAAAGAGCTAGACACAATAGTCAGAGTAAACTTCTTTCATGTTATTGAATATGGTCTTGTACATAGATTATGGGTAGCTTTTGGTTAAAATGGCAACTGGAAGCATATTACTTCCCGTGATTTATATACTGTGATTTTTGTTGTTGTTGTTGTCATTCTATCTTTTTTTTTAGATTTTATTTATTCATTTTTTTTAGAGAGGGAGAAGAGAGAGAGAAAGAACAGGGGGAGAAGCAGGAAGCATAAGCTCCCTCAGCGTTCCAGGTTGATGTTTTATCCACTGCGCGACCACAGGTCTGGCTCGTTCTGTCTTAAAGGGAAAAAAATAAAGAGGTATAAAATGCATTGCTCTCTTAAAAGTGTGTGGAGCCACAATATACTGTAATATTTTCTTAAGAAAATTATTTTAAATTCTTAAATTAATTGAAGTAATTACAATAACATCAGCAGAGTCATTTCAGAAAGGATTTTAAATTTCACCAATTGAATCAACAGCTTACGGGGTGGGGAGGGGGGGTCTTGCTGCTCTAGAAAGCTTTTACAAAATTGGAATTTTTTTTAAAAAGTATCAGAATTTATTTCTAAGTGACCAACACTTTAAAAGTGTTATTTTGCTGAGTTTTCAAGAGCTTTATAAATTGTCTTAGTTACAATTTACAAATGAGAAAACTGAGGCCAAGAGTAATTGGTATCTTCTCAAGATCACAAAGACAGAACTAAATAAATACAAATATATACATATTTATACATTATATATACATATATATGAAAACTGGCCAATCTAAATTTCAAATTTAGCCCAAATTACAAATGTTTATAGTTGGAAGAGCTCAATTCCTTACGTGCATGAAGCCTGCCTCATTTGTTACTGTTTGCCTAACCCAGTGCCTAGAAAAGGGTGGATCCCCCATTATTGTCATTGACGGACTAAATGGAAAAGGAAAATGCTTGGAAATCAACTTTCTCATGTTATTTTCCTGATGCTCAACCAGAGGAGACAGTTGTATTCTAATCTGCTAGTAGCTCAACATTTTAAGACATATGTCACACGATCTCTAAATAAATTTATATGTGGGCTTTTAAGAAAAAAATGCAATTATATTCAGGATTTGGCTCTATCTGTACCTACTCTGTTCTTAACTTTTGTCACAGAAGATTGCTGTTGTCCAAACTAGGGAACTAGATCAAGTGTCCAGAGAACAGATAACTTAGTGAATCCTATTTTCAAAGTCAGGCCAAGAGGTAATGTGTGTGTGTGTGTGTGTGTGTGTGTGTTGTGTTCTTTCTCAACTTCTTTTTCTTTTTTGTTGACAGTGTGCTTTATTTATTTGTATTTGTTTATTTTGTACATGAGTGAGAGTAGTTACAGATTGCCCGAAGTGTTATAAACCTTTTAGCATAGAAGCTGTGAATGCTTTCTGCTGCTTCCTGCTCCCTCTACCTTTGCAGCAAGTAGGACAATAGCTAGAAAATGACATTCCAAAATATTTTAAAATCCTCATCCAGAGGAAGAAACTAAATTTCTCAGTTTGAAAGTAAAAATATAAATACATGATCTAGGTTATCAGAAAAAACTTCATATATATAATTCTTGCAGATGTAGCATATACTGAGACTACAAAGAAGGGTAAAATGTGGTATTCTGTAGTTAATGAGTTTTGTTTTATTGTGATGTGACAAGTTGAAGCAATTTTAAGTTTTCAACCTCAGTTCCATTCTGCATTTTAGAAATCCTATGCTTTTCTCTCTCAAAAAATAGCTCTACTGTTACAGATTGTGAGAGAATCAAGCATAATAGCTACTTGTTCCATAGTGCCTTGTTTATACTGTACAGCTGAAGGAAAAAGGATAGGTATCGTTCTATTTTGCTTCTGTCACCAGCCAGCAGGGGGACTTGGGCAAGTCATTTTAACCTCACTGAATGTCGGGTTTCTCATATTAAAATAAGGGTTTGTTTTGCAATCATATTTGAAATTGCTTCTGTGTATAAACCAGAAGGTCTGCATTAAAATGTATAATGTACATAATGTACACGATGTGTGTTTAATAAAGGAAATATCTGCTTATATTTCAACTTAGCCAACTTTCTTTACAATGAAGTGTTTTTATCCCATCCATCCATCACTGTGTGTTACACAAGGAACTGTGCTATATAACCCAATACATCAGAATGGGGTTTGATTGTCAGCATCACTACTGCCAAGGTCAATGGCCTCGCACATATTATATTATTCTATGAACCCATACTACCTATCTGCAGAATGATGACTATAAAAAAGGGTGTTTAGGTAAACTAATTATATTTTATTCTGCTCTGAACATATTTTTAAAATCTTCCGCCTACAAAAATACTTCATTGAGTAGATATTTTGGCCACAATGATTACCATATTTCTCTCTGAAGAAACAAACCACTGTTGTATTGGAGGTAACCAACTATTTCAAACATAGGTCCCCAAATGTCCCATACAGTATTTAATACTGTATTCCCTATACTCTTCCTCCTCTTTCTTTCCTTTCTCAAGTGTGTTATCCTCTCTAAGATTTATGCAATTCTACATTGTTATTTGCATAATAAATATCTATATAAATAAAAGGATAGAGGAAAAACATTACTTTTCCTTTATTTCAAAATCCTAATCTGAAGTTGTACACAATTTAGTCTTGACTACCAGACTGAAGATTCCTCAATGCTACCAGTATGCTTTTCATAATCCTCAGTATGTATCAAGGTATATTCATTTTTAAAATGCCATCACTGATTAAATTATAGGATATTCTTCAAAACTGACTGTGACTGGACCCTGTGATGTTTCTCTTCTCTCTTCCACCAACACAGCAGTTCTGTAGTTTGGCCTAGGAGCAATGGAAATGGGAAGCTATAAGAAATGATTCTGAAGAGGCTGGTTGACATCCACTTTTCAAACCACACAAAAGGCTCTTGTCTTTTAGTAGAGGTTGCGGTTTCTTATGCCCAGGGACACTTGAGTATCCTGTTGTGGCTTGGCATTAAAACAAATTTATTGATGTTCTTCTGTGAGACTAGCGGCTGGCCTTTTGTTTATTATTGTTATATTTTATTTGTATAGATATCCCGCCATGCTATGTGCTATAAATAGTGATGTTTTTATTGTTAGTGCCATACACTTAATAAAGCTGCAGTTTTCCTGGCAATTAATTGTGCTGACAATCAATGCGAGGCTGCAGGCCGTGTGTTTATGTGCTGAGCTTTTGATGAGGAGAACCCTAAGAAGTGAGGCTGTCAAAATTAAATACACTGCTCAGACATAAAGCCACATTCTGTTCTTAGTTTCACCAAATGACAATTGATTATAGGCTAAGGCTAGACCTGGTTTTGCTTATAAAGTAGAGATTATTTGGTCACCTTTAAGGAATAAGTTTAGCCATTTGTTTAGGACAAAGTAGCATAATAAAAGTATTCATTTCTGCTTTTTATCAAAGTTTATTTATGTTTGATAAAATTTCCCTCCTTTGAAGTACATTAGCAGTTTTTGGCTTTCTACCAAACTTTAAGATAAAATACATATATATGTTTGGTACTTTTAGCAGATACTTCCAATTGACAGAATTCAAATAATTTCCCTGGATTATATATAGTTGATGACTGTATTTTTCTTTACACTTTTCCTTTTCTTCCATGTGCTGAACAATATTTTTCTATGACATTTGACTTTATCTTTTGACTCGCTGGATGCTTAATCTTTGTCCTATGACAATGGCAGTGACCGTTCAAAGGTATTCAATAATTGAAACAGAGAAAAAATCTTATTCAACAAATAAATTTGAGCAACCCTTACTTTGTTATCTAGTATCAAGTCTGTGTACAAATGTAAATATGAACTATCATATTAGCAATTCTCTTTTTATCCAGAAGCTTCATTGTTGCTTTTCTCAAAGTATCATTTATGATAATAGTAGAAATCAAAGTTTTTGCTTCATACTCTATAATAGGTAAAATTGTAAAATTTAATTCACACTTAATTCTTATAATTTTGTTTATCAAATTTGGCTTTAAGTCACATAAGTCATTTTGAAAACATAAATCCATATTTTAATATAAGAAATAATGTTGAGGTTCTTTTTCTCTTTTTCTTATAGTTACTACAATATTTTCATACACATCAGCTCAGATTTATAAGAGGTTATTTATATGGCCTGTGAGTTCCTGAGGACAAACCTTGTTCAGAGTAAAAACTAAATAAATATTTGGTTAACAACTGACTTAAAAAAGTAAACAATATTCTTATCATTATGCCTATTGGTATGTACAGTTTTATAATTTTCCTTTATAGAGTTTTATGTGACAATTAAAATTAATACACATGACACTTCTGGTTTACATTTAGGGATGTTGAGAGTTAGAAAGGGCTTTGGTCCCAACCATAAAACAAGAAATAAACTGAAAAACTTCAATTTTATGACTTTTCTTAAGTCCATGAAGTGTTAAAGTCACAAGGCAATCAAATAGCTCAAAATATAAGGAGAGACAAGCAACTGCAGGGAGAAGTGAAGCATCACTTCCTGTTTATCTGGGCAGGATGCTACCGGATACTGGCAAACAGAGTTCTGCCACAATGATGGGCAGGTTGATGGTGGGCAGTCAAACTTGCATTGGAAGGATAGCTGCAGAAACGGAAACCACAGACACACCCTCCTGCAGGTTTTTTTCTGTATGAAATCCATTAAGTGATTACACTAAATAAATAAATAGAACAACAACAACTAAAAAGGGAAATGTCTTGAGATAGTTTCCCTTGTAGTGAAAACCTGCACGAGAGAAAGAACTATGAGAAAGACAGAAGTCTAGTGGGATACTTGAATCTCTATTGCTCCTAGGAAATAAAAATTATTTATCTGAGAAGGAAGAGGTAAACAAATATTGTTGTCCTAAGAGCACTGGAGAAAGTTCCAGTGGCAGTGGAAAGAGACTTTGCATGGGGGGGAAGCCACAAGGAAGTGTGGAAAGGGTGTTATATTGAGTGGGACACTTGGAACCATGTCAACTGAATAAATTAACAATTAAAATAAAAAGGAGGGAACATAGGAAAAACTCCCCATTATTTCCATTATTGGAAGACGAATAGGAATATCCACTAGGCCAGTGGAGAAAAGGCCAGTTCTCTAAGTGTAGAGAACTAAACCCTCAAGACCCACAGGACATGGTGTCTGCTTATGATTTAATCAGAACCACAAATTATGCTGTCCTATTTCCCACTGCCAGGCTCATATCAAGTAACAAGTAACTCATGCAAACCAACCCTCCATGAGGTACACATCAAAGGATAGATTAAAATTGAGTGTGGAGCAGGTGTTTTTAAAAATACACAAATGACAATAAAACAAAACAAAGAAAAACAAGTCCACTAGACCAAACACAGGTACTGTTAAGAAAAATTTGAGGTCTGTAATATGCTGAGTGTAAACACAGATATAATAAGCTGTAAAGGCTGCCTACTTCCAAATGAGATTAACTGAAACCCTTACATTAAAGGCCTATCTGAAAAAGGTAAGCCTATTTCCCATAAGAAAAATGCTTTTGCCTTCAGTCTGTGTTTTCCTACACAGATGTCTACCTATCAATAAAAAATACATATATGAAACCCACAATATTGCAATAAAAACCAACACAATGTAAGAGACAAAACAATCATTGGAATTAGACTCATATATGAAAAATATTGGAACTGTCTGAAAAGTCATGTAAAGTAACTATAATTCATTATGATTAATATGGTAAGGTCCTTAATGGATATGGTGAGAAATAAGCAAGATTAACAGAGAGATAGAAAATATGATAAAAAAAATCAAGTGGAAAATGCTAGAGATGAGAAATATAGTAACTGGGATGAAAAATGCCTTTGAAAGTTTCATCAAGAGAGTCAACACAGCTGAGAAAAGAATCAATACACATGCAGTCAAGTCTATAGAAATAACAAACTGAAATGCCACAAGAGAAAAGGGAAAAAACAGAGCATCCAAGAGCTCTAAGACAATCTAAATTGACCCAAAATATATGTAAATAGAATTTCAGAATGTTATAAGAGAATGGAACAGAGGAAATCTTTGAAGAATTATGGGTTAAGAATTTTTCAAGATAAAGAATAAAGCACAAATCATTGGAAATAAAATACTACTTATTGACAAAGGGGTCAATTATTCAAAAATACATCATAGCCCTTAATGCATATGCATGTCATGGAAAATAGTACATATTCATGAAGTAAAATATGAGAGAATTAAATTAGAAATGAATGAATCCACAATTTAAGTTGGGGATTTTAGCCTGACCTGTGGTGGCACAGTGGATAAAGCGTCGACCTGGAAATGCTGAAGTCGCCAATTCGAAACCCTGGGCTTGCCTGGTCAAGGCACAGATGGGAGTTGATGCTTCCAGCTCCTCCCCCTTCTCTCTCTCTGTCTCTCTCTCCCTCTCTCTCTCCTCTCTAAAAATGAATAAATAAAATAAAAATAAAAAGTTGGGGATTTTAGTAACTTTCTTCAAGTATGTAACAGAATAAAAAAAATTCAGTAAAGTAATAGATTATCTGAACAACAGCATTACAACCAAATTGACCTAACTAAAATTTATAAAGCACTCCACCAATGAGCAACAGAGTATACATTATTTTCAAGTACACCTGGAAAAGTCACCAAAATTAACCATATCCTGGCCTAAAATAATCTTTAGTAAGTTTAAAATATCTGCCTTTCTCAATGTATTTATAGAAACTTATATACTCTGTTTTATTTGTTAGTCACTGAATAAACATTTGTTACCAATTAAATTGTACAGAATATATCAACTTAAATTCTAATGGACTTGCTATATGAAAAGTTATGGTTGTTGAAGCAAAAATAAGACATTAAGCACAATCTCTAAGCAAGACATAAGAAACAAAATACATACAGAGAAAAATAATAATGTGGAAGATGATTTAAACAGTAATATAGAGGAAATTATAATAATTATCAAATATCATATTTAATGTTAATTGCAATAGAAAAATATATCTTAGTCCCTACCTCATTGGAAATATGTATCCCAATTGGACTATACTTTTTTTTTTTTTTTACAGAGACAGAGAGTGAGTCAGAGAGAGGGATAGACAGGGACAGACAGACAGGAATGGAGAGAGATGAGAAGCATCAATCATTAGTTTTTCATTGCGCGTTGCAACATCTTAGTTGTTCATTGATTGCTTTCTCATATGTGCCTTGACCGCGGGCTTTCAGCAGACTGAGTAACCCCTTGCTGGAGCCAGCGACCTTGGCTTCAAGCTGGTGGGCTTTTCCTCAAACCAGATGAGCCCTCACACAACCTGGCGACCTCAGGGTCTTGAACCTGGGTCCTCTGCATCCCAGTCCGATGCTCTATCCACTGCGCCACCACCTGGTCAGGCCTTTCTTTTAAGCATACTAGGGGAGTTAATGGTTGTGAGATAACAGAGGGGCTATAATCATCTGTCATGTCCATTTTTTTTTCTAATAATGCTTTCAGAAAGATGTGTCTGGTTTTTGTAGATTAATTGCATACTAATGTAATTTATGAACCACATTTGCACATAAGAATGGACATTATTTATATAGTTTCTTTAGCTATGTTACTGGTAAAGTTTGAAACTGATATACCACAATAATAAGTAATACCAGGTCCTTCATAAGGTAGCTTACTACACACATAGTTAGGGATCATCTGTCACTATGAAACCACACTGTGTTTCAGTGTGGAAGGGGAGACTGAGGATGCTATGTTGGTTGGTAGGTACAGATACAGATGTTGTGCTTGTGGCTGTGGTTTCTTTCTTGTATCTTTTGTCAATTATTAGTAAAACCTAGTATGTGTCATGTTAATGAATTACCATTTGTTAATTCAGTCTTATGTAGTATAAAATTATTATAGATTTGAATTATAAAATTTGACTGATATAGAAGAATATTGTAAATATTTAAAAACATGTCAAATAACTACTCTATAATTATAGCATTTTAATTTAACTTTATGAATGAATTCACTGGAAATTTTCAAGTCATAGATAATTTTCATGCTTTTATCGCTGTCCTGGAGCATAGAAAAAGTTGGAGACATTGCTATTCCTTTAAAAAAGTTACAATTATTCTGTATAAAAATGTGACAAAGGGTTCATCTAAGAGACAACTCTCAAAATATAGGTGCTGATATTCTAAAAAAAAATTCTAGAAAAGACAATTACCAATAACCATTTACAAAATATAATGGAAAAATATATCATTCTTTTTTTTTTAATTGTATTTTTCTGAGGTGAAAAGTGAGGAGGCAGAGAGACAAACTCCTGCATGCGCCCTACCAAGAACCACCCTGCATACCCATTAGGGGGTGATGCTCTGCCCATCTGGGGTGTTGTTCCCTTGCAACCAGAGCCATTCTAGTGCCTGAGGCAGAGGCCACAAAGCCATCCTCAGCGCCAGAACCAACTTTGTTGCAGTGGAACCTTGGCTGTGGGAGGGGAATAGAGAGGCAGAGAGAAAGGAGAGGGGGAAGGGTGGAGAAGCAGATGGGTGCTTCTCCTGTGTGCCCTGGCCAGGAATCAAACCCAGGTTTTCCACATACTAGGTTGATGCTCTACCACTGAGCCTACTGGCCAGGGCCAAAATATACCATTTTTAATGGGCACAAACCCACAAATATACAGGAGAAAACTGGACAAGGTATAGATAGGACATGTGCAAGAACTATTTAAAATTTTTCTGAATAACATAAAATAGCTGAATAAATGGAGAGATATATACTTATATCCTGGATATTAAAGCTGAGAGATAAAAAATTATTCACTTTTCTCTAAAAAATATATTCAAGCAATATAATTCTAATCAAAATACCAGCAGGATTTTAGGGGTTACTGAACATCATGAACCAAAAAGTCATTTGTAAGCATAAATAAGAATGAACAGCAAAGGAAATCATGTAACTAAAGAAACTGAAGTGGGTTGTGATTACTCTGCTGGATATTAAATGAGAGTATAGATTTGTAGAATAAAGAGAGCATGAAAAAACTGGTGTAAGAAAAGAGAGGTTATGGAAGCAAAATAGAAAGTCAAGAAGGAGATTAATTACTACATTGTAAGTGTTTATTATCTGATAGTCCTATTATGTCAGATAAATGAGAACAAAGAATATTTATAATGTTAAATGATGCTGAGATAATTGGTTAACTTTTTGGAAATTATTTTTTAGCAGGATTCTAACTTCACTTCTTATAAGAAAATTATCTCCTAGATACTTTAATGTTACAAGTTCTAAAATATAAACTTTAGTCTTAAAAGGGGCTAAGTCTATTTAATTAAAACCCACAGCCTGAATTCTTAAAAATAAAAAACCTGATAGAATTGACTAAAACAATAGTAACATGACATAAATACTTCACTAATCAAAAAATGCCATTAATTATATTACAAAGAAAATAAAGTCCTTGGGGAAAATATTGTGACATATATGGCAAAGAGTTGAATTTATAATGTCAAGACCTTTTACAAATCAAAATAGCAATGATAAAATTTAACTTCTGTCTAATCTCTTTGTAAACATACTAATAACACATCTCCTGACAAACACATTAAAGCATTAAAATTTTTTACTGGTGGATGGAATATTTCTATGTGCATGGAATATTTTAGAAGAATGTACATAGTCTACGTAAGGGGGTCAAACCTAGAATACATATGTTTATAAAACATAACTCTGAAAAATATCACATAAATAATATAATTGAGTATACAGCCAAGGGTTTCAGAGCCAAAATAGCTTCCTATTCTGTGAATAATGTCCTAGTTGCATAACTAAGAGATTTCATATGTTAAATCTGGGAGGCCACAATGTAACACAGCAAAGAAGTACCTGAGGAGTAGCATTGGCAGTTTCAGACTTCTTTTATGTTTTGCCAATGCCTTGCAATTACCTGTCTTCTAGATAATATTAGTGAAGCTTAATACTGGGTGCAACTGCTGACTTCTGTGTGTCTTAAGTTGACAATCACACAACTCAAAGAGAACAATGAGAAAGAACATGAATAGAAAGTTAATAACAAACAAGAAGACTCTCAATTTATATGCCAATGATAACTAGAATTTTTATTTTTTTATTTTTAAAAGGTTTTTTGTTTGTTTTTTAATTTTTTATTTTATTTATTCATTTTTAGAAAGGAGAGAGAGAGAGAAGAGAGAGAGAGACAGAGAGAGAGAGAAGGGGGGGAGGAGCAGGAAGCATCAACTCCCATATGTGCCTTGACCAGGCAAGCCCAGGGTTTCGAACCGGTGACCTCAGCATTTCCAGGTCGACGCTTTATCCACTGCGCCACCACAGGTCAGGCTATAACTAGAATTTAAAAAAAAAATTATTTAGACAATTAATTTTAACAGGGTGACATTGATAATTATAGTACACAGATTCAGAGAAAACATCTCCAGATCATTTTGACATTTGATTATGTTGCATACCCATCACCCAAAGTCATATTGTCTTCCGCCACCTTCTATTTGGTTTTCTTTGTGCCCCTCCCCTCCCCCTACCCCTCTTTCTCCTTCTTTCCCCTCTCCTCCTCCTGGTAACTACCAAACTCTTGTCCATGTCCATGAGTCTCAATTTTATGTACCACCTATGTATAGAATCATACAGTTCTTAGTTTATTCTGATTTACTTATTTCACTCAGTATAATGTTTTATGGCTGAATAGTATTCCATATGTACCACATCTTCTTTACCCAATCATCTATTGAAGGGCTTTTTGGTTGTTTCCATGTCTTTTGTGAGTTCTTTGTATATTTTGGATATTAGTCCCTTATCTGTGCTGTTGTTTGAAAATATCATCTCCCATTTAATTGGCTGTTTTGTTTTCAGTTTCTTTTGCTGTGCAAAAGCTTCTTAGTCTGATGTAGTCTTATACATTTATCCTTGCCTTTGGAGTCAAATTCATAAAATGCTCTTTATAGCCAAGGTCCATGAGTTTAGTACCTATGTTTTCTTCTATGTACTTTATTGTTTCAAGTCTTATATTTAGGTTTTTGATCCATTTTGAATTAATTTTGGTACAAGGGGACAAACTGTAGTCGAGTTTCATTCTTTTGTATGGGGCTTTCCAGTTTTTCCAGCACCATTTGTTGAAGAGGCTTTCTTTTCTCTGTTGTGTGTTGTTGGCCCCTTTATAAAAAATTATTTGACCATATATATGTGATTTTATTTCTGGTCTCTCTATTCTATTTCATTGGTCTGAGTGTCTATTTTTCTGCCAATACCATGCTGTTTAGATTATCATGGCTCTATAATATAATTTGAAGTCAGGTATTGTAATGCTTTGTCCTTTTTCCTTAGGATTTCTTTGGCTATTCAGGGTTTTTTATACATCCATATAAACCTGATGATTTTTGTTCCGTATCTTTAAAAAAATGACATTGGAATTTTGTAGAGAATTATATTAAATTTGTATATCGCTTTGGGTAATATGGTCATTTTGCCTATATTTATTCTTCCTATCCAAGAAAAATGAATATTTTTCCATTTCATTGTATCTTTTTTTTAGTTCCCTTAACAATGCTTTGTAGTTTTCATTATATAGGTCCTTTACATTCTTTGTTATGTTTATTCCTAGGTATTTTTTTGTTGTTGCAACTGTAAAAGGGATTATGTTTTTGAGTTTGTTTTCTGATGTTTCATTGTTGGCATATAGGAAGGCAATACACTTCTGTATATTAATTTTGTATCCTGCAAACTTACTGTATTGATTTATTGTTTCTAATAGTCTTTTTGTGGAGTCCTTGGGGTTTTCGATGTACAGGATCATGTCATCTGCAAAAAGTGAAACCTTTACTTCTTCTTTCCCAATATGAATGCCTTTTATTTCTTTCTCTTGTCTAATTGCTCTGGTTAAAACTTCCAGCACTATGTTGAATAAGAGTGGAGAAAGCGGGCAACCTTGTCTTGTTCCTGATTTTAGAGAAAAACTCCTCAGTTTTATGCCATTTAATATGATGTTAGCTGATGGTTTGTCACAATTGGCCTTTATTATGTTGAGATATTTTCCTTCTATACCCATTTTGTTGAGTGTTTTAAACATAAAATGATGTATTTTATCAAATGCCTTTTCTGCATCTATTGATAGGATCATATGGTTTTTGTTCTTTATTTTGTTGATATGGTGTATTATGTTAACTGTTTTATGTATGTTAAACCATCCTTGTGATTCCAGGATGAATCCTACTTGATCATGATGATTTATTTTTTTAATGTGTTGTTGTTTTCGATTTGCTAGTATTTTGTTTAGTATTTTAGCATCTGTGTTCATTAGAGATATTGGTCTGTAGTTTTCTTTTTTTGTGTTGTCCTTGCCAGGTTTTAGTATGAGGGTTATATTGGCCTCATAAAATATGTTTGGCAGTATTGCTTCTTCTTCATTTTTTTTTGAAAGACTTTGAGTAGAATAGGAACCAAGTCTTCTTTGGCTGTTTGATAGAATTCACTAGTATAGCCTTATGGTCCTGGACTTTTATTTTTGGGGAGGTTTTTGATACTTGTTTCTATTTCCTCCCTGATTATCAGGTTATTTAGGCTTTTTATTTCTTTATGACTCAGTCTAGAAAGATTATATTGTTCTACGAATTTATCCATTTCTTCTAGATTTTAAATTTGGTGGCATATAGTTTTTCATAGTATTCTACAATAATCACTTGTATGTCTATGATATCTGTGGTGATTTCTACTATTTCATTTTGGATTTTGTTTATATCAGTCCATTCTCTTTTTTCCTTAGTGAGTCTTGCCAAAGGTTTTTCAATTTTGTTGATCTTTTCAAAGAACGAACTCCTTGTTTTATTGATTTTTTTCTGAGTTTTTCTGTTCTCTATTTCATTTATTTCTGCTCTGATTTTTATTATTTCCTTTCTTCTGCTGGTTTTGGGTTGCCTTTGTTCTTCTTTTTCTATTTTCTTAAGATGAGATGTTAAGTTGTTTACTTGGGATATCTCTTGTTTGTTCATATGGGCCTGTAGTGATATGAACTTAGCTCTTATTACTGCTTTTGCTGTATCCCAGAGATTTTGCTAGGTTGTGGTGTCATTTTCATTTGTCTGTATATATCTTTTGACCTCTGCTTTTATTTTTTCTTTGACCCACTCATTTTTTAGAAGTATGTTATTTAATTTCCACATTTTTGTGGGTGTGTTTACTTCTTTTTTGCAGCTGAATTCTAGTTTCAAAGCTTTATGGTCAGAGAATATTCTTAGTATAATTTCAATCTTTCTGAATTTGTTGATGTTAGTTTTGTGGCCCAACATATGGTCAATTCTTGAGAATGTTCCATGTACACTGAAGAAAAATGAATACTCTGGTGTTTTGGGATGAAATGTCCTTTAGATGTCTATTGTATCCAATTATTCTAGTGTTTCATTTAAGGCCCATATTTATTTATTGATTTTCTGTTTGGATGAATGATCTAGAGCCGTCAGTGGTGTATTGAGGTCTCCAAGTACAATTGTATTTTTGTTGATTTTTGTTTTTAGGTTAGTTAGTAGATGTCTTATATACTTTGGTGCTCCTTGCTTCGGTGCATATATATTAAGAAGTGTTATGTCTTCTTGTTTCGGTGTCCCCTTTATCATTATAAAATGACCATCTTTGTCTCTGATTACCTTTGCTGTCTTGTATTCAGCATTGTTAGATATGAATATGGCTACACCTGCTTTTCTTTGGATATTATTTGCTTGGAGAATTGTTTTCCAACCTTTCACTTTGAATCTGTTTTATTCCTTGTAGCTTAGATGTGTTTCTTTAATGGCAGTATATTCTTTTTTAATCCATTCTGCTACTCTATGTCTTTTTATTGGTGAGTTCAATCCATTTACATTTACTGTAATTATTGACATTTGAGGGTTTCCTATTGCCATTTTATATGTTGCTGTCTGATAGCTCTGTATCTTGTTTGGTTTTTCTCTGTTGTTTTTCTGTGATTTGTTTTGATGTTGTTGTTTTTTTGTTGTATTCCATACTTCTTTCCTCTGTTTCTTCTTTTTTTAAGCCATGTGTTTCTGTAGTGGTTTTTCAGGGGTGGTTACCATTGAGTAATAAAAAGGATATATATCATATTCATTGTAGAACATTATCTCATGCGTGTTTCTGCACTCCATCCTCCTTTGCTACTGTCAATCTTTGTCCTCTCCCCTTTTTTGTTTTTGTTGTCACCGATTAATCTCATTTTTATTGTGATCTTGATGGAGCTTTTATTTGTAATTTTGTTTTGTTTTGTTCTTTGTATCTGATTGGATAAGCCCCTTTAGTATTTCCTGAAGTGGGGCTTTCTGGTGATAAGCCCCCACTTCTCATCTTTTTTTTTATATCTGTGAATGTTTTTATTTCCTTTTTATATTTGAAGGATAGCTTTGATGGACATAGTATTCTTAGCTGGAAGTTCCTCTCTTTCAGTACATAAATATAGGGGTCCACTCTCTTCTGGTTTGTAGAGATTCTGCTGAGAAATCTGATGATAACTTAATGAGCCTTCCTTTATATGTTGTATTCTTCTTTTCCCTGGCTCCCTTGAGGATTTTTTCTTTGTCATTGGTTCGTGATAATTTCATTATGATGTGTCTTAGAGTAGGTCTGTTTGGGTTAAAGTAACTCGGTGTTCTGTTTGCTTATTGGATTCAAGGCTCTAATTCTCTCCACAGGCTTGGGAAGTTCTCATCTCTTATTTGTTTAAATGTATTCTTCATTCCACCTTTTCTCTCTTCCCCTTCTGATATACCCACTATTTTTATGTTGCTCTTTCTGAAGGAGTCAGACAATCCCTGTAGGGTTTTCTCATTTTTTAAAATTTGTGAGTCTCTCTACTTCTAGACACTCTGTTGTGTCTCTAGTTGCCTGTCTTCTATGTCACTAATTCTATCCTCTATCTGGCCTGTTCTATTAGCTAAGTTTGTTACCTCGTTTTTCAGTTTATGTATTGAGTTTTTCACCTGTGTTTGATTCCTTTTCATAGTTTCAATTTCCTTGGTAATGTATTTTTTTGTTCATTGAGTTGTTTTTTGAGCTCTCTAAATTGCCTTTCTGTGCTTTCTTGTATTTCCCTGGTATTTTTCAGATTTCAATTTCTAATTCTCTGTCCTTTAACTCCAAGGTTTCCAAGCAATTGAAATTTTTTTCTAGAGATTTTTCATCATCTCTCTGAGCTACATCTCTGTCTTTTGTATTCATGATATTTTATTTATTTTTCCTTAGTGGCATTTGAGAGTGGTATTGTTAATAGTACTAATAAGAGATGACTAAAAGAATAAATAAAAATTAAAAAAATACAGTGAAAAAATGAAAATTTTATTATAATAACTGGAACAAAAACTATATAGAATAGGGAGCCAGAGCTGGGGGATTATGACAAAGAGATAAAAAAAATGAAGTAATAAACACACAAAATGCCACAAAAAAAAATATGAATCCAGAACAAAATAATTTATTGATTAATGACAATCAAATGAGAGATAAAGAAAAAGAGAAAAGAAGAAGAAGAAGAAAACGTTAAGGTTTTTGAAATGTAACCCTAATAAAAAAAAGAATAAAAAATGTAACACCTATGGATAATGAAATTCAAAAGGAAAAGGAAAGAATAAGATGGAAAAAAGATAAAATGACCAATGTGGAAAAAAAAAAGATAAAAAACAAGAAAAAATGAAAAAAGTTATAAAAAATGTAATTTTCCCTGATTTTGAGAGGTAGCTTTTTTTTTCTTTTTCTTTTTGACAAGTGGCACTGTATTACAGGTATTGGCCTTCTGGTGCTCTTGAGTAAAGATTTGCTGATGTGTCACTATGGCAATGATGTAGGCTGGACCTTAGTTCCATTGGTAGGCGGGGCTTGTTAGGGTTTGCAGGCTCTGACAATGAGACAGTTAGTTTTCCAGGTGCCTCTCCCCATGTCTCTCCCTCCTGAGCTAGCAGCCTGGGGACTTAGCTGTGAAGTTGCCCCAGCCACTGCTTGCAGAGCAAGAGGCTCTTAGATCTGCCAAGTCCTTCCTTCAGCACCACTCAAAACATAGTTCTGGGTAAGGCTGTGCCAACCAAAGCTGCCAGCAAAAGTAGTGTGGGCAGGAAGCCAATTGCTGATCAGGCACCTTTCCAAGGGTCCCTGGGCATGTCTAGTTTGCCTCAGCGCTCCATGGGTCTAATCTCCCCAGGCTTTTCTCCCTTGCAAACTGTTTGGAAGCCTGCAGCCCAGCCCCCATGACCTCCACAGTGCACTCAGAGGTCTGCTTCACATGAATGTGCTTTGTGACCTGTATTGGTTCACAGACACACCTTGCCTGGACAGGTCCAGGCCAAGGGATCCTGACCCTTGTGCACTTCCCATGCTGTCATTAGGGAAGCCAGGTCCACACAGAAATGCTGGCTACAGCCTATGCAGGATTTCACTGCTAACAATCTCAAGCCTAGTCCCTCCACCCGAACATGCACGTACCCACACCGGAGGTGCCAGGTGCCCATGATCATGAACTGGGAGCACAGAAAGCCCATAGCTGCCCTGGTGCTGGCCTCCATGGGCAACCTGCTCTGACAACCTCTGTCAGAGTCTGCTGCCCACGCTAGCCCCACGTTCATGATCTTAGGCTGAGTCAGCATGTTCTATCCTCTGCTTGATCATGCGCCCTAGCTCAGCTTTTTCCCTGTGCCCTCGATCCTCCATTTCTCTTGGTTCCAGGTGAAAGCAGCCCTTAGATCAGTGAGGAAAGTGGAATACACCATTTTCCGTCTTATTTCCTTCAGAGTGGATTATATATTCAGCCACCTTTTCACCCAATCATACGTTTGTCTGGTGTGTGTATATTTCAGATGCCCCTGAGATTGTATTTTCTGTTTCTAGTTGTTGAATTTATCAAAATTTCAGGGGAAGATATCGAAAGCACCCCTTATGGAGCCATTTCTCTGATGTCACTTGCAATAACTAGCATTTTAAGCACTTACCATATGCTAGGCAATGTTTTAATAATTTGTTATTATCTCATGTCATCCTTACCACTGCTCAATGATATAAATATTACCTCAATTTTACAGAAAATAAATAATAACTCTGTGTCTTAAAGAGTTTAATTGACTGGCTCCAAGTCAATAACTAGTAAATATCATATCAGAACTCAAACCTAAGCTTGCATAACTCTAAAGTCAATTCCCCTTCCCCTTTTTGGGAGCTGCAAAATTGGGAAAAAGTCAGTTTAATAAGAAAATTAATAACTATAAATAAAACAAAAACATGTTATTAATAAAATAGAAAAAAATTTGGCCCTGGCCAGTTGGCTCAGTGGTAGAGCATTGGCCTGGCGTGCAGGAGTCCCAGGTTTGATTCTCGGCCAGGGCACACAGGAGAAGCACCCATCTGCTTCTCCACCCCTCCCCCTCTCCTTCCTCTCTGTTTCTCTCTTCCCCTCCAGCAGCCGAGGCTCCATTGGAGCAAAGTTGGCCCGGGCACTGAGGATGGCTCTGTGGCCTCTGCCTCAGGGGCTAGAGTGGCTCTGGTCACAACAGAGCAACACCCTGGATGGATGGGCAGAGCATCACCCCCTGGTGGGTGTGCTGGGTGGATCCCGGTGGGGCGCATGCGGGAGTCTGTCTGACTGCCTCCCTGTTTCTGGCTTTGGAAAAATACAAAAAAAAAAAAAAAAAGAAAGAAAGAAAAAAAAATAGAAAAAAATTAAATAATACCAAACATTTGGACAACAATATAGGAATTTAAATTGGCACAACTCTTCTAGCAATATATGTTGCTGGTATATGACTAGAGGCTAAAAATTATATAAAGAAATTTAATCCAAAATCTGGGAAATTCATCCTAAGAGAAACATCAGAGGTGGTTATATAAGAAAATATTTTAGAATTATTTATTATGTAGAAAAATGAAATAATCTAAACTTTCAAGACTATAGAATTGGTTAAATGAGTCATAGTACTTTTGATACTTTCTATTATTAACAAATATTAATAAAACTTTATCAAAAAATTTATTTAATGGCCCTGGCCGGTTGGCTCAGTGGTAGAGCATCAGCCTGGCGTGCGGGAGTCCCGGGTTCGATTCCTGGCCAGGGCACACAGGAGAAGCACCCATCTGCTTCTCCACCCCTCCCCCTCTCCTTCCTCTCTGTCTCTCTCTTCTCCTCCCGCAGCCACGGCTCCATTGGAGCAGCGATTGCCCGGGTGCTGAGGATGGCTCTGTGGCCTCTGCCTCAGGCACTGGAATGGCTCTGATTGCAGCAGAGCGACGCCCCAAGATGGGCAGAGCATCGCCCCCTGGAGGGCATGCCGAGTGGATCCCTGTTGGGCGCATGAGGGAGTCTGTCTGACTGCCTCCCCGTTTCCAACCTCAGAGAAATACAAAAAAGAAAAAAAATTTTTTATTTAATAAATAGCTTAAAGTATGTTCAAAACAGCCAAATTTTTCTGTGTAAATGCTGAATTTTATAGTTATATATTTATGTGTTACAGGTTTATGGATGCAAGGAGAAATACTAGATGTTTAAGTAATAAATATAAATAATAATTAACCACATTCAGTGTGATTATGGATCATTTATTTTCTACTTTGGACTTTTATGGATTTTCCAGTTTTCTATAATGAAAATGAATTCTTTCTTAATTAATGAAATCTTTTACCTATATATTTCAAAAACCCTAAGTTCATGAACACAAAGTTTGGGCCATAGTGTTAAAACATGGAATCAGTTTGGTTCTAACCAATTTTGTAAATAAAATAAAGGTTTAATGCGCAATCTGAAAAGTTGCATGCTACTGTCAAATTTTATAGCATGAACTTAGGTGACATCAAAATCTAGAAAAGGGAAAGCAGTTTTGTTTTCAAATTATAAGTAAACATTTTATGAAAAAGATTAATATTTACATTTGTGGAAAACAAAGGAGACCATTTAATGAGTAGAACAGTTGTTCATTCCTGCTTAAGATCTGAGAAAAACTAGTCATATATAAGCAAAAAGTTTTTAAAAGAGTATTCACTTTTTTTTTTAATAAACCATTTAAAGATGTTGGAAAACATTGCGATTGGTATGACTTCTGATTGAAGAATAACGGCAGTATCGGCTTATGGTATGTTAAATTAATTATATTAGAACCTTTTTTATCAAGAAATTCTGTCATTTTATGTCCTCTGAGAAGCGAATGCCAAGACTGGACTAGATATGCAAGATATTTACTGGTGAGATGCTTGAGAAACATAAATAAGAGGAAGCAGGATTAGGTAAGACCTCTAGACCATGTGGCAGAGCTGACATCCCTGAAAGGTGGGTGGTAAGAAAGAGTTGGGTTGACTATGCTTTGTAGTGAAGCACAGTCCTGAGAAAGATTTGTCCAAGCTATCCAGGTAAGCAATAAAACTTTCCCATTAGAGTAATCAACTTGGGGGCAAGAATGACGAGGTTCTTGCACAGCTTGCAGAGCTGGGGTAATGGCTGGGGATGCCCAGGGGAAAAATGGATTGGCATGAATGCCCTGGTGCATTTAAAGCTGTGGGAGCTGAAGTCTCTGAACCATCTCTGCTCCCACACAGGTGTTCATGAAGGGAGATCTGGGCAGGACACCTCCACCTGTCACTTCGAGATGCGGGGATAAACTTTTCCACCGAGAGGTGGGCAGTTGCCCATAGTTCTCAAAGGCCATTATTCTTGGGAGTAAACTTAGAAGAGGGAGATTGGTAGTTAGTGAGATGAATCACCACCCTCCCAATGGTCAATTCCCTTCACCCCTGCCTCTTACTTGGGCAGTTCTTAAAGATGTGATGCCAATTTTTATTTCTGAGAAGTCTGAACCTTTGGTAATCATACACTTCTTAGTATCAGGTGTTTCATGTTTCTATCCCCTGCTTTTACTGGGCAAAGAAAGACCTAAAGGCACTCGTGTGTATTGCCTAGGTTTCGCATTCATTTCTTCATTACCTTATATACTGCTCACAAAAATCAGAGGATATTTCATAATGCATATGAAGCTATAAAATATTTCCTAATTTTTATGAGCAGTATATATAGAAGCAGTCATCTTCTGTTGCTGCCCCAAAAGATTACCCTGCCAGGGTAGTAGCTCTTTCTTACCTACTTCCTGGAGCATAAGGAATTCGAATTGCTCTGGTAGGAGATGTAGTTTGTAATTTTATGCCAGCCTTGCTATGTTCCTTGGCAAGAGTGTACTCTTCCTGAGGACCAAGATTTCTAATATTGCCAAGCTTAGAGTTATGGGGATGGGAAGCTGAAAGTCCCCCAGGCATAATTGGAAGTGATAATGTGTAAGGTCATTCCTTCTTTCACCCCAATCCTGGAACCACCTGTTTCAGTTTAGGCTCTCCAAGAAACAGATGGCACAACAGAACTAAATTTGGAAGAGCTTTATGGGGTAAATGCCTGTGGAGGATAAAAAGAACAGGAGCAGGAGTAGGTAGAGTTAGACTTCACATCTCAATAGTGAGTGAGCAAAGAAAGGATTGGTTAGGAAGAGTCAGAATGCCGTGTTGCCCTAGAGTTTCAGCCAGACTGATAGCGAGTCCCCTAGCTAAAGGTGCAGGTTCAAGGAATCCCATATGTAGAAATGCACAAGTGGGCAAGGATCCTGCTCCTCTCCCCGATGCTCAAGCAGCAGACTGGAAGTGGTCTAGTGCAGTGTACCCAACCTTTTTTGGGCCATGGACTGGTTTAATGTCAGAAAATATTTTCACAAACTGGCCTTTAGGGTGGGACGGATAAATATATCACGTGACTGAGACAAGCATCAAGAGTGAGTCTTAGACGGGTGTAACAGAGGGATTCTGGTCATTTTTTAAAAATAAAACATCGTTCAGACTTAAATATAAGTAAAACGGAAATAATGTAAGTTATTTATTCTTCCTCTGAGGACCGGTACCAAATGGCCCATGGACCAGTACCGGTCCATGGCCCGGCGATTGGGGACCACTGGTCTAGTGGGAATACTGAGATGGAGTTAACAGTTGTAGCATTTGGAGTCTTTCAATCACCTGTGCTTCCCAGCAGGTCCTGGGATAGCTGATGACTGCAGCAAAAAATTCTAGGTTAATCCAGGAGAGGGAAAAATGGTCATAAATATGTACAGTTTGACTGAAAGACAGTAGACAACTTGATATACAATCACATTGTGTGAACGGTTCTAAATTTCTAAGTTTTAATCCCATCTCCATTGTAGAGGTTGTGTTTTGATGTATACTTGGCAAGAAAAAGATGGTAGTATCTTCTTTATGCTATAGACACATATAAAAATGTCTGAGATAGCCTGAGGATGCTAAAGTTATTGTATTAGCAGTGTATTCTCTTTGTATGATGTATTATCAAAATAAATATTAAAATGTAATTATTTAGAGTAAAACTTCACTCTTCCATAGATATTTTATTCACTTAAAATACATTTTAGTGATATCGATTCTGGAAATATTCTTTAATATTTTTATTTTTATGACAGTCTACATCTACCCAAAACACCACTAACCATATTTGTCAATACTTTTTATTTTGTTTTATTATTTTATTTTATTTGTCAAGAGAGAAGCTACCTAAATGTTATAAAAATTATGTGGGAGCTTGATGTATTATATATATTGACTGATTATTATTTATATGTGGATATATTTATATGTAATTGGGTCAAGACTGTTTTAATATTAGAGTACTGACACCACTCTACAGAACTGCTCATAAATGAATTCTTATAGACCCAGCATCCTTAGAAATTTCACTCAATCCCAACCTTGATGAACTGTCATAATAATTGATTGTATTAACAGAAATAAATAGCCTCAAATTGGCTCACTCTCAAAACTACAGTATTTCAACTGATACAAATGAGGAATAAGGTGATTTTCCATTGCCCCAGTGGGTCAAGGCTCAGGGAAAGCCTTGGCTTGTGCCTGTAATTTGATCCTGCAGACAAGAGAACGAATGGACTTTGTCAGTCTCTGTCTGTTTGGCATGGATACCAATAACCTTGCTTCACTTTCTTGTTTCTCCTAGAGGGAAGGGATTTGGGCAGAATATGCTTACTTTTACACTTATAGAAGTTATGTAGTTTAAGGAGGGAACAGTAATTACATGCCATTAAACTCAGAAGGCCATCGGTGTAGATGAACATTCTGAAGAGGACACAGCCTTCAAGTTCAGCAAAGGATGATTACCAGAGCGTTTTAGTAGAGAGCTGGTGAAGGAAAGGAAGGAATAACTCTGGAAATGTGCTAAGGCAGCAAACCTATGAACATGCAGTTAGACACGGCAGTGATTACATTGATTATGCCAGGAATGATTTAGCAGGGGTGTTTCACACTTGCCATTAAACAAAGTGCCATAACGAGGTTTAAAACGCACTCAGGTTCTACTTGCTATACCCAGCTTAAACCATAAAGGTGTCAGTTACATTATTACTTCACATTGGTTTGTGGGAAAATCCCTCACCTTTTGTGATAGACTGCTTTTGTCTTGGCTCTGGATTTAGCATTTGTAGAAAGTTCTGTTTCTCTCTTTGCAAACCAATGATTCTCTTTTGGTTAAAGCACATCGCAAAATGTACCTCTTCTAGGAAGCTTTCCTGATTAATTGCAATCAATGAGTTCCTTCTGTAAATACTGTTTTAAATTATTCTTATATGTTGGTTTGAAAGATTAAAAATATGTAAGTACATATATCTTAAAACTTCAAACCAATGTGAGTAGTAATGTAATATATATTTAGGTTACAATAAAAACATAATCACCTTCATGATTAGGTAAGTAGTTCTGACTAAGCTAGAATTCTTTTGTATACCTCCATTAGCATTATGTCATTCCGAATAGTATACAAAAATTCAGGTAATGAACATTGTGGATTCAGTAGAAGGTGTTTATTTCTTACACATGTGAATAAGAAAGATGTCGGAATACCTGATGTGGGTAGATTATTTTCCCACTGCTCTGAAAGGAAAGAGTGCATTTATTTTTTACATTCTTATTACTAGAGATGGTTCTCTATATAGTCTCTAGGAGAAAGAAGAAAGTCAAATTCCATCCTGCTGGCTGTCAAATCAGAAGTTGCTGACTTTATTAAGATTATGTTACCAAGTGTGGTAATATATATTTGGAAAAAAATAATTAAGACACACAATACTAAGAAGTGGGATAAGAATTTGTGCTACTCTCAATTGTGCCCTGCCCAACCCTGTCTTTTTTGAAACATCCTTCTTTTTGACTCCAGAATAACATCCTGTCCAATGCCGTCTATATTCCTGCTCTTTGCTTTCTAGCATAATTCCTGATTAGAAAGCACAGGTATAGATAGGATTCAAATGACTAAATAACTCATATGATTATATTAAGTAACTATTGCTTCTATAACAAATTAGTATAAACCCAGTGTTTAAGAAACATATCCAACATCTCTCACAGCAATATATTTGCTGATTTATCTCCATGGGCAAGTGAAATAAAAGACAGAATAAACAAATAGCACTATATCAAACTAAAAAGTTTTTGCACAGCTAAAGAGAATAAGAACAGAATAAAAAGTCAAACTACACAACGGGAAAACATATTTGACAATACGTCTGATAGGGGTTAATAACCAAAATTTATAAAGAACTTGTAAAACTCAACACCAGGAAGACAAACAATCCAATCAAAAAATGGGCAAAAGAAATGAACACATCTCTAAAAAGGACATACAGATGGCCAATAAGCATATGAAAAAATGCTAAACATCACTAATCATTAGAAAAATGCAAATTAAAACCATAATGATATATCACCTCACACCAGTCAGAATGGCGCTCATCAACAAAACACAGAATAAGCGCTGGCGAGGATGTGGAGAAAAGGGAACCCTCCTACACTGCTGGTGGGAATTCAGACTGGTGCAGTCATCATGGAAAACAGTATGGAGATTCCTCAAACAACTGAAAATCGAACTGCCTTTTGACCCAGCTATCCCACTTTTAGGAATATACCCTAAGAACACTATAGCACCGTTCCAAAATGAGAAATGCACCCCCATGTTTATGGCAGCATTGTTCACAATAGTGAAGATCTGGAAACAGCCCAAGTGTCTGTCAGAGGATGAGTGGATTAAAAAGCTTTGGTACATATATACTATGGAATTCTACTCAGCCACAAGAAACGATGACATTGATCATTTACAACAACATGGATGGATCTTGATAACATTATACTGAGTGAAATAAGAAAATCAGAAGAACTAAGAACTATATGATTTCATACATAGATGGGACATAAAAATGAAACTCAGAGACATGGACAATAGTGTGGTGGTTACTGGCTAGGGGGTGGAGGAAGAAGAGAGAGGGGGTAGGGAGAGGTGAGGGGCACAAAGAAAACCAGATAGAAGGTGATAGAAGACAATTTGACTATGGGTGATGAGTATGCAACATAATCAAATGCCAAAATAACCTGGAGGTGTTTTTTCTGAACATATGTACCCTGATCTATCAATGTTACCCCATTAAAATTAGTAATAATAAAAAACAAAACAACAAAAAAAGGAAGATACTGTATATTACAAAGACATGCATTGGTAACTATTATTTTTACTTCAATGTAGCGGAAGTATCTTTGGAAGGGTCTACAGAACTCACATATTTAACTAGGCCTGAGATGCTGAAAAGCAACAAATTATGTTAATATAGCAAATGCTATATATAATAACCCAGAGCTTCATACTGTATTTTTCAGAAATGTAAAACTTCAAAAGGCAGCTCCACAGTTCTTTAAAAGGCTGGTAACAAGAAGTCATATTTTGTTTGTATCTAACTCAATTTCTAATATTGCCTAATTTCTAAAAAAAGAAAACCATACTGAGAGGTTTCTACAAATCTGAAAACATAAGATTAACTGGATAAAAAGATAACCTGTCTTCATGATAACTAAAATTTATATCTATCCATAAATTGTTCACCACACCTGTTTGTCACAACTCTATTTTCTTGACTAACAGACATAAGAACTGAAATCTCATTGCATACACATTGAACAACAGTGCAAAAGTGAAATCTCTGAGTCAATCATTGACTGTAGCTTCGCAAACATACACAAACATGCCAACATGTACAATAAAATGATGTAAAATAAAGTAAAATAAAAACATAAAAAATGAATCAAAGCTGACATACCTGGAGAGTTTAAGTACAAATTGGCATAAGGTAGTGGTCTCAGTACAGTGGTACCTTGAGATACAAATTTAATTCATTCTGTAACCAAGCTCGTAAGTCAGTCAACTTGTATATCAAACTGCTGATACTGAACACATGCACCAACGCACCAACTAGTGGCAGCTTCCCGAATCACGACTCGTATCTCAGAATTTTGCTCGGATCCTGAACAAAAACACAGACCGAGTCGCAGCTCGTATCTTAGAAAATTTGTATGTTGGTTTGTTTCTTATCTCAAGGTACCACTGTACATTGAATTATTGAGAAGTCCCATTTTTTGATTCATTAATTCTAGAATAACATGAAGATTACTGGACAACTAATTGTATTGTCAGTTTTAATTGCTTTAATAAACAGAAGATCTGAATCTATGGACCTATACATTCAAATTAAAGACTTAAGCATAATACTTGACTGTTTAATAAACTTCAGTTGCTAAAAATAAGGTAGGTCTATTTATTAAAATTGTAGAACCCATACTCAAAGAATAACTTGAGCTAAGACTTTTGTAACTTTTTAATATGTTAGGACTAAAACATGGGCTACTGTTATCAGTGACAAATGAGTTGATTAATTAAAATTGTTGAACTTTTCAACAGAAATCATTTAAATTTAAGTCATCTCCCTTCATTAAAATAATCAGTGCCTTTCAGTTACTGTTAAAGTGCTTGGGTCCCCACAACTATGTTGGTATGTGACACAATTTTTTCCTATAATGAAGATCAGTTTTAGTAAAAGTTTTTCATAATGATTTTTAAAAATGAGATACATAACAATTTCTGTTTTATTGATGAATATTTATCTTAATATTATAGTATACAGCTTAGTAATTCATAAATTTGAAAATACTCTATCATGTAATTAGACATTATTTAGAATAGTCACAAATCCATACAAATATTCACTACGTGCTCCATTGCTTCTCACACACATTGAAAAAATAAAAGAAAAATTTGCATTGCTCTTATTAATATCAGCAGAAGAATATTTGATTCAGAGATGATAAATGTTTGTTTACATTATGCATTTTTAATGCTTTGCAATTAGACTCTTTATGCTGTAGTTTATTATATAAAATATGGATACCAAACTATGTCTGTTGTATCAACGCATTTTTTTAACAAATCATTGATTTTATTTCTGTTTTCAGTGACTAATGAACATATTATTTGGATATAAATTACTATTATTACCATACAGGATGTAGCTATCCTGCATGTTTATACTTTGAGGAAACAAATATTGATTTTTGTCCTATATTCCTGATGTTTGCACTTCAGCCATATTATTCAGGGTGGTAAACCTGTACCCACTATGTAATTCTAAAACAGCTCTGTGGTTGATCTTACAGGACCAGGTTAGATAGGTTAAGTATAAATATGGGGCTGGTAACACATGTACATAGGTATTTCTCTTCATCTGGAAAAATATCTTTATATTTTTAAATAACTTCATTAAGTTTTTTTTTTTTTAACTATATGTTCAATATAAAAATTTAAATAGCCTAGTGTAGAGGAGAAAAAATTTCCCTCCTTTCTTTCTAGGCTCTTTGGCTGGTCAAATAATTAAGTTGATATAAGACAGTTTAACAGGAGAAAAACATTATTTTGTAGACATTGAAACTCCAAAGAGGTGAGGCTCCTTGACAGTCAGGCAACTGAGACATATATACCACTAAACTAAGGAGAAGGGTCAGGGGTCTGGGACTGCAAAGAGTAGGAAGACAAGTCTCAGGAATATGGGGAGAGCAAATGTTTGGTAAAAATATTTGTCATGTTATGCAGATAAATTATTCTAATGTAAGAAATTATTTTTGGTATTAGCTGTCTTCCTGGTACAGATCCCCTATCTAAATTATTTTAGGCAGTTAAAGAAGTAATAAAAACCACTAAAAATAAACAAAAACAAGAACAACAACAGAAACCTCTTCCCAAGTCAGTTACTCCTTGATTACCTCAAGCATTTGCATGCTAAAGGGCATATTTTGGGGTCAACTATTTGTCCTTTCACGAGAATAGGAAGAAGAAATAAAAGTAACACCAAAATCACTCTCTAGACATAACCACTAGGATTATGTGATTTTGGACAACAATAGATACAAGAATAAATATTCAAGAAAGCAATGACTGATAATGGAATGGATTCCAAGAATGGAATCATGCTATATGCTCTACTTTAATAAAATAGATAAAATTAAAATTAAAAAATAGATAAAACCACAATTAGACTCAGGTATTTTAATGTTCTTATCTCAATAATTGACAGGAGAAATAAACAGAAAATTAGTAGAATTATAGGAAATAAACTAACATCCCAAATTATATAATTTCCATTTATAGAGCACTTTATACTAAAAAAAAGTACACATTATTTTCTGGTACACACAGAACATTTAACAAGATAGACTATATTCTGGATCATAAAATGAGTCACAATAAATTTAAAAGAATTAGCTATTACAAAGTGTTCTTTTGACCATAGTGGAATTGTGAAATCAATAACCAAAAAAACATCTAAAAAAACGCTCAAATTTTTGGAAAGTTAGTAACTCTTCTATCTTTCCATAGTTCAGATAAAATAACCAGAGAGGAAACTTGAAAGTGTTTTAAATGAATACCAATATTTGTACAATGGATATAACTAAATTGGTGTTTATATGGAAATTGGTAACACATACATTTGAAAAGAAAACACTTTTAAATCAATTTCCTAGTTTCTATATACTAGGAAAATAAGATAAAGTTAAACACAAAGTAAGCAAAAGCAAAAAAAAAATTAAGAAAGAAAAAAGTTGAATAAAACCAAAATATAAGTAAAATAGAAAACAAACATAAAAAAACCCTGAATAGCCAAAGCAATCCTGAAAAAAAGAATGAAGCTAGAAGAATCACACTATCTGACTTCAAATTATACTACAGAGCCACAATAATCAAAACAGCATGATATTGGCAGAAAAACAGATGTACAGATGAATGGAACAGAATCAAGAACACAAAAATAAAACTACATACATATGGACAAATAATCTTTGTCAAAGGAGCCAAAAATACACAATGAAGAAAAGAAAACTGCTCAATAAATGGTGCTGACAATTGGAAAGCCACATGCAAAAGAATGAAACTTGACTCTGCTTTGTCCCCATGCACAAAAATTAATTCCAAATGGATCAAAGACCAAAGTATAAGAGCTAAAAAATAAAACATAGAAGAAAACGTAGATACTAATCTTATGGACCACAAACATAGAGAACATTTTAAGAATTCAACCCCCAGACAAAGGAAGTAAGTGCAAAAATAAATGAGTGGGACTATATCAAAATGAAAAGTTTATGCACAGCAAAATAAACCAACAAAATTAAAAGGCAGCCAAAAAAATGGAGAAGATATTTACAAAAAAACAGCTCTGATAAGGGGTTAATATCCAAAATATATAAAGAACTCACAAAGCTCAGTAACAAACAAGCAAACAAACTAATTAAAACATGAAAAGAGGACCCGGCCCGAACAGACACATCTCCCAAAAGGACATGCAAATGGTCAACAGATATATATGGAAAGATGCTCATCTTCACCAGCTATTAGATTAATGCAAATCAGAACTACAATGAGATACCACCTCACACTCGTTAGATTGTCTGTTATCAACAGGACGAGTCATAACATGTGTTAGAGAGGTATGTGGAGAAAAAGGAACTCTCATTCACTGCTGGTAGGAATGTAAACTGTTTTAGCCATCATGAAAGAAAATATGGTGGTTCCTCAAAAAAATTAAGAATAGGACTACCATATGACCCAGCAATTCCTCTACTGGGTATATACCCCACAAAACATTGGTACGAAAAGACACATGTACCCTGTGTTCATTGCAGCATTATTCACAGTGGCCAATACATGGAAACAAGAAAAGTGTCCCTCGAAAGAGGATTGGATAAAGAAGATGTGGTACATCTATACAGTGGAATATTACTCAGCCATAAAATGATGACACATTACCATTTATGACAACATGGATAAACTTTGAGAACATTATACTGAGTGAAACAAGTAAATCAGAAAAAACTAAGAACTTTATGATTTCACACATAAGTGGGATATAAAAATGAGACTTATGGACATAGATAAAAGCGAAGTGGTTATCAAGCAAAGGGGGACTGAGGGGGTCAGAGTTTGGGGGAAGGGAGTAAAGAGGGACAAATATACAATGACAGAAAATGATTTGGCTTTGGGTGATGGGCACATAGCACAATCAACAGTTCAAATGCTATAGAAATGTTTACCTGAAACCTATGTACTTTTATTGATCAATATCACCTCATTAAATTTAATTTTCTAAATAAAATTTTAAAAAAGGAAACAAATAAAATCCCAAAATGCATGAATCCAAAAGTTGGTTCTTTGAGAAGATGAATAAAATTGATAAACCTTTTGCCATACTGATCAAGAACAAAATAAATTATCCATGTCAGGAATGATAGAGGTGACACAATATAGATTCTATAGATCAGTGGTCCCCAACCCCTAGGCCGCGGATCAGTACCTGTCTGTAGGCCATTTGGTACCAGTCTGCAGAGAAAGAATAAATAACTTACATTATTTCTATTTTATTTATATTCAAGTCTGAATGATGTTTTATTTTTAAAAAATGACCAGATTCCCTCTGTTACATCCGTCTAAGACTCACTCTTGACGCTTGTCTCGGTCACGTGATACATTTATCCGTCCCACCCTAAAGGCCAGTCTGTGAAAATATTTTCTGACATTAAACCAGTCCGTGGCCCAAAAAAGGTTGGGGACCACTGCTATAGATATTAAAAGGATAATAAGTCTATAGATATTAAAAGGATAAGGAATGATTATAACCTTTTGTCTGAAAAAATATTAAAGACACTAATTACACAATCTTACTTAAGATAAACTATATAACATAAATAGCCCAGTAGCTACAAGATTAATTTAATAGTTAAAAACCTCCCTACAAAGAAAACTCTAGGCCCTGATGGCTTTGCTGTTGAATTCTATCAAAGCAAAAGAAATAACATTTGTTATGCACAACTTCTTCCAGAAAATAGGAAAAGAGTGAATACTTCCCAACTTATTTTATGAGTATTACTATGATACTCTCAGGGAAGAAAACATTTTAATCTTTATTTCCAGATTCTTCTGGCTGGTCTAAGAATTAAATTGACAGGAGGCTGATTAATAAGAGAAAAATCACCAAATTTACTACATACATATATACAGGAACCTCATATATATGAGAGTATCAGATTCCCGACACATTCGTAACATAGATGGGAGGTTCAGAGACAGAAGAGTAAAATGCAACATATATGAGAATGGAGTAAGGCACATACATTGTGGCTTCAGAGGGGAGGAGGTTAATTCTCAGGAAAATAAGAAAAGCAGATTTCCAGTAATTAGAAGTTTGTCCTGCCCTATAGAAAAGTTACCTACATTAATAACTCTTTATGGGCAAAGTCCTCTACTTAAAGTTTTAAAGGAGGGATAAAAGTTTCTCTTCAGCCCACAGGGTCTTGGCTGCATTCAGCTAAAAATATTCACACAAAGTAGCACATCATTTAGAGACCTATTCCGGACCCTTTCAAGACTGAAACCAGACAAAGACATTACAAGAAAAGAAACTAACAGACAAATATGCCTCCTGATCATAGATACAAAAATTCTCAACAAAACTTTAGCAATTCAAATACATCTCTCCAAAATTCATAGAGTATCTCTTGCTCCATCTGACCATTGCAAAACAATGACTCCATTAAGATCCCTAAATATACACTACATTTGAAAAGGAGCTTCAAATGACTTTATAATTCACTTTGCCTGAGGCTCTACCTTTAGCCCAACCTCTTATCTCTTTTCAAGATAGTAAATATTATTTATTTGAAGTATATGGTCTTTCTAACTTTAGTCCACTGGTAGTTAGGAGGGGAAGGGACTTTTTAAATTCAGCTTCTTTCCCTGAAACCAGAATTGGTACACATAATATTTTATGAGACGTGATGGAACCATAACTTTTTACTTTGTGAAAGTCTTGTACTCACTGGTTAGAGTGATGGAAGATTTTCCTAAGGCAATGACTGTACTCTGCATTGGTGTCTTTCATGAAAAGCTCTACAGAAAGTTAGTGCCTTTCAGTGTGTCTAATGTCACTTCCTGAAAGGTTTGAAAATGCCACTTTAAAACTCATCAAAGAAATAGGCTTTTTCCCATGGTGACCTTAGACATAAAGAAGTCCAGCAATATGGTCTGATTTCTACATTTTACTAAAGTTCAAATTTGCCACAGGACATGCTTTTACTGTGAAAATTTGGGTAGGAATGAATAATATGAAACTCTAATTCAAAGGTCCTCATTCCAACAAACCTTTTGGACAAGTCTCTTGCTACATCAGTTTTAAAGGATGTAATAATTAAATATATGACAGGATTAAATGGAACATGGATGCTAATATTTCAACCCTAATTATGTGGTAAAGTTTGATTTAACTACATTCAGAATCCCAAGTTTAATAGCATGAAATTTTCCACAGAACCTGAAACTTCTATGTAAAATACTTCAAGATGAACAATAAGTATGATTTATATCATATAGTAAGTATAGTTAACTGGTGGCAACACAGAAATAAACAACTTGAAGTTAAGAAAGAAAGTAAAATATGACTGTCTATCGTACTGTCTTCTGGCTGAGCTATTAAAAGCTTTAGTCCAAGCATACAGACCAGACCACACAACAATAGAAGTTTGTGCCTTTGAAAATTCTCATATAAAAAATTGGTTTAAACTTTCTGTTTACTTTTGTTATTTAAACTTCAAGGACAATATGAACAAAATGTAAGACCACTTTAAAGTCCTATTCTACTTTAATAGTGTGTGCTGTGTGGTCAAGGATTTCTAATGCATTTGGTGTGAAAAATAAGACCGGACAATTTTAGCATTCCTAGGCTGACTGACTGCAGGAGAAGCAGCCCTGAAATTTATTCTACACACTGAAAGGATTTTAAAGGACTTTGGCTTTTTCTTTCTTTTCAGTATTACAAAGCTTTTCTTCTTGTGTTGAGCAGTTTGGCTTGACTCTGTGAGCTTTGTGTCAAACAAACAGGGACAAAACTTTATATCTCTGGAGGAAAAAAAAATTATTTAAAGTGTTACAAAGAGTATTTCTAATTCTCCAGTCACTGCAGTCTTCTCTTTTATACTCTGTGTTCATGCCTTACATCTTTATAACTGTGATGAGGTTGTTAGCTCCCTCCCGCCTCTCTCTCTTAGAAATTTTTTCATATCAGCCAAATTGAGAACCAGTTGGTCTCAGGAAATATCAAATATTTCCCATTTCTGCATGCTGGCTTTCTTCTTAGATTCCATCTGGCACTCCCCTGATTCAAGAGGTAGAAAAGATTGGCTATGTCCATTAGCAATGCAAGCATCATTTCTCCAATAGCTTCAACTTGTTAAAAGTTTAATGTTAGTAATATAAACAGAATAAACTTTTTAAATGCTTTAAGTACAGGTATTGATCGACTTATGACCTATGCAACTTATGACCATTCGGCTTTACGACCGCAATCGCAAGCCACGACTGCTCCGCGTCTGGCAGTGCAAGCGTTGTCAAACTGGGCGTACGACAGTGCTGGCCAATAAAATGTTTCATACATGTTTATATACAGTGTGTCTGTAAAGTTTTGGTGCACTTTTGAGCAGTCACAGGAAAGCAACAAAAGATGATAGAAATGTGAAATCTGCATCAAATAAAAGGAAAACTCTCCCAGTTTCATACCTATTCAGTGCAGTTCGATGTGGGCTCACACACAGATTTTTTAGGGCTCCTTAGGTAGCTATCCTGTATAGCCTCTACAGACTCGTCACTGACTGATGGCCTACCAGAACAGGGTTTCTCCACCAAACTGCCGGTTTCCTTCAACTGCTTATCCCACCGAGTAATGTTATTCCTATGTGGTGGCGCTTCATTATAAACGCACCAATATTCACATTGTACTTTGACCATGGATTCGAATTTAGCGAGCCACACAACACACTAAACTTCCCTCTGTACCATCCACATCTTGACTGGCATGGCCGTGGGCTGCTCCGCTGTATACACGGTGTTACATCATCATCTGCGCATGCACACATGCTGCCACATCAACAGAAACTGGGAGGGTTTTCCTTTTATTTGGTGCAGATTTCACATTACTATCATCTTTTGTTGCTTTCCTGTGACCAGTCAAAAGTGCACCATGACTTTACAGACACACTGTATTTTGATATGTTTTGCAATTGGGAAAATGTTTCCTATGGTATTTTTTACACCTATATTTTATATTTTTGTATGCACCTATATTTTGTAATTTTGTAAGTTTTGCAAATATTAAACCAGTTGTACTGGTAATACAGTGTTTTACTTAAACCTGATGAATGTAAAAATAAGAAACAAAATGGTGTAGAAATGATACAAATGGCATAAAATGAACAAAGATAATTATGACATGCAACAATAATGAAAGAAAATTAGGATAAAATATGACTTAAAATATTTTTTTTTTTTCTTTTTTTTTTTTTTTTTTTTTTTTCATTTTTCTGAAGCTGGAAACGGGGAGAGACAGTCAGACAGACTCCCGCATGCGCCCGACCGGGATCCACCCAGCACGCCCACCATGGGGCGACGCTCTGCCCACCAGGGGGAGATGCTCTGCCCATCCTGGGCGTCGCCATGTTGCGACCAGAGCCACTCTAGCGCCTGGGGCAGAGGCCACAGAGCCATCCCCAGCGCCCGGGCCATCTTTACTCCAATGGAGCCTTGGCTGCGGGAGGGGAAGAGAGAGACAGAGAGGAAAGTGCGGCGGAGGGGTGGAGAAGCAAATGGGCGCTTCTCCTGTGTGCCCTGGCCGGGAATCGAACCCGGGTCCTCCGCACGCTAGGCCGACGCTCTACCGCTGAGCCAACCGGCCAGGGCGACTTAAAATATTTTTGTAACATCGTTTCACAGTACTGTACATACAGCCCACTCAACTTACAACCAAGTCGTGTTACGACCGGTCTGTCGGAACCAATCGTGGTCATAAGTTGAGCACTAGCTGTATCTCAGAAGTGTTCACGTTTAAATAAAAAAATAGTGATGTAAGTATAATATACACATCTCTATTTATTAACCCAAACTCCTGTAGAATAATAAAAGTTTATTTTCTTCCTGGCAATGTCTGTGTTCCAGAGTAAAGGGACTACATTACCTTTTAATAAATACTTGGAATTTTCTCATTTTTCTTTTCTTTTTTTTTCTTTTATTTTTTTATTTTTCTGAGGTGAGAAGCAGGGGGTGGCAGACAGACAGACTCTCCACATGCACTGACGGAATCCACTGGCATGCCCACCAGGCTGCGATGCTCAGCCCATCTGGGGCGTTGCTCCACTGTAATCAGAGCCATTCTAGTGCCTGAGGCAGAGGCCATGGAGCTATCCTCAATGCCTGGACCAACCTTGCTCCAGTGGAGCCTTGGCTGTGGGAGAGGAAGAAAGAGATAAAGAGAAAGGAAAGGGGGAAGGGTGGAGAAGCAGATGGGCGCTTCTCCTGTGTGCCTTGGCTGGGAATTGAACCCAGGACTTTCACATGCCGGGCTGATGCTCTACTGCTGAGCCAACTGGCCAGGACCTATTCTCATTTTTCTAATTCAAAAATTTTGAATAGCTAGTCTTTCACTTTACTGTTATAATAAAAAAAATCATTCTATTTAATTTTTTATTTGAATTTTATTGGGGTGACACTGGTTAACATAATTTAGCAGGTTTCAGGTGCCTAATTGTACAACACTTTCCTGTACACCATATCGTATGTTCACCCTCCCAAGTCAAATCTTCATCTGTCAACATTTAATCCCCCCACACTCCTCTCCCTGCCCCTGCACACATTTCCCTTTTTTAGATAACAAGCTCCACGAGACTAACTTTCCAGGGTTTAACAGAGTTGATCTACAAAAACGTCATTAATCGTGTCCTATTAAAGAAACTTTGTTTTGTATTCCCGTTTAAATTACTTCATATTAGCACATATAAGAGAAAAAGTTAAGCTAAAATAGAAAAAGAATCATACTTTAAAAAAGTATCATGATGCGGCCCTGGCCGGTTGGCTCAGCGGTAGAGCGTCGGCCTGGCGTGCGGGGGACCCGGGTTCGATTCCCGGCCAGGGCACATAGGAGAAGCGCCCATTTGCTTCTCCACACCCCCCTTCCTTCCTCTCTGTCTCTCTCTTCCCCTCCCGCAGCCAAGGCTCCATTGGAGCAAAGATGGCCCGGGTGCTGGGGATGGCTCCTTGGCCTCTGCCCCAGGCGCTAGAGTGGCTCTGGTCGCGGCAGAGTGACGCCCCAGAGGGGCAGAGCATAGCCCCCTGTTGGGCAGAGCGTTGCCCCTGGTGGGTGTGCCGGGTGGATCCTGGCCGGGCACATGCGGGAATCTGACTGTCTCTCCCCGTTTCCAGCTTCAGAAAAATACAAAAAAAAAAAAAATTATCATGATGCTTTTAACATATTTTTGAAAAGTGTAAGAGCTAAGAATTTATTAACACCAGACCGAAACGATAAGTTTAAGGGTAAAAATGGAAAGAAGCTTGACCAGGTGGTGGTGCAATGGATAGAGCATCAAACTGGGATGCAGAGGACCCAGGTTTGAAACCCCAAGGTTACTGGCTTCAGTGTGGGGTACTGGCTTGAGCGTGGGATCATAGAAATGACCCCATGGTTGCTGGCTTGAAGGCCAAAGTTGTTAGCTTGATCAAGGGGTCACTTGCTCTGCTGGAGCCCCCTGATCAAGGCACATATAAGAAAGCAATCAATGAACAACTAAGGTGCTGCAATGAAGAATTGATGCTTCTCATCTCTCTCCCTATCTTTCTGTCTGTCCCTATAAGTCTCTCTCTTTGCATCTCTCTCTCTCTCTCTCTCTCTCTCTCTCTGTCACACACACACACACACACATACACACACACACACACACACACACACAAAATTGAATGGAGTTGGCTGGCCCTGAAGTCTAGCTCTGTGTCCAGCAAAGACACTTGCTGTGATGGTTTGCTAGCTTGAGGAGCCCTAGCTCAGGATTGTGACCGTTTTTCCTGTCATTTTCATAATCAAATAGTGCAAGTGGAAAAAAAATGACTAAATTTCTCAGGGGCTCTATGTCTCCTGTGCCATACATTATTACCCCCTGGAGGCATGCAGTAATCATCCAGAAGTTGTATCTGAATGATCACATCAGCTGTGTTTTATAACTATAAATACCACAGGACAAACTTTCTCACAAATTTTAAGCTCAATGTGAAAAATGAATTCAGAATAGTCTGAAAAATGATAGCTGAAATGCATTTATTTTCAAAATTGAAGATAAAACAAGCTCAATATTCATTCCCAAAGATTTAATGATACTAATCCTAATTTTTCTTCAAATTCACCTGAGTGATAACAAAAAGAATTGTCTCTGTGACAGTTTATAATTGAAGAGGTTTTTAAAGTGACAAAGGTTAGTATTTTATGACTACCCCTTAAGGACATGTAGTTTTGGATATATCAGATATTTATTTTTCAGAGAAGTCTCAATCTTATAAATTAATAGTGCCATTTACTAATCAAAAGGTGATGTTTGGGGATTAACATAAATATGTTTATTTTAATAAGTGACAGCATTTTACATGTAAGATAATAAAAATTGGACTCATCACACTTTTAAATCATTGAATAAAATTTTCTATTATGTTTCTAATTCATATGTCACATCAAAATTTCTTTCTCTCCTACATATTCCTGAGGTTGATGTAATAAATCTCTTCTTTCAGGATATAGGCTATCAGTATTTGTTTTAATTACGACTTGCTTTCTAATCTACTTTACTTGCTATATTTCTGTTCCATTACCATTGATTAGGCACATCAACTCTTTCCATGTTCTGCAATACAGTACCTGGGGTATCCTATTCTGTTTCTCTGCTCACACAGTAAGAAAATTCACCTGATTTTCTCTGCAGAACAATACCAAGTACCGTAGCTTGATGTATTGTTTTGTTCTGCTCTGTTGTCTAATAATATGATAAACTTCTTTCAGTCTTGCGATAAGATGGAAGAAAAATGAAACATTTGGAAACATGGCGACACATGGGATTATAAAAAAATCACATTGGAATTGTGATTTTGAGACACAGACAGAAAAAGCCTGAATCTATTTATCATGAATTGCTCAAAGGAAATACAAAAGCACCTTGTGAAATATGTATCTCACTTTGTATTGAACACATTTTCTAAATTTGAAGAATTTGACAGGTTTTACTCATATTCTTTTCTTGTCAGTAACAATAGTGATGTTGATTGTTATTGTAGCAGAAGCGTCCCGTCTTATTTTTCTTGTCTTTTTGTCCCTGTAATTCTCACATTGCAGATAAAGTAATTAGAAATATGTGAGGGGGGAGACTTTTTACCCATCCATCAACATATTTATTGAATCTCTAAATACTTCACGTGTTGCCTGGAGGAGTTAGCAATTGAGTTATTTTACCATGAATTTTAACCATATTTACATTTTTCCACTTAGAATGATCAAAATTAATGGACTATATTCACGTATACAAATAATACTAAATTTGTATCAATAATCTTTGAATTTTTACATTTTATTTTCTTTCCTTCCCATACATGATCTAAATATTGCTTTTATTCTCCTCGTCCTCACCACACTTGATACCACTGAACTCCCACCACTTGAAATATCAGTGGAATTTTATTGTGGATCCAGTGTCTCGTTTATATGGATTGAATGTTTTGTAATCTTTTTACATACCTTTTGACCTGCAAGTGATCCTCTTATAGACCCCTTTTCCCTTATTTCTCTCCTGAACATTTTATCACTTTTCCTACAGCCAAGAATTGCTTTAGAAAATAATAAAATGAGGTTGATTTGGTCACAACTGAATGAGTAGAATTTGACATCAAGAGAATCATTTTTCTTGTTCATCTGTTTTATTCTAATTTTCTTTCCAGGTTCATAATTACATTCCTAAAAAATGTCTATATGAAGATGAAAAAATTATATTGCCTTCTCTTAAGGACCTCAAAATAGGTTAGGAGAATGCAGTGGGTGTATATTTTCTTAATTATTATACAGAAAAGTAAATGTCAATAGAGGGACCCATGATTAAGAAAAGGGCAACTTCACAGCACACCTCATTGTTTATTAGAGTTTTGCAGTATGGTTTTTGGGGAACATGGTACAAGGCTTTTTCATAAAGTAAAAAAAACACTGGGAAAGAACATGAGGCCCCTTTCTCTTTTCATCCCTTTCTCTGCATTTTATCTCTCACCCTCTAAATTCTCTAAGACACAACTGAAAAATTATGGCATACAGGCTAAATATGGCCTACTTTCTTTCTTTCTTTTTTTAAGTTTTATTAACAATTAAGGTCAGACTCAAAACCCTATCCTGGACCTTTGTCTTACATAATGCAAAACCTTACCCTTCTGAGAATGGGTATCAACCTTTCCATAGACTAAAGCAAAGAATCACTTTTTTTGGTGGAGTAGAAACAAACCCAACTGCCTATGGAAGAGATAGAGAACCTTCTGGCTATGAGGACACAGGTAAACATCCTTTACTTCTAGCAAAGGTAGAAGTTAAGTGTGTGACTCTGAGGAAGAGACAAGAAAGACTCTTTCCTGTGTGGGATAGAAGCTGGATAATTTCCCTAGGTATAATTGAAAATTTAATAGTACTTTGAAAATCCAAAATGGATGGGGAAACCATACTGCAGATTGCATCCTATAGAAAAATGTTCTTTAAATTTTTCTTTTTTCTTTTTTTTTTTTCCTGCATTTTTCTGAAGCCGGAAACGGGAGAGACAGTCAGACAGACTCCCGCATGCACCCGACCGGGATCCACCCGGCACGCCCACCAGGGGGCGACGCTCTGCCCCTCCAGGGCGTCGCTCTATTGCGACCAGAGCCACTCTAGCGCCTGGGGCAGAGGCCGAGGAGCCATCACCAGCGCCCCGGCCATCTTTGCTCCAATGGAGCCTCAGCTGCGGGAGGGGAAGAGAGAGACGGAGAGGAAGGAGAGGGGGAGGGGTGAAGAAGCAGATGGGCGCTTCTCCTGTGTTCCCTGCCCGGGAATCAAACCCGGGACTTCTGCACGCCAGGCCGAGGCTCCACCACTGAGCCAACCGGCCAGGGCCTTCTTTAAATTTTTAATGGATTAACTTTGACTAATGCATCTTCTAGGATATTTTAAGTAATAACAAATATGGAGAAGTGTTGGGCAAATGAGTTTATAAAATTTGTATTTTTTGAGTTTGCTCACTTTTATTGTTAAAAAATGGCGCTGGGCAGCCACCTGTGTGCTTGCCCTCAGAGCAGGGAAGTTGATTGCAAATTGCAGACTGTATTCCTGCTTGGGAGGGGCCATTGTTTTGCTAATGTTTGCTGGAGGAGGGGGTTTTTTGGGCCCAGTCCCAGTTTTGCAGGGGGAGTAGAAAGAACACAAAGTGCTGATGAAGAAGCCAGTTTTGCAGAGAGAAATAGAGAAGGTGTGCAGATGGGGACAGAGCTGAGGGGCTTTTGTGAGCTCCATTGAGACTGGTGGGGCCTTTGATGCTAGGAGAAACCAGAAAAGATTCTCCTGGTTGTGAAACCAGAAAATGTGTCAGTGGCTTTGGGAACCCTGTGTGTTTGCTCATCAGGTGGTGCAAAACTTTAATAAAAGAATGGCCCACTATAGGCCATTATTCACGGCCATCATCACAGCTGCCTGGCTCTTGCAGGTTTGCATTTGATCCAGATAGATGGTAATGAAATTGCAGAGCCAAACACTGGTTGTTCATTTTCCTTTATTCTAGACTCACACTCGACAAGCAAGTAAAAACACACAACAGGAAACACTTCCCTTTCCATTCAGCACTCCGAAGGCCACTGACTCATCCAAATTTTCCTAGAATCAAAGGCTCCCACCTCTTTGCCTCCATTTTGGTTGCCTCTTCTCCCCCATGTGCCCTCTCTCTTCCCTGGAACAACATGATCTCTCCAAAATGGCCTCCTAGCTCCTCCTTTTAAAACTTTTCAGCGTGAAAACCCTCCCCCAACACACATTAGCATAACCAAGCCCCTTTCCCAGCAAGAAGGGCATTAATATTATCACCTGGGTGACGGGAAGCACCATCTTTAACAAAAAGAGTGAACAAAATCAGAAAATACAGATTTTACAACTCAACTCATTTGCCCGACACCCAACATTTTTTGGCTCCACTGATTCTTTACTATCTGCCTGAATTCAATGAGTACCTGCATGGCCACTATGTTAGTGGCCACTTGTATTATACAAAATACAAGAAGTATTTTGTATAATAATTGGGAGTCTTCTATAAATGGAAATGGAGCCCAGAATAGTAAGAACTTCAGAAAGAAGTGAAAAGTAAAAAAAAAAAAAAAAAAGTATAGAGTGACACAAGCATTGTTGGTAAGATAAATAAATAAAAATCTTGGATATGCTATGAGATCAAGCAAAAATTAATTACTATCACTATGTGAATTATTTGTGCAATTAGGACAATATTACACAAAAATCATAGTATTGCATTCTTTTTACTGGTTAATGGAGAATGGAGGGGGAGAATAGGCATTAGAGATCCCAAAATGCAGGGACTGTGCTTAGAAGTGCTCCAGACTCATGAACACATTCCATGTCCATGTAAATGAAACGTCTATTGAAAATTCTCATTAATGGAATTCAGGTGCCAGGTTAAAACTTGCTATTGTTTAAAAAATGTTGAAAGAAGTTTCAACCAGAGCTCTCCTATTTGTTTGCTCTGTACTAGCTTTGCAGTGACATTTATGTAATCTTTACTTGTGTGCAAATTTGTTAGTGACATCACTGAATTGTTTAATCTAAATTGACATGGAGTAAAAGCAAAGTAATTAATGATTTGTAAATATCAACCTTCTGAAAGAAACTTTGAAATATCAATGGAATTCCATTGTGAATCCAATGTGTCTTCATTCACAATGTGCTTGAGTGTTCTGAGATATCATTACATACTCCTTTCCCAGCATCAAGCTTGAAATAGATGTGAAAATAGAAGGGATTCTCTACAAAAATACTTTAAAAAATAATAGATGGATATTCAACTTCTGGAAATGTTTGTTGTCTTAAAAATATTTTTGCTATTTTTGTCTGAGGTAGATGATTTAATAATTATATATATAATTTGATTTTTTTTAATTTTTATTTATTCATTTTTAGAGAGGAGAGAGAGAGAGACAGAGAGGGATAGAGAGGAGAGAGAGACAGAGAGAGAGAGAAGGGGGGAGGAGCTGGAAGCATCAACTCCCATATGTGCCTTAACCAGGCAAGCCCAGGGTTTTGAACCGGCGACCTCAGCATTTCCAGGTCGACGCTTTATCTACTGTGCCACCACAGGTCAGGCCTATAATTTGATTTTTTATCAATAATTAACTTTGTCTTCTAATAGCATTTTGATATAATTAACTTAGAGACCTGAATAAGAATGAGTCAGGAATATTTAGTCTAAAAAATTATAATTAATATTCTCTGTGGTTTATATGATAAAATCAATAATTCCAGTTAGGGAGAAATCCAATTGGTAAATAGGTCGGGTTTTTAAAAGATATTAATTTAGAAGCTCTAGACTATAGGACAATAAACTGATTGGATCAAGTAAATGACCTATTTATTTTCTTTGTGAATACCTTGCTAAATGTACATATTTTTTTTTAGCCCACTTATCACACCTCATATTTTATATACATTTTATTTCAGCATTATAATTCATTGCAGCAGCTTCATTGTTATATCTAATGGTAGTGAGGTTTTGTTTGTGTGTGTGTGTTTGTGTGTTTTTCAGAGACAGAGAGAGAGTCAGAGAGAGGGATAGATAGGGACAGACAGACAGGAACAGAGAGATGAGAAGCATCAATTATCAGTTTTTTATTGCGACACCTTAGTTGTTCATTGATTGCTTTCTCATATGTGCTTTGACTATGGGCCTTCAGCAGATCAAGTAACCCGTTGCTCAAGCCAGAGACCTTGGGTCCTAGCTGGTGAGTTTTGCTCAAATCAGATGAGCTCACGCTCAAGCTGGTGACCTTGGGTCTCGAACCTGGGTCTTCTGCATCCCAGTCTGACGCTCTATCCACTGCACTTCCACCTGGTCAGGCGGTAGTGAGTTTTGATCACACACAGTTTACTGCCCACACAATTGGATTGCTGTGAACCTCTAACATGGTGAGCACATGCCTATCTCTATTCCTGAATGTGACACACGTTTTATGTTTTTTCAACTCTATGACATATAAGTCATTGTTTAGTAAATGAATGTATATTAAATCCTTTATATTCAATTACTGTCTGCTTTACTAACATCAATCCCAAATGGGAAAATGTTTCTACATGTGTCTTGTTTTAGAAAAATCAATTGTTGGTAAAATCCTCTTTTGTTACACTTGGTTTCATCAATAATCACTTATATGTAAGCACTGGAATGACTTGTACATATTTGTATTGACAAAAGCTCTCCATAAAATAAGATAATAATAAGGTGAACAAACAAAACTCCCCCTTTTCAGTGCTGGGTTTCTTGAAGATACTCATGTGAACCTTTTTCTTATTACGTTTGACAAAAGAAAAATTTTGAGTGTTAAAAATTAAATTGCAGTAAGCCAGAGGGTGGAGACAAGCAAGGATTATCAGTTAACAGTTGTGGGCCAAAAACCAACAAAAGGCTGCTTATATCCCTGAATGGATATTGAACCTTTGAATTAGCTTCCAGGTAGCTATTTCTCCAATTTTCTAAAAAGAACAGCTGAATAACCAACCACCAAAGTATCATGGTACCTTCTACCCAGTGGTGGTATTCCAATAATTTGACAACCAGTTCTCTGCCCTAATGATCTTTATAAGTATAAAAAATATATATACTGAAAGGTAGTTTATTATTTTATGCATTTAACACTTAAATAATGACAGTAAAAGAGGTACACAAAACTAGATTATAAGAAAGAGTTTTAAAATATTAATAAAATAATATTAAATAATACCTGACCAAAAAAACTCCAATAAAACTGTTATTTTAGATATTTCCATATTGCTTCTTGATTGGCATCCTCACCTGCATTTTTTTTCACCTATGGACAGAATGAACATTACTATGGCTGCTTAGAATATGCTGTTATGCAGATGAACATTGTGAAAGAATAAGGAGTGTAAACTTGTGATTTCCACATTGGGCAGCTGCCTAGGCGCCCACCTTAGAGAAGAGAACCCTGATTATAAGTGTCATTTTAACAGTCAGTTTGCCAAACTCAACAGAAAATTAGGTATTGGTTCTGCTGAACCAGTGCTAACTCACTGAATCCCACCACCACTTGCCTGTACAAGAATTTTCCAGACTGTTGCCCACAACCAATCCAAAAAGACCAATCTCTTCTCCCTCACAGAATATGCACCTAGCCTAGAATTAGCCCCTCTTCTCCTCCACACATCCCGTTTATCTATTTATCTATAGACGATGTAAATTCTTTCAAAACAACTTACGTCTTTCTTCCTCAAACTCATTCTATAAAAGAGACCCGTCAACTCCAGGATGGTGACCAAGTTTCCCTGTTCCACTTAACCTTGCTGCTGGTCGTTCAGACTGAGTGCCCCAAGACCTGGTCTATTTTTCTGGCTAGCATTTAGCTTAGTAAATCCTTTCTTTTAGAAAATATTTTGGGCATGGAAGTTTCTGTTTAAAATGGTAAACATTCCTGGGATTATTTTAGAAATAAAATACATATGTTTTAGTTGTCATCAACGTGCTTTGCAATGTATCCATGGTTGAAAAACCCCTTTCCCTATTTTCATGGTAAATGTGCACATAGTACAAATATGTTGATCAATACTACATAAAATTTGTCACACTAAATTTATTTCGGTAAGGATTTATAGCACCATAAACACGCATACTTGTATAAACTAGCTTTTAAAAATTGTAAAGCACAGAACTGGGTTGATATGATTCTAATAGCAAATAAAATCTTAAGTAGATTAATCAAAAGTATTAATGTTATATTAACACCTTTCAGTTACAAGGCTGTTCTGAAATCTAAAATACATTTCAGTAAAATTATTTAACCAAATAAATTATTTTTATCAGTTTTTAAAAAATGTGATATCCCAGTCTCTAATATTTCCATTTTATAGTTGCTAACTTATTCCTTAAGTCTAGATCAATGTTTTGTTTCAAGCATAATTTGTTTCATTTTGATATCTGATTTAATCTGAACAGAGGGAAAGACTTATTTTTTGAATGTAAAATTGTTCTGTGAAATTTTTACTACTAAACTTACGTACTATCTTAACTTGCAACTTCCTATAATACCTTCAAACATATGAAGTAAACTATTATCTCCTTTCTGAAAAATATTTGGAATATTCAACGATACAGAACTGATCATACAAAAAAAAAATTTTTTGAAAGCACACCATTTTAATGTTTGCTTCTCAAAGTATTTTAATTTGGTGTTATCTGTTTTCCTCACTTGCTCCCTTTCCCCACTAATGGTTAATGTGTGTTTAATTTCTTTAAACTGTATTTAAAATTGAGGGTTTTTTAAGTCACTCTGCTAGCACAGAAACCACATCTGTCGCCTATCTATTCTCGCTCTGCCCAGCCTTGCAGTTGGTGTCATCAGCAGTGCTGTATGGAAAACGGAGTCTCATTATGATTGAAAGGCCCAACCTCTGGCATTGTGCCCAATAAGTCTAATTTGAAATCTGGGGAATGATAGACAAGAAAATTACAACTAGAGGACTGTACATTGAATTCTAATTCAAACCATGAGGTTTTGGGTGTTATGCTTTTATTTTGGATTGTGTTGCTGTTTGGGGAATTTAAAAACCTTTGGTTCTGTTACAAAAAAATGACACAAGACAGGTGCAAAATTGTATATTTTGATTCATTTTCAGGGATAATGGCCCAAAATATGTTTTTTTTTTAAATTAATATAAATGTGAGCCAGACTTCCCTGAAAATACTGCCTTTTTTTACTATCTGTTCTAAGTAAACCCTGTTTAATTGACCATTATTGGTGGATTAACCAAAAATATTAATAAAAATATTTACCATTTGTCTTTTTCCAATTTCTCTTTGAGTTATCTGGATTGTTTCACTTTAAGGGTTTCAACTCTTACCTCTAGGTGAAAAACTTAAGATATTTGGATATCTTGTGTTACTTCAAATATAACGTGCTCAAGATCAAATTCAACTGTCTATTTCTTCTGTTTAAATTGGCTTTTCTGTGACTAAATTTTTGTGGGAAATTTTGGAGTTATTTCATTTAACATCTATTTCTGATAGCCATACTTATAATTTTTAATTCTCATTTCCTATATCCAGTACTCTTACAGGTCTTGGCAATTCTTAGGAAATGCACCAGAATTCACTTACTCCTCTTTATTCTCACTGTTCTGTTTATACATAAATCTTACTCTAAATCATATTTTCTCTCTTTGTTATTGTACTTCTTTACTAGTTCTAATCTCCTCCCATTCTGGTCCTTGTTAATTTTCCTAAAATCCCTCCTTTAACACTCAAGAATATGTCATATCTCCTTACTGCATACCTCCTAAATTCTTTTGAAAAACTATTTGTTTTTTAAAGGTTAAATTCACAATAAAATTGAGAGAAAGGTACAGAGACATCCCATATACTCCCTGCCCCCCATCATAAGTTTTTCCATGCTCAACATCCCCATCAGATTGGTAAATTTGTTATAGTCGATGAATCTGTGCTCCATCTATTCATTCCTCCTCCTCCTCCTCCTCCTCCTCCAACTCCTGGCAACATGGGTAATGTTACTGCCTCTATAGTTCTACCTTTTCCACAATATCCTCTAGTTGGAATCATAAAGTATGTAACCTCTTCAGATTAGCTTCTTCTGATAAATTCCTAAATCTCAGACTGCCTGGCCCCAAGCATATTCTTATGGAAACTGTGCTTCTTTTCCTTGTCTCCCAACAATCAGTGCTATTTATTGTGATTCATAGGTTTCTCTGTAGCATTTCTTGAACCAATCCAGGATGGAGGCACCTTTATTTTGAAGAACTTGACTGCAATGTAGAGAGGTTCTAATAGCTGGGTCATCCTTAATCCTACAGGCAGACTAATCATTTGATTACGACTTGTTTACAAGAACTGGTCCCCACACGTACCCCAGCTGCCATAAGTGGGCTCTGTTTTACTCTCCATGAGTCACTCCCTCTACAGTTGACTTGTCCTTTTGAGATTCTGTCTTGCTTTTCTGTTTGTTGCTTGGTTGATTTCCTTTTTTTCTTTACCTCTTGCAGAAACTACAATCATGTCTCAAATCAAAAATCTTCCTAAATTTTATTCCAGTTGCATAGCTACTGTGAGAATTAGAACAAGTTAGTAAAACTCTGGGAGTGTTAATTTATTCATATATAAAATGTGATCTGGAGGAGTAAAATAACCATCACACACAAAGCACCTGGCATACATTAAATACTGATCAAGATTTTTTGAATTGAGTGTCATGAAACATCCGTTGTAATATAAATAAGTGTTCTGAGGTGGTTAAGAGTGATCCGATAACTTGGAAAATCTAATGTCAAAGGTATGCAGTGTATCTACTTTAGCGTGTCTCAGAACTTTAATATGTCAATAAACATGAGGCAAAGGGGTGAACAGGTAGTGTTTTCCTAATGTATTACCATTCAAATGTTTTCTTTGTGGAACATCTAGTGCAGCTCATTGGACTTAGTTTTGAGAAAATAATTTAAAAATGCTGCCTTAGCTGACTAATTCCTTTCCTTCCCTCTTGCTCCCACAACCACAGGTTTCTGATAGTGACTGCCCACTTGAACTCCCCAGTATCACCCTACCTCACAGTTGTCTAAGACTCTGTTTTTCATCTCGTTCAAGAGCTTCTCTTTTGCCTGTAGAGAAGCCTCATTAAATGTTCTAAAAACTGCTAAATATAAGAAAAATGTCTTATAAATATTGTACCAGCCTTGCCTCCCCAGAATGAAACCCACTTGATCATGATGTATGATTTTTTTCATGTATTGCTGGATTCGGTTTACTAATATTTTGTTGAGAATTTTAGCATATAAGTTCATCAGGGATATTGGCCTATAGTTTTCTTACTTTGTAGTATCTTTATCTGGTTTTGGAATGAGGATTATGTTTGCCTCATAAAAGGAGTTTAGAAGTCTTTCCTTCTCTTGAATTTTTTGAAATAACTTGAGAAAGATAGGTGATAGTTCTTCTTTGAATATTTGGTAAAATTCACCTGTGAAGCCATCTGGTCCAGGACTTTTGTTTATTGGGAGTTTTTTGATAACTGTTTCAATTTCATTTGTTGTTATAGACCTGTTTAGGTTTTTTGATTCTTCCAGATTGATTTTTGAAAGATTATATGTTTCAAGGCATTTATCCATTTCACTTAAGTTGTCCAGTTTTTTGGCATACAGATCTTCACAGTATTTTTTTTAAATCCTTTTTTACTTCTGTGGTGTCAGTGGTTACTTCTCCACTTTCATTTTTAATTTTATTTATTTGAGTCCTCTCTCTTTTTTTCTTGGTGAGTCTGGTTAAAGGTTCATCAATCTTGTTTACCTTTTCAAAAAACCAGCTCTTGGTTTCATTGATCTTCTGTATTGTGTTTTTAGATTATATGCCATTTATTTCTGCTCTGATCTTTATTATTTCCTTCCTTTTACTTCCTATTGGGCTCTATATGTTGCTCTTTTTCTAGTTCTTTTAAATGCAGGGTTAAGTTGTTTATTTGATTATTTTCCACATAACCAAAAGGAAGAATAAAAACCACATGATAATATCAATAGATGCAGAAAAAGCATTTGATAAAATCAAGCACCCATTTATGATCAAAACTCTCAGCAAAGGGAGCATACCTCAACATGATAAAGTCTATCTATGATAAAACCACAGCCTACATCATACTCAATGGGCAAAAATTAGAAGCAATTCCCTTAAGATCAGGAACAAGGCAGGTTTGCACCCTTTTACCACTCTTACTCAACACAGTTCTGCAAGTCCTAACTGCAGCAATCAGACAAGAAAAAGAAATAAAAGGCATCCTAATTGGAAAGGAAGAAGTAAAACTATCATTATTTGCTGATGACATAATACGGAACATAGAAAGCCTAAAGTCTCAGTCAAACAACTACTAGACTTAATAAACAAATTCACCAAGTTGAATATGAACTGTCTGAGAAAGAAATTAAGGAAACAGTCCCCTTCACTATTGCAACAAAAAAATAAAGGAGCGAGGAGTAAGTTTAATCAAGGAGTGAAAGACTTGTACATGGAGAATTATAAAACATTGATAAAAGAAATCAAGGAGGATATAATCAAGTGGAAGCATATACCATGTTCATGGATAGGAAAAATAAACATCATTAAAATGTCTATATTACCTAAAGCAATCTATAAATCCAATGCAATTCCTATTAAAATACCAATGGCATACTTCAAATATATAGAACAAATATTCCAAAAACTTATATGGAACAAGAAAAAAAAAAACAGGAATGTTTCAGCAATCTTGAAAAAGAAGAGTTAAGTAGGGGGTATCACACTTCCTGATATCAAGTTATACTACAAGGCCATCATACTTAAAACAGCTTGGTACTGACATAAGAACAGGCATACAGATCAATGGAACAGAACAAAAAACCCAGAAATAAATTTACCTTTATGGCCAATTGATATTTGACATAGGAGGTAAGAGCATACAATAGAGTAAAGACAGTCTCTTTAACAAATGGTGTTGAAAAATTGGACAGGTACATGCAAAAAAATTAAAATAGACCACCAACTTACACTATACACAAAAATAAACTCAGAATGGATAAAAAATTTAAATGTAAGTTATAAAACCATAAATATTTTGAAAGAAAAATAGGCAGTAAACTCTCCGATATCTCTCGTATTAATATTTTTGATGATTTTTCTCCACAGGCAAGTAAAATAAAGGACAGAATGAACAAATGGGGCTATATCAAGCTAAAAAGCTTTTGCACAGCAAAAGACAATATAAACAAAATAAAAAGACAACCCACACAATGTAAGAATATATTTGCTAATACATCTGATAAAGGGTTAATAACCAAAATTTATAGAGAATTTGTAAAACTGAACACCAGGAATGTAAACAATTCAATAAAAAAATGGGCAAAAAAAATGAATAAATACTTCTCCAAAGAGGACATATAGATGGCCAATAGGCATATATATCACACATACACATATGTATATATATGAAATCTGATGCATTTTCCAACTGAAATTAAATGGTATATGATTTTTTTTACCTAATGATTAAATCAGAACTAATAAAGAGTAAGCCTACCTGAGAATAAGAGTTTTAAAGAGTTTTGGTATGTCAATTCAGACTTGCTGAACTCTTATAGTAAATTCTGAATAAGCATTGTTTTGTACACAACATTATATACAGATACTATCTACCTTGTAGGATAGAGTCTTTTATCTGGTTGAGATACTTGGGCAAAGGTAATACAAGAATAGCCTGCTATTCTTGATACTGTTCAATATTTTTATATAAAGTATATATGTTTATGGTTCTCACCATTTATAAAAATTAAGCCCCACTGTACAATGCAATGATATGTTATTGAGATATAAATTTTGAAATGTCTCTTAGAAATATCTTCTTTTGATTTGTTGCCAAAGTCTGATGGACAGCTACTTGTATGCATTGTTTGACAATGTGCGATCACACCAATTACCATGATTATAACTGGTTTTCCTTGATAGTCTTTGGGCTGTCCACCTATTCAACAGTAATGTTTCCATAGTAATTAATTTTCTTTATTTTATTTTATTTATTTATTTTCTGAAGCTGGAAACTGGGAGAGATGGTCAGACAGACTCCCACATGCGCCCGACCGGGATCCACCCGGCACGCCCACCAGGGGGTGATGCTCTGCCCACCAGGGGGCGATGCTCTGCCCCTCCGGGGCATTGCTCTGTTGTGACCAGAGCCACTCTAGCGCCTGGGGCAGAGGCCAAGGAGCCATCCCCAGTGCCCGGGTCATCTTTGCTCCAATGGAGCCTCGCTGCGGGAGAGGAAGAGAGAGACAGAGAGGAAGGAGAGGGGGAAGGGTGGAGAAGCAGATGGGTGCTTCTCCTGTGTGCCCTGGCTGGCAATCGAACCCAGGACTTCTGCACGCCAGGCCGACGCTCTACCACTGAGCGAACCGGCCAGGGCCCGTAATTAATTTTCTTAAGTAATAATATGTTTCAACTATAAATGTGTTGGGCAAGAATAATTACTTAACTAGGATATTTTTATAGAGAATATTTCCTGCATTAGTATTAAAAAAATAGATTATTTGAGACAAATCAATTATCCTTTTTTCTTCTACATTAAGAAAGGAAGAAAAGTAACATTTTTTGTGTGTGATGGAGTGAAATTTATCAGGAATCTCTACACCAGGATATTAAGTGTTTTCCAAGATATCAACAAAATGGTATTTACCTTCTTATTTCAATGCATATGATTTCTTATGAATCTCTAAAACAGAAAAATGAGTTGTAAAATTATCAAGATATGGTGGGTTATCACTTGTTATCTAATTTTATCTAGATTCACATTTGGTTTTATTTGGACCATTTTGTAAACTACAATATTTGAGTTTGTAAGAACTTATAAGAAATACATTGTGACTTTTTCTTGGAAGTATGACCCATATCTTTACTGGGATCATTTTAGAATAGTTCTTAACCAATTTTACTAGGGCCTTACTAACTGAGGGATATGTGTAGCCAGTTAGGTGATAAACATCTAGACACCAATTTTGTATTTGTACGTCATAGATTAATTCAATATATTTATTTCCTTGTATATATTATTGACATAGTATTTGTTTTTCACTTATAGTTTTGTGATCTAAACAAATTTTCTTTCTTAAAACAAGTAAGGCTGAACAAAGGTAGGAGCCTTTCTCATGTGGATAATCGGAAAGTGGAGATCTAATAGCAGCATTTGAAATTTGTAGCCATTTTGCATTTCATAATATTTTCAATCTCTTATGGTTAGAGATATGCCCAGAATGAAGATGGAGGCTTTTGGGTGTTATGTTTGAATCAACTCTGTAAATCATAGCAATTTGTTTTAAACCTTTTCATGGAACAATCTGTAGAATTCTGAACTGAGATTTCTATATCTATTATTATTAAGGTATCCTTGAGAAAGAAAAATTCTCTTTTCCTTTACTTTTAACCATGTAGGGTAAAAGTATTTTATATATATATCAGTTCCTCCTGGCTGTGTAGCCACAGGGGGATGACAGCCCTGCTCCTGTGTGAAGCCATGCGACATTGTCCTGCCTTGTTGGGGCAGGTTTTACTTTATGCCCCAAGTAACTCCAGAAGCAACCAGTAATGCAAAACGTTGTACACTTGAAACCTGTCTGGTTTTGTGAACCAATGCCATCCCCCACAATTAAAAAAATTAAAATAAAACTTTCTTAGTCACAGAGGTCTGAAGTGATTGTGATTCTCTATGACCTCATACTTGGGCATCTCTGTTTTACCTGGGTTTCAGGAAGGAGAGCATCTTGTTAGGGAGTGCTTTTTCCACCTGACTGAGGAAATCTATTCACATGGCCCTGGAATGTTGACCTTCTGTCTCCTTCACCAGGTTTAAACAGGCTCTTCAGCAGGGCTTGATGATTTTACAATCTATAAGCCATTAGCTAAAGCTATACCAAACTATGAGAATCAATACCAGCATGTGTGGGATTTCACTTTGATTGCTCATGAATCAATAATGAATATTATCCCTCAATATAACGGGAGTGAAAAGGCTCTAATTTCTCTGACCTTCTGGCTAGATTTTTTTTTTATTCTTCCTGGCAACCTCCAAATAATAGCAAAGGCAACTATTTTTAAGACATAATGTTGTTGATTTGTCTAGAATGATTCAGCTGAGTTATCTTTCTGTTTTCTTTGTTGTTTGAATTAGTTTATTATTTTTACTTTGGGGGAGGGTATTTGCTAAACTATCTACATATTTGAGAAAACAATGCATTTCTAACATGATATTTATTTCTCTTTTGGCCAGCACTAATTTTGTCTTCCTTTGTAGATGAAAAAGGTTATCTCATCCCACTGTATTTCTAGACTAGTAATGACTTTTGGTCTACTCCATTGGATTTTCTCAACATTACCTCACTTCTGATACAGTAAAAACTACCTATATTATTTTTAGAAATAGATCAAAGACAGTGATAGTTCCTAAAGTTACATTTCGCTCTCTCATTTTCCAGCCCTCTTATAGGCTGTAAGGGCTGTGTATTTAATTTTGATCAGTAGGCTTAAGTGACACTTTGGTAATCTTTTTAGCTCTCTCTCTTCCTCTGTCCCTCCAAACAAGGAAACTTAGTGTTTGGATGATGGAGAATCCTGGTTTCCTGAGTCACTCCATTGAACGGTGTTACCTTGAAAGCTGACTAGGTTTATAAAGATCTCTACATGTGTGAGGAATAAATGTTTCTAATACTAGGCTCCTGATAGTGTGGGGTTGTTTGTTACTAAACTAAAACCTAGCCTGTCCCTGAGAGCTCTTTGTCATTAATAAAGACTGTTTGGAAACATTATTTCATTTGCTGTCTGAGATACACTACACAGATGAGGGTTTTGAGACTCAGGGAAGGCCCTTCTTGTCTCAGGTCACACTCCTAGTAAATAGCAATGACAGATGTCGCATGTTAATCTTCCTTCACATCATTTATGGATCACTACCTTGTAACCATTGCCTTTCTCTTAAAATATAAAATCCCCTATGTCCACCTACAACATCTAGATCTAAAAATGACCTTGAAATGTTATCCAGTCTAATTCTTTCTTCTTAGGCAGGGTGCTGTCCGAGTCACGCTAATCTCTAAAGAGTATCATCTATATATAAAATATATCTTTTAGAATTCAGAATTGTAAACGTGTACAAACAAAATCCTCTTATTCAGTAGATATTACTGCAGGGAATTACACTTTGTCTTAAAGGCATGAAAGCATCTGAAATTATTATGAGGATCACAACATATTTTAAAAGTGAATTGTTTGTATGGAGGGAGTGACGTTGATAAATCTGTGAAAGTAAAATCTTCCAGAAAGCCTCTCGTATTGTTTTTGCTGCTGTTTTATTTGTTTCTCAAATTTCATTGGCTACAGTAAAAATTCCTGTCTGATAATCAGCAATGCTATAATCAAGGGCCTCGGTGTCAAGTCTACCATTTGTTGAGTGAAATGGGAGTATAAATAGAGGTAATATAAGGTTGAAAGTCTCTGCCTTTCAAACTGGCTGCATTGTCCCTATGTCTGCAGTGTTTACCCTACTGTGTTTTTGTTTAAACACGTTCAGTTTCTGAACCAAAGTTTTACTCTTACTGTTACAATTTTCGCAATAATTATGTATACTATTCTGATCTACTGACTAGATTAAAATAACAGCTTGGGGGAGACACTTGAAAACCACTAGGAAGTAGAAGCTAAAGTATTAAGTAGGTTACTTAGATTATGTTTACATTTAAATTTGAATACTTTCCTGTTTCCTCAAATTAGCATCAAAACATTCTGTCTCATCTTGGCTGCTTAGTTTGGTTTGTTAGAATGTCATCCCAGTACTCCAAGGCTGAGGGTTTGATCCCAGTTCAGGCACATACAAAATCAACCAATGATGGCATGAATAAGCAGAACTGTAAATCTATGTTTCCCTCTCTCCTCTCTCTTTCTATTTCTCTTTCCACCTTCCTTTCCTGTCTCCCTTTCTCTCTAAAAATCAATAAATAATAAAAAGAATTTATGAAAATAATATGTCTCAGTAGGAAAAAATAGAAGAAAAATGTTATAGAAAAGAGTAATTATTTTGCATATCTAGAAAAATCAAAGACTAGTCAGATAGATTATGAATATATTACCTCATTAATAAAATTTAATTGAAAACATACATGTTTGTGTAGAATTGAGGCATATGGAAAATCCGAGTTATACAAAATAACTACAATCAAGGAATTATTCTTATTAAATAATGCATAACATGATAGAACTTTTGGAATCATAAATGCTTAAAAATATCCCATTTATAGCATAGATTTATAGTCATAGAGAATAAACAAATGTAGTAAATTTCTGAGTTCTTACTTTAAGAAGAATATGCTAGAAGGGATAGCTGTGTGATGCATTCATGATTTTATATTATAGAAGACTAAAGACATTTTTGATATTTGAAATTGTTCACATATAAATCGCTCATGAATATTTTCTGCATGGTGCTCCCAAGAATAGATAATTTTCAAAAACCCTCCAGTTTGCAAACATATACATGAGCACACCCATATAAATTTCCATACCACCTTGACTGTAATTATTTTTGGCACTTACACCTCTGTACCTATATCTGAATATCTAAATCCTTATCTCAAAGAGACAAAACAGCAACTTGGGCCTGGAATGGGGTTTTTTTTTCTGCATAACAATTACCTGCTGCCTCTGCAGGAGTATTAAGGAGTTGCTTGGCTAAGCAGTAAAAGCATTTCTGGAGTCAGGAACCATATGGACCCAGAGTGGTCCTGGCAAGGGACGTGTGTTGTGCTCACATTGGTTGTTCAAAGTGGTTTCGACTTGCCATCCTTCGGTTTCTTTGTTACCTGGGTTTATGCCAACCAAAGCTTTTCACCACTTACGTACTTACTAATCCCTCCTCTTTAAATCTTCTTTTTCAAGAGAAAGATGTTATGCCATGGAATTTTGTTACAGAATCTTTTTAAGCTCTTTGTTATTGACTGACTCTGGTCTAACACAGCCTACATTGGTATGGGTTATAGTTTCAACGTTGTGATTTGAAATATCAGTGACAACCATGCACTATGGATATTTTGTCATTGAGTTTTTACTCTGTTCACTTATAAGACTTTTTGCATTTGTATTCTCAACACCTCTCTCTAAATGTCAACTACTGCCAGAGTATAAAAGGGTTTCACCTAGCCAAAGGAAATACATCACATGTCTGAATTTATACTTGACCTTGGAAAAATAAAATCCTTTCCTTTAGAAGAATTACTTAGGGCAATGGAAATATATGGCAATGGTAAAAAGTGTAAACTGAAAAAAAACATTATTTTATTATTAAATATTGTTATTAATGCATAATTTTAAAAGGAAAACATACTGTTTGTTATTTATTAAGTTAGATCCATGCAATCCAGAAAGTAAATTGCTTAGTGAAACAAATATAGTATAAACACTAAGTTTGCTTTTAGCTGTCGTTTCATAACCTCCATGAAGGAAGAAGAGCAGGCCATGTGAAAACATGTTGGACAGAAGTGCTAATGAGATAGTTTAATGCCATCATCTCTAAATATTTTAAAGTGGTCCCTTGGAATCTTAGAATTTTAAAGCTTTTTAGCATGATGTAACATTTCTTACACATAAATCAACATAGGATCTACGTTACATAGGACATATGTAACAAGTACAGAAACTACTCAGTTTAACATCTACATGTCACTACCTAGCTTACAGAGCTGAATGGTTTTATGTGGGCACCTGTGTGCCCCTTCCTGATTTCATTCCTCTCATTCTTCCCAAGAATTTCATACTCTGATCTTTGTCCTCAATAGTACTTTGATTGACATTATGATTTTGCTGCATTTGTATAGATCCATAACAATGTATAATTTAGTTTTTATTCCTTTAACTTTCTATATGAATTATATTCTGAGTATACTTACTTTAACTTGATTTTCTCTTTTATTATTATGTTTCAGGCATTTCTGTATGCTGGATCTTAGAACAATAGTTGTGCTTTTTCACTGCATGTGAATTTCACTTATATGTTTATATATGGATCTCATTTTATTATTTCATTTTCTTGCTAATAATGTTTAGATGAATATAAGATTCTTTTGTGTAATGAAAAAAAAATGATTCCATGAATATATACATGGCTTGTTCTTTAGGATTTACCTTATTTAATATGTTAACCAAATTCTACAATATAGACAACCTGGGTTTTATCTGATGATGCCAAATTTTAACTGATGGTATCAAGTTATGCTTTTACTTGCCATGTGTGAATATAGTGTTATTGTTCCATTTCTCTGCAACCCTTGGAACTGTCAAATCAGTTTACATTTGTTAGTCCAGTGCAAGTAAAATGGTGTCTCATGGTTTTAACTTGTATTTCTCTGATTAGTTATGAATTTGAAGATCTTTTTATATTTATTAGACATTCAAATTTTTCTCATACAATATTTTATTATACTTTGCCCATTTCCTATAGGCTATTAATCTTTTTTTTTTGTTATTGTTCATTCGAAAGATGCTAAGCTTTCTTGGTTATACATGTTATAGATATTTTCTCTCAGTTTGTAAGTATCTTTTTACTATCTTGTAGTGTCTTTTAGTAAAGAGTTTTGTTTTTATTTTCCTTTCTTTGAGGTTTGTGCCTTTTGTACTATGCTTAAGAAATCATTTCCTTCTAGATTCTTCGAAAGGTCCTTGTAAAGTCTTATGGTTTTGTTTTTTACATGTAAGTCTTTAATATACCTGAAATTAATTTTCATGCATAGCATGGCATATGGATTCCTTTTTGATTCTTAAGTATAAAAGCAACTGTCTAAGTTCCATTTGTAATCTATCTTTACTCTCCTATACTAACTTAGCCATAGCCAAATTTCACATATATTGATTGAATTTTACACATATTCACCTCTCTTTCTGTGTATAATTGTCCAGTTATACACAAAGAGGACACTGCCTTAATTATTATAGCTTTATATAAATATATTTGTTAGTTGTTTTCACCAATACCTCCTCAATGCTTCTCTTTTTCATAAAGCTTAGTCTATGTTTGGCCCTTTGACAGTTCATAAAATATTTAGAAGGCACTTGTTTAAGTTCACAAAAAGCTCCTATTGGAATTTTGATTAGAATACAATGAATCTATAGATAAATCTGGAGAGTAATGACTTCTGAGTTTTTCTATCCTGAAACTAATAAGTCTGTTCATTTATTTATGTTTTCTCTAAAACTTTCAATAAACCTTTATAATTCATATCAATAAAGATCTTTCACATCTTTTATAGATATGTTTCTAGGTAGTTCATATTTTGGATGTTGTTATGAATGCAATCTCAAAATATTGTTTATTTATTTAACTTTTCACTGTCCTGTCTAGGAGCTCTATTTTAATATTACATAGAAACAGTGATATTAAGTAATAGAATTTACTATAGGCTGAATATTTGTGTTCCCCCCCCCCCAAATTCATGTGCTGAAATCTTAATGCCCACTGTGATGGTATTTGGTGGTAGGTTCTTTGTGAAGTGATTAGACTGTGAGGGCAATAATGCCTTTATAAAGAGGACTAAGACAGCTCTCTCACCCTTTCCACCATGCAAGGATACAACAAAAAGGCTGTGATCTTGAAGGGACCATTACTAGAACATGTCAGCACCCTGATTTTAAAGTTCTCGTTCTAGAAATGTGAGAAATAAATATCTGTTGTTTAATAAGCCACCCAGGGCCCTGGCCGGTTGGCTCAGCAGTAAAGCGTCGGCCTGGCGTGCGGGGGACCTGGGTTCGATTCCCGGCCAGGGCACACAGGAGAAGCGCCCATTTGCTTCTCCACAACCCCCCCTCCTTCCTCTCTGTCTCTCTCTTCCCCTCCCACAGCCAAGGCTCCATTGGAGCAAAGATGGCCCAGGCGCTGGGGATGGCTCCTTGGCCTCTGCCCCAGGCGCTAGAGTGGCTCTGGTCGCGGCAGAGCGACGCCCCGGAGGGGCAGAGCATCGCCCCCTGGTGGGCAGAGCGTCACCCTGGTGGGCGTGCCGGGTGGATCCCGGTTGGGCACTTGCGAGAATCTATCTGACTGTCTCTCCCGGTTTCCAGCTTCAGAGAAAAGAAAAAAAAAAAAAAAAAGAAAAAAAAAAAAGCCACCCAGTCTGTGGTATTTTGTTATAGCAACCTGGATGGGTAAAACAGACTATTTAGATATAATCTCATTATTGACCTGATATAGAGAGAAATCTTTACAAATAAATAAAAATGACAGTCATCTCAACAAATCCGGCTAACACAAAAAACACTCCTGGAGAATATGTTTTTCTTTAGCTTTCCATTCTACCTAAAACCTCAGCATTTAGAGAGTGTTTGGAATTTAGTTAAGATTAAACTGGATTGGGTGATTATGTAGAATGTGTTTAAGCACATTAGTGATTTGCATCATAGCAAAGATTAATTTATATCAGATAGTAAAAGAGGTTAAATTTGACTAGTAAAAAAAATGAGCATAAAAAAATGAGCAAAAAAAATTTCTCTATCCTGAGTCATCCAAAAGAAAAAAATCCAGGTACCGATTTCCCTGTCTTCTCCTTCAGATGACTCAGATAGAGAACTTTTTGTTCTACAGTTCTGGCATATGTAACTAATAGATCTTTATAAGAACTACATTTTCCAAGCTGCCGAGCCATGTACACTGTACAATCTGTCTTTTAAGGGGCCTTTCTTTGAGCAATGAAAACAGATGCATGCTTGAACTTTGCTGGGAAAATGTGTAAATAAAGCCTTTTGAATTTTCAGGGAAAGTACAAGATAATGTAATGTACGCATCTGGATATAAAGGCTGGTGACAGCCTGTTGTGTGTATATGCATGTATGTACACACACACACACATAATTTTTAAAGTATTTATCTCTGGGATTTCTCTAACCATGCTGTCTCCTCTCTACCTATTACTATACTGTGTTATGGTTTATGATAATAAAATTTACTGGCAATTTATTAAATTTAGTGCAATGCTTATGTGTGTGTATGTGTAACATGTAAATATATTTGAATTGCGTTTTACATAGATTTTTAACACTGAGTTTTATATATATATGAGTACCATTAACATCAATAGTAATAAGTTATCATAGTTAAGGGTAGGGTCTTGCTGCTAATAGCTTCTTTTATCAGGTGACATAAATGAGTTAAGATAATATAATAAATAGATTAAAGTTAAGATGAAGGGCAGTTAGGGCATCAGAAGCTCCCATATTTTAGTTTTACGTTAAGATTTATTAACAATAAAATAACAGTCAAGTTTGTAAATTATTTCTTTAGCACCCCATCCAACTTCCCCTTGAAGTGGCAAAAGACTCTTTTAATCAGAAAAAAATGGCTGCCTAAAACATATCAAATAAAAGTAATGAATGCCTATTTTTCTGATAATCATTATTTAGGATCACTTGTTCTAAAATGAAAAGAGCATGATTTTACAGTGCAATGTGTCTAAACTTCTCGCGTGACTTTGAGACAACAGCAGCCAGAAAGTTCTCAGAGTTCCCTGTCGCCCCAGGCATGTTTGTGAACATGGAAATAATTTCGCCCTTCTTGCCAGAGCACCAGAAAGAAAAACAAGCAAAGAAGCCAGGTCATCTCAGAAATCAACCGCGGCCTGCCAGAGGTTTACAACTTCACCCTGACCCAGTGCCTTCGAAGAAGATGTAGGAAGCAAGAGCAAATTATTTTCTAATACGAATTTCTCTTGCAATCAAGATAATAAGTTGCAACACAGACCTTTCTAAATGAATAAAAAAATATGTTTCAGAAAGCCCTGCCACAGAATAACTGCGTTATGAGCAGTTCATTTCGCAATGCCTTGTCCTCATCACAGCGCTCTCTGTGCATCTCAGGTGTCTAAAACATCAGGAAAGAGAGAGCACGTTGCCACTGCTGACCTAAGGACATAACAGAAACTCGAGGTTTGCTGAACTCTGTACCATCTACCTTTTTAATCCTTTTGGCTTCATGCAATAATTTAAAATGTGATGTTAAATAATAAGAAAAAAATGAAGTGATATTATGATATTATTGGAGTAGTTTGCACCTGCCAGATACATGCACATCACTAATTTGACCTTTGCGTCCACCATGGGCATATGCATATACCTTACATATCCATACAAGGTAGATAGATATTTCATAGACTAAAGGATTTAGTTCATCCCTGATTGCTACCAGTTGTTACAGTGATAGGCTAGACAGGGATATAAACCTGAATCTTCCAGACCCTAAAGACCAGGGTCCAGAGCGTGCAATTTCATTTCTGTCTTTCTGAAAGAATGATTGCTGAAATAAAAAAAGAAAAAGAAAAAAAAACCAGAATACATCTATACTTCTAGATTTTTTGAAAAAAACTGTGGGCAATTTTACAGTCAAGGACATTTTCCTGTCAGTGCCCCATATAGTCTGCTGATGAGTGGATTTCTAATTATTATGATTGTTCTAGTTGAATAGAGGTCCATGGTTCTAGAAAATTCCACAAAGCCAAGTTTTATTGCACTATACTTTGCGTCAAACATATCCAGGGACTCATAAAGAAACAAAGAGTGTGGTAAAATCATAACATGGCTGTTTTCATGGAACAGGACTCTCTGATTATCCTTCAATAAAATCTCCTTGCTCCGGAACGGAGATAAAGGCTTTGGCAAGTGAAATGCACATTGGATGAGCTCTGGTGGGTCATATTTGCCATTGGAGGGAATTTTCATAATGGCTGTGGTATTTGCTATGACCAATGAAGCTATAAGTTTAATAACAGTTCTAAGAAAACTGAACAGCTTCTTAGACATTTCTCTCTGCCTCCCTTCTTTCTATGCTTTTCTGTTTTCCAGCAACTATGAATTGAATGCCAATTATAAAGCAATCACTATTGTAGGTGTCAGGGGTAGAAATATCATTGAACATAGCAGATAAAGTTAGTGCTCTCAAGGCACTTCCAATTCCTATGAGACAAAAAAAGCACTAACAAAAGGCACTGCACATTTTTTTGTGTGTTAGGTGATAAATGCATATAAATAATAAAGCAGGGAAAGGCACAGATAGTGTTGGAGAGAATGGTATTTTATATCTGTGGGCAAAAAAAATTCCTCTGGTATGGAGACATATGAGCAGAGATCTAAATAAATGAGGGAGAAACCATAGAGGTATTTGGGAAATGAATACTTTAAGAGGAGGAAACAGCAGTGCAAATGCTATGTGAGTGGCTTTGTGAATTTGTTTTGGAAATATGAATGCAATTCATGTGACTGTTTTGAAATGAGAATGGGGGGGATTGTAGAAAATACAATTCAGAGAGACAGGTGAGGGCCACATAGTCTATAGGAAGACTTTGTGGGTTTTCCTATTAAGATGGAAAGGAATCAGACTATTTTTTGAAGAGGATCCATTAAAAATATAACTCTGACTGCTGTGTGGGGACTATAATGTATAGAGCCAATAGTCAAATCGCAGGGACCGGACTGGTGGGTGTATGTCTGAGCTTGTAAGTGTGAGAGCAGGTGTTCTGCCTTCCAGTCCTTGCTGCTGCCTCTGAGAGGAACAAATTCCAAAATCACCCTGACCTTCCATTCTTGAAGATCTGCTTTTAAATTCAAGAGATTGAATACTGAATCTGAGCATATGCAGAGCTAGTGTTCAAACATCTTTGCATTTTGAGCTTACTTTTATTCTTTAAGGTTTTATATTGTGTGTGCCGATGCAGAGAGCTATATAGTATAAACCACAGTGCCCACAAATGGTTACATCCAAAACGACGCGTGAAAACTCCAAGTAGCAAGTCCAGGTGAAAGACTAGAATCTGCACTGTTTGATAGTCTGAAGCAACTCTCTTTCTCTCTCTCTCTCTCTCTCTCTCTCTCTCTTTCTCTTTTTAATCCACAAGGTCTGCTGATTTTTCAGATTTTTTGCATATTATTTTACTTACTGTCTTTTTGGGCTACCCAAGTTTTGACAAATAAAGTATTTCTAATTTTACCCTGTTGTCAATAAAATATTCTTGTTTAGAACAGTTTTGTAAATGATTTATTTCTGAATGCATCCATGAAAAGAATTTTTAAAAGACTTATTTTAAAACTATAACTTATACCATAATTTTAATTTCTAAAGTATATTTATCAAGTGCCAATTTATAGAATTAAGATCTTTATAGTGTCAGAAAAAAAACCTTACATATTTTAAAGAAGATGCTGGCTAACTTTAGTTTTTTCTTTATATCATAGTTTATTTTTCTAAATGAGATATATAATTTAGATATATAATTTATACTTTTTTAGGGTATTAACAATAACAGTGAAGATTTAAGTAACTTAAGTATAGTCTAACATGAAGGGGATATTTGCAAGGAAGGACAAAATGTTTATAGTCACTGATACATATATACATACATAAATAGCAACTTTCTAGCTTAAATATTTAAATATATGCCTTACTAATGAATAATCTTTATATTCATTTTTATTATGTTGAGGTATTTATTTTTAGAAATGTCTAATCACAGATGGTCATTTTGATAACCTAAATATTACTCTGACACTGTTTTGGTAATTTCATGTTTGACTTTGAATGTGGTTAAGGTACTTTACATTAGAGATTTTTTGTAGCACAAAAAATACATAAAAAATTATAGATCAGTGCTTGACCAGGCAGTGGCGCAGTAAATAGAGCATTGGACTGGGATGCCAAGGACCCCGGTTCAAGGCCTTGAGGTTGCCAGCTTGAGCTCAGGCTCATCTGGTTCGAGCAAGGCTCACCAGCTTGAGCCCAAGGTCACTTGCTTGAGCAAGGGTCACTTGATCTGATGTAGCCCTCCAGTCAAGGCACATATGAGAAAGCAATCCATGAACAACTAAGGTGCTGCAACGAAGAATTGATGCTTCTCATCTCTCTTCACTTCCTGTCTGTCTGCCCCTATCTATCCCTCTCTTTGTCTCTCTCTGTCTCTGTCACACACACACACATACAAAATTATAGATCAGCATCATAGATAATTTTTATCAGTAGATTTTAAGATAGATAATATTACTAAAATGAGAAAGGGATCAGAACAGTTTTTCATCTGAATCCAACTTATAAATTCTATAATTTTCTACTATGAGAGAAGTATATTGATACAGACTTAATGTGAATTGGAGAGCCTTTCCCAACTCTCACAAGTCTAGTTTAGTTACTTTTCCTAGGTTCTCTTAAAATGTCTAGGACCCAACAATTATTGTAGCACATATCACACAGTATTGTAATTTCATTGTTATTTGTATATCTTTTTCACTACACTATAAGCCATTCAGTGACAGGAGCTATATAGTTTATTTACCCTTGTATTTCAGCACATATTACAATGCCTTTTAAGTGGTAGATTAAATCAGTATTTACTGAAATGATTATTCTGTGTGGGAAAGCTTACAATGTGGAAAAGAAGAGTAAGTCTACAAATGGGACCCCATACTTTGAAGTATGGGCACACAGTCTTGGCACACCTTTAATTCCATCTGTGAATGAGGTAGCCATCTTTGCACAGATGTGTCTCAGAGGAGTCTTCTCTCTCTACTTTTCTTCCCCAGAGTTTCTAAGACACTGCATTCAGGACACACCCATCACCCATGTGCATCCTAGAAGTAAAAGGTGTTAATTTGCCTATAGGTTAATCAATGACTAATTGAGCACTAGAATTAGTATATAAATATTTCTTTGTTTTACTGGTATACAAGTCTGAAGGACATTTTATACCATCCCTTGAAAAGTCCTGATGGTGGGATGGTGCCTGAGTTTTCCCTAGTGGAGAACAACGAAAGAATACACCCTTACACTGGTTCTCCCTTCTTCTCCGTTTCATTCTTACCAGTTTCCCCAAGTTAACTGTCTTCATAGATACCTAGTTTCAGGATCTTTTTCAGAAATAATCTGGTGCTAAGAAATCACCTAAAGCTTCATTGGTTAGAGCATCCTTCCAAATGCTAAGGTGGACAGTTCAGTCCCTGGTTAGGGCACATACAGAAACAGATCAATATTTCTGTCTGTCTTAACTCTTTCTCCTTCTCTTTCTCTCTATCCCTTCCTCTCTATAAAATCAATCAATCAATAAAAAACACTTAAGTATATATTTAAAAAAAGAGAAAAGAAATTGTTAAGAAAATGTATGCTGTTCTGGTGATTGAGCAAAGAATAAACAAGAGAGCTAGCCATGTCCTGTCCTGGAAGAAGTCATCCTTGGTCAAGCAACACTAAGTGCAAAGGGCTGAGACAGAAGCATGCTAGCTGCATTAATAAAGGAAGGGCAGTGGGGTAAGAAATGGACCAGATCATGTGGGACGACGAGGACATTATGGAGACTTCTGCATTTACTTAAAGTGATTTAGGAAGGTGTTAGAAAGTTCTGTGCAGAGTAGTGATATGTTCTGGTTATGATTTTAACGTATCACTTTGACTATTACAAATATGTATACTGGTTTCTGTCTTTCTTGCTGTATTCTGTCCTACTGCTCTGATGTGATTCCTATGCCTCACAGTTCTATGGGTAATGATTCCTAAATATTTTATTTATAATTGATAGAATAAATCTACCTTCATTAGTCTGAAAAAGTTGCATTCCTTGGTTTTGTGCATTTTCCCCAGTTAATATTTGGAAATACTTTTATATTAACTCAATAATATGAGAATTTTTGTTTGGAATTATATTAGATCTATAAATAAGTTTTAGGGTCTATTTATTGTACTGTTTGCTCCCATGTAGACTATGCTCATTCTCTGTTTTTACTCAAGTATTATTTTATCTTTCTTGGAAGAGTTGTGTTATGTGCATAGTTTTTTACAGATATTATTAAATTTAATTCTAGAATATTTATATTACGTCTGTGGAATGGTATCTTTTCTGGTTGCATATTTTCTACTAGTTCTTCCTGCATCTAGAAAAACTTCTAGATTAAAAAATATATATTATATGGTCTGACCGGTAGTGGCACAGTGGATAAAGCGTAGACCTGGAATTCTAAGGTCACTGGTTCAAAACCCTGAGCTTGCCTGGTCAAGGCACATATAGGAGCTCATGCTTCCTGCTATTCCTTCCCTTCTTTTTCTCTCTCTCTGTCCTCTCTCTTTTAAAATGAATAAATAATATATATTATGTATATGATCATATTTGTCCACTTTCAGTAACTTGCCTCTATATTCCATAGTTTTAAATTTGATTGTTTTCTGTATTTAGACAACCCCATCTTAATCCAGAAATACTTAGTTTGCATTTCTCTTTCTAATACTTATACCTTTTTTCCTTATTCTTGTATTGAGTCAACTAAAATTTTAGGAGAATATTAATTACTTGTGACAACAGTGGACCTGTTTTCCTTGTATCTGGTTATTTATGTAAATCTCTCTGATATTGAGATAGACAATAGGTTTAATCTCATTAAATAGTAATTACTGTTTTTCTGGTGTTTTATACTGGGGTTCAATACAAACAGTATTGTGTTCAATTAAAATTGTGTGCCATAAACTAAAAAAGCAGACGGATTGTTACCAGGCTACAGCTTAGTATAACACTAGCTCTTAATTTGAAATGATTTTTATCAGGGGTGTCTATACATGTAGAAGCAGTAAACCAAATTCTATCAGACTGTCCTGCACCCATGCTTCCATTCATGAGCAAGTCCTCATTGTTTGTTTATTGGTATTAGGAGTGGGGGACACTAAAAAAATAGAAATCTTCTATGAGGATTTTCTAATTTTACCAGGAAAAAAAGATGGGGGAGAGGACTTTTTTTTTTTATTTAACACAATGTATATAACATCACACATTTGTACAGTTAGGATGCTAGTACCAAAATGAAGAGAAATTTGAGACACCTGTCTTGGCAGTTTGGCCTTTAAAATGCCTATAGGGTTTTCCTTAAGATTTCCTTAAGATTAAGGAAAGTAGGAACCTCACCAGTGGTAGCACTTTAGGCAAAATAACACTGTTACAAGATACAGGCTTGGTCACTGTTTCTGTTCTACGTCTACTAGAGCAAAGATAAAAAATAAAATAATAATGGTTTAGAAAGTATTTTACAATACAGATATCTGGACGCTAGCCCTAGAAAGTTTGATTTAATCGATATGAAATGAGGCCTGGGAACGGTTTCTCCTTAAAAATTTTGAGGCGACTGTAATTGAAGCAACGATAGAGAAGAATTGTACCATTGCTCCATGTCATGAAAGAAAAGTCTTTTGTCCAGTCAAACTCATTATTGTGCCAATGTGTCAACTAAATAATCATTTAGGAGTTGGTAAATGTACAAAATGGCCTCCTGTGAAGTGAGTCACTTGGAGAGACATCACAAAAATTATTTTCAGGGTAATTGGATTTAAAACAACAAAACCAAAATATTCCAGATACATATGAGATAAAGTGGTATGTAAGGATTTTAATTAATCAGACTCTGATTCTTCAATTTCACACTTTTTAACAAATATATCTGTGAGAATATGGTTACTGATTATTTTGAAGTCAAAATTATAAAATATTACTTATGTTAGTCGAAAATATATTGTAACTATTCATTGATTTTCTACTTTGCCACATTCTTTTAGGCAACAAGATAAGATACAGATAAGCAAAAGGCACCCTAAGGACCTCATTCATAATGTCACCTACACTTCTGTGGAGATGGACGATAGACAAACGAACAAAATGATGTACCCTCCTTTAAAAGCATGACCTCTATCAAAAGGCTCTCGATACTGAGCCACAGTCACCCAACAGTGGTCCTTTCCATTTACTCTCCAATTCTCCTAAACTACCAGTTCATTTTATTCCCTTTCTTCTCAACCTTCAGCAACCTTACCCTTTCCTTTCTTTACTCTAATGTCTGCTTTCCGTGCCACTGTGAATATAGGCGCTATCAAAAGGGAGTGTTTACTCCAGCACCAACAAGTCTGCATCTGCAGTCAGGATTATATCCCCTTCCTTTCTGTATTAACTGTCCCTAATGTTCACTATGTGTCAAATTTCATCTTCTTTCCCCTTCTCAGGGTTATCACTCCACCAGCAGCAATTTCCCTCTCTCTACTGCCTCTTTCCCACCAAAGTATAAACAATCTGTGATGTATGCAATCTCATAAAGCAAAAACGATCCCTCTCTTAGTGAGACCAGCATCTCTGACCCAGGTAAACAAGTTTGTCATCCCACCTGAGGCCACATTTCTCTTTAGGCACCATCCTAGAGTTCTGTTCCTTGTTCTAGCAACATGTATTGAGTTTTTAATATTTACACTAACTAATTCTCTTCCTTTCACTCTATGCTCAAGACAGGCTTTTATCCCAACTACTTTATTGGAAATGCTCTTATCAAAATCATCGACAATGTCTGTGATGTTAAATCTACTTGTCAGTTTTTAGTCATTTAACACGATCTGTCAGTTGCATTTGAAGTAGTGTGATCACTCTCTTTTTTTGGAACACTTCTTTCACTTTGCTTCCAGACAACTGATTTCTGTATTCTTCTGGACGTCCCTTCATTTTCCTTTTACATTTCCTTATTTTTTCAGACCTCTAAAATTGGAGTTTCCTAAGACTCAGTCCTTTTCTTTCCTTTTCTTTCTTTTTCTTTTTTTTAATTAATCAAAACTAGCTTAGAAGTTTGAGAGAAATAATAGAATAAAAAGGTATCATGAAAGACATTGAATACTCTGCTTCACTTGTTAAATTCAGACATGTTTATAACTCATTTTATTCTAGTTACTATGTAGGTTTTAGGAATATGTTGTACAAAAAATAAGCATAGCCAGTATAATTCTAGTTCTGTTTAAAGGATCACACATGAGAATGAAATTTTAAATATCCCCCCCAAAATAGTTTTTTGGAAAACTATGCAGCCTAAAATGGACCTTTGAGAAACCTAATGATGACTTTAAGATATATCAAAAAGGCACATAATATATAAGTAATATATAGATACATACATAAATGTAGTTAAGCTGTGATATCAGGTGAGTGATGAAAGAAATAACATTTTTTTTTTGCCTTAAATTAACTCATCGGAGTACAAAATAGCACTGAAACTTATTTGTCTTTGATGTTTACATTTTCAATTCTTTCATGAAGAATCTTCTAAGCGCAAAAGCTACTCTCAGAAAAACTTGAACAGTCAGGCCTTCTTACCTAGCTGGGATATATGTAATTGTAGTGCTTACAAACAAGCAAATAATATAGATTTGTTCATTCAACATTATTACTTCCCTATTCTCGCTTGCTTTCTCTCTTTGAAGGCTGGTGAGCTAAGTAAAACAAAATCTAAACTATATGTTTTAGTCTCTAATGCAGCTGAGTATGGTCATGGCTTTCTAACTTCATTTTAGAGAATGAGAGGGAAGAACTTAATGCATTTATTTTTCAGATACTTTTAGATGCAGAATCTGGTGAAAGGGGTACCAGACCAGGAAGAGAGAAGGAACCTGTATTCTCAATGGTACTGTTGGGCATCATTGCCTGACTAATCCAGTAGACTTCATGCTCTTTGAGATAAACATGTATAAATATTTGCTTACATGCCTTAGTCAAAAGAACTCTGTTAGATGCAGCCAAACAGAAATCCTGTTAGGTACAATAGTAATATTTCTCTAATATGTAATAGGGCTGTAGAAATAGAAATCATCTGTGTATATTTTCATATTAAATTTTTAGGTGAATAAGTAATACTTTAGAAAAATTAGTAGCAATGTCTATACGGAAGAAATCAGTGGATAGTAAATAGTGCATAAGTGATACAAAAAGAACATCAATATTTTTATAAAACTTTTATAGTGTCATTTTATAAATTATATACAGATTACTTTGAATGCTGACTAACGATTAGTCTCTATGTGATAATAAACAATAAGTTGTTCATTGGTGGAGATCATTTTAATTGTGATTATTTATAGTCATGCATGTTCTCAAGCATGTCAATCTGCTTTTGTATTTATGCTTGATATACTTGGGTTTGATGTCTTCTCAAGAGGCAGCACATCTAGTGGTTAGGAGTCATGCCTTTGGACACAGACAGACTGAATTTGCATCCCAGCTCTATGGCTGATTTGCTGTGCAATCATGGGCAATGACTAAAACTCACTAAACCTCACATTTTGCAAAAATAAACATAACAATAATAACTTCTTAAAAAGTTATCTGACTATTAAGTAAAATAGTACATGTAAAATGTTTAATTCAGTATAAAATGCAGTAAATACTTAGAGTCAACATGAGCTGTTATTATATTAATTATCCAAAGAAAAAATCGAGAATACACTTAAATTTTTCCATACTGTCATTACTTTCTCCTCTCATATATAAAGTTTACTTTGATTTCTTTAAAATTTCAACATTAGAGGAACATATTTTAATAACTTAAAAATTACTTGAGCTTGACATTTATTAATGACAAAAGCACACTTTTGCTATATCTCTGATTTTTAAAAAATTTTATAATGCCAAAATGTTAATTAACAGGGGTTTTGAGTCATAAGAGCATTTATAACTATCTGGAAAGAGATAATTTCTGGAGTGTCAAAGTGGGGGCAATTTAGTCCAGAATAGGCAAGCATAGTATCTTTCTGAAGTATTTGGCGATGGTTACTGGCTGAAACATGGAGACAGCAGGAATTAATCTTGTCTGGTAATAAAGCCTATGCCAGATTGGATCCATGAGGAAGTATTAGCTGATAGACAGTGTACTAGTTCATGCTATTCAGATATATATCAGTGAGTAGGATTACAAAAAAGGCATTGAATCAGAAAAACTAATTTCTTCCCTCTTAACCAACTGAATGTCACAATTCATTGCTGTTATTTAAAAAAGGAAGAGAAGTAAAATATTGTAGTATTCAGTTCACAAAATATTTTGTACTAAATCACCATGTTGTACATTTTATATATGTTATATGTTGATAATATCTTAATGAAGCTGAAAAAATGGAATAGGAGAAGAAAGAGAAACATTATTTAGCTGCGTTCTAGCCTTCTATCACCTCTGCACAGACAAGAACCATTGAATTCTTGCCATCTTTTTTTTTTTCCTCTCAGTTTTCCTTTTATGCCTAAAAGTTGACCCTGAATTACAAAACCAGATTTATATGATATGGTTATTTGATAGAATAATTCTGTATATTTGAGAAAAGTGGCAAGGACCATTCCAAAAACTTAAATGTATTCAGTTTATGCCAACTCTAACCTCTCCCATACATAAGAGATCCAGAAGATTTTTATATACTTTTATGTATTTGTTTTTTTAACTGAATAACAACAAAAAAAAAAGTCGAACAATACATTGAGGTCTTAAGAAGATACTAAAAAATTGGCATAGCGATTTCTTAGCAAGCACATTATACGGGAAAGTGTCAATTTTGTTGGCCAAGAGACTGTGGACCTGGAAATTCATGCTGTTATCCTTTTGATATCCTGTTGAATTTATTTGCTAAAATTTTGTTAAGCATTTTTGAATGTATGTTCATGAACTATATTGGTCTATATTTTTCTATTTTTGTAATGTGTTTATCTGATTTTATATCAGAGTATGGCTAGCCTCCAGAATGTGTTGGAAGGTTTTAATTTTGCTTTTGTTTTTTAAAACAGCATTAAACTGTTATTTATTCGCTAAATGTTTGGTAGAAATTACAAATGAAGCCACTTGCTTCTAACATTTACTTTTTTGGAAAGTTTTAGAAATAAATTCAATATCTTTAAAAGATAGAGGGTGATTTCAATGATTGTTTTAGGGGGTGAGCTTTAAGAAGTTTGTAATTCATAAATGTTTCCAGATGTATTGGGTTAAAGCTGTTCATAGCATATTCATATTTTCTTTTTAGTCTGTGGGATTTACAGACTAAATATTCTTTCTCTCATTTTTACAATTTATAATTTGTCTTTTCTTTCCTTTTTCTCTTGTTTAGCCTGGCTGGAGATTTATCAATGTTATTTATCTTCTTTAAAACCCAGTTTTCAGTTTTATTGATTTTTCCCAATTACTTTTATTTATTTGATTGAATCCAGATTTTCCCCTCCTATAATTTTCATTCTGTTTGAATAAATTCTTTTAACATGTTGTATAGTTATTATAGTGTGCCGGTGCTGAAAATTTCTGGTACATTATTGTATTTTAATTTTTGGAAATCTTTTTATTGGGCATAGAATTCTATGTTGTCTCTTTTTATCCTTTAGGATTTTAAAGATATTGTTCCACTGTCTTCTGACTTGCATTATCATTGTTATTATTATTATTATTGCTTATTCAGTGAGAGGAGGGGAGGCAGAGAGACAGACTCCCACATGCACCCCAACAGGGATCCACCCAGAAAGTCCACTAGAGGGCAACACTCTGCTCATCTGGGGCATTGCTCCATTGTTCAGCACCTGAACTCTTCTTAGAGCCTGAGGTGGAGGCCATTGAGCCATCCTCAGTGCCAGGTCAAATTGCTCCAATACAGCAATAGCTTCAAAAGAGAAAGAGAGAGAAAGAGAGAGAGAGAGAGAGAGAGAGAGAGAGAGAGGTGAGAGGGGAAAGGGTTTCCCCTGTGTGCCCTGGTCAGGAATCATAACCAGGGACAGTCACATACTAGGCTGATGCTCTACCACTGAGCCAACCAGCCAGGCCCTGGCTTGAATTTATTTATAAGAAGTCTGTTGTCATTTGTATACTCATGCCTTTATGTAATGATCTTTATTCTCTGGCTGCTTGGAATAATTTTTTTTTATTATTGGTTTTGACATTTCATTATGATGGACATTTGTGACTCTATGTATTTGAAATTCATTGTGCTTAATTTTTCTATGAGTATAGTGTTTATCAAATTCTAAAACTTTTCATAATTTTTTCTTCATATCTTTTTTTTCTTTTTTCTTTTCTTTTTTTTTGGGGGGGGGTTTCGAAGCTGGAAATGGGGAGAGACAGTCAGACAGACTCCCGCATGCGCCCCACCAGGATCCACCCGGCACGGCCACCAGGGGGCGATGCTCTGCCCCTCTGGGGCATCGCTCTGCCGTGACCAGAGCCACTCTAGCGCCTGGGGCAGAGGCCAAGGAGCCATCCCCAGCGCCCGGGCCATCTCGTTGTGGGAGGGGAAGAGAGACAGAGAGGAAGGAGAGGGGGAGGGGTGGAGAAGCAGATGGGCGCTTCTCGTGTGTGCCCTGGCCGGGAATCGAACCCGGGACCCCTTGCACGCCAGGACGATGCTCTACCACTGAGCCAACCAGCCAGGGCTCATATCTTTTTGTTTCATGCTCTACTCTGTGACTTCAAATATTTTTTATGTGAGGCCACAGAAAATTTTTTTTACAGCTCATTAATTATCAGTTAGTATATTTCAGTTTTTTTCTCTACTTTTTATTTCAGGTGATGCTTCTTATTAATTTTTTTAAATCAATAATATTTTCTCTTATAAAATTTAATCTGTTATTTCCATCCCATGTATTCTTCACTTCAGATATTACATGTTTTAATTTCCAGAAGTTTGATTTTTGTCTTTTTTATATCTTCCATGTTTTTTTGAGTTATACGTTTCTCTATGTTTTTGAAATACAGAGTACTTTATAATAACCATATTATGTCTTTTTTATAATGTCACTATTTTGTGAATTTGGGATCTTTTTCCATTCATTGATTTTCCTAGCTATTAGTGGTCATATTTCTTTTTATTTGTTGCATACCTTTTAATTTTGAATGAATCCCAGACCTAAATTTTATGATACTAGACACTGAATTTTTTAGTATTCTTTTGCATCTTCTTTAGCTTTCTTCTCAAACACAGTCAAGTTAAATGAAAACAGTTTTATCCTTTTGAGAGTCCTTTAAACTCTTTTAGGTGGGACAATGGCAGCATTTATTCTAGACTAAATTGGCTCTGTCACTGAGACAATATCCTTCTGTATTTTCAACCAAAAGCTTTGTTATGAAGCTTCTCCTCTCTGACCATTGAAGCCTAAGCTATTGCTAGTCCTGTGTGAGACTGAGTGACTGCTGTTCATCCTTTGTTTATCTTTTCCCAGACAGTGGTTAATTTATTTTTATACATGCCCTGATGAGTACTCAGCTGACGTCATAAGAAAAACCCTTTGAATATCTCTAGAGTTTGTTACTTATAAAACTCTCTACTCCAAGTACTGTACTGTGTAAATTCTAGCTGTCTTGATTTCTACAAATTGTGTTCAATAACTGCTGGGATCTGTTTGGGCTTCCTCTCCTGCTCTGCACATTGGACATTCTCTGCTTGTAGTAAACTGGTTCAACTGTCTTTTGTTGCCACAATGGCTGAAAGCCACTGTTTTATAAATTTGATCTAGTTTTTTTTAACTGGTAAGGTTCAGGGTAAATATATTCCCTGATATTTGATTATGGCTGCAAGTTGAAATCTTATGGTTAAAGTTGAGAATTGATGAATGTTATAAGCCTGTGCAATATAGGATGGGGCAAAAGTAGGTTTACAGTTACTCATATGAAAAATAATACAATAATTAATAAATAATGATACAAGAATAAACTGTGTGTTTCATGTATTCACAGCTGGAAACCTACTTTTGCCCTACCTATAAGCATTCAAGTTTCAAAACATGCTTTTATTATGCTTTATGAGTTTTTACTCTGGAACTACTTTTATAAATTAATAGTATCTATTTATGTGTGTCTATCATCTATTTATTGATCTATCTCTATCTATTATCTAGCTATCATCTATTTTGCCACCTATCAGTCATATCTTTCTATATTTTTGATAGCCTGTTGTTTAGATGTAATATAATTAATAAATCCCAAAATATTAAAAGCAAAACTATTCAAGCTAATTCAGATTATTGCTTTTTTTCCCCTAATGAGATGAGGTATGTATTGGGCTTATTTAAAACCTAATATATTTTATTAGTTATTAATTGATACTATTGCTATTTGCATTGTTATTTAAATGCTCATGTAACTGCAGAACCAGCTCAAATTGGTCCATCCTGTTTCTAAACAACACCCAGAACCAAAGTTTAAACCTTAAATACACCACTTATGAGCAATATCGGAATCTCTAACTATTCCTCCCCATTCCCTTCCCCACTACTGAAGTATGAAAGAGCAGAAGACAGAAAAATGGACTGAACAAAAACCAATTTTCTTCTATTAAGATTATAAGCATATAAGAAATCATACATGAAAGCAGTGTTCATATTATAAATTTTATAAAATTCTAAGCTCTAATTATTTTATCCACCATCACCCATATTTTAGACATAGTTAAAATTATAGTCCAGTAAATACTGAATGCCAGATGAATGGTTTCTAACTGGGGGATGCTCCCGGCAGGATTTGATTAGCTCATTGATTGCAAACTTGATAACTTTTGATCCCAGTACATATTACATACCCACTGTAACAGCTCTGATTCTTAATCCTAAATGTCTAAATCCCATGATAAGGATTTCTAAAACCTTCCCCAACAAAGGTTATTTCAATACTGTTGCTGTCTTTTATGACATTGATTTTTCAGTTGCCCGTATCTTTTCTATTACATGTTCAATCTTGGAACTTACGTTTATTTTTTTATAAGGTAATTTTTCAGTCTACTTGATCCACCTAGAAAATCAAGTGATTTTAATGTATATTTGCTAGTAAAAAGATTTTATGACAGTGAAATACAATTCCTCGGCCTAGGACTCAAGCTGTAGTTTGATTAGCTTCCCTTAGCCTCACACAACAAGGTATACTAGGAAATAGGCTGGGGACAGGGGTGAGGGGTTACTTGCTTGAGATGAATGTCTAAAAATTGCTGTATTAAAATTTGTTTATTTTACTATGTATATATATGGGCATGTAATTGATTTGACAATCTTTTGCTATCTTATGGCAAGACATATATGTTTCTTAAAATAATTCTTTAAGACAAGTATTGTTATGGAAATTTTCAGATGTTTCTGCCAAATTTAGGAGGATGTACTCTATCTTTTGTAAGCTTCTGAAAAGTAGCTGAAAATCTACCATGTGCCAAATCTGCTCTGGTTGTTTTCACACATACACATTATATCTCTTGTTTCATCAATTATTCAATTTCTCCACTGCATTTTTTCTACTAGCCTGAATAGATTTTAATGCAACTCTTTTATAATAACTTGATATATATATATATATATATATATATTCACTTAAATAAATCTATAAAGCTAAGGAAGAACAAGAAGCTATTTACCCAAAGTGAGCTTCTAGTTTTATTTTGCATGGCTGTTTGCCTGCTTTTCTATCTTAGGAAAATCAAGAAAACCCCTTTTTGTAAAATGGAGTCCTACTATTTTTCACTACTGGAAGAAAATACAAATTTAGTTTGTCAGTTGGATGGCGAGTTGGGAGAATGATGGATCTATTGGTGGGTTTGGGATGTATAAAGAATGAAATATGTATTCAATAGTTCAGTTAGATTGTGACAGCTATATCCAACCATTTGTTTATGTATGTAAGAAAGAATCTTTATTAAAGTATTTTGATCAAACATTAAAAACATAGACTTTGTATTTAGAACGGTTTTACATTCACAGTAAAATCAAGCAGAAAGTAGGGCCCTGGCCGGTTGGCTCAGTGGTAGAGCATTGGCCTGGCGTGTGGAAGTCCCGGGTTCGATTCCCGGCCAGGGCACATAGGAGAAGCGCCCATCTGCTTCTCCACCCCTCCCCCTCTCCTTCCTCTCTGTCTCTTTCTTCCTCTCCCGCAGCCGAGGCTCCATTGGAGCAAAGATGGCCCCGGCGCTGGGGATGGCTCCTTGGCCTCTGCCCCAGGCACTGGACTGGCTCTGGTCGCAACAGAGTGATGCACCGGAGGGGCAGAGCATCGCCCCCTGGTGGGCAGAGCGTCGCCCCCTGGTGGGCGTGCCGGGTGGATCCCGGTCGGGCGCATGCGGGAGTCTGTCTGACTGTCTCTCCCCGTTTCCAGCTTCAGAAAAATACAAAAAAAAAAAAAAAATCGAGCAGAAAGTAAAGAGTGCTTACAACCCCCATGTGCCCACTATTAATATTACATAGCAGAATATTACATTTTGTACATTTTATGAATTACACTGATACATCAAAATACCCTAAAATCTATAATTTTCACTTAGTTTTGACAAATGTATAATAATATCTATGCCATTATACTATCATATAGAGTAATTTAACTATTCTAAAAATCCCTTTGCTCTGTCTATTCATCCCTTTCTCTCTTAAACCCTGCTAACCACTGATCTTTTTATTGTTCTCATAGTTTTGCCTTTTTCAGAATTTCATAAAATTAAAATCATAAGATTTGGAGCCTTTTCAAATTGACTTTCTTTTTTAACTTAGTAATATGTATTTAAGTTTTCTTCATGTCTTTTCATGGTATGATAGCTCATTTCTTTTTTTTTAATTCACTTTTATTAGAAAGAGAGAGAGAGAAAAGAGACAGAGAGAACAGGGGGAGGAGCAGGAAGCATCAACTCCCATATGTGCCTTGACCAGGCAAGCCTGGGGTTTTGAACAGGCGACCTCAGCATTCCAGGTCGATGCTTTGTCCACTGCTCCACCACAGGTCAGGCAAACCTTTGCTCTTGGCCCGTACGGGGAATGAACTCATTTCTTTTTAATGATGAATAATATTTCATTGAGTGGATGTATCCCACTTTATTTATCCATTCACTTACCGAAAGACAGCTTAGTTGCTTCCAAGTTTTAGCAATTTTGAATACAGCTGCTATAAACCTTCTTGCATGATATTTGTTTAGATCTAAGTTTTCAACTTCTTTGGGTAACTACCAAGGAGTGCATGCTGGATTTTATGGAAGGGTATGTGTAGTTTTGTAATAAATTGCCAAATTGTCTTCCAGATTGGCCATTTGGATTTCCACCATCAATGAATGAGAGTTCATGTTGTTCTACATCCTCAACAGCATTTGGTATTGTCAGTGTTTCAGACTTCGACCACTTTAATAGGTGTGTAGTGGTATCTTATTATTTTTTAATTTGAACTTTCTAATGACATATTATGTTGAGCATCTTTTTATATGTTTATTTGCCATCTACCTATCTTGTTTGGTATGGTGTCTGTTCAGGTCTTTTGTCCATTTTAAATCAGGTTGTTCATTTCCGTACTGCTGAGTTGTTTTTTTTTGTTTGTTTGTTTTTGTTTTTGTTTTTTTTTACAGAGACAGAGAGTGAGTCAGAGAGAGGGATAGACAGGGACAGACAGACAGGAACGGAGAGAGATGAGAAGCATCAATCGTTAGTTTTTCGTTGCGCGTTGCAACACCTTAGTTGTTCATTGATTGCTTTCTCATATGTGCCTTGACCGTGGGCCTTCAGCAGACCGAGTAACCCCTTCTGGAGCCAGCGACCTTGGATTCAAGCTGGTGGGCTTTCACTCAAACCAGATGAGCCCGTGCTCAAGTTGGCAACCTCAGGGTCTCGAACCTGGGTCCTCTGCTTCCCAGTCCGATGCTCTATCCACTGCGCCACTGCCTGGTCAGGCCGTACTGCTGAGTTTTAATAGTGTTTTATATTTTTCATAACAGTCCTTTATCAAACATGTCTATTGAAAATATTTTCTTTTAGTTGGTGGCTTGCTTTCTCATTATCTTGATAGTATCTTTTGCAAAGCAGAAGTTGTTTTCTGTTTTTAATTTTAAAGGACATCTATTTATCTACTAATTTCTTTTGAATTGTGTTTTTGAAGTTTGATCTAAAAAGATTATCACTAAATTTAAGGTCATTTAGATTTTCTCTCATGTTATTTTCAAAGAGTTTTATGATTTGTGTCAACATTTAGACTTATTGGCTATTTTGTGTTAATTTTTTAACTAATATTAATTTTTTTTAACATGTAGATGTCCATTGATTTAGCACCATTTGTTGAAAAGATATTTCTTTTATACATGTAAATATACTCAGTACTGCTTTAGGTAAACAAAATACTTTGCTGTGACTCAGTGTTTTCTAACTTTAGCCAGTTATTTTAAAAATAGAGAAAGAGAGAGCTAGAGTGAAAGAGATCTGTGCTTTCAGTGTGCACTTCTACACATGTCTTCAGTAACCCTGCACTCTCACAACCTCTTCACTCCATTGACATTATGGGAAGAAGGGCTGTTCCATCCTTAAAATTACCTCAGGAATTCTAAGACACAAAGTTTTCCTTTTCCTTATGTAAGTTTATGTTCTTTGTCTGTTTTGTTGGTTCTTCTCCCTCTCTTTCACCTCCAGTGATGAAAATGCCACTAATTTCTATTTGCTTCCTTTCCATTCCTCCAATGTATTACATCTGTTATTTCCTTGGGCTTTAATGAATTCAAAACTTCGTTCAATAACATTGGCTCTTCTTATCCTGTACCACAGCTACAGGTACAATTGAACCTGTACTCTTAGGTGACATAGTAAAATGCTTTATTTAATAAGAGTGGAGGAAAAAAGTTATTATTTTATTCTTGTGATAGGAACTTTTCCTCAATTTCCCCAGTAGCATAAATTAGACAATCATGTACCCAAACTCCCAGGATTGAAATACTACTTTTGACTTGTCCTTTTCCCCCAATTTGTCTGTTGCTAAATCTTGTAAGTCACACAGTTTTATTTCTACAATGTATCTTTTTTTCTACCCCTTTTGATCCATTTTTACACCTATCAGTATGGTTCATGCATCATTACATCTCGCCTAGATATTTGTAATAACTTCTCAGCTAGTTTCCCATCATCGGTTTCCACTCATTCTATTTATCTTACACTATTGCCAAATCAATTTTCAATAAAGTATAGTTCAAATCACATTAAATTCCTACTAGAAACTGTTATTTGAGCTTTCAGCATTACCCAACCCACGTGTTAAGGTTATTTTTCATGCAAAATTATGGAAGTTTTGAAAAATTTTGTATATAATGATTATGAGAACAGGTAGTGTAAGTAGTTCTTCTAGGTTAGATATATCAACCCAGTAAAACAAACAAACAGACAAACAATCCCATCCTTAAAAAATAGCTGTGTTGATTCATCTACTCTTCATTTTCAATTAACTATCAAAGGTAGGAAAAAGTAAATTCTTTGCACTGCTGTGATACATTTTCTTTCATTTATATTGTGATTCTCTTATGATTCTTCCTTCAAAAGGTATTTGACCATTGAATTGTTGATATTACTATGACACAGTTACAAAATATGACTGAAGATGAATCTCTGACACTGAGATATCACTGAGACATCAATCTCAGTGTTGATGTCTGACTTCAATATGTGATTACAAGTGTGAGTAAGGTTTTTAGGGATAATCATAACAAACCCAAAATATAATATTAACTAATTTGTCATCACTCATTCTGAGTTAAAAGTTTGAATCACTAGAATATCTCTTAATTTGAGACCAAAATAGAGATATTCTTGCTGTCAAAAAATATCTCCAGAAGGGGTTTATCAAATACTTTTAAACAGTTGTCTTAAAAGATTTTAAATAACATATTTATTAAAATTATAAAATTGAAAAAATATTAATGTTAATGCCTTCATACAAGGATTTCTCAGGAAACTGGTTTCAAATTTATTATAATTAAAATAATTTCTTCCCTTTACCACACTTCTAGCAGTATTCCTATGAATATTAGAATTATGGATCAAGATGTAAAAAGAATTACCCAGCTAAATTATCATAATTAAATCAAATATACAGATTTGACTTGTAAGAGACACACAGCAGTAATAAAGAAATGTTTAAATAAAAGGGATGAAAAAATATATACCATGCAAAAATGAGCCTGCAGAAAACTTGAGAAACACACAAAAAATGCAGAAAACAATTATAATTAAGAAGTAAAATTTGGCAAGATTACTGGATACAAAGTTAATATAAAATTAATTATTCCAATATAAAAATAGAAAATATTACTTAAATGAAATAATATATCTTAAATTATATAAAAAAATAAGAAGTACCTGGGAGTGAATATAACAAAATATCAACAAAACTACCAGATTAAAAACTGACATGTTATTGAAAAATTAGAGCGTACATAATTAAGTAGAAGCATATAAAATATTCATGTAAAGAAAAATTTATTAAAAATATTCTTTCCAAATTTATCTATAGATTCAAAAAATCTAAAGGAAATGCCAAAAGTTTTTCAGAAATTCAAGATTATTCTAAAATATTTTTGGAAATAAAAATATCTAAGAATAGATAATGTAATCTTGGAAGATAATGAAAATGGAAGACTCAAATTATCAGATATGAAACATAGTTCAGAGTTATTTTAATTAAAGTAGAATTTTATTGTAAGTATATATAAGATTTCTCATAAAATAAAATGGTTCACAAAAAGAATGTATACTAACACTTAATGTAGGAGAAATGACCCTAATGTACTGGGCATAGCAATAGTCTCATTAAATGGTTCTGGGTAAACTGGATATTTATATGAAAATAAAATCCTTCACACAATACACAAAAATTAATACTAGATGGATCTAAATGTGAAAATTTAACTGGGCAATAAGGTTTCTAGTATTTTTGAAGAAAAAAGATTTTTAAATACGAAAATTACTACCATAAAGGGAAAAATTAATATAATAGACAACATTAAAATTTAAAACTTCTGTTTATCAAATGTCTTCACTACGAGTAAAAGTCTTAGAGTGTGAGAAAACAGTAGTGATGCATGCAACCATCAAAAGACTCATATTACAAACATATAAAGAATCTAAATCAATTGCAAAATGACCAGCCATTTAAAAAAATAGGTTAAAATACTTGCAACTTCACAAAAGAGCATTGCCAAATAGTTGAAAATACAGGAAAACAGACTAAAATTATTTCATCAGGGAAGCACAAAATAAACCCCAGTTTTACTATTGTACATTTACCAAAAAAGCTGAGTATAATCACATCTCAGAGTATTCATGGGAAGGAAAATGAAACTATGCTTTGAGTTCTTTGTTATACAAGCAGTCCCCGGGATATGAATGAGATAGGTCCCGTAGATTTGTTCTTAGGTTGAATTTATATGTAAGTCAGGTACATTTACCTATTAGAGAGTCAGGGCATTAGAGAGGGTTTGATTCTGCTACTGGAGTCAGTGTCTTGAAGTCAACATCAAGGCGGCTTGTACAGAGCTTTTCTTTTCTCATCACGGATGGCCCTGTAGCATCTCAGGCCTTTGCATATGTAAGGTAAACTTTGATGAACTTCTCTGTATCAGGATCTTGCTCCTGTAACTTTGCCATTCTTACTTCAATGAGACAAAAAAGGTCAGTTAACTGTTTCTTGGTTCTGGAGTTTCTAGGTCCTTTATTTTCCCCTCAATGTTATTATCTGCTGCTCTATTTTCATAAGGTCTTCACAGGTTAATTCTTTGCCATGAGAGTCGAGTAACTCTAGGATATCATTTTCACTGATGTCCAACTGCAGTTGAATACCAGTAGCCCTTACGGCATCCTATTCGTGAGTATGAGTTGTATGTAAGTTGGCTGTTTGTAACTCGGGGATTTACTGTAATGTAATATTCTCTTTTCTTTACCTATTTCTCTTTAGACTTTTTCTCTAACTCAGTCTTCTGGCCATCACCCATCCTCACTCACCTAATTATGCTGCATTCAGAGATCTTGTCCCATAATTTTTGGGCTGGCAGTGCCCTGCTAAGCTCATACATTATCTGGGGTTCATCCTGCTTAAACCAGTGTATTCAATGGACCTTTCTGTGATGATGATAATGTTCTCTGTTGTCTAATATAGTAGATATTAATCTTACATCTGAACACTTAAACTATGACTAGTGTGACTGAGGAATCAAATTTTAATTTTAATATATTTGATAATTTTAATTAATTTAAAATTTTTTATTTTATTGGAGTATATTTACTATAAATAAACTGTGCGTACATAATGTATTCAATTTGATAAGTATGGATGCCTGTTTACATCAAAAAAGCCATTACCACAATCAAGATAATGAAAATATCTGTCATTCCCCAAGAGTTTTCTTGTGCTCCATGGTAATCTTTTTTTCCTGTTCCTTCTCAGAATAGAAATCCACTGCTTTGGCGACAAAATTATCATATTATCAAGAATTTACTTATTTATAAGGTAAATTTATCATTGGCACTGAGAGTTGATATAAGGTTTCTCTATTCATGGTGAATTAAGCGGAATCTGTAGTAGTCAGGGGTCCCCAAACTTTTTACACAGGGGGCCAGTTCACTGTCCCTCAGACCATTGGAGGGCCGCCATATACAGTGCTCCTCTCACTGACCACCAATGAAAGAGGTGCTCCTTCCGGAAGTGCAGCGGGGGGCTGGAAGAGTAACCACATAGGGTGATCTGATCGTAAATTCTTTATTGGGCGGGTCATGGTGGATAATCACACTCCAGCATATAACTTAAGTTATATCTCTGCCATAAGCAAGCCCTGTCCATTGTTTCTGTGCCTCTAGGTTAACACACTTGTGAAATAAGCCTTGGCTACATACTCTTGAGTTAATTATCCTGGAATCCAGTCACTGCCTCGCTTCTCACACCTTCATGTATTTTTCCTTACATTCTCTCCTTAATATCAAGTGTGTAAAAGAAGCTGCAAAACTATCACATTCCGGAGCATTTGAGATCTTTCTTCTTGCCATACATCATCAGTTTGGCTCAAATAAACTATTTAAAAAGAATCTCTCTGTGTTTGGTTATTTCTTATGTCTATTATACAAAGGAAGAATATAGATAGGAATCAAATCTGAAAAATATTTATATGTCCATATACATTGGTACCTTGAGATACGAGTTTTATTCTATAACCGAGCTCGTAAGTCAGTCAACTTGTATATCAAACAAATTTCTCCCATTTAAAATAACTGAAATAGATTTAATCCATTCCAGCCCTGTGAAACATCCCCAAACCATTCTAATTATAAAAAAGGACATGTTTTAAATTAAGAAAAACACATGTATACTTTACCAATGCATAACAAAATATATGAAATAAAAGGATAAAGTGTTATTTAGTACTGTGCTCTTACCTTAGAGACAGACAAGTGCAGCTAACAGAGGTGAATGGTGGAGGAGGAGGGAGGGAGGAAGGGATGCAGGCACTATGGACATGTAAACTAAAACTGCACTTTCTTAACACTAAATGTAAACAAAAACTGCATTTTCTTTAAACAAAACTAAAACTGCGCTTTCTTTACATAAAATGAAACCAAAATAACTTAATTGTAAAAAAATGCACTTTATTAACTTTAACCTTAACCTAAGCTTAACATTATGTATTTTTCATTTAATCATCAACCTGTTTTTGTCTTTTTGGCTGCACTTTTGGCACTTTCACTTGCAGGACTTTTGAATAAAAATCTATCAAAAGAGGTTCGCTTTTTCCTGCCTTTTAAAATGTTACAGAATGTTGTGGTTCAGCCATGACGAGTCTATTTATGAGGTCTTCGAAGAGGAAAAGGTATGGAATTGAAATAAATGATAGACAGGGACTTAAAGACACACACACACACACACACACACACACACACACACGGGTTCAGGAGGACTCCATGGCAAACAGTCTCTACTGTTCCTTAGCCATAACGCCCATGCTCCCAGAAGCACATCCACTTTTATTCATAGAAAAAATTAGGTTCATCAGCAATTCAATTAAGTTTCCAAGGCAACTCAAAGACAACTCCCACCATACCATCCAAATCTACTTTACACTAATAAGAAAGTAGCTTCCAATCTCCTGCGGAGAACGTGGGTGAGACAAATGAGAATCAGGTGTAGCTCTTTGTTAACTTGGCAAATGAGGTGGGGTTTGGGCCCAGCACCTCTGTCCAGATTGCAAAAATACCATGTTGATTTATTTGGTCCCCAACAATGGAAATGTGACAAACAAGTGTCATTAAAAAGTGCTGAAGCACAACCAGTTGATTCTGACTCGTATCTTGAAATTTTGCTCAGATCTCCAACAAAAATACGGACCGAGTCGCAGTTCATATCTTAAAAAATTTCTAAGTTGGTCTGCTTGTATATCAAGGTACCACTGTATTATATTAGTACTATGGATTGTTGGGAATAACATGAAAGGACAGGGTTAGGGTGAGAGGTCCAGTAAAATGAACATCAGGGAGGGCAAGGAGGCCATCCCCAATACTGGGTATCCAGTCAGACTCCTGACTTCCATAGCACTGGCTCTGACCGTACCATTCCCTACATTGTCACGGTCACATTAGATATGTGCCTCTTGTTCATTATAACTGACAGTTATTTCCACTGAGAAACATCTGTCATGATTTATTGTCCATGTGGTTCACTTGCTGTGTTTTAGAGCTACTAATGAGAATGAAAACAATCAACATGAACAAGTTTTTCAGCCCTCTTAACTTTTATGCTCTTCTAGAATCTGCCACAACATAGTTAATTCCCATTAGAGATTCTCTGTCTATTGACAATGCAAGAATTTAATAGACATATGCCAGGTAAAGCTTCAAGAGCTCATAATAGTGAAGGCCACACGGATAGTCATTTTGCATTCTCATGATGGGCACTGGGGTAGAAGTAAAAAGAGCTCCATTTCATTTTTCACTATGTCTAGGAAAGGACAACCAAAATGTTCTATTTATCCTGGCTGTGATATTTTTTCTGAGTGCCTTAAAGCAGTAGCAATGTTTTTTATTTAAGTTATTTTCAAGAATGTTGTATCTCAGTGTGAATAGGTGACATGGGGTTTGTTGTTTTCATTGTTCTCAAGCAGTCACACTGTTAGACCTTAATCATTTGTGTGCACTGCGCCTTGTCATATTGTTAGGATATTTTTCTACCGGTGCCCCTAGGAATATAATTAAAAATGTTATTGCAGTATTAGAAAGAAAACAAAAATCATGAAATCCCCTCACTTTTTATTTCCTTTTGAACTTCAATTTCCAGACCTGAGTTTGCATGTATTAGTTGTTATTAAAACTAAACCCTTGGTGTTTCTGTTGTTATGTTAGAAGGAAAAAATAAGAATTCAATGTTGTAGATAGGTCTGACATTGACACTCTCAATAACAGTGAGCTTGCATCTACCTAAAATATACTTTTAGAAATGTATATTTTGAAAATATCTATAATGGTGTCCCCCAAAAGATATATCTACCCAGAACCTCAGAATGTGACAATATTTGAAATACAGAACTTTGCAGACATCTTTAAGGTAAGGATCTTAAATGAGATTATTCTGGATTAGGGTAGGTCCTAAAATAAATGACAAGTGTCTTTAAACAAGACCAAAAGGATACTATAAAAACACTGAGGGAGGCCATGTAACAGGGAGACAGAGAACTGAGCTATGCTGTCACAGCCAAACAATCCCTGGAGCCACCCAAAGCTGAAAGAGACAAGGACAGATCCTCCTTTAGAGCTTTCAGAGGGAGTGTGGCCTGCCAACGCCTGGTTATCAACCCGCAGCTCCAGAACTGTGAGAGAATCTATGTCTGTGGTTTTTAACGATCACACTGAGGTGATTCGTTGTGGCAGCCCTCTGAAACTACAGGGGTTTTGCTCCTGGAAGTGAAAAATATGAATATGCTCTGGACCTCAGTAATGGGTAGATGCTGGAAGAATTTGATAAAAAAAAAACAAAAACAGTTTATACTGACTTGAAGGGACTACTGGTAAACCTATGGGCATTGAAGAATATTATGGTAAAGGCTTAAAAGGGGGGTTAAACGCACAGCAGAAAAAACCTCTATCACCTTAGAGAATATAGTTATGAACAGGATGTTGGTAGAAATAAGAACATTAAAGGTGCTTTTCATGAGGCTTCGGAAATGAGGAACATATTACTGCAAACTGGAAGTATGGCAACCTGTGTTATTTATAGTGTCAGAAAACTTGGTTGAATTGTATTCTACTGTTGGGTGAAAAGCATAGCTTGTAAGTCATAGAAGTGGATATTTTGCTGAAGAGCTTTCCAAGCACAGTATAGAAGGTGCAGCCTGGTTTCTTTTTTTTGCAGCTCATTATCATAAAATGAGAAAGGAAAAAGGTAAATTGAAGATGGAACTGTTAAGCAAAACAGAAGCATCATCTGATGATTTGGGAGCTTCTTAGTCTAGCCAGATTGCTAAGAATGATAAAACTAGGAAATTCACTGCTAAAAAAGTGTACCCTAGAAAGAGTACCAGCGTTGTGGCTGGACAAACTTTTGATAAAGAGATGAGGTATGTGACTAGTAGATCTAATTATCCATCTGAGCAGAAGCCAGGAATAGAGATGGGGTTATCCAGGAAAGATCTGGAGAGACCTTTCTGTCTAACTGTGGATTTCCGTTGACATACATAGGAGGCTAGCAGGTTTCAGAGAATGCTAGCTCAGCAGAAACACTGCCAGCTTGGACTGAAAGGGGACAGTCTGGATGAAATAAAAGAAGGTCGTCAGACTCCCAGAATTCCTACGGGCAGGAAACAGGCCAGTAGAGCTACTCCATTAACAACACTTGTTATCTTTCAAGAAAAAAGAGAAACGGCTCTGAGGCAGGGTTTTGGGTACAGAGGCCAAGGCCATGGGCCCAAAGGCAGGTTCTCAAACAGTAGTTTGAGAGGCACCAACTGTTAAACCAAGAGCCCTAGAGAATATACTGAAATAATATCTATTTTTGGAAATAAGTGAATAAACCATGTGAGGACATTATTTCTATATAAAGCATCTAAAATTATGGATAAATTCATGTTAAAAATTCTTTTGTAGCCCTGGCCGGTTGGCTCAGCGGTAGAGCGTCGGCCTAGCGTGCGGAGGACCCGGGTTCGATTCCCGGCCAGGGCACATAGGAGAAGCGCCCATTTGCTTCTCCACCCCTCCGCCGCGCCTTCCTCTCTGTCTCTCTCTTCCCCTCCCGCAGCCAAGGCTCCATTGGAGCAAGGATGGCCCGGGCGCTGGGGATGGCTCTGTGGCCTCTGCCCCAGGCGCTAGAGTGGCTCTGGTCGCAACATGGCGACACCCAGGAGGGTCGCAACATGGCGAAGCCCAGGATGGGCAGAGCATCGCCCCCTGGTGGGCAGAGTGTCGCCCCTGGTGGGCGTGCCGGGTGGATCCCGGTCGGGCGCATGCGGGAGTCTGTCTGACTGTCTCTCCCTGTTTCCAGCTTCAGAAAAATGAAAAAAAAAAAAAATTCTTTTGTAAATCAAGGAAGATCTAGAGCAATAAGCTGAGAAGCTGTCATTTCCTCCAGGGCATTTGCCAATACATGGAGCCTTGAATTGAATGAACAGACAGAAGGAACAGAAGAGAAATCATGGGAGCTACTGAGAAGCTGAATCAGAGATACCCCTCATACTAAGGACTGAGTGAAATAGGGGAGGGGGAGCTCCACCCTGCAGTGAGAGACGTGAGGACACTTGCCTGTTTTATTACAGAAGAGTACAAAAGGTATTAAGAAGGAACAAGGAACAAATGCACAACAAAACAAATACACAGATTTAAAAATAAAACAAAGCATAATTTATAAAAATAAAAATATATATAAATTGAAAGTAAATTGAGGAACCTGTTAAATATCGCTGGATAGAGAATTTAGAGTATTAGTGAACTTGGGAGACGATCTAAGAAAATTACACAGACAAAAAGAAGGCGCATATTAAAGATGAGAAAAGACAGATACAATATTGAGTAAAAAAAAAAAAAATTAAAACGTTTAATTGGAGTCCTAAAAGAAAAGAATAAAATGAAGGAGGAGGGGTGATTTTTAAAAAAAATGACAGAATTTTTCAGAACAGATTGAACACTTGAATCTTCAATTTGAAGAAGCACAGTGAAAGCCAAAATAAAATTACAAAAAAAAAGGCATACTTAGATAAATCAAATAAAAATAAAACTTTAAAGCGCTGAAAAATTGAGATTTTTAAGGAAGTTAGAAATTAAAAGAAAAGGAATGAAGAGAGAAATATGATTACCTTAAAATTAATAAAATAAGTATAGATAAGCAATGACAACATGAATTAATAGCAGTTATGTCTGTTTTAAGGGTTAAAAACTAAAACTAGAATTATATCATTGAACTGAACTGGAGATTTATTGATTAGTGGTAATCAGAGGTCAAGTATTTTTAATTCTTTGACACCAATTAAATTTAGACTTTACATGGTTAAATAAGCAAGGTTAAAATGTACGAACTGTATAACTTCCAATTTAGTGATGGGGGGATAATACTTATACAACACTGTGTGCGAGATACTTCTCAAAATAATTTACATGGTTTAAAGTATTTTAATCCTCATAACAAACTTAGTAGGAAGGTGCTATTAGATTATATGCTCAAAGTTATAGAATTGATAAACCCCAAAGCTGAGATTTGAACTCCTAAAGTCTAAATGCACGGAACTCTTAACCACCAAAACATATCCTCTCTATAAAACTGAGGCAATTAGAAATAAATGCAAATGAACAACTACCATTCATTCACAAATTCCACACTTATGGTGAAGATATTCAATGAATATGTATTGAACTCTCTCTGTGCAATGTATTATTCTAGGCACTGAGGGGACCCCAATAAAGAAAAGAACATAATTCTATGGAGCTTATTCTAATTAACTAATGTAAATAAAATAAACACTGTACTTAAAAAATTAAAAAGTCTCCAATTTATAAAAGAGTGAAATTTAAAAAAATATTAGCTATATTTATTAAAAGTTAAGGCATAAACAGTTTTAAAGATATAGAAAGTTTGAAATAAACCAACAAACATATGACAGAAAAATATATATAATAAATAAATAAGAACTAAAATAAATCCAATGCTTTTATACTAATATTAGACTAAATAGATTTTTGGGGACAAAATAGCATTAATTCAGATAAAGAGGTCATTAATGTTTCGATTAAAATTCCATTTATGAGGATGGTATTCTAATTCTGATGTTCTATAAAGCTAATAATATAGCTTTAAAACATATATAGTAAAATTAAAGGAATTAGAAAAAGTGAAAAATTGATTTTAACTTACTTCTCTTGCATATTGGTAGATCAAACAGAAAAAACAATTGATGAGAATATAGATTTTAATAATTCAATCAACAAGCCTAATCAAGTAGGACATCTAAAGTACATTTCAATCCCAAAAAACCTTTTAAGCACTTAGAGAATATATTTACACAATTTGATCACATTCTATGCATAAAGCAAATTTCAAAACAATTTTCCAGTGTAAGCCACATTATCTGAACATAGTGACAGTAAGTTAGAAATTAATTCTAAAATAATATTTCATCATATACTGTATGTTAAACATATCTTCTAAATATCTAATGGACCAGAGGGGGGGGAAATATCTCTGTAAAAACTATACTTAGAACTGAACAATTATGAAAAGACTTCTTAGCATAATTATAGGATATAAAAAGTAGTTCTTTAGAAGAAGTTACAGCCTTACATTTATAAATCAGGAAAGAAAAAAATAAAGTGAGCTAAGTATCCAATACTAGAAATTAGACAAATAATGATTGTATTATATCAAGTACAAGATTAAAAAGTGAATAAATTAACATACAAAAATTAATAGAGGGATTATTTTATTTAAACTTTCTTTTTATTTTTTTGAAAATGCTAATAACATTGACAAACCTCTAGCAAGAGTAGCAAAGACCCTTAGACAGGAGCATCTCTGGTGCATGAAGAATAGTTTGGCTGGAAAAAGGGGGAAGAGCGAACATATGAACCAAGAGATGACCAAGGGCTGAATCCCATAATGCTTTATAGGCCATTGTCAGGAATTTATTCTAGTGAAATTGGGAGCCATTGGATTGCTTGTAAAGTAATTTCTGCTATGAGCAGTGCTTTTCAGATATGAAGCTATTCAGAGAAACTATATAAAAGCCTGATACATATTTAGTTTATATAGAAGAAAGTTTCGTACAAGTAACTCCCATCTCAGTGTGTGGAACATGGTAGCAAATAAATGTTTTGAAACAAAAATGAGAAAAGATATATCATGGTAAGTTTTAGTTTAAAAAAATTTTTTTTATTAAGTAAAAGGTGAGGAGGCAGAGAGCAGACTGCTGCATGAGCCTCGACCGGGATCCATCTGGCAAGCCCCTACTGGGGTGATGCTCTGCTCATCTGTGGCTGCTGCTTTGTTGCTCGGCAACAGAGCTATTTTAGTGACTGAGGCAAGGCTATGGAACCATCCTCAGCTCCTGGACCAACTTTGCTTGAACCATTTGAGCCATGACTGTGGGAGAAGAGAGAGAGAGAGAGAGAGAAGGGGTGGGGTGGAGAAGCAGATGGTAACTTCTCCTGTGTGCTGAACCCAGGACTTCCACACCAGGAACTGAACCCAGAACTTCCACACACTAGGCCGATACTCTACTGCTGAGCCAACCAGCCAGGGCCTAATTTGAAATTTCAATGTATGAGAAAAACATGTCCAAAAGGACATGGAAAGCTTAGTAAGAAATATTTGAGAGGTCATGTTGGATGGTGAAATGACAACAGAGTTTTGAGTAAGAGACCGGAGTTCAAGTCTCTGGGATTCCTTTGCTTACCTGACTTACTGTGAGTCTTGCTTGCTTCACTTGTACAATGGGAATAACACTGTATTATGTACATATTTATTGCAAAAAAAAGGCAATTTAAGAAACAGTCCAACATCTCAATGGCTTACAATATAAGTGTATACTTCTCACTCATAAATCTGGGAAGTTTTCTTTCAGCTGTAGGTTATGTTCAGGACTTCTCTGTGTCTCCCATTCTGAAATGCAGTCTTGAAGAGTATCGATCATTGGGGGCATTCCTTTTTAGAGTGGAGGGCAGAAGCTCTTCAAGGGGTCAACAGAGAAACATGACATCGACGCCTTAGAACGAGTGCATCATCACTTCTGTCAACATTCATTTGGCCAGCAAAAGTCACAAGGCAAACGCAGCATAGGATGAACTGGAGTTGGAGAAATAAGAAAAAATAAAAATAAAACAAAAAATACATTTTGGTAACCTAGGAATAAACAAGTAAGCCTTGAACTGAGAGAGTAAGAGTAGCAATGAAAAATCAAAATACTGAGTAGAAAGAAGGACCAGCCTCAGTTACCTAGGACATTTTAGGATAATGTATTATTATAGAATGCAATTTTATGAAGAGAATAGTTAGTGTCATTCAGACACAGAGAAATATATGAGGAGATACCATACAATTTTTTTTTGTTGTTTGCTTTTAATTCAGTGAGAGGACATGAGGCAGAGACAGACTCCCACCTGTGCCCCAATGAAAATCCACCTGGCAAGCCCACTAGGAAGCGGTGCTCTGCCCATCTGGACCATTGCTCTTTTGCTCAGCAACTGAGCTATTTCAGTGTCTGAGATGAGGCCGTGGAGCCATCCTCACTGCCCAGGGCCAACTCACTCCAATCAAGCCATGGCTTCAGGAGGTGGGGGAAGAGAGAGAAAGGTAGAGGGGTGGAGAAGCAGATGGTCACTTCTTCTGTGTGCCCTGACCAGGAATCAAACCCAGGACATCCACATATCAGACTGATACTCTACCACTAAGCCAACCATCCAGGGCCCATTCCGTTTCTTAAGTCATGATTATTAGTGATCTTTACAAGGAAAGTTATTCTATTTTTGTGATTTCTATATAAGTTTATAAGACAGAAACAAAGGTTTTTTTTCTTTTTTTAAAAATTAACAGAGATGTTATACTTCTCATTGTAAACATGTACAATATCTACAAGCTTTGCTTTGCTCTTAGGAGTACCTGTCTTCAGTGTTCTGATATCTGCTAAACAGCTACTGAAATCTCAAGTAATGCAGTAAAACATCAATTAACTAGATTGTTTGTGAAACAGGTGTTCTGATTAAGTTATTTTCTGGTTAAATTAGAAGCCTCTTTTATTTCATTCTTATTGTTAGCTATCTTCATAAAATGGATATATCTCCTTTCTTGAGAATGGAAGAGAATAAAATAATTTAGCTTTACTTTCCACTTGATGGGATAAGATACACATGGGATGAGTATTTATATAGGATATGAATTCAAACTTAGATCATCATTCAGGTTGATGATTAGAAACTTATATCTAATAGAAATAATAATAATTTATTATTATTATTTAAATCTAATAATAATAATCTATTAGAAACATATCTAATAACCTTAATTTTTGAGATTGTTTTGAGAAATGGTAAGGTCAAGGTCTCTGAAAATTGATCTGCTGAGTTAAATTGTGGCTATTATTTATTTTTATACTATATATATATATTAAAGATAATTTTGTTTCTCTTTAAAGCTCTGGAACACAGAAAATAAAGAGTCCTTAATACACACAAAACAATATGATGTATTCTAAAGCAAATCAGATTGGCATATTTTTCAAATATTCACAAATGATGCCAACCTTTAAAAAAGACTAAGAAATAGCTTTCTCCTCACAAACAATTTTTCTTCATACTTCAGGTAAGTTTCAGGGGCTCATCTTAGGGTGAACATTAAAGCTGGAATGGACTTCAGGCAAGAAACATTGCTGTGATCTGTGATCTGTTCTGTATGCCTCCGGGAACCCTTTGTATAATTGGTTCAAAGTGATCAGTCCCTGAAGACAGATTGACCCCCTTCCTCATCTCCATACACTCACATACTTTGCAGATAATTTCCTCCTAGAGAAAAGCCAGAATCAGTGTCTTAAACACACCAGGAAATATTAAAATGTGTAGTATTTCTTTTTACCAACAATCCACTAGAATCTTTGAATAAGAAAAAAACACTTAAGTTGAATAATTTTAAAAGGTTTCAGAAAGGAAATACCTAGATAGGAGAGATTTCAAACCAGTTAAAACTAGTGAAGCAAAGTAAAAGGCAAGCACTTTTCAGTGACTCAGTAATACTAGAGAGGATTAGAACTAAGAAGGGAAGTGGACCATTAAGGTCCAAAAAAAAAAAAAAAACCTGGAAAGATTTTTGATTTATTGCTTCCTTTGAAGACAATGGGGCCAGGAGATGATTTATGCTTAGTTTTATTTATGGTCTGAAGAAAAGACTCGATATGATAAGTTTAAGTAGAGTTTTTATTTAATAGCAATGACAAAAATTTTTAAATGCACCAATTGAACATCAAACAGAACAGAAATTAATTCTGCATCAAGTCATATGTGCAGACTACTTTGCTTTTTGGCTGAGGTTGTACGACCTAAATTCCCCTAAAAGCTTATACAGTTTAATGAGTGTGTCCTCCTGTATTCTACCTGGAAAGGAAAGCAATAAACACCGAATCTATTGATACTGCGAGTGTGTTTTGGGAACAGACCTCTGCTCCTTTGTAAAATCAATCTGGCATTCACCCTCTGCTCTCCTCCACTGGGCTTGCCTTACCAAGTTGCATTTCATTGCTTTCCTTCTCCACGTCTTCCCTTTTGTTCTCTTTACCACATCTGCCAAACTACATGTGACCTAGCTGTTTCTACTCAGAGACCTTGCAGCCCTTTCACCTTTCAAAAATCAAATGTTCTCCTACATATACGGAGGCAGCAGAAACGTGTTTTGAAATAGTATGCCAGATAGTGATAACTCTAAAGAGTAAGAGACGTTACATTTGACAGGGATGAGTGAAATATTTTCATGTTAACTAGACCCATGCAATGTCTTTGAATTAATAGTGAAAATGATGTGTTCTAAATGCATTCCCATATTGCCCTGCCTAAAAATGGGAATTTAATTGTCTTCAGAACATATTGACTTTCAGCTCTCTCACAAAAATGGAATTGAATTCACTACCTTGTGCTTGTTACCCAGTGCTCTGAATGGTTTATATAGCAGGATTAGTATTGATCCTGAGGGATAAAACTAGCAGTGCTTTTGTTCGTAGAGAGAAAAAGAAATTTGTTTTTTTAATCTATAAGTATCAGTTTTTTAAAGGTGCACAAATCCATGTCTTCAGACTCACATCATTTGTTTTTTCTCTATCATCCCTTTCTCAGTGGAAATGTTGAGTGAATCTTGGGCTCAGTAAGGTTCTGTGATGCACCTGCTTCTCTAGTGCACTCTGGTAATTAACCATTTATTCTCAAATAAATAGAATGGGATCTAAGAGTTTAAGAATTATTCTATAACTCTTAAAACAAAAGAAACTGGTTTTGCTGAAATTTGGACAGTGAAATGTGTTTAACAATTATTTAAAGGCAAAGCTGATGCTATAGTAGTCCCGGGTCATAGAAACTGTAAAGTTATTAATATTAGGGAAGAGACAAAGGGTAGTGTATATTTCAAAACAGGATTTTCAAGCAAATTAATTTACTTCTGCTCCATGCGCAAATATTTTAGATATTTCTCATAAGTGTTCATCTGGGAAAGCCTTTGTGTTGCTGGTAGAACTTAACACATTACTTTCACTACTTTGACCTTTTTGAAATTATGCTGGTGAAAAGATGGACTGATGCTTTAAAGGGATGATATTTTGATGTTTCAAGTTCATGAGATAGGTTACCTTAAAATGAAGCTTTTATTTCCTTCAGCCTTAAATTATGTAATATTATAGGGAGTTTGAAGAAAAATTCAAGGATTTGCATTTTATATACACGAAGAACATAAGAAAAGACACAAACAGTGCAAGATTCAATAGTGTCTCCTTTTGATTCTGTTTAAAGACAAGAGACCATTAAGAGTAGCCAGTCGGAATCAAGGTGGTACAAATAAATCAGAAAGGCAAACAGTTACAAATAAAATACTTTCTGAAATGTTCTCGCTAAAGCTCCAAAGAATAAATCAGTATGAACCTTCCAATACATGATATAAACAGTTCATTGGATGCTTACCTTCAAGCTCTTATGGCCTGAGAGGGCTAGAGAGTCACAGTGGAGTTTCCTAAAACATGCCGTCTGATAATTTTTGGAAAAAGCAATTGCTGGGGTGGCATTCCATATTTAAAGTGCCATGTAATCTTTGTCAGCCTTGGTTTCTTTTTCCACCAACACATGGAAGTCATGGACTGACTTGTCACTTGACCTTATCATCCTCTTCATTGCCCAAAGCATTTGCCTGTTGTAAACACAACACTAATCACAGCTCTGTTCTGGCCAAATGCTTTCACTGATTTTTCATAATTTAATGAAAAAGTATAGATTTCTATTTTTATTAGCTAAGGTTCTTTACCTCTCTCTACTCAGCCTACCTTTCCCGACTTACTATGGAATATGTATCGTATGTGCTTCTCAAACCTTTTCCTAATTTTTCAAGACCTTGTTTTAGCTATTTGTCTATTTTTTTTATCTATCTTGTATTTTTTTTCTTGCTTTTGTGTTTTACTCCATTGAAAATGCTTTCCTCCCATTCCCCATATTCTTAATAAGTTGACTTTGTCCTTACCTGATTAAATATCTCTTTTTTAATATTTACAATACTTTCTTGTATACTACAGCACTTAGTACTGACATGAGGCAGAATACATATTCATGAGCCTGTCCTGCCTCCTTCTAAACTACACCCTGTTTCAGGTATCTTTTAAGCACCTGTAATATTTCTCATAGAGCGGCACTCAATAAATAATGTTTCTAATTGAATTAATTGACTGCTGTGTCTAGTTGTTAGGATATGGCTTAGGGTCACACATTAGAGTCTAAATTTTTTGTTTAATGTCTCTTTAAATAATTGAAAATCAGAAGTCATCTTCCATAATTTATCATTGGAAATCAATTGAGCAAATATTAAAAATAATTAATAAAAATATATCTGGAAGAAATCTAGCAGAAACCTTTTTAACTGAGTAAGCAGAATTATTATTATCAATATTTAGAATATTTGATATTATGTACCCCTGATGATGAGGGACTGAGAAGAACACAACGTCACTTCTGTGATGTGCCTGTTAATCTCCAAAGCAACTACCTGGTACTTCAAATATCTGAAGGTCAAGAAAGACAAAAAAAAAAAAAAAAAGGAAGAAAGAAAAAGACTGCAGAAATGTTCCAGATTAAAGAAAATTAAAGATACATGACAAATTAATACAATGCATGAATATGAGTGAGATTATTGACCAGAAAATAAAATAGCACAGGACAATGCTAGAATAATTAAAGACAAATTAATATGATGGTGGGTTGGGTATTATTGTATCATTCTTAAATATTCTGATTTTTTTTTTTTTTTTGTATTTTTCTGAAGGTGGAATCGGGGAGACAAACAGACTCCTGCATGCGCCCGACCGGGATCCACCCGGCAGGCCCACCAGGGGGCGACGCTCTGCCCACCAGGGGGTGATGCTCTGCCCCTCCGGGGCGTCGCTCTGTTGTGACCAGAGCCACTCTAGCGCCTGGGGCAGAGGCCAAGGAGCCATCCCCAGCGCCCGGGCCATCTTTGCTCCAATGGAGCCTCGGCTGCGGGAGGGGAAGAGAGAGACAGAGAGGAAGGAGAGGGGGAGGGGTGGAGAAGCAGATGGGCGCCTCTCCTATGTGCCCTGGCCGGGAATCGAACCCGGGACTTCTGCACGCCAGGCCAAAGCTCTACCACTGAGCCAGGCGGCCAGGGCCAAATATTCTGATTTTTATAATGTACTTAATGTGGTTAAGTAAGAGAATGCCTAGTTTTAATAAATACATACTATAGTACTTAGAAAAAAGGGGTACAATATATTCACCTCTCTAAATGGATTAGAAAGTGCAATATATATGTATACATGTATGTGTGTATATCTGTATATAGATAAATATATATAGTATATAAATATATACACATATATACACATATTTATATATATTTATAAATGTATATATAGCTAGAGAGGGAAAGAGACAAAGCAAATTGTACCACATCTAAACAGCTGGTAAATCTGGTTGGAGTATATATGGTTGTTCTTGTAGCATGCTTGCAGTTTTCCTATAAGTTTGAAATTGCATACAAATAAGAATTTATTAACAATGCTTTGTGGCGTACAGATGGAGTTAAATGATACACTATGTCTCATTTGACCAAAGCTTTCTTTTGCATGTTCCATATTAAGGGTAGATAGAAACACTTAAATCATCTTTTGCCTTTTCATTATTTTCTATTGAGGATTTTCTGTTGATTTGTGCTACGGACATAAAATCTATGTCTCCCCTAATCTCCAATGTGATGGCGTTTGAAAGTGGGGCTTTTGGAAAGTAATTAGGTTAAGGTGGAGTGGTGAGGATAGAGCTTCCACGATGGGTTTAGTGCTCCTATACAAAGTAGAAAAGACCAGAGCCCTTTTTCTCTCCACGTGCACACAGCTAGGGAAGGCCACACAGTGAGAAGACAGCTGTCTACAATCCAAAAAGAGGACTTCTCGCCATGCAGCAAACCTGCAGGCTCTTGTTCTTGGACTTGCCAGCCTCCAGGTGTGTAAGAAAGAAATATCTTTGGTTGAAGTCATCCAGCCCATGGTGTTAGGTTACAGCAGCCCAAGCTGACTACATAACTTCATCACTTCCTAAGTGAAGTAGGGCCCTCATGAGAGTGGGCTTGCGGTCTACTAAATGGGAGCATGTAGAAAGAATATTGCTACAATAAAAGAATGAAGATTAATTATACTGACAGAAGTCATGGGATATTTTCTCAGACTTGTCATCTTAAATTTAAATTGTTCCTGTGTGTGCAAAGTTGTTATTAAAAATTCAAGTATAATTAATTAAAAAATAAAAACTGGACTGACCTGTGGTGGTGCAGTGGATAAAGCGTCGACCTGGAACGCTGAGGTCACCGGTTCAAAACTGTGGGCTCCCTGGTCATGGTACATATGGGAGTTGATGCTTTTCTCTCCTCCCCTCCTTCTCTCTCTCTCTCTCTCTCTCTCTCTTTTCTTTCTAAAAATGAATAAATAAAATCTTTTAAAAAAATAAATAAAATAAAAACTTAGCAGTACCACTTTCATGTAAACCATGTATTAAGGTTTGATTTTTTTTTCTTCCAAAGCCTCACCATAATTACGTTAGTTTTTCGATTACCCCCTGATTTGAAATTTTTCTCCAAAAACTGAGTCAGATTTTTATTGCATGGTACCTCTTAGTACGGAAGTTAAAAGAGTGACTTGGTCTTTGTGGGAAATAACAAACATAATGAAATTTATTATTTTTATTTCAAATTATTGTTACTCAGTATACATTTTAGGCTATGTTTTATCATTCAAATATTTATTCTTTATCTTTCACGACCTGATTTATATATTCATTCCTCGGTGTCTTGCATATAAGAGTCTTGCTATTTCCTGAACTAATGCATGCATGAAGAAATGAATGGTTGAGGAACATTTTTCCACACTTCAACTCAAATGACTACATCTGAAAGCTAAATCCCAGAAATTTAATTACATTACAGCTGAGTTTTTAAAAACAATTATTTCTGAATACCCTACAGTGCCCTAAAATGGATTGTGAGTGGCTGTGAGGACTAGGTATATAGACAGGACACACAGGGAAATGTAGCAAAGTCACACAATGTCTCTCAGCACGCAGAGTTAAACTCGGGAATATATGTTGTGACCAAACATAAGTATAAACAAGAAAGGTGGAAATTGAAAGGTGAAATCTAAGCAGCCCACTTAACCTGGGATTCATGCTAATTGATGAAATTAGTTAAGGGGAAGAGTAAAAATGCTTGAAACTGAAGGTGCCTGCAGGACCTCTGAGTGAGTGCTGTGGTAGTTGAAACACTGCCCTACCTTTCATGGTAGGGATGCAGATGAAAAGAATTTTCTTTTTCCTTTTGAAAATTATGTCTTTTTACGTATCAGTTGCTGTTTTTATACAGCAGCCCTCAGTCATGTGGCGATTTAAAGCTGCTTCCAAAGGTTATTTCTTTGAAAATGTTCCTCTAAATCTCATAGTATGTGCAAACTCTATATTCTTTAAAAACTAATCCACACCAATTGAAAATGCAATGATGAGCTCACTCTTAAGAATGGGCTTTTATGTGGTTTTCAACTATTACTAATAATAAAACGTTTGCTTTTTTAGGTATTTCCCTTCTTTGCAAAGATAGTGGAGAGCAAGCTGTTTGTGAAGGACTGCGCTCATTCACATTTGTCATCTCATGAAAACCCCTCTCTTTCCCCCTGCTCACTGTGCTCAATAAACCCATCTGCCTCTAGGCAGAGAGCCTAGTCATCTTGATGTTTTCCTTCGTCCTAACACCTATCATACTACGGATCCCTAAATGCTGCTTATTATACACTCTCACATATCTTGGGTCTTTGTCCTCCTTGCCTTTACTTCAATGACTGCCTCTTACTGGTCTCTTCATATCTCTGCTAAATTATAGCAATAGGTCTTCCTGCCTGACTTCCCACTAAATTCATCCTCTGCAATACTGTGGGGGGAAAAGGGATCCTTCTAAACTATACTATGAATCTCTCACTCAATTCTTATTTTTAAATTGAGTTTATTAGGGTGATACTAGTTAACATGATTGTACAGGTACCCAGTTCTACAATACAACTCTGTACACCTTATTGTGTGTTCACCCCCCACCTCCAAGTTAAGTCTTCATCCATCCTCATTTATGCCCTCATATCCTCTCCGTCTCCCCTTTTCTGGCACTCACCACACTCGTGTCTGTGTCTAGGAGACCTTTTGTCCTTTTAGCATTATCTCTCCACCTCCCTTGCCCAGACTCCCCACAAACCCTGATATCTGTCAGCCTGCTCTCAGTGATTTAGGTTGGTCCTAAATCACTCTGAGAATGAAATCCAGATTTTTTTATTTGACATACAAAACCTTAGTCATCTTTGTTATTGTTTTACCTCAATGGATAACTAGATTTTTTTTTTGACCAACATGAATTCCCTCCATCTATAATCTATCTTATCTATCTATCTATCAATCAAATATTGATGTTATTGTCAATCAAGATGTTTGTTCTGCTCTCCTTTTGCCAAGTGGTAGGCACATGACCTAAGAGAGACCCAAGCCGATTCTTTCTGAAAATTTGAATTTTTGATGGATATGCTAAACAACTAGCAGGTCCTTGCATTTTTCTTATCTCCTTGCATTTGATCATGGTTTTACTCTTAACAGAGTAATCTCTTATTTCTGCACTTCACCTCAACTATCATCCTTTTGAATATTTTGGAACTCTGCTCCCCTTAGGTAGAGATACTGCACTTAAATCATGGTATACTGTTTCTAACTGACATGTCCATATCCTCCTCCAGAATGTTAGCTCCTTGTAATCAGGGAGTAATGGAAGCACAAGGAAATAGAAGACAAGATATGAACTCAGTGGCAAATTAGGAAGGTGAGGAGAATGAATAAACAGTAAGATACAGAGAAATAGAGTGTGCTAAAAGATTCTAGTAAGTGCAGCAACATAGCTGCTACCTTCCAGGGCCGGGAGCTACTTTTGGAGAAAGCATGGGAGGTGGTTATTAATACAATTCACTAAATATCTCTAGTTTGTTTCGCTCCTAGCCATGCAGTCAAACTTTCTAAGGCCTTTGTGGTTATGGCAATGAGATCTGAACAGAAGATACTTATGTCACTTCCAGGCCAGAGCAATTAATTGTGGGAAGGGGAACATCCACAATCTCTTTCTCATTCTGGCATAGGCAAGGAGGCCACTCCATCATCCTGAATAACTGCAATGAGCAGACACACAATAGGCACGTGTCATGCAACAGGAATATACTATTGCTATTTTAAGTGAGATTTTGGAGCTGTTAACAGAGCATCACCTGTTCTCTCCTGGTTTCTGCTAGATGAAGGCAAGGAGGTAGAAATAACATGGGATGGCCAATAAGAAGGGCAAAATAGAAAAAAGTAAAGACCCAGGCTTGATTTAATTTAACAAACTTTATCATAAACTACTTACATCTGATTTTCATTGTATTTATATATGATAAATTAACTGCAAGCGACCTTTTGCCCCGATCAGATAGAGGAGATTCTTTACTTCTCTTGCTACTGGAAAAGCCACAGACAACAATACTTACAGCTCTCCACCTCTCCTGCCTGTTGTAAAGAGGAGTCCTTTCATACGCTGACTGTTTCTATAAATTGAATCATGCACGTTAAGGGAAGAAAAAAAAGGAAGATAAGAGCGAAGGAGCATGAGAGGAAGTGAGAACAAGAAGGAGGACAAGAGGGAGCATGTAGGGCTTCACCCATGTCTGCCCTGCCACTCCCAGGAATGCGTCTACTTAAATGTTGGCGGTAAATCAGGAAAATGAATCGAAAATTGTGGCATTTCACTTATCAACAAGAAAGTCAAAAGGTTTTTTTTTATGTCAGGAGCTTATAAAATATAGTTCTCATTGTCCTATGATTATATCACATAAGCAGCTTCATGAAGCTCTAATAGGAGGCCTTCCTTAAGGGAGGGTGACAAAGTGCTACTAATTATATCTGTGGTATACAGAGAAATGTAGACATGCTATTAATGTTGAAGCAAATGCAATGTCTGAAAAATAAATCTATGCCTCAAAGCAGAATTGTCCAGCATTCAAGTAGTCCAAAACACAAGCAGTAAATGTAGCTAAATGCAGCAATTATGTAACACACTGATTTTTCTCAAATACTTTGTTATTGCTGGATAAGCACAACAAAGCCAGCTGATTACCGTGAACAGAGAAGTGGAAGCCTGTTTCAGCATCTGTGTCTCATAATTAGATCTCCTGGTTTATTTCCAATCAGGCTTTTTTATGCTAGTGGTTTGAATAATACAATTGCAAAATTAAAGTAGTTATATTTAAAATTGTATCAAAGTATCACTAAAAGGAAATGAAACAACATACTTTAATACAAATATGCATATTCATTTTAATAAGCACTGTGAAAGGAACATTATACATTATCAATATTGCTGATTGATTCTTGACCTTAATGCCTTATATGGCAGCTGGCAATACCTACCACAGGAGAGCAGAGAGTGAATGTTAGTGATTTAATGGAAGTTAACTTGTCCAGGATAATCTTATTCTAGTGGCATTATCAAACTAAAGCTCAGAGAAATATCATTAACGGGGTTCTCTTAGTATACCCACAACTGCCTCAGACCTCATTTGCTCTTAAGTTATTCTGCTCAGATAACCTAATTTGTACATCTATATCTTTTAAGAATAGAGAGAAAGACAGAGAGCGAGATATACAAACAGATTTTTTCTAGATTAATTCATGCCCTTAGAAGACCAAGATCTAGCAAATGCATCCAATAAGAGACAGTTAAGATAAAAATATACACAAATAAAATGTTCATTGATTCTATATAAAGGAAGGATTAAGAGGAAAATATTTGGATTTTTCAATATGCCCTACTAAATTCAAAATATAGATAAATAGATTTTCAACAACTTTATTGTTAAGATCAATGAGTCCACCATTTCTATTTGGGGGAAGAAAGCTAATTAACCAAAAGTAATCTTTCAATCCAGATTACAATTGGTTTTAAACGCCTGTTTGAAGGTATGAAGTAAATTTCATTTTTTTCATGTGACAAAGCAGAAAAGTGTATATTCATCTGGTAGATATGTTACATATAAACTCTGTCAATGACTCTTCCATTAAAAATGTAAATCACATCTCTTAGTGTTAAAAACTTAAATTAGTGTCTCAAACTATATTATTTGGCATTAACTATGATGTTCATATAGAATACAAGTGTAAATTGGATCCTTCATAAATAGTGATTTACAGTTAAGTGTATGCTGGAGCTCAAGACTATTTTTCATAACTTGGCTTTATTGCTTCTAGACAACAATTATTCTTGCCAAGCGTCATGACCTTGGCTCAGAAGATGGATTCTATTACAGAACCCGAGCAAGGCTGCTTTTGGCTCCTTTTGGTTATTCTTTTGCTTAGAGAAGAGTAGACAATGTGTGTTCTGGGGGAGATACTGAATGATACATCATTGTGTGAATATTCTGCCAGAAGTTAAAGCTGAAAATTGTGTTGAATGTTGAATTGGAGAGCTGATCAATTGGTACTGGTTTCAATTTTCTAACTTGTCCAAATGTTGACACTCAGTAAGATGTCATTGATATTAAAGTTAAATACTAGATTGTATTGCTACCCAGGGATTACTCTTTCCATATATCCTCACCTGTATAATACTAGATAGAGTCCATGCTGAGAGATTATCTGGGTTTTTTTTATGTTACTGTTTTGAAGAGTTACTAGAAAACCAGTATCCACTATCCCTTCTGCCCAGTTAGGGTTTCCATAATTCTATTCATAATGTCTGATGAGATATCTTAACTGAAAATTATTAAAAGACAAAATTTGCATTGAAAATGATGACCAGTCACAGATAATTATTATTTTATTGTAGTTTGAAAATACTGACTTAGTTCTTCTTCTAATAAACTTGGAAAACAATCCTTATAAAATTATGAAAATAGTTTAAGAGTTTGTTAAGCAACTACTATGTTCTGAGAATTCTGTTATTCTGTTAAAGAGTTAGCCATATATATATGTGTGTGTGTGTGTGTGTGTTTGTGTGTGTGTGAGTGTGTATATATATATATATAATGTTTTATAGAGACAGAGAGAGAATCAGAAAGAGGGATAGATAGGGACAGACAGACAGAAACGAAGAGAGATGAAGAAAAGCATCAATTATCAGTTTTTCGTTGCGACACCTTAGTTGTTCATTGATTGCTTTCTCATATGTGCCTTGACCTTGGGGCTACAGCAGACTGAGTAACCCCTTGTTCAAGCCAGTGACCTTGGGTCCAAGCTGGTGAATTTTGCTCAAACCAGATGAACCGTGCTCAAGCTGGTGACCTTGGGGTCTCAAACCTGTGTCCTCCACCTTTCAGTCCAATGCTCTATTCACTGTGCCACCGCCGAGTCAGGCTAAATGGTTAAGCTATATTATATGTCATTATTTGTCTCGTATTACTAATGGGGAAATTGAAAATTAGAGAAAGCTATTTGCCTTGTGTCAAAATTCTAAAAAAAAAAAAAGCTCTATTCAATTGGATAAAGCAGATCTTATGGCCTAGATCTGTTACCACTAGAATAGGGTGTCCCTCAAGAATGATCTCATCAGGGAAAGAGATCAACATTTAAAACAAATATTTTAAAATAAAACCATTTATAGCATGTGATAAATACAATGATAGATGAGCAAATGCAATCAGAGAAGATAGAAACGGGCACACAGTGCAGCTTGCTGGAGTCAGTGGAACTTTCATAGAGAATGTGAGGTTCATAAGGAAAACAGAAACTTCCAAGAAACAGAAATAACAGGTAGAAAGACACAGTGTTATGAAAATGCCAGCTGTGCTTAGGGGGAATTGAGCAAATCTACATGATTGGAGCATAGATTTGCCCGGAGCATATGTGAGATGTTGCTAAAAGTGCATTTTCTTCCATGTTAATTTTTTTAAAATCTTTTAGGGAGTGCGCGCGCATGTGTGGTGTGTGTGTGTGTGTGTGTGTGTGTGTCACTAAGAGAAGTAAAGATACCAGAATTTTTTAAGTTCCACAGCAACAAGGACACTTGAGGTAGGTTTTACTGTGGTCAACTGACAACAAGGAAGGGAGGGATGGAGAGAGAAAAGAACAGGCAGTATCTAAAGCAGGGGTCAGGAAGCTTTTTGGCTGAGAGCCATAAACGCCACATATTGTAAAATGTAATTCCGTGAGAGCCATACAACGACCCATGTATGTTACGCATTATCCAATAAAAATTTGGTGTTGTCCCGAAGGACAGCTGTGATTGGCTCCAGCCACCCGCAACCATGAACATGAGCAGTAGGAAATGAATGGATTGTAATACATGAGAATGTTTTATATTTTTAACGTTATTATTTTTTTTTTATTAAAGATTTGTCTGCGAGCCAGATGCAGCCATCAAAAGAGCCACATCTGGCTTACAAGCCATAGGTTCCCAACCCCTGATCTAAAGCCACAAATCCTCACTGATGTTCATTGCAGTCTAAATAATGGCCAATGCAAACCTAACCTAAAACAAATACATGGAAGTTGGAGAAATGGAGATAGATATTCAAGGGAGTTTTAGGATTAAATAAGAAAAGGTTGGGGTTATTATTTTAATAGAAATAAAATAAAATTTTGTAAAGCAAAATAAAGATATTTGTTAAAAAGTTTTCTTATTGAAAGTACAAACTTGGTCATGCTACTAATGGAGTGTTAGTATTTTTCTTCTAATCTGCATTCCAATGACACTTACATAGGTCAATTTTATATGCAAAAGCAGGACAACGAAATATTGACTTTGTTTACATAAGTAGTTTGAACTAAACTTAGCCTTATTATGGAGAAGAAAAGGAGTTAAATTATAGGTGACTATTATTTTGCAAGAATTTAAAATGAAAAGATTTTTGAAAGCTTTTGTTCAGCTAAGGAAATTGAACTAGACAAAACAAACAAGAAGACACAAAATCTCATTTCCTCAGGAACACTAATTACTTATATTATGCCATAGCTAAAAGTAAAATTCAAGCTTTGAAGCTTGTCTCTCAAGCTTCTTTTGTTTGTGGTTATTTTTTCTTTTTCCATGAAAATCTGAAAACCCAGTTGTTTGTGACGCCTACATACAAAAAGCTTCCACTGATATATTTAAGAAATACATGTGGTTTCTCCTTTTCTTCCTACTCTTATAGCATTTCTTCAATGTTCTTTTTTAACACTTCATTTTTTAGAGCAGTTTTAGGGTTACAACAAAACTGAAAGGAAGGTATAGAAATTCCCATGTAACTTTTGCCTCGATACATGCATAGCTTCTCATTACCAACATTACTAACTAAAATGAACATTATTTTTTACATGTAAGAGGAGGGGAGATAGTGAGGCAGACTCCCACATGCACTTCAACTGGAATCCACCCATCTTAGGCTGATGCTCAAATACTAAGCTATTTTTAGAGCCTAAGGCTGATGCATTTCAAGGGAGCTATTCTCAGCGCTTGGGGCACACTTGAACCCATTAGCCACTGGCTGCAAGAGAGGAAAATGGAGATAAGGGGGAGAGGGAGGGAAGGAGAAGCAGATGGTCACTTCTCCTATGTGCCTTGATCAGGATTCAAATTTGGGATATCCATATGCCAGGCTGATGTCTGTCCACTGAGCCAATGACCAGTGCCAAAATCTACATTTCTTACCAAGGATAAACCTACACCAATATGTCATAATCATTCCAAATCAATAGTTTATCTTAGGATTCACCCTTGCTATTATACATTCTATGCATGTGGTCAAATGTATAATGACATGTATCCATCATTATAATACCACACAGAGTATCTTTATTGCTCTCAAAACCCTCTGGGCTCTGCCTATTCCTGTCTCCCCCCTCCAATGCCTGACAACTACTGATCATTTTACTTATCCACAGTATTTCCTTTTCCATAATGACATTTAGTTAGAATCATGCAGCACATATGCGTCTTACATTGATTCTTTCACTTAGTAATAGTCATTTAAGTTTACTCCATGTCTTTTTTTGTGGCTTGATTAGTCATTTCTTTTTAGCACTGAGTAATATTTCATTGTAATAAATATTGGAAACTCTTCATCACGTACTTGATTTAGTTTCTGTAAACTGGCTTAAAATATTATAATCAATAAATGTGTGTCCTTTACCCAATATTGTACAATAAGATGAAAATAACTATTTAGTCACTCCTGTATATATTATTTGACTAGAAGTCCCAAATTTCCTATTTTTAAATTTTAAGAAAATCATTTTGTATAATGGAAAATAAATAATTTAAGTGCACCTTTCAAAATCTCTAAAAAAATCATTTGCCCCACATTTTCTAACTTGCACATTTTTATGTAAAGCTAGATTTTAGGATTTAGGTTTCATGCTGTTTTCAAATCAATATCAATTTCTGGCAAATCTACTTTGACATCAAAATAATAAATATATTTATTTTGCTTTCTTTTCCTATAAAATTTAGTATAATACCAGAACCATCAGTTATCCAAGTAAATACGTTTTATTCTCTAATATTGGATACTGAATTTAAAAAGTTTTAATCTTTATATAACTTGAGAGTTTAAAATCTTTAGAAACAACAAAATTATTGAAAGTTCAAATTTTTGCTTATACCTCATACATTTTATATGTACATTTTACATATTGTGATAATAGAATGGTTTAATTTATTTTTCCTGGAGATTCTATGTCCAAATTTACAATATAAGATATAAAATATCATTGTACACTATATGTTAAGAGTGTGATATGGGTCAGATACCATAAGCATTTCATTTTATTGTTTCAGTTAATTTACTCAACAGCCTAGCAGAGTGAAATTATCACTCTTATATAGTACATGACTAAACTGGAGATCTAAGGAGATATACATCTTTTCAAGTTCACTCACATGGCAAATGACAGAACTGGAAATCAAACTCAGATATTACTATTTTTATTACAACATGGAGAAACTACATATCCTATTACTGAGTGATAAGAAGCATTAGTATCCTGTGTTGATACACAGGGCTAAAATGGAGTATTCACATAAAGCTGACATTTTTTCCAGAGAAGTTGCCTGTTACCTTTCTGATGGAGTCTCTCTAAAAGGCTAGTAGAGCTGGAAACAGAAAAGAGGCTTCAGCAGATGTAAATACCCAATCAACTCTTTTGTCAGACATGTGGTTCCTCTTGGAAGAATTACCAAGGTTAGATCAAGAGGTAAATTGTAGGGTTTCCCTTATCTATACTGTGGCATGTCTAGAGAATGCCCAAACATATGATAGGAACCAACAAGATCAACTAAACAGTCTAGGAGTAAGCCTGAACTCTGTATACACTATAAAGTAAATGATTTTTTAAGAAGCTTTCTGGTAGCTGACCCTAATTTGCCTGATTCACTTGGTTTTTGATAAAACCACTAACACACTTACACAGCATTTGCTTCATTTTTTAATGCCTTATACATAAAAGTTAATGAATATATTAAAATGATTTTAATTGTATTTTTAAATAAAGAAAAGCAAGATAGTTAGATATCATGAAAAATAAATAATGCATATAAATTATATTACTATTCAAGAATAGCCCAGAAAAAAATGAAAGGGAAGACTCATAAGAAAGAAAATTTTTTATTAGGTATCAAAATATATTACAAGGTTTCAGAAACATGTCATTGTTCAGAGTAATAAGTCGTCATGCCATAATACATATGATGAGGGTGAGATTGAGATTTTTACATCTGTAGGAAAAGATGTGCTAAATAATAAATTTTCTGGAACAAGTGCCTCTCTAATAAAGACTTTAGATTATTGTTTTATACCTTACAATGAAATAAATAAGTAAATAAAATTAAAAAATTAAAGTCTGTAAAGTCTACATTTAAAAATGAATTTAATTTACTGAGGAATAATATAAGAAACATTATTTACAATTATTTCCTACTAAACTTGGAAGAAATTTATAGAGAAAAAAAAGTACAAATTCAAGTCAAGTCATTAATGTAGTAACAGATATATATTGAATGGGACATTTTAAACCTTGTCAACACAATAAATTAAAAATAAAAATTAAACATATAAAATAAGAAATATAGAAAAACACTTAAAAATATCTCACTTAAGTATGAATGAAGTGATAATAGCTATATCTTAAAAGAGCTTTTACCATCTGTGCGATATGAAAATAGTCAAAAAAGTAAACAGGCAATTAACAGACTAAGAAATAAAAGAAATGTCTATAAATATAGAAAATGTATTAAATTTTAAAAGTGATCAAAGAAATAATTTAAAATAATAAATTAGGGAAATTTTTATCAGTCATAGTCACAAAATATGAAAAAAATGATAAAGATTTATGCCGTTAGAAAGTCTATTGGTAGTTAACGTCATATATTTTTGAAACTTGGTACCACCTTATAAAAACACAAGTACCAAATTTTTACAAATTGTGTGTTTACTCTAGTAGTTCCATTTCTAAGAATCTCTTCTAGGCATATGACTATTACAAAAGATGAGGCCCTGGCCCCCAGTGCATAGAGCATTGACCTGGCATATGGACATCCTGGGTTCAATTCCTGGTCAGGGTACTCAAGAGAAGAGAACACCTGCTTCTCTCCTCTCCCTCTCTCCCTACTTTCCCTTTTCCCTTCCCACACCCAGTGGCTTGATTGGTCAGAGCGTCAGCCCAGGCACTGAGGATAGCTTGATTGTTTCGAGCTTTGGCCCCATACAGGGGTTGCCGCATGGATCCTGGTTGGGGCACATGCTGGAGTCTGTCTCACTATCTCCTCTCTTCTTACTTAAAAAAGAAAACAAAAAAAGATGATGACTAGTATACTACCATATTAGTATAAGTAAAGTGAGAATATTTGCTGCAACATATATTCTTTTTAGGAGAAAGAAAAAGAAAAGACTGAAGAGAACATATCCAAAGAAAGTAGGGAATGTTTAACATTTTGTTTGTTTATACTATTTAATTAAAATTGAATTTTGCTACAAGTAATAGAAAACCAAAAAAAAAAAAAAAAACAAAACCAAAAACACACACACACACACAAAACAACAGCAAAGAAAACAACCCCCAATAAACCACAGAAAACAAAAATAAAATTAAAACCGTTGACACACTTAGATGTTGATTTCTCTCTGATAAGAATGTAGGGTTTGTGTGCCATCTCTCCTTCATGAAGTCCTTAGGGACCCAGACTCTATAAATGCCACTGCCTCACCTTCCATGTACTGTGAACCCTCCTTCTATGACCCAGCTTGGAAATAGTCACCTTCAAGAAGTAGAATACACTAATGGGTGGGGAAAAAGAGGTAAAGGATAGAAGTTTGACACTTCTTAAAATATCTAGAAACTGCAGAAAAATATGTCTGCTTAAATCTTACTGTTCAGAACTTAGTCAAAAGGTCCAACTTAATGCAAAGGTATAGTCTGTATTCTTGATGGTTATTTGATTTACTAAGAATTGTATTACTTTAGACAAAGGAAGTACTCATTCTAATAAAAATCTAACATTCTCTGCCATGCATACTACAAATAAAGTAGCTATTTGGTGTACTACTTGGAAGAATGATTTTGAAATATAATCACATTAAAAATAATTTTCAAATATTTATGCAATGACTTTTTATTCTCTGTTTACATATAAATAAAGTGACAATAATAGAAAATGCTACAAGAATTTTTATTACGGTTTAAGTAAGATAGAATTATATTAAGTGCTTAGAATAGTGCTTGGCACAAGATAAACGACTAATATGTATTTATTATTAATATGATTGTTTAAAACTGTATGTAAATAGATTCATGTTTATGAAATTATATTTCACTTTTTATTATATACTTTTGTATTTAAAATATTTTTGAGTATTTATTACTTTTTTTTCTTAATCCAGTAAGAAAAATATCTAGCTGGATGAGTATCAGAAGCAACATGTTTACAGATTTTCTAGATACATCTTTTTAAGATTGAATTAATTATATTGTAATTGTGAGCTGTGCTTTTATGGTACAAACTATACTCAGATATTTTAAAGCAAGAAACTGTTATAAATATGATTCCTAACATAGCTAGCAGATAATAGATATTAATAATAAATAGTAAATTAATAATTCATAAAAATACCAGAGAAAAAATGTCAAAAAGCAGATGAAAGCAAAGTTTTGTTTGAGAAAATTTAGTTTATTAATATTTCATCTTATATTATATGTTCTTATGAACAAAGTGGCAGGAATAATTATTCATTTAAAATATGAAAAATTCTCCAAACTGTGCTGTTTTGGTGCATATTGTGAATCAGGTATTTAGATGTAAATAAGCATATTAAGATGACATTTTATAACTTCCTACTGAATCCTAAGGTCATCTATACTGGAAAAATCTGTAATCATAGCATGCCATCAATTAAATAGAGAAATAATGAACTGTGATTGATTATGTTAAAATATTCTTATATAATTATCAGTAACTATCATGGGGATTGAATTTATATTATTATATACACACTCAGAGAGTATATGTATCATATACATTATATATATACATTACATACATAAAGGGGGTGTGTGTGTTTTAAAATTGAGGTAAATTATAAAACAAAATTTATAATTTAACTAAAGTGTACAATGCAGTGGCATTTAGTACATTCACAACACCACTCTTTCTAGAACATTTTTATTACCCTCAAAGAAATCTTGTATCTATTAAGCAGTCATTTCTTGCTCTCCTCTTTCCCAGCCCCGGCCAAACACAAATTTGCTTTCTGTCTATGCATTTACATATTCTGGATATTGCATATATATAAATAAAATCATACAATATGTGGCCTGTTGTGCCTGACGTTTTTCAAGGTTCATCCATGTTTCAGCATGTGCCAATGCTACATTTTTCATGTGGCTGAGTGATGTTCCATTGTACGGATATACCAGCTTTTGTTCACCCATTTATCAGTTGATAAACATTTTGGTTGGTTCCACCTTTTGATTTTTGTGACTATTTCTGCTATAAATACTTGTGAACAAGGTTTTTGCTTCAAGACTATTTTCTAGATTATAAGGGTATGTATCTGGGAGTAGAACTGCTGGTTCATATGGTAATTTTGTGCTTAACTTATTGAAGAATGATCAGACTAATTTCCACAATGCCTATACCATTTTATGTTATTATAGAAATGCAGGAAGGTTCTAACTTCTCCAATACATTGCCATTATATTATTTTCTTCTTTTTATTTGTTTTTTTTTATAATTATTCTAGAGAGTGTGATGTGCTATCTCATTGTGATTTTGATTTGCATTCCTCTCGAATGACTAATGATATTGAGTATCTTTTCACTAATGATATTGAGTATTTGTTGGCCATTTGTATATCTTTTTTGGAGAAATATATTCAAGTCCTATGACCACTTTAAAATTAGATTGTTTATATATTTATTGTTGAGTTATTTATATATTCTAGATATAACACTGATCAGATATATGATTTGCAAATGATCTTCTCTTATTCTTGGGTTGTCTTTTTACTCTTTTCGTAGTGTCTCTTGTTGTGCAGGGTTTTTTTTCTTTTTGTTGTTTTTGTTGTTGTTGTTGTTTTTAACATTCTAGAAATATTTATTTCACTGCTGACCACTTGGTTATAGCATGCAACTCTCAATAACGAGCTGCCGCTCTCCACTCCTACAGAAGCACCAGATGCTACGGTGCCACCACCTAGCTTTTCAGCCTTTCAAAGGCTCTTATGACCAACATTATTACTTAGGGACAAGCCTTCTAGGGACCTAAAAGCACTTATTCTCTATAAAAAGTAACTTCATATTTCATGCACAAAATGCTAACTGGTGGACTGAGGTCCAAAATGGAAAGAAAAAAATTTATTCTAGTTCTATAAATTATTAGGAATAAAATAAGCATCTCTCCTTGCCTTATTATAAGGAAACAGATTTTTTTTCTCTATCAGGAATCAGGAGAGTAGCCTTAATGACCCCACAGAGCCATAAAACAGTTCAGTGGTTCAAGTTCTTTCTGAAAATGTTAAGAAATAAGAAGTTGGCTCATTTCCCTATATAATTTAAAGAAATACCTACAGTATTTGTAGGAGTTATAGGTTATATTGCAGACCCTTATGGCAATATTTAAAAGGCCTATGCTCCCATTTAAAAAATTCTATCTCCTGACCTGTGGTGGCGCAGTGGATAAAGCGTCGACCTGGAAATGCTGAGGTCGCCGGTTCGAAACCCTGGGCTTGCCTGGTCAAGGCACATATGGGAGTTGATGCTTCCAGCTCCTCCCCACCTTCTCTCTCTGTCTCTCTCTCCTCTCTCTCTCCCTCTCTGTCTCCCTCTCTCCCTTTCTGTCTCCTCTCTAAAATGAATAAAGAAAATTAAAAAAATAAAAAAAATAAAAAAAATTCTATCTCAGAAGGTAAAAGGAAATCCCCATTATCCTTGAGCAAAAAAGGGAAAAAATTGTAGGTACTGGTGTTAATAAAAGCCACTATAAATGAGTTATCTAGCGCTAGCTCATTCTCAGCGAATTTATACAATAGAAACTGAAGCCAGTGGGAGGTGCTCTTAGAGTTCTTCTCAGATCAATGTATTTAGTAGTTTGAGTAGTCACACTGCAAAAACTTAATTAAATATACAGCTGAACATTCTCCATTTTGAATTTGAGACTGTCCTGAAAGGATGCTTATGGGACGTGAAACTACTGGGCACAGATGAATTTTAAAATATGTTAGCAAAGTGTGGCAGGAGGAAGACAGAGGGGAGGACTGTAGTGGAGACAGTGAGAAAGGGCAGGACAAAGCTGTAGCTACAAGCTGGGCCTTTCTGCTCATTAAGTCAGGGCCTCTGGCTATAGGTACTAATATAAACCAGATGCTGAAAAATAAAATTAAGAATGTCCCAAACTAATTTAAGTCTTTTAAGGAATAAATGACAGAAAACACTTTAGCTTCTTAATCAAGGAGTGCTATAATATAATTTCAAGGCATCTTAATATAATCCATTTAATCCTACAATAATTGTGCAATAAGCAAAATATAAAAGGAAAATAACAAAGGTTAACTTCCTACAGGGGCCAAGAGACAGACCTTTGCAGCGCAGCAGTAACCTTCACATACTGGATTCTTACTGAAAGGCCATCAAAAACTCAGATTACCAAAAATCACAAATGTTAGCAACAAAAGGAATGTTGATTAGATAGAGTCAAAAACCTTCCCAAAGGGCTGCCTTCTCTGAAGGAATTTCAGAATATTGCTGGCATGGGTTGGCTGAGTTAAATCTCACCAATGGCTCCGTTACAGAATGAGATGCCCCAGTCAGTGCTGTTTTAAAAATGTAAAACACTGGGAGGAAAAAAAAATCAAAACAATCAACTTTTCCCTAACATATATGGCTTAGCACCCAGAGAAAGCCTCTGCCCCCAAAGGAGACTTCCTACATAGGGTTAAGCTTCATTAAATGAGGTGTAACCTTTCATTTTCAGGAGGTGTCTTTTCTTGCAAGGTCTTTAGAGGCAGAAGCTCCGCTTGGATTCTAATATACATCTCTGTGAGCTCAGCTTCCTGCAAACACACACCTGCCAGGCTCTAGGCTCTCCCTTGCCAGTGACTGGACTCACTACTTCACAGCCACCAGAATCGCACATACACTATTAACATGATGAAAAACACAGCAAATGCCGCAAGTTTGGCGTAAGTCGACCGCATGTTTAAGTACTTCGCATCCTGGCGGTATTTCTTGGACAGATTGGACAAATTGTTAGCCTTTGAATCCAATGCTGAGAGTGCTTCTCCTCGTTGTAACACTTCTTCAATGTTGGCCACCATAAGCCTCTGCACATCTTGCAATTCAGTGTTGATGGAGCCTAGGTTTCTCCGAGCATGACTGTCAATGTAGAGCTTCTTGGTTTTCTGAATGTAGGTCTCAAACTCAATAAAGCAAAAGGGTCTAGACACAGTGGGCACCTTCTTTCCATACTGCTCGTCAAATTCTGAGTGTAAATCTCCTAGGTAGGCAAATGCCAACTTCTTAGGGAAGGTAGCTTCACACAAAACCAAGTAACACACCCCTTGCTCAATAATGTAGTGAAAAGTCATGGCGCCAGCTTCCAAGGAACATCTCGTAGGGGACTGGTCATTCAGCTTCCGAAAGAGCTGCTTAGCCTGACTCTGGTACTTCTGAAGGTCCCGGACAGACTGTTCGTCCTCCTGGATCGAAGCGGCCAGCGGGAGCCCGTCCGCCACTCGGGCGATCATCGTCAGCAGCAACATCGTCACAGGTTACAGGGAGCCAGCACGGCTGTCGGCGTCCTCTAGATTTCCTCCGCCGCTACAACAGTTATAGCTCTCTGTTGTGCAGTTTTTATTTGATGAAGTTTAATTTATTTATTTGTTCTTTGCTGTTTGTGCTTACAGGTGATGTTTCCAAATCCATGATCATAAAGATTTGCCCTTACATTTTCTTCTAACAGTTTTATACTTTTAGCTCTTATATTTATGTATTTGATTCATTTTGGTTTAATTGTCATATATGGTTTTAGGTAACAGTATAGCTTAATTTTTTTGTATATCATTCTATTTATTACAATAGTTTTAGTTTTAATAAATTCTGCTATTATAATTCACAATTTAAATAAACCTGAAAATATATTTTGCAATCTAATGAATAAAGCTAAATTTTATTGAGTACAGACACATGTGCTAATAACTTTATGCATTCTCATTTATCCTTCAAATAAATATATGAGGCACTGAATAAAAGCAGAAAATAGGAGATAAAAATTCTCATACTTTTTCATTGCAGTGAAATATATTTAAAAAGTTTTGTTACTTAGAGCTATTTAAATTAAAAAGTGTAAGATAGTAGAATGTATGTGAATATCAATATGTGTATTGAGAAATAATAGTCATTTTTCTATACAATTATACAGTGTGTTCGTAAAGTCATGATGCACTTTTGACCGGTCACAGGAAAGCAACGAAAGACGACAGAAATGTGAAATCTGCACCAAATAAAAGGAAAACCCTCCCAGTTTCTGGAGGAGAATGTGGCAGCATGTGCGCATGCACAGATGTTGACGTAACACCATATATACAGTGGGGCAGCCCACGGCCATGCCAGTCGAGATGTGGACAGTAGAGAGGAAAGTTCAGTGTGTTCTGTGGCTCGCTAAATTCGAGTCCATGACCAAAGTGCAACGTGAATATCGGCACGTTTATAATGAAGCACCACCACAGAGGAATAATATTACTCTGTGGGATAAGCAGTTGAAGGAAACCGGCGGTTTGGTGGAGAAACCCCGTTCTGGTAGGCCATCAGTCAGTGATGAGTCTGTAGAGGCTATACGGGATAGCTACCTAAGGAGCCCTAAAAAATCTGTCCGTGAGCGCACATCGAACTGCACTGAATAGGTATGAAACTGGGAGAGTTTTCCTTTTATTTGGTGCAGATTTCACATTTCTATCATCTTTTGTTGCTTTCCTGTGACTGGTCAAAAGTGCACCATGACTTTACGGACACACTGTACTATGTTTCAGGACTCAACAAAGACAATGTAATGATTATTTAGCCCTAATATTAGAATAATATATGGCTTTCTCCAGGACAAAAACTTAAATTCTAAAATAGGTAATTATAACTGTATTATTAAAATAATTCATTTCATAAATCCTAAAAGTGAGTTAACATTAGAAATTATACTTGCTAAAACTTGTGTTAAAAAACAAACAAGAAAATATTTAAGTGAAAAAAATTTAATACATTTATTAAGAGTTTATCATAGTGATTATGGCTGTCAACTAACTTTGGAACTATAAGTCTCAAGCATTTTGGCATGGTGGAATAAACACTAAAATAGAGGATAGCAGACTGAGCTTACAAATTTCACCTCTACCTTAACTAGTTAGAGTGTTTGAGGGCAAGTATCTAGACTTCTCTACGTTGAAGATCTCTGTTATTTCAAAAGGAGATGTTAAAAATACAATGATGTTGGCCCTGGCCAGTTGGCTCAGTGGTAGAGCGTCGGCCTAGTGTGCAGAAGTCCCGGGTTCGATTCCCAGCCAGGGCACAGAGGAGAAGCGTCCATTTGCTTCTCCACCCCTCCCCCTCTCCTTCCTCTCTGTCTCTCTCTTCCCCTCCCGCAGCCGAGGCTCCATTGGAGCAAAGATGGCCCGGGCGCTGGGGATGGCTCCTTGGCCTCTGCCCCAGGCACTAGAGTGGCTCTGATCGCAACAGAGCGACGCCCCGGAGGGGCAGAGCATCGCCCCCTGGTGGGCAGAGTGTTGCCCATGGTGGGCATGCCGGGTGGATCCTGGTCGGGCGTATGAGGGAGTCTGTCTGACTGTCTCTCCCCATTTCCAGCTTCAGAAAAATACAAAAAAAAAAAAATTACAATGATGTTGACATTCTAAGTTCTTTTATTAGCGGGTTAAGTTTTATTAACTTAGAGCTGGCTCAGAAGCACTGTGAGCCTCAGTTTCCTCATTTATAAAATAAAGATTTCTGCAGGCTAAACTTGTAATGCTTTGTATGAATAAGATATGTAAGAAATACTAGTTTCTTACTCCCTTGTCTCTTTGAGTTCAGTTTCTCAAAGTAAAATTAAAACTTTAAAATGACCATTTATTTATTCAAGATAACTTAGAAAGTTATCTAGTTGTCCAGTTGTCCAGTCTCAATATCTTGATTTTAAAAATGAGGCATTAATTTAGTTAATATACCCAGTCTAGATCAAAAGGTGGCAGGACAAAATAGAAGAGCTTGCTCTGTGTGGATATACTAATCTGTTGCTTTCATTGGAGCCATATAAAACCTTGCTTGGGAGGGAGAGATACACTCAGAAAATGTAGTGCTTTTTAAAATCTCCGAGTAGACCACTCACAGCTTCCCTCTCTCTCTTTCTTAGATATGGCTTTGGATTCTGCCTTTGATATAATAGCTCTGGGCAAGAAAAAGGCATCTGTGATCCTTGGGGCATCTGGTACATCCATTTGCCCCCAGAGGAGGAGGGATCAGAGTTAAGCATGACTCACAGAGGGCAACAACTGAACGGCAGAATTGAAACTGTGCTTGTAAAGTCCTGTATCAGAGGCTGGACCTGCAATGTGAGAGGAAGCAGTGAGCCTGCTTCCTACTCACTGGCAGGCACAACTGGGTGATAATAGGCAGTTTTAGGAAATCTGGGAAAATACCTTCAGAAGTGGTAGGAAGGAAGGCAGGAAGGAAAGTAGACAGAAGAACAAATTCAAGAGTTGTTGTATACAGAGATGACGGTTTATTAATCTTTGTAAGAACAAACAAAATCCTGGCTTATAAGAGCTACTCGCTATATGTTGGTTGACTTCTAGAAAATCTTAAAGGAGGGGAAAGCTGAGGGCTGTGAGTGAGAGAAAGAAGAAGTGATAATGGTCTGTATTGAGCAGTGGCTGGAGATGACGGACTGTAATGAGTGGTGTGCAATATCATAGCTCACTTGTTTTTTCTCTTGCACACGTGCACACACGCACACATGCACACACTCACACACACACATTACTCACAAAGAAAGCATTATTATCCTCTTTTTAAAGATGAGAAAACTGAAACTTATAGAGTGTTTTTCCTTATGATTACTCGGAAAGCAAACAGAAGTCAGCATTCCTGTTCAGGGCTGTCTTGCCCAGGGTTTCCCAGACCTCCTTTACTGCCTTGAAAATGCCTCTTCTTCCAAGATACTCACTAAACACCCAGGTAACATGCCATTTATAAAATGCATGATAACACTTCTGAACATGATGAGAAACTTGTAAATACTCTTCTCATTTAAATTCTTCTGATTATGATTTTTACTGACTTGATACATAACCAGTTAGAATTTATAATCCCCTCCCCATATTTTATGTTTACTAGGCAAGCAGCATGAGAGTTGCTAATATTTATAGAATACCCTTCATATCATCAATCCATTTATATAAGACAGTTTCATTGAGTAATAATTTAAAGAAAGCAATCTATAGAACGTTATGACAATAATGTACATAAAACAGAACACTGAAGAAAAGAAGAATATAGAATATTGCAAATACTAGTAAAGTTTTAACTGCATTCAAAGATTTCTAGTAATGTTTTTATTCACAAGTAGCATAAACAAGTAAAAATAACATCATTTTAAGAGGATATTTTCAAGAAGTTTCTTGCAAGAACTGTTCATAAACACACTTTTCATTAGTCCAAAAATAACATGATGATATCATTCAATCATTCAATAATCAGTGTTTTAATTTCTTTACACATGTAGTATTTTCCCTGTCCACCCTCTGTTATCTCTTTTCTCTGGCACTTCTCAGTGTTGTTTTGATTGGAAAATAGATGGCATGGGTGTTTATTTAAAAGTGTTTTCTGTTTCAGGATACTCTAAAAAAATTAAATCCCCCTATTATTGCAGAAAACTGCACTTCAACAATTAACTGTTAAGTGCTGGTGTAAATTAAGGCTCTATACAGGTAGATAAATGACTCTGTCACATATATAATTGCCAGGCAAAGTGGTTACACTTTTAGCCATTTTCATTAGTTTGCTAACACAGCTTTCTGTTCTAAAATGATAAATCATTTGTTAAGAAATATAAGTCTTTCCTCTGGAGGTAAGGAATGTGTTTTTCATCATTAATATAGACTATATTAGTGTTTCAGAAAGAAAAAAGGGAGACTATTAATGGTATAAAACAATGTCTTGTTTCCTCCCTCTATGATGCAGGCTTCTGGGGTATGATTTATAATTATTCATGAACCAAATATTTTAAGAGATTTTCATGCTCCAGATGACATAGTCACAGCTGAATACTATGACCCCAGAAAAAAGTAACTCCTGAGGTAGCAGAAGTTGAAATCTGTGCGAAATATGCAAAGAAACTGTTTTAAGAACAGGTCACCTTTAAACTGCTTTTAAAAAGCCTACTGCTTTTATGCTGTATCTATGGGGAACTTCTGATTTTAATGTCTGAATGAAAAGCCTTTCCTTTTTTTCCTTTTTCTTTTATTAATTTTTTTTTTTGTCTGCAACATAACAGTGACACAAATGTTTTTATGGGCAAACGAATATAGTCTCTGGATACACCCAATGCAACACTCTGAAAACAAATGATTGAGTAGTCCACCTTTCTGTCTGCTGTAATTAATTGAAGAACTGGAGGCTAGGTAAGCATTGATGGTGAAATGTCAGCATTCAGTTCAGGAGCTGTATTTACATAGTCTCTTTACTAAATGCTCACTCTGCATTTTCATGATATTGAGTGTTTCCCTTTTAGCTTGTGAACCTTAAGGAAGAAAAAGCCACAGCCAGAGAATGGAAAAACAAAATGATTATTGATATTGTATGAGTCAAAGTAACTGTATTGAGGGTCTAGGTGTCCCCCAAATCCCTGTCCCCAACATTTTCTGGGCTTCTAACATATTTGCATATGTGAGAGGTTCACAGAAAGCAGTCTTATTTTATTACTTCTGTGAATTTTGAAGTAGCAACTTCTACTACTTTTGACCGTTTCCTGTTAATTTAGTTTTTATTTGGTTCTCATTGTAGGCAGAAGTTTTCATTGAATCCTTTAGCTTACAGTCATCCTTTTTAGGAAATGCAATCTCCAGAAAGTCCAGGAGTGTCTGTGCTGGAAGAATAATCAGAGAAATAAGGTAGAAACATCCTAAAATGCATCACAGGAAGCTGTATTTATATTCACAATATTAGTGAATTTACCTAAACAAAAGAATTTATTAAGCAAAGAAGTGCCTGACCATTTGCCAAGATACTCAGAATATTACACAGGTAACAGCAAGCATAATGAAGGATGTATAGATATGCATTTCATAGAAAGTATCTCAAGGAATAAAAGTGTATTACAAGAGAGTATTTATCTCTTTCTCTCCCTTCTCTCTCTCCATCTACCTATCTTGATAGATAAATATAGGTAACATATAGGGTTAACGAGATAGCATATAGGACTTTTATAAAAATATAACAGTGGAAGAAAATTCCATGATAACAAAATTTCAAGTTGTGATACCACCTGATCATTATGGGATATCACTGAAGACAATAATAAGTGATGCTAAATTAATCTCAATTAAATTGACTGAAGTTATCTCTGGATAATATATATTCTAGAGAGTTATCTCTGGATAACTTCAGAGACAAACATAGCTGTATAACATGGTCCAATGCAAGACCAGAGCTGAGGTTACAAGCAAAGGCAAGAAGAGAAACTACTTTTAAATGTGGTTATTAAGCATTCCATCCATTATAAATACAAGCTGACTCTGCATGGGTTATTCCACTAATAAAAAGGCTAGGGTTAGGCCTGACCTGTGGTGGTGCAGTGGATAAAGCATCGACCTGGAAATGCTGAGGTCGCCGGTTCAAAACCCTGGGCTTGCCTGGTCAAGGCACATATGGGAGTTGATGCTTCCAGCTCCTCCCCCCTTCTCTCTCTCTGTCTCTCTCTCTCCTCTCTAAAAATGAATAAATAAAGTTAAAAAAAATTAAAGAAAAAAAAAAGGCTAGGGTTAGAAAAGGAAACATTTGAAAATAAAACCAAAAATCTTAAATAAAAAAGCTTATTACAGCCCAGTCTGGTGGTTTAGTGGATTGAGCATTACCCTGGCATATAGATGTCCTGGGTTTGATTCCTGGTCAGGGCACACAGGAAAAGCAACCATCTGTTTCTCACCCTTTCCTCTCCATCTTCTCTTCCTCTTCCTCTCCAATAGCCAGTGGCTTGTTGGAGCATGGCCCTAGCCACTGAGTATAGCTCCATTGGTCCAAGTGTGTCAGCCTCAGGTGCTAGAAATAGTTTGGTACTGAGCATTGGCACCAGATGGGGTTTTAGGGTTGATCTCACAAATATTGGAGAGCCCAAAGGATGAAGAAAGGAAAGAACAAATGACTTTCTTCATCATCATCAAAAAAATTAAAATAGCAATTCAGTTCTCCAACCATGTGTGAATCTGCCTCACTATCTTCCTTTCTCTCTCTCTCAAAAAAACACTAATTATAATAGGCAAAAGACCTGTGTTTTGAACTTTAACTACTTTTTAATGTCTTTTCTGAAAATATCCTCTTATAATTTTATCAATGGTCCTCAACTCTTTCAAACAGCTAGTTCAAAATTCATTCTTACTAGGAAAATTTGGTATGTTTAAATTCTTAAGAGAATAGCTTCTTATTCCCTCAAAATTTAAATAGCCAGTTTGGCCTATATTAACTGATATGGATAAGAAAATTGGGCTGGACAAATATTGGAGAGCCCAAAGAATGAAGAAAGGAAAGAACAAGTGATTTTCTTCATCATCATCAAAAAATTAAAATAGCAATTCAGTTCTCCAACCACTATTCTTAGATAGATGTATGCCTCCAAGATACTGAGAGAGCCATCTGGTTAAATTGTGATAGGAGCATGGAGACTTTTCTCTGCTCTAGGTACACCCTCTGGACAAGTATCATTGTTGTCAGAATCACACTCCTTCTTTCAATCTGCCATGGTGATTTCATTCTCCCTCAAGCAGATCACACAACCTATTTATGCACTCTATTAATTTTTTCCTGCCATCCAAACCTCTTCTATCTGTAAAATCCCCCTCTCCAACACACACACACACACACACACACACACACACACGCACGTGCACACACACACACACATAAGATTTAGACCAGGGTTCCCCAAACTTTCCACATGAGGGGCCAGTTCTTTGTCCCTCAAACCATTGGAGGGCTGGACTATAAAAAAACTATGAACAAATCTCTATGCACACTGCACATATCTTCTTTTACAGTAAACAAACAAACAAACAAACAAAAAACCCGGGAATAAATACAATATTTAAAATAAAGAACAGGTAAATTTAAATTAAAAAACTGACCAGTATTTCAGTGGGAACTATGGGCCTGCTTTTGGCTAATGAGATGGTCAATGTCCGGTTCCATATTTGTCACTGCTAGCAGTAACAAGGAGCCGTGACGTATGCATCTGACGTCACAGGAAGTAGTACTGTACGTGAGCTACGCTGGGCTCTGCAGCGCCACCACATAAGTACTCCAGGAACACAGGATGCATCCACATCCTGTGCTCCTCTCACTGACCACCAATGAAAGTGGTGCCCCTTCCGGAAGTGCGGCGGGGGCGGATAAATGGCCTGAGGGGGCTGCAGTTTGGGGACCCCTGATTTAGACACATTTGAAGTTACATTAACTATAAATACCAGTTTAAAAGGGGAACATCTTTTTTTTATATATAATGCCTCCTAAACAGTCCTCTTTGTTGTATTTTATGACCTATTCAAAATTCCGAGGTGCATAGAAATTTAGTGTTTGTCATTTCTGATTACTACTGGCTCCGTTAACTAATTGTTTCAAATAGATTTCAGCAAAATAATTAAATTCAAATTTGAATGAATGCACATTTAAAGCTACCATTCAGACTTTATTTCTGAAAATAGTGTCATCCTTGAGAATGAAAGAAAATACATAATAAATGACTGTTGTAATGTTTCAAAATGAATTTGGTTTTGTAAACTATTCAGGAGGCAGGAAGAGAGTAGAGATGAAAAAGAATGAACACTGAGTCTTTGTAGGAATCTGTAGTTGGCCAAAGTTTCACGATACAATCGGGAAGCAAAATGTGTTATACTTACTTATTGGGAAATTCTTTTATCACTCAGGATCACAGGAGCGAGGAGCAGAAAATTTTTTATCATTCTTTGATGACATTCTGCACTCTGACTCAAAATGGCTTCTTTAAATGCTAATGTGTCCTCTTTACAATTGTTTCCTACAGCAAATTCCCTGAGTGGAATTCCGTTTGCTTCTTTAGTAGAAGATGATTTCCTGATTCTCATTCAGAGAAGCCCTATTTCTAGCAGGGGTCTCAAGCAAGGATCTGGTTTTACAATTTACTTTTATCTCCTCAGAAGCAGATCATATGATAGGATTTCTTCCCCAGTCTTTTTATCATTGATATGAGAAATGACTCTAATGATGCTTAGAATTTAATTACTCTCTAGAATATATATAAAGAAAATAATGACCTTTGCATAACTAAATAACTTTTTTGTCATTATTGGTTCTAGTTTAGTTATTGAAAAAAAAAAAAGCCTATTGATGCTAGAATTCAGTCTTGGGGTATACATCAGTTATATGTTTCTACATCTCTAAAATCTCTGGTGTCCAGTATAGTTATTCTGAGTCTCTTCAGGCTTTTGAGTTGAAAATGATAAAGTTGATAAAATACAGCTGTGCCAAAAATGGACATGGTTTGGATGCTAGTTGTATACAAAAGACACTTCTAATTACAAGAGTTCTCTTATTTGTTGATTGAGATGGCTGGAACAATTTTTAACAAAGAAAAGAAAATCAATGTTTCTACAAGAATAATTTCCTTTGAGATTTCTTGACATGGTCATGACATGCAAAAATGATGGATGCCCATTCTGAAATATTTCAGTGGCCAGACCTTTTATTTTGAATTGAATGCTATGTTTTGTTTTGCTTTGTTTTTGGTAAATCAAACACTGGGCTGCAAGTCAGGACCCCTGGGATCTGTTCTTGGCCTCACTGCAATTTAATGCATTTGGCACTTTATTGCATACAATTTAACACTTTGTGGTACAGTTTATTGTTTTTAAATCTAATTGTGCAGGAATTATATCTGCCCGACAATACTGAAAGTTTACTAGGGTTAGATCAGGTATGATAATGCATTTATACTTCAGGAAGTTTCTTTCCAGATCTGGACCCAAATAAGACATTTGATAAAGATTACTGAATGAATAAATGAAGTAGAGGAAAATGAACTAAGTAACAAATAAATGCACTATTTTATGAACTTGATGTCTCCGTATAAAAATATCTATCATGTGTAAACTCATATGCTGTGGTAGATACTAAAAGCTGAGTTCTTTGCTACTTCCCTCCCTTTGAAACTCTGTGCCCTTAGTAATTTGCTTGACTAACAGAATACTGAAGGGACATTCTTGCACTTCTCAGGGTAAGTCAGAAATCTTGCATAACTTGCCTGGTTCTCTTAAACCCCAATCACTATGCCCTGAGAAGCCCAAAACACACAGAGATACCACCTGCTGGTTCTCACTGGTAGCCCCAGTGAAGCCCCAGCTAAGCTCTCAGCTGTTAATCAGTCTCAGTTGTTGGCCATGTGTATCAGAATGGGTTCAACCAGGAAAGAAAAACCACACAATTATTTAAGAAGGGAAAATTTAATATAAATAATTATTAACTATAACAGGGGTGGAGTCATAAAAAACTGCCTAGTATAAAACAGAGAATACAAACAATACAGGACTATAGCAAATAGAACGTATAATACAACAGCAGATGAATTACGTAGTATGATATAGAATAGACATTACCACTTGAATTGAGATTGAGTGCCAAAGGTAGAGCCGGCTCCCCTTCCCCACCCTGCCCCTGACCTGGAGAGGGCACAGCTACTGAGTGGTCAAGATTTTCCGGAAATTGCCAGATACCTGTCCTTGTGGGCGCCAGGGAAAACTGTTCAAAGAGAGGTGTCTGGACAGCTGGGCTCTACAGTGAAACTGCCCTAAGGCACGCTGGCTGAAGCTGCTTCCGCTGGGTGCCGCTGTCCACCGGGTCCTGCAGGCGCGGGTGCTGGTACACTTTTGCACACTGCAGAAACCTACAGGAGCACTCACGTGAAACCAGGAAGCAAAACCCCTTTCCTCCTGCAGTGTCTCTCACGAGACTTCTACTCAAAAAGCTTCAATACCAGCTGGCAAACAAAACATATTTAAAGGACTCAGATCCCATTTCACAGAGCAAGCAAAAAGGAAGAATTGAGAGCTGAGTCAGTAAATTGGTAACCGGTACAACCATGCGGGTGAGCCATCTTGGGTATGCTGCCCAGTGAAGCCTTCAGTTAGCTCTGGATCTGGCTACTATCTGACAGCTACCCATCAGAAACCAAAAGGGAGAACCACCTGAGTCAGCCCCCAGAACTATAAGAGATATTTATATACTGTCACTCTAACCCACTCTATTCTGGTATGCCCCTTGAATTGTACTCTCCCGTCTCGCTAGCCTCTGTCAGTTCCCAGGGTGCTCCGTACCGTTCACCAGCTCAAGGGATCCAAAGACTTTCATTCATGGTTCAGTCTACCTGGCGTGCTATTCCTCAGGCTTTTTTCATGTGAAGAATTGAGAACTATCTAAATAACCCTCAAATCAATTAGATAAATCATAGCCAACTCCCACTATTAATAGTATTCAGCTGTTATAAAGATGTGGCAGAATTCTGTAGAGTTTTGAAATAAATCTTCAATCATATCAAGCATAAAGGTAAGCTGTGTGCAACTTCCTGTGAATCTCTGATTATTTCAGACTAAGTTGAAAAATAGGTTACATAAAATACGTCAAATATGTATAAAATACATTAAAATATAAACACACTTATACAACATGAATAAAAGCAAAACACATGGACCTTTATGTATATTTTAAAAGCAGAAAAATTTAGAAGCTCTCCTCCAAGCTGCGTAAGAAACTAGCTCCTCAGTGGCAGCGGGGCTGTGTGATTGATTCAATGGGGTTTGCATTTTCTACTCTGGATACATTTGTCAGTTATTTTTTTAACCACAGATTGAATTACTTTTATAATTTAAAAAAACAAAACTTAGATTCTACTTTGCAGAGTGTTTATCCAGGGGAATTTTTTCTTTTCCCACAGAGGGTAAAGTTGACTCAAACGGTTTTGGAAAGTCTTTGTTTAAAGAAACCTTACTTGTTCCTTGACTAAATTTATGACATTCTACTGTGTCATACACTAAATATAAATAAAAACTGAAATCAATAATTTGATAATTAATATCTTTATTAATAATAAACATTAAATCTAACTGTTATAGGGTAATAAAAATAGAACTTTTTATAAAATGAATAACTGTCTGGTCTTGAGTAGTTAATGATCATTCTATTAATGATTTTAATGGAAATAACACTGAATATGTGGAGAAATCTTTATAATGAAATACTATGACCAAGTGACTACTTCTATGCGTCCTATAAAACCCTTTTTGGAAGTGAAAACAGAAGTTCTTAGAATCTACCGTCCTGATAAAAATTAGATTTTCTCTTAAAATGTAAGCTTGTATGTTTTCAGTAAAAATAACATGGATTATAATTTAAGAATTTAGATTCTATTGTAACAGTATTTGCCTTGAATAACTGCTAATCCGTATTGATCATACTCACCTGGAAAAAGAGAGGATTGTATTAGAAAGTCATTTCAAACAGGATTACATGGAACTTACTTAAACATTTCATTTAAGACGAATAGATAAAAATAGTTGGGAAAATGACAGTTTAACCTGACTGTTGGTTTTGTTTTTTTTTCAGAGACATTTTTTTAATATTTGATGATCTACTTTTCAATATGAAGCTCCAGAAGAAAAGAGGTGGGTAAATCATTTGGGTATTTCACCAAATGTATTTGATTATAGACTTCAGAGGTTTTCTTTGGAATGGAAGAAATGATACTGAGATTCCTTTACAGCTGAAATGGTCTCTGCATTGCAGGGAGGGCTGGTATGTCATCATGTTGTTAGAGATGTGTTCCTTTCTCCTACCGCTTTGCTTACCATGCTTACTACTCTAGTGGTAATTTCAATGCTACATGCCTGTATTTCCATTACATATCTCGGCACTAAGGGAATTGTAAAGATGATAGCATGCAGACAGAAACTCAGCAGTCCCTGTGTGTATCCAGACTTGGTTATTATTATCAAATACAAGAGCAGTGTCATCCCCATGCATGAGAGGACATAGACCAGGGGTAGTCAACTTTTTATATCTACCACCCACTTTTATATCTCTGTTAGTAGTAAAATTTTCTAACCACCCACTGGTTCCACGGTAATGGTGATTTATAAAGTAGGAAAGTAATTTTACTTTATAAAATTTATAAAGCAGAGTTACAGCAAGTTAAAGCATATAATAATTACTTAACAAGTACTTTATGATGGATTTTTGCTAAATTTGGAATAATAAATCTTTATAAAAAAACTTACTATAGTTAAATCTATCTTTTTATTTATACTTTGGTTGCTCTGCTACCACCCACCATGAAAGCCGGAATGCCCACTAGTAGGCAGTAGGGACCAGGTTGACTACCACTGGACTAGACAATCACCTGCTTTTCTATTTAGATGTCAGGAAATCATATGTAAGTTAGAATTGTTAGCAGTTCTCTGTAGAATATGCTGAAAAATCACTGTAATTAGAACTAGAAGGTTTGTGTGGTGTCTGACTATTCTTTGTATTTTTTATATCATGGTAAAATATACAGAACATAAAATTTATCATTTTAATAATTTTTAAATGTACAGTTTAGTGGCATTACTTATATTCACATCATTGTACAACCATCATAAGAATCCATCTGTACAACTTTGTTCATTTTGCAAAATGAAAACTTTGTGCCCACTAACCAATAAGACCTCATAACCTACTTCTCCCAGCCCCTGGCACCCACATTCTACTTTGGCAATGGAATATGTTGATTTAGTTTCAAGTGCTCTCATTTGCTTCATTGTTTGATCTTAAGCAAATATTACTTCTATGTTCCTGTTTCTTTGTTGTTTTTTCATATAAAATAAGAATAAAAGTATTTATGCTAGAAAAAATTATCTACTGTATATAGAAAAGTAAGTCATTGTGGGAGGGTCAGTCTATCTATCATCTATCTATATGTTTATATTATCTATCTATATCTATCATCTATCTATCATCTATCTATCATCTATCTATCTATCTATCATCTACAATATCTATCTATCATTTATCCAACTATACTTGTAAGTATATGTTTATGTATGCACATATATAGTTCTATAAAGTACATGAATTTCTTTAAACAAAGTAATTGTTACTTTTTATATCATTAACAAGAGTTTTTTGTCTCAAAAATCTGTCAACTTCTGGGAACTCCCTGAAGTCAGGAGCCTACAAGAAGCAGAAATTATTATTATTATTTATTAATTTGTCATATTCCTAGTTAAGTTTTTATCAAATGTAAGAAAGAGCCATAGCAAAGGGTCCTTAAACTATTTTACCCATGCGTACAGTCTTTTTTATCCTAGGTATTGTATTGATTATTAACCTGTGATCCTTTTAAAGCTATGTTTTTGAGGCTGACAACTTTTGAGAATGAAAGCTTATGTGATGTCTTAAATATTAGCTGTAAACTGTAAAATTTAAGACAACTGAATAAGCTTGAGTTTTGTATAGAGCACTCGGAAAGTAACTCCCTTTCTTTTTTATGTGCTGTGCTTGCTGAAATCTCTAAGCACGCATTTCTGTTAAATGCAATCAAAACAGTCTTGTTCCTTTGTGTCTCCAGCAGGGCTGTGAAAGACCAAATATTTTGACTTTTGGAAAATTTTCCAAGTTCCAATATTTTTATATATAATTGAAATTGTCATTTATCTCCCAAGGTTACATTTTTTTAAAGGGCCCAATATTTTATCAAGACATTTCTCAATTTGGAATGTAAGATCACCTATCAATAATCAACAGAGGAAATCTATAGTACCATAATATTCATCAATATATAATGATGTTCCATCTGCTATTGTGAATAACCTATTCCCCATACTCTCTCTTTATTATGAATATAATTGTTAATCTCATCATATATATCCACTTGTTTTGTATTATTCCATATTTACCTCTATGAAATGGAATGACCAAAGCACTGGGAGTGAAAAGGAAACCAAAAATTCACTCTGTAGTTTTATTTGGGGAGGCAGAGATAATACTGTTTGTTCTACCCACTTATCTCAAAGCTATTCTTGTATATTTAACTTTCTAATGTCAAATATATTACATCTTCTCTGTAAAACATTTGGACTTTTTGATAATCTTTTAAATATTAGAAAGAGAGACTTTTCACAACAAAATACCAAGTCCCTATCAAAGGTGATTTTAAAGTTGCATACATGAGTGAGTGGGAACTGTAATTATATCTATCACAAAGTTACCTTACTAATTCCTCTTTTCTTAGTGTTTTCCCCTTGCACAGAATTGCCCAAAGGGAGTCGAACTTGATATCTATATATGTAACCAATCTCCAAGCAAGAGTGTCAATCAAAATAAGTTCGATTATGAGACAGTAACATACTATCAAGAAATCTCATTAACAGAAAGCTTTATTTCTTACTTGAACTCCATGTCTACTGCAAGTGAGCACAGGGACTCCACCCATCACAGCCCCTCGGAGATCCAAGGAAATGAAGCAGCCACCATACTGAACAGTTTTAGAGGGACAGAAATCTCTAGAGAGTCCTGCATGAACAACTATGTGTGCTAACATGGAAGTGCAATGTGCCACTTGTGTTTATAACATGTTGGCCAGAACTAATCACACAAGGGATGCCTTGCCTACTCCTAATCACAAAGGGTCAGGAAAATGCAATCCTAATGTGGGATTAGATGTTAAAGAGCCAGAAACAGTAAGTGAACAGCAGTAATGACCAGGTTTTCACCACCAAATTCTCTGAGGATCAAAAAAACAAAAAATATAGCACATTCTTTTCCATATGTGTGCCTTTTCCTCTGTACCCTGAAGCAAACAGCAGATGCTGACAGCTGGTGGGGGAAGAGGCATATGAGGAAAGGATTATCTGCTGCTTGCCTGAGGGTTTATTTAATCATGCCAACACTGAGGAAAACAGGTAATACATCAGAATGAATATGCTACAAGAACAATTTTCTGTCCTTTTATTATTGGTTACCCCAGGTTCATCTCATTGGCCCTTTTCTCACTTGTATCCACAACATAGTCTTCAAATTGTTTAGTGCTATCAAATATTATAGAACAATAAGGAAAATGACAGAATTACAATATGCAAGGGAATGGTTTTACATTTATCTACTAAATATGGTATTTTCCCTGCCTCGTCCAAGACAAAAGTGCACGAGAAACTGTTATGATGGCAAATGTTTAAAAAATGGATTTTCAACTCAAGAAACCCAGTTTATTGGGTTTGCCCAAATCTGTGGTGTAAATTCTCCCACCAGGGCCCATTTTAACTGTCACCGTGATGTCACTTAACAGGAGTTGGGAAGAGACACACTCACAACCAACAGGCTTTGGCCAGTTATTAAGAGTCAAATCCAGCACTGCACTGAGAGAACTAACTTTTCAAAATTCCTCTCCTGTATCTCTCTCTGCACACACACAAACACATACTTCATAAGGACAAAACAATTCTCTGACACAGCACAAACTCCCAATAAGAAAAAGAAATTTTTTTAAGTGTTTCATTATTTTTAAAACCTTATTCTAAACAATGGTGTTGGTACTTTATGCTATTATCCCTAGAAGACTTACCCTCTCCCACCTTGAATTTGCTCCCTTTGTAGATGTCTTGGAAAGAGAAAAATATCCAGCTCTGAACCATAAATCTGAGTGTGGCTTCTCCCTTCCTTATAGAAATTCCTCATTAAAGCTTTGGCAGTTGAGGAGGTGTGGCAATGGAAAGGTTTAGTCTTCCCATTGTCTTCTTTTGCTGTTGTTGTTGTTTTAACTTTTTTAAAACAAAATTACACAGGTTTCAGGTGCACAATTCTACAACATGTCTTCTGTACCCTGTATTGTATGTTCACTACCCCAAGTCAAGCCTGATGCCCCAGAATGCATAGCGCCTGCAGCCCAGCATTACCTCTCTACTTCATGTTCTAACCCTAGTGACCTAAATCACCCAGGTGAACCATTTGCCTTCATAACTGCCGGGTCTACACTCAGTCCAGACTTTTCAGTTTGTCCTGGATATGTCACAATCATTAGATCTTTGTGTTTAGCTCACGGAATTAATCTACCTGTAACATATTCACTTTTTTTCTGCTCTTCTGAAACTTAAAAAAAAATCAGAACCCTATGTCCGGTTTTGTTATTGCTGAGACATCTCATTTCTACTTATTTAGGAGTATAGCTAATTCCCCTTCATAGCAGCTACTGTATATCACAGACATACAATTTTGCTAAAATTTTCTTTAAATTATATCTGTCAATATGTTCTATTTGGTTCATATAATAATTATGTTATATAGGTCTTTGCCAAAAGATAATAAATTCTTTTTTTTTTTTTTTGTATTTTTCTGAAGCTGGAAACGGGGAGAGACAGTCAGACAGACTCCCACATGCGCCCGACCGGGATCCACCCATGCCCACCAGGGGGCGATGCTCTGCCCCTCCAGGGCGTCACTCTGCCGCGACTAGAGCCACTCTAGCGCCTGGGACAGAGGCCAAGGAGCCATCCCCAGCACCCAGGCCATGTTTGCTCCAATGGAGCCTTGGCTGCGGGAGGGGAAGAGAGAGACAGAGAGGATGGAGCGGGGGGGGGGGGGGGGGGGGGTGGAGAAGCAAATGGGCGCTTCTCCTATGTGCCCTGGCCGGGAATCAAACCCGGGTCCCCTGCACGCCAGGCTGATGCTCTACCGCTGAGCCAACTGGCCAGGGCCCCAAGATAATAAATTCTTGATGTTATGGACTGTAATTCTTTTCTTTCTCCATTACATTTAGCATGATGTTAAGCTGATACTAAGTTTTTACCAAAAACTTCCAAAATTAAATTGCATACCCAAATTTACTTATTATTATTCCTGTGCCTTAGAATATGAGAAATTTGAGATTAAGTGCTGTGAATCATAAAAGCTGTGAAATTTAGTTGAGTACAAGCTAGAATTCAATAACTGTTGAGTATTGAATAAATAAATTCTGGAATCAAAATTAATAAGATAATATTGATACTGTTTAAATTTTGTTTTAGGTTAGGGATTATCATTCAACACACTTAATTGATCAACTTTATTTTTTTATTTTTAAGCTAAGACAATTAGTTACATGACTGGATACAGTCCTACTCAGGAGCTAATCTGATTTGTAGTATCAGTAACTTTTTTTCTCTTCACCTGTAACTACATTTTCTGCCTCATTGAAAAACAACATATTTAGCTATGTGGTGAACTAAAATGAACTCAGTATTCTTAATGAAGAATCTCATGAAGTAAAAATGTGGGCTCAATGATTCTTTTAGAAGTTAAATGTTTTGTGTGATGAGCCATTTTAACCTCAAAAAAAAAAAACCCCCCACAAACACAAACAACCTAACTTCAAGGACAAAAGTTTTTCATCACTAAACATTTGTTAGATGTGTTCTGTGGGGGGGAAAAAAAACTGGGAAATAGGGTTCCAAAAAGATGTATATATAACTATCATCTTTAGAAACTTTGTTAGAGGAAGTCATTGAGAGGACATGACTGCTAATCTGCAAACTGGATGCTTGCCCACCCCTGTCCTTAGAATATACAGTGTGTCCGTAAAGTCATGGTGCACTTTTGACCAGTCACAGGAAAGCAACAAAAGACGATAGAAATGTGAAATCTGCACCAAACAAAAGGAAAACTCTCCCAGTTTCAGGCCTATTCAGTGCAGTTTGATGTGGGCTCCATTTGTTGCCCTACGCACATCCAAATGATAGTAAAGTTCTTGCCACACATGGGTAAGGACATCTGGTGTAACAGAGTGAACAACATCTGTGATTCTCTGTTTTAAGTGATTAATGTCGTGGCGCTTCGTTATAAACACACCGATATTCACGTTGCACTTTGGTCACAGATTTGAATTTAGCGAGCCACAGAACACACTGAACTTTCCTCTGTACCGTCCACTTCTCAACTGGCATGGCCATGGGCTGCTCTGCTGTATACACGGTGTTATGTCATCATCTGTGCATGCGCACATGCTGCCACATCATCCTACAGAAACTGGGAGGGTTTTCCTTTTATTTGGTGCAGATTTCACATTTCTGTTGTCTTTTGTTGCTTTCCTGTGACCAGTCAAAAGTGTACCATGACCTTACAGATACACTGTATATTCCACCCACCGTTCCCACAGAGGGAGCTGTTTGCAAGGACACAGCCTGGAGAGTGCTAGGTGTTGTTGAGTCCATCTGGACTGTATGTGAGACTCAGCCCAGATCAGGCCTCCATATGAAATTTTAAGACTCTGGTGGGTGAGTGGGAAGATCTACCTGTCTTGCAGCTGCCAAAAGAAACCTCATAGGCAGTGCTGGAATTCAGCCGATTCGCACCGGTTCAGTAGAACACATACCTAATTTTTTGTTGATTTTGGTGAACTGGTTGTTAAAATGGCACTTGTCTCAGGGTTATCTCTCAATGTGGAAATCACACATTTACATTCCTTACTCTTTTTGAACGTTTGTGCAACAGCGTATTCTAAGCACTCGTAGTAATGTTTGTTCCGTCTATAGGTAGAAAAAATTTGACAGAACTATGTTGTAATATTTATTTATTTATTCACTTCATAAACCCCATTATACCTTTGATGAAATACTACATTTTAATTCCCTCACATTTGTTACTTCAGTAAACAAACATATAATGTAAAGAGAAAAAGTGCCAAACAACCAGAGGGTGACAAGCTATTATTGGAAATATCTTAAAAGTTTTATTGTTTTTTGTCAAGTATCATTTAATATTTTTATTAATATTTTAAAACTCTTATAACATATGTCATCTAGTTTTGTGTACCTCTTTTGCTGTTCTTATTTAAGTATTAATGCATGAAATAGCAAACTACCTTTTAGTGTATCATTCTTTTTTACTTAAAACGATCATTAGGGCAAAGAACCAGTTGTTAAATTATTTGAATCCCACCACTGCTTGCATGTAAGTTCTCTTGCTTATTAAACTGGCGACCTACCAATCTAAAGTTACCTTCTTTCAGTCTATCCTTGCCTTCTTGGTATGGAGGCCAGTTTGTAAACCGACAAACATAGATGAATCATCTAACACAAAGCAATGACTAAAAGTATCGACTTTGAAATCATAGCACTAGGTTTCCGTAAAACTGAACCATTTACCACCATTTTCTGGCTGTGTAATTTTCAAAGGTTTATTTAACCTCATTGGCTTCAGTTTTCTCATCTGCAAAATGTGGATAACCACAGCTACTGCGCATTATTCTCGTATGTATTCAATCTACTCATAACACAGTGGCTGCCACTTAGAGAGTACTGCTCTTTTCCGTCAAAGATAAAGATCTCTTTTGTTTTATCTCGTTCTTGATTATCTTTTCACTTTGATCACACAATTAAATATTAAGTTTTCAAATACGTTTGACAACATTTTCATCACAGGAAGATGACAGATTTTGTACACTTCTCCCTTTCGAGGGTGGAGAAACTGTTAGGATCACAAGAACATAGGAAATAAAATAAAAGCATATATATGCTTAAGCCCTAGACAGTTTCTGTCAGTATTATTTTTTTGCAGAGAAGCTGAGACTAAGAATGAAGAAAATGATGGGAAGTCCCTATGAGGATAAACAAACTATGGATTCTGATTGTTTTTCTTTAAGAAACAGTAGGGATAATTGTGGTTTTTCAATTGGCATCTTTGGGATGATGAAGCTTTAATGGGAGGATAAATAATTTGCATGAATCAAGAAAATAGCCTCTAGGTGTTAACATTGTTCTTTTTGTCTTTGGCTTCTGTGTGATGAGCCATTTGTAATTTTTTAAAAAGCTACCTGGAAGGACAAATGTAATAATGTCTTGAACCCCTAGGCAGAAAAGCACCATATAATTGCATCTCTAAAATATTATTACCACAGTTCTGTCATAAAATTTTTGTTACTTACGGGGAGATCTTTGTGTAGGCGAACCCCCTGGCTACACTGCTTCTTCCCTTTTTGTCTAAAAGTGTTTTAAATTAGCTGGATATGGTCTCTCAACGAAGCACAGTGTCTCCCTTTGGGAAGCAGCTGGATTAGGGAAACTTGACCTTTCTGAGTTGGAGAAATTGCCAATAAAGATCTCACAGGAAAGGAAAGTGAGCTAGAAATTCTGTCTCTTAAAGCCTCCGAGAGTTTTGTGCACTGAATTTGCACCAATTAACACGGTTAAAATCTAGGATCGAAAACAATGACCATGTCTTGCCAGATGACAGTCTTGGTTTTTAGGAGATAAGGTTGCTTATTTGTGAAACAGTTTATTCCTCATGTCAATAAATATTAACTGAATGTGCTCTGCACTAATAGGTGACAATACAATGGCAAAAACCTGGAGGTTACGGTCTAGTTACCACACGACCTCGATGAGATGTGGTGTTAAATCATTTTAGGCTCCGTGAGGGAGAAGTGCGGTGCTGTGCGCATGTGCAGCAGGCGTTCCGGCCTCACTGGAAGGGTGGTGGTGGGCAGAGAGGGCTTCCATGAAGAATACACGTGGGAGTAAATCGCTGTTTTCAGCATGAGGCACTTTGCCATCCAATTATGTTTTCCTTTGTTCTCCAAGTACTTGCTACAATAGGTTAAGTACTAAGTGCTCAGTTACAAGGCAAGGACAAGAGAAAGCACTTTGCACTAGAACTCTTGAATTCCCTCTCCAGCTTGCTAAAGAATTAAATATATTGCAGTTAGGCATTACAGAGCATTAATATGATTGGCTCAATGGCAAGCAATTAAACTTTAACTCAAAGAGTGTTATTAGGATTATTAGTTAGTTTGAATCCAGTCTTATTCTCCGTGTTCTCCTCATGTTGTCCTAGAAAAATCAGCTTTGATATTATTTTCATCTACTGATTAAAAATGAGGAGTCAATACGACAGTGTTTTCTAAACAAATCTGTGGAACTCTGCCCACATAAAAATAAAAAGAGAAGTGGTCTCAGCATCCTTATTAGCTGTTTTAGAATATAGCCAAAGGCTGTGTTTATAGAGCCAGAGGCCCTTGAATGCCTACAAATGCCTCTAGACTAGAGTAGTAGGTTGTTTCATGTATCCTTCTGGGGAAAGTTTCCATTGCCACTTGACTGGCTTATATCCATCAGCAAATAGTGTAGTTCTTTTCTGTTTCTGTCATTCAGAATATCTTTCATGAGTTCTGGTTTCCATTTTTAAAACACAGGGCACATGAGGGATGCTATATAAAGTCAAATTTATTTTTTATAATCTCTGATGGCATCTTCATCCTGTAACTGCTATTCTGGGAGTTTTGTAGCCATAACACAAAGAACAGCAATCAGCAGCAGAGTGCAAGATGAGATCACAGCTGTGGCACCTGATCACCAGAAACGGCCGCTCCGTGGAACACGTGCTTTCTGCTTTAAGACTGTCCATTTGCAGAGATTGCAAATATCCCTTTAATGCCAGTGTGTAACCAGGAACTTCACTCTGCTTCCTCTTTTTGCTTCAGAGTTCAGTCAGAACTCCCCAAAATAAATATTTTTGAGTTGAAATAGACCACTTCTACACAACCATAAAATGGCAAGCATTTAAGTTTTTGTGGAGAAAAATCTCAAAATGGTAATACCAGTTCTGTTGTTTGGTATTCCAACTTTATATATTTATTAATAAAGTACATATTTATAACTAACAAATTCAAAATGGCTAACCATGATTAATACCATCAACTTTTTGAGGTGACATAAGATACTGGAATCTTCAGCTAACCAGATATCAAGTTGCCTGTCAATTCTATGCACTGCCCCCAATGAGGAAACAAGGATGAAAGGATGAAGTAATTTGAACAAGTTGCAAAATAATGCAGCCAGAGATCGAAGAGTCTAATTCAGCACCTGCATTTGAGCAGTTGGATCGGCATAGTCAGCTTTCCTCCTACGTCCTGAAATTGATAAGGCTATTGCCTTTGCTGGAAAAATGCTATAGTCACACACCACTTTGAGAGTCCTCCTGAAGCTGAAAATAATTCCATTAGAATAGGTTAGGAATATTAAAATAATCCCTTTGATTTTTTTTTTCATGTTAGCCAGTATATTCTTTCTCCAATTCATTCACCCAATCATTTATTCAATGAATATTTATTAAGGGATATCATTACTAAACACTGTACTTGACCCTAGTCAGATTTATAGCTTTTTATTAAGAAATCCTTATGAATTTAAATTGTATTTATTTATACAGTTTATAATTGCATATAGTAGAAAAAGGAAATAAAGAATTTGGGTTACAGGCCCTGGCCGGTTGGCTCAGCGGTAGAGCGTCGGCCTGGCGTGCAGGGGACCCGGGTTCGATTCCCGGCCAGGGCACATAGGAGAAGTGTCCCTTTGCTTCTCCACCCCCCCCCTCCTTCCTCTCTGTCTCTTTCTTCCCCTCCCGCAGCCAAAGCTCCATTGGAGCAAAGATGGCCCGGGCGCTGGGGATGGCTCCTTGGCCTCTGCCCCAGGCGCTAGAGTGACTCTGGTCACGGCAGAGTGACGCCCTGGAGGGCAGAGCATCGCCCCCTGGTGGACAGAGCGTCGCCCCTGGTGGGCGTGCCAGGTGGATCCCGGTCGGGCGCATGCGGGAGTCTGTCTTACTGTCTCTCCCCGTTTCCAGCTTCAGAAAAATAAAAAAATAAAAAAATAATAATAATAAAAGAATTTGGGTTACAGTCTCCCAATTAGTTCTTTTTGGCTCAAGAATTGAGGGATTCCAGGATTCCTGTTTCAGTTTTTGCCCTCTTTGTCCATCAAAGGGCTTTCTTATTTCCTGAAACTCCCTGCCCCACAGCTGAGGGCTGTGATCAGAGATTAGAAATTAGCTAAAATCTGTATGCATTTGCTCTGGATGAAATGTTAGTATAATTTTTGGCGCCAAAGTAGATGGGAGTAAGGAACAAGAAGGAAGTAGCCTGGAAATGCTAGTGAATTATTCTTAACTGTTAAAATTTAGCAGAATAATTCAACTTATTTTTTTCAAGCTTCTTCTCATTAAAAGAAGTGATAACATTGCCCATGGTACTATAATTCTGCTCCATTTTGCCTTTTGAAAGATTAGGAGAATATTATTGTCAGATGGTGAAGGTCACTGTTGACCCTTCCAATCGTCCTCAGTCAGTTATTCACTCCCATTCTGCACTTTTGTGTTTGTTAGTGTGCTTAGTACTGTATGCAGAGTGCTATTTCTGTGTTTATAACTAAACCATACATATTTGCTTTGGGGTGTATATTTATGTGTATATCTTGTCTAGATTCAAGCATTTTGCTATGGTTTTTTTCATAGTTTTACACATTTCTGTATTTTAAAGCCCTGGTACAATGCCTATCACATAATAACCAAGAAATAATAGTGGGCCTTAACCAGTTGCCTCAGCAGGAGAGCGTCTGACTGGCAAGTGTAAGTCCTGAGTTCAATTCCTGGTTAGGGCTCACAGGAGAAGCGGCTATCTGCTTCTGTATTCCTCCTCCTTCTCTCTTTCTCTTTTTTTCTCTCTCTCTTCCCCTTCCACAGCCATGGCTTGAATAGTTCAAGCAAGTTGGCCCGGGTGTAAGGATGGCTCCATAGCCTTACCTGAAGCACTGAAATAGCTCAGTTGCCAAGCTATGGAGCAACGCCCCAGTGGGCAGAGGATTGCCCTGTATGTAGGAGGCCAGGTGGATCCCAGTTGGGCGCATGCAGTAGTCTGTCTCTCTGCCTCCCTGCCTCTCCACCTCTCACTTAATAATAATAATAATAATAATAATAATAGTGAATTGAATTAAATGAGTTAAATGATGTCAGCTGTCTTTAATATTTTCCTCAGAGGTTAGAAAACTTTCAATTTAAGCAGTACGCTTGCCAGGTAAGTTGTGGTAGTATCTCAGTTTATGCCAGTGCATAGCTTTAGAAACTAGCTACCTGTCCTGTACTTTCTATATTAATACAACCTGTGCTGCTTGTGATTGGCTTCCCTCCCCTGACAGATCTTTGAGAAGAATTGTCTAGTGTCTAATTTACTTTATTTTGCAATCAGTTGAAAGCTGAAAGACTGTCTCTCTGGATATTAAAGATCCTGACATAAAGATTAGAATCTTCAAAGATGGAGGCAATTGAATCATTTTTTTTCTGGTTCATCTTCATGACAGATATAAGCTTGCTTCAAATTAGAGAAAGGTATCCAATAAAAAAATTCAAAATAATATATTTAAAGCGTATGAGTCAGCCTCGTCTCACGGCCACCGCTACACCTGCTGGGCTACAGTTCTTTGGGTTTTACATTATTCTCCTGTGACTAAGTCCCGGTTTTCGCTCCTTTTTCTCTAGCAAAGCGATTCTAGGTTTGTTATTTATTGTTTTACACGTGAGCTCAGTTAACTGCTTAGATTCCTTCATAGCTGCTTTAGCTCCTCTGGTTCCAGGATCTCTCTTACACTCTGACAAGATCAAGTGTCCTTATAGAATTTTTATTTTTACAGACACTAGCTTTCCTTCTGCCTGGACCTAAAATTCTCAATCCTGTGCTCTGATCAGTTAGCACTATTTATGCCATTACCTACTACTCTTCTTAAATATGGACAACACTCCACCTTGACGAGGCCATTTCCTTTCCTTACACCTTGACTTCTTTATGATCTAAATGCCTGTTGCTTCTGACCTGTTCCTTCAGCTGTCTTCATTCTGGATCCCAACCATTTCTATAAAAATTAGTTCTGTTATTGACCACACCTAATTAGCATGACCTGGTCCTTAAGTCATTCCCAAAAGACAGCTAGGTTCTTCCCTGAGGCATTTCTGGTCACTCAGCTTCTCATCAGACTGGATTGACATGCAACCTGCAAGAAAGTATCTCAACACCTAAGCTCAGAACTTCACAGAAAAAAAGCTCAAATACTTGTTCTTCGACTCTTCTTTTTTTCTGGCTGGAGTTATATGAATAATGAGAAATCATAATCTCTTGTAAGTTAGAATTGCTAGATTTAGTGTCCAACAATATCTACTTCTGAAGTCTTTGAGAGATAATTTATCTTCCTAAATTTCTTTAGGAAACTATTTGGTATTTAGCTATTTCCACTTATGATTTCATGCAGCTGCCAAATAGTTTGTTTGTTTATTTGGTATTTGTGCTTGTCGAGTAATCATAGTGGTTAATGTACACCTTTGCTTGGTTACTGTTTGGCCATGTGTTTTAGTTTTACCATCTTCTGGTTCTTTTTCTCATAAAAATCTTTAATTATTATTTTTACTCATCTCTGAAATTTTTATTTGTTCTTTATTTTCCTCAGAATGAATATAGTTCTATTAATGAGAATCTTAGAGAGTAAGGAGAAATTTTCTCTTAACCAATTTATTCCAACTGTTATTTACCCAGTTGCTTACTGGAAATCATATATGTTTTATGTCTTGAAATCCATAAAGAGAACATATTAAAGTAGTGAATCATACTCCCCACTGACATTAATGTCCTTCTCTGCAAGCATATGAAACAATTTTGAACATATGCATAAATTCAGATATTGTGATATAATAGCTTAGAGAATTAGGCAGCCTTTTTCATTATGTTCTGTAAATAACACAAAAAAGATAAAATGACTTTTTCATTAAAAATCACTGTCTGGTTCAAATACCTTAAAAAATAGTCCATTTTCCAAACTTATAAAATGTTCAGTTGAGTTCTTTTTTAGACTATTGGTTTCTTAGTGAAATTTAGCATTACAGTAAGAATCTACATTTTGAAACATGCAGTCAAGAAAGTTGGGGCATAGAATATATTCAGATTTATAAATCTGGGAAACTTTAAGTAGAATGAAGTTTCTCAGTATTTAACTTTATAATTAAAATCATATGAGGTAATAGAAACACACTGTTCAGATCCAAAGTCAATCAGTGCATCTTCTTTTATCAATGGATATAAAAATTAGAATTCTTCTATATGCCAAATTTAGACAGTGTGTCCTTTAGTAAGAAGGGGACATTTTATTTGAGGTGTTTTATAAAATAAAAATTTCAGTTATAAGTCTATTATTTGTTGTACTTAATGGGTTAAAATTTATTTTATTTAATAAAATTACAGTTGGCATTATAGCATAGCTTTTTGAAAACTGTCCTTTGTTGTTAACATAGAAACCTACAACTGATAGGTGAAATCCAAAAATAGAGGAAATATTCTTTTAGAGAATCCTAGGAAAAGTGAGATCATCATAGATTCACATTAAAATGTTAGAAGCTAAGCTTACAGTTATTTACAGTATTCTTATTTTTTATAAGAAAACCTTCAGCAAAATAAAAGTATTTCTAGCAAAACATTGACACTGAAAGCATCCTTGCAGATTGCATTTGCATTTGAATGGCTTTATTCCCTTTGTACTCTCAGAAAGCATTACATTAAGTATTAATGCAACATTTTGCCCCTGTTATTGTTCATTTTCATTTTGCTAAACATTAACTTCTCAGCTTATAAAAGAAAAGATGTAGATGAGAAATAGTGTTTAATGATACAATACAGGGAATCTCAAATTATAACGTTAGCTCCAAAACACTGTTCATTGTATAATGCTGGCAACTCAAAAGACTGACACAATTCACATGAAGATATAACCAATATGCTTGTTGCTTATCATAGCATGCTTCTTTTCTATTACTTCTTTAAAGATACAATTCTTGGAATGAATGCAATTATAATACAAAATAGAAAACACCAGTGTAGAATCATTTTTTGCTTTTTTTTCTGGTGAAGGCAGAAAATATAACAGAAATAGCCTTTCTAATCAAGATTTACATGTCCTAAGAATTAGGGCATTAGTTGTGTAAGTTATTTCAATAATAATAAAAGCTTTAAGTGTAAGGCTTCATAGAATAATAACAATAAAAGTAATTATGCTATCTAGGAGTTTTCCAACTCTAAATTTTGACTCGTCTACTGCTTTTACCTACAATATTTTATTTGACTAACTAATATTGTATTATTGACTAAAAAATCATATTGACTAAATAATCAACAATGCTTTTCAGCAACCTTGGGTAGCCAAGCCCTCCATTGTGGTCTTGCCTTGCATAAAGAAAAAACTGTCAGATCATTTGAAGGCCTTTTCTTGCACACAACCATCAACAGGTCTGTGCTTTTATTAACCTCTTTAAGCCTCAGTGTTTATATCTATTGTGCAGCTATACCACAAAATTGACTGTGGATGCAAAATGATAATATAATAATATTTCCCAACCCAGCATCTAGTAATAAACTTTTAAATAATAGGAACTAGATATAAATCAATTTATTTTTTTCACTCAAATTCTCTATTTGAGATCATATTCTTTACCCAGGAATGAGATGAGATAGTGTAGGATCTGTCGTGTTTCTTTTCAATACCAAATACCTATTTCCTACTTTGTGACTAATGGCCTAGCCATTGTGAAACCAAACATATGTAAAATACTGCTTCTATATTAAATGTATTTTCATTCCAGGGGATAAGAAATCCATACAAACAGCTAATTATGGTGTGGTAAGAGAAATGATTGGAGTTGTTCACTGAATACTCTATGAACAGGGAGAAGAGAGTTTCAGTTCGATGCTGAGAATTAAGGAGGACTCACTGGAGAGCATAGCACTGAGGCTGGATCCCAAAAATAGAACGTAATTTCTCTGGGAAAAGAAAGGTGGGAAGACACAATTTAGTATGCCTTAGGTCTAAGACATAGTCTGAAAGGAGGCAAGTGGACAAAAGAGACCAACCCTAATGCATATAATACTATAAACATTTATTTTTTTGGTGGAGAGCAGTATAGCTAATATTATAATTAGAAAAAATATTTCCCATCCTAAGTATGGATTTAGACATTACCATCTCTATGAATTAATGTTCTGTGGAAGTGTGTGTGAATGCATCATTGATCCAATAGTTACACCCCAGAAGACTAGGAGAACTGAAGAGAAACTTTTCTACCTCAAACTTGCAGGGAAAACCTCAGATGAGAGAGAGTCTTGGAGTGTCCAAGCCTGTTAAAGAATGCATATTCATAGACCCCACCACCCACCTCCTCTCCTGATATCATCTCATATGACACAAAGACGCAGTTGTGCGTGCCATTTTAGGTTATGCCACTGATCCTTAGAATATTTGCTTCTCCATGTTGGAGCTGAAGGATAGAACTGGTTGGCATAAGTTCATTATGGATTTTGTGATGCGCTTTTCCAGGTCCCCAATCAGTGAAGGTCTTTTTTTTTTCTAGCTGCTTGGAGTTCTGTCAGCAGACAGCCCCTTCAAGAGTTGTTCTAGGTTCAGAGAGCCACCTTGCTCATGATTCGAGACTTAACCTGGGATACTCTTTCACAGTGACTGTTGGGCACAGAGCTCTAAGTATGATGGAGGAGTATAGAAGAGTTGCGCTGGCCACTGCACTGAGGGCCATCTTAGCATCCTGCGGGGTTGGTAAAGGCTTTGGCGCTGCCTCACAGCTTCACTTCTCCCTCTGCCCTCCTTCTTTCCTTCTGGTCTGTGGAGGTTGCTTTCTCAGAGCAACTCTTCATAAGTATCCTGGGTACAAACTTCCACCTCTGAGTCCGATCTCCAGAGAACCAACCCACAACAATTCGTTATTAAAACCAAACCATGTGATGAAAAAGAGTCCCTGAAGAAGGGTAGAAGCTTTGTAACAAGGCCTTCTTTTTTCTCTTTTGTAATTCAAAATATTATTAAGCCTTAAAACAGAAGGATAAGACTGGGGCGGGGCATAATCTAACTTTGCCGTTTGTTCAGTTCTCTTGAGCAATCCTCACAGTCACATATAGCTAACACTAGTGGATGTTTTTTGCTGAGCTTGTGGCTACTTTCAGGAAACTCATTCCTTGGTAAATTCTGTTTCACCGAGGCAGCTGTGGAAGGTGATTCTAGGACAACAGAAGGGTCATTTTTACAATATTACACTTTTGCTGAACACCACGAGTCCTAAGGAGTCACACCGCATGAGAACATAACCCTCTACTTTCAGGCATGAACAAGAAGCAGAGTAGGAGCTAGCTGAGAGTGAAACTGGCAGTGACAGGAGGAGCACAGCTCAGGACCAGGGGAAACAGCAGCAGGGCGGATAAAGCGGGGACAGAAGAGGAGCCAGTTTCTTAATATATGTGGAAGGGAACTGAGGCCAAAACTTATGTTATCATTCATCCCACTCTCTTCTGGACCCTGTGCTAGGGGCTGATAATAGAGCAGTAAATTAAGCATAGCTAGTCCTTAAAATGTACAGGGATTTTGGTATTATTTCTACATAAAATTGTCATTGATTTTTTATATTCCATCAAATATGAAAATATGTAAATGTTTTTTATTCTACTTGCTGCAGTGCATACACAGATATACAAACTGTTATGTACTATATAATATTAGCCTGAAAAACTAATTTAGTGTAAATGTAGTTTATCAAAATATTATATATCATCATATCACTTTATATATTACTCTAATGTTTTTATTATAATATATCTTATTTTTATATGTCTGTTTTATAATTAAAATGTAATGTGTGATATTGTAAGAAAACAAAATATAAATAAGTGAAAAATACATAGAAAGAGACAGATAACTATCATAAAATCATTTTCACATTCTTCATCAGCTGTAGTATCAAAGTACTATGCATTTTTATGTGATATGTTTTTAATCAGCTTCTGTGACTGACATTTAATCATTAATGCTTCATAGACTTCCTTTGGTAATATGTCTTTATGTATTGGTATAAATATAAACCTATGTCTTGCTTTAAGAAACAAATAAAATGATATACAGTATAGGATCTATAATATTATATACTAAGAAATTATATAATATATTTTCATTGATTATACATTGCATATTAATTATGCATGATTACTAAAGATACTTTATTATATGTTAATTAATATTATATTTATATTATATAGTTTATTAATTTTTAACTTGTGACTAGAAAATCAAAAAGGAGAATATGGCCTCTCTAGCAGCAATTTGGAGTTTTGAGAATCATGAAAATAATTTTGAATTACAATATTTCAAAGTATTCAAGTCTGAGGACAATGTTGTTCCATGTGCATTTAGACTCTGCCCATGACCTTGCAGTTAGTCATTCTTTCTTGCTAGAATTTATGAATTGTGTTGTAAGACTTAAGTCAACTGGTCCAGTGTCACAGTCTGTCCTCTACAGACCAGTTTCATGTTTTTCTCCATCAATGCCCTTTAACTTTGTTATTATTAGTAATATGCCTTGGATTATATTATCTTCTGGAATTTTCTTAAATTTTACAGTTTGAAGAGTTTGTGTCTTTTACACAAAACAGATCACAAAATGATCACACTGAAGAGGAATGAAAACTCGATTCATATGCACATGTTTGATCCAAGCAGGAACAAATCACATCAGGACTCCAAGCTTCTAATTCTACAGATGAGAATTTTGCCACTTTTTTCAAAAATAGACATTTTTTACAAAAAAAAATTTCATTTTTCCAATGTTACTTTTTCATCACGCACACTGCTGCTATTTATGACCAAAGACAAGCATTTTTTAGGGTGAAGCAAAATATTGTATATCTTGATTAAGTTACATAAAATACAGTTTATTTAAAGAAAGAAAATTTTATGAAAGTTTATTTAATTATTTTACAACTATTTATTGACCATCTTCTAGGGAACAGTGACTGTTCTAATGTTGGGGATACAGCAATAAAGTCTATAAAACTTTTCCCTTACTGATTTCTATTTTGGTTCTAGTCTAAACCCAGTGGGAAAATTTAGTTCATATTCTTTTTAATGGTTCTATCACTTATGTTAGCTATAAAGAAAATCTGCTGGACTCTACAACATTCATTAGTGATATATTTATTTCACTGAGGACATTGTTTTTTAAATGGTATAGCATTGTTACACCATTTTTTTTTAAATATTGCAAGGCTTTATGAATCAAACATTGATTTTGAAAGATATTTTCTTTCCATTAATTATACCTCCCCTAAATCTTACATCTCTCAATCATGAACAATGTGTTTAGAAAACTATTTTATTAATTTTTCTATTAAGTCCTTTTTCTGCCTAGTCTTTTCTATTCTGATCAAACAAAACAAACTTGTGAAGATGTAACACGTGACCATCCATAAAATTAATTTGACAACTACTGGAATAAGAGAAGGTAAAATATTTATAGAAATTAAAGACTGTATTTAATAGTTTTAAGGTTCTCTATTAAATTGAATTTAAGTTTGGTAAAATATGCTAATATACAAAATTTACTAAATATAGTAATTGAAAAAATATATTTTTAAACTGCTGTTCTATATTTTTATTAACAAGTAAAGTTAGAGCTGTAAAATAAATCAGCATAAAATTATATGTTATTGGACTTCATGTTGATGAATAGGCCTTTAAAAAACTTTCTATCAAGTAATGTAAACTGGGTCCAACTAATTTACTTTTTTATTTTAAGAAAACATTCACCATCTACATCTCATGCATTTTCCAAAGCTTTGATTTAAAAAACTTATATGCTCAAAGAGGAGCAAAATATCATGGAAGGTGACACTGGATACTTTTTAAAATGACACAACATCATATGTTCAAGAGTTTATTTTCTTCAGCAACAACTTATCAAGGAGTTGAAGCATCAGTCTTTTTTATTTCTGAAGTATTATACTTAAAGGACTTGTTGAATTTAAAACCCTTATTAAAGACTTAATTAGTTGGGTAAGCTTGTTAAATTATACTTTGTAAAAATGCATGGTGTTAAATAGAATTAACTTATAGTAGTTTGGGACAGTGCTACATTTATCTACCATACACAATTCTCTGGATAACTGACTTTGCTCTCCACTTGACTGTAAATGAAAAGGGAAGCTACAACACACAGGTCCATAACCTCTGAAGGACTAGAAATGCTGACACAGCCAATCTGCATATTTGCATTACATATCCTAAACTAACAGATGATAGAATTTACAAGGCTTCACTAAATGCTTAAACCTGTCCTGTGGACAAAAGGATTTTTAAGTTAATTCATTTTGTGGAGAGAATAATTTAACCAAGTTAGCATCTTGTTGACAGAATGATGATGGAATTCGTTTTGTCTCCATAATTGATTGGACAGCTCGCAGAATGCATTTCTCCCCAGAATGAAGCATATGCACAGGTTGCTAAATGGCATTTCTTACGTAGTCTAAAATCATTTTTCCAACAACATAAGTACAAGATCCTTTCATCGACAGTACTGATGTAGGTGTTAATTATTGGGGAATAGAGTGCAAAGTCAAATCATCTTCTGTTCAATATTGATAGAAAATATTTATACCATTCATTAACTAGATATTAATCTTACAGAATGATTGTTCTGGAAACAGCTTACATCTATCTAATCTGTGTAACAGGGTAGGTGTGGTTTATTTCTTTCACATTCAGTGCTACAAACATGAAATAAATACTTTGACTAAAATGTAAATCACTTGTCTAGAGTGAGAAACATCTAGAAACTAGTGTCAGAGAGAGGACAAAGAAGGTCACATCACGGATAATGCACAATAGGAAATGTTGAAAGTTACATAACAAGTTATCAACACTAACTGTAAATTTACATGTTCCTCCAAATGTACTTTATTGAATTAGATCATTTTGTTATCATCAACTCAAGCCTAGAAGCTTGTACAACGAAGATGAGAGTTGTAGCAGGGCACAGGTCATGGGTCTATGTGATGCACTTCCTGCTTCTCTGCATTTGCATATCACCTTCTGCAAAAAAAAATTATGAATACTAAAAATAGATTCCTACAATATCAGTAGACTGGGCCATTCATAGGACACAAAATTATTGAAGATTCTTTTACCAAAAGATGTTGTTATTGAGGGTGAGCCTCTCTATCCTCAATATTGGAGCAAGAAACATAAACTAAATACATTTCGTGAGAAGAAAATACTTTAGGGCTGGCTATGAGAAGATGAATTAAAGTACATTATATATTAAAAATCTGTGATTGTTTAGATTTGTATTTTTTTCCTTCAGAAATAAAAATGGAAACATTTCTTGATAATTCTCAACTCTGAATCCACTCCAGGAAAGCTCTAGCTTGTAAAATCTAACATGAATAGATGAATTATTCACTATAGTTCTTTAAAGCTATCTAGTTGAAGTACGTAATTAGGCTAAGAAGGCCAGATATGAACTATTTTGAGACATAGGATAATTTTTACCTTCATCTAGTACTTTGTGAGTTACTAGCAAACTTCTTCTAGCTCCCATTTGTTTTAAAATGAAAGACCAATGCCCATGCTTAATTTCAGGTTCAGTGGGACAAATATGGACAGAATCAGGCTGTTGTGTTCAATGTTGTTTTGAAATAAACTAATAAATTCTGCAGGCAACTATGGACCAATTGAAAGTGACTCACTGGGGACTGGAGTCAATATTTGAATATAAAACTAGAACATATTTATTAGAAAATATATTTCAGCAGGAAGGTGAGAGAAGGTGCATAATTGGTGGTTATAAAATTGAGCCATAATGTTGGAACTATAAGATAAACTGTATTCTCCACTTCCAATTCCCTATTTGGAATTTTCTGGAAAATATTTTGCCATGTATTCTGTGCATATATGGAAATTGCTTAATGCTCATCTCAAACCAGTTTGGAAAAGGACAAAGTAAATTATACAATTTCTCTATCCTAAATTGATCATAATTTATTTGGGAATATAATACCAATATATCCATATGTTTCATTTAGGAAATATTTTTAAGCAATATAATAAATGTATGTTGTGATATATATATACATTAAATACATGCATTGTCTTAAATATGGCCTACTATAGGGTCTAGACACAAATATTAATAAAATTCAAAGCAAAACATATATGTTAAACTTGTTTCCTTACTTTAATTTATTTTAAAATTTACATCTATCTTTAATCAAGACTCTTTGAAACACAAAATATGTTCCATTAATTTTTTGAAGCAAGAAAGTAAAACAAGGATTAAAATATGGAATGGAACCATATATAAGGATGATATACATAGCATAATCATTTGTTTTCTTGCTATTTTTCACCTCACATTTTAAAACTTCAATAACTCATTATACTTCTGTACAAATGGTTTAACACTCTTATCTTTTCCAATATACACATACATGCACATACACAAATATTGAGGAAAGTGTTATTATTTCCATTTATAGGAAATAATGAGTGATGAGAATCCCAAAATTCAGCAATGGTAACAAATTACTCCAGTCCTTAGGGGAAATGAACCAAGGCTTTAAGGAGAACACTGGTCCATGGACCTAGATTTTTCTAAGGCAAGTACAGTTCTCTTTTCATTCTACCATATAAGATTTCTTAGAAGAAATCCATCTTGAGCTAGAGTAAAATATAAAATGAACAAGAGACTATCTTGTAGGAGGCATTGTTAAAAAGACACAATGTGACTTCTGGAAGGATGTGAAATTCAGGTTAAATCTAGTGAATGGTCTTAACTGATGGAGGGCTTAATTATCAAGCTGAAGTGTTTCCTGGGAGAAAAAAGATCTTAGGAAACTTTCTACAAAATGGAATGATGACATCTACACACTGCATTCAAAGTTCCCTTTTATAAGAAAGTTACAATGAAATGAATATGCAGTTTGATGTATTTTAACATCTTAGAGTAAGTGAAGGGAAATACACGTTAATGATATTTTTAAATGGGTTATTTAGAAATTAAAATAATTTTGCAAGGCATAACATTTTTAAGTATTAGACATAGTTCAAATAAAGAAAACCCTAATTTTTACAGCAATAAATACAGTATCAGGATTGTCAGTAGCAATACCAAACAGGAATGTGGAAAGTTTTTTTGGCACTGAATGCACTCAACCCCACTAATAGGATAGAGAAAAACATCATGGCAATCTTTACATGTGAAGTTCAATTTAGTGGAATATATCTGAGCAATTGTTATATTTTTACAAATAAAAATAATAGTGGATTTTTAGGTAAAGATGGCAATATGGATGTAGGTGACTACTATATATTCTTTACACACTCCACTAAGGTGACTGTAAAGAGACATTTTTTTTAAAGACACTTTTTTTTTATTTATTCACTTTTTAGAGAGGAGAGGGAAAGACAGAGAGAGAGAGAGAGAGAGAGAGAGAGGAGAGACAGAGAGAGAGAAGGGGGGAGGAGCTGGAAGCATCAACTCCCATATGTGCCTTGACCAGGCAAACCCAGGGTTTTGAACCGGCGACCTCAGCATTTCCAGGTCGACGCTTTATCCACTGCGCCACCACAGGTCAGGCTAAAGAGATATTTTTTAAAACCTATATCCACAAAGATGGGGACACAGCAAGAAACACAGACACATAGTTATACTAGTGATAAAGAACTTAACAGACCTGAACAAACGGAATTCTAAGCTTGTGGTGAGGCAACCCAAGACCCAACTTGTCTTGAACCAGCATCCTCAATGTTTTATGAAGCAGAACTACTAGACATTTATTGCTGCATAGCAAACTATCCCAAAACTTAGTTGTCTAAAACAATAACCATTTTATTGTGCTCACAAATTCTATGGGTGAAGAATTCAGAAAAGAATTCAGGATAGTTGTTTTCTGCTCTGTGTTGTCTGGGACTAAAACAGAGATGACATGAATGATTAGAGGTGGACCTGGAGAGCCCATTTTCAAGATGAACTCCTCACAGCCTAATGACTGGGCTGGATTAGACAAAGAACAGGTTCAGTGTGGATTATTGACTGAAATGCTTGCACCTGGTCTCTCAGGTGGTCGCAAGGCAGTTGAGCTTTTGTATGATGATTCAAGACTACAGGAGTATTCCAGCCAGCAATGGAACCTGCATGGTCTTTCATAACCTAGACTTGGATAATCACATTGCCTTAGATCTCTCGTACTCTACTGGTAGAATCAGTCACATGTCCACTCAGATTCCCCAGGGGAGAGGACCTAAGCTTTATCTCTCAGCTGAAGCATGGTCATGTCAGGTACTTCTGGAAGTGGAAGCGAGGGATTGCACTAACATAAATCTGTTTCTCAAGAAGATACCCATCCACTATTTCACACAGTAGCATGTGCACCCTCTATTACCACAACAGAAGACTGGAGGTTTGTTTTCTGGAAAAAGAAAAATAGCTATTTCCTTGTCTGAGAAATACCAACATAATTGTGAGCAAAGGTATGAAAGAGAATGTTGGAAACTAAATAAATGCTATATATACTAGATGCTATTATTTCCCAGGTCTCTTCCCCCCCCACCCTGAACTTCCAGAATTCAACAAGATAGTCTTCCTTGTCCCCTTAGCAAGACATTTGAAGATTCTTTTCTGGGAAAACTGACCCTGCTCAAGTTTGATATCAAAGTTCCTGAGCTAAAAAGATCAACAAAGCACACATCTGCAAGCTCCATTCATAACCTTCTAATCAGGTGTTAGTGTTATATATAAACTGGCAACCAATTGCTGGATATTTGAGGAAATACTCTAACACTAAAAATAGAGGGGGAAATGGAAGAAATGATGTCGGCACAGAAAAAAAACTATGAAAAAAGGCTGTCACTAATACTCTCAGAGTGATGAGAACAGATCTTTGAATCATAAAGAAACAAAAAGGACTAATACAGAACAATTATATTCTGAGAACACTAGAAAATTTGGGAGGTAAAATTGAAGATAAAGTTAAAATAGAAAAAAGTGACAGATAAAAAAGAAAAATATAAAAAATTATAAAATATTATTTCAGAAAAATATAACATCAAAACGTAAGAATTTAGGCCTGACCTGTGGTGGCGCAGTGGATAAAGCATCAACCTGGAACCCTGAGGTTGCCAGTTTGAAACCCCAGGCTTGCCTGGTCAAGGCACATATAGGAGCTGATGCTTTCTGCTCCTCCCCCTGCCTTTCTCTCTCTCTCACTCTCTCTCTCTCTCTCTCTCTCTCTCTTTCTCTTTCTCTCCCCTCTATAAAATGAATAAATAAAACCTTTAAAAACACACACACACACACAAAATAACATAAGAATTTAGAAAAAAGAGAGAAGGAAAAATCAATAAAATAATTTAAGAAAATTCCCCTACAAAAGAAGAAAGTAATTTTTCAGATTGAAAGGGCTGGTAAATGTCCACCGAATAGATTCAAATTGATATGCAAAAAAGCCTATTTTGATACAAATACAGAATACGCAGGACAACAATCACCTACAGTTTATACAAAAAATCAAAAATTATAATACTTTGGATTTCTCAACAGGAACAGTGAAGGCTGGAAGGCAGCGAAAGAATACTTTTTGTATTCTGAAAAATATATCATTTTCCAACTGGAATTATATGCACAGCCAAACTATCAATCAAGCATGAAAGTACAATAAAGTATTTTGACAGGAGAGGTCCCAAAAATCTTACCTCCCTTGCACCCTTTTTGAGAATGGGCTCCATAAAATAGGAGAATAATCCAAGAAGAAAAACAAGGGTTAGAGAAAGCACAAGCCAAACCCAGAGGCGCAGGAGGGAAATTTCAGGATGCTAGCACTAGCTGCACCCTGGGTACAGCACCAACCAGTGTAGTTTGAGGCAAGTTAGGTTTTGGGAGAGAATTTTTTGAGATGATTGACTTAATAGAATACGTGGTATATTTGGATGGTTTGAGAGACTATGGAGGCAATTAGCTAAAGGTTTTGAGGTAGACTATATTTTAAACACAGAAAACTAATCTATTAAAAAAGCCACCTCCAATCTTTTTATGGAGAGAGAGCAAAAATTGTTCAGGAAAATGAAAAGAATCCCATCTTACCACAGTGTTCAGTTGTTGTTATAATCAACAAAGCATTAATGTAAACTTGGAAAATGATCTATAAAAATGACAATGTTAGGATAATATGAATATGAAGGTGGAGCATGGAAAGGAAGTTCAGATTGTGGGTTAAAATGAAAAAAGGAAAGAACAGATTCCCCACTTCCATGGCAGGCTATCAACTCCACATTATTTGAAGACATTCTTGTAACAACCAAAAGATTCACCTACAAGAGGTACAAGCACTTGTGTTCTGAGGAACTGGAAATAATAAAGAGCAGGCAGAGAACTATTATTTTCTGATTAAAAAAAAAAAACTTTTCAAGGTTTTAAAAATGTTTGGCCTTTTAAATTATGCACATTTATAATTATTTAAAATTAAAGAAAAAGTGAAATGTTTTGGATGGAAAGGAGTAAAGAATCACATTACCACAGTGCTACTTCAAATAATAATATCAGACCCTGAGCTAAAATACATATTTGTAATATTTATAACTCCTTCACCACATGAATATATATATATATATATTCACACACATGTACTCACACATATGCATGCCTTCCAAGGCTTATTGAAAAAGCCCAAAAAAGATGAATGATTTTTTATGTGTTCTAATTATCTTTTTTTAATCATTAAAAATTGTTTTTCAATTACAGTTGACACACAATATTACATTAGTTTCAGGTGTATACACCAGTGATTAGACATTGTATAACTTAATAAATGATCATCCTGATATACCTCATACAACTCCGACACTGTATATTGTTATCAGAATATTATTGACTATATTCCCCATGCTGTTCTTTACATCCCCATGACTATTCTGTAACTACCAATTTGTATTTCTTAATCCCTTCACCTTTTTAGCCATCCCCTCAACCCTCTCCCATCTGGCAACTGTTAAAATGTTCTCTGTATCTATGAATCTGTTTCTGCTCTTCTTCTTCATTTATTTTGGTTTTTAGATTCAATATTGCATAGAAATGTTATTTACTGCCATTTTATTGTTTGTATTTTGATCTTTCTTTTTCTTCTTCTTCTTCTTAAAGAAGACCCTTTAACATTTTATGTAATACTGGTTTGGTGGTGATGAACTCTTTTAGCTTTTTCTTGTCTGGGAAGGTCTTTATTTGTCCTTCAATTCTGAATGGTAGCTTTGCTGGTTAGAGTAATCTGGGTTATAGGTCTTTGCTTTTCATCCCTTTGAGTATTTCTTGTCAAACCCTCTGGTCTGCAAAGTTTCTGTTGTGAAAGCAGCTGGCAGTCTCATGGAAGCTTCCTTATAGGTAACTAACTGTTTTCTCTGCTGCTTTTAAGATTCTCTTTGTTTTTAACCTTTTGCATTTTAATTATGATGTGTCTTGGTGTGGGCCTCTTTGGGTTCATCTTGTTGGGGATTCCATGTGCTTTGTGGACTTACATTTATTTCCTTCACCAGGTTAGGAAAGTTTTCTGTCATTTTTAAAATAAGTTTTCAATTTTTTGCTCTCTTTTCCTTTCAGTACCCCCATGGTATAAATGTTAGTATGCTTGAAGTTATTCCAGAGGATCCAAGTATCTTTTATATGTCCTACATCCTGTGGAAATCTTTGTAAATATATATATAGTTTGTGTGTGTGTGTGTGTGTATATGTATATATATACATGTATATATGTATTTTTAAAAATATATTTCTCAAAGAACTGCTTATATTCTGAATACTAAAGGTGAGATTATTCAAGATATGTCTTTATGTATGATGCCCAACTTAATTATATATCTTTGATCCCATGGTGTTTTGAAATGTAGTTCCAAATGCAAATGTACTTTCTGTAAGTATTTCATGCTAATATATTGAAGAAAAATGCTCCGTGTAAAATCTTTGCTTAACATCTAAACTAACTTTAAATTTTTGGTATTTTATATAACTTGTAATTAATTACCAGGTAGTTTTTGGTTAGCATTTTAAACACACTTAACTATTAATAATTATTAGAAAAAAAATTTTTTTGTATTTTTCTGAAGCTGGAAACTGGGAGAGGCAGACAGACTCCCGCATGCGCCCGACCGGGATCCACCCAGAACGCCCACCAGGGGGCGTTGCTCTGTTGTGACCAGAGCCACTCTAGCGCCTGGGGCAGAGGCCAAAGAGCCATCCCTAGCGCCCAGGCCGTCTTTGCTCCAATGGAGCCTTGGCTGCGGGAGGGGAAGAGAGAGACAGAGAGGAAGGAGAGGGGGAGGGGTGGAGAAGCAGATGGGCGCTTCTCCTGTGTGCCCTGGCCGGGAATCGAACCCGGGACTTCTGCACGCCAAGCCAACGCTCTACCACTGAGCCAACTGGCCAGGGCATAATTATTAGAATTTTTATTTTAACACAATTAGCTAACAATAATTAGAAAAGGAGTAAGAAATGTACACGAAAAATTTTTGTAAAATGGTAATTTAATGAAGCAAAATATACTTACTTTTAAGACAAAATTTTGTAATAACCAGAAGATTCTAACAGTTACAAAGTAAATGCTCAGGATTTATTGGCTTTCATAATTGCTAGAGACGTTTAAATGATACAGAAGATGTTTTCAGTTACTTTTTCTATTAGCACTCTTGTTACAAGTCTAAAGGAGTGGTACAGATTTAGTGATCTGAGAACTGATTCAACAAAAGAAGTTTGTTTCTTTTAAGGATGCTTGTCAGTTACAAGGACACCTTTTTCTCTTAAAGGCAAAAAACAAACTCTTAGTACCTTAGACATACAAGAAATACTACATTTCAAAAAATATTCTGCATAAATGACCCTGACAATTGTCTAACATGGAAACAGACCAACATAAGCACTTGTGTAAGTAAGGGCAGTGTTATTCTAAAGGGGTTATAGGATAATGAGAAAAATCCACAAATACAGAGTCCCAGTTAATCTCTAAGAGCATAATAAACATCTCTGCTAATAATAATACCAAATAGATTTTTTTTATAAATACACTATTTAACAAAAAATGCATTGTACATTAGATTTACTCTTCTAATTTAAAGACCACCACCACCCCCATCTTCTCTGTCATAATGACTTTCCTTGTTAACACATCATAATGAGGAAAAAGCAAATCAGTTGTGTCATTATACCTTGCTGCTAAACAGAAGCAACACAGCCATTAATGACTTTAACATATGTTCATATTTTCCCGGCCACTGGAAACTTCATTCATCTGCTTCTCCTTGAGGCAAGACATGTCTGTTAATAACACGATTCTGAATTTCTTTCTCTGGGAGTTAATATTCAGAACAGAATTTTCAGGTTCAACATTAGAGGTGAAGCAACTGAGAGATAAGGTGTCCATAAGGGATGAATGGCTCTGGGAGCATCTGTTCTCACATTTTCTTCCCTAAGCCATATGGCTGCCTTCATTACAAGTCAGCCCACTGGGTGGCGATATAAATATGCAACACTTCAAAAATAAGGCACTAGAATCTTTAAAGACAATGTAAAGGGTTTATAATTTCAATTAAAACATAACATTGAGGACTACACTAAGTATTCTGTCATTGACTTGGTGAGCATAAATTTTAATCTTAGATCTGTGATTCAAGTAATTACCAGATAATTAGTTTAGTCACTTAAACTCCTCCCACTGCTCCCTCCCCCAAACAAAAAGGATGTGTTTTTAAGTTTATCGGAACAATTTAGCTAAATGTTTCAGTTCTCAATTCATTTTTTCCTGTCAATTCAGTCTGGTCTTGGTCAAGTTATACTTAACCTCTTTATATCTCTTCTTTTTTTTTTTTTTTTTTTTTTTTTTTTTTGCCAAATGATCTACTGTGAAGAAGCACTAATAAAAGTAATTATAACACACTTTGCAAATTTTAATGCCAAAGACAACTACACTGCTTTGAAGTCACCAGAAGTGTGACAAGTGTTTAGACAAGTACATAATTAAACTGTCCAAACTGCATTAGTTATTGATGGCATTTAACTAGGGCTGACTGTTTCTATCAAATTATAAGTTTAAATTATAGTGGCCTCTGTAAGTCCCCCAGACTTATCTGGAGAACTGGAAACAGACATTAAAGTCTGAAAGTTTACCTTTTCTTTAACAACAGTAATGAAAACATCATCTGATTGAAATCTCTTCAGTAGTTTCCCATAGAAAAATTAGTAACTGTTAATTCGTTTTTAAGAGAACTGTTGAATGATGTTACACACAAAGCAAATCAATAGTACTACAGTTCAAAAATGGAATGCTTTTTTGTACCCTAGATGTCCCAGCTTTCACCACTCCATGAATATAATTAAAGTCACATTAATATTTGTGCCCAAGTTTCACTGATACCAAGCTCTCACCTGTTTATACAGGAATGTATTACTCTACAAGTGTTTCTGCAAATTCTTGAGCTGTTATTAAATGCATTCTAAACCAAGCCTGGTTATCCCTCACTCTCCTTGGGAGCTGGGTCAGATCCCTGGGGCTGCCAGCATCCCCTTCAGCACTGCCAAGAGGCCACTTCTGCAGACCCGCTGTGTTTTCTTTCATCAGAGCTACCATTGACCCTGGTCTACAAAAAAATTAGGAAGCACTTCATTGATTCATAACAAAAGGATTTTGATGCAGGGAAGTAGTTAATACTAAGAGGGTATAAGAGGTATAACTCCCAACAGATGATTGTGAGCAACCCTAAGATAACAAGAAGTCAGTACACACCTGACCTGGAGGGACAAGGAGAAAGTGATGTGACCAGAAGCCAATAGGTGGAAGCGACTACCACAGGATAGCCTGTCAGGAGCTGGACGCATGCACGAGGTACAACTGCTGTTCAAGCGGCTTCCAGAGGCAAGTGGAGGTAGATAAATACCTCTTATCAGGCTTCTTTCCCTCCCTGCCATTGCCCCCTAGTACCATTCATTGCCTTAACCCAGATGGACTCCAGCTGACATAAAATCCTGTAGGGGAAACGCACAATGTTGCAATACAGGGCATAGCAGCCCAAGAGTGAAAAATGGATGAATGGATGGCAAGGCAGAGAGGTGCAGGGTCTGGACAAGAACACCGGCTGCAGTTGCTGAGCTGATGCTGCCAGCTTTCAGCTGTGGGTTCAAACACCTCTACTGGCTAGCAGCTGCTCTGTGTCACCCATTCTGTTCTGTAGAAGTAGTCACATGCCCTGCTTCTGGAATGGGAATTGGTAGTTGAGCTAAGCTACTCCATGGTACTGCCTCAGCATTCATTTTGCTTGACCAAGGAGCCCTAAATGAACACTAGCTCCCTCATCCAAATGCATGCTATAGATAAACAGCCCACAGCCTCACAAACAGATGTGAGTTCCTGATGCAACTGCCCTCAGGATCAACAGTCTCTCTCTTCTTGTGTCCCACTTACACAAGACCACCATGGTGCTTACTAAAACACCACTCTTCAGTTTGAATTGACCAATCTGCCCTTAATGTGGAGACCCCAAAACACTCCACCCACAGACCTTAACAAAGGCATGTGACCTAGGTCCTATGTCTGTGTGTGTGCATTCTGCCTTGATCTCTCTGTGTAGCCCCTTGAGGGAGGTCATATATCTCTTTCAGAACCTGTGAATAATATATTTCCTTATTTCACTTTAACCTTGTGGTCTTTTGTTGAATGTGGTTCACCATCCAGGACCCTGTGCTCCATTTAAGAAATGTTAACAAAGCCATAACAAGGTAGCAGCGTGGGTTTGACTTGAAGACCATTAGAGATTGCTGACCTCTTTTAAAAGCACCTGTCACTACTATGTACCTGTTCAGGGCTCAGGATTATTCTGAGAAAGAAGAAGTCACACCGCCTTCCTGTGTATTTAAGAGAATTGTGCAAGTGGGTTTATTGACCTCAAAGTATTAGAAATGAAATGGGCATAAGTCTTATTTTTCAACCTTACTATTTCAATAAATGTCACATTTACTTAGTGCTTATGTTAAATTATATGAGTTTGGGTCACCATTTCAACAGCTTGGCAAGAATTTCAATGTAAGTCATTTCAGGGGCTACCAACTTGCTCCTAGAATCAGAGAAGATATAAAAGTGTACAGTATTGAGAAAATGAGAAAAATGCCTTTAATTATTAGCCTGTTATAGTCACCAAAGATACCCTCATTGTTCTGGCAACAGAATGCCTTGAAGACCAGCAATTTCACATAAGAAGGGTAGGCCCTGGCCGGTTGGCTCAGTGGTAGAGCATCGGCCTGGCGTGCAGAAGCCTTGGGTTCAATTCCCGGCCAGGGCACACAGGAGAAGCACCCATCTGCTTCTCCACCCCTCCCCCTCTCCTTCCTCTCTGTCTCTCTCTTCCCCTCCCGCAGCCGAGGCTCCATTGGAGCAAAGATGGCCCGGGCGCTGGGGTTGGCTCCTTGGCCTCTGCCCCAGGCGCTGGAGTGGCTCTTGTCGCGACAGAGTGAAGCCCTGGAGGGGCAGAGTGTCGCCCCCTGGTGGGCATGCTGGGTGGATCCCGGTCGGGCGCATGCAGGAGTCTGTCTGACTGTCTGTCCCTGTTTCCAGCTTCAGAAAAATAAAAATAAAATAAAATAAAAAAGAAGAAGGGTGGCTGGGTGGGGAAAACTTATGCATCCAACTCCCACACTTCCAAAATCACACAGCTCGCCAGCCAGGAGACCTTGCTGCTGGTGTGGTCTTGTCCAGTGATCCCCTTTTCCTAGAGCAAACTCTTTGTTGAGGACTTCCCTAACAAATGCACCTGACATAGCTCTCTTTGCCAAAACCCAGTCTTGTCAGAAACCTCAGGTTACTCTTTTGTTGTTTTATTGTTTGTTTGTTTGTTTAAATCCACATGCCTATCAGTGGAAATAAACAGACCTGAGAGGTTTGGATAATTCCTGACGTCCTAAGTCATGGTTTAAGCTCAACTAAGATGCCTGTTACACATCATTTGGTTTTACAACCAACGGACAACTTCCCCACGAGGGCTCAAAAGCACCTGGTATTCTATGCTTTATTTTCAAGATAGTTCTGTGAATCATCCTATACATATTTGTGAGCCTAGCTTGAGCACAAATCATTCTGATTCTAGAGTATTTGTTCTAGAGGCAGGGAAGCCAGGTTTTTAGGTGAACCAAAGGTTTGGGTAGAGAGGAGAAGATTCAGTTGAGTTTAGTCATTTGCATATGTTTGTGGGTAGGCTGTTCTGGGTTTTTTGGCAACATTAAGGAAATTTAGGCTTAGATTCCCTAAACAGGACCCTGTGATCAATCAGATTTAATACAGAATGTTCTAGAAGCAGTAAAAAGTCTGTAGAAAAGAGAGAAAGAAAGTAAATCTATGGTCCCAAGAAATAGGCTGATTATACTTGTCACAGATTTGTTGTAGATATATTATCTACATATAAGTAGAATATATAGATTATATATTAATAAAAACATACATAAAATATAGATTTTTTAAAAAGTCTATTAAAAAAACAATTAAACAACCAAAAAATTTCCCATAATAGGTGTTTTCTTCCTTTGAATATTCTACAGAGAGCAGAATAGAATATTCCAACATGTTAGCAAGGGTTTAGGATACAACTATGTATGAATTTTAATTGCAGACAGTCACCTTAGAATGTATGTACTAATCTTGCCCAAGGATGGTCAGTGAGACTCAGTTCTCCTACTTAGATCTGCATATCCTGACAAAACCAATCTTCAGGGGACATGGCCAACTGTCCCATCACATGGTTTTCTCTCATGCTGAGCAGTATTAGGTTTCCACTCGAGTGTGACAGGTTATTACCTAAATGTGTAGCAATCAGTGTAATAAAACAACATTTTTGAGAGCAAATCTAATGGCAGATGTTTACATGGCTATCGGATGGTAAATATAGGAAACTAGAAAGCATGGAAGTGGGGAAGGAGTGTATAAGCATACAAAACAAGACAGGGATAGAAAGGCAGGATTTATGAGAGCTCTAGTCATAGGTTATATTGTAGCACATGAAATAAGAAAACTGTGAATGAGGCTGTAAATGCATGTCACGATTTGGAAGAATTTTATTACCCACTGGAGTTACATTCTTCTATATTTTGATATTACTAGGTCCTTTTCAGAGTAATATTCACCTTAAATTCTTCCCCAACCACATCAAGACAGTATTCTGAACAATAGTTGCTACTATTTCAGAAGTCAATAGTTTTTACTTTTATTTTTATTTTAGGGAAGTCAGCAGTTTCTAAAGAGAAACCTAATGCTCTTTAAAAAAAAAACATCTTCAATATTCTACTTTTTAACACTTTAGGCATGGGTTGAAAGAGAGAAAAATGAGGCTCTATCTGAACCTAACACAGTAATATCATGAGTAGTGAAAAAGAAATGTTGATAATTTGTTCTCTTGTTTTCCTTCAAAAAATGGCAAGTTGAAAGCTTTCATAGTTAGGCCATGCTTTCTAAATATAGACTATCTGGATTTTGCAGTTCTGTCATGCCACAGAATCTTTGACTTTGAGGTTAGAATAGATCCTCTAGTTTTACAATTATCACCCAAGCAATAATCAGCTGGTCGTAATTCCCGAGGAAGCATTGAAGTTCCTGCTTCATATGCCTGCAGAGATAAGAGCCTCCTGATTTCACAAGATCACCCTATACTGAGTTGTCTAGATAACAGGAAAGTTCCGCCTTATATTGATGTACAATCTATTTACTTGTGACTCATGTACATCTCCCCATTTATGTTTAGGGAACTATCTGAAAAATTCATCTTTTAACCTAAAGTCTTCCCAATATTAAGGCTGTACCTGAGCTACCTGAGGACTTGTTATTCCAGAACCTCTTAAAAATATGTAACCAGTAGAAACATCCAACACTGTGCCTTAACCAAAGTCAACCTTTGAAATGAAACACATGTTAGATTCCAATCAAATTTGCTATTTAAATAAAGTCTAACTTATTTATACATAATTTAAATGTCACTGTATCTTTTTTTCAAGATGGATTTATCTTAAATCAGTGGATAGCTCCTTTACATAGAAACTTGGTCTGAAGTGAGGCCATCCTGCTTCACAGTTAATGTCACTGATGGAATATGGGTGGAGAGAAAAGAGAACAGAGAATGACAGATTTAGTACGATACTTTCTAACATGCCATTGGTTACAAGATACACCTTTATTTTAAGGACCACTATGGATCAGTGAATAATGATATTTATTAGTTTGAGATACTGTGTGACTAAATGCAAGCTGAACCAGAAAGATTGTTCTTTCTCCTCCTACCCTGGTCTGAGGGTAAGGATGGATGATGACTATAACAGGACCTCATGATGTGGCTACTCCTCTCTATGTTATGCCACAACTTAAAGTCAATACTGAGAGTGACTAGGAATGTAGCATAAAGGACAACACAAATATGTTTATCTATCTATCTATCTATCTATCATCTATCTATATTTAAGTCATATCAATTGAAGGCAGCTAACAGCCTACTGAGGACTCTGTGGATGACAGCAATTTACTATGTCTATACTAAGACATTCTGCATTCCTGGCGCGTACACACTAAGTACAGACTTAATAAACCTTATCAATTTCATGCCACCTTGAGTGGAGCATTTCTCTTCTTGTGTTTAGACCTTTTGGAAAGTAATGATAGGATGAAAATAGAGGATTTGAGAGTGGGGTTGGGAAACCTAGTGACATAAAAAAGTGCTCAAAAATGAGAAGCGGAGACATAATTACCATTACCTTGCTTCATTACATGCTAGTGAATGTCTTCTTCAATGTGTTTAATTTATCAAGTTAAAAAAAAAGGTCAAGTGCAGAAGTCCCGGGTTTGATTCCCAGCCAGGGCACACAGGAGAAGCACCCATCTGCTTCTCCACCCCTCCCCCTCTCCTTCCTCTCTATCTCTCTCTTCCCCTCCCACAGCCAAGGCTCCATTGGAGCAAAGATGGCCCGGGCGCTGGGGATGGCTCCTTGGCCTCTGCCCCAGGCGCTAGAGTGGCTCTGGTTGCAACAAAGCGACACCCCGGAGGAGCAGAGCATCGCCCCCTGGTGGGCAGAGCATCGCCCCTGGTGGGCGTGCCGGGTGGATCCCGGTCGGGCGCAAGCAGGAGTCTGTTTGACTGTCTCTCCCCGTTTCCAGCTTCAGAAAAAATACAAAAAAAAAAAAAAAAAGTCAACAATACCACCTACAAGAGGGCATTTTGAAACTTAAAGGAAGAAGAATGTAAGGATATGCCATTGATAGTAGCAGAAACTAACATTTTTAAATATTTTGCTGCAATCATTGAATATACACAACCTAGTGATAAATAGTATCATGTTTTGAAATATTAGGCTGGATTAGTTTAGCATGCATTGCATTGCCAAATCAATGCCAAATGGACACACAGGAAAGGAAGTTCCACTACAGAAAAGTCCTTAAAGAAAATATAAACTTAATATGTGCTTTTAATAACAAAATGACTAAAACTGAGAGAGCTACATGCTACAATGATTTAGTAACCCTTTGCTGTATTAAATAAATCAGGTCCTCTGAAAAGCTCCTTAAAGTCTTTTTTTAAATTTTTTAAATGTATTATGTTAACATGGATTCAAGTGTTCCACTCAATATAACACCCTTACCCCCAACACTGTGCCCCCATTACACTCCCTTTGACCCCCTCTCCTTGACTCTGTCCCCCCTCTTCCCTCGAGGATTTTCTGTCCTATTATTTGTATCTTTGTGTTATATATATATATATATATATATATATATATATATATATATATAATTTCACTTCTCTGATCCTGTCCCCTCACCCCCGTTACCTTTGACTGCTGTCCCTCTGCTCCCTGTGATCCTGCCTCTGCCTCTATTTCATTCCTCAGTTCACTTTGTTCATTAGATTCCACATATAGGTGCGATCATATAATATTTGTCTTTCTCTGTATGGCTGATTTCACTTAGCATAATAGTCTCTAAGTCCATCCATGCCATCGCAAAAAGTAAGATTTTCTTCTTTTTCACAACCATGTAGTATTCTATTGTGTGTATGTACCACAACTTTTTTATCCACTCATCCATTGATGGACTCTTGGGCTGTTTTCCAGATCTTGGCTATTGTAAACAATGCTGCAATAAACATGGGGATACATTTCTTTTTTTTTAATCAGTGTTTTAGTATTATTAGGATGTATTTCTAAAAGTGAGATAGCTTGGTCAAAGAGCAGTTCCATTTTAAATTTTTTGAGGAAACATTATACTGTTTTCCACAGTGGCTGCACCAGTCTTCATTCCCACCAGCAGTGCAGGAGGGTTCCCTTTTCTCCACACTCTTGCCAGCACTTGTTGTGTGTTGATTTTTTAATGAGAGGCATTCTGACTGGTGTAAGGTGGTATCTCATTGTGGTTTTAATTTGCATTTCTCTAATGATTAGTGATGTTGAACATGTTTTCATCTGTCTATTGGCTATCTTTATGTCCTCTTTGGAGAAGTGTTTATTCAGTTCCTGTGCCCATTTTTAAATTGGATTGTTTACCATCCTGGTGTTGAGTTTTAGAAGTTCTTTATAAATTTTGTTTATTAATCCCTTATCATGTGTATTGGTGAATATGTTCTCCCATTGTGTGGGTTCTCAGATTACTAAGAGCTTTGCCAATGTAACAAGAAGAGCATAGAAAGGTTGTAGTATAGACAAGACATTGTCTTGCTAGAATGTGACCCCATTTACTGGTTACAGATGGTCTAATGTTTCTTCCCTTTATTCATGCCTTTTGCAAAATATTTGCAGCATCTCCCATTAAGAGGGTTATTTTTTTTATCTTTGAGAATGATGGAAATGATGATGTTCCAGTTTTTAGCATAGACCTTAACAGGACTTACTTTCTACCGCAACCAAGAGAATAAGCCCAGGTTATTCTAGTGGAGGATGAGTGACTATGTGGAGCAGAGCACAGAATCCTGAGATCACTGCTGGTTGGCAAAGCTTGAGCCAACCCACCAGCTGATCCAGATGCATAATAAACTTGGCCAATCAATATCAGTTAAGTCTGATCTAAATCAGCAGGCCTTTCCAATTGATCCATAGATCTATGAGCTGAATTAAATGTGTATTGATATATGCCACTGAGGTTTTGCAGTTGTTTGTTATGCAGCATTACCATGGCAAAAGATAACTGATCTAAGGGTTCTTCTAATTAGAACATTTCTTCCTTTCTCAATTTCAATAAATCAGTGGACCAGAGGGTGCTGACAAATGGCAATAGGTTGAGGCATGTACTTCTTTTCTCAAGTTTAGTTTAAAACTTCTAGAACTTTCCAAGAGAAATATATTTGATGGTAGTTGTCTTTTTTTTTTTCCTCCCAGTTTACCAGAGAGAAAAAATATTGTCAAGTCTATGTTTAGAATTCTGATCTTCATTTTTTTTTATCTTGCCACCAAGGCCACAGGGCACACGTACCCTCTCCTTACAGTCTCCTGTCAGCCTGTTCTAAGGTCCTCCACTGACCTCACTCGCATGAAGAAACAAATCAATGAAAAGGTGTGAAACAGTTAAATTTTAATAAAACTTAAAACCTTACGTTGCTTTTTCTTAAATTATGACCATAGGTCACTTGCACCAGAATCATCCTGGAGAGATGACTAAAATACATATTCCTCAGTCCCACCTAGATTTACTACATCTGGCACAGAAGCTGATAGAACGGGATATGATTATATGTCACTCAAATTTTTGTTTAGTTGTTTGTTTTTTCTCTAGTGTTGTTTGTTACTTCTGATAGCAGTCAGCTCCTTCATTTTATTGAGAAAGAAGTTTTGTTTACAGTCAGGAGTCCATAGAGGAAAAAAAAAAAAGAAACCAAACAATGTATTTCAGTTTATATTAGGATGTAAAATCAGAAAGAAAAAACAAAAAAAAAATTAAAGAATTACACAACTAAAGTAATTGCTAGGTTACAAAGCTTAGGAAAGCCATCACCCACATGTTAGCCTGCAGCATCTATACAGCTATCTCTTAAGAAGTTAACGTAAAGTTTGCTTCTAATATTACTTCTAACACTGGCCTATGTCTGTACATAATTGTCTCTGGAGATTGATGATATATCTTTGTCTTTCACTTTCCAGATTTATGGCAAGTGTCTTTCATTTGCTGACTCTACCTTGAAATCAGATGGAGAAGGGGATTCTGGGAAATTTGGTTCCTAACTTCTGTTCTGCAATGCAGAAGTATCTTAGATGGAGCAGGTGCTAAGGCCAAGCTGACAACAGAGGATTCAGCCTTAACCATTCCCTGAGGTGGTGACACTAAATCTGATGTCCGGAGGGTTAAAGTAAAAGAGCCTCCATATGTAGGTAGGAAGTTAGAATGTAAATGTTATCTAAATATTACTTACACCTAATTTTTGAGAATTAAACCAGGAAAAGATTTAGTTGGGTACCCCTGTCATACTGTATAGGTATCAACAATAGACATTTCATAAGGGGCTGGGCCGGTTCCTATTTCTCATCCTATATTTAAAATTTTCCTCTGAAACTTATAAATGTTGGTAAAATTGATATTCTGTTTTCTGATCATGCAGTTTGTTAAATCATTTTATGAAATAACATGCAGTAACATTTAACTTTCTCTTACCTATTTTATGAAACATATTTCTAATTTTATTTCCATGATTGTGGCTTCTTCTTGTAGCACTTCTGGCATGAATACTACTTTTGTACTCATTGAACATAATGGAATTAATATTCTTTGTAAAACCTTTCAAAAATAAAACTAAATGCAACAATACACTAGAGGTAGTAGTAAACTACAAAACTGGCACACGTGGTTGCGGTAGTAGGCAGATTGCACATGTTTTTGTACTGGCACTTTTGTGTGAAAATTGGTCAGTTCAAAGTTCATGAGCAAAAGACAAGCTGTATGTATGTGAATTTCCATCTCAAGCAAAAATCAAGGTCAAATGTGTGGCAGGGAATATGTGCCAAGAATTTTGTTTACACAATTTATTAAATGCTCACAACACACAGCCGCGATGGGTATTATTTCCATCCTGCATGTTGGAGTTGAGGTCAGAGAGGGAAAATAATTAACCCCAAGTGTCACAGTTTATAAAATGCAGAGGCAGAATATAAATCTATAGCTTCCAACTCCAAACTGTGATTTTCTTACTTCATTCTCTACCTCCATAAATGTAATTTTCCAATATATGAAGTCCTTGCTGTTCTGCAGAGAAAAGAATATAGCGTTCTTTTCTGTCTTGCTCTTGTCTTTGCAGCTGAATCTCAATTTGGAAGGGAGAGAATGTTTCCTGTCTGGGGCTTCTTATTTTCTGTCACCAATGGTGAAAAAGAAAAGTTGCAAATGAAATTGTATGTTACCTTACTGTGGAGAACTTTATTTTTTTCAGTCCCCCAAGGATCTGGTTCTTCCTCTTACCAACACATCAATTTCTTTTCAGAAGATTCCCACTGTCTTCCTGTGTGTTAGTCTTAATGGGATGTTGAAACCAGATATTTGCTTCCTCCTATGGAAGCTGAGGTGGCAGGCCAGCTCTGCTCTCCACCCTAGTACATCCAAAGGTACGGACATGTGATTTCATCAAATGGTCTCTTCCAGAGCTCTACATTTTGAACAAGAGATGGAAGTCATGGGGACAATTTGGTGATCATGCGCTGCAGAGGCAAACTGTTTCTGCTGTAAAAGTGACTTCTCTCTAGTCTCTGTCTCATTGCTGCTTTGCTGCTTTGGTTCCTATCAAGTTCCAATCAACAAACTTCCCTTAGATTGTGTGACTATAAATTGCTACAATACATTTTTATTGAAGTTAGACACACTTAATTTTTTTTTTACGTAGGCAGAGATAGACAGAGATAGACAGACAGGCAGACAGGACCGGAGAGAGAGATGAGAAGCATCAATCATTAGTTTTTCATTGTGCGTTGTGACTTCTTATTTGTTCATTGATTGCTCACTCATATGTGCCTTGACCGCGGCCTTCAGCGGACCGAGTAACCCCTTGCTGGAGCCAGCGACCTTGGGTCCAAGCTGGTGAGCTCTTTGCTCAAGCCAGATGAGCCTGCACTCAAGCTGGTGACCTCGGGGTCTCGAACCTGGGTCCTTCCGCATCCCAGTCTGACGCTCTATCCACTGTGCCACCACCTGGTCAGGCTAGACACACTTAATTTTTATGTTTGCAATTAAAGAAACCAAATCAATATAATCTCTGAAATTATTAATTCATTCACCTGCCTTAACTCATTTAAAAATATAAATAATGAATACTAAAATAAAGTAGAAAACTGGTAAAGAAATTACTCTGTATTAGGTAATTGTCTCGTATTTAATATACAACATGTATAATAATCAGGAATGCTTTCTGTTGCAATTAGAAGAAAACTAATTTCATTGTGTTTGAAAATCTTGAAAGGAAATAAAAGAAAAAAATGAGAACAAGAATAAAAGATGGAGACGTGAATAGTTCCTACACAACGTTTATGCCCTAAGCACACTAATAAAAGCGTGCCTCAGTTTTTACTAACAGCTCTCTGGAAGTCTAAGCACAAAGGAAACATTGTCACTTGTATATGGCTCAAGATCCCTAAGATAAAAACTAATCACTTGCTCAGAAAGACAGTTACTCTTCATACTAAGTCCAAAGAAAAAAATCTGGTCACATGTTCTCATGTGGGAAATGTATGAAATACAGGGCTCTGTGCCTGCAAAAGCGCCGTTAGAGGAAACACCGCGCTGTGATTCACCATTGTCTTCAGTTGATGTTCTTTGGTGTAAGTCAGTAGCATCATGCCAATCGGAAATGCACCAAAAATAGTTCTGTGGGGACAAACTGCTGTGACCCAGGCATGTAACTCTCTATAGTGCTATTATTTTATCCATGGGTAGATCTTACAATATTTAGAGAATTGGATAAGGTACTGACATTCAGGAACATCTCCAAAACTATTGTTTCTCTAAAGCATTGCTGAGAATTGAATTTAAGATTGCACTGCCTAGCAATCATGTGCTGGGCAGCGATTGTGTGTTGGCGGTGGAGCAGGTGGTTAATCAGACAATGCGAAATTGGAAGAACTGAAGGCAGAAGTATAAACAGAAAGAAACTTTTTTTTTTTCTGCTTGGAGAAGAGACGTATTCATGAAGAAGAGACAAGATTATCCTTTAAAAAACTATTAGACAACTTAAAATGAAGGAAAAAAGACAGTACTAAAAAGTAACGCCTCAGGGGAGGAAATCCTGATAAAAGTAAGAAATCAGTGAAATGGTTTTCTATTTGCAGAGAATATACAGTTAATTATACAACTCATTATCTAACCAAAGCAAGAGCATTATGAGAAACCTCAAAATAGACTATTACATTTTAAAAATGGGTAAATGACAGATGCCTGACCTGTGGTGGCACAGTGGATCAAGCGTTGACCTGGAATGTTGAAGTTGCCTGTTCAAAACCCTGGGCTTTCCCGGTCAAGGCACATATGGGAATTGATGCTTCCTGCTCCTCCCCCCTTCTCTCTCTCTCTCTCTCTCTCTCTCTCTCTCTCTCTCTCCCCCCCCATCTCTCTTCTCTAAAATGAAAAAATAAAAAAATAATTTAAAAATAAATAAATAAAAATGGATAAATGACAGATGCAGAGAAAATTTGGGGACATTTCTGAATTTATGAAATGGCTTAACCATATAGAAATATAATTATTAAAATCTTGATTAAGGTAATTATCTTTGAAAATATAATTTTTTAAAATATGACCATTAGAAAATATAAAAGAACAGTTACTAGGAAATAGCTGTAAACTGAATATTTGTGTTCTCTTAAGATTCATACATTGAAGACTAAATCTTCAGTGTGGTGTTTGGAGGTAGGGCAGACCCTCATGAATGGAGTAGTGACCTTATAAGAAGAGATACTGGAGAGATGATATCCTTTCCTCTGCTCTCTGTCATGTGAGGCTGAAATGGGAAGACAGCCAGAAAGCAGGTCTTTGTCAGTACATGACCACGATGGCCCTCTGATTTGGACTTCCCAGCCTCCATAACAGTGAGCAATAAATGGGTGTTTTTTTAAGACACCCAGTTCATAGCGCGTTTATTTAGCAGCCTAAAATAAGAAAGTGCATAGTGAAATTTATCAAAGTAATTGACTTTAATTCAACTATATCAATAATTACATAAAAGGTGAAGAAATACTCTATGATATGCAGAGTGATAGTTCCCAAAAGTGTCCCTGTCTCATCCCTGGAACCTGTAAATATGTCACCTTACATAGCAAAGAGGATTGTACAAATCTGATTAAGATTACAGACCTGGACCTGTGGAGATTATATTGGATGATCTGGGTGATTCCAATATAATTACATGTGCCTTTAAAAGTGGAGAACCTTTTTCAGCTGTAGTCAAAGAAAAAAATAAGTGGTGATACAATTAGGGCGAGAGGTATAATATTGCTAACTTAAAGAATGGAAAAATAAGATGATGAGCTAATGAATATAGATTTAGAATCCAGAAAAGTCAGGTAAACAAATTCTCCACTAGAATCTCCTGAGAGAAGCATAGCACAGTCCTGTTTACATCTAAATTTCAGCACAGGGAGACCTGTATTAGACTTCCTACAGTACTGTAGAATACTGAATGTGTGTTCTTTAAGCTTCTACCTTTGTGGAAGTTTGTTAGAGAAGCAATAAATAACTAATACCCTAAATATAAGGTAGAGATGTTTAGTCTGGATTAAAAGCAACAATAACATATTGTTTAAAATAGAGATACTTGTATAGAGATAAGACTACTGATAGGTAAAGTTAAAAGCAGGAAGTAATGTGCAAAAAATTTAACAACATAAAAGCTGGCTATATCAATATCAGACAAAGTTTACTTTAATTCAAGATAATCTTATTTGTATTTTTACTTTTTTATTGAATTCATTGGAGTGACATTGGTTAAAAAAATTATATAAGTTTCAGGTGTACAATTCCATGATACATCATCTGTATATTGCATTGTGTGTTCACCAACACCAAACCGGTTTTCTTTCATCATTATGTATCCTCCCTACCGCTTCTACCTGCCCCCATCGCCCTTTCCTTCTGGTGATCGTCACACTGTTCTCTGTGTCTACGAGGTCTTCTGTTTTGTTTGGATTTTTTATTGCTTAATTTCTTCACCTTTTTTACCCAGTCCCCCAATCACCATCCCCTCTGACAGCTGTCAGTCTCTTCTTTGTAACTATGAGTCTGCTTCTATTTTGTTTGTTGGTTTATTTATTTATTAGATTCTACATATAAGTAAAATCATATAATATTCGTCTTTCTCTGCCTGGCTTAATTCACTTGACTTCATGATCTTCAGGTCTATCCATGCTGTCACAAAGGGAACATTTTCTTCTTTTTTATGACCAAGTAGTACTCCATTCTGTAAACGTAGTAATTATATCCATTCATTTACTGATGGACACTTGGGCAGCTTCTGAATCTTGTCTATTGTAAATAATACTGCAATGAACCTAGGGGTGCATATATTCTTTGGAATTAGTGTTTTTAGTCTTTTCAGATATATTCCTAGAAGTGGAATAACTGGGTCATAAGGCATTTTGATTTTCAATTTTTAAGGTAACTCCATACTTCTTTTCACCGTGGCTGCACCAATCTGCATTCTCACCAGCATTGCACAAGGGTTTCCCTGTCTCCACATCCTCATTGGCATTGGTTTGTTGATTTACTGAGAACAGCTATTCTGACAGGTGTGAGCTAATATCTAATTGGGGTTTCAATTTGCATTTCTCTAATGATTAGTGATGTTGAGCATCTTTTCATATGTCTATTGGCTACCTGTCCTCTTTGGAGAAGTGTCTATGAATTACCAATGGTAAAAAATAACATTATATAGTGGTTCAATTCAACAGAAAAACATAATATTAAATGTGCATATAGCTGAATACAGCTTCAAAGTACCTAGGGCAAAATAGTAAAAAAAAAAAGGAGACATATACAAGTTGACAATTTTAATTGGAAATTTTTTTTATTATAATTTTATTTTTTTAATGGGGTGACATCAATAAATCAGGATACATATATTCAAAAATAACATGTCCAGGTTATCTTGTCATTCAATTATGTTGCATACCCATCACCCAAAGTCAGATTGTCCTCTGTCACCTTCTATCTAGTTTTCTTTGTGCCCCTCCCCCTCCCCCTCTCCTTCTCCCTCTCCCCCCTCCCCCCGTAACCACCACACTCTTATCAATGTCTCTTAGTCTCACTTTTATGTCCCACCTACGTATGGAATAATGCAGTTCCTGGTTTTTTCTGATTTACTTATTTCACTTCATATAATGTTATCAAGATCCCACCATTTTGCTGTAAATGATCCGATGTCATCATTTCTTATGGCTGAGTAGTATTCCACAGTGTATATGTGCCACATCTTCTTTATCCAGTCATCTATTGATGGGCTTTTTGGTTGTTTCCATGTCCTGGCCCCTGTGAACAATGCTACAATGAACATGGGGCTGCATGTGTCTTTGCGTATCAATGTTTCTGAGTTTTTGGTGTATATACCCAGTAGAGGGATTGCTGGGTCATAAGGTAGTTCTATTTTCAGTTTTTTGAGGAACCACCATACTTTCTTCCATAATGGTTGTACTACTTTACATTCCCACCAACAGTGTATGAGGGTTCCTTTTTCTCCACAGCCTCTCCAACATTTGCTATTACCTGTCTTGTTAATAATAGCTAATCTAACAAGTGTGAGGTGATATCTCATTGCAGTTTTGATTTGTATTTCTCTAATAACTAAAGAAGATGAGCATCTTTTCATATATCTGTTGGCCATTTATATTTCTTCCTGGGAGAAGTGTCTGTTCATGTCCTCTTCCCATTTTTTTATTGGATTTGTTTGTTTGTTTGTTGTTGAGTTTTATGAGTTCTTTGTATATTTTGGATATTAGGCCCTTATCTGAGCTGCTGTTTGAAAATATCATTTTCCATTTAGTTGACTGTCTGTTTATTTTGTTATCAGTTTCTCTTGCTGAGCAAAAACTTCTTAGTCTGATGTAGTCCCATTCATTTTAATTGGAAATTTTAACATATTTTTTTAAGAAGTTAAAAGAATGTACATAAAAATATGAGAAAATTATAAAATAATTGAAAAATCCCTTTTAATTAGATTGACCACATTCATATTTATATCTATAAAAAGAAACTATAATATATAAATTATTTTTTAAGTGCCCATAAAACATTCACTAACATAGACAGTGTACTGGGCCACAGACTAAATCTCAGTAAATTTCAAAGAATACACATTATAACTACCAAATATTAAGAAAAAATTATAAAAAAGATAATTATAAAAAATGCCCATCTTTTTGTAAAGTAAGCAATATACACTAAGATGATTCATTTTTGAAAGATAACATCACAATAGAAATAGAAAATATGTTGAATTAAATGATAATAAAAGCACATTTATCAATGTTTGTAGGATAAAGTTAAAGCACACAGAAGGGATTCCGTTTTAGCTTTAAATGAAGAAAATAAAAGTAAAAAGCAGTTTAAAATTAATTACTTAGGCTTCAATATCAAGAAACTAGAAAGAATACAAAAAATATGCAAGTAAACCAAAGACATAAATAATAAAGATATGACTAAAAATAAATAAAATATAAAAGGGCTATTCAATAGAAAATATCAACAAGGCCAAAAGTTTTTTCTTTGTAAAGATGAATACAAATAATAAAACCTTATCAGCAGGCATCAAGATAAAATTGTGAAAAAATAGCAAAATCAGAAATGATAAAAAAAAATCTCATCATAGAATTTATAAACATAAAAGAATAATGAGATGATGACATAAATATATTATGTCAATATATTTAACAACTATTATAATTGGAAATGTGCAAATTCCTTGAAAGAAAATGCAACATACTAAAACTGGCATAAAAAGAAATATTCTGCTCTGGCCGGTTGGCTCAGCGGTAGAGCGTTGGCCTGGCGTGCGGGGGACCCGGGTTCAATTCCCGGCCAGAGCACATAGGAGAAGCGCCCATTTGCTTCTCCACCCACCCCCCTCCTTCCTCTCTGTCTCTCTCTTCCCCTCCCGCAGCCAAGGCTCCATTGGAGCAAAGATGGCCCAGGCGCTGGGGATGGCTCCTTGGCCTCTGCCCCAGGCACTAGAGTGGCTCTGGTCGTGGCAGAGTGACGCCCTGGAAGGGCAGAGCATCGCCCCCTGGTGGGCAGAGCGTCACCCCCTGGTGGGCGTGCCGGGTGGATTCCGGTCGGGCGCATGCGGGAGTCTGTCTGACTGTCTATCCCCGTTTCCAGCTTCAGAAAAATACAAAAAAAAAAAAAAAAAAAAAAAAAGAAACATTCTGATGAGTCTTACATCTGTTAAAAATAAAATTTTTCAACATTTCAAAAAATTTCCCTATCAAAACAAATAAATAAACAAACCTCTAGACCTAGATGAATTTACTGGTTAATTCTACCAAATATTTAAAATAAAAGCCCATAGGACCACTTTATCACAAACTCTTTCAGAGCAAAGAGAAAGGGAAAATATTTCTCAACTCCTTTTTTATGTCCAGTAGGTGACTAATACCAAGACACAACAAGGATATTGCATAAAAGGAAAATTAGAGGTCCAACTCTCATGTAGACATAAAACAAACTATTAATCAAAATACTAGCAATTGGAATTAATGGTATATTAAAGGCATTAACTGTCATAACCAAATAGAGTTCATTTCAAAATTACTATATTTGGTTTAATGTTAGAGAAATAATATAATTTACCTCAAAGACATAATAAGATAAGAATGGCATTGATTTTTTTAGATGTATAAAAAAGTATTAATAAAATTTGCCAATTTTCATAAGAAATATCTCTCAGTAAACTAAAAATACAAGGAAACTTCTTCAATCTGATAAGAGTATTTACAAAAAGCCTACAAGTAATATCTGACTTAACTATGAAATACTGAACACTTTTCCCATGAGGTGAGGGGGAAAAATATATGTACATGATCATCACTTTTTACTTCGCATTATACTAGCAGTCTTAGTATCATGGACTAATGTAAAAGAAAGAAATAAGAAAAAGAAGAGAGAGAAACGGAAACAGAGAATCTAAGAGAGACACAGAGAAAACTGAATTTAAAAGTTGGAAGTGTAACTGTCATACACAAACAATATGATCATGAATTTAGAAAATACAAGAAAATCTACAAACTATAAGAACTAATTAGTGAATTTAACAAGTTTCCAGGATGAACAATCTATTGCATTTCTATTAACTAGCAACAAACAACTGGACAATAAAATGTTTTCAATAACATTTACAATTTCACTAAAAACATAAAATATCTAAGAATAATGCTAATTACCTATACGCAAATATTTTTTTCTGAAAACTATAGGCATTGTTTAAATATGCAAAGATCTAAATAATTAGAAAGATATGTCATGTTTATAGATTTAAAGTCTCTATACTGCTAGATTTAAAGTTTATCTAAATAGAGTTGATGTGATCCCAATAGAACTCCCAGCAGACTTTTTGTAGAAGTATACAGGCCATTTACAGTAATTATATGAAAACGTAAAGGACACAGAGAGACTGAGACCAATCCTAAAGCTATAGTAGTAGAAACAGTGCCTTATCTGAATGAGGATAGATAAATATTTGAAAGAAGCCAAAGAAAGTTTAGAAATGAACCACATACTGTTCACAAAAGTTAGGGGATCAGGGAACGTGCAGATACTCCAGTACTTTCAGTCTTTTGTATAGTGCATTTTCACCAATGAAATAAAGGTTGGTTTTGCATCTTATTTGCATAATTGAATGTTCTTTGATTTGTCATTTGCTTTTCTGATGTTCTCGCTTAATAAAACAAAATTAAATGCTTCTTTTTCTCATTGCTTCATATTTATTTTGAAATATCCCCTAATTTTTGTGAGCAGTATATATACAGCCTATTGATTTACAACAAAAAGCACCAATGCAATTAAATTTTTAAAAAGTATTATAAGTTCAATGTATGATACAGCAAAATCATGATAATCTGGGAATAGTAACACATTTCTTCTCTTAAAAAAATGTATATCCATTCAATTCAACTAAATATGACCATGCCTGTAAATCAGTTTGCTAAGAATCAATGCTAGTTTAATACTTACTGTTTCTAAGCCCTAAGTCCATCTTTCTATACTCTTTTAGCTAAGATTTAGAGTCTACAAAATATATTCACTAGACTTTCTTACCATCTGGATTTTTATTTTTTATTTTTTGGTTCTACCAATGAGTCACTCACAGGAGACTAGATAGCTGGATAAAGGGCAAAGGAACTCTATTTCTGTTTCCAAGTCCTATCAGCTTCCCTCTAGCAGTAGACAGCTACAGTCTCCAACTTCTCTTGACATAAGCAAAAGCTGCTGTTGCCCTTCTCAGAGGTTCCAACCCCCGTTATATAGGGGCCTCTCTTATGAGCTCCAGGATTCTGGTATCTCCATATCTTCCCTGTTGGTCTACCAACCACAGAAGTTGTAGCTTCTTCCTGCAGTTAATAATATTGAGGTTACTCAGCATCCCTTTTGACTTGTTCAATTTCAAACCAGTTCCTTGTATCGCATCATACTATTTCACAAATACCTGATGTTTTCTTCTTTTTTGGCTGGACCTTAAATCATATAAAACCTATGATGCACAAGAAATATCTCTTTTGAAACAACTAAGGTTTAAGATATTACTTTGGGGGTTAAATTCAGATTTTAAAACCTTCAATCTACCTTACCCTTCTCAGCAACTAACCTTCCCAGTCTACTAATGAGTACTAATGGATTTGAGTTCAGTTAATGAAAGAATAAAAATAAGCAGAAGTGATTACTTTCTACACTATCCAACGTATCATTTTTAGAGATAAAAATAAACATCAATTGGATAATTTATGATTTAATTTGTGATGCAATTACTCAGGTTAAAATTTTCAATGTGGGCCCTGGCCGGTTTGCTCAGTGGTAGAGCATCGGCCTGGCTTGTGGAAGTTCCGAGTTCAATTCCTGGTCAGGGCTCACAGAAGTGCCATTTGCTTCTCCATCCTTTCCCCTCTCCTTCCTCTCTCTCTCTTCCCCTCCTGCAGCCAAGGCTCCATTGGAGCCAAATTGGCCCGGGTACTGACGACTGCTCCATGGCCTCCACCTCAGGCACTAGTGTGGCTCTGGCAGCAACGGAATAACGCCTCAGATGGGCAGAGCATCACCCCCTGATGGGCATGCCGGGTGGATCCCAGTCGGGTGCATGTGGGGGTCTAACTGCCTCTCTGCTTCTAACTTCGTAAAAATACACACACACACACACACACACACAAAATTTAGTGTGTTCATACTTGCTACAATTCCTCACCACTGTTTCTGTTTGTAGGCTAGTTTGGCAACATATTTCCCATTTATGTTATGACAGTTGCCTTGTGGCAAACGACAAGTTCATCCATCATTACACAGTAGCTGCAGATGGATCCTAATATACCTGTCTTTGATCCCAGTATTTAGGTTGGCTTGAAATAAAAAAGCCAAAGTAAATTTTTGTATATGTTTAAGCAAAAAAAAAAATATTTTGCCAGATGGTAAGGGTTAAAATTAATGTTTAGATTTAATATAAAAGAAAGCAACACTTAAAAGAAGTAAAGCACCCAAAGAGAAAGTTATTGCCTTGTATCTGCCCAAAGTCTTTCTCTTCACAAACAATAAATGAGACCTAAAATCAGGTATGTAGTAGAGGTATTTTAAATAGCATATACCTTACAGGATATAAATATTAAAATGTATCTCAGGGAATCTTCAGAATCTGACTGCTACCATTCTTCATCATATTGTAGGACAGAAGATATCTTATTCGATGAAGAAGTCCACTCTAGGGCATCTACCAACTATCCAACTAACATAAATAGCCATTGTCATATTAGTAATGACATCCATATGTCAACAATTCTAAATGATTAAAGATATAATCTCATTACTTCCATTTACGACCACAAGACATTTCTACTTCCATTAGGTACACTGTCTTGATTTACTTTCTGAAGATTTCTCTTTTCCTAGGTGAGTTCAGGCTTGAAGAAGCTGTTAATTAAGGAACTCTGTCCTCAAGAATTAAACAATGGGCATACCACCGAAACTAAGTTAATTGAACTTTTTCACCCAAGAATTTGGAATCTTGATTGGAATAATTCAATAGCAGCAATATCCCAGATAAGATGTACTAAACTACCAATAAATACTGTCTCTTGCCTTTTTTGAGCCTCATTTCCTTTGATTCTCTAAGCTACTCCATTTCCACCACCCCCAATTTTTTTTTTTGCTCAAATTTATAGAGTCAACTGCTGTAGCTTGCAACTAAAAATTTTTAAAGGATAATCTCTTTTTATATATGAGAAAATCAATGCTTAGTGTGGTTAAAGAAATTGTCTGAGGTCCAACTGTTTGTAAAATGCAGAGCTGAGATTCTGACTCAGGTTCCTCTAATCTTGTGAAGTCAGTGCTCCAGATAAAATTGCTTTGTAACTGAAAAGCAAATTTTATTTTATTCAAGGTAGGATATTTTTTACTAGTTTTTACAAATCTGATCGGCTGCAGTCATTGGTTCTGGTAACTCATATTGTGATGAATATTATTGGTGGACCACCTAAACAAATGAATATTATCAGTTGAAGAGCAAAGCTTTAACATGAATGGGTAAAGATGGCCTCATGGCCCAGGTTCTTCCCTGGCCCAGGTTGAGAGAGGGGTATAATTCTCCAAGCTGTTTAATAATGGGTCGGATTCTATCTGGGGAACAGTATTCCCATGTGATTTGCTTCAACAAAGGAAACTAAACAATATTTTAAAATAAGATTTTGGTGAGAGAAAATAGTAACAGTTTAAAAGTATTTTTTTTACTAAATAATTTTTCACATCTTACAAAAGTTAAACAAGGAGTTACCACATGTTCCATCAATTCTACCCTAGTATATACCCAAAAGAATTAAAAACAGAGGATCAAATAGGTATTTGTATGTGTCTATTCACAGAAACACCATTTACAATAACCAAAAGGTAAAAGCAAGTCAACTGTCCCTCAATGGAAGAACAGATAAACAAGAAGTGGTTCATATATACAATGAAATATTATTCAGGCATAAAAAGAAATGCAGTACTGATATGTGTTACAATGTCGATACCCCTTTAAAACATTGTACTAAGAGTGACGTCACGGAAATGGCACCGTGAGCAGCGCGTCCGACAGATCTCCCCAAAATCACAACAAATTTATCAACTAGAAACAGAAAAATTTATCCTCGGAGCATTCCGGAGTTCCACACAAACTGAAAGCGAAAGGACTGTTATCACTTGAATCTGAGAAACGAGGGTGTAGAGGAAGTTAACTACCGCAGGGACATTCATTCAAGCCGTGGAGGGAGTGTGCCTGTGGTGAGTCAGCCCACACTTGGGAGCGGCGAGCAGCCGCCGGCACGCGCCCGGTCCGGTTGCAGAGCAAGCACCGCTAACATTCCCAGCGGCCCACGCACTGCGAGTGAGAGTCCCCAGCCACCAGAGCCCGGAGCACCCCATTCGCACACGTGCCCTGGGCATTCCACGCGCCCAGAGCACCCTACTGGCCCGTACACCCAGGGTGCCCCATTATCCTGCGCCCGGTGCGCCCCAGCCTCCAGCGGCGGGGAGAGCGGGAGAGGCGCCAGGGCGGTCTTCCCTACTTGGGAGATTCTCTCTGTGGGTGGGGCACCTCACCCAGCCATTCAAGCTAACAATCAAGCATTGGGGGAGGGGCGTGCAGGCAGCCTGAAATACCTTCGGGAGCACAGCTGCGGACCCAATCACTGAAATTAGCTTAACCCATGAAATCTGCGCACCCACGGGTTCTAACTGATAAGATCTCTCTCAGTTCAGTGATCCAAGACAAGAGGCGTGATATTTTTTAGAGCCTCTCGCTAAAGGGGCGGGGGCAACTTCTGATTGATAGAGCCTCTATATTCAGGGATAAACGCTAACAAGAGGGACTTGGCAGATAATAAGATCTATACTACACTAGTCGCAAGCAGAGACTAGTGCCTCTTCTTCCCAGCCAAAACAGGCTACAAAGTGTGGAAAGCCTGGGTTGAGTGGTCCAACTGAATGCTAGGCGCTGAACAGTCACCTTGACAACAATTGACTCCCACCCCCGCCTGATTACACTGGAGGCTCTGACTGCCAGAGCCTTTCCCAAAGCCTTGCGCTGAGTGGGGATAGAGTGGGGATTTCCTAGCTCTTTGAGCCTCTTACTCCCCAGGCAGAAGCAGTTGCAGCCTTATAGCTGGATCACCAGGCTGCTAATTCAGGAAGGGGGGACTAGGAGAGAGACTCCAGGAAAGCAAACTCTCTCATCGTTGGACCCTACAAACGCCAACAAGCCTTGACTACCAGCAAGACTAAAGCCAATTATATGACATTGCCATAGAATCCCATCAACTGCAAATCCCTACCTAAGTGTGACACAGGGGCAGAGCCTGGGGTACAGAGTCACCGACCAGGAAGAGGGAGAGAAAAGAAAAAGGAAGAAGTTAACCTCTCAAAATCAAGAAAAATCCACAGACTTTACAACTTGTTCCACTAATTTTTTTTTTTTGTTGTTTGTTTCTTCTATCTTATTGCCTTTATTATTATTATTTCTATTTCCTCCACCTCGGTCTTTCTATTCTCTGCCCATCTTATGCTTCCCTTTTCTTGAACTACACTACCCATGAGTGTTACATTTTGTTTCTCTTCTTTATCCTCACCCTCCTTTAAGGTTATACTTCCAAAACACTTAACTCTCACTCTCTCCTCTTTTGTTTTTTTTTTTGTTTTGCTTTATTTTGTTTTTTTCTCTTCCTTTTTTTGTCTTCCTTCGTTTTTCTCTTTTTCTTATTATTTCCTTTATATTCGTTTTTTTTTCTCGTTTTACTTTTCCTTCCATTGAATCCTCAATCACGAACAAATTAGTTAATTTGGGACTCAAGGGGTTTTTTTTAGTTTAATTTTTCTTTTTCGCTTTTGTTTTTTTTTTGTTTGTTTGTTTATTTTTGTGGCAGTTTGGGTACTTTTTACGTTGCTTTTTAACTCACTAGCATTCCTCCCAACCCAAGGTCTCCATTGTATTTAGTCTTCGCTCCACTTAATACAACAGATTTTTATTTATTATTTTTATTTTTTTTTCTTCTTTATTATTTTTTTTCTCCTTTTTTCTGATTCCCTCTTATCCCTCTCATTATATCTCTTAGTCGACCATCACTTACAAACAAATTATCTTATGCTTGTCTAAGATTTTCTTCCTTTTTTTTTTGCATTTAGTAGGTCCCTACTCCCTTTTTTGCCCCTTGAACTCTTCACCCCAAATCAGGCCCTTCATTATAGGCAGTTTTTGTTCCATTTAGCATAATATAATTCACAGGACATCACCATATTTCCCTGAGGAGGGGAGAGGAGGAAAAGAGAAGAAAGAAAAAAGGGGGAAATAATAAATTATTACTGTTTTTTTTTTTGTGGGGTGTTTTACTCTTTTTTTTTTTACTTTTTACTCTTTATTAATTCTAATTAGTGCTATCAACAAGACCACCCTCAGATGCCAATAAGAAAGAGGAAGTCAAATATTATGGATACAAAAGAAAGAGAGGTAACACAAATAGATGTGGAAAAATCTATGGAGAAAAGACTTAACATATTGGAAGCCTTGGAGCTAAATGACAGAGAATTTAAAATAGAAATCTTAAAAATACTCAGAGATATACAAGAAAACACAGAAAGGCAATTTAGGGAAATCAGAAAACAACTCAATGAACACAAAGAAGATATTACCAAGGAAATTGAAACTATTAAAACAAATCAAACAGAAATTAAAAACTCAATCCATGAGCTGAAAAACTAGGTAACAAGTTTAGATAACAGAACAGCTCAGATTGAAGATAGGATTAGTGAAATAGAAGACAAACAACTTGAGGCACAACAGAGAGAAGAAGAAAGAGACTCAAAAATAATAAAAAACGAGAAAGCCCTACAGGAATTGTCTGACTCCATCAGAAAAAATAACATAAGAATAATAGGTATATGAGAGGGAGAAGAGAAAGAAAATGGAATGGAGAATATACTCAAACAAATAATAGACGAGAACATCCCAAGCCTGTGGAAAGAACTAAAGCCTCAAATTCAAGAAGCAAACAGAACACCGAGTTTTCTTAACCCCAACAAACCCACTCCAAGGACATCATAATAAAGATGACACAAGCCAATGACAAAGAAAAAATTCTCAAGGCAGTCAGGGAAAAGAAGAGTACAACATATAAAGGAAGGCCTATTAGATTATCATCAGATTTCTCAGCAGAAACTCTACAAGCTAGAAGAGAGTGGACCCCAATATTTAAAGCCCTGAAAGAGAGGAACTTTCAGCCAAGAATACTATACCCATCAAAGCTATCCTTCAAGTACGAAGGAGATATAAAAACATTCACAAATACAGAAAAGATGAGAGAATTTATCAGCAGAAAGCCCCCACTCCAGGAAATACTAAAGGGGGTTTTCCAACCAGATTCAAAGAACAAAGGAAAACAACACCACAAGTAACAGCTCCACCAAGAACACAATAAAACCAAACTTAAACTGTGACAACAAAGGGAAAAAAGGGGGAAGAGGATGGAGATTAACAGTAGCAAAGGACGATGAAGTGCAGAAATACTCATAAGATAGGGTACTACAATGAATATGATAGGTACCCTTTTCATTACTTAATGGTAACCGCCCTTGAAAAAACCACCACAAAAACACTTGACTTAAAAAAGGTAGCAACAGAGGAAAGAAGTATGGAACAAAAACAAACAAAAACAAATGATAGAAAAACAAAAGAGAAGAATCAAACAAGATACAAAACTAACAGAAAGCAATTTATAAAATGACAGTAGGGAACCCACAAGTGTCAATAATTACACTAAATGTAAATGGATTAAACTTACCAATAAAAAGACACAGAGTAGCAGAATGGATTAAAAAAGAAAATCCAACTATATGCTGCCTACAAGAAACACATCTAAGCAACAAGGATTAAAAACAAATTCCAAGTGAAAGGCTGGAAAACAATACTCCAAGCAAACAACACCCCCAAAAAAAGCAGGGGTAGCAATACTCATATCTAATAATGCTGACTACAAGACAGAAAAAGTACTCAGAGACAAAAATGGTCATTTCATAATGATTAAGGGGAAGCTGAATCAAGAAGACATAACAATCCTTAATATATATGCACCAAACCAAGGAGCACCAAAATATATAAGACAGCTACTTATTGACCTTAAAACAAAAACTAACAAAAATACAATCATACTTGGAGACCTCAATACACCGCTGACGGCTCTAGATCAGTCATCCAAACAGAGAATCAAAAAAGATATAGTGGCCTTAAACGAAATACTAGAACACCTGGATATGATAGACATCTACAGGACACTTCATCCCAAAGCGACAGAGTACACATTTTTCTCTAGTGTACATGGAACATTCTCAAGAATTGACCATATGTTGGGCCACAAAGACAATATCAGCAAATTTAGAAAAATTGAAATTGTACCAAGCCTATTTTCTGATCATAAAGCCTTGAAACTAGAATTCAACTGCAAAAAAGAGGGGGAAAAACCCACAAAAATGTGGAAACTAAACAACATACTTCTAAAAAATGAATGGGTCAAAGAAGAAATAAGCGCAGAGATCAAAAGATATATACAGACAAATGAAAATGAAAATACGACATATCAGAATCTCTGGGATGCAGCAAAAGCAGTAATAAGAGGAAAGTTCCTATCACTTCAGGCCTATATGAACAAACAAGAGAGAGCCGAAGTAAACCACTTAACTTCACACCTTAAGGAACTAGAAAAAGAAGAACAAAGACAACCCAAAACCAGCCGAAGAAAGGAGATAATAAAAATCAGAGCAGAAATAAATGAATTAGAGAACAGAAAAACTATAGAAAAAATCAATAAAACAAGGAGCTGGTTCTTTGAAAAGATCAACAAAATTGACAAACCCTTGGCAAGACTCACCAAGGAAAAAAGGCACAGGACTCAAATAAATAAAATCCAAAATGAAAGATGAGAGATCACCACAGACATCATAGATATACAAAGAATTATTATAGAATACTATGAAAAATTATATGCCACCAAATACAACAATCTAGAAGAAATGGATAAATTCCTAGAACAATACAACCTTCCTAGACTGAGTCATGAAGAAGCAAAAAGCATAAACAGACCAATCAGCAGGGAGGAAATAGAAAAAACTATTAAAAACCTCCCCAAAAATAAAAGTCCAGGCCCAGACGGTTATACTAGTGAATTCTATCAAACATTCAAAGAAGACTTGGTTCCTATTCTACTCAAAGTCTTCCAAAAAATTGAAGAAGAAGCAATACTTCCAAACACATTTTATGAGGCCAACATAACCCTCATACCAAAACCTGGCAAGGATGGCACAAAGAAAGAAAACTACAGACCAATATCTCTAATGAATACAGATGCTAAAATACTAAACAAAATACTGGCAAACCGAATACAACAACATATTAAAAAAATAATACATCATGAACAAGTGGGATTCATCCCAGAATCTCAAGGATGGTTCAACATACGCAAAACGGTTAACGTAATACACCATATCAACAAAACAAAGAACAAAAACCACATGATCTTATCAATAGATGCAGAAAAGGCTTTTGATAAAATACAACACAATTTTATGTTTAAGACTCTCAACAAAATGGGTATAGAAGGAAAATATCTCAACATGATAAAGGCCATATATGATAAACCATCAGCCAACATCCTATTAAACGGCATAAAACTGAGGACTTTCTACCTTAAATCAGGAACAAGACAGGGTTGTCCACTCTCTCCACTCTTATTTAACGTGGTGCTAGAAGTTCTGGCCAGAGCATTCAGACAAGACAAAGAAATAAAAGGCATCCATATCGGAAAAGAAGAAGTAAAGGTATCACTTTTTGCTGATGATATGATCCTATACATCGAAAACCCGAAGGACTCCACAAAAAGATTATTAGAAACAATAAACCAATACAGTAAGGTTGCAGGATACAAAATTAACATACAAAAGTCCATAGCCTTTCTATATGCCAACAATGAAATATTAGAAAATGAACTCAAAAAAATAATCCCCTTCACGATTGCAACAAAAAAATAAAATAAAATACCTAGGAATAAACATAACAAAGAATGTAAATGACCTTTATAATGAAAATTACAAAGCATTGTTAAGGGAAATCGAAAAAGATACAATGAGATGGAAAAATATTCCTTGTTCCTGGATAGGAAGAATAAATATAATCAAAATGGCCATATTACCCAAAGCAATATACAAATTTAATGCAATTCCCATCAAAATTCCTATGAGATTTTTTAAAGAAATGGAACAAAAAATCATCAGATTTATATGGAACTATAAAAAACCCCGAATAGCCAAAACAATCCTAAGGAAAAAGAATGAAGCTGGGGGCATTACAATACCTGACTTTAAACTATATTATAGAGCCACGATAATCAAAACAGCATGGTATTGGCAGAAAAATAGACACTCAGACCAATGGAACAGAATAGAAAGCGCAGAAATAAAACCACATATATATGGTCAAATAATCTTTGATAAAGGGGCCAACAACACACAATGGAGAAAAGAAAGCCTCTTCAACAAATGGTGTTGGGAAAACTGGAAAGCCACATTCAAAAGAATGAAACTCGACTACAGCCTGTCCCCGTGTACTAAAATTAATTCAAAATGGATCAAAGACCTAAATATAAGACCTGAAACAATAAAGTACATAGAAGAAGGCATAGGTACTAAAATCATGGACCTGGGTTTGAAAGAACATTTTATGAACTTGACTCCAATGGCAAGAGAAGTGAAGGCAAAGATAAATGAATGGGACTACATCAGAATAAAAAGTTTTTGCTCAGCTAGAGAAACTGATATCAAAATTAACAGACAGCCAACTAAATGGGAAATGATATTTTCAAACAACAGCTCAGATAAGGGCCTAATATCCAAAATTTACAAAGAACTCATAAAACTCAACAACAAACAAACAAACAATCCCATAAAAAAATGGGAAGAAGACATGAACAGACACTTCTCCCAGGAAGAGATACAAATGGCCAACAGATATATGAAAAGATGCTCAGCTTCATTAGTCATTAGAGAAATGCAAATCAAAACTACAATGAGATACCACCTCACCCCTGTTAGATTAGCTATTATCAACAAGACGGGTAATAGCAAATGTTGGAGAGGCTGCGGAGAAAAGGGAACTCTCATCCACTGTTGGTGGGACTGTAAAGTAGTACAACCATTATGGAGGAAAGTATAGTGGTTCCTCAAAAAACTGCAAATAGAACTACCTTATGACCCAGCAATCCCTCTACTGGGTATATACCCCAAAACCTCAGAAACATTGATACGTAAAGACACATGTAGCCCCATGTTCATTGCAGCACTGTTCACAGTGGCCAAGACATGGAAACAACCAAAAAGCCCTTCAATAGAAGACTGGATAAAGAAGATGTGGCATATATACACTATGGAATACTACTCAGCCATAAGAAATGATGACATCAGATCATTTACAGCAAAATGGTGGGATCTTGATAACATTATATGGAGTGAAATAAGTAAATCAGAAAAAAACAAGAACTACATGATTCCATACATTGGTGGAACATAAAAATGAGACTAAGAGACATGGACAAGAGTGTGGTGGTTACCAGGGGTGGGGGGAGGGAGGACATGGGAGGGAGGGAGGGAGAGAATTAGTGTGAGGGGGAGGGGCACAGAGAACTAGATAGAGGGTGGCGGAGGACAATCTGACTTTGGGTGAGGGGTATGCAACATAATTTAATGACAAAATAACCTAGACATGTTTTCTTTGAATATATGTACCCTGATTTATTAATGTCATCCCATTACCATTAATAAAAATTTGTTAAAAAACAACAACAACATTGTACTAAGTGAAAGAAGTCAGACACAAAAAGCCACATATAATATAATTACATTTATATGAAATATCCAGATTGATGAATCTCTAGAGACAGACAGCAGATTGATGGTTTCTAGGGGCAGAGGGAAGGAGAGAATAAGAAATGAGTGCTTACTGGATGTAGGCTTCTATTTTGAGGTGAGGCAGTGTTTTGGAACTAGATAGAGTTGGTGGTTACACAACAATATAAATGTACTGAACACCATGGAATTACATAGTACAAAATAATTGATTTTATTTTATGTGAATTTACCTCAATTAAAAAAAAATGCCTCTTTTGTGCTAAGTACAGTTCTAAATAATTTGTATATAGTACACATTTACTTTCCAAAACAACTTTATGAAGCTCCAGTGACACAGTTAGTGTGCAATACTTATACAAAACAACTTTATAAAGTAGTTTACTGTTAACATCTCACTTTTATAGATAGAAAATTTAAGGCATAAGAAAATTAAGTTGCTTTCTCAAGGTCACAAAGCTGGTGAAGTAGTAGATTTATAAATTAAACTCATGGATTTGAGCTCGGGCTACCAAGTCTATATTTTTTAGCATTACATTATTATACTTCCCAAAAATTGGAAATATTGTGAGTGAGGTCTAGACTAGCAGTGTCCAATTGAACTTTCTGTGATGACAAAAATGTTCTATTTTTGTATTGTTCAATACTCTAACCACTAGCCACATGTGGCTACCAAATACTTGAAGATTAGCTTGGACAAATGAATATAAAAATTTTTAATTTTGTTTGGTTTTATATTATTTAAATTTAAATAGTCTTATGTGGCTATAAGCCACATATTGGATAGTACAAGTCTAGACTCTATGGTTTTTAAATTTATTCTTTAGGGAAAAACAAACAAAAATAAACATTTTTGAAATACTCTTCTTTCTGAAAAATATGAAGTAGAACAAGAATTGAATCATTCCAACTTCAATCAATTTCTAGTGCTCTAAGAACTTTCCAAGTGTGAGAGAAAGATTATCAATGCAACCATTGTGTAGTAGTATGAACCTTCACTGTTTTATAGTACCAACATTCTAAAGGTCAGAAAAAAATCTTGACATTCATAGCAGGGACACAGATGACCTAAATTGAAAAATCTTATTCAGTATAACCCCAAATATAATTCATACAAAGAAAACCAGTCAGTGGTAATATTCAACAATAACATCCTACCATCACATTGCTGAGAAGCAAGATGGAATAAACTTGGAATAAAATATTAGATGAGGAATATATTTTGGAATAAGGTATATCAGATATGTGATATAAAAGAATTGGCATATATATTACAGATCTCAACTGTGCTTCATTCTACAAATTTATAAGGTTCTCTTCCATTTTTCTCTTCACCAAAGTTAAATTAATTTTTGTTTCAAGGTCTAAGTTGTCATGTTCTGATTTTTCTTCTTCTTACATTTGTTTGGAATGCATATTTCCTCAGTATATACAACCAGGAGTGCCAAGCCAAATCAACATTTTTCATCACAAAATACCTCAGGCACACAACCATGCACAATTTATAACCTAGACTAAAATAATTCTCTAAAAAGAAAAGATATTAACATCACCTTAAGCCATAGCCATTAGTGTTAATTTATCACAAATTAACCTTACACCTTGCATATGCCAAAAGCCTATGATTTTTTCGTTTGTTAAAAAAAATATTTGAGTCAACATGCCAGACAAACACTAAACATAGAGATGCAACAGTGACCAACAAAGACATTCTTCTCTCATGAAGCTGGAAATAATAATTATTATAACCAGATTTCCTCTGTTACATCCATCTAAGACTCACTCTTGATGCTTGTCTCGGTAACGTGATACATTTATCCGTCCCATGCTGAAGGCCAGTCCCTGAAAATATTTTCTGACATTAAATCGGTCCGTGGCCCAAAAAAGAATGAGGACCACTGTTTTATATTACTATACTGTAAGTTAGACTTTATTACTATAAAATACTTGCAATAATCTTGATAGTTTTTTTTTTGTATTTTTCTGAAGCTAGAAACCGGGAGAGACAGTCAGACAGACTCCCGCATGCACCCAACTGGGATCCACCTGGCATGCCCACCAAGGGGTGACGCTCTGCCCACCAGGGGGCGATGCTCTGCCCCTCCGGGGTGTTGCTCTGTCGCGACCAGAGCCACTCTAGTGCCTGGGGCAGAGGCCAAGGAGCCATCCCCAGCGCCCGGGCCATCCTTGCTCCAATGGAGCCTCGGCTGCGGGAGGGGAAGAGAGAGATAGAAAGGAAGGAGAGGGGGAGGGGTGGAGAAGCAGATGGGTGCTTCTCCTGTGTGCCCTGGCCGGGAATCGAACCAGGCACTTCTACACTCCAGGCCGACGCTTTACCATTGAGCCAACTGGCCAGGGCTAATCTTGATAATTAAATCATTTAGAAAAGAGAAGCTGGGTTTATCTGAATTTTATGTTATCATTGATCATATGAAAACAAGACTTCTTTAAATGAGTTGTGATTGTTAAAAGAGTTTTTATTTTTTAAGTTAAATTTTATTCAAGCAAAAATGTATGTTTGTTTGTTTTCAATGTCTCTTCTTATACCTCTTCATGTGTCTCAATTCTAGTTTAAATACAGTGAAGAGGAACACAAAGCTTTTGATATTTGGGCCAAGAACAATATTGGTTATTAAACTCATTCATACCTTGGAACAGGCTGCCTCCTCAGAAAAAAAAAGGACACTGTGAGAGTGGATATCAGGCTAGGGATCTGTGATACCTATAAAATATTTGAATAGATATTGACTGGATTTTGAATAGTAATATTAAATATATGTCTAGGTTCAAGAGGAAAGGTCTATACTGAAGTACAAATGTGGGAGTCATCAAAATATAGAAGGTATTTTAAGCTATGAGACAGGATGACATTTCTCAGTGAATAAGTGTAGGTAGAAAAATGTGGAGGTCTAAATACTGAGCCCTGAAGCCTTAAAATGTTCAGAGGCTGGAGACATAAAGAGGGATGGGTAGGAAAGGCTGGAAGAATATCATAGAAGCAAGGCCAATGTGGTGTTCCAGAGCCAGGTAGAGAAAATATTTCAAGGATGAACTAAGGGTTAACTGTGGCAAACACTTCTAATAAACCAAGAAAGATGTGAAACTGGTTATTATATTTAACAATATGGAAGACTTTCATGGTAAGAACATTTTAGTAAGGGTAGCTTGAATAAAAATCTGATTTAGAGTGGTTTCAAAAGAGAATGAGAGAAAGAAAGTGGAGAGAGCAAATTTATATAAATTAATCTAGGATAATACTGATGATATGAATCTCAGGTGACAAAGCCATTTGCAAAAAAATAAAAACTTTTTTATAATCCATGTAATTGAATTCAATATTTTGTTGAATTATGGTAATATTCAAAATCCACTGCAGCATTATTTGCAATAGTAAAACACTGGAAAATTTTTACTCTCAATTAAAGATTAGGTATGTAGCATATGATATTCAGAATATAGTGCATCTATATTATAGAATACTACAGAGCTGTTGGAAGGAAGAGAGTACATCCTATATGTTTTGACATTGAAAGATCTGCAAGGTATTTTTTGGTAAACAAAACATAAAATTATAGCATTTATAATGTAATTTAATTTGTGTGTGGCTACATGTGGTTTATTTAATTAAATTGTGCAACTGTGAAAACTTATTTTCGTCAATACTATAATACAACTAAGGTATGAAAATAGTCTTCATTTCAGCTGTTAAAATACTCAGTGCAATCAAAGTCAGAACTTTCATCTCACACCAAATTAAAAGTATCTCCTCTCCTTTAGATCTAGATGCTCGGGGGGGCATGATCTACATTTTCTATTTTTCTCCCACCTCCCATCTGCCCCACAGCTAGCTGTTCCTCTGTTCCTCCAGGGTGGGCATGAGATGAAAAGAGATTAACCAAATCCCCCTGGTGGATTCTGTTGCAATTTGGTATTAGTGTTCTAAATGCTGGCCTATGTCCAAATGCTTTTCATTTCTCATAAAATACTGTAGAGGTTCTTTGAAGACTTCCCCGTTGTGGGTCTTGAATATCACTGTTCTCTGACATGAGCAAGCACTCACTAGTTGGTCTCCGTGACCTCCACTTCAACCACTGCTCTGACAGAACCTTCTGTGTCTTCTCCTTGACAGGAACTCATCTTAGAAAGCATTGGGACTTGAACCAAACCAAAATGATCATACACAATATTGAAGTAGGCAGTTTTTGGTAAACAATGAGAATGTCTGGAAGAAACGTGAATTAGCTCCTCCTCTATACCTTCTCTACCATATTTTATTGAAAATAAGTCTTGGACAAATACTGATACATAGATGTTTATTATACATATACTTAGAAGCAACACAAAATTATTCTTACAAGTTTCTCTGAAAGCTCCATAATGGTCCAGTACTCTGAGCTTTTAAGTGTTTCAAAAAGTACCTTGCTTGAAAGGTTGATTCATGACAGATAAGACAACATTCAAGAAGTTGGTTTCTCTTAACCTTATAGTGGACATAAGACAACCAAAACTCTTTCTCAACTAACGCTGGGCACAGGCTATTTAGGAATGAAGGATTGAGAGTCATCCCTAGTATAAGCAAAAAAAAAGGTCTCATTGAATATTATATTCTGATTATAAACAAAGTTTCTAAATATTTTAGCCTATCTAACCTAGTTTGGTTATCTCTGATTTCCCTCATGAGAATTCATTTAAACATTAATCATGCTACATAAAATGCTGTTAATTGAACCAATAAAAACCACCTCTGCTCTTCCTTTTATGTTCATTATCTAAGTGTCTGGTGTTGAGATGTATAGAGCAGAAGGTCTTGTACTTGTCACCCCTGGAGTATGGATTCCTCCAGCACTAGTGAGACATGAAGAATTTCCTTAAGGGACAAACATTCCCCTGCGGCCCAGGCTAAACAGCTGTTCCTCATCACCAACAGCGTTTTCAGGTTGATGGTCAAAAGGCCTGGCCCACAGGGGTCTCAGATTGGCACATTAATGGTCATCGTCCAGGTACACAAGCACAGCTCTTCCACCAACTGGCACAAACCTTTCAGAGAACGTGTCGAGAAGGGCTTGCTCTTGTGGGCACATCTCTTGGCTGGAACAGGATCCCTGCAGAACTATGTCCCTCTGACCTCCTGTTTTGCATGAAGACACCCTTCATCACTGACTTATGGGGAAAAACTACAAATCTAAACTTAAACTACAAATGTAAACACAGTGCATGCAGACATCACAATAGGGGAGTGCAGTGAGATGTCCCCACCCAGCTCTGTTCAGTATTGAAAGTAAACTGGCTCTGCTCTCACTGCCAGCAACCTTCTTATTTTCCTCTTGCGATCAAAGCAATGTCAATTAGCCTCTGTTTCCTTTAGACTTTTCAGGTGAGAGTCATGTGAGGTCTCCTTTAGGAAGTTCCCAAACTCAAAGGAAAACAGCTTTCCTTCAAACAAAAACCCTGTAAAACATTTTCTGCTCTGGTCGCATGGCTTGAATCTTAGCAGTCATCCAGCCAGGAAGACTTAGGGGACATGTTTTCCCTTCAGCAGAAAACTCCAGTTTCTATTAACGGTTTTCTGAAGCCCTCAAAGGGCTTGAGATGAGGTTGGTGGTTGGGGGCATAGGAAGTGAGGTGTGAGTTAGGAAAAGCAGCTCTATCTTCTCCCCAGGAGATGGTAGGGGCAATGTTCCAACCCTTCCTAAAATGGGTCAATGGTCTTTTTTCTCCTCTATACCCCAAACCCTCTAGACTAAGATTGTGAAACATTCTTCTATCTCATTTCTTTTTATTCATCCAGAAAGTCTCTTAAGAATGTAAAATTACTTCTGTGGATTCTGGGCTTCCAATAATATTCATACTCAAATAAAAAATCTTAATTAAAATCCATAAAATAAATTTTGTGCTCATATAACAAATCACTGGGGAACAAATTTTTTTTTCATTTTCTGTTGCATGAGTTTTTAGAACTGTTACTACATGTTTCTGCATCGCTGATTCCAAATCTGAAATCCATGTTTTGGTACATTCTCTAGTTTTTATGCAATTTTAATTTCTTTTTGTTACAGTTAATGGCATGCATTGGTTTTTAAATTGGAGTTAAAGGGCAATGACTCTTGGATTGAACATAATCACAAGGCAATTAATGTTTTACAAACATCACTTTTACATAATTATAGTTGTTTTTAAATGTAAAAAATTATTATCTGATAAAAACACCCTCTTTTTTTTATTTTATTTTTTTTTAATAAATTTTTATTAATGGTAATGGGATGACATTAATAAATCAGGGTACATATATTCGAAGAAAACATGTCTAGGTTATTTTGTCATCAAATTATTTTGCAAACCCCTCTCCCAAAGTCAGATTGTCCTCCGTCACCCTCTATCTAGTTCTCTGTGCCCCTCCCCCTCCCCCTAACTCTCTCCCTCCCTCCCTCCCATGTCCTCCCTCCCCCCCCCCCCCACCCTTGGTAACCACCACACTCTTGTCCATGTCTCTTAGTCTCATTTTTATGTTCCACCAATGTATGGAATCATGTAGTTCTTGTTTTTTTCTGATTTACTTATTTCACTCCTTATAATGTTATCAAGATCCCACCATTTTGCTGTAAATGATCTGATGTCATCATTTCTTATGGCTGAGTAGTATTCCATAGTGTATATGTGCCACATCTTCTTTATCCAGTCTTCTATTGAAGGGCTTTTTGGTTGAAAAACACCCTCTTATTATGTTTTAAGATTGAATCATGGCTTCTTCGAGTAGGCGTAGATGTAAGAATAGTCCTGACACCTTCTGTTATATATGTGGCTGTTACACACAACACCAAAGGCGTAATATTCCATCATTTGTGACACATGCATATATTGCCTATTTTGAAGTTCCCATTGGTGATCAAGACAAGAATTGGGCTCCTCATATTGTGTGTCATATTGTGAGGAAATGCTTCATGACTGGACAAAAGGAAAATGCAAAGGAATGCCTTTTAGTATTCCCATGGTTTGGCATGAACCTAAGGACCACAGCAGTGACTGTTATTTCTGTCTGATCCATACAAAGGGCATCAGCAAGAAAAAGCAGCATATGATTGCATATCCTAATATTCCTTCAGCAATACGACCTATCCCACACTCTGAGACACTACCAGTTCCAGTTTTCAATGGTTTTATTTCTTCTAAGGACGAAGAAAGTGAACATGCTGATCAAGTGTATTTTGTAAGATGCATGAGGAAATGGTTGTAGAATCTAAAGGGTCTTCTTCTGATGCCAACACTCATTAATCCCTCAGTACAGTGGTCCCCAACCTTTTTCGGGCCACGGACCAGTTTAATGTCAGAAAATATTTTCACGGACCGGCCTTTAGGGTGAGATGAATAAATGTATCATGTGACTGAGACAAGCATAAAGAATGAGTCTTAGACGGATGTAACAGAGGGAATCTGGTCATTTTTAAAAAATAAAACATCGTTCAGACTTAAATATAAATAAAATGGAAATAATGTGAGTTATTTATTCCTTCTCTGCAGACCGGTACCAAATGGCCTACAGACCGGTACCGGTCCATGGCCCGGGCATTGAGGACCACTGCCTCAGCAGTTTAGCCAACCTGAATTGAATGACTTAATAAGAGATTTGGGCCTATCAAAGAAAGCAGCTGCGTTATTAGCCTCCAGGCTTCAAGAAAAGAATGTACTTCACCGGTCAGCTAATGTATCCCATTTCAGGAAGCGTGAACAAATTTTTGTGGACTTTTTTTCTGAAGACAAACACTTTGTTTACTGTCATCATATCAATAGTCTTCTCAGCCAGCTAGGTGTTACCACTTACAGTCCAATAGAATGGTGGCTATTTCTTGACAGCTCTAAACGGAGTCTGAAATGTGTTCTTCTACACAATGGTAATGTTTATGCAGTGGTTCCAATTAGTTATTCAACTAATCTGCGAGAATATTATAATGACATAAAAATTGTCCTCGACTTTCTGAAGAATGAGGAGCATAACTGGATCATTTATATGAATCTTAAAATGGTAAATTTCCTGCTAGGACAACAGAGAGGTTTCATGAAGTATCCTTACTTTCTGTGTTTGCGGGACAGCTGAGCTTGGAAGAAACACTGGACATAGAAGGAGTGGCCGAAACGTGAATCTCTGGAAGATGGGATGCAAAATATTGTGAATGAACCTGTAGTTAATCAAGACAAGATCATTTTCCCCTCACTTCACATCAAACTTGGCTGAATGATGCAGTTTGTTCAGGCTTTGAATAGAGAAAGTGAATGCTTTCAACATATTCTTTCTGCTTTTCCTGCCTTGTCTTTCGGGAAGATAAAAGCAGGTGTATTCAATGGACCTCAAATTTGAAGCCTCATATGTGACGAAGAATTTGCCAGGAAGATGAATAAGGAGGAGAAAGCAGCACGGCAGTCTTTTGTGGCAGTTAAAAGGAACTTCCTTGGCAACAAAAAAGCAGAAAACTATGAACTTCTGGTTCAAAGGATGCTGTTGGCTTTTCGCAACATGGGATATAACATGAGTGTTAAGATTCACTTCCTGAACAGTCACCTTGATAAGTTTCTCTAAAATCTTGGAGCTGTTTGTGATGAGCAGACTACTGCTGGAGAATCAAATGAGATTCTCCTCAACAAGTACACAAACACAAGAGCTACAAATGCAAATTGTTTGCCTGAATAGAATTTAAATAAGTTTTATGCAAATTTTATGATTAAAATAAGTGTTTTAATATGTTCTGTTTCAAAATTGTAGACAAATTCTGATGCAATCAGATATTTTAGTGTATTTACTGTATTATATAAATTATTATATTTTCACAAAGATGATGCCCAAGAAGACATTCTACTTCATTATATTAAACTAAATGTTGAAAATTTTACAATAAGATGAAAACCTAAAATCTTGAATTGCAAAAAAACCTGTAGTTTACAGAGAAAAACTAATGTTAGATTTGAGATCAGCACACCTGAATTAGGTAAGAACAAGTGTTTTTGTGGATGCAACAAAAATTCTGTTCCCATTGATATTTATTGAGTGCCTTCTTGGTAACACTCATTGATGTTGGCATAGAAGGTATCTAGGTCCTCCTAGATAGTCGTCACTTTCCTCTGGTTATCTCTGGGGAATGGGTAGCTTGGTCGTTGGCTTTCACTTTTTTCTCTCATACAATTTTATATCATGGGAGGTTTTTCCTAACGAAACCCCCCAAACCAATTATATATATATATATTATTATAATTATTTTCATAATAGTAAAAAAGGTTTATTTCTTCCACATATATACTTTTAATTTTGTTACCTACCATAACAGTTAAGTTAACTTTATTCTGAAATGTAAGATACTGGCCTTTCCTCTTAGGTTTGTGACATTCTAGGACCACTGCTTACAAGCTTTAAAGAAAGAGTCTCTGCTGTACCAGTGACTTATTTTATTTAGTAAGTGTAATTGCTCCTTTATAAAGCATCGATTAAACTTTAGAAAGTAAAAGGTCAGATGTAGATTTATGCAAGATAAGACCACATGTTTCTTGCCAGCTCATTCAAAAATGACATTGCTACTTACCTTGTCTTTCTCGGTGTCCCTAAAAGATCTCTTTAAGATTTATAACAACCAATAAGAAATGTATATTCTAGTTTCAATTAGACTGTCTTGACAGTCTCACTCATCTGGAGGAATGAGTCATTTACTGCATCTCACAAATCAATGAGAGATGTATATTTTGCTTAAAATTTGAAAGTTATGAGAAGTGGGTAAGAGAAATTACATCAAGTACCATTTGGAAAAAAATGTATTCAAATAGTTATGCATTAGTTATCTATTGCAGTGTAACAAATTACTCCAAAAATCTATTAGCTAAAACATTAACTTTTTTCCTTATGTCTGTGAGCCAAGAATCTGAACATAACTGAGTTGGGCTCTTCTCTTTCAGGGTCAGCACAAGACTGCAATAATGATGCTGCCTAGGGTTGCATTCATCTCAGTACTGGACAGGGGAAGGATCTGCTTCCCAGCTCACTCACAGAGTTGTTGGCAAATTCTCACTGACTACTGCCCCCAGACATCTGTTCTGCACCATATAAGTCTTTCCTTAAAGCTATGCAAAACATGGGGGATGGCTTCCCTAACACTGAAGCTGCCTCTGCCTGCTGGCTGCTTGTAGGCTCAGTCACTGAAAGAGCCTCTGGTGCAGTCAGGAGGATGGGACTACTGGATCTCCCCAGAGGGGTCGGCACCATTCAGGTTTCAGGGAAGGTGGTGGGTGTGGGCCCCACTCCAAGCACCCTTGTCATAAGTCTCAGCCTATTCTGGATTTTACCCTGACTTCAGCAGGGTAGAGCCACTAGGAGTCAGTCAGGTTGGGCCGTAGAACCTAAAGTGTGAGTCTGTTGGCAGCCAGGAGGGTAATACTATTGAATCTCCTGTGAGGGGAAGCACTAGTCAGATTCACAGGAAAGTGGGAAGATGGCTCCCACCTCAAAGTCAGATGGTTGAGACACAGTCACTTCCTAAGTCTGTCAAGACCTCTACCCCCTGGCCAAGGCAGCTGACTTCTCAGCAGAACATAAACTCTGCAGGGTAGGGCAAGTTTCTTTCTCCAGGCTGTGGGGAAAGAGTGTTCTGCCCTAGAATCATAATGACCAAAGTATGGAAGAATGACTCCACATAGGGACTTTGGTAGCTGTCCCCCTGTGCCTCTCCCCAGAACCACAAACCAAAAACTCTCCCCATATGACCCTAGTCCACTCAGCCCTCCCTCTGACAAAGCCCAGAATAAGTGGTTGTGAATGAGATTTTTGCCTTGGCTCTTTAGATGATACCCAAGTCTCTGCAGACTCCCTTCTCTTTCTGGGAGACAGAAACTTTGATGCTTTTACAGCCAATGCTATGTGGGCAGCTCTTTCTGGCCCTGGTGAACTGGGATGGTGAGTGCAGCTGGTGGTTTAGACCCCTTCTTTCTCAAGGGAAGTCCCCCAAAACCTCAGCCATCACTCATGGGAGAAGGGCCAGCCCTTTTTGCATCTTCACCTTTCCTACCAGTCTCAGTGTGGCTTCTTCTGTGAATCCTTGATTATAATACTCCTCTTCATTTACTGAAGTTGGTTTTCAGAATGATATTTCTTAAATTTAGTTGTAACTACATTTGGTCTTGGGAGGAGTTAGGTGTAACATCCACCTATACTGCCACCATCTTGGATTCTTCCAAACTGTGGTTTCTTAAATATTCCCCTACAGAGGTCTCAGTAGTATATATGGAATCAAGTAAACACACTATAATGTAATTCTTAAGATTAATTATTTTATATCAGTGGTCCCCAACCCCCGGGCCACGGACTGGTACTGGTCCACAGAGAAAGAATAAATAACTTACATTATTTCTGTTTTATTTATATTTAAGTCTGAATGATGTTTTATTTTTTTAAAATGACCAGATTCCCTCTGTTACATCCTTCTAAGACTTACTCTTGACGCTTGTCTTGGTCACGTGATACATTTATCTGTCCCACCCTAAAGGCCGGTCCGTGAAAATATTTTCTGACATTAAACTGGTCCGTGGCCCAAAAAAGAATGGGGACTACTGTTTTATATTACTATACTGTAAGTTAGACTTTATTACTATAAAACTCTTGCAATAATTTTGATAATTAAATCATTTAGAAAAGAGAAGCTGGGTTCATCTGAATTTTATGTTATCATTGATCATATTAAAATGAGACTTCTTTAAATGAGTTGTGATTGTTAAAAGAGTTTTTATTTTTTAAGTTAAATTTTATTCAAGCAAAAATGTATATTTGTTTGTTTTCAATGTCTCTTCTTATATCTCTTCATGTGTCTCAATACTAGTTTAAATACAGTGAAGAGGAACACAAAGCTTTTGATATTTGGGCCAAGAACAATATTGGTTATTAAACTCATTCATACCTTGGAACAGGCTGCCTCCTCAGAAAACACTGTAATATTTTTTCTTGCCTGCTGAATTAGTAACAAATAATGGCATACAACCTTGAATGTTCAGTGAACAAATGATACAAGACTTTGAGGCGATTTCATAGTTCATGGTTTCTTTCCCATGAACTGTTGGTCATGTTGTTGTTGTTTTTTGTACTAGGTTAAATTTAAGCTTTTTCCTGGGTTTTCCCAAGGAATAAACTTTTATGTAGTTACTAGGTTAAATTTAAGCACTTTTCTGTGTTTTCCCAAGAAATCAACTTTTATGTAGTAACTCTCAAGCAGGCTTTTACCTATTTTCAACTTGTCTCTAAAGTTTGGAAATGGATTTCCTTCTGATCTCAGGGAGTACAAAGCAAAGTCATCTGCAACCACTCAGCTAACAGTCTACAATAACATAAGTTGACTATTCTAGGATTCTCTTGCTCAATAAGATAGAATCATAAATAACTTTATTGGTTGTTTTAAGACTTTTTTTGAAAATCCATTTATCTGAGTAGTAGCAGGCTCACCAAGCTCTCTTGAAGAGACTCAAGGCAAAAACTAGCTCAACAAAACACATCAAATGGCTATCTACTTCTCAAGAGTATTAATTTCAAACCCTGGGCTCACTGTCCATGGTTCAATATTATTATATCATGAATTTTGCCTCATTCCCAACAAAACTTCACAGTAAAATACCTTCTTTAAATAAGATTCCCCAGAAACTCATGAGTATTTTATTTTTGTGCCTTCCCACCTCTGGACAATATTATGACTCTATCAATAAAATGATCTCTCTTAGTTAATTTGGCAAGCAGCAATCTTATCTACAAATAGTTACTTTATCTTGCTTTATCAACAGGTTGTTTCAGTTATTTTGAGGGAATTGATAGTTGACAAAAACAACCAAGTTATGCTTAAAATGAGAAAAAAAATTATATTATATATTCATCTCACATGAATCCTAATTTCTTTAGTGAAAACTATAACAATATATTCAAGTTGTATCATCTAAAAGTGAAAAAATAGGTCTAGGAAAAGTAAGACAAATTACTTAAATAAAAGTTATATAAAGTTCTGCAGTGATATGTCATATTATCTGAGATGGAATATGAAACATCTAGGAAGTCAGGCAAACAATGAGTTGAGGAATAGGTGGCAAAGATATGTTGTATACGTTGTCTTCTTTCTTCAGTTGTGTGGAAAGGAAGTAATAGGAAGAGAAAGAGCTTCTACATACATGCAAATTGCATGGTGTGTAACTAGGGTGTTTGCTTTGAAGATAATTCTGCATTGAGTGTGAACTTGAATAACCATAACTTAAAGAAGTTTCACTGAAATGTTTGCTACTATGGAGTTGAAAACATAAAGTAAAACTTCGGTTACAGTGATATAAAAAAAAGTCACAATGGTTATAATACACTGTCCCTTAAGCACTGCTGTTGAACATAAATTACTCTTTCAGATATTGATCTGCATTTTTATTATAGTAGCATCTCTAATAACTCTGATGATCAATTATCTGTCTTGCTCAATTATAAAGGTAAGATATCATCCTTGTCTTTCATCTGAAGTTGTCCTTGAATACCAAGCTCTAGCACTTTAGAGGTGGTCTTCCTGTTATTGGATTTCTGCCACTTTAGAAATCAACATTCCATTCCCTCAGCATTGTAGCATGCTTTTAAATCCATTGAAATTCACTGTCTCCAAATTTGAAGTTCTTCTTATCAAGGAGAAGTTTATGGCCTTCCTCAATGAGAAAACAGAATAATAGCTGACTGAATCTCAGGAATCATGGAGTGAGACTTCGGGAAGGGAGATAAGCAGCAATTGTACGGTCCCATCTTAATAATATATGAAGGAGTAAAATAATTATAACTTCACTCTTGTTTCCTTTTTCTTTTTCTTTTATTTTAATAGGACATGTATATTCATTCTTACTTGATGCTAGAATATTAAATTTTTGACTGTCAGCCATTTGCTATTTTATAAGATTAAGGAAATAAAAGTGCATAACTTGGTAAATGATCGACCAGTGGTCTAGCTAGCAAATATCTCTACATCAACAGCAAGAGAGTCAATATAAATTTTCTTATAGAATAGCTTTCTTATTTTAGATGTTGACCATTTTAATTTGGAATAAAATAATTTTTGTAATGCCAATTCAGTTCTTAAAAGTGTTTTTAAAATCTATTTCCAATTCATACAAGGATACTGAAATGCACTATTCAAACTAAAATGCACATACCTTTATCACAATATTTGGAGAAACTATATACATGTAAATAATGCACATGGATTTATAAAATTTAACTAATCTGAAAAAATACTTAGCTTTACTGATTTTAGATTCATTGTTTTCTTTAAATTATTGATTTTAGAGAGAGAGGAAAGAGAGAGAAGGGGGCAGGGAAACAGGAAGCATCAACTCATAGTAATTGCTTCTCATATGTGCCATGACTGGGTAACCCCAGGTTTTGAACTGGCAACCTCAGCATTCCAGGTCAATTCTTTGTCCATTGCACCGCCACAGGTCAGGCTAGGTTCATTGCTTTTAATTTACTTTGCAAAAAGTATTCATAAATATTTTCAAAATCCCATGTTAATGCAGAAATTATCTCTAATTTCAACATTCTTCTTCTGGCACACAAAAACATTTTCCATAAGTCTTTTATGAAACACCCTATTCTAAATAAAAACCAACAAAATAACGATTTTTTTTGTCAAAGCCATGTTTTCTAGTGCTACATAAAAATCAACCAAATATTTAATGGTGAAAAAGAACCATTTACTTGCACATGTTTCATTTTGTTGGGCTGGTTTTATTTTGGTGTTTCTTAGACTGTTTTGGGTCACCTATACATTAAATTGGGAGAGAGAACACTAAAGGTTGATGCCTCACGGATAGCCTCATTTATATGTCTAGAGCTTCAGGAAGAATGGCTTGAAACAGCTCAATATGACTGTCATCTAAGGATAGTATCTTTATAGAGGGAAAAAGTGAAAACTGCAACATTTCCTGAGGTCTTGCTCAGTCACATAAAATGCATTGTTTCATTATACTGGTCAAAGTCAGCTCAGGTTCAAAGGGTAAGGAAGCATATTTCATTTCTTGATAGAGGTTTCAATAAATTGTGGCCATTTTTATTCTATCACAGTATCAGCAATGTTTTATTTCACATAATATTAGAAATTCAGTTGCATATTAACATAAATATGTTTATTAAGACTATACTTTCTCCAAGAGAAAAAATGTAACTTAAATATTATAATTTATTGGTGTGAGGTAAATCTGAAATTCAAACAATAATTATTCATTTTATAATTGGATTTAAGAATGCCTGATCAGTTCTTAAACATGTTAGAATAAATATTCAAGATCTCCTATTAATATTGAGCTTGAAAACAGCAGATTTATTTTTAAGTGTTTAAATACAGTGATTGAAGACTATTGACATAGAAACTTATTTTAGATTTCATAAATGTGACAGTCAAACTGAAATCTAAAAATATGACACATGCAATTTCCTTATTACAAAATTACAGAATAATATTATCTTTTTTTGGAAACTTGAAATATACATCTCAGATTTCCCATATTTTTCATTATATTTATCAAAGATAGACGTTAAATAACAAATAAAACAAGTTAGTATATATTTTGGTGAATATATACTAAATTTCAAACACAATTTATAAATATTAAAAATACTCTTTTTGCCTGACCAGGCAGTGATACAGTGGATAGAGTGTGGGCCTGGGATGCTGAAGATCCAGGTTTTAAGCCCTGAGATTGCCGGCTTGCGTATGAAGTTTTTGGCTGAAGCAAGGGATAATAGACATGACCCCTTGGTCACTGACCTGAGCCCAAAGATCGCTGGCTTGAAGCCCCAAAATCACTGGCTTGAGCAAGGGGTCACTGGCTCGGCTGGAGCCCCCGAGTCAAGGCACACACGAGAAAGCAATGAATGAGCAGCTAAGGGGCTGCAACTATGAGTTGATGCTTCTCATCTCATCTCTCTTCCTGTCTGTCTGTCTGTCTGTCTCTGTCTTCCATCTTCTACTCACTAGAAAAATAAAATGAAAAAGAATACTCTTTTTTAAAATGTTCATATGGGGTTATTTAAAAGCTTTATAAATGTCTGGAGAATAAAGGTAGGTATCTGCATTTGAATTTCTCTACACACAACAAAATAAAAACATCTTAGATCAACAAGTAATGCAAACAAAACACTCCTGACCCTTCAATATTATTCAGCACCAGAGGAGATTAAGGATTTGAAATTACGTGTAGTTAACAGATTAATGTCCAAATCCCCACACAACTACCATTGAAAGCTCTGGATAATATTACAAGACTATGGGCTCAGAAAACAAAAAAAAATGAAACCTAGATAACCCATAAAAAAGAGGGAAAGTTGAGTAGAGCAGTGGCCCCCAACCTTTTTTGGGCCATCAACTAGTTTAATGTCAGAAAATATTTTCACGGACCAGCCTTTAGGGTGGGATGGATAAATGTATCACGTGACCGAGACAAGCATCAAGAGTGAGTCTTAGACGGATGTAACAGAGGGAATCTGGTCATTTTTAAAAAATAAAACATCGTTCAGACTTAAATATAAATAAAACGGAAATAATGTAAATTCTTTATTCTTTCTCTGCAGATCAGTACCAAATGGCCCACGGACTGGTACCGGTCCACAGCCCGGGGATTGGGGACCACTGGAGGAGAGGACTTAGATAATGCCCAGACAAAATCTGTCTAAGAGAACATCAAACTCTAAGTACTAGATTGCTGAACTCAAGAATAAGAGTTGGTAGATAGTTCCAAAAGCATTCAAATAATTTCAGAGTATTAAAAACAAAGGAAAACTTCAAAATTCCTTTTTTTTGTAAAGTATAGTATAAATAAGAAATCTTGATAAAAGCAGGAAAAATATTATAAACTAATATCACATAATTATCAGTACAGACATTCTAAATAAAATGTTAGTTATAAACTACGAAGCCACAGAAAGAAAATAATAAACCAACAAACATGTCTTTATGGGGTTATACCCACAAGGTTCAAGGAGGGCTCAGTTTAGAAAACATCTCACATAAATTTACTGTATTAATAGTGGGGAACAATTATATCATTATCTTCATAGATGCTGAAAAGACTCATAGCAATAATTAACACTAATTTTTGTTAAAACTTTTGGAAAAAGAATGGACAGATTTTTTTCTTAGAATAATAAAGTATATATAGTTCATTTTATGTAATGAGAAACATTAGAACCATTTCCACTGTGTTGGCAAAAAAGATAAGGTTGTCAACTGTATTTATATTTCTAAATTTTTAGAGACAATAGCTAAAATATTTTAAAAAGAGGGAAAAATAAATGACTTAACAATTGGAAATAAAGAAATGAAATTATCTCTCTTCCAGATGACATAAAGGTATACCTGAAAAAATGCTAGAAAGTTAATAATAAAATTAATTCATTTAGCCTGAACAGGCAGTGGCGTAGTGGATAGAGCGTTGGACTGGGATGCGGAGGACCCAGTTTCGAGACCCCGAGGTCACCAGCTTGAGCATGGGCTCATCTGGTTTGAGCAAGGTTCACCAGCTTGGACCCAGGGTCACTGGCATGAGCAAGGGGTTAGTCCATAGCCCCAAGGTCAAGGCACATATGAGAAGGCAATCAATGAACAACTAAGGTGTCTCAATGAAAAACTGATGATTGATGCTTCTCATGTCTCTCTGTTCCTGTCTGTCTGTCCCTACCTATCCCTTTCTCTGACTTTCTCTCTGTCTCTGTAAAATAATAATAATAAATAAATAAATAAATAATTCATATAAGATAGTATTCAGCAAAATAGTAAGATTTAAAATTAACATGCAAATCAATTGAGTAGATACATTCAAATAATAACTTGTTAAATAAATAAAGATGACAAAAAAGCCACTCAAAAGAGTAATAAGTAAACAAAGAAATAATAAAGTTCAAAAGAAATATTCAAAATTTACACATAAAAAGCTGTAAAAAAAAACCTCCTGAAAGACATAAAATGTCAAATCAAATAAATAAAAAGTCCTTCCTTGTTCTTGATTAGTATATCTGAACATCATCAAAATGTCAATTCTCTCTAAATCAGTTTATAAATATAATGCAATTCCAATAAAAACATCAATGGTTAAACAGTTTTTAAATAAAATTTATATGGAAAAATAAACACAAGGTAATACAAAAAAAATGGCACAGCCTGACCTGTGATGGTGCAGTGGATAAAGCGTCGACCTGGAAATGCTGAGGTCGCCGGTTCGAAACCCTGGGCTTGCCTGGTCAAGGCACATATGGGAGTTGATGCTTCCAGCTCCTCCCCCTTTCTCTCTCTGTCTCTCTCTCCTCTCTCTCCCTCTCTCTCTCCTCTCTAAAAATGAATAAATAAATAAATAATTTTAAAAAATGGCACAGAAATAATTATAAGAAAAGATCACTTTGGCCCTGGCCAGTTGGCTCAGCGGTAGAGCGTCAGCCTGGCGAGCGGGGGACCCGGGTTCGATTCCCGGCCAGGGCACACAGGAGAGGCGCCCATTTGCTTCTCCACCCCCCCTTCCTCTCTGTCTCTCTCTTCCCCTCCCACAGCCGAAGCTCCATTGGAGCAAAGATGGCCCGGGCGCTGGGGATGGCTCCTTGGCCTCTGCCCCAGGCGCTAGAGTGGCTCTGGTCACAGCTGAGCTATGCCCGGAGGGGCAGAGCATCACCCCCTGGTGGGCAGAGCGTCGCCCCTGGTGGGCGTGCCGGGTGGATCCCGGTCAGGCGCATGCGGGAGTCTGTCTGACTGTCTCTACCCCTTTCCAGCTTCAAAATAAAAATAAAAAAAGAAAAAAAAGAAAAGACCACTTTTACCAGATGTTAAAATATACTATAAAACCTCTATAATTAAAAGCTTGTGGTAATAATGCGTAAACAAAAGAATTTATTATATATATTTCCAGAATAACTATATAAAAGAAAAAACTAGAAGAAAATATTTGTGACTTTGGGCAAAGGTTTTTAAGTTAAGATATAAATAAAACAGAAAAATTTAACTCATCCAACTTTTTGATAATTAAAAACTTTTACTATTTAAAGTAAACTTCAAAGAAAATGAAAAGGCAATAAAAATGGGAGAATATATTGGTAAATTGTATACTGACAAAGGACTTGTGTCTAGGTTTTATCAAGTACTCCTACAACTCAATAACAAGGAAATAAACAGCCCAACTAAGAAATGAACTAAATATTGGATCAGACACTTCACAAAAGTATTTATTTGAATATCCAGTAAGAACAAAAATGTTTTACATTATTAGTCATCAAGGAAATGTAAATTAGGATAATAGTAAACTACTACTACATATCAAGTAAAATGAACAAAATTTTAAATAGTAATGATGCAAAGTGTTGACAAGATTATGGAGTAAATGATTGTGGAAATGGAATATTTATTAAGAATTTGGGAAACAGGTTGGCAATTTCTTAAAATGTTAAATGAACAACTACCATATCATTTAGCTAGCCATTTCATTCCTAAAAATGTATTCAAAATAAAAGAATATACACTTTCAAAATTTGTACATGTTGTTTATAGAAACTAGAAGCTTTATTTGTAATTCCTGAATCTAGAAACAAGCCAAATAAATGTCCATCAACAGGTGAAAGAATAAACTAATTATTTTTTAATAAATTTTTATTAATTTTAATGGGGTGACATCAATAAATCAGGGTACATATATTCAAAGAAAACATGTCCAGGTTATCTTGTCATTCAATTATGTTGCATACCCATCACCCAAAATCAGATTGTCCTCCATCACCTTCTATCTAGTTTTCTTTGTGCCCCTCCCCCTCCCCTCCCCTTCTCTCTCTTTCCCTCCCCCCCTAACCACCACACTCTTGTCCATGTCTCTTAGTCTCGTTTTTATGTCCCACCAATGTATGGAATCATGCAGTTCTTGTTTTTTTCTGATTTACTTATTTCACTCCATATAATGTTATCAGGATCCCACCATTTTGTTGTAAATGATACGATGTCATCATTTCTTATGGCTGAGTAGTATTCCATAGTGTATATGTGCCACATCTTCTTTATCCAGTCTTCTATTGAACAACCAAAAAGCCCTTCAATAAACTAATTATTTAATACAATGTAGTATACTCAGTGTTAAAATCAGTAAATTGCTAATAATACAACCACACAAATGAATCTCACCATTATGCTATGTGAAGGAAGCCAGATTCAAAGCAAGTCATTCTGTATTATTTTATTCATAAAAATCTTTCAAATATGCAATATTTATAGAGACAGGAAACAGGTCAGTAGTTGCTCAGCGACATGAGAAGCAAAGAAAATGACAGAAAAGAGACACAAAGAAGCTTTTTGAAGTGAAGAAACGTTCTATACTTTGATTCCGATGTAATTATACATCCTCTGTGTGTTTGTATTTAGATTCCCGAAGCTTGAAATAGTAAAATGATCAGATATAGAAAGCAAAAATAAATAAACACATATGGAGTATTTAAGGAAATAAAACATAAACTGACAAAATTAGATATGCATTAAGAAACTTAATTATAACAAGGTGTTATGAACTGAATTGTGTCTCCCAAAATTCATATGTTGAAGTCCTAATGATGAATATGATAGTATTTGGACATTGGGTTCTTAAGTGATAATTAAAGTTGAATGAGGCCATAAGGGTGACATACTGATTCAATATTATTGGTGTCCTTATGAGAAGATGAAGACAGAAAGATCTCTCTCTTTCCTTTGTATGCACAAAGAATGAGTCATATGAGAACATAAAAAGCACATGGCCATCCGCCAGCCAGGTAAAGAGCCCTCATTAACTGAATTCTTCTGGAACCTTATCTTAGACTTTGGATCCTATAGAATTAGGACAAAATAGCTACCCTAGGAGGACTCAAAGAGCACATGAGATGATAGAAACGTTATCTTCATCTGGGCTGTGTAAAAATATTTTTAAATTGTATTAAGATCTACAGTTGGTATTTTAAAAAAGTAAAGGTCTAATAAATATATTTCAGAAAAACAAAAACAGTTTACTAGCATTAAACCTTCACTTAGTGAATTCTAAAGAACGTACTTCATGAATATGGAGAATGACCCCAAAGAATATTTGATATGCAAGAAGAAATAGTAAACAAATAAACTGGTAGACATGTATAGGAATGCAAGCAAGCAGTATCTGTGTAACTACTATTTTTTTATTGTAATAAAATCTAAATCAGGGGTAGTCAACCTTTTTATATCTACCGCCCACTTTTGTATCTCTGTTAGTAGTAAAATTTTCTAACCGTCCACCGGTTCCACAGAAATGGTGATTTATAAAGTAGGGAAGTAACATTACTTTAAAAAATTTATAAAGCAGAGTTAAAGCAAGTTAAAGCATATAATAATAATTACTTACTAAGTACTTTATGTTGGATTTTCGCTAAGTTTGGCAGAATAAATCTTTATAAAACAACTTACTATAGTTAAATCTATCTTTATATTTTGGCTGCTCCGCTACCACCCACCATGAAAGCTGAAACGCCCACTAGTGGGCGGTAGGGACCAGGTTGACGATCACTGATCTAAATCAAAGGGTTAGAAGATCAAAGAAGAGTTAAGAGGATGTGAAGGAATGAGCCAAAAGCAAGAAGAGCTAGGACTTAGGTTTCACTGCCTAACTTGATGCTCTTGGCAAAATTCCTTTAAACTTTATATCTACTTTATGTCTGTTTAGAACTCTCCTCATTTACAAAAGTGGTTTTAATTATCAAAGGCACTAATGAATACAAATATTTTGAAAATTGTTAAATATAATGATTAAGGTACCATGATTGGGGTTAAATCATAGAAGAACTGGAAAAAAAACTTTTTAAAATCATTCAGCCTTTCTTATGTTAGATGAGAACTAGAGAAAGGGTAAGTGGCATATCATAGATTATATGTCCTGTTAGTGACAATGCTTGTACTAAGATAAAATAAGTTCCCTGGCTCCTACGTTAGTGCAGTTATGTGCTGCTTATCGACTGGGACACATTCTGACAAATGCATGGTTAGGCTGTGGTATAGCCGATGGCTCCTAGGCTACCAGTTTGTACAGCAAATTACTATCCGAGGCAACACGAGATTAAATCAGGCACAAGAAAAAAAGATGCAATCCAGAGACTTGGTAATCACAAGATGTATGAGACTGTTGCCAGTGTAACACAGCATACTGTTTTGCAGCAAAAAAGTTTTTTTATAAATAGAAAGAGTACACTCTAACACATAAGCCTGTAACATAATTGTACATGCCATACTCCTATACTTCTGGCAGCACAGTGGGTTTGTTTACAGCAGCATCGTCACGGACACATAAGTAAGGCATTGTACTATGTCCTTATGATGACTATGATATTACCGGATGATAGGAATCTATCAGCGCTGTTATAATCCTATGGGACTACCATCATATTATATGTGGTCTATTGTTGACTGAAATGTTATGTGGTGCATAACTATGCATCACTTCTTATTTTTAACCGAGATTTAAAGAACTAACAGGAATGAATCCTTGATATTAAGTAGAAAGAGAATATAATTCCCTACTACTATTATTCCAGGCTGCTTCCAGGCCTTCATGAAAAGAATATTATGGACATGTTGAGAATATTATGCAAAGACCTTATGTAAGCATCTCAGCTTAGTCCTGTTATCTTTACAAACTTAAACCTATTATAAACATTCAGTTAAAATATAGTACATTCACACAAACACCCCCCACATAATATATAAAATTAGTTTTTATAATGAGCTTAATTGACTACATTTGATGAGCTTATTAAGGCTACTATGGTACCATTGCCATCTTCTTTACTATCATTGTTTTGTTCTTCATTTAGCCTTTATCAGAGGCCACAGAGATACTTTTCTAGGTGTGGTGCAACGACGGAGATTCTCTATTTCTGGTTAAGGAGCCAAGTCATTGAAAAGAATCCAAAGCAGTATTTTTAAAAATCTTTTGGTGTGTAATCATGCTTTGGACCCTTCCTAAGGAAAATAAACACACACATACAGACAGACACACAATGTACATTCACTCACCCAAACTTTGTGTAGATACTCAGGAAACCCAAAGGCCTACAGTTAAGAATTCTTGGTCTGCAAGTAGGAAAAATAGCCTGACATGTGGCTATTCTTCCAGGCAACATGGTTGGGTTTCTGTGCCAGCAAGTATCCAACTCCTGATGGGAATTATATTCCCTAAAATGAAATAAATCCTTTCACCATGTCATTCCCAGAGACTACAACTAGCAAGCTCAGATCTTAAATATTCCTCTTAAATACCCCCAACACCAAATAGAGTTCAATTTTAAGGTTAAAATCACATTATTCGGAGTGACGTCACGAAGATGGCGCCGTGAGCAGCGCGACCGACAGATCTCCCCAAAATCTCAACAAATTTGTCAACTAGAAACAGAAAAATTTATCTTCGGAGCATCCTAGAATTCCACACACACACTGAAAGCAAAAGGACTGTTGCTGAGGAGGGAATACGCCTGTGGTGAGTCAACCCACGCGTGCAGCTGCCCGCGCCCCGTCCTGGGGAGTGCCAGCAAACACCAGCCTGCTCTGAGAAGCCGCACGCCCCCCGCACTTGCCGTGTCCCGGGGAGTGCCCACAGCCGCGGGCGTGCTCTGAGAGGCCACGCGCCCCCCCCCCCCCAACCGCGTTCTGAGGGGCCGCGCGCGCGCGCCCCGAGCGGCCACATCCGTGCCGGCGACCTCCGGAGTGCTCTGGGAAGCCGCGCGCGCGCCCCGAGCGGCCACATCCGTGCCGGCGACCTCCGGAGTGCTCTGGGAAGCCGCGCGCGCGCCCCGAGCGGCCACATCCGTGCCGGCGACCTCCGGAGTGCTCTGGGAAGCCGCGCGCGCGCCCCGAGCGGCCACATCCGTGCCGGCGACCTCCGGAGTGCTCTGGGAAGCCGCGCGCGCGCCCCGAGCGGCCACATCCGTGCCGGCGACCACCGGCGTGCTCTGAGAAGCCGCGGGCCCCGTGCCATAGTCTGGGAGGGGCGCCAAACCTGTCTTTCCTAGTCAGGAGATTCTCTCCGTGAACGGGGCACCTTACCCAGCCATTGGAGCTATCAATCAAGCGTTGGGCGAGGGGCGCGTAGGCAGCCTGAAATACTCTCTGGAGCACAGCTGCGACCCAATCACTGAAATTAGCTTAACCCATAAAATGTGCGCACCTTCGGTTCTAATTGATAAGATCTCTCTCAATTCAGCGATCCAAGACAAGAGGCGTGATATTTTTTAAGTGCCTCTTGCTAAAGGGGCGGGGGCAAGTTCTGATTGATAGAGCCCCCATATTCAGGGATAAACGCTAACAAGAAGGACTTGGCAGATAATAAGGTCTATACTACACTAGTCGCAAGCAGAGACTAGTGCCTCCTCTTCCCTGCAAAAACAGGCTACAAAGTTTGGAAAGCCTGGGTTGAGAGGTCCAACTAAATGATAGGCGCTGAACAGTCACCTTGATAACAATTGACCCCCACCCCCGCCTGATTACACTGGAGGCCCTGACTGTCAGAGCCTTTCCCAAAGCCTTGCACTGAGTGGGGATAGAGTGGGGATTTCCCAGCTCTTTGAGCCTCTTACTCCCCAGGCAGAAGCAGTTGCAGCCTTATAGCTGGATCAAAAGGCTGCTAATTCAGAAAGGGGGGACCAGGAGGGAGAATCCAGGAAAGCAAACTCTCTCATCGTTGGACCCTGCAAACGCCAACAAGCCTTTACTTCCAGCAAGACTAAAGCCAATTATATGACATTGCCATAGAATCCCATCAACTGCAAATCCCTACCTAAGAGTGACACAGGGGCAGAGCCTGGGGTACAAAGTCACCGACTAGGAAGAGGGAGAGAAAAGAAAAAGGAAGAAGTTAACCTCTCAAAATCAAGAAAAACCCACAGACTTTACAACTTGATCCACTAATTTTTTTATTTTTTTATTTTGTTGTTTGTTTCTTCTATCTTTTTGCCTTTATTTCCTCCACCTTGGTCCTTCTATTCTCTGCCCATCTTATGCTTCCCCTTTCTTGAACTCCAATACCCATGAGTGTTGCTTTTTTTTTTCTTCTTCATCCTCACCCTCCTTTAAGGTTATACTCCAAAACACTTAACTCTCACTCTCTCCTCTTTTGTTTTTTTTTTGTTTTTTTGTTTGTTTGTTTTTTTTGTCTTGCTTTATTTTGTTTTTTTTCTCCTCCTATTTTATTTCTTCCTTCGTTTTTCTCTTTTTCTTATTTTTTCCTTTCTATTCGTTTTTTTCTTTTCTCATTTTACTTTCCTCCCATGTAATCCTCAATCACGAACAAATTAGTTAATTTGGGACTCAAGGCTTTTTTTTTTTTTTTTTTTTTTTTTTTTTTTTTTGGCTTTATTTCTCTTTTTTGCTTTTGTTTTTATTTATTTTTTTTTTCTCTTGGTTGTTTATTTTTGTGGCATTTTGGGTCCTCCCAACCCAAGGTCTCCATGGTATTTAGTCTTCGCTCCACTTAATACAACAGATTTTTACTTATTATTTTTATTTTTTCTTATTTATTATTCTTTTTTGGTCCTTTTTTCTGATTTCCTCTTATCCCTCTCATTATATCTCTTAGTTGACCATCACTTACAAGCAAATCATCTTATGCTTGTCTAAGATTTTCTTTCTTTCTTTCTTTTTTTTTTTTTTTTTTTTTTTTTTTTTTTTTTTTTTTTTTTTTGCATTTAGTAGGTCCCTACTCCCTTTTTTTTTTTTTTTTTTGCCCCTTGAACTCTCCACCCCAAATCAGGCCCTCCATTATAGGCATGATATTTCCCTGAGGAGGGGAGAGGAGGGAAAGAGAAGAGAGAAAAAAAGGGGGAAATAATAAATTATTACTGTTTTTTTTTTTTGTTTTGTGGGGTGTTTTACCCTTTTTTTTTTTTTTTTTTTTTTTTTTTTTTTTTTCTCTTTATTAATTCTAATTAGTGCTATCAATAAGACCACCCTCAGATGCCGATAAGAAAGAGGAAATCGAATATTATGGATACAAAAGAAAGAGAGGTAACACAAATAGATGTGGAAAAATCTATGGAGAAAAGACTTAACATATTGGAAGCCTTGGAGCTAAATGACAGAGAATTTAAAATAGAAATCTTAAAAATACTCAGAGATATACAAGAAAACACAGAAAGGGAATTTAGGGAGATCAGAAAACAACTCAATGAACACAAAGAATATATTACCAAGGAAATTGAAACTATAAAAACAAATCAAACAGAAATGAAAAACTCAATTCACGAGCTGAAAAACGAGGTAACAAGCTTAGCTAACAGAACAGCCCAGATTGAAGATAGGATTAGTGAAATAGAGGACAAACAACTTGAGGCACAACAGAGAGAAGAAGAAAGAGACTCAAAAATAATAAAAAATGAGAAAGCCCTACAGGAATTGTCTGACTCCATCAGAAAGAATAACATAAGAATAATAGGTATATCAGAGGGAGAAGAGAAAGAAAATGGAATGGAGATTATACTCAAACAAATAATAGACGAGAACTTCCCAAGCCTGTGGAAGGAACTAAAGCCTCAAATTCAAGAAGCAAACAGAACACCAAGTTTTCTTAACCCCAACAAACCCACTCCAAGGCACATCATAATGAAGATGACACAAACCAATGACAAAGAAAAAATTCTCAAGGCAGCCAGGGAAAAGAAGAGTACAACATATAAAGGAAGGCCTATTAGATTATCATCAGATTTCTCAGCAGAAACTCTACAAGCTAGAAGAGAGTGGACCCCAATATTTAAAGCCCTGAAAGAGAGGAACTTTCAGCCAAGAATACTATACCCATCAAAGCTATCCTTCAAGTATGAAGGAGATATAAAAACATTCACAAATACAGAAAAGATGAGAGAATTTATCAACAGAAAGCCCCCACTCCAGGAAATACTAAGGGGGGTTTTCCAACCAGATTCAAAGAACAAAAGAAAACAACACCACAAGTAACAGCTCCACCAAGAACACAATAAAACCAAACTTAAACTGTGACAACAAAGGAAAAAAAAGGGGGAGAAGATGGAGAGTAACAGTAGTGAAGGATGATGAAGTGCAGAAATACTTACAAGATGGGGTACTACAATGAATATGGTAGGTACCCTTTTCATTACTTAATGGTAACCACCCTTAAAAAAACCACCACAAAAACACTTGACTTAAAAAAGATAGCAACAGAGGAAAGAAGTATGGAACACAAACAAACAAAAACAAATGATAGAAAAACAAAAGAGAAGAATCAAACTAGATACAAAACTAACAGAAAGCAATTTATAAAATGGCAGTAGGGAACCCACAAGTGTCAATAATTACACTAAATGTAAATGGATTAAACTTACCAATAAAAAGACACAGAGTAGCAGAATGGATTAAAAAAGAAAATCCAACTATATGCTGCCTACAAGAAACACATCTAAGCAACAAGGATAAAAACAAATTCAAAGTGAAAGGCTGGAAAACAATACTCCAAGCAAACAACACCCAAAAAAAAGCAGGCGTAGCAATACTCATATCTAATAATGCTGACTACAAGACAGAAAAAGTACTCAGAGACAAAAATGGTCATTTCATAATGATTAAGGGGAAGTTGAATCAAGAAGACATAACAATCCTTAATATATATGCACCAAACCAAGGAGCACCAAAATATATAAGACAGCTACTTATTGACCTTAAAACAAAAACTAACAAAAATACAATCATACTTGGAGACCTCAATACACCGCTGACGCCTCTAGATCGGTCATCCAAACAGAGAATCAATAAAGATATAGTGGCCTTAAACGAAATACTAGAACACCTGGATATGATAGACATCTACAGGACACTTCATCCTAAAGCGACAGAGTATACATTTTTCTCTAGTGTACATGGAACATTCTCAAGAATTGACCATATGTTGGGCCACAAAGACAATATCAGCAAATTTAGAAAAATTGAAATTGTACCAAGCATATTTTCTGATCATAAAGCCTTGAAACTAGAATTCAACTGCAAAAAAGAGGGGGAAAAACCCACAAAAATGTGGAAACTAAACAACATACTTCTAAAAAATGAATGGGTCAAAGAAGAAATAAGCGCAGAAATCAAAAGATATATACAGACAAACGAAAATGAAAATACGACATATCAAAATCTCTGGGATGCAGCAAAAGCAGTAATAAGAGGAAAGTTCATATCACTTCAGGCCTATATGAACAAACAAGAGAGAGCCGAAGTAAACCACTTAACTTCACACCTCAAGGAACTAGAAAAAGAAGAACAAAGACAACCCAAAACCAGCCGAAGAAAGGAGATAATAAAAATCAGAGCAGAAATAAATGAAATAGAGAACAGAAAAACTATAGAAAAAATCAATAAAACAAGGAGCTGGTTCTTTGAAAAGATCAACAAAATTGACAAACCCTTGGCAAGACTCACCAAGGAAAAAAGACACAGGACTCAAATAAATAAAATCCAAAATGAAAGAGGAGAGATCACCACAGACATCATAGAAATACAAAGAATTATTGTAGAATACTATGAAAAATTATATGCCACCAAATACAACAATCTAGAAGAGATGGATAAATTCCTAGAACAATACAACCTTCCTAGACTGAGTCATGAAGAAGCAGAAAGCCTAAACAGACCAATCAGCAGGGAGGAAATAGAAAAAACTATTAAAAATCTCCCCAAAAATAAAAGTCCAGGCCCAGACGGTTATACTAGTGAATTCTATCAAACATTCAAAGAAGATTTGGTTCCTATTCTACTCAAAGTCTTCCAAAAAATTGAAGAAGAAGCAATACTTCCAAACACATTTTATGAGGCCAACATTACCCTCATACCAAAACCTGGCAAGGATGGCACAAAGAAAGAAAATTACAGACCAATATCGCTAATGAATACAGATGCTAAAATACTAAACAAAATACTGGCAAACCGAATACAACAACATATTAAAAAAATAATACATCATGATCAAGTGGGATTCATCCCAGAATCTCAAGGATGGTTCAACATACGCAAAACGGTTAACGTAATACACCATATCAACAAAACAAAGAACAAAAACCACATGATCTTATCAATAGATGCAGAAAAGGCTTTTGATAAAATACAACACAATTTTATGTTTAAGACTCTCAACAAAATGGGTATAGAAGGAAAATATCTCAACATGATAAAGGCCATATATGATAAACCATCAGCCAACATCCTATTAAACGGCATAAAACTGAGGACTTTCTACCTTAAATCAGGAACAAGACAGGGTTGTCCACTATCTCCACTCTTATTCAACGTGGTGCTAGAAGTTCTGGCCAGAGCAATCAGACAAGACAAAGAAATAAAAGGCATCCATATCGGAAAAGAAGAAGTAAAGCTATCACTTTTTGCTGATGATATGATCCTATACATCGAAAACCCGAAGGACTCCACAAAAAGATTATTAGAAACAATAAACCAATACAGTAAGGTCGCAGGATACAAAATTAACATACAAAAGTCCATAGCCTTTCTATATGCCAACAATGAAATATTAGAAAACGAACTCAAAAAAATAATCCCCTTCACGATTGCAACAAAAAAAATAAAATACCTAGGAATAAACATAACAAAGAACGTAAAGGACCTATATAATGAAAATTACAAAGCATTGTTAAGGGAAATCGAAAAAGATACAATGAGATGGAAAAATATTCCTTGTTCTTGGATAGGAAGAATAAATATAATCAAAATGGCCATATTACCCAAAGCAATATACAAATTTAATGCAATTCCCATCAAAATCCCTATGAGATTTTTTAAAGAAATGGAACAAAAAATCATCAGATTTATATGGAACTATAAAAAACCCCGAATAGCCAAAACAATCCTAAGGAAAAAGAATGAAGCTGGGGGCATTACAATACCTGACTTTAAACTATATTATAGGGCCACGATAATCAAAACAGCATGGTATTGGCAAAAAAATAGACACTCAGACCAATGGAACAGAATAGAAAGCCCAGAAATAAAACCACATATATATGGTCAAATAATCTTTGATAAAGGGGCCAACAACACACAATGGAGAAAAGAAAGCCTCTTCAACAAATGGTGTTGGGAAAACTGGAAAGCCACATGCAAAAGAATGAAACTCGACTACAGCCTGTCCCCATGTACCAAAATTAATTCAAAATGGATCAAAGACCTAAATATAAGACCTGAAACAATAAAGTACATAGAAGAAGACATAGGTACTAAAATCATGGACCTGGGTTTTAAAGAACATTTTATGAACTTGACTCCAATGGCAAGAGAAGTGAAGGCAAAGATAAATGAATGGGACTACATCAGAATTAAAAGTTTTTGCTCAGCAAGAGAAACTGATATCAAAATAAACAGACAGCCAACTATATGGGAACTGATATTTTCAAACGACAGCTCAGATAAGGGCCTAATATCCAAAATTTACAAAGAACTCATAAAACTCAACAACAAACAAACAAACAATCCAATAAAAAAATGGGAAGAGGACATGAACAGACACTTCTCCCAGGAAGAGATACAAATGGCCAACAGATATATGAAAAGATGCTCAGCTTCATTAGTTATTAGAGAAATGCAAATCAAAACTACAATGAGATACCACCTCACTCCTGTTAGATTAGCTATTATCAACAAGACGGGTAATAGCAAATGTTGGAGAGGCTGTGGAGAAAAAGGAACCCTCATTCACTGTTGGTGGGACTGTAAAGTAGTACAACCATTATGGAGGAAAGTATGGTGGTTCCTCAAAAAACTGCAAATAGAACTACCTTATGACCCAGCAATCCCTCTACTGGGTATATACCCCAAAAACTCAGAAACATTGATACGTGAAGACACATGTAGCCCCATGTTCATTGCAGCACTGTTCACAGTGGCCAAGACATGGAAACAGCCAAAAAGCCCTTCAATAGAAGACTGGATTAAGAAGATGTGGCACATATACACTATGGAATACTACTCAGCCATAAGAAATGATGACATCAGATCATTTACAGCAAAATGGTGGGAACTTGATAATATTATAAGGAGTGAAATAAGTAAATCAGAAAAAAACAAGAATTACATGATTCCATACATTGGTGGAACATAAAAATGAGACTAAGAGACATGGACAAGAGTGTGGTGGTTACCATGGGTGGGGGGGGAGGGAGGACATGGGAGGGAGGGAGGGAGAGAGTTAGGGGGAGGGGGAGGGGCACAGAGAACTAGATAGAGGGTGACGGAGGACAACCTGACTTTGGGCGAGGGGTTTGCAACATAATTTGATGACAAAATAACCTAGACATGTTTTCTTTGAATATATGTACTCTGATTTATTAATGTCATCCCATTACCATTAATAAAAAAAAAAAAAAAAAAAAAAAAATCACATTATTCTCTAGTAACCTTAGTCCTACTCCCTACCAATTTTCTTTTTTCCCTCCTGTCTATTTTACTTATTTATGTATATATAATTTACTCATAATTTATTTTGATGCATTCAGTTTTAGAAAAAAAAATCCTAAAGCTTCAGTGGCCTACATAAAGGTAATGAATCTTCTGTTTATCTCTTGGTCTTCAGAACATTTCAACAGTCTTCATATTACTACTAAGAAGAAAGTCACAAATGGTTCATATTTAGTAAACTTAAATAACCTGAACCGAGATAAACATAAGAAAATAGTTAGTGATCCTCTGTTATCCCTCCAGTACTCCATGTCCAGGTGTTAGATGGGGGCTATTCGTTATGAGGAGAATCCAATGTTCTAATATTTTTTCCCCTTAGGTTACAATCTTGCAGGCTTTAGTCTCAGATTTTCCATGGAAGTGCTTTACTGCTTTCTGCTTTCTTTGCTGCTGTGACCAGATGGAAGCATTAGCTCCTTTTCCAGAAAGTCTATGGACAGGCAGAGTAAAGGTGACAGCTCATACAGAGTCACGCCAGATGCTCTTGTTTATTCCAGAGTGTTAAGGGATATTTCTTGGCAAAAGTTCAATGGCTTTGGGGAGGGTTTTCCAAAGAGTCACATTTTTTGGCAGGTGGTATTGGTGAAAATTTGCTTCTGTGTGCAGTCCCAGTAAGGAAAACATTGTCAACTTGGCTTTGTTGTTCTTAGTTTACATTCTTCCCTCCCCCAAGTACAGGAAAGCATTTAAAACCCAACCATGTGGACTTTACGGTGATGCAATATTCTTGTGTACTTGCTTTCTTTAAGAAAATTGGAAATTAGTACTCAGAGCTGCAAATTTCCTTATCTTTCTTTTTATTTTACTAAAACAAAGTCATTATTGTATTGCATTGAGATAAAGTTATTTTAAAAATTGAATACATAATATTAAGTACCAAGCATGTTTATTTTACTATAAACTCAAACTTGTTAAGCCTGGGGAAAAGATCTATCCTAGTATTATTTAGTCAGCAAATGTCTCATGGAGCAAATGTACCATAGAAGAGGCAGTATTGTTAATGCTCATGAGCATGGTGGACATTAGATTCCCATTTTAAAGCTCATTAACCATATCACCTTGGCAAAGTTACTTCTTTATTCCTCAATTTTCTCATATGTAAGATCGTCATACGAATGATTTCCATCTCAAGAACCTTTGTGGTGGCTAACATTAAACATGTTTAGAAAGTTACCCACATAAAATACTCAATAAAAGTTAGCCACTGCTACACCCATTGCCATTATCATTATTATTATATAATCATTTTATTTTGAATTATTACATTAAAAATTTGTATTCTTCCTTGGGCAACACGTTTTAGGGACAATGTGTCAAAAATATTCTATTAGAGATGGTAGGAATCTCAAGAGATTATCTGTTCAATCTTATCCTTAACAAATAAACTACAGAAAAAGTGTTTATTCTGTTTGGGTGCTTCCCCAAGATACCAAAATCAAAATTAACATTTTCTCTGTGCTTTTTAGAAAAATTAACTACCCATATAAGCACCAAAAATTCTGTCTCATTTTATGTATATATTAGCACCATTTATTAATAAAACTAAATTACTAAAAAGTGAAGTTAAACAATTATTTAAATTTTAAAAAATAATCAAGAAAATAATTCAAGAAAATAGTTTTTAAAAAGAATAGTGAGAAGTTTCATAAATTTTATTAAATTAGAAATCATTTAATTGTATGACTATTCTTTTGTTCTGGGAGAAACCATTTTTAGTCATATACATATATAGCTAAATATAAAATAAGATATTTCATCAGATAAGCTATAATCAAAATATCTCTATTTGTGACTTCTCAAGATTTTGGACTTCAAATCCCAGGTGACTGATTTTATAAAAAGATTACTTTAGCCCTGGCCAGTTGGCTCAGCAGTAGAGCGTCGGCCTAGCGTGAGGAGGACCCGAGTTCGATTCCTGGCCAGAGCACACAGGAGAAGCGCCCATTTGCTTCTCCACTCCTCCTCCGCACCTTCCTCTCTGTCTCTTCCCCTCCCGCAGCCAAGGCTCCATTGGAGCAAAAATGGGCCGGGCGCTGGGGATGGCTCTGTGGCCTCTGCCTCAGGCGCTAGAGTGACTCTGGTCGCAACATGGCGACGCCCAAGATGGGCAGAGCATCGCCCCCTGGTGGGCATAGCGTCGCCCCATGGTGGGCGTGCCGGGTGGATCCCGGTCGGGCGCATGCAGGAGTCTGTCTGACTGTCTCTCCCTGTTTCCAGCTTCAGAAAAATGCAAAAAAAAAAAAAAAAGTTTATTTTAATAGTTAATTTAATAGAATTAATTATAGAGACACTAGTAATATTTAAATATGCTTAAGTTTGGGTAGTTTGCCAAAGTGAATCAGATTTTGTAATTCCAGAATACTTGTTTTATTTTAAGACTATGTATTGTTTCAAAATGGTAAAAATACGTCTGTTAAAAATGTATATTTGGCTGCATATAATATAAAAGTTTGTGGTGCCAACTTTAATTATTTATATATAAATCACTTCTTTGACTCTCATTAATTGCGTTCCAAGATATTAATAAACACTTCTTGAAAGAATAAGCTCAAAAGCAGATTTGGAATATCCAGGTCTCAGTGGTAGTGACACCAGTTATTGATGGCACCCCTTCTGCATAACTGCATAGTGTGCAAGTCCGTCCACATTTGTTTTCAGCTCTAGCCATATGGCAATTCTTCCTGAATGATTTGGCGTCTCTCTTTTATTTTGCTATCATTAGAATATTATGGCTTTATTCCCATTAATTCTTGCCAGTTGGAAAGCAAAAAGAGTATTATTTTTGCCTCACTTATTTTTGATCCCTTTTTAAACATTCTTGGTTGCCTTAAACATGAACTTGTATCTACAATTTAAAAGATTCAGTTCATGGAAACTGTCCTATTAGTTGAGTTTAACGATTCACAAACCACTAAAACATCTTGTTTTTTTCAATTATCTTTTAAAGTGGAGCCTGTGGAAGAAGACTTGGATTCCTTGGGATACAAGTTCCCCTACAAATCATGTGTATACAGAGGGAAAAAGCCTTGAAAACCATTAATGTCTTTTTTATAGTGCAGATTTCTGATTATAAATCACATCTGGATTGCCTTTTATGACCAAAAGAGTATTCCTGTTATGGATAACAAATCTGTGACTTGTTTTCTTTTAATAGTCATATACAGCATTGCTAGTAGACTGGTCAAATAGAAGATGACACCCTGTCTTAGGAAAAAGTGAAGTATAACACTTCATTTTTATAAATATGATAGTTTATTTCCTAAAAGCATTAAACTGAGGTCAGCAGCACTAGGCCAATGGCTTCCCTTGTGACAGTCATAGGGACACAGACCTCTCCTTATTCATTACAACTGATCTAGAGCACATGTGAACTCAGAGCATCTGGTAAATACTTTCCTGTGACTACTGAATTGTCCATTTTCAAAACAAAGATCTGTAGAGTGTTGATCCCCAAAAGGAACTTCTTAACAAAGAACCATAACCGTGAAACCAGAAAATTATCCATCATTTATTAAAGAAACCAAAAAATAAACAAACTGTAACTTCTTGAGATGCATTTGGGGAAAAGATTTACATTGATTCGCATTTTGCTGACCCTGGGTCACCTGGATATTATGGATACCTTTGTTGAGCAGAGATGCACTTGTTTTAGATTCACAATCTCCTCCAAGTAAGTATGTCTCTCTCTGACCCTGGCCTATTGGCTCAGCAGTAGAGCATCAGCCTAGTGTGTGGAAGTCCCGGGATTGATACCCAGTCAGGGCACACAGGAAAAGTGCCCATCTGCTTCTCCACTCTTCCCCCTCTCCTTTTTCTCTATCTCTCTTCTCCTCCTGCAGCCAAGGCTCCTTTGGGGCAAAGTTGACCCGGGTGCTGAGGATGGCTCCTTACCCTCCGGCTCAGGGGCTAGAATGGCTCTGGCCACACAGAGCAACTCCCCCAATCGGCAGAGCATCACTTCCTGGTGGGCTTGCTGGGTGGATCCTGGTTGGGTGCATGTGGGAGTCTGTCTGTCTGCATCCCAGCTTCTCACTTCAGAAAAATACAAAAAAAGAAAAAAAAAGTATGTCTCTTTGTAAGCTCCCAAAATATGCTCTTTGAAAATAATAGTAACCTAAAGTGATGATATATGTTTAGTTAAATTCTTTTGTGTGGGGGAATAAGAACATTGATTCAGGTAATAGGATTTCATAAAAAATTGCCTTAACTGTCATAAAATAGAAATTATGTTATACTTTAGTTTTTCAGTGGTTCAAACAAAGTAATCTTTCTCCTGGTAATTGAGTCAGTAATTATATATGTATTTATTTAATTATATGTCTTTATTTATTTATGTAATTATATATATATTTTAATAGTTGGTTTAGTATAATATTTGTAATCAGCAAAGTATTATTAAATTGTTGGAGACTGTAATTTATTTCTACATTCTCTATCAGTCATAAAATACTTACAATATAAATGCTGTACTCCCAAAAAGTGTGTCAGATGCATGTTCTGTGGTAACCACGGCTGCTCAGTGAAGATCCAACAGTGTTATGAACAGAAATAGATAATCACCATCCTGGATTTTTCAATTATCAAAGCATCTTCACCACTTTCAAGAAAAAAAGATTAGAGATTTTCATTTACATTACTATCTGACTCTGTAAAAGTATGTTTCATTGACTAGAATGTAACTCTATGGGCATGTGTGAACCTCATCCATGCTTTCACGTTGCTAACAATGTCCACCTTGAACATGTAAGAACTTATATGCTCAGTTAATTGAGATCAATTTTAGTATGCAGTAGCTATTTTTTCTGTTCTTAGAATAGAAAACTCTTTATCATATTTGAAATATTATGATACACTAATTTCAAGATTTCTATATTTTTATCATTGAAGAATAATATGACTTCCAATTAAATTATGATTTTCTAAATTACAATAAATTTGTTACTCTCATTTAGACCATATCAGAAAAAAGTCAGTTATTAGATTTGATTTATTAATAGATAACAGGGCTTAACTGTCTATATCTTATTTTTCTCATTTAAAAATTTTGATATAATAATATTTAATTTGCAGGTCAATTTTAAAGATTAAATAATACACACACAGACACACACACACATAAAGTACAATTCAGAATACTTAGCATATGGGTACCTGTTATAATCATTACAGGAAATACAAAAAAAAATACCTGATTAAAATTTATTTTTGTATTTACCAGAGATGCATAAAACAAATGGTCCACAGGATCTTTAAATATGATAGGGTTTTTCCTATTTGTGTCATATGAAAAGAAAAAAAATAATTCTTTTTAAAAAGCATCTTAAAATATTAAAATTCTTCTGGTAGCAAAAGACAAAAGTATTCCACTTAAAAGGCTTAAGCAACACAGCACTTTTTTGCTCATTAAACTGAAAAGTTCAAGGGAAATATTGGCTTCAGTCATGACCTATAGCAGGGGCATAATAATCTCTCCAATCCTGTTCTTCCTTTATTCTTGGCTATGCTCAGCTCCATGCTGTCTAAATTCTCAGGTTTCACAAAGTAGCTGCCAGCCACACTGGACCTACTCTTTATTACATTCAAGTGCAAATGGAAAGAGGGAAAGAGAACCTCCCTGTGTTTGTCCCACTGGCTATGATTGGGCCAGCTGATCATTCCTTAATTAATCACAACGTCCAGGGCAATGTGGTCCTAAACTGGCATGCTTGCAAATCTAGGAACCTGTAACAAATGGAATTGTAGAAGGGAAAGGATGGTTTTCCCAATAAATATGGTAGTTTACCAGAAGAATAGATTTTGATTATAATATGCTGAATAAAATCAGAATGTATATTTGTAAAATGCTACTTACTACATTTCCTGTTGTGCCAGTTTTCCTCCTTCTTTTTACTTTTTTAGTTAGGGGTGCACCCCAAGATTTTCTCTCTCTGCTCTCTCAGTGGCAGTTTTGATTCAATCGTCTAAATATGGAAGGCTTGCTCATGTCTTTTGAACTCAGCTTTGTGTGTAAAATGGCTTTTAAATCATAGCAAAGCTTTCCAAAATTGTATTTATTTATTTTTCAGTGAGAGAGGGCTAGGCAGAGACAGACCCCGGCATATGCCCTGACCGAGATCCACTAAGCAAACATACTAGATGGTGATATTTTGCCCACCTGGGCTGTTGCTCAATTGCTTAGCAATTGAGCTCTCTTTAGCACCTGTGGTGGAAGACATGAAGCCATTCTCAGCATCCAGGGCCAACTTGTTCTAACTGATCCATGGTTGGAGGAGAGAGAGAGAAAGAGAAGAGAGGGGAAGAGGTGGAGAAGCAGATGGGCACTTCCCCTGTGTGCCCTCACTGGGAATTGGTCCTGGGACATTAACATGCTGGGCTGATGCTATACTACTCAGCCAACCAACCAGGGCCTCCAGAATTTTATGATTCTGCAGGTTGGTGCTAAGCAGATCCTCTGGTCTTAGCAAAGATCACTTATGCATCTCAATCAGCAGCTACCTGGTTGAATGAAAGTGTATTACAGACATAATACATAGTAGAAGCCAAAATTTATTATTATTGTCACTAATTATGTTTTTCAAGTGAGGAAAACAATTTTATTTTTTGTTGTCTCAGGTCAACTCTCTCTCTCGTGTGTGTGTGTGTGAGAGAGAAAGAGAGACAGAGAGGGCCAGATAGGGACAGACAGGCAGGAAGGGAGAGAGATGAGAAGCATCAATTATTTGTGTGTGTCTCCTTAGTTATCCACTTATTGCTTTCTCATATATGCCTTGACCAGGGGGCTACAGCAGAGTGAGTGACCCCTTGCTCAAATCAGTGACCTTGGGCTCAAGCCAGTGGCCATGAGGTCATGTCTATGATCCCACGTTCAAACAAGCGACCCCACACTCAAGATGATGAGCCCTGCTCAAGCTAAATGAGCTCACACTCAAGCTGGCGACCTTGAGGTTTCAAACCTGAGTCCTCTGTTTCCCAGTCATATGCTCTATCCACTGCATCACCACCTGGTCAGGCTGGCAAACTCTCTTTATAGTAGAAAAAGCTTTATATACTTTTTCTATAGCATTACCTATTCTATATATATTTATGATAGAACTACAAATAATGGAGCCCCAATATTATATATATATCTTAATAAACTATGTAATCTGATTGTATTGGGATATCATTGACCATATCAATTATTTATTTGTACCTCCTCAGAGCATAACACATAATCTATTGCAAAGTAACAGTCAATAAATGCTTATTCCAGCTGTTTCTACTTCCACTGCTGCTATTATCTTAAAAACTACATGTTAATCATATCAGTATTTCTTTAACTGTGTGTTGTATTCCCTGGGGAGCTCTGGATTGTCTAAGTATGCCCAGAAGACCAATGTTTTAGATGTCTAAATGTGTGTTTTCCAACAAAAGGGCTTCTTTAATAACTGGTCTGCTTTTTTTTTTCATTTCCAACCATTATTTACTATCATCTGACCTTTCATTTCACCATGTCTTCCATATGCTGTTTGTGTTCACATAATGTCATGTATAGCTGAACTCAAAGGCTATGAAAAAAATCTGAGGGATTCAAATCCTAGATTTATTGTTTACTTCTTCAGAAGAATTCTGTCTCATAAGTTCATAGTATTAGTATAAAAGATAATAAGTTACAATGTGAAATACAAAGCACTTGTTGGAATCAAAATATTTTATTATAATTATTCTTTACCACTGTCTTCTTTTTCTAAGAAAAACTGCCCTAAAATGTGAAAATTACAGACATGTGTTTTATATGTTTGTTTATTGAGGGGTGGAGTAAAGTCATTAAATTAAAAACAAGATACTGGCCTGACCAGGCGGTGGCGCAGTGGATAGAGCGTTGGATTGGGATGTGGAAGGACCCAGGTTTGAGATCCTGAGGTCGCCAGCTTGAGCTCAGGCTCATGTGGCTTGGGCAAAAGCTCACCAGCTTGGACCCAGGGTCACTGGCTCCAGCTAGGAGTTACTCAGTCTGCTGAAGGCCCACGGTCAAGGCACATATGAGAAAACAATCAATGAACAACTAAGAAGTCGCAACGCGCAACAAAAAGCTAATGATTGATGCTTCTCATCTCTCTGTTCCTGTCTGTCTGTCCCTGTCTATCCCTCTCTCTGACTCTCTCTCTGTCTCTGTAAAAAAAAACAAACAAACAAGATACTGTAACATAGACACTACTATCCTCTATTTTCTGGTTCCTTAAGGATGTGTCCCCTATCGTATTTTCTTGTACCTGTACCTTTTCCACCTGTAGTGCTGGTTGTTAACTGTAAGTGGAAGGCTGTCCACCAGCCAATAGCATGTATTAATAATATTCTTTCCATTTTCATGAGTGCTGGTTGGATTTCTAAAAATTAAAATTATTTTTTGGTATTATCTTGGATTCTATTATAATATACTTCCCTAAATTGATAAAAAGTATAAAATAAATATCCATTTAATTTATTCAGGAAAAATTATATAGCCTATGATTGAGAAACTGTCTTATGTAAAGTGCTCTGTGAATAAACATTGTTCAAAATTGTATAGTTTTTGAGAGTTGGGCTATGTCTACTTTATCTCTGTAGCCCTTCATAACTCTTATAATTTTTGGTATATAGTAGTTATTTAATTCTCTTTGTTGAATGAATGAATGAATGAGCCAGTGAATGAGTTAGTTAATTTATGTTACCTATATTTTTTAAGGAAAATTTGTGTCTTCAATAAACTGCTCCCTTCCCACTATGGCCTAATTATATTAATATATGGGGAGCAACTTTACAATTGAGGGAATCAGCAAGTAAAGATACAGTTACTTTCAACCATGCAACATGTTTAAGGAGACTAATGCTGCATTAGAGGGGTAAGCAGGACAGCTACATGCTGACTGCATGGCTTTTCCTCCAGGCCAGCACAGCAACACTCGGAGAGGTCTTCCCTGAGCCTCTAGATCAGGCGTAGCCAACAGTTTTTGCCCCTGGGCCAGATTAGAAAGAAAACATTTCTCACAGACCAGACGAAATATTAAAATTAAAAAATGTTAAGTACAAAAATGATTTGTTTAAGTAAACAAAATTTTATTATAATTTGTTTATGAATAAATGTAAGTAATTTAGTACAACAAATTAACAAAAAAACTAATGTGACGTGTTGAGGAGCTTTGCATCTCCTATTATTTTTTTAATATCTGGCTCTATACTTATTTTTTATTAATTGTGTTTACATAGATTCTAGGGTCACCCTGAATGCACCCCTCCTCCCCCATATTCCCCTCAACATCTCCCTTGCCCCCCTCCCTACAGCACACTCACCCATTCCCTTCAGGTTTATCCCATCCTTGTAGTAGCCATTTCTTAACACAGCCTCCAAATGTAAATCATTCAGTCTTGATCTTGTACTTTTATCTAGATTCATTAAAGAAAAAGTTTGTTCACAAATATAACTTGAGCTAAAGATTACTAAATATTCCTTGGTGTTGGTCAAATAAGTTTGTAAATATGATATATATGTTTGCTTGCTTATAGTTTGCATTGGGTGTGGGGGACAGGCTGTATGCAGGCAGGGTCGTTATAGCCTAAGGCTTAGTTTTAAGACTAAGCCTTTCCCACCCTTTTATTACTAAGATCTTTTCAAAACTAGGCTTTTTCTCATACTCTTAATTATTGCATGATGTGGGGTGATGCACTCTCATGAGGAATCCTATTATGACTCAGATAAGTGACTTTATATCAGAGACTTCCTTTTATGTATATTGGATTAAAGGTTTTGATTTCTACACTATAAAATGGGGCAGAGGAGCCCATGCTGGAGGAGGACAGAGAAAGGCCATGTGGAGGAGAAAGAAGCATCCAAGATGGCAGAATGCTGAAGGAGAGACCAGTTTGTGCAGAGTTCATGCAGAGAGGAGATGGAGAACAGAGGTGAATAAGGCTGGTGGATAGAAACCTTTGATTCTAGGAAACTCGGATAAGTTAGTGGCTTTGGGAGCCCTGAATGGAAATGGAAGTGTTTTCCCACTGTGTGTATTTCTTGTCTGCCCAGTGCAAGCTAGGATTAAAAGCTAATGGCCCACCAGTTCTTGGCTCTGTTGTTTTATTACCGTCTGTCCAAATCAAATGTGAATCTGCACAGGCCAGGTGGCTGTGACGGTGGCTGCAGCTACAGGCTTTACACTTGTCAAGTTTTTTTTTTAATTTTCATATTTTCCATTATTCAATTGCTTATAAAAATTGCACAGACGAGTGAAAAAGTTATAAATCTTTATAATGGAACTTTTTAAAAATAAAGAAGGCCCTGGCCTGTTGGCTCAGCGGTAGAGTGTCGGCCGGACGTGCGGGGGACCCGGGTTCGATTCCCGGCCAGGGCACATAGGAGAAGCGCCCATTTGCTTCTCCACCCCCCCTTCCTCTCTGTCTCTCTCTTCCCCTCCCGCAGCCAAGGCTCCATTGGAGCAAAGATGGCCCGGGCGCTGGGGATGGCTCCTTGGCCTCTGCCCCAGGTGCTAGAGTGGCACTGGTCGCGGCAGAGCGACGCCCCGGAGGGGCAGAGCATTGCCCCCTGGTGGGCAGAGCGTAGCCCCTAGTGGGCGTGTTGGGTGGATCCCGGTCGGGCGCATGCGGGAGTCTGTCTGACTGTCTCTCCCCGTTTCCAGCTTCAGAAAAAACACTAAATAAATAAATAAATAAATAAATAAAAAATAAAAATAAAGAAGTATCACGAATCCATCCGACCAATTATTGGAAGTTAACCCTAGATTAGTCACACACGGAATTCTTTTCCGCATATCACTATCTTCTTAAATATCTCAATTTCCAATAATCAAAGACTGTTTCACTTCTGAGTAGCTAAGATTTTAACTTTCATTGTTGTACAATGGTTAGATATCGTAGTTTATGAATAAGGATTTAAAAGTACCACTTATTTCATTTCCACAGTACGTCGTGCGGAGAATATTAAAAATCTAATCGCAGGCCGCATTTACTCATTATGTGGGCCGGATCTGGTCCGTGGGCCATATGTTGGCCATGCCTGTTCTAGATCTTCCACTGGGAAAAGGGAACCCAGGGGGGATTACTACCCTCCTACCAGCGTTGTAGGTCACTTTTCTGGAACCCCTATTCTGTTCTCCCACTTTGGAAATAGCACATAAATCTGCATGGTTTAACTATAGAGAAATTTACTAGGAGAAACAGACTTGCAGACACCAGGACATTGATTTTGACCAACTGACTTCGTACATTCTGTGGCCAACTAGTATCCCAGCCAGTGAATTTGCTCATTTGAAGAACCAAGTAACAAGCACACTCTTACCAGGGAAATCAACGATCTGCCTAATTCAGATCCCCAAACAAAAAGTGTTATAGGCCCTAGAATCTTTTTTTCTTTTTCCCCATGTCCAGGACAGGAGCTGGTGCACAGCCCCATCTGCTACGAAGAAGGAAAAATTCTCAGTGAAATACTGCCAAACCAATTTCCCACCACTATTACCATATTATATCATTATGCCATCCAAAGAAGACATACAAGAGACCAACAGATAAGAGAAAAGATGCTTGATATCACATCTTAGGGTAAATAAAGTATACTACTCACAAAAATTAGGGGATATTTCAAAATGAATATGAAGTGATAAAATATCCCCTAATTTTTGAATGAAATATACTGAGATACCACCTCATGCCTGTTAGAATGGTCATCACCAAAATGACAAGAGTTAAAAAAAATGCTGGCACAGATGTGGACAGAAAAGAAACCCTGGTGTATTATTGGTGGGAATGTAAATTTGTACAACCACTATAGAAAACAGTATGGATAAATCTCAATAATTAGGAAAATAGAACTACCATATAATGCAGCAATCTACTTCTGGGAATACATGCAAGGGAAAAGAAAGCACAAACTCACTAATTATATTTGTACCCCATGTTCATTGCAGCATTGTTTATATTAGCGAAGATAGAAAAACAATTTAATTGCCCAATGATGGAAGAATGAACAAAGAAAATGGACAATCTTATTATTTGTGACATCATGGATGGATTTTAAGGGCATTAGGCTAAGTGAAATATGTCATATAGAGAAAGATATACTGCATGATCTCACTTGTATGTGAAATCTAAAACAAAATAAAACTTATAGAAAAGAGCCCTGGCTGGTTGGCTCAGTGGTAGAGCGTCAGCCTGGTGTGCGGGGGACCCGGGTTCGATTCCCGGCCAGGGCACATAGGAGAAGCACCCATTTGCTTCTACACAGCCCCCCTCCTTCCTCTCTGTCTCTCTCTTCCCCTCCCGCAGCCAAGGCTCCATTGGAGCAAAGATGGCCCGGGCGCTGGGATGGCTCCTTGGCCTCTGCCTCAGGCTCTAGAGTGGCTCTGGTCACCGCAGAGCGACGCCCCAGAGGGGCAGAGCATCGCCCCCTGGTGGACAGAGCATCGCCCCCTGGTGGGCGTGCCGGGTGGATCCCGGTCGGGTGCATGCGGGAGTCTGTCTGACTGTCTCTCCCCGTTTCCAGCTTCAGAAAAATACAAAAAAAAAAAAAAAAACTTATAGAAAGACATCAGATTCATGGTTACTGGCGGCAGAGAGTGGAAGGTAGTCAGAAGTTACAAATTACCGTTTTTAAGATAAATAAGCACAAGGAGTAAAATGTACAACATGATGACTACAGCTGGCACTGTTGTATGTTAAATAAGAAAGTTGTTAAGAGAGAATATACTAAGAGTTCTCGTCACAAGGAGAATTTCCCCTCCCCCTTTTTCTTATTTTTTATTGTATGTATATGAGAACGTAGATGTAAGGTGAACTTATTGTGGTAATAATTTTAGAACATAGGTAAATCAAACAATAGTGCTGTATGCCTTAAACTTATACAGCGATGCATATAAATTATTTTTAAATAAAACTGAAGAAAAAGCATTGACTTTTTTTGAAAAAGAAATGAATTAAAAATGAATTAAATGATATTCTCCTTCTACCAAAAAAAAGGTTAGTATAATTGGAACAAAAGATTGTTAGAGAGGTAAATAGCATTAGCCCTGGCTGGTTGGTTCAGCAGTAGAGCATTGGCCTGGTATGTGGAAGTCCTGGGTTCAATTCCCAGTCAGGGCACACAAGAGAAGCAACTATCTGCTTCTCCACCCCTCCCCTTTGTGCGCTCTCTCTCTCTCTCTCTATCTCTTTCTCTCTCTCTCCTCCCATAGCCATGGTTCCATTAGAGCAAGTTGGCCCCTGGTGCTGAGGATAGCTCAATGGCCTCACCTTAGGTACTGAAATAGCTCGGTTGCTGAGCAATGGAGCAGTGGCCCCAGATGAGCAAAGCGTTGCTATATAGAGGGCTTTCCAGGTTGATCCTTGTTGGGCTACATGTGGTCGTCTATCTCTCTGCCCCCTCGTTTCTAAGTAAAAGGAAAAAAAAGAAAGAAAAATAAGCAGCATTGAGATTAAGTAGTACCTTATAGGCTATGAAATTGTATAATGAGCTATTGGAGTTTTTGAGAGAAGTGACATAATCTGATTCATGTCATTTTATGATACTTTTAATGATATTCTGATGATAGGTAGAAAAATGAAAGACAAGTAATGAGATAAAGAGATTACTTTGAAGTAAAGACACAGCATTGTCTAAGGAAGAGATTTTGATAGCTTAAATTAGGGTGGTAGAAGTGCTTAAAGTGTCATATTGAAAGTTTTTTAAAAATTGAGTGAATAAACTTGAATGATGATTGAATGTTAATTGTGAAGAAATGAATCAAGAATAATCAACTAAAGGAAGGGAGAAGAACAAAGAGGACCAGGTTTGGTAATTTTAGAAGTTTAATTGTAAACATGTTACATTGGAGACTCCTATGAATAATGTTTAGGATTAGGATTAGAATTTGCCTGCTCTACTATAAATTGGGTAAGTGTCTTAAAATGTCTGTGCCTCATTTACATCTTCTACTAAATAGGATTATAATAATATGTCTTGACTCAAATTTGTGAGAATTAAATTAGTTAATTCATATAAAAATTTAAGAATAGTTTTCAACACATTAGATAGATTTATTATTATTATTACTGAAGTAAAAATGCAAACAGTGGTTGTGAGTATGAAACATAGGAGGAATAAGAATTAGAGTAACAGACAGGTTTTAAAGTCATAGGAAAAATAAAAGTGCTAAAGACAGAGCCCTTGTATATTATTCCAGATTTAGAGATATTTCAAGATTTTGAGGTTGGGAAAAAGAAAAAGAGTTTGCTAATGAGACTTGGAAAGAACTGTCAGGACCGTTGGAGAAAATCCAGCATGTGTGGTATTCTAGAAGTCATGAAAAACTGTGGTTAAAAGGAAGAAATGATCATTTTTATTGGATGGAAATTAATCAATAAGCATTGGATTGAGATAGAAGTTGCTGGCAACCTTGTCATTGAAACTTCAGTGGAATCATTGAAATGAAAACCTGAATGAAATGATTCAATGGAGAATGAATAAAAAGCAATCGATAAAAAGAATCCTTCTTTGAGAACTTTTGCTTTCTGTGGAGCATATAAGTGTGCTTGGGAGCTAGAGGACAGTCATGACTGAGGGTGGATTTTTATTTATACGGGAGAAATTTCACCATGTATGCAAGTAGATGAGAATGGTCTCATTATAGACACTAAAGGAATGTACTCCTCTTATTCGTACTGCAATGCATTTCAAAAGAAATGAACACATATTTGGATAAAGGGAACATTATCTACTTGTCTACAAATAGAGAAGCTGTAATTACCCATAAAGAATAGAAGGCAGAATTTGATTATGCTACTTGTCTATTTGCGTGAACAAGAAAGAAGACTTCTGTTTTTAGTATGAAAAATTGTGGAGTGATACCCAGCAGAGATACTTCATGTACTACTGAGTTGCCTTTTTTTATTTTTAACCTTTTAAAACAGGGACAAATTGTCATTTATTACTAAATGTAAGAATAATTTTATTCTTATATAGGATAAAAATATTACAAAGTGCACAAAAAATGTTACAAAGTACAAAGTATAGTTTATATCACTAATATTGCCACAATTCAACTTTTAATATATATTAATAATCAAGAATTTGACCCATTTATCTCAGGTTTTCCACTCAGTTCCTCCAGTCTAGCTAGTTCTAATCTTTTACTGTACCTTCGAGTCTTGCTTTCTCCTGATTAAGATCTATATTCTTTATAGACGTCACCAATATCTTTCAAGAACATTTGCAGCTCAAGAATGTATGATATACAACTCCCCAATGACATTTTCTTTTCTTAAAGTATAAACTAGTTCCAATTGATTTTTTTATGATTCCCTGACAACTGGTTTCTTCCAAAGTTACCTCCCAGATTAGCAGCAGTCTGTTCTGACCATTTGTCTTTGCTCCATAGTTTCTAATTATTTACATTTACAGTAATAAATTTGATTATTTATATATATTGGCCAGTTATCTCTAAGAGTTTTATGTTGCTTTCTTATAAATAAATAATGAATGAATGACACTAATACTAACAAAGTAAATATTTCCATGTGAAGGTAATGTAGTTGGTTTGTAGGCATGGAATAGGTGTGTAGGGTGTCCATGTTCTAATTTTTTTCCTCAGAAAACTGTCTAATAAAATCAGCTTTTTATCACAGGAGGTTTGAAGGAAAGATTAAGAATAGTTGTGGCCATGATTGTACTAAAACAAAAAAGAACAAAACTCTCAAGATTAATTACTAATTAATGATGATGGGAAGGAGGAGCAACACCCTCTCCATCATCACAAGCACATGTATTCATTTGTTTGACACATATAGACCAGGTAAAATATTAACAGTACAAGGATGCCCCAAAACAAAATTTAAATGACTCAATATGGCTAGCAGAGTGTTACCTGTCTAGAGGGAAAGAAATATATATAAATTGTTGCTTCCCTGATCAATGTGTCATACAACAGTGGTGAACAGTGTTCAGTGGGAAGAGGGAAAATGGGGATCTACATTGTAATGGTCATAAGCAAGCATTAGGGAAGAGACCTTCCTTAATTGTCTTAATTGTGAAGAATGAGAAATCAGGTAACAGAATAAATCCAAAAAAGGGAAATAGTTCTACAAGTCATTTTATGTTCTATATAAGACTTAATAAATACATTCTACTGCACACACACACAGCAAGCACGAGGATGAGAAGAAGAGCAAGAGCATGAGAGAGCTCTGTGTGTACCAGCCCTGTGTGTGTATGTATGTGTGTGGCTGTGTTGGGAGCGAGGAGGAGGGATATGGAAGAAGGCACAAAGGATTTTGAAGAGGGATCTTGTGTAATAAGCTAAACTCCGTGTGTTCTATTCTAAATGCTATGGGGCAGATCTCAAAGGTTTTTAAAGAGAAGAGTAGTAGGATCAGGACTGCATCTCTGAATGCATAGTGGAACCTGTTTTGGAGGATGGTAGGCAGGCATCGGGCACACCCTGGTCCTCACTTAAGTCAGTCTTGTAGGGGTAAGAGCTTACGTTAAGGCAGGAGGCAAGAAGTAGGCAATGTCTATAAAACATGCAAGTTTCACATGACTCTTAGTTGTTTGGAGAGTAAATACATATATCCATCTTTTTTTTAAAAAAAAAGAGGTTTGCTGCTGTTTTCTTAGAGAACATATTAGTTTTTTATTGTTTCTGCAACAGATTGCCACAAATAGTAAGTGAAATAACATGGATTTATTATTTTACAGTTCTGGATGTCAGAAGTCTGAAATGGGTCTGAAACACTAAAATCAAACTGTCCATCGAGCTGTGTTCCTTCTGGAGGTTCAGGGACAATTTGTTTCCTTGCTTTTTTACATTTCTAGAATCTTCCTGTTCTTCTTGGAGCATAAGGTCTCTTCTTTCTTCAAAAAAGTGCTGTTCATGTCATCATATGTCCTCTCTGTGATTTTTGACTCTTTTTTTTTAAATTTTTATTTATTTATTCATCTTAGAGAGAAGAGAGAAAGAGAGAAGGGAGGAGCAGGGAGCATCAACTCCCATATGTGCCTTGACCAGGCAAGCTCAGGGCTTTGAACCGGCAACCTCAGCATTCCAGGTCAACGTTTCATCCACTGAGCCACCACAGGTCAGGCGACTCTTTTATCCTCAAGAATTCACTTCAATAATCCAGAATAATCTCCCTATCTCAAAATCCTTTTTGCACCCCAAATCCCTGTTGCCATGTAAAGTAACATACCCCCAGGTCTCAAGGATAAAAATGTGGAACTTGGAGCAGCCATTATTCTGACTACCACCCTAATATCTATGAATCATTGCAAACCCTACCTTAACGGTGAAATAGGACTAAATTCAGCGCCTTTATCTATAATCCCAGACAGGAAACCTGTTGGAGTCTTGTTCTGCCCCCTCTTTAGCCATCTGATACTCTCATTCATTGGGTTAGCAAACAGAGACAAAGGAGAGTAGCTGTTTCATGCTACTATAAAACCTTTTAACCTCCTTTGCCCACTTCCAAGGTTAATATGGATTGCTATGTCAGAATATGTTTTATAGAACCAGCTTTCACTTATGTATATTAGACAAGTGAGAGATCGGGGTCAAAGCATGTTGATCATTGAACAGGGTTTGTTTAAAATATCCCTTAATTGAAATTTGCTATGCAGATTGCTTCCAAGTAAAACCAATGCCAAAAAGTAATCATCAGTGCTGGAAAATTTTCCTTTTTTTGTTGTTGTCTTTTAAAAAATTACATTTAAAGAAAATCTAAAAATTATTGCTCTCAATAATGCAGTGGTTTCTGGGTGGATCCTGGCCAGGGCACATACAGGAGTCTGTCTCACTATCTCCCTTCCTCTCACTTAAAAAGAAATACAATGTGTTCGTAAAGTCATGGTGCACTTTTGACCAGTCACAAGAAAGCAACAAAAGACCATAGAAATATCAAATCTGCACCAAATAAAAGGAAAACTCTCCCAGTTTCATACCTTTTCAGTGCAGTTCGATATGGGCTCATGAATAGATTTTTTTTAGGGCTCCTTAGGTAGCTATCCCATATAGCCTCTAGAGACTTGTCACTGACTGATGGCCTACCAGAATGGGGTTTCTCCACCAAATTGCCGGTTTCCTTCAACTGCTTATCCCACCGAATAATGTTATTCCTATGTGGTGGTGCTTCGTAATAAATGCGCCGGTATTCACGTTGCAATTTGGTCACGGATTCGAATTTAGCGAGCCACAGAACACACTGAACTTTCCTCTGTACCATCCACATCTCAACTGGCATGGCTGTGGGCTGCTCTGCTGTATACACAGTGTTAGGCAGATAAAATATATTATGCTCACTTTGTTAAAGATGGCGCTGCCCATGTGGAGGCCCGTCACCCAGGTGATATTAATGTGTGTTGGGGGCGGGCTATGGGCAGGCAGGATCCTTGTAGCCTGGGGCTTGGTTTTAGGATTAAGCCTTTCCCACCCTTTTTGACATGGGGTGGTGCAATCCTATCATGCCTCAGATAAGTGACTTTGTATTAGAGACTTCCCTATTTTGTATATTGGATTAAAGGTTTTGATTTCTATACTATAAAATGGGGGCAGACCGGGAGTTTGCTCTCTATCGAGGAGAGAGCAGAGAGGAGAGCAGAGAGAAGCCACATGGAGGAGGTGTGGAGTGCTGAGTGGGAAGCCAGTTTGTGCCGAGTTTGAGCAGAAAGAAGGAGATGGGGAACTGAGGTGAATAAGTCTGGTGAGCTAGAGACCTTTGATTCTAGGAAACTCGGATAAGTCAGTAGCTTTGTGAGCATGAATGAGTGGGTTTTGGAGCCCAGTGTGTGTTTTTAGTTGCCTGTCGGGGGCAAGCTAGGATTAAAGATGATGGCCTACCAGTTTTTGGCTCCGTTGTTTCTTTACCAACTGTCCCAATCCAATGCGAACCTGCATGGGCTAGCAGCTGTGATGGCGGCCGTGCCTACTGGCTTTACACACAGTGTTATGTCATCATCTGCGCATGCGCACATGCTGCCACTTCATCCTATAAAAACTGGGAGGGTTTTCCTTTTATTTGGTGAAAATTTTACATTTCTGTCATCTTTTGTTGCTTTCCTGTGACAGGTCAAAAGTGCACCATGACTTCACGGACACACTGTAATAGTGTGGTAGGGAATTGTAGAGGCCCTGAATAAGAACCTAGAACAGGAAGAGTTCAGTGCCCTGAGGCAAAAGCCGTAGTGGTGTCACTGAAGAAAAGTACTGAACACAGCACAATAGGGATAGAATTAGCAATACTGGTTAATCAGTAGGTAGGGTATATATCCCAAAAGTGAGCTACTTCTCTTATCCTTTTGTCGGCTCTAAAGAAGTTCTCCTCTCTGACTTCCTCATTTTCATCTCTGCTTCCTGACTTTCTCATTCTCGTCTCTGCTTCTATTCCTGTGTATCAATAAATACTCATAGAACAAGGGGTCAGGGCCATCTCATTAAACCTGTATAGGGGATGGTGAGGCGGTATCCCCTGGGTCCCTCGCTGCACTCCATCTGGTCTCTGAGTAGTTATTGTCTTCATGACAGGGAATAGTCATGCTTTCTATATTACCTCCACTTTTCAGATAATATAACAGAGAAACAGAAAAATTAATTAGGAGTCTGCCAATTGTAACACATACAGAGTAAACAACAACACCATGCTGTGTTAAGTAGCCCACTAATGTTTTTTGTTCTGAAACTTGTAAATCTTTTTTTCCTGTTTTTATTTAAGCCACTCCTCCTATAAAAATTTTTAACCATACTATTAGATTATGCTATTTTAACTCCTGACAGATAATCAGAAGGATTACTTGGGCTTTCTTAACTATGAAAGCAAACAAACACTACTAGCATTCCCAGAGACATCTCAGTACTGTTGAAGAAAAATAGCAGATTTAGGTCTTAGCCTTTGAAAGTTATTTCTCTCCCTGAACTCGTGACTATCTGAAAATGGATATAATTTGGTCATGTTGGCTATAATAAATATGGAATATTTTGTAGGTGCTGTTATAAGGCAGGTACACTTTATGATTTAAATTTTATAGGCTGCCCTCTGGGTCTTTCAATATACTGAATAAAAATACTGAAACATTTAGGTACAGAATGGGAAAAAGGAGGTTTACAGTTTTGAGGACATAAAACACAGAGTTTATTCTTGTGTTATTATTTATTAATTACTGTATTTTCATACGAACAACTGTAAACCTACTTTTGCTCCATCCTGTCCACAAGCACACGCACATGCACACATTTTTGTCTTTAGCTTTGAGAAGGAGCTGCAGAGCTTTACTGTTTTCACACTTGGTGAATAAGAACATCGGATTTATTGGTTGCGTTTGTTCTCTTGGTAAGCCTTGCCTTTCGTATGCCTAAGTGAACTGGTATAAATATATACAATTTATTTTCCTTATGTTGCCGCCCAGTGCTGGAGAAAGTTAGATCCAAAAATCAGGAAACATACATCTGTCATTGGCTTCGAGAAGGGTTTAAAGAATCTTTTCCTGACAAATTGTAATTGCTGATGACTGCTTATTTCATGCAATTTCTGACACGTGTGGAACTATTAATGTGGCAGTGCCCTCAATGAAATTGTACAGCTGCTACTAAAAGAGCAAAAATGTGAACAAAATATGGTGTATCTTCATAGTGTGTGTGGCCAAGTCAGTGAATGGAACGATCCCATAGCTCTGATTCTGTTCCACAGAAAAAAGGTCGATAAAAACAAAACTGCACAATTTTATGAATTTTTATTTGGTATTTATTATGAATATTTTAAATCAGTTAACTTCCATTTTAAATGCATTTCACAGGGATTTTAGAATGCTTATCTCTGAAGCTCTGATTTAATTAACCAAACTTTCTATAGTTTTGTGATATTAAGATGAAATCAATACTGATTTCTCTGTTCTATTAAGCTTTTTGAAACATTTGCCTATAATTATGTAGATGAGTCTAAAATTGCTTATGATTGTGTCTCTATTGTATTGTTGATGTGTTAGCACTAATGGAGAAAGGATTTTGTATGTGTGTGTGTGTGCATAAATGTGCTTTAAATTATGTTTAACTCTGTATTAGTAAGGATGCAAGATTAGTTGATTGCTAAGATAAAAACTGAATAACTTCATTTAAGATAGAAGTGAATATGTCTTAGTAAGCAAGCTTAAGAAATGCATTGCTGGTTTTGTAGCTGCAACTTTTGGGATCTAGGTTCTTTCTCTCTTGTTCTGTCATCTTTAACATACAACTTCCATTTTGCAGTGTAAATGGGTCCTCTAGCAATCTCAGCAGGAAAAAGAGAGGACCAGTGGAAGGCACAGTTTCATTTTAAAAGTATAACCAAGAAATTGTTCTTCTTCTCCCTATTCGTTGATAAGAACCTAATTATATTATCAACCTAGCTGCAAGAGAATTTTTAGCATAAGCCCTTTTAAAATTAGAATTCTTATTACTAACACAGAAGAAGAGAAGGGATATTGGTACCCAATCAACAGCCTCTGTCCTATACTCTGACATCCATTGGTGTGCTTTGAAGATTACTTATACATATGTGAAGGAGAACCAGAGTCATAGGAGCACACCTAGGAAAATTTTATCATTGCAAACTTTGGCTGTCGTAAGCCAATACTTTCTTTCTTGTTTTCTTCTTTTCATCCTCTGTTCTCTTTCTCCACATTATATCCTCCTGTCTTTCATTTACTTTATCAGCTTCTATATGTCAGATATTGTCTTATGAATTAAAGTTTAAAAGCTATTTTTTTTCTCACATAGTCATATGGGAGAAAGCAATGTTAGCACAATATGGTAAGTGTTACCTTAACAACACATTGGAGGGGCAGAGAATGAAACCTTCCTAGATGGGTCAGGGAAACATCACCAAATCACCAATGGAGTTTGATCTTTGGAATGGAATATGAGTTGTTACGTGCTGCTTAGTCCTATTCCTCCTCTTTGCTTGGTTAAGCTCTAATTCTATCTAAAGACTATTGATAGCTAAGGTGCTGATGTCTGGTATTATAGACACAATTCTGCTCCCCATTATTTCCGGTTTACTTCCTTCCAGACATCGATTAGAATTGCCTTTACACCTTCGACTTGAAAGTAGCCATGTGACTTGTTCTGTCCAAAGTCAGGCGAGTAGAACTGAAAGGTATTTCTCCTAGGCAAACACATTTTATAGGCTAGTACATGATTCTCTATCTCTCTCCTGCCCTGATGACATGGTAATAAAATCACAATTTGATGTGGAGATGCAGAGCTGAACACATTCCCCAGAGAAATACATTTTTGCTGCTTAAAGACATAGAGGTCTGTGGTCTGTTTATTAAGCAACATAATCTAACCCAGCCAGCCCATGGAATGGCATTGAAAAACACTGATCTAACCTACTCTAATACATCCAATCACCAATTCATCCTGCTATTGCTTTTCTCATGTCTTTGACATTCATTCTTATTCTTTATGCCTAACAATGAGGTGATAGTGGTGATGTATGGATTAAAGGTGGAATATTAGAAAGTTCTAGATTTTCCTCAATAAAATAAATTATTAATTATCTTTAGATAGTAAATATTTTAATTAGCTAACAACAATGATTTACTTGTCTTTGCATAAGTCATCAAAGTTCATTTTGGATAAATAGATTTGGATTTATTCTCATTAGAAGAAACAAGAAATTACATCTATTCAATCAGAAATCAAAATATCTGACAGTCATTCAAAATACAAAAAGCTTTTAAAAGTAGAATAGAAAAATAGATGCAATTTGTTTTTTGATAAGGGACATTGCAATATGCCATTTAATATTATCAATTTATAATAAAGTCTATTAGAAGGTTTTTAATATATTTTACACTATTCACCCAATAAGACATAGTCTTCTCTTTTACCTAAGTTATCAGGATGTGTAATTATTAAAACATGTACATTATACTTTGTGGCCCAGTGGAAATATATATTATATATGGTTATACCTTTGGTAACTGAGCCTGAGTAACTGAATCTACATTAACTCACTCTGTCAGTGAGTGTTCTGGGATGTGCTGTAGCTATCACCAATTTCTTGTCTTTTGAACTAAAGGCAAAAGGAATCCTGGTATCAGTCAGAAAGAGGTGGGGCAGTACTAGAAAAAAAGAGCTCACAGACTGGTAAAGAAGCTTCAAGGGGAAGGTCCAGATGTGTCATGGGACGCTCTATTGGGACTTAAGCCAAAGTTACTTGTACTTCTAACAGAAAGAATATATTCAATAATTTTATCTTTATAACCAATTTTCAGAGAGTCAATGTTTATTTATACAATACTTACATTAAAAGTACTTGTGCCATTTGCTTGTTACTGTTGGTATCTCAATCACCAGCGTCCTGCTGGAAACAACCCACACAGGAGTCTCATATTGCAACAGTAAGCAAACTGCTATAGAATTGCATAGATGGAAACTTATCCTTTACTTAAAGTAGGTTTATTTACATAATACTCTGAATTTAAACATGTATATGGTCTAGTGAATTTGATTGGAAATATTTGATTTAGAAAAATGAGATATATATATATCATTATTATTATTAGTTAAAAATGTTCAAGGCTAACATAATTAAATAGTAGAGTAGGATGAACTATAATAATCTACCAATGAAATAATATATGCAAAATTCAGCACAGGCAGTAGGGAAGAGAATATGATTACAAAAGAGAGGGTTTCAATTATTATAAAGTTTTATTTCTCAAGCTGAATTGAGAATTAGTACATAAATTTTATAATAATATTTTCATGCTCGTTTTAATGTCTGAAATATTTAAGAATAATTAAAAAATAATTTAATCTCATAGTCTATTCCTCTTAAACTGTTTCATTTATGAGATATTTTAGAAGTTTTTTAAGAAAGCATGAAAATAGTAAATCATGTTTAAAAATCATCCCAATGCCAGACCAGGTGGTGGTGCAGTGGATAGAGCATAGACCTAGGATGCTGAGGTCCCAGGTTGGAAACCCCAAGGTCACTGGCTTGAATGTGGGCTCACCTGCTTAAGCACAGGTCACCGGCTTCATAGTGGGATCATAGACATGATCTCATGGTCGCTAGCTTGAGCCCAAACATTACTTGCTTGAAACCCAAGGTTGCTGACTTGAGTCTAAGGTCACTCACTTGAGGAAGGGGTCACTGGCTGGGCTGGAGTCCCCCCGCCAGTCAAAGCACATATGAGAAAGCAATCAATGAACAACTAAGGTACCACAAGTATGAGTTAATTCTTCTCATCTCTCTCCCTTCCTGTCTGTCTATCCATATCTGTCTGTCTGTCAATCTCTCACTTAAAAAAATTATTCCAACTATCACTTTTTTGAGGGTTTGTTTGAAGTCATTTGTTTCCTTATGTTTTCAGCTACTTCTGAACCCATTTAATCAATTTTGATGTAAATATATTATTATTATTATTATTATTATTATTATTATTTTGCTGTTGCTGTTACCTTGTTATAGTGAAGTTAAAATATACATTGTGGAATTATGCTAATAATGTAGAAAACAAAGTATATAGTTCTTTTATAGAAACTTTTGGAAAAAAGCAGTGATTTGGGTTTAATGTCCTAAATTTTTTAGATAATTGCAATAGCTTTATTTTACTTTACTGTTATAGATCAAATGAATGAAATCACTAGTTCAGAAAAAAGCATTTATTTTCTATTTTTATTTTGTTGTTTTTGTCTATTCATCTTCTCATCCGGTGAAAAGCTATATAATAGGTTACGTTTTCTGATGGTGGAAAGATCACTTCAGTTAAATTTGTCCTGTGGGCCCAGATAAATGGATCATGTTTTGAATATTTACGAAAAGCAACTGTGCAGATAGTGATATCTTAAGTGTGTTTTCTTATATTAAGTTTTGATTTACAATGTCTTGTTATTACTATGAAAAAAGGACCTGAGATTTCCATCTAACTGTGTTTGTTTCTTAGACGCAGCTTGACTTGCTTTGTTTACAATTTTATACACTCAAAGTATGTACTTCATTAAGTTCAGGGCATTTGGGGGTGAAAAGAGGGGTCAGACTTGTTATAGAGCCACACGACATGTCAGATTTCTGGCCATTTCTCTGAGCTTATCTTTAGTGCAAAACATGCATATTTGTGTGGTGACCTTTGTAAAACCAAAAATGGTGACATGAGGGTCATTTCCTAAGCTCAGCTAATGAACTGATTATTCCCCAAAGCCTGGAAATCTGAATAACAGTGAACAGTGAAAAGTTCACATCAAATCCTAAGGGCCAAAATAAATCCCTGAAGTAGATTTTTAATAAATGGATTGTATATTACAACGAAACAATTATTTTAGTTGTTTGTTACTGAACCGCCTAATGTCAAGATATCAAATGGTTTGCTTGAAGAGATATTGTCACAGCTTTAAAAATATTTTAATTTTAAATAATTCTTTGTGTCTGAACTATTGCTCTTTCAAAAGTCCTTTTTATTTTGAGGTGGGAGGGAGGGAGTGACAAAGATATTACAGAACATTTCTAGCAAAGAAAATTTATAGACATTTTCACTTAAGCTTTGTTTGTTCTCTAGGTCAGACTGGTGTATAAACAAATTAAGAATATTTTTATTATTATTTCCTTATTTTTATGTAAGCATATGGCATAATATTTAGGTATCATAGATGGTTGCCATGGAAATGATTTTGACAACATGCATGTAGATAAATCTTCTCTATTAGAACACAGTCAAAAGAAGATTAATGATATACTTGAGACTTTTATATTCAGTCAACACACTAAGGTTTAAAAACTCACTAAGCCTCCAAGTTTAAGGTTTAAGGGTAATGTCTGAACCAGAAATACTAATGTGTGATAAAGAGGACATGATTTTACATGCTTGCCAACTTGACACTGATGTTAACTGATTGACTAATGTTGAATGATGTTAACATTAACTGCTTATTTTCAATTTATATTTCTGACAATTTTTTTATATTAATTAGCTAGGTTAACAGTTATTAGCTGTTTCATTTAAATATCGGTCAGTCTGACTTAGTTATAAAATTATTGATTAGTGTTTTACATAATGGACGTCTGTGTTCCCTAATCTCATTCTGTGAAAAAAGAATAAGTAAAGGACAAAGGCACTTATGGTTCCTCAGTACTACATTTGTTTAGTATAGAGGAGAGAGTGTGAAGGAAAGGACAATAGTCTTGCTGCATTGATAAAGCAGATTAGCCTTTCTACAACTCTGCTGTTACATAATCCAATATTTTTCTGCATTTCCTCTGACAGCTTGCTCTGTTGTCCAGGTCTATGGCCTCTTTTATCTTCCCATAATATGCAACAGAATTCTTTCTGTAGTCCTCCTATTTTTCACAATTTGCTTTCTTCTGGCATTCTTATCTGCTCCTCTTACCTAGACTAACAGCATCTACATGTGGATCACAACCTTCCAAGTATTGAACCAATAATTTAAAATATTTATTAGCTACTTTCAACTGATTCTTTCACAGATATTCTATAGTCAAACCTGGTCTATTATCATTATTTTTTTCAAAGATTCTTCTCCTTTTATTCTCTTTCATGCTAATAGACTCAAATCTCAACTAGAAAATTGTATAGAAAAGTGATTATTTTCTGTATTTACTCTTTCACCCAGGATCCAGTAAGTCACAGAGTACTGTCTACTCAACCCAAGAAATATTTCCTGAATCCACATTCTGTTCTATATTCCAAAACCACTAAATCAATTTTCTTTTCTTATTCAGTTTATTTGAGTGACATTGGTTAATAAAATTGTATAGATTTCGAGTGTACAATTCTAGGATACATCACTGTGTATTGTGTTGTGTGTATAACACCTGAAGTCCAATCTCCTTCTATCACCATCTGTTTAACCCCCTTTACCCTTTACTATCTCCATACATCCTTCCCTCTGGTAACCACCAGACTGTTGTCTGTGTCCAGGAGATTCATTAGTTTTGTTTTATTCATTTGTTGCTTCCTGTTTTACATCCCACATATGAGTGAAATCATATAGTTCTTGACCTGTCCTCTCTGACTTATTTTGGTTAGTATGATATTCTCAAGATGCATCGTGTTGCTGCAAATAGTAGTACGTATTCCATATTTTCTTACAACTTATTCCATAGTATGTAAGTACCACAACTTCTTTATCTAATCATCTATCAAAGGACACTTTAGTTGTTTCTATGTCTTAGCCATCATGAATAATGCTACAGTGAACCAAGCAATGGATATATCTTTGTGAATACTTTTAAATTCTTGGGTTGATACCCAGAAAAGAGGTTGCTGGGTCATATGGCAACTTTAGTCTTAATTTTTTGAGGATCCTCTGTGCTGTTTTTCATTTATTTTAAGAGTATTCTAATCAGTCTATTCTTGTAATCCATTCTTTAATTACCACTTAATAATTCCCACTGTATCCACTGGTTAATGGGAAAAATTTTAACTATTTAGCATGCTCAACTTACCTCACCTTACATTTCCAGACTCATTTTCTCCGACTTTTTCCACTAATACTCTGCTAAGCACACTAGACAATTCAACTTTGACTAAGAACACTTCCTATACAAAATAATTCCCCAAATTCCACAGACAGAATAGGTTGATTTTTGTTCATTTGTGCATTTTTCTCATTGCTAACATTGTTTTTTGGGGCAGTATTAGTAAGGCACAAAATTTAGTATTGTGTAAAATAAGGATATATGGCTCTAAATTACCTTTTAATATAATTTTAACTGTAATATCACAAGTGGTGATGTGTGGCACCTTTATTTTTAATAAAAATATTTTCAATCTTCAATATGCAATTATTAGCTATCAAATATTGTGTTTGTTCCATTCTATCTCATATTCTAAAACTCCAATTATCTGTATGTTAGACCCTTCCTCCTATTTTCTTTTCCATTTTAAACTCCTTTTTTTTAATTTGACATTCTTATTTTTCCCTCTGCTTTTATTCAGATGTTTCCTACTGATTTGTCTTCCTGTTCACTAACCCTCTCCCTCTTTCTTTTTCCCTCATATAAAAATTTTGCTGTTAAAAATACAAAAAAAATTGCTGTTAAAACCCACCTATGCCCTGGCCGGTTGGCTCAGCGGTAGAGCGTCGGCCTAGCGTGCGGAAGACCCGGGTTCGATTCCCGGCCAGGGCACACAGGAGAAGCGCCCATTTGCTTCTCCACCCCTCCGCTGCGCTTTCCTCTCTGTCTCTCTCTTCCCCTCCTGCAGCCAAGGCTCCATTGGAGCAAAGATGGCCCGGGCGCTGGGGATGGCTCTGTGGCCTCTGCCTCAGGCGCTAAAGTGGCTCTGGTCACAACATGGGGACGCCCAGGATGGGCAGAGCATCGCCCCCTGGTGGGCAGAGCATCGCCCCATGGTGGGAGTGCCGGGTGGATCCCGGTCGGGCGCATGCGGGAGTCTGTCTGACTGTCTCTCCCTGTTTCCAGCTTCAGAAAAATGAAAAACAAAAAACAAACAAACAAAAAAAACCCCACCTATTATGTTCTTAATTTGGTTTTTATAATTTTCACTTTCTACATGTTGAATTTGATTTTTATAATAGACTTTAGTTCTCTGGTAAACTGTTTATTTTATTGGACTTTCTAATCACAGTTTTTAAAATTTACTGTTGATAACTCTAAAATCTGAGTCACTTTGGATCTTTTTCAATTTTCTATTTTTGGCCTGGTCTTTTTGTGTATGTGTGCTTGGTAATTTTTTACCACATCTCAGACATTGCGTAAGAAAATTGGAAATGTTCTAAATAAGGTTATCTTTCTCAGGAGAGAAAGCCAGCATTGTACAGCTATTAAAAAAACATCTCTCCTTAATCCAACTAGGGACTGAATTGTCTTCATCTGAGTTTCAGCTTTTATAAGATTGACGAATATTGTTGCTCCTCTGTGCTTATAGCTGCCCCTCTCACTTATAGTTTCTAACCTTCAATTTTGTTGTCCCCAAACTCTTGATATCAGCCTAAGAAAAGTGCTGCCGTGTCTTTCAGACAGATTCTTTTCTTGCCTTTGTGCAGTTTAGGAATAAACAAATGTTCCATTGAGAAAACTAGCACACACAGAGTCAGGCTCAATTCTATGTACCTTTCTTTTTTCTTTTCTTTTCTTTCTTTCTTTTTTTTTTTTATTTAAATGAGAAAAGTGGAGATAGAAAGACAGACTCCTGCATACACCCTGACTGGGATCCACCTGGCAACGACCATCAGATGCGATGCTCTGCCCCTCTGGCGCCCATGCTCACAACTGAGCTATTTTTAGTGCCAGAGGCAGAGGCTCCACAGATCATCTTCAGTGCCTGGGGCCAATGCACTAGAATTAATTGAGCCATGGCTACGGGAAGGGGGGGGGGGAGGGAGAGAGAGAATGTGAAAGGGGAAGGGAGGAGAAGCAGATGGTTGTTGCTCCCCTTGTGTGCCCTGACCAGGAATTGAACCAGAAACTTACACATGCCTGGTCAGAACTCTACCACTCAGTAAACTGGCCACGGCCAAATATGTACCTTTCTTCTCCCGAAGGTGTTGGGTCCCCAAGTCCTAGTTGTCTTGGCAGACCCAAATCTAATTTCTTTCTCTCTCATACTATAAGACTTATGAGATCTTTGATGGCCTCTCTGCCTTTTACCCTAAACTTCTTAAACATCATTAAATACCCTACAGAATTTGTGGAAGAGTGGATGTTTAAAATACTTGGCTTCCTTCAATAGGCTTTCTTCCCTCTGAGATATTGATCATTGAAGTCCTGAGTGCTTCTGAAGTCCTCTAATTTTTCTAGTTATTCTATGTAAATGCATTAATTTAACATAAATTACAATGTCATAATGAGAAAATGTGGCCTAGATTTTGAACTGTATTGACTACTTTTCCTGTATCTATTAAAATTTTTATATAGTTTTATATATTTAATTTTTTAAAGTTGATAAGTTATATAATGTTAATATATGCATATATTCCTGAATTAAACCAAAGATGTGTAACTTTTTATTATTTGTTTACTGGATTTAGTTTGAAATATTTTATTTTCCTTTTTTTCTCAGGAAGAGTTTGCATAAAAATGGAATTGTCTTTTTCCTTATTGTTTATCAAAGCTGATTTTGAGAGGTAGATTTTAAGCTATAGATATAATATCTTCTCGTGATTATCAGTTTATTTAGCATTTTAAATTCATTTTGAGTAATGTTATATTTTTCTAAAATATTATTCATTTTGTCTATTTTTGAAATTTACTTTAAAATGTTTTTGATATATTTATTTTATTTTTATCTTCCCTTTATTGAATATACTTGTTAGAGTTAAGATCTTTTTTTAAAGATAATTCTCATACACTACTTCAGCTTCTCTTGGCCTCAAATGTCACTGCAATGACTAGCTCTACAGGGGAGTTAACAATCTTCATGCAGGTTCAATGTTTAGTGCCTTGATGTCATCTGTAGCCCTTCTCTCTTGCTTCAGGTCATCTTTTATGCTGAACGAGGATTCCACAGTATTACATTTGGGATCTACTGTAGAATCATAAGCTTTAGTAAAAATGTAGCATCTATATTCATTGTCTTAGGACCTGCTTTTAGGTTAGTACTAAACAGCTTTTTCAAAAGTCCAGCTTCTGGCTTCATTGAGACTCTTCATTGTACTATTATTTTTTTAATATTTAGTTATTTCTGCTCTCATATTTATTGTTTTTTATTTTCATTCAATTCTCTGAAGTTTTATTTTCTTAATTTTATTCCAATGTTTGAAACTGTTAATTTTCCCTGGCCTGTTGGTTCAGTGGATAGAGCATCCACCTGGCATATAGGTGTCCTGGTTTAATTCCTGTTCGGGGTACTCAAGAGAAGTGACCATCTGCCTCTCTTCCCCTCCCTCTTCCCTTTCTCTCTCTCTTCCTTTCCTGTAGTCAGTGATTCAAATAACTATGTTATTGTTTTACATAAAATAAAAATTTATGGGTCCAAGCATCGGCCCCAGGAACTGAGAATAGCTTGGTTGATTCAAGCATTGGCCCCAGACACAGGTTGCTGGGTGGATCCCGGTCAGAGTACATACAGGAATCTGTCTCCTATCTCCCTTCCTCTTACTTAAAAAGAAATGTTAATTTTAGTCTTTCTTATTTTTTTATATAGGTGTTTATTGCTATAAATTTTATTTCTTACTACACTCACTTATATTCCACAAGTTTTGGTATATAATATTTCATTGTTTAATCTGAAGTTTCTCTGATTTTCACTTTGAATACTTCATGTTATTAAGTCTGTTCTATTATTTCCAAATATTTACTTTGTTTTATTTTAAATTGCTTATTGGTTTTTACTTTATCATATCACATCTATTGTATCTGATTTATATTTAAGATATAAGGTTTATAATTTGTTGAAGTTCTTTTATGGCATAGTATGTGACAGTTTTCAAATATATTTTATATGGGTTTGAGAAGATATTAATTTCCTAATTGTTGGCTTCAGGATAGCACATATGTCCTCTAAATTAATGTTGTTGTGTTGCTCAAATGTTCTATATCCATTATTAAGTTTATGTCTGCCTCATCTATCAGTTACTGAGAGAAATATATTAAAACCTTCCATTATGATGATAAATTTCTATTATTTATGTACACATGCACATACATTAATTTGTAGCAATGCTAGTAGCTGCATACATGTTTAAAATTATATGAATTTTAGTCTAGCCTTTTATCTTATTCTCTATTTCTTATTCTCTATATAGATATATATTTTTGTTAAGTCTTTTTTGTTTGACATTATTATAGCAATTTCTTTATTTTAAAAGTATTTACTGTGGCCTGACCAGGTTGTGGCACAGTGGATAGAGTGTCAGACTGGGACTCAGAGGACTCATATTTGAAACTCCAAGGTGACTGGCTTGAGCACAGGCTCACCAGCTTGAGCACGGGGTCACTGGCTTGAGTGTGGGATCATAGACATGAACCTATGGTCACTGGCTTGAGCCCAAGGTCGCTGGATTGAACAAGGGGTCACTCTGCTGTGCTGTAGCCCACCAGTCAAGGCACAAGTGAGAAAGTAATCAATGACCAATGAATAAGCCACAACAAAGAATTGATTCTTCTTATCTCTCTTCCTTCTTGTCTGTCTGTTCCTGTCTGTCCTTTTCTCTGACTCTCTCTGTCTCTGTCACACACAAAAAGAAAGTATTTGCTTGTCATACCTTTCCTATTCTTTTACTTTCAATTTTTCTCTGCCTTATTTTTTTTTATTTTCCTCTTACAAAAATCATATAGGAAGAATTTAAAGAAAAAAATTAATTTAGTAAATAAAGTTATATTGGAATAAAGTCACATCTGCTCATTTATATATTGTATACTTTTTATTTTATGTAAAACAATAACATAGTTGAATAATTATGACAGAACCCATATGACCAACAAAGCCTAAAATATTTTCTATCTGTTCTTTTACTTAAAAATTTGCTGGCTTAATGGATGAATAAATTGATATTCATGATAATTGCTTATATACTTGGATATTGTATTTTTATTTGATTTACCTTTATTATACTTTTTCCTGTTTTCTTTTGCAAGTAAAATATTACACTTTGGTCTAATAAATTGGAAGTATTTCAATGTATTATAAAAAGATTTTTTAAAGTATTACCTTTCTAATATCTTATATATTATTTCGAAATTTTAGCCCACAAAAGATATTTGTATTTTTCACAAAAGATAAACATTAATGACATTTTAATATTTATTTTATTTATATTTACCTTTTGTTTACTAATATTTTGTTACCCATCTTTCTTGCATTTCATACCTTTATTCTGAATTTATACATTTTTGATGTATAGCTTTAGTCAGTTCCTTTATTGTTAATAAGTTGCAGTATTTTAAATGTTATTTCTTTATCATTCTTGAATACATTGCACTATATATATTAAAAGAGAATGTTACTTATCTTGATAATTATTTTACCTTATGTTTTAGAAAATATTCCTCTACGATCATTTGGTTTTCATCAGTGCCTTTTGTAAAATTGCTACTTGATAATGATCATCTTTTTGTAGGCATCTTTTTTACCCTATGGCTGAATTTAAGATTATATCTTTGTCTTTTATGTTCTGCAATTTCACTAAAATATGTATAGGGAAACACCTTTTTATTTTATGATTCTATGCTACATAAATCCAGATATTTATGTCATTTTTCTCTTCTTAAAAGATTTCCAACATTGAATCTTCAAATATCAAAACTTTCCATTTTCCCTACACTATCCTTTACGAACTTCAATTATTTAATACATGTATGTGCACCTTTATGTTGTGGTCTTCTTGACTCTCTTTGAGGTACTTTGTTTAGATCTATCTCCTAGTTCACTAGTTATGTCTTCAGCTGTATATAATTTGTTGGGTAATCTATCCAATAGTTTTTGTATGTATTTCTATAAAATTTATTTAGTAGCTTTTCCTTTAAATGGTTTTGGATATCTTTCTCAATTTTATTTCACTAGTCTTATCAGTCTCTGTTTGCCTATCAACATGTAAGCCCCCACAAAATATTACTTTTATTAATTCCTTAAGTATCCTCCCACAAGTGCTTTATAGAAATGTTTTTTGTTTGTTTGTTTTTTTACACCAGAAAACTTATATTAAGCACATTGTTTTGCCTTGTTTTGTCACTTAAAGATTCCGAGCATATTGTAAAAATGTAGCAGTTGTTGTAATTTTTAATCTTTTAATGAATGATTGAATTGCTTTCAGTTTTTCAATATTATAAGCCTTAATATGACTAATTTCATACATATACCATTTTATATGTGTAAATGTAATAGTAATATAAATTCCAGGAAGTGGTGTTTCATTTGCAAGGTACATATATTTTTCATTTTGATAGATATTGCCAAATGTATCAATTTACATTCTGACCAACAATATACTTTTATAAAAATTAGTAGTTTTAAGTTAGTAGCAGTGATATATTTTTGTAATTATTCTTGTTTTCTGTCTTGTTTGACTTCTGAGGGGAACAATAGGTAGAGATATTAAACTATAGCCCTTTCATATTTATAATACTATTTCTTTGAAATATTTTAACTTAGAAATCAACTGTAGAAAAAGTAAAACTTTAGTGAGATAATTGGGAAAAAAATTATTTTCAGAGAAACAAAGGAAAGTGATAGAGTTCAAAGTAGTAAGGTCACTGGTCTCTGGAGATGCTGATAAAATATGCTTACACATTATTTTTCCAGTGAGGAAAGGCAATGAGCCAACTGGTCCTGAATATTATTCACTACAAGGACAGTTCAAACAGGGAATTTAAGAATCATAAACCTATGAAGCATTTCACAGGCTTTCATAAGCAAGCTTGCAACAGCAGAAACTTTCGTGAGGCAGGAAGAAACAATTCTAATTATGATTTCAATGTCAATATAGACCTTGGTAGGTAAAATTTTTCACCTTGGAAAAAACCTGATTAGTCACAGCAGCATTAATCTACTTGAACAAGTGATACATGTTACCTTTGATTTGTCCCCTATTGATTTTGAGAGTGACTTTACAAATGGGACCAGCTGATCAGCACCTTTCCTCATTCTATGAAAATGCACTATTGTAAAAGTTGCTCATAGAAATGCTTTCCTCCTTTCTCGAGTAGAAAGAAGACTACCGCATAGGGACATACGTTTGAGTGATGACTTCTTTCTTCTCATTATGAATTTTGGCTCCTTCCTTGTTTCTATACTTTCCCACACTTTTAAACAAAGAAAGTAATTGGAAGTACTATTCAGTGACTTAACTTTGTTCAGAAAATGAGAACTCATCAAGTATACTTATATGATGCTCATTAACATCTAGTGCTATTCATATTAGAATAAAAGCTATTCACCTTGTCCTGTAATTAAAATATGATTACTATGGATGGTCTGAAAGGTTTATAATACTATACCTACTGGAACTCACAGCACCAAAGTATCCATTTTCATGTCTGTAAAATTGAATGCAATTATTTATAAATGATTATGTTCTTTCGGGTATCTTCTCCCAGCCAGCACAATATTAAAGTCACTGTGTGGTCAACAATAATGGCATATGAGAAGCTCTAAAACTATGAACATGACTAACTACTTTTCTGCCTATAAATCTGAAACTACTTGGAAAGCTCTAAAATTTATGAGTACTTTAGGTATATAAATTTTTGTCAAGTGTGGCCTTTAAAACTAAAGCTTTTATTCATGTTAGGTGTGTTTTATTTACACAACTTATCTGACTAATACCAACTTTCCATATACACCCTGATTGTTAGAGAACAGCTCAGTTGATAACCATATGTCCTGAAAACAGTAAAATTGAGCCTAGTTTAAGACCAACTTAAACTGATTGATAAGCATTAGTTATCTATACAACTTCCATGGAGGGGGTGGGGGAAGCTGTGGCAACATCATTTCCTATATATTCCTTGATGATTATCTCTTTTAGTAGGTCTCTTCAAATCAATTCTATTGGGGAAAACATTGTTGGAAGGCTTTCCTCTTTGAAGAAAGTAGAAAAAGAGTAGAGCTTACTTGGTGAATTTAACAGTTGACCTTTATTAAATAAACAAAGTGATTTTTGTGGGGGAGGTAAATTTTACTCAATTCCTTCTGCTATGTTTTGGCTAGTTCCTATAGATTCTTCCTGATATGTTTTATTTCTTCTCTTAGAAGACAGAAAATTTCCCCCAACTGGATTACATTTAGATTTAATGTTAGTTTTTCATCTGGTGTCTAGAAGAGGAGAAGAATCCTGAGGAGGGTAATTTTGTCTAGAAGAGTGAAGCTCTCTATGTTGTCTCCAAACAAATAGGAGGAAACACATGCTTCTGACCAGAAGGAGAAACACTTCCACAGGTCCATGGGTTCAGGGGTATCTGAGAATTCAAAAATTTTGAGTGCATCAACCCAGATGCCCAATTTATGTGTCTGGGTTCCCCTCCTTCACAATCAGGGTTTTTCTTCAAGATGTAATTGTCATATAACAGACTTGCTAGAATTGAGAATTTCTTCTCTCTGTACCCCTGTTATTCTTTGTCAGTCCTAAACCTGATCCTATGTGGACAAGGCCCACTGGGGGTGAGGATGATGGAGATGCAGAGATCCGACTCTGGAGACCAAGTTCAGTGACGCAGATCCGCTTTATTCAGGAAATTAGCTAGCTTATATACACAGGTTCAGCCTATAGGGTGTTAGAGCGTGTTCTTCAAAGCCAATGGCTAAAAAGATCAGGGAGCTGCCTGGTTGGCGCTGAGTCACTTCTTTACAGCGGGTGAGCTCCCTCCTGGGTGTGCCTAGGAGGGTTTCCGGCACTAGACTGTTCTCACAGCATTGCATCAGCCACAGCTGCTAGGAATGCACTCTGCGCTCTACCTACAATCCTACACCTTTTCTGCCTTCAGAACCCCATACATGATAGCCTGTATAATGCCACATTTAGCCATTCTGTATTGTATTTATCCTTAAGATGATGATTAACTTAGCTCAGCCTTATATTGTCTTACTTTAGTGAGTCCCTTGCTAAGGGACTAATTTTGTAGTTTATATAATTATGACTTCCCCTAGGTCTCTCAAATGCCTAAGATGTTGAACCTTCCAGTACATTGCCTTTCACTGCTGAGTTAAACCAGTTAACCACTAGGAAAAGATGTAAGAGTTGCACTGCTAACTTATACTAGAGTTATTTGTGTTCCACCTGTCACCAGTAATGTGGTCCTTACTGTTAGCCATCCAGCAGGTGAGTCTGCGTCCTGGGATTATTCCTAGGAACAACTGTGATAAATTATTATTATTATTATTATTATTATTATCATTTGCAAAACAGAATCTAAGATGGAGATTTGCACATAAGAGGTTTACTGAAGAGATCTTTGGGGAATGACATTTGTAAGCAAGTGAAAGAATCAGGATTGGGCAGAATAAATTAAATTGTTAAATAGTGTCAACAGAGAACTTAGCTGACCACATTGGGAACTCTGAAGCTGAGATCTCTCTCTTGGTCTCTCTTTTATATACACACACATATGCACTCACACATACGCTGAAATGTATTTATGTTCTTAATCCATTGTTTTAGGATACTAAGCCATGCTACCCTCACAAAATATCTGTTATTAAATTTATTCTCTTTTATAGATAAAAAAAACCATGAAATTCAAAGTCAAATTGATCTGCCATTAGATGTCTACCTTTGTCCAAGTCTATCTTCTTCATTTAAAATTAAAATGACAGTGAGTGTATTTTTTTATAGGGCAGTTGTCAGAAATTGGTTAGATAATATATAATATCTGTCTAGAATGAGAACTGGTATATAATATTTGGTCTTAAAAATATTAATTTTTCTCACCCTTTCTTCATTTGGCTCTGTTTCTCATGTCTAAATATTTGATTTTTACAGTTATTTCTGTGTTAGCTTTAATAGTTTATAGTTGACAGCTGTCAAATTATTTTTTATTTGGAATACTGGCAGCAGTTTGAAGGAGGTTTTCTGAAGAATACCAGTCAATAAATAAATCTGAGAAGTTCATAATTATAATAGTATTAACATATCATTTGATGAAAAGGTAACAAATTATGCACTTTTAGTGAATAAATGATCATGCTTCAAATATACTGAAAATTACTGTATAGCTTGATTGTTGTGGTTTTTCAAATTTTTTTTTATATTTTTATGAAGTGAGAAGCGGGTAGGTAGAGAGACAGACTCCTGCATGCACTGGACTGGGACCCACCTGGCATGCCCACCCACCAGGGGGCAATGCTCTGCTCATCAGGGCCATTGCTTCATTGCAACCAGAGACATTCTAGCACCTGAAGCAGATGTCATGGAGTCATCCTCATCACCTGGGCCAACTTTGCTCCAATGGAGCCTTGGCTGTGGGAGGGGAAGAGAGAGAGAGTGAGAAAGGAGAGGGAGAAAGGTAGAGAAGCAGATGGGCACTTCTCCTGTGTGCCCTGGCCAGGAATCGAACCCAGGACTTCCACATACTGGGCTGACACTCTACCACTGAGCCAACCGGCCAGGGCTTGATTTTTGGCCAGCACATTCCTCACTTGTTATGATTTCTCAAGATATTTTCCTGTGGTAAATCTATGTTGTACTACTATCTGAGGGGGTTGTCTCCCAGCCTCCTTATACCCCTCACTACATCTACAGCAGTAGGCATGGAATCCAATCATAGTCATCAGAAACTCTTTCTGATGTGATTGATTGAAGGATGGTCCCACTGCAGGACCAGTCAGAACTTTCCCTAAGATTTATTATGGTAAAAGAAAAAACATCTCTCATAGTTTGGCTCACAAAACAATAGAATATAAGCTTGGGTGCCAGAAAGCCTTTTCTAGAAGGGTTCTTACACAAAGAGGAAAGTATCCATTCCAGATATGGAAAAAGACCAAAAAAAAAAAAAAAAACTACTTTCAAAATGCTGGATTCTGGTGGGTCATAATACAGATCTTTCTTTGGACTTTTCAATTGCATGAGTTAAACTCCCTTCTTTTAAAAATCATTTGTAAGTTAGGCTTCTATTACTTTCTACCAAAAATGCCATAATACAACACATGAAATTATTATTTGAATATTTATTAACCTTGAATGTATTGCAAATTTTAGTTTTTAATTTTAAATATTCTGTGTATATTCTCGTTGCTTAGAATTATGCTTAGCATACCGCAGGCATGCACTAAGTATTAGTGAAGTAAACTATGTTATTAATAGGCATGAAATCGGACTTCAGAATGTGTAATACAATAATGTTAATGAAGGGAAAAGTATGTGTGTGTGTGTTTATACATGTGTGTGTACCTATATAGGTGTGTACATATATTCATTGGGGACAAAAGTACAATGAGGCATAGCCATTATTCTTCTTTAAAAGTTCCTGACTGGTTTGTTTTGTTTATCTAGCTACTCCTATTCATGTAATTATTTCTAATTAACATGTACTAATAAACCAACTTCCTAGAAAGAAAAAAAAGTGCTTTCCAAAATAGAAAATATATTTTATTTTGACCTATGTTAGATTAAAATATGTAATATTTGTGTTTTTCAGAACTCTAGAAAATTAATATAAACTATCATTTTACACAAGAATTTTGTCTTTCTCAATCCAAATAAAACATTTGAATTAATATTTATCTTATTATATGACCCACATTTCACTCAGTACATGTAATCTTTTTTTTCCTTTAAATTTAATTTATTGGGTTGGCATTTGTTAATAAAATTGTGTTTCAGGTGCCCAATTCTATAACACATGTCTGTATACCATATTATCTTTTGTCTGTTGCCTCTCAACTTTTTCACTGAGATCATCCATCAAAATTTAGTAATGATTAATATTTTTAAATTTTCCCATTGACAGAGAGAGAGAGAGAGAGAATGTATCAACTCATTGTTCCACTTAGATTTTTCCATTAAGTGGTACACTCATTCATTGCTTCTTGAACATGCCCTGACTGGGGATCAAAGCTGCAACTTCAGTGCTCCAGGACAACACTTTATCCACTGAGACACCATGACAAGGCCTAACAATATTTTTTTACAGAACCAATTGTTTCTAGTTGTTGATCACATCAAAATCTCATTTTTGATGCCAGTAGCATTGACAAAGCAAACAATTAAAGTTCTGCTGTTCCTAGATTATTTTGAGAATAACTAAACCCATTATGCCTATAGAACCATATATTTAGGTAAACAAGCCTGCATTTGATTTTAGCATTAGAGCAATGAGTTTTAATATTGAATGCTGCAGAACAGCTCGTTTAGAAAATTTCTGATTGTTATCTTCAGGTGTGATTACTAGGAGATGCATAACAATTTTATGGCATGAATAATGTAAACTGAATTTTTAAGTTTGTTTCTTTATAGAAGCTTGAGTGTTACAGATGTTAGCTGTGAAATATTATAGTAAACAGAGTAAACAGCTTGAAAATTATACCTTGATTACCTTTGTAAGGCACTGCTTTGTTTGCTGTATTTCCGATTAGCACATCTAGAGATATGGTAAGAATGACCTCAACTTCAAATACTCTCACTGTCCATTTTATCCACCAATTTAGGTCTCTAATTATCTTTCTCCACATTTCTGTGTAGTGTGTACAGCCAACCCTATCTTCCATGCCTGACTGAAAATTACAATGGGTGCTACATATTTGCTCTAAAAATTTATTTCATTAATATAAACTTCCTTTATTACCGTCGTTTTCTTATAGTTGAGCCTTCTTAATCTTTGGTTCTTTTGATGTTCAATAACACTAACCTCATTTTCTCATTGGCTATGTTCTAGGCTTTAAAGTCTGGCTCTATTTCTTGACTTCTGATCTTATTCACGTCCTATACAATAAAATATGTATTTGGTAATCATGCCATGGTTTGGAATGATTACAAGTTCCAGTTACTGATCTTGTAGGTAGCCAAGATCTTTCTTGATAGTTCTTTATAGTTCTTTCTTAACCTGCTTTTATTTATTTCTTTATGTGTAATATCTGGAACATCACCTAGCATAGAGTAGGATTCCATAAATATTGTACTTGTGTGATGAATAAAGCATATAAACTTTATAAGTTAAGATTCAATTTAAAAATATAAGTCAAATGAACTATTAATAATAGTCATCATTACCCAGTTGTGTACACAAACTTATCTTGAGTATCTACTATTGAAAAATCAGAATTATTATTATTATTATTTTTGTGTGTGTGCAGAGACAAAGTCAGAGAGAGGGCCAGATAGAAACAGACAGATAGGAAGGGAGAGAGATAAGATACATCAATTCTTTGTTGCGGCTCCTTAGTTGTTCATTGTTTGATCTCTCATATGTGCCTTGACCAGGGGGCTACAGCAGACCAAGTGACCCCTTGTTCAAGCCAGTGACCTTGGGCTCAAGCTGCTGAGCCTGGCTCAAACCAGATGAGCCCGCACTCAAGCTGGTGACCTCAGAGTCTCGAACCTGGGTCCTCCACATCCCAGTCCGACACTCTATCCACTGTGCCACCACCTGGTCAGGCAAAAAATCAGAATTAAAAATAATTTTAATAACTTGTATATAACACAAAAGCATAAAAAATGTATAAGGTCGCATCCTGAAGTAAACTTATAAGTATCCATTAAAATTTTTTCATATTTGTTTTGTTACTAAGAAACAGTGAAATCTGGGTGACCCATCTGAAATGCAGGCTAAATTTATTATAAAAAAGAGAAATATAATATAACATTCTAGACCAAGAATAAAACAAATACTCAAATGAATACTACACCAAAATCTAAGGAGAAAAATTAGTACTTAATTCTAGACCTGTACACTAGTTATATGTATATATTGTATAAATATACTGGCACATTTATATTTTATAAAATTTTAATAATTTATATATAATAACAATTACATGGTGTGAGTTTAGTTTTTTCAACTAAATTTTAGTTGTACTAAAAATAATCACTTGTTATAAAGGTCTTATTTTGGTATTATAAAGGAGAGGTTCCAGAACAGACTTATAACCATTTGCCTTGGTTAATTCCTTATATTCTTCAGGAATACAAGTTAAGTATATCTCTTAAATGATGATAATTTAGTATGATGGGATAAGCTGAGAGCATGTGCAGACTTCAAAGGGGAGTTAGATTCTTAAAGGTCCCACTTCTGGAGAAGGGTACATTGGTATAGTCTTCTTTTGGATAATTTGGTAATTTACACTGAAGGTATAACAATGTCCAGAACTACTATTGAAGTGGTGCACTCTCTATAACTGCCTAACAGACAGCTATTCTGATTGGCAATACCTCTGTCATACAGGCAATTAATAATGTTAGATATCACCCCTGTGAGCCATAAACTATCTTTTTTTCAGTATATGCTCTAACTCATACATAAATGGTGTGTGTGTGTGTGTATTCTTTGTAGTAATTCTTTATAACATCAGACATTACAATTGAAGACACTTTACCAATACCTGAAGGCATAAGAAGAGAAGGTTTTGATGGGAGCAATTATGTTGCATTTGTTTTTATTGAAAACTGGAACATTAAGTTATGAACTGCTGCTTTCAAATGGAGCCTGGCTTGCCCACTGCTTCAGGTAAGTTGCTACTGTTTGTGCTCCCACAGTCTAATAGCCAGCCTTTAAAGGTGCAGCCTGAGAACTCTGTGGTATTAGTGCTTCCAGATATGATTATGCTCCGAGAGGAACTGATTCACAGTGGCTAATCTCACAAACTAGAGGACAGATAAACTAGGATGGCAATTTATACATTCATTGTGACAGAGATATCTGGAAGGATAAACAGTACCTGTCATTCCCCTAGTTCTCCCTCCTGATTATAAATCTTTCCAGGGCAAACAAATTACAGATCAGAAGGCTGATCTATGTGCCTGGGACTAAAAGAAAAGTCATATATTTTAGGGATAGTTAAATATATGACTCATACTATGATAAATTTTTTTCTGATTGAAAGATATTTTCACTCAAATAACTGATAATTATCCTTAAAATTTGTCACCTTTCCCTCTTATCTGAATTATAGAAATGTGTGTATATTCTATTATTTTGTTTCCTATAAAAAAGAAAATAATTGAAAGCCATTTTTTTACTCCTGAAAGTTGAATATGTTTTGATATATTTGAAAATATTCAGCTCTGTGTATGTGTGTGTACACTGGATCTCATCAAGACAAGCCTTTGTCAGCCTGGCTATGCTTGGGAGCAATTTGTATATTCATTCCAGATTTATTCAGCCAACTCTTATTGCCTGACATGTTAAGCATTGTCAGAGACTAAAATAGCCAGTCCTGGCTTTCAAAAAGTTAACAGTTCAGGGAAAAGAATGGTAAGAACACAAACACTTCTCATTTCCAGTGACAATTACTATAATCTGCAGGACATAAGGTACCATAGAATCACAAGATGAAAAACAAAAGCAAGAAACACCTGAGCCTTAGGAAAGGATATATACAGAATGAAAAATCTGATCTCTCCTGAAGAGGGAGTAGGCATTTGTCTATTGATTATCAGAAGGAATATACTTTAGGTTGCAGGTAAGATAATATGCAAAGAACAGATTCCTGATTTATAAGAAACCCTAGTTTTTCTTATTAGAGTTTAGAAATATTCTATTGCCAGTAGCACCTCTATTCTAAACTTCTCAAGTAAACCTGTTTGTTGAAACGAAGGATGCTATCTTTCATACTTACTATTGTTAAAATCAGAGGGTGATTAGTTTTTCAACTTTATAACATAATTCAAAGGTTTACCTTATTTGCAGGTTTAGTCTATATTGGAATCATTACAACCAGAACAACCCATAACTGACTCTGACTGGCTAAGTGGAGAGTTTGATATAATTTTAATTCCTACTTTATTGCTCTTTCCAAGCAAACTCTGTATAGTTGATAACACACGCCTTCAGGCTGTGGGAGCTAGAATAACCTCACATTGATTTATTTGGTGTTGACTGTGCATATTTTAAATTTTAATAAAAATTCCACATTTCTACTGTTTCAAAGTCTTTCATTACTTGCTTAGGGTATTACTAATTCTATGCTGGCTAACTCTTAATGTTTAGCCGTACACAGCTTTCCACTCCCTTCTTCCTCACCTGCCAACCTCAGCAGCACCCCACATCATATCATGAGCCTGTTCCCCAAAGAAAAAATCAAGCTTTTAGAAAACGTTGAAATCCTCATGATAAAAAGACGGTTTACACTTGAACCATTACCATTGGGCCATATTCTAAATATTACTAATATCAGAAATTGGTGAAAATAAAAATTATATTCCTTTAGCATGAAGGGTCCTTCTAACACAAAATGTATTTTGTCCAGGTCAGAAAGTAGATTCAGATTAGCATTCTTTGAGACAGAGTGCTTGACACCAATATTTTGTAAAAAAAAAAAAAAAAATTTAGGAAGCTTGTTGTCACATCAAAGAGTTCAGTGTAAGGCTTCTGTTTGCACTATTATTTATTCTTCTCATCTTCTGATCAAGCTGAAGCTGAGAGACCTTTAACAATGCCATGGACCTGGGGTAAATTAATACCCAGTTAACCGTGTAAACTATAGTAATATCATGACACATACTCTTTTATACCTTTAGGAGCACCACCATTTCATGCTTATTTAGTCCCTGAAAGAAAGTAAACTGGTAGAATTAGACTTTATACCCAGATCCTAATCTATTTACTTTTATTCCTGTTTTCGCCAATTCTTTGCTGTCTTTGGTCATTCTTAGGCCCAGATTAAATTTTATCTCCTTGCTGTGACCTTCTGCAATCATCAAGGTGAATTTTTGTCTCCTCTGTTCTACCATACAACTGGGTTAATCTTCTAACAAAACCTATAGCAAAGTTGGATTTTTAGTTCAACTAGTTAAAGTTTTTAAATTTCCTGAATTGCTGTAGGAGAGTGACTCCTTCTCACATCTTATTTTGCCTAGAACTCCAAAAAGGGCCTTGCATAAATAAGCAATAAATAAATATTTGAGAGCCAGTAAAATGAGATAGATAGACCTCTGGTTTGGGATCCGTAAGACCAAAGTTTCATTCCTGATTCTACTACATACAAACCATCAGTTATTGACCAGTTTCTTAACCTCATTTAGGAAGAAAATTATTAATGGGGAAAATAGTTGCTACCTCCTAGAGGTGTTAGAATAAGTGTAACTTAGAAAGTGTTTGATGAGTGATTTCTGAGGTACTTGATACAACTAGTTCTCTACAAACATTAGTTATTCTTTTTTTTAGGTTAAAAATTGGTATTTGGTTGAATCATATTGAAAAATAAATGTAGCCAGTTCAGAATACACTTTACAGAAATTTTAAATATTATTGGTGATTTTGGAACAAAAACAATGTTTGTATAAAATTATATCCCCACCCAATAATGAAGGTCTATGCCAGTGGCAGTCAACCTGGTCCCTACCACCCACTAGTGGGCGTTACAGCTTTCATGGTGGGCGGTAGCGGAGCAACCAAAGTATAAATAAAAAGATAGCTTTAACTATTGTAAGTTGTTTTATAAAGATTTATTCTGCCAACTTAGCAAAAATCTGACATAAAGTACTTGGTAAGTAATTATTATTATAATGCTTTAACTTGCTGTAACTCTGCTTTATACATTTTATACAGTAAAGTTACTTCCCTACTTTATAAATTACCATTACTGTGGAACCAATCGGCAGTTAGAAAGTTTTACTACTAACAGAGATACAAAAGTGGGTGGTAGGTATAAAAAGGTTGACTACCCCTGGTCTATGCTAAGAAAATATCAGTGCATTTTTTCCAATTATTATTAGTACTCAAGTGAATCTAATTTACATGCCAAATTAAGAAACTTTGGGCTACCAATGAAGACCAACTAGAACAGTGGTTCTCAACCGGGGTCACGACCCACAGGTTTAGAACCACTGACCTAGAATCTTGTGTACATGAAGGCCCAGTGCCTATTCAGAGTGAAACGACTGTGGACATGATAGTTACAACTTCCAAATGAGGAGGGGAGATAAAAGACACTATAGCCTTTAAATGATCACCAAGGGTGGAAGAGAATCAAACCAAAAACAATAGTTTAGGATCAACATTATAGAAATATGGCAGAGTAAGTAGAACATTTAAAGTTCCTGGACAGAGATAGTTTTATTCAATTTTCAGTTTTTATGTGAAATCTTCCAAAGTTGTTCATGTAAAAAGAACCCTGTACAACCACTACAATAATTGAAAATAACAGAGAGAACCAGTAAATAGTGAGCCATGTGTCAAGACAAAGACACTGGGTGATGTAGGGACAGTAGTGAGCTCAGTAGAAACAATTGCTAAATAAGAACATTGTGAAAACATCCTTTGTATCGTTTATTCCCCACCTTCACTCCCTAAACCACATTTGTGAGAGTAGAGATCATCATCATCATACCAAATACTTACTGAGCACTCATTAATCTCCAAACATAATTCTAGACAACTGACTCGGCATATAGCTGATGCAATACTTGCAGTAATCTTATAAAATACATGAAATAAGACTATCATTATCTCCATTTTATGGATGTAGAAACTGAGACATAGAGATGTTATATAACTTGCTAAATGTCACACAGCCAATTTTAACCAAGTATAAATTGGCTTCTTTCATATTTACATACCACTTTAAGAAAATAAATACCTTGTACCAAGGGATGAACAGAGGGAAAGAAGAGTGGTTGAAAAACAGAGAAATCAGTAGGCCTTGTGCCAATGACAACTTAGGCGAACAGGTGACCATGAGATACTGGATTACTTTGTAGATGTTTTCAGCACCAAAAATGTTACCTTTCTACCAATACCATAATGCTAGATGAAAAACATTTTATCTACTCTGACCTATATTTTATTCTGTTAGAGACAGTGTTTTTCTGAAAATCCAAGGTGATTGAAGTAGCAAAATATTGCAATATAGATGAAAAAATATTTATTGCCTATCCAAGTTTGTGGGCCAAGATTTATTTACTTTCTCTTCAAACATCAACATGCGGGATATTTAACAAACTAGCAAATGAATTTACAGAATGGCTAAATGACTTACCTACAGCCACTTCGTCTTGTTCAATGTCCTTCACTATATTTATTCAACATGATGTGAGAGGTTCTTCCAAAATTAGTGTGTAGAAAGCCTGTACTTTTAAAAAATATTATTTTATTGATTTTATAGAGAGGGAGGGAGAGAGCAGGAGAGAAGCAGAAACATCTGTTCCTATATGTGCCCTGACTGGAGTTTGAACTGTCAACCTCTGTGCTTTAGGACGATACTCTAATCAACTGAGCTATCTGACCTGGGCTGTACATTTTATACTTAAAAATTTTAATTTATATTTTTATCTGGGGACTAAAATTATCATGCATATTTTCATAAAGTATTGCAAAATGCAAAAAGATAAATAAAATTAAATCTAAGTGTTACATTTAGACTAGTGTTTTTATAATCATGTTGAATTATAAGTATTTTCAGTCTCTTATTAGGATTTTTCATGTATGTATAAACATAAGTGATTTTTAAATTTTTTAATTTTTTTATTTTATCTTTTATTTTTTATAGTGACAGAGAGAGACTCAGAGAGAGGGATAGATAGGGACAGACAGACAGGAACAGAGAGAGATGAGAAGCATCAATCATTAGTTTTTCGTTGCGACACCTTAGTTGTGTTCATTGATTGCTTTCTCATATGTGCCTTGACCGCTGGCCTTCAGCAGACCGAGTAACACCTTGCTCGAGCCAGCGACCTTGGGCTCAAGCTGGTGAGCTTTTGCTCAAACCAGATGAGCCCGCGCTCAAGCTAGCTACCTCGGAGTCTCGAACCTGGGTCCTCCGCATCCCAATCCAATGCTCTATCCACTGTGCCACCGCCTGGTCAGGTAATTTTTTTTATTTTAATTTATTAATTTTAATGTGGTGACATTGATAAATCAAGTTACATATGTTCAGAGAAAACATATCCAAATTATTTTGACATTTGATTATGTTGCATACCCCTCACCCAAAGTCAAATTGTATTCTGTCACCTTCTACCTGGTTTTTTTTTTTTGTTGGCCTCCCTTCCCCAACCTCCCCTCATTACAATCACATTCTTGTCCATGTCTCTGAGTATCATTTTTATGTCTCATCTATGTATGGCATCATATAGTTCTTAGTTTTTCTGATTTACTTATTTCACTCAGTATAATGTTATCAAGGTCCATCCATGTTATTGTAAATGATCCGATGTCATCATTTCTTAGGGCTGAGTACTATTCTATAGTATATATGTACCAAAGTTATTTATTTATTTATTTATTTATTTATTTTTTATATTTTTCTGAAGTTGGAAATGGGGAGGCTGTCAGACAGACTCCCGCATGCGCCCAACCGGGATCCACCCAGCATGCCCACCAGGGGGTGATGCTCTGCCCACCTGGGGCATTGCTCTGTTGCAACCAGAGCCATTCCAGCACCTGAGGCAGAGGCCATGGAGCCATCCTCAGTGCCCGGGCCAACTTTGCTCCAATGGAGCCTTGGCTGCAGGAAGGGAAGAGGGAGACAGAGAAGAAGGAGAGGGGGAGGGCTGGAGAAGCAGATGGGCGCTTCTCCTGTGTGCCCTGGCCAGGAATCAAACCCGGGACTCATGCATGCCAGGCCGACACTCTACCACTGAGCCAACCGGCCAGGGCCCAAAGCTTTTTATTCCACTCATCCACTGACAAACACGTGGGTTGTTTCCAGATCTTTACTATTGTGAACAATGCTGCCATAAACATAAGGGTGCCTTTCTTCTTTTGGAACAGTTCTATGGTGTTCTTAGGGTATATTCCTAAAAGTGGAATAGCTGGGTCAAAAAGCAGTTCAATTTTTAATTTTTTGAGGAATCTCCATACTGTTTTCCACAGTGGCTGTACCAGTCTGCATTCCCACCGGCAGTGCAACAAGGTTTTCCCCACATCCTTGCCAGCACTTATTCTGTGTTGGTTTGTTGATGAGTGCCATTCTGACTGGTGTGAGGTGGTATCTCATTGTGGTTTTAATTTGCATTTCTCTAATGATTAGTGATGTTGAGCATTTTTTCATATGCCTATTGGCCATCTGTATGTCCTCTTTGGAGAAGTGTCTATTCATTTCTTTTGCCCATTTTTTGATTGGATTGTTTGTCTTCCTGGTGTTGAGTTTTACAGGTTCATTATAAATTTTGGTTATTAACCCCTTATCAGACATATTGTCGAATATATTTTCCCATTGTGTAGTTTGTCTTTTTATTCTATTACTATTATGTTTAGCTGTGCAAAACCTCTTTATATAGTTTGATATAGTCCCATTTGTAATCCTGTCTTTTATTTCACTTGCCTGTGGAGATAAATCAGCAAATATATTGCTGTGAGAGATGTCGGAGAGCTTACTGCCTATGTTTTCTTCTAAGATGCTTATGGTTTCACAGCTTACATTTAAGTCTTTTATCCATTTTGAGTTTATTTGTTTGAATGGTGTAAGTTGATGGTCTAGTTTCATATTTTTGCAGGTATATGTCCGATTTCCCCAACAACATTTATTAAAGAAGCTGTCTTTACTCCATTGTATGCTCTTACCTCCTTTGTCAAATATCAGTTGTCCATAGAGCTGTGGGTTTATTTCTGGGTTCTATGTTCTGTTCCGTTGATCTATATGCCTGTTCTTATGCCAGTACCAGGTTTTGAGTACAATGGCCTTGTAGTATAACTTGATATAGGAAGTGTGATACCTCCCACTTTATTCTTCCTTTTCAAGATTGCAGAGGCTATTCGTGTTCTTTTTTGGTTCCACATAAATTTTTGGAATTTGTATTCTACATCTTTGAAATATGTCATTGGTATTTCAATTAGTATTGCATTAAATTTATAAATTGTTTTGGGTAATATAGACATTTTAATGATGTTTATTCTTCCTAACCATGAGCATGATATACGCTTCAACTATTTGTATCTTCCTTGATTTTTTTATATCAATCTTTTATAATTTTTAGAGTAAAAGTCTTTAATCTCCTTGGTTAAATTTACTCCTAGGTGCTTTTTTTTTTGTTGTTGTTGTTGTTGTTGTTGCAATAGTGAAAGGGATTGTTTCCTAAATTTCACTTTCTGACTCTTCATTGTTGGTATATAAAAATGCCTCTGATTTCTGAGTATTAATTTCCTGCCAATTTGCTGAATTCATTTATCAGGTCCAGTAGTTTTTTGACTGAGACTTTAGGGTTTTCTATATACAATATCATGTCATCTGCAAATAATGATAGTTTTACCTCTTCTTTTCCAATTTGGATGCCTTTTATTTTTTATTCTTCTCAGATTGCTGTGACTAGGTCTTCCAAGACTATGTTGAATAAGAGTGGTGAAAGGGTGCACCCCTGCCTTGTTCCTGATCTTAAGGAGATTGCTTTCAATCTTTTCCCATTGATTATGATGTTGGCTGTGGGTCTGTCAAAGATGGCCTTTATCATGTTGAGGTATGTTTTCTGTATTTCCACTTTGCTGAAAATTTTGATCATTAATGGGTGCTGGATTTTATCAAATGCTTTTTCTGCAGTTATTAAAATTATCATGTGGTTTTTCTCCTTACTTTTGTTTATGTGATGAATCACATTGATTGATTTGTGAATATTGTACCAGCCCTGCCTCCCCAAAATAAATCCCACTTGATCATGTTGTATAATTTTTTTTTCATGTATGTTGGATCCAGTTTGTTAATATTTTGTTGAGAATTTTAGCATCTATATTCATCAGGGATATTGCCCTATAATTTTCTTTCTTTGTGTTGTCTTTGCCTGGTTCTGGAATCAGAATTATGCTCGCCTCATAAGAGGAGCTTGGAAGTCTTCATTACTCTTGAATTTTTTGCAATAACTTGAGAAGGATAGGAGTTAGTTTTTCTTTGAATATTATGTAGAATTCACTTGTGAAGCCATCAGGCCCAGGATTTTTTCTTTGTTGGGAGTTTTTTGTAACTGTTTAGATCTCATTTGGTGTAATCGGACTGTTTAGGTTTTCTGATTCTTCCAGATTGATTTTTGGAAGATTGTATGTTTCAAGGAATTTGTCCATTTCATCTAGGTTGTCAATACCCCACTAACATACATTTCTTCATAGTATTTTCGTACAGTATTTTGTATTTCTGTTTTGTCAGTTGTTATTTCTCCATTCTCATTTCTAATTTTATTTATTTGAGTCCTCTCTTTTTTTTTCTTTGTGAGTCTAGTTAAAGGCTCATCGATCTTGTTTACCTTTTCAAAGAACCAGCTCCTGGTTTCATTGCTCCTCTGTATTATTTTTTTAGCCTCTATGTCATTTATTTCCACTTTGATCTTTATTATTTCCTTCCTTCTACTACCTCTGGCTTTTACTTGCTGTTCTTTTTCTAGTTCTTTTAGGTGCAGGGTTAAGTTATTTATTTGAGCATTTTCTAGCTTCTTAAAGGGTGCTTGTAGTGCTATGAACTTCCCTCTCAGAACTGCTTTTGCTGTGTCTCATAAATTTTGAGTTGTTGTATGCTCATTATCATTCATTTCTAGAAATTTTTTAAATTTCTTCTTTGATCTCATTTTTAATCCATTTGTTATTTAACAACCTGTTGTTTATTTTCCATGTTTTTGAGAATTTTTGAGTTTTTCTGTTCTGGTTGATTTCTAGTTTCATACCATTATGGTCAGAGAAAGTGCTTACTGTAATTTCAATCTTCTTAAATTTTTTGGGACCGCTTTTGTGCCCTAACATGTGGTCTATCCTAGAGAATATACTATGAATACTTGAAAAGAATGTATATTTTGCTGCTTTAGGGTGAAAGGTTCTGAAGATATCTATTAAATCTAGTTGATCTAGTGTGTCCTTTAAATCTGCTGTTTCTTTGTTAATTTTCTTTCTTTAGGATCTTTCTAGTGATGTTAGTGGGATATTGAAATCTCCTACTTACCTGACCTGTGGTGGCGCAGTGGATAAAGCGTTGACCTGGAAATGCTGAGGTTGCTGGTTTGAAACCCTGGGCTTGCCTGGTCAAGGCACATATGGGAGTTGATGCTTCCAGCTCCTCCCCACCTTCTCTCTCTGTCTCTCTCTCTCCCATTCTCTCTCCTCTCTAAAAAAATAAATAAATAAAAAAAATTAAAAAAAAAATCCCCTACTATTATAGTATTGCTGTTGATCTCACCCTTTATATCTATCAAAGTCTGCATTATATATTTAGGTGCTCCTATATTAGGTGCGTAGATATTTATTATAGTTATATCTTCCTGTTGGATTGCTCCCTTTATCATTATGTAGTAGCCTTCTTTATCTCTTACTATAGCCTTTGTTTTAAAGTATATTTTGTCTGATATAAGTATTGCTACCCCAGCTTTTTTTTTCATTTCCATTTGCATGAAATATTTTTTTCCATCCTTTTACCTTCAGTCTGTGTGCATCTTTTGTTTTATGGTGTGTCTTTTGTAGACAGCATATGTACAGAGCCTGTTTTCTTATCTATGCAGCTACCCTATGTCTTTTGATTGGATCATTTAATCCATTTACAATTAAGGTTATATTGATATGTAGTTGTTTATTGCCATTTTATTCTTTAAAGCTGTATTCCTCTTTTGCTATATTCTTTTCCCACTTTGATGTGTTTACAACAGGATTCTTAACATTTCCTGCAGCACTGGTTTGGTTGTAATAAATTCCTTGAGTTTTTTTTTTGTTTTTTGTCTGAGAATCTTTTCATTTCTCCTTCAGTTTTAAATAGCCTTGCTGGATAAAGTAGTCTTGGTTGTAGGTTCTTGTTCTGCAGTACTTTGAATATTTCTTGCCATTCCCTTCTGGCTTCAAGTTGTTTCTGTTGAGAAGTCAAATGTCATCCTTATGGGGGCTCCTTTGTAGGTGATAGCCTTTTTTCCTCTAGCAGCTTTTAATATTTTTTCTTTATCACTTAGCTCTGGTATTTTAATTATGTTGTGTCTTGGTGTAGATTTCTTTGGGTTTCTCTTTAATGGAATTCTCTGTGCTTCTTGAACTTGTGAGAGTTTTTCTTGCATTAATTTAGGGAAGTTTTCAGCTATGATATGATTGAACAAAGTCTCTAACCCCTGTTCTTTCTCTTCTTCTTCAGGAACCCCTATAATGTGGATGTTATTTCTCTTCATGTTATCACAGAGCTCTCTTAGAGTTTCCTCAGACTTTTTGAGTCTCTTTTCTTTTTTTCTGCTCTGTTTCCATGCCTTCATTCAAGTTGTCCTCCATCTCATTGATTAGATCCTCAGCTTCATCCATCCTGTTTTTAATTTCTTCCACTGTGGTCTTCATTTCTGATATTGTATTTGTCATCTCCAACTGATTCTTTTTTTAATATTTTAATGTCCTTTTTTATACTTGCTGTTTATTTAGGTGTTTTAATGACCACCCATTGTTGTACTAAAATCCCTAAGCATCCTTACAATCGTTATTTTAAACTCTGCATCTGAAAGTTTTGTTATTTCCATATCACTCAGTTCATTTCTTGGAGATTTCTCATGTGGTTTCATTTGGATTGCACTTCTCTGTCTTCTCATTATGTCTGTGTGATTGGGTGTATTGTTTGTACAGCTGGTCGAGTCTAGGCTTGGTGTTGTCGGCCACCTGTTTTCAGTTGTGTTATTTCTATGTCTTCTTGGATTGGGATCAGCTGTTATCTGTAATCCACTTTAGGATTTGGGCCACTTTGAAGTATTGATTTGTTTGTTTTCTTCTCAGTTTTCTTAACAGGTCATAGTCTTGTTTACTGATCTCAGCAGGGGCCTTTTTTGAAACTGTATTCAGGAATGTGTTGGTTGTAACCTGAGACTCTGAAGGCCTGATCTGCCAGTTACTCTCTCTGGGGGCAGGGTGTTTTCTCAGCTTCACTGCTACAGTCCTCCTCTTTATCTCAGCTTCATTAGGGGGAGGTTTATCTCGGATCTCAATGGAGACCTGAGTTACTGCTCCTTCTCCCCACTTCTTATTTTCAGCTGTGTCTTGTTGTGCTGATTGAAGCTGGAGAGATGCTTGGAGATGTGTGACCTGGAAGCACTTTAGTCTTGTGTTATGTGGAAAAATCAACCCCTCCCCCAGCTCTGGCTGCCTCCAGCACTGGATGAGTCAGCTTCTCAGGTCATCTCATTCATTCCTCTGCCCCTCACCATCTGTCTCTGTCTCTCTCCTTTCTTTTTGGAAGACAAGCCAGCCCTTTCAACACAGCTCATTCCCAGGTCCCCAGGCAAGTGGCTGTGAGCTATATTTTCTGCTCTTTTCCTTTGAGTAAGAGCCTTTCTGGGCTCTCAGCCTCACCACATCCCCTGTTCCTGTAAACAGGGGAGACTCACTGCTCCTCGGCGCTCCCTACCAGGCTTGGTGTGGCTTCCTCTTTGCTTCTTGGTTTTTGAAAGCTGTTCTTGTAATCCAAAGTTGGTTTTTCATGCTGATTGTTCCTAAATTAATTTTAATCCAGTTTGGTGGTGTGAGCTGGGAGTCTGTGCATCTGCCTACTCTGCTGCCATTTTCAGGTCTCTATAAGTGATTTTATAACTTGTATATAAGCTTTTCAAATTTTGTTTTTTTTATCACCAATACATTATGACTATATTCTCATGATCTTAAATAATTTTAGATATATATTTTATATGTTGCACTGTATCAAATCTATATTTAATAAATCTCATATTCCTAAAAGTTCAGATCATACTCTATCTATATTATTATAATAATCAAAACCCTAAATGATTTTTTATTTATTTTTTTTGAAGTGAGAAGCAGGGGGCGGCAGACAGACAGACTCTACATGCACCTGACCAGGATCCACCTGGCATGCCCACCAGGGGGCGATGCTCTGCCTATCTGGGCCATTGCTTCGCTGCAAAATAGCCATTCCAGTGCCTGAGGCAGAGGCCATGGAGCCATCCTCAGGTTCCAGGCTTTCTTTGCTCCCATGGAGCCTTGGCCGTGGGAGGAGAAGAGAGAAATAGAGAGAAAGAAGGGGAAAGGTAGAGTAGCAGCTGGACGCTTCTCCTGTGTGCCCTGGCTTGGAATGGAATCTCAGACTTCCACATGCTGGGCCTATGCTCTACCACTGACTCAACTGGCCAGGGCCACTAAATAAATATTTTCAATAAATTCTTGATAATTGTTTTAGAATAAAACCAACATTTTTAGAAGTTGAGTTATTAGATCAAGAATCTAAGCATATATAAGATTCTTGATATAAATTGTCACATTTCCCTCCAAACAGTTGTACTGGTTTTCAATGAGTAGCTTCTGTATGAATTTCTAAAACATATAAACAATCAAAACAAACAGGTGCTAGGTTTGCTGTTAAAGTTTATTTTCTTTGAAAAATCATAACATAGCTGGCAAATTAATCTGAATACATACTATATGGTTCAGTCAGAAAGCAAAAATCTTGTTTTTATACTTTAGATTTTAAAACTGGGCTGTTATTCCTGTAGAACAAAGGTGAATTTTTGTTGTTTTACTTGTATTTCTGGCTACAACATTTAAATTCTGTATTTTCATCTGGCTAGCTGAAATCACCTTATTTTAGAAGAAATATCACCTTTAGAGTTTCTGTAAGAAAATGAAGCAGAAAAAATTTAAGTTCTCAGTGTTATACCAGTGTTAAATGGTTTATTTATGAAATATTTTGCTTTTTAAAACATTTTAATACATAAGATCTTAACTGAAAGAACTAGGGCATTGTCATAGACCAGCAAATTTAATCTAGATTTATCTTTGCATTAGAGATAAGGACTGGTTTTCCAAACACCCAACTCTCTAATTAATAGTGTTAGGTAGCTCCAGTCTGGCTTCTTTATCTTTGATATACTTTATGTAGAATCTAGGGTCTGTATCAGGAAAATACATGCAGTAATCTGCTAATTATTTTTGACCCTGAAAATTGTGGGTCTGTTTATTTTTGTTGTTGTTTTTTTTAGCACACTTAGAGATAATGTGTGAGAATAAAGGAAAGGTGTGATTTCCTTGTCACAAGTTGACTTTAGAAAAAGGAAAATACAAAAACTTGTGCAAATCCTTCTTAAAATGTGTGGATATAACACATAAAACCTTTTAGACAGTCTTTCAAAATCAAAATATGTTTTTGTACTCAAAATATCAGGGGAATTTGTTTTAGATTTCCACACATAATTTGCAAATGTTGTACATCCTAGTAGGTGGTATATTCAATGAAAGTTCAGGCTCTTGTGTTTATGTATTGATTGTTAGTTTTCATTCTTTTTCTTTTCTTTTCAACTATTTGTGATAAACTATTCAGAGTCAGTTTTCAACAATCTGAATTTAAACACAGAAAAATAAATCCACCAAGTATAATAATATCCTTGATATTTCTCTACTTTAGGTATTGCTTAGTATAATTTGAACACCATGAATACAATGGCTTTAAGAGAAATAATTATTCTTCCTTAATCATAAGGAAAATAAGAATTATTATTTAAAATATGCTTACAAATACAAACTTAGTAAATTATAGAGATGAGATTAGCTTTCATGTCTATGTATTATAAAGTCTGAAGTCTTTACTACAACAATAGATATTATATAAATATATAAATATTATATAAATTGTTTGATGAACTAATGACAGATAGATAGTTCTATAGAGTCTCCAAATGACAATTCATGGGGTAAAAAAAAAACAAAACTGAAACAAGAATGGTCAAGCACATTAGCCCCACAGGCTTACCCAGTGGAGCTATTTGCAAAAATTATTAGTGGACATCCAGATTTGAAACATGACCCCTTTTTTTTTTTTTCATTTTTCTGAAGCTGGAAACAGGGAGAGACAGTCAGACAGACTCCCGCATGCGCCCGACCGGGATCCACCCGGCACGCCCACCAGAGGCGACGCTCTGCCCACCAGGGGGCGATGCTCTGCCCATCCTGGGCGTCACCATGTTGCGACCAGAGCCACTCTAGCGCCTGAGGCAGAGGCCACAGAGCCATCCCCAGCGCCCGGGCCATCTTTGCTCCAATGGAGCCTTGGCTGCGGGAGGGGAAGAGAGAAACAGAGAGGAAAGCGCGGCGGAGGGGTGGAGAAGCAAATGGGCGCTTCTCCTGTGTGCCCTGGCCGGGAATCGAACCCGGAAACATGACCCCTTTTAATCATGATCAAATGTCCTTCCCCTAGGCAATACCTGCAGTTACTAAGCTTTAATTTCTTCTTTTTTAAAATTTTTAACTTTTAAGATATAATAATGCCCTCAACATGCTAGAAATAAACCAACTAACTAAAAATAAGTGGGGATTTATATCTACATTAACAATGTCATTACCCAGATTTTACTTTCATTTAATAAAAATAATTTTATGATATTCTGTGGAATCATGACAAAACATGTTTATTTTTTAAATTTAAATTTTTCTAAATAAAAGTTATTAAATAAAGGCAATTAAATTTATAAAAGTAAAATTAAAACTTCTAGGCCCTTAATAACATTATAATGTTCAATTTCATCCTGTACCCAAAAAATTTGAAAATCCATCAATTTTTCTGTGGAGATATTTTATGTGGAAATATATGAACTCATATTTTATAACATTTTAATATAAAAGTTTGCAAAAGTACAGAAAAATTGAAAGAATTCCATAGTGAACTCTTTTACTTCTATATTCATCACCCAGAATCTATAGTCAATATTTAACATTATTTGCCCCATAATATAACATTTCATCTTTCCATTCCTCTCTCTGTCCCTCTATTCATTTATCAGTAAATCTTATTTTTTGTGTATTTCAAAGTAAGTTATAGACATCAGTATACTTCCTACTAAATACTTGAATGTACATGCCATTATAATTAAAGTTCAATATTCATTTATAATTCATTTTTGAGGTAAAATTTATACAGAATGAAATGTACAAATCTTAAGTGTTTTATTCAGTGTAACACTTTACAACTGAAACCTCTATCAAAATACCAACCATTACCATCATCTAAGAATTTGTCTCACATTTTTTTTCCAGGAAATACCTCCCATTACCCAGAGACAACTGTTGTTCTATTTATTTTATCACAAATTAGTTTTGTCTCTTTTAAATGTCATATAAGTAGAATCATAAAAGATAAATATAAATAAAATTATACAATATCTAATCAGTTATTTGTGGGAGATCTCTCTGATAGCAACGGAAAAAACTAACATAGTAAAAAAGGAAATCTATGGAATTGAGGAAAATATTTATAAACCTTATATCTTTCAGGGATTAATCTCCAAAATATTTAAAGAACTCATGCAACTTAAAAAAATTTAATAAGACAGTAAGAAAGTAGGCTAAGGACTTGAATAGACATTTTTCCAAAGAAAACATATACATGATCAATAGATACATAAAAAATGTTCATTGTCACTAATCATCAAGGAAATACAAGTCAAGATTACAAGATACCAACTCATACCTGTCAGGATGACTATTATTAAAAAAAATTAGTTTTGGCAAAGATATGAAGTTATTGGCAACCTTGCATACTGTTGATGGGAATGTAAAACAGTGTATTTGGTATGGAAATCAGTGTGGAGGTTCCTCAAAAACTGAAAATAAAACTACAGCCTGACTGTGGTGGCACCAACCTGGAATGCTGAGATCAATGGTTCAAAACCTCGGCTTGCCTGGTCAAGCCACATATGGGAGTTGATGCTTCCTGCCTCTCCTCCTCTTCTCTTTCTCTCACCACTCTAAAATGAATAAATAAAATCTAAAAAAAAAAAAGGAAAGAAAATAGAATTACATATGATCTAGCAATTCTATTTCTGTGTATTTATCCAAAAGAATTAAAATTAGGAGCTCAGTTAGTAGCACTACCACCTTCCTTGTAGCGATATTCATAACAGATAAGAAATACAAACAACCTAAGTGTTACTGACAGATGAATGTGTAAATACCATATGGTACATACATACAATGGAACACTGTTCAACCTTAGAAAGAAGAAAATTCTGCAATATGTGGCAACATGATGGGCCCCAAAGCTATTTTGTATAACTGCATAAGCCAGACCCAAAAAGATAAGTATTAAATGAGTCCACTTGTATGAGGTTATATATAATAGTTAAACTCATAAATCAAAAACCGAAATAGTTGTGGCCAGGATCTGGAGAAAAAGAAAAATAGGGGATTATTCATCAATAGGCACAAAGTTTCAGTGAAGTACAATAATAAGCTCTAGAGGTCTGCTGTTTAACATCAAACAACAGTCAACAGTATTCAGTGCACACTTTAAAGTTGTTGAAAGGAGAGATCTCATGGTAAGTGTTCTTACTATAATAAAATTAAAAAATAGACTATTAGGAAAATGTACGCTAATAACATTAAGCATTATGAAATAGATGTAATTTACTACAATTTACTCAAGAAGAAAAGAGGCTTAAATATCTTTAAATCATTAAGGAATTAAATTGGTGACTAAAAATTTTCAAACTCATTCATAACCATTGCTAGTGGAAATGTACACATGTACAATAATAGTATAACCACTTTGGAAAAAGACTTGACAATATTTTGCATAGAAAAATGCATATCTATCTTTTGAACCCTTTGGAGGCAGGGGCTGCAAGCCAGGGAATGCAGGCAGCCAGAGGAAACTAAAAGGTCAAAAATAGATTTTTCCCCTCAGAGGCAGCAGAAGGAATCAGCCCTACTGCACCCTGATTTTAGCTCAGAGAAACTAATTTCATAATTATAGCTTTTAAAACTTCTAAAATCCTAGGAGAATAAGTTTGTATTGTTTATGGCATTAAGTTGTGGTGACTGTTTTATAGTAGCAGTAAGAAACTAACATAAAACAATGTGTTCATAAAAACCTATACATTTCCTTTTGTTTGTTTGTTTGTTTTAGTTCTTTTTGTTTTTGTTTTTTTACAGAGACAGAGAGAGAGTCAGAGAGAGGGATAGACAGGGACAGACAGACAGGAATGGAGAGATGGGAAGCATCAATCATTAGTTTTTCGTTGCACATTGCGACACCTTAGTTGTTCATTGATTGCTTATCATACCTGCCTTGACCACGGGCCTTCAGTGGACCGAGTAACCCCTTGCTTGAACCACCGACCCTGGGTCCAAGCTGGTGAGCTTTTGCTCAAACCAGGTGAGCCTGCGGTCAAGCTGGCGACTTTGGGGTCTCGAACCTGGGTCCTCCACCTCCCAGTCCGACAATCTATCCACTGCACCACAGCCTGGTCAGGCCAAAAACCTATATTTTTACACTGAAAGAAGCAAAATAAATTGATATTACCACTATATAAATATCTTTTAAATTCAACCTGTGTTCATAATGTAAGAACCGAAACTCTCTTAAGTACATAGAGAAACCCTTAAATGTGCACAAAAAGCTTCAAAGTTTATTGTTTGACTAGCAAATAACTCTGGACAAAGAAAATAACCACAAATAGGAGCATGGATAAAGAGTACATTCAAATAATCCATTAATACCTAGTGTTAAAAACGAATAACTGTTACTCACAATAAAATGGGTATGTCTTAGAAATATGTCAAGTGAAAAAATACTTTGAATAAATACACGGTGTCATTATCTTTTATGCATTTCAAAAGCAAGAGTATATTTTTAAAAATCTGATATGGTGGTTCAGTATACAGTTCTTTAACAGCAAGCCAAACAATGTGAGCAGGCAGGTGCTCAGGGAGAACTTTACATTTGACAATGTGCTAGCTTGTAAGGACAGTAGGGAATTCACAGATGTGATGGCTTTATTGAGGTGGCATTTGGCTAGGCCGTACTCCCCAGCTACTCAATCAAATACTAATCTAAGTGTTGCAGTGGAGGCATTTTGGAGACATGAAGTTCATACTCAGGTGGATTTAGTAAGGGAAATTACTGTGGGTAAGCTGGGTGTACCCAATTGAATCTATTCTTTTAGGCCTTAAAATCAGGGTTGAGGTTTTCTGTGAGAGAAAAAAAATTCTGCCTGTTCTGTAGGTTTCATTGTGCTCATTATTTTTCTTTCTTGACTGCCTGTCCTGCACAGTTGGACTTGTTTTGCCTACTCTCATAATCATGAAAGCCAATTCTTTGTAATAGTCTTACATATATCCTATTAGTTCTACTTCTCTGGTGCACTCTTGACTAATACAACAGAGGTTACTTTATTACTTTCTTAGATTATTTATATATAGAATCACAATCATTGTTTTTGAAGCAGAGTAAAAGGTAGCCCTGAAGTATGCTTCATTTTTATTTTATTCATTGTTATTTTTTTAGATAACCAGATCATGCAAAAATGCATCACTGTTCAAAACGAAAGGTGGAATATTGTGTTGTAATAATTATTGATAAAAAGTAGAAGGATTACACTTACTAAATGAATTAATATAATGTCATAAGTCTGAAGGAACATGTAAACTAGTTATGTTTTAGATCTATAAAGCATTATATTATACAATATTCTCTGCAAATAAGCCCTCGTCTTAAACTGCGGGTTTGTGTTAGAGCATTTATACACAGGTTTCTGGCCAGTCTAATCTCACAGTCCATTTAAATAAAATATAGGAAGTAGGCACAACTATCTCAACTACAAACACAAATGTCACACACAGTAAAATTTAAAAAGTGGATTTAGCTTCAGGTCCCTCTACTGCACCTTCTAATGTTTCCTGGGAGCTGCTGTAGTGCCTCAGAAGTTATCCTTCACCTGTCTTCTGTCACCTGTTTTCAGAAATGGGACAGACGAATGCTGGAAAAATATCAGTTTGATGGCACTCCATGGGCTAGAATGGAGCAGACTACTTTCATAGCTTTCTGAGGAGGATGAGAAAAGGAAGCCTCAATTGTAAATATTGCACCAGCAGGAGCAGCCTTTAGTAGGATGGGAGAGCTGAATGAGTGAATTGTTTGATTACCCAAAACTAAACTTTTTCCAGCAATTAACTTCTGTAGCAGGTTAAAAGAAAGAAAATGACAAACATAAATAAAAGAAAAACCAGGTGGAGATCATGACTATGCAGTGAATGACCCCAACATCACCTGATATTTACTGGATTTATGACCTGGGATAAGATAATTTCAGAATTGTCTTCCCACTTCAAATTGGGTATGCTCATAGGATCTACAATCCAGGCAGTGGTGGCTTGGGACTTTCTACATCAGAGGGGTTTGCATGGCAATCTAATGACAAATGGAGGAGAAGGAGGATTTTTTTAAAGCTCTAAAAGCAAGCACATTATTTTACATTAGACTCTATTTACTGTTGTTGAAGGAGAAAGATGCCATGACTGCTAATAGGATTGTGGTGATGAATAATGATTTGATGCACATAGGCAGCTAGCACACTCCTGTCAACTAGCAAACACTTTCTAAATTATAGCAGCAATTATTAAATTTAATTATTAAATGCTGCATACTTTACTTCTTCCTTTTTTATTTCTACATTTAGATTTGTTCATAATTGCAATATTTGTGAGTGAGGTGTCTGTAACAAAAAAATGACTGTTTGGCCCTGGCTGGTTGGCTAAGCGGTAGAGCGTCGGCCTAGCATGTGGAGGACCCGGGTTCGATTCCCGGCCAGGGCACACAGGAGAAGCGCACATTTGCTTCTCCACCCCTCCGCCGCGCCTTCCTCTCTGTCTCTCTCTTCCCCTCCCGCAGCCAAGGCTCCATTGGAGCAAAGATGGCCCGGGCGCTGGGGATGGCTCCTTGGCCTCTGCCCCAGGCGCTAGAGTGGCTCTGGTCGCAACATGGCGACACCCAGGATGGGCAGAGCATCGCCCCCTGGAGGGCAGAGCATCGCCCCTGGTGGGCGTGCCGGGTGAATCCCAGTCGAGCGCATGCGGGAGTCTGTCTGACTATCTCTCCCTGTTTCCAGCTTCAGAAAAAAATGCAAAAAAAAAAAAATAAATAACTGTTTAATTTTAATTTGACTTAAAATCATTTTACTTGATCCAGCTAAATATATGAAAACCACTTGCTATTTCTGTTTGTAAGTATAACACTACTCATTTTCTTAAAGTTTAACTTATTATTCATAATGAAAAGCAAACATCAGTTTACTTTAAGCAAAATATCTGAGACAAATTAAAGACAAAAGTAATAGTGTTTTTTTAAATTCTAAGTCACTTCCACAATCTCCATTAGACACATGTATGAACCCTAAATTAGTCAATATTGCACACCCCCTAAAATTCTATATATTTATTCTAAGTTTGTGGATGGATTTGGTTGCTTTTCATCTTCAATATTCCCATGTGATCATAAATGATGATGCTGTTAATTTAAAGTGTTGTTATCACTGACATTTTTATATATTCAATAAAATAATAAGACAAACTTGGTCAAAACCACATTGCTCCTGGAAAATCATTTTAATAACAGACAAGCTTCTCAGTGTTACATTAACTAAGGTGGCTGTTGAAATGACCATTTACAACACAACTAGTACACCAGAACATTACAAACTAAAAATACATTCTGAATGTATGGAGAGGTAATTGTCATCATAATAATGTTAATAATAATATTAATGATAATAAAATAATAAATCATACCTCACCGGAAAAGAAAGATACGTTTTCCATGATTTATCGAGGCTGAGTGAATTTATGTAAAACCATTATCTGGAAGATTAAGAACATCAGGGCTAGTGAACTATGAAATGTGATTCTCATGATGGCATCAAACTAGAATACCTTATCGTAGTGAAACTGGCTCTCTTTGGAAATGCACTGTAAGACTTTTAAATGAACAAACCGTATTAATTGTAAAATGCAGTTATCAACTGTGTGTTTCTAGAGTTCTTAGAGTTTAGCACAAATTAAAATGAACAGGATGAAATCCTTTCTTTCTCTGTTTTCTCTATTTCTTTTATCTTATTTTTATTAATTTTAATGCAGTGACATTGATAAAGGTACATATGTTCCAAGAAAATATCTCCAGATTATTTTGACCTTTGATTATGCTGCATACCCCTCACTCAAAGTCAAATTGTCCTCCATCACCTTCTATCTGGTTTTCTTTGTGCCTCTACCCTCCCCCAACCCCTCCCTCTCCTTCCTCGCCCCCTCCCCACCCCTCCACCCCACTCCCTGTTACCATCACATTCTTGTCCATATCTCTGAGTCTCATTTTCATGTCTCATCTATGCATGGGTTCATATAGTTCTTAGTTTTTTTCTGATTTATTTATTTAACTCTGTATAATGTTATCAAGGTCCATCCATACTATTGTAAATGATCCGATGTCATCATTTCTTATGGCTGAGTAGTATTCCATAGTATATATGTACCAAAGCTTTTTAATCCACACGTCCTCTGACGGACACTTGGGCTGTTTGTTTCCAGATCTTCGCTATTGTGAACAATGCTGCTATAAACCTGGGGGTGCATTTCTCCTTCTGTAACCGTTCTATGGTGTCCTTGGAGTATATTCCTAAAAGTGGGATAGCTGGGTCAAAAGGCTGTTTGATTTTCAATTTTTTGAAGAATCTCCATACTGTTTTCCACAGAGGCTGTACCAGTCTTCATTCCCACCAGCAGTGTAGGAGGGTTCCCTTTTCTCCACATCCTCGCCAGCACTTATTCTGTGTTGTTTTGTTGATGAGCACCATTCTGACTGGTGTGAGGTGATATCTCATTGTGGTTTTAATTTGCATTTCTCTAATGATTAGTGATGTTGAGCATTTTTTCATATGCCTATTGGCCATCTGTATATCCTCTTTGGAGGAGTGTCTATTCATATCTTTTGCCCATTTTTTGATTGGATTGTTTGTCTCTCTGGTGTTGAGATTTACAAGTTCTTTATAAATTTTGGTTATTAACCCCTTATCAGACGTACTGTCAAATACATTCTCCCATTGTGTAGTTTGCTTTTTATTCTGTTCTTATTGTCTTTGGCTGTGCAAAAGCTTTTTAGTTTGATATAGTCCCATTTGTTTATCCTGTCTTTTATTTCCCTTGCCCGTGGAGATAAATCAGCAAATATATCACTGCAATAGATGTCGGAGAGCTTACTGCCTATGTTTTCTTCTAAGATGCTTATGGTTTCACGCCTTACATTTAAATCTTTTATCTATTTTGAGTTTATTTTGGTGAATGGTGTAAGTTGGTGGTCTAGTTTGATTTTTTGCAGGTTGCTGTCCAATTTTCCCAACACCATTTGTTGAAGAGGCTGCCTTTACTCCATTTTATGCCCTTACCTCCTTTGTCAAATATCAGTTGTCCATAGAGCTGTGGGTTTATTTCTGGGTTCTCCATTCTGTTCCATTAATCTATGTGCCTGTTCTTATGCCAGTACCAAGCTGTTTTGAGTACAAAGGCCTTGTAGTATAGCTTTATATCAGGAAGTGTGATACCTCCCCCTTTATTCTTCTTTTTTAAGATTGTTGAGGCTATTCGTGTTCTCTTTTGGTTCCATATAAATTTTTGGAATATGTGATCTATATCTTTAAAGTATGTCATTGGTATTTTAATTGGTATTGCATTGAATTTATAAATTACTTTGGGTAATATAGACATTTTAATGATGTTTATTCTTCCTAACCATGAGCATGGTATATGCTTCCACTTGTTTGTATCTTCCTTGATTTCTTTTATCAATGTTTTATAATTTTCCAAGTACAAGTCTTTAGTCTCCTTGGTTAAATTTACTCCTAGGTACTTAATTTTTTTGGTTGTAATAGTGAAGGAGATTGTTTCCTTAATTTCTCTTTCTGACTGTTCATTGTTGGTGTATAAAAAATGCCTCTGATTTCTGAGTATTAATTTTATATCCTGCCATCTTGCTGAATTCATTTATCAGATTCAGTAGTTTTTTGACTGAGACTTTAGGGTTTTCTATATACAATATCATATCATCTGCAAATAATGATAGTTTTACCTCTTCTTTTCCAATTTGGATGACTTTTATTTCTTCTTCTTCTCAGATTGCTGTAACTAGGACTTCCAGGACTATGTTGAATAAGAGTAGTGAAAGAAGGCAACCCTGCCTTGTTCCTGATCTTAAGGGGATTGTTTTTAATTTTTGCCCATTGAGTATGATGTTGGCTGTGGGTTTGTCAGAGATGGCTTTTTATCATGTTGAGCTATGTTCCCTGTATTCCCACATTGCTGAGAGTTTTGATCATGAATGGGTGCTGGATTTTATCAAATGCTTTTTCTGCATCTATTGAAATTATCATGTGGTTTTTGTCTTTCCTTTTGTTTATGTGATGAATAACAATGATAGATTTGCAAATATTGTACCAGCCTTGCCTCCCAGAATAATTTCCACTTGATCATGGTGTATGATTTTTTCCATATATTGTTGGATCTGGTTTGCTAATATTCTGTTGATGATTTTAGCATCTATATTCACCAGGGTTATTGGCCTATAATTTTCTTTCTTTGTGTTGTCTTTGCCTGGTTTTGGAATCAGAATTATGCTTGCCTCATAAAAGGAGCTTGGAAGTCTTCCTTCCTCTTAAATTTTTTGAAATAGCTTGAGAAGGATAGGAGTTAGTTCTTCTTTGAATATTTTGTAGAGTTCACTTGTGAAGCCATCTGGCCCAGGACTTTTCTTTGTTGAGAGGTTTTTGGTAACTGTTTAGATCTCATTTGGTGTAATTGGTCTTAGTTTAGGTTTTCTGATTCTTCCAGATTGATTTTTGGAAGATTGTATGTTTCAAGGAATTTTTCAATTTTATCTACATTGTCTAGTTTTTTGGCATACAGTTCTTCATAGTATTTTCTTACAATCTTATGTATTTCTGTTGTGTCAGTTGTTATTTCTCCCCTTTCATTTCTAATTTATTTATTTGAGTAATCTCTCTTTTTTTCTTGGTGAGTCTAGTTAAAGGTTCATCAATCTGTTTACCTTTTCAAAAAAGCACCTCCTAGTTTCATTGATCCTCTGTATTGTTTCTTTAGTCTCTATGTCATTCATTTCTGCTCAGATCTTTATTATTTCCTTTCTTCTACTACATTTAGGCTTTGCTTGCTATTCTTTTTCTAGTTCTTTTAGATGCAGGGTTAAGTTGTTTATTTGAGCTTTTTCTAGCTTCTTAAAGTGTGCCTGTAGTGCTATGAACTTCCTTCTCAGTACTGCTTTCGCTGTGTCCCATAAATTTTGAGTTGTTGTATGCTCATTATCATTCGTTTCTAGGAATTTTTTAATTTCTTCTTTGATCTCATTCTTAATCCATTTGTTATCTAAAAACCTGCTATTTAGTTTCCATGTGTTTGAGAATTTTTGAGCTTTTCTGTTGTGGTTGATTTCTAGTTTCATGCCATTGTGATCAGAGAAAGTGCTTGATATGATTTCAATCTTCTTAAATTTGTTGAGACCGCTTTTGTGCCCTAACATGTGATCTATCCTACAGAATGTACCATGAGCACTTGAAAAGAATGTATATTCTGCTGCTTTAGGGTGAAATGTTCTGTAGATATTTATTAAATTAAGTTGATCTAGTGTGTTCTTTAAGTCTGCTTTTTCTTGTTAATTTTCTTTCTTGAGGATCTATCTAATGATGTTAGTGAGGTATTAAAATCCCCTACTATTATAGTGTTGCTGTTGATCTCGCTCTTTATATCCATCAAAGTCTGCTTTATATATTTAGGTGCTCCTATATTAGGTGCGTAGATATTTATAATAGTTATATATTCCTGTTGGATTGCTCCATTTATTATTATATAGTGGCCTTCTTTATCTCTTACTATATTCTTTGTTTTAAAGTCCATTTTGTCTGATATAAGTATTGCTACCCCAGCTTTTTTTCCATTTCCATTTGCATGAAATGTGTTTTTCCATCCTTTTACCTTCAACCTATGTGCATCTTTTGTTCTAAGGTGTGTCTCTTGTAGACAGCATATGTATGGGTCCTGTTTTCTTATCTATGCAGCTACCCTATGTCTTTTGATTGGATCATTTAATCCGTTTACATTTAAGGTTATTATTGATATGTAGTTGTTTATTGCCATTTTATTCTTTACAGCTGTATTCCTCTTTTGCTATATTCTTGTCCCACTTTGATGTGTTTACACCATGCCCCTTAATATTTCCTGCAGCATTGGTTTGGTTGTAATGAATTCCGTGAAGTTTTTTTTGTTTGGGAAACTTTTTATTTCTCCTTCAATTTTTAATGATAGCCTTGCTGGATAAAGTAGTCTTGGTTGTAGGTTCTTGTTCTGCATTACTTTGAATATTTCTTGCCATACCCTTCTGGCTTCAAGTGTTTCTGTTGAGAAGTCGAATGTCATCCTTATGGGGGCTCCTTTGTAGGTGATAGCCTTTTTTCCTCTAGCAGCTTTTAATATTTTTTCTTTATCACTTAGCTTTGGTATTTTAATTATGATGTGTCTTAGTGTAGGTTTCTTAGGGTTTCTTTTTAGTGGAGTTCTCTGTGCTTCTTGAATTTGTGAGAGTTTCTCCTGCATTAATTTAGGGAAGTTTTCAGCTATTATATGATTGAACAAAGCCTCTATCCCTTGTTCTTTCTCTTCTTCTTCAGGAACCCCTATGATGCAGATGTTATTTCTCTTTATGTTGTCACAGAGCTCTCTAAGAGTTTCCTCAAACTTTTTGAGTCTCTTTTCTTTTTTCTTCTCTGCTTTCATGCCTTCTTTCCAGTTGTCCTGCAACTCGCTGATTCAATCCTCAGCTCTATACATCCTGTTTTTAATTCCTTCCATTTTGTCTTCATTTCTGATATTGTATTTGTCATCTCCAACTGATTCTTTTTTAATATTTCAATATCCTTTTTTATACTTGTTATTTCTTTATTTAGCTGTTCATGATGACCATCCATTGTTGTTCTAAGATCCCTAAGCATCCTTACAATCATTATTTTAAACTCCGCATCCAGAAGTTTGATTATTTCCATATCACTCAGTTCATCTCCTGAAGTTTTTTCTTGTGGTTTCTTTTGGATTGCACTTCTTTGTCTTCACATTGTGTCTGTTTGTTTGGGTATTTTCTTTATAGAGCTGGTTGAGTCTAGGCTTGGTGTTGTCTGCCTCCAGTTTTCACTTGTTTAGTTTCTAGGTCTTCTTGGGTTGGCATCAGCTATTATTTGTAATCCACTTTTGGATTTGGGCCACTTTGAAGTCTTGATTTGTTTGTTTTTCTAACAGGTGATTGTCTTGTTTGCTGATCTCAGCAGGGGGCTTATTTGAAACTTTATGCAGGAATGAGGTGGGTGTGACCTGAGGCTCTGAAGTCTTCTTCTGCCAGTTTATCTCTCTGGGGGCGGGTTGCTTTCTCAGCTTTAGTAGGGGGAGGTGTATCTCAGATCTCCATAGAGACCTGAGTTACTGCCCCTCCTCCCCACTTCTTGTTTTCAGCTGTGTCTTGTTGCGCTGATTAGAGCTGGAGAGATGTCTGTATCTCTGTGACCTGGAAATACTTTTGTATTTTGCTTTGTGGAAGGTTCAGCCCCTCCCCCAGTTATGGCCGCCTCCAGCACTGAATGAGTCAGTTTTTCATGTCATCACCTATATTCCTCTCTCCCTCACCATCTGTCTTTCTCTTTCTCCTTTCTTTTTGGAAGACAAGTGGGCCCTTTCAACACACCTCATACCCTGGTCACCAGGCAAGTGGTGTGAGCAGTATTTACTGCTCTTTTCCTTGGAGTGATAACCCAGCCTCACCCCCTCACCACCCGGTTCCTAAAGCATGGGAGATTCAGGCACTCCCTACCAGGTTTGTTGTGGCTTCTTCTTTGCTCCTTGGTTTTTGAAAGCTGTTCTTGTAGTCCAGATTTGTTTTTTCACACTGATTGTTCATAAATTAGTTTATAATCCAGTTCGGTGGTGTGAGCTGGGAGTCTGTGTGTCTGCCTACTCTGCTGCCATCTTCAGGTCCCAGGTGCATCTTACCACCTATTTTCTCTATATTTATTCATTGAGTTTAAGCTCTAGAATCAGAGATATAGAAATTAATCCAAGGCATGCAGTAGCCCCTGAAACATCATTATATTTTCTTCAAACTTAATTCCTTACCTTATTAACATGCATCCTTGTTGTAGGTTTGTAGATTCCTCATATATTCAGTTTTCTTTCCAGATTTTCCTCCTTATCCAGTTTATCCTCTAGTTATACCAATTATCAATGATAATAGCAAACACTCATATTGTATATTTCTGAGTCAGACATGACTCCAGATGTATTACATGAGCTAGTTTATTTAATCCTCATAGCAATCTTATGGAGTAATTGACTATTATCCCTATTTTACAAACAAAGAAAGTTAAAGTTAAAACAGTGATATTATGTAATTTGTTCAATATTACATAGCTGGCCTGCAGGTATGTGTCAGAGGCAGCATTTTTATTTTAAAATATTTCAAAATAAGTTTAGCCCCATTTACATTCATCAAAAACTTATGTTCACTCTTAGTTTTTCTATAATGTCACTTCACGTCCCTTCCCAAGGGGATTTTTTTTTTTTAGGAAAAGATCAGAAATGTTGTTTATTTGTTATCATTTCTGCATGAATCTCTAAAATATAGATGCCTTTCTTAAACTTAACAACAATGCCATTGTCAAAGTTACAAATTAATAATTATTCTTCAAAATCCAATCAGTATTTAAGTTTTCATGATAGTCTCATAAATATTTTTCATTTTGGATGTTTGAATTAAGATCCAATTAATGTCCAAATATTTCATATTATTATTGTCCTTGAAGTTTCTTATAATTTATAGATTATCTCTTCCTCTGATTTTCACTGGCTCTTTAATATAAAAAGCAGATTTTTTTTTCTGTAAAGTTTTCTAAATTCTGGATTTTGTTCATTGTATCCTGAATTTTTTTCTGTTGTCACCATTAAGTGTGGTGTCATGTAGTGTGCCTCTGTCCTTTGTATCCCCTGTAAACTAGTAGTTCCATCTACAGGCTTAATGTGTGTGTGTGTATGTGTGTGTGTGTGTGTGTGTTTTGTTTGAGTTTGGTTTAAAAAGCTATGCAAAAGGTGAAGAGCCAGAGTTTAAACTCAATCTACTTCTGGAGTCTGTGCTCATAGCTACTCTACTAGATTTTCTCACAAACATCTCATACTTCTTCTATCCTTATTCACAGCCTCTTCTTCTGGGGAGCCTTCTATTATACCTCTCAGCTATCATAGAACCTTCGTCCTCCATTACCTATGACAAGATACTTACCTTGTATGAAATTGTTTTTGTATCATTTATCATGTCTCAAGATACTAAAACAATTTATTGGTATATCTCATCACTAACATTTTAAACAAAATGATGTGTCTTTACCTTTGTATTTCTAGTATCTAATCAATATCTGATACACCATGAAGGTACTAATAAATATTGATATTTGTGGGGAGAAATGTATAAATAAATGACAACAGGATTAACTGTAAGAAGATGTTTAAACATCACAGCATCTAGCCAAGGAAGGGTTAAAGTTAGAGGCTGAGAGTTAGTAGTTTAAAATGCCAGCTACAGAAAAATACAGTACTTCAATTTAGAATCCCAAGCAAGTCATACTGTATTTTTGACATGGTAAAAAAATAAAAAATAAAAGCAGTAAATTAAGTTATAATAAACAAAAACAACTTGAGGTAATTTAAGATAAAGAAAATTAATTTCAAATATAGAGCCCTGATAAGTAACATCAGGATGGAAGTAATAGTCTTAAAATGGGTTGGCATGGAGTTGAGAGACAGGAAGTTCAAGAGTACTCATAGTGCCTCTACAGGAAAGGAACAGCCTCTCAGGTTCTGCCTCCTCCGCCCCTACTATGCTCAAGATTCAAATTACATGGAGGGATCATCAAACCATGAGATTTTAATCTCATCTCTGATATTGGACTGAGAGAAAGCAAGGTTCCTGACTTATAGTCCTATTGGATTGCACCCCATGGAAAAGAGAGAATTCCTCCAAAGGAAAGGTGGTGCTCTTAAGAAGGAAAGAAAATATTTTAATCTCTTTACAAAATTCCCAGACTACCAATATGTCCAAAATATTTCTGAAGTGCCTACACTGAAGATAGAACCAAGAACTAGACAAATATGAAACCTGCCTTTATGAAGTTAATAAAATGTACAAGTATGACAATTATTCCAAAAGGCAAGTAAAAAGTGCTGTAGAAACATACAGCAGGAATTACTATTCCAGCCAGGGTATTCAGAGAAGACCTCCCTGAAGAATAAATATGTAATCTAAATCCTGCAAGATGAGTGAGAGTTACCTAAATCACAGAAAGATGGATATTGTACCAGTTTAGAGGAATAAAGTGTGCATGCAGATGCCTAGGCAAGACAGTGGATCTCCTTTACTGAACAGAGACAAGCTTCATCAAGATGTAGTGAGGAAAGAGATTGGGATCGAGCAAAAAGGGAAAAGAGAGAGAGAGAAAAGAGACTCATGGACACACACAACACTGTGATGATTGCCAGGAGGGGGAGTGGTTGGTGGAAGAGCGTTTGGGGGGGGGAAGGGTGTTGATAGATGGAGACTTGACTTGGGGTAGACATGCACCATATGTGTACAGATGAAGTGTTGTAGAATCGGGCACCTGAAACTTGTATAATTTTGTTAACCAGTGTCACCCAATATATGCAATAGAAAGGAAAACGTAAATGAGTAGCAACATGTCATATTAGTTTTACAGCATTTGCTCTGGCAGCAGTTATGAAGAGTGGTTTGGATAAGATAAGAGTAGAAATAGGTAGACTCATTCAACTAGTAATGATGGAAATGAAGAAAAATGGGTGTATATGAAAAATGCTGAAAGATAGAAAGGGAAAACAGATTAGAACAAAGGTGAAAGGTAAGATGAAAAGAAAGTGAAGAGAGAGAGAGGTTTCCATTTCTGACCTAAACAAGGGAGGGGTGTAGGGCCATTTGTTGAGGCAAAGTGCCTGAAGCAAAGCAGGGGTCTACAGAGAAGACAGTTGTGGTTTGATTAGTCTGAGGTACATGTGAACCAAGTAGAGATGCCAAGTAGGAAATTGAAATATAAACTGAGAACCCAGGAGAGATGTTCATAGCAAATACAGAGTGGGATGATACAGGTGTATAGAGGGTAATTTAGGACATACTATTGGTGTACATAGGGGGAAATGTATGAAGAGAAAAGGGAAAAAAAAAACTTTGGACAGAACCCTCAAAAATCAACAATTTAAATCTGGCTACTGGTTTAGGAGGTAGCAAGAAACTGAGAAGGACAAGGGAAAAAAATTCAGTGTTGCATATTATGGTACATATAAAGGAGACAGAAGGTCAAAGAAGGAGAAAGTGATCAACAGTACTAATGACTGCTTAGGAAAAAACAGAAATTCTACATTATATGCTGGGTTTAATTACACAGAGTTAATTGTTAATCTAAGCAAAATGTTTCCATGGATTGGTGGGGTGGAAGCCAGATGGAAGAAAGGTGTTAGATGTGAGGAACTATAAATTTAAAATCTAGGAAACTTGGTTTAGCAGATTTTTTTACAATTTAATTTATTGCGTTACAGGATCAGATGTGCAACTCAATGAAACATCTGCACACTGTATATATGCCCATTGCCCCAAGCAAAGTTCCTTTTGTTTCCATTTCCCCCTTGCCCACCTCCAGCTACGCTCCACCCTCTTTCCCTCTAGCTGTTACCGCACCATTGCCTGAATCTACATGTTATAAATGTTTCTTTGTTTGTTTTTGGCTAATCCTTTCACCTTCTATCTTCCAGTCCCCCAAACACTTACCCTTCTGTCTACGTATAATAAGCCAGTCAGAGAAAAACAAATGCCATATGATCTCGCTCATGGAATCTAATGAACAAATTGACCTGGAGAACAAAATAGAAACAGAGGCATGGACACATGCAACAGACCAGTTTCGAAGATTTGATGATGAAAAGGAGGCAAGAGAAATAGCTAATGATAAAGGAGAAAAGCTTCAATCCTGTTACCATTGGTAGTTGAAATTTTGGAAGCCACTGTTAGCTGGTTGACATGTATAAATCAGTCTCTTTAAATGGGCAAGGTACTGACATTGGATTAATTTTATATACTATGAGCCATTTTGTGTTGTATCAGTGATCTTCAACTGTTTCAACCCAGAAGAGCCACACAGAACTGGAATTGCAAATACAATCTTTTGCAACATAATTCTTTAGACAGCTATTATAAATAGTAATGGATTTGGAACTTGTGATGATACCTGAGGCTGACTTTGGACTCAACAAGAAAGAGTGCTGATTAACCATGTTCTGCCACCAGCTCAGAACTATAGACTCATACGGCCAAATACTTGCTGACACCAACTTAGAAACTTCACTTGGCAGCATAACCTTCTTAAAGGACTGGTTAGTTGATAGTCAAGGCAAAATAATTATGATATGAATTCTCTTTATCCCTCAAATCCTATTTATGCTCAATGTATGATATAATACTTATAATACAGGACATTTCAATTACTTTTTTAATCTAATGATATTTCCTTTTTATAGTTTGACAGTATATTTGAGCAGAGCTGTCTTGATTAATAATTATGTTTCTTCGATTCTGTACATTTACATGGTGTTTGAGATAATTTGCCTGCAATAGTTCTATTGACATTAACTTTTTAATGTTAGCATGTAAAAGTTTGTTACTCAAATAAATATGCCCCTTCTCTGAAAAACAGCTCATTGCAACATGTTACCTCTTTGCTCCGATGTCATTACTAGGAGAAATGCATCATTGCAGTTCAGTTGAGATTTGAGTGTGAATACAGACCTTGTCCAAATGGCAGATTGCAACCATGTCATTGTCAGTGCTGCTCAGGGGTCTGAATGTGTAGATTTTATTTCCCCATAAATGAAGAATTTTGTCAGCAAAAGAAAGGCCATGGAGGAATAAGCAAAGCATCAATTTTCAGACAAAGCCTTCAACCTAAGTGTTAAATCTGAAAGGATTGGGACATAAAAGAAGAAAGAGATGTAGAGAGATCCCAGACTATCTATTATTTGAGTGGGATTTTCCCTTTGCCTTGAAATGGCAGGTGGACCCTAGGGGTCTTGTTCACTTTCCCCAAGAACATTACAGCTGGATTTCATTGGGAAGATGACTAATAGACAGCTGCAGCATAATGAGGTCCATTTGTTTTCTGACCATGTCTCTAACTTGCCAGTAAGTTGAGTTTTTAGAGAAACAAACTTGCTGTTTTTTAATCATTTTTGGTAACAATACCTTTTTTCTAACAGGATTTTGTTACTTGTCTACTTCATCCCAACACTAAAATGTTAAATTATGAGGAACAGGTTATGAAGGCAAATAAATTTTTAAGACATATATTTTAAATGTATTAGAACAAAATCTATTTCTCTAAATTAATTAATTCAAATGCTATTAGGATATTATCATAAATGAATGTTAATCTTCAGATAGTTTCAGTTGATGTTACATTTTCTAAGAACATCTTTTCATGGTTTGGTTTTGTTTTTAATAAAAAAATAAATATTGATGAAGATGGGGCTGCAATTTAAATAAGTGCTTGGTAAAACAAAGCTCTAGAGAAAATCATATGGATGAAAATTCCAAAGAAGCAGCGTTTCATTGAAATTTGAAGAAACCAATTATTCTAATGCGATAGTGTTACTGAATGAACATAGGCCTAAGTAAAAGTGATTTTATTCATAATCTTCTTTTGGTATTTTTTTATTGGTTTCAAAGGCATAGTCATGATGATAAACCAGTACCTTGAGTCTTATGAGCTGAATCACTTAATTGAAAGCTATAAATAAACAGAATTCATACAGGCTTCTGTCTGCACATATGGAATTATTGGATTTGAGATCAATAAACTTTCTTTTACCACATCCACAAGTCATTTGTGACCACTGGAAAACTCATTTTACTAAGGATAATCCTAGATATGTAAGAGCACCAATGTTGATGCAAAAGAGAAAATACCATTGAGAACATAAAGTTCTTAGGAGAAATCTAGTGGCCAACTATCTAGAGCATCAAAAATGTGTAACTCTGCATTTTCATTTTCTAATAAAGAGTGTAGGGACAATTTATTCTATAATTGTCTAGTATGGAGTACTAACAAAAAACATCTCCTCAAAACAAATAAAAACCCCAAAACATTTTAGCCAAGAGAAAAGTTTAGAGTGTGCTCTCTTCAGTACTTGCCAGCATATATCAAACTACTTTTCCTAACAGCAAGAGAAATGACTATAATCATCAGCATAAAGATTCTATCATAGTAGAAACACATTTTTTTCCAGTAAAAAGAGTTTCACTTTAAAATTAGTTTAAAATTTTATACATTTGGGCCCTGGCTGGTGGCTCAGTGGATAGAGTGTTGGCCCAGCATATAAACATCTGAGGTTCAATTCTTGGTCAGGGCACACAGGTGAAGCGACCATCTGCTGCTTCCCCCACCCTCTCCCGCTTCTCTCCTTCTTCCCTTCCTGCAGCCAGTGGCTCAATTGGTTTTAGCCTGGCCCTGAGCACTGAGGATAGTGCCTTGGATGCTAAAAGTAGCTCAGTAGAGCATCAGCCCGGATGGTTTTGCCAGGTGGATCCCAGTTGGGGCTCATATAGGAGTCTGTCTCACTATCTCCCCTTCTCTCATTTTTTAATAATATATATATATTATTATATATTATATATATATAAAAATAAAAGCCCTGGCCGGTTGGCTCAGCGGTAGAGCATCAGCCTAGCGTGCGGAGGACCCGGGTTCGATTCCCGGCCAGGGCACACAGGAGAAGCGCCCATTTGCTTCTCCACCCCTCCGCCGCGCCTTCCTCTCTGTCTCTCTCTTCCCCTCCCGCAGCTAAGGCTCCATTGGAGCAAAGATGGCCTGGGCGCTGGGGATGGCTCTGTGGCCTTTGCCCCAGGCGCTAGAGTGGCTCTGGTCGCAACATGGCGACGCCCAGGATGGGCAGAGCATCGCCCCCTGGTGGGCAGAGTGTCGCCCCATGGTGGGCGTGCCGGGTGGATCCCGGTCGGGCGCATGCGGGAGTCTGTCTGACTGTCTCTCCCTGTTTCCAGCTTCAGAAAAGAAAATACAAAAAATATATATATATTTTTTTATTTTATTAATAAAATATATATCTATATATATTTTTATTTTATTAAAATATATATATATAGAGAGAGATTTTATATATATAAAACAAAGATATATATATATTTGTTTTAATTATGAAGACCACTTGATTTACCAGAAAAGTATCTATTAATTCTCTCATTTTTGTAGTCTCAATCCCTTTAAGTTTTATAGTTTTTGTATACTTTTTTTTAGTTATAAATATTAAGATCAAAATGAATTTCTTTCTGTAACCAGTTGTAGAAACATTATTGTATGACATGGCATGGAGTTGCTAACCAATTTTTATATAAATCAGTCCAATAATATTTTATAATTAACAAGTTCTGCTTACATTTCATCCTCATAAAATGTCCAGAGACTAGATGATTTTTCTAAGCACAAACACAATATTTTAAAAAAATAACAGAAAAGTCTTTAAACTTAAAAACTAATGGATCAAAATAAGAAAGAATAAAATGATAGTGATTAAGTCACAAGTATTTTTTTGAATTTTGGAGTAACTCATGATGAATTATATTCATCAAAGGAAACTGGCTATTCTTAAACACTATAGTACTGTTGTTCATAATGTCCCATCAAAAGAAACAGGAAACAATGGTACTTCTTTTTATTGTGAATTCAAAATGAAACAAGAACCAAAGTCTCAAAAGAATGCTATTTTTGAGATTATTTATCAGAATTACTTTCTAAGAAAGAAGCACATATGAAGAGTAAAAGAATAACCTCTCAAAATGAATACAACCAAGAGGGATCAAATAAGTTTAAATCCATATTCTATATCGAGGTGCTAAAAATCCATGCTTTTTCTGTGTCATATACTTGCCATCTCTCTTGTTTTTCTCACTTTGAACACAACTCCATATTTCTGATTTACTTCAAACCCTCAACATGCTGTTTTTATTTTAAGATCTAGCTTACCCTGGCCAGTTGGCTCAGTGGTGGATCATTTACCCAGCGTGTGGAAGCCCTGGTTTCAATTCCTAGTCAGGGGACACAGGAGAGGTGAACAGCTGCTTCTCCCCTTCCACCTCCCCCTTCACTTTCTCTCTCTTTTCTCCTCCCACAGCCATGGTTCCATTGATGTGAGCATGTCGGCTTGGGCCCTGAGGATGGCTCTGTCAAGCCTCTGCCTCAGGTGCAAAAAAATAGCTTGGTTTTGAGCATGGTCTAAGATAAGTAAAGCTTTGGCCCCAGACGGGGGTTGCTGGGTGGATCCTGGTCAGGACTCATGCGAGAGTCTGTTCTGTATCTCCCTACTCTCACTAAAAAAGAAAAGAAAAGAAAGAAAAAAAAAGCCAAAAACAAACAAACAAAAAAGAGATCTAGTTTAAGCACAGTTGAGAGGGTTCAGGCTTCTAAATTTTTTTTATTTTTATTTTTTACAGAGCTAGAGAGAGAGTCAGAAAGAGGGATAGATAGGGACAGACAGACAGGAGCCGAGAGAGATGAGAAGCATCAATCATCAGTTTTTTGTTGCGACACCTTAGTTGTTCATTGATTGCTCTCTCATAGGTGCCTTGACTGTGGGCCTTCAGCAGATCGAATAACCCCTTGCTCCAGCCAGACACCTTGGGTCCAAGCTGGTGAGCCTTGCTCAAACCAGATGAACCCGCACTCAAGCTGGCGACCTCAAGGTCTCGAATCTGGGTCCTCCGCATCCCAGTCTGATGCTTTATCCACTGCACCACTGCCTGGTCAGGTAAGGCTCCTAATTTCCTCAGTAACATTAGTAAATACTGAAGGGAGAAAAAGTAAGAAAATTTAGAAAAAAATAGTGTTCAATTTTATAAAACTGGAAATCACCAATTCTATCTCTGAATATTTTTTTGTTTCATAACATCTAAGTCTTAACCTAGATATTACTCCATTTTATTTCTTAGGCATTCACATTATAGAAAAAATTGCTTTTAGTGAAGCTTGGAAGACACAGTAGATTGAGACTCCATAGTTTAGATGAACAATTACCTTTATTTTTGATTTCTCAAAGTTTTTAGGACTTTATACTTTGGGGGGAAACAATATGAGGAAAGAAGTAATATGTTTTCCTTCTCAGAAAAAGAAGACACTTAATTATGTCCCAGGTTTTCTGGTTTTATTTTCTTACACCATTTTTCGCATACCACTTCTGATCATAGTATCTTGTATCTCTTATCTTCCATTAATTAGTCTGTTAGTGCTACCATCACAAAATTCCACAGAGTGGTTTAAACAACAGAGACTTATTTTCTCAGAGTTCTGAATGCTGGACGTGCAAATGAAGTGCCTTCAGGGTTGGTTTCTGTTGAAGTCTTTATTCCTGACCTTTCACTGTGTTCTTACATAGCCTTTTCTCTGTGTGTATGGAGGTGTGTGTGTGTGTGTGTGTGTGTGTGAGAGAGAGAGAGAGAGAGAGAGAGAGAGAGAGAGAGAGAGATTAACCTATTTTTTTCTGAAGTGAGAAATGGAGGCAGAGAGACAGACTCCTGCATGAGCCTGACTTGGGTCCACCCAGCATGCCCCCCAGGGGTCAATGCTCTGCCCATTTGGGACATTGCTCCATTGCAACTGGAGCCATTCTAGCACCTGAGGCCAAGGCCATCCTAAGTGCCTGGGCCATTTTTGCTCCAATGGAGCCTTGGCTGCAAGAGGGAAAGAGAGAGATAGAGAGAAAGGAGAGAGGGAAGGGTGGAGAGGTAGATGGGCGCCTCTGCTATGTGCCCTGACCAGGAATCGAACCCGGAAATTCCACACACCGGGCTGATGCGCTACCACTAAGCCAACTGGCCAGGGCTACTATTCTTGTATGTACCCATACTGGGTATCACACCCACAACCTCTAACCAACAAAGATATCCATTCAGGGCGTTATTTGGATTTTGAGATTAAAATTTTATACCTTAAATAATTTGTTAAAACTCTTCATTTGAAACCATCCCCTAAAATTATGTTAAGAAATTCAAGCAATATTGGTGAATTCAGACTTTAATGCATCAGATACTTATTTGGATAATCTAGGGGCACTTTTTAAATGTTAAATTATTCTTTTGTAAATGTTTCTAGCTAATTAATTCCACTATACTTTAGCCTAAGGCTTAATATTTTGGGGTCACTGACACATTTGTAAACCTTCTGCCCCTAGAAAAATGCAGATGTACATGTGCAAAAAAACACTATTTCCAAGGGCATTTAAAATGGAGCCTTGGTTTAGAGTATTTGGCTAATACCCTTATTTAACTATGTCACTCCTTGGAGTAGGAAAATTCATCAAGGAGTGCTTTTCTCCCCATTAAGATAATTTAAAGAAGATAGAAAACTGTGTATTTTGCTGTCCAGTATAGTAAATGGTAAGATTATGCAGGTTGTGCATTGCACAAAGCACCTGCAGAGGAGATGCTGATTAGGGGAAGGTTCAGATCTTCAATCAATGAGCCTTGTAGCTGGGTTATATACCTTCCACCTGGAGGTAGAAGCACGCTTTTTTTTTTTTCTATTTTGTCTACCCAGACAAAGTAGTTGCTGCCCTGCCTTCCAGGTCTTCTAGTTTCACTATTCTTATACAATAAAACACACACACACACACAAAAAAAAAAAGAAATATAAAATCCATATGTATAAATATGTGTTCATGTGCGCACACGCACACACACACACACACACACACACAAACATGAAACCCACATCAAATTAAGACTGTTTGATAATTAAAAATTGAAATATTGTTATTCTGTAACTATCTGTAGTTTTTATTCATTCCTTTCAATTTCAGTTCCAGTCTTAGGAAATGATTCTTTCATTGTTCATGTTTTTAATTTACCACTGGTGATCAAGATATGATGACAAAAAAAAAAAAAAATACCAAGGCAGATTCTCTTTCTTCCTCATGAGTATAGTGTATCAATGAAAGGTCGTTTTTGTTATTAGGAAAAACTATTTTGTATTCCACACAGCTCTGGACACAAACTATAAGAGAAATAGGCTAGAGATACCTTAGGAGAGAAGGTTTTTATTTAACTCGATGTGTGTGTATGACGGCTTTGCGGCCATTGCCCACAGGGAGTTACACGTAGCATGAAGTTCACTCTTCAACTTGATTAGCTCTCCTGGAACAGCGCTTGTTGAAATACTGTTGGATGTTCCCTGAAGGCAGACGTTGGCCATGTAGGAAGGAACATCTGTTCCCTCCGACACTCTGCGCTGCCTCAGTCACCATTCACGTGGTTTCTGCAAAACTGAAACTTTACAGGTCCAAACAAAACCACTTTTGCCACCTAATTAGGCTGTCTACTCAAGCAGAGGGCCCCAGCTCACTGAGAGGAAGCTGCTGGACTATACAGGGCCACAGTCTTCATATCCAAAAGAAATCTTTTTTTGTCCTTTCTCTTCAGTATATTTTCCTTCAAACACACAGGGCTCTGGATGATAGTAGGATCTGAGGCTTTTTATTTTATAAGCAGCTATTTACCATTTCTTTAGGAATGAATTCTGTCATGTGTCTTTATGTGTATTGTCTAAGTTGGCAGGCGATCTATACTCAAATTTAATGCAAATTTGGTCTTGCAACCAATGTGCTCACTAAACATGCAATAAATATTTATTGCCACTGATGAATTCTGGAACAGAAATTGTCAGTGACTGTTGTGATGGACAGCTGCAAAGGACTTGGACATAGTCCTTGCCTCCTGAAGCCCCCATGTGCTGCCAGGGGCTAATGTGTGGCACTCTGCCCTCCGTCCCAGGTGCTAGGGGTTAGACCTCCCTAGTTGTGCTCCAGCCCAGGCAGCATGAAGCATGAAGTTATTGCAAATGCTTTTGATTCAAATTCATGCTAAACCCTCCTGATCAACATGTTCCTTTGGGTGATATCACAATTTCGTCTTGTTCAAGCTGTCTGCATTCCTGCTTACTTAGGTTTGCTAATGGAATGATAACACAAAAATTAGTAGGGACAGTACAACTTGCTAGGACTCTAAATACTCATTTGCCTCCAATCTGAGGGATGGTATGCTATTTTCTGGGCAATATTGTTTTAGATCAAAATTGCTCTTGTGCTATAAAAACACGATGTGAAAACCCCTGCATTCTCGATTTTAAATGCAGCGCTGTAAGTCTTAAAACCAACACCAACAGGCATCTAATTCCTTGGTCAATGGGATAGTTTTCTTTCTTGTGAACGGTTCATTTTTCTCATGGGGTAAAGAGTCAAGTGTAAATAAGAGAAAAAAACCCCTATTTTCAGCATTGTCATTCAATGGAGTATAGAAGTGATACTTTTTACCTCTTAAAATATAAACAGTTTCTGATACCTCATTGTGTTCTGCTTGGTTCTGGTTACACTGTCTGGAGGTGGGTCACACTGTCCCTCCCAGGCAGGACTGGAGGCAGCCCAGCCATGAAAAGAAAATCTAGAGAGCGTGAACTCTTCTCTTTCTAGCTCAGTTCTGTTAGATGGGAAACCTTGGGTAAGGCCCCTAAATTATAGCCTGATTCTTCTTCTGAGCAATGGGCAGTTGGGATGAGAGCAGAGGTTCTGACTTCTGGCTGTGTGGTGGAACCATCTCAGGAGATTTTTAAAAATATACTTAGGTGGGTGCCATTCAGACTAACCTAAATCAGAAGTTCTGGGCAGGGGGCCTGGCTATCGATAGGACTAAATGGTCCCCGGACTCCTGCAGTTGCCTGGATGAGCATGACCTAATGCCATCATGCTCAGGCTTGGCTCTCATTAAAGTCCTCCTTACAGTCACTGGTGTTCAACTTTATTCTCTGCACACTCCATCTGGTTCCTTGCTTCAAAAAAATCAGTTCTCACCTCTTGTCCACTCCTATCTCTTTGTTTTAAAGGATTTCTACTCCACCCTTCCCACTTATTAGTGTTTTACTGGTGTCTTGAGAAAGGGTAGAGATCTAAGTCTTTAATCCACCATGTTTACCAGCTGCATTTCCCTCTATCTGTATCTGTGGGAGTTTCTCACTGTATCTGGCAGGAGCTTTGCTAAGTGTCCTCGTTTCCCTGATATGCCTGCAGCTCTCCAGCCTCCTCTAGAAAGCTCAATTGCCACCCACCTTAAAAAAATATATGGTGCACCTTCAACCTTTATTTTCCTCTGTGAGGCCAAGTCACCTGTCATACATCCCTAGTCATTTCCGATGTCAAAAGTAAGGAGGAATTTCCACATCATTCCAGAAGCCTTCTTTTCTCCTTGTACTACCACTGTTCCCTCTCCCTAAATCTGTCAACACCCTCCCTTTTCAGTGATCTCCTTCACAAATCTTGCTCCTATTCTCCTAGTGAGAGGGCTTTCCAACTCCCTACACATAACCCGCGTTACAACCAGTTTTGAGAAAAATAGAAAGCACCGTTCAAAAAGATTTTTGAAGATAATGAGAATTTTTATTTTTACTTACTTATTTTTTTTGTGATAGAGACAGAGAGAGGGACAGATAGGGAGAGACAGACAAGAAGGAAGAGAGATGAGAAGCATCAATTCTTTGTTGTGACACCTTAGTTTCTTATTGATTGCTTTCTCATATGTGCCTTGAACAGGGGGGCTACAGCAGACCGAGTGACACCTTGCTCAAGCCAGAGACCTTAGGCTCAAGCTGATGAGCCTTGCTCAAACCAGATGAGCCCGCGCTCAAGCTGGAGACTACGGAGCTTCAAACCCGGATCCTCCGTGTCCCAGTCTGACACTCTATCCACTGCACCACCACCTGGTCAGGCTAGAGTTTTTAAAAAATACTTTTAAACTGCTAGAAACCAAACATGTTTATCTTTAAAAAATCCTATAAAGATGAAGATCAAAAGGACCTAGAGTCCTTGTTGGTTTTTAAAATAAAAGCCATGGAATATGTAATCAATAAATTTAGAATTCTGAAAGGTAGAACATGACATTAGAAAGCTTTCCATTACCTCCCACAAACTTCCACTTTGGGATTAACTGTTATTAAGTAATTTAATATTTTATTAATTGAATTTGTGTATTTGGAACTATACAGGTCTGTTACTAGTGATATATAAATTTTGCATCATAAAGGAATTGTACCACTCACTCTGCTTTGCAGCTTTTTTTCCTTTAATGTGGAAGCATAGAAATAACTCCAATTTGTATGCTCAAATTGACTATGAAAATATCTACAAGGAGTAAATGAGGAATACCTTGTCATCTTGAAGAAATGCACAATATACAACCCCAATTTTCTATCTTTGAAAATATGTATCTTTATAAAAAGAAAATCTTTGCATAAACTTATACATTTCTTCTGTTTCAAGTTATATCTCAGTGTTGATTTAGTTGTAATTTTAATTCCCTTTTCCTTACACTTTTTTTTTCAGAGTTAGCAATAATGGACAGTTCAGGTGAATTACTGATGCCAGCTCTAGAGAGATACCTGAATTCAGCTGAAAACAAAATCATCTTGATCTGTAAACATGTTAATAAACTCACTGACGCTTAATGACTTCAACTCTTTTTATCATCATAGATGTTCCTAAAAGCACTCCAGTAATGCCTGACCAGGCGATGGAGAGGTGGATAGAGCATCAGACTGGGATGCAGAGGACTCAGGTTGGAGACCCCGAGGTTGCCAGCTCAAGCGTGGGCTCATCTGGTTTGAGCAAGGCTCACCAGCTTGGGCCCAATGTCGCAGGCTTGAGCAAGAGGTTACTCAGTCTGCTGTAGCCCCCTAGTAAGGCACATATAAGAAAACAATCAATGAATAAAGAGCCAAAACAAAGAATGGATGCTTCTTATCTCTCTCCCTTCCTGTCTGTCTGTCCTTATCTGTCCCTCTCTCTGACCCTCTCTGTCTGATTCTCTCTCTCTGTCTCTGTCAAAAATCAATAAATTAATCAATCAATCAATCAATCAATAAGCACTCCAATTTCATACTTTTCACAATTATAGCAAATTAATTATTTTCAGCTTCAATATTATGAAACTGCTAGTGTCAAAAACAAGAACAAGCTAAAACCAATCTATATGCTAAACCATATTTGCTAAGATTTGGAACCCTGGTTTGTATTTTGAAGTTCATTAGAATTTTATGCTGTGTGTATATGTAGCCACACATTTGTATGCATGTATATATTTGTATGCATAGGTATTTATGTGTGTATAATACGATTTAATAGCATATAACATTTCCCAATTTTGTGTTTGTGCATACACACACATGCCATTCATCTTTTCAGTTTTTAGCAAGGTAAAAGTGATCACAGTAAAGCTGATATATCTTTTTAAAGCATTCTCTATTTAGATATTAATCATACGATTTTTTTAGTTTTTAAAAATCAATACATTCTAGAAATTTAAAAACACATAAATATGATTCTGTTAAATTGGTGAATTTAAGATCAGATTTGTATAATCCCAGAGGAATGGCCAACCAAAGGAATGATGATGGTGGATGTGGGGACCCACCTTTATTGAATTCTTGAATATTTTTCAGTATATAGCTATTTTATATAAAGAAACTTTTGGACTTGTTTGGCTGACATGTACATATGAGGCAGTTTTGATTTTAATAAGATGATCACAAGCCATCCCTTTCACTGAAAAATGTAAAGAAACGTGTCAAACTATTAGACAGTGAGGATTACAGAAGAAAGACTTTCATCTCAGACACCGGAACTGGATATTGATTATCCGGAAACAAAAGGGGATGTTGATAGTGATCACACTATACAAACTAAATATCTCAGAGGTTAAGTTACTTCAAAACTGTGCAAGAGTGCAATTCCATCAAATAGTTCTTAAGCATCTACCGTGTCTCGAACGGGCTAACCTTTGTAAATAAACTGTAGAAAGGTGCTCTCCTGTACTTGACAGTCTGAGCTGCTTGCAGAAATTAGATTTAAAATATGAGTCAGGTTAAGAACAAAACTCATTTAACTTCAAACATTAGAATTGCAAATTGTTGATTTCTGCCAATAAGTCCTCACTGTGCTGGTGATAAATCAAATCGCAGAAACAGACATGGTGCCCACCCTCATGGAACTATAGTTGTACCTTGCTTTATCACCTCTCTTTTTCTCACTCCGGGACTTAGCCATCTCATCTTTTGCAGTATGCTTCTTAGACTCTCCACACACACCCAGATCTGACTCCCTTTTTATGAAGAATAATTGTACTCTAAAGGCTTGGGGGAGGTCATCATAGGAAGTCACCATTCAGCTTGGTGGGTCAGAAGTGACCTGCAATAAATAGGAATTTTCCTCTACTCTCTTCTTGCCCTCCTCTAACTACATGTTTTTGTTGTTTTGTATATGTGAGGGATACAGAACAAAGTTTTTAGAAAATAGATCTTTGCTTCTGAATCATTGCTCCCCAGTTGCGTACATCTAGGTAGGAATTTTGAGATGGACTTTTTTTATTTTTCAGAAATAAGTCCATAGGGAAAATAGAAAAAGGTGATCATCTTAAAATCACCAAAGTAAGATAATCTATAAATGAAACAGTTGTGGTTAAACGAAGTAAAAATTAAAGTTTAGGGGGAAATATTCTTTTTCTTATCACTCAGTACGTAGGGGTGGCAGGCCTTGATTTCTTCTTGCACTGTGGCTATGTTGTTTCTGGTTAGTGCTGTGTTTGCAATGAAATCAGAGTGATTAATTAACTCCATTAGGAAACTCAAGTATAAAATATTTCAAATCAACTCCAAGTGCATATTTGAAAACTATAAATGGTTCTAAACTTTAAAGCCAATCCATCATCTCCCCTAGAAATATGTTTTCTCCAGTATTAATGTTGCCTCCAATTATGCACATTTTGCACATGACTCTTAACTACAGATTTAACAGGGAAAAGTCTCAGATTAAAATTTGCAGTTGTAAGATGATTTATCCATCATTTCCCTTTATAATTATGTAATACATACAACGTCCTCTCCGTGGCTTTGCCACCACCATTCTTTTTAGTTGCTTCCATATTTCTAAGTTTGTCTCTCTCAGATCTCTAAGAAACTTTGCTTCAGGAGGGAGCCAAGATAGCTGACAGCCCTACCTACAGCACCTTTAGATTCGTCCCCACATCCATACTAAGTTTACACTCCTCTGAGCTGCCCCCAGTTAATTACTGGGCATGGCAGGGGTAGTAGCGGCCATCCATTCCTTCCTGCACAACACTCATCCAAAAGATAACCTTTGCTTAGGGATTTCCCAATGGTCTGGTCAAAAATTTTTTTGAGGAATATAATGCAAACATGAGATTCTTCTTACCCAATTCTTCCCTTGTTCGACTTTCACAGGTGTCAGATCCAGATCTTACTGTGAAATCTCCCCCTCCTACCCTTCTCACTCTCCTTTCTATCCTTTACAACTGTTTTCCCCAAGAAATCTTTTGAACATCTAATTTAGTCTGATTCCTGGAAAACCCAAACTAACACATTGTTTTTTATATATGATTTTCCTCAAATGCCTTTTAAATGTTGTTGCTTCCCATGGTTCCATCCTCTACTCTTTTTATTTTCTACTGTAACTCATTTGAGTTACTCCTATATGTACAGCATCGTATCCATTTATTTCTATGTCTCAGATATTTTTCTATGGCACAATTCTTTCCTGGGCATCTAGAACTGTATAGATAGCTCACTATTAGATATCTTCACTTTATAAACCTATAGGCACCATTCAATTGATAAAAACCATGGATATCATTACCCAGAACCCACCAAACCTGCTCTTTCTTATTATCTATCCAGCTTAGAAAATTCTAACACCATTCAAATGAGAAACAGTTACCCATGTCAGAAAGCTGGTATTTCTCTCTGATTTCTGTATTGTCTCATCCCCTCATCCAGTCATCATGGTCTGTCAAGTCTCCCTTCTTCATATCTCAAAGATCTATTCTTTTCATGCCTTGCATCAGTCAGTTCTGAATTAATGTTTACAGAGAGGTGGACACTGAATACCAAGTGACTATAAGGGAGACTTCAATGAGAAGCAACCTTTTCCATGATGCAGAATTACAGAAAAATCTCAAAAATTGAAAGCACCATTTATCTCTCATATGTTACAGAAGAAGTTGAGCTAAAAACAGGAATTATTTAAAAGTCTGTAAAAGGAACTTTAGTTCCTACACAGCCTGGCAATTGCTGAAACCTGAAAGTTTCCCCTGAGGGTAAACTGAATCAGAAGCTCCAGGTTTGGGCTGTCTGGATGCAGCTCAGGGCTGGGAGAGGTGCAAGAGTAATAAGAAGGGAGAGTCTACGCCTTGAAAGACAAGAAGAACCCTTGTCCCTGCTTCTGCTTGGTTACGATAATTCTGGTTCATAGTCAGAGATAAAATCTCCACTTTTCCTTCTCCCTTAAGATAAGAAATCAAAAGAATCCTAAGAAGGGGAAACTGAATAGCTCTCAAGAAAAGACCTAGAGACAGTGATTGTTGGAGGGTTTTCTAATAATCCAGTGGAGATTCTGATGGATCAGATCCTCTCACAGTAAAGTCCATTAGTGGGCAAGTTCTACCATAAATGCAAGGCTTCCGGCCTGACCTGTGGTGGCGCAGTGGGATAAAGCATCAACCTGGAACACTGAGGTCGCCGGTTCAAAACCTTGGACTTGCCTGGTCAAGGCACATATGGGAGTTGATACTTCCTGCTCCTCCCCCTTCTCTCTCTCTGTCTCTCTCTCTCTCTCACTCCTCTCTCTCTAAAAAAAATCAATAAATGCAAGGCTTCCATGCCATTTTTTTGTTCAGGGTTTGTTTAAAACAAAAAAGGAAAATAAAAGAGTTATCAACTCTAACATGTAAGAGTAGAATAAAATCATTTTCCCATAACAAAACTCAAAATGTTTCAACTGCATTTATCTTTTATCAAGAAAGAGAAAGGAGAGAGAAATGAGTTAATCAAAAGAGGAAAATAGTGGATCCAGAAGAAATAAGGTCTGCAGGAGAAAACCCAGCCTGAGAGCTCTGCCTAAGGCTCCTGGAAGGAAACCCTCACGGGTGAAGGTGAAAGAAGTTGTGTATATGACAAGCACAAACTAGTGTTTAGAGTAATTTTACAGTCCTCTTAGATGGTTTAGGAAGAATTACTGATGGGACACAGAAAATGAAACAAATGAAAAGACAATTATTAACATAAGTAATTTAAAAAATAACTAGAAATATAAATATAAAACACTACCAAGAAGAGAACAATGTAAATATAATCACTGAGATTAAAGTTGTATATTTATTTAACCAAAAGTTGTAATAGTAAAAATTAAAAGACTTATGAAAATAAATGAACTGCATTAAAAAACATTGATACAAATACCTTAAAGAGAAAAAAAAGATAGCTCTTCAATAGGGCAGATGTTCTCAAACATTAGTGCGCATCAGAATCACCTGGAGTGTTTGTTAAACTATAATATATATCATGGATCACATCTTCAGCAGGTCTGGGGTGGGACCCAAGAAGGTACATTTCTAACAGCTTCTGAGGTGATTCTGCTGCTGTAAGTCTGAGACCCACACTTTGACAACCCCTGCTATAGGGTATAGTATACTTGCTATGTTAGCTCAACTGAACCCTTCCCTGAAGCAGGGCTTATCTTTTAATAAATCATTAATAAATATAGTTAGGATATGACAAAGATTGTCAAAATGTTATAATCACAGCCTTACTCTCTCTTTCTTTCTCTAAATTTACTCACTGATTTCAATTCCTTGTTGTCTCTTAAGGAAAAGTCTTTTACCCAGTGAAAAAGTAACCCAGTTAATCTACATCATAAAAATTGGCTTTGGGGAAAGACTGTTAATATTGTAGTAATTGGTTATATTTGTATGAAATCTGATAGATGTAAGAATAGAAGTGAATTCTAATTTTGTGTTCATTTTGGCTCCTTGCATATTGTTTTGGTATACAACTGTTTTAAACTTTGTATATATAAATTCCTCCATCTAATAATAATTTGCTTTAGAAATGACCAGCGAGTAATGAACAAGTACTATTTTCCTGAATCACTCAAGAGATGCTAAAAATGAAGAAAAAAGATTCTAAAACTGTAACAGCAGTAGCTCTGTTTGGCAGATAAAATATATTATGCTCACTTTGTTAAAGATGGCGCTGCCCACATGGAAGCCTTCTCCCAGGTGATATTCATGTGTGTTGGAGGTGGGCTGTGGGCAGGCAGGATCCTTGTAGCCTGGGGCTTGGTTTTGGGATTAAGCCTTTCCCACCCTTTTTGATGTGGGATGGTACAATCCCATTATGCCCCAGATAAGTGACTTTGTATTAGAGTTCCCTATATTGTATATTGGATTAAAGGTTTTGATTTCTACACTATAAAATGGGGGCAGAACAGGAGCTTGCCCCCTGAGAATATATTAGAGGAGAGAGCAGAGAGGAGAGCAGAGAAAGGCCATGTGGAGGAGGCCAGGAGAAGCAGCCAAGATGGCAGAGTGTTAAGTGAGAAGCCAGTTTGTGCAGAGTTTGTGCAGGGAGGAAGAAGGAGATGGGGAACGGAGGTGAATAAGTCTGGTGAGCTAGAAACCTTTGATTCCAGGAAACTCGGATAAGTCAGTAGCTTTGTGAGCACTGAATGTGAGTGGGTTTTGGAGCCCAGTGTGTGTTTTTACTTGCAAGCTAGGATTAAAGATGATGGCCCATTAGATTTGGCCCTGTTGTTTCTTTACCGACTGTCCGAATCCAATGTGAACCTGCATGGGCCAGGCTGCTGTGATGGTGGCCGTGGCTTCTGGCTTTACAAGCTCCTTTTCTTTCTCCCTAGAATCGAGTTTTAACTACAGTACTATGGTTTTCATTGACTTCAGTTATTGTTGGTTTCAGTTTTTGTCGATATTTTCCACGAAAAAATTTGTCTCAGATTTTGTTGGCATGCTCATGTGACCTCGCTGCTAATTTTTCTAAAACAAAGGGCAACCCACATGTTCTCCCGCTCAGTGTGGCATTGTTTCCTGTTGTGTGAGCATCACCCCGTGCATCTAGCCCAGGGGTCAGGAACCTATGGCTCACGAGCCAGATGTGGCTCTTTTGATGGCTGCATCTGGCTCACAGACAAATCTTTAATAAAAAAAATAATGTTAAAAATATAAAACATTCTCATGTATTACAATCCATTCATTTTCTACCACTCATGTTCATGGTTGCAGGTGGCTGGAGCCAAACACAGCTGTCCTTTGGGACAACACCAAATTTTTATTGGATAATGCCTAACATACACAGGTGGTTGTATGGCTCTCACGGAATTACATTTTAAAATATGTGGTGTCCATGGCTTTCTCAGTTAAAAAGTTTCCCGACCCCTGGTCTAGCCAAACAATTCCATTGCTTCCCAGTGTTTTTGTGCTATTTTATTTATTGTGAATGCTAATATGTACTGCAATTATATGTAAGTGATTACTGCGTACAGTAATTGGATTTACATTGATTCATATGGAAATAATTGCCTCGGTTTTTGTCAGTTTCGGATTTTGCCAATTGTTTTCCAATGGATTATCTATGGAAACCGAGGCATCATTGTACATGTAATTGAGGGGTAGGAAGTCAGAAATGAGGATAGAGCCAGCGAAGACGGGCCATGTGTGAATGCATCTTTGCTGATGCCTAAACCTGCCGAAGCCATCTTGGAACACTCAGCCAGATGCAAATAGAATTAACCTGTAACAATCTCTGTGTTCCAAAGGGAAAAATTCTTCAGTACCCAAAATAAAAATCCCTGAAAAAAATAAATTTAGGCAATTTTACTGAAATATGCCAATTCTTGATTGCAATACTCATCACTCTTAAATCGTCTCCCACTTATATGCTCTTATTCAATAATGTATTTTGTTACTACCAGTTTTCTACACACAAAATGTTACAGCATTTCAGGGAGTGGATCGGGGATTGTTTCCATCATAAAGCTTCACTTTTTCTTAGTGCTGTAACTACTTTTCCAAAGCACTTTCACATCTGTTATACCTATAATTTTACTTTTAGAGCAGAGAAGAATGCTTTGTTTTGGTTTCTTGGGGAATCCATGACTTACTCTATTTTGTTAAGCAGTGCAAGTTTATTGAGGGATAAGCCTCCAGTCCCTTTTCCCATCTAGGTGTTTATGTGCAGCCTTAAGATTAATCTCCTCTAGCATTGCGCTTTCCCTTGAGACAGCTACAGCAGCGAGAAAAGGAGCCGGCTCACGATTTTTCACTACACAGTGGTGAACTAATCCGCAAATTTCTTCTCCCACTTGTGCAAGTGTTATAAAGAGTAGAGGCCAAGAGTGGGTCGTTTGTGATTTCAAGTGGAGGTGGTTCAAACAGTGAAAATGAGTAGATTCTTGCAGCCTTTCTCTTACAGATCTTCTCCTGTGGGAGGCTTCCTAGAAAGTGTAGTGTGAACAATCCCTAACTAGTGGTAGTGGTGGAATGCATCATCCCACTCCTCATTTAGTGTTATTTCTCATAGCTTCTCAAACAGGAAAGAGAAAGGTATCAACAGCATAGTGGTAGGGGACTCCTATTTGTTTTCTTTCTCTTCATAGATGCAATACCCATCCAGTAGTTCTTAATTTTATTATTATTATTATTATTTTGGTCGCAGAACTTTTAAGAATAGAATTAAATACATAGATCACTTCTTTGAATAAATCATATCTCAACCTATAAACAAGATTGTGTATATAATGTTGAAAGTTTCCTAAACTCTATAAAGCTCCTTTCTGAGCTTTTCTGTTAGTGAAACGCATACTAATTTTGAAGTTAAAACAGGTTCCAGTTATAGCCATGCCACTTATAACCTCATTGGTCTTCAGTAATTTGACCTTCCAAGTTTGCAGATTCTCCACGTGGAAAATTAAACCACAATGTGTGTTCTACTTTCTTCACTAAGGAATAGGGTGGAAATATTCCTGGTACCATTGTCCCTCTATATCAGGGTTTGGGAACCTATGGCTTGTGAGCCAGATGTGGCTCTTTTGATGGCTACATCTGGCTCGCAGACAAATATTTAATAAAAAATAATAACGTTAAAAATATAAAACATTCTCATGTATTACATACAATCCATTCATTTCCTACCATTCATATTCATGGTTGTGGTGGCTGGAGCCAATCACAGCTGTCTTCCAGGACAACACCAAATTTTTATTGGATGATGCGTAGGTACACGGGTCGTTGTATGGCTCTCACGGAATTACATTTTTAAATATGTGGCGTTCATGGCTCTCCCAGCCAAAAAGTTTCCCGACTCCTGTTCTATATCCACAGGGGGTTGATTTCAGGACCACTGTGGATATCAGAATCCAGAGGTGCTCAGGTCTTTAACATAATATGCTCATATATATATATATATATATATATATATATATATATATATATATATATTTCCTTTTTTGTGATAGAGGCAGAGAAAGAGACAGAGAGAGGGTCAGAGAGGAAGGGAAAGAGATGAGAAGCATCAATTCTTCATTGAAGCACCTTGGTTGTTCATTAATTGCTTTCTCATATGTGCCTTGATCAGGGAAACTATAGCAGAGTGAGTGACCCCTTACTCAAGCCAGTGACCTTGGGCTCAAGCCAGCGACCTTTGGCTTCAAGCCAGTGAACTTTGGGCTCAAGCCAATGACCATGAGGTCATGTCTATGATCCCGCACTCAAGCTGGTAAGCCTGCACTCAAGCTGGCAACCTCAGGATTTCAAACCTGGGTCCTCTGCTTCACAGTCTGACACTCTATCCACTGTGCCACCACTTGGTCAGGCAACTAATATTTGCATATAACCAACACACATCTTCTCGCATACTTATCTTTGAATTTAATTGACCCTTGAACAACAAGTGTCTGAACTGCATGGATTCACTTATATGAGGATTTTTTTTTTCAATAAATACCTGTACTGTCTTTGGCCTACATATGGGAGTCTCTTGATATGGAGGGCTGACCATATGTATTCATATATGCCATTTTAAAGGGACTTTGGTATCCATGGGGTGTCCTGCAACCAGTCCCTCTGTTGATGCTCATGGTGGTTAGTTAAATTTGGAGAAGAGTCAAAGGTTACACAAGGTTTTTTGACTGTGCCAGTTGTCAGTACCCTAACCCTTCCAGTGTTCAAAGTTGTTATACTGTAATGTTTAGAGAAAAATGACAAGAAAAAAATCTGTACATCCTTAGTACCAGCACAACCACAGTAAGTCTAACTACATAGTACACATTGGCAACAACATAACAACTTTTACTAAATATGTTCCATTGCAGTTGGTTGAATTCACAGATGCAGAACCTGTGGGTTCAGAGGCAGACTGCATTTTAATTTTCATGACAGTCACCACACCCAAGGCTGCACCCAGAGTTTCCTGTGGGAAAATATTCTTGTAACCTTTGTAATGGTTTTGGTGGCATGGTCAGTCAAGATGCCCCAATATCCCTTGTCCAAGTGGTGGGCACAAGACAAAAAGTTACAATAACCAAATCCTCCCTTGAACCTTGAATGTAATGACATGAAGTGTGGCTATGTTTGATCTTGATTCATTCAAAGAGATGTGCAATAATAATAATTGCCTCTAATTCTTTTATTCAAAATACTTCAGATAAAATTGGTAATCAGTTGGAACTAAGGTAATCCTTTTTCTTTTAAATAATGTTTTTCTTGTATTTAGCTTTGATAAGTACTTTTTAAAATTTTCAACTATGGTTTATTTTCAATATTATTTTGTGTTAGTTTCAGGTGTACAGCATAATAATTAGGCTATCAGATATCTGCAAAGTGTTTCCTCTGATATTTCCAGGACCAATCCGGCACCATACAGAGTTATTAGCTATATTATATAGATATGTAACATTGTTAACTGTATTCTCTGTGCTATAGTTTACATCCCTGTGACTATTCTATAGCTGACATTTCTTCTTCACCCCTTTCACCCAGTTCCCTAAACCTCCTCCCCTCTGGCGACCACCAGTCCACTCTCTGTGTCAATGAGTCTGTTTCAATTGTGTTTGTTGTTTTGTTTTGTTGTTTTAGATTCTACATATAACTGAAATCATAGCATATTTGTCTTTCTCTGACAGACATTTTACAGAGCATAATACCCTCTAGGTTCATCTATGCTGTCACAAATGGTAAAATTTTATTCTTTTTCTTTTTATGACCAAGTAATATTACATTGTGTGTGTGTATATATATATATATACCATATATATACACACACACAATGTATATATATACCACACCATCTTTGTCCACACATCTATTGGTGGGCACTATAAATGCATAGGAAAGCAGACAGTAATTGATTTGGCAGCTCTAACTCTTCCTGCTTGAAGACTCTCTCCATAAGAGCAGGTATACTATGGTCTTTTCACTCTAGATGCCTAGCACCTACAAAAAGAGTAACTGGCATGTAGCTGATAATTAATAAATTTTGTGCAATGAAAGAAAGGGAGAATGAGAGGAGATCAGTAAGGTAGGTTGGGGCCAGATTACATGGGGTGTTATAGACCGCAGTAGAAAAAAAGTGGATTTAATTCTTTCTCAGCACTAGACACTTTTAATCAAGAGTGATTTGCTTATAATTACACTCAATATATGTTTCTTGAGCTTTTCAGATCCCACACCTAACTTTTATAGAAGGCACAGAACACTTGAGGGATTAAAACACTGGTCTAAAAATTAGAGCATGGGAAATTATGGACCAAGGGAAAAGATGATGCAATGAGCTAAGACTTTAATGATATGACAAATCTCATCTATGTCTTTCCATAAAATATTTTATGATGTTCAAAAACAGTGTTATTAATAAGGAGAATTTTATTAGATCCCCACGAGAGAGCCAGGGTATCTCATCTCACTCAGTATCAATTCTGTAAGGATGTTTTACTTTTCTTGACACATTAATTACAGTTTATTATTAACAGTTTCTGAATTTATCTGATTCCAAAGATTTATTTCTTGATGAAAAGAAAATATCACATTCTATAGTGAATTGAGCTGGCACACATCACCTCTGTCTGACTTCTATGCTGGTGAGATTAAAGCTATGAGGATAAGGTTGGCATTACAGGAGGCCACGTGGGTTATTCTGAGAGAAATTGTTCATGACAGTCATTTCCCACAGTTGTAAATATCAAGTCATCTCAGACTCATCTCTTAAGGAGTGTCTTATCTTAAAAAGAATTCATAAACAATAATATTTTTGTCTATCCCAGTTAACTTTAAAATTAGGTATTTGGCCTGATCTCCGGTGGTTCAGTGGATAAAACGTTGACCTGAAATGTTGAAGTCATGGGTTCAAAACCCTGGGTTTGCCCGGTCAAGACTCATATGACAAACAACTACTATGAGTTGATGCTTCCTGCTTCTACCCCACCTTTCTTCTCTCTCTCCTCTCTAAAATGAATAAATTAAATCTTCTTTTAAAAGTTAGGTAATTTGACCATAGAAAATATATTTTCACTGTTATTCCAAATTTTCTTGTTGGCTTCTCATTCCTTCCACCACTAGACCCTCTCCTGCCCCACACACAGGTTTACTTGTTATAGTTTTCTGGATTGATTTGTGAAAATCCATAGACCTAAATATAAAGAAGAGATTTTATGCAATGCTTTATAATCTTATTACATTTTGTTTTTAGGATTCCCTAGTACACAGAAAGGATTATAATGTATAGTGACTTTAGTTTCACTTTCATGGGCTCTAACAGTAAAAGTTAAAAAAAAAAAGTTGCTTGATTTGCCTAGGTAAGGATATTCTAAGACTCAAAATAATCAAGGAGACCATCCTGACCTGTGGTGGAGCAGTGGATAAAGCATTGACCTGTAACACTGAGGTCACTGATTTGAAACACTGGTCTTGACTGGTCAAGGCACATGGTATGCCTGACCAGGTAGTGGTGCAGTGTCTAGAGCATTGGACTGGGATGCAGAGGACCCAGGTTTGAAACTCCAAAGTCACTGGCTTGAGCACGGGCTCACCAGCTTAAGTGCAGAGTCGCTGGCTTGAGCATGGGATCATAGACACGACCTCAGTGTCAGTGGATTGAACTCAAGGTTGCTGGCAGAGCCCAAGGTCACTGGCTTGAGCAAGGGGTCACTTGCTCTGCTGTAGCCCATCCCAAATCCTGGTCAAGGGTCTCAACCCACATGAGAAAGCAGTCAATGAATAACTAAGGAACCTCAACAAAGAACTGTTGCTTCTCATTTCTCTCCTTTCCCTCTTATCTGTCTCTATCTGTCCCTCTCTCTGTCTCTGTCTCTGTCTAAATAAAAAAAAAAATGGAGACAGGGTGACACAGACTTTCCGAGGTATATTTTTCTAGGAAACAGAATGAGGATTCTAGCAGGAAGATTGGTGCTGGCTTATTTTATCCTAAAGTCTTCTGAGGTTATTTTCTATCTGCCGTTCTAGGATTGACTCTTCTATTTTTTAAGTTAATCTTGTTTTGATGAGCTGTGCAACAATATTCCCACTTTCATGTTTTATTTTGTTTTTCTTCTTTTCCTTTTTTATCCCACAATTCATTCTGGATGAGAACAAGTGAACATGATTGTTTTTTCAAAACATGCCAGTACTATTTATTGTGACTCTATCATTAACAAGAAACACGTACTCTAAAGCAGTGATTTTCAACAGCTTATGGCAGGAAGGACTAGCAGAACACATGGTGGCAAATTTCTCTTAAAGATTCTGATGCCTATGCTCTGAAAAACCAGGGAACAATAGGAACCTTAACTGCCTTTCTGACTTTCTGCCCAGAAAGGTAACTGGTAGATGGAAAGTGGGGAAAAAGAAGCAAATACCACCTCTCTTCCCAGACCAAGAAATGCCACTATCATGATCTAATGTTATAAAATGATTAATACCTTATTCTCAGGGGGACTGAGACACAAAGACAATTAAGAACTATCTTGTGCATATGACATGAACCTATTACCATATTAAATACTTTTTTTAAGGTAGGGAGAAGTGGGTTAGAATACATAATATTGATATAAGCATAATATGCACTCAGTGTCAGAAAAGTTGCTTGTTAGCCCATGCCATTCTAACCTCCATATTATTTGGAGTTCCCATTCACTGGCTCTTAAAAGAAAACAATAAATATCCACTGAAATGAACTGAATAAAGCTTAGATTGCTTATTCTCTCTGACAATAAAATGACTGTTACAAATGAAATTGTGTTTTTATTTCATAATTAAAATTCATCAAATTGTCTACAGAATTTGAAAACACACAAAATCTGGAATTTCAGACATGAGTTCAAATGCTTGCTCCTTCCACCAAATAATGTATGACACTGAAAAATTTAGTTAAGCTCTCTAATAGAAAATCTATTTCCTCCTCAGTAAAATTAGAATAATTATTTTAAAGTGCTATCGCAGCAACTGTACAAATTATGCACTCAATAATAAATGGTAGCTATCATTTTTACATGAAATTAGCTCTGTAGGATATTGACCAATAAGTCAATCTTTATTTAAATATGTGTTTGAGTTGAAAGGAAAGCTGTTAATTTAATTACAAAGTTAATTCAAAATAAACAAACGCAAGTGCTTACTTTGGTAATTATTTATAGATTACTCTTGATTTGTTGCTAAAGAAAGCTGAAACTAAATAATAGAGAAATTAATTCTGATTACTTATGAATTTCTTTTTCTATTTTAGCACATTTTCATGAGATAAGAGAATAAAATATTCATCATTGCACCCTAAAAACTTATCATATAATTTTATATTATATTCAAATTATTGGATTTGTATTTTGTTTTCTGGGCGGGGGGAGGTTGGCAGTTCACAAGGTTAGTCAAATAATGTTAATAATTACCAGTTGCCCAATCTGCTGAAAATTATGAAATGCTAACATATTCAGAGAAGAAAATAAGGCAAGTATAAAAAGCTAAAGGGAGAAATATATTAAGAAAATAGTTTTTCTAGGGAAACTAAAAATAATTTTTTGAAAGCATAAAAGAAAACAGGATTGGGCATATCTTGGAAGAGTGCTGTTACCATCCTCTGTCCATTTTTGTGTTTTCAAAATATATACATAACATAAGGAGCAATAAAAGTGTAACTGCTTTTGACTATCCAGGAATCTTAGACATAAAAGTTGCATCTCAAGTACAATGAAGAATATCTATTTTGAACCTTATATCACTCTAAGAATTTAATTCAATTCTAGTAATTTAGCTGAATCAAGATTATAAATAAAAATTTAAAATTGTGTAAGAAATTTTTATTTTTCTGCATGAAAAAAATCCTCAAAAATAGTAATTTAGAAGAACTGAAATTCTACAGGGACTATTTTATTTTGAGTGGCTTTACTTTTGAATAAATTCTAGAAAAAATAATAGGCAAAATAAATCATGTGTTACTGTGCTCCTACTTATAATCCTACGAATCGTGAAAGAAACACATGGATATTGCGTGTATGTGTGTGTGTATTGATAATACTATCAAAACAGAATCAGAGTTTAATTTCTTTAATTAAGCTTTATAGCATAAAAAAATTAAAAGAATAATCCTGTATTGATAAAAAGAAAAGGGTAAATGAACTGTTTTTAGATTTGATACCTCAAAAATATGTTTTTGAAGGACCAGAGAAAATGATGTAGTCAAGAATGAAGCATACTTCAAGAATCTTGTGTTGATTCAGTTTTATTTAAAGTAAATATTAAAAATTGTGGCTTAATTTATGAATATTTGGTTTTATTAGTAGTAATATTATTTCCTCTCTTATTCTTAGGATGAAATGAAAATAATTTCTACCACTAATTCTCTTTCTAGCTTAGGTACAAGGTTGACAGCTCTGATACTTTTAGCACAGGGGAAGACAATCAATTTTTATTAAAAATATGAAATTAGCTTAATGATAGAACAATGAGGAATAATCATCTCTTAAACATCAACATTTCCAAATTTTTGTCTCCCTGAATTTGGGAGTAAAATTTTGCATATCCATATTTTTTTTTAGTAATTCAGAGTAATAATGATCCCAGAGTCAAAGTCAGGAGACCTGGGAGTCCTTTGTTGGCTATTAACATAGCATAAGAATTGGGGATGAGACATAGCTTTATATAACATCATACTTTTTTTGAGTTTTATTGAAAAATAATTGACATATATTATTATATATTTTATGCAATATAGCAGTTCCAGTACTTCTTTTATGTGGTATGCTTAATTTCTCATCAGTCAGTTTGCTATTCTCTAGACATGATCATTTTGACTATAATTCTTTTAAAAGAAGGTCCTTAGATTTGAAAATAAGATAAGGTAGCAATGAAATATAATTTTTCTGGACATTATATTTCTTAATGGTCATTAGTTCCTCTTTCTCCCCCTTTTTAGGCAGATGCATCACAATGAATTCATGGTGTCTCTAATGCTTACTCATAGGTGTCTTATGTTCACATTCATTATACTGAGTGTGTATTTGCAAACTGAAACAGAATTTATAGGAGAGAAACAATGGAAATTATGATAATAGGTAGGTAAGAAAGATGAAAGGGAGGAAGAGAGGAAAAAGGAAGGAAGGAAGGAAGGAAGGAAGGAAGGAAGGAAGGAAGGAAGGAAGGAAGGAAGGAAGGAGGGAAGGAGGGAGGGAAGGAGGGAGGGAAGGAGGGAGGTAGGAAGGAAGGAAGGAAGGAAGGAGGGAAGGAGGGAGGGAGGGAGGGAGGGAGGAGGAAGGAAGGAAGGAAGGAAGGAAGGAAGGAAGGAAGGAAGGAGGGAAGGAGGGAGGGAAGGAGGGAGGTAGGAAGGAAGGAAGGAAGGAAGGAAGGAAGGAAGGAAGGAAGGAGGGAGGGAGGGAGGGAGGGAGGGAGGGAGGGAGGAAGGAAGGAAGGAAGGAAGGAAGGAAGGAAGGAAGGAAGGAAGAAGACAGATTTATTGTAAGAAATTGAGTTAAGCCCTGGCCGGTTGGCTCAGCGGTAGAGCGTCGGCCTAGCGTGCGGAGGACCCGGGTTCGATTCCCGGCCAGGGCACATAGGAGAAGCGCCCATTTGCTTCTCCACCCCTCCGCCGCGCCTTCCTCTCTGTCTCTCTCTTCCCCTCCCGCAGCCAAGGCTCCATTGGAGCAAAGATGGCCCGGGCGCTGGGCATGGCTCTGTGGCCTCTGCCCCAGGCGCTAGAGTGGCTCTGGTCGCAACATGGCGACGCCCAGGAGGGTCGCAACATGGCGACGCCCAGGATGGGCAGAGCATCGCCCCCTGGTGGGCAGAGCGTCGCCCCTGGTGGGCATGCCGGGTGGATCCCGGTCGGGCGCATGCGGGAGTCTGACTGTCTCTCCCTGTTTCCAGCTTCAGAAAAATGCAAAAATGCAAAAAAAAAAAAAAAAAAAAAAAAAAAAGAAATTGAGTTAAATGATATTGGGGGCTAGCCAGGCAAGTCTGAAATCCATATGACAGGCAAGCAAGAAAAGGAGACTGGAAACTTCACCAGGAACAGATGCTGCAGTCCACAAACAGAATTTCTTGTTTCTCCAGGAAATCTCAATCTTCAACAAATTGAATCAGGCTCATCCAGATAATCCAGAATAATCTTTTTTACATAAAATAAATTAGTTGTAAATGTGACTCACACTCATAAAACACCTTCACAGCAATACTTAAATTAGTGTGTGATTGATTAGCCAGATGAGACATCAAACCAGCCATAACAGAGACTCATCCCCACTCTAAAAATTATCACTGCTTGCCTGGAGTGCCATATTCAGAGGGATTCTGAGGTTGTATCTAGCCTCTGCATTAAGAATATTTAGCAATATTTGCTAAGGAAAGAGAAAAAGGAATGGCCACATATAGTATTTACTTTTCCTAATCTAGTAACCAAAATAAACATAAATATTAGTAACATATGGCCAGCTGGGATTAGTATCATAATAGAGACTCAAACATTATACTATCAAGAAAAATGTAGTTGTATAACATGGTATAAAAACAGTCTTTCTGGGTCAACAAAATGTATGTTTAAAATTTTATCAGTAGCCAGTTTTTCAATGAAAATATATAATTTAATAAATTTATCAAACAATAAAAATAATATCTAAATATGTCTAAGATTGTTTCCCTCCTTTGAAATATAAATAATTCAAAGTGTTTATAACTTGTGTCAGAATTATAATATGCTGTGTAGTTAGAATAAATCAGTAGAAAATATCTCAAGTCAGAGGAGAGATTTCACCACTTTGCTACTTCATTGAATATTTAGGGAAACACTTGAATCAAATATTTTAATATTTTGTTTTGGAAAGGGTTTGCTTAGACTTAAGCCTTAGACAAAATACTTAAGGTGCAATTAACCTTTCATGAACAATTGTTTCCAACTGTTAAATCCTGTACACTAAATATTTTTGAAGACCATAGTTTCTCATTTAATTAGGTGATGTTTCTTATGTTTCCTTTTTTTAAAAAATAAATACAATCTGTAATTGTAGATAGAATAATAGTTATGTTTTTTTCATGCAGAGACAGTAAAACAAATTAAAATAACCATGAGTGCATAAAATTTAAAAAGAAAAGAAAAAGGCAGAGAAATATGTTTCTTCTGTAGGTAAGAAAATAAAGTAAATGATTTAATTATGGAAATAATAAAGAACATTTTTGAGATTGTTATTTACTACAAGATATACATAAAAACACAGAATTTACCAAATGCAGGTACTCAAAATAACTGTCTAAGAAACTCCTAGAACAAGTCCAGGAGGGTGTCCTGGGATCTATGACTCCATGCTCAGTAAGATCCTTCACACAGAGAAGGTTCTGCAGGCTGGCCCAGACTCTTCCCCTCCGTGTGTGCATTCTCAATGCTCAACTTCTTCTAACCCCATACTTGACCCTTCATTCTTTTTCTTTATGATCTAATGTGGACCTTGCTTTGTACTTTACATGTAATTTTTCAGCAAACTCCAACAGTGTTCAAGGTCCTTGGCCTTCTCAAGACTCTCAGGCTTCCAAGAAGCTCTACCTGGATCACTTGGAGAGCCTCTTTTCTCTGTTAATGAGTCCACACACCATAAAATTGAGTGCCAGCTCTAAAATCTTTAAACACCAGCAGAATCTGTCCTGCCCTCCTACATTGCCCCTGCAATGCCTGTTTCAGTTTTATACTGACTTCAAGTCACTTCAACTACATTTCTTTCTCTTTCCTTTTAGGGCTTTTATCCGTACATCCTAGAAATTCCCAAGCCGGGCTCCTCTTTAATGGTGAGTTTACTTGACAAATATACATATTAAATGTCTACTAAGTGCATGAATGGATAATACTGCTGGTAAAATACTTTACTGGTAAAACGCTTTACTGTTTTATATTCCTCAAGCCACTGGCATCTTCCCAATTCCAAAACCCTTTTACCCCATAAATTCTTCAAATTCAATATCCCACATTTGCCTTAAATAGATTGAATTACCATGAGAGGTATTCATCCGATAGCGGCTTCTGTCTAGACAGGTTTAGGAAAGATAAACCAGAAGTTCTCAACCACAGGACTTCTGCCTGCAGGGCCCATGTCTGGAGGCATAGTTTGTTGTAACAACTGGAGGAGTGGATGTTACTGACATCAAGGATGCTGCTAAACTTCTCAAAAAAAAAAAAGAAAACAGCCACCTCCCTCCCCCACAACAAAGAAGTGCCCAGTCCAAGTGTCAGTACTGCTGAGGTTGAAAAATCTCGAGAGAAATTAAGAGACTTAAAACTTTTTTTATATATGGATGAGTAAAACAGATAGAGGTGAATTATCAATTTGCATTTTGATTTAAAAAAAGCTTAAATTTATGAGAGATAAATTGTTTAGCTAAAAGAACTTTCTGACTGTAAATTGGTTCAGCAAATATCCAGAGTAGGTCAGCATTTTTCTTGAACCGTTTCAAGTATATTCTTACCTAAAGGCATTGGAGAAAATGTGAGAACATTTCAAGATTTTTTACAACGTTATTAAACATTCTGGGAACAACAGGTACCAGTTCACCAGATGAACAAATGAACAAACAAAACTCAAAAGGCAGGCCGCTGCTTTGGAATTTTTTTCTGATCTCATTTTACTCTTGTTATTATGATATTATCTTCTTCATATATCAATATTATATCTGTCGTCTCATTGTTGCAGGTTATAATACTTGCTATCACTAGCAAAATAGCCTAATAATTGACATAAAAAATAGCTCATTTTGTCAAATCCATATTTGGAAAGCTCCTGCATTAAGTAATATTTTGGCATTCTTTGACTATTTGGAGTGGTCCTTTTGAGTGGTTTTGATAAATTCTGTTTCCCCCCACATATTAGTGATCTCTACATTCACTTACCTTGCTGCAGGAGAGAATGTCTCCTTCTATCTTGGATTAGCTATGTATGTACACATCTTATCTTGCCTTTTAGATTACAAACTGCAGACGAAAAAAAAAATGTGCCCTTCTCAACCTTCTATCTCCTGACACAGCCAAATTTCAGAAAAATAGATTTGCATATATAAGTCTTCCTATACATGTGTATACACAGACACACACACACAGATATGCTATGTATCTTCTATATCTATAATTGAAGTAAAACTGAATTGATACTCTAATGTCACAGAAAAAACATAGGAGTAAGTTAAAAATTTAATATGTTCCTGGCATTAATAGCTATGTGACCTGAGGCCATTCATCTAATCTTTTCGGGCATATGATTTTATTTTTTATACCTATCCATCTAAATTTAAAATGAGCAGTGAGCTCTGTTCCCATTTTGTCTCTGAGAAGAGTAGAAATAAAGGTCCCTTATTCAGACAAAAATACTTGCTGCTGCCAGGCTTGATCTGAGTCTGTAAGTCACGGTCTTTTCGGCAGCTGCTCTTTTAAGTGCAGATGATATCGATGATGCCGGACGGCCTTGGTGGCCTCTGGCAATTGCAGCTTTCTGTGGGCTTTCCGGGAGGGCTTGGTCCTGGAATACTAGTAGTACAGGGGGGCCTCGGTTACAACAGACTCGATATACGATGTTTCACGTTTACGATGCTCACTCCCGTAAAAACTTTAAAAAAAATTGAGATGTGAGTGTTTTGGCTTATGCCATTAGAGTTATATTTATAGACTACATGAACAAACTGTACTGCTCACAAAAATTAGGGAATATTTTAAAATGAATATGAAGCAATAAATAAAAGAAGCATTTGATTTTTTATTGAACAATAACATCAGAAAAGCAAGCAAGTCAAAAAAAGTTGTTCAGTTATGCAGATGAGATTCAAAACCAACTTTATTTTTTAATTCTAAGAGATTTTACTTTATTTTTTTACTTTGATCTTTTTTTTTTTTTTTTGTAGTTTTCTGAAGTTGGAAACGGGGAGGCAGTCAGACAGACTCCCGCATGCGCCTGACCGGGATCCACCCGGCATGCCCACCATGGGGCGATGCTCTGCCCATTTGGGGCGTTGCTCTGCCACAATGAGAGCCATTCTAGCACCTGAGGCAGAGGCCACAGAGCCATCCTCAGTGCCCGTGCAAACTTTGCTCCCATGGAGCCTTGGCTGCGGGAAAGGAGAGAGATAGAGAGGAAGGAGAGGGGGAGCGCAGAGAAGCAGATGGGCACTTCTCCTGTGTGCCCTGGCCGGGAATCGAACCCGGGACTCCTGCACACCAGGCCGACGCTCTACCACTATACTTTGATCTTTTAAGGCAGTCTTTTTAAAAATATTAATTAATTTATTTTAATTTATTGTGTTTACATAGATTCAAGTGTCCCACCAAGTATACCCCTCACTCCCATATTCGCCTCAACCTCCCCCGTGTCCCCCTCCCCTCCATGCCCTCCCCCCTTCTCTCCAGGATTTGCTGTCCTGCTCTCTATAACGCTGCATTATGTATATGTAATTTCACCAATCTCTTTCCCTTCTGTGATCCCATCCTCTCATCCCCTTTCCTCTGTCCCCTTTCCCTCTGGTTAGGCGGGATCAAAACCAACTTTTATTTCATTGGTGAAAATGCACTATACAGAAGGCTAAATTACTGGAGTGTCTGCACGTTCCCTGATCCCCTAATTTTTGTGAGCAGTATAGTTTGGTTGCGTGGCAGAAGAATACACAGTAAAGCAGCATGTTTGTGTTTTTATGTTCTAGATTACTATTTTACAACTGTTAGGCTAGGTAAGTGACTTAGGCTAGGATGTGTTTTGAGTTATGTCACTGTCTAGGAATATAAGGACCCCCTGTATTCACTCTACCTCATGCCAGCAAGTTGGCAGGTGACTGGAAGAGATCCATATAGGTAAATGTAAGTGTGCTGCCCACCAGATAGGTGGAAAATCCAAGAGCAGTCGGTAATGACACTACTGTTGTTCACTTCACACCCTCGTCCTATCCTCTGTGACCCTGGGACTGGGACTGGGCAAACCCCACTTCTCTTTTCCGTCTGGCTCTGGTAAGCCATGCCCATAGGGGAGTTAGAGGAGGACTGGACGGGTGAAGGAGAGAAAAAGAAGTTACTATTTCCTCTTTGCTTTTTCCTTTCTGTTAGCATCACTCTAGCTGCAACACCTGGTTCAGTTTCTGTTGATTTCTATACTTTCGGCACTAGTGTCATTGTGCTCACAATCAGCCTAGCTGGCCAATGCACCCTTCTCAGTATGAGCTCCCACGTGAGCTGACAACCCACTCCAGATTCCGTGTTCCAGCAACCCTAACGCTTTCTTTTTGCTCCCCAGCCCAGCAGCCATAGCTGCTTCTGGCACCAGCTATCTCAATGTTACCTAGGTCATTTCTATTACCTCTACTGTCGTCCAAACCTATATACCAAATATCTTATATCAAATAACAATTATTCTAGTTAGACAAAAACTAATACACCAACTAGATTCAAATATCCAAACTGGCAGATACACCAGGCCGTTAGCCAACAATGGAAACCTAAATACATGTCTGGAACTTGATGGTGGAACTCTAGGGCTGTGGTGTGTATAGCTCTATGCTGGCATATGTGTCCGTAGGGCCTAGCAAGCTAGAAAAAGACTAACCTCAGTTTATCTAAAGTCTAAATAACTTGAAAATCCAAAGAGTTACTAATACAGAAAGTTAAGAATTCTTTTTTTTTTTTTTTTTTTAAGTGAGAGAGGGGGCAGGGAGGGGTGCAGACAGTGACAGACAAGAAGGGTGAGGGATGAGAAATTTCAACTCACTGTTGTGACACCTTAGTTGTTTAGTGATTGCTTTCTCACATGTGCCTTGACCCAGGGTGCTACAGCAGAGCCAGTGACCTCTTGCTCAAGCCAACCACCTTGGGCTCAAGCCAGCGACCACAGGGTTGCATCTTTGATCCCATGCTCAAGCCAGTGATCCTATGCTGAAGCTGGTGAGCCTGCACTCAAGCCAGATGAGCCTGTGCTTCAGCTGGCAACCTTGCAGTTTCAAATGTGGGTCCTCAATATCCCAGACTAAGGTTCTATCCACTGCGCCACTGCCTGGTCAGGCCGGAAACTTAAGGATTTTTAAGATGGCAAAACAGCCCAACTGTTGATTTCATCCAGCAATATCAACCTTATACTACAGTGATAAAAATAAAATTTATTTCTATTCTTAAAAAAAGCACATGATATAATAAACATTTTAAGGTAATATGGAGAGAACCTGTCTCCATCTGCCATGTTTGTGAGAGGTCAAGGCTAAGGCTAGCCACAGACAAAAGTAAAAGAAAATATTTTGAATTTATGCTCTAACATCTATTGCCCTTGGACAAAGAGTGCCTTCCCCTTCACCTCAGAAATCAGCAGCAACAGTCCAGACTACTAAGGCCCCTGCATGTTAATGTCATGGACATAAAAGACCATCAGGCAAGGAGGTAAAAAAAATATAGAGATGTAAACTGAGATGCCTCCTTCTGGTACACATTCTTCTGCCCCCTCCTCTTAGCCCTAAGCCTGATGGATTGCAAACCAAAGAGACTGCCTTTTCCCAATGATCTAGTTTGGAAAAGAGCAAAAAAGTTAAAGATGAAAACAGGATGAGAACAATTGCCTGGGAAAGTGGAAGCAGAGAGACGTCATAAGCACTGATCTGTCATTCCTGGGACTCCCCATCCTAGGGAACATGTGGAACTCACAGTAAGAATCACACTAACTGGGGAATATAAGGATATCACATAGAAGACTTCTCCCTGAAAGAATCATCGAAGATAGAAAATATTATAAGAACAAGAAGAATGCATAACTTTAAACCATAGAAGAAAACTTTGCCTCCAATGGACAGGGAAAAGAAAAGAAAAGTACAGCATTAAGGTGATCAAAATTTTTTTTTTTAACAGGGACAGAGAGAGAGTCAGAGAGAGGGATAGACAGGGACAGACAGACAGGAACGGAGAGATGAGAAACATCAATCATCAGTTTTTTGTTGCGCATTGCGACACCTTAGTTGTTCATTGATTGCTTTCTCATATGTGCCTCAACCGCGGGCCTTCAGCAGACCGAGTAACCCCTTGCTCGAGCTAGCGACCTTGGGTGCAAGCTGGTGAACTTTTGCTCAAACCAGATGAACCCACATTCAGGCTGGCAACTTCAGGGTCTCTAACATGGGTCCTCTGCATCCCAGTCTGACCCTCTATCCACTGCACCACTGCCTGGTCAGGCAAGGTGAGCAAATTTTTTACAATGAAAAGAAGGACAAAAATAAACTGAAGAAAACAATATCGTAAATAAAAGAAACATTTTATTCATTGCAACAATAATATACTATAATATAATAAATGCATAATAAAAACATTTGTAATATTTTATATTGTAATTATGCTTACATGCCTATTAATTTTTAATAATTGTAAGAAAAAAAATACTCATTTAGATACAAATATGTCACATCACATGCACCAGATTGACTCTGCATCAATCAAATACAGACATTTACAGATTAGTCTTCCAATATCGAAAAGGAGGACATGTAGGAAGACACTTCTCCAGGGAGGATGGAACTTAAAAAAGAAGGACTATCCTCCCTAAAGGAGGACAATTGGTCACCTTAACAACATGTGAAAATATAAAATAAGATAACAAAAAAATATAATCATAATTATAATGTAAACATGTTATCTTAACATTTAAATCATTAAAACTCAACAAATTATAAAATACCAATATCTCATATTCTATGGTTTTGCCATATGAAATAAAATTAGGAATTAACAACAGATTAATAAAAATATATACAATATGTAGAAACTATTATCTCATTGAATAATGTTTATATTTAAAGGCAAATAAAGAAATATTTAACGTTGAATATGATGAGCACTGTGTTAAATTTGTGAGACAGAGCTAAAGCTGTAGAGAGAACTTTAGAGCTGTAAATCCATTATAAAACAAGAAAAGTTGTAAGGGAGCAAAAGATTCAATTACAGAAGTTGGAAAGTAAAGCAATCAAATCCACCCAGAGACTCAGGCAGTTATGAATAGGTTTCTGCAGCCGGGAGAGATGGGGTTTGGAGCTGGAGATTTGGTCTCAGGCAGCATCTGGCTTAGTGGCTGGAAATGAGATAAGAGATCACACAAAGGTGGGTTCAGAGTCTGAATGACTGGGAGATAAATCTTCGTAGTCTGAAGAGAGACATCTTGAATTCCTCATACAAACAGTACTTTGGTCTGACTGAGGTGAGCCTGAGCTCACAAGTTGGGAAAAACAGTGTTAGTAGCAGTTCACTCAGGTTAAATCACAACTCAATAACTGACTTGGTTGACCTTTGGTAAATTACTTCTCCATGTATTTGTTTCCACATCTGTCAAAACAAAGATGATAATAGGCTCTACCTCCTAGGATTGTTGTGAGGATTCAATATGCTGATTTATGTAAATCATTTGGAGTAGTAGTAAGCATTATATGTTGTTTCCATTACTACTCTTACAATAAATTTTTTAAATATTTTATAGTATATGTATATACTCAAAGGAGTCATGTAATAGATAACCCAGGTTCTTTTGTACTAAGTATCTTGCATTGATTTCCTCATACCAGTTATTTGTGACTATTTTTAGCCCCTTTTTAGGAGTTACAAAATTGAGGCTCAAAAAGTTTATGTAGTTAACCCAAAATCATATAATTACAAAGATGTGGTTCAAGCTAAGGGTTAGGACTGTTAGCAGCTAAGAAAAATCACTTCCAAGTCGGGACAATTATTGCCTCAGATGACTACACGTATTTTTAATCTCTTATCACTAAATTAATTTTCTTAAACTCCTAGCCCAGGCTTGTTTGAGTATAGCTGGCTGCTCTTTATTAGTGGTTTTGTTTAGTATGGAGTATTTTTATTAGTTTACATTACTCAGGCTTTATTCCTATGAGCTAGCATTCTCCTGGAAGATGGTAAGAGATTTGGCTCCATTTAATTAGGGTCAAAGGGATCATCAGTGTAAGAACTGATATTTAAATGAAGTTGTCCTTTGGAACTGGCCCAGGAAAGGGCTTTAAACTAAGTTTAAAGAAACTTTAGTTGAGAACTACCAGGGCAAAGTAGACAAGACTTTTCTGGCCTCCCTAAATAAAATGTAGCTTTGTCAGCAAGGGTAAGAATACACATTGGAGAGCCTGAAAATGAAAAAGACAACTTTTTTATTATTATTTATTTATTTATTGCATGCAAGTTGTACCACAGATGTGATAGAACCTCAAAAATGCAAGTCCCAGGACCAGAGAATTCTGCACTTCGGTTTCACCTAAAAGCATATTTCGGTCGTCAACCACTTGTGCCCTATATCAATCAAAAATGTTACAAAGTTAAACCAGAGCATTTTGCAATGATTGTTTATGAAGAGATTTCATACTGTATTTCACAGTCTGTTTCATTAGGTGGCGATTTACCATACTTCCCCATATATATGATGCACAACTTTTAAAAAAAATCAGGGGTCTAAAAATTGGATGCGTCTTACACAGTGGATGTAGATTTATTTATTTGCACTTCCTTCCCTCTTTTTTGCACTTGTTTTTGTGCTCATTGTTGAAGACAGTGATTCATCATCAGACACAGATGAGGACAAGTGGATGGATGGGAGTTTCGACAACGATGAGGAACTGTATGAATTTTATGATCAATAAAACTTGAGTTCAATACCCTTATATACTACATTTTTTCCCTACATTTTGGGCCCCAAAATTAAGGTGTGTCTTATACATGGGAGTGTCTTCTACATGGGGAATATGTAATAAGAGACACTTAGGTTATTGAACACAGAGATCACAGGCATTTCGAATAGAGAAAAATATCATAGTTCACACAATCTTTTATATTCATTCAGAAAGGTTTTATTATGGCAAAATACAAAACTATAAATAAGCTTTAAGATATACTGCTCTTGCTTTTTTATGATTTTTAATTTAATAGATACTTAAAATAATGGCTTATTTTTCTTTGTATCATCGTGCAAAAAGACAGAGAACCTTGTTTTAGAAACTGAAGTATGAATTTGTTTAAATAGGTTAAGGTACTTCAAGATTGGGTGGAATATGCTATCCACTCAGGCAACTATATATTCTTTATTTTAAAATGGCACAAACATATAAACTAGCATATTTTTTGGTCTAAAAAGTGTTGTTTACATTTGTGTTGGCAAAATTAATCTGTGAATTAATGTTTTATGTTTGTATGGGCTAATACCTAGATTTTTATTTATAAGTCTTATTTTTTAATCCTTTGATGGCTCTAGGCCCCAGTAGTACTGTATAAATGATAAATAAGACAATAGACTTTGCAATTTGTTATAAAAAGTCATCTTTTGCCAGACCAGGTCATGGCACAGTAGATAGAGCACTGAACTGGGACTCAGATGAGCCAGGTTTGAAACCCCGAGGTCGCCGGCTTGAGCGTGGGCTTATCTGGTTTGAGCAAGGCTCATCAGCTTGAGCACAAGGTTGCTGGCTTGAGCAAGGGGTCCCTCGGTTTGCTGTGACCCCCCGGTCAAGGCACATATGAGAGAGCAATCAATGAGCAACTAAGGTGCCGCAATGAAGAATTGATGCTTCTCATGTCTCTCCCTTCCTATCTGTCTGTCCCTATCTGTCCCTCTCTCTGTCTTTATCTCTGTCTCTGTCACAAAAAACGTAATCTTTCAATTCAATGTTTTTGTCTTATATACCATGGTGTTTTTAGCTAATCCTTTCACATGTAGCAACATTAATTCTGCGATCCTTTTTGAGTTATCTGTACTAAAAGGTTAATTTACCAATTATTTGTCATTGTGAACCTCACTAAGTATAACCTCATAGAGTAGGAGGTATTGTAACAGTTTTTAAAAAACCTTATTTGATGGGAGTAAATTAGTACAAGGGGTTCTCGGGTTATAACACAGTTCCATTTTTACAACAGTGATTTAACCCAAATTCTGTTGTAAGTCATAATTCATCCTAGCCTAAGTCACTTACCTATTCTAACACAGTTGTAAAATCATAATTTAGAACATAAAAACACAACTAAGCCACAGAGAAAGGAAAAGGACATCAATATACTGTACTGTACACTGTATTGTGTATTCTGCTGCACGTAACCAAACTAGTTCACCCATGTAGTCTGTAAGTATGGCACTAACAGTATAAACCAAAACACGTCTCGATTTCTTTAAATTTTTATGGGAGTGAGCATCATAAACTCCAAATGTCATATGTCAAGACTATGGTAACTCAAGTAACCCCTGTATGGTACAAGCAAAACACAATAGCTTACCACTATAAGAACACTTGAAAGCATGACCTAAGGTGACACTAAATTGCCTTAATGACTATACAAATGTTGATTTGTTAAGCTTCATACATGGTTGTGGTTTACAATCCTTAGTGTTCATTTCACTTACCTGGGGAAGCTTTAAAAAACAGAGTCTGGGGCCCTGGCCAGTTGGCTCAGCAGTAGAGTGTCAGCCCAACGTGTGGAAGTCCCAGGTTTGATTACTGGTGAAGGCACACAGGAAAAGCACCCATCTGCTTCTCCATTCTTCCCCCTCTCCTTCTTCTCTATTTCTCTCTTCCTCTCCCACAGCCAAGCTCCATTGCAACAAAGTTGGCTTGGGTGCTGAGTATGGCTCCATCGCTTCCACCTCAGGTGCTAGAATGGCTCCAGCCACAATGGAGCAATGCTCCAGATGGGAAGAGCATCACCCCCTGGTGGGCATGCTGGGTGGATCCCAGTCAGGCACATGCAGGAGTCTGTCTGACTGCCTCTCTACTTCTAACTTTGTAAAAATACAAAAATAAAACAAGACCAAAAAAAACCAGAGTCTGATAGTTGAGCTCCTCACCAAGCAAAGCAACATATCTGGGAGGTAGACCTCAAGCACTGATATTTTCAAATATCATATCCTCTAGTGCGTTTAAGGTATCATCACTCATAAGAATCACTGGCTAATCACAGTGCATCTCAACATGTGGCTTCTGGAACATCAGCATCTGTATCACATGAGAACTTGTAGAAATGCAAATTCTGAGCCCCATGGGCGACCTTCCTCTGAACTGTAATTTTGGAGGCAGGGCTCAGGAACCTGTATTTTAACAAGGCCTGCAGGAGTTTCTGTTGCATGCTAAAGTTTGAGAACCCCTGGTCTAACATAATCAGAAACCTATATAATTATCTGGTTTATTGCCTCAGATACATTTCCTGGCTGTGCCATTCCCTTTGAGTGTTGCTTAGGAGAGACCAAAATGAATTTGTTCAATTGTTATAAGAGAACCTGAAAGTAATTTTGAGACACCATCAAATGTATGGGTAGTCTTGTTAGATTGTTTATATCCTATAAACCATTAGAGTTTTAGATCCAAAACAACAAATACAGCACCCATCCTTATTTTCCATCTGACTTCAGAAACCAAAGAAGAGCTATAGCCAAGAAACAGAAAGATAGAAATTGGGCGGTGCACGTGGGTTAACATATTTACAATCCCTCCCTTCAGTCATTGATTCTGCTGAACAAGTACAGGCATTGCATAGGAAAGGATGAGATAATACAATGAAACCTACCATAGGAAGAAAAGGCCAGAGGGAGGGACAGGAGGTATCTGAAACTCATGATTCCAGTTTCTTCTTCCAAAATCATATATAGGCAAAAGACTCCTTGTATTGTGGGGGAGAGTTAGTGAAGACAGGAAGCAAGAAAGTACCTCTAACAGATGTTTCTTTCTATGGAACTATGAAGAGATGAACAAAATGAATTATGAACAAGTTGGTACCACAAATCTTGAATGACATTTATTCAGCTTAAATTTACTGGATAGCCTAACCAGGCAGTGGCTCAGTGGATAGAGCATCGGACTGGGATGCTGAAGGATCCAGGTTCAAGACCCTGAGGTTGCCAGCTTGAGCGCAGGCTTATCTGGATTGAGCAAAGCTCACCAGCTTGGACCCAAGGTTGCTGGCTTGAGCAAGGGGTTACTCGGTCTGCTGAAGGCCTGTGGTCAAGGCACATATAAGAAAGCAATCAATGAACAACTAAGGTGTGGCCACGAAAAACTGATGATTGATGTTTCTCATCTCCATTCCTGTCTGTCTGTCCCTATGTATCACTCTCTCTGATTCTCTCTCTGTGTCTCTGTTAAAAATAAATAAATAAATTTACTGGTACCTCCTTTCTCAGAAATTATGTTAGGATGGTATGGGATACAAAAACAGGGATTTAAAAACGGTGATAGTTGTGATAAATTTGGGGAATCATATTTATCCATGGATAAGATTTATACTTTGAATTGAACTGAAATTCATATTTTGGCCCATATTTAGAAGCTTAGATGTTTGAGTAGTTAATACACTAAGATTATATAAACAATAAAGATATTTTAAAACAGTTTTGCAGAATAGATCAAAAGATAATTGAAATATCTCATTGAAAAAAGAATATTGTGTTAGGATGGTTTGCTCTTTGTCACTTTTAAGAATTGGTAGGCTGATCCATGCACAATTCTTACAATCTCACCTTTCAAGATCTAATAATTCTCAACCAAAAGTCCAAAATCAGCCTGACCTGTGGTGGTGCAGTGGATAAAGCGTCAACCTGGAACGCTGACGTCACCAGTTTAAAACCCCAAGCTTGCCCAGTTTAGGCACATATGAGAAACAACTACTATGAGTTGATGCTTCCTGCTCCTAGCCTTCCCCCTTTGTCTCTCTTCTCTTTCTAAAATCAGTAAGTAAAATCTAAAAAACAAAAACGTCCAAATCAGGATTCTTTGAAGAACAATATATAAATAAAGGGGATTATATTTTAAAAAGGTGAGTGAGATAAATAAGAAAAGCAGCACCATATGTGCAAATCAAAACCACTTCAAATTTCAATGTCTTCCAAAACCTAAAAATAGTCACATAAATGAAAACACATATAAATTCAAAAATAAAGTTTGCAAGTTGACAATAAATCACTTGCTATTTATAGTAAAAGCAGAAGTTTTAAAGCTAAAGAGAAAATTGCTCTCCCAGCATTAAAAGATGCTTATCAGAATGTGACAGGACAGGGGTTACACATTCAAATGTACCAAGATTAAGCTTTGGATTCCCAAAGTAGAAAGAACTTGTTCAGCAGAAATGGTTTTAATGTTGCCTGTTGGGCAGCTTTAGAATCAATTCTATTTATCTTTGACATCGGCTGTGGTTCTGAGACTAGAGATTTTTAGTCAGAAAAAGAAAATACTGGATTCCAGAATTTTCTTGATAAAAGTGCAATAGAATATTTTTTTATTATTCACACACTTGACATATCTTGAATTAATTTTAATAAAATTATATGATATAATGTTTAAACTTGATTTTTGTGTGTGTGACAGAGTGACAGAGAGAAGGACAAAAAGGAACAGACAGACAGGAAGAGAGAGAGAGGAGAAGCATCAATTCTTTGTTGTGGCACCTTGGTTGTTCATTGATTGCTTTCTCATATGTGCCTTGACCAGGGGGTTATAGCAGACCAAGTTATCCCTTGCTCAAGCCAGCAACCTTGAGCTCAAGCTGGTGAGCCTTGCTCAAACCAGATGAGCCCTCACTCAAGCTGGCAACCTCGGGGTTTCGAACCTGGGCCCTTCGCGTCCCAATCCAATGCTCTATCCACCCCTGGTTAGGCTCAAACTTGATTTTTAATGTTTATATGAAGTATAAGAAATTCAATAAGAATACTTTAACTTATATACAAACAAGTGATTTATTGCAGATATGTTGTATTCCTCACATTTTCTAATACATAATACTTCATTTTTATTAAGTAAAAGGAACTAAAGGAAAGTTTTTAAACCAGAGTGGCCTTTTATTTGTCCCTGGGCAATATTTTTATCAAGAAAAACATATGAAAATATAAAATGAATATGAAGATTCACACTAAGATCATATTTCTCTTTTTGTTAGGTAATTTGGGTAGCCATTCTAGTAGGTGTGTGATGGTATGTTAGTGTGTTTTTAATTTGCATTTCTTTGATAATTAGTGATATTGAGCATTTTTTCATATGTCTGTTGGCTATCTGTATGTATCATAGAATTATACTCCTGAAACCTGTATAACTTTATTAACCAGTGTCACCCCAATAAATTCAACAAATAAAGAAAAAATGGGAGCATAAGCACACAATATAGTTCAGGAATTATAGAATATTTATAATTTTGTATTTAGCTTATTTTATGCAACAAAATATTTCTAAAATTTACCCATATAATAGCATCTATCAGAATGTGATAGATTAGATAGTTTTATTATTTTTATGGATGAATATTTTATTGCATATATACACCACATTTTGATTATTCATTCATCTAAATACTAAAACTGTTTGAATGTATTTATTGACTATTTTACATCTTTGGAGAAATGTCTAATCTTTGAAGCAACATTTTTAATAGGGTTGTTTGTCTTTTTATTGTTGGGGTTACAGGTGTTATTTTAAAAATATGTTTGAGGAGTGATGTCAGAGAAATGACAGCTTGAGAGATACTCCTCATCTCTCCCCTTGAAATTTCAAAAAATTCTACAACTATATGCAGAGAAAAAAAGCCCAGATGAACCTGAAATATACACACACCAGATAGACAAAGGTACGATCGCATAAGAAGGCGGGCCAAAGCACACACGAAAAAGAAATACCAGAGAACTGAGTCTTTCTCTTTCCTCATGGACCTGAGGCAGGGAGGTACTATTGGCACAGGCTTTGTCTCAGACCTGGAGGAGCCGGAAGGAGAGTCTGGGGAGAAGGAGCAGAGCAAGGGGCAACAACTAAGAACAGGGGGAGCAGGGTTGTTTCCTGGCATCTGCCGCACCCGTGATTGCAGGGCAAGGCAATTACAAGCGCAGGGTGCACACAAAGCCAGTGTGCAAGCTCCCAAGAACTGCAGGTGAATAGCTTATGGAGATTGGCCCACAGGACACTGGGGCGTGCTTGATCTGCCTGCCCAACTGACACAATTTAGCCTTGTGGCACCAGATGCACTTGTTCTGGGATCTACGCACCACCGGCTCTGAAGCTCAAGCACCCGCTTGCCAGAAGGAGTTTAGCGTGTGTGGGCAGGAAGCCCCAATCTGCAATCTCTGCCACAGCTACTCCCAAAGCTCAGGAACAATGGCTTGTAGCATGCAGCCCATGCCCTGCCCAGGGCTGTGCTTGGAGTGCTTAGAGTGGTATTAGAGGAGGGACTGGACTGTGTCATACCAATCTCCAGGTTCTTCATTATTCCGCTTGCTGTGAAAACAGTGGTTATGGCGGACCCCCCTCTACTAGGTCTCCAGGCTGATTTCTCTTGTGAGAGGCAAACATACTCGGATACTAGATCCCCTGCTCTGTTGCTATGTGGGGAAGGGCCCTGGAGGACTCCTGGTCAGCCATTGCTGGTGACATAAAGTTGCAAAGCCCTAGCAACAAGCCCCTCCTACCATCACACAACCCTGCCTGCATCATTACAAAGGCAACAGCTAAGCCTTAGCAGAACACCCAAGAATCTTACAGAGGCAAATCTTGTAGTGCAGCACCCCCTCCCAGAAAAAGGAATGATTATCTCTTATTGGGGTTATTAACAATACCATCCACAAATGCTATCAAGGAAAAAGAAATCAAATATGAATATATAAGACAGAGACATAGCTCAGATAGATTATAAAAAATCTTCAGGAAAAAATGTCAATTACATGAAAACCTTAGAGCTTAATGACAGAGAATTCAAAATTGAAGCTCTAAAAAATGCAATAAGATACAAGAAAACACTGAAAGGCAATTTAGTGAGCTCAAAAAACAACTTAATGAACAAAACGAGTACTTCACCAAGGAAACTGAAACTATAAAAAGAACCAAACATAGATGAAAAACTCAATACACAAACTGAAAAATTAGGTAACAAGCTTAGTCAATAGAACAGGCCAGATAGAAGAGAGAATCAGTGACATTGAAGACAGGCAACTAGAGAAACTACAGAGAGAAGAAGATAAAAACTCATGAATTAAAAAAATATAAGAAAGCCCTACAAGAATTGTCTGACTCCATCAGGAAGAGCAATATAAGAATAATGGTATATTACAAGAGGAAGAGAGGGAAAAGGGAATGGAGAACATATTGAAATAAATAATCAATGAGAACTTCCCAAGCCTGTGGAAAGAGTTGGAGCCTCAAATCCAAGAAGCAAACAGAACTTACCTCAACCCAAACAGATCTACCCTAAGGCACATAGTAATAAAATTATCACAAATCAATGACAAAAAAAAAATCCTCAAAGCTGCAAGGAAGCAGAGGATATAACATATAAAGGAAGGCTCATTAGGCTATCATCAGATTTCTCAGCAGAAACTCTACAAGCCAGAAGAGAGTGGACCCCAACATTTAAAATACTGAAAGAGAGGAATTACCAACCAAGAATACTATATCCATCAAAGCTATCCTTCAAATATGAAGGGGAAATGAAATCATTTACAGACATACAGAAGCTGAGGGTATTTATCACCAGAAACCCCCTAAAACAGGAAATACTAAAGGGGGTTATCCAACCAGATACAAAGAACAAAACAAGACAAAATTACAAATAAAAATTTTTAACAAAACCACAATAAAAACAAGGATAATCTGAGGCAATAATAACATAAAAGAGGAGAGGATGAAGATCAGCAGTAAAAAAGAGGATGGAATGCAGAAGCACTCATGAGATAATGGACTTTAATAAAATGATAAATTTTCTTTTAATAAGCTAATGGTAACCACCCCTGAAAATGCCACTACTGAGACACATAGCTTAATAAAAGAAGAAACAGAAGATAGAAATATGAAATACCACCACAAAAACAAATGACAGAAAAACAAAAAAGAAGAACCAAAAAAGACACGAAGATATTAGAAAGCATATATAAAATAGCAATAGGAAATCCTCAAATGTCAATAATTACACTAAATGTAAATGGATTTAACTTACCAATCAAGAGGCACAGAGTAGCAGATTGGATCATGAAGTGAAACCAAACAGTATGCTGCTTTCAAGAGACACATCTAAGCTACAAGAATAAAAATAGATTCAAAGTGAAAGGTTGGAAAATGATTCTCCAAGCAAATATAATAATATACAAAGAAAAGCAGGAGTAGCTATACTCATATCTGACAATGCTGACTAGAACACAACAAAGGTAACCGGAGACAAGGATGGACATTTCATAATGATAAAGGGGACATTGTATCAAGAAGACATAACACTCCTTAATATATATGCACCAAACCAAGGAGCACTAAACTGAAAAAAAATATGATATAATCATACATGGAGACCTCAATACACCATTGATGGCTTTAGATCATCATCTAAACAGAAAATCAATAAAGAAATATTGGCCTTAAATGAAACACTAGAACAAATGGACATAATAGACATCTAAAAGACATTTCATTTCAACACATCAGAATATACATTTTCCTCCAATTGTACATGGTACATTTGCAAGAATTGACCATATGTTGGGCCACAAAACTAACACCAACAACTTCAGAAAGATCAAAATTATACTAAGTATATTCTCAGACCAAGACTTTAAAATTAGAATTCAACTGCAAAAAATAAGTAAATACACCCACAAAAATGTGGAAATTAAACAACATATTCTAAAAAATGAATGGGTCAAGAAGAAATAAAAGAAGAGATCAAAAGATATAGACAGACAAATGAAAATGACAACATGACATATCAGAATCTCTGGGATTCAGCAAAAGCAGTAATAAGAGGGAAGTTCATATCATTACATGCTTATATGAAAAAGCAAGAGAGAGCCCAAGGAAACAATCTAACATAACATCTTAAGGAGCTAGAAAAAGAAGAAAAAAGGGAAACCAAAACCAGTAGAAGAAAGGAAATAATAAAAATTAGAACAGAAATAAATGAAATAGAGAACATAAAAACTATAGAGAAAAATAATACAACAAAGAGCTAGTTCCTTGAAAAGATCAATAAAATTGACCAACCACTGGCAAGACTCACTAAGGAAAAAAAAAGATTTATATAAACAAATTCAAAATGAAAGAGGAGAAATTACCACAGATAACATAGATATACAAAGGATTATTGCAGAATACTATGAAAAATTATATGCCATCAAATTCAACAATCTAGAAGAAATAGATAAACTCCTAGAACAATTTAATCTTCCTAGACTGAATCATGAAGAAGTAGAAAGCCTAAATAGACCGATAAGCAGGAAGGAAATAGAAACAACTATCAAAAACCTCCCCCAAAAATAAAAGTCCAGGGCCAGATGGATATATTAGTGAATTCTACCAAACATTCAAAGAAGATTTGATTCCTATCCTACTCAAAGACTTCCAAAAAATTGAAGAAAAAGCAATACTTCCCAAACACATTTTATGAGGCCAACATAACCCTCATACTAAAATCTGGCAAGGACAACACAAAAAAAGAAAACTACAGATCAATATCTCTAATGAATACAGATGCAAAAATCTTAAACAAAATACTAGCAAATCTAATACAATAGCACATCAAAACAATATTCATCACAATCAAGTGGGATTCATCCCAGAAACACAAGGATGGTTCAACATACATAAAACGATTAACATAATACACCATATCAACAAAACAAAGAAAAAAATCATATGATCCTATCAATAGATGCAGAAAAGGCATAAAATACAACATCATTTTATGTCTAAAACACTCAACAAAATGAGTATAGAAGGAAAATACCTCAACATAATAAAGGCCATTTATAACAAACCATCAACTAACATCATACTAAATGGTAAAAAACTGAAAATCTTTCCTTTAAAATCTGGAACAAGACAAGGTTGCCCACTCTCTCCACTCCTATTCAACATAGAGCTGGAAGTTCTAGCCAGAGCAATCAGACGAGAGAAAGAAATAAAAGGCATTCATATTGGGAAATAAGAAGTAAAGGTTTCACTTTTTGTGGGTGACATGATCTTGTATAATATACAGTGTATATAAAAAATCCCAAAGACTCCACAGAAAAGCTATTATAAACAATAAACCAATACAGTAAGTTCACAGGATACCAAATTAATATACAGAAGTCTATTTCTTTCTTATATGCCAACTATGAAACTTCAGAAAAAGGACTAAAAAAAATCCCTTTTATAGTAGCAACAAAAGGTAAATAAAATACCTAGGAATAAACATAACAAAGAATGTAAAGGACCCATATACTGAAAACTACAAAGCACTATTAAAGGAAATTTAAAAAGACACAATGAAATGGAAAAATATTTCTTGTTTGTGGATAGGAAGAACAAATATATTTAAAATGGCTATATTACCCAAAGCAATATATAAATTTAATGCAATTCCATCAAAATTCCAATGTCATTTTTTAAAGAAATGGAACAAAAAATCATCAGGCTTATATGGAACCATAAAAAACCTCAAATAACCAAAGTAATCCTAAAGAGAAAAAAACAAAGCTGGAGGCATTACAATACCTGACTTCAAACTATACTACAGAGTCACAATAATCAAAACAGCATGGTATTGGCAGAAAAAAATAGACACTCAGACCAATGGAACAGAATAGAGAGCCCAGAAATAAAACCACACATATATGGTCAAATCACCTTTGATTAAGGAGCCAAAAACACACAATGAAGAAAAGAAAGCCTCTTCAATATTGGTGCTGGGAAAATTGGAAAACCATATGCAAAAGAATGAAACTCAAATACAGCTTATCTCCTTGCACAAAAAACAATTCAAAATGGATTAAAGACCTAAATATAAGATCTGAAACATAAATTACATAGAAAAAAACATAGTTACTAAACTCATGAATCTTGGACATAAAGAACATTTAATAAATTTGACTCCAAAGGCAAGGGAAGTAAAAACAAAGATAAATGAATGGGACCACATCAGACTAAGAAGCTTCTGCACAGCAAAAGAAACTGTCAACAAAACAAATAGGCAGCCAACTAAATGGGAGATGATATTTTCAAACAACAGCTCAGGTAAGGGGCCAATATTCAAAATATATAGAGAACTCACAAAACTCAGCAACAAACAAACAAACAGTCTAATAAAAAAATAGGAAGAGGACAAGAACAGATACTTCTCCCAAGAAGAAAAACAAATGCCCAACAGATATATGAAAAAATGTAGCTATTCGAGAAATGCAAATCAAAACTGTAATGAGATAGTACCACATGCCTGTTAGATTAGCTATTATCAACAAGACAGGTAATAACAAATGCTGGAGAGGTTATGGAGAAAAAGGAACCGTCATTCACTGTTGGTTGGAATGTAAATTAGTACAACCATTATGGAAGAAAGTATGGTGGTTCCTCAAAAAATTAAGGAGAACTATCATATGACCTAGCAATCCCTCTACTGGATATATACCCCCAAAACTCGAAAACATGGGTACGTAAAAACACATGTACCCCCATGTTCATCACAGCATTGTTCACAGTGGCCAAGACATGAAACATCTGAAGTGGCCTTCAATAGAGGATTGGGTAAAGAAGATGTGGTACATATATACAATGAAATACTACTCAGCCATAAGAAATGATGACATAGTATCATTCACAACATGGATAAACCTTGATAATATTATACTGAGTGAAATAAGTAAATCATAAAAAACTGAGAACTGTATAATTCCATACTTAGGTGGGACACAAAATTGAGACTAATGGACAGAGACAAAAGTGCAGCGGTTACCAGGGGGAAGGGAAGGGTGGAGAGGAAGGGGATGTGGAAAAGGGGAGGGGCTTAAAGAGAAACAAAATATAGGATGACAGAAGATTATTTGACTTTAGGTGTTGGTTATACAGCATAATTGACTGTCCAAATGATGTAGAGATGTTTTCTCTAAATCTATGTACTCTGGTTGACCAATATCACCCTGTTAAATTTAATTGTCTAAAAAAAGAATATATATACATGTTTGGGATATTCAACCTTTATCATATAGACAATTTCCAAATATTATCTCATATTCTGTAAATTGTCTTTTCACTCTGTTTATAATGTCTTTTGAGGCAAAAAAAGAGTTTTTTAATAATGATAAAGTGAAATATACATATTATTTATTTTCTTGCTCATAATTTATCAAATATTTAGTATAGGCCCATTTATAGAGTAAGACAGTAGATAAGAAGTTACCAGAAGCTGAGCAGGCATGTATTGAATGGTATTGCTTAAATGGTCAAAGAGTTACTCTTTGGAGTGATGAAAGGTTTGGAGATAGATGATGATGGCTGTACAGTACTGTGAGTGTAATTAAAGCCACTAAATTGTACACTTCAAAATAGCTAAAATGGTAAAAATCATGTCATGAATATAATACCATAATAAAAATTGTAAAAGGGTAAAAAAAAAAGGTGCAGAAGTAGTAATTCTTAAAATAATAAATGACCAGAGAGCCAAAGTATTTTAATATTTAGATAAAATGAGGGAAATTTTCATAGTCTCTTAATACCATGAAAGCTGGAGAAACAATAAACAAGACATAGGAGTATTTGGTTGTGAAGTACATGCTTTGTAATTGTTAAAAAATGAAGTTTTAGTACCTAAACTGCTACTTAATTCTCTTTCTAGAATACTCAATACAGCTTAGACCAAAATAAAAATATAACTTTTATAATTCTCCCAAATTGTGTAAATTATAAGTCAAGGAAATTTTCCTAAATTTTCCCCAACTCTAGAGAAATAATTAATACAGATTTATCATCTTTGAAACACTGCAGTTATGGAATAACCGTGTCTTTTTTTCCAGGAGGATTTTTGAAAGATCTTTCTTTTTTTCTCTCAGCTTTATTGAGATATAATTGACATATGACATTGTTTAAATTTATCATGTACAATGTAATTAATTAATATATGTATATATTGTGAAATGATTACCACAAAGTGTTAGCTAGTATATCTATCACCTCATATAGTTACTATTTTATTTTTGTGGTGAGAACATTTATGATTTATACCTATCAACCACCAAATATAAAATACAAAATTTTTAACTATAGTCATCATGCTGTATATTAGATCCCCAGAACTTATTCATCTTATATCTAAAATTTTCTACTATTTAACTAACATCAGCTCATTCTTCCCACACTCCCAAGACCTTTGAAATCTTCAGTCTACTTGGTTTCTATGACTTTGTCTTCTTTAATATCTGCATATAAGTGATATCATACTGTATTTGTCTTTGTCTGACTTCTTCATTTAGCATTATTATCTCAAGTCCATTTATATTGTTGCAAATAGTAGGATTTACTTCAATTTCATGGCTGAATAATATTCCAATGTGTGTATGTACATGTGTATGTGATTTTTTAGTATACATTCATTAAGCAGTGTATACTTACATTGTTTCCCTGTGTTCCTTCTTCTCCAACTTCTTCAATTTTTGGAAGAGTTTAAAAAGAATTGACATTAATTCTTCTTTAAATGTTTGGTAGACTCCACCAATGAAATCAATTGTGCCTGGACTTTCTTGAGAGGTTCATTTTATTTTAATTTTACTGTTTTATTTACCTTAATCATTATTTGTTCTAGATTTCTTATTTCTTCAAATTCAGTCTTTGTTGGTTGTGAGTTTTTAAGATGGTGTCCATTTCTTCTGGGTTATCCAATCTGTTGGATATAATTGTTGATAGGAGCCTCTTTGACCTATCATACACATGGAGAACATTTCATCTAATTGCTTAGAATACAAATTCTTCTTAATTGTACACAGAACATTTTCTAGAATAAATAGATTAAGCCATAAACATCTCTTACACATTTAAGAAAGCTCATATTTTAAAACAAATTTAAGAAGATTGAAATCCTCTCAGGTATCTTTTTCTAACTACAATTGTATGAAACTAGATATCAATAACAGAAAGAAAATTAGTAAATTTACTCATACTTAGAAATTAAATAACACACCCTTGTACAACAAATGGGTCAAAGAAGAAACCAAAAGTAGAATTAGAAAGTATCTTGAGACAAATAAAAATGAAAACACAACATATAGATGCAACAAAATGGAATGCAACAAAATCAGTTCTAAGTGTGACTTAGTGGTAAATGCCTACAATAAGAGAAAAGAGAGATCTCAAATATATTACTTAACTTTATACCTGAAGAAATTAAAAATAATAATAATAAATTAAGCTTAAAGTTAGCAAACAAATTATTAAAGATTAGAGCAAAATAAATAAAATAAAAACTAGAAAAAAAGAAAACAAAACTAAGTTTTATAATTATAAACAAAATTAACTAACTTTTAGCTGTATTAACTAAAAGAGTGGGCTCTAGCAAAATTATAAATGATAGGGAGACATTATAATAAATACTACAGAGTACACTAAATCATAAGAGGCTATTATAAACAATTATATGCAAAATCTTTATGTGAGAGCACTTTGTTTATATTGGCCCCCTTAAAAACAATTAAAGGCTTGTGCTGAAACCTGTTGCCAGGATGCCCCTGGCATGCTACTCTGATTCTGAGCTTCCATCAAACTCAGCTATTTGATGATTTATGTGCCATTTTTCCTCTCTCTACTCTCTTGGTTTGAATGAGATACACATTCCCCTTTTGACACTCCTGTCCCTATATCTCCTTTGCTTTGTTAATTTCTTTTTTTTTTTTAATAAATTTTTATTAATGGTAATGGGATGACATTAATAAATCAGGGTACATATATTCAAAGAAAACATGTCTAGGTTATTTTGTCATCAAATTATGTTGCAAACCCCTCGCCCAAAGTCAGATTGTCCTCCGCCACCCTCTATCTAGTTCTCTGTGCCCCTCCCCCTCCCCCTAACTCTCTCCCTCCCTCCCTCCCATGTCCTCCCTCCCCCCCCCACCCTTGGTAACCACCACACTCTTGTCCATGTCTCTTAGTCTCATTTTTATGTTCCACCAATGTATGGAATCATGTAGTTCTTGTTTTTTTCTGATCTGCTTATTTCACTCCTTATAATGTTATCAAGATCCCACCATTTTGCTGTAAATGATCTGATGTCATCATTTCTTATGGCTGAGTAGTATTCCATAGTGTATATGTGCCACATCTTCTTTATCCAGTCTTCTATTGAAGGGCTTTTTGGTTGTTTCCATGTCTTGGCCACTGTGAACAGTGCTGCAATGAACATGGGGCTACATGTGTCTTCACGTATCAATGTTTCTGAGGTTTTGGGGTATATACCCAGTAGAGGGATTGCTGGGTCATAAGGTAGTTCTATTTGCAGTTTTTTGAGGAACCACCATACTTTCCTCCATAATGGTTGTACTACTTTACAGTCCCACCAACAGTGAATGAGGGTTCCTTTTTCTCCACAGCCTCTCCAACATTTGCTATTACCCGTCTTGTTGATAATAGCTAATCTAACAGGAGTGAGGTGGTATCTCATTGTAGTTTTGATTTGCATTTCTCTAATAACTAATGAAGCTGAGCATCTTTTCATGTATCTGTTGGCCATTTGTATCTCTTCCTGGCAGAAGTGTCTGTTCATGTCCTCTTCCCATTTTTTTATTGGATTGTTTGTTTGTTTGTTGTTGAGTTTTATGAGTTCTTTGTAAATTTTGGATATTAGGCCCTTATCTGAGCTATTGTTTGAAAATATCAGTTCCCATTTAGTTGGCTGTCTGTTTATTTTGGTATCGGTTTCTCTTGCTGAGCAAAAACTTTTAATTCTGATGTAGTCCCATTCATTTATGTTTGCCTTCACTTCTCTTGCCATTGGAGTCAAGTTCATAAAATGTTCTTTAAAACCCAGGTCCATGAGTTTAGTACCTATGTCTTCTTCTATGTACTTTATTGTTTCAGGTCTTATATTTAGGTCTTTGATCCATTTTGAATTAATTTTAGTACACGGGGACAGGCTGTAGTCGAGTTTCATTCTTTTGCATGTGGCTTTCCAGTTTTCCCAACACCATTTGTTGAAGAGGCTTTCTTTTCTCCATTGTGTGTTGTTGGCCCCTTTATCAAAGATTATTTGACCATATATATGTGGTTTTATTTCTGGGCTTTCTATTATGTTCCATTGGTCTGAGTGTCTATTTTTTTGCCAATACCATGCTGTTTTGATTATCGTGGCCCTATAATATAGTTTAAAGTCAGGTATTGTAATGCCCCCCAGCTTCATTCTTTTTCCTTAGGATTGTTTTGGCTATTCGGGGATTTTTATAGTTCCATATAAATCTGATGATTTTTTGTTCCATTTCTTTAAAAAATCTCATAGGGATTTTGATGGGAATTGCATTAAATTTGTATATTGCTTTGGGTAATATGGCCATTTTGATTATATTTATTCTTCCTATCCAAGAACAAGGAATATTTTTCCATCTCATTGTATCTTTTTCGATTTCCCTTAACAATGCTTTGTAATTTTCATTATATAGGTCCTTTACGTTCTTTGTTATGTTTATTCCTAGGTATTTTATTTTTTTTGTTGCAATCATGAAGGGGATTATTTTTTTGAGTTCGTTTTCTAATATTTCATTGTTGGCATATAGAAAGGCTATGGACTTTTGTATGTTAATTTTGTATCCTGCGACCTTACTGTATTGCTTTATTGTTTCTAATAATCTTTTTGTGGAGTCCTTCGGGTTTTCGATGTATAGGATCATATCATCAGCAAAAAGTGATAGCTTTACTTCTTCTTTTCCGATATGGATGCCTTTTATTTCTTTGTCTTGTCTGATTGCTCTGGCCAGAACTTCTAGCACCACGTTGAATAAGAGTGGAGAGAGTGGACAACCCTGTCTTGTTCCTGATTTAAGGTAGAAAGTCCTCAGTTTTATGCCATTTAATAGGATGTTGGCTGATGGTTTATCATATATGGCCTTTATCATGTTGAGATATTTTCCTTCTATACCCATTTTGTTGAGAGTCTTAAACATAAAATTGTGTTGTATTTTATCAAAAGCCTTTTCTGCATCTATTGATAAGATCATGTGGTTTTTGTTCTTTGTTTTGTTGATATGGTGTATTACGTTAACCGTTTTTGCGTATGTTGAACCATCCTTGAGATTCTGGGATGAATCCCACTTGATCATGATGTATTATTTTTTTAATATGTTGTTGTATTCGGTTTGCCAGTATTTTGTTTAGTATTTTAGCATCTGTATTCATTAGAGATATTGGTCTGTAGTTTTCTTTCTTTGTGCCATCCTTGCCAGGTTTTGGTATGAGGGTTATGTTGGCCTCATAAAATGTGTTTGGAAGTATTGCTTCTTCTTCAATTTTTTGGAAGACTTTGAGTAGAATAGGAACCAAGTCTTCTTTGAATGTTTGATAGAATTCACTAGTATAACCGTCTGGGCCTGGACTTTTATTTTTGGGGAGATTTTTAATAGTTTTTTCTATTTCCTCCCTGCTGATTGGTCTGTTTAGGCTTTCTGCTTCTTCATGACTCAGTCTAGGAAGGTTGTATTGATCTAGGAATTGATCCATTTCTTCTAGATTGTTGTATTTGGTGGCATATAATTTTTCATAGTATTCTACAATAATTCTTTGTATTTCTATGATGTCTGTGGTGATCTCTCCTCTTTCATTTTGGATTTTATTTATTTGAGTCCTGTGTCTTTTTTCCTTGGTGAGTCTTGCCAAGGGTTTGTCAATTTTGTTGATCTTTTCAAAGAACCAGCTCCTTGTTTTATTGATTTTTTCTATAGTTTTTCTGTTCTCTATTTCATTTATTTCTGCTCTGATTTTTATTATCTCCTTTCTTCGGCAGGTTTTGGGTTGTCTTTGTTCTTCTTTTTCTAGTTCCTTAAGGTGTGAAGTTAAGTGGTTTACTTCGGCTCTCTCTTGTTTGTTCATATAGGCCTGAAGTGATATGAACTTTCCTCTTATTACTGCTTTTGCTGCATCCCAGAGATTCTGATATGTCGTATTTTCATTTTCATTTGTCTGTATATATCTTTTGATTTCTGCGCTTATTTCTTCTTTGACCCATTCATTTTTTAGAAGTATGTTGTTTAGTTTCCACATTTTTGTGGGTTTTTCCCCCTCTTTTTTGCAGTTGAATTCTAGTTTCAAGGCTTTATGATCAGAAAATAGGCTTGGTACAATTTCAATTTTTCTAAATTTGCTGATATTGTCTTTGTGGCCCAACATATGGTCAATTCTTGAGAATGTTCCATGTACACTAGAGAAAAATGTGTACTCTGTCGCTTTGGGATGAAGTGTCCTGTAGATGTCTATCATATCCAGGTGTTCTAGTATTTCGTTTAAGACCACTATATCTTTATTGATTCTCTGTTTGGATGACTGATCTAGAGCCGTCAGCGGTGTATTGAGGTCTCCAAGTATGATTGTATTTTTGTTAGTTTTTGTTTTAAGGTCAATAAGTAGCTGTCTTATATATTTTGGTGCTCCTTGGTTTGGTGCATATATATTAAGGATTGTTATGTCTTCTTGATTCAACTTCCCCTTAATCATTATGAAATGACCATTTTTGTCTCTGAGTACTTTTTCTGTCTTGTAGTCAGCATTATTAGATATGAGTATTGCTACCCCTGCTTTTTTTTGGGTGTTGTTTGCTTGGAGTATTGTTTTCCAGCCTTTCACTTTGAATTTGTTTTTATCCTTGTTGCTTAGATGTGTTTCTTGTAGGCAGCATATAGTTGGATTTTCTTTTTTAATCCATTCTGCTACTCTGTGTCTTTTTATTGGTAAGTTTAATCCATTTACATTTAGTGTAATTATTGACACTTGTGGGTTCCCTACTGCCATTTTATAAATTGCTTTCTGTTAGTTTTGTATCTAGTTTGATTCTTCTCTTTTGTTTTTCTATCATTTGTTTTTGTTTGTTTGTGTTCCATACTTCTTTCTTCTGTTGCTACCTTTTTTAAGTCAAGTGTTTTTGTGGTGGTTTTTTCAAGGGTGGTTACCATTAAGTAATGAAAAGGGTACCTACTATATTCATTGTAGTACCCTATCTTATAAGTATTTCTGCACTTCATCATCCTTTGCTACTGTTAATCTCCATCCTCTCCCCCCTTTTTTTCCTCTGTTGTCACAGTTTAAGTTTGGTTTTATTGTGTTCTTGGTGGAGCTGTTACTTGTGGTGTTGTTTTCTTTTGTTCTTTGAATCTGGTTGGAAAACCCCCCTTAGTATTTCCTGGAGTGGGGGCTTTCTGTTGATAAATTCTCTCATCTTTTCTGTATTTGTGAATGTTTTTATATCTCCTTCATACTTGAAGGATAGCTTTGATGGGTATAGTATTCTTGGCTGAAAGTTCCTCTCTTTCAGGGCTTTAAATATTGGGGTCCACTCTCTTCTAGCTTGTAGAGTTTCTGCTGAGAAATCTGATGATAATATAATAGGCCTTCCTTTATATGTTGTACTCTTCTTTTCCCTGGCTGCCTTGAGAATTTTTTCTTTGTCATTGGTTTGTGTCATCTTTATTATGATGTGCCTTGGAGTGGGTTTGTTGGGGTTAAGAAAACTTGGTGTTCTGTTTGCTTCTTGAATTTGAGGCTTTAGTTCCTTGCACAGGCTTGGGAAGTTCTCGTCTATTATTTGTTTGAGTATATTCTCCATTCCATTTTCTTTCTCTTCTCCCTCTGATATACCTATTATTCTTATGTTATTCTTTCTGATGGAGTCAGACAATTCCTGTAGGGCTTTCTCATTTTTTATTATTTTTGAGTCTCTTTCTTCTTCTCTCTGTTGTGCCTCAAGTTGTTTGTCTTCTATTTCACTAATCCTATCTTCAATCTGGGCTGTTCTGTTAGCTAAGCTTGTTACCTCGTTTTTCAGCTCGTGAATTGAGTTTTTCATTTCTGTTTGATTTGTTTTTATAGTTTCAATTTCCTTGGTAATATATTCTTTGTGTTCATTGAGTTGTTTTCTGATCTCCCTATATTGCCTTTCTGTGTTTTCTTGTATATCTCTGAGTATTTTTAAGATTTCTATTTTAAATTCTCTGTCATTTAGCTCCAAGGCTTCCAATATGTTAAGTCTTTTCTCCATAGATTTTTCCACATCTATTTGTGTTACCTCTCTTTCTTTTGTATCCATAATATTCGATTTCCTCTTTCTTATCGGCATCTGAGGGTGGTCTTATTGATAGCACGCAGGCGCACTCCCTGGCGGCTTGAATGAGTGTCGCTGCGGTAGCTTCCTCCACACCCTCGTCTCTCAGATTCAAGTGATAACAGTCCTTTTGCTTTCAGTTTGTGTGGAACTCCGGAATGCTCCGAGGATAAATTTTTCTGTTTCTAGTTGATAAATTTGTTGTGATTTAGGGGAGAGCTGTCGGACGCGCTTCTCACGGCGCCATTTTTGTGACGTCACTCTGCTTTGTTAATTTCTTATTATCCTAAAGACTCATGTTAGAATTTATAGTTCACAATGTCATTTATCTCCATTTTGGGTAGATGTCCATTTTATGCACTCTCATTACTTTTAACCTTCTTACCTGATTGTATTATTGTATTCTTACCTCATTGTCTCTTTAATGCATCAAATTTTGAACCTCCCAGATGGACTATTGGACATCTATCAGGTATCCTTCTTGTCATTGCTGTTTGGATTAAACAAATATGTTCATCTTCTCTAAGTGACAAAGCTATAATTCCAATATGGATCTGTCTCATCAAAAGGCTCAGATTCCTTCTATTACATTATGCTATCTCATGAATGAATGAACAAATAGAAATAGAATAAAAAATAAACTAATAAATTTGTAAGATTGTTAATTCATATCATAAAGTATAATCCAAATAATTCACCCTTCAAGGATTGTTTTCAAAATCCTTTAAATTGATATAAATTGTTCAATCACATATAGAAGAACCTTTGCTCTCCAAATGTGTATAGTGGCATCCCAATTTTTGCTATGTGAAAATGGGGACTGAGTATTTTTTTAATAGAAAAAAATCAGATGGTTTTAGAGTTTATCAAAAATAAACATACATGAAAAAAACCAAATAAACCAAAAACTTAATGATTGTTTTTTCTCTCCATAGTGAAAAAAATTTCTAAAAATCTATTTGTTCTAACCTGCCTCTTTCACTATTTGCTAGGTTGAAAGTCTACAATCTATAGTCTGAGCCTGTAAATTAACTGCAAAATCAAAGAAATGGAAGTGTCTTATAGTTCAAGGAAGATCCTTGAATATGAAGTTGTAAAAAAGTGTGTGTTGCTAGAGTTTTATTTTTTATTATTAACTTTTTGTACATATCAGCTCTGCTAGGCATTGCTCAGTGTTCTGAATTCTTTGAAAATCAACTATAGATTTTGATTAATAAAAGTCTCACATTCCTTCATATCTAGTAAAAATTCTCATTATCAGAATAATGATGTGGAGATGACACCAGGAGGCTGTCATCGAACAGTAGGGGGCAGTGACAGAGGAAGTTTTAAAAGACTTCTGACTTCATTTTCAATCCATGTTGGATAAGTCAACAGAGTGACAATCATGCTGAATATGTGAAGAAAAACAGGACAGAAATTTTCCTTTTTAAAACTAGAAATTGACAAAGTAGAAGAATTATCTAAATTCTTTCAAAAATAGCACTAGAGGGTTGATGGTTGATTATGCTAATCATCATTGATTTTTCTTGGTTTGAACTGAATTTAGAAATTAACACTGAGGGTGATTTGGACATTCATCTTCTTGCAGAAATTGGCTTAACTCCATAGGCTGATACTGAAGGCCCTCCATACTCTGGTGAAAAACTGTATTTAATTTTGGTCTATTATTATTCCTGGCTTAAAGCTGCCTTCACACTGAAGCATCACATAATTGCTCTCTCGTTCCCAGTTACACAACTGTTCATCCTTTAGTGCAAAGAAGACAGTTGAACTGGTTGTACATACAGTGTCTATGAGACTCATTAGCTTGAGGGAATCAAGGCACAATAGCATAATAAGGGAATTTCACTAATGCCTACTTATGCACTAATATTCTACTTATGTATTAATATCCTTTTTTGAGATTGGGCTTCGGAAAGATAGACTAGTCTTCTCCAAAAATGAGTTAAAAGAGCTGAACTGAGATGAGGACTGTTTTAATTTGTACAAATGCCATTTTACTCTGGCTAACTGTACTTGGATTCTGTGTACAGTGTAAGAGAACTGATGCTAGAGCACTGGCTTTGGAGTCAGACAGACTGATGTGCACTGCCTTCCAATATTGTGACCCTGGCAAGGGACCTGCCATTTCTAAACCTTATTTTTTTCTCACCTGTAAAATGCAAATGATAATATATATGCTATATCTCACTGAGTTGTGAGCATTCAGTAAATATGCTGGTAAATTGTTTAACACACTGTTTAACACATAGTAGACCTTTAGTAAACATCTGGGGCTTCTACTCCTAGGGGCATGGAGTAAAATATACGGTTTAAACACTGTGGTATGATGATATACTGACATGACTTGTTTAACATTTTAAATGTAAACTTTTTATCTTATTTTTATTAATTTTAATGCAGTGACACTGACATATCAGGGTACATATGTTCAGAGAAAACATCTCCAGGTTATTTTAACATTTGATTATGTTGTATACCCCTCACCCAAATTGTCTTCTGTCACTTTCTATCTGGTTTTCCTTGTGATCCTCCCCCTCCCCCCCACCGCCACTCTATCCTTCCTAACCCCCTCCCCACCCTCCCACCCCATCCCCCTTTACCATCACATTTTTGTCCATGTCTCTGAGTCTCATTTTTATGTCCCATCTATGTAGGGATTCATATAGTTCTTAGTTTTTTCTGATTTACTTATTTCACTCTGTATAATGTTATCAAGGTCCATCCATGTTGTTGTAAATGATCCGATGTCATCATTTCTTATGGCTGAGTAGTATTCCATAGTATATATGTACCAAAGCTTTTTAATCCATTCGTCCACTGATGGACACTTGGGCTGTTTCCAGATCTTCGCTATTGTGAACAATGCTGCCACAAACATGGGGGTGCATTTCTCCTTTTGGAAAAGTTCTATGCTATTCTTAGGGTATATTCCTAATAGTGGTATAGCTGAGTCAAAAGGCAGTTTGATTTTTAATTTTTTGAGAAATCTCCATACTGTTTTCCACAGAGGCTGCACCAGTCTGCATTCCCACCAGCAGTGCAGGAGGGTTCCCTTTTCTCCACATCCTCGTCAGCACTTATTCTGTGTTGTTTTGTTGATGAGCGCCATTCTGACTGGTGTGAGGTGATGTCAAATTGTGGTTTTAATTTGCATTTCTCTAATGATTAGTGATGTTGAACATTTTTTCATATGCCTATTGGCCATCTGTATGTCCTCTTTAAAAGAGTGTCTATTCATTTCTTTTGCTCATTTTTTGATTGGATTGTTTGTCTTCCTATTGTTGAGATTTACAAGTTCTTTATGAATTTTGGTTATTAACCCCTTATCAAATGTATTATCAAATATGTCCTCCCATTGCATAGTTTGTCTTTTTATTCTGTTCCCGTTGTCTTTGGCTGTGCAAAAGCTATTTAGTTTGATATAGTCCCATTTGTTTATCCTGTCATTTTTTTTTTCTGAAGCTGGAAACGGGGAGAGACAGTCAGACAGACTCCCGCATGCGCCCAACGGGGATCCACTCGGCACGCCAAACAGGGGGTGATGCTCTGCCCACCAGGAGGCGATGCTCTGCCCGTCTGGGGCGTCGCTCTGTTATGACCAGAGCCACTCTAGCTCCTGGGGCAGAGGCCAAGGAACCATCCCCACTGCCTGGCCATCCTCGCTCCAGTGGAGCCTTGGCTGCAGGAGGGGAAGAGAGAGACAGAGAGGAAGGAGAGGGGGAGGGATGGAGAAGCAGATGGGCGCTTCTCCTGTGTGCCCTGGCCGGGAATCGAACTCAAGACTTCTGCACGCCAGGCCAATGCTCTACCACTGAGCCAACCGGCCACGGCCTATCCTGTCTTTTATTTCACTTGCCCATGGAGATAAATCAGCAAATATATCGCTGCGAGAGATGTCGGAGAGCTTACTGCCTATGTTTTCTTCTAAGATGCTTATGGTTTCATGGCTTACATTTAAGTCTTTTATCCATTTTGAGTTTATTTTTGTGAATGGTGTAAGTTGGTGGTCTAGTTTCATTTTTTTTTTTGCAGGTAGCTGTCCAATTTTCCCAACACCATTTATTAAAGAGGCTGTCTTTACTCCATTGTATGCCCTTACCTCCTTTGTCAAATATCCATAGAGTTGTCCATAGAGCTGTGGGTTTATTTCTGGGTTCTCTGTTCTATTCCATTGATCTATATGTCTGTTCTTATGCCAGTATCAGGTTGTTTTGAGTACAATGGCCTTAGTATCACTTGATATCAGGAAGTGTTATACCTCCCACTTTATTCTTCTGTTTTAAGATTGCTGAGGCTATTCGTGTTCTCTTTTGGTTCCATATAAATTTTTGGAATACGTGATCTATATCTTTAAAGTATGTCATTGGTATTTTAATTGGTATTGTTTGAATTTATAAATTGCTTTGGGTAAGATAGATATTTTAATGATGTTTATTCTTCCTAACCATGAGCATGGTATATGCTTCCACTTGTTTGTATCTTCCTTGATTCCTTTTATCAGTGTTTTATAATTTTCCAAGTACAAGTCTTTAGTCTCCTTGGTTAAATTTACTCCTAGGTACTTAATTTTTTTGGTTGTAATAGTGAAGGGGATTGTTTCCTTAATTTCTCTTTCTGACTGTTCATTGTTGGTATATAAAAATGCCTCTAATATCTGAGTATTAATTTTATATCCTGCCACTTAGCTGAATTCATTTATCAGGTTCAGTAGTTTTTTGACTGAGACTTTAGGGTTTTCTATATACAATATCATATTATCTGAAAATAATGATAGTTTTACTTCTTCTTTTAAACTTGAATGCCTTTTATTTCTTCTTCTTGTCTGATTGCTGTGGCTAGGACTTCCAGAACTATGTTGAATAAGAGTGGTAAAAGGGTGCACCCCTGCCTTGTTCCTGATCTTAAGGGAATTGCTTTTAATTTTTTCCCATTGAGTATGATGTTGGCTGTGGGTTTGTCATAGATGGCCTTTATCATGTTGAGGTATGTTTCCTGTATTCCCACTTTGCTGAGAGTTTTGATCATGAATGGGTGCTGGATTTTATCAAATGCTTTTTCTGCATCTATTGAAATTATCATGTGGTTTATCTCCTTCCTTTTGTTTATGTGATGAGTCACATTGATTGATTTGCAAATATTGTACCAGCCTTACCTCCCCAGAATAAATCCCACTTGATCATGGTATATGATTTTTTTCATATATTGTTGGATCCGGTTTGCTAATATTTTGTTGAGGATTTTAGCATCTAAATTCATCAGGGATATTGGCCTATAATTTTCTTTCTTTGTGTTTTCTTTGCCTGGTTTTGGAAACAGAATTATGCTTGCCTCATAAAGGGAGCTTGGAAGTCTTCCTTCCTGATGAATTTTTTGAAATAGCTTGAGAAGGATAGGATTTAGTTCTTCTTTGAATATTTGGTAGGATTCACTTGTGAATCCATAGGCCCAGGACTTTTTTTGTTGGGAGTTTTTTGGTAACTGTTTAGATCTCATTTGGTGTAATCGGTCTGTTTAGGTTTTTGGATTCCTCCAGATTGATTTTTGGAAGATTGTATGTTTCAAGAAATTTGTCCATTTTATCTTGGTTGTCTAGTTTTTTGGAATACAGTACTTCATAGTATTTTCTTACAATATTTTGTATTTCTGTTGTGTCAGTTGTTATTTCTCCACTCTCATTTCTAATTTATTTATTTGAGTCATCTCTCTTTTTCTTGGTGAGTCTAGTTAAAGGTTCATCAATCTTATATACCTTTTCAAAGAACCAGCTCCTAGTTTTCTTGATCCTCTATATTGTTTCTTTAGACTCTATGTCATTTATTTCTGCTCTGATCTTTATTATTTCCTTTCTTCTACTACATTTGGGCCTTACTTGCTGTTCTTTTTCTAGTTCTTTTAGATGCAGGGTTAAGTTGTTTATTTGAGCTCTTTCTACCTTCTTAATGTGTGCCTGTAGTGCTATGAACTTCCCCCTCAGCACTGCTTTTGCTGTATCCCATAAATTTTGAGTTGTTGTATGCTCATTATCATTCATCTCTAGGAATTTTTGTTTTTTGTATGGTTTTTTTTTGTTGTTGTTTGTTTTTTGTATTTTTCTGAAGCTGGAAACCGGGATAGACAGTCAGACAGACTCCCGCATGTGCCCGACCGGGATCCACCCAGCACGCCCACTAGGGGGCGATGCTCTGCCCACCAGGGGGCGATGCTCTGCCCCTCCGGGGTGGCACTCTGTTGTGACCAGAGCCACTCTAGCACCTGGGGCAGAGGCAAAGGAGCCATCCCCAGCGCCCGGGCCATTTTTGCTCCAATGGAGCCTTGCTGCGGGAGGGGAAGAGAGAGAGATAGAGAGGAAGGAGAGGGGGAGGGGTGGAGAAGCAGATGGGCACTTCTCCTGTGTTCCCTGGCCAGGAATCGAACCCGGGACTTCTGCACACCTGGTCAATGCTCTACCACTGAGCCAACCGGCCAGGGCCTCTAGGAATTTTTTTATTTCTTCTTTGATCTCATTGTCAACCCATTTTTTATTTAATAACATGCTATTTAGTTTCCATGTGTTTGAGTATTTTTTAGTTTTTCTGTTGTGTTTGATTTCTAATTTCATGCCATTGTGATCAGAGAAAGTGCTTGATATGATTTCAGTCTTCTTAAATTTGTTGAGACCACTTTTGTGCCCTCACATGTGGTCTATCCTAGAGAATGTACCATGAGCACTTGAAAAAATTTATATTCTGCTGCTTTAGGGTGAAAGGTTCTAAAGATATCTATTAATTCAAGTTAAACTACCTTTAAGTCTGCTGTTTCTTTGTTAATTTTCTTTCTTGAGGATCTATCTAGTGATGTTAGTGGGGTATTGAAATTCCCTACTATTATAGTATTGCTGTTGATCTCACCCTTTATATCTATTAAAGTCTGCTTTATATATTTAGGTGCTCCTATATTAGGTGTGTAGATATTTATAATACTTATATTTCCCTGTTGGATTGCTCCCTTTATCATTATGTAGTGGCTTTCTTTATCTCTTACTATATCCTTTGTTTTAAAGTCCATTTTGTCTGATATAAGTATTGCTACCCCAGCTTTATTTTATTTCTACTTGCATGAAATATTTTTTTCCATCCTTTTACCTTCAGTGCATCTTTTGTTTTAAGGTGTGTCTCTTATAAACAGCATATGTACGGGTCATGTTTTCTTATCCATGCAGCTACCCTGTGTCTTTTGATTGGATCATTTAATCTGTTTACATTTAAGGTTATTATTGATATGTAGTTGTTTATTGCCAGTTTATTTTTTAAAGTTGTATTCCTCTTTTGCTATATTCTTTACCCTCTTTGATCTGTTTACAACAGGCCCCTTAACATTTCCATCAGCATTGGTTTGGTTGTAATGAATTCCTTGAGATTTTTTTTTTTTTTTTGGTCTGGGAAGCTTTTTATTTCTCCTTCAATTTTAAATGATAACCTTGCTGGATAAAGTAGTCTTGGTTGTAGGTTCTTGTTCTGCATTACTTTGAATATTTCTTGCCATTCCCTTCTGGCCTCAAGTGTTTCTGTTGAGAGGTCTGATCTAATGTCATCCTTATGGGGGCTCCTTTGTAGGTGATAGCCTTTTTTTCTCTAGCAGCTTTTAATATTCTCTCTTTATCACTTAGCTTTGGTATTTTAATTATGATGTATCTTGGTGTAGGTTTCTTTGGTTTTTTTTTTAATGGAGTTCTCTGTGCTTCTTGAACTTATAAGAGTTTCTCCTGCATTAATTTAGGGAAGTTTTCAGCTATTATATGATTGAACAAAGTCTCTATTTCTTGTTCTTTCTCTTCTTCTTCAGGAACCCCTATGATGCAGATGTTATTTCTCTTCATGTTGTCACAGAGCTCTCTAAGAGTTTCCTTAGACTTTTTGAGTCTCTTTTCTTTTTCTTCTCTGCTTTCATGCCTTCATTCCACTTGTCCTCCAACTCACTAATTTGATCCTCAGCTCCATCCATCCTGTTTTTAATTCCTTCCATTGTGGTCTTCATTTCTGATATGGTATTTGTCATCTCCAAATGATTCTTTTTTTAATATTTTAATATCCTTTTTTTATACTTGCTATTTCTTTATTTAGGTGTTCATAATCACCATCCATTGTTGTTCTAAGATCCCTAATAACATCCTTACAATCATTATTTTGAACTCCGCATCCAGAAATTTGATTATTTTCATATCACTCAGTTCATTTCCTGGAGGTTTCTCTTGTAGTTTCATTTGGATTGCACTTCTCTGTATTCTCATTATGTCTGTGTGTTTGAGTGTTTTGTTTGTAGAGCTGATTGAGTATAGGCTTGGTGTTGCTTGCCTCCAGTTTTCAATCTGTTATTTCTAGGCCTTCTTGGGTTGGCATCAGCTCTTATTTGTAATCCGCTTTTGGATTTGGGCCACTTTGAAGTCTTGATTTGTTTGCTTTTTTAACAGGCGATAGTCTTGTTTACTGATCTCTGCAGGGGGCTTATTTGAAACTGTATCCAGGAATGCGGTGGCTGTAACCTGAGACTCTAAAAGCCTGTTCTGCTAGTTACTCTCTCTGGGGGCAGGGTGTTTTCTGAGCTTCAGTAGGGGGAGGTCTATCTCAGATCTCCATGGAAACCTGCGTTACTGCCCCTTCTCCCCACTTCTTGTTTTCAGCTGTGTCTTGTTGCGCTGATTGAAGCTGGAGAGATGTCTAGAGATCTGTGATCTGGAAGCACTTTAGTGTTTTGTTTTGTGGAAGGATCAGCCCCTCCCCCAGCTATGGCTGCCTCCAGCACTGGATGAATCAGCTTCTCAGGTTTTCCCTTGCATTCCTCTGCCCCTCACCATCTGTCTCTGTCTCTCCCCTTTCTTTTTGGAAGAGAAATGAGCCTTTTCAACACACCTCGTTCCCTGGTCACCAGGCAAGTGGCTATGAGCAGTATTTTCTGTTCTTTTCCTTGGAGTGAAACCTTATGGGCTCCCAGCCTCAGCCTCCCCCTCTGTTTCTGTAAGCAGGGGAGATTCAGGCATTCCTTACCAGGTTTGTTGTGGCTTCTTCTTTGCTCCTTGTTTTTTGTTGTTGTTGTTGTTGTTTTGTATTTTTCTGAAGCTGGAAATGGGGAGAGACAGTCAGACAGACTCCCGCATGCACCCAACCAGGATCCACCTGGCATTCCCACCAGGGGGCGACGCTCTGCCCACCAGGGGGCGATGCTCTGCCCCTCCAGGACATCACTCTGCCATGACCAGAGCCACCCTAGCGCCTGGGGCAGAGGCCAAGGAGCCATCCCCAGCATCCGGGCCATCTTTGCTCCAATGGAGCCTCGCTGCGGGAGGGGAAGAGAGAGACAGAGAGGAAGGAGAGGGGGAGGGGTGGAGAGGCAGATGGGCGCCTCTCCTGTGTGCCCTGGCTGGGAATCAAACCCGGGACCTCTGCACGCCAGGCCGATGCTCTACCACTGAGCCAACCGGCCAGGGCCTTTGCTCCTTGGTTTTTGAGATCTGTTCTTATAGTCCAGAGTTGGTTTTTTATGCTGATTGTTCCTAAATTATTTTGTAATCCAGTTCTGTGGTGTGAGCTGGGAGTCTGTGCATCTGCCTACTCTGCTGCCATCTTCCTCTGTCAAATGTAAACTTTTAAAAAATATATAGAAATTGTGTATTCCAACAACTTTGCTCTATGCATAATAAGACTGAAAGAGTTAAACTAACATAGATTAATGGATGGCAGGTTATTGTGATATGTCGTATTTTATTTTTTAAGTTTTACTTCCTCTTTTATTATTTATTTGAAAACTAAACACACACGCACACACAGATTTTTGACTGTGGGTAATCCTTACTAAAATTTAACAAATAAATTTATGTAAAATATCAGGTTAAGAGTGTCTACTGAGTTTGGTTTAAAGCTTAGCTGACTATTTTAGGCACTAGAGTGCTAAACATAGAATGTAGATTTTAAAACAGAGACAGCTCAGAATATAATCCCTGGGTGTCAATAAATGTTGGAAAGAGAGTTCATAGGAAAAAATAAAGTTGTATTGGACGTTGGCCAATTTTGATCGATTCTGGTTTCTAGGCCTGTTAAAAATTTGCAGACCAGCCAAAGTGCAAGTGGAATGGAATTTTAAAGGTATATCTAGTTAAAACTTTTTATAATAAGACTTTCTTACCATCCCTTAAAGGCCAAAGCCTTCAGGGTTATGGCTAACTCAGAAAAGATAGATCAATATGATTTGTTGCAGAATGTTAAGAGACTTTATTGATCTCATGTGACCTATAGCCTCATCTCAACAGGTCATGGAAATCTCAAACCTGGTTCACATGGATAATATTAGAGCAAACTTATATAAGTTAAAAAATATTGTTCAATTTAAATAACTAAAATACTTAATTCTTTTAAAATACTTTTTTCTAACTTAAATTATTTTATTTTAGCCTCACAACAATCCCCATGAGGTAGACATTATCATTCCTATCTTATAGGTGAAGCAATTTAGGCTTGAGAACAAATACCAAATGATAACTGAAATCAGAACTCGAACTGAGGTACTCTGCCCTCAGAACCTAAACTTCTAGATATCTTACAAACTGAACTCAATTTTAGTTACCTTCAAGTTTATGTTCCTTTTCACACCCATATAACCAGTAGCATTCATTCCATGACAAACTGCAAGGAACATGAGCAAGGAAAACCAGGTCAGGCCTGTTAATGTGCTGTTTGATCTATCACAGTCTGGAAAATTGTCCTAGAGGGGTTTCTTATATCTTTTTGTGTCATCAACATCTGCACTTGACACCACATAGAAGTGTGGATCTAGATACCAAGAGAATTATTAGTTATTTAACCCTCATCCACTGCAACACAATGTAGTATGAAGTGTGAACAGTGGCAGGTGCTTCAAGCATAAGGTAATGGAAGCAGCTAATAGCTATGTGACTGATCATTGACAGGTTTAAATAGAGACTGTTTAAAGGAGTGTGGGGTCTTGCCATCAACTAGAGTAAGGTTTGATAAGTTACTTAGCTATTATCAGACTCAGCTTCCTGATCTATAAAGTAAGGGTGACAGTACCTAATTGTTATATAATCAAGAGTAATAGTACTAATAATATTTACCTAAATTAGCATCTAATAATAATTTTTTCTTGTTCCATCCATAGTGAAATAATATATTCATTCATTCATATTCATTCATTCCTTCTTCCATTATTCATTCAACAAGAGACCCTAGAGTAAAATCTGCTTCCTGCCCTCCAACTTTCTTGCTGGATAAACAGACACTTGAGCTTACTACAAACTCTTAGACTCCTTACTTCACAATACTCAAAAATACTGGATTTTCTAATCTCCCTCAGGCCTCTGTACTCTGTTTTTTTAGCTTTCAAATTTCCTATTTCTTTTAAAGGCTTGAAGTGTACTTGTTCAGCACATTTTTCCTCTGGTTCTAAAGGATTATAATCTTCAAGTCCTCTTGGTCTTTCTTCTGAGGCATAGAATGGCTAAGTTGACAGCTGTCTGCCTAGGTGTGGAGGATGAGCTTAGTGAATGGTGTGTGTCATGTAAGCAGGTTCAGGTACCTTTCCAGACAACACATAAGACAAAGGCATAGTGAAAACTTCTATTAAAACAATCTAAGGTGTCTTATAGTTCAGAACTTTAAGATAGTTTTCATAGGATGGGTTGGGTAGAGAAAAGAAAAAAAGAGATAGAGCAACGAAAGGAATGGGTGTTGAACATACTGATTCTTTTCAATTCCACTTGCAAACACATAGGAAACAATCAAAAGCCATGTAATCTGCATGTATGGCTAATAGTATGTTTTCATATGTGTAAAGGAGCAATATTTTACTTGGAGCCAACTGAAAAGATTTTATATATTTAAGGTCAAAATCTTATGAAACTTTTGTTGAAAGGCTAATCTCTTTAATGCAATCCTTAGTTACTATCCATAAGGAATCTTTAGATTGAAAACTATTATAAATATTGCAGATAACCTTGGTTATTATCCCTACAAGAGAAATATACAATAAATAAATGTATTTATCAATAGGAATTATATGTACTCAGAAAGTAGAGGCTAATTAAAAATATCCATATTTCATTATAGATATAGTATAAAGTTTTAAATATTTGAATTTATGTAACATAGTACATTAATGTGGTATATGCCATTGTATATGTACTAGTATTCATATGCACTCTGACTTTTGAGAAACTAAACTGAACATATTGTAATTATTGGGTCTAGGATATGCATTGTAACCTTTCCTTGTCATTAAAGCATACTTTCTCCTGTTTTGCCATAGTATGTCACTTTTCTCTTTTTCTAAGGCATTCTTTGTTAAGAAAGCTTTTAAAAATGATGAATGCTTCCCCATAGAGAAATTGCAAATGAAATCCTTATAGAAGAAACTTGTATTAGCCTAAAATTATGTCATCTTTTCTAAAAATTGAGCCCTAAAATTATTAGTGTTTGCTTTGTGTTGACTACAGTGAATGTATTTTCTTTATTTAATTCAATCTTAAGTGGAGATTTGCTCCTTGAACTTTAATATCATTCTTGAAAAGCAATTTCAGTACTCTGACTTCACAGAAAACTTTTAAATTTTACTAAGAAATCAAGCCAAGATAATTACTTGAATTTTTCTGTCACTAAAAACTAAAAGTTGAATGCTATAACACAATGCTGCAACTGTAATATTTCTGGTGGTAGGTATGGTAGGAGTGATTTATTAAAAATAAAAAACATTTACCTTGACTTCTGGGAACTGTGCAAAACTATTTCTTCCCTTAATGATTCTAGACCTCTTACCTGTTACAGCAGGAGCTTCCTCAGAGGGTAGCAGAGGAATGACAAGTTCCTTTTAAACATCACAGTGTGACTAGAACATGAGGAGGAAAAAAATAAGCAGCACCTCCACCACCAACAACAAAACAAAAATGCCACCCCTTAGCTAGGGCAGCAAAATGTTCAAATGCTGGGGTGACAGTCTGAAGCTGAAGTACTCACTGCATGTAATCCGGTTGTCACCAAATGAAGTTTTGCTTGAGGACAACTCATTTGCTCCACCTTTTTTTCTTGGTTCTATTTTATTGTTTCAAAGCAGTCACACCTTTCTCAAGAGTCACCTCTCAGAAGGCACAAGTTTTACTACAAGCAGGGACTGCCTTATTCTGCCAGAAAAATTTCAAAATAAATATTTGTAAATTGTTTGTTAAAAACTCCATTTGTTATATACCTGGACCTGCCATAACCTTAGAGGTCACATCTCTGACATCTAATTGTTTTGAGGTTTTTTTTATGTTTTATTCCAAATTCTTTCTCACAAGAGGTAGTATAATAGTGCCTGGTTTTATAGCAGGACTATACTACCATGAATAATATAATGTTTTGCTTTTGAATAAATTTCAGATTCTTGATAAAATTAACTAACTCTGTTTCCATGCTAGTTACTATAAAGAATAAATGCAATGTTCTACTAACAAACACATTTATTTAGAAATATTGAAGTATATTAGGGAGGTAAATGATTCATCTTAATTTTCTCCATCACTTTCCCCAATAAATATACACCAACCAGAATCATGACCATTCTCTACTTTTATCAATAAAAGCCACCAACAGTCTCTATCAGGACACCAGCATCACACAATTAATAACTGCATGATATATTGACTTTCAGTGAACATAAAAGCTTGTTCTTTTTCCTGAAATCAGAATGTCTCACTCTATTTGTTGATATCATGTAAAGGCATAAAATTTATATATTATTTGTTAGTTAAAAGGAGTTTTTAAATGATTGATGTAAAAAACTTATGGAAAACTTCCAAAAAATAATGTATCATTTAATTGTAAGATGCTCATAATCTTTATTCTCCTCTCTGAAACATAAGACCTTTGAGGGTAGGGATCATGTCTATGCATTCTGCACTATCCACAGATTATGTACAGTATAAGCACACAATGAATTTCAAACACATAAATGTACATTAAGGTATATTTTCATTTTCCTAAATTTTTTATATATGTGAAAAAATTATAGTCATATCACTTTATTTTCCTTCCAAGGACTCATGTATTTATGTATCAATGCAAATGCTTCAGTTTTTATGTCTTGTTTTTGTTTTTTTTTCATTATTTTAAGTATTGTCTTACAAATGAAATCCCAATCACTGAGATCAGTTAGCTTTAAGAGTATGGTTATAATTTCTATTTTATTTCTACTAAGATTTCCTCATTGTCAGAAGGCCTGTTTGGCTTCACCATTCCCAGCTTCTCAATGGAAGTAGTAGTTTAAAAAGCAGGCTCTGGAGTCAGATTGGATAAATCAGATTATCAGCTCTGCAACTTGAAACTGCATTATCTCAGAAAATGTACTCTTTCTATGTCTCAGATTCCTTATCTTTAAAAGAGGGATAGTAATAAAATTGGATGTATGACATTGTTGTGAGAGTAAACTTGTTTACTCCGGTAAGCTGTTTGAAACAATGCTTGTCATAAAGCAAGTTTAAATTAGTATTGGTTATGATTATGAAGATTATAAAAATGATTACTGAGATTGTCTGTCAAAAATCTTTGTAATCTAGAAAGAACTGTACCAATTTTCAGAATTTTTAGCTCAAATGGTTAGAGCATTGTCCTTGGCAGCCAAGGTTGCTAATTCAATCTGTGATGGGGAAACATTCAACATTAAACCAATGAATGTATAAATAAGTGGGAAAATAATGATCTCTCTCTCCCTTCCTCTCTCTAAAATCAATTTAAAATAAAAATAGTTTTTATTATTGCTTAAGCCAGAAGAGAGATTTTTTATAGGTAAATGAAGCGTTCCTTTTGATTTATTTGTGAGTTGAACTTAAAAGAAATTTAGAAGAAAAGGGTTCCAGATAAATGTAGTAGAATAAAACTAGTCTCACATTATTTTTATTTTTATTTACTTAAGAAGTAAGAAGAAACAAAAATGAGGAATATAGGATCTTTCTTATTCATATGCTAAGGTGAAATCCAGCATCCTGAACAATCCATGTGACTGTATTTTGCAGCTTCTTCTTTTAAACCTGCACTATCATATTTTTGATACTTTGACACTATGTTCCTCTCGTTATTACTAAATGAAGGAGCCAGCATGCCATATGAGAAGAATGTTCTGACTCTGGATACATTATGCAAAATAAGATAATATAAATTGGTTAATTCCAGGACAGGAAAAGTTATTTGTGTTGATTCAGGATGACAGATTCTTTTGGCCAACAGGCCAAGTTTTGTTAGTATAAATTCTCATCTTGCTCAGTAACCCTGGACATGGGTTTAAGAGAAATTCTCTAGTCAGTAAGCCTTCTTCCTGGATAACTTTTACAGTATGTAGAAGTCGCCTCTAAATTATAACAATGAGTTATTATTGTCTGTCCTGATTTCCATGCACATGTCTCCCATTGTCTTCGGTGCAGCTGCCTGCATGTAGTGGAAATGAAACATTTTTATGAAATAGTTATCTTCAGAATAACTTTGCAATTTTATGAAATTAAATGCTATTTATTCATTAACATTTGAAAAAACAGTAATATCTTTCCATCTGCCCTTTGATGAAATCAGAACTTTATTCAGTTCGATATTACTTCAAATTAGTCTGCTTGCTTTCATAGCTTTTTCATGCTCTCCATTTTCTTTCACTCTTAAAAGTGATGCTCACTACAGGAGAGATCCCAGATGGCAGTGGAGGAGGAGGAAGCTACACTCATCTCCTCCCAGGACCACCCTGAGATTACAACTAAAACATAGAGCAGTCAACCTGAATAAACAACTGAAGATGAGCTGAAGAGAAGTTTTATAACTAAGAAATTACAAAAGAAGCCATATTGAGACTGTTAGGAAGGAAGAAGATGATAAAGAGCTGACCCCACTCTCAGGCGACTAAGATTCTGGAGGGATATCTCAGTTTGTAAAGGTTCCCTCTGAGAAGTGTGAATTCTCAACCCCAAGCTGGGCTCCCCAGCCCAGAGCACCACATCTGGGAAGGGGCTCCCATGTTATATCTGGCTGTGAAAATCAGTGGGAATTATGTCTGCCATGAAGAGATGGGATTTGGCTACAGACACAGGTGCTCTCTTAAAGGGCCAACACATGAAATCTCATACACAGCCACTCATCATAGGCTCCAGTGGAGAGGAACAGTATCATAAGAGAGACTAGGATTTGAGGCTCTGAGGAGAGAGCTGAAGAGACAGCCACCAGGATCGCTGTGCTGAGTCTTTCTCCCATAATACAGGCACCATCTTTCATGGGTGGTGCACTCCCCTTCATATGGCATCAGCCTGGTAGAATGCAATAATCTAACACTCTGGACACCCTGTCGCCCTACCCTGTGAAGCTGTACTTTGTTGAGTCAATGGCCAGTGTCAGTGTGTAGATCTGAGTGGACTCAGAGGGTGTCAATGACTGAGTGGTGTGGCTTTGGTGTGAAACCATTTCCCCCACTTTTCCATGAACCTGACTGGCACCTCTTCCTCATTGGTTGTTTGCTAACCTCACTCTCTGTGCTCCCAGCAACCCAGCCTCCTAACTCCTGGTGGCCCTGCCCTGCCAATATCTGAGCAGAATCCAGGACAAACCGAGTTTTGTGGCTCTGGGGTTGGGGCCACACCCCCAAAACTTGATCTGTATTCCCCCTGATGGAAGATCAACTAGCCCATTCTCCCAACTCCTGGCAGGTCCACCTGCTGAGATCAAGCTCTTGGTAGAATCTGGAACTGACTAACATGTGTGGCTGTGGAACAGGGACCACTTTTCCCTCGCACGCCAGACTGGTGCAGAACCATCCCTTCACATGGCCAAATTTTGGTCTGTTTGGGGCTGAGAAACTGCTAACCTCACCCTAATGACCCTCTAAGACCATACCCCACCACAAAGGTGTGTGATAACTCAAAGGGTAACAGCTAGAGTTGATAAACCCTGGATGATTTGCTGAGTAGACTCAGACCCAGCATTGGCCCTGAGTTTAAACTTGTACTGATCTGGTGAATACCACTCATCCCTAACTGATGACTCACTGAGACCTTACCTCATGCAATTCAAGTATTACCAGAGACTTTTTCAGTGACTGAGCCTAATAATCTACCAGCAGGCAGAGGCAGGAAGAGACAAATGTTAGGACAGTTTAGGAATTTGGTTAAACTGCCCCTGAGCCCAGTGCTAGTGAAAAATAGTCTTGCTGCATAGCTTGGTTCTTTCCCTATACACTTAAGCCCAGCAAAGGCAGCCACAAATTGTAGATTGCTTTGTAGCTTTAAACAGGTTTCCCAGGGCCAGTCACAGGCAGAGTCTTATATTGGCCTGCACCAGAATTCCCCACAAGAGGCCTCAGACCCAAAATACTTAGTGACCGACTATAGACAGCATCAGAGAAGTATCCAATTAACTTCACAATGGCATATCCAAAGGAAGACCTAGGCTAACATCAAACATTGCTGAGGCGAATTCCACTTTGAGTAGTCAGCACCTGCACAGCAGCTTGTACACTGTGGTCAGGTAGATCTTCACAGTCAGCTAGCCTGAGGGTCAACCCCATGAATAAATGAGCCAAGACCAATTAAAACTCAATGACAACAGGAAGGCCCACATAACCCAGCTACAAAGGAGCCCCCATAAGGATGACATCCAACTTCTCAACAGAAATACTTAAGGCCAGAAGGGAATGGCAAGAAATATTCAACATAATGCAGAACAAGAGCCTACAACCAAGGCTTCTTTATCTAGCAAGGCTATCATTTAAAATTGAAGGAGAAATAAAAAGCTTCCCAGACAAAAAAAAAAAACTCAAGGAATTCATTACAACCAAACCAATGCTGCAAGAAATATTAAAAGGCCTGTTGTAAACAGAACAAAGGGAGCAAAGAATATATTAAAAAAGGAATATAACTTTAAAGAATAAAATGGCAATAAACAACTACATATCAATTATAACCTTAAATGTAAATGTATTAAATGATCCAATCAAAAGACATAAGGTAGCTGTGTGAATAAGAAAACAGGACCCATACATATGCTGTCTACAAGAGACACACCTCAAAACAAAAGATGCACATAGACTGAAGGTAAAAGGATGAAAAAAAATATTTCATGCAAAAAGAAATGAAAGAAAAAGGCTGAGGTAGCAATACTTATATCAGACAAAATGGACTTTAAAACAAAGGCTATAGTAAAAGATAAAGAAAGTCACTACATAATGTTAAAGGGAGCAATCCAACAGGAAGATATAACCATTATAAATATCTATGCACCTATTATAGGAGCACCTAAATATATAAAGCAGACTTTGATGGATATAAAGGGCGAGATCAACATCAATACTACAATAGTAGGAGATTTCAATACCCCACTAACATCACTAGATAGATCCTGAAAAAAAAATAACAAAGAAAGAGCAGACTTAAAGGACACACTAGATCAGGGGTAGTCAACCATTTTATACCTACTGCCCACTTTTGAATCTCTGTTAGTAGTAAAATTTTCTAACCACCCACCGGTTCTACAGTTACAGTGATTGATAAAGTAGGGAAGAAACTTTACTTTATAAAATTTATAAATCAGAGTTATAGCAAGTTAAAGCATATAATAATAATTAATTACCAAGTACTTTATGTCAGAATTTTGCTAAGTTTGGCAGAATAAATATTTATAAAACAACTTACTATAATTAAATCTATCTTTTAGTTACATTTTGGTTGTTCTGCTACAGCCCACCATGAAAACTGGAACATCCACTAGTGGGCGGTAGGGACCATGTTGACTACCACTGCACTAGAGCAACAGGATTTAATAAATATCTTCAGAACCTTTCACCTTAAAGCAGAAGAATATACATTCTTTTCAAGTGCTCATGATACATTCTCTAGAATAGACCATATGTTAGGACACAAAAGCAGTCTAAACAAATTTAAGAAAATTGAAATCATACCAAGCACTTTCTCTGATCACAATGGCATGAAACTATAAATCAACCAAAACAAAAAAACTGAAATATACTCAAACACTAGGAAACTAAATAACATGTTATTAAATAATGAATGGGTTAAAAATGAGATCAAAGAAGTTTAAAAAATTTCCTAAAAATGAATAATAATGAGCATAAAGCAACTCAAAATTTATGGGACACAGCAAAAGCAGTACTGAGAGGGAAGTTCATAGCACTACAGAAATACCTTAAAAAGTTAGAAAAAGCTCAAATAAACAACCTAACCCTGAATCTAAAAGAACTAGAAAAATAACAGCAAGTAAAGCCCAAGGGTGGGAGAAGGAAGGAAATAATAAAGATCAGATCAGAAATAAATGACATAGAGGCTAAAGAAACAATACAGAGGATCAATGAAACTGAGAGCTGGTTCTTTGAAAGGGTAAACAAGATCGATGAATCGTTAAGCAGATTCACCAAGAAAAAAGAGAGATGACTCAAATAAATAAAATTAAAAGTGAGAGTGGAGAATTAACAACTGACATAACAGAAATACAAAATATTGTAAGAATATACTATGAAAAATTTTATGCCAAAAAATTAGACAACCTGGGTGAAATGAACAAATTCCTGAAACATATAATCTTTCAAAAAGATATCTGGAAGAATCAGAAAACCTAAACAGACAGATTACAACAAATGAGATAAAAACAGTTATCAAAAAACTCCCAACAAACAAAAATCCTGGGCCAGATGGCTTCACTGGTGAATTCTACCAAATATTCAAAGAAGAACTAACTTCTATTCTTCTTAAGCTATTTCAAAAAATTCAAGAAGAAGGAAGACTTTCAAACTCTTTTTATGAGGTGAGCATAATTCTGATTCCAAAACCAGACAAAGACAACACAAAGAAAGAAAATTATAGGCCAATATCCCTGATGAATTTAGATGCTAAAATCCTCAAAAAAAATGTATATTAGCAAACTGGATACAGCAATACATGAAAAAAATTCATACATCATGATCAAGTGGGATTTATTCTGGGGAGGCAAGTCTAGTACAATATTTGTAAATCAATCAATGTAATTCATCACATAAACAGAAAGAGAAAAACCATATGATAACTTCAATAGATGCAGAAAAAGCATTTAATAAAATCTAACACCCATTTATGATCATAACTCTCAGCAAAGTGGGAATATAGGAAACATACCTCAATATGATAAAGGCCATCTATAACAAACTCAACGGCCAACATCATAATCCATGGGAAAAAAATTAAAAGCAATCCCCTTAAGATCAGGAACAAGGCCTGGGTGCCCTCTATCACCACTATTACTCAACACAGTACTGGAAGACCTAACTACAGCAATCAGACAAGAAGAAGAAATAAAAGACATCCAAATTGGAAGAGAAGAAGTAAAACCATCATTATTTGCAGATGATATGATACTGTACACAGAAAACCCTAAAGTCTCAGTCAAAAAACTACTGGACCTGACAAATGAATTCAGCAAGTTGTCAGAATATAAAATTAATACACAGAAATCAGAGGCATTTTTATACACCAATAGTGAATTGTCAGAAAGAGAAATTAAGGAAACAATCCCCTTCCTATTGCAACAAAAAATTAAAGTACCTAGGAATAAATTTAACCAAGGAGATTAAAGACTTATACCCAGAAAATTATAAAACATTGATAAAAGAAATCAAGAAAGATACAAACAAGTGGAAGTATATACCATGTTCATGGATATGAAGAATTAACATCATTAAAATGTCTATATTACCCAAAGCAATTTAAAAATTCAATGCAATACCAATTAAAATACCAATGGCATACATTAAAAATATAGACCACATATTCCAAAAAGTTATATGGAACCAAAAAAAAACAAAAACATGAATAACCTCAGCAATCTTGAAAAAGAAGAATAAAGTGGGAGGTATCACACTTCTGAATATCAAGTTATACTATAAGGCTATTGTACTCAAAACAGCTTGGTACTGGCATAAAAACAGGCATATAGATCAATGGAACAGAACAGAGAACCCAGAAATAAACCCACACTTTTATGGACAATTAGTATTTGACAAAGGAGGTAACAGCATACAATGGAGTAAAGACAGTTTCTTTAACAAATGGTGTTGGAAAAATTGAACACCTACCTGCAAAAAAATAAATTTAGACCACCAACTTACACCATTCACAAAAATAAACTCAAAATGGATAAAAGACATAAATGTAAGTCATGAAACCATAAGCATCTTAAAAGAAAACATAGGAAGTTGGATCACTGACATCTCTCACAGCAATATATTTGCTGATTTATTTCCATGAGTAAATGAAATAAAAGACAGGATAAACAAATGGAACTATATCAAACTAAAAAGCTTATATACAGCTAAAGACAATATAAATAATAAAAAGGGAGTACATATTCAACAATACGTCTGATAAGGGGTTAGTAACCAAAATTTATAAAGAATTTGTAAAACTCAACACCAGGAAGACAAACAATTCAATCAAAAAATGGGCAAAAAAATGAATAGACAGTTCTCCAAAGAGGACATACAGATGGCCAATAGATGAAAAAATGTTCAACATCACTAATTGTTAGGGAAATGCAAATTAAAACCACAATGAGATACCACACCAGTCAGAATGGTGCTCATTAATATAACAACACATGATAGGTGCTGGCTAAGATGTGGAGAAAAGGGAATCCTTCTGCACTGCTGGTGGGAATGCAGACTGGTGCAGCCACTGTGGAAAACAGTATGGAGATTCCTCAAAAAATTGAAAATCGAACTGCCTTTTGACCCAGCCATCCCACTTTTAGGAATATATCCCAAGAACATCATATCACTGACTCAAAAAAAGAAATGTGCCCCCATGTTTATGGCAGCATTGTTCACAATAGTGAAGGTCTGGAAACAGCCCAAGTGCCCATTAGTGGATGGGTGGATTAAAAAGCAGTGGTACATATACACAATGGAATACTATGGGGCCATGAAAAAGAAGGAAATATTACCTTTTGCAACAATATAGTTTCCAGGGTGAGCCTGGAAACTATTATGTTAAGTGAAATAAGCCAGGCAGAGAAAGAAAAATATCATATGACCTCACTCATTTGAGGAATCCAAGAAAAAATGTGAACTGAGGAACGGAATTGAGACAGAGAAGGGATCAAAGGGACCAGAGGAAAAGAGGAGAGAGGAAAAGGGGAGGATAGGATGGGTTAAACCTAAAGGGAAGGGAGGAGGGCGATGTTGAGGGGAATATGGGTGAGGAAGGGATGCATTCGGGCCCACACTAAAAACTATGTAAACACAATAAATTAAATTAAAAAAAAAAAGAATCAACCAATGGGTGCATGAATGGGTGGAAAAAAGAGTTGATGTTTCTCTTTCTTTCTTTCTTTCTCTCAATCTTTCTCTTTTTCTTTTTTCATAAAAATCAATTAATTTTTTTAATATAATGCTTGGTTTCAAGGCAATTTGACCTCTTTTTTTGACTGTCTTAAGATGAGGACAATCATAGTTAATATTTTCAGCACATGTGTTTAAATAAATATATTATAATGTAAATGTTGACATTTTAAACATACTATTAAAAGAACCTTGCTCATCCATTTATTTCTTGACATGGTTTTATGTTTGGACTGAGTTTGAAATAAAATGAATGGTACACACTAATTTTAGAATATTTTAAATGGAACTTATAGAAACTAAGTAAACTCAGCTTGAACAAAAATAATGTTTTATAAGAATGTGGGTGGTTTATGAAACCAAAATGAAAAAAAGACTTATTTATTTAATTACAATTTTCTAGGAAATAGTGTTTCATAGTACCAGAGTGTGCCAGAAGGCCTTTGCCAAATTACGTGTAGCTAAGGGTGATGATGACAAAGTATAATGTTGTTATGAGGGGTCCGTCTTGCAAATGAGTTGTGGCATATAAGGTGGTTATTTTCAGTTGAGCAAATATACTCAGTTTACTATTATAGTGAAATTGGTAAGGTTATTACAACAGGGCATCAAGTGGTGTTTCTGATCAATTATCATTTCTAAGCATCCATTTACCAATTTTAAGTTCCACCACTCATTCAATAAAGCAAGTAAGATTTACCTGCCACTTGTTGAGTTTAGACTTAATTCCAAGTCAATTTGGGAATAGGCTATTTTTTAGATAAGAGCTGAGAGAACTCGTGCACTATAAATGGAGAGATGTCAGGGATTAGAGTTTGTCTTTGCTTTGTCAAGGGAGACAGAATAATCATAGCTAAAGTTTGCTGAGCACTTACTAAGTAACAGGGACCATGCAAAAAACAACTTTATAATAATTATTTCATTTAACTCTATGCATTAATATTTTATTATTACTATTATTTTAGAGAAAACAAACAGAGACATAGAGAGTTTTAGTAACTTGCCCAAATTTGTTTAGTTAGTAAGTGGTAAAGAAAAACCAAATCCTAGGCATCTATAAAACTTGGTGACACCTGAAGGTCAAATGTTACTTCATGAGAGAGAAAAAATTATTTTATCTGAATTATAAAAGGATAAAGATCAGTAAATGTTTTTGCTTCCTTTACTATGGGTCTGAGAATCACACTCTAGTATTTTGGAAATTGATTGCAGTATGGTTCTTTGCATTTACCAAATTTGTTTCCATATTCTTATTCTCAGAGCATATTTTCTTCACTTAGTATTTCCTGTCTCTAATCTGTCCCCAATGATGTCCCCAACACAGTGCTGCTACTTACTCATCTTCCCAAAGTCTCCACTTGTCAGATTGTCTTGTTAATAGCAGTGGGCACTGACTGAGCTTCGGTGAGTACTCAGGAAGTGTTCACTGAGACAAAAAATTGTTAAAGAACTGTTCTTTCCTGCTTTAAAAAAATCAAGGGCTTAACATTTTTCATAAAATATAATTCAAATTTATTATCATGGACTTCAACATCTTTTTCAATTGGTTGTTCAACCTGTCTCATCTCTCACTGTTCACTTTTTCTTCCTATCTCATGAAATGGTATATGTCAGAGACTCTCAACTTAACCTTTCTTCAACAACATTTATGACAGTTGACATTGATGGCCATGACATACTTCTATGAGCACAATCTCTGGCATAAATAGGGAGGACATGATTTTTGGGGTACCAGTTATAACTTTGCCCTTTTTCTCCCACTCAGAAAATTTTATTAGAATACTGAGTAGATCCACATTATTTTGGTGAGCACTTTTTTTTTTTAAGTTCAGTGAGAGGAGGGCAGGCAGAGACAGACTACTGCATGCACGAGGATGGGATCCACCCAGCAAGCCCACTAGGGGGTGATTCTCTGAGATTCTGAGGCATTGCCAGGTTGCTGAACAACGGAGCTCTTCTTAGTGCCTGAGGTGGAGGCCATTCAGCCATCCTAGCACCTGGGGCTAACCTACTTCAATCGAGCCATGGCTGCAGGAGGAGAAGAGAGAGAGAGAAAGAGAGAAAGAGAAGCAAGAGGGGGAGGGTAGAGAAGCAGATAGGTGCTTCTCCTATGTGTCCCTGATGGTGAATTGAACCAGGGACATCGATATGCTGGGCCAACACTTGACCACCGAACCAACCAGCCAGGGCCTGGTAAGCACTTTCAATACACTCTATTTTACAAAAAAAAAGAAAAAAAAATTAGAAAACTTCAGTGTACTTTATTATTTTTAAAATATAGTTTGCAAAATATTATTTCATCAAAATTACATGGTTGAATGTCATTTTTAATAATAAAAGTTAACATTGATTGCTTGCTTTCCAGATATCGAGCATAATGTTAAATACTTTATACATATTAATCTTCCTAACAAACTTGTGCAGTAAGTACCATTATTATTCTTACTTTACAGAACAGAAAACTGAAGTGCAGAGACCAAAGTAATTTGCTCAAGTTCACACAATCAGTTAGTTTTATGTATATTTTAATTAAAAATTGTTTTGAAGAACTGAAGTCATTTATCAAACTGCTGCCTTTCCCTATTTGCCACAGGCATTTCTTGCCTTAATGGCTTACATTCAAAACACAAACATTAAATTTTAAGGTTTTTCACTATAAACGATATGTTTTCAAGTTCTATGATATTGTTAAAAGTAAAATATATAAATATATATATATATTTATATATTTTTTTGTAGAGTAGATTTCATCGTACAGCTGTGTACAAGAATGGATTTTTAACTTTTTTATATTTGAGGACCTGTGAAAATGGAAGAATTATTTCAGGACCACTAAGGCAGAAGTCCCCCTGAGCATAAGCTACAATCATTGGGTCTATAATCTTCACAGCATCAGGGTGGTTAACACTTTTGTAGACCGGCATGAAATTTCTGGTGAACTTGTCTATGGACCAGAGGTTGAAAAACGCTGTTGTATGAGGCATACTTGACCTTAGTGCATGAAAGTTCAGACATGGTATCATTTTTGGCACTGTTGCTTCAAGCATTACTTTATGCCAAGGCTCAAAGGAAGTATATCCATTTTTTATTATGTCACATCAACTTGGATTTCCTATTCCTCAAATTGATCAGACCAAATCTTGTTATGATTGCTTCTCATGCAAATGTTCTTTCAACTTTTTCTCTAATCTGATATATATAATATATATTGTGGTTAAATATTATTTTCATCAAAGAGGATATACAGAATTCAGTGATACCTCCATGAGTGCGCAGTTACAATTTCTCTAATATGTTTTTTGAAAATTATTCTACTTCTTTATATTTCATGTAATAGAAAATGGAGTTGCATCTGCACATACACATACCATGTGCTCATGCCACTCATACATGCACACGTTATTTCTTTACAAGTATGGCTCTGTGGTACTTTCTTTAGTGAGGATATTTTGTGTAACCTCCAAATTCTTCCTAAAATGTTATGGAAAGTAAACATCTGCTGAGTAAACTACTTGCTCAGGCAAATGCTTTACTTTAGAAACTAGTAGATTACCTCTGCATCTCAATAAAAGTAGCATAAGGACCCCAGTAGATAGTCAACATTTCTGTGGAAACAACCATTGGCTTCTTTATGTCTTCCTTATTCCGACAAAATGCAATACTGGTTGGTTCTTTAAAATGACCATATATTAAGGAAAGATGAAATACAAAATTTTGCAATTAAACTATACAATTAGAATGCTTTCTCTTCTTAACAGGATGGTGGTATTAAAAAATACAATCAAGGGCATGGAGACTTAGTTATATGATTTGGATAAAAATCCCAAAGGAAAAGAAGTTAATTAGGAAAAAAATATTTGATAAGATAGTGAAAGTAGACAAATAAATAATATCAGAAAGAAGATAAATGTAAACACCCTAACTGGGCAACTTTGAAAATGCAGCCAGAATTTGAAAATGAGTAAGAAAGGAGTTGAATTAAAAAAAAAAAAATTTCCGGCCCTGGCTGCTAGCTCAGTGGGTAGAGCATTGGCCTGGGGTATGGACGTCATGAGTTTGATTCCTGGTCAGGGCACACAGGAGAAGCGATCATCTGTGTCTCCCTCTCTCTCTCTCCCCCTTCTCTCCCTCTTCCCCTCCCACAGCCAGCAGTTGATTGGTTCTAATGCGGCCTCAGGCACTGAGGATGGCTCCCTTGGAGTACATCATCCTCAGGTGCTAAAAATAGATTGATACTCGAGCATAGGCCCCAGATGGGGTTACTGGATGGATCCTGGTTGGGGTGCATTCAGGAGTCTGCCTCACTATCTCTCTTCCTCTCACCTAAAACAAAACAAAACAAACAAAAAAAAAAAAAAGAGAAAAATAATTTATTTAAGGGCAGGCCAGATTCTTGTTAGACTATGGAGAGCTTTAATATAGTTAAAAATAAATAAATAAATATCTAAATATTTGGAGAATAAGAGCGCTTAAGGCAGAAATTTCTTACCTTAGAACTATTGACATTTTAGACTAAATAATTCTTTGTTCTGGGAGCTGCGGTTTGTAAGATATGTCCCAATACCCCTTGTCTCTATTCACTAGCTGCCAAAAACATCCCATCTTTTCAGTTAGGATAATAAAAAATGTCTCCAGGCATTGAAAAACATTCCCCGGGGAGACAAAAATCCTTACTCATTGGGATAACTGGCTTAAGGGAGGTACAATCATTAATTTAGGCCTGAGGTGAAGAAAATTATAGTAGATTCTTATATATATATAGAAAATATTATGAATTGGTTTTCCGTTCACCAAAACACAAATGAGAAGCAAACAGGATTTTCAAAAGATGGAAAAGTAGATCTTTTTTTTTTTTTTTGAAAGTAGATCTTTTGAGGACGTACAATGTATCTCAATTAATACATTTCTAATAGGTAGCCACAGTAAATATACTTTCTAAGATTGATATATTGCCCAGTAGTGGAGCAGATTATTTTTAATTGTGAACTTATGGAAATAATATTTCATTAATTACTTTATTTAGTTTATTTTTATGAAATAATTAATATTAAATTATTCAAATATATACAAATATTAATAAGAAAATATGTAACAAATGTTCGAACCATTTAGATTTAAAAATATATGGTCTGATTTGGTTCAGACATACTTCTTCCTTGTTTTCTTTTTTAATTTTTGCTTTTGTTTAATTTATAGTGCTGTAGTTACATCTAGAACATGCTCTAGTCCTATCTTCATAGGGTCTTGTCATGCCTAGGGGTAGGTAACCAAAAACCTTTTAAAGACAGTAGATATTCTTTCTAGGTATGTTTTCATTTTACAGTTTGATTATATATATTTGTACCCATGACAGCATATGGTGTTGATTTCTTAGCACTTAGATATATTTTTACATAAATAACATCTCTCTGTTTGTAACATTTTATATTTACTTTTCATTCAATGTTATATTGGCAAGCTTATTCACGTTGGCATATATACACATTTGCATATGTAAATACAATGAAATACTGTGAAGCAATTAAAATGAATGAGCTATTTTCATCACTTATAAATAGCACAGCTACAGACAAAAGAAAAATATAAATGGCTATTGAGTTAACTTACACATTAAATTTGGCAGCTAGTGAAGGTCTAAGGATTCCCAAGTTGAAAATACTTGCGCTGCCATGATCCACACATGTGCAGGAAGCAGGATGGGAGAATAACCAGGAAAAGTCTTTTTGTTTGTTTGTTTTCCAGGGGAAAACATTAGCTTCCTAGATTCTGAGCTAAAAGAAAAAGCAGTGAGATAGTCATAGCACCTGTCTGGGCGGGCAGAAGAGCCAGACTCCTCTTATGGGAGAAGAGGCCTGAGGAGCCTTTTCTGTGGACAGCTTTGAAAAGGAAATTCATGGAAAAGTCACTGGGAAGGCGCTCTTCACGCAACAGCAGCCTGTGTGTGACTGAGCAGCAGCTGAGCCCTGAGCTGGTCTCTCTTTGCTGGCTAGATCCTTAAAATGCAGCCCAGAGGACAGCCCACATCTCAGGGTATCTGAAAGCTGGAAAAATGGGTGGGTGAAAGGGGCAGTGTTCATGACCGTAGAGGGACTTTACACAGTAACCATAGCTCCAGTGACACTGGTCACTACCAGAGGTAGTAATAACACTGAGAGGAAGGAAACAAGCCCCAGGATGGGAGTGGAGGCCCTCTCAGTTCAGGCCAGGCGTCCAGGTCAACAGTCATGGACAACCACAGAGGAGCCCCTTTTTAAGCCACTTGAGAACCGTGCTCAGGGTGGATACACCTGGATGAGGCTGCGGGTGCAGTGTGTCCCCTGATGGGTGCTTGAGTGAGAGGCTCTTGTTTTACTGCCATTACTTTGGCTGATACTTCTTAAATTAAAGCTCTGCGTGGACAAGTCCTGCTGGGGGTGAGGATGACAGAGACGCAAAGACCTGACTCCGAGTACCAGGTTCATTGATGTAGATCCACTTTATTCAGGAAGTAAGCTAGCTTATATACACAGGTTCAGCCTATAGGGTGTCACAGCATGTCCTTCATAGCCAATAGCTGAAAAGATCAGGGAGCTGCATGGTTGGCACTAAGTCACTTCCTTATAGCGGGCGAGCTCCCTTCCTGGGTATGCCCAGGAGGGTTCTGGGAGCTGGAGTATTCTCACAGCATTGCATCAGCCACAGCTGCTAGGAATGCACTCTGCACTCCACCCATATCCCGGAGCTGGTGGAACCTTGGAAATCACCTGAAACTTTTGAAAGCGAGAGGCGTTGCTTTATGTTTTGATGGGTATTTCTTTAGACCTGGCAACTTTCTTGTCTGAAATTGAGGCTCTATGAAAAACAAAACAAAACACTTGTATTTGAAGCTTGGTACAACTGACAAGTGCAAGGAGATATCTTTAGCAAATGTTAATATTTCACTGGCCAGAAGGAACGCAATCACAATTCCCAATTTAAGGCTTGTAGCTTGTAAAAATGAAATTGGGATGCTTTATTAGTTAGGGTTGTCTACAAAAGCAGGTTCTGAGGCAATTGATTTCAAGTGTGGTTTACAGAGAAAGTGGTTTCAAGGGATAGGGAAAAAAAAAGAATGGAGAGAGTGGCAAAAAGAAAGAGGAAGTCAAAGCAAATGTGCATTACCATGTTGGTCATCAGATCAATCCTGCCGGGTCCTCAGTATCCACAGAGAAGATCAGCCTGTGTGTTCATTTTCTGTGAGTGAGGGTTATTAACTTCATCTCAGTCCCAGGTGGTGCATGCATGAGCTCTGAGAAGGCTCCTGCAGGAGTCCCATGCTCTAGGTAAGACATACATAGAAAGATTGAGATTCTTTGTACAACTGAACAAAGAGCCCTCGAGTTACTAGAGGTATTCCAACACAAATGCATTTTTTAATGGAATTTACAGATCAATTTCAAGTTACAAAAAAAATGTGATTATTGATTTTGGTTAAAGGCCAAATATCAATAGATATCTTCAGATTTTAAGTTGAAAAAGTCATTACTCTGTGATGGAGCATTTTTTCTCTTATTCAATCTGAAATTGTCTTTGCAAAAGAGCACATCACTTTTGGTTGGAGACCCATCATAAATTGCAGTAATTTTTGGTATTGGGGGAGGGAGAAAAGAGTAGTGGTACTATTATGTTAATTATGGTAAATATTACAAAAGATAGCATTATATAGAGAGATTTGAATAGGCTTATCAGTAATAATTTCTGCAGGATTGGCAATCAGACTCCAGATGAATAAAGTCTTGAACCAAGAGCATTCAGAAGCTGAGTCTGTCAAATTATCATCAGCAGTGTTAGGAGGGAGATTGAAGCCTGTAAATACCAAGAGAAAATTTTATAGTTCTCTTCTGCAAATTCAACTTTCAACAGGTAGAGTGAGAGAATCACACTGGTCATTTTCTTTCCATAAGGCACCTGTGATCTAAGAGATGTAGTTCCCAAATGCAGATGGATAGACCCTTGTATCCCACCAGCTGCCCTGTTTAATTTAGAAATGAACCAGTACAATTTATCAGGGGAGAAAAGAGAAAACAGGAAAAGAGAGAAAATGAGCTTCTCCGGCTACATTTAAATAGTGCTGAATAATGAAGCTAAGTTTTGTTGCTAACCCAGCAAGTACGCTAATCAATACTGTGCAGAACCAAATGTAGTAGACTTTAAGTCAAATACTATTTCTGAACACTTCATCATTTTTGCTAGTCTTGTGCAGTGCTCAAAATGGGAAATGTTTCTTATGCTCTCAGATATAGCAAAGTTTTTCTTGGACTTTGAGTAGAGCTAAGACTTCCAGGAAAAGTGAAATGTCTGGGAAATTCATCCCAAACTTGGCATCAAAAAAAGACAAAAGTAGTTAACTACTTTCTCATGTATAACTATTTTCCTCAAATCTCATTAAAGTAGGAATTAAGCCAGTGTTTAGAATACATTGTTTTTAGTTGGTTTTAAAGGAATGATCACACATGGTGATGCATTAAAACAGCACCAACTTAAAATCTTCTTATAATAAACTATATTATAGATTAATTACTGGCATTTTAAACATAATATTTACAATTATACTTGTTAAGCCACTGATAATCAAAATGCATTGTGCCTGTGACAAAATAGATCTATTCCTAAAATAGAGACCACAGACCTTTTTTGGATGGAATATTTTATTGCACAGATAAATGCCAGCATATATTGTGTAGAATATGATTCACATCTTTTACATTAGAATTCTAATTATTCTTGTGTCATCATTAACTTTTTATTCTCTTTATCATGACTTTTCATCTGACTTACAACAGAAAAGGGGATTTGTATTTTTAAATTGATATTTAATTTTTGCAAAACATTGAATATATGTCAGTAATTTTGAGAGACTGAAAATCTACTGCAGAGATCATTTTCAGGGCAATGGGTAATGTCAGGTAGAAATATACAGTCTGAGTATTTCTTATATCTTTCTGATATAAATCATTTTCTTGAATATTCCTGCCCCATTTGGTAGCTTCATTAATTTGGGGGATTCAATATGTATACTCCCTCAAGGAAAATGGGCATGATTTAATTTTCAATGAATTGAAATAACATTATTTTATAAAAATAGACACATTTAATTTTGTTGCTTTGCTTCTATTTCGGTGCTTTATTCTAGTAACATCTCCATTGTCTTGCTATTCTACCAGGAATTGACAGTTTTCTAGATTGTTAAAAAATCAAAGTGGTTAAGATACTTAAAGAATAACTAAAATAACATATTTTAAATAACATAAGAATAGAGAAATATGCCATTTGAGTAAGTGCAATTTTCCATCCAGCCTAGCATTCAGATTGAGGAAGACATCAAAGAATTTGATGTTTGTTTTTCCAAATGTCAAACTAAAAATTCAGAGGTATATTTTAAAATACCCCATAAAATTCTAAGTTAATAATTATGACTGTTCTCCAAAAATATTTTGAAAACCCTTTTATGTCTCAGTAGTAGTAGAATAGCAGTTGTTGTTCCACATAATGTGGCTGGCAGACATTTCCGTGTATTTCTTTCCTCCACTGCTAAAAATCAAGTTCTTTGTTAACAAGTCCTCTGGCACATTTCCCAGGGCCTATCCCAGTGAAGAACTGACCTTGTTTTCCTTCTGTGGTGTGTGCTTAGAAAACAGATACTTTTGGTTTTCTTTATTGGGGGTGAGGAATGAAGAAAACATCCTGCTTAAAGAGTTTATCTAAAGACCCCTGGTAAACAGCAATCAGGGCCTATTGAGCTACAGTGATCAGAAAGAGCCGCCCCTGAAATGTATCCCTAGCACTTTAACTAATCTTCCAAACTTCTGCTCTAGATTTCTAAAGCTCCACAGATCAGTGAGGATTAACAAATTCTAGTATGTAGGACAAGTTCCCAGAAGACAACTTTAGTCTTCCTTAACCACACTCTGTTAAGGTAAAAAGAAATGACAGCAAGCAGTTTTAACACACATGGTGGAAAGATATGTTCTTTACAGACAGAGTATGTCTGAGGCCTTCTGGAGAATTTGCAAAAACTTATGCAAACCTACTGATCGCTGATTTATCATAATTTTGTTGTGAATCTAAAACTGCTTTAATTTTTTTTTTAGTTAAAAAACAGAACAAAACGCTGTGAGTTAAGTTCTCTTATATTCCTAATATGCAAATTATATTCTAAATTTAAAAAATATTTTCAGTTAAAAACATAAATGACAAAGGTTAGATCAATAGATAGATTACATAGCTAGATGTTGGAGAGATATTGAAAGCAACCAACTGTGTAAATTATATCAAATGATAGAACTTTTTCTAAGCTATGAACCATGAAAACAAAGAGCCACAGGCCATAGGTAATGTTTATCCAAAAGACAGAGTGTTTCTGTGATGTTGGAGTGATACAGTGGACAGTGGCACAGAGGATTTGCAAAGCAAATAGTAGTGGATTTCATGTTAAGCAACTTCTCCCTCTCTTTACATTACCAACCTCCATCTCCCGAACTCTGGTGGAATCTAAAGACTCAAGAACGAGAGCTCAATAAACCAATAATATTTAGAAGACATTTTGGGTTTCATTTTTTAAAAGATTTTATTTATTGATTTCAGAAAGAGGAAAGAGAACAGAAGAAGGAGAGTGGGAGAGAGGAGCAGAAAACATCAACTCAGAGTTGCTTCACATATGTACCTTGACTGGGCAAGCCCAGGGTTTTGATCCAGCGACCACAAATTCCCAGGTCTGGAGAATTTTCAAAAACTTATAAAAACCTACTGATCACCGATTTATCACAATTCTGCTGTGAACTTAACACAGCATTAAAAAACATTTTTAAGTCAAGTTATCCACTGTGCCACCACAGGTCAGGTGACATTTGGTTTTCAAAATCAACTCTTGCAATGATTTTCAGAAAGGTCTAGCACTAAGATTTAACAGAGTGCCTGACCTGTGGTGGCGCAGTGGATAAAGCGTCGACCTGGAAATGCTGAGGTCGCCGGTTCAAAACCCTGGACTTGCCTGGTCAAGGCACATATGGGAGTTGATGCTTCCAGCTCCTCCCCCTTCTCTCTCTCTCTCTCTCTCTCACTCACTCTCTCTGTCTCTCTTCTCTAAAATGAGTAAATAAATACAAATAATTAAAAAAAAAAAAGATTTAACAGAGTAAAATGTACATTTGCTTAGAATATGGTAATACCTGAGTTTGACAGTACAAGATCAAACAATTAGAATGTAGCACCCTAGGTTAAAAAAAAAAAAAAAGAATATGGCACCAGGCAGTGGCACGGTGGATAGAGCATTGGACTGGGATGTGGAGGATTCAGGTTCAAAACCTCGATGTCGCCAGCTTGTGCATGGGTTCATCTGGTTGGAGCAAGGCTCACCAGCTTGAGCCCACAGCCGCTGGCTTGAGCAAGGGGCCACTCTGTCTGCGGTAGCCCCTCGGTCAAGGCACATATGGGAAAGCAATCAATGAACAATGCAACAAAGAATTGATGCTTCTCATCTCTCTCTCTTCCTGTCTGTCTGTCCCTATCTGTCCCTCTCTCTGTCTCTGTCACAAAAAAGAATGTAGCTGCATTAAAATATATGAAAAGCCACTAAGGAAATTTTGAATGAAAATAAATAGATTATAAATATTTACTTCAGAGACCACCCAATTGGGGTGTGACTATGAGAAATGCTTTCAAAATATATATATATGTAAAGGTATACTCATGGACAAAATGAAGTAGAGATACTCAAGTGAATATCCATGTCAAAATATTTCTTGACAAATGGCATATTGCAAAAACTTGACTATCTTTGCTGACAGCTTCATCTTTTATGAGATTAGTAAAGCAATGAGTACGTTTATTGCTATAAACTTAACTGTGATCAATAATGACATGATTGATGAACTACCAGTGTTCTTAGGGAAAAGTGACCTTTGTTATGGTAAAGTTTACTAGAGAATCAAAAAGAAATTTAGAAAACACTTAGTTTACAAAACGTAACTGAAGGGCACAATTTAACAAGAGCTTCTGACTGTGTTAGGTATTTCAGCAAGTTTTAGGTCCCACTCTCCTAATACCATTTTTATTATGTAAGGAAAAAAAATGAAATGGATGTTGAATTACTCTCTTCTCTTTGAATCTAAGTTATAACCAACTGTTTCAGATCAGATTATTAAACAATCAAATTTAAAAAAGCCTTTCTATTTCTGGGAACATATCCAAAGAAATCTGAAACACTAATTCGAAAGAATAATATCTGCACCACTATGTTCATTGCAGCGTTATTTACAGTAGTCAAGATTTGGAAGCAGCCCAAACGTTCATCAGTGCATGAGTGGATAAAAATGCTGTGGTACATTTACATAATGGAATATCACTCAGCTGTAAAAAAGAAGGAAATCTTACTCTTTGCAATAACATAAATGAACCTTGAGAGCATTATGCTACATGAAATAAGCCAGTCAGAGAAATAAAGTATCATATGATTTCACTCATGTGTGGAATCTAATGAACCAAATGAAATAACAAACAAAATAGAAACACTCATAGATGAAGAACTGAATGACAGTTGTCAGGGGGTGGGGCTGGGTGAAAAAGATGAAGGGATTGAGCAAAAAAACCTCATAGGCACAGAAAACAGTGTGGTAATTACCAGAGGGAAAGGGGGAGGGGAAATAAAAGAGATTATGAGGAGATAAAAGGATAGAAGGAGACTTGACTTGGGGTGATGAACACACAATACAATATATAGATGATGTATTATAGAATTGTATACCTGATGTCATACAAATAAAGTCAATAAAAAACAAGAAAGAACCTTCTTGACTTAAAAATCTAGTAAAAATGGGAGGACATACTGGTGGTCTCTTTTATATCAAGCAACTAAGAATCTCCAATCATCTCTTATGTGCCACTTGATACTAAGACATTAATGTAGCTGAAAGATTTGACTATTATTCTTCATCCTTCCTTTTCTGAGTAGCGGTTCCTAAACTTTCCTTCATTTAAATAACTTTAACATAAACAATGAAATATTGTATTCTAAATGTATATTTACTCCCAACCCTGAGTGTAACATTTAGCTGTAGTTAATTATTTTGCCTTTAAATCCTTTTTAGATGGTGCAATTTATTCTTAATGCCTTAGCTTTCCTCTTCAGTCACACAGCTGGAGTGGAACATGAAGACTCCATGGAGCACATCTCTCTGGGTGAACGTTTAAAAAAAAAATCACAACTAGTAGGCAAAAAGCCATTTCCTCTAGTCAGACTGTGGTTATCTTGATCTAGCATGACAAATTGGTGTTCCCAGAGTGGCTGCAAAGTAATCAGACTGTGACAAATAGTTTACTTATAGCAATTTGTTTCCATTTCACCGAAAATTTCCACAGTCTTAAAAAAATAAAAAAAGACTTTTAATGGTATTTGAACATTGTTGAAATTGAACTGCTTGAAATGGCCAAAGCTAGAATCCAGAATTATTGTGATCTCCCATGAGATGTGACCAAAAAGAGGACTTCCTGGGTCATGGTTTACTAGAAAGAAGTCATGCCTTCCTCCACTGGTGACAGAATTGAGTGACCCTCTGTCCTAAGACTTTGTTTTTAATCTGGGCGAAAGGGTCTGTGGTATTTAGATTGTCACAATTTATCTTTTTTAAGAGTCTACTTCAAGCCTGCAAAGATCTACTCTTGTTTCAATAAATAAATGTCCATTTGGGCTCAGATTCTCCAGCTCCTAACCCCTTGTTTTTCCCATGTTTCTGACAATATACATTGACCTTTCATCAACTCCTCCTTTTGTCCTTGGTTGAATCCTTCATGGTGACTCAGTTAACAAACTGATTCATCCTACTCCCTAATTTTTTTGTTTCTTGGCTAATGCTATCTTTTGTTTCTTTCTCACTCAATGACTCAATGGATGGTCTTCAAGTGATGCTCTCCAGATCTTTGAAGAGACCTCTCCCTTCTGCCCTGTTTTATTAAGGGAATGTAGCATAGAAAGGGTGAGGTTTAGTGTTGAGTTAGCTCTGTGCCAGGCAGACATCTAATTAAGTGATGTGCCTATGTTATCCCATTGCACCACATAAACTCAGCATTATTCTCCCCATTTTATATGTCAATGTGACTCAAAAAAAAAAAGGAAGCAAATCATTAGAGATTAAGTCTCTCTGAAGTCTTTTTTCTGCTTATTGTCAATACCACACCTTATGTTTATTTCTCAATTCATCAATAGCATGAGGCATTCTTCTTTTTTCATTGGTCTGTATTGTGAGTTAATACCAAAAAAAGTGTTTCTATCTCTTAGTGTTAGTAGAGAAATAGATAATAATCTAGAAAATCAATTAAGTAGAAAAATAAAAGGATTTCTTAAAGCCATTACAATGTTAAGATTCAATTCATACATATCCATGTAAAGCCACATGCTTACCTCTGTACCTACTTACTGTTTTTCACATTATATAACTTCTTTCTTTATTTTTTTTATTTGGTCTTTCTTATTTAAATAGGCACTGAAAAAAGTCTCTAAACAAGAAATATTTTGTTGCTCTTTACTTTGAATTCTAAGAAAGGCTTTGTGATATATATATATATAACTCTTTGTTGTGTCAATGAAAGAAAAAGTTATTTAACTTTATTTAAAAAGAAATATATTTTATTTTTTCTTCTTTTTAAATGAAGCAGAAATAAGTATAAATGCTTCACATGAGACCTGATTAAACAACCCAAGTCTGTATAATCACAGCCCCCCTTGTCCAAATACCATTGCTAATCTGATAGTATTTACATTGTTTCTTATGTTATTTAAAAATATTTTTTCTAGTCTAAAATAATATAGTTTGATTGTTCTAAGAAATTAGGGCAAATTGTTAAAGAGGCAGATTGATGAAAATGTGTAAGTAATGTGTAAAAAAAAGCAATAATTTTTTTTTATCTGCCAGGACTTCAATAATAATCCAAAAATAGTATTCAAGGGTTTGTTCTCTCTTGATTTTTAATTTAGTATTATATATGGGCTTTCTATTTATCAGTAGAGTATATATATAAATCTATTTTTATTTTTTATATGCCTTCTATAAAATTCTTTTGTATTATATTTCATACTTGACTTTTGGAGGAATTCTGTGGTTATTCAAAAATTAGGAAGGGTTCATTATTGTATCAAGTCATTGTGTTATTTAGTGATTTAACTTGATCTGGCTTTGATAACAAAGCTATAGTGGAAAAAGATTTTGTATATACAATATTGTTTCTTTCATGCTTTGGGAAAGTTTGAAAGTTTGATTGGATAGAAATATTAATAAAAAGTTTGGGGAGGGAAAGAATTTTGGCTTTGCCTAAAAATTTTAATATGATATCAGGCCACAAATCAAAAATTATTAAAATGATGTAACATGTTTATTTTCTTTTATTTTCTAGAAAACTATGTAGCAAATATAGTGGCACCTTGAAATACCAGAATGAGTTTAATTCATTCTGTAACCAAGCTCTCAAGTCAGTCAATTCGTATATCAAACAAATTTCTCCCATTTAAAATAACTGAAATAGATTTAATTCTTTCCAGCCCTGTGAAACATTCCCAAACCATCCAAAATTATGAAAAAAGACATGTTTTTAATTAAGAAACACACATGTATACTTTACCAATGCATAACAAAATATATGAAATAAAAGAAAAAAGTGTTATTTAGTACTGTGTTCTTACCTTGGAGACAGATGAGTGTGGCTAACGGAGGTGAATGGTGGAGGAGGAGGGAGGGAGGAAGGGATGCAGGCACTGCAGACACGTAAACTAAAACTGCACTTTCTTAACACTAAATGTAAACAAAAACTGCATTTTCTTTATTTTAAACAAAACTAAAACTGCTCTTTCTTTACTTAAAATAAAACCACAAAAACTTAATTGTAAAAAATGCACTTTCTTTCTTTCTTTCTTTTTTACAGAGACAGAGAGAGAGTCAGAGTGAGGGATAGATAGGGACAGACAGACATGAACGAAGCGATGAGAAGCATCAATCATTAGTTTTTTGTTGCGCATTGTGACATCTTAGTTGTTCATTGATTGCTTTCTCATATGTGCCTTGATCACGGGCCTTCAGCAGACTGAGTAACCCCTTGCTTGAGCCGGCAACCTTGGGTCCAAGCTGGTGAATTTTTGATCAAACCAGATGAGCCCACGCTCAAGCTGGTGACCTTGGGGTCTCGAACCTGGGTCTTCCGCATCCCAATCTGATGCTCTATCCACTACGCCACCGCCTGGTCAGGCAAAATGCACTTTCTTAACTTTAAACTTCACCTAAGCTTAACATGATGTATTTTTCATTTAATTATCACCTGTTTGCCTTTTTGGCTGCACTTTTGGCACTTTCACTTGCAGGACTTTTGAATAAAAATCTATCCAAAGAGGTTTGCTTTTGCCTGCCTTTTAAAATGTTATGGAAATGTGACAAACAAGTGTCATTAAAAAGTGCTGCAGCATGACCAGTTGAAACTTTTTCTGGGTGTTTCTTTTTAATGAAACTTGAAAGCTTCTCCCACATTGCCAGCATGTCTTTAATTTCCCTTGTAGAAATCACTTCCTCCGACTCTACCTCCTCCTCACAACTAATCTCTTGTAGAAGCTCCATATGTTGCATCATCTGTAGCTCCTTTAACTCCTTAGTTGAGAGTTCCTCCTCATGTTCCTCAACAAGCTCGTTTACATCACCATCATCTACCTCCAGACCCATCAACTTTCCGTGGGACACAATTTCCTCCAACGCTTCTACCTTGGTCTCCGTCTCTGGTTCAAATCCTTCAAAGTTCCTGTCTGCAACAACATTAGGCTGTGACTTTTTCCATGCGGAGTTCAAGATTCTTCTTGTAACCTCTTGCCATGCCAAGTCAATAATGCGTAAACATACCATGATGTTGTAGTGATCTTTCCAAAACTCTCGAAGGGTTAGAATTGTATTCTCAGTCACCTCAAAGCAGTGGCAGAACAAGTGATTTGTGTAAAGCTTTTTAAAGTTGGAAAAGACCTGCTGATCCATAGGTTGCAAGATTGAAGTTGTGTTGTATGGGAGGTAGAGGACTTTCACGAATTGAAACTCATCAAGAATGTCATCTTCAAGACCAGGTAGGTGGGCTGGAGCATTTTCAAGGATTAGTAATGCTTTCATTGGGAATTTATTTTCTTGAAGATATTTCTTCACTGCAGGACCAAAGACGAGATTTACCCATTCAATAAAAAACTGCTGAGTAACCCATGCCCTAGCACTGGCGCGCCACATAACCTGTAGTTTTTCTTTAAGAATCTTGTGAGTCTTAAAGGCTCAAGGATTTTTGGAATGATACTCTAGCAGTGGCTTTACTTTACAGTCACCACTAGCATTTTCACACAATGCAAGGGTCAGATGGTCCCTCATGGGTTTATGGCCTGGCAGCTTCTTCTCCTCTGCAGTGATGAAAGTCCTCCGGGGCATTTTTTTCCAAAACAATCCTGTTTTGTCACAGTTGAAATCTTGTTGAGGGATGTATCCTTCCTTTTCAATAAGCGCAGCAAAACATGTGATGAACTCCTCAGCTGCTTTAATATCAGCACTCCAGCTTCACCATGCTTCACCACCAATGAATGCCAGATCTCTTGAAATTTTCAAACCAGACGTGACTTGCCTTAAACGTATCTTCTGCTGCCTCTTTTGAGGTTGATGGTTCTTTCTTCTTCAAGTCACCATAAATGATACGTGCCTTTTCACATATTACTGTCTCCAACACTGTATCTCCTGCCAGCTCTTTCTCTCTCACCCACACCAGCAGAAGCTTCTCCATTTCTTCTGTCCTTAATTGGGACAGAACTGTAGTTGCTTTCACTGGATTTGCACTTTTGATGGCATCCTTTTGTTTAAAAATTGTATAAATTGTAGATGTATTGTGGTCATACAGCCTTGCCAGTTCAGTCACTCGTACACCACACTCATGTTTTTCTATTATTTCTTGCTTTACTTCTATCGACATCATTCTCTTCTTCTTCTCACCACCGTCATTTATACTCACATTCTTCGACCCCATGATAGCACACAAAAAAAGTTAATAAAAAATGATGCAAGAATGAGTGCAGTGCACAAGATTCGACTTGATACTGTGGGTAACATGTGAGAAAGAACGAGATACTGGTGTTGTGCTGCCAATACTGGAGCCATGCGCCAACACACCAACTAGCAGCCGCTTCCCAAATCACAACTCATATCTCAGAATTTTGCTCGGATCTCAAACAAAGATTCAGACTGAGTCACAGCTCATATCTTAAAAAAATTCGTATGTTGGTCTGCTCATATCTCAAGGTACCACTGTATGACTAATGCAGGGTGAGGGATTATTGATATGGGAGACGTGATTATACAGATTCTATCACATTGCTAGTGAAATACTAGACTCAGTTATGTTTTCCAACTTCCATGAACATGCTTTAAGTGAATGTAGTAAAAGTAGACTGATTAAAAATAATGAGCTCCAGCCCTGGCAGGTTGGTTTAGTGGTAGAGCGTCAGCTCGGCATGTGAAAGTCCCGGGTTTGATTTTCAATCAGGGTCATGGCACACAAGAGAAGTGACCATCTGCTTCTCCATACCTCCTCCTTTTCTATGTCTCTCTGTCTCTCTCTTTCTCTCTCTCCCTCTTTTTTCCCCTCCGGAAGCCATGGCTTAATTGTAGCAAGTTGGCCCCGGGTGCTGAAGATGGTTCCATGGCCTTGCTTCAGGTGCTGAAATGGTCTGTTCAAAGCAGTGGAGCAGCAGCCCCAGATTGTCAGAGCAGTGCCCCCTAGTGGGCTTTCCAGGTGGATCCCAGTGGAGGCACACATGGGAGTCTGTCTCTCTGCCTCCCTGCCTTCACACCTTTTACTCAATAAAAATAAAAAAGTTAAGTAAAATTAAAAATAATGAACTCTATGGCCCTGGCCAGGTGACTAAGTGGATAAAGCATTGTTCCAGCACACTAAGGTCACAGATTGGATGCCCAGTCAGGGCACAGGTACAACTAAATGTAATTAATGGTGAGTTGATGCTTCTCTCTCTCTTTCTTGCACTCTCTTTCTCTTTCTCTCTCAGATCAATGGGGAAATTTAAAATAATAATGATAATAATAATAAGCTCCAAATTCAATTAGAATATGAGCTTTGGAGGATCTAATCTATATTTTTTTTCCAAAGATCTTGGAGAGAGCTCTGTTGAAGATTCATTCTCTACACCTGACAATATCCCTTTAGAAACATTTCTGGATTAAAATATTGCTATAGTTCTTTTTTCCTGGGTGTCCAGGGAGTATGCTTTTGAAACAGAAATACCCAATCAGTCTATTTGAATACTCAAAGAAGACCGCTGTTTGCTATTCTTATCAAAGTAGTAATTTTGAAGATAATTACTTCAATTATACCTCTCTTCCCTCTCACAGATAGCAACCAACCCAAATTCGTGGACCTTCTGTTACTTATCCTCTCACTTAGTATCACATTACATAATTATTCTCTTCAATTCAGTTCCTCCTTACACAGCTGGCTTTTTTCTTTTTAACCGTGGAGGCTGGAATCCTTATGCTCTCACTATATACTATATATTTGATATCCTTAACTTATTCACAGAAATTTTCTGCTACCTAGTTATTGATTTGAAACCTGGATCTCTCCTGAAAATATCTATTTCTTTGTATTTCACTTGAATGGTAGCTTTTTATCTTTCCAGACCCAAGGAACTTGTGGCTTAGGGTTAGTAATGATAATTTCCTAGCTCCCAAGTATTTTTTATCCTAAATCAAAAAAATTTTTTTTTTTAGGTTTGGTAACTGAGTATGTTATCAGTTACCCCTCTTTATCAATGCCATGCTCTGTAATCTTGGCTACTCTTTTTCATTCACCATGAACTTTGAAACCTAGCTCTCAGTCATCTTTATTCCCATGGTAATATTAACCATTATCAACTGGGTTACTTCCACCTATAGATAAATTTCCCAACAAATAACCTCAGTTACTTGACTTTGATATAAACATTCTTACCCTTTTCCCTCTAAATGACCACCAAGACAATACTATGGTCCTCATTACTTAAACTTTTGTATGAAATCCTAAAATCCAAAATGTCATTAGCCTACCAAATCTCCTGCCCTTTTTAGGTCTTTCTCTCCTATTCTTTTTATTCATGAAGAACTATGAATTCTGTTTCCTTCCACTTACTCACAGTCCATTACCCCTTAGGTTTTTTTTTTCTTTCTTTTTTTGCCTGGCACTTTGGTAGTTTGTTTCAACAACTATTTTTGTTAATAACCAAACTCTCATTCCTGCAAATTGCAAACGTGAAAACTTTTTTCATGGGTCATCTGTCTCATATCTGTAAAATTATCCACCTTAGTATTTCCTGTTCCCCAAGTGCTAAATATTGTTAGAGAAAATAAAGAAATTGCATGAATTCGTGCCAACTGTTTGGTCTCTTGGTCTCCAGATGGGTTTTCAGCAGAGTAGGCAGTTCAAGTCCTTGGTTCTTTTTTCTCTCCAATTTCTTATATTTATCATTTCTAAACATAACTAATAACTTTTTACTCCTATTCTATAACTATTTTTCTTATTTTTGAGAAGATTACTTGCCTCTCAATTTATAGAGACATTTTTAGGCTATTTTGTCTACTAATTCCTAACTTCATACATTCATATTCATAAACATAATATTGTCATCTATTGATATAATAGATTTGTTCTTTTTTCATTTAAGTTTTTAATTTATTGTGTTTACATAAATTCAAGTTTCCCACCAAATATATCTCCCTCCACCCTTGTGTTTCCCTCACCCCCTCCTTTGCCACGTCCCTCTAATGCCTTCCCCCCTTCCCTCTAGGATTTGCTGTCCTGTTCTCTATAATGCTGTGTTACGTATATATAATTTCACTAATCTCTTTTCCTTCTCTGATCCCATCTTCTCTTCCATATTCCCTCTGACAACTTTCTTTCTGGTCCCTTTGACCCTGCCCCTGCCTCTGTTTCATTCCTCAGTTCACATTGTTCATTGGATTCCTCAAATGAGTAAGGTCATATGCTTTTTTTTTTCTCTCTGCCTGGCTTATTTCACTTAGCATAATAGTCTCCATCCATGCTGACACAAAAGGTAAGATTTCCTTCTTCCTCACAGCTGGGTAGAATTTCATTGTGTATATATACCACAGCTTTTTAATCCACTCACCCACTGAAGGACACTTAGGCTGTTTTCAGATCTTGGCTATTGTGAACAATGCTGCAATAAACATGGGGGTACATTTCTTCTTTTGAATTCGTGATTTGGTATTCATAGGATATTTTCCTAAAAGTGGAATAGCTGGGTCAAACAGCAGTTCCATTTTTAATTTTTTGAAAAATCTCTACACTGTTTTCTACACTGGCTGCACCAGTCTGCATTTTCACCAGCAGTGCAGGAGGTGAAATTTTCTCCACACCTTCTCAAGCAATTATTATGTGTTGTTTTGTTAATGAGCACCATTCTGACAGATGTGAGGTGGTATCTTATTGTGGTTTTAATTTGCATTTTTCTAATGATTAGTGATGTTGAACATTTCTTCATATACCTATTGGCCATCTGTATGTCCTCTTTGGAGAAGCGTCTAATTCATTTCTTTTGCCCATTTTTTGATTGGATTGTTTACCTTCTTGGTGTTGAGTTTTACAAGTTCTTTATAAATTTTGGTTATTAACCCCTTATCAGAGGTATTGTTGAATATGTTCTCCCATTGTGTGGTTTGTCTTTTTATTATGTTAATGGTGTCTTTTGCTGTGCAAAAGATTTTTAGTTTCATATAGTACCATTTCTTCATCCTGTCCTTTATTTCACTTGCCTGTGGAGATAAATCAGCAAAAATATTGCTACGAGAGATATCAGAGAGTTTACTGCCTATGTTTTCTTCCAAGATGTTTATGGTTTCACAACTTACATTTAAGCCTTTTATCCATTTTGAGTTTATTTTTGTGAATGGTGTAAGTTGGTGAACCAGTTTTATTTTTTCTAAGTACCTGTCCAATTTTTCCAACACCATTTGTTAAAGAGACTGTCTTTTCTCCATTGTATGCTCTTACCTTCTTTGCCAAATACCAATTGTTTATATAGGTGTGGGCTTATTTCTGGGTTCTCTGGACTGTTCCATTGGTCTGTATGCCTGTTCTTATCCCAGTTCCAAGCTGTTTTGAATATGATGGCTTTGTAGTATAGCTTGATATCAGGAAGTGTGATACCACCCACTTCATTCTTCTTTTTCAGGATTGCTGAGGTTATTTGTGTTCTTTTTTGGTTCCATATAAATTTTTGGAATATGTGTTCTATATCTTTGAAGTATGTCATTGGTATTTTAATAAGAATTGCATTGAATTTATAGATTGCTTTGGGTAATATAGACATTTTAATGATGTTTATTCTTTCTATCCATGAACACGATATATGCTTCCACTTGTTTGTATTTTTCTTGATTTCCTTTATCATTGTTTTATAATTTTCCAAGTACAAATCTTTAACCTCTTTGGTGAAATTTACTCCTAGGTACTTTATTTATTTATTTATTTATTTTTGCAGTAGTGAAGGGGATTATTTTCTTATTTCTCTTTTAGACAGATCATTGTTGGTGTATAAAAATGCCACTGATTTCTGAATGTTAATTTTATATCCTGCCACCTAGCTGAATTCATTTATCAGGTTCAGTAGTTTTTTGATTGAGACTTTAGGGTTTTCTATGTACAGTATCATATCATCAGCAAATAATGATAGTTTTCCATCTTCTTTTCCAATTTGGATGCCTTTTATTTCTTCTTCTTGTCTGATTACTGTGGCTAGGACTTCCAGAACTATGTTGAATAAGAGTGGTGAAACGGGGCACCCCTGCCTTGTTCCTGATTTTAAGGGGATTGATTTCAATCTTTTCCCATTAATTATAATGTTGGCTTTGGATTTGTCATAGATGGCCTTTATCATGTTGAGGTATGATCCCTATATCCCCACATTTCTGTGAGTTTTGATCATAAACGGGTGATGGATTTTATCAAATGCTTTTTCTGCATCTATTGATAATATCATGTGGTTTTTATCCTTTCTTTTGTTTATGTGTTAAATCACATTGATTGATTTGGGAATATTGTACCAGCCTTCTCTCCCCAGAATAAATTCCACCTGATCATGATGAGCGATATTTTTCATGTATTGCTAGATCCGGTTTGCTAATATTTTGTTGAGAATTTTAGCATCTAAGTTTATCAGGGATATTGGTCTTTAGTTTCCTTTATTTGTAGTGTCTTTGCCTGGTTTTAGAATCAGTATTATGTTTGCCTCATAAAAGGAGTTTGGAAGTCTTCTTTCCTCTTGAATTTTTTAGAATAACTTGAGAAGAATACGAGTTAGTTCTTCAAATATTTGGTAAAATTTGCCTGTGAAGACATCTGGCCCAAGACATTTGTTTGTTGGGAGTTTTTTGATAACTTTTTCAATCTCATTTGATGAAATCAGTCTGTTTAGGTATTCTGATTTTTCTGTATTGATTTTTGAAAGATGATATGTTTAGAGGAATTTGTCCATTTCGCCTAGGTTTTCTAATTTTACAGCATACAGTTCTTCACAGTATTTTCATACAATCCCTTGTATTTCTGCTGTGTCAGTTGTTACTTCTCCTCTCATTTCTAATTTTATTTATTTAAGTCCTCTCTTTTTTTCTTGATGAGTCTGGTTAAAGGTTCATCTATCTTGCTTACCTTTTTAAATAATCAGCTTTTGGTTTCATTGATTCTCTGTATTGTTTTTTTAGCCTCTATGTCATTTATTTCTGCTCTGATCTTTATTATTTCCTTCCTTCTACTACCTATGGGACTTACTTGCTGTTCTTTTTCTAGTTCTTTTAGATACAGGGTTAAGTTGTTTATTTGAGCTTTTTCTAGCTTCTTAATGTGTGCCTGTAGTGCTCTGAACTTCCTTTTTAGGACTGCTTTTCCTGTGTCCCATACATTTTTTTTTCATTATTCCGAAGCTGGAAACAGGGAGGCAGTCAGACAGACTCCCGCATGCGCCTGACCGAGATCCACCTGGCATACCCACCAGGGGGCAATGTTCTGCCCCTCTGGGGCGTCGCTCTGTTGCATCCAGAGCCATTCTAGTGCCTGAGGCAGAGGCCACAGCGCCATCCCCAGTGCCCAGGCCATCTTTGCTCCAATGGAGCCTCGGCTGTGGGAGGGGAAGAGAGAGACAGAGAGGAAGGAAAGGGGGAGGGGTGGAGAAGCAGATGGGCACCTCTCCTGTGTGCCTTGGCCGGGAATCGAACCCGGGACTCCTGCACGCCAGGCCGATGCTCTACCGCTGAGCCAATCAGCCAGGGCCATGTCCCATAAATTTTGAGTTGTTGTATACTCATTATCATTCATTTCTAGGAAATTTTTTATTTCTTCTTTGATCTCATTGTTAACCCATTCATTATTTAATAACATGTTATTTAGTTTCTAAGTGTTTGAGTATTTTTCAGTTTTTCTGTTGTGGTTGATTTATAGTTTCATGCCATTGTGATTAAAGAAAGTGCTTGGTATGATTTCACTCTTCTTAAATTTATTGAGACTTGTTTTGTGTCCTAACATGTGGTCTATCCCAGAGAATGTACCATGAGCACTTGAAAAGAATGAATATTTTGCTGCTTTAGGGTAAAAGGTTCTGAAGATATCTATTATATACAGTTGATCTAGTGTGTCCTGTAAGTCTGCTGTTTCTTTGTTAATTTTCTTTCTTGAGGATGTTAGTGGGGTATTAAAATCTCCTTCTGTTATAGTATTGCTGTTAATCTTGCCCTTTATGTCCATCAAAATCTGCTTTATATATTTAGGTGCTCCTATATTAAGTGCATAGATATTTATAATGGTTATATCTTCCTGTTGGATTGCTCCCTTTATCATTATGTAGTGACCTTCTTTATCCCTTACTATATGGCCTTTGTTTTAAAGTCTATTTTGTCTGATATAAGTATTGCTACTTCCACTTTTTTTTTTCATTTCCATATGCATAAAATATTTTTTTTCCTTCCCTTTATTTTCAGTCTGTGTATATTTTTTGTTTTGAGGTGGGTCTCTTATAGACAGCATATGTACGGGTCCTATTTCCTTATCGACACAGCTATCCTATGTCTTTTGATTGGAGCATTTAATCCATTTACACTTAAGGTTATTATTGATATGTATTTGTTTATTGCCATTTTATTTTTTAAATCTACATTCCTCTTTTATTAGATATTTTCCCTGTTTGTTCTGTTCACAGAAGGCCCCTTAATATTTTTTGTAGCATTGGTTTGTTGGTTGTAATAAATTCCTTGAGTTGTTTGTTTGTTTGTTTTTTGGTTTGTTTGTTTGTTTTTGTCTGAGAAGCTTTTTATTTCTCCTTCAATTTTAAATGATAGCCTTGCTGGATAGAGAAGTCTTGGTTGTAGGCTCTTGTTTTGCCTTACTTTGAATATTTTTTTGCCATTTCCTTCTGGCCTCTAATGTTTCTGTTTCTGGCCTCTAATGTTTCTGTTGAGAAGTTAGATATCATCCTTATGGGGGCTCCTCTGTAGGTAATTGACTGCTTTTCTCTTACAGCTTTTAGTATTCTTTCTTTATCTCTTAATTTTTGTATGTTAATTATGATGTGTCTTGGTGTGGGCCTCTTTGGGTTCATCCTTAATGGGACTCTCTGTGCTTCTTGAATCTGTATCACTTTTTCCTTTGTCATTTTAGAGAAGTGTTCAGCTCTGATTTCTTCGATCAGATTCTCTATCCCTTGATCTTTCTTTTCTCCGTCAGGTACCCCTATGATGTGGGTGTTGTTTCTCTTCATGTTGTCACAGAGCCCTCTTAAAATTTCCTCAGACTTTTTGAGCCTCTTTTCTTTTTGCTGTTCTGCTTCCGTGCTTTTGTTTATCTTGTCCTCTAAATCATTGATTCAATCCTCAGCTTTATTTATCCTAATTTTAATTCCTTCTAGTGTGGTCTTCATTTCTGATATTGTATTTGTCATTTATGACTGGTTCTTTTTTATTATTTCAATGTCCTTTTTGATACTTGCTATCTCTTTATTTAGGTACTCATTATGTCCATCCATTGTTATTCTAAGATCTTTGAGCATCCTAACAATCCTTATTTTAAACTCTGTATTTGTTAATTTGGTTATTTCCATCTAATTTAGATCTTTTTCTGGGGATTTCTCTTGTTGATTCATTTAGGTTACATTTCTCTGTATTCCTATTTTGTCTGTGTACAAGAAGGGTGTGGCCACAGGAGTCCAATGTGTGTCGCCTCTGTGTTCCCGAGGTGTGGTCTGTCTGAAGGCCTGCCACCCTCTCTAGAGTTATTTTTTTCTCTTTTATTTACAGATCTTACACCATCAAAGATAACCAGGTTTTTATTTTTGTTTTTTCAGTCTCCCACTTTAAGAGTAATTTCAGTTAGAGCGCTAAAAAGAAAAGTTGTCTTTGTTGTTGTTGTTGTTTTAACATTGAAATGAATGAAGAGATTATAATAAATGTCTTTGAAAGCTGTAGTAGGACTGAGAAAATTCCTTAAGAACAAAAGAGAATTAATTCCATACCAAACAACTGAAAATATTTCAGAAAAATAAAAGCAAAAAATTCGTCATGAAAAACCTGTCTTTCTATAATCTGTAAATATTTTAGGAAAATAGTTCTAAACAGAAACACAGAGCCTTGAGAAGAAATAAAAACATCAGAAATGGTAAATATGGTTGTCAAATATAAATAATTAATGACTGTTTAAAAACACAATAACAATACAAATGTGTTTTTTAGATTTGTAATGCATATAGTAAAAATATAACAGGAATAATTATAAGAGTTAAACTTGTAAATTTTTACATCACTCAAGAAATAGTAACAGTACTAATTTCAGGGAGATTATGATAAATTAAGGATACATATTGTAATTTCTAATGAAATCACTAAAAGGAAAATTATAGTTTTAACTAAAAAGCTAATAAAAGATTATAAATCACAATAATGATTTTTTAAGTTCACTGGGGTAATATTAGTAAATAGCATTATAGAAATTTCAGGTGTACAACTGTATTATACAATGTCTGTATACTATATTGTGTGCTCACTACCCAAAATTTAGTTTCCTTCTATCACCTTATATTTGACCCTCTTTTGCTCTTTGTCCTCCTCCAAATTCTCCCCCCACCCCGTAACCACTATTCTATTGTCTTTATCCATGAGTTTGGGTTGTTTTGGTTGTTTGTTTTGTTTGTTTATATGCTCTTTGTTTTAGATCTCACATATGAGTGAAAATATACAGTTCCTGTCTTTTTCTGTCTGACTTATTTCACTTAGCATAACTCTTTCAAGATCTAACCATGTCATCACAAATGGCAATATTTCATCTTTTCTATGCTTGAGTAGTATTCCATCATATATATGTACCAAATCTATATCCAATCATCTATCAAATGACATGAGTTATTTTTATGTTTTGGCTTATAAATAATGCTGCAATAAACATAGTGTTACATACATTTTTATGAATAAGTGTTTTCAAAAATTTCAGGTAAATACTCATAAGAGAGATTGCTGGGTTGTATAATAGTTCTAGTCTTAATTTTTTGAGAAACTTTTATACTGTTTTCTAACGTACCTTCCCAGCAACAGGTATGAGGGTTCCCTTCTCTCCACATCCTCTCCAAAACTTTAAAACAACATTGTTGATAAAAAAAAGAAGGTAAAAAGGAAGATTAAAGAAATAAATATGGAAAAAATAAAAAATAAATAAGAAGGTTTCAGAATTTAGTAAGTAATTACATTAAATGGGTTAAGTACTGAAATTAAAAGACTAGATATTAAAACAATACCAAATCATAAGCTTTTTACAAGATAGACCTTAAAACAAGTAATATGATAAAATAAATAAGAAAAGTTGTATACCAGAAAAAGTTATCCATTTACAAATGAATATCATTTAAAAAGCAAGAAGCACATTAAAGATAGAAGGAAAGTTTTTTAATTATGAAAAGCAATTTAATAGAAACATGAAACATCACAGAATAAGGTTGACATGCCATTGTCATGTCAACAAAAAAGAAGGAGAAAAATCATTCTAGAAGAAAAGAAAGAAAGAATAGGCAAAAAGAAAAAAGAATTAAGAAATAGATGACTACTGATTTTATGAACACATTGGTGTTGGATAGTTGACAATCGTGTTAAATGAATCACTGTTTTCTGAATTACATGTTCTATACTTGTTTCTTTCCAATGTAAAAATTAAATATCTAAGTTTCAAAACTTTTATTTTCTTATCTAAATAATGTTCCTCACTCCTTAGAGCCACAGGACTTTTCTAGAACATGTAGAATCTCACAACTTTGTATTAGCTGTTAGTTGTGTAATGTGCCTGAAATTCAACATTTGATTTTATTTATCTATATGTAGCATTTGGCAGAATATCAACATCTGGATGATGTGAATTCATCATCCATCTAATGCAGCAATATTGATTTTAAAATACCCCCCAAAATAGTCATTTAAATATTTGTTCTATGTCTGTCTTTAATATATTTAACATTATTCATTGTTATTGTGACTTAAATGTACTAGCCAAATTTTTTGTTACAGGTCATATTAGTATGAAGACTACTTCAGCTGTAATTGATAAAACACTTAAAAATCTTTTCTGCAAAAATAACTCATGGTAGCTCATTTTCTTCTTGCATGTTATACACACTACTTCTCATTCCTACTAATTAAATTAAATCTCTCTCAACCTTCTCTACTTCCCTCCACTTCTACCTATATGAATTTCCTATTTCGTTTTTTTAATTTCCTATTTCTAATGTAACAGATTATCACAAACTAGGTGTCTTAGAACAATATATATTATTATTTCTTAGTTCTAAAGGTCAGAATTTCAAAACAGTTCTCACTGGACCAAAAACCAAGGTGTCAACATGGCTACAGTCATATTGGGGACTCTAAGGAAGAATTCATCTCCTTGAATCCTCCAGCTTCTCAAGACCTTCTGTATTCCTCAGTTCATGGCCCCTTATCTCCATCTTCAAAGCCAGCAGTATAGCATCTTCAAGTCTCTGAGTCTAAGCTCCTTTTCTGCCTCCCTTCCATGTTAAAGGACCCTGGTAGTTATATTGGGTTTACTCCAATAATCTCTTTACTTTAAAGTAAGCTGATTAACAATTTCAAGTTCATTCACAACTGTAATTTTCTTTGCCATGTAAAATAACATAGTCTCAGCTTCTGAGGATTAGAATATGGGTATGTTTGGGAAGCCATTATTCTGCTTCTGCTTGCTATTCTACCTGTCATCATGGTTCTGTTCACTCTAACCCTTACTTGAATTTCTACAAGAATTCTTTGACTGATCTTCATGTATGCATTCTGTTCATCTCTCCATCCATTTAATACACTGCAGCCAGAATGATCTGACCACATTATCCCTCTACTCTCCAAACCTTTAGAATAACATCTAAGATCTTTAATATAATTCCAAGACTATATATGTCTGAACTTATTCAAGTTTCTTATTTTTTATGATTATACCTCTCTGCCCTTCTATTTTTTCTGTTAGTGAGAGAGACAGAGAGAAGGACAGACAGACAGGAAGGAAGAGAGATGAGAAGCATCAATTTTTTGTTGTGGCACCTTAGTTGTTCATTGTTTGCTTTCTCATATGTGCCTTGATCAGGGGACTACAGCAAAGCCAGTGACCCATGCTCAAGCCAGCGACCTTGGGTTCAAGCCAGTGACCTTGGGCTCCAAACTAGCAATCTTTGGGTTCAGTACAGTGACCATAGAGTCATTTCTATGAACCCACACTCAGGCCAACAACCCTATGCTCAGTTTGGTGAACACCCACTGAAGCCTGTGACTTCAGGGTTTCAAACTTGAGTCCTCTGCATCCCAAGCCAACACTCTATTCACTACACCACTGCCTCATCAGGCTTTGCCTTTGAATTTTCTACAATACCTCATAGGATGATTTTTAGTTCCCTGAGTGAAGTGCACCCTCTATGCTTCTACATACTGTTTTCTTTATCTGGAATGTGCTCCACTCTTCATTTGTCTTGGCTAATTCCTCCTCACCCTTTGAAAAACAACTTAAATGGCATTTTCTGCTAACATTTTTGCCTGACCACTTTCCAAACACACAAATACTTAAGGAAAATCTAGTCATTCCTCATATACAATCCTTTAGAATCCAGCACTTTTCACATCAGAATACTTATTACACTCTACTATATTAGAAAAGTAATACCTTATTTACCTGCCTGCATTCCCGATTTTATGGTAAATATTACAAAGCAGGGACCTTATTCATTTTATTCAAAGTTGGTTGCATTTCCACTCCCTGGACCAGTTCCAGGCATATAATAAGTACTGAGTAACTGTTTTTTGGTTGAATGATAATCTTGGAAAAACAGAGTCAACATCACCCCATTAATCACCACCATGGCCCAACATCTCTAACTGTAACTCTACACATTTTCTCCAACCAGGGGAAATATATTACTTTAGTTGTTGATTGGTGTCCAGCACTTGTCTTTGAGATCTACATTGATGATTCTATAATGGAAGTAGTAAGAATATAGATAGTCTGGGACAACTGATGGGCCCCAGCCGCTCCTGGTCAAAAAGGGACGGTCACTGCTAAAGGGTAAGAAACACAACACTGTTGAATTAGAGTTTCACTCACTTATGCACAAATACTATTCCAACTGTATACCTGAAGGAAACTCAGAGCAGAAGCTGAGCAGCTTCCTGTTTGCTCCATAAATGTGTGTGTGTGGAAAGGAAAGTTTTGAAAGTGATTGAATAATGGGGTAAAGATGAAGAAGAAGAGGTAATTCTAAGAGATAGTGGAATGAACTTACTGATATCTGAAATCTCTGCATGGGCATCACTGTCTCAACTGCGGCATGTCATGAGAGGAAAAACAGGCTTGTCTTTTCTAATATTTTACATAATTGTTATTTTATCAGAACCCAGCCTGACCAGGCAGTGGCACAGTGGATAGAGTGTGCGGAAGACCCAGGTTTGAGACCCCAAGGTCTCCAGCTTGAGCACAGGCTTATCTGGTTTGAGCAAAAGCTCACCAGCTGGGACCCGAAGTCGTTGGCTCGAGCAAGGGTTACTCAGTCTGCTGAAGGCCCGCGATCAAGGCACATATGAGAAAGCAATCAATGAACAACTAAAGTGTCACAATGAAAAACTAATGATTCATGCTTATCATTTCTCTCCGTTCCCGTCTGTCTGTCCCTAACTGTCCCTCTCTCCAACGCTCTCTCTGTCTCTGAAAAAATAAAAAGAACCCAGATATATAGAATTAAATTTATATAAACTCTGCTTCCGATGTATCATTTCTAAATAACTTCTTTCTTTCTTTATTTATTTATTTAATAAATTTTTATTAATGTTAATGGGATGACATTAATAAATCAGGGTACATATATTCAATGAAAACATGTCTAGGTTATCTTGTCATTAAATTATGTTGCATACTCCTCGCCCATAGTCAGATTGTCCTCCGTCACCCTCTATCTAGTTCTCTGTGCCCCTCCCCCTCCCCCTAACTCTCTCCCTCCCTCCCTCTTATATCCTCCCTCCCCCCACCCCTGGTAACCACCACACTCTTGTCCATGTCTCTTAGTCTCCTTTTTATGTTCCACCAATGTATGGAATCATGTAGTTCTTGTTTTTTTCTGATTTACTTATTTCACTCCGTATAATGTTATCAAGATCCCACCATTTTGCTGTAAATGATCCGATGTCATCATTTCTTATGGCTGAGTAGTATTCCATAGTGTATATGTGCCACATCTTCTTTATCCAGTCTTCTATTGAAGGGCTTTTTGGTTGTTTCCATGTCTTGGCCACTGTGAACAGTGCTGCAATGAACATGGGGCTACATGTGTCTTCACGTATCAATGTTTCTGAGGTTTTGGGGTATATACCCAGTAGAGGGATTGCTGGGTCATAAGGTAGTTCTATTTGCAGTTTTTTGAGGAACCACCATACATTCCTACATAATGGTTGTACTACTTTACAGTCCCACCAACAGTGGATGAGAGTTCCCTTTTCTCCGCAGCCTCTCCAACATTTGCTATTACCCGTCTTGTTGATAATAGCTAATCTAACAGGGGTGAGGTGATATCTCATTGTAGTTTTGATTTGCATTTCTCTAATAACTAATGAAGCTGAGCATCTTTTCATATATCTGTTGGCCATTTGTATTTCTTCCTGGGAGAAGTGTCTGTTCATGTCCTCTTCCCATTTTTTTATTGGATTGTTTGTTTGTTTGTTGTTGAGTTTTATGAGTTCTTTGTAAATTTTGGATATTAGGCCCTTATCTGAGCTGTTGTTTGAAAATATCATTTCCCATTTAGTTGGCTGTCTGTTTATTTTGATATCAGTTTCTCTTGCTGAGCAAAAACTTTTAATTCTGATGTAGTCCCATTCATTTATCTTTGCCTTCACTTCTCTTGCCATTGGAGTCAAGTTCATAAAATATTCTTTAAAACCCAGGTCCATGATTTTAGTACCTATGTCTTCTTCTATGTACTTTATTGTTTCAGGTCTTATATTTAGGTCTTTGATCCATTTTGAATTAATTTTAGTACACGGGGACAGGCTGTAGTCGAGTTTCATTCTGTTGCATATGGCTTTCCAGTTTTCCCAACACCATTTGTTGAAGAGGCTTTCTTTTCTCCATTGTGTGTTGTTGGCCCCTTTGTCAAAGATTATTTGACAATATATATGTGGTTTTATTTCTGGGCTTTCTATTCTGTTCCATTGGTCTGAGTGTCTATTTTTCTGCCAATACCATGCTGTTTTGATTATCGTGGCTCTATAATATAAAGTCAGGTATTGTAATGCCCCCAGCTTCATTCTTTTTCCTTAGGATTGCTTTGGCTATTCGGGGTTTTTTATAGTTCCATATAAATCTTATGATTTTTTGTTCCATTTCTTTAAAAAACGTCATTGGAAGTTTGATGGGAATTGCATTAAATTTATATATTGCTTTGGGTAATATGGCCATTTTAATTATATTTATTCTTCCTATCCAAGAACAAGGAATATTTTTCCATCTCATTGTATCTTTTTCGATTTCTCTTAATAATGCCTTGTAGTTTTCGTTATATAGGTCCTTTACATTCTTTGTTATGTTTATTCCTAGGTATTTTATTTTTTTTTGTTGCAATCGTGAAGGGGATTATTTTTTTGAGTTCGTTTTCTAATATTTCATTGTTGGCATATAGAAAGGCTATGGACTTTTGTATGTTAATTTTGTATCCTGCGACCTTACTGTTTTGGTTTATTGTTTCTAATAACCTTTTTGTGGAGTCCTTCGGGTTTTCGATGTATAGGATCATATCATCAGCAAAAAGTGATACCTTTACTTCTTCTTTTCCGATATGAATGCCTTTTATTTCTTTGTCTTGTCTGATAGCTCTGGCCAGAACTTCTAGAACCACGTTAAATAAGAGTGGAGAGAGTGGACAACCCTGTCTTGTTCCTGATTTAAGGTGGAAAGTCCTCAGTTTTATGTCATTTAATATGATGTTGGCTGATGGTTTATCATATATGGCCTTTATCATGTTGAGATATTTTCCTTCTATACCCATTTTGTTGAGAGTCTTAAACATAAAATTGTGTTGTATTTTATCAAAAGCCTTTTCTGCATCTATTGATAAGATCATGTGGTTTTTGTTCTTTGTTTTGTTGATATGGTGTATTACGTTAACCGTTTTACGTATGTTGAACCATCCTTGAGATTCTGGGATGAATCCCACTTGATCATGATGTATTATTTTTTTAATATGTTGTTGTATTCGGTTTGCCAGTATTTTGTTTTGTATTTTAGCATCTGTATTCATTAGAGATATTGGTCTGTAGTTTTCTTTCTTTGTGCCATCCTTGCCAGGTTTTGGTATGAGGGTTATGTTGGCCTCATAAAATGTGTTTGGAAGTATTGCTTCTTCTTCAATTTTTTGGAAGACTTTGAGTAGAAGAGGAACCAAGTCTTCTTTGAATGTTTGATAGAATTCATTAGTATAACTGTCTGGGCCTGGACTTTTATTTTTGGGGAGGTTTTTAATAGTTTTTTGTATTTCCTCCCTGCTGATTGGTCTGTTTAGGCTTTCTGCTTCTTCATGACTCAGTCTAGGAAGGTTGTATTGTTCTAGGAATTTATCCATTTCTTCTAGATTGTTGTATTTGGTGGCATATAGTTTTTCATAGTTTTCTTCAATAATTCTTTGTATATCTATGATGTCTGTGGTGATCTCTCGTCTTTCATTTTGGATTTTATTTATTTGAGTCCTGTGCCTTTTTTCCTTGGTGAGTCTTGCCAAGGGTTTGTCAATTTTGTTGATCTTTTCAAAGAACCAGCTCCTTGTTTTATTGATTTTTTTCTATAGTTTTTCTGTTCTCTATTTCATTTATTTCTGCTCTGATTTTTATTATCTCCTTTCTTCAGCTGGTTTTGGGTTGTCTTTGTTCTTCTTTTTCTAGTTCCTTAAGGTGTGAAGTTAAGTGGTTTACTTGGGCTCTCTCTTGTTTGTTCATATAGGCCTGAAGTGATATGAACTTTCCTCTTATTACTGCTTTTGCTGCATCCCAGAGATTCTGATATGTCATATTTTCATTTTCATTTGTCTGTATATATCTTTTTTTTTTTTTTTTTTTTTTTTTTTTTTTTTACAGAGGGAGAGATAGACAGGGACAGACAGACAAGAACAGAGAGAGATGAGAAGCATCAATCATCAGTTTCTAGTTGCGTGTTGTGAATTCTTAGTTGTTCATTGATTGTTTTCTCACATGTGCCTTGATCGTGGGCCTTCAGCAGACCGAGTAACCCCTTGCTGGAGCCAGCAACCTTGGGTCCAAGCTAGCGAGCTCTTTGCTCAAGCCAGATGAGCCCGCGCGCGACCTCGGAGTCTCGAACCTGGGTACTTCCGCATCCCAGTCCGACGCTCTATCCACTGCGCCACCGCCTGGTCAGGCTCTGTATATATCTTTTGATCTCTGCGCTTATTTCTTCTTTGACCCATTCATTTTTTAGAAGTATGTTGTTTAGTTTCCACATTTTTGTGGGTTTTTTCCCCCTCTTTTTTACAGTTGAATTCTAGTTTCAAGGCTTTATGATCAGAGAATATGCTTGGTACAATTTCAATTTTTCTAAATTTGCTGATATTGTCTTTGTGGCCCAACATATGGTCAATTCTTGAGAATGTTCCATGTGCACTAGAGGTAAATGTATATTCTGTCGCTTTGGGATGAAGTGTCCTATAGATGTCTATCATATCCAGGTGTTCTAGTATTTCGTTTAAGGCCACTATATCTTTATTGATTCTCTGTTTGGATGACCAATCTAGAGCTGTCAGCGGTGTATTGAGGTCTCCAAGTATGATTGTATTTTTGTTAATTTTTGTTTTAAGGTCAATAAGTAGCTGTCTTATATATTTTGGTGCTCCTTGGTTTGGTGCATATATATTAAGGATTGTTATGTCTTCTTGATTCAACTTCCCCTTAATCATTATGAAATGACCATTTTTGTCTCTGAGTACTTTTTCTGTCTTGTAGTCAGCATTATTAGATATGAGTATTGCTACACCTGCTTTTTTTTGGGTGTTGTTTGCTTGGAGTATTGTTTTCCAGCCTTTCACTTTGAATTTGTTTTTATCCTTGTTGCTTAGATGTGTTTCTTGTAGGCAGCATATAGTTGGATTTTCTTTTTTAATCCATTCTGCTACTCTGTGTCTTTTTATTGGTAAGTTTAATCCATTTACATTTAGTGTAATTATTGATACTTGTGGGTTCCCTATTGCCATTTTATAAATTGCTTTCTGTTAGTTTTGTATCTTGTTTGATTCTTCTCTTTTGTTTTTCTATCATTTGTTTTTGTTTGTTTGTATTCCACTCTTCTTTCCTCTGTTGCTACCTTTTTTAAGTCAAGTGTTTTTGTGGTGGTTTTTTCAAGGGTGGTTACCATTAAGTAATGAAAAGGGTACCTACCATATTCATTGTAGTACCCTATCTTATGAGTATTTCTGCACTTCATCGTCCTTTGCTACTGTTAATCTCCATCCTCTCCCCCCCTTTTTTTTCTTTTGTTGTCACAGTTTAAGTTTGGTTTTATTGTGTTCTTGGTGGAGCTGTTACTTGTGGTTTTGTTTTCTTTTGTTCTTTGAATCTGGTTGGAAAACCCCCTTTAGTATTTCCTGGAGTGGGGGCTTTCTGCTGATAAATTCTCTCATCTTTTCTGTATTTGTGAATGTTTTTATATCTCCTTCGTACTTGAAGCATAGCTTTGATGGGTATAGTATTCTTGGCTGAAAGTTCCTCTCTTTCAGGGCTTTAAATATTGGGGTCCACTCTCTTCTAGCTTGTAGAGTTTCTGCTGAGAAATCTGATGATAATCTAATAGGCCTTCCTTTATATGTTGTACTCTTCTTTTCCCTGGCTGCCTTGAGAATTTTTTCTTTGTCATTGGTTTGTGTCATCTTCATTATGATGTGCCTTGGAGTGGGTTTGTTTGGGTTAAGAAAACTCGGTGTTCTGTTTGCTTCTTGAATTTGAGGCTTTAGTTCCTTCCACAGGCTTGGGAAGTTCTCGTCTATTATTTGTTTGAGTATATTCTCCATTCCATTTTCTTTCTCTTCTCCCTCTGATATCCCTATTATTCTTATGTTATTCTTTCTGATGGAGTCAGACAATTCCTGTAGGGCTTTCTCGTTTTTTATTATTTTTGAGTCTTTTTCTTCTTCTCTCTGTTGTGCCTCAAGTTGCTTGTCTTCTATTTCACTAATCCTCTCTTCTATCTGGGCTGTTCTGTTAGCTAAGCTTGTTACCTCGTTTTTCAGCTCGTGAATTGAGTTTTTCATTTCTGTTTGATTTGTTTTTATAGTTTCAATTTCCTTGGTAATATATTCTTTGTGTTCGTTGAGCTGTTTTCTGATCTCCCTAAAATGCCTTTCTGTGTTTTCTTGTATATCTCTGAGTATTTTTAAGATTTCTATTTTAAATTCTCTGTCATTTAGCTCCAAGGCTTCCAATATGTTAAATCTTTTCTCCATAGATTTTTCCACATCTATTTGTGTTACCTCTCTATCTTTTGTATCCATAATATTCGATTTCCTCTTTCTTATTGGCATCTGAGGGTGGTCTTGTTGATAGCACACAGGCGCACTCCCTCCACGGCTTGAATGAACGTCCCTGCGGTAGTTAGCTTCCTCCACACCCTCATCTCTCAGATTCAAGAGATAACAGTCCTTTCGCTTTCAGTTTGTGTGGAACTCTGGAATGCTCCGAGGATAAATTTTTCTGTTTCTAGTTGATAAATTTGTTGAGATTTTGGGGAGATCTGTCAGACGCTCTGCTCACGGCACCATTTCCGTGACGTCACTCTAAATAACTTCTTAAAATGGAAATTAAAAACCATATGGCATTTGGCTCTGGCCAGATAGCTCAGTAGGATAGAGTGTTGTCTCAATACACCAAAGTTGCAAGTTCGATCCCTGGTCAGGGAACATACAAGAATAAATCAATGACTGCATAAATAAGTGGAACAACAAATAGATGTCTCTGTCTGTCTTCTTTTCTTTTTAACTTTTTAAAAACCAATAAGTAAAAACAAAACAAAACAAAAAATCATATGGCATTCTCATAATATGTATATATAAATCAACATTCACTGATTGCCACTGAGTTTGAACTTCATGCATTTATGCAAGGGTTAGCATCTTTGTTGGTAAATCAGAACTAGTTAGTTTCACAGTGTAGCTTGACAATATCATCCTTGAAAATGTTTTGATAACACAAATGTTAGTGTCAGGAGGCCTATGAGAAAGTATAAACTTTTGCCACAATTGATAGATAGCATGACCTTTCCTGTGGACAGCAGGACTGGTAGAACATAAAATGAGCCTTTTAGAAAAATTTATTATGCAATTAGAGGACTAGTAGAGTAGGCAGACCGGGCAATAGAAGCCCATATAATAAAAAGTGTGATGATTCCAAGTATCCTATGAGGGTATTTCTATCTCATCATCTACCAGCCTAGACCTCTGTTCTACAGTCTCCACCTATAATAGTTTTCAGAAAAAAAGAGAGATGTTATTTAGGGCCTAAAAGTTCTGGTTTAAGAAAACACACCCTGAAAGAGCTGGTGACAAAAGGTCTTGCCCTGATAGACAAGCAAGAAAAGCCCCAGAGACTGGAGTTTAGCAGGGTCAGCACCAGAGCAGACAGCCTTCCCCAGGATCCATGGCGATCTGTGGTCTGGAGGTTGACAACGGAGTAGAAGACAACCAAATAGGAGGACAAAGCTCAAAGACTCAAAAAGAAAGTGACAGAAAAGGACAATGGAGCAGAATAATCACAGGCGTGGGCACCAACTCTCAGTGTGGGAGTCAGATGCACCTCCTCCATCCCTGTCCAGCCTCAGCTGCCACACACACCAACATCGAGGAGGAGAACAACAAGAATCACATCTCCTGAGTAGATGGAATTAATGGGGTTAGTGTTGTCTTATTAATCCTTCACAATAACCGGATAAGGTTGGTACTACTATGAAGCTCTTTTTATTTATTTTTTTAAAGAAATAAATAATGTTTAGAGAGATTAAAACTTACCACAAAGTAAGCAGAAGTTTAGACCATTAAGAAACAAGTATTTGCTCTAAATATGTTTTCTCCCTTTAAAAAAAAAAATAAAACTAATATATAGATAGGAACAATGAAAAGGGGAATAATCAGGATTTCTTCCACCATGTGCTCCTCCACAAGTGAGTCCAGTTAAAAAATTATGTGTGTGTGTGTGTGTAAAATTTCATTTATATGCATAAAAGAGGAAAGAGGAATGAAAAAAAAGTGGATTATTTTTTATGTCATTATCATTGGGGAAAATCCTAGAATATGTTTTTCTTTGAGACTCTAGCCCTCTTAACTTCAAGATTATAAAAATATGCTATCGACATTAACAGATATCTGTGTCTGGGGGAAAAAATTGTGAGAGTTTTATATGGAACCTTGAGCCCTAGTTCCTAAATGCACATGATTTATCAATTTTAGACATGAATCACTCCTGTTGTGACAAAAAAAAAAAAAAAATACTCCCGGTTGGGCTGCAACTAATGAGCAGTCGTGGGGAGCCATCTTCGCACCGCACCTCAGGACCATCAGTCCGTTCTCACATTGACAGCCCAACTGCTGAGAGTCCCACTGTTCTTGCCCACAGAACGAAGGAGTCAGCTCTTTCCCAGGACTCTGCAATTACTATCCAAATGTGACAAAGTGACCTCAAAACCGCAAAGCTAGCCTGATTTTTCGTTGTGCTTTTCACATTTCCAAAAGTAGCCACAGGACCAGCTCACTCACCCCTTGAAGTTGACAGAAGTTCCTTTCTTTGGGGCTGCCTGGGTTTTGCCTTTGAAGTTGAAACCTGGGAGTAGTTATCTGCCAGCTGTGATAAGCACTCCCAGGGCTTCCAGGGGCAGCAGCCCTAACAAAGAAAGGATAACACCTCTCAGTGCGCTTTGCCATCTACGGACTTGCAGCAGAAAAGAGCAATCAGGGTTCTTTTCACAGGGTGCTCCAAGAGTGAATCCCATCAAATTAGAAGAAAGTCAAAGAGAACAGAGAAAATAGCTTCAAAAGAGAACCCACAGCTGTAGCCCTGCCTGTCAATCAGCAGGTGCCACAAGCCAATCAGAGGTGAAGCAAAAAATTGTTTCAAAAAAAAAAAAAATGCATTAGACTCAGTTGCATTCTGCCAGCGTAGGGAAAAAGAAGAAAAGGCTGGTCAACTGGTACAAGGTGCGGCAAAAACTGATAATCTGTGCTTCTAAGTGTATCAATAAAGATTAGACATGCCTATCTGAATTGGCAGGATTTTTCTGTGTCCAGCCATGATTTTGCTATGTTCATAGGCTATAGTTTACAATCTCACAAAGCTAGTATAACCAACAGAATTGACAAAACTCTTAAAGTACATTAGCTAATTTGGTAGGCAAACTTAATTTAGCAAATTTGTGTGGTTCTTTTCCCCCTTCACTCCTCTAGAACTATGCTTGCTCATCTTTAAAAAGTAACTAATGTTTCTAAATATGTTCTTATGCTGGTTTCCAAAAATAATGGCCAATGTAGAATTTTCCAGGCAATAGACCACACAGTCTTGTTTAAGCATTGGTGCCGTGTAACCTGTGGGCAAGGGGTAATGGTGGTTTGTAAAGGCCAAGAGGGCATGGACCAGAAAAATCATCTTAGCCTTTTGAAATGGGGGGATAATGAACTTCGGGTGGTTTACTGGTCAGAAACCTGTGACCTACTTGCATGCAGTGCCATTGGTGGAGGAATGAGAACAGAAGAGACAGCTCGCTTGCTGAGAATGTTGAGAACTTCCAAGGGATCTGTGGCCAAGTCTGTAGTTGGTGGAATGAAAAGCCCTATGAGGAATCTTTGTGGTCTCTTGGAGAAGTAGATCCTGCCCTAACAAACAACAAAAAGATAAAGACTATCAAAGACCAAAACCAGGCCCATTCTCATTTTTTTTCTGGAAGGCAGAATCATAACCCTCCAAAGATACCCATATTCTAATTCCAAGATTATGAGAATATACTGTATATGATAAAAGGGACTTAGAAGATATGATTACATTAAGAATCTTGAGATGGGGAGATTATGCTGGATTACCTGGGTGGGCTCCATTTATACGGGGTCACTAAAGAGGGAGACTGAGTGTCAGAGTTAGAGAAGATGATGTGACCACAGGAGTGGAGATCAGAAAGAAAGAGAGAGAGACAAATGTGGAAATATTGCATTGCTGGCTTTGAAGACAGAAGAAACCACAAACAAAGAAATACTGTTGACCTCTAGAAGTTAGAAAAAGCAAAGATACAGATTTTCTTAGGGATACCCTGACAATTTATTTTGGATTTCTGAATTTCAGAACTATAAGATAATGTATTTGTTGTTTTAAGCCAATTTTGTAGCTATTTGTTACAGTAGCAATAGAAACTAATATTGGCATTGTTTCACATAGATATTGTATACTCTATGATACCATGAAATACTTTTGCAGCTTTTAAAAGCATATGTTTACATATATACACAGAGAAACATAACTATATCTTATGTAAACATAGAGCTGAGTAAATATTATAACAAGAAAAGAATGAGTCTTTAGCTCAATATATATTATAAAATAAAACTACATGTGTTGTAATTTTGCATATCTAATACTTCAATAGAGTTGCTTTTGGTGGAGGTTATTGAATTGATATAGAAGTAAGGAGAAAATAGAGGTTAAAAAAGAGTCAATCAACAAACTATTCAAGAAAATATGAATACCTCTACTTTTTGCACCTCAGTTTCAAAAAGTTTGAAAAGGAAAAATTACAAATACAGTTTGTCCAATATATTTTTAAATAGTAATTTAAACTCTATTTCTGTTGCAGTAGACATATGAAGGGACATGACATCAAACTCAAAACCTAAAAGAAATTATAATTTATCCCAGCAAGAAATTATAATTTATCCTATACATTACTTATGGAAAATTACCACATTTTATTGTAAAGCAGAAATAATAAAAATTTGTTTACCATAATAAAAAATGTCACAATTATTTTTTACTAGGTATATTTTTGGGTCATCACAGTTGAAATAAAGACTATATATTCTACTCTTTCATATTCTCTGCTTTTTCTTGTAAAAATGAAGTGCACTACTGATTATTTTGTAAAAATAACAATGACTCAGTAAGAGAAATTGTTCTTTAGTCTCGATGTGATTTAAACTTCTAAAAAGGAGATCAGATTGATGTTTGGAGATCTACCATTTCTGAGTCACAGATCAATCTAATGACTGATTCTCAGTGAGAACCCCCTGAGTCCATTTGAAGGTAAGAACTGTAAAGAGAAAATGAAAAAGAGTAAAGAAGAAACAAAGAGGAAGGAGAATGGAAGGAAGAAAGGAAGGAAGAAAAAAGAAAAACACCTCAAGCCAGAAGCATTTTTCACCACTTGATTTACTGAAAAAAGTATATATCTAGATGTTAATCCTAATCCGGAGGGACTCGAAACATTGAAGACACAAACAAAGTCCGTCGATTACACACCAAAGCTTTATTGTCTAGCTTCGCCAAGCGGCGGCAACTCCAAACAGAAATCTGAGGGAGAGCGCGCCGGCCCTTTGTTCTACTTAGTTTTTATAGTTTTGTAAGTGGGAAGTACAGAAGCAAAAATTGTAATTAGGAGCCCCTTACCACTATTGGTTATAGTCATATGTCCTTTAACATGATAGGACCACACTCAATTTGCAAGCCATACATCCTTTTGGAGAAAACACAATTTACAAGTCTTACAATGGCAGAAAGATATCTTTTTACATATTAAAAGGCATTCCCATATTATCTAGTGTTCATCTGCTTTCTCTCTGTCCAGAGTCACACGTGTTAACTACACACATTTACATAGGAGAGGTAGTTTGCCTGCAAATGGCTCATAGTTATAAGAAAAGGTTTATTTTGGCTTTTCTCTCCCTTCACCTGGCTAGCCATTCACCCCTTTCCCCACAGGTGTGGTGGAATGTTTGGGGATCCATGTTTTCCTCCCCTTTGCATTTACAATACAGTGCCAAGGGCCATCCTGACTATGCCAATCACATAGTACAGAGACTATTCTCACAATTTCTTTGCACACCTTAACCCAAATTAATAAAATGTTCTCCAAGCCTCTTAAAATATTAATATTAATTCTGTAGTTTTTGGTACTTTACAACACCTGCGGGTGAAGTGGCTCAGTGGCTCCTCACTAGATTTTGGGGGAAAATATAGTTTTAAGTTCATAATTATAGTTTGCAGGTAGGAGTGAGTCAGGTAGGTCTCTAGACAACTGATTTTAAGAAGAATTAATCTGGCACTTTTCTTTGTATAATTCAAATAAAATTTATCTCTATGTCTGTGTGTATGTGTGGTTGTTTTCTCTTATGTTTATTTTAATGCTAACCACTAAAGGGTCTTTGTAAAGGAACCAGCCGTAGAGTTCCCAAGGAAAAGTCAGTTTCATCCAAACATTACACAAGGGTGGTGGTGGTGGTACTGATAAAATTTTGAAAATCTTTTCTTCTAATTTTAGGAGGAAATAGAATAGGCAATTTCTCTGAAAATATGAGTAATTTGAAACCTCCTTGGCAGTAATTTGGGAACTTTAAATATAAAATGGATCCATGTGATGAACCAGCTGCACAGGGGAAAAGGGGTGACATTGACAACTCTTCTCTTTTTTTATCTCTGATGGTTGAAATGTTGCTCTTCCACCCTCCAAAAAAGTTAATACATATTGTACCTAAGAAAGACATTGAGAAAGAATATAGAGAAAATAAGATTCCTCCTGTGATTCCAAAATAAATGCCACCACGTAGTTAAAAAGAAAAGAAAAAAAATCTTGTTTTTATTCCATGACTTTTCTAAGCAACTAAAACAAAAAAATTTTATAATCTAAATCAGCATTGAAAAATAGATAAATCCTGGGAAACCAATGGGTATATTATGCTAGACCAGGGGTTTTTAATTCCTCAGTGAAGTCACAGTCATGTCTTGCAATTTTTCACAGACTATAATAGCTTTTTCAAAAAATAAATTAATTTTCCAACATAAGCTGTTTCTGTTCTCTGGTGAAGACAATTCTCCCCAAATATAATGAATCAAATTGCTTATCAACTATAAAAAGTACTCACAAGACATCCTGGTGAAAAGAGAGATGCGTTTCAAATATTACCAGTCACACTCCTGCAAGAGAAGTGACTTCAAGTATGTCAAAGGTAAAAAACAAAATCCTTCTGAAATGTTTTTTATTATTTTAAAAAGTAAATAACAAGCTGCTTTCTTCCTTTGTTTGGACCAGCATGCCAGCTGAGTATGTTTTCCTAGTCTACATATTTTATTTCTTCACAATCAAAATTCAACCTCAATAGTTCCTAGCCTCTTTCAATGGGGATCTACACAGGATGCGGTATACAGATGCTTGAACTGTTTTCTAGAGTGTAACAAAATGACCTTAATAGCTCACTTAAATCTGTGCTTCTTTTGCATGTGGGCTTTTTCCTTGTTAGTGATAATAAGCTATTATAATTCATTTTAATTATTATATCTAAGAAATGCTTAATAAATTTAAAGAAAAAATCTCAGAAAGATGTAGTGTACAGTATAATGTAGAAATGAGTTTCAATATTTTTTTTCAGGTGATTACGGTACTTTGATAAGACAATTGATTTGAACAACTTATATGATTTGAATGACACAAATATTTTACCTGTTTAGAACTTTCTGCTGCCAACATCTATTGACAAATAAGAACAGGGGAATCTTTAGAATCTACTACATGTCATCTCTTGCTTTGCTATTCACTTTGATCAACTGAATTCAAAATATAATAAACAGAACAAAACATGAAAACATATAGTTAGTATGCAGCACATGTATTTTATAAAATAGAAGCATCATTATTTTTCTCTCTCATTGTATCTTTAAATCTCTTATGAAGGTTGGAGCTTTCCAGTTATATCTAGATAATTAGACTTTAAGTTATACACTGTAGACTCCACAAATCAGTTTCCAATCTCAAAATATAACCAAATCCAACTTTGATTTTATTGTAAAGTTTTGATTTCTCTCCTTCTGCAGCTTGAGCCTTTTTCAGTCTGAATTCTGCATCTATGTCCAGTTTCTTTGCCACAGGAACTCAGAAAAAATCTGTAGCCACACTACTGATCTTTACATCTTCAAAGAACGTGGTCATTTCTTGTTTCTGTCTTCTATTACTCATATTAAAAGTTCTAAGCACATACAACTACTTCCTTCAAATGAGGTTGCCAGGCCATTCAAAAAGGTTGCTGAGCACCCTTTTCTTAATTTGTTACAGTTGCTATTGATCTTTTTTAAACCTATTGTCCAGAATGCACCACAATTCCTTCAGATGAAGATGTCCCAATAGCAGGGATTAAGCATTCTCTATAATATCCATGAACTGAATGCTATTTACCCAAATCCTTGGACCTCCTCACTGATTCTTCCAAACATTCTGAAGAGTTAAATCTGCATTTAGTCTTTGAGACAAAATTGTTAGATGTTTGCATAACTCTTTGGTGTTGCCTGTTACTTATTATCTCCTTTTTTTCTCTTCTACCAGTAGCACAATAACCATACATAGACCTACCTAATGATCATACCCTGCCTTTCAAATTATCTGCACATTTTTAATAACTTAGTAATGTAAAAATTTAACCCATGTGGGGAGAATAAAGAAGAAAAGAGGTGATCAGAAGACTTGAAAAGAGATGAAAAATATGTGTATAAAGTTTTTTTTTCTATTACCTCTGCAGAGCACTAAATTTCTATTCTACTTTCCAGTCCTCCTTACTGTCTTATTATGTCCCAATCTCATTTCTGCCTTGGTTAGCTCTCTCAGCTGGAGTGACTGGAGTCTGCCACCTGCAAGCTCATCCCTGCCCAGTTCTTAATAAGACTGGCGTAAGCCTCAGGATGTCTGGAATTGGTCAAACTGACAACTGTTTTCAGCTCTAGACACCCTATTTCCACTGAGTTTCAATAGGAGTCATTTCTTTCCAACCTGGATACCCTGCTCTAAGTTTTCACTTACTGATTTCACTCCAGTTTCTTGTAGAAGTTGAAAAATACAAGTTCTTAAATGTTAAGAAGCCTACCAATTATGAAGAGCAAAAAGAAAGGTGCACTTAACCCAGAAACAAGCATGGTTTGAGCTATGAAAATTCTCTAGCTCTTGCTAATTTCCTCTCTACTATTGAAATAAGATCCCACTCCTTTACCCTTAAGCATTGGCTAAGACAGCTCCAAACCAGATAGACTATCTGGGTAGTTAAGAAACCCCTTGCCAGAACATAACTATTGCCAATTTTATCAGCTAGCTGATACTAACTTCAAAAGCTAGTGGCTTAACACAACACACTTATTTAGCTCACAGTACCGGGGCTAAGCAAATTAAGCTGGGCTCAGCTAGGCAATTGTTTAGTTCAAAGTTGGTCACACATCTACAATCAGCTGCAATTCAAGTCTTGAGTGGGTTGGCAAGGGCTTGTTCTAATAGAAGAGGCAGAAAGTCAAGGGAAACAAGAGAGGAATTCAAGGCATTTGAAGGCCAGATTCAATAATGACACACCACCACTTCCACCACATACAGGTATTTTTCAGCAAAATAAGTCATCCCAGATCAGAGGGTAGGTAAATAGATGCTAACTTTTCATGAGAAGGATTACAAAGCTTCATTGAAAATTATGTGGTTATGTGTAAGGTTGCAAAGTTGGGGGATTTTTTTATAATCAATACACTACATGCTATTGAGAAATTATTACTGAAATCTCACACAGCATGGACTGCTTGGAATATGAAATATTGGTACTGTTGCAATTTCACGTAATTTCACAGTGTTCTTTTGGATACCATATTTGGATTTGTTTCTTTTACTTCTTGGAAGAATAGATGGAAAAAAGAAAACTGCACCATCATGGACACCATTTTTATATTTTTAATCCAGCTCACCTCTGGACTTATTATTTTCCCCATTGTGTGTTTGCTTAAAGAAATGCTAGTCAACTGTCAAGCAATAATTAAATATGGTTATAGAAAAATTTGGAACATTTTTTTTCTTCTCCTTTAGAACACCAGCTTAGGTAAATTGAATCAAAAGAGTTTATTAAAAATGGAGTCAGTCAAGACAGCTATTTACCACAATTTCAGACCCTAAGTAATTAAATAGCAGTCCTGTGACCCATCTAAAGCATTCTGACATTCTGTTCCCCCTACATTAATATCATTTCTGAGGTATATTTGGAAGCTGTCATATCTAAATATTAAAGATCAAGATGAGGATCAATAGTAATTTCTTATCTTTGAAATACATAGAAAATCAAATTTCCCTGAGGACAGAAAATAAGATTCATTATGTAAATAAAACAAAACAAAAGCAAAAGGTTATTTTATACTCTAGTATTAATTGGTGTGCCATAAATAACCTAATTAAATGGCCACAGAATTATTGAGTCCCTAGCAATACTTGAGCAAATCTAAATGTTAAAATTAAAAAAAAATGAATGAATTCAAAATAGGTTAACCATTTTATTATATCATATAATCAAGTTACCAGTTTTGAGTAACACTTTGAGTGTTAATATAATATTTTTTCATTTTAATTTTACAACATACTGAAGTAGGTGTTGTAATAAACAATTTATAGATTAGAAAATTGAGTTTCCAATAACTCAAGTTATTTTCCCAGAAACTACAAAGCTATTAAATGGTTGATCTAAGTCTTGAAGCTCAGTCTACATAACCCTGAACCGGTGCTCTAAAACATTATTATAATGTGGGATTCACATGAACTTCTTTAAAAAAAGTCTTTGTTTTACTTTTTTATTGAATTTATTGGGTGACACTAGTTAGCAAAATTATACAAGTTTCAGGCGTACAATTGCACAACACATTATCTATACACTGTGTTGCATGTTCGCCACCCTAAGTCTCCTTCCATCATCATTTATCTGCCTTATGCCCTCCTCTACCTCCCACTACTTGCCTTCCCACTGATGCACCACTATGTTCATTGCAGTGTTATTTACAATAGCCAAGATTTGAAAGCAGCCCAAGTGTCCATCAGTAGATAAGTGGATTAAAAACTGTGGTATATTTACACAATGGACTATTACTCAGACATAAAAAAGAAGAAAGTCACACCTTTTGCAACAGCATGGATGGACCTGGAGAGCATTATTCTAAGTAAAATAAGCCAGTCAGAGAAAGATAAGTACCGTATGATTTAACTAATATGTGCAATCTAATGAACAAAATGAACTGATAAGCAAAATAGAATGGACTGCTAAACAGAAAGCAGGCTTATAGTTGTTGGGAGAAAGTTTGGGAGGGCTAGGTGGTGGGGTGGAGGGTTTGAGCAAAAAAATAAATAAATTGAAATTATTTTAAGAGGAAGAGCCTTTAGATTAGTTACACTGAAAAGAACATCTTTTGTTGTGAATGAAATTTCATGAAACTCAAATTCTACTTTTTTCTAAGAAGCTTCAGTGATGTGGCCAGAGAGGTTTTTAACCATAAATATAAGTGAATTACTTGCTCCCTGGACTTCTTACTTCTAATGCTCATGTTTCCAATATTTACTTCCAATACTGTTGATTCTATTCTGGCTCTTACTAGACACTCAAGTTTCTAGAAGGTGGGGAGCTTGCCTGGAGACCAGCCTAATATGTTATAGAAGGTAATATGTTTACAAAGCAGATACATAAATCTTTAAAAATAAGTGTATATTTACACTCACATGTGTATTAAGAATAGAATTTTCATTCTTGTTTCTCATCAGTGGTAGTAGCTATTCTGAGTGAGCAAATTACTAGTGCTATTTCTACTTTACAGGGCTTTTAAATAATGATAATTAATAAAACAAGTGTTTATAGAAAGAAAATTACAATCATTTAACAATTAAATAGAAATAGATTGCAGTATCTGTTTAAAAATACAAGTTATCCAGAATTCTGTTCTTAAATGTTAAAAAGCTTGCCAATTATGAAGAGCAACAGTAAAGGTGCATTTAACCCAGAAACAAGCCAGGGGCTTACCTAGTAGTATATCATATGATACTCTTTTAATTAACACACTAAAATACCATCTAAGCTAGTAGTGGTAATATACAAGTCATGACATTTCAGGAATAAACCCTGTTCTAAGGGATTAATTAGCATTTACCCAAGTACAAAATAATGGAATTTTAAAGGAAAGTGGGCCCAGTGGGCTTGTTTACCCACCTTTTTAGAGGGCATTTTAATGAACTCCATTGCTTTAGTACATTTCCCAGGTGCTAAAGAAAGCTTTCTAATGCCTAGATATAAGATAGGGTAAATCAATGTATTTTCTTCACTATTTTTCTTGTTTTACATTATTTGTAAAATGAACCATAAATCATTACATTTCCACTCTTGGAATAGGATCTTTGTCATCTGAATTTGTAATATACAATTTCTACATTTAGACAATGTGTAAAAGTTTTGGGGTGTTAACATACAGTAAATTTGAGGAACCATGAAAATAAAATGTATTCTCCATTCTTTACAATCTAAAGTTCAACATACGTTCATTAGGTAACCCTTGGTAGGCAAGAGGCATCCATCCATTAGACACATCTTTATTTTACTTAGGTCATGTTTATTATTATTGTGATTAACCCACTGAGGTATCATGGATTGAGAAGGGTGAGCACTGTGCTATAAAACATAATTTTATATGTATTTATGTAGTATTGATTATCTATATGAACGTATGAGTTATTTTTTAAACATTTTTTTTATTTATTCATTTTAGAGAGGAGAGAGAGAGAAGAGAGACAGAGAGAGAGAAGGGGAGAGAAGCTGGAAGCATCAACTCCCCTATGTGCCTTGACCAGGCAAGCCCAGGGTTTCAAACCGGCGACCTCAGCATTTCCAGGTTAATGTTTTATCCACTGCACCACCACAGGTCAGGCTGAGTTATTTTTTAAATTCTAAGTACTATAAGTCATTGCTATTTTACTATTTATTTTTATACTCAGATTGCTTCCTATTTGAAAATCCCTTAACCCAGTGGTCCCCAACCTTTTTTGGACCACGGACCGGTTTAAGGTCAGAAAATATTTTCATGGACCGGCCGTTAGGGTGGGACAGATAAATGTATCATGTGACCAAGACAAATGTCAAGAGTGAGTCTTAGGGATGACGTCAGAGTAATGGCGGGGTTTGGAAGCGATACCGATAAATCTCCCCCAAAACTCAAAAAGATCTTCAACCAGAAACAGAAAAACCTATACTTGGAGCTTCCAGATGCTTCGCAATACACCCAAAGGTATGATTGAGTGAAAAATTGGCTAAATATATAACCAAAGCCCGAAGGAAATAGGGAGTAAGAAATGCTCCTCCTTCCTCACTAACCTAAACAGGGCGGCTTTCTCTGGTAACTGTGAATATAGAAACTGAGGCGGGCAAAGGGGGTGAATAGATCCAGGCCACGGCACAAACGGCTGAACCAGGCTGTGGCACGGAGATCCAAGCCGAGGAAAAACTGATCCTGTGGCAACCGGGGCAATACAAGCTAACACTTGAGCCAAACCCAAACAAAGAAAGAAAAGCAGAGCAGCCATTTTACCCGGTCTCCTGGTCGGTGCGCAGTTAGTGGGCAAGAATATCTTCCTGGGAAAGCCACGCACGGGAGGGAGTGAGAACTAATTCCAACGGTGGAAAATTTCCGTGCTGGTGAGGGTTTCACTCAGGGAAACGCGGCCGGCCTCATATCCTGGTTTGCGCACGCAGATAAGGAGTGAGCAATTCCTCCAAGTGCCTCGGCAGTGCGCGCCCGTGTTATCACACAGAGGGGCAGAGTCAGGGGCCTTTCTGTGGGCCAAAGCGGAATCTCGAACCGCCCCAGCGCCTTGCAAAAGCCGCGCACGGGGACAGAGCGAGACTCAATTCCAACGGTGGAGATTTTCCGTGCTGGAGGGTGTTTCACTCAGAGGGAACCGCGGCCGGCCTCATATCCTGGTTTGCGCGCACAGATAAGGAGTGAGCAATTCCTCCGAGTGCCTCGGCAGTGCACGCCCGTGTTATTGCACAGAGGGGCAGAGTCAGGGGCCTTTGTGTGGGCCAAAGCGGAATCTCGAGCCGCCCCAGCGCCTTGCAAAAGCCGCGCACGGGGATGGAGTGAGACTCAATTCCAACGCTACAACTTTTCCCTGCGGTTGGGGGTTTCACCCAGAGCGTGAGACTGCTGGCCGGATATCCTGGTCGCAGACAGTGAGTGAGAGTTTCCTCCAAGCGCCCCGGAAGTGGGCGCCCGCTTGTGTTACACGGACTCTCTCACTGTCAGAGCCTATAAATGCTATTGAGCTTCGACTGTCAACGAGACTAAAGCACAATACATGACATTGCCATAGAGACTTATCAACTGCAAACCTCTACCTGAGCGTGCCAAAGGGGCAGAACCCGGGGTACAGAGTCACCAACCAGGAAGAGGGAGAGAAAAGAAAAAGCAAGAAGATAACCTCTCAAAATCAAGAATAATCTGCAGACTTTATAACCTATCCCATTTTATTATATTTGTTCGTTTGTTTCTCTTATCTTCATTCTTGATACTTTTTTTTCCTCCTCCAATTTGGCCGATTAACTCTCTACCAGTCTTACTCTCTCCTCTCCTTGAACTACACTACCCATAAGTGTTACATCTCCCATTATCTTTTCTCTTCTCTTCCTTTCTCTCTATGAGGATTGCACTCCAAAACCCTTAACTCTCTCTCTCTCTCCTTTCTTTTTTCTTCTTTTAGTGGTTACCTCTTTTTTTCTCTCACTCTCTTTCTTTTCTCCCTCTATATTAGTTTCTTCCTTTCTCCTTTACATCTCCTCTCATTCAAACCTCAATAACAAACAAATTATCTTATCTGGGACTCAAACCTATGTTTGTGGCATTTTGGGGGGTTTTTACTTCACCTTTTTAACTCACTAGCAGTGCTCTCATCCCTGGCTCTCCATATTATCTAGTTCTTGTTCCACGAAATACAATAGTAATATTTTAATTTGTCCCCCCATTTTTCCGTTTTCCTCTTATTCCTCTCATCATAACTCTTAGACAACCAACACGTAAAACCAAATCATTTCATTCTTGACCCCAATTTTTTCCTTATTTGCTTTTTGTGGGTGCATACGCTCTTTTTTTTTCTTTTTTCTTTCCTTTTTTTTTTTTTTTTTTTTTTGCCCCTTTATTACTTTTCCCCAATTCAGGCCCTCCATCACAGGCATTGTTTGTTATAATTCACAGTCCACCACAAGATTTTCTCAAAAAAGAGGGGAGAGGAGAAGAGAGGAAAAAAGGAGGGGGGGAATAATTTCCTTTTTTAAATTTTTATTTTATTTTTCTTTATTTCATTATTAATTTTTTTAAAAAAAAAAACAACTCTTTCCGATTTTTTATTTTTTTTATTTCTATTTTTTTAACTTTTTATTCTTCATTAAATCTCATTAATACTATCAACAAAACCACCCTCAGATGCCATTAAGGAAGAGAAAATCGAATATCATGGATACAAAAGAAAGAGAGGTAACACAGCAAGATGAGGAAAAATCTATGGAGAAAAGATTTAATATATTGGAAACCTTGGAGCTAAATGACAGAGAATTCAAGATAGAAATCCTAAAAATCCTCCGAGATATACAAGAAAACACAGAAAGGCAATTTAGGGAGCTCAGAAAACAACTCAATGAACACAAAGAATATATGTCCAAGGAAATTGAAACTATAAAAACAAATCAAACAGAGATGAAAAACTCAATTCACGAGCTGAAAAACGAAATAACAAGCTTAGCTAATAAAACAGGTCAGATAGAAGAGAGGATTAGTGAAATAGAAGACAAGCAACTTGAGGCACAACAGAGAGAAGAAGAAAGAGACTCAAAAATTTAAAAAAATGAGATATCCCTACAAGAATTATCTGACTCCATCAAAAAGAATAACATAAGAATAATAGGTATATCAGAGGAAGAAGAGAGAGAAAATGGAATGGAGAACATACTCAAACAAATAATAGATGAGAACTTCCCAAGCCTGTGGAAAGAACTAAAGCCTCAAGTTCAAGAAGCAAACAGAACTCCAAGTTTTCTTAACCCCAACAAACCTACTCCAAGGCATATCATAATGAAATTGACACAAACAAACAGCAAAGAAAAAATTCTCAAGGCAGCCAGGGAAAAGAAGAATACAACATATAAAGGAAGGCCCATTAGATTATCATCAGATTTCTCAGCAGAAACTCTACAAGCTAGAAGAGAGTGGACCCCAATATTTAAAGTCCTGAAAGAGAGGAACTTTCAGCCACGAATACTATACCCATCAAAGCTATCCTTCAAATACGAAGGAGAAATAAAAACATTCACAGATACAGAAAAGATGAAGGAATTTATCATCAGAAAACCCCCATTCCAGGAATTACTAAAGGGGGTTCTCCAATCAGATACAAAGAACAAAAAAAAACAGAGCCACAAGTAAAAGCTCCAAGAAGAACACAATAAAACCAAATTTAAACTGTGACAACAACAAAAAGAAAGAGGGGGAGAAGATGGAGATTAACAGTAGCAAAGGATGATGGAGTGCAAAAGTACTCACAAAATAATTCGCTACAATGAACAGGGTAGGGACCCTTTTCATTACTCAAAGGTAACCACCATTGAAAAAACCACCACAGAAGCACATGAGATAAAAAAGATAGCAACAGAGGAAAGATGTATGGAATACAACCAAATAAAAACAAAAGATAGAAAAACGAAAGAGAAGGATCAAACAAGACACAAAACTAACAGAAAGCAAGATATAAAATGGCAATAGGGAACTCACAAGTATCAATAATTACACTAAATGTAAACGGATTAAACTCACCAATAAAAAGGCACAGAGTAGCAGAATGGATTAAAAAAGAAAATCCAACTGTATGCTGCCTACAGGAAACTCATCTAAGTAACAAGGATAAAAACAAATTCAAAGTGAAAGGCTGGAAAACAATACTCCAAGCAAATAACATCCAAAAAAAAGCAGGTGTAGCAATACTCATATCGGATAATGCTGACTACAAGACAGGAAAAGTACTCAGAGACAAAAATGGCCATTTCATAATGGCTAAGGGGACACTGAATCAAGAAGACATAACAATTCTTAATATATATGCACCAAACCAAGGAGCACCAAAATATATAAGACAGCTACTTATTGATCTTAAAACAAAAACTGACAAAAATACAATCATACTTGGAGACCTCAATACACCGCTGACGGCTCTAGATCGGTCATCCAAACAGAGAATCAACAAAGACATAGTGGCCTTAAACAAAACACTAGAGCACCTGGATATGATAGACATCTACAGGACATTTCATCCCAAAGTGACTGAGTATACATTTTTCTCCAGTGTACATGGATCATTCTCAAGAATTGACCATATGTTGGGCCACAAAAACAACATCAGCAAATTCAGAAAAATTGAAGTTGTACCAAGCATATTTTCTGATCATAAAGCCTTGAAACTAGAATTCAACTGCAAAAAAGAGGAAAAAAATCCCACAAAAATGTGGAAACTAAACAACATACTTTTAAAAAATGAATGGGTCAAAGAAGAAATAAGTGCAGAGATCAAAAGATATATACAGACTAATGAAAATGACAATACGACATATCAGAATCTATGGGATGCAGCAAAAGCAGTGATAAGAGGGAAATTCATATCACTTCAGGCATATATGAACAAACAAGAGAGAGCCCAAGTGAACCACTTAACTTCTCACCTTAAGGAACTAGAAAAAGAAGAACAAAGACAACCCAAAACCAGCCGAAGAAAGGAGATAATAAAAACCAGAGCAGAAATAAATGAATTGGAGAATAGAAAAACTATAGAAAAAATTAATAGAAAAAGGAGCTGGTTCTTTGAAAAGATCAACAAAATTGACAAACCCTTGGCAAGACTTACCAAGGAAAAAAGAGAAAGAACTCATATAAACAAAATCCAAAATGAAAGAGGAGAAATCACCACGGACACCGTAGATATACAAAGAATTATTGTAGAATACTATGAAAAACTTTATGCCACTAAATTCAACAACCTAGAAGAAATGGATAAATTCCTAGAAAAATACAACCTTCCTAGACTGAGTCAAGAAGAAGCAGAAAGCCTAAACAGACCTATCAGTAGAGAAGAAATAGAAAAAACCATTAAAAACCTCCCCAAAAATAAAAGTCCAGGCCCTGACGCCTATACCAGCGAATTTTATCAAACATTCAAAGAAGACTTGGTTCCTATTCTACTCAAAGTCTTCCAAAAAATTGAAGAAGAAGCAATACTTCCAAACACATTTTATGAGGCCAACATAACCCTCATACCAAAACCAGGCAAGGATGGCACAAAAAAAGAAAACTACAGACCAATATCTCTAATGAATACAGATGCTAAAATACTAAACAAAATACTAGCAAATCGAATACAACAATATATTAAAAAAATAATACATCATGATCAAGTGGGATTCATCCCAGAATCTCAAGGATGGTTCAACATACGTAAAACGGTTAATGTAATACACCATATCAACAAAACAAAGAACAAAAACCACATGATCTTATCAATAGATGCAGAAAAGGCTTTTGATAAAATACAACACAATTTTATGTTTAAGACTCTCAACAAAATGGGTATAGAAGGAAAATATCTCAACATGATAAAGGCCATATATGATAAACCATCAGCTAACATCATATTAAATGGCACTAAACTGAAGGCTTTCCCCCTTAAATCAGGAACAAGACAGGGTTGTCCACTCTCTCCACTCTTATTTAATGTGGTACTAGAGGCTCTAGCCAGAGCAATCAGACAAGACAAAGAAATAAAAGGCATCCATATCGGAAAAGAAGAAGTAAAGGTATCACTTTTTGCAGATGATATGATCCTATACATCGAAAACCCCAAAGAATCCACAAAAAGACTACTAGAAACAATAAGCCAATACAGTAAGGTCGCAGGATACAAAATTAGCATACACAAGTCAATAGCCTTTCTATATGCCAACAATGAAACAACTGAGAAGGAACTCAAAAGAATAATCCCCTTCACGATTGCAACAAAAAAAATAAAATACTTAGGAATAAACATAACAAAGAATGTAAAGGACTTATATAATGAAAACTATAAACATTGTTAAGGGAAATTGAAAAAGATATAATGAGATGGAAGAATATACCTTGTTCTTGGCTAGGAAGAATAAATATAATCAAGATGGCTATATTACCCAAAGCAATATACAAATTTAATGCAATTCCCATCAAACTTCCAATGACATTTTTTAAAGAAATAGAGCAAAAAATCATCAGATTTATATGGAACTATAAAAAACCCCGAATAGCCAAAGCAATCCTAAAGAAAAAGAATGAAGCTGGGGGCATAACAATACCTGACTTCAAACTCTATTATAGGGCCACGACAATCAAAACAGCATGGTATTGGCAGAAAAATAGACACTCAGACCAATGGAACAGAATAGAAAGTCCAGAAATAAAACCACATATATATAGTCAAATAATTTTTGATAAAGGGGCCAACAACACACAATGGAGAAAAGAAAGCCTCTTCAATAAATGGTGCTGGGAAAACTGGAAAGCCACATGCAAAAGAATGAAACTGGACTACAGTCTCTCCCCCTGTACAAAAATTAACTCAAAATGGATCAAAGATCTAAACATAAGACCTGAAACAATTAAGTACATAGAAGAAGACATAGGTACTCAACTCATGGACCTGGGTTTTAAAGAGCATTTTATGAATTTGACTCCAATGGCAAGAGAAGTGAAGGCAAAAATTAATGAATGGGACTACATCAGACTAAGAAGTTTTTGCTCAGCAAGAGAAACTGATAACAAAATAAACAGAAAGCCAACTAAATGGGAAATGATATTTTCAAACAACAGCTCAGATAAGGGCTTAATATCCAAAATATACAAAGAACTCATAAAACTCAACAACAAACAAACAAACAATCCAATAAAAAAATGGGAAGAGGATATGAATAGACACTTCTCCCAGGAAGAAATACAAATGGCCAACAGATATATGAAAAGATGCTCATCTTTTTTAGCTATTAGAGAAATGCAAATCAAAATGGCAATGAGATACCACCTCACACCTGTTCGATTAGCTGTTATTAGCAAGTCAGGTAATAGCAAATGTTGGAGAGGCTGTGGAGAAAAAGGAACCCTCATACACTGTTGGTGGGAATGTAAAGTAGTACAACCATTATGGAAGAAAGTATGGTGGTTCCTCAAAAAACTGAAAATAGAACTACCTTATGACCCAGCAATTCCTCTACTGGGTATATATCCCCAAAACTCAGAAACATTGATACGTAAAGACACATGCAGCCCCATGTTTATTGCAGCATTGTTCACAGTGGCCAGGACATGGAAACAACCAAAAAGCCCATCAATAGATGACTGGATAAAGAAGATGTGGCACATATACACTATGGAATACTACTCAGCCATAAGAAATGATGACATCGGAACATTTACAGCAAAATGGTGGGATCTTGATAACATGATACGAAGCGAAATAAGTAAATCAGAAAAAAACAGGAACTGTATTATTCCATACGTAGGTGGGACATAATAGTGAAACTAAGAGACATTGATAAGAGTGTGGTGGTTACAGGGGGGAGGGGGAATGGGAGAAGGAAAGGGGGAGGGGGAGGGGCACAGAGAGAACAAGATAGAGGGTGATGGAGGACAATCTGACTTTGGGTGGTGGGTATGCAACATAATTGAACGACAAGATAACCTGGACTTGTTATCTTTGAATATATGTATCCTGATTTATTGATGTCACCCCATTAAAAAAATAAAATTATAAAAAATAAAATAAAATAAAAATGAAACAACAACAACAACAACAAAAAAAGAATGAATCTTAGACGAATGTAACAGAGGGAATCTGGTCATTTTTAAAAAATAAAACATCGTTCAGACTTAAATATAAGTAAAACAGAAATAATGTAAGTTATTTATTCTTTCTCTGCAGACCAGTACCAAATGGCCCACGGACCGGTACCAGTCCGCGGCCCAGGGGTTGGGGACCACTGCCTTAACCCTAGTTCCTATACTCTGGAACTAGTTAGTATCTAGTTAATTCCTAACTAGATACTCCATTATCTCTTCAGTAAAAACACAAAAATCCCATCTGTTGTTTTGTTTTCTGTTTTAACCTCCTTACTGCTTACTTGGCTAGACAACAGGATTTTTCAGGTTCATCTTATAGTTTCCTTTCTTCAATTTTAGAATCAATTATTTCTCCAAGGTTTCTTGTTTTCTTTTAGCAAGGAAGGTATTTAGAAACAAAGACATGGATGCTAGGATTTCTTATTGCTGCATGTGTCATTGTTTCTAGGTCCTTTGAATGAATACACATGGAAAGAGAGAGAAAGACAGACACACAGAGAGAGACAGAGAGACAGAGAGAGAGAAAGAGAGAGAGAGATTGTACTGCTACCTCCAATTTAATTCAACCTGCAAATTTTTCATATCTGTGTCACCCTTCTTCCACAGCGAGAACCTGGTTTCCAACAACAGATTTCCTCCTTTGCTAAATGCCGTGATACACACAAATAGTTTCTGAATTCCTATAGCCATGCACTTCAAACAAGTCCAAAAGCAGAGCGCAATAGTTATTTGCAGTTAATTTCCTTTAAGCTGAAACTTATGACATTTAACTGCATTATGAAGTCCATTTTTACAATGTCATATACCTGTGTATACCTACCATATTACCATTTTCTACTGACCCTGTTTTTACCTTTCTCTTCCCAATTTTTGTTTAATCAGACATTATAACATTTTTAATTGTTACTCAAGAGATTACAAGATTTATTTTTATTATCTCTTAATAAAAATCATGTTAGCCACTTCTCTAATATTGAACCTTACAACACTCGTCTCTACATTCTGCCTTTGACTTGTTTTGTCATGTGTTCTAATTCTCATTATGTTTTTAACCCACTATTCTCATCATTATTACTTTGTATTGTCAATATTTACTTATGTTTACCTATATATTTACTTTTGTCATACTTTATTTTTTCTTGTTATCTGCTGTGTTGTTATATAGATTCAATGCTCCCTGAAATAACTTTTACAAAAGATTTTGAATCATCTTTGTATGATTCTAAAAAGTTTTGAATCATGCCAAAAGAGTCATGAACAAAATATTTCTGAAGTCTTTCATTTTTAACGTTGTTTGATTGTCCCATTCAGGTTTGAATGATAGGTGACTTCATATAATGTTCTAGTGACTATTTCTTTTCTTGATAGTATCAAAGTTTTATTCCACTGTTTTCTAACATTGAATATTGTGTGGAGAAGACAGGATACCTTAATTTTTTTTAATCATAAATAAATGAATCAATATTCTGCCTTGATTAAATAAACCATTCTTAGTTCATTTTAGATGTTGAAAAATCTTTTTAATATTTATTTCCTAAGACACATGCCATTTTAATCTGTACATTCAAGGCTGTCTTATTTTTATTTTGTATTTCTTATATTTTAATCTAATTACCATATGTTCTCTACTCCAGTCAGTCTGTTTTCTACTTTGGGAATTCTAATCATGCATATATTGTGTTTCCTTTGCTTTCCCTTATATCTGTATTTTTCTTTCTTTTTTTATTATTCTTTTTTTACTGTGTTTTTTGGAGTCAGTAATCTCTCATAATTTTTCCAATCTTTCCTTACTCTTTTTTATGGATTTTTTTTTCCTTTACTTCTCTCTTGAGCTCTGCTAGCTTATATTTTATTTCTTTCTGTTTTCTGACTATTCCTTGGCTTGTGTATATATGCTTTATACTCGTGTTTAACAGAGCTGATTGCTTAAGTTTTTAATTCATGAGAAAATGTAGTATTTTTTACCTGATTTATGAAAAACTCTTCTCCTGACTATTGGTGGGTTATCTTTTTTTTGTTGTTGTTAGTTTTCTTGACATTTTTGGTAGTATGTTTGTACTGATTCTACATTGCTTTCTCTAACACATATCAATAAACTAATTTTTTTTGGCCCAGCTATTTGTGAAAGATTGTTGTAAGAAACACTCTGGAGCTGTTTCTTTTGTTAACAAATTTTTTTATGATTAAGTTTAAACTTTCCTTCTCATTAGCCATAGAAAAAAACAAACAGCTATTAAACTACAATAAAATATCTTCTCTACTACCCAATTTTATTAGACATAAGCTCAGTTACTATCTGGAAATCTGACCATTTTTAAAAATTCAATGTCAGCTCAAATTTCTTGCTTTTCAGAACCAAACTGGGTACAGTGAAGTTCATAAGTCAGCCCCATTTATCTAATTACTGTTTCTGCAAGTAGAACTTTTTATGTTGCACCTCAGGATGTGCACTTAGTTTTCGATAATTGCACTTTTGCTGGTTCTTTCTGAGACTTGCATTAATGGCTGTCTTCTCTCTACTTTTGCCCACATCTCTGTTCAATCTTCAATTTCATGTCACAATTTTCATTTATTTTCTCCCCTAATTTTAGCAAAGGTGGAATTTGTGTTTTCATTTTTCATTATCTTTACTGTATCTGAATAACTCCAAGAAAAGCAAAAGAAAAAGAGATTTTATGACCTACCATCAAAACAAGAGGTTTTTTATTTTTAATTTTTTTTGAACACTGACTTACTGTACTAATATAGAAAACAGTGTAATGCAGTCATTTTCAGAAAAGTACTGACTGTTGAATCTTACACAAAAAGCTCTATGAATTTAACTTTTTGGGGTTTTTTTCAAATAGAAACAGATGTTATAATTCTTAATTATTACTACTGACTTTAAAATTTTTTATTTAATTAAAGCTTTTTAAAAGAATTATTGAGAAATCACTAATATACATTATAATCAGTTAACATTTAAATATTTGATATAAAATGTGGACCCCAGAAGAAAGATTTATTTGATGTGAGCCCCAAGAAGGAATGTATCTGCTGAGATGAAATTTTCAAGGTCAACCAATGGCTTAGATTTTGTGAGTAATAAAAGTCTAGAGGAAATTTACCAACAGGGGTTCCTTATGTGCTCTGTACAGTTTGGAAGAATCTCAGATAGAAGCCCTTGGCTTCACACATTATGCCTGGCACATTACCCCTGCAGGGAAACCTTGATTTTTTCTTTCTACCAGCAGATTGAGACCTGCACTATCCAATCAAACTGCACAATTTGGATACCTCATTTACGTAAAACAGAACTGAGAATCTGGGTGGAACTCTTGCTGCGAAAGGCAACTTTCCCTCTGTCTCAGTAGAGCACAAATTAGTTTGCTACCTGACTCTGTGTCTTCTGGGCCACAGCTCCATTTGTTCCAGCACATTCTTTTTACTCTTTATTACAGTATAAAATTAATTTTGATTTACAAATAAAATCTTTCATTTACTTTCAATAATAAAAATAACTAACCTTGCTTTGAAATAATCTTGCAGATATTCTGAATATGAAACAAAAAGAGAAAGCATAATGTAACTGATTAAGAAATTTCATTCAAAAATATGAAAAACAAAAAATATATGACAAAAAAGAGATAATAAAAACATTCAAGTGGAAATCATGATTTGAAATATACATAATAGAGGAAAGGTTTATAATTTATTGTGTAAACAATTCTAATAAATCAATGTTGTAAAGATCAATACAAGATAAAAAATGAGCAATAAAACATTTTCTAATTATATTTATCTCGATAAATTGTATTTGGCCAAATTATTTCTTGTGTTCCTATTTTTATTTAATCTAACATTTCTATGTTGTTAGCATAAATTGATCAAAATGAGAATAATGATGCTATCTTAATAAGAAGAAATTATTTTGGCTAATAAACATGAAAATATTTAAAGTCACTATAATAAAATTAAAATTATGAGATACTGTTTGTTTCTTTTTATTATTATTTTTTTAATTTAGTGAGAGGAGAGGTGGCAGAGATACAGACTCCTGCATGTGCTCCGACCAGGATCCACCCAGCAAGCCCACTAGGGGGCAATGCTCTGCTCATTTGGGGCATTGCTCCATTGCTCAGAAACCAAGCTCTTAGTGCTTGAGGCGAAGGCCATGGAGCCATCTTCAGTGCCAGGGGCCAACTTGCTCCATTGAAGCCCTGGCTGCAGGAGTGGAAGAGAAAGAGAGAGAAGCAAGAGGAGGAAAAGTAGAGAAGCAGATGGGTGCCTCTCCTGTGTGCCTGAACACGGGAGATCCACATACTGGGCTGATGCTCTACCACTGAGCCAACCAGCCAGGGCCTAGTTTTTTTATGACATTACTAATGCTAAAAATAATTGTTAGAATCCATGGGAGTCTGAAAGACCAGAGTAACAGGCTTTATTGAAAGGAAGAAAGGAACCCTGCTGGTCACTTGTCCGGGGAGAAGAGCACTGGTTACAGATTAGGGGTGAATCTTATAGGTCAAGGAAGAATTTCGAGCATGTGAGTGTTGAATTAAAAGTCTTGGTGTGGGAGCAAGCAGAGTTGGAGGGATTACCAAAAGTCTTGGTATGTTCGGAATGCTTCTCCTTGGGGCTGCTTGCCAGCTTCTTGGGATTCCTCTGTCTCAGGGGCGATAGTCCAGTAAGGGTGAGGTCTGACAGATAAGTGGAACATCAAGAGGGCAGTTTGGAATTCATGTATCTATCATTTCTCAACTCTGTGGTTACATATAAAAGAAAGGCAGTTATTAATTTTATAATATACAGTGAAGGGTGACAAGGAGGAAAAAATTGGAAAATTATTGCTTCTTCTGGAGAGAACTCAAGAAAAGAAACTTGCCAAGCCAAGTCCCTCATCCAGTTAAGGAGGTCATCAATTTCCGTGCTGTGAGGTCTGAACTAGGCAATGTCCTCAAAAACCTGAGTGAGGAAGTAAAAAAATTTTGCAAGGTAATAATTGTTAGTTGCTTGTTGTGAGTGCCGAGAGGACAGAGTGACATGGTGATACATGGTCTCATGGATGAGTCTCATGAGACATGCTGGTATGGTTCCTCTTGAATGGGAGGACATATGGAGCTTTTAAGAGACAGGGAAACTGTTGGTGTAAATTTTTAGAAGGACTGAATATGTGTGGTTTAAAATGGGGTTTGGAGAACATTCAGGAGGGAACTTCTTGGGCTGAGGGGTGGCTTCTTCCTGCTGTCATCCCTACCTATTTGATATTTCCCTCATGAAATTCTCCCTGGGGTATTGGGGAATAGGAGTGTAGGAGCATTTGATTATAGGTAATTCTAGAGATTTCTCTCATCTGGGCCTGTAGGAACTTGATAAAGTAGGGGGCAAGTATTTGGATAAGGAGGGTTGTATAGCGGGGGGTGAAAGTTCTTCCATGGTAAAGTTAGAGATATTTTTTCTGGCAGCCCTGGAGAGAGCAGTTAGGCTTGAGCTAAAAGAAATGTTTCATGTCTGTTTGTAGGCTCTTCTTCAGCCAAGAAGATGCAGCAATGTTGTCCCCTTACTATGTGAAGGGTAAAAAGACTGAGAAGCTTTAAGAGGTGAATGCTATTCATTCTCCTAGTTCTTCAGGGATATGGGAGAGCTTTAGGGTTAGGGGACCTGTAGGGGTTGAAAGATAGGATTTAGGAGATTTGCTGATATACAGTTTCAGATTTTTCTGTTTTGCGAGTGCAGGTTTCAGGGTTGGTGTGTAGGGTTAGGTAGATTTTTCTAATTTTCTGATTTACAAAGGTCTGCAAGAAACTAGTGAACAAACATAAGAGGCAGGGTTCAAAAGTTAGAAAAATAAATAGGAGAGTGAGTGGACCAATGAAAGGCAATAGTCAAGACATCCAGTTTGTGTGAAACCACTGATTCCATGTTTACAAATTCACTGGGCTTCAGAGAGAGAGAGAGAGAGAGTAGAAATAAGACAGGGAAGTGGCCAGTCCCCCTGCCCCTAGACTATTTTTATAGAAATTTTTTAAGCAATAAAGAGAGGAATTACCTGTATAGCTCGTTTGGTTTTTAGATTGACGGGTAATGTACTAGGAATTGAAGGAGGCTCATGGGGTGGGATTAGGTTGATATTTGGGGTGAGATAAACTAGGGTACAGGTTTCTGTCCAATTAGTAAGGAGACACATATAGGTGTTGGTTTCACACAAGTAAAAAGCCCCTGATTGGGTGAGGCAGGTTGAGAGGGGAACAGAGAATAGAAGAACAAGGGTTCAGTTTTGTTTCTCTGTTTCTGAGCTCCAGATGGTCAGGGTGGAGGAAAGAGTTGCCCTTAGCAGCAGTGGGAGTTGTCAGGATCACGGTGTGTGGACCTGTCCACGTGAAAGTCAGTCCTCAGGCAATGTACTAATGGAAGCACCTTTTGTACAGTCTTTGAACAGTTTTCTGAGTAACCTGTAAATCCTGCAAGTACTTAGGGAAAGGGTGGTTACATTTCTACACTTTGCAGTTAGAGTTTAAGTCCTAGTGACCACTGCTTCTAGGTGGAATTAGCAGCAGGTCCCAGCCTACAATAGGCATAGGGCATTGAGACAAGAGGAATAAAAGAGATACTATACATTAAATAAAGTAACAAAATCAAACTGTCAATATCCACAGTAGAAACCTTTGAGGGATAAATAAAACTTAAATATTCAGGCAAGGCATAGTAGATGGCCCTGTGTTTACAAGAAATGAGAGTAGTTTATCTGCTACTTGGGAAGAAATACCTTAGGCTCGTGAACAATGTCCTTGGGTCTTCAGTGGCAATTCCCAGCATGCTGGGCAAGGTTAGGTCACAGCTAGCTGGAGCAGGGCTAGAAGAGACTGAACCCTCCCTCCATGGAGCAAGGGGGCAGCTTATCTTCTCGTGTCCCTCTTTTCACAGCAAAGACATGTAAACTGGTGGGGCTGGGAAGCCTGGTAGGCTTTAGTTCAATGACCTTTCTTTCCACTCTGAAGCAGGGCCCTGATGGAATCTTATGAAGCACTTTAAGGCGCTGGAGCTTTTAAGAGCGTATGCCAAAAGCTGGTATTTCCTGACTTCTTTTGAGCCTTATTTGCCTTTTCTGTACTTCCTTGGCCATTATAGACCTTAAAAGCCATGCTCAGAAGATCTCACTGAGGGGCTTGACTAAGAGAGCAAAATTGGGAATCCAGTATTTAAAGAAGCTTATTAGACTGAGGGAGAGAAAGGATTTGATTTGTGGTGGTAGGTGGTTAGAGACTGCGGAAGGTCTGAGTTTGATTTAGGGTGAGACTTCAGGTGGTGGGGGTTAAGGTGATGCCTAGATATACTACGGACTCAGAATGAATTTGAGCCTTAGCAGAGAAGACACAATATCCTTTCATGGTGAGGAAGTTAAGAAGGGTGGTGGTGTGTCTCCTTGAGGTAGGCAGGGAGGGGCTGCAGAGGAGTAGGTTATTTATATATTGTAAGAGAGTACTAATTTTGAGATTGCATGCTGCTAAATCCTAAACTAGTGCTTACCCAAACAGGTGCGGGCTGTTTTTGAGCCCCTGCAGTAAGACAGCCCACTTAAGTTGCTGGGTTGCATTAGTGTCTAGGTAAAGGCAAAGAGAAAGTAAAAGTCGGGGTGTAGAGGAATGGTAAAGAAGGCATTCTTGAGGTCTAGGACCCTGAAATGAGTGATGTTTGAGGGAACGTGTGACAGTAACCTGTAGAGATTAAGGACTACTGGATGGAGGGGAACTACTGCCTCATTGATTAGGTATAAGTCTTGTAAGAGGCAATAAGTCCCTGAAGGTTTTCAAACAGTAAGGATGGGGGTATTGCAGGAAGAGTCCGTGGGGATGAGTAAGCCTTGATTTAAGAGGCGGGTGATTATTGGTTTAAGGCCTTAGAAACAGACACAGTTACAAGTTAAAGACTTCAGATACACATTATGAATTAAAGAATTTAAATGAGTGTGCTTTACTTGTTTCAATTAAAATTATAATGAAGGTGTTTTCTGACAAACAAAGAGACAAAACAGATTATTCACTCACATAGCTCAATAAACAATTCTGTTTTTTAAGTTTTTTGAGATGGCAGGGGGTTGTCAGCATAGAGGGGAGGAAGAGAGAAAGCAAACGGATGGACAGTGTGAGCAGATGGATAGAAAAGAAGGAGGGTCAGAATTTGCAGAAGGAGGAGGTGGTGGCACCACGTGGTCAGAGGAGTCAAAATGATTTAGAGCTCTGAGGAGAGGGGAGAGGATGAGGGGTAGTGAAAGGCACATTCAGTCTCTGAGGAGGGGGAAGGATGGGTCAAAGAAGAAAAAGAGACAAAGCTACCAGTCTGTAAGGAGGGAGGAGGAGTTTAAGAACACAGTGGAGAAGGGAGGGGCCCCTGGCCAGCAGGGAAAGAGAAAGAGAGACTGGTATTTGCAGGTGAATGAGAAAGAAAATTCTGTGAAGGGTGGGGGCTTTCTGGAGGGAAGAGACTCGAACAAGAGAGATTTGCAGAGGGACCAGAGAGGGATCCCAAGAGAGGGGTGCCCCCAGGGGTCAGGCAGGAAGGAAAGAGAGTTGGGAGTCCTTGGAGAAGGAAAGATTAGGAGCAAAGGTTTTAGGTAAAGTTTCTTCGGCCAAAAACAGCCTGCATGTTGAACAAGCGGCACAGAAATTAAGGACAGGAGCAAAAGTAAAAGGAAGCCTGCACGTAAGGAATTTCTGATGCCCTCCCCATCCGGTGGCAGAAATTGTCAAGATCTCTTAGGATATTTTAATAGTAGTAGAAAGCAAACTGGCTAGGTGCCTAGACTTTCGAGGAAGTCCGTAGAAGCAGGCAGCTTGGAGTAGAAACCTCCCAAACTGAACCTCAGAGAGTAGAGTGAGTCCCGAAGGAGTACAGGAGTCCCGAAGGAGTATAGAAGTAGTCTCTGAGGCCTGAGATTGGGAGGAGCTCATGTTCTGAGGGGAGTCTGGCTGGACAGTTTGGACTGAGAGGAGCCCACAGTAGAGGAGACTGGTGAGAGAAGGGGGCGTCCTCGTTTTCAGTCACAGTTCTGGGAGGAGAAAATCTCCATAGAAAGAGAGTCTCAGACAAGAAGTTGTCATCCCAAGGCCAAGATCCCAGGATGTAGGAGAGGGGCCTGGCAAGTGTGCCTAGACTTTCGGAGAAGTCCATAAAGGAGTAGAGGCAGACCACTCGTAGATATGGGGTCCGAAGTCAAAACCGTTTGACCAGAAAGGGGTGTTTTTAGAAAGAAATTTGGAGGCCAACAGGGGAAGAGGAAGGGAAAAATTTCTTACCTTTCTGATCTGGCAGGGGTTCAGGACAGGGTTAGACTGCCAGCCAATCAACCTACACTTACACGTCCAAACAGAATCAGGGAGTAAGCCCAGGATGAGTTGCGTATGCCCATTGCTTCTCTGGTTGTAAGTTTGGATGGCAAAGAGGGATTATCCAGGCTGTTAGTACCCTGTCCCGGGTTTCGGCACCAAGTGTTGGAATCCATGGGAGTCTGAAAGACCAGAGTAATGGGCTTTATTGTAAGGAAGGAAGGAATCCTGCCGGGCACTTGTCCAGGGAGAAGAGCACGGGTTACAGATTAGGGGTGAATCTTATAGGGCAAGGAAGAATTTCGAGTATGTGGGTGTTGAAAAAGTCTTGGTATGTTTGGAATGCTTCTCCTTGGGGCAGCTTGCCAGCTTTTTGGAATTCCTCTGTCTCAGGGGCAATAGTCCAGTAAGGGTGAGGTCTGACAGATAAGCAGAACATCAAGACGGCAGTTTGCAATTCACATATCTATCAATAATCAGATCAAAGAAAGGAATTTTATTTTCAAATATGGATGAGAATGTAAATTATTATTATTATTATTTTCATTTTTCCAAAGCTGGAAACGGGGAGGCAGTCAGACAGACTCCCGCATGCGCCTGACTGGGATCCACCCAGCATGCCCACCAGGGGGTGATGTTCTGCCCCTCTGGGGCGTAGCTCTGTTACATCCAGAGCCATTCTAGTGCCTGAGGCAGAGGCCATAGAGCCAACCCCAGCACCCAGGCCATCTTTGCTCCAATGGAGCTTCGGCTGCGGGAGGGGAAGAGAGAGACAGAGAAGAAGGAGAGGGGGAGGGGTGGAGAAGCAGATGGGCGCCTCCCCTGTGTGCCCTGGCCGGGAATCAAACCTGGGACTCCCACACGCTAGGCCGATGCTCTACTGCTGAGCCAACCGGCCAGGGCCAATTATTATTATTTTTATACTGAATTTTTTTTAATTAAATTTTTTGGCCACTTTGACTCTGAAGTTAAATTTCTAGAAATTTATGCTCAGAAATATTCTGTACAAGGATGTTAATCACAATATGGTTTATTTTAATGAAAATAAGAACAAACTAAAAGTCTAAGAATTAAGAGCTCATAAAATAAATTATGGTTTGTCAATGTAATCTACATTATGTGGCCATTAAATATTATAAAAAGAGAATATAATTAGCATTTTATGCAACATAAAACTTCTAAAAACACATATAATTCAATCAAGTACATCAATACGTGATCAAGATATCTGCTTTGATGTTCCATGGTCCTCGGAAATCAACTTTTTCTTTTTAACTTAAATAAAGTTACTGGGGTCCTGTAAGGCTAGTAGTCACTGCCATTACAGCCAAGCACATGCAGGTTTCCATTAGATTTGGACAGACAGTATAGAAAGAGCAGAGCCAAAAACTCCTGGGCCATACCTTTATTCTAGCCTTACAACCACCTGGCAAGTAAACACAAACACACAGGGCTCCAAAACCCACTCACATATTCTCTGGTTCCACAACCAGGAGAATCTTTTCTGGTTTTTCCTAGAATCAAAGGCCCCACCAGTCTCAGTCACCTCTGGTTCCCCATCTGCTAACATGGCTTCTTATTCTCTGCACAAACTGGCTTCTCTCTCCTTCCTCTCCATCTTGGCTTCTTTCTCTCCAGCACTCTTCCTCCCTGTTCTCACTCTGCAAAAACATGGCCTCCTTCTCCCTCCGGCTTCTTCACCTTTCTTCTTAAAACATTTTGGCGTGAAACATCTTCTCCAGCATACATTAGCATAATGAAGCTTCTTCTCAAGCAGGAAGGTAATTAGCAGTTTCATTTGACAATGTAATTTACGTGGCAGTGGCCATTTTTAACAATAAAAATGAGCAAACCCAAATAACATAAATTTTACAAACTTATTCACTCAATAGGTCCCATCCTCAGGACGAGAGTAGTAAAGTTCTTTACGCACTACTCCAAGGATTATCAAGAAGCTGACATTTTACCTTCATTCTACAAGTTTATTAATTCCTGTTATAATCTTACATTCTGAGATAGTTAGTTTCTATAGTTCATGATGCTTCTGGCAAAAAATAAAGGGTCTCCTTCTTCATTGTCCAGAAAACAACTTTTACATAGCTAAGGTGTATTCCTCAAGACTTTTGCTTGGAAATATCTAAAGGAGATGACAGCATTGTACAGAGCAGGTAGCAAATTAGTATTTAATAATAGACATATCAATTCTATATCTTCAGGTCATCAATACCACAAAACATTTCTCACCCAATAGGCTTCTTTTGCTCTGTTTCTTGGCCAGACTTTCTCTCTTTAAAAATCACTTCTTGTAACTTGCTATTCTATCAGTTCCTGATTCCAATACTATTGCTTGTTAGAAAACAACTCAAACTGTTAATATTTCTCTATTATAGCAGGCAAATCAATTTAATTTTTTTGTGTGATAACCTTCTCATTCCAGACTATATCTGGAAGTTTAAAACTGCAATTAAGAGGTATTTCATTAAGGTTTTACTTAATCAAAAGATCCATTCTCTTACCAAATGAAAGTTCTGTTTAAATCCTAGGATATACAACACAAATATAATAAGATTTTAAAATCAGCTTTTAATTCTCTCTATTAAGATAGACATAGATATTCACAAAAATAAATAAATAACTCTGTGTGTGTGTGTGTGTGTGTGTGTGTAATCTATAAGGAAATGCTTTTAAATGTATATAAAACTTATTTCTGGTAGCAAGGTTGGATATTGAATGAGTTAGTGGTATGGCGCTCAATTTTTCAGACTTTCAATTTACCTGTGTAAGTTTTAGTAAAAGACAGGCCCTGAGTATTTTTAACTTAAAATATAGGTAATTATAAAATGAATTGGGAAGCATCTCACACAAACAAATAGGATCATTCAGACTTTTGAAGACATATATTTCCAGTGGCAAAAGAAAATTTCAGAGTCGATCATCCCTGTTTGATTTTCAGTCAAGGTCACCAAAAACATAATGACCCAGGCCCTAGAGAATTAATTTCTTTTGTGGAAATGGGGAAATCAGTGGCTTCCCTCTCCCTTAGTATTTAACATTTTTATTCTTCTTTAGAAAAAGGCTGAAATGTGGTAAGGAGTCCTGTAGAACTTCACTGTCTGATACAGTAGCCATGTAGCTATTGAGCACTTTACTCTGACTAGTGCAACTGAGAAACTGAAGCTTTCCATTCATTTGATTATAATTAATTGAACTTTAGTTTCAAAATTTGTACCCAATTTACTTTTCAGAAAACTGTTAGGGATACTTTTTAAAATCTGAGTATATGAATCAACCTTTTCAACGATGGATTGTAAGGAATTTAAATACAAATCAAATATATCTAAAGAAAACTTACTATCCAAATAAAGATATATTGTAAGTATAAAATGCCCTCCAAATTTTGAGGATGTAGTGTAAAAAAAGAATATAAAAAGTCCCATCAATAAATTTTATATTAATTATGTGGTGAAAGTATAATACTTTAAATATATTGGATTCAGTAAAATACATTATGTATATTAATTCCACTGGTTTAAATTACATATGGGACTCACGTTATGCCTTCAGTGAACAGGGCTGCACTAGCAGATAAAGGTATGGCTTAGTGCGGAAGCCACAAACTGGTAGAGAACACATAGCATTCAAACTTCTATTGGTCGTCCATGCAACAGTTTAAATTTTTTAAATCGGTTACCAGTATTTATAGATATAGAATTTTTTTTTAATCTTGATTTCTGTCTTCTCTTTAAAAATTATTGGAATTCACAATGGTTACCCCTTCTAGCGAGGTCAGAGTTCTTCATTCTGCACAACCCAGCTGCCAATGAAAAATAAAACGCCTCTGCCAGACCTCTGAAGATGTTTGCTTTTGAAATCCTTGAGGCCCGTGACAGGATGATGTAAAAGAAGTGGGGATTTTACCCGTTAAATTTGTTCTCGCAAATGTTCTCTGCATCAGGTAGTTTCCCCTTTTCTAGCTACGAAAATTGATCAACATTTTACAAGGTGAAAATGCCTTTGAACATTTTAACAGCTGCTCATAAATCAGGTGACAAAGCCAGAATGAAGCAATACCTTGCACTGTGGTTCAGAAAACCCTAGTTAAATTCCATGCAGAGCCTGCTCCTTTAAATCCTAGGAACCTCCCAGGTCCTCTTTGCACTATTGGCCTATATGACAGGCTTTAATTAGCACAGATTTTTCACATTCATGGATAGATTGGAAATTTGCAAGTACTTAATGAAAAAGGTCTGTTACCTTGACCACTCTGAAATTGCAGTTAGAGGACATTTGCTTGCTCCAAAGGCTGACTGCATACAAATATATGAATATTAACACTACGCATACAAAAATAAAGTTTGGGGCTTCTCAATAAAGGAATAATGATTTGATCCACTATTAATACCCCTGAAAAATGTGAGCGACATCTAGCTTTCCTTTTGCTTGTTGGATGAAATAAAACGAGGTAAAAAAAAAAATAAATTATGCTATTGTACTTTAGCTTTTCTCCATCTGTAGCTTATAGTCTGATAAAATACGGAGACTAATAGAAAGACAGATCAATACATATAAATGTAGGGATTCAGAATAAGTATCCCATCAGGATGTCACATCAAACATTTGTTTACTTATCGTTAAATCTCACCTCCCTGTGAATTGCCTTACTTCCATTTGAAGTCCCAGGCCCTCCTTGTCTTCCATCCATAATGACATATATACTTTATTTAGCCTAATTGTCTTTGGAATTTTATGCTTATGTGAATACCCAGTGAATAAGTATGAAAATTTGATTTTCTCCTGTACCTGTTGTCGTTTTAATTATTTGACCAGCCATAAAAACCAAGAGGAAAAGGAGGGGTTTGCTCTCTCACACATACATACACAAATGCATGCATAACACATACATACATAAAGAAAGAAGAATATTCACAAATTACTCTAAGTACAATACGGAAAAATGAACTGAGGTTGAGAATGATACCAGAGGATAAAGAGTGATCAGGAAAGACCTCTTTATTTTTTATTTTATTTTTTATTATTTTTTTTTTAATTTTTATTTTATTTATTCATTTTAGAGAGGAGAGAGAGAGAGAGAGAGAGAGAGACAGGGGGGAGGAGCTGGAAGCATCAACTCCCATATGTGCCTTGACCAGGCAAGCCCAGGGTTTTGAACCGGCGACCTCAGCATTTCCAGGTCGACGCTCTATCCACTGCGCCACCACAGGTCAGGCCTAGGAAAGACCTCTTTAAATGGGTGAAATTTGAGTTAAAGCCTGGAAAAAGAGAAGTAGAAGGGCTCTGTGAGCAATGTGAGGAGCAGAAGAAGATTCCAAGAAGAGGGAGGAGCATGTGCAAAAGCCTTGAGACCAGTATGTTTATTTCTAGATCTTAAAGAAGTCCCGTATGATTGTGACAAACCCTGAGCTGGCAGCCCACGTATGGGCTGTGGAGCCGACTCACGGGGCACCGTCATCCTGGCTCTGGCCTAGTGCCTTTTTCAGAGGCAGCTGGACAGCACCGCAGGCAGGCTCTCCACAGTGTTCAATTTAAGCCATGCAGCCCCAGCACTCACCTAAACCAACTGGCCTAGATGTTCCCATCCAACCAGCAGCACTAGAGACGTTGCTCTCCTCAGAGGGTCTCAAAATGTCCACCCCCCTTTTATTTGGCTTATTCCCTTGTCCCATAGCCAAGACTCTGCTAAATTAAACTCCTTGCTGGGCAGTAAAACTCCACTGTCTGTTTATTCTTTGGTCTCCTTTATTTTTTCTTTTAATATTTGCATAAAAGGAGGTAGGTAGAAAGCAGTACAGATGACCTGGAAAAGTCAAAGTCAAAAAGCATAACATGGAGCCTGACCAGGCGGTGGCGAGTAGATAGAGTGTCAGACTGGGATGTGGAAGACCCAGGTTCGAGACCCCGAGGTCGCCAGATTGAGTGCGGGCTCATCTGATTTGAGCAAGGCTCACAAGCTTGAGCCCAAGGTCGCTGGCTCAAGCAAGGGGTCACTCAGTCTGCTGGAGCCCCCTGGTCAAGGCACATATGAGAAATCAATCAATGAACAACTAAAGAGCTGCAACAAAATATTGATGTTTCTCATCTCTCTCCCTTTCTGTCTGTCTCTCTCTGTCTCTGCCACACACACACAAAAGCATAATATGGAAAGAAGTTTAGATGTCATTTTAAGCGTAAAGTCAGACTGTTGAAGAGTGTTAAGTAGGAAATGTGACCAACCTCGTAATAATTTAAGACGGTTATTCTCACTGTTAGGCAAAAACGTGTTTGAAGGTAAGTAAGAGTGGGAGCACAAAAAAAAACGTGGAGAGGAGGGGTGTAAGGGGGTAAGAGTCAGTGTGCATTGAATGGATGTGAGATCAGCAATGTTGATTTAATACTTACTGTCACGCTAACAGTAAATGTTGGCAATTTCAACAATTGATGAGGGGAGAAATCGATGTTTATTGAGTACAAGCTGCTTTTTATGGTTTCTACATCAAACCCTTGCACAAGACTGTAAGTATGTGATTCAGCTCATTTTACAATTAAGAAAATGCAGACTGAGATAGGTTGCCTAAAGTCACACAGCAAGTAAACTGAGATTTAAACCAGATTATAGGGTTACTGTGTTTGCACTATAACAAGTGTAAATTTAAATAATTAACAAGCATTGCTGAGAGCCTGTTGTTTGCCATTATACACCACTACTCAATAAAAGAAAAAAATTACTACTGAAAAAACTTTGCCTTTGATTATCATTACATAATAAAGCATGAATGTTGGGCAAATGAGTTTGTAAAATTTCTGTTTTTCGAGTTTGCTCACTTTTATTGTTTAAAAATGGCACTGCAAATTACCTCCCTGCTTGGAAAGGGCCATTGATATGCTAATATTCGCTGGAGGAGAGATTTTCGCACCAGAAAAGTTTTAAAAGGAAGAAGAAGAGAGAGAAGGAGAAGGAGAAAGAGGGAGAAGCCATGTTTTTGCAGAGTGAGAGCAGAGAAAAGGCAGAGTGCCGAAGATGAGAAACCATGTTGGCAGGGAAAGAGGTGTGCAGATGGGGAACCAGAAAGGAGGGACTTTGAGACTGGTGGGACCTTTGAATCTAGGAAAATCAGGAAAAGATTCTCCTGGTTGTGGAACCGGATAATAATGTGTCAGTAGCTTTGTGCGCTCTGAATGAAGAAGGAAGTATTTTCCCTGTGTGTTTGCTCGTCAGCTGGTACGAGACTTGAATAAAGAGCCCACCAGTTTTTGGCTCTGCTGTTTCTTTACCATCTGCTCGAATCTAATGTGAACCTGCACATGCCTGGCCATAATGGCCCTGTCCCCTGGCCTTACAATGAACAAGATATATATATAGTAAAAATACAAGAATGTACATTATAGAATGGAAAAAAAAGAATGTACATTATAACTCAAAGTCTCAAGTTTTTAACTTCTATTATTATCAGTGAGACTTTTAAAGGTATAATTCAGTCCTATATCTTAAAGATAGCTTTAAGTTCTACGTAAAGTTAATGAAGGAAACCACTTAAATTAAGTTTGTATCTTTTTTAAAACTCCCTGCCTAGGTGATTCAGGCCTTTTCAAAAGTGGAAATGGTAAGAATGGTAGAGGAAATCAAGCCATAATCTAAATAAAGAACTATCGATTTGTTAGTAGCTTTGCTAAAGGTCTTTTTGTTGGTGACTAAACAACACGGGCACTAGTCAGGAAGATAGATTACTAACTATACTCATGGTTCCACAAACAAGTCACCTTTCAACTCAAATCTGAAATGTTCACTACTATGTACCCAGCCACTGTATTCCTTACTAAGCTCCCAACATTGTTGGGTGTGAGTGAGAAAGGAGATTTTATTCTGTGTCCTAATCATAGCCTGTTAGCACATCTTTTATTCCCTATATCCTTAGTTTTTGTTTGATTCTTTGCTTTTCTATTTCAGTACCAAGTTTTTGGTATCTGTATCATTTTAATTCAAGTTAGTCATTTAACAAGGCAAATTATTGTCAGCAATCACATGGAAAAATAGGCATGTTTTGCCATTTAAGATCTTCTATTGGGACACCCAAACAGGCAGTTGGCTAAAAAGAATCATTGTCTCAAAGGGTAGCTTGGAGTACTGCAAATTTATCTGCTCAAAAACAAAGAAGCTCTCAGTAACAGTGGGTTTTATCCTACTTTCCTACTTCCTGTCCCTGTTTCTCACCCCATTCTGGAAAGATAGTCCCAGTGAAACTGTTTTCTTTCTGCCTCAACCCCTCACTTCCATGAAATTAATTTAATGATGTCATGCTTCATTTTATCTCATTTGGAAGCAATTCATCAGTCTTTTGCTGGTTGTATTAGTCCAAACGATCAGCATATTAATTCATTTGTGAGAATAAGCTCAAGGGTAATTATAGAGAGAAGGTTTAATACCTAAATGTGTTCATGTCTGTAATCAGGAGTATTTTCTCAGTATGGAACAATTGTTAGACAATTACTGTTGGATATGATTGCCCTGGTAGACAACAGACACAGTGTCAAGAGGGAAATAATGAAAGCTTGTTTTGCAAGAATTGTATTATCAGCAAGTTCTCTCTTTTCCCCCCAACAATATTTTCTACTGTGTTCAGCTCATGTATAGCCATCCTAGTACTTATGTTTTACAGTATTGATCAAGTAAAAAAATTGTATTTGTTATGTAAAAGAATCGCAAGAGACAGCATGTTACTTCCTGAAATTCTTACCCTTTTTTATTCTTTCTTTTCTGGTGCTTTGGTTTCTTTTTTTTTTTTTTTTTTTTTGCATTTTTCTGAAGCTGGAAACAGGGAGAGACAGTCAGACAGACTCCCGCATGCGCCCGACCGGGATCCACCCGACACGCCCACCATGGTGCGAAGTTCTGCCCACCAGGGGGCGATGCTCTCTGCCCATCCTGGGTGTCGCCATGTTGCGACCAGAGCCACTCTAGCGCCTGAGGCAGAGGCCACAGAGCCATCCCCAGCGCCCGGGCCATCTTTGCTCCAATGGGGCCTTGGCTGCGGGAGGGGAAGAGAGAGACAGAGAGGAAGGCGCGGCAGAGGGGTGGAGAAGCAAATGGGCGCTTCTCCTATGTGCCCTGGCCGGGAATCGAACCCGGGTCCTCCACACGCTAGGCCGACGATCTACCGCTGAGCCAACCGGCCAGGGCTGGTGCTTTGGTTTCTTTCTGCATAAAATTACCAACCTAATAGTTTCCTTCTATTCCCTCTATGCCCCAGGACCCCCATTACCTAAATTTTTCTAGTAGTGAGAGAATTCTCAGATCTGACTGAATGCCAAGACCCAAACACTTTTAACAGAGGGCAGTCCCTCTCGATTAGCAAGTTGCAATGAATTGGATAAACACACTGGAAGAATTTAATTATTGATTAGCACTCATTACTCTACTGGAGTAATTTTTTTTTTTTTATTGATTTTTTTTTTTTTAGAGAGAGAGGAGTGAGAGAGAGAGAAGGGGGAGGAGCAGGAAGCATCAACTCCCATATGTGCCTTGACCAGGCAAGCCCAAGGTTTCGAAACGGCGACCTCAGTGTTCCAGGTCGACGCTTTATCCCACTGCGCCACCACAGGTCAGGCCTACTGGAGTAATTTTGAATGTAAATTTGAATGTAATCTCCATTACTTTTCATTTTTTATATTTTACTCAAAGCTTTATGATATAATTAAAAATGGAAATGCAATCATAGTTTCCTCTCTACTTGGTATTGCTTTCCTGGACCTCCTGTAGAAATGTATGGGGTTGTATATAGTTGTATCTAGTTGCAAGGAACAGAAAAGGAGCTCTAATCATCTGTTGCAATATGACATGAAGAAGAAATATCATCTTGTGTAACTGAAGTATCTCAAAGTAAAGAAGGTCTACGTATGTTTAAGCAAGAACTCTAGTTTCATTTACTTTGATTCTCTGGTCTTCATGCTCCTCTCTGTGTCAGCTTTGAGATCAGAATGGTTTCTTATATGGTTCCATACAGCTTTAATATCCCCAGTCCTCAGTCCTCTCATCTGTATGCAGCCTTTACTGGTGCTTCCCCAAGCCTCAAACAGAACATCTGGGCTCCTCTCTGATGAAGTGACAGGGATGAAATGTTATTTCCTGAACCAATAACTGTGGCCAAGAAAATGCCCTGCTTTCACTGGTTATAGTTCAGGATGAGCATGCAACTGAAGCCTATCAGCTTGACAAGGACATTCAGAGTCACAGGGAGGCTTTACTGAGCCAGGACCTCCCCTTAGGAGTTGGGCCGATCTCAACCAAACTTCATGACTTCTATATCATGGAGAATGCATGAATAAACATAGGTCTTTATTTACAAATAGTTCGATCATTTTGACCAAAGTGGTAGACACATACTCTTAAAAATAATATAATCAGAGATTACATTCCAGATTCCCACCTTTAAATTTTTGTTTCAGTCACAATTAAATCAGAAAAGCAGAATTCATTCTATATATTCTAAGAATGAAGAGTTTTAAATAGGAAGGACATGGGAGAACGGCAGGAAAACTACCATACATCATCCTAACCTGCAGCACTAAAGCCGGTCATTCTCAGGAGCTCACTGTGATTCTTGCATTTGGCTATGCTCTGGTTGTGACTGCCTTCTGAAGGTAACCTTTCCTTCACTTCCACCTTCCAAATCTCATTGAGGAATCACCTTCTCAATAGTCAATTTAAACTGAGAATGGAAGGAGAAAAAGATTCTGGAAAATATCATTTCTACCTACTCTTTTGCGACACCTTACAGTGCAATGGTAGTAATCCTGAGTTGACACAGAGATACTACACTCTCAGCATCTTTAACAGTTTCTTAAAATAATGTGGACAAAAAAGGGGCCAAGTGCTGAACCTGGCAAGCTCAGGAGAGACCTGCATGCTGACCTTGCAAAAACTCAGAGACCTAAAGTAACCACACAGGATGGTCGGAAATTAACACTTCCTAACTAAAAGCAATTCATAGTGAGTAGTCGTGTCCTAGGGCAGTATTTCTCTCTAACAAAGGTCAGTGTTAGCCTTTATTAAGCTTGTCTTGTCTTTGCATCTACAGTAACATCCCTGATGACATACTTTTGAAATGTAATCTTCTCCTGCCCCCTCAGGACCCAACTACTCCACCAGAGCAGAAACCAACAAATGCCCTCATTATATCTGTTAACTATCTTCTTTCTGCCTATGTAAAGGAATTTTGAGTCTATCCATTTTAACTTCTTACCCAATCCCAATAATATATATTTCCCTGCTTTGCTTTCTCCTGCCTCCCTAATCTATCACCAATAGATTTAATGTACTGCTTTTCCATCTTCCCCTTTTGACTCTAATGTATAAAATAAGTGGTAAAACCACTATTTTCTGGAGCATGTTCTCAATCCATTGAAATTTTGCTTCCTAGCAATTGTCACCAGGTCAGCTCAAATAAAACATAAAAAATTCTTACAGGTATGGACATTTCTTTCATTGACAATAAAAAGAAAATCTTAATTGAGGTATAATTCACACTGTGTAAAATTCATCCATTTAACAATTTAGTAGTTTTTTTTTAATATACACAATGTTACTTAATTATTTCCCTAATCTAATTTTCAAACATTTTCATCACCCCCCCCCAAAATAAATCTTATATCTATTAACAGTCATGTACCATTTCCATTCTCTGCTATTTCCCAAAACTGTTTATTCTGGATATTTTGTTGGTGACAAAATGGTTCCAGGTGTTACCTCAGTGATTGAAAGAATTCAAAGCCAAAACTCAAACTATAAGGGGAACTGGATAGTTTAAATTTTAGCTTGACTAGTGGTGATTTTGGTTAAGGTCAGTGGGCATAATGATTAATGCAAGTAAAAGCTTTGTGCCAGGAACTGGGATACCTAAACAGAACTATGTGATTGTTGGGCAGATAAAATACAGTATGCCCCCCCCCCAAAAAAAATACAGTGTGTCCATAAAGTCATGGTGCACTTTTGAGCAGTCACAGGAAAGCAACAAAAGATGATAGAAATGTGAAATCTGCACCAAATAAAAAGAAAACTCTCCCAGTTTCATACCTATTCAGTGCAGTTTGATGTGGGCTCACACACAGATTTTTTAGGGCTCCTTAGGTAGCTATCCCATATAGCCTCTACAGACTCTCATCACTGACTGATGGCCTACCAGAACGGGGTTTCTCCACCAAACTGCTGGTTTCCTTCAACTGCTTATCCCACCGAGTAATGTTATTCCTATGTGGTGGCGCTTTGTTATAAACGCGCCGATATTCACGTTGCACTTTGGTCACAGATTCAAATTTATCAAGCCACAGAACACATTGAACTTTCCTCTGTACCATCCACATCTCGACTGGCATGGCCATGGGCTGCTCTGCTGTATACATGGTGTTACGTCATCATCTGCACATGCACACATGCTGCCACATCATCCTATAGAAACTGGGAGGGTTTTCCTTTTATTTAGTGCAGATTTCACATTTCTATCATCTTTTGTTGCTTTCCTGTGACTGGTCAAAAGTGCACCATGACTTTACTGATGCACTGTATATTATGCTCACTTTGTTAAAGATGGAGCTACCCATGTGGAGGCCCGTCACCCAGGTGATATTAATGTGTGTTGGGGGTGGGCTTTGGGCAGGTAGGATTCTTGTAATCTGGGGCTTGGTATTAGGACTAAGCCTTTCCCACCCTTTTTGATATGGGGTGGTACAATCTCATCATGCCCCAGATAAGTGACTTTGTATTAGAGACTTCCCTATTTTGTATATTGGATTAAAGATTTTGATTTCTACACTATAAAATGGGGGCAGAACAGGAGCTTGCTCTCTTGGTTCCTGAGATTATCATTAGAGGAGAGAGCAGAGAGGAAAGCAGAGAGAGGCCATGTGGAGGAGGCCAGGAGAAGCAGCCAAGATGGTGGAGTGCTAAGTGAGAAGCCAGTTTGTGCAGAGTTTGTGCAGGGAGAAAGAAGGAGATGGGGAACAGAGGTGAATAAGTCTGGTGAGCTAGAAACCTTTGATTCTAGGAAACTCAGATAAGTCAGTAGCTTTGTGAGCACTGAATGTGAGTGAGTTTTGGAGCCCAGTGTGTGTTTTTACTTGTCCACCAGGTGCAAGCTAGGATTAAAGATGATGGCCCACCAGTTCTTGGATCCATTGTTTCATTACCATCTGTCCGAATCCAGTGCGAACCTGCATGGGTCAGGTGGCTGTGATGGTGGCCCTGGCTACTGGCTTGACAGGGATTTAACAAAATCTGCACATAACCCACCTTTGTCAGGCCTACAAGACTTAAGATCTGTGAGTGATCCATTTTTGTGCCCTAAGAGGCACACAAAGCCTTTGTGCTCTAAAGATGGAATACTTGGTAACTGTTGGAACCTGTGGGAGTTCAAAAGACCAGAGTAGGCCCTGGCCGGTTGGCTCAGCAGTAGAGCGTCGGCCTGGCGTGTGCGGGACCCGGGTTCGATTCTCAGCCAGGGCACATAGGAGAAGTGCCCATTTGCTTCTCCATGCCCCCCCTTCCTCTCTGTCTCTCTCTTCCCCTCCTGCAGCCAAGGCTCCATTGGAGCAAAGATGGCCCGGGCGCTGGGGATGGCTCCTTGGCCTCTGCCCCAGGCACTAGAGTGGCTCTGGTCGTGGCAGAGCGATGCCCCAGAGGGGCAGAGCATCACCCCCTGGTGGGCAGAGTGTCGCCCCTGATGGGCATGCTGGGTGGATCCCGGTCGGGTGCATGCGGGAGTCTGTCTGACTGTCTCTCCCCATTTCCAGCTTCAGAAAAATTAAAAGACCAGAGTAACAGGCTTTATTGAAAGGAAGAAAGGAACCCTGCTGGGCACTTCTCCAGGGGGAGAAGAGCACCAGTTACAGACTAGGGGCAAGTTATATAGTGTTTGGGAGAGCCTAAGAGGATACTGAAGCAAAAGTCCTGGTATGTCTGGAATGCTCCTCCTTGAGGGGCTTTGAGCATGTGGGTGTTGAATCAAAAGTCCTGGTATGTTAGGAGCCCCTCCTTGGGGCGGCTTGTCAGCTTTATGGAATTCCTCTGTCTCAGTGGTGATAGTCCAGTAAGGGTGAGGTCTGACAGATAAGCGGAACATCAAGAGGGCAGTTTGGAATACACATATCTATCATTTCTCAATTCTGTGGTTACATATAAAAGAAAGGCAGTTATTAATTTTATAATATATGGTGAGGGGTGATGAGGAGAAAAAGGAGAAAAATTGGAAAATTATTGCTTCTTTTGGAGAGAACTCAGGAAGGGAACCTTGCCAAGCCAAGTTCCCCATCCAGTTAAGGAGGTCATCAATTTCCGTGCTGTAAGGTCTGAACCATGCGATGTCCTCGAAAACCTGAGTGAGGAAGTAAAAAAATTTTGTGAGGTAATAATTGTTAGTTGCTTGCTGCAAGTGCCAAGTGGACAGAGTGACATGGTGATACATGGTCTCCTGGATGAGCCTCATGAGACGTGCTGGTCTGGTTCCTCTCGAATGGGAGGACATGTGGGGATTTTTAGAGACAGGGAACCTGTTGATGTAAGTTTTTAGAAGGACTGAATATGTGTTGTTTAAAAGGAAGGGGGTTTGGAGAACATTCAGGAGGGAACTTCTCGGGCTGAGGGTGGCTTCTTCCTGCTATCATCCTTACCTATTTGATATTTCCCTCGTGAAGTTCTTTTTTTTTTTTTTTTTTTAAATCATTTATTTATTTATTTATTCATTCATTTATTCATTCATTCATTTTATAGAGGAGAGGGAGAGAGAGAGAGGAGAGACAGAGAGAGAGAGAAGGGGGGGGAGGAGCTGGAAGCATCAACTCCCATATGTGCCTTGACCAGGCAAGCCCAGGGTTTTTTTTTGAACTGGCGACCTCAGCATTTCCAGGTCGATCCTTTATCCACTGCGCCACCACAGGTCAGGCGTGAAGTTCTTTTTTGGGTATTGGGGAATAGGAATGTAGAACCATCTGATTGTAGGCAATCCTAGAGAATTCTCTCATCTGGGCCTGTAGGAACTTGATAAAGAAGGGGGCAAGTATTTGGAGAAACAGAAAGTAAGAATTGCAGTGTAGAGGAATGGTAAAGAAGGCATTCTTGAGGTCTAGGTTTGTGAATGAGTGGTGTTTGAGAAAATGTGTGACAGTAACTTGTAGAGATTAGGGACTACAGGATGGAGGGGAATTACTGCCTCATTAATTAAGTATAAGGCTTATACGAGGCGATAAGCCCCTGAAGGTTTTTGAACAGGAAGGATGGAGGTATTGCAGGAAGAGTCTGTGGGGATGTGTAAGCCTGGTTTAAAAGGTGGGTAATTATTGGTTTAAGGCCTTAGAAACAGACACAGTTACACATTTAACAAGGACTTTACATAAAAGTTATGAATTAAGGAATTTAAATGAGCACACTTTGCTTATTTCAATTCAAATTATACTAGAAATACTTTCTGACAAACAAAGAGACAAGATGGATTACTTACTCACATAGTTTAATATAGAATTTTGTTTTTTTAAGTCTTTCAAGATGTCAGGGAGTTGCCAGCATAGAAGGGAGGAAGAGAGAAGGCAGATGGATGGACAGTGTGAGCAGCTGGGTGGAAAGAGGGAGGGTCAGAATCTGCAGGAGGAGGGGGAGGAGGGTAAAGTACTGGTGTGGTGCCACGTATCAGAGGAGTCAAAAAAGATTTAGAGCTCTGAGGAGAGGGGAGAAGGCAAGGAGGAAAGAGGCACAGTCACATTTTGTAAGGAGGGAGGAGGGAGGAGGGGTTGGAGAAGAGACAGGCACCACAGCCAGAGCCACAGCTTCTAAGGAGGGGGAGGGGATGAAGAACACAGTGCAGAAAGGAGGGGCCCCCAGCCAGCAGGGGAGCAGAAAGAGAGTGTGGTATTACAGGTGAATGAGAAAACAGGTTTCTGTGAAGGGAAAGGGCTTTCTGGGGGGGAGAAACTTGATTGGAAAAGATTTGCAGAGGGACCAGAGAGGGGTCCCAAGAGAGGAGTGCCCTCAGGGGTCAGGCAGGAGAAGGAGAGAGTTGGGAGTCCACGGAGAAGGAAAGATTAGGAGCAGAGGTTTTAGGTGAGGTTTCTTTGGCCACAAATGGCCTGCGTGTAGAACAGATGGTGCAGAAACTAAGGACAGGAGAGAAAGGAGAAGGAAGCCTGCACATAAGGAATCTCTGATACCCTCCCCATCCGGTGGCAGAAATTGTCAGGATCTCTTAAGATTGTAATGGTAAGAAATTTGGAGGCCAACCGGGGAATGGGAAGGGAGAAACTCCTTACCTTTCTGGTCCAGCAGGGGTTCAGGACAGGGTTAGACTGTGTAAAGCCAGTGGCCACGGCCACCATCACAGTCACCTGGCCCATGCAGATTTGCATTGGATTCGGACAGTCGGTAAAGAAACAATGGAGCCAAAAACTGATGGGCCATCATCTTTAATCCTAGCTTGCACCCAGCGGGCAAGTAAAAAACACACACTGGGCTCCAAAACCCACTCACATACAGTGCTCATAAAGCTACTGACTGATCTGAGTTTCCTAGAATCAAAGTTTTCTAGCTCACCAGCCTTATTCACCTCTGTTCCCCATCTCCTTCCTTCTCCCTGCACAAACTCTGCACAAACTGGCTTCTCACTCAACACTCCGCCATCTTGGCTACTTCTCCTGGCCTCCTCCACGTGGCATTTCTCTGCTCTCTGCTATCTCCTCTAATGCTAATCTCAGGAACTAAGAGAGCAAGCTCCTGTTCTGCCCCCATTTTATAGTGTAGAAATTAAAACCTTTAATCCAATATACAAAATAGGGAAGTCTCTAATACAAAGTCACTTTCTGAGGCATGATGGGATTGTACCACCCCACATCAAAAACGGTGAGAAAGGCTTAGTCCTAAAACCAAGCCCCAGGCTACAAGGATCCTGCCTGCCCACAGCCCACAGAGGCATACATTAATATCACCTGGGCAATGGCCTCCATATGGACAGCACCATCTTTAACAAAGTGAGCATAATACATTTTATCTGCCCAACAGACTGCCAGCCAATCGACCTACAATTTCATGTCCAAACAGAATCAGGGAGTAAGCCTGGGACGAGCTGCCGCTGCTCATTGCTTCCCTGGTTGTAAGTTTGGACGGCAAAGAGGGATCTTCCAGGCAGTTAGTACTTTGTCCTGAGTTTGGTACCAAATGTTGGAATCCATAGGAGTCCGAAAGACCAGAGTAACAGGCTTTATTGAAAGGAAGAAAGGAACCCTGCCGGGCTCTTCTCCTGGAGGAGAAGAGCGCCGGTTACAGACTAGGGGCAAGTTATATAGTGTTTGGAAGAGCCTGAGGGGATACTGAGGCAAAAGTCCTGGTATGTTTGAAGCCCCTACTTGGGGCAGCTTGTCAGCTTTTTGGAATTCCTCTGTCTCAGGGGCAATAGTCTAGTAAGGGTGAGGTCTGACAGGTAAGTGGAACATCAAGAGGGCAGTTTGGAATACACATATCTATCAGTGACTATGATCCAATTAACCTTGACTATGATCTGATTAACTCTCCCTTGAAATTCCAAAATACTTACATATTTTTTTTTTCTTTCCCTTCAAAATTTATCTCTGAATTGGTGACAGGCAACATGAACTCCAATATATGTATTTCTGGTTTCAAAAGTTTATTTGGGAAGTCACAGAGGTAGAAGAAGTGAGCTATAGAAGAAATAGGCTCAGAAAACAAGTTACAGAGGCACAAGAAGGGTCCTTGGCATTTAGGAGAAAGAGAGAGGCAAGGAAAAGGTGCCTGTGGGGAAGAGGTGAAGAAAGTTGCTGAGGTACTTCTTACTAGAGAGCCAGGCGGAGTCCTCTGCCTTGAGAGTATTACACTTGTGGCCTTGGGGGAGGATCCCAATAGAATATTCATCAGCTTTCCAGGTATGTCTTTTCAAAATCGAGGTCTCCATTGATTGGTCAGTGACAAGGACTCCTCTTAACCCTTAGGATGGGGTAAACCGCTTTCTTTTTTGAAGTGACTTATTGGTACTTGCCCCTTTGTCTCTTCGTGCAGATAGGGCTTTTCATCAGCTCCCTTGTTTTTCTCTAAGAGGTTGGGGTCAGTGTCTACTGCGTGGCTAGCTGCATGCCAGGGGAGAAAAGGTATTGGAGAGGATCTGACCTGCAAAACTTGGGGCCATCTAGGGAAAGAAAGGATGCCCCTAGGGCGAGGTCCTAATTAACAATACTTACTTCTAATAACTGCTTTCCCAGTTCTGTCCATTGCTAGGTATTCATTGTTGGGTGCCCTGGACTTTCTGTCCTGGTGACATTTTGTCCCTGGCCTATATTGTCTTGCTCTGCTCAGTTCTGTCTGACTGCTTACCACAATTTTACGTTCATAAATACAATCATTTCTAAGCATTATTCACAAGTTTCATTCATGTGGGTCATGTTTCAGTACTTTATTCATTTTTATTGCTGAATAACATTTCATTTTATAGATATATCACCTTTTTTGTATCCATCTTTTCAGTTAATAGACATATGAGTTGTTTCTACTTTTTGGCTATTATAAATAATGCTGTTATAACATACAATTTACACATTTTATGGATACTGAAAGTTCATTCCTCTTTGACGCTTTTTTATTTTTTCAAAGTCCATTCTGTTGTACAGCGGTCTGCTACAGGCCTTTTGTGCTCCTGAAATTTGTATTGAATGTTTCAAAATTGTAAGGCCCTGATTTCTGTTTTATTCAGCCACTTCTCAGGATTATTTATATAGCTGGCTTGCTTACTACTTGCTATAAAAGTTCCATAAGCTCCAGATTTCTCAGCTGCAAGATAAAAGCATTGCGTGGGCAGGATCCACTGAGGTTCACAGTGCTGTCCCATGGACTGGCGGGTAGGGAAACAGCTGCAGCCGTGCTGATGCCCATGCTACTAGCATTGCTAGAGTAACCTTGGTCTGAAAAAAAAATGAAGTCTCTTTTCTGCATTCAACACTGGTGGCAAAGTATGCCAGTTTACTACTTGCCATACTCTATGAGGTTGGAGATATGGAGTTCTGCATTTTAATTTTTAAATTGAATCCTCAAAACGAGCCTATATAATAGAAAACTGAGGAGTAGAGAAGTCGAGTCACTTGCCTTAGGTCACAAAACCAATTGGATCCCATCTGTACCTACTGCTTGATATTGACTGTTCCATTTTGATTTTAAAATTGAAGCCTCATATCAAGCCTATACAGTAGAAAATTAAGGCATAGAGAAATCAGGTCATTTGCCTTAGGTAACAGAACCAATTGGATCACATCTGTACCTACTGCTCCCTTCATATATTCCTTAATTAGAAATAGGCAAGGAACTAAAAAAAAAGAAGGCCCGGTAACCAGTCCTTGGAGATTTTCATTTACTTAAATAGGGATTATAAAATGGTTCAGAGGACAAAATCACCACCCTAGAACTAGGCATATTCAGATTCTCTTTCTTTGATATTTCATTGTATCTCCTGTATCTCCTGACTCCTGGTGCTTCCCATTTGTTCAATGAGTTTAATACTTTTCACCTCATGGAATCCCTAGATTTTAGTTTATTTACTTTTATGAAGAGCAAATACCTCAATTCTTTTGCTTAGACTTTTTGACTAAACACCTATAACTTTTACCCATCCTTCAAATTGCCAAATCTCTCCTGGCCCCCTGCCCCCAAAAGAAAGAGCATTCTGTCCTGAGTTAGGAGGACCTGTTTTATAAAACAATGTACTGTATGAACCAATAACTAAAAATAGTTTCCAAGATGCCTCTATTACTTCATAAGCCCTTTCAAATAGTATTTATGAAAGTTTTCTTGTTAAAATAATTTAAAAATTATTATTTGAAGAGATTTCTTATTTTATTTGAAATGCCACAGTCTGCAAGGACTTTTGTGGTACAAGAGAGCATCCCATTTAGCTGCAGGACACTGCTCTGTGCCACTGTTTATATAATCACGCCGCTTTGTTTTAGAGCAGCTAATGTGAAAGACATTTGCACAGAAGGATATGAAATGTGCAAAACAAAACAGAGAACTTAATGGACTCTTTATTTAAGTAGGAAACTTTAAGTGATTTATGCTTAGATTCTTTGAAAATATTAAATTTACATGGCAGTTCTAGAAATATAAATTCATGGCTAAAGTATAGTACATCTAACAGTGAACTTTTATATAGGTATCAAAACACCAGAGCCCCTTTCTCTACCATCTTTGTGACCATGATTATATCAGTTAACCACTCCAGGGGCTTAATTTTTTTTCTCTGTCTAGTAGAAATTAGATTCATTCATTCATACAACACACACACACACACACACACACACATTTATTCAAATTTAATAGGGGCAGATTCTGAATTGAGGGAATAGAGAGAAAATTATTCTTAAGTCTAACTTAAGAATTTACTATATACAATAGTAGGAGATAAATTTTCTTAATAAATATTTCAGTACATGTAATAAGAGCAATCAATATATGGTAAAATGTAGAAATATAGAACTAATCTAAGAATATGAGATATAAAATATCTACAGAAGTCTATAAAGAGTTTGGTCTTAAATTTAGATTATGAATTTGTAAGGAGAAGAAGAGAGCCCTTAAAGAGTTATTGTGATAGTTAAATGAGTCAACAAATATATCAATGCTTAAACTTTTAAACATTTACAGAGAAATTAGCACAAACTAAATACAACTACATATAAAATGAGTAATCAGCCTTGAAAATACAACTTATCACTTTGTATTTTCTTACTCCTCCCAAAAAAGCATTTTTTTGTCTATAAATTTCTTTGTGTTCAGTGTCTTTGCAATAATTATTTAAATAATTAATATATTGTAATGTTGCTTAAGCTTCTATACATTCCAGAAATAGATAAGGCTGATATTTAACAGTTTTTAAAAAGTTTCTACTCTCATAGTATAATATTAAAGGAGAGAAATTAATACAAGAAAGAAAAGAAGGGCCTGACCTGGTGGTGGCGCAGTGGATAGAGTGTCAAACTGGGATGCAGAGGACCCAGGTTTGAGATCCCAAGGTCGCCAGCTTGAGCACAGGCTCATCTGGTTTGAGCAAGGCTCACCAGCTTGAGCCCAAGGTCGCTGGCTCGAGCAAGGGGTCACTCAGTCTGCTGTAGTCCCCCAGTCAAGGCACATATGAGAAATCAATCATTGAAAAACTAAGGTACCGCAACAAAGAATTGATGCTTCTCATCTCTCTCCTTTCCTGTCTGTCTGTCTGTCCCTATCTTTCCCTCTTTCTGAGTCTATCACAAAAAGAAAAGAAAGAAAGGAAAGAAGGGAGGAGGTGAAAAAAGAATTGCATATAGTAATTGCTAAGCTGTATAAAGGCAAGACTAAAGGACAAAATAAATCATGTCAGGAAGATAAAAATTGAAAAGATAAGTAATATTTTGAGTGGAATAATCAAGGAAGAGCTTTGATAAAATGACATTTGAGAAGAGATTTCAATGCAGTAAGGAAGTAAGTAAGTATAATGGTTTTGGAAAGACACTGTTTTAGCAAATGACAGTTCTGTTTGTCAGCATTTGCAATCTGTGTCTTTTCACCATACCCATGTAGCAAAACAAAATATGTAGACTATCCTAATAGTTTGTCCTCATTCTTACACTTGAGCTGCTGATAACTATGGGAGAATATCATACCACCATGCAAACATGTCTCCTACTAACGATTCACAATGTCCTATTCAACTGAGTCCTGGATGCTATCCAACAGTCAGTCTAATTTCTATAGTCAGAGTTCTTTTTTTAATATATTTTTTTATTCATTCGTTTTTAGAGAGAGAAAATGAGAGAGATAGAAGGGGGGGAGAAACAGGAAGCATCAACTCCCATATGTACCTTGATTAGGCAAGCCCAGGGTTTTGAACAAGCGACCTGAGCATTCCAGGTTGACGCTTTATCCACTGTACCACCACAGGTCAGGCTACAGTCAGTTCTTACCCAGTCTTCACCATAGCTAACACAAACCTCTTCTGTGCTGTCAAACTCTAAGCCACCATCAGCTCTCCTCTTTTTCTTTCTCCTTCATATGAATAATGATATAGAATCCACTAGGTAGATACAATTTGCAAATGTACCACAACCCCACGAAAGTCTTACACATGCAGTTTAAATTCTTTCTCTTTTCTCTTTAGTTTCTAGTAGAAAATGTGTTAGATTGCTATTTCACCTAATAGAAAATGCCTCTCTGATATCAGTCTAATGCTTACACCTGTGTTTTTATCAGGAGCTTTTCCCTCTTGTAGCTTCAATCTTTTCAATTCTGTTTTTCTTTTTCTGTCAACATACACACACTTGATTTTTTTTTTTTTTGTGTCTCTTAAAACAAACACTTCCTTAAACTCCTACCTTATGGGCTTCCATATAACCACTTATTCATTATTAATTTTATTTAATTTAGTTAAGTAAATTAGTTTATTTAATATGTGATGGCATTGTGCTAGGCTCTGGAGATATGGTAATGACAAAAATATAAACATGTAAAGACATGATGTACACTAATAAAATAATAACTAATAAAAATCCAACTTAAAATTGTGATAAAGATTTTAAAGAAAAAACACTGCTATAAAAAAAAATCTTCTCCAAAAAAAATCTTCTCTTTATGATCTGGCATAGTCTAGAAATTCAGGGATGGCTCTGAAGCAATGAATGAGGAGTTTTTCAGGGATCAGCATGCGGAAATCCACAGTGTAGGAAAATCTTTTAGTGATGTAGCTAGGGTGAAGAAGGCAAAGGGGTGTTGGAACAAGAAACCTAGAGAAGTAGTTCTTCATCCAGAGCAAAGGACAATCACTGGGCATTTTTAGCAAGCAGGTGGCACAATTAGTTTAAAGTTTGAAAACATTTACTCTAGCTCTGTACAGAAAATGCATTGGAAACGAGTAGATTTAGATGTAGATAATCAGTTGTCTCAGTGTTCAGAAGTGCAGGAAAGACGAGAAGGTAGGTTAATTTAAAATGATGATAGTGATAGAAACTGATTATAAATTCAGGATAAATTTAAGAAGGCAAACTGGGAATGCTATATATATGATTGGATGTAGGAGGGAAATATCAAGGTTGATGCCAGTTTTCTGGTAGTTATAATTGAAAGGATGGAGCTGGATGACTGAGGTGAGATACACTGGAGAGGCCCAGAATGAGAAGGAGAGATGGTACTACATGGAGTTTGACACCCATGGGTTAGGTTTCCACTACCTAGGAGTCCTCCTCCCCTTTTTTGCCCAAAGTCCTCCATAGAATCCTGGACACCGAGTAGCAAATGGGAAACAAGGTGTAAAAAGTGTATGCTTAGTTGTTTAAAATTAAATTTGCTTATATTTTCCAACTGACAATATATACATACTTTAAGGAATTTTATGACATTTTATCTTTCAGAACATTACTTTTTTTTTTTTTTAAGTAATTGAATACAACCTGACCAGGCGGTGGCGCAGTGGATAGAGCGTCGGACTGGGATGCGGAGGACCCAGGTTCGAGACCCCGAGGTCGCCAGCTTGAGTGCAGGCTCATCTGGTTTGAGGAAAATTCCACCAGTTTGAACCCAAGGTCACTGGCTCCAGCAAGGGGTTACTCGGTCTGCTGAAGGCCCATGGTCAGGGCACATATGAGAAAGCAATCAATGAACAACTAAGGTGTTGCAACGAGCAATGAAAAACTAATGATTGATGCTTCTCATCTCTCTCCGTTCCTATCTGTCTGTCCCTGTCTATCCCTCTGACTCACTCTTTGTCTCTGTAATAAATAAATAAATAAATAAATAAATAATAATTTAATACAATGTTGACCATTTCAAAAGTTTTCTTTTTCATATCTATATTCCCACACGTATTCTGTTTGATTTCTTGGTCTTTACATCACTCGTTTTCTGAATTTGGGACAATAATAGTAATAATGAGCTAATTCTTGAACATGACACTTCAGTTTTTTATAAGATACCGTGCACTGCAGAAAAACAAACAAAAAAAATCACCCAAGATAAAACATTTGTAAAAAAGAAAATTAGGAGATTAAGAGTGAGGTCTTGTTTCCACAATAACTACATTTCTATTATTTCTTTCAAGAGGATTTATTTTTATTTGCAGTATTGAAAATATTACTTTCATGATATATAAAATTACCAAAAAATAAACCATTTCTGTCCTACAAGCAGGAATGTAAATTATTACAGCTTCTTTTGTAAGTTTTTGCTCAATATGTCTTTGCCCAATGCAAATGTTGCATTCATTATTTTTTTTAATTGTATTAAAAATTTAATGAAATGTTAAGATTTCTTTACAATATAAAAAGTCAACTAGCTTTTTAATATATGCATTAATTTTAAAACCACTTTTAAAAATAAAGATCAGTTTAGATATTTGATATAGTTAATTCTCTGAATTTGTTTTCTCAATGTAAAATAGATACAATATTGCTATCTAGCTCAAAATGGTAATTAATAAAAATACAATAATTAAATAATGAAAATAATAATGCAAATGAGTTATATTATACTACGTAGATCATATAATTTATTATTCAATCTTAGATCCTCAGAAAATAAAAAATTGGGTAATGAAAATAACCACAATATATATTTACTTAAACTAGTAAATAACAAAGTGGCCTTATTTTATTATTTTACTGGTAGATTTGTAAATTCTTCCTAAAAAAATGTTAAAATAACAATTCTATAAACATTAATGTAAAAATGTCTCATTAATAGTGTGTCATATTCATTTTTAATAAACAATGTTTACTCTTTAACAGCTGATTTAGTGTGAAAGATAATCAGTAGTAATAGCCCATTACTCTTTTCCCAACTTTTGTCAGATGAGCTGTAACAGCTTTCATCACAAATATCATGCAAGATTTCACTGATAAAGAACCCCTGTACACAAGCAGCTAAGACTATCTGACCCATTCCAATCTTTGCTGGTGATGGTAGAAGTATTTGCTGGCCATTTGTTGTGTTGTGTCCATTATGTGCCTTGAAATGCATGAAACTACTAAACCATCAACTAGTGAGAAAACTGGGAAATTATTGTTTATGTGTAGAAGAAATATGTATGGGAAATAGAGGCTGGTCAATTCTTTAGAGTGTATGGAAAGTTGTTTTAATGTTCTTGCAACAGTAGAGTTTGATTTTTAGTACATGATGTAAATCTACATCTCTTTATTTAGTTGTTCATTAATGCTTTTTATTTTGCAATAATTCCTTTTGGGAACAATGAGCTAAAATGAAGTTCATGATAATGCACAATTAAGTACTCAATTTATTTCTTAAAGAAGTCTAGGATGACTGTATAATAATCTTCTATAGTGTTTTAGGTAGAAGCAGGAACAAGTCTCCCAAGCTTCAAACAGCAGTCTCCTTTTGCATTTATTTTGGGAGGTTACAGAGCATAATGGAAAGTGATGCATTCACCCACAGTCCATTGTGCCATCTAAATAGCTATCAGCAGCACCATGTCTCTCCCAGCCCCCACTGTTGTTCCTCCTTCATCTAAGCCAGGGGTCCCCAAACTACAGCCCCGCGGGCCGCATGCAGCCCCCTGAGGCCATTTATCTGGCCCTTGCCACACTTCCAGAAGGGGCACCTCTTTCATTGGTGGTCAGTGAGAGGAGCACATTGACCATCTCATTAGCCAAAAGCAGGCCCATAGTTCTCATTGAAATATTGGTCAGTTTGTTGATTTAAATTTACTTGTTCTTTATTTTAAATATTGTATTTGTTTCTGTTTTGTTTTTTTTTTACTTTAAAATAAGATATGTGCAGTGTGCATAGGGATTTGTTCATAGTTTTTTTTTATAGTCCAGCCCTCCAACGGTCTGAGGGACAGTGAACTGGCCCCCTGTGTAAAAAGTTTGGGGACCCCTGATCTAAGCTACTCTTCTCTACTTACTGAAGTATTGCCAACAACCCTTCTAATTGGTCTGCTTGACTCCTTTTTCACTGTTCCAACCAATTATCCTCCTGCAGTCAGAGTGGTATCTTCTAAACTGCTACTGGATTACATATACTGACCACAGTGCCTAAAATCCTCTTCCAGGCTTGTCTCCTTTGATCACATAGCTAGCTCATCTGCATGGTACTAGTGTAGTCTTAGACTTAACTAATTTAATAAGTCTTCTCTGAATCTACAAATCTGGATAAAATCCTCTCTTTTCCTATTGGCCCTGCTATAGATTGCTTATGTCACCTTGACCCCCAAGTTGAGGCCCCTACCGAATATGATGGTATTTGGAAGTAGGGTCTTTGTGAAGTAATTATGTTTAGATAAGTTAGGAGGGTAAGGTCCCTATGGTGGTGCTAGTGTCCTCATAAGAAAAGGAAGAAACTAGAACTCTTTCTTTCCCCTATGCCATTTGAGAAAACAGCAAAACATAACTTTTTACAAGCCAAGAAGAGAGTTCTAAGCAGGAACAAAATTATTTGACACCTTGATCTTGGATTTCTCAGGCTCCAGAACTGTGAGAAATAAATTTCTGTTATTTAAGCCATCTAGTGAATGTTTTTTGTTAAAGCAGCCCAACCAATAAGTGCAAACTAATATATTCTCTTTATGGCTCTTATTATGACACATATCTCTTTTTATGTGTATAATTGATAGATAGCCATGTTATTATCTGCCAAAATTATTTTCTAGAAATGTGTCCTCACCTACTAACATCACCCAAAATATCTATGGAGACAGTCTATTATAATGTGCCTCCCTCAATTGCCTGTACATAGCCACACCCCCAACTCCACCACAAAATATGTCTATAACTGACCTGTCAGAGAGTATTTCAGTTGAAGTTAGTTGTAGTCTTTTGGAGTTGGAAATAAGAAAGACATGTCAAACCCTTTGGGTGTCTAAAGTGAAAAAGTAAAACAAGGGAAATGTTAGAAGTCCTATTTCTAGGCATGTAGAACCAAAAACGTGAAGAAAATGGTCTGTTAAAACATAAATAAACAAATGAGTCTCCCCTCCATATATTATTATTGGTGCCTCTGCTTGGATTTGTCCATGAGACCCACCCATGTTGACAGCCTTAGAGTCTTTGAAGCTCTTCAGCATCAACATAATGCATGCCACTTGTGTAAGCTAAATGAAATTAGATTTCTGGGTCTTGCAATCAAAGAGATGTTAATTTATATGTGCTCTTCCTCTCTCGTTGAACTATCAACTCTTGACCAGAGCAGGCAACCCAAGAACCTAGGACTGTGTATGTTATATAGGATTTCTCAATAACCACTTGTTAATTGAGTAAATATATGGAACTATGATGAAAGTCACAAGCAGGCCATCCAGCCCAGAGTGCCATAGAAATTCCAGCTGCCTAAACCACTGTGGATCTACTTTTCAGAGGATCTTTGGGTACTAGGATGCTAGGCTAGACTCCCACAAAAGAAAGTCATTTTAAAGACATTGTCCAAATATGATTTTTATAATTACATATCATTCAAGTCTGAATTTAACTCTCATAGCTGTTGAGTTACAAAGATACAGAAAAGCCAAAAACTCTTATCAGATGTTAAAATATTTTTAATATTCTCACTATCAAGGCTAAAAAAAAACAAATTTCAGGAATGATGGTGCTGAAATTAGGCCAAACCTGGTGAATATTTTGCCACAAAGTGGGGATGGGAACTATATATATCTATATATTGCTATCAATAACTATTATGGGGCATACATAATTACAGGAAAACAAAATTGTAAAAAGTTTAATATGAGCCCTGGCTGGCTGGCTCAGTGGTAGAGCATCGGCCTGGTGTGCAGGAGTCCCGGGTTTGATTCTGGCCTGGGCACACAGAAGAGGCACCCATTTGCTTCTCCACCCCTCCGCCGCGCTTTCCTCTCTGTCTCTCTCTTCCCCTCCCGCAGCCAAGGCTCTATTCGAGCAAAGTTGGCCCGGGCGCTAAGGAATAGCTCCATAGCCTCTGCCTCAGGTGCTAGAATGGCTCTGGTTGCAACAGAGCGGCACCCCAGATGGGCAAAGCATCACCCCCTGGTGGGCATGCCGGGTGGATCCCGGTCAGGCACATGCGGGAGTCTGACTGCCTCCCCGTTTCCAGCTTCAGAAAAATACAAAAAAAAAAAAAAGTTTAATATGAGAAGATAGAAAAGAATTTCAGAACTCAGTTCTTACATACAAAAAGAGTGGAATAATAATGGCTGTTGTTTAAAGTGGAATAATAATGGCTGTTGTTTAGATAATAAGATAATAATAGCAATTCTTAATAAAAAAAATGGAAAGAATCACAGAGGAATATAAATGGAAGAAAAAAGGAGGAAATATAGAAGAATAAAATGGTGGTGGAATCCAGTAAATGAGATGCATCTGTGAGAAGGAGAAACTGGAAATTGCATGTGCTTAGTACAGATGAACTGGTAATCATAAATGATTTCAATATCCATTTGCAACAACTAAACTTACTCTAGTAATGTCTTTAGAATTTATTTTTATTTAAAATTTTTTGGTACTATCATTAAAGTTGTACAATATATAAATAATTTATGATAAAAGACATAATGAAACTCTTTCAGTCAGTTTAAATTTTACTATGAGTTTGAGGTGCTTTCCTCAACTGTTTTCACATGAGTCATTATTTCCTCCCATTTTTTTACATTTAGGTTTTTCAATACAATGGACTCTTTTTCTGTTGGATTCTGTGTCTACGTAAGTATAACTATTTACAAACAACTTGAATATTTTAGTTCTTTAATGTTGATTACCTTTGTATAATTGTTGCAAACAGTATATTCTAGTACAAGAAACAAGTTTTCTTTTTTATTTTCTTTCCTTTTTAGGTAGGAGGAGGGGAGATAATGAGGCAAATCTCATGTGCCCTGACCAGGATCCACCTGGCAACCCTGTCTGGGGCCAATGCTCAAGTACCCAGCTATTTTTAGCACCTGAGGCTGATGTGCTCCAAGGGAGCTATCCTCAGTGCTTAGGACCATGCCTGAACCAATTGAGCCATTGACTACACAGAGCAAGAGGGAGTGAAGGGGAACAGAAGGGGGAGAAGCAGATGGCCACTTCCCCTGTGTGCCCTGACTGGGAACTGAACCTGGGACTTCCATATGCCAGGCCAACACTGTAATTACTGAGCCACCCAACAGCCAAGGAAAGAAAAAAGTTTTTAATCTATCATTTGAATCAGTAAGAAGTTCTGTTTTAAAAATAAATAAACCAGAGAGGATAATTATGCATTTCATAAAACTTAGAGCTAATGTTGCTTTGAATAAACAAACAAAATTAAGAGCAGAGGCAAAATAAATTTTCATACCTAAAATAAACAACAAACAAGCAAAACACTAAGCAATTTTAGGGGAAAAGCAATTGTTCACTGGCCAAGTAGAATCCAAGAAAGGGAAAAGTACAGTCTGGTATGGAATCTACCACAATAGCTCTTAAGTACATAGAATAAAATTTCCAAAGACTACTGGAATAATTACCCAGTAGGGTGCATTGACATTACTTTGAGATTTTGAATGCCATATGGCCAGACTGGCTGACCTATTGAATTCCTTATCAAAGCTGTTGATTTTTTTTTATACTCCTTGGTTGCATTATACTAACTTACCTTGAGATTTATAGTTCATATTCCTTTGGTGGATATTATTAAAATGAGTTCATTTTTTTAATAAAATTCTTACAGCTTAAGTTAAGAAAAATAAAAAAGAAATAAAAGCCTTCTTGACCATATATGTAAATAAATATATCTCCACCAGAAGGATAAAATGTCTTCAAACCCAAACCTGACATGTTAGTGTTTCTGACTAATATTCCTTGAATCTGAAAAATAAATTCATGACTGCACTTTAAAACCATCTTTGCAATGTTCACAGAGGCCATCTCCATTACATTATTTTTGAATTTTTCATTTGCTGCCATGGGCTGTTCACATTTTCTACATCCATTTATTACTCCCAGACAGCTTACTTCAGTAAATTGAAGTGGTTGTATAAAAATATTGCTCTAGTCATGAATGTCTAGCCTTGATGTTATCCAAAATTTCTGAAAAGCTAAGAAAGTAAGGAGAGAATATAGCATTTTTCTTTAGGAGTGGCATTAAAGATATAGACTGGTTTAGCCCTAGCCAGGTAGCTCAGTTGGTTAGAGCATCATACCGATACACCAAGGTTGCAGTTTTGATTCCTGATCAGGGCACATATAAGAATCAACCAATGAACACAGAAATAAGTGGAACAATAAATTGATGTTTCTCTCTCTCTTTATCTCTCTCTCTCTCTCTCTGAAATCAGTAGATATATTTAAGAAAGATACAAACTGGTTTTTATGATTTCTATTTGCTAGCTAGTCAATATTTTCATAGCTCATTGAGTGTTAAGATGACAAAACCATTAAAAAGAGTTGTCTTAGAATGCTCCTACATTCTGGTCAAATTGACTTTAATTTTTTTCTCTCACAGTTATTCTCTAAGCATAGGCAGAGCCACTACCCAGTCAAACCATACACTTTGTCATATGTGTAAGATATTCGGGGATCTGCCCTGCCTGGTGGCTCAGTGGATAGAGTGTCAGCCTGGTATATTGATATCCCTGGATTGATTCCTGGTCAGGGTACACAGGAGAAGTGACTATTTGCTTCTCCTCCTTCTCTCCCTCTTCCCCTCCCATGACCAGTGGCTTTATTGGTTCTGGTGTGGCCCCAGACACCGATGATAGCTCCATTGGAACATATCAGCCTCAGGCACTAAAACTAGCTCAGTACCTGAGCATAGGCCTAAAATGGGGTTGCTAGATGGATCCCAGTCAGGGTGCATGCAGGAGTCTGCCTCATTACCTCTCCTCCTGTCACCTAAAAAAGTAGCAATAAAAAAAATGAAAAGATATAGTAAGGGACCTTACTTAATATGACCATAGAATCATCATGTCTTCATTGACACATCTTTATTGACAAACTTTCATTCTTTATATTTTTTTTAGATTTCACTTATTCATTTTTAGAGAGACAGGAGAGAGAGTGTGTATGAGAGAGAGAAAGGGGAGAGGAGCAGGAAGCATCAACTCCAACATGTACCTTGACCAGGCAAGTCCAGGGTTTTTTTCAGAACCGGCGACCTCAGCGTTCCAGGTAGATGCTTTATCCACTGTGCCACCAGAGGTCAGGTTCTACACTTTCATTCTTAATCACATTCTCTCTTCTCGCATTTTTCTCATTTATCTTAAATTTCATGGTCGGCATTTTATGTGTCTTGACTGCAGGCCTGCAGTAGACTGAGTAACCCCTTGCTTGAGCCAGCGACGTAGGGCTCAAGGTGGTGAGCCCTTGCTTGAGCCAGCGACGTTGGGCTCAAGGTGGTGAGCTTTTTTGCTCAAACCAGATGAGCCCGCACTCAAGCTGGCGACCTTGGGGTCTCAAACCTGGGTCTTCTGCATCCCAGTCTGACGCTCTGTCCACTGCGCCACCGCCTGGTCAGGCATGGTTGGCATTTTCATAATGCTCTTTATCATTATTGTAAAGTCTCTTACTATTTTTTTTTCAACTTGTCTGGAAAAACCACATCTTTGAATGGATCCAGTGATCCTTTTTCTCTATGCTTATACTTGAAGGGCCACCACTGTTGGAACCAGGCCAATGTGATTCTACTAACAATACATTATCTCATCACCTATACTGGGACTTCTACAGAACTCATTTCTAGGTTTTTCACTTCTTTCATTCTTAACTTCTCATCAGGTGATCCCATTCCTGCCTGCCACTTCAACTACTGCCTGTAAAGAGGTTGTCCCTACATTGCATCCTTCGAGCACTCAACTGGCGTATTGGATTGCCTGAAACAACATCTCTAGGGTACCTCTAGTCTACAATACATAAATTATGGCGATCGGCCCAAGCAATAAAGTGCTTAATTTTTTTCTATTTGAAACAAGGGCAAAACGATTTATCTTTTTATGATAACCATAAAATTAAGAGGCATCCTTAACACCTCTTTTTTCATCAACAAATCCAGTTATAAGAATATCTCTTAGCCCTGGCCGGTTGGCTCAGTGGTAGAGCGTCGGCCTGGCGTGCAGAAGTCCTGGGTTCGATTCCCGGCCAGGGCACACAGGAGAAGCGCCCATCTGCTTCTCCACCCCTCCCCCTCTCCTTCCTCTCTGTCTCTCTCTTCCCCTCCCGCAGCCAAGGCTCCATTGGAGCAAAGATGGCCCCGGGCGCTGGGGATGGCTCCTTGGCCTCTGCCTCAGGCGCTAGAGTGGCTCTGGTTGTGACAGAGTGACGCCCCAGAGGGGCAGAGCATCGCCCCCTGGTGGGCAGAGCATCGCCCCTGCTGGGCGTGCCGGGTGGATCCCGGTCGGGCGCATGCGGGAGTCTGACTGTCTCTCCCCGTTTCCAGCTTCAGAAAAATACAAAAAAAAAAAGAATATCTCTTTATACCTGTATCTGTTTATATCTCTCTCTATCTCTATCTGTCTATATCTATCTATATCTATACCTTTGCTTCCTTACATCACCATATGGTTAAGCTACCAACATTTCTCAGCTGGACCTCTGCAAATAGACTCTTAACTGGTTCCAGCCTCTGCTTTGACACCCTTTACACTGTTCTTATCACTGTGTACAGATAGATTAATAGTTTCCAAGTGTGATTCTGATCATTTAAGTCATCTGCTTACACCCTTCAATAACTTCCCAATATTCTTAGGAGAAAAATCAAAATCCCTAACATGAACTCTAATGGGCTGTGAAGTCTGAGCTTTATTTATTCTCAAGCATTACTTCAAACAGTTTTTCATTTTCTTATCATTGAACAAAAATCTATTCTTTCTCTGCTCAGCATCCTCCGGCCTGGCCTTTACATATTGTTTTCTCCCACTGGTATGCCCTTTCCTCACCTCTTTGTCCAAATTATTACAACTTATCCTTTTATATTTTAGCTCTAGTGTCAATTTCTTGATATCCTTCCCTGACCACACTGACTGGCTTTAAAATTTCCCATTACAGGCGTTCACAGAACAAGATAACTCATTTTTATTACACTTAATACTCCTGCAAATTGACTTACATTTGTGTGTCTCTCCACAAAACAATAAGCTCTGCAGCAGCAGGGAGACATGTTGGTTTTACACAGCATTGGATTTTATCCCTGATCTCTAACATAGTGTTTACTGGTAGTTAACACTTCCACAGATCGTGTGTGTGTGTGTGTGTGTGTGTGTGTGTGTGTGTGTGTGTAGATGGAGAAGGAATTGTTGAAGATATTGTCAGAGGTGAAGTAAAATGCATCTTATTGTTTGAAGCCGTAACCAATTCCCCTCTCCTTGTTCTTCATCATTGTTATAATGACCACCATCACCATCGTCATTATCCATTAATATTCTCTGAAAGCTTGCTATGTGCCAAGCATTAGCCTAAGGACTTCACATTCATTAATCAATGTGTTATCTCACTTGCCCCATTTTTCTTAGGAGAAACTAAATTTCACCAAAGAGAAGGCATCAAAGTGGGGTTGTACATTCAAATTCAAGGTTTTTTTATTCCTGAACCTTTGGCTATATTATCTCACAATGTGCAGGTCTAACTTAACTTTTACCTTCTCTAGGAAACAGTCTTTAGTTTTGCCCATGAGAATTAATGCATGTTCAATCATCACTCTGATACCACAAGCTACTACTTTTGTATGGCATTTATTTATTTCTCACTTTTTTTTTTATGATTTCCCTTTCCCTTTGAAGCAGTGGTAAGTCTTATTCTTCTCTCTAGCCCCAAGCACCACGTAGAATACTGATTTAAATATGATAGTCAAACATAGTAAAGTATTACATAACCATGCTTTTTTAAAATATTATTTTTATTTATTTATTCATTTTAGAGTAGAGAGAGACAGAGACAGAGAGAGAGAGAAGGGGGAGGAGCAGAAAGCATCAACTCCCGTATGTGCCTTGACCGGCAAGCCCAGGGTTTTGAACGGGTGACTTCAGCATTCCAGGTCAATGCTTGATCCACTGTGCCACCACAGGTCAGGCCACATAACCATGCTTATTAAACTGAGATTGGGTATGGAAAATAATAATTCTCAAAATATTCATATTCCTGGATTCAACTGCCAGAAAATTATTGTTGAATCAGAATAAGACACACCTCAGGCATCATGTTTTTGGAAAGTTCCTGAGGTAATTTTAAACATAGCAAGTTTGGAAGGGCTCATTGAAATTTGATAGGGCTCCACCAGCCCTGGAATTGGAGTTCATAACAGGCGGCTGCCATGTGAACATGTGGAGGTGTTCCTGGGTCATGAATTGGTATATTACCATGAAATTCTATAGTGACTAGAGTGAGGGACAGAGAGGCAACTGAGGACCCTTTGGATTTAGAGTCTGGGAGATTTGTTTCCACTATTTAATGTACTCCTCGTGGTATTTTTAAATTAAAAAGTGTGCACTTTAAATCAGATATATAACTAAAAATAATATAAATATTTTATTAATATATTTTGTTTCCCAAATTTGAAATTACTCTAAAGATAATATCTAAGGGTACATTCTTTCTCTAAAGTGTCCTTTAAAAACCCAAAGGTAAATTTGCATAAATTTGTATTATAATTCTACCTAACTAATGTTCTGCAGTACCTGATCCAGTTGTCAGTGTCTCTTTATCACAGTCCATCCACCCTTCTTACTGAGGCCCATTTTTGTGTGGGAATTGTGTTCCAATATAACATGAAAACACAAAATTTCATTGTCTTGAAATTCTTGGAAGTGATACCTTATGAATAGTGTGTAAGGTCGGTGGATAATGAGGGATGGTCACGTGGGGAACTCAGACCCGCAAACTTTGGCTAGGACCGCCCACAACCAAGCGTGCCAAAAGGAGGCTTCACAGGAACCGTTTGGAAAAAAGAGATCCGTCTGCCAGCCAGTGGGATTTCACCACATCATGTTAGCTCCACTTCCCTAGAGGGACCCTTTCAATATCTCCCACGCGGTTTAATCCTTTGCAACTTCTCTGGCCTCCATCTTTCTTTCCTCGGGGCAGGGAACCTTGCCGGGCAGGATGCGTGCTCTGTACTCAATAAAGCCGTTTGCTATTCCACACTTTGTGGCTCTGGCCTCTTCCTTCCTTCTTGGCGGGGAAAAATACCTTACATTTTGGTGTCGAAAACCCAGAAGGAGTTAGAAGTCTGCACGGACCGCTCCTTTCCCCTCCCCTTCGAGAAAGAACCAGGATCTCCGACCTTCCACCCACTTCAGCACACAGTGCGGTAGGTCCCCTGCCTCCAGCCTTCCTCTCAGTTCTTTCCGAGACTCCCTGTCCGAAACCGTAGCTACATCAGGGAACTCTTTTTCGTCTGAGTGAGCGTGTGCTTCGGAGACCTCCGGAGCATATCCACTTTACCTTTTCCATCCGTGGTCAGAGACCTTGAGTTTTTAGGACGCTAATACTCAATACTGACCACTGAGGACTGAGGGCGGCTGTTGGGGAACAGGAATCTCCCTCCTTAAAGAAGAAGAAACTGTTCTTCTTCTCTGCTGTGGCCAGGCCACAGAACCCACTCAATTAGCCTCCTGAAGGGACTTTCGGTGTTAACACCCTCACCAATTTAACTGTCGCCAAAAAAGCTGGGAACTGATTGGAGATCTCTTACATTCACAGCTTCTAATTATTTGCACACCCATCCTTAATCTCTGTGCTGCCTGTTCCACACCACGCAGGCCTTTTTCTGGCCAGAGAAACCTCACCTAAAACCTCCACTTAGCTAATCTTTCCTTCTCCGCGGACTCCCAACTCTCTCTCCCTCCTGTCTGACCCTCGTGGGTGCCCCTCTCTCGGGATTTTTCTCTGGTCCCTTTGTGGACCTCTTTTGTGCTTAGGTCTCTTCCCTCTGAAAGTCCCCTCCCCTACCTTCTCAAAAACCTGTTTCTTATTCACCACTACCATCTCTTTCTCCTCCCCTGCTGGCCAGGGGCCCCTCCCTTCACTGTGTTCTTAAGTCCCTCCTCCGTCAGGCCATTCTTAGCCTGGCATTGGCTCTTACACCAGTTTTCAGGATGTCCAACCCCAATTTTCTTGCAGGAAGTTCCTGCCCTGTCCAGCGTTTCCTGCAGGATCTGGGTGCCGGGCTCCGCACGAGCCCCCCCCCTCTTATTCCTAAACCCCCAAACCCCTATCCAGAACCTGTGAACACGGCATTTAAAGCTTTTAATGGCCAAGGCTGTTCCGCCAGGCCCCGCATGCAGCAGAAGGTAACGCTTCAAACCCCCAAGTCTTGTGGCAACCCTGAGACCAGCAGAGCCACCAGCAGTTTGCTTTAAGTGTGGCAAGCAGGACCACTGGTCCCGGCAGGGCCCCTGCCCATGGCTGCCCACTGAGCCCTGCCCTGACTGCAAACAGCCCAGTCACTGGCGGAGTGATTGTCCCTTTGGGCAACAGGTTTTTCCTCAGCGCCTCTATGAGGAGGACAAGCCGCCCGAATGGAAAGGCCAATCCAGCCAGGTGGGTGCATCACTCAAACTCCTAGGACACAGCCTGGACTCGGAGAACCCAGGGTTCTGCAAAGAGTGGGTAAGTCCATCTCATTTCTTGTGGACATGGGGGCTGCCTTCTCTGTTTTGCCTTCATACTCTGGACCTCTAGTTCCCTCACGGGTCTCGGTTATGGGAATGGATGGGACCTCTTCCTTTCCCCTTTTTACGCCACTCCTGACATGCAGTTCTGCCTCAAGCTTGCCTCCTTACAGGACCACTGGCAGTTGGAACCACTGGACTCCATCCATCTCCAGCTCACCAAAAGGCTGGACCCTGCAAATCCCCCTATTACTCCTCTTTTTTTAAAATCCTTACAGGACCACATCCGCGAAGTTTCTCCAGTCACAACCACACAGATGTTCCTCCTGACACCCCTCAAAGCCACCACCTTCTGATCTCCCCCTCCCCATGACACCCCTATTCAGCAGGAAGTAGCCAGACCAATAAACAGTGCCCCTTTTTCTATTTAACACAAAAGGTCAGAATGTAAGGTCAGTGGATAATGAGGGATGGTCACGTGGGGAACTCAGACCCGCGAACTTTGGCTAGGACCGCCCACAACCAAGCGCGCCAAAAGGAGGCTTCACAGGAACCATTTGGAAAAAAGAGATCGTCTGCCAGCCAGTGGGATTTCACCACGTCATGTTAGCTCCACTTCCCTAGCGGGACCCTTTCAATATTTCCCACACGGTTTAATCCTTTGCAACTTCTCTGCCCTCCATGTTTCTTTCCTCGGGGCCAGGGAACCTTGCCGGGCAGGACACGTGCTCTGTACTCAATAAAACCATTTGCTATTCCACACTTTGTGGCTCTGGCCTCTTCCTTCCTTCTTGGTGGGGAAAAATACCTTACATAGTGCATTAGTTTTTTAATTACTAATCTTTCTTTCTTTCTTTCTTTCTTTCTTTCTTTCTTTCCTTCTTTCTTTACTTTTTTCATTCTTCTTTCTTTTGGTGATAGGATGGGAGATAGTGAGGCAGACTTCCATATACACTGTTGGTCAAATAAGTTTTTAAATATGACATATATGTTTGCTCACTTATAGTTTGCATTGTGTGTGGGGAACAGGCTGTTAAGCAGGCTGGTTCGTTATAGCCTAAGGCTTATTTTTTAAAACTAAGCTTTTCCTCACACCCTTGACTGATTGCATGATGTAGGGTGGTGCACTCTCATGAGGAATCCCATTATGCCTCAAATAAGTGACTTTGTATCAGAGACTTTCTTGTTTGTATATTGGATTAAAGGTTTGGATTTCTACACTATAAAGTGAGGCAGACTCTCTCTAGGTTCCTGAGATTAGCATTAGAGAAGAGAGCAGAGTAAGGCCACATGGAGGATGCCAGGAGAAGCAGCCAACATGGCAGAGTGTTGAAGGAGAAGCCAGTTTGTGTAGAGTTTGTGCATAGAGGAGATGGGGAACAGAGGTGAATGAGACTGGTGGATTAGAAACCTTTGATTCTAGGAAACTCGGATAAGTCAGTGGCTTTGTGAGCACTGAATGAGTGGATTTTGGAGCCCAGTGTGTGTTTTTACTTGCCTGCTGGGTGTAAGCTAGGATTAAAGCTGATGGCCCATCAGTTCTTGGCTCCATTGTTTCATTAACATCTATTTGAATCCAGTGCGAACCTGCATGGGCCAGATGGCTATGATGGTGGCCATGCCTACTGGCTTTACATACGCCCTGACTGGGATCCATATGGCAACCCCATCGAGGGCTGATACTCGAATATGGAGCTATTTTTAGTGCCTGAGGCTGATGCACTTCAACCAAGCTATCCTCAGTGCCCAGAGCCATGCTCAAACCAATCAAGTCACTGGCTGTGGGAGGGGAAGAGGAAGAGAAGGAGGAGTGGATGAAGAATTAGATGGTAATTTCTGTGTGCCCTGACCAGGAATTGAACCCAGTATGTCCATACACTGGGTATTGGGCAGATAAAATGTATTATGCTCACTTTGTTAAAGGTGACATGAGGAGTCCGTCGCCCAGGTGATATTAATGTGTGTTGGGGTGGGCTAAAGACAGGGAGAATCCTTGTAGCCTGGGGCTTGGTTTTGGGATTAAGCCTTTCCTACCCTTTTTGATGTGGGCGGTACAATCCAATCATGCCTCAGAGAAGTGACTTTGTATTAGAGATTACCCTATTTTGTATATTGGATTAAGGGTTTGGATTTCTACACTATAAAATGGGGTCAGAGCGGGAGCTTGGGGGCTCTTGGTTCCTGAGATTATCATTAGAAGAGAGAGCAGAGGAGAGCAGAAAAAGGCCACATGGAGGAGACCAGGAGAAGCAGCCAAGATGGCGGAGTGCTGAGTGAGATGCCAGTTTGTACGGAGTTTGTATCTGGGATAAGGAAGGAGATGGGGAACTGAGGAGAATAAGGCTGGTGAGCTAGAAATCTTTGATTCTAGGAAACTCGGATAAATCAGTGGCTTTGTGAGCACTGAATGTGATTGGGTTTTGGAGCCCAGTGTGTATTTTTACTTGCCCGCCGGGTGCAAGCTAGGATTAAAGATGACAGCCCATCTGCTTTTGGCTCCTTTGTTTCTTTACCGACTGTCCGAATCCAATGCGAACCTGCATGAGCCGCTGGGCTGCTTTGATAGTGGCCCTGGCCCTGCCTTCTGGCTTTACATTGGGCCAATGCACTATTCACTGAGCCACTGGCTAGGGCCAAATTGCTAATTTCTAATCATTAATTTAACACATGACTACAAACTTAGTATTTTACAATAGTGAATTATTCATTATCTTACAGTTTTGGAGGTGAGGAGTCCATAAACAGGTCTTATGGGTCTATCGTTAAGGAAGGAAACCCTCCTGAACCAGGGCAAACAAGTTTGTAAAATATGATTTTTATGTTTACTTGTGTGGTTTACAATAAAGGCTGGGCAGAACCAGTTCAAAGTAGTCAAATTGCAAATTACTTTCCTGCTTGAGAAGGACCATTGTTTTGCTAATGAAGAGGCTTTCATACCAGAAAGTTTTAAGGAGAAGAAGCTAGGAAGAATGCAGGGGGAAGGGCGCCAGCATGAGTTTACTGCTTCCTACAGTTCTCTGAAAAGGTGCATGAGACAACTTGCTACACAAAGTAAGGAAGAGAGATCTTATCTGAAAAACTCCTTCCTCTTTCCTTTTCATAAATGTTTTTAAAACCTTAATGTGCGATCTACAATGCTTATCCTCTGACCTCACCCAAACTCACCCCTCCCATCCTGGAGTCATGTGATTGATATGTACCTCTAGACCAGAGGTCCCCAAACTACAGCCCGCAGGCCACATATGGCCCTCTGAGGCCATCTATCCGGCCCCCGCCGCACTTCCAGAAGGGGCACCTCTTTCATTGGTGGTCAGTGAGAAGAGCCTAGTTCCTATTGAAATACTGGTCAGTTTGTTGATTTAAATTTACTTGGTCTTTATTTTAAATATTGTATTTGTTCCCGTTTTGTTTTTGTTTTTTTTACTTTAAAATAAGATATGTGCAGTGTGCCTAGGGATTTATTCATAGTTTTTTTTTTATAGTCCGGCCCTCTAACGGTCTGAGGGACAGTGAACTGGCCCCTTGTGTAAAAAGTTTGGGGACCCCTGCTCTAGACAAAGGTATCACGAGCCCCTTGCATGTAAACCTGTGTTCTGTAAAGGATATATAAGATGTAAGAAATCTAACTTCGGGGAGCATGTGTTTGACTGCCTCTTTAGGAAGTCACACTGCTCCACCAGCTAAATAAATCCTACTTCCTTCATCAAGTTGTCTGGGCATTTTTGTCCTCCTTTGATTCCTGCAATAATGTAAGGTGTCAGCGGAGCTGTGCTCTTTCTGGAGACTCCAAGGGAGAATTACTTCTTTATGTTTTCAAAATTCCAGAGGCCAGCTGCATCCATAGCTCCTGGTCTTTCAGCAATGGCATCACTCTGACCTCTGCTTGTGTCATCACATCTCCGTCTCTGACTCTAAACCCTCTTGCCTCTGTTTTATAAGGACTCTTGTGATTGCAGTAGACCCATCTAGATCAGTGGTCCCAACCTTTTTTGGGTCATGGACCAGTTTAATATCAGAAAATATTTTCACAGACTGGCCTTTAGGATGGGACGGATAAATGTATCACGTGACCGAGACAAGCGTCAAGAATGAGTCTTAGATGGATGTAACATAGGGAATCTGGTAATTTTTTAAAAATAAAACATCGTTCAGACTTAAATATAAATAAAACGGAAATAATGGAAGTTATTTATTCTTTCTCTGTGGACTGGTACCAAATGGCCCACGGACCGGTACCGGTCCGTGGCCCAGGGGTTGGGGACCACTGATTTAGATGATATAGGATAATCTCCCTATCTCAAAGATTTTTAATTTAATTATGTCTTCAAAGTCCCTTTTACCTTGTGAGGTAAAATATTCACAAATCCTGGGGATTAGGACATAGACATCTTTGGGAGACCATTACTCAACCTACCACAAATGGTATCTCAATTACAGACTAACTGATGCCTCATATAAAGCACATAATAATCAAGCTTTCAATTTGTAGGACAGAAAAGATAGATATATTTTGCTCACTTTGTTAAAGATGGCACTGCCCACATGGATGGCCATCACCTAGGTCAGGCATGGTCAACATACGGCCTGCAGGCCAGATGTGGCCCACGTAATGAGTTTATGCATCCCACGATTAAATTTTTAATATTCTCTGCTACTATAAAATCTCAGCTACTCAAAGCAGAAACGTCTTTGATTTTTGGAAATTGAGATATTTAAGAAGATAGTGATACGCGGAAAAGCATTCCACGTGTGACTAATCTAGGGTTAACTTCCAATAATTGGTTGAATGGATTCATGATATTTCTTTATTTTTTTTAAAAAAATTCCATTATAAAGATTTACAACTTTTGTACTCATTTGTACTCGATATGAACTGTTTGATATTTAGCGGTGATGTGAAACCCACATTCTTTTAGGTGGAGTTTGCCAGTGCGTACACAAGGTCAAACAATTCGTTATTTTTGTGGTCAAGTGTGCTGAATCAAGTGGCATTGTAGCATAGACAATAGCTGCAGTTGATAACTGAAAACATGTCCAGGCTGTTTGTAAAATAAAATAATTTTTTTATTTGCAATATAACCCCTTCAAGCTCATTCTATTAATTAAATATTGTTTCAATTGATTGCAATATAGTTTGGATATTTATATGGTATGTAATTATATTTTTATTAAACTATATTTTTATTAAAATAATATTGTATATTAAAATTTTTACTCACATTTATTCATAAAAATTACATAATAAAATTTTGTTTACTTAAATGAATCATTTTTGTATTTAACATTTTTTAATTTTAATATTTCATCCAGCCAGTGAAAAAAGTTTTCTTTCTAATCTGGCCCGGGGGCAAAAACTGTTGGCCATTCATGACCTAAGTGATAATATTAATGCCCTTCTTACTTGGGAAGGGGTGTGGTTGTGCTAATGTGTGTTGAAGGAGGACTTTTGTGCCAAAAAGATTTTAAAAGGTGGAGCTAGGAGGCCATATGAGGAGAGATCACATTGTTCTGGGGGAGAGTGCCCACGTTCTTGTAGAGTAGAACAGCCCATGCTGTATGTAGCAAGGCAGAGAAGGGCCACGTGGAGGAGAGGAGGCAGCCAAAATGGTGGAATGGTGAAGGAGAAGCCAGTTCGTGGAGGAGAAGGAGATGGGGAACAGAGGTGAATAAGACTGGTGAGGTAGAAGCCTTTGATTCTAGGAAAACTCAAATGAGTCAGTAGCTTTGTGAGTGCTGAATGAGTGGATTTTGGAGCCCAGTGTGTGTTTTTACTGGCTTGCTGAATGTGAGTCTAGAATAAGGGAAAATAGACCACCAGTTTTCGGCTCTGTTGATTCCTTACCATCTGTCCGAATCAAACCTAAACCTGCGTTTGCCGGGCGGCTGTGATGGCCGCAGATACTGGCTTTACACAATTAATTTAATTTAATGATCTTTTTAAAGGTAAGCATATTGGATTAATAAGTAAATGATCATGTAATATTGCAATTTATAATAAAAATACACATTTGGTCTTTATCCCTATTTCTGGCACAGAGCTCCTCATCCTTGGCATTTCCTATGTGAGAAGAGCTATAAAAAGTCACTTGTTATTCATAACACACCCCTTCAACCACACCTGACTTTCTGAAAGCCCCTAAGGATGGGGGCTGGTTGCCAGGGGAACTAACCATGTGATTGAAGGGGTAGAACTTTCAGTCTAACTCCTCTGACTTCCTGGAAAGAGGAGGGAGACTGCAGGTTAAATCTATTAACAATGGATAATGATTTAACCAATTATGCTTAGGTGAGGAAGGCTTCATAGAAACCCAAGAAGCTGAAGCTTGGAGATTTTCCAGGTTGGTGAACACATAGAAATTGGAGATAATCAGATCGTTGTGTAGTCAGAGAGTGTAGAAGCTGCAGACCCCGTTCCCCATACCTTGCCCAAAGGATTTCTTCCAACTGGCTGTTCCTGAATTATTATACATCCTTTTATAATAAACATGTAATCTAGTAATATGACTTTTCTTAGTTCCATGAGCCACTTCAGCAAACTAAGTGAACCGAAGGAGAGGGTCATTGAAACCTTCACTCTATAGGAGATGGGTGGGAAGCCCAGAAGGAGAGGGTCATTGAAACCTTCACTCTATAGGAGATGGGTGGGAAGCCCAGAAGGAGAGAGTCATTGAAACCTTCACTCTATAGGAGATGGGTGGGAAGCCCAGAAGGAGAGGGTCATTGAAACCTTCACTCTATAGGAGATGGGTGGGAAGCCCTAGAAGGAGAGGATCATTGAAACCTTCACTCTATAGGAGATGGGTGGGAAGCCCGGAAGGAGAGGGTCATTGAAACCTTCACTCTGTAGGAGATGGGTGGGAAGCCCAGAGGTACTGTACCTGGGATTTCCTCTGAAGGGGTGGGGGATGGGCAGTCTTGCAGGAACGAGCAATGAGTACTTAACTCGGAAATCTGAAGTTATAAAGTGGTAAATAGGGTCAGAATGGAGTTGAATTGTGGGACACCCAGCTATATCCAAGAATTGCTTGGTGGTATGAAAAGAAAAAAACAGGGAATTAAATGTAGAATATTTGGTGAGATGGATGGATATATGTTTATACACATACACACATATACTTACACAAACATACATACAGAGAGTTTACAAATTTCACAAATCAACTAGTAAATTACATGGAAGTCTGAAGGTCTAGAAACGTCTCAATCAAGATGATTAAAATGATAGTGGAGACTTAAGAAATCTCACGAGAAAGCTTCTCTGTGTACACAAAGCACTTCTTCCCGAAGAGGCAGGGGCTCCCTGTGGAGCCCACACGTACACTCTAATTTTATTACATTAGGAAAATTACCTTTCATAGATGTCTGCTTTTTAGTCTAAAGCCTGGCTTCTTTAAGAGCAGGTGTGGAGGACATAACACATCTTCCCATTTGTAAGGTAACAAAGATCTTTCCAAAGAAATCAGAAGTTATTGAGAAAAACATTTTTCACTTTGCCTTTTCAATTGGCTGTAATTAGAATTGTAGACCTGAATTAGTATTTTAAAAATTATATTTTAATATCATGGATTTGTAACCTTTGTTTTCCATCCCCTTGAAAAGCTTATAAGTCTAAGAATCAGGGAAGAGTGGGTAAGAAAGGCCTAGATGTCACTGTACTCACAATATCTCTAAAATTCTTCCTTTTCACTCCTTTATGTTTATTTTTTTTAATTTTAAGAAAAAAATTTTTGAAAAGTGTTAGGGAAAAGTTATCTTCTAACTTGCATATAATTTTTAGTAAACATAAGTTTTTAAACAAGCCAGTTAATGTTTTGAAATTCAGACACAACTTCATGCAACAATGCCCACTGAAGTTGATTTGATTTAACTAAAATGAGAAACTGATTATTTGCTTGATTACTTACCTATTTTATTACAAGAGACTGAGCTTGATTTTTTTTTTCCTACCAAAATATGTTGTGGAAATTTATAAAATCGTCTCTGAAAAGTAGAGTATCCATCATTCTGACAAATTCTAAACCCACAGCCTGTTTTCTGGTGAACACATACAGGACCGCCCTTCTGTAAGAACAAACAATTTTATAATGTTTCTTGCTAAGAGTATGTTTATTAAATTGACAAGAGAGAGCAACTACATTTTAAACCAGTTAATCTGTTTCCCCTCTGCCTTCATCAGACTCCACAGTACCTCGCCTCCTGGGGCAATCTAACCACCTTATGTTTATGCATTTTGGTCCAGCACTATCCATAACTGATTCCTAATGTTCACTCTTACAGTGATGAAAATGCAAACTAATTGTTAACAGCAAAATCTATTTATTGGAAATTCTCAAAATATGTAGTTTCTTTTGCATTTATAATCTCCCATGATTTAAAAAACAACCATTTGGAGATTGATGGACATAAAGAAAGAAAACCCTATAATGAATTGTGTTTGTATTATTCTTTTTGTATGATGACATTTATCATGCAAAATTTATGAGAAAACATTTAAAGTGGGTCTTTGTGCAACACTTCGCTTTTGCAGATCTGTTCCAAAATATTCTCCTTTCAAACAATCATTTTCTTTCTTTTAAAGTATTGTATTTTCAAAGGGCGAATACAGCTTTTCCTCTCCTTATCAGAACAATTAATACTTATTTTATTCACCCACAACTTTAAGATTTACAAAGGTAATGTAAAAATTCATTTCATTTTACCTGAACTTTGAACTCATACTTGAAATAGGCTGGCCTTTAAGAAATATGATTCTTTTAAGGATTCATATTATTAAAACATTACTTAAAATTCTTCTGAGCAAAAGAAAAAATGCTTTACAATTTTCATATTCTTCTCTAAAATGTTGCTTCTAACTTTCCAAATAGCAAAGTAAAAAGGGCCCTGGAGTGTTCATGACAAAGCCTTTGCTCCCTGTCACCTGACACTGGGCAGGCTACAGCTAAAGCCACCATGACCATTCTGGAGTTGAGTTCACCAGAAGTTGTAGAGAAAATTAATTTTCACAAAGACATTCATTTGTTATTAAAAGTGTAGAAGTTGACCTGGCTGGTTGGCTCAGTGGTAGAGTGTTAGCCTGGTGTGTGGAAGTCCTAGTTCAATTCCAGGTCAGGCCACACTGCAGAAGAGACCATCTGCTGCTTTACCCCTCCCCTCCCTTTCTCATTCCCTCCTACAGCCTGCTTGAATGGTTTGAGCGAAGTTGAGCCTGGGTGGTAAGGATGGTTCCATGGCCTCACCTCAGAGGCTAAAATAGCTCGGTTGCTGAGCAACAGAGCAGTGGCCCAGATGGGCAGAGCATTGCCTGGTAGGGGGCTTGCCAGGTGGATCCCAGTCTGGGTACAAGTTGGAGTCTGTCTCTGCCTCCCCACTTCTCACTTAATAAAAAAAAAATGTAAAAGTCATGCACAATAGACTAGTAGACATCTTTGGTACAAAATGTACCACATATTGGCTTCTACTGGAAATACATAACAGCTCAGATACCCCTGCAAAAACAAAAACAAAAAACCCATGTTATATAGTGCTATCAAAATAAACTTTCAATCTTTATTGAATTTATTAGGATGACATTAGTTTACAAATCCATACAGATTTCAAGTGCAGAACTCACCCAACGTCATCTTTCCTCCTCTCTGTGCCCTCTGCCCCTAGCGATGTCTCCTTCTGTCCCCATTTTTTCCCACTCTGCCTGCTTCCACCTAACCTTACCCCCTTTCCCTCTGGCCATCACCATATTATTGACTGTGTCTATATGGTGTGTGTGTGTGTGTGTGTGTATTTGTTTTTGTTTTTTTTGCTAATCCCTTACCTTCTTTCATCTAATTCCCCTGTTCCTCTATGACAGCTGTCAGTTTGTTCCACTTGCCTATACCTCTGTTTCTATTTTGTTCACTATTTTATTTTGTTCATTCGATTCCATATATAAGTGAGATTATTCGATAATTGTCTTTCTCTGACTAGCTTATTTCTTTTATTTTTTAAAAAAATTATGATTGCTCATGATAAACATAGTTAAGAAGATGCTCTTTTCCTAGGGAAGAAACCCACCAACCCAAGTTATTTCAATTTACTAAGCTCTAGGGCTTATATTTGAATTGTCAGGTATAATGTGTGGCTGAATATTTATTAGTCATAAATATTTTTATTAGTTAAGTCTTGATATAATATTTGGCAAGGTAAAACAAGCCTACCATTGTTTCTGTTTTTTTGTTTTTTTTAATGATTTGATTATTTGTTTCTTTTGTTTTGAGTAATTATACCTGGGACTTTTGGGATATCTGTCCTTGCAAAGATAACAACAAAGTTCAAATCTAAGATCGTTGATTACCTTACTTTTAAACAATAAGATAAATATGGTACCAAAATTTGTAAATGATATATGTGGTATGCAGGATTGTTGTTTACACATTCTACTTTCATTTCTTATCACACAGAAGAAATATAATCCAACAACTATCACCATGTATATGTGTCTGTATATGTGTGTATAAGAGCTCAGTCTCTTATAATAGGAATGTAATCAAGTAAATAATGTTTCTTATTTTAGTTATGTCTTACATAGACATATTTATGTCTTTAATATCTTATTTGTATTTAACAAGTTAAAAGTGCAAACACTGGCATTTATCAGACATACCAAACAGTAGCTTGAAGAGGTCTAATGTGAATGTGTGTGCCAAGCATTAACCAAGCAGGATTCTTTGGCTCTGTGCACTAAAATATAATACTGACTCATACATTCTTTCTTTCTCAAATATAGGTTAGTCAGGAGTACTATGATTTCCCAGAGCATCCTGGAAAGAAAATCAATAACATTGAAGTTAGTCACTGATTTGTTCAAAATCCAATCGTGATCCAGGGACAAGAATCAAAAACAATAGCAAAAGTTCAAACTTCCAAACTTTTAGTCCTACAAAATATAAATGTGTTTATCTTCTTAATAGAACTAACAAAGTCTGAACTAGAGCCTGTCCTTCTTGAATGGTATGAAAAAAATACCATTAAAAGTTTAAGAAATTCACCAATTTTATATGTTGGAGTCAAAAGCAAATCATGATAATCCCTTGAAATTAGTCATTAAAATAAACTGCTGACTTTAGTCCACTCATTTTGAAGGTTTTTTGTTTTGTTTTTTTACCTATTAAGGACATCTCCTGAAGGAATACTAAAATTTGAGTTTAAGTTTTAATAACTAGATCCTTTCTTTCTAGTGATCCAAATGGAAATCCAAAGAATCATTTTTCTTTTTTAATAAGTATTGGGGGTATGCTGATAATGGCCCCAAAATCTTGTTTTCAGTGTGACATAAATGCATGTCCTCTGAAATAAAAGCATAATTGTTTCATGTGTCATTTCAGTATAGAATGGGAGATGTTTCACAAGTTGATGTAGCATCTATCAAAGAGAAAAGTATACCGCACAAAGTTAAACAGACAACAAAGTACCTATTGAATGCTACTGCAATTAGGAGGGAGATCAAAACTTGGTTTAAGCTTAAATCCCCTAAAACAAAGGGCTGTAGAGTTTTTAAAAGCTTGGGATAGAGGTGAAGGTGAAGATAAAGAAGGTCACTTGTGTTTGCTAATTGGCCTTACTTAAAGGAAAAGTAAATTTTCTCTTCTGTTCAGGACAGGAGGTAATTTTACAGCTTGAAGCAAAGGTGTGTACTGAAGATAGGCTCCTGCCCTTTCACAGAGAATGGGAGAGAATCTAGAGGGTAGAAGAACTATCTACTCCAATGATTGCATTTCAATAGGATGGTTCTCTCTCCTTGAGAAAGATAGCTCTAAAGATTTACATCTTTAAAAAGAAATTGCACAGCCTGACCAGGCGGTGGCACAATGGATAGAGTGTCGGACTGGGATGCGGAGGAACCAGGTTCGAGACCCTGAGCTCGCCAGCTTGAGTGCGGGCTCATCTGGTTTGAGCAAAAAAAAAAAAAAGCTCACCAGCTTGCACCCAAGGTCGCTGGCTTGAGCAAGGGGTTACTCAGTCTGCTGTAGCCCCACAGTCAAAGGCACATATGAGAAAGCAATCAAAGAACAACTAAAGTGCCACAATGAAAAACTCATGATTGATGCTTCTCATCTCTCTCCATTCCAGTCTGTCTATCCCTCTCTCTGACTCTCTCTCTGTCTCTGTGTAAAAAAAAAAAAAAAAAAATGCACAAAAAGAATTTGTAATAATAAGTTTTCTAAAACAAATGCTCTAAAGAAAGGGAGATAAGGAGACTAGAGGTAGGAAGAACCCTGCCTAAAGTTTGGTCAATATGAGGGAAACATTAAGCTCATCTTGGTCACATCTCACCTTCAAAAAATAAAACAATAAGCCTGACCTGTGGTGGCGCAGTGGATAAAGCATCGACCTGGAATGCTGAGGTCACCGTTTCAAAACCCTGGGCTTGCCTGGTCAAGGCACGTATGGGAGTTGATGCTTCCTGCTCCTCCCCCCCCTTTCTCTCTCTCTCTCTCTATCTTTCTCTATCTTTCTCTCTCTTTCTTCCTCTCTGTCTTTCTTCTCTAAAATGAATAAATAAAAAAATAATAATTAAAAAAATAAATGAATATTCACATTTAAAAAAATAAATAAATAAAACAATAACCAATATGTTCACGTTTTCTTAAAACGTTTGTCACAAAGAGAGTATCAAGTAGCTGGAAAGAGACATTTAGGCTTTCTATTTTTGTTGCATTGCCTGGAATTTTATACTCCAAATTATGTTTTCAAAGGGGAAAAACTTTGGGTCTCAAAAGAAACAAATGTAAAAAAAAAGAGGGTAGGCTGATGTAAACTTGGGGTGGAATGGATGATGTGGGGTCAAACTTTAAAACTAAGGATGGGCTGAGTGTATCTCAATGAGGAATGCAACAGCAGAAAGATAAGGAAGGGCTCACCTCAGGAAATTACTCTGAGACACAGAGAAGTACACTGAGCCACAGCTGGTGTTATGTTTAAGGCTATTCAAACAAGAGACACTAGCTAGAAATCGAAACAAGAGCAAATAAGTATGAGAAGGAAACAGCTAATAGAAAACCCCTTTCTGTTTTCACAAAACTATAGATCTCTCCCTATACTTATACTTTTAAAAAATTTCTACTTTTAAGATCAGTTATTACTCCAATAGGCAGCAACTTCTCTGGACTTTCCCCCTCCTAGATAAACAAGGTATTAAACTTGCTAGTCATCTCAAAGAAGAATTTGGGGATTGTCAACTTCTATATAACTTGGAAGCCTGGTTAAAAATGCAGTTCTTTGGTCCACAGAGATCTACAGAATCAGATGGGAAGCAGGAGGGGAATAAAAGCCAGGCAAAGAAAGGAAGTGGCAAGAAATGGAAGGGGAAGAATCATAAAAATAAGTGAAAGAAAGAAAATAAACACTGGAGATGGGAGGAATGTAAAATTTTAAAAAGCTATCAAAGTGATTCTTAGGCATAGTCAAGTCTGAGAACTGCCAGATACATTCCCTAAGGCTCCCAATAAAAAGTGTCAACACTTTCACAGTTGTAGTCTAAAGTGAGTGTTTTTATTTTATCATTTTGTAGTATTTTAATAGCACTGATGATTAATTTGTTCCCCTAAACTCTATACTGGCCTGCACTATTGCAATGGTGTAGTATGGTTTGTAAGGATTCAAGAATCAGAAGAAAAGAAGCAGGAGATAGTGGTTAGGCATTTACATAATTATAAAGTGGTTTTCCTGATAAGTCTGGTACCCACCTGACGTCATATGTAGTAGTTACAGTATTATTAACTGTTTTCTATGCTGTGCTTTATATCCCTGTGACTATTTTGTAACTACCAGTTTGTAATTGCTGATCCCTTCCCTTTTCACTAATCCACTATGCTGTACACCTGAAACTACTATTGAATGTCAACTATAATAAATTTAAAAAAAATTAAATCAAAAATAAAAAAAATCAGAAGGTATAGAAATAGCCTTCAGTCCAAATAACTTAATGAGGGCTGAATTTCTGAAAGAAACAGAAAAAGACTAGCTTTACATTCTCTATGTATTATAAGTAAAGTAATTTTTTGAAAATATTATCTTTTAAAAATAATAACAACCTGGAAATGCTTGTATTGTTATTTACATCATAAGGTGGACTTACTTTGAGGAGAGCTTTTTTTCCCTATAAATAAAATAATAGTATTTATAATGAAGGAGGGATAGTGAAAAAGAAAATGCATGGAGCATTTTGAGCCCAGGGCAAATTGAAATGGAATACCACAGATGAAACATTTGTTTGCTAGGGGGTGAAAAAACAGGAATTAGAAGGTCAGAGAGAAATAGAGAAAAGAAAAATGGGAAGGTATAAGACAATTTTTTTTCAATTTTCCCCATTATCAGCTCTTCCTCTAATGAAGTATAGTTTACAAAAGATTTACCAGGAAATATTAGGTTCATATTTAAGTAACTCTCTGTGAATATAAAAAGTGCAGTTTTTTTTATCAAGGATAAAAGGAAAATAATATATCATTTACGGGAAAAGAACGAGCCACCATAAAAATATAATGGCACACTAAATGCAAAAAATGAACAGTATAACTTTATTTAAATTAAATCAAAAGTGTTTGCTTGACAATATACACCAGTAAAACCCTGTGTGCCACTTCTAGTATTTTTACATACATTAAGTGTTCCCTTTGTGTGTATGTGTGTGTTTCACCTTGAGAATGTGTACTAGTAAGATCATTTTGAGTTCCAAGTGTTAGAAATACAACTTTACTAGCTTGAAGAGAAGAAGAATGAGAGGCAGAGAAGAAAGAAACACACCTACTAAGAGCGATTCTTGTGAAGGCCACTAACGATACTGAGTTTGGAGTGTTTTTAACATATAATTGTGCTTATAGAGTTCTGTGAGGCAGAAATGAAAATAATCCTTATGTATAGGTGAAAAAACTGAATAACTGGGAGCTTATCCCACTTGGTAGTGGTGTCACTGACAGAAGAACTGAGCCTTTGGACATCAGATCCTGTTTTCTTACAACAGTCCAAACACAATACTACCCCAATTCTTTCATACCTGAAAGGCTTTACATTCTTGGGAGGGAATAGATCTAAATTAGTTATCAGCTAATGCTATAGGATGAGATATATATATATGTATGTATATGAGGATGGGAGATAGAGGGACAGATTCTCATATGTGCTTGACCATGATCTACTCAGCAACGCCATTTTGGAGGATGCTTAAGTACCGAGCTATTTTTAGTGCTTGAGGCTGCCATACTCAGAGCAACTGAGCCATCTTCAGTGCCTGGGGCCATGCTCAAAACAATTGAGCCACTTGCTATGGGAGGGAAAGAGGAAGAGAAGAGGTTTGTGTGTGGGAGGAGAAGCAGATGGTCACTTTTCCTGTGCGCCCTGACTGGGAATCAAACTTGGAATGTCCATATGCCAGGCTGACGCTCTGCCCACTGAGCCACCAGCCAGAGCCTGGAAGATTACATTAACAACTAATAGAGAAATAACCAAGTAAACCCTTATAGGCAGTGAGGAGACATTTGCCTAATTTTATGGTTTCCAGCTTTTTCCTGGGAGTAGGCACCTGCAAAATGAGGCATTGTTCTGTCTTTTATCTCAGCATATAGTACAAAAAGTCACACATCTAAGCATTGATTCAGCCGTCAACTGGCATCTTCTAAACTAGTTGTGAAAAAAAAACTTTAAATTCTGGGGTTGGCTGGTGAGACCCTAAATTCTTGCTTATTGATTTTTATGTTATTGCTCCTGGTTATGAATTGTGAATTAAAAAATACACTTTTATGATGACTAATAAAAGAGAAATCCGGGAGAAAAATCTACCCTTTTATCTCACACCACCTCCATTAGTTTCTTTTTATTTTTATATAAATCTATAAACAGAATTTGAAAAAAAATAGTATATAAAAAGCCAATGTGTCACAGAAAGGCATGAAGAAATTCCAGGGACTCTGTATAATAAATTCCAAAATACGAGGACTCTGTATAAAAAAAGAGAGAGCCTCCATTTCTCCTGGAGAGGGAAGGGAGCCAGAGAAGACATTAACCTTTTCCTTGCCAAAAGAATGTGCACCTGATGATCAATAATGAATTTCAGTCAACAGTCACTGAAGGACCACCAGTGTTTCTGCTTTTGTTATTTTGTTTTTGTTTTTTTGTGACAGACAGAGTCAGACAGAGGGACAGATAGGGACAGAGACTCTGCCAGAAAGGGAGAGAGATGAGAAGCATCAATTCTTTGTTGCGGCACCTTAGTTGTTCATTGATTGTTTTCTCATATGTGCCTTGACCAGGTGGCTACAGCAGACAGAGTGACTCTTTGCTCAAGCCAGCGACCTTGGGCTCACGCAGGTGAGCCTTGCTCAAACCAGATGAGCCTGCATTCAAGCTGGCAACCTCAAGGTCTTCAGCTTCCCAGTCTGACGCTCTATCCACTGCACCACCACCTGGTCAGGCTGTTTCTGCTTTTGTATATCCAGCCTTTAGTAAAGCATTTTATAATTTGTTTTGTTACATCATTACAGGCAGCTGGAATATGAGGTGTTGAACTGCTCTTTTTTTGCAAAAATTTAAAACCAATATGTTGTTTTCTTTGTGGCTCATTGGTGATTTAGGTCAATCTGAAAATATAGTCTTAGTGTTCCCAAATTCTAATTTGAAAAATAGTTTCTTAAAAATTTAAGTAGATAGGGAGAAATCAAATTCTCTAAATGCATACATTAAATAATTGGTTTTATGTTTTGTTGGGCAGATAAAATATATTATGCTCACTTTGTTAAAGATGACGCTGCCCACGTGGAGGCCTTTGCCCAGGTGATATTAATGTGTGTTGGGGGCAGGCAGGATCGTTGTAGCCTGGGGCTTGGTATTGGGATTAAGCCTTTCCCACCCTTTTTGATGTGGGGCAGTATAATCCAATCATGCCTCAGAGAAGTGACTTAGTATTAGAGACTTCCCTATTTTGTATAATGGATTAAAGGTTATGGATCTACACTATAAAATGGGGGCAGAACAGGAGCTTACTCTCTTGGTTCCTGAGATGATTAGAGGAGAGAGCAGAGCAGAGAGCAGAAGGAGCCACGTGGAGTAGGCCAGGAGAAGCAGCCAAGATGGCGGAGTGCGGAGTGAGATGCCAGTTTGTGCAGAGTTTGTATCTGGGATAAGGAAGGAGATGGGGAACTGAGGAGAATAAGGCTGGTGAGCTAGAAACCTTTGATTCTAGGAAACTCGGATAAGTCAGTAGCTTTGTGAGCACTGCATGTGAGTGGGTTTTGGAGCCCAGTGTGTATTTTTACTTGCCCACCAGGTGCAAGCTAGAATTAAAGACTATGGCCCACCAGTTTGTGGCTCCGTTGTTTCTTTACCGACTGTCTGAATCCAATGCAAACCTGCATAGGCCAGAAGGCTGCTGTGATAGTGGCTGTAAAGCCAGAAGACAGGGCTGCCATCACAGCGGCCACCTGGCCCATGCAGGTTCGCATTGGATTCGGACAGTCGGTAAAGAAACAAAGGAGCCACAAACTGGTGGGCCATAGTCTTTAATCCTAGCTTGCACCCAGCGGGCAAGTAAAAACATACACTGGGCTCCAAAACCCACTCACATTCAGTGCTCACAAAGCCACTGACTTATCCGAGTTTCCTAGAATCAAAGGTTTCTAGCTCACCAGCCTTATTCTCCTCAGTTCCCCATCTCCTTCCTTATCCCAGATACAAACTCTGCACAAACTGGCATCTCACTCAGCACTCCGCCATCTTGGCTGCTTCTCCTGGCCACATGGCCTCTTTCTGCTCTCCTCTAATGATAATCTCAGGAACCAAGAGCGCAAGCTCCCGCTCCGTCCCCATTTTATAGTGTAGAAATCCAAACCCTTAATCCAATATACAAAATAGGGAAGTCTCTAATACAAAGTCACTTTCTGAGGCATGATTGGATTGTACCACCCCACATCAAAAAGGATAGGAAAGGCTTAATCCCAAAACCAAGCCCCAGGCTACAAGGATTCTGCCTGCCTTTAGCCCACTCCAACACACATTAATATCACCTGGGCGACGGCCTCCTCGTGTTATCTTTAACAAAGTGAGCATAATACATTTTATCTGCCCAACAGTGGCCCTGGCCGTGCCCACTGGCTTTACATGTTTCATAGGATGCTAACTTCTAAAATATTCTCTACTAAATTAATAATATTGCTACTTAATTCAAAATCCTGGGTGGGTCCTAGTAGAGCAGTGGTTCTCAACCTTCCTAATGCTGTGACCCCGCAATACAGTTCCTCATGTTGCGGTGACCCCAAACCAAAAAATAATTTTGGTGGCTACTTCATAACTGTAATTTTGCTACAGTTATGATTTGGAATGTAAATACCTGATATGCATTATGTATTTTCCGATGGCTTTAGGTGACCCCGCCGGGGTCGTGACCCACAGGTTGAGAACTGCTGTAGTAGAGTAATAAGGTCTTAAGAACAACCACCATTGCTTCGGGACTAATTTTGTGATTGGAAGAGAAAGTCTTCTAGCTCCTTTCTATCAGTAGGTTAAGTTCTCAGAGATACTGTTTCTGATCTTATAGGCAAAGCAAACAAAATGTAAAAGATTAAAAAGCACCATGAACAGAAGGGGTAGTGGAATTACCAGCTATATGATTTAGAAGTTGAGACACTAATAATGACTACTTGCTATTAAAATATATATATATATGAGTAGTGAAATTTTAGAATGAGCCTTGCCAAATGCCTTTTCGGGAAAGTTTTTTACAGCACATATTTAATGCATAGAAGTGAATATATTAATTTAAATAAATCTACTCATTTGTTTTGTGGGTATAGATTATAGCCTGGGCAGTAAATTCTGTGAGATTTTGGTGGGCTGTCCAGAGAGTGAATGCTGATGTGCCTAGTACCATGCAAAACATTTTGGATATGCAGATGTTATTATATTTGCCCTGGAGGACAGTTTTATTCCCAGTATTTACTATACACAACTGAAACTCAGAGATATTAATTAACATCTCTAACGACACACAGCCACTAAGTGGCAAAACTGACATGCAAACCAAGTTTTGTCAGAAGTTGACGTCTTTGTCTTTTCTGTCATGTCACTCCTGCCCAATTTGCTAGACTTGAAGAGAAAGACAATTTAATCCTTGGTATTCTTCTATTCTTTTAAAAGCATTATTTTATATTTTTTATTTATTCACTGTATAGCATAATAATCCTAGATTATCTTTCTTTTACTCTCCTATCCACTTTCTATACCCTCCCCCACACACATATACACACAGACATGCACACACGTATTCTGGCCCCTGATCTGTGTATAGAACCTTTCGTCTCCTAGCTTGCATTTCCTTACAAGTTACTGGTGCCTTGATATACAGTCCCTCAGGTAGCTCTTTCTTACTGGATGACACAAATAATACCAATTATTAACCTTAAAGTAATTAAATTTTGTTCCAAGTTCTTCCCTCCTCAAATTTAATAATCTCCACAATATATCTCAAATCTATTTATCCAAAGCATCTCCAATTACTCCTGTATAATCCATTACAACTACTCTTTAAATATAATCCATACATCTTTACCTGTATGCTTTTTACTCTGAATACCAATCTTTTGAGCAGTTATTATTTATTGAGTTCTATATTAAATGCAAACACATCTTAATGATAGCACCGTGACAGAATAAGAAGAGTGTTAAATAAAGCATAGGAAGTTGGGGAATAGGTTGATCTTTTTTCTTTTTAGTAAGAAGGTATCTCTAGTAACAGTATAAAAAGTTAAGAGCTACAAAGGATGTATTAGTTATCTACTGCTACATAACAACTTATCCCAAAACTTACATCTTAAAACAATAAATATTTATTATCTTACCAATAAGAGAGAGTCAGGAAAGCAAGGGTCTCCCATGAGGTTTCAGCCAAGAAGTTTGTTGAGGCTACAGTTATCTAAAGGTTTGATTGGGATTAGAGGATTGATTTACAACATGTTTGCTGACAAGAGATCTCAGTTACCTGCCACATGGTCTCTCCATAAAATATCCTTATGATATAACCGCTGGTTTACTCCAGAGTAAGTGATCCAAGAAAGAGAAAGAGAATAAAGGAGTGATATAGAAGCTGGAGGAAGGCACTACTGTGAGTCACACAAAAAATTTAAGATGTTGGGGGTTTTTCTATATCATGATTTTGGTGCTAATTACAAGATTGTGAACAATTATCAAAATTTACCAAAGTAGACATTTAAATGAGTATATATATAATTGCCTGTGAATTATATCTCAAAGTGAGGGAGAGGTGAAGTGATAAAAACAAGTATTCAAATTGTGGACTCATCCAATACCATGGTTAATTTACTTAAAACTTTTACATTTTTAGAATCTTAATTTCCAGCCTCAAAGAAGAGTCATCCTGTAAAATTAGCATATGCCCTATTCAATGAAGTGTTCACAGATAAGACTGAAATAACAATGCTGTATAGAGAAAGCACCAGCTAAAAGTAAACAGATTTTACTTTATTTTATTGTATCATGTATGCACTGTGGGGACCAGAACCATCTCATCTTGGTAGGAGTGTAATATCTGCTTCCTTGTGAGTGGTAGGCACCACAACTGATCTGTGAAAGTCACTTTTTTTTTTTTTGTATTTTTCTGAAGTTGGAAACGGGGAGGCAGTCAGACAGACTCCCACATGCACCCGACCGGGATCCACCTGGCATGCCCACCATGGGGTGATGCTCTGCCCATCTGGGGCATTGTTCTGTTGCATCCAGAGCCATTTTAGCACCTGAGGCAGAGGCCATCTTTGCTCCAATGGAGCCTTGGCTGTGGGAGGGGAAGAGAGAGACAAAGAGGAAGGAGAGGGGGAGGGGTGGAGAAGCAGATGGGCGCTTCTCCTGTGTGCCCTGGCCGGGAATCAAACCCGGGACTCCTGCATACCAGGCTGACACTCTACCACTGAGCCAACCGGCCAGGGCGAAAGTCACTTTTTATTTGGATGCAGTTGCCTGTACCCGCAGGAGTCTCTGCTGATTGGAACAGACATCTACTTTACCTGTGGTTCAGAGCCTGTGCAATTGCCTGATTTCACTGCTAATCTCAATTTGGATTGACTAGTTGGGGCCACGCCTCTTTTCCAGGAGCCTTTATCCCGAAGACTGAGTGCATTATCTACCAGGCAATCATCTCCTTGGGTATTTTTGCCTATGTGATGCTTCTGGATGAGGGCATAGAGATTTCTGTTCCTAATTCTCAGTGAGGTAAGAAAACCATAAAGAATACACTAAGAATAAAGAAACTGACTCTGTAGGACAACTTGGTGTCCCATTATTACCTTGCAACCACAGACCTCTCAATCTTCTGGAAGCCTTTGTTAACCCTGGGCATTTATATTGAATCAAAGTCCTACACACACACAAAAAAAAAAAGTCCTACTATTTTTATGGGTGTTTTGTTTTGTTTTGTTTTACAGAGACAGAGAGAGGAACAGACAGACAGGAATGAAGAGAGTTGAGAAGCATCAATCATTAGTTTTTCATTGTGACACCTTATTTGTTCATTGATAGCTTTCTCATATGTGCCTTGACCATGGGCCTTCAGCAGACTGAGTGACCCCTTGCTCGAGCCAGTGACCTTGGGTCCAAGCTGGTGAGCTTTGCTCAAACCAGATGAGCCCGCGTTCAAGCTGGCGACCTCAGGGTCTCAAACCTGGGTCCTCCACATCCCAGTCCAACGCTCTATCCACTGTGCCACTGCCTGGTCAGGCTATTTTTATGTTTTCTAAGTAGAATAAAATGTCCTACATTTTATATTTCACCCTCTTATATAATATCTAAAATATAAATTTAAAAAATTTGAGGGTAAATTTAAAAGAAAGTTTCTAAGTCTTCTGCTAATGCTTTTTATTATCAAATTTAGTAGTTTATTCTACATATAATTACTAAGGAAAGCAGAAACTTTTTTTTTTACAGAGACAGAAAAAGAGGAACAGATAGGGACAAACAGACAAAAGGCAGAGAGATTACAAGCATCAATTTTTCGTTGCAGCACCTTAGTTGTACATTGATTGCTTTCTCATATGTGCCTTGACGGGAGGTTCTTCAGCAGAGCGAATGACCCCTTGTTCAATCCAGTGACCTTAGGCTCAAGCCAGCAACCATGGGGTCATGTCTATGATCTCACACTCAAGCCTGCAACACTGTGCTCAAGCTGGTAAGCCAACATTCAAGTCGCATGAACTCGTGTTCAAGCTGGTGACCTTGGGGTTTCAAACCTGGGTCCTCTGTGTCCCAGTCCAACTATCCACTATGCCACAGCCTGGTCAGGCAGGAAAGCAGAATGAATACTTTGTTTACAATAATAAATCAAATAGCTCAAAAGTAAGTTTCATGTATACAGTAGTCTTTGTCTTTTGAATGATCTAATCCCCATTCTCTGTTGCAAAGTCAGACCTTTACTCCCTTTCCCTTTATGTTTTTTGTCACAAATTATTCCTGTTTATGTTGTAAGTTTGTTGGAGGACTGGCAAATAGTTTTGTGACTTTTCTTTTCCTTTGTTGTAGTTAGAATACCCCCTTGAGTATTTTCTACAATAGAGGTCTTCTGGTGATAAATTCCCTTAGCTTTTTATGTCTGGAAAAGTTTATTTCTCCATTCAGGGGTCCCAAAACTTTTTACACAGGGGGCCAGTTCACTGTCCCTCAGACCGTTGGAGGGCCGCCACATACAGTGCTCCTCTCACTGACCACCAATGAAAGAGGTGCCCCTTCTGGAAGTGCAGCAGGGGGCCGGATAAATGGCCTCAGGGGCCACATGCAGCCCGCAGGCCCTAGTTTGGAGACGCTAAGAATAACTTTGCTGGTTATATTATTCTTGGCTGGTAATTTCTCTTTCAGCAATTTGAATGTTTTGTTCCTCTCTTTTTTAGCTTGTAGAGTTCTGCTGAGAAGTTTAGTAATAACCTAATGGGCTTTCTATTTTAGGTTACTTTTTTCTTTTCCTTAGCTGCCTGGGGAATTCTAACTTTGTTAATTTTTGACAGTTGTAATACAATGTGCCTTAGAGAAGGTCTCTTTGGATTGAGGTAATTAAAATTATTTTTAACATATTATATTTTTTTATTTTTAATTTTTTTACAGGAACAGAGAGAGAGTCAGATAGAAGGATAGATAGGGACAGACAGATAGGAATAGAGAGAGATGAGAAGCATCAATCATCAGTTTTTTTGTTGCGACACCATAGTTGTTCATTGATTGCCCTCTCATATGTGCCATGACCGCGGGCCTTCAGCAGACTGAGTAACCCCCCGCTCGACCCAGTGACCTTGGGTCCATGCTAGTGAGCTTTTTGCTCAAGCCAGATGAGCCCGCGCTCAAGCTGGCAACCCCGGGTTCCCGAACCTGGGTCCTTCCGCATCCCAGTCCGACGCTCTATCCACTGCGCCACTGCCTGGTCAGGCTAATTAAATTTTTTTGCTTCTTGGATTAACTGATCTAGCTTTTTACAAAAGTTTGGGAAGTTCTTGTCACCTTTTTTTTTTTTAATAGACTCTTTGTTCTGCACTCCCTCTCACCTTCTTCTGGTATATTTATTATTTTTATTTTTATTTTTCTAATGGGGTCAGAGTTCTCATAGAGTACTTTTTCTTTTTAATGCTCAAGTCTCTCCTTCCCTCTGGGTAATTTCTAGATTTCTATCTTTAATATCACTAATTCTTTCCTCCATCTGGTCAGCTTTATTTTCTATTCTCACTAGTTTATTTTTTTATCTCTTTTATTGAGTTTTTCATGTCTAGAATTTCATTTTATTCTTTTCTTAAAGTTTTAATATTTATTTGGTGAAATATTTATTTTGTTTGTTGATTAGGTTTCTGATTTCATTAAACTGCCTGTTTGTGTTTTCTTGCATCTTGTTGAGTTTTTTCAGTACTATCTTGAATTGTCTGCCATTTAAATCACTTATACACCACAACTTTTAGTTAATCTTCTTGAATTTTTTATTTTCTTTCCTAGTTGGTTCACTATCTTGGTTATTCAGGGTATTTGATGGATTTCTTCTCTGTCTAGGTATCTATGTTTTAGTGGCCCTTTTTCAGAGATTGAGTAGTCTTTCTATGGTTTTCTGCTATGTGCTGCCAAATCACAAGCTTTGTAGCTCTTTTGCATTTTTCTGGCTTTTTAGATCTCTATGAAGTAGTACAAAATGGCCTGTGATCCTGAAAAGGTGGGTGCCTCCCCTATGATCTGGTTGATCTGGTGCCAGGAAACCAACCCTGCATGTAAACACAGTGGGTGATAGGGTTTCAAATAAATGTAATCCCAGTACTTTCCTCTGAAGCCATACTGTCAGAAGTGTAACCTCAATATGTGAGGGTTGTTTAAACTGGGAGAGTCTGGTTTCCTTCTTTGTTGCTTTGCCCTTCCAGCAATGGCAAACTGAAAACCTCCCTGACATTCGCCCTATGCCTCTAGTCATCCTTAAAATGAGACATTGAGTGTGCCCTTTGCTCAGTTAAAAAAAAAATGTGTCTGTAGTACCAGTTTTTGAGTTTGGAGACAATGTGCTCTGCATCCCAACAAAAAGCTCTGAGGAGTTAAGAGAAGGTATCCAGGCTCTGTGGATTTGTCTCTCTGTCCTTAATCCCAATTTCCAGACAACTGTGGCTGCATCTCTGTGCTTAGTCCTTCCTAGGTCACTAAGCTCAACCACAGTTTGTACTGCCCACTTCTGCTAACATAGGGGATCTTTTGTTGAATTATAGCTGTTCAAATTGTTGAAACTTCAATGGAGAGACCAAGGGGATCTTTCATGCTGTCATTCATCTAATGTCACTCTGCTTTTTCCTTTTGAATGCTTGAGGGAAAATGAAAATCAGTTTAAATGCAATTTTCTTAGATGTTTGCTAAAGTTCATAACATTACTAAACAGAGTTCAAATTCAATTCACTGAAAGTTTCATTCAAATGATTAAACTTGAGTTTTAGCTACCCATGAGAGCTGTAAAACAGAAAAACTAAGCTTGACTTAAGTAAGGAAAGACTCAGTCCAAAAGACTGTTGTAATGGGGGGAGAGAAGGATGGTTAAATTATTGTAATAGAGGAAGGAGGTTCAATAAAATAGGGTAAGGGGGGTATTTCAATACAGGGAGGGAAATTATTTCAATAGAGGGAGAGAGACTATTATGGAGAATGCTCCAACCATACCTTCTAGAATTATTTCAAATTTCAGGTACAAAAGACTTTTATATGGCTGATCAACAAGGATACAAATTACCAGGTGTGGGAGAGTAATATCAGATGGTTAAATCAGACAATAGAACACAAAACTTTTTTTTTTCCTGTTAGCCTATTCTTGGAAAGAGCCATTAAATATGTTGCTATACAATGCTTGCTAAAGCTTAAGTCTGGGCCATAGTACAAGCGCCTTGAAAAAGGAGATAAACCTGACTAAAGTTTGATTAAGTTAGAAGGCATTTTGTCAAGCATGACCAGGCAGTGGCACAATGGATAGAGCATCAGATAGGACACGGAGGACCCAGGTTAGTAACCCCGAGGTCGCCAGCTTGAGCACCGGCTCACCTGGTTTGAGCAAGGCTCACCAGCTTGAGTCCAAGGTTGCTGAGTTGAGCAAGGCTCACCAGCTTGAGCCCAAGCTCTGCTGTAGCCCGTTGGTCAAGGCACATATGAGAAAGCAATCAATGAAGAACTAAGGTGTCACAATGAAGAATTGATCCTTCTCATTTCTCTCCCTTCCTGTCTGTCTTTCTCTATCTGTCCCTCTCTTTGACTCTCTCTTTCTTTGTCTCTGTCACAAAAAAGAAAAGAAAAGAAACATTTTGCCAATATTGGACAGTAGGGTCAAACAATAAAGCTGATCATTTATGAAACAAAGAATAACAATTTGCCGGGTCTGTGTTCGGCCCTATCATAGGTAACTAAGGGTCTTATCCAAGTCATAAGGAGGGGTGTTCTTTGTAGTAAAGCTATATTCTAAAACACAAAATGATGAAGACATTCTTAATTGTCAGTTGTGTATGAGCACAGGGCTCAGACAAAGTTTAACATTGTCAGGGCCCATTTAAGCTAAGCAAAAACAAAAATGCTATTCTGTTTTTTTGTTTTGTTTTGTTTTCAAAGATTTTTATGTATATTTGATGAATTGTTCATAACTGCAAAAAATAACTATAAGTGGTCCATCTGACTGTTTATGCAAAGAATTCCTTATTTTTCCCTTTTTCTTGTATAACCTTAACTATCATTAGGAAACCCTTAGATCTTCTGACTTTGCCTTTGTTCATTCATGTATTTGTTCAATAAATGAATCTAGGACAGTGAGGTAGGAAAAAGGTTGGATTTGGACCATATCAGGTATATTTGACTGTAAACAGGAGATGAGAAGATTTTCAAAGGATACTTGAAGTTTTATTAATGAAATCAAATTCTGGCTTCCCACTGTCATAACAAAAATTTCTTAATCCTCAATTGCTTAAGAACCCTGCTTTAGTGCCTTCTACCTCCCACTGTGTGAACTTTGGACAGAGTAAAAGGAAGAAGATCAAAGAAGAGCCTGCCAAACACTCACTATCTTTTTCCACATTCTAGGACCACCCCTGCTGCTCCTTCCTGGGGTACAGCTACTTTTTTTTAGTAGAAATATTAAGACACTGTGGGCTCATGTTCACCTTGGGTTTTATGATTCTCATAAAGATATCATTTGTATTGCTGTCTTGTATGATAATCCAAATTTTATTACACAATTGTCAGATTTTCCTCAAAAACTATTGTATAAACACAGTGATTCTCCCCCCCAATTAAATAAATTATTTGTTTTATAGAAGAGTTTAGCACAGCATTTCTTCAAAAATAGTTTTACCTTATGGAGTTATAATTTAGAATGGTTGCAGCAGTGATCACTGCAGTGTGGATGGGAAAACCCCATTGTGATGGTTGCCAAATGAGAATTTAATTTACTAGCCACCGTGGGAACTTTGGCTGGTTTTGCTGTCCACCTTCCCAGTCTTCTCTGTCCTATATCCTATAAAGAGTTAGAAAACAAGGAGGAAAATGGTGTGGAAAAAACCTTTTTAATGTAAGTACCATAAATTTTTTTCTTCTCCAGAAATAGTAAAGATATGTCAATGCCAGCTTCAGGGACTTTATGATGGAAAGTCAGGCACACCGTTTGGAGCAAATAAAAAGCTGACTCTCTTGCCAGCCATAGGGTTGTTAAGCTAGTAAAGTGCATATGATTTTGGAGCTACGTATAGAAGCATGTGAGAAAGTCTACACTGCTTTATTCTTTAATCAAACCAAACCTGACTCCGTGTCTGCCTCTGGCTTCCCTCATGGTATGTTTTACATTAATTTTTCTGGAAGAATCCAAATGCCCTACGTGGCTTGTGCAGAGAAAAACATTCATGAATGACCATTCCAGTTTCAATCTATACAAATGACCCTCATGAGCTGAAAAACACAAAGTCCTCTGATCTCCAGTAGCTCTACTACTCCTCTGCTATTAATGAACAAGGGGAACCATTGCCAAGGCCAGGAGTGGCAGTTTAGCCCCCCTAAATGTCTTGTATATGCATTCTTCTCAGAAACCTTGTCACTGCCCCTACCCACTGAAATGACACTTGTCTATAAACACTGCTCCTTTCTAACCTCAAACATTCTCCTCATTTTCCTGCTTTAACTGCTCCACCAGAGGGGTCCCTCTGTCTCCTTACCAGAAACACTGCAATTTATTTAGACTTTCACAAATGCCGAAAAGGTTGTTGTGTATGAAAGCACATGAGACCAAAAACAAAGGCAATGCCTTCTGGAATAGCTGAGCAGAAAATATAGAGAACAAAGTACAAATAACTCTTATTCTTCCTGATTCTTCCTGTCGGTCAAATAAGTTTGCAAATATGATATATATGTTTGCTCTCTTATAGTTTGCATTGGATGTGGGGGGACAGGCTGTAAGCAGGCAGTATCCTTATAGCCTAAGGCTTAGTTTTAAGACTAAGCCTTTCCCACCTTTTTTGATGTGGGGTGCTACACTCTCATGAGGAATCCCATTATGGCTCAGATAAGTGACTTTGTATCAGAGACATCCTTGTTTTTATATTGGATTAAAGGTTTTGATTTCTACACTATAAAATGGAGCAGACCTGGAGTTTAGCATTATAGAGGAGAGCAGAGAGAGGCCATGTGGAGGAGGCCAGGAGAAGTAGCCAAGATGGTGGAGTGTTGAGGGAGAAGCCAGTTTGTGCAGAATTTGTGCAGGGAGAAGGAAGGAGATGGGGAACAGAGGTGAATAAGGCTGGTGAGCTTGGAACCTTTGTGTAAAGCCAGAAGCCAGGGCCACTATCACAGCAGCCCGGCCCATGCAGGTTCTCATTGAATTCGGACAGTTGGTAAAGAAACAACGAAGCCAAAAACTGGTGGACCATTGTCTTTAATCCTAGCTTGCACCTGGCGGGCAAGTAAAAAACACACCCTGGGCTCCAAAACCCAGTCACATTCAGTGCTCACAAAGCTACTGACTTATCCAAGTTTCCTAGAATCAACGGTTTCTAGCTCACCAGACTTATTCACCTCTGTTCCCCATCTCCTTCCTTCTCTATGCACAAACTCTGAACAAACCCTCTTCTCACTCAACACTCCGCCATCTTGGCTGCTTCTCCTGGCCTCCTCCATGTGGCCTTTCTCTGCTCTCTGCTCTGCTCTCTCCTCTAATGATAATCTCAGGAACCGAGAGAGCAAGCTCCTGTTCTGCCCCCATTTTATAGTGTAGATTCAAAACCTTTAATCCAATATACAAAATAGGGAAGTCTCTAATACAAAGTCACTTCTCTGAGGCATGATTGGATTGTACCACTCCACATCAAAAAGGGTGGGAAAGGCTTACTCCCAAAACCAAGCTCCAGGCTACAAGGATTCTGCCTGCCCACAGCCAGCCCCCAACACACATTAATATCACCTGGGCAACGGCCTCCACATGGGCAGCGCCATCTTTATCAAAGTGAGCATAATATATTTTATCTGCCCAACACTTTGATTCTAGGAAACTCTTATAAGTCAGTGGCTTTGTGAGCATTGAATGAGTGGGTTTTGGTGCCCATTGTGTGTTTTTATTTGCCCGCTGGGTGCAAGCTAGGATTAAAGCTAATCATGCACCAGGTCCTGGTTCTGTTGTTTCACTACCATCTGTCCTAATCTAATGCAAACCTGCACAGGCCAGGTGGCCGTGATGGTGGCCGCGGCTACTGGCTTTATACCGAGTTTCCTAGAATCAAAGGTTTCTAGCTCACCAGCCCTATTCACCTCTGTTCCCCATTTTCTTCTCTTGTTTTAAAGTACTGTACCCTGAAGCATCCACCGGGTATAAACAAATGTCGGAGACTTTCAGAGGTATTGATGTAACTTTATTGGCCAGTTTCACCTGCGCAGGGGCGAATTCCCTGGTATCCAGAGACACCGTACTCAGTAGGAGCTGCAAATGGGAATTGCGCCTGGCGCTTACGGCTAGTTCCTTATTGTTGGGCAGATAAAATGTATTATGCTCACTTTGTTAAAGATAACACGAGGAGGCCGTTGCCCAGGTGATATTAATGTGTGTTGAGAATTGTTGTAGCCTGAGGCTTGGTTTTGGGATTAAGCCTGTCCCACCCTTTTTGGTGTGAGGTGGTACAATCCTATCATGCCTCAGAGAAGTGACTCTGTATTAGAGACTTCCCTATTATGTATATTGGATTAAGGGTTTGGATTTCTACACTATAAAATGGGAATGGAGTGGGAGTTTGTCTCTCTTGGTTCCTGAGATTATCATTAGAAGAGAGAGCAGAGGAGAGCAGAGAAAGGCCACGTGGAGTAGGCCAGGAGAAGCAGCCAAGATGGCAGAGTGCTGAGAGAGAAGCCAGTTTGGGCAGAGTTTGTATCTGGGAGAAGGAAGGAGATGGGGAACAGAGGTGAATAAGTCTGGTGAGCTAGAAACTTTTGATTCTAGGAAACTCGGATAAGTCAGTGTCTTTGTGAGCACTGAATGTGACTGGATTTTGGAGCCCAGTGTGTATTTTTACTTGCCCACTGTTGGGCGGATAAAATATATTATGCTCACTTTGTTAAAAATAGCGCTGCCCACGTGAGGCCGTCGCCCAGGTGATATTAATGTGTGCTGAGAATCCTTGTAGCCTGGGGCTTGGTTTTGGGATTAAGCCTTTCCCACCCTTTTTGATGTGGGGTGGTACAATCCAATCATGCCTCAGATAAGTGACTTTGTATTAGAGACTTCCCTACTTTGTATATTGGATTAGAGGTTGTGAAGCTACAGTATAAAATGGGGGCAGAACGGGACTTGGCTCTTGGTTCCTGAGATTATCATTAGAAGAGAGAGCAGAGGAAAGCAGAGAAAGGCCACGTGGAGGAGGCCAGGAGAAGCAGCCAAGATGGTGGAGTGCTGAGTGAGATGCCAGTTTGTGTAGAGTTTGTATCTGAGATAAGGAAGGAGATGGGGAACTGAGGAGAATAAGGCTGGTGAGCTAGGAACCTTTGATTCTAGGAAACTCGGATAAGTCAGTGGCTTTGTGAGCACTGAATGTGACTGGGTTTTGGAGCCCAGTGTGTGTTTTTACTTGCCCGCCAGGTGCAAGCTAGGATTAAAGACTATGGCCCACCAGTTTGTGGCTCCGTTGTTTCTTTACCGACTATCCGAATCCAATGCGAACCTGCATGGGCCAGGCTGCTCTGATGGTAGCCCTGGCCGTGGCTTCTGGCTTTACACCCGCCGGGTGCAAGCTAGAATTAAAGACTATGGCTCATTAGTTTTTGGCTCCGCTGTTTCTTTACCGACTGTTCGAATCCAATGGGAACCTGCATGGGCCAGGCGGCTGTGATGGTGGCCCTGGCTGTGGCTTCTGGCTTTACATTTATATATATCCTAAGTAAACAAGCATAATACAGAAGCAAAAATAGTGGTTACTTATTCGCTAAAGGAGTTGCACGTAGCATAGCAACAGGGGCTGGGTCTAGCTCATTGGCGAACTTCAAACATAAACTTCTGATAAGAGTCTCTAACCAATGGAATGCAAACATTTGTCTTCCTTTGTTCTTAGCCTTACAGGGTCCCTATCCTTACTTCCCTGTCTTTGTGTCTACACTCTGGCAATCCCAGCACACTTTCCTGAATCTAACAATTTGATCTTTTCTTGATCCTTACATACCCCAGATTCTAAAAAGTACCATACCTCACTTCAGCAGGTTTACATAGAGACACCAAGTCCAGATGAATTTTGAAAGGTTTTATTAAAGGAGGAGATTTATTAAATATGCTGGCTGCATATTCCTGACACGGGTCATTTGCAGGCGCAAATCATGCACTTCAAGTATATTTCAGAGGCTAGTTATATACCCTTTGACTACATACAGGTTGTGGGGGCATGACAGCATGACCCAATCATTAACAAGATTAACATTTGTCTAGGGGATTTACAAAGAATGTTAAAACTTTCAAGGTAATACAATCAAAGACATTCACAAATCCTTTTAGTATCTATCTCTCCTCCTTTGCCTAGAGGTATATGTTAATCTCAGATTCCAGAAAGGGAGGGAGAGCTAAAATCAGTGTAGGGTGGTATGTAAATTTTGCCTCTTATTGAAAGCTAAAGGGAGTTCCTCAGATAACCTTAATCCTTTCAGAGAACTTAAAACCAAATGACCCTAGTTGTCCTTGTAACTCAGAAGACTTCTACATTCTTTTTCCTCCATTTTCCAAAGAAAGGACTGGAAAGCCTGATCTTTTCCTCCTAGAATATCACTATTAATTTTTCAGGTTTTGGTACCTTACAACACACTCTGCACAAACTGGCTTCTCCTTCAGCACTCCTCCATCTTGGCTGCTTCTCCTCTGCAACACTAATTTCAAAACTGTGAGAGAGACCCTCTGGTCTTCCTTATTTTATAGCAGGGGTCATGTAAAGCCAATAGCCACGGCTACCATCACAGCTGCCTGGCCCATGCAGGTTTGCATTGGATTTGGACAGTCGGTAAAGAAACAATGGAGCCAAAAACTGATGGGTCATCATCTTTAATCCTAGAACCTGGTGGACAAGTAAAAACACACACTGGGCTCCAAAACCCACTTACATTCAGTGCTCACAAAGCTACTGACTTATCCGAGTTTCCTAGAATCAAAGGTTTCTAGCTCACCAGACTTATTCACCTCTGTTCCCCATCTCCTTCCTTCTCCCTGCACAAACTCTGCACAAACTGGCTTCTCACTCAACACTCCACCATCTTGGCTGCTTCTCCTGGTCTCCTCCACATGGCCTCTCCCTGCTCTGCTCTCTAATGCTAATCTCAGGAACCAAGAGAGGGCAAGCTCCCCTTCTGCCCCCATTTTACAGTGTAGAAATTTGTAAAGCCAGTAGGCAGGGCCAGGGCCACTATCACAGCAGCCTTCTGGCCCATGCAGGTTCGCATTGGATTCGGACAGTCGGTAAAGAAACAGTGGAGCCAAAAACTGATGGGCCATAGTCTTTAATTCTAGCTTGCACCCAGCGGGCAAGTAAAAATACACACTGGGCTCCAAAACCCAGTGTAAAGCCAGGAGGCAGGGCCAGGGCCACCATCAGAGCAGCCCAGCCAGTGCAGGTTCACATTGGATTCGGAAAGTCGGTAAAGAAACAAAGGAGCCAAAAGCTGATGGGCCATAGTCTTTAATTCTAGCTTGCACCCGGCGGGCAAGTAAAAATACACACTGGGCTCCAAAACTCAGTCACATTCAGTGCTCACAAAGCCACTGACTTATCCAAGTTTCCTAGAATCAAAGGTTTCTAGCTCACCAGACTTATTCACCTCTGTTCCCCATCTCCTTCCTTATCCCAGATACAAACTCTACACAAACTGGCATCTCACTCAGCACTCCACCATCTTGGCTGCTTCTCCTGGCCTCCTCCACATGGCCTTTCTCTGCTCTCCTCTGCTCTCTCTTCTAATGATAATCTCAGGAACCAAGAGCCCAAGTTCCCGCTTCGTCCCTATTTTATAGTGTAGAAATCCAAACTCTTAATCCAATATACAAAATAGGGAAGTCTCTAATACAAAGTCACTTCTCTGAGGCATGATTGGATTGTACTACCCCACATCAAAACAGGTAGGAAAGGCTTAATCCCAAAACCAAGCCCCAGGCTCCAAGGATTCTGCCTGCCTTTAGCCCACCCCAACACACATTAATATCACCTGGGCGACGGCCTCCTCGTGTTATCTTTAACAAAGTGAGCATAATACATTTTATCCGCCCAACAAAATTAAAGCCTTTAATCCAATATACAAAATAGGAAAGTCCCTAATACAAAGTCACACATCAGAGACATGATGGGATTGTACCACCCCACATCAAAAAGGGTGGGAAAGGCTTAGTCCCAAAATCAAGACCCAGACTACAAGGATCCTGCCTGCCCACAGCCCACAGAGACACACATTAATATCAACTGGGCAATGGCTTCCACTTGGGCAGCACCATCTTTAACAAAGTGAGCATAATATATTTATCTGCCCAACATGTCGGGAACCTTTTGGCTGAGAGAGCCATGAAGGCCACATATTTTAAAATGTAATTCCATGAGAGCCTGTTGGGCAGATAGAATATATTATGCTTAGTCTGTTAAAGATGGCACTGCCCACATAGAAGCCCGTCGCCCAGGTGATATTAGTGTGTGTTGGGGGAGGGCTGTGGGCAGGCAAGATCCTTGTAGCCTGGGGTTTGGTTTTAGAACTAAGCCTTTCCTACCCTTTTTGATGTGGGGTGGTACAATCCCATCATGCCTCAGATAAGTGACTTTGTATTAGAGACTTCCCTATTTTGTATATTGGATTAAAGGTTTTGATTTCTACACTATAAAGTGGAGGAGACCTGGAGTTTGCTCTCTCTCTGTTGCTGAGTTTAGCATTAGAGAGGAGAGCAAAGAAGGCCATGTGTAGGAGGCCAGGAGAAGCAGCCAAGATGGTGGAATGCTGAGTGAGAGGCCAGTTTGTGCAGGGAGAAGGAAGGAGATGGGGAACAAGGTTGAATAAGGCTGGTGAGCTAGAAACCTTTGATTCTAGGAAACTTGGATAAGTCAGTAGCTTTGTGAGCACTGAATGAGTGGGTTTTAGAGCCCAGTGAGTATTTTTACTTGCCCGCCAGGTGCAAGCTAGGATTAAAGATGATGGTCCACCAGTTTTTGGCTCCGTTGTTTCTTTACTGACTGTCCAAATCCAATGCGAACCTGCAGGGGCCAGGTGGCTGTGATGGTGGCCGTGGCTACTGGCTTTACAGAGCCATACAACAACCTGTGTACATTACGCATTAACCAATAAAAATTTGATGTTGTCCCGGAGGACAGCTGTGATTGGCTCCAGCCACCCACAATCTTGTACATGAGTGGTAGGAAATAAATGGATTGTATTACATGAGAATGTTTTATATATTTAACTCTATTATTATTTTTATTAAAGATTTATCTGTGAACCAGATGCAGCTATCAAAATAACCACATCTGACTCATGAGCCACAGGTTCCTTGACCCCTGTTTTATAGTGTAGAAATTCAAACTTTTAAGCCAACATACAAATAAGGAAGTCTCTGATACAAAGCCATTTATCTGAGGCATAAATGGAATTCCTCATAAGAGTGCACCACCCAAAAGTCAAGGGTATGGGGAAAAGCTTAGTGTTGAGAAGATTTTAGGATTAAAAGGGTGTGAAAGGCTTCGTCTTAAAACTAAGCCTTATCCTGCCTGCTTATAGCCTGTCCCCCACCCCCAATGCAAACTATAAGTGAGCAAACATACACATTGTTGGGCATATAAAATATATTATGTTCACTTTGTTAAAGATGGTTCTGCCCACATGGAAGCCCATTGCCTGGGTGATACTAATGGGTGTGGGGGACAGGCTATAAGCAGGCCAGGTCATTGTAGCCTAAGGTTTAGTTTTAAGACTAAGCTTTTCCCCACACTCTTGACTGATTGCATGATCTGGGTGGTGCACTCTCATGAGGAATCCAATTGCCTCAGATAAGTGACTTTGTATCAGAGACTTCCTTATTTATATATTGGAATAAGGGTTTTGATTTCTACATTATAAAATGGGGGCAGAACGGGAGCTTGCACTCTTAGTTCCTGAGATTAGCATTAGAGGAGAGAGCAGAGAGGAAAGCAGAGAAAGGCCATGTGGAGGAGGCCAGGAGATGCAGCTAAGATGGTGGAGTGTTGAGTGAGAAGCCAGTTTGTGCAGAGTTTGTGCAGGGAGAAAGAAGGAGATGGGGAACAGAGGTGAATAAGTCTGGTGAGCTAGAAACCTTTGATTCTAGGAAACTCGAGTAAGTCAGTAGCTTTGTGAGCACTGAATGTGAGTGGGTTTTGGAACCCAGTGTGTGGTTTTACTTGCCCACCAGGTGCAAGCTAGAATTAAAGACGATGGCCCACCAGTTTTTGGCTCCATTGTTTCTTTGCCGACTGTCTGAATCCAATGCAAACCTGCATGGGCCAGGCTGCTTTGATGGCAGCCCTGGCTATTGGCTTTACATACATCATATTTGCAAACTTATTTGACCCACATTCACCCACTGTGAGAAACAAATGGATGGGAAAAAAAACATCAAGTAATGGGATTCTCAGCTGGGTCACTGACTTAATGCTTTATGTGTATATTTATATAGGCATGGGTGCATACACATATTTCAATGAAATTAGCATAATCTCCAAGAAATCCAGAAAAAAAGCAGAATGTGCCACTCCAAATAGCAGATTCTAATGTGGGCTGGGTGAAATATGGCAGTGAGTCAGGAAGCTGGGAGTAAGAAACCAAAGAGGAAACTAGGTGCATAAGCCTAAATAAATATCTGGCCTGGTGTCCAAATATAATCCAAATATCAAATACATTTTTTGAAGAAATGAAAAAGCATTTTTCAAATTATGGTGTAATTGCATATTTTTAATGGCTTGGAGATGTGCTTTAAATTGGGAAGTACATTTAATACTTAGAATCTTAAACCAACCTTATAGTCCCTTTCAGAAGCCACACAGACTTTTCTGACACATAAAACAAACATGATATATTTCTTATGGGAGGCTTCAGGTATGAATCAGGACTCCACAAATGTGTACACAATACTTTAAACCTGGGGACACAACCGTATGAGCTTAAGATTTCGGTGCTTACATTTTAAGCTTTAAAGGTCACTGTCCTTGTTTATGAAACTTTCCTTATGCTTTTCTTTCACAGGTCAAACCTTCAAGGTATTAAAAATAATGGCTGATACTGCACTTATTTCTGTGGGGGGTGTGAAAAGAACAAAAAGTGATAGTTGGAAGAGACACTTCACTTCTTAATCCATCAGCTGATCATCACTGTTTTGTTCTTTTATTCTTTGTGTCTCTCAGTGTCTAAGAAATGCTGTTTTCTCCTTATCTCCAGTCAAGTAAGATTTAATTGCTCTTATCTTGATGGTTTAGCTCATTCAATTTCTCTTGCAAGTGGGCCAACAACCCCCTACACAAGAGGAGTAGCTGAAGTGGAGGGGATTGGACCCAGAATCTGAAGCCCTATTCCTGCTTCTGCACTGTAATAACTTTGAGATCATGCAGAATTTAACATCTTTTATTATATTTTATCTTATCACAGATACTATTCGTAATAACTATCAATAATGCTTGTATTCTGTATATTATAGGGAAATCATAGTAACCATTGTTACATAGTGTATAACTATTTGGTAAGTATGTCAATAAAAGAACTAACCATAGAATTCAAATAAGATGCATCAGGCTGGATAAATTTTGGCTAATGGCTCACTGGATAAATTTTGGCTAATGGCTCCAGGTATTTTCAAAATTTTCAGCCAAAATAATCCTAAAAAGTTAAAGTTAAGAAGGACAATTTTGAGAAAAGCCTTGGGTTTCAGTGGAGGCAACCTAGTAGGTATGAGACTCCTGTGGTAGAATCATTTTTTGAGATACTGTGTTCATCTCCCAGTATTTTCCCATTTACTGTAGTCAGATAGAAGGCTAGGTAATCTTTTGCCTCAGGAATGGGCTGTGGTAAGGTGAACATAGAAGTAGCCTTCACTTTTACTTCCTTTTTTTTAAAACCTAAATTCACTGAAAAGATTATGTGAAATTATCTTCAGAAGCAGCTGAAGAGCTAGTGCCTCTGGAGGAGTCGTTAGAATTAGTTTTCATGGGTTCCCAAAGACCAGCAAGGGACAGAGCTCTATAAAAGCAGACTACTGACATTTGATTCTAGCATCATATTAGAAAGGAGCATAAACTCAGAGAAAAATGGTTGCCTGGTTCCCCAGCTTTTCAAAGAGACTCTTCCTTAAGCATGTGCAAAATCTACAGAACCAGGGACCTGAGGTCATCATGTAAACTGGAATAATAAATAACTTGTCAATAAGATATGGGCTGTTGATTACCAGCCAAAGGGATCTCACTAGAGCCTAAGTCCTTGAGATTTGTCCTTTTCTCCAAGCGACAGCTCCTGCTGGCCTCATTTGTCTTCTTGATCAGCATAACCAGTACTTGTTGTCAAAACAAGATTGACTTTACAAAAAGTATTTATTCTTGCCACATAAATTATGAGATGTTTTAAAAACAAGTGAAACAATAATAAGAAAGCCAACTTACTTGGCAAATATACCTCTTCTTCTTTTTTGCCAAAACTAAGCTAAACTCATTCTGATTGCTCTCACAGGTTTAATTGTTCAATCAACTTTATTTAAACTATCACACCTGTCACTTAAGTAATATGTATTGAGCATTCTCTGTGAACATAGCACTGAGCATGAGCATAATTTAGTTACTACGTGGTAACTGAATTAGTGGTTGTCCCAGTAGAGCCCAAGCTCTATGTTGATCAGGCGTCTTTGATTCAACTCCCCCATGCAGTGGGACACTCCTGCTTATTAGCAGGGTTGGCAGCCTCTTTGAGACTAGTCTTGAGGCGGCTATGAGGATGCTACTGTTAAGTGCCAACACTAACTGCCACGGGAGGAAAAAACACAACTGACACACAAATTAGTTGCAAAAATTACACAGGCCATTTATTACTCACAAATCCTTTTGGTGTGCCTGGGTACAGCTTAAGGGCCCTGTTGGTGTGATGTTCTTGGCTGTCTTTGGTCAGAGCTCAGAGCAATGTGGAGACAGTCCATGTTCATTTTGGAGTCTGGGTGACTACCGCAGCAGGGGGCCCCTCAGCCTTAGTACCTTTTCTGGCCAATGCCTTCTAACAAGTGTCAATGTACAATATTATCATCTCAACCCACCTTCTAACAGGTGTCAATCTACAGGATTATCACCTCAAACCACTTTTTTGGGAGTTCCTCACAGGGAACCATTTTTATGTTAATCTACTGAAATGTTACATCACACCGCTTTTTAAGATGTTCTTATTTACACTAACTTACAAAGTTATGACATCAAGTCACTTCTTATCTATGTATAACTTCACACACATATTAACTGGGCCCTGCTCAAAAGTCAGAGTCTGTTTATCACATTACAGAGTTATGACATCAAGCCACTTCTTATCTATGTATAACTTCACACACACACACACACACACACACACACACACACACTATATTAATTCCTATCCAGATGGCTTTATTTAATTTCCTTAATTAATTTATTTTATTTCCTTAATTAATTTTAATATTATATCTTAATTACTTTTCTATATCTTCCATATTTCTGTTTTTTTATATTTCTCTATATTTAATTACTATCACATTATATTGCAACAACAGTGATAGAATACAGATAGTTCTTAGCCTTGTGCTTCCCTCACATTCTGGCAGTTCTGTGCCTGAATAAAGCCAATTTCCCAACCAGGCCTGAAGCAATTATCATTCTCCCCCAAAACATTTTCATTATGGCTGTTATTAACTAACAATGTAGATTATATTGAATCTGTTCTTTTCATATAAAATGATGACATTTTAAGGCTGAAAGTGACCCTTGAGTGTATAACTCTAACTTCCTTCCAAGTCCTCTATTTAACAAATGTAAACACTGCGCCAAAAATTTAACTAATCTATCTAAAGTCACAAAGCTAAATAAGGACAGCAACAGGATTAAGATTTGGAATTTCTAACTTCTGGCTTTTATTCTTCCTTTTACATTGTGAACTTGTGTACCCTATTTTTAAAATGATTATATTATCCAAGGTAACTATACCTGAAGAGAAATTAGCAATGAATGATAATATTATAATAATAACCAACATTTATTGAGTTTTTACTATATACCAGACACAATTGAGCATAAGTTTTCTCATCCAATTTTTAAAACAATCCTAGGAGGTACACAATATTAGTGTTATGATTTTCCGTGTTAAACCAAATTGAACTAAATGCCAGAGAGGAGGCACATCACATGTCCAGTAAGTGAAGGATTTTCTGTTTAAACATAGGCAGACACCAGAGCTCAGCATAATATGACACAGTTCCTCAAATTATATAAAATTGACCAAATTAATATTAGTTATTTATTCATTTTACAACTATTTAAGTCAAACAGTTAAAACATCTATGTACCAGACACTGATTCAGACTCTGCAGATAGACAATAATGACAAGACTGATGTCTCCGAACTTGTAGATTTTGTATTCAGATTTGTTTTAAAACTGCAAAAAATTGCCTGACCTGTGGTGGCGCAGTGGGATAAAGCGTCGACCTGGAAGTGCTGAGGTCACTGGTTCGAAACCCTGGGCTTGCCTGGTCAAGGCACATATGGGAGTTGATGCTTCCAGCTCCTCCCCCCTTCTCTCTCTCTGTCTCTCCTCTCTCTCTCTGTCTCTCCTTCTCTCTCTCTCTCCCCCTCTCCTCTCTAAAATGAATAAATAAATAAAAATTTAAAAAAAACCTGCAAATAATTAAATTATCGATTTATTGGAGGTTTAATGAAAGAAAACATGGAAGGTAAGACATGCCAGGAAGCCGGCCACACAGCTGCACGGCCAGGCTTCCCGAGTTGTACAGGCCCCAGAAAGCTCTGGAACCTTCAGGCACTGTGATGACGTGTCCCCTAAGCTGGTGGCCCGAGAGTCTGAAGATTCAGCAGAGTCCATCTCTCTGCGCTGACTCATCTACTCGGTCTCCGGATCATTCTCAAAATTCCAAGGAGGGTATCTGACCAGCTCACCTGTCGTTTAAGACACAGGCCTGTTAGGCCGAGCTGACATGTCAGGTCGCGTCCTGGCTGGTGGCCAGCTTCTGGATGGCTGCATTCTAGCCACGGGCCAACTCTTGTGCAGCCAACTCTGCCAAGGGTTCAGGATCATGATAGACAGAACATCAAGCGAGTTTCAGGGTGGTGGGACTCAGAGAGTCGTGTCCAACATAAATGCAATATCCTAATTCTGTAAATTACAAAGACTTACTCATGAGCACTTTGGTCACAGAAAGCCATTTCTTTGTTCTAAAAAATAAGCATTTGTTGAAAATTAGTTGAGACTTGGGTTAGGTGCAGTTGCACAAAAATTACTTTATTTGCTGTCAAACCATACTTATCTTGACCAGATTCCTTTAGCTACAAGAAAAAAATATAAAGTTTCACACAATTTCAGTTTTCTGACTTTAACAGAATCCTTTATGATAGTCCCTCTTTTCATTTTATATAGTACCTTTTTAGAATTGAAGGTGAGAATTTAAATCAAACACACAAACAAACAGAGGATGTTGTCCCCATCTCAAAAACGTGTGATGAAGTCAGACAAGAAAATAAGAGTAATTCATAAGGTAAAGATGTACTCTAGATATGAAGAGAATGCATAACAGAGGTATCTTCTGGGGCTAGAACTGGGAGCAGGGGGAGGTTTGAAGAGGCTTCCCAAACAGAGTGACACTTAACTGTACCTAACAGACAAAATGAAAGAGAGAAGAGCTTCCTAAGCAGAGTATCGAGTATTAGAGGCAAAAAAAAAAAAAGAGAGAGAGGCGCCTCTGAGAAACAGGAAAGAATTCAGAATAGCTAGTGTGAAGAGTATATGAACAGTGATAGTAAGAGCACAAGTTCAGAATGTTCTGGAAAGTTAAAAGGGAAAGTAGGAGTAAGGCTGCAGAGAATATAGTTGAGAGCGGTTTAGATGATAGAGAAAAAAATAAGAAAACAATGATGAAATGGAAGAAAATGGGGTTATTACAATGTATTGATACTGGTTGATACTAGAGGACAGATTTATTGAGCCTCATGGGAAGAGAGAGCTAGGCAGTTGGTACGTGGTTGAGAAATATCAAAGCCTACATTTTCATAGGTGGAGACAATTCCAGATGACACTAAGTTTTAGGATGTGGTATATATAGATGTGAGATGCTGAGGTTGAGAAGCTGAGATAAAAATACCATATTAAGGTAGTGTTATTAATAGTGTATACCACACAAACAGAAACTTTAGCTCAGCTAATATGCAGGCAAACAAAAACAAAGAGAAAAACTGTAAACTAGTTTGAGAATCCTCAATTGGAGGGTGACGCAGAAGTTGCAAAATGAGTAGAGGGTGTTTTGATTAAGATGCGTAAGTCTTGAAGGAAGAGAAGGTTTTGCATACAGATAGAGGGAGTTGTGTGGATGAACACAGCATGGAGCAATAAAGAGACTGAGGGAGGGATGTAGGGTAAGGACAGGATTTGGTCACACCCACTAGGTATTGTTCACATAGAAAAATAAACAACAAAGGTAAACAATAACACCTACAATTTCTAACCTGAATTTCTTGGGGACAGATGTGTTCTGGAGATTGTACTTTTTTTTGGAAGTTTTAGGAAATTAGAAAGATCATACTGGGCAGATACACTGAATGTTATGTACAACTCAGCAGGGTCAAGTCAAACAAGTTTAGTTATATCTATAGCAAAATAAAGCTTGTCACACCAAATAAAATAAAAGCAATTCTAATATGCTGTCACCCATTCAGCCAAGTGTTCCCTCCAATTGATTTTTCACAAACCTACAAAAGTATTTGATAATCAGAATTTTGGAGATTGGGAAATTTGGGGAATTTTGGAAATGTGGATAAAGAATTTTAGATTTTCATGTCTTAGGGTCAGGAGAGGCTGTTATAAGCAACTATCTCTACAGAAGGACTAACTCATATCTCACCATTACTTGACTAGCAGCCTTGACTTGTGCATCTCACGTAACTTTTCTGTAGAATGGATATAATCTCATCTAGAAAGAAAAGATAATAATAGGACCTATTTTATTAAATTTGGGGACCATTAATTCTGACAATACAGGTAAACCTTTTCTCTCAGTGTTTGACACATACTATGTGCTCAGTAAATTATTATTTATCATATGAATAGAGGCCGCCCTGAGCAACAAGATTCTGCCTCCTCTTTTCTGAAATCTGCTCTGGCATTACTGGTTTTGCAAAGCACATCAATCTTCCCCCCAAAAAGAAAACCCACTATGTACTCCAAACAGAGGAAGACCACTCTAGAATCTTGAATTCTGATAACTCCCTTCCTCTGTACAGTACAGACCCACAGGTACCTCAAATATAAATAACCCTGTCCTCCAACTCAAGTAGTTTAGTTCCTCATCACACCTTCTTGCAAAGTGGCATTTCTCACACAGAGAAGCAAGAAATTCTTTCTTTTTCTTCCTTATTTATCACAAATGACATTACTCTTGATTGACTTGTTAACAACCATTTTTTGGTAACTTCTATATTAGGCACTGAGTTGGATGTTGCGAATTTAAAACTGAATAAGACCTATAGTCCTTAGTCTTAAGTATATCACACTACAGAGAGAAAAATTTAAATAAATAATCCCAGAGGAAGAATTACTTGCTCCAAGTGTTGAGTAGGATGTAGAAGAGGTAAACGAGTCATACAGACTAAGTCTGATGATACAGGTTGAGCCCATACTAAGGAGTTTAGACTTTATTCTGTGGGCAATGGCTAGTCTTGAGTAGAAAAATTAAACAAATAGAGTACCTTGTGGTCTCATCCTTTCTTTGAAACTTATGTCAGTTCATAAATGCTACGGATGCCAACATCTGATTACATGGTTTCATTATTAATAATAAATAAGCCTCTCTCTCTCTCTTTCTCTCTCTCTCACACACACACACATACACACACACACACACACACACACACACACACCAGATACCATAAATGCACATTGTACATACTGCGAATTCCTCAGCATGAAGCTTAAGAATCAGTTGGACTGTCTTTTATCCACATGATTGAATATGTGAGCACTTCAGCTCACCCTGGATACATGCTGAGGTCAGCCCTCCCTAAGTTAGGCACTGGTGGGCATATTCAGAAAATCAAGTGATAGCCTTAGACTGGATAATTTTAGCATCCTTGAATTTAGAAAGACATTTGTCATAGATAGTTCTGGTTGATTGTGAAAATTACCAGCTTCTGAAGACCAAAGAGAAATCAGGCACAGACTAACATAATAAGCAAGGCCTTTAAAAAGATTTTTACTTTTAAAAATAAATTCTTGATGACATAAGATATTTTTTCCATGGATCGTAAAAAGTGCGTAAGTCATAAAGTTAATGAGATATGGGTTAAAATCTCAGCATTACCATTGACATGGTGCCTTCGTAAAATGAAACACTGCTGTTTGTGACAACAGAGATGGACCTTGAGAATATTATACTAAGTGAAATATGTCATTCAGTGAAAGCTAAGAACCATATGAGTTCACTCATATGCGGCATAAATTGTGTCTCATAGACACAGGCAACAGATGGTGGTTACCAAAGGGAAGAGGTAGGGGCTAGTAAAGGGTAGAAAGGGTGCAAATATAGGGTGTCAGATGATGACTTGACTTTGGGTGGTGGACACACAACACAATATACAGATCTTGTATCACAGAAATGTTCATTTCAACCCTATATGATCTTATTAACCAATGTCACCCAATAAATTTACTGGTAATGATAAATGAATTTTACTACCTTAATACTTAGTATTTCCTTTGGCAATTTGGATCTATTTGTCCTCCAGCTAATTTGGATGCTCCTGAGGTGTTAGAATGACTTCTCTAAACCCAATGACACAAAATAAATAGCAGTGCTTTGGATAGGTGACAGTCTACAGGGAGTTTAAAATCAGACAGATAAGACTAGCTCATGGAAAATCAAAGTGAAAGCAGAAAAGTCACCATATAAGCAATCCTATGGCATTATAAGAGTTTGATTTAAGGGAGTTGAGTGTGTGCTATTTGCATGTTAAAGAAAGTAATCAGGAAAGACCTAGTGAATAAGATGGCATTGAACTGGGACTCGTAGGTTAAGGAATGTCTTGAGATAGAACAGAAGAAGGCCTTCTGAAAAGGAGAAGCAGCTTTGAACATGCTTGTCTGGCCATGAGCAAGTAGAGTCTAGAGCTTAAGTGCAGTCTAGGGACCAGAGCAACGGCAAGGTGACTGTTCGAAATGCAGAATCTCAGGTCCCGCTGTGCCCTTCCGAATAGGAACCAACATTGCAACACCACTGGGCCATGCACAGGAACATGAATGCTTGAGAAGAGCTGACCTTGTTCAGATTGACAACTCCGTGGTGACCCGTGAGGAGACTACTGGAGAGAATAGGCCAAGAAGCAATGATCTCATAAATCTCTAACATTTTAATAGAAATACAGGGGAGGAAAATACTCTTTTCTCTACCCTTTTCAATTTTTCACTGAGAACCCTCTAATAAAACATAGTTTAGCGAGAAAAAAAGAACAAGTTTATTAATATGTAAACCTCATGTATACATGGGAGATATTTAGGAAAAAGTGAGTCACTCTCCAGGGCTGGTTAGAATTCAGGCGTACATTGCATTTTAATAGGGAAAAGGGAGGGGAGATGTAGCAGGTCTCTTAGGGGAGAAAAAATGATTTTTAGGAAAGATGACTGAGCCCTTGGAAAAAGAGATGGAAGGTTTATAAAAAAGTTTGTAAGACTGTGGTATCCACTTCTCTCCTTTCCCATTTTTCTTCAATCTTTTCTGGTGTAATGAAACTCCTGGAGCGCACATTTATGACAACTGAGTTTCTTTGGAAGGATATGTCATTCAGTAGATAAGGAGAGTTAGAGAAAGTGTCTCCCTCAATTTTTATGCTTGCAAGCGCTTACATCGCAAAATAGTGAAGGTAGTAACTTGGCATATTTGGGGTTGCATGTCCTGAACTCCTGTGGTCATATTTTTGATCCATATTGTGCTATCTTCTCAAAGAAACTGAGGTTTAAAAAGGTTAAATGAGTTGCTAACTATCACACAGAGACTAATCAGGGATTAGAACCACAACTGCTTTAATGCATCAAAGTCGAAGTCGGGGAAACAACTTTGCAGGCTGCATCAGCGCAGGTCAGTTGTTCGGGTCAGAGTCACGGAAAATGACAGAAACAAGAATGGGAAGAAGGACTGAATAGATTTATAGAATTTATAGAAAGCAAATTTGTCATAAGCCTTCAGGCAGTTGGAAAATGAATGAAAAATTCATGTTCAGGAATTTTCCTAGAAAAAAGATCCTCCATCCAAACAACATTATCATTATTTGGAAGAGAAAAATAATCCAATAGGCTAAGATCATCCTGAGATGAGTTATACTCCAAAATTGCAGACCCCAGTATAGATTACAGGAGATCTGTTTCTCCTACAAATTGAAGAGACTCAATATTAATGACTGCGTAATCCAAACAAATTTTTGTTTTTCTGGAAATGTGAAGCAGAAAGCGGGACCCTTCAACAAACAAACAAACAACAATAGAAACAAGAGCAGTGGTAATACCCCAGGCAGCCCAATCTCCAAGGCTTCGGCCACGCTGTACCCTTTCAGAACCATTGCCAGCGAACCCCAGAGGAAGTCGAGTCAGCTGGAGGAACAGCGCAGGAAGAGCCCCACGGGAGATGGGCCAAAAACGCAGCAGGAAAACATAAATCTTCAAATCTTCAGACAAATAACATGCAAACCAAAGGGAAAGATTAAGTTAAAAAAAGAAAAGAAAAAGGCAGCACTCACCAGGAAACTTAATGAGAAGGACCCGCAAGAGAAGAAAGCAGCCTCAGATGAAACAAAAACGGAAGAAGCCACATGTGACTCGTACAGTATTTGTGTGATTTGTGCTGTCTTTTACCTGCCTTCACGCACAATCCAAAGCAATATTTTCATCAATTGTTTTGTAAGTGCAAGTTTTTTTTGTTGTTTTTTTTTCTCTGAAGCTGGAAACAGGGAGAGACAGTCAGACAGACTCCCGCATGCGCCCGACCGGGATCCACCCGGCACGCCCACCAGGGGCGACGCTCTGCCCACCAGGGGGCGACGCTCTGCCCCTCCAGGGCGTCACTCTGCCGCGACCAGAGCCACTCTAGCGCCTGGGGCAGAGGCCAAGGAGCCATCCCCAGCACCCGGGCCATCTTTGCTCCAATGGAACCTTGGCTGTGGGAGGGGAAGAGAGAGACAGAGAGGAAGGGGTGGGTGGAGAAACAAATGGGCGCTTCTCCTGTGTGCCCTGGCCGGGAATCGAACCCGGGTCCTCCACACGCTAGGCCGACGCTCTACCGCTGAGCCAACCGGCCAGGGCTAAGTGCAAGTTTTTAAAGCTATTGAAATATATATTTTTTAAAAAATTATTTTTATTTATTTATTCATTTTAGAGAAGATTGAGAGAGAGAGAGAGAGAGAGAGAGAAAGAGAAGAGGGGAGGAGCAGGAAGCACCAACTCCCATATGTGCCTTGACCAGGCATGCCCAGGGTTTTGAACCGGCGACCTCAGCATTCCAGGTCGATGCTTTATCCACTGCGCCACCACAGGGCAGGCTATCAAAATATATTTTAAGAAAGGGGCTGCCATGTCATCTTATTTTTTCAAATACATTTTAAAAACATAGTGTAAGTGCATTCATAAGTGAAATTTGTGCTGATAGGTATTTCTGTGTATTAGCATCCAGAAAAATCTTATCATGTGGATTTAATGGCAGTTTTGTTTTGTATGTCAACTGAAAGTTTCACTAATAAAACAAGCTAAAAACCAGAATTTGACAGTGCAGGAATACAGGAAGACAGTACAGAAAGATACAGGAAGCAGGCATAAATTTTGCACAACATACAACTCGGGGCTGTGAACTTTGTGTAAGTTAGCACACACATCTATTTCTGGCATGCTACATGCAAGTTAACATAATCTTATTCTCCATACAAACAATGAGAAAATGGACATTTCCAGTTAAGAGAATTAAATTTCTAGAAAGTGACCTTTCCAAGCTAGTGAATGTAAAATATCGAAGTCGTTCAAAAAACAAATAGTTGGCACCTGGGGAAATTGGAATATTTAAAAATACGCCTTGAAGAGCTAAATGACCTTTACTTTTTCACACTAACCATAAAATGCTCACCTGCATCCAGATTACACATTTACAGAGTTTGATATGAGGTGTTCAAGCATGTAGATTTACAGCATTTGGCTTGCCAAAAACTCATAGCATTAAAATGAAAGGGTGTTTGCCTGGGAAGATTTTTATCTATACGGCTAATGCCCCAGGAGAGACACAACTAAAAAGTCACTGTGATCTAATACTTTCAGCTAAAACATCAAACACCTTCATTTGCAAAACAACTCTTTGCAGTTAAAAGCTATAGTTTCACCTTTTCTCTAATTTGGCCAGGGAATTATGGAGTTCTATCAGGCTCAATAGCTATTGTGGTGTTTCTACCTTGTTAACAGCATATTTTAATAATCAAATAATTAGAGGTACTTCTTTAGGATTTCTATCCTTAGGTCATAGACTGTTTTACAAGTGTTTACCCTCCAAAGCCATCCAATTACTATTCCTCATTTCTACGCTAAAATAAGTAACGGCTACTCAATAACTAGAGAGAAAACTTTAAAAATTCTTTAAAAAATATTATAAAAGCCAGATTTTTGTCTACTTGGAAAAGGGCCCCAATAGCTATCAGCCAAGGTCTTGCTTTCCCTTGGGTTTTATTTCAAAGCCCTTTTGGTACAAACTCTTAGTGGAAATGCCCAGATGATTTAGATTATTTGGAAATTTCTCATCTTAATTTCTCTGACTGATGCCTATTTTACTGCATTCAAAGTATAATCATCAATGTAAAAAATTGGTATAAAAATAGTATCTGTGGCTACTATTGGAGAAGGGTAGGGAATGGAGTTGGAAGCAGTTTTAGTTGTAGCTTGAAAAGGGCCAGGTGGACTTCAGCCCCCTTCAAATGGATAGCAGGGTCTCATTAGGATTTCAAATACATGTTATAATTTTTTATGTGGGCTTGATTTTTTTTGTTGTTGAGAATAAGTGATATTACTTCTCCAAGGGCTCTAAGCCACTAACTGTTAGAGGAAAAGTGAAGCTATTTGCATAATATGTATAGTTTTATTTTAAAAATGTGAAAGTAAATGTAAGAACCTGATCTTTAAAGTGCAGCTATTAAAGCCCCGTGCTCTTTAAAATCGAAAATTAAGTATAATGTGTTATCGTTTCTGACTTGCTGCGGCAGCAGTGGCATCCGTGACGGGGGGTGGGGGGGCAGGGGGGGAAGAATGGATCTCAGAACCAAGCGGCACCAAGGCCAGCTGGCTGATTTAAGAGCTAGCAAAAGAATGCTGAAGGAATACGTTTCAAATCTCGGAAGGGAGAACTGCAAGTTTTTATGACAAGACCACTGCAATTCTGGACCTACTATTCGTGGTTGAGAATAAAGTAATCCAAATCAGGAAGAGCCATTTCTATGGCTTTATAATCTGTGTTCCTGCTCAATGGACTCCTCTCTCAAAGATAGTTTTATATGAAAGAACATCTTGGCCTCTGCTCTCATAGCACTTTTCTCTTGCCTAGGAATCCACCCCTCCTCTCTTTTCTGGTACTGGAATAAAATCAAAATTATTTTCATTTGGATAAAATGTTACCAGTGAGAATGAGGAAGTTCCCTGCAATAGAGAAATCATCCAGGTCCCATCTTATGTCAAAAAAAATATTTAAGAATAAATAAAAATTAAAAACAGAAACAAAACATAGACTCTGTGAGAAGAGAGCTCAAAGTCAACATGCGTAGCCACACCTGCGTGCACAGTTCGGAGAGCTGAACTTGCAAAAGGGGTCCCTTGGGGGTTATTTTGTTTTAAATAACTGTATGTTTGTCCACAAAGATCACCCAAAACCAGATATGCAGATCACAGCAAATTAAACATTCTTTTATAGTTTGTTTTAAAATGTGCACATTGATTGACTCCAAAAATCTACTTCTAAGAATCTGTCCTAAGAAAATAATGTATAAGATATATGAAAGACCAGAGCAATGTAGATGTTATCAGTAAAGAATTTGGTTAAAAATTCAATACATTCAAACAACAGACTTTGAAACTCCTATCAACAAACTTTCCAAAAAATGTTTATGGATTTGAGTAATGATTATAATATATGTTAAAGGGGAAAAGAAAACTAATAAAATATATGTAGAAAGTAATCCCATATTTACAAAATATTATGTGTGAATGTAAGAATATATAAGGTCTACCGGAAAGTTCTGTCCGTTTTTGGAATAAAACAAAATACAAATTTTTCTTACCGTCAATAAACTTTATTAAATAATATAATTGCCATTATTATTAGTGATTTCTTGCCAGCGTGAGGGCAATTTGTATATCCCATTTTTGAAAAATGTTTTATCTTTTGATGCAAAAAATTGAACCAGTGTTTGTTTGATATCTTCTTCATTTTTGAATTTTTTGCACTTCAAAAAATTTTGTAAGGACAAAAACAAGTGATAGTCAGAGGGTGCTAAGTCCAGGGAATATGGTGGATGCAACAGACATGCTTCTGTAGCATTTCTTCCTTGTTGAAATTCGTAAAAATTACAGTGGCATTAATGAACTTTATCAGTAGCCATGGGTACACTATCGCTTCACACATAAGACTAACATGAATCAACTTTGTTTTAGTTAATTTACTACATCAGTATGTATACATTAAGTGATAAAAATAGAGAGGCACACATGTGCCAAATAAACATGTGCTTACGTGTCGAAACTTGTGATAGAAACAAACAGAACTTTCCGGTAGACCATATATATATATTTATATATATATATATAATTATATGAAATATAATTATTTTATATTTTTATTATTTGCTTCTGTATTCTCTTATTTTTTCCAATAAATGTGTATGATGTGTAAAGGGGGGAGATAAGAGAGGGGAATGGAGGGATTAAGCCAAAAAGGACAAAGAAAGAAAGAAATGATTCAGGGACACAGACGATAGTGTGGTGCTTGGGGCGGGGAGAAGTGAAGGAGGGGAAAGGGAGGGTGACGGGTGAGGGGCAGAGACTCGACTGGGGTGGTGAACACACAGCACAGTGTACAGAAGATATGTTGTAGAATTGTGCGTGTGAAACCTGTATAATTTTGTTAACTGGTATCACCCCAGTAAATTCAACAACAAAAAATCTTTTTTTTTTTTTTTTTTGGTGGGCCATCATCTTTAATCCTAGCTTGCACCCGGCGGGCAAGTAAAAACACACACTGGGCTCCAAAACCCACTCACATCCAGTGCTCACAAAGCTACTGACTTATCCGAGTTTCCTAGAATCAAAGGTTTCTAGCTCACCAGACTTATTCACCTCTGTTCCCCATCTCCTTCCTTCTCCCTGCACAAACTCTGCACAAACTGGCTTCTCACTCAACACTCCGCCATCTTGGCTGCTCCTCCTGGCCTCCTCCACGTGGCCTTTCTCTGCTCTCCTCTCTGCTCTCTCCTCTCTAATGCTAATCTCAGGAACTAAACTCAAAAGGAATTTAAAGACCAACCTGCCCAATGTAGTTAAGGTACTGAGTTTGTGCTCTGCCTGCAGACTCTCAGGGGCCTTCTCATCATGCCGAGAAAGAACAAACCCGGCTGCCTGTCCTTATTTAAGGATTTCAAAAACAAAAGCGGCCCTTCTGGCTTCACCCACTTATTGGGAAAAAGAAAAAGAAAATCCCCATAGTAATTTGCCCTAGTTTACTGTTCCCAAGCAGCCAAGAAAGATTTCCTGGATGTCACACCTGTCATGTTTTAGAGAATCATCAGGTAATGCTCACCACCCTCTCCCTTCACTCCTGGGATGGAGTGGAGGTGGGGTGAGCAGAAAATGAAATCTTTGGGTTGCATTCCCATTCTCCTCTCCAAAGCAGATGTGAGGAAAAAGTTCGCGTTATCAGTTCTGGTTGCTCAACCTTGCGTGTTTTCAGGGGAGCCTGAACCATGAGTGATCCTTGGCTAACTCCTGGGAATGTGGCCCTCAGAATGCTTTTTATGTCATTAACTGATGATGCTGTTATGTCCTGGAGCAATGCAGCGTGCTGTACCAGCTTGTCAGGACTTGTCAGGAGTAATTTATGCAAACATGAAAACTGGTGATGTTCCTGGTATCACTGTTGGGATTCTGAATTTCAGTGACCATGGTTGATTGCATAGTAGGATGTGCCTACATTATCAGTGCTCCCTAAGGATCTTTGGACCGTGAAATATGAGCAGGCTTCCCTGGGTGGGGACACTTTGCACGCCTGGCTGCATTTCCCAGCTAGAGAGGAAGCTGCCTCTTATGTGATTAATAACTGGGAAGGACTAGCAAGCCTGCTCCTGACTCCTTCCAGAGCATACCTTTTCTCTTGTTTTTCTGGCTCCTTTCGATATAATAAACCTTAGCAGTGACTACACTTTGTGAATTCTTCCAGTTAATCGGAACACTTCATGGTGGTAGTCAGACCCCAAAACATAACCTCTTGATTCTACCCACAACTTGCGCGCTGTACAGTCTGTGTTGCCATCTGTTTCCTACCAAGATGGCATTTGCTATTTGTCTGGAGTGCGTCTATTTAACAGTCTTTCTGAGCAACTGAATCTAAGAAGCTCATCTCAGTGAATGCCTCTTTTTGTCCTGTGAGTTGAACATCAATCCCCAGAGCTGAGAGCTTTACTGAGACACTTGTGAGACAAAAGACAAACACTGTGAACTAGGGTGTCATACTACCAGTGGTGAGATTTCCATCCTGAAGAAGATAAAAGAGAATACCAGAGGGGCCCAGCCAGGGGACTGTGAGGATGGTGGCCGCAGAGAAAACCAAGAGAGAGAAAGCATGTGCCTAGGCTCCCAGCAGCTGCTTTGGTTCTTTGGTGTTAATTGATAATTAATATGGGCAATTATTGGTGATGTAATCCCTGATGTTCACTGTCACTCATCCCATGGCTCCTGGTATACAAAGAGTTATTTATTTCCTACACAACCTTTTGTCTCTGGCTGTATAAATTTTGTTCCTTCAGCTTTTTCTACTAGGAAATAATTTTTGGATTATTAATCACTTGTTGAAGATCTCTGAAATATTTAAAAATTTTTTATACTATGCTTTAGACATAAACATCATTGGTAACATACATTTGGTTATTGCTATAGAGCTATTTACTGGAAAGCCAGCGGCTATTATTTATATATGCTTCTCCTTTGCCCACAGGCCATTCTCCTGTCTTCTATCGAGGACCATAGCTATAGTTGAGAGGATAGATGTATTATTTTTCAAGTATTGAGATTTCTCATAGTTTCCTAAAGTGGTGTAATGGGGGTGGTTGGCTGTACAGGTCCAATTTTCTTTCTTGGTCACTTGGAATTTGAAATCTATGAATCAGATTGTAATAATGGCTTTCACTATCAAAATGATTAATTGCTTTATAATTATTATTCTAAATATATATAATACTTGTTCAGGAGACTAAATTAAAAAGTAAAAGCAACTATTCTTACATGTTTCAAAAAGAATGTTTTTTGAGCACATCAGTTCATTTAGAACTATTTTGTTTTGATGGGTTTCAAAATTTTCAGGTTTATAATTTTTTAAAAATTTTTATTAAATGAGAGGCAAGGAGACAGGGAGGCAGAGATAAGACTCTAACATGTGCCCCAACAGAGATCCACTCAGCAAGCTTATTACAGCGCAATGCTCTGCCCATCTGAAGCAGCTGCTCCATTGCCCAGCAACAGAGCTATTTTAGTGCCTGAGATGAGAGGCTATGGAAACATCCTCAGCATCCAGGACCAACTGGTTGTGGGAAGGGAAGAGAGAGAGAGAAAATGGGAGGGGCAGGGGTAGAGAAGCAGATGGTAGCTTGTCCTATGTGCTCTGACTGAGAATTGAACCAGGGACTTACACACGCCAGGCTCATAAACTACCACTGAGCTAACTAGCCAGGGCCAGGTCTATAATCTTTATTTCAAGAAATTTCTAATTATTTGCACCTTAATCCTCTGGTTGGTATTATGAGACCTATTGTTCAATATTTTCTCTTCATCCTTCACCTTAAAAGTGAAGGTGAGTCTCTACTATGGAGGAAATAACAAAGTATCTGATTAGCATTGTGTTATCTATTCTTTGATAACAATAGCAGGACTGTTACAAATTTTTTTGTTGTTGTTGTATTTTTCGAAAGCTGGAAACAGGGAGAGACAGTCAGACTCCCGCATGCACCCGACCGGGATCCACCCGGCACACCCACCAGGGGGCGACGCTCTGCCCACCAGGGGGCGATGCTCTGCCCCTCCAGGGTGTCCCTCTGTTGCGACCAGAGTCACTCTAGCGCCTGGGGCAGAGACCAAGGAGCCATCCCCAGTGCCCGGGCCATCTTTGCTCCAATGGAGCCTCGGCTGCGGAAGGGGAAGAGAGAGACAGAGAGGAAGGAGAGGGGGAGGGGTGGAGAAGCAGATGGGCGCTTCTCCTGTGTGCCCTGGCTGGGAATCGAACCTGGGACTTCTGCACGCCAGGCCGACGCTCTACCACTGAACCAAACGGCCAGGGCCCAGGACTGTTACAAATTTAATTAGAATTCCAATGCAACCCAGATCAATGTTATAATCTTATCTTTATTGTCCTTTCTATTATGAAAGGAAGATATCACAATATTTTATTATATAATACTTCAACCTACACAATCTTTGAATTAACTAATGCAATTTAATAACACTGAAACAAAACCTTATATTTTTCACACAAAAGTAAAGTTGACCCATCTAATTATTGGAGTTTCAAATGCTTTCAGGATGATCACTACTTGACCCGCCATTCTCTGAACTAAGGAACAAGTGCATAACAAGATCAAGGGCAATCATTTTTGTAGAGTGTTAAGCAATTATAGTCCTATTGTCAACAGTGAGTGCTTTCAAAATTTTCCTACAAAACAGTACAGTAAGTGTAGCCAGTTGGATACCAAAATTCTCTTTTACCAGAATTATAATGTCAATAAACATAATAATTTTATTATTATGGTAAAGTTTTACATTTGTTTTTTGAAATAATGTAAGTACGGTTTCTCTCCTTTCTCCCCAGACACCTTCTTCCTCACTCTGGAAACTCCAGGGGACCAGTGGGTCCTGAGTACTGAGAGTCTGGAAAGCAGAATGAGCCAAGATGAAGTCCGTGTGGGTGACAGGGTCTGGAAAGGCGAACACACGGGAACTCAACCCATCTTAGCCCCCAGCGGCCATGTGGAATGCACGTTGTGAAGACGGAAAATATCCAAACTGAAGGGAGAAAAGGGAACCTCACGCAGCCTGACTAAAGGAAGTGTAGAAAAGATGAGGCCACCTAGAGAGGCAGGACAGTCACAATCCAGGTGGGCCTTCCTGTCCTACTCGTGTGAATTTGTTAAGTAGCTTACATTTTCTAGATTTCAATTACTTTAACTAAAAAAGAGGAACCATTGTAGAATGTCATATACTATTGTATTTTGCAAGTGCTGTTTTGACTCCGTTTTGAAGCCATGGCTAAAACTAAATGTTCTTTGCAGGAAGTTTTACTAGGTCTAAACTCCAACACCTTCCCCCTAACCAGGTTCCAAAACTTTTGGGTCATAGGCACACACCCAATTAACTGCAAGAGGCTCCAGATGCCAAATATCTAGAATAGCCTCTACTTGGTTTAAAAGAATTGTTCAAAATGATCTATAAGAAGCCTATGGAACCTACTAACTTTACCCAGCATGCCATTCAGAAGCATCTTCTACATTTTCAACAGGCACCCTTTCCCCAGGTGCCACTCCCTCTGTGGCACTGCCTGGCAGCTTTCTCACCCACTGACAGAGCTAGAAGTAAAAACTAAGTCTACTTTTCATTTCTCTGGGGGTCATTTTTTATGTCCCACCACCATCAGAAACTAATAACGCTAAAATACACTCTTACCTTACAATTTATAAAGATAAAGGGAGACAATGCATGTGATCTGCTTCGCACAATAACTAACACCTAGGTTGTTCCCTTCCCTCCATACACATTTTTTTGCCCCGTGAGGAGCACTTCTTTAGGATATAAAGTAGGAGACATTGATAGTATCATGGAGATCAGAACTAGGAAAACAAAACATCTTGGCTTTTAAATTGGCTATTTAGAAAAATATTGATTTGATAGAAACAATTCTTTAAAAATTTTCCCCACTAATCTCACTTTCCAATCTATAAAACGCCTCAGACCTGAGAAGGAAAGACTGAGATTAAAGAAGAAAATAACAGATTCTGGTGGGTGCCCATGAATAGAATCTGACGCTATTCATAGAAATATTATCTTGTTTGGCACCCTCCCTCAGGTCAGTTGGGAATGCAAAGAATTACCCCCCTTGAACCTAGAGAAGGAGCCTCACGGAATTTTACTTGCCCTTGGATTGGACATGACATGGTAGATGGGTCAGCAGGGGAAGCCTCAGGTAGCAGGACCAAGTCTCATAGTAGAGTGAGCAAGCAAATGTGAATGTTCTCCTCTAGAAAGGTCCAGGGATTTGTAGGAGAGTCTGAGGACCATGGTCACATTAAGGGCCTATGATGGTGGAATATACATTAGAACGAATGACTGGATACGAGATGAGTGTGTAGACATCTCAGTGGAAGACTGAGTAAAAGAATGATCATTATAAACATAAAATTAGGTCTATGGTGAATATTCCAACAGATAGCGTTACAGATTTGGCCAACGGCTAGACAGTCCCTTCATTATCATATGCAACATCAGCCATGTGTTCAGGAAAAAATTACATTTACTCAATATCTATGTTCTCCCATAGCTCTCTGAAACCCAGGCAGGACCATGTGACTAGTTTTAACAAATGAACTGTAAACAGGGTGACATGTCTCTTCAGGGTGTAACAGTGAAAAGTCCCTGTTTGAACCTCCTAATATGTATTTCTCTGTTTTGGCAATTGTGGAGTTAATATGCTGAGCTATGTGAGCCACAAGATAAAGCTAGTCTGGTCTCCTAACGCATCATTAGAAAGAAAGCAGTCAGACCCGCCACAGAAATTAGCTTTTCAATGATAAACCAATGATATCTCAGGGTTATTTGTCATGGCTACAGAATCTTGAAATATTTACTAATATAGGCTTCCAGAATTAACTGTAACACTTGATATAAAATGATGGGAAAAAGACTTAAATTGGCTGAATATATTTGAAATTAATTCTGAAAATTTCTTAAGTCATTATATGTTTTCTATTTCTGGATGAAATGGAAATCTGGGAAAGACTACGTTTTATACAAAAAATATATTTATTGTATATATGATTTAAACTTCAAGGAATAAACACACCTATTGATATTATTAAATACATATAATTGGCCCTTGAACAATGAAGGTTTAGGTACTGTGAGCCCCAAACAATAAGAATTTATGTGTAGATTTTGACTCCCTCAAAACTGAACTTGTCCCTTGGTATCGGCAGGGGTACGAACGGACCTCTTGTAGATACCGAGATCTGCAGTGCTATGTGCCTGTGCAAAACATCTAGATCAAGGTATACAGTTAGACATACACATCCTCAAATTCCCAACAGCATATAGAGAAAGGAGAGTTATTTATTGGAAAAAAAAATGTGTAGAAGTGAACCTGCACAGTTCAAACCACGTTGTTCCAGGGTCAACTGTATAATACAGCATGAGGAATAAACTAGGTTGCTATCACGTGGATTTTTGTCTCAGTGATGCCACATTTGGCATGTCTGTAGACAAGCCTTTTTTAACTGTTCTAATATTTTACTTTCGTCATTTGTAAAAAGAGAAAAATAATAGTAAATTATAAAGTTATTGTGGACATTAAATTGAGACAAAGAGCACAAAGTTTGTAACAGAGGGCCAGACATATGGGGAATCTTCAATCAATATCTGTTATTTTGATGTGGTGTTGTTGTTATGCCTGGAAATCCACAAAAATATAATAACTTTATACAGAGTGAAGGCAAGATGATTCAATAAATCCCTGTGATACATGGAAAACTATGACATGAAAAGATGTTTAAAGTAACTGGGACAAAATATTAAGATTTTATCTTCAAGATGTTGTGTGCCTCTTGCAATAGAAATTGGCAAGAAGCTAATAGAATATGTTTTGCATTTTTTTTTCTTTTAGAGAGAGAGAGAGAGGCAAGGAGACATGATTATCGAGCTGTTCCTGTATATGTGCTGAGCGGGGATTGAACCAGCAACCTCTGCGCTTTGGGACAACTTTTCAACCAACCAAGCTATCTGTCCAGGGATTATTTTTTTTTACTTATTGATTGATTTTTAGAGAGACAGAAAAAGGAAGGGAGAGAGAGAGAAGAGGGAAGGGAAGCATTCATTTGCTGTTCCACTCAGCTGTGCAGTCATGCCCAGAATGGGTATCAAACCTGCAACTAGAGGACACTCTAACCAACTGAGCTAACCAGCCAGGGTTAGACTATCTCTTAAAAGCTTGGGATGTCGAAATAAGTAAATCAGAAAAAAACAGGAACTGTATTATTCCATACGTAGGTGGGACATAATAGTGAAACTAAGAGACATTGATAAGAGTGTGGTGGTTACGGGGGGGAGGGGGGAATGGGAGAGGGAAAGGGGGAGGGGGAGGGGCACAGAGAGAACAAGATAGAGGGTGACGGAGGACAATCTGACTTTGGGTGGTGGGTATGCAACATAATTGAACGACAAGATAACCTGGACTTGTTATCTTTGAATATATGTATCCTGATTTATTGATGTCACCCCATTAAAAAAATAAAATTATAAAAAAAAAAAAAAAAGATAAAACATTTTTCAAAAATAGGATATACAAATTGCCCTCACGCTGGCAAGAAATTATTAATAATAATGGCAATTATATTATTTAATAAAGTTTATTGACGGTAAGAAAAAAAAAAGCTTGGGATGTTTATTTTACTGTTTCTAAGATGCAAATATCTTGGATTATATTATTTTGCAGTACACTCTACTGATCTTCAATACCAGTAAGAAGAAACAAGTTTGCAAGATGAGTATTTTTATTTTTTTAAAAAATCTATGGGTAACTTGCAAGAGCAGATATTTCAATATTCATATGTCTCATTTGTACCATTTGGTTTACAGTCTCCTGATTGCTATCTTATGGTGAATTGTTCTGTTTATAGCTTTAAAATTGCTATCTAGGTGACAGTCTTCTGTTTCTAATCTTAAAATGGTTGTCTAGTGGCTTTGATCCCCATGGTTTAACATGCAGCTTGATAATACTGTGGAGGGAAATACAATTAGCTAACTATGCACCTGCTCAGTATATAATTTTATGAGTGTAACTTGCAGTATGATTGACATCTTGGGGCTTGTAATAAAATCACTTAAAATAAAAATTCTGTATGAAATTCTGCAACATATAAATATTTCTTAATATTTTATGCAATATATTCTCCTCTCTCTTTCCATATGTACACACACACACACACACACAATCTTCCCAAAGTGCTTAGAAAGTTATACAATTGTGAATTGAGGAATTTTAATGCTTAAAGCAGAATAGTTTAAGTCTGAAATTTTCATGTTCATTTTAGATTTTAACCTTGTATTCTATTGTATCTACTGCTTCTTTATATGTTTTTCCCCTCTTACCATCATTACTCTAATTAAAGTCTTAATATTGGTTTATGATCAGATTTTACGCTGTATTTCAGAAGTTGTTTCCTATGGTCAAATATCATGTCATAAACCTTAGAATATTTATCAACTTATTTGTAAATTACTTCCCATAAGGTTTGAATTTCATTTTTATTACTGTATGTAAAACATTGCTAGAGATTAGTGTAGTTACATGTCATAATCTCTCAGATATGTAGAGGACAAGTGGTTCCTTTATAAAACAGGTTTTCAGGACCCTGAGAAAGGAACACAACCTGTACACTCTCCACATGAGTATTTAAAAGATCTTTTCACTTGTGATTATGCGGCATTTTTCTTTCTTGAATGAAATAAAAAACCCCAAAACAACCCTGATCTATCATAAAGGAGCTGCTTTGGAGACCTTTGAGGAGGTGATGTCTTCAGTTATACCAGAGGAATTTGTGTCCAGGGCCCTAATGAAGCTCACTGGTGATTTTGAATTAAGGCGGTGTGTTAGAAGAAAGTACTCTCCTGTCAGAATGTGGTTCCTCTTTAGCGGAGGGAGAAGTGTTAACTAATTAAGGAGGACATACATTTGTTCCTCCGAAGATGAAGCTTTGAGGGCGAGTGCCACTACTTAGTAATGGTCACATGACTAGATTTGTCTTAGTTTTCTTATCTGGATGACCAGGACTTATTCCAATAAAAAGTGTGTATTGAGCCAAATGAACCAACAAATGCAGAAGTTTATACATGGTAAAGCATATGCAATTAGTGACAGATATCACTGTGAGCGCTATGAAATGACTATGGTCTCAAAGAAATGAGTCTAAACATCTAACGGAGGGAATGTGTGCATGTCCTTGCAAATAGCAGGAGGTACAGTCAACAGGATCTTTCCAGACCCGTGACTGAATACCTTTAAAAGAACTTACTCTCCAGTACATTGCTAAATGATGTTGCCTATCCATTGACTCAGTTGACATCATATATGTTCAAATAACCATAATAGTTTCAAAGAGTAATAGAATCTCAATTGAGACGCTACTGGTTACTAAAATCTTAAAGTTCTTACAATTTGGAGGCATGAAGGCATCAGAAAAAAATAATTAAAATAGGAAAATTAGAATAAGACAGTGTTGAGAGATCTTGTTCATGTCAACAGTGTCTCTGAAATCATTTTCGTGGCCTTGTCTTAAGTCACCAGTCACTTCAAGGATGGTACTAACATTTAAAATTCTTTGTAACAAAGATTTGCCAGAATTTTCATAGACTGCAATAAGGGCATAAAGAAAAAAATTTTTTTTTAATATTAATGGTTTCTAGGTATAACCTGCCAATATTTCTTTTTTTTTTAATTTTTGAAGAAACAAACAAGCACAATTAATTAAGCATAGTTCGCACTCATGATTAAGTCTGTGCACATCAACAGGCATATGCACTAGGTGGTAAAAACATATGGAATGTTCACATCTCAAACAACCAAAGGGTTTCCAGGAATAATTAATGAAATTCATTAATATGGACAAAAGTAAACCCATTGCACATCTTCAGATTATTAAATCAAGAACAAATCCTCCTTTCCCAAACTGGTTTTACATAGAACAAATTTCTGACACAGAAGAGAAAATTTGTTTCATATTTTATTGAATTTCATTTATATTAAATTAAAAATATATTTCTGACAGATTCATGTAACAAAAAAGCAGAACAGTTTTCAAATTGTTCAGCTGAGATGATTGGTATGGAATGAGGCAAAGCGGGTCGCATTCTATAATTGCCTTGTACAGGTATGATTCTTTCCCAAGAGCCACGAGAAGATCCTTGAGAACTGAAAAGTCTAATTACAGAAATTTAAAATACTGTTTGTCTCTCATTTTCAAATAACAGAAATGGGGGGAAGAAAAAAAATGGGGTGAAGGGTTGCAGGAGAAAAAAAAAAGGGAAATTATACTAAAAATATACCTAACATTAAAAAAGTTAGTATGTATTAAGTGCATAATCCTTCATAGATAAAATAGAAAAAAAAATCAAAACAACATTACACAACACACAATCGTCATATCTTATTTTGTAAGCGAGTGCAGAGGTTGAACACGTCACAATAGTGCTGAACACAGAATCACAGGTAATGTCAAAATGAAAACTGTCAACCCAAAAGAAACAATCACAAGCTGATTACTTATATACAAATCAACCCTAAAGACAATTATGTTCCAAATAAAGATGTCCACAAAAGAAAATCAAAGCAACATTATCCTTATTTACAAATGCAATTAGCCATGTCTTTAACAAGCTATAAAAATACTATTCACATTTTCAAACATACAGTAGTATTTTTTGTTTGTTTATTTCAAAAGGCAGCTATCTTTGAACACTGGGATTTAAATGAAACAGTGATGGCTTACTGAGTAGGTATTTTTGCAGCCCTGTCCTTTGAAGATACTTTACATTAAGAGGGCTTGTTTTCTCTTTATAAGTTAAGAACATAAGGAAATGAATACAAATGTATAAAATACCTTAAGCCTCTGTCATGTTGGTAGTGTCTCCCTTTATTACCTAAACTGATCTTATTCAATTGTTTTGATATGTGTATGAGATGAATGTTTGAGAGAAGTTTTAACATTACATACATTTTTGTGCTATAAATTGTCTCACAGATTGGTCTCATTTTCAGTTGATCTTGTTACACTGGTGCTCAAAAAAGACATGAATAACTGGTCATACCATGTGAAAACGCAGGTTCTACATGCAGCAATGCAAGTCCTTGGCGCTCACCACATGAGATGTATGTAGACCCAGCAGCCAGTGAGGTGTGCATTCAAAGTTAGCTGCCCTTGCACAGCTGCTCAGATTAGTAATCGACCCATTTAACAGCAGTACCAATTTATGCTACATATTTCAAAGTACCTTACTTGAAAAGAACAGCGTACATATCTACACTTAGAAAATAACTTTTGTAGTTGATTACTGGAGTAATCCCAAAAGAGTTCTTGGAGTGCTATGGTGTAGTCCCTTCACTCCCCCCTCCCGGCCCCTGAGAGATCCAGAAATATACAGGAAAACGACTTTCACATTAGGGAAAAAGTACAACCCTTCATTAACTGAAAAATCTGGAAATGATATTAAAAAACCAGGTCATGTCAATATATAGGAGGTATGATTTGCTTTCCTTCAAAAGGGCTATAGGCCCGGGCGGGGCACACATTTACACATCAGGGATAAAAATAGCAGTAAAGGCAAAGTGGTTTGGACAAGTTAGACTATTGCCTACAGGTACGAAATTTTGTTTTCGTACAAATTTGTATATTTGTACAAATATAACCACGTCTCATGATATGGGTAAAACTCAGAGCCTTGAAAGGAAAATGACCTTAAAGAGTAAAAGTAGAGAAAGAATGGCAACCTAGTAGACAACACGAATTTTCATTACAGCGAAACTGCACTCATTATATATTTCTTAGATGGATGAATGAACCAATAAAGAATTACAGGTTGTTCTCAAAGCTGAATACCCTTTACCTTTATGATAATAAGACTCTTCATTTGTGAAAAAGAAATACAGCAGCTATAAATATTTGTGATCAAGAATAAAATAAGATAAATAAAGTAAATAAATTAATGTGCTGGCAAAACGAACTTCTCAGTGATATGTAAGGTTTTCACAACAAGATTAAATCTAAGAGCTACTAAAGGCAAGTGCCCATGTGTGAGCTTCAAGATTCAACACAGGGCGGACTCATCTCAAATTCCTACAGAGAAGGATATAGTAGAGGAATCCACTTTCATGGGAAAACGTAATTTTTAATATCATAAAGCCTACTCTGTGCAGTAATTTACTTGAGAAATAATTCAAATAATGTCCAAATTGCTGGGATCTTTTATGAAAAAGTCAGGCATTTGAGAGCAGAGGCTGAGTCATTATTTCACAAAGCAGGGTGTAGGACCTTAGGGGTCTGCTATGGCTTAGAAGAGGTATAGCATCAAGAGGGCCACTCCAAACCAGAGTGGCAGAAAGGTGAAGACAATGGCGGAGGTTGAGCCAACGGGAAAAGAAGTAAGGATGGGATTTTCCTCTAAGGTCCAGAGAGAAATGGATGTTTATGTGATTCCTAACAAGATAGTCACTTGTAAAACTGACTGTCAAAGAGAATTTCCCAGGGAAAGCATGTGAATACTCCCATGAAATTGGGGCTTAGAGTCTTTTCAGCTCAGGACTAGTCAAGCTTTTTCTTCTGCCCCAAATTTCACCCGGCCAGAAAGAGGCCAGGCAGGGGTCTGCAAAAGTAACATGGCCTACATTTTTAAACTTTTACATAAACCAGGAGGGCTTGAACAGAGTGAACTTGAACATCTACTATTTTATGGGGACTTTTCTGTGAATGAACAGAGCAGAGCATCCCACGGTATTAAAAACCATTTGTTCACACAACTGAAGGTTTTCCTGATCCCAAACAGCGCCCACTACAGATCCACATTTGCAACTGAAGAGAGAACTATTTGCAAAGGCTTCTTCTCTGGGATTAGGAAATTGTGTTAATTCCTCCCAGACATATAAAAACTGGCCTGACTGTAATAGCTCTCATATCAAAGTCTTCACTGATCTTAGTATTTTAAACTTATACCCAGTCTCTCTCTGTGTAATCTTATTCTTTCTTAAGCGAATGGTAATTAAAAGACATCAGTCTGCCTTTATGTGTCTATATGGGTTCTACAAAACCCATTTACACAGAGAGGCATAGCAGAATTCTCTGCCCACAGCATAGACAGGAGTGAATTTATCTGGGTTTTAACAACTAGCAGTTTATACACCTGTATTTCTTATTCACCTTACTAAAAATCATCAATCTAGTAACTAGAGTCCAAAATAATAGATATACAGTAGTTTGGAATGCTTATTCTAGCATTTATTTATCAGAATATGGTTAACTAATTCTTGGTTGGTTTTTGGAAATGGAAGGTTTTTTGGAAAAAGGAAAAATACATCACAAATTAACTGTGCTTTGTTCCTTTACTAAATGGCACCACTCATATCTTGTCTCTGCATAAGGTAATAGAATATTTCCATTCTCCTGACTTCATTCTGAAGACCTCTTACTTAAAGTCATAAGGAACATATTTGCCTGTCAAATTCTTCAAGGTGGTTTTAGCCAAAGAAATTTTAAAAATTTCTCTTTACACTTAATACATTTTAAAAAGGTAAAAGAATAAGAGTACAAGAAAAAAAATTAACTGTAGTGTTGTAAACCAAGTTTTCACACGTGGAACCGGCTCTTTCTATGCCTACTTTCAGCTAAACCTAACAAATAACAATTTTAATGGCAAACTTATTGTTTACTCTGCAAACTCCATCCTACACTTTCACAGCCTCCATTTTCTTTTGTTACATTATATTTTGTGGTTAATTTTCTAGCTTGATTTAATAATATTAAAATCATTTAATGTCTGATAATCTAACTAAATCTACATCTTACAGCACTATCATGGTTTTGCCCAGTTATATACATGCTCTCATGATCACCTTTTCTATTACCTTATGAACTACATACACTAGTTAAATAAGCAACATTTATAGATGGGTGAATAATTCAAGTTTTGAAATAAAGATTCGATTACTCTAGAAAAACTTGTATTTACATCCTTCCCTGTTGGGCTTAAACAAGTTAATTTGTCTTTTCACTTTTGACACTTCAAGAAGCACATTGATAGCCCCCCTCACTGCATCTAGCAGCAGAACCTCACAGTCATTTTCCAGGTCTGACCTTGGCATTGGGAATATTCCTCATCTTCATGCTATGCCCTGCCTTTACCAGCTATTAACACGCATTATAAAACTTCAAAGGATATTATTTCTTTGCTCAAGCTACAGATTTTCGGTCATTCTTTCTGATCAACTAAGAAAGAATCTCATATTTTTTTACTTCGTACCTCCTAATTTAAGTATCGCATTTTTTTATGTTATTTCAAGATTATTACTTGAGAAAGAACTCTTCCTCTCAACCTGTGCTGTTAATATTTGGAAAACCAATTGCTGCTCAACAGTTCACACACGTCTGCACAATAAAAGATGCTATTCTATGGTTCTGGGTCTACCCTGATTTAGAGGACAGTTTTCTCACCTAAGAACTACGTCTTTAAAAGAACAGCTTTTTTCATACCTGAAAATAGGATTCTTCAAGATAGGTATAAACTAGAAAATTTGGTGATTTAAAAAATATAGTCTGTGTAATTTTAATATTACGTTTTCTCAAATTTACTTAATTGATTCAGCATATTTGCACTGATACATTTAGCCTCTAGAATATGCTGTTCCAATGCACTTTTCAGCTTTTAATTGGCATTTTAAAAAATCGCTCCACTGGGTTGGATAATTTATTCTTTGGAAAAAATGGGAAAAAATGTGTTTTTTCTTCTTCTCATACACTCTGAAATATGTTTTCCTAGGGGGGAAAATAAAACAAATGAGAAATCCTAGAAAACTGAAATCAAGTATATACTACAGAAATCATTCAAAAGGAATAATAAAGTGGAGCTCTTGTGAAACATTTTGGGTCATTTGGGATCGTATTTGCCTCTATCTCCAGTTATTAGTGGAAGATTCCTGCTGTTCAAGGTCTCGTGTTCTTAGAATGAAGGAGATTACATCACTAAATACATTTTTATTATCTTAACAGTAAGAAATTTATTTTTCTTTCCTTCTTCAAAATAAATGATTGTGCTTTCCACATCCCAATAAAAACATAGGAATATTGTAAATCAGAAGAAAGAAATCAAGTTCCAGTATCCAACAAGGGTGCTGTCAGTGCTGAGTTGGTAGAGATTTATCTAGAAGGGGAGGCTTATGTAATGATGTGAGGTCCCCTTTTCCTGGATACTTCTCTGAATGCACGAGAACGCTCTGAGTTGTTAGGCTGTGGTCCTTGAATTAGTCTTGGGAAATTTATGTTTGAACCTTACTAGAAAGGATCTCACAAACCCCCTCCTTGCTTTTCCTCACTTTTATAGCTTACCCCACTTCTCATAACTTAGGACCAAACCAATTCCAATGCCTCCAAGGTCCTTGGCCAAAGACCAACATCAATTGTTGATTTAATGGCCAAGTTAGAATTCAGACAGGTCAACAAGCCTTCTAAACCAGTTTGTGCTTAGATGACAGGTTTGAAATTATTCTGTTAGTCAACTTCAGTAACTTGTAGGATTGTTAATTCATGTCCCAAATGAGTTCAATGGAGATCTTTTAACTAACAGCTGATTTTATAAAGTCTACTCACAAAATGTTCATGCAATTTGATTCTTTGAACTTATAAAGAAATTCAAGTGTCATTCTAAATAAATCTAGACTAAAAATTTTAAGTTAGGAATAATACTATACTTATCTGGGTTTTCCCTACCCAACACAGTGCTTTTAGTAGACTCTAAATAAATATCAGTGGAAAAAAATAAATTGAAAGTATGAATGCATTTACTTTGGCAAAATAAACAGAAACTTAGATTTCTTTGTATTTTTTTTCCCTCTAAACTGTTTTACCATTGGTGATTTTCAGCCTAATTGCTTTCTTTTAGGTGATTGACTCAAATTGATTCCCATATGTTAACATTAGAAAAAATATTTTTTTAAAAAGTCCAAATGACTTGGGGGAGATTTTTCTAGAAAAGAGAGACTTATATCTTATTACTGACCTGAGGTTTCCTTTTTTTTAGAGACTCATTCTTACCATTTGTCCCCATCGTTCATCTTAACTCAGCAGGTATTCTTTTAAAACAATACATACTAAACATGGTTCTAGAACTAGGATACTCTGAAGGTAAAGAGTTATTATACATAGTATAAAAAGATTAGTATGTTGGATATTAAAATAATTACATGAGAAAATTTTTCACGTTTATTTACAACTTTTGACCCAAGGATGTATCTATAAGCTGTGGATGTTTGTGTATTTCTTTTTATTATACCAATTTATGTGCAAAGAGTTACCTTCTACTTAATATAAATATAAATAGAGCCTCATACTAGAAATTCCATGGAATTTAAGCCAATCCTTACTTGCATTCTTTTTAATATGCAGTGTACAAACAGGACAACTTTTCCTTGCGTAGCAAATGTGACATCACATGTTGATAACATGTTGGCCCTCTTACCATCATCCTGGGATACTCGTTCAAAGTCCTAATTTGCTTGGGATGGTATTTCCACAGTCTTACTTTATCTTAGCACTTTTTTTAAAAAAAATGTACTTACATTAATTATTTTGCTGGTTGCTTCCATATTGCTTCATTCAAAATCCAAAACACAGTTCAAAAAGAGAACAAATAAAATTATAGTTTAAGTGCAAACTACATTTCTGAGTATCTGCCAGGTAGACATACCCAATCCAGTGTGTTTCTTCCAGTTCAATGGATTCTCCATTGGATCACCCCTGAAAATGTCAGTAGTTTTCATGAACCACACAGAACTGTCTCTTAGTTTCCCTTCTATTTCCTCATCACCAACTGCCTGTCAAGTACTGTCATTTATGGTGGAGAAGAAAAGATTGAAAGATGTAAAGGCATGGGATGGTACATATTCAATAGCGTAAAACACAGAAGTTAGATCTGATGCTATATTTGACTAATACCTTGGCCTCCCTTTCTAATTTTAAAGACTGTATATTTAAAATAGGGGCCATTTTACTACATTAAAATCTTCCTTTATAAAATGCTGTCAATTTATAGCAACACATAAGAAGCTTCCATATAAAGAAAATCTTTGCAATTAAAAATTAAAGCTATAAATTGGGGAGAATAACCAAAGCAAAGCAAAACAAAACAAAAAAATCCTCCCAACATAACTACTAGTTATAATTTTGAATTAGATAAAAAAAAATTTATGAAAGCTGAGTTAGCCATTCTTGCTTGTCAGGACAGAAACTGCTGGAGAAAGAAATTGGCTTCTCAACCTCAGTTACTATCACATGCTATAGACAAGATCATCCTTCTATTTATTCTAGTGGAAAGTGTATTAGGACTTCCAGGGATGTTGAAACTGTACACATCAGTCCCTGTAGCTAGGAACAGATAGGGGGGGTCTTTCATGATTCTACATTTCATACAATGAGAAAGAATTTTAAAAAAAGAAACAAAGTGGAGAACTAGATTGACAGCAGGCAGTATTGCCTTGTATTTGCTGGTTCTCTCTAGCTGTTCCTGTCTCCTGACCAACCCATGCAGAGAAATGAAGAAACAGTGTGGTTTTCCCTGTCTTTCTCTTTCAGTTCTTCCTCCTAAGGTTCAAGTTAGATAAGCACGTAACTATCATTGCATCTCTATAGCTTCCCACCCCGGGAAGTTTCAGAACTACTGGCCTTGGGAATAGAAGGAAGACCAAAAGAGAAAGAAAGGTGGCAGGGACATTGGAGCGGGCATGTCTTTCCACCTTCAAACCACGGTTGTTGAGTTTACACCACAGTGTTTCGGTGTCTGTAGGGTGGAGGAGGCAGCACAGTGCCCGGTTTCAGCGAAAACTCAGAGAGGTATTCCGGATTCTCCGCCACAATCGGCCGGATCCGTCCGTTTTGTTTATAAAAATATTTTGTGCTGTACTCCTGAAGGTAGTCTGGGTGCTGAAGAGTGCTTCGCGGTGGCAGGCTGTGGTTCCAGTAGTCGGGGTTGTCGAACGCTTTCTTGGCCTTCTCTGGCACAGAGAGGACGTTGTTCTTCAGGTACTCGGCCTTCCCCAAGGCGTTGGCAAACGTGTTGAGGTACAGGGGCTCGTTCACATACTCTTCCTCAGCCTTGGGTGGAACAGTGGAAGCATTGTGATATTCAGGATTATCCAAAGCTTGAAGGTCTCCGTTTTTTCTCCGAGAAACAAAAGGGTTCTCCTCTACAGGATTCAGGTATTCTAACAGAATACAGAAATAGCAGTTAACGTTTACTTTGGGGAAAATGGTAATCAGAACAAGGTTATATAGAATGGTTAGCTTCTTTGTTCAAAACAATGAAGCCTTGAATTCTCATTAAAAAAAAACAAACTGGCCCTGGCCAGCTGGCTCAGTGGTAGAGAGTGGGCCTGGCGTGCAGAGGTCCCGGGTTCGATTCCCGGCCAGGGCCCACAGGAGAGGCACCTGTCTGCCTCTCCACCCCTCCCCCTCTCCTTCCTCTCTGTCTCTCTCTTCCCCTCCCGCAGCCAAGGCTCCATGGAAGCAAAGATGGCCCGGGCGCTGGGGATGGCTCCTTGGCCTCTGCCCCAGGCGCTAGAGTGGCTCTGGTCGCGGCAGAGCGACACCCCAGAGGGGCAGAGCATCGCCCCCTGGTGGGCGTGCCGGGTGGATCCCGGTCGGGCGCATGCGGGAGTCTGTCTGACTGTTTCTCCCCGTTTCCAGCTTCAGAAAAATCCAAAACCAAAACGAAACAAAACTATTTTGTTGATTATTACTGTCATGAAAAAAAAAGGGTAAGTGGGTCAAAAATGTTAAGGACAAAGCCGGGCAACAACAAGGCTGATATCAGCATTCCTGTCCCTTGGATTGTTCTTTGTCCTTCTAAATTCATTTATCTCTTCTACATCTGGGGCCAGTTATTTAAATGCTTCTGTCAATAACTTATGTTGGATGACAAGACAACCACAACCTCTCAGGGTTAAATAGCCTTTATGTGTGGAGAAGTCAGATTTTAAAAAGCATATTGGAAAATCAAAATATCTATAGCTTAATTCCACCTCAAGATGAATAGATGAAGTGAAAGAATAGCATTTTTTTGTCTGCATGGTTTACTGTGGTGTCTGCATAGGTAACAAAGATCTGATTATAGATGTTCTTCAGAAAGCTTTACACATAGTAAAGGAAACATCTCAAAAAAATATAACAACCCATAATCAAATCTAGTAGATATCTGACATGCTTCTAAAGTGACTTGGTGACAATACATGTGATTAACAAAAAAGTAGAACACCCTGGCTGGTTGGCTCAGTGGTAGAGTGTCGGCCTGGCGTGCAGGAGTCCCAGGTTCGATTCCCGGCCAGGGCACACAGGAGACGTGCCCATCTGCTTCTCCACCCCTCCCCCTCTCCTTCCTCTCTGTCTCTCTCTTCCCCTCCCGCAGCCAGGGCTCCTTTGGAGCAGCATTTGCCCGGGTGCTGAGGATGGCTCTGTGGCCTCTGCCTCAGGCGCTAGAATGGCTCTGATTGCAGCAGAGCGACGCCCCAAGATGGGCAGAGCATCGCCCCCTGATGGGCGTGCCGGGTGGATCCCGGTCGGGCGCATGCGGGAGTCTGTCTGACTGCCTCCCCGTTTCCAATTTTGGAAAAATACAAAAAAATAATTATTATTATTATTAAAAAAAAAGTAGAACAATTTCCAATGGCTAATAATCACAGAATAGCAAACTGTAATTATAAATCATATGAGATGTCACTATTTTGTAGGTTGAAATGGTCATATAGTGGTTATTTTGTATAATTCAATCTAATAAATTGATCTAAAATAGGTACTGGCTCAGAATTTTTAATAATGCCGCTAATTAATGTTGTTCACCTCAAGTTAAACTCACTCATCTGATATGACTTTATACAGACCTATATCCAAATATATAGTAGACCATATTTTTTCCCTGTCTTTTAGTACATACACAAAAATTTCATTTTAGCTCTTCCTTTTTTGTTGAGATGTCACCATTCTGAAATAAACTTTCTATCCCCTAAACTTAGCCTGTAGAGAGAAAAATCTCATCAACTCAGAGTTATTTGTCCTTGGATATAGTCTACTGGATATAGTGAAGGGTTTAGCATCCAGTGCAAGTTAAAAGATAGTCATGAATATCTACTGTATAAATGAATTGTAGTTCAATCATCTACAAGGCTCTATCATTTCATCCTTGCATCAATCCTGTGAAAAAGGATGTGCAAGCTGTATTTTTCCAGCTGTATAGACAGAAAACTGAGATTAAATAATGTATGAAGGATACCATTAGCAATGAACTAGAATTCAGAACTAACTCTTCCTGAGTAGTCATCTCATTCTACCACATTGTTTTCATTTTTGCCCCTACAGGAGGAGGGTGAACTTTACCCTTGATAAATGCATCAATTTGAAAGGCACTTAAAGCTACTGTCACTTTAAGAAAAACATATGAATAAACTTATAAGGGAACCAGAATGGTTTTTTATTACAGGATTCCTGAACTTCTGAATTGAAAGTATAGGAATGTCTCTACTAAAATGCTCTATTCTCTGAGAACTAAGCTAGAGTGGAATACCCTCTGTAGAAACTTGGTCTCTTGGTATTCAGAGGCAAAATCTGGGGATGACCTACAGAGAGTCTATATGGCTGATCTGCTTTTCTCTTCGAAGGTTTATATTACATTTTTGCAATGTAATGTATTTATTATCCGAATGCAAACCTGGGTAGTCATACAGTTACGGACAGAGAAGTAACTCTATGGTTGAGCTGAAACTCTCCCCAGAGAATATTCTAATTTCAGGGGGATCTGGCAACTCTTCTGAAAGTTTACATTTGTGTCACTCCAGGGTTACTATAAACTGCATATATTACAACAGAAACATTGTATAAAAGAAATACTTTTATATATCTAGATGTATATATTTTAAAGATTCCAATTTTTTTTAAATTTAGTGATTTTATAAAGAAAGGAAGGAAGAGAGGGAGAGACAGAGAAACATCGATTTATTGTTCCCATTATTTATGCATTCATTGGTTGATTCTTATATGTGCCCTGACTGGGGATTGAACTTGCAACCTTGGCATATTGGAACTGTACTTTAACCAACTAATCTACCTGGCCAGAGCCTAGATGTATATATTTTAATATGCTATTTATAATAAGGATTTAAGAATCTTTAAATTGCATATTATAAAAGAGAATACAACCATATATTACAGGACACAATGGGCTCTCAAACAGAGTCTTAACGTATTGTTTACTGTTGACACTTAAGATGATGAGACACCATCATCAGTTTGGTTTTTTTTTCTTATTTATTCATTTTAGAGAGGAGAGGAGAGACAGAAGGGGGGTAGGAGCTGGAAGCATCAACTCCCATATGTGCCCTGACCAGGCAAGCCCAGGGTTTCGAACAGGCGACCTTAGCATTTCCAGTTCGACGCCCTATCCACTGCGCCACCACAGGTCAGGCCCATCATCAGTTTTTAACAACAATCATCCATCTTCTCTTTTTTGTGATGCTATTAAATTAGAAAGACAGAAGTTTCCTTAAAATAGAAATTTTTTAGGTGTTTAATATTTCTACCACTAACTTTTTATAGTAGTACCTTCTTATCCATGGGAAAAGCATTCCAAGACCCCTATGAATGCTTGAAAATATGCAGAGTATAGAACTCCATATATACTGTTTTTTTTTTCTTATATATACATACTTTTCCATTAAAGAGAGCATTTGATAGCTTTCTAAGGTATCCAAATGGCCAGCAACATTATTCTTACACTTTGCAGATAGAATTAAGTAAAATAAGGATTGTTGAACACAGCACTGTGATACAGCCATAGCTGATCTGATAACCTAGGTGGCTCCTAAGTGACTAATGAGAAGGCAGTGTATACCGCATGGAAACATATCCCGGATTGGACAGAGCAGGGTGACATGAGCTTTCTTCACGCTACTCAGAATAGCACACATTTTAAAACTTATAAATTGTTTACCAAAATTTTCCACTTAATAGTTTTAGACTGCAGTCCACCATGGGTAACTAAAACCATGGAGAACAAAATAGATTAGAGGAAATTATTGTAATGTTCTTGCAGTCCTTTATAGAACCACAAACTATGAATATTTTCAAGATGTGATTGTATACACATAAGTATATACTGGGTTAGAACTTTAATTTTTGAAATGCCATTAAAGAAATAATAGTTTCCTATAATAAACTAGGTCATTTAAATGATATCATTGTAATAAAGCAAACAAATCTTTTATTGGTGCCACTAAAAGCTTCGGACACTTCCCAGTCTTTACAATCTCCACAGTGAAGTCCAATAAAACAATGGTTCTGAAATCTTGTAATATGCTACCACATTCAAATATTTCAGTAAAGATATGTTTAGGTTAGTGACCTGATCATGTTAAAAAATACCTGGGGATCTTGTTAAAATTCAGACTCCTATTCCAGGTGCAGTCAGAGATGCTGGTTTCTAAAATGCCCCTAACTGCTAAAGATGCTGCTGATTCAGACCACAGAGCCTGAATGGCAGCGGCTGAGATCTTTTCTGGGTCACAGATGTTACCTAGTCCAGCGGTTTGGCAATATCCCTTCAATACTTTGCTTACTTTGATGGATGTGAATATAGAATTGCAATCATTTCTGAACATCCTGTTTATACCTTGTTTGGGTTTGTCTCGCATTGGAGTCATGTAACCTTCTTCATCCAGCTCTCCTCGTGGGCTCCGTTCCGGGGCAAACACTGTGGGGTCAGCACTGTACCTCTGGGTGCTGCTATCCTCTTGGACATGGGGTGCCACTGGCTTGCGTAGGGTGCCATTGCAGCAGGAGTCATCAAAAATCTCAGCTGTGGCCCCCTGAGCAACGGGGGCTTCTGGGATGGTACTGGTCGTGGCTCTGTAGGGCACAGGCACCCCCTGGTCGGCAGCAAATCCCCCATCTCGGTACACAAACTGGTTCTGTCAACAGCAGAGACACATTTGGACAAAAGTTATTGTTAGGAATGTTTGTGAAAAATGAATATGAAGAACCAAAAGGATATGGAAGCTTGCTTTTCAGAGAAAAATCCATTTATTATTTTTTTTTTATTGAGCTTATTATCACTACTGGCTAATGGGTTTAAATTAAAAACTAAAAACACCTAAAATTCCAATTTTCTTAAAAATTAAATCACGGAAAACAAGTTGGAACTAGATATTTTAATTTTACTAAACACCTACCACATGATCAAATAAAACATATTTCACAGTATTTTCCCCACAGTTGCCAATTTTTTAATATAAAATTAAGACAATTTTTATGACATAAAGCAACATCATGAATTAAAGACAGTTGTCATTAAGAACAAAAGCTCTGTGATGCCATTTGAGTGGTGGCATTTCCTTATCGCAGTCTATTCTGTAGTTACTACAACTTTGAGTCTCCAGGACCTACCCAGAGAATCAATCACCAGGGAGATTCTGACTTTTTAGCAAACGACCTATAATCATGGAAGTAAAGATTACCTCCTCACCTAGAAGCACATCTTATGAGCCCAGGTAAAACTCAAAAGCTACCATTGATGGATGGTATCTCAAGTTTGGATTGTCTACTGAAATAAAATACATCTACAAAGGCAGCTGCAAAATCTACAGCAAATTCTGAACTTACTGTTGGCAAAGGCAAAATGAAATTATGGGGAGACGAGAGAGAGAAAACATGGTAAGCAAAGACCAAAAATCCTAAAAGATGAAGGTTGATTGTGAAATACTTACTCCTGACATGGGGGTGTAGGCGGGAGGAGGGCTGTGTCCAATTTCACTCTAATAGGAAAGAAAAATGGAATGATGGATATAATAAGAAGTAATATGAATGGGGGAAAAAAAGAAAGAAAGGAAAAGCTACATGAGTCGTATGAACCAGAGAGGAAACCATGCACAACAGTGAAGTTTGCTAAATGGTAAAATTTTATGCACTCTGACTACAATTGAGTTTATTTATGTGTTTTGAGGAGATTAAATGTATTAATTCAATCCCTGGAAAGAAAATTATATAAAAAAGTAAAAATTGTAAATAGATTAAAAATTAAGTATATAAGGAATATGCCTCGAAGAAAGGGGAAAACAGTAAATGATTAACTGTACCTATAAACAAGGAACAGTTTCTTTGTTGATATTAAATGACTGAAATAGCCACATACCATAGCATTAACTTTTCTTTTATAAGACACTTATCTAGAAGGACATATAAGTGAATTTAAATTTGCCTGGAATAACTTTCTTCTATAAAGTGACAACAAGGAGTAACTAAAATAAACCTCTTAGCATCATCTTGAAACATCTTTGAAATATAGCTAAATATTATTATTCTACATTAATATTCTTATAGTGCGGAGAATCATAAACCAATCTAAGAAAAATGTGGTCTCATAGAGATGAAATGTTTAATTTGAATTAAAAGCAACTGGATAGAACAATTTCTTTAATTAACTTAGTCTATTGGCCTAATCAATGGACAAGTTCTAAACATCTGAGTTCTGAACAGGAGTTTACATTTTAATTTTCCCCGTAGCTGAGTCACTTACATGATGGCATAGGAAATACTTATGCCTTTCTTTCTCTGATAACTTAACAACACATTGAAGATTCTGACACGGAAAGTCAGAGGTATAGTTGAAATGCAATGCATAGGAGGTGATATTGTACATTAAATAGACAGATTGTCTTATGATTCATTAGAAGCTCTAAGCTCCAGTCCCAAATACAAGTGATGTAGTCAGTCATGAAACACCTCAGACCCTCATTTGCATTCCTGGTCTCTCTATTCTTAGTGTGGACAAAGTAAGTTCATCTTTATAAATGAACTTTGTAGGGTCTGCACAAATGTAGAAAATATATAAAATTTAAATATTCACATGTGCTAAATCAGATTTTTAAAATCAAGCAATTAAAATGCCGAAGCTACTCATCAAAGATGCACTTAAAGACATTTATCTGTTCTTCATAGTCCCTTAAATATAGATATATTTTGCTATCTTTTAGAAAGGCATGAAATCAAATACATTGTTTATATAATTTGAGAAATAAATTTTCTATATAGTGTGGTAATATAAAAAATAGAGGAATAGTACAAGGAATATGACAATTGCCTGGTGGAACCTTATTATTTTACAAACCCTGATTTTCCCCTATCATTAAACTTTATTATTTAGCAAGTATTTAACAAGTATTTATTAATTCTCTACAATGAAAACACAGGAACTGTGGTAGATGCTGGAGGTATTATGAGGCACCAAGGGAGACATGGTCATTGGCCGTTTGCAATTTCCCCGGTACTATCAACATAACCAGAGATGATTAGAAGAAAAGGCAAGAAGGTAATGAGGTTGGAATGAATTTATTTCAATTCTGTGATTCTATATTAGAAGATAAAGTATAACAAAATTTTAGGATTAGTAATTATCAGTGTTCCTGTGACCTCTTACTTTGCAAGAGTCGCTGTTCTAGAAAAAGGTTTGGCTGGAATCACAGCCCAGGAAACAGCCCTTTGACGGCTGCACATTTCACATTTCATAAAGGAAATGTGTAATGATCAAAGAAACAACTCACAAGTAATTCTTCACCAGGAAACACTTTATTATCTATATTCATTATCTGGGCTAGACGGCCTTCAGTGGTAAAGGCGTTGTATTAAAAATAGCTAGACCACTGGCAGGTGGTCTGCTCCCAGACAGGAAGTGAGCGCTGCCATATTAGGATGCATCCGCTGTCCCTGCTTTGACAAGTCTTCCTGTCAGCCACCTGCCAGCTCCAGCTCATGGACCGCCAGATACCATCACAGAAATAGGAGCGTCTTCATGCTTTTTCTAGTTTAAAATGCCTTTTTTCTAGCATTAAAATATATAAAAAAACGCTAAGCTAAGCCCCTTTCGCATTCATCATTTTATAGGGTTACTGGACTCCTTTTATATTGCTGTTTCCATGTTTTCTTTCCCCCATTTTCCCCCCTGTTTTCCATGATAAAAAGCACCTCATTCATTTCCCCCTGGAAGGGCAATGCAGCTACAAGGGAACATCTGTGAGGCCAATTAGCTGGGCTGGGAATGTGATATAATTGTTTAAATATATTTAAATTACATGTTAATCACTATGTCATAATTTATAGGCTTTGAAAATAACTTTTTGTACTTGATAGCAGAGCCAGATTTTACTTGTTTTTGCTGTTTTTAGTTCACAAGCAGCTCTTCTCATTGCGGGCCGCCCCTGCCTCCCCCGCCCCCTGTTCTCCCGCACTTTAAGAGCTGAACTTTAATAATGGAAAGAATGACAGCTGCAAGTAAATTGGTTGGGTAAAAATTAAGATCCTCACAAGCAGAACGAGCTGGAGTGACCTGAACGTTCACAGCAGAACAAAGCGGTGCTCTCAGCTAAAAGGCTTTTGTTTTTCCATTGTGCCACTTTCTGCTGTCCATCAAAGCCCAGCTTTGCGGATCCTCAGGAAGCAGCACCGGGTGCATCTGTTCAATTAGCTGCTGAGGGGATTTACTGTCAGCAGGACGGAGGCAGAGGGAGGTGGGTTATAAACTGGCAGGTGGTAGGGAGGGTTTTTTTTTTCCTTGGTGGGGGGATTTGTAAGGGTGATTGAGAGAGTCAAGTTTAATTTTGTTGACATATCACTGGGACATTGTATGATTAACTTGGACTCTAGTGCCAGAGGTTATAGAAAAGGCAAATGTCAGGAAATACATCAAATACAGTGTTAAAAGCACTTTTTATACACATTATGTCCTAAAATTTACTTTTTAGTTGAGTGAGAAAGATTTGAACCTTTGTCTTATTACAGGTACTGTGTTTCCCATATTAACTGTTTTAATTAAAATATTGTATTATTTAATGTTGTTCCTGGGAAATTTTAAATTGTTAACCAGATGAACTATGTCCTATGATTTCTTTTTTCTTTTTTTTTTAAATTGTACAGGTCTATTTCTTGGGAAATAAACAAAAATGCAAGCTTACTCCCTGACTTCTATCTAAAACTACAGATGTTCTTAATAGGAGATAGTTGTTTTTTCTCTTCAGATAATTGTTATTATCCATATTAACCACAAGATTAAAGTTTCTAGGGCCAAGAAACACTACAACTCCTTTTAAATAAAATAGAATGTGTTTCTGTAAGTTATTTCTAAACTATCAGCACTAATTTATCACCTAGGCACTAACAAATAATATCTGATAAGGGCCCTCAAAGTTTTATCCTCCCTGACATATATTTATAACACGCTGATGGGCATTTTTACATTTTTATAGGTCAAGTAACTGAGAGATAAGATGCTGTTTGAATTCTGTATTATCCCTGATGCATACTCTATCTTTTTCATGACTGAGTTCAACATACCACTGTTTGAGACATCTCGATTTAGAACCTTCATTCCTTCATTTTTCATACAATGAAACAGAAGGAAACAAGCAAAATGTGTCCATATGCCAAATGCCACTAGGACTGAGGTAAGCCTATTGAATCTAGGCAGCTGGCTTAAACACACACACACACACACACACACACGCACGCACGCGCACACACACACACACACATTACTATAGAAGCACACATATATTACCCATAATGTGTTTAATTTATTTACTTAACTTTCTTTTTTTTTTTTACTTTTTTGTGACAGAGACAGAGAGTGGGACAGACAGACAGGAAGGGAGAGAGATGAGAAGCATCAATTCTTTGTTGTAGCAGCTTAGTTGTTCATTGACAACTGCTTTCTCATAAGTGCCTTGACTGGGAGGCTACAGCAGAGCCAGAGATCCCTTGCTCAAGCCAATGACCTTGGGCTCAAGCCAGTACCATGGGGTCATGTCTATGATCCCACACTAAAGCTAGCAACCTTGCACTCTAGCTGATGAGCTTGTGCTCAAGCCAGAGACCCCAGGGTTTCTAACCTGGGTCCTCCATGTCCCAGTCTGATACTCTATCCACTCTGCGACTGCCTGGTCAGGCTATGCCTTTATTAATGTATTTATTCATTTATTTATTTGGTTTGATTGTGTGGAACACTGATTTGTTAAAAGATGAAGCCTAGGTATTTACTCTACACACACAAACAAAATAAGTAAGTTAACTAAAACTAAATAATGTTATATAGTCTTTTAATAAACAAATAGATAATAATGACCCTATAATCCAGCTGAAGAAATATTAACTTGGACTCTTATATTTTGTTCACTTTCACAAACCCTAGAACATTTAATTGTTTTTAGATATATCTTATATTCTATTACTGAAAATTATTTTTAATAAAGTAAAGCTATAAAAGGTATCAGTATATATAAATGGGAGTCAATAAACTTTATAAATTAATGGACATGATGTCTTTATAACTAACTTTATTAACTAACATAAATGTTAATAATTTTACTTTAAGTCAGTTTTTGAAGTCCTCTTAATTATAATGTCTATTGTTTTTCATCAATCAATACATGACTACTCTTAGGAAAATAAGAAGGTAAAGTAACATGTATTATGTACCTACCAAATGTCAAGACTATTTTAAGTTTTATTAATTTTTATAAAGTTTTATGTTAACTATCATTATTAAAACTTATGAGTCTCATTTTACAGATGAGAAAACTGACGATCTTCCCATGTACACAAAGCTACAGGTGGCTATCTGAATCTATTACTCTTTCACTGTGCCACATGCAGATATTAACTTTGCATTTTCTTTTCTCCTTCCCCTCTCTTTGTCCTTGAAGCATACATAAAATCTTGGGTCACATCTCATGTTTTCTCCTTCATGGGGAAAACTAATCTCAAGAAAGAATTTGAAAAACTCACTAGCTATAAAGTACTGATAATGCTTTACAATATTGCCCCTCCCAGCTTATCTGCATTTTAATTAACTAACTATAGGATGTAAGCTGAAAAGGAAAGTATAAGTAGACTGTTAAGTGTTAATACAAACTATATAAATAAAAAATAGTCTTTTCTAACATTATTTTCTTGATCTAAAATCATAGGTGTGTGTGTGTGTGTGTGTACCTACCTTGCAAAACAAAACCAGCCCTGAAGCAGAAGCAAATGCTTTGAAATAACTGTGTCGAGCACAAAGATTTTCCATGGCAGCCCTCTTGCTTATGAATTTATTGTTCCTAGTCCAGGGCTTAGTCAATAAATTCCTTTCCCTGCTTGACTAAGGGTAAGTAAGCTATTGTGTCCCCAGGCAGCCATTCCTATAGCTTTTCCAAATATTGTAGAACAAGAGGATATTTCCCTTTAAAATATTCATGACTAGATGAGTCGATTAAATGAAGCTGAAAATTCCTCACGTTACACTTTTCTGCTTTAAGTCTCTTGCTCATATTACATGATGAAGTCAAAGAACATATTATCATGGTCAAAAAAGAAAGGTTGTAAAGAAACATTTCACATTATTGCCAACATTCCTTAGGGTTCATTTAAGATAAGCAATACGCATTTTGTCACCGTGCTTGTGATTAGTGATCACATAGAATTTATATCTCTTGACCCTGCTGCGAGTTCTAAATATTTTTTGTTGGTTTCTGGCAACTTTATTTTGGGTGTTATATTTCTTTTCACAAGTATGTTGTGATATTTGAACCTTTTTTTAATCATCACTTAGCTAGTAATTAACTCATTTAGCTAGAATTCCAAGGAGGAGTAGTACTTCTAGGAGGTTTGCTAAAGAGCTTCCAATAGTTCTTTTCAGTTAAAGAGGGTATGGTCTTTTTATCCTAAATATGTTTAACTTATTCTTAAAAATAGTTCAATTAAGTATCTTTGTTTAAGAGTCAGAATAAAATTATTTAGCCTTTACTATATCCAAATTCTTGGGTAGGTTGGTGAAATCTTTTTAAGTAAAGACTTGAAGTTACCTATCTCTCTGCTGGAGCGTTTTTTTATATTCAACATCATGAACATTATTTAATGCAGACTTCTTAGTACATGAACAAATGCACTGAGGTCGGGGAACTTTTGAAGACAAAAATTCCATAGACCTGGAGCAAGTGCTCACATGAGGTCTCCTATCTCTAGTGTTGTATTCTTAAACTTTCTGCCCCTAAGCCACGTGATTTTTAACAAACTCCTTAATCTCTTGGACCTTCAGTCTATTTAACTCTGAAAAGAGAAATGGGGCTATAGAACAGGTAATGAGAAAGTTCACTTCCAACTATCAAATTATTTGTATGTAAAATGAATATTCTGCCTTAAGCCCACAAAACTGATTGTTAAATACTGTAAAATGTGCTTGGCATTAAAGCAAAGACATCTTAGAAAAATTCTTGCATACATCTTTTCAAAGTACATAAATCATTTTTTCTTTTTTCCTTTTTCCTAATGGAATATCTATAAAGTATCTAAGCTCACAAGCAACACATTATAAGTTTTGGAAGGCAAGATTATGTTTGGATGATGACTAGTGAAAATATAATTTTGAAATCAAATTATGTAATTTTAAATTTTCATTTGACACATGGAGAAAATGATGCTCTAAGAAGTCAACTTAATTTTTCAAGTCACAGGACTGACAGGATCAGAAGCAAGATTTCTTGAGTCCCCACCTAATATACATATTATATATACATCCCATTATACCACACAACTTCCAATTGGCATGTAATAAATTATAAGAGGTCAGTTTTAGAGTTCTTGAGGTTCATTCTTTGTTTTTCAGAAATTAATTTTTTATTATAGTTGAAAGGATTGGCTTTAACCATTATGGTATTTTTATTTATTTATTTATTTGGGGACAGAGAGAGAGTCAGAGAGAGGGATAGACAGGGACAGAAAGAGATGAGAAGTGGCCCTGGCCAACGGTAGAGCGTCGGCCTGGCGTGCGGGGGACCCGGGTTCGATTCCCGGCCAGGGCACATAGGAGAGGCGCCCATTTGCTTCTCTAACCCCTCCCCCCTTCCTCTCTGTCTCTCTCTTCCCCTCCCGCAGCCAAGGCTCCATTGGAGCAAAGATGGCCCGGGCGCTGGGGATGGCTCCTTGGCCTCTGCCCCAGGCGCTAGAGTGGCTCTGGTCGCGACCCAGAGACGCCCCGGAGGGGCAGAGCATCGCCCCCTGCTGGGCAGAGCGCACCCCCCTGGTGGGCGTGCCGGGTGGATCCCGGTCAGGCACATGTGGGAGTCTGTCTGACTGTCTCTCCCCGTTTCCAGCTTCAGAAAAGTGCAAAAAAGAAAAAAAAAAAAGAGAGATGAGAAGCATCAATCATCAGTTTTTCGTTGTGGTACTTTAGTTGTTCACTGACTGCTTTCTCATATGTGCCTTGACTGTGGGGCTAGAGCAGACCGAGTAACCCCTTGCTCAAGCCAGTGACCTTGGGTCCAAGCTGGTGAGCTTTGCTCAAACCAAATGAGCCCGCACTCAAGCTGGTACCTCGAGGTCTCCAACCTGGGTCCTGCGCGTCCCAGTCCAATGCTCTATCCACTGCACCACTGCCTAGTCAGGCCATTATGGTATTTTTTAATTGAAAAATATATTGATATACTTTTTCTAATTATTGATTTTCTTTTTCTTCTTAGAGAGGAGAGAAGGAAGGATGGAGGGAGGGAGAAAGAGGAATATGGGCCTCCTGTTCCACCCATTTATGCATTCACTGGTTTCTGTGACCTCAGAATGGAACCAGCAACCCTGGTATTTCTGGAGAATATTCCAACCAACTGAGCTCCCCAGCCAGAGCTGATATACTCTTAAAGTAAATTTAATAGAGCTTGATTATAAGACAGATATCAATTTTTCTTATCCAATAAGCCATAAGTTTATTAGATGAAAGTAATAACCTAATAATATTAAATACTATATATTAGAGCTATCCATACATGGATTAATTAAAGGCAGAATTTATTAAAATAATACCTTACTTACAAAACAAGTTGCCTTCCATAGAAAGGGTGTATATTACTTAAATATTCTACCTATAAGAGCCAGTTATTAAAAAATAAATGGATACATGCTGCTAGTCAGTTGACAGTTTTTTTTACCCTAATAATGTTTATATCTATCTATAAACTATATAATGAGAAGATGTGTGGGGATTACAAAAATAGTTTTAAAAGTTAAGTAACTTAGAGGGTAGGCTTGAATTAAGAATGAAGAAAAAGAAAGCCATAAACGTTCTGAATTTGAATGCCATTACTTTAGAATTTGAAATGCTATGTCTTGACCTTGGTATATAATAAAGGGTGAGACAAAAAGTGGGTTTACAGTTGTTCATATAATTAATAAACAAAAATATAAAAGTGAACTGTGTTTCTCACACTCACCACTGTAAACTGTGTTTGCCAAAGCCAGTATATTTCTTATTGTACTATTGATAGACTTATTTAAATCACAATTTTAGGCTTTGTGTGTATGTATATGGGTGTGTGTGTGCACACACATATATGCATATATATATATGTATGTATTCAGACACACACTAAGAAAATTAATAGCTTAAAATCAGATAATAAAGGTTTATCTGACTTACTCCAACTAAGACGTTTTCTTTTATAAGATGTTAGCTTTTTTGGGGGCTTGTGTCTGCTTTGTTTTCACATTCTTTTGCATGTGGATATTGTTTATCAGCAAATGAATCTTGTTCACTAAAATACTATGTACAGAAATGTTCTACTCAGAAATGTTTCTTTAGTGGTTATTTGGAGTCATTTTATTTACTTGCAGTAATGAAGCAATAGTGAAATATTCCATATTTCAACCTCCTTCTAGCAATAATCCAAGTTCAAGAAGTTCCATTATATATCCAACATAACAATGACAGTATTTAGACCAATCTATAGGTCAGAATGTAAATATTACAAAGGGTATAGTTTTTAGTGGAAGATGGAAAACAAATAATATAAAAAATGAACTTGCAAATTTTATAAATCTAATTTTGGCATTTAAAATTGATTCAGTGTTTTAAATGACAGGTGTTGGCAACAAGTATACAATTTAACATAATACAGATAAGGTTCTCAGTGTTATGTCATTGCGTTATGGACCAGGCTAGAAATATCTTTCGTTATGCCAGATACAAGGTGAATTTGGAACAATGGTTGATTCATCCATCTACTGCTCTTTAAGCTACCAGGTGGCACAGCTGTTGCTGTAAGTAACAAGATTTCTAACAGTCCACCTGGAATTAGGACAGCTGGTTGGTGTGGGCTGATCTGAATAACATACTGTGGATACTCGGGTATAGCTACTGACAGAGCAAACAGCACAAGGCTGTCCCATCAGCCCAGAGCAAACATCAGTTACATTTCACAGGAACAGGCTGGTATTTACAACTGATCTGAACCAAAATGTATATCATTTGAAGAAAGCACCCTAGAGAAAAAAAGCTCTCCCCAAGAGCTACAGTTGACCATTGTCTAAGCAGCTCTTACCATTTTCAAAAAGCCCCCCCAAATGTTATTTTGTTCTGCATATAAAAAGGAAAAAGAAAATATACAAAGAATTCCTGTATCTATTTGTAAACCACTTTGGAATATCCTAAAATAAAAAGTGATCAAGACTTCTTAGTTTCCTACTTATATATTTTTTTGTTGCCAAAGTCAACTTAGATTATTAGCCAGGATGACAGTCAGAATAATTTCTTTTTAAGTTCTAAATTGGCTAAAACTTTAATTAAAAAAATATATATAAAGGAGGCAAAAAATATATAAAATAGACCCCAAACAAGAGAACCTAGCTCAAATCTAGCATAGATGCCAGAAACCACCCAATCACATTCTGTTTTCAGCTAAGGTAATAGAGATGGCAAATGACTCTTCTCAAGGTCACAGGGCTAATTTAGTTACTAACAAGCAAAAATCAGTAGGCTTAATGAGAAAAACATTTTAATGGCTGATTATGAGTAGAAAAAAATATCTACTTGGTATCTCTAGATTTTGTTTGCCTATCTGAGTCAAGGGCAACCTAAATGAACCTCTAAAGCAGGTGAGATCTGATTCAACATTTCCTCCCCGGTTGCAGACCCATGATTCTTTTCTTCTCCCTAGCAGGCTCCAGAGCCCACTGATTCCTGCCTTGGTTCTATAGGAAATGTGACTATCTCTTTGTTTTCCTCCCACCAAGGATGTAACACTTTGACCCAGTAACTCACACTTCAAGACATCGCCTCTTACCTACACTCTTTTCCTTTCTTCAGGGATTTGCCTCTAGCCAGCCACAGCACATCCATTTAGTCTGGTTAATCTGGGGAATTTTTCTTATATTAGTCTTAATAGATAACAAAGGCCCTGCATCTGGTAACACTGAACTATTATTGAACACTAATTCTTAGCCATATAATTAACTGTTGGCCTGACTTCTCAACTGGAATGTTCCACAGCATTTTAAATGTCACATTTTAAAAACTGAAATGAACATCTCTTCTTCCAATATCAAATCTAATTTTTTTAATCTCTCTTGGCTTGGCGAATGGTATCAACAATTTATCTACTTGAGCTAGTAAAATATCTTAATTTTATCATTTATTCCTCTATTTCACTCTTTTTTTCCTAAGCGTGGTCTACCCATTCAAATGTCTTAATACTTGAAAATCCAACCATTCTCTCTATCCAGCTGTGGTTATGGTGTCATATAATTTATTATTCTAACAGGAATATTTTGAATGAAAAAGAAAGTGCCATTAATCATTAAATCAAGATAATACTAGCAAACCAAGACTCTTTAGCAAAAACAGGTACATGTGATACTTAATTATGATATAATTTCTAGACTAGAGTACTTTAATAATTGCCTAATGGGAAGTCTCAATCTTACTCTTTCCATTTACTCCATCTAATCTTCACACTTTATTCCTCTGCTTAAAAAACTATAATATCCCATTTCACTCAAACTAAATCAAGTCTCAATTTTTTATGCCATTGAAGGCATTTGGTAGCTATTGTCTTTGCTCATTTCTCCAGCCTCACCTCTGGGTCCTCAGTTACCATGATGACCCACTATCTTTCTCACTTCAGCTTCTTCCACAATCTAATTGTTTCCACAATGTTGTTTTATTTTTGTTTTAGCTTTTCTGCCTTGATTATAGGTTGATTCCACATAACGAAATCATTGCATTTAATTATTACTTCAAAAAATAGTTATCAAGAAATTATGCGCCCCAAATAAATATACAGTTTATCAACTATAATTTTGACTGTTCATTTACTTTATTAGTATGTCTTTTTCCTTAGACTCAAAATGTTCTTAGACTAGGACTTACTCCAATTTATCATCATATCCTTGATGCTTAGCACAGGCCAGGGACATGGACAGGGTGAAAGTTTAGTAAAGGTCTACTGACTCAAAGGACAGATGCCTAGGATGATTATTGATGTGAATCTCAGGGACTCCACCCAGTCATTCAGATATGTTTTAAAGAATATAGGATTTTAGCGCTACTCAAATTATATATTACACAGCCTGGCCTGTGGTGGCACAGTGGATAAAGCGTCAACCTGGAACGCTGAGGTTGCTGGTTCAAATCCCTGGGCTTGCCTGGTCAAGGCACATATGGGAGTTGATGCTTCCTGCTCCTCCCCTCTTCTCTCTGTCTCTCTCTCTCTCTCTTCTCTCAAATGAATAAATACATTAAAATATATATATATATATTACACATACCTTACTCTGCAGATACCCTGGGTGAGTCCTAAATTGAAATTGAATCCCGAAACAATTACCTAAATATTTTATCTCATCTAGTACACTCATTCATCATGTCAATTGATTACTATTTCTAGAAGCATTATTTGAAATCTTAATTCTAATGCAAAAAAAAGGATTCTTACTAGTAGTGAATGTTTCCAAATATAATGGACATTTCACATCCAGTTATAAAACCTCAGGATTCAGGGTTAGCAAGTCAGCACCTTATACACTAGGCCAGTACTGCTACGCAAAACCTCAGGATTCTTTTACTAGTTTGGCTACACTCTCTTGAGACATCTGTATTTTCTAATGCTTTGGAAGTTTAGAAAGCTCAGGCTTCAGCTTTTTCTGAAGAATATAAATTGTTAACTAAGAAAAAAAAACACAAAGACAGACCTTGAGGATAATTTACCTGTAGGCAGAAAGAAAATGTAGTTTTGGCTCAAAATATCAAACACAAATCCCTACAAGTATCTTTTTTAAGTGGTACATACCACCCACCTATATTTTTACATTGTGGTGCACAACACAGACACTTATAAGGGAAAATCATTTCTAATTTTTCAAAAAGCATTTTTAAGATAATTGTGCCTAGATAGTATAGAAAATCAGTTATAAGTAAATGATATTCTAAATCAAAATTATAGATATAGGTCTCTAGAAAGGGAAGAAGCTATACTTGAGGAAAAAATATTGCCACCCAGCAGCTCTGTGGTATAGATAAGTTCTCCTCAAAGCTCAGTGTTCTCATCTGTAAAATGGGAGTAATAAGTTCTGTCCTGCCTGCTTTATGAGTTTCATAGGTTCATGTTCCTGTTAAATATCTTTAATAAAATAATGTATTACATACATGTGCAACATGGTACTATTTCTAGTAAGTTAAAGAAAATACAGCTGAATGTTATTTTCACTCACACAAAACCATACTAAATGCTGCAAACCAAATAAACATACATTTCTTATATACCAGAATAAAAGTATTCATTAAGCTACATTCTTATGTGTAATAAAAGAGGTTATTTGAAAATTTTGAATCACATTTCATTTGCAACAACTGTAAAAAAATGACTGGTATTTGGGATTTAAATAAAATAGTGGGAAATAACTTACAAGTTTTATTTGAATGTGTATTAATTAATACATCATAAAACCATTGTAAAACATTCCTTTGAAAATTAAAAATGATAATGTTTTCCTTTGTGCATCAATAAATTAAAAAAGGACCTTGTAGAATTTTCTCACTGTTTAGTCACAGAAAGGTGCATATGAAATGTCCAATGATAAAATCCCTAACGAAATAAAATGAATTAATTGAATGACCTAACAGTAGAGATTATAATAAAATGAAATAAAATCTTTTTTACTTTGTTTTCTTTGGAAGGTGACAGTGAGAGTCAACGGAATACAAACATCAGAAATTCATATCTCTGCAGAGTATGTGTTGGCCTTGATTTTCTTAAATCACTTCTACTGAACACTTGAATGCATCCAGACAGACTCCTAATGAGAAATGTCTCAGAATTCATGCCGAGGCATTGTCAACAGGCCAAGGAGAAGTCCTCGGCGCTGAATGCGTGCTTAGCTGAAATGACTTCTTCCCTGTGATTTCAGAGGAAGCTGGCACAGTAAGAGAGACAAAGAACGATGCAGGAAATGTTTGAACTCTCCTATCCTGTTCGGCGGAAAGGGAATTTTCCTTTCACCTCTTTAGCAAATTAAGATCTGAAGCATGTTTTAGATTTTATAAGCATATTAAACATCTTTAAGAAAGACATGGGTCAGAAAGAAAGTAGCTAAGTTCTTCAATTTGCAACCTGAAATAATTTGATAAAATTAGAAGTTGGGAAAAATAGAACAGATTAGTCTTTCCAACATATTATAAACCTTGGGTTTTCTCCCAGGGACTACCAAACAAACAGTAAGTGGACTAGACAGATAAGAGAAGCCCTTGGTATATTTCCCAGGCCACTCTGTCCTTTATTACACTCTAGCACAATTATTATTTATTATTTTAAAGGAAGATATTAAGCCAAGATGAAGCTATGTTCTGACAAGAGAAAACATTAATACTTAAACTAATAAATATAATCACAAAGAAAAGGATGGTTGTCTTTCTTGCCATATGTATTTAATATTAAGTGCCTCAGGTTTTCTTAGGAATCTTTACTGTTTTTGTCATTTATACATATATCTAAGAGTTTCAGAAACTGTTTCTAATTCATCTGAGTCATCTTTTAGGACAGCAAACTCCTTAAGCATATAACCAACTAGTTATATTAGTACCTCACCTCTCTTATTTCTCCCAATTTATTTTTCTCTAAATATTTAAGAGAAACCTAGTAGATCAGATTTTGCAAAAACAATAAATGAAAAGTAGATATTTTGGATCAGTTCTTGGGTAAAATCTCTTAAAGTCTTATTGAAAAGTAGGTAATCAAAGCTGTTGAGGGGTGAGGCAGTGCTGGGTGGGGAGATAAAGGAATTGAATAAAAAAGAAAAAAGAGAAAAAACTCATGAACACAGACAACAGTGTGGAGAGTTCCAGAGGCAGGGGGATTGGGAGAGATGGAGGGGGTATACATGGTGAGGGGCGAAGACTTGACTTTGGGTGGTGAATGAACAATACAGTATCCAGGTGATGCGTTATAGAATTGTGAATCTGAAACCTGTATAATGTTGTTAACCAGTGTCACCCCAATAAATTAAATACAAAGGAAAAATATGTTGAGGTAAGATTAATTAGAAGTAATTTTCACACCCTGACAGCACTTCTAGGACTTTTATTCAGTCTGTTGCCATACAAAAGCATATTGCATGTCAATTATGCCGAAGGAGAAGATGCTTCCAACAGAGCTTGACTCAAGTCCAGGTTGTGAATTATTTGCTTTGAAATATATTCATATTCTCCTGCTTGGATATTCTAGTCAAGAGAAGAGTAAAAACAAGTAGCAAGCTCATCTTAAGCTTGTGGTCAGGTGGACATTCATAAAATGTTTATCAGCCCACAAGTAAAATTTTGAAAATGCTAGATCGCCCTCCTTCACAAGGGAGGAAGGAAGTGCAATAAAGAGCTCTTTGTTATATTCAATTTTGGGCCCACACCATCATCTTAAGTTTCTAAATGGAGAAACCCAAAGGAAGCTTTCCCTAACATGCTATTTAAAACCAAGAACACATTTATTCTCCTTAGCCATTTCTTCTACGTGTCTTCTCATCTCTACGAGCAGTAAATTGACCTTAAAGCATAAAGCTGTCAGGCCCTCAGTTGCATAGGCTGGAAAGAGCTCAAGTCATAGGTTCATATGATTTGGTAAGGTTTTTGTTTTTATTTTTACATTAATTTTTTATAGGCTCCACCCCTACTTCCAATGACGGGTCTGGCTCCACAAAACCTCAATCAATCCATACTCTACTCGCCCCTTTTCAGAGAATGTGTCCTGCAGATTATTCTTTATCAGACATCTGGCACTCATGAAGAGCTGTCCTGCTTATCCAGAGGCTTCCTTGGAGTATCCTTTCTAGTGGAGAATGTTCATTCTATGATTCAACTCTGGCATCAGAGCCAGGGTTAATATGCTGTAAGCTTCCAGATCATAGCTCTTCATAATTCATTCAAACCCCTCCTCTTCTTGAGGTCCATGCTAAATGATTATTCTCTAGTTGCTCCCCGTATAATTATTATCTGTGTTTTTTACAGGAATTTTATAGCACTCAGGTGGTTCACTAGTATCACTCAGATTGTTCAGTGATATCTGACACATTTCTAACCTCTCCTACCATGAATGCCACTTGATATGTATGCACCATACCTTCCTCCTTGTCTCCAATCACTTTAACTATCAATTGGCTATACTGACATCACCAGGGTAATATCTTGTTATAGAATTTTTTTAATTGTTTTCCCTGGCCACAGCCTTCTATTCATTCACTTAGTTGATTCTCTTACTCTGATTCAATCATTTCTGTCATTTGGGGGCTCCTCAATGAATTCCTTGACACTTTATTTTACCAGTATGGACCTTGAAGTAAGCCAAGCATGGATTTGAATCCTATGTAAACTAGTCAACTTCTCTGAGTTTCAGTTTCTTTAACTTAAAATAGGGAAAGAATGCCCTGTTTTTTTGTTCATATTGTATTTTATATATTTTTTTAGAAATAAACTTTTTTTTTATTTATTCATTTTTAGAGAGGAGAGAGAGAGAGGGAGAGAGAGAGACAGAGAGGGAGAGAGGAGAAAAAGACAGAGAGAGAGAAGGGGGAGGAGCTGTAAGCATCAACTCCTATATGTGCCTTGACCAGGCAAGCCCAGGATTTCGAACCGGCGACCTCAGCATTTCCAGGTCGACGCTTTATCCCCTGCGTCACCACAGGTCAGGCACCATATTGTATTTTATAAGACTTATGTAAAGAAAGAACCTATTTAACATTCAGTTCATATTAGGTATGTGATAATATATGAGTAGGTTGATAAAAAGATGATCAAATAGATGGATAGATAAATAGATAGGTAGTTAGATAGACAGATAGTTGATAGATAGATCTATGATAGATTTTTTTAAAAGAACTTCCCTATGCCACATCGTTAATTACTTCATTCACCCTCAATATAACCTTTGTCCCTTCAGTTTCTGTAGTTTTGATACAGTTGTCTTATCAGTTCTCAATTCTCAATATGTCATATAATTTTTCTCTCCCTTGTTTATAGTTTCCTTCAAATAACTGAACAATTATGCATCCAAGCAGAGTGGTGCCTCTGAAAAGGTATTTTTTCTACCTTTGGTGACTACTGAGATTTACTAGCTCCTCAGTCTAAATACATCTCTGTTCACCTCTCTCTGTGAAAACAAGCTGGCTCTTTATAAAATAGAATAGAATCTAAATATCTCTATGTTGGGTTCCCCTCAGTTTCATTTCTAAATTATAATAAAATAGAAAACTTATTATTTGTTATCACTTATTATTAAAAAACAGGTCTGAATAGTTCATGGAAGATTGCTAACTGAGTTTGTTAAAAATTACCCAAGGTGTTGGTGAAGTATTTAAAGTAGCAAGAAAAGCAACCACAGGCTAAGTGCCAAGGCTTTGAATAAGAGGAAAAGTTACACTACGAGACAGAAGCAAGCAAACAAACAAACAAAAAATTCCCACCATATGGAGCCTGAATCTGAGATGAAATCTGGGAGAAAACATATAGATAGATAGATAGATAGATAGATAGATAGATAGATAGATAGATAGATAGATAGATAAAAGAGTAGGGAAGACATCAAGAGAGAAGTTTGCTCTCTAAGGCATGGCTTTTCAATCTTGAACACAAATCCTCTCTTCAATCAAATCTACCAAACTCTTAAAAGTCTTGGTGTGAATTCTCTTGCTGTTGGGGAAATGAAAGACAGTGAGTTGTGTAAATTAGAGAAAGGGTGTGAGCCAGTGAAGTATGGGAAAGAGGCACCACATGTGGGAATTGGAGCCTAGCAAGAAAGAAGAGCTAACAGCTATTTGATTGATACTGTTTGAAGTGTTTTACCTGTATTATTCCACTCAATCCTTATACACACCTATGGTAGATATTACTTTTATTCTCATTTTAGAGAAAAGGAAACTCAGAGTAGCTTGCTCATGATTACACAGCTAGTAAGTACTGAATCCCAGACTTAAATATAGTCCGTCAGACCTCAGTGCCCATGGTCTGGTAAAAGTGCCAGTTTACCATATTACCTCAACAAGTAGTTTTTCCTTAGTGAAGTAGAAGAAATAAAAACTGGGAAGCTGTTTGTGTCCCATCTGTAAATTTTAGGTTGAATAAAATTTTACCTGGTGCTTAGAGAGCAAAGAATTCCCAATATGACAGATAGGTTAAAATCTTACTCTTAAATTTTCTTATGCCAAAGATGACCTCCTCCTGTCTAAGATAAAATTTTCTTCTAAACTAATGGGATTTATCTCCCCTGACTTATCCTGTACTTTCCTCAGCCAGTTCCCCTGTTTTCTGATATTTTCTATCCTTATGATTTCCCTATCCTTATGATCATTCCACTCTAAGAGTGTTTCCATTATTCTAGGAAACTTCCTCTTATCAACTTTTCATCCTCACCTCACATTATATTTCCTTTCTTCTCATTACACACACACACACATACACACACACATACACACATTATTACTTCCTATCTTTACTGTTCAGTCAATTGTATTTTTCTCCCCAATTGTTCCACATTCTACTAAAATAACTCTTAAAAATAATACCAGTATATCAAATCAATACATGTAATGGCTTTAAAATCAAGACTTGATTCCACTGGAGCTTTTAGATACAAATTCTTGAGTAGCTAGTGGCTGTATCTACTCATATGTCAAGGTATTATTAATATTTCCTTATACTACATTCTCTGCTGTCTTGCATGAATAATAATAATATCTTTTCAATTTCTCAATTAGAAAACTTGGTGTTACCTTAACTGCTCTCTTCATCTCACTCTGAAATATTCAATTGGTACCTAAATTCTGTTGATTCTATTCCAAAAATCATCATTTATGTTAATTTTTCCATGCTATCTCTTTTGCCTCAAGAGAAAATCACTCTCTGTTTTAGTTTACATTTCAAAAAGGTGCCAGAATAACTACAAGCAAATTTGACCTTTTCACTTCCATGCTCATATGAGCCCGTATGCATTTCTGTCCCTATTGTAACACTTTTCTCATTGCATTTTATTGGTTAGTTACTTACCTGTAAATTTCATGAGGTCAGGTGAATATGTGGTTTCAGTATGCAACCATGAAATTAGATACATAGTAGACATCTCAATAAATATTTTTTAAATTTTATTTATTTATTTTTATTTTTAATTGTTTTGAGAGAAAGAGGGGGGGGAGAGAGACATTAACTTATTGTTCCACTTATTTATGCATTCATTCATTAATTTTTGTATGTGCACTGACCAGGAATCAAATATGCAACCTTGGCATATCATGACGGTTCTCTAATCAACTGAGCTACCTGGCCAGGACAATAAATGTTTTATCAATAAATAAATGCATGGATAGAGGTTCTTCGCTACTTGCCTGAAATAATCTGTTATTTGACAGAGGTGATTAAAAAGTTATAATCTTGAACTAGTGGATAAGCAGCTACCACTAAGACTATTCAGTTAGTCACTGAAAGATCAAAATATACATTAATGAGAAATTTTACAATAAATATTTCAGAAGTCAAAATACTTCAGTGATGTACTCATCACATATTTTTTTTTTTTTGTATTTTTCTAAAGTGATAAGTGAGGAGGTAGAGAGACAGCCTCCCACATGCACCCGACTGGGATCCATCCAGCATGCCCACTAGGGGGAGATGCTCTGCCCATCTGAGGCATTGCTCCATGGCAATTGGAACCATTATAGTGCCTGAGGCAGAGGCCATGGAGCCATCCTCAGCAACCTGGCCAACTTTGCTCCAATGGAGCCTTGGTTGCAGGAGAGGAAGAGAGAGACAGAAAGAAGAGGGGAAAGGGTGGAAAAGCAGATGGGTACTTCTCCTGTGTGCCCTGACTGGGAATCAAACCCAGGACTTCCACATGCCAGGCCAGCACTCTGCTGCTGAGCAGGGCCCTGTGCTCATCACATTTTTAAGCTATTGAGTATTAACCTTATATAATGATAAAATAGAGAAAACTCTCAGAAGCAGGGTGATAGGCAATGTATCTTGGTGGTAAAGAGTTCTGCCTCTTAGGACACTAGAGTCAGGCTGCTTGGTTTTGTCATTCAATAGCTTTGCCTCAGATTCCTTACAAAGAAGTTATGCAATAATAATAGTAAATACCTCATAGTGTTTTCATAAACCTAAAGCATTAAATAATAGACACTTAATATGATACATGTCACAAAATAAGTGTTAATAGGTTTCACCTTTTATTATTTATTCTTTGAATCACATCATACTCATAAATAAATGTGATCACTAAAAATAAAGGGATGAGTTTAGTCATTTCAACCCAGGACTATCAAAAGGCCTGGTCTCTCTAACAAAGAACTCGAGTACTGGTTCTGATTAAAATGAGACTATAGTAGACTCGAAGTAAATTGGACTTATGTACATCTCAGTATCTCCAATATGCTAAGAATTTTAAACATTATTATTATCTTCCAGAGACAGGAAACTATTAAGCATAGTTGTTACTATACAATGCCTATGATTATTATTGAGAAAAGCAACAAAATTTGTTGTGAATTAAACTTCCAAATGGTTTCTCTTTCTGATTTATACTACTTTTGTTTTTCCCACAATGTAGAAAACGTTTTGCAGGAAAAAATACAAAGTATTTGAAAATTTTCGCCTTGTAGTCTACTCATCCTTCAATTCAGCTTTTGCTCAAGTGTAATGACAGGCTGGTCCACAGAGCACAAATTAGCCTCTCTTTGGAACACTCTGCTATGTCAGAATTCCAAACGGAGAGGGGCAACTTTTCATTTGGGCAGGTGAGCAAGATAAGGGACTGAGACACAAGATGCCTGTGATTAGGGGGTGTTCAACAGCAAAAAGTGCACAAAGGAAAGCTGATGAGCAAGCCCAGCCCCCACTATGCACAACCATCTTCTCCATTCCGTTTCACAGAGTAATCAAAGGATATTCTGAACCTCTCAGAATGCCATCAGTCCTTATTGAGCATGAAATAGAACATCTCTCAAATCTTTGCAACAATAATCACGATAGCAAGCTGGCCTAAACAGGGAGCTCTGGCAGACAAAGATAGATTTGTACAAATAAATAAACGAGTCCATAAATTAACTTCCACAAAATATGAATGGAAAGTTGATGATAATCTCCCAGTTCTATTGTGTAAAGGGTAAAGAAACTCACAGTTGTGCTCTCCAGGTCTAGTACAGTAAAGAATAGGCTTCCTGATGAGATGTTTCTAATAATGTTCAGTCAGAGCTGGGCATCTTGTGTCAATAATACTAAAAAATAACCATCTCAATGATTTAGATAAAACGTTAATTAGCATTCAAATCTAAGTGTCATTGCTGGTTGCCGTTTACTCTTCTTTGTTCCCTTTTCTAGATCTGATTTTTTTTCCTTGCCACTTTTGAACAAAGAAAAAAAAAAGCCACTTTTGATTGTTCCAAAAAGTTTCTTATGCTAGCTGACAGTTTGTCAAGCGTAAAATAATTTCAAACAGATCACTGAAATGTTCTTGAACACAAGACTCTCCTTAAACAAGCAGCAATTCTATTGTCCCTGCTGCCCTATTGTGGTAGCGACCTGGTTGCGATGTCTAACTCCAGTACTGATAAGAAGCTACGACGATGCCTGTGAGATGTTCTTTTCAATGAATCATTATTAAAATATAGGTTACTCACGTTAGAGTTAGAAGACCTGACACTGGTTTGGTCCTTGACTTACCAACCTCTTAACCTCCAAAGTCATTTAGTAGGTCTGGGATTTCGATTACTGTGTCATTGGGATTCAGGTGTGAAAATAAAATGCCATGCATGTCAAAGTCCTTTGTAAACCTTAAAGAATTGTCCTGGCCAAGTGGCACAGTGGATAGAGTGGTTCATGCTGGCTCATCAAAGTCATGGGTTCAATTCCTGGACTGGGCATATAGAGAAGCAATAAGTGAGTGTACAGCTAAATAGAACTAAGTGGAACAATGACTTGATACTTTTTTCTCTCTCTCTCTCCCCTTCTCCTTTTCTTTCTCTCAAATCAATGGAAAAATTAAAAAATATATATTAAAAAAACTTTAAAGCATTATTTAGCTGTCACCCATTTTTGTGAATGTTCCAAGTATGAAAGTCTCTCTCTGATTTTAAAATTATACTGCTTGGAGTAGACTCCAAAGCCTCAGAGGACTCAAGGAAGGTACAAAGGTAATTTTCAAATCATTACATTGTAGGCAAGGGGAAAAAAAGAAAGTTTCATAAAAATTGCCCAAATATATATTTTAAAAAGCAAACTAAATAAACTAGAAATCTGTACCAATGATTTTTAATAAACTTAATTTGGATAATTATCAGGCTCATATTTATATTTTGTTTAATTATTATTTATTGAAGATAAAATATTGATTTTGTCTGTTCTTTACCCGAATGAATACTGAAATTTAAAAGCATAATCTGCAGACTAGACAGATCTGAGTTCAAATCTCAGTCTTTACCATACAAGCCAGAGTTTCAGCAAAAAGACCTTGGCTCTCTGTGTTTGTTCCATCTGTAAAACGCAAACAGTAATGCTTTCCACTTACTCTTGTAGTTAAGATTAAGAGTACTAAATGTAAAAGTTCAGAGCAGAACCTAACAAACACATAAACATGTTGTCAAGACGTAGCAGCTATATTTAAGTTTATATTTGAACATTTTGAGGTATTTGTGAAACTTGTAAGGATCATTTTGTCTTCAAGCATTTTATTACTGAGTCCCAATACAGACATTCCATTTGATCCTCCTAAACCATTAACTCTTGGTTACAGAAAGTCTCATAAAATAATAAACAGAGGATACAAAAAGAAGCAGGTCTCTTCTCTTCGCATTCCCAGTAGGAGCTCTTTAAGTCACTTAATGCCAGATCTCATTATACTTGAAGTCAAAGTCAAGATTTTCATACTTTTGACCAGGAAACAAACAAAATTGACAACCAGTAGAAGACTGAATGCTAGATTTAGGTGAGATTGGAGCATGACTTTTCACCTTTTCATTAGAAACAAAGGACACTGAGCTATGGGGTTTATCTTTTCTGGTATCAATTTACACATCTGTAACATGAGAGCATTTATACTAGATTATCTTCGATATGTTTCCAGCTGTGATGCTCTATGACTATGCAATTATTAACACATCCACCTCATACTACAATGAGGTATCTCCTTGGTACAAGTTACTACACTTAGAATTGATCCATATAGTTAGACCAAGGACACACTATATTGCAAAATCTAGTTTGGAACAAGTGTCCAGAGAAGAACATACATGCTAGAGGAAAGTAAGGAAAATGAAGTAGTGGATGAGAGGAAAAAAGATATTGTTCTCAGTATGGTCGGAAGAGCCCAGTGTCTGTGTACAAATGGCAGTGTGGGACTTTATGCATAGGAAATAGCGTGTGTGTGTGTGTGTGTGTGTGTGCGCACACATGTAGGTGTGTGTGTGTTTCCTACCAACTTTTTTGCTTCCTCAACTTTGAAGCTGGAAAGTTCTGAGTATCTTGTTACCACTTCAGCCTGGGGTAAGGTGGGTGGAAGAAGGTCACTGACTTACCATGTTGTAAGAAATAGTTCACCTCTCTTACATGTAGAAGCATGCATTTATAGGCATCAGTATTTATCAATATTTATTTTTGTTTGTGTTTTTAAATTAAGTGAGAAGTAGGAGGCAGAGAGACAAACCCCCACATGTGCCTCCACTGGGATACACCTGGCAAGCCTTCTACCAGGTTATGCTCCACCCATCAGGGGCTGCTGCTCTGTTGCTCAGCAACTAAGCTATTTTAATACCTGAGGCAAGGCCATGATGCCATCCTCAGTGCCTGGGGCCAACTTTGCTCAAGCCATTCAAGCCATGGCTTCAGGACAAAAAGAGGAAGAAAGAGAGAGAGAGTGAGAGAGACAGAGAGAAGGGAGAAGGGTGGAGAAACAGATGGTTGCTTCACCTGTGTGCTCTGACTGGGAATTGAACCTGGGACTTCCACATGCCAGGCCAATGCTTTGCTGCTGAGACAACTGACCAGGGCCAAGTATTTAGTTTTAAACATAAAGAGCTAGATTTTGTTTATAGATTAAAGAGAGAAAAAATATGTAATATTTATTTTAAGGAGATAATATAGCCAATCATTTTCCAACAGAAAAGGTAGATTCTCTGAAGAATAAAAAACACTAGAGAGAACATCATAATGTATTATAGTAAGAAGGTGCTTTCAAAGTCCAAATCTGCCAGAAGTGATTTTTATGATACCTGGAGATACAATTTGAAAAGGAAGTAAAAAAATGATCTCTTTCTTACTTAAGAAATTGAAGAATAGTTTGATTTTGTTTGTAATTCCTAAACATAGTGTTAAATGAAGATTCCACTGGTAATATAGAGAGTTTATCAAGATGTTTAACAGGATATCATGGCCAAAAGATAATAAAAATCTTTGGGAGTTAGGGAGAAATAAAAAATAATAATAGTGTTGGTAAAAATACTTTGTTAAAGAAAAGCTTACAAAGAGTATAACTAAAATAATATATCCAGATTTTAATAAAGTCAGTGATAGAAAAGACATTGTGCAAAAAGGCACTGATATTTTCTATATGTAAAATAATCATTTGAGAAGGTGAGAGATACTGTCAAATGATTGGAAAAGTAGATCAGACTATTTTTGATAACTCCATAATTTCCAAGAATGTGGGAAAATAAATAAATGCAATTTGACATTCTGTTCTTGTGCGGGAAAGCAAGACAAATCCATAATGCATCTGGGGCGTTGCTCCCCTGAGGCCGGAGCCATTCTACCACCTGAGGCAGGGGCCATGGAGTCGTCCTTAGCACCCAGGTCAACTTTGCTTCAATGGAGCCTGGACTGCGAGAGGGGAGGAGAGAGACAGAGAGGAAGGAGAGGGGGAAGGGTGGAGAAGCAGATGGGCGCTTCTCCTGTGTGCCATGACCGGGGATCGAACCCAGGACTTTCACATGCTGGGCCAATGCTCTACCACTGAGCTAACTGGCCAGGGTCAACAGAGAGCTTTTTGTTAAAATAAACTACTCACCCATACCTTTAGTCTAAAACAGAAAGCACCAACATGATCTATATTTTGAAAGAGATCAGTGTTGGAATAATGCTTGCAGCTCTGGGTAATTTTGTGTATGTGAGCTTGAGAGAGGTAGAGAAAAAATTGAAGTGACTGGTCAACTGGAATGACCCAGGCATTTCCCAGGATAAATGTACAAAAATCCTTCAACTGTTTGCAACAATAGGATTATATATCATATAAAGAGAGAACTAATAAAACACACATCATTCAAGTTTATACCACTGATGAAAATGATAGGTGCACTTGAAAAGAGGAGGACAAAAGGTATAAAAGGAAGTAGTGCCTAATAAATAATCAGGGGTTTGAAATATTCACCAGTACAGTTCTCTATCTGGTACAATGAAAATGTGATATTTTGAAATTGAGCACATTTTTAAAAAACGTAGCTGTCCGAGAGATATTGTAGTAATTCATGTGAAGTGCTGAGGGCCAGAATTAGAGTCATGGCAGGAGAAATAGAAGTTAGGAATTTCTGTTGTTTTTCAGAAAGGCCAAAAATGATTTTGTTTTAAATTGATTTTAATGAAAAGCAAGAGATTTCAAAACCATGTTTCAACCCTTCATAATACTGACCCAAAATAGGATAATTGAAAGAAGGCTTATCTATTTCAGATAACTTAAAAGTATTCCCAAGCATGAACAGTATAGAAATACTATTTCAAGACAAGGTTTCAAATAGATAACAGGCAGTATTAGCATAATTTTACGGCTTTGAGTCAAAGACACCCAATACAAAATAAAAATGAAAACAAAAATCTAGGATTTTAAAAGTAAACTTAAAAATGCATTGTCTTGCCTTTGTTTGAGTTGGGTTTTTGTGTTTGGCTTTGGGTTTACTTATTTATCTATTTACCTATTTGCCTTCTTTCTGACAAATTTCAGATATGCCTTACCAAAACTCAACCTTTGTTTCGAGCTAGATCTTCATCTTCTAATAATAATATAGCTAAAATAATTTTTTCTAGTCTCTTAAGTTGATTTTGTTTCCTTTGTCTTTTTTCTATAACATCTGGCACACTGCTCTTAGAATATTATCTCCTCAACTAGAATAGAAATTTTTTTGAGGGAAGGAACCATTATCTTGCAACTCTATACCCTTATACCCAACACCATGCCTAGTTTGTGATAGATGTTCAATATATTAACTCATCTAATCTTTGACCATAATAAATTTGACAATTTAAAACATTACCACTTAAATAAGGACAAAAAAAATCTTGTGACATAGAGTGTCTGAAGAAGTGACTTAATAGATAAGATATATTTATAAAATCTCCAGCATCATAACCAATGATATTTTGTAGGAATCTTTGACATATTCTGGAAGAAATGTAAAACCAATATCCCAAGACTACAATCATTTATCATCAAGTAGCAGCTGTTGTTAAGATTGATATTGATCCTTGGTAAATTACAACCAGAATAACCTTGTATCACAAAATTCTTCCACTACATCATTTAGCTGTAAGATGCTTCCTTAACTATGTTGTTAAGTTTTTCTTTCTTCTCTATTTGATTACATAAGAAAAAAAGTTTTGTATACAGGTAACTCAAAATGCTTTTGGTCATTTCCCAATTAAATATTGTATTCTTCACAAGAAAATATAATATAAATGCATATAATATAATCTTCATTTTGAAAAGTCATTTGATGATAAGGTGTTTTTAAAATTAGAAAAAGCTTATACGTTTCCTAGTTCAATCTTTTTATCATTGAAATGAAAAACAAAACAAAACAAAACTGAGTCTGAATAAATGATATGACCAAGGTTGAAGTATAAAAGCATTGGTTCTAGAATGTGAAATTGCTGACATTTAACTTAGTTTCTCTTATATAATTACCATTATGAAAAAAGTATGCATTACATAAACAGCAAGAAGTTTAATAAGATCTTGTTATTTTAAGAATATAGGATCCATGTGGGACTGTTGAAAGCTGGGTGCTCTAGCTCAACTTTTTGTCATTTGCAAGTTCTCTAAACTACTCACAGCTCAGTCTTCTTAAACCTCAAAATCAAATATTAGTACCTACTCTAAAGGGCTTTGTGAAATTGTTAATTTAAAGCATTTAGCATAGTACCTGGGTTACAGTGAACATTCAGTAAGCTTTAGCTTTTATTATTATTACTATTTTTATTAATTCATAAAATAAAAGGTCATGGTTTTGATTTATTGAATTGCAAAGACAAACCCAATGAAACTCTCATGTTTTCAAATGCCATTATTGAGAATGACATCATCGTTTCTGCCTTGCCATTTTGCTTGAATTTCTACTAGTTTATGCATTGTTAGAAACATATATAGCACAATATTATAAATGCTATATGGGAGGCCAAAGTTTTGTTTCTGTTTTCTTAAGTGACAATTTAGTAAAAATATCAAAGGTAATTGCAATGTGTGCAGTGACCTTACTAAAATATATTTATCAAAATTATGAAATCCTACCTAAGGACAATGGGATAGTAGTACAAAATAAATATATTTTATGAGAAATCAAATATTAAGCCTAGACTCAACTATTTAGAAATTGACAAAATTTTTGAGTTACCAAACTCTTATTTTCTTCTTCCTTTACTTCTACTGACTACATTTTGCGATATTCCAACTCATTTTTATATCCATCTTAGAAGAGAAAGGGCAACAAGGGGGGGCAAACCTAATAATATAAATATTTCTTAGCAGATCAAAAATTAGTGGAGTAGCCCTGGCCGGTTGGCTCAGTGGTAGAGCGTCAGCCTGACGTGCAGGAGTCCCAGGTTCGATTCCCAGCCAGGGCACACAGGAGAAGCACCCATCTGCTTCTCCACCCCTCCCCCTCTCCTTCCTCTCTGTCTCTCTCTTCCCCTCCCGCAGCCAAGGTTCCATTGGAGCAAAGTTGGCCCGGGCGCTGAGGATGGCTCTGTGGCCTCTGCCTCAGGTGCTAGAATGGCTCTGATTGCAGCAGAGCGATGCCCCAGATGGGCAGAGCATCGCCCCCTGGTGGGCATGCCGGGTGGATCCCGGTCGGGCGCATGCGGGAGTCTGTCTGACTGCCTCCCCATTTCCAGCTTCAGAAAAATACAAAAAAAAAAATAGTGGAGGAAGTTTAAATCTTAATGATAAATCTATTGTGGGTTTCCTGCTCCTTCAATATGCAACAGCTGCAATTCCTCTGTCTTCCGCTAGCTGGGATAATTGGGGGCTAGCTGATAGGTTTTGAAAGAAGTGGGGCCCTTAATCTTTAAAACTACTCATCACGAATGACTACTCCTGTAGCAACTGAAATTATGTCATCTTCTATAAAAATGTGTTGAAGCTTTTACAATAAACTTGCTAATATTATTGAAGCTAAAATATGTTTAGCCACATTAATTTATTACCTATCCCTTATTCCTGTTATATTTACTGTACAATTCATTATACCAAACAAACACAAATCTAGGTAACTCAAAAGAAAAGAAAAAAAAAACTTACCCACATTAACAGAAAATAAACTTATGCAGAAATTTCAAAACTCTAATGAACATTTAATGGAAATGTTGGGCAAAATGTATTTAAATATGAAGAGGTAAAAAAGGCAGCAATTGAACCTAAAATTTTTTATAGACTGACTATATAAAAACAGACAATGGCTGTATCATATATAAAAATAGAAGACTAACATACAACTTACAGCAACCTTCCCAGAAAACTGTATGTACTGTACACAGCCCAGAAAGCTAGTCAGTATGTTCGACTTCCAAGAAGCTAGATTATTCTCTCCAGTAGCAATCCAGGAAGCTAAACAATAACTTCCATAACAACTGGCCTAAAATGGCCAGGACTTGTTTAATAACTAATAACTTTCCCTGGCTGTTTGACTCAGTGGTAGAGCATTGGCCTGGTGTGTGGAAGTCCCTGTTTCCATTCCCAGTCAGGGCATACAAGAGAAGTGACCATCTGCTTCTCCACCCTTCCCTTCTCTTCCCTCCCTTCCCTTCCCTTCCCTTCCCTTCCCTTCCCTTCCCTTCCCTTCCCTTCCCTTCCCTTCCCTTCCCTTCCCTTCCCTTCCCTTCCCTTCCCTTCCCTTCTCTTCCTTCTCTCTCTCTCTCTCTCTCTCTCCCTCATGAAGCTATGGCTCAAATGGTTTGATCAAAGTTGGCCTCAGATGCTGAGGATGGCTCCATGTCCTTACCTCAGGCACTAGAATAGCTTGGTTGCCAAGCAACTGAGTAGTGGCCCCAGATGAACTGAGCATTGCTTGGTAGGGGGCTTGCTGGGTGGATCCCATCTGGGGCACATGTGGGAGTCTGTCTTTCTGCCTCTCCACCTCTCAATAATAAAATAAAATAAAAATAAATAACTAACAGCTTTCAAAATTCCCTCCCTTTTAAAATTTAGGACAAATCTGAGAAAGCCAAATATGCACCCAACACTAATATCAGAAGATGCTCGTCTCTAATCAACCCACTTAATAACTTCCCCAGTACAACAGCCTCCAGTCAGGACATACTCAAACTATTCCTTTATCACCCTATAATGGTTTCTCACCCCCCTGTCTGCCTTCCAGTCTCTGCCTACACACAGGTGATGGTGGTGCTGCCTTTCTACAGCACACTGAATAAATAAACTTTGCTTTCCTTATTTGGTTGCTCTTCAACCAAGTATCTTTAGGTGATTCTAAAAAGAGGGTAGAAAGTGTATATTTGCCTGGCACTTCAGATACTCTGTGATTTTATAAGTCAATTGCTTAATAATCATCTTAGATAAATACGGTTGTGTTTATTTTACAAACGAGGAAACAGTCATAAAGTTATTCAGAACATTACCTAAAGCTTCTCGGTTAGTGAGCAGTCTACATTTAAAAACTGATTTTTTTTTATTATTATTTCAAAGTCCAACATAAACTCTTAAAAAACATTTGATTAAAATTTACTTTAAGATATTCCTTTGCCACATAAATTGTCCACAAGATCTAAAATTGAGGTAACTTCTTTTCTAACTATAACATAACAAAACACCTTTATAAAAATGGGGGAATGGAAGCATTTGCACATATTAGAAATTACTCTGAAAGTTACATAAAGCCAGATGAAAAAATATAGGATAAGACAGATGAATTGTAAAGTTTTTAATGCCTGAAAATAAAAGTGATATTTAAGCACAATTCCTTTTACTAAGACCAAAAAAAGTAAAAAACACTCCACAGATAACATTGTTTAAATAATAATGTGGAAAAAGAAATGATGACCAAAGGCCAAAAATGTCTTCATGTGGCTTTTATATTGTCTCACTAATTCCATTTAGTTCACTCAAATCTTTACTAAAATTTTCTTGCATTAATCATTTAATTTACTTGATCATGAATTAAAATAAACAGGGTTGGAATTTGAGAATTCTTATGAGAAGAGAAAGATTTAAGGTTTTTTAACTTTGTAGCATTTATGTTAAGGAAGGAAAACAGTTTCCTTGAAATTTGTCTGTTTTAATAAAAAGTTATCAATTTATCACATAAAATTATAAATATCAGAAATATAATTCAGCCATTCTGCTAAATGTACAGAAGGAAAGAAAGGAGCCTTCTTCATAGGCTTAAAGATGGCACCTTCCCATAAATAAAAGACTGATGGCCAATGTCTATCAGTTAATTTATTTTTAAAATATCTTGGCTTTATCACCTTCCCACTGGGATGTAAAACATATTTTTCTTAAAAAAAAATGAATGATTAATTGAGGTCTCCCTCTCTGCCTCTTTCTATACCAGACCTTGTAAGTGAATGGACAAAAGAAACGGGGCAGGTTGGGCATGCATTTTACAAGCACATCACTGGTAAAATTTCCCAAGCAACACGTTGAGGTGGGCGCCGAGGAAAACAACGGTATCATGAAAATAACAGAATCTAATAACTCTGAAGCAACGATGTATGTAGTAGAAACAGACTGCACACATCAGAATCCTGCTCTGTCGCTGGGTAACTGTGCGACACTAGTTAAATCATTTAACTCTGAGACGAGTTTCCTCATTTTAAGATGGGAATAATAATAATAAGGGAATCTCATGGGATTGTTGCAAAGACGAGGAGACAAGATATCGGTGTTGACACACAGGAAACACTAGATAAAGTAAATAATTGCATTTTAGAGAAGGAGCAGCAAGCTGAACATTTTCCCGTGCCCCCAGTCAGAACAAATAGGGTACGTCCTTAGTGGAGGAGGAGACTAGAAGAAAAGAATGGCTTTCAGCAAAAAATTAAGCATCATGCTTATGCCTTATCAATGAAAAAAAAAGTGATTACAGGCATTATTTTTCTGCTTCTTCATGCTCCACAATGTCCAGTTCTTGATAATAATACTTATACTATACTCTGTCTCCAGCTGTATGACTCATTCATTTACCTGGGTACTCTTGAAGGCAGGAGGTATATCAATATTCTTTAAATCTAATGTGTAATAATGCCTCACATGCAGAGATACTCAATATATGCTTAAAAAATTGTGAATGAATTTTTTAAATAAACAAATAAATGAATACATAGATTGAGAGTTTTCAGAGAAAGAATGGTATTCATAGAGAGCATGGTATGATAAATGGAATGTAATTTCTTTTCAGAATCTTCCTTTAAAACTTAAATCTACATCTTCAAAAGATTCAGCCGTCCTCCTAATATAATTAACTTAGCTCAGAAGATTGCACAATTTTCTGTTTCTGCTTCAACTTGACAAAATACTTAATGTCTCTTAAGTGAGTGGAAGAGAATTCTATTGGTATTACCTCATAACTAGTAAGTCATATCAGCTTATTAAGAAAGAAAAGTAGAAACTTATCTTGATAAGAATTTTCATTTATTTTATAAACATGCCATTTTACTCATTTGAATTGGCTTTAATTTTTTTTAAATAAAGATTTGCTTTAACTAACTTAAGATAAAACATTTTTCCTTTTTGAAATCATGAAGATATTTCAGAGTACATACTATATTACCCATGCTTTTCTTCCAAAATTAACTATATATGTCAAATTTGGCATATTATTTGTTGGTATTGTATATAGCATGTTGTCCAGCTAGCAATCACACTGACATGAGCAAGATAATTGTTTGTTAATTTTAGCCTTTAAATGTATTTTAACACATTTCATTTCTCAGTCATAATAAGGTACTTGGTATATAACTGCTTCTTACCCTGTTGGAGTCAATTCTTGCTCTGGAAGTATAGATGGGAGGTGGGATGTTGAAAGCCTGGGGGACCAGGTATTCCTCAGCATCCATCATATCTTCTAAATCCTCTTCATCCAAGAGATTCTGAAAGAACTTGCTATCGTTTGGACTGGGGAGCTTCATACGATCATCACCCTGAAGGATTGCTCATCAGAAAGAAAAATTGATTCTTGCATTTATCTTAAATATGTGATGTTTACAGTAAATTTATGTGATATCAAAAACACATGTTTAAAAACTCATGCACTCATTTAAAAAATAATTCTTTATCACAACTACCAGCCATAAAGAAGCTTGTAAGATGTGCAGATATGGCATGGCAAGATAAATTTAATACAAGAAGAAAATGATAAATGCTATTAGAGATACATAAAGCAGATGTTAGCTTTTGAGGGAGGGAGGCAGAATCTATTTCATTTCTGAGAATAATGGTAGGCTTCATTGCCAACATGGTGTTTGGGATTTGACTTTAAGAGTAAATAACAAAGGGCAATTGATTTATCAATTTTTGTTTTGGGGTTGGGTTTGTTTGATGGTGTAGAGTTATCAGGATAGATTCTATGATTTGTCCTACAGCATAACATTGTTGAAGTAATAGCATTTAAAGTCACAGAGCAAGGGGCACATACTTAAACAGGAGTGGGAGAGACATCCAAACCCTTGCTATAATCTTTCTTACCTCACTTATTTCATATATGTAATTCCAATGTTATGTAATTTTTTTGGTAACCAGTTTGTTATTAAGAGTTATTGGAGATAATGATAGTTAGAATCATTATCTTGTAATATCTAGATTTTACCTTTATGTCAGACTTTAGGCATGAAGATAAACACTACTTCATTTTGTTAAGCGTAAGCCAAGGTCTATTTTTTATGGTTTAGGCCAGGGGTCTCAAACTCAACTCAGCATGTGGGCCACAGAGCAAGATCACAGCCGTTTGGCGGGCCGCACTAGGTCTACAAAAGGCAACTGTTACGCAACACTTTTCAGTGTCACAAAACGACCAGAAACTGTAGTTCGCATCACAACTGCTGTTAACTAAGCTAATATCTAGCTAGGATGCTAGAGAAATGAAAAATACAAGTAGGCCCTTAGGCTTACTTAATTTTATCCAAAATATTTTGAACTTCGTGGATTAGTCTGCGGGCCGCACAAAATTGTTCGGCGGGCCGCATGCGGCCCGCGGGCCATGAGTTTGAGATCCCTGGTTTAGGCCAAAATCATCATAGAGAAATATATTATGATTTTTAAATTATCCGATCCATTTTTTTCTGGTGTTAAACATAAAATCTTTTTTAGGCCTGTTGTTTAATTTATATGTATATTTATTAATTTATATGTAATTCATTTGAATCTGAGTTATGCTTAGATACTGCATATCTCCCAAAACAAAACAAAAGATTTAAAAATATTTTTCTATGAAATGAAATATGAATATATTAAAACTTTTAATTCATTGTCTTCAATCACGGACAAAATTAAAATAAAAATCCCATCTTTTTGTTCTGAAAAGGGAAGATTACAATAATGAACATGACTTACACATAAGGTTAATAGAAAGCAGAGTGTTAGAAGGCTAGTCTGAGGACAAAGGCTTTTCATATATATGGATAATCATAATTACCTGGCTGTTCAATAGCAGGGACACTTGAATACTACGAGAAGGTGCTTAAAAGAGTTCTGACATAAGTCAAAAGGCTCTTTTCCCTAAATCATTTAACATGATATTCTGCCTAATCTATTTCTAAGTGATGATTTCCACAGTTCCAAAGTCCAGATATTATTCATATTTTGTAGGGAGTTTGCAATTGGGATTTTTTTTTTAATTAAAGTCAAATGTACTAACCTGAATAACTAAGTATCTTTGAGGGTCTCGAGCCATCCTCGAAAATTCAGCAGCCAGTTCCTTAAATTTAGGTCTACTGTCAGCATCAATCATCCAACCTAGAAATTCACAGGCAGTCAGTCACTATATACATAATTAGAGAAACATGCAATGTACATTTATAAAACTATAAACTAAAAATGTTGTTTTAATAATATTGATCTGAAAAACAAAGACAACTAATGAAAGAAACAATCCAACAGGCGAGGGAGCTATGTATCAGTTTGCTGTCATTCAGAACTAAATGTAATATACTGTAGAATAACAGAAACATTTTATTATTTTGAATTAACTTAAAATTAAGTTTTCTTCCTATAACTATAACCTAGCTTAACTATATTAACTTGCAGAATTTCAGATCTTTCATACTTAAATATAGAAAAAATTATCTTTTAAAATTTTTCTTTGATGGTTGTAAAAGAGGTGATTAGGATATAATTGATTATTTTGTATCAGGAGTGACTGGAGTAAAAGCTTTGCTTACAATGCAGTGTAATGGCACAAAGGGGAAAAAAAGAATAGAAAGCAACTTTCTCATGGTGCTTTTTTTACTGGTTGGGAAAAATACAAATTTAATGCAAATTTATTTGTAATGTTTGTTTAGCAATAAGTCATTAGCTTATTTTGGTAACCAGCCTTTTCAGAATAAAAATTCTCTCAGCAGTTTTTATTATTATTTAGTGAGGAGTCGAGAGAAAGTGGGTCTCATCTCCCTAGGCTCTGGTTAGCTGATGAGATGGCAAGAATAAAAGCACCAAGCTCTCTTTCCAAATGACACTTTTCTTAGGTATTAAAACTCCTAAAAGCACGATAAAATTCCCTTTCAGGAAAAATGATTTCCTAATTTTTTTATTATCTCATCAGGATATCTAAATGAAGTATCTTAATATTCCTCTTTGCCAGTTACAGGATCAAATTATATAATGTGTTCATGTTAAACATTCTTCCACAGATGACCACCGATCTGTACTTGATCCAACGAAACTATAAAACTCACATCTCCTTTTTCTAGGGGTTCAATTTTTATTCTTATTCTGGTAAATCTATGGGGGACATCTTATGTATCATTAATTACACCTGAATTTTTTCTCTCCTAATGAAGTTGAAATGCTATGTATTCTGCTTGCATTTATTGAAAAAAAAAATTTCCAAATGCTTCTGATGCCAAGATGCTAATAGGAAGATAGGTGTTTCTGAAGTTATTGTAACCAAAAAAAGGCTAACTTCACAGCAAGGAATCAGTTTCTTTCTAACTAAATATTGAGTAAATAGAACTAGGCTTAGTGGAAAGGGCATGCTGACCTGAACTGGAAAGCACATTTTTTATTTCTTTCCTCACTGTCAGAATGTATCACACATGTCATGAATATAAATCTGGGTAGACTTGGGCCCAAAGTCTCTTATTAATAAGATGCTTATTCACCTTCACCAGTTTGTTTCTTTGGTAACTCCGTGTAAATCAAACGGGAAAAACTCAAGATTACACAGGAAAGATTGCTGAATGTTAATCTCACTTAAATTAAATCAGAAACTCCAGAGACTTTTCTAATTCTATTTAAATTAAGAGCCTAGGCTTCCAAAGCATGTGTCTGGGGCATAGAAAGGAGAAAGGAAAGTAAGAAAATTAGATGTAAACAAATGATCAAATTGAAAAAAGTAAATAAACATCTTTAATCTTTTTAGTTCAATGTAGATTCAGGTCTTCCCACTTCCTGTTCTGCTCTGCTAATTTCCTTTGACTAAAAACCTATTTCAACTTAATGCACTTTTTTAGAGATTAGTTTCAAGCTTTCTTTATGTTTAGATCATTTATTTAGTCTGGTATTCTCCTATAACACTACTAATATTATTGTGACTAATTATATCTTTTTATGAAAGAAAAGCTGATTGTCATGGAAATGATAAACTCAAAGTGAAATAAGTAAAAGAGTCATATGATTTGAATTCATAGCACAGAAGCCTGATATTGCTTCATTTTAACAATAATCACAACAAACACAGGTGCTTATATGCTCCTTCTATAATTGTTTTTGAGATTTTATAATTTTCAATATACAGAAACACTATGCAGGTTGATTAATCTGTGCTACTGCTTTACTAAGAATAATGAGGATGATGACAAAATTATTTTCCATCTTACATTTGACCATGACCATGTAAACGTCAATAGTGCAGATAGGAGGCTGGGGCAAACGTTCTCCTTTCTCCAGTAAATCAGGAATTTCTCGGGTTGGAATTCCATCATAGGGTTTTCCTCCAAAGGTCATCAGTTCCCATATAGTGACTCCTAAATTGGAGACCAAATTCTTACGTAAACATATTAACAATATACTTTGAATAATTCATCACTATACCAGTGCCAAAAGAATGCTCTCTAGAAGCCAATCAAAAATAGTTTAAAGTAAGGCTCTTTTGATTCCTATATCCATTTTGAAATGCCCAATGACAAACTCTCTGTGGGAAATTCAATTCCTTTATTATAGTCTTGAAATTTTTAAAGAGTAGCAGAGATATTTCAGAGTTAGTGTCAGAATAAAAGGTCAGTTCCCCACTTATAACGTTTAAGTAATGTTATTGTTTGCTGACCCAAGTTAAGTTTTACTACACCACATTAGAGCCTATAAATCAATTTACTTACTATATACTGTATACATGTATACTTGGTATCAAGTAAGTATGATTGCAGGATAAATCTAATATTGACTAAATTCAAGATTAACATCTTTGCTATTAAAAGCCCTAAAGGTGAAGATGGGGCTCCTGAATAATTATCTTTTTTATGGTAAATAATTGTGGCTCTCTTTTTAACTAACACGAAGAAAACAAATGAAAAACAAAATAAAAAACAGAATCATTTCTTTAGCTTCTGAGAAGCTGAATGAGGAATGATCCATATGTAAGGTATCATACATGTAAAGAGGGGTCACAAAATTGAAAGGAATCAATACTCGATTTTTCCCTAGATAATGAGATCTCTTTCTTGAATCACTAGAACATTGATTTTCTCAGTAAAAGCAAACACCTGGAATATTAGCATGCAGATGGCCAGCTTTGATAATAATGCTGATTTTAATTTGACCGATAATACATACATTATAGATCTCTTTTTTATTATAATCTAATACTTATATAATTAAAAAGGTGTAGTTTTCTTAGGAATAAAGACTTTAAATTCAAAAATAGCTATCTGGGCACACTAGTATTCTCAAGTGACATTTCATCGATGCCTGTATCCATGTAAAATCTATTAACTAGGGCTTTGTTTTCTTTTTCACCACCATCTATAATAAATTATTTATTCAAACTGAAGTCTTTTTAAAGCTCATACACTTATGTGAAAAAGAAAGTAAAAAAACCTCTTCTATAGAAAATAACTTCACAGAATAATTTAATCATTAATCCCTAACTTAGCATGTCATGGTGGGAAGTCATGTACCAGGCATATGAATTTTTAGTAAAAGGCTCATCTTTATTTTAAGCAAAGCCCTATTTTTGTTTTTATAAGTCTAGGTTAACACACCGCTGAAATAAGCCATTACTACCCTCAAGAGAAAACATAATCTTGTTATTTTAGAGGTTACTCAAAATTTGTCTGCAACAGATTGCCACGTTATTTTATTTATTTTTTACATTTTTTCAGATTGCCACTTGAATTCAAGGAAACACAAGTAGAAAAAAAAAGATGCTATATAAATCTATTACATAAAATATAAAATATAAATTCATCCATATCGTGTAATAGATAAATTTATGATATATAATATATAAATGCTTATCCACATATTTATGTATATCACATGGTATACAAATTTATGCTATATATTTTATAAATTTATTTTTTATTTAATTCTTACATTTTAAAGAAGAAATTTACAAGTACCTTGTACTTGTCGAAATCTCAAAGACACAACACTTTCTACTCTTTAGCTGAGCAGAATCAATGAGGACTGTGTAAAAATTTTAATACCTCCTATGGCATACATGTGAGGGGAAGGCCCCATTTTATAGAAATATATAATTTTTTTCTACAAAGAGGTGTAAGTTCTTTAGTGATTGAATGGATTAATTCTTTTCTGAGAAATAAAAAGAAGAGATAAAAACTGAACTTACAATTGAGCAAATTCTACTATGTTTTAAGTCCCATTATCACCTTTTTTTTAAATTTAAATAGGCAATGTGCTTTTAATTTCTATGAAATGCTAGTTTTATATGCTGGGTTTATATTTGGAAAGGTGTTGATTCATTTTTACTAATACCTGGATGGATATAAGTTGTAAAAAGTCAGATAGATGTTACATAGCTATCTCAACAATTCAGTTAAATGTAATTTAATAAATTTTCTAAATTTAAAAGTCACTCTTTCCCAGTTCATTATATTTTGTGCTATAATACAGCTTTTTTAATATGTCCAAAAGTATTTGGTTAATGAAAATCAAGGTTGCAATTAGCAATCTTCTTTCTCATCTCTCCCCTCACATTTATTATTTCATCTAAATGCTTTTAGTAATTGCTCTTTGTTATAATAATATGCTCTGTTTTTTTAAACTGTAGAACAGAAATTTCCATTAAAAAATTCTTTTTTTTTTAAACAGTCATTGTATTTAGAGAATGTCTTCAAAGAATTGTTTAAAGTTAAAGCCATGAGATTCTATGAAACTGTACCTAAACTAAAACTGGCATTTTTTTTTCTTTCAAGATGCTCAAAAATTTTGCTACAGAATCAAAGGTTATAGCTGGCAACTCAACCAAGATTTTAATACATTACATTTTAGAGAACCAAGAAATAACAAAAAGTCAGGTAACAATATTATTAGAGGTTTGGTTTTTTTCTTAATGTAAGAGTTAATTCTTTTAGAAAGCAAGGTTTATAATAGGTTTTTATATAGTTATACATATTATATAGATAGATTTATATATTATATGTATAAATTTATATATATAAAATATATATTTACATATTATAAAGGTACATTTAAATAGGTGTCATATAGGTAGAGGGGGAATAGATGGTAATGGAGGGAGACTTGACTTGGGGGTGAACACACAATGCAGTATACAGATGATGTATTGTAGACTTGGGCACCTAAAACCGCAGAGTTTTATTAATCAATGTCACTCCAATAAATTTAAAAAAATAAAAAAATAGGCATTTACAATACAGACACATAATCTGGCTTAAGATATTTACATGAACTTTATATATATACATATATATATCACATATATATATGTATATATATTTGTTTTAAATGCTTTAATTCACAGGGAAGATTTATTTACCATAGCTCCAAACGTCACTCTGGTGGGTGAATTTCCTGTAGTGTATGCACTCCAGAGCCATCCATTTAATTGGCATCTATAGAAAAATAAAAAGTGAAAGTTTTATAAAAAGTATTTTCTATATTTATTTCCTAAATGTGAGTCTTGCCTTAATTATATTTTTTGATTATGTATCAAAAATAAATATTTTGTTTTTCAATACAGGGAACAAACAAATCGAAATTTATAAAATTTTTTAAATGAATTAACCTGAAGTTACATTTATTTATAAAAAACTTCACAGACAGTGAAAAATAAAATAATAAAATAAGCATCACTTTTTATAGCTCTTAATTTATATAGTAATTAAATTACTAGTTAATGTTGTTTTGCAATTCTAAACATCAACAGACGTATTTTTTAAAATGAGGTTATATTGTATTATTTCCCCACAATGAGATTCCTTGAATTCTTATTTATCCGTTTCACCCACAGACAGATGTCAGGCCACCAGTAACATGGACTCTCTCCATACTCGCGCCCCTTTCCTTCTCCTCTCATCTAATATGGCCACTGAAACCCCTAAAACAATAAATTACAAAGTTAGCCTTGCTTTATTAGTCTGCCCCAAATGATCTCCTTCAGCTTGGTTAGCTAGTCTTGAAAATACGTACCATTTTCAATATAGAAATTAGAAAAAGAATGTGAGAGAATCTGTACAAATCCATCATCACTACAAGAAAAACAACTTAAGTCCCATGCCCTGCTGCTGATGGGCCAGCAGAATGAGTTTTTAACTACGTAGAGCAGCATGATATAGCTGGAAATATAATTAGATTCTATGAAATAAAGATAAACACTTCTACTTTGCAGTTGAAAGCTTAAAACTAAATAGGCCTTTGAAATCCTGAGGTTGGCTGCTCACCAAGGTGATACCAAGGTAACTGTAGTAGAGAATCATGGTATTCAGTGAAAAGGAACAGAAGACACATTGAAAATAATTTCCCTATGGGCAAGGAGTTAGCAGAGTTTATGGACGATAGGCATTGCGTTCAAGAAGTAAGTTTAAATCACAGGTGGCTTGATAAAGACTTACTGGTTACTAGGCATTTAAAGCTATAATGAATCTTGCTTTAGACAGATCTTACAGTTGTATGTTCTCAAGACAAGTGAAGTCATGTAATTTATAGACTTCTCCTCCTGTGCTATCTTGTAGAGAATTTCAAAGCCATGGTCTCAAACTGCTGCAATTGGGTAGAAACTAGGCAAAATACTCTAATAATATCAAGAAAAAGCCAGCTATAACACAAAACTGAATATTTTAAAAATAAACTTTGTGTTCTTGTGCCTTATAATAATATTTGAATATATATGATTATATAAAAAGTTAATATAAAAATAAATGACAAGTACTTGGAAACCTATCATTGCAAAATACTTATATATTTGGATGGCCCATGACAAATAAGGCACATAATAAACATATTATTTATATGAAATAGGATAAACTTTTTTTTATTTTGATTTTTGGTTAGTATTAACTTTGGGTCACCAGGGGGTAAGGCTCCATCTCCTGATCTATGCTTACCCAGGTCAAACTAGAGGTACCTCCACCTAAAGACTAAGCTGGTCGATTAGCCAAGAATGGCACGCTAATAGTGGTTTAATGGGAACAGACAAGACGCAAGGCCTGCACGTAAGGCAGTTAGAGAGGCTAGAACTCAGTTGTCAGGCAGAGCCTGAGGCTGCCAAGTCAGAAAAGTCAGGAGAAGCTGTGGCTGTTCTGACCCGTGGGATATAGCAAGTTACATTCTAGTGGTAAGAGTTGGGTAAGAAATAAAGTAAACTGGAAACTCATACACTATGATAAAAGTTAAGGGGGGAAAAAGAAGCCAGATAAGAAGAACCTGTTGTATCTGTTAAATAGGAGGAGAAACAAATATATGGTAACGGGATATAATTTGACTTTGGGTGGTAGGTACACAATATAATCAACAGCTCAAATGCTATAGGAATGTTTACCTGAAACCTACGTACTCTTATGGATCAATGTCACCCTGTTAAATTTAACTTTCTAAATAAAATTAAGTGAAAAAAGAAGTTAAATAGGATGGTCAATCTCCCTATGGTTGTAGGGAGGAGTCTTTAAGAGAGAAATTGTATCCCTCTGTGAATGTTAGCTTTATGCTTTTAGGGTCAATGGAACAATTTCTGTAGCCCTGGATTAAAGCTGTCTGGAAAGGACCCACCCACATTTCAGCACTGGCCCTGCTGTAAGGATTGCATGGGTGCAGACCAGGCATGGTTTTGTTTTAGCTACTTTTGAGAAGTAGAACTTGATAATATATTCTCTCTGTATATTTTTTCCCTGGGCGGGAAAGAACACAAATGGTAGAATTGGGATTTTTTAATCTCCCAAACTTTAGGCTTATTGGATTTTTCCTATAAAAGATAAGGAGATAAAAGGATACACACTATGTTTAAAAGTAATATTGCCCTTAAAAAGACACTCACCTTTCCTCCATCAGCATTATACTCTTTTTCATCTCCTTCCAAGAGTCTGGCTAGTCCAAAATCCGTGATTTTCACATGGTTTGGAGATTTCACTAAAACATTTCGGGCTGCCAAATCACGATGAACAAGCCGCCTTTCTTCCAGATACATCATTCCCTGAAAAACACCAAGTTCCCCAATGATAGTCCGTTAATGCCTAGTTGTTGTTTTTTTTGTTGTTGTTGTTGATTAAACAGGAGTTTCTTAGCATTCAGTTAAAAATGCTTAATTCTTTAAGTGAAGCAGAATCCTGGAATATTTTCAAAATTAGGAAATAACTGGGATTAAAAAGGAAACAAAAAATAGCTTTTGGCCTTTTGTCCTTGAATTTCTATAAAGAAGAATAAATTACCTTACAGGAGCTAAATGTTAGATCATTTTTTTCCCCAAGACTTGGTTCTTTTGCAAACACTTCCATTACTGAAGTGTGCAGGTGTCTTAGTAGATAAGCTAACATATATTTGGACTGATCCACATATTCCTAATTGTTTTCTTCTAAATAACTGCTGCATCATGTCATCTTCCCTGTACACACCTGCTCCAAACAAATGCTCTTATTCATAATTTTAAAAGATATTTCATATAAAGATTTAATCAAATCAAAATCACAATCATAGCTTCTATTAAGGCTGATGAATTATATTTTTATTAATTATGCAAAAAGTAAAGTGTACGGTTGAATCATTAAAAGTATAAATTTTTTTTTTGAATTTTTCTGAAGTGAGAAGCAGAAAGGCTGAGAGACAGACTCCTGCATGTGCCTGACCAGGATCCACCTGGCATGCCCATCAGGGAGCGATGCTCTGCCCATCAGGTGACGATGCTCTGCCCATCTGAACCATCGCTCCATTGCAACCGGAGCTATTCAATTCAAGTGCCTGAGGTAGAGGCCACAGAGCCATCCTCAGCACCTGGGCCAACTTTGCTCCAATGGAGACTTGGCTGCGGGAGGGGAAGAAAGAGACAGAGAGGAAGGAGAGGGGGAAGTGTGGAGAAGCAGATGGGCGCTTCTCCTGTGTGTCCAGGCCGGAAATTAAACCCAGGACTTCTATATGCTAGGCCAATGCTCTACCACTGAGCCACGTGGCCAGGGCTAAAAGTATGTAATTTTTAAAATAGATTTCAAAACATTAATCGTCATTGTAAGAACACACAATAAAATTGCATAGGTTTTATGACCCTCAAATTTGTCTTTCATATGTTGTCTTCATGAAACATAGGGTAATTAAAAATAAAATACACTGCTTATTGTCAATAAGCTGCCTCTCCTTGCAGTATATAGTCATATGTATGCATATATATGTTATCTGTATATGTCATCTGTACATATAACATATATATCATATTAGTATCTATGTAAATTTTTAAAATTGCATAAAAGCAAAAATTATTAACTGCTAAATCAGCAGGAAGAAAACATAGTCATTAAATACTAGCCTTAACAAACTGGTTGATATAAAACCAAGGACGTAAATTCAGAGGTCTAGAGGGCATATGTTTTGTTTAAATAAATATATTTTTTATTAAAAAGTTAGGCGGGATTTTTTATTTGAGTATTTTAGCAGTAAAAAAAGTTGTCATTCAAAAGCCAATCAGAATTATGATAAATGGTTAAAGAATACTCTCATGCCAATTGCAAATCAATGCTGTTGGCAGTTAACATTATAACTGCAGGACTTTGAAGGATTAACGGTTTCTGATTTCAAAACAAAAGCTGTTGAAAACAGACACATAAATCACACAGGTCAAAAAGTTATGAACTGTGTACCCAGTGTAGTGTAAAAAGAAGATTGCTTCAAACAGCATCATGAGCCAAACTCTATATAAATGTCCATTAAACACGACCAGTGGAGATAGCGCTTGATATGGTTCAATCAGTCAGCAGTTGGGTGACACCACATATATTAGTGTTTTCTGAAATCAATCCATGACAAGGATTTATGCGCGTTTCGCCTTATTTCCTAAATAGTGCTTTCTATTTGATTATGTCAAATGGGAAATTCCTAAAATACAGTGAAACTAAAAACATAGAGCCCATAGGTGACTTGAAGGATCAAAGCTAAAGCTAACTGAATAAGTAAATAAACATATTGCTTAAAAGATAAATATCATCATTAATTTTGGCATTCTAAGAAATGTTCACAATAATATTCATTATTCTCTTTCTTACCACCTTCAGATAGAATATGGAAAGCATGTTGGCAGCAAGTTAATATTCAGATCCACACATGATTACAGACCACAATTACTATGTGCCTAGCATTGCACTAGACACCAGAGAGACAAAAAATGAGTCAAAGTCCATGCATTAAGGAGGACAGAGTTAAGTTGATTAGGTGGGCCGATGTGGAATACAAACTAAGGTCATTGGCATGTTGTATGTAAGGCATTTTAGCTCAGCTCTAGTTTGAGGATCATTTGTAGCAGACCTAGAAAGCCTGTGTGAGGGGGAAGCTTCAGAGGGATACTGAGTCCTAAGTGAAGTTTGAATAATACCCACCAGCTGGACAAGATGAGGACAAAACTACAGATAAGGAGAATAAGTACAGGGACATCAATAGCATGGTGTACTAGGACAAAGGTATGTAATTCTGTATTTCTGAAGAATAATGTATAAGGGAAAGGGAGTGGTGAGTGGTAGAACTGAAAAATTAAGAAAAGGTTACATCCAAGAAGGGTCCCTTCCATGTCATGGTAGACAATTTGGCCTTTCATTTTGAGCAGCATTCAATGTGGTGATGCAGAGTTGTTTTAAAAAGAGAGTGAGACAATTCTGTTGGTGTCTTGGCTTCAGTATAGAGGATATATTGGAGAAAAATATAGATGAAGTCGGGGCCACTGCCACAGTTCGTAAGAGAGAAGATGAGAACGAAAAATAAAGTTGCATATTCTCAGTCCATGAGCTACATACATTTTTCATGTATATATGAAAAGTTTTAAACATCCTCTTTAGCTAATTATTACATGTACCTCCTTGAGGACATCTGGTCTTTAATGTCAGTACCCACCATTCTGCTAGTATTCTTTCTGATACTCAGACAGCTCCTGCATACATGAGTGTGCACGTCTTCAACTAAACTACATCGGATGAAATATTAGGAAGCAGATGATTTCAAGATATAGTTATAAATAAAGTAATTATACTTGGTAATTGGCTGAATAATAAAGAATAGTAAATCAAGAATAATTCTGTTTTTGTTTTGTGTGTGTGTTGTAACTTAGGTAGATAACAGTTTCTTTAAATAAAAATCATCCTAATGGAAACGCCATGTATATATATTTCTTAACATGTGCAGGAATAATGAGGTATACTCTGTCACTAGGGAATTAACAGTCATCAAGGCTCTGATAACACATTCTACATTACAGGCAAAACTTCAAAAACTCTGAAAGTTCTTTGATACTCTATACACAAAGCCTCAGCAGGTGATATAGTATCCTGAGTCTCAACAATATTTGTCTAGAAAAAAATATTTCCTTAAAAATAATGAAAACGCAGTTGATAGAGGAATGCTTCATTGGTTGAAAAGAAACCTTCTGCCCGGCCCCAAAGCAGCTGCTATGTCCTTACCCTGCCAGATTAGGTGGAGTACATTGTGGGAATAGTTACCCTAACAATCACAGTGACTGAATACTTAGCATGGCGGGCATTAAACTAAACACTTCTACATTCATAGGTTCACTTAATCCTATAAAATGCATACTGATTTCATCCCATTTTAAATATGAGAAAATGAGACTATGAAAGGCCAGGGGACTTGCCACAAGTCATTTATCTAATGAGTGGTAGAATATAGGTTTGATTCTTTGCTGTGAAACCCTACATCTGTACATTTCATCCTAGCTCCTCTCTTGATGGGTGACAGTCATGTGAGTGTGTGTGGAATTCAGTGTACACAGTAAAGTCAGAGAGCTTTAAAATATTCTAGTACTTTTATAGAAAAAAATATTATTATTTGTTTTTGTGAATCGGAGGGGACAATGCAAGTGATTAAGTTCTATTTCTTTTTAAAATACAGTTAAATTTTAGAATGTTTTATGATATAGCAGAAATGTGAATTGTGTACATTGAAAACTCAAATCTTGCTTTGGCCCCGGCCTATGCAGGATAGTGGGATGGGTTTGAATGCAGATTCTGGAGTCAATTGCCTTATCAAACCTCAGCTCTGCCATGTTCCAGCTGTGGGACTCGGGCAAGTTAATTAAATCTCTGCCACTCCCCTTCGTCCTCTCTGAAACAGCCTTTTTTTTTTTTTTTGTATTTTTCTGAAGCTGGAAACAGGGAGATACAGCCAGACAGACTCCCGCATGCGCCCGACCAGGATCCACCCGGCACGCCCACCAGGGGCGACACTCTGCCCACCAGGGGGCGATGCTCTGCCCCTCCGGGGCGTCGCTCTGCCGCGACCAGAGCCACTCTAGCGCCTGGGGCAGAGGCCAAGGAGCCATCCCCAGCGCCCAGGGCCATCTTTGCTCCAATGGAGCCTCGCTGCGGGAGGGGAAGAGAGAGACAGAGAGGAAGGAGGGGGTGGGGGTGGAGAAGCAAATGGGCGCTTCTCCTATGTGCCCTGGCAGGGAATCGAACCCGGGTCCCCCGCACGGCAGGCTGACAACCGCTGAGCCAAAGGGCCAGGGCTCTAAAACAGCCTTAATAGTAACTATCTCACAGGTTATGGTAAAAATTAAATAGATTAATATATGTAAAGCGCTGAAATAGTAACTGGCATATAGTAACTCTAGAACAAGCATGTTTCTATTGTTTTTCCATAGATAGATATAAATAGTCCTAGAGTGCACAAGAATCACTTACCCTCATTAACTTCAATTACCTATTTCAGAAAATCTGTGAATCTCAACTAATATTTCACAGTAAGTATTCAATAAATATTTGCAAATGATGATACATATACCTATAACCTGCTCATCATCATTAATGTATAGAGCAAAATTTTAGAATAATTACTGTTCAAAGTATTTTAATAATGAATCACCTGAGGATGATGTCATCTAAGGAGACAAAAAATCTAGGAAATCCGTTAAAAGATTTGCCCTGCATGAACACCACACAAATTCAGGAATCTAGTGAAGATTAAGTTTCTGAACAGGACAGGTAGAAAAGTTTTCAATGCTGGAGACTATTTTTCATGAGTAAACAAAACAGTAGATTAGTTGTACCAAAGTATCTGCCTCGTATCATTTAACGGGATTTTTTGGTAGATGTGGTTTAGGGGCATTTTGTCTACTTTGAGATTGAGGTGCTACAAGTCTGATTTTACACAAACTATTCAGAATTTACCATTACCTGACCATTCAGAATTTTACTATTTTTCATACTTGCTGTGATGTTATAATAAGTTTTCAAAGAATGCTTACTAATCTTCTGTTTTACTTTTACATTTTTTTTTTATTAAGTGAGAGGCAGAGAGGCAGGGAGGCAGACTCTCACATGTGCCCTGACTGGGATCCACCTGGCAAGCCCCCTATAGGGTGATGTTATGCCTATTTGGGGCTGCCACTCTGTTTCACGGCAACTGAGTTATTTCAAAGCCTGAGGTGAGGCCATGGAGCCATCCTCAGCACCTGGGGTCAACTTGCTCCAAGCATTTGAGCCATGGCTGCAGGAGAAGAAGAGAGAGAGAGAAAAGGAGGAGGGTGAAGAGTGGAGAAGCAGACGGTCCTCCCTTCTTCTGTGTGCTCTGATTGGCATTCAAACCCGAGACTTCCACATGCTGGGCTGACGCTTTACCGCTGAGACCACCAGCCAGGGTACTCTACCTTTTAAAGTGTGCACCAGTAAGTACAAACCAGGTAGGGAAGGTCAAATTCTACTCTTGACTTTCAGAAATGCACTTTAATACAAAATCCAAGGATAATTTTATAACAATAGAATTTTAAGTTTTAGTCTATGGTAAGAATCTAAACATATAAACGGCTCATATAAAAAAAGCAGTGACTCAATTTTCAAATATCAGCATTGAAGAACACCTGGCAATGACTTTTTTTTCAATCTTATGATATTTGAGTTAGAGCTGTCTAGCAAAACCACATTATTATTGTTTTAATTCAATGTGAAAATGTATTCTGCACAGCTGCAGGAAGCTAACAGAAGTCAAGAGAGACCAGACTATTTCTGACAATAAATATTTGCTTCCCATATATATAGGCCATGCAACAATTTCATCAAACGTGTGTAACTAAAAATTTCAAGCTGCAGTCAACTCTCATAGGCATTAATCTCTGGAGTTAGCAAGAATGCATTATTTTTTTCTGTTTTCATTCTAATAACCTGAAGTTTTCTTAATAACAGGAGGTTTCAGGAAAGCTATCTTCAAATGGAAATCACTCCACTTTTCTCTGAAAACAATTCAATCCCCGAGGAAAAAAATTACTATAATGCTCTCTACTGTTAGAGCTAAAGATATGAATATTGTTCAAGAGAAGAAAGGGACATCTTTTAATGAAGTGAAAGATGACTTCACCCAAATAGTGTATAAAGGGAAAGTAAAGGGGCTCTGTAACTGAATGAAGAGAGAAGTCTTTTCAACCACCGAAAGCTGGTTCATAGAAGAGTAGAAAAAACACAGAGCTGTATGTTGCAAGATGGAAGTCCTGGACACGCTGCTTACTAGGTTTATGACCGCAGGTACTCATTTCACCTCTCCTATAAAAGTGACAGATTGGCCTAAATGATCTCTGAGGTGTCCTCTAGCTTTAAATTTTTATTCCATGATAGAAGGAACTGTAAAATATATCTATCTAAAATATGAAATTGTGGTCCAATAATAGATACAGAGAACAGTAAAGAATGAAGTAGACTAGCAGCCTCCCTTTAAATGTTTAGCAAGAGTCATGAATACGTTTTTGTAGAAATCAGTTCAGTGCGACCAATGTTTAAGATGACAGGCTAGAAATAAAACCTAGCTGCTTACTATCTGTATAACCTTGGTCAATTTATTTGTGTTCCACATTCCTTATCCATAAAATGGGGAAAATAATAGTATCTACTCTGAGGATTGCCTTGAGGCATCAATGCCATAATGTTTGTAAAGCACCTAGAGCATTCAATATTCTAAGATATCATGGTTTGCTTAATAAACAAATAACCTCAATTTCATCCTTCTTATTAAAAATACTATTTGACCACTGTAAGGTCAAATATAGGCAGCCAACCTAAACACCTAATAGTCACTCAGCAGTGTCAGGTACTAATTCTGTTTCTCATTCTCTTGGCCCCTAAATATTCTTCCCATTATTCTTCTCAAAAGAAGAAAGCAGAACCACATGACTGTCCTGGACCGGCATGGAGATAATAATGGTTAATTCTTAAACTTTCCAATTGCACCTATGACCTTCAAGAGACTTGGCCAGGTTGTAGTTCTTAAGAGGATTTTAAACTATGGAGGATAGCCAAATTTCGGTTATTTTAATAATGTGCAATAAAAGTATTATTTGTTGCCCAAGCTGGCTGGCTCAGTTTGTTAGAGCATTGTCCTGATACTCCAAGGTTATGGATTCGATCCCGGGTCAGGGCACATATAAGAGTCAATCAATAAATGCATGAATGGGTGGAAAAACAAATTGATATTTTCTCTCTCTCTCTCTCTCTCTCTCTCTAAAAGATAAATCAATAAATGAAAAAATTTTAAAAATCAACCAATGAAGGCCCTGGCCGGTTGGCTCAGCGGTAGAGCGTCGGCCTGGCGTGCGGGGGACCCGGGTTCGATTCCCAGCCAGAGCACACAGGAGAAGCGCCCATTTGCTTCTCCACCCCCACCCCCTCCTTCCTCTCTGTCTCTCTCTTCCCCTCCCGCAGCCAAGGCTCCATTGGAGCAAAGATGGCCCGGGCGCTGGGGATGGCTCCTTGGCCTCTGCCCCAGGCGCTAGAGTGGCTCTGGTTGCGGCAGAGAGACACCCCGGAGGGGCAGAGCATCGCCCCCTGGTGGGCAGAGCATCGCCCCTGGTGGGTGTGCCGGGTGGATCCCGGTCAGGCGCATGCGGGAGTCTCTCTGACTGTCTCTCCCTGTTTCCAGCTTCAGAAAAATAAAAGAAAAAAAAAATCAACCAATGAATACATAAATAACTGGAACAACAATGGGTACTTCTCTCCTTTCTACTCTCTCTAAAATCAATTAATAGAAATTATTTTTAAAAATAAAATAGTTGTTGCTATTTGAAGCATGTTTTCCACAAAGTCCAAATAACATATTTGAATGTGTTTATGTGTGTGTGCACACACACAGAAACATAGAGTAGATGCTGTGGTGTGCCACACAGAAAACTGTTTAGAACCAAAGTACTGATACTCTCAGTTTCAGGGTGTGTTGGCTGCTGATGGCTCTCATCAAAGTTGCATCAGTTTGGAAACATTGAAACCCCCAACTTAATTGCAAAAGAGGCCCCTTTGCTGGGGGTTTCACCCTTTCACGGGAAGCAGCTACATTCAGTCATTAGTTGATGCAGAACCACAAAGGCCATATCTCCTTAGAAATTATGACAAGCCTCTCCTGGTGCCAGGTGCCCCATGTGACTGAATGAGACCTCAGCTGGAATCTTATGATAGCTCCAGTTTTCCCTCTACCTAATACACTTTTCACTGCCTTAGAGATGTTCCTGACAACTCTTGCCAAATGACATCCTGCATGCAAATCAGTCTCAGAGACTCTTTCCTGGGAGACAACCTAAGGCGATGTCTGTGACTTTCTTCTTTGTTGTCTTTTAGAATCTTAGGAACACAGAGTTTTTAGCTAACCATACTCTATATAATTCAAGTGTTACCATTGTTCCCTTCTACTCTCCACCAGAGTCCCATTCTTTCCATCGTAAATATCCTAGACAGCGTTTTTAATGTGTATCTTTTCAATTCATCATCCATATTTTATTTGTTTTTACCTATATTGTTTAAAAGTGTTTTTGTTATTTCTAATCCATAAATAGTATTGTTTTAACAGGATCATGTTTTGCTCATGATGCTTTCTTTAAATTCAAACATGTTGCTATATACCATCCTGTTCATTGCTTCTCGTTGCAATAAATTAGACACACAACTCAGACATATACAAGTGTATAACATAGGCATGCACTGTCAATTCATTGTCTATTTCCTTATTCATTGGCACCAAGCTTGCCTCCATGTCTTTGACACTACAAATAAACTAAATCTGAGCACTAACACTATTTGTGCAACATTATAAACTTGCTTAACACTATAATGTGCGATGCGATTTAGTACTAACTTTAGCATAGGGGAATCTGGACACACAATAATAGCAATAGTCACCATAGAAGATTCAACATGGAGATGCCCCTTATTATTTGAGAACACTGAAATCATAAAGGGAAGACAAAATATAATTGCATTTGTTATTATTATATACGTTTGTATACATAAAAATTAACATTTTTTTAAGCAGTTTGTGTCACAGCACTGTTTTAAAGTGCTTTCTATATAGGAACTCAAAAGAACCAATGAGATCTGTACTACTACTATTCCAAATTTAAGATAAGGAAACTGAGGACCAGAGAAATAAAATATTTGCCCAAGGGTCATAGCTAGTTCAGGACAGAGCTTAGCAGAAAAAAGATTTTTACTGCAGGCAGCTTGACTCCAGTGGCAATAATTTCCCCATTATAGTCAATAGACTATGAAATCAGCTATGAAACTAACAAAGGACAGCATATAGAACTGAATAACTGTTGTACAGATAAAGGATGCTATAAGAATTAAATAAAATAAAAACCTCTTCAATTTTGCTGGGTTCCCCATAGGAGGGTGCTTCTGGAGGCATTTTACAAGCCTACTATTTGTGGATCAAACTATATATTTTTGATAATTTTTAGATTGTCATGTAGTTACATGTTTGTAGTTATATTAAGTGAATAATAAAACCAAAATTTTGTAAGGCTGTCCAAGCAGTAGCCATTTTCTTTCCTTGCTCTGTAGGTGGAGCCAATTTAAAAGTTTATAGTATCTATATGGGATGGAGGCAGTCCAACCCTGTAGTACTTAGGCCGAACCCCAGAAGGTGATATGAGAATACCAGGAGTGAATAAGAACATCATTTACAGACTCACGAAGCTGGAAGTGATTATAGATTTTTTTTTTTATTCTTGTTCCCTATATTTTCTTCAACTATTTCTCCAAAATTTTTATTTAACACCCTATACAAAGCTTTGGGAATTTTCATTGAAAGAATTTATAGGTCAGCCTCCTAGGAACTCACAAACTTCTATTAAAGAACAAGAAGTCTAACCAGACTGGTGCAGCGGAGAGAGAGCATCAGATTGGGATGCAGAGGACCCAGGTTCGAAACCCCTACGTAACCTGCCTGAACGCAGGCTCATCTGGTTTGAGCAAGGCTCACCAGCTTGAGCCCAAGGTCGTTGACTTGAGCAAGGGGTCACTCGGTCTGCTGTAGCCCCCCTGTCAAGGCACATATGAGAAATCAATCAATGAACAACTAAGGCACCACAACTAAAAATTTATGCTTCTCATCTTCCTCCCTTCCTGTCTGTCTGTCCCTATCTGTCCCTCTCTCTCTGTCTCTCTCTGTCCCTGTCACATACACACAAAAAACAACAAAACAAAACAAAAAATAATAAAATAAACACATAAAGAAAGGAAGGTTAAAGAGAACATGTGAGAAGCTACTGCCTTCCTACTAAATAGTCTGCAGGTAAAAAAGCTCATTGGCTTGGATCAAGAGCATATTAAACACACTACAGTTTTTCCTTCTGACTGACCTCTTGCCAATATAATTACAGTGGGAGGAGTGGATCATGTAGTGTCCACACTCTCTTGGAGAAGTATACTTCAAATGGATTACTTCTGCTCCTTAGGCAGCTGGTCAATAAAGACGTGGGTAGCAATGAAAACAAAGATGTCTGTGGGCTGTAGCACTTACCCTCTGTGTCTCTTAAGAAATTAATTAAAAATCAATGAAGTGTGCAACCTATTAATACAGCAACCTCTAGATTAACAGATAGAAGCTGAGCCTCTCTCTGAGCATATATAATATATTGTGCAAATGTACTCAAATGCAGTAGGGAGGAGGTGGACCATCTGACATCTACGTTAAAAATGAGCAGAAACAAATCATTCCTAAGAGTCTGTGCTTGCACAGAGTTAAATGCTGCTGGTTAAAAACTATAAGGTAAAGTAAGTGGGAATATATCTATACAATTTTCCTTCTTAAGATAATTATTTTAATTTTTATGAAGTATATTCTTCATAAAACACACTACTACTGCCATCATATGGAATTGAAGAATTTCAATGATTGTTAAGTGTTGTTTACTCATCAGGTAGGTGACTTTAGGTATAACTGCTGTATATTCTTAGATGGTTATTTAAATTGGGTTTTTTGTTTTGTTTTTTGTTTGTTTGTTTTATTGCTTTTTTTCCCAGAGAGGAAGGGGGAGAGAGAGAAATATTGATTTGTTGTCCCATCCATTAGTGCATTTATTTATTGGATAATTTTGTATGTGCCCTGACTGGGGATCAAACCAGCAACCTTGGCATATCAGGGTGGCACTCTAAACAACTATACTACTTGACCTGGGCCCGAATATTTTTAAATAAATATCTTCCCAGGGTTGGGGGGCAGTGAAATTCCTAGAACACTAAGAGCTCTCATGTGATTTGAACCAATTTAGTGTCTGTCCACACATAGCACATGTTACTCACTTAAGCATTGCCTCTGGATGCCAATGCTTCCCCCGCACATGTAAAACTCACTGTAGAACCCACCCACTCCGCACTGGAAGTCAGCCAGCTACCACCCAATTGCAGAGCAGGATCTGCCCTCTGCTCCTCTGCAAAATCCTCAAAAGGATCTGAATCACAGCTTGCAGCTTTTATCTCAACTCCTTACAGTCACTTTAGAAGCCCAGTGTGATGCATTTCTCTTGTTTAACCTTTGCACTCTTCCCCTCTGTCAGAATTCTGGGGCTTTGTCTCTAGCCTTGCATAGGAACATACAAGAAAGAGATTCTTGCTTTCTACATTGCATAATTATGAAGGGGGACTAGCCTATTCCTATTTTAACTCGTAAAAAGTTGTCTTTTGGGTTTCTGCTCTCTTTATAGGCTTCAGGATACAGATTGTATCACAGGAATAACACAAATGTCACTGCTTCTAAGCCCAACCTGCTTGGAGAGCACCAATAGCTATTTGTCCCTTAGAAACCTTTTCTAGGCACTACTGGGGTTCCCCAGGGAACCTCACAGGTATTCATAAATATTTTCTTAGTTCTTTATCTCAAGACTCTTCACTGATATCTTTAGTCATTAAACCCTAAATGACTAAAGGGTTTAATGCTATAAAATGCTAGTATCTTCGCCCCCATGCACTCCGTTATTTCATCATTTTCCACTACCCTCCGACACACATGTGCACACATGCACACACATGAGCACATGCATTGAACCTCCTCTTCTCTCCTGTAGCCAGAGAAAGTCCTTTAACAAAGTAACTCTGCTTGTCACTCTAGCTTCTTTTCTTGGAACACCTCAGCTGAAACTCTATGGCCCAAGCCAACCCAAAAATTCTGTTGGCTCTCTTGTCTTTGCACTTCCTGTTCCCTTTACCTGAAAGACCCCATCACCATCATGGCTACACTCCTCCGACCATGCTTCAGAGGGAATTGGTTAAATTTAACATGCTCTTAGATCACAAATTAGACGTCATTTCCTCCACAAAGTTTTCCCTCATTCCCAAGTAGACTGTGTCACTCTAATAAAGGGATAGTCAACCTTTTTATACCTACCGCCCACTTTTGTATCTCTGTTAGTAGTAAAATTTTCTAACCGCCCATCAGTTCCATAGTAATGGTGATTTATAAAGTAGGGAAGTAACTTTACTTTATAAAATTTATAAAGCAGAGTTACAGCAACTTAAAGCATATAATAATAATTACTTACCAAGCACTTTATGTCGATTTTTGCTAAGTTTGGCAGAATAAATCTTTATAAAACAACTTACTATAGTTAAATCTATCTTTTTATTTATATTTTGGTTGCTCTGCTACTGCCCACCATGAAAGTTAGAATGCCCACTAGTGGGCGGTAGAGACCAGGTTGACTACCACTGCTCTAATATATGACCTCACAATATCCAATTTTCTGTGTATTACACTTTCTGTGTAAATCAGAACTACTTTATATATCGGAAAGAATACACACTTGTATTTATCAATTAGGCTGTGTCATCCATCTATGCTCAAGCTTTAGTAAAACTATTTCACATATTACACAATGTTAGCAGCTTCGGGTGAAGAGTAGAAAAGAACCAAATCTATGTGATTTCTAACTGAACACTCATCTATTAACTTGATTAGTTTGTCGAACTACTTTTACGATGATTAAACACCAAAGCGAAGGATCGAGTAGAAAGTTATGTTCTGGATTACTCTAATGCTAAAAGTTAAAGATTGAATCTGACCATCTTTTATTCTTTTGCTCCAAACCCTTATGAATTGGTAGCTGTCTGGCGCTATGAATGGGGTGCTCCTGCTGAGATGACAGAACTCGGTTTGGTCCTCCTCACATTTACCGAGTTGGGCACAGTTTAGACACCGATAAACAGCAGTTAAGTGATTGACTTCTTCCTTCCTTCCTCCACCTATTCATTCCTACTTGTTCTGTTACCTCTGAATCACCAGTTTAGGAGAGAAGGCACTCCCAGCAAGAATAAATACACTCACAAACATATAGTCTAATAACAATTAAAAGTAATGAAAGCAGAAAAAGGGTAACAAATGTTTACTATTATTATTATCGAAAGCAATATTGTAAAGTTAATAATGACTTTTATCACACCATCCCTTTGCTCCTTTTTTTAATATTAAGTAACTACTGATTTTCAAGCTGTGCACGTATGTTGCAAATTGCTTAATGAATAAGTTTACATGCAAAAAATCTTGGGTTTTGTGCTAAATGCTATTTTTCTACAAAGGTAGGAAAATTAGGGTGTTCTCCATACACACTGCCAAAATGGAATTTGAAAGTTGTCCTTTTTTATTCGCGCTCCTCTTCAGCTGACCGGTTATGCAGTAAACACCTATCATAGGAGAAAGTTGCAAAAGCATATCTCACACACTGTGTTTTAAAGGGTCATTTTCAGCCCACTTCTGTTCACCTTTGATAGGGGAAGGAGAGTGGAGCACAGTGATGAGTGTTGGCGTTAGAATAAGACTTCCCAGGTTTCAGTATTAGCTTAACCACTTGCTATTTGCAGCTGTGTGATCTTAGCTATGGTAGTTTCTCAGTTTGCCAGAATTTTCATCTGTAAAATGGGGATAGTAACAGCACTTTCTACCTTTTTCATACGGTTGCTATGAGAATTAAATAAGCTAATAAATATAAAACGAGAACAGGGCCTGTTCAATGGTAAACATCAACATATGTAGTTACTATTATTACCCCCTTTGGCTACTGGCTATTTTTCAAAACTTCAGCTTCAAGGTGACTTACACATTTCTGAGACATTCTCAAGCATGCTTTTATACTTAGAACTCCTAAGGTTATCTACCAACCAACAGCCATATATCTGGTATTACTGTCTGTGGTACGGTACACTTTCATTTTTGTATATAATTACCCGAAATGACACTTCACCTTGACGTTCAAGTGAAAACAGGGTAAATAAAAGAATACTATAAGAAAAATGTTCTCATGAATTTTAAAAATTAAGAAAAATAGATAAATGATTACAGGTGCTGAAGTCAGCATATCTTTAGCCTCTACTGTATACTCATTGAACTTAAGCAAACTGTATATATATAAACGAGAAAAGTTGAAGTACATAAAGAATAAGCTGTAAATCACTCACACTGCATGTAAGAAGTAAGGCTAAATCTAAATGAGATATTTTATGATACTCTTAAATTTTCTATAAGTGAACCCCACAAATAACATGTAGCTTTATGGTTCACATTTAAGATTTTTCCTTTGGCTCCTTTCGAATTTATTACGTATGAAAATCAGAGTCATCTTACACTTGTATATATGTATGCATATTCCATTAAGTGATTAGCTACTGAAAAGAATAGGAAGAAAGAAGTGCTCTTTATTCCCTCTTAATCTTTTTCTAGCTTATTGTGTGTACAATGTGCATTGTGTATGCATTTCACTCTATAGAGAAAAAGATTAAAAAAATGTTTCCCAATCTTTTGTGTCATCTATTGAATAGCTACTATATGCTTCTGTTTTACATATAAAGATGAAATAGTGGGGTTTTTTTTCAAGCTATTTATCGTCTGGCATGAGAGGTTTAGAGGGACACAACAGCAAATATAAAGGGGCTGTTCTGAAAGCACAGGAACAGGGGAATGTAACACTGTGTTGATTATAGAAAAACTTGCAGAAGACACAGAATTTAAGCTTGATATTGATTTAAAGATAGATATTTACATTCTTGATTATAACACAGTAAGTAAAGTGTATTTTAGATGAGATGAAAAGCAGAATCTTAAAAGATAATGGTGTGTTTGGAAAAAAAATAAGCAAAGTTTATGAGGAGAGAACATAGATTTACAAGGGTTAGAAATGCTACAATTCAGTGTCAGATTGAATTGAGCTACCTAGTATGATATGCAAAGGAGTCATTGAAAGTTTTGATGTCATGATCAAACTGACACGCTCATGTTTGGAAGTTGTGTGAAGCATAGACAAGAATAAGAGTTTTGCAAGAATCAAGAAGATTGAATATGATACTACAATATTGGCTCAGATAGCAATAGTTTAGGTTTTGACTAAGGCAGCAACTTGGAGAATTAATTCTAGGTTGAGGGCAGCACAGAGATGGGAGCATATTAGTGATAATAAAGCCATAAGGGAGAGCAAGATAATGCAGTGTTTGCATTACCAAATGAGTAACAAAAATGGAAACCAGAAAAACCAAAACTAAAAGTAATGGTCAGATTTATAGAAGAACAAAGACAGAATGGTATTGTGAAGCTAGTAAAGAAATGAGAGAATTTTAAAGTGAAACCAGTGACACAAATAAAATTTCCAACTACCTTGTAGTTCTTCTTGTTGGGCTAAAAATCAAATTAACAGAGTAAGATCAATAGGAGGAAACGTCCCATATTTATCACAGATGCACATGTGAAAGCAGGAGGGTCATAAGATATGAGACTCGCCATGCACAGGGCCATTGAGGTACATATGCCTTCCTGGGCACAGGAGTAATCCCATCCTTATGATCTTATCAAAACCTAATTACCTCCTATACTAAATACCATCACTCAGAGGTGAGGGCTCCAAACAATGAATTTTGGTGGACACATCCAGTTCACAGGATTGGTGTCTTTTGTGAAAGCCAGTAGATTGCAGTGGACATGGGGTGAACAAGCATTTGGGAAACAATGGACAAAAAAAAAAAATTCTCTGCTCTTTTTTAGAGTAAATGAATAAATAGTCATTGCTTTCTCTGAGTCAGCAATGAAGGAAAAATGAAACCGGAAGAGAGCAACAGTGTGGAACTTCATGTCCAACTGTCATTATTTCTCTCAGAACATGAGGAGACAGTTACATATGCTGAGAATAAGAGGAAATGTGAGTCAGACAGAAGAGGATTGAAGTGGCCCAAAGCAGGGGACATCGTTCAAATGGTACTGTGCACACCAGAAAAACCGGTGTCTATGGTTAGTCGGCAAGAAAGCTCACAGGAGAACAGATGAAAACTACCAAAGAATCTCAAGGGCCAACATAAGGTACGAATTGTAAGCTTGTATTTTCAGCAACTGTCTTTTGTTCTCAAAAGCAGAAAAAGAGAGTAATTGGTATCTCAGTTCATTCAGAGAAGGGTCTAAATAGGTATGTGGAACAGGAAGAGAGAAATTGGGACAAACAAAAGAAAACAAAACAACTTTATAAAAATTACATGAATGTTAAGAAAAACTCTAGAAACTCAGAATGATTTTGGACATCAGCATGAATTTAAAGGTGATTAGTTCTCCAAAGGCTTTCTCACAATCACCAACAAATACAAAGGTTACAAAATACTTCTTTTATATTATTTAAGATACTATTTAAAAAATAAAACTATTTTCTTCTGAATTAAAATTTTAAAACTACTTTAAGTTCAATATCCAAACCTGACAATATCAAACTGATTGTGTAGCATCAGGTAAAGAGGTATATTGTAAAACAGTGAGACAGTAAAAGAGACTATCTTTTTAAAAATCATACGACAAAACGTTTTTCACTCTTTGACTTAGTTTAACAATTTTGCTTCTAAAAATACCTTCTACATTTTTAGTTATAAATGAATGATCTACATCTTCTATAAAGTTTAATTTTTAACTATTATCTATTTTTTAACTAGTGAAGAATTTTTCCTATGTTACAATGTACAACATGTATGGAAGAGGTCCTAATGTAACTGTATAGGCACTTTATTTTCTGTCATATACCCTTTTATTTTGATTTTTTTTCTTTGAATCAAACTGGCCTCACTTAGCACCCTGACACACCTACATCCCTTTCCATTGTTTAACTGTTAAACCCTCATGTCAGTGAGGTTCTGGTCAGCATTCAGTTGTCTTAGAAACAAAAGGCTTTGAGTCTGTTGACCAAAGAGAGTTCTAGTCAAACAAGAGATACCATTTAGGCCTTAGCTGTGTTTCAGCTCCAGAAAAACCCCACCAAACACATCCTTGTGAAATCAGACAAAGTGACATCATGACTGACATCAGGCTAGATAAAATGATCAACTACCTCCCTCCTACCCTATCACTGACCAATCAACAGAAAACAGTACATTCACTGTGGCACTAAATCCCTTAGTCACCACGATTAATGATTTTTTCTCTATCTAACCCATTCCCTAGTAGCCACTGGGAGCCAGGTCTCTGTGCATGAGCTGTGACTCTGGCCATGGCACTATCTCCTTAATAAATTCTTACTTTCTCAGCTGCAAAATCCTGTTTGTGTCTTATTGAGCTTTGATGCACATAGGCAAAAACACTCCTTCAGTTTGATCACACCAACTTTAAGAAATGTACACACCTGCCTGACCAGGCGGTGGCGCAGGGGATAGAACGTCAGACTGGGATGTGGACAACCCAGGTTCAAGACCCCTGAGGTCTCCAGCTTGAGCGTGGGCTCATCTGGCTTGAGCAAGGTTCACCAGCTTGGACCCAAGGTTGTTGGCTCGAGCAAGGGATCACTCGGTCTGCTTAAGGCCCGCGGTCAAGGCATATATGAGAAAGCAATCAATGAACAACTAAGGTGTCGCGACGAAAAAACTAATGATTGATGCTTCTCATCTCTCTCCCTACCCCTCTCTCTGACTCTCTCTCTGTAAAAAAAAAAAAAAAAGAAAGAAAGAAACCTACACACCCTTTTATCAACCACTGAACAAGTAGTTCAATGAAGTAGAACACACATGCCAAGGAACTAACTATACGAACTTAATGAAACGAGTGTGACCTTTGGTTATAAACATGAGAAGGTGTATTTTGCAGTCAGGGTGAATCTATTTGAATCATAAGTTTTATGGGTTTTTAAAAATAATTTTAATAATGTTTGCCAAAGTTGGGCTACCTTTATATGGCTTCACAGTATTCAATTTCATTTTAAAAACATCTAATGCAAATTTAATACTTTCATCTTTTATGACAAGACTTAACTCAGTCTGCAATAATCACTGTATTAACATTTTTTACCCAGTCAAATAGTCCAATTCATTATTACAAAAACAGCAAGCTTCCCCAGCTGTCATTAATTCCTACTGTTTTAATTACAAGAAAAAGATACTCTATGGAAGGCTTTTGTGGATAATGACACTGTAAACACAATCTTATGCAAGGAAATGAAAATATAATGAAATAGTTTTTTTCTACATCAATATTCTGGTAGCAATATCATATTTTTGGCAAATAAATCTGTTAAAATATAATGGTATCTTTCTTTTAATTTAGTTACAAAGAGGCTACTTGAAACTAAATATTAACTTTACCTATTTGGAAATGCAGAAAAGCTACATTCAAGGTTAACATTTTTATAAGGCAGCTCTTCATTCATTATGATTGGACAGATTATTTTTCTTACTGTACTACAATCAAACTTTATTTCTGCTTCTATATATTTTGACTACATGAAAATAATTGTCAATATAAGGAGAATCAAGCTATTCAAACTTTAAAATAAAGTGCTACCTTAGATTTACAGAGAAACAAAATTCAATTTTCGACATCTACAATTAGTAGAATGGTTAAATGAGTCTTTACAAAATGTGTGTTTCAAGAAATATGGCTGAGTTTTGACAAGTGAGAATTTTGATAAGTGAGGTTTTGATAACTTCACATTATATATTTGTTTAACATTATTATCATTATTATTTAAAAATTTTATTTATTGATTTTAGAGAGAGAGAGTGAGAGAGAGGGAGGGAGAAACATCAATTTGTTGATTTACTTATTTATACATTCATTGGGTTAATTCTTATATGTGCCCATTGACCACGGATTAAACCTGCAATCCTGGCATATAAGGATTATGCTCTAACCAACTAAGCTACCCTGCCAGGGAAAACATTATTATTTTTAACTTAAATTAGAATATATCACTGAGTGAGACTCTTCTGAATTTTCAACCTAGAGAAATTGAATTTAAATCCAAGTACTGTTGGAGGAGAAATAAATTCAGCAAATTACTGTAGCAGTCACTTACAATCTTCTAGGAGTGACAGACAATTGTACACATACACATTCATGCAAATCTATGCAACAACAACAACAACACACACACAAAGATATAATGTAATGCAGATTGTGATAAATACTATAATGAAGGTCTAAAGACCTATGCATACATAGGGGCAAAAAATGAAATTCAAATGGAAGATCTAGCAATGTTGGTTAACAAAAGTAAGACTTAAAACATATCTTGAAGGACCAATAAAGGTTAAAAAATATTTAGTAGAGCTGTACTGCATTAAAAATACAATAACTCTTCAAATATTAAACATAAAAATAAGTAAAATATTTTTTGAAACAAGAAACTACTTTAATAAACTGTTTAAAGTGTGTGTGTTGATTGACAATAGATATATTTTAGTACTGAGGTCATATATCATATATCTTTTTCTGAGAAGTTAGTTCACTAAAAGATATGCAGAACTAAGAACTGTGAGAGTTTAAAAAAAATTAAAAACACTTTTCCTACTCTTACAATATTCAAAATCTCTTTGGGCAAGCTATAATTTTCAAGTATACCTATTCAATGTTTTTCAGTGTTCCTTATTAAGAATACCAATCAAGGCCCTGGCCGGTTGGCTCAGTGATAGAGTGTTAGCCTGGCGTGCAGGAGTCCTGGGTTCGATTCCCAGCCAGGGCACACAGGAGAAGCACCCATCTGCTTCCCCACCTCTCCCTCTCTCCTTCCTCTCTGTCTCTCTCTTCCTCTCCCACAGCCAAGGCTCCATTGGAGCAAAGTTGGCCAGGGTGCTGAGGATGGCTCTATGGCCTCTGCCTCAGGCGCTAGAATGGCCCTGGTTGCAACAGAGCAACAACCTAGATGAGTAGAGCATCGCCCCCTGGTGGGCATGCTGGGTGGATCCCAGTTGGGCGCATGCGGGAGTCTGTCTGACTGCCTCCCGATTTCCAACTTCAGAAAAATACAAAAAAAAAGAGAGAATACCAATCAATAAATCTATTAACCACTATTATATTTATACTTCTAGCATTAAATTTAACCATCTGTATGAACTAAAATTATTTATGTCTAGATATTAATATTCACTAGTACCTAATAGTGTATCCCACAAATAGAGTTGATGAATAGTGTTCAATTAAATTACTGGTGATAGCATTTCTGAATTTCTATCAGAATCATCTGCTGGAACTAGATAGAATTTAACTTAAAAATAAGTTGCACTTCTGGGCAAGATAGTAGCATAGGTAAATGTGGTATTTAAATCCTCCCACAACTACATCAAAGTTACAAATAAACTACAGAACAACCATCATTCAGCTCCTCTGATATCTGGCTGAATGAAAGTACTACAACTAGGGAATTAAAGAAGAAGTTACATTGAGATTGGTAGGAGGGGCAGAGACACAGAACAGGCTAGACACACACACACACACACACACACTCACACGACATTAAAAATAGGGAGGGATAACTTGGTTGCAGAGTTTTCCCCTGAGGAGTGAGCAGTCTCAGCCCCAAAGCAGGCTCACTTGCCCAGGGTTCCAGGTCAGGAAGAGAAGTCCCCGTAACATCTGGCTGTAAAAACCAGTTGGTATTGTGGTTAGGTAAGACGGAGGGCTTGAGTAGTCTTGGGGAACCCTTCTTAAAGGGCTGGTGCACAGACTTACTTAGACTCATGGACTCACTCCTTTTGAGCCTCAGCACTGTGGCAGCAGCTTGAAAGAAAACAGGGACATATGGGGAGAAACTGAGTTGTCAAGCATCAAGGGGGCAACTTTCTGCCAGACAAAAGTGCTAACAGAGGCCATTTTTCCTTTTCTGAGAAGTCTCTCACACCAAAGAGCTGGCAGGTGAGTGCCATATCTGAGTCTCCCTCAATCTGGCTCACACTGGTGATTTCCTGAGACTCCATTTCACCTAACCTGTGGGTTCACCCAAGCCATTTTCAATGGCTTTTCCATACTAATGGCCTCTCTTGTCTCATACTTGGACTTTCCTAAAGTTTCTCAGACAAGCAGCATCTGGCCTCTGTGTACTCAGTACCTCTTGCTAAGTGGCTTCACGTCTGGAACTAGAGACAACCAGCCTTGGTGTGCAGCTTGATCTCATGTGAACACCTCTAAGCCCAGCACAAAGAGCAGTAATCTGAAGATCACTCTGTAGCTTCTGCTTGGTGGCCATTGGGAGGGTACAAGTGGTGGCTGACCTTGTACTTTCTGGGATAACCTAGAGCCACTGAAACTGGTAGATAGCTTCAGATCACACCAGATTACAACCCTACCATCTTCTTGAGCAACACACTCAAGGGGAAAACTCAGCGAGCACCAAAGCCCCCCTGAAGCAAGTTCTACTCCATAGGGTTGACTCCTGCACACAGCTCTTCTACTGTAGTCTCAGCTGGTCCTTATAGCCAATTGGCCTGAGAGTCAGTCCCTCCCAGTGATTCCAACAGCAATCAAGGTTCAACTACAACAGGACAGTGCACACAGCCTATACAAGGCACACCTGCAATGTCCAATTCAGGTGATTGGGGATGCTGTGTCACTGGGCCCCACAAGGCACCTACTATATACAAGGTCACTCTACCAGTCCAGGTGACATAGCAGCTCTACCTAATACATAGAAACAAAGGCTAGTTGGCTCAGTGGACAGAGCGTCAGCCCAGCATGTAAATCCCAGGTTCAATCCTCAGTCAGGCACACATGAAAAGTGACCATGTGCTTCTCTTCCCCTCCCTCTCTTCCCCTCTCACAGCTAGTGGCTTGATAGGCTCAAGAATCAGCCTCTCACTTAGAAAAGAAAAGAAAAAGAAACAAAGATAAGGAAGCAGCCAAAATACAGAGACAAACATCCCCAGAAAAAGAATGAAATGAAATGCAGGTTAGCTACCAGGCATAGAGTTCAAAACAATGGTTATAAGGATGCTCAAACCAAATGATATTTTCAGCAGCATGAAACGAGAAATAGAAACAATAGAAAAGAACCAGTCAGGAATTAAGGATATACTTACTGAAATGAAGAATAATAATCAGGAAATCAGCAGTACAGTATATAAAGCTAATAGTCAAATCAGTGATTTGGAATATAAGAAAGAAAAAAACACCCAATCAGAACAGAAAAAAAAAAAAAAGGAAGGTAGTGTAAGAAACCTCTGGGATAACTTCAAGCATACCAATACTTAGAGCATGTAAAGCAGGGGTCCCCAAACTTTTTACACAGGGGGCCAGTTCACTGTCCCTCAGACCGTTGGAGGGCCGGACTATAAAAAAAACTATGAACACTGCACATATCTTATTTAAAGTAAAAAAACAAAACAGAAACAAATCCAATATTTAAAATAAAGAACAAGTAAATTTAAATCAACAAACTGACCAGTATTTCTTTTTTTTTTTTAACTTTTTTTTAAATTTTTTTATTTATTCATTTTAGAAAGGAGAGAGAGAGAGCAACAGAGAGAGAAGGGGGAGGAGCAGGAAGCATCAACTCCCATATGTGCCTTGACCAGGCAAGCCCAGGGTTTCGAACCGGCGACCTCAGCATTTCCAGGTCAACACTTTATCCACTGCACCACCACACTGACCAGTATTTCAATGAGAACTATGCTCCTCTCACTGACCACCAATGAAAGAGGTGCCCCTTCCGGAAGAGCGGCGGGGGCCGGATAAATGGCCTCAGGGGGCCGTATGCGGCCCGCGGGCCGTAGTTTGGGGATCCCTGATGTAAAGGAAGGTATCAGTCCCTAGGAAATCGACTGTGATTACTAAACAGCACAGTGGCATAATGACTGAGATGGAAAGATTGCTAGTTTTGTAGCTGGAAGACCAGCATCAGTGGCATATACCAGTTAGGAAAAGTAAGTGACTTAGGCTAGGGTTTGTTTCAATTTACACTAAAATTTGGGTTACATCACTGTCATAAGAATGGAACTGTGTTGTAACCCGAGGACCCCCTGAAATTAAAATGCAAAAGCCAAAGAGAGAATCTTAAAAGTAGCAAGAGAAAAGCAGTTACCTACAAGGGAGCTCCCATAAGACTGTCAGAACAGTGTCAAGAAATATTCAAAGGGATGAAAAGCAAGGACCTAAAACCAAGATTAATCTACCCAGCAAAGCTATCATTTAGAATCAAAGTACATATAAAGAGCTTCCCAGACAAAAAAAAAAAAAAAAAGAGAGAGAAGCTAAAGGAATTCATCACCACCAAATCAGTGTTATATGAAATATTAAAAAGTCTTTTTCAAGAAGAAGAAGAAAAAAGATAAAAATATGAACAATAAAATGGCAATAAGAACATATTATCAACAAGTATATCTAAAAATCAAAATAAACAAATAGAACAGAAACAGATCCACAGACACAGAGAATATTTTAATGGTTAACAGATGAGAGGAGGTATTGAGGGGATGGGTGAAAAAGATGAAGAACTACAATTTGGTAGTTACAGAATAGTCACTGGGATACAAAGCACAGCATAGGGAACATAGTCAATAATATTCTAATACCTATATAGTACCACATTAGTGGAAGATTTATTGGGATAATCACTTATCCCAAGTGATGTAATGTCTAATCACGGGGTCTACACCAAAAATTAATATAAAAATATATATCAACTGTAATTGAAAAATTAAAAAATGATTGAAAGCAAAAAAAAATTGCATTTTCATATTGAAATGCTTTAAATGGCACAGAATTACTAGAACAGGATTAAAAATGGTATGAAAATAAGATATTTCTTCAGGGGTTTAACTCAGGCATGGCCAACAGTTTTTGCCCCTGGCCAGATTAGAAAAAAAAACTTTTTTCATGGGCCAGATGAAATATTAAAATTAAAAAATGTTAAATACAAAAATGATTTGTTTAAGTAAACAAAATTTTATTATGTACTTTGTTTATGAATAAATGTGAGTGAAAAAAATTTTAATATACAATATTTTAATAAAATATTTTTTAATAAAAATATAATTACATACTGTATAAATATCCAAACTGTATCACAATCAATCGAAACAATATTTAATTAATAGAATGAGCTTGAAAGGGTTATGTCACAAATAAAACAATTATTTTGTTATACAAACAAGCCTGGACACGTTTTCAGTTATCAACTGCAGCTATTGTCTATGCTACAATGCCACTTGATTCAGCACACTTGACCACAAAAATAATGAATTGTTTGACCTTGGGTGTGCACTGGCAAACTCCACCTAAAAGAATGTGGGTTTCACATCATGGCTAAACGTCAAACAGTTCATATCGAGTAGAGACGAGTACAAAAGTTGTAAATCTTTATAATGGAATTTTTAAAAAAAATAAGTATCGTGAATCCATTTGACCAATTATTGGAAGTTAACTCTAGATTAGTCACACGTGGAATTCTTTTCCGCATATCACTATCTTCTTAAAAAATCTCAATTTCCAATAATCAAAGACGCTTCCGCTTCTGAGTAGCTGAGATTTTGAAGTAGCGGAGAATATTAAAAATTTAATCGTGGTTCACATAAACTCATTACGCGGGCTGTATCCAGCCCGCGGGCCATATGTTGGCCATGCCTGGTTTAACTACTTTATAAAATGTAATATTTTGAATTTAATAGCCAGCCCAGTTTGGCTACTATTTTCAGCTAGTAACATTTGCAGTTGAAGCATAGTTTATTAAATTAGCAAGTGATTATTCATTATAATATAATCATAAATTGAGCTGTAACTCATGAATGTGTTAATTGTTCTTCTCTGTTGAGGACAGGAGTTTATATCCACTTTTAAACTGAACAGAAATAGTTCATAAGCTATTTAGATTAAATTTGAGTATGAAATAGAAAGCTAGCACACCACCTGTGAAGAAGTATCTTTATCCCTATTTAATATTATAACCCATTTCATTACTAAAGATAATTTATAAAACATAAATTGGTTTTAATAAAATAAAGCTAATTTAATGGAAATGAGAAATTACCTACAGGAATATTGTAGATATTGACTATAATATTCTTTGGCTAAAGAAGGTTACTCTTTGACTAGAGAAGGTTAACTTGATTCCCTAGATGTAAGTGTGTTCAGAAGCCAGAAAGGAGCCTCTGGAAGCTGGCCAGGGAATCATTTATTGTTCTAGAAGTGTTTACAGAGAATCCACTGTATTCTAAGCAGTGTGACGTAACAGGAAGGATTTATATAATAGCAAACACTCAGAGTATTTAAGTGATCAGCTCTGTCAAAAACATTTTACACAACAATCCCACCAAGTACACACTACTATTATTTCCATTTTACAGATAATGAAAACTGAAGCAGGGAAATGTTAAGCGACTCTGCAAAAAAAAAAAAAAATACAGTATACCAATAGTTGGAATTTTAACTAGGCAGTTTCGCTTTAGGTCTAGGGAGTAGAATGTGCAAAACTGAGGTTAGAGGGATTATGAAATCTGGCAAGTTTTAGAAGTTAATATCATATAGAAGAAAAGCATGAGAGAGAGGGTGTCAAAGATAACTTCATGTTTTTAGTCAGAGCTACTAATTAATGACATATGCCGGACTAGCATTTACATATTTACATAGATACAATTTTATAAATTGATGCAAAACATTTCTGCTTAAATCTCCTCAGAGCCACCTTCTCCAACTAGTTGAACTACTGCTCACAAAAATGAGGGGATCAGGGAACATGCAGATAGATACACCAGTACTTTCAGCCTTTTGTATAGTGCATTTTCCCCAATGGAATAAAAGTTGGTTTGCATCTCACTTGTATAATCGAACAACTTTCTTTGACTTATAGTTTGATTTTCTAATGTTCTTGTTTAATAAATAAAAATCAAATGCTTCTTTTTTTAATTGCTTCATATTCATTTTGAAATATCCCCTAATTTTTGTGAGCCATATAAAATATCCCTCTTCCCTCTATAAGTCTCCAAATCCTTATCCTGCTTTATTTTTCTTCATAGCATTTATAATTACCTGACAATAGATAAGCATATTTTATATTTACCTGTTTATTGTCTATTCCACCAATTCTAATGAAAGTACCGTAAAGTCAGACAATTTGTCACACATATTTACTGTTCTCTACCCTTTAGAACAGTACCTTGCCTATCACAATTGGGCGATCCATATTTGTTGAATGAACACAGGAATGAAAGAGAGAGTCACCAGAGTACGTGGAATAATTAAAGCTGGGCATATGAATGACCTTCTTCCATAGAGACCAAAGAGAGGAAACATGAAAGCAGTAGGCAAAGAGAAGAAACACTAGGGTAGGAAATGCAGATGACAAATTAGGGGGTTGGGAGAAGGTTCAACAAAGGGCAATGCCATGGCAAACCAAGGCATGTACTATTTAAAAAAAATTCAGCGATCGACAATGCCAAATCTAGAAAGTCAATATAAGAAGAAGAGTGAAGAAATGCTATTAGAATTGGAATTGGCATTTAGGAGATCATTAGTAGTGTTATTGACAAAAGTTTTGCTTAAGTGTTAAAGATAAAAGGCAGGCTGTAATGATTGGAAGAGAGAATTGGAGATGAAAATGGGGAGTCAGCAAGTTTAATAGATTCTTACAAGAGGTGTGGTTATGCAGAAAATGAAGGGAGGTAGAGCACTAGTGAGGGATAAAGAGAGGATGGATGTAAAAAGAAATAGTTAGTATATAGAAATTGAAACAAAACCCAGAGATGTTATTAGATGAGGGTCCTGAGAATTTGGTTAAGCATCTAGCTGAAGAAGCACTATTCTAAGCCAGGAAAGTTGTGGCAAGGGAAGAGAAAAGGTGCGCAGAGGGACATACAGAATTTAGCAGATGGACTAAAACTATGTTAAACTGGTTCAAGTAAAATGGTCAAAGTAAATGCCACCTCTTGCAAAGCTTCCAGGTCAGAAAAATTGTCCATTCCCTGTAGCTAACTTAAATAATGTTTTTTAGTCTTATACTACACAATTAAAAGCTATTTAAATGTATCCTGTCTCAAGGGTTACAAAGAACTATTTTTTTAATAGTTTCACATAGTAGTTGTTAGTGCCTAATATAAGTGCTTGGCTTGGGTACTCAAAAGGTATTAGATATAGAAAGTGTCAAGTTACCAGGAGTAAATTTCTATCATCTGGAGGCTTGACTTGTTTTCTAACACCATAGTCATCATATTTCACTAATAGTAGTACTCTTGGGAAATTTATTTTTTATTTGTACTTCTTTTAAGTGACATTCATCTGAAGAAACAGCTCTGAATATATACCATATATTCAAACACACATAATTATACCTGAGTTAAAGATGAATACATATATTTCTGCTTAAGAGAGAATTAAATTTTTGGTTTGTGTTTCAGCTAATAATATTTTTAATAAAAATATATAAATGGATTTTATTTCTTCCTATTTTTTATGTGTATAAAAATAAGTATTTCTCCATATTTTTTAATGGATCAAGTAAATATTGATACCCACACACACACAAAAAAACAATGTAGTAGCTCTGTAACCAACTATCTCAATTTATAGCCGATTATTTATATGAATACAGTATTGGCCAAATTAAGTCCTAGTAAATAAATATTTCTTAAAAATCTTCTTCATGCAGTATGTATTTCATAGTATAAGACCTTAGTTACATTTCAAAGACATCAAACTGATAGGAAACTTCATTAAGTTTTACCTAAAATAATGTTTTCCATACTCATGGTAAATAATTTGATATTTCCAATACTAGTTTATTAATAAAAAACAATCACTATAGACATAAAATTGTTTTGTAGAGCAAAATGTGTATGATGTCATCTGAAAAAATAATAAAGTAATTATCTCTCAGAATGTTTAAATTAGAAGCCATTAAAATTTTAATTTACAGGATTTTCTTTTGAATTTTTATACTAAATTAAATTCATGCAATCCATCTTTAATTTCTGGTCCCTAATACTAGATGTCAAGGAGAAAATTTGTAGCCTAGCTTCCCAATGATTTGCTATTACTTCATTAATTATCATATGCACCTTTTCATTCAAGGTGCTTGATAATGGTTTCAACAATGAGACAGGAACACTTCAAGAAAGGAGCAAATTAACATTTGATTAAATAAAAAATTATACTGCTCTCATTCAGTAGGAGTATAATTAAATTTATATCTTTAAAGTTTAAGGTCTCCAAAGTCCTGAGCTCATTTTAAAAGTGTGTTAAAGATACCAAAATAGTAGATAATACCCAGGACTACCACATATCACAACTCTAGAGAGCACTATTCACATATAAAATTGTGGTTTGTTTAATTTTACCATGTTTGAAACTCCTCTTTAAATTTCTCTCATGTTCCCCCTTTCATACTCTAGTGCTCTTCAATATCTTCACTAATTAATTTTCATTTAACAGAAAGAAGAAAATAAGAAAAATGAAAAAGCATGAGAGAATTAATAGTGTACAATGTCTTTTTACTGCTCTACTAGATGTATTTTCAAATGAAAAGCTCTAACACTTTCTTAAATTCATGTCATTGCATTAGAGTGTTTTGGGTCTTAACTTTATAGACATGTGTTATAAATCAATACTATTATCTCATTCATGAGGAAATAGCAGAGAATCAGACTTGGATCCCAGGACAGAAGCTGTATTTTGTGTTGCATCAGGCTAACTAACATTAAAAATGCTTCTATGGCAACTAAACCATCTGTTCGCTTGCTATTCTGTTGAGTTGTTTATCGGCTTTAATGTACCTGTACATCTCATTTCACAAAGTGCACTAGTGATGCTTCAGAGAATTTTCCAGGAAAAAAAAATCCTAAACCACTGCAGTTCAATTATCATTGTAGAAAGAGTAAAAACACAAAAACTCTAATATTCTCACAAGTGGAGAAAGCCCAATAATCAACTATATAAATGCTAATTTAATTACAGTACTTTGGTCTCTGAATAACTTTAAGAAAAGGTTGCAAGTAAATCTCCAAACATGTTTCAATTGTACTGTGTTTTCCCACCATTCTCAAGTAAAAAATCCATTCATCAGCTATTTTTAAATGGCACTAATACCGTGACTTAATGTTAGAACAATTGAAGGTTTTTTTTGTTTTTTTTTTGGTGACATGAATATATTTTGTTAAAATGTATGTATTGACTATATATGTGAAATATCTTCTTCCTTTAAGCATTTTTGGAACCTGAGAATACTTATGTAGAGAATACAAATAATGACCTATTAAGATTTATGAACTTATGAGAAAATCTTAGAAGGCATCAATTAGGAGAATATTATCGTTACATTTAAGACATTACAAATTGAAAATCTCATTTATTTGATACCATGTATTGGCTCACTTCACGGTTCACACTGCTTAGGATCCTTTAGTCTATAGAGTACATATTTTGAAAATCAGGTACCCACTTTGATGCTCGAACATTAAGATTCCTAGAGCAGATGCATTTCTACACCCCTTCCTTTAGCAATGTAAAAAATTTTAAGATGTGAGTTAATGTAGGAAACCAAAATTTTAAAGAGTACAGATGAAAAAAAAAGTACAGGTGATAAGAGAAACTTACAGAGGATATCAGTCAAGGTCTTATTGGTTTCAGCTTTAAGTTTATATCTCCTACTCCCTGTTTTAAATGGGATCATTGTACTTGATGTTATTTAGTGTCTGGAAAGAGAAACCTGTAAGGGCCCCATTAGTCTTTTGGGATAACAGGTAAGGGTAATAACTTTTTCATATTAAACAAACGAGGACCATGACCAACTCTCATTTGGCTTGTCAACTAGCCTTCCCAAGAGGATGGTTCTGCCTCCTCCCTTTTAGAGGGAGCTGGCTGGCTAACCAGCACACAGGATGTACTGTCAACAATTGCCTGGTGAATTTTAAAACAATTTCTTAGATAAAACTCTAATATTCTATGAACCATTCTTTGCTGAATGCGTCAGTCCTTGCTACTTAGTGTAAAGAATGTGCTTTATCCTCAGTGATGCCCCTTCAGTGTGCCTTTTATTTTTTTCTTCAATAAACAACATTAGTACAATGAAACCAAAATTGCCCTGTCTAATATAACCATTTATTTCAATAGAAAATACTCTTACACACACAGGTTTTGAGTTTGTGAAACAAAATTCAGCATTGCATAATCTACTATCCACTACTGTTTTCAAGCTGCAATTCTCTAAAAGGGATTATGATAATGATTTCTTACCAGATGATTTGAGAAATTATTTATGAAGGTAATTCAATGGACTTGTCATTTGAATGCCATCATATTCTATGCACTGCCGGGGATAACAGTTTCCCAGAGTGTTTGACAGCACTCTGAGCAGTAGGTGGCAGCACCATTCAGTTGTCTTTTTGTTTTTGTTTGGTTGGGGTTTTTTGCCAACTGAAATCAGTTTCTTCATCACCAGAAGCAGAAATAAAAAGGGGCAAGGCAGCTTCAAATGTCTACACGCTTACATATAAAGCCTAGAGTTCTCATAATTACCTAAGAATCAAAATCACAAAAATAAAATGTTCATATTGTCATGGTTTTTTTGGTTTGTTTTATTATTTTTTTTATTTTTTACTTAGCTTCATATGTGATCCCTTACTTTTCTTTTTTTCTTTCTTTCTTTTTTTTTTTTTTTTACTATTTGGAGTAAAAAAAAAAATGAAAAAGTGAAGTCTGCTCCCATGTACAGTGTTCTGATATTAGCATCTTCATGTTCAAGCACTAGCTTTTCTTCATGTTCAAGACAAAACTCGTTTTTTTTAGATTCGTCACAATCTATGCATGTCTAATTTTACCAGTTCTGCTAGTAGTAAACTTTCTGTGAATGACTTTTAAAGAATAGCCATAAGTTTCAGCCAGTTCACAGAATAAAGTTTCAATTTCTTGAAGGTGCAGGCAGTTAAACATATGGTTTGCTTGTTTGTTTTATTCAGTATCATGCAGCGACATATACACACACCTGTACACATGTAATTCAAATGCACAAACATATTGTGTAAAAATGCACGAGGAGCGTGCACTCTGGAAGCCACCTACGATTACTGAGGAATGTGAGGTCAGACGCCTTTTTTTTTTTTTTTTTTTTTTTTTTTTTGTATTTTTCTGAAGCTGGAAACGGGGAGAGACAGTCAGACAGACTCCCGCATGCGCCTGACCGGGATCCACCCGGCACGCCCACCAGGGGCGACGCTCTGCCCACCAGGGGGCGATGCTCTGCCCCTCCGGGGCGTCACTCTGCCGCGACCAGAGCCACTCCAGCGCCTGGGGCAGAGGCCAAGGAGCCATCCCCAGCGCCCAGGCCATCTTTTGCTCCAATGGAGCCTTGGCTGCGGGAGGGGAAGAGAGAGACAGAGAGGAAGGGGGGGGCGAGGGTGGAGAAGCAAATGGGTGCTTCTCCTATGTGCCCTGGCCGGAAATCGAACCCGGGTCCCCCGCACGCCAGGCCGACGCTCTACCGCTGAGTCAACCGGCCAGGGCCCAGACGCCTTTTTAAGATTTAATACTTTTCTATTTGTTAACAGCTAACTTACAGGTTTGAAGTGAGAACGAAATGACAAACCATATACATTCTGCTGCTGGAAATGCGTAAAGAGGTGTTAGTGACTCGAGCATACGTTCTGGAATATGAGGAATTTCTTCTTTTTTACTATAAAGTAATAAAATGATTAAAATTATAAACCTCTGAACTTAATTGAGAATTTGATAAAATTTACCATAAACTTTTTTTTTATAAAAGCATAAACTATACTTTAAAGACACACCAAAATTATGATTTTTCCCCAAAATACTAAAATGGTTTGCCTCTATATAATGTCTCATATCACCTTAAATAATGGTTTATATATGTACCTTCTAAGCCAGCATGTGTCAGTGTTCAGAGCATCTTGAAATAAAAGACATTTCTTTAATAACTTGTAGCACAAATTGCTTTAAAAAAACATTTAGAATAACTGAATAGAAAAATGCAGTTATGGTCAATGAGCTATTTACTTAGAGCTGTTTACTTAGGGTACTCTTTGTTGAACAGCCTGTTTTCTTTAATATTTTTTTTCTATCAAAGATAATAATGCTACCACTCTCCTTCTGGGAAAATGGAATAAAATCAAGGGAAAATAACCCAGGCACATCTGTCTCCAGAAAGAAAAACTTTGTAATATTTAGCTTATCTTATAGTTGTTCTATCCTTAAAGTGAACAACAAATCACTAAAAATCAACCAACTTTTGAATTTTTATTTATTACCTCAGTATTAGCATGTTTTAATGTCTACACATATGCACAGACTCTTGCTGTATGGTTAGTAGTCAATATCAGGTCACTAAGGTTGGAAAAGAGGAACAAAAGAAATATAAAGTTTAATTAGAGTCATGATGGAAGCTGAGGAAAAAATAAAGACAAGATAAAGTAAAGATCTCCACATTTTTCAGAAGTCCTGCAGGTTCCAAACTCTCCATAATAGCTAACTCTTCCATTACCTACTCAACCAATTCCAGATGAGACTTCCAGGACTGCTAACGGTGGCAACATTACTATAAAAAATAGTTGCTTTTCAAATTTTTACTTTATTATAATTATTTCAGAGAGAGAGAGACAGGAAGATGGGGGGGGGGGAGATATAAGAAACATCATCTTATAGTTGCTTCACTTTAGTTGCTTATTGATTGCTTCTCATATATGCCTTGATGGGGGTGGCAGGGAGCCCAAGCCAAGCCAGTGACCCTTTGCTCAAGCCACCAATCTTGGGATCATGTTGATGATCCCACACCACACAGTGCTCAAGCTGGCAAGCCTATGCTCAGGTCAATAACCACATCCTCAAATCAACAAGTCTGTGCTCTAGTGAGCGACTTCAGAGTTTCAAATCTAGGCCCTCAGTGTCCTGGGCCGACTCTTAATCTGCTGTGCCACCACCAGTCAGGCTACATTACTTTTTTATGGTCCTCAATAAAAAAAGTATAAGCTCCACTGCCTCTTCCATCAGTCTGTACTTCTCTTAAGTCAAATAAATACTTTTTCTATTACTGATAATGATCTTCTAATTTCCACTTAACTGTAATTACCTTGAAAGAACGAATAGATTTATTTTTGTAAAACTTTAGTGTTTTACATAGTCCTTTGTGTATAAGAAGTCAATAACTACAACCTATGCAACTTACGACCATTCGACTTTACGACCACAATCGCTAGCCACGACTGCTCCGCGTCTGGCAGCGCAAGCATTGCCCAGCTGGGCGTACAACAACAGTGCGGACCAGCTTCCAGTAGCACTACCATCTCCACGAGCAGCATTTCAACTGTTATCCCAGACTCGGTACAGCAATTTGTGTTTTGTGTCTTGGATATTTTCCATCAAACCCTTCCCAAGATGTCTACCAAGAGGAAATTGTCTTTGCAAATATTAAACCAGTTGTACTAGTAATGCAGTGTTTTACTTAAACCTGAGGAATGTAAAAATAAGATACAAATGGCATAAAATGAATAAAGAAAATTATGATATATAACAATAATGAAAGAAAATTATGATAAAATATGACTTAAAGATTTTTATAACATCATTTCACAGTACTGTACATATAGCCTACTCAACTTACGACCAAATCGTGTTACGACTGGTCTGTCTGAGCCAATCATGGTCGTAAGTCAAGCACTAGCTGTATTTCCTGAATAAATGAATGCATTTTTGTTGAACCCTAAATAACCTATGCATTACTAGACCATTAATTTCTTAACCTGGGTTAATAACCATTATAAACTCAAAGTTGCACAACTCTATAATACAGGGGTTGGGAACCTTTTTGGCTGAGAGAGCCATGAACGACACATATTTTAAAATGTAATTTCATGAGAGCCATATAACGACCCGTGTACGTTATGCATTATCCAATAAAAATTTGGTGTTGTCCCAGAGGACAGCTGTGATTGGCTCCAGCCACCCGCAACCATGAACATGAACGGTAGGAAATGAATGGATTGTAATACATGAGAATGTTTTATAGTTTTAACATTATTATTTTTTTTTATTAAAGATTTGTCTGTGAGCCAGATGCAGCCATCAAAAGAGCCACATCTGGCTAATGAGCCATAGGTTCCCTACCCCTGCTATAATATATTCACTATAAAACTACTGGGAGTAGTAGACCATGCAGATTCGAAACATAATCACTGTTTAAAAACCAGGTTAATTCAGTTTCCAAACCTGCTTAATTTGTTAGTAGAATCTTCATCCTGGGAAAGATCTAATAAACTGAATTTTAGTCATGCACTTGTATATGTACTATCAATATATTTTTTTATATTATTGAAGAACACTGCCAGGACTGGCTTTTTATGTAATTGATATGATCAGATTCAAGGGAATTATTTTTGCCATTTATATATATTGCCCCCTTTTTTAAATTTTAATATTATGTGAATCTTTACAAAATTTTGGCATAAAATAAAATTTTATAGCTAGAACACACTTTAGAGGCTGTCTAGTTCACGGTAGTCTTAATTTAGTAACTATTAAACTTTCTTTCAAAAATTAAAGGAAACACTGTTTCTGAATTTATGTTATTGGAGTTCTGTACTGACTTCCTTGACCAGGGGTATTGTTCCCTTTGCTAACTCCTTCTCTTCTCTTCTCCTCTGTTCCATCTTAGGAAGTAAAAGACGAAGTCTGGGAAGGCTCTGACTTGATAATATGGTTTATATCAGAGTGCTAGTAGCGTTCATGTTGTCTCTGTGTCTTGCTCCTAGAGACTGCAGGATATCTTGTTCTTGATTAGGTCATCTTGCTTCACAGTTAATTTAAAAAGTATATGGTCACTTACCTGTGTCATTTCAAGAGACAAAAATTGTTTTATTGTATTTTTTAAAAACCACATTAAGAAAAAAATTAATCACTTGTTTGAAAACAACAAAAATAAGATGTTTGCTTCTTCTGGTGAGTATCTGTATTGTTATTACCAACACTAATCAGATGATTGACATCAGAGATGATCTCAGGGTAAGAGAAATAACATGGAAGAAAACACAAAGAGTCTGCAGAGTGATTTTTACTTTTTAAAGAAGCAGAGGCAAAGGTAGTTATCAGAGCTGTCAGAGGAACTCATTACTTTTTTATAGTACCCCATCACCGCAATATCTAGCCTGCAGGAAAATATTTTTTCTAATGACTTAAAAATGCAGATAAAGACACAGATACAGATCAAATGAGCCACTGTTTACATTTGACTTGGGAAAATGTGCTTATAGCTGGGGAAGGGGGGAAGTGCAAGCAAAAGTAACCACAGACATTAAAGCAGAGAGAGAGAGAGAGAGAGAGAGAGAGAGAGAGAGAGATACACAGTATGAAATGTGGGCAGGAAAGTTGAAACATAAACAACTGATTAGAGGTTATCTGGAAGAGTTATCAAAAATAAAAAAATAATAATTAAATGGAGAACCTCAAGACAAAAAAAAAAAAAAGGAAAAGTGGTATGTGTTTTCAAGGTACTCTGGGACAACTGTTTTATATATTATTTTTAACTTGCAAGTGAAAATACAAGTGTGGCTATAAAGCAATAGGAGGCAAGTTGTAGTAAATGACTGAGAGCTACCTATGGTAATCATCAGCAAAACCCAGAAAGTAGCAGCTGACAGAGAACAAGTTTCCTGAGGTCCAGAAGATGGAAGAAGAAAAGGGTTAGTTTTTTTGTTTGTTTTTTTAAAGATTTTATTTATTCATTATAGAGAGGAGAAATGAGAGAGAGAGAGAGAGAGAGAGAGAGAGAGAGAGAGAGAGAGAGAAGGGGGGAGGAGCAGGAAGCATCAACTCCCATATGTGCCTTGACCAGGCAAGCCCAGCGTTTTGAACCAGCAACCTCAGCGTTTCCAGGTTGATGCTTTATCCACTGCGCCACCACAAGTCAGGCTGAAAAGGGTTAGTTTTTAAGGAAATGATTCATGCATCAAGACCCAAAAAAGATTTTATTGTTTAAACTGGCTTGGTATACTTTGCAATGAGTTGTCAGGCTTCCTGGCATTCTTGCAAAAATTGGCTTTCCCAGAGCAAGCCATTGCTTTGGGGTCCTCTTCTAAAAGTCAGTATGTTAGAAGAAATGATTAATTTAAGGGGAAACTACTTTATCAAATTTCCACACACTTCATTTTTTAGTTTATGTTTAAACTGTATTTTTCACTTAAAATTACGCATCTAATGTAATTTACTGTTCTTCAATCCAACACACAACATTTTTTTTCTAGGAGTCCTTTTCTATTTAAAAAGAAAAAAATAGCCCTGACAAGTTGGCTCAGGGATAGAGTGTCGACCTGGCTTGTGGAAGCTCTGGGTTCGATTTCTGGTCAGGGCACACAGGAGAAGCGACCATCTGCTTCTTTACCCCTCCCCTTCTCCCTTCTTTTCTGTCTCGTTCTCTTCTCCTCCTGCAGCCATAGCTCAAATGGTTTGAGCAAGTTGGCCCTAGGTGCTAAGGATGGCTTCATGGTCTATCCTCAAGGTGCCAGAATAGCTCTGTTGCTGGCAATGGAGCAAGCCCCAGATGGGCAGAGCATTTCCCCATAGAGGGCTTGCCGGATGGATCCCAGCTGGGGTGCATGTGGGAATCTGTCTCTCTGCCTCCCTGCCTCCCACTTAATAATAATAAAAAGTAATTTAAAAAAGAAAAAGAAAAAATAAATCTAAGATCACTCCCAATCTGATTAAAACAATTTGTTGCTCCTTAGGGATAAACTACCATAGAAGCATTCTGCTACTACATGGTTAGTGTGAGGAGTCATTTACCTGTTCTAAAATTATCCTAGAGACAGGAGCTTCTGGGGACTCAGGGCTCAAGTAGAACATACTCTTCAGGTACATGCTATGATACCTTTGCTTGATAATAATTCCAGACCTAAGAAAGGAACTGGGAGCTCAATGCTCAGCTGTGTCATTGGTAATTCTCCTTTATCTACAAAAAAAAAAAAAAAAAAAAAAAAAAAAAGAACTAGAGTTTTTAGTTCCAAGGCTCCTCGTTAAAATTCCAGCAGGGGTTGTTCATGTACAAATTGCAAACCTACTCATTGAATTAAGAGGGCTAGTTTCATACTGCTGTGTGGAGTCTACTCATGCCCCTCAGTGATTTTGCAAATAATTCTTCCTGGGGACTTACAGAGTATCTCTAAGGGGCTAGATCAGCTTTGATTTGCAGAAGTATATAGTTTCTTTGTAGCTTCATTAACCTAACTGGAAGTTAGCCTCATTTAACCTTACCCAGATGGTAAAATTGAGGTTGATTATGTGCTCTTTGGAAGCTGAATTGTGATAATGGGTCAGGCAGTGCTTCACAAAGTTTAGTGGACGGAGGATGCAGCTGAGAGCAATTTAAAATACAGATTGCATAGCCCCACACTCGAACATTCTCACTCTCCCTATCTGAGTTAGAATCAGCACTGTTGTCACGCACCCTCCACCTGCTCTGGCAGGGCTACTGTGGAAGTTGAAGGGTAGTTAGGACAGCTCCCCAAATGGTGGCTTCCCATCTCATTCACGGCAACAGTGAAAAATCCCTCCGATGACCTTCACGACCCTACGTGTTCTAGGCCTCCTTCCCAGTCTGACCCCAGCTCCTTGTCTCCCCCATCGCTCACTTTGCTCTAGCCACACTGGCCCCTTTGCTGTTTCCCCAGCACATCACACATGCCCTACTCTCTCAGAGTGAGCTACCCTGCCAACGCAATCTGTAACTGCAGACCCCCTCACTCTTCTTCCTCCTTTCTTTGCTTTATGTTTTTTCCAGGGAACTTATGTAGTTATTTTCTCATTTCCCTAATGGAAAATAAGCTGCTCAAATGCAGGACTCCATGGTCTTATTTGTTCACTTCTCTAACCCCAGCATCCAAGACAGTACCTGGAACATATATAATAGGCACTCGCTAAATATTTATTGGGCATATGAATTAATAATGAGGCACTGCATGCAGTCATGCAATATTGGGCCTTACAAGCACCTGGGGAATATCTACAAAAGCTCTTTTGTCAGGAGAAGATCTCTGCATGTATAACTGAGTTCCTAAATTTCGGCCATCTCAACAGAACCCCAATCAAAAATCACACAAGGCAGAATATAAATGTCAATATGCATTTTCAAGGACAGCTGGGTCTGAGGAGGCTGATATTTTGTCAGATTGTGCTGGGGGCTAAATATATCATGCTGAATGCATATGAGTAGAAACAAAATTATCGTTAAAGTCAGAAACGCTGGTTCAGGTGACAGCTCTGTCATTTATTATCTATGTTGACTGACCAAATCACTTAAGGATTCCATTTAAATTGTGTATTACTAACCACACCACTACATGTTCCCTTCATCTCTAAAAAGGCAACAATAACAAATGCTTTTCTAACCCTACAAAACCTTGCAAACAAATGTAAGAAAAGCATTTTTTATACAATAAGGTATTATATAAGTGTAAACAGGTTTATACTTATCATTCACGTTTAATATTTTAACCTGGTGTGACAGCGGTGGCTGTGAATGAGCCATGTCTCATTACATCCATGACATCCATGCAGTCCTACCTGGATTCTAGGTATGGCCAGGAGACTCACCCAAGCTAATGGGATATTAGCATTAGGCAGCCTGTTGCAGACAGAGGCCTGAGAAGTACCTGTATCTTGGTGCTTACACTCTTGGAAGCCAGCTGCCATGCTCTAAAAAGGCTTGAACTAGCCTCCCCACCAAGGACAAAGCGCATGCAGGCCACTCTGGTGGGTGATGGGCTGGCTCTCTTGGATGTTTTGGCCCCATTTGAGTTCCCAGTTGTAAGTATGAGGGTCCTCAGTCACACCATGCGAAGCAGAGGCACTTCCTAGCTGAGCCCAGTCACCCAAGGAATACAGAAAAGTAATAAACTATGGTTTTATGTTGTAAACTTTGGGATAGGTTCTAATGCAGCAACAGATCGTTGAAATCCCTAGGTCTTTGAGAAAGACACCATAGCCCAAAACACTGATTTCACTGGTAGGGATTCTACACACTGTATGAAGTAGGTAATAAATTATGGGAGGAGAGGAATGAAAAGGACTTTAAAAATCCTTATAATTGAACTTGCTATTAACCTATATCATTTACTTTTGAAGCCTATACAATAGCTAGAATATAAGTTAACATTCCATTTTAAAAAGGAAAGAAAACAGTTATTTATGTAAATCACTATACATTGGAATCTGTGTTGAGCAAAACACAACAATAAAATATAGAACAAAAAGAGTTTCTATCTGATTTTTCTAAGACTGGTGAATTGAGAGTAGCCAACCCAGCAGCTGAGCAATTTTGACTTTTTCTTCTGTAACTTAGAGTAGTTACCCCTTGGTGGGAGTCTATTGTTAATGAACAGCACTCCTCAAAGGGAGCAAAATCTCAGCGACTCCCCGATTTCCCAGCGGGATCAGCATCTTGGTGAGTTAGTCACATTGCTGGAGTTTCAACGGGGGTTTTAATGGGTTCTGAAGCTGAATTCAGATCGTCAGAATTCAGCCCTTTTTGGCTGCGATTCTTGCTTCGCGTAAGCGAGTGCCCGTTTTGAAGCGCTTTGTCTAGCAATGGGCAAAAAGGGTAGAAGCAATCGGCGAAAAGGGAGTGAAGTTGTTGTGAAACACAAGGCAGTCACAGGGCATTTTATTATCATGTTGTGAAAAATATTCTCAGCTCAGAAAGCGCTCTGACATTTTTAAAAGAGACATTGCTAACCTTTACTTGAAATCTGTGCTTTCTGTATTGGCATGGCTCATTGTTCCTCACAGCAGCCTCCATTTTCTAAGCACCGAGGTTGGGAAACTTTTCAATGTGAGGTAATAGGTGTCTTTTCAATGCGAGGTAAAAGGTGTAATTCAACTACAAGTATCATGTTTTTATCTTTTTAGTAGTTTTTTTTTTCAACCTAGAAACACAATCACGAGGCAGTGAAACATGAATGAGTTTCTTTTTATACACTGTGCTTAACATCCTTGTTATTGTCGAGAAACTGAGGTCTCAGAGGAGTAAATTTTGTTGGGTCGAAGGCAGGCTGCCGACTTGATTCTTTGGTACTTACATGTGACAGAACTGACCTGCAACAAAATTTCAAATGTGACAGAAACCTGAAGGCACTATTCCTAAAACACTTTGTGGTTAAAAAAGGTCACACCTGTGACGAGAACTTTTAATCTCTTATATAAGCACAATGAATTCAATGAATAGAAGAAAAAAGTGACACAAATGTTAGGGCTTAAAGGTTTTTGCAGTACCTAAACGGGTAGCAAAATGAGCCCCCTTAAAATTTGCCTCTTTGGCAGATTGATTGCTCTGAGCTGTAGGCACTTGTGGGACAGCAAATTCAGGGAGAGGCTTTCTCTGAACTCCCCTCATCGGCCTGAAGACAGTTCCCTAAAAGGACTCAGTTGTCATAAATCCTCTCCCCAGAGTCTCATCAAGCAGGGAAGATGAACTCTTGTCACGGGAGAAGGGAGAAGTCAACACCACACCCAGACAAACTTTGTCACAAACTATCCTACCTCCCGTTTATTCTTCCAGGAACCCAGTCATATTTCTTACAGATCACTTACTTTCCCTTAACGTCCTTAACATCTCCCTTCCCCTGTTCTGTTTCAGATGGTATTTGATCCTGAATTCTAAGCCATCTTTGGCTGTTACTCATTTTTCCCTAGGTCTCTCGCACGTATCCATAAGGCTCACATGTGAATAAACTTCTGTTTGTTTTCATGTTGCTAATCTATCTTTAATCACAGAGGTCTCAGCTAATAACTCAGAAGAACAGAGACATTCATCTCCTCCCCTACCCCTCCAAACTTATCCCACTCAAAGTAATTAGAAGACAAAGGTATGCCAATTATCTGAAATCTAAGAGCCTCCATAGTATAATTGTCAAATAAGAGTCCTGTGCCATATTGAGAAAAAACTTCCACCTTATAAATGATAATACAGGCTGGGGCAAAAGTAGGTTAACAGTTGTTTGTATGGAAAATAATACAATAATTAATGCATGGTAACACAAGAATAAACTCTGTGTTTCATATACTCATAACTGTAAAGCTTTCATTGCTCCACCCTGTATATCCCTTACCTGTCTCTGTCTCTCTCTCTCTCTCTCATTAGCATTTAATTACATACAGATTGCTTTCCTTTATAAAATATGTAATAAGTAGCAAAATGTAAAGTACATCTCTATTTAAAAAGTATTTTTTTGCAGGCACAATATATGATATATATTACTGGGATTTTTCACATGGGCCATACTCTGGACTCCAAAGTCCATGTTAGTGATTATTCTAAAATCCTTCCTTTAGACTTACTGGATTGTTGTGAAACTTAAGTTAGATGATGTTTACAAAAATGATTTGCAAATGTATAAAGTAACATACAAATGTGCAGACTTACTTGAATGAGTTGATTTTAGGAAGTTTCAATCTAGTTATTTTTTTTTTCTTTTAAGCAAAAGCCACTTGTCTACATGCTCACAACGTTCCTACCTGCCCATGCAGTAAAATTCACCTGTGGAGAGACTCCATGGAAGAACCGCCCTGGTAAGTGTAAATCAGAAAGACGGCATTCTACACAGACGGAATCTCCTACCTAATACAGGCCCGGATACAGTGGAAGCAGGGAGCACAATGGGGCATTGTTATCACCCTTGAACGTCCTCCTAGCTTACAGGACTAAACGCAGCTTGGCCGTATTGGAGGAGAGAGGCTAAATTCCCTCGGAATCTGGAAACCCCCTCCTCCTTTACCCTGAATGTACTAATGTCACTTCTAGACAAGTGACTTTAACCCTTGATCATCAATTAGGAGGTACAGTGATTCCCAAAATACCTGCGACACCGTGCTAATCTGGCCCTTAGCTTGAGTAGAAACGTCATCAATGATGCCTTTTTGGGAGAACCCTGAAGGGGCCATGTAAGGGCACTTCTGCAGCCAAATTTGAAGCAGCTGCTGGCAGAAGCCCCTGAAGAAAGGAGGTGGGTAAAGAATGCACCTTAGAGTGGCGGGATCCGCTCCAGCAAAGGCCATGTACTCACGTGCAAGCAGATTTTTGGACATATACAGAATCATCATCTCTTGTCTTCATGCAAACACCACTTTGGGGATACTGAAGAAAAAGGAGGTAGAGGCCAAAGGGAAGAAAAGACTGAATGTCAGAAAATAAAAAGTTACATAGAGGCAAGGATGTGCTCACACACGGAAATAAGAAAGCTTTGGCGGAGAGAGCAAAGGGAAGGAGATAGGACGTTGCCAGGCTCTATTCTGCGAAGAGAAGCTGAGATCAAAGGCTGCCTCCGTGAAAGTGAGCCACACAGCAGGTGGCTCCATATGCCAAGAGTGCGGGGTGTGGGCTGGATGTGTGACACAGAGGACAGCCCGTTCAAAGGAGCAGGGCAGCTGGACAGGGAAGAGCCCAGTGCTTAGAAAACCCATACGAAACTCTCCAAGTTACCCATGCAGAGGGGTTGCCAGGAAAAGTGTACTTCCTGTGACACGAGGTGGGGAGAGAAGTGACCCTCCAAGTCTACACACACCAGCTCGGATGAGATGGTCAGTCTTCGGACTTCGAGCAGATAAGGGTGACGGAGGAGAGTGGCAGTGTTTGATGTTTAAGAAGAATCGAGGAGCAGAACAATATAAAAGTGGGATTAATATTTTATACATCCCAAATGTAAAATGACAGAAGAATAACACAGGAATGTTTTTATTCTTAGCCTCAGGAAAGAGCTGCCCCTGTGTACTCTGACTCCCTTAGGAGAAAAACAACAGAAACAGCAACAAGACCCAGCATACTCTTATACGTATATTTTCTTCTGCAAAGAACAACAACAACAACAACAAAAGCCCTTAAAGGTGGCGAGTCTTGTGTTTCCTGTCCAGTGTTGTCAAGTCCTCTGGCAGAGATGAGAAAGCTGACAGCCCTCTGGAGGGCTGAGCCAGCGCGCGCAGAAGTCTGGAACTACGGAGACCTGGTCCTGCATGTAATGAGACCAAGCAGAGAGCAGAGCGGAGCAGAGAGCAGAGCGGGGAGGGAAACTGCTTGCAAACCTCCTCAAAGAACTAGGCGGCCAGCTGCCTGCCTACCTGTTCTGCTTCTCCTCCATCCTCAGTGGCTTTCAATGTTTTGGGGTTTTTTTTTAGTGCAATAGTCAGGGCAACAAGAAAAGACCGCAATACCTTACAGTTAGGCCAGTGGCCATGTAGGCCACAGTGAAAATGTATTCGTTAATTTATCTATACATTCAACGGTGATCAAAAGCTTGCCCTGTGCCTGGTGCTTTGCAAAGTGTTTGGGAAGCAGCGATAAATCAGACACGCCTTCCACGAGGGGACCTTCTGAGTCCAGTGGGGGACCTGAAGATACAAGCATGTAGCCACGTGGACACAACACATGCATGTACATTTCAAGCCGGTTAAAGCCTCTTTCCACAAACATCTCAATTCAAACAATAAACTGTTCAATTAAGGAAATCTATCTTTCTTAGGTTCTTCATCTCTAAATCTCAAGAGAAACCTCAAAGGAAGGATTTTGTTATAACTTTGGATTGGACTAGGTATCAAATAGAATATTTGTCATATCTCAATCATGTCTTTGTCATATACAACTTTTTGTCACACAGTTATAAACGAAGGCACCTAGCTCTGTATCCTGGGGAGGGAGCATAACAGTTTATCTGCTCTTCTCTTCTGAAGAATGGGAGGGTTAGCAGAATGAAGAGGCTGCTCTTGCTCTTTCCCAGTGGGAAACAGTCAACAGTAAGTGTGTTTAAGTGGGCTTGGAAGAGACGCTCAAGTGTTAAATCATATAATTTTATTAAGAAAGATACCTGAGCAACTGGGGAATTCTAGCTATAATCATATACTTGAAAACATCAGGAACAAAGCACAGCACTTTCTGTTCTTTTATTTAAATCATAAAACACTTATAATTAACAATTAATCGCTCCTAAAAGCACTTGGTAATTTCTTTAAAAAAAAATGAGATTCACTTATGGTTTCCTGCAGCAGTCAAAAAGTTCATATTCAAATGGAAAGAAGTACTTATCCCACTAATGTAAATGGTAGTAGAGATGAAATTGGAAAATTGAGATCCTAATTTACATTACAGATTTTAAGAGGACTATGAAATTCTTGGGGGGAAATGGAGGAGGGTGGTACTAGCACTCTGGATTGTGCCTGGACTGGACTGTCTTCTGTCTCTAACTCCCTACGTGTTCTACTTAAGGTGTCAAATTGGACAATATTACAGAGTAGAAGGAGGGAGTTTCTCTTTAGAAGCACATAAGCTAATAAGTAAAGCAGAATTGAATGACTTAGAATATCAATATTTCCAACCCTTAATGAATCAATGAATATGATCATCAATGGTTGCTAACATCACAAGAAGATAGGCAACCAGATATTATATCAAGTGATAAAAGAATTCTGTATCATCTATGAACTTGATTTGCAAAAAAACCCAAAACAATCTGAGTCTCTAGATTCAACTGACACTTTAGAAGAAATACATAGCAGCAGGATATGTTAAACTACACAATAATGAGACAGTTAACAAAAATAACAGCTGAAGGAAATTCTATAAGACAAACAATCAAGTTTCTTCAATGAATAAATTATAAAAGAAGAAAGAAGGTAAGGAGGAGTAAACCTATATGTACTGGTTAATTTTATATGTCAGTTTTCTTGGGTCATGGTAGACAGGTATTTGGTCAAATATTATTTTGGATGTCTTTGGAAAGGTGCTTTTAAAATAAGATTAACATTTAAATTGATGGACTTTGAATAAAGCTGATGTTGGTGGGCCTAATCCAATCAGTTGAAAGCTTTAATAGGATAAAGGCTGATCTCTCCTCCAAGCAAGAATGAATTCTGCCAGCAGACTGCATTTGGACTTCTACTGTAACTCTTTGGGTCTCCAGCCAGTGGCTTACCTTGCAGATTTTGGATATACCAAACTGCCATAATTGTGTGAACCAAATGAGCCAGTTCCTTAAAAAAAAAAATCTCTCGCATACACTATAGATGGAAATAGATTTAAAATATATAGTAAGAAGCCCTGGCTGGATAGCTAAGTAGGTTAGAACAGTGGTCCCAAACTTTTTTTGAGCCACGAACCGGTTTAATGTCAGAAAATATTTTCACGGACTGGTCTTTAGGGTGAAACAGATAAATGTATCACGTGACCAAGACAAGCATCACAAGTGAGTCTTAGATGGATGTAACAGAGGGAATCTGGTCATTTTTAAAAAATAAAACATTGTTCAGACTTAAATATAAATAAAACGGAGATAATGTAAGTTCTTTCTCTGCGGACCGGTACCAAATGGCCCACGGACTGGTACCGGTCCGTGGCCCAGGGGTTGAGGCCACTGGGTTAGAACACTGTCCTGATCACCAAGGTTGCAAGTTCATTCTTGGTCAAGGCACATACAAGAATCAACAGATAAATGCATAAATAAGTGGAACAACAAATTGATGTTTCTCTCTGTCTCTCTAAAAAACCAATCAAAATTTTATTTAAAAATATATATCAAAAAATATATATATCAAAAGAAAAAAGGCAAATATAAAACAAATTATAGTGTTTAGGAATAGTCATTTGTGCTATAAAACTCTAAAGGAAAACAAAGTGATTATCATCAAAGTCAAGTGAGTGGTTACCTATGGATGAAAGAGGCAGCTGGGATTGAGAAAGGGCAACTGGAAAGGGCTTCTAGGTTCTCTGGCAAAGTTTTATTTCTTGACTTGGCTGATGGTAACCAGAGCGTTTAATCTATAAAAATGTATTAAGGTATATATAAGTTTTATGTTATTTTTCTCTAGTTGTTTTAGATTTTATTTTCAAAGAAGTAAAAGAGATAGAGGAGAAAGATATTAGTAAGTGCTAGCTATTAGTAATAGGTAATACAAATCAGAATAAATGCCTTAGGAACTGTAAATGTGCTATGGGTTTTAAGTATTAACATTATAAAGCAACATTTATTGCATAACATTTTAGTTTGCCTCTGTGGAACAACTGACCTATTATTTATTAGAATAAAAGAATAATGCTATGACAGCTAAGTAAGTTTCTGCATAATAGTTGTAACTGAATAAATTCAGAAGACTCTGGAGATACAAGGAAGCAGCCCACCTTTTGTGAGTCAGAAGCAGCAAACAGCAAACAGCTAAGAAAAGGTCCTCTTAAGCCGTTAATGCTACTATACCTCTTGACTCATGAATTCCTATCACTCATGGCCAACTGGAAGCCAGATCTCCTGCCCAGTTTCTGCACGTGTACACTTTGCCAAATAAACAGATACCAATCCCATTCATAAGATCACTAGAAAACACTCTACAAAGGCTACAGGGTAAGAACTGAAGAAGATATTGGGTAAACGACTATCTATACCAGTATTGGCCGTCAGCTTACGGTTCAGAGAAATAGCTGGTGGTGGTATCCAGCAGAGAATAATCATACAGCTTAATGTTCCCATATTAAAAGACAGCGCTAAATTTCCAGATGTATGTTGGCTATTTTTACTTGAATGTGTCATGAGCACCTAAAAGTGTGTATGTTCAAAAGGCTTCTCATATTCCTCCAGAGACAGTGTCTCTTCCTAACATCACTCTTTCTATTCTTGTTTCAAGCTCCACCTGAATTTCCAGAAACAAATTCATCTTCCTTCCTCCTTACTTTTCATCTCTAATCAGAAGCCAAATATTTTTTATTCTGAAGTTCTTGAAATATCTCTTGCATTTTTTCATTTAACAAAGAAAACGCCACTTGAATCTATTTACTACTTTTCATTTTTGCTTTCACCATCCTAATCCAAGCTCTTATACTTCTTGTGTTGATTACTACAAGTTTCCTCACACTTCACAACACTATTTTATCTCTTTTAATTCTCCTTATAGAATATTATTAAGTTAATATTGTTCATATGAACTAATAATATTTCTTTTCTTACAAACAAAACTAAAACCAAGAAAAACACATCATCATATGTGCATTATCTTCGTATGTGCATTATCTCTGTGTAGATTACAATTCCTCAGTTTGGGAATTGAAGCCTTCTTCATGCTTCACAACTACACACATGTCCAGTTTTGTCTGTGTTACTTCCTTTCCTTATTTCTCAGTAATTCGCCTGGGCTTCTTCTTGTATATATATCCCATAACTTTTCATCTTGTCCCTTTGTTCCAATTGCCTCTTCTAACTCAGTGCTTACATTTGAGCCTGCATCAAAACCACCTAGGGGATCCAGTAAAGCCCAGATTGCTAGGCACCAGCCTTAGTTTCTGATTCAGTGGGTCTGAGGATCTAGAAATTTACCTTTCTAACAGTTTTCCAGGGGGTCTGATGCTCAGATAGTTTTTTGTTGTGTTTTTTTTTTTTTGCAAATCAAGTTCATAGATGATACAGAATTCTTTTATCACTTGATATAATATCAAATGTGATCTGTGGATCACATTTTGAGAAGCACTGGGAAACCAAATACATTCCCTCTATTTCTATTTCTGCAAGAAATCCATCACTTAAGGCTTCATTCATTATCCCTTCCTCCTTTCTCTGGGCAAATGCCCCAGTGCCCCATCCAAAGGCATCAAGGCCTTTATTTCTCTTTTCTCCAAATGCTTATAGTGTCACATTTCTATCTTTTTTTATAACAATAAAGATAAGCCTTTTTCATACATCCGTGTGGCAGAATTTAATTTTCTTTATAGACTCCTATGCTTTTTCAGGGTAATATTCATGTTCAATATTATTAAATTACAGATCCGAAGTGCAAAGTACAATGACTAGTAAATAAATACATCTGAAAGAGGATACAATAAAGGCTACCACAGATATCTCCTGGCGGCTGAACTGGCTAAGGTAATATAAAGCCAATTTTTGGTAAAAAGCTTAGTTTTCCCTTTGCAGGAGTCCATGCTTTGCCAATGAATCTGGGATTCATGCTGTGCTCCAATCTGTTGGAACCAAAGACAATGTTTTGGGGTGAAATATTGGGGAAAACATTGAAGCAGTTCAATTAAAGTATTTTGTCATCTGATGACAAGAAAAAGAGCAGGCAGCATTTGCTATCCAAATATCATATATTTAACACTGTTTTGCCCTTTTCTTCAAAGGCAAGGTAAATTTCAGCGCACAGTGATCTCGAATAAGAAGTCTGATGGCCTCACGGGAAATGCAGAACAAGGCGGCAGGCAATGGGCATGCTGAAATGTGACGTGACTGGTTGTCTCTGCCAAAAATTACTTGAGCACTTAAAACAGCTATCTGATCTGTCTGCCATCACTAGAGCAGACTTAATCCTTTATCTGTTTATTTCTTCTTTTTCTTTATTATACTCAACTACTTTGCAGAGTTTTTGATCTTCATGTTTTTCCTCTTTACCGTCTTCAGGGAGGTGACCTGGTATCCTAGATGGGACCGGGAACAAGGAATCCTGCCTTCTTGTTTTCCTGTTGTCCCCATATAGCGGGTGAAATACCTTATCTCATTAGGCTTCACAGTCTATTCATCAAATGATAGGAAAGGATATGCTCTGTTTATCTTTGGCATTTCTCACATTTCTTTCTTTCTTGAGAGCAGTAGCCTCCATGGTACTATATGGTAATCTATCATTGTCTTGAAAGGTTTAATGAAGCCTTGGAAACTAGTTTTTATTTGAGTTGGGAATAGCATGCTCATTATTTATATTATGACTTAGTATATGTAGTTCATACACTGCCATTTCTATTATTCAATCAATTCCATATATCAGCATGACATAACTGCTCAATGCAGTTAAATGGGACTCACAACCACCAATTGATTTGCCAATTATGTATCTACATCTACATCCACATCTCTTTCATTCTAAATAGCATTATTTTCATTGTCAGAATTCCATTAAGGGGTTATAGGAAAATAAATGAAAAGTAATTGAATACCACCTTGAACTTAGATCAAAGCACAGTGGCATATTCCAAAAGTACTGCTAAAGTAATAAGAAAGAGAGAATTGATATAAAGTAATGTAACTACAACATGGAATAAAGCTGCACTGTGAATATACATTTATGAATGATAAGAGGTCTAAGCTATCTATTAGTTTTAACTTCTAATGGAAATTTCCATACATCCATTTGTTAGCTTGCATTCATTTCTTAATTTTTAAAGAAATTCTGAGGGTAAGACAGAGTAAATACAGCACAAATGCTTCAAATATTCTTAGTGAGAAAGCTAAAGTTCAGAAACGATCAAGAATTTATTTAAGGTCATGCATAAGGTGACAGAACTGGGGCTAGAAATCATTATTTTTCTTACAAATCATCATCTACTGTCCAGAAACATTAGCATGCTTTTGAGAAAAGAAGATATATATTCATGGATACATATTTCATGAGAAAAGGAGATGTTTATTAAGTCATTTTATGTCTCTCACAATCTTCACTATCACAACATATTTAGGAAAAGTGTTGAATAAACATTATTTTTCATTTATTTTGAAAAACTGTCACATCATTGGTAATGGCCTTCTAATATGTATAGTTGTGAAACCTAGGTATTACCAGTAAATAAAATTCACCTCAGATTTATATTTATAGTCAAGATGGACAAACAATGACAAGATTTTCCCTCCTAATATAAACAAGTAAAAAAAAATGAACAAAATATATTAAATGATGTTATACTTGGGACACTGAATACCAGGCCATGAATAAAAGTGTATGAATAACAAAGGGACTGAGCTCTAAGATTGCTCCAGCCAGCTGTTTGGTCTATTTCCAGGCCATGGTGCAGGGGGAGGAAGACCAGATACAAACAAATTATCTCCTTAGGTTGAAGAGCTAAAGCTGGGAGCTCTAGAATGACAAGGAGATAAGAGTTCACTGCAGACAGAGAAGAAAGCTCTGAATACAGAGAATACCTAGCACTGCAGAGTGTTTCTCCTTGAGGATTCACTGGATTCTTGTTCAGGACATGGATATGGAGAAATTACCCAAGGCCCGGTAAAGAACCATGATTATAAGGAACAGTATTTGAATTTCATTCACATCAGCTCTGGATAGTTCTTGTTCCCTAGAAACAGAGTAGAAAACTTTACAATTTGGGAAGCACTTTGGGTTTGTCATATATGGCCTTATACTGAGAATTTTGGCAGTGAGATTGACATATATAGCCTTATATTGAGAAATGATCCCAATATTTTCATTAGCTGAACTTTCTTTTTTTTTTATCATAAATGGGTATAAGAAATTTATCAAATGCTTCTTTGGGCATCTATTTATATAACCATGTGGTTTTTATCCTTCATTTTGTTTATGTGATTTATCATGTTTATTGATGTCCAAATATTGTACCAACCATGCATCCCCAGAATAAATCTCACTTGTTCATGGTGTATGATCTTTTTATAGTATTGTTGGATTCGGTCTGCTAATATTTTGTTGAGGGTTTTTGCATCTACCTTTATCAGGGTTATTTGCCTATAGTTTTCTTTCTTTGTAGTGTCTTTGTTTGATTTTGGAATTAGGATGATGCTGGCCTCGTATAAAGAGCTGGGAGTCTTCCTTGAGTGTTTGGGAAAACTCACCTGTGAAGCCATCCACCAGTACTTTTGTTTGCTGGGAGTTTTTAGATTACTGTTTCAATTTTATTAGCTGTAATTGGTCTATTCATGTTTTCTTATTCTTCCTGATTCAGTTTAAAAAGATTGTATGTTTCTAAGAATTTATCCATTTTTCCCAGGTTGTCTAATTTGTTGCATATAGTTCTTCATAGTATCCTCTTACACTCCTTTGTATTTCTGTGGCGTCAGTTACTTCTCCTCTTTCATTTCTCATTTTATTTGTTTGCATCTCTAGATAGATAGATAGATAGATAGATAGATAGATAGATAGATAGATAGATAGATAGATGTTTGATGAGTCTGGTTAAATGTTTGCCAATCTTGATTTTCTTTTCAAAGAACCAGCTCTTGGTTTCATTGAGATTCTGTATCATTTTTTAGCTTCTGTGTCATTTATTTCTTCCCTGACCTTTACTATTAAACTTCCTTCTACTTACTCAGGCTTTGTTTGTTGATTTTTCCTAGTTCTTTTTGGTGTAGTGTTAGATTGTTTATTTAGGATATTTCTTGAGGATGAAGTAAACTTTTTATAAAATTACAAAAGCTGTAAGGATTTTAAGCCAGCAGGCCTAGACCACAAGAAACATTAGAGAAAGTCCTTTAAGCAGATAAGAAATGACACCAGCCCTGGCTGGTTGGCTCAGTGGTAGAGCGTTGGCCTGGCGTGCAGGAGTCCTGGGTTCGATTCCCGGCCAAGGCACACAGGAGAAGCTCCCATCTGCTTCTCCACCCCTCCCCCTCTCCTTCCTCTCTGTCTCTCTCTTCCCCTCCCACAGCCAAGGCTCCACTGGAGCAAAGTTGGCCCGGGCGCTGAGGATGGCTCTGTGGCCTCTGCCTCAGGTGCTAGAATGGATCTGGTTGCAACAGAGAGATGCCCCAGATGGGTGGAGCATTGCCCCCCTGGTGGGCATGCCGGGTGGATCCCGGTCAGGTGCATGCGGGAGTCTGTCTGACTGCCTCCCCATTTCCAACTTCGTAAAAAAATAAAAATAAAATAAAATAAAATAAAGAAATGACACCAGACAAAATGTGAATCTAAGTAAAAGAATTAATAATATCATAAATTGTTAACTACATGGGTAATACCAATGCTTGTTTTGCTTGTAATTATATCTTTCAAAGAAAATCAAATATTTACAGCGCAAATTATAACTGTACTGTGTGGTTAATATAGAAGTTAAAAAATAACAATAGCACAAATGATGGGATAAAGAAAGTAATTATTATAGTATTCTCAAACTGCATGTGAAGTAGTAAAAAATATCACTTGAAGTTAAATATGATAAATTAAAGTTACATACTGCAAACCCTAAAGATACCACTAAAATAAGGCAATAGTTATAGTTAATGTATAAACAAAGGAGAGAAGTGGAGTCATAAAAATATTTCATTAATTTTAAAAAGCAAAAAAAAGGAACAAAAGAATAAAGAACACACTAGACAAACAGAAGTGAAATAGCAGGGTAATAGATCTAGACTCAATCACACCAATGATCACATTAAATGGCCCACATTACCAGATATAAGGCATTCTGTCAGGTTAAGTAACCCCTCTCTGTCTTGATTATAATAGGAAACCCAATTTAAACATAAAGACACAAATAATTTACAAGTAAGAGATGGAAAGTGTTATAACTTTTTAATAATAACTTTAAATGGGTGGAATGACAACATTAATATGAGACAGAGTAGATTTCAGAGTAAAGAGTATTACTATGGATAAAAACTATCATTTTATAATGATAAATGGGTCAATTCTTTAAGACATAACAATCATAAATATTTTAACAGAGCTTTAAAATATTTAAAGCAAAAACCAGCAGAACCATAAGAACAGTAAAAACCCCTTCAGTTATAGTTGGAGATTTCAATATCTATCTCTCAATAATTGTTAGAACAAATAAAATCAGTAAGAATATAGAAGACTTAAATACTATCAATCAACTTGACCTAATACCTAGGAAGTGTTAGTGTATATGTGTGTGTGTGTGTGTGTGTGTATATATATATTTTTTTTCTCACCAGTTAGATGAGTTAATTAGTCCAGGAGTGGGTACCATACTTTGCTCAAACTAATATAATCATAATTTTCAAATAATTTGAAATTATGACTGAGAGAGACCAGTCTCTCTTATGACTGACTGAAGCTAAAATATAAAACTGAGGTGCAGTCAGCACTCGTCTTTTCCACCAAAACCAGAATATAGGGTGAGGCATTGAGAGAGATAAACAAATGAGGAGGGAGAAGAAATGAGGAGGGAGAAGAAATGAGAAGGGAGAAGAGACCGAAGTGATGCTCTATGGTACTCTAGTTGCTGGTCCTCCTCCTGCTACCTGCCTGCATCTTTCTTCTTTTTGTGTCCCAGTTTTCAACTCCTAAATGATTTTGTGAAATATCGCAGAAACTACTTCTGCTTCAGGATCTCACAACAACATACATGGCACATGTAATGTAAACATAAAGTCCAAAATTATTGGTCTGGTATCCAACATCCTGCCCTGTTCAAGCACATGTTTTGCCCACTCTTCATCCATATGACAATTGTAGACCAGCAGGGAATCTTCATACTCCCATAATTCATCTTACTTGGAAAACACTTCTGTCTTTTCTATTTCCTCTTTCTGACCCTGTTGAAATTTTATCTCTTCAAAGAAGACTTCCTAGACCACATTGATTTTCAGGGATCATCCTTCTCCCCCCCCCCTCTAGATTTCTATAGGCCATATTATCCTTACCACTATTTTGGCACTCAGCCAATTTTCCCTTATTGTTATTTAAGATATTACATAAATGATTTGTCCCCCCTTAAAAGCTTAGTATGGTCTTTGTTTTGGTCTTTGTTTTGAATATTCTAAAACATCCTTTTTTTTAAGCTTAGGAAAGTCCTGTAAATAATAGGTATTTCATAAATATTCCTCAATAAAAATAAAATATCAGGGATTTGTGGGTTGCCAGAGGGAACTGCGAATCAGTTTAAAATTTTGTTTTATAAAAAAAAATTTATTTTGAACTAGTCTGTATCAACTTTTGAAACTCTATTATTACATGGGTATTTTTCTGTATTGATTTGTAAACATATTTATATATTTGAATCTTGCCTATAATTTTATCTATAACAAGTTATCATAACTAGGCACACTGTGTAATTACTGAAAATTTACAGCTATTAGCAAAAGTTACTTCATCTTTCTTGAAACTCTATCTGCTGATAACAGTAGATTCAAAGAAAAGAGCACCTTGTTTTTTTCTCTCCTTAATTAATGCTGCTTCATTCCCAGGTGTAAAAAAAAAAAAAGACAGCTAATGAATGCTATTAATAAATGAGAAACAATATTAAACATTAATGTTTCCACTTTTTCATCTTCAATAACAAGAAGGCTTTTCCTAAAGCATTCCTTTTAGTGACCTTGTTGTAAATTGACTTTTTAATATATTTAAATTTTAAAAAGTCATTATAAATATGCTTAGTTCTTGAGCAACCTCACTCAGAGATAATCTCAAACAGATTGGAAATGACAGTTGCAAAATATCTAAGATAGACATTTTACTATTCAAAATGTGAAAATGAGTTTAGCCATATTGGAGCCACCGTACATCCAATATATAAGAGTTGTGTGTGGGTTAGGAGCTCCGGTTTTGATTTTATATGGATTTGTGATCAAATCCCACTCTACTATCACCCTCCATTACCCTGTGCAAGTACCACAGTATCTTCAAACCTCAATTTTCCTCCTGTGAAAATTGTGGGTAATGCTGGTACCCAAATCATAGACAAAGTTTAAATAAATCAAAATAGGTAAAGTGTCCATGGCATGGTAACCACTCAGTGAACTTTAGATTTAAATATTTGTAAAAAAGGTAACAGTTTTATTTTATTTGAACTGACAAGTAGATTTAGTATAAATTATCTTTATATATCATATGCCAGTTTTATTAAAGAAAGTACTCCCAAAATAATCAATTTATTTTTTAAACTATATTTGAAGAAACCTTATTTTTTATTTTTAAAAAGGTGAAGGTTTATATTATCCAACTTTGAGACTGCTTATATACTGTGTTAAAATAACTGTAATAAAATATATAGATAAAAGCAAATTTAATCGGTGTATCATTGTTTCATAAACATGATGCCAAATTATTCAGGCTAACTTTTTCCTCCCTCTTCCTTCCTTCCTCCCTCCCTCCCTTCCTTCCTCCCTTCCTTCCTTCCTTCCTTCCTTCCTTCCTTCCTTCCTTCCTTCCTTCCTTCCTTCCTTCCTTCCTTCCTTCTTCCCTCCCTCCCTCCCTCCCTCCTTTCCTTCCTTTCTTTCTTCTTTCTTTTTAATTCAACTGATTAAATACTTTGGCATTATATGAACATATACTCAAAATGTCTCTTTCAGCATAGCAACTTGACATTTAAGAAACAATTCTTTTCTATTTCATTATAAAGGGCAGAATTCCAGGGACAACAGGAACAAGTGACATTGCAATGTTTCTGTTAATCTGGAGTTTAGCTATCACCCATTGGTCAGGTTATTCAGAATGTGAATACAATAACAGGCTGTGGGTTTACATAACTAGTAGGAAAGCATGGTAACCAGAAAATATGCTCCTCCTATAACTTACACTGACAGCAGAGGGCTGTGGGTTGCAGACAGGGAGAGGAGCTACACAATAACCACTGGCCTGAGTAATTAGCTGGGGTAATGAAGAGAGAGGAAAAACTGTGTTGGACACTGAAGCCCTGTCCTGTCAGCATTATTGTTCTCTGAGGCTTTGGAAGAACAATGCTCTGCTGAGCCTTCAGTAATTGCTATACATGACTACTCATGAAGAGAGTAATTAAGAAATGTCAGTGCGTCTCTGGAAAAAAAAATAGCACTTATACCACACAGAGTGTTTTCCTTGGAAGAATGACAATTTTTTTTTGTTCTAAAAATTATCATGCAGTTCAAAATAGTGAACTATGAATAGCTTAACAAACCCAATAAGGCGGTTGTTCCCTCCCTACCTCCATGCCTTCCTCCCAAACTCGAAGAAAAGACTGGTCACATCTGAGCTGGATAGAAACTACTCTGAGCATTGTACCCCACATTCCCCAGCCCCAAAACTACTCTGTGTCACATCACCCTATGCTATGTTTGCCATGGCACTTATCACTATTGGAAATTATCTTTATACATTTATTAATTGATTACTTCATTAGATTTTAAGTCCCATGAGAGAAGAGTCATTGCCTTCCTTGTTCACCATTGTATTTCCAGTGCTTGAAAGTACATGTGGCAGTAGTAAATGCTAAATAATTATTTTTTAAATGGAAATAATTCAAGAATAGCATATGGTTTAGGAGAGTCTACTATCAAACCTCACATATGCCTTAGGAATCCAAGTTCTCCATTAAAAGCAATAATTTTTACTTAAAAATAAAAACTGTCAGCCCTGGCAAATTGGCTCAGCGGTAGAGCATTGGCCCAGCATGTGGAAATCCTGGGTTGGATTCCCAGCCAGGGCACATTGGAAAGGTGCCTATCCACTTCTCCACCCTTCCTCCTTCTCCTTTCTCTCTATCTCTTTCTTCCTTTCCTGCAGCCAAGGCTCCATTGAAGCAAAGTTGGCCTGGGTGCTGAGGACAGCTCCCTGGTGTCTGCCTCAGGTGCTAGAATGTCTCCGGTTGCAACGGAGCAACGCCCCAGATGGGCAGAGCATCACCCCCTGGTGGTCATGCCAGATGGATCCCAGTCGGGCACATATGGGAGTCTGTCTGTCTGCCTCCTCACCTCTCACTTCAGAAAAAAAAATACAAATAAATAAAATAAAATAAAAACTCTCAGGTTGAGCAACACATGAAGTACTGCAAGAAACTACAAACTCTTTTGCCTTTTTATTTAGGATGCTGATTTAAAAAAATATATATTATTAAGTGACAGGTGGGGAGGCAGAGACAGACTCCTGCATGCACTCCAACTGGGATCCATCCAGTAAGCCCCCTACTAGGTGATGTTCTGCCCATCTGGGCTGCTGCTCCGTTGCTCGGTAACCTAGCTACTTCAGAGTCTGAGGCACAGCACCTGTGGTCAACTTTGCCCAAACCAGTCGAACCATGGCTGTGGGAGGGGGGGAGAGAGAGATATAGAGAGAAGTGGGGGGTTGGAGAAGCAGATGGTCACTTCATCTGTGTGCCCTGATTGGAAATCAAACCAAGGACTTCCACACACTGGGCCAACACTCTACCACTAAGCCAACCAGTTAAGGCTAGTAGGCTGAATTTAAGAAATAAAACTTACTTGACAGTTATTAAGAATTAGTTTATGCAAATAATTCAACATGTCTACCAATCAAATGTCCATCCTCATGTAGTAAATAATGAAATATCAGCAATTTTTCTTACAGAAGTATATTATTAAAAAAATAAACCACAGACTTTGCAGAGAAAAAAGATGAGAGGACCAATCCTGTACTAATGAAGCTAATCAAGTTAAACAGTCTTCTATTTCAATTCCAAATTATTTACTCTGCACTTTGAATGAAGCATTTGTGTCTATATGGCTAATTGTAGTGTTGATTCTACAGTTTGCTCTTTAATCAAATTCTATTAGGGGTAAATGTTTATCTCCCCAAAGTAGTAGATTTTATGATTGGAAAGAAACAAAAGCTAATGTTTTGCATTTTCCAGGTAGACCATATTTTGATTCAGAAAGAAAATAAGTTGAGATAAAAAAATGTACAAGATATTTGCCAATTTGAGCTAACTTTAGCCAAAAAACAGAAGGTCATGATTTCTAAGTACGATTTTTTTTAAATCACAGCTGACTTCTTATTGATTCATTAATTCTAAAATAAGAATAAATAGATAACAGACATTTTCTAACTGGGACAGTTCATTATCATTACCATAATCAGCATAATGTGGTGGTAAAGAGCTGAATATGGGTGCCAGAATGTTTAAGTTTGATTTCTAGCTCTTTTATTTAAGATCTACATGACTCTGGGCACGTGATTTAAACTCTGACTTAGTTTCCTCAACTGTAAATTTGAAATAATAATAATACAACCTTAAGAGCATTGTTGAAAGGATTATATTGATTAAACATGTAAAATAGCTTGAACAAAATTACATGTTGGTTATTATTGATGCTATGATCTAATACTCATGAACTGTAAAAATGAAGAGAAATGCGTACATGAATAATTAGTGATTTATATTTCAACATGTATTCATAGTATCAGAAGTTGTGCTGGTCACTGGAGGTACACTAGAGAACAGAATAGAAATAGCCCCAAAGTTTGTGGAACATACCGGCTAAGCATTAATAATTAAAAAAAAAAAAAATATATATATATATATATATATATATATATATATATGCATACTCTATGGAAAATAGCATAAGAAAGAAAGCCATAAAGTACCAATTTATTCATCCATTCATTACTATTCAGCAAAATATTTTAAGGACCAACTATATGTCACATCCAGAAGATACAAATGGTGATCACAATATATAAGGTCTTGACTTTAAAGAACTGTGAATAGAAAAAAACAGGTACTATTTTTATTTTTTTGTATTTTTCCAAAGTGAGAAGTGGGGGGAGTCAGACAGACAGACTCAGCATGCACCCGACTGGATCCACTCGGCATGCCCACCAGGGGGTGATGCTCAGCCCCCCTAGGGCATTGCTCTGCTGCAATTGGAGCCATTCTATCGCCTGAGGCAGAGGCTATGGAGCCATCCTCAGCACTCAGGCCAACTTTGCTCCAATGGAGCCTTGGCTGCAGGAGGGGAAGAGAGAGAGAGGAAGGAGAGAGGGAAGGCTGGAGAAGCAGATGGGTGCTTCTCCTGACCAGGAACTGAACCCGGGACTTCCACATGCCAGGCTGACTCTCTACCACTGAGCCAACCAGCCAGGGTCAAAACCAGGTTCTCATATGTTCAAGAAATACGAGAAGTCTGGTCTTTTATATCATTTCTGCTTTAAAGCCTAGAAAACCATCATTATTATTTTTTGTATAAATCTTTAATTACCGGGTTGAGCGTCTAGGCTAATCGTTCTTAAATCCTTTGAAATTGTCAGCTCTTAGCGAGAAAAATTTGAAGTCCCTTGATCACTTAAGACAGTCGCAGGCCCAGAGCAGGTAGTCAAAATTTAGTAGTAGAAATAATAGCTATCATAATGCAAATTATTAATACAATTATTAGTATCATTATAAAGGCCTATTGTGGATTACAAAAGAATAGAATATTGATTTTTCCTCTTAATATTTTATTTCCTAGTAATTTCCACTAAAGTAATTTCATATTAATTATCTTAGATATTTTCAAATATACTTTTCAGTAAAAGTAAAGTCATGCACTTAAAATATCACCCAAGGGATGTCAAGAGGCACATGTAAATGAACAATAACTTTCAATGACTACTTCTGTGACATTTGATATTATTAACATCACTTAGTTTTTTGTTGTTGTTGTTTTTCATTTGAATTGGGGCAGAGTTTCTGTTCTATACAGAACTACTCCCTCTTATTTGAATTGTCACTGTCATATAATACAATGGACCATGCCTTTCTTGAATACTTTCTTCTAATCTTCTGTCTGTTCTTCGGCTTCTTCATTCAGTTTCCTTGTAGACTTTAGCTCCTGTCTGTGGTTTCTTAACAATAGAGTTGTTGTAGGTCAGTGCTGGCCCACTTCATACACCATCCAACATGAGCTCATCTAGTCCCACAGATAAGGCCATGGCTATGGATAATTCTTAGATAAACATATCTAGAACTTGGAATAGTGTTATAAGAGGGAACTATAACGTATAAGCCTAACTGCTAGTTTGACATCTCTATATGTATGTCTCACACCCACCTCAAATTTAATATGTCCAACACTTTTTATTGCCCCAAATCCTCAAGTCCACTCAACTAGTTCTTTTCCCAATTTCAATAAATGGCAACTCTATCCAACCATGTCAGAAATATGATCCATTCTCTGTCATGTCAGAAACAGAGTGTTTTATCCTTGATTCCTTCTTTTCCATTATTCTCACATCCAATTTTGTCAATGATTCCTTGGTAATATATTTTCTGGACTCCTTTGCTCCTATCTAGTTCCCCATACTACCAATTTAGTCTAAGCTGCCCACATCTCTTGTAGAATTTTTACTCCTTCTAATCCATTCTCCATAATGTATCAGAATCACCATTTTTTTTAAGTGACATTAATTATACTAACTCTATAGCTTAAATCGTTTGCACAGAATTTAAGTTTGGTCCTTCAGTTCAGGAAATGATCTCGCTCCTTCTTTCTTGCCTTCTGCCCACTTTTTAACTGCTCACTATGTTCCACTCGTGCTGAGTTTTCATCTCTTCCTCAAATGTGTCCATTCCTGGAATTGACGTTCTCTTCTCATTTTTGCTAACTGCTTCTTACACTTCTCATCCATCCATGAGAGAAAACATTCTGAATCATATATTTAGGGTCTTTGTATTAGAATCAATCATGAAACTCATTACTTCTTCCTTTACAGTTTTTAACATAACCATTTTATATGTATCCATTAATCCCTTAATAACTATCTCTCCCACCAGATTATGAGTTCCATAAAGGCAATGGTGGTTATTAGTTTCTTGTTGAACCCCGGTACCACAGAAGGCATTTCACGTGTTGTAGAACTCAATAAATATATGCTTAATAGATGAATGGGTAGGTTAAAAGTAAATTGGTAATTAGTTTATCTAACAAAACTTTTGTAAATCATGGACAGCCCACAGAATGACCTTAAGTAGGTACAATGATTGAAACGGTCATGCCAACGAAGAAGGCGAGTTAGTCTAGGTGCCTGTGAGATGAGGGTGTATGGGAAAACAAAACAGGAAGGTGTGCTGAAGGCAATGTGTGTTTTCTTTCTTTTACCCCCATCGCCTTCCAGTTTTACCCCTCCTAACTCACCACTCAGCTCTATAAAACACAGGGGAAGAAAGGGATTCTGATGTTGGTTGTTCTCCAGAAAGCTATTGCATAAGCCACACATGAAAACACATTATTTTCTATAGCACTTGTGTGTAGATTTAAAAATAAGAAACTGTATGGTGTTTCAGTTATTGTTCATTTAATGTATGCTATCAGAAAAATGAAACTTCATTGTTAAAGCCATATTCACCCCAGACCGTGCTTGGATTCTAATGTGACTCTGTCTATTTCAAGATCTGTGGAATTTTTGAAGTCTCAGAAGTCATCAGGTAATAATGCTTATGTTTCTAGGACATATGGAGTTCAGATGAAAGGGAAGATTTATCAAAAATTGATTTCGCAGAAGTGACTGGAACAGTTCAGTAGCAATTTGTTGTGGAGGATATATATTTTTTTTTCTTTTAAATCTTTTAAAATAAAACCAAATTTTAGAACTGGACTAAGTCTTAAAGAGGATTTAATTTGTTTCTTTCATTTTATAGATAAAGAAATGAGATCCAGAGAGGTAATGTAGCAGAAATCAAGGCAGAATCAGGATGGAATCAATATGTTCTGCCTGAAATTGACACTTTTTCAACTGTATACAGCATGCCAAAAAAGGGCACCCCCACAATTTATTTCAATAAAACCAATATTCCTTGAAAATGTTCATGAGTGGTTAATACATTTAATAATTATCTTGGGTGTCAATTTACTATATATTAGAACCCACTCCAATTAGAAATATATATATCATCAAATATTTATTGAACACCTACTATTCTTAAGAAATCTTGCTAGGTTTGGTAATTATGTCATATTATAAATAATAAATTATAAAGGTCCTCTGGGAATGGTGATCATACTGTAAATGAAAAATAGAATTAGAGTCCTTAGAAAGTAAAGTGTGTTTTCAAATTAGAGTTTTTAAAATAAATCATGAATGAGATCAATGACAACATTTAACATGTTAACTGTTTGTAGAAACATTTATGTTTTGTTTTGTTTTGTTTTTATTCCGCCACACCATTTCTAAATCTTTTTGCAATGCCTCATTTAGGTCATATACACAGTAGGAACTTGATAAATATTTAATGATAATGATAATATTAAAGCCCGAGGAGTCAGGGCCTGCGGCAGAAAGAATTGCAGACTATTTGTACTAATATACGGTTATTTCTGTCAGTATCTAGGATCCTCCATTTTGTGTCCTGTCAAGAATAGGAAGATGCTCACCGTGCAGAGGCTAATTCAGGGCAGACCATATTCCAGCAAAGATGAGTAAATTTTCATAACAGAGGAGAAAGATGTAAGTAAGACTTTTTTTTTTTTTTTTTTTTTTTTGGTAACTGAATAGATAGATATATTGTAACAGGTACAGAAAGAATGTGTCATTCAGTGAGTTGGACATCTTTGGGTGCCTAAAAATAGAGTGCTAATGAAAATATAGACAGTGCCCATCTAAGCACTTTAGAGGGAAGAAGTCTTAGCTAATGAATTTAGTTGACTCCATTGGGGCCGCTCAGGTTTCAGAGTAGAGCCAAGTTCTAATCCTGGCTCTACAAATTCCAGTAAAATCATGGACAAAATACTATATTCATCAGTTTTACTTCTCTTATATGTAAAATTGAGCTAAAAATTACTAGAGTAATGCAATTTATTTTGAGGATTAAATAAGGTAATACAATCATCATCATCATCATCTACCTATCACTGAGGTTTATTTTGTGCCCACTACTATTCTAAACATGTTACATGTATACTCTCATTAAACCCTTATAAAAACCCATGGAGGTAGACTCCACTGAAGTAGGTAAAAAAATGGTGTCAATAATTTTGTCCCCTGCTTATCCTAGAAATAAAACAAAATACATATTCAAAACCAGATTATCATGCTTTGGTCAGATAGCTCCATTGATTAGAGCATCATCCTGATATGCAGAGGTTGCTGATATGATCCCCAGTCAGGGCGCATACAGAAACAGATCAATATTTCTCTGTCTTTCTCTGTATCTCCCTTCTTCTCTCTCTAAAGTCAATGAATCAATCAATAAAAAAAACAGATTATCAGACCTCAAAGATCTCTCCCTTAATCTCTATTCACATTGTCTACTTATGTCTTAATTCACAGTACCTGACACATGGGTAATAGTCAATAACTAGAAATTATTCATAAAAATGATGATGTTAGAATTTAAAAATACAACCTATTTTAATCAGATTAATTACTTATTTGATACATCCAACTGGATTCTTTGGTTCTGATCCTTGCTCACTACAGATGACTTAGTGACTAAGATATAACTCTCCAAATAATCCATCTCCAGCGAGAGCAATGCAGACACGAGCACTCCAGGATGCCCAGTATTATGTTTTGTAAATTAGTAACTGTCATTCAAACTTTATATATTTTTCAAGGCCTTCGTTCATTTAAGTCTCCCTAGAGAGGTGAAGTTGCAGGCTAGATTCTAAGTAACAAATGTCAAATTATAAGGTCAACTGAGTTTATCAATCAGCGCTTTTTTGAGGTCACTTTGAACAGTATTTCTACAAATTTGAACATATTTTTACACTAATCTAAATTTCTCTTTCAATTACTTATAACACACTTTTTTATGTCTTTTTTTTTCTTCCAACGAGAGGAGGGGAGATAGTGAGACAGACTCCCACATGCACCCTGAACAAGATCTACCTGGCAACGTCATCTGGGGCTGATATTTGAATCAACCAAGCTATTTTTAGCACCTGAGGCTGATGCTCTGAGACAGACAGAGCTATTCTCAGTGCCTAGGGCTAATGCTTGAACCAGTAGAGCCACTGGCTGTGGGAGGGGAAGAGAGAGGGAAGAGGTAGAATGAGGGGGAGAGAAGCAGATGGCTGCTTCTCTTGCATGCCTTGACTGGATATCAAACCCTGGACATCCATAAACCAGACTGACACTCTATCCATTGAGCCAATCAGCTAGGGCCTATAACACATTTTTTATATTCCAAGATTATTAAAGAAAATGCTGTTTTTTCTCTTTTAGATAGAAAGCTGATTGAGGGCAAAAGAATGCCCAATTTAATATATTGAACAGACACAATAATAAAATACATTATTTCCATCTCCCCATTTTCTTGCTTAATTGAAAATCTCATTACTAACATCTCTTAAAATAATTTTTTATAACAGAATTTAAAAAATAATTTGGGATACTAAACAACTGAGATAAAAGGAATAACCAAATGGAAAAAAATTGCATTATCTGAGCTCAAAAGTTTTATTCACATGTGTCTGATTCCTTTTCCAATACAGATTTTCTGGTCAGACCCCTCCTGTTTTTAGGAGCCAAAGCCTACAATTACCTAGAGAATTTCATCTATGAAATGTATCCTCATTTGTATGCAAGCCCTCTCTTGCAAGAAAAAGAGTCAAAAAGAAGGAATCCATTGCAACTTCTCTATATCTTTGGAGTCAGTAGGGTCCTCCTTTTCTCCATCTTACAAATCCTATCTGGAAGCTCAACTTGGGTGTGTTCCTTGTTCAAAACACTGTGACCTCTCTTCATTGAAACAAAAACCAGAAACCAGAGAAACAGACTAAAGGGACACCCCTGGCTTTCTGAAGCTGCGGACTTAGATTGCATGAATTGCTAGGGGCTTGCAGAGAAAAGTGACACATTTCGTTTCCTCTGACACTCTGTCCCAGGAAACTAGGGCTACCTTATGAGGTTTTTAAATACACAGAAAATGACATAATATTAAAATAAATTTAGATTTGCTCATTAAAAATTTGCATAGCGGCCCTGGCCGGTTGGCTCAGTGGTAGAGCGTCGGCCTGGCATGTGGGGGACCCGGGGTCGATTCCCGGCCAGGGCACACAGGAGAAGCGCCCATCTGCTTCTCCACCCCACCCCCCTCCTTTCTCTCTGTCTCTCTCTTCCCCTCCTGCAGCCAAGGCTCCATTGGAGCAAAGATGGCCCGGGCGCTGGGGATGGCTCCCTGGCCTCTGCCCCAGGCGCTAGAGTGGCTCTGGTCACGGCAGAGCGACGCCCCGGAGGGGCAGAGCATCGCCCCCTGGTGGGCAGAGCGTCACCCCTGGTGGGCGTGCCGGGTGGATCCCGGTCGGGTGCATGCGGGAGTCTGTCTGACTGTCTCTCCCCGTTTCCAGCTTCAGAAAAATACAAAAAAAATAAATAAATAAAAATTTGCATAGCAGTTCATAGTTATATATCTTATCCAAACTAAGCTTTATATTTAAATTCCATGATCATAGAAAGTTTTTTACAAGTGCTATGAAATATACACTTTATAGAATGCTCACCATTATAATGAAATCTTCAGACATAATCACTTTTGCAGATGCTCTACTTTTCAAAAGCTTAAGTCTCTTAACTGGCTTAAGAAATCAGAGGTACATTATTTCAGGCTGTACAAAATGTTTCCCAGAGCCAACTGTTTTCAAAATGTAATCTCTGAATGGCATCAGTATTTTCTGAAAATTTGCTAGAAATGCAAATTCTCAGGCCTCATCCTGACCTGTGATGTGCTGGTAACTCACCTTTATGAAAATTAAGGCCTAATTTGTAGCATTTGCTAATTTCCATAATGTAAATATGGTTTTAAGTACTTCAACAGTAACATCTTTGCTGCAAGCATTTTTGCCACATAATGGCCATAAGACAATTTTGCTTAAAAAGTGTAAAATAACTGGTTAACTGTTTGTTTGTTTTTATGTTGTTTGGTTTCATTTATCCATTGAGGAATCAACTGTCGGCAGACCTTGTATTCTTGCTACTGTCAGTTTGGCTTCATTTCTCCATTGACCAAGTTCTTGCAGTTAATCCTATTTTTTAATTAACTTATTTATTTATTTATTGTGTTTACATAGATTCTAGTGTTTTCCCAAAAGCATCTCCCCTCCCCCATATTCCCTTCAACATCTCCCTTAACCCCTCCCAACAGCTCCCACCCCCCTTCCCTTCAGGTTTAATTCTGTTCCTCAGTTCACATTGTTCCTTGAATTCCTCAAATGAGTGAGGTCATATGATATTTTTCTTTCTCTGCCTGGCTTATTTCACTTAACATAATAGTTTCCAGGTCCCTCCATATTGTTGCAAAATGTAATATTTCCATCTTTTTCATGGCCCCATAGAATTCCATTGTGTATATGTACCACTGCTTTTTTTTTTAAATTTTTATTTATTCATTTTAGAGAAGAGAGAGAGAGAGAAAAAGAAAGGGGGGGGGGAGGAGCAGGAAGCATCAACTCCCATATATGCCTTGATTGGGCAGGCCCAGGGTTTTGAACCAGCAACCTCAGCATTCCAGGTTGACGCTTTATCCACTGTGCCACCACAAGTCAGGCTATATCACTGCTTTTTAATCCACTCGTCCACTGACAGACACTTGGGCTGTTTCCAGATCTTTGCTATTGTGAACAATGCTGCCATAAACATGGGGGTGCATTTCTTTTTTTCAGTCCATGATATGGTGTCCTTGGACTATATACTTATAAGTGAGATGGCTGAGTCAAAGGGCAGTTCCATTTCTAATTTTTTGAAGAATCTCCATACTGTTTTCCACAGTGGCTGCACCAGTCTGCATTCCCACCAGCAGTGCAGGAGGGTTCCCTTTGCTCCACATCTTCGCTAGTACCTATCCTGTGTTGTTTTGTTAATGAGCGCCATTCTGACTGGTGTGAGGTGGTATCTCATTGTGGTTTTAACTTGCATTTCTCTAATAATTAGTGATGTTGAACATTTTTTCATCTGTCTATTGGCCATCTGTATGTCCTCTTTGGAGAAGTGTCTATTCATTTCTTGTGCCCATTTTTTGAATGAATTATTTGTCTCCCTGGTGTTGAGTTTTACAAGTTCTTTATAAATTTTGGATATTAACACCTTATCAGATGTATTGTTGAATATGTTCTCCCATTGTGTAGTTTGTCTTTTTATTCTGTACATATTATCTTTAGCTGTGCAAAAGCTTTTTAGTTTGATATAGTCCCATTTGTTAATCCTGTCTTTTATTTCACTTGCCTGTGGAGATAAATCAGTAAATATATTGCTGCGATAGATGTCGGTGAGCTTACTGCCTATATTTTCTTCTAAGATGCTTATGGTTTCATGACTTACATTTAAGTCTTTTGTCCATTTTGGTTTATTTTTGTGCATGGTGTAAGTTGGTGGTCAAGTTTCATTTTTTTGCAGGTAGCTGTCCAGTTTTCCCAACACCACTTGTTAAAGAGGCTGTCTTTACTCCATTGTATTCTCTTACTTCCTTAGTCATATCTGTTGTCCATAAAGGTGTAGGTTTATTTCTGGGTTCTCTGTTCTGTTCCACTGATCTATTTGCCTGTTCTTATGCCAGTACCACACTGTTTTGAGTACAATGGTCTTGTAGTATAACTTGATATCAGGAAGTGTGATGCCTCCCACTTTATTCTTCCTAGTCAAGATTGCTGAGGATATTCGTGTTCTTTTTTGGTTCCATATAAATTTTTGAAATATGTGTTCTATATCTTTGAAGTATGCCATTGGCATTTTAATTGGTATTGCATTGGATTTATAAATTGCTTTGGGTAATATAGAAATTTTAATGATATTTCTTCTTCCTAACCATGCACATGGTATATGCTTCCACTTGTTTGTGTCTTCCTTGATTTCTTTTATCAATGTTTTATAATTTTCTGAGTACAAGTCTTTAACCTCCTTGGTTAAATTTACTCCTAGGTACATTATTTTTTTGTTGCAATAGTGAAGGGATTGTTTCCTTAATTTCTCTTTCTGACATTTCATTGTTTGTGTATAAAAATGGCTCTGATTTCTGTGTATTAATTTTATATCCTGCCACCTTGCTGAATTCATTTATCAGATCCAGTAGTTTTTTGACTGAGATTATAGGGTTTTGTATATACAGTATTATATCATCTACAAATAATGATAGTTTTACTTCTTCTTTTCCATTTTGGATGCCTTTTATTTCTTCTTCTTGTCTGATTGCTATAACTAGGACTTCCAGTACTATGTTGAATAAGAGTGGTGAAAGGAACCACCCCAGCCTTGTTCCTGATTTTAGGGGATAGCTTTTAGTTTTTTTCCATTAATTATAATGTTGGCTGTGGGTTTGACATAGATGGCCTTTATCATATTGAGGTATGTTCACTGTATTCCCACTTTGCTAAGAGTTTTGATCATAAATGGGTGCTGGATTTTATCAAATGCTTTTTCTGTATCTATTGAAATTATTATGCGGTTTTCCTCCTTCCTTTTGTTTATGTGGTGGATCACATTGATTGATTTACAAATGTTGTACCATCCTTGCCTCCCCAGAATAAATCCCATCTGATTATGATGTATGATTTTTTTCATGTATTGCTGGATCTGGTTTGCTAATACTTTGTTGAGGATCTTAGTGTCTAAATTCATCAGGGATATTGGCCTATAATTTTCTTTCTTTGTGTTGTCTTTGCCTGGTTTTAGAGTCAGAATTATGCTCACCTCATAAAAGGAATTTCGAAGTGTTCTTTACTCTTGAATTATTTGAAATAGCTTGAGAGGATAGCAGTTCTTTGAATATTTCGTAGAATTCACCAGTGAAGCCATCAGGCCCAGGGCTTTTGATTTTTAGGAGCTTTTTGATAACTGTTTCAATCTCATTTGTTGTAATCAGTCTGTTTAGGTTTTCTGATTCTTCAAGATTGATTTTTGCAAGATTACATGTTTCAAGTAATTTGTACATTTTACCTAGGTTGTTTAATTTTTTGGCATACAATTCTTCATAGTATTTTCTTACAATATTTTGTATTTCTGTTGTTATTTCTCCACTCTCATTTCTAATTTTATTTAAATCCTCTCTCTTTTTTTTCTTGGTGAGTCTCGTTAAAGGTTCATCAATCTTGTTTACCCTTTCAAAGAACCAGCTCTCCTTTGTTTCTCCTCTGTATTGTTTCTTTAGCCTCTATGTCATTTATTTCTGCTCTGATCTTTATCATTTCCTTCCTTCTACTCTCTGGGCTTTACTTGCTGTTTTTTTTCTAATTCTTTTAGATGAAGGGTTAGGTTGTTTATTTGAGCTTTTTCAAACTTTTAAGGATTGTCTGTAGTGCTATGAACTTCCCTTTCAGGACAGCTTTTGCTATGTCCCATAGATTTTGAGTTGTTGTATGTCCATTTTCATTTGTTTCTAGGAATTTTTTATTTCTTCTTTGATTTCATTGTTAACCCATTCGTAATTTTATAACATGCTATTTAGTTTCCATGTGTTTGAGAATTTCTGAGTTTTCTGGTTGTGGTTAATTTCTAGTTTTATGCCATTGTGATCAGACAGAATGTTTGATATGATTTCAATCTTCTTAAATTTGTTGAGATTGCTTTTGTGTCCTAACATGTGGTCTATTCTAGAGAATATACCATGAGCACTTGAAAAGAATGTATGTTCTGCTGCTTTAGGATGAAAAGTTCTAAAGATATCTATTAAATCGAGTTGATCTAGTGTGTCCTTTAAGTTTGCTGTTTCTTTGTTAATTTTATTTCTTGAGAATCTATCTAGTGATGTTAGTGGGATATTGAAATTTCCTACTATTATAGTTTTGCTGTTGATCTCGCCCTTTATATCCATCAAAGTCTGCTTTATATATGTAGGTGCTCCTATATTAGGTGCGTAGATATTTATATGATGGTTATATCTTCCTGTTGGATTACTCCCTTTATCATTATGTAGTGACCTTCTTTATCTCTTACTATAGCCTTTGTTTTAAAGTCCATTTTGTCAGATATAAGTATTGCTGCCCCACCATTTTTACATTTCCATTTGCATGAAATATTTTTTCCATCCTTTTACCTTTAGTCTTTGTGTATCTTTTATTTTGAGGTGTATCTCTTGTAGACAACATATGTATGGGTCCTGTTTTCTTATTCATGCAGTTACTATATGTCTTTTGATTGGATCATTTAATCCATTTATATTTATGGTTATTATTGATATGTAGTTGTTTATTGCCATTTTGTTCTTTAAAGCTATATTCCTCTTTTGCTGTATTCTTTTCCCCCTTTGTTCTGTTTACAACAGGCCCCTCTTGTAGCCTTGGTTTCATTGTAATGAATTTCTTGAGTTTGTTTGTTTTTTTTTGTTTGTTTTTGTTTTTTTTTGTCTGTGAAGCTCTTTATTTCCCCTTCAATTTTAAATGATAGCCTTGCTGGATAAAGTAGTCTTGGTTGTAGGTTCCTGTTCTGCATTACTTTGAATATTTCTTGCCATTCCCTTCTGGCCTCAAGTGTTTCTATGGAGGAGTTGGATGTCATCCTTATGGGGGCTCCTTTGTAAGTGATAGCCTTTTTTTTCTAGCAGCTTTTAATATAAATATTTTCTCTTTATCTCTTAGTTTTGCTATTTTAATTATGGTGTGACTTGGTATGGATTTCTTTGTATTTCTCTATAATGGAGTTCTCTGTGCTTCTTGAACTTATGTGACTTTGTCCTGTGTCAATTTAGGAATGTTTTCGGCTATGATTTGATTGAACAAGGTTTCTAATCCTTGTTCTTTCTCTTCTTCTTCAGGAACTCCTATGATGCAGATGTTGTTTCTCTTTAGCTTGTCTAGAGCTCTCTTAGAGTTTCCTCAGATTTTTTATTCTCTCTTTTTTAATTTTTTTAAATTTATTTATTCATTTTTTTAGAGAGGAGAGAAAGAGACAGAGAGGGGTGGGAGGAGCTGGAAGCATCAACTCTCATATGTGCCTTGACCAGGCAAGCCCAGGGTTTCGAACCGGCGACCTCAGCATTTCCAGGTCAACGTTTTATCCACTGCGCCACCACAGGTCAGGCCTATTCTTTTTTCTTTCTGCTGCTCTGCGTTTTTATTTATCTTATTTTCTAAATCGCTGATTCAATCCTCTGCTTCATCCAGCCTGCTATTAATTGCTTCTAGTGTAGTCTTCATTTCTGATATTGTATTTGTCATTTCTGACTGGTTCTTCTTTATTATTTCAATGTGTCCTTTTTTTTCAATGTATCCTTTTTAATGCTTGTTATTTCTTTATTTATGTGCTCACTGTGATCATCCATTGTTGTTCTAAGATCTTTCAGCATTCTAATAGCCGTTATTCTAAACTCTGCCTCTGATAGTTTGCTTATATCTGTCTCAGTCAGCTCTTTTTCTGAGAGTTTCTCTTGTTGTGTCATTTGGATTGCACTTCTCTGTCTTCCCATTTTATCTGTGTTGTCCTGGACTTCCCTGGTTGGGGCCTGGGGCAGGTCAGTGGGAGTCACTGCCTGTGACTGATTCTTATCCACTTTTTAAGAGCTACAGGTTATCCAGATCTTGTGGCTGCATCTGCTGCGTCCAGATGCCATTGTAAATATCAGCTGCATGCCTAGGCTTTCTTTTATCTACTCTTGAACTGGGAGAAGTTACTTTAAAAGTTCAAGCTCCCCTAAAATCCACTTTCTGTTGTCTTTTATTGCTGGCTACTTGTTGGGCTCAGTACTGTAATTCAGTGATTAGGTATGGTATTAGATGTGGCCTACTTCTTCACTTCAGGTATTTTTCTATCTAGACATTTTACTTCCAGTTTTGTGGTCTCTCTACCAGGCCACCACCGCCGTTGCTGCCTGGGGCTTTTGGGCTCAGGTGCTGCTGGCTCCAGCCCACGTCTGTGACTGCCTCTGCTCTGGTTGGGCTCGCGGGTGCCATTGCGCTAGTTTGGACTCTTCTGGGACTGCTTCAGTGGGCTCAGATCTCAGAGGCCGGCTCGGGGGTCATGCACGCCCTCTCCAATTGGATATTTTTATATTATATATGTCTCAGCTAGCCTTCATAATGGTCTATACAGTGACAAGTAGGCATGGTTGTGATGGTTTTAAATAGCATTTCTTTCAGATAATGATGACTTTCCCCATGAGTTGGGTTTTTATTTTGAAACACACCACATTGGGAGGAGAAAGGGAGACTGAGGGTCCTCGTTCAGGATACAGAATTGAACCCACATTTTCCACAGAGTGAATACAAGTCCTGAGGTAAAATCCACAATATCTATTTGATTATTTGTCCAGAATTGCCATGAATCTACATATATTCTAAATAGAGTGTTTTTTTTATTTTGTTACTTATTTTTTTCATGTTTATGTTCTTTTAATGTCCTTTTTTTATTCCTTACAGTTTTATCTTTTCTTTTTTTGGCATAATTGTGTGATGACTGATTAGTTATGTGGAAAAAATGTTTGCAGCAAAGATGTCTATGGTAAAGATGCTTATGGTGAAAATACTGGGCTTGTGTAAATACCCCAAACATGGCCAGACTTCAAACTACTAACTTCACTTCTTTTAACATGGCACAGATAATACATAATCAAAGTTTGCAAGCTCTAGTGAGCTGGATTCACCAGTTCAATTTCACAGCTGCCCAGACCTACAGAATCAGAAACGCTGGGGAAGGGGCCCATAAACCTGTGCTTTAACATGCTTTCCAACTGATTCTGATGTGTGCTAAAGTGTGAGAATCACTCCTCTAATCCAGCCTCACTATTTTTTCAACACTCACTCCCTAGATGAGCTCATTTAACCATAGAGTTATATTTTTCATCTGTTTACTGATGACATAACTGTCCATCTTCAGCCCTGATGGATATATCCACCTCCACTTTGATGTCCCATTCACACCTCAACACTACTTGTCAAATGCGAAACCCCTTAGAGCCTGCACAAACCTGTGTTGTGATAATTTTCCTATGTTGGTAAATGGCACCATCATTCATCTAGTTGTCCATGCCAGAATCTGAAACTCATCCTTTACATGGCCCCTCTCCTCAGCCCTGGCAGTCATTCAGTCTCCAAGAAGTCAAATGGATAATATCTCTTTCTCTACCATTCCCTAATGTGTGTGACCTTGGACAGGTTCATTATCTCTTCATCTCTGTTTCTAAATATTGCCTAAACCTATCTATGCTCCATCTCCATAACCAGCTCAGTCATGCCGCCATAACATTTTACATGAGACACTGAAAAATCTTGTAATTTGTCTTGATAAAAATAGCAGCTTCTATCATGTTGCTCATTATAATCCAGCTACTAAGTATCTTGGAAAAACAATCAGTGGTTGGAATGTGTGTAAGTTGGGGTGAGGATGGGAATGAAGATGGTGCAGAAGATGGGGTGGGAGATTACGGTGCTTTGTCCAGCAGAATGGAGAGAGGTTGCCTGTAGGCAGTCCTGCAGTGAGGAAGAGCTTCCTTCACCTCTCATCGACCTGGTGTGATTTCTACAGTGAAGGCCACTGTTATCCCAGTCCAGTGGAGTTCCCTAGTTAGATAGCCCATAGCATTCCTTACATTTCCAATGCAGCACTTCCCTAGTGGTAATTAATTATTTGTGCACAAACTTGGTACTTTCTACCACCGTCTGTTTCCTAGTTGTCTGTCCTATTTTCATTGAACCTACACACACGCCCAGTATGTACCAGGGGCTCAATAAATATTTGTTCAACATCACACATAGAATAGAAAAATCATAATTGTTCAAAAATTGATATTAAAAGGCTGTACATTGTATATTATAATATATAATATATTAACCAAAAAACCACAATTATTGTTTTACATTTAATATACTTGTTTTAGTATATTCTAAAGCAATTTGGGAATATTTTTGATTCAATTCCAAGGATGCATATATTTAAAATTAACTTTACCTTATTTGCCTATTTCTTTTAAGATGATTATTTTAGACATAGAAATGTATGATATATACACTCTTTGGAATATTAAAAAGTTAATTTCTGTTAATAAAAATTCATAAACATAAAATATCAAATTTAATTCAATTTGCCTTCAATGTATTTATACAATTGCCCAGCTAAATGAAACTCATACATGTATATGTATTTCTGTGTATGTGTATGTGTATGTATATGTGTATGTGTATGTGTGTGTATATATATATGTGTATGTGTATGCAAGTGTGTGTATATATATATGTATGTGTATGTATACGTATATGTGTATGTGTATATATATATGTATATGTGTATGTATATGTATATATGTACCCTAAGGTCACAAAAATTTACAGAATTCATAATATTTAATTAGGTGTTTTGGAGAATTTTTATAAGAGTTTATTTGAGCCAATCTAATGCCATATGTGGGGGAACAACAGCTCAAATGCTCTTATTTTATGGCTTTACTACCAGGGGACAAGAAAGGTGAGTTGTATATATGTTTGTGGTTGTATGTGGGTTTCTATACAACACACATATATGTATCATGTATATTTGTATGTATAGACAAAAAGGTGCTGTGTGTGTTTATGGAGACATATATACACATTTTATTATTATTAATAAAGTAGAAAAACAAACATGAAATTTATGTGCATTGTTAACCTTCATTTTGAGTACTAAAAATGCTGCCAACAAAATCATTAGAAGGTGTTTGTTTGGTTCTGAAAAATGTCATATTAAGGTTCTAAGGCTACAAAACACTGGTATAGTGAACATGCCTACCAAACAATGTTCATTTTTTTTAATCTGCAAGATTAAAAACTACAGCATCATTGTCTCCCCTTGACTTGACCCCGTTTTAACTGTGCCTACCCAGTCCATACACTCAGTTCCCTAGACAGCTTCCCTTCTCTCTTTGCTCCTGAAACTGTGTTTTGAGGAATCTCTACATTATAAAAAAGACATTTCAGAATAATTACCTACATGCTATCTAATGTTTCACTAAAATTTTGAAAGAAGCCTGCATGGCTGCCATTTAAAAGATGTTTGTTAAGAGTTTTCAATCACATACTAGTTTAGATAAGCAAACAATATTTTCCAGTGACAACTCCAAACCTGTGTGTTATTTAATTGGCTGCTTTCAGAGGGCAGCTGTTCATCCGACAGTCATCTTGTGTCCACCAGGATTTACTGTGCATATCACTGGGAACTGTTTGAGAAAACAAATCTCGTTCTCTCAAAGGCAATGTGCCAAAATTGATGGTGGTTTTTAAAATAGGAGGAAAAAATTCAAAGCACTGGGATATCCCTGGTTTTAAAGAAATTTTAAGTATATATTATTTTTCTTTAAGAAATTTAATAACCATATTAATTTAAATAGATTTCTGAACAACTGAGAGCACCCCAGTATTTGATTTGGGAGAATTAGACTAACAGATATATTAGCAAAAATGGGGGAGGGAAAAACAGTAATAAAGGAGAATGCTATTTGGCCCTGGCCGGTTGGCTCAGCGGTAGAGCGTCGGCCTGGCGTGCGGGGGACCCGGGTTCGATTCCCGGCCAGGGCACATAGGAGAAGCGCCCATTTGCTTCTCCACTCCCCCCCCCCTCCTTCCTCTCTGTCTCTCTCTTCCCCTCCCGCAGCCAAGGCTCCATTGGAGCAAAGATGGCCCGGGCGCTGGGGATGGCTCCCTGGCCTCTGCCCCAGGCGCTAGAGTGGCTCTGGTCGCGGCAGAGCGACGCCCCGGAGGGGCAGAGCATCGCCCCCTGGTGGGCAGAGCGTCGCCCCTGGTGGGCGTGCCGGGTGGATCCCGGTCGGGCGCATGCGGGAGTCTGTCTGACTGTCTCTCCCTGTTTCCAGCTTCAGAAAAGTACAAAAAAAAAAAAAAAAAAAAAAAGAGAGAATGCTATTTAAATTTAGTTTCTTGATAGGAACTACATTTATTGGACTAAGATTAATAAGCAAGATGGACTCCTTTTTTAGAGACAAAGAATAGTTACAAAACAATAAACTGAAAGTGGTACTTAATACAACAAATTTTCTTTAATTTTTTATTTATTCATTTTAGAGAGGGGGAGAGAGAGAGAGAGAGAAACATCAATTTGTTGTTTTGCTTATTATTTATTTATTGGTTGATTCTTGTATGTGCCCTAATCAGGGATCAAACCTGAAACCTTGGAGTATCAGGACACTGCTCTTACCAACTGAGCTACCCGGCCAAGCCAACAAACTTTCTTTAGATTAAATTCTTAAGCCATTGTTGCCTAAAAATATATCAAAATAATTGTTAAAAATGCACTAAATATAATCTAAAATATTGCTTCTTGTAATAACTGATGAATGAGAATATAATAATTGATTTCTTGTGAAGAATAACTACTTCTATATGAAAAAACTAATAAAAATTTATGTGTATATATGTACATAAATGAAAGCTGTTTTCATTTTTCTCCTATTTACAACACTAATGTTTTTTTTCACATACTCATTATTGTGGCAACAGGTTGAATTTGCAATTCACCATCTGTCTAAATAGCATTAACCTTCCCATAACCTCGTAATGTCATTGTTACGCTTTCTCTGATATTTGACTCTCTCTAATATACACGAGGAACAAAATATATTGTCCTTTCTATTAGGAATAAGTCAGTCCATTCTAGAAGGCAACAAAAATAAAGTATCACATGGAGATGGATATCAACATCTGAAATTGTTTCAATTAAAATGCATTAAATAGTTCTAAAAATAATCAGAGAAATAATGAACTGGCTTGCAAATCATCTTAGCCAGAACAGACTTTAAATAATATACTGTAATAATAAAATTTTGTATAGCACTTTACAATTTACAAAATTATATTCATATACTTCATTTATATCTTAAAAGCAAACCTATATAAAATGCTAAAGATACAACCTTGTAACCTCCATACTAACACATTTACTGGTCAATTCTTAGTTCTCATTTCACTGACCTATCAGCAGCACTCACAGAGTTGATCATTCTTTTCCTCCTGAGTACTAGCTCAGTTTTCTTCCTACCTTTCAGACAGCATCTTCTTAGTCTGTTGCTGCTTCTTCCTTATCTCTCCAAGCTCCTAATTTGGAGTTTCCTGGTGGTAATAATTCAGAATGTTTTTCTCTTTTCTACTTACTGTCACTTCCTAGATGATTTTATACTGTTTCATGATTTTAAACGCCACCTAAATACTGATGATTTCCAAATTTGTAGCCCTTGCTTGCATCAGTCCCATTAAATCCAACATCCTTTTATCCAGCATCCTTTGACATTGCTTCTTTGAATTATAATGGGCCTATCAAATGTTTACATGTTTAAATCTGAATTCCTGACGATTTCCCCTAAACCGGTCTTTTTTCAACTGTTACCAGCAATTCCATTCTTCCAGTTGCCCATCATAATTGTTGGTATCATACTTGAAACTGCCTTTCTCTAACATGGCAGGTCCTCTTGTTGAATGTGCCTTCAGCAAATATTGCAAACGATGACTACTTTTCTATGCTTCTATTACTCCCACTATGAGCCAAGGTATCGTGTCATGTTTCACCTAAATTATTTGGTTACCTGTGAGCCTGCTTTTAGTCTTATCCTCTTCCTCTGTAGTCAGAAGTCAACACGAAGCCAGAGAAATTCTATGAAAATGACACTATCTCACTTAAGTTCTCTGTATAGAGCACTGCATTGAACTCAGAGTAAAGTCCAAAGTTCTCCCTGACACCTAGAAAGCCATAGTGGAACAGGCCCTGATACCTTCTGACTATCTCTTGCTACTCTGTTCCTCATCATTCTGCACCTGCCACTCAGGACTCTCTTGTGTCCCTCCGATCTGCCAGGGACATTTCTGACTCCAGACCTTTGTTGGTATTTGTTGTTCCTTTGGCCTGTGTTATACTCCAGACCATCACATGTTTACATGCCTACTTCCTTCCTGTCCTCTCTCACATATTCCTCTCAATGATACCATCATCATGCTCCTCAATCAAAAGTTAGACACACTCGTACACATATGCCTGATATTTTATATTGATTTTCCTATTTACTTGTTTATGTTTTGACCTCCCCTTGAACATAAACTCCATAAAGGCAGCATTTATCCTCATATGTTCCTAACACCTAGAATAGTTCTGGTATACAGTAGATCAGGGGTCCCCAAACTTTTTACACAGGGGGCCAATTCACTGTCCCTCAGGCCATTGGAGAGCCAGACTATAAAAAAAACTATGAACAAATCCCTATGCACACTGCACATATCTTAAAGTAAAAAAACAAAATGGGAACAAATACAATATTTAAAATAAAGAACAAGTAAATTTAAATCAACAAACTGACCAGTATTTCAATGGGAACTATGGGCCTGCTTTTGGCTAATGAGATGATCAATGTGCTTCTTTCAATGACCACCAATGAAAGAGGTGCCCCTTCCGGAAGTGCGGCGGGGGTCAGATAAATGGCCTCAGGGGGCTGCATGCGGCCCACAGGCCATAGTTTGGGGACCCCTGCAGTAGATACTTAACAAATATTTACTGAATACATACATGAGCAGACTTAAATGTTTAAATTTGTCTTTGCTGTTTTAAAAACAGCAAATCAGTAGTTATAATGAAATATAACTGACCAATTTATTAGCATAGAATATTCTAATAATGTGCCTTTATATTTTAATAATTATTAAGAAACACAGAAACATTTTGGAAAAGAGAAAAAAAATGCAGGTCTGATTTTTAAAAAATATTCAGGGTGAGAATAAGTGATAAAGTGTAAAATTTTTCTGGTGTTTGCTTTTACATTCTCTTCCTTTATATTCTAAGTACTTTCAAGAAAGCAGAATGAATAGTACAGTCCCATGCCTCAGACAGTTTCTGACACATGGGGACATTCAATTTTTGTTGAATTATACATCTACTCATACTGGCAACCCATAAAAAATCACTGATATGAAAGAAGATGTGTAAGAAGTGAGGGCATCACCCATTTCAATAGGGACACCCAGAGGAATAAAGCACATTACGGAAAAGTTTCCTAAGAAAGAAGGGATATATATATATATATTTAGTTGAAGGAAAGACAGGACTTGCTATAAGTGATTGAATGCAATATGGGGAGTACAGGGGTGAAAAATAGCATACTTAAAGGAGAGATAAGGCTCTTATGAGAGGGATTATTTCACGGGATGTCCATATATTTGGAAAAGTAAATAAAGTATATTTTACTACCTACTCTGTACAAATGTCTGATTCTGAATAGCAGAAGAGTCTAAAGTTGCTTAATTTTTCAAATGACATCTATTTTTGCCTACCTACCAAAAGCAGGCAGGAAGACACTTCAGAAGCCATATGTCCAAGTTGTTCAGCAGCAGGGTGAAACAAACACAATGAAAGGTCTGCCAGTAGTTCACCTGTGGTGGCTGCATGGTATACATGGTGTCCATCACCCAGACACCTGTGTACTGTAACAAAGGGGATGTCGGTTCCCCGTGTAGAGCACCACATGAAGCCTTTCTCATTCTCACAGCGAGAGATGTGTGTGGGGTGTATCTTATCACTCTCCACAGTTTTCCAAGTCCATCGTTAGGACTACTGCCTTCTGGAAACCTAGGAACTTTCACAGCGATTTGTGCTCTGACTGATGGGAAAGTCTTCAGCAGCCCTTTGCATCAGGTGGAATTTGTGACCCATTCTTGGTATTCAAGCATCCTGAAGGACATGAGATTGGAAATATTACACTCAAATAATTACTTGTTTTTTATTTCCTCTGTCATAAGACTAATTCTTAGTTCATTTAAGTTTAGTACATTAATACTAATATATATGCATGTGTATAATATTAATGTATACACATAATATTAATACATGTTATCTTTGAACAATTTGCTTGTAGTTATTTCTAAATGCTACCACTGCCAGTATATTGTGCACATTTTACGTTTACCAAAATTCTAAGACATCCTTAAATACACATTATGTTACATAAATGCACTCCTAATGGACCATTTTTTTTCAAGCATTATAAATAGTATTTGGTTGACTTCATAGTAGAAATGTCAAACACTTCATCAAATGGCTATTTACATATTTTCCAAGTTTCTCAGCAGGAAACTGGAAAGTGATCTTTCCTGAAGCAATCCTTTTCATTTAGTCATATTAACTTACACTCAATAGAGAGGTCTTATACACAGGACAGTCCTGAAAGAAGCTGGTCCCAAGATATTTACAAGCTCTTAGAGATAGAGGTTAGAAAGCTGTGTAAGTTGAGCAAAGGTTCTACCTTCACAGGAAATATAACCAGTGGCCAAATATGATACTAAGTAAGAAATCAACCAATGACATTGCCTAGCTGAGAGAAAAAAAACTCAGTGGGACTGACTAACAATGGGGTACGATGGATCTGCCATGGTCTGGCTCTATAAGAACAGTGGCTTTGTCTGTGACCTTCTCCTTTGTAACTTCAGCACTAGCACAGAGCATGATTGCGCACACAATCAATTTGCTTAATTAGGAATAAACAAACAAACAAACAGTTCTGTCATCATCCTTACCAGCTCTTCCATATATTATTCCCCTATTTTGCGTCATATTTTGGTCCAATTGCTTATGTACTTAAAATCCTTTTTTTGCCTGACCTGTGGTGGCACAGTGAATAAAGTGTCAACCTGGACCACTGAGGTTGCCAGTTCGAAACCCTGGGATTGTCCGGTCAAGGCACATATGGGAGTTGATGCTTCCTGCTCCTCTCTCTCTCTCTCTCTCTCTCTCTAACTCCTTCTCTCCTCTCTAAAATAAATAAAGTCTTTAAAAAAAAAGAATGTGGATTTTTTGCCTGACCAGGCAGTGGCGCAGTGGATAGAGTGTTGGACTGGGATGAGGAGGACCCAGGTTCGGGATCCCGAGGTCACCAGCTTGAGCGTGGGCTCATCTGGTTTGAGTAAAGCTCACCAGCTTGGACCCAAGGTTGCTGGCTTGAGCAAAGGGTTACTTGGTCTGCTGTAGCCCCACAGTCAAGGCACATATGAGAAAGCAATCAATTAACAACTAAGGTGTCGCAGCGAAAACTGATGATTGAAGCTTCTCATCTCTTTCTGTTCCTGTCTGTCTGTCCCTATCTATCCCTCTCTCTGATTCTCACATTGTCTCTGTAGATGTTATACTCATTTGAGAGATAAAAGAACTGTGACTCAGAGAGCTTAATTAACAAGCACAAATACTGAGCAGCAGAGCTGGATGAGTTGGTTATTCCCTGGGTGGAAAGAATGCAATGGGCTCTGGGGTCACCAGAATGTGTCAATATAGTGAACTCTCAAACATTTTCTTACTGATATTAGCATATTTTTTTGTTCTTTTAATGTAAACTCATCAAAAATAAGTTTTAGTGTTGAAAGTGTGTGCAAGTTCTCTCAAATTGAAACAAGGCAATTATAAATTTGTTTTTGAGAAAAGTTTTGTGAGTTTCAAACTCAGTACCTCATCTCAAAGACTATTGTTGGAATATGTGATATATCTTTTGTTTGCCTGTTTCTTTTTTTTCTTAATTCAGTGAGAGGAGGGGAGGAAAAGAGACAGACTCCTGTATGTGTCTGACCAAAATCCACCTGGCAAGCCCACTAGGGGGTGATGCTCTGACCATCTGGGGCATTGCTCCATTGCTCAGCAACTGAGCTCTTCTTAGTGCCTGAGGTGGAGGCCATGGAGCCATCCTCAGCACCCAAGACCACTCACTCCAACTGACCCATAATTGCTGCAGGAAGGGAACAGTGAGAGTGAGAGAGAGAGAGAGAGAGAGAGAGAGAGAAGTGAGAGGGGGAGGGGTGGAGAAGCAGATGGGTCTTTCTCCTTTGTCCCCTAACTGGGAATTGAACCTGGGACATCCACACACCAAGCCAGTGCTCTACCACTGATTCAAACAACCAGAGCCATGCTATTTCTAAAATATAGGCACTTGGGTGACAAGGGAACTCTAAAATAATGCATAATATTATACTCAACAAGCAAGTGATGTTAATTTTTACCTACTCTAGTCAGACAATGGCCTCTTCACTATATGAATGTGAGATTGATGGAAGTGAAGTGAGTATCTGAAAATATTTAGGGTTTATTTTCTGTATCTGCTCATGGTACAGTCTGCCCTGACCTTTTATAAGTTCTATAATGACAGAGTTATAACTTTATTCATAGTTTCTCTCTCATTTACATGCATTTAAAAAGATAAAATTTAAACCACATTATTTATTCAAATATTTGACAACAACATTTCCACTGGTATATGAACAGCAACCGATTATTTTTTTAAATTCTCACTGCTTTATACCTAGAATAGTCATTTAGCAAAACTCTAGATGATAATCTGAAATTTATTTACAAAAAAACCCCATAAAACCTTTAAAATGTATTATTTTTATGGAAAATTAAAAACTGACTTATTTACCATGGTAAAAATAACTTACTTAGATTTTCATTCACTAATAGGCCTGATTCTGTAAAAATATGAATCCACTTCATTAAAACTATAACCTAACTTCATTTTCATTCCAGCCGAATGAGCAAAGTGCTTCTTCACTATTATTAGTTTATCAATTATTGAGCCCTTGCTTCTCTGAGGTCACTTAAAAGAAATAGGAATAAACATTCAAAGAGTCACGATTGCCAGGAATAATAAAAGATAAAAACCTTTTTTGTTTTACTATCCTGTGAGCATGGTATGCCTAACATTTCTAAATTAGCTTTTTGTGGGTTAATGCTTCTTCCACAGTTTTTTGCAAGTTAAATTTGAGAGCAGTGTTTGTACATTATCTCCCACTGTGAACACTGGCTTGCCAGGTCATTCTAATTATTTCATTTTTTAAAGAGTGACTCTTTTAGTATAATAGGTTTGGCATTAATGAAATTAAAGGTTGTGACTAAATAAATGTAATGGTCTAACATTGCAAAAGTAAACATTTTTCTTTTGTCACCAACTTTATTTTTTTTCATTACTTTAGCTAAGATTTGAAACACATATTTTACTGGGAGACTATCATCTATTCATAATGTGAAATTCCATTAAGACCACTACCTGGTTAGTTTATACAAGGCCACCTATAAAAATACATAAAAAGATAAACATCCAATAGAAGCTAGAAGGGAATGAAGCATCTATATCTCATTTTAAATTGAATTTATTAAAAAAAATTTCCTCAAGGATTTATGAAATAGAATGACAAGACATTTGACTTCTTTTGTTTTCTAGGAAACGTAGTAACATATTGTTTTATAATTGTTTTATAATTATCTCTTTGCTTTCTGAGTGTGTATTTAGATATACTTAATTAAGTACGTATGTACATATATAGCAATATTATATTTGTCTAATGATAACAACCATGGTATAATTCATATAACCATAGTTCTCCTAAAAAGAATAATTCATTTCACTTGCTTTTATTTTAATCATGCAACTACCATTTCTCTAAAATGTATGGTACTCCTTTAATTATTAAATAGAATATACAAAATACAACCTAGACAGTTTATACTGCTACTGCAGGGAGATCTTATGGAGAAGAGATAATAGTTCCTCTACTCTACTGTCAAAAACCAATGCCTTCAGGGGCTTGAGTGGTATAGGGCCACGTTAAATGTTTACAAGCATTCATCAACTACTTGTTTTTAATTTTTGTGCTTCTAGATTCTCTCCTTACTTGAAACTCTTATTTTTCAGTACAACTGTCTTTCTACATTACTTTATATATGCAAGTATCTAGACTAGTCAGTCCTGAAATATAAAATTACATGCATGAGTTTCAGACAGATTTTCTTCATATTGCTGGTGAGATTTTAATTTCTGTGTTTAGATGAAGACATTGCTACTCAAATGGGATACAAAAGAATGTTTATGTAGCTTTATCTTTATTTAATAGGAACGTCCAATAATCAAGGAGCAGCCTCTGTATCTATCTTCTAGCAACAGCTTGCCTACGTTGGCCAGTCCCTGCTTTGAGAAGATGGACAGAGAGAGACTCAAAGTGGACTTCCAACAGCTCTGGATCCACACCTGAGACCCATCTTTAATTATTTGGTCACTGTTCTGTATTTACATTATTTGTCAGTCCAAACAATCAACAGATACTTATTGCACTTCTACTAGGTTGAGGCACCATAACTAAAACTTGAATAGATTAAAAAAAGTGAATTACAGATGAGCCTTCAACTAGGTCTTGCATATTACATCTTACATATTATACATAATGAACTGTTGAAGATAATACTTGAAGACAGATGTAACACACAAGGATTGAAGGTAATCATTTAATAAGCATATTTTTACTTAGTTTAATGTTATGTCATAAAATAGGTAGAAATCATCATGATATGTAAAACTCTGAATTATAATACTTTCGTTGGTACCAGGTCAAGTGTTTTCTGAAGGGCCACACTACAATCATCTCACCTACTTCAGGTAAGTATTTTAAAATTTTCTTTATTGAGGAAAAGAGTAAGTTGCCTTTTATATGATTGAAGAAACTTATTTAAAGAATAAAGGATATGTTGCTTTTCAAAAACCACCTTGTGTTCAAGGGACAGAAATTGTGCAAAATAAGAATGTATAGAAGAAGCTGTCCATTTATTTATTTATTTTTAGACAATTAAATTTAACAGGATGACACTGATTAATAAGAGTACACAGGTTTCAGGTAAACATCTCTATAGCATTTGAACTGCTGTTTGTGTTGTATACCCATCACCCAAAGTCAAATAATTCTCCTTTACCACATACTTGTCCCTCTTTGTTCCCCTCCCCCACCCTACAATCTGTCTATTGAAATCCTCATTTACTCTCCAGGATTTTTTGATTTCCAGCCATTGACATCTATTCATTTGTCAGAACACAGCAGGAGCATAAGGCAGGTAAATTGGCTGGAGTTTGGCTGGAGTATGTAGGTAATGATCTTTTTACATGGGTAAAACAAAGTATATGGAATGTACTTTTTCCATGCCCTTAAAGAATATATATGTGTATATATACACAATAGATAATTAATTTTTAATTAAAATAAGTTTTATTTCCTGCACTTTTAATTTCTTGACAGAAATATTTAGGAATAGGAATTGAAAATGCAAACCACTTCTATATAGCCAAACTCTATCAAGTTTTACAAAGGGACAAAATATAAGTCCACAGGCAGAGTGATTGAGAGACTGACAATGATTAATAAAGTTAATTCCAGCAATAGTTACATAATTGTGCACCCATACACACACAGAATGTATATGACCTATATCTAAAACTGTAGCTATAGATTATACACTTATGTTTAATTTGAAATAAAATTTACGTTTCTTTCTAATGTGAAAAAGAAAAATATCCTGTAAGCCTTCTATTCCTAAAGTAAATAGATATATAAATAAATAAATATACATATAATATATATAATGTAACTATATATATAATATATATATATAAATTAAAAAAAAAACAAGTTGCCCTTCACACATTATACCAAACAATACTTCTTCTTCCTTCCACAGAACAATACTTTTAGCTGCTGCACTAGTGCAGAAAATTTGTTTTCATCACTGCTAGTTCATTAGTGAGTAAGAAATATACCTGGCTTTTGACAAGCACTCAAAAATTATTCTCCTCATTAGATACTACATGTAAGTGAAAGTATATGGTTTCTGTCTTTCTTTGACTGGCTTTTTCCACTTAACATAATGTTCTCCAGGTCCATCTATGCTGTCACAAAGAGTAAAATTTTCTACCATTTTTACGGCAGAGTAGTATTTCATTGTGTAAATGTACCAAAGCTTTTTTCCCCTACAGTCTTTTTAATTCACTTATGTACAAGACAGACTCATAGAGAGCAGGCTAACAACAGTCTGGCAGGGGGCAGGAAGCTGAAGGAGGAGGTAGAGGGATTGAGGGAAAAAGAAAAAAGAAAAGAAATACTCAAGGACATGTACTACAGGGTGGTGATTGCTGGGCTGAGGGGGTAAACAGAGATGTAGAAGGGTGTGAGGGGAGAAATGGTGCCAGAGAGAGACTTAATTTGGGTTGCTGAACACACAATACAGTGTACAGGTAATGTGTAGTAAAATTGTGCACCAAAACCTGTAGAATTTTCTTAACTAGAACCACCCCAATAAATTCAGCAAAAAGAAAAAGTATTTAAAAAAATCATTCTGAAATGAAGCAAACTATTGTTAGTACTAACAATGCCTAGATGTTTTATTTGTAAAATTTGTTTTGGATCTCTGCTTAAAGCCAAAGAAATTAGCTTCTAATGGTAAAACTTTGTGATAATGTGGCAAGCTGATTGGAAAGATTTTGGGCCACAGAGAAGTCATTTCTATAATTTTTATTACAACCTTTATAGCTGCAAATTTTACCTGTGTATATGCCCTGCAGCACCAATAGTTTTGAAATCTTGAATATGCTTATAACACACTTACATGGGTTCTTAAAAACAAGTTTGTTTGCCAAAGATTAAATACTTTCATAGTGTAAAGGAAAATTTTTACATTTTGTATACTTAAATTAGGGTAAGATAAGAGAAAGCTAGTATGTTGAGTGGAAAATACGTTCTATACTTGTCTTCAGGTTACTTGTTAATTTGTACTAAATATCCTTAACTTCTTAAAAGGTATAAATGTATCAATTTGATATAATCCCACTTAATTTATAAAACTGCATCATAAGATCTTTCACTATTTTAAAGATGCATTCCTATCGAATGAAACAAGGTCTCCATTTATATGAGTACACTACAGACCTTGTGTGTGTGTGTGTGTGTGTGTGTGTGTGTGTGTGTGTGTGTATATATATATATATATATATATATATGGCCATAATAGGGAAAGTCAAAAGCCAGCAAGCATAAAACAGAGTTCTACTGTATTCTATGATATATTTAGGATTACAATTAGATTTTCATGAAAACATAAAATGGTAAAATATGATGTTGTGACACTGATGGGAGCAATCTGATGGCTCATTTAAATCTCTATAATCGGAGGACAATCTGACTTTGGGCGAGGGGTATGCAACATAATTTAATGACAAAATAACCTAGACATGTTTTCTTTGAATATATGTACCCTGATTTATTTATGTCATCCCATTACCATTAATAAAATTTATTTAAATCTCTATAATCCATAAAAAAGTTTTCGGCTTCATAGATATCTTGCCTAGAATGTCTTGAATTTTCCTTAGGCATATTTCTAAGATTCTGACTGAATAAGATGTGCATAGTTATATTTATGTCGTCATTTGTTATGGACTCTTTAGATAATTCATACTAAAAGGTTGCACTAAAATAAAATCTGGTTCTATGTTTACTTTTTTTTGAAATTATTCAAAATACCTAGAACTTATGGATTTCTTTCATATGTAATGTTATCTTGAAATTGGCAAATGTTTTCAATTATTATCACAGCTCTGTGGCTATTAAAAGGCATCTTATAGGTCTCTGATGACTTTGTCATTTCAGTATTGTGTTATTGCTTCAATAAATGTCTATTGTGTCAGCAGCTTGTCATTTTCTCTGAGAAATTTCCAAGACCAGAGACGCTAATAACATCTTCTCCTTCTTTAAGCAAAAGTGGCAATCTAGTTTATCTTATCCTAATATATTTTTACATATTGCTATAATATATTCATATCTTGACCCAACATTTTATAATTATTTTAATAATAAGGTAACAGTATAAAATATATAAGCCAAAATATAAAATTTATGCTTTAAACTTTATGTTAAAGCAACAAGTCGTTATAGAAACAAAGGCATCAGAATGTGGACTGGATTGATACCAATAATTTAATAAACTCTAAGATAATTACTAAATCAATGTATTATTAGACTAAACCTGCTAAGTTCAGGCTATGCCAGAATAAAATATATCATAATCTAAATAGAACATTTAAAATTTTCTGATGTGTTAAGTTTGTATATAACACTTTTTTTATCCCCCAAATTTGTCTAGCATTGTATTTTGCACACGTTAGGAGCATGAAAAAATATATTGAGCTAATTATAGGTGATGTGATCTGTTAGCGATGTCAGAGTTTCTAGTGATTCTGACTGCGTTTCACAGCATGATTATGTGCATGCACTTGAATACATACAGAAAGAAATATTACACAATAGCAACAATGATATTATAAGAAGTGACATAAAAATGAAAATGGACCATGAGTATTACTGAAAGAAATAACTTAATGGAAAATTCTTACGATGTTATACCCTGTGAAAGCAAAATTTGAGCCATACTAACTCTAATAAGAAATGACAAACCTTGAAAAGCTATCTATAAATTTTCTTGAAAGCAGAATGCTTTTCAGATAAGCAAAATTGTTTTACATTGTTACCAACTTCTATAAATGCCAGTTCAATTTCAGAATCCATTGTTAAATTGTAATCATATCAAAGAAGAATCCTCTCTAGAGAGGAAAGACACTAAAAAAAAAGTAAAACGATTATGTTAATAAAGCTAATGTATCTTGTTACCATGGTAACTTTGAAATTAAAATACTGGGAAAAGTAATTTTTTCCCTTATACCATTGTTTTGTGAGGAGCTGGTTAGTTGATTAGCAGCTCATGGAACCATAATCTTTTTCAATGGTGTCACTTGGAAGGCAGAATATGAGACTTACATGGAACAATAAGACTATATTACCAGGCTTCTGGAAAAAAAAATACCATAGAGACCTATCATGCCAGAGGGTTAACCTATTAGTTAGATGTGAAGAAACTTCATAAAGCATCGGTATAAATTTAAAATTACAGCATAAAATTTTTTTTATGATAAAGCATATTATAAACTTTAAATGTAAAATTCAAAGATGTATTTTGGGAAAAAAAAATGAAAACAGTAAGTTGGAAATTTTGGTTGGCATTGTGGTCTACAATCCCAGGTACCAGATATAGAACTTTGTTATCTATTTTAGAATAGAAATATAAAAACTCTATGAGCATGAACTAAATGTCACATGTCCCATTTGTAAATGGTAAAGATATGGTTCTTCCTTCCACCATTACTGTCACCTTAAATCCTATTTTATAATACTTGGAGATCTGTTGTAATTAGAAGAAATTTCAAAGATTAGGTCCTTTCAACAGAGCATTCATTTCAGATCAAAAGTGTTCTCCTGGTTTATTCTTCACAAAAATGTTTTCCAACAAAATCTTTTTTCTAGAAGGAAATTTGATGACAACATTCAGACATTTGCAAGTCTATTAGAAGTCACCCTTGCTTCTGAGAGGTGAACACACCAAATAAAAATTTTAAAAAGTAGCTTTTATTTTCAGAACTACATCTGAACATATATAAAAATTTTCTTCTAATCCATAAAAAAAAACTGTCATTTTCTTATTGGTAACAGAACACGTTTGCTGTTCATTTCCAAAGAATAGTATGGCTTTAAATTTCACCAAAACAGTTAACCTCAAAGTACAATTCTTTAAAAGGGCATTTTGTTCTGGGTAGGAACATTCCCACCAGGTCACCCGCTGCCATGTTTGCAGATTTGCATAATAATAGAACTAAATACCTGACCCATCTCTGCATGTAGAAATTAATAACAAAGATCTTTCTCCCTTATAGGTGTCCATTGCCATAGTTACCTCAGAAGTTTCTGAAAATATGCTTAAATAAAGAAAGTCACAACCACTGGGGTAGAAATGAATCACTGACTGGAAAGTAAGTTTCCATGATGAGGTCAGGCTTTTGTTGCTGGGTCAGACTGAAACCCTTAGACAGTATTCTGATTCGAGCAGAACTGATTGCTTCTGGATGGAGATCTTGTTCTTAGGGTCTCACACAAAACACTGGCCTACTTGAGTGTTCAGAGATGGTTGCTTTATGCATTTTTGCCCTCAGGTCCTGTGAAAGAAACTTCCTACCACTCCCTTTGGAATGGTGAGCCTTAACAGCAAGTCTGTAGTGGGAGTACAGTGGAAATATAAAAATAAGGACCGGTCTCATGGGAACAAATGACTGGTCTAGATTCTCCAGTGGTGGGCCGTTACTTTGCAAGGACCGCTAAGGCAGGACTTTGGAATATTTATGTGCAGATGAGAAGGGCTCAAGCTATGTACCTCAATGTTCAGAAAAATCAGGAAGAGCGGAGCAAAATTCAGAGTTATCCAATGAGAAGAAACAAACTTCACAGAAGAATAAACAGGACTAGCTTTCCACATTCTGTGAGAGGAACAAATCCATAAAGTCTCAGTCCCATAGACTACACAAAGAGGTCGGCATTCTCACATATGCCTGGCAGGTATGCAAGACGGTACAGACCTTCTGTTACATAATTTTGTGATGTATTTTCAAAACTTTCCAAATAGTAAAATCTTTTTACCCAATAATTTCATTAAAAAGAATATTTCCCAAGAAAATAATGAGAAATTTGTAAAAAGAATTATGCATAGAAAAGCTTGTCCCAGCATTATTCATGCTAATAAAAAATGAAAAAAAATGGTCCCTTAGGAGTTTACAGCTAGGTAAATTATGCCATATTCAAAAGTGAAATGTTAAAATTATGTAAAATAATTCTAACTTTAAATTATGATATTTAGTTGAAAAAGAAAAAAATATGTAATATTTTATGATATAGTATCTATTTAAGAACATTCTTACTTTATACTAAAACAGGTTGTAGATCCTGTAGAAGTTTCTTTAAAATTTCCTTTCAGTTATTCTTGAATTTCCTGGGCACCAAATTATGTAATATTTTCCTTTCATGAAATTCAAATAATATTAATATTATAATACTGTTCTTAGGAGAGTGTAACTATAGCTAACAATACCTTTTCACGTGAAGTATTTGTAAGTATATTGCTAAATATATATATATATTTTTGTATTTTTCTGAAGCTGGAAATGGGGAGAGACAGACAGACTCCCGCATGCGCCAGACCAGGATCCACCCAGCACGCCCACCAGGGGCGAAGCTCTGCCCACCAGGGGGCGATGCTCTGCCCCTCCGGGGCGTCGCTCTGCCGCTACCAGAGCCACTCTAGCGCCTGGGGCAGAGGCCAAGGAGCCATCCCCAGCGCCCGGGTCATCTTTGCTCCAATGGAGCCTTGGCTGCGGGAGGGGAAGAGAGAGACAGAGAGGAAGGAGGGGGTGGGGGTGGAGAAGCAAATGGGCGCTTCTCCTATGTGCCCTGGCCAGGAATCAAACCCGGGTCCCCCGCACACCAGGCCGACGCTCTACCGCTGAGCCAACCAGCCAGGGTGCTAAATATTTTATTTAGGAATTTTTCCCTCTCTCCTTCTCTCTCTCTCCTTCTTTTTCTCTCTCTCTCTCCCTCTGAAATTATTTAGGCAGATCCCTATGTTTCAGGTAAGTTGAGATTACCTGGGAGAACTCTTCCCTGCAGAGTTTTAAGAGCATTTGGATTGGTAATGCGGAAGAGAATAGAAAAAAAACGTTTCTTTTTCTTTTTCTTTTTTAATTAAAACTACTCTTTTTAAACCCTAGGAAAAGAAACTTTGGAAGCCCTTTCAGTTGCTAGAGCAACAGATTTTTTGACAGCCCCTCCCATCATTGTCTTGGCTTTCTAGCCTCTAAAAGGAATATTACAATATAGGCTCAGGACAAAAGATGATTAAAGCAAGTGATGATGTTAATATGTGAGTTTTCTTTGGGTATTGAATCTAAACATGATGCACATCTCAGTTTCTTAAGAGTCCTGAAACAGAAGACAGGTCTCAGTACCATGGAAAGGATCCAACTGTAGTCAGCTAAGCAGAGTAGGTCACCTCCGGTTCTGCCTAAAGCCATAGTTCATGAATAATTAGTGTTTTATGATTTTTCAGCATTTCTAATTTTTCTATATTAAAAATACAATAAAAATAAATAAATAGGCCCTGGCCGGTTGGTTCAGTGGTAGGGTGTCAGCCCAGTGTGTGGAAGTTCTGGGTTTGATTCCCGGTCAGAGCACACAGGAGAAGCACCCACTGCTTCTCTATCCCTCCCCCCTATTTTTCTTTCCCTTCCTTCTCTTCCCTTCTTAAAGCCATTGCTCAATTGTAGCAAGTTGGCCCCAGGCACTGAGGATGGCTATGGCCTTCCTTTCAGGCAGTTTGAAGAGCTCATTGTTGAGCAATGGACAGGCAGATAGGCAGAGCCTTGCCCCCAGTGGACTTGCTGGTTGGATCCTTGTCAGGGATCATGCAGGAGTCTGTCTATGCCTCCCCTCCTCTCACTGAATAAAAATAAATAAATAACATGCAGCCCCATGTTTATTGCAGCATTGTTCACAGTGGCCAGGACATGGAAACAACCAAAAAGCCCATCAATAGATGACTGGATAAAGAAGATGTGGCACATATACACTATGGAATACTACTCAGCCATAAGAAATGATGACATCGGAACATTTACAGCAAAATGGTGGGATCTTGATAACATGATACGAAGCGAAATAAGTAAATCAGAAAAAAACAGGAACTATATTATTCCATACGTAGGTGGGACATAATAGTGAAACTAAGAGACATTGATAAGAGTGTGGTGGTTACGGGGGGAAGGGGGAATGGGAGACGGAAAGGGGGAGGGGGAGGGGCACAGAGAGAACAAGATAGAGGGTGACGGAGGACAATCTGACTTTGGGTGGTGGGTATGCAACATAATTAAACCACAAGATAACCTGGACTTGTTATCTTTGAATATATGTATCCTGATTTATTGATGTCACCCCATTAAAAAAATAAAATTATAAAAAAAAAAAACTAAAAATGGAAAAAAAAAATAAATAAATGAACAGATAAATAAATAATTTTTTTAAAAAGTTGAAAATTCCTAAATAAATCAAGTAATGACTTAGGTAAATCTACTACTACATGGAGGCTCCATGCTGACTAATCCAATCATTCATTCACTCAATCAGCAAACATTTACTTCCTATTTGAGTTACTCCCTCTCAGGCACTGGTTGAGAGATTAGATTTGCTCTATCAATGTGGACAACTCTCTTCCATCATCAAGCTGTGGATGTCACCACTTTCCTCATTGTGTTTCTAAGGACAAGCATTTCAGGATGCTGCTCTTACACTGCGAAAAGCCATTCACTTATAAATGAAGGAGCAGTAAGTGAATCAGACTTTCTCTGCTTTAACCTTTTAAATTTCTGTTGACATTTTCCATATATTATTGAAAACACAGTGCATTAGTAAGAAAGTCTGTTGTATCAGTGGCCAAAAAAACCTTGGATTCTAGCACCAAATCTATACGGTCCAATTATAAAAATAAAACTAAATACCCTCATCTGTGAAACTGGGATAGTAAAACCTGCTGGGTCAATTTTTAAATTTATGTAAGATTACTAAAGAAATTATAAGGGACAGACCTGACCAGCTGGTGGTGCAGTGGATAGGGCATTTACCTGGGACACTGTGGACCCAGGTTTGAAAACTTGATGTCACTGGCTTGAGCGTGGAATCATCCAGCTTGAGGATGGGCTCATCCAGCTTGAGCGCAGGCTCACCAGCTTGACTGAGGTGTGGCCGGCTTGAACATGGGATCCTGGACATGATCCCATGGTTGCTGATTTGACCCAAAGGTCACTGGTTTGAGCAAGGGGTCACTGGCTCAGCTGGGGTCCTCACCCCTGTCAAGGTACATATGAGAAAGCAATCAATGAACAACTACAGTGATGCAACTATGAGTTGATGCTTCTCATCTCATTCTTCTTGTCTGTCTGTCCCTCTCTGTTCCACTAAAAGAAAAATAAATAAGTAAAAATAATAAAGTATATAGCTCTTAGTTTTGTACCTCAAGGAAATGACTAGATTGAGATAGAAATTTGGCTACTTTAAGTTGCCATTTTAGCATCTGCCACAAGGGGTTTTTTCAAAGATAGTTTCTTGTATCTCGTCTAAATGTGACATTCTTCAAAGTTATGAACTGTAAAGAGAACATTTTATGGGTGATTGCTTATGTTTAGATAATTTTTTGTTTTTTTCATTTTTCCCTCTACAGTCTTTGGTCCTTGTAAAATGTAAGCAACCTTATCTAAGACAGAGAGCTCTGTCTATGACATTTATGTTATTTCCTTATGAGGAAAACATTAAATTCATATAAATTACAAGAAAGCAAATTGCTATACTTATATAAATTACATAAAAATCCAAGACATGCATTGTAGAGACATTTGGAAGCTGTTCATACTTTTGAAATGCAGAAAATTAATTGCCATTTCCACTAAGATAAATAACAATACAAAATAGAGGAGGTAAATTTTATATTTGATGGCTCCTCTGTTGATAATCACAGAGATATTTGAAATTACAGTTTTCTTTCATATTTCTGCAGCCTCACAAATCTACTTTCTCTGAAAGGTTTTCTTTTAGATATTCATTATTTCACCAACATCCTATTCCTTTATTTCTGCCTGGTCCAGTTATACAAATCTAATTATTTGCCCTTATTAGTGATTACACAACGAATGTACCTACTGGTATTGCCTTTGATTCTTTATATAAATACTTATGTGTTTCTCTTAAGACTTCTTTTATTGCATAATATTTGAATATAGGCTAATGATGAGGTCAAGAATAAAATTAAATAATTTCTAGGTGTCTCAGTTTGACAAATATATAAAATGAGCATAAAATTGTACCTCCCTCACAGGGCTGATAAGATAATTAAAATAGTCTATAGAAAGTCTTGTATTTGGCAAGAGCTCAATAAGTTTTAGCTACTAACACTTAATTCATTAAGTCTGTCATTAAATTTGATTGCTCATTTTGTTATTAATTTATTCTTAGCAAACTCGCATTACCCTTAAGTGGTTACTCCTCAGCCAGCTGGTCTCTCCTCCCATTGAAGGGAGGGTTTTTGTTCTTTCTAACTTCCGGCTCTGATGCTATCAGAGGTACCTGGAAGCAGGTAAAGACTCGGGCGATTTCTTACCTCCTCAAGCTGTCTGCACTGAGCAAAGCTCAAGTTTAAATCAACCAAGTTACCTCTTTAAAACAAAACATTTTTCTTTTCAAAGGAAAATAAATAGGAAAGGTACAGTTGCTATCTAAAAAATAGGGTAGGTGGAGTTGCCTTCCTGAATATTACCATATCTTATGATGGGTGCAAGGAGAAGACATTTAGAATTAAGGAAGGGTCTGTTTCAGGTTGGTTTATTTGAAATTCCCTCTTTGCATATCATAGCAAGTAAAAAGAAAGAAATTAAGCCTCTTTAAAGGTAAATTATAAGCCCAATCAATAGTGAAACCATTGAAAAATAAAACATTAGATAGAAAAAGATGCCAATATACAAGATCAGACACCATTTTAAAAAAATGGAATCAAAGATGAAATCTTATCCAGTGAAAATCCAGCTCTCTTTCCTTCAGCTACCCTAGCTGATTCTAACCACACGACTATCTGTATTTACAACTCAGAATATCAAACTCTTAATAGTTAATTGGCTACATCCAGTTAATACTGACAAATGGCTGTGGATTTCTCTTTTCTGTTTAAAGGTGTAAATCAAGTTGACATAGCTGTGAGAAAGTCATAATTAAAGCCCTCTCCCATCTTCTCCACTGTCATGGGTACCAAAGACTTTCCATCTCAGAGCACATGGCTACTGAAGTCATTATTACTAGTATTGTAGGATGAATCTTGAGAGTTTCTGAATATAGTTTAAACTTTCTTAGACATTAAATCTAATTTGTAAATGTGTAATTTCCCACATTTTATTTATTTGTTTGTTTGTTTGTTTATTTATTTATTTTTACAGAGAGAGAGTCAGACAGAGGGACAGATAGGAATGGAGAGAGATGAGAAGCATCAATCATTAGTTTTTTTTTGTTGCGACACCTTAGTCATTCATTGATTGCTTTCTCATATGTACCTTGACCATGGGCCTTCAGCAGACTGAGTAACCTAACCTCTTGCTCAAGCCAGCGACCATGGGTCCAAGCTGGTGAGCTTTGATCAAAGCAGATGAGCCCGCGCTGAAGCTGGTGACCTCAGGGTCTCGAACCTGGGCCCTCTGCATCCCAGTCCAACGCTTTATCCACTGTGCCACTGCCTGGTCAGGCTAATTTTCCACATTTTAGACAAAAATAAAATAGAAATAGGTCACGGAATCTAGAAACTACAAAGTCACCCAAATAAAAAAGGAAGAGAAGCCTTTTCATCTACTCTTCTGTTGCTCTGAATTCATTTCCTGTTGATTATGTTTCCAAATGATGCAAGAATTAGCTAGAAAGATAGGCAGTTAGCTTAAGAAATTTTTACTTTGAAATGTTATGCAGTGCATTTCAGTAATAAATTGTTTGTAAAGCCCATCCCAATATTTAGAAAGAAATTAATTTTGGTTCTTGTTTCTTTTTTTTTTTTTTCATTTTTCTGAAGCTGGAAACAGGGAGAGACAGTCAGACAGACTCCCGCATGCGCCCGACCGGGATCCACCCGGCACGCCCACCAGGGGCGGTGCTCTGCCCATCCTGGGCGTCGCCATATTGCAACCAGAGCCACTCTAGCGCCTGAGGCAGAGGCCACAGAGCCATGCCCAGCGCCCGGGTCATCTTTGCTCCATTGGAGCCTTGGCTGCGGGAGGGGAAGAGAGAGACAGGGAGGAAAGCGCGGCGGAGGGGTGGAGAAGCAAATGGGCGCTTCTCCTATGTGCCCTGGCCGGGAATCGAACCCGGGTCCTCCGCACGCTAGGCCGATGCTCTACCGCTGAGCCAACCGGCCAGGGCGGTTCTTGTTTCATACTATTTGTTTTTCAAGATTTTTTCAGAAGATAACATAATTAATAGTAGGAGGTAATTTCCAGTACAATTTGCTTCAAATCTAGGAAATGTATTTTATGGACTATTTCTAGTTTTTCCAAATTGTCATGCAGGGTGTCTGTAATAAAGAGAAGGAAAAAAAAGGGTATTAAATAAAAAGAAGGGGATATATGTTGACAAAATATAATCCTTAGCCTGTTTTGATACTGCCTATAATCTGAGAATACTTTTTACATATTAAAAATGATGTTAAAAAAATAGAATATATAACAGAGACCAAAGACCATATATGGATCACAAAGCCTAATACATTTAATACTTGGCTTTTATTTTAAAAAATTTGTTTTTCATAAAAGAGAGATAGATAGACAGGGCCAAACAGACAGGAAGGGAGAGAGATGAGAAGCATCAACTCATAGTTGTGGTGCCTTAGTTGTTTATTGACTGCTTTCTCATACATGCCTTTAAGTGAGGGGGAGGCTCCAGCTGAACACATGACTCCTTGCTTAAGCCAGTGCCCTTGGGCCCAAGCCAGCAACCTTGGGCTTCAAAGCAGAGACCTTTGGGTTCAAGCCAGCAACCATAGGGTCATGTCTATGTTCCCACACTCAAGCCAGAGACCCTGCAATCAAGCTGGTGAGCCTGTGCTCAAGTTGGATGTACCCAAGCTCAAACTGGTGACCTTGGGGTTTTGAACCTGGGTCATCAAGTGTCCCAAGTCAATGCACTATCCACTGCACCACCACCTGGTCAGGCAATACTTGGCTCTTTACAGAAAATGTTTGCCTACCCTTGGTCAGGATATAGTGACAAAGAGCATTTGTTAACATGGAGTTTGGCAGTAAAGTGTATTAATTATCTAGTGTAGCATAGTGAGAAATTTTGAATGTATATAAAAAGGGAGAATAATAAATAATATTGGACATTGTAATTAATCATTTTAATTAATAGGAAATTATAATTTATATAGCAGAGATAATCAGGGAGGAAAAAAAGGAGCCATGTTAAACATTCCACCTTCATTACCATAGTATATCAATAGTGATATTCATCATCAGTAGGCAATATTCACAATAAAATTAAAATCTCCATAGACAGAAGGTTACACAGTTTATGTATTATGCAGTTTTATGTACAAACTGATTAAAAAGATCAGAAAATTACAATAAAAAATGGAAAGACAGATATCTAAACTACAAAAGGTTCAATGACTGGCATTTTTCTTACTCAAAATACTTTAAAGTGTTTAATTTTGTATTTTGAAATAACAAATCACCCATTTAAGCAGAACAGAGAGTAAAACTTATTGCCTTTCTTCATCCTTCCCAAATACTGTCACTCTTTGAAGATAGCACTCTTAATAATTTTTAAGTTACATATCATTCTACATCTTTTCTACACATTTATTTATTAATGCAAATATATAGGTCACATTGAAAGCTACTTATTTTATAAAAACAAGAATATATCACATAGATCATTTAATACTTTACTTTTTTCCATTTTGCATGTATATTGTCCTTAGTTCTTAGAGATAGTTAACATATAGCCATACTCTATATAATTTCTAATTGCTTCATGAATTTCCCAAGGCATGTTCCAAAATTAATTTCTTCTCTTTTATATATCACCTCTCGTATAGACATATGGATAGTTCACTACTTTGGTATTATGAATAATGTATATACAATCTTTTGTATTCTGTACTTTTTAAATTTTTCTTTCATTTTACCTTGGGCTCAGTTGTCCTTTTCAAGTGCCTGTTTGTATATATAATTTACTAATTATTCTTTAGCGATTTTCCTAAAAGAACTCTTATCCTTTTTTTAAAAAAAATGATCACCACAATCCTTACAGTATTTTTAAAGTTGGACTTTGGAAAAGAAAAAACGGTTGACAAATATTGAGGAATCTGTTTGAATATAAATATAGCTATTGATAAAAAAAAAGATATAGAGTTATTCAATTATGTGATCTTCTGCCTCAGAAAATAGTGACTTTGTTGTCATTGGAAATACAGTGTCTAAATATAGACCAGACAAACCTATGTATAGTCATTTCAGGGGACATTAAAGTACTCAATGAATGGTAAGTCTAGATTATTTTTAGAAATTTCCCAACACTTTACAAAAAAAATTTAAGAAGTTGGGGCTAATTATTTGCGGTACATGACTTTGAATTCTATTTTAAATTTATTCATATGTGATAAAATCACAACGGGCTAAAAATCATGGGCTGAAATCTTTGGTCAGATATGCAATACAGGCCCTGGCCGGTTGGCTCAGCGGTAGAGCGTTGGCCTGGCGTGCGGGGGACCCAGGTTCGATTCCCGGCCAGGGCACATAGGAGAAGTGTCCATTTGCTTCTCCCCCCTCCCCCCTCCTTCCTCTCTGTCTCTCTCTTCCCCTCCCGCAGCCAAGGCTCCATTGGAGCAAAGATGGCCCGGGCGCTGGGAATGGCTCCTTGGCCTCTGCCCCAGGCGCTAGAGTGGCTCTGGTCGCGGCAGAGCGACGCCCCTGGTGGGCGTGCCGGGTGGATCCCGGTGGGGCACATGCGGGAGTCTGTCTGACTGTCTCTCCCCGTTTCCAGCTTAAGAAAAATACAAAAAAAAAAAAAAAAAAGTGAGATATGCAATACAGACTACTTAACCTGACAAATGCTGTAAATTTGGCTACACATCTCTGTGCTCATTATTAGGAAAGAGTAAAAATTTCTCAGATGATTGACTTTTTTATGACTAATGTAAATTGGAATCACATATCAATAGTACACTCCTATAACTATTGCTCCAACATGACTAATTATTTATCAAATTGATACAGCTGCAGAATTATTCACTATAATTTATTCTTATCGGGCCTTAGCAGATAATCCTTTTAGTTTTAAATCTTTCCCAAAGTGGCAATTCCTTGCTATCAGTTGCTAGCATATAAATAATTATTTACTCTTAATTCTTTTGTGCGGTATATATACTGGTTGAGCAATGTAGGCTCAGCCTCTTACTTTTCCTTGTAACATTGATACCTAAGTCTACATATAGTTATTACTTAGATTAAGAGCAAAGTGGGCATCTGCATGTTCAATGTCAGGGTCAACTCAGCACAAAGCAGATTTTATTTTTCTGATCTTTTCTAAAAGGTCTTGCGATTTTTGAACTAGGAACAGCACTTTCTTCCAGAATCTCTTTTGGATATTAACTTTGGAAACTGTCCACACAAAATTACATAAACTTTACATCTTCCTATTAAGCATCATTATATATTGACCTCTGATGATAATCATGGTTTGAAATGACCAATGGCAACTATGACTTTAATATTTATTATATTGTCTTTAGTGGTCTTTTTACCATAATCATAGGGATGCTGGTTTGTAACAGTCATAATATTAATTGCTACCATTATCTTGCTTCTCAGGCTAAATTTTGAGTCAAGTGATTGGTATATGTCTAAATGAGCAGTCAGCAATGAAAAGGACAAAAGAGTAGGAGGAAAATACATAACTAGTTTGAGTCCTGCTGCATACTGAGAGGTAATTTACACAAATAGGCTAGACGAAAACAGATGGGAAGGGGGAGAGAAGGGTGAGTTGACTAATGACACCAGACTGCCAAATGACCCTGTGGGTTTGAACGCTGGCAGGACACCTGACACTGTGCCAGCAGCTGCTGGAACTGCCCAGTGCTCACTCACATTTCATTTAACAGGCTAACCTTGCTCTTTCTATTGTTACCATGGCTAGGGAAATTTACACTGTCTCTAATCATGATCCAGAAAATATACATTTTAACAGGGCTCTTCTTTTAGAAGCTCTGTGTTACTGAACTGCTTTGTTTCCAACAGGGAACATTTGATATATTCGTTCTTTTAAGAGCTTCTTTTGTAAATCCATAGCATGTGGCAACTATGGTGGCTTATTAAGAGCTATGCTGAAAAAGAAGAAGTAATTTATTCTGAGACCATGACTGTATTATTAAATACTTTGTTCATGGTAAAATACTTTTCACTCTGATGGGTGAGGAGTTTCTAGAGCTTTGAATAATTGACTCCTACCCATCTCCTATTCTCTTTCTTACTTTTGACTTACTGCACAATCTCTTTCAAACTACTAAATTAATGTCCCTGGGTGTATACTAATATACATCCTGGGCTTGGAATTAAGAATTTTAGGTACCAGCACTAATTATACTACAAACTAGCTAAGTAAGCAAAAACCTAATTTGGCATCCTTGTGCTTAAGTTTTCTTATGTCCAAAAAGAGAGTAATATATCTTCTCTAGTGCTATTGTGAAAACCACAATAAGAAAAGAATGTGTGTGGGGGAGCATCTTTGTAAATTATATATGTGTCTAACCATTCTGATGTGCACTTGAAACTAATATAAAATAATATTAAACTTCAACTGTGATGGAAAATTTTAAAACAAGAAAGTTTTTCCTTATTATTTGTTGGTAGCAATGCTAATTTCATAATTTTTTTTATTATTATTCATTCAGTGAGAGGAGGGGATATAGAGATAGACTCCCGCAGGGGCCCTGATCAGTATCCACCCAGGAAGCCCTGTAGGTGGCAATGCTCTGCTCATCTGGGGTGCTGCTCTGTTGCTCAGCAACTGAGCTCTTCTTAGTGCCTATGATGAAGGCCATGGAGCCATCCCAGTGCCCAGGGTCAACTTGCTCCAATTGACACATTGCTGCAGGAGGGGAAGAGAGAGAGAAGAGCCAGAGAGGGTGGGGAAGGGGAAGAGAAGCATATGGGTGCTTCTCCTGTGTGCCTTAACCAGGAATTGATCCTGGGACATCCACATGCTGGGCTGATGCTCCACCACTGAGCCAACCAGCCAGGGCTCATATATTCTAATAACGGAATATTATAAAACATATACTTTTAAAGTAAGAGTACAACTTTTTAAAGTTATTTTATAAAATTATATTGATAATCAGTGTAAAAATTAAAGATATACTAACTTTTCTAATGTTTGTACTCACCTCTGTTAACCAAGAGCCTGACATTCTCAAGGGCTTCACATTTGATCAATTAGTCCAATGGTATAAATAGTATGTATTCTTCCATCTACTTCCATGTTTTATATTGATGTTTATAAACAGAACGAAGAGTAAAATATATTATTTCAGTAAAATGTCAACTCAATTTGTTTAGGAAGTTCTTTAATTATTTGAAATTTCTGAAAAGTGTGAAAAGGGTTTTCTTTTAAAAAATTGAAACCTCATTGTTTTGCCATGAGTGAAGCAGGCACACGAGATCATTTGAAAAGGTATGAAATGTTAAATTATGTACTCTCTGAAGTCAGGCCCCTCATTTCAAAAGATATTTTCCTTCAAAAGGAAAGCTTTATATTTCTAGGTGTTTTTCTGTGACTAATTCTTTTTAGGAAAAGAGAAGGTAGCTAAAGAAAGTATGTTTTGTTAAAGAATATTAATATATATCAAGATAAGTATAGCTTTCAAATATAACATTATGTCTAATTCAACATTAAAAATATGTTAGTGACTTTAAAATATATACCTCTGCCACATGAAATCCAAGCTGAATTGAGTTCAAGTTCGTAGTAAAAGTAATGAAACAAATGTCAAGATTGAAGTTCATTTTGTATTTTATCGATGTGTAATGAGTTACCATCCAAAGACAGTGTAAATTTTCATAACTTTTTTTGCCTCCATTCTTAAGAACCATTTTTCTGAAATCTCCTTTAAAATGTGAGATTGTACGTGTGCCCTTGCATTAGAAAAATCATCATCCTATTTCAAAATATAATTTGAAAAATTTAAATGAAAATAATTTAAAATTCTGAGTAATACATGCAATTAAGGCACACTCATAAACATCCAATAATAGGTGTTCATCTCAGCTTACCGACGACTGTTCACTTTAACAAACATAATTTTGACATTTAGTTATTCAGTGTTTTTTAAATATATCACTAGATGGGTCTTAAGTATGAAGGTGCCCTGAATATAATCTCGCCCTCACTTCCTCTATGGTAGACATTCCTGTACAATAACTCAGGCAGCAGAGTTAAATAACTCAGTCAGGAGAGTATCTAGACTCTACCTGAATATTTCCAGTGACAGAGAGATTGTGATGTTATAAAGCACACCATTCTATTTTTATATAAATACAAATATTATGTGTGTCTTCTTTATGAAGATTCAAATCTGCTCACTTAATTTCTATCCTTGGTCTTTTTCTACTGATTTTGAATGACAAAAATAATCTTATTTTGTTTTGCAAATTACAACCCTTAGAATTTTGAAGATTATTGGATCCCTTATTGGGAATCTTTTTCCTAGACATAAAATTCCCCAGCTGTTTTTCATATCTAGATTCTCTTGTCTTGATTACATTATATCTAAATTTGACCCAGAAATAAGCATAGTATGATATATGCAATCTGTATACAAGGCCAGCAAAACCTATAATTCTGGACATTGTATATCTGTTAAGGTAGGTCAAGTGTGAAATAGTGTTTGTGATACTGTAGCAAGACACTGCTATAAAATGTTATTAATCTGGATTTCTTAGAATTTGTGGTGTACATGGATGTGAATATGACATTCAGGGAATTGTGATTCCCAATTATTTGATGTGAATATGAATATGTATGCTGTTGGGTAGGAAGGATATGACTTCCATTGTATTATTTGATGGGTTCATGATTTCCATGTAGTTCAGAACCACATTCTTTATTATGCATTACTGTTTAACCAGTTTACCCATTATGACTGTGTATGCTGCCTACATGAAACAAACCATAGGAATATGAATTTTATTGATATTTATCAAGTGTCAACTCCAGATACATGGGATATTTACTTTCGATATCTAAAACTAATCAATTTCTGCCAGCTTTATCTGTTTTAAAACATAACTTACATCTTCATCCATGTAGTCTATAAAACGTTTGACCCAAAAGGGCTAAGAATAAAATGCTCCGAAGAACTAAGGGTCACTCAGATTGGTGTTGGTACATTAATCAAAGTGATTTAGTAAGCCAGTATTAAAAAATCATAACTATCCCACAATATTTCATGTTCTTAACAGGAAAAACTTTACAAATACCTTGCCAAAATAAAAGATATCTTGTCTGTAGAATGTGTCTGACCCATCCACGTCATAAACCTACCTGTCAGATTTGTTTTAAATGAGCCTCTATGCATCTCTATGCAGCCTTTCTTAGCTAGGGACCAAGACTATGTGTTTAATAACTAGTGACTTGGACATGGTTTCCCTTCATATCCTGCATTTTTTTTTTTAAAAAAAACGAATGTCATTCACATACAGGTTTCTGGCCCCATTCCTAAATTCCATAATACTTTGGGAATTTTGTTTTTGGTTACAGGAGCATGCTACAAATCCTTGCAATACAAATCATCTGATTTCACTTAAAAGACTCAGTGTATCTTTTAAGTGACTCAGTATATCTCTTTACCTGTCTGATGCTTCAGTGCCATCCTACTATGTCCCCTCTAACCTGCCACCGTGCAGATAATTCTCCCTTAAAAAGTAGGCAGAAATAAGAGGGTTTTTTGTTTTTTAAAAATGTTCTCTTTATCACATCTTAATGTTTCTCAAGCAGTGGAGCCATTCTTTCTTACGCTAAAAGCATATATTTTTAAAGTCCTTTCCACTGCTTGTGGCACTTTACATAGCTCAACTCATTCTGCACTATAGCCTTTGTGATATTGTTATTTTCGAGTTTGTGCCAGGATTCATCACTTGTCCTTGATTTTATAAGCTGTTTTCTTGGTGCACGTGCTTGATACACCCATAAGTAATGCAAAATATTTGTGATTTCCCAGCGTAGAAGTCTTGGTGATGTTGCTGATAGAAAATTTATTGCCTTGTGTAAACAATTCAAGCTTATCTTGCTTATTATCCATTCTCTAAGTATTATCATAAATATGCCCACACCCACAAACAGTGTTGCTTACCCACCTACTAATATGCATGGGTATAGACAGAATTTTTTTTCCCATTATTTACTTAGTATGAGCCCCTGCTCCACCTGGTCTGCAATAAATACTGTACAGGCTGGTATCTGTCCTTTAAAAGCATCAATCTGGTAGGGGAGAAACACTTGTGCAAATCGTTACAATGCAGTGGAATATATTAAATAAATGTTTTAAGTTCTACTTTGACATCCAGGACGGGAGCAAATGTCTGCTGGGAGCAGAGATGGAGCCGTATAACACTGAGGAAGAGGACAGGGTTTAAGAGTTCTGAATCATCAACAGAATCAAGAGAGAAAATTTTTCCTCAAAAGATATTAAGCAAAGAGAATTGCAAGAGGTTTGACTAATGAATGTTTCAGAGAGGTTAAGCTAAGAACAGGGAAATTACCTTTGGATTTGGTCCCTGATTTTTACTAAGACAGCAATTTCATTGTCTGGGTAGAAAAGTAAAAAGGGTTTTAATTTTTTTTATTTTGTTTTGTTTTGTTTTTCCACTGCTGAGTTATTGAGACATGAGAAATGGCATATAGTTAGTGATATAATATTATTAGAGCTATATAGTATAGTTAGTTTTAAATCCTGAAAACATTTCATCAAAGTATTTTATAAATAAAATTTTATATAAATTATAATTTTATCTTATAAAATTATATGCACATACATAAGTTCTAATATATACTTATTTGTTTCTAAAAGGACAGGTCAATTTTTTTTTCTCTTTTACTTTGTGATTATGTATAAGAAAGTATCATATTTGCAATTTCCTTTTTTGGGGGGAGGGAGAATGAGTCGTGCCATGTGCTATTTCTATAGCCCATATTCTCTAAAGCCTCTTTGATAGTAATCTCCACTCAAATATAGTTTTCTTGATTTTTCAAGAGATGTATGCTATTTCCTCACCGGAACTCCAGAGTTTTGATCAGCCATGAAAAACTACATTCTGCCCTTGGATTCCATCTCCTCAGTTAGCTGTTTGTTCATTTCCAAAGTCCTTCTTCCTTTTCCAAATAAAATAATAAGAAGAAACCAAACTGCCTTTTGTGTTTCCAAAGACTATCTTTTAATTTCCTATTCACGAATTCGAAGTCTATGTACTGGGGATATAGCTCTGCTATTTTCATAGCATTATTAGTTTCACTAGCTAAATGTGGTTGGTGTCAGTGGTCTCTCATATTCCCACAAAGATAGTCTGCCACTTTAGATTCTTGTCAGATCATGTCTCCACCTCCCTTTTGGGTTAGCAAGGGGTAGATAAACTCAATCTTGGGTAAGACACCTTCAAATTGGTCATGTGAATTCTTTTATTTCTCTGTGGTATAGAAGATCTACATTAGCCTTCATCCAATGGAGTGATTATATATATATAGATGCTTACAATTTCCAATATGCGTATTTGATTTTTCTTTACTGTAGTACTTTGCTTTAATTATTAAATACATAATTTTCATCAGCATTATCACTTGTGAAGCTCATCCAGTTCTATGAATGAGGCCTCATTAAACTCTTACTATCCAGCAGGCATTGTACTAAACTAAGTGGTTGACACACTTACGTTCGATGACACGTGATTTACGTTAACACTCATGACAACTATAGTGGGTAAGTACTTCTCTTATGACCATTTTCCAAAAGAGAATCCTGAGTTTTAGAAAAATTAGCTGGACCAAAGCCAACGATGTGATATATGGTGAGGGAAGATCCAAATTTTTAATACTAAATTGATTCTATTACTTAAATTCTCTTGATTTTCTTCTTGGATTGTTATTACTTTTTTCATACCCGAAACTCTTCATCCCCTTTAATAAGCTGGAGCCTAGAAAGCATTCCTCAAGACCTTTAGTTTTATCTCTGGAAGGCAGATGAGCTTACATTTATAGCACACATAATTGGTGACGCCTTAGGCAGGAAGACAAACATAGCTCACGGCCTGCAGGTTGCTAGAAGAGCTCCCTCAGTCCCAGACTGCTTGGGCATCAGAATGAAGCAGCCTTTTGGGTTTTCCCTGAACATTCCTCTTCTAAAACAGTGAAGGAAACACACCTCTTTGTCATGGACTCCTGGCTGTGACACTCTAGAATGAAAGAGAAGGGACAAGGAACTGGAATCCTGACTTCCTCCCAGCCTTTCCCAGTTTCCACTCCTTTTTCTGTTTGATTGTGTCCCATGTATCTGTGACTTACAGGACTGGTTGAAACTCTTTTCCATGGCTCTGTCATCCTTCTGTGCCTTTGGGGACAAATACTAGCAAGAAGTTTTGTGCTAATTTGTGTGACTATACTTCTAAATATTCAATAGAATAAGGGAGCCAAGGTTGGAGGGTTGTCAGCTGAATAAATTCTGAATTAGATGCGTCTAACAGAGAAGGGGGGGGCATTATTATGCCAAGGGATATAGTTTACCAAGAAGAGCAAATCAAAACTATGTATGGAAAGGAAAGGCCAAATAAATTTTGTCATAGCCTTTTAATTTGAAAGTCTGCTAAAGTCTGAGAAAGGGAGGTAAGCTAGCTCATTGGCAATTTATTTTTGGTGTAGTAATTTATAAAGCATGATACTAAACATAATCATCACGAAGTAATTGTAGAAGCCCCATCCTCTTGTTCGTTTTTTGTTGTTGTTGTTGTTTTTGTTTTCTGAGAGGGACAGAGAGACAGGAAGGGAGAGAGATAAGAAGCATCAACTTACAATTGTGTCACTTTAGTTGTTCATTGATTGCTGTCTCATATGTGCCTTGATAGGGGGGCTCAAGCCAAGTCAGTACCCCTTGCTTAAGCCAGTGACCTTGGGCTTAAGCCAGCATCCTTGGGATCATGTTGATGATCCTGAACTGATGCTGTTGACCACGTGCTCATGCTGGTGAGCCTGCACTCAAGCCAGATGAGCCCCACTCAGCTCAAGCCAGCGACTTCAGGGTTTCGAACCTGGGACCTCAGCGTCCCATGTTAAAGCTCTATCCACTGCGCCACGACTGGTCAGGCTGACCCTTTTCAGAGATCATCATTTATCTCTCATGCAGACTGCTAAATAGCTTCTTAAGGATGTTTTTGTCTCCCTGTATTTAGATGTTTTCAGTTTGAGCAACTGGCAAGAAAAAAATTAGTAAAAACATACTAGTTGCCACTATCTCATAGGGAACTGTCCTCTGACATCTGCGTAAATTTTGACCAACACCTTCGATCTGATTTCATAACTCCAAAATTTATGAAGAATTTGAAATCAGCTGTTAGGCCCGTCAGCAATGCACATGTATATTTACTTTATTAGGACCAGTGTGAGAAATCTTAATGGTCTTACACCTTTCTCCCTATCCTCCCTGATCGAGTTCATGCTAAAATATATATAGCAGGTGTTTAAATAACATTGTTTCATTCAACATGGCTTTGCTATAACATTGATAAGATGCCTTTGGAACTTAACTGTTGTTTACAAACAATTAGTTTTTAGTAAAGTAGGTTTCATTACATGTCATTTTAGTTGAAGGGTCAGAACAGATTGACAATATTAAGTGCAGACTTATGTATAACCTTAATAAAATACCACCTGTTATATTCACGTATCAGTGAAAATAGGAGCCAGGTCAGAAGTTGTTCTGACAATTCATATTTTAAATTTTATTTCACCCACTTTAGGAAACTGAAAATATTATTTTATAGCTTTGAGAAAGAGTATCCAGGTAGTGAAACTTCTTCTACCTAGTTTTTTTCTCTTATTATAGTCCAGATTCCCCTTTACTCACACCAGAATGTGTTTTCAAGTCTTTAAAATTATTAATGACCATAACTCTCTCAGGAGTGATTCCTTTTAATTCCTGAAGTCATAATTCTTTGAGAATATAATTACCTACCTTATCTGACCCAAAGTAGGGGTTTTAAATTCATTCAGTCTCAACAGGGAAGAGTATGCACAGGTAGTATTTTTCAGTTAATAGCTTTTATTTAGAAAGGCAGAAGAGTAAGCTGTCACAATAAGGAGGAATCTATATTTTTCCTGCTTGTGTAATATATGTTTTGGTGATTGAAAAATTAAGAACTTCCAGTGTAGCAATTTCTGTTGACAAGAAATTCAATTAAGTTGTAATAGAGGTTGTGTTGCTGATAAAACTCCTGATACTAGTAGTCCGTTCAATGTTTTAACCATTTATAAATTTTCTAACAGTCCTTTTTAGACTTACCAGCCAGGGGGAGAAACACTACCTTGGATGGCACCAACACTGGTAGCTTTGAGAATGTTAATTCTGCACTTGCATTTCCAGTCTTTATCATTATTCTCCTTTACCTACAATCCAATTTCTTTTGGACCCATATAATGCCTATTTCTTGAAAGCTTATTGTACTAATACTAAAATCTCAATCTAAATATCAAATTAGGCCCCAAATCATAGGGAAATAAATCCATGTGGGCTCACAAAATTTCCCCTCAAGCCTTGAGATTCTAGTTATTTGTTTCTTTGTTTCTTATAAGCAACACATTGTTTTAATGTTGCATTTTAAAAAGGACTTAAAATATGTAGTTGTTCCCCACAGTATTTTACTTTAGTGGATTTTTTTTTTAAAACAACCATAATTTGGAAAATCTCAATATTGAGTGATGATAATAAAAATTGCTTTGGGCTGAAATTCTGTATTCTGCATCATAGTCCACAGGAAATTTTTATAGCTAAGAAATAAGCCTGGAAAATATGGGTTTATAATGAAAATGTTGACAGACTCTAGCAGACACTGCTGTAATATCTTGAATCTGATTTAGAAGAAGTTTTCAATAATTTTTTTTCCAAGGCAGTCTTTTGGGGAATGCAAGTTTAAAGAAAAAAAAAGTTTTCTACTACCTCAGTGATTTATGAAAATGTGAGGAATTTGTGGCCAGACACCTAAGGGCACCTGTGAATGAGATCATGGGCACTTGTGACACCAGAGTAAGCATGGAGAGACCACTGTCCTTCAGGTTGAAGTTAACATCGCCCATTTCAAGTTACACTGCATGGAGACATTTTCATATAATAATAGTTCATAACTGTTGTCTGGATGACACGGGTATGTTCTCAGATAAAGGTAATAATGGAATAAACTATCAGCGCACTTAGCCATGTTTAATAAAACAATTTATGGGAGGATAGTAAGAGTAGCTGTAACTAAGATGGCGATTCTAGAACAAATGAAGCTGTTACATTGATATATATAATGTGTGTTTGTTCACACTCTCCACAAAACTATGGTACAAGGTACCTGCCCTAAGTAAGCTTTTATACTTTAAGTTTCACTGATTATGATAAGAAATAGAAGATTTACTTCCTTCAGTTATTTAATTAAAAGGGAAAACTAGTTAAGCCTGGGTACTAGTAACTGGAGATAGCTATGCCGCCATGTCCCTGGAGTTATACACATATGGCCTTGATAGAGGCAGGGTGTGGGAATGCTTAGGTCAAGCTGAGGGGTGGACTGTCTGTGACAGAATCACATCTTCATGTTTGTTAGCAGTGCGACATTGAACGGGTTACATAGAGAGGTCTAAGTATCAGTATTTTTCTGTAAAGTAGTGATCGTAGCAATAGCTAATGTAAGTACCAGCATATATCAAGCATTGTGCAAGGTACTTTATAGCTATTACTCATTTAAACATATAATAGTATATGTCTTATATGTTTGCTGTGAGAAAAAGAGGTATTCCATGTAAAGCCCTTAGCAAAATGGCATGCATACCCTCAATGAAAGTGTTAGCTGATTTAATTACTACAGGATTGATCCTGTATTGTGACCACTTAGGTATAAGAGACATAAGGTCTTTACTTCCCATTATTGTTACTGCCATCAACTGTCATTGTCGAGATATATAAAACCAAACTATGACCAAAGAACTTATTCCACAAAAGCTTTGATCAGTGCTAGTCAAGATTAGTTGTATACCAGGGACTGGAAAAAACTCACAAAATTTTGTTAACCCCATCATGAAAGACCATTGACTACACACACTTGGGTTAAGGATTACCATACATTTATCTACCCAATAGCAGAAATGGAATCATTTGAGGCTAATGATCTAACTGGATATGCCAAAGCTTTAAAGAAATAACCACCTAAAATTTTTAAACATACTACATACAACTAGACATGAAATATTTTGAAAGATAGTTTTCACAAACTGAATCCCAATGCCCAGATTAAGAACAGTATTAATATCACAGAAGTTACTTTAATTTTATTAGTTATGTTTTATGGAATTACTTAACCTTTTATATAAATTAGCTTAAGAATAGTATTTTATACCTGATACCTATGTACTACTAGTGAGCAATGTCAGCCTGTTGAATTTAATTTTCTAAATAAAATTTATAAAAAATAGTCTTTTATTTAGCACTTAATGCATTCTTGGCAAAATCTTTATTAATTCTATTTTACTTTAGCAGAGTAACTTTGACAATTCTTGATAGCAGAAAAAGTATGAAAATATAATATCTTACTTCATTTTAAAAATAAAATAATTTAAAATTTAAAATTCGATTCACTCTGCCATCTAATCTACGAGAGACAATTTGACTTTGGGTGATGCGTATGCAACATAAGCAAATGTCAAAATAACCTGGAGATGTTTCCTCTGAACCTCTGTACCCTGATTGATCAATGTCACCACATTAAAACTAATAAAAAATTTAAAAAAAGATAAAAAAAGAGACTTTATTACAAATTCCTTGGCTTAAACCTTATCTATAATACTATATATTCTAATAGAGCAGGCCCATTAGTAAACTGTATTCATGCCAATGTGCTTGCTTGGGGTAATAATCATTGGAGTCCCTCATTCTAGTCCTTGCCAGTGAAAGTGCACTAAGAGCAGGTGATGTAGTGTTGTAATTATACAATTAGCCTTGTCAAGGCATAGGGCATTGGGAATAGCAGGATCTTGAAGCTTAAAATGTGGCTACTTGATAGATGACTGTCATTAAGCTCATCCTTTGTTCACTTTGTGATGGGGTAGATACTAAGCTCTAGGAAAAGGATGCTGATGAAGGATAAAATCTTTGACCCATAGCCACTCCTGTTCAGGTGCTCATAACCACTGCACTCCCCTCCCTTTCCACAATTACACATATATTCTGTTTCTCTCTCACCTTAACCTGATGAAAAAGAACATATGCCAATCCCTCTTTTTAATCAATCAAATCTAAATGCTTGAAAGTGAAATTTTGTGCAAATATTGTTTAGCCTAGTACTTCTAATAATGACAATAATGGCTCTCTCCATCCTCTACCCTTTTGCATAAATGTTTACTAAATTAATGTTGTATAATTTTCCCTACATAGAATAATTATATATTTAAAACATAAATTCCTCTTACTAAGTATATTCAAGATATATACAAATACTAGATACAGGTACATATATGTGCATGTGTATGCTTACAGGTACATGCATACATACACATCATACAAGCTGCATATATTTTATTTTATCATGCATGATACAACAAAATTACTGTAAAACTTTGAACTCTCTCAAAGGATAGAAGATTGGCATAAAGCCTTGACTGTTTTCTCTCATTCACTTTCAGCCTGTCTTCATTATTGACCTAATTTTCCTCCCTTCTGGCTCCATGCCCTCTTGGGCTTGATTGGACTATATCTCTTCTGTAGCCAGTGACCTTCCAAACCACTTTTCTCTGATAATTACAAGGTACAGAAATAGGAGTGTGGATGTTCCCACTAAGTAATTGCAAGAGGATCTGGTACTACATTTGGACTGTTGCCTCCCTCTTGTATCACATAGGTACACACAAACAAGGTCCTCTTTTTGACAGCCATTGTTCGAAAATATTTTTGTGCAAATCTATAGAGTATATCCCTTAAAATAAGACTCTGTCAAATTAACTAACGTTAGAATAAAACAGTGTTTAGAAAAATCTATGTACATTGTAATGTTTGAAACACAGTTAAGCGAAGAAGATGTTAAAAAATAAGTCATTATTATAACTATTGATCATGGTAAGACCTGAGTACTATTAAAAACAAAAGCAAAAAATAAAAACCCAAAAGTAGCTGTTATTATGGAGGAATGTCTAAAAGACTTAAAATAGTTCTATATTTTGATTGTGGTTGTAGTTATATGAATCAACACATTTGATAAAATTGCATAGAACTACACACACACATACACGAGTTTATGTTCTTGATGAATGTATTTATCTTCAAATGTACACTTAATTACTTACCCAATGCATTGAACTTCTATTACATCAGATGCTCTATATATGCAGCTATGAATTGTTAACAAAAAAGACCAATACATAATCCTAAAATATTTGAAAATTATTAGCTCATCTGAAACATTGTAGATTTAAGAAAACCAAAGAGGTGTCTCTCTTCTGGGGTTACTCCTGCACCAATGTCCAGTTCCTGGCTACAATATTATACTACAGTTATTCAAGATGTTATCATTGGGAAATCGGGTGAAGAACAAGGAAACCTTTTTTAAATTTTTTTGTAACTTCCTCTGACTCTACAATTATTTCAAAACAGAAAGGCTTTAAAACTGGAGAAAGACTTGGGCAGATGTAGAAGAAAGCAAATCTGTTCTGTCTGCCGTCTTACTATGGTTTTTATGTTTCCAGTCAAATCTCTTGATTTTCTTATCCTTTGTTTTTCTTATGTGTAGCAAAATGCAAGTCCTATCTGTCTGAGTTACTGTAAACATCTTACCTAAGTGAAAAAAAAAATGACACTGTATGCATACATCTGAAAGATCATGAATACATCCCCAACATCTGGAGAGCAATATTGTAACACCATCTACCCCTACAGCTTTAGAAACCAAAGCAATAGGGGAGCCATAAACTAGATATGCCAGCCTTGCTACTTTGATTCTGCATTTCAGAAAATCACTGTGTTCCTAAAATCTGTTGCCATACCAAGATTCATATAGTTATGACTATTAGGTGTAATTGTGAGCACTTTACACACCTGAAGTACAACTTAATCCATTTGGGTTGGATAGTTTTTCCTTTTCTGTCAAGAAAAAAAGTACATTAAAAGTACTAGCCAACACATAAATTTACAGTAAAGAAATTAAGCTCTTTACTTTCTGAATGTGTTCGATAGGTGAATGAAAACCTTTGCCATTTAGAGAGGAGAGTAACTTCTGGGCTGAATTCGAGCTGCTCAGCCTGCCAAACAAAATCACAGGCAAAGCACAGCAAAAGGAAAGGTTCCTATTTTGTAGGTTAGACAATAAACCAAACAAATGGCTTCTCTAAGTGAGAGACCTTCATATTTCATGCAAACCCCAGGAAATAATTAAGGCTTCAGTGCAATTTTTGGGACCTATGCTCTAGAAACTGCCTCAATCAACACTATTTTCATCTGGTGGAATTGAGATTTTCTTTTATCCTTTATATATTGTCCTCTTTTAAGGTAATGAGATTATGGCACATAAATAAAAAACATGAGGTTGTTCCAGCAATAAGATAGACATGATTCAAATTCAACAAGGTGCTTTATCGCCAATTTGGGAGGATACAATGTTATTAGACATAATGATGTAAAGATGGAGAGGAAAAACTATTGGTAGAAAAGGTATGTGTGTGTGTGTGTGTATATATATATATACACACACACCTTTTTAGAAGGTAAACTAAAAACACAAAAGTACTAAAAAAATTTTAAATCTAGCTGTCTCTCATTTAATATTCTCTAACGGGGGAAATAATTTTTATAGAGCATTTAAAAGTGGCCATAAGAAGTATAGATTGATTCTCTTCAATACTGTTGCAGTAATTTCACCTCAGTTACAACTGAGAAGCCCGCAAATCCTGTGGAGTTGGGGTACGAAATGCTGGTGGTCAGTTGATCTAGCCTGGGGCATCTGGGTTGCCAGGGTCATGTGTGAATTCAGGTCCTGGCTTTGTCACTGAGAATCAAGGTCGTCTGAAATGGGCTCTGCCAGCCATTTGGGCTTCAGGCTCTTGATGTTCAGCATCAGTACATCAGGTGGTGGTCAAGTCCGTCTCTGTGAGAACCCACGGAGCTCTCGGATTCCATGACGTTCCCTCAACACCCTCTGGGGCTGCACTTCCTGCTCAGTTTTATTTGTTTAGATTTTCAAGTAAGATTACACTGGACAGAACGTGTGTTACATTCTTTTGAAATCATAGAACTAGAGAATCATCTGGGGCTCTCTGCTATGCCAAAATGTTAACAAGTTCTGATATTATTATTATTATTATTATTATTTTAATTTACTACCACCAAAAAGAAACTTTTCTGGACTAGGTCCTATCTATGTAATTCTTCCATCACTTTTCTTTCCTTTCATATATGTAGAAGCAAAATATTTTCTTAAGATATGCATTGGTATTTTGTGCTTGCCTCTTCGGAGTAAATAGACAGATCTGTGTGTTTCTGTCGGAGCTCACTATCTTGAAAAGTTTTTTTTAAGGGTTTTTGTGCTGTAAGACCTAAAATTGCAATTCCAAAGCACAAGCCTCATTTTGGTTTTCTCTGAGAAGTTGACTTATTTCTACCTAGCAGCAGAGGTGAGGGCAGAATGCAGAAGATGCTGAGCTCAACCACCTGAAGAAAACAGATTCTGTCTCAGACTGAAGAGAAAAGGGGGTACCCTGGCTCCACAGGTGCCGAGAGTGGTGGCAGTGGGAAGACCTAAGTAAGCTCCTACTCTCATCCTGGGCCCGCAGAGGTGCTCCGCCTCTCCGGGTGTGCTGTGTGGACGGAGGCCCACGCCCTGCGGGACTGACTGCCATGGGGCAGAGTTTGTGGGAGCCTGTGCCGGCTAGCTGAAAGGAGGAGGAGAGCTCTGTGAGTCAGAGCCCAGTCACTCCAGGCATCCCACTCAGCTCAGTTTAGATCAGCTGACAATCTCCTGACACGTGAATGAGCAGAGCCAAGATCCCAGACTCATGAGAAACAAAGTCTGAGTTCTATGCCAAATAAAAAAAAAAAGAGGGATGATAATTAGGAAGCTGTGATGGTTGCTCATACCTGACAGACAGATTGGAGAGCTCTGATTCCGCGGAGCTGAGAAAAGTACCTTTATGTATGAATTATAAGGTCAGAAAACTGGAGATCCTGCCCCTGTTTTCTAAGCCCTGAGAATTCATCAGATTCTTCAACCTCCCTGAAAGAATCCTTGTGGCAATCTGCCAATAAATGATGAAAATGGAGTTTTTGACTTTTACAGGTTAGCACTAAGCAGAAAAAAAATAATCTGATATATTTCTAATCTAGTATATCAGACCATATTTATTTCTGTTTAACATAAGGGAATTATGGAAAATTTCTCTGGGTAGACTTGTGTTTCATCTTGGAAAAAGAAAACCAAGTGAACTCTTTATGTATGCAAAAGTACAGCAACCCTCCTGTGAGATGGATGGCTCTGGGAGGGCTGCCCCGTGTGGTTTTAAAATTAAATGTCAGTATCTACTGAGCGATACTATGTGTCAGGCGATATGCTAAGATGTTGACATGTTTTATTGTTTTATTTCTTCCAAATACCCTGTGATATAAATATTATCATTCTGATATTTAGATAAGAGATGTTTAAGAAACTTCCCCCAAATTTCACAGCTGGTAACTGGTAGTGTTAAAATTCAAAGCCAGATCATTATTATCCAATAAATCTATTTTCTTTCATTATAATGATAGTAGATTTTCAACAGAAGCTTGTTATATTCATGAGTACAATAGTAAGTGAGAACAAAGGAATGAAACTATAAATATAGTCAAATAAACAAAGGAATATAGAGGTGAAGATTAATAAAGAAATACATATATTCTTGTTTTGTAGAAACATTTGTCTAACTTTTCAGATTAGTATCAGTTGCTCCTATTTATTTATTAATTCAAATTTGATAAATAAGGGTTTTGCAAGCAGAAGCACTCTTATTTGATAAAAGAGAAAACAGCTCTCAAAGCTCTCATAACTATCATTCAGGATTCAAACCAAGATTGTATTTCACTATGGTTCATAGTTTCTTTTGTTTGTTTGTTTGTTTTCCTGCTACACTATGCTGTCTTACTATAGATTTCATGTCTACTCCAATTTTGAGGATAATAATATATTATTATTTTACTTAATATTATTATCTATTAGGCACTGGAGCTTTGGTAGTAAATGTGCATAGCTGATGCAGGGTCTACTTAACCATTACCACAGATGGACAAATGGAGGCTACTGCCTATTTTATAGGTAAGGAAATAGATTTAGAGACATGAAGTGATCTATCTGCCTAAGTCATACAGATGAGAAGTGGTACATCTGAAACCATGAAACTGTATTATTCAATCCTGGTCTAAAAAACTGTTGAACAGTACCATTCTATCTTCACTACATGAGGCAGTATTTCTGTGTACTTGTTTTTTGCATCTACCATCCCCAGTTGGACATAAGAATTGTGATAGAAGGACTTCTTATTGTTCTTTCTTGAATCTTCAGATCTTGGGATAATAACTGCTACATCATAACTGAATATATTTTAAATTCAATAAATAAACAAATCTCTCCTGGTTAAAAAAGATCATAAATATTCTCTGTGGTTTTCAAATTTCAAGTATCTAATTAAGACATGGGACGAATGCTGGACAGAGATTCTGAGAAATTCACCCACCAAACTGTCTCTTTAGGAAAAGAAAAAGTAAATGGCTTCTTCATGAAATAATAAATGATCTGTTCATGATATTCTAAATTAAGGTCCTCATTCTTGGACTATTATTATTTATTAATGGCTATTCGTGAGAATATAGAATGGATTCAAAGTTAAATAAAAGCAGATAAAATGTAAATAATCAGCAACCTTATTATATATACTTATCTCTCTCCCCCAAAATATTTATATGACTAGAAAAAATAATCTCCCTATTTTAACTTAAATTGTGAGTTGTCATTAAATAGAGGTTAGTATGTCACTAATATTATGTTCCTATTCTATTTTATCTTTAAATTTTTCTGTGTCAAAATATACCAAAAGAAAGTATTCAGTAAATTTGTATTCACAAACTCCTAAATATATTAAATATCATTGTTATATTATTAAATGTAATAAGGGCACATTTTGTCTTTTTGAGAATGTTAGTACTGGTCTTCCTTTTCTCTATGTATTATCTTAAAATTATATACTACATATATAATATACATAAATATGTAATATACTTATGTGAATATGAGTAAGGTGACATCTACATATAGAGTTTGGTCTTGACCATAAAAAAAATTTAGTACACAGTTAATAAGTATAATTGGCATAAGGCTCTGATTTGAATTTAATTTTGTTCATGCAGAAGGTAATGGCTGGCTCAAATGGGAGATTGCATTTTTCCTGTGACTGTGTAGCTGCTTCTAGAGAAAAATGAAAAAGAGGAAAGACAGTAAATGAAGGCTCAGTTCTCGTTACACATCCAGACCCTAAGGAGGACTTTGCATCTGTGTATAGAAGAGAGCAGGTCTTAACACAGGAATCTGCTCTTCTTTGCATCACTGAGAACGGTGCTTCTGCGATGACAAAGGTGCTTCTCTCCTCCTCACCCCTCCCACTAACTCCCACTCTGCTACCCATAGCAAAATTAAAACCAGGTTCACAGATACTTCCCAATGGCCACAAAGGTCAGATTTCACAATAGAATTCTTACTAGCTCCAAAAGTAATTTGGGAATCAACAAAGTAGAGTGCGTAATTAAAAAAAAAGAAGTTTAATTGAGGAAATCAGTCCTAATAGTCATGTTGACCTTTGAACAATACTTTTCTTAAGAGAATATAAATGTTGGAATTAATCTATTTATAAAATTGTGACTCAGAGTTTTTTATTTGTAGGTAGAATCTATATTATTCTTGTTAAAAACATATTAGGATAGGTTTTGTTCTTTAAAATATGGAATAATTTTTATTGCTATTTCCTTTTGGAAGAATTTTTAAGATTGAGTCAATTTATGACTTAATCAGGCAATGAATCATCTTGAAGTAGGGCATGGACCATTGACATATGTTTTTAGAATCATCTCTTTAACTAGATTCAATGGTAAACTACTGAGAAAGAAGGACGTTGAGACCCTGCATCTGAATTAAACTGCAAATCAATTAGAGCTCCAGAAGGAAATTCGACAATAAAGTAAAGAAGCCAGCAAAGCTCTGAGGAAGGTTTCAAGATTTTGAAAAATAATAGAAGCCCATTTTCAGTATTCAGGCTTTACAAATCCAGTAACAGCAGCAAAAAAAGAAAGAAAGAAAAAAGAGCTTCAAATAATAGCGTCCTTAGAAAAGATCTCACTTTTGTGCAGTAATAGGAAGTCAGCCCAATATTATTATATATATATATATATTTAGTTTGAGATCAAAAAAGCTCACTTTGCTCCTCTTCAGTAATGAGCTATCTTATGCAAAGAATTAAAACTGACCTCAGGTCTTTGCCACTTCACTGATAGTTTCATATGCTTTTAATATTACAAAGAATTCAATTTTCTAACATGAAACTCAAAGGTCTTGATAAGAGTGATGTAGAACAGCATCGTAGGAAACCGGGCAGGAAATCACATGAGGATGGGAGACCCAAGTTCTTTCCGCCAAAAGTCAGAAATACTCAACATTAAACAGGAGATTATGTCCTACTACCCTTAGTGCAGTCTCAGAATAAATGCTTAATCTTTTATGTCTGGGTTTTAAAAATTGAGTATTTTTAAATGATCTCATTAAGGTGTTGTAACTGTAGATGTGTGTCTTTCCTAATTGTTTCCATTTCATATATTATCCAAAAAAACCCCAACATAGTGTACATACATTCTTACCCTATGTTAAGCAGTATTGTTATAGCATATTACAGATATTATTTTATTCTCATGATAACTCCATTAAGAACTATTACCATCTCTAGTTTTAGGGGGCATAGAATGATTATCAAAATTGTCTAAAACCATAGAGCCGATAAGTAGTGGAGGTAGAATTTGAACATATTCAGTCTGGTTCTAGCATCCCTCTGCTTAACACAAACTAGTGCCAAACTATACATTCTAAATTCTTAACTTAATGTGTCACTTGTTATCAGTATTTATACTATATGATAATTCACAGAACGAATTTGAGCTCCCCTTATTATAATACTTTGTAAAGACAACATCAATTGAAAAATTCCCCGATGAATGAATATCTAGTACTTTTTCCTTAAACTGTGACAGAGATGCCGATGATAAGTAAAAATTCTCATGTAGACAATAAAAAGTATTATTCATGACAGAATATTTTCTTTTATGGGATTAATTGTGAGTCACAACTACAAATAAAACGTCCTGCTCCTCACAACTCCTCAAATTCAGAAGTGCTGTTGGAGGAGATAGTGTCTTCAAGCTGCAGTGGGGTGTGTGTGTGTGTATGTGTGTGTGTCTGGAGAGGAAAGAGTGCAAAGTGCTTTAATTAAAAGACCTCACTCAGGCAGTGGGGTGTGTGTGTGTGTGTGTGTGTGTGTGTGTGTGTGTGTGTCTGGAGAGGAAAGAGTGCAAAGTGCTTTAATTAAAAGACCTCACTCAGGCATCAGCTACCTGGTGTTGAATTCAGGTATCTCAAGCTATTACTGTGTCCTTTCGGACTTGCCTTCCCCCTTTCTCCTCATCTATAAAGTGGGAGAATAATGGCACTATTGAGTATAACTAGAGTTTCATTAAATATTAAATGACACAATGTACATGTAGCACCAAGTAGTTGGGGACACCACATGTAAGTGGTTAATTATATTCTAAATGCAATAGGGAAACTTCCTAATTTGGAGGAAAGTAAGGCATGCTTTATCAACACGGACTCAATCAGTATCAGTGTTATTCACCATGAAGCTTCTTCACTGTAAACTTAAAGACACTTTTCACAATCTGCCTAATTGTCTTTTTACAAGTCATTTGCCCAACTTGTTAGAAACAACTGTGAAAGAAGGAATTGTCACTATTGTCTTCCTGGCTTCATAAAGCACCTGGAAATATCGATATTATATGACTGATAAATAATAACATGTTCTGCTCCGCTTACCAAGTGAAAGCAGTTTCAAATGAAGCATATGCAGAGAAAATATGGCTGCCCATCAGAAGCAAACACACATAAAAATTTTGGCTTTTAATTTTGTGTTTTCCATTGAATAATATTTTATAGAATAATGAACCAATAGAGATGAAAGAACTTGAAATATGACAAAAATATTCTTAAAATATTTTCTTTCTTATATTTAAAAACTAAATTAGTGGCTCTACTATGGAATTGTTAGTGTGAATTTAATCAATTATTTAAATTCTCTGTGATGCACTTTCTCCCTCTTTGCAATGGACATATGATAATCATCCTCATAGCTTTGTCTAAAAAAATTTAGACAAATTAAAAAATAAACTAGATAGTTGTCCTTATGCAAGCTAAGTGCTTCCTATTAGCGACAGTTATTTTTTCTACATAGTGTTAAACTTTCCAAAGGTGTGTTATAGCACAAATAAAAATTGGTTATGTTATAGCACCATCTCCCCTCCTCCCAGCTTTGTCAACAACAAAAAGATTCACCCAAAATGAAAGTGGGTATCGGAGAATTAGGCTGACATTTCTCTTACTTTCATGAGTCTCTCTTAGTGAGAATTAAAAGCAAAGAAAAAGAATCATCTAAGTTATTGAAGTGGCTATTTGTAAAATACTTGTGTTTCCTAGGACTCTGTGACTCATGTTTTACAGATGTTTCTAAAACAGTTCTCTGTTCCATGGTTTTCAGCCTACAGCTAATAAAGGAGATTGTTTTTAAACACCCTGTGTTCTAGGAGCTGAGCCAGGAACCTTCCGTAGGCTATTTTAGTTAATCTTTGCAAATCATTATAAGCAAGTATATTTGTTTTCTATTGCTGTAAATAATTACCCCAATTTTAGTGGCTTGAAACAATATGAATTTCTTTTCTTACAACCCTGGGTGTCATAAGTCCAGAATTAACATGGTGGCAGGCCTGGGTTCCTTCTGGCTGTGCTAGGGCTGAATCTGTTTCCTTGACTTTTTCATCTTCTAAAAGCGGAATAAATTCTTCTTCTTGTGGCTCCATCCTCCACCTTCAAACCCAACATTCTCATTCTACTTCTCACTGGTAAGGTTCCCTGGATGACACTGGACTCACTTGGATAATTCAGAATAATCTCCTAATTTTCAAGTCTTTATTTTAATCACATCTCCACAGTCCCTTTAAACATCTTGAGAAACATTTGTAGATTATTTATATAACAACATATTTGGGGACAGGGACTTGTTAATCAGTCCACCATGGGTAGATAATATTCTACTCATTTTTCAGGTGGGGAAAAGTAATAGAATAATTATTAAGCCCATTTGAGAAATACAATCGGAAGAGATTGAATAATTTACTCAAGGTCACAAAACCAAAAAGTGGGCATTGCCATATTAATAATGTAAGTTCTTCTGACCCTAATGTTTCCACTACAGAATTCTTCCCCAAAAGTAGAAAAAAAATGATCAAAAAGAGATTCCCTTCTTAATGGTAGATTTTAAATTTTTTCTACAATACCTAAAACCCAATCTCAGGTGCTGAGAAAATATACGAATCAGCCCTAGTCAGTTCTTTGTTATCCCCTCTCTTCCCATATATTTAAATGCCTATAACTCCTAAATCTATATCTACATTCTCGAAATTTAACTATCTAATTGGCAACTCCAGTTATTGTTTTACAAACTTTTTCAATTTGCCATGTCTAGAACTGAACTGTTCTTTTTTTTTTTTTCCTGTTAATTAGTTCAACCCCTCAGCCTTCTCCACCTCAGATAACAGGACTGCCATGCTTCTGTTCCTGAGAGCCCACAGCTAATCTGTAATCAAATGCCTAAAGTTTGTCTCCACATCCCAGTCCAACGCTCTATCCACTGCGCCACCGCCTGGTCAGTGAAGTTGATCTCAAAACTGTTCTCTTCTAACTGCTACTTTCATTTCCATAATTATTTTTCTTCCGAAGCTGAACCACAGTGTTTAATCCTCTACTTAATTGGTTTATTTGTCAAATATTTGTTCATACGATTAGGGTATACAGAGAGAAGTAGGCCCATGCTTGATGCTGTTGACCTCCAGACACTTGAGTCAGCAGAGTACCTAGGACATGGTAGGTGTTTACAAATATGTCTTGAAGAATTAAGACTAAATAAACTTGCTACACAGTCAGGGAGTTATGTAAACACGTAGTATGACATTTAAATAATAAAAATGTGTTCAAGATACTAATGGCCAAAATTAAAAAGAAGAAGTGCTTCTGTTTAAAGAGAGAGAGGTTGACTCGGGAAAGCTCCATACAGGGACGAAGCCCACCTGGTATTGATGAATAAGAAAGAAACTATAAGAAAAGATTTCTAAGCAGAGGAGATGGCATTTGCAAAGGCAAAAAAAAAATGTTTAAAACAGTGTGATTATTCAGGGAACTCAAAGCTGTTTCTATTATTAGAGTGCACAGTCTTGCATAAATGATATATTAATGCCATGTATCCCTAAGGACAAAACCTAAATTATGGAAAACACTGCAGGAAATATAGAGAAGAACTGAGAAATTTGAAACTTAGTTTTGTTTTCATTTATAGAGCTAGGATGATTTGAGGATCCTTATCACATATTTAGCTCACTTTATAAATTATAGACAGTCATAGATAAGTAAATCACATTTTGAGGAGTTATATTTAAAATTTCATTACCATAAAGAATTCTCCTAGTTGTGAGATAATCATGCGATAGTCACAAAATTATAATACCTGGTTCAAAGGAAACCATATTGAGAAATATGGTTTAGTTAACTAAACTGAGATTTTCTTTCAAATAATTTTTTTTTTGGTTTTCATTTAAGAGTTATTTCAAATTTCTACTTTGAGTAATATATTCTTATACTTCTTAGATTGTAAAGAGAAACAGCATAATATTATTAAAATAACACTTCAGTATTTATATTATACAATTGCAAAGATTAACATCACTGAAGAATTTACAGAACATAAGGTCATTGCACATCTTTCGATGTACGAGTTGCAACAGTGAATGAAGACGCATTTCAGCCCTATATGTCTAGAAAAAGAGAACATTCGAGAAATGCCCTTGGTAGAGGTAATCATAAATAGTTTCTTGAACATAGAGAATGCATACCAGAAATTGAGCACTGATAGACTGCCTAGCATGAATGTTTTACTTGGATCTAAGAGCAGTCCAAAGTTTGAGCCAAGATTTAAATTTGGAGAAGTCATGTAAAAAACTCCAGTTTGGGCCCTCTTTAAAAAAATTGGAAACCACAGTCTCCTAAATGGCAACAGCTGCTCTGAAGTCCATCCCAGAGGCACGCCCCCATCAGCCCAGTTACTGAGATGCAGGCCTCTTGCCTTATGTGTGCTACACGCCCGAGACCTTGGGCCAGACCAGTAAGAAGCCCAGCCATTAAAGACTAGATCACAATGTTAGGAAAGCACTTAGTATTTGACCATTTGTAATACTGAGAATGGAAGGTACACGCTTTTTTCATAAAAGCATCTAAAAATGAAACATTTAAGATATTTTAATCTCTTCTTCCTTGGATTTTGTTTTCTCATTAAACTGAACCAAAACAAACAAAAAAGCCAGACATAGCTGGTGTATCTCTTCATCATAAGCACATCGGGTGGTCTTAAAGCTGGCCTCTGGCAGGACGATGAAGCCCCCTCAACAGCCTTGTGCTGCTGGCGTGGTGGCTTCGTTTCATTTGTTCAAATGTTCAACTAAAATCTCACTTGATAAAACAATTTTGTGCCTTATATTTTTTAAATTATAAAACTAGATAATCTTCTAGGGCTTTATAATGTGCCAAAATTTTAACGATTTCTCATAGTTTTTTTTTTAAAGATTCAGCACTCCTTACCATGTAAGTTTTCTAGTTCTTTCCTTTACTTTTATATATTCAGAAAAATATTTCATTAAGATATTCTTTTATATTTTATGCTCGCCTCTTCAGAACAAATAGGCAAATCTGTGTGTTTCTGTCTGAGCTCTCTATTTTTAAAGGGTTTTTAAGGGTGTTTGGGCTACAGAACCCTAAATGGCACAAGTCCCACTTAGGTTTTGCTTGAGAAATTGACATATCTCTACCTAGCAGCAGAGGGGAGAGTGGAACATGGTTTTATTTTCCTCTTCCTTATCAAACATATTCCACCCACCTGGCCAGGAAGCTATTTGTTTTGTCATCTGGCCAATATAACTATCCAAAAATATGTAAGTATATTATGTGTTTTATCAGTGGTTGAATGTAACTACCTCCTTGTAATATATCTTTTAACTTAAAAAATATAATAAACTTAAAGAGATGGAAAAAAATTTACATATTTGAACATCCAAACTGTTCTAGATCAGGAAATATAAAGCTAGAAGTCATTTCCACGGGTGGTGATGAGCACTTACCTTAGCTATCTGGACACACCAGTTAAGCAGCAGCTGTGACCCAATGTTATCCTTGTGTTCATGGACATAATCCAACAGGCAGCCATGGGGCATAAGCTGTGTAACCAGCTGAATGGTTGGGCTCAGGCACACACCCAATAACCGGACTAAGTGCGGATGGTCCATACTTGCCATGATCAGAGCTTCCTGTAAGAAAAAAATATAACACCACCATTTCATTTCAAAGTTCTTTAACTGCACTCATGGTGCTGATAAGGATTTTGAAATGTATTCTCATTTAATGAAATTAGTTAAAAATGAAAAGACGTTATGTTATAATTATAGTCTTAGTGATTTAATTCAAGGACATTCAATGCAAAACAAACAATATATATTTTTCAAAGTTAAAAATGTTTTTAAAATATGTGCATATAAATGAATAGCAATGTTTTCCATTTTGTAATGCAGACTATATCAAATGTTATTTACTGCCAGATAAATTGAAATAGAATCCTGTTTTATACTGTGGATTTTTAACATCTGATCTTCAGTTCTAGAATACAATAATTTACACAAATGCAGTTATTTACTTATAGAATAAGTTGATCAAAACTTAGGTCATCCATTACCCATGTGAATTCGAACAGCATATATAAGTATAATTTCTAAATTATAAATATCAAAACTTAAACAATTATTAGCAATATACTCGTATATTTATGTGAAGAGTACACTTTTATTTTTGGTATTTTTCTTAAGTTGGAAACGGGGAGGCAGTCAGACAGACTCCCACATGCGCCCAACCGGGATCCACCCAGCATGCCCACCAGGGGGCAATGCTCTGCCCATTTCGGGCGTTGCTCTGTTGCAACTAGGGCCATTCTAGCGCCTGAGGCAGAGGCCACAGAGCCATCCTTAGCACCCAGGCCAACTTTGCTCCAATGGAGCCTTGGCTGTGGGAGGGGAAAAGAGATACAGAGAGGAAGGAAAGGGGGAGGGGTGGAGAAGCAGATGGGTGCTTCTCCTGTGTGCCCTGGCCAGGAATTGAACCCGGGACTCCTGCACGCCAGGCCAACACTCTACCACTGAGCCAACTGGCCAGGGCCAAGAGTAAAATTTTAATAAAAATTTAGTTCCTAACTTTCCCTCAACACAAATTTATTTTATTTTCAAAATTACAAGTGACATCTTATTCATAGAATTGAAAAGCTGAGAGCTAGGTGAAACTATAAAACCATGTCTATTCCAAATTTAAAATTTCATGAAATAAGGAAATAGTTCAAGGTATTTTTTATCATTATCATAAAGTCACTTTTGCTTAATAGAGATAAAATTGTTTTTAGTGTATATAAAAGTGAGATTCCAATGAAAAGTTATTTAAAATTTCTTTATTAGAATTGGAAACAGATATGACCTTATATACACACACACACACACACACACACGCAAAAGGGTGTGATAAATAAATGACAATTATTATCAATCAGTTTATATATGAAAGCATGTTAATTGTACTAATCTTGAACAGTGTCTGTATCTTTGAAATTTTTTCAAAACAAAAAATTGAGGACAGAAAACAATGTTGAGCATGGCAAATTGAATATACACATTGATTTCTGTTTGCTCTAAATTCCACTATACTAACAATAAAGGAACTAATAAAAACTCAGACCCCCAAAACCATAGAAAGGAGGCAATAAGGAAAAAAATAATTCTAGAAGCAGGAAGTGTCTTACGAGTAGTAACGGACATAGCAAATATAAGAGGTCAGAAGTCTACCCTAGCAAGGGAGAGGACTGAGAAGAAATCCAATTTACAGCATCACAGCCTCGACTGTTAGCACTACAGACTTTTGTAAGCTGAGTGGAGAGCACGACTTCCACATTCTTAGGAGAGACTAGCCAAAAGGATTGTGAACTGTAGATATGAGGTGCAGTGGAAAAAGGACTCTGATAAAAAAAAAAAAAGTTAAAATCATGCAAATGGATACATGGTGAAAATTGGGGACACTCTTTAGTTCCTTCTTCCAAATGGAGCTGTGGCTTCAAAAAACCTGCAAGTTTCATGTAAATCTCAAATTCGATGTTGAGGAAGATTTTAACAAGATGAGTTGATACACAAACATACCTGGTCTTAAAAACGTTATATTTCAGATGCTTCCTTTCTCTGTGAAATGTGCTTATTAAATAGAGTGTGGAGGATAAAAGAGTACATTAAATTGGGGAAACAAGGAATGGGCAGTGTTGGAACATCGCAGAATAGAAGATGTACACCAGACAGGGAGAATAATCAGTCCAGACTGCAGTGGGACATAGCGCTCTGGGAAGGCTGATCAAAGAAGCTGCTATTGATAGAATACCTACCGAGTTTAAAGTATGTACATTTTAGAGCATATCTATGTTTCTAGCAGTAGTTGAAAATCAAATTAGTGAAAGATACATAGAAAACTAAGTAAAGATAAAAAAAAGAAATTGATTTGATATGAAACACGAGAAACACACAAGAAAATAATTGTGTTTACTCCAGAATACAGTTGCTAACAGTTATAGGATCATAACCATGTAAACACAAAATGCTATAAAATAACCACATATCATATAACTATATTGGGAGATGGCGGGCAGGGAGGTACACTTCTGCAAGGCAAGGCAGTGGTGGAAAGAAAGTGAAAGGTACATTCCTATTGTTCATAGTGAAAAGTTAATACTATATGATGCATAAAATTGAAAAAATAACGGTTGATAGAATAAGCATATAATTTAGTTATATGGAGATAAGCTATAGGAGACATTGCCAGGAAGGGGAAAGTGATTACTTTGGGCAACGGAAAACAGGGTCGGGGAAAGGAAGGGTGGATAGCATCATTACTTCTGAAGAAGGACTTGGCTTTTTATAATTATTATCTTAAAACTATTTCTGAGGACATCATTTGCTTTTAACCTCCACTACTGTTTTGGTGGTGTAGAGTTCAGCTGAACCTAAAGATTATTCACAGTTATGGAGTATGTCTTACACATATTACAATATCTAAATTTACTTAATCTAGACAGTTTTTTATGAGGTGAGCATTTTAGTTTTTGAGCAAGGAAGGGTGGGTGGGGCAGTATGGGACCTGCTTGGAGAAAAGAGTGACTCAGGGCCAAACACAAGACATAAGCTGGTAGAATGGCATCAGCCTTATTCAAAGGACTTTGGTTTTGAGCCAGTATGGGCAGAAGCTGAAATTGTCATATTCCAGATGGCTTCCAAGTAGGTTAGGTCCTCCAATTCCCCTTTCCTCAGACACCTCAGGGAACCAGTAGGTCACAGAATGCGAGAGTTTCTATACTTCTTGCCTGAGACCACCGCCACTGAAACACCTTGAGGACTGGCAGCCCGGGAGAGGCATCATTCTGGCAAGGACATTGGCTTCCTCAGGTGGTACCTGTCAACAGCGCCAGGGGTAGGATGTCTCAGTGGCTCAGACACACACCACATGGGGGCAAGAACTGGTAAGAAAGGACACTTAGATACCACAGGGTGACTGCAATTGGGAGACTGGTTATGAATGTGTATTAGACACCCAGTAATTTTCCACACTATTTGGGAAAGGTTCGCTGGAGACTGAAGTTTCTGCATAGTTGGCACAGTCAGAAACTTGGGTAAGCAACAGAATCAAATGTCAAAATAACCTGGAGATGTTTCCTCTGAACCTATATACCCTGATTGATCTATGTCACCCCATTAAATTAATAATAATAGTAATAATAATGATAATAATGAAAAACCAAACTCATAGAAACAGAGGGTAGTATAATGTTAATAAGAGGGTAAGAGACATAAAGAGATGTTGATCAAAGGGTAAAAACTTTCAGTTATAATATATAGCATGATTATTATAGTTAACGGTACTGAATCATATACTTCAAACTTGCTAAGAGAGTAGATCTTAAATGGTCTCACCATATACACACACAAATGATAATTATGTAAGGTTATAACAACAACAACAAAAAGAAACGAGATATTACTCAAGTATTTATATAGCCCCATCTGGATCAATGAGAAAGAAACATTTTGGTTTTACTTACTGTATATTTCAGTAAACATGGGAAATGAAACAATACTCTATGGTTATAAGGTGAGTACAGAGAGGAATGTTATCCAAGCTAAATTACCTATTATTCAATCTAGTATGAGTATTAATTGATTGATAGCAACATTAATAAATATTAAAAGTATAAACCAGAGGGTTGTTGTGCTAAATTTTGAAATTCACACATATAAATAGACACATACACACCAATACATAAGCAGAACATCTAATCAAATTAAACATCTAATTCAATTAAGTATCAAATTAGATATTTAATTAATAAATATTAGTTATCTAATGAATGTAAATGTACACTGATTATTTTCTCTTTCTTTCTCTTCTCCGGTAGCTCTCAGTCTTGCATGTGCATACAAATCGCCTAAATTTATTTCTAAGGTAGCTTTCCTGACCCATTCCCAGATAAGCAGGTCTGAAAGTGGATCATAAATCTGCATTTGTAACAGGCCCCTTAGATGAAGCCACCATAAGAAATATGAACTCTGAGAAATTCTAGAACGTCTATGCCAAATTTGCGTCCCAGTAATCCATTTCAAAAACAGTAACATGCAGCACGATTTTTACTTTTATTATGGCCCTATAAAGCAGTCAAGAGGTAGTAATTCTCAGCTGTAAAATGACACCAAGGTAAGTAGGATTACTGTCTCAGGTCAAGTGACCAGAGAGTAGCAGGATCAGTGTTAAGATACTGGAGTCCTGACTCTTAGTGAAGTCCTATTTGTTACAATAGTAACAATAACGTCTATTTTTTTTAAACTTCATTTTCATCAGCACTTCACACAGTAGGTGCGTGTCTTGTTAACAAGCAGACAGCCACGGACACCTGAAGTAGCCATACCTCTGGAAATTGGGTCAAATTACACTTTAGCTCCTGAGAAGCAACAAAAATCAAACAACAAATTTGCACCTACAGGAAAACCACTATCGCTTATAATATGCTTTCAGAAAAAGGCAAAGAAACATATCTTTCCAATTTCCTAAGAGTGGTATTTGGTACAGGCAATTTCTTAATGCAAAGAAAAATAATAAAATTTCAGGTCAAAGAGAGACTCTGAGGTTATTTCAGGCTTCTTTTTCAGCACAAAATATATACACAATGCTTTTTTTTTTCTCTTTGAGAACTCAAGGAGTAATGATAATTCTATTCTAAATAAACATTTGAAAAGTTTACACCAGCAGAGTATAAAAAAGCAACATGAAAGTTCTCTCTTAAAAAATCTATTAGTAAGTCCTGGCTAAAAGCTGGGGTTGTATTAAGGAAAATTGCTCATCAGACTACAAAGAGTATTTGAAACCAAATTGCAGTGTATTTGCATAATAGTTCTCTCTTTTTTTTTTTTTAGAAAGGAAAAACGAACAAGACACTAATTGTAGGTTTTATTTTCATAAAGGAAATAGCAGATGGCTTTTTGGGAGATAGGGGACTAGATAAAGCAAAGAGAATATGGATTCATTTAGAGTGATGAGTGGGATGGAAAGGGGAAAAAAATCCAATATTTTAATAATAGAGTGTTGGGTTTCAATAAATTACTCTGCATTAAAACTAATAATGTCTGCTGTTCCATCTCTCGTGTGAGGCCTATGGAAAGAATTTTTGAGTCTCTGCTGTTGTCAGTAAAAAATGTCATCAAGGCCACTGGAATACATACAGTTTGACATATGCATTATTAATTTTTCCAGAAATAAAATTATTCTCCATCTCTGTTTTCCCTTTTGCTTTATAAAATTTCTCTTGGAGGTGAATAAAGAATTTTTCATTGAACAAGGGGAAAGATGTAAGAGCTACTACAATGAACACTGAAGCAGGAATATTTTTCTTTATAATGAGGTCTGGTTTGTATAAGGACTTTTTTTTAATCCACCCTGAGACTACCAGGGCATAGACAGAAAGCTCTAAAACATGTGTACCATTATTGCTATTTGTTTCTCTTTTTCGGTCTCAAAGGACAACATTTCTGTACAATAATAAAACTGAGCAATACCATTTGTCACATTTTTAAGGCATCATGTTGCCCAGCCTTCAAGTGTTTATGCCACCTAAATTTGTTTATTCACACATGTTGGTGAGTGGTTTCACAAAAAGAAACACACACACACACACACACACACACACAGCCAGTGAAAACTTATGGGCTATTCCCTTTAAAAAAATATGTTAACTTCAGCCAAACTTTCAGTATTTCATTATATCAGTGGGCCTTTAATTCAATACCCTCCAGCTGAAAATGGGAAAAATCTCATCGTTTCAGGAATAAGGAAGATAAAAAGGGAGAAATAGAAGAAGAAGAGATAGACAGCTAATGTAGACAGAGAAAACCGTGCTTAATGCTCAGCAGATTGATGAGTGCTCACAGGGCATGCCTCTCCTAAAGGCAGAGGTGACGGTGATGAGGAAAACAAAGAAGATAATGGTGATGGCAGTGACGAAAAATGACATAAAATCATTGCTCCATTATAGTGTTTTACAAACTTATTTTGTTGCAGATGGTATCGGATAATAAAGTAGATGAAATCTCCATCTGTTCCTTCATGTGCAGAATAAATAATATTTTCATTTGTGCAAGTAGTGAGCAGCAATTAGGCAGGTTGAATTAATGTGTCATCAGTTCAAGTTTGTCCACGTTGCTCAGTGGCCTCAGACTCCTTTCCAAGCTCTGGTATCATTTTTGTGGACTTGAACAATCAAGATTAGGATCCTTCCAATTTTTAGAGTCTTTCTACATAATTCACCCTCTGGGTGGCAAAATCTTAGATTTAGACACTACTGAACAATGCTACACAATGAAGTGCTTTGTGAATAATTTTACACAAGGTAGAATTCTACCTTCTGACTGTGATTTCTACATTTCCCCTATCCCCTATTGCACTGAATTTCCCCCCACTCTTATTATCTTTTCTTATCCTTCTGTCATACATCCATTCACTTAAAAATAATTATTGAAGTGCTTGCTTCGGCAGTACATATACTAAAATTGGAACGATACAGAGAAGATTAGCATGGCCCCTGCACAAGGATGACACGCAAATTCGTGAAGCGTTCCATATTTTTTAGAATTAAAAAAAATAATAATTATTATTGAGAACCTGCTGTGCACCTGGCACTGATTAAAGCTGGGTCTAAAATTCTACCAAGAGAGGCAACAATTAAACAGAGAAAAACAAATAAGTATAATATAAATAATTATATTAAGGATTATGGAGAGAATAAAGAGGGCATTGTGACAGGTAATAAAATGGTGGTCTTGACGGTCCTTTAGATAAGGGTAGTCAGGAAATGTGCCCTGAGATTTGAAATATGAAAAAAAAAAGCCAGACTGACGAATCTGAGAGAAGAACCTAAGAGACTGGAAGATTTTGGAGGCTCCGAGAAGGCACCTGTGCCTGAGATTTAGCGAGAGCTACAATGCTATGAGATGTAGGTTGGGGCTAGGTCAGGAAAGGCCTTGCAGTCTGGGAAGAAGACAGAAATTACAATATTTTTAATGCCTACCTCCTGTTATGCTTCACTTACTGCCCTCCTAGCCTGCACTCCGATGTTAACTATTACAATGAAAGCATCTACCATAATTATGATCTTTTTTTTTCCCCCACTGATTTTCCCATTTGGTCGCTTCTAGGCAAAAAGCAACTATCACCTGATTATTTAAACTTTCAAATATTGTTAGAGAAAGGCATAGATTCATTGGGGTTGGCCCTAAATCGCCTGATTTGATCCTCTAAAAATAGCCCTCAGTTTTTATTTTTTAATTTCTTATTGACTCTTGACTACATTATTATGATTTGTTTTGCTGAAAAGAAAAAAAAATAAACTCTCTACCTTTTGCAACATTTACTCTGTAAAAGGTAGTCTTGACATCACTCATTTTGTCCTCTTTAATAATTTTGCCAGTGCTTACTTCTAGTACAATTTAAACCTCACTCTATATTATCACCTGCAAGGTACCTATAAGTATATTTAGATGTCCCATAGTCTAAAAATAAAAGTTTCTTCAATTTTTCCTTTTCTCTACTTTGGGAATATTTGTTGTTCTTGCTTTGGCTATTTGTTTATTCTATGGTTTTTCAACCCTTAGGACTCTAGTTTTTCTGCAATTTTCCTGTGCTCTTATTATTCAAATTATTCTTGATAATGACCTCCTTTTCACCAGTTGACAGGTTTATCCTCTCATTCACCCATTTTCCTCACCTATGCACTATTTTACTTCCCTGAACACTCATCATTAGGACAGTCCCTCTCTGATTTTATATTTTACTCTATCCTAAATCTTCTATCTCTCTGGATATTCTTAATATAATTATTGACACCTGCTTTTCCCTCTCATACATTAACTATGGAAATGCAACCAAGGCCTTTCCCTAACATCCTTTACTTTCATCAATCATTTCCTGCATCCATATATTTTATTAATTTAGGAAACATGACAAAGTTAGCAAAAACATGGAATCAACTGAAAAACTGTGTGGTATTTCAGGATTTGATATCGCTTGAAGCTCTTTAAATAACATCATTATTTATAAAGACATAAAACAGAATCCATTAGCATCACACCCAAAATATCTGTCGGAAATACCCCACATATAGGAATTAATTTATGCCCATATTCAAAGATTTTTTTTTCTATTCCTGTAATTTCAACTGCCATCTCTGAGCAAGGGACTCACAGGTCTTCATCTATGTATACCTCTCATATTACAATACCTATGCCTGTCTTAGTAAAGTACTTCTTATGTGTCTGCCATCTCTAAATTTTTTTCTGAAAGTAGTAATATTATTGGATCATTTTAATTAGCTTATTACCAAATTTTGAGTGTAAGGTTGACAGTAAAACATCAAAGCTCTTTTATTAATAAATGAACAGGGTTGTTATAATATTCCCCACTTCTCCTCCTACCTCATTCCAAGAACCAGCCCATATTTGCAATGTCTCTGTTCACTTTGACAGAGATATCCTACCAGACCTAAAACTTAGGACACAATGCAAATTTCTTCAAAAGAGATTGTCTGCTAACACTGCTAATTTTATAAATTTCAGAAACATTTTATAATTCGGTTTTAAAATCTTGGATTCGTGTTTGGCATTCTTATTTTTATTGTTTTCCATTTCACTCCATAGACAATATCCTGCCAAGTTCTAATAACTGCTCATTCTAATGTGGCTTAAATGCATACAGCCTTCTGTGTATTTCATTTGAACTGACTCCTTTAGTTCAAACTCACATCAGTCCTACAAAAAGAATGCTGATCTTTTTTTTTCAGTAACTTTGGTCTGTTTTTGCTATAACCTACAAAATATCTGGCATTTTTGGAATGTTACATAGACAGCCTTAATCTTGCATGGACTCCATAAATATTTGTTAAATTAGATTTCATATGTTGAAAACTACAATAAATTTTGCAATGAAGATGAGACTATGTTCCTAGCTAGGACACTAATGATCTTTTGGGATTGATCTGCCTATTCCTCTTTGTCCTTCCAGATTCTGACTCCATCCTTCTCTACTTTGACATGGGTCGAGTGAAACTGATCCAAATGCGTAACAACAGGCTCCTTGTCCCTTGGCTTTGACTTGGGTTTAGCTAATAAAAAGCAACAGCAGAAGACTGAAGAGAGAAGAGAAGGAGGTGGGTGTTTACCCCTTACTCTCCAGTTTCCTGCAGATCTCATCCCAAGGCCACAGCTGCTGTCAGTCCAGGGTAACCCTCTCCTTGCTCATTCAGGCCGACCATCTCTGTTACTAGTCTTGAATGACTTCAACCATCTCAGCTGCTATTCCTCAATCCTGCCCATACCTTTCTAAAAACTCCTTTGTTAAGCTCTCTTCCATTACTCTAATGTACAGCATGTATTTACTGCAGGGATTTTTCTGAGGCTCTTATCTTGAGCAAGTTACATAACCTAACACTTACTTGAAAAAAAATGACACACCACGTCTCTGATAGCAAAACATGGCATGTATAGAATACTAACACCCCCTCAACTTATCCATTGTAAATACTACTAAGCAATCATTGTGGTAGGCTGATATGAATCCCAAAATATTACCAGATCCTAATCCCATGAATCTGTGAATATTACTTTATTGGGAAAAAGAATCTGTACAGATATGATTAAGTTCAGAATTTTGAGATTATTCACATGGGCTCTAAATCCTCTCACAAGTATCCTGATAAGAGCAGCAGCGGTGGTATAGCTGCAGACACACAGGAGAGAAAGCTATGTGGAGGAGGTGGGGCAGAGAGCGATGTAGCCACAAGCCAAGGAGCCCCAGAAGGTGGAGGAGCAAGAAACAGACTTTTCCTTAGCGCTTCTGGAGAACAGGCAACCATGTCCAAGCTTGATTCAGACATCTGGCTCAAAAAATGTGACATAATATATTTCTGTTATGTTGTCACCACTTTCGTGGTAATTCGTTACAATAGCCTGAGGAAACTAATCCCATTACTGCATTTTCTCCTGCCTGGACTGGGTGAGGACTGAAAATCCTCACAACTCAATGCTTTAGGCAATAAAATCAATTTACTGGGAGGTAAAGGTGAAATTACACAGTGTTGCCATGATTTTATACATATTTTTACAATTAATGTTGCCACCAAACCTTATGAGTTTGGATGTATTATATTAGTTTTATCTAAATGATACAGATACTTTTTAATTCATTTAGAAATTAACATTTATGTGTAATAGCTAAATGATATAGTACAGGCAAAGAGCTTATCACAGTGCCTAGCAGACTCTGAAAATGTTAGTTATTACTACATTTGTATTGAACCAATTGTATCCAAAGAGAATGAAATCGTTGAATTTGCAAAGCCATGGCCAAGAGTCTGGGAAAAAAGCTGCAGCTGCAGGGTAAGTGGTCACTTTGACTTTTTTAGAGTCCAGTGGGGATATTTGAAATGCAAGGCAGAAAACCTGACCAAAGAAATCCAAGCAAACAGTATTTATTTTTTGTCAACATATTAAAAGCTCTTCTTTTTCTATTTAAGCCCACGGAGAGGTGCAAATATCTCCTCTCACCTTCATTATAAAGTAATCATGAAGAGTTAGGAGAAGGTCAAAAGTAGATTATGGAATTGCAAGAGAACTTCAAAAAAAAAACATAAGTTTTTTCTTAACATATGGTAACCACAGTAACAGTAATGACCGTACACAGCACTCCGGGTTAAAGTGGATAACAGAGAGCAAGGGGTACTAGAGAATGCTTGTACAGTTCTTCCCCTTATCTGTGCTTTTGCCTTCTGCAATTTCAGCTATCTACTGTTAACCATGGTCCAAAAATATTAAGAGTAAGACTGCATAAATAAAGATGGTATGTTTTAAATTGCATGCCATTTTGAGTAGTGGGATGAAATCTCTTGTCTTCCTTTTCTGCCCTGCTTAAACATTACCCACTAGTTAGTCACTTTGTTTAGTAGTTTTCATGGTTATAAGATCGACTGTTGGGGTATCAGAGTGCTTGTGTTCAAGTAACACTATTCTCTTAATAATGAACTCAAAGTACAAGATTAGCAATTCTAGCAATTCAGATACAACAAAAAGAAGCCATAGTATATGTATGCATAGGGGAAAATAGTGTGTATGTACAGATACAGTTTTAGGTATACACTAGACCAGTGGAAGTCAACCTGGTCCCTACCGCCCACTAGTGGGCATTCAGCTTTCATGGTGGGTGGTAGCGGAGCAACCAAAGTATAAATAAAAAGATAGATTTAACTATAGTAAGTTGTTTCATAAAGATTTATTCTGCCAAATTTAGCGAAAATCCCACATAAAGTACTTGGTAAGTAATTATTATTATATGCTTTAACTTGCTGTAACTCTGCTTTATAAATTTTATAAAGTAAAGTTACTTCCCTATTTTATAAATCACCATTACTGTGGAACCAGTGGGCGGTTAGAAAATTTTACTACTAACAGAGATACAAAAGTGGGCGGTAGGTATAAAAAGGTTGACTACCCCTGCACTAGACTATGGGAAAGTATCCCACATGGATAAGGAGGGAGACTACTGTAATTCAAGCAGAGACAATTTAGAGTCTACTAACTAATCATAGCAAACTACGTACAGCAAGAGAAACTCAGAGCTGCTGCAATTAACATTTCAGGACTGACACAGAAGAACAAACTCAGCGAGGTCCAACATGAAGCTTTTGCAGAGGACTCTACAATATGCCATAATGAATAATGAATAAAATCAGATATATACTAGGACTTAAATCAATAATTGAGACTATACATTCTACCACCAAGGAGGAAGAAGTAATTAATAACTTCCAAATAATTTCTGCTGCTTTCATTTTGTTCTCTCTCTCTCTCTATGAAAATCAGTATCTTTAAGGGTTACTTAATCTGTTGGATAAGTCCTGTATTTTGTTCACCTATAGCTTTACCAGTTCTTGGTAAACATATTTATGGTCCTTCTAAAGCCATCTATTAAATATGCCTGGCACAATACTATTTGTTTTGTATGTGAACTCAGTTCTTAAGACAATCTTGTTTTGTCTAACAGGAATTATTCTATGAATTAAATTATAAGGAGACAGGTTTGAAAAGAATAAGCAATTTGCCGAGATCTTAGTTAGTAAGTAGCCTACCTGGGATTCTAATCTGGTTCTCATTGTATCTACAGCCAAGTGTCTTTCTACCATGTGGTAGCCTCAGGAATTGTTGGCAGGAAGGTAACCAGGGAGACCTACCTGATTTGGTGGTAATTATCCTAGTGTCCTAAAAGGAACTGTCACCAATAAAATTAACCCATTAATGGATTCTGTATGATGTGACAGTCTAACAAGTACTAACTATGCTTTTTGGGGGGATAAATCACAATTTATCCAAATTATGAACATAATTTATCCTCCACTGCTTAAAATAAACCCTCCAATAATAAAATGCTAAACTGCCTTGCAGAAAGGGACTAAAAATAACTTGTGTCTTTATTCTCATTTTTGCATAACAGACCTGGATTCTAGCAGTGCTTAATCAATAATTTAAAAAATTCAATTTGACTCAATATAGATAAGAATTTAGTAATTTTGTTAATAGCTCTCATTAATCACTTAGGACTGTATGACTTGGTATTTTGTATATATTATGGAAATAATATTCAATTCTGTTTTCCCAGATACTGCATCATTTTAAAGAAAGTATTTGCTGTATTTCTAGGTTGCAAGAAAAAATCTGTTAATGACATTTATATCAAAGGCATCTAATGACAACTAAATAAAATTAGGGACATCTCCCTTAATACCTAATAAAATATCTCACATACATTGCTGGGAAAGAAGCAGTCAGGTTCGTGTTCTTCATGATTCATTCAAGATAACATAGTGAGTGACTTTAATTAAGTCTTCCAATTTTACTCACCAGTCTCCAACTCATACAGGATTATTCATATAAAAAAATCATTTGTCCTATCATTTATTTTTTTCTTATCTCTTCTACTTTTTATAATGAATTTAATTATTACTATCAGATATATTAAATTTGAAACCATAATTTATATGCAAGTTCTCATATTAAATATTCATGTCAATGTTATTTTAATATTCTACACCTACCTTGATGCCAAGAACATTTTGTCAGAGGCAATAACTAGTAAAATTCTGCACTAATGTTATTTATGCTTTTATGTTTTTATGTTTTTAATATATGAGTAGTAAATACTATTATCACACATGCAAGAAAAATAAGCTATAATAAACCCTTAAAAAAGTATCTGGCCTGACCAGGTGGTAGTGCAATGGATAGAGAGTTGGCCAGGGATGCTGAGAATGCAGGTTTGAAACCCTAAGGTTGCTGGCTTGAGCATGGGCTCACCAGCTTGAGCATGGTGTTGGTGGCTTGAGTGTGGGATCACATACATGACCCCATGGTCGCTGGCTTGAGCCCAAGGTCACTGGTTTGAAGATCAGGGTCGCTGGCTTGAGCAAGGGGTCATTGGCTCAGCTGAAGCCCCCTCACTCTACCACAGTCAAGGCACAAATGAGAAAGCAATCAATGACCAACTAAGGTGCCTAAAGTAGGAATTCATTTTTCTCATCTCTCTCCTTTCTTGTCTGTCTGTTGCTCATGCCTCTCTCTCTCTCTCTCTCTCTCTCTCTCTCTCTCTTGTAAAAAAAAAAAGAAGAAAGAAAAGGAAGAAAAATATCTGATGTTACAAATACCTATTCTACTAAACATTTTGTTTCAGGAAGTTACAAGTCAAAGGAGTGTGTGGCTATGGCTGGACACATACTGTGAGGGAGTCAGAATGTGGCCATAAAACTAAGATCCCTCAAAAAAAAAATCTCTGCAAGAAGACAGTGGATCCTGATCTAGAATTTGAAACAAGCCATTGAAAATTAACCAATATTTTAGATATGAAATGGTATCTTAGATTTTAATTGATCTAGAAAAAAGTTCATTCATCATAATTATACTCATCAACAACAATCTCAAACACAGAGCAAGTGTAGTGGTTATTGTGTTATTTATTACTTTATTAATAACTGTTTAGTGTAAAGTAGAATTTATAAGAAATATCTAGTCTTTCATTCATTCATACTTTATATTGACTGAGGATTACTCTATATACTTCATGAGAGTACAAAAATAAAAAAGACATATATTTATCCAGTCATCTATTGACGGGCTTTTTGGTTGTTTCCATGTCCTGGCCACTGTGAACAATACTGCAATGAACATGGGGCTGTATGTGTCTTTACATATCAATGTTTCTGAGTTTTGGGGGTATATACCCAGTAGAGGGATTGCTGGGTCATAAGGTAATTCTATTTTCAGTTTTTTGAGGAACCACCATACTTTCTTCCATAATGGTTGTACTACTTTACATTCCCAGCAACAGTGTATGAGGGTTCCTTTTTCTCCACAGCCTCTCCAACATTTGTTATTACCTGTCTTGTTAATAATAGCTAATCTAACAGGTGTGAGCTGGATAAAGAAGATGTGGCACATATACACTATGGAATACTACTCAGCCATAAGAAATGATGATATCGGATCATTTACAGCAAAATGGTGGGATCTTGATAACATTATACGAAGTGAAATAAGTAAACCAGAAAAAACCAGGAACTGCATTATTCCATACATAGGTGGGACTTAAAAGTGAAACTAAGAGACATTGATAAGAGTGTGGTGGTTACGGGGGGGAGGGGGAAGAGGGAGAGGGAAAGGGGGAGGGGGAGGGGCACAAAGAAAACTAGATAGAAGGTGACAGAGGACAATCTGACTTTGGGTGATGGGTATGCAACATAAGTGAATGACAAGATAACCTGGAGTTGTTATCTTTGAATATATGTATCTGATTTATTGATGTCGCCCCATTAAAAATAAAATTATTTTAAAAAGACATATATTTTACTCTTAAGTAGCTAATATACTAGCAAGAGTCTTCCAAATTTACTAAAAATAGGTTATGAACATTAGTGATAGCTGTGATAAATATTTATGATGTACATTTTCTATAATAATAATCCATTGACAATAGAGGTTACCTTCTAACTGAAAAAAAGTGAATATAGGAAAACAAATGCTTTGTTGAGGAGAAAAATCTGAATGTAGATATTAGTATGTGGGAAGTACAAATTATAAAAGACTGAATTACATGGGTGGGTGGTGTGATGTGGAGCAAGAGATATGGACACTAATTGACACACATTCTTTCCAGAGTCTGCTGTTTTGTGCTAGTTATGTGATAAAAAGCAAGTCATTCAGAATGTCAAAATGTCAGGTTCCTTGGCTGTACACAGCAGAGAGGATCAATATGACCTATCCTGTGTAACAACAAATTCACATAATATATATGAAAGGATCTAGCAGAGAGACCATATATTACAGTTATCCAATATAATTAGTTTCCTTTTCTTCTTAAATTAAGAAATAGGGAAGTGTCATGCACATGGGGCATACAAATAGATCAGCATATACAAAGTATCCAGCTCGTGACAGAGCTCAGTAAGGAACAAAACCGGAAGATAGTCAGGGAGTCTAGGACTTGGAGGAGTTTAGGTGATACGCTGACGTTTGAGTTTTATTCTAAGCCAAATGGAGATCAACTAAATGTTCTTGACCAAAGAACTCACCTAATTTGGCAGCAATAGCCCAGGATAAATCATAGGAAAAGGCTTTGAATACCAAGGGACTGGGAAGCTGCTGTTTATGAATGAGGTCATGGGATCCCAGCACAAACAGTGTATTCTGAGGAATCAGAAATGAATTCCTTGCTCCCCAAAGGCGGATACATTGTTAAAGAGCCTTGTGGTATGTCTGGGGTATTCTACTTTGACTCTTTTTTTAAAAACTCTTCAATATATAACAGAATTTTGTGAAATTATCTTGTGAATAATGAATATCTCATCTAAAAGTCAAGATAAAAGTGTTTCCTGTTCTTTTTGGACAGTGATGCCCTCTTTAATCCTTTCCTTGAAGAGAGAGATGATTTGTACTAATATAAGGAGAATTTTGCTCCTCAGAATCTTTCTTCTCATCATTTGCACCAATGGTTGTACTACCTTAAGTCTAATCAGTGCATTTTTTTTCCTCTCCAAATTTCAAGTATGTGTTGGTCAGTCAGACCCATTGCCTTATTCACACATATCCTCTGATAGGGTTAATAATTGCTTTTGACCATCCTGCTTAACAATTCTCAAAAGAATAAAATAAGTTACAGTATCCAACAGTCAGTGTAATATCTAATAACATCTTGGTTCTTCATAGCTATTTTCAGGGACAGTTTTTCAAGTGTAGGTGCAGTGACTTTTGTCTATGGTCTTTATTCGTTGTTGCTGTTATTGTTCTGTCCCTATATATAGAGATTCAACAAACTCTGAGGCTAGTCTATTGGTTTTTCTACTGTTGGTGCTTTACAATTACAGCATCAGAAACGTCCAGAGTCCCTGTGCATATATTGTCTAATTTTAAGGTTCTGATGGCTATGACCTAAGTTTGCCCTCTAAAAACCAGACTGAACTGAGGTGAAGACACTTCTAGATGCCAAAATTTGAGATCTTTTAGAGAGTTAGAAAAACAAATTTAAAGGCACTATTCATGATTATGAAATTTTGGATGATCATAAAATGTTTCTGTGCCACTTCAACTCTCAAGATAATTTGCTTCAGTTTGTTTCATCAGGAACCAGAAAAGTATTATTTATGATAACACCTCACTTATTTAGATTAAAGGTGAAAGCATTCATATATTCAGAGTAATTATTCATCAAATCTTCCAATGGCATGCAAAACCCACTCATAAGAAATAAATTCTTCACTTTTTAGGCATTTAATTAAAATTTATATAAATTAATATTCACGGATATGTTAAAACATGTACTGAGACATCATATCCTAAAATTTATTTCAAGTTTTTAAATCATAGTAGAGAAAAAGTAAGTATTTGAAAGTTCTTCTACACCAATTTTAGTGATTTTTAAGTGCAAACTATGCAATTAAATGTGAAGTGTGATTAAAGAAGCGATGAACTTGAGAATATTTGCAGTATGGTGCTTTCTACCATTAAGGCATATTTGCACATCTAATATATTCTCTTTGAAAATGTGATGGACGTTTTTAAATATTTCATTTAGTAGTTATTGAATGATTCTAGATAGCTTTGAAAATAAATACTTACAGATATATTCTGGTTGTTAGCTAAGAATTTCTAATGGAACAGGAATTTCCATCAAATAATGGAATTCATTTGATCAATAGACATAGATTACTCAGCATTTAATGCATATCCAGTCATATTCTAAAAACAGGAATAAATTGCATATCACTTGACATTCATAAATTTCATAATTTTTATGTTTTCAGTCTCAACACAGATTTAAAATAGTGTTATTTAGTGATTATGATGTTACAAGTATTTTCAAATAGTATCATTGGATGGTGAAATAGCTAAGAGAAATAAATTTTGAGAGTTGTTTAAAATTTTAGAAAGAGCTATCCTAAGTAAAATGTAGAGCCAAACACATCAAAATAAAAAATATTAATTGAAATTTCATTTAAAATTTATTTATAAATTATTTATGTTTTCAATTTGAGTACAATAAATTATCTGCCCTGGATAAATTATGTTTTATATTAAGAGTTATTTTTTCTAAAATAATTCAAAATACATTATTAAACAATGTATATATTATAAAATGTTAGGATATAGTGATTATTTATAACAAATAAATACTTGTAGGGTTCTGTTTTATTCCTTTTAAATTAAAAAAATAAGAGGAATGAAAATTATTATTTCTGTACATATGATGTTATATTAACAGTGTTTATATTGAACACTGTAATTGACAAACAGAAAACATAAAGAAGGGCAAAGAAGTTATTTTTTTGTCAATTATACTATTTACCAGTATCTTCTAATTGTTTCTAGGTTCTACAAACGTTCACTAGAAATAAGGAAGAAATTATTCTTTTGCCTTTGTTTCTTAGTTGCCTTTAATAATATATTTCAAACAATTTAACATGCAATTTGAGCTTCTATTTTTTTTAATTTGGTTATACATTTCTTTGAGAAGAATAAAAAATGTATTGTGAAAAAAGAGATAATATACTAGATATTTTCCTTTCCCCATTAATTTTAAAGTAATTGCAAGAGCAGAAACCATGGCTATTGTGCATGTCTGAATGGTCTCAAGGAAGATCCAATTACAAAGTGATATGTTCCCAACAATATAGCTTGCATATTTAATTCAGGTGTAATTCCAAATGAAGCATCTTTTTGATTTTGTTAAACCCACAGCAGGTTTGATGAACACAGTAATTTAAAAAATTTTTAGGGTTATTTCTTGGCATTTGTTTTTGTTTGTAATTCATAGGTCCATATATAGAACATTTGATGCTAAAAATGTGCAATTTATTGGGTAAGTAATTATTTGTACATTGTAAGATAAATATATTCATCAAGAACATGAGAGTACGAGTACTGATATGTTTATAAAACAATATATGTAATAGGTACTAGGACTAGTAGATTTAACGCTTCTCAATCCAAATGTGTAGGTCTCTGCAGAATATACTAGAGTCAGTTTATTTGATTTAACATTTTTATATTGATCCCTGGAAGGGTTGTGATATATTTTGATTGAGATCATATATCAAAATATATTTTGAGCCCTAGATTAATTTTTTCTACTACTGGATTTTAAATTTTGTCCAGGATTTTGGTATAAATATTTAAAGATTAAAATTACATGTGTGAATAAGGAACACAAAAACATACTGCATAGAATGGTATACTTGAAACATATCATTTTATTAAATTAAAACAGAAAAACATCCTGCAGAGAAAATATATATTTTATGTCTAAGTACTCATATAAAAAAACTTCAATATATGTATCCTGGCTTTTATATATATGTATATATAGTACATGTATGTGTATTTTATATATATGTGTGTATTAAATCTACCTATTTAATTTCTTTCTCTTAATATAATATATATAAGTATATATTATATTAAATTTTTATTTAATATAAAATATTAAATATTTTAGTCATGTTTTATTGGTGGTGCTTATAGCTTTTTTTCACTATATAAAGTGAAAGATTTTCTCATTATATTCCACATTAATTTAATGCATCTCTAAAAAATCATACAGATTAGACTGTAAGACAAGCTTATAACTTACTCATAAAACTAAGGGGGAAAATCTCGTTAAGAAGTAGAAATATATTCAGTTATATAAAAATGTGTTAAGGCCATGTGTACCAATCTTTCATAACCAAATAAAATCAATTGAATAATTCTAGCAACATTATTTTATTTACATTTGATGGCAAGTACAATTAAAATTGCCTCAAAGGATTCAAAAATTTAAAATATCTGAGTGATTATGTATTCAATTAGAAATATTTTTAAGTATCAAATTGCCTTATTAACTTTAATATGCTTTTTAAAATTTCAAGAAATTTACATCAAAATACTTTCTGCCTTGTTTCTATTATCTCCTTGCTCTATCAAATATAACAAAATATAAATTCATGAGTAAAATTTGTTAAGGCAATAAACCAATGCAAAATTAAAATAATATAGAATTGCTTTCTAAGATAAAACATTCAGAAGACAAAAAGGAAGATATTAAATAATTTGATTTAAACACTTATACACATTATAAAGGCATTAAAAGCCTAATGACAAAAAGGACACTATTTGCAACACCTCTTAAGAGTTAATTTCTCTAATAAAGACTTTGTCAAATTTGAGAAGCAAAAGACAACAAGTAAGATAGTATAGGCCTTGAAAAAATATTCACAAAAAAATCAATACAAAGCAGTATAGTCCCATTAAGTAACATGAACAGAAACTTCTTCCAAGAAGATATACAAATGGATAACAGATATATGAATAGCTGCCCATCTTCACTAGTTATTAGAGAAATGCAAATCAAAACTACAATGAGACACCACCTTACACCTATTAGATGGCTATTATCAACAAGACAGGTAATTAACAAGTGTTTGAGAGTCTGTGGAGAAAACAAACCCTCATTCACCTCTGGTGAGAATGCAAAGTAGTATAACCATTGTGGAAGAAAGTATGGTGGTATTTCAAAAAATTAAGAATAGATTACCATATGATGCAGAAATCTCTTTACTGCCCCCCATACATATACTGCCCCACCATATATATAAAAGATTCAAAAAAATTGTTACAGAAAGACACATGCATCTCCATGTTCATCACAGCATTATTAAAAGTGGCCAAGACATGGAAACAACCAAAGTGTCCCTCAATAGAGGATTGGATCAAGAAGATGTGATACGTATCATATATGCAATGAAATACTACACAGCCATAAGAAATGCTGATATTGCCATTTATGACAACATGGATAGACTGTGATAACATTATACTGAATGAAATAAATAAATCAGAAAAAGCTAAGAATTATATGATTTTACACATGTGCAGGATATAAAACTGAGACTCATGGACATAGATAAAAATGAAGTGGTTACTAGGGGAAGGATACAGAGGTAGGGATGTAAAGGAGGATAAATATATGGAGACAGAAAATTGTTTGCCTTTGGGTGATGGGCACACAATGCAATCAACAATTTAAGCGTTATAAAGATGTTTACCTGAAACCTATGTACTCTTATTGATCAGTGTCACCCCATTAAATTTAATTTCCTAAAAATTATACTAGGAAAGTATGTAAAACATTAGATATTGATCTAGCCAGCAATTGTTTTTGGTTAAAACCACATATTGTCAGAATATTTCCTTTTATTTCTGCCCATATCCAATCTTAGAGAATGCAAGTAGGATTCTATCCCTCTATTGCCCAAACCACATACTGTGACCAAAATAGTAAGGATTTCTAGAGAATTGTATGAGTCTATTGTAGTTTCTTTTTAGCTGCTGAGTGTTACAGGATCTCTATGAATTTGAAAGCACAGTAAACTAAGAACATTGAGGTATATATTTTCCTTGGCCTTGGATTTAACTGTTCATTTCCCACGTAGAAAATACTACACTCAGCCCCATGTTGTGGATTAAAAAAATGAGTTTGGGAACTCCTCTTGTTTATTCATTCAGCTAATATTTTTTAAGAGCTGTTAGGAGTTACATTATGTCACCCTTCCCCAAAATATATTGAAGTCTTAACCGCCAGTACCTCAGAATATGACCTGATTTGAAAAATTGGAGATACAGTTAAGATGAAGACAAAATAAAGTGATAGGCCTGTAATCCCATATGATAAGACTTTATAAGAAGATGGTCACGTGAAGTTATAGTGACACAGGAAGAATACTATATGAACCAAAGGACTAGAGTACTGTATGTAAAAGCCAAGAAATACCTGGGACTACCAGATGCAGAAAGAGGCAAAAAAACAATTATTCCCTGGAGGCTTCTGGTGGAGCATGGCCTTGATCTTGGAGTTCTGACTTCCAGGATTGTGAGAGAAAAAAAAAATTTCCTTTAAAAACATAGTACATTAAAATACCATTTGTTTTCAAATTGAGAAAAAGATCCAAAGATTTTATAACATACTGTCTCTACTATACTGGCCATAAGAAAACAAGTGGAGGCAAAAATTGCTGGAGGAAATTCCAAGTAGAACAACCTCTATAATTATAATCTAGGTTTATGTAATTTTTTTGACCAGGGACTTACTTTTAGACATTTGAAATAACATAGGTTCTTCATTGTGGCATTTTTTTGTAATAGCAAAGCTCTAGTAACCACCTTCCAGCAATAAAGGACATATGAAATAAACTATTGTATAATAACAGCCTTTATTATAGAAGATATTGGTAAAATATATGTGTAGAGTTTGCTATCCTGAATATAAGGCAAATACAAAGAGAAAATAAATAAAACAATGTTTAAAATCTTAAGACCTAGGCCCTGGCTGGTTGGCTCAGTGATAGAGCATTGGCCCAGCATGTGGAAGTCCCCAGTTTAATTCCCAGCCAGGGCACACAGGAGAAATGCCCATCTGCTCTCTACCCTTCCCCCTCTCCTTTCTCTCTATCTCTCTCTTCCCCTCCCACAGCCAAGGCTCCATTTGAGCAAATTTGGCCCGGGTGCTGAGGATGGCTCCATGCCCTCTGCCTCAGGTGCTAGAATGGCTTTGGTTGCAGTGGAGCAACACCCCAGAGGGGTGCATGCCCCTGGTAGGCATGCCGATGGATCCAAGCCCGGCGCATGTAGGAGTGAGAAGCCCCCACCCCTGCTTCTCACTTCAGAAAAATACAAAAAACAAACAAACAAACCCCAAAAAACCAAATCCTGAACTGAAGACCTATAATTGCAATCTCGGTTTTGGAATCGTTATGGTCAATATCACCCTAGGTAAGATTTTAAGTAAACAAAAGTTGGGCTGATTCAAAAAGGTTTCTAGTGTGTCAAATATTAACAATAATATTTATAAATTATGATTTTTTTTTGGTTTTAAAGTATATTCCTATTCCTTAATGTAACTCATGATCTCTTCTTGACTTCTGTCCTTAGGTTTACTTTTTAATTAAAATTCAATATCCACATCAAAAAATGTGTCAATCTAAAAATAACTTTCAAGAAGCAATGTGACCCTGGCCAGTTGGCTCAGCGGTAGAGCGTCGGCCTGGCGTGCGGGGGACCCGGGTTCGATTCCCGGCCAGGGCACATAGGAGAAGCACCCATTTGCTTCTCCACCCCCACCCCCTCCTTCCACTCTGTTTCTCTCTTCCCCTCCCGCAGCCAAGGCTCCATTGGAGCAAAGATGGCCCGGGCGCTGGGGATGGCTCCTTGGCCTCTGCCCCAGGCGCTAGAGTGGCTCTGGTCATGGCAGATCAATACCCCAGAGGGGCAGAGCATCGCCCCCTGGTGGGCAGAGCATAGCCCCTGGTGGGCGTGCCAGGTGGATCCCGGTCAGGCGCATGCGGGAGTCTGTCTGACTGTCTCTCCCCGTTTCCAGCTTCAGAAAAAATAAAAATAAAAAAATAAATAAAAAAAAGAAGCAATGTGAAAAAATATGTAAGAATGACAGTAGATTGTAAATATAAATCTAGTTCACATTGCAAAGACTTAGAAATAAATCCTAGCACTAAATGTCACATTATAATTTTCTTAAATTAACCCAGACCCAGTTCAAAACAAATGTATAGCCCTCCTGAGTAGTCCTTATGACTTGACCATTAGTTTATCCTTCTCCCTTCATACTGTCTACTAACACACAAAAGTATTTTCAATCAATTCCAACTTTTAAGCCTCAGGAGGAGCAGGGATCTGATTAAGGATTGATAGTATAAAATAGTTTGTAACTGAAATTATATATCAAAATGACTAGGTCGTTAATTAATTATATCAGTAAATAAAAGGGATAATCTATTTGGAGTATTGTCAAAACTAATTCCAAATTGATCACTAAATGAAAATACTCATCATGAAGCTGATCAGTATTCGTTATGTTCAAACTGTCCATTTTAAATTTATCCTTATTAAAGTCATCTGAATTCAGTCGTCAGAACAGAGTGTCTGATCAATGTGGCCACAAAAGTTAGCATTCACTTTTGAAGTATCATTACAAAAAATATTAATTGGGTCAATAAATATCCTTTCTAATAAATGATTTATAGATATGAGGTATTAATGATGTTATTAATTTTTGAATTTACACATATTCTATTTGTAGAAAAGAAATGTTTGGTGAAAATAGGATGAACATATAGTTGAAATAAGTCAACTCTTGAAACAAAGAAGAGTTCTCATGCTAAGGATAAACACATTTCCTAGGTAATTTACACTAAAAATATCTATAGAAAGATGTTACTCATTTAAATTTAAAACATCTTATTTCATCATGGAAAAGGAGGAGAAATAATTTTAAGCATTTTTTGAGTCTTTCTCTACAATAATGATAATAATCTTAAGCAACATAATTCTTTTTCACCAAACATGATCCAAAATGCTTAAGCAGGAGTAATTGACTATACTTTCCCTGTAAGAACCACTCATGGGGTCTGTTATCGCATACTACTAGCACCAAGATGCTAACACTACAAAAAATTCTAGAGGCTGTTATTCAGCAAATGAATACAGACATTGATTATGTCTCCATATATTTTGCAACCCTCAGGGTAACTGAAGCACCATTATTTAATTATTCAAATAAGTTCCTTGATTTTGATCACGGAGTTACATGAAAAGTCAGTAGTTTCAGTTTTCACATTATATAGGACAGATGTGTTTATCTGTCAAAGAGGACGGGCAGGACAGGGGAAGGAGGGCAACTTCATTTAACATGTGAGGCTCTTCTTAATTTTTTCCTAACTTAGCTTCCTGGTTTTTTCTCTTGTCACTTCACCCAATTAACTACTCTTCCAGACAGGTTTTTTGATGCTACACTCAGATTTCCCAGGCCTTTCTATTTCACCATGCTGTTGTGTGTATACCGTCTTACTCTCACTCCCTTGATCACTGACAGACTGTCTTACTCAACCACTGAGTTATAACTTAAACATCACCCTGCTGTGAAATCATCTCACATGCCTGTGGGCAGAGCAAATGCCTCCCTTTCTAAACTCCCACAGCATGCTATTATGTACCACTATTACGGCACTTAATGGACTAGCTGTTTCTCACACTCTTCTGTGAGGTCTTTAAGCAGACTGTCTAACACTTCCATGTATTTTAACAACAAACTCAGTGCTTGCCACTCATTTTTGGATGGATGAAAAAGTCCTAGAACTATGAATCAAACAGACCCTAATGTGAGTCCTGCTTGAAATACAGAAACTGTGTAACTTCAGCTGAGAGGATTATTAAACTGAGTCTTTTTAGGATGGGCATTATAATACCAGCCTTGCTGAGCTTCTGCAGGATGGCAGTTCTTTATATCCTGAGGCATAATGCCTGGCATGTTATAAACATGCATTGAACGGCTGCAGCCAAGGATGAATGAAGATAGAAAGTGAGAGAGCTGAGGACGATCGCAGGCTTCCGAAACTTATAAAGAATTAAAAGGGATCAAGGTAAACGATGGGAAAGGGAACCTCACTGGGAAAAGCAGAGAAGGAGATTTAGAGCAGTTCAAGGGCCAGTAGAACTGTAGGGATCCTAAGAGTGGGAAAATGTTTTTTGGCACAATTACAAGGTCTTTCTTCATTTTGAGACAAGAAGTGGGGAAATCCCCCCCCCCCCGCCCCTTGCCCTGAGCATGGATGGGAGCTGGCCTTGTGATTTTAACAGTAAGTCAAGAACAGTGGTGGTAAACGTCAAAGCAGTAACAGACTGGATGGTGGTGATAAGAAAGTAGGTGAAGAATTTGAAGTCATGGATGATGGGTTGTAAAAATAAGGCAGGTTGTGGCAGCCGGCAGACTTACAAAGACAGGAGACTTAGGAGCTCGGAGTTTGGCCAAAAAAAAAAAAAAATACTTAATGAAGTGTGGCAGTAAGACAAATGTTAGAAAAGGTCATTGTGGTCAAAAGCTGGATATCTAGAGTTTGATTTCTCAGAGGTAGAACCGTTTTTATAAACTAGAAGACAAATCTATCTTACGTGAGTTCATGTCCCCTAAGAGTAGACAAACAAAATCCAAATGAGCTCAAACCTTAGCGTTTTTACTTCTCCTTAAAGTTTCAATATTTATTAAGCTTTCTGTTCTCTGAAACACAAGATATAGTATTTTATATATATAATTCCATCTTGCATTTGTCCAAGCATGTTAACATGGCCCAAAACATAGACTGAGTGAGCCATGTGAAGTCAGATTTGTGTCTTATGTCCTACAGATAATCTAATACTAGACCCCGTTTTCATAGTTTATGTTGCCAAGACTTAGGTTTATTTGTTGATATGTGGCACTCCAAGTGGACCACTGTTCTGATCCCCCTTTAAGAAAGAACTAGGTGCCCCAGCATCTGAGACTGCCGCTGTCATTCTGTTTTCTGCAGATCCACCCTTCCAAGATTTCCTCAGCTGAATAAAAACTCTCCGCCCGAGTCTACACTCCTTCCCAGGGCGACCCACAGCTGACCACTTCTGGATACCAACTCAGGGCAACTTTGGTGGCTGGTTTTAGCCCCAGAGCTACCAACAGGATTAGGCAAATTTTTTCTGGAGCTTGATTAATGTCTGTTCAATCCTATACTCCCACCCCAGCTCCTAGCTGTTGATCTCGAAGGCACTTCCAAAGTACACTTTGTGTCCTAAATTCTAACCCAGAGTATTTTTCCTGGGGAACACAACTTGTAACATAAATCCTTGGAATATACACTAAGTAATAATTTTCTTTTAGCAACATTTAGAGGATGTTTTTGAAATATCTGTGATATCATATATAAATTCCCTAACGATGTAGCTGAGAAATTTTGTTTATTCATACTTGTTACTGTATCCTTTTTCATTCCAGAATCTAGGGTCATGATCAAAACAGACATAAAAACATACATAAAGGTTTTATTGTATTTATAGAAATGGCTAAAGCCATGCAAAATAAAAATAGTGGTAATTTAGATAAAGGGTTTTGTTACCTCCTAAAACAATTTTTTAAAAAAATTAAATTTAACAGGAGGATATTGCTCAATAAGAGTACATAGGTTTCAGGTTTTTATAGCATGTGAACTGTTGATTATGTTGTATACCCATCACCCAAAGTCAAATCATTCTCCGTCACTGTATATTTGTCCCTCTTTACTCCTTTTCTCCCATGCCTTAGTAACTACTTCACTTTTTAAGGGTCAATTACTGAAAGAAGGGATTTCACTTTCGTATAATCTCAAGCTTCATGAAGTGATTAAAAGCAAAAAACAATACAATGCAAGGTTGAAATATAATAGATATAAAAAAATGTGGCAGTCAAAAATCTGCTTAACCATATTCAGTTTATGAAGAATTTATTACCAATCAAGTTGCAGGGTCTCTTATGTCTTTCTGAGGAGGACTTCCCTTCCCTTAATATGTACCTAGGAAGTAGTTTAAGTAACAGCCTAAGGAAATCTAGGTTATCATAAATTTGAGAATGAAAATAATTTAAACTAGGCATTTAAAAAGTATAATATCTTTTCTGGTAGAACTTTTCATAAGATAAGTACACTCTGCCTAAAAGTTGTGGGCAATGGCTTGCCTAGAAAAGAGAGTTAAGCAAACCAATTGGAGAATCTGCACTGTGAGAAACATTATGATGACTGCTAAAAATTATTTAGTAAATCTATTTTAAATTGTAAAAGATAAGAATATTAACAAATCTAGAATTCTAAAATAAGTACAGAAAGACTTTTTAAAACAGAAATAATAGGAAAAAGACATTAAGATGATCAAAATGGAAAAATAATAAAAATGTTAAATAGAAATAGAAAAAATTAAAAGATGGTTTAAATATCACGGAAATAGAGTACCTCGAAAACCCTGATAAAGAACAGAAAATACAAACCTAAAATATTAAGAATAAGAAAAAAAGATAACATTATAGAGGATATAGAAAAATGATAAAACCATAGTTACTAGAAGCACTTGCAATATTAGGAAAACTGTACTGTTTTTCTACTATTTTATAAAGGCTTCAGACAAGACTGCAAACAAAGAAAATATATGAGATATTTAAATAGTAGGAAGTAAAAACAATGAGTATTAGTTATATATGAAAATTTTAACCAAGAAAGGAAATAAAATATTAGAACTAGCAGAGTAGATATGACATAAATATTCAAAATCAGAAATGTTTATTTGTGTCAACCATCTCCAATTAAAATATAAATGAGAAATAATATTATAATCATAATGGAAACAAATCTACAAAATACCTAAAAGTAAGTCAAGGAAAACACAATCATAATTTAAGAAAATTATAAAGTACAGCTGAATGACAAATTTTAACGTTCTACGGATTTAGCTTTCTTAAAATTAAATTATATCTTTAATTAAATAAGATACCACCATAGTAAGATACATTAATACATAAATTAAATATTATACCAGAGCGGGGGTGGGATTTCTTAATGCTTTGATGAGTAATGAGACCAATGACAGTATGCTTCCCATATCAAATATCTAAATATACAATACAAGAAAAATAACTGAAATGGTGCCTTATTTTATTTTTTGAAGAAGGAATAAACAAGTCAACAAAACAGAGGTTTCCTAGTAAGAAATATATATTCTGGTAACTGACTTACAAACTAGTTATAAGTCCACCTATGCTATTCACTTGCATCTAAATTTTTTTCCCTTAAAAAACATAAATAGAAATATTTATATTAACTCCTATTGTCACAATGTTTGACATGGTGCCAATATGTAATCTACAGAGACTCCTAATGCGTCTTTATAGTCTTAGCACCAGAAAGCCCCTGGGAGCCTCTTTCCTACCTCTACACAACCTTCTTTTGGTTCTAGTTATGCATCCTTGGTCTTCTGATGTTTGTCTACTTATCTCTAAGCTATCACCTCCTGAAATAGCCTTTGTCCTGCACATGCAGTAACTAGAGAATGAAGCTATTTATTCACTTCACTAAGTTGAAAGATGTTCCAACTGTTTAGGATTAAACTCTCATGTATCAATCAATACATTATTGCCTATGATATATGATTAAGGAATGGAGCTTGTTTAATCAGTCAAGAAAACAGAAAGAATCTCAAAGACATGTATCAAATTATTAATAATGACCTTTGAATTTAATGAGCATATCATTTATGAATACTATTCATATAGTCAGATAATAATAAAAGAAATGATTCATTTGTACAAAATCTGTTAACATTCTTTTTCAATCGCCATATATACGTACTATTATTTGATGAATAATGTTTTCCTTCATTTAAACTCAGCTGTCCAATAGTGTATTAAATAAATATTAAGAGTTAAGTAATTTTTGAAATATAGCAAAATGGTGTTACAAAGAAAAATAAATATAGAGCATGGTAAAATTCTCATTCTCAAGACAAACTGAGAACAATATTTCAGAAAAAAATCACAATAAAAATTTCATTAGAACTACACTGTTAAAATCTAACTAATTATCAAAATGGTCATTACTTCACAGTTATTTAAATTTTTGTTTTTTGAAATTTCATATAATAGTAAAATTATCACTTAAAAATGATCAGTTGCTAAGTGAATTTCATCAATGAACTTTATATTTCAAAGACAGCCCAATTTTTTAGGATGATTTATCCAAGTAGAAAATTTATGTCTTCTTATAATGTTATCGTTTGATGAGAAGATCTTATATTTCATTAATATTGGATCATAATCAGAATGTCATAAAAACAAGGGAAAGGATAATTCAACTAAAGTAGCATTTTGCAATTCTTGCAGGGAATGGGAGGAAACTTTACCTAGGGCCATCTGATGGCTCTTGGCAGCCTCTGGTTTGCAGGTATCAGACATTAGTGCAGCCGGTATCCTCACTGTGGGACTTTGTTATGAATACCAACAACAAGAAAGACCAATGAGTTCTGGGCCAGGTATCTCTCAATGTTCCCCTTCTTCATCCTCTTATAACAAGATTGATGTTTCCAAGTTCTCTTACACAAAAATTCTAGACAAGTACTCTGCAGTTAAATCATTAGCTTTATGTCTCTTTATGGTTCAAGAACTTTCCTGGCTTGCAAAGCTTGGACTGGGAATAATTAAGCCTGGAAACAGGAAGATTATAGAGAGTTCAGACTGGCAGTTTCTTTTCAATTTAAAATGAGAACTAGCAGAAAGTTGAAGAGGCTTGGGTCATGGTGAGCGGAGTCGCCATTCGCTGAGATAGAAATACACAGAAAACAAAAGTCAGGTTTAGGAGTGAAGAATAGGTAAGTCTGGAGCATGTTGAAATGAGGGCCTGCCTGACCTGTGGTGGTGCAGTGGATAAAGCATCAACCTGGAATGCTGAGGTCACTGGTTCGAAACCCCAGACTTGCCACGTCAAGGCACATACAAGAAGTAACTAATACAAGTTGATGCTTTCTGTTACTGCTCCCCTTCTCTCTCTTTCTCTCCTCTCTCTAAAATCAATAAATAAAATCTGAAAAAAAAGAAATAAAGAAATTAGGGTCTATAAATTCTCCACATTGCTTTAATTAGTAAGCAGTTACCGTATATATTCTGATCCAAATTTCAGAAGTAAAATCTGGGATAAATACCTTGGAAATATATTTTATTTTTTATCTTACTTTGAAATATTTTACCATTTAAATATCTAATTTATTTTTCTTGTATAGTCTCTAGGTTAATTTTGCCTATTGTTTTATTTTTTAAAATCTCCTAGTTAAGGGAAAATTTACATTTACATCAATATGAAAAGACATGATGTACTAGTCAAAGAGAAGCTGAACCTTTTTTTCCATACATTTGGTATTAAATACTATAAACATATTTTAGATGACCTATATGAATGAAATTCCCACTATCCAAATATTTTATGGTATTTCATAAAATGGATTCCAAGGCCCAAATTTTATTATGTCTCACAAAAGGTATTTAACAACATTTCATTATAACCTGGTGAAAGGAGACATATTTTTTTTGTGTCAAGTCATGGATTTGAATAGTCTCATCACTTACAAGCTATGAATATTTAGACCATTTATTCCCTGTCTTAGAATTGCAGTTCTCTCATTGTAAAAACCTATTTCCCAGACTCTTGTGAGATTAAACAAGATTAGATACACAAAGACCCGGGCAATCTTTCTAATATGCTGTCATTGTTGAAACACCAATGATGTGGAACTGCTTCTTGGTGCAGATATTGACCATTGAAATTTCCCTTATGTTTATATTAGCAAAATAACACTGGATTTAAGAAATATATTAAGCCAGTGATTCTTGACTATTTATCTATATTTTAGAGGAATTACAAATACTCCAATTTAAATAAAAACCATGGTTGAATATACATGCATGCGCACCTTTTATGAACAAAAAGTCTATAGCTTTCATCAGTCCTTTCAAAGATATCTCTGAACTAAAAAAAGGATATGAATTTCAGCTTTAAGCTCTTTTTATTTCTTCCAACAAAGAAAATATTATAATAATACAGAGACATGACTAGCCATGCTAATTTCAGTTACATTCAGCCTCATGTTAAGGAAATACTCTGAACTACTAAACTCACAAAAAAAAAATAATTATTATTATCTTTATTTAACTTTCAAGTCAAAAAGTGTTGATGTGTTAACATTTATGGGTTTTTTTGACAGAGCCATGCAGTTGTTAAATGCTTTCTTTCACAATGATAATCTTTATAACTCTATAATGTATGAAAACCCTGGGTATTGTAAATATTTTTGGGAGTTATTAAAACTAGGGCTGGCAGTGGTACAGCCAAACTCCATGATTACACAATTTAGACTGGACTAATTATTCCCTGTAAAACTTTTATTACACCTCAAACAAAGAGGATAACTCTTAACTAAATATTTTAAAATTTTAACCTAGGATAGTCAAAGAAGAACTTCACTTTGAACTGTAATATAGCAGCTAGCCATGTCTTAGTTGTTTCTCCCTCCAGTGGCTAGTTTGGTTAGAGTGCTAAATTGCCATTTTTAAACACAGATGCTTCTGGTCCTTCTTTTTTCCATGAATGGATGACAGAGTCATATGTTTGAGAAGTGCTTTCGTCAATGAGCAGTAATTAATTTTCAAAAAGCACACAGTGCTGTTTTTTATAAGGGAAACTTTCTCCAAAATGGTTTGAGATTCTTATATGAATGGAACTAGAGGGGACATATTCTTTCATTATAATTTAATAAAACCTATTTAAAAATCATGGTTAAAAGGAACTCATAAGATTTTTAGATTTAAATTTCTTAAAGGACTTCTGGTTTCTTATCATTATTATTTTCTTCTTCTCTTCTAAGTGAGAGGAGTGAAGATAGAAAGACAGACTCCCACATGTACCCCAAGCGGGATACACCGGGCAACCCGTCGAGGGCCGGTGCTCTGCCCATCTGGGGCCATGCTCACCACTGAGCTATTTTTAGCACCTGAGGCGGAGGCTCCAGGGAGCCATTCTCAGTGCCTGGAGCCGATGCACTGAAACCAATCCAGCCATGGCTGCAGGAGCAGGAGGGAGAGAGAAAGGGAAGGGGAGGGGTGGAAAAGCAGATGGTCTCCTCTCCAGTGTGCCCTGACCAAATTGAACCTGGGGCATCCACATGCTGGGCCGATGTGCTACCAGTTTGTTATGATAGATTAATTACATTCATTTTTTTCTTCTCCCTTACAAGATTCACAAAAAGGAAAGTAAAAACATTTAAAAAATCCAATTTCAAAATATTATATAAAGAGAATTGGAGAGAAAATAATAACTGAAAAGAGTAAAAAAAAAAATTCAGCTCAATGAAGGTAGTAAAACTTAGAGAGCAGAGTAAGTTCCTACATGAGGGCAGCCAAAAATATAAAAGCCAATTCACTCAGCAGAAACTAGGAACACTATAGAAACTGGAGACATTTACTACTACAGATAATGAAGGTAAAAGATGGGATTGAAAACAGGAGTAATAGTTAAAATCTATGTAAATAATAACTGGACTCTGATATTTCCTTATTCTGAGTAAGCAAGTGACTGCTCCTCCCCATCCCAAAAGGAAACTAGAAGTTTCTAAATGGAGAAACTAACCCAAAAATATATTACCTTCTGAGACACCAGGCCCAGTGGAGAATGGGTGAGGGGAGGAACTTCACTAAAAGAAAAGCGTGCTGCTTGCTGCTTCTGTCTACATAGTAAAAGGAACCACTTGCACTTATCTCCAAAAATGCATAGCCAGGTGAATAATTTTGCCAGACAATTGGTAGATTTTCTTTGGAAAGGTAAATGGCTCCACAGTGGGTCACAAATGAGTGGCCATATCCCTTCTTAACAATGAAACTCAAATCACCAGATGTTACAGACTAAATATTTGTGTTCCCAATATTCTTTTTTCCCCCAGAGATAAAAACTTCAGCTTTATTAGTGACAAAAACCAATATTAGAGAAAGGGATTTAGGTCTTCAAGCTAATGGGCTTCTTTTTTTTTATGATTTTAATTTGTGTTTACATAGATTCAAGTGTCCCACCGAATATATCTCTCCCCACCCCCTTATTCCCCTTCAGGCCCCCTCATGCTCCCTCCCCCACAATGCCTTCCCCCCTTCCCTCCAGGATTTGCTGTCCCGTTCTCTATAATGCTGTGTTATGTATATATAATTTCATTAATCTCTTTCCCTTCTCTGATGCCATCTTCTCTTCTACTTTCCCTCTGGTCCCTTTGATCCCGCCTCTGCCTCTGTTCCATTGCTCAGTTCATATTGTTCATTGGATTCCTCAGATGAGTGAGGTCATATGGTATTTTTCTTTCTCTGCCTAACTTATTTCACTTAACATAATAGTTTCCAGGTCCATCCATGTTGTCACAAAAGGTAAGATTTCCTTCTTCCTCACGGCCACGTAGTATTCCATTGTGTATATGTACCACTGCTTTTTAATCCACTCATCCACTAATATTCTTATGTGGAAATCTTAATCCCTCAATGTAGTATTAATCACTGTGGGGGGGGAGGCTTTCGTAAGTGGTTAAGGCATGAGGGCAGAGCTCTCAAGAATAGAATTAATGCCTTTGTAGGAGACCTCAGAGGTCTCCTATGTGAGGCTACAACAAGAAAATAATTGTCTCTGGAGGGATACTGCAAGAGGAAGAGATTTTCTGCAATTTCTGGCATGTGTTAGGAGCGCTGCGGTGTGTAGGTATTGGGGTGCATGAAGGAAAGTCACTAGTCTGGATGTGAGGACATACCATAAGACCCCTACCCTAGCCATGGGTCCAGGATCCAGCTGGTCCTCTATGACTTTGAAGTCTTGGACATGGTAATAACTTTCCCACAGCCCCTTGACATTAAACCCAGAGTCCTGCATTGACTGACTGCCTGATCTGCAAGCCTCCTGTCTGTGTGGATGGTCGGACTCTCCCAGCAAGCAAACACATAGCTTGCTCTTGTGGCCTGTTCGGATGCCATTAGTAAGCGCCCACTCAGCCAGCCCGCAGCCGTCTGTGGGCTCCCTCAGCATGCCGCTGCCTGCATCATACACCGAGTACTTAGTCCTTCCCCAAGTCTGTCCGCAGTGTCTGATCACACCCGGTCCCCCACTTCAAGTTCAAGTCCACTTATCCAAACAGGTTGCTGACCACTTGCTCCTCAGTCGGCACTCCAGAGCTTGTCTGAGGATTCCACGACAGCTCCAATACAGCTCTAGCCTAGCTAAACCAGGACTCCTAGCTATCCAGTGGCCAAACCACATCTTCTGAAGCTAAGACTGAATACCTTTTAATTTATCCTTTCTTCTGTACTCTTCACCACCCCTGACAGAGCCGACATATAGAGTTTCCTTTTATCTTAGACTAAACTTTTTTTGTTTCATAGTTAATAATTTTTAAATGAAATACTAAAATAGAAGGAGGAAGATACGGTGTTGGTATTGAGGAGCTAAAAGACCTACTGAGCTAGGAAGCAAAGGGAAATTCTAGATGATGAAGAGAGGGCCCAGAATTATAGCTGGGTCTTCACCCTAGACACTTCCAGTCCAGATTCAAACAAGAGAGTGAAATTCTTAAGGCAAGCAAGAGAGAAAAGAAAAAAAAAAGAAGCACAGATTTCTTGAACTATCTGACCTAGTGGAAAATAAAATTATTTTCATGTTTGTAATGAATTAGATTTAGGGATATAGGATGCTTAAAAATATATTTTATAATGAATAGATTATCAGCCATGAGGCAAAAATTCATAGCTATAATTCTGAAAAAACTAAATTATCAATATAATTTGAAATTATAATATAAATAGTACATAAGGAATATGAGTGAAAAGGGGAAGAAAAGGATCTGAGAATACTAAATCTTCATTTTCCATATTAGAAAGTCAATGGAGTATATCTAAAATTGACCCATTGAGAAAAGGCAATAAAGTATATTTTTTTGAAATGTCGAAGTAAATACCAGGTGACACAGTTAATAAAGTTAACTCTATAAAGCAAGACCCAGAGCAAGGTCTGAAGGGCAAGGGGCTTATTTTTTAACTATTATAAGCTTGTAGTGTTATGTACTTTATATATATACATATATACATATATATGAGAGAGAAAATGAATATATATTTGTATATTATTTACTTACACAGATATATATTTCTATTTCTAGCTATACACACTACTTTGATTAAAGAATTGAGAAAAATACCCATTAAACATTTGCATTACAAAAAAGAAAGTGAATAACAATGAAAAGAGATAAAGGAGGCTATGTATTTTGAAATAGAAATTTCTTCTGATCTCTTTGGTTGGACAAAAAGTATAAACTGTTTTTTAGCAGTTACCTATCAGTTGCCTCTCTAGTACCCCCCTACCCTGCACCTTCATGAATCTTAGTGTTAATTCGATGTATATGATAAAAATTCTGGGCAATCCTCAGGCATTTTTAAAATTAATTTTATATCACATTTATTGGAGAACAGGTTCAGATATGAAACTCAATAATGCATTGTCTGTAACCTGCATCATGTACCTATTGCCCCAAGCAAAGTGTCCTTCACCCCTATTTTACCCTCCTTTGCCCACCTCTACTTCCTCTCTGCCCTGTTTCCCTCTGGCTAGTGTGACACTGTTGCCTGTGACCTTTAAAATAAAGGTGCTCTACCCTCCATTGGATCTAGAGAGAGGCATGTTCCCAAGAGAGACCAATGAGAATCTTTCCCCTAAACCCAGCTCTCTATACTAGGAGCTAGTGGGGCACTTCACACAGGTGGGGTAGAACCTGAGATGAGAGAAGTCTCTGTGGATCCTTAAAGCTTTCCATTTCCTAGTTCCAGGTCATTCCTGAGTCACAGTGTATTCCTGCTATTGGGGTTCCACCAGAGAACCATTATAGTTCAAGCGGGTGTATTTAATTTCCTTTTCTAATTGAACTATTACAGAGTCCCACATTTATAAGAAAACTCTTGCTACTCTCTCAAACTACGTTTTATGTTGTCTCCTTGGCACACTATAGATGGAATCTCGTACTCTAACACATAGGTCAATTGAGGTTGCAGTGGCAAATTAAAAATGCCAGTTATCAGGGATGAAAATAGAAATACATTGTTACTCTCTATGAAGTGTTATATAGTAATCAACACACCAAGGGAAAGAAACATGATTTGAGAGACAACATATATGTTCATGCTGGGTCATGGGCTTTTTCTAGACCTTAATTGAGCTACTCCCTATTCTTCTGTTTCATATGACTTTTTTTTTTTTTTTAATTTTTTTATTTTATTTATTCATTTTAGAGAGGAGAGAGAGAGGGAGAGAGAGACAGGGGGGAGGAGCTGGAAGCATCAACTCCCATATGTGCCTTGACCAGGCAAGCCCAGGGTTTCGAACCGGCGACCTCAGCATTTCCAGGTCGACGCTTTATCCACTGCGCCACCACAGGTCAGGCTCATATGACTTTTTACACGGTGAAACTTATTTTATTCCTACTTACAAGTATTTTGCCTTGAAATTAAACCACTATTTCCTATCAAACACTGACATGTGTAAGCACTTTTGAGAATAGAAATCCAAATGAAAAATATCACTTTGTAATCCTCCAAGGTCCCTTGTCCCTGAATATTTTATGCTCGAATGCTGATTTGTAAATCAAATAGTTTAGGTGTATGCCACTGTTCCCATTCAGCCTTATCAAACTTATAGCACAAAGAGACCTTGTAGTGTAATATCTCATCACCAAAAGGACAGTAAGATAACACAGGATCATGCCTCAAAAATGGCTTAGCTGGCAAATACATTTTTTTAGGCAGACTGCTTGGTTGACTTACATAACAGAACTGTCCTTCATCAAGTCTTGATTGGCTGACTGCTAACCTTGAACTAAGAGTAACCTGTTTAGAATACATTTCATTTAAGTTGTTGAAAATAATATCTTGTATTATTAACAGAGATTCCTTAAAGCCTTCATTTACTATCCACATAGTAACAATCTGGCATATGCATTACCCTTTAGAAATTGAAACATCACTGTATCTATTGAATTGCTAATGGAAAAAAAGGAGACATGCAGAGAAAATTTTGAAATAATAGGAAGTTCTTAAACATAGGCTTTCATTTTCTTATTGTGCAAAGTTGGCACTAATTATTCAAATCTTTGTGCTAAAGAACACTTTAACGGCTGGATAGTCTTTGTTGCTTTATTACCATGGTAAATCTGAGAAAACTTATTCAACACACCTGGGTCACAGTTAACAGATTTTACATAAATTGTTTCTTTTTTGTTGGATATTGTTTTAAGTTCAAGCTAATCAAAATCTAAATCTAAAAAGGATAAAATAACATATTGACTAAAAATGAGCAATGATATGAGCCTTATAATGAGATAAATATTAAATTTATATCTTTATTTATACTAGGATATTGTGTATTGTTCTGCCTACAGGAGAAAAAAAAGACTATAGAAAAATATCTGGAGATGGTGGTCTTTTCAGACTTGACAGTGATTTCTGGTGGACCACATTAGAGAATGATAAGCATTCTCACCCCCCTCCCCGCCCATCTGACTGCAACATTTGCATCATCTAGCCCCTTGCGTTTGTCGTCTGCCCCAAAGCTCACACATGTTTCTTACAATTAACTTGCCACATTGCATGCCAGAGCTGACAATTTTTAATTTATTGGTCAGATTCACCTATTGTTTTTATTCATTATACCAAACACATTCCTGATTCAATAGAATTTCATTGTAGGGATACAAGGAAATTAGAGTGAATATGACCGAAATCAAGTGGGCCCTTGATCTTAATTGTAAATTGTCAAAAAAACCCACAAAAAACAAAAAACAAAACAAAACAAAAAAAAAACCCTGACTTCCTTGGCTATTCTCTTACTAGAAAACAAATGAAAAAGGTAAATTCATTTCTCGCCATAAATCCCAAACGTTTCATTTTCATCTTCCCCAAGTTAACTTTCTCACCTAGCTAAGCAGCAATTTCTGCTATTATTAGCTGCTGGCCCAATATCAGCTGACCAGTATCCATCAAACTCCTAGCTTCAATGAGCTTAGAGACTCCCAAGGAACTCCACGTATGCAGACTTCTGTTTACAGCTTCTAATTATTTTCTAACAGATAATGCAGCGTTCAGGTTCAGAGAGGTTGGATGAAATCTGTAAGTGGACTAAAACCCTAGATTAAATTGCAGTATCTGGGATCACTGTGGAAAACCCTAAGCTTTTTAGTTCTGAGATAAAAAGCCCTCCCTGATTGCTTATGGTCTGTGACAAACTGGTCTCATAATTTGACTTCCTCAAAGGTGCTCATTCGAATTTTTAATCACACTGTGCTGAGCTATTTGTAAAATTTAAGCAATGAGCATCAAAACTGTGGCTTCTTAGGAGCTCAGCAGCATTCGCACATGTCCCAAATAATATCTTGATGTGTTTTCAGAGTAAAAAACAAGCAAACAATCGAGCTGTTGGTGTAGCATGCATATTACATCTTATTGTTTGAACAGGCTAAAAGAAGTCTAGATGTGGTAATCCTATTATGCAAACTGCTAATTATGAGTTTAAAATGTTTATGCAATACATTGTATTATAATTCTTTTTGTATATAGGGAGGATTTGTCTGGATTTTTGTATGGTAGAAAGTCATACATACTCAGTTGGATTTTCTAATCTGAGGGCAAGAATGAGTCACCTGAAGTAATAATAATTAAGAAAATGATGAGGTCAACGTCAGGGCACTGAAGAGTGAGAATACCTCTTAAGCAAAGCTTTAGTTCAGTGAATTCAGCAAGCCTCCTGGGAAACTGAGAGGAAATATATATAATTCTATAAAGTGATTTAAATACTATTTGTAAATTTCATTCTTCCCACAAAATAGACATATTAATACTCATCTTCAGACACCCTTTGCCGCAGTCTAGATTCAAAGAGTCATTTCTTCCTTTGCTTTCTCATTTGCAATTTTAATATTGATTGTACACATGAGGTTCTAGAGCTCTATTTTAAAAATGTCTGCTATTAAGAATTGATTCATGATAAACATGATCAAGAAGAACACACTAGGCTGATTCCTTCTCATTCTGGTTTTGCTTTGTCATTCAAGTTTTTGTCCAAATCCACCAGAGTATATTGCATAGGTCAGCTTTTGCATTAAATAAAGGGGAGGGAGAGTTGAGTGCAAACCAAACAGTACCCAGCTTCATTCCTGCTTGCATAGGAGTTTTAATACAGAAGAAAATGCCCGATTCAGGATTACTGGCTCCTGTTTCTAAAGGTGGCTTTAAGCTAAACAGGAAGCTCTCTAGCAATCTGAGGTTAATCTCAGAGCTCCTTTGACTATGGCCATTAATTTATGGGTGATGATGGTCTGGAAGGAATGGTAACAGAGTTTCTATTCACAAATTATTTTGATGCAACCAGACTCATTGTCAATTTGTTTAGTTTTGACAGTTTATGTTTTGCAAATTGTTGGACACAAATCTGTTACTGATACAGTGGTGCTGTGAGGTAGAATATGAAATTCTTTTGATCATTTTGAGAAAACTGTTATAAGAAAAAGTTTAAGATTTCCTTGTGAAGTGGTCACTTTTGTATATCATTTCTACCAATAACAACCCTTTGTTAATTCCAATAGATGATTACCCAGTAGTGTAATTAAATTTTCAAAGACAAATACAAAAATATGATGGAGAATATGTTTACCATTTACTCACACATCACTGTATAGTGAATGTATATATAGTACATAAAATATTACAAAATAATTGTAATATTAATAATATAATATAATATTAACATATATGTATGACATTATTTAGATACACATCTACATATATGTGTGGATATTATTTTAACTAGTATAGCATATTAAAACTTTATTTCCTGACCCTGGCCGGTTGGCTCAGTGGTAGAGCGTCGGCCTGGCGTGCAGGAATCCCGGGTTCGATTCCAGCCAGGGCACACAGGAGAAGTGCCCATCTGCTTCTCCACCCCTCCCCCTCTCCTTCCTCTCTGTCTCTCTCTTCCCCTCCCGCAACTGAGGCTCCATTGGAGCAAAAGATGGCCCAGGCGCTGGGGATGGCCCCTTGGTCTCTGCCCCAAGTGCTAGAGTGGCTCTGGTTGCAACAGAGCGATGCCCCGGATGGGCAGAGCATCGCCCCCTGGTGGGCGTGCCGGGTGGATCCCGGTCGGGCACATGCGGGAGTCTGTCTGACTGCCTCCCTATTTCCAGCTTCAGAAAAATACAAAAACAAAACAAAACAAAAAACAACTTTATTTCCTGAACTAAATTATTGCTGTTTAAATAACTAAAATCACTTTACACCATACACTGCAAGCTAGAATTTCATTCAATGATCCTTTCATTCTACAGAAACATTATTTTATATTCTTAAATCTATAAACAGAGCATTCATAAAACCATATATTGTTTTGATATGTCTAGAGTAGGTTGTTGATTATCTGGAAATTCTATATCCTGGTTTTTGTTTGCTCTGTGAGCAAAAGTTTTCTACCTAAATTTTGTGAATAATATGTATATTATAAGCAACTCATCTTACTGATGCAGTCAAATTAGTAAATATCATTCAACATGGAGTTAGAAATTACATATCATCAGTATAATTCTCTTCCAGTTTTATGGTGACAGAGCAATATGGCCTCTAATCATGGATGAAATTTACCAAATGTTAGAGTTGGGAGAGTTGGCAAATACCTACAATATGGAAAACAATGCCTTTAATAGACTACTTATATCCATTCACCAAATTTAAATAGTGGGACAGTAAACTATGTACTCTTGAGAAATGTCCTTTCATTCACATAAATTCAAGTACTTTGGAGAAACAGAAGCAGTCAGAGAGTTTATCAAGTTATGTGTTGAAATTTACAGAGAAAAACCAGTTTTGGATTAAGTAGTATCTTGTAGGTGCTTCAAAGAAGAAATTAAGCTGGTTGAACGCAAAACTTGTCGAGTACTTTGCCATTTTTCAAACTTTTTAGTACCTCATGTGACAATGCTTACAGCTCAATTTTTAGGGTGTCTATAAAAATTCAGGTAGCGATGGTTTATAACGTCAGTCAATGACTTTATTTACTTTAAAAAAAACCTGTTATTAAAAAAAATCAAACTATATTTTCCATTTTATATAGGATTCCATCCTTGCATCTTTATTCTTATTGAAATAGAAGTAGATAGCCAAGAGACAAAAATGAGAGGAGACATTCTCATAACATGTTGTCATTGGAGAAGTAAACCTCATCAAAATTACTTATAAGGTTCCTGGAACTCAAATATTAAGAAGCTAAAAATAAAATCTAGTACTACCCTCCCACATATAACAAAAACATTCACAGGGAGCCCTTCAGAGGCTCCCCACTTAGAAAGGTTATTGGCCTCCTGGAGGTGTAGAAAGTCAGCAAGAGGTTTTCCTTCTCAAAGGACATTTGGAGTGTACACTGAGTCTTAGAGTCAATATGGAAAGTCTATCCTTCTGTGATATGTTGGTGCTCTGGATTTGAGACAGCTACTAAATTGAGTTTGTAGAAATAAATTAGGAATGAGCAATAAAAATACCTAAGGAAAATGACTAAAATATAGTATACCAAAAAAGATCAGGCCCTGGCCAGTTGGCTCAGCGGTAGAGCATAGGCCTGGCGTGCGGGGGACCCGGGTTCGATTCCCGGCCAGGGCACATAGGAGAAGCGCCCATTTGCTTCTCCACCCCTGCCCCCTCCTTCCTCTCTGTCTCTCTCTTCCCCTCCCGCAGCCAAGGCTCCATTGGAGCAAAGATGGCCCAGGCGCTGGGGATGGCTCCTTGGCCTCTGCCCCAGGCACTAGAGTGGCTCTGGTCGCGGCAGAGCGACGCCCCAGGTGCTAGAGTGGCTCTGGTCGCGGCAGAGCATCGCCCCCTGGTGGGCAGAGCGTCGCCCCTGGTGGGCGTGCCGGGTGGATCCCGGTTGGGCGCATGCAGGAGTCTGTCTGACTGTCTCTCCCCGTTTCCAGCTTCAGAAAAATACCAAAAAAATAAAATAAAATAAAATAAAAATAAAAGATCAGACTATGAGGGGAGAGGAGAATATTACAGAATTGATTAGGCTGGAATTGAAAAGGCTTAAAGGGGCTATAATAAAGCCCTTTTAAAAATAGAAAAATAAAACCATTTAGTCAATTAACCAAGAATTTATAATTTCCTATCTGCCTATATTGTTGTACTTGCCATTAGATATGTAACGGTGGAGTTAACGCAGTCCCTGTCATAAGGGATCCCTGCAATCTAGTTGTGGAGAGTGGGACTGGACAAAAATAAAACAAGGACACATAATCATGTAATACCGATCATGATAGCTGCACAGAAGAAAATTACTGAGTGATGTTAGTAGGCTACAACTTAGATTAAAGGGTCAGCAAAGGGATCTTTGAGGAAGTAGATCATTAAGCAAAGAAATGAAGGATAACTAAGAGCTCATTGGGTGCAGTCTGGGGAAGGCCACTGCAGGCAAAGGCCGTGATTGGCTTGCTTGGCTTGGAAGAGGAGTGGAAAGAAAGTCAGTGAAGAGAAAGAAGACTGGGAAAGTAACTAGAAGCTTTAGAAGCCAAGGATCTAATATCTTGCATTACTTCACTAAGCCATTAAAAGGTTTTATTCACACTTTGTGTTGACAATTGGAAACCATTCTCATAATTCAAACTGAAGACTGTTGATGGCTTTGATTCAGGTGGTGGTGACGGAATATAAAAAGAACTGCTGTTCAAATGTGTTTGTGGCATACAATCAAAGCATTTGCTCTTGAAATGGAAGAGGAAATTAAAAGTTTGAGAGGTTGTCACATTTAAGGATACATCCCAAATTTCTAATAGGAATAATTAGTGTGAATGGATGCACAAATTATTTAAATGAATGAGATTGAATGCAGAAGAGATTTAGAAGAGAAGATAAAGAGGTATATTTGAATGTGTTAAACTTGAGATGCCCTTGAGATTTCAACATGGCAATATCAACAACAGAGATGGGGTCAGCCTCATAAAATGGACTTGAGATTGAATTTGATGACCTAGTGAAATAACCTAGGGAAAACATGCAGATTGAAAGGTGATATAGAACATGGCACTGAGACATTTCAATATTTCTGGTATTGCTTACCGCCAGCTTAATATTGAAAAGCAAAAAGTTAGAGATTTTTGTAAGAACGTCATTATAATGATGGGCCATGAATATAAGTTGTCTGTGGAAGGATGTGAGGACAGGTTGTAGCTGAGGAATAGTGAGAAACAGGAGGGAGTCAATGAATGGGAGATCTCTAAGAGGACAAAATGTTCCTCAACTAAGTGCTGTAGAACAGAAACTGGAGGGGCTGGTAGATGTGGTTGAGGAAGGGGTGTTTGAAACAGTGATTTCAGATGTGATGTAATTTTCAGCTGAGTTCTGTAAACTAACAGGATGGGCACAAAGAACAATAAAATAAATTGTAACAAATAATTTACTTTAGTTACCAGGACTTTTTTTCATTTTAGTAGAGCTTGAAAGACTGATTCTGTTTGTAGTGCAGTTTATAGATCTTCTTTCTGAAGATGTGTGTGAATATATATATATATATATATAGTGTATGTGTGTGTGTGTGTGTGTGTGTGTGCGCGCACACCAGGGGGCAATGCTCTGCCCATCTGGGTCATAGCTCTGTTGCAGCCAGAGCCATTCTAGCACCTGAGGTGGATGGCATGGAGCAGTTCTCAACTTTGCCCCAAAGGAGCCTTGGCTGAGGGAGGGGAAGAGTGAGAAAGAGAAGAAGGAGAGGGGGAAGGGTAGAGAAGCAGATGGGTGTTTCTCCTGTGTGCCCTGGACGGGATTCAAACCTGGGACTTCCACAAGCCAGGCTGACACACTACCACTGAGCCAACAGGCCAGGGCAATATTATCATATTTTTCTAAATAAAGTAACTATCTCCAATTTTTCTTAACTATTTCAACTTTATTATTTTTTAAAAAAGAAAAGGATTGGTTAACTAACTTGAATGATTATACAAACCAGAATTTGTGACATCTAATGGGCCTTAAAAATTAACTTTGCATTTCTTACCTCTGAAATTGAATTATATTTATGTATATAAATGACAAAACATTTAATGTCTAAAAATATTTGAATTAAGTTATAAAGAATTTTAAATTTCACTATTATTATGACACAAGATCTAGCTAAGAGTTAGTTTATGTGAAGTTATGTGCATGAAAATATTGTAATGTAAAAATAATGTCATAGAAGAAAATATCTTTTTAAATCATATTGTAACAAGTCTGCTATAATTTGAGAGAATATATAAACTCTGCCAACAAATTCTATTTGTCTCACCCCACTAATAAAACATCAATTAGAGTTGAAACAATTTCTGTCAAGACACTGGCTATCATAAAAGCAATATCAAAAAAGAAACACATAAACAAAATTCACATGAAAATTCCATCAACATTAATAAAAATTTATAAAAAAAAATTCCTTCAGAAATAGAAAAATGACAGTCGCGTAAGATAAATAGAATGTCATATTGTATAGGGCAGGGGTCCCCAAACTACGGCCCGCGGGCCGCCTGCGGCCCCCTGAGGCCATTTATCCGGCCCCCGCTGCACTTCTGGAAGAGGCACCTCTTTCGTTGGTGGTCAGTGAGAGGAGCATAGTTCCCATTGAAATACTGGTCAGTTTGTTGATTTAAATTTACTTGTTCTTTATTTTAAATATTGTATTTGTTCCCGTTTTGTTTTTTTACTTTAAAATAAGATATGTGCAGTGTGCATAGGGATTTGTTCATAGTTTTTTTTATAGTCTGGCCCTCCAACGGTCTGAGGGACAGTGAACTGGCCCCCTGTGTAAAATGTGTGGGGACCCCTGGTATAGGGTAAGTGAAAGAAGTTATTCTTCCTTAATAAGAAAATCACTGTTTACACAACAAGGCTGAGTGATTGGCAATGCATTTCCTTGCAGCACCTTACTGTGAACTCTGTGGTTGATTTGGTTGGGAAAGAGAAACTGAAGTCAACAAGATTCAGCTAACTGAACTATTATTGATAAGTCACTGGAATTTAGGATAATTACAGAACTACTTTTATCCCAATATTAATTATTTAAGAAAACAAATTAATTTAAAACAATTAAAACATAGGCCCTTCCTAGGAAAATATAATTATGTCAAGTGATAGTAGACTTAAATCAGAGAAAACAGAAAAAAACAGTAGTGGAAACTCAGGGAAACTTAAGAGCCTGCCTGATTTGAACAAACCATAGACTCGAATTCCAGGAATCCTGGTCAATCACTTCATTTTTAGGTATTCTACACCATTTAATGGATAAAATAAAAGATAAAGCAAATCAAAGTATTTTACCAATAAAACAGTGGTATTTGAAATAAGAATTAGGAATCTGTATAGATGTTGGTATTCTTATAAAGTTGGACCTTTATATTAATTTTATTTTATTTTTTTATTTAACTTTTGGAGATGATACTAGTTAACATAATTATATAGGTTTCAGATGCCCAATTCTACAACACATCTCTGTGCACCGTATTGTGTGTTCACCCCCCTGAAATCTTGACTTAGAATAATTTTCTTAATGTTATCTTCCTTCATGGGAATGAAGAATGTCTTGGCCATTCACTAACAATATGCTATTACCGTCATTATGAATCCATTAGACATATTCAGGTGAGCTGAGTAACTGCTTTGTGACCAAATTCTCCTTCTCTTGCTTTTAATGTAGCATTTAATAGATCACAAATTGCTACTTATTTATTTTTGCCTATAATAAAATTATAAAAAAATATAAAGTCCTCTTTTTTGCCCTTGGTTATCAATAGAAATGTTGGATGTAGTGAGTTTTCAATATTAAGTTGCTGTACTTGTATCGTTTACTATAATAACCACTAAAGCACAGCTATATCTGATAAAACTAGTAGTAGAGGTTAGTGAATCTACAATATTCTATCCTAAGTGTAAATTTTGGACAGGTGTTGGGGAGATGTCTAAGGCTTGATAGAAGTATGCATATTCCATTGTTTTTGGAAGCTTTATTTTTCTTCTATAAAATGGTATAAAATACATACACACATCAAAGACATACAAATACACACATGCACACTAGTTTGTCAAAGAGACAGGTTTCACGGCTGCAGTGGGCCTTATTTGAATTTGAAAGTTATGCTTGGAATACTCTAGCTGCTAGCATACGTACTAACTGACTTCTACCTGCCTTTCTTCATCCAGTGGATTTTGCTACTAAAGCCTCTTTGCCACCCTTGGCATGGCAGGTAGGACATGCTGGAGAATAATGTATTTCTGTCCTAGCAGGCTTCAACCAGTGACTGGCAGCTAATGTCTTCACAGCAGCTCCCTTACCCCTTGAGCAGAGTAACTCTGGGGTTTATGTCTACCCTAGCTGCCAGATTCCCTTCAATGGAAAATACAATAGGTCCAGCCACTCACAATGGCAGCTGGCTTTAGTGGCAACCCTGTCTCTTTTTTATACTCTCCTACTGATGAGTCCTTCACCTCTAAAATAAACTACTTCACTCAGATCCTTGTCTCAGTTTCAGCTTCTGCCTCTGGTAATATCCAGACTAAGACACAGGGCAATCATATGACTTTTAACTTAATAACCTTGGAGATATTTGCAATTTTAACTCAATCTTTAGGTACAAATTACAAATAATTTTGCATACACAATCTTCTTCTACTGTGAGATGATACGTTGTTCAAGTTTTTACAATGCCTGGCACACATAACAGATGAGCTAAAAATGTAGGTATGGGATCTAGGCAGATGTTTGTCTTAAAATTACACCAGGCTATTTTAAAATACTAAATGCATCACTTATTTTGCTAGTTCAACTGTGTTGTAATCATTGTACTATATCCTTCTATTGTTTTAAAATAAGTCATAAAAATAGTAAGAACTGTTTCTGCTTGTTATTTATTGATGCTCTACTGATAGCAATCCATCAATCTGTTCATTTTTTGGTACCTACATACAATGTACAATAGCTGCAGTCAAAATATGTTTTTAAATTTTATTTTTAATTAAAAAAAAACCCTTAGTCTGTTGCTCACCATCCATCAACCATCTAGGAAAATGACTTACTTCATGGCTCAATCACAGCTTCATTTAAAATTCAGCAGAAACCTAAGACTTAACGGCCATCCCCACTCATGTTTCCATGGGAATAGACCTCAGATCAGGAGGAAAAAAAAGGATGGGGTTAGGAACTCTCAAATAATCATTCAAAATCATAATGAGCTTTTTAGAGCTTCTTTCGTAGGTGATTATTTTATAGCCTCTTAACCCCTTTTTGCCAGTCTGTTTCCATAGAAATATGACAAAAATGGCTGTCCAGGCTTCCAACAGAGATGATTAGCATTCTTGTGAATTTCAGCCTTGGTTGCAGTCTATGCTGGGCAAGATGCTATTTCTATGAGTTTTACACATTCACTTACCGTTTCTACACATTCTCAGTTTCTTTCTAGTTTTTTTTTTTTTTTTTTTTTTTTTTTTTTTTTTTTTAAGATTCTCTTTGTAAATGTATAGTAAGCTCAAATTGGTTGTGGTACCATTAAAAAAGTTTCAGTTTTACATGTTAATACATGATCTAGGACATGTAACCATAGTGTCAGAACTTTTAGAGACCTACAGAAAGTGACTAGATTCAATGTCTGACAGCTAGGTGTTGGCAGATATGCAACAAGAGCAGTATTTAACATATTCAGTAACTGGTAAGGCATGGTACCAACAGATCAGGGCAGCAGGTTTATATTAGCTCAGTATTTTTCAGACTCTAGTCCATGGACCTGTCTGCCTAAAATTGTGTGCTAGTCCACTAAAGACTTAACCGCCCTACTGTTGTATGAAATTATAGAGCCAATGATCTTAAATCAAATTTGCTTATGCTAAGGGTAATTTTTGTCTTAGTGGTCCCTGAAATAATTTTCCTGTGTTTACTGATCCCTAAGTGTAAAAAGGTGAAAAACCATTGTATTAGCACATTATCAGCCTTATTATTATCAATAATAAGTTAAACTAAAAGTAGCCCTATATAAAATGATTAGCATTATACAAAAAGAAAAATTTCTAAGGTCACAAATTGAGCTCCTATAAAACTACAAAAGATTTTATAAAAAAAAAAGTGGGTAGAAATATATGGTAATTCATCTTTAAACAAAATATCAAAGTGCATGTGTTTGCAACATTTTTTATATGAAGGTATTTTGAAAATCAAAATCATTCTTATTTTTGGAGACATTATTTTAAAATATATAGAAACAATATATATGGGTCTTTGATAGGGCCCCTGGTGAGATATCTTGTATTGAATATGGAAGAAGGACAGCATGCTATGTGTATGTATAGTCTTCTATTTCCTGAAATTTGCTGAACAGCTCAATCCACAATTTTTGCTAGGATAAATCTTAAAGTTCTGATTGACCTTATAAAGTACTTTTATTCTTCAGAACTCTCTTATAAGAGTGTTTAACCTATAAGATCTTCTGAATTTGAATTTAAAAAAAAGTAAACTTCAATGGCTAATTATCTGACTTAGCTAGGTTCCTAATTTAAAAATAATAAAGACTAACTCACTATATTAATTAATCTCTATTAATGTTTTCAACTAATCAGATCATGGCAACAATAAAATCAAGAAGTCCGAATAGTTTTTCAAATCATCATCAATATTCTCAAATGCGATTTGTCACCTTAAATGCATGGCCTTTGAGGTCAGGGTTTGGCTTATAGGCCAAATCTGTTCTTCAGCATGTCTCTGTAAATAAAATTCTACTGTAACACAGTGACATCCATAACTGTGTTTTGTTTGGTTTTCATTGTCTATGGCTGCATCCCTATGCAAAGCACAGAGTTGTTTAGTTGCCACAGAGATTACATTGCACAAAAAGCCTAATATTTATTCTCTATGGTCTTTTAAGCAAAAGTTTGTTGACCATGGGTCAAGCCTTTCATTTTAATTAGACTGTACTTTTTTCAGAAAATAAAGCTTTGTAAGTAGTAGAGTCCTTTTTTTTTTAAATTCTAAAAACAGTCTATTAATAATAAATAAAAGGCAATTGACGATGTCTGTACTTACATCCATGAATTCCACATTGGCTTTGGGACCAGTTGTTTCATTGAGAATCTTAATAGCCACTGGAATCTTCACTGTTTCTCCTTCAGGTACCCAAATACCCTTTGGGGGGAAAAAAGTCACATTCACTCTTTATTAAGATATAGATTCACACAAGAAACAGCAACCAATTGAACCCTTCAACCTATGAATTTCTTAAAAAATAATTTTAGAAGTACTATATTCTTTCATTTAATCAACAAATATGTATCAAGCACCTGCTATATGTTACAAGTTACTCAGCAACTTTATTGTTTGCTTTCATTATTTGAAGATGAATTATATATGTATTCTGCTTTCAGGGTGTTTACACTATGATAAAATGCAACTTGTGTGCCTAAAAAAGGCTTGAATAGTCAAAAAAATTGAAATACAATATAATAATATTTAATATGAATCTTATCATCAACTTCTCAAGACTTTGAGAAGGCCGTTCCAATTTTTGAAGTTCAGTTATCACTTTTGTAATTTAGATTGCCATAAGTAATATTGGAGATTCTTCACAGCTTTAATATTATCTAATTAATTCAGAAACTGAATAGAAAAATAAAAAAAGGATTTTCTCATGTTCCTGAAATTCAGCTTGATTTAAAAATTAATTTTCTATGGTAATTATTTAAGAATTAGTTTTGAAAGGCAATAGTAGGGTGTATTAAGCACATATTAATTTGTCTATATTATTAATAGTGTGCATGTGTGTCAAGGATTTTTATCTCTCAAGTAATATAAAATATTTATTTCGGTTATTGTTAGATCTCTCTTTTGATGGAAATATAATTATAGTATCTGACCAGGACTTGTGCATTGAGAAAGTCTATCAAAGGTAGAGTTTAAGTAAAGTACAACATTAAAGTAAAAAACAACATTTCTGTATAAACACTCAAATCATTTGAATGAGGACCATGAATTTGGTAAGGCTTAGAGAGATGTTAGAGAGATGCATGGATTATATAAGAATGTATTTTTAGAAAACATATGTTGCAAATGAAAACAGATATATATAAGGTTAAATTTAAAATTTTCAAATTTTAATTTGTTAGCCCTGAAATATAAAGAATATTCTTAGGTCAGTTTTCAATTTAAAATTAAAGAAAGAAAAAAAGGTCCATTATTCTTGAATACAATATCTTTAATTCCTGTCTTACTTAAAGTTAGCCGATTGTAATCATAAAGAAAATATTAAAAAATATTTTCACTTTGTACTTCTATATAAAAACATATATAATCATGATACTCAAAGCTATAATAAAAAGAGACCTAAAGAAGAATTATTAAAGTCAAAATAATTAAAAATTATCTTTTAGAAAGTAAATATAAGGGTTATGTTATTTTTAGAATGAATAGGGAAATCTATATGCCAAGTGCAAAGTAATTAGACAAGTTCCTTGTTGTAGAAAAATTTTCAAAAATTATTTATGCTTAAATGTGGGGGAAAAAATCAACAGCCCAAGATCCATAAGCTATATTCTCTCACTATAGTACCTGGGATAGAGAACAGACCTACCACTATTCAATAAAATAACTGCAGAAGAGATTAACTTATAAAATTATTGCATCAATATTAAAATATTCCTAAGGCACACTTTTGAAATAATAATATATATTTAGTGTTAACTACTTTGTACTGCTTTTTAAATAAATATAGTCCTTAATTTGTAGGATTGATAAGATAAAAATTCAACTATGCTAATGCTGATACCAATAATATTGGTTCAATCTTTAATGATTAAACTCAGCATATCTCCAACCAGGTTAAATAAATAACCAAATAATTGCCAAATAAATTTTAATTTGCATAGTCAAGAATAACTCTTTATAGTTTAGATAGTATGTCCTTATAAGAAACAGCATTTAATTAACACATAGAGTTAACCACACAAACTGCTGGTATAATTCAAAAATACTATGGAGCATTCAGTAACTTTTCAATGCAAGTAATTTTTTTTGTTGTTGTATTTTTCTGAAGTGAGAAGCAGGGAGGCAGAGACAGACTCTCGCATGTGCCCAACAAGGATCCACCCAGCAAGCCCACTAGGGGGCATGCTCTGCCCATCTGGAGCATTGCTCTGTTGCAACCATAGCCATTCTAGCACTTGAGGCAGAAGCCATTGAGAGGTCCTCAGTGCCCACCCAGGCCAACTTTGCTCCAGTGGAGCCTTGGCTGTGGGAAGGGAAAGAGAGATAGAGAGAAAGTAGAGGGAGAAGGGTGGAGAATGGGTACTTCTCCTGTGTGCCCTGGCTGGGAATTGAACTCAGGACTTCCATACACTGGGCTGACACTCTAACCCTGAGCCAACTGGCCAGGGCACAAATAAATTTAATAAAGGTACAACATGATGGTAAACAGAAATGATTGTTCTTAAATTAATAAAGCTTTGTTAAAAAAAATGTCTAAATAGGTAATATTTTCTGCTGAGGTCACAAGATTACATTTATTCTTGAGTTATATGGTATCTAAGATTTAAAATAATATTTAATTTCCAAGTTGTATCATCTTTAACAAATATGAGGGTGATAATAGGCTGAGAACAATTCAAGATTATGTTATCTTTAAAATAGAAGTTCTGCATGACCAAGCGGTGGCTCAGTGGATAGAGTGTTAGAATGGGATGCTGAAGACTCAGATTCAAAACTCCAAGGTATCCCGCATGAACACAGGCTCATTGGCTTGACTGCAGGTTCACCAGCTTGAGTACAGGGTCTCCAGATTGAGCATGGGATCATAGTCGTGACCACATGGTTGCTGGTTTGAGCCCAAAGGTTGCTGGCTTGAAGCCCAATGTCACTAACTTGAGCAGGAGGTCACTGGCTTGCCTGGAGCCCCAGCCCTTGCCCCATCGAGGCACATATGAAAAAGCAAAAAAGCAATCAATGAACAACTAAGGTGCTGCAACTATGAGTTGACACTTCTCATCTCTCTCCCTTCCTGTTGGTTTGTCCCTGTCTGCCCCCCACTCTCTCTCTGTTGCTAAAATAAATAAATAAAAATAAATAAATTAATTTAATTAAATTGAAGTCCATTTTTCATAGTATAATAAAAATAGAGAAACAGGATAACTTATGCTTCTTCGACCATACAAAGAATTTAAATAGAGAAGGCATTAAGTCAGCCTAGTCAATTCAGTGCTCACTCAATAATTTTAAATTTAATTTAAAAAAACCATGCATAGTAAGATATTAAGAAACTTTAGCATTTTAACCTTAGAATAAAACAATTCATTTTAAAGAAATTTGATTATTTTTGGAATACTCTGTAGAGAAAATTAAGTTTATATATTAATTGTTAATATTTTGTTTTAAAATCTTTGTCGTAAACAGAAAAAAATGAACATTTTAAAATGCAAAATTCCTAAGATCTAATCCATTTTAAGAGATATGTTTGTAAAAATGTGGGCTTTCATGTAGCTCTAAAAATATATATAATTGGCCCTAGCCAATTGGCTCAATGATAGAGCATTGACCTAGCATGTGGAAGTCCTGGGTTTGATTCTCAGTCACGGCTCACAAGAGAAGTAACCATCTACTTCTCTTCCCACCCCTCCCCATTCTCTCTCTCTGTTTCTCTCTTTTCTCTCTCAGCCATGGCTGGATTGATTTGAGCATGTTGTCCCTAGGCACTGAAATTGGCTCTGTGGAACCTCTGCTTCAGTTGCTAAAAATAGCTCAGTTGCAAGCATGGGCAGAGCATTGGCCCCAGACGGGGTCACTAGGTGGTCAGAGTGCATGCAGGAGTCTCTGTCTCTCTAATTACCCTCCTCTCACTTACATAAAAATTAAATTTAAAAAAAGAAATATATAAAACTGGTAAAGTAAATTTTGAAATTGGAAGAATGAACATTACAAGAAAGATTTAATACTGACCAAGCAGTTTCTTATTCATGTTACTTACCATTAAAAATAAATTTCATCACCACTAATCGAGCCTGTCCTCTGAACTGGTTTGTTAATTAAGCTAAAAAGGAACCATGCAAATACCATCATTTAAGCTTTCCCTTTCTGGAAATGTTTCTCTTATTGAAAACCCATAATGTAACCCTCTCCTTTGTTTGACCTAAATGTCACAAATATAGTCACTTTTTTAATTGCATATAATGATGAGGACATCAAAACCAGAAATTTTCTATTAAATCATACACGTTACCAAGTAGACAAAATAGTGGTTTAGGAACTAGCCCTGTCTTATGAGGTGTGAAAATATTTGTGTGGATCCTAAAGAAATGAGCTAAATGGGGAGAAGTCTGGATAGAAAAGCAGAAGGAAAGGTGAGTGAGGGGTGACGCCACATTGCCCAGGCCTGTCTGGGATTTCCTAGGGCACTGTGTCGGGAAAGAAAAGAGGGCTAGAGCCAGATATTTTGGATGAGGACAAAATTTGCCGAAGGGGAGAGGACATCGAAAGGGGCTCCGAAGGACACCGAGAGAAAGAACTAGACAGTGACTCTGTACCAGTATCTCTTGCTTTGTCTGTCTCCATTACCAACTTGCTTAATAAAAATAATGAATTCGTTTGTGCATCAACATCTTCATATTATAAAGGTTCTCCTCTCTGGATATTAAAAAAGGACTAAGGTAGGTTAGAGCAATACCTCTGGCTATTATATAAAATAAATTTGAAACGAATCATAGAATAATCAATGGCATATATTATTTTTTACTTACTTTGTACACGGTTCCAAAAGCACCCGAGCCAAGTACTTTCACTCTTTTGAGCTCAGTTTCTTTCAAAATACGCAGTTGAGCTTGATTGGGTGCCGTGCCACTGGGAGTTAAGGGTTCTACCAACTACAAAATAAAATAAAGAATACAAGTTATAACTTTCAATCCATTGGTCAGTGCTTCTCTCTCTTTCTCTACCCCTGGCTGGTTTCCTTTCTTAAACATACAAAAACACACAAGCATGCTTTTTCTTGAAAAACAATATATTATGGACTTGTTATCATTCCCTGAGAATCCTTCTTCTCCCTTCTCAGTCCCTTGGCCTGAGTGAGCTCATGTAACACGTGTTTGCCTACCTGGAGGCAGGCTAGGCTAGGGGATTTTTTTTCTATTTCTATAAACCTTAGAAACTAATTAGGGGCTCCTAATTCTACTTTTCCAAGCCCCTTCCTTTTTGTTCTCTTCAGCTAAGACTCAGATATATTCATTATGTCAGCACACTCTAGTAAAGTTTTCTTTCTCATTTAAGGAGATTTGGTATCAAAAAAAGAAAGAAAGAAAGAAAGAAAGAAAGAAAGAAAGAAAGAAAGAAAGAAAGAAAGAAAGAAAGAAAGGAAGGAAGGAAGGAAGGAAGGAAGGAAGGAAGGAAGGAAGGAAGGAAGGAAGAAAGAAAGGAAGGAAGAAAGAGGAGGGAGGGAAGGAAGAAGGAGGGAGGGAAAGAAGGAGGGAGGGAGTAAAAGAAAGAAGAAAGGAAGGAGGGAGGGAGGGAGGAAGAAGAAAGAAAGACTGCTTTCTTGGGACTTAAACCAGAATAAAAATATCAGAAGAGAAAAAATAAGCTAGCACAAAGTCAATACTCCAGGACAGAACTTCTAAAAGTTTTGTGTACATATGAATTATTTAAAGTTCTTGTTAAAATGAAGATTCCAGTTCAGTAGATCTGTAGTTGGGGCTGTAATTTGTATTTTACAGAACTCCAAGTAATGCCTGTATATGACGACAGTCCTTGAACACATTTTAAATAGCAAGACCTAGATACCTACTAGGTCAAACATTCTAAAATTGTATTAATTGATTCTAGATCATCAGTGCAGGCTAGGAAATACAAAGCAATAAGACAACATCAAGGATAAGGGTCATTAGGTTTGGCTTCCTAAAGGAGGAACACTTTGAGATGATAAAAATGGGCTGTCATCAAAGAGGACAGTGCCACCATGAAGAACAGTTTGGACACAGTATGAAGGAGAAGAAGGAATACTTAAAGGAGTGGAATAGATCTGGAAGGTGGGAAATACCAGATCATGAAGTGGGTGGGATGTGGCTCAAGGGGGTAAAATTAGGCTACTAATGTTAGATGTCCTAGTTTAGATGTCATTCAGTCAGAAAGAATGAATGAGCAAGGGAAAAGGGATGTAGATACATAGGCAATTTCTTGCCTATGTGAGAATAAAAATATGTAGACAATGGAAAGGCTCTGGGTACCAAAATGTCTATACCTCATGTTTAAATTTTATGTTTTTATCTATGCTTGAAGAAAAGGCAAGTGGAATAGGAGTTTCTTTTTTCATTTTTCTTAAGTTAAATAAAAGAGCTGAATTTTAAACACAGGCAAATAGCTTGTTTTTTCTCAGCATAAGAAAGTAATTAAGGGCTACTCCTAATCAAATTATCTCGAGAACCACCACAATATTTCAAGATGTCTGTTTACAGAGCTAAGTACACCGTGGCCCTCCAGCTTGGTTATTATTACCATGCCTTTGAACATCATGGTCCACTTAATTAGCCAGAGTCTTGAGTATAGGTAAATTTAGTCATGGCAAAAATTTTGGAAAGATGATAAAATTTATCAGTGAACAGAGGTTATTTTTTTGTGTGTGACAGAGACAGAGAGAGGGACAGGTAGGAACAGGTACAGACAGACAGGAAGGGAGAAAGATGTGAAGCATCAGTTCTTCGTAGCGGCACCTTAGTTGTTCATTGATTGCTTTCTCATATGTGCCTTGGGGGGGGGGGCTACAGAAGACCAAGTGACCCCTTGCTCAAGCCAGCCACCTTGGCCTCAAGCTGGTGAGCTTTGCTCAAACCAGATGAGCCTATATATTCAAGCAGGTGACCTCAGGATTTCGAACCTGGGTCCTCTGGGTCCCAGGCCAATTCTTTAACCACTGCACCACCACCTGGTCAGGGGAAAAATACGTATTTTCTATTTTTAATGTGTAACAGCAGAAAGACAGTCTGAAGTAAAAATTTTTAGAAAATGTATCAACTTTAAATACATTGTAATATATGATACTATGCTGTAACAAATTGTTTGCCTCTGTGTCAGATTTTCAGTTTTAATGTTAAGGATTTAAATTGTTCCTCCTAAAAATTCTTCTTTTATTTAGATGGTAAAAATTTTTTTAAATAAATAAATAAATTATGTAGTTTTATTGAAAGGTGGGAATGGATTTGACAATTATTTAATTTAGTCCTTAAAGGAAAAATTTCTACAAAAATAGAAATTGCTTACAAAACCAATCCTTATGAGTTTATTTAGCAATGAAATGCCAATTTGAAGGACATTTTTAGACAGCACCATATTAACAAAACAAAACAAAGCAACTCTTTTCATAACAGTGAGTTTTCTTTTGCTCACAGTTAAGAAATAGAATTTCTCTTATGTTTATTCAATCGCATGAAAGTACACTGTTGTTCCAAGTCTTTAATTCCTCCCCAAATCTGGTTTATTCACTTTCCAGAATTCGCTCACTGACTGCCCCAAGCTAACCACGAGGGAAAATTCTGTCTGCCTCCAGCATCTTGCTTAACTAAACTGAAAATATGCACAGCACTCACGCTGTGCTCAAACTTTTATTCAAATGTGTGAGAGCGAACATCCCACTCAAGTGGAAATCACTATTATATTTTCCATTTATATATAAATTATTTATTATCATTTTAAGTTTTCACATGTCTGTTGATGAGAGAGCCCATTCTAATTTTAGCTAACTCCAATCCTTAGTATTTTCCTATATATAACTATAATGTAGCTTCTTTTTTTTAATTTACTAATTGTAGAGAGAAAAGAAGGGAGAGAGAGAGGGAGAGAGAGAGAGAGAGAACATCGATTTGTTATTCCACTTAGTTGTGTACTCATTGATTGATACTTGTATGTCCCCTGACTTGGGATTGAACCCGCAACCTTGGACACTGAGCTACCTGGTCAGGACCTAAAGTAGCTTCTTTTCTATCTAATTTCAATTTCTAAAGAAAAAGAGCTATAATCTAATTCATTGTTAGTGTGAAAAATTATGAATGAATGAATGAATATTTCCGTTTCTGTTATTGTGAAGAGGAAAAGTCAAGACTGTCACACCAGTGATGAGAAAGAAAATAAACCCAGGGTAGGCTATGTCTCAGACCAGATTTGCTCTGAATTGCCCAGCCTGGCAGCAAAGCAAGTATCAGGAGAAAGTGGTAGTCTTGTAGTTAAGAAGTATCTGGTAATGCCTATTCTTCTGTAATTGTTTTTCCCCTTTAACCTGTACAGTGAAAGCTATCAGCTTGCATGCTAGAGAACTCAGTGTAGCAAGATAAAAGAAATTATAATAATTTATGGTAATTTACATATTCACAATAACTAACATGCATAATATTAAGTGCATCTCATAAATTGTATGGTAAAGTCTATGTGATGACAACATTAAGCTTTATCCTGTAAATTCAGCCTTTCACTACTAGAATAATGAGATCAGTGGCAACCAACTTAATGACCCTAATTAAAACATAAATTGCCTGCCTATCTTGCTTTATTTTGAACCAGAAAATTCCATTCCTAACATTTTTCTAGTTCTGCTAGTGAGATAGCCTCTACCCAAAAATTTCTAGCAGCAGAACAGCATCTCTGCTACTGCGATATTCTAGAGCTTGATAATGGGACACTCTGCCCCAAAGAAACAGATCTGTCTTCTCCTCAATTTCCTTGACCTCCGTGTTGATCCTCTTTAAGCCATAAACAGGCCTTGACTACATTTACTATATACTTTGATTTTTCATCAGTTTTGTATAACACACTACAAAATCTAATCTCTCAGTGGGAAATTGAACATAATTTTCACTTGGATCAAAAGTAGAGTATCATCTAAACCTTCCCAACCTGAAGAGCATCCCTAAACTCATGAAGAGAAGGACGAAACACGTCACCTCTGTTTCCAGGAACCGTCTCAATGCTCTTTTCTTTTTGATGCTCTTTCTTCTCACATAAACAGCAAAAGTGAGGCCCATGATGACCAGGATGAAGAGCCCTCCAATGATTCCAGCTGCAATTAGAGGAGTTCTGCCGACCAGAATGGAAAAGAAAAAAAAAAAGTATGAAAAAAGAAAAGGAAGAGGAAGAGGAAAGAGCAATTGTTATGTATCCACATATCACAAATACAGTCAGTTAGAAGTAATGAAAATAAAAGTGCCTTCCTTAGAGCTCTAACAAAACTTTTATGGTAAAAACAGCAGTTACTTTTGTTTTGTTTTGCATTTTTAATAAGAAATCATGCACATACAACTAATCTTGATGAGCAGCCACAGCATGCCATTTCACTAAATAAAAATGTAAGACTTGGAAACAATGAAGAACTCATGCCAAAATGTTAGTTTACAGGTATTAAATTGTTTTAATTTTACTTGTATTTATAAATGAATAAAAAATAAATTTTAATTATATTGTTATGTTTACATAATATTGTCTTCAATGTTTGCTCTAAAACAGGCTTTCTCAACCACGGCACCATTTGGCATTTTGGGCTTGATATTTGTTTATTGTGGAGGTTAGGATGTTAGTAGGATACTTGGCCTCCACCCACTAGATGGCAGTAGCATTTCTGTCCTCCAATCATGACAATATCTACAGATACTGCCCAATGTCTACCAAAATCATCCTCCCCTCTTTGAGAACTACTGTTGTACAACAAAATTAGTGGTCTAGTGACAGATTGAACCCCACACCTCTGGAATATGAGGGTACTAGTAAGAGAAATCGACAAAAGTGCTATTTCAAACTTGGCAAGGGCAACTTTGGTGCCAGAAAAAACAAGGATTAAAAAATGTAGATCAGACTGGGTTATGATAATAGGAGTACATACTATTATCAAAAGTGTGCCTAAGTACCATATGCTCCCAAAAGAGGTTTACAAAGTAAGCATTGCATAAAAAGGGCATTCATAGTACCAAAAAAAAAAAAAAGGGATTAGAAAGAGACTGAGTAAAGATTTTTATTCTTAACATTGTTAGCAAAGATATAGTTTTGAATCTGATTATTGTTGTTGCTTTTTAAGATAGAATTTTCCTTACTTTAAAAGTATTATATGTGGTTTTAACTTCCTGTTCTAGAGTTTTCAGTGGTCAGAGCCCTGAAATATATTAATTTCACATGCAGGAGCAAATGACCTGGAGTAAAACACACTGGTTTTACCTAATGTATATTTGACCATAAAGCCATGATAGATAGCAAAACTAGAAAAGAATTCCCTGAAAACCCATACTTTCCATAGTAAAGATTTTATATCTGATATTTTTATTTGTGAAAACATCTACTCTTCAATGGCACTGTTAGAAATAAAATTACTTGCTCACACAAAATGACCTTTTGTTTAAAGACAGATCAGAAATAATGATAGCAGATAATCCTAAATAAATCTTTAAAAATTGAAAAAGCCCTATAAAAATTTTGTGTAACATATTTTATAAATGAAGCCATATCTCTTAAAGATTATGGCTGCTATATTGTTATATAAAACTGCAGAAACAATTTAGAAACAAGTTCATCTTTACAAGTTATTTTCTGACAGCTGAAAATACTATAGCATACTGAAACGTTTGTATAATTCAACTAGATTATTCTAAATAAAAATGTCTAAAGATATAAAAATCTATACTGAGAAAATTAAAGTATACTATGGGTGCAAACATCATTGTTATGTGTTTTGGTGCATGTTAAGATCATATTTTTGAGCATGCCAGTTAAATATGTGTTTCAAAAAACATTTTAAGTTTTCAATTGTAGGCATGACTTTTAGTTCAAGTGCACTTATTTTTTCATCTTTATTCCAGGATATTTTATAATTTTCTACAATATATTTATTTTTATTATTATTATATATTTTTTTCTTTTTTTTCTTTTTTTTTTCACTTTTCTGAAGCTGGAAACAGGGAGAGACAGTCAGACAGACTCCCGCATGCGCCCGACCGGGATCCACCCGGCACGCCCACCAGGGGCGACGCTCTGCCCACCAGGGGGCGATGCTCTGCCCATCCTGGGTGTCGCCATGTTGCTACCAGAGCCACTCTAGCGCCTGAGGCAGAGGCCACAGAGCCATCCCCAGCGCCCGGGCCATCTTTGCTCCAATGGAGCCTTGGCTGCGGGAGGGGAAGAAAGAGACAGAGAGGAAAGCTCGGCGGAGGGGTGGAGAAGCAAATGGGCGCTTCTCCTGTGTGCCCTGGCCGGGAATCGATATTATTATTATATTTTTACAGGGACAGAGAGAGAGTCAGAGAGAGGGATAGATAGGGACAGACAGGAATGGAGAGATGAGAAGCATCAATCATCAGTTTTTTGTTGCGACACCTTAGTTGTTAATTGATTTCTTTCTCATATGTGCCTTGACCACGGGCCTTCAGCAGACTTAGTAACCCCTTGCTCGAGCCAGTGACCTTAGATCCAAGCTGGTGAGCTTTTTGCTCAGGCTGGCAACCTCGGGGTCTCAAAACTGGGTCCTCAGCATCCCAGTCCAATGCTCTATCGACTGTGCCACTGCCTGGTCAGGTTATTTCTTTTTTAAAACAAAAGTTTATTACATTTACCAACAATAAATAAATAAATAAATGTCTGAAAGTTTATTTTTATAATAACAACCTTGTTTTCTTTTCTTTCTTGACTGTTTACTTGGTTATTTTCATTTAAGATTTCATTTTGATATTCCTGCCCACTTTTATAATCTAAGTACTTTTGCATATATTTTCTATTCATAATAGTTTATTGTATCTGAGATATTGAATTATCACTTTTCATGTCATTAACATCATGTTTCACAAGACCCAGCTAATTTGAATAGTTAAAACTACTCATATTCAACTGCTCACAATTTTGATAATTTCTAGGTATCTGTAGGTATAAGATAGTATGAATGTGCATTTGCCCCTGAGAGCTAATGTTTCACTCTTGTGAGAACACTTTGGATAAAGGGGACATCACTTACGCTACCTTCTTAAAATGCTCTATATTCTCCTCAGGTCTAATCCTGGTTATTGTCAACTAAGCTATATTTCTGGAAATATTTCCTCTTCCTTGTGATTCAGAGGAACCTCTCGGAGGCTGAGATATGACATTGTTAATGAGATCATTAGGGTCAAAAAACAAAGAACATAGAATACTCTGTAATCCCTTATTCATAGCTTATTGGTATTGTCAGTTTGTTGTCATCGCCTTGCCCATGAAAAATGGTTGGGACCCTTAAAGTATAAAAGATAGGGCACATTAAGTGCCAAGTCTAAGCTTCCACTAATAAGATACAATCAATTGATAGTTTGCCTTATTCTGTGATTTGAAATATTAAAATGAAACTGATATCCTCCCACTACTCATTGAAACAAATATAAGAAGAAATCTGAATCACAAATGAACTTGGCTAATTTATTTAAAAGCATATAATTTGGTTTTCATAATTTCATTTAGAAGTTCAGAAGCCACACAATGTATTATATTCGATTGCCTTGAATGCAATTACCTTCTTAAACAGTTACATATGAAAAAGCAGTGTTTCCCTCCCAGAACTTTATTATTGATATAATAAGGTACAAAAAAAAGATAAGTTCTTATCATTCATTACTGTATTTGAGCCATGCAATTCTTGGAGAATATAAAATGTAAGCAAAAACATGAAACCTGCTTTTAGAAACATCCAAATATATTCTTTTATTGATCTGCTTCCTTCCAGATAGGAAATCAAAAACAAAATGTAGTACAGTAATATAATTTATGGTTAAAACTAAAATTGTTCTAAAACTATTCTGTTATGCCATTTTTCACTTAAAGTCAAAGGTGAACTCTCCTACAAATACTGTAAAGTGGTATTTTCTTTAATATTGTAAACTTGGTAAAACTGATATTTGAATATTATTGTCATTGCTAAGAATGCTAAATCTATGAGTGTCTGTCATTGGTATATTACAAAACAAAAAGAATTTAAAATTATAATATAGGTATTTCTTTATTATTTTCTTAGATATATAATTTTTAATTAAATATAAAGAAAACAATCTGAAGTCTTACAGCACATTGACGGTATAATTCACAACTAACTAAGAATTTAGTTTAATTTAGGATTCATTGAACCAAACTTACAGTTGGATTAGGATATTTATCTAAAGGCACTAAAAGTTCAACTGAATTTTTATCTTAAATTGATACAGGAGTTAAAACAAGACAAACAAAAACTAGAGGCTAGTCAGATAATTTTAACAAAATTTATGTATAGTAAACTTTGTGAATCACAGAAGATGATAAAATATTGCTTCCAACATTATAATTTTCTGTTTAACTTTCAACCTTTATGATATTTCCCTACAGTGGCGTATGGCACTATAAGATTCTTTGGAGTCAGACCAATCTGGTTTTTAACTATTAGTCTGCTTCTAATTAGTTATTAGCCTCTATGAAATAACTCAGCCTAAATGTACAAAAACACATTTTTTTTTGATTAAGGAAATAAAATAATAAATAAAGTGGTATACTATCTAGTTTTTCTTAAATTTCTGAAATCCTATGAATTTGCCTTTAGTTTCTGCCTAGTACTGTCATTAAATCTAATAACTTTGATCATCAGAGAATCATATGCCTCACTTTGGCTAGGACAGTCTCAGTTTCTGCCATTGTAAGTATCAGTAGTACTACATTCACTCTCTAAGGTACCTATATGTGCACAATAAATGTTTAGCCTATCTTTAACCCAAGTTAGAGAATCTAAGATACCCAAAGCTACATGCAGAGTGTGTATGTGCATGTGTGTGTGCGTGTGTGTGTATGTGTGTGTGTGTGTGTATGTGTAAATCATAGTGTGTCTTAGATTCAGAAGTTTTATTTACTGGGAAGGTAAATTATTATCTGTGAAAAAATATATAACTTAAAATAAACAGTTCATAAATTAGGGTCAGATATAATGATTCTCTGTAATCTAACATATTTTTAAAAAAGATAACTAGGTAACATTGGCTTTTTTACCTTGTGCCTTATCTTCCTTCTGAAAATTTTATGTGGCCATGAGACAGATGCAACATAAAACAAATTTTCAACACTGCACTCCATGTTTCTTAATTTTCTCTTGCTTATAAGAAAAAAATAGGCCCTGGCCGGTTGGCTCAGTGGTAGAGCGTCGGCCTGGCATGCAGAAGTCCCGGGTTCGATTTCTGACCAGAGCACACAGGAGAAGCGCCCATCTGCTTCTCCACCCCTCCCCCTCTCCTTCCTCTCAGTCTCTCTCTTCCCCTCCCACAGCTGAGGCTCCATTGGAGCAAAGATGGCCCGGGCGCTGGGGATGGCTCCTTGGCCTCTACCCCAGGCACTAGAGTGGCTCTGGTTGCGACAGAGCAACGCCCTGGAGAGGCAGAGCATCGCGTCCTGGTGGGCAGAGCATCGCCCCCTGGTGGGCGTGCCAGGTGGATCCCGGTCGGGCACATGTGGGAGTCTGTCTGACTGTCTCTCCCCATTTCCAGCTTTAGAAAAATACAAAAAAAAAAAAAAAAGAAAAAAATATAGTTGATCAAAAACATGTTGAATTTTTATTTAAAGAAAATTCTTACAATAACATTTCAACTGAGCTAGAAAATTCAATTTTGGAAATGACATTTTTTAATACTGCATTAACTATGTAAGTAGTTTAAACATAGCAAGTTCATATAAGAGGATCACAAGATTTATCTGACATCAAGGTCAAGGAACTCATGTGTTTATAACACATTTAGCATCACTAACAATTCACTTCATTGTCAATGGTAAATAATATAATAGAAATGAAAATGTCAAAGACTTTCTATTCCAATATAGAAAACATTCCTTTCCATAGAGGTAAAGCAAAGATTTATTTGGTCCATATACTACATTTAAATTCAAATAATTTAAATAGATTAGCCATAGACTTTCCATTCTTATCATACTTATATATAGTTAGTTAAAATTTCTTTTTACATGCATTGTATATTGTCATAATAACTATGCAATGTAGATCTTATAACCTCCATACTTAATATAAGGAAATGGTCTCTCAGATAGTTAATATACTTGGGTAAAGTCAAACATAATTAGTAATGCTAACATTTTAAATCTAGAATCTCAAGTCCATTAAATTTTTAGCTATATTATGTTGTCTGTCTTGCTAAAGATGATTCATTAGAATTTTTTAAAAGTACATAAAGATACCTCCTCAGATTACCCCTCAGTGCTTATATTTGACAGTGGAGAATAAAAATGTACATAAATTTATTTAGGTGTTCTAATAGAGTTTTTGATTTTCTGTTCACTTTTATTTTACTATTGTGTCATCAGACCACTGCTTTATCTGTATTGCTAAGTTGATTATGGTTTAAGTTTATTAAATCCTTTATGTGTCAGTTGGAGTTTTAAGTGACTTTATTTTTTTAAATATTTTATTTATTCATTTTTAGAGAGAGAGGAGGAGAGAGAGAACAAGAAGGAGCAGGAAACATCAACTCCCACATGTGCCCTTGACAGGGCAAGCCCAGGGTCCCAAACCCATGACCCCAGCATTCCAGGATGGCATGCTAGGTCGACGCTTCATCCACTGAGCCACCACAGGTCAGACTTTATTCTTAATTTAGCTTCATTTTATTTGTTTTCCCAGTGGTAAAACAGTTAAGAGGTGGGTTTGTTTTTGGGTGTGTTTTTTTGGCTTAAAAAGAATGGATTTCCTTTAAGAAAGGCAAAGACATGCAGTAACTATTATTCTAGTACTGTGCCTCTGCGCTGCTACTCTGTCCCGTGTTCCCCAAAGCAGTTCAGATTTGAAACAAGAGATCTGGCAAAGCTAAGAAACACTGAAATTCCACAGAAGACATTTTAAGGGTTACTGTCTAGGGCACAGAAAGCCACATTAATAGGCTTCTTTTCTCTTGCAAATAGTGCTTATTCTGACCCAGAATTCCACCTGCTCTATAAATATGACACATATTTTCCATTTGAGCAAATGAATGTGATCTGGGTCAGAATCTGATGCAGAACTCGGTTGACAGTTATAGTTTTTTATATGATAAGACCTAGGGTGCTAGTGTGTCTCTATCCTTTGATTATATTAAGAGATTCCTCTATTATATCTTAAATCTGACCAGGAGTATAAGTGTTGAGTATGCAAATGAATTTCAGCATACTCTAACTCTTCCTAAGCAAATTGGAAGTCTTCTTGATTTTTCAATGTGTTAACCTAAACAGTTTTTCAATATGTAAATGTTACATATTATTTAACACAGTGCTACAAAGATATTACCATCAAACCAACATGTCATATCACCTGGATTCTATTTTTTAATTATTATTTTTCCATTGATTTGAGAGAGGGAGAGAGAGAAGCATCAACATGTTATACACTCAATGAGTATTCCACCTTGTTATACACTCATTGATTATTTTTGTAAGAACCCTGACCAGAGATCGAACCCACAACATCAGTATAAACTCAAAGGTGAGGAGATATAAAACAGCATGGTTGAATCCCTATGCATGGGTGAGTAGAAAGCTCAAGATGCCCTTCATTGATGGTGTTACTAATTAATAAAGGAAGCTTCATTTAAAGTGGAGTTGGGAAGCCCTGAAGGGGACACTCTCAGACTGCCACCCAGATCCCAAACAGGAGGACATACACAGCTGGAGGAATGAAGACTTTCTCCTTGTCCCTCAAATCACCTTCACCTTGTCAGTTGTCACCTGGGTCTCTTTCTACCTAGATGCCTTCAGATTTGGGATCTGAGTTACAGCCCAGCCAATGAGCAACTGCCACGCTGAGCCACTGAGAAGCCCTTACCACTCTCAATTTTCCAAACAGCCCATACTTACTTTCTCTTTGCCTTCTTAAAAGCAAATCTTTCCACTCTGTCTTCCAGACTAGTCTATGGTTTGCCAGTTTGTCCCAAATAGCAATTCTTATGCTATTTTCAAATAACTTCATTTTGCTGTTAAAAATTATTGGCATTATTTTAAGGTCAACAATGGACATGGGGAAATGAAGAGAAAGACAATATTTTGAGGAAGAAGTCTTGAACTCTTTTGCATATATGAATTTGAGGCACTGAGATATATATGGGTATATTATCATTTTTATTTATTTTCAAATGTCTGTGTCCATTTGTTTCTCCTATAATTTTGAGACTTATAACCGTGTTTATTTTATTAGCAGCACCACATTTTTTTAATTAAAGAAAGTTACTGATAACAATGCCATTCCCTTTGGAATTTTCCACTACTTTATTTTTTCCCTGGGAACACTAAAAATACAGAGGAGAAAAAGCATGGTTCAAGGGCTTTTACTTATTCCCTTCCTCTGCTTCCCCTTGTTTTCCTGATAGACTGTCATTTTAGTGGTTTCATTTCTCTAATTAATGTGAATTTTGCGATTTCAAACTGGTTTTGTTCTTACTCTCTCACTGACCTTTTGAGACCAATCATTTGCAAGGGTAACACACCTCTAAAATGTTCAACACATCACAAATTCTGCTCCCATCGTCGTACATGGAGCTGCTCGTCACCTCAGGTGGCACTGCTGAAGCAAGATGCCTTTGGAAACCCATATGTATCTCTGCTACTTTTGAGCCCCGATGGCATCTTGGGAGAATTACAGTTTGGCATTAAATATTAAAATTTATAAAGGAAGTCCTTTAACGGAAAAAGATAGTTAAACACATCTATTCTGATGAAGGTTGCTTCCTATATTTCTTTTTTTTAATGTTTATTTAGTGATAGGAGGGGAGGCAGAAACAGACTCCTGCATGAGTCTGACTAGGATCCACCCTGCAAGCCCACTAGGGGCGATGCTATGCCATCTGCGGCATTGGTTGCAACCTGAACTGTTTTTCTGAGGTGGAAGCCATGGAGGCCATCCCAGCACCCGGGGCCAACTCATTCCAATTGAGCCATGGCTGCAGAAGAGGAAAAGAAGAGACAGATTGAGAGATAGAGAGAAATGAGAGAGGGACGGGTGAAGAAGCGGATGGACGCTTCCCCTGAGTGCCCTGACTGGAGAATTGAGCCTAGGACATCCACACATGAGCCAATGCTCTACCAATGAGCCAAGTGGCCAGGGCCCCTATATTTCTTTTTATAATTGGGTGATTTTCACAGGAACAACCTTATGTTCAGGAAAAAACTACTAATGCCTAATACATAGCCTCAATTTTATTGCCATTCCTATGACTCAAATTGTTACATTTTGTTTTCATATTTTTAAGAATATCTTTCCCAAGAACTCTGGATCTTTTTTATACACTTTCAGACTAAACTTGATTTAGTAATTTGTAATTACTCTCTCTTGAATTCTTTATTCCAGGTACATTATAAGTATCATTAGGTTAAGGAGTGTTAGTTCCCATTTTTTTATTGCTCTGTACCTCTTAATAACATTATCTAAGATTCTCAATAATTATCACTAAATAAATCAAATAGAAAAGAGAATATTTTCAGTGATAATTTGTTTAAGAAAAATGCAATTACTGAATTTGATGAGACATTTTGGTACAACTGTGAAAATAGCAAACTGTGTTCTTTGTATTATCTTCTAAGTCATTGTCTGCTGTGGTTCACTTCTCTTCTACATTCTTTATTCTTTAACACCCATCACATTTTAACTCTCTGTCTCTCCACTACATTAGCTCTCTCAAAGTCACCAGTGGTTTTCTTGTACTGTGTCAATTTAACAGTCGTTTCTCAGACATAATCTTAACTAATCAGGTAGTAACATTTCAAAGAGGGACTACTTTCCCTATCTGAGTTTCCCTAGAGGAAGTGACTATCTTCCTTTAAGTCCCATGACAGTACTTTCTTTAAGTTTCTCCTCTGCTTGCTCAGTCCTTTTAAGACCCTTTTAGCTGCTTCCTGCTCATTCCCCTGACCTTTAAATGTAGGCAGTTTCCAGGACTTAATCATTGCACTTCTCTACTTACATGCTCTGAGTAGATAATCTCCTTATCTGTGTAATAATAAGCAAATATATACCTTCTGTCCAGTTCTGTGGAGACCTCTCTTCTGAAATCATATATATTCAGTTGCCTTTCTGATATCTCTCAGCTTTCTAAAATCTCATCCTTAGCAATTCCAAAAAACTTTAATTCCAACACCCCATCTCTTTCTAAAAAGTATGGCAGCTCCTTCCTAAGTCTCTCCTATTTTGGAAATGGCAATTTTATCTCTGTGTTTTCTTCTGCATTCTATATCTATTAAAGCTAGCCCAAAACTTAAAAACATATAACCACATCTTTGCTCCTTACTACTCCTTTCCTCTTTTTTTTTTTCCTGGAACAATCTATCCTTGTGAGGGAAAATATTCTTTCTAATCTATATCATTTACTTTTAACGTATCTCATGGCATCAGCTGACTTCTAGTTTAATTTAGTTCATCTAGAATTTCTAGAATTAAGTTGCTATTTTAAGGTTCTTATTTTTTAGAGCAATGTATGACTTTCAAATAACTTTAGAAAGAGAAATAACTAAATTTTCATATTCAGTGCTAAAAGGTAAAATAATGGTATTTCTATTTTTTTTAAAGCACAAATACAAGTCCTTTAAGTGCTGGAATTGTCACAGATGTTTTTACATTTCTTTGAAGGCAAGTTTATTGTCTCATGAAAAGCAGCACTAAATAATTGTTACATGAATAAATAACCAAATGAATAGTTTACTTCAATAAATATATACATACTTTTTATCTTAAATAAGCCCTTAAAAGCACATAGATACTTCAATTGTTTCAGAACTTCTTATATATTTTTAAACTAAGAAAAGACCAATTTTAAAATATCTCTAATGAAAAGACAATATGAGAGTTATTTATTTAATGCTTCTACAAATATCTTTAAAATTTGCTTGTTCCTGATTTTATGGTGATTGGTAAAGTGACATAATCTTCTAACAGTACTGAAAATAATCTGAAAACCAGTTATTATTTTTGTTTTCCTTTTGTGGTTTAGCAGATCTCTCATGCCACCACACTGTGTCGTGTCATTGCAAAATCCCTGGTTGAATAAAGCAACTGTCTTCCCTAATCCCCTGCTTCCTAACACCTTCCAATTTAGCGAGGTTTAAAAAGCTAAATAACTTTTCCAGTTTCTCTGCATCTTGGTGTGACATACAGCATCTTCCTGACTAGTGAGAGGAAAGCAAAATTTGAATAGAGGAATTCTGGGAAAGGAGGGATACAGATGATGAGGCCTGTCCCTCCACTTCTGACCTTGGGTGTAGAGCTTAGAGTTCCAGCAGCCACCATGCTACCAAAACAGAAAGATAAGAAAATTACATACATTCTGGCCCTGGTATTACTGATTCAGGAACCAGAGGCAAAGACTTCCTTACTTCTAGACTTTTGTTTTTTAAAGAATAACATAAAACTATTTGTTGAACCTAACTAATATCTGGCTTTATTTTTCATTTAGCCTAGTAAGGTCTCATCTCAAAAAGAAAAAAAAAAAAGTTGCGTGTATTTCTTTTCTTGCATTTTAACTGCCAGATGCATTATCTCAAGATAATTAGATTTTAAAAAATAAAACATGAAACCAATGGTCCTTCCTTTACAGATAACAGTTAATAACTGTGCATCTATTATGCTTGCTTAACTTATCACCATCTCCAGGTCATTTACTAGGTTTGCCTACATTAGCCTTGACTGAACACTTTGTTTTAGAGGGGAGAATACCCGATACTTTTACAAGTACCACTAAGTAGAAGCTGGTAAAGCTTCCTCAAAGATGTAGTTTCAGTATTTTGGAATTTAAATATGTTGTCATTGGCATCATGTACATTATCGCCTGTGTATAAATTGTGATAAAATTTGAAAGTAGTAAGATGTTTTCCTAACTTCTGAACCTCAAGGAAATATAATACTGGCAGAGTAATACAAAAGACAGAGATCTTCATTAGCATTGAACTTGGCAAACACGAATATCCAATTTTTCTAATTTCTGAGACCTTTGTAGGTTGGATGTAACTCAAGGAAAAAAATGAGAGGGTGAGGCTGTTCCTGTCTATCTCTTTTAAAATATTCCACAGAGGACTTGGAGAAAAGACAAACAAACCTTCCTCACAAAGACTTGAGGTTACTGCACCTCACTTTAAATAATATTTTTAACAGAATGTGTTGCTTTATATACTAAGGGTAGGTTTATTGTGACCAAATTAACAAAAACACACTTAAAAACATTTAAGAACAATATTTAGCAATATAACTCCTTTTAAATTTATAACAAATGCCCAATTCCTAATTAGAACACATTTCTAATTAGGGACAAACTCATTTTTTTCTGAAGCAGTTGCTTAGAAGATGTTATGATTCTGCAGATGTTCTGAATACAGACTTAGAGCCACCAGATAATGTAAGCAAAGAAAAAAATAAAATCTATGTCAATTCAAATAACATTGAAATAATATAATAGCAAGACAACTTTACACTTTGCCTGAAACCATTTCATTTGTATGCAAAAGAAATCATAACTACTAAAGGGGGGGGAAACAAATCTATATGAACCAAATTCTCCTCCTAGCTAGAATATTAATTTTTCAATAGGATTTTGTCTATTATTTTTCTGGTATTGAACTAATGTATTCTATTTACATTAGGACATAAATGATGGTCTAAAATGCTTTGAACATCTAAGAGATAATATTTTCAATTCTCTTTGTTTTATAAAAGGTCATTAAGGAAATAATCTAAAAGTACTATGGAGTAAACACATTAATTTCTTTAAATATATGGATTGAGGCATATCTACAAACTTTCTTTTCCGTGGTCTTTTAATTTTTTAGATTATATATCTTTAATTTTCTCCCTGGGATATTATATAAGCAAATGGCTTACATTTACTTATACCAATGCCAGCTGAAGTTAAACAACATTTCAGGTTTCAGGTTTTCTTGGAACAAACAGGAGAACAAGAGAGAGCAATTACCAGGGCCCAACATCCTGCACTCTCTAACATTGTGTTGGCTGCTGTAGAATACAATCATCTCTCTTAGGGTACATTTTGGGGCCACTAAGTATATTAGTACTCTAGCTATTGACAGAAGAGCCAAGAACAAACAAACAAAACATTCTAAATATAATTATAAATTAAAGATGACATGTAATGGGCATCAACTTGTAAAATTCAGACCAATTATTTTTTATTATCAGGTAATGACATCCTAGTAATTAAGAGAGAGAGATGGAGAGGGACGCAAAGAGAGAGAAAGGAGAGAAGAGAAAGGAAGAAGTCCATTGAGGCAATCTAGTCTTAGTATTTTATAAAAAGTTTAGCCATTGCCATGACTCCCTAAGTTATCTTTTAAGTTTTACTTATTATTTTAGACCTATATGAGATCGAAGTTATCTTAAGAATTGTCAAATATTAAAGATCCATAGATGTGTATCTGTTCATCTAGGTTTACTTAAAACCAATTAAAAATTAACAAACTTTGAAAGATTGTTAATTAAACATCTTTATCCGTCAAATCTTCTCTGTAGCATAGTTGATGGCACCATAAAGAAAACAATAAACTCATTAGAAGAAATTTCTGAATCATGGAGCCCTAATAACTTTTGATGAGAAACCATCAGCCATACTTTGCTGAAACTCATTTAATTTTCAACTGGTATAAAATATGATTTGTTATAAAATTATATATAATTATAAATATATATTAATAAATGAGACTGTAACTCAAAAGTTTTGTAACTCAAATTATTTTAGTTTTACAATTTTTAATGTGTTTCCTATTTGAATTTTTGAAAGATTAGCAAATTTGATTGGTATAAGTGAATAATTTCCATGAGTATAATTGATACTTAGCTATACATATTTTTATAATGCACACACAGATACATTTATCATTTTCTAATTTGTAAAAATCATAAAATTGGAAACATAAAATTAATCTGTGTATCTTTCAATAGGGGATTGGTGGTACATCAGTAGGAAAATGATGCAACTGTATAAAGGAGTTATAGTGATCCAGAAGGCTGTCCACAATGTACTATTCGGTCAGTAAAAAATGTTGCTAAATAATGTGTGGGACATATTTCACTTTCTCTTCCATAAACACAAATCTCTATTATTATATATATTTTAGTATGTATATATAAACATGCAGAAGGGAAAACAAACATATATAAACACATACATCTACATTTAACATACTAAGTATATTACCTTTGTGGTTTGAAATTTCATTTAAAAATAAAATTAAAGATAATTATCTCATAAAAGAAAGAAAAAATAAATAAATAAGTTATAGTTGGTGAGCTTTATCCATCATGGTGATGAATTCTATCTCTACTTGTTTTAGATTTAAAAAGGAGTCACATGGCTCTAATTGCTAAGACAATAACCATTGCTTGAGGATAAACTTTGTTAATATCAGTATTATCAGAAGCCACAGATATTTTATTTGTAATTGTAATTTTGTAAAGTACTCTTCATCATAATTCCTTACTTAAGAGCATTTTCAAAAAAAGAAATGGGATAGAAAAAAGTTGCAATGTGATTTTCAGGTATACTAATGATCTGTTTCTGTACAATTGTACAATTGCTAATGTTTGTAGTGATGGTGTTATTTGGAATCAATGTTATAGATCAGCATTTGCAATGATCACTCCAGGTATTGGAATCTTTTAATTTCTCTTACTGTATACTGGATGCTGTTATATTCAGAATAAATATTTAACAGTCTTCTAATTTAGTGAGTCTAGTGTCACTGATAGCAAATCACAACATGTTATTTTCCATGCAAAAATAAAATAGGGTGACCTTCACTTGTGTACATATAAAGCAATGCATTGCAAATTATTGATGATTTATGAATTAGTAACAGAATAAGTATAAAATTAGCACTGTTAATATTTGAATTTAACATTCCTATTATCACTCTTTCACACATGCAGAGATATCAAAACATACCCACCTCCCTTTTGGCAAAACAACTTCATCTATAACTTCAGAGAAAATATAGAACATCAAACAGAGACTCCCTCTGCCTTTGTTTATCCATCTATTTGCATCATTCTATATCCTCTATTTATTCTCTCCTGATGAAATGGTGATGGAGGTTCTTTTCAACTCCAAGTCTAATCCTTTCACATTTCCTTTGGTTCCTGATTCTTCTAGTTTTGTACAACAAACTACTATGATTGATTATTTCTTTCCTCTCTTGTATCTCCAACCTTTCACTCTCTCCAAGATCTTCCAAAGGAGATTCAACTTTCACTAATTTTCAAACATCTTTTTCTTGATAGTATTCACACTCCAACTATTTCCTTATCTTTCTCCTTTTATTCACATGCAAATACCTCAGAGGGTAGCTACACTTAGCTCTCTATTTCTACAATCACTTTTACTCCATATCTGCTATAAAGACTTTTATATCTGTGCATTAAACCTCCCATTTAACATGACTTGGATCTGTTAAAGTCACTCCAAATCCAACACATCCAAAAAATAAATTTATAATGAATTTACTCCCCTTCTGTTGTGCCAAATCTCAGTTAATGTTACCAACAAGAACCAAATTTTGAAAGCCAGAAATCCAAGAATAATTATTTACAGTTTCTTCTCTTAATTATTTCACATCCAGGTAATCACCAAGCTCAGGAATCAATATTAAAACCTAAATAGTTGTTGCATCCTCCCACTTCTCTCCACCTCCATTCAACTTCCTGGCTTCCCAGTTCCTTGCTCATTCATTTCCAATGGTTTTCCCCTCTCATTCATTATCCTACATATTTATATTACCAGTAACTACCTCCTTTTTAGCTCAAGTATTCTACTTTTAGACCAGCAGCTCTGTTCCTTTCCCCTCACCTGTTCTAGTATCTCTTCTGCAACAATATTTAACGCTATTGCAAACTTTAGAACATTGATCTGCCATGTTTTAATTGTACCTCAGTTTCCCTTATGGGCCAACTTCTCTCATTACTGAATTCAACTTTTATAACCCTTTGCTATTATAATTTTTTTCACATATCCTTAATTTGCTGGTCTCTACCTATTCAAACTTCTATATTGGGTAAAACCAAATTTACAAGTTTGCATGCATACCATTAAACAATAACACTATAACTGAATAAAAACAAAGCAATGCCAGCACTGCTTAGAAAGACCACTATGCTTCTAGGATGCTGTCCTTCTTTCTTTGGTAGACTATCAACTCTCTTTCTTCAAATTTCCAATATTGCCTCCCCTATTCTAGTCTAAGAGGCTGCCTTCATTTTATATTTTATTGATATTTGAAAAGACAGTAAATTGTTAATTGCCTCTTCTTTTCACCATCAAATCAACTTTCTAACTGCATATTTACCTATATACTCTAAATTCTTCTGGTTACAATGGATGCACAATCCTTGCTCCCTGGTACGGTCAGCTTCTCCACTTACGTACTGAATTCCATCCTTTCTGATGACTAAAGAAAATTTTTTCTTGCAGTTGTTCATTATCTCATGAAATATAAATTTCTTCTCCCTTTTGAGTAATTCCTATCAGGTTGCAAATGTACTATTATGTTTTGCAACTTAAGGAAAATAAAAACCAATTTCCCTTGATTTCATGTTCCCCTTTTGTAGCAAATACCTTGACAGCTTTCTCTATACAAACTTGTCTCCATTTTTCTCTTCTCATCCTTTTCTTAACCTGTTTCAAATCTCAACCCATTTTATCTCCAAAACTCAATGGAAATTGCTCCTATCTTTTGAAATTTTACCTATAACTTCCATTTTCTCAAATAAGATGTTCGAGATTTTCTCCTTGTCATTGTTAGATTCAGTCTCATCCCCTTCTGCCTAAGAACACTTTCTCTACTTACTGTCTGGGATTCACTGTTTTTGTGGTTTTCCTATTACCCTCAATCCATCTCTCTCATTTTCCTTTGCAGTATAGTATCATTCTGTTCTCTTCTTCCCATTAAATGATGAAGTATTCCAAGGCTCATACCTCAGGTTTTTTTCCCATCTACACTGTCTGACTGTGAAATCTCATTCAGTATTATGTATGTAAATATGACTGATGATTCAGACCCTTCTCTTGAGTTTCTAGAGTGTTATAATTATATTGAATATAAAAGATTTACTCCACTATCAAATACCATCTCACCCTCATCATGGTCTTCACAATATTTTTTTTGTGTATTTTCCTCATAAAAATTGTACCACTTTCTTTGGTGTCTCCTTTGCCTCAGTTTAAGACATCATCTTTCACCTAGTTACCCTCTTTCTCTTTCAACCCTTACTGCATCCAATCTATTCACAAATGTTTTCACAGTAAATAATCATGATATTAAGAATTATGCTAATTTTGGTCCATATATCCTTCAGTTTCTTAGTAAAACATCTGACTAGCAGTAAATTCAATGAATATTTACTAGCTGATTATTGTTAGTATATATGGAAGAGTGGTTTTTTTGTTTTATCCTTTCAAAAAGAATACAGTATGTTTGATTGTATCAACAATAAAAAGAATATTTCCTAGCACAAATAACTTCTCACTTTATCTAACATAAAGAACCAAATAATTATAATCTAGGATTCATACTCTCTCACCTGAATTCATTGCTACTCTCAATGAATATTGCCCAATCTCACAAATCCTACAGTAATAACCTGGAAGGAAAATTATTAATCAATTAGTATCAGGTCTCATTGAAGTGGCTCTCATACAAATAACAATAATTTTACCATATAATTTCAGAATTTATAAATGAGTGCCACTTGAGATAAGGATAAAAAATAAACTAAACCCATCTACTTATAAATGTTTTATATTAGTAACTGATGAATTAAGGATATTAAAATTTCAATATTTTTTATAACTGTATTCTAATTAAGCAATGCCAGATATATTAATAGATTAAAATATTATGTGTGGGGATAAGCATTTCAAAACCCTATACATTGGAAAAAGGCTCAATAGATAAAAGAACTTTAGGGTGAAGGGTAAGACAATAAATAAAATTGTTTAAGTAGGCTGTAAAATATTTAATTATCCTCATCATAGAAATGGCTTTGAACTGTTTTTCTACTTGGGAGCCAGCCTGGTAGAAAAGAAAAAATGTGGTCTTTACAATCGGATACACTTGAGCTCAGATCTCTGCTCTGCTATGTACTAGCGAAGGAATTTTTATAAGTTGTTTAATTACTCTGAATCTGTTTCTCCATTAGAAAAATGGTAATGGGCCCTGGCCGGTTGGCTCAGCGGTAGAGCGTTGGCGTGCAGGAGTCCCGGGTTCGATTTCTGGCCAGGGCACACAGGAGAGGCGCCCATTTGCTTCTCCACCCCTCCCCCTCTCCTTCCTCTCTGTCTCTCTCTTCTCCTCCCGCAGCGAGTCTCCATTGGAGCAAAGATGGCCCTGGCGCTGGGAATGGCTCTGTGGCCTCTGCCTCAGGCGCTAGAATGGCTCTGGATGCAACAGAGTGACGCCCCAGATGGGCAAAGCATCGCCCCCTGGTGGGCATGCCGGATGGATCCCGGTCGGGCGCATGCGGGAGTCTGTCTGACTGCCTCCCCATTTCCAGCTTCGGAAAAATGAAAAAAAAAAAGGTAATGGTGATAACTATTTTATATGTTTATCATAAAAATTAAATAGAATTCAGTGCACCTAATAGATACATAACAGGACTTTTTAAAAAAGAATGGCAAAAAAAAAAAAAAAAAAAAAAAAAAAAAAAAAACCTTCCAGTTAAATCTGAAAAGATTTTGGAAAAAGCAACACTATTCTGGGAAACAAATGAGAACTGATGTTGAGATTTTTCACTGGTCCTTCATTTCTTGTTGTGTAGAACAATTTATCCATTCTGCGATTAGGATTTAGGTGCTAGAGGTTCAAGGGGGACAAAAGTAGCTTGAGAAGTAGATTTTACCTTGTTCATTTAAAAACAAGATTCTCTCCCCTCAACAAGTAAACCCTTTATGGAAAAACGTTTTCGTTATTGTTGTTTACTTTCACTCTACTTAACTACAATTATTCTATAAATGACAAGCATATGAAATGCTGCAGTCTGGGCAGAGGGGAGAATGCCATAAAAATTGCAACAACTCCAAGCATTCAGAGTTTATTAGGTGTATTGCCCTTTCCTTATTATTCCTTCTTTAGTACTGAACTAATGTGAAATTACAATGAATTTCAGCACTCTAGGTTTTGAAGATGGATGGTAGCAGAGAATGAAACCACTGTGAGGAATTTCATTGGTAAATCAAAGTGCTCTCCGTTAATGAGCTCCTGCCTACATACATAGTATGGAAAATAATTGTATGCTTAGGAAAAAATGATTAGTTAGAAATGTGCTGCGGTAATAAGAAAAAAGCATGAAGAGAGCAATTTGATTTAATATCTACACATCATTTAATGCAACAACATCACAAAAGGGGGTCCCAGTTAATTAGATTCCTTTAGTTAAATAGAAAATATGAAAAAAGAAATGATACTTAGAGGCTAATACAATATATGCTCAAGTTATATGGGAGAATAATTTTGATTATTTTATGTGTATATGTCATATATATATATATAAATGAACAAAAAACTTTGATCTATACTTAAAAATTATTTCTGTATAGCTTTGTCCATTTTTGACATACAAAAATTGAAGCAATACTTTAATAGAGATATTGCTTACAAAACAAAATTTTAAGAATCTGTATAATATAATTCCAAATCTTTGAATAATTTTTAATTTAAAGAGTATATACAATACCCTAAATTCTAAATGCAAACCCAAATTACCATATTTTAGTTTTCCTTTTGTGGAAATTTATAAAATCTGTGTGGACAATTAAACGTACAAGTTTAGGCAATGGGTTCAGGAAAAAGATGTCTTTCCTTGGCTCTATCTGACTCATCCTGTCGTTAATTTGCAAAAGAATTCCCTCTATCATTCTTGTGGGTAAAACTGTTACCAAAACATTGTTGGTAGGAAAATGGCCTGCTACCTCTCCATGCAGTTATGACATTCTAGAATCGAAACCTGCGATCTCCAAATGTGGAAACAAACAAAAACAAGGATTATAATTTATATTTACATTTATTTTTTATTTCAATTTTTAAAATATCTATCATAAATTATATTTATATAATGCATAGATGTATTTAACAAAATGATTTTCATTGGTAGAAGTATTCAAAGGGTCATGATTACCACTCTAGAGCAGTGCTGTCCAACAGAGACCTAATGAAAGCCAATACGGTGTTTAAAATACTCGAGTAGGCATTTTAAAAAGATAAAATTTATTACAATAAAATTTTATTTAACCCAGTATATCTACCCAAACTTATTAGCACTTCAAAAGATTATTAGCATTTCAATACAACAAAAGTTTAATGAGATAGTTTGTATTCTGTTTTTTCACACTGTATCTTCAAAACCCAGTGTACTTTTAATAATTGCAGCACATCTTGATTTGTTTTAACCACATATAAAGAACTCAAAGTGGCTAGTGATCACCACAGTGAACAGAGCAGGTTTAGAAAACCCATGGAGAAGGCTCCCTACACTGACAGATAAATGGAGAGGCCATAAATTTGATGTTAACATTGGGGCAGTTTGATCCTACTTATATCTGTAAGTTATTGCTCACAAGTGGAATACTGAACATGTGAAGTTAATGTATATATTGCAACCTTACTTTATAGTATATAGTTATAAAATAATGGACCTCGAGTTTTAGTTCTAATACTTTATTGCTTGTTCTGGTCCTTCTTGAGTCAAACAAGAAGTAAATTATTTAAAGTCAGATTTATATTTAAAAGTGTCTTAGTATGGAAAAAGTTGCATGAGACACAGACAATAAAGTCCTTTCTTACAGGACAAGACAAAATTAAAAACACATCACTGGAAATGTTACATGCTTAGTTCTTGAAAAGTGTGGTAAGCGAATTCAAAGATGGCCCCTCAGGATTCTAGTCCCTGGATCAATTCTTCTAAACACAAGGAAAGAAACGACCAATGGAAAAACCTAAACACCAGTTCTTGTTTCTTTACCAAATTGTATTGTTTCCTTATCCCAAAATTTTCTCAGATTTAGCTGAGCACTAGTTTTTATGGCATTCTTTTTTTAAAAAAAATCTAATATATATAATCTGTAATATATATTAATATATCAGGTATACTGCATTATTATATTTAATATTCATGATAAGCTTATAAAAATAATCATCATTACTATTTTTACAAATGAGAAACTAGGTTCAGAGTAATTAAGCAATCTACTAAAAAAAAAAAAAAGAGAGACTTAGTATGTAGCAGAGCAAAGATCTGAGCCCGAATATATCCAAATGATTCTAAGTCTACATTTCTTCCTTTCTAGTAGGCTGCTCTTGTGAAGAACAGTTAAGAGCTGTCCTGTGAGGCTTATGCTTAAGTAACCATGGTAGATGTACCAGGCATACTGTGAAGGTTGGCCACAGGGTTCCGGCCCTTGGTGCACAGACACTTTCTTCCAGTTAGTCAAACGCTAATAATCTAGGTGCTGCTCTAAAAGAATTTTGCAGATGTAATTAAGGTCCCACATCACTTAATTTGAAGGTAGGGAGATAACTAGATGAGCCTGGTCTAATGACAGGAGCCATTAAATCTCTTTCTAGAATTCAGAGAAATAAAAACTAAGAGATTCAAAGAATGAGAAAGATTGATGTTGATGCTCCATTGGAGTGCATCAGCCTTAGGTGCTAAAAATAGCTCCCCCAGATGGGGTTGCCAGGTGGATCCTAGTCAAGGTGTACATGGGAGTCAGCCTCACTATCTCACTATCTCTCCTCCTTTCACCAAAAAAGAAGAAGAAGAAGAAGAAGAAGAAGAAGAAGAAGAAGAAGAAGAAGAAGAAGAAGAAGAAGAAAGAGAGTGAGCAGTCCTGACACCTATCTAATTCAGAAATTGATAATTAACAAACAGCATAATTTCTATACTACAGAAAGATGCTCGGGTGGAAGAATTGAAACATTATTCATATAGGATCACTCAACTCACTAAATTTTTGCTCTGACCCTTTACTAGTATAATAAACAACATTCCAGTTTAATAATGTTATCTTTGGATTTTCTATTATAGTCCTAAACTCAAAAAATCCCTTTTGACTTTTACCTATAAGTATGACTTCTGATCACATTTGACAGCCAGTGAGTTTGAGTATGACATTAATGTTTCTGGAGGGGTCTCTACAAGTTTTGATAATATTGTGTGAGCATTCTGATATCTTTACAAATGATATCAAACCTTGTGCCACTAAATACTTTTAGTGTTTTTTTTTTTTTTAGTGTTTAAAATAACTGCTTTAACTGTATAAATAGTAATTAATGACTGAGCTGAAATGTTTGGCTCTTGCCTTATAATTTGTTAGTAATTTTTTTATTTTATGAGTGCTGAAAGTGTGGAACACAAAACAGTTGAAAAAGAAGAAACTCACACTCTCCTTTACCTTTTCAAACTCTAATTCAAAAGTAAATTTAATATACAGAATATGGTGAACTGGGGATAGATTTATAATAAAAAGCCTGTGTATTTTTATTTATTGAACTTAGGGATCATAACACCACTGCAACTCATCTAAGGTAGCCATCTATGGGAGATTTTGAGCATTTGATTTAGACGTAAATTCTGAACTAAGTACCTTGCAGGCAAAACAAACAGAAAAGATTGTGCTGTTTGTGAAAGTGGTGCCAGGAATATCACATCATCTCTCTCATATATCACTCATGGGTCACACTGCTCAAAGATAAACTATTATGTGACCTCTTAGGTAATAACCACTTGAACATAAAGTAAAACCGTGACACAGGCATTAAAATGTAACAGGAATATAAACCGTTTCAAATATCTGCCCATTTGGATTTAAAGAATTAAACTGAATTCAGTTACCTATTCCATATTGTGAAACATCTAGATTAATTGAATTGGAGCAAATCAGATAAAAACGCTTGAACATCTACCTAGTAGTTTTCAAAATTTCTGTCACAAATTCAAAAAACATATTAGTTTACATTTTGGATTGCAAGCAAAAAAAATATTTTAGCTATAAAGCCCTTGCTTGTTGAGATTAATAAATTTAGGCCCAAATGAAATAAGAGACTAAGATTATAAAAAACTTTGGATATGTATTTGAAAAAGAAACTAAATTAGAATAGAATCTAATAGTTTGTTCTATTAGACTCTATATAAAAATAGCATTGTGCAAGCTAAAACAAATAGCATTTAAAAATAATAAAATAATCTTTCCAAACATATTTTTTAATAAAATTCTTGATAAAAAGGAGAAAAAAAATCAAAGATAAATTCTATTTTTAAAGCATGGAATTCAAATAAGGAAAGCATGGAGAAGTTCTAAAATATTAAATATTATTTCATTATAAGCAGTATATTCTAGGAGGCTACAAATGAAAAAAAAATTCTATTCTATGGTATCCAGTCTTCCTGGAAGAAATTCCAGCAGCAGCCTAACAGATAAATGGAGTGTGGAAAACCAATTCATAAATTGCAGGCTTGGGAAAGAATAACACTGCTTAGAAAATGAAAGCCAGTCGAGATTGGAAACATTTCACCTGTTTTCATTTAAATCTTCAATCTTTTTTCCTGCCAGTTTAAGAAACAGAACACAGCATAAAGGGACAGTAGGGAGTATGAACCCTAAGTAGTTCAAACTGGCCACACTGATACACTCAATGTAATTCTCTGTGACTAAAAACCAAACTAGGTGTTTGGATAATCTCCCAGTTATAACATGGTTTATGCAATTTAAAGCTATTATTTTCTATCCTATTATTTGTCCTTATATGTAAGATCTACTTTAATTATTTAAGAAAAAAGCTTTAAAGATAAAATTATCATTGAATGTATAAAAAGGTAAATGACTTGAAATAATTTTATAAGTCCCTGTTTTCAATTCAATGTATACCTACTTTATTTCAGAGGTAAGCATTTAAAAATCTGAAAAAGGAGATGCTTATTACTTTCACTTTTTATCCATCCTGTGCCAATATTCCTCATGGGCATAAACATCATCCAAAGTGTCCAAGCTGAGTGTTTTATGTAAATTCCAAACTGGCTTATAAACAGCTCTGACAAGTCAATTCTGACAACTCAATACAACCGATGAACAGAGTCACAATGCTTTACATTTAAGTTTAAAACAGGTATTAACTAAATATATTCAGAATTTTCTTAAAGAAACAGTTAGCTCTTTGCTATATATTTTTTTGAAATCATTATATTAAAATTGTCATACAAAATTTAAACTGCTGGAAACCTGAGTCATGTAATGCTAATTCTGTATTCACTGAACTATTGAATTAATGTCATACTGATATATAACTAATAGAAGACAACCTCATGAAATTTTCAAAAACAGTGTTTTTCCAGTATTCCAACTACAGACCTAATTACCCCCTGTGCACATATAGTAGATAATGGTTTCTGTGTATTATCTCATTTAATCCTCATACCAGGCTTATAAGGTATAAGGAGTCCCATTTTAAGAATTATCATTATTGTCTCATTTTACAAATACAAAACATGGGCGGGGCACCACCTATACCACACTTTTATATTTGAGAACCCCTGTTCTTTATCCATACAAAGATCTATAGGTGATTTTTTTCATAGGAATGATGGGTTGAATTGTACTAGCTATTCTCTGGTATTGGCCATGTTTATCTATTTTGGACAAATTTAATCTGAATTAAGTGCATTTGATCTAAGACAACAGGAATGGCCTGGGAACTCAGGCAAGTAACAGGATTGAGTACTCCCAAATTACTTTTGTTTCAATGTTGGAAATACTAAATCTGTAATAAGATATTGTAGATAGAGATGACGTCAGAGTAATGGCGGGGTAGGAAGCGATACCGATAAATCTCCCCCAAAACTCAACAAGATCTTCAACCAGAAACAGAAAAACCTATACTTGGAGCTTCCAGATTCTTCGCAATACACCCAAAGGTATGATTGAGTGAAAAATTGGCTAAATATATAACCAAACCCCGAAGGAAATAGGGAGTAAGAAATGCTCCGCCTTCCTCACTAACCTAAACAGGGCAGCTTTCTCTGGTAACTGTGAATATAGAAACTGAGGCGGGCAAAGGGGGTGAATAGATCCAGGCCACCGCAGCACAAACGGCCGAACCAGACTGTGGCTCGGAGATCCAAGCCTAGGAAAATCTGATCCTGTGGCAACCCGGGCAATACAAGCTAACACTCGCGCCAAACCCAAACAAAGAAAGACAAGCGGAGCGGCCATTTTACCCGGTCTCCTGGTCGGTGCGCAGTTAGTGGGAGAGAGATTTCTTCCTAAGCCCCGGAAGTGGGTTCCCGTGTTGCCCCACGGAGAGGCAGGGTCAGAGGCCTTTCTGTGGGCTGAGGGCAGAGTCTCTGGGCAGCCCCAGCGCCCTGGGAGAGCCACACACGGGAGGGAGTGAGAACTAATTCCAAAGGTGGAGATTTTCCGTGCTGGAGGCTGTTTCACTCAGAGGGAACCGCGGCCGGCCTCATATCCTGGTGTGCGCGCGCAGATAAGGAGTGAGCGATTCCTCCGAGTGCCTCCGCAGTGCGCGCCCGTGTTATCGCACAGAGGGGCAGAGTCAGGGGCCTTTGTGTGGGCCAAAGCGGAATCTTGGGCCGCCCCAGCACCTTGCAAAAGCCGCGCACGGGGACGGAGCGAGACTCAATTTCAACGCTGCAACTTTTCCCTGCGGTTGGGGGTTTCACTCAGAGCGTGAGACTGCTGGCCGGATATCCTGGTTGCAGACAGTGAGTGAGAGTTTCCTCCAAGCGCCCCAGAAGTGGGCGCCCGCTTGTGTTACCGGATAGAGTGGCAGAGCCAGAGGTCTTCGAGTGGGCGGAAAGCCCACCTGATTATGCTAGCAGCTCTGACTGACTGAGCCTTACCCAGAGCCCTGTGCTGAGTGGAAATAGAGTGGGGAGTTGCCAGCTCTTTGAGCCTCTTACTATCCAGGCAGAGGCAGCAGCAACCCCATAGCTGGATTATCAGGCTACTAATTGAGGAAGGAAAGACTAGGAGAAAGGCTCCAGGAACACGGACTCTCTCACTGTCGGAGCCTATAAATGCTAATGAGCCTCGACTCCCAACGAGACTAAAGCACAATACATGACATTGCCATAGAGACTTATCAACTGCAAACCTCTACCTGAGCGTGCCAAAGGGGCAGAACCCGGGGTACAGAGTCACCGACCAGGAAGAGGGAGAGAAAAGAAAAAGCAAGAAGATAACCTCTCAAAATCAAGAATAATCTGCAGACTTTATAACCTATCCCATTTTATTATATTTGTTCGTTTGTTTCTCTTATCTTCATTCTTGAGACTTTTTTTTCCTTCTCCAATTTGGCCGATTAACTCTCTACCGGTCTTACTCTCTCCTCTCCTTGAACTACACTACCCATAAGTGTTACATCTCCCATTATCATTTCTCTTCTCTTCCTTTCTCTCTATGAGGGTTGCACTCCAAAACCCTTAACTCTCTCTCTCTCTCTCCTTTCTTTTTTCTTCTTTTAGTGGTTCCCTCTTTTTTTCTCTCTCTCTCTTTCTTTTCTCCCTCTATATTAGTTTCTTCCTTTCTCCTTTACATCTCCTCTCATTCAAACCTCAATAACAAACAAATTATCTAATCTAGGACTCAAACCTATGTTTGTGGCATTTTGGGGGGTTTTTACTTCACCTTTTTAACTCACTAGCAGTGCTCCCATCCCTGGCTCTCCATATTATCTAGTTCTTGTTCCACTAAATACAATAGTAAGTTTTTAATTTGTCCCCCCATTTTTCCGTTTTCCTCTTATTCTTCTCATCATAACTCTTAGAAAACCAACACCTAAAAGCAAATCATTTTATTCTTGACCCAAATTTTTTCCTTATTTGCTTTTTGTGGGTCCATACGCTCTTTTTTTTTTCTTTTTTATTTTTTTTCCTTTTTTTTTTTTTTTCTTTCTCTCTTTTTTGCCCCTTTATTACTTTTCCCCAATTCAGGCCCTCCATCACAGGCATTGTTTGTTATAACTCACAGTCCACCATAAGATTTTCTCAAGAAAGAGGGGAGAGGAGAGGAGAGGAAAAAAGGAGGGGGGGGAATAATTTCCTTTTTTTAAAAATTTTTATTTTATTTTATTTTTCTTTATTTCATTATTAATTTTTTTTTAAAAAAACAACTCTTTTCGATTTGTTATTTTTTTATTTTTTTTAACTTTTTATTCTTTATTAAATCTCATTAATACTATCAACAAAACCACCCTCAGATGCCATTAAGGAAGAGAAAATTGAATATCATGGATACAAAAGAAACAGAGGTAACACAGCTAGATGAGGAAAAACATATGGAGAAAAAATTTAATATATTGGAAGCCTTGGAGCTAAATGACAGAGAATTCAAGATAGAAATACTAAAAATCCACCGAGATATACAAGAAAACACAGAAAGGCAATATAGGGAGCTCAGAAAACAACTCCATGAACACAAAGAATATATGTCCAAGGAAATTGAAACTATAAAAACAAATCAAACAGAGATGAAAAACTCAATTCACGAGCTGAAAAATGAACTAACAAGCTTAGCTAATAGAACAGGTCAGATAGAAGAGAGGATTAGTGAAATAGAAGACAAGCAACTTGAGGCACAACAGAGAGAAGAAGAAAGAGACTCAAAAATTAAAAAAAATGAGATAGCCCTACAAGAATTATCTGACTCCATCAAAAAGAATAACATAAGAATAATAGGTATATCAGAGGGAGAAGAGAGAGAAAGTGGAATGGAGAACATACTTAAACAAATAATTGATGAGAACTTCCCAAGCCTGTGGAAAGAACTAAAGCCTCAAGTTCAAGAAGCAAACAGAACTCCAAGTTTTCTTAACCCCAACAAACCTACTCCAAGGCATATCATAATGAAATTGACACAAACCAACAGCAAAGAAAAAATTCTCAAGGCAGCCAGGGAAAAGAAGAATACAACATATAAAGGAAGGCCCATTAGATTATCATCAGATTTCTCAGCAGAAACTCTACAAGCTAGAAGAGAGTGGACCCCAATATTTAAAGTCCTGAAAGAGAGGAACTTTCAGCCACGAATACTATACCCATCAAAGCTATCCTTCAAATACGAAGGAGAAATAAAAACATTCACAGATACAGAAAAGATGAGGGAATTTATCATGAGAAAACCCCCACTCCAGGAATTACTAAAGGGGGTTCTCCAATCAGATACAAAGAACAAAAAAAAAACAGAGCCACAAGTAAAAGCTCCAAGAAGAACACAATAAAACCAAATTTAAACTGAGAGAACAACAAAAAGAAAGAGGGGGAGAAGACGGAGATTAACAGTAGCAAAGGACGATGGAGTGCAAAAGTACTCACAAAATAGTTTGCTACAATGAACAGGGTAGGGACCCTTTTCATTACTCAAAGGTAACCACCATTGAAAAAACTACCACAGAAGCACATGAGATAAAAAAGATAGCAACAGAGGAAAGATGTATGGAATACAACCAAATAAAAACAAAAGATAGAAAAACGAAAGAGAAGGATCAAACAAGACACAAAACTAACAGAAAGCAAGATATAAAATGGCAATAGGGAACTCACAAGTGTCAATAATTACACTAAATGTAAACGGATTAAACTCACCAATAAAAAGGCACAGAGTAGCAGAATGGATTAAAAAAGAAAATCCAACTGTATGCTGCCTACAGGAAACTCATCTAAGTAACAAGGATAAAAACAAATTCAAAGTGAAAGGCTGGAAAACAATACTCCAAGCAAATAACATCCAAAAAAAAGCAGGTGTAGCAATACTCATATCGGATAATACTGACTACAAGACAGGAAAAGTACTCAGAGACAAAAATGGCCATTTCATAATGGCTAAGGGGACACTGAATCAAGAAGACATAACAATTCTTAATATATATGCACCAAACCAAGGAGCACCAAAATATATAAGACAGCTACTTATTGATCTTAAAACAAAAACTGACAAAAATACAATCATACTTGGAGACCTCAATACACCGCTGACGGCTCTAGATCGGTCATCCAAACAGAGAATCAACAAAGACATAGTGGCCTTAAACAAAACACTAGAGCACCTGGATATGATAGACATCTACAGGACATTTCATCCCAAAGTGACTGAGTATACATTTTTCTCCAGTGTACATGGATCATTCTCAAGAATTGACCATATGTTGGGCCACAAAAACAACATCAGCAAATTCAGAAAAATTGAAGTTGTACCAAGCATATTTTCTGATCATAAAGCCTTGAAACTAGAATTCAACTGCAAAAAAGAGGAAAAAAATCCCACAAAAATGTGGAAACTAAACAACATACTTTTAAAAAATGAATGGGTCAAAGAAGAAATAAGTGCAGAGATCAAAAGATATATACAGACTAATGAAAATGACAATACGACATATCAGAATCTATGGGATGCAGCAAAAGCAGTGATAAGAGGGAAGTTCATATCGCTTCAGGCATATATGAACAAACAGGAGAGAGCCCAAGTGAACCACTTAACTTCCCACCTTAAGGAACTAGAAAAAGAAGAACAAAGACAACCCAAAACCAGCCAAAGAAAGGAGATAATAAAAATCAGAGCAGAAATAAATGAATTAGAGAACAGAAAAACTATAGAAAAAATTAATAGAACAAGGAGCTGGTTCTTTGAAAAGATCAACAAAATTGACAAACCCTTGGCAAGACTTACCAAGGAAAAAAGAGAAAGAACTCATATAAACAAAATCCAAAATGAAAGAGGAGAAATCACCACGGACACCGTAGATATACAAAGAATTATTGTAGAATACTATGAAAAACTTTATGCCACTAAATTCAACAACCTAGAAGAAATGGATAAATTCCTAGAACATACAACCTTCCTAGACTGAGTCAAGAAGAAGCAGAAAGCCTAAACAGACCTATCAGTAGAGAAGAAATAGAAAAAACCATTAAAAACCTCCCCAAAAATAAAAGTCCAGGCCCTGACGGCTATACCAGCGAATTTTATCAAACATTCAAAGAAGACTTGGTTCCTATTCTACTCAAAGTCTTCCAAAAAATTTAAGAAGAAGCAATACTTCCAAACACATTTTATGAGGCCAACATAACCCTCATACCAAAACCAGGCAAGGATGGCACAAAAAAAGAAAACTACAGACCAATATCTCTAATGAATACAGATGCTAAAATACTAAACAAAATACTAGCAAATCGAATACAACAACATATTAAAAAAATAATACATCATGATCAAGTGGGATTCATCCCAGAATCTCAAGGATGGTTCAACATATGTAAAACGGTTAATGTAATACACCATATCAACAAAACAAAGAACAAAAACCACATGATCTTATCAATAGACGCAGAAAAGGCTTTCGATAAAATACAACACAATTTTATGTTTAAGACTCTCAACAAAATGGGTATAGAAGGAAAATATCTCAACATGATAAAGGCCATATATGATAAACCATCAGCTAACATCATATTAAATGGCACTAAACTGAAGGCTTTCCCCCTTAAATCAGGAACAAGACAGGGTTGTCCACTCTCTCCACTCTTATTTAATGTGGTACTAGAGGTTCTAGCCAGAGCAATCAGACAAGACAAAGAAATAAAAGGCATCCATATCGGAAAAGAAGAAGTAAAGGTATCACTTTTTGCAGATGATATGATCCTATACATCGAAAACCCCAAAGAATCCACAAAAAGACTACTAGAAACAATAAGCCAATACAGTAAGGTCGCAGGATACAAAATTAACATACAGAAGTCAATAGCCTTTCTATATGCCAACAATGAAACAACTGAGAAGGAACTCAAAAGAATAATCCCCTTCACGATTGCAACAAAAAAAATAAAATACTTAGGAATAAACATAACAAAGAATGTAAAGGACTTATATAATGAAAACTATAAACCATTGTTAAGGGAAATCGAAAAAGATATAATGAGATGGAAGAATATACCTTGTTCTTGGCTAGGAAGAATAAATATAATCAAGATGGCTATATTACCCAAAGCAATATACAAATTTAATGCAATTCCCATCAAAATTCCAATGACATTTTTTAAAGAAATAGAGCAAAAAATCATCAGATTTATATGGAACTATAAAAAACCCCGAATAGCCAAAGCAATCCTAAAGAAAAAGAATGAAACTGGGGGCATAACAATACCTGACTTCAAACTCTATTATAGGGCCACGACAATCAAAACAGCATGGTATTGGCAGAAAAATAGACACTCAGACCAATGGAACAGAATAGAAAGTCCAGAAATAAAACCACATATATATAGTCAAATAATTTTTGATAAAGGGGCCAACAACACACAATGGAGAAAAGAAAGCCTCTTCAATAAATGGTGCTGGGAAAACTGGAAAGCCACATGCAAAAGAATGAAACTCGACTACAGTCTCTCCCCCTGTACAAGAATTAACTCAAAATGGATCAAAGATCTAAACATAAGACCTGAAACAATTAAGTACATAGAAGAAGACATAGGTACTCAACTCATGGACCTGGGTTTTAAAGAGCATTTTATGAATTTGACTCCAATGGCAAGAGAAGTGAAGGCAAAAATTAATGAATGGGACTACATCAGACTAAGAAGTTTTTGCTCAGCAAGGGAAACTGATAACAAAATAAACAGAAAGCCAACTAAATGGGAAATGATATTTTCAAACAACAGCTCAGATAAGGGCCTAATATCCAAAATATACAAAGAACTCATAAAACTCAACAACAAACAAACAAACAATCCAATAAAAAAATGGGAAGAGGATATGAATAGACATTTCTCCCAGGAAGAAATACAAATGGCCAACAGATATATGAAAAGATGCTCATCTTCTTTAGCTATTAGAGAAATGCAAATCAAAACGGCAATGAGATACCACCTCACACCTGTTCGATTAGCTGTTATTAGCAAGTCAGGTAATAGCAAATGTTGGAGAGGCTGTGGAGAAAAAGGAACCCTCATTCACTGTTGGTGGGAATGTAAAGTAGTACAACCATTATGGAAGAAAGTATGGTGGTTCCTCAAAAAACTGAAAATAGAACTACCTTATGACCCAGCAATCCCTCTACTGGGTATGTATCCCCAAAACTCAGAAACATTGATACGTAAAGACACATGCAGCCCCATGTTTATTGCAGCATTGTTCACAGTGGCCAGGACATGGAAACAACCAAAAAGCCCATCAATAGATGACTGGATAAAGAAGATGTGGCACATATACACTATGGAATACTACTCAGCCATAAGAAATGATGACATTGGAACATTTACAGCAAAATGGTGGGATCTTGATAACATGATACGAAGCGAAATAAGTAAATCAGAAAAAAACAGGAACTGTATTATTCCATACGTAGGTGGGACATAATAGTGAAACTAAGAGACATTGATAAGAGTGTGGTGGTTACGGGGGGGAGGGGGGAATGGGAGAGGGATAGGGGGTGGGGAGGGGCACAAAGAAAACAAGATAGAAGGTGACAGAGGACAATCTGACTTTGGGTGGTGGGTATGCAACATAATTGAATGACAAGATAACCTGGACTTGTTATCTTTGAATATATGTATCCTGATTTATTGATGTCACCCCATTAAAAAAATAAAATTATAAAAAAAAAAAAAAAGGATATTGTAGATAAAAAAAAAGTGGTTCTGTAATAAATCTGACCAAAAGTAACCTCGCAGGTTGATCTGATCATAAATTCCTAACAGGGCAGGTCATGGCGGGTGGTTATACCTCAGGCCTAAAAAGGTTTTTATCTCAGCCTTAAGCAAACCCTGTCCATTGGTCTTGTGCATGTAGGGTTACCACACCTTTGAAAAACCAGAATAAACCTCTTTTTCAGACCCCTCACAGGTTTAACCAACCGTAAGGGAATACATAATCTTGTAAACTACCCTATACCTTGCTTTCTCACACTTTCATGTAATTTTCTTTATGGTCTCTCCTTAATTCCAAATATAAAAATGAAACTCAAACTGTCATGCTCCAGGGCATCTGAGGTCTTGCTTTCTGACATACCATCACTTCAGCTTAAATAAATTCAAATACACTCTTATAAAAATCTCCACAATTTTCCTGTTTTGTACATTGACGATACACAATGATTTTGAAGTATATGACCTCATTATGGCGGTGAAAACCACCAGCACTCTGTCAGTATGGTTTTGACCTTTTCTCTGTCTCTGTACCTCTGCTTGTGGTCTATTGCCATTGGTACCAGTGCCCCTCATTATGACAGTGATTCCAAAATTGAAGAAGGAAATGATTTTCCTTCTTTCAAAGGACCTATCAGAGGGACAGAGGTACATGTCAAAGCTCCTGAGTTATTTTGAGCAACTTTCTCCCTCTTGCATGGAGATGTTCTCTGCATCCTAAATGTTTAAAATCTTTGATATATAGAGAAATAATAAATAACATATATTGAGTGATTCATCTGAGCCTGGCACTGTTCTACAAACTCATTCAATCTTCACAACCAATTTATAAACTTTATTAATATTCCTACTTTATACATGAAGAGATGGAGGTTTGGATAATTTAAGGAACTTACTCAAAGTCACACATCTACAAAATGGTAGAGCCTGGCTTTGACCTCAGAAAATTTGATTCCAAATACAGTACACTTAATCACCATACTATATTGCCGCTCACTAGTTGGTTGAAATAATTATTTTAAAAATAACCAATACATGGCCCTGGCCAGTTGACTCAGTGGTAGAGTATCAGCCTGGCGTGTGGGAGTCCTGGGTTCGATTCCTGGCCAGGGCACACAGGAGAAGCCCCCATCTGCTTCTCCACCCCTCCCCTTCTCCTTTCTCTCTGTTTCTCTCTTTCCCTCCCACAGACAAGGCTCCATTGGAGCAAAATTGGCCCAGGCGCTGAGGATGGCTCTGTGGCCTCTGCCTCAGGTGCTAGAATGGCTCTGGTTGCAACAGAGTGACACCTCAGATGGGCAGAGCATTGCCCCCTGGTGGGCGTGCCGGGTGGATCCCGGTCGGGCGCATGCGGGAGTCTGTCTGACTGCCTCCCTGTTTCCAACTTCAGAAAAATACAAAAATAATAATAATAATAATAATAATAATAAATAACCAATACAAGCCCTGGCCAGTTAGCTCAGTCAGTTAAGAGCACCATCCCAAAACTGCAAGTTCATGGGTTTGATTCCTGGTCAGGGCACACACAGGAAGCAACCAATGAAAGCACAACTGAGTGGAACAACAAGTGAATGCTTCCCATCCCTCTCCTCTCTCTCTTCCTTCCTCTCTCTATCTCTCTAAAAATCAAGAAAAACAAAGCCCTAGCTGGATAGCTCTGAATCATCATCCTGAAGCACAGAGGTTGCTGGTTCAATTTCCCAATCAAGGCACATATAGGAACAGCTCAGTGTTCCTGTCTCTCTCTCTCCCTGCCTCTCCCTCTCAAAAAGAAATTCAAAAGGAATGTGAAAACACCCTAAAAGTTATAGTAAAGTGACTCAAGCAAAGTCTCAGAAGTAAAAATTATTTCATGAATATAGGCCTATTCAAATCAAAAATGAATTTTGGTTTATAAAACTTTCATTTGGACCTTGCTCTCTTCCCCTCTTCTTCTTTCTCATGTCTATTGATTTTTTCCCCCCATAATTCTGGCCTTGCTCTAAACAAACGTTACTAACCACTCTTGGTTGTGCCCTAGAACCAAAATACCACTATTGTATAGATCACTTAACACTACCACATTCTTTTGTTTTAGAATTTTATTTCTCTATGTAGTTCATTAAGAAATAACATTATTAAGACATATCATGTATTTGATTGCTTTTAAAAAAAAGGCAAAATACTACATAAATCTAAAAACTATGACTAATTTTCAGGATATAAAGAAATCTCATAAGATTTAGAAAAAAGAAGCCAGGTACAAAGGGTACATACACTGATTGAATTTATATAATTCATATAATGTGCAAATATGGGGCAACTGGCCTATCGTGTCCATGTTTAGGACAATGGCCACCCTTGCAATGGAGCACAGGGGGGTTTTTGTTCTGATTGCATGTATTATTGATCCGCCTGATGGTCACCCAAATAACCATTTATATAAGACTAACACATATTTTATGTACTTTACACTATATATGTTATATTTCAACACAAAAGTTGACATTAAAAAAGTCATCCAAAAATCTGATTTTGCTAACTGTAATTTATCATTGTTTTTCTCTTCTAAAAGATACAATTAATATTTCATAACAAAAGCTCAAAATATTTCTACATAACACTATAAAATTATTATTTTTCTAAAAATGAGTTTTAAAAGTCAAATTTATTGAGATATAATGCATAGATGGTAAAATTCACCCTTCTAATGTACTGACTTATGACTTTTGACAAGCACATACAGTTGTGCAACCATCACCACTATCATGATACTGAACAATTTCTTTATCCCCCCAGACTTCTAAAACCCTTTAAAATCAATCTCATGCTTCACTGCCCCAGCCTTTGGTAACACTGGTCAATTATTTGTCCCTACAGTTTTGCCTGTTTTCGAATGCCATATAAATAGAATCATATAGTATACATTCTTTTAAGTATAGCTCCTTTCATTCAGCATAATGTGTCTGAGATCCATCCATGTTTGGGGTATGCCAGCAGTTACTTTCTCTCTATCCTGAGCAGCGTTACAGTGTATGGATATACCACGGTTGAAGAACACTTGAGTAATTTCCAGATCTGGGTGATTTTGAATGAAGCCATTACATTCATACTTAGGTTTTGGGAGGGATGTGAGTGCCGTATTTTGTTTTTAAGTTCCAACTTGTACTGTTACCTGTACAAAATATTTTGTATATTCCCTTTAGCCTATGGTAAGTCTGACAGCTAGAGCATATACCAAACAGTTTAAAAATAATATAAAATCGGAAATTGAATCAAATAACAAACATTTTACACAAATCTAACAACTTTTGCAAATTCCTCTCTTAAAAATATTTCCTTTAGAAATCACCTACAGAATTAAGAATGTAATCATCTATTAAAGTTCTGGCTTAACAATTCAAAGTTAGTAACTTTTGTTTAATTGTGCAACTTTATTAAAAATAACGAGATTACCAGTCTGACTTTTAAAGTCATACTTAGTGAAGTAAGAAGAGATAAGAGAGGTGGCTTGCAAAGGAAAATGTCATGTGCCTCTTTCCAACTCCCAAATTTAACATTAGGATACATTTCAACCAGCTGGTTAGTACTTTTCATTCATGATAATTGGGAAAGAATTAGAGTGACAAAATGGAAACATGGTAGATGTTACCTAGCATGTTGTGGTAAAGTGGAATGGCCCGTCCAAGGGTAGTAAATGCAGTCATGACTAGTGGGACCGCTACACCTGCAGGCAATTACAGAACAGAAAGCATCATTCTCCATTCACAGTGACATGCACACACATGCACCAGTGCTCACACATGGAGCCTCCAGGAAGAACATGGGAAGCAAGGACACCAAGTACCTATCCATCAGGCCGATGCAGTCTTCAATACTTGAGCCTATGCACCTGGAGAAGATCCAAATTTAAAAAATACAAGGAAAAATGTTAGTTATTTAAAAAAAAATCAATGAGATAAATAACAACTATGTCAAATTCTTAATTATAATTATTAGACAATTTTGGAACACCATGAATTTAAAGGCCGTGAGAAAATTATGGCTGGATGGATACACAGAAATAGATTGCAAATATCACTCAAATGGAATGCAAAGAAACACATCCACAGAAAAAAAACATTTTGCTCTGTTTCTATTGATAGCTTCCAAACACATCTCGCTCGTTTCTATACTTTCAATTCATTTGCATCATTCATGATTGTTTTTCTGGATAAATGATTGTGTATATCAAGTGCTATAATTGGTTTCGTGTATACGGTTTCTTCTAAAAGCTCTTAAATTGAAGGAAAAAATGAAAATCAATAAAAAAGGAAACATGAACTATTTGATATAGTATAATAACCTGATGCTTAATACTCATTAAAGATTGATTTTGGCAGAAACTGAGTTAACATTTCTTAATGCTATTCTCATAGATACTTTACATAATCACATTATTCCATTCCTTGGTTGTGGCTGTCTTTAAAACATGCTTATCTTTAAACATGAATTCATTTAAAAAGCAAATTAACTGGGTTCACCAGACTGCAGTTTATCCTGACAGGCTCTTTTAAAAGAGGAATACCATAACAGGCAAACAAAACAGGTTTTTGAACTGCCAAAATATTTAACTTAAACAATAACACATAAATAAATCCTCTCAGAGAAAAGGAATAAGTTCAGACCCAGGTTACTAAAAAAAATCCACTGAGCATAACATTTAAGAGAAATAATACAAGTGCACAAAATTCTTATGTACAATCCCTAGAATTTCATTTTGATGTATTCTAGGAATATTATTTTTCCATCTTCCAATGTACTTGAATTGCTTTTCTTTTTGTTTTTTCCCATCAAAGACTTATAGTTCCATTGCATTATCATAATTCTTCCTACAGTTGTGATTTATAGAACTGTCTAATTCTGCTAGAAATAAAAATGATTGTTTCCTGAACTAAAATCTCTAAGCTGGAAAAAGAAGCTGATGTTAAAATCATATATAATGAATAGAAGGACCTATAATATATTAGGCCAGGCTGTCCATTATATCTTTAAATAACTGAACATTGGTGAATCGATATAACTATGCCTACTAATAATTAGGTCACTATTTTCTTGCTTCAAAAATATGTTATAGCATTTATACTGGGTGAAAAATTAGAAATGGTATGTTTTTGTTTTAAGGCAGGGGTCCCCAAACTTTTTACACAGGGGGTCAGTTCACTGTCCCTCAGACTGCTGGAGGGCCGTACTATAAAAATAACTATGAACAAATCCCTATGCACACTGCACATATCTTATTTTAAAGTAAAAAAACAAAACGGGAACAAATACAATATTTAAAATAAAGAACAAGTAAATTTAAATCAACAAACTGACCAGTATTTCAATGGGAACTATGCTCCTCTCACTGACTACCAATGAAAGAGGTGCCCCTTCCAGAAGTGCAGTGGGGGCTGGATAAATAGCCTCAGGGAGCCGCATGCAGCCCGCAAGCCGTAGTTTGGGGACCCCTGTTTTAAGGGTTGGTTTTGAGAGATCCAGAAAAATTTTAACCTACAGATATATGGGAGTACACTGTGTAAAAAGATTTCTTTTAAATAAGCAAATAAATAACTATAGCATATAGTTTTGAATGATACCCTAATCCGTAATCAAAAATTTTTCTAACAATGAAAAATTAACTACTAAAATAGTTTCCAAATTGTCTTATATGTTATTCTTTTTATTCTAATTTGAAGAACTTATTTTTTCTAGATTCCTATCATATCTTCTTTCAAAGTGTTTTTTATCTGCAGTATTAAATTTTGAAAAATTAATAGTCCCCTTATTTCCAAGAGAGAATCTGAAAGTTATGGTTAGTTTATAATCTATGTCTTTATAATAACATTTGAAAAATAAAAACAATATTTGAAAGTGAAATTAAATTTGGGAAGAAAATGTGAATAATGTAACTCATTTATTCATTTAAAAAAAGAAACTGTGTTGCATTTCTACTCAGTGTTTCTACTACTCTAGGAACTGGAGGGAGAAAGAAGATGAGTTAGACATTTGCCTATTTTTAATGAGCTCACAATTTAATGAAAAAGACAGATGAAGCAATGGGAAAAGAAGAAGCTAGAGGGTAAGGCTGCAGACAATATTAGAAGACGATTTGCTTAGCCACAAACTTAATGGAAAACCACAAGAAGGTTTCAAAGAAATAGTGAAATTATTGGCTTTGTGTTTCACACAGATCTCGTTGTGGAGAACTCATCAGTTGGGTACTAGGAAGTCCTGGTTGCACAGAGACTGTTTTAATGTATTAAAGAGATGATAGACTAAACTAGGACGTGCTCAGACCAACTGAGCTAATCTCAGCATTAAAGGCCACACTTGAACCAATCAAGCCGCTGGCTGTGGGAGGAGAAGAGAGAGAACAGGGGAGGGGAGAAGCAGGTTGTCGCTTCTCCAGTGTGCCCTGACAAGGGATCGAACCCAGGATATCCATAGGCTAGCCTCTGCTCTATCCCCTGGGCCACCATCCAGGGCCTATCTTGCTAATTTCAAATATGAAAATCACTCTTGCTCATCATTTCAAAATATAGGCAAAGGTTTCTATGGAATGATAAAAAGTGTAAGAATAAAACATAAAAAGTGTGACTTCCTAGTGGCCAAGAGCTGTCTTAGATATTTTCTGAATTTGCCAGTCCTTACATGTGATGCGCAGATGTTTAATGAGAAAGTCTGCTAAAATAAAAGTACTTTAGTCAAGACAAAAAGCGACATTTTTTTTTTCCTTTAGGAATACTAATAAGAATCTTTTGATAGGTACTAAATGGATAACCTATTTTCAAAGCATCTAAAAAACTGATTAGAGCCAATATATCTAATGTACTTTTAGAGTAGTAAAAGTGCTTTGAAGATATTAAACAGATCATTTTATTTTCAGAAAATCATTAAAGAGTAGAGTATTCAAAGTAAGGACTTTCTTTTAAAAAAAGATGTTTTGAAAGACTATTTCCATTAACTTGGCTCTTGAATTATCTGGCTGACATAATATTGACATACAAAAGAAAAGCTGTTTTCCAAAGTGGAGCTGGCTGGTGAGCTCACACGTACTAATAGGTCAGTAATTACATGCGTTTCAGAATAAAAATAGTCACTCGACCCATCATCTCATGGCCCCTGGAATCCTTCTAGGTGCACAGAGCATTCCTTTGCTTCAGCTAGAGATCTCAAAGCCTAGGGCCACGCAGCAGTTACGGACATGGGGGGCTTTAGGAACACCGGAAGTTTCTGAATTCTATTGTGTGGCTGGGGCCACAGAACGTTCAGGAAGTGAATGAACCTGGATGACATGGAGGCTATTAGGAAGAAAGACAGCAGTCAACTAAGTAAAAACACAACCCAAAATCCTTCTGCATTTATTGGTCATTACAGAATCCATGTACCTTGGAAGATGGCAGAAAGAATAATATTCAAATTCTGTCTCAGCATCATTGTGCAGCAGTGAATTTAAAAAACACCTTTCTATATTTAGTGAGAGTTCCCAAATGACCAGGTCTGATTTGTTCCCTATTACACTTGTCTACTCCTTTTGGGCTGACATCCAACTTTTGTTGCTGTGGTGAATTGATCTCTTCATTGTCCCTCCTTCTCCCCCGCCCCTCCACAATATATGCTTTCTTTTATTTCATAATCATGATTTAAAAGGGCCGAGGGGAAGACACACAGGCGGACCGTGGCTCTCTGATCTCACTGTCATTTCCCTAATGGCCTCGTTGTAATTAGATTTGCAAAAACAGCAAAAGGCCTCATTTTGAATGGCAACAGCTGTTGACATCAACATTATATTAAATAATTTACTGGTTTAATTTTAGCTGCAAAACAATAAAACCCTCTTGTGGATGATTATTTTAGCCAACGAAGTTTTCTCATTCGGTTGCTGACGTCTCTGCTCCAGTGGCCCCAGTTGTTTCTTCATGAAATACTCAACTGGAGCCTGCCAAAAGCTGGCAAGGGGCACAGTTTATTCCTTCTAGTTTCCTGGAAGCACGGTGTCTGTGTGACCGTTTCGGTCTCCTCCCCCTCCCGGGCCTCTGTCTACACCAATGAGTTGGCCTTCGCCCTTCCAAGCTGAAATTGAATTTGAATGGCACAGTACTGCTTTTACCTCTGAGCGCTGCCACTTCACAGAGTGACTTAAGCTGATTTCTTGACTTGCAGGAAACTGTAGCAGCATCTGCAAATTGATGTCCTCTTGGCAGAAGATAATGTTGCTTGCTCCACTTCTCCAATATCCCCTAACAGCTAGCCCTTAATCTGTCAGAAATTCTCTGGAATCTCCTGCTTTCCTGCCAGACATAAAGTACCCAAGAGGGTTCTCAACAAGTGGAGGCATTTGTCTGTGTGCGCGCGTGCACGTGCGGACGGGCACTTGTTCACAAAGGAGAAAAGGTTTTACGGACAGAAGGGGAATAAGTATGTGCAACTGCTCTCGATTCTAAAATTATTCACTTTCTGGAGGAAAGGCAAAGACCTTGCTAATATAGACTTGCTGTCTTTTGAAGAACCATTTGTTGGGATTTGTTTGATAACTGACACGATTTCCTTCATAGTTTAGTGCTTTTCTTCTTTCTGTAATATGACTTTGTTATTCAACTGTTCAACAGTATCAAATATATATCAAATTTTATTCATTTAATAAGACAGCCTTTTGAAAAACAGAAAAACGGGTGCCCACCTTTGAACTGTCCTACATCAAACAACAACAACAAAAAATCTCGGTTACAGGTTAAACTGCAACAAAATGACTCTCACGGAAAGCAATCACCATGTTATAAAAATTCATGTTGGTGGGTTTCCTTTTCTTTCTGCCACCACTACTTTTGCTTTTACTTTGTTGAAGCAGTAATTCATGGAGGTATTTACTTTATACTGGTTGTAACAACAAAGAAACAGAAATGGAAAACCTCCATTAAAGATTTAGTAAGCACCCATCTCAAAAGTATGATCACCGTCTTGCGTTTTCTGATAACTTCAAGCTCCAGTAAATTCGAAACAATTTTTACACTCCACACAAAGTATACCCGACACCAGCTTCATGAAGATGTCGATAAAATAGTTCTAGTTAAATGTTAAATGGAAATATTTCAAAGGGTAGAGATTTGAGTCCTTAAACCATTCTCTCCGAAAGGATGTGTCTTAAAACCAACATATTAAATACAAAGAAGAATAGAATTTTGTACGAGAACACTTATGCGTTTTGTAGACTGAATCAGGGATAAAGGCATATAAGTGAACCTTTGGATTAGCAATCTATACAAGCCCACATCCCTGGGCAGCGAGGATGCTTACCCTTGTGTGCAGTTTGGATGGCATGGGTGGCACTCCCGATCCTGATCAGCATACTTGAAAATAAAACTGTTCGCTCCCTGTAAGCCATCGGGACATTTTTCCACGCAGTTCGGGCCATCCTTAAAATGGGAGCACTTTGTGCAGTTGTCAGGTCCCTGAAGCGTGAAACACAAAACCAAACAGACAAAGAAAAATGGGTGCCATTTCCTCTGAAATGTATTCATGTGGCTTAATTACTGAGGCTCTCGTGGCTGGGCAATATTCCCCTTGGGAACCGGAGAACATTTCCAGTAATATAAATGAGGGGGTAGCTCTTGTAGCTTTTTGGTCAGTGAAATTTTCTAAGGACTTTTCCAGAAGAGCATCAGTATTTTCTTTCTGTCATTGATTTCTGGTGCAATTAAAGAGCAATCCCCATATTTGATCAGACATTTTCTCCAGGGGCATTTTATCACAATCAATAGAAATCTAGGGTTTTTTTAAATAAATAGTTAATGAGAAAAAGAAAATGATAAGAATTATATAACAATAAATTTCATTAAAAAAAGTAACATGTTGCCTGACCAGGGAGTGGCACCATAGGTAGGGCATCAGACTGGGGTGCAGAGGAGCCAATTGCAAAACCCCCAGGTTGCCAGCTTGGGCGTGAGCTCATCTGGTTTGAGCAAGGCTCACCAGCTTGAGCTGAAGGTCACTCGTTTGAGCAAGGGGTCACTCAGTCTGCTGTGCCCTCCATCCCCGGTCAAGGCACATATGAGAAAGCAATCAATGAACAACTAAGGTGCCGCAAGGAAGAATTGATGATTTTCATCTCTCTCCCTTCCTGGCTGTCTTCTGTCCCTATCTGTCCCTCTCTCTCTGTTTCTGTCACACACACACACAAAAAGTAACATGTTAACTCTCCTTTGGTTGTCCTATGACTATTTGAACAATAAATATTAAAATTTAATATGGCTGAATTATCAACAGTTTTGGCCAATACAAGTTAATTTCTAAGTCACTGTCTATCTCAGATCAGCTTGTCATAATGCTAAAAACCGTATCAGGCAGATTTTTAGGCATTTTACTAAACCACGGAACAATATTGAGAGCCATTAAAAGACACATTCTGATTTTCAAATATCCAAAACTTTAAAACGATGAAGTAAATACATTTAAAAAATTAACGAAGAAACTTATCCAAGAATGAAGGTAATATAAATATGAGCATGATAAATTTAAGTAAAAGTAACTCATTTGACATATTTATGTCTATAATAAAAAACAATAATAATCTAAGCAAAAATATAGAATGGTAACCAATCATGTGAATTAAATTTATTAAAATAGCTAAATGTTATAGCAAAAGTAAACATTTAAGACTATATTGAATAGGCCACGGCTGGTTGGCTCAGTGGTAGAGCGTCTCCAGGCATGTGGAAGTCCCTGTTTAGATTTGCGGTCAGGGCACACAGGAGAAGCGCCCATCTGCTTCTCCACCCCTCCCCCTCTCCTTCCTCTCTGTCTCTCTCTTCCCTTCCCACAGCCAAGACTCCATTGGAGCAAAATTGGCCCAGGTGCTGAGGATGGCTCCATGGCCTCCACCTCAGGCACTAGAATGGCTCGGGCCACAAGGGAGCAACGCCCCAGATGGGCAGAGCATTGCCTTCTGGTGGGCACCTGGTTGGGCACATGCGGGAGTCTGCCTGACTGCCTCCCTGCTTTTAACTTTGGAAAACTACAAAAAAAAAAGCCACAAACCAACCAAAAAACAAACAAACAAACAAAACCAAAATAAAACTATATTGAATATCTAGCAATTTTTACAAAAAAAAACTAATGTGCATTAGGTCCTGGGGATAGTAAACATGCAATAAAAAAGTAACATACCCTCCAAATATTATAAGAATATTTTGATTAAAACATTTTATTTTACTCATTTTTTAATCTAATTTTATTTATTTATTTTCTTAGGTGAGAGGAATGGGGATCATGAAGCAAGTGAAGCAGACTCTTGCATGCATCCTGACTGGGATGCACCAGGCAACCCCACCTGGGGCCAATGCTTGAGTACCAAGCTATTTTTAGCACCTGAGGCTGTCACACTCTAATGGAGCTGTTCTCAGCACCCAAGGCCACACTCAAACCAATTGAGCCACTTGCTGTAGGAGGGGAAGAAGGAGAGAAGGGGGAAAGGAAGAGTGGGAGAAGTAGATGGTTGCTTTTCTTGTATGTCTTGACTGGGAATGCACCTGGGACATTCACACAACAGGCCAATGCTCTATCCACTGAGCCATTGGCCAGGGTCCATTATTTTCTCTTTAAAAGGAAACAAAAATTAAAAAAAAAACCTGCTACTTTTTTTTCAAAAAAAATTTTATTGATTGATTTTTAGCAATAGAGGAAGGGAGGGAAAGAGAGAAGACAAGGAACATTGATCTGCTTTTATATGTGCCCTGACCAAGGATTGAATCTGCAACTTCTATACTTCCAGATGGCATTCTAACCAACCAGTTGTGCTATCAGCCAGGGAAAAAAACATTATTTTCTTAAAAGACACTCATGTTTTTAAACATTCAGCTGTTTGCAATAATTATATTACTTGATTGAAATTCACTTTTAATTTTCCTTTTTGAATATCAAATTGTTTTAGGATTCCTCTTTGAACACTTTTCTGGAACTTCTTTCCCTGATTCATTACTCCCTGAAATATCTATATCCACAGATTCATAACTATGGCAGCTCACACTGAACACAGCAGAAAAATACAATATACAGTAGTAAGTATAGAGGGAGATAATTCATTTTGTTAGGTTTATAATTACTGTGAATTTGGGAGCCAAGAGCCAGCGAATGTCATACAGAGCTAAGTGTTAGGCAGGAAGCGTGAGCATCAGTCCATTCATGGGAGAGCAAAGCATTTCTCCATTAATGTTAACACAAAAAGCAATTAGACTTTGCAAACTGGTGACATAAGGTATCTGAACATTAAGAGATATAATATTTTAACATTTAAAGAGAGAGGCTGCTAATGAAGAACAGTAGTGTAAAGAAGTAAAAGTAATCTTCAGCAAATTCTGACACTTGTTGAAGTTCAATCAAGCACCTGTATATTTTTCTATTTTGATGTGAGACTTAGAGCTTGAAAAAATAAATTACACAATGACACCTAATCTCTATTCAAATTGAAGAGTTTGCTATTGGCAACTTCTTGTCTCCTACCAGAAAAGAATACATGCTTCCAATTTTAACACCTGCTCATGGGTACTTAGGCACGTAATTCCTTCTATTATACAAAATCGCTTACTGTGCCAGCGTGCTCAGTGGCATGACTTATTGTACAAGACAAGAGACATACTGATGTCTTTTTGCACAACAGAAGAATAAATTTTACTATGAGTAAATTAAGCAGTTATAGTTTAAATTAAAAATTAGAAATTTTTTAAATAAAATTATTTAATGTAAAATGACATCCAGAAAAAATCAGAAGATATAACAACTATGAAACAAATTGAATTCACATTTAAATTTTAAGCACCCTATAATAAGGTAGTTTTATTTTGTGTGTGTGTGTATGTTTCTTTGTTTTTAAAGTATCCCTTAACTAGTTCATTATATTATCATGATACAAAATCTAATAATACTTTAAGCTGATGTAACTGAAAAAATATCCTGGCAAATCTCAAAAGAAATGAATTGTACTATTTTTCCATCTCATTTCAATAATAAAGAGATTTAAAGAAATATGCGTGTGTGTAATGCTTGTTCTTATCATTATATTCCCAAAGCTTCTAAGAACCTAGGTTCAGGGGATCAACTGATAAATGCAATAATAGAAAACAGAGGTAAAGGCAATATTCTTCCTTATCTCTGATTTTAAGCTACCCCTGGACTCAGTAATCTAGACAGACAACTCTAAAATAAACTAAATCCTGACAGAAACACCACATATTTTTCTCAGTCACAATTGTTTTTCCCAAGTAGCTGCTGTAAGAGACAAAACTACTATACACCAGCTTCCGATTCTCTTCCACTTCCAGTCACATGGCATCTTGAAATTCTCCCCTCACCAGAGGTGAGGTATATCTTGCTTTGGACAATGAAATTAATTACGAGGGATTTATGAGACCGCTAATGCTAAACTCTCCAGCCTTCTCTTTCCCTGATGCATGATTCAGGGACCCCACATGGATGTATAAGTGCCATAAACTCCAAGCATCCTGGAACACTAGACCACCACATGGAAGAGGGTTGCCTTAGAATTTTTTCCAGAATGACAGTACATTTTACGTTAAAAAAAATGTTAAAGATTTTTCTATAAGCTAGTGCAATATGAAGGTTATTTGTTATGGCAGTACAACTTTTAATAATCTGACTTTAACAACTATTATACTGTTTACAAAAATGTATTTAAAAAATCATTTTCTTTCCCTCATCTCTTCTCTTCTCCAGTCACCTCTCTGGTGTATGTATGTGTGTGTATATATATAATATACATATTATTTTTTTTGTATTTTTCTGAAGTTGGAAACGGGGAGGCAGTCAGTGGTTTATATTTTGATCTCTTAAAACTTTCTCTTATTTTCCTACCTTTTTTCTTTTCATATTTCTTCCCTATCCTTCTCAACAGTACAGAAGCAGCAAAAGAAAGGCAAAGAGGATAAAACTATAAAAAGTAAAATAAAGAACACCAATTGCACACAGACAAGGATATCGAAGCAATGGCTTGCTCTATCCCTCAGAGACCCGGATTTCTGTCACATTTAAATAGAATAATACTATCCCATTGTACATATGGGTGTCATAACCAGAAAGCATGTTATTCTTAATACATTACAGATATGATTGCCTGGGGGAAAAATAAACAGTGATGAAAAGAGGGGGAAACACAAAACCTCCTCTGTCCCCAGTTGTAGTAATCAATACGTGAACTCAGAAAAACGCAAACATCTAATATAAGTTGTAATGGCTGAAAGCAACCAATCCCCTGTGAGAGGAAAGTTTAGGCTATTGTTTGAGGTCAGTCCTGCCAGTTTTTTAGACAGCATAACCTAAAGGACATGTGCTCTTGCCTGCTTAGCATTTCCAGGCTTACTGATCAAGCAATCAAGGCAGATTCCTCAATCTGATTCTCACATCTTTCATAGATACCTGATTCAGCTTTCTGAACTTTCCTGGCTTTTGTCTTCTCTAAACTCTAGAGATATCAATTCATAATTTTAGGCCTGGGTATGGCCTTCTCTATTTTCTAGACATATTAACACACAATTTTTGTCCTTGGGTAGTGATTTTAGATATATGGTCCAACAATGCTGTCATTAGGGAATACAAATAATTTCCTTAATACTCAATTTAAGCAAATAAGCAAACAAAGAACCTCATAAACACAGGCAGTAGGGTGGTTAGCAGATGAAGAGTGGGGTGAGGGAGATAGGAAAGAGCAAAGGAGTATAAGTGGTGATGGAAAGAGACTGGACTTGGGGTATGAACACACAATACAGTACACAGAGGATGTGTTGTGGAATCGTGCACCTGAAACCTACATCATTTTATTAACCAATGTCACCCCAATCCATTCAATATGAAAGTTAAGTTAAAAAAAGTTCATAGTTCAAAAAAACTATTTTTCACTCTTTCTTAGTTTTAAAAAATTTTGACATTTGAAAGAACATTAACCTGTAGGAATTTTTATGTATATTTTTAAAAAACTGTTTGAATTATTTTTATTTATTTATGCATTCACTGGTTGATTCTTGCATGTATCCTGACCTGGGATTGAACCTGAAAACTTGGCCTAGCAGGATGACACTCTAAACAACCAAGTTACCTGGCCAGGGCTATCTAATTCTACATTTTCCAAGTCTCAGTCACTCTAAAAGAGATCTTATCATTCTATGACCCAGGGTCATGAAGGTATCTAAATATGTTAGTTTTGAAAGAAGTTGTATATATGATAAATATCTTGATTTGCTTTCATAGCCCATTCTGAAACTTTACGTCCCTGTGTTGTTTCATGACATTCTACATTTATATATTTCTCATGCTGTAGATAAATTTTATTTTCCATTACTCTCCTGGTGGAGAAAGAATATGGCTGCATATGCCCTTTGCATACTTACTTACAGATTATTATATATTAAATTGCCTTTGAGACTTTGGTTCTTCAGGATAAATCACTTTTTTTTTTTCGAGAGGTCTGATTTTCCAAGTTTAATCATCCTTGTGTGGTAGTCCTCAGAACTGTCCAAGTTTTTCATATCTTTCTTTAGATGAAGATCCAATACGACTCATCGGGGTGTAATGGAAGTTTGAGAGCTCAAAAATAGATTTTTTTCTAAGCTAATTAAGTACTAAATAAGTACTTGGGTAGAAAAATGAATACTATTTAATTTTCAAATGAATTCTTACGAAGAAACGTTGAGCTCTTGTCTAAAGGCCCATGTTGGGCCCCAAGTCATCTACTGAGAGATGACTCAATACACAAATAAACTGGAAATACGCCTAAAGAAGGATAAATAGGACACTTTGGAATGACAAACTCATACCGACCTCATTACTAAATAAAAGCCTGAATAATGAGACCCAAAGGGAGGTCTGAAAAGTAATTATCATTTTCTCTTTAAGGCTAACTTTAAATGATAGAAAAATGTCAATTTACCCATGACGCCTTTCCTAATCCCCTACTCTCTCCTTTGATTCACAGAGTCAATCTTTCTCTTTGCCATAGTATTTATCACACTGCATGAGATTAGTTTGATCTTGGCTTCTTCCTTTTTTCAACTGTCCTCGACAATGACATAATAGTTCAATAATTAAACATAGAATGTATTACAGCTTACCCCAAAACAACATAAACTTGACATTAGCATACCTCTGTGTGTTACTGCATTCCAGGATCTTCAAAGCCTACTCAAACATCACTTCTCTTTGGCCTTCCTCAACGTCCTGCTGCCCATCTCAAAGACAGATTTAGTTTCTCACCTGTGTTCCTATATCAATTTATATATATATTTATAGTTTATTAATTATTTTGCTTCAATTTAATTTCTTATGCATCTCTTTCCCTGTCAACACTGTGCTATCTTCAGGGTCAACTCCACATCTTCTTTTGGAAGACAGGATCTGAGATGTAAATATTTAAGAAATGGAATCTTTAAATATTTTATCTCCATGAGCAATCGTAAGCCTGTCGACGGTGGAATGTCAAACCCAATTCCCCATGGCATGCTACAAATATGCATTGAATGGATGGCTAAACAATGAAGCAAGGCCACGAGCATTCCTACACGAAACTGAGTAAGCCCACACCACCACAGACGCCTTCAGGCTTACCGGTCCATGGCATGTGAGGATGCCATCTTCCATCTTCTCACACTGGGGGTCACACTCCACACAGATGGAGCCGTTCGCAAACTCCCGAAATTCACTGTGAAAACATCAGCGGCATGAGGTGGTGTAAGCAAACAAGCTGTCAACTTAACAAATGAAGTAACATCTGCTAAAAGTCCTATTGGCAGAATAAATTCTCGAGTTTGTTTCTCCCTGTGCCAGGAGCATCAGAGTCATTTCCCTGTACATTAAGGAATAAGTTCTCCACTAGGAGAAAAGATACACTGCAGCCAGATGGCTCTCCTTGCCCTCTGCTGGGTTCAGCTATAGACTCATTCAGGAACCCTCTCGCTTGTGAGAGATATTGTAGCCATCACACACACACACACACACACACACACACACACGCACCTCTTCTGATGACACATCAGAACCTGTTCTTAACTTTTTAAGTAAAGCTATCTCTGCTGGTCTCTCTATAAAAAAGCTTTGTTTTTTAAACTCTGAAAGAACTATTGTACTTTTTTGTTGCTAAGTGACATGAATGTTCCTCATCCTTGTCCTTAAATTCCCAAGACTCTTAAATTTATTTTTGGTGAAACTTCAAAAGATGCTTTTATTTCTCTTCTTCTTTTAAAAGCTGCCTTAGAGAATTAGAGAAAATATCTTTATTTTGATAGATCTTTTTTTCTTAGATTATTGATCTAATATCACATCTTTTTTTCAGCTTAAATTTTTTAAATAAATAATAAAAATAAACAAATTCTTTTTTAAGGTAATTTGATAAGGTATACAATAAAAAAGTAGTTTAGTGGTAATATATTAAAATTTTCTAATTAAAATCTGGGATGATAGTCATCCTTTGTCAAACCTTGCACGTGCCTATTTTACTATTAAATGTTTTCAATATATAATTTATATTCTATACCTACTCTAAAAGTTTTATTTCAATAATTGGGTATCAGTCTTGTACAATATATTTAAACCACTCCATTTCTACTACCGTGTGACTGAATGAGGTATTGGGTGAAGAGAATTTATAATATCAGTTTGCATCATTAACAAAACTTGACTAAATATTTATAGTTACTGTTTTATTTTGTGCTTTTGTATTATGAGCTACCATTCCAAACTAATAACACTGTAGATATGGCAATTATGGATTAATTAGGTGATAAATTCAAATTTATTTTTCCCTTGAGTGAAATATTTACTTTTTCTTATAGTGAACTACCTCATTTGGTTCCTATAAAGCGTTAATAAATAAGAGGAGTCCAAAGGGTGGTCTCTATTCTCTGCTGGTTAGATTAAGACTACATCTACTCCAAGGTAAAATAATTAAATTTGATTTATCAAAATGAATAGCATATATCAATGGTTTAGATATGTATGAATGCAAATATTTAGTTACATGTATTTTACATTTTTTAAAGTGAGGCATTATTTGCTGTGGATTAACAATTTTATGAATTTTCTTAAGTTGAAATCTCAATTACATTAAAACCAATTATCTTTTGTGTATTTCATCAACATGAGTAATATAAAGTACTCAGCGAGGAAATCCTCAGAATTGAAGGGAAAAATGACCTAGTATGGGCAGGGATGAGTGGGTAGCTAAATTGTAAAGAGAATCAGAAGTGTTATCTGTTTAATGAAATTATATGACAGTTACAGCAAAGCCGGTGTCATCAGCAAATTTTTTCCAGGGTGCCTAAAGAGTTATGGTACTAAATGAAACCATGATACTTCTTATGATTCTAAAACCCAGATCATGTTTATCTTCGCCTCCCTAAAAATCTCCTTTCCCACACACACAGTTGAGGTACAGTGATTAAAGATCAGAGACAAGCTCGCTGCCTTTGCTTCTGTAGAGTACAGTTCTCTTTGTGGGGTCCCCAGCTCTCTTCCTTTCCACTCTCAGAGTGGATCCTCCTTCAGTTTCTGTCACTGCTGCTCTTTATGAGTACTGTCTCCATCATTGTTCCTTTTCTTCCTGGGTCCCTACTAAATCTACTTTGACTTTGCCCAAGATCCCCTTTTAATTGAATCTGACCTAGCAAATCACAGTCCACTGAGCATGAAATTTGCATACAGAGTTTTTGCTGCTATCCATTTTTTAGTTTGTTGTGTATCTGCTGTCTTAGCCAATGTTATGATCAACAGCAAATACTTTGAAGTCAAATCCTTCCCAAATTAAAATCCCAGCATTCATACTAATAATTCTAGGCCTTAAGTCCCTTAATTTCCCTAAGCATCAGTTTTTAACTATCCTCTGTAAAAAGAGAAAAATAATGTTTTTAATAAGAGGTTGTGATTATTAAATGTAAAAAATGCCTACAAAGAGCTTAGATTGGCAGTCTTTTTGATGTTCCTGTTTTGTTCTTAAAGTTTCAGAAGTATTTAATCATAGTGTCAGAGAAGAAAAATTATAAGATGCCATTGCAATTAGCTTTCTCTTTTATTTAAAGTGCTTGTGCATTACCAAAAATATAGTGACTCAAATCATTTGAATTTTAGTGTTAATAGTCAGGAACTGACGGCTTTTCTTCTAACCCTTTGAGAAGACTTCTATTTAGGATTTCTTCTCTTATGAAAATCTACCTCTTTTGTATGTATATGAATAAGATTTTGATAAATGTCAGAGTGTATATGTATTTATTATTTTTGGCAGTTTTTAAAGTGACTGTTTTTAACCATTTAATCAGCTCAAATGGATAGACACAGAAAGAAAATAATAACAGTTTTAATAATAAGAGCTCTTATAAATATTATCTATTTTTTCATTTAATAATCACAAGTATTTTATGAAGTTGATATCATTACTATTTCATTTCCACATATAAGAAAACCAAGTGTACAATGATTAGGTTATTTGTCTAAGGATGGACATCTCAACTAGAAAGGGATGAAGTTAGGCTTTGAACTCATTTTTCCTCAAAGGCGGTGTTAACCACCAGGCAATATTGAAAGAAATTATCCAATACCACAAGATTGGAGATGGAGAAGTCTATCATTGTTAATTCAGGCAAGAATTATGTCAGATTATTTTAAGATATTTTTATTTATTATCTTTCAAATTAACCAACTGTGAGTATGATTCTTTAGGGCTCTACTACTATGGCAAAATACATGAAAAACTTTACATTTCTTTAATATATTTGAATTAATGACAGAAAAATGTTAAGTTCTCAAAAACAGTCTTAATCATTGTTGATTATTTAGAAAATTATTATTTTTCCTTTGCTCAATCTGTGTATGTGTGTGTTTTGCACAACTGAGATAGAGAATGGTGTATACATCCACATATTTATCAATTTCATATTTCTGACAAGTTTAAAACTGAAATAGTAAATAAAATCAATGGCACCTGGAAAGGAAAGAGAATGAATATGACACCCTGAGTTGCACTGTTGGCTTGGTTCTTCTACAGTGTTATGACCTGGGCCAATACTAATTCCACCAGTTCTCACTAATTATAAGATGCTTCTGTAGAATAACATGAATTCTAGAATCCATTACTTCTTTAGAGCTGCACATATATATTCAATATACTTTTAATATAACATACTCTTAATAGAATTAAAGTCTGTTAGTTTCAATATACAGACATGAATTGCCACACACAAACAAGTATAATTGGATTTGAGGTATTTTATGTACAGAAAATATCATAATTTCATAATAACAAGCAAGCATGAATATACTTCAATGAGACAAATAGCACATAATTTCTGATTCATTATCAAATTTACAAACTGATTATACCTTACAAAATTACAAGCTGAAATTTTCCTGAAAAAGTATTAAAGTCTTGTTTAAATTATTTATATGTAATTTTCTAATTTTAAACCTTTCTCCCTTATTTTATTGAACAGAATTGATTTTGGTCATCTTTCAAAGAAGAGACAACCAATATCATTATGATTCAGAGATTTTTAACTTTCTGTTATAAAATACAAAAGTACAATGTCATCTGGGATTATGAAAGCAATTGTTAAAATGGGACAATTCATGCGGCAGAAGGAATAAAATAAAGAAATTCAAAACTACACTTTCACAAAACTGTTGAAAGCTTTCTTTCTATAAGTAATATAAAAAATTTTGACTTGGGAACAGTACTAAAAACTGTGTTACCACCCTAACAAAGGACACCTATGATGCATGAAATGGCATGTTATGATAAAGTGATTTTATGAGTGTATGAAATGCTATGCAGCAAGGTATATACTAGGTTATTGTATTTTCAGAAGAAATTTAAAACACTTGACTTAAAATATTGCTTATGTTATCTTTAAAAAGTGATAGAAAGCTTAGAAAAACCTATTCAACTAGGAACTATAAAGGTATTTTTTCTATAGGACTAAGTGGTTGTCAGACACATAGAAATGTGTGTCATCCTAATATAAAATCAAATAGACATGCAACCCAAATGGAAAAAAATAAATAAAAGTTATGTATAATTACAGATAAAAATTAATAGGAATTATGAGAAATAAGATTATTGGGTCATACAAGAGGAAAGATTACTTATAACAATTCTCTTTATAAGGAGAATAGAAATATATTTCTCAGTTTGCTTAAAATACATCCAATCATTTGTTAAGAATGATCTATTTTGGTCCATGTTTTTAAAATGTGAATAATAGTATTTGGACTTTTTATTTCAAATAATATCAATTCCTCTTTAAATAATTCTTCTATTAAGTTGTCTCCTTTATGTAACAAAAGCTCCCTTTAAAAATCTTGGCCTGTATAGCCATACTGAAAATAATTTTCTTCTCATTTTAAACACTGAACCAACCAGGACCTCAAAGGACATGAGACAAAGGCGACATGTCAGACAGCTTACCCATCATAAAGGTTACAGGACTCTATGCAGGCCCGGCCCCTGCTGAAGCGACGGCAGGACAGGCACTGGTCTGGCCCAGGTCCCCAACAGCCATCTCTTGAACATAGATGGTTGCATACCATTCCTTCAGCAGCTGAAAAAAACACACCAAAATCAAGAGGGAATAAATAGAAGCTTATATCGAAACGTACAATTTTGATCTACTTTTTCTTCAGTAAAGTCATTTCTGTCAAAATCTGTTTGAAAAAAGCTCTATAGCAGAAACCTTTGGTTGCGCATCTAGTCACCGTGACTCACACTATCCCCAATGTCTTTCATATTGCAGCGCCCGGTCACTGTGTTTGTAGAGGAACGTTGCATTTTTAACAAAACTAAACAAAGGTCAGTTATCTATATCAAAGCTGTATGGAGGGCGTGGGATAGAAATGAACATTCCAATTAAGGTAAGGGACAAATCACACCTATCTTAAGCCAACAACCCTTTGCTCCACGATTATACCAAACTTTTGGCTTCAAGTGATACTGATGATAAAACAAAGATAATATTAAAAGAGGAAATAAAGGAAAAAGACTATGTGGAAGATAAGACTGGGAGAAAGGAGTAGAAATAAAATACAAGTTTGTAGGTGTTCGCTGTGGTTTGTCTAAGCATTTCAATTTGCATTTCCCCAATGATTGAGAATGCTGAGACTCTTTTAATACGCTTTTTTTGATATCCATCTATCTTGTTTGGCGAAGTATCACTAAATCTTCTATCCATTTTATATTAGATTGACTGTTTTCTTACAATGGAGTACTGAGAGTTCCTATATATTCTGTGGATATTGCCTCCCAGGATTAGTCTTGACTTTACCACTGCCTTTTAAAAAGAACTTTTAATTTTAGTAAATCCAGTTTAACAATTTGTTCTTTTATGAATTATGCTCTGGGCATCATATCTAAGAAATCTTTGTCTAACTCACAGTAACAAAGATTTTCTCTAATGTTTTCTTTTAGGAGTTTCACAAGGTTTGTATTCTGTTTAGATATACGATCCAGTTCGAGTTAGTGTGTATGATATTATATTAGTCAGGGTTTCCAGAGAAACAAACATGGTTTCAAAATATTAAATGAGCCTTGTGTCCCTGGAGTTAACCCTATTTGGCTATGCTTTAGAATTAATTTTACATATTCCAGAATGCTATTTCCTATTACGTATTTTAAGATTTTTGCTTCTATTGTCTTGAGAGATATAATGGTTTGTACTTTTAATTTTTTCAGGTGCACAGGGTATGCTTTGTTTATATATGGGTCCTGAGGGGCTAAGCTGTCCAGGGCCACAAGGATGAGAGTAGGGTTTTCAGCTACGTCCTGCCTCATCTCTTTACTGCCCAGTGGCAATAAAAGTGCCAGCTCCTTACCCTGCTTTCTCTGACACCACCAGGTGGGGACTTGTTGCATCTCAAAACAGCCTGATGGAAGGTGAGAAGCTTACACTCATTCTTTTGCTCACATGGGTGACACTAGAGCCATAGTTATTTTTCTGTAGTATCTGACTGAGGTAGAACAGTTATTGTTTAAAACAGCTTTTGTCTTGCTGGGCTGTATCTTCCCAGGCTCTTTGGAAGAGAAAACAAGATTTTGTTGAGGTTTTATTTGGTCTGCACCTGTCGGTCTTTCTGAGTTGCCAATTTCTACACTTCCAATTCTGGGATATATGAGACAAAAATAAAACCTACGAAACTCACATTTGTGTGTTTCTCAGATTCCAACATGCCAAACCTGTCTTCCTTTTTCTCTCCACCTTTCCAAATTTTCTTACGTTTCTTTTATATATAATGCCCAGGGATTTTAGCTGTACTCAGCAAAATGACTAGAGAAAAGTACAGCTACTTCATCTTCCCAGCAGCAGAAATCCAGGATACATCTTAAAGTCACAGCCATCTACTTTTAAGTTATATGTTACCAATTCGTGCATACTCTAAGAACCTGAAATTAAGATATTACCATTCCTCCATTTCTAACTTTGACATACATTTTACTTTTCCAAATACTATTCACCCGCACCCATAATTTTAAACAGCAGACTGCCTTTAAAAAGAATTACATAAGAAACCTTTATAAAATTGTCCAGGAAGTACTCTTTATCTCAAGAATAGAACCCGATTTTCATCTGGCATTGTGTCCTCCAGAATAGCCAGCTTCCTTCTTGTAGTGTGGTTCTCTGCCTGCACTGATCTCTTCTCTCTGGCTCTATGTCTGCAGACTTGAGTCTCCCTGGACTATCAGCTCTGCCTCCTCAAGGAGTCTTTGGGGTTCTGCCTGCACCCCTCCCGACTGTGCCATGGCTCAGAAATTCTCTCAAGGTGTTTAGCCAGAGCAATCACAAAGCTCACTTCATTTGTTGCCTGTCTCTGCTTCATCATCTGAAACATACTACCTTCTAAACCGCCATTTTATATATTTTGTCCGTCTTTTGGTTGTTTTGTAAGGAAGGGTAAATATAACCTCCTTTATTACATTCTGGCCAGAAGTAGACATCTGATATTTATTTAAAAAACCCAAAGAGAGAGTACTTAGTGTTACTTGCTTAAAGACAAAAGTTTTATATAGGATTTCTTTAAAACGCCCACAGTTTCCAAGCACCCGTAAACTTTTTGAAATTCACAGCTCCTTCAACTCTATTTTAACTTATTTACTTTATAATTATTATTCTACATAATAGATAAAGGTAATTTTTAAAGATAATCTGAAAGAACAGATGAAGGTAATTTTTAAAGATAATTTGAAAGAACAGAGACCGAATAGAGTGTTTTCTTGTGTACATAGGATTGTCCCTCTCCTCAAATATATTATTAATTTTTAATTAACTCATTAATTTTTCAGACTGCTTAAATTTGGATATCTTCATTTCCTAAAGATTTATTAAATTGAAATAATATATATTATTTTTCTCTTATGTAGAGTCTTTAAAAGTTGAATGATTTGAGGTCCTACTGGGGAAAGGCTAACTGACAGTTTTTCTCTTATACTGATTTGGAGCTAATTGCAACAGTTTCTTTCTTTTGATTTATTTGTAATTCACAGAAAGAAGGTTCTCTCACTGTGCAAAAGAATTGTCAGTAGAAATGTTATCTTAACATAGGCCTCATATCACTGTGATTCTCTAAATGTATAAGTAACTTCCCACTGACTTATGAAGTTGTAAAGAGTAAGAAAGATAGTCTAATCAAGCTGAAATATAAGTGTGTAAGATCAAATTCCATGTAATAGGTGAGTGAAAAAGGGGCAAAAGGTTAATGATATTAATAGATATAAAGTTATAATATACATTTTCATAAATAGTCAACCATTTAAGGTTATTTATAAATTGTTCCATTGTCTGAAACATATATGCATTTATGTGCAATCTTCATATATACTTGCTTAAGGAATAAACATGATCATCAGTGGAAATCCTGAAAAGGAAAAAGCCTGTAAGTAATAAAAGCAACTTGTAAAGACAAGTAGAATACATTTAAAATCATGCTGCTCAGTGTCATGAATCTCTGACTCTTTGTATTAATCACCCTCATATCAGTATAGAAAACATAATTAATGCCTCATACTTTTTGTTTATCAACTTGTCTCAAATACATTTTCAGGTTCTGCCTTCAGCCTGTTGACAAAGTCTTTCTTTGTTACTGCCTATTACATGATAGTGCATTGACTTATTGATCTCTTTATTTCACCAATCACATTACTACATTTTTGGTTTAAAAACCTCAAACTCTTGTTTCTTCTCTCTCCCAAGGTACTTGGAACCCCACAATATGTGAAAGGGTAAAAACTCTTGGCTCTGATTTTCTGATATACTGTATTTCCCCATGTATAATATGCACCCCTTTTCTGAAAAATTTGGGGTCTAAAACTGGGTGCATTTTATACAGTGGTTATAGATTTGTTTTTGTTTGCAATTTCATAGATGTAACTGAGGATGAGGCAATATATGAAGAAGTGATTTGTCATCAGATATAGATGAAGACAAGTGAATGGATGGAAGTTTTAACAGTGATAAGGAGTTGTATGAATTTTATGATGAAGAAAACTTGAGTTCAATAACTTTATGAAACACATTTTTCTTAAAATTTCAGGCCCTAAAATTAAGATGCATCATATACATAGGGCGTCTTATACATGGGGAAATACGGTATCTTTTGATGTTAATTGGAGAGGAAGGTTTTAGCTTCACCCAGGCTCTTACCTTGGTTTATTCTGCCTACAGCCACTCTTAATATACTTTCTGAGTATTCAGATGCTCAATTTCAGAGCACTATTTGATTAGGGAAAGAATATGTACTACAGAAAAGCAATGAAAAACAGAAGACTATAATAATTATTTTCTTCTCATTCTTTCCAAACCACGAGATGATGATGGAGGCTGTTTAATCCATTTTTCCAAAGTGAAACCAGGGAGGTGTCTCTATACAGCACAGAACAAAAGGCCAAGGAAGCTGGTACCTCTTTGAAATTCTTAAGAGAAAAGAAGTTTTCTATCAACATCAAGAATTCAGGTCAGTACTCTGACCTCCCAGTGATAGTCAGATGGGAAGGAAAAGGGGGCTTATTCAGTGGCGCACAGTTCACAAGGCCATTACACACCTCTCGAAAGCAACTTTACCAATGTAGTTATCAGGCAACCTTTAGCTTTCTCTGTGTTTTTTTCTAGAAGCTATGAAATAGATTTTTCTTTATCTCATCTGAATTGTAACTGTTAAAAACTTGGTGATGAAAGGAGACTTGACTTAGGGTGGTAAATATACAATACAATGTACTGATGATGTATATAGAATTGTACACCTGAAACCTATATAATTCTTTTAACCAATGTCACCCCAATAAATTCAATAAAAATAAAAAAACAAGAATGAACCAATAAAAAATTTGTGACATAGATTAGACTTTATATTATTAGAGTATCTAATGCCAGTTTACCAATTTAACTATGCTCTTAATAAATATACTTAAGAGAAATAAGAAAATATACAAGTATATTCATATGTTTACTTTAAAAATTATTGTTGGGAAGCTATTCTATGTTGGACACAGCTAAAAAAATGAAGATATGATAGAAAAATGAAATAAAACACATATTCACTTATCTAAAGATTACAGTGTAGTTAGGAAAAAAAGCATGAGATAAATAACCATATATAGAAATATATATAGCAGTAACTTAACCTAATGGGCAGGTAGCATTGGGTCATACTATAGCACAAGGGACAATAAACTGATATCAATATAAATGGGTATTATTAAGGCAAAAGGAGCTGTGGGAATTTGGAATTACAACTGTAGTCAGGAGAGACTGAGCAGGGAATGAGATTAGTGCAAACAGAGAACAGGCTGGATATGGGCAGCAACTATAAACGTGGTAGTGAGGAGCTAGTGAGGCAGATCAGGGCCAGGTTATGTAGGACCTAGTCACTAGTGGACCTGCACAGAATTTTCCAGTTGTTACAAAGAGCTGGGGGAAGCTATCGAAGTATTTTTTTTCTGGTGGGGGAGATGATACTGGTTAATAAAATTTATAGGTTTCAGGTGTACAATAGTATAATACATCATGTGTATATTTCACTGTGGGTTCACCACCCCAAGTCAAGTTCCCTTCCATCACATGTATCCCTCTATACCCTCTTATGCTCCTATCAGCCCCCTTTTTCCTCTAGTGATCACCATACTGTTCTAAGTCTCTATGAGTTGGTTTTGGTTTTTACATTTTCTTTATTTTTTCTTAATCCCTTCACCCTTTTCACCTGGCCTTACAACCAACCACCCTCCTCTCTGACAGCTGTCAAGTGTATTTGTGAGTCTGTCTCTATTTTGTTTGTTGGCTTAATTTGTTCATTAGATTTCACATATGAGTGAAATCATATGGTACTTGTCTTTCTCTGTTTGGCTTATTTCACTTAGCATAATATTATCCAGGTCCATCCATGCTGTCGCAAAAAGTAAGATTTCCTTTGTTTTTATGGCCACATAGTATTCCATTGTGTAAATGTACCATGGCTTTTTATCCACTCATCTACTAATGGGCATTTGGCCTGTTTCCAGATCTTGGCTAGTGTAAATAATACTGCAATGAACATAGGGGTGTATGTATTTTTTTCCAATTTGTGTTTTGGGATTTTTAGGATATGTTCATAGAAGTGGAATCGCTGTATCAAAAGGCAGTTCCATTTTTAATTTCTTGAGGTAACTCCATACTCCTTTCACAGTGGCTGCACCAGTCTGCATTCCCCTCACCCACACACATGGGCTTCCTTTACTCCACATCAGTAAATCAGCAAACAAGTGTTGTGTGAATATGGAAAAGTTTTTTAATTCTGAACATCTTTCACTCTGGTTGCTTTGATGGGATATACTTGAAAGCATGTTTAAAGTTGGTGGAAGATAATAGTGAACTGCCTAGAGTTAGGCATGACTCCAGTTGGGCCAATCAGAGTTTTTTCTGTAATACAGATCCTGGGAGAGAGGAAACAGTGCTCTTCTACCTGCACTTATACACTCTAAGGATGCTCTCAGCTGATCCTTGTTAGAACCAACTATTTTTCATGGAGACAAAGAAAGTGCCTAAGAAGAAAGAAGAATCAAGCAATGTAGAGGGATAGAGTCTGGGTGATGTTGTTTAAACTTTAGATCCATCTGTGCCTGAAGAAATATCCTTTGAAATTCACAGTTTAGGGAGCTCATACATTCATTTGTGTTTTGGTTGTTTTGTGGGTTTTATTTTTATTTTTAGTTATACAAAATATCTTAAAGCGTGTACTATTATGATCAATATTTCTTTTCCAGCTTTAAGGAGATAAAATTACTGAAACATTGTGTAAGTTTAAGGTGTACAAGGCAATTTGAAGATATATGCATATACTGCAAAATTTTTACCACAATAAATTTAATGAATGGCTATTTTACCTCAAATAATTACTATTCTGTTATTGTTATATTGAGAGCATTAAACCGCTATTCTCATAGCAACATTCAAGTATACAATACAGTATTGTTAACTGTTGTCACTATGTGGTACCATAGATCTCTGGAACTTATTCATCCACAACTGAAAGCATGATTCCTTTGACCTACATCTCCCCATTTTGTTCACATTACCATTCTACTCTCTGTTTATCTGAGGTTGATGTTTTATATTACACATATAAGTGAGATAATATATTATTTGTCTTTCTCTGTTTGACTTAATTAATATAAGGTACCGAAGGTCCATCCATGTTTTCACACATGGCAGTATTTCCTTCTTTTTATGATTGAATAATGTTTCATTTTACATCACATCTTCTTTATCTATTCATTAGTTCAAAGATACATCTGTTGTTTCTGCATCTTGGTTATTGCAATAATGCTGCAATGAACATCAGGGTGTATATATCTTTTCAAATGAGTGCTTTCCTTTTCTTTGTATAAATAACCAGAAGTGGAATTGCTGGGTTGCTGGAAGATCTACATTTAGTTTTTAGAGAAATCTCCACACTGTTGATTATTTTGACTGCATCAATTTGCAGTCCCACTAAATGTGCACAAAGGCTTCCTTTTTTTCGCATCCTCACCCAACATGTTTTTTGCTTACTTTTTGATAAAAGTCATTCTGACTGGTATGAAGAGGCATCTCACTGAGGCTTTGATTTTCATTTCCCTGATGAATAGTGGGGGGGGTTTGTGACAGAGACAAAGAAAGAGACAGACAAAGAGAGACAGAGAGGGACAGACAGACAGGAAGGGAGAGAGATGAGAAGCATCAATTTTTTGTCATGGCTCCTTACTCTCTTTAGTTGTTCATTGATTGATTTCTCATATGTTCCTTGACTAGGGGGCTACAGCAAAGCAAGTAACCCCTTGCTCAAGCCTGTGTCCTTGGGCTTCAAGCCAGCAACCATGGGGTCATGTCCATGAGCCCATGCTCAAGCCAGATGGGCCCGCACTCAAGCCATTGACCTTGGGGTTTCAAACCTGGGTCCTCTGCATCCCAGTCCAGTGCTCTATCCCCTGTGCTACCACCTGATCAGGTTGATTATTGATGTTGAGCATCTTTTCATGTCTATTGCTCATCTGTATGTCTTCTTGAAAGAAATGTCTCTTTGTGTCTTCTGCCTATTTTTTGATCAGAACATTTACTTTTTTGTTATTGAGCTGTATGTGTTTCTCATATATTTTGAACATCGTATCAACCCTTTATCAGATATACTGTATCATTTGTGAATATATTCTCCCATTCATTAGGTTGTATTTTTGTTTTGTTGAAGGTTTCCTTTGCTGTACAGAAGGTTTTTAATTTGATAAAGTCCTATTTGTTTACTTTTGTTTTTGTTTCCCTTTCTCAAGTATTATTGAGCTAAAATTAAGGTATCAGCAGAACTGATTTTTCCTGGAGTCTACAGAAAAAAGAAATATCCCTTGTCTCCTCCAGCTTGTAGAGTCTATCTTTACAACCCTCTATGTGTAGATACATCACTCCAATCTCCATTCCCATGGTCACATCACCTTCTTCTTTACTAAAACCAAATATTCCTCTTTTCTCACCTTTATAAGGAGACCTGATTACATTTGGCCCACCCAAATACCATAAATTAATCTTCACATCTTAAGATACATAATTTGATCACTTCTACAAGTCCCTTTTGCCATTTAAAAAGTAGTATTCACAGATTCTTGGGATTAGGATGTGGGCATCCTTGGGGTGGAAATTATAAAGCTCTATTGCAGTAAGCTCTTAAAGTAGGGAAGGCTAGGCCTATATACATGGGAATGATAGTACAGGTTGTTGCAAAATGTTAGTTTGATTTAAAACTATAAGTTAGGGAAGGTAAGAATAAAAAAAATAAGTGCTAAGACATACCCTTCCACCATATTGAATAGGTGAAACAGACATCAACCAAAATTTGTTCAATCTTAAGTGTTTTAATTACTGTATCTCTGACTTCAGTGTGACCTGGGGAGGAAATTCTAAGGAAGGATACATGACAGGCAGCAGTGACAGCAGTGATAAAATATTGAAAAGACCTCGAAGATTTTGAGAACACTGAAGCACATTAAAAAAAGTAAAATATGTTTGTAAGTGTGTGGTTGAAACTCAAATAGTAAATAAAATTTAATAGTAAAATTATATCATACCATAATTAGTAAATATGTCAATGAGCATTAAATATCCCCTTTATTGTCTTGAGTGTGTTATATTAAAAAAACTAAACTAAAACTAAAAACAGAGCACTATTTACAAAATGTTTTTTTTAAGTTCATTCTTTCTCTTTGTCTCTCCAAACTATTATTAAATAAATGGTTTTAAGTTACCCAACTGTGAATCTTCCTACCATAGGTTCAAAGCCCTCACAAGAAGAAATGAAATTACTGGGAAAACATGCTTTTTAAATATATTTCTGAGTACAGAATAAGAGGGAGAATAATAGGCAATGTGATTTTCCACAGCACCTGCTTCCGAATGCTCTGAAATGTATTACAATTTCAAAACCCTAAGTCTTCGCTGTCTGTATCAGTTTTCACTATTATACCACAGTCTGTATTAGTTTTCTAGGTCCAATGTAAAAAAAAATGCCACAAAATGGATAGCATAAAATAACAGAAATTAATTCTCTCACAGTTCTAGATTTCAAAATCAAAGTGGTCGCATTCTTCTTGGGGGGGGGGGGGGGCCCAGAGGTCGCATTCTTCTTGGGGGGGGGCCCAGAGGAGGAAGCTATCTATGCCTCTTGCCTAGCTTCTGTGGTTGCTGGTAACCCTTGGTTTCCTTGGCTTACAGCTGCACCACTCCATTCTTTGAAGCTGCCATCACTCAGTAGTGTTTTCTCTGTATGTGTCCTACATGACATTCTGCTCTGTGTGTGTCTGTCTCTGTGTCTCTTGCCCTTTTCTCATAATGACATGAGTTATAGTGGATAAAGGGCCCGTTCTAATCCAGTATAAACTCATCTACATTTTAATTACATCTACAAAGAACCTACCTCTATATAAATTCACATTTACAGGTGCTAGGAGTTAGGATTTCAACATATTTTTGAGAAGTGGGGGCAGTGACACAATATAAACCACAATGCTATCTAAATGACAATGTCTGGATATCAGAGCTCAGACTTAAAAGTTTTTCTTTTAAGATTTCTCAACCACTGATCTAGAGATAACTCATTAAATTGTTGCCATTTACAATAAAAAATGAAGCCTGCAGTAATCCTGGCTATTCGTGTTGAGAGGCCCTTCACTCTTTCAGCATTTCCAAATAACAAATAGAAGGAATGCCATTTCTGAAACTGTAACTGCTTATTACCCTTTGGATAAGAACACAGAGAGCATTTTGCAGCATTGTTAGTAATTAGACATCGTGCTGATTCAAATGCAGTAAGAAAATCTTATTTAATTTTTTTTTTTTTACAAAGAACAGGGCATTAATGTATAACTTTGGTAGTAAAACAAGAAAATCTTAGAAGATTTTCTGTCTTCTGATTACTTAGAGGAAAAGTAACTTTGTTTAAATAATGCATTTTATAATTCATACAGAGTCATGTTTTATTGAAAAATGTGGCAAATGCAAAGCATTTAGTTATTAGTAATTATGTTTAGATTTGCAATTTCTTTTTTCAAAATTCTTGTTAAACGAGGTAGATTTTTCTACTATCAAATTATAGAAACATTAAAATAATAGACAAGTGTAATAATCTTTGTATAAATATGTATTCTACATCACCAAATTTTTATATCGTTAACCATGATACTAAATTCATAATTGCATTGAATTTATAAATTGCTTTCGTTAATATAGACATTTTAATGATGTTTATTCTTTCTAACCATGAGCATGGTATGTGCTTCCACAATGAGATATCACCTCACACCAGTTAGAGTGGCTGTCATCAACAAAACAACACAGAATAAGTGCTGGTGAGGATGTGGAGAAAAGGGAACCCTCCTGCACTGCTGGTGGGAATGCAGACTGGTGCAGCCTCTGTAGAAAACAGTATGGAGATTCCTCAACAAATTAAAAATCAAACCGCCTTTTGACCCAGCTATCCCACTGTTAGGAATATACCCCTAAAACACCATAGCACTGTTTCAAAAGAAGAAATGCACCCCATGTTTATGGTAGCATTGTTCAAAATAGTGAGGATCAGGAAACAGCCCAAGTGTCCATCAGTGGAAGAGTAGATTAAAAAGCAGTGGTACATTTATAGAATGGAATACTATAGGGCCATGAAAAAGAAGGAAATATTACCTTTTGCGACAACATGGATGGACCTGGAAATTTTTATGTTAAGTGAAATAAGCCAGGCAGAAAAAGAAAAATATCATATGACCTCACTCATTTGAGGAATCCAATGAACAATGAGGAGTGGAATTTAGACAGAGGAGGGATCAAAGGGACCAGAGGAAAAGAAGACAGAGGGAAAGGGGATGATAGGATGGGATAAACCTGAAGAGAAGGGGGGAGGGCGCTATGGGGAGGGTGTCAAGGGAGATGTTGAGGGGAATATGGGGGAGGGGGATGCATTCAGGGCAACACTAGAATCTATGTAAACATAATAAATAAAAATCAATAAAAAAATTCTTAATTGTGTGCTATTTTTTATAAACCACTAATCTGTTATTTATAAAGCCAATCTTAAAACGTTTAAATTACGAGAGAAAAATAAATAACATTTTAAGGGAGTAAAGAATAGACCTTTATATTGTTTAAGATCTCAGAATATGGTTTTTAAATTCCTTACTATTAAGGCTCCTATTTATATATATCTACTCTTATTTCTTCCACATCTACCACTGGTTGACATGCTACCTGCAAATTTACAATCCACCACTTAGATAATGTAAATTTTCTTCTGCCTGAAATAAGAAGGCCTTAAATTCTTACAAAGATGAGGATAATTTTATTTTATAGGGTGATGGTGAATATGAAATAAAATTATGTAGATTGGGTTTCAATTCTGAAAGACTGTGATCACCTATATTCAGTGAAAAGAAATGGATTATTCAATGTTTTCTGTGACCAGTTCCTAATCAATTAAAGATTTTTAAAATTATGCTATACTAAAACATCCAGATGTATCAAAAAATTTCAACACAGGTCTTAAAGTATTAGAAAAAAAACTAAGATAATGCCAATGTTATAACATAAAAAAAGAAAAATAAATCAATTCCGTTAACTAGATAAAAATAGAAAATGTTTATAAAAACAAAAAAATTAAATTACTTAGGAAGGTAAGTTATATATAACACATTTAAGAGAAAATTTTTAATGTATTTAGTTTGTGATGAGCTTTTTCAAATTCAGAAGGATCAATTTCCAAATTAAAAATAAAATAACTCATGACTAAGTAATTTATTAAAGAAAATAGAAATGATTAGTGGACATAAATAAGGGGCTTCATGTTAACCAAAAAAAAAAAAAATATATATATATATACAAATTTAAAAGACATGTTTTTCAGGCCCTGACCAGTTGGCTTAGTGGTAGAGTGTTGGCCTGGCATGTGAAAGTCCCAGGTTTGATTCCCAGATAGGGATCACAGGGGAAGCACTTATCTGCTTCTTCACCCTTCCCCCTCTCCTTTCTTTCTCTCTCTTCCCCTCCTGCAGCCAAGGCTCCACTGGACCAAATTTGGCCCCAGACACTGAGGATGACTCCATGGCTTCTGCCTCAGGCACTAGAATGGCTCCTGTTGCAACTAAGCAATATCCAAAAGGGACAGAGCATCACCCCCTAGTGGGCATCCCGGGTGGATCCCATTGGGTGCATTCAGGAGTCTGTCTCTGCCTCCCCGCTTCTCACCTCAGAAAAAAAAAAAAGACATGACAAGTTTTTTATATTTCAGATCACCAAAATTTGAAACTATGAATAATAATATTCAGTGTTTTAAATAGAGATGGAAAATCTTCCTTGCCAAACATTGTTCAGGATAATGTACACTGATGGAGTTTTATTATAACAGGATATGGTGATATATGCCAACATTTATGATGTAACCTCTTTCATGTAAGCACAACTAGAAAAATGCTTTATAAAAAGACCATTTAGACAACTTCCAAGTCTTGAGTCTAAAAACTCATTGCAGCCTGACAAGGCAGTGGCACAGTGGGTTGAGCATTGAACTGGGATGCAAAGGACCCAAGTTCAAAACCCCAAGGTCACCAGCTTGAGCGCAGGCTCATCTGGTTTGAGCAAGGCTCACTAGCTTGAGTTCAAGGTCATTGGCTCGAGCAAGGGGTCATTCACTCTGCTGTAGCCCCGCAGTCAAGGCACATATAAGAAATCAATCAATGAACAATTAAAGTGCTGCAACAAAGAACTGATGCTTCTCATCACTCTCCCTTCCTGTCTGTCTGTCCCTATCTATCCCCCTCTCTGCTCTCACTGTCTCAGTCACAATAAATAAATAAATAAATAAATAAATAAATAATAAAAAATGAGGAATCATTGCACAGTGCAATTGTTTTATGAATTAAGATACACTTTACTGCAGTACTAATAACATAAAAAATAAAAATTAAATTAAATGACCATAAATATGACACTCATTTAATAATTTTTTATACACAGCTTATATAAAGTAGTAGAAGGGCTTTATATTCTGACATGAAACATACTCATGCTATATTAAGTAGAAGACATAGATGATGGAACAGTATTTAAGTACATATGGTATGATTGCATATACAGTATGTCTGTAAAGTCATGGTGCACTTTTGACTGGTCACAAGAAAGCAATAGAAGATAGAAATGTGAAATCTGCACCAAATAAAAGGAAAACCCTCCCAGTTTCTGTAGGATGATGTGGCAGCATGTGAGCATGCGCAGATGATGACCTAACACTGTGTATACAGCGAACCAGCCCACAGCCATGCTAGTCGAGATGTGGACAGTACAGAGGAAAGTTCAGTGTGTTCTGTGGCTCACTAAATTCGAATCCGTGACCAAAGTGCAACGTGAATATCGGCACATTTATAACAAAGCACCACCACATAGGAGTAACATTACTCGGTGGGATAAGCAGTTGAAGGAAACCGGCAGTTTGGTGGAGAAACCCCGTTCTGGTAGGCCATCAGTCAGTGACGAGTCTGTAGAGGCTTTACGGGATAGCTACCTAAGGAGTCCTAAAAAATCTGTGTGTGAGCCCACATCAAACTGCACTGAATAGGTATGAAACTGGGAGAGTTTTCCTTTTATTTGGTGCAGATTTCACATTTCTATCGTCTTTTGTTGCTTTCCTGTGACTGGTCAAAAATGCACCATGACTTTATGGACACACTGTATATTTATATATATATGAAAATGTTTTATTATTTCTATATGCAATTTATTCTTTTTATGTTTCTATTGTTATGATTTCATTTTTTTTTTCTGTGACAGAGACAGAAAAACAGAGAGAGAGGGACAGATAGGGACAGACAGACAGAAAGAGAGATGAGAAGCAGTTGTGGCACTTTAGTTGTTCATTGATTGTTTTCTCATATGTGCTATGACCCAGGGGGCTACAGCAGATTGAGTGAACCCTTGCTCAAGCCAGTGACTTTGGGCTCAAGCTGGTGAGCCTTGCTCAAACCAGTTGAACCCATGCTGAAGCCGGTGACTTCAGGGTTTCAAATTGGGTCCTTCACTTCTTACTCCGATGCTCTATCCACTGTCCCACCACCTGGTCAGGCTTGTTATGATTTCTAACAAGATAAATATACCATTACAATTAAAAAAATAAAACTTATCCATTTTGAAAAGTTCATTATATATTTACTTTCTTATGTTAATTTAAGTGTATATATGCAAATATTAAGATGGAAACGTATGAGTTCAGAATGTAACTTGGATTCTGAAGAATTGTTGTAATAGTTATTCTTTCATTGTTTATACTTTGGTTTTAAATGTCTGTGCTTGGCCCTGGCTGGTTGGCTCAGTGTAGAGTGGCAGCCCGGCATGTGGGTTCTCAGGTTCCATTCCTGGTCAAGGAACACAGGAGAAGTGACCATCTCCTCTACCCTTCCTTTTTGTTTCTCTCTCTCTCTCTCTCTTTCTCTCTCTTCCCCTCCTGCAGCCATGGCTTAGTTGGAGCGAGTTGGCCCCAGCACTGAGAATGGCTCCATGGCCTCCACCTCTGGGGCTAAGAAGAGCTCAGTTGCTGAGCAATGGAGCAACACCCTAGGTGGGCTGAACATCATTCCCTAGAGGGCTGGCTGGGTGGATCCTGGTTGGGGCACATGAGGGACACTGTCTCTGCCTCCTCTCTTCTCAGTGAATAACAATAAATAAATACATAAATAAATAAATAAAATAAATAAATAAAAAGTTTATGTGTAAATATTGAGAGAAACTTCAAATACTCTTGTAATCCCAATGGACAACTCTTCTCAGCCAGCCACCATTGCTAGCCCCATAACCACACAGCTAAAGGAGACAAATGTTCTAGCTTCTCATATCCTGGAGTTTCTCTCGACCTCAAACTCTTCAAACCAAAACTCTGCTTTGAATTTTTTTTTTTTTTAATAAATTTTTATTAATGGTAATGGGATGACATTAATAAATCAGGGTACATATATTCAAAGAAAACATGTCTAGGTTATTTTGTCATCAAATTATGTTGCAAACCCCTCGCCCAAAATCAGATTGTCCTCCGTCACCCTCTATCTAGTTCTCTGTGCCCCTCCCCCTCCCCCTAACACTCCCTCCCTCCCTCCCTCCCATGTCCTCCCTCCCCCCCCACCCTTGGTAACCACCACACTCTTGTCCATGTCTCTTAGTCTCATTTTTATGTTCCACCAATGTATGGAATCATGTAGTTCTTGTTTTTTTCTGATTTGCTTATTTCACTCCTTATAATGTTATCAAGATCCCACCATTTTGCTATAAATGATCTGATGTCATCATTTCTTATGGCTGAGTAGTATTCCATAGTGTATATGTGCCACATCTTCTTTATCCAGTCTTCTATTGAAGGGCTTTTTGGTTGTTTCCATGTCTTGGCCACTGTGAACAGTGCTGCAATGAACATGGGGCTACATGTGTCTTCACGTATCAATGTTTCTGAGGTTTTGGGGTATATACCCAGTAGAGGGATTGCTGGGTCATAAGGTAGTTCTATTTGCAGTTTTTTGAGGAACCACCATACTTTCCTCCATAATGGTTGTACTACTTTACAGTCCCACCAACAGTGAATGAGGGTTCCTTTTTCTCCACAGCCTCTCCAACATTTGCTATTACCCGTCTTGTTGATAATAGCTAATCTAACAGGAGTGAGGTGGTATCTCATTGTAGTTTTGATTTGCATTTCTCTAATAACTAATGAAGCTGAGCATCTTTTCATATATCTGTTGGCCATTTGTATCTCTTCCTGGGAGAAGTGTCTGTTCATGTCCTCTTCCCATTTTTTTATTGGATTGCTTGTTTGTTTGTTGTTGAGTTTTATGAGTTCTTTGTAAATTTTGGATATTAGGCCCTTATCTGAGCTGTCGTTTGAAAATATCAGTTCCCATATAGTTGGCTGTCTGTTTATTTTGATATCAGTTTCTCTTGCTGAGCAAAAACTTTTAATTCTGATGTAGTCCCATTCATTTATCTTTGCCTTCACTTCTCTTGCCATTGGAGTCAAGTTCATAAAATGTTCTTTAAAACCCAGGTCCATGATTTTAGTACCTATGTCTTCTTCTATGTACTTTATTGTTTCAGGTCTTATATTTAGGTCTTTGATCCATTTTGAATTAATTTTAGTACACGGGGACAGGCTGTAGTCGAGTTTCATTCTTTTGCATGTGGCTTTCCAGTTTTCCCAACACCATTTGTTGAAGAGGCTTTCTTTTCTCCATTGTGTGTTGTTGGCCCCTTTATCAAAGATTATTTGACCATATATATGTGGTTTTATTTCTGGGCTTTCTATTCTGTTCCATTGGTCTGAGTGTCTATTTTTCTGCCAATACCATGCTGTTTTGATTATCGTGGCCCTATAATATAGTTTAAAGTCAGGTATTGTAATGCCCCCAGCTTCATTCTTTTTCCTTAGGATTGTTTTGGCTATTCGGGGTTTTTTATAGTTCCATATAAATCTGATGATTTTTTGTTCCATTTCTTTAAAAAATCTCATAGGGATTTTGATGGGAATTGCATTAAATTTGTATATTGCTTTGGGTAATATGGCCATTTTGATTATATTTATTCTTCCTATCCAAGAACAAGGAATATTTTTCCATCTCATTGTATCTTTTTCGATTTCCCTTAAGAATGCTTTGTAATTTTCATTATATAGGTCCTTTACGTTCTTTGTTATGTTTATTCCTAGGTATTTTATTTTTTTTGTTGCAATCGTGAAGGGGATTATTTTTTTGAGTTCGTTTTCTAATATTTCATTGTTGGCATATAGAAAGGCTATGGACTTTTGTATGTTAATTTTGTATCCTGCGACCTTACTGTATTGGTTTATTGTTTCTAGTAGTCTTTTTGTGGAGTCCTTCGGGTTTTCGATGTATAGGATCATATCATCAGCAAAAAGTGATAGCTTTACTTCTTCTTTTCCGATATGGATGCCTTTTATTTCTTTGTCTTGTCTGATTGCTCTGGCCAGAACTTCTAGAACCACGTTGAATAAGAGTGGAGAGAGTGGACAACCCTGTCTTGTTCCTGATTTAAGGTAGAAAGTCCTCAGTTTTATGCCGTTTAATAGGATGTTGGCTGATGGTTTATCATATATGGCCTTTATCATGTTGAGATATTTTCCTTCTATACCCATTTTGTTGAGAGTCTTAAACATAAAATTGTGTTGTATTTTATCAAAAGCCTTTTCTGCATCTATTGATAAGATCATGTGGTTTTTGTTCTTTGTTTTGTTGATATGGTGTATTACGTTAACCGTTTTGCGTATGTTGAACCATCCTTGAGATTCTGGGATGAATCCCACTTGATCATGATGTATTATTTTTTTAATATGTTGTTGTATTCGGTTTGCCAGTATTTTGTTTAGTATTTTAGCATCTGTATTCATTAGAGATATTGGTCTGTAGTTTTCTTTCTTTGTGCCATCCTTGCCAGGTTTTGGTATGAGGGTTATGTTGGCCTCATAAAATGTGTTTGGAAGTATTGCTTCTTCTTCAATTTTTTGGAAGACTTTGAGTAGAATAAGAACCAAGTCTTCTTTGAATGTTTGATAGAATTCACTAGTATAACCGTCTGGGCCTGGACTTTTATTTTTGGGGAGATTTTTAATAGTTTTTTCTATTTCCTCCCTGCTGATTGGTCTGTTTAGGCTTTCTGCTTCTTCATGACTCAGTCTAGGAAGGTTGTATTGTTCTAGGAATTTATCCATTTCTTCTAGGTTGTTGTATTTGGTGGCATATAATTTTTCATAGTATTCTACAATAATTCTTTGTATTTCTATGATGTCTGTGGTGATCTCTCCTCTTTCATTTTGGATTTTATTTATTTGAGTCCTGTGTCTTTTTTCCTTGGTGAGTCTTGCCAAGGGTTTGTCAATTTTGTTGATCTTTTCAAAGAACCAGCTCCTTGTTTTATTGATTTTTTCTATAGTTTTTCTGTTCTCTATTTCATGTATTTCTGCTCTGATTTTTATTATCTCCTTTCTTCGGCTGGTTTTGGGTTGTCTTTGTTCTTCTTTTTCTAGTTCCTTAAGGTGTGAAGTTAAGTGGTTTACTTCGGCTCTCTCTTGTTTGTTCATATAGGCCTGAAGTGATATGAACTTTCCTCTTATTACTGCTTTTGCTGCATCCCAGAGATTCTGATATGTCGTATTTTCATTTTCATTTGTCTGTATATATCTTTTGATTTCTGCGCTTATTTCTTCTTTGACCCATTCATTTTTTAGAAGTATGTTGTTTAGTTTCCACATTTTTGTGGGTTTTTCCCCCTCTTTTTTGCAGTTGAATTCTAGTTTCAGGGCTTTATGATCAGAAAATATGCTTGGTACAATTTCAATTTTTCTAAATTTGCTGATATTGTCTTTGTGGCCCAACATATGGTCAATTCTTGAGAATGTTCCATGTACACTAGAGAAAAATGTATACTCTGTCGCTTTGGGATGAAGTGTCCTGTAGATGTCTATCATATCCAGGTGTTCTAGTATTTCGTTTAAGGCCACTATATCTTTATTCATTCTCTGTTTGGATGACCGATCTAGAGCCGTCAGCGGTGTATTGAGGTCTCCAAGTATGATTGTATTTTTGTTAGTTTTTGTTTTAAGGTCAATAAGTAGCTGTCTTATATATTTTGGTGCTCCTTGGTTTGGTGCATATATATTAAGGATTGTTATGTCTTCTTGATTCAACTTCCCCTTAATCATTATGAAATTACCATTTTTGTCTCTGAGTACTTTTTCTGTCTTGTAGTCAGCATTATTAGATATGAGTATTGCTACACCTGCTTTTTTTTGGGTGTTGTTTGCTTGGAGTATTGTTTTCCAGCCTTTCACTTTGAATTTGTTTTTATCCTTGTTGCTTAGATGTGTTTCTTGTAGGCAGCATATAGTTGGATTTTCTTTTTTAATCCATTCTGCTACTCTGTGTCTTTTTATTGGTAAGTTTAATCCATTTACATTTAGTGTAATTATTGACACTTGTGGGTTCCCTACTGCCATTTTATAAATTGCTTTCTGTTAGTTTTGTATCTAGTTTGATTCTTCTCTTTTGTTTTTCTATCATTTGTTTTTGTTTGTTTGTGTTTCATACTTCTTTCCTCTGTTGCTACCTTTTTTAAGTCAAGTGTTTTTGTAGTGGTTTTTTTAAGGGTGGTTACCATTAAGTAATGAAAAGGGTACCTACCATATTCATTGTAGTACCCTATCTTATAAGTATTTCTGCACTTCATCATCCTTTGCTACTGTTAATCTCCATCCTCTCCCCCCTTTTTTTCCTTTGTTGTCACAGTTTAAGTTTGGTTTTATTGTGTTCTTGGTGGAGCTGTTACTTGTGGTGTTGTTTTCTTTTGTTCTTTGAATCTGGTTGGAAAACCCCCCTTAGTATTTCCTGGAGTGGGGGCTTTCTGTTGATAAATTCTCTCATCTTTTCTGTATTTGTGAATGTTTTAATATCTCCTTCATACTTGAAGGATAGCTTTGATGGGTATAGTATTCTTGGCTGAAAGTTCCTCTCTTTCAGGGCTTTAAATATTGGGGTCCACTCTCTTCTAGCTTGTAGAGTTTCTGCTGAGAAATCTGATGATAATCTAATAGGCCTTCCTTTATATGTTGTACTCTTCTTTTCCCTGGCTGCCTTGAGAATTTTTTCTTTGTCATTGGTTTGTGTCATCTTTATTATGATGTGCCTTGGAGTGGGTTTGTTGGGGTTAAGAAAACTTGGTGTTCTGTTTGCTTCTTGAATTTGAGGCTTTAGTTCCTTCCACAGGCTTGGGAAGTTCTCGTCTATTATTTGTTTGAGTATATTCTCCATTCCATTTTCTTTCTCTTCTCCCTCTGATATACCTATTATTCTTATGTTATTCTTTCTGATGGAGTCAGACAATTCCTGTAGGGCTTTCTCATTTTTTATTATTTTTGAGTCTCTTTCTTCTTCTCTCTGTTGTGCCTCAAGTTGTTTGTCTTCTATTTCACTAATCCTATCTTCAATCTGGGCTGTTCTGTTAGCTAAGCTTGTTACCTCGTTTTTCAGCTCGTGAATTGAGTTTTTCATTTCTGTTTGATTTGTTTTTATAGTTTCAATTTCCTTGGTAATATATTCTTTGTGTTCATTGAGTTGTTTTCTGATCTCCCTATATTGCCTTTCTGTGTTTTCTTGTATATCTCTGAGTATTTTTAAGATTTCTAGTTTAAATTCTCTGTCATTTAGCTCCAAGGCTTCCAATATGTTAAGTCTTTTCTCCATAGATTTTTCCACATCTATTTGTGTTACCTCTCTTTCTTTTGTATCCATAATATTCGATTTCCTCTTTCTTATCGGCATCTGAGGGTGGTCTTATTGATAGCACGCGGGCGCACTCCCTGGCGGCTTGAATGAGCGTCGCTGCGGTAGCTTCCTCCACACCCTCATCTCTCAGATTCAAGTGATAACAGTCCTTTTGCTTTCAGTTTGTGTGGAACTCCGGAATGCTCCGAGGATAAATTTTTCTGTTTCTAGTTGATAAATTTGTTGTGATTTAGGGGAGAGCTGTCGGACGCGCTTCTCACGGCGCCATTTCCGTGACGTCATTCCTGCTTTGAATTTTTTTACTCAAAGGAGCAAGTTTGCTCAAGCCACTGTCATACTTCGTAGATGAAGTAAAGATTTTTTAGTGTCATTACTGCTTTAAATTCTGTTGAACTTCAAAAAACACTGTCAAAAACAAGACTGCCCTTTTTTTTTTTAAGTTACCAAGTCCACTGTCAGATTAAATCTGAGTACTTTAGGGGGTGAGTGTGTGTATGTGTGTATATGTGTATGTATGTGTGCACATAAATGTATGTGGATGTGTGCATGTGTGTATGTATCACATGTGCATTTGTATACATATATGTATACCGTATATCTGTACATGCATATACTATATGTGTGTGTAATCACATACATCTTGCATGTCAAGGGTATACTAAGAGAGACTACCTAAAAATGCAATTTTTACAGTACAATTAAAATAAAGCAAATATTTAGTTTTCCCATTTGCAGATAATACTATGGAGGATAAAAGAGCTTTAATCACATGTGGGCAACCATTGCAGGCTCAATATAAACATGAGCAGCGTCACCTTGAGGTCAAATTTATAGGGCAATTTACATTTCTGAAAGTGCAGGATCCAATGTACTGTGAGACTGAAATCCAAATTCTGACAAATGGATTTCATGCAAAAATTGTTTATTCTAAGATGGTAAAGATCATAAATGATATGCTGAATTTTATACTATAGCACCACAATACCGTGTTTCTCCTAACTGCTTCTTTCCTTTCAGTAACTGTAAAGTCCACATGAAATGCCCAGAACAAGAAAATATGTTCATGGTATGAAATATGGATAAACTCAGTCCAAGAGGAATGGCACTGAAAATTGAAGAACATGTTACATTTTTAGTGTATTGTTAAAATTATTTACTTTCTTTTGTTTGTTTAAAAAGTTTAGAAGTCTCCAAGAGGTATGTAATAATTACATAAAGTTTTCTTAGCTCTCATTTTTACATTTAATTTCTTTCTGAGTTTTCTTTCCATTTGCTTCTTATTCAGGATTACAAAAGAGAAAAGAAGTAAACAGTGGAATTTGTAAAATGATTAAATGGTTCAAGGAGAAATGGTCTCTGATTATTTTATTTCTTGGTTTTTTTTTCTTTTGCCTTCATACTTAAGTATTTTCTTTGAAAAGTAGTAGTACTTTTGTTTCATTTTGTTCATTCAAGAAAGTAGATGAAAAGGAGAAGATAATCCTGATTTAGGGAAATATTTATTAGTTAGTGTTGAATATTATTCTATTTTACTCCTGTGAATAATCTACTCTGTCTGAGGCATGTACAAACACAAATATAGTAATGTAGGATAAAAATCTTAAGAAATAGTAAAAAAAAAAAAAAAAAAAAAGAAAGTTTTCTGCCAGGAATCAGAAATGTATAAAACCAAGGATAAAATTAGACAAAATTAGATACTTCTCATTCAATGTGAACATGCATATTTGATACATAATAAAATTGTGTTTTGTTTTGTTTCTATTTTTTTTTTTAGTGAGAGGAAGGGAGATAGCAAGGAAGACTCCCACATGAACCCCGACCTGGATTCACTTGGCAACCTTGTCATGGGCCAATTCTCAAATAAACCAACCTATTTTTAACATCTGAGGCTGATGCTCACCTAAGGAGTAATCCTCAGCGCCTAGGGCCATGCTTAAACCAATGGAGCCACTGGCTATGAGAGGGGGAGAGGGAGAAAAGGAGGAGAAGGAGGGGTGGAGAAGCAGATGGTTGCTTCTCCTGTTTCCACTGATTGGGAATCAAACCCAGGATGTCCATATACCGGGCTGATGCTCTATCCACTGACCCACTGGCCAGAGTCAAAATTGTGTAGTTGTTAAGTCTATATGGATTAGAATAATATATAAGAACTTAACTTTACTCAAAACAGGAACCTCATGTTGCAATAGATCTCTTTTCTCTGGAAAATACTTTCCAGGATCCAAAACAGCTGAAATGTGAGTTCCTTACAAATTATAATTATATTTCATGAAAATAGCTAACCTGAGCTGCCTTAAACCCTTTCTAAAACAAGGTAGAGCAGGGGTCCCCAAACTACGGCCCGCGGGCCACATATGGCTCCCTGAGGCCATTTATCCGGCCCCTGCCGCATTTCCGGAAGGGGCACTTTTTTCATTGGTGGTCAGTGAGAGGAGCACATTGACCATCTCACTAGCTAAAAGCAGGCCCATAGTTCCCATTGAAATAATGGTCAGTTTGTTGATTTAAATTTACTCGTTTTTTATTTTAAATATTGTATTTGTTCCCGTTTTGTTTTTATACTTTAAAATAAGATATGTGCAGTGTGCATAGGGATTTGTTCATAGTTTTTTTTATAGTTCAGCCCTCCAACGTCTGAGGGACAGAGACCTGGCCCCCTGTGTAAAAAGTTTGGGGACTCCTGAGGTAGAGAGAAAGCTTTAATTATTTTGATCTCTTAAGAGTTTATATATATATTTTATTTTAAATGTTCATACTATTCATTTGCATACACAAAGAAATAAATGTAACCATATGTGTTAATACTCTTATGATTATTCCAATGGTGAGATTAAAGAAATAAGAAGACATACAGCACAATGTTTCTTAGAGGATGTCACTTTAAAATAGAACTAACTCATTATAACCACAACTAGGACATGTATTTTGTGAACAGATCATTTAAATTCTAAGTCTTTTACTTGATATTTACCATAAGCAAGTCAGCCACTTAAATGCACAGTAGCAGCACTGGTAGGATGTAGAAGAGAGTAGTAGAAAAACAAGAAAGAATTAAGTTTCAAACATTGGAATATCAAAGTAGAAGATAGGAATGGTCTAGTTATGTGCCCATGAAAACATCATTAGCTCCTGTGTAACGGAGAAGTGATGAAGTGGGTCAATAAGTAGCAGAATATGTGAGAAAAGAAAGAAGTAAAATGCCTACAGAAATGCATTTATGAAATGAACTTGCTTCCCGAACAGCATTTTATACTTTTCAAAAAAAAAAAATCTTTATTTTTTTTCATTAATCCCAAATGACAAATACTCTGTTTATTCTATGTTATTAAATTCAGAGAAAGCAAACAGGAAATTCAATGGGGTGAATTTCCACAAATCGACTGAATTCAAGGATGCCTACTAAACATTTAGGTTTCCAAGTTCCATTTACACCTATTGAATCTAAATATCCACAGGAGGGTACTTATAAGTAGGCAAGACTGGCAAATATATAATGTTATAAAAAAACATGCAATATGTTATAAAATGTGACCTATTCTGATTATTTTATACGAACCATTCTTAGGGGTGGAGAAAAAAAAAGGCAACAATTCTGAGCCACTGGCATGTTTAACTCTTTAGTCTGATATAGAATGGGAGGAAATGTTTAAAGCTTCTATGTTTTAATGTCTGAGTAATGTACTTACTGCAGTTTTCAGCTTTCCGGTTGTCCCGGATCACTATTCTTTGGTTGAGAGTGCTGAAGAGCGTCGTCCAGTTGATGGTATGATAGTAACACAGGTTGCTGTTGTCCGTGATATAGATGTTTCCTGCGCTTATTTCCTTCAGGGACTGGAACTGCAGGGACGTGATGCCTTGTTGCTTGAGGATAAGTAAGGAAAGGCCACTAAACAGAGGGGAGAGAGAACACGGAGCAACAATAAATATTTTCTGGCCAGGACATTCTTTTCAGAAGTAAAATAAGAACGTCACTTCTTACTCTAGAAGGAAAATAGAGCACAGAGAGCCAGAGAGCGATTGAGTCAGTAAATCTGTGCTCAGGATATTAATTCTTTATATACTATACACTGGCAGTTTTAAAAGTTATACCCAAGCAGTAGAGCATCAGCCCAGCATGTGGAAGTCCTTGGTTCGATTTCCGGCCAAGGCACATAGGAGAAGCCCCCATCTGCTTCTCCTCCCTCCCCCCTCTCCTTTCTCTCTATCTCTCTTTTCCCTTCCTGCAGCCAAGGTTCCATTGGAGCAAAGTTGGCCCGGGTGCTGAGGATGACTCCATGGCCTCTGCCTCAGGCACTGGAATGGCTCTGGCCACCATGGAATAACACCCCAGATGGGCAGAGCATCACCTCCTGGTGGGCATGCCGGATGGATCCTGGTTGGGCACATGCGGGAGACTGTCTGACTGCCTCCTTGTTTCTAACTTCGGAAACACACACACACACACACACATACGAAGTTATACCCAAAAGTGTTCATTTTTAGAAATATGAATATTAATGATATCTCTGTCTCTGTCTACATATTTACCCCTCAGGGTTAAATATGCTTCCCTTCTACCCCTCATGCCTTAAATTCCTCAATGAAATTCTGTGTTAGGATGAAATATTTAAGTAAATGCATATGAGATGACTTTTTATCTACCCAAAGTAAAATATTCATCTCATTCCAATAGATTTAGAATACTTTCCAAAGATAAATACTGTAGAGAATGTATATGATATTTAGCTTTAATTTATTTGGAAAAAAAGTATAATTGTAATAGTCGAAGAAAGTATAAGTAAAGATAAGTAATAAAAACTACAGAGAAGAATGAAATTAAAGTTAAATTTTACAAAATACTCAGAAGGCTTGGAGGACTGGGGAAGGATTTCTAAAAGTTAAATACCAACAACACTGTAGAAACCAATGGTCATTTCAAGGAAATTGTTTTTATCAACAGACTCCATATTTTTTAATTAAGTTTCTTTTTATTCTCTGAAGAATAAATGTGTTTTTCATATTTTGATCAACTAATGAACATGATCATACATTTTGGATATCTCAACTGTCCCCTTTTATTTTATTTATAAACATAAATATATGTTGAATATATATATATATCAGGCATGTGTATGTATGTATTCAACTAAGCTGTAATTCCTCCTCTCAAATCTTTTGCTCCCATTATAACCACCTTGATTTATTGATTACAATGTGAGCATCATAATGCCTTGACAGATTTATAATTTTATTCAGTGAACAGTAAAATTGGCTGCATATAACTTGCTTCTCTGAATTATTCCTTTTAATTAATACTTCTCTCCTTTACATCTTAAAACAAAACAGCATAATTCAATGGATATTCTGTAAGATACTATTATAATATATTTGATGGCAATATTTAGGTAGCTTTTAGATTTAAGCATAAATATTAAATCAAAACATCCTTATATAAACTATCTCTTAACTATTAATAACAATTTCATACAGGTAAAATCTGAAATAAAAAGTAGAATAATAAGTATTAACTATTTTTATTATATGAATAAGAAATACTGACATTAGAATATTAGAACAGTGTCCTTCTGAGCCCTGATTTTTCTGTTTATTATAACTAAAACTGCATGTAGGATGATGGACCATTCTTGAAACCTTAGTCCTATGATGTTTGGTACAAATGACAGCACCGGAGACAAAACGAGCACTTCCTGGTATGACCTTTTTATCCCATACGACTAAGCAGTTTCAAAGGCATCCAACTTTACCTTTTAACCATAATAAAACATGATCAAAAAGAAGGTTTAATTTTATGGTTCACTTCATGTACTTCACTCCTGTAAAATATTAATATTATTTTAAAGATAAGTGGCTGAAAAATGGAATTGTATATCCTATCCATTTAAAGCACATCTGGAGTATTTTTGGTTGAGCTTACCTTTGGAATTAAGAATAGAAACCCAGTATTTCTAGAATTGGTAAGTTAATGAAGCTGATAGCTTTGACATAACATACACATGAGGCTCCTCTTGAAATCCGGGAGACCTGCATCTTTGATCATATAAACGTACCTATAGAGTACTCGTCCACCAATGGTTACCAGGTTAGAAAAAACACTGAAGTCAGTCATGTTTGGGGGCCATGATTGTATGTTCAAGAAACCTACAAGAGAACAAAAGAACAAACAGTTGAATAATTCAGCATATCATTGTCTTTGTAATAGTGTTTAATACTGATTATTTTTGAAATGATAAAAATATGTTGAAAGTTTAAAAGGGCAATAAATTTTCCTAGTTTTGAAACATTCTATCTCATATTTCTTCTTCCAAAATTGAGTATCTTATCCAAAGTTTCAGGACTACAATACTCCATAGATAATAGATATCAAAATAATGAGCACCAAGAATCTTATGTTTCTCAGACATATAAAATCATATAATTGTATGTATTAAACTATTTGAATAATTCTTAATTCAATTTATTATTTTAAAAGCAAAGCTATTTAGTCTAACTAGATGAAAAGAAAAATATAGGCCCTGGCCGGTTGGCTCAGTGGTAGAGTATCAGCCTGGCATGTGATGTCCTATGTTAGGTTCCTGGTCAGGGCACACAGGAGAAGTAGCCATCTGCTTCTCCACTCCTCCCCCTTCTCTCTCCCTCCCTCCCCCCCTCTCTATTTCTCTCTTTTCCAATCCTACAGCCATGGCTTGACTGGCTCAAACACACCCCAGGTGCTGAGGCTGGCTCCCTGGATCCTCTGTCTCAGGTGCTAAAAATAGCTCAGTTGTGAGCATGGCCTCAGACAGGCAGAGCATCAGCCCCAGATGGCAGTTGCTGAGTGGATCCCAGTCAGGTTCATGTGGGAGTCAGTCGCTCTATCTTCCCTCCTCTCACTTGGAAAAGAAGAGAAAATATATATTTTCTCAGAAACACAAAATATATATTTTCTCACAAACACAAACACACACACATGTGCATAAACACATATAATTTCAATTTCTCTAAAATCCTTTACCATTTTTTCTATACAATTATGACATCAGTTGTCTATCTTGCATTCTAAGGCATATACATATATACTTAATCTTTTTCATTTGATTTTACTTTTTTTTTCATTTTCTTTTTATTAAGTGAGAGGTAAGGAGGCAGACCACTTGGCAAACCCCCTACAGGCCAATGCTCTGCCCATCTGGGGCTGTTGCTCTGTTTCTTCTGCAACCACGCTATTTTAGCTCCTGAGGTGGAGTCCTGGAGCCATCCTCAGTGCCTGGAGCCAACTTGTTCCAATCACTCGAACTATGGATGCAAGAAGGGAAAAGAAAGAGAAAAAAAGAGAGAGAGAGAGGACAAGGGCGGGGGTGAAGAAGCAGATGGTTGCTTCTTCTGTGTGCCCTGACCAGGAATTGAACCTGGGACTTCTACACTCCTGACTGAGGCTCTACTGCTGAGCTAACCAGCAGGGGCCTTGACTTTATATTATTTAATAACAAATCCATGTTTAATTCATGTCTATGAGCTCGTATCACCTCCTATAACAGCCCTAAATATATTAAGTCAGCGGTTCTCAACCTGTGGGTCGCAACCCCGGCGGGGATCGAACGACCAAAACACAGGGGTTGCCTAAAGCCATCGGAAAATACATATTTATTATACAGTACATTAAGTAATTAAGTAATCTATAAATATTTGTGAAATGAATTATATGCATTATACATGTATAATAATACTTCTTGTGAAAAAGCAAAAAGAAAAACATGGGTTCAAAGACTGGTTACATTTGCAAAATGAGTAACATGAAGATTTCAAGAATATTTTACTTTTAAATCATATGGGCTTTCACAATGTGTACAAACGCTAAGAAGAAAAGACTAGAATTTACTTTGAAAATTAGTTTCTGATTCCAAAATTACATAATATTTTCAAGAAAACACTAAAATTTACATAATTAATGGCACAACAATTCCTCTTTAAAAAATTACCTGTTATCTCTCTAACTGTCCGGAAGACGTTCAGTTTCTCTGGGTCTATGGCTTCTATTGCATTGTAAGGGTCCCTAGGAACCAAGGAGAAAAACAGCTAGAATTAAAATTTTAAAAATGAAAATACTACAAATGTGACAATATTTTATTTAAATTTAATTTTAATTATCAATAGGAGGGCTAGCAATGTCTGTCCAAATATTTCTATCCAAGATGTGAAGAAGAATTAAAAGATGTTTTGAGGAATATTTTGATGACAGAATATGAGTTCTTCATCAAAGGCTATTTTAGATTTAGAGAAATTATTAAGCTTGACTATACTGAAGAAACCTTCAAATAGAGTAGGTCCATTTATGAATCATTTTGTTATATTTTGCTTTAAATGTTTATTCTTAATTGGGAAAATATATTCTGCAAATAATTATGTTATGGTGAGGACGTTGCCTTGTAGGCTCCACAAAGCACTCTAAATTGAAAATAGCACCTATTATGTATTAGAGGGATAAAAAGTACATGAAGTCAGCTTTTTGTTGTATCTTCACATTTATCTTTCAGCAAATTTATACACGACAATATTTATAACATTACATGAAAGTTAATCTTCACATGAATTATTTAGAGCAATCTTATTCTTATGTGGTTTATTTATATCTATTTTTATTACACATACCTATTTCCTTCCATTTATATAAATCATACTAACATTTGAAAACACAATATACAATAAATGTAGTAATACCCATAATATGTTGTAAATCTGAAGATTTTTAAAAATATCATGTTCTAATACATACATAGTTTTTTAAATAAAGTTTTATGTATACACACACACACACACACAGATGCCCTGTCTCTTCAAAAATAAACACAATATCTTTTAAAACTAAATGTTGAATAGATATTGATTAGGTTTTCATCTTAAGAACAGGTTTTTCAGGTATAATTTATTAAGCATATAAAATAATTGCACACTTAGATATTAAGCCAAACATAAACATAATAATAGCAAACATTTCTCAGTAATTCAAGCAATAATTTCAGTTTTAAAAAAATACATAGTATTTAAAAATGTTTTATTATTTTAAAATGCATCCTGTGCTATCCTCAGCATGTAGAGATCCCATATTAATATCTACCCTTCAGGGAAAAGGTGAAGTCTATTCAATGACCACTTCTCCAAGACAGATCAAACCTTTTAAGAACAATGTTATACAATCATATGTTACACACACACACACACACACACATATGTTTTCCTTATGTATAAATATATATATGGAATCTTTTTTTACATTAGTTCTATTTTATTTTTCATTAAATTTATTGGGGTGATATTGCTTGATAAGATTGTATAGGTTTCCAATGTACACTTCTAAGATACATCAGCTGTATATTGCATTTTTTGCCAACCAACCAAAGTCAAGTCTTCTTTCATTGCCATATATTTGATCTGCTTTACCTTTAATAACCCAGACCTCCTTCCCTCTGGTAACCACCACATCCTGTTGCCTGCGTCTATGTTAGGACATCTGTTGTGTTACCAATCTTTAGAAATCTTTCTTTTGTGCATAGGGGAAAAACACTAAGATTTGGTGATTCACTGGAAGCAGTTCTAACAGGGCTATCAGTCGAAGTGCTCTACAATCCCCTGACAGGTATGTATTTATCCTAGCCTTAGAGCTGGTAAAGACTATTAGTTTTAACAACTATGATGTCTAGAATTTCCTTGTAGTGGTAGTGCCCTCAATTTGATTCATAGACATATTCTTCTATACTGTGAACCATATCATATCCTTTAAAGGGAAAAAATAAACTTTTCTTAATTAAATTACTGTTTCAAACTAAGAAGTGCAGTCAATATACTGTACAACTAGTTTAACCTAGAGGGCCATGGAAGCCTTGGAAAAACACTGTACACGAGTTTCCCTGTAATTCACACATAAACGATGAAGATTTTCCTCAATGTGGCATGAAGAGCCTCAAAACTTTGAAGTTTAAACTAAATTTTCTGCTCTATTTATAACTGAAACTTGCTTTATTTATAACCAAAGATGCATAGAATGAATAACTATGCTTTTGATAAATATGAAGTAAAAAAATTAAGTTCACCAGGTGGGAAAACTCATATTATTGTCCTATTTTATGGAAAACAACTTTTGCATGCTGAAGAAATATCAGCACTATAGTAGTAGAGTGAACTTTCAATATTTGATTTTTGATGAAAAGCAGCATTTAGAACAGCTCCTGTCATATAATCAAATATTCTGGCTTTATTGTGAAACACTCCAAATTCAGGGCAAGTACACAGTAATGGGGTCAGTCCAAGCCTTAACTGAGAAGATGTCCTGGTTGCCAGACTGAGTGAATTCTGGCCTGTTCACATGAAGCCCAATGGACCACATAAATTTTATATACTTAATTTTTGAGATTCAGGACTCTCATAAAATAAGTTGACAGAATCCTACTTACCAATTTTAAAGTACCTCTAGGGAGTTTCATTCTATAGCCCCTTGAAACCCATAGAACAATAAAACCTAGAATTTTCCTAGCTAAATTGAGAGCCATGAGTAAAAACATTACATTCACTCTGTCACCGTGCTTGGTGATCCAATAATAAGCTCAGTAAAAAGATAAGAGAAACATATTTGCACAATTGTATTGAAATCTGTTTTTTCACTCAACCCATTATCATATTTCCATTGTCTATCATCATTTCAGTCTGTCATCTAAATGCTTTCTTGTCAGTATCTTATTGTGACACAGCATGGACACGTTTGGTGCACAATTTGTTGCTCTAAGCACATGCACATGAACAATACTGAACATGGCAAGATTAAAAGAGGATTATTCCTATGAATAACCCTAAACACTGAGTTTGCCTGCAGTTTCTATTCTAAATAAGGGTATAAGTGTACCTAGTTCATTGTTCTATAAACTAAACATTTTCTTTTATTTCTTCCTTAAATTAAAACTGGGGAATTAAAATTACTTTATAAAATTATATGGGGGTGTGTGTGTGTGTGTGTAAAGGGAAAAAATAAACTTTTCTTGATTAAATTACTGTTTTACACATACATACACACACACATAGACTTTCTTATCTATGATTTTTATTTTATGATTGAAAAGTAAGTATTAAAATGCTTAATATATAGGCATGAATATTGAGCCTGATTGAAATGAAGACCACTTGCATAACACAGTTCATGAGGCTACTTTCAAGTGTTCCCCCTCACTGATGGACTGGACGCCAGTTCAATTACTAGAGCCAGGTGGAACCAGGCTATGTGAATCAACTGGTTGTATTTTACTTCTCAGAAGACACTGTTAACATGATATGATCTGTCATTCACGGTGACATTTGGTTCTTAAAATAGTTAAAATATGAATATATTACTTTACTCTGTCATATCTGTATTAAATTACATATTATGCACCTGAATATCAACCTAGGCCACCGCCTCAATGGCTGAAGAGGCAATGATAACAATAGAAAGGGATTCAAAGAGTCAGTGGAGGCTCCAGTAAATATCAATGAATGTGCCCCATCTTAAAATTAGTAAGGACTATTGAGCTTGAATAGATTGTTGTCATGTAAAATGTTGCTTGTTGCTAAGAGTAACCAAGTCAACATATTTTTCAAAAGAAGTTAGAAATCTTGATCTTAACAAAAACACTACATGTTCCCCCAATATAACATATCTGGGGGAAGAAAATGTATACATATTATTAGAGTTTCTAGCATAGACTCATACTGAAAGCTACATTTTAAAGTAAAGAAATGCTTTATATAATAAGATTTACAGTCACATTTGAAGAGAAGAAAACACTCTGTTCTATTTCTCTTGCTGTTTCTATTAGGACATATTTATTCAAAATGTGCTAAATTATGTTGCTTCCAGAAAAGATGTGATATATATTTAGAGTAAGATTTTGAACTGAAATATGTCAGTTGTATTTTGTATCTGTAGCCTGTAGCACTAATATTAAGGAATTAAGTAGTAATATAGACAAATAGATAAAATATAAAGTAAAAATATTGACATTTTTATTGCAATCAGAAGAATACAGACTGGGTTGTTTTCCTAGTTAAAACCAGCAGGTGGTTCTGTAATGAAGGAGCCCAGAAAATGTTACAATTTTTATTGCTAAAATAAAATTCATTTTATAGATCTCTTAGAAAAAAGAGAAAAATACATGTAAAGGCAAAGAGAAGTTCTGAAATCTCATGAAAATCTCAACTTTCTGATTGGCATTTAGTGATAGATTTTTTTTAAGAATATTTACTTATGTTATTTTAAACTAAGTGTTTAGGAACTTCAATGAAATTTCCCACTTCACCCATTGATATTGTTTCCCTAATCATATCTAAAAATATGTCAAGCTTGCTGAAATCTACAGATTTAACAAGAATGTTTTACACGTACATTTTAACTTGTATATCATTGTATATTTTTCAATCTAAGTAGTCACTAATCTCATAAATTAGACGTGTCCAAAACTTTGGTTCACTATCACTGCTGGTGAAATCTGGACTTTGCTTTTGTTGAAGAGCATTGATGTGAGGCAGAACTCTTCTGGGTCAAAAGGAATCAAAAGACAAAACTTACAACCTTCTCAAGTTTTGTCTACACTTCATAAAATAATGTTTTGCAAAAATTTAATACTGACCCATGAATCCCAGTGACAAGAAAGATCAGATTCCCATTGATTTTGGTGCAGTTGATGAATTTGTCAATGTTACTGGAATCCACGGTCTGAGCTGACATCAGTGATCCCGTGCCAATGCCATCACAAGCTGTAGAAACAGGAGTCACAGTCAAGAAACTGAGGAATTTTTTTTTTTTAGTCAGTAAATCATTGCATTTTCATTATAAAGTAACAGTATGATTTCATTATACAATATTTAAAACTTATCATAAGAAATAAATTGCTTTCTTACAAATAAAATAATAATTTATTTCCGCAACAGTAATTACTTGGCCTGCATTAAAATATTGTCCCTGTATTATGGTCTAGTGACCATGACTACTATGAATTATATTTTTTATCAAGACCTAGTAAATTCACATGACAGATACATAACCAACACAAGGTTTTCAGTAATCAATACTTTCCCTTTCTACATAAAATCACCTTGTTTCTAATCCATTCTAAAACATTGTTTTTAATACTTTTTAAATAAATGCTGGTTATCTAAAATAATTTTTTTTTTTTTGTATTTTTCTGAAGCTGGAAACGGGGAGAGACAGACAGACTCCCGCATGCGCCCAACCGGGATCCACCCGGCACGTCCACCAGGGGGCGATGCTCTGCTGCGACCAGAGCCACCCCAGCGCCTGGGGCAGAGGCCAAGGAGCCATCCCCAGCGCCTGGGCCATCTTTGCTCCAATGGAGCCTCGCTGAGGGAGGGGAAGAGAGAGACAGAGAGGAAGGAGAGGGGGAGGGGTGGAGAAGCAGATGGGCGCTTCTCCTGTGTGCCCTGGCCGGGAATCGAACCCGGGACTTCTGCACGCCAGGCTGAAACTCTACCACTGAGCCAACCGGCCAGGCCCTATCTAAAATAATTTTATAGCTTATAATGATCTACAACCTGCAGTTTTAAAAGCACTGGTCTAATTAAGAATATATAATAAACAGAGTACCAGTGACGTGAGTTAAGTTGTCATCTGCATCAAGAACCAATCAAATGTTCAAATGTTTATACTTAAATTATTATCTGTACTTCTGAAGGGTCTACTTAAAAAAAAGAAAAGAAAAATGTGTGTGTGGAGAGAGAGAGAATATAATGTAGTCTAAAAGTAAGTCTGAAGTTTTGCCCTTTTAAAAGACTCCTGTTACTTTGCAAAGCTTAATAATAGAAAATTTGAATGGCACTTTTGTCTTTGTTAATTTAAGTTTCATTCTGCTGAGGAAATTGAGCAATGTAGCTGGCAGCTATTTCTTTCTCCACAAGCTTCTAGAACATACATTATCTGCACCATTTATTTAACACTTATAGTAAACAACTTTGTCATTTCATATATCTTATCTTTCAAAATATTTTTTAAGCCCTGGAGAGTAAATGCCATGTTGCATTTCTCTTTGTACCCTTTTTTTTATTATGCATAGCAGATCATTTTGCATACAATCGCAAGCAACTAATTTGTGTTCTTGATGCTAAAATAATTTTGCGAATCCTTGTTTGGCTTATAATTTCTAAGATTTTCTACATATAGAATAAAATGCAGCCCTGGCCATTTGGCTCAGTGGTAGAGCGTCGGCCTGGCATGCAAGAGTCCGGGGTTTGATTCCCGGCCAGGGCACACAGGAGAAGCGCCCATCTGCTTCTCCACCACCCCCCCTCCTTCCTCTCTGTCTCTCTCTCCCCTCCCGCAACCAGGGCTCCATTGGAGCAAAGTTGGCCCTGGCACTGAGGATGGCTCCATGGCCTCTGCCTCAGGCACTAGAATGGCTGTGGTTGTGACAAAGCAGTGCCCCCAGATGGGCAGAGCATCGCCCCCTGGTGGGCATGCCGGTAGATCCCTATCGGGAGCATGCGGGAGTCTGTCTGACTGCCTCCCCGTATCCAACTTTGGAAAAATACAAAATAAATAAATAAAAAATAAAAAAAAATAAAATAAAATGCAGTTTTATTTCTGAGTTCCTAGCAAAGTTAACTCTGAGTTTTACCTGGATCACTTTAGCATATGTCATTCAAAATCAGTAACTGACACTGTTACAACAGTAGATACTTTGAGAAACTGTTCAAAGTCAGGGGAAAGCGTGCAGGGTAGTTTGGTTGTGGGAGTGGTATGTTTTGAGAGGTGAATTTAGTCAGCCCATGAAAAAGTAAATCAAACCCCTGTTCTAGTCCCCCTTTCAACCAAAATAATTTCGGCTATCACTCACCTTTTGGGCAAATATCAGTGCAAGGCTTACACATTTTAATCCCGTTTTCTTCTACTTCCATCTTGGAACTAGGACAGGCACGCACACAAGAACTGGAATCAACCACAAAGTTATCTGATAATAAAAGAAAAAGGTAAAATTAGCTATAATGTTGATGTTCAACAAACAAGTTTAAAACAAAATATTTTTGAATGCGTAAATGGTTAACATCATTGGTAGACTTCCCTAAAACCTACTCTCTGTCTAAAATAAATATCTTTACCTGAAAAAGCGTCTAGGAACATCTACATTTAAATCTTGGGGCAGCATGTATGGGCAACAACTAGTACTCTCTTGACTACAGCTCCACATTCTGAATTGCCCCCGAGATAGAGTACATTTCTTTTATAGACTTAGGAAACTACATGACATTTAGTTTGTGTTTTTCAATAGTTCCACTTCATTTCATGTCATGATGCAAGTCCGAAGTCTAACATACAAGTTGCACAAAAAACAAATGAAGCTGAAGTTGATCTGCTTTGGATCAAGAGAACGCACTTCACATCCAGGAGGAAATATTTCTGTGGAGTGCCATAGAAACGATCCTATAGTTTTATACAATGTAACAAAAAATAACATTTGAAAGGCATTAAGAAAAGTGTACAAAATAAATCAGGAACATCTAATTACTGGACACAATGGTAAAATGTTTAGGAGTCCAGTGATCTGGAATATGCCAGGACGTTTTCTCCCAAGGAAAGGTCCAATTATTGCAATTAGCATCTCCTACAATGAAGAGGAAACGCCACACCTGCTAGGCCAGTTTGGGTTTTCAAGACAACATCCTTCCATGTCTGTATATACTGCTTCTGGCCCGGTATTCAAACGTATGAAAGACTTCCGGGGGCCCAGAGCAGAAAAGGCGTATGGTGCAGGTTCAGACTGGGGTGCGAGCAATGTGCTGCTTGGGTCACAAAACCCAAGAGCCCCTATGACATTAGAAGTATCTGTGGTGGGAAAATAATGCCATTTGGAGTTATGGCAAGTTCCAACTGGAAAATCACCTCAGGGATCTCTAGGATTCTAGAGCTAAGCCACACCATCTGCAGCATAAAATTATACATCACTTAACAAAGAGCTCCTGACATGTTCTGAGTCGTGGTGGAGACAGAGCACGTAATCATGGGAAAGTGATTGAACTTGTAGCCAATTTTTCCCTTAAGAAACAAAGTTGTTTTAGAATCATGATGTTGTAATACAGGACAGATCCAGCAGAAATTCACTGTAAGATGGAAGTAGTGGATCTGGGATTGGATATGAGCTCCAGCAGAGATGCAAGTAAGCCACAGAAGCAGCTTGTCTAGCCCTCTGCCCACCGCCACTGTGCTGTGACTTCCCATTGCTCACACCTAGGCTGACAAAGGACCAAGACAGGGCACTTGGTATGTGGGTGCAAGCAGCTGGAAATAGATGGCAGCTGCCCTGTGGCCTCACCAAGGAGTGGACTAGAAAAGTAGTCCCAAGGGAAAATCCTATTGATGGGCATAGTCCTGGCTAGTGCAAATGATTATTTAATCCATGTGCAAGTGACATAAGCTTGGAATAAATAGGAGCTCATGAGTAGTAGCTTGTTCTAGGCAAAGAACTGCTGGGAAGTCTGGATTTGAAGACAGTCTGAGGAAGAGGGATATATAATATATGAATCCATGAGGGAGTGAAATGAGACACTTGGTTGACAGGCATCACAGCCAGATGATACCTGCCTCCCTTCCCCTGCAGGTCCTGATTCTGAGAACATTCCTTAACAAGTTATTCTCTGTCTCAGGGGAACCCAATCTGCAGCAGGTGCTATACTGTATAATATGATATATACCCGTCTTTTTTTGTAAGGTTTTTAGGAATACCCAATATTCCTTATTTCTGCAGCAATTCATGCCAAATAAATAAGATTAAATGTAAAATAAATAAAGATTATAAATAGCTTCATGTCAGTTAGGTTCAGGTTTAGTAGCCAAGTGTGTTTCAAGGAAAATTTGGTGTTTGGAGTTTTTGAATTTTCGAATTATGGATTAGGGGTTGTAGAGCAGAATTCAGAAGCTAAATGTCTGTGTTTTCACAGTTTAGCAACCATGCCTTATGAGCAGAGTTCATCAAAGATTTGAATTTTAAGTAAACACTAAAGTGCTTTAAATTCATTTGTAATTTAATAGACCTAAGCTAATCCAATACTGGAAGTTTCTGAGTTACCATATTTAAGGTAAATGGGCATGTAATTTCACAAACAAGTTCTCAGTGTATAGCCACTTGTTACAACAGTGTTCAGATGGGATCCTGTAAAGGATATGATAAAGAAAGGGGGAACTCACAAGTCCAGATGTGCCTGGTACTTCTTCCCCTCCAAACCAATGCCTGGACCTCAACCTCAGGATGTGAATAAAAGGCAACATACTAAAAATTCCCTAAGGCATAGTTTTGACTGTCTTTGGAGCATGGGACCATAATTTAAAGGTAGTAGAATAGAAAAAAGCATTCGTCTAAGAATAGAAAAGAAATTGTTACCTAGCCCCATTTTATATTAGCCTCCTATTTTGCAAGGATACTAGATGGTGAGATATAGAGTAACTTAGGCAAGAGGTGATTAGATCAAGAACATCAGTTTGAATATTACAATGTTTAAAATGGATAAATTTCTACTGTCCTAGATTTACTTTAAAATTCTAATTCAGATACATGTTAAATTAATATCTACATGCATAATGATTCTTTTAACTAATATAAACATAGTAATGACTAGAATGCTCATTGTATTCAAAGACTTGTTTTTATATACTATATCTCTGATCTTTATTTCCTATTCCTTTGATTCTTATAATGATTCTGGGAAAGAGAAGGCAGATAGGATTATCACCAGCGGCATTTTAAAGAGAAGGAAATAGTAAACTAAGTATTTTACTAAGAATCACATGGCTAAAAGTGGACAAAGCCAGAACCCATAACCATCCTAATCCCATATCTATCACACTCTCTGCATCATCACATACATAAAACCAAGAAAAACATAATGTCTGTGTGCTGTAGAATGTAAAGTCTCCTTTTAAATGAATTATGCGAATAAATGGGTTGAAATTTTTCAGCCTTTCCAATAGTGAAAACATTGAAGAAATGTCCCCCTTTGGCCATTCCAAGCAAAGAAACTGGCACAAGTAAATATCAGGACTTGTGTTAGCAAATTCATGATGCAAGTTAAGCTGGTCCCTTTAAATCCCCAGGATGATTTATCAATTTGACAAAGACCTCTCAGTATTCCAACTATATTTATTGTTATTGTTTACTATTCAATTTGTTATTAAAACTATAATGCCTTATAGTCTATTACAAATAAGTGTTCAGAAATAACTTTAGGTAAAAATTCATTGGCATTAGAATCATACTTCATTCATTTTGTAGTTTGTTGCCACAAAACAGACCCCTTTTCTCTGAGAAACAGCATCATGTGCAAAAACAAGGCAATATAGTGAAAATAATACATTTGAAAGTCAATGAGACTACACTCTAACCTCAGACATTACAATTCCTTTTATGAGCCTTTGGACTCATCACTTTATTTATTTTTTAGTTAAATATCTTTACTTGTGAAATGATAGTGATAGTAACCATTCCTGAATAATTCATGATATTATTACAAGTTTCTGCTTATAATAAATTTACCTAAAATTCTTTTGTTTTTAAATACTGATCTAATTAATTTGGCTGTTCTTATCCTGTTACTTACGTGGGCATTTCTTAACACAAAATGCTCCATATGTGTACTTTGCATTGAAGTTATGCTCCAATTGAAAGGTAGTTGGATTGTAGACAAAAGTTTGGGGACACTGAGTAACACAAGCTCCGCTGTCATTGAAATTCATGCAGGCCTGTAACAAAGCAAATATTCATTTCATTTAAAAATATCTTAATGATACTTGTTAAAGGAACACTAATATAACGGTTTTTAGAGAAGTTTGTGTTCATTACTATGTATATGTCAATTTCACAAAAGCTGCAAAATTTCATAATGTTATAGTCATTAGCGCTTAACTTTAAATTGGCTTGGGACATCTACAATTTTACCAAACTGATTTCCCAAGGTCAGTAAATAATACCATCTATACTTACTAATGTTCAAATTGCTTAGTATCTACTAATTACTAAATTGAGAATTGGTTTTAATTTTTAAAGTTAGTACATAGTGAAAAATCATTTAGGCTCACTCTTATTCAAGGGTTTAAGTTGAATCTTAAGAGTCTAGCACTAATAACTAAATCCTCCATTCTACAGGGCAGACTTTTCTGAAAGCTGGTGTTTGGAGAGTTCAGTGTCTTAAGTGACATTTATGTTCACTGAAGAGTGAAAAAACATGTCATGGCCATTAAAACTAGACTCAAAGAAAAGGCTCTGGCAGGTGACTAATCAAGGAGTAAATGTAGGGTGTGTAATGCCAATATGTAAAGAAGTAGCTATACTTAGAAATAATATGGTACCATTTCTTTTTCATAATGTCACACAATTTAGTAAAAGCTAGCAATTCAAGTAAAACAATTTATTTCCACTGTCATATATTTGTATTAAAACCTTAATTTGTTAAATTGTTCAAATGTCTCTGAAACGAATTATAAATATTTTCTTATTGATTTATTTTACAGAGACAGAGAGAGTAAGGGGGGAGTGGAAGAGGGAGAGAGAGAGAGAAAGAGAGAGCGAGAGAGAGAAACATTCGTGTGTTGTTCAAATTAGTTTTGCATTCACTAGTGGCTTCCCATATGTACCCAGATCGAGAATCAAATTCATAATCTTGGTGTTTCAGGATAATATTCTAATCAAATGAGCTAACCTGCCATGGCCTACTTTGAGTATTAAAAACCTGACAGTGAGGTATTCATTATAAAAATACAACATATGTATAAGTACATAAAAACATGATTAACAAGAATGGATGAAATAATTTTCTTAATTAAAAATATTAAACTTTCATAGAAATAATTTAGGACTTGCAAGGCAAGCTAATGTGAATTCAAGTAGTATTTTGTAGTCCTCATAAGTTGTGCATATGGTTATTAATAAGCATGAATTTATTGTTTCTTCAAAATATTTTCTTCATCAATTGTTGTTTTAGCAAGCACTTGATCACAAACATGACAATTCCCTGATGATGGTCTACTAGATGCATAATCAGAACAAGAATCACCAATGACACATTATTCATAGAGATGACACTTTCCCAGAAGAATCTATTAAAAACCAATCTCAAAAACTCAGTAAGTTTTAATTTATAGCTATAAAATTTCACGTGTCCTCATAATTGCTTTGCTAACATACTATATGCTGTGCTGTACACAGATTGCTTGTCAACAAAGGACCATAAACTAGAGGAGTCAAATACATTTACCTTCCAGACAAAACAATGTAACTTATACCAAGGCCATGATCTGGCATTCTTAAACATTCTGTACCAAATGCCAAAGTGGAATCATGGGACCACCCCATATAATAATGACATGAAAATCTGAAGCCCACTCAGCATACTGCTTATTGTGATAGAAGAAACATGAAAAAATGTAGTGAAAATTATGGCTATTATTGCTGTTGATTGCTGTTCCTGATTTGGAATTGTTAAAACAATGCCTGTTCAGCATACTCCAAATCCCATTTCTAATCCATGTGTGGAGATATGCAAAGAAAAATGTCTCAGACCAAGTCCTGCTGAGAAGCTGCCCTAAATATTTAACATTTTAATATTCTTTTCTTCTTCTATACTACTCATTTTTGCAATACATATTTTTATTCACTATAGAATCAGGATAGATAAGTTAAATTTCTTCTGACATTAAGAAATTCACATATGACTTATTCTAAGAGCCTTAATTTATATTTTACTTTTTTCCAGAATTAAGTGCCAATTTGAAAGAAAAAATACTCAATTCTTAATAGATATGTGTATTCTCTGGTTATTTGAGAAGGGGTAACAAAAAATCAACTCCTAAGTTTATTTTTAACAACAAAAACAACTTACTTTATGATTTTTAGCTTAAAATGAAACTAATGTTCTGTATGTATAAACTTGCATTAACTATAGCTCACAGAAATGCTTTTATGTATTCAAATGAACAGAAAAACTGTATCAGACATATAAAAATATCATTAACAGTGTCCCCAACAAGTGATAAGTGTTCATTTTAAGGAAGTAAAAGTGTCCTCTTCTAAAATAAAAATCACACTGATGAACATATAAATTGCTTTGAGTGTGTGTTTGTAACCTTATAAATTTTGAATAATACTAGTTGGTTAATAACATGAACTAAAAATAGTTAAATTTATAAATTTATCTGCTATTACCTTAAATTCATATTTTAAAAAATGAAATGCAAGTTCCTTCCTCAAAAGACTCAATATTGCAACAACATAAACAAGCAATTACGGTAAATTTTGGAAGAATACTATTAGTCTTTAAAAGATATTTCGGCATACTCTCCTACATATACTTTAATAAATCTCACTGGTAACATAAATTATGACAGAAAGATATAAAGAACAATCCTAGTTAGTCAGTAGTTAATCCAGTGAATGCATGACTTCTGGGAAGGCAGAGAATCTTTCATAATCCTAAAATGATTAAATTAGATCTTTTAAAATAAGATGTTAAAGATTCAATGTGCCTGAGTCTAACCATGTGCCTGAGTCTAACTAGGTGGGAAGGGAAGCCAGGAGAATGAACAGAAAAGCTCCCAGACTTACAAAGCAGTCGGTGTCCTTAGGTCCTGAGCAGCCGCCAGCACATTCTCGATGACAGCAGTCACTGACATAGGGTCCGTAGCACCTGCCATCACATTGTTCTGCACACACTGTCCTTGTCACTGCGGAAGATAGATATTAAGCCTCAATCAAAGCTACCAAGTGAAATTTCTGAGGAGATTCGGAATAACTGAGAAAAGCTGAGCCTTACAATAACCATTTCCTTGGTGTAACTTCCCTTACTATCACTTCACACACCTAACAAAATTACCAAGAGATAGCAATAAATATTCTGCATTATGGTCTTTTCTTTCTACTCCAACTTCGTTCTGAAACTTATCTCTAAATTATCACATGCTTTCTAACAAGTTCTCTCGGATTCCAATTACTCCTACATGCTATTCTTAGAGCAATGACTGGAAATATGTAAGACGCTATCTACATGAATCAGTGTTGTTTCACAGTATCAAACTTACTTGCCATCCTTACCCTAAAGGAATAAACCCTTAGCGAGAGAAAAAAGTCCTTCATCAGCTGACCACCGTCTCTAGCTCTACTGGTATCTCCCACTACTTCCTGTGCGTCTCACATCCAGCCCCCCAGAAACCTCACTGTGATTTCTCATTCCAGGTACTGTATGCAACTGTGGTTCTCATTGCCTTTCTACAACACATTCCCTCATGCTCAGATCCCTTCCTGTTTCTTTGTTTATCAAATACTCAGCAAGAATATCCAGCCAAAGAGCCATTTTACTCTGAAACCTTTCCAGACTCATCTCCAGGCGATGTTAAGTCTGTCAAGTTGATAGAACAGTCAAGGTCTGAAAGCTTCGGCTCATATTCAAGCCTTGCCCTGGTGTTATGGCCAGTCCTATAACCACTCTGGCTTTCACTTTACGATTTTACAATGGAGTTTGTTTAGGTGCCTATCTAACGGGATTGAAGATACAGGAACAGTTATAAAGTGCTTAACATGTCCCTTATTCCTAGTGTTCAGCATTGTTAGATATTAATATTGCATTTGTCGTAATACATTGTATTTATTTTTCAATGTTTGGTCCCCCTACTAAACTATTAGTGTAATTTATTGCAGCATATTTTCATATTCAAATTGTATCTTTGGTGACTCAGTACAGTTTTGGCACTTAATGCACAATAAATAAATATCTCCTCTGAGTAAATAAACAAATCATTTTAACCAACTCAAAGTACTGTTACTTAAAGCTTAATGCCCTCATCAGATGAAAAGTCAACATGTAGAGAGTTAAAGAGGTAGGGCATTAAAAAATATAAATAGACAAATATTAAAATATTGAGAAACAGAGAATATCAACTTGCAAATAACTTATTATTGTTGTTAAGATCTATTATTAGATTTAGGCACTCCTCAAATTATGCCATTGATTATTTCACAAGTCCATATTTTCACTTGGATAGTTTTTAATAGAACATAATGATAATATTCATAAAAATATAATGTTTAAATATGAGCTATATCTTTCCACTGGACATGAAAGGACATGATTATATTCTTCTCTATGTAGTACAATCAATAAATATATCAAATAGAGTTCAAACTAAAAATATACTTGGACTCCCCCTCTGTTTTGTTTTTATTTTGTAAAAATAAAGTTACATGATACTTCTGAGCCAAAGCTTATAGAAAATATGAGAAAAACAAAAATTTAGGTCTGGATTTGTGAGGGCATATTTTGTATTTGCAACTTGTATAACACTAAATTTTGAAATAAATCATTTCTTCTGTAGGTATTCCAGAATAAAATCCTACAAAATAAGTTAACTGGGCCTTTCCCTTTACCTGTTTTAAGTCTTGGCTAAAATCTCACCTTCTCAATGAAGTCTAGCCCTAACTAATACTGAATCCTTCCCAAACCATTGATTCCTTTTTTTTTTTTTTTTTTTTTTACAGAGACAGAGTGAGAGTCAGAGAGAGGGACAGATAGGGACAGACAGACAGGAACGGAGAGATGAGAAGCGTCAATCAATGCGACACCTTAGTTGTTCATTGATTGCTTTCTCATATGTGCCTTGACCATGGGCCTTCAGCAGACTGAGTAACCCCCTGCCCGAGCCAGCAACCTTAGGTCCAAGCTGGTGAGCTTTGCTCAGACCAGATGAGCCCACGCTCAAGCTGGTGACCTCGGGGGTCTCGAACCTGGGTCCTCCACATCCCAGTCCAATGCTCTATCCACTGCGCCACCGCCTGGTCAGGCCAAACCATTGATTCTTTTTTTTTTTAATTTTTTTTTTATTTATTCATTTTTTCAGAGAGGAGAGGGAGAGACAGAGAGAGAGAAAGGAGAGACAGAGAGAGAAGGGGGGGGGAGGAGCTGGAAGCATCAACTCCCATATGTGCCTTGACCAGGCAAGCCCAGGGTTTCGAACCAGCGACCTCAGCATTTCCAGGTCAATGCTTTATCCACTGCACCACCACAGGTCAGGACCAAACCATTGATTCTTGATGGACCGTTGGACCCTCTTCTTCCCTCTCTCTCACTCTTTCTCTTTTTCCTCTCTTTCTTCTTCCCTTTCTTTCTTTCGTGTATCTTTATTAAAGCATCGATCATAATCTAACATGTTTTACAACTCATTCATTATACTTTGTTCTCTGGTGGATTCCAGTGTCTACCTGGCTTCTATGTAGTTTTTATTGATACTTCATATATACTACTTCTATATTATATATGAAATACAACCAAGTAAATTATATCCTCTTATTAACTCTTCATAGTCATACATTGTACTTACGTTAATGTTCCTAAATTTTACCCAAGTGCTATATTTATTTAGATGTCCAAGTTAGTAAATCATGCCATATAGAGAAAACCCTTCTGGTAGATATCTTTGAAAAAAAAATAGATTCAAATAAAATTCTTCTTTTAAATTTAAGACAATTTTTGTGACATACCAAGAGCTGCTCATAAAATTGGCAAATAGCTGTTAAGTAAACAAATCACTAGATTTGACACAAGTGTTACCAGAAGATAGTCTGTTTGCTCTTAGTGGACAGGAGTGCTCGGCTGGAAAACAGCACACAGTGTCAGCGATCACATCCTGTAGGTCTCGTCAGATTTTTCACCTGCCCTGTACACTGAAGTGTAAACTTCTATTTTTAACTCCATGGTGATTAAATGTAACTTTACAAAATGCCTTTTTCTCTTTTTTTTTTTTTTTTTTGTATTTTTCTGAAGCTGGAAACGGGGAGAGACAGTCAGACTCCCGCATGCGCCCGACCAGGATCCACCCGGCACGCCCACCAGGGGCGACGCTCTGCCCACCAGGGGCCGATGCTCTGCCCAACCTGGGGCGTCGCTCTGCCGCGACCAGAGCCACTCTAGCGCCTGGGGCGGAGGCCAAGGAGCCATCCCCAGCGCCTGGGCCATCTCTGCTCCAATGGAGCCTTGGCTGCGGGAGGGGAAGAGAGAGACAGAGAGGAAGGAGGGGGGCGGGGGTGGAGAAGCAAATGGGCGCTTCTCCTATGTGCCCTGGCTGGGAATCGAACCCGGGTCCCCCGCACGCCAGGCCGACACTCTACCGCTGAGCCAACCGTGCCTTTTTCTCTTTATATACTTTGGTGTTTCCTACAAAATGCGGAAATTAGTGTAGATATATTTATAGATAATTATAAATTTATTTTTAAATTATTTATTAAATATTCATATTAAAATAATTTCTTTCATTGAGTCCACTATGTATGATAAATATAAAAATATGTTATGAACATAATCTAACAGTACAGCCCTATGTTCTATAATAATTATTATACTGTGAAACTTTTTTTAATTTTTTTTGTATTTTTCTGAAGCTGGAAACGGGGAGAGACAGTCAGACAGACTCCCGCATGCGTCCGACCGGGATGCACCCGGCACGCCCACCAGGGGCGACGCTCTGCCCCTCCGTGGGCGAGGCTCTGCCCCGGAGCCTTGGCTGCGGGAGGGGAAGAGAGAGACAGAGAGGAAGGAGGGGGGGGTGAAGAAGCAAATGGGCGCTTCTCCTATGTGCCCTGGCCGGGAATCGAACCCGGGTCCCCCGCACGCCAGGCCGACGCTCTACCGCTGAGCCAACCGGCCAGGGCCTGTGAAACTTTTAAAACATGTACTTTAAATAATTAAATCATATGTATGAATTGACTTTAAATTTTTCAAAAAAGCTACTTTTTTATATAGTGACCACATATATTTTTTCAGGACACTTTGATCTTAATACCATTCCACTTGAGCAACATGCAAAAAAATATCCTTCTAGGTCATACTTTTAAAATCTGTAATTGAATTTATTGGGTGACACTGGTTAACATAATTACACAGGTTTCAGGTGCCCAATTCTACAACACATCTCTGTACACTGCATTGTGTGTTCTCCTCTCCCCCAAATCAAGTCTTCTCTGTCTCTATTTATCCCCCCTGTACCCTGCTTGACCTTATCCCATCCCCCACAAGCATCAAACAGTTTTCTGTGTCCGTAAATTCTTTTTTTCTTTCCTTGCTCAAACTCTCCACATCCCTCAGCCCACCCTCCTCTCCTGAAAGTAGTCAGCCTGCACTTATGAGTGAAATCATATCCTATTTGTCTTTCTCTCACTGGTTTATTTCACTTAGCATAATGTTCTACAGGTTTATTCATGCTGTCGCAAAAGGTAAGATTTCCTAAAAGTATTGATTTAATTTATTAAAAGACAATTATGGGCCTGACCAGTCAGAGGCGCAGTGGATGGAACATCGGACTGGGATGTGGAGGACCTGGGTTCAAGACCCCGAGGTCGCCAGCTTGAGCACGAGCTTGTCTGGTTTGAGCAAGGCTCACCAGCTTGAGCCCAATGTCGCTGCCTCTAGCAAGGGGTCACTTGGTCTGCTGTAGCCCCCCCCCCCATCAAGGCACATATGGGAGATCAATCAATGAACAGCTAGGGAACTGCAATGAAGAGTTGATGTTTCTCATCTCTCTCCCTTCCTGTCTGTCTGTCCCTCTCTGTGACTCTCTCTGTCTTACCCACAGGGAAAAAAAAAAAAATTAAAAGACAATTCTGGGATTTGCTTCTAAAACAATTTATAATTAACTTTAAAAATAAAAAGTAAGATACATTCAACAAAAAAATTAGCACTTTTTGCCATCATGGTTTTTACATGCCTTAATTCCAAGTGAAAGTTCAGTAAGTATGAAACATATTTTAGAAGTGTTTGCTTGATAGATAATAATATAAGTAAGCAAAAAAAAAAATGCTTAATCTCTAAACAGGGTTATGCCATGGTTAAGAAAAATTTTCTTATATTTTTATGTAAGATTTTATGTAAAATCATTCTGTACAATCCATTTAATGGCATTTGTTGACTAATAAACATTACTTACTATGAAATAAACACATCAAACTATACTCATATTTCATTATGATGGAAATACAAAACAAAAAATAGTTCCTGAAATCAATGAATAACTCATTTAGCCTCCATGGGAACATTAACTTTTAATTGCTTTGGTTATATTAATTTTTATCCTTGCTTGAATATTATTATTTCATTAGCATTTTCCCCTGTATTTAGTATCCTTTATAAATTGCTTCATTGGGTACATTAAATTATTTGGGTCAAATATTAATTAGCCTAGCTTCTTCATTGGTGGTAATCACTAACTGTGATTGTGTGATACAAAAGGTAAAACCTGGGAAGTTAAATGTTTATTATGTTAGGGCCATTGAACTTGAAATTGTGAATGGGGACACATTTAAAATAACCATAAGAATCAAATGAGTAAAGTTTAAGAAACCAAGTAATCCACATAAGGAGATACTGCTGACAGAATAGCATTAAAATAATAATAAGAATAAAGTACTTGTAATTAGCTTATCCTATCAGTATCTCACTAATTTCTTCTTTACATATAAAATGACCTCCTTTAACGTTACTAGCTGTGAACAAATTTATCCTTTTTAAAGAACTTTGGCAATTTACTAATCACACATGTATTGCTGCTTTCTGTGAGTTACAAAGACGTTAGAGAACATTTATAAATGAGGCAAAACGGAGCACTGAGATCAAAACCAAAGACCTCTTCCCAGTTAAAAAAAAAAAAAAAAAATAGGGCTAAATCCAGGCAGTCTTTATAAGCGTCTTCTTATGCCACTTTTCTTCTCTCCTGCCTCTTTCTTCCTTTTTCATATCCTCCCTCTTCTCACGCCCAGTGCCTTCTGGCTCTCTTCCCTTTCTCTGTGCATTGGTTCTGACACAGGCTACGCAATAGATCATCTAATCAGGGTGATTTCAAACTTTAACATGGGTATTCTTGCCTCAGTGGAGATTCGGATTTTAGTCACTATCAGTGGGAAGCAAGATTGTTTTATTCTAATAAGTTCCCAGGTAATTCCTCTGCCTTCTGGTCCACAGACCTCATTTGGAGTAGCAGTAAGTATATAGAGTACTTGAAGAAAAATACCTGGGAATCACCTACTTTCTATTAAATCAGAATTACCAGCAATGTTCTATGATTTCATATGCTTAATAAACTCCCCAGGTGATTCCAATAGGCAGTAAGAGTTGAGGGCTATTATTCCATCTGGTAAAAAATGGGACACACTCCAGTTTATTTACACCATTTTGATTGACTGACAACTGATTATGCCTCGTCTGAAACTGAATCACACTGACTCACCTCTTGCTTTAATTTCCTATTTCTGTTGTTAAAGTCCTCTATCACTAATCGGGAGATCAAACAAACAAAGTTAATATGCAAGCAGGTAGGAAGATTTGGAAGGGAAAAAACCTAGAGTGGGAAATATTGCTTGACTGATTTTTTTTTTTTTTTTTTTTTTGGCTTGGCTTGGCTTGGCTTTGCTTGGCTGATTTTGAAGACAAAAATTTCAGGTCAGTATGAGAACATCAGAAAACTGTTCCTCTCACTCAGCAGCTATCTACATAAAACAGTGTCCTGGGAATCCCCTCATTCCATTGATAAACACATTTTAAAGCAAATTAATTTTACTTTTATTTCATTCTATTTCAATTAGTATTCAGTGGCCCACACTCGCTAGCTTGCCTATATTATCACTGTTTATTGACTGAATTTTGACAAACCGAGTCATGGCTATACATCATGTCCATCAAGTAGGTAAGACTTCAATGAAATGGTTTTAATGTTAAGCTGTTTTCAGTTATATACTTGGAGGTTTGAACAAGAAGAAAAATACTTGGGTTAATAAGTAGAGGTGACGTGCATTTTTGTGAAGAAGAATTTATTGACTATTACAGTGATTGAAACTCTGTAATGAACTACTAAATGAGCTTCTTGATTATTTATTTGTCAGTATTTGAAGGAACTATCCTCTGGATGCTTTAGACATCCACATAATTATAGACAGGAGGCTTGATGAAAGGCTCTTTAGAGGCACCCCCTTAGTTCTACGATTCAATATTTACGCTTATGAACGGTGAAATTTTGACTAAAATAATAATCACTTTGCATATATAACATGCTTTTAGAAGGCTATTATCCTGAGAATATAGTTTAAATGAAATAAATAAAGCTCCTAGTCCACCCAAAAATACACATTACTTTGAAAGCATGCCAAAATATGTAGAAAAGAAGGTTTAATGAAACTAACGCCAAACTGTACACAGCCTACTTATTCTTCTGAAGGAGAATAATTGAATACATCCGTATGACAGCAAGACTCTAAGAATCAGATAAGAAGATTTAAAGTAAAGTAACGTCACATTCGCTTTTATTCTGATTCAGTAGTCTAGGGCAAGGGCCAAAAATTATATTTTTTAATTGGGAGTCCCAAGTTTTTCAGAAATAACCGTTATAAACCAACATTTTAAAATCTTTGGTCTTATTTATGAGAGAACAGTCACTGAAGGGTAAAGTATTTGTTTAGATGGGAGATCAGAGGTGGAAATGGGTCTTAAACTGAATGGCTGCTTTTTATCTCACATTAGTTCCCAGACTAATTATTAAACCAATAATCGTTCACACAGAATGAAGTCCTCAGGATATACAAGGCTTTTATTTGGATAAGGAAGGAATTTTTCACTGTAAGGATTTATCAATAATTTTAACCAGCAAGATAAGATCTAACACATTGTAGAAAGCACTCAGAGAGATATTTAATTGCAAAATAATAAGTGAACTTAACAAAGCAGAATTATGAAAGAAGGTGTTTGGACGTTTCAAACTACCACCATCATATCCATTTTCACATCACACGCACACACACACACAAATGTTAATAAATGATCTCTTATTCCTAATTCCTAATTAGTCTGGTGAAAGCTACTCCAAAGAAAGTGGCTAGAGCACACCATAGGTGCACAAAGATATACACTTCCATAGATAATATGACAGTATGACCTCAAGGCCACTAACTGCTATAGTTCAACTTAAAAAATTAGGTAAATACTTACAAAGACTTTATAAAAACTGATGTTCAAGTGAATTAATAAAAGTATGCCCAGAATTTGGCAGCTGCTAATAAGGTTTGACCCTTGTCCCAGATAAATCCCTGATCACTTATGGGCATACTTGATAATATTGTTACCTCTGTCAAGTAGGAATCTTGTCTAATTTATTCTTCATCACCAGCTACTTTATTCATTTATTTAATGAAGTTTTATTTAATCTATTTTTAAAGACATGTAAAAGATTCATCGAAAGACCTTAAAGTCAATTTTAAACTACACTCAGCCACCAGGGAAATTCTTCCTTAATATAGGCTATTAACATCACCAGTGTTTGTGAATCAGACTTTTTTAAAAAATTGGGCTCTTACATTAACTATAAAAATATTCTTAAAAGTGGAGGTGACGTCACGGAAATGGCGCCGTGAGCAGCGCGTCCGACAGCTCTCCCCTAAATCACAACAAATTTATCAACTAGAAACAGAAAAATTTATCCTCGGAGCATTCCGGAGTTCCACACAAACTGATAGCGAAAGGACTGTTATCACTTGAATCTGAGAGACGAGGGTGTGGAGGAATCTACCACAGGGACGGTCTTTCAAACCGCGAGGAAGTGCGCCTGTGGTGAGTCAGCCCATACTTGGGAGCCGCGAGCCGCCGCCGCGAGCCGCCACCGCGAACTGCCGTGAGCTGCCGCCGCGAGCTGCCCCGAGCTGCCGTGAGCGGCTGCGCGCGCGCCCGGTCCGGTTGAGCACCGCTGACGTTCCCAGCGGCCCACACACTGCGAGTGGGGGTCGCTGGCCACCGGTGCCCGAAGCGCCCCATTCGCGCGCGTGCCTTGGGCATTCCACGCGCCCAGGGCGCCCTGCTGGCCCGCACACCCAGGGGGCTCCATTATCCTGCGCCTGGTGCGGTCCAGCCGCCAGTGGCGGGGCGAGCGGGAGAGGCTTGGGAGATTCTCTCCGTGGGTGGGGCACCTCACCCAGCCATTCAAGCTAACAATCAAGCCTTGGGGGAGGGGCGCGCGCAGGCAGCCTAAAATACCTTCGGAAGCACAGCTGAGACCCAATCACTGAAATTAGCTTAACCCATGAAATCTGCGCACCCTCGGTTCTAATTGATAAGATCTCTCTCAGTTCAGCGACCCAAGACAAGAGGCGTGATATTTTTTAGTGCCTCTCGCTAAAGGGGCAGGGGCAACTTCTGATTGATAGAGCCTCCATATTCAGGGATAAACGCTAACAAGAAGGACTTGGCAGATAATAAGATCTATACTACACTAGTCGCAAGCAGAGACTAGTGCCTCTTCTTCCCTGCAAAAACAGGCTACAAAGTGTGGAAAGCCTGGGTTGAGAAGTCCAACTAAATGATAGGCGCTGAACAGTCACCTTGACAACAATTGACTCCCACCCCCACCTGATTACACTGGAGGCCCTGACTCTCAGAGCCTTTCCCAAAGCCTTGCACTGAGTAGGGATAGAGTGGGGATTTCCCAGCTCTTTGAGCCTCTTACTCCCCAGGCAGAAGCAGTTGCAGCCTTATAGCTGGATCACCAGGCTGCTAATTCAGAAAGGGGGGACTAGGAGAGAGAATCCAGGAAAGCAAACTCTCTCATCGTTGGACCCTGCAAACACCAACAAGCCTTTACTTCCAGCAAGACTAAAGCCAATTATATGACATTGCCATAGAATCCCAACAATTGCAAATCCCTACCTAAGTGTGACACAGGGGCAGAGCCTGGGGTACAGAGTCACCGACCAGGAAGAGGGAGAGAAAAGAAAAAGGAAGAAGTTAACCTCTCAAAATCAAGAAAAATCCACAGACTTTACAACTTGATCCACTAATTTTGTTGTTGTTGTTGTTTGTTTCTTCTATCTTATTGCCTTTATTTCCTCCACCTCGGTCCTTCTATTCTCTGCCCATCTTATGCTTCCCCTTTCTTGAACTACACTACCCATGAGTGTTGCATTTTATTTCTCTTCTTCATCCTCACCCTCCTTTAAGGTTATACTCCAAAACACTTAACTCTCACTCTCTCCTCTTTTGTTTTTTTTTTTGTCTTGCTTTATTTTGTTTTTTTCTCTTCCTATTTTATTTCTCCTTCGTTTTTCTCTTTTTCTTATTTTTTCCTTTCTATTCGTTTTTTCTTTTCTCATTTTACTTTCCTCCCATATAATCCTCAATCACGAACAAATTAGTTAATTTGGGACTCAAGGCTTTTTTTCTGGCTTTATTTCTCTTTTTTGCTTTTGTTTTTATTTTTTTTCTTGTTTGTTTATTTTTGTGGCATTTTGGGTCCTCTCAACCCAAGGTCTCCATTGTATTTAGTCTTCGCTCCACTTAATACAACAGATTTTTACTTATTATTTTTATTTTTTCTTCTTTATTATTCTTTTTTGGTCCTTTTTTCTGGTTCCCTCTTATCCCTCTCATTATATCTCTTAGTTGACCATCACTTACAAGCAAATCATCTTATGATTGTCTAAGATTTTCTTCCTTTTTTTTTTTTTTTTTTTTTTGCATTTAGTAGGTCCCTACTCCCTTTTTTTTGCCCCTTGAACTCTTCACCCCAAATCAGGCCCTCCATTATAGGCATGATATTTCCCTGAGGAGGGGAGAGGAGGGAAAGAGAAGAGAGAAAAAAGGGGGAAATAATAAATTATTACTGTTTTTTTTTGTGGGGTGTTTTACCTTTTTTTTTTTTTTTTTACTTTTTACTCTTTATTAATTCTAATTAGTGCTATCAACAAGACCACCCTCAGATGCCGATAAGAAAGAGGAAATCGAATATTATGGATACAAAAGAAAGAGAGGTAACACAAATAGATGTGGAAAAATCTATGGAGAAAAGACTTAACATATTGGAAGTCTTGGAGCTAAATGACAGAGAATTTAAAATAGAAATCTTAAAAATACTCAGAGATATACAAGAAAACACAGAAAGGCAATATAGGGAGATCAGAAAACAACTCAATGAACACAAAGAATATATTACCAAGGAAATTGAAACTATAAAAACAAATCAAACAGAAATGAAAAACTCAATTCACGAGCTGAAAAACGAGGTAACAAGCTTAGCTAATAGAACAGCCCAGATTGAAGATAGGATTAGTGAAATAGAAGACAAACAACTTGAGGCAGAACAGAGAGAAGAAGAAAGAGACTCAAAAATAATAAAAAATGAGAAAGCCCTACAGGAATTGTCTGACTCCATCAGAAAGAATAACATAAGAATAATAGGTATATCAGAGGGAGAAGAGAAAGAAAATGGAATGGAGAATATACTCAAACAAATAATAGACGAGAACTTCCCAAGCCTGTGGAAAGAACTAAAGCCTCAAATTCAAGAAGCAAACAGAACACCAAGTTTTCTTAACCCCAACAAACCCACTCCAAGGCACATCATAATAAAGATGACACAAACCAATGACAAAGAAAACATTCTCAAGGCAGCCAGGGAAAAGAAGAGTACAACATATAAAGGAAGGCCTATTAGATTATCATCAGATTTCTCAGCAGAAACTCTACAAGCTAGAAGAGAGTGGACCCCAATATTTAAAGCCCTGAAAGAGAGGAACTTTCAGCCAAGAATACTATACCCATCAAAGCTATCCTTCAAGTATGAAGGAGATATAAAAACATTCACAAATACAGAAAAGATGAGAGAATTTATCAACAGAAAGCCCCCACTCCAGGAAATACTAAGGGGGGGTTTCCAACCAGATTCAAAGAACAAAAGAAAACAACACCACAAGTAACAGCTCCACCAAGAACACAATAAAACCAAACTTAAACTGTGACAACAAAGGAAAAAAAGGGGGAAGAGGATGAAGATTAACAGTAGCAAAGGACGATGAAGTGCAGAAATACTTATAAGATAGGGTACTACAATGAATATGGTAGGTACACTTTTCATTACTTAATGGTAACCACCCTTGAAAAAAACACCACAAAAACACTTGACTTAAAAAAGGTAGCAACAGAGGAAAGAAGTATGGAACACAAACAAACAAAAACAAATGATAGAAAAACAAAAGAGAAGAATCAAACTAGATACAAAACTAACAGAAAGCAATTTATAAAATGGCAGTAGGGAACCCACAAGTGTCAATAATTACACTAAATGTAAATGGATTAAACTTACCAATAAAAAGACACAGAGTAGCAGAATGGATTAAAAAAGAAAACCCAACTATATGCTGCCTACAAGAAACACATCTAAGCAACAAGGATAAAAACAAATTCAAAGTGAAAGGCTGGAAAACAATACTCCAAGCAAACAACACCCAAAACAAGGAAGGTGTAGCAATTCTCATATCTAATAATGCTGACTACAAGACAGAAAAAGTACTCAGAGACAAAAATGGTCATTTCATAATGATTAAGGGGAAGTTGAATCAAGAAGACATAACAATCCTTAATATATATGCACCAAACCAAGGAGCACCAAAATGTATAAGACAGCTACTTATTGACCTTAAAACAAAAACTAACAAAAATACAATCATACTTGGAGACCTCAATACATCGCTGACGGCTCTAGATTGGTCATCCAAACAGAGAATCAACAAAGACATAGTGGCCTTAAACAAAATACTAGAACACCTGGATATGATAGACATCTACAGGACACTTCATCCCAAAGCGACAGAGTATACATTTTTCTCTAGTGTACATGGAACATTCTCAAGAATTGACCATATGTTGGGCCACAAAGACAATATCAGCAAATTTAGAAAAATTGAAATTGTACCAAGCATATTTTCTGATCATAAAGCCTTGAAACTAGAATTCAACTGCAAAAAAGAGGGGGAAAAACCCACAAAAATGTGGAAACTGAACAACATACTTCTAAAAAATGAATGGGTCAAAGAAGAAATAAGCACAGAGATCAAAAGATATATACAGACAAATGAAAATGAAAATACGACATATCAGAATCTCTGGGATGCAGCAAAAGCAGTAATAAGAGGAAAGCTCATATCACTTCAGGCCTATATGAACAAACAAGAGAGAGCCGAAGTAAACCACTTAACTTCACACCTTAAGGAACTAGAAAAAGAAGAACAAAGACAACCCAAAACCAGCCGAAGAAAGGAGATAATAAAAATCAGAGCAGAAATAAATGAAATAGAGAACAGAAAAACTATAGAAAAAATCAATAAAACAAGGAGCTGGTTCTTTGAAAAGATCAACAAAATTGACAAACCCTTGGCAAGACTCACCAAGGAAAAAAGGCACAGGACTCAAATAAATAAAATCCAAAATGAAAGAGGAGAGATCACCACAGACATCATAGATATACAAAGAATTATTGTAGAATACTATGAAAAATTATATGCCACCAAATACAACAATCTAGAAGAAATGGATAAATTCCTAGAACAATACAACCTTCCTAGACTGAGTCATGAAGAAGCAGAAAGCCTAAACAGACCAATCAGCAGGGAGGAAATAGAAAAAACTATTAAAAACCTCCCCAAAAATAAAAGTCCAGGCCCAGACGGTTATACTAGTGAATTCTATCAAACATTCAAAGAAGACTTGGTTCCTATTCTACTCAAAGTCTTCCAAAAAATTGAAGAAGAAGCAATACTTCCAAACACATTCTATGAGGCCAACATAACCCTCATACCAAAACCTGGCAAGGATGGCACAAAGAAAGAAAACTACAGACCAATATCTCTAATGAATACAGATGCTAAAATACTAAACAAAATACTGGCAAACCGAATACAACAACATATTAAAAAAATAATACATCATGATCAAGTGGGATTCATCCCAGAATCTCAAGGATGGTTCAACATACGCAAAACGGTTAACGTAATACACCATATCAACAAAACAAAGAACAAAAACCACATGATCTTATCAATAGATGCAGAAAAGGCTTTTGATAAAATACAACACAATTTTATGTTTAAGACTCTCAACAAAATGGGTATAGAAGGAAAATATCTCAACATGATAAAGGCCATATATGATAAACCATCAGCCAACATCCTATTAAACAGCATAAAACTGAGGACTTTCTACCTTAAATCAGGAACAAGACAGGGTTGTCCACTCTCTCCACTCTTATTCAACGTGGTGCTAGAAGTTCTGGCCAGAGCAATCAGACAAGACAAAGAAATAAAAGGCATCCATATCGGAAAAGAAGAAGTAAAGCTATCACTTTTTGCTGATGATATGATCCTATACATCGAAAACCCGAAGGACTCCACAAAAAGATTATTAGAAACAATAAACCAATACAGTAAGGTCGCAGGATACAAAATTAACATACAAAAGTCCATAGCCTTTCTATATGCCAACAATGAAATATTAGAAAACGAACTCAAAAAAATAATCCCCTTCACGATTGCAACAAAAAAAATAAAATACCTAGGAATAAACATAACAAAGAACGTAAAGGACCTATATAATGAAAATTACAAAGCATTGTTAAGGGAAATCGAAAAAGATACAATGAGATGGAAAAATATTCCTTGTTCTTGGATAGGAAGAATAAATATAATCAAAATGGCCATATTACCCAAAGCAATATACAAATTTAATGCAATTCCCATCAAAATCCCTATGAGATTTTTTAAAGAAATGGAACAAAAAATCATCAGATTTATATGGAACTATAAAAAACCCCGAATAGCCAAAACAATCCTAAGGAAAAAGAATGAAGCTGGGGGCATTACAATACCTGACTTTAAACTATATTATAGGGCCACGATAATCAAAACAGCATGGTATTGGCAGAAAAATAGACACTCAGACCAATGGAACAAAATAGAAAGCCCAGAAATAAAACCACATATATATGGTCAAATAATCTTTGATAAAGGGGCCAACAACACACAATGGAGAAAAGAAAGCCTCTTCAACAAATGGTGTTGGGAAAACTGGAAAGCCACATGCAAAAGAATGAAACTCGACTACAGCCTGTCCCCGTGTACTAAAATTAATTCAAAATGGATCAAAGACCTAAATATAAGACCTGAAACAATAAAGTACATAGAAGAAGACATAGGTACTAAAATCATGGACCTGGGTTTTAAAGAACATTTTATGAACTTGACTCCAATGGCAAGAGAAGTGAAGGCAAAGATAAATGAATGGGACTACATCAGAATTAAAAGTTTTTGCTCAGCAAGAGAAACTGATATCAAAATAAACAGACAGCCAACTATATGGGAACTGATATTTTCAAACGACAGCTCAGATAAGGGCCTAATATCCAAAATTTACAAAGAACTCATAAAACTCAACAACAAACAAACAAACAATCCAATAAAAAAATGGGAAGAGGACATGAACAGACACTTCTCCCAGGAAGAGATACAAATGGCCAACAGATATATGAAAAGATGCTCAGCTTCATTAGTTATTAGAGAAATGCAAATCAAAACTACAATGAGATACCACCTCACTCCTGTTAGATTAGCTATTATCAACAAGACGGGTAATAGCAAATGTTGGAGAGGCTGTGGAGAAAAAGGAACCCTCATTCACTGTTGGTGGGACTATAAAGTAGTACAACCATTATGGAGGAAAGTATGGTGGTTCCTCAAAAAACTACAAATAGAACTACCTTATGACCCAGCAATCCCTCTACTGGGTATATACTCCAGAACCTCAGAAACATTGATACGTGAAGACACATGGAGCCCCATGTTCATTGCAGCACTGTTCACAGTGGCCAAGACATGGAAACAACCAAAAAGCCCTTCAATAGAAGACTGGATAAAGAAGATGTGGCACATATACACTATGGAATACTACTCAGCCATAAGAAATGATGACATCAGATCATTTACAGCAAAATGGTGGGATCTTGATAACATTATAAGAAGTGAAATAAGTAAATCAGAAAAAAACAAGAACTACATGATTCCATACATTGGTGGAACATAAAATTGAGACTAAGAGACATGGACAGGAGTGTGGTGGTTGCCAAGGGTGGGGGGCAGGGAGGACATGGGAGGGAGGGAGGGAGAGAATTAGGGGGAGGGGGAGGGGCACGGAGAACTAGATAGGGGGTGACGGAGGACAATCTGACTTTGAGCAAGGGGTTTGCAACATAGTTTAATGACAAAATAGCCTAGACATGTTTTCTTTGAATATATGTACCCTGATTTATTAATGTCATCCCATTACCATTAATAAAAATTTATTATAAAAAAAAGTGACTATAAATTTTTTACATATCTCTCATAGGATTGTATATATATGTTTAAAGATAATAAAGAAGTATATGAATCTGAATAAGAAAACAATAGATTGTTTTAAAAATAAATTCAGTTAAGTAGCAGGATACAAAATAAATACCCAGAAATCAGTTGCATTTTGATACACCAATAATGAACTATTAGAAAAAAAAATTTCATTCACAATTGCTTTAGGAAGAAAAAAAATACCTTCACATAAATTTAACCAAGAATGTGACAGACCTATAACCAGAATATTATCAGTGTCGACACTGAAGAAAAAAATTGAAGAAGATACAAATAACTGTAAGGATATACCATATTCATGTATAGAAAGAATTAACATCATTAAAATGTTCATACCACCCAAAGCAATCTATATAGATTTGATGCAATTCCTATCATGATTTTAATGATGCATTTTTAGAACTCGAACAAATATTCCAAAAATTTACATGGAACTACATAAGGCACAAAATAATCACATCAAAATTAGGAAAGAAGAATCAAGTTAGAAGAATCATGCTACCTGATATCAAACTGTACTACAAGGTCATCGCAATCAAAACAGCATGATATTGGCATAAAAAACAGACATACATATCAATGGGATAGAATAGAGAACTCAAAAATAAACCCACACCTTTATACTCAATTAATACTTGAAAAATGAGGGTAAAAACATGCAATATGATAGATAGTCTATTTAACAAATGGTGTTGGCAAAATTGAACAGATACATAAAAAAAAATTAGACCACCTTCTTACACCATACACAAAAATAAACTCAAATGGATTAAAGACTTAAATGTTATACTAGAAACCATAAAAACCCTAGAAGAAAATATAAGTATAAAATCTTGAACATTCCCGTAGCAATAATTTTTCTGATATATCACCTAGGGCAACTAAAAGAGAAGACAAAGACAAGCAAATGACAGCACATCAAACTACAAAAGTTTTTGCATAGCAAAGAAAACCATCAACAAAACATATAAAAAGACACCCACTGAATGAAAAAACATATTTGCCAATACTTCTGATAAGGGTTTAATTCCAAAATTTATAAGGAGCTTATAAAACTCAATAGCAAATAATAATAATAATAATCCAATTAAGAAATAGGCAAAGAACCTGAACAGACATTTCTCCAAAGAGGACATACAGATGGCCAACAGACATACAAGAAGATGTTCAATATCACTAATTATCAGAAAAATGCAAATTAAAACCACAATGAGCTATCATCTCACACTTGTCAAAATGGCTATCAGCAATAAATCCACGAACAACAAGTGATGGCAAGGACATAGAGAAAAGGAAGCCCTCATGCACTATTGGTGGGAATACATACTGGTGTGACCACTGTGGAAAGTAGTATGGAGTTTCCTCAAAAAATTAAAAAAGGAATTGCCTTATGACCCAGCAATTTCTCTTCTGAGAATATAGCCAAAGAAACCTGATACAATAATTAGAAAGAAAATAGATAGCCTTATGTTCATTTCAGAGTTATTTAAAGTAGCCAAGATTTCAAAGCAGCTCAAGTGCCATCACTATATGAGTGGATAAAAAAAGCTGTGGTACACTTACACCAGTGGTAGTCAACCTGGTCCCTACCGCCCACTAGTGGGCATTCAGCTTTCATGGTGGGCGGTAGCGAAGCAACCAAAGTATAAATAAAAAGATAGATTTAACTATAGTAAGTTGTTTTATAAAGTTTTATTCTGCCAAACTTAGCGAACATCCGACATAAAGTACTTGGTAAGTAATTATTATTATATGCTTTAACTTGCTGTAACTCTGCTTTATAAATTTTATAAAGTAAAGTTACTTTCCTACTTTATAAATCACCATTACTATGGAACTGGTGGGTGGTTTGAAAATTTTACTACTAACAGCGATATAAAAGTGGGCGGTAGCTATAAAAAGGTTGACTACCCCTGACGTACACAATGAAGGACTATTTGTTAAAAGAAAATTTAAAAAATCTTATCTTTTCTAACAAACAGCATGAATGGAACTTGAGAGCATTATGCTAAGTGAAATAAGCCAGTCAGAGAAAGACAAGTACGGTAGTATTTCACGTATATGTGGAGTCTAATGAATAAAATAAATTAAAAACAGAATAGAAATAGACTCCTACATATAGGGAACAATTTGACAGCTGTCAGAGGGGAAGGGGTTTAGGGTCTGGATGAAAAAGGTGATGGGATTAAGAAAAACAAAAATAAAAATAAGCTCAAAGACACAGACAACAGTATGGTGATTAAGAGAGGGAAGAGGGAAGTTGGAGGAGGTAGAAGAGGGTCTAGGAAGACTATATGATGATGGAAGGAGACTTGACTTAGGGTGGTGAACTCACTGTGCAATGTGCAGATGATGAATTTTAGAATCATACAACTGAAACCTATATAATTTTATTAACCAATGTCACCCTAATCGATTTAATGTTAAAGTAAAAAATAAAATAAAATATTTTACATTAGAATTGAAGGCAACACCTCACAGTGCACAAAAAAGTGACATGTTGGAGAAAAAGTAATATGAAAAGAAAGGAATCATCGCCTCATGAACCTGTTGCAAACCAAGAAATGAAAAAGCATTACATTCATCTTTTCTAAGTCATCTCACATTATTGTGGACCACATACTTCCATATCTGGAACAGAGGGAAAACACACACACACACACACACACACACACACACCCACACACACACCCTATCTCTTTCACTTATGCTAGTTCCTTATTCAAAATATTAATAGTTTGAAATAAAGAGAATCTTTTCTTACTCAGTATAAATTCTCTTTTATTTGGTGATGAAAATAATCACAAAATATTAATATGGAATATACAGAGAGCCTCACACCAGATAAGCAATGAATAAATATTTGTTGAACTAATGGATGCTTTCTAGTATAAATTATTCTGTTTATGGATGAGGAAACTTAAAAAAAAAACTGCCTTAACTAAGGACAAATTCAAAATAATGCTCATACATCTCTAAGAGATCTCATAACCCCTTCAGGGTTTCCAAGCAGTTTACAGTCTTCACATTACAGGGGACCATATGCCTTTTTTTTTTAAGATTTTATTTATTCATTATAGAGAGGGGGGAGAGAGAGAGAGAGAGAGAGAGAGAGAGAGAGAGAGAGAGAGAAAGAGAAAGAGAGAGAGAAGGGGGGAGGAGCTGGAAGCATCAACTCCCATATGTGCCTTGACCAGGCAAGCCCAGGGTTTTGAACGAGCAACCTCAGCATTTCCAGGTTGACGCTTTATCCACTACGCCACCACAGGTCAGGCAGGAACCATATGTCTTATAATCAGATTTGAAATTTAATTTTTTTTTCTTAAGTGAGAAGGAAGGAGGCAGAGAGACAGACTCCTGCATGACTCCCGACCTGGATCCATCCAGCAAGCTCCCTATCAGAGATGCTCTTCCCATCTGGGATGTCACTCCATTGCTTGGCAACCGAGCTGTTTTAGCACCTGAGACAAGGCCATGAAGCCATCCTCAGCACTTGGGGCCTACTTGTAACAATGGAGCCATGGCTGTGGGAGGGGGAGAGAGAGACAGTGAGAGAGAAGGGAGAAGGGGAATGCTGGAGAAGTAGATGGTCGCTTTTCAGGTGTGCCCTGACCATGAATCGAACCTGGGACATCCACACACCAAGCTGATGCTTTACCACTGAGTCAACTGGTCAGGGTCCAGAATTGGAGTTATATTAACAAATGATGCTGAAATGCAAGGAGAAAGACTGCATTTATTTGCACTAAAACAATGGAAGTTAGTTATACTCTGCTAAATTACTGTGCTCCTTTCAGATATCAAATGGTTTTCTTTTCATTAAAATTCAGACTCATTTACATATTTTGTTTCTGTCTCAGATTAAGGGATGTTCTTCTTCCTATTTTAGGTTGATCCTGAGCTCTAGGTGTCTCAGTCCCCTAACGTTCAAATTCAAATTTCTGCATGGTAAATTACTTCTATTCTTTTCTCTATAATCAGCCTCTTTCTTTACTGCACATTTCTTCAGAGCCAATACTACAGAGTCTCCTATTTTAAAAAAATAAAAACTAATTCTGCCTTGATGTATTATATATAACACATAGACATAGACAACAGTGTGGTGATAGCCAGAGGGTTAGGGGTTGAGGGCAGGTGGCCAGTGTCAAAGGGAAGATGAATGGGGATGGAAAGGGACTTTGCTTTGGGCAATGTGTGCACGATGCAGTGTGCTGGTGATGTTTTGTTGAGTTGTACAATTGAAACCTGTGTAATTTTGTGAACTGTTACCCCAAATTAAAGAATAAACATAACTACCTAACTAAATAAATAAATAATTGAAAACAGCCCTGGCCAGGTAGCTCAGTTTGTTAGGCATCATCCCATGCACCAAGTTTGCAGGTTTGATTCCCCGGTCAGAGCACATGCAAGAATCAAGCAAGAAATGCTTAAATAAATGAAACAACAAATCTCTCTCTCTCTCTCTCTCTATGTATCACAAATTAATAAAATAAATAAATGAATAAATAGTAAATAAAGACTACTCTTTGTTTACCTTATGCTCTTCATTGCTTTCAGAGAGCCAAATAGTTTGTAAGAATCATCTATACCACATGTTTTCTAATATATCTCAAATATCTTTTATCAGTTCTCTCTCTGAAAACCTCAAAATTTCTCACCTTTCTTTCTTTCTTTCTTTCTTTCTTTCTTTCTTTCTTTCTTTCTTTCTTTCTTTCTTTTTTTACAGAGACAGAGAGAGAGAGTCAGAGAGAGGAATAGACAGGGACAGACAGACAGGAATGGAGAGATGAGAAGCATCAATCATTAGTTTTTCGTTGCACATTGCGACACCTTAGTTGTTCATTGATTGCTTTCTCATATGTGCCTTGACCGTGGGCCTTCAGCCAACCAAACAACCCCTTGCTCAAGCCAGTGACTTTGGGTCCAAGCTGGTAAGCTTTTGCTCAAACCAGATGAGCCCGCACTCAAACTGGCGACCTCGGGGTCTCGAACCTGGGTCCTTGGCATCCCAGTCTGATGCTCTATCCACTGCACCACTGCCTGGTCAGGCTCACTCTACTTTCTAATTAGTAAATGATTATTTATTGATCATTTATACTTAAGTGAAGGACATCTAAGACTCATTAAGGCTATAAATAAGCTTCTTTATTTCCACCCTCAATTCAGTCACAATACTATTCTCCTTCTATATCCTGTCTCTGTGCCTATCTACATCCATCATTGATTCAATTTCTCCAACTTAAAATTTAGAACTCATCCTTAATTTCTCCTCTCTTTTTTCTTCATAGAACTGTCAACAGTTCACCAAGATATTAAAATTCTATTGCCTATCTCTTAAATTGCCTTCCTCATAATATCTATCTTTATATGGTGTGCTCTAGACAATTTCTTTGCATAAAGTGTACACATTCTTTAACCCTTTGAGTAGTATGAATGTTCGCGTACGTCCTCATGCCTCCTGACCATCCAAAGTACAATTAATTCATCTTAAAAATGTGTAAGGCAACATTAAAAAGAGACAAATGTATGTTTTTCTTGTTTCCATAAATTGGTTATCAAACAAGCCTGGTTTTAAGTTAATAAACTGTAACTGAAATTAATTTCATTTTTTGGATAAAACTCAATCCCGGGGGTTAGTGAGCATGAAAAAAACTCACTACTCAGAGTGTTAAGGGTCAACCCAATAAAAATCTCCTTTGCTACCCTTCACCAAATCCCTTACCTCAAACCCCTTTCCTGCATTCAACTCCCATTGCCTTCTTTGAGAACTCACTTCAAGTCATACAGACATTTAGTAAGCACATATTCCATTATGTTGTAATTGGGCACTTCTGTGACTATCTATATTATGAATATGAAATCTTGAAACCACAAACCCTTGTATTCACCCTTTATCTTTAAATCTCAGCATCATACCTATTACTTTAAAAGCATTAATAAATAAATGCTTGAGAATGGGCACATACAAAGAAGCATGCCAACAACTAATGATGAGAAAACATAGAGTTTTTCAAAGATAATCTGTGTTATTGACGTTTATTCACACAATAATATAAAGTAACAACATATATAATAAACAAAGATATAGAGATAGTTGTTTAATACAAATATACACGCCCATATATATACACACATTCATACAGAAAACCTACTTTTGCCAACCCCCGTATATAAATAGATGACAGAGATAGATGAGTGACATAATATCACTCACTGTACAGTCCATTGCTCTTTAGAAGAAGTAGATCCTAATACACAATAAATTAGAAACCACCTCAGTGGTCTGTATAGCACAGTAAGAATCCACACTGCTACTCTCTGGGGACATTTTAAATATTTGTAACATTTATAATATATAAGGATTCACATTATTTATGTGTAAAGAAGCCTTAATTAGAAAAATGCAGTAGAGAAACTAAGCAAAGCATGGGAATAGAAAGTTAAAAAGAGGCCTTGGCTGGTTGGCTCAGTAGTAGAGAATCGGCCCAGTTTATGGAAGTCCCAGGTTCGATTCCCGGTCAAGGCACACAGGATAAGCCACCATCTGCTTTTCCACCCCTCCCCCTTCCCCCTCTCTTTCTCTCTATCTTCCCCCTCACAGACATGGCTCTCGAATGGTTCAAGCAATTTTGCCCCAAGCACTGAGGATGGCTTCAATTGTCTCGCCTCAAGTTCTGAAATAGTTCAGTTGCTGAGCAATGGGCAGTGGCCCCAGATGGGCAGAGCATTGCCCTGTAGAGGGCTTGCTGGATGGCTCTCCATGGGAGCACATGCAGGACTCTGTCTCTTTGCCTCCTTGCCTCCTTGCCTCTCACTTAATACAAAGTAATTTAAAAATATTTAGAAATGGTTAATAATTATGTAAAAATAATAAAAGATGTTGAGCCTCAGCTATAGTCCAGGAACTATGATTAAAAACAGGAAAATATAGCCATTGTATTTATATTTCTTAAATTTAAAAAAGTGATATCTAGTTTTGATGCAGGAAAAACATTGGGCAAACTACTAGTGTGTGTTTCAATCAACACCAGATTTTCTTTAAGTAAGAGGAGGGGAGAGAGTGAGACAGACTCCAGCATGGACCCAAATGGGATCCACACAGCACCCTGTGTCTGGGCCCGATGGTTGAATCAACCAAGCTATTTTTAGCACATGAGGTTGACACGCTTGCACCAACTGAGCTATCCTCAGCTCCCGGAAAATACACGTTTTTTGAAGAGTAATTTATCCCTATCAAATTTGTGTATGTAAGTTCACATTGATCAAGCCCTTCTATTTCTAGAAATCTGAATTATAGAAAAATGGGCATATATGGACAAATATATATTGAAAATGCTCATTGGTTGTAATTAACACTAACCAATGTAACCTAAATGTTTATTAGTGAGAGATTGGTTAAGTACATTATAGGGATCCATAATTTGGAAAACATTGGCAGCAGATTTTAAAGAAAGAATGAAGTTGATGTCTATGTGAAATGAAAAGATTTTAAAAATATAATGTGTAATTAAATAAAAGAAAGTGATAGAATATAGTGCACCTATTTTATAAAACAAAATCCCAGTATTTATATATGCTTATGTAAATAAACATATACATGAACACACACATATATATACTAAATTTTTTACCATATAGTAATCAATTTATGGAAAAATGTAGGTTGGAGCAAAGGTGTTCATTGATGGCATACTTATTATATTTAAGTCTATATACCTGAGTTAGTTACGTGAATTTAAAAAATAATCTATCATGTGAAACAACCTAGATACTTGGCAGAGCATATTAATTATTCCAGTGTTACAGATGAAGAAGTTAACATTTAAAATATATTTAACTTGCTTATCTTTGGTTGCATAAGTTATCATAAAGCAGTGTTTTAAATTAATTTCTGGACTCCTATGTATTTTCACTAATGTTTACATTAAGAGTCACAAAAATAGGTGTCCAAATTTAAAGACCACATGGGGTGAGGGTGGAAGGGAAATAATTTCATAAGCTATATTTTATTTATTTTTAATTGAATTTTATTAGGCTGACACTGGTTAACATAATTTACACAGGTTTCAGATGCCCAATTCTACAACACATCTATATATTTTAAATGCAACACTGAATAAGTAAAATGATCTACACATCTCTGCTTTACACCTTTCAAAAATACTTTGTTCTGGAATCATTTTATGTAAAACCACAGTTATGAGTGCTAAGTAATGAAAACTAATATATTATTCAAACACACTTTGAATTTATAGCAAAAGCCATAGATATAATATTATTTTATATTTAGCATTTTATCAAACCTTATATATGACTGAGTTGAATCTCCTGATTTTACAGAGGAGGAAACTGAGACCCAGAAAAGGCCAACATTCACGTCCATAATCTCAGTGATAATAGACTTTCAAAGTGGAACCAACTACAATAGTTCTACCATGGTCACACGCTTCAAACATATAAGAAATAATATTTTCAAAAGGCGAGTTTTCTTACAGAATACGTAATTCTAGACATTTATGACTACATATTCTGTCCAAAGTCCTCGCAGTAACCCTTCAAGCTGTATTCACTCTCTAATCTTGCTGATTAGATAAGATTATCTCCCTGCACCAAACACCACAGTTAGCATTTCTGTAGTGTAAGTACCCGATATTAAGCTTTTGATAAAGCTAGCCAAGGTGTTAATTTCGAAGACATCCATCTCAAACAAACATATGACACGTTACTATTAAAACACCTAGATAAGTAGCCACCCATAAAGTTTCCTTTTCAGAAAGCCCTGGGTAACCTACGTGACTGGCAATTTAAGTAACCTCACTTTTCCTTTTCTATACACAAATTCCTGCTCTTATCTTTTAAATTTGCTAATAAAGAGTGAACCTGTGAAATGCTTGGCACCCCACACCTAACTCCAATAAAAGCAGAGCCCTAGGTCTGCCTTTTTTCTCTCTGTCCCCTACCCCCATGACCTTATTGTGTGGTCAGTGGGCCTGCTGTGTACCCTCCAGGACTTGTGAATAATCAACATGGTTTTATTGAAGCTCTCTGATGGTAGCTGTTGAAGCGTGTCTTGCGATCTTAATAAGAACTACAAAGGCTGGTCTAGCCACAATTTTGGCTCTGGTCCAAACAAAATCTGCGGGGGTCACCAGAAGTAGGACAGGCTCAGCTGCCTGCCTCAGGCATTCCTACTGAAGGGTATCACTATTAATAAGCTGAAAAGGACACAAAACAATCCCCCCAGACTGTCTGTATCTGCATCTATGTCTATGTCTATATTAGCTACAGCTAATCACTGAGTGCACACACAGGCACACACGTGCAAAGATCTTTTACCATGTAAGGAAACAAGAACAGATATCATCTTTTTCAATATTTTATTGTGTTGCTAAGGAAACTGAGGTCCTTGAAATTAAGTTAGAGCTAGAAATGCATCTCTAGTCTCCTGTGCCCACAGTTCAGTATTATTCTTGATGTTTGCAAATATTCTTCATCTTTGTCTTATATCATTAGCATTTCCAGAAAACAGACACAACTTTATATGTTTCTTTGTACCCCTTCTGCCATTAGCATGGCTCTAATCAACGTCTCTTGAATGCCATTGTATTTTATAGAGCATTTCAAATAACTTGATGTCCCCTAATTAAAATAGAAAATATCCCATTCTTTTAAATCTCTAAAAAGGTTATCAAATTACAAGTATTATCAAATTATAGCATTATTAAAAGAAAAGATTTTTCTCTTATTGTTTACAAGTAAATTATTGGGTCTCTTGCCAATGTTTCAGATGGGTATAATGCTAGAAACATATGCAAGTAGTCAGTAGAGTGGAGTGTTGGGCAGATAGAGTATATTATGCTCACTTTGTTAAATATGACGCTGCCCATGAGGAGGCCGTTGCCCAGGTGATATTAGTGTGTGTTTTACTTGCCCGCCGGGTGCAAGCTAGGATTAAAGACTATGGCCCACCAGTTTTTGGCTCCATTGTTTCTTTACCGATTGTCCGAATCCAATGCGAACCTGCATGTGAATGGCCACGATGGTGGCTCCTGGCTTTAATCCAATCATGCCTCAGAGAAGTGACTTTGTATTAGAGACTTCCCTATTTTTTATATAGGATTGAAGGTTTTGAATCTACACTATAAAATGGGGGCCGAACAAGAGCTTGCTCTCTTGGTTCCTGGGATGATTAGCATGAGAGAGCAGAGGGAGCAGAGCAGAGAGCAGAAAGAGGCCATGTGGCCAGGAGAAGCAGCCAAGATGGCAGAGTGCTAAGTGAGATGCCAGTTTGTACAGAGTTTGTATCTGGGATAAGGAAGGAGATGGGGAACTGAGGAGAATAAGGCTGGTGAGCTAGAAACCTTTGATTCTAAGAAACTCGGATAAGTCAGTAGCTTTGTGAGCACTGAATGTGAGTGGGTTTTGGAGCCCAGTGTATGTTTTTTACTTGCCCGCTGGGTGCAAGCTAGAATTAAAAACTATGGCCCACCAGTTTTTGGCTCCATTGTTTCTTTACTGACTGTCCGAATCCAATGCGAACCTGCATGTGAATGGCACGATGGTGGCTCCTGGCTTTACATGCAGTGTATCCATTAATTTTACACTATCTTCAGAAATGACAAATCCACAAAAGGAATATAGGAAATACCTGAAATCAGTAAGAATGTCTATACAATACAAAACTTTTCATTAAAGATGTTGGCTCCTAATGAAAGCTCACTGTTTTGTCATCCTGATTGATCCAGCCTACTGGTTCAGCTCTTTCTTTTTCCTTACTGGCTCTCACTTGGCTTTTCTCTGCTCTAATTGGATATTTATCACAATGGCACCTTCTTTTTAAACAACATTTCTTCCACTAAGATTACAAATACACACAGGGAAAACACTTCCTTTTCATTACTTCATACAGCTTGTATGGTACACATGTGAGTATAACTAGTTTAATATTTTATTGACAGATTCTCATATAGGTTTTACCACTACAGAAAACTTTTGGAAATTTCATGGGGAATAAAAGTACATTTTCATTTTGAGTTGCTACATTTTCTTGCTCGCTGAAAATTTGAGGAATGAAATACACAATTACTTTCTTCAATTTTAATTTTCTCTTCAAAATGTTCCAGATACTTTTTAGAATAAAAACATTCACATGTTGGGCAAATGAGTTTGTAAAATTTGTATTTTTTGAGTTTGCTCACTTTTATTGTTAAAAAATGGCGCTGGGCAGCCACCTGTGTGCTTGCCCTCAGAGCAGAGCAGTTGATTGCAAATTGCTGATTGCATTCCTGCTTGGGAGGGGCCATTGTTTTGCTAATTTTTGCTGGAGGAGGGGACTGTGGCTTTAGCCAGTATTGCAGGGAGAGCAGAGAGAATGCAGAGGGCTGAAAAAAAAGCCAATTTTGCAGAGAGAGAATAAGGTGTGCAGATGGGGAACCAGAGCTGAGTGGTTTTGGGAGCCCTATTGAGGCTTGTTGGGCCCTTTGATTTTAGGAGGAACATGAGAATGTGTGAGGGCTGTGAGAGCCCTGAATGAAAGGGAAGTGTTTTCCCTGTGTGTTTGCTCATCAGCTGATGCAAGACTTTAATAAAGGAATGGCCCACCATTTTTTGGTCCCACTGTTTCTTTACCATCTGTCCGAATTCAATGAGAACCTGCATGTGAATGGCCAAAACGAAGGTGACCTCTAGCCACACATTTACAAACATGCACACAAGCAAAATACACATAAAGTTGCCCTAATAGTAAATAGAATCCATAAGCCAGGCAAAGGTTTTTTGGGTTTTGTTTTGGGTTTTTCCCCCTTATTAGTAAACTAAAAGTTTTAATATATTACAACTATTTAAAGCAGTGGCAGTCAACCTGGTCCCTACCGCCCACTAGTGGGCCTTCCAGCTTTCATGGTGGGCAGTAGCGGAACAACCAAAGTATAAATAAAAAGATAGATTTAACTATAGTAGGTTGTTTTATAAAGATTTATTCTGCCAAACTTAGCGAAAATTCGACATAAAGTACTTGGTAAGTAATTCTTATTATATGCTTTAACTTGCTCTAACTCTGCTTTATAAATTTTATAAAGTAAAGTTACTTCTGTAAAATTGGTGGATAATGGGGGAAGGTCACGTGAGGAACCCAGAAACTGGCTAGGACCGCCCACAACCAAGCGCACCAAAAGAAACTTCCCAGGAGTCCTTGGGAAAAAAGCGACTGACTGTCAGCCAGTGAGATTTGGCTACGTCATATTAGCCCGACTCCCCTAGAGGACCCCTTTAAATTTGCCCACTCGGTCTCTCCATGTGCGGTTTTCCTGACTTCCTTCTTCTGGGCCAGTGAATCTCCTCCGAGAAATGCTCTGTACTAAATAAAACCTTTACTATTCCACACTTGGTGGCTACGCCCCTTCCTTCCTTCTCGGCAGGGAAGAATACCTTACAACTTCCCTACTTTATAAATCACCATTACTGTGGAACGGATGGGTGGTTAGAAAATTTTACTACCGACAGAGATACAAAAGTGGGCAGTGGGTATAAAAAGGTTGACTACCCCTGATTTAAAGTAAGTTTATTTGTAGATAAGTATAACATGTTACTGAAGAAAAATGCTAAATGGTGTTTCAATTTTCCTGGCAAGTTCTATAATGTCTGTGTAGAAACAATAAAACCATGAAGTGCTGTTTGGAACATGTTTTTACTTTGTCGCAACAAGAAGGGGTTATATTCACAATTGTCTGCAACCAAATAGAAGCACTGTTTGTATTATTTTTAATGCTGTCCTATTTTTAATAATAAAAAAAGATTTTTAGATAACCTAGCTCAAAACAATACTGTAGAAGTAAGGGGTGCAATGTACCAGAAATTTACCTTTGGTTAAAATAATGTGTTAGCTTTAATCAATTTCATAGACATTTCAATGGTCAGAGTATAGCTGTTCACTCCAGTCGATGAAACATGCTACTGTCAAATGCATTTACGTTTTTCAATTAAACTATCATATGTAAAGCAACTGAGAGACACTGAAGACTTTATAGAGTGGTAATCAGCTGAGAATATTTTAGTTCTATAACCACCAGTTGAAGACAATTATAATTACTTTAATACAAAATGTATGCAAAGATTAGGGGAATCAAACTCTAATATTTTGATATATTCTCCTCCAAAAAACCATGCAGCATCTAACAGATGACACCAAGTCTAAGAGGACAAAAAGAATGTATGAAATAAAACATCCACCCTGATTAATAATAATAGACAGTGGGAGAGAGCTGGCCCAGTATTGTGCTTAGAGATAAAGAGAGACATGAGGCATGTATTTTAAATGAGATAAGTGTGCCTCATATATCTTGCAGGGTCAGAGATAACTCTGTTCTTTTAATCATTATTATTTATTTCTTAAAGCTTAGTTTCTCTCACACCTAAACCTATAGAGCTCAAACCTCAGTACTTAGTTCTTATGACTAGAGAGGGTTGTCATTCTTTACCAGTAAGCCTGCTAAATAATATTCTATAAGCTTTAGACTTTAAATAGCAGAGAAGTTTGTCTCTCCTGAAATGACTACATTAATCCACTGAATCAATTTACTTAAAGTAAAGCTCTGTTGTGGAGCAATGCAGCCAAGATTTAACTGAGCTTAAAAGTACTTTCAAGTTGAAACCACTGCTCCACATGGAATGCAGCGCTCAGGTCCCAATCAGAAGTTCTATGTTGACCTCTGGCAACAATGTGAGAAGCATTCTGCTAGGTTTCAGGGGCCATTATGCTGTAACGTCAAAATGCTTTAAGAATGGATACAAGTGCCTGACCAGGCCGTGGCGCAGTGGACAGAGCATCAGACTGGGATGCGGAGGACCCAGGTTCGAAACCCCGAGGTCACCAGCTTGAGCATGGGCTCATCTGGTTTGAGCAAAGCTCACCAGCTTGAACCCAAGGTCGCTGGCTTGAGCAAGGGGTTACTCAGCTTGCTGAAGGCCCACAGTCAAGGCACATATGAGAAAGCAATCAATGAAAGGTGTCGCAACGAAAAATTGATGATCGATAGTTCTCATTTCTCTCTGTTCCTGTCTGTCCCTATCTATCCCTCTCTCTGACTCTGTCTGTAAAAAAAAATAAAAAAAAATGAACAAGTTGCTTTAGAAAAAATCAGAATCATGAAGTAAGACAGTATAACGTGACCCTTGCTAGATTCTAAGCACAATTTACTCAGTTTTTCTTTATAAAAGTCTTAGGTTGTCTAAGTTTTTTCCTTCAGTAATTTGTTTAGAAAAATACTTTATATTTTATGGAAACATTTAAAAATAGATACTGGTTCTGTAGTTCATAGCTGTAACATTATTAACAGCTACAGGAGAACAAAATACACTTAAATTATTCAATATGCTATCAAAGCTAAATATACTATACAAACCAGGTCACAAAATAAGTGTCAAAATGTTAATAAATTTTAACTAATATTTTTTTCAAAATTTTACTAAAATTTCTATAGGCATGCATAATAGGTATACATAGCAAGTTGTCTGTTGTAAGCTGTCAGTTTTATTTATACTCTTCTTCCATTTCACTCTCTCTATTAAGGACAAAAAGAACAAAGCAAAACAAACACAAAAAAAAAACCTTTTTCTCATTTTTTTCTTTAAAAACTTCTGCCTCTAACTATTTCACTGAGCACAGTACCCTCTAGGTTCATCCATATGAATTTACTTATATGTGGAATGGAAAGACCAAAATAAACAAAACGAAAACAGGCTCATAGACACAGAGAGCAGACTGATGGTAGCCAGAGGGGTGGGGGACGGGACGATGGGCAAAAAGGGGGAAAGGCTTAAAAAGTACAAATCAGTAGTCGCAAAACAGTCATGGGAATGTAGGGTACATTATGGGGAATATAGTTGATTGTATTCTGATGGCTACGTATGGTACTAGGTGGTAGTTGAGATTGGGGGAGGCACTTTGCAAAGAATATGATAACCATATAGTATACATCTGCAACCAACACAGAATAATATGGAATGTAAACTGTCACTGAAATATGAAATTAAAAAAATAATCACTTCTCCCCCATGCAGACCTCCCTTGAAGCTTCCATTGTTACCAGCATTTTTCTTTTCTCATATCTTTATTCTGAGATCTCTCAGTGATCACCATTGTTTGCTTCATTTCTCCCTTGTAAGTCATTCATTATCATGAATTAGTTCTCCCAGAGTCTGAATTATTTCTCCTTATTCCCACTCTCACTAATATTTTTGAGGATAATTTCTGGCACATTTACTCTTTTAAGAAGAGACACATAAGATGTCAGTATTGATATGATGTGAGGAACGACAACTATTCTTTTTTTTTACAGAGACAGAGAGAGTCAGAGAGAGGGACAGATAGGGACAGACAGGCAGGAACAAAGAGAGATGAGAAGTATCAATCATCAGTTTTTCGTTGCGACACCTTAGTTGTTCATTGATTGCTTTCTCATATGTGCCTTGACCATGGGCCTTCAGCAAACCGAGTAACCTCTTGCTCAAGCCAGTGACCTTCAGTCCAAGCTGGTGAGCTTTGCTCAAACCAGATGAGCCCACACTCAAACTGGTGACCTCGGGGGTCTCGAACCTGGGTCCTCCGCATCCCAGTCTGACACTCTATCCACTCCACCACCGCCCGGACAGGTGAATGACAATTATTCTTTTTATTTTATTTTATTTTATTTTTTTTGTATTTTTTCTGAAGCTGGAAACAGGGAGGCAGTCAGACAGATTTCCACATGCGCCCAACCGGGATCAATCCAGCACGCCCACCAGGGGGTGATGCTCTGCCCATCTGGGGCATTGCTCTGTCACAACCAGAGCCATTCCAGCGCCTGAGGCAAAGGCCACAGAGCCATCCTCAGCGTCCGGGTCAACTTTGCTCCAATGGAGCCTTGGCTGTGGGAGGGGAAGAGAGAGACAGAAAGAAAGGAGAGGGGGAAGGGTGGAGATGCAGATGGGCGCTTCTCCTGTGTGCCCTGGCCGGGATTCGAACCCGGGACTCCTGCACGCCAGGCCGATGCTCTACCACTGAGCCAACCGGTCAGGGCCATGACAACTATTCTTAACATCAGTTTCCTTAGCAGCAGTGTGGGACTTTTGATTACCTTGACCTTTCTTCCCTAATGTATAAAGAATCTCAAGGAATGATTCTCCATAAAAATAAGAAAATGCTTTACAAATCATGAAGTAGAATGTCTCCAGAAAAGCCTTCACTAAAATAAATTTATTTCAGTCATAAAAAAAAGAAATTATTTGTAAATAAGACTGTTTTTCAGATCTTAAAATGTACTTTTGTTTGGTCAGTCAACAAGAGCTCAATATTTTCAAAAACTTGCACAATGTATGCTTTCCAATTTTTAAAATGTTCAATTAGGATTCAGACATAAGTGAACCTCAAGCAGGCCTAGGTTTAAGCAGTATATTTTAACTAACAGAAGGAACATCAGAAATCTAAAAGAAGCCTGGAAATTTTTACAGTATTTTTTTTATCATGTATGCTCCATCTCTATGGTATCTCCGGAAGCCTAATGTCTGTATAGAATTTCCCATGAGATCTAATTCTCTAAAATATATGACTATATTTCTAAAATTCAGGTCCTACAATAAGTACATACATCTTTGAGTAATTCCAAAATACATTTTGCCTCAGGATGGTGGGTTCTTTAAATATGGATAAGCAATTTACCTTTCAAGTAGCTCAAACAAGGAGAGAGACAGAACAGGAGTGAATGTCAAGGGCAACCAGCCTCCACTTCAGAAGTCTCTACTTCACCCCAGGGCTTTGGCTTTTGAATTCCCCAGCCACCCATGGCCAGTAACCTTCACAAGGTGGAACTGCGCTACAGGAGTCTGCTACCATTCCCGTTCATTCAGATTTAAGAAGGCTTTTGTTTTATAACAGCATCTCCTTTAGTTTATTGTAGCATTAGCTATTCTTTATTAGGGCCTTAGTACATGTCAAAAAATATTTAAGCACTTCAACTACATTTTTGTCTCGACTTTAATTCCAAAAAAGCAAACTGCAGAGTTAAGTACAAATGTTTCTGTTTTATAGATACGGTAGCTGAGATTTAAAAATAATTTAGTTGCTTTGCCATGTTAGGAAGTGGAAACAACTGGGATCCCCTTCATCTGGGTGATTTCAAATGCAATGCCCTGCCCACTTGGTTGAACAATATGGTACACAGGAAACAGTATTGTTTTTAGACTCAGTACAATTGGGTTAAAATCCCAGGTGTTAGCTGAGAAAAATTAACAATTCCCTGTATCATTTTCTCAGTTTATATTTTTCCAGTTGTAAAAAAAAATAGGTTAAGTATAACTGTCCTCTTTGACTCACAATAATATAAAAATAAATATTAAAATAAAAATGTTTTATAAACTATACAGATCTATGTGTGGATGAATACTATTCTAAAATTAGGACTTTAGGACTTATACATATCAAATACATGTAAATGCTTATTGAATTTAAATTTAATTTATTCTGTGGAGCAGGCACAGGGACCATTAAGCCAATTTTAGATTATTATAGTAAACTGAATTTCTATGCTGAAAAATTAGGTGAATTAAATGACTTCTTGGTTGATGATTTGACACATGAGCTATGGTGTGATGATTTTCCTAGTCAAGATTTCCTCTCCACATTTCATGGCAAGTAACAAAACTCATTGAAATGTACTAGAAAAGCATTGTGCTGATTAAGGCATCTAAGAATAGACCTCATGAAGGCCCGAGAACTAGGAGGCAGAAACTGTCAAAAAACTGCCACTCTCTCTCTCTTCCTCTTTCTTTCCCTCCACCTCTCTCACTCTCTCTCTTTCCCTTTAGCTTATGATTTATTTTTCTGAGTCACTGAGGGCTGGCCGTTTCTGCTTCTCACTAACACAATGGTTCAAAGGGAACCTCTACTAGTTTTAATATCTCTTCATGTTCAAGCTTCTAAGGTAGTGCTACCAGCATCTCAGGACCCCAACTGGAAATTCTCTGGGGAGAGATCTGATTGAACTTGCCTAGGTCAGTAACTACTCTTATTACAGGATTTCTTTCTTTTCTTTCTTTCTTCTTTCTTTCTTTCTTTCTTTCTTTCTTTCTTTCTTTCTTTCTTTCTTTCTTTCTTTCCTTTCCTTTCCTTCCTTCCTTCCTTCCTTCCTTCCTTCCTTCCTTCCTTCCTTCCTTCCTTCCTTTCCTTTCCTTTCCTTTCCTTTCCTTTCCTTTCTCTCTCTCTCCCTCTCTCTCTCTCTCTTTCTTTCTTTCTTTTCTTTTTTTTTGATAGAGACAGAGAGAGGGACAGATAGGGACAGATAGACAGGAAGGCAGAGAGATGAGAAGCATCAATTATTTATTGTGGCACCTTAATTGTTTACTGATTGCTTTCTCATATGTGTCTTGACCGGGGGCTACAGCAGAGCAAGTGACCCCTTGCTCAAGCCAGCAACCTTGGGCTCAAGCAGGTGAGCCTTGCTCAAACCAGATGAGCCTGCACTCAAACTGACGACCTCGCTGTTTTGAACCCTGGTCCTCTGTGTCCCAGTCCAAAGTCCTATCCTCTGCTCCACTGCCTGGTCAGGCTTTTATTACAGTATATATTAACTTGAGTACTATTAACATTTTGTTCTGAATAAGTATTCTTTGGTAGAGTGGAGTGAAGCTTTCCTCTGTATCAGTAAGATGCTATTAAAACATCATCTAAAAGTATTATAGTGAGTACATGTATTTCAAACAGTAATCTAATCTTACTTTAGAATCCTGCTTAAAATTCTTATCAAAATGTTGTTGCCCTAAAATGTTTCTTTTTATTACATAAAGTAATATAAGACTTCACTGAGATACTATGTTTTTTCTAGCCCAGAGTTTGATAATACACTGCTTGGCCCAGGAATAGGGAAACAAGCATTTACTTGCATTGCTCAAGCAGAGGAAATTGTTAGAAACTTTTTAGAGAATAAGATCTCCATGTTGGTGATCTCTATCAAATTTCTTATTTATGTACCTTTGCCCTTGCAATGACCACTTCTAGAGATTAATACCACAAATAAATTCATGTACATATACATGAAGTGAAAAAATCATGGTGCATTATAGCATGAAAAGCATGCTGACATTTGAGTAAAAACTTGGCAGGGACAGAAACATACTTCTTAGCATATGCATTAATTGTCTCTGGAAGAATACATAAAAATAGCTGTACCATTTGTTTTCTATTGGTGACTGAAGGACAAAGGTGAGACACAATTAGGAAGAAACCTTTAATTTAATTTTTTTTTTTAGTTTATTCATTTTTAGAGAGAAGAGAGAGAGGATAGAGAGAGACAGGGGGGAGGAGCTGGAAGCATCAACTCCCATATGTGCCTTGACCAGGCAAGCCCAGGGTTTCGAACCGGCGACCTCAGCATTTCCAGGTCGACGCTTTATCCACTGCACCACCACAGGTCAGGCGGAAAGAAACCTTTTATGTTGTACTCTTTCATATTTCATGAATATTAAACATGAGGATGTTTCTGAATTCAAAAATAAATTTAAGAAATTATTTACCACTAGAATAATAGCTTTTCTTACACCTTTTTTTTTCCCTTGGTGGCTTACAAGGTCATTCGTTTTGTATTTTATATTGAAATAATTTAATAAACATAAACTAAGACAAATAGACATCTAAAGTTTTTTCCAATAGTATAACAAATTTCCACAATATCTAATATTTGTATGTTGAAACTTTTAATAATATTTTCTATGTGTCTTCTCTGCTAAAACAAAGAAATGCATTTCAAATGTCCACCATGCTGTTTCCTATATATAATTTCAGACTTTGCAGGAAAAAAGTCTTTACCATTTATGTAGAGTACTTTGTTTTTCTTCTTTTTAAATAAACCATTTATCCTTAGATTATTGAAAATTCAGTTCTGGTTTTAGTATCATATATGACTTTAAGAATGCTAAAACAATTAGATATTTATCTTTATATTCAGTACAATGGTTTTTAAATGTCTTACAATGCTAATAGCTCTTACTTTAATGACTAATACAAGAAACAACATACACTAAAAGCAAGAATCATTGTTATTTTATAGTGAATCTATAACTATGATTCACACAGTTTGTAGCTCTTTGCCCAGAATAGAATTAATACACAGTGACCTTTCCTTTTTTAAAAATTTATTTTTTTCCACTGATTAAGCATTGATGAAGCTACTTGGAAAAGTACTAAGACACTCAGTTAACCTGAAATTGAGTTTTTATTATTTTGTACACATTTGGATTCCCTACTTCCTCTGATGTACAGACTCTAAAGTCATAGTTAATAATCACCACATCTGTGTTGCTGATATCATTAACTTAGAAACAACAATGAAATATAAGAAACTATTAAGCATGTTTTATTTGAAAGAAATTAAATCGGGCAGTTTACTTGAATTCAAGGGGATCTTCCATAAGGAAGCAAAAGCTCATTTTCATGTTGCTGATCACCATAAGTCTGAAAAATCATCAATTATGAAAACCACTCGACCACTGCGAGCCTATGCTTTCTAACTGTCAAGCACTTACAAGTCTGGCAGTGATTCTCTGTGGGTCCCCAGCACCGACCGGTACAGGACTTATGGCAACGTCCACCTGTAGAAGAAGAAATAACACAAGCACATTATAATCTTTCACTCTCTGACAATGAGTCATTCCTCAGAGAATATTCTTGCTCCTTTATGAGGATGTTTATGTCATACTCGAGTTGGAGCATAGCTCACAAAATTCCTGCTTAGGGTAACAAATCCCAAATGTCAAATACACATGTGAAGCTGATAATACAGTCTCTTCATATTCAACATCCTCTCATTGTCATATACAAAAAGAAATCAATACATTTGTAAATTTCAGCAACTAGTAAGAAGTAAATACTTACATGAGATATGTTTCACTTTGATTACTGGACAGTGTTATGCTTATGACCTATTCTACTTAATGAAATTTCTAAAGGTCATGGCTTACTGATCCCAACAGTTAATAAAAATTAAATAAAAAAATTAAGAAGTTGAAGTCTATGAAAACAAGAACATATTTCTATAAACCATCAGAACAAAAAGTTTCAAAAGTAATTTAGATTATCTTTAATTATAGGAAATTATCAAAAGGATGTGACCATCAGTTGAACCTTGAACTAGAAATGGGCAATTAGAGAGGCCTCATGTCTCCCCTGTCCTTGGAATATAATATATTCCAAACTAGCAGCTGTTTCAAGGATGTAGCCTGAGACAGTAAGGTGTTGTTGAGACCCCAATTCAATCTGAATTGAATATATGACTGAACCCAGTGAAGGCCTCTATATAAACTTTAAAGATTCTGGTGAGGGTGTGAAGAAGTCTACTCATCTTGCAGCCATCTAAGATAACTTCCTATATAAGTTCCCTTGCTTAGTAAACCCACCTCCTACCAAGCTGGAGTTGCCTACCTCTTTCTTTAGTCTCTCCTTGCCCTCAGCATATAGGGTCAATGTGCAAACCCACATTTTTATCTAAAAATTTCAAGTATTTTAACAGCTAATTTTTTTAGGAAAACTTAATTTCTATTACTTGATATCCTCCTCTAAAATTATTATTGTTACTACCCTCCTTCTCAAATATCAGCCTTTATCTCCCGTAGTGGCATCTTCCCTTAAAGAGGGTGCTACTGTGATACTTGTCTCAGCAAATACAGCTGTCCGACAGAGAAATTCCCATCAGGACTCAATGAAAAAAAACAAAAAACGTTAGCTAAATAAATTGTGCATAATGACTTTCTTTAAAGTTTATTTCTAAATGTTATAGGTTCACTCTACAGTTTTGTGAGCACAGAGGTATGAAATAGGCTTATATTTAAAATGAAAAGTAGATGTGGAAACATATTAAAAATGAAAGATTTGCTACAGCAGACTCATTAAACCTTCTCTATTAATTGTCTAATATTAATTGCAAATGGAATATGCCTATTCAGGACATTTATTTTAATGTGTCGCAACAATTACAGAATAGGGTTATAGCAAATGTTTTAATATTTTCTTGACCCACAGTTTTTAACTCTTCAACTTGGAAATTCTTCTACCTGAGCAGCTTCTCTCTCTCTATGAGATGGACTGAGTAAAATCATTAAGTTAAATGCTTTAACAGAACAGATTTGGCAGGCACAATCTCTCAGGCTGAACCTCAGACCATCTCAATGCTCAACCCTTCTGCAGGTGAACAGTACTATTTCCAAGTTAACATAACATTTAGCCTCCACTCTAGTCACCTTCTAAAAAGTGGCAGGATTCTTGCCACAACAGAGTTTATGTAAAGCAATTCTCTTTGTGAAGTGCTGCTGCTGCCATCACCGGCCTATAATATCCTGTCACTCTGCCATCTGTTTATTTAGATCTAAACACATTAGAACTACATAATGCAAGCTCATTCTAGCTGACAGGAAAAGGACTCCATCTGGCCTGAACAGTATAACTTTAATCAATGATAATGACAATTATTATTAAAAATCTACTGGGGTTCTTTTGTACAAAGCTAATAAATCTAAATTGATTTAGACCAGCGGAAATTAGAAAGGGCTGTGAATGAAAAGGGAAGCAGTAAAAACTTTTTTTTTTTTGAAAACAAACTTTTTCATGAGAAAACAGTTAACGTCAATGTATATCTTTAGATGTGTTAAAAATCCTTTAAATCGACCCATGAAGTAGTCTGTTCACTGCAACTATCTGAAGCAAAGGATAATCTCCCATTTAACCTATGACTTCACTAATTGTGTTTGGGGCTAATAAAATATAAGCTTTATTCATTGTGCCCAGAGCAACTGAAAAAAAAAAAAAGCTTAATAATATTAGACACTTGAATACCTTCAGTATTCCCCTTTTATTGAATTACATATTTTTTACCTTCTTATATTTGTAGTTTTAATTTACTACCTTAAGGCCAACTACCAGATCCACTAAGAAAAGGATTATGACTATAAAATTTGAATTTGTTTATGGTTCTTGACAAAGCATCAATGCAAGACCTGCCTAATAGGAACAGGTGACCTAGTGCCCCTCCCACCCCCACACACAAAGTTGGAATAATTTAACCTTGACTGCCTACATGTCATTATGAGATTCTGTTTGGTAATTTCATTTTCTAATACTATTTAAACAGAAATAGTTATTACTGCTATAAAAGGAAGCAACAATTGCTTCTTTCTGTGATGTTACTGCATCTTATTTAAATTCCCTCCACCCTTTTAGGAAACGCAAGTAGTGATCCCATCGCAGAATTCTATTTCCCCCAACATGCTGCAGGACCAAGAACTGAATGTACTTCCATAATGGTTTCTCGTTCTGCCCTGTGCTTTATTTCATTATCTCCAGAGCTTTACCCTTTTGGACTTTGCCCAGACATTCAGTTCAGCATTCATCTCTCACACTCTGGGATATATGGCACTTGTGCTAGTACTATAAATATTTTCACTGAGTTTTTGCAATTAAGGAAATGTCGAAATATCTGACCAAAATGTCCAACTGGAGATATTTTTGAGTTAATGCATTTGCCACACTTTTTTATGTCTGTAACCTTGGTCTGATTCCTTGGATACAATTGAATAGTGTATTTTAATGGATTATTATGTTTACTACGTTTTAAATTCTGTTACTAGTTTTTAGTTCCCAACATTTCTGCTGCATGAAAGTACCAAAAGATGAGAGAGTAGATAAAGGGTTTTCTTAATAATGATTTGTCTAAAATTGAAAATTGAAAATATTCACAAACATTTTATTACCTTCCTTGTATCCACCTATCCATAACTATTTCTTGACTACCTTCCATGTCTGTATATTAAGAAGTATGTTAAGTATTGTCATTAGGCTGAAACAGACATGATTACTACTCTAATAGAGTCTCTGTAGGTGTTTAGGAAAAGAAGTCACTAATTCTGAATTTTCAGCCATCCCTTAGCTTAAGAAAGAAGAGTGAGATGAAAAACCAGGTTGAGCTGGAACATTGCCAATGTAACGCTTAGTGGCTCGGAAGTCCGCTATATCCCTTACACAATAATTTATCTATGTGACATCTACAATGAAATCAGTTCAGAGTACTTCAGTGGAGAGGATAAGTATGTCCTCTGGAGAGTCTTGTTTGCCTCCTAACAGAAAGAGGAATACTTTAACTATGGTTCAATATCATTTTGAGAACTTTCTTTCTGTCCTCCGATATCAGGAGGGAAAGAGAACATACATGTCAGTGATATTTTAGTGTGGACCAGTGTTTGTTTTAAGTTTTATATTGATTCGAGAGGAGAGAGAGAGAGAGAAAAAAAAAAAAAGAAACAACTTGTTGTTCCACTTGGCTGTGCACTCATTGATTAGTTCTTGAATGTGCCCTAACCGGGATTGACAAAGCTTGGTGACCTTGGTGCATATGCTTATCTACTCGGGCCGATGCTTTATCTACAGAGCTACCAGGCCAAGGCCGAGTGTGAATCAGCTTTATAAATGATTTCTCTAGTAGTACATTTTTAAAATGAGGACAGAAAAAAGAGGGGTTAGTCCGATACTGACCTTTGTAAATGGGAGAAATGTTTTAGGCACTAAGACTTTGCCAGTGCAATCCAAATCTGCCTATATCCAAGTCCAAATCAGATTCTTTTCTATTATTTATTGTAACAATTCTTTTAAAACTGTGTGGGAAAATATGCCACTTTAAAAAAGAGTCTGACATGCCTTTCTCTTAGTGATAGCATCATTTTTTAATTTAATATTTTTGCTTCCGATAGTTCTCAGTTGAAGAGGTAAGATATAAAATAAATTTTTAAACAAGTATTTCTATAACTTTAGCAACCATTTAAATCTTTAAAATAAGTGCTGTTTAAGCCCTGGCCGGTTGGCTCAGCGGTAGAGCGTCGGCCTGGCGTGCAGGGGACCCGGGTTCGATTCCCAGCCAGGGCACATAGAAGAAGCGCCCACTTGCTTCTCTATCCCCCCCCCCCCTCCTCTCTGTCTCTTTCTTCCCCTCCCGCAGCCAAGGCTCCATTGGAGCAAAGATGGCCCCGGGCGCTGGGGATGGCTCCTTGGCCGCTGCCCCAGGCGCTAGAGTGGCTCTGGTTGCGGCAGAGCGACGCCCCGGAGGGGCAGAGCATCGACCCCTGGTGGGCAGAGCATCGCCCCTGGTGGGCGTGCCAGGTGGATCCCGGTTGGGTGCATGCGGGAGTCTGACTGTCTCTCCCCGTTTCCAGCTTCAGAAAAATACAAAAATAATAATAATAATAAGTGCTGTTTATTGCCTTTTTAATCACAGCAATCACCTCTGCTTTGACAACACATTATTCATCGTAGAAGTGAGCAAATATGACTAAGTTTCTCTTTTGGGCTTGTCCAGCAGATGTTACTAAAAATGTAGCTTTTGCATTCTTTTTTAAGGAACTAGAGTCCCTGAGCCACTTTAATATTTATAAGAGTCATAAATCTATGCTAGAAATTTGCTTGTTTGTGGAACTGACAGGAGAGGTGGGATTTAATTGTACATCTGAACTGCTTTCTGCAAGTCATATGCCAGGACAGTTGAAGAGTTACAAAGTATGAAGTCACTGGTGACCATAAAAGATTATATAGCCACTAGCAAAAAATGAAGTTACATCTGTGGGTTCCTCCTTCAGTCCTTGTAAACTATAGCAGTCTTGACCTCTTAAAAACTACTTTTACTGGGGAATGAGTGAGAGAATAATATTTTTTATGACCATATAATTCACACAAGGGAAGTAAAATATTGATTGAAAGTGTACACTAAACCAGTCCCTATCATAGACAGATGATAAAAAGGTGAGTAAGTCAGTGCCCATTCTTCCAGGAACTTTTAAGGTGTAGGAAATAGGCAGAAAAAATAGCAAATAATTATGCTAATCATAATATTTGCCAGCCCTGGCAGATTACCTCAATGGTAGTGTCAGCCTGGTGAATGGAGAAGTAACCATCTGCTTCTCCACCCTTCCCCCTCACCCTTCTCTCCTTTTCTTGCTCTCTCTCTCTCTCTCTCTCTTCCGCTCCCACAGCCATGGCTTGATTGAATCAAGCTCATTGGCCCAGGCTCTGAGGATGGCTCCGGGCAGCCTCTGCTTCAGGCACTAAAAACAGATCTATTGTGAGCATGGCTACAGATGGGCAGAGCATTGGCCCCAGAGAGGGATCACCAGGTGGATTCCCATCAGATCACACATGAGAGTCTCACTATCTACCCTCCTCTCACTTGGAAAAAGAAGAAAAGATTTTAAAAAAAAGGGAGTGAGTATAATACAATAAGATATTTGAAAGAGATTACATTCATATAAATTTTATTATAATATACTGTTATAATTATTTTATTTTAGTAGTTATTACTTTATCACTACACCCAGTGTATGTTAAACTTTAGGTATTTATAGATTAAAACATAGTTTATATAGGGTTTGGTCCTATCCATGGTTTCAGTAATTCATTGGGGATCTGGAAACACATCCACCACAGCTATTGTACTTTAAATATTAAGATATAATCAGATGCTTGGTAACCAAATTTACAGAATTAAACAATATAAAATTATGCAGTCTCTCACTTCCCAGTATTTACTCCTTGATTTGTGGGTACATTTCCATGAGGTGGCACTTTTCCCTCTTTAGCCCTAAAACATTCATAAACCATCCATGTTATAGTAAAGTTAAAATATGATTCCAGCAAGTAATGTATTAGTAGGGTTTACAGATATTAATAAAGGTGGAATTGCTTTTTTTTATCAGATGTTAATATTTCCCTTGTTTTTGTCTGACAGTTCTCATTGGCATGTGTTTATGCATGCCCACACTTTTGTTATGTAAATTGACTTTACATTTTCTCCTATTCTCAATTCAATCTTATCTTGCCTATGATTTGAAAGTTAATTATTGAATGGAAACTGACTTTCATACACTTTATTATTCAAAAAAAGATGGGCAAGTATTTTCACTAACTAGGAAGACAATGTTAACCAAAAAAACACAACAACTCAATATAATTGGATTTTTTTATCTAGCAATATATTCAACCAGAGTTAGTATTTTGAAATGCTTTAAGTAATCCATGGATTGAAAAAGAAATAGATAATGTTGACCGCATTAAACTTAGTTTTTCTATAAGCACCATTATGTTATTCAAACAATCTATAGATGAAGAATTTAGAAAGAGCATACTCACATGTTATTTGATACTCATGTAATCAAGAGTACTTTTGAACAAAGTGTGAAACATGTCAAGTTTAGCTCACAGTACTAAAAACAAATAATAAAGCCTGACCTGTGGTGGCACAGTGGATAAAGCGTCAACCTGGAAATGCTGAGGTCGCCGGTTCAAAACCCTGGGCTTGCCTGGTCAAGGCACATATGGGAGTTGATGCTTCCAGTTCCTCCCCCTCTTCTCTCTCTCTGTCTCTCCTCTCTCTCTCTCTCTATCCTCCCTCTCCTCTGTAAAATGAATAAATAAATAAAAATTAAAAAAAATAAAAAAAAAACCAAACAAATAATAAAAATAATAAAAACCCACCCCTTTCTCAGGGGCTCAACTTCCTACTGCAAACTTCTGACTGCCAAAGGACCCAGCATCTCTCTTGGTATGACCTAAGGTAGAATTACTGACAGATAGCTAATGAACTGACCAGTTAATCTGGCACACAAAATTCTGCACAGGTTTGAAAGTCCTGAATTGACTTAGCAAATTTTCATTTTTCTTGAGTCCTTCTGTAAATGTAGATCAATCTGGAGAAGAAATGATCATAGCAGAAATCTCAAGTACAGACAGAAGGCTGGCCAGGGAGGGCTGGGAAAACCTACAGGAGTATCATTCTTCAAAACCTCTTAAATCATACATGGGGCAAACTGCTACTCTGTTAGCATGTTGTTGTAGAGTGATCTGTTTCTACATTTAGACTCAAGTAGAATGACCAGATCTATATAAATTTTAGCCAAAAGGAAATTTGATAATAATCTATGTAGAACTTTTATTTGCTGACTCTCTCTTATATCTATAGTCTTATTTGATCAAATGAGTGACTGATAGAAGTAATCTAATATATACAATGCCAAAATGAAATAAATATTATCAGACAATTTTCATCGAATAGAAAGAGCTGCTAAAATGATCTCTATGATATTGTACACTCCTCAGAGCACACCTTCAAAATCCTTTAGGCTTTGAGAAGAACTTCAAAGAGAAAAAGTTAAGGAGGACAAATGCTTTTACAAAAAGTTGTATTATCAATAATAGAATGATTCAAATTATAAGGAAAATTAATTTTTTTTCTGGAACACTTTTATTTTGATTCTGTCAAACATTTCTTCCAAATCAAGCAAGCAGGAAGCATTAATTCTGTTAACACAGAATAGAATATAGAAATTCTATCTACCGTGGAACAGAATTGGTTCCAGTCAGTGTCAGAAGCATTCTGAACATATAAATAAAGGGGCCCGAATAAAGTAGAACACCTTACTGACAGACTTAATGAAAATATTAAGATGTGTCTTCTGTATGCAATCAACAACAGTAACATGGATAGCTAGATTTATGAACAATTATGATGAACCATCCAGGCCAACAAAGGTATCCAGGAATATCCTTTAGAGTACAGTCTCTCTAGACAGTAACCCCGTGGAAGGCTGCAGGGAATAACTTGTTCATCCTTATGTTGTAGTGGCCAGAACACTCCAGGAATGGTCTAAGAATTTTATGTATATTTGTCAGATTAACCCTCATCTAACCCAATTTTCTTAGAAAAAGAAAGTCATATGTGTCAGAGAAAAGACCTTAGTGAGGTCTTTTCTCTGACACATATGACTAAATATTAAATGTTCTGGACAGATTTTATTTATTTCTAATACATGCTCATATAAAAGAGAAATTATAAATGCAGAAAATTATAAAAGAAAAAATCATTTATAAATTCTTCATTCTGTTTTCCATTTTTAAGAACTATGTAGTTTTTAAATAATGTAATACTCTATCTAATTTTATGACCTGAATTTTCCCGTTATAACTTATCCTAAATATTTTAGGTGACATTTACATTTTTATAAATGTATAAATGTATGAGAGTAATCATAGCATATGTACTATTATTTGTCCCAGTTCATAGAGAACAGAAACATCTTAAAAGTAGAACCAGAGACTTGTTCCTTCATATCATTATCAGTCCTTTTTCACACAGTGCATTTGCTTGTCAAAATTATTTTGTACTTTTTTGTTTATTTCTAAGTGGCATTTACTTTGATTCTATCACTTGCTTATTAAGGTTCAGCAGTAAATGGAGCTAAAATAATGTCAATTAAATATAAACACTCTTTAGTAAATTGGCATTTATAATTATAATAGGAAATTACAGTCCTGTTTTACTAAAGATAAAGCATTTGAAAATACTATTGAGTATGTAAACTAATTTACAGTATTGTCATTCACTGCTTTAAGTATTTATAAAAGTGCTGGTAAAATGCAGAAAACACAAGCTTTGAAATCATTTTAATCTGTGTTTAGTTTCCATTATTTATAATTGGTGGGAGCTTGGGCAAGAGACTTTAGCTAAGAGCTGACTTTCTTCATTAGTAAAATACAGATGATGATACTTCTTGTATATGTTAGGGATAACTAAGTGGAATAATTTATGTAAAATGTCTGGCATGTAATAAGCCTCGGTCAATGTTAATTCCTGTTGCCCTCCCTAACAACACTGTGTAGAAAAATACTAGAGAACAGCAAAGAGAGGCAGAGTTGAAGACAGTGGTAGGGGCAGAGAAACAAGTAATCTAGAAACAGAGGTATTAATACAGACAAGAGTTGCAATGATCGATAGGGTACCACCTATTGTCAAACCACAGAAAAAGGGGTGGATATGACATCTTAGGGACTTGGACAGGCTTGGCAGATAAGAACAAGTGGGTTTCAGAGGAGTCTGCTACTTGGCAAAGTTTGAGAAGCCATAGTCTCAGCAGGAATGTTACTAATAATCCAAACGCAGTGACATCTTACTCTGTTACTGGGACATCAAACTCTTGTATATTTCAGACTAGTGTACAGGAAGGATGAAAGGGTGCAGAGAATATGTTGAGGTAGGTATCAGAAACAAGAAAAAAGAACTCAGTGGTGGAGCCATTCTTTGGATTACTACAGAGGATCAGATGCCATTGACGCTGGGGTCTCTGCCCTCTCCCTGACCCTCATTTGTGAAACTGCTTGAGTGGAGGTGCAGATGGATCTATGCAGAACTCCACCATGCAGAACTCCATCATCCACATGTTCAGTTTGGAGTAGTGTTGTATTTGGGAGACATGTTTCAATAGCCAAAACTCAACCAAAATAACTTTTCCTCTCATAGAGCATTAAATGGCATCCAAAACATTGCCCATGGCCACAGAGCTAAATCTTCTCTCACATAACTTCCACTCTCTGAAGTCCCTCATTCACCACCAGCCCAGCCCCAAGATCTCTCTTTGTCTCTTCATGCCTTCTCTAATCACAAAGCATTCACCTTTCAGTCTTTCCCCCTTGAATCGCTATGTAATTGATCAATTTAGCCATCCTACCTAAATACATTTTGTTTTCATCCAGCTTTATGTTTAAATAATTTTCTGCCCATTTCTTATTATGTACCACTAGGAAGACTTTGTGTGTGTGTGTGTGTGTGTGTGTGTGTGTGTGTGTGTGTGTGCATGTAGTGGTTTGGTCTAGTGGGCTAGAAAGATAAGCTGGCAGACACAGAATACTTTAGCCAGGTAGAAGGGAAAACCATGAATATTCCCACAGTTGTCATTATAATCCTGTCAGAGTAGATATTACTTGAGAAGCAATGCACTGGTCTGTTTCATCATGAGCATAAGGAAGTTTTCCATTATCTGAGTGTTGGCATGGTCTCCATGAGCAGTCTCTGTTTTTATCTGTCTTCCACTTGACAGCTCCCAGAATAGATCTATCTGCTCTATGAATTAATAAAAAATGGGTATTATCATGGGAAAACTGAAATGGATGAAATTTTGACAAGCTCCTTAAGGAAAGGAACCATTTTTCCCTCCACAGTTCCTAACCATACTCAAAACACAGTAGGCTTCCAGATCACATAACTCAACATTTCCTTTACAGAGAGGCCAGTATCGTCATGCTCTAGTGCTAACCCAGCTTCTTCCACCATGAGTAAATAATGAAGAGCCTTATAATGTCTATGGTGTGGGATTTTATAATTATCGATGGGACCATTAATCTTGTAGCCTCTCTTTTTTATTATATCTTAGACTGCAACTGAGTTTTTGTTACAGATTGCTAGCCTGTAGCAGTCAATTGGGGAGAAGAGACTTCACTGAGTTAGATAACAAAGAAAAATGGGTAACAAATTGGAAAAGACTAGTTAGATCCATAGGCCTATATTAAGCAAATTCTTTTGAAGTATAACAGTCAGACATCGCAACTTATGTTCCTACATTTCTTTCATTAGTCAAAAGGATTTAGCTATATTGAGATATATATCCCCCCTCTAAGTTCTCACACATAAAATAAAAACAACACAAACAAATAAGCACATTTTTAAGATGGCACTGTAAGTCTAAAGAATTAAATGTGATTTTAAAATTGATGGAGGTTATAAGAAAGTAACTCAAAAGATATTATAGTCAGTAATGAGCTTAAAATGTCTAGGTGTAAAATGTTTTCAGTTGGTCCCGGCAGAGCGACCCCCCGGAGGGGCAGAGCATCGCCCCCTGGTGGGCAGAGCGTGGCCCCTGGTGGGCGTGCCAGGTGGATCCCGGTCGGGCGCATGCGGGAGTCTGTCTGACTGTCTCTCCCCGTTTCTAGCTTCAGAAAAATACAAAAAAAAAATGTTTTCATTAATTTAACTTTGAAGTTTACACCCAGAAACTAAACTTCAAGAATAATGGAGTTACATTTTAAAACTAGGATTCCATCAACAGGTATTTCACTAGCGTTCCCTGTTGATGTAGTACTAGACAAATCTGGAAACTGAGTTATTTACACACACACACACACACACACACACACACACACACACATAAAGATAAATTACTTATAAACACTGCATATGTATCTATTGTATTCTACCACAATATGACTTAAAATTAAGTATCAGCCCTACTACCTATCATTCTTCACCAGGGCACTATTTTCTAAAAACTAATATTGGTTTTGTAACCATCTGAAATACAAATCATCCAGATAGAATGAAAGTCCCTATCAACTAGCATATTAAAGACTTAGTCAGAGCTGAGATATAATGTGATTTTATCACATAGCAGGCCTTGTTCTAGGCGATTTATTTCCTGTGACAAACTTAGGAGGAAAATAATATCAATAGTACAAATGAGAAAGCCAGGGTCAGAGAAGTTCAATAATTTGTCTAAGATCACATAATAAGTGATAGGGTTGATGTAGCCCTAAGATTAGAGCCCAAAAATATTGGTTCCAAATTCCATACTCTTAATCTATTACTCTCTCTCTCTTTAGAAATATATTATATATATAATATATATACATACACACACATATATACACATATATATGTATGTATATATATATTTAACTTGTATGTAACTTATAATTTTTATAGTAGTCATGTGGAACAAAGGAGGGCAGAATGCAGAATATAGATTAAAACCACTAGAAAGACAAACTTTAACAATCGGCTTGGTTTCTGATTCAAATACCGAGGAAGCTACATGTAGTTAGAAGTTCAAGAAACCATCAAGCAAGAAATTTGAATGAGATCAATAGCCCAGACACTTATTCAAAGTCATCTAGGAAGTGACTTAAGTAGAGTTAAAAAAAAAAAAAAAAGATGATTCAGTCACTCACCAAGGCCTTTGATTTGTATGTAGGGAATTAGCAACATATAGCAGATGACTTCAAAGGGCAGGGTGGAGGGTACAATATATGGCTGTCAGCAGCATTTAAAAAATATGTTCTTCCCTACAAAATTATAGGTGTATCTGCTTATAAACGATGATGAGAAGCTAAGCAAAGGCTGATTAGAGTCCCCAGCTTTAGGATGGGTTACAAGATAGGAGGCATCTTTATGAAAGTGCAGATCTCCAGCTACAAACATAGCAATGATAACAACTAATATTTATCGAGAAATTACTAAATGGCAGGCAGTGTTTTAAACATTTACAACCATTATCACAATTCAGTCCAATGTGAGGAAAATGAAGGATAAAGGGGTTGACTAATTACAATTAGAAATTCCTGGCATCACAATTCAAATTCATGTGAACCCCAGAGCTTGAGCTCAGTCACTAGAAACTCCTTAAGGCAAAGAAATAGAAGAATAATTGTGCCAAAAAGTGAAGATTCAGGGGGGTCTGTCCTACAATAGACCTTTCTAGGTCAAATAAAAGGTTTTAGTAGGGAGGAAAAGAAAAGGAGAGAAGAAGAGCAAATATATGTAATTTTTCTCTTTATAATTACCCATTTAATTATTTTTTAAATTTTATTTAATTTTTTTAGAGAGAGAGGAGAAAGAGAAAGAGATAGAGAAAGTGGGGGAGAAGCAAGAAACATCAACTCATAGTAGTTGCTTCCAGTATTTGCCTTGACCAGGCAAGCCCAGGGTTTTGAACCAGCGACCTCAGCGTTCCAGGTTGATGCTTTATACACTGCACCACCTCAGGTCATGTCCACTTAAATATTTTAAAGCAACATGTATTACACTGTTACTCTAAATTAATTTACTATTAATGAAACAAATCTGAGTTTTTTTATCTCAGATAAAAGGCCTCAGAAATCATTTATCATTCCAAAAGAATGTTACAAAATGGCACAGCATTAATTTACTGTTCTCTGCTAACTTAAACCAGGCAGACATCTGTCAATTATACAAGGGCCGTTAGACATTGGTTCATCCCAGTAAAAATACACACCAAATATTTTCAATAAAGTATAGGATATTTAAGATTATATAACAATGAAATATCGAAATGAAGAGATGCTAATGGTTAGCTAGCATTCCATTGCTTTTAAAAACTTTTATAGTTTTATCATTGTATTTTTTCCTATAAAGCAATTTTTTTTACTCTGAAAAATATATTTCGTCATACATTATATAGTTATAGCAAATTATTAACAAAGTAGTAACTGTAGCTTATAGTTAACTAGTTTAATGCTGTAGTCTACTTCATAAGTACAAGTTGGAATTCATTATATATATAGAAAATACTTGTTTTAAAAATACTACTGGCCCTGGCCGGTTGGCTCAGTGGTAGAGCATTGGGCTGGCATGTAGAAGTCCTGGGTTCGATTCCTGGCCAGGACACACAGGAGAAGCACCCATTTGCTTCTCTACTCCTCCCCCTCTCCTTCCTCTCTGTCTCTCTCTTCCCCTCCCGCAGCGAGGCTCCATTGGAGCAAAGATGGCCCGGGCGCTGGGGATGGCTCCTTGGCCTCTGCCCCAGGCGCTGGAGTGGCTCTGGTCGCAGCAGAGCGACACCCCAGAGGGGCAGAGCATCGCCCCCTGGTGGGCAGAGTGTCACCCCCTGGTGGGCATGCCTGGTGGATCCCGATCGGGCGCATGCGGGAGTCTGTCTGACTGTCTCTCCCCATTTCCAGCTTCAGAAAAATACAAAATTACAAAAAAAAATACTACCTAGATCAATATCTTTATTTAATAAAGCACAAGGAAGTAGGAGAATCGAATTGGCTGATCAGGATACCTAATTTTAAGACAGCTTTTCCTTTGCACTTTTTTAAATCGGGATTTCTTTTCTTTCATATATTTCTCTTACTTATAAGGAGAACTTTAAAAGAAATGTCACTGCATAATTTCCTTCCCACTTTTTTCTTCCCTGCTTAGAAAGAGCAACTACAATTGTCAAAAGAATCACCTCTAAATAGAACATAATTTGTTCTTGCCAGCCAGCAAAGAATTAGATAAAAGTTGTACAGGGCTGCTTGCAACAATCTAGGCTTAAAAGATTGTTAAGTGGGTTAGCAGCTTGATTTTATTCATTTGTCTCCAGCTCTCTGTAGAGATGCCAGCTCCCCTGCCCCAACCCTTCAGTGTAACCAGCAATCTCTTCTCTACTTCTGCCCCAACCTTTGAAATAAAAGTGGCTTAGTGATTGTCAACACCAACAGGAGAGAGACAACACACATAAAACTTCATCTTGGCAATTGTTATGAAAAGGAAAACTTCAAAACACAATTTTCAGTCTCTTATAGACCTCCTCCTTTTACTTCAAGTCTTTCTCTAAGAGATGAGAAATTAGAGAAAGAAAAGGAAAACAGTAAGCTCTTTAAATTCTATTAAATCTTGCAATTGAGTTCCATGACACCACTTTCATTAGTAAGTGAGAAAAAACGTGTGAAGAACAGTAATGAAATATAGGAATGATGGTTGTAAGACAGGACACGGGCAGACAGTCATTCTGAACCCACTACAGAGTAGACAAATCACAGAAAAATAGAAGATGGGTAAGACTGAGTGGGTTCAGTATGATTTTCATTCAATTTTACCTAGTTGCTTTAAACACCAAATATACAATCAGGGCTTTACGTTTTAAAAAGTTCAACTATGAAATTCTTTGTGAATCTCTTTTACATGTCGTAGGTGCTTATTATTTGAGTCAATATAAATTTTATTTGGTTTGAATGAGTATCTTTTTAAAACTTTGAGTCCATTTTTATCAACCTAGCATTTCAGCCCCTTTACTTAATTCTTTTGAGCTTGGAATTATATGCAAATATGGCACAATAATATCCCATTGTATATAAATGCCATATTTTGCTTATCCACTCATCCATCTATAATCTTTGGAATGATTTATTTATGATTGAATCACCTGTATTAGATTTTCTTTGTTGCCGTAAAATTTAAACAGAGTGTGTAACTTTTATTACTTTTTTTCCCCAATGAGATAAGTGTCATTCAGTTTCAAAAATCTCCAATTTCAAAAACTCAGCATTTCAAAAAATGTTAGTACTTACTAGTTCAAAGAAAACCTGATTCAAAGAAATTCTGATTGCCTGGCCTTGCTTCATTCTGTCTGAACTGTGTAAAATGCTTTTTCATTATATAGCAATGTTTGGTTAAGTAATGATATAAAATTATTTCCAATACAGATTCCCACAGTGAAAGTCTTATAAAATCTACTTTAAAATAAGTTTCAGAGAAACAATAAAATCTGAAGACTGCCCCACACTGGATAATCTGAACCCCAGAGATTGGTTATATTATAAAATTTTGATCTTTTCAACCAATCACTGGAAGACAGCAAATCCTTATTACTAAAATTTGCAAATTGCCAATGCTCCCAGTAACCCCAAATGGGACTCTAAATACGTACCTTACAGAATTTCAATAAAAATTGGAAATAGGATTCATTAAATGCCTATCATATACCAGGCCTAGCAGGTCACAGGCACTTAATGCATTATTATTGTTATTATTGAAATTACTGATCAAACTTTCATATAACAACAGAGAGCTACAAATTCTAAACGAAGGACTCAGGTTTTTGGTATTTGACTTATTTGCAGCAAACCCATACAATCTAGGCCATTTGAATCAGCACATGGTTTGAAATACATGCAAATCAATACTATAATGAGATACGACCTCATACCTATTAGATTGGCTATTATCAATAAGACAGGTGTTGGACAGGCTGTGGAGAAAAAAGAACCCTCATTCACTGCTGGTGGGAGTGCAAATTAGTACAACATTATGGAAGAAAGTATGATGTTTTCTCAAAAAATTAAGAATAGAATTACCATATGAGCCAGCAATTCCTCTACTGGGTATCTACCCCCCAAACTTGAAAACAATGCTATGTAAATACACATGCAGCCCCATGTTCACTGCAGCATTGTTTACAGTGGCCAAAACATGGAAAAACCAAAGTGTCCCTCAATAGAGGATTGTAAAGAGATGTGGTACATATATACAATGGAATACTACTCAGCCATAAGAAATGGTGACCTATTGCCATTTATTTCAACATAGATGGACCTTGAGAACATTATATTGAGTGAAATAAGTAAATCAGAAAAAAAGCTAAGAACTGTATGATTTCACACATACTGTATTTCCCCATTCATAAGATGCTCCCATTTTGAAAATGCACCTTAATTTTGGGGCCTGAAATTTGAAAAAAAAAGACAATAAGCATAAAAAAGTGGGAAATGCAAGTAAAAAACTTTACAACAATAAGTGTAAAAACAAGTGTGAAAAAGAAGAATCTGTAAGAAAAAACTACAACCACTGTACAAGACGCACCCAGTTTTTAGGCCCCAAAACTTTCGCAAAAGGGTATGTCTTATACATGGGGAAATATGGGATAGCTAGGATATAAAACTGAGACTCATGGATATAGATAAAAGGGAAGTAGTTACCAGGGGAAAGGGGATATGGAGGAGGTGGGGGGGGCAAGGAGAACGGGGTAAAGAGGAACAAATATAAGGTGACGGAAAATGATCTGACTCTGGGTGATGAGTATACAATATAATCAACAGTTCAAATGCTATAGAAATGTTTACCTGAAACCTGTGTACTCTTATTGATCAATGTCACTGTGTTAAAGCTAATTTTCTAAATAAAATTTAAAATGAAAAAAAATATATATTCATCATAATAGGCTTTGTTAATCATTTTTACTAGCCTACCAATTCTACACCAGGTCAGTGCTACTTATACCTGTCCCTAGAATAAATTGGAAAACTTGACAATATATAGGTCCCTATCCTTAAACCAAACTTATTCAGGGAGTATCTCTGGGAGTCCTTTCTGATATGTGTCAAATTTGGAAAACATTCATCTACTTATCTCTGGACATAAACAACCTTGTCCTTTCATAATGTTAGACCATAATATGTAACACCTCTGCTGTCACTTTACATAAAAGTCATTTTTCTTCTAACAAGTTATGGCTTTGAAGTTTTATTTATAGGTAGAAAATTAAGCATTTTAAGCAGCATGCTTGTAGGAAACAGAGGAGTTAATCTTTGAGGCAGAAGCTCTGTTTACTCCAAGAGGGAATATTTCTGTAAGACTTTTACTCAAAGAGAGATAATGTCTATCAATTATTCCTGCAGAAATCTTGAGTGTAAGGAGTCAACATGTATGCAGAAGCTAAGTGTACTGTTTAATAATTTAAATAAAAAATGTTAGAAGAATATGACCCCGGAGACAGAGATTTTTTTATCTCTATAAATTTTTAGTTAAATTGCCCAGTTGCTAAAATGGTTCTTTCCTGAGTAGTGCATGTGTGTCTTATTCAGCACTTACTCCACAGGAGAATAGGGGCCACATGCATGATGTGTAGGCTTCATTTTCTCTCTGTTTCATTAGAGAGATAAATAACAAGCATTGGGCAGGGTTAGCCCAGCACTACCTCCAAAGGATTATTATTTTTTTAATTTATTGTGTTTACATAGATTCTAGTGTTGCCACGATTGCACCCCCCACCTCTGTATTCCTCTCAACATATCCCTTGTCCCCCTCTCAACAGCTCCCTCCCCGCTTCTCTTCAAGTTTAATTCTGTTTCTCAGTTCACATTGTGAGGTCATATGATATTTTTCTTTCTCTGTCTGACTTATTTCACTTAACACAATAGTTTCCAGGTCCATCGTGTTATTGCAAAAGGTAATATTTCCTTCTTTTTAATGGCCCCATAGTATTCCATTGTGTATATGTACCACTGCTTTATAATCCACTCGTCCACTGACGGACACTGGGGCTGTTTCCAGATCTTCGCTATTGTGAAGAATGCTGCCATAAACATGGGAGTGAATTTCTTTTTTTGAATCAGTCCCACAGTGTTCTTGAGATATATTCCTAAAAGTGGGATGGCTGGGTCAAAAGGCATTTCCATTTTTAATTTTTTGAGGAGTCTCCATACTGTTTTCCACAATGGCTGCACCAGTCTGCATTCCCACCAGCAGTGCAGGAGGGTTCCCTTTTCCCCACATCCTCACCAGCACCTATCCTGTGTTGTTTTGTTAATGAGCGCCATTCTGACTGGTGTGAGGTGGTATCTCATTGTGGTTTTCATTTGCATTTCTCTAATGATTAGCAATGTTGAACATTTTTTCATCTGTCTATTGGCCATCTGTATATCCTCTTTGAAGAAGTGTCTATTCATTTCTTTTGCCCATTTTTTTTTTGTATTTTTCTGAAGTTGGAAATGGGGAGGCAGTCAGACAGACTCCCGCATGTGCCTGACCAGGATCCACCAGGGTACGATGCTCTGCCCATCTGGGGCTTCGCTCTGCTGTAACCAGAGCCATTCCAGTGCCTAAGGCAGAGGCCATTCAGCCATCCTCAGTGCCCGGGCCAACTCTGCTCAATGGAGCCTTGGCTGCGGGAGGGGAAGAGAGAGACAGAGAGGAAGGAGAGCGGGAGGGGTGGAGAAGCAGGTGGGTGCTTCTCCTGTGTGCCCTGGCTGGGAATCAAACCCGGGACTCCTGCACGCCAGGCCAATGCTCTACCACTGAGCCAACCAGCCAGGGCCTCTTTTGCCCATTTTTTTATATTATTTTTATTAATTTTAATATAGTGACATTGATAAATCAGGGTACCTATGTTCCAAGAAAACATCTCCAGATTATTTTGACCTTTGATTATGCTGCATACCCCTCACCCAAAGTCAGATTGTCTTCTGTCACCTTCTATCTGATTTTCTTTGTGCCCCTACCCTCCCCCTACCCCCTCCCTCGCCCCCTCCCCACCCCTCCAGCCCACTCCCTGTTACCAACACATTCTTGTCCATGTCTCTGAGTCTCATTTTTATGTCCCATCTATGCATGCTTTTGCCCATTTTTTGATTGGATTGTTTGTCTTACTGGTGTTCAGTTTTACAAGTTCTTTATAAATTTTGGTTTCTAACCCCTTATCAGTTGTACTGTCAAATATGTTCTCTCATTGTGTGGTTTGTCTTTTTATTCTGTAAATATTGTCTTTACCTGTACAAAAGCTTTTTAGTTTGATATAGTCCCATTTGTTTATCCTGTCTTTTATTTCATTTGCCTGTGGAGATAAATCAGCAAATATATTGCTGCGAGAGATGTCAGAGAGCTTACTGCCTATGTTTTCTTCTAAGATGCTTATGGTTTCATGACTTACATTTAAGTTTTTTTATCCATTTTGAGTTTATTTTTGTGAATGGTATAAATTAGTGGTCTAGTTTCATTTTTTTGCAGGTAACTGTCCAATTTTCCCAACACCATCTGTTAAAGAGACTGTCTTTACTCCATCATATGCTCTTACCTCCTTCGTCAAATATCAATTATCCATAAAGGTGTGGGTTTATTTCTGGGTTCTCTGTTCTGTTCCATTGATCTATATGCCTGCTCTTATGCTAGTACCAAGCTGTTTTAAGTACAATGGTCTTGTATATAACTTGATATCAGGAAATGTGATACTTCTCACTTTATTCTTCTTTTTCAAGATTGCTGAGGCCATTTGTATTCTTTTTTGGTTCCATATAAATTTTTGGAATATGTGTTCTATATCTTTGAAGTATGTCATTGGTATTTTAATTGGCATTGCATTGAATTTATACATTGCTTTGGGTAATATAGACATTTTGATGATGTTTATTCTTCCTAACCATGAGCACGGTATATGCTTCCACTTGTTTGTGTCTTCCTTGATTTCTTTTATCAATGTTTTATAATTTTCCGAGTACAAGTCTCTAGCCTCCTTGGTTAAATTTACTCCTAGGTACTTTAATATTTTGTTGCAATCATGAAGGAAATTGTTTTCTTAGTTTTTCTTTCTGACAGTTCATTGTTAGTGTATAAAAATGCCTCTGATTTCTGTGTATTAATTTTATATCCTGCCACCTTGCTGAATTCATTAATCAGGTCCAGTCGCTTTTTGCCTGAGACCTTAGGGTTTTCTATATACAGTGTAATATCATCTGCAAATAATGATAGTTTTACTTCTTCATTTCCAGTTTGGATGCTTTTTATTTCTTCTTGTCTGTTTGCTGTAGCTAGTACTTCTAATAATATGTAGAATAAGAGTGTTGAAAGGGGTCACACCTGTCTTTTTCTTGATATTAAGGTGAATGCTTTTAATTTTTGCTTTTAATTAATTATGATGTTGGCTGTAGGTTTTTCATAGATGGCCTTTATCATGTTGAGGTATGTTCCCTGCATTCCCACTTTGCTGAGAGTTTTGATCATAAATGGGTGCTGGATATTATCAAATGCTTTTTCTGCATCTATTGAAATTATCATGTGGTTTTTCTCCTTCCTTTTGTTTATGTGATGAATCACATTGATTGATTTACAAATATTGTACCATCCTTGCCTCCCCAGAATAAATCCCACTTGATCATGATATATGATTTTTTTCATGTATTGCTGGATCCAGTTTGCTAATATTTTGTTGAGGATTTTATTATAAATTCATCAGGGATATTGGCCTATAATTTTCTTTCTTTGTGTTGTCTTTGCCTGGTTTTGGAATCAGAATTATTCTCACCTCATAAAAGAAGTTTGGAAGTCTTCCTTCCTCTTGAATTTTTTGAAATAGTTTGGGAATGATAGGAGTTAGTTCTTCTTTGAATCTTTGGTAGAATTCACCTGTGAAACCATCTGGCCCAGGACTTTTGTTTGTTGGGAGTTTTTTGACAACTATTTCGATCTCATTTGTTGTAATAGGACTGTTTAGATTTTCTGATTCCTCCAGATTGATTTTTGAAAGATTATATGTTTCAAGGAATTTGTCCATTTCACCTAGGTTGTTTAATTTTTTGGCATACAGTTCTTCATAGTATTTTCTTACAATATTTTATATTTCTGTTGTGTCAGTTGTTATTTCTCCACTCTCATTTCTAATTTTATTTATTTAAGTCCTTTCTCTTTTTTTTTTGGTGAGTCTTGTTAAAGGTTCATTGATCTTGTTTACAATTTCAAAGAACCAGCTCTTGGTTTCATTGATCCTCTGTATTGTTTCTTTAGGCTCTATGTCATTTATTTCCACTCTGATCTTTATTATTTCCTTCTTTCTACTCTCTGGGCTGTATTTGCTATTCTTTTTTAGTTCTTTCTGATTCAGGATTAGGTTGTTTATTTGAGCTTTTTAAGGTATGCCTGTAGTGCTATGAACTTTCCTCTCAGTACTGCTTTTGCTGTGTCCCATATATTTTGAGTTGTTGTATGCTCATTATCATTTGTTTCTGGGAATTTTTTATTTCTTTTTGATCTCATTATTCATCCATTCGTTTTTAAGTATCAGGCTACTTAGTTTCCATGTGTTTGAGAATTTTTCAGTCTTTCTGTTGTGGTTGATTTCTAGTTTCATACCATTGTGATCAGAGAAAATGCTTGATGATTTTAATCTTCTTAAATTTGTTGAGACCTCTTTTGTGCCCTAACATGTGGTCTATCCTAGAGAATGGACCATGAGCACTTGAAAAGAATGTATATTCTGCTGCTTTAGGTGAAAGGTTCTGAAGATATCTATTAAATCGAGTTGATCTAGTGTGTCCTTTAAGTCTACTGTTTCTTTGATAATTTTGTTTCTTGAGGATCTATCTAGTGATGTTAGTGGGTATTGAAATCTTCTACTATTATAGTTTTGTTGTTGATCTCACCCTTTATATCCATAAAAGACTGCTTTATATATTTAGGTGCTCCTATATTAGGTGCATAGATATTTATAATGGTCATGTCTTCCTGTTAGAGCACCCTTTATCATTATGTAGTGACCTTTTTTAATCTCTTATTATAGCCTTTGTTTTAAAGTCCATTTTGTCTGATATAAGTATTGCTACCCCAGCTTTTTTTTCCATTTCCATTTGCATGAAATATTTTTTCCATCCTTTTACCTTTAGTCTATGTGTATCTTTTGTTTTGAGATGTGTCTCTTGTAGACAGCATATGTATGGATCCTGTTTTTCTTATCCACGCATGTACCTTATGTCTTTTGATTGGATCATTTAATCCATTTACATTTTAGGTTATTATTGATATGCAATTGTTTATTGCCACTTTAGTCTTTAAAGATATCTTCCTCTTTTCTATATTCTTTTCCCCCTTTGTGCTGTTTATAACAGGCCCCTTAACATTTCTCGCAGCATTGGTTTGGTTTTAATGAATTCCTTGAGTTTTTTTGTTTGTTTGTTTTGTCTGGGAAGCTTTTTATTTCTCCTTTAATTTTAAATGATAGCCTTGCTGGATAAAGTAGTCTTTGTTGTTGGCTCTTGTTTTGCATTACTTTGAATATTTCTTGCCATTCCCTTCTGGCCTCAAGTGTTTCTGTTGAGAAGTCAGATGTCATCCTTATGGGGTTTATTTGTAGGTGATAGCCTTTTTTTCTCCAGCAGCTTTTAATATTTTCTCTTTATCTCTTAGCTTTGGTATTTTAATTACGATGTGTGTTGGTGTGGATTTCTTTAAGTTTTTCTTTAATGGAACTCTCTGTGGTTCTTGAACTTGTGTGATTTTTTCCTGCATCAATTTAGGGAAGTTTTCAGCTATGATTTGATTGAGCAGGGTTTTTAGCCCTTGTTCTTTCTCTTCTTTTTCAGGAACCCCTACAATGCGGATATTATTTCTCTTCATGTTGTCACAGAGCTCTCTTAGAGTTTCCTCAGACTTTTTGAGTCTTTTCTTTTTGCTGCTTTGCTTCCATGCCTTCATTTATCTTGTCCTCTAACTCGCTGATTCAATCCTCAGCTTCATCCATCCTGCTTTTCATTCCTTCCATTGTTGTCTTCATTTCTGATACTGTATTGTTATTTCTGACTGATTCTTTTTTTATTATTCCAATGTTCTTTTTTATATTTGCTATCTCTTTATTTAGGTGCTTGCTATGTCCATCGATTGCTATTCTAAGATCTTTGAGCATCCTAACAATCATTATTTTAAACTCTGCATCCAGTAATTTGTTTATATCTGACTCATTCAAGTCCTTTTCTGGGGATTTCTCTTGATTCATTTGGGTTGCATTTCTCTGCCTTCCCATTCTGTCTGTGTATAAGAAAGGTATGGCTACAGGAGTCCAATGGGTGTGGCCTCTGTGTTCCCTAGGTGTGGTCTGTTTGCATGCCCACCACCCCCTCTGCAGCTGCCTCAGGCATTTGGATTGGGTGTTGCTGGGGCCACTCCACAGGGTTATTGATGTTGACAATGGCAATAGTGTACACTGCTTACCATCAGATTTTCTAGAACTTTGAGAACTGGTTGTTTACAGCTATTATAAAATATTAAATTATACAAATCCACAATTAAATTTTATTTAAACAAAGCTGATATATACTTAAAATTCATCATTTTCTGATTTTTTTTTATATTTTACTGTTATCTGTACAATTGAGTTTATTTACATCCTTGAATCTGTGTGGTGGAAAGACTACATAATAGCATGTTGACTGGGCATCTCTTTCAAGATTAACAGTGGTTGTTCAAAAACAACAATGATAAAAGAAAGTAAGGAAGATCTACAAATCAGAAATTTTCCTGCCCTATTTTTGAAGAATGCCTATCATACATTTACCAGCACACTACTGACATGTAAAATCTAACACTTGAAGAAACAGTGTTTTGGGAAATGCACATTTAAAACTTTTCTACTGGGACTACAATTTATCCTGTGACTACAATGTATATTTCCTTATGATACAAATTGCTGTTTCCACTAATTCAGAAACTGAAAAAGAAATAAGCCTTCAGCTAAAAAAGAAGTAAAAAGCATAGGGAAAAATAAAGGAGATGGCACTTAAGGTTTGAATATGGTCAGAGGATCCCAGTGATGAGAGATACCTTACCCACAACATATAAGCAGGAATACAGATGCCGAGTTCAAGCCTCTTTGCTCCCCTCTCTTCCTATAATCATTCTTGTTAGCAAAAACATGTTAATAATTAGTCTCTTTTGTGCTTTGAAGGAATTGGGGTACAGTGGGCCTTAAGGCAGTCGATGTTATGCCCAGCACAGCTGTGAGGTTACTAATCATTGTCAAGAGATGCTGGGTTGTCAGTAAGAGAATAAGGCCAAAGAGGAGAAACTACAGAAGTCATTCCAGATTTTAGGTGGTTCATATGCAAAATGGAAATAGAAACTAACTTAAAATAACAAACTATTGAGAGACCAATCTGTGTACATGTGACTATGTGCATACACATTTACATAAATAGGTCGATATCTATTTATGATATTCAAATAAATTTTATGCAATTTCTCTTATACATCTAGCCTCATGGTTCTCTCTGATATGGGTCAGGCTTGAGTTCTTACTTTCTCATTAAAAGCATTAAAAGGACAGCTGAGCTATCACTTGATCTTATTTTTTGAAATACATCCCTAGATTCTGTTCTATTTGCTAATATTTTATTTAGATTAATTGCAACTGAATTTCTAAGTGATCTTTAGTTCATTTGTTTTTCTTTTATTATTGAGGTTCCTGAAGAATCTATTTCTATTTTACAGGACTTCTCAAATAGCTACCTTTTAAATTCATAAGGATGTCTTTATCCTTTCAAATATTTTTCACATCATTCTATTTCCTTAATTTAAGATTTTATTTAAAAATCTTTTAAAAAGAGTATGCATGATTTGACTCTATATTTGCATTTATGTCAAATTGAATATCTGCCTATATAATACACACAAATTGAAGCTGTACTGAAGTGCATTGTGGGTATATTTTCCTGCTACTTTTCTTTTTTAACTCTTACACAACAGTACAGATTTAGAAAACTGCTCCTATTTTCTAAAATATACTAATATGGATAAAGTAACAATGTTGGGAAAATAAAAAAATCAGGTTTAATTCTACTCTATTTTGAGACAATTATTAAGATATATGAGTCATTAAATTAAAACTATAGTTTTAAATTTTATAATAGATTTAACTCAGACAGAACATCTGGTTTAAACAAAAAATTACTCCAGGAATTCTGTTTGTAAGTGTGATGCTCTTTTATGGATTTTTCAATCCCCACTCACTGCCACTTCTATCATTGGCTGGTTTTTGGTTTTAGAAATCAATTGAGAATTAGTGGTGCATATTGTGTATGCTAAGGAAAAGATTGTAGGATTTAGAGCATCTGACGTTTGTTTCTTTCAGAGTCTCAGTGAGATCAAGTTTTATAATTCCCTGCCTTTTTAAGGTTGAATAATGTTCCATTATATGTATACACCTCATTATTTTTATCTAGTCACTCATTGATGAATGTTTGGAGAGCTTCTGTATTTGGCTATTGTGAATAAGGTTATTATGAATATAGGTATGTACATATCTTTTTGAGGCCCTATTTTCAATTTTTAAAAGGATATATAATAAGAAGTAAAACTGATGAATGATAAGGTACTTCTATTTTTAATTTTTGATAATCTATCATACTATTTTCCACAGCAATTTCACTACACATATTTTGCAATTTCATCAAAACTGCACAAGGGTGGCTAATTTTCCACAGTTTCACTAACAATTGCTATTTTACATTACTTTGATAACAGTTATTCTAATGGGTGTGAGATAATAATTCATGGTTTTCATTTTAATTTCTCTAATAATTAGTGATGGCTATTTCTATAGCATCTTAGAGAATTGTCTATATGAGGCCTTTGTTAATTTCTGAATCAGGTGTTTATTTTTTTGTAGTTGAGTTGTAGAAGTTTTTTTATATGTTCTAGATATCAAGCTCTTATCAGATACATGGTTTATAAATATTTCTCTCATTCTCTAAGTTGTCTTTTCCCACGTTGATTTTCTCCCTTGATACACAGAAGTTTTAAGTTGGATAAGGATGCATTTTTTCATTTTTGCTCATGTTGTCTGTACTTTTGGTGTTATATCTGAGAATCATTGCCAAATCCAATGTCATAAAGCTTTTTCTCTATGTTTTCTTCTAGGAGTTTTATAGTTTGGGGTCCTATGTTTATGTTTTTAATGCATTTTTAATTATTTTTTATATACTGTAAGATAAACATTTAACTTTAACCTTGTGGATATCCAGTTTTCCCTTCACCATTTGTTAAAGTAACTGTCCTTTTAAAATAATATTTATGCATATCACTGCTTTAAAACTTTATTACATATTAATTCTACTATGAGGATTTTTTATGTAATGTACAACTAAAGCAGCATATTACTCTAACATATATTTACTTTTTAAGTATGATAATAAGTGGAATTTTAATCCAATTTAATTAATTTTTAAATAAATATCTTATTGAATTTATTAAGAAAACATTGGTTAATAAAGTATACAGGTTTAAAATGTACAATTCCATGATAAATCATCTATATATTGCATTATGTGTTCACCACCTCCAGTCAACTCTCCCTTCATCAGTATCTATCCCCTTTTTACCCTTTTCCCTACCTCCTCATCCTCCTTTCCCTTCTCAGATACCAAGACTGTTAAACTCTTGTCTCTGTTTATAAGTTCATTTTCTTTGTTTAACCCTTTCACATTTTCAGCCAGCTTCTCAAACTCCATTCTGTCTGACAAGTGTCAGTGTGTTCTCCGTATCTATAAGTCTGTTTCTATTTTGTTTGTTTATATTGTTCATTAGATTCCACATATAAGTAAAATCAGATGCACAACATCACTAGTCATCAGAGAAATGCAAATTAAAATCAGAATGAGATATCACTTCACACCTATCAGAATAATTATCATCAATAAATCAATAAACAACAAACATTAGTATAGATGTGGAAAAAAGGGAACCCTCATGCACTGTTTTGGGGAATGCAGATTGGTGCAGCCACTGTGGAAAGCAATATGAAGTTCTCTCAAAAAATTAAAAATTAAACTGCCTTATGACCCAGTGATTCCACTTCTGGGAATATATCCAAAGAAAACTAAAACACTGATTCAAAAAAATATGTGCACCCTATGTTCTTTCCAGTATTATTTACAATAGCCTAGATTAGAAAGCAACCAAACTGCTCATTAGTAGATTAGTGGATTAAAAAAAGCTGTGGTGCATTTTATACAATGGAATATTACTTTGCCATAAAAAGAAGGAAATCTTACATTTTGTGACAGCATGATTGGACCTAGATATTATTTTGCTAAGTGAAATAAACCATTCAGATAAATGTATTTTAACATAATTAATTTTCTTGGTCACCTCTTGTAACATATTTCATTAATTTATTAATTTTTATACAGTTGTAATATAAAATTTATTTTATGGTAATTTATTTATTTAAAAATATTATGATAAAGGGACAGTGGGTTTCACTTGACTGCCAGAAGGGTCTGTGGCCTCAAAAAATAATTAAGAATTCAGAGATATTTTTCAGTAACTAAGGCACCAGATGAAGTCCTGAACTAAATCAGTGGAAGTAAAGAACTATGTAAAATCAAGAAATAAAGACAATTGTGGTGGCACAGTGGATAAAGCATCGACTTGGAAATGCTGAGGTTGCCGGTTCGAAACCCTGGGCTTGCCTGGTCAAGGCACATATGGGAGTTGATGCTTCCAGCTCCTCCCCACCTTCTCTTTCTGTCTCTCTCTCCTCTTTCTCTCCCTCTTTGTCTCTCTCTCTCCCTTTCTCTCTCCTCTCTAAAATGAATAAATAAAATTAAAAAAAAGAAATAAAGAAATTTATTATGATTTAATGATTATTTTTCTTCCTTTCCAAGTGAGAGGAAGGGAGATAGACAGATTCCTGCATGTTCCCCAACTGGGACCCAACCAGGAACCCCCATCTGGTGCTGATGCTCTGCCCATCTGGGGCCATTCTTGCAACCAAGTTCTTTTTAGCATTTGAGGTGGAGTCATCCTCAGTGCCTGGGGCAATGCACTCAAACCAACTGAGCCATGGCTATGGGAGGGGAAGAGAGAGAGAGAGAGAGAGAGAGAGAGAGAGAGAGAGAGAAGAGGGAGGAGTGGAGAAGCAGATGGCATCTTTTCCTGTTTGTCTTGACTGGGAATCGAAATCAGAATAATCACATGCTGGTCCAATGTTCTACCGCTGAGCCAACTGGTTAGGGGCATGCCAAGGCCAAGAAAATGGTGAAATCAATAATAACCATCCAATTTTTAACTTAGGTGACTGAGTGGTTGATGGTATATAGTTCTGGAGTCATTAGAGTAGAAATTGCATTATAGCCATGAGAGTATCTTTCCTCAGAAATGAGAAGAAAGTAAATGAAGAAACTGAGGATAAAACCACAGGTAATCAATATTCAAAGACCAGCTAATTCATTATCATCAGTTATGGAGTCATGCAAAATATATAATGAATCAGCAAATAAAACTAGTACATAAAGAATAAAACTTTGATAAGCAATTGGTGGTTAATTTGTGAAGGGCCACTCATTATGACTCTACTTTGCATTTATAATTTTTGTGCTTGCAATTATTTGCATACAAAATAGAAATGCAACTCTAGTTGCCTAATTATAGGCACAGCCATCCAAACTTCCCTAAAAAGAATAGCACAAAAAGATATCATTAGTGAAAGTGCAGCAAACCCTTCAGACCTTCTTTCTTCCACATCCTATGAGGCTGGTGGACACACTTACTTTTGCCTTCTGCCTTGGGCTTTATTCTTGCTGATCACTCTAACACTCTGGCAGTCAGTGGGTTTTTCTTCTTATCAAACCATTATTCATTTTCTATACATAAAGTACCATAGTCAGAGAAGACTGAAAATGGGAGCCATTTCAAAAGCATATTTGCCTTGTTAGTGTGAACAGATTAAATCTTTATGCACTTGTAATTTTAAGATGTTGAGGCAACTTGCACACTGTAAAGATGAAATCCCAAATTTCTGCTCAAGGGTGACAAAAAATTATGTTCCTCTATTTTTTTTAAAGTTTCAGCTGTTTATTGAAAACACAGCTGTCAGTTTGAATCAAATATATTCATATTTCCCCATTAAATACTAGGACCATGATGAAACTCAATAATTGTCCCTTGGAGTTTGGTTTCCTATAAAGGATCATAACACAATCAGTACAATTTCAAGTAATTATTGAACTGTGTGCAGACAGTTATGATTTCAGGTGGGAAATGTATAATAATAGATGAGAAATATAAAACCCAGGTTAACACTTGATAAAGATTCCATTCTCATACAAATGTCAGTAATAATAACTGTGGGGACAACACAGTGTGGTTTATGAAAATGACACAGGTTTCTGGCAGAATAATTTTCAAAGGTTTTAATGATATTTTGAATATTACTGGCTTATCATTTAATCATATTAAACACTTTGAATCTGATAACTCCTCTGGTAATAACAATACATTTTAAGAATGGGCAATTGGGTTGTTTATTAGTCTGACTAAAACTAGAATATAACATTTCTTCTATATAAAATCTATATTTCTTCACTCTATTTATAGTGTTTGAGATTGTCATGAGGTTTTAGGGACAAATGAAGGCCAAGGAATTCTATAATGTTCAATAGTTTTAATTTTTATTTGGAAAAATTATAATAAATAGGAAGGCACATTGTTGTTCTACTACCTTTTTCTCAGAGGTGCATGGGTCACAAAGAGTTAGTAGTGCCTGACCAGGAGGTGGCACAGTGGATAAGCATCAGACTGGGATGCGGAAGGACCCAGGTTCGAGACCCCAAGGTCGCCAGCTTGAGTGCAGACTCATCTGGTTTGAGCAAGGCTCACCAGCTTGGACCCAAGGTCGCTGGCTCAAGCAAGGGGTTACTCGGTCTGCTGAAGGCCCACGGTCGAGGCACATATGAGAGAGCAATCAATGAACAACTAAGGTGTTGCAACACGCAATGGAAAAACTAATGATTGATGCTTCTCATCTTCTCCATTCCTGTCTGTCTGTCCCTGTCTATCCCTCTCTCTGACTCACTCTCTGTCTCTGTAAAGAGTTGAGCAGTAGTTAGACACTAGCCTTAATTTTATAGACAATGAGGCACATTTAGACATTGAAAATATGGTAATATAATTTAGATTTATCCAAAGGGGTCATGTTAAGGAAAACAGAATATGTAAAGGTAAAATATAACTCCAAAAAGAGAGTTAATTAGAAATAAAATATTTTTATCATATAAACTGAACATTTCAATGTATGCAGTCAAGATTCAGAATATTAATGGCATGATAAATAAAAGCTGTTCATTTTCACAAGATGTAGAAGAACATTTACAGACATTAAAAATGACAATGCTACTCACATCCTGAGCTACCATTTGTTGACACCAGAGTCAGGTTCGAAGGCCATGGATTCCGAACAATATCTTGCCAATGAATTGTGTCTGCGTAACAAAGAAATTTGTTCTGGTCTACATAGACTCCACCATTTAGGATTTCTATATTAAAACAAACAAAGAAACAGATTTATTGTCAAATGTTTTGTTGATGAAAAAAAAGGTAGTCAATAAAAATGATTTACTCTTAAAATATTTTCAATGTTAAAATAGAGATACTTTGTTAATAACCAGGATATCTTTTAAAATATCTTTTACTGAGTCATATAAATTAAATGGCAGAAATTTTAAATGATTAGAAAATACAAAGCAAAACAACGACTTATCATCACCCAAACACTCAGAGAGAAAAACATTCTTAACATTTTGGCATAGACGATATCAGTCCCTTTTCTGTTCTTTTCTTCTGAAATTGAAATAGTATTGCATATAATATTTTATTACATGCTAATTATAATATTAAATGGTGAGTAGCTAGTGTTAATTAAATATAAGTCTACATGATTTCTAGTGAGAATACAATATGCCAGAGTATAAATTAAATAGTACTTCTTTAACCAATCCCTTTTTGTTGGTCATATAACTTGTTTATCTTGGATTAGTTCTTCAAAATAAATTTACACAAATGACATTATAAACTCACATAGTATGAATATTTTTAAGACTTTTGGTTCAAGTTGTCAAATATCCCTTAAGAAAAATTGTTTCAGTGTGATGTTAACTGACGTCAGTAGGTAAATAATTAGCACAGAATGGAAGGTAAAATTAACGAATGCTTCAATCACAAAAATGTTCTTTGTCAGGAATGGAATCAATAGAATTGCCAGTTATTCTTTAAGAATAGCACAATGCAAGATCAAATAAACACCCTCTCGTTCTTCAGAACAATGGCATGACCATGGAGTAAAATGCACTGATGACAATTTTTACTCGTTTCTCTATTTCGTAGCACTTAACCTTAATCAGGTAATTTGTCGCCCTGAAAATGGTTGATTTTACACATCGATTCTCTTTTAGTCAGCTTTAAGTTATTCAGAAAAAAAGGTAAATATTTTCTCTGAAAATATTACTGCTATTATTTGAAGAGATTGGTGAGAAATATACATAGCATGCTCAATATTTACCACATTTTCCTCTCTTATTTACTAAAAATAACAACTTAAACAATATATATCAGTTAATAAATCATTGAGTTACAAATACCAAAAACCTAATTAACAGTAGTTTAAATAGAGGATGCTTTTTTTCTCACATAATAAGAAGTCTATAGAAGACAGTAATGGCTATCAGTTTAACTGCTCCACAGTACCCACAACCAGTTTTGTGAGTTGGCTTTATTCTTTCCTGGACCAAGTACGCTGCTGCATCTAAAGGTATTATTCTGAATTCAAGGCATGTGGAGAAAGAATAGCAAGCAATAGACTTCTTCCTAGTAAGGCTCCAACTATCTGTTTGGAAAGAGATGTTCTCCTTAGAGATTAAGTCTGTACTTTATTGGACAGAGCAATATCCTATATCAGTGGTTCTCAAAGTGTGTGTCACGGTGCGCTGGTGCACCCTAGAAGATTTCCAGGTGTGCCCTATGGTATCCCAGGTAAATATGTGCCGTTGGGGACCAAAAACCAACAGGGTTTTTGGAGTTTAGATTTTTGGGGCACAGAGGTGTGGGGAATTAGCTGTAAAGTGACAGTCTGCCCAACCCTCCACCTCACTTGCCTGATTAGGTTGCAAAAGGCTGTTAAGCTGTGGTGCTGGATTGTTTACACTGCCCCTATGTTCCCTGGAAAGACTGGAGGCAAGTTTCTTCTATCCTTTGTTTGGTGTAAAGTTAAGATGATATGTATGGTGGGGGTTTTGGACTGAAGATAAAAAATTGTCTCTTGAAGCCTTTTAGATTTCTATAAAAGAAGAATATGTAGCAATATCTAAAAAAGCTTTGAACATTTTACTACAATTTTCAACATACTATTTATGTGAATTAGGATTTTCTACCCTCAACACAATTAAGAGTAAAAAGAGAGGAATTCTTCAATGTATTGACAAGGAAATGAGAGTTTGCCTTTCAAATATATGCCCAAACATTGAAGAAATCACTAGGACACTAGGACACATCAGGCTCATGTTTCTCATAAACACAAGAATGAAAAAACTTAACACATTCACGCCGGGACCTGCCAAATTTACTAAATCTTACTAAGAATGTATCTATATCTATCTATATAGATAGATATAGATATATAGATATATATATATAGATATATATATATAAAGAAAACTTTTTTATTTTTTAATCCATCTTTTTTAGTAATTCTAAAAAGCATCTCTCAAAAAAAGTAACATAAAAATCTTTTTTAATGTCAGAATAAATTTAATTTTGTCATATTTATTTCATTTAATTACTATAAAAGTATGCTTCAACTTTATATATTTTCTTTAATATTTGACTTAATTATTATAAGATATTTCTCAGAAATTTGTATATAGTGCTCCTACAATTATTTGTAGGATTTTAAATGCACCTCGACTTCAAAAAGTTTGAGAACCACTGTCCTATAGCCACTGTTACTGCAAGCAAGTCTAAGGAAACAAGTATTCAGGTGGACATATCACTACCTGAACAAAATTCAAAAAAAGCACAAATGGTAGTGAGAATTAGGGGAATATGGCTATTGTGAAAGCAAGAAACACTGTCTCCCATGGTGGCCTTGAGAGAATCATCTCTCCTGTACAGTAACCCAAGCTAAATTTTTACAAGTCAGCTGAAACCAAAAAGTGAAATAAAATATAAAGGAACAGATGACACCATAAAAGGGGTATTTGTGGAAGTGAGATCGGTGGGTACATCTAAATTGCCTTACTATGTTGCATGTATAAAATTCTACAGATTTATTTCAAAAGTGCAGGACTTTCCACATTTAAAATCCCTTGTATTTCCATCATTAATCTTTTCCCTGACTATTGGCTCCATTTTCTCAAGTGGGGGGGGGAGAAACAAAAAGAAATTAGATAATATTTCTACTTCTAAAACTCAGTTCATTATTTTTCATAACCTAACCATACAACCTTCATCAAAGCAGAAGAGAAACGTAAGACATAAGAACGATTGGGAAAATAAATTTCTACATTAATGCTAGGCATTAAGTTTCTATCTAATAAATGTGAAGATCTCATACTAATAGCTTTCTCATGAGACATTAGGTGATGCTCTTCTTCAATAGCAATAATTTTTCATTAGGTGACAAAAAAATGAGATTTTGACTGCTATCCAGGAAATAAGGTTATTTTTAAGTCTACATTTGGAGAGTTCTATTAAAAAAAAAAGTGAAGAGAAAAGGTAATAGCTCAAACATTGTAGAAAGAGTCCATATATTTTAGGAGTCACATTTTAATTCAAATAGTTTATACTGAAGGGACACAGTATCCATCTTTAACATCCTATCTACAAATATTAAAATAGAATCAGATTATACTGAATAATAATCGTATCAAATCCCTTTCTTTGACAATATTAATCTGCTAACAATGCTTCCATTTGTTACTTAGAAATATTCTGTTTGAGAGCTTGGTTTATACTTCAAAGGGATTTAGAAAAGAGACAATAATAATTCAAGTAAAATCTTACATGTTAAAATTTCAAATTAAGACTATAGTCATGATCAATCTGGGGACTTCTGTCATCCTAAATTCAAAACCCAGCATCTGCTGGCAATCTGCTCAGCAGGATTTATAACTTTCTTTGTATTTAATGATGGATAGTTTATTCAAATATGTGTATATTTTCCCTGAAAATAGTCTTTTCTCCTTTATGTTTCACTTAGAACCTCTTTCTTGTTGAATGTCAAACCCCACAATCAGAAAATGTGTGTTTTATTGACATTTATAGGAGAGTTGAAATGTATACTATATCTTATAATTTCTTTTCATCAACTGGATTACCTAATTATGTTAGGATATGATGATAAATTTGTATTTATTCCTCTGTATAGTTTACATTGATTTTACAACTCCATATGATTTTTAACTATTAATTGGATATGTTTTTTAGGGAACATATTTATTTAGATTTATTTTTGGAAGAAGAAATTCTAGGTGAATGCATTGACCTATAAGAAAGTTGTTAATGCACAGATTATTTATTTGAAGAAGGGATCCCTAATGTTTTGGCCTTGGTTGACTATAGAGATTTGACTATAGAGGTTCTTTTTATTAGAAAGAGAAAGAGAGACAAGAATTAGAAAAAGAATAATCTGGTAAGATATTTATCTAAGAAGATAGCAAAACAATATGTTTGGCTGTACTTTAGGTCTGTCTTTGCTAGTATCAACACAACAGTGCTTTCCATAAGTATTAGTACAAATTTATTGGACGGTACCTTCTGTGGTACACCAAAAGTTTCCATCCCACCATCATGAAATAAAATAATTAATAATTAAATCTTAAAACAATGCCTGACCAGGCGGTGACGCAGTGGATAGAGCATTGGTCTGGGACACAAGTGACCCAGGTTCGAAACCCCAAGGTCGCCAGCTTGAGCATGGGCTCATCTGGTTTTAGCACAGCCCATCACCAGCTTGAGCCCAAGGTCCCTGGCTCGAGTATGGGGTCACTCAGTCTGCTGTAGCTCCCTGGTCAATGCACATATGAGAAAGCCATCAATGAACAACTAAGGTGCCGTAACGAAGAATTGATGCTTCTCATCTCTCACCCTTCCTGCCTGTCTGTCCCAATCTGTCCCTCTCACTGTCTCTCTCTGTCTCTGACACACACACACACACACACACCCCAAAAACACAAATCTTAAAACCATGACAGAAAGAATGATTTCTAATTCTAAGCAGGATAAGCAAAGGAGGCATAGATTTAATCGATATTCAAACAAAGATGTATACAATCTGAAAGAGTGAAAAGAATAAAAAAAATTATTATTAAACTCAAGATAATCTCATTCCATTTATGTCTATTACAGAAAATATATCAGAGCACATTAAGAAAGACACAATTAGAATCTTGGTGATTGCAACAATTTATAGAAAAAAAGCTACTATGAATTTTCTTAAAATATAAAAAATACTTCCAGGAAGTTCACAAAAACAATAATGTGTCTTCTTAATAAAAGTCATGGTTAAATATAGTAAGATACATTAAATAGGACATTTTATATAAAAAGAAGTATAATTACATTACTGAAAAATTTTAGTAAACATTTAAATATGTTTTTGCCTCAAATATTTCCTACTAGATTAATGCAAGTCAAGTAAAAATATTATGAACATTTTTATATTTAAAGTAAATTGAAAACCACACTTACTCTTTAATACATTGAATTTAATATATGCAGCACATAATTTGTAACTGAAATATTAGATTAAACTCCATAGGCAGAGGATATTTTTCAATGTTGCATCTACAACATTAAACCTAGAGCAATGGATATTTGTTAAATTGAGCTGGGGAAAAAAAATTACCGTGGAATTTGCCATCAACATTGATAGGTCAACTTTTGTTGTTCCTAAATTTAAATTATATTCTGATGAAATTAAATTAAGAATATAAACTCTACTTTTCCATAAATACTTTCTAGTTCATCTTATCTGGTTCTATATATTTTTTTAATTAAGTGAGAAGTGGGGAGGCAGAGTGACAGACTCCCACATGTGCCCCAACTGGGATCCACTGGGCAAACCCACTACTGGGCTTTTTATTAATAATGTACTAAATTATTGCAGGTGGTATGTTTGATATTTAAAGTGCACATTTAGATATGTTTGTCAGTATCCCTAAATCTATTTTGTGCACCAAATTGAATTATTTTTCAAGTGAATAACAATGATTTTGTGATACTCCAAACCTACAAAATTCCCCCAAATCTGTGCTAATTATCTAGCATATGCTACACAGAAGTCTAGGAGCATATTTTTATACTGAACCATAAATCTACCTCATATTATTCTTAAATTATTTTTTAGGAAGGTTTAAAGTACCAATATGATATTTTAAAAAGATTATAAAATAATCTGTCTTAGCCTTCCAATCCAAAAAGTTTGTTCATTTGACCATGTTTTTTCTTGATTCCCATTTGCATAATTTTAATGAAGAAAGAAATATTTGTGTTATTTAAATAAGTTCTTTTGTGCTCTCCATTTCATTTCAAAGCAGTTATTATGGTGAATTTGGGCATCAGTGACCGTTAAGAGAACCATTGACATTTTGTAAATATATTCTCTCAAAAAAAAAAATGTGATAGAACATTGAATCATGGCTTTTTCTCCTGCCCTCTATGAAACACCCTAATTACAATGTAGCATCTTTGCTGAGAGTACAGATTATTATAACCTCCTTACTAGACTTCAGAAGCCAATAAAATTGCTTTGACCTCATCATGCTCAATTGGTAACAATGTCATAAATAAGATTGAATGTCTTCCTCTTTTTACAAAATAAAGATTACAATGTTAAATACAGTGGGCCATATTCCACTTCAGTCTACATGATTGTTATCAACAGTAAATATTTTACTTCCTCCACTCACAAAGTTACCAACCATAATAATATAAGAAGACCTAAGAAGCAAGAATCAATTACTTAACCTCAATCCTTGACTGTATATCTAATTGTCTAGTTTTGCATAGGTGTATCTATAGGTCAACCTGAAAATTACAATGATCATAAAAATAAAGACTAGAAATACCGCACTTGTTTAATTATAGTGGGAATAATTTAATAGTGCATATATCAGAGTTACAATGCCTCTCCAAGCTGAAGGTCAAGAAGTCAAAATCCAAAGTGGCAAAACCTATTTTCAAGATGAAGCTGAAAGAAGCAGTTATTAGACTTCCTCAGACATAAAGCAATGTATTTTTCTCACTGTCATCACCTTAAGCTGCACAAATCTGTTGGCAGATAGTGGTACAAAAGTAATAGAGCTCACATCATCCACCAATGATACTTAATATATCATCTCCGGGATGGACTTGGTCCAGAGATTCCTGTATTTTTTCCAAACCTACACCTTTCAGCTGGGAGCACAATGAATTGCTGCTACCCCACTGGGTCAGCCCTCAAGGTTCATTATTAATAAGCTGAGACTCTAAAGGCTAATGAGAACCGGGTGCTTGAGGAGACAATGGCTCATTCATCATCAATCAAGCTTTGAAGTTTTTATACAGATGATTTAAGGAAAGTTGAAGTGTGCAGAATTGAAGTGTCACATTTGTATTGGGAGTGGAAAGAGCATGATAATGTAAATGAGTGATGTAATCTTCTGTATTTCAGCTTGGTGATCAGGGTCAAAAGCCCATGGATGAGGGTATCAGATGCTATGGAATAACAGTAGATAGTTTTTAGATCACAGCAAGGCTATTTCAAGAAAAATTGTTAGATTCAATGAATAAAAATCAGCTTCAGATAGAAAATAATAGCAGAACATCTTGAAAACAATTCGGTGGACCTCAATATTCTCCATAATGTTCCAGAGTTAATATATACTTTAGTGTCCACTATAATTCTTAAATTTAATTATATTTCGACTTGAGTTCCAGCACATCTGAGAAATCTACTATGATCACCTACTTTTAGAGGTTAACACTAACCCCTAACATATTATCTGAGTCACTCATATTACAGAGCAAATGCTGCCTTACCTACTTGATTCTTCTGTTTACTTGTCTTCTCTCGCATATAAGATTGTATGTCTCTAGAGGATAAGAACCGTGACATACATCTTTTTGTGGCTGTCGTGACAAAGAAAGCATCAAGCACACAATAGAAATTCAAATTTTAGAGTAATTATTATGATAATAATATCTTCAGAACATGATTGAAATTGATAAAAAGATATTGGTGGCTTAACTGATAGCAAAATGTTAGGGCTACTGCCTCCTATGCACAAGACAATGTTTACATTGTAAATCACATAAAATATTGAATAAAATTAGTGTGATCTTAATGTATTAATTATTTCTATCCATTATGGAAGTAGTAATTCACTTAAACTGACTGAAAATTTCTGAAAAAATTTAAAATATTTGTCTTACGAATGCCTTTAAGTTATAAATACAGGATTTTCTTTTCAAATTGTTCTCTAAACCCATTTATAATTCTATGTGTGTGTGTCACATGTATTTTTCTTCTAATAATTTTTGCTAAAGATACACTCATCCTGCATTTCCTTATTTCTTTTAAAATAAGAATAATTCACTCAAAAAGTCAATTAGAGTTGACCCTTGAACAACATGGGTTTGAATTATAAGGGGTCAATACAAGTTATTTTTTTAACTTTTTTTTTTTTTTAGAAGGAACTTTTTTTTTATTATTATTTATTTATTCATTTTAGAAGAGAGAGAGAGAGATTGAGAGAGAGAGACAGACAGACAGACAGAAGGGGGGGAGGAGCAGGAAGCTTCAACTCCCATATGTGCCTTGACCGTACAAGCCCAGGGTTTTGAACCGGCGACCTCAGCATTTCCAGGTCAACGCTTTATCCACTGTGCCAACACAGGTCAGGCTTTTTTAACTTTTTTAAAAGGTTTTATTTACTGATTCTAGTGAGAGAAAAAAGTAGAGAGAGAGAAACAGGAACCTCAATATGTTCCTGCATGTGCCCCAACCCAGATCGAACCAGTAACTTCTGCGCCTCAGGATGACACTCCAAACAACTGAGCTGGAGCTATCAGGCCAGGGCACAGTTTTTTTGTTGTTGTATTTTGTTTGCTTATTTGTTTGTATTGTTTTTCTTTAACGAGAGTGACAATAATACATATCAAAGCTTCTAGGATGCTGCAAAAGCAGTAATGAGGGAAGTTTATATCATTACAGGCTTATCTCAAAATACAGAACCTAGCATTCTATTTTGAAGATGAAGAAAAAGAAAGAAAGAAAAAAAAAAAACCAAAGTCAGCTGAAGAAAGGCAATAGTAAAAATTAGAGCAGCATTGAATGAACTTAAGAACAAAAAGTGTATACAAAAAATTAATACAACAAAGGGCTGGTTTGTTAAAATGATTAAGAAAAAATATTTTTAAATAACTCTGGCTAAACTTACTAGGGAAAAAGGAGAAAAGACTCATGTAAAAAAATAATCAGAAATGAAAAAAGTTACCACAGACATTACAGATCTACAAAAGATCATACTAGTATACTATATGCCACCGAATTCAATAACCAAAAGGAAATAGATAAGTTCCCTAGAAATATATAACCTACCTAGACTGAATCATGAAGATTTGTAAAATCTAAATAGACTGATAGTGAGGAAATTGAGACAATCATCAAAATCCTCCCCAAAAATAAAAGTACAGGACCAGATAGATGGCTTCACTATAGAATTCTACCAAACATACAAAGATTTACTACCTGTCCTTCTCAAACTCTTTTGAAAAAGTAAAGAAGAGGTAATACTTTCTAACACATTATATGAAGCCAACATAAATTTGAAACCAAAACAAGGCAAGGACAATACAAAAATACTACAGAATAATATCTCTGATGGATACAGATGCAAAAATCCTAAATAAAATACTAGCAAATTGAATACAACAACACGTGAAAAAAATTTGACCCCAAAGGCAAGGGAAGTAAAAGCAAAAATAAATAAATGGGACTATACCAAATTAAAAAGCTTCTTTCTGCCCAGAAAAAGAAACTGACAACAAAACAAAAGAGCAGCCAACCGAATGGGAGAAAATATTTGCAAACAACAGCTCCAAGAAGGGGTTCACATCAAAAATATATAAAGAACTCATACAACTCAACACTAAATAAACAATCCAATTTTTTAAAAAAAAATGAGTGGAAGACATAAGCAGACACCTATCCCAGGAAGACATACAAATTGCCAGCAATTATATAAAAAGATGCTCAACTTCACTAATTATTAAGAAAGTGCAAATAAAACTATGATGAGATACCATTTCACACCTGTTAGGATGGCTATTATCAACAATAACAATTGTTGGAGAGATTGTGGAGAAAAAGGATCCCTCAGCTCTGGCCTTGTAGCTCAGTTGGTTAGGACATTGTCCCAATATGCCAAGGTTGCAGGTTCAATCTCCAGTTAAGGTATATACAAGAATCAGCCAATGAATGCATAAATATGTGAAACAACAAATTGATGTTTCTCTTCTACTTTCTCTCTCTCCCTTTTTCTCTCTCTTTAAAATTAATAATAATAAAAAAGAAAAACCCTCATTTTTTGCTGGTGGGAATGTAACTGCTATAGACACTATGAAAAACAGTTTGGTGGGTCCTCAAAAAGTTAAGAATAGAGTTACCATATGACCCAGGATTTCCTCTTCTGGGTATCTACTAGAACAACTCAAATAATTTATTTGCAAAGATGTATGCAACCCTATGTTCACTGCAGAATTTTTTCGCAGTGGCCAAGGCATGAAGACAACCAAATTATCCTTTGATAGAAGACTGGGTAAAGAAGATGTGATACATATATACAATGAAATACTGTTCAGCCATAACAAAAAATTAAATACAAAAAAATAAAAATAAAGTAAGTAAATAAAAGAAAAGATGAAATACTGTCATTTACAACTACTTGGATGGACCTTGAGAACATTACACTAAGTGAAATAAGTCAGTCTTTAAAAGCTAAGAACCATATTAATTCATGCATATGTAGGATATAAAACTGAAACTCATAGACACAAACAATAGTACAGTGGCTACAAGAGAGAAGCAGGTGGGGATGTAGTAATTGGTAAAAGAGGCCAAAAACATGGTGATAGATGATTTGACTTTGGTAGTGGGCACATGATGCAATTATATATCATGTATCATAAAAATGTACACTTAAAATCTACATGATCCTATTAAACAATGTAACCCTAGTACATTTAATAAATAAAAAATAAATGTATTTTATCTTAAAATTATTTCAATATTTTCTTTCTATAGCTCACCATATTATATTTGGTATTATGAATATAGTATTCTTATGTACTTTATTCTTAATACAGTACATAATACATATACATATACGTTCATTGACTGTTTATGTTATTTGTAAGACTTTAAGTCAACGGTAGGCTAATCATAGTTACGTTTCTGGAAAGTCAAATTTATGTGCAAATTTTGGACTTGTGTATCAGTGTTGGTGCCCCTAAACTTAATGTTGTTCAAGGGTACACTATAGATTCAAAAATTAAAATTTATTATTTATTCCTTTACCTGTATATTTAATCAGTCACAGTACCCTATGTAAAGTTCCGTATAATGTTATTTTAATGTATCCCATTCTTTTATATCCACTGCTGCTCCTTAATTCAGGTTCTATCATATATCAGATTCAACTTTTTGCTTTTAATTTACCTTCTCCATAAATCCACCTTGCATGTTAAAATTATAATATATTGTATCACATTGATTGATATGTAGAAAGAAAGAAAAATAAATAAAGTAAGGATGGAAGGATGAAAGGATGGAAGGAAGAAAGGAAGGAAAGAAGCTCAGTTGGTTAGGACATTGTCCCAATATGCCAAGGTTGCAGGTTCAATCTCCGGTTAGGGAATATACAAGAATCAGCCAATGAATGCCTAAATATGTGGAACAACAAATTGATGTTTGTTGAAGGAAGGAAGTAAAGGAAGGAAGGAAAGAAGGAAAGAAGGAAGGAAGGAAGGAAGGAAGGAAGGAAGGAAGGAAGGAAGGAAGGGAGGAAGAGAGGGAGGGAGGGAGGGAGGGAGGAAGGAAGGAAGGAAGGAAGGAAGGAAGGGAGGGAGGGAGGGAGGGAGGGAGGGAGGGAGGGAGGGAGGAAGGGAGGGAGGGAGGAAGGAAGGAAAAAAGAAGAAAAAGATTATGGTTAGCTGGGAGTATAGGAAGATATATTACAGGTAAATAGATGGGTAGATAAGTGATAGACATTAGACAGATTTTCTGCAATGAGGGCTTTGAGCACAAAGGCAATAATACTGCATTTAGTTAACTGGGTAAAATGAGTTTAAAATATAGTCTTCTACTTGCTTGATGTTAGATCTTGGATACTTTTTGAGACTCTCATCTGGTTCACCTCTATAATTTGATTGCTGAATTCACAGCATTTGTTATATGGTTGTTGATTATATTACATTTTACACCTACTAATTACTTAGGTCATTGTTTATTAATTGGTATAAATAAGAGTAATATTTTTTCTAAGTATTTGTTTTTATTTTATATTCCTTCGGATTAAATTAGATGATCATTAAAAAGATAGACTTACTTTTTTTTCTCTTTTTTTGACAGAGATGGAGAGAGAGTCAGAGAAAGGGACAGATAGGGACAGACAGACAGGAAGGGAGATGAGAAGCATCAATTCTTCGTTGCAGCACCTTAGTTGTTCATTGATTGCTTTTTCATATGTACCTTGATGGGGGGTGGCTACAACAGAGCAAGTTACCCCTTGTTTAAGCCAGTGACCATGGGGTCATGTCTATGATCCCATGCTCAAGCCAGCAACCCTGTGCTCAAGCCAGTGACCTTGGGTTTTGGAACCTGGTTCTCCACGTCTCAGACCGATACTCTATCCACTGCACCACTGCCTGGTCAGGCTACTTTTCTTTCATATAAATTTTGGCTAGGTGCCTGACCTGTGGTGGCGCAGTGGATAAAGTGTGACCTGGAATGCTCAGGTCACTGGTTCAAAACCTTGTGCTTGCCCGCTCAAGGCATATATGAGAAGCAACTAATCCAAGTTGATGCGTCTCATTCCTTGCCTGACCCCCACTTTCTCTCTCTCTCTCTTCTCTCTAAAATCAATAAATAAAATCTTTTTAAAAATTTGTCTAGGAGATTTCAATGTATTATGAAAAAATTCCGGGGTCATCAGGCTCAGATTCCATTTCATTTTATTGCTTCACCATTTTCAATACAGGAGGAGTTTCCATCTGGTAACATTAATTTAAAAGATAGAGCAAAGCAGGAAGAACAAAGGATAAGTGCACGTTGTCTCTCAGTGAAGGTCTGTAGAAACAGTTACAAAACACTATACTTACATCTCATTGGTCTGAATTTAGTCAAGGAGCCACAGATAGGCACAGAGAAGGTCAGAAGGCATAGTCTTTGTTTTAGGTGGCCATATGACTAGCTAAACTTTCTATAGACTATTTAAAAGTTAAATAGTGGTAATGGATATTAGAAGACAACAAGATGTCTCTGATATACAAACTCGAAAGAAATCTTGCATTTTGGCCCTGGCCGGTTGGCTCAGTGGTAGAGCGTCGCCCTGGCGTGCAGAAGTCCTGGGTTCGATTCCCAGCCAGGGCACACAAAAGAAGCGCCCATCTGCTTCTCCACCCCTCCCCCTCTCCTTCCTCTCTGTCTCTCTCTTCCCCTCCCGCAGCCGAGGCTCCATTGGAGCAAAGATGGCCCGGGCGCTGGGGATGGCTCCTTGGCCTCTGCCCCAGGCGCTGGAGTGGCTCTGGTGGCAACAGAGCGATGCCCCGGAGGGGCAGAGCATCGCCCCCTGGTGGGCAGAGCGTCGCCCCCTGGTGGGCGTTCCGGGTGGATCCCGGTCGAACGCATGCGGGAGTCTGTCTGACTGTCTCTCCCGGTTTCCAGCTTCAGAAAAATACAAAAAAAAAAAAAAAAGAAAAAAAAAAGAAATCTTGCATTTCATGGATACTTATAAAACATAAATCTTGTGACTTACACAAATGTAATTTTTTTCAAACTTTTCTAATGAAGTGTAATATACATACATAGATGGGAATTATCATACACAATGTAATTTTACAAACTAAACACACTTACATAACTAGCACTCTGGTCAAGAAATAGAGCATTCCAGCACCAGAGAATCCTTCGTTGTGGTTTCCTCAGCACATCACCCCATATCAGAACCTTTATCCTAACTTTGAACAAGTATACTTTTATCTAACTTTTTATTTTACATAAATAGAATATTATCATATGCTTTCTTTCTTGTTTGGCTACCTTTCGCTCAACACTATCTTTGGGAAGTTCATCCACAGTGTTCATTCTCATTGCTGTAGAGCAGGGGTCCCCAAACTTTTTACACAGAAGGCCAGTTCACTGTCCCTCAGACCGTTGGAGGGCCAGACTATAAAAAAAAAACTATGAACAAATCCCTATGCATACTGCACATATCTTATTTTAAAGAAAAAAAACAAAATGGGAAAAAATACAATATTTAAAATAAAGAACAAGTAAATTTAAATCAACAAACTGACCAGTATTTCAATGGGAACTATGGGCCTGCTTTTGGCTAATGAGATGGTCAATGTCCGGTTCCATATTTGTCACTGCTAGCCGTAACAAGTGATATGATGCACTTCTGGAGCTGTGACGCGTGCATCCTGCGTCACTGGAAGTAGTACTGTTCGTGATAGACGCCGCGCTTCATGGTGCCACCACATACAGTACTGACCACCAGTGAAAGAGATGCCCCTTCTGAAAGTGCTGCGAAGGCTGGATAAATGGCCTCAGGGGGCCGCATAGGGCCCGCAGGCCATAGTTTGGGGACCCCTGCTGTAGAGCATTCTTGTTTTGTTGCCCGCCCTACACTGATGGGCATTTGGGTACTGTCCCATATGTGTTATTACCAATAGTGCTGCTACAAACAACCTGGAATATGACTTTCAGTGCCCAGATAGATGCACAGATTTATACTGCACACATACCTAGAAGTAGAATTTGTGGGCCATCATGACAATCAGTATTTTTTACAAAGTGCTTTAACCAGTTTTTAGTCCCATTTAGTTATGTATAAAAAATACTCACTTCTTAGCATTATTAACCATTATGGGTGTTTTTTTTTTCTATCTATTTAATTGTAGCCATTATGGTTGGTGTAAAATGGTAGCATTTTAATTTGAACTTCTCCAATGATTAATAAAGCTAAGTCTCTTAAATACTATTTTTGAAGTATAATTTTTAAGAGCAAGAAGTTTATTTCTGTTTACTTGAGGGAGAGTCTCCCTACATGTGAGACACAAAGCACTGTGGGAAACCTAATCTCTATTTGAGGCCATTAGTAAGCAATTGAATGAATTATTGTACCACGTGCTAACCTTCTAACTTTTTTATTTTTTTGTGGGGGAAACTGACCCTATGTTTTGTAAATGACACTTTAAAATGTTAAAATATATTTAAACTATACCAACAATTACAAAAATAAAAAGCAAAGAATGAATTCTGGAAGACAGATAGAAAATGCACACTAAATGAATATGCACCTAATATGAAAGATGAACACAATTAAAGGTATATAAAGAGAAAAGAATGAGAAATTCAATATCTTCTTGCTATTAAAATAGTACACTCTTTTACATAATGATAAAATATTTTTATTCCCCTATCCACCAGAAAGCCTTCATTACAGACAGCAATCCTCTCAAATAACTGCTCCAAGTTTCCAGAAAATGTAATTGCTTCAGTAGAACAAATCAGTAGAGTTTAATGTTTTCATTACCAATAAGGGAGAATGTCATATAATACCCAGAAATGATTTGTCTCTTTAATTTACAGGCTTTACTACAATAAGCCTAGGATAAACTGCAAGGTCACTTTCAAATATCTCACCTATGATATTAGTTTGTCTAATTTTAATAACTCTTCTCACAATGTGATTTCTTTACTACTTCTTTAGAGTAGTTTAGAAAGTTTGATTTCGACTGATGACATTAATAATAAATAATACTGCTATTGACGCTTGTTGCTGGCAAGCTAAGACTTGCAAATAAAACATAAAGCCAGAGAAAGAAGAATGATTTAGTCCTGTGAAATGAATATAATACAATTTCAAACATCAACTATTTTTAAAGTTTTGCTTGTGTGTTAAGTTTATATAAATGGAATCATATAGCATGCATTCTTTTCTTTCTTTTTTTACTAAAATGATGTTTTTGAGATTTATTTATGTTGTTGCCTGCCTTAGTAATTTGCTCATTTTTACTGTGAAAAATTCTATTATATGAATATGACACAATGAATTTATGGATTAGTTCATATTTTAAGAACATCTTTGTTATTTGTACTTGCATGATTTCAGAAGTTATAGTTTCTTTTCTATCCAGGTGACATAAAAAAAAACTTCACCTATCTAAAATTTACGTGTGACTTCAGTGGTGGGAGTATGATGATACTGTGGGATATCTCAGCAGCACACATCCCAAACCGCATTATATTGCCAGAGGCTATGCCACCTCCTTGACAACAATGGGGATCATAATAAGACTAAAGAAAAGGTGTAGGAGCCATTGCCTTTTAGACTCCATTCTTCATATAACTGTAGGAACTTCTGCATGATTCTTTGCTCTCATGAATTATTCAACTGCCTCACCTTCTCTTTCTACACTATTTTCTATCAGTAGGTTGACGAGCTTATAAGACTTGAATAATAAGATCCCATCTCTACATGATCATGTATGTTAAGACTGGATAATTATGGAGGAATTCCTAGATTTACTTATTTAATAAACCAGATGTGGCAAATGGCATAAGTGCTCCATAGATATGCTTTTGAGAAAGATTATAGAAAAGTTGTGATATTTACCAATATATCATGAATTTCTGGTCCCTGTGATCAAAACTGAGCTCTGGCCACCCTGGGTTCACACTATCTCTTGGTAACATTCTTCTGGAGCTGGGTAGTCACTGCTCCATGTAAGTGCAACATATGCTCTCCAGCTTGTCACAATTCATCCACTCTATTCCTTTAACTTCCCTCATCTTACCCACTAAGCCCAACTGCCAGGAGATATTTGAATTTAAAATTGCATTTTGATTTTTTTCAATCAGAGCATTTAAAAAAGAGAATGTGATGTAGAATTCATTATCATACTGACTCTTTAATAGTAACTTAAGATGTACTATATAGATAGAATTATAGAAAATTTTAATTACTTTTGTTTTTATATTATGTAAGCCCATTTCCTCTCTTAGGATGCAGTCCTTAAAAAGAATCCATTAAATGATTATGTACTTTGGATCGATTTCTCTTTGATAAAAAATTTAACTGCTACACTGTCCTTTTATTAATATACACTTAACATCTGTCAGCCAAATGAATCCAAAACTGCTTATCAACAAAGTTGAGCGAATAAATGGATAAAATGTATCAATAAATGAACTCCCACACGTTAGGATGCTACATTTGTGGAAGTTTTCTTGAAAATGTGCCAACTTTTTGTCAACTTTTGGATCACATCTTATTATCCTAGCTGTAATTAGAAATTTTGTGAAATTAAGAACCATTAAATTCAATGAGTTTTCAGCATCGGAAATTTGCCCAGAGGCACCCAACTGATGAGTCTGCCCAGGATTGGGTTTTCATAGTTCTCCCTCCTCTCCTCCTATTCAACTCTAAAAGAAAGCGTCTTTTCCACTTTGCTAATTAATTACACCTGCCAGCAAGCAGATGGTTCCATAGGCTTTGGAGCGGGAAAATAGCTAGGTGCATATCAGCTAGCCGAAGCTTTCTCCAGTTGCAATTTAGATTATAACTCTTAAAGCTCCAGACAAAATAAAATATTCAATGATTGCAAAGAAATGACATTTTAAAATATTATTATTTCAAAAAATGCATTTTAAGGTAAAAATTATCATTCCCTTTTTTCTGATCTCAGCACATTCTTTTGAAATGATTTTGTTTAGCATCCAGTTTGGAACAATACTTGCTAGAATTTGCCACCTAACTGGCCTGAGCTTTGAAGTAAAATGAAAATAGAGGACCAGGGCCATGTAGAAAAATGTTAAGAACAATTTTCAAATAGTATAGCTTTTTAGTAAACACAATTTTTGTGTTGGTGTTTAGCAAGAAGGAAAAATGCATTGGTAGCTATGGTGAGAGGACTGAGGGCTTTAGTAGGACTTCTGTTAAAACTCCCACTTGTATTTTAGAATTTTAAGTTTGTCTGGTGGCTCTTCTCCTTCTTCTTCATCTTCTTTCAAATAGATGTTATTACTGGAGCTTAATTTTCTATCTAAATTCTTTCAAAAAAGACATAGGCATGTAAACACGTCCTACAAAAGTTAAGTCAGGCATAGCACATAAGTGCATACAAGATAATCTCTGCAACGTCACCTTAGTAAGGTCCTATTCAAGTATCTAGTTTAAATATTTTTGAGTTTATAATTAAATATTTAATTTCATAAAATTTCTAAAACTCTCTTTCCTAATTCTGCTCTATAGGTAAGAAAACTTTAAAAACTTGATGCTTTGAAAGATAATAAAGTCTGAGCCCATCCTTTTGTTAGAGGTAGAATACAATTTCTTTATGTACAATATATGCTTCTCTGATTTCTCGGTACATTTATGAAGTTAATGTAAATGAAATTAATGAAGTATCCCTACCTCCCTTGTAAAAATCACCTCCCTCGTTTACCACTATTTAAAATAAGTGTCCTCTGACAGGCATGTCTAAAATGAATATATTTAATTATATCAAACAAAGAAGTATACTTTTAAATATTTATACCTAGGGAAGATATTTCAGTCCTCTCACAGTGTTAAGTAGTATGTAATTCAATTCAATAAGTTTACCTGCAGAGAAGCTACTCTGATAAAGCTGTATTTATCCATTTTAATTTTGAATTCCTTTTCCTTCTATCAAACAAGCATTATCTCATTTGCCTTTAAAATGATTAGAATATTAAGCTTCATATTAAAATAAACTTTATTAATTTGATTTCACCAACTTGAATGCTTTGCTCTTTTGCTTTCTTATATTAATTGCTCAATAGCAATCAATAGAAGAAAACATCTGAAGGAGTAGGCAGATTTGGTTAGAAGAATCCAATGCATAAAACATTTAAACGATTCATTTTTATTTTTTAAAAATCCATTTGCAAAGCACATAGAAGCAGATTCTACTTAGGCTATGATTTGGGATAAGGTAATTAAAAAATCAGTTTACCCTACTCATTAAAGAAGAGCTTCAAAGGACCAAGAACAGAGTTCCCACAGTACTTGAATAATAATGAAATTGCTTTTTCTTTCTTTTCTTAATTTAGTCCTGTTTTTACTTAATTGAAGGGTTTGCTGTTGTTTTTTCCAGTAAGCAGGCTGAATTTTTGAAGCTTTATTGTGTTTCCTTTTCCGCTGTGTCTACTTTCAAGTGAGGAAAAGAACGCACCTCCAATGACGAAGCTGGGCTATAGGCCAAAATAGTCCAAACATTCAACAGACTCAAGATATTTTTTTTCAATGCACAGCTTTTCATGTAGAAAAGACACTTTAAGAGCATAATTTTACCTTTCAATTTAATAAAATATTTTCAAAAAATTCTTCAGGGAAATTACCTTGAGTTCTTAATTATACTTAGAAGTGGATTACATAAGATAGGGTTGTACTTCAGCTCTGCCTAAAGTTTGGTTTCCCTTTCAATTTCTCAGTCTTTCCTTCTGCTGTGAAAGTAATATAGAATATAAAAGTTTAAAATCAAGATTCCAACTCAGCAGTTAAAATGAGCTGGAATTGTAGCTCTCTAGAATGCTTACTAGTTATTTATCTCTTTAAACTTGTTTTCTCAAATGTAAAATAAGAGTGGCAATGCTCACCGCATAGAACTTCCGTAAGGATTAAGAGAAATATTGCAGTATAAATATATTCAAATAGTGGCAGCATTGTCCAAGTGGTATTAGTGTGAGACAGTCTGCAATGGGCTTTGGAGACTGATAAGCAGGCATTTGACTCCTAGCTTGATTCCTCTGCATGTGAGACATTCGGCACTTTGCCAAAATAATTATTGTGTCTCATTTTTTATGCTGTTGGGGTATAAGAGTTGCAGCCAAAGAAAGAAAATTCTGAACTTGAGGATCTTAAGTAATTTTATGGCCATCAGAAGTCGTAATATACTCCTAAAAGGGCAGCTGAATCTCATATATGTCAGATGAAATGATTTTTTAAAATGAGCAAACATAAATCTTCACATTCTAACTTGACCTAACAATTAGGCCCCAGGTTCAGCTCTTTCAAAAGTGTATTTATAGGAAGGGACAGAGAAAAACTGTTAAGCAGGATAGAAGAAATCTGCTCACCAGGGAGCTTTTCTTACCTTTCCCTTAATAAGAATAAGAATACTACATATATCACCGGAATATCTGCTGTATGACAGACATTGTGGTGAGCATTAGCATATATCAAACTAATATTCTCCTTGTAATTGCCCTGGGAGAGTATTAATAGCATCTGTATCCCATTTTATAGATAATGAAACTGAGACTTAAGGAAGATAACTAATATGACTGAAGTCTCACAGTAATCTATGGTGGAGTCATGGTTACCCAGGCTGCCCCGTAGCCTGTGAAGTTACTGGCATTCTATTATTTTCCCTTTCTTGAATGCTGACATCCTGAATTGACTAAACCATCTGACATTGACATTGTGGCTTTTGGTCATTTATTCATGTCTAGCCTCGAAGAGCAGCCAAATAGCCCAACTAATTTTTAGAACATATGTATCAACCCACATATCAACCCTTGGAAAGTGAAAGCATTCTAAGATAAAACTGTATATTTATTTTGAAGACATGATAACACAAGTTACAAAGCTTTAACTATTGCATAGTGATGTCTATTCTACCTATTATGATATAAAATTTCATAATATAAAAAATGATTTTTAATAAGGGGAAGATGAGAGTGGCAGTGGTAGGAGTAGGAAAGTATAATAATTTATTTAAAATAATGTAATTAGTGAGTGTAGATATTTAAATAATTTTTCTTCAAATATTTTAAATAAATAGCTTTAACTTTTAAAATCTCTGAGCAAAAAGAATATTTAATTATATCCTGTCTTAAAAAGTAACAATTTTTCCCCCAATATAAACCAATGGTATTATTATAGAAATGCTTCTTACACATCTAATTATTATCACCCATTTTATGGATATAGTAAAAAAGAACAACAGCAAAAAAAATGAAGTGTGAAGCAATCCCACTTTCCTACTGAACACAGTCTGAGCTACACAAACAGATGTGCTTAATAGTGCTCTGGGTTTCCTAATTAATTCATCCTGCTGCAGTGGAAACGCTCTATCTTTGCAATGAAGAGGAGAGCTCTGCATACTTGCCCTGTCCTTTGGAATTTACCCTACCTTCTTTGGAGAACAGTGGTAGTGGTAAAGGAGGTAAAGATCACCTGGAAATCTCTAGCAGAGACTTTGTGACCTGTGGAACTATGCACCAAACTGAACTGAACAGAGTGAAATCTAACAGCTCTGTACAGTCACAAAATGTAGTTACAGAGATGACAAAAAATGATTCTAAGGGTTAACTCATCTGATAACCAGAATTACTCAGTATAGAAGGAACAGTAAGTTACACAATTTATGATCTTGTCCTCAGGAACATTTTACCTTATGAAATACAGATAACCTCAATTTTTATTAACCAACTTTAGATATACATTTAATATTATGTTAGTTCAATATATCTAGTTCTAAAATAGATATTCTATGCACCAAACTTACCTTACAAGAATGTCATACGAGTCTCAGAAGTTCTCATTTGGTTTTTTATCCTCCCCAAAGACCCATACTTCAATCAATATTCATGTATATTTTAAATACTTTGGATAAAGGAGTCTTCTGCCCTATGTTAATGACCTATTTTAAAATATATAGCTTCTACCATTTTTGAACACCTAGAATATACCAGGTGCTTTATATATATAATTGTAATTCTCACTGTAACCCAACAGTGTAAATATTATTCCTATTTTATAGACAATTTGACACTTAGTTCATGTTTTGTCTATAATAAATAATCTTTCCAAAATCACAGTAATGTAAATATTGCATACTGCTTTTCAATTTTTAATCAAAGGGACATGGAATTTTTTATAGATAAATAATAAAACTATCAAGGTTAATAATATATTCTGTTCAACAGATAATGTCTAAAACTACAAAACAATAAACAATCATATTCAAGACATAGTCAGACATATCTTGATAACAAAAAGGCTTAATGAGCTAGAGTGTAGGCAAAACATGAGACTGCTGATTTTAACCATGTAAATGCATTATTATTATATTTTTTAAGTAGAGAGCAAACTCAAGTGTCATAGTGGCTAGTGGCTCTTAAGTTGCAATACTGTGTTGCTTTGAAACCTCTGAAACACTGATTCTTGAAAGGTAAAAATAAAGAGATAAAAATCCAACAGGGCTCAATTTTATGATATAGTCTGTTCTTACATCCAAGATTGTTATAGAAAATATTGAATGTTTCTTCTATTTCATATATTGCCTTTCTTCAGGGAATTCTGTGTGCTTCCCTCTGTTATCCCATTTATCTTTGCTTTCAGTGAATGTTTTTAATAACATCAATATTTTAAAAAAACATTTTGAGACATTTTCCCTTTGACTCTTTATTATTGTCTCTGTCTTAAAACTGCGATAGCCAAAGCATGAAGAAGTTAATTGACTCAGTTCATCAAGAAATAAAGTAGATTAGGTCTCCTGAATTCCTTCAAGAAAACCTGCAACTTGAGTCTCCTAACTTCTATAAATATGATATATTTAATAATACTAATGTTAAACCTACTCTCAAAATTAGTCTATTGATAAGCATAAAAAATCTTAAATTAGTCATTCACTTTTAATCAGAGATTTAGGCAGAAAAAATCATAATAAACTAATAACTATAAAAGTAGTATATATATATGCAAGATATTTGAAACTTGCCAAAACTCTAGCCCTAGTTGACTAATAAAATGAGATACATTCATATAATACATACTATGCTTCTATTATGCACACTATTTTAAAATATGGCAATGATTGCATGAAAACATGAGAAAAAATAATTCAGAAATCTAAATACAGTTTGAATGCAGTTTGTTTAAAATACACTTTAGGCATATAATTTCATATTGCATATATGTCATACTAGTACAAAATACCCTACTTATCATCTAAAGGGCATTAGTAAAACTCTGAGCTTCACTTTACTCATAGATTAAGTATATAATATGACTTCACCGTGTTATGTAAGAATAAATGAGATGATGGGTATAAAGAAGTTATATTTACTGTTAAACAGTGAGATATATGTATTTATTAAAATAATGTAAGTGTGCCTGACTAGGCCATGGTGCAATGGATAGAGCACCGGACTGGGATGCGGAGGACCCAGGTTCAACACCTCGAGGTTCGCCAGCTTGAGCGTGGGCTCATCTGGTTTGAGCAAGGCTCATCAAGCTTGAGCCCAAGGTCACTGGCTCAAACAAGGGGTTACTCGGTCTGCTGTAGCCCCACCTTCAAGGCACATATGAGAAAGCAATCAATGAACAATGAAGGTGTCGCAACTAAGAATTGATGCTTCTCATCTCTCTCCCTTCCAGTCTGTCTGTCCCTATCTCTCCCTCTCCCTGTCTGTCTCTGTCTCTGTTACAAAAAAAAATAATGTAAGTGTAATAAGATATAGCTTATAATCATACAGAATATATAAAGAGTACTGAGATAAAAACATCAAAATTAATTTTTTAAAATTATAGGTAATTATACAGAAAATAAGTAGAGAAATATAGAGGTACTAACATGAAAATCTAAACAGGAAAAAACTCAGTAATCTGTTCAATCATAGTCTTTGAGTTGGACATTTATAATGTCTTATTTAACAAATAATTAAATTTCTCTGAAAGTTTCTCAGTAATGTCCCAGCATTATTGTGTCAATGTACAATATGGCGGTAGGTTCCACAGCCTGTGCTCACGGTGACTATGCCACATGGCTTTAATCCATTACATATTTACACACATGAATATATAAATCAAACTATGAGTGAACACACCACAGTTAGTATGACCTCATATCTGATATCTGGGTCAATTGATGACTATTTGCCCCAGAATAATTTAAAAATGGCCTCTTTATCTTCTCACAATAAATTGTATGATAATCTTATTTATTTTTAAAAGCATAAAGTATACTTCATATTAATGGTCAACACAAAAGAAAAAGTCAAAGAAAGTAAAAATAGCTTTTAAGTTTCCAGCAATGCAAATTTCTGGCAAAGAAAATGGACTTTTATAAAGTTATTTTGACAAACAGAATAATAACAGTCTCCATAAATTAGTTTTGACATATAAGTTAAAAATGTTATTATTATATTTATAATTAGATTATTCTTATACTATATTTATTATATAATATATTTATTATGAATTGAATTTATAATATTTATAATTATGCATCCTATTTATAATATAAGGTGTTTTTTACAATACCAAAATATATTTTACAATACCAAATATATTTTTATAAAAATAAATTTGTTATAGAAAGAAAAGTGGTTAACTTTCCTTAGGTGTTTTGTTTTCTTATTTTGCAAAAAAAAAATCAGTAGTTTGCTTTTTCTCAAAAGAGTGAGGTAAGAAGCAATCTATCAAATTGGTAGAGATTGTCAAAAATGTTAAATAAATAATAATAAAAATAAGAGAGTTCTTCCTTCAGGAATTTGAACATTTCAAATATTCCGTTTTAAAAAGATTCCATTTTTGTAACCAAGTCTATCAAAAATGTTTAATTTATTGCAAATAGCACACAACTTAATTTCTGTATATGTGTTTATGGTGTGTAATGCTGATAACAAAGTAAAAAATTCTTAACTCAATAAAATAGCTATTACATAAGTATAAATTATTTAATTTACATTAGTTATGAATGAACTGATATACTTTTCTAAAACTAAAAAAGAGTTGAATTTTAATGATATCAGGAAAAAAGCATTCAAATACCTCAACAAGTTTTAAATAAGATAGTTATATTACACTAACAAGGACCACTACCCATAAAACACAGAGAACTGTTCTGAACAAATAATAAGTGAATTCATAGAAAAAATTCTTGCAATCAATACTTAAAATATACTTCCTCTAGTTATAGAAATATCGTAAGTAGTTAGGAAGCAATAGAATTGGAAATCCTATACTCCAAGAGATACTACTTTTTTTTCTTTTTTTATTGAAATATATATATATATATTTATTGAAACATAGTTGACATATATCATTATATTATTTTTTAGGTGTACAACATGATTTAATACTCATGTAGACTGCAAAACAATCATTACATAAGTCTAGTTACTATCTGTTGATATACAAAGTTTTTGTGATGAACTTCGAAGATTTACCTTCTTAGCAACTTTCAATATACAACACAATATCATTGACTATAGTACCTATACTGTACATTAAAGCCACGTGAATTATTTATTTTAAAAGTGCAATTTTTGCCATGGGATTTTAATAGGGATTACATTGAATCTATAGAGAGCTTTGAGTAATATTAACATTTTAGCAATAATATTGCTATAATTTTATATACAGAAAACCCTAAACATACTACCACAAAAATGTTAAAACTAATAAATAAATTCAGTCAAGTTGCAGGGTACAAAATCAATATACTAAAATTGGTTGCATTTCTATATACTAACAACAAACTGTCAGAAAGAGAATTTAAGAAAACAATGCTATTTACAATTGCCCGAAAAAGAATAAAATTCCTAGGAGTAAATTTAAGCAGGAAGATGAAAGATCTGCACATTGAAAATTGTAAGACATTGATGAAATAAACTGAAATAGATACAAATGAATGGAAAGGTATTTTGTGCTCATGGACCAGAGGAACAATTTTCTAGATGAGATGCAAAATTCCAGGCTTGAGCATAAGTGGCCATTAAAAATCTCAAGGGACCTTTCAGGGAAAGTGGAAGTGTTCTACTCAATGTACTGGCTTGATTCCAGCTAACTAATTACAACCAGCCTGCCTGGATAATTGTAGATTGTTCAATGTGAGAGTGTGGTTTCTTTGTCTGATTATGGTGCCTGGGTTTTCCTTTGAAAAGTGTATCTCACAAAGTTATTTGGACACTGTATATAGCTTATCATATCTTTTAAACAAAAATGAAGCCTTATACCTGCTTAGCATCTATCTCAAAAACTTCAAATAATTAGAATACTGTAATTGAATTGATATTGACATTTGAATACATCTGTAGCTAGACAGGACCACAGGGAACAAACAGGAAGAACCTAACTGGAGCTTAAACCATGAAAAAATAGGTAGTTTTTATTTTCCAAGACAAAACTTGGGACAGGTATAAATTTATGCTTTACCTAGGCATGCTAAGGCAAAGATTGCTATTTTCTTCCCAAATCCTTTCCTTCCCTTCCACTCATAGTAATAGAGATGCTGGCCATATATTCACCAAACTAAAGACTGTATTTCTCAATGTTTCTTGCAGCTAAGTGTGGCCATATGATAAAGTCCTGGAGTAGCGAGGTGTGCCACTTTCAGCTCTTGCCTTTGAAATTAAGGTGTGAGCACTTAGCTTTCCTTCTTCTTCAATAGCACATACCTGAGAACCATTTTTCATTATAAATATAAGAGCAACAACTGAAGGACGGTGGTGGCAAAAGAAAGAAAGGATCAGAGTCCTTAACATTGTGGAAACAACATATAAGCTTTAGAATCAAGAGAGTTAATACCTTTAGGCTGTTATAGAAAGAGATTTAAAAAATAACTTCTGTCTTGTCTAAATTACTATGTTAAGGTGGTTCATTATTTCTTAGTTGAGTCTTGCATCTTAATTAAGTACTGAAGGCCATTACACAATATCTCGCTCTTCCCATCTCTGCCATTAAAGAATGTTTCATAAAAGCTAGCTTTTAAGCTTTGCAAATTATTTATATCACAATAAAATGAAACCTGAAATCTTGATAAATATGAACTAATTTAAGGATGTGCCAGGTATTCTGTTAAGTACTTTATTTGTTTATTCACTTAATCCACACAACTTTTCTATCAATAGGAAACTATTATTACCCCTATTTCATGGATAAAGAAGAAGAGATCAACATACATTTAAATGGCAGATCTGAGACACAGCCTCAAGCAATCTATCTGTAGGAGCCATAAATCCAGATACCAACAGTGGAAAATCAGGTAATGTAAATGACAAAAATGTGTGCACAGGGTCTATGACAAAATGAAGATCACATGCCTTATCTCTTAGTCAAAGTTACTTCACACGTCTAGCTACCTTACAGAAATGTAGAATGAGGTTGGTAAACTTCATTTTTTTTTCTTAAAAAACAAAAAAACCTAGCTATTCATATATCTAATTATTAGCGGAACAACTTTCAGATGGTTTACAGAGACTGTGCAGAACAAAACATCTTTGGCTTACCAATGAAGAAGTTGGAATGCATACAATATGATAAACACGGTTTCTACCATCTGTCTCATGGCAGAGTTAGATAAAACACAGAAAAAAATAAATAATACCCTAAAAACACAAGGAAGGGCCACCTTTTATCTGACGGTCTTCAGACACCTGGTGATGACTCAGCTGAGTTTTGAATTATTAGTATTTATTATTTAGATAAATACAGGGGTTGGGGCAGAAGGGTATTCCAACTGAAGAAAACACTAATTAACAATGGGCTTTACATGATGAAAACTCTATTTACTTATTTTTAACTATTTAGAATTGAGCATAAGATAAACCAAGCACTACATATATAAATATGTAAGTAGTTAGGAAGTGTTACATAAAATATGGTCTAAGCATTACCACTTTTTCACATCTCTATTTCCTGCAAAAGATGAAACTCATTAGACACAAACAACAGAATGGTGGTTACTGGAAAGAAGGGATGGAGGTTAGAAAAGAGTAAAAAGGGCCAAATATATGGTGATTGAAGATAATTTGACTTTGGGTGGTGGGCACACAATGTAATATACGGATCATGTATTATAGACATGTACACTTGAAGCTTATATGTTTCTAGAAACCAATGTTACCCCAATGAATTTACTTTAAAATAAAACATAATCTAATGGGGGAAAAAAAAGCAGTCTGTGTCTAGAGAAAGCATAGCACTAAGGATGCTGGGGCTGATGTGCACAAGATGGGGATTGGTGAGGGACTTTCCTAAAGGTGTCGACTGTTTTCTTAGGTGTAACAGACAGTTTAGGTGTAGTGCATATCAAACAATTCTTGGAGGGTACGTGGTATGTTCTAATTTTCGTGGCAGTAAAAGATTTCCATGCCAAAAGAACAGTAAGGAGGGCATTGCAATCTCCTGGGGAGGGCGTCGTGTCTGAACCATGCTAGTGGCAGTACAGATAAAAAGTGAGGGCCCTGGCCGGTTGGCTCAGTGGTAGAGCGTCGGCTTGGCGTGCAGAAGTCCCGGGTTCGATTTCCGGCCAGGGCACACAGGAGAAGCGCCCATCTGCTTCTCCACCCTTTCCCCTCTCCTTCCTCTCTGTCTCTCTCTTCCCCTCCCACAGCGAGGCTCCACTGGAGCAAAGATGGCCCGGGCGCTGGGGATGGCTCCTTGACCTCTGCCCCAGGCGCTAGAGTGGCTCTGGTCACAAAAGAGCGACACCCCGGAGGGGCAGAGCATCGCCCCCTGGTGGGAAGAGCGTCGCCCCCTGGTGGGCGTGCCGGGTGGATCCCGGTCGGGTGCATGCGGGAGTCTGTCTGACTTTCTCTCCCCGTTTCCAGCTTCAGAAAAATCCAAAAAAAAAAAAAAAATTGTGAGTCAATCTGAAATAGGATCAAAATTTTTTCATAGCTTTTAGATGTGGGTGATAAAGGAGGCTAAATAATAAATTTAATGTTTCTGACTTCAATAAATAAATAAATATTGAATTGTGGAATGAATACGACCAACCTGTTTGGGAAGATAAATGAATTGAATACTAGATGGAGCTTAATTTGAAGTGCTTGAGAAAATAGTTTACATTTCAATCTTTAAGCATTAGTCTAATAGTTAATGGAGTAAGGCACAGAAACAGGAAATTCAAAAGCATACATTTATAACTCAAAAATACTCTTGAAAAAGTGTTCGACTTAATAATCAAAGGAATTCCAAGAAAAAGAGGTGCTAATTTGTTCTTACTCACAATTGAGAGTTACAGACTTCCCATGCTGGTGCAAGTGGAATGAAATAGTGTCTGCTATTCAACAGTTAAACATTTATATATATACTTAGATCAACTCATCCATGTTTTAGAAAGCTATCCCTGGGAAAGACTGTAATATGGAAAGAAAACTATATGCACAAAAATGTCCACTGATGTTATTATATAAATAATACAACAAACTAAAATCCTCATAAATGTCTAGGTAGGTAGAAAGAGATACATAAAATATAGCATAAGTATTAGATGGACTATTATATAAATATTTGTTATATATTGCCTGACCAGGCGGTGGTGCAGTGGATAGAGCATTGGCCTGGGATGCTGAGGAGGACTCACATTCAATACCACGAGGTCACCAACTTTAGCGCAGGCTCATCCAGCTTGAGTGTGGGCTCACCAGCTTGAGCATGGGGTCACTAGCTTGAGCGTGGGACCATAGACATGACCCCATGGTCGCTGACTTGAGCCCACAGGTCGCTGGCTTGGCTGTAACTCTCCACCACCCCCCTCTCCCGTCAAGGGATATATGAGGAAGCAATCAATGAACAATAAAGGTGCCGAAATGAAAAACTGATGCTTCTTTTCTTTCTCCCTTCCTGTCTGTCTGTCCCTATCCATCTCTCTGTCTCTATCACTTAAATATTAATTAATTAATGAAATGTATATTCATTATATAATAGTGCATAAGTACAACTGAATTATTAACCAAAATTATTTACCCCTTTGTACATCTGAATCCTACTCATAGCTTCTCTGTAGAAAAAGCATACTTTTCTACCATTTGGCTTTCTAATAACTAAAAAAGTTCTTTAAATGTATTATATCAGAAATATCTGATTTTCAAATATATGTTTCTATAGGAAAGAAATAGAAATTTGACAATTATTATCTGATGAATAAAATTAAATAAGAACTAAGAATAGAAAAGAGGGAAAACGTGTGTAGATTACTACAACCTATACTTATATCTTGTTTTCCCTAATCCAAAGTTTTCTACAATGGTCAATTTATTTGCACGACATGTATTTGACATGTATTGACCTTTGTTAATATCTCTGTATTCTCCATCAGTGTATTGTAATATTTCTGTACATTGTTTACCATGTAGTAGTAATGTACATGGTTTATCATGATTGCATTATAAATGACTGATCTAAATAAAGTCAACAAATCAAAAGAGAGGAACAAAATGATTGCAGCATGTCAGAGCTGATATAAACTTTTTCACAAGGGAGGAAAAGGACAGGCTATATTTTAATATTACAAACCATTGGATGTTTTCTTTAGTCAAAACCCCAAGTATGTTTTAAACAATAAAATTTGCTGAATAAAATTCAAAAATGTAGATTTATCATCATCAAAATGATACTAAGTAGTTAACAGTAATGAACATACTTACGTTTATTTCCAAAGCTTTTATGAGACTACACAATTGAGAGCACATACTTATGAGCCCTTATTATTTCCTTAATGGAGCAACTCTGAACAAGCTCAATTGAAAGAGCCAGAGATGATACTGTATAAATTGCAAAATGAATCCAACTTTTTTTGTCTCCCCTGTCTTCTATAATTTAGCAACAACAAATTAAATACCAAATCCTGATTCGAACACTATTATGAAATTTTCTATTTCACAAAATGTGTTCTAGTCCTCAGCTGATGATCTGATTGTTCTGAGCATTTAGGACTTGAGGAAACTTTAAATATCTGCAATGCTTTGTGTGTTTTGAATACACAGAGACTAATCAGAGTCAGTCCCTGACCTCCAGGAGCTTGCAGTCTGGTGGAAAAAGAGGATTAAAAAAAATTATCTAGCCTGACCAAGTGGTGGTGCAGTAGGTAGAGCATCAGACTGGGACACAAAGGACCCATATTCAAAACACCAAGATCGACAGCTTGAGAATGGGCTCATCTTGCTTGAGTGTGGGCTCACTTGCTTGAGTGTGGGGTTGCTGGCTTGAGCATGGGATCATAGACATGACCCCATGGCCGCTGGCTTGAATCCAAGGTCACTGGCTTGAGCAAGGGGTCACTAGCTCAGCTGAAGCGCCTGGATCAAGGTACGTATGAGAAAACAATCAATGAACAATAAAGGTGACACAACAAAGAACTGATGCTTCTCATCTCTCTCCCTTCTTGTTTGTCTGTTCCTATCTGTCCCTCCCCTCTCCCTATGTCTCTCTTTTCTCTCTGTCTCTGTCACAAAAAAAAAAAAATCTCTAAATCAAAGCAGAATGTTTAAAGCAGTCCAGGTACAAATGTAATATATTTTTCATACATATTTACATTCATGCATCATAAATATATTTAATTTATATGAAATAATCCTGTTAATTTAGTTTTGACTTCAGGAAAGATCACTACAATCTTTCTAAAATCAGAACTCTCAAGTCAAACTAATGCTATGAATATTAATTTTTTACATGTGAGTTTCTTAAAAACAACTAACACCAAAGATAATATGGAGATAACTTATGATAAAATTTTGGGTTTTCATAGTGAATTCAGAAAATGAATTAAAACATATTATTCACATAAACTCTGAACTTTAATATTTCAATATATTTCAAAGATATTTTGTAATGTGCTAGTTTGATATATGGAGAATTATACAAAATAATATGATCAAGAATCATAAAGTGTTTTTTATTCTCTCATTTTGTTATGTTTTTGTATATAACACATATACTGCATTTCAGGCACTACGGCATGGATTGGGTCTATAATCATAAGCACAAACATGTATTGCTTCTGCCTTAATTGAATGTATCCTTCAAATACAAGAAGTTCAAAATGTTGTTTAAAAATAAATTGTGAAAATAAAATTCCTGGGGTTTTTTCATAGCTGTTATCAACCTCTCATAGCATTTACTTACTATGTATATTACTGATTGTCTTTCTCCCCTTGCTAACATATTACCTCCATAAGAGAATAAATCTTTGTCTGTTTTCTTTCATGGGGTCTCCCAAGCATTTAGAACAGTGTCTGCCATTCCATAAATATTTGTTAGATGAATAGATAAGCCTGATTTTGCTTAATAGCAACATTATGCAAAATGAGAACTAGAAACTGAAATGTAGGATTACTCTGAGACCAACTCACCATATGCCACCTCTATTAACCTATTCAGAACACTTACTATAAAAACCAATATCTAGACCTTCAAGTTCCTTCTAGCCCTCTAACTCTTGTCTATGCATTTGTCAATATGTCATCCTGCAGCAATTTGCTAGCACATCAGTTTATCCAAGATGTCTTTGCGAAGCTGCATACATTTGTGATAGGACAGAGGGATGATACGAAGATAGCAAACAAATGAACATAAAACAGAATTGAAATAGGCTAGCTGTAAGAAGCATGTATGCAAAAGCAAACCCAAACCAAAAACAGAACAAAACCATTGTGAGTTTACCCTAAAGTAACAGTAGAGGCAGTGCAGGAGAATTCTCATCCTAAAGGAAGCAAAGTAGCAAAGTTACCAATTCTGCTCAATAGCTCAGACTCCATTGGCAGGTCTCTAAGTAGTGAAGTTGACAGTAGCTACATTTGTTAATCACAGGTAAGGGGAGATACCCTGTGGAGTCTGAATAGAGTTTTTAAGACATTTCTTTGTGACGTTTGGTTTATCATCAAGTGGGTCATTTTTTTTTAAAAGAAAAGGCAACTGATTTTTTTTAATAAAGACAATTTCTAATTAAAGCATATTAGGAGAACAGAAGAAATGTGCCACCTTGTTCAAAATAAACAAGGAGGAAACCTAGCTGAGCAAAAACCATCTCTCAAAAGACTAAAACATTGTCTGATTCGGTGTCATAAATACAAAAGTAGCCAGTGCAAGGCATAAAAAAGAGTAAACCTCAGTAAATATTTATAGTAATAAAATTTGTTATCAAATCTAAATCTAACCAACAGTGGGAATGTGTAAATTATTTAGTAACAGAGTGAAACTTAGAGATGAAGTAATAGGCAGTTACTTACTTGAAGTGCCATCAGGAGAAATCATGAAAGATACTGGCCTGTGAAAAAGAATCTGCTCTCCCATTGAGTCTTGAACTTCCAATTGTAATGTCACATAGAAATTGGGTTTTGTTTTTTTTACTTATCAATATATTTTAAAACCTTTTTTTCTAAGCTGATATAGGCTAAAACTTGACATTTAGTTATAATGCATAAACATATGAAGTTCAACCTTTCATTGAGAATTCTACAATCTCCTCATACAGAATAATTTTCCTTAATTTTTTTATTGGGGGGGGATACCTTTTTTTAAAAATGTCCATTAAACTTACAGAGATGTAGACTACTGTGTCATTGGGGGAAATGTTACTGTATTTAACCCATACCTCAAACCCTGTTTTATTAACCATATCTAGCTATACTACAACAATTACAATGCTTTTTGAAGGTTATAAAATGTCATCAAAATAGTTTTTTTTATCATTAGTGGAATAAATTATCCGGATGAATTTCTAAGAATACTTGGCTCAGTGTGACTCCCTAGCCTAGGCCTCTGCCATGCTATCCGTCAAACATGAGTCAGTCATGAAAGCTGTCTGTTCTGGTACTTACAGTTTCATGTGTTCAGGAAAAGGTCTAAAGAGCCATGCAGGTAATATTTAAATATTCATTTAGAATTTCAGTTAATCAGGAACAAGGAAGTATCTTAGATATATTTCAGTTTGGGGTGGCCCTAAAATTTCATCTTACAGTCAATGAAGTCACATCCAGTGAGTGAAGTTATCCTTAATTTGAGGCAGATCTCAAAATGGTTAATCTTTTTTTATAAATTTAAATTTTTTATTTTTAATTTATTGTGTTGACGTGGTTTCAAGTGTCCCACTCAATATAACACCCTATACATACCACATCATGCCCCACCCTGTCCTACGCAAAGTCTCTTCCACATCCATTTCACCCCATTTGCCCTCCTTCCGCCCTCCCCCTTTTACTTCTGGCTGTTGCTACCTTGTTGACTGTATTTATGTGTCATGTATATATCATTTGGCTAATACCTTCATCTTCTGTTATCCCGTCCTTTCTTTCCCCTTCCTTCTGATAGCTGTTCATCTGTTCCCTGTGACTCTGCCTCTGTTTCTATAAAATATTTAGTTCCTCAGTTTATTGTGTTCATTAGATTCCACATATAAGTGAGATCATATGGTATATATATTTCTCTGCCTGGCTTATTTCACTTAACATAATAATCTCCAGGTCCATCCATGTTGTCACAAAAGGTAAGATTTCTTTTTCTCATAGCAGTATAGTATTCCAGTGTGTAAATGTACCACAGCTTTTTAATTCACTCATCTACTGAAGGACAGTTGGGCTGTTTCCAGATCTTGGATATTGTAACCAATGCTGAAATGAACATGGAGGTGCATATCTTCTTTTTAATTAGTGTTTTGTGATTCTTAGGATATATTCCCAGAAGAGGGATAGCTGGGTCATAAGGCAGTTCCATGTTTAATTTTTTGAGGAAATCCCATACTATTTTCAAAATTTTTAATCTTAATCATCACCCCTACACACAGTTTACTTCAACAACTCCCCATCTCTACAGATACAACTTTGAACTTGTGTTTTTTAGGTTTTTATAAAGATAAATTCTTGGCTAAATGCATGTTAAGGAAGTATCAGTATCATAGAGTGGGTCATGATCATATTAAAAGAGAGTACAAGCAAATACTGTCAGCAACGGTAATGGGACAAAGGTCCTGAAAGCTTGACCTTACAAAGGAAGTGGAAGTGTTTGTCTGAGGGACAACACTGGGCTCCTAGGGGCTGATGGGTTTGGTGAAGAGGCTTCCTAGAACTGAAATTGGGATGAACACAAAGACAAATAAAGGAAAAATTTTAAATATTGCATATGTCTAGCCTTATTTCAAAGTACAAAGAAATGTTAAAACAGATAAAATAAAGCCAACTATTTCATGGAAGACCTTTATGCCTATTTCTTTATCTAAAAGTTGGTTAATACATATTTAGCTTACTTCATGATGATTTATGAAGGATCAATTTAATGCAGGATGTTAAATTATTTTGTAAATGATAGTTGTGCCAGAGGTCCCCAAGATTCCTTACATTTGGAGATTGACTGGAGGGTCTCAGGGAACTAGCTTAGAATTGTACTTATGAGTAAAATTGATTATAGCAACCATAGTAAATATATAGTCAGATAAGAAAAAAACACAGGCAGAATCTGGAAGATTCTATGTGTAGGCTTCTATGTTCTCTGCTATTTATGAGGATTAAACAGATAGCTTACTCCTCCAGCAATAAACATGCAGCAACATGTGTTCATTGTTTCTTCAAGAGAAACCCATTAGATATTTGGTACCCAAAGCTTTTATTGGAGGCGGCCATATAGTGGGTACCCTCTACTTAGTATTTACTAAAATTCCAGACCCACCGAAGAAAAGCAAATATAGCATAATCTGTGTTGTCTGCACAAAAACAGTAAAGCATTCTTATACCTTGAAAAATGGTTGAAAAACTCTAGAAATCCAAGCTCTCTAGGACCAACTTAGCAAGTGGGAATCTCTTTTATTATCAATTTCATGTCTATTATGTCTACTTTTTTCCTGCATAATAGCAGTTGCAAAATAGCTTGCCATATATTATTATATAACATAAATTAACAAAAACAGTAAACAATACTGTTATAAAAGAATACATTCCATATAAAATTATATTATATTAGAAGAAAGTTTTACTTTTTAGTAGGAAATAATCTGTAAAATTGCTCTTTTTCCACTGCCCTTTCCTTTTTGATCCTTCAAACTGAATATCATCTATATACAAGGGTGTTTGGTTATGTATACAACTAGCATTGCATCATATATAAACACTATTTAATGAGGTTAGTAAAATCTTCTTAATGATAAACTTTTTATTGTTTGCAAATATAATAGAATTAAAATAATAGTTATAAAAGCACACTGGTGAGTCTGAGATCTGTAGATAACCACATTGGCAGTTATATTTCCTGTTTTAAAGTATAGTGTAAAGGAGATCACCAGATATGTTGATAGAACTGAAACTAGTGAACTCTGATTTTTCACCCAAGAAAAAACTATTTTCTGAGCATTCTACTGTGAAATTTGCTTACAGCAAAGAAAAATAAAAGCAAAAAATGATTTACCAACCGAATAAGCCAAGGCAATTTTACTGTGTTTATATTCTTAATGCTTAATACAACTATGGACTATCTCTTTGTATTGGAGCAAAAGACGGCTTTTTACATTATGCATCCCCACAATCAAAGGCAAGAAATGAAAGATTAAAAAAAGAAAATCTAATTTTTACTCTTTATTCTCATATATCTTCTCTATGCCTTGAGCTGCAGTTCACTTAAAAAGTAGCTTTTTGTGGATAACAGATATGCAAGGTTTTATAAGAAATAAAATTCGAACTTTAGGGGATATATAGCAGTTATGTGATGAATACAAAACAAACTGTATTGTAAACATTAAGTTAGAAATTCAAAATATACTGTGGCTGGTCCTCAAAGCAATTGTTAACTAGATTTTTCCAGATGTTTATATTTTCCATAGTATAGTACATCCATATTGTAAAATGAAAGTCATGGGTCATCATTTATCAGCACCATTATCACAACAATTAAAATAATAACTGTTTGTCTTTGAATTTATTCTAAAACAAAATCATTGATATAAAATTTTTATAATCTAAATCTCTCTCTAGATATATTGAGACATTTCTATGCATTGATTTAAAAAATTAAATGTTTAAAATACAAGTGTAAACTAAAAATCTTTCTTGATCTAAGTATTACTGAACACTAGTGTTTTACATTCATAGTCTATGTAAGTCTCTATGGTTCCCAGAAAAAGGGGAGTTGTATGTGTTCCTGAGTGTGAACAAGGGATCCTAGGGTTAATGAAATAAACAGTTAGAAGTTCTTTTTCTATTCATTATTTGAGCAAAAAAATAAGTAGTAATAAAACTAAGTTTTATTAATACATTGCGTGTGAACTGATGCTGAGTCCCTTACTCATCAGCCGTGACAAAGTTCTGATTCTACACACTGTGCAGGAATCCCAAAGGGAAAAGCTGAAGCTGCAGAGAGTAGACTATGGCAATGAAGATTTGCCTCAACCTTGTTAGAGATGTTTACTTTCAGCATATTTTGACTTGCTGCAGTTTACATGCATGAGCCTGCTTATGGAAGTTCATAAATTATATTATCTAGTTTTAATTATACTCACCATCATAAAAAGTACAATGACTTTAGAAATTTTCTTCAAAACTATTGAGAAAAACATTAATAAGACAACCGCAGGAGAACAGCAAGGGTGGCTTAGCTGGTACTTCCTTTAGTGCAAGTTCTTAACCACATTATACAGTAGAAACCACGATGATCTAATCAATTCTGACAAGTAGTTGGCAAAAAAAATACAACAACATGAAGCAAACTGTGCAATATGGATTTATGTTCACTATCATTAATGACAAACTTGGTCTCAGTAAGGTTTGGTGCTTGAAAGTTTAGCTAATAATAGAAGTGTACTTTTATGTAATTTATAAACAAATACGTTAATTTTTTTTAAACAGTGGCGAGCCCTATTTAAAGTCTAAAGATTGGCCCTGGCCGGTTGGCTCAGTGGTAGAGCGTTGGCCTGGTGTGCAGGAGTCCCGGGTTCGATTTCCGGCCAGGGCACACAGGGGAAGCGCCCATCTGCTTCTCCACCCCTCCCCCTCTCCTTCCTCTCTGTCTCTCTCTTCCTCTCCTGCAGCCAAGGCTCCATTGGAGCAGAGATGGCCCCAGGCACTGAGGATGGCTCTGTGGCCTCTGCCTCAGGCGCTAGGATGGCTCTGGATGCAACAGAGTGACACCCCAGCATCGCCCCCTGGTGGGCATGCCGGTGGATCCCGGTAGGGCGCATGCGGGAGTCTGTCTGACTGCCTCCCCGTTTCCAGCTTCGGAAAAATGAAAAAAAAAAAAAAAAAGTCTGAAGATTATTATTACTTAAGTGAGCAACTGGTCAACTGCATTTGCCTGTTAGACATTTTAATAATATTAAGTAATAAATTCTTTTCCTATACATGGCCAAATTTTATAGAAATCTGAGCACTGAGAATTTGAAATAATATAATTTATTTTATGTGAAAAATATAAGAAAATTCCCTCCTTAAAAAATAAATTCAGAAGAGGAAAATTAAATAAATTGTTACTATGTTTAAACAAATTCCACCTTTACTGGTTTCCAGGGTAACTGACTTTTGTTTAAAGAAGGGAGGACTTCTCATTAATTTTTATGACTATTGGGCTCTTTCAACATTAACGTTTATTATAATCAAAATTTACTTTTACAACTATACCAATGTAAACCAACATTCATCAGATGATAGTTCTAATCATGTTTCAAAAATATTATGCCTGATAATTAATAACATTGATTAACTGTGACAAAATACTTTGAAGAAGGCAAAATCAGTGCCATTACACACTGTATCACTAGCTTAGGACAGGGGTCAGGAACCTATGGTTCGCGAGCCAGATGTGACTCTTTTGATGGCTGAATCTGGCTCGCAGACAAATCTTTAATAAAAAAATTAATAACGTTAAAAATATAAAACATTCTCATGTATTACAATCCATTCATTCCTACCACTCATGTATATGGTTGCGGGTGGCTGGAGCCAATCACAGCTGTCCTCCGGGACAACACCAAATTTTTATTGGATAATGCATAACGTACATGGGTCGTTGTATGGCTCTCACGGAATTACATTTTTAAAAATGTGGTGTTTATGGCTCTCTTAGCCAAAAATGTTCCCAACCCCTGGCTTATGAGAATGCATCCTTTGATATTTTAACATTAAATCTGAAAAGATAAAATGTGGCATTAAGTCAAAGTATGCCACAATGGTTATACATTTGTTGGTATGTTGAAAATATGTTCTTTTTAATTTACATTTATTCTCCAATATATTTATATATTATTTCATTATTCATTTATTAAGTTCTTTGATTCTATTAAAGAGTTACAAAATATTTAATCATATGAGGTCTTCACAATGTTTTCTTCAAATGAAATATGACTTTCATGTACTTCTCAAATGTCAATAACATATTTACATGTGATTTTAAAATAATATTATCAACTATATTTGATTTAATTAGAATTAAAATTTTTTATTACCTGCTAAGTATTCATCAGTTGAACAGTGGGATCTTGTAGCTTAGTAAATCTATACAAATATTAAAAAGGCAGTCATGGCGAACTCAGCAGTTAAAATTATATGTAGTCATTTTTATCTCATCATTTTGTTTTAATGATTATTTCAGATATGTCCCAGAATTACCATCCTCAGTGAAACATGTTTTATTTATAACCCTGCCCCAAATTCCTAATCATATTTCTGGTCAGGCAAAAGTAATGGCAGTGTCCTGGCCAGGTAGCTCAGTTGATTAGAGCATCATCCCAATTCTCTAGGGGTGTGGGTTTGATCCCACGTCAGGGCACATGCAGGAATCACCTGGTGAATGCTCTGATAAGTAGAACAGCGAATTGATCTTACTTTCTCTCTCTTTCTCTTTCTTCCTTCCTTGCTCTCTCAAATCAATTTAAAAAGAGTAATGGCATAAAATAGCAATTTGTCCATTCCTGAATTAGGTTCTTGCTTACAGATTATTATTAAGGTAAATCAATTAATACAGGTGTTTTGAATTCTTTCAAATATCATTGCTTGCTAGAAAAATAACGTATGTTAATTTTTAACATATTATACACATCATAAATAGAACAAAATTGCCAAAATTTTCTTATGATAACTTCTGATAGGGAATAATGATGACGGTTTCATAAATGAAGAAAATGAGACTCAGGAGGCTTAAATTAATTGCTAACTTTCTACAGAGAAAAGGAGTCTGAAATGGGATTTGTATCCAGTCTATTGCCAAAGTCTGTCTTTGTTTATTCAAATTACAGTGCCTTACACACAGTGATATATTTTGTCAAATAAAATCCCTGACAATAGCCCTAGCTATTTTAAGTTCTATGTTAGTCTGACACCTGTAAAACTGATGTTTTGAAGACTAAGTGAATGAACATATATAAAATAATACTTATTAATTACAGTAGTTATTTTATTGACAAATTATACCAAGGGCAAACAAGGTTTCAAAACTAAGTTGACTCTTCTGAAAAGTGATGGAACAGTTTGATCATTTAAAGTATTAGCAACACCACTTTCTATATGGATACTATTTACATAGCAGTATATATTTTTCCTCATTTATCTTAATAACCATTTAAATATATTATTTATTTAAAAATAATATTAAATAAATTAATTAATTCTAAGGGTGATTAAGTAATTTTACAAATACTCCAAATATAATACATGTCAAAGCTGGATCTCTTGACCGAAAACTTTATTTCTCCCTCTTAGAAATATTAAGTCTTCCCTCAGGAGTTTGAAAATCTCTGAAATTGTATGTCATTCTGGGTATACTGTGGAAGGATAGCCTTTAGAATTCATCACAAAATCTCAACAGACATGATACTTCAAACTCTTAAGAACCTGATGGCTTATTAAAAAATATATAAAATAAGAAATAATTTTACATATTATTTATGTTGATAGTTCAGTTTAGTTACATTCACAATAATATGTCGTATGTTACTATAGTATTTCAGTACTTAAGTATTTCAGAAAAACACTGAATTTCCAATATAATCTGTTGACATTTTAAGACTATATATAGGACACTGATGAACCATGGATATTCAATGCCTGAGATTACTCAAATAGTAGACACCCATAGGGTCCCCCAGCAATGTGACCTTAGGCATAGTATGGCTCAGTGAAGGCACCAGAAGAATGGGTTCCTATTCTACAGAGGAAATTTTGGTGCGCTTGGGAAATAGTCATAGTGGCATGGGTAGACACCCTACTCTGAACTGAATGAAACACCATCAGTATCCTCCTAAAGGACAGTGAGAGAGTTCTTTCTTTATTTCTAGCCAATTTCCTCCTTATGAATATCAAGAACAAGTTCTTCCTACAGTTTCTACTGAACACCACTTCTGAGGAAGCTAAAGTCTTTTCCCCAAAAACACCAACAACACAGATTGAATCATAATCCTTCTCTGTATCCTTTTTCTCCTACTCCATTACCCCCATCCAAAAAGAAAAAAAAAAGTCCTCCATCAGAATTTATACAACTCTTCCCTAGATTATTTTAATGAGAAAGAATCAAGGTTAGGAACCACTGTGTAAGGCCAGTAGCCACAGCCATTGCGGCCATTCACATACGGGTTCACATTAGATTCGGGCAGATGGTAAAGAAACAGCAGAGCCAAAAAATGGTGGGCCATTCAATTATTCTAGCCTTGCACCGGCTGGCAAGTAAACACACACAGGGCTCCAAAACCATGACACATTCTCTGGTTCCACAATGTTGGGCAGATAAAATATATTATGTTCACTTTGTTAAAGATGGCGCTGCCCACGTGGATGGAGGCTATTGCCCAGGTGATATTAATATGTGTTGGGGGTGGGCTAAAGGCAGGCAGAATTCTTGTAGCCTGGGGCTTGGTTTTGGGATTAAGTCTTTCCCACCCTTTTTGATGATGGGTACAATCCCATCATGCCTCAGATAAGTGACTTTGTATTAGAGACTTCCCTATTTTGTATATTGGATTAAAGGTTTTGATTTCTACACTATAAAATGAAGGCAGAACGGGAGCTTACTCTCTTGGTTCCTGGGATGATTAGAGGAGAGAGCAGAGCAGAGAGCAGAAGGAGGCCACGTGGAGTAAGAGGAGAAGCAGCCAAGATGGCAGAGTGTTGAGTGAAAGGCCAGTTAGTGCAGAGTTTGTGCAGGGAGAAAGAAGGAGATGGGGAACAGAGGTGAATAAGTCTGGTGAGCTAGAAACCTTTGATTCTAGGAAACTCGGATAAGTCAGTAGCTTTGTGAGCACTGAATGTGTGGGTTTTGGAGCCCAGTGTGTGTTTTTACTTGCCCGCCGGGTGCAAGCTAGGATTATAGACTATGGCCCACCAGTTTGTGGCTCCGTTGTTTCTTCACCGACTGTCCGAATCCTATGCGAACCTGCATGGGCCAGGTGGCTGCTGTGATGGTGGCCCCGGCTGCTGGCTTTACACACAACCAGGAGAATCTTTTCCAGTTTTTCCTAGAATCAAAGGCCCCCACCATTTTCAGTCACCTATGGTTCCCCATCTGCACACCTTCTCCCTTCTCCTCTCTGCACAAACTGGCTTCTCCTCAGCACCCTGCCATCTTGGCTTCCTTCTTCTCCTTTTCTTTATAAAACTTTTTGGCAAGAAACCCCTCCTCCAGAAACATTAGCATAACAATAGCCCTTCCCAAACTGGAAGATAATTCACAATTTGCAATCATCTGCCCTGCTCTGAGGGCAAGCACACAGGTGGCTGCCCAGCGCCATTTGTAACAATAAAAGTGAGCAAACTCAAAAAAACACAAATTTTACAAACTCATTTGCCCAACATACTGGTATAGTATTTCTCTGTTCAGTAAAGCAATCTTAGGTGAGTAAAACCTCATAGGAGATCATTAACATGTATAGACTGGCTGAGTACCATTCCCAAATAGGAATTTTAAACAGCTTTTGTTTCCCCCTGACTGTTCCGGGCACCAGCTCATGCGGCTACCGGCAGCCTCATCCCTCTCAGGGCACCTGTAAAGCTCTCATTATTTCACTAAATTACCTTGCTCGTAGATAGCACGGACTGTGTGTATCATGATGGTGGATTTAAGAAATATATAATATATATATAATTTTTAGCTCCTTGTTTGACTTAAGCATATTCAACTTTTGTAAAGGATTTTAAATACTTTACTGAACAAAAAAGGGGCCTTCCTATATTTCATGATGGGCCATTTGTTTAAAAAAATTGAATATTGTACAAAACATACTGATCTATTGCATACTTGTTCTATTTTACCTGGTTTTTGTCAAAGTGACATAAGCTTTTCCTCTTCCAAAGTAAAATAGCTATGCTAATTTGTTATCCCTTTTGTTGTCTGGTTATCAAAAGATGGGAATGACACTTAGAATTTGAGAGCATGCAAATTATTTCTTAATCTTTATGCATTCCTTGAATTGTCAATTAGCCTAAGAGATGAAAAGGGAAGGGAAGTATTCTCCCTAACAAATCAGCATAGGCGATAAATGCTTTTTCAATTACAACATTGTTTAGGGTTTTGTTTTGTTTTTTTCCACTTACAGTGACTATCATTCATGCTGTCCACTATAGAAATAATTTATCCCTTGGGCATTTTCCTCTAACTATACTAGTTTCAGCCATATCACTCCCTGTAACAGGGAGATTAATGCAGCTTTTCAACCATCTTGAAGCAAGAATATTCAGATGCTTTAGCAGCTGCCCTGCTTCTTAAAAACTCACTAATCCTTTAATCTCCAGACACTTTTTTTCATAAAAGATTCACAAGCAAAACAAACGCAATATGGATCAAAAAATTTAATCAGAATGCTTAAAATGCAATTACATTCATCAGGGTGTTCTGTTAGGCTGGGTATTAAATCGGAGCTTTATTCAATATCCTCCTTTTATTATAAAGCAATATTTTTCCACTCTGTAAACCATCTGATCCCTAGGCTAATGTCCTCACCGCTAAATATTAAAAAGAGAGAGAACTATGAAAAAGGAGCTAGAGAAATATTACACTTATTTCAAAGGGAAAAAAAAAATTCAAGCTAGACTCCTTCTGAAATCCTGTTTTAGAAATGACCAGATAATTCAATCACCTGGAATTCTAAAGTTACACTTCGAAGTGATGGTGACAGAATCCGGTATCCTACTTCAAATGCCAAATGTATAGGGTCCTACACGCCACCTGAATGGAGTTTAAAGTGTTGACAATTTTAAGTTGAAAATAATAGTATATTGTTTCAACTTCAGTATTTTGAAAGTTTAAAGGGAATGCTGGTTTCTTCATGCAAGCAAAGTAGCCCCACGAAGTTTTTTTTTTTTTTTTAAATCCGTTTTGGTTATATTTCTCCAATTCTCTACTGCACATCTAATAGCATTCAACTGTAACAATAGCTTTGAAATAAAGAGCTGTCCAGAACAGCATGACTTGAAACAGTTGGGTGCTTCTTTTAAGTCTATACCCTCACTATAACATGGTGGTTGGAAGTTTGTAAGACATATGGAAGTTAAGTGAAGCAATGAGAGAGATCAGGGATTTCCCCTGACAAGTGCCATCCTTGGAGTAAGGGAAATTTACTCAAAGATGCAGATACGTGAAGACCTTAAGCTTTCTTTAATATTTATTGGATTGGTTGTAAAAATTTTTTAATCTCCCAATTATGTATTAAGCCAGGTTGCCCTATTTTTCCTCCCAAAATGAGCTTCTGCAATGGAAAAAAAAAATCAAAACACTTTTTCAGTTTCAATTTTCCCCATTAAGTGAAAATAGAAACAATTGTTTGATGCATTATCATAATCCTTTAAACAGTAATCAAGCGATTATTGTAATAATGTTAAGGTCTATTATATATAATATAATTAAGTCAGTTGTCACTTATTATCATATTATGCTCCCACCTGCACCCATATGAAGACACTACAAGAATCAGCAAGGAGATTCAAGGTTTCAGCTGCCTTAATGCACTACTGCCTGTATGTTCTCTGTAAGCAAGACCACTGCCAAGGGAAAGATACTATTGCTTCACTGTAATTGCAGCTATGATGGGTAGTGATAGCTCTTGATTTTTGAGGCCATCCTTTGTGCCAGGTTCAACATGGACTATCTTATTAAGTCTTCATAACACCACTATGATATTATTCAGTGTGTATTATAAATTTGTCTCACCTAGGTCCTGTTTTTCTTAGATATATATGGTTATTACAACACTCATTCATGTTATAGGTGAGGAAACTACTATATATAAAACCCAGAGAGGTTATATACCTTGATCACAGTCACTTGGCAAGTCAGAGACAGAGCTGGGTATCAAACCCAGGCTGTGAGATTTAAGAGTCCTTGCTCTTATTTCCCACATAAATGTTACCTTTTCTCTATCTGGTCCTATTTGTTATGAGGTATTTTGAAACATAAGATGGAGATGTTATTTCCCTAATATTAGACACAAAAAAGAAACACATTTAGAAACCCTGATCCTGGTTAATGTGGCTCTATTTCTGTGTTGAGAGGGTGCATTCTCTTGTGTCATGTGCATGATAGACCAAGTCCTGGCATGGTGTAACCAGGATAACACAGGAAGAAATAGAATGAAACAGTCTGTAAGTAGCATGGTGACAAAAATTCTACCATATATGGAGATTGAAATTGAACCTTGAATCTTGATATGGTCTTTAATTCAGCCAATGATGTAAAAAGCCACAAGTCCAGTACTTCCCCACCTTGTAGGATTCTCAAGTCTCTGAAGGCTACATAGACCACCTGAGTTAGGGAGTACCACTTTAAAAACTGGGAAGCATTTAGGGAGCAATACCAATTAGTTTGTATCCTTACCTAACAGTCTTCTGTTTCTAGATTGATTCAGAGGAAAACTGAAGGGAGAGCATTCACAGACCTGGTTAAAGTTATAAGTCTTGCAATAATATTGTACATGCATTGGTCTCTGTGGTCATGTTGGCACAGAAAAGTATACAGGCAAGAATCCAAAGGACCAGGAATTGGGCACCTGGAAGTTACCCAGCACAGTGTAGCATATTCTCTCAACTCTTTCTAGAAATTCCAAATAGGAGGGGCAGTAAAGCCTACTACATAAACAACAAATAGAAACAGGTTAGAGTAAATCAGTAATCTGCCAGTTGGCAAGCTACAACAAGATACTCAACTGTACTTGATATGCATCACCTTTAGTCTTAATAGTACTTAAATTTATTTCCAAGGAAGTGATTGGGATGGCATTGAGCAAACCAGAAATAAAATGATTTTTCTCAGCAGATAATGGCTGAAACTCGGCATTACCCCGTGATTCTCACATCATCTATGTCCCTGCTCAGGGACAGAATGACTGGAAAACTATGGCAGCTAGTGTGTAAGCAATAAGTACAGTATTTTTTTTTCTCAAAAAATATGGAAGACATCTATATCCCTATAAATATCAGCATGGGAAGTTTTGTGACTAGTTATTTCTGCCTTACAAATAGTATGTCCATATTTTCTTTTTACCCAATCCAGGACAGTTTTGATAGTGAAAGTACACATTAATAACTAACTTTGGAAAAACAGATGGGAGTATTCTGGGCAAAGTGGAACATATGGTCACCATATTTATAAAGTACTGCAGAGGAATTTTCACTGTTATTGCATATAATCCAAAGTTTGAAATAAAATTCCTACAACATTACAATGGATTAAAGCAATCTCAATAACACAATGCAAATATTGAATTATTATAAAAATAATACAGAATAATTGTTTTTATCCAATGTTTAATTATCAAAGATGACATATATCTTGAGCAAGATCCCTTTAAAATAGGCATATGGTGCTTGTTTTTTGATAGTCTAAATATTCTCTCTCTCTCTCTTTTTTTTAATATTCTTAAGTGAGAAGCAGGGAGGCAGAGAGATAGACTCCTGCATGTTCCCGAATGGGATCCACCTGGCAAGCCCACTTTGGGGTGATGTTCTGTGCATCTGCGGCATTCCTCTATTGCTCAGCAACTGAGCTATTTTAGTGCCTGAGATGAGGCCATGGTGCCATCATCAGTGCCCGGGGCCAACTTGCTCCAACTGAGCCATGGCTGTCTGAAGGGAAGAGAGAGATAGAGAAAGAGAGAGAGAAGGGGAAGGGGTGGAAAAGAAGATGGTCATTTCTCCAGTGTACCCTGATTGGGAATCAAACTTGGGACATTCACATGCTGGGCCAACACTCTACCACTGAGCTAACCAGCCAGGGCCTAAATATTCTTTTATAGACATATTTAAAGTTACTTATTGTTTTCAGAGTTGTAGCAACCAAATTATTATTTTTATGTTCCCTTAAAAAAACAAGACTTTATTTTACTTTTTATTCTTAATATGCTAAGATATTAAGGAGTTATTAATAAAGCTAAAACCACACAGAGTCTCTGAATGACATTTTTATTAAGGTCATCATTCTCCACTGGCATTCCTAAGAGAAGAACCCAAATTACACTATACTATGGCATAACAAAGTACAAATATAAAGTAGGCAGAGAATAACGCATTTTATGCACAAACAGCATGTATTGGTTTTAATTATGACTGCTGGGAAAAGCTGTAGAAAAGTCTAATAAAAGTTTCTCCATGGATCTCAGCTTATTCATTAACCTCTTATTATATTATTTGATAATATATCCAGAGTTGATCAAACTGTCTCACAGGTCTGTTCCTGCAATCATGCTACTATTAGCATTTCTACCTTCCATGCAAGCTTTAAGCTTTGATCACAATTCTCATAGAATTACATATTTATCAATATTTTTCAGTTTGTTTGTTTGTTTGTTTTTCTTTTTCTTTTTTTCTGAAGCTGGAAACGGGGAGAGACAGTCAGACAGACTCCCACATGCGCCCGACCGGGATCCACCCGGCACACCCACCAGGGGCGACGCTCTGCCCACCAGGGGGCGATGCTCTGCCCCTCCGAGGCGTCGCTCTTTTGTGACCAGAGCCACTCTAGCGCCTGGGGCAGAGGCCAAGGAGCCATTTCCAGCGCCCGGGCCATCTTTGCTCCAATGGAGCCTCGGCTGCGGGAGGGGAAGAGAGAAACAGAGAGGAAGGAGGGGGGGGAGTGGAGAAGCAAATGGGCTCTTCTCCTGTGTGCCCTGGCCAGGAATCGAACTGGGGTGCCCCGCACGCCAGGCCAACGCTCTACCACTGAACCAACTGGCCAGGGCAATATTTTTCAGTTTTTAACCACCTTTCTTTCCATAAACTACAATGGCCTGACCAGGCGGTAGCACAGTGGATAGAGCGTCGGACTGGGATGCAGATGACCCAGATTTGAGACCCCGAGGTCACCAGCTTGAGCACGGGCTCACCTGGTTTGAGCAAAAGCTCACCAGCTTGGACCCAAGGTGGCTGGGTCGAGCAAGGGGTCACTCGGTCTGCTATAGCCCGCCAGTCAAGGCACATATGAGAAAGCAATCAATGAACAACTAAGGTGTCGCAACGAAAAACTGATGATTGATGCTTCTCATCTCTCTCCATTCCTGTCTGTCTGTCCCTGTCTATCCCTCTCTCTCTGTCCCTGAAAAAAACAAAGCAAAAAAATTACAATGGTAAACAGCAGCTTATTATAGTAGCAGTTATCCTCTGGGAATTCGGAAAAATGCTTTAAAGTTTGTGCTGAAATGTTGTTACATGTTGATGATAGGTTTTGAATTCTTCTACTGTCAAATCATGTTCACTTATTCTCCATCTAAGCAATAATCAAAATATTTATCCACTTGACATATATATACGTATGTATTCATTTATATATAAAAAACAGGTAAGAAATTGCACCGAGAATTATGGAGAACTTAAGGTTTATTCTTACTCTCAATAAACATATAATCAAGAAGACTAGGAAAAATTATTAGTGAGAACAACAGATATCAAATAACATATGAAAGAAGAGGTATAGCTCTTTATAGTCACTCAGAAATCAGAAAAGATTTCTAGTTGGGGTAACTAGAGAAGACTTATCAATGATTAACCATTAATAGAGAAGAATAGTAGAAAGAATAAGATGTTGAAAGAATGGCATTACTATCTATATATAATATATACATACATACAAACATAATATTTACATAAAGAACCAGTCCATGGTTCTTTAATCAAGAGTTCAATATTTTTCACAGATAGGTAGGACAGCATTATCTAAAATTATTTTTCTTTGTCTTAGAAATGCAGGATATCTAAAACTAAGAAATAACAATTATTTTAAGATCCTGGAGAATTTAGATTCTGTTGTATTCACAATTATATTTATTAAGTTTAAAGCAGGGCATTTGGACCTTGATATCTGACTCAGAGGTTGTTTTGACCTGCTCTGCTTATTAGTCGACACAATTACAGAACTGTAACTGGCCTTAGATTGTTTCAGAGACCGAGATTTAAAATAAATGATTACATTTAGAACAAACTGGCCTGAAGAAAAACTATAACAGATAAAATGGCATACAAATGTTTTGTTTTGAAAAACAAAAAATTTACAGAGGATATACAAAATTTGACCAGAGAAAAATGGAACTCTGTAAGAACTAAAGGCTATAAAAAAAACTTCACAGATGAGAAAATGCTTTAGATAATATGAATTAATAGAGAAAGTTATTATTTTAAAATCTACAAAGAAAATAAACCAATAAATAATAAATTTGGTATAAAAATGAGGAGAATATGTCAGAAAGTATGTTCAGAAATCAAACTGTCTTAATATAGTTCAGTCTAGAAAATGATTTTAAAATCTGCACTTGGTCAAAATAACAAAACTAGAAGCTCTTGTTTTTCTTTTCATGTTTGTATTGAAAAGATTTAACATGTTCTAATATATGCTAAATAATTGCCATGGCCAGGTTGCTCAGTAGATAGGGTGTCTCCCTGGCATGGTGAGGTCAAAGTTTAGATCCCTGGTTGGGGCATATATAAAAAGCAACCAATGAGTGCACTACTAATTGAGCAATTAAGTGAAACAATGAGTCAGTGCCTCTTTCCCTCTCTCTCTATCTCTCTCTCTCTCTCTCTCTCTCTCTCTGTGTAAGGAATAGAAAATTTTTTAAAAAATTTTTAAAAATATTATGAAAACAACTACATGAGAGTTGAATAACACTATTACTGTACAAATGAATCTTGTGCATGATTATAAAATGATCATATATATCATAATCACATGGCATACCTTGGGGACTAAGACGGGTATAAAATAATCCTTGCTTTCAAGATGTTTTTTATCTTCTCGTGATGACAAAATGAGTGGAAAGGTAAACATGAGACACATGCATTGAATGTTTAGAATACAGCAATTTGAAGACCCAGTTCTTAAGAACAGTTTCTCAGAAATTTTTTTTTAATTAAAAGCAGAAAAGCTATGACTAAAGACTGAGCAGTCTATCTTTTACTTTTATGAATCATTTTGAATAATATATGCCTTGTTAGGTGCTTGTATGAAGTCTAACAAAGTCTGTGATGATATTCGCTGCTATAAGGATATTTTGTGAAATAGTCACACAAAATAATGAAAAATATTAATAAGCCTCAACTCACATTATATTATTCCTTTCAATATCTGTAACTCCCATTCAGTTTCCACTGCTTCCACCCTATTTTAGGCCCCACCATTCCATGTCAGTCTCCTGTGGGTCTTGAATGTTTCTAGTATCTTTATATTTTCATCTGGTACTACCCAATGAGTCACCCAAAACCTTTGTTTTCCATATATCACCTCTGCTCAAGCCATGGAAAAACTCTTTGACTTCAGTCAAAGGCCAGTAAACAAAAAATATCAGTATATAATTAAACTTCCTTTTAATGGATAACAGGAAATTTATATAATTTAACAGAGAGAAGATGATAGATATTATCCTGAACCCATACTGACGATGGCCTTAAACTAGAGAACACTACCCTACCTAAAGTCTTCGACATCTTCTTTGATGGGGAAAAGCAGGAACAACCATCTCTAGCCTCTCCCAGTACATGGTTCAGTAGCCAACATTGTTGTCATTGCCATCACAAAGTGTCCTATCTACACTTCAATTGGCAAAGCTTGTATTTGTCTTATTATCTGGTAGCTTATATTTATTTAGTCAAAATAACTGGGGGGGGGGGTTGCTATGCTTTTTCCCCTTTAGGATCCATCTTTTTGCTGCAAGAAGTTATACTTTTCTTAGCTCAATGCTACTTAACAAAAAAAATCAGTTGCATGATTCTTTCTCTGATGCTGTTATTGGTGGCTAAAATTTGGAGATCTGCTAAATAAAATAAAGTAAAATAAAATGCAATGAAATAAATCAAAATAAAGAGTCCACCTCCACTGGCATACCATTTTAACTTTCTAAATTCTTAATGTCATTGCTTCTGACTCCCTAGTCCTGTTACCACAGTTACTTTTGAATCTAGCACTATCAATTTCCGCTCCCCTTCTACTGACACCCTTTCCTCTTCTTGGACAGACACGGGTCTTATTTCTGATGGTGATATAAGGGAGAGTATTCAGTAGACCGGCCTCTGAGACTCTAGACCAGGGGTAGTCAATCTTTTTATACCTAGTTCCCACTTTTGTATCTCTGTTAGTAGTAATTTTTCTAACCGCCCATCAGTTCCACAGTAATGGTGATTTAAAAAGTAGGGAAGTAACTTTATAAAATTTATAAAGCATAGTTACAGCAAGTTAAAGCATATAATAATAATTACTTACCAAGTAATTTATGTCGGAATTTCACTAAGTTTGGCAGAATAAATCTTTATAAAACAACTTACTATAGTTAAATCTATCTTTTTATTTATACTTTGGTTGCTCCGCTACCACTCACTATGGAACCTGGAACACCCACTAGTGGGCAGTAGGGACCAGGTTGACTACCTCTGGTCTAGAATTTTCTAACATGAATATAGTTTGGGGCTGAAAATGCAAACTAAATCTTCACATAGTTTTTTGAAAAAAAATTGAATCACCCTCCTTTTTTTTTTCTTTTTCCTTCACTTACCTGTGCGCCCACAACAAATGGATAGGTTGAGAGTGAGCAGTTAACATTGCTTTCTTTTTAATTGGGAGTCTATTCTCTATCTATTTTAGGTCAAGGCCTTTATTCTAAGGTGACAACTTCAGTCATGTAATACTGGAAAAACACTTAGGTATACTTGCATGATTGACATTAAAAATGACAACTCTCATGACTGTTCATAATCTACTGCTAACCTCTGGCTGATTCAGATTTTAACTCTATTAGGCAAACTGATTAGTTCCCAATGTCTCTGGTCTGAAGGTCATCAGCCTCTTACCAAAAAGAATTATAGAATCCTCAGTTATACCAAAGCAACAGCCTGAACTGCTACCTTAATGAAAATTTAGTTATTGACCCACAGCAGAAGCAAGTATTCCCAGATTATTCCCCTTAACCTAGCCTGAAGCACACACATCAAAAATTCCCTTGTAGATATCAGAGATTTTTCCCACATGTAGACTTTATACTGTTTATGCTGAATGATAGACAATAATCCTGTTAGTCATATTTCCCCTCAGTTTGTACACATACACACACAGAGAGATAATGATAAAAAAAAAGCCATTATTTACAAAGAGTCAAAAAGGAGTCATTAAAAGCTTCTACTATAAGTTTGATTGTCTGTTGGGGAAAGGACTGAGAGATTCATTTTTTAAGAACTTTTTTCTATTCTTTACAACATATCTTTCAGAATTTTACCTCTGCAAGGAAAAAATAGAGCTTATCTACCAGAGGAGCAATATTATAGTGTTTTGAAATTTTTTTAACTTGTAACAATAATACAAATCATTAAGAACAAATATCAGCCCTAGATCTAGATTTTATGAAACTATAAATCTAATCTCAGTGAGAAAAATACAATTTTCCAGTATATTTAAATGTAATCTATTATTAATAGAACTGTTTCTATTCTCATTAATATGTGAAATTATATTTGCAACAATATGATAGGAAACAAGGTAGAGGAAGAAGTAATTGAAGAGCACTACTTGGTGTTGCACTGGTCACAAGTGGTTAAAGGAAGATACTATATGTAATATCATTTTATGTTACATTACAGCGATAAGAATTTCAAAACATCTATATTAAAAATACGCTGGTATATGGTTCCAGTTATCCATACCAGAAAGACCTATGTTTTCTACCGAGTTTATGTTCTTCTCACTTGGAGTGTGTGTGTGTGTGTGCGTGCGCGCGCGCGCGCACGTGCATTCATACACGTGTGTTTCAAGTATTTTTTCTTTAATAATACTTCCAGCTGACATTTTAATGTTCCTTTTCAAGCAAAATAAAATGTTGGGAACCATATACTCCAGCCCCTCCAATTAAAAGAAAAAAGAATTGTTAGTCCATAAAACCTAAAAGTCTGGGAAGTGTAGCTATAAAGAGCCCTCTTAATCTGTAAATATAGCCTGAGTTTCTGCGCCTATAAATGCGCTCACCCTAAAATCCTCTCACAGAAGACTAAAAAAGCGGCTGTACTAAAGCGCATTTTATATGGTATAACCTCTTGGTAGAATAACTTGAAACTTACTGTTTTCCCCCTCCCCTCCCCTCTAGCTTTTCTGTAGTCTAGTTCCTGAATTTTAATCAAAACATAAAAACAAAGAACAAAAGGAATAACAGAAAAGCCAACTTGGAATAAAAGCCAATGACAATTTTATAAGCCTCAGCATATTCTGAGAACTAAGATAAAAGCATCTGTCAAATAAATGGTTTACTAAAGATTAATACAATTAATCTACCTGAAACTTTTATTTGAGTAAAGTCTATTACAAAGGTAAATATGAGATTAAAGGTTAATGTTTTACACATTAAAATAAGTTAACTCAAGGGGAAAAATGATTTTCTAAAAAGAGAAAATTCAAAGCTTCTGAACTCTCCACTGTGAGCAAATGCATGTATTTATTACTGTAGGATTAAAGTGCAGAGGTAAGGGATTCATAATAAATCCTCTGTCATCTATCTATGGGAAATGGTGAGTTCCTGGAAGATTTGAGAAGATGCAATTAGTGAATGGCATGGTCAACCTAAGTGTGCTGTTAGTTCTGTAAATTGAAGACATGCATGTGTTTCTCAATATTACACATACACGCACCCGCTTGTAGACGCAACTGCAAATAGCTTTATACATATATGTATTATTATTGGGGAAATAAGTCTGAGAGGGGCAGGGGAAAGAGGAAGAGAGAGGACAAAGAAAAAGAGACAAAATACACAGCAATATAGAAACCAACATATTAAGGCCTGAGCAATGAAGATGAGTCGGCTGATATACACAAATAGGAAAAGCATTAAGTCATTTTAAGGACCAGAGCAGTAACCGCTCACTCTTCTGGTATTGTGACTAATTGCATAGCCAAGGTTATCTGCTTTGATTCTCCAATGCTGTCACCATGTGAAAGTATATTCAATAAATCTACTTTCCTAAATGTGAAATTCAGAATTTATGAAATTAATACACATACAATTTTTAGATACTAATAAAGAAAACGTCCGTAATAGAATTTTAGATCATTTTATGTGAGCTTAGCAAGGCTCTCCAATGTGTTACATGAGGAACTTAACCAACCAAAATCGAGAGGGAAGGGTTAACAAATACATAATTCACAAGGAGATGTTTTTAACAGCTACAAGAATCTAGGCTAGCATTTTCACTGTTAGCTATAACAAAAACCTAGTTATATATAAGAAATAAAATACTGCCTGACCAGGCGGTGGCGTAGTGGATAGAGCGTCGGACTGGGATGAAGAGGACCCAGGTTCGAGACCCCAAAGTCGCCAGCTTGAGCGTGGGCTCATCTGGTTTGAGCAAAAGCCCACCAGCTTGAACCTAAGGGCACTGGCTCCAGCAAGAGGTTACTCGGTCTGCTGAAGGCCCACGGTCAAGGCACATATGAGAAAGCAATCAATGAACAACTAAGGTGTTGCAGCACGCAATGAAAAGCTACTGATTGATTCCTCTCATCTCTCTCCATCCCTGTCTATCCCTCTCTCTGACTCACTCTCTGTCTCTGAAATAAATAAATAAATAAATAAATAAATAGAAATAAAATACTGAAATAGATGTTAGATAGACCATAGAGATATGCCTTCTATTATAATCTGGCATATTGTATGATTTTCCCATTTCAAATAGACAATGTATATATTTTTCAATGAAATGTGATTGTGCTACCTTCCATCTTCTTCATGAATGCATTGCTAAAAGTAATTCAATTTTAATCATCAAACTGTAAATAGAGTTATTCATCAAGCAATGAAATCAAAATGAACAATCTTTGTTGTTAGCTGTTCCTCAGATTGCACCTTGAAATCTCTTGCTCTAGAGAAGTTCTTTTGGTAGGTGCAGTGCACAGATGTACAGTGACCATCATTTTTAAGAGACAATACAATCATCATACTGGTTTACATGCATTATCTGACATTTGTCACATTATAAAAATATTTTTGTAATATACACATTTTAGGCCGAATTTTATGAGTACTATATATATTATATATATTATAGATTTACATGATATAATTATTCAGGTAATTACTTTAAAATATCATACTATGTGTGATTACATTTAATATTAAAATTTCCCAAAGTGATTTTTTTTTTTTGAGTCAGAGAGAGACATATGGGAGACAAAGAGGAACAGACAGACACGAAGAGAGATAGATGAAAAGCACCAACTCATAGTTGTGTCACTTTAGTTGCCTCAAGCCAGTGCCTTTAGGCTCAAGCAAGTGACCATGAGATCATGTCTAAAATCTCATATTCAAGCCAGTACTCAAGCTGGTGAGCCTGTGCTCAAGCCAGCAACCTCAGGTTTCAAACCTGGGTCCTTAGCGCCCCAGGCCGACACTCTATTCACTGTGCTACCACCTGGTCAGGCCCAAATGTGAATATTAAATTTACTTTACAGTTATAGAGGTATGTCATTCATGTAAGTATATATATATATATATATATATATATACACACACACACACACACACCATATCTCTATATATCTATATCTGTATATCTATATATCTATATCTATATCTATCTATCATATATATATATATATATATATCTCCTGATTTTATATGGAAATATTCCCTTGGTTATATTATCAAAATATCAAAATACTTCTTTGTGGTCATGGCTCAATTTATGAATTGAATTGCTCTTGCTCTAACATTGCTTGTCAAAGCTGAAGGTAAGAATGACAGACATATGCAATTAATAGGTTATGTAATCAGAAGTGATCAATTATGAAAACCTCACTTCTTCAATGGGCAAGAAGTAGAAGTACTTAACAATAATGCATGAAAAATGCAATTTTTCTATTACCTTTTTGTTGTAGATAAATCACAAATTAATAATTCATTTCAAACTAATAGTGTCAATGATAAAAGAAAATAAAATTGCTGATGTGATCGCTAAACTTCTTTCACACATTCCTATAATTGTTTAATTTAAAGAAATAGTCTTTATTTTATACCAAATTTTTTTCTTGGTATTAATCCTAATTATTTGTCAAAAATCAGTTTGATTCTAGAAGGCTGTGTGAGTAGACTAAGTCGTGAACTCTAAAGAACTCTTTCGTGAATGAGAAGGAAAGTATACCATGGTTGTATGATGTTGGACATAATAAAAAAAGACATTGTCTTTCACTCTTTATAATTTGACTTATTATGCTTTTTTAATTACTTCAATTATTTTCTAATAGTTCAAGATTATTCTGATTAATTTCAAGCTACAGGATCTTCAAAAGACTGTTATAAACCTAACTCTTTTAAATTGCTTTCTTTGTTTTATCAAGCATCAAGAAACACACAAGTTTATACACGTCAAATTTTAGATTAAAAAGAGATTGCTCCTTTTATGTAATAACAGAGTTGCAGCAAGATGAAGTCACCTCAATTATCATTGTCCTCGTATTTTACTGTGTACTACCCATCTTGATAAATAATACCTAGGCCTTCTAACTTTTTAGCAATTCACACATTTAAAAGTCTATGATTTTCTGCATTTCCACCCTCTTGCTAGAACAATTAAACTTTATTCACAGTAAATATCGTAAATTTTTACTTTTTTTCCATAGAAATACTCAGTTCCATTGAGTGATATAGAGATATTTCAAAAATTATATAAATTTTAAACAATGTATTAAATATTAAAAAATAAAAATATTTATGACTACATTAATACTACCATGGAATTAGGTCCCTTAATAAATAACCTCTAAAAATACTTTGGTATAAACATTAATTATTTCTTAAATCTATTGTTTTTTAAATAAAAGGAAGCAAGCACATTTCAAAAAAGAATTAGAGCAAATCCAAAGGCAATATTGATGGAACATAAAAATGATTTGAATGTCACTATTAGTAACATTATCTATATTTTTAAACAGTTTTCCTGATATCAGCTAGAGTACCTGGAGACTGACAATGAACTTTTAATAATTTTCCTTATCTATCACAGCTGTTATATGCACTATAAACACACACATTCATATACATTCTTTATGTGTACATGCATCATATTTTATATTCTGAATATTGAGGAGAAATTTATAAATATTCAAAATATACATTTAGAATTAAGCATTTTTCAAAATATAATCAGCTGGCTCTGGTGGTTGGCTTAGTGGTAGAGCATTGGCCTGGTGTGTTGAAGTCCCAGATTTGATTACCAGTCAAGGCACACAGGAGAAGCAGCTATCTACTTCCCACTCCTCTCTCTTTTCCTTCTCTCTCTCTCTCTCTTTCCCTCCCACAGCCATAGTTCGGTTAGAATGAGTTGACTCTAGGCTCTGAGGATGGCTCCATGACCTCTGCCTCAGGTGCTAAAAAGAGCTCGGTTGCTGAACAATGGACAACACCCCAAATGGGAAGAGCATCACCATCTACTGGGTGTGCCAGGTTGATCCTGGTCAGGGCCCATGCTGGAGTCAGTCTCTCTGCCTCCCCCCCTCACTTAATTTAAAAAAGAAACAAAGAAAAAGAAATACAATAAACATTTATGCAGTGATCATTTTACTTCACTGATTACACAGTGTATCCATGTGGTGTAACTAGCTAGAACTGGCTATTTCACTATGGCCATATTCCTCAAACAGACAAAAGTGATTTGAATTATGGGAAAATATTAAGTAGTGAGAAAAAAGTAGGTGTTGGGTTATCTTTAAGATTGAAATACTTACAAAAAACAAAGACATTATTCTAGAAAAGGTGGAGTTTGTGGCTTGGAAACACAAGTACAAAACAGCTGAACCAAACAACTCTGTGAGATAAGTGCTAGTGGTCAATAAACAGGAAATCCAGTAAGCTAGAACAGAGAATCTGCAATACTGAAATACTGACTGGGGGGATGGGTAATAAAATGATCAAATTAAAATATTTGTTACGCTCAAAGCCAACAATGACAAATTATATATATATGTGTGTGTGTGTGTGTGTGTGTGTGTGTGTGTGTGTGTGTGTATATGTATAATTTTTTTGTATTTGTCTGAAGTAAGAAGCAGGGAGGCAGAGAGACAGACTCCCGCATGTGCCCTACAGGGATCCACCTAGAATGCCCACTAGGGGGCGATGCTCTGCCCACCTGGGGTGTTGCTCCATTGCAACCGGAGTCATTCTATCACCTGAGGTGGAGGCCACGGAGCTATCCTCAATACTCCAGCCAACTTTGCTCCAATGGAGTCTTGGCTGCAGGAGGGGAAGAGACAGAGAGAAAGGAGAGAGGAAAGGATGGAGAAGCAGATGGGTGCTTCTTGTATGTGCCCTGGCCAGGAATCGAACCCAGGACTTCCACATGCTGAGCTGATGCTCTACCACAGTGCCAACTGGCCAGGGCCAACAAAAATATTTTTTGAAAATTTAAAGCATAAATTGATAATGTCATGGGATTTAAAAGAGCAATTTATTTTCTATGTCTACCTTTAAAATTTTACATTACTTGTTGTTTGTACCTCAGTCAATATAAAGCATACTCAGTAAAATTTTAATTGACCTTGTTGTTACTCAAGTATTAAAAGACACTAATAAAAGAAGAGAGTCTCATTTAAGATGCTGGTTACATGACATGTAGAACAATCATTAGATGTGGAAAGTGTTCCTTTCAAGAAAAAGCTTTGAACTTTTCCCTGTTAACTTTTAATATGCTACATATTTATTTGCTAAAAGAATAAAATAAATTTTATAATAATTATATAATAAAAATCACAATGAATATGATTTTAAAAGCCAAGTAAATACAATAAAGTCCATTTTCTATAAGCAGATAATAAAAATGTTTTTACACTGCTTTTAATTCAGTTGAAAATATTACTTTTTTACTTAATAGTTTTAACAGTTACTAAATGGCATCTTTTTGTGTGTTATATCTCAAAAGTCATCTAGCAGAGATTTCTGTAACTGCATCTACATAAAAAGTTTATTAAGTAAAAAATGATTAAGTCATGAGGAGAACACTGTACACTTGCAACTCTTGTCTTTTTTACCACAGAAAATGCTGTTTTCTTAGCTATTTTTGTGTCATACAGAAAAAAAAGGGAGCTTTTAGAATGGTTGGAAAAGTGTTTAAATATGTAGTGTACATGCTTCCTTTAGTTTAAAATTCTAAGTCGAACCATATAGAATTAATGTTTGATCATCATATTGCTTAAAAAAAAAGACATTTTCCTATGGTTCAACCTAAAAGTAGCAAAGTATGAGTAAGATAATATAAAAGACTCGTGCATGAAGCAAAAACAGAAAGTGGCATTGTGCTTCATTATGGATCCGTGGAGTGTTATAGTCCTATATTTCTATGCATTCTCTGGAGAAATGCCTAGAGTGAATCATTTCATCATTTTAATGATCATTTTTATTTCTTGGCCCTCCTTCTTGGTCCCATACTTCACTGAGAGCTAGTCCCATGGCTAGTGCACCGAGGCAGGGCCCAGATGACATGTCACTAAGAGCTTCGAGAATAATTCAGAGTCCCGTCAGGCTTCTAGCAACAAGCGTCCAAGACCACCAGGCCTGCCTGTGTTCCCTCAAGTCCCACTCCTTCTAGGTTTCCTTATCATACAGCCTCGAAAAATATATGCCTGCTGTTCAACAACACTGATGTTTCTAAATTCCTTTCCATAGCTCTACGGGTGCACTGGCCTTGAACCCTTCATCTCAGCTCTCTTCCTCTTCCTGGACGCTGCTGCTGTGCTCTTTGACCCTTGGTGTCAGGCCCTTGTTCCTCAGACTCATCCTCACCACTGTCATCACTGTCTGGGGGAGCCCCGTGCTGCCCAAGAGCCTGTTGGGGTTTGCAAACTCCAGAACTGAATTCACATCAAAGAAATCGACTTCCTCCCCGTGGGGCTCCCCTTAGCACTGCCCGGGAGCTCCCTCTCTGCCTGTACCACACACTTCAAGCTGCAGAGGGCCATGTACTTGACAGAGGCTGCTGGTTGGGAAGTTTTTATCCACATAAACTTCTGCATTAAAATGACAACAAGATAAAAAAAAAAAGTTCCTGATGCAAAAAATGACAGCCAAAACCTCCGCACAGGACACTTTGTGGGGCCAGCCTTAGTTCTCAGTGCTGGCTGCCACCCAGTAGGTTGCAAAAGCAGCAATGTCTCTGGACTCTTTCCAAATGGCGTCTCCCCCAGTCTGCCACAGGAGTAGTCAAAGACAGGGACCCCGACTGTGTCACCACCAGCCTATCTTTGGGAGATACATGCTGGGCACCCACCGGGCTGAGCATAAGGCTGCTGAACCTTCTGCCCACGCACAGGCAGCGCACCCAGCCCAGGAGGGGCAGCCAGTGTATGAAGCTGTGCTGGTGGGGGGTCACCGGAGAGCAGCTCCCACAGGACTGGCCCTCAACCAGCACCGTGAGGCCTGTACAGCCCTCTTCCTAGGCCACATATGACTCCAGAAACAAAATTTTAGCCCAACAGTGGCCCTGAGAATGACCAGCAAGGCCATCTTTTTTTTTTTTTTTTTTTTGGTCCAACTTTGTTCCTGCCACCCATGGTGGGGCCACTCAGGAGTCCAGAATCCCTGAGACCTTCAGGAGGGTCCTTCGTGCCGTTTCAGTTACTTTTTCAACTAAATAACTCATAATTTAAGTAATCTTTCGATTATCTCAAAACCATATTCAATGCAAGACACTTAAATCACTAAGCAAAGTTCAGATATACTGATTTGATCAAAACTATTTTTCATTCAACTTCCCAAACTCTCAATTCCAAAGACATACACATTTAGATGACAGTATATTTTTGTTTAAATTTTTGAGGGGGGTAATATAAATAGGGAAATTTCAGAATATTTTCTGTACTATATTTATACTTCTCAGGGAATTTTATTTTGGTAAGTTTGTTATGAAAAGTTTTAAATTTTTAGGAATTGTTATTGCAGACTTTGGGGTTCTAGGTAGTGAACAACCCAGAATTTAAAACGTCTAAGTTGAAACGTTTCAACATGTTCACATCAAATCAAAACATTAAGATCTGTATGTATCACAGAGAATCTACTCTAGACAAGGTAGTTAATGTTTCTGTCTTCACAAGTATTTAATTACATTTATTTGACACTTTCACTTATTTTTAACACTTACCATTATTTTAATTTCTCTATACCCTATATTTTCCTTTTTATATTTTTATTCCTGAAAATAATTATATTGTCAAAGGTTCTTTGTTCTCAAGGCTATGCCATAGTGTTGAGATATGCCAGCTAGACTAAATATCCAAACAAAAAGAAAAGGTAGAAGGAAGAGGTGAGAAGAGAGAGAAGTTGAAAGACAGAGAGAGAGAGAGAGAGAGAGAGAGAGAGCCATGAGATGCAGACAAAGAGAAATGGAGTGTCAGAAAAAGGTTTTTTTGGTCATGTATTTTAGAGAAAGCATGGATTTTTTTGTTAAGCTCTTTAAGTAATCAGAATAGTACCTGAAACATACAAGTTCTCAGTATATATTTGCTAAAGAAAAATTAAGGTAAGCATTTTAGAAAGATGCATATTATAAAATAAATTTAAATTAAAGAGGAGAAATGCCAGAATCAAAATAACCAAGTAGAAAACAAGTGCCTTGTTTTTGTATTTCTACGTCAATGGTTTGAACTATAATAATAAATTACAACACAATATTCTGTCTAAGGGCACCTAAACAATGCCGGCCTCAATAAACGCTTTATAGAATTGAGTATCAGGAAACCAAGGAGTGATGCCTGAAGATTCCTAAATTGTTTTGTCAGAGCTCTATAATATTATATCATAGCAGAAGTCTAAGCACACATCTTCAGAGAGATTGTTGGAGTAGGACAGAGTCCCTTGATAGTATGAACACTGCTCTGATCAAAAATTGAAACTTAAAAACCATAAATTATTTTCAGTCCTATAATCAAGTGTGAAATATATAAGTAAAAGAGTAAATGCTCAGACGTTTTATAGATGTTTAAAAAGTAAGTCAGCAAAAAGAATTAATTGACTCTGTGACTAATAGATACACTGTTTTTAAGAAATATTATCCAAGCTTGTCTTCCTATAAAATTTCTTAATTACTTGATAATAAAAGCAAATATACATTTTAAAATATATCAGCAGATCTATGACAACAAACACATTTACCTGAATTACGAAGAGTTTTTATTTTGCTTTTTAAATGTTATAAAATTGTAATGTGATTTCAAGAATACAAGTAACATGACATGTCACAAAATATAAAAGGCAAAATATGGCAATTTAGTCTGTACATTTTTTCAGATATTTCTTAATTTATTATCCATGTGGATAAATAATGTTATATATGCTATTTACTATTTTTTTTTTCCATTTTTCTGAAGCTGGAAACAGGGAGAGACAGTCAGACAGACTCCCGCATGCACCCGACCGGGATCCACCCGGCACGCCCACCAGGGGCGACGCTCTGCCCACCAGGGGGCGGTGCTCTGCCCATCCTGGGCGTCGCCATGTTGCGACCAGAGCCACTCTAGCGCCTGGGGCAGAGGCCACAGAGCCATCCCCAGCGCCCGGGCCATCTTTGCTCCAATGGAGCCTTGGCTGCGGGAGGGGAAGAGAGAGACAGAGAGGAAGGCGCGGCGGAAGGGTGGAGAAGCAAATGGGCGCTTCTCCTATGTGCCCTGGCCGGGAATCGAACCCGGGTCCTCCACACGCTAGGCCGACGCTCTACCGCTGAGCCAACCGGCCAGGGCTATTTACTATATTTTTAAAGGTTTGATTCATTTCACAAAAACAACAATTAAAGCAGTAAACTTGCACAAGGGCCATATTTTCTCCAGTGAAATGATCTTATAATCATTTGCAGGATTTGAACATTTCTATAAATACACAGATCTGCATGCAGCTAAACTTAAAATTATAAAAACACACACCTCATCCACGATTTAAGTGATAAAAGATAAAGTTAATACAGAACATAATAGTAAAATATTATTTAAAAATTAAAATTCACTGGCCCTGGCCGATTGGCTTAGTGGTAGAGCTTCGGCCTGGCATGTGAATGTCCCAGGTTTGATTCCCGGTCAGGGCACACAGGAGAAGCACCCATCTGCTTCTCCATCCTTTCCCCTCTTCTTTCTCTCTCTCTCTCTCTTCCCCTCCCGCAGCCAAGGCTCCATTGGAGCGAAGTTGGCCCAAGCGCTGATGATGGCCCAATGGCCACCCCTCAGACACTAAAATGGCTCTGGTTGCAATGGAGTAACACCCCAGATGGGCAGAGCATCAACCCATTGTGGGCATGCCAGGTGGATACTGGTTGGGCACATATGGGAGTCTGTCTCTCTACCTCCCCACTTCTCACTTCAGAAAAATACTAAATAAATAAATAAATAAATCCCCCCCCCAAAATTAAAATTCACAAACTTATAAAAGTGGCATGATATCAGAAATAGTAAGATTTTAAACATAGCTTTAAAAATCTTATGTGATGTCACCTATTTTGAATATATATTTTTATAAAGTACTTTCTTTTTATCAAATCAACTACTTGATAGACTCTTTGTGGAACAGATTAACACCTATGCCTACTGTTATACATAATAACTGTTCAGATGAGAAATATGTTTTCTAGCTTTTGCACATGGGTGCTCATTCCATCTCATAGTAATTCATTACTATGACTGAGGAATTCAATGGCTTTGCTCTCAAAAGCACTAGCACACACTCCTTTCCAAACAGAAGTATCATTTCCAATCATGGCATCTGCTTAGGAATGAGACAAGATGCACATAACTCCTTCAAGTTATTGACTTTACTACGATACACAGGACTGTAGAGAATACAGAGGGTTTTCTTGGGTAGCAGCTCTTGCTCTGATTAATACCATCCTTTCAGATTTTAGATCAGACTTTTTAAAGTTAATTTTTCATCTTTTTATTGATTTAAAGGAAGAAGAAAGAAGACAGAGAGAATAATATTGACTCATTCTACCTCCTTATGTACCCATTGGTAGCTTCTTGTATGTGCCCTGACAGGGATTGAACCTGGAACCCTGGCTTATGGGGTGATGCACTAACTATCTGAGTTCCCAGCAAGGGCTAGATCAGATTTTTTTTAAATAGGAGAGAACATGGTATGCTTAGGGAAAGAGAAAATGTGCCTACTTCTAGCTTTGAGAGTCCATCCTGGAAAGCTGTGACAAGCTAAGCTAGAGAGGAAGATAAAGATATAAACAGCTCTTAGTCTCACAAAAAATTTAGACTTGCAGTAATACAATTCTTATAAAAATTTTAAAACTTAATGAAAAAAATATTCCATTTAGCATTCCAAAGATTGTGAATGCAACTTCATATTTTTCATTGTGCCTACCAATTACTTATAAACATTTCTTTGAATTTCTGAAGTACCAATGGCCTTAAAAAAATTCTTTTCTGGCCCTGTCCAGTTGGCTCAGTGGTAGAGTGTTGCCCAGTGTGTGGAAGTCCCAGGTTCAATTCCTGGCCAGAGCACACAAGAGAAATGCCCATCTGCTTCTTTACCCTTCCTCCTCTCCTTTCTCTCTATATTTCTCTTGCCCTCCCACAGCCAAGGCTCCAATGGAGCAAAGTTGACCCAGGAGCTGAGGATGGCTCCATGGCCTCTACCTCAGGTGCTAGAATGGCCTCAGTTGCAATGGAGCAATGGCCCAGATGGGCAGAGCATCGCCCCCTGCTGGGAATGTCGAGTGGATCCTGGTTGAGTGCATGTGGGAGTCTGTCTGTCTGCCTCCCCATTTCTCACTTCAGAAAAAAAAAGTCATTCCTAAAGTTACTTTAAGTTTTTAAATGCTTTTAAGTTTTATTTTTGATATAATTGTGGTACTGTATTGAAATACTTTGTCTCAATCATTCATATTATAGATAACTTGCTAATAATGGATTTTTATACTGAAATGATATTTTTCTAATGTTATAGCCTGTATTTGAAACTTAGCCAGATGCTCTTTATTTAGATACTTATATTTTATGAATATAATGATGAGATACATACAACTTCCATTTGCAAAAAGGAACCTCAAAATAGGTAAGTAATTTTTATTACAAATAGTACTGCCTTATCCACAGAAAATAAAACAAAATGAAATATATATTCTAAGTGTCCAACTTTGTAAATTTAGAAATATCAATGATAATCCTTAAATCTGTGGCTTATGAAATAAAAAAATATTGGATTTTGATAAAACATGCTTGCCTTACCTTGATTTTTTTATTAGCTAGGGTAGAAAAGAGAGTTCAATTATTCACTCAACAATAAGCAACTATTACATTTCTGTCATGTAGCAAGCATGGTGCTAATTCCTGACATAAATATACTTGAGATTTGAAGTGACTTGTAAGAAATCAGTTTAGTGTGGAAATATAATATTAAACATCACATCATAGTGTATTAGTACTATATTCAATGTTGCACAATATTTTAATAGCATTGTCAGGAAACAAGTAAGTTCTCCTGAAGAAGTTGTGGAAAGGCAGACAACCAAGGAGCCTTCAATTTGGAGAGAGAAGAAAGACACAGGATGTGGAAAAATAAATAAGGAAAATAGAAGGTGGCAGATTAAAATTCTTTTTTTTCTATGTATATGAAATTAAAAAAATTTAACTAGAAAATTAAATTTAACAGGGTGACATTGATCAATAAGAGTACTTAGGCTTTAGGTAAACATTTCTATAACATTTGAACTCTTGATTATGTTGTATACCCATCACCCAAAGTCAAACCATTTTCTGTCATCTTATATTTATTCTTCTTTACACCCTCCAATTAAAATTCTTTAACCAAGCAAAACATATTTGCATTAAGTCTTATTCACTAGATCATGTTTTCTGGTATCTAATGAAATAATTAGATCTCTGCCAATAGATTAATTGATTAGACGCTACTATGTGCTCTTTAAAAATCCTTTTTCAAAAGGAGTACATTGACATCAAGGACAAACTTTAACAATGGGTCATTCAGACTTTATCATGGACAAATTTCAGAGCAAGGAGCCATATATATACTAATCTAGTACATTCATATAAAATGTCATTTCCAAGCATAATTAAAAGAGAACATTTTAAATCTTATTTCAAAAATAAATAATGAAAATGTAAATTCAGCAAACTGTCTCTAACCTGTGTTTTTATTCATAGACAAAGGATATAAATTTCTATTACAAATAACTTTTTCAATTCTGTCTACAAGTTACATTAAGGTGACTGTAAAGTCGAGCAAGTGCTGTGGTTATTAGTCTTCTTACTAATTGTAGAACACAAAAGAATTGTAAATAATACATACTAAAGAATGTTAAAGGCTAATAAATTACTTATATAAATACTATTATACTAATTAGTAATTTTAAATACTAATAGTAAGAAATGTTAAACGTAGTAAACACAGATTCATAAGACTATATGTAATCATTGTAATACAGACAGATGGAGAGAGAAAATGAAAAGAGATAGCCAATACTAGAGGAAGGTACAAAGAGATGCAGAGGGTACAAAGAGCAGGCCTACAAATCAAAAACAGCAGATTAAATAAGCACACATTTCAATATTATGCTTTGTGAAGTCAGGCATACATTTTAATAATTGCCTTTAATGATTATTCATGAATTAATTATTAATTCTCTGGACTAAAAATATCATTGCCTGCTTGCTAAGTAACATTCCCACAAATGAAAATATATATATGAAAGGGCTAAAACCTTTTACATCATTAGTACTTTTGTAAAAACTTAGTGTTTGATCTTGTTATAATTAATGCTTGGCTCATTAGATCATTTCCATATCACAAATCACAACATTCAAATTCATAGATGGATACAATGTACACAGGAACAAGTACTGTTGATGAGTTATTTTGCAGAGAGGTTATAATAAAATTTTATCTTTACTAATGTATGACTTTACATGGAAGTCTTTGCAAATGTCAGCTAAAAATAAAGGGGGAGGAGCTTTTCTTTTCCTTCTCTTTTGAGAACATTAATTGTTTGAAAATCTAAGACTTTGTTAAGATTTTCTGAGTCCGGTGTATAAAAATTCCTCCAGTCTATAGAGAAAACAGATTCTCAAATGATCAGAAAGCTATTTCTTTTTCTGTTTTTAGTAAAAAATAAATTCAGTTATACTAAAACTTGTATATATTAAAATACATGTCAACATATTCAAATGTTAATGTGTTATGGCAATTGCCCATCAAAAAAACCAAAACAATTTTCTGAACTCAGTTATAAATAATTCTGTGTATTTATTTTCTATAGTTTCCCTGTCATAAATGTACTTTTCTTGTTAGTGATACAACTTATAGCGTGTGTGTTGATTTATAGACTACTGATTTTTCTGACAAACTTTTTTATGTGGAGGGAAATTAGATCCACCTTGTTTATGAACCTACAAGGCAGAAAATTTTTCTTGATTAGTTAACAATAGAAAGTACGTTATTTTTCTAAATAATGAGTTCAAATACATAACATATTTGTGATTATGTTATGAAATAAATCTGTCACAAGGTGAAATTTTAATTGGCCCTCTAATCATGTTCTTAAAGGTGATGGCATAGTGAAAATGGTTTTTTTTTTTTTTTTTTTTGTATTTTTCTGAAGCTGGAAACGGGGAGAGACAGTCAGACAGACTCCCGCATGCGCCCGACCAGGATCCACCCGGCACGCCCACCAGGGGGCGATGCTCTGCCCCTCGGGGCGCCGCTCTGTTGTGACCAGAGCCACTCCAGCGCCCGGGGCAGAGGCCAAGGAGCCATCCCCAGCGCCCGGGCCATCTTTGCTCCAATGGAGCCTTAGCTGCGGGAGGGGAAGAGAGAGACAGAGAGGAAGGAGAGGGGGAGGGGTGGAGAAGCAGATGGGCGGGCGCCTCTCCTGTGTGCCCTGGCCGGGAATCGAACCCGGGACTTCTGCATGCCAGGCCAATGCTCTACCACTGAGCCAACCGGCCAGGGCCAAATGTTTTAATAGGAAAGAAGAATAATAACTTCTTATATACATATATTTAATTTTTATTATTTATTTATTTATTTACTTTTTTATTGGTGAGAGGAAGGGAGATAGGCAGACTCCTTCATGTGCCCCACTGGGATCCACCTGGCAACCCTTCCTAAGGCTGATGCTCGAGTACCAAGCTATTTTAGCACCTGAGCCTGATGCACTCAGGCCAACTGAGCCCTCCTCCATGCTCAGGACCATGCTTCAATCAATCAAGCCACTGGCTGCAGGAAGGGAAGAAGGAGAGAATGGGGGGGGGAGTAGTTGGTCACTTCCCCTAGGTGCCCTTATAGGGAATGAAACCCAGGACATACATATGTTGGGTTGAATCTCTATCTGTTGGGTTGAATCTTTATCCACTGAGCCACTGGCCAGGGCTTAATATATATATATTTTTGGGATGAGAATTTGCTTATTTCCAAATTTTTACTATAATCATCAGTTCCTCACATATATCTTTTTGCCCAGTGTGTTTTCTGTGGCATAAGTTACTAGAATTAAAATACCTGTACAAAATTATGTCATTTGCCCTGGCCGGTTGGCTCAGCGGTAGAGCGTCGGCCTAGCGTGCAGAGGACCCGGGTTCGATTCCCAGCCAGGGCACACAGGAGAAGCGCCCATTTGCTTCTCCACCCCTCCGCCGCGCCTTCCTCTCTGTCTCTCTCTTCCCCTCCCACAGCCAAGGCTCCATTGGAGCATAGATGGCCCGGGCGCTGGGGATGGCTCTGTGGCCTCTGCCCCAGGCGCTAGAGTGGCTCTGTTCGCAACATGGCGACACCCAGGATGGGCAGAGCATCACCCCCTGGTGGGCAGAGCGTCGCCCCTGGTAGGCGTGCCGGGTTGATCCCGGTCGGGCGCATGCGGGAGTCTGTCTGACTGTCTATTCCTGTTTCCAGCTTCAGAAAAATGCAAAAAAAAAAAAAAATTATGTCATTTAAAAAAATAGGTATTGATACTCAGTCCTAAAAAATGTATCAACTACAGCCCTAAGTATATATGAGCTGATATAAGAATCTTGACTCTGATTTTCCACACACATAAATGTGTTAAAAGTAGTTCCATGCTTTATCAGAATAACTTCACATTTTGCTAGATATATTTATTTATAATTAGAAATAAAGACTAAATAGGGTATTTTGACATGAACCTCGAGTTCCTTGTTGTTGAGCCAATAAAAAAATTTTAAAATAGTTAATTAATTAAAATAAAAATGTGAGCCCTGGACAGCTAGCTCAGGCAGAGAGTTGTCCCAAAACACCAAGGCTGTGGGTTCAATCCCAAGGTCAGGGCACATATGGGAAGCAACCAATGAACACACAACTAAGTAGAACTACAAATGAATGCTTCTCTCTCTCTCTCTCTGTCTCTCTCAAATCAATCAACAGAAATATTTTAAAAAATTAAAAAATAAAAATGTGACTAAATCATTAACATTTATTTTTATTTTTTAGGTTTGTGTTCAAGTTTACTTGTTTCCTGCCCTATCTACTTTCGACCAATACTTACACTGTACTTCCAGAGGTCTAGTATTTTTTAAATTGTCTTAATTTTTGCTTATGTAGTTGCTTAAAACTAGTTATTCAAAAATGGATTTTAAATGACTATGTTTATTTCCTACAATAAACTAGGTATAATTTAGGATTGGGGCATGCATCAGCTCTGTAATTTTATTCTCCACCCATTGCATCGGCATGATCCCTTTGTTAATGTAGGGTTAGCTAGATATTGATGAGGAAAGAGCGCTAAAAGACTGGCCATTATCTTTATTAAAACTTGGGAAGCTTCCATAGAAGCTTCAACATTTCCTTTAGCTTAATTTGCTAGAAGGCTAAAGTTTTCACAGGCTCAATTGCACATTTCAGGAATCTGTTGTGCCCTCAGAGTCCATTGTGCCTTAGCTTTCTGGATTCAAGTTTGGGAGGAATAGCTCCAAGGCACTGTGGGTCTCAGTGCTGAGTGGGGGTAGGGCGAGGGAGACATGTTTCTATGCTCTCACTAGGCATGCACAGTGGAAGCCAGAATGGCAGTCATAGAGACCTGCTCATCTAACCTAGAAGGAGAATCTTATTGGTTAGGGAGAGGAACCAACACAAACCTAGAATTTTAAAGAAAATGATTGGTTAGCTTTAAGAAAGGTAGTCCTTCTTAATGCACTAGCTACGGTTGCAGACATGTTTCACGGGCTGGCAGCCAGATGATCTCTCAAATACAGGCTTTGAGCAGCACCTGGACTGGACTGAGCTTTGATACGTGCTAAACTAGTGGAAGTCAACCTGGTCCCTACCGCCCACTAGTGGGCGTTCCAGTTTTCATGGTGAGCGGTAGCGGAACAACCAAAGTATAGATAAAAAGATAGATTTAACTATAGTAAGTTGTTTTATAAAGATTTATTCTGCCAAACTTAGGGAAAATCAAACATAAAGTACTTGGTAAGTAATTATTATTATAATGTTTTAACTTGCTGTAACTCTGCTTTATAAATTTTATAAAGTAAAGTTACTTCCCTACGTTATAAATTACCATTACTGTGGAATCGGAGAGTGGTTAGAAAATTTTACTACTAACAGAGATACAAAAGTGGGCGGTAGGTAGAAAAAGATTGACTACCCCTGTGCTAAACCATGGTGCCAAATATCTGGACTTTGCTTTCTATACTGGGCTTACTGAAGACAAGACTGGACTTTTTCCTTGGTGAGCCAGAGGAAAATGAGACATTAAATACCTGTAATCAATCTTCTATATCTACTCCAAATAAATCTTACTGCAAAAGTCTAAGCTGCTCTAAGTGTGGGTGTAGTAAAATGCTTTTTATATACTGAGCACGAATTTCACTTTAACCAGCATCAGAACCAATATCTCCTGTAGTGACTTCTCCATGCCAGAGTGACACTTTGAGGTAGTGTACAATACTTTCTTTATATGAATAAACATTGCCTTTTACTACCCGACAACTTCATGTCCTGCCATATAGGAGAACAAAGAAGAATCTTCAGAAGGTGAACTGTTAGTGTAGGCAGCTAGATAATACAGGAAGGGAGTAAAGGGATATTAAAAGACTTAATCTTCTCATAAACTACCCTTTCACAAAGAATCCAGGAGATCACAGCATTGCCTGGTCAAGGGGATTAACACTCCTCCCTCCTCAGTGTAGGAAGAAAGGACCAGCTTTCCAATATCCCCTGGTACAACCAGCCATTATCCCAGATTGCCAAGGGAAAGATAAAACAATAAAGGGGAATTCTTCTGCTAGGTGCCTGTCCCATAGAAACCAAGATAGTGCTGGAAAAGGTTAAGCACAAATGCAATAGAAACTAAGATGTCTCCTGACCAGGCAGCAGTACAGGGGATAGAGCATCAGACTCGAACGTAGAGGACCCATGTTCAAAACCCCAAGGTCACCAGCTTGAGCACGAGCTATTTCGGCTTGAGCACGGGCTCACCAGCTTGAGCGCAGGGTCGCTGGCTTGAGTGTGGGATCATAGACATGACTCCATGGTTGCTGGCTTGAGTCCAAAGGTCACTGACTTAAAGCCCAAGGTCGTTGGCTTGAGCCCATGGTCACTGGCTTGAGCAAGGGGTCACTCACTCTGCTGTAGCCCCCGGGTCAAGGCACATATGAGAAAGTAATCAATGAACTTATATAAGGTGCCACAAGGAGAAAAAAATATTGTTTTGCACAAAGTTTTTTCAAAGACCACATAGTATGTAAACTACATTTCTTATGAAATACACACTTAAGCATGGATTGTCATACTTAAGATAGAAATACAAATGAAAACTAAATTAAATGTTTTTAATGTAAGGAGCATGCAGGTCCTGTCTCTTCTGAAGCAGACATATCTGCATTTCTATAGTTGTTGGTGATTAGTATTTTATTAATGTTCAAGCTATTTCAAATCTCCCTTGAGATATCATTAATAAAATACCATCCAAATCAGGAAGATTATGGTCAAAATAGCCAAAATATAGAATCCATTCAATTGCCTAGAAATTTCAAAAAATATTGAGCACTTGTTTTAATTAAAAAAACTAATCATGTGCTCTTATGATTACAAAGGGCTTTAGCTTTCTCTGTTTTGTTGGCAATTTTGGGGTTTTTAAATTATTATTTCTCATATTTTTTCAACTTGGATGCATTCTTTTATTTGCCCTTCAAAAATAATAATGAATAAATTTTTAAGGGCAATAAATGAAAAACAAACAACTTAAGAACTGACAAATATACAAGCACTTAACATTCAAATATCAGCTGTTTTCTCTTCAGTTTCCTCTGAGTTACACAACATTTTTGATTAAAAAAGGTGCTCAGCAAATTAATCATATTAATTTTTATCAAAAAATTCAAATTTATAAAAGTGCTCTAATGCTGTACCCACTCAAAAAATACCATATTTGCTGATTTTGAATAATTATTTCCATATACAAACCGGCATTTTTGATTTAGATGCTTAAGCAGTTCTGAAGTTTTCTCTAACTTTACTTCACTTATGCACCTGATCATGCCGTATTTACTTAAAGACTGACAAGGCAGAAAGAGAAAAAGAGGAATTATTTTCAACATTTTTTTTCAGATGTGTATGCATACTGGAGCCGTTTTTTTAAAAAATTTATCAGATTCCATCATGCAGTTAAAATTATTTACTTTGTTAATAGTTATATTTCCCTCATTATTAGGTAAGTATTATTGTTTTTTGGATAAATCTTGAAATTAGCTTGCTCAGTGAAAGAAACCAGTCATAAAACTGGGCACAGTGAGTCTTCATTTATATGAAGTTCAAGAACAGGCTGCATGTGCTCATGTTGACAGAAATTAAATAGGTGATGCTACAGGGTAAAGAACTTTAGAAAAGAGGCATGACAGAAACTCCTGCAGCTAATGGCAATACTTCGCATCTACACACGAAATATATCTACGCATATAAAAATATTAAGCTTTACACTTAAAGTTGGTCCACTTTCCTCTATGAACGTTCTCACTCAGTGTTTATTTATTTATTTTTTTATCCTATGGTGCCAAAAATAAATGTGGACCCTTAAGTGATAAAGAAATTTCCATAAATTTTTGTATCCACTTCCTACTTGCTACTTTTACTGCTCTGCTTCAAATCCTGTTTATTCTACATCACAACCATTGAAAAGCATGAGGCAAAGGTTCCTAATTAGTTTCCCCTTTCTTCCTTAATTATGAAAGCCTTGATTTTTTCATTTGTTAACCACTCTTTAGATAAAGGTAAAACCTTCTTTGTTTTCATAGAATTCTAGTAGCTATTAAAATTTAAAAGTTAAAGACAGTTTCTGTTCATGACAGCAACACATTAAAACTTGTTATCTTCATTCTAATCATTACTCATTGTTTTTGAGGCTTTAATATATAAACAAAAACAAAAAAAAAGAAAATCACAACATGAAAATTGGAAAAACATAATTATGTCAGTTGTGGATAACTTTATAGAATATATAATAATGTCAATTAAAAACTAATAAAATATCATTGATTTCAGCATATTTACTAAATATACAGAAATCAAAAGTTCATGTGACAAATAAAAAAATTTAATTTTTAAAATTCTATAAATACTATGTAGAGGTTTAAAAATACAGGAAAAAATAGCAAATTAGTACCAAAATGATGAATATTTAATAAATGGTGCCAAGAAAATCAGTTATTCATTTTAGAAAAAAATATTTATAACTGCATTACACAAAATAAACATAAGATAAATGTAAATTTTTAAATATTAAAAAAGTATTTTAAAAATTATTAAAAAAAAAATAGAATAATAATTATATAATTTTCTAAATGAGAAAGACTTTTCAGTTATGCAAATAGTAATAAGAGAATAAGCCAGCATTCATTGAGTGCTTAATTATTATGGACACTCTTTTAAATGCTTTTACATCTTTTGTGTGTGAGCCCTAACACACAGAATCAGGCACTTAGAGATTAATTCAGCATAAATGCTGGAGCTGATACCATAATCCAGGCTTCATGGATCAAGAATCAGCACTTTTTACCTTCAGAAAGCCACAAATGAAGTGAGTGACAAAAGTGACTACTTAAAAATCACAAATTTCTGTATGAAAAAATTACAGAATAAAATGTTAAATTCAAGCAAGAATAATATATTTGCAACATATATGATAGGAATTTAATCTGAAGGATCTCTAATAATTCAGTAAAAAATGATGAACAATAAATATCTTTTACAACAGGTAAAAACATAAAAACAGTTCTCAGTGAAAGTAAGGTAAATGAACAATAACCAAACAAAATCACTGTAAATCAAATACTCTCAGATTAAGCATATTAAAATATGCTATTTTTCATCTATCATATTGGTAAGTACAATATCAAAATCATTGTTATTGCCATTTTGGCCAGGGCATGGCAACACAGACACTCCCAAATACTGTTAGAAAGATTCTCATGGCCCTGGCCGGTTGGCTCAGCGGTAGAGCGTCCCTGTGGGGGACCAGGGTTGGATTCCCAGCCAGGGCACACAGGAGAAGCGCCCATTTGCTTCTCCACCCCCCTCCTTCCTCTCTGTCTCTCTCTTCCCCTCCCGCAGCCAAGGCTCCATTGGAGCAAAGATGGCCCGGGCGCTGGGGATGGCTTCTTGGCCTCTGCCCCAGGCGCTAGAGTGGCTCTGGTCGTGGCAGAGCGACGCCCCGGAGGGGCAGAGCATCGCCCCCTGGTGGGTAGAGCGTCGCCCCTGGCGGGCCTGCCAGGTGGATCCCGGTCCGGCGCATGCGGGAGTCTGTCTGACTGTCTCTCCCTGTTTCCAGCTTCAGAAAAATACAAAAAAAAAAAAAAGAAAAAGAATGATTCTCGTATAAAAGGTTTTGAAAGAATATAAAATGTGTACCCATGATTAAACGTGTATTAACTCCTTTGTGGTAAGACCATCCTTTTAAGAATTTAGCCTAATTAAATATAAATAAAATATCATTGATAACTGAACTTAGTAGTGACCATATTTCTAAAAGTGAAAATTTAGAAACTACTTAAATGTTTATTAAAGATTGCTTAATCAAACTATAGCATACTTCCATAATAAAATATCATTCAAAAATATAAAAGGGGAACATGAACATATCTTTTTTTTTAATTTTTTTTTTCATTTTTCCAAAGCTGGAAACGGGGAGGCAGTCAGACAGACTCCCGCATGCGCCCGACCGGGATCCACCAGGCACGCCCACCAGGGGGCGATGCTCTGTGCATCTGGGGCGTCGCTCTGCTGCATCCAGAGCCATTCTAGCGCCTGAGGCAGAGGCCACAGAGCCATCCTCAGCGCCCGGACCATCTTTGTTCCAATGGAGCCTTGGCTGTGGGAGGGGAAGAGAGAGACAGAGAGGAAGAAGAGGGGGAAGGGTGGAGAAGCAGATGGGCGCTTCTCCTGTGTGCCCTGGCGGGGAATTGAACCCGGGACTCCTGCACGCCAGGCCGACACTCTACCGCTGAGCCAACCGGCCAGGGCCAGGAACATATCTTAATATGTGAAGAGGTCAATGGTAAACCGTTAAACAATGTTGTTACATAGTGCACTGGATTGAAGGGTACTATTTATGTTAGTTTACATGTTTTTTGTTTTGTTTCATTTTGTTTTTTGTATTTTTCTGAAGTTGGAAACAGGGAGGCAGTCAGACAGACTCCCACATGTGCCCGACTGTGATCCACCCGGCATGCCCAACAGGAGGCGATGCTCTGCCCATCCTAAGGCAGAGGCCATAGAGCCATCCTCAGTGCCTGGGCATCTCTGCTCCAATAGAGCCTTGGCTGTGGGAGGGGAAGAGAGAGATAGAGAGGAAGGAGAGGGGGAGGGGTGGAGAAGCAGATGGGCGCTTCTCCTGTGTGCCCTGGCGGGGAATTGAACCCGGGACTCCTGAACACCAGGCCAATGTTCTACCACTGAGCCAACCAGCCAGGGCTAGTTTACATGTTTTATGTGTACATTTTTTTGTTAGGTGGAAGGGAGAGAGAGATGGGAAGCATTAATTTTTTTTTCTTAAAAAAATAAAACAACTATTATAGAACCTAGCACAATATGGTATGCATTATATCATCTGTATGTTTCTCTTCTCTAGGAGCCTGTAGGCTTCTCAGTGCCAGTGTCTTCTATAATTTTTATCCTTCTATAATGTCTAGCCCTCAAGCATGTACATAATGGATGCTCCAAAAAATGTTTACTGAATTGCTTAATTAAATATAGAATTATATGTAGATACTTAAATATATTTTTAATTATAGATAACCTTAAAAATGATAATGAATGTGATTGTTTTGTCAATTACTGAAACAGGTGATTTATCTAGACCAGGGGTAGTCATCCTTTTTATACCTACCATCCATTTTTGTATCTCTGTTAGTAGTAAAATTTTCTAACCGCCCACCAGTTCCACAGTAATGGTGATTTATAAAGTAGGGAAGTAACTCTACTTTATAAAACTTATAAAGCAGAGTTACAGAAAGTTAAAGCATATGATAATAATTATTTACCAAATACTTTATGTCAGATTTTCACTAAGTTTGGCAGAATAAATCTTTATAAAACAACTTACTATAGTTAAATCTATCATTTTATTTATATTTTGGTTGCTCTGCTACCACCCACCATGAAAGCTGGAACGCCCACTAGCGGGCGGTAGGGACCAGGTTGACTACCACTGACTAGAGTAAGGTTTGCTCTCGTTTTATTGAGAAAATGGATACTAAAATTATTCATATAAAAACAAGAGGCATAGCAATGCTTTTAATATTGACACAATTTTAAGATAAACTATTCCCTAAAGAAGAGTGTCCAGTGCTAATGCAGTAGCATAATAGCCTTTATTAAAATGGTATCATAAAAAAAAAATGGTATCATTAGTAAAATCGTGACATGCTAACAAGGTTGAGAACCTGATGTTCTTAAAACTTTTCAAGTGTAGCTTCCTGACTCTAGATAAGGGATTATGATTGCTATACTCAGGTTACAATGCTAACAACTAAACGGACTTGCAGAAAACTGTGAATCAACATTAAGCCTATCCTGATACAACCTACCTTCATTTCCCTTATGTGACATCTACTACCTACTATTTTATCTCTGTGTTGGGTTCTAACACCTGCTGATCCTTTCCTTGTTCCTCCTCCCTGCAAAAAAACAAACAAAAAACCCACAATTCTTTAAAACTTGGAAGTTTTTAAGATATAATTGCTTGTACCTTTCATGCACTGAAGAAAATCTCAATATGCTGCTATCACTTAACAAATGATAATTCATCCAATTTACATAATTCTACGGATGGGGATTTACTCTCTACGAAAGTCTCTAATTGAAATTCTCTATAGCATTAAATAGAGAAAATTAGTTGGAAATTAGGCCTAAAATATGTCTTCCTATAATTTCTACTGATTGCCTTAAAATTCTTCCTCTGAAACAGCAAAATATAAACATGGTTGTTTTTCAATATTAGACCCGAGTCTATTTCAAGTTTCTCAATTCCCTTTCACTCTGTCTTTATCTCTGCACTTATAACCAATAGCAGCAAAACTGGATACCTGACCTCTGTAAGCTTTCCTATTTGTCTCGCGTGCCTTCATATTCTTCCTGTTTCAGCTAATGCGCAAAACCTTAACACAGTGTTACTGCCTCTACTTAGTTCCCTTCATTCTCTCTCCAGCTTAATATTATTAAAGCTACCCTTCACTCTGAAACTTTGCTTGTTCAGTTTTCTCTCTAAAATCTAATGCTCTCACCTACATGTCCTGAAACCTTCTGAAAGTGTGCCCTGTGAATCTATTTTATACCTTTACTCTGTCATCATATATAAATTTCCTACTTTTTGCTTTTTTGTCCAATCTGTTTCTGAACCCAAACTCTATATCATAAACACAGAACCTTCTTCAAAGAGGCTCATCTTGCACCCAGAGACCTCCCAATACTAGTAATGTTCGCTGAACCAAAATTTTCTAAATGTGTCCATTTTTAACATGGATATTTGCAGAACTTTGTTATTCTTGTACCTTTTTTTCTACCTTTGTCCAAGGCGTGTAGTATTACCATGCCGCATCCATAATTCATTGAGATAATAGCCCCATATTCTTGATCAGTCTAATTTCATCAAACCAGTCTTGAAATTAACAGTTAATGTCTATATATCTTATAGCGGAGACTGTAATTTTTCAATTAGGTTAAGCTGAAAAAAAATTAACCATAGTAGTATATCTTAATTTTTTTCCTACTATGCAGGGCAAACTCTGAGAAAAAAATTATAATATTGTAATAAAAGTAGAATACAATAACAATGCTATCCTATCACCATTTTTTTTATTCTAAAAAAGAAAACAATAATAGTGCTTTCCTAATATTTTTCTGAGGAATAAAAATATTTTTTTATTTCTAGAAAAAAGAAAACATTATTTCTACTTAATATATATCAATTCAGACCATGGGTTGAATATTTTAAAAAATGTATTTACATCTTTTTAATTTTTTAAATGATAACTGTAGGTATAATTTTTATAGAAGAAATGGTTAAAATTAAAATATTTTTAAAGGTAATGAGGCCTTAAACATCTCTTCAATCAATCTGGCTGTAACCTTCCAGGGCAGCCCTACCACAAATTATAATTTGTTATGACAAATAAAAGAAAAATTAAATGCATGTATTATACCAGAGAGAAGCCAAAAGGTTAAGATTTTCTCTATCAGGTTTGAAAGAAAGTCAATAAATTAATCTGAAGCTTTTACCACAAGAGCTATATCTTTAGTGATAGGGAAGAAAACCTATTCTGAAATTGTACCTTTTAGAGAAAACAGACGGAACACAGAATAATGAAGGAGCTCCAGAGAAAATAAAGAAACAACTGCTATGATTTTTTTAAAGTCCAAGTGAGTTTCATCTTCAACCAACCTTACACAAGATTCAATAGTAGTTCAGTATAATTCTTGATAAAATAAATCTTTAAGATTCATGTCAGTGTTTTAGTATTGAAATGAATTGTCCAGTAATTTATAGATAGGTAAATTAGAGAACAAATTATGTGCCACTTAGAAGAATCAAATTATGGGAAAAATTAAATCTACTTAATAAAACTTCACTATATAAGGATATTGTTACTAGTTTGAAATATATAAAGCATAGAAGACAAACAGGTAAAAACATGCTTCAATTTAATTGCAAAAGGAAATGAATTCTTTTTTGGACTGTGTCTTATTGGGCGTTTGAACTGTCTGTTCCCTTAGCCTGAAACCTACTCCTTGCAGGAATCTGTATCTTCTTTCCCTTGCTGTTCCAGGTATTAATTCTAATATACTCTTTTAATCATGATTTTCTTGTCCATCCTACTTGCAGTTGCAAATCCTACCCAACCAGTTCCTATCCTTTCATTGTCATAGCTCTGATCTTCCCACTGAAATACGCACAAGAACAGAATTTATATAAAGCTTTTATTTACTACTATGTTCTCAGCAACAAATAATGTATAGCACATGAAAGATCCTCCTAGATATTTGTTGAAATAAAAATGAGTACAGAAGAAAACCTAAAAAATAATCATTTGGTGACCCTGTAATTGTAACTATAAATTGAAAAAATTTCAGAAGAAACATAAATAAACATATATTCATTGATTTTTTAAAAATAGAGGTTAAAAGAAATATGGATGGTAGAGGAAAACAGTGGTGAACACACAATACAATGTACAGATGCTGTTTTTGTAGGATTGTGCACCTAAAACCTTTATAATTTTGTTAACCAGTTTTATCCCAATAAGTTCAGTAAAAAGGAAAAAAAGTTATAGAAATAGAAAAACTTAGTAAAAATCTTACAAGTTTAACATGGCAACTTCAGGAAGGCTTTGCTATAATAAAATTTTATCAGAGCATGTACACAAATGAAATAAGGGTTATAATGTTAAATTCAGAAGTCTAAATTTAACCCATATTCTTCACTTATTTCCATTTTAGCTACTCAGTCAGACCATCTCATTACTTTTAAGGCTCAACATGCTGTCAGTATCTATGCTTAAGCCTGATCAATCGCTGCAGACTGAAAGTCATATAACTGTAATTATTTACAACTGACACACTCAAAATGGAGATTCACTATGGGTGTTTAGACACAACTCCTGAAGACTTTCATTTGTCCCATACCATTTTTAATTTCATACCATCACTGTGGATCTTTGAACTCTGAATTCTTGACTATGATTCTTCAAGTTATTCTTTGGACATAGTTTTTTATTTTCCTTTTTAAATGTCAATATTCCTTACTTGGCTCTGACATATTAATGTACTTCAATTTGCATCATTTTCTTTTTCCTTTTAATAGGACTACACTTCTAAGTCAAGAGCCATGTACCAGTTAGAATTTTACTACAATGGCAATCAAGAGATCATGTGCAGCATCCTGGTTTAATTTAGTGAACATTGTATTTGGAAGATCACAGGGGGATCACATACACACCCACACACATATGGGAAACAATGGGAAGAAAAGCAAGTAGATTTACTAAATGATTTCTTATAACCCTAGATGACCACAATGAATGGCTGTATTACACGTGTTGAAATCAAGATTTGATGGCCTTAAGCTACCCATGCTGTTCAGCACTTAGTTATATTTCTCAAATGCCATACTTATAATTTCAATCATCAAAAGGGAAATGCGGTAGAATTTTAATTACCTCAAAAAAGAAAAGAACTGCCATTCATAGTTCTTTTTGATATTATTGTAATTGACTCTTCCAATTATTTTCTTAATACTAATACTTCCTAAACATCTCTACTAATCATGTCTCTTCAAGTGCCTATGTTTTTCTCCCAAATTGTTCATAGTCCAATATTCAATGACTTTATCATATACATCCAATGTTGTTTTTCTATTTAGTTGTCCATTAATTATCGCACAAATTTGTTGATCCAGCAAATCTGGTCTGTTTTGTTCACTGATATATCCCAATCACTTGAACTATTGTTCTACAAATAACTTTCTAATATTTTATACATCCAAAATGACCCCAAATTATAGTCTCCTCCCCATGTGTCTTTAAATTAGGCTCTCATGAACACTTCCCAAGAAAATTACAAGGCTTCTAAGTAAATGCATTCTTACTATTTGCCCAGACCAAAGAATTCTTTCTTTAGAAATGTCTTCTAAAATCAGATCAGATCATTATTCTCTTAGAAATCAGGTCATTTCTAAAAAAAACTTTGTTTTATAGTCTTATGTAAGTCTACTTATTCAATTTCTTCCATTGCCACTCCACAAGAAGAGTGTTTTCTTTGGGTTACTGTACTGAAGAAAAAAAAATATTTTTTATATATTTATAAACACAGAACACAAGCTAATGAGATTTTATAAGAAACAATGGAAGCTCAAGATTAGTGAATACATGGTAAAAGATGGTAAAAGAACATAAAGTCCTCTAAAGACAACGATTTAACATTTCAGTTACCATTACTGTGGAAAACACTACATTGCCTTTTAAGTGTATATGTACATAAACTTGTGTGTGTGTATATATATATATATATATATATATATATATTAAGGAATATATATTTCATAATAAAATATGTGGGTATATATAAATTTATATATATATTCACAATTTAAATAGGATATTTGTTATTACCAAATGAAATAAATTCTATTTGTCTTTTTATTGTATTATATTCTGCTTATGCAGGTACATGTCACTAATTTTCACAAACTACTACTAAGCTGTGATGCACAATTTTAAGAGGAACAAATCTGCTAAAGGTGTTTGAATTTTTTTGCATGACTGAATTATAGTCCGGTTATAGAGAGCATTGTTCAATAAAGCTGAGCTTCTGTTGGTAATTCTGCAACAGTCATAGGAAATGGGATTGATCTGTAATACTGAGTAAATGCTATTTCAATTTTCAAAAAGAATAGGGAAAAGTCATATATCATAAACTACATCACTAGTAATAGTCTACGATGGATAATTTAAGAAACCAGTTGTGAACACAAGAGAAGAATTTGTAATCATTAGTGCCCAACATAATTTCTGTAAAAATTAATCAGACAAAACTCAGCTGCCCAATTGCTAAGCTAATATATTAATGATAGGTTCTTTAGCCATGGCCAGATAGCTAGGTTTATTAGAGCATCATTCTGATATAAAAAGGTTTCTGGCTTAATCCCCAATCATGACATATTCAGAAACAGGTTAATATTTCTGTCTTTCTCTTTCTCTTCTCTCATTAAAATCAAGAAATAAATTGGAAAACAAAATAAAGATAGCTAGTTTAATTTTTAAAAGCATAACATAATAAAGCACATTTCATTCCTTTGACAGAGATAATATGGTGTGGTCACTATCCCTGTTTCCTTTATCTACTGGAAGTACAACTAGACTACATTTTCCAGTCGCCCTTAAGGTTAGTGGGGAGCATGTGGTTAGGTTATGGCCCACTGAATGTGAGCTGTAAATGATACATACTGCTCTCAGACAGGCTACTCTTCTATGTAACCCAGCCCCCTTTCCTAAGCCCGCTCACCAATGTATGACGACACTTTATTGTCTTGTTCCCCTCATACCTACCTCACTAGCCATTCATTTAATTTCCTTTAATGTCCCCACTTCATCTCTCCACTGTTGGCATGCCCAAGGTCAGTCATTAGATTCCTTCTTTTCTCTGCCTAAACTCACCTGCTTAGACGTTCTCATCCATTTTCATGCTTTTAAATACCAAGTACACATAGATGACCGACAAAATATTTGTCTAGCATACACCTTTTACTTGAACATTAGACCTACATATCCAACTGCTTTCTGAGTAATTTTCTCTAATAAGCATCTCAGATTTAAGAAGTCCAAAACTAAACTCCGGACTCTCCTCTCCAAACCTGAGCTTCATAATCTTCTTTATTTAGTAAGAAAACATAAATAAACAGTCCAGGTCAGTTGGTTCAGTGGAAGAGCATTGGCTTGGCATGTGGATATCCTGAGTTTAATTCCCAGTCAGGGCACGCAGGCGAAGCACCCATCTGCTTCTCCACCCTTCCCCTCTTGCTTCTCTCTCTCTTTCCTGCCATGGCTCAAACAAGTTGGCCCCGGGCACCAAGGATGGCTACATGGCCTCCGCCTCAGGTGCTAAAAAATAGCTCTGGTTGAAACGAAGCAAGGGCCCCAGATGGGCATAGTATTGTCCCTTAGTGGGCTTGCCAGGTGCACCCTGATCAGAAAGCATGCAGGAGTCTGTCTCTGCCTCCCCTCTTCTCACTAAATAAAATAAAACAAAACAAAACACCTCGGAATCATCCTTGAGAGCTGTCTCTCAGACTCTACACTTAGTTCATCAATAAATGCTTTTTCTTTAAAAAATAGCCCACATCTAATAATTTTCATTAGTATTTCCACAGCTATCTTCCAGATCCAAGTTGTCCTCATCTCTCAACTTTTTTTTTTTTTCTAGAGAGAGATAGGGACAGACAGACAGAAAGGGAGAGAGATAAGAAGTACCAACTTGTTGCAGTACCCCAGTTTTTCATTGATTGTTTTCTTATGTGTGCCTTGACTGGGGGGGCTCCAGCTGAGCCAATTACTCCTTGCTCAAACCAGAAACCTTGGACTCTAGCCAAAACCGACCTTTGGACTTAAGCCAGTGATCATGGGGTCATGTCTATGATCCCACTCTCAAATCAGTGACCTCACACTCAAGCTGATGAGCCTACACTCAAGCCAACAACCCAGGGACAGGGTTTGGAACCTGGGTCCTCAGTGTTCAGGATGACACTTTATCCACTGCACCACTATCGGGTCAGGCCTTATCTCTCATCTCTTATTGCGGGAAGTCTGAACTGGTTTCTTTCTTTCTTTTATTTTATTTTTTATTTTTGTGACAGAAACAGAGAGAGAGAGACAGAGAGAGGGACAGATAGGAAGGAAGAGTGTTGAGAAGCATCAGTTCTTCAATGCAGCACCTTAGTTGTTCATTGATTGCTTTCTCAAATGTGCCTTGACCAGGGGGCTACAGGAGACTGAGTGACCCCTTACCCAAGCCAGCGACCTTGAGTTCAAGCTGGTGAGCTGTGCTCAAACCAGAAGAGCCTGCGCTCAAGCTGGCGACCTCAGGGTTTCAAACCTGGGTTCTCCGCTTCCCAATCTGACGCTCTATCTACTATACTAAACCAGTTTAGTCAGGCTAAACTGGTTTCTTATTTCTAATTTTTTAACCTAAGTCTGTCATCCACACAGAAGCCTGGGGGATCTATTTGAAAATGTATAGTCAAGAAGATTGCATAATAGAATATTCCAGAATGATCTGTTTAAAATGACAATTGAATTACATCACTTTTCTCACTTCATATATATGTTACTTGATCAACTTTTGAAAATTGAAAAAAAAAACTAACATGCTACATTAAGTCAAAAAAATATGACTAGAGTTACTTTCTCGAATAAGTTTGAAAATCCATTTTTCAACATAAATCAATATGCCAGCTGTATTAGGTTTTTAAAGTTATAATTCCATCACAATTTATGATCCCACTTATTTGGCCTTGTTAACAAAATATACAGAATTTATTTGCTTACACAAATCTGTCAACCTACTAGAATACTACTTAGAGATTTAGCATTAATTTAAATAGTTATCGTTCTTCATTACAATATCTATACATACAAAATATACTTGATGTCATACAAAGATTAAGTTTGAAGGTCTTGATGATTATAATAAATATAAATTAGACTGGATTAATAAAATGAAAGAAAAATCTAAAGGAAAAATTACATAAGCACACACTCAAAAGGTATGCCTTATTTTACTATAGTCTCTCACACACACAATACAACTGTTTTAATCAAATATGGACATAATTTTATGAAATTATGTGCAAATTTTTCTCAGGTTACACAGCTCCAAAAATGCATTATTTCTAGCTGTTACTAGAGGTTTATAGATAGTTAGGTAAGTAGGAATATAAGTAAATTAAGCAATAGCCTTTCACCTTTATAGTGATGTACAGGAAGGGTTATTTACTGGTATAATATCACAAAGCACAATTTGTTTTAAATCTATAATTAAAGTACTCACAAATTGAAAAATCAAGACTGTGGAATCAGATCTTTACGATTTGGCTCATCTATTTTTTTATTTTTTTTCCCACACGAGCTCTTCTGAATTAGACCCAGGAATTCTTTTTATGCTGCTGTTTCAACCTGAAGATAATCAGTGCTAAAAACTTTTTTACTTGTCTGACCCAACCTGGTTTTGTAAAAATGCCTTTTATTTATGAGTTTTCTTTCTAATAAAAATAGTAAACTTTAAAAATGGAGAGGTCCTATTACCACCTTTTAATATACTGTAGCTTTCAAAGGGGCAAAAAAAACCCATTAAAACTTTATATCACATTTCATTGATACTAAATTATTTCTTTATATTTTGAATGTGATAGTGCCAGTCTGTATCTATCCCAAGTCTTCTGGACAGTACTTAATCATTTTGATTAAAAAAAAAAAAGAAACACTATATAAAGAGGATAACTAATGACTAGATGAAACGTGTATTTCCTTGGCATTTCTTTTCAACTTAATTTGTGCCTTTTACACAGAAGAATTAGGAAATTACCTGGAGTTCACTGCCACAAATGATATTACGGAGGCGTAATAGATTTTCTTCAAGTGCCTATACATTATAAATGTAAGTTACTATGTATCTGACAAAAGTAATTTGTAAAAGAGTATTTCTAAAACTATTTATCTTACAGCTATTCAAAAAGCATTTGCTGCACTTAAATTAGAATGACTATAGAAATTTGCTAACCTTTTAGGACACAGGGACTTAAAAATCCATTAAATGTTAAAAAAAATGTACTACTTGACTCCTTTGTAATTCTAAGAGCAAACAGCTATCTAACATTTTCAGGGTCATTAAATTAAAAATGATAAGGAAAGAAAATCATTAACTAATTTGTATTTCTCTTCTAATGGGAAAAGAATTAGTAATTACTTTTGCTGATGAAACATCTGCAGTTAGTCACTTGTGTCAAAATCACATGCCTACCTTTCAAGGTATGGGACCTACTGACCTTCAATTACAAAAGCCCACAGTTGTATTTATAGACCAGTATTAACATAAGTGAAAGAGAATCTTCAAGCTTATTCATTTAGTCTACTATTTTCAAATCTCCTTTTCTTATAATGCATTTAATTTTTACTATTTATAGGCTTTAATCATGTTTAGTCCAGTACCTTATATATTGTAACACTCAATAAATATTTACTAAATCAATGTGTGAACCAATTGGGCATTTAAAAAATAGATGAGAAGCAAGGCAAAAGATTGTATATTCAAGACTTTCATTCAAAATTTGTAAGATTCATGGAAGTTATAATAATCAGCCATCACAATTGAAAGCATTACTGACTTCATAGGGCAACTTATAAGCACACAAAGAATTAATTCCTTTTGCATGTCACCTTCTGTCCTCACTCAAATGACAACAGAATCTATGGTTTGAAATTTCTTTATCAACCTTCAACTTTATCCACCTATTTCCTTGATAGCAACAGTGAACTGGTCATATTTATTTTATTTCACTTCTAAAATCACACTTTAAATTTAGACAGTGCATTCACCAGTAATTTTATGACACTTATTATATACTTTCAAACAAATACTTAAGTGATGTACAAGTTAATAGAGTGATATCCTTAGATAAAATTATCAAACTAACCACAAGACAGTTTACAGAACTTTTGAAATTATATACCCTTGCAACCTTTAAAGTTGAACAGTATTGTGTTTTACAGTATTTAAATTTTATTTAAAAATTGTATTTCCACTGATATGAATTGTTGCAATTTAAATGTGTTAAAATATATTTTAGATCAAAACTTCAGTTAACCTACATGATTCCTTAATGAAAAAAAAGGCCATGTCTCTGGTAACTCGAGTTTCCCATAAATAATCATTTATTTTTCTTACTTATAGACTGGTATACCCTTTAGGATAATAATATACAGTACAAGAAAGGGGTCGTTGTCAAGTCCTGTATCTTTGTCTTATGGCAACCAATCAAATGCTATATTATTGGTTTAAAAAAATACTCTCTAGAATCAGGCAAAGAGAAAAGTGAACTTAACCAAACTTACAAACTTATATTGTTAACCTCAAGTAAGTTTCATGGGTCTTCCTGTTACAAACAGTAATTTTAATACCTTTCTTTCAATCAACAGAGAAGGTGTCCTACGGCAGTTCTTACAGAAGGGGCTGCTCTTCACACACTAAGCGGAGGCCTCAGCTTTCCCTCCCAGGCAGTGCTCCAAATACACACACCCAGGAACTTCCTGAGCTAGAAACCAGTGCCTAAACACGGGGCATGTTGCAGAAGGAGAACTTCAAAAAAAGTTAGTGGCTCTTGCATGCTCAATTAGAAATTCTCCTCATACTAACTGGGATTTCAGAATACATCAGTACAGAGAAAGCAGTTGTTCCCACATCTTAAAATAGCAGAGACTGAACATTTAACCTTTCGGGGTCTAATTACTATTTTATGTTTAAACACACACACACAACACACACACACACACAAAATTTCCATTTTGAAATTCTCATAATGGGCTAGAACATAGATGGAAGTAAAACAAACTCATTGATCTTTAAAAGTTGGAAAGTAGGAGAAAAGATGTTTGCAAGATTCTAAAAAAAAATGATGTCCAATTCAGATTTCATATCTAAATCTTGGTTCTTCAAAGTGACTCTGTTTTAAGTAATTACCCTTTAAGTAAAGGATTTGGTGACTCTAGATTATTCATGATGAGGAGTAATTATATTTTCTAATCTTGGTGTTATATTTAGCAACTTACTAAGGCTTTAGAGAGGACATGAACTCTTGGGCACTTAGAAGAACTCTGTCTGCCCAAGATTTGTCACATGTTCATTGTTTATAAGTGACCTAGTTTATTTACTAGATACCATCAGTGTCTCCTCCTGGTAATATAAATGCCCGTTACTGAAGTTTAATTAGCAGGGTTGCCCTAAATGTATTGGCATTTTCTATTTTCCTAAGGGATATTTACAGACCTATTGCCTCCTTCATTTCAAAGTTATATATTAAGATTCAAGAATGTCTCCAAAGCCAATATCTCAAATCTGAATTGTAATGGCTAAACAATAAATGCTCCAGTCTCTATGTTAAATGTAATCAGATTTTATTTTTCCACAGAGATGAGACATTTGGGTATTCAAAATCAATTAAATATCTGCTTGGTTTTACAGACATATACTATGAAATGTATATTTTTTTAATTTTGAAGAACACCTTGGATTTGTTTCCGACTTTTTCTTTCATTCGGTTAAGCAAATGGGTAGTGACATGGATGACAGAGCAGCTGCTCCACAGAAAAGGATTGTATTCTTGATGACGAAACCCAGAGTATGTGCCTTAGCTTTTCTCTTCCCAGACTCTGTGACCTTAGATAAGCCAATTAACTACTCTGAAACTCATTTTCTCCATGTCTAATGGTTTTCGCTCTCTCTTTTCCTAGAGATTAAGGCAGCAAATGAGCATTTTTCTGTGATAGAGAAAAGACGGCCTTAGTAATAGATACATCAGATCCCTTCTCAGTGTGTGACAGGTACATGGCGTTACTCTGTGTGTGGGTGCTGATCCTGGCAGGAATAGTGAGTCACCTGCAGTCAGAGCCCATGGAGATAATCAGAAGGAGGGCTGCAAATTTCCATCTGAAAGCATTTCTCACCTGGGGAAATTTCTCATCCAATGACTGGTGAAAGATAGCTCTGTCAAAAGCTGTGCTTTCGACTGTGGCCTCTCCCCCACCTGCACAGTGTCTATCCCGTTTGAAGATGCCATCTGTGGTGTTTTCCAGCATCATCATCACAGAGGCTGAAAGTATCGCTCGGTACTGGAATAATTGATACCATGAACACATTTGGCACTTTTGGAGTTGTCAGAGGAAACCAAAAGCTCCTGTAGCCTAATAACTTCCTTCTACATTTTACTGTCCTTGATATTAAAACTCTCAGTTGATGCATCGTGAGTTGGATAAAGGATGATATAGCTATAATGACATAGAGAATGGAAAATTTTTCCTTTATATAATCATAATAGTTAAAATACTTGATTTGCAATGCTTTCTCTCTTTAAAGAAAGGCTACCTTTCAGACACAGATGTATAGGTACAGACTATTATGTGACTCTGTTAGAAACTATGCCCAGATTTGTTTTTTTTTTAATTTATTTTATTTATTTATTTTTTGGAGGGGGGCAGGCAGGGACAGACAGACAGGGAAAGAGATAAGAAGCATCAACTCGTAGTTGTGACACCTAAATTATTCATTCATTGCTTTCTCATAGGTGTCTTGACCAGGAGGGCTCCAGCTGAGCCAGTGGCCCCTTGCTCAAGCCAGCGACCTTAGACTCAAGCTGGCAACCCTAGGCTTCAAGTCAGCAACCTTTGGGATCAAGCCAGTGACCATTGGGACCAAGCCAATGACCATGGGATCATGTCTATGACCCCACACTCAATCCAGCAACCCCACGGTTAAGCTAGTGAGCTTGGGCTCAAGTTTGTGACCTCGGGGTTTCCAACCTGGGTCCTCAGTGTCCCAGGCTGACACTCGACCCACTGTGCCACTGCCTAGTCAGGCTCGTTTGATTTTTTATTATGGCTTTTTTCCAGATTTACAAAATGGTTTTTTTATCTTTTATTATAAAGCTTCATAGCCTTCCCAGTTCATACACAAGCAACTCCCTCACTCATCTCCAGTATTGTTTTACTTATTTATATGATTGGTTTAAAACTGCGATCTCTTCATTTGATGATATATGACTCTTTGTGTGTGTGTGTGTGTGTGTGTGTGTGTGTGTGTGTGTGTGTGTGTATTTTTCTGAAGCTGGAACGGGGAGAGACAGTCAGACAGACTCCCGCATGCGCCCGACCGGGACCGGGATCCACCCGGCAGCCCACCAGGGGCGACACTCTGCCCACCAGGGGGCGATGCTCTGCCCCTCCGGGGGCGTTGCTCTGGTGTTGCTCTGCCACGACCAGAGCCACTCTAGCGCCTGGGGCAGAGGCCCAGGAGCCATCCCCAGCGCCCGGGCCATCTTTGCTCCAATGGAGCCTTGGCTGCGGGAGGGGAAGAGAGAGACAGAGAGGACGGAGGGGGGGTGGGGGGTGGAGAAGCAAATGGGCGCTTCTCCTATGTGCCCTGGCCAGGAATCGAACCCGGGTCCCCCCAACGCCAGGCCGACGCTCTACCGCTGAGTCAACCGGCCAGGGCCATATATATGACTCTTTGAGGGCAGAGATTATTATTCATCTATGGACGCCTCAGAGTGAATTTACCCTTGTCTTGTGAAAAACAATGTAATTTTTTATTAAATTATATATATGTAGAGCATAGCCAGTTGACTAGTGGATAGAGTGTCAGCCCAGTGTATGAATGTCCCAGGTTTGATTCCTGGTCAGGGCACACATGAGAAGTGACCCTCTGCTTCTGCTCCCCCCTCCCTCTCCCACTCGTCTCTCTCTCTCTTCCTCTACTGCAGCCAGTGGTTCAGTTTATCCAAGCTTCAGCCTCAGGCACTGAAAATAGCTTTGTTGATTCAAGCATAGGCCCCAGATAGGGGTTGCCAGATGGATCCTGGTTGGGGTGCATATGGGAGTCTGTCTCTATCTCTCATCCTTTCACTTAAAAGAAAAAATATATAAATGTGTAGAAATTGTTTGTAATGAAGAGGTCTAACAGTATTTTAAGGGGAAATATTTTCTAACACTTAACACTTAAAAAAATAAAACACCAAATATTTCTACTACCTATTATATGTAATGGTGGAAGATTTTTGGCCCTATTCCACACAAGATAATATTGCACAGAGTATTAACATCTAAGAGCTGACATATAATAAAATAAGTGAAAAAATAATTTAAATAATATCCTATTTTAAACTAAAACATCTGTTCTATGTATACCCTTAACAGAAATAGTAGCTATTCAAAATGAATCAATTTTCTATAGAGTTTGATTTCTTCTTTCCCTCTTTGTTTCAACAATTATTTTTTGAATATCCATTGCAAATCAAGTGTTGCAAAACAGCTTTACTGAACTAATAAATAAAGTCTCAAAATTGAATAATTTTGTTTCCATGTTTTATTAGACTATTATGGACTATTAAATTCATAGATTACTGAGTTAGATATTTTAATCAATGATATTATAACTAAAAAGGGCAACAAAGAAATAACTCTAAAATTAATTCAGAAATTTAATTGATTTTAAATTTTGTTTAAAACCAATTATGTTTTACTTAAAATCTACTTTAAGTACTGTTTTTTAAACTACTCCTTTGTAGAAAAGAGACTTCATTCAGTGAAACTAATTATCTCTATAACCTCAATCTCTGTAATGTATTTCATTGAAATGTATTAAAATTTAATTCTGTTTAACTTTCTTCCAGAGTGTCTCATATATAACCCTGATATTGCATTTTTCTTCTCTCCACTTTTATTGCTTATTTCAGTAACTTAAAGGTCTGGGTTTCTTCAAATACCACACAATTTTTCCTTCCCTCATTCTAAACAGTTAAATCTTGAGAACAGTATGAATGTTGTCACTCACAGTTACAAAAGTATTGTATAGAAAGGCTCTTGATAAGTACTAATCATGTGATTAACTTAAAGGTATGCTTTGTATTTGCATATTTATTTTAGAATAGTTGAATAAACATCATATTGAATGAAGGTACATCTTAATATCTCATAGTAATTGACTAAATTTGATCAGCTTTACTTAAACCCTAAGAAGTGCTTTGGAAGGTAAAAATAAATAAAGAAGAGGAATCCAAACAGAATGTAAAAATTCAATAAGCAAGTTGCAATAGAAGTATCACTTGGAGAGAAATACCAATAAATTGGAGTCAGGTACATAAAATTTCAAATTCTATATCTACCATTCATGTGTGGAAATGTGGTTGCTTTAGTAAATATCTTTCGTATATTTGAATAAATTATTTAAATTACATATATGATTCCTATTGAAACAAAAACTCAATAAATATATGACTATTCCTTAACAGAAAACTTCATCAAGTTTTCTTCTAGACAGTATACTGATCAGAAAAAAAACAGGTTTATGTTAAATACTTATCTTTTGTTGCACAGCCTTGATTGCACAGAAAAGCAAATGCCACCTGGACTTAAGTTCATTTTTTTGGTTGTATGATGAATGACCAAGTTTAACCACTACTAAAATATGTAGAGACTTTTACGTATATTTTTAAAATTATATTAAACAGATTTTATATTGTCAAAACTCAAAACTATTTGAAGAAAAAAATGACAGCACATCAAATTATTAACTAAATCTAGTGCTATAGAAAGAACATTCTGAAAAAGAATATTGGCTGTTTAAAGATAGAGAAGAACTAGGGTCAGCCATTAATGCCAAAGGCAAGCAAATACTGTTCCAAGTATCCCAGATAATATGCAGTAATAGTGGGTTTTAGCTGGATTCAAGCTGCTGCAGGTGCATGATTAACAGCTGCAGAAACAACGCACACATACGTGCACACACACACATACACATTTACACGTAGACATGCACAGAGAGTATAATATCAACTCACTCTCTTGAAATGTAGAGACAAGAAAACTGTAAACAGAGAAACCTCAAAGAGTAATGAGCTCATATAAATGTGTAAACACTAGCTCTCCATCTTCTTGTGATTGCTTAACTCCTAACAGTCTAAGATTGTAAGGCATACAATGGACACATATTTAGGGTAAAATTCTAGGAGAAAATTTTTTCTCCAAAATATTTACTCGCTGGTGGATCCAGAGAAATTTATCTAATTTTTCTTTACCTAAGTCTTGTTACTTGTGTCACATATAGACATAATATCTTCATCTAAAGTAGTAATGTGCCTGTTTTGTAGTGATTAATAAATGTTAATTATAATAATATTATTATTTTTTTTATTTTTATTCTAGAGTCAATAGTTTGGGTGAAGTAAAAAATAAAGCATGACCTATTTTATTATCAGATCATCTTACTTGAATTCATAAAAGCATACTTTTAACTAATTTTCAAGTTATTCAATAGATGTGGTTTACTAGAGTTTTAAATAACACTAAAAAGAGTGGCTATTAATTAGTAAAAGAAGAGTAGCTCCTAATCCCACTTTTTCTATGTTAGGCTAAAAAAATACATGATAGTCACTGACAAACTGAAAACAAACAGTCCCTCACAAATACAGAATTAGCATTTATTATACAGAAAATAAAGCAAGTTTTTTGATTTCTTGTTTTTGTGTTATTATCAGAAGTAAACAAAAGTATCCTTTAGATGATGTAAAAATCACCAAGTTAAGTAAATATCTTACCTTAGTTGAGAGGACATTCAAATTATATTAAATTTTAAAATATGTTGTGGCTTGTGTTAGATTCTTATTTCTGTTATAATAATTTACCACACACTTAGTTGCTTAAAACAACACATATTTATTTTACAACGGTCAAAGTCACAAGTCTGAGTAGATCTTGTTGGGAAAAAAATCAAGTTGTCAGCGGGGTTCTATTTTTTTATTGAGGTTCTAGAGAGGAATCTGTTTACTTGCCATTTTAGAGGTTATCTGCTTTCCTTGGCTAATGGCCTCTTCATACCTCTTTGAAGTCAACACAGTGAGCCAGGTCCTTCCCATCCTGCTATTACTCTCCCTGTTTTCCTCTTTCATTTACAAAAGCCTTTGTGATTACATTGGGCCCACCCAGGTTATCTAGGCTCCTGATTAGTGCAACTGTGATAGGCCATTGTTCTAACTCTGACTTTCTTCTCTTCTGATCATTTTAGAGCAACTACTATGTTCAGTGCATTTCAATAGTTGAATGTGTACTAAATATTGTATAAAAAGTACCCATTACTGGAGGAAAAGTGGGCTGGGGGTTGGTAGGAGAGAGTAAACGGGAGATAAATAGTGATTAAAGGAAATTTGACTTGCAGTGGTGAACACACAATATACAGATGTTATATTACACACACACACACACACACACACATTTACTATTGTGTACACAAGGTCAAGATCTGCCTAATCTGAAAAGCCTTTCTGAAAAAGTGACATCTCAACAATGACTGATAATACATAAATAACTGAAAACAGATGGTGTTGGGCAGATAAAATATATTATGCTCACTTTGTAAAAGATAACACTGCCCACGTGGAGGCCGTTGCCCAGGTGATATTAATGTGTGTTGGGGGGCAGGCAGGATCGTTGTAGCCTGGGGCTTCATTTTGGGATCAAGCCTTTACCACCCTTTTTGATGTGGGGTGGTACAATCCAATCATGCCTCAGAGAAGTGATTTTGTATTAGAGACTTCCCTATTTTGTATATTGTATTAAAGGTTTTGAATCTACACTATAAAATGGGGGTAGAACGAGAGTTTGCTCTCTTGGTTCCTGAGATTAGCATGAGAGAGCAGAGAGAGTAGAGCCAGCAGTGGAAGGAGGCCACGTGGAGGAGGCCAGGAAAAGCAGCCAAGATGGCGGAGTGCTGAGTGAGATGCCAGTTTGTGTAGAGTTTGTACCTGGGATAAGGAAGGAGATGGGGAACTGAGGAGAATAAGACTGATGAGCTAGAAACCTTTGATTCTAGGAAACTCGGATAAGTCAGTGGCTTTGTGAGCACTGAATGTGAGTGGGATTTGGAGCCCAGTCTGTGTTTTTACTTGCCCGCTGGGTACCTTTCTGGAACCCATGATTGTTCATGGTGTTGCTCATCATTCTGCTTCACACATGCATGCAATCAAATTGTCACTTATAGAAATGTAAGTCTGGGAGGTCCAGCTAAAAATCATACCAATCCTTATGCAAAAGCAATAAAACATGTTTTATCTTGCAAATTTGTTTACTTTGTACACATCAGCCACTGCAACTCCATAGTGAAATTTTATTGCCTAAATCTGTATATCTTCCCTTCTCTGTAATAACAATGTTACTGAAGCACCGCACAGCAAAAACATATTCAGGCATCGCCACATATGTGGCATATTGCTTTATATAGACAAAACAAAACAGGGAAGAAATTAAAGTTTCATCTGAATGAGAACCAGGACTTGAGCTCTGAAAGTCTCAATGAACTGTGAGGGTTAAGAACTGCTTTACGTGTTGATGACAATAGACATAAACAATTGAGATTATCACAGTTAAAGTGACACCTCTATCTTTGGATTTATTTATAGCTATGTAATTGGCTAAATTTTCCTGACATTAAAGTATCTTTTAAAAACTTTATTATAAGTTGGAACTTCAGACAAAGTATAACATTGGTTTCTTTTTCTCCTGTAGTAAAAACAAAACAAAACAAAACAAAAAAAACATCGAAAATAAGAACCATTAAATAAATTGTTTTTATTATTATTATATTTGTGATTTTAAATCTATTGAGAAATTTTGGCTCACAAAATCTTATTTAATAAAGACGTTCAATAACCACTGTGGGGAAAAAATCAATATAACTAAATAAAATCACAGACATAACTGATTATATATCAATGTGCGTACAACAAACGTATAAGAATAAATTTAATTGGGCCATGAATCTGAACACCATCTGAATCAGGTTGGTCCCAGATTCAACCAGCATTTTATGAAACCTATTATTCTTATCTGACATTCCTGCAGTATAACAGACCATACTAACATTTGATTACATTCCGTTTTATTATTGCTTTGTAGCCAATTGTCCTCAATGATAGGTGATAAAAATACAGAGCGATCGTAGTACACCATGAAGACATCTATGACCTTTTTTTGCGTAGTGTGTCCAGAAGTTCATGAACAGCATGAACCTGACCTCTTTATTTAGCCCATCTTGAAATAATGGTTTCACAAATAAAGAACTTCTTTATTTTGTAAAGTAGATAAAATTCATTTCTAAACTAATAAAAAGAAAAATATATATAGGTTTTAATTATTTTATATGTAACTTAAAAACTGACAAAAATGTAAAATATTAACTACAAATATGTTTCCATCCCAGTAACTGATTAGACTGAGCAAATAAGCAATTTACTCAAAATGCTTATATTCCTATATGCTTATTTGTCACAATAATATCCAATGTATTTATAGTGGAGGAATATTTTCTGTAATAAATATCCACAAGCTTTTTGAAAAACATACTTTTTTCCACTACTCTTTTTGACAAATATCTCTTGGCAGTGAGGAAGTCCAACAGTATAGATTTGATTTATGTGTTCAATTACATTAATATTCTGATTTTTCCATGTTTGTCATAAGGTTATGATTATATATATCGATATATCTCTTTGTGTGTGTGTGTGTATTTCTCTGCGTGTTTGCATTACTTTTCCATGTAAGTACTAGAGGGTAGGACAAGATAATCACTATAAACTAAAAAGAACATCTTATTTCACTCAATTATATACTTTCAAAAGTCTGGACAATTTTTTAAAATAAATTAACATGAATAAATGTAAATGGACATATCTTATAGATGATTGGCTTATAGTTTCATTCTGATTTTCCATATAGTTATAACATTTTTACGCCTTTGCCGTGCCTCAAAACATTATATTGATATTTGTTATTTTATTTAAGGCCATTTCCCATTATCCATCTGGTAACAGTATTGGACCCACATAACTAAAATGTGTTTAAAATTATTTTCTGAGGGAAAATAGGCCTATTTTATCATATATTTTATACTTCTAAAATAAAACTCTTACTAAGCATGAAATGACTATGACAAAACTGAGTAGTGCCAACTAAACTGAACCAATTCTTAGTAATAACCATCATTCCTGTGTCGGAACATCATGGCCCACAGCCTCGGTGTTTATGAGAACAAAATGTACTTATTTTGTTAGAGACTTCCAGCTATCTATTTTCACTGGAAAATAATTCTATAATTTATGTAAGTAAGAAGTATTTTCAGCTTGCTGTCTGTATTTTGGAAACATTCTAAAATGTCTATAAGTTGAAAATTAACATCAATTCAAAGCACCCCATCGACATTCCCCCCCCTTCCATCACCTAAATATAAGACCTGAAACAATCAGTATATAGTAGAAAACATAAGTATGTATCATATATTAAACTTATGGACCTCCGTTTTAGAAAGGTTTTCATGAATTTGACCCCAGCTACAAGGGAAGTAAAAGCAAAAATAAATGAATAGGACTATATCAAACTACAAAGCTTTTGCATAGCAAAAGAAACCATCAATAAAAACAAAAAGGCAGACAACCAAACGGGAGAAGATATTTTCCAATAACAGCTTCAAAAAGGTGGTAACATCCAAAACCTATAAAGAACTCATACAATACAACAACAACAACAAAAACAACCCATAGACATTTTTTAAGGTCATTGAATGTCTCTGATGAAAGGATGGACACATTCATCTGGCCACTATTCACAATTTATCATGTGAGGTTTTTATGAAATTTTTTTTTGACTTTTCTTTTTACTTTATTTTTTTAATTTATTCATTTTAGAGAGGAGAGAGAATGATAAAGAGAGAGAGAAAGGGGAGAGGAGCAGAAAGCATCAACTTCCATATGCGCCTTGACCAGGCAAGCCCAGGGTTTTTGAACCAGCAGCCTCAGCATTCCAATTCGACACTCTATCCACTGCGCCACCACAGGTCAGGCCGGTTTTTATGAAATATTTTAATGTGAATATCCACTTAGCTAAATTGCAGAAATCTATGTAAAATCAAAACAGAAAATAATGTGGAACATAAAATAATGAGTAGCGTAAAAACAAAGAGAAAAAACTAAAACATCACTTTCCAGTGTTGCTTTATCCTCTGATTACTGCTCTCAGATAAGATACAATATGATCTTATGGTTGTGGTGAGGAATAATTAAGGAAATCTATGTAAAGCATAGAACTTCAGATGTGACCTTCTATAGATAACACGTTTTTAAAAATATTTAAATGCAATTAAATATTGCATGGTATAATAAAAGTGGAAGCAGACTGGGAACTACACACTACCCATTCTAACTAGCTATTTGGTATAGCATTTATCGCATTACGGAACTTTGTTCTTATTTCTTAAATGAGGAAATTGAATATGATGATATTGAAATCTATATGAGCATTTACATTTTAAAATAAACCAAATCACAAATTTTCTTTGTGATGGGATTAAACATACAAACATTTTTAAGAATCTAAATGAGAAAAGAATAGTTCAACAAAGCAATAGAAAACTAATTTAACAAAATAAAATATCAAAAGGGAACTAAAATCAAATAATAAATAGAGAAAAAGAGAAAAAGTCGTGAAATACTCAGGGCCAAGAGATATAATCTGATAGATTGATTTTTTTTTAAAAAAAGCTTTGGCAAAAAAAAAAAAAAGAATCAAAAATTACAAAATTGAAGTCGAGGCAGGCCAAATTCAAAAATGATAATGACGACAAAGGTTTAAAAAGAAACATGAATAATACATTTGGAGTAAGCCAAGATAGAAATACAAAACAAATGGGAAAACACATGTTGGGAGGACAGCTTCACTTAAAATGAACTCTTAAGTTTTTCAGACGTTAATAGAAAGATTAAACCTTTATTTTTAAATAAAGGACAGCTTTTCTTTGGAATGTTATTTCTTAAGTCATTTTCTAATTGAAGTAAATGAGATCCTAGAATCAAACTACCATCATGTTATAAGTTTTAAGTTTTAATATACTGATTCTTATATAATAGTAAAAACCCTCAATTAGGTCATTTGTTTTGAATTTTTATTTAAAATTTCTTTTTTAAGGCTTTTAATAATGTTTTTTTTGCTTTTAATAATTCATAAAACATTTATCAAATATCTATAACACAGCAAGAATGGTCTAAGGTATATTTACCTTAGACCATTAAATACTTAATGGTCTAAGGTAAATATTAATTAATTAATATTAATATACTTAAAATGGACAAGTATATTTTAAGAGGGTTTTAATCAGGTAGAAAGAATTGTGGGAAATTCAGTGCTATAGGTGAAACGACAAATATATGTATTAAGGTTTTTAAAAGTAGAAAAATGCAAGCAAGCCTGACCAGGCGGTGGTGCAATAGATAGAGCGCCAGACAGGGATGCGGAAGACCCTGGTTCAAAACCCCGGCTTGATCTCCAGCTCATCAGGTCTGAGCAAGACTCACCAGCTCAAGCCCAAGGTCACTAGCTTGAAAAGGGGTCACTCGATTTGCTGTAGCCCCCTGATCAAGACACATATGAGAAAGCAATCAATGAGCTATTAAAGTGCCACGACAAAGAATTGATGCTTCTCATCTCTCTCCCTTCCTGCCTGTCTGTCCCTCTCTCTGTCTCTCTCTGTCTCTGTCACATACACAAAAAAAGAAAGAAAAATGCAAGCAAAATTACACATATATCATGAGTAACATGCATTTTACATAAATATAATTTAAATAAACTGATAATTTGAAACAAATTTAGTTTCCTGAAGTTTACATGTTTCAGTATTTTAAGTATTTATATGTTACCAATATTATTAAGTGATATATTGCTATTTCTGTTTTATGGAAGGGAAAACAGAACAGGAGTACATGGCTTTCCTGGTCTTTAGAACATGTTAGTACGTACATTCTCTTAAAACCCCAATCACATTTCCTTGGATATTGTCTCTCTTCCTTTTGAAGTTTTCCAAGAATTTTGGTGAGGTGGCTGCTGGCAAGGTTACAGGGAAGTAGAGACAAAGACTTTGGAGCAGAAGACAGAGTAATATTGGCTTCCCCTGTTATCTAAATATATCTGTGCAAATATGCCAACCTTAATTTGTTTCATAACTCTGGACTTAGTCCTAATATAATAGCCCTTTCTTACAAATACTTGATGTTCTAATATACAAGCAGGACCCAAGTGCATGGTTTTGGGTACTTACATGAAGGTAGTGTTGTCCTAACGTTCCTTGGTGGCTAATGATTTATTTTTCCAACTTAGAATATGTCATTTTTCTCACAACAAACATTCCCTCCCTTTAAAGTGAACTTAATTAAGATGCCACATCAACATTTTGTCCATCACTAGATTAATTATTTTATTAATCACTAAATTTTATTTACCCAACCTTTCATCAGAGACATTGCTAAACATTTTGTTTTTAAATAGCACATATATAGCAGCCAAACTGACAGACTCTCAGGTATATATATTAAAATGCAACACTCATTATTTTTAGAATGACCTATTTTATGAAATTAATAACCACTGAAATTTACAATTTAATTTAGTTGTACATCTCTAAAACACTGTAAGCAATCCAGTTATTCTAATTTATGTAGCTTAATAATAAGATAATAATAGTAATAGCAACATTAAAAATCAATCTGTTAATGTGTCTTTCAAACTTTTTAGTCCTTGGGTCTATACTGATTACTTTTTTATTTATTTCTTTTTTGGGAGAGAGGGACAGAAAGACAGACAGAAAGGGAGATGAGAAGCATCAACTCATAGTTGCAGCACCTTAGTTGTTCATTGATTGCTTTTCCATATGTGACTTGACCATGGAGGAGGTTTCCAGCAGAGCCATTGACCCCTTGCTCAAGCCTGTGACCTTGGGTTTAAAGCCAGTGACCTTTGGGTTCAAGCCAATGACTATGACCTCATGCTCAAGACAGCAACCTTAGGATTTCAAACCTGGGTCCGTAGCATCCCAGGCTAACACTCTATTCACTGCGCCACCACCTGGTCAGGCTGACCTAATTACTTTTAAAATGATAATATTAATTCTTTTTTTTTTTTAAATCCAGTAGATCCCTAGAGATCACCAGTTTTCTTTTTTTTTAATTTATTCATTTTAGATAGGAGAGAGAATGAGAGAGAGAGACAGAGAGAGAGAAGGGGGGAGAAGCAAGAAGCATCAACTCCCATATGTGCCTTGACCAGACAAGTACAAGGTTTTGAACTGGGGACCTCAGTGTTCCAGGTCGATGCTTTATCCACTGTGCCACCACAGGTCAGGCAACATTAATTCTTGAATGATGAGAAGGTTTTTTTAAGCAAGAGCTTGAACAAAGTATATGCAAGATATGTAATAGTAAAGTAATTTAATATGTATTATTTGCTTCCATAATTTCAATTATTCAACTATTCAAATGTAATCAAATTTAATATAATTTTATATAATTTATACCAAATTAAAAATATTAGGATGCTATTTGGTGAAAATAAGAAACATTTATGTCATTGGATAAAATTACTTTAAAATAGTGAGGTTTATGGGAATACTTACTGTTAATCTATAGATTTTATATAAGTAGAAAAAATAATGCAAAAGTGCTATAATATGTTATATAAAATTATAATCAGGGATTTGAAAAAATAAAAGCAAAAATAAGGTGTTACTTTTCATCCAACAAGTTGGATAAAAATGTTAAGGTCTCATCTAAATTAAATATTACAAATGTAAATAGATGCGTGGATACAAAAGGACTTGGAATAATAAAAAACAGAAAATTATGCAAATGTGGAAATGTGTTATTTATTCTTTGTAGGTACGTAAATTTGTTTATTCAATTTTCAGGGCAGTTTAAAAATATCTATTAAAATTTATCATGCCGCATGACCAGATGGTGGCACAGTAGATAAAGCATCAGACTGGGATGCAGAGGAGCCAGGTTCGAAATGCCGAGGTCGCAAGCTTGAGTGTGGGCTCATCCAGCTTGAGCACAGCTCACCAGCTTGAAAGCAGGGTCGCTGGCTTGAGCGTGGGATTATAGACATGACCCCATGATCACTGGCTTGAGCACAAAGGTTGTTGGCTTGAGCCCAAGGTCGCTGACTTGAGCAAGGGGTCATTGGTCTGCTGCAGCCCCCCCCCCCAGGGTCAAGGCACATATGAGAAAACAATCAATGAACAACTAAGGAGCCGCAACAAAGAATTGATGCTTCTCATCTCTCTCCCTTCCTATCTGTCCCTCTCTCTGTCTCTCGCACTGTCTCTGTCATACACACACAAAAAATTTTAAATGCCTATGTACCAATTTTTACCAAGTGTCATATTAAGGAGAAATATCTACACATGTGCATAGGAGGAATTTTAAGGAATGCTTAAGGAAAGATATTGAAAATAAATATTCTGTTGATGAGAATATTGATAATGTACTTATACTCTGGCACGTAAATCGTATGAAATACAGACTAGAACCAGATAGATCTATATACATTAACATAAGGATTACTTAGACCTGTTTATTAAAAGGGGGAAGAAAATGATAGATATTGATACCAGAAGGTATCTCTATGGAGGGGCCCTTGGGAATGGGTTAAGGTCTCTCATAAGGCCAACACCCTCTGCAGACCTCCCATTGAGCACAGATCAGGATATAAGAATAATAAAACTGAACTGAAATATTCTCAAAAGACATGGTGGTTATGAATGCCTTATCTCTTAGATGCGCCCTAGATTTTACAGATTTTTCTGAATGTAGTTATTATCCTTTTCCTCTTCCCATGGAGGGTCATCTTATTCCCCAATTCTTCCCAAAGCTGTCCTTTTCCCTTCATGAATAAGCAAGAAAAAAAAAAGAAAAGCTCTCTCTGGTTTTGTGAATGACTGCATTTCAGATGCAGTTTTTCATAGGGAATTTTCAAAAGTAATTAAAATGTTTAACAGTTTGTTAAAAAATAGAGAGTAATAAATCCTCCCTAAAGATTCCCAAGTGCCTTCAAACTGAGAAAAAGGTTATATTTGGGGAAAAAGTGGCTAATATGATCACACACAGGCTAAGCATTCAGGTGATCCTCCATCTAAAATCATCACCTCTTCTGTGAAGGAGGAGAGAAAAATGAAAGAAACTCCTCTCATTTCCACCTTCCCAAGTCATCCTTCTTCCATTTTCATCCTCCTGTTGAATAACCACAAGAAAATGGAAAACAAAGATAGAAGACTGCTTACTTACAAAAAGTTTTGTTATTCAGTTACTCTTACAGTAGGGGCTCAGGAGTGGACTCATTCTGAAGCCAGGCTGCTTGGACTTGAAATCTGAACAAAACACTCAGAGCAGGCTCGAGCATGTTACTTTACCTCCGTACATTTTCATGTCCTCATCTGTAAAATGTGACTGCTTGAAAATCCTAGTGTTTTTTTTTATCAGTTTTAAATTAAATACAATTTCTAATATTCATGGCCCAATAGTAGGCCACTTTTTATTTACAAAGCAAGTCTTAAAAATAGACTTTTAAAATCATTTGCATTTTAAATGAAGTCATGTTATTTTTTTTTTTAATTTTATTTTATTTATTCATTTTTAGAGAGGAAGAGAGAGGATAGAGAGACAGAGAGAGAGAGAAGGGGGGAGGAGCTGGAAGCATCAACTCCCATATGTGCCCACACCAGGCAAGCCCAGGGTTTCGAACCGGCGACCTGCATTTCCAGGTTGACGCTTTATCCACTGCGCCACCACAGGTCAGGCTGAAGTCATGTTATTTTTTAAAGCATCATAAACTTCATATAACATTCGATATAAATAGTATCTCTTCAAAGTATAGAGTCACATGATATCTTACAGGCAGAAATCTAAAAATCAAGCCAGGAAAATAGATATCTATGTCATTAGATGTCATTGCAGTCATGTAAACAAAAATTATATATAATAAAGAATGGGTGAAACAAGTAGAAAATAATAGTAAACTGCATAAAGAAGCAGATATTTAATTTAATCTCATAAGGACTCCAGAGTATTTATTTTTTTGATATCTTGAAATGGAACAATTGTATGGTCACTGACCACTGTATGGGTTAGTATTTTTTTAATGTTTTTAATTCCCAACATTCAGTGCTCAGATTTTATCAGGCATAATATAAAAATGATTAGTGTTTTAGTCCTCAGAAGTGAGAAGTTGTTTATGGTTCCATTTCCACGCTTGGTCTGTGATAAACAGATCCCAGAGAAGTGCTGAAATAGTACCAAGGCAGGCAATTCAATATGTAGACGTACTTTCATATGCTGCAAAGAAAAATTCCACAAACTCGCCCAAATCCATTGATCAAAATGCTGGAAAATAATATCTATTCTATAAAATCATCTGATAAAATAAATAATATTATGAACAACCACTAGCCTTTCTGAATTGTACAGAGGACAATTCCATTTTACTTAAGGACTGCTCTGTGCGTGTGTGTGTGTGTGTGTGTGTAATAAATGAGAACTTTTTCTGAATCTTGGTTAAAAATTAATCCACTGTGGTAAAATCTGGCAAAATTACTATGGTTTTACAAATGCAACTAACAAGCAGTGACCGAGAAAATGTCATTTAATTCAGTTTACAGGCCATTATAAAATGAACAATGTATGTAATCAAATATTTCTAGTTCCAAAACAGCCCATTAGGCTTACTGCAGATCAGAAAGCATAACAGAAATGCTACCAGACTTAACATTTTGCTTTTACTTTTAATAGATATGCAAGCAAGCTTACCTTTACTGAATATTTTTGTTTCATTTCTAAAATTGAACCAATGCGAATCATCCTACTTCCTATGCTACACATTAGTTTTCATGGGTCTTAACAAGAATATCTATCTACTCTTGTGCAGTGAGATGTTGAAAGATGGTACATTTCACTCTGAGCTATTTATTACTACCAGCAAACAATCAATTATTTATTGTAATCAAAGTATTTAAAAACATCTAACTTCATCATGAGTGCTTTAACATGGCACATTTCAACCTTGACTGGCACAGTGGAAGATGCGGTTGTCAGTACACTACTCATAACCGCTCATCTATACATGGTAAGCACTATTAAATCACCTGGGAAACAAAAGCCAGTAGCTATTATTAGCAAGTTGTTGATATTTTTAGGGAGCCATGACTTCCTTTACAGTGTTCTGGCTATAATTTTGAACTGCCTCAAGCATATGAGCTTTCTTCTTTTTTTTTTATTTTATTTTTTATTTTTTATATGAGCTTTTATATGCCTACAAAATTGTGTTTTCTTTCCTACTCGCAGGGTGATAAGTAAAGTCTTGTTTATCATCTCCTTTACTACCTCCCTTTCTGCAACAGAGTATGATACAGTGCAGCATATAGAGTTACTGAAAACACATATTTTACCTTGTTTCTTAAATATTGAAATATTTGTACATGACACATTACATTCAATCCAAAGGTATATTTTAAGCACAAGTGAGTAAGACATTGAAATATAAATATGCTTTTAAGATAACCAATATTTTTTGCCCGTATGAGAAATAAGTAACACTTGGTGCCAAACGTTAAATCATCTTGCTGCATCTTTCCTCATATCCAATTTCCTGATAAATATTATCATTCCTTATACGCTTTTCTAAAATTGATTCTTTTCCTTCTACCATAACAAGCAAATCTTTAGCTTCAGCTTCAGTTGTATCCCATATTATTTACTCAGAGATTTCTTTGTTCTCTCCCTTTCCTGTCATTAATCTTCATACTATATCTGAGTAATATAATGTCTCTTGCTGCCTGGTATGATCCCTCGATCCATGGAGGGAAGAATTTAGAGGGCTAGGCTTGAGCTAGATCTGGGATATGTAGCATCTTGAGCAGAGGGGAAGGAGAGGATAGACTTGTTTTTGAGATAGAAAATAAAAAACATACTAAAAATAAAAGCAAGCAGACTTCCCTGTTGATGTGTAAGAATAAAAATCATGTTAGAAAACCCACAATCTCTCCATCTATCCATTCATCAAAATTGTGTAACATCAGTGAATGAGAAAGAAAAGGTTCTTGTTCTTTTCAAAACATTGTTCTAGAAGGAAGAGATAAACAATAAGGAAAAGATAAATGCAGCAGAAAGCCCCCACTCCAGGAAATACTAAAGGGGGTTTTCCAACCAGATTCAAAGAACAAAAGAAAACAAAACCACAAGTAACAGCTCCACCAAGAACACAATAAAACCAAACTTAAACTGTGACAACAAAAGAAAAAAAAGGGGGGAGAGGATGGAGATTAACAGTAGCAAAGGATGATGAAGTGCAGAAATACTCATAAGATAGGGTACTACAATGAATATGGTAGGTACCCTTTTCATTACTTAAGGGTAACCACCCTTGAAAAAATCACCACAAAAACGCTTGACTTAAAAAAGGTAGCAACAGCCTGACCTGTGGTGGCGTAGTGGATAAAGCGTCGACCTGGAACTGCTGAGGTCGCCGGTTCAAAACCCTGGGCTTGCCTGGTCAAGGCACATATGGGAGTTGATGCTTCCAGCTCCTCCCCCCTTCTCCCTATCTCTGTCTCTCTCTCTCCCTCTCTCTCTCCTCTCTAAAAAAAAATGAATAAATAAAAAATAAAAATTAAAAAACAAAAGATTAAAAAAAAGGTAGCAACAGAGGAAAGAAGTATGGAACACAAACAAACAAAAACAAATGATAGAAAAACAAAAGAGAAGAATCAAACAAGATACAAAACTAACAGAAAGCAATTTATAAAATGGTAGTAGGGAACCCACAAGTGTCAATAATTACACTAAATGTAAATGGATTAAACTTACCAATAAAAAGACACAGAGTAGCAGAATGGATTAAAAAAGAAAATCCAACTATATGCTGCCTACAAGAAACACATCTAAGCAACAAGGATAAAAACAAATTCAAAGTGAAAGGCTGGAAAACAATACTCCAAGCAAACAACACCCCCAAAAAAGCAGTGTAGCAATACTCATATCTAATAATGCTGACTACAAGACAGAAAAAGTACTCAGAGACAAAAATGGTCATTTCATAATGATTAAGGGGAAGTTGAATCAAGAAGACATAACAATCCTTAATATATATGCACCAAACCAAGGAGCACCAAAATATATAAGACAGCTAATTATTGACCTTAAAACAAAAATTAGCCCTGGCTGGTTGGCTCAGCGGTAGAGCATCAGCCTAGCATGCAGAGGACCCGGGTTCGATTCCCAGCCAGTGCACACAGGAGAAGTGCCCATTTGCTTCTCCACCCCTCCGCCACACTTTCCTCTCTGTCTCTCTCTTCCCCTCCCGCAGCTAAGGCTCCATTGGAGCAAAGATGGCCCGGGCGCTGGGGATGGCTCTGTGGCCTCTACCTCAGGTGCTAGAGTGGCTCTGGTCACAACATGGCGACGCCCTGGAGGGGCAGAGCATCGCCCCCTGGTGGGCAGAGCGTCAACCCATGGTGGGCGTGCCGGGTGGATCCCGGTCGGGCGCATGCGGGAGTCTGTCTGACTGTCTCTCCCTGTTTCCAGCTTCAGAAAAACGAAAAAACAACAACAACAACAAAAAAAACAAAAACAAACAAAAAAAAACAAAAACTAACAAAAATACAATCATACTTGGAGACCTCAATACACCGCTGATGGCTCTAGATCGGTCATCCAAACAGAGAATCAATAAAGATATAGTGGCCTCAAACTAAATACTAGAACACCTGGATATGATAGACATCTACAGGACACTTCATCCCAAAGCGACAGAGTATACATTTTTCTCTAGTGTACATGGAACACTCTCAAGAATTGACCATATGTTGGGCCACAAAGACAATATCAGCAAATTTAGAAAAATTAAAATTGTACCAAGCATATTCTCTGATCATAAAGCATTGAAACTAGAATTCAACTGCAAAAATGAGGGGGAAAAACCCACAAAAATGTGGAAACTAAACAACATACTTCTAAAAAATGAATGGGTCAAAGAAGAAATAAGTGCAGAGATCAAAAGATATATACAGACAAATGAAAATGAAAATACGACATATCAGAATCTCTGGGATGCAGCAAAAGCAGTAATAAGAGGAAAGTTCATATCACTTCAGGTCTATATGAACAAACAAGAGAGAACCCAAGTAAACCACTTAACTTCACACCTTAAGGAACTAGAAAAAGAAGAACAAAGACAACCCAAAACCAGCCGAAGAAAGGAGATAATAAAAATCAGAGCAGAAATAAATGAAATAGAGAACAGAAAAACTATAGAAAAAATCAATAAAACAAGGAGCTGGTTCTTTGAAAAGATCAACAAAATTGACAAACCCTTGGCAAGACTTACCAAGGAAAAAAGGCACAGGACTCAAATAAATAAAATCCAAAATGAAAGAGGAGAGATCACCAAAGACATCATAGATATACAAAGAATTATTGTAGAATACTATGAAAAATTATATGCCACCAAATACAACAATCTAGAAGAAATGGATAAATTCCTAGAACAATACAACCTTCCTAGACTGAGTCATGAAGAAGCAGAAAGCCTAAACAGACCAATCAGCAGGGAGGAAATAGAAAAAACTATTAAAAACCTCCCCAAAAATAAAAGTCCAGGCCCAGACGGTTATACTAGTGAATTCTATCAAACATTCAAAGAAGACTTGGTTTCTATTCTACTCAAAGTCTTCCAAAAAATTGAAGAAGAAGCAATACTTCCAAACACATTTTATGAGGCCAACATAACCCTCATACCAAAACCTGGCAAGGATGGCACAAAGAAAGAAAACTACAGACCATATCTCTAATGAATACAGATGCTAAAATACTAAACAAAATACTGGCAAACCGAATACAACAACATATTAAAAAAATAATACATCATGATCAAGTGGGATTCATCCCAGAATCTCAAGGATGGTTCAACATACGTAAAACGGTTAATGTAATACACCATATCAACAAAACAAAGAACAAAAACCACATGATCTTATCAATAGATGCAGAAAAGGCTTTTGATAAAATACAACACAATTTTCTGTTTAAGACTCTCAACAAAATGGGTATAGAAGGAAAATATCTCAACATGATAAAGGCCATATATGATAAACCATCAGCCAACATCATATTAAATGACATAAAACTGAGGACTTTCCACCTTAAATCAGGAACAAGACAGGGTTGTCCGCTCTCTCCACTCTTATTTAACATGGTGTAGAAGTTCTGGCCAGAGCAATCAGACAAGACAAAGAAATAAAAGGCATCCATATCGGAAAAGAAGAAGTAAAGGTATCACTTTTTGCTGATGATATGATCCTATACATCGAAAACCCAAAGGACTCCACAAAAAGATTATTAGAAACAATAAACCAATACAGTAAGGTCGCAGGATACAAAATTAACATACAAAAGTCCATAGCCTTTCTATATGCCAACAATGAAATATAAGAAAACGAACTCAAAAAAATTATCCCCTTCACGATTGCAACAAAAAAAATAAAATACCTAGGAATAAACATAACAAAGAATGTAAAGGACCTATATAACGAAAACTACAAGGCATTATTAAGAGAAATAGAAAAAGACACAATGAGATGGAAAAATATTCCTTGTTCTTGGATAGGAAGAATAAATATAATTAAAATGGCCATATTACCCAAAGCAATATATAAATTTAATGCAATTCCCATCAAAATTCCTATGAGATTTTTTAAAGAAATGGAACAAAAAATCATCAGATTTATATGGAACTATAAAAAACCCCGAATAGCCAAAACAATCCTAAGGAAAAAGAATGAAGCTGGGGGCATTACAATACCTGACTTTAAACTATATTATAGGGCCACAATAATCAAAACAGGATGGTATTGGCAGAAAAAATAGACACTCAGACCAATGGAACAGAATAGAAAGCCCAGAAATAAAACCACATATATATGGTCAAATAATCTTTGATAAAGGGGCTAACAACACACAATGGAGAAAAGAAAGCCTCTTCTACAAATGGTGTTGGGAAAACTGGAAAGCCACATGCAAAAGAATGAAACTCGACTACAGCCTGTCCCCGTGTACTAAAATTAATTCAAAATGGATCAAAGACCTAAATATAAGACCTGAAACAATAAAGTACATAGAAGAAGACATAGGTACTAAAATCATGGACCTGGGTTTTAAAGAACATTTTATGAACTTGACTCCAATGGCAAGAGAAGTGAAGGCAAAGATAAATGAATGGGACTACATCAGAATAAAAAGTTTTTGCTCAGCAAGAGAAACTGATATCAAAATAAACAGACAGCCAACTAAATGGGAAATGTTATTTTCAAACAACAGCTCAGATAAGGGCCTAATATCCAAATTTTACAAAGAACTCATAAAACTCAACAACAAACAAACAAACAATCCAATAAAAAAGTGGGAAGAGGACATGAACAGACACTTCTCCCAGGAAGAGATACAAATGGCCAACAGATATATGAAAAGATGCTCAGCTTCATTAGTTATTAGAGAAATGCAAATCAAAACTACAATGAGATACCACCTCACCCCTGTTAGATTAGCTATTATCAACAAGACGGGTAATAGCAAATGTTGGAGAGGCTGCGGAGAAAAGGGAACTCTCATCCACTGTTGGTGGGACTGTAAAGTAGTACAACCATTATGGAGGAAAGTATGGTGGTTCCTCAAAAAACTGCAAATAGAACTACCTTATGACCCAGCAATCCCTCTACTGGGTATATACCCCCAAACCTCAGAAACATTGATACGTAAAGACACATGTAGCCCCATGTTCATTGCAGCACTGTTCACAGTGGCCAAGACATGGAAACAACGAAAAAGCCCTTCAATAGAAGACTGGATAAAGAAGATGTGGCACATATACACTATGGAATACTACTCAGCCATAAGAAATGATGACATCAGATCATTTACAGCAAAATGGTGGGATCTTGATAACATTATACGGAGTGAAATAAGTAAATCAGAAAAAAACAAGAACTACATGATTCCATACATTGGTGGAACATAAAAATGAGACTAAGAGACATGGACAAGAGTTTGGTGGTTACCAGGGGTGGGAGGGGGGGAGGGAGGACATAGGAGGGAGGGAGGGAGAGAGTTAGGGGGAGGGGGAGGGGCACAGAGAACTAGATAGAGGGTGACGGAGGACAATCTGACTATGGGCGAGGGGTATGCAACATAATTTAATGACAAGATAACCTAGACATGTTTTCTTTGAATATATGTACCCTGATTTATTAATGTCATCCCATTAACATTAATAAAAATTTATTTAAAAAAAAGATAAATGTTATTCTTTAATTTAAAAAATGAATACATTCATAAAGAAGCATACAAAAATTAGATAAATATAAGACCAATGTAGAAAATCAAACAGAAAATTTTATAGAGTGACTGCTTTAAGGCATGGGGAGGGATGGTGATTTATTTTGGATAAGATAGGGAAAGTTTCTCTGGGATCATAACTTTTGAACTGAAAATTGAATGATGGAAAGGAACTAGCCTTGGAAAGAGTTGGGGGTAGAAAGAAGTCATTGACTATCTTATTTCATGTATTCTAAGACACACGTATTTTCACATATTAGTATCTATGAAATTGAGGTGCTTACTATTATTGCTATTAATCAGATGGCTGTCGTGACTTTATAGTTACTATCTGCATATGTCTGAACTTTCTTGTTATATCTGATGGCATTTAGACACAGCTTCAGTGCCTTAATGTTTAACTAACAAACCACTTCAGGCCCAACTAGAGAGTTAATTGGAATATTTTTGTATAAAATTCTTGTACTTACTCCATCTGGTAAAATCAAGAAATAATCAGCAATAACCTTTACAGTGGTCTCAAACAGTGTGAAAGAATATCTCAGGATCTAGACTGGAGCATTCAATCACCAAGGCTATGATGGTACATATAATGAAAAAAATTGAAAAGTGGGAATAGGTTACATTAACAATGGAATCAAATTTCAGGAATACCTAACCCATTTGTTTTTTCACATTTTAGTATTTTTATGTATGCAATATAATGACATGCTAAAAAATTTCTGTCTAAAAATTTTAATGTTAGAAGGCTTTATGCCTGAAAAGCAGTGGTACAGTGAATTGAGCATTGGCATGGGATGCTGAGAAGCCAGGTTCAAAACATTGAGGTCACAGGCTTAAGAATGGATTTACCAGCTTGAGTGTGGAATCATAGACTTGACCCCATAGTCACTGGCTTGAGCCCACAAGTCACTGGCTTGAAGCCCAAGGTCTCTGGTTTGAGCAAGGTGTCAATGGCTCTGATGGAGCCCCCGCCTTCAAGGCACATGTGAGAAAGCAATCAATGAAATATTAAGGTGCCACAACTATGAGTTGATGCTTCTCAACTCTATCTCTTCCTGTCTGTCTGTCCCTCTCTTCCTCCGTCTCTCTCTCTCTCTCTCTCTCTCTCTCTTTCTCACTCTTGCTCTCTCTCTTGCTCTTTGTCTTCCTCTTTATTATTTGCTAAAATAAAATAAAAAGTTTTTTGAGTATGTGACAAAATCTTAAGTAATATGAAATAATTATAGTTAAATTATCAATATTTTTTGTCTATTTAGTGATACATAAAATAACATTTTATCTTAAAGTTAATGGTGTCTTAAATATTGAGATCATTGCTCTTCTCAAAGTTCTGCTAAGGACTGGTGAGTAAGGCAGCTTTGATGACAATTTACAGGGTTTTCACCCTAGTGGGAAATAAAAATAATGTAACTCAGAAAATAAAATAAAATAAATTGGTCATTACAAGTTCTGATAATTACTATGAAGACAACAATAAAAATAATTATGCACAGTGCACATAAGTATAAATATAAAGAATGGGGTGAGCTGGTGAATCTAATTTAGATTCTGACAGATGTAGATTGTCAGAGAAAGCTTGTCTGAAAATGCACCTGTTACACCAAGGCTGCAAGGAGAGTCAATCATGTAAATGGTAGTAGGAAAGTATCAAGGTCAGGAAAATGTGCATGGAATAAAAAGTGTTTGTTGTATTCTAGGAATGAAAAGATCTGGGAGACTGTGACTAGTGATGGAATGATGGAAGAACTGGCATGAAATGGTTGGGACCTGAATGAATGTCATGGCAGGCAGATCGTGCAGGGGTTATAGACAGCACTGAGGAATTTGTATTTTATTCAAATGCTGTTGGAGGTGCGAGGGGTTTTGACTGAGAGAATGACATCATCAGAATGATGTTATTAAACAATCCTCCTGCACACCCTGAAGAGACTAGATTGTAAGTGGGCAATGGAAACTGAACTAGCAGTTAAAAAAACCATTCCAAGTTGGACAGGTGAGAGCTGATGATGGTTCAGACCAGGGTAGAGACAGTAGAGATGGAGAGAAATGAATAGATTATAGGTACATTTTAGACAGTCGTAAGACTTATTGCTGGCTTCAATGGAGGTTGAAGAGAAATAAAGATGATTTAGGGGTTTCTATTTTAAGCAAATGTCTGGCAATATCAGTTCCTAAAATTGTGTATAAATTCTATATGCACATTTGTGTTAACGAGTCTGGAATTCAAATGAAAACTCAGATATAATGCTGGGGCTCTTTTGCATACCAATGCTTTTGTAGGTTGGGTAGAGGTTGATGAGCCTATAAAGGAGACTAAAAACAAAATGTCCAACAAAGGATGGATAACATGTTGACAGACAACAAGACATGACATTATCCATTGGATTTGCCAACAGGAAGATCACTGGCATTCTTTTCAAAAAAAGTTTAGATGAATGGTGTGAAGTGAAATTTGAATAGAATGTGAGAAAATGGTAACAGAATGTACAGATAACTCTGAAGAAGTTTAGTTGTAAAAGAGTGGGCCATCACAGGGATTTTCAAAACAAGCAAGCATAAACTATAAACACTTGGCAGGACTTAGAACAACAGACCTTAAGGAGATGGGAGGGAAAGTATGCTTAGTGCTGCTCTGCTGAGCAGCAGAAAATGAAAAAGTTCAAGTAAAGGTAGGAAGTGTGTACAGAGACATGCCCTCCTTTGACTTTCCACAGTAGGTCTAGCTTTTTAGAGGTTAGGTTGCTCATAACCGAGATCTTAACCCGAATATTATTTCAGTTAAGAAAGGTTGCACCGTTTGCCATCCTCATGGAAACCAAACACTTGGTTCCTGTGTGTGAGTTCCTATAAAAAGATTTTGGAAAGACTTGCTCATGTTAGTTCTCTGTAATCCAGAGGGAATAATTTATAATGTCAAGATGCTTGTAGGGGGCTGTATTATACATCAGACCTACAAGGATAATACTTTTGCAATCAGATAGATTTACAGGGGCTAGTGTGATAACTAGGCAAAGACATGAATTTTCACTTAGAAAGGTTATATTATGTTGATTTAATATTCAGGAAAATTTACATATAAATAGGATTGCCCACAAAACATAAAGTGATCATTGAATATTCCATAAAATAATTGTTTGAGTAAGAATGCTAGGTACTATTGTATTAAATCAATCACTGAATATAATGATTGACTACAGATTACGTTTGGAGAGTTGATACAGAGAGAAGCAGAAAAAAAAATTATGGTCAGTACTGAGAGATACAAGCAGAAATAAGTTGGCATATTTCTTTGGTCATGATCACAGAGAAAAGTGACATATCTATAGTGATAAAATGACATAATTGATATCTAGTTCTCTTAATGTAAAGAAATGAAAACAAACACGATCTTAACAAAGGCAGGGGGAAAAAAAAACAGGTTTAGGACCTCTGTTTATCCCCATCCATCTATTTCCTTCTCCAACCTACCATTTTTTTTCTAAATCTTTGTGTAGAAATACTTTTTATTTTCCTTTCTGGAAATAAAAAGTGTCTAAGCTTGAGAGAGTGGTTAGAGAAAATTGACAAATAATAACAGCTTAGGAACAGAACAATAAATATTGTGAAAAGTTTCCTTTCATCACATAATCAATGAGTCTCCAAGTCAGAAACAATAATAAAACGTTGAAATTCAAGTCTAGTTGGAAACAATTTGCTATACACACAAGGAGAAAATACTGGCTGTAGTAACAGCCATCCCACTGATTGAAAAAGAAATACTTCTTCATAAAAACTTCCTTACTAAAACAGTACTCATTTACTTAATTTACTGAGATTTTGCCAACAGATTAACCTTTAAAAAACTAATTTATTTTAAAAATAATAAATATAGTCATTTATAATATCAAGGATGTAAATACTACCAATTTTTGAAAGATGAAATAAAACCACATGGGAATCAAAATAAGGCTGTTTCTTAAAATTACATAAATAAATACATGGTGATGTTCAGTATAATGTCAGATTATAATGCCTTTTTATTTTAACAGTATGTACAATCTTTATACATACTATAAACAAACAGAGAAGGAAAGCATGTCCATTTCATATTTTTTCATCTTTTTTTTTGCACTCTTTTGAATGTATAACATAATAAACTTATTTTTATTGGAGGAACTGAGCTTGTAATTGTCTGCATTTAACCTTAAACGCTAGTCCTCCCCTCAATTAGGTCGAACTAGATGAAATTGAAAGGCAGCACTAAGGAATTTCAAGCTTCACAGCCAGCTGAAAAGGCAAAGGCCAAAGAAAACTATGATCTATTGTGAAGGGAAAGACAAATAATTGCTGAAGGGAGGTGGTTAAGTCAGTCAGCTATGACGAGGAATGTCTGAAGGCCAAGTAAGTCCCCGCCTCGACAGGACCAATATGACTGTGTAGCCAGCAGGATCTACAAATACACAAACACACACACAGCTTTTTTCTTTTCCTACCCCATTGTATATTAGGTATATTTTTAATTCTTCATTAAGTTCTACCACTAGCTGCTGGACATAACTTAAAAGCATTGTGTCAGTTCTAATGGACTATGTACCTATAAAATAGGACCGACCCATCTTCACATATAGTGCATATTTACAGAGAAAAATACCATAGTTTGAATTTCAGATCACTGCAATACAGACTAGAAAACCATGTTTTACCTAATTGAACACCATATTGCTTTGAATGTAGTAAGTCTTGTTTTTCCTTCCTTAATCATCATCTTAAAGAATCCCAATAATTCAAATATACATCGTTAAATTAATGTTGTTAAACTACAATGAGATATCACCTCATCTGTCAGAATGGCTATCATCAATAAATCAACAAACAGGTACAGCAACTGTGGGAAACAGTACGGAGGTTCCTCAAAAACTTAAAAATGAAACTGTCTTAAAAATGAATTCCCGGTAATTCCCCTTCTGGGAATATATCTTAAGAAACCCAACACACTAATTCAAAAGAATATATAAACTACTGTGTTCACTGCAGCAGTATTTAAAATAGTCAAGATTTGGAAGCAACCCAAGTGCCCAAACAGTGAACAGATAAAACAGTGAAGTAGATAAAAATCAGTGGTACATTTATACAATGAAATACTACTTGGTGATAAAAAAGAATAAAATCTAACCATTGTTGACAGTATGCATGGATCTAGAGGTTATTATGCTAAGTTAAATAAGTCAGTCAGAGAATGAAAATTACTATATGATTTCACTTCCATATGGAATCTAAAGAGCAAAATAAGTGAACAAACAAAACTGAAACAGACTCATAGATACAGAGAGTAGACTGATGGTTGCCAGAACAAAAAGGGGGTTGGGAACGGGATGAAAAGGGTGAAGGAATTAACAAGCGCAAATTGGTATCAGAATAGTCACAGGCATGTAAATGCAACATAGAAAATATAGGCAATAATATTGTAATAGTATAATATTGTAATATTGTTGAATATGTATGATGTCAGATAGGTACTGAAAATATTGGGGGAAACGCTTTGTCAAGTATATGAGTGTCTAGACCAGGGGTCCCCAAACTATAGCCCGTGGGTCACATGCAGCCCCCTGAGGCCATTTATCCACCCCCACCACACTTCCGGAAGGGGCACCTCTTTCACTGGCGGTCAGTGCGCCAAGTGTGGTGTCGCTCACGTACAGTACTACTTTCGGTGACAGAGGATGCACGCATCACAGCTCCAGAAGCGCATCATATCACTTGTTATGGCTAGTAGTGACAAATATGGAACTGGACATTGACCATCTCATTAGCCAAAAGCAGGCCCATAGTTCCCATTGAAATATTGGTCAGTTTGTTGGTTTAAATTTACTTGTTCTTTATTTTAAATATTGTATTTGTTCCCGTTTTGTTTTGTTTTTACTTTAAAATAAGATATGTGCATTGTGCATAAGGATTTGTTCATAGCTTTTTTTATAGTCTGGCCCTCCAACAGTCTGAGGGACAGTGAACTGGCCCCCTGTGTGGGGACCCCTGGTCTAGACATTATGCTATACACCTAAAACTAATATAAAATACTAATGTAAACTAGAGTTAAAAAAAAAAGGTAAGGATAGTGATGTTTGTAATTTAATACATTGATTACAATTTTTTTGACACTGCTATTTTTTTTCTTCAAAAATAAATTGTTGGAAAATGTTTTGGATGAAGCTATTTTCTGTTAAAAAATGAAATGAATTTAAAAATTGATACCGATTTGTACTTGGTGACAGAGGACACTTTTCAGTTTGGTTACCAAAGTTAATGAAACATGCATGACTACAATTCTTGCTGGTTTGTAGTTACTCTCCTTAGTCATAGAAGGTTTAGAAATTTCAAAAGTATTAGGAAAATATGCATGCATGCTTAATGAAACAATATGCATCTCAAAGTACTTACTTTTGTCTCTTACATATGTTCTAAAGCAAATTATTTGGGGAATGTAATAAGTGAAGAGTAAATAGAAATGAATTATAATCTTGTCTAGAAGGTAAAGTCTCAAGAAAAAGTTGGCCTATTTATCTAAAAGTATTTGGCAACAAGTCTTCAACAAATATTTACTGAGCACCTATTTCATCCCAAGAAATCTTCCAAATGGCCTAGAATATCAGTGGTGGAGTAGAATGAACAAACAAGTTGCACTTTAAAAATGCCAAGTATGAGACATTGATGTTAGTTATACAATGCTAGGCCTTGGGCCTTGGGCCTTGGAGGCTAAAAGTCTGGAATTTTAAATATCAGTTATGCTGAGAGCAAGCTAAGTAATTAAGTAAACTCTTAAATCTAAGCCACAAGTACCTAGTCTATATATGTGGTTATTATGAAAAGTTAAGCTCTAAAATTTGGTGATACTGAAATTTGGAATTAACCTGGAAATTGAGTAAATATTGTTTAACTACATATTATATTACTGTTTTGTATTTTAAAATAATATTGGCTAGCATTCAATTGAACATATCTTTTTTCTTTTACCCCGTAGTGGTGATAAAGCTACACTCACACTCTCTCACAACGTTCTCCATAAAAACAAATGACACAAATGTAGAACATTATTAGTTATGTAATTTATTCCAGTGGACTATAGGTTTTATGTATTATACCTATTTGTCATTATTTGTTTTGTAATAGAACTTAAAGAATGGATCAAAAGTAAAAAAATAATGTACTCTATGTCATTGGCATACTTATGTATTTGATACCCTGAGAAAATAACTCCTCTATATGATAGTCATTTTCATTAATAATTATGTGGTTGCCATTATTTTCTTGATTTGTTTTTGGTTTAATATAATTGATAAAAATAAAGAAAAACATTTTAACTTGTAACATATTATTCAAAATCAGTAAAACCATTTTATGTTTAAATCAAAATCTCCAAATTACCAAACTATATTATGTCTTGTAGTCTATATTGTGTTTCACCATTTTATAAATATAAACATGAAGGACCCCAAGTAAACAATAATAGAGTTTGAAATAACTCATGTTCTGATGCTTCATTTTTATAATTATATACCTTTGCTATCACTGGTAATTTTGAAACTAATGGCCCAAAATAGTAATTTCTTGCTCATGGAAATCTAAGAAACATTCACATACCCCTTTTGTTTAAGGGACATATAAGAAATATTTCCGAAAAAAAAGTGTTTCAGATTGATAAGCAAGGGACTGCAGAGAGAGAGGGTTCTCTACTCCACGTAGTCATTAGGGATTCTGTCTGACCTTCTCTCTGTGGCACTGTTCCTATAATTTTTAAGTAGTGATTTTTGTAGAGGCAAGTAAGGATGGGGGAGGAAATATTTGAAAATCCTTTATACTCTACACTTAAAAAAGTCACAGGACATTGCCACTCACATTAGGTTAACTTAAAGTTTGTTAAATACCCACACAGAACTGCAAAGGAGAATGCAAAATTTGCTCTAAGTATATTCTCAGAAAGAAAACAGATATTGGTGAGCAACTGGTTGTCACTACCACACTTACTTTAAAAAATTTGCTATATGATTTCACAAGATAGTATTTCCTTATCTCAACACATCATCCACCTCCTTTTACTTTACTCCCTTTCCTGCAAACCATTCCATAACTTTCATGTTACTTCACTAAATTAAAATATATCAAAACTGAAAGGAAGTGAGATGTTGAATTCCAAGTATCATGAATTATATTTCATAGATTTTAAATACTTTCATCTTAGCAGCTAATATAATCTAAGGTTCCTTCATAAGAATCCTTTTCCTAATGACCCATACATACTGCCTAAATATTACTAAACAGAGAAGTAAGGCTACACAACTGCTATTGCCAGTGTATCACCTGCCTCCCACCCACTCACCCTAAAAGTAAGAACTTAAAAAAACAACTTTGTGCTTGTACCATCCTATCAATACTTCATTATTAGAAACTTTTCTTCAAATTCAAGCAAGTTTCATGCCCAGGTAACTTATGCCCATATTTTGCTCCATGGGCTCCTGATATCATCATCCAACCTTGACTAGCATACTAGATATTTTGTAACCTGCTCCGTCACTGTTTATTCATTCTATGCACTCTCCCTTAAGAATTGTTAAGTTCTAGTTTACACTGGGTCAATGTGATATTAATCTATGATGTTGTATACTAATACAGGAGACCTGACAAATATTGGATGTTACTCTAATGTAATGAGCAAAATTTAATAAGCTACATATGAGAAAACCAAATGACTTTCTTCATGGGAATACTGACTTTAAGTAAATAGGGCACAAACTTTTAATAGAGGGGATCTCTGGTTTAATTATGTGATTGTAAATGACTGCAAGTAAGAAGACTAAATTATCTCTCTAAACATAAGTACTAAAATTATTAATAGTTTTAGGTTCTAGAAGATAACTGAGGGTAGAGTAAAGAAAATGATTTATTGGTTAAACCTTGTTGGGTTTAGTTTGCAAAGTAAATTCCTGGGCATAGTATTATATTTTTTATAAGTTAAAAAAGCAATTTGTTAATATACACACTTAAATATGTGAATATATTTTATAGATTTTATTTATATATATATGCCTTATATATTTAATTTATTAATAAGGAGAAATAAGCACTACACATTTTAGAAAACAAAGCTGTAATACCGCCAGCAAAGCAATGAGCAGGACACTTGTTTTCACTTCTCATTTCTGAGAAGTAAAATGAGAATGATTTTCTACTCCCCCGTTTAGGAAAATAATGAGATCTTCAAGTAATCAGAGACAACCTTCAGGATCCATTAAACAGAATACCTTCAAGCAAAAACAGTAATGATGACTATATGGGCTTCAGATTCCAGGAAGCACCAAAAGGGTGAGGAAAAGAAACCACTACACAAAGTTCAAAATAACTGAGTTCTATGAATCACTCTAGCTAGCTCAGTGGCTTCTGAAAAGTCATTTTTCCTCTGTAGATCTCATTTTATTGATTGTTTTATTTTAATTACTTATTTACAAATTAAGGGATTTGGTCCCTTTCATCTCTAGAATACCATACTTACAAAGAATAAGAATACTATTTAATCAGCATAACTGTTGACTAAATACAATAGTATTCTATTATGCATTTACACATATTTACATAGCAAATATGTATTATATAACAGTACTATTTTTTGTATTTACTGTCATATTTTCTATTAAAATAGTTTAATCTTCTTTTATAAGGCATATAGTAATAAATCTGTGACAACCATTTATCATATAATTCTAAGACACTCATAAAGACAAGAAAGAAAAATTCAAGTATTTTTTCTTCTCCTGAAATTCTGCCCAGAAACAATACCATTTAACTTGGGTCACACACCTGATATTCACATAATCCCAATAGAAGCAAGAATTATTCACAAAGGACTGAGGCCAGGCCCTGTTGATTTGCTAAATTTTATTGAGACCTTTGCAGGAGTGAAGAAGTATCATCAAATTTCATGTCCTGAATTTCATTTGTGTGTATTGTAGAATTATATTTCTGAATTTTTCCTAAGAATAATAATTGTGACCGTTTATCAAGAGTGAGTTTGCTCTCAGCAGAGACAATCCCTCCACCATACACTACAGGGAACAAAACTACCATTGTCCTGTGGAGAAGCCAGCAATGTGAGCTCTCGAGGACTGCACCTGTTTGTTCACTGTTATCACATGGCAGCCTGGGGGCTACCCTGGTAAGTGAGCTCTGACTTCTGAACCACTGAACAGCATAACCTCTTCTGAAAAAATCCTTTGTGTGCAAACAGAGGTTTAGCAGCATGCTTTCTTCCTGGGGAGACAAAGAGAATTCCTCTTTACCATCAAGCTTGGAAGATTTATTCACCCTGTTTAAGCTCCGTATCCCAAATCAAGCTATATTAAGCTTCCCATGATTGTCCAGCTTTAGTGTAAGAGTTAAAAATAAAAGACTTATGCTAAGAAAATAATATTAGTAAGGCACCAAACCTATGCTTGTCTTGCAATCAAGTAACTCTTAAAACACTTTGAGAAATGTGAATTTTGAGTCAAGTTTTTAAAATAAAAAATAAGCTTTATATGTTATATTAAAGAGACATATAGCTGAACACTTCATCCTAATCTACACCTCCCTAAACAATGTACCATGTGTAAATTAAGGGTGACTAGAAGCCTGATTTCAACCTTTGAACACTTAGGTTAAGAGCAGATAAAGTGTTTTTTAATTGTTTCCTTTAGTGGGAGAAAGTATAAATCTAAGTTTTCAGTATATTAATATACAAACCAATAAGCAAACAGAAGAAAATGTAAGCGCCTGTGCCATCTTTTCTCATTCTGCCCTCGGTTAATACTGTTTGTTATCTCAAATATTGGGTAGGTGATTTCACACATCCTGACAGTTGACTGAGGCAGCTATCTCTGTTGATACACAACAGAAGTTGAATGTTCATCTTGGGAATGAGTGTGTGTGTGTGTGTGTGTGTGTGTGTGAGAGAGAGAGAGAGAGAGAGAGAAAGAGAGAGAGAGAGAAATATGAGCACATGGTTCATTTGTAATTTACTCTTTCTCTCTTGGCAGGATGTTTCAAAAGAAAGCCATGTGTTTTAAAATACAAAAAAAAGAGAAAGAAAACCAAAAGGGTTCTTGCAAGACAGACCCTAGAGCAGTCTGACAACATCAAATAAAACCCCTCCAGCATGTTCTCCCCATGTGATGCCTTTGTACATTCATTTCAGCCCATGGGCACATTTCCCCCGACACTCGAAAGGTTCAGTGCCATGTTGATAGATATAAACACATATGGATTACTCGTTTCCCAGTCTGTCTGCTGAACTCCATACTGTTTCCTATAAAGATCATTTTATATGAAAATGAGCTCTTGGAAGCCACATATCATTTCACACGTGATTAGAAAATAGGAGTATAAGTAGTTGGTTATGTTGCTGCTCAGATTCATGTCAATGACAACGTTCATAGTTAAACACCATATTTTGAAACTATATCACACACTAATTAAAGTAGGCATCTGTGCATGTGTATATGTATATAAATATATATTACATTTCCATGAAGATATATAATATATACATGTGTATATATCTCTGCATCTGTATATATATGCATATATGTATATTATATATTTTCATGGAGAGATATAATATGCATAGCCTTTTTTGTATTACCTATGAATGAGACTATTTTTTATGTATCTTTTTTGGTCTTCATTTCGTTGTTTTTTTTTCTTTTTTTAGTGAGAGTGAGAGTGAGAGAGAGAGGCAGACAGGAAAAGAGAGACAGGAAAGGAGAGAGAAATGAGAAGCATCAATTCTTTGTTGTGGTACCATAGTTATTCATTGATTGCTTTCTCATGTGTGTCTTGACTGGGGTGCTCCAGCCATGCCAGTGACCTCCTGCTCAAGCCAGCAACCTTTGACTTCAAGCCAGTGACATTTGGGCTCAAGTCAGCAACTATGGGGTCATGTTTATGACCTCATACTCAAGCCAGCGACCCTCAGCTCAAGCCAGGCTTCTAGGTATGCATCTGTGTTTTTTGTTTTCTGTTTTAACTTTTAAACATATATGACATGTTCACTTGTATGGATTTACTGTTACACATATTTTATAAAAACTGATTCCATAATCAAACATAAAATATAATGTTTTATTTACTATAACATTTCTCTTAAGTCACAGAATTTTAAAAGCTGAAGCAAAGATATAGAAATAGTTGTTAAATAATATGCTTTTATGCCAAGCAAGCAATAAATTGTGATATTGATTTGCTTACATTAGAAAAGCCTTGGTCTTTAATATGGAAATTAATAAAAAACCTATATTGAATTTTATAAACTAATGTTATACCCCAACACATTCAACGAAAAAATAAATACATAAAAAGAATAAAGCATCATACTGTATGTAACTTTAAAGTGGTTTTATGTGATCAGGTGTTTAAGCTGTTGATTACCTTACTTATGGGTAAAATAGTACAAACATATGAAGTAGGTCTACAAACATGCAAAATGCCATTAAGAAGCCTTTAGAGCAAAGATGCTAATTTTAGAAAACAAATCCAAAGCTTCATGTGGTTACTGAGTCTGGAAACCAAGCTGACTCTCTGCATGAATGTCACGTCTCCACTGTTTTGACAGTACATGGTTCACTTCTTTTTCACACTGACAGAGAGACCCAGCCACGCTATTGCAATTGAGCTACCAAAAACACTATCAGCACTACCTGGCCTTTTCTTTAAAAGTTCAATTTCTCAAGCAAATACGTGTTTTAATTATTTTCAAAGGCTCAGAAAATATCTTTTAAAATAGATATAACTATTTAAATTCGTCATCAAAATGTCCTTATTGCAAGTTCAGCAAGTGGGAAGGATGAACAATATACTTGCTATTGTTTCTGCTTATTTAGAATGAAGTATGAAATATCTAGGCATTCAAATCCCATTCTTTCTCATGTAATGAGGGTTTAAAAGGAAGCAATGATTAATGAGCTTCAGAGATTGTATAAAAGTAATCTCTGGGGAAACAAATTCTTAGCTGAATTGGTAGCTTTGCCCAGCAGGGACATTAGAATATTTTGAGAGGAACTATGAAATTAAGAAATGAACAACAATGAATAGGATTTGCTTGACGCAACTGGAAAACTTTGGCTTAAATTCAGTATTTAAAACCAACTAAAGTGGTTTATTGCTCAACTCATCTTCTTTTCTTTCTCCCTAAAAGTCATCTAAAGGTGTTTTTTCCCCCACTGAGGCTTCACAGCCTCACCAGGAAAGTAAAACATTTTATTAAGAGAATAATGGATCTGCACTTCATGAATCATAGCTACATGTACATGCATGTGCTATTACTATTCCTGCAGCATGATCCCAATGTTAGGAAATAAACACACACTGAACAATAGATCCCTAACAGAAGTTCCTATACATGTGGAGTTGTATTTTGTTTGTTTGTTTTTTAGTGAGAGAAGAGGAGGCAGAGACAGACTCCCCCATGTCCCCAAACCAGGATCCACCTGGAAAGCCCTCTAGAAGGCTATGCTCTGCTCATCTGCGACCCTTGTTTTGTTACAACTGGAGTCATTTATCTAGCACCTGAGACAGAGTCCATGAAGGCATCCTCAGTGCCAGGGGCCAAATTGTTGCAATGCAGCCATTGCTTCAAGAGGGGATGAGAGAGAGAGAGAGAGAGAGAGAGAGAGAGAGAGAGAGAGAGAGGCGAGACGAGGAGGAGTGAAGAAGCAAATGGGTGCTTTACCTGTGTGCCCTGGCTGGGAATCCAACCCGGGACTTCCACACACTGAGCCGATGCTCTGCTACTGAGCCAACCAGCCAGAGCCCATGAAGTTGCATTTTTTTTTGTATTTTTCTGAAGTTGGAAACGGGGAGGCAGTCAGACTCCTGCATGCGCCCCACTGGGATCCACCCGGCGCGCCCACCAGGGCGATGCTCTGCCCATCTGGGGCATCGCTCTGTCGCGATCAGAGCCACTCTAGCGCCTGGGGCAGAGGCCAAGGAGCCATCCCCAGTGCCCGGGCCATCTTTTGCTCCAGTGGAGCCTTGGCTGCGGGAGGAGAAGAGAGAGACAGAGAAGAAGGAGAAGGGGAGGGGTGGAAAGCAGATGGGCGCTTCTCCTGTGTGCCCTGGCCAAGAATCGAACCCCAGACTTCCGCACGCCAGGCCGACGCTCTACCACTGAGCCAACTGGCCAGGGCCTGAAGTTGCATTTTTAAAGTCTTGAACTTCAGTTCCCAAGAGTTTAGAAAGTAAACATTTAGTATCACTCTCTGCTGATGTGAAAGGGTTAAGGTCACATCCTCAAATGTCCTGAGGAAGGAAGTTAGGCACTAAGAAAATGTAACTCACACTTTGCCTTAGAACTTTTCCATGGAGATAGGCTGCCAGCAGGTATTCTCAACAAATAACGGAAAGACAAGGAATGAAGAGAAAAGAAAAAAAGAAGAGACAGACTAAGAACATTCTTTCATTTCAGAAATTAAAAATCAGTACAAGAGGTTTCAGGTGATTTATCTAATGTACAAATGGAATAAAAGTGTAAATCTCTGGTTGCTAATGAGGTTAGACTTTACAAAAATCAACTACATCTGTCAATACACAACCAGTAAAGAACACACCTTATATAGTTTTGACAAGGATTAATTTATAAATTAATAATCCAAAATATTTTTACTCCATTGAAAACTATGTAAAAACGGAAACAGGTAGAGAACATCTATTATGTTCTAATCACTGTGCTAGGAAGTTCAATGTATCTGTTTTCATTCAATTCTCATTTTCCAATAAGGAAACTGAGGCTCAGCAGTTAAATGGTTATGACATTTCCCTTGTAAGTTGCAGTGTTAGTATGAAGTTTCAGATTTATCAGGTTGCAGAACTCAAGTTCTTCCTGCTATTTTATGCTGCTGAGACTAAAAAAGAGTATGTCGGAAATATTGCTTTCATAATGATCAAATAGATTTTTTTCATCTAGGACACATAGCCTGGATTTGAACTCTGGATCATAAATCAACATTCTAATGCAAAAGTTATATTTCTAGATCAAGAATCTTACAATGATTTTATCTCTGAGCTCAATTTTGATCACTTTCACCACTCCCAAACAATTCCTAACTTTATCCCCAAATCTTAGAGTATGTCTTTGTGACAACAAAAGCTATGTAATTGTCTGTGATTATCCTATATTTATTTTCATGAATAAAGTACTAATCAGAGAACTATGAATAGCAACAATCAGAGTTGGCTCCTACTTACACAAAGGTTATAAACATGTATGGATTTTCAATTACATTTGTCCTTTGTACGTCACTAATTTTATTTATCATATTTTTTCCAAAAGACTTTTTCTACTTACAAACTAGTTGACTTAAATAGTCATTTGCATTTACAAAATTATTTTCAAAAAGAAATCATCTTGTGGCCCATAATTTTATGTTTATTTGTAAATACAAAATTTAAAACATAATTTGGAGCTTTAATATATATTATTTTGAGGATTATATATTATCATTTATATCTTCTTTAAAAATGTAAGATTTTGTGATTCAGAAGGAAAATGTTTGAAATCTTCTTTGATATTCAAAACCTCTAAGTCATATTTTAATGGATTAAAATATAAATGACCTAAAAAGTTACATAAAATCTCTCCCTGATTTAAATGTAAATCAGGCATAGTACTGGCATAAAATGGTTCAACAAATATGCAATTTTAAATATTTTTCAATAGTTTATATTTATATTCAACCAAATATAAGAAGACATTGCCCATAATAGTACACATTAAACACATATAATAATTGAATAGCTACTTAAATTATGCAGGTAATCTTTACTAAATTCACAAAGGAATTGATAATCTTTATTGTGACCTCTGATATATTCAGTTTATACAAAATAAAGGGTTTTTTTGTTTTGTTTTGTTTTTTACTTTTAAGAGGTACTTGAGCCAATACACTGACTCTTGATTCACCCATTTTCCCTGACATGATAGGCCTGCATTTGAAGCATGATACAATTTTCATTGCAAAGATTTATCATTATGACATGTAATTCCTAATGACATGAGATGACAATGTAATGCATACACACAAAATCCCACCGCACATTCACTGTGAGAGAAGTGATAGCAATGACATGGGCAGTTTTCCTGCTTCATTTTATTCTTCTACCTATGCTATATAAACATTATATCTCTAGGTAGGCCAAGTACTACCTTTACTATCTTTTCGATCTTTTTCTTGCAAAACATGGTAAGCAGTAATATTTGAATTACACTATAACGCTCATGTCAAATTTCACAGTGTTTTGTAGATAAATGATGCATTTCGATTACAATTGGGTCATGTATAAGCTCTAGATTTTACTTTATTTCATTTTTTCCAGTGGTAAATGAGAATGCATATCTAAGCACATACATATTGGCATATTTTTAAAAATACTTTAAATTGTTACCTCCCACTTTCAAGTACCTTGAATAAAATAATATTTTTAAGTAACATATAAAAAGAATACTAGACTAAGCAAAGAGAAAAAAAACCCCTTATCTCATGAACACATAACTTGTAGAGTTAAATGAGAACAAAAACAATGCACTTCAAATGCATTAATCTGTTCTTTTTCATTCTATTGTTAGTAAAGGAAATGTATGGAAATCAATTCCCAATTAGGGCATTTCATTTAATTCTGTTATTATACTCTATCACTTTAGTTCTTAATATCTACAGGAATAAACTCAAAAATTCTGATAAATTGCTTTATACTATCAGAAGAAATAATTCAATGTATTTATGCAACTGCATCTCTTTTAAAATCATTTAATTCCTTAGGCAAATTATCTACACTAAGCAAAACCTCATTACCTGAAAGAGAAAGACTGCATTGGAAAGATGACACCTGGACCAGATGAGTAATTTCATAGATTCTCTATTCACACATGGCAGAAAATGATAATATTTCAATGTCATGTGACCTTCTTTCTTAGAATCTCTATAGCATAAGGAATAAATAAAAAACCTGGAGTTATTTTAAATTACCTTATTTAAAATCTAAATTTCATAAATTATGGTGTACTCTGAGACATGTTACTCAATATTTTAAAACTGCAGTTCTTTTATATTCAAGATGGTAATTACCACAGTAACCTATGTATACACCCCTATGCTCATTGTAGCATTATCACAGTAGCAAAGACATGGAAACAATTGCTGTCCTTCAATAGAGGGTTGGATAAAGAAGATGGTGCATATACATACAATGGAATACTACCCCAGACATAACAAAAGATGAGGTACTGTCACTTGTAATAACATGGATGGATCTTGAGAATATCATGCTAAATGAAATAAGTCAGACAGAAAAAGTCAAGAAGCATGTGATTTCACTCACATGTGAGATATAAAACTGAAACTCATAGACACAGGCAACAGTATAGTGTTCATAAGAGGGAAGGAGGTTGAGGATGTAGTGAAGAGGATAGGGAGTCAAATATATGGTGAATAAAATAGACTTGACTTTGGGTAGTAAACTCACACTGGAATATACAGATGATGTATCATAGAATGGCACACTTGAATCTTATATAATTTTATTAACTAATGTCACCTTAATAAATATAATTAAATTTTAAAAATATTAAAATATAAAAACTAAATGGATGCACAACAGAAATAAAAAAAGAGAAGTTTTATAAACCAGTGACTTTTATATAGCAAATGTTAATTAATTTAGTAATACATATAACTTGGAATCTATTAAGCCATCTTGGTGTGTTTTTTTCCTAAATATATTGTGCTAAAAGTGGCAGGGAGAGTCATTAAAACCAAAAGTACAACTAAGAAAAATTCTGGTGATATGAATACTTTAAAAACTAGCAGAATTTATAAAAGAATTTTGATGGGACATCACCATATGTATAATTATACATGATATGGACCCACTCTGTTAAATATTAAAACAGAAAGTTTAGAGACTTGGCAGAGCTATTAAAATAAAAATATATTCTTTTTTAAATATATTCTTTTATTAAATACATTCTTTTATTAAAATAAAAATAGTTCTTACAATTGCTAGTGACTTTGACTTAATGAACTTTTGTAGCTATGTCAGAAGATATTTTATAGAGAAGTTTCTTTTGAGCTTTATGTTTTGTTAAGTAAATGTTATATTATAAAAAGAAACTTTATTATTATTTTTTTTTTATTAAGTAAGAGGCAGGAAAGCAGAGACTGATTCTCACATGTGCCCTTACCAGGATTCACCCAGCAAGCCCCCTATCAGGCAATGCTCTGCCTGTCTGGGCTGCTGCTCCGTTGCTCAGCAACCAAGCTATTTTAGCTCCTGAAGCAAAGCCATAGAGCCATCCTCAACACCCAGAGCCAACTTTTCTGAAATCATTCAATCCTTGCTGAGGAAGAGAAAGAGAGAGAAAGAAATAGAGGGGAAACAGGGGTGGATAAGCAGATGATCACTTCTGTGTGCCCTGACTGGTAATTGAATCTGGGTCTTCCATACACTGCTAGGCTGATGTTCTACCACTGAGTCAACCAGCCAGGGCCAAAAAGAAACTTTGAATGTGGATTAGGGAATCCTAAAGATGAGGCCAATGACTAAGCCAGAAATACTTCTCAATGGAGTTTTCAACATAGCTTCTCTGTTATAAAGATAATTATAATCTCCTAGTCTTTTCTTCTCCTAATTAAGTCATTAAGACACAGAATTTGGGATCTATTTATAACTACACACTTATATTGTAAAAACTGAAGATGAGAGGAAAAGTCATATTTCTACAAACAAGGAAACCTAAGTCATAAAAACTAGCAGCTTAAAGCACATTAAGAAGAAATACATGCCATGGCCAATAAGCATATGAAAAAATGTTCAACATCACTAATCTTCAGAGAAATGCAAATTAAAACCACAATGAGATATCAGCTCACAACTGTCAACATGGCTCTCATTAACAAATCAACACACAATAAGTGCTGGTGAGTGTGTGGAAAAAGGGGAACCCTCCTGCACTGCTGGTGGGAATGCAGACTTGTGCAGCCTCTGTGGAAAACAGTTTGGAGATTCCTCAAAAAATTAGAAATGGAACTGCCTTTGACCCAGCCATCCCACTATTAGGAATATATCCTAAGAATACCAAATCACTGATTCAAAAATAAATATGCACACTGATATTTATTGCAGTGCCATATTTATTTATTTACAGTGGCCAAGATCTGGAAACAGCCCAAGATTCCATCAGTGGATGAGTGGATTTAAAAATCTGTGGTACATATACACAATAGAATACATAGTCTATTGTGGTCCCATAGGACCATGAATAAAAAGGAAATCTTATCTTTTGTAATGGCATGGATTGACCTGGAGATTATTATGCTAAGTGAAATAAGCCAGGCAGAGAAAGACAAATATCATATGACCTCACTTATATGTGGAATCCAAGGAACAAAATGAACTGAGGAACAAAATAAGGGCAGAGGTGGGGTCACAGGGACTAGAGGGACAGCTGTCAGAGGGAAGGGGGATGAGGGGATGAGATCAGAGAAGGTGAAGGGATTAGTGAAATTATATATACATAGCACAGAGATACAGATAGCAGGACAGCAGGCCCCAAGGGAAGGGGGTGAGAATTGGGGGGAGGGGTACAAAAGGGGTGTAGATAGGCATATGGGGGGAGGGTGTTGTATTCAGTGGGATGCTTGAATCCATGTTAACACAATAAGTTAAAATTAATTTTAAAAAAAAGAAGAAATGCATGCCGTCCTGAATCTAGCTGACTCAAAAATAAAATATGGCTAGATCAATAATTAGAAATGACATATTTTATAATTTAATTTGTAAGACTAACATGCTTTCAATGAATATAAAAAAAGAGTTTCTATTATTTCTTACCAAAAACATACATCTTCTCAAACAGTATTTATTCCAAGAAATACATTTAATGCTCTACATGCTATTAAAAATTTGTATTGATTTCTCTTTTTAATTTTATTTTATTTATTCATTTTTAGAGAGGAGAGAGGGGGAGAGAGACAGAGAGGGAGAGAGAGGAGAGAGAGAGAAGGGGGGAGGAGCTGGAAACATCAACTCCCATATGTGCCTTGACCAGGCAAGCCCAGGGTTTCGAACCAGCGACCTCAGCATTTCCAGGTCGACGCTTTATCCATTGCGCCACCACAGGTCAGGCCTGATTCCTCTTTTTAGAGAGAGAGAAGTATTGATTTGTTATTCTACTCATTTACATATTCATTGGTTGATTCTTGTATGTGCCCTGCCCAGGATTCAAACCTGCAACCTTGGCATATTGGGACAACACTCTAACCAACTGAGATATCATGCCCAGGCCTGTATATTATTTGTTATTCCATCTTTACAATCATCTTGCAAACTGAGCATTCTCATTATATTTCCTTGAAGATGAGTAACCTGAGCCTTAGAAAGTTGAGTATCTTGCCTTAGAACAGAATTTGAACAGAGGGAGCCTGAGTCCGGAGCCTGTGCTCCGGTGACCCATGCTAGTCTGCTTGTAAATATTCTCACGTGCTGCATTCAGTTTGGTAAAATAGGCTTCCAGTCCGTGCTGCACTATCGAATACTATCACTACTGGCATGTGGGCTATTTAAATTCCACTGAGTTCACATTAGATAAAATAAAATTTTCATTTTCTTCATCTCATTAGCCAGATTTCAGTTTTAAGTAGCTACGTATGGCTACGGACTATTCAACTGTGTAGCACAGATTACCTCCATCATCACAGCAAGTTCCATTGGACAGTGGTGCTTTAGAAAATAAAATAGACTAAAATGGGAGCACTTGACTATAAAATAATGATAATGATGATGACGGGGAAAATACTTTCCCAATGCTTTCACATAGTGGTAAATATTTGCCAGAAATTTAATATTTACTGAGAGAAGACAGGGACCTAGAGGTAATTTGGAAGAGCTTGTATCTCAGTGCATCTTGAATATATTAATTATACAAGTGGAATAAAGCAAAGTTAACAAATATTTGAACTGACATCACATTGCAGAGAATCCTAAACATTTTCCAATAAAAAAGACTATGGATAAGAGTTTAGTAACCTTGAGTTTCGAAAAGCCACTGAATGGCAGTGGTTATAAAATCAGTTAATAGATCTGATCATTTTAAATCAAATCTAGCATTTACAATATTATCATTTTGTGTATTTTTTATATGTTTTTATCAACTTACCATAATTTCCCATAAATACGCCCATGATGTATTCAAATATTATACAACAATTACAACCAAAGTGCTTTCCAAAATGTAACTTTAAGAACTTCCCTCTAATTTTGATTTATGTTTACAAGCAATTTATTATTTCACTGATCATGGTCTTATCTGAAGAAATTACCCTAAACATTTCTTAGGAATGGCACAATATGAAGAGATGGTAAATAGATCTAGAGTCCAGACAAATAGCCCCTTATAAACCACAAGACCTTAAGCCTGGTGTCCTTATATGCAAACTATCAATAAAAATACTTTCTCAGTCAGCATTATTGAGCTGAATGTGTAAATCAAATTTTAAAAGGAAATTGAAAGCATAGTATAAAATGTATAAATCAATAACAAAATGCTAATTATAATTACCATACCTTTGATAAACATTAGAAGAAAACAATATTTAAATGCCTAATTTTATACCAAAGACTGACAGAGTTTCAGGTTTTGCCAAGCTTGAGGCTGCTGCTTCTAACTAAACTAGATGATTGTTTATATATTGTATTTTTAAAATTGCAATAGAGGCCAGTCAAAAATTGCATACATTCCTTTTCCTTTGAACTACAGATCCATGCTATCCCCAAACATGATTCACACTGCTTCCAGGGCTTTGATTTGATTCAGCAATTCAGAAAGTACAGTGATCTAATGATTCTGGCCCCAGCATTGCTTGGTGACTGGGAATGGATGCAGAGAGTTTGCCAAGTTTTTTTCTCCCTTTTTTATTGAATGTATTGGGGTGAAACTGGTTAAAAAAATTATAGGGGTTTCAGGTCACAATTCCACAACACATCATCTATACAAAGTATTGTGTGCTTACTGCCCAAGTCAAGTCTTCTTCCACCACCACTGGTGTCTGCAGGACTAACGTAGTAATGTCCTGCTCTAAGGGGGAGGTGGCAAATACTCTGATCTCTTCACTGCTTTCCTTAGAAAGAAATCACAGGTTCCTGGTATTATCTAATCAATTTCTATTATTGCATTTGGGACCCCGAGGAGCAAAGACTCGCTTCCATTTTCTGAATGTCACAAGCAAACAAGCGTGTTTCCTCAACAAATGAGTTTTCACAAGGGAGGTTGTCTTTTACCTTACATGTTTTTCCCCCTTCGAATAAATATGTTTTCTCTCTTAGGGAAAGAAACATGCAGATCATAGTGTAGCTTACAAACAACAAAGTATAATCACGGGATGTGCCAGGTAGGGAAGTTTCTTGTCAAACTCGCATAATAATAGATTTGCCATAATTTTTCCCCTAAGGATGCTACAGGGATTAAAAGCAATCTTGTCAAGGGAGTGAGACTCCAGGGTCCTTGACTAGGACCTAAATAAAGGTGGCTGCTTATTCTGGGCTGAACACATTCTCTTAACACTCATGATATAAAACATGTTAGCTAGAGGAGGAAGGATGGTTCTATTCCCGGTAAAACCCGCCACCCGTGCCTTTTTCCTGCAGTAACAGTCTCCTCTCTGATCATTGGTACAAAAGGAGGGGAAATGTCCATCTGACCTTCATTTGGTTACATAAATTCACTCTTCAGATCTCTAAAGCTCAGAATACATTCTAGAAATTTGCTGAAATGGTCACTTTATCTGATCCCATATTTCTATCATTTCTATTCAAAGATATGTTTCTGTTTTACCTGGACAAATAAATGAAGGGTTTTGCTTCTTTTCGTTAATATACATTGTCTGGCATGACATGCAAACAATGTTTTTTTCTTAACAAAAACTTGATTAGAGTAGCTTTTTTTTTTTTTTTTTTGCATTTTTCTGAAGCTGGAAACAGGGACAGTCAGACAGACTCCCGCATACGCCCGACCGGGATCCACCCGGCGCGCCCACCATGGGGCGACGCTCTGCCCACCAGGGGGCGATGCTCTGCCCATCCTGGGTGTCGTCATGTTGCGACCAGAGCCACTCTAGCGCCTGGGGCAGAGGCCAAGGAGCCATCCCCAGCGCCCGGGCCATCTTTGCTCCAATGGAGCCTTGGCTGCGGAAGGGGAAGAGAGAGACAGAGAGGAAGGCATGGCGGAGGGGTGGAAAAGCAAATGGGCGCTTCTCCTGTGTGCCCTGGCTGGGAATCGAACCCGGGTCCTCCACACACTAGGCCGACGCTCTACTGCTGAGTCAACTGGCCAGGGCTAGAGTAGCATTTTTTGAAAATGTGGACCTAACCTTAAAATTGATGCCTTCATAAGAATGTACCACTCTTCCCGGATTCCATCTGACTCATAGGATTTTAAGGATAGGTTAGTTTTGACCAAATATTTTTTCTAGGAATATATATCCTTAATGTAGCAGTATTATTGAAATCTTTTTTTTCTGCAGATATCACAATATGCTGAATAGCTCTTCTAATGTAAATCTTAGTAGTACCTTTGTCAAACATTGTATTTAACATCATTTTGACTAGGCAAGTTGAATCGACTCAAACATTATTAAGACCTTTCATTGAATAGTTGAAGAATGCTTAGCAACTTGAATGTCAGAAAAAGAACTCATAATGAATAGGTCTCTTGTTTAGGTCAAGACAAATGTCAGGGCCAATGAAGGATGAAACATGATGATGGAGATTTGAAATGAAGGGCTGGGACAACAGGTGCTTGGCCTGAGCCATGGAAAGACAGAGAGCAGTACTGTGGAGTATGGAAGACAGCCATCATACTGAGAATACACAAAGAAAAACCTCAGACTTTTCACTGCCAGAGAAATGGATCTCATACATGAAGCAGTTTCAAAGTAGTATGGGAAAAGACAGTGACATTTATAGTGCCTAAACAAGTCACTTTTCAAAGCTTCAATAAAATAACAGGAACCAATTTGAATATGCAAAAACATGTACAATTGTTTTGTCAGTGTGTCAAAACAAAGGAAAGCTAAAAACAAAACAACAGAGAAAAAGAAAATTAAGGCTCCCTAAGCATTCTCTATATGAAAGGTGCTGCAGTTGACAAGTTCCCTGCCTTATTTCAAGAATGTGTAAAACTCTGTGAGGTGAAATTTTCTTTTCAATTTTAAAGAAGACACTCAGACTGTAAGTGGTGATCTCTCATTTGAATAGGTAATTTTCTGATTTGACATCTATATTTTTTAAAAAATATTGAGTCAATTCCAAATGGTGTGACCATTTCAATATTAGGCTATTTATTTGACCATTACTAAACAATGTCAAAGGGGTTTGAGAAACTCAAACTTTAGAAGGTACTGTGTTACCTGAATGCACTATTTCAATTAAATAGCTCGTTCATATTTGAGGGCTGATATTCAGATGTAATGGTCAGATGTTATATTGTTCAAATGTCATATCAGTCAGATATATCTCCTACACATTTTATTTTATTTTTAGTTTACCAGAATTCAGGAAACTTAATATGCATTTTACTTTTATTTATTTATTTATTTATTCATTTTAGAGGGGGGAAAGAGAGAGAGAGAGAGAGGGAAAGGGGGGAGGAGCAGGAAGTATCAACTCTGATATGTGCCTTGACCAGGCAAGCCCGGGGTTTTGAAACGGTGACTTCAGCATTCCAGGTTGACACTTTATCCACTGTGCCACCACAGGTCAGGAGCATTTTACTTTTTCATTGAAGCCTCCCAAAATATAACTTCAGCATTTCACTTTCTGTTAAAGTTTTTGTTTGTCCATCTTTCAAAAATAATCTAATCAGGATGACCTAATATACAAATAACCAATTAGAAATGCATAAAATATTAAATAAAGGTACTGGTTCATAACTATGTTGGTCTTTAAAAAAATGAGTATTTGGCTGACTTCTGAAAAACATAAATTATATCTGTAGCACCCTAAACTTCACATACTCAAAAGAAATATTCTCATCATTCCAAAAAAATATAAATTCAAAGTTTTAATGTAACGCCTGGTGAGAAAAAGGCACATATTCATGTATAGAATTTGAGCCTGTATTATCATATTATAAATGGGATATAAGTAGTAGAATAGACATGAGCCTTAGGTATTTTCAAAGATTTCTTCATGTCTACAATATAGATGAATTGTGTACCAATAGAAGAAGTAATTTTTAAATTATAGAAGTCAGAAAATAATAATGAGGTTTATGCCCCATATTGTGAAATAACCTTTAGATTTTTGCCAGACAGGCAGCTAAATAAGTAGAAGCTCCTAGGCTTAAGGTTGTAAATTAGTAAGTGTTGGTTTGGACTTTGAATGTTTTGTGAAAAAGGAGCCGATTTAAAAAGATCACCCAATCATCGTGTGGAGTGATTAATAAGAACCAACCACAGCCACTTGCAAGTGAGCTTTCTAGAAGAAGCAGTGGATTTCTCTCCAGTGCTTAGTCCTCTAAAGCAGTAGTATCACTCCCACTGGCCTTGAGGATACACTGTTGGAAAAGGGTCTCTCCCTGACCAGAAAAGGATGACCCATTATAACCAGGAACCTAGAGATTGCCAAGACAAGTATCTCACTTTCTTTTAGATTATCCTTAGACTATGTACCTGCCTCTTCTCCACTCTACCTTGCCATGAGGGACCAGGAAAATGTAACAGTAGGGAAAGTAAGTTTTTCTGGTAAGCTAGAAATATATGTTTAAGTGAGTTGCTGGCTTTGGACACAAACACAATGGAAGCATGTAAGTAAGAACTGTAGTCATGTCTACAGTATAAGAAATAGCTTTTGGTGAGCATCGAGCTAATTAATAAGAATGTGTGATGTGGAAGTGAATTTATGTGTGTGGAAGTGGCATCCAACCCGTAATCCTCCTATATGAGAGTCCTTATGTCAACCAAATATATACTGCACACAAAGATGGAGTTTGTGTGGCAAATGTACTGTGATAAAGGCATACTATTCTAAGGTCAACAGAGCAAAAAATATTTCAGGGGAAACAAATTCTTTGTGATAACATAATTTATACCCCCACAACTAGTACTTGCTATTGATCTCATTAAATGTACTTTAACATACCATTTTGCTTAAAAAGAAAATTTACCAGGAATTATTATCATCCTATAATGGTTTATCATTATGCAAAGTTGTTATTAGGGAAAATGGTGATACAGAGAAACCTTATTCCCAGCATCTTCCTCATTTCTAAACTGTTTTATGCTCATCCACATATTTCCATCCAGGCTCTTAGTGTGTTATTTTCATTTTTAACCCAAATGATATATTGCTTATTATTTAATAAAAACAGAGACGTTTTGATTCAGTTCTTCGTTTCTCTTCAGAAGATAAGTGAATAAAAATTATTTAAGCCAAGTGAAGAAATTAACTATATATTATGCTACCTTTTCTTGGTAACAAATCATTATTTACTAGAACAGTGTTTCTCAAACTTCAGTAGTCATCAGAAACATTGGAGGAATTGTCAAAACACATGTTAATAGGCTCCAACTCCAACCTACTCATCTGTAGGTCTTAGGAAAGGCCCAAGAATTTACATTTCTAGCAAGTACACAGATAATGCTTAGGCTGCTGGTTCTTTAAAACTGAGTTAAAAAAACTAATTCATGGCCCTGGCCAGTTGCTCAGTGGTAGAGCATCGGCCAGGCGTGTGTAATTCTCGGGTTTGATTCCCAGCCAAGGTACACAGGAGAAGCGCCCATCTGCTTCTCCATCCTTCCACCTCTCCTTTCTTTCTATCTCTCTCTTCCCCTCCCACAGCCAAGGCTCCATTGGAGCAAAGTTGGCCTGGGTGCTGAAAATGGCTCCATGGACTCCGCCTCAGACACTAGAATGGTTCCAGTTGCAACAGAATAACACCCCAGATGGGCAGAGCATTGACCCATAGTGGGCTTGCTGGGTGGATCCTGGTCAGGTGCATGCGGGAGTCTGTGTTTCTGCTTCCCTGCTTCTCACTTCAGAAAAATAAAAAAAATAAAAACAACAACAAAAAACTAAACCACTAGGGCAGTAATCAGTAAGCTATTTGAGTGCTTAGCAAGTATTTTATTTTTCTTTACATTACACAAAGTAAATCTAAAATTAGGGCAAGACCTGCAGCCCTGTATTAATATAATATTAATTTAAAAAATTATAAGCTTACTTTGTATAACACATAATCAAACAACATAACATAAATATCTTTCCAAAACACAAAAACAATTTTATCTGAAGTAAATAGCAGTGTTTGCTTATTAGTTTAATTAGGTGATTTAGAATCCTTAGCACTTTAAGAAATTATAATAAAGCAAATTGTTTCTTCAATTCCACTTAATGTGAACAGTTTCTTTTGCCCTTCCTCGTATATTCCTACACACTAACACAATCATGCTTATTGTGTAATTCATTATAACTCCTGAATAAATACATGTAGTTTTCTAAACAATCAACTCATTCCTCTAATCATTTATTAATTACCAATTTCTACTACTTCTCAAGAAAATATTGTAAAGCTTTCTGGGAGAGTAGGGATACTTTTTTAAAAATAATAGTGACATATTTTGGTATTGATAGGGGATCCCCAAAGTGAGAAATTTACCTTTGGCAATAGTAGCTTTTTAGTTGTAATGAATAGGAGATATGGAAAAGTTAGGAAATAATTAATCTACTTGCTATTCTCTCTTAATGGCTCCCTTTGAAATGCAGCAAAGAGTTTACCTTTGCAGGAATGTTGGGGAAAGTTTACATTGGAGAGAGTCCCGACAATTATAGTTTAGATCACAATAGTTGTTTGTAAAAACCTAGAAACAGAATTTACTGTAACAAGTTAAGGTCTATAAATTATTAGAAGCTTAGTTTACCAATCTTAAATCCTTACTTTGTTGCCTAAGAAATACAAGGATTTCTCTTGCATTAAGTTCCCAGAGGCGCCAGACCCCAGCCTCTCTGGAGCAACATCAAGGACACGAGATAGACCTGTTCCAGTGTCAGGAGGACATTCCAGGGAGGCATCTCTGCAAACTTGACCCTGCCTCCTGCACACTGCTATGTGACTAACTGCATGCTCTGTAATAAATTACTAACCTTTCAAAAGATATTTAAACAGGCCAGTAAGCCGAGACTGTTAAGGAAGTTCTTTTGGACAGGAGTCCGCTGACTTCTCAAGTTGCTGCAATTTGAATTAAAGATGCTTTTATACCTACTCGGTCACTGCCTCTCATGAAATTGGCAAAAAAAAAGGGCAACAGACAACACAAATCCCAGACTGTTCCGGTATCAGAATGACACGATTTAAACAACTCTCTCAATCATAAGTAATACACGGTGTAAGCTCAGTAGATAAAAGTTCTATCAATGTGGCATAATTTTGATTAAATAACTCTTAATATTTAGTAGCATAATGTTAAGTGTGGAAATAAATAAGAACTCTTTAAAGACTAATGTCCTGTATGGCAAGAGTCTACAAATACCACATAATATAAAATAATATATTTCAAGTATTATAAACATTTCAAACGAATAATTTCTTCTTTGACTTAATCATAGAAAAATCAGGAGGAAAGCACAATACTTCCTATTCAAGTTTTAACTGGATCATATTATTTTTAGATTCCGAATTTCAATCATTCAATTTTTTTTAATCCATTCTATTTCCAAGTACTTGCTCCTATCATGATTTCCAGGCAAGTAGTAATTTAGTCAAAAATCCCACTCTTTAGTACTTTGAAAGTAAAAAAGGAAAAATGTTGATGAAGGCATCTATAAATTCCAAACAATTTGCATTTATGTTATGTCATCAATTCTATGGCAATCACATCCAAAATAAATAGCAATCAGTATTTCCTTCCTCATACAAAATATCCCCAATATAGCTCTATGTCTAGCTAACTTTGAAGCTACTTCTAACTTAAAATGATATATTTTGCATCCACAATAAATGACAGAAAAAATACTTTTAATATCCTGATAATAACAATCTTATTTGTTACTCAATATTTTAAGGTAATATCTCTAAAGTATTTCATTTTTTAATATCAAGAAATATTACTAGTGAGTGAACTCAAATACATATAAAAGGACACTACACATTTAGATGCAAAATATATAGATATTAATTTAGATTAAATTAATTAACTCCTTTATCCCATTGTAGGATGCTAATAATCACTAATTAGCACATTTTGATTAGAGGCACACATGGCAAAATTCATGATTAGGAACCTCCTAACAAAAAGTTTTCCATCACAGGCCTTATAAACTATGAACTGTATGAACTAATAAGATATCAGTGGAATTGCAAGACTAGTTTACAAAACAAAATTCTGCAAAGTCTTTCTTGTAGCAAGATGCTGACATTAGGTTATCAGCAATTATTTATTTTGAGTCTTGTGTGGGGAGGGGTCACCGATGATATTAAAGCAGACTGAGAAAGAATTACAAGTGGCATTTAGTGGGTTACAAAATAAGAGAAATCAAAACTGAATTAATAAATTAGATAAAAAAGAGAATTGGGTAAAATACTAGATGGTAAGGCTTGTGTATTTACTGAGCTTTAACGAGAGTGAGAGTTGCTTTACTGCAGAGATTTGATGATATGGTCCACCGTTCACCTGAGACAACCAAACATAGCATTCTTAGACCTGCTTTATATCTCGGTTTTCAGTCACTGAGCATTTCCTGAACAGTATACTTCTGTTCAGCTGAGATAACAGTATTAAAGTATACTTTAGACTGCACTCACAATACCTGTAAATAAAGCAATGGAATCATAGGCCATAATTTCTCAATTAATTAATAAACAGTAGACATTTAAATGCTTTATAATGTTTGTCAATGTAACATACTACAGTAATCACACACAAACACACACATACACACACACAGAGGCAAATGTGTCTATAACGTTATTTGATGATGAGTGTATATTTGCCACTTCTTATATTTTCCTTACCTGTCAAGTTCTTCAGTCCAAGTTCTTGAAGTCCAAAATTGCCATCTTTTCTGTAGTTTAAAAATATTGCCAAGGCATATCGATCCTCATAAAGTTTTGTCCCACGAATGATGCGTAAGTTCTCCAGAGGCAGGTAACGGAACTGATTAAGAGCCACCAACACATAGCCTGTGACTTCTCGAACAGACTGAAAAGATACAAACATCTATGTTAAAATATTAAAGATTATTTGTCAGTATATTTATGTAAGTGCTTAGATAAAAATGAGTCATTTCATTACATTTTTAAATTTTAATAATACACCCTTTTATACATCATATTGTAAGTAATTGTCTTGATACTACAAGATCAGAAAGAGTTGAAATATGAGTGGTGTTTTTTAAAGTTATGATTATGCCTATAGTAAAATAGTGGATTTTGTTTTATGTAGTGTTCTTTTCACCTAAGATTTGAACATAATTCAAGGCATAAAGGTCTTCTTTACTGACAGATTAAAATGGGTAAGAACATATAACCATCAATCAAACTTTATATAAAAAATGCAGCTTGGAAAGCTTATCACAAATAAAGCTGTATCAGTTTGTAAACTGTGGGACAGATTTCAAACGGCTAATCTGGTGTTTAATGCTAGAGTTATCAAAGAACAGTTGCCTTATATGTCTCTGGAGAACACATAAAAGTGCATTGAAGAAATTATGATTGCTAATTTGATTATGACCACAACTTTTATTTTTACTGTCTATTTTTAATGTAGTATTTATGATATGAGTTAATTAACTAAAGTTTTGTGAGATATTTTAGAGGGGGAAAAAAAGAGTCACAAAAAAGGCTTTGGATTTCATTTAAAGGTATAGTTTTCCAGAAAAAAAAAACTAGATCATAATGATTATATGACTCTGCATTACATTTTTTAAAAAAAACAATAAGTAGAAAAAGTATTAAATGTATACTATTTTAATGTCCATTTCATGTTCTTTTAGATCTTTTCATTTCAGATGTTTCAGTGTTTAGTCATTTGTATGCTCTCTCCACTTTTATTCCCCTGTTGATCTTACCAAGTTTCAAGGTTTTGAGTCTCCAAACTTTTACTTCTAAACTCTCCCCTAAACTCCAGACTCATGTCCACCTCCCTGCTCTACATTTTCACATGGATGCCCTGATATGCTCCTCAAACACACCTATTAGGCCTGGCCAGAATCTTTCTCCTGCCATCCCTCCAGGAGCCTTTCTCATCACAGCTGAAGTCAACCCCTCCTTACTGTTGTTCGTGCCAAAAGCCTCAAGATCATTCTTGACTCCCCTCGCACACCAACTGCAGCCAATCCTATTTGTGTCATATTTAAAATAATCAGGATTCCAACCACTTCTTATGTCAGCCATTGCTATCATCTGAGCCACCACCATTCCTCATCAATATTACTGCAATAAATCTCCCTGTTTCTATTCTTGATCCTGTGTGGTGTTTTCTCAGTGAAGGCTAACCCTGATCATTAAAAAATAAATCAAATCATGACACTTGAATTCTTAAAACCCTGAATCACCTTCCAAGTTACTCTGAGTAAAACAAAGTTCTACCAATGAAGAGTCAAAACCTCTCTCTCGCCTGTCCATTGCACGCTTAAAATGTAGCTAGTATAGAACGAAGTATGTACCATCAGTATAAAATACACTTTGAATAAAAATGAGACATTGAAATTACATTTTAGATCAATTGAGTTCTATTAAATGGATTATTCTTGTTAACTTGGCCTGTTTCTTTTTACCTTTTTATTGTGGCTTCATTTATTATGGGTAACATTATGTTTCTATTGGATAGTACTGCAATTTGTGATTAGGCTACCAGTTTGTTTTTCATGATTTCTCTTTTTTTTTTCTTTTGTGACAAAGAGAGAGAGAGAGAGAGAGACAGACAGACAGAGAGAGGGACAGATAGGGAGAGACAGACAAGAAGGGAGAGAGATGAGAAGCATCAATTTTTTGCAGCACTTTATTCATTGATGTCTTTTTCTTATATATGTGCCTTGAGGGGAAGACTACAGCAGAGAGAGTGACCCCTTTCTCAAGTCAGCAACCTTGGGCTCAAGACAGCAACCTTGAGCTTCAAGTCAGTGACCCTGGGGTCATGTCTATGACCCATGCTCAAGCTGGTAAACCTGTGCTCAAGCCAAATAAGCCCACGCTCAAGCTGGTAACCTTGGGGTTTTGAATCTAGGTTCTCTGAATCCCAGTCCAATGTTCTATCCACTGTCCCACTACCTGGTCAGGCTTATAACTTCTCTTTTTAACTTTCCACCTTGCTCCTTCTATTCCAGTGTTTTTGGTCTCTTTGTTGTTCTTTCAACATGGCAATTGTAGTACTAGCCCAAGGTGCTCACTATACTCTCAAAGGTTTGAGTTTCTCTCAACCTTGCTATCTTTCTGGCTAATTTCTTCACTGCCTTCAAGTTTTTGCACAAATCTCAATTTCTCAGTTAAGGCCAATGATACCCTATTCTAACTTTTATTGTTTCTATAATACTCTTACCTTCTGATGAACTATACATTTTATAAATCTTTTTTTTTTTTTTTTGTATTTTTCTGAAGCTGGAAACAAGGAGAGACAGTCAGACAGACTTCCGCATGCGCCAGACCGGGATCCACCTGGCACGCCCACCAGGGGGTGACGCTCCACCCACCAGGGGGCGATGCTCTGCCCCTCTGGGTCGGCGCTCTGTTGCTACCAGAGCCACTCTAGCGCCTGGGGCAGAGGCCAAGGAGCCATCCCCAGCGCCCGGGGCCATCTTTGCTCCAATGGAGCCTCGCTGCGTGAGGGGAAGAGAGAGACAGAAAGGAATGAGAGGGGGAGGGCTGAAGAAGCAGATGGGCGCCTCTCCTGTGTGCCCTGGCCGGGAATCGAACCCAGGACCTCTGCACGCCAGGCCGACGCTCTACCACTGAGCCAACCGGCCAGAGCCTTTATAAATTTATTACAGTTAATATTTACAGTCTGTCTCTCCCATTCCCGGAACATGAGCTCTACAAGGGAAAAAACATTGATTTGTCATGTGTCCCATGTGAGTAGAACAGTGTTGGTACAGAGTAAGAAAGCTACAAATACTTGTTGAGCACTGTGGCTGTTCACTGGTCACACCTTTGTCACCAGGCAAAGACTGTGAAGTCAAGAGAAGTGCCAGTCTGAAATCTGCACTTATTTTTTCTAGACCATCTTCTAAACCCCTGTGATTCTACAACTCCACTTCCAAATGGCCTTGAGCCCTCATCCAGGGCCTGTGATAGTATCTTTCCCAGTTCTGTCTCTGAGATAGGATACTTTGCCACCAAAGTCCATATGCCTAGGAAGGATGGGTGGTCCAAATGCAAGTATTTGAGGGGTGAGTGCATGGATTTGAATGTGTGGCCTACGGTCTAATTCACTAGTGTGCACAGCCTCTCATAGTACAGGACAGAACTGGTTAGAGGATGGACTAAGGACGGGAGTCTATCTCTCTCTATGCCACTATATCCCTGAGAAGTAAAAAAGCTCTAACATTTTACATGCCATCCAGGTTATTATTAAGATTTCTGCCAAAATGGGAAGAAAAACATTTAATACTATCTGTTTTATTTGTAATAAATTATAAGACATAAATATGTATGCCTCCATTTATACTTCTGTCCCAGGTTCCACAATTCTTAAGGAATAGCATGCCTCCACCAAACACCTAGAAGGGTAGAATCCTGGTGGAGCAAAGGCAGAGATGAAGCGTGGAACACATGAAACTACTCATGTCTGGCATCAGACTGGGCACTTTGAGTCACTATGAGCATTGCTGTGATACTGTGCCTAGCTAAGAATACCTTCACATTCACATATCATTTAATGCATTTATCTCTTAATTAATTGCATTGTAAAATGTATGTATTTCTAAATCTAGAGTATTCATTAAATTACTTTTAGAGAAATTTTTGTTGTCTTCTTAAAAGTTCAGAATAAAACAACAGCGAATACCTTGTTGAGATTCAGGGACTGGAGGAATTGTTTATTATAGCTGAGATTCTGGTGTCTAAAATGAATCTCTTTTATTGTACATTCTGCATGTTATTCTCTGCTCTTGCAAAATACTGTGTGCAGTTTAAACATTAGCTTAACAAATACCCTTTTGCTGTGTGAACTCCCGACGTCATTATATGTTAATGCTGAGGGTGCAATGTTTCACCCACTTTGAACAAAGCCACCACAAGCAGGTGATACATAATTCACCCAGAGCGAATTACTCAATGGTAATGATGGTGAAGACCTTATTCACCTTATCCCACAAATCCCTTTCTCCCACTCAGACAAATAATGTAAATAATAGCAAAAAAAAAAGATAATAGCAACCCTCTCAACCCAAGATTTATTGCTTTAATGTTTTATGTCTGGAGGGCTCACAGAACCAAAAGCTTTTTAAAGTATTATAGAGAATAAATATAAAATTCTTATACTTAAAAACAACAAATTATGCCTTAATTTTCATCTCTAAAATTTTCTATTTTTCTAGTATTCATAGTCACATCCTTTAGGGTATTCTTAAAACCTTTCTCTGAACAAAAATTTTGAAATAACATGAGCTACAATGCATACCAATAATTTTAAAGATACATGAGCTACAATGCGTACTAATTGCAAATAAAATCACAGGAAACAACTTTGTAATGGTTGGATTACTTTCAGTTTAATGCTGAAAAAGATGTAATGGTCTGATCATGACTTTGATAAATGTGTCTTTTTAAAAATGTGCTGTTTAAAGTTAGTCTTCTCTGAAGCCATCAGTCTGATGTTAGAATTCCTTCAGGGTGATGCCAAGTTTTATTTGAAATTTATTTACAATCTGCTTGGGTGCATCAGCCATTGTCCTCAGAAACCTTGGCGCAGCTAAATGGACAATTACTGTGTTGCAATGAGGAGTTCACTATTAAAGCTTTATTTGGTTATTAATGATTGCCGGTACATCGTATGCAATATATCTAAATTGAATTGTGGGACCAGACAACATTACAGACGACAAAGATGCTTGTGTAGCATCTATTAACATAAGGAATCAATAAATGATTTAATACCTTTTTGTAAAAAAAGTCAACAACATAGTCAGATGTTAATATTAGCAACTCACAACGCAGTCGTGGTAAAAGTCAAGGGTAATTGACACTTTCAGATGAAAGTGTCAATTAATTTTTACCATGCCTGACAAGTACCAAATCATGCCAATTATCCATGGTTCCTTTCCTTACAGGCATCAGAATCTTAGTAGCACAATCTTTTTTAACTATCTCAGAACTTTTTATGAAAATAAAAACAACTCTTAAACAAAGGGCTTATCTAAGGAAAGTATAACAGCAAGAAATGTAGGCTCAACTGCAGAGCAAAGCTGGGCTCAAGACTTAGCCTCTGTTCGTCCTAGCTTCATGATCCTTGTCAGTTTTTATTCCAATGAAGCCTCAGTTTCATCAGAAAAAAAAAGAAAAAAAAGGAAGAAAGAAAAAGAAAAGATAGAAATACCTCTATTATAAAGGCAATACCTCTATTATAAAAGGTTTTATAGGGATTACAGGACATAATAAAAGTGTCTGACAAATAATAAATGTTCAATAGATGCTAGCTATTACAAATATTATCTCTGCTAATAGCCAAGCTAAAGCCTCTGTGGAGAAGAGAATGTGAAAACAAAACTAACTATAACATCATTACATAAGAACTGTTGCCTTTAATCTCTTTGTTAGATAACTTTGGTATGCTTATATCTTGCCTCTTTAAGTTGCATTCTATTCCTAAATTAAAGAACTGGTTGCTTTTACTTTTTCTGTGTTCAGTATCACCCTTAGCACAGACTCTGGCACTGAACACATTTTCGGTGATGGCTGCTGAATGGAATGGAATTGAAAAGTAAAAAGTTACACTGAAGCTCATCTTTTGAGATACTATTTTCCATGGACAATGTTTCATAAATGTTCTACTTAGTTTGAACAACACAAGCATGATTTGTGCCCAAGGACCACAGTGGTAAGTAGACATCCTTAGAAGGCCCTAGCAAAGAGAAAACCTTGATCTGGTTTTGGCTCAGTACGTTTTATTTCCAGGAAACTGTTTATTGTGTAAATCGAACAGTGAAAACCCACCTAAAGATATTTCTCTCCTGGTAGTGTGAGCTTCTGCGGACTATAACTGATTGATTTCCATTGTCAATGTTCGCTTCTATATCTGTTTTGTTCAAGCAGGGAATAGACTGAAGATCATGAAAATCTTAAATACTTCAAAACTCTTCTAACCCAAGGGGCAATTTGTTTTGCTTATGGCATTCGATGATGGAAATCAAAAGAAATGGCAGAACAAAATGAATTTCACCAAATTTCCATACCATATTCACAATCAACCTCCTCCACCCCCAAAAACATGGTTTGTTCAAAAGGACAACAATTTATAACTATTTTTCTCATATAATAGTTTAAGAAAAATGTGACATCTGCAGTTATAAATGTCCTAGAATTTCCAATGGGTATTATTCATTCAAAGGTTGGAAAGATCATATTCAGTCTGCTTTCCATTTATCTCCAGAGCATTCCAGGAAAAAAAAAAATCAGAATTATTTTTAAATCTTTATTTCATTTCAAAGCTAATAACAACTGTTAATGTTTTGCATTTGACAAAATTCCTCTATCTTTTCTTTTAATTATCCCCAATTTGGTCCTTATTGGTAGTACCCAATAGTTCCTTTGTCATCCTTAAGATTTAAATGATTGTATTACCTTAAGACTCCTGAAAATTTAATCAGTGTTTAGGACAATTTTATGTATACTAAAAGTAATTATACATTCGGGCCAAGTGTGTAAAGTAACATTTCCTACATTTACTCCAGCCCACATTATCTATCAAATCTATTTTGGTTTGATATTTTCTTTAAGCATCATTTGAAAAAGTACCCCTTTACTTTCATTAAGATTTTCTTCAGCATGTCACAATAGTTCTGAATTCTTAAATCCTCCTTCAGTGTTTTACATACTCATACCCAACTATATATCATCCACAAATAATACTAATATATTCCATCAGTCAAGACATCCACTATTCAAAGAAAAAAAAAAGCCCTGGCTGGTTGGCTCAGTGGTAGAGCATCGGCCTGGCGTGCAGGAGTTCTGGGTTTGATTTCCGGCCAGGGCACACAGGAGAAGCACCCATCTGCTTCTCCATTCCTCCTCTCTCCTTCCTCTCTCTCTCTTCCCCTCCAGCAGCCAAGGCTCCATTGAAGCAAAGATGGCCTGGGCGCTGAGGTTGGCTCCATGGCCTCTGTCTCAGGCGCTAGAATGCCTCTGGTTGCAACAGAGCAACGCCCCAGATGGGCAGAGCATTGCCCCCGGTGGGCATGCTGGGTGGATCCAGGTCGGGTGCATGCGGGAGTCTGTCTGACTGCCTCCCCGTTTCCAACTTCAGGAAAATACAAAAAAAAAAAAAAAAAAAAAAAAAAAAAAAGACATCCACTATTATAAAACATTGATTACTATGATCCACAAACTTGAAATTAGTCTGGAGTATTGTAGAAAAAGTAAGGAGCAGAGAACTGGGGGTGGAGTGGGGTGGCATGGGAGGAAAGCCCCTCGGATGGTAATGACTGTAGAATTTATGTGTTCTCTGACAGTGACAAATGTGGTAGCAAATTGTAACCTCTCTATCAGTAAGGCTTTCTATTAGGTTTCCCGAGGCCATTAATTTCTGTCTCTGTCCCTTACAGCAAGTCTGGGGGTTTCTAAAGTAGAGAGCATTTATAATTATGGCATAATATTAAGAAGTTTAACAGAAAAAAAATAGTAAGTATACTGCAAACATTACATATTCCTGCTGCACATAGACAGAGCAAGTGACTGCCTGTATATCTCATTCATGGGTAGAAATCTCCAAATGTGATGGTGCATTGGCTTCGGAAATTTGCTTTCCGTTATCTCATTTTCTTTAAAACTCCCAGCCCTTACGGTGTCACTCAGTGGATAGAGCATTGTCCTGGAGCACTGAGGTCATGGGTTCAATCCTTGCTCAGGGCACATATGAGAAGCAATCAATGAGTGAACAACTAAACAGAACAACTGGAACAACGATTTAATACTTCTTTTTCTTTCTCTCCCTTCTCCTCTCTGTCTCGCAAATCAATGGAAAAAGTAAAAAACAAACAAACAAAAAAACTCCCATCACATGATTACACCATTCAGGCAAGCAAGGTCTCAAAATCTGTTCTAATTAGATTTGGAAAATAAGAGTAATGTGAAATGTCATGTACCTGACTGTGGCAGAGTTGAATCCACGCTCATTTTACACAGCATGAAATAACATGGTATGGGCAGGGAATCAGATCCCATTCTTCCTCACAAAACTGCTAACTCTCAAAGACTCTGAGCCAGTCTTTCAGGTGCTACTGCTGCTATAATCCCTACTTTCTAAGAACGTACAAGCCGTTTATTCATCACCGGCCACTCTGCTAGCTCTTAACCCATGACACCCGAGCAGAGTAAACCTGAGCTCCACTGAAAAGAGGACTACTTAACTCACCTCTCTCAAAGGAATCATTTTTTCCTTTGTCCTCTATATCTTTCTTAGCTGCCTGGACAATTCTTCGTAGCTGCCCTTCAGGTCTTCATCCTCTCCTGACCTTATCTCAGGTAGATCCCTGTGTCATAGACTTGTTACTCTAGAGTTAGGTTACAGAAATTAAATTGAGAGCTTTTGTAGATCCATTTATATAATCATATAGAAATCTCAATTTCATGGGTCCATATTACAAAAAAACAATCTGTACTGTAAAATACTCCAACATATCTAATTTTAAAAACCTATGTATGTTTTCTATATGGTTATACAAGTAGGATTACATTATTAAACATAAATTCAAATTTACATTTAGCACTCTTTTATAACTATTTAAAATATAGTGAAACATCTGCTACTGCTCATGTAAGTACGGCTTATATGAACTACATATGCCTTTCGTCAGTATTAAAGATGTTTACATATATATAAGCACCAATTGATACACTGGGAGTCGTTAACTAAACACTCCTTCCAGGGAGGAAGTGAAAGAAACATTAATCAATTTTTAATTGTCCATATTCCAAGGCACTTATTTAAACCCAAGCTAACCCCAAGCTGTCTGCTTCCTGCCACCAGCCCATGTCTTCTCCTATAATCAGGTGACACGTACCCAGACATGATCTATAACAACCAAACACCTTGCTGTCCCTCCCCAACCTCTACACCGAGTTCTCCAACACAGACCAGAGTCAACCATAAACAAAATAAATAGAAAAAACTGATATTGAATTTATCTTTTACCAAAAGATACACATTAAGCTCCATACACATTCATACAATAGAGACTACACATGAATCAAAGCATTGTAATTTCTGTTTATGTTGTACAGGTAGTAAGCGTTGCTCTCCACAGAGAAACAAACTGGTTAGGGCAATGCTGCCCAATGTTTAAATCTGGGTGCTGCAGTCTGATAGGTCTTAATTTGACTCTCGCCTCCATTGTTTATTGACCTGGCACAAGCTGTTAACTTTATCTTTTGAAAAATAGAACAAATTACTGCTAAATGTTTTAATGTTCAAGATCTTTAAAAAATGACTAATTTCATCATATTATTAGCACAATTACACAAATATTTACAAGTAGTTTGCATAGTTTGGGAATGGTAAATAACATGCAAGTAAATCTACATTTGATATTAAAATTAATTATTTGAACAATTGATACTACATAGTGCATAAATGTGTGAAATCCAGTCAGTCTATCTGTGATGGGCTGAATTATGACCCCTCAAAAGTCATATGTTGGTGTCCTAATGTCCAGGACCTTAGAATGTGACTGTATTCAGAGTAGGGTCTTTAAATAATAATTAAATTAAAATGAGGTCCTTAGGGTGTCCATAATCCAATACTATTGACGTCCTTAAAAGACAAAGACATTAGGATATAAACATACATGTAGGGAAGATGGCAGGAAGCAACAAAAGAAGACAGTCACTCACAAGCCAATGAGAAAGGCTTCAGAAGAAACCAGCTGCTTTGACACTTTGATGCAACTTCTCCAGAAGTTGAGAGTAGCCTCCAGAATTGAGAGAAAAGAAATTGTCCTGTAAGTCACTCAGTCCATGGTACTATGGCAGTCTTAACAAAGTACCAGAGATCCCAGCCTGAGTTCACAGTCCAGCATTCAGCAACAGTATATGGGGTAAATTATTTACCTTTCTGTGTCTGAATTTCTTCATCTGTAAAATGGAGAGACTAAGGGCCCACATTCCTGATTGTTTTGAGAATTAAATCCCCATAATTTGCTTAAGCAAAGGCCTAATACCAGGCTCTTAGTATTAGTTGTTATACCTTTTGTGAATCCTGAATCTTGACTCTTGTTCAACATGCTACCTCAGTTGGATAGCCTATATAACACCGTATTTCTCCCTTTGTGAGTGAATAACTGCATATCACCGGGTTTAGATGAGAAAACTGCCTGATACCATTTCAATCTACAATTGAGAGTGACAGTTTCAAGTCTGAGGTAGTTTATAAATGTGATTTTCCCCTCTGAAAATTTAAAGGAGGAAAATGGTCCTTCGCGAAATGATGTATGACAACAGCTGCCTCTTTTGAAAAGCGTATGGGAAATGGCCTTTGAGGATTCGGAAGTTAGAGGTGACTGCGTTTGTGACTAGTTGGCTGTTATTTTTAAATGAAAAGGGTGAGCAATTTCAGGAATGGTAGGGCCAAAGTATCAGGATTGGATTTGACAGGACTGCCAAGATCTACTTTAATATCTGTGTAAATATTTGGTTGTGAAAACAGAAAGCAAAAAGGCTTAATTAATTTATAAAAAATAAACACTTGTTTGAGTCATCTCCTCCAGTGAGAACAAGGTCTTATGTTACTTATGATGTTCTTAATATTCAAGTCAAACAGATATAGCAGGTATTCTGTAGATACAGTGGAGATAGTCATACATAAAATAGAGATCAGAATTTTGGATACTAGATATTAAAATGCATTTTATATTAAAGTAATGTTATGCAAGTCACAAATTTTTAAGTGACTAGTTACTGTTTCCAATAATTATATTAACTATTAATTATTTAGTATCTTCTGTATTAAAGCGTTATTATATGTCATATTATTTACTGGACACATCCACTCTTCAATTTTAAGTACTATTATCTCTATTTTATTGATGAAGAAACTAAAATTAAGTAATTTACGCACACAGACAATGAAAGTGAAGGAGGAGATATTAAAAATACAAAGCTCTGTCTTATTCCAGAGTTTAAAATCCCAATCATTTTAGATATTTATTTTTAAAAAATTGGTGAGAATTCCTCCCTGTTGAAAGTAATATGCATTGATATATAGTCAAAACTTAGGCTTAAGAATAATGTACTCTAGCCTGACCTGTGGTGGCGCAGTGGATAAAGCGTTGACCTGGAATGCTGAGGTCGCCGGTTCAAAACCCTGGGCTTGCCTGGTCAAGGCACATATGGGAGTTGATGCTTCCTGCTCCTCCCTTCTCTCTCTCTCTCTCTCTCTCCTCTGTCTAAAATAAATAAATAAAGTCTTTAAAAAAATAAAAAAGAATAATGTACTCTAAGTTTTTCTTATGACAAAAATATCAGCTAAATCAGAATATCTGTCAAAAGTAACTGTAGCGTGATTCTGATATTTCTAGATTTAAATATACTAAAATGTTCAAAAATAAGATTTAAGTTTAAAATAGCATTCTCATTTATGCCAAGAAATTAGCAGTCTTTTCGAAAGTATATTCAGGATGAATCAAATAAGATTCTGCACATAAATATATCATGTAAATATGAAAACCCTAATATAAAAGGATTGAGTACTACTTCCAGGACCACCCAGAATGGGGGTATAAAAAGCAAGTTATATGAATTTGGAGAACTACTTCTTAACTGTATGACCTATGGCATAATACTTGGCTGAATCTGTGCTTTCTTCTTTATTATTCTTATTATTATTTTCAGTTGTACAGCAAGTGGTTAGACAATCATATACTTTACAAAATGTTCAACCTGATATTTCCAGTACTCACCATATCTAGTAAACCTATATTTTCTTAATCAAATTTTTAAATACATAAATAAAAGATTTTTTATTTAGAAACTAGACACATTAATATCAAAAAGTAATTGGCACATACTAAGTATTTAATAAATATTCACTTGAATTCTATTCTGCAATAAAGTTTTTAACTCTCTGTGCTTTCCACCTTATCCATTCATCTGTTCATCCACTCATCCATTTATCCATTCATCAAATTACTTACTGCACAAATGTTTATTGTCCATCTACTATGTAAGAAGCACTGTCGTAGGTGCTGGAGGCAAAGTGGTGCACAAAATAGACATGGTTCCCACCCTCATGTTGATTACTACCTTTTATCACTTCCAATCTTAGTCTAATGACAAGAATAACACTAATATAAAATATCAGCCAAGGAAGTTACAGTGTCTTGAAAGCTTACTCTCATGTATTTGTTTCATTAAACCTAAGTTTTTATTTTAGAATTTCATGCATTAACATCTTTTTATCTTGTATAAAGTTATCCCACACTCTGTCACACATTGCCCTCTTCCAAGTTTGAGAAAGACTTGCATTTTTCTTTTGACATTATATCTTAACAAGAGATGCACGTATGTGTCTGTGTGCATATATGATTTTTCAGCAGCCTCAAACAACTTCATCCTCAAACATTTTCCACCCTTTTCTCCCTTTAGAGGAATTTTAAAGTAAGGAAGTCACATAGTGTCTTCTAAGATGATCATATGAGATAGCAAGGACACTATCACACATTACTATGGTCATGTCAAAAGGTCTCCAAAGACAAATGAAAGAGACCATTCCTGGTCAATGATGGAATAATGAGAATTACAAAAATGATAACAATAAATCAAGTCCCACAAGATACATTTTAAACTTTGAGTTTATAATAGTATTAAATAAAATTAATTAGCCACCTTTGGATAAAATTATAGAACCAATTCATTTTCTTAATAACCATTATGTAAAACAATATATTCAAGCATTTATCTTTCTTTTCTATCTGAGCTATAACATTAAGTAATCAAATAATAGAATAGGTTAAATATAGCAATGTGTCCTTAAAAAGTATTCCAACTAATATATAAGACAAAAGTTAATATGATCAATAGTTAATATCAATCAATATTGGCTTACTAATTATAACAGTTTTTTTAAATTCTTACTAATGTAAGATGTTAACAATCAAGGAAACTGGAAGTGACCTATATGGTAATGCTCCATACTTCATACTTTTCCTGTATATCTAAAACTTTTTTTAATAATAAATCTCATTTTTAAAATTACAGCAATATCATTCTAAAATTCCTAATGAATGAGTAGTTCTAAGTATTCAACATCAATGACTAGTCATTGCAGATGATATCACAACAACAGGGAAAATTGATGGGAGACAATTCTGTATGGTGCTTCTGCATCACTTGTAACAGCTTTTGTTCAGGACTATGTTTCAAAGATGTGTGTATAGCAAACAATATGGGAATATAATAATACTTTCTCCCTCCAAAGCAGAGGGTAAATTTTCTGTCAGCCCTCTTTAGAAGACTGGGGTGTCTTGAACTAACAGTAATTTTGTGTATGGTGTCCACATGTACCCACTTCCCAATCACCCGCCATATAAATTGCCTCGGGGAAAGTGAAACAACATAAACACAAAGCGCACGGTGACTGCTGTGCCAGTGTCTCATGTCTTCTGCCAAACCAAGGGCCAGGCTAAGTCATTAGCTTGTAAACAAGCTGAAACCTCAGACCCTTGGCAGTTCTCTACAACAACCAGTCACTGTGTGACTCTGGCTGACCTCACTACCAACACCCATGATTTTACCAAAGGGATTGAGCATGAATATGATAAGGTCTCTGGATCCCACCATCGATTCAGAAGAAGTACAGAACACAGAGGAGCGTGTTAAACTCCCTCACGAGTAAGGAAGCAATTAACAAAATGCAGGGATGGGAAAGCTCTATAGAAAAATGTGCTGGGCTTAAACAAATAAATTATAAGAGGTTGATGGAGGGAGAGGAACTGTAATTAAAAGTCTTAAAATAAAAAAAGAAAATCTTTGTGAAAAGCCTAACTCTGGTGTCTGGGGATGCATTATTTGGTTATTAAAAAATATAAATAAACACACAAAAAATAATTTCTATAAAAGTAAGGATGGTAGTGACTTTTGTAGACAAAAGGGTTCAAGATGGGGATATGGCACATACTTGAGTTTCTGGCAAGGCTAGCAAAGTGCAATTTCTTGAGGTACACTGATAATTATAAGAGTTTATGCCTTTTAAATATTTCTTAAGCTATGCATTTGTTTTAAAAACTTTCCAGTATTTGTCTTATATTTGCAATATAAAGGTTATGAAAAGTATCACTAGGTGGAAAAAACAAGGAAGCACATAAAAGTATTTCTTTATGTCTTCACATCTTACCATTTGATGTCTGAAACTTAGACATCAGTCAGTTTCAGACTGCATGGTATTCCTCTTTATAAAATCTTCAGGAAATGAATAAGTTAGTAGGGCACATTTGTGGAATCCAGGCAGAGAAGATAACATGTCTACCACCACGGTGTCTTCAGAGAGCCTAGTGTGTTCACAGGTCTAAAAGTCCTGAATACAAAATGTGGCCAGGAAGGACCCAACTTGCTAAGAGGTAATATAGAAACTCAGATTTCTATCTTTCAGGCAATGGGGATTTAATGGGGCTGTATACAGGGGCGTTAGGCTGCCGATTGTTTTGTAGAATTATCTGTTTGGCTGTAGAATAAAAATGAAATAAGGTGATAAGAGGCTGGGAGAAAGAGAAAGTTAGAGGATTACTTTTCAAGGCAAAAGAAGATGAAGACAGTGGCAACAAAGTAGCCATGGCTGAGATCCAAGCCCTCAGTCTGAGGCGGGATAACAAATATTTAGGGACTTACTGGGTATGGGGATTAAGGAAGAAAAAGGAACATGAAATGACACCAGCTTTTAGCTTGTGAGACAGAATTGTCATTAACTGAGATAAAGAACAAGTTTGTGGAGATAATTTTCCCAAATACTAAATGAAATTTGGGTTATCTGAAGCTAAATAACATTTTTTCTTTGCAAATTCTCTTCAATGACGTTATCTGTTTGTCTGTTAAATTAGAATAGGAAGCACATGCAGGCACCAGCAGCTTGGCTCAGTGGTCGATCTTTGACCCAGTGTGTGGAAGTCCCGGGTCCAGTTCCTGATCAGGGTACACAAGAAAATGACCGTCTGCTTCTCCACCCCTCCCCTCCCCTCCTCTCTCTCTTTCTCTTTCTCTCTCTCTCTCTCTCTCTCTCTCTCTCTCTCTCTCTCTCTCTCTCTCCACAACAGCCATGGCTCAAACGGTTCAAGCAAAGTTGGCCCCTCGGCACTGAGGATGGCTCTAAGACCTCGCCTAAGAAGCTAAAATTGCTCGGTTGCCAAGCAACGTAGCATCAGCCCAGATGGGCAGAGCATTGCTTGGTAGGGGGCTTGAGGGTGAATCCTGGTCCGAGTGTATGTGGGAGTCTCTCTGCCTCACGCCTACCAGTTAGTGTGTGTGTGTGTGTGTGTGTGTGTGTGTGTATATAAAATAGAAGGTACATGTGTTTGATATATTTTTCAGTATGCGTGATATGTTTTTAATTTAAAATAAATTGTTAGAACCTCTAATTTCTTATGGGAGTTGGTTTACATTAGCCTTTACATATTATAATATAGTACCTTTCAAATGGGGGCATTTTGCTCCCCAGAGGACACTTGGCAATGTTTGAAAACGGTCACATTTGAAGAGGGCTGGCATCTTCTGGGCAGAGATCCGGTATGCTACTAAACATCATATATGCACGGGAGAGACCTTGCTGCCTCAACAAAGAAGTTTTTGTTCCAAAATGTCAGTACAACCAAGTATAGAAACCTGCATATCAACTTGCCAATTTGGGACAACTGTTTAATTTTTATTGTTTGTAGAGACGCCCTGGAGGTTTCCTAGAAATAATTTAAATGCCTGCTAAGGCGCTGTTAACACAATCCATAAATCTAGATATAAAACGAAGGTTTAAATTGATATTCTTATATCAATATCAATTTTTTAACCTAAATTTATCATTACACATATAAAAAAGTAAGCAGGTAGAAAAATAAGTAATTGTAAAGACAGACTATCAGAGATGGCAGCAGGGATAGTGGATGGATGAATACATTCTTATCAGTAAATTACACAAAAAAGTAAGTGATATTTCTTTTCTATTGTTTTTTGCTTTGTAACCTAATTTTGCTATAGCAAAGCTTGCTACATGGACTTTTTTCTTTTCATTCACTGTTAAAAAGCTTGCCTAAGGCAGCACAGCAACATTAAGACTAACAATAAACAACAAATAGACAAAGTCAGATATTTCCTTAATTGGCATAATTCTCTTGATTCTCTGAAGATTTTTATACTAGAAAAAATTATACTTGATTGTCTTCAGGCTGAAATGTATATGTATAAATGGATAACCAGAAAGATGATCATGAGCACTTGTGAAAAATTAAGAGGGGACTATTCACTTTTTTCATTTGTTCCTATGAAGGAACATTTATTGAGTGGCTTTACGCCAACCAAGAAAGATATATGATTGTATCTGTCTTGAGTCAACACCACCACGTTCCTCTCGGGGGTGAATTTATTTATCACAACAGGCTTCAGCAGTGGTTGACAACAAAGGATTACAGTCCAAAGTGTGGCTGCTAGGTTCAGGATGTGCTCATTTACACGAAGGACATCCATATCCTTCTAATCTCCTACCTAGACAGTGAATATGGGCACTCGCTTACTCTCATTCCAATCACTGTCTTCATCATCTTTATCAACATCATCTCAGCACTAGTGTCTTATATATACAATTACAATTTAGAGACTCCCTCCACATGAATAACATATTTAACTTTCAGTCACCATTAACAACTTACTACATTTCTATAGATTATTTCAGAATTATGTTACACTATAAAATGCACTGAGGGTTTCAGTTTATAAGCTTACAAGTATCTTCGATAGAAACTGGTATTAATAAAATTATAGCAAAAGTGACATTTGATTTAACACTTTTGAATTACACGAAAGAAAAACATTTCAATTACCTTTCCTAAAACTTGCTCTTTTAGGACTACATTAATTTCCTTAAGCAGGCCCCAAGCTTAGTATCTGATGCAATCTCTACTGGCTGACACAGGGAAATAAAATTTATAAAATAATCCATACTGAGATCTGTTTAGATGACAAAGTTACCTCAAATTCCTTGCAGAGAGTGTTGGTATACAAAAAGACAAATAAAACAAGTTAGGTCACGGGGATTAAGTTTTTGCAGAAGGATATTTTCTACTGCTCAAACTAACTTCTCCTGCTATTACTCACAGCACTACAACTTACAACCATTACTTCTACTCCTGTAACTGATTACTTTTATGAACACCTAGTATATGTTGTCACAGTGGCTTGGTGTTTTTATAGAAAATATCAGATTTAATTATCATTATCCCCACCTTACATTTCTTTTAACCGTTTGAATAGTACGAACGTTCATGCATGTCCTTTGAGCTGGAGCAGTAAAGGCAAGCATGAAAAAAAACCAAACTACTTTTAAAGACATGCTTAGTTTGAACTGTTCAATTATGCCACAATTCCTTCATTATATTCCACAGTACAGACTGTCACCTATATTGCATGAACACAAGACCACTGATGATTACCTAATTTTTTCATTCATTGCTCCTGCGTTACTACATAATAATTCACTGATGCTGACATGCCATAAAATAAAATGAATTTTAGGGTCATTAGTATCCAAGCTTTCTATGATTTTATTTGACTTGGTCATGAACTTTAGGTAGCAAATTTGTATCTTTTTTTATTTGACAGCAACCTCTTATATTATATATCGCCTAGCATTATACTTTATATATAACATAGTAATTATTATATATTCATTGCATTGTTAAATGGGTTGAAGATTTAAATTTCTACCCTCAACTTCTGACACTTAATGTTCTAAGAGGATAAATGCCTAAATATGTCCTCTGAACATGTTTTATATTAAATGTGTTCAAAATGTATTCATTCCTTATTCCTTCTTTCAGGAAGTATCTCATCAATGATTGCTAAATGTCAGGTTCAAGCTTTGTTTGAGGAATACCCACCTGAATAAAACTGAAGAAAAAAATCTTCTCTCTAAAAACTTTGCATGCAATAGGGAAGTATAATAAGTCCAATGCAGTTACACTTAACGTAAAAGTGTTATGTAAATGTTATAGAAAGAGATAAAGATGAAGAATTTTAAGAATTTCAAGGTTACATATGCCAGCAAATGATGATATAATGCAGGGAAAAATTAAAGTATTTTCATCTTCCAGTATTTTGACTATCACTTATAAACATGGTAGATAATACAGAAATTTACCAAAGAAATAGCAACATCTTGAAAATTTATGAGCAAGGCCTCCCAGATCCTGGCCTAAATAACTTTCTTAAGAAACTAACAAGAAACATTAGCCTAGGACAGGATCAAAAGTAGATTTTATTGATAAACAAGGCTAATGGATAGGTATGCAGAATATATTCTGAAGATGGTACAAACACAAAATGCAGTCTCTCCCAGCATCAAAGCAAACGGTCAAGCAGAAACTGAATTAGCATAACCTGGAATTCAATTATCTTGTTTTCTAATTTTGTCTTAGTGATTTATTTATTATTTAAAAATGTACAGGTTATTACACATAGCATTTATTACTTTTTTTTCTGACAGAGACAGTGAGAGACAGTTAGAGGGACAGATATAGATAGACAGACATGAAGGCAGAGAGATGAGAAGCATCAATTCTTTCTTGTGGCTCCTTAGTTGTTCATTGATTGCTTTCCCATATGTGCCTTGACCGGGGGCTACAGCAGACTGAGTGACCCCTTGCTCAAGCCAGCAACCCTGGGCTCAAGCTGGTGAACCTGATGAGCCTGCACTGAAGTCAGTGACCTGAGGGTTTTGAACCTGGGTCTTCCGCATCCCAGTCCGAAGCTCTATCCACTGTGCCACCGCCTAGGTAGGCAGTGTTTATTACTTTTTATCCTTGATTCAATAAATATGCTAAGGTTGCATAAAGTTAATTGCTTGGAAAATAAACACACATTTTTTTTCTGTAGTGTTAAAAACTATATAAAACAATCTATAATATGACAAAGTATCATTTTTTATTGAAAGTGAATTTAGGTTACACAATTATGACATTAAAATTATATTAATTATGTATTTCATATTTCTCCTAATCTATGAGGAATAATGCATAAATGTCCAACTGCTTTTGCAAAGTTATTTTTTTCTGCTTTCTCCTTCAAACTGAATATTTTTTCACATTTTTTTTCATCTCACGAACTTGTGATTTCAAACTCCTTTAGGCATCATTGGCTTTTCAGATGTACAGCACAGGCTTCAGTGAAAACACCCCGAAATTTAACTTTGAATGGTTTGTGGACACGGTTCAGGAAAATAGTTTTTTCTAGAGTCTGATTGTAAAGCAAATGGGGCATCACTTCAAGAATCGCTTTGCCAGCTCCCCAAAATTTTACAATGAGACATACTAAGAACATAAGTTTTAATGCACATTTTAGGTCCAAAATGGCTGTAATTAAGATGAGGGCATCTTTTAATGAATCAGAGTGAAATTTAAAGTATACAGAATAGAGATTTCTCAAAACACTTTACTCCACCACTATTTTATTGCTTTTACTAAACTCTTCTTTGATCAAAGTTTTGCAGCTATATTTCATGGATTGTTGTAAATTTTTTTTTAGCTGTCTAAATGTGTTAAACATTTTCAAATCATGAGCTGACAATGACCACTGGATTGGATAAAGTAATAAAGCCATAAAGGATTTCTAAATTTCCAGATCACAACACCAATGAGAGTAAGTAAAGTTAGTAACTTCCTCTTAAGTTATGTATTTATTTCTTTTCTATTTTCTCAAGGTATTTATTTTGTAGAGCAAGTGGTTATACTTATCTGTCACATAAAGTTGTCCAATGATTCAAAAGCAATTTCCTTTTTATTTTATACCCCTCATCTTGCACTCTTCAATTCTCAAAAGGAAGTTCATTTCACTGTATTAGTCTATACAGAGGTGGGACACAAAATTGAGACTCATGGACATAAAAAAGAGTGCAGTGGTTATCAGTGGGAGGGGAGTAGGGGAGGGGGAGGGACATAAAGAGGGACAAATATAAGGTGACAGAGGATGACTTGACTTTGGGTGATGGGTACACAATATAATCATCTGTCCAAATGATGTGGAGATATTTGCTCAAAATTTATGTACTCTAGTTGATCAGTGTCACCCTGTTAATTTTAATTGTCTAAATAAAAATTAAAAAGAAAAAAAAAAGAAAGTTCTATTCTACCCAGTGGGAATCCATTCAAATTAAAGTCAAAGCCAAATTATTATTGTATATTTCCTGCAAAACAATAGAGTAAAGGCTTCTTTTCCCCCTTATTTTGCCACTGAGCACACGAACAAAGCAGCAGCATGAAAACAGATGTAGGACCTAATTTCTTTCCCCACTTTCCTCACAAAATTCTTAAATCAAAACAGAGACTCAAAGGAAGCTTTTCATCACCTAGCCATATTGGGATAGGAAATAAAATAACATGGAGAAATTCAAAAGTATATTAAAGCATGTCTTCTTTTTAAATTAAAATATAGTTGTCGCCCTGGACAGTTGGTTCAGTGGTAGAGTGTTAGCCCTGAGTGTGGATGTCCTGGGTTCAATTTCTGGTCAGGGCACACAGGAGTAGCGACCATATGCTTCTCCACTTCTCCCCCTCCCTTTTCTTCTCTCTTTTCTCTCCTGCAGCCATGGTTCAAGCATCACCCTGGATGCTGAAGGTGGCTCCATGGAGCCTCCACCTCAAATGCTAAAAGTAGGTTGGTTGTGAGCATGGCCTCAAATGGGCAGAGCATCGGCCCAAGATGGGATTTCTGGGTGGATCCCGTCTGACATGTATGTGGGAGTCTGTCTCTTTACCTTTCTTTTTCTCACTTGGGTAAAAAGAAGAAGAAAAAAAATTTATACTAGTCATACACTAATATATTAGTTTCAGGTATAATGACATAATGTTTTGGCATTTATATATCTTATGATGTGCTCACCTGATTAAGTCCAGTAACCACCTGTCACTGTAAGCATGTATTCTTTAGCAATGCAATGACAAAAATTAAGACTAGAGAAAATGATACTAATAATTCCAGTAAAAAAAGTTATAAGCGATATCCCTTTACATGTAGAGTTAGATGCGTAGAGGAATCTGAACAATATGTTACAAATATAAATTCATTTAGATTTGGAAAAATGTATCCCTTTATCTAAGAACTTGCGATGTCTTTTACAAGAGGATCATGAGCTTTTGCATACCGTTTATGGTTTATTGTATGTAAGACTATCAATGCTAATTGAGCACTGACTATATATACACGTTTTCCAGTAAGTGAGGATTAGGTATTATACATTATAATTTATGCTTTATTGTACTCATAAAGATGAGTGCTGTGGAAACCCTGCAGGTGTGGCTGAAGATGAGAGATTTGAAGTGAATATCAAAGCAATTCTTATCCTGTTGCACAGAGTGACAGTAAGGGTGCTGCAACAGAGCACTGTTGAACCAGACTCCTATCTGAGTGAGTTTCAAATCTCACTTGCACTTTTACTATCAGTGGCTACAAGCAGACCAGTCTCTTTATCTTAGTAACACCAATGCTCAAGAGAGTGCACAGTAAACACTCCATAAATATGGAAAGAAAGGAAGAAATAAAGAAAAAAGCATGGGAAGAGGAGGAAAATGGAATAATAATAAAAAAGAACATGATGAAAATCTCTAAGCTAGTCTTTAAGAAATCTTGGTTGTTGCACCAATTAGCAATATTGCCTTGAGTATATTACCTAAACTTTTTTCTTCATCTATCAAATAAGAGTCTATTATTAAGTCTTCAACATTCCTTACAGTTTAAATAAAACCACAGTTTTTTTCTTATTAGAGAAATATTGTTTTAGCAATTTAATATAAATATATATTCCTCTAAATATTTTCAATAAACACAATATAAATATTCCATAACTATGTTGAAATGTACACATTCATAGGATCCTCATAGAAAGTAGTATAATCAATAATTTTAAGTTCTCAGATATTCTTTATAATACTCATAAAACTGAAGTCAAGAAATATAGTAACCCCCATTCTTAAAAAACTGACACTAAGGAAAACAATAAGACCTATAAAACCTTTTACAGTTTTGTCCAATGGATCCAGGATTTGCTGATTTCAAAGTATTAAAATAAATTATAGAGAATGCTAAAGAATTTATTTAAGGTTGAAACTGAGATTCAGCCACATTTTTAATACTCAATGCTACATGGACAGATAAACTAAAAGTTTGTTATTGTTTGTTTAAAATTATTTCTTTTAAGGAATAAGTTAATTTGTCAGTAAAGAGAATATTCTTTGATTATTTATCAAACTTAAGAGGTCTTACTCAAATGTGTGCCTCATTTACCTTCATTTTATTTACTTCTTGTACACAACTTTTCATTATGTCATTAGTAACATAATTCCCAGGAAGGATTGCATTGTAAATACCAATGCATTTATTATTAGTAATCATGCTAGTCTCAAAAAAAAAATCAATGCTTGTAATTTACGCATTTATTGTAAAATACTTTATAACAATGATCAATCTCAAAATAAAAAGAAATGTAAAAAGAAGTGGGTTCTTTCCTACTAATCAATTACTCCTTACTAATATTATTCTATTTAAATTATTCTGACAATCTTTTCTTTGCCTATCTGTGGGTATCTAAGAATATTTAGGATTCATCTAGCATAAGGAAATATTCTTGATAATACAAACTATTATAGTTCACTTCATTTTTACTATATTGCATTCACTTATGCAGAACAGTCAGACAAGTTATGTTCTCATCTTTTGTTGAAGTTGAAGATAATTCATGGGTAGTTTACACATTAATATATCATTTGACTCAGCTGCTTCATTAAAGTTATATAAGCAAAGCTGAATCAATTAAAATAGATAAATCTCTAATAAAGTATAACTCTAAAGCAAAATCACATCAGTCATTCCCTGGGAAATGAGCAAAGATGGTTGAGACCAAATTTACTTACTTGTTACACAAGAAAACCTGTGTTTAATCACAGACTTATTCAAATAAATTCTGACCATTTTAATTAATTATCTTTATGCTTTGTTCATTCATAGACATGAAAATATTTTAAATCCTCTTTCTTAGTTGAAAAGCAGAGGTCTAGTACATTGATATGATACTCCTTTATGTTCGAAGACTCCCAGGTGCCTAAAACTGCTGATAATCCTAACCCTATATATTCATACCTACAATAAAGTTTAATTTATAAACTAGGCACAGTATGAGATTAACAACGGTAACTAATTATCTAATTGACAAGAAATTGTCAAATTTGCTTCAGCTAAAACAAACTACCTATAACAATTTATATGTCCAGTTAATATATATTGTCTAGTTTTTTACCCACATTATTACTTGAAGTGTAATGCTCAAAAACTTGAAACTGCACTAAAATTACAATTTCTCAATTTTCTTTGCTGGGCTAATCTAGACTTTAGCCCTGCTTTTGACAAAATTATACCTTTGGCAATTCTGAAAATTAAAATTATGTTAATTTTAAAGAAACATTTATTTTAAAAGCTACTTCCTATTTTCCTTTCTTCTTCCTCTTAGGTCACTTTCTTGGTCTGATATAACCAAATGCACATAATAGACATTTACAGGACATTTCATTCCAGAATGTCAGATTATACATTTTTTCCAGTGTGGATAGAACATTTTCAAGGATAAACCATATATTGGGCCACAAAACTAACCTCAACTAATTTTAAAAATTGAAATTTTACCAAGCATATTCTCTGACCATTGGGCTTTGAAATTAGAATACAACTGTAAAAGGGAAGTAAAGAAACCCACAAAAATGTGAGAATTCAACAACCTACTTCTAAAAAATGACTGAGTCAAAGAAGAAATAAAAGCAGAAATCAAAATATATATACAAACAAATGGGAATGACATATCAAAACTTCTGGGATTCAGCAAAAGCAGTAATAAAAAAGAAGTTTATATCATTTCAGGCTTACATCAAGAAGCAAGAGAGATCCCAGGTAAACAACTTAGAATTACATATGAAAGAACTAGAAAAAGAAGAACTAAGGCAACCCAAAGTCAGCAAAATAAAGGAAATAGTAAAGATTAGGGCAGAACTAAATAAAATAGAGAAGAACAACAACAACAACAACAAAATGATAGAAATAATTAATACCAAAGAGCTGGTTCTTGGAAAAGACCAATGAAATTGACAAAATCCTAGTTAGACTCACAAAGGAATATGAAGAAATATTTTATATAAGCAAAATCTGAAATAAAAGAGGAGAAATTACCACAGCCATCATTGATATACAAAGGATCATATTAGAATACTACAAAAAATTATATGCCACAAAATACAACAATCTAGAAGAAATGGCTAAATTCCTAGAATTATATAATCTTCCTAGCTTGAGTTGTAAGAAAGTAGAAAACCTATATAGATCTATAAGCAGGGATAATTTAAAAACAAGTTTCAAAAACCTCCTGCCTGACCAGATGGTGGTGCAGTGGATAGAGCGTCGGACTGGGATGCGAAGACTCAGGTTTGAGATCCCGAGGTCACCAGCTTGAGCGCGGGCTCATCTGGTTTGAGCAAAGCTCAACAGCTTGGACCCAAGGTCGCTGGCTCAAGCAAGGGGTTACTCAGTCTGCTGAAGACCCATGGTCAAGGCACATATGAGAAGGCAATCAATGATCAACTAAGGTGTTGCAACAAAAAACTGATGATTGATGCTTCTCATCTCTCTCTGTTCCTGTCTGTCCCTATCTATCTCTCTCTCTGACTCTCTCTCTGTAAAAATAAAAAATAAAAAAATACCTCCCCCAAAATAAAAGTCCAGGATCAAATGGCTACACTAATGAATTCTGCCAAGCATGCCATTATTTGGTACCTAACCTTCTCCAAGTCTCCATTAAATAAAAGAAGAAACAATACTCCCTAACACTTTTTATGAGGTCAACATAACCCTGATACCAAAACGTGGCAAGGACAACAAAAACAACAAAACTACAGACCAATATCTCTAATAACACAGATGCAAAAATTTTAAACAAAATATTGGTAAATTGAATACAACAATACATTAAAAATAATCATGATCAGATGGGATTCATTCCAGGAGCACAAGAATGATTCAACATACATAAATCAACATAATACTGTATACCACATCAACAAAACAAAGGACAAAAATCATATGATTCTATCAATAGATGCAGAAATGGCATTCAATAAGATACAACATCCATTTATGTTTAAAACACTTCATAAAATGGGTATAAAAGGACAGTATCTCAACATAATAAAGGCCATATATGACAAACCATCAGCCGATATCACTAAATGGTGAAAAACTGAAGGCTTTTCCTCTAAAATCAGTAAGTCAAGGTTACCCACTCTCTCTACTCTTAATCAACATAGTACTAGAAGTTTCTGTCAGAGCAATAAGGCAAGAGAAAGAAATAAGAGGCATCCATATCGAGAAAGAAGAAATAAAGGTATCACTTTTTGCAGATAACATTACATGCAGCAAAGGAACAATATGCAAAGTCCTTTGAACAGATATATGCTTTAATAGCTTACCGACATCATATGCTATTTTGATCTCTTTTCTTTGATGACAAATGCAGTAGACAATTGCAAATTCCAAAATTTCATGTCTTTTGAATTGATATAGTAATATATATATATACATCATATATATTTATATATTATATATATACACACAAACACACACATATGGAAGTATATAAAAATTTCTGAATATCAAAATGATTTATATTTCAATATAAGTTCTCTTCAGCAAAGTTTAATTGAGTTCACAGGAGCATAAAAATAACTAATAGTTTTAAAAATGCCTGTAATATTCCTGATACATGATTTCTACTGTTGGTAGACCAATATTTTAATAACAAACCATTTTATTTAATTAAAAGTGTTTCCATTGAGTAACTAGAGTATAAAAGCTTATCCTCTTTGGTGGATAAAATATAAAAATATATAAAAAATTAAATTATAAGGACCCTACTCTCAAGGACGTATACTTTCTAGCCAATGAGATCAAAACACTAACAATAATAAATACAACAAAGGCAGTGAGGTGAGTTTTGTAGGAGATAATATTTTTCTAGGTAGGACTGACTGGGAAGAAAAAGCAACAGTGAGCTAGTGAAAAACATCATTATCAGCTATACGTTATAAATGATATATTCTGTAGTTTAGAACTGCCGTAACTACAGAATTTAAGCAGGTAATCACTTTAAGTGTTATTCAACTCATTCCTTCATTAGCAAATGCTAACTTATAATAAGACCGTCTCTCACATTTTAAGTTCATTTTTTAAAATCCATATGCTGGTGGACTTATTTTAACTTGGCAAGCCTGCATAAGTCCTTCTTATATGACTTTATCAGCAGAGAACACCTGAGTATGGAAATAGTCTGATAAAACAACAATTGTTCATCAACCACCCACTACATGTGACAACATTAATTTATCTCCTGATAAATGAAAGCCTGGATATAAATGTGCAGTTCAGACGTTTTTCCTATTTCACCTATTTATTAAGTGTACTTTCAGTGAAGATATTTTTATGAAGTTCCTAACAAAATATATTGCTACATAAATAGACCGAAAGATAAAATATGCTCTAAATCACTAAACAAAAAATATTCCAATGAGATTGTTTTTTGTACCTGTCCCATTGATCACTTCACTAAGCAAAGTTCAACTATCTAAAAATCACACACTTCTTTTACAGTAAAAAGATTTTCGATCTTGCCTCCCTAATATGTATAAATGTAATATGTACACATTTCTTAGGCTACTTTACTGACCTAATAAGAAACCTCAAAGGAAACATAGGTAGGCTCTTACCATTACGCAAAACAATAAATTCAGTAATATAAAACTTTAAACGTGTCCAAAAAATTACATATTTGTCTTTATATTGTTGATACTTTGTGTAAAAATGTTACACAAATGTTAAGACTACATACTGACTCTAGCTCATGTCCCAAGATACATTATACAGGAGGTCGAAGTTCATCATTAAAGATAGTATATGGAAATCTATATTTCATTCAGTCTTCTTAATCATTTCAATTTTGTGCTGCTTTCCTGTCAGATTTGATTAGATCATCGCCGTCTTCCTTAACCTTGTGGTGTAGCTGAAGAACTGTTCGGAAATGTCCTGACAACACTGCTTTCCTTTCCCCTTCCCACTTGTTCCTATATTATCAGTTCTCTTCAATCCAAACCTTTTTGAAAGAACTGTGTATTTTGTGAAGTGTCAGTGTAGTTAAAACTCAACAACATTATCTGTAAAAACCACTTAACCAGAGACACAATCTGCAATACACAGAAATACGCTGAAAGCAAAGTAATAAGGGAGAAAGGGAAGCACCATCTACCTCCCTGCATGTGGGGCCCTCACTTCTTAAAGAGCAGCTCCCTGTAAGTGCCGAGGATGGAACAGCTGACAAACACATCGGCTAAGAAAGGGCACCAGTGCCAATCATTATTAGAAAGGCTTACTGAATTTTCTTATTATTTTAAGTAAAAAGTTACATAAAGACAAAATTCCAACGCCTGATCTTGTTCTTCACTAAGAATACGTTGAAAAACTGTTCTCCTGCGTTCTAATAGAGTGGATTTATAAAACCCAAACCTACTTAAAACTCTTTAGTGGCTGGTATTTGCCAACAATTTCAAGCCTAAGTGCTTTTAAATGTCATTCAAGGTCAGGTGGATCTTCTCTGGCCTCTAACTTAAATGCAAGCTATGCTGAAGTGACATTTTCCAAAAACACATCGTGCCACCATGGATTGTTCTTGCTGCTTCTTGTGTGTGGAATGGCCTCCTTTACATTCCATCGAGGTCGAAACACTCAGAACACTTCTCAGAATGTTTCTCTTCAGACAGTTTTGTGACACACCCAAGCAGAACTAATTATTCTTTCCTGTGCCACCACTGTGCCTATTTCTGGTCTATTATAGAACTCATTAATATTAGCATTAGCTTCTGAAATCCACCTGGGTTCTATCTATCATCTCTCTATCTATCTATCATCTATCTATCTATCTATCTATCTATCTATCTATCTATCTATCTATCACCTATGTATCTTTCTCTCTACCAATCTATCTATCTTTTTTGCCTGAATGCTTACTTTCTAACACAGTCAGTGCTGCTTGGTAACTGTTATTGACTGATTGGATAAAAAAATGACAGTAGTTTGTTTACTTGCTTAGTGAATAGAACACCAAAGCTGTAAACTGAGCTGCTTAGTTAGGTTTATACTGTACTTAGGAATAAATTAAGAAGTAAGATAAACTTTAATGTATAGTTACTATTGATGGTATAAGGAGAAAAAGAGACCATTGGCTATCATTACTAAATTTGAAAATGCTGAAAGTGTTGAGATAACAATAAAGAAATATAAACCTTTAAAAATGAAAATATGGCCTGACCTGTGGTGGCGCAGTAGATAAAGTGTCAACCTGGAAACACTGAAGTTGCTGGTTCAAAACCCTGGGCTTGCCTGGTCAAGGCACATATGGGAGTTGATGCTTCCTGCTCCTCGCCCCTTCTCTCTCTATCTCCCCTCTCTATAATGAATAAATAAAATCTTAAAAATAAATAAATAAATAAAATATGAAAATATGCCTGTATAACAGATAATTCTACTAAATATAAATTCATTGAATAAATGTTGAGTGCATTCTATACTTTGCTAGAGATTCATGGTTGAAAAATATACTGTCACTGCTCTCCAGTAATTTTCAGATTGGTGGATAGGATACGTAGTGATCAGGCATATAAATAAATACAAGTTAGTGACAATTAGTGTTACTGCAGGCATGCTCTAGATGCTATAAACAAATACCGGAGAAGACCTGGGTTCTTCTTGAGCCAGGGTTTCAAGAAGGTGCCATGAAAAAATGCTCTTGCTACAGACCTTCATGAAAAAGCAGAATGAATTAAGCACAGAACAGAAAGTTCCAAGAAAAGGGGAGACCCTGAGAATAAGCTGGGGAGCAGGAACTGTTTGGGGGTCAAGCTGCAGGAGGTCTGGAGTACTGAATAAAAAGGGATGGAGACATGAGACTAGAACAGAGTGCCTTGCAAGCCATTGTCAATAAAAGTTGTGAAAGACTTTGGACAAAAAGAATACAGAGAGAGAAAGAGAAACCCTTCAGTAGCATGCAGGGCATTTCCAGAGGAGCCTCCAGGTTATCTGTTTCTACTGGACCCTGTGCCTTTATCTTTGTCTGGGTTATCTGCCACTTGACAGAGACCCTAGTTAACCTATAAAAAGCTCATTGAGGCGCAAATGATTTTGTCCAGTGACAACATATTGATTTTTGTTCTGTAAAAGAGATGATTCCAAACATTACAGTTTTGCTATATGATACACTTTTGTCTATTAAAAAAAAATCACTTCAATATTTCTTATTGCCTATCTATGCTTATCCCTCATTTTCTACTTTAAAATAGTTGTAAGATCTTCCATAGAGTAAAATTTTGAAGTTTTGATCTTATATTTGAATGTGAGTTGTGATTTTTTAGCATTCTGCAAATTCTTCCTTTCTTCCACATTATGAAGTTTGAATTTGATCAGAGGAGCTAGAGAAAATCATTGAAAGGTTTTGAACAGGAAGTAGAGTGTTCAGAGTTATTGAGTGCAGAATGGTTTGGAGGTGAAAAGAATTGATGTGAAAAGACAAGTTAGGAAGCTATATTAGGATTTCCAATGAGGTGGCAACAGCATGAGTAAAGCAGAGTGGGATGGAGAGAGATGAAATTGTTTGAGATGTTTCAAAAGACTATTAATGGTGTGTAAAAAAGAATGAAGAGTGTAAGTATGACATTCCTACTTCTTGACAAAATGAGTGTATGGTAGTTACATTTACTGAAAGTAAAGCAGACCAGCGTGAGAGACAAAATGGTATTTTTATAAGGTCTCTGTGTAGCTATAGAGATTATTCAATCAGTATATAAAGGGCGTTTATTTATTGTGACATATTTTATCAAGTATTTTAAAACTATTTCCACACCTTATGCATCACACACCACTAAGAATAAAAGCAAACAAAATTAGAGTCTTTCATACTATAACCTAGTAAATTAATTAATCTATACCATATTATATTTAGAAATAATGACTAGGTAAAAATTGACATTTAATTCCAGGTATTAGAATTGTAAGTTAAGTCTGACCAGGCAGTGGCGCAGTGGATAGAGTATGGGACTGGGATGTGGAGGACCCAAGTTCAAGATCCCGAGGTTGCCAGTTTGAGCGCAGGCTCATCTGGTTTGAGCATAGCTCACCAGCTTGGACCCAAGGTCGCTGGCTTGAGCAAGTGGTTATTTGGTCTGCTAAAGGCCTTCAGTCAAGGCACATATGAGAAAGCAATCAATGAACTACTAAAATGTTGCAATGAAAACTGATGATTGATACTTCTCATCTCTTTCCCTTCCTGTCTGTCCCTACATATCCCTCTCTCTGACTCTCTCTCTCTCTATCTCTGTATAAAAACAAAAAAAGAAAAAAAAATAATTGTAAGTTAAATATGCAAAATCAAGTATTAAAAATGATAGTCATTTATAGTCAACTAACTGCTTCATTTATTCAAATATATTTCAAAGAACCAAGAATAAGATCTTCCAAAAAAAAGATCTGTTATAAAATAAACTGTATGAAAGTTTATATTAATAATTTATAAATTGATATCCTATTCACCTCTATGAAGAAATAGTTATGTTACTGATTGATAATTCAAATTATACAGAAATAAATAAAATAATAAAAAAGTGTCTTTGAAATATCATATTTTACTGTCCAAAAGTTACAATTCATGGTGTTACAGGAAGCGATTTTTAAATGTGCAGTAAAAATATTGAGATTACTTCTTTGTAAGAAATAGAAGTAGCCTGACCAGGTGGTGGCGCAGTCGATAGAGCATCGGACTAAGATGTGGAGGACCCAGGTTCTAGACCCCGAGGTCACCAGCTTAGTTTGAGCAAGGCTCACCAGCTTGAGCCCAAGGTTGCTGGCTCGAGCAAGGGGTCACTCCGTCTGCTGTAGCCCCCTGGTCAAGGCACAAATGAGAGATCAATCAATGAACAACTAAGGAATTACAACAAAGAATTGATGTTTCTCATCTCTCTCCCTTTCTGTCTGTCTGTCCCTATCGGTCCCTCTCTCTGACTCTCCCTGTCTCTACCACACACACAAAAAAAATAAAAATAAAAAATAAATAAACAGAAGTAGTATAAACTCTGTACCTGAGGTTATCATGTATTTAGATACCAGTGTCCTTAATGAGGTTATGAATTATTGATGGCAGAAATTATTCTTTGAATTTATCATTGTGTCCTCAATGCCTAATATTTCAATAGGATAAAAAGACACTTAATAAATGTTAAGCAAAAATAAATAATAATATATTGGACAAAACAACCTAAGCCATATTAAAATTTTAACATGTAGACATTAAAGTAGTATTGTCTTTATTGCAAATATTATTATATTTCAGAAAACCTAAAAAAAATTATATCCATAATCTAAGCATACTAATATACACACTAATACACATTTCAGTTTGGGCAAAAAACATTTTAGCAATTGTCAGAAACTAATTTATCACATTAATCCAGAATATTTATACTTAAAAAATTATTCAGATTTGTGTGCTGAGAGTGATATGTTAATAGCTTTCTAAATGTTATACAATGCAGAGAGTACTAATAGATAAAAGAAAAGAAGAAAGGAAGAATGGGGAAAAGGCAGGGAGGAAGGAGAGAAGGAAAGGAAAGAAAGGGTGTCCATTGTAAAAGGATTCATTTTCTTTTATTTTGCTGTTGAAGCACTAGATTTTCAGTATTTCTCATACTGTCTAGTAAACACAGTGAATTCGATTGTAAACATAGAAATATGTCTCAATTACTTTCTAGGACAACTCCTGCAGAAAACTTCAAAGTCTACCTCGTTGACCAAGTCAGCCAGCGGTACCAGGGTTCACAGGTGGCAAGTAAGGAGGTGCAAACCTTCCTTAGTCATCACCCAGACGATCATGGGATTAAAAACAAATGATATTTTATATTTATACAAGTGTTTTAACCCAAAAGACAAAAAAATAAATAAAATTTTCTCAAATATAAAAATATAAATACTAATTCAAGATACTAGTTCCAGCCATAAATGTGAATAAATCTATCAATCAGGGTTATTTCCTCCTATTTATCAAGGGATTATGTTGCTAAATGATTTAGTAGATGAGATTTTTGAATAACAAATAATAATTACAGCTAGATTCCAATGAACTAAATTGCACCTTGGTTATTAAAATCATCAAAAATCAATTTACACCTTGGTTATTAAAATCATCAAAAATCGATTTAGATGAAGGCTATCTTTCTGATTTCCTTAAACTAGTTTTTTCTTTCATAATTGCTTACACATCTTTCCTTAGGCTACAAAGGATGAGATTGGAACAGGCAAAAAACTATTGTATTTCATTTCTAATACCTTATCACTTAGAGTTACAACATGCATTGCCTGTCCCTTAAATGTTTTAAAAACTTTAATGATTCATAATACATCCAACCAAAGTTAAACTTTAAAATTGGAAAAAAATAATTTAAAAAATGCTTAATAGCTTAGGCATTTAAAATATATTGTACTTAAAGTAATATTACCCATTTAGAAGTCACCACTAAAGTTTAGCTTTCTAAGGGTCATAGCTTCTGAGATTTCACCTTTCTCAAATGGAATATTATTAATGACTTATAGGTTTCTGGTTTTTATAACTTTCAAAATGTTCTTGATATAAAAACAACAGTGTAAATACGTTTAATGTTCTCAGCAAATTTTAGTCAGGACTTTTTATGATAAAAGTAAAGCTTGTTTAAAGAAAAATTATTTATTGGGCAGAATAAAAGGATTTTCTAGAGTACAAATATGTACTCTATTGATTAATACCTATGAGCTTATATAAATGAATTTTTGCAGCTGTTATTAAAGTGTAGAGTTAAGTGTGAATTAAAAATATCATTACTTAATTTCTAATTCATACCACTCACTAGTTTTCTAATCTTGAGTAACTCAGTTTCTCTTCAAATCTCATTCTCCTCATCTATAAAATAGGGAAACAAATCCTAGTTATAGCAAAGTGGATCTCACACTCCTATGCCACCATAATCACACATAACATTGATCTGGCTTATTTGAAATGTATTTTTTTTAAAATAAAAAATTAATCTTATGTTCCAATGATTCTATTTGTTCCTTTACAGTCTTCCTAAGATATGTTTTTACATTTGCAAAATATTTATTCTTTTTTCAATTTACAATGCTAAGGGGAAAATATTTTTCTTGCCTTCTCCCTCAATTATAATATATACGTATTAAAATTCCTCCACCATGAGTTTAACCAGTGTTTTTGTTTTTCATTAATATAAACTCTATGATGACATTGTCATTTTTTCTAACTTTCTTTTTATTTTATATCTCCATTTATTTCTCTTTTGACTTAAACTATGCTGTGGTAGAAATCCCTAAAGGTCCTTTTTCTGCTTTTGAACAATAAAAATCACAAGAAGGTAAGACAAATATTTAACAGACGACCTATTTTGATTAGAATAAGTGCTCAAGAGTATGTTCACATGTTTCAAGTCCCCATAAGTCTTAACTAAGTCTTCTTGCAAAATAGAACCAGCAAAGTCTTCAATTTTACCAAATACTAGGTGGTATGTCCCCTCAGCAAAGCATTTAACTTCATCCACTTCTTCAATTGAATAATTTTTCTAATTGCAAATGAATTGTTCACTTGAGTTTTACAACTATCATTGTTTTAGACAATTTTTGCCCAATGTCATTATTTCTTTAAATTAATCTTATGTTCCAATGATTCTATTTGTTCCTTTACAGTCTTCCTAAGATATGTTTTTACATTTGCAAAATATTTATTCTTTTTTCAATTTACAATGCTAAGGGGAAAATATTTTTCTTGCCTTCTCCCTCAATTATAATATGTATTGAAATTCCTCCACCAAGACCACCATCTTAAGTTAAGTTTTTATTTTTCAGCTGTTAGTAAGGACCAATAATTGTGATTAGCCAGTAGACGATTTGAGTGTTATAAAGCATATTGATTATCCTGGCAGAGAAACAGTTTAAAGGCTTTCCCTAGTTATTTTATGCATAAAAAATGCCTTTGGTGAATGTTGTTAATAATATATTAAAAGAGCACTGCATTCACTCTTCTAACTCCATCTATGTTTTATTTGAATGTCTTCTTTAAAAACAGAGCTCTTATTCCTTTTATTAATATGAATTTGGTATATGAAATTAGGACAAAATAGAATCATTTATCTCTCAGCTTGTATTTACTAACATATTTATAATATGAATTAGTAACATCAATAAAAGTGATATCAACAAATAAAGATAACATCTGAAACTAAGTTCATTAATTTAGGGGGAAAATAGATACAATATTAACATTAATGTTTATTAAAATCTCTTAAACTTCTTTACAAAATAGAAGAAAGAATTTATCAGAATATTTCCAATCATGAATCTGCCAGGCACTAAACAATTCTCAGTAGTCATTTGAATAAATATCTACTCAGGAAAAGTGAAAGTGGATTATTGTGTGGGCAATGAATTGTATAACACTTTAGGAATTTATATTGCATTATTATAATAAAAAGCCATAAAAATGTCTTCGGGTTTAACATACTTAGGGCTGTAGGAGTATTTGTATATATTATAGATATCCTACTTCTTTTTAACAAACAAATGTAAATGTTCTTAGAAGGTTACTTTAATATCCCCACTATTTTAAAATAAGTATACATTTTCTGCATAAACCAACAAGATTTTTCTGTGTGTTTACTATTTACATATAGCACTGTAACAGGTTGCAAAGGCAGCAACAAAAATATTAATATTAATATAAATAATAATAATATAAAAGTACTATTCAGCCAATTACCAGTTTAGGACAGTTCAACCTCTAGCAAGTTGTTGAATTTAAAATACTTAGCCTGTTCAGTCATCTTATTTAAAGCAGGAAGGACAATCAGAAATAAATTGAGTATCAGTGTCACACAGTCCACTTCCTGGGTGCTTAAGTGGAAAGTCTAGCTTAGACATGCAAATGATCTTAGTGTGTCTCTCCTGAGGCTATCAGATGTTATCCTCAAACTTTAGAAGATAAAAACATAAGCAGCCACTAATGAGAATAAAGTTTGACTCAATATGAGTACCAGGTTAGAAGTTAGTAAATCCAGACTTCTTTTTATAGGACTAAAAAATTTTAACTTTATATTAAAAATATGCTAATTGGTGATATTATTTTAATTATGTAACAACCTTTCAAAGGACAAATAAAGACTTTTACTGTCCCAGGATATTTTTTTTACAGGACAATAGCCTTAGAAACAAACGTGGGAAAGAGAGTCTGTTGTAAAATATTTAACTACTCTTTGCCTACCTAATATAGAAAATAACATTTAGTTGGTCATTAAGGCTAATCCCATAGTCAGAATAGAAAAGAGAATACAGCAGAATAAAAGTCAAGGAAGCTGGATGAAAGGAGCATATTAAAGGCATTAACACACATATCTGGTGGCTAGATATATTCTCTAGGACTTCAGCTGTGCTAGTATCTATGTTAAGGAGGAGGACAATGAAAAGGCAAAGTAAAAATTAAGTTGAAAGGTTGTGTTGAGGCCTGAAAAGGACACTCTTTATTGAATGTGGAAACTGAGAAGGTATGACAACATGCAGAGGCTTACCACAGTAAGTAGCCAGAAGGTATAGCTAGACAGAGAGGGTTCTCGTTTGTACTACAGTGTGTTCCAAGGTTTACTGCAAATTGAATGGACATTCAATGAGCCACATTGTGATCATTCCCTTCCCCCTGTTCCTATAACATACAGATGAAGTGTTATATAATGTATATGTTTTACTTTATAACAAGATAATTAACAAACCCACCTTCAAAGGTTTTAAGTGAACATCTAAGCCAGAGAGTGAGGTAGAATGTTTCTGGACCCCAGCATTGTATATAAACAGCCCATGGTAGGTGAAGAAAGGTTAAGCAAGAAGGACGGTTGGTGACTCCAAGCTTCTATCAATCTGTCTGTCTGATTATCTATCTATCAAGTAAGGATCTATTGATTTACTCTCATATATACAAAAAGAAGATCAATAAGTTTTTCAGGGACAGCAATCAGTGATAAATATCCTCAGAATGCTCATGCCCAGGCTCCAGTCAATCATTCCTATAGAGGCAGACCCTCCACTCCTCAGGTAGACAAGTGAGGATCTGGAGGACATTGTGAACACTACATGGGTCCTTCATTCTGACACCATGAGGTCATGAGTATTTTCCTCACCCAATCCACCAGTGCTTGGGGGAAGGTACAGATGAAGACATCATGGATGCCAAAGATAAAGTGTTATATAATGTATATGTTTTACTTTATAACAAGATAATTAACAAACCCAAACCTGGCTCTGGACAGCTGGCTCAGTGGTAGAGCCTTGGCCCAGCATGTAGGTGACCTGGGTTTGATTTTTGATCAGGACACATGGAAGAAGTGACCATCTGCTTCTCCACCTCTCCCTCTCTGTTCTCTCTCTCTCTCTCCCTCTCACAGCCATGGCTTGATTGTTCAAGTGGTTCAACTCTGAGCTCTGAGGATAGCAGATGGCTTCATGAAGCATCCCTCCCAGGCACTAAAAATAGCTTTGTTGTGAGTATCAGACCCAGATGGGCAAAGCATTGGTCCCAGATGGGGGTTGCCAGGTGGCTATCAGTTAGGGTACATGTAGGAATCTGTCTATCTCTCCTCTTCTTGCTTGGAAAAAGAAGAAAAAACAAACAAACAAAAACAAACTTAATAAAGAGTCCATCATAATCTTCAACCTGAACTAATCAACAATTTTTAACTAAAGTCAAGGAGGCAGGTATTCAAAGGAAGACAGGATCAGCAATAGACCAAATTATAAATAAATACTACATTTTCTCTATTCAGCCATGTGTTAGTGAGAAAATTTTGTAACCTTACAACAGTTTTGAGTGCTGATAAGCAACGAAATCAAGACAGCAAGTTTTGGGCAAAACCTCAAACATCCAACAATCTGACTTATAAAGAAAAAGGGACAGAAGTGAAAGGAAGGAAGAAAGGGAGGAAAAGAGTGAGGGAGGAAAACAAAATTATCTATCACCAGTGGATAAATTTGTTTTCCTAAAATTACCATTATGCTTATCTTTTCTCAGATTTATTTTCTCATGAATTAAAGAAAACACAAATCTGATTACTGAAATTTTAAAATAGTTTTATTGTCCCCAATTTCCATAAATTACATAGAAAGATTGATGCTAAGAACAGTCAAATATGATTAATTTAGGCACTTAAGATCATTTATGTAAAAAAAAAAGCAGGTCCCAATAAGAAATAGATCTCCCAAAACAATATTTATAAACAGGTATGTGTAACTTGTCAGTGTAGAAGCTACTGTCTTTTAGACACAAGAGCTAAACCTATAAATCTTCTTTAACTCAAACAACAGTTTAAAGAGAGTCTTGGATATTACACTTAAAAAAGGAATAGAATTTAGCCAAAGTGAGCAATAGCAAAAACAGCATAATTAACAGAGAAGTCATTCCTAGGAAACAGATGGAAGTCATTCTGTAAAGAATACACTGAATTCTAATGCTTCATGAAGCTGTGAACAAGAATATGGCTATCCAAAACTGCAAAGTCTAAGATGACTTAATGTCGAGCTATGAAGGTCTCGACTTTCTGAGAATCCACCGATGTGGATACTCAAAGCTCTCATTGACCACAGCAATGGCTCCCACAGAGGACAGTATGCAACGTGGAGCACAGAATAGAAACTCTAAGAGGAGAACTGAGTCATTTCCCTTAGATACAGCTCTTAAAGAAAATCATAGATTTCTTATTATTTCCCGGCACTTTATGTCAGATCAGAACAGAAATGTTTTGTAACCGGCTTTCGCTTAATAATGCTTAAGTCAATTAACTACAATTTTGTCCCATTATTTGATTTCTCACTCATATTTTTTGCTCTCTATGGAAAATTTTGAGTTAAAGAACTCACTCAGAAACTTTTAAAAATATATCTAATCTAGGTGAACTCTGAGTCATGATTAACAACAATTCTTAAGGGTAAATTTGTTTGACATCTGAGTGGCTTACCATTGCCTCTAGAATTAAAAGCTTAGTTGCTCAATGTTTCCTTTTAGGCCTTTGCCTTTTTATCCATGTTTCTAAAAATCTTACCCCTGGAAATGATGCAGAAATACTGACCCCTGGTTGTTATTCAATGTGCTGTGCTTGCCCTAGGCCCCTGCACATCACTGCCTGTGTCTCTGACCCTGCACCTATTCCCCATGACTTCCCAGGTGCTCTTAGGCCCCTTCACATAAAGTGCAAATCCGACAGGTCCTAGTTGCAATGTGACTTGACCCATGAGTCTTCCCAGCTGCCATGGCTGGACCAAGAGAAAATTCTTTGAATTATGTACTCCCAAATCTTTTCCATGATAGTGCTTATATGTACTAGGCATTGAGTGAATACCACTGAATAAATTAGTAATAAAGGAAGCCGAAAAGATGGATGGATATCCGTAGTGGTCCACTGAACAGGCTCTCGGAGAAAAGCACCATACTGTATTCCTATTTGGGTACATCGTATTATTCAGTGTACACCAGATTCAATGTCGTCTTTGCCTTGCCATTCTAATAAGTGGGTTAGTTCTGCAGCAAACATTTATTTTCAGCTTTGTATCCTGTCAAGGTAGACACAATTAGGATCATTATTTCTTTTTCTTTCGTTTTTTCTTTTTAAATAAACATTCTTTCATTTTTTATTTTTTTTATTTTTATTTTATTTATTCATTTTAGAGTAGAGAGGGAGTGAGAGAGAGAGAGCGCGAGAGAGAGAAAGGGGGGAGGAGCAGGAAGCATCAACTCCCATATGTGCCTTGACCAGGCAAACCCAGGGTTTTAAACTGGCGACCTCAGCATTCCAGGTCAATGCTTTATCCACTGCACCACCACAGGTCAGGCATTATTTCTTTATAATATTCTAAAAAATAATTTAAAATAATCTTACCAGGTAGACCTTTTCTGGTAGAATTTTCACTTCATTATTTATTTACAAGGTTCCATATATTTTTATAAAGTTAAAATTTTGGTTTATCTTTAATTTTTTATGTTGTAAAACCTGGAAGGTATTATGCTAAGTGGAATCAGCCACTCAGAGAAAGACATACCACATGGTCTCACTCATGTGTAGAATCTAACCAATAAAATGAACTAACCAGCAAAATAGAAACAGACTCATACATACATAGAGAGCAGGCAGACAGCTGTGGGGGGAGAGTTAGGGGGCTAGGTGAGGGAAGTAGAGAGACTGAGCAAAACTGGACAAAAAAGAAAGAAAATACTCAGGGACAGGGATTGAAGTAGGCAAGGAGGGGAAGGAGGGTGTAGAGCGGGATAAATGGTGGATGAACCATCAACACAGTATACAGGCAATATGTTGCGGAATTGAGCACCTGAAGCTTGTATAATTATGTTAATCAGTGTCACCCAAATAAATTCAGTGAAAAATATAAAATTAAGTTTAGATATTATACTTAGTTTTATTATTTACCAGCCTCTAGTAACTATTGATAATAGAATATATTCTTTTATTGGGCACTACTCAAAGTTGAACAAAATTTTTGCATTCTCCCTCTTCCTAATTTAAGAATGAATGTTGGTAGAGTATTTTTACAAGACATCACCTATTTTTGCTACTTATGACTACAGGGAGTGGTAATCATATGTATTTAACCAGAGGAACCCCATTAGACATTGAAAGCACCCACTGTTAAAATCTAATTAGGTTTTTCTTCAAGCCATAAGTTTACTTGTTTTGTAAAAATGAAGCATTAAAAAAATATTTAAGACCATGGATTTTTAAATAATATTTTCTAGATAATGCAGCCTTTTATGTGCAAATCCTAATTATTCTGGCTTTCTGTCTATTCCCTCAGTGTGCAGTGTACATTGTTTCTGTAGCAAAAGGAGCTTGCACCTGGTTATTTCACTCATCAATAATTTCCCTGCCTATGTCATTGTGTATGAAAAGGGACTCCCTGAGGCTGGCTCCCCATAAGGTCATACATGCTCAATTTTATCAATCACTGTATAAAACATAAATGTCTTGATGAAATTAAGATGGATGCCAGAAAAAAACAAAAGGAGGTCTCCGCTGTGTTTGTAACATAGACAGTCACTTTGTTAAGGACAAATTATCACTACAAGGGCTAAAAGTTTTTACTGTCTTTAGCTATAAAGCAGAGAATGGTGGCAGAAACAGAAATAGAAAATCTGCAATTTACAGTCTAATCAACTGAAGAAATAAGGAGAAGAGAGTATCGGTCAATGTGCCTAGGTTCTTGTATATGAATCCTGATTTGCTGCCTCTAGTACAAATTGACATGAGTTTCTTCTTGTCCTCTGATCTATCAGAGTGATAGGCCATAATTTCTTCCTGCTTAATCATTCTAAAATTCAAAGGCAGCATCAGCAACACTGATTCATTTCATATCAAATTTCTTCAATCTACTACTGTTTCTTTTTTTTTTTAATTTTCTAGGTTCTCCGGTAACTTTCACTTTAAATATGTATATATTACTGTAAATATATATATTATTGCAGCAAGTAACCTACCCAAAATCTAATTGTCTTGACCTCTTAAAAAACATTAAAACAACTGTACTGAAATTGAAACTGTAAAAACTGACCAAATGAGAAATGTAAATCTTAATAAATACAGGGCAAAAATGATAATTATTAAAATCAAAGTGAGCAAACTGTATATTGGTGTGATGTCTTCAACCAATTTCCAAATAAGCATGCATTAATGAGGATTTGTTCTTTAAGATTTGGCAGAATCATTCCTTTCTCTTTGTGTGTGTGTGTGTGTGTGTGTGTGTGTGTGTGTGTGTGACAGAGACAGAGAGATACAGAAGGAGGAACAGATAGGGATAGACTGACAGGAAAGGAGAGAGGTAAGAAACATCAATTCTTCATTGCGGCACCCTAGTTGTTCATTGATTGCTTTCTCATATGTGCCTTGACTGGGGGACTCATATGAGCAGACTGAGTGACCCCTTGCTCAAGCCAGTGACCTTGGGCTCAAGCTGGTGAACCTTGCTCAAACCAGATGAACCCGCATTCAAGCTGGCGACCTTGGGGTTTTCAACCCGGATCCTCCACATCCCAGTTCGACACTCTATCCGCTGGGCCACTGTCTGGTCAGGCTGACAATTCATTTCTATCTGGAAATTATATTTTGATAAGTTGACTAAAATAAGGCATGTTTATATTTCATTTTTTGCATAAAATCTTGGTACATTTCTTGATAAAATAATATATTACACATGGATTAAACCCTATGTGAAAAAACTAAACTAATATATCCCAGTGGACTGTCCACAGATTTTTCTTTTCAAATATTCAGGTCAGCCTGACCAGGCAGTGGTGCAGTGGATAGAGCATTGGACTGGGTTGTGGAGGACCCAGGTTCAAGATCCCGAGGTTGCCAGCTTGAGCATGGGCTCATCTGGTTTGAGCAAGGTTCACCAGCTTGAACCCAAGGTCGCTGGCTCGAGCAAGGGGTCACTCCATCTGCTGCTGTAGCCCTCCCGGTCAAGGCACATATGGAAAATCAATCAATAAACAACTAAGGAGCCACAATGAAGAATGATGTTTCTCATCTCTCTCCCTTTCTGTCTGTCTGTTCCTATCTGTTCCTCTCTCTGACTCTCTCTGTCTCTCCCACAAGAAAAAAAAAAAATTAGGTCAATGTATTATAGAAAGAAGATTAATTATAATTAAGATATATTAGTAAACATTAAAAAAATAAGGTAACTAAAGATTTTATGGCCTTGGCTGGTTGGCTCAGTATTAGAGTGTCGGTGTGGTCTGTGGATATCCCCGGTTCAATTCCTGGTCAGGCACACAGGAGAAACACCCATCTGCTTCAATAACCCTCCCACTCCCCTTCTAGCTCTCTCTCTCTCTCTTCTCCTGCAGCCATGGCTTAAGCAAACTTGACCCCACATGCTGAGGATGCCTCCATGGCCTCCCCTCAGGCACTGAAATAGCTCAGTTGCTGAGGAATGGAGCAGTGGCCCCACATGAGTAGAGCAACACTGGGCAGTGGGCTTGCCAAGTGGATTCCAGTCAGGGTGCATGCGGAAGTCTGTCTCTCTGCCTCCCTGCCTTCCTGCCTCTCTCTAAAAAGAAAAAAGGCCTGGCCTGACCTGTGGTGGCGCAGTGGATAAAGCGTCGACCTGGAAATGCTGAGGTCGCTGGTTCGAAACCCTGGGCTTGCCTGGTCAAGGCACATATGGGAGTTGATGCTTCCAGCTCCTCCCCACGTTCTCTCTCTGTCTCTCTCACCTCTCTCTCTCCCTCTCTCCCTTTCTCTCTCCTCTCTAAAATGAATAAATAAAATTAAAAACAAAAAAACAAACAAAAAAAAATTGTTAAAAAGAAAAAAGGCCTGACCTGTAGTGGCGCAGTGGATAAAGCTTCGACCTGGAAATGCTGAGGTCGCCAGTTCAAAACCCTGGGTTTGCCTGGTCAAGGCACATATGGGAGTTGATGCATCCAGCTCCTCTCCCCTTCTCTCTCTCTGTCTTGCTCTCTCCTCTCTCTCCCTCTCTGTCTCTCTCTCCTCTCTAAAAATGAATAAGTAAAATAAAAATAAATAAATAAATAAAAAGAAAAAAAAGATTTTATGATTTCTTGGAGGTCTGTCACATCCACATGAGTGGTAGTCGTGCTGGTGGTGGTGTCAGTGTTGCAGGACCGTATATGTGCACGAACAAGCATATAAACGTATTTGTGTGTATGTTAAGTCACTCTAAAAGATTTCATGCATAAGGACTATTTATATTTAGTACAATTAGTGGGCAAAGGTTTATATTATTGCAATCTTTAAGCCAAATAATTATAATTCATGGGACATTATTATTAAAAAGTTCAATTAATATAAAATGTAGTTTTTATGTCAAATACTATATAAAATATTTTGATATAGGCACAATAACTAACATCTATGCATCTATTAAATAATAAATTCTATATATCATAAGTGTTTATAAACATCATTATCAAACACTCCTTAAAAGATGCAATACCACTGGTATAGGGTTGATAACTTTAGTCATAATTACATTATAGGTAGATTTAATGTTAATTCATCAGCTGTTTTCCCAATCTCAGTGTCTTAGTATATATATTTGAATGATTTGTCATAGATAAAATAGGTATCTATTCTCTCTCATTCTCTCCTTCTGTATCTCTCCCTATGCCTCCTCTATTTTCTCCTCTAACTAAAGACCAAACATAAGCTTTGCATTGACTGCATACCAGACACAACTATGTTGGTTGTATTTGCCTCTATTATCTTGTTTAATGCTAAGAATAACATAAAATTCATAAATGTTTAATCTATTTATCTCTTTCCACTTAAAATTCTAAACATTATGGACTGTTTTCACACATTGTACCACACACATCCACACAAATGCCTGAGTTTAGGTAGAATACAATAGGTATTAAGTTCAAATATATCTAAAAGTTGCAAATATGCCTTCTATTAGAAATCATTCATGACCTAAAATCAGTGCTGACTTTGTTAGATAAGTAATGTTTTGTTTTGTTTTTGTATTTTTCTGAAGCTGGAAACGGGGAGAGACAGTCAGACAGACTCCCGCATGCGCCCGACCTATCCACCCGGCACGCCCACCAGGGGGCGATGCTCTGTCCCTCCGGGGCATCGCTCTGTTGCAACCAGAGCCACTCCAGCGCCTGGGGCAGAGGCCAAGGAGCCATCCCCAGTGCCCGGGCCATCTTTGCTCCAATGGAGCCTCGGCTGCGGGAGGGGAAGAGAGAGACAGAGAGGAAGGAGAGGGGGAGGGGTGGAGAAGCAGATGGGCGCTTCTCCTGTGTGCCCTGGCCGGAATCGATCCCAGTACTTCTGCACGCCAGGCCGACGCTCTACCACTGAGCCAACCGGCCAGGGTAAGTAATGTTTTTTTTATTGTTAGTTGAATTTATTGGGGTATGGGTTCAGGTGTGAAACTCAGTAAAGCACCACTGCACACTGTATCGTAGGCCCATCGTCCAAAGGAAAATCTCTTTTGTCTTCATTTTCCCCTCTTTTCCCCACCTCCTCCTATCACCCACCCCACTTTCCCAATTACTTTTTTTTTTAAAAAAGGTAAGAAAAGCTTTTGTTTTCTTGCGTGGGATATAAAATGACATGAGTTTTTTGAAGTAAGATCTAACAAACTTTAATGGTCAATTTAATGCCTCTGTGTATATAAACATATTAGAATTCTAATTTGGTAATTTCCTCAAAAATAATTTCACAACTGTATGCCATGGGAATTGTCGTGGGATGAGATGAGATATAAATATATTACCTTTTATACTGTAATATAATATATAATCTTTTGTTATTAATAAGAAATCATTATAAGACACTACTAGAATTACATTTATGTCAATTTTTTTCACACAATGGGGAACAAAATAATAAAAACTCAATGAAATAAAGTTCATATTTAATCATTTAACAAAATATTTATAATAAAAATATTTAGTCATATACCATGCTCTATTTTTTTTCATTTTTGAGGGTATTTTTATTTTAATTAAACTAGCAAAAGTCTTTCCATAGAGACATAATTAGATTTTATGAGTATTTAATAACTGTTAGTATATTCTTTTTTGATCTACGAGCAGACTTTATTACAAAGGAAAATTAGTTTTCTCATATAACTTTATGCCTCTTGTTTATCTAATTTTATTGACTGCCTTAATTAAAATGAAAATATATTAGCAATTGATTTTGTGATAAAAATAAGTAATTGTAATTAATTATTTTTAAATTATTAGCATAAATCAATTTCCTACTAGCTTTCTTTTTTGCTATTTTAGAATTCAAACTCTGTGTGTGTGTGTGTGTGTGTGTGTGTGACAGAGACAGAGACAGAGAGAGTCAGAGAGAGAGACAGACAGAGATAGACAAACAGGAAGGGAGAGAAACAAGAAGCATCAATTCTTTGTTGCAGTTCCTTAGTTGTTGATTGATTGCTTTCTCACATGTGCCTTGGCCGGGGGATCCAGCAGACTGAGTGACCCCTTGCTCAAGAAAGTGACCTTGGGCTCAAGCTGGTGAGCCTTACTCAAACCAGATGAGTCTACACTCAAGCTGTTGACCTCAGTGTCTCGAACTTGGGTCCTCCATATCCCAGTCTGATGCTCTATTCATTGTCCCACTGCCTGGTCAGGCTAGACTTCAAATTATTTAGTCATGATATGTAAAAGAGTAATGCAACTTCTCTTGACCATATGATTATACAAAATATCCTCTTTTTCCTTATTTTTTAAAAGTCAGCAGTGATCTCTTGATAATTCTTGAACACTTTTGAGTAGTTCAGACTCCTTAATTCTATTTAATTTCAATAGCTGCAGCTGCCTCATAAGAGCAATTAAACAACTGAATAAAGAAGAGTCAAGAGAATGGGATAAAATTTCTGTGAAATAGCATATGCACAGAGACTTCCAATGTTAACTGCTTTGTGAAATTATCATATTACTTTATACACTGAAATGAGTGTCACTCTAGATGATCATTTTGCTTAATTTGTTTGGCACTATTAAGTTATATTTTATTGGAAACTGGGTTTTTTTTGAAATTTGCTAATATTTTAGAATTAAAACTTTCCTATTTGTATACTTCACTATAAAATCAAACTCTAGGAAGTTCAGTTTGGTGGTAACAGGTTAATCACTGATTCATTTTTGACTCTAAAAAAAAACAACAAAAACACTTTCACCTGACCAGTTGTGGCGTAGAGGATATTGTGTCGACCTGGCACACTAGGTTCCAAATTTAAAACCCTTAAGTCACCGACCTAAGCGCAGGCTCATCAGATTTGAGTGCAGGCTCACCAGTTTGAGCACAGGGTTGTCGGCTTGAACATGGGATCATTATCCCATAGTCACTGGTTTGAGCCCAAATGCCACGAGCTTGAAACTCAAGATCACTGGCTGTGCAAGGGGTCACTGGCTCAGGCCTGTTAGTCAAGGCATATATGAGAAGCAATCAACGAACAACTAAAGTGCCTCAACTATGATTTGATACTTCTCACTTCTCATCTCTCTCTTTTACTCTTTCTTGCTAAATAAAAACAAACAACAAAAAAAACCCTTCTAAATATTAGATAACTTGATTTGATCATATGAAAATTAAATATGTCATATGTTGTCTCTAGTTACCCCATAGTAGTAACTGAACACTTGAGAGATTTCATGTTTCATAACATATTTAGTTATGTAAAATTACAAGGAGATAAGCATTATGTAATATTGACTCTGAGCATTAAAAAGATCAGAAAATTTATGTTCACCCTAAATGTAAGGGAAAAAGTAACTTTATCCACCAATGAAGACCAATTCACATTTTTAGGTAGAGAGAATATTTTGCCTCTCTCACTTTTATATGATATGCTTAAGTGGGAAATACATGTTATTTCAAATACATAAACTTTTAAATATTAAATAATGTTTTAAACATAAATTTTATTTAGCTATACCCTATACTATTAGATTACTTTTAATTTTGGTTTGTGACTATTAATTTAAATCTTTATATTTACTAGATTCAAAAAGTTATTAACTTGTTTCCTTAAACAGTAGTTGTTTCGAGCTATTGTTTTAATTTCTAGATAGGGACAATGGCTGTGGAAGGAAAGGACCATTTTTTTCACTTCATACAAGTAGGATATACCTCTAACTTTTTAATTACTTCAAGTTCAGTTATTTCCTTTTATTGCTCATACGTCCTGAGATTACTGTATCTTTCCCAAATATAGTAAAATACTGCATTTTATGCCTCAGACTTGAGTGGTTTCCTAGTTTGTTATATTGGCTTCCTGGGAACATTATTTATTTTCCATGGCCATTAATCAGTGTCACTTGTGGTAAGAGGCTATGCAAGGGTTTCTGCCTAATAACCAAGGAAATGGTATTTATTGGTAGGGAAATCCTTAGCTACAGCTACTAAACTGCTATTAGTACAATCCTTAACAGCTCATTACCACAGGAATATGTGCTATGCACAGCATAGCTTAAACGGGAACCACATTTAAGGGAGAAAAATAGTTATTTGTTTATCCTTCCCTGACAGAGCTCAGCCCAGCAGAATAAATTCCAAAGAGAGAGCAAGAAAGAAACTATGACAAGATAAAATAGAATCACATTTCTTGTTATGAAAGAAATGCTATAAAGCCTTCAAACTAATATGTAAATTCCTTCATCCAGGAATTATCACTATCTTGTGAGTCAACAGACTGTCCATATTCAGGCTCAGAAAGAACTGCACTTTAAAAAGTTCTGACAAAGAAGCAAATAAGATAAAGTTAGCAAAGCAAATAAGATAAATGTTAGCAAAGTGACCATTAAATAACACACACTTGGTAATCTTGAAATTTGCCTCTTATAATTTTGGAAAACATGTATAAATCAGTTTCTTAAGAAATGCACCAATTTGATTATTACACAGATGCTAGTAAATGAACAACAACAACAACAACAACAAAACCTGATCAAGAATAATCATGTGTTAAGAAGGTAGATGGGACACAGTGGTCTTCTTTATCCCCAATGATAGATCCCAGTGTATGACCAAAAGAAGACACTAAAGTAAATAAATAAGTCCAAGATAAGGCTATTAACAAAGTAAATACCAAAAGGTTCTAGAAACTAGAAAGCAAGTAGAATCAACTCTAGTGATAGACCTACGGAAGCAAGAACCCAAAATGCATGCAGGAGAGTGGTTCTAGGTGTCAGAGTGGCACAAGATGAATCATCTGACACAAAGTACGGAGGTTAGTACAAGAAGTTCCTTCAGAGGGATTAAATGCACCCTCTAGGAAACCAATTACAGCCTCACTATTATCACTCTGTTCCCAGACCTATATGATTGTGATGAACAGAGGACAACAGCCAATCCTGTCCCGAGAGAAACTAAAACTTAATGGTAAATAGTAACAAAAATAGCTTATAAAAATAAAATGAACATACAACTTGGCAAATATTTGAGAAAAGTGACCTTTATAAAACAGGCAACCAACAAACAGAACTAAATTGAAAATAAATATAATAAACATTATGGGGAGTCAAGAGAATGCTACATTTCCATAAAGCAATAACAGTTAGTTATGAAGAAAAATAGATGTCTTGGAAATTTGAAAAATGATTGTCAAAACAAAAATCTCAGTTGACCAGCTAAATGGCAAAAAATAAGGTGCAATGCTAAGGCATATAGTGATTTGGAAGATTAACCTAAATATACCTCCATATATCAATATGACGGGACAAAAAATGAATATGCACAAAGGAGACATAAAAATAGATCTGTACGTATTAATAAACTTTACAAAATGAGTTGAAAAAGTGAAGTTTCTGTTTGTTTGTTATGGTCATAACTTATCAAATGAAAAATAAAAAATAGAGCCATAGTTGGACTTAATAAAATAAAGTTATAAAACACTATGTATAAAGAGAAAAATCCTCAGCACTTAAAGAGAACATTCATAACTACAACAAAGATAACATACCTCCTAATGTTGAGAGTGTACTGCATATATTGCATTGTGCTAAACAGTAGAATACTGACACTTATGCAATGATTAGAAAACCATCATATCATTCTTTCCACTTTACAGACGAAGAAGCTGAAAACAAAGCAGCTAATTAGCTAAAACAAAGTCATAACAGAGACATTTTGGAAGTGGAATTTGAACAGTAGCAGACTTACTATAGTGTCCACATTTTTAGCTGCTATTATTCTATTACTAGAAAAGAAATGTTTATGCAGTCTATCAAAATTCTCAGAGTAACATTATTAGCAAAACGTGGAATGATTTTGTACTCAAATCATAAATTTAGACAAAATAATATTCAAAAACAATCACAAAATAAGGATAGTTTAAAATAATTTTTAAGTTAAGTGATAAAGTATAACTTTCAGAAAAATAAATATACATAACTTTTTAAAAGAAGAAACAAATTCAACATTTGTTTAGGTCAAAGAACCAATGCAAATCTTAAACAAAATCTAAAGCTAAAATACTACATGGGAAGGGGAATAAGGTGAACAAGATGAGGAAAGGAAATGTTTACCATTTCCCCTATCTTCATAAATATACATAGAAATATATATATATATCACATAAATATATATATTCACAACTAGTATGTATGTTCTAATGATAGAGAAAATACAAAAATTTTTAAAGAATAAGAAAAAAATGGATTGAACTAACTAAAAAATAGCTTAAGGTAGAATATATTACTGAAGTGAAATTTTTTAAAAAGGTGATATTCCACCGGCCAGGGCACACAGGAGAAGCGCCCATTTGCTTCTCCACCCCTCCGCCGCGCTTTCCTCTCTGTCTCTCTCTTCCCCTCCCGCAGCCAAGGCTCCATTGGAGCAAAGATGGCCCGGGCGCTGGGCATGGCTCTGTGGCCTCTGCCTCAGGCGCTGAGTGGCTCTGGTCGCAACATGGCGACGCCCAGGATGGGCAGAGCACCGCCCCCTGGTGGGCAGAGCGTCGCCCCTGGTGGGCGTGCCGGGTGGATCCCGGTCGGGTGCATGCGGGAGTCTGTCTGACTATCTCTCCCTGTTTCCAGCTTCAGAAAAATGAGAAAAAAAATAAAAATAAAAATAAATAAAAAGGTGATATTCCATAAGTCAAATCAGGCTTTGGAATAAATCATTCATTATGTTAGAAATAAAATAAAGTACATTATTTTAACTTAAAGAAACTAAATTTATATACACCAAAAACCTTAAGTACTACTTAAATGCAGTTTTTTCCTCAAAACAAACAAATAGAAATACTGCCATTAAAAACAATAGACTAAAGAAGGAAGAATATAAACGGTTAAGGAAGGCATAAAAATGTTGTATATTTATTTTATTTCTCATATATATGACTACTGTCATCTTTATTTAATTTGACAAACCAGCAGTGGTTAAGTATTAAAACAAGTCTGGGGAATTTTTTAAGTTAAAAAAAAAGGAAAATATGAAATTGAATCATAATATATTAGCAGGACGCAGAGTTGAACAAGTGGGTTTGAGGTGAATTGTGGGACTCTGACAATCAGCCTAAGAAAACTGGGCTATATCATCATGCTGTTGATTATGAGTCACTGCAGGGATCTGAGGAGGGAGGTGACATAATGAAAACAATTATTTTAGGGACAATGAACTCAGTTTGTAGACTATCTTTTCAGGAAAAGAAAGATAGTTTACAAATCAAAACAGTAATTCAGTCATGAAGCAGACAGGCTCAGGAGAGGAACAATGAGAACAAGAATGAGCAAGTTTGAGAGATGAGATGTTCTGAGGGTAAATAATTGGATGTGGACTAGAGGGATAGCGAAAAGAAAAGAAAGATAAATAACGTTTCTATGTTAATTAGCTAGAAGAATGGTGATACCATAAAAAGTGACAGAACGAAATTAGAAGCACAAATCAAAGAATTCCAAAACGTGTTACATAAATTGTTCAAGGAATCCAATGAAACTTAGCTAAAGGGATTAAAAAACTTAGACGTGAAAAACTCAAGGTACCATTGACATTGATTTTTTTTTCACTTTGAAATCCAATCCCAGCAAGTGTCTTTAATTACCATCATTCTGTGAAAACCAGTAATGACTAAATCTATATCTTGTTTCTATCAAATTGCTTAAATCTCTGCAAACAGATACTTAAATTTTTGGTCCATCAGTGAACAGTGATTGGCAAGTACTTTATTGCCTTTCTATTTTTAATTCAGGCATATTTTGTGACGAATGAGGACATTAGAATCAATGAACCATAATGCTTGGCAGATTTATGATAATTTTCCCCCCTCACTCTGTTTCTAAGTCCCCTGTCTTAGTCGGAGGTGCTAAATGAAGATGAAGACAAAGAGGGAAGGATCCCTTGCAACATCTAAATCAGTTTTTAAAATATCAAGTCAAATTGCATCATTATAACTTAACCACAGCACAGAAAGAGTGGTTACTAAATAACAAAAATCAGTAATTTAGTTTTACACATTCAAAGAACTGTGTGAGAAAGACTGGATTGTTAATTTTTCTTGTCTACATATCAACCTAGAGTGCTCTTATGATAGACCAGTGTAGTCCAGTATTCAGGGTTCAGAGCCCAAAAGATTAGCATCCTTATTCCAACTCTCTACTCAATGGCCGACTAACTTAGATAGAGTGTGCACACATTTTCCAATCCTCAATTCCCTCCTAGAGATGACCATGCAAGTCTCTACATCCTGGAGTTGTTGTATATGAGATAATTTATGTAAAGCATGTAATGACTGTTCCCCACTGTTGTGGGGAAAATAGCTGTGTTAGGCTTGCTCGCTGGTTTACCGGTTGCAAGCACTTTGCCTGAAGAGTGCATCTATGTAAGGCTATGGCTGCTTTCCCTCGAGGGTGATTCTCCTAGATTGCTCTCTCCCCATTGCCAGGTGCAATTTTCCTGATCCCTTGCCCTTTCACTGCGAAAACGAGGTTTTCCTTTGTTTATTTGCTCACCTGTCTTTGCGAGCCTCCAATAAATGGGTAATGGCCATTGCTGTCCAGCTCACAGTTCCTCTACTGTCTGCCCGAATTCAATGTGAACTTGCATGTCCTCAACCACCAGTATTACAACTGTGAGGGTCTTTTACAACTGCTTAATAAATATTAATTACTGGTATGACTACAACTGGCAAAATTATTCATTGTATTGCTTAATAGTCCAAGTAAAAATGATCAGTAGTGGTATTGGGTAGTGTTATCATAGTAGGTAAACTGGGAAATGGAAACCACACAACAGAGATATTTGTAGAGAAAAAATTAGGCACGAAGATGAAACTATTCACAATATTTTCTATATATGAATAAAGCAGATTTTGAATCTTTGACTTTCCAAACTGAATCTCTTATTCTGCAAACTTGTGACCCTACTTCTGGATACATACCACCCGTCATCAAGTAAGACACACTTAAATCTCTAGAAAGAATTTTCATTTTTTCCTTTCCCCAAGTGAATTTTTTAGATCCTCTTACAGATTTTGTAGATCCTCTTACAGAATAGCAACAATACTTGATAGATTTACATGGTAAAATATATAAAAATGGGCTAAAATAGGCAAAAAAGAATGTTTTCCAGGTTATTGGGCCAAATTTTATTTAATATATTTTTATTTTTTGCTATATGTTAAAGATAACTTAAAATTACATATAAGAATGAGGGGGGAAATGCTTCTATAAAACTATGATCTCTCTTGAAATAAAGAATGATCTAGCTTGAACCACACTAGATACCATATGCATCCTGAATCTTATCACTGTCAGTCCTTTAAAACTTTCAGCCATAAAATCCGCTCTCATCTTGAAATGACTCTCTATGCCTGTCAATTGAGTTTTCAATGTCTGTCAATTTATTTCTAGGGAACTATTTCCAAACCAGTGTTCTAAATTTACAGATTTTATTTTTTAATCTTGACTGATTAATCCCCAAACTTTGATATTTCCATTATCTCGTACTGGATTAAAAGGAAAGCAACAGAAAACTTTTGAGGTAAATTCCAAACACCTGCAAGACCAAATAAGCCGTGGCAGAATACCTGGAGAAAGACCTGTTTCTATCACACTACAGAAAAGTGTTCATCATTCAATCTGTCTTTAAGTTACTACTATATTCCCCAAAATATGTATTAAAATTTGATTTTTATTCTAAGACTATCCCCTTTTGAGCTCATCTGCTATGACACATATATTTATCTATCTTTCCTTATGAGACTGAATTATTTCACCAAACCACATTTAATTATTTCAGTAAGGTAGAAGTCTGGAATATTTTTTCACTAATTTTATGTTTCCCTACCTTTCATAGGTTCTTACTTAATGCTTAATTTTCATAATGCCTATTATTTTTCTCTCTAATATATACTGTCTCAATATTGGCTATGTAATTAAATTAAATTCAATAGCTACATATTAAATTATCAACTACAGAACGTTCTTTACTTTCAACTGTATAAATAAAACACAGCGGACACTAACATATATAGTTCTTTCAGTTTCACATTAAAGTAAAGAAAAATGTATATAAAGCATGGAATCCTTTTCAATATGAGTTAGAGACATTCCCCACTAACTGGAGATAGCCATATAAAGCAGAACTTAAAACTTTATAGCCAGGACCTACAGAGGACAGACCTGAAATCTTTACATATCCACCTGTTAGAGCACATTAATGGATAACTAGGTATTACAATCAGTTATTTCTGCATTTAAATGCATGTTTATTGGACATATATAAAGTTTCAGTCAGAAATAAGATAGAATCTGTATAACTAACAATTGCATACACATAATCACAATAAAATATAGTTTCTGTTATGGCAGGTGGGATAGAGAATACACCACAGGTGCCTGGGAAGATCAAGGGAGGCTTCCTAGAGGAGGTTATCACCTAAACTGAGCATAAATTGATCAGACAAAAAATTTCAGAACAATGTTCCAAATGTTGAGAACAAAAAATACATAAGCATAGATATGAAAGATTTTGTAGACCCTCTTACAGAATAGCAACAATACTTGATAGATTTACATGGTAAAATATATAAAAATGGGTTAAAATAGGCAAAAAAAAGAGTGTTTTCCAGGTTATTGGGCCAAATTTTATTTAATATATTTTTATTTTTTGCTATATGTTAAAGATAACTTAAAATTACATAAAAGAATGAGGGGGGAAATGCTTCTATAAAACTGTGATCTCTCTTGAAATAAAGAAAACTTACAACTTAAACTTGTACAAACATTATAAACTGACTTGAGGTTTAAAATGAATGATCAAAAAGTATTACTTAACCAATAGCACCACAGAGAATAATACTTGAATGTGGTGTGATAAAAGTGTTTGGGGATATTTAGAAATTATAAATTCCAGAATATTTCTGACAATTCTTTATCAAAAAATAAATAAACTTGAACATGTTGAAAATAAGTACATGAAACAGTTTCATGTCTCATTAAACTATACCAGAAAAGTTATTTTTTTACAAAATGCTTCTCTAAGTAACACTTAAAATTCTAATTTAATAAATCTTAAATTAATACTCTATTTCATCAATTCTAACCTATATATCCCTTCACATTTTAATTTCACAGAGGTTAGAACACATACTAAAACTGAGGATAAGAAAGTACTGCAGTATCACAGTTTAATTGGTAGAATTTAGAATTTTCTTTATTGCCTAAAATAATAATTTGACTTAAAATGAATGGCTTCAGATTTGCTGAAATATCATTATACTACAAGTGTTAATAGTGATAATGTTAATAGTCATGAGCAGTCAGTAGTTAACATTTACTGAGTGTTGTCAATGTATCAGAACCTATGTGATTATTTATATTAAGTAGTTTAATCCTTAAATTTTTAGTGAATAAATAACTTAATAAAAGTATGGTTGAACTGGCAATAAATTTATTTGATTACTTATGCTGGAATTCAGAGCGCTTTTTCTGTTTACAAAAGAAAATAAGGTTTTCAAGATTCAATCAGAAAATATTTGTACTATATATTATTCTTTATTAAAAGTGTACAAAACCCCAAAGAAATATGAATCTGTAGGTGTTCTTTAATTTTTACTCTATTATTATTATAATGGCATAAAAGGACCATATACTGTTGGTTCTTATGGAAACCTACTTTTCTACCATTTATATCTGAATATAATTATATATTAAAGGAAGTATTTCAATATCAATCATATTTTTAATTAGTAGAAAAAATAATCTGTTTCAAAAATATTTAGTTCTAGTCAATTTCTAAGTATATTTTTTTCTACTTCCTAATTATTTACATTATTAGGTACAAAGAGAAGAGTTGTAAAATCAATATTCTTCATAGTCATAATTTATATTTATTCAATCCTGAAGCACTACATAATTCTAAACAAATTTTATATTTACATCTGTGATAATTTGAAGTCATCCAGATAAAGATACAAATAAAGGCCATTATATTTTTTAAAGCCCCTTGAGTTATCTGACATTAAAAATAGATGATATTTTCAAGTTATCCTAATTTAAATGTCATTATAAAAGTTAAGTCAAAATGCTTTCTTCATCAGGAAAATTGACATTATTTCTTAACACATTAAAATATTACATAACAGGGTCACAACCAGCATTGTTGGCAAAGGAGCTTACATAAATGAGATGATCAGAAAATATTTGATGACTGCATTGATAGAGAAATGAATGAATATTTAATTGTTAAATAAACATATGTATCTATCATTTTCAAAAACTTCTCAAGTCTTTTGTTGTGAGATAGGTGCAGTTATCTTAGTGAATTATACTTTTTCAACTATGCCAATGAGAATAGTACTAATTTTAATTGTATTTATTTTATAATTGGCATTATTTTGTTCTTACAATCTCTAAGACGTTCTTTAAATTTTTTAAATATAAATTTTGACATATTAAATATTATGCTAAAATGAGCACCGTGAATTTAAGAGAATATCATTTATTTTTGGTCTTGAACCATACAAGAAAGATTCATTTATTCATTGAAGCAATTACTCATTGATCAAATGTGCTCTGATTTCCATTATGTTAGGCTTTGAGTATATAAAGATGAATAAAATGGGTTTTTCATTCTTGGGGATCTCACAGTAGGTGTTTAATACAGGTTTGTTGAATGACTGAATGAATGAATTAATATGAAAATTAAGAAACAGCACATTCAATCATTTTATTCTCAAATATACAGAATTCAGAAGGCAGTGACTACATTAATTGTTAACAGTTCGTAACACTGTCCTGTATTCATCAATCCACATATCTTAAAATGACTCACAGATTCATAGACTCTGGTGGCCAAACTGGATTAATTTCATACGAGTATATTTAGTATCATTTACAATGCTAGATCTTTCACATTATTTCAAAGGGGTAAACATTACTTCAAAGTTCTCAGGAGGGTGAACAGAATCATTTCTTGAGAAAAAAATGGGGAAACAGACAGCATTTTAAGATCTGTATTTGTCCCTAGAATACACCTATTCATTCTGTCATAGTCACATAAATCAATAGCTGCTCCCATTTACTCAGAGGACAAGATCCACACTTGGCATGGCATTTGTCTTAGTCCTTGGGGACAGAGCTCAAATGATTATGTCTATACTGACCATAGCTCTTTTTAAAGATTTGAAAGAAGGCATCTAGAAAACAAAAACTTAAAATTTTGCTAAGTAGAATAAAAACATTTTTAATAGAAATTATGGTTATACATTCATCAAAATAAGAAGAATTGAAATGTTTTGTTATAGTTACCATAATATGTTGAATGTTGGTTCCCTCAAAAGATATTTCTAAATAGTGTAACCTTATCTGAAAGGGTCTTTGCAGATGTAATTAAATTAAGAATGTTAGCCATAAGAATAGAGGAAATACTGCCATTTGTGATAGTGTGGATGGACCTTGAGAATATCATGCTAAGTGAAATAAGGCAGACAGAAAAAGTTAAGAAACATGTCATTTCACTCATATGTCAGATATAAAATGGAAAGCAACAAATGAAAAAACAAGAAAAACAAACAAAAACTCATAGACATAAACAACAGTATGGTGGTTACCAGAGAGAAGAGGGTGGCAGGTAAGTTAAGGGTGAAAGGGGTCAAGTACATGGTGACAGAAGAAGATTTGACTTTGGATGGTGGATACACAGAAACAATATACAGATTATGTATCATAGAAAAGTGCACTTGACACTTATATAATCTTGTTAACCAATGTCACCTTAATAAATTTAACTAAAAAAAAAGTCAAGGTGACATTATCCTGGATTATCCAGGAAGGCACTAAGTTCAAGACAAGTGTGTCTATGAGAGAAAATTAGGGAGATATTTGAAACATGTAGAGGAGAAAACCATGAGGAGCTAAAGGCAGAGACTGGAGTTATGCAGCCATAAACCCAGGAACACATGGGGTACTGGATGCTGAAAGAGCAGGAAAGAGTTCTGTTCCAGAAGGAGCCTCACCTTGCTTTTGGCCTCTGAACCGCAGAACAGTGAGAATTCATTTCTGTTATTTTAAGTCACCAAGTTTGTGATTTTTACAACAGCTAGAGGAAACCAATAAAGTTGCCTAATTAAAGTCATTTTTGAAACAGTTTTTATCATTGGCACAGGGGTGTTAAAAGTTGGTAGTAAGAGCACCACGTCAATGGGATTACTAGGTTGTGTTTAAGATAAGAATTAAATCTGAAGATATGGCAGTGAATTGAGATTGTCATTCCTCCCAATTTACCCTCCCTTTTTTAGTCTCTGTCCCTGTGAGTGGTTTCATCATATAAATAACACTCTGAAGCTGAAACTTGGGAGTTTTGCTGAAATGCTTTCCTACCTCCATCTTTCTGACATTCTGTTGCTCCTAAATGTTTTTGAAATCACCATGTTCTCAGCCACCCCTATTCCTACTAGATATAGACTATCTCTTGTCTATTGAACATTCCTCTCCTTCTTCTGGCCATAGTAATTTCCTCAGACACCGAATAACAATTCTGTTGTATATATTTACTCCCTTTTTTAAATCCTTGTTCCATCATCCTCGCTGAAAGATGCATTATACCCACATTAGAATGTTCTTGGATGTAGTCTTTATATATCTGTCTGGCCTCTTTTTTGACCATAGTAACACAGAATTGACCTGGGCAGAGTTAAATGCTACCTTTTGGCTCATTGAGTATCCTGAGATTTCTCTGTTACAATATTTATTGCATTATTACATAACCCTCTGGCTTCCCTACTAGACATTGTCTCCCTTTGCAACAGAGATTAGGTATTATTTGCATTTAATCCTCAGAAACTAGGACTGCAGCAAGAATCTCAAACCTAGCTGGGATTCCATTGTTCTGACAACACTCTATAGATGTCTTTGTTTGCAGGAAAAGAAGGTTAATAATTTTTGTTTTGTTGTTATTATTATTATTTTAACTTTCCAGAATAAGATTATTGTGTATATTTGTGAATGGCTAAGGAACACAGTAATGATTAGTCCAGATCCAGGCATATAATATTTTCTAGAAGAGATCTCCATAGATAAAATAGAAGGATTTATAATAAGCTTCTCTAATGCTAGGACCTGGGCAAGGATACTGGGGGTTGACTAGCTCTCCTGCTCCTATTTCACGTCCACAGGTACCTGTGAATATGACATCAGCAAATGGGAGTTTTTGCAGATGCAATCAAGATAAAATGAAGACAGTTAGGTGAAGGTAAGCCCTAAACTCAATATGACTGCAACTTTATAAGAAGAGAAAAATTTGGACACAGAGACACAGCCAGACAGAGAAAAATACCATATAAAGATGAAAGCAGAGATTAAAGTGACGTATCTATAACCCAAAGAATGCCAAGGATTACCAGCAATGACCAAAAGCTAGAAAATAAAAGGAAGGATTCTCTTGTTGAGCCTCTGAGGGGACCATGGCCTGCCAACACACAGATTTTATACCTTTTTTTAGTCTCTAGAATCATGAGAAAAAAAAACAAAACAAAACCAAAAACAAACTTCTATTCTTTTGAGCCACTCGGTTTGTAGTACCCTGTTACAGTGCCCCTAGGAAATGAACACAGTAAAAATGACTGAGCGTGGGGAACAGCATTTTCCTGATTTCTATGTGGGACACTACTTGCATGTAATGCTCACAAACTTCAGAATTTGGAACTTTGGAAACATTGGAGAAAAACTCTCTTGACCCAGACTTAACATTGTAACTGTGAATGCTGGCCAAAATAGCACTTGTGAGATGCCATTCTCAAGTGGCTTTAAGTACGGCCAACATTAACAAGGAAAGGTCAGAGTGAAATATTATGTAATAATGTCAACATATGCAGCCTATGTGACATATATCTGAGGTCTCCCAGATATTAGTCAAAATTTTTGAGAAAAGCTGTACATCCTTATTAAGCAGATCATGGTAAAGGTCAAGAGTTCATCACTGACAACAGCATTATATTAACAATCCCAGCCTAACAAAAGTCAGGTTTACTACATTTCTGACCTTCTATAAATGTTTATTCAATTATTTGTTTTGTCATTCACATGATGAAAGGTAATAAGACATAGTTGCCAATGCAAAAGGAAGAGATTATTTTTAAAGGAAAATTCTTATTTTATGATATAAGTGCTACTAGCTAATTCAACAAATATTTCATGAGAACTTACACATGCTTCATTATGGGAGAAGTGGAAGAAATTAGATGGCACAGAAAGCAAATAAGTGGGTTCTTTGCCAGAGGGTTCACTATCGAGCTGGTGAGGCAGACAAGCAGACATGAAAGCAAATAACGTCGATGAAATTTGATAAGAGATATACTCCAAGTACTTTGGAAGTAGAGGAGACAGTCTGCAACTGTTAAGGACGACTGCTCAGAGGTGACACATGAACTGCTTTCTAAAAATTTAGTAGGTAGGAATCTTCTATGTCAAGAGCATGACAGAGTTTGCCATGGTCCAAAAATATGAGAAACCACGGTGTGTGCTGGGAATATTATATTATTTGGTGGTCCCACGGTTTAGGACTAGTGAAAGAGAGAAGCCGAGTGTGTAATACCTATGTCACACTTGGATTTCTGCTTTCTTAAGTTATCTTAACTGAAGTATGTGTGAGAGGTTGGGTTAAAAGCTGAGGAAAATTACAAGACTATTTCATTGTCTAGGCAAAAAAAAAAGTTAAAATCTTAATTAAAGCCATTTTCTTCTTATTCATAAGTGAATTATTTTTCTGCCATGTAACAAATAATTATATGTAAAAATGGATCTGCAGTTTTTTCTTATCCACTGCACCTTCTAAATTCTAACTGAAAACACGAGGCAGCTTTAGTTTAACATTATGGGATGGGAACTAATGAGTGATGGAGTTGATGAAGTACCTCTTACAGAAGTTGAGTACAAATGTCAGTGAAAGCTTGCATTTGCATGTTTACATGTCTTAAAATTTATAAACATCATTGAAAACCCAGGTAGTAGGTTGTATCCAATAAAAGATTGAGATCCTCAGGTAAATGACGTGGATAGTGGTACAACACCTAGGTCAAAGGCCTTCACTCTGGGAAGGAAAATGAAACAACTAGTTCATTTCATTTATAACTCATGAATTACTCTATAAGTAGCTTTGATCAATCATAAGGGGCAGCTGTTAAAAACAAAATGAGTATTTAAGAATTGGAAGAATCAGGGAGGCTTCGTGGAAGAGGCATAATTTCATCTGGGTCTTCAAGGCTCATTGCTCATATTTTATGAAAAGAAGTCCAAAAATACAAGGAAAATTATCAACATGTATCATCAGCTACCTAATTTAATCCTGAAAAACAATTCTCCCTGTAAAGAGACTGCTAAATTCTTTACTGAAAATTCACTAGGAAAATTTTTTAAAATGTCTAATTTTAATACTTACTGAAACACAATACTAGAATCGACAAAATTCATGCTCTTATTCTGAAGGTTTACCCCACTAAATCAAGACAAGTGTAGATGTTTTATTTTTTAAAACTATATATTATACAAGGTAGGGTCAAAGAAGGTTTACAGTTGTGAGTATACGAAACAGTTTATTCCTGTATTATTATTTATTATTGTATTATTTCTCATATGAACAACTGTAAACCTACTTTTGCCCCACCCTGTATATTGTAAATAGAAGTGATTTTATTTTCATGAGAGATGAAGCATAACTGGTGATGGAAGGTAAAGAAACCTTTTCAAAGATAAAAACATTCAATAGTAGCAAAGGTCATTTAGAAACTGAGTAAGGAAACTGGCTTTTATATCAAACATTCTTTTAGAAGTTTTCATGGATGTCAAAGCTCCTTTTGTAAAACTAGGTTTGTGTCATTTCCCAAAAGCCAACTATAATGCCAAGGATGTGTTGTAAACCACCAAATCGTTCCTTACAGCAAAATACTGACTATGTACACAGCCACGGCTACTGAATTGATTTTAATGAGCTTGGGTTTTCATGTAACACATCTTAAAACTATTATTTATATTAGCACCTGCTACTGCTCTTCAAGTTTTAAGTACAAATCTATTGCAAACTCAACCCTTACCTTCTTGGAGATTAGTTCAAAACAACTTGCTTTAAAATACAATTGTTTATGTAAATGCTCATCTTCAAATAGAGATAGCTATGCAACACTGATTTAAAGTAAAATTGGACAGTTAAATCTGTATCGCTCAAGATGCCACGCAGAGGTCCGCATATAGTTGTCATAGAAAATAGAAGAGGATATATAATTTATACACTGTCAACAGGTCAATGACAAATATTTAAACATATGTTATCTTTACAGTATAACTACATTTTTCAAATCTAGACATTGTTTTCAAAAAGTACCAGGTCCCAGTGAATTAGAGCCTTTGAACTAGAAGCTATTCTGCACACCCCACCCCTGCTCTCCCTCACCAAAGAATGTAAAGGGTACACCTAGTAGGCTGTGTGCAGTTCAGACAATTCAAAGGTAACACACATTACCTGAGCAAATCTAACATTCATCTCAAAGGTCACAGACAATACATCTGATACTTTTTAAATTTTTAATCCATGATTGTTGGAAAAAGCACAAAGCAGATAGATGTAAAGATATATATTTTATTAATCATAAATACTGTGGTACCTTGAGATACGAACAGACCAACATACTAATTTTTTTTAAGATACGAGCTGTGACTCAGTCTGTAATTTTGTTCAAGATTCTAGCAAAATTCTGAGATATGAGTCATGATTCGGGAAGCTGCCACTAGTTGGCGCATTGGCACATGTGTCCAGTATCAGCAGTTTGATATACAAGTTGACTGCCTTACGAGCTCGGTTAGAGAACGAATTAAGTTTGTATCTCAAGGTACCACTGTATTGAAAATTGGCTATTTTATCCGTCAAACTCATATGTATTTATACTGCCTTTTTCTTTCCATACCTTGTACTTTATATTCCTTTAGGGAAACCACCTCCCTCTCTACTTCACCTGACAAACTCATTATCATCCACTAATATTTCCTGACCAAACGCAAAATCTCCTTTTTTCCATTAACTTTACATTCCTTATACCCCTTAAATATTTTTGACATATTTGTATTATGTTAGTAATAAAACTTTAAATATGTATTCTCTACTAATTATAGTATTAGTAATATTTAATGTAGCAAAATGTCATGATTTATTGAACATCTTCATAAGCACAATATAAACTTTACATATAAGTTTTATATAAATGTATATATATATATCATATACATATATATGTGTGTGTGTGTGTATACTTCCATTTAACCAGATTTAAAAACTGATTTCAGCAGTTAAATAACATACCTGAAGTCATACAGCTTGTAACTATTTCTGTATTTTTATCCTTCATGAAATTGTGGAATCTCAGAAGTGAAAAATAGTGTCTTAATCTTTTTAAACTTTAGTATGCTCTCAGTAGATGTCTGTTAAATAATATATATTTTATAAATAAAAAATGAGAACCTATACCTTTTATAAAATCAATTTAGCAGAGAGTATTTCTTGAATTTTACAGATTTTAAATATAAAATATATTCAAGTTTCTCAGACAAATAAGCATGCATTATTATTTACTTTCCTTTGTTAAGGTTATAGAATATGTATTATTAAATGCCTTATAAGTGTGATAATCTTCCCATCACATCAGACGCTTATAAAATGTTCTCAATATATTAGGGTTCTAGGAACAAGCATGATTCTTAATATTTCTTTAAAAATCACACTTATCTATGTTAAAACTAAACTATTATTTTTTGTAATATGTGACAAATGTGGATGGTATTTTTCAAGTAAACTTTCTTTGAAAGTTTGAGTATTTAAAATACAGTTTGAGTATTTAAAATACATTAATTAACTTTTTTTTTCCCCCTGTATTTTTCTGAAGCCGGAAACAGGGAGAGACAGTCAGACTCTCGCATGCGCCCGACTGGGATCCACCCGGCACGCCCACCAGGGGCTGACGCTCTGTCCTGACCAGAGCCACTCTAGCGCCTGGGGCAGAGACCGAGGAGCCATCCCCAATGCCTGGGGCATCTTTGCTCCAATGGAGCCTTGGCTGCGGGAGGGGAAGAGAGAGACAGAGAGGAAGGAGAGGGGGAGGGGTGAAGAAGCAGATGGGCGCCTCTCCTGTGTGCCCTGGCCGGGAATTGAACCTGGGACCTCCGCACGCCAGGCCGACGCTCCACCACTGAGCCAACCGGCCAGGACCTAATTAACTTATTTTTTAAAAGAACTTGGACATATATAGTGTTATTATCACCATTTGACTAATGTAGAAACTAGGGCACAAAAAATGGTAAGTAATTTCCAAGGACATATAACTGGCAAGCAGCAAAGCCAAACAAAATCAAAATACAGCCCAGCACAGTGGAGTTCACATCTCTACCACCATTCTCTACTGCTTCAATCCCATCCTTCATGTCATCACATTTGAACATGAAGACACAGTGTTTTTGTCTCACTAAATAAATCCATACCCTCCAATTATGCTTCCTGATTTGAAATACATAATGAACAGTAAACTTAACTCTTAAATACGTAATTAACATGGAACTTAATTCTTAATCATCTAGTTGGCTTTTAATAAATCATGACTGCAAAGTTGAGTAAATACATGACCACCGCATTGTTCTTCTATACCTTTATGGATATCCAGCTTGTACTTTGTAACTTATTCTCCCCTTTAAATATTTTTCTTCCTTTTCCATTCCATTGCCAAGAGAAATATTTTTCCAAAATGTGAAAGAGTTTCTCATCTTCAGTCTTGAATAAAGTGTTTATTGCCCTAGACTAGGGATATAGTCTGAATTCATATCTGGGATTTCAAGGCAAACCAAAACTCGTACAAAATCATGTGAATGACCAACTCTCATACAGATCTACTCACAATTTTGTGCCTGGGGGCCCTATTCTAAATTGCTTTTACCTCTATTCATCTCCTGGAATGCCTAATCAAGAGCCCCTCTATTTATCATTTGGAAAGTGATGTAATAGTTTTTAACATTTTAAATAATTATTTGTGTCTTTCTTCCCCACATAATTTAAAGCCCTCAATACCTCTCAGTTCACCAACTCAAAAGAGGGGAGTGCCCACAACCATCAATATAAAGCTCATTCCAGCTGTCTCCTTATCTCCATTCCAGTGTCTAACAAATCCTTCTGAATTGCGCACATCTAACGTCAACACAACCTCTTTTTAAATAGTTGACTGACTCTATACATTTTATGCCAATAAAGAGCATTCCCTAAAAAAAAGATGAGTAACTATATTTATATTATTAAATCCTAGAACCTCTGAACTAGTATTTCATCTTCTAACAATGTCTCCCGCCAATTATGTAAAGTTCTCAGATGCACTGCCTGCCAGTAATAATGTATTAGAAAAAACACAACAACGTTAATGCCCACAGTTGCTAAACAGTTTTTTTCCTTTCAACAATGGCTTGGATTTTTCTTAACTATTTTTTTCAATTTGTAATGCCCCCTACTTGGTTTTCATCAACTTCACATCAGGGGGAACCATCAGATAATCAGATAGAAACAAGTTCAGCAGAGGAACAGCTCAATAGCCAGTGGGAAGCAGACCCAAATCCGTAACAACCAATGGAAAGCTGACTTAAATCAAAGTAAATCAACGCTAAAAAATTTAAAAGAATACAAAGGGAAGAAGCATGAACAACTAAAGATAATCACTTTTAATTACAGACCAATAAGTTCACACTAAAAATTCTTAGATTTGATTCCTCTAGAAAATATTTACACGTAGTGCTTTTGTTTTAGTCGAATTAACAAAAAAATAATAATCTAACAGCATATTCCATCAGTTAAAAAAGAAATCTAGCACCAAATAGTAGTTAACAGTTAATTTTTGCTCTCTAAATCCAATTTAATATCTTTATAGGTTTTTGCCTGATTTTAAGATTGGAGGTGAAGTGAAAAAGTCCATATTTAACATGTGTGATGAAGTCTTCCACAAAAATAAGGCCTGTGATTTTTCAACTAATAAAGTATTTATATAGCAGTATAACCCAGGCATTCTTATTTACAAAGAAATAAGAATTAGACATATTTTTCCTGGAAAAGTGTTTCCTTGTATTTTATCCCAGGGCAGTTCTTCTCAATGATTTCCGTTCTAGCATCTTTGATGGCCAAAGGAAGTATCTGAGCAATACTGAAACGGTATCTGTGTGTGAATCAAAGTAGCTCGCACCAAATGTATAGTTTCATGTTTTATAAATAATACTCATATATTTTTTATTATGCTCCACTTATTTTTTAGGCATAAAAATAATATATCCTCCCAAGAATTTATTTTAGGATGATATACACTACAAAACATGCATTTTATTACCTGCATAGTACCTGCAAAACCACACATTACATTCTTTGTGACATTGAAAAACTGTTTTAACCTTGTGTGTGCTCTTTTCCCCCAAAATAAATCAAATTTCAAATGTGTTGGGTATTTAATTATTGTACAGACTTTAGTGAATGTATATTTTTAAATTGTAGATTATGATCATTCTTTATTGATGTTTTCCATGTTTTGGAAGCTTTATAATAGTGATAACTTTAACAACTATGGGCCACTGCTTCATATCTGTTGTAAAAAAACCAGTAGCTGCAGCCACCATCACAGCCACCTGGCCTTTGCAGGTTCAGATTTAATTCAGGCAGACGGTAATGAACTGGTGGGCCAAGAACTGGTGGGCCATTACCTTTATTCTAGACTCTGTACCAGCCAATGAGTAAAAAACAAACACACGAGGCCCCAAAACCCACTCATATGATCCTCCGATTACACAACCAGGAGAATCTTTTTTGGTTTTCCTAGAACCAAAGGCCCCACCAGCCTTGTTCACCTTTGTTCCCCATCTCCTTCTCCCTGCAGGCCTCCATTTTGGCTGCCTGCCTCCTCTCCAACCACGTGGCCTTTCTCTCCTGAAACAACCTGGTCTCTCCTCTTCCAAAATGGCCTCCTAGCTCCACCTTTTAAAACTTCCCCAGGACAACCTCCTCCTCCAGCACACATTAGCATAACCAAGCCCCTTCCCAAGCATAAAAGCAATCAGCTGTATCACCTTAGAGCATCATCACATAAGCAGCAGCCATTTTTAACAATAAGAGTGAACAAAACCAGAAAATACTGATTTTACAACTCATTTGTCCAACATCTTTCCTTTCATAATCCTTTAAAAATGTTGTAAGGTAGATGTTATGCCCACTTTACAAAAAAGAAAAGGCTTATATAATTTAAATATCTTATTCAGAGATAGTATGCAAATTAAAATAAATTTCAACTCATCTCTAATGCAAAAGTCATGCTCTTTTCAGCAAACAATGTTGTTACATGTAAATGGAGTTTTACCCTGTATCTTCTGTGTCTCAGGTATTTTAGGGAGACATTTATGAAGTTTTACATATCAGCCAAGATTCTTAGCACCTGGAAGCAACTATTACATATTAATCTCTCTGATTTTCAGTTATATCACAACATTCTTAGGCAATATTTTAAGAGTACTTAAAAGAGATAGGTGTCATGCTTAACTTTCACTAGTCTACAGTGATTTGACTTAATTAAATCACTACCGGGACAAGAAAGATTTTTTTCTCTTATTAAAAAAAACACACAAAAAAACCCAACTTGGAATTGGCCCTGGTCGGTTGGCTCAGCGGTAGAGCGTCAGCCTGGCGTGCGGGGGACCAGGGTTCGATTCCCGGCCAGGGCACATAGGAGAAGCACCCATTTGCTTCTCCACACCGCCCCCCCTTTCCTCTCTGTCTCTCTCTTCCCCTCCTGCAGCCGAGACTCCATTGGAGCAAAGATGGCCCGGGCGCTGGGGATGGCTCCTAGGCCTCTGCCCCAGGCGCTAGAGTGGCTCTGGTCGCAATGGAGCGACGCCCCAGAGAGGCAGAGCATCGCCCCCTGGTGGGCAGAGTGTCGCCCCCTGGTGGGCGTGCTGGGTGGATCCCGGTCGGGCGCATGCGGGAGTCTGTCTGACTGTCTCTCCCCGTTTCCAGCTTCAGAAAAATACAAAAAAAAAAATTAAAAAATTTAAAAAAAACCCAACTTGGAATAAGCAGCAAGTTCACATTGATGTTATCCATTTTTCGTGCTTATCTTTTCCTGTATATATTTAATTAATAAGAAGAGGTAGAAAACTGTTGCATTAATTTTTATCATATTAGAGCTTTTTATTGTCTTGTCTCTTCACTAATTTTTAAGTTAATTCTTACAAAACTTTTCATTATATTTATCTTTAACAGACTGTTTTTTCTACTTGAGTAATCCCCACACTCCATAGGAAGGCTCTTGGCTAGGACATTTTTAGAAGAAAAATATGGGAAAATACTGTCTCATACTTGTGTGTGTAATTACCTGAATGATGCCTAGGTATTAATAGATAATTCCAATAACATTCAAAAAGATATCTTAAATGTCATTATATGAAGAAAGTTCTAATGCATATTTTGTTTGTGTTATTTTGTCTCAAAGTTTTGTTATATGACAAATCCCTAAGAAATAATTAAATTCTACAGATTAACTAAAGTCTTTTGAAAGGTGAATTATCCTGCCTGTGCTAATATATTCCCCTTTTTTTAATTTAATGAACTTTTTTATTTATACAGACATTTTCACAACTCCTAGATTATTATTATTATTGGTTTTTGTTTGTTTGGTTTTTTCAGTAAAAGAGACAGGAAGGGAGAGAGATAAGAAGGGTCAATTCTTCATTTGCAGCTCCTTAGTTGTTCATTGATTGTTTTCTCATGTGTGCCTAGACCGGGGGCTACAGCAGAGTTAGTGATCCCTTGCTCAGGCCAGTGACCTTGGGCTCAAGCTAGTGACCCATGGGGTCATGTCTATGATCCCACGCTCAAGCCAGTGACCCTGCGCTCAAGCTGGTGAGCCTGTGCTCAAGCCAGATGAACCCAGTTTCAAGTAGGCAACCTTGGGGTTTTGAAACTGGATCCTCTGCACCCCATTCCCATGCTGTTTCCACTGTGCCACTGCCTGGTCAGTAATATATTCTTTTCCTTAGAGTAAATGTATACAATTAAAGGAGTACCTTGATATGAATATTATCAAGACTGTCTCTTTTTTTCTTATATACGTGTCATGTGTGCAACTCAATATAACACCATCTACACACCGAGCAACTCTGTATTAATAGAAGGGCAACAATGCAGAGATATGGCAGTATGAGTCCTCTTTTAATTTTTTTACATTCACACATAATGTAAGGCTGAGAAAAATTCACAAGAAGAATCTCTGTCATGGAATATCCACTTCGGTAGGTCAGAGAAAAGTTAAAAAAAAGTATATATAAAAGAGAGTTTGGCCCTGGCCGGTTGGCTCAGTGGTAGAGCGTCGGCCTGGCATGCAGAAGTCCTGGGTTCGATTCCCAGCCAGGGCGCACAGGAGAAGCGCCCATCTGCTTCTCCACTCCTCCCCCTCTCCTTCCTCTCTGTCTCTCTCTTCCCCTCCCGCAGCCAAGGCTCCATTGGAGCAAAGATGGCCCGGGCGCTGGGGATGGCTCCTTGGCCTCTGCCCCAGGCGCTAGAGTGGCTCTGGTCGTGACAGAGTGACGCCCCGGAGGGGCAGAGCGTCGCCCCCTGGTGGGCGTGCCGGGTGGATCCCGGTCGGGCGCATGCGGGAGTCTGTCTGTCTCTCCCCATTTCCAGCTTCAGAAAAATACAAAAAAAAAAAAAAAAAAAAGACAGTTTAATCTGGTGATTCCAGCCTGGATTTGGGTCACCATACAACTCAATTTGTTTGCAAGTATGGTGAGGTATGGTGAGTTATATTCAAATCACATCTTAAGTTCTAAACTATTTTGAAATTATTTTACTGCTTAATTCTTTAGTCCACTGTTGCTCACAGATCAATTTAAAATCTGATCACTAACTTTTTGCCAGTTCTGAAATTGTGACTCATCACCTTCTTAGACATTTTTTATCTCTCTTCCTCTCTCTCTCATGCACATATATGAGACAATATTTCTAAACATTTGTCTCTTAAAAAGGCACTAACCAAGAATCTTCTAGTGAACAAATGGGTATTGCTTAAATACGGAAAAAATGTCTGTTAAAGATCAGTTTAATAAAAGTATAAGTATTAAATCAAAAATTAATCACTATATAAATAAATAGCTCTAAAATAATTTTAAATCAACTCAAATTGCTCTTTTATTCCTTATTTATTAATTTAATATATGCAAACATAAAATAAGCATGCAAAATTCTCCACTTGGATTATAGAAATACATGCTTTTTAATCGTGTTGTCTGAATTATATGTTGCGTTAACTTTTCCTAGAAGCAACATATGCCAATAGCTGAAACTCAGATTATTTATGCAATCTCAGTTAGCTCATGGAGAATGATTTTCAAGTATAACCTCTGTTTCAACACAATTAAAAGTATGAACATGCATTCATAATGTTTCCCAATCTAATTTTTTCAAGGCGGTAAAGAGAGATACATTCATTAATACAAGGAAACAAAACTGCTTTTCCATAAAAACAAATTAATATTGTAACAATATTTCCTAGATACTAACAAAAATAATAATTACTAACTATATTTTCTAATATTTGTACTTGCAAATTGTTTTACATACATCCACGTCTCGTTTAAGTCATTTCGACGCAAGGTATGCAGTCCAGGTATTAGATATTATGCCTAGTTTTGTAATCTATCAATATGAAGTCAAATCTGCACTATTTAATGTTCTGAGCCTCAGTGTATTCAGCTATACATTGAGGTTAATTATGCACAACACTGGAGATCTATGCATAAAAATTCACAGTTTAAATATCTCAATTCCAACGCTTTGGCTTTAGTTTCCATTATCCTGATCACTCAGTTTCCATTTATTAGTTCCCTAGAAAGAGAACATACTTCCCTGATGACAGTTACAAACATATTCCAAGATTTGGTCCATTGGGCAGAAAAATCTGGATAGAACTGAAATTTCATAACTGCCCTAAGGTTTGCAGTGATATTTCATTTTTGTTTTATTTTATTTTTGCTAAACGTAGTCCACTGTTCTGCTCCTTCTACCGTTCCCTGTCTGTGTCTCCTCCTCTCCTTTCCCTCCGCAAACCCTTCCTCCCTCTTTCGTTTTCATTTGTCTTGCATGGAAGTCATGTGGATTGCGCCGGAACATCAGGAGCTGTGCAGCATGGTGAGTACTGTACTCTGAGGCAGGTGCAGGGACTCAGAGCGGGTGGCATAGCCACCAAGTCCAGAAAAGCACTGCATGGCTTCCAAATCTGTCATTGTGTGGAGCTCCAGAAAGGTGAGCAAAAGGAAATGAGGAACTGCTAGTTCTTGTCCCCCCAACGAGCAGGAGGCAACTCTGGAATTTGTGAACACCAACACTTCTTTCAACGAATCAGCAAGGCCCCTGGATTGCTTTCCAGCTTCTAGGACCGTGTGTTCTGTGAGGCCCCGCCACATAGTAAGAAAATACAACCTTGTGGTACACCAGGGTTCTGACTAGTTTGGACCCTCTGAATTCTTTAATTTCCCACACCTCTTGATCTGAGGAAGTGTCTTAACCAAACCCTTCCCAAATATGCCCACAAACTACCCAACTCACCATATTAAAGAAAACTAAGTTGTATTGGGTTTCACCTTTTCATACCAATCCTTGCTTGGCAGTGTCAGTAACACAAATACGATTATGATTTCTTTTCCTATATTTTGTGAAAAGAGCCCTGACTTTTAAATTTCAGAAACACCAATTTTTCTCATAAATGATGCAATGGAAACTAGACAAAAGCCTTCTCAGTTGGTTTTAATAAACCACAAACACTCTTCCTGTTTTGTTTGCCATTTGAAACAGAGGAACTCAGCTGGCTTCAAGAGTGGGTCACCACTATGTTCAGAGCTGTTTTGTCTTAAAGCTAAAAGGCTACACACAGGGATGGCATTGGAAAAATTGTGAGAGTTTCCAATCTCCCCAATTTGTGCCCCTTTTTCCTACTTTATCCTTTTAAATTCTATACATTATCTTTCACCATTTCCTTTATGGAAGTGACCACTCTTAAGAGCATTCACTTTTGTATAGTGCCAAGCAGACGTAACCCAAAGAAATGTATGTGTAAATGTGAAACTTTATTGCAAAAAGTAAGTGGTGGGAGAGGTCCTTTCTAGAGTTGAATCATACCGGCAGATTTCTACACTCGTATTTTATAGCAGGCTTGAATCACATTCAAACATACCTGAGTAACTTCCGTTAGAATTACCAAGTTCTTGCTATCTGTGTAAGGTTTACAAAGTCACATTTAAAACAAATGATTCCAGATTGTATTTGAATCTTAACTTTCTAAGGCAATCAGCATGTACAAAGAGAATTCTGAATATTCATGATATCATGCTTTCTACAATTTTCAAATCTAGGTTACGGATTTTAATAAGACAAAAATGTGGGCTTCATTTAGATGCATTCTTCTCTCAGGGAGACTTCCAAAAGATCACTTCTAATCTTGTATTTTATTTGTGTGTGCATGTCTGAGGTTTCATGAATGTGTCCAAACATTTTCTCAAGTCCGCCTATAAGTTTTATGCTCAGAATAAGACAGCATTTACTCCGTATGACATCTGAAACGATGTGACAACATTTTAAAACGAATTCTACCATTCCCCCTTAAGCCTTCTCATTTGCCTCCTGTGTTCCCTACCTTAATCCGCATTTCTCTGGCACACGGCACTTCGCAGGCTCTGCGCTGCACTATTGTGCAATGTCATTCATGCATTTAAGTAACACTTGCTGGGCTCGACAGAGAACAACCTGTGTCGTGGCTGCAGGTAGTAAGTAGCCCTAAATACTCTGTATCCAGACGGTGAAAGTCAAAACTTTTTGTTCATCATTTCATACAAATTTCTCTCCTCACCACATACCCTATCAAACACTTAACCCTATCAAATCTATTTTAAATGCAGCTGCTATGTCCTTCCCTTTTATTTCTCTACCTGTGTCCAGGCCCCTTCTAACACCATCCTGCCACTGCCTTCTTCCGGCTTGTCAGTTTTCCACCACTCTGACCCCTACCCAGTCTCTCCTGCTTACTGCTGCTAGCATTTCAGCTGTAATAAAATGTTTCTCAATCTCTGGTTAAACATTTTTTTTACTGGCCTTCTTTAAAAAAAAAAAAAAACAGTGAAATAAAATCTAAATTATTTTTTCAGAAGAATGTGTTATCTTCTCAGTTTGGGTTCTTCTAGAAGCCAACTCTGAGTCAATGATTGCAGCATAATTTTTTTGGTGAAGTGACCCCAGGGAAAAAAGAGGCTGGGAATGGAGAAATGAAACAGAGGCAACAACAGTGGCCAGGGTGTTTTTATCAATCAAGGTACTTCTGTTGACTCCTGCTGGGGCTTTCTGGGGGCCTGTAGAGAATATGAACCTGTGAGTTAGTTAGCACAGTAGTGAGGGAACTGGGTTTTTACCCACCAAATTTGGTAACTGGTGTGAATTATTCCACAAGGGACGCTAATTCTCCAGCATTTCTGGCTGTCCCAATTATAGGCAGAGCAGATTCCAGGGTCAAAACCATCAGGCGAGAATTATAAAAGAAGGTAGTTTGAAATTGGCCAGGAGCCACAAAATTGTAAGTATTAAGAAAATAAGGGAGGGCAGTCAGGGGGGTATATCCTGCAGGATCCGTAATCTGTCACATCTATCACCAGGTCACCTTAGACCAGGGGTCTCAAACTCAACTCAGCATGTGGGCCGCAGAGCAAGATCACAGCCGTTCGGCGGGCCGCACTAGGTCTACAAAAGGCAACTGTTACGCAACACTTTTCTCACTGCAGTTGAAAACAAAAAAAAATCAGTACAACAGCACAATCGTACATGCAGTTTACTCAGTGTCACAAAACGACCAGAAACTGTAGTTCGCATCACAACTGCTGTTAACTAAGTTAATATCTAGCTAGGATGCTAGAGAAATGAAAAATACAAGTAGGCCCCTAGGCTTACTTAATTTTATCCAAAATATTTTGAACTTCGTGGATTGGTCTGCGGGCCGCACAAAATTGTTCGGTGGGCGGCATGAGGCCCGTGGGCCGCGAGCTTGAGACCCCTGCCTTAGACTAATCACTTCTCATGTGCTGATCAGCCACTCAGCTCCTGCCACATGAAGCTTCCCTCTTTTTTTCAGACATGATAGATATTTTTATGATTGCATGATTACACTTATTCTATTCCTTCTGGCCTCTTTGCCCTCTACACTCTTTGATATTAAGAATCAGCTAAAATATTGTTTTGTAACTAAGGCCTTTCTTCTTGAATTTTTCATTCTTTTCCAAGATTGCAGATTTTCAAGTTGTGGTATGTCCTTCATGGTGCCAAAAATCTCGGCAAAATGCAGATCTTTTGATCAGTTATTCACATATTTTCAATTAGCTTCGTTTTTGAGGAATGTGCCTTTTTCTACCTGAATGAGTCATATATTATTCTACCATTCTACAAATGTGGTTTGTGAAGACTAAAGTAATCACATATATTAGACATTAGAAGAACACCTGGTACATAATAACCATTATATGTATTATTATTTGTTTAGTACACTTAAAAATCACCCAGAAAGCATGCTGAAAATACAGTTCGCCATACTATACCCAAAGATTCTGATTCAGTAATTGGGCTTTGAGAATCCAGATTTGTGAAAAATCATACCAGATGATTCTCTTGTAGGGCAGTGTATGGCAAGATGGCACGGCCAGATATCTGAGTATGATGGACAGTGTCACTTTATACCTGTTTTCATGGCATAATTATTAACAGTGACTTGTTTTCCTTAAGAAGTTTCACAGTTTGAAAAGAAATTAAATGGTTACCCTATTTATAGACCATATATTACTGTTTTTGGAAAAGACAATGGTTAGAGATATGTATCACAAAATTTCCAGAAAAATTATTATCTGACACTTTATATTAAATTATATAGCTTGCCCTGCAGTGGAACAGTGGGTAGAGCATCAACCTGGAATGCTGAGGTCGCTGGTTCAAAACCACAGGTTTGCCTGGTCAAGGCACATATACTAGAATGAGTTGATGCTCCCTGCTCCTCCTCGCTTTCTCTCTCTTTTCCCCTCTCTCCCTCTCTCTTCACTTTAAAAATCAGTAAATAAAATCTTTAAAAAAAATAAATCAAATAGTAGATAAGATTTAGAGAAGGAAACAGAAGTGATGCTAAATATTATTATGGCAATTTTCCTATTCATTTACCTATTTCTTGACACACCAATTCCTAGTGAATATTGATTAGAAATCAGAGAGTCTGTAGGGAAAAGAACTTTACTGTCTTTGGTTCCACCTTTGTCCTGAACACAACACTGCTCAGTATATTAATATTGCTAAATGTCATTCTAGAGAATAGACTATAAATCACAGTTTAGATCATTAATAAAAGTTTGGAATTTCCAAACATGCCATTTCATATGCAGTGTTGATTCATGCCTTCTCAGATAAAACCTAGAAGATAATGAGTCATGGCTGGTTTTTCAGTGAGCTACCACTACAGTAGTTACAGAATTGTGATAATTGGAGGTGACAGTGTATGTAGATCTGTGTGTTGATTCTGAATTGCCATGCTATGGTTATAGTGAAAAACTGAGGAATAGTAAAAAACATTAAATATACATGTCAAGTTAATTTTGCATTCCTTTTGCCTCTGGCTAATTCGCACTAATTAAATTTCTCACTAATAAAGTGAAGATGTTAGAAAGCAGTTTGGAAATGCCATACATGGATTCTGCTGATTATGATTTTTTAAAATCTGAGCTCTTTGCACAATTTGTTAGTGTACAAAAATAATTTTATTGTACAACTCCTAAAAGTTTGAAAAGAAGAGATAATATTGCAAGGCAGTGATTTTTTTTCTAACTTCAGCACTGAGATTGTTTACTTTGATATATTATTGTAAAAATTTGTAATAAAATTATGTATATTCAGTGGAAGCATAGTTTAGCAAGTTATTTTAGTAGACTGACATATGCTTGAAATCAACTACAAAAAATGAATAGCTTTATATTCAAACACATATCGACAGACACTGATTTACTACAGCACCTTCACCACCTTTCACAAGCATGAGTTTGAACATCAGTTTCCCACCAGATGGAATAATTTAGACATGGACAAAATTTTCAGAAAATAGTCTCTAGAGAAAATCATAGTTTCTTTATCCAAAATAAAGTAAGGATGGTAGAAAAAAGTACTTGTTTAGTAGTACATAAATGGGGAGATGAGGAGGGTATCAAGTCTACATATTTCTACAGAAGCTGATTTTTTTGATGAGTTTAGAGATAAGGAAGTAGATGGGCAATAAAATGGAATAAAAATCCCAGGAAGAAAGCTGTATATAGGACTGAAACTATAATAAAAGACAAGGTAGTTTAGTTTGTTTTAGCTATATCTCAGAGAAGGAAAAGAGTAACAAGAAGAAATGGAGGAGAGACTACTCACAAAGAAAGCAAACAAACAAACAAAAAACCCTTGGAGCAAGAGTGAAATACTTAACTTCTGTTGAGAATTGATTGGAGATGAGAAAGGATATTGAGGGTTGAGTAACAACAAGTCTGTTACTTACTGTACTATCTGTACCAGTTTAAGCTGAGGTGAAAGGGAATGGTACTCATTACTAATATCAAAATGTTTCATTTAAGTCTATTTAAAAATGTATGATAATGTTAGGGGACTGGTTTTTATTCCCAAATCTTTTATTCTTTGTACATTTTAGATAGGTCATTAAAAAAATAAATTAGCGATATCAAAATCACATCTCTAATGAAGGTAGTGGAGGACCCCTGAGATTTTAGAGAAGCTGGGTATGGAGCCAATCATTTGTATTATTAAATAATATTTTATTAAATTTAGTAATCAGCTCGAGGCAACCAAAACATTATCGTGTCAGAGTATTAAAACTGATGACAAAAATTATAAACAAATCTTTATTCACTTTTCAGAGACTACATGTTAAAATATTAAAAGCATAAATCTTCTAAAAATGTTATATTTAAACACAATAGAAAATGCTGTAACCTTCACAATGTTTTCTTAAAATTTACAGTGAAGTGTTTTAAAAAATAAATTGTGTCATATTAATTTTGGTCCAGGAAATGGTAAAAATTATACATACCACATAAATTACAATATAGATATTATCAGCAAAATAAGAAAAGATAACAAAAGCCTTATTAGGTTGTAGTTAAAAATACAGGCTGCAAGGTCATAGAAACTTTAATATCATCTCTGAAACTGATTAGTTATTTGAAGAATGTATAATGAAATAATATAAGAAAAATACTCTTGTCACAACAAAGTGTGAAAAGGAATATCAATAAATCATAAGCAATAATGAATCATTATATGCCCTCTTTAACTACAGAAGAAAGCAAAATCCATTCAACAACTGTCGATTTAATAAAATGTAAAAAAAAGAAAAAAGAAAAAAAAGGTCTTATTTCTTGTCTCTTAAATCAGTAGGGCTTATAAGGAACAAGCTACTGCCCTAGTCTGAAGATGACATGTTTCCCACTGGTTGTAAACATAATAAAGATAATCACTCACTTATTAAAGAAGCTATTTGTTTCAGGCTACTAATCTCTCTTCTCATTTTTCATGACCCTCCAGAGAGTCTTCTCTGTAGAAAATATCAATTATATCAACCAAGGAATGCATATATACTATATAAGTGAAACAACAAATCAATATTTTTCTCTCTCTCCCTTCCTTCCTCTCTCTCTAAAATCAATTTTAAAAATAAAAATTATGGCCCTGGCTGGTTGGCTCAGCAGTAGCATGTTGGCCTGGTGTATAGAAGTCCCAGGTTCGATTCCTGACCAGGGCACACAGGAGAAGCGCCCATCTGCTTCTCCACTCTTCCCCCTCTCCTTTCTATCAATCTTTCTCTTCCCCTCCCACAGCCAGGACTCCATAGGAGCAAAGTTGGCCCCGGGCGCTGAGGATGGCTCCATGGCCTCTGCCTCAGGCCTTAGAATGGTTCCAGTTGCAGTAGAGCAACACCCTAGATAGGCCGAGCATTGACTGGCCCCTGGTGGGCATGCGGGTGGATCCCAGATGGGCACATGCGGGAGTCTGTCTGTCTTCTGCCCCGCCCCCTCTGACTTCGGGGGTGGGGGGAATAAAAATAAAAAATAACAATTATGATTTTTGCCTATCTTTATCTATATCTGCTTTGCTCTTTTTTCTTCTTTATGATGGCAAAGGAGGAAGGCAGAAAATTAACTCTGCTTTTGACTTTAGGCTATTTTTACATAAAGTACAAAAGTAGGATATAAATATCTAGTAAGTAAAATAGCTTCAACAGCAGACATTTTGGTAGAAATTTTCTCTAATTTATTATCCTACATGTGATAAGAAGGAATGATGATTACTATTCTTTTACTTACAAAGTAAAAGCTATTCTTTAGAGATGATGAATGATTGATGGGAAAAATGACGCCTAAGTGATCAGTATAATATAATTTACTTATATTGTTCAGAAAAAGCTTAAGAAATTAAGTGAATAAAACAATAAGAAAATATTTATTTATAAGAGTAATAAAGGGAAGAATACATATTTTAAGGTATACAAAGTCAAATTAAGTATAGATATTAATAAATGAAAATATTTGGGGAAAATAATTTATCAAATGCTACCTTTTTGTCAATATAATCATGATATTATAGACTTTTCCTCTTATTTCATAGTCATAACTGAAATTAGTTGAACGTAATTAAATTGGGGAAAATCCAATATATTTTCTCTTGTGACTAAGAAATAGACACGAACTTGATGAAGAAAATAATGATCAGTCAAAAGAACAACTTTACTTGAAAAAGGTAAATTTCTACCTTTTTTAAAATTCAGTTTTGTGCTTATGATTTTAGGAAATAAATCCTTAAAAATTAGGTTATTTTAATTTTTCCCATCTAATAACTTCCTGCTGACAAACAATAGAACAGTATCTTAGATAATAGCTTAGGTAAAGACATTATCTAAATGTTAATTTAGATGCTACTATTTTAATAACAATATAAATTAGGTCAGTTCTCCTCTTTGAGCATCAATGGTAAAGACTGATTTTTCTAAAATTCAAACCCACCCATGTTACTATTTTCTTTAAAACCATAAGTGACTTCCCAGTTTATACAAAATAAAGTTCCTACTTTTTAGCATAATAAGGTTCTACCTATGTAAAAGATCTTATGCGATTCCACTGTCCCCGCTCAATCCGCAGTTAATGTATATTAATGTCAAATGGTTTGTAGTTGTGCAGATATACTACGCTGCTTCATAAGGCCATGATTTTGCATGTTTGTCCTTCCATCTGAGATGTCTCCTCACAAGAAGCCCCATCCATCTGAAAAATATTTATCTTTAAAGACTTAGCTCAAGGGTCTTCAACTTTAAAAGCCTTTATGGACGGCTCTCTGGACAGAATCAACCTTCTCTCCCTGCCCTGTACTAGTATCAGAAAAGAAATACATTTCACTCACTGCCCATATCACATGATGTTGTTTCTCTTTGCGTATTGGCAGTCTTCTCTATTAGACCATAAAATCTTTGAGAACAGGGAATGTTTCATTCTAATATCCTCTTACTAAAATGTTAGCATTTTTAAGGGCAAAAGTGTTTTGTTGACTCCTGTCTCTTCAGAATCTAATAGTTCCTGGAATGTAGTATGTGCTCAGTAAATAGATTAAATACTTTATTGGATAAATAAATTAATGAGTTGAGCTTATTCCCATTTTCTAGTAGAGTACCTATCCCAAGCATGTATAAAAAAATAAAGTCGCCAAGTTCAAAAGGAAATTTGGTTATTTTTATTATGCTTTTACTGATTATGTATATATCCCCTATCTGGGTCACATATGCACAAATGTTTTATGAATATAGTCTCAATTTCTCATTTATTACATAAGTGTAATTTCTATATATATGTACCAACAATTAATTAATGTACTAAATAATCATATCAGTCACAAACCAGTAAAAGGTAGTATGTGATGTATTCCCTATAGCAAAATCATCTCTGGCCCCTTGAAATATATGTAGAAAAGAAAGTTAGCCAACAGATTCCTATAGTTTCCTTCAAAGTCTTCTCCTGAACTATCAGAATGTTCCCACGCACAATTTGATTTAAAAAAATATTAAATCCTAATTCAATTTCTTATCAAGTTATGGACAACATGAAAGATGTAGTTGTCTCTGAAAAAGAAACACAGAGAATATTCTTTTTCCTTCTTTTTTCAAGTGAGTGGAAGTAAGATAGACAGACTTTCACATGTTCTCTGACTGGAATCCACCCAACACTGTCTGGGCCTGAAGCTCTGCCCATCTGGAGCCATGCTTGCAACTGTGCTATTTTTAGCACCTGAGGTAGAGGCTCTAAAGAGCGATCCTCAGCACCCAGAGCAATATGCTCAAACCAATCCAGTTATGGCTATCGGAGGGGAAGAGAGAGAGAAAAAAAAGGGAAAGAGAAGGGTGGAGAAACAGATGATCATTTTTCCTGTGTGCCCTGATCAGGAATCGAACCCAGAACATCCACACACTGGGCAATGCTCTACCACTGAGCTAACTGGCCAGAGTCCAGAGAACATTTTCAACCTTGCTTTATTTTGGAAGTATATGTTAGCAAACCTTATACATAACTCATTAAACCAGTACCTGTAGGACACTAGAGAAATACTACAAATCATGGAATAATACATTTTCTTATGCTTATATAGCACAAAAGTTTAGAATCCTATCAAAAAGATGATCTACCACCCCTCAGTTGAAGGTCATAATTCTATAAATGTCTGGGGATAAAGGAAAACCTACCAAAATTTGAAAAATATGTACTAGAGGTAATCAGATTCAGCTAGATTATAGCCAAATGGTAAAGTGATGGAGAACACGGGGAGCTATGTCCAGGCAGAGGAAATAGACTCTACATTAGAGAAACTTACTCAGCTACCCTGTCTTTCCTTTTCATTTTCACCCACAATCAGTCAACCTTGAGGGTTTTTCTGGTGTATTTTTGTTTCTTTCATTGTGGTTGTGGTGGTCACTTTTATTTTGTTTTAAATAAAAGGCCTCATTTCACTTGGAAAAAGATTAGCAACGTGCAGAGGTAGAGGTTGGCAACCAGCTTGGACCTTTTCTGTCTTCAAGTTTCCAGGTCCTAAGAAACACATGGAGTCCAGCTACATCAGGGAATAAACACACCTGAGAGATGAAAAGGAACACATCTGGGAGACGATAGGTATGAAAGGAGGCTTGATCTAAGAGGGCAGTATATATATAAATGACACTTAGCAAGAAACGCTAATTACAGGTTCTCGAAAACACCACCACAACATTTATTTTTAACAAAGTGTGTAAATGCATTATAAATGTAATCCAAACTACACAAAAGTACTTAGTTAATACAAACTAAATATGTATTTATATACATTGCAAATAACATACAGCTTTTGTATGTTCCTTTATGTCCCACTAGAGCCAAGGTGAGCACATTAGGTTTTCCTCTGCAAAAGAATATAGATAAATGTTACAGGTTTAATATCTGTGTAAAAATTTGCTCTCTCTTGGTGACAACTATGTCTTCATACTTTGACATAGACTTCTTACACGCAAATTGATTCTATGCAAATTGTAGACCTTTGCAAGGAACATTGAAAATCTCACAGAACTGAGATAACCCCTTGAAATTCTAATCCAGATAAACGAATAAGCAGAACAGAAACAGACTCATAGATACAGAGAACATTTTTGATGGTTGATGGTTGACAGATGGGAGAGGATCTGGAGGGATAGGTGAAAAAGGTGATGATATTAAGAAGTACAAATCGGTAGTTACAGAATAGTCTCAGGGATGTAAAGTATAGCATAGGAAATATAGTCAACAGTATTATAATAATTATGTATGGTGTCAGGTGGATACTAGGCCACGGCAGGTGAAAGACTTAGAATCTCAGAGATTTTGAAAAATTTTAGCTATTATATTTGTTCCCACTTAATTATTTTATAGAAAAGTACTCTTTTTAAAACATGCATATATTTATAGTACTCATCAAATTCAATATCACATTTTAACATGGTGATAAAATATACAACTTGGGGATAACTTTTAAGTGTATTGAAATGCATGACATCTCTCTTTAAAAATATGGAAACATATTTTTATTTTTCCTTTTATCAACACAATATTAAATGTATATTCCTAGAATATAATCAATTCTATTTGAATTATTTCTTTGGTGGGAATTATTTTTCCTTATAAAATATATGAGAAAAATTAGATGCAAATTTCATTGATTAGTTATTGGGTGATCAATTTGATTAAGTGACAAAAATATAAGAATGATTTAAGTTTAGTGAAATATGGTCCAGTATTTAGGCTATAGTATCCAGCTCAGCCCTATCTTTACCAGGTCCCCAGGGTTGCCAGCAATGCTTGTGACTCCAACAAAGAGAATAAGAGTTCAAACTATGTCTTTCTGAATTACCTGTTCCTGAGACATTTCTTGTTTATCCACTTTGAGTGTTCCAATTCTCAAAGCTGTATGAGTTACTCATGCATCCCTTTTTTTCAGTTTTCCTCCTCTATAAGGAGAAGAAGTAAGACCTTTCTAGCCAGATTTCTTCCTCTTTATCTAAGGGAGCAATTAGATTGGTAAAATTCTGTCCACTTTCACCATACCAAGTAATCATGATGTTCAACTTATAGAGATAATACTGCTCAGTTAAATGCTGTATTGAGATTAAAAAATGAGATCTACAGAAAACACATTGTATTCTCAGTTACTTAAAAAAGAATCAAACACAACTTTTTAAAATCATTTTTCTAAATGTTCAATGGATATGAACATTTTGAGGGAATGGTCAGAGGAAGAGAGGAAAGGTAAAATTAAATATAATATAAACGTGTGTGTTTATTATATTTGTGATACTTACATACATATTTTGTTTAGAGAAAGAAACACAGTTTCTGGAAAATTGGTAGTTTGTGAATTATAGTGAATTTATATGATCAACATCCTTCTTAACCCTGACTCTATCTCCAAACATAATAAAAGTTCACTCATTTGCTTATTTACTTAGTAAACATTTAATCCAAGTGCCGTACTAGTTTTTCAAGGGCATATAAATAAAAGAAACAATTTCTGTCTTTGTGATACCCACAGTCTAACACAGAAATGAGTGTTCAGTATGTTTGTAGGGTAAATATACAAGTAATTAAAATGTGCTCTGCTTCGTAAATCATTTGTGGGTGTGTATGTATGTTTTCTAAGGACTGTAACTGTGTTATGAAGAATACTAATTATATACACTATACTCATTATCTTGGAATTATTACAAACAAATATTTTTTAACGTTAGAAATAGCATTCTTAACTTCCTTAAATTAACATCTGACAATTGTGATTCTTCACCTTTTGTGAAGCATCTTAAAGTGAGGAAGATGTTTTATATGACATTTTGTTTCTTTAATGCTGAGTGCATTTTGATTACAGATTGAGATCAACTATAATTAATAAATATATTAAATGAAAATTTAATTTCATGGATTTGTCATAAACTTTTAAGAGTTTCTTATGAAATATTGCTAAGCACTATTCAGTAACTCTCTTAGGCTGTAATAGCAATAATCACAGCCAGTTTTAGCTGAACAATTAGCATGTGCCAGCTTGTGCGATAACCGTTTTAATATGGATTTTTAATTTCCCAACAACCCTGCAAGATTGAATTTATTATTGCCTCTCTCACAAAAGAGAAATAAGGTTCAGAGAGGTTAATTGAGTCAGTTCCTGGGATCATTCTGGCTCCAAAGCCTTGCTCCTTCCTCTATAGAGGTGAAACCCCACAAATCCCCTACAGGAAAGAATCCAATCGTTCCAACCACAGCTTCCTGACTGTGTTTTCAGTGGCATGTTAAACTACAAAATATGCCCAACCATCTTCTGATAGAATTGTGCTATGTAAATATGCATTTTATCAAATTGAAGTGAGCTAATTTCTGTATTGTTCAGGTTTGTTTTGTTTTTTAATTTTAAGAAGCTCAATAGAACATAGAAATAAGAAAGTGGACACTTGCTAAGTGTATGCCAGTTTTTATAAGTATATGCTTTAATTTGAGAATTTAATGTTTAAATCAGTCATCTTTTAAAATTTTGAACTATCCTAGACCATGAGTATTTTTCTCTAATTCTTCCTTTAACATCTATGTTACTTTTCTACTGTTTATGTTTAATTTTTGCTGATGGAAAATAGTATATCATAATTTGATAAATTAAAACACTCTAAAAATGTGGGGTCTTTTCTTTATTGATTATAAAAAGAAAATGCTTGGATATTTTTTTCAATTATGTAGTTTATTTACCCAATAACACAATATTCATAAAAGAGAATTTAAAAATACACACACAACAAAAAGCCCTGGCCGGTTGGCTCAGTGGTAGAGCGTCGGCCTGCCGTGCAGAAGTCCTGGGTTCGATTCCCGGCCAGGGCACACAGGAGAAGCGCCGCCCATCTGCTTCTCCACTCCTCCCCCTCTCCTTCCTCTCTGTCTCTCTCTTCCCTTCCCGCAGCCGAGGCTCCATTGGAGCAAAGATGGCCCAGATGCTGGGGATGGCTCCTTGGCCTCTGCCCCAGGCGCTAGAGTGGCTCTGGTAGCTGTAGAGCTACGCCCCAGAGGGGGCAGAGCATCGCCCTCTGGTGGGCAGAGCGTCACCCCCTGGTGGGCGTGCCGGGTGGATCCCTGTGGGGCGCATGCGGGAGTCTGTCTGACTGTCCCTCCCAGTTTCTAGCTTCAGAAAAAAGATACAAAAAAAAAAAAAAAGAGAGAGAATTAAAAAATCTAGTTCTTTATAAAGAATATATAAAAGTATTAGTATTGATAGTTTTACAAGACAACACAATACAATTTCAGTAGGAAGTATAGTCTTAGAAACTTAGCCCTTTTTTGTTCATTAGAAAACGACTTGCCTGACCAGGCGATGGCTCAGTGGATAGAGCGTTGGACTGGGATGCCGAGGACCCAGGTTCAAGACCCTGAGGTCGCCAGCTTGAGTGTGGGCTCATCTGATTTGAGCAAAAGCTCACCAGCTTGGACCCAAGGTCACTGGTTCAAGCAAGGGGTTACTCGGTCTGCTGAAGGCCCGCAGACAAGGCACATATGAGAAAGCAAACAATTAACAACTATTTCGTTGCAATGCGCAACAAAAAACTAATGATTGATGCTTCTCATCTCTCTCCCTTTCTGTCTGTCTATCCCTCTCTCTGACTCTCTCTCTCTCTGTCTCTGTAAAAAAAAAAAAAAGAAAAGAAAAGAAAACGACTTAAAGTAGTAGGGCATCACTGTTTCTAAGTGCTCTGCTAACTGTCCTACCTCCATATCTAGCACGGTAGCTCCATTATGTATTCCCCATAACATTTGGGGAATGCCTACACACTGAGGCGTACAAGTTAATGAGCTGCTCTGTAAGTTTCTCATTGTGGCCTTCAGGCTCTTTGCGTTTAGACTCTATAAACTAAATCTGTAACTTTCCTCCTGGGCACCTCTATGGACTTTCCAGTTCAACCAAATTGATCTCTCCTTGCCATTTTCAATGTTCGAATATTTAATTGCTGCTTTCTTCTCGACCATCATGGACTGTATTTATCCCTCATTATCAGTTTATTAAATCTTGCTTAACTACTCTGTTGTAATCAAATGTAGAAACCTCTCAGGATTTCTTCTAACAAGATTCTGAATCAACAACTGGGAAAAGAGCAGAATGAGCAGTCTGACCCTAGACTACTGGGTTCAAATCCCACTTCTACCACTAGCAGATTATCTCGGCCAAGTTATTTCATGTCTGCTCTGGTAGGTACTCCTTCCGTAAAATATATAGATAGGGATAGAATAAAACTTGGAAACAATGTGTTAATATACATAAAATGTTCAGAACAGTGTGGTATATAGATGGTCACTCAGCTAGTACCACAAAAGTACTGGCAAATGGATGCAAAATTGCAGCTGCCTACCACATGTTTCCAATCCACTGGAAGCCCTGTACAGTAAGTGGATATTTCTCAGCTAAAGAGTTTTGAGAAACTTCAGGTTACCCATTGATATGAAAATAAAGGGGAAACTGCCAAATATTTCTCAGTTGTGTTAGAGAATTATTATCATCACCTTCAGTTTATAGACTTGTTCACATACAGTTTTTCATTGTGAGCTTAGGTTTAAAGTTTTTAGCTTATTTAATGATCCGGGGAATACAAAATGAGTCAAAACTGAAAAGGTAATAGCAGCAATATAAATCATGTTACATTAAAAAAAAATTACCACCGGTAGAATCCCACACTTAAATTACTGTGCTCTTTCATTGCATATGTGACTGAAAAATAATAAATTATGGAAAAGGGAGCCAGAAAATAACTGTATGAACATGGAATACCCTATTCTCTGCAAAGACTCAGTGACACCTCTGGAGTGTCAAAGGCATGTCCTTCAATATTTAACTTTTTCACTCTTTGTTCCTGATCTCAAATTGAACAATACCTTAATTACCTGATGAAGCATTATAATTACTCTAACAGCTCCATTCTTACTTATAATTACTGCAGCAACACTTTCTTTTTCATATGCTTCAATCTATACCTATTACATTGTCATGATGAAGACACATTAACATTATAATACCATATAATTAGCTGATGAGCAATTAAATTATTCCACTGCTCTTGTTCCTCTTTGCCAAGAGGTAGAGCTTCCAAGCTCTATTTTCTCCTCTCTCTCTCTTCAGTTTGCTTTAGTGGTTCTTTTTCCCAAACCACAAAGAGTCTCAGAAGTTGTATTCAAAGCATTTTGATGTCAAATTCAGTATGGATAAGTGCTCAGGTTGGTGCTGATCAAACAAACAGATTGGTATTACAGACAAGTTTAAAATTATTATTTTTTCTATGAATAAGAAAAAATTGAAGATTTGTGTAACAAGGAAACATTGCAGCATCATTTTTCTAAATGCTGAATTTTTTAAATTAAAATTTTCCATAAAGTAAAATTGTTTAAAATCTATTAGATTCTATCTGAAATATAGCCTTCAAGATTTATTTGTAAATACCTCAAATTACACTTTCCCAGAAATGTTAAATCTTTGAAGATTGTGAACATAGTCCCACACTGATTGTATAATTAACTATGACATACGCTGCCCAGAGAACGCAACCAGGTGCTTCACGACACTCTTTTACTCCCTTTGTTTTTATGTTATGTTTTAAAAAACCTATCCTTCTATATGATTTGTCCACCTGACATAAATAAGCTTCTTTTAAGTACTCAATCTTTCTTTGTAATTTTAGTTTCTGCTCTTAAAAAGCTTTCTCTAAAAAATAGAACTCTCTCAGTGCTTCTCAACCTTTCTAATGCCGTGACCCCGGAATACAGTTCCTCATGTTGCGGTGACCCCAAACTAAAAAATAATTTTGGTGGCTACTTCATAATTGTAATTTTGCTACAGTTATGATTCAGAATGTAAATACCTGATATGCATTATGTATTTTCCAATGGCTTTAGGCGACCCCGCTGGGGTCGCGACCCACAGGTTGAGAACCTCTGCCTTAGATAAAGACTTATTTTAGCCTGACCAGTCAGGGGCCAGTGGAGTGGGCATTGGCCTGAGATGCTGAGGACCCAGGTTTGAAAACCCAAGGTTGCCAGCTTGAGTGTGGGCTCATAGGTCACTGGCTTGAGCTCAAGGTTTCCAGTTTAAGCAAGGAGTCACTCACTCTGCTGTAGCTCCCCGGTCAAGGCATATATGAGAAAGCAACTAATGAACAACTAAGGTGCCACAACTATGAGTTGATGCTTCTCATCTCTCTCCCTTCTTGTCTCTCTCTCTCTCTCTCTCTCAATCTCTCTTAAAAAATAAATAAAGAAACAAAAAAAGAAACATTATTTTAGCCCAAATAAACTTTAGAACTAATTGGAATATAATTTTGATGACCGCAGAATTCTTGGTCTCCACATGGTTTATCACCGTGATCACCTACTGCATGTATATTGCCAGCTAGTCCAGTCTTTGTTTAGTCCAGTGGTAGTCAACCTGGTCCCTACCTCCCAGTTTTCATGGTGGGTGGGAGCAGAGCAACCAAAGTATAAATTAAAAGATAGATTTAACTATAGTGAGTTGTTTTATAAAGATTTATTCTGCAAAACTTAGCAAAAATCCGACATAAAGTACTTGGTAAGTAATTATTATTAAATGCTTTAACTTGCTGTAACTCTGCTTTATAAATTTTATAAAGTAAAGTTACTTCCCTACTTCATGAATGATCGATACTGTGGAACCGGTGGGCAGTTAGAAAATTTTACTACTAACAGATACAAAAGTGGGCTGTAGGTATAAAAAGGTTGACTACCCCTGGTTTAGTCCATATTTTATGAGAACTAAATCTTTCTTAGATAATTAGTTTGGAGTAACATTATGAGCTATGAATGAAAAGTGAAATTCATTTTACAAGCAGGGCCTATTTCAATAAGATAACTTTTAAAAAGTTTCATTAAATTTACTGGGGTGATATTGTCTCATAAAATTACACGTGTTGCTGGTGTACAATTCTATACTCTGTCATCTGTATATTTTATTGTGTGTTCAGCATGCAGAGTCAAGTCTCCTTCTGTCACCATCTGTTGGCCCCTTCTACCCTCCACTATGTCCCCCCACCACCTTTCTGGTAATCTCCGTACTGGTTGTATGTGTCTATGAGTATTTCTTTTTAATTAATCCCTTCATTGTTTTTCTTTTTCTAATTACTTAAAAAAAAGTATTTATTGGCCCTGGCCGGTTGGCTCAGCGGTAGAGTGTCAGCCTGTCATGCAGGGGACCCGGGTTCGATTCCTGGCCAGGGCACATAGGAGAAGTGCCCATTTGCTTCTCCACCCCCCTCCTTCCTCTCTGTCTCTCTCTTCCCCTCCCGCAGCCAAGGCTCCATTGGAGCAAAGATGGCCCGGGCGCTGGGGATGGCTCCTTGGCCTCTGCCCCAGGCGCTAGAGTGGCTCTAGTCGCGGCAGAGCGACACCCCAGAGGGGCAGAGCATCGCCCCCTGGTGGGTGTGCCGGGTGGATCTCGGTCGGGCGCATGTGGGAGTCTGTCTGACTGTCTCTCCCCGTTTCCAGCTTCAGAAAATACAAAAAAATATATTTATTCATTTTAGAGCAGTGGGGGGACAGAGAGAGAGAGAGAGAGAGAGAGAGAGAGAGAGAGAGAGAGAGAGAGAAAGGCAGGGAGGAGCAGGAAGCATCAACTCCCATATGTGCCTTGACCAGGCAGGCCCAGGGTTTGAACCAGCGACCTCAGCATTCCAGGTAATGCATAATTCACTGCACCACTGCAGGTCAGGCCTCCTTTCACTTTTTTCACCCTGGTTTCCCCACCCTCATCCCTTCTGACAGCTGTGATTGTGTTCTCTGTGTCTAAGAATCTGTTTCTATTTTGCTTGTTCGTTAATTTGTTCATTAGATTCCACATATAAGTGAAATCATATGGTACTTGTCTTTCTCTGACTGGCTTATTCACTTAGTATAATACTCTCCACATCTGTTTATGTTGTCACAAAAGGTAAAATTTCCTTTTTGGTTTTTTTGTTTGTTTTGTTTTGATTTACAGCTGAGTGCTATTCCATTGTGTATGTACATGCATTACAGCCTTTTAAAAAGTTTTTAAAAATTATTTTTAAATGTATTTATTAATTTTAGTAAGAGAGGAAGAGGAAGAGAGAAAGAGAGAGACACATATATTGATTTGTTTCTGTATATGCCCTGCCTCAGGACTGAACTCACAACTTTTGCACATTGGGACAATGCTCCAACTAATCAAGCTATCTGGCCAGGGCATACCACAGCTTTTCATCCACTAATATACTGATGGGCACTTGAGCTGCTTTAATGCCAACCAACCTATCTGGCCAGGGCCTATTTTTATTTTTTTGAGGTAACTCCATACTGTTTTCCACAGTGACTACACAAATTTACATTCCTAACAGCAGTGCACAAGGGTTTCCTTTTCTCCACATCCTTGTCAACACTTGTTTGTTGATTTTTTGATGATAGCAATTTTGACAGGTATGAGGTGATATCTCATTGTGATTTTACTTTGTATTTCTCTGATGATTAGTGACTAAGCATCTTTTCACATGTCTATTGGCCATCTCTATAAAGTAGGGAAGTAACTTTATTTTATAAAATTTATAAAGCAGAGTTACAGCAAGTTAAAGCATATAATAAAGAAACAACTCTTTGGAGAAGTGTCCAGTCAGGTCTATTACCCATTTTTAGTTGGATTTTTTTGGTGTTGATTTTTATCACTTTTTATAGATTTTAGATATTAATTGCTTATTAGATGTATCATTGGTGAATATGTTCTCCCATTCAGTGGATTGTCTTTTTATTTTGTTGATGGCTTTCTCTGCTGTGCAAAAAATAAAATACCTTGTGATAAATTTAACTAAGATATAAAAGATCTGTATTTAGAAAATTATAGGACACTAAAGAAAGAAATTGAAGAAGATACATATATGTGGAATCATATACCATATTCATGGATAGGAAGCATTAACACCATTAAAATGCCTATTGTATCCAAAGTTTCAGTGCAATTCCTATGAAGACACCAATGGCATATTCCACAGAAATAGAACAAATATTCTAAAAATGTATATGCAACCACAAAAGACTCCAAATAGCCACAGCAATCTTGAGAAAGAAGAACAAAGGTAGATGAATCATGCTACCAGATATCAACCTATATACTACAAAGTGATAGTAATCAATACAGTATGATACTGGCATAAAAACAGGCATATAGATAAACAAAACAAAATAGGAAACCCAGCAATAAACCCACATCTTTATAGTCAATTAATATTTGACAAAGGAGCAAGAACACACAGTGGGTTAAAGACAGTCTATTCAATAAATGGTGTTGGGAAAATTGAACAGATATATGCAAAAAAAAATGAAATTAGACCACATTCTTACAACCTACACAAGAAAAAACTCAAAATAGATTAAAGTTTTAAATTAAGACACAAGATTATAAAAGTCCTAGAAGAAAACATAGGCAGTAAAATATCAGACATTTTTCATAGAAGTATTTTTCTAATATGTCTACTCAAGTAAAGGGAACAAAAGAAAAAATGAACAAATGGGACTACATCAATAAGATAACTTTTGCTGTATAAGGTTATTTTCCTTAGCTATAAGACAGTGGAAAATCTATTGAGTACAATGGTATCATGCAAAAACTTGTGTCTTTGTTCACAAAAGTCAGATGTGCCCTGCCAACATCAAAAAACCATTTAGAATTATCAGCATCAATATACTTGGAAAGTTAATTAAAAACAAGTACTTCTGACTTGAGATAGGAGAAAGATTAAGTTCTTGTAAGTGACAATTACTTCAACTATAATCCTGTGTCTTTCAAAGTTTTTAACCATAATTTGATACTTTTAAACTGAAAAAGACTCAGGCTTTCATGGGAAAACTGCTTTTTATTTTCTTTAGGTCAAAGATAATCTCTCAACCCTGAAAAACTGTGTTAGCATTGCCATTTGTTTTTAATTGTGATATGAAAAAAAAATTATCTAGCCACTAATGAATGAGAATCTTTATGTAGAACAAAGGTACTCTATATCACGTATAACTTGGTCTACTGATGGATATTAAAGTTCAAAAGGTATCAAAATGCAGTCAAGATTAATGTATGTCAGGATTTTAGAGGGAATGCTAGCTATAATAACATTCACTCCAAATTATTAATATGTATGCTGTAGATAGAAATCATATATTGATTTTAATTATTTATATACAGTTAAAATGCTATTTTCAGCTCTCTTAAATAGGTTTCTTACTATATAGGTTAAAAGCAAAAGCATTTATAGAATAAGAGTCTGAAATCTGAATTAGGTCCTCCTCCAACATTTATACCCTGTGTGACCTTTAACAAGTTATTTAATCCTCTTAAGCCTACTTTGCAGCTATAAAATAACTATTTCAGCAGTACCTGTCTTGTGAGGTTACTAACATTATAAAGTGAGAAACTTAATGTAAAACACTTAGCACAGTGCCTAGCATAACATGGTCATTCAATAACTATTAAATAGTAGCATTATTCACTATTAACAGCTTAAAGGTTATTTTTCTATTCTTTGAAAAATACATAAACAAAATTAATAATCAACAGGTGCTAATATTTCTCATAAAATACTTGATCAAAGAAATATTTTATTTTATTTTTATATGTTTAGTCCAAATGCATTTTTGAATTATCTAGGGACATAAAATGATTTTCTGTTCAAGTCAGTACTATATGTTAGTTCCCCCACTCCTAATAGCTGTTTCTCCATTATAAAATTTTTAACAAGATTTGTGAAATACACATACTTGGAGGATACTCTTTATATATAACACACACACATACACACTGTATTTTTTGCTTCATAAGACACACCTGACCTTAAAACACACCTAGGGTTTTAAGAGGAAAATAAAAAAATATTCTCAACCGAATGGTGTGTTAAAATCTTTAATAATATACCATATTTTTTACTCCATAAAACACACGGGCATTTTCCACTCCACTTTTGGGAAAAAAATGGTACGTCTTATGGAGCAAAAATTATGATATATATATATATATTGTTTTTTAAAAATCTAGCCTTAGTTTTTTATTAAACTTATTGTCTGACATTAGTTAATATGAAAATATAGGTTTCCACAATGAGATAGCACCTCGCACTCTATATGTATGAAATTCTAATCATATACACAGATTATAACACGGGAGCAAAATTTGAATTTTATAATCACCTGTAACCCATGTAATCTTGACATTATTTAATATAAAAAACAATCAAGTTTATTTTATTCTATCTATATAAGAAAACAAAATTCCTATTTTCAAAGCTGATTTTTCTACCACCTGTCAGCTGAAGTTTTGAGTTGTAGCTCATGCACCTAACCTTCCCCCCCTTTAAACAGACAGTATCAGAATTATTATATTTCTTTCACAATGAATTATTATATCTAATGGTTTCTGAAAATCTTTCTTCCATGTCCAGGATTGCTTCTTTTACATCACAATGAATTTTAACATCTACTGGCTTTTGGAAATTCTCCCTCACATTGTCTTGAAGGCTATATAAATCTTCAAATGCGAATCATAAAACTTTTGATGGTAGTATTCAATACTTCAAAGAAATCCAATATTTATGATTTGTTAATGTCATCCAGAGGATCTTTATCCTCACATCTCATAAAGCTGATATCTTTATGGTTGAGGGTACCTCTTAGATCCCCAAATACTAATAATAGAAGAAGAACCATAAATGACCCTGATTGAATCTGGAAAACTTTTATTTAATTATTTTTCCTCTTTCTTCCCAGCATCAACTGTTACCTGCTGTTTTGGTGGGAAGCTACAAAGATTAATAAGACACTACAAAATAGATAAGGATTCAGTATCATCATTATGTGCCAGCAATGTGGTGAACTAGTTCTAATAATGGACCTGTAATAATAACAGTCTAAGAGCCATGAAAAGTTTAAAACGAGATGACGTCAGAGTAATGGCGGGATAGGAAGCAATACCGATAAATCTCCCCCAAAACTCAACAAGATCTTCAACCAGAAACAGAAAAACCTATACTTGGAGCTTCCAGATGCTTCGCAATACACCCAAAGGTATGATTGAGTGAAAAATTGGCTAAATATATAACCAAACCCCGAAAGAAATAGGGAGTAAGAAATGCTCCGCCTTCCTCACTAACCTAAACAGGGCGGCTTTCTCTGGTAACTGTGAATATAGAAACTGAGGCGGGCAAAGGGGGTGAATAGATCCAGGCCGCCGCGTCACAAATGGCAGAACCAGGCTGTGGCACGGAGATCCAAGCCGAGGAAAATCTGATCCTGTGGCAACCCGGGCAATACAAGCTAACACTCACGCCAAACCCAAACAAAGAAAGACAAGCGGAGCGGCCATTTTACCCGGTCTCCTGGTCGGTGCGCAGTTAGTGGAAGAGAGATTTCTTCCTAAGCCGCGGAAGTGGGTGCCCGTGTTGCCCCACGGAGAGGCAGGGTCAGAGGCCTTTCTGTGGGCCGAGGGCAGAGTCTCTGAGCAGCCCCAGCGCCCTGGGAAAGCCACGCACGGGAGGGAGCGAGAACTAATTCCAACGGTGGAGATTTTCCGTGCTGGAGGGTGTTTCACTCAGAGGGAAACGGGGCCGGCCTCATATCCTGGTTTGCACGCGCAGATAAGGAGTGAGCGATTCCTCCGAGTGCCTCGGCAGTGCGCGCCCATGTTATCGCACAGAGGGGCAGAGTCAGGGGCCTTTGTGTGGGCCAAAGCGGAATCTCGAGCCGCCCCAGCACCTTGCAAAAGCCGCGCACGGGCACAGAGCGAGACTCAATTCCAACGCTGCAACTTTTCCCTGCGGTTGGGGGTTTCACTCAGAGCGTGAGACTGCTGGCCAGATATCCTGGTCGCAGACAGTGAGTGAGAGTTTCCTCCAAGCGCCCCAGAAGTGGGCGCCCGCTTGTGTTACCGGATAGAGTGGCAGAGCCAGAGGTCTTTGAGTGGGCGGAAAGCCCGCCTGATTATGCTAGCAGCTCTGACTGACTGAGCCTTACCCAGAGCCCTGTGCTGAGTGGAAATAGAGTGGGGAGTTGCCAGCTCTTTGAGCCTCTTACTATCCAGGCAGAGGCAGCAGCAACCCCATAGCTGGATTATCAGGCTACTAATTGAGAAAGGAAAGACTAGGAGAAAGGCTCCAGGAACACGGAATCTCTCACTGTCGGAGCCTATAAATGCTAATGAGCTTCAACTGGCAACGAGACTAAAGCACAATACATGAATTGCCATAGAGACTTATCAACTGCAAACCTCTACCTGAGCGTGCCAAAGGGGCAGAAACCGGGATACAGAGTCACCGACCAGGAAGAGGGAGAGAAAAGAAAAAGCAAGAAGATAACCTCTCAAAATCAAGAATAATTTGCAGACTTTATAACCTATCCCATTTTATTATATTTGTTCGTTTGTTTCTCTTATCTTCATTCTTGATACTTTTTTTTTCCTCCTCCAATTTGGCCGATTAACTCTCTACCGGTCTTACTCTCTCCTCTCCTTGAACTACACTACCCATAAGTGTTACATCTCCCATTATCTTTTCTCTTCACTTCCTTTCTCTCTATGAGGGTTGCACTCCAAAACCCTTAACTCTCTCTCTCTCTCTCCTTTCTTTTTTCTTCTTTTAGTGGTTCCCTCTTTTTTTCTCTCTCTCTCTTTCTTTTCTCCCTCTATATTAGTTTCTTCCTTTCTCCTTTACATCTCCTCTCATTCAAACCTCAATAACAAACAAATTATCTTATCTGGGACTCAAACCTATGTTTGTGGCATTTTGGGGGGTTTTTACTTCACCTTTTTAACTCACTAGCAGTGCTCCCATCCCTGGCTCTCCATATTATCTAGTTCTTATTCCACTAAATACAATAGTAAAATTTTTTAATTTGTCCCCCCCATTTTTCCGTTTTCCTCTTATTCCTCTCATCATAACTCTTAGACAAGCAACACCTAAAAGCAAATCATTTTATTCTTGATCCAAATTTTTTCCTTATTTGCTTTTTGTGGGTCCATACGATCTTTTTTTTTCTCCTTTTTTTCTTTTTTTGCCCCTTTATTACTTTTCCCCAATTCAGGCCCTCCATCACAGGCATTGTTTGTTATAATTCACAGTCCACCACAAGACTTTCTCAAGAAAGAGGGGAGAGGAGAGGAGAGGAAAAAAGGAGGGGGGGAATAATCGCCTTTTTTTTAAATTTTTATTTTATTTTATTTTTCTTTATTTCATTATTAATTTTTTTTTAAAAAAACAACTCTTTTCGATTTTTTATTTTTTTATTATTATTTTTTTTAACTTTTTATTCTTTATTAAATCTCATTAATACTATCAACAAAACCACCCTCAGATGCCATTAAGGAAGAGAAAATCGAATATCATGGATACAAAAGAAAGAGAGGTAACACAGCTAGATGAGGAAAAATCTATGGAGAAAAAATTTAATATATTGGAAACCTTGGAGCTAAATGACAGAGAATTCAAGATAGAAATCCTAAAAATCCTCCGAGATATACAAGAAAACACAGAAAGGCAATTTAGGGAGCTCAGAAAACAACTTAATGAACACAAAGAATATATGTCCAAGGAAATTGAAACTATAAAAACAAATCAAACAGAGATGAAAAACTCAATTCACGAGCTGAAAAACGAAGTAACAAGCTTAGCTAATAGAACAGGTCAGATAGAAGAGAGGATTAGTGAAATAGAAGACAAGCAACTTGAGGCACAACAGAGAGAAGAAGAAAGAGACTCAAAAATTAAAAAAAATGAGATAGCCCTACAAGAATTATCTGACTCCATCAAAAAGAATAACATAAGAATAATAGGTATATCAGAGGGAGAAGAGAGAGAAAATGGAATGGAGAACATACTCAAACAAATAATAGATGAGAACTTCCCAAGCCTGTGGAAAGAACTAAAGCCTCAAGTTCAAGAAGCAAACAGAACTCCAAGTTTTCTTAACCCCAACAAACCTACTCCAAGGCATATCATAATGAAATTGACACAAACCAACAGCAAAGAAAAAATTCTCAAGGCAGCCAGGGAAAAGAAGAATACAACATATAAAGGAAGGCCCATTAGATTATCATCAGATTTCTCAGCAGAAACTCTACAAGCTAGAAGAGAGTGGACCCCAATATTTAAAGTCCTGAAAGAGAGGAACTTTCAGACAGGAATACTATACCCATCAAAGCTATCCTTCAAATACGAAGGAGAAATAAAAACATTCACAGATACAGAAAAGATGAGGGAATTTATCATCAGAAAACCCCCACTCCAGGAATTACTAAAGGGGGTTCTCCAATCAGATACAAAGAACAAAAAAAAAACAGAGCCACAAGTAAAAGCTCCAAGAAGAACACAATAAAACCAAATTTAAACTGTGACAACAACAAAAAGAAAGAGGGGGAGAAGATGGAGATTAACAGTAGCAAAGGATGATGGAGTGCAAAAGTACTCACAAAATAGTTCGCTACAATGAACAGGGTAGGGACCCTTTTTATTACTCAAAGGTAACCACCATTGAAAAAACCACCACAGAAGCACATGAGATAAAAAAGATAGCAACAGAGGAAAGATGTATGGAATACAACCAAATAAAAACAAAACATAGAAAAACGAAAGAGAAGGATCAAACAAGACACAAAACTAACAGAAAGCAAGATATAAAATGGCAATAGGGAACTCACAAGTATCAATAATTACACTAAATGTAAACGGATTAAACTCACCAATAAAAAGGCACAGAGTGGCAGAATGGATTAAAAAAGAAAATCCAACTGTATGCTGCCTACAGGAAACTCATCTAAGTAACAAGGATAAAAACAAATTCAAAGTGAAAGGCTGGAAAACAATACTCCAAGCAAATAACACCCAAAAAAAAGCAGGTGTAGCAATACTCATATTGGATAATGCTGACTACAAGACAGGAAAAGTACTCAGAGACAAAAATGGCCATTTCATAATGGCTAAGGGGAAACTGAATCAAGAAGACATAACAATTCTTAATATATATGCACCAAACCAAGGAGCACCAAAATATATAAGACAGCTACTTATTGATCTTAAAACAAAAACTGACAAAAATAAAATCATACTTGGAGACCTCAATATACCGCTGACGGCTCTAGATTGGTCATCCAAACAGAGAATCAACAAAGACATACTGGCCTTAAACAAAACACTAGAGCACCTGGATATGATAGACATCTACAGGACATTTCATCCCAAAGTGACTGAGTATACATTTTTCTCCAGTGTACATGGATCATTCTCAAGAATTGACCATATGTTGGGCCACAAAAACAACATCAGCAAATTCAGAAAAATTGAAGTTGTACCAAGCATATTTTCTGATCATAAAGCCTTGAAACTAGAATTCAACTGCAAAAAAGAGGAAAAAAATCCCACAAAAATGTGGAAACTAAACAACATACTTTTAAAAAACGAATGGGTCAAAGAAGAAATAAGTGCAGAGATCAAAAGATATATACAGACTAATGAAAATGACAATACGACATATCAGAATCTATGGGATGCAGCAAAAGCAGTGATAAGAGGGAAGTTCATATCGCTTCAGGCATATATGAACAAACAAGAGAGAGCCCAAGTGAACCACTTAACTTCCCACCTTAAGGAACTAGAAAAAGAAGAACAAAGACAACCCAAAACCAGCCGAAGAAAGGAGATAATAAAAATCAGAGCAGAAATAAATGAATTAGAGAACAGAAAAACTATAGAAAAAATTAATAGAACAAGGAGCTGGTTCTTTGAAAAGATCAACAAAATTGACAAACCCTTGGCAAGACTTACCAAGGAAAAAAGAGAAAGAACTTATATAAACAAAATCCAAAATGAAAGAGGAGAAATCACCGCGAACACCGTAGATATACAAAGAATTATTGTAGAATACTATGAAAAACTTTATGCCACTAAATTCAACAACCTAGAAGAAATGGATAAATTCCTAAAAAAAATACAACCTTCCTAGACTGAGTCAAGAAGAACCAGAAAGCCTAAACAGACCTATCAGTAGAGAAGAAAAAGAAAAAAACAATAAAAACCTCCCCAAAAATAAAAGTCCAGGCCCTGACGGCTATACCAGCGAATTTTATCAAACATTCAAAGAAGACTTGGTTCCTATTCTACTCAAAGTCTTCCAAAAAATTGAAGAAGAAGCAATACTTCCAAACACATTTTATGAGGCCAACATAACCCTCATACCAAAACCAGGCAAGGATGGCACAAAAAAAGAAAACTACAGACCAATATCTCTAATGAATACAGATGCTAAAATACTAAACAAAATACTAGCAAATCGAATACAACAACATATTAAAAAAATAATACATCATGATCAAGTGGGATTCATCCCAGAATCTCAAGGATGGTTCAACATACGCAAAACGGTTAACGTAATACACCATATCAACAAAACAAAGAACAAAAACCATATGATCTTATCAATAGACGCAGAAAAGGCTTTCGATAAAATACAACACAATTTTATGTTTAAGACTCTCAACAAAATGGGTATAGAAGGAAAATATCTCAACATGATAAAGGCCATATATGATAAACCATCAGCTAACATCATATTAAATGGCACTAAACTGAAGGCTTTCCCCCTTAAATCAGGAACAAGACAGAGTTGTCCACTCTCTCCACTCTTATTTAATGTGGTACTAGAGGTTCTAGCCAGAGCAATCAGACAAGACAAAGAAATAAAAGGCATCCATATCGGAAAAGAAGAAGTAAAGGTATCACTTTTTGCAGATGATATGATCCTATACATCGAAAACCCCAAAGAATCCACAAAAAGACTACTAGATACAATAAGCCAATACAGTAAGGTTGCAGGATACAAAATTAGCATACACAAGTCAATAGCCTTTCTATATGCCAACAATGAAACAACTGAGAAGGAACTCAAAAGAATAATCGCCTTCACGATTGCAACAAAAAAAATAAAATACTTAGGAATAAACATAACAAAGAATGTAAAGGACTTATATAATGAAAACTATAAACCATTGTTAAGGGAAATCGAAAAAGATATAATGAAATGGAAGAATATACCTTGTTCTTGGCTAGGAAGAATAAATATAATCAAGATGGCTATATTACCCAAAGCAATATACAAATTTAATGCAATTCCCATCAAACTTCCAATGACATTTTTTAAAGAAATAGAGCAAAAAATCATCAGATTTATATGGAACTATAAAAAACCCCAAATAGCCAAAGCAATCCTAAAGAAAAAGAATGAAGCTGGGGGCATAACAATACCTGACTTCAAACTCTATTATAGGGCCACGACAATCAAAACAGCATGGTACTGGCAGAAAAATAGACACTCAGACCAATGGAACAGAATAGAAAGTCCAGAAATAAAACCACATATATATAGTCAAATAATTTTTGATAAAGGGGCCAACAACACACAATGGAGAAAAGAAAGCCTCTTCAATAAATGGTGCTGGGAAAACTGGAAAGCCACATGCAAAAGAATGAAATTGGACTACAGTCTCTCCCCCTGTACAAAAATTAACTCAAAATGGATCAAAGATCTAAACATAAGACCTGAAACAATTAGTACATAGAAGAAGACATAGGTACTCAACTCATGGACCTGAGTTTTAAAGAGCATTTTATGAATTTGACTCCAATGGCAAGAGAAGTGAAGGCAAAAATTAATGAATGGGACTACATCAGACTAAGAAGTTTTTGCTCAGCAAGAGAAACTGATAACAAAATAAACAGACAGCCAACTAAATGGGAAATGATATTTTCAAACAACAGCTCAGATAAGGGCCTAATATCCAAGATATACAAAGAACTCATAAAACTCAACAACAAACAAACAAACAATCCAATAAAAAAATGGGAAGAGGATATGAATAGACACTTCTCCCAGGAAGAAATACAAATGGCCAACAGATATATGAAAAGATGCTCATCTTCTTTAGCTATTAGAGAAATGCAAATCAAAACGGCAATGAGATACCACCTCACACCTGTTCGATTAGCTGTTATTAGCAAGTCAGGTAATAGCAAATGTTGGAGAGGCTGTGGAGAAAAAGGAACCCTCATACACTGTTGGTGGGAATGTAAAGTAGTACAACCATTATGGAAGAAAGTATGGTGGTTCCTCAAAAAACTGAAAATAGAACTACCTTATGACCCAGCAATCCCTCTACTGGGTATATACCCCCAAAACTCAGAAACATTGATACGTAAAGACACATGCAGCCCCATGTTTATTGCAGCATTGTTCACAGTGGCCAGGACATGGAAACAACCAAAAAGCCCGTCAATAGATGACTGGATAAAGAAGATGTGGCACATATACACTATGGAATACTACTCAGCCATAAGAAATGATGACATCAGAACATTTACAGCAAAATGGTGGGATCTTGATAACATGATACGAAGCGAAATAAGTAAATCAGAAAAAAACAGGAACTGTATTATTCCATACATAGGTGGGACATAATAGTGAAACTAAGAGACATTGATAAGAGTGTAGTGGTTACGGGGGGGAGGGGGGAATGGGAGAGGGATAGGGGGTGGGGAGGGGCACAAAGAAAACAAGATAGAAGGTGACAGAGGACAATCTGACTTTGGGTGGTGGGTATGCAACATAATTGAACGACAAGATAACTTGGACTTATCTTTGAATATATGTATCCTGATTTATTGATGTCACCCCATTAAAAAAATAAAATTATAAAAAAAAAAAGTTTAAAACGCTTCATTCTCACTATCGTTTTTAAATTAATTTTATTACATGCATTTCACATAAAATTGATGATTACTCTGTTTTCTCAGGTTGGCCTCAGGGACTTGGATTGCCACTTGATGATTGAACATACTGTATGCAAACGAAACTGACATTTTATTCTGGTGCTGTATGGTAATATGACTCTAATTCAGTTCTCAAATCCCATTTTCAAAAAAGAAAAACCGTTTTTCAGAATTTCTAAGCTACTGTTGAAGTTTTGGTTTCAGATACGGTTAAGGAAGAGTTGATAATATCTGGAAATAAAATTTAGTGCCAACACGAAAGGTCAATAACAGTTAAGGCTGATAGATGAACATAAAACAGCCCCTTTCCTTGTTCTCATAAATGAGCCACAACTGTGTCCAAGAATAGCTTTAGCAATAAAGTAGTTTGCTGAAATACCCAAGAGTGACAAGCAACTCTTCTTAACTTCAAAAGGGAGCTCTGCCTTCCCTGATGTTTCATTTACAAATGACCAGTAGTGGATCTCTGGCAGAGATGAGCATCTGTAGTCACGTTACTAACCACGAGGACAGAGATACCAAGCTCTTTATTCTGTATCTTCCCTATCCTCTGCGGAATGTATTATTGTAGACAGCGGTATTCAGGGATTCTTAGTTCCCAGCTATCATAGTTCTTATCATCTATAGTCTGCCTGAGAAAAGAGAATTTGAATAAATGAATAAAAACGGGACACTCAATCCACATTAACATTTTCCTGACATGGGAAATAGAGAAGAAAACCTGAGAAGGGTAGTTTTGAATAGAGGTACGGAAGGTCTAAAAGTGGAGAAACTTACTTTCTCATAATAATGATGAAAAAGCCAAAGGAAAAAGAATCACAGCAAGTCAGTGCTACAAGAGACCTACGAGAACAAACTAACCTCTCCCCTTTTCAGATGAGGGAACTAGGGCCTGGGGAGGTGAATGCCATTAACCGAGTTTGCCACATAGTAAATGGTAGGACAGCTGGGAGTTCAGGTTTCTGACCCTAAAGCCTCTGCAATAACAAAAATTGTGAGAGAGTTTTTGCTGTTTATAATTTAAATGTGTGCAGTTTTAAAATAAATTTTAAAGAAAAGCGTAAGATGCTACAGATCAGATACCACTCTTAAATAAATTTTATTTCACACATTTAATAATACTTGGCAATGCTGCCACTTTATTTTTCATTTATCTTCCTATACATCAATCAGTATGAAATTCTATAATAAAAAAGGACATTGTATTACAGGCCAGTGATATTTTTTTTAAGTGAGAAGAAGGGAGACAAAGAGACATAGTCCCACATGCACCCTGACCTGGATCCACCTGGCAAACCCCATCTGGGGCTGATGCTTGGATCAACTGAGCTATCCTCAGCACCCAGGGCCGACACTCAAACCAATCAGGCCACTGGCTGTACAAGGGGAAAAGAGAGGGGAAGAGAGACAGGGAGAGAAGCAGTTGGTCACTTCTCGTGTGTGCCCTGACTGGGAACCCAACCCAGCACATCCACATGCCAGTCTACTAATACTTTATCTATTGAGTCAATCGGCCAGGGCTGACCCAGTAATTCTTAATTTTTCCACTGAACTGCCTATTTTCCATTGTACAGGAGAATAAAATTGTATAGCCTAAGGATCTGGGGATCGTGGCACAAATCTGTCAGATCTAATGGTTAAATTTCTTCCAAGAATGATATTTTACCTTAAAAGAGTCATGTAGTATTTTCTATTTGCATATTTTCATGAGAAAATAATGTTTCCCCCAAAAAGTTTGAGGTAAAGTAACACTCCAAATATGTACAAATGTGGTGACGCAGTGAATAAAGCGTTGACCTGGAACGCTGAGATCACTGGTTCCAACCCCCGGGCTTGCCTGGTCTAGGCATATATGAGAGTTGATGCTTCCTGGTCCACCCCCTTCTCTCTCTCTCTAGCTCTCCCATCTCTTTAAAAATGAATAAGTAAAATCTAACAACAAATATGTACAAGGTTTTCTTTGTCTAAACCTGAAAATTCTATATATTCTCAGATCACACATTTAGAATATACCAATTATAAGCTATTTTCATTTTGCTGATTGGAAATTGTTATAGAAATAAGCACAAAGAACTGAGTGCAACTATAATCCAAATAAAAAGTGTCTTTTCTTTTTCTCTGATTCCTGTAACAGCCATTCTTCTCTAAAACAAAACATCATTTTAAGGAAAGATAAAATTTACATTGAATTTTAACTGCATAGTTTAGTTTATATTGTAATCCTAAGGTAAAATAGAAAATATTTTTAAATTGCCTCCCTCCAACATTTCTTACACCTGAACAAAAGCCATGTATGCAGTGCAAATTATTCAGCAAATATTTATTTTGAATGATACATGAGTATCAACTGATAGTTATACCTAAAGTTCCAAGTTATTTTCTTTAGTCATGATGGTTCATCTAAAATGAATTTGCATAGGACAAAATGTATAAAATGTAGTTTATAATAATCATAGGATTCTTGATTCTGCTACCTTCCCAAGCCTAATGATTCTCCACAATACTAATTAATATATATTTTTATAAAATATATATATTTATAAAATATATATATATATATATTTACAAAATGCTTGACATGTGACAATTCCAAGACAGGCATTGTCTCTTACTTTTACAGAGCTTAGAGTATAGTGATAAAATAGTAAACAAAGAGATAAAAAGCAAATTGCAATAGGTTCTCTGCTGAGAATTAAAGTCACATACTGAAACTGATGTGTGGAGTGAAGGTTGCATTTTATTGGGTACTCATGAGAGGCCTCTCTGAGAGATGACATGTCATCTGAGCCCAAAATGACAAGAAAAACCGTGCATGTAAAATCAGGCAAATAGAATTCAGGAAAAAAAAGAAATAGCTTTACAAAGACCCTAGCGTGGTAATAGAAAGAATGTCATGTAGCTAACTCAATGAGGTTAAGGAAGTGAGATGTTATCAGAAAGATGGGCAGAAGGGAAACCCTGTAAGATTGCATTATTTCACAAATGGTACAGAGTTTGGTTTCCCTGTTAAGTACACTGGGGAAAATGGAATATTCAGATAGTGGAGTGCTGACACTCTGTGATTGATTTCAACTGTTGCAGTCATGTGGATAGCTGTCAAATTATGGGCTCTGGCTGGAAATGGGAAGCTATGATGGTATCCTCGGTGATTTTGGACCCAGGTGCTGAGAGGAGAGCTGGAGGCAGGCACATGCATTTGGGGCATGTATTGGGGGAAAGAAATCAATGACAATTGCCTGTAGTTTGTATAGTGGTTGGTGAGGAAAAGACAGAAATCAAAGATAATCCCTAGATTGATAGTTTAGGCCACTACCCAAGGAGGGCAGTAGTGCCCTTATTTGAAGTGAAGTAGAATGGTAATAATTACTTGGCATTGCGGAAAGAGGAGTTAAGACTTTTGTTTAGATTGTGCAGCTTTTGAGATTGATAGCCTATACCAAAGTAGAGATATCACATAAAGAGTTAAATATTTAAATCTGGAGTTGAAGGAAGGTGACAGGGCTGGTGGAGTGTATTTGGGAAACATGGCCGACATGGGGCTAGATGATATTATCTAAGGTGAATGTATGGATAGAAAAAAGTATCTTGGAGACACTTCAACATGGAGAAAATAAGCAGAGGAAAGGAGCCCAGTAAAGCTGACTGTCCACTTGCCCAGCACACTGTGGCCAGAAGCTCTTATTGGACACTCAGAGAAGCTTCCAGGGAATCTGGTAAAAAAGTAATTACTTGTATAATTTTGTTTTTCCAGCAGCTAGAATCTCAGTCAATCTCTTAATATACTAGTTATTTCAGTATGAACACTGATGGCACCAACAACGTTATTTCTTCTTTTAAGATGTTGAAAAGTTTGAAACAACAGCTGACCTATTCCATTTTACTGAATTAAATACATGTTTGCTAGACTACATCATTATTATATGACTTTAAGCAATTAACTTTATTGATGACAGATTATGCATAGCTTCTTCAACTTTGAAAGATTTGAAGTGTGAGCAGAAAAATGAAAATAGTTTTTAGAAAATATATTATTAACTATAGCTTTTAAATAACATTGTTAAAACCCATATTTGACACCTTTCTTTTTCACCCTCTTAATCCTTTAAATAAAAATCAACAGCATAATAATACAGGTTTTTCAATGTACTTGTGTTTTCCAAAGTCAGCAAAAGTATGTAAATATGAATCTCCTTGTTTGATGTGTGTGTTATATGATATCCGATAAAGTGCTCTGCATATGTAATGTTTTCTGTTGGTCCCTTTAATAAAAATAATGAATATATTTCTACATTTTGTTTTGCTAGATACAGTACAAGAAAAATCCCTGTGAGGGGATAAGACTATGATAGAATTAACTAAGTTAATAAAATAATGGAGCCAGACTATAAAGAGAAGGCCCAGAGAGTTAACAAAATCTAGGTGAGAAATTTTCAATTCTATAGAAATTAAGTAAATTAAGATGAGTAAGAAGAATGGAATGCACTGGAAAGAAAGTTTATTATTTTTTAGAAAGACTGAAAATATTAGTTAGATTTCACCCATCAGTCATCACCGCGTACAAACAATTTTCAACCCAACAATATCTTCCCAACATAATTCCTAACTGTGAAACTTTGAAATATTCTTAATTTAACAAAAGTAAAATGTTATACTTAGCTATTGTCATAGAACAGAATAGTATATGCTACCATTATAGATGTTCTGTTTGAGGAATTTTTAATGGCATATGAACGTTTGCGATGTAAAGCTTCAGTAAGATTCTCTGAATATACATTATAAGTTGACTCTGAGAATGTATATCTGTATGTGTATAAGAAACAGATTATACCAATTCATTTTTTTCTGGGAAACAAAATGCAGATTTTAAATAATCTTCTGTATTGATTTTTGATATTTATCCATTTTAACTCAAAAAGTATGTCTTATTGTGAGAAAAAACAAAAAAAACTAAGAATAAAATTCAGAAACAATGTAAATTTTTATAATGGATGTCAAATAAAATAATGCTTAGAGCAATGGCTTTGGTGACAAGAAAGCAAATGGTTACAAGAAAAAGAACATTCTTAGTGATGTGCTAAAAGCAGAAGTTAGAGTTTATAGAGTTCAAGGGTAAATGCAGAGTAATAAAAGGGAGGCAGTCTGTGGGGATCCCTTTCATGAAGCTTTGTTATGAACAGCAAAGCAGATAGAGGGCAGGAAAGGCACCATGCTAAGCCCAATTACTACACAGGTCACTCATTCAAGTACAGCATCTCTCCTCCAGACACAAAAAAATTTATACGGTTTTCCTCAATATTCCTTTCACTTCACATATTCTAGCAAAGAGACTCAGAGAGGATGACCCAGGAAAATTACCTTTACTCCAGTACTTCCTGCCCACTTTGTTAAAGCTTCATACAAACAACTGGCCCGAACAGTTCTACACATGTCCCCATCAACAAACCTCTCTCTTTGACTCCAAATTTGTGTTAAGAAAAATAGATTGAGCAATTTTTAATACACATTTCTTATTCTCATTAAAGCAACAGCTGTTCAATGTGCATTATAAACATTTAAAAAATATTTCACTTTAACTAAAAGGAAAATTTAAAATACAATAGTCTACATAAAATGTTCACTTCTGCATGTAATCTTTAATCATTTTTAATATATTAAAAGGAAGTTATGGAAAAAGAGTTTTAAATTTGTTACATTTTAAGTAAAAAAGATATGTATGAAAAAATTAAATATGGAAATAATGTCCCCCCAAAATAGTTATATAGAATGTAGTAATTGTGGAAAATATAAAAATGACCCAAGACTCTACCTACATTGGACACAATAATATACTATCCCACAATTGACCATTCTCAGTATTTACTAAACAAAAATTCCATTTATAGGAGATCTATAATTGAAGAACTTCATTACATCACATAAGATCCTCAACTTTCATTAAGAACATTCTATATTAAATATGAGTCTCAGATGGAATTACTTGAAAAGAATTATGAGAGGTAACACTGCTCAGCAAGAATTTAGCACCAGCTTTTGATGTCTAGCTCTATTAAATATGGAAATTTCTACAAACAGTTTTCAGACAAGAACACTTACATTTAGCAGCATCTACTTCTACTGAGCAAGCACCATGTGCAAAGCACTGAGCTAAGATTTAGAGAAAAGTAAGTAGGTAAATTAAGACATTTTCTTTGCCTCAGCTTCAGTTGTACAGGTGATTCAATATCAATAATTGATTTTTTTCAGTGAAGTTAATTTCTTGTATAAAAATAACTTGTGCACACTGTATGGAACAATAAAACGATTTTTTAAAGGAAGAGAAACGATAATTATGAATCTATTGATCACACGTTTTACAATCCCATTTCCTTTCTTCCAGGCATGCACACCTACAGCCTGTGGCTATGATTCTTAGACAACAGTACTATAAGATCCGTTACACTGTTTTCAATATTTTCTCACAAACAATAGACTAAACTCCATTTTCTTTAATTTAGCATTTAAAGACCTTTTACATGCTCATCTTCACTTTCTTCGAAAACATCCACTTTCTCTCCACATAACTCCTCTGGCCAGCAACTAACTCTCCTGGACAACTTAATTTCTTAAAAAATTTGTCTCTTTCATTCCTTTTTTCCTAAGTATTCAAACGCTGGATATTTTAAGAACTAAGTCCGGAACTACAGTGTCCACAAAGTCTCTCAGGATGATTACATCCCATAATGCATTTCATTTCTTTTACTGTTTCTTTCTTTTCTTTTTTCTTTTTCTTTCGTTTTTTTAGAGATAATTTAGAGCAGAAAGAGAAAGAATTGTTACATGTCTTTGAATTTTATGAATACAGAAGCTTATCCTTTTGAATTTTTTAAATTGTGGTTAAATTTATATAATATAAGGTTTTCCACCTTAACCATTTTTAAGCATACAAGTCTGCAATTTATTAGTGTTAAGTACATTCATGGCCCTGGCCGGTTGGCTCAGTGGTAGAGCGTCGGCCTGGCGTGCGGAAGTCCCGGGTTCGATTCCTGCCAGGGCACACAGGAGAGGCACCCATCTGCTTCTCCACCCCTCCCCCTCTCCTTCCTCTCTGTCTCTTCCCCTCCCGCAGCCGAGGCTCCATTGGAGCAAAAGATGGCCCGGGCGCTGGGGATGGCTCCTTGGCCTCTGCCCCAGGCGCTAGAGTGGCTCTGGTCGCGACAGAGCGATGCCCCGGATGGACAGAGCGTCGCCCCCTGGTGGGCGTGCCGGGTGGATCCCAGTGGGGTGCATGCGGGAGTCTGTCTGACTGCCTCCCCGTTTCCAGCTTCAGAAAAATGCCAAAAAAAAAAAAGTACATTCACATTGTTGTACAAACAACTTCCAAAGCTCTTAACATCTTACAAAAAACACCCTGAAACTTCTATACCCATTAAATGACAACTCACTATTCCTCCCCCTGCATCCCAGTCCCTGGCAACCACCATTGCGTTTTCTGACTTTATAGATTTGACTACCCTAAGTGGATCATATGAGTGGAATGATCCAGTATTTGTTTTTTGTGACTGACTTATTTCACTTACCATAATGTCCTCAACTTTCAACTGAATTGTATAGTATGAGTCAGAATTTCATTCCTTTTTAAGGCTGAATTATATTTCATTGTATGTATATGCCAGAAATTATCTATTCATCTGTCAAAGGATACAAGTTGCTGACACCTTTTCAATATTTTAAGTAATGAGACTTGGTGAAGCTTTTTATTTATTTATTTTATTAAGATATATTTTGTTTTTTTAAATGTTATTCAATCTAGAAAGAGAAAGAGAGAGAGAGAGAGAGAAAGCAGAGGAACAGAAAGCATCAACTCCCATATGTGCCTTGATCAGAAAAGCCCAGGGTTTTGAATCGGTGACCTAAGCGTTACCAGGTCAACACTTTGTCCACTGCGCCACCACAGGTCAGGCTGCTTTTTTTTTTTTTTTTAAAGAAAAAGACCTTTGGGCCCTGGCCGGTTGGCTCAGCGGTAGAGCGTCGGCCTAGCTTGCGGAGGACCCGGGTTCGATTCCCGGCCAGGGCACACAGGAGAAGCGCCCATTTGCTTCTCCACCCCTACCCGTCTCCTTCCTCTCTGTCTCTCTCTTCCCCTCCCGCAGCCAAGGCTCCATTGGAGCAAAGATGGCCCGGGAGCTGGGGATGGCTCTGTGGCCTCTGCCTCAGGCGCTAGAGTGGCTCTGGTCGCAACATGGCGATGCCCAGGATGGGCAGAGCATCGCCCCCTGGTAGGAAGAGCGTCGCCCCATGGTGGGCGTGCCGGGTGGATCCCGGTCGGGCGCATGCAGGAGTCTGTCTGACTGTCTCTCCCTGTTTCCAGCTTCAGAAAAATGCAAAAAAAAAAAAAAGAAAAGAAAAAAAAAGAAAGAAAAAGAAAAAGACCTGTGGTGGCACAGTGGGTAAAGCATCAACCTGGAATGCTAAGGAAGCCAGTTTGAAACCTCGGGCTTGCTCAGTCAAGGACCAAACAGGAAGCAGCTACCAGTTGATTCTTACTGCTCCTCCCTCGTCCAACTTTCTCTCTAACTTTCCTCTCTCTAAAATCAACAAAATCTTTTTTTTTTAATAGAAAAAAAGATCTAACATCAAATAGGGTAGGCCAAATTCTAAGATGGCACCAAGATTCTTACACCCTTGTGTACATACTCCACATAATACCTCCACTTGAGTATAAGGAGGACTTGAATAGGATGAATTATCACTCCATAATCAGTGTGTTATTTTACATGGTAGATGGGATTTTGCAGATGCAAGTAAAGTCCTTAATCAGTTGATTTTGAATTAGTCAAAATGGAGTTTATGGTGGGTGTACTAAATCTGATGAGCCCTTAATGGAGTATAGAGAAATTTAGAAAAAGAAACTTCTTATTTTCCTTGAAGAAATAATGACCATGTTGTGAACTATCTATGGATGGGGCTAAGTGTGATAAGGATCTAAGAGTGGACTTCTAAGAACCCACTCATAAAATAGCTTGCAAGAAATATGAAACTTCAGTCAGATACTTGGAGGTCCTGAGCAAAACACCGAGCTAACTTACACTCAGGCTCATGACCAAATGGAAACTGTAAGATAATAAATTTGTGTTTTAAGGTGTTAAGTTTGTAGGAATTTGTTGCATAGCAATTGTTTTATTTTATTTTTGCTTCAGATTTTGTTTATTCATTTTTAGAGAGAGGAGAGAGAGAGAGAGAGAGAGAGAAAGGAGGTGTAGGAAGCATCAATCCCCACATGTGCCTTGACCAGGCAAGCCCAGGGTTTTGAACCAGTGACCTCAGTGTTCTAGATTGATACTTTATCCACTGCACTACCACTGGTTAGGCCCACATAGCAATCTAAAACAGACATATCTAGTTTTAAATTTGGAGTAGAAATCTTTCTCCATTTCTATTATTCTGAAATATAGGCTACAAGCCATAATTATGACATCTCTTATTAAATTAAAATCATCTTTGGGAACATGGAACATGAAAATGTAATATATTTAAGGGCCATTAATGTCTGTTCAACTTTTTACCTGAACACAAATAATTAGACCTATGTAAATTTTGTTGGATATTTTTCAAATCAATTTTCCATAGCCTTGTTTCCGATTATTTGTTGTCGCTATTTGTGTACATGACAGAATCCGGTAGCCAAATATATGTTTGTATGTTCTAGGCTGCTCTGAATTGGAAGATGAGAGAATCATGCTTGGTTGTGTTATGTCTACAGTGAGAACTGCTATGCATAAGCTAGGATAACGTTTAAACTTAAATTACACTTTATTTTCCCTGTATATCACTAAGCATTCAAAATTGCCAGAAGAAAATGATGTATGTTAAGTGAGGAGGTAATAAGACAAGAATACAGATTTTTTTTTTATTATTTATATTTTAGCTCATACATAAAAAATGTGACTGCTCTCTTCATGGCAAGCTCTGTATTAGGCAAAATGATTGGATGGAAGGTAATGTCTTTGTCCTCAGATGATCTTTGTCCTCAGGTGAATCTTGTGAGTCTGGTGTGTAGGCTTCATACAGAACTGTACCACCTCAATTTGCAAATCAAAACTGTGGGATATGTTATCTGCTACTTTCCACATCTATGTATTGATTTACTTTACTAGTAGTGGCAATTTAGGTAAAAGGTTGAGAAAGTTTACAGAAAGAACGGTAAAAATATAATATATAATACTCAACAGAATCAGTGGAGAAATATAAGCTAGGGTTAGCTTTTTTAAAAGTACGAAGGAGTTTCGATAACAGATTATTATAAATTATTATTTTCAATATTTATATCTTTCAAATTTATTCCTCATGCTTTTCTGATATCTTTTATTTTTTTTCCTTGGGGTCTGCTTCCTGAGCCAAGATGGGGTACCTTTCCTTCAATAATTCCATGGTTATCTTAACATCTCACATTCTAAAACTTCCTGCCACAAAAGTTTAGATCTAGGTATCTAGGAGGACTTCCATATACACAATACCTTTCTACAATGCACACATCTTAATGCACATGTATAATACAATATCTTTATTATTGTGACTTTATTATTTGTGAAGAAGAAATATTCTACTTCCCCCTCCCCCATGTTATCAAACATACAAAGTGATAACACTGGTGGAATGCTTTGTTAACACCCTGCCACATGCAATTGTCATCCAGATATGACTCTTTTTATCCCACTAGGACTTAAATGATCTGTTTCTTCATACAGTGCTGAACAAAATTTAATTTCTAATTATAAAACAAATGTGGAATATTTAAAACAGAATTAATTCTGCCCTGTTGGTGTGACTTCTGGAATAAAGAATTAATTAGAAACTAACCCCACCAAATTTGACTATAAAATTAAATATTACTGTCTTGATGATCTGAGCTAGTATGGAAATTTAAGTGGACTACAATTCTTATTAGAGTGAATTAGGAATACTGTACCTCTTTCAGTTTTGGCCTTTTTTTTTCCTCTTTTCTAATAACTAAGAACCCCATAGTTGTTTAAAACATAAGCTCATTAAATAATGGAGAAAAAAAAATCACTACAACCACTCCCAACCCACTTCCATATTTCTGCTTTACTCACAAGAGAAGGTCTATTTGCAAGCTTTCATCATAGACGACTAGGGAATGTAAAAGAGCAGGCTTTCTATAGCAAAAACAATACTGTAACTGGGATAGCAATCTGGCTCCCAGAGAACAAAGGCGCTGCCATAAGGAGTCCAAGTGTTTGCTCTATGCGAACATTCCCCCAAGTCTGCAGACACGCCTAGAAAGAATGCCTGCACCTCCTATTCGGAAAGTAGAAGTGAGACCATCTAAGCTTTGAAGGCAGTATTTGAGTTGTGTCAGAGCGTAGGATTTTACTTCTTTGTTATGCTTCAGATTTCATATTGACATACAAATCATTTAATTGCTTTAAGTATTTGAAAGCAATGTATTTCAATTACTCTTTAATTAAATTCTATAAGTGCTCTAAATAGTAAATGTATAACATAGCTTTAGAGGTAAGGATTAAAAGTGACATGAGGGAAAACTGTTATCAACCGCGAGGATTTATTTGAATAACATGGAATCAATCGCATAGTATTCATTAAAGCTTTTTTAAATTTTTTTAAGGTTCTGAAATACACATTTAAATTATATTTTCAACAATTTTCATAATATAGTTAAAATTGATGTTACTTTGCCTTCTACGTAATATCATTTCTCAAATAAGAAAACTATCACATTTTTATGATAGCAAAGAAGGTGCTCTTTTTCAGTAATCATGGAAACAGGGGCTCTGTAAGATGTCACACTTGAGTTACAGAACGTATGAACACATAACAGTCTTATTTTAAACTATGTGGTCACCTTCTACTCACTTCTTCCCTGTCTTTTCTGCAATGAACTTTTAATTTCTTTCACTTACCATTTCTTCTTTATTTGTAAGGTTAAGTTTTACAGTAGTCTAACTTTTATTTATTACCTATTATGGTTATTATAATCATAACATCCTTCTTGTTTTATAGTTTTAATAATTACACATCATGATGTTAGAGTGCTACAAAATAGTCTATGGATAAATAATAGTAATAATAATAATATAAATAATTTAGACCAGAGGGTCAGACCTCAATTTAGATAAGACCTTAATAATTATAAATTCTTGACCAGAGTACTTTTACTTGTAAAATCAGAGTAATACCTAACAAGATTGTGTTGAATGTGTAAACGTTGCCTCAAGCTTAGCTTTTTCAAAAAAAAAATACACATCATTTCTTTTTCTAAATCTATTATATCTCCAAAATGAGCATTTTTATAAAGGGGCAAAATTAGTTCCGTAGCTTTCCAAATAAGCCTTCAGAATTATAATTAATTCCCATTGGCCCAATTTAAACATCCAGTCACCGAGGTTGGGTAATTTCCTCTTGATAATATCTTAAAAGTTCCACTGTTGCCCATCCCCCCTGCCACCTCCCCCATTCAGACCACAGTCATTTCATGAAAACTGCTCTTCACCTTCTTAACTGGTCTCGCTGCCTCTAGCCCTGCTCCTCTCGTGTCCCGTCTTTACTCTAAACCCATATTAATTTTAAAAGTACTTAGGTGATCATGCCACCTCCCCAGCTTTAAATCCTTCAAATATTTCCTTTTGTTTTAAAAGTAAAAACATTCCCCTTAAAATGGCTTACAGAACACTTCATGACTGACCCTTCTTTCCCACCAGGTTAGCTCTGGCATTCTTCATCTCTTAGTTAGGTTCCCAGACTCCTCAATTCACCTCTCGGGTCTGTTCCTCTGCCTGGTAGAATAGACTGCTTCTCTATCTGGCTAAATCACATTCATATTCAGGTTTCAAGTATCACTTCTTCAATAGACATTTTATGAATCCAGGATAGCCTAAGTCTCCTGGCAGACTCAACAAATTGCACTGAAATTACTTTTTAAAAGGTATTCATCCCCAACAGAGGATACGGATAGCTTAGAAGAGAACAGAAGAGAGGGGGGACAACTATAGTCACTTTGTTGTAGATTAGGTCTCCAGAATGTATTTTTCTTGTATAACTGAAACTTTGTATCCGGTGAACAACATCTTCCTATTTCCCTCCCTTTCTAGCATCTGGTAACTGTTATTCAATTTTCTGCTTCTATGGGCATGTTTTCCCTCAACCAGATACTGACAATAAAGGCTAAAAAAAGAACAAATCTGGACCATTTGAAGACCTGTTCCAGAGGACAACTTGGGAGGAAGAAGGATTCTTATGAGCAGATTAGGTAGAGCAGGCCATCATCAAAACAGGGATAAGAAGGACTGAACAACTCAGGCAGAAGGACCTATGCTCAGCCTCAGAGAGCTTCCACCGCAGGGAAACGTATTGAGAGGAATATTGAAGAATCAGGTAGAGATGCTTCTGCTGGCAGGTCTTGGGCCAGCCCAGAGAAAGAGACTTGTGTGCTTTTACTTTCCCTTCATCCCAGAAAGCAAAAGCTACAGCAAGCCAACTGTGGAGGCAGAGAAGGATGAGAGAAACTATCACACTTCCCTTCTAGAAGACAGTGGATGCCAAACTCTGCCTTACTGTCAAATTTTACCTTTGAATGAGGACTAAATACTTGATGAATTTATTATAATAGACACTCTGATTGAGTTAGTCACTTAAAAGTGACTCTAGATTGCTTAGTATTTCAGAGTGAGCAAAAAAGTCATGAGGACTTTGCTGAAATGACCACACATGGCCAGTAAACAGTGCCAGCAAATGAATGTATACAGACAATGGGAAAGAACAGTTGTGTTTTCTTAAAACCACCATTTGTACTTTTCTTTATTTCTACTCTTCCTCCCTCCCTTCCTTCCTTCTTTCCTTCCTTACTTTCTTTCTTTACCAGCAAATGAATGTTACACAGACAATGGAAAAGAATAGTTGTGTTTTCTTAAGAGCACCATTTGTACTTTTCTTTATTTCTACTTTTCCTTCTTCCTTCCTTCCTTCCTTCCTTCCTCCCTCCCTCCCTCCCTCCCTCCCTTCCTTCCTTCCTTCCTTCCTTCCTTCCTTCCTTCCTTCCTTCCTTCCTTCCTCCCTCCCTCCCTCCCTCCCTCCCTCCCTCTTTCTTTCTTTCTCTTTCTTTCTTTCTTTCTTTCTTTCTTTCTTTCTTTCTTTCTTTCTCTTTCTTTCTTCTTTCTCTCTTTCTCTTTTCCATCTTTTCCAAGTGAGAGGAGGGGAGATAGAGAGATAAATTCCCACATGCACCCCTACTGGGATTCGCCCACCAATCCCAGTCAGGGGCTGATGCTCTGCCATTTGGGGAGATGCTAAAAATTGAGCTATTTATAGCACCTGACATGGAGGTTCCACAGAGCCATCTTCAGTGTCTGGGGTAATATACTTGAAGCAAACTAGCCATGGTAGCAATAGATAATGAGAAAGACAGATGGGATGGGGGAGGGTGGAGAAGCAGATGGTCACTTCTCCTGTGTGCCCTGACCACGAATCGAACCTGGGACATCCACACACTGGGCCTACCACTGAGCCAACCAACCAGGGCCCATATACTCTTCAACATTCACTGTACTTCAATATCCATTTTAATACCCATGACAATGGTCTGTAAAATCAGTTGTTATGGAAGCAATTTTTTGAGGAGTCATGATAGGTTTGGGTGGAAACTATCAGGTCGACCTAATAATTTGTCCCTGAACATTGCATTCAATTAAGCTTCCTTTACACTGTTAAAAAGAATCTTCTCTGTCAAAGTTATATATTAATATATATTAATATTCTTTGTTTTAGATATGCTAAATATGAGAGAAAATCAGAATCTATACTGTGTTTACATATTACAAATTTTAATTTTTCTGATATGATTAGTATACATAATCTGCTTTTTCTCAAAAGCTTATGTGTACAATAACTGAACAGGATATAGAAATGACTGCTTTTCTACAGATCTTTATTTACATGTCAATAAGTCTGAAAGATTAAATATACTAGTTTAAATGGAATCTTAACTCTACTGACTATAGTCTTGCCCTAGCTTTCCCCTTTCTTCTCCTGGAATTCTCAATTCTTTGAGAAAAAAATTTCATTGTCCCAGCTGAAATCAATTGTCCTAATGGTAAGAATCCTTGATCATGTTAATAAAAAAAGATATAATGCAAATGTTTTAAGGGGACACTTGCTTTGGAACCAGACTGGCCAGTGCATGATGTAGTTTCCACCATTTAATAGCTCTATAAGCAAGCTAGTTAACAATTCTAAGTGTGTTTGTCCTTGTATGTAACACTTAGGACACTAGAACCTACCTCATAGATTTATGAGGAGTAAATGACACAAATTATATAACATGTTCAGCACATTGCCTAACACAATGGAAGTTCTCACATGCATACACAGAAGACTTATTTAATAGCAGAATTAAACTAATAATATGCCCTTGATACATTATTGTAGGCAAAATTAAATTTTATTTTTCTATCCAAACCAGGAAATTTACTATAATGCATAATTTATTCCTATTTAATTATAAAAAGAATAAAAACAATTAGTGTTTAAAAATGCTGTGTTCCACCAGAACCAAAATAGATGATTCAGAACAAAAATGTAAAGGAATTGCTAATAGCAAAGAAATAAGTAGGTCCCTAATTTTAAAAAACTGTTTGCATACATACACACATACACACAAAACATAATGATAAACATGTTATTTAAAACAGTGATTTACAAATGAGATATTCGCCTGACCAGGTGGTGGCACAGTGGACAGAGCATCAAACTGGGACCTGGAGGACCCAGGTTCTAGACCCCGTTGGCTTGAGTGCAGGCTCATCTGGCTTGAGTGAAGGCTCATCAGTTTGAGCTTGGGGTCACTGGCTTGTGCATGGGATCATAGACATGACCCCCATGGTCACTCACTTGAGCCCAAAGGTCACTGGTTTGAAGTCCAAGGTCACTGGCTTGAGGTCACTGGTTTGAGCAAGGGGTCACTGGCTCTGCTGTAGTCCCCAGTCAAGGCACATATGAGAAAGCAATCAATAAATAACTAAGATGCTGCAATGAGGAATTGATGCTTCTTATCTCTCTTTCCCTTCTTGTCTGTCTGTCCCTATCTGTCCCTCTCTCTGACTCTCTCTGTCTTTGTAAAAAAAAAAAAACCACAAAAAACAAATGAGATATTCAATAGATAACTATAGAAAACTGGCTAAATTGATAGCCATTTAGGGGAAAGTCATTCATTACTACTTCAGTAGCTAAACATAAATACATTTCAGATTTTAAAATGTAGCACATTAAAAGAGAAAATATTTAAATACTAAAAAGAAATGTAAATTCACATTTTTACAAGGCCTGAGATTTTATCACCACCACTTGAAGTGTGATATTAAACCCAATAACTATAGGAGAAAAATTATAGAATTGAGAATATAATAATTAAAAATTCATGGATAGCAAAACAAATAAAATTAAAATCTGCTGAAATTAACCAACTAAACAAAAAAGGCATAAATAAGTTAAAGATAAAACACCTAATGAAAAAATAATATATATGTACACAAATTACTCTCCCATAATCACTGAAGTTTAGTTCAGAGAAGAGTGTCACATGTAACTCAGTTATGATTGGCTATCAGGTACCCTGACTTTAAATGGTGTTTGAATGGACTTCCTTAAAGGTAGCAACTATGAAAGAACATTAAAGCTGGAGGTGACTTTAGAGCTTATTCTGGTTCACTCTCTTCATTTCACAAACAATATAATTAAGGCTTGGTGAAGATCCCTTACTATAATAGAGACATGTACAAAACGTAGTAAGAACAGAAAAAATAATCCTCCCTACTTGGATAATAATGAAGTCAAAGAAATCTTTGCTGAAGAAAGGGCACTCCAGCTGAATTTAGAAGGCTGAGTAACAATTCTCCTGAAAGACAGGAAGAATCCAGGCCAAAAGATCAAACCAAACCAAAATAACAACAACAAGAAAACATATACAAAGTCCTGAGGCACAACACCAAATGGTAAGTCTAGTGCACTGTAAGCTTTTAGGTATAACTGCCATATATAGGGTACTAATGGTGTTAAATAAAGTTTAAAATATGGGACATGTGCTAAACATGTATGTGTCATGTTAAAAGTTTTTGACCCAGTCCCAGGGTAGATAAGAAATTCAGAAAGCTTTTAAAGTAAGGGACTAACATCATGAGGTTGGTATTTTAGAAAGGAACTTTGGTGGCTGGTTGAATAGCAAATCAGAAGAATTTAAAGATTCAGAAAAGTCCACCTCTCCTTCAAGATCCTGCTAAAATATTCTTATAGGCCCTCTTCCTTGGTAGATGAGTCTTCCTTCCTTATATTCTCTTTTTACTTTGTGTAGATTGTATTTTTATGCATTTATTATATAGACATATATAAATTTCTAGCTCTCTGACTAAAATAAGTTTCACAAGAATGGATATGCTTGATTGCAAGCCTTCTCACCAAAATAATATAACTCTCCATATAACCAGCGTTAAAACATTCATTCAAACACCATACGAGGCTAGGTTCTCCATGGGTTTCAGAAAGGAATGAGGTCCATATTCTATGCCAGTGAACTTATTATATGTATAATACGGCATGTAAACAAATACCTATAGTCTCAGGATGTATACACCTACATACGCATGTAACTACAGTGTTATAAAAAAGCAAGCAATGCAGGCAGACATTGAATAAAAGTGTAGTGTTTATTTTCACAAACTGGAGAACAAAAGAACACTCTTTAGAGAAGTTATAGTTTAAAACATACCTTGACACATAGGCAGGATTTGAGCACAAAGTGATTTGGTAGAGAAAGTGAAGAGAAAAAGAGAAATAGCATAAGCAAAGTCACTGGAAGGAAGGAAGGAAGGAAGGAAGGAAGGAAGGAAGGAAGGAAGGAAGGGAGGAAGGGAGGGAGGGAGGGGGGAGGGAAAGAGGGAATGAACTAATTTTTTAATACCAATAATCTTGATAGTATTAAAATTTCTCTGAGTTTTTTTTGTTTTGATTGTTGTTAGCAGTTTGTTTCCTTGTTTGAATCCAGATCCAGAGAAGTTATGTAAACATCCTAACTGGTTGATGTGACTAATGAAATCTTTTTAAATATTTGATTCACCTACAGAGTTCTTTGGTTTTCTTTCAATTTGTCCTGTTTTCTTTTCATTAATGTAACAGTAAATAGTTCACTCAATCATCTAGATGCTTTACTAATTCTCCCTCCTCGACAAAACACTCTTAAGTGGTCCCTCATTAGGGCTTTAGATACAAGCATTTCTTTGCTGAGTATTCAAACCAATATTTAAGACAGACTCTCTCTGTAAAGTACTTTGCCCCTAATGACTATCTATTATGCATAGAAAATTATGTCATTTTGATGCAGGAATATTTTAAATGCCAAGTGTCTAAGCTTTAAGGGTTAATTTCATTTTATTAAGATTTTCCTTTGCAAGCTACAAAATTTTAGTTTTTGTATCTAAATCATTGTCTATATTAGAATGAACCACATAAAACTGCCTGCAAAAAGAGCAATTTCCTTGGTTAAAACCTAATAGAAATGAAAGTGACTTTATTTTCTAATTTGGTATAATCAAATTATCATTTATAGCTATCTGATATATTTGATAGGGCATATTCCTCAGCATTAATCAAGAAAATTTAGAAACATCTACATAAATATTCAGATTACTTTTCAAATAAACATTAATATTTTACATTTTTATATAATTCTCTAATTCAGTGTGAAATTTGTACTTAAGAGGCAAATCAAAATATTTGGCAAGATGTAAAAAAGGGAGAGGAAGTGAATACTGTGTGAAAATCTCTATAATGACTTAAACAGATTAGGTATCATTATGATCCCTCTGGGACGTTAAGGTCAAAATAAGTGAAGGTATTCACTGCTCATCAGTGAATGTTAGAGAACAGCGTATAGTCTCTTTCTAAGAACTATTAACCAACCCCATAGCACTAGGTTAATATACAGAATTTTATGCTTAGTTGAAATAAAAATGTGCTTGTTCTCAGTGGGCTGAGGATGAAGGTGCATGTAACAATCATAGGTCTGAAGTGGAACTATTCAATAAATAGTCGGGTTGGAAGCAATTGGTCTCCAAGGAATATTAGGCAATTTTCCCTCAATTTGCGTTAAATATCTTGCCAGAAAAAGAACCCTAATGACTAGTCACAAAGTGATTGCTGAACAGACTTCTCAAAAAAAGAATATTTGAGAGGAAAGTTGCCACTCTTTCTCATTTAATTAGGTCTTAAAAGACCCTTACTCTGGATGTGAAGCAAGAGGAGAAAATCTGAAATCCTCTAGTTCACTCTGACTTGTACACTCAACTCCTCCTTAATGATATAAAGATCAAGAGGGTTTTCAGGGAAGTGAGGTGACTTCTCTAGGAAGCCATAGCTTCTCAAAATCCTCAGCCTCGACAGCCTTACCTAGGGAAAATAAAAATGGTCTTGGTTTAGTGGGGAGAACACAGGGGAAATATTAAATACAGGGGAAATGGTATCCATGTGTTGTTGTCTAGGAAATTCAACATGAATGTATGGAATTGGGATATCACATATGTGAATTTCAAATTTCCAGCCAAATATATCATAACACTGACAGTGATATACCGTTAGAGTACAATCTGACATATACACAGTGGGAAGAACCCAGTGCCCTGGAGAGCTGTGCAGGAAGGAAGTTATTCCAATGAAGAAGCAGGTTCCCTTAATATTTTTTATTTTAATTGGAACACCCATTCTGTGGTTATAGTAGTCATTGAGAAAAATTTTGACTATGTGAATACACAGATGCATCAAATATATTTTTGAGAAGCTAGTTTGATCTGCCCGTAGCATTACAGGCTTCTATTGTACTTACGTTCAGCTTCATTTCCAAGGGGGGCACTCAAGTGAAATACAACCAAGTGGCATTTTGCCTTAGGCACTTTGTTTCAATTAAAAAAAAGCAAACATTGGTTTGGTATTCTAAAACTGTCATAATTTTATTTCTATAGCCTTTTCTGTGATCACTGAAAAATTATTGAAACTCTCTATAACTCAGTTTTAAGAATTAGGGATAGACTGTTATTATCAAAAGCTACAGAAATGCCAAGAAAAATGAGATTCAAAAGACCATTCAATTTATATATATTGTACTCACATTGGAGAGATTAGCAGCAAGACAGTAATTAGTAATGATGTCCAAATGTATGATTTTAGGATGTAGGTAGTGAAAAAATAGAACTTTCAAAGATAACTACTTGAATCTTAGAATCAGTGCAAAACCAAGTAGAGACATAGAGTCATCTAGTTCAGCTACTAAATTTTATAGAAAAAGAGAGTAAACACAACATGGGGATATAACTTCGAAGGTCAAAAGTTCCTGAGAGGCAGAGCAGGAATTAATTCCCCAATTCTAATCAAATTTCTTACCAGTACACAACAATGAATAATTTTAAAGGGGAAAAGAGGACGGGTAATTGTAGGAGAGTTAATGTTTCATAACATATTATTTTATAAAAGTTTTTTATAATGTCAAAACACCAACAATAAGCCTTAGAATTCTGAGATACTGCAACCTGCTTCTGAAATATGTAGTATGCAATTCACTAAAATTAGTGAAACAGCAGTTACTTGTTAAAACAAAGGCTATTCATTTAATATCACATGCATTGGCAAACATAATTTACAATCCTCTATGTGGTGGGACTTTAAGCATGATCGAGTAAGGAGCTCTGCAGATGCTGTCCTCCAGCAAAAAGCAATATAACTGTGAAAATCATTAAAACGTAAATACACACAGCCATTTAAAGTATCTGAATACTATCCTAAGGTCATAGAACAAATGGAGAAACATTCATTCAGAAAAATAAAATCCACCAAATCGCTATAAGAACAACAGAGAATCTATGGAATGGAGGCCGTGTTGGCTTCATTATTTGCACTCAAGTTCTCTGTTCTGGAAGCTCCACTGGAATTATGCTCAGCTCCCTTTCCCCCAGTTCCCAGTCTGGGCCCACAGTTTTTCCCTGTAGGGGACAGACTGCTAGCATTCTCATCCTCTCTCTCTACCCCATTGCACGTTGCAGAGACTCTGTTTCAGGCAGCCACAGCCAAGAGGACAAAGTCTCTCTTTCTCCCACCCAAACTCCACCAAGAGGGCAGAAGTTCTATCCCCAGGTGCAGAAGGCCAAGAATACTAAGGCCTAGCCCTAGATCACCGTAGGACAGAGGTTCCATGTGCAGAGGGGCAAGTGAGACTAGGGCCCAGCAGCCTTCCTTTAATGCCCACACACAGGGCACTGTGTCTATCACTCCTGGAAAAGCAGATTCCCAACCTCAGCTACTATGCAATGGCACAGGGATTCTGCAAGGAAGGAAGTTAGACCTTCAGTACAAAGTGCTCCATGGCAGTGTCTTTGGAAGGAGAATGGAGAACTCCATGCCTAAGGGCAATGTTTAAAACACTAGAAATCTAAGTATGGCTGGTAACTCGAAACAGGCAAAACAGGAGAACATTCAGAAGTTTAGAAGACTGAAGGATGGGAGGACAGCCAAGAAATGCTCAGGGACATGGAAAGAAAAACCAATTAAACACTAATAGTAGAAAATATTAATACCCCACTTTCAATGATCGACTAAACAACTGAGCAGGAGATCAACAGGGAAATAGGGCTTGAACAACAATAAACACAGCTAGACTTAGACATCTTCAAAATATTTCATACAACAATAGCAGAATACACCTTTGTCTCAAGTGAAAATAAAATATTCCCCAGGATAGACTACATAAAAGTCTCATTTTATTTTCTCATTTAAATTCAATTAAATTTAATCCTATAAATTTAATAGGATTAAAATCAGGCAAAATATGTTTTCTGACATTGATAGAATGTCATTAAAAATCAATAGAAGAAGGAAATTTGGGGAGTTCACATGTATATTATAAATTAAAAACACACTATTAAAAACCAATAAGTCAGCCCTGGCCGGTTGGCTCAGCAGTAGAGCGTCGGCCTAGCGTGCGGAGGACCCGGGTTCGATTCCCGGCCAGGGCACACAGGAGACGCGCCCATTTGCTTCTCCATCCCTCCGCCGCGCTTTCCTCTCTGTCTCTCTCTTCCCCTCCCGCAGCCAAGGCTCCATTGGAGCAAAGATGGCCCGGGCGCTGGGGATGGCTCTGTGGCCTCTGCCTCAGGCGCTAGAGTGGCTCTGGTCGCAACATGGTGACACCCAGGATGGGCAGAGCATCGCCCCCTGGTGGGCAGAGCGTCGCCCCTGGTGGGCGTGCCGGGTGGATCCTGGTCGGGCGCATGCGGGAGTCTGTCTGACTGTCTCTCCCTGTTTCCAGCTTCAGAAAAATGGAAAAGAAAAAAAAAACAAAACAAAAAAACCCCCAATAAGTCAAAGAAAAAATCACAAAAAAATTAGAAAGTAGTTTGAGATAAATATATAGATATAGATATAGAGTACATATATATGTACATATGTATGTATAAATTGCTGCAGTGCTCAGAGAAATTTATAGCTGTAAACACCCATAGTGAAAAAGATTTCAAATCAATAACCTAACCTTCCACCTTAAGAAATTAAATAGAAAAAGAGAAAGAAAGAAAAAAAAAAAGCTCAATGCAGAGAAAGCAGAAGGAAACAATAAGCAGTGGAAATAAATGAAATATAAAACATAAAAAAAATAGAGAAAACCAACAAAACCAAAGTTGGTTCTTTGATAAGATCAATAATTTTTCAAATATTTAGCTAGAATAACCAAGATAAAAAGAAAGAAGACTCAAAATATTAAGATTCAGAATTAAAGAGTGAATGTCTCTACCACTCTTACAAAAATAAAAATTAATATAAGGGAATTCTATAAACTACCAACTAAAAAGTTTAGGTGAAAATGGCAAAGTCCTCCTAACACTCAAATTACTAAATAATGACTCACGAAGATATAAAAATAATCTGGAGAAACCAATAACAAAGGATTAAGTCATTTAAAAACTTTTACCAAAAAAAGGCTAGAACCAGATGATTTCACTGTTAATTCTATTAAATATACACAAAATAATAACAACTCTTCATAAACCCTTCCAAAATATAAACAAGGTGAGAACATTTGTTGGCTATTCTTTTAGGCCAGTATAACCATAATCAAATAGGATATTGCACGCACGTGTGCACACACACACGAAACTATAGCCCAATATATGTTATAAATATGATGCAAAAATCCTTAACAAAATAGTAGTACATCAAAACAGCAAACAAAAAAATATTATTATATAACATGATGAAGTGTGATTAATCCCAGAAATACAAGGTTGGTTTAACAGGCAAAGATAAATTAATATAACACATAATATTACTAGAATAAAGTACAAAAATAATGTATGATCAACTCAATTGATGCAGAAAACTGTATGACAGAAGCCAACATCTTGTTATGATAACAATACTAAATAAACTAGGATTATAATAGAGCTAAATGAACTTAGAGCATATATGACAATCCACAGCAAATATCATATTGAATGTTTTTCCTCTACTAACAGGAGTACATCAAATATACAAAATCTTGCCACTTCCATTAAATATCTTACAGGACGTCTAGACAGGACAATTAGATTGTTTTTAAAAGACATTCAGACTGGAAATGCAAAGAAAACTGTCTACATTTGTAGATGATATCACCTTGTGCATAGAGAATCCCAAACATACACACACATGCAAACATAAGCAACTATCTGAACTAATAAACAAATTCAGCAAGAATGCAGGATACAAGATAATATAACAAAATAAATTGTATTTCCTCCATAAGCAATAAAAATAAATAAAAAAATTAAAAAAGCATTTCAATTTACAGTAACATCAAAAATTACTTGGAAATTTTTTTTTTTCTTTTAAACCTTTATTTATTGGTTTCTGCAAGGGAGGAAAGGAGAGAGAGAGAGACAGGAACATAGAACTGTTCCTGTATGTGCCCTGACTGGGCATTAAACCCACAACCACTATACTTTGGGACGATCCTCTAAGCAACCACGCTACCCAGCCAGGAAAGGAATACATTTTTAAAAGAAAGATCAACACTTATACACTGAAAATTATAATAGGTTGTTGAAAAAAAATAAAGATTTAAATAAATGGAAAGATTTTATGTTCTAGAACAGAAAGTTTAATATTGTTAAGGTTTCAATACTTCTCCAATTTACCTACAGACTTAATACAATCCCTGTCAAAAACCTAAATGACATTCTCATTGAAGAAACTGACCAACTAATATTAAAATTCACACAGAAATTCAAGGGACCCAGAATAATCAGAACACTCTTTAAAAAGAAGAAAATTGAAAGACATATTTCTATATTTTATAATTTATCAAAAGCTATAATAATTAAGGCAGTGTGGTATTAAAATTATATATGTGTGTGTGTGTGTGTGTGTGTATATATATATATATATATATATATATATATATATATATATATTAAACATAGAGGTTAATGGAATTGAGTTGGAAGTCCAAAAACAAGCCCAGGATAAATTTTTTTATGACCAGGGTACCAAAACAGTTTTATGTAGAAAGTCAAGTCTTTCTAAAAAATGGTGCAGAGACAACTGTGTATCTAAATGCAAAAGAGGCCTGACCTGTGGTGGCGCAGTGGATAAGGCGTCGACCTGGAATGCTGAGGTCGCCGGTTCAAAACACTGGGCTTGCCTGGTCAAAGCACATATGGGAGTTGATGCTTCATGCTCCTCCCCGTTTTCTCTCTATCTCTCCTGCTCTCTCTCTCTCTAATAAAAATGAATAAATAAAATCTAAAAAAGTAAATAAATAAATGCAAAAGAAAGACAGTAGAGGCACTGGCTGGGTGTACTGAGGTCATGGCCACCTATGAGCAGCAGGCAATGAGTGTACAACTAAATTGAACAATGAGTGGATGCTTCTATCTCTTAATCTTACTCTCAAATTAATAGAAAAATTAAAAAAAAAAAAAAAGTGAGATCCTTAACTCACACTGTACAATAAAAATTGATTCAAAATGAATCAAAGACATGGGTATAGGAGCTTAAACAGTAAAACAATTAGAGGAAAACTTGGAGTCAATCTTCAGGATTGACTTTGGGGTTTTAATTTGAAATTTTGTTCTTGTAGGTCAATCATGTCAACAGTTTTGTGTTTGGTATTCTTACTCTAATAAAGCATTTTTTATTTTCATATTTACACTTATTTTTCAGAATGCAACAATAGTTAAAATTTTCTAATTTTTCTAATATGAGCTAACTTGTGTACAAATTACTTTCATTATTTTTTTTTCAAATTTTCACTCAAAATTATATTTATTTCTGGTTTGGATAGGATAATTAGACAAAGTAATAGCAATAAGAATCGAGTATGATGATTCAATTCTGATATTAATAAAATGAGCACCATGGACATATAATTTACCTCAACTTCTCTGTAAATCACTGAAGAAAATTTTCAACAAGAAGACTCATAGATATAGTTTTTTTAGTTATCTTTGTCTTTCATGTTAACCATTTCTTGACAGATATTGAGTACTTGATAGAAAAATATTTGTTGAATGAGGAGCTCCATAAATTGATCCACACCTATATTTCTAACCTACTTCTGGCCTTTGTATATATGTGAAACTACTTCAATTAAAACCGACAGAAGAACTGGAAAAAAAAAAAACTAAGACACGGTTTAAATCAATATTCATTGATTCCTAGGATACTACAGTCAAAGAGCAACAGAGGCTGATCTTAAAAGAAGTGGCCAGAGACACTATTCAAAGTAATATTACATTTACAAGGTAATGCAGTCTGAAGTTTTTCAGAAACGTTAGCATAATCAGTTGGTAGCAGCTTCATGACTGCGATTTTTTAGTATAAAAGACAATAATCCTCCATCACTATTAAAATCATAAACTACTGCATTACAGTGTATAGTTTTAGATACTGTTCAATCAAAATTTACATGAGAAAGGATACTTTAACAGTAGATTGACAAAGTGTGTTATTTATATTTTTTGGTTTTGTTATGAAAGGTATTTACTGTTGTTGTAAGGTTATTATGATGAAACATGACATTTGAAGTAAATGTGGCTCCGGCTAAATATTCTTTACCCAAATGATCCATTAGTTGACAAGGCACATCTATGTTTTTAGTCTGGACTAGTCACTTCACGTGTTGAAATGTGTTAATAAAGATATCAAACATCTATTGATTGCTTACTATGTTCCATCCATGTTCTTTGTCAGTTGTTAAGCCTTCTCCTCCCAACAATATTACAAAGTCAGAATTGGCATTTCAGTTTTACAGAACAGGGAAATGAGGCACAGAAAATGAAACACCCTACCCATGTCTCATAGCTAGCAGAACAGCAAGACTTAGACAAAATTAGTTCTGACTACAAATGTTTCTCTGTCCATAGTATTTTTCTATATAATAACCTCCAAATGTTAAGGCCAAAGGACCCTGAGTGAATGAGTATAGAATTTGAAACTCCAGTCCAATTCTGCTAAACTTGATGGATAGCATTATCCTCAGTTTGGATTAAAAGAATATTATATTTCTACTTTTATGATGGTTTTCTTAGGCGAATCTTATGTGATTCACTGAAACAGTCCAAGTCACCCTGCTCTAGTTATCATGGTAGCAAGCCAAGTGGTAGGAATTATAGTAGGGTGATAGTAATTCTTCATATCCAAATGTCTACATTTACAAAATCTCAAAATTTAATCTTTCTGAATCCACAATACATTCTCTCTCTGACAGCTCCATCTGTTGCAGTGTAGAATAGAACTCGGAGTGTCAAAGGGTAGAGGGGACAGTTCTAGAATGAGTCCCTGGAGAAGGATGTTTGTTTGCCAAAGCAAACAAGATGGCTTGGCAGTAAGAACTCACTTCCATACTGCTGGGTTATTTCAGATCTGCTAGTCAAATCTCATTAAAATAAAGTACAGAGCTTTTCATGCACTCACTGCCCCTTAGTTAGAAAAGCCCCAATTCTTAGCTTTTGCTGTCTCAACTGATTCATTTATTCAGCCACTTACGAGAAGAGATATTTAATAAATGTCTACTGAGTGCCAGTCCTTGTTTAGGAACTGAAGTCACAAGGTGAAAAAAAAGATAGCCCTTAGTTTCACGGAACTTTAGTTTATTAGCAGAAATGGGGCTTAATCATATCAATAAGTATACAAGCATATATGTAGATGTTGAATTAATAGTAGGATGTACACCTACATCTATACAGCGCTTAATTGGTTACTAGATACTTTGTCAGACATTTCGCAAGGTGAATAATACTCTTAGAGTCTAAGGACATTAGGTTTGAAAGGGATATGTTAGGATTCATGTGGTGTTAGGTTTCTCAAGTTCATTATCTCTCAAGATAGACATGTGGCTCTATGAGGGAATTTGTATTTTAAGCAGCTCGTGGATAGTGATTCTAAATGAGTGCTTGGTTTGGGACTTGGGGACCTAGCCCCACCATCACCGAGTGCTACATTTCTTCTCTTTTCACAAAATCATCCTCTAAACCTTGATTGAAATTTACTGGTCACAAGGTGCTGGCAATTTCGAGAGGCATCCCACCACATCTTAGGACCATGTTAGCTTGCTGAAGTTTCTAACGAAATTGTACAACTAAAATTCAAACCCAAGCCTTAGTTTCAATTAAGGGCTCTTTTCACATAATACATCTGTTTTTCTCTTCATACCTAATGAAAATGATCATAAAACAAGTTAAGAAATTTTCTTAAAATTAAAGCACTTACATATTAAAGTTCTATGGTTTGGAACTTTTGTAATTTTTTTAAAAGAAGTACTAATTAATGGCTTTAGTTAATCCAATTTTTATTCATAAGACAAGCTATATTTATTTTGTAAGACTGCTTTAGTGGATAAAGGCTGTTGAAAACTTCTTTGGGACATTGAAAAATAATATTTAATATGTATATTCTAAGAGCACAGCATAATTTAGATGAAAACCAGAATAAAATTATATAATCATTGAATTAATTATATGTTAGGTATCTGTTAAAAAGGCTTAAACATTTCTCAGAATGGCTGGGTCACATGAAGAAAGTTATATATTAGACTTCATCTCGGTGGGTGGTATATCTCACTTTTATGCTTTCTTTTGCTTTTAGTTTCAGAAACCACACGAACCGGAGTTTAGTGACACATGATTGTCAAATTAAACTATGAATTTAGTTCTCTTCAACATTATATATTACTTAAGGTACTTGAGAATAATGTACTATACATTTCCTTATGAATAAATTATAATTGATTTATTTTTTTATTTACTTTAAAAAGGAGAGAGAGAGAGAGAGAGAAAAGGGGGAGAGCAGGAAGCATCAACTCCCATATGTGCCTTGATCAGGCAAGCCCAGGGTTTCGAACTGACAACCTCAGGATTCCAGGCTGACATTTTATCCACTGCGCCACCACAGTTCAGGCAGTTATAACTGATCTTAAGTGTATTGTTTAAACCTACTTGCAAGTCCACATTTCTTTATTATTATTGCTGCACTGTAAGCAAACTTGTAAGAACATGATGTTCATGTAGATAGCTCTGAACGTGAGGTGTCTGCAGTATGTCACAAGCCATAAATGCCTAGGTATATATTCTGTTTATCCCCTCTCATCCATTTGTATGTCACTCTTCTCTGTTCTAGATGTCTCTAGCTATCTCCTTTGATCATTTTTACTAAACTGTGTTTTTTTTTCTTTGTTTTACTCTGCTTGTTGTTATTCATGTTTCAAGGGAATTTCAAGATTTCATGGAGATCTTTTCTTCTCTTTTGGATTTTTATTCAGTTTACTGGGCTTGTTTATTGGTACTGTATTTTTCCATAGATATTATATAATACTTTTTTGCATCTCTTAATTATTAAGAACATATTATTGTTAATAACACGGTAATAATAATAATATTTCAACAATAAAATCATATTAATATTTAAATAGTGTTTTCAACATACCTAGGTACTTTTCTATTTGAGGCAGTTATATATATATATATATATGTATATTAAATAGATAATTTTATGCAAATGTTATATTAATATTAATAAAAGTTTCCTATGGACCATAGGTGGTCTAAGTATTTTACACGAATCAAGGTCCTAATATTTATATAATCTCAATAAGATGAATACTAATTGACATTTTCATTTTTTCAGGTGAGGAGCCCAAGGCCTAGAGATGTTAAATAATTTTCAGAAACTCTTACAGTTTGTTGGCCACCAGGACTAGTTTCAAATCTCTATCAGTTGACTCCAAACCTCAAGTTCTTAGGTACCAAGTCCTGTCCTTTATAATGGTAGATCTAAACAATTCATATATCCTAAGGACATTCTATAATTATGCTAGAAAAGGGTAGGCTTCCTGACACTTCAACAAAAAAGGAAGAAAATACTCTAATAACAGTTAAATAACAGAGTTTACTCCCAACCTAGCAAACCAGCAGCTGAACTTCATAGTTAAATAAGAAAGTAAATTAATTAATTAATAAAAATAAAGTAAATCTCACTGCATTGTGACTATTGATTAAGGTTATATTTTCATACAACCAAAAATATGATTTATTAAATTTCTAATAGTACAAAATGTTTTACTCCCTTCACCTTTGTTCCATTGTCAGAAACTATAGCTCTACACTGCTAAGATTTTTTAGGTGTTCTGAATTAGCTTTCAAAATGAAAGGAAAAATATATGTACATGGCCCTGGCCAGTTAGTAGACTACAGTGTCCTCCTGAAACACAGTTTGCAGGTTACATTCTCCATCAGAGCACATATGGGAAGCAACCAATGAATGCACAACTAAGTGGAACAACAAATGAATGTTTCCCTCTGTCTCTCTCTCTATCAATGTTCCTCTCTTTCTCTCCCTTCCTTTTTCTCTCTCAAATCTATCAATAAAAACCATCTATTGAACTAAAAATTATCTTTGCAAGAAAGGAAGGTCAGAAAGCATATTCACAAATTACATATGTATAATTAATTCTGGTGATCTTTTTTAATTTTTAGAAAGATACTACAAGCTCATTGTATACATTTCAATCATATTAAAAAAAACATACAACATAAATTTTCACTAAGATCTCTATCTCTAAAATCAATCATCATACCATTATCTATCTGGCTAGGTGTTTAGATATCTACTTCATTCTTTTTCCCTATTTTGTTTATCCCTTATATATGAAGAACATTATTTAACCATCAAGGATTAATCAATCTTTTTGTGTTCTTTCCTTTTCATTATTAAATATAATGTCATAATGAACATTAGTGTATATATATATATATATATACACACACACAGATATATAAAATAATCACAAATATAATTTATGGAAAGTCCAAAATATCAAGAGATGTCAAATCCCCCCAATTATATCTATCTTTATGCCCTATTGCTTGCCAGCAATAGCCATTATTATTTTTATTCTTAGTAACTCTCTATGTTTTTTAAAGTGTGTGTCTCACTAATACAGTTAGTAAAAACTAATGAATTACCTGGCTGAGACAAAAGAACAAAGCTGTATCTTCCCAACACAGTCAGCCGTATTCCTCTGAAAGCAACTGAAGGTGTTCATGTATGTCTTTAACAATTGAGATCTGTGTTGTACTGAGGCTGCTGAATGACCAAGCCTTTATTTTATCTTTCTGTGTAACAACGCTGTAATCTTTTAATAACCTTCATTACAAAAAGTTAATTGAAAGGATATTATGAACAAACTTATATGAAAGTATTATAGATCATCAAGCAAATAAACATCATTATAGAAATTTCAGGTTAGGCAGTGTGTCTTTTTTATTTGCTAAGTGCCTTTTTTACAAAGTATACAAGACAGAGCAGGTGGTAAAACATTTTTTTGCTACTGTATCATAATTGGGTTCAGAGTTCCCGAGTCTTGTGTCCTTAATAGTGCAAAATAACTATATATATAATCATTTATGATCACATATATCCTGATATATATTCATATATCTAATCATATGATAATGATAACAGAAGCTAGTTCCAGCCTAATGGATATGAATATAAGGATTATATACTGGACTTTTCATTAACTATCATTTTAAATCATATTGATTTGTAAAACTATAATCCTTTCTATCAGCTCTTCAATCATACAGTACTGGCTTCTTGCATAATGGGAAATAAACACAGATCTGGTCTTCTTCAATTTAAAGAAAATAGGTAAGAAAGGGTATGCATTTGAGGTGGTTGCTTAATAAATCTTTTAAGGTTAAGGTCTATAATAAAATTGTTTTTCAAGTAATAGTTATTCAATCTTTGGTTTGTCATGCGTTGAGAATGTGTTTCTAGACAAGACTATAATTTTTATGTTAATTTATGTATTTTGCCTTTTAAAAGCACCACAGCTCAGAGTTCACTGAATGAAAATATTCTAGAAACTCTCCACATGTCAAAATTTAGGAAATGATTCCTCAACATTGATGTATCTCACTTTATGATATATGGTAAATAGTAAAATTTCATTCTTTACTTTCAAAAGTATTCTGAAAAACTGCATTGCAAGTCTTTCTGAATTGCATATATATATATATATATATATAGTATATATTTTTTAAATTATGAAACTGTTCTTAGCCTCTCCACTGGTTCCCTCCTATCAGCTCTAAAATCACAAAATATTGAAAGATACTGTATGAATACATCTCATCTAACATGGTTTGAAGCATCTCCTTAAACTGAATATTATTTCTAGATACTTTATTGATTCATGGGCATTTAGTATTGTTCAAATTGTCCACTGACACATTTGATCCACACCAAAGGTACTTAAAATTCTGTCCTGTTCAAAATGCCCATGAGCATGTTTGGTTTACTTTTAGAAAATTTCCTTAAATTCAGATAATCTATAGCATTTATTTATACATTTGATTTACATAATTATCATAAAATATACTAACATGTTTTCTTGGTCCAATAAATGTGTTTTAGCTGTCTTGCCAACAATAACTCTTCTTGTCTCATTAGCCTAACTGGTCATGGCAATTGGGGTTAGGAAGATTGGTTAGAGTGGACTTATCTCTCCATGGATGTTTTGGACAGAACTAAATATAAAGGACCATTGGCATGGAACAAATGTATGTGTGTGTATTTCAGACATGACCAAATATCAAAAGAACTTTTAACATGGGCCAAATGTCTCCTTTAATGTTTTGAACAGGACCAAATATCCTGCAAGGGTTTTACTGTCATCTGATAGGTCACTTAAAGGTATGGTGAGGACAGAATATGTTTGCTGTCACAGTGAGCAACCAAACGGCATTCGACGTGCAGGTTATAGGAGAGGAAATGCCATTGAACACCATGGGACGCAATGCTTTTTCTAGAATGTTTTACCATCTGCAGTAATGTTTGCATTCCAGGTAGAAAGGAGGAAGAGTGTTAACTCACTGGGGTATTAAAAACAAACAAACAAGGGAACAAAAAACAATGAAAATAAAGTTTTTTTTCTGGATAATAGTTCTGGACTAACCATGGAATGTCATCACACATATCAAAGATACAAATCATATGGTCGCTAGCAAAATTACAATGTTCCTTTTGGATTCTAATCAGTGTTAAAATGAAGCGTGTCAAAGAGAGCTTCTTTTGTGCTTGAGCCTGGGTAAATCTATTGATTAACATGATACAAGTCTTTACGAAGAGGTGCTTCCAAAAGCCACATACTTATCCACATTCTCCTGTTTCTAACAGGACAGAATGTAGCACTTTGGATGATTCTTTGCAAATGGTCATTGACTGCCTTTGACGAATTTATAAATATTTGCATTCCTCACAAGCTTGAAGCTGAACGCAATATTACATTTCCAATAAAAAATTAAGAATATATGTATGTATTTAAGAGGTTGTCAGTTCTGAGTTTTCATATGTGACATTAATTTTTACAGGCAGCAACCAACAGACAACTATGAAGCCGTTCACCAGGCAAACTTCAGCCTTCATTAGACTTAAAATGATAACATGTCATTTACTTATAGACTTAAAGTATAGCCAAAAATCATCTGTGTAATAACTGCCTTGCCAAAGTGCCAAAGAGCAGTTGTAATGTTAAAGAATAAATACCTAGAAGGTAAAAAGCAAGGTGATGTTTCATTTTATGAAATAACTTTTCCAGTAAGTGACATTCTATTAGATAAGCTATTGTAAGTCCAATGACCACTGGAAGGGAAAACTTTTTTCATGTCAGGAGACTATATTCACACTCATGTAGGAGAGCAGAAGTTTGTAACTTTTGGCTCCAGACTTAGATTATATATGTAGCAATTAATGCACTTAATTAAAAATTGTTAAATATTTTTGTAAAATATCTCCTTTTAAAATATCTTATGTTTCACTTTTAAGAAACAAGGAGAAAATCAAGATTTTTATTTGCTTTTTTAATGTGGCAATATTGTTCAAATCATGTGAAGATTGAAGTAACACATGCAGATTTCAAGCAAAGAAATTGAGAAATAAAGATGACTGTGTAATAAAATTTTATGAGAGCATTTGAATATTTTGGGATGGTAAAATGGCATAGGTGGTTAGAACAGGGATTTTTTTAAATTAAATACCATTATTATAAAATAAATTAGTTGCAGTTTTTCAAGGCATTTCTGAATTTCTATAACAATAGTTATTTTCCACAACGTAGATTTATACACAATTCAGCCTTAAAATCTTCAGACAACTATCTTGGTAGTTATTGTAGGAAGATTATCAAGAATTTTGGTGTCCCTAAATTATTAAGAAACTATATATGAAGTAGTGTCCCAGGGAAAAATAGTTAGGTAACAGAAAATGTTTTTAAAAGGGATGAAATAATACATATAGGCAGTTATAAATAACTATTGGAGTTAGTGTCATATAGTAGGAAAAAAAGACTACATGTCAGAATTCCCCTACTCTGGTCTTGACCAACCAAAAGTTTGTCAGTATGCTTTATGTGTGCACCACTGTCACATGAAGACTTACATTTGGAGTCCATGCAGTAGGTCCTCGACATTGACGGAGCAAATGAACGTGTCTAACACTTCTATGATTGACTGTACAAGAAGGAACCTGATATCATTTGTTTTTACTAAAAGAATCCATTAAGATAAAGCATTGTACATAGAAATGATAAGGGAGGACCCATGAGAAATAAATGATCAGTATGGACATACAGAGAACAAATCATGACAGACAAACCTGATTGCTTCTTCTGATAGAATTACAGTATTAATGGGTGAAGGGAGGCAGTACAAGTAATATATCTGAATTTTCATAAAGTATTTAATTTGATGTTTCATAAGCTCTGACTTGCAAAATTATTTCAAATTGGCTTTGGGATGATTATTCTCAGATGGCTTGAAAACCATTTAAAGAGCTATATACAAGGGGTAATGATAAATGGCAACAGACAGAGCTGGGAGGAGGAGCAAGCTGCCACTAAGGTTGATTTAGGTCTTGAGTTTTAGCGTCTTCATTGCTAATATGCAAAATGGAATAAACCACATACAAATGAAATTCATAAATGATACAGATTTGGAAGGCATTGTAAACCTAGAAACAGGAAAATAGTCATGAGAAGGTAAGCTGAAGCATAAAGAGGGACTACATAAACAATGTCCACACTGCCTGACCAGGTGATGGTGCAGTGGATAGAGTGTCAGACTGGGATGCGGAGGACTCAAGTTCGAAACCTTGAGGTTGCCGGCTTGAGTGTGGGCTCATCTGGTTTGAGCAGAGGTTGCTAGCTTGAGCGCGGGCTCCTCTGGTTTGAGCAAAGCTCACCAGCTTGAGCCCAAGGTCACTGGCTTGAGCAAGGAGTCACTCAGTCTGCTGTAGCCCTCTGGTCAAGGCACATATGAGAAAGCAATCAATGAACAACTAAGGTGCTGCAACAAAGAATTGATGCTTCTCATCTCTCTCCCTTCCTTTTTGTCTGTCCCTATCTGTCCCTCTATCTCTCTCTCTCTCTCTCTCTGCCCCCCCCCCCGCAAAAAATATTCACACTGAAAGGCGAGTCTATGTTAAAAAAGCAGTTTGGATTTATTACAAGCAAACAAAGCCAGACAAACCTGGCAAACAGGCTGACAAACACAGGTGAGCACATCTCCACAAGTAAGGCATTACAGAAACTCCTGTAAATAAGTAGGCAAAGATTTTTATTTATGTCTCAATACTGGCAGGTCTACAAATGCAAAGGAGTCTAGGGATACAGTTTAACCCTAATTTTGACTTTGAATATGGTACTCTAGAAAGGCTAATACAGATCCTTATTAGGAGACTTTATACATTCAATTTTCTACTTTTCTTTATATGGATTATTCACAGGAAAGAAATTGAACTATAACTGGGTTATACTCTGACACTGAGCACACTTAGAGGTCTTCTTTGCCCTCATGAGTGTAGTTCAAGTGTATGTAGAAAATATCACCTACACAAAAGATAATCATGAAGGTAAATCTTCTGTAAATGACTTTTGGATTAGCCATGACACAATGCTCCCTCTTCATCTGTGCAAATAATTGAGAGTCGATTGTACACACATATAAGAAAAGATAAATAGAAAGACAAATGACTTCCATGAGAAGATTATTACTTTACTCCACTTTATCCCCTTCTATCAGACAAGTCGACAAATTAGAGGGGATTCAGAGCATTGAAACAAAAATGATAAAGGGAATGAATTTATCCACTTCTGAGAATGAGTGAAATGAGCTAACTTAGAGTGCATCCGACAGCCTCGAACAAGCTGTCATGGGCAGACTTTTTTTATTTTTTATTTTTTTTATTTTATGGGATAAGGGTAATTCCCTCTCACTCAGATTCACAGATAAAGAAAATTGCAATGGAAAGAAAATACTATTGCCTAAATTATTGTGAAAAAAAAATCTGATTTAGACTTTTACAGCAAAAATATTTTTGAAAGACTCCAGAACAGACTCTTAATTACCCACGGGTTAAGACATTAAAAGTTAAAAGATATTATATAGTAAATATCACAGCAATTTTTAAATTAGATACACCTAAGGTCTGCTGCATACAAACTATTTAGGGTGTGGTTACATATCCTCATCTGGAAATGGAGATAATAAATCTTAACAATTCACAACTGTGTTAAATGTTCTCATTTAGGCACCCACAGAACATCAAAATTTTAACCAGTGAGAAACCTCACATGTGGTTTTGAAATACATACATAAATATTTGTATATATTTATATGTATTTTTTTTGTACTTTTCTGAAGCTGGAAACGGGAGGAGACAGTCAGACAGACTCCCGCATGTGACCGACCGGGATCCACCCGGCACGCCCACCAGGGGCGATGCTCTGCCCACCAGGGGGCGATGCTCTGCCCCTCTGGGGCGTCGCTCTGCCGCGACCAGAGCCACTCTAGCGCCTGGGGCAGAGGCCAAGGAGCCATCCCCAGCGCCTGGGCCATCTTTGCTCCAATGGAGACTTGGCTGCGGGAGGGGAAGAGAGAGAAAGAGAGGAAGGGTGGGGGGAGAAGCAAATGGGCGCTTCTCCTATGTGCCCTGGCCGTGAATCGAACCCGGGTCCCCTGCACGCCAGGCCAATGCTCTACCGCTGAGCCAACCGGCCAGGGCCATTTATATGTATTTTTTGAAAATACAATTTTTTTTTAAAAGTAACACCTCAGATCATGATATCTGAGATCATAAAGTCTGACATGTGACTACTTCTTCCCCATTTACAAAGTATGTAACTTGAGTTTCATATTTCTCATTTGTAAAACTGCAAAAATGCTGCCAGGTGAGTAGATTACAAGGCAGAGTGGATACAGAATAAGCATTTATCTTTCCTGACCCCCGTCTCTGCCTTCGCCCACTTCCATTACCTACACTTACTAGCTGCTTGTCCTCTTTTCTCTCACGTGCGCGACCGCCTGGTGCAGAGACTAGTCTCGACGTCTAAACTGAATGCGGGGTAGGGAGCACATTCTGACTCCTGTTTCTTTCCCACATTCTAACAATGTAAAAGTGATCAAATAAGATAATATATTTGAAATTACATAAGGTCAGAGTGTTACATTAATGAAAGATTATATATTATTAGCTTACGCATCCTTACATGCATTGACTTTGTTTTGTGAAATGGTAGAGATAAAAGGCTATATTTATATGGCTCCTTCTGTTCAGCGGTGACTACAAATGAGCGATAAATAAAAGCTTAAGCTTCTTGATAATGGATGGCAATCAGGGCGATCGGCAACCTCTCTTTGCTCACTCCTGACCCTCTCCGCTCGGCAGTGGGCTCCGGAGTCTGACATCTGACGGAAGAAGAGCAGGAAAACAGACAGCTGGGCTTAGGTCATTTTCTTTGCCTATTTATTCTTGACAGTTGTAGGTCATCTTCCTAGGGAAAACTATTAAGTAATATAACTATATTAAAATAAAACTTCAAACTTTTAGAACTGAGAGTCCCACTTTATGGGAAAAGTATTTTATTATATGTTTCTAAAGACTACTTTATGCCTTCACCATTTCCTCCTCAACTTTGTCCTTAATGATAGGAAGCTACGTCCCTCCCCATTTCCCAAAACCTGACGCTTTCTCCACTGCTTGATTCTATAGAATTAAAAATATTTAACTTTTTAAAGATTTTATTTATTGATTTGAGAGAGAAAGGGAAAAGAGAGAGAGAGAAACATTGATCTGCTCCTGTATGTGCCCTGACTGAGGATCTAACCAGCAACCTCTGCACTGCTGGGTGAATCTCTAACCAACTGAGCCATCGAGCCAGGGAAAACATTTGTAAAAATAGAAAATATTTCAGTTCTTTGAAAGGATGGCCTTCCCAAATAACAGGTGGGTAATGGTAGAATGGTTTTCCTTCTCCGGGGATAAAGTGAGCCATCTTGTTGAAAGAACTGAACGCATGTTAAGAAGGACAGTCTGTTTTGGGGGTAGATGGATCAATTACCAAGAGGTTTCCAGCACTAGGAACCTCAGAAGGAGAAAAAAGGGCCTCCTCTATATTTCTTGAGCATTTCTGAATTGAAAACAATTACTAAGCACCTATTATGTTCTAGGTAGTACACCAAATATTGGGAATACAAAAATAATCAAAGCATGGTTTCGGCCCTTCAGAATATTCTGACCTAGAGAGGGAGAAAATTAGGAGTGGGAGAGTGTAAAGCCAGTAGCCCCGGCTACCATCACAGCCACCTGGCCCATGAAGGTTCGCATTGGATTCGGAAAGTCGGTAATGAAACAATGGAGCCAAGAACTGGTGGGCCATTAGCTTTAATCCTAGCTTGCACCCGGCGGGCAAGAAATACACACAGTGGGAAAACACTTCCCTTTCCATTCAGGGCTCCCAAAGCCAATGACTTATCCGAGTTTCCTAGAATCAAAGGTTTCTACCTTACCAGCCTTATTCACCTCTGTTCCCCATCTCCTTCTCTCTGCACAAACTCTACACAGACAGGCTTCTCCTTCAGCACTCTGCCATCTTGGCTGCTTCTCCTCTCCTCCACGTGGCCTTTATCTGCTCTCTTCTCTGCTCTCCTCCTAGAACGTAATCCCTCTTCTCTAATGTTAATCTCAGGAACCAAGAGAGAGCAAGCTCCCGGTCTGCCTCACTTTATAGTGTAGAAATCAAAACCTTTAATCCAATATACAAACAAGGAAGTCTCTGATACAAAGTCACTTATCTGAGGCATAATGGAATTCCTCATGAGAGTGCACCACCTATTGGGCAGATAAAATATATTATGCTCACTTTGTTAAAGATGGCACTACCCACATGGAAGCCCATCGTCCAGGTAATAATATTTATAATAATTGCCCTTCTTCCTTGGGATGGGTGTGATTATATTAATGTGTGTTCGGGGAGGGCTTTCGTGCCAAAAGGTTTTAAAAGGAAGAGAGATCACGTTGTTCTGGGGGGAGAGTGATTGTGTTCTAAGAGGAGGGCAGAAAGCAGGGAGGAGAGCAGAGTAAGGCCATGTAGAGGAGAGGAGAAGCAGCCAAGATGGTGGAGTGTTGAAGAAGAAGCCAGTTTGTGCAGAGTTTGTACAGAGAGAAGGAGATGGGGAACAGAAGTAAATAAGTCTGGTGAGCTAGAAACCTTTGATTCTAGGAAACTCAGATAAGTCAGTAGCTTTATGAGCACTGAATGAGTGGGGTTTGTAGCCCAGTGTGTTTTTACTTGCCCGCCAGGTGCAAGCTAGGATTAAAGACAATGACCCACTAGTTCTTGGCTCTGTTGTTTCACTACTGTCTGACCGAATCAAATGCGAACCTGCATGGTCCAGGCGGCTGTGATGGTGGCTGTGGCTACTGGCTTTACACCACCCTACATCAAAAAGGGTGGGAAAGGCTTAGTCGTTGTTTTTTTTTTGCATTTTTCTGAAGCTAGAAACGGGGAGAGACAGTCAGACAGACTCCCGCATGTGCCCGACAAGGATCCACCTGGCACGCCCACCAGGGGCGACGCTCTGCCCACCAGGGGGCGATGCTCTGCCCCTCCGGGGCGTCGCTCTGCCGTGACCAGAGCCACTCTAGCGCCTGGGGCAGAGGCCAAGGAGCCATCCCCAGCGCCCGGGCCATCTTTGCTTCAATGGAGTTTTGGCTGCGGGAGGGGAAGAGAGATACAGAGAGGAAGGAGGGGGGATGGAGAAACAAATGGGTGCCTCTCCTATGTGCCCTGGCCGGGAATCGAACCTGGGTTCCCCGCACGCCAGACCGACGCTCTACCGCTGAGCCAACTGGCCAGGGCCAGGCTTAGTCTAAAAACTAAACCTTAGGCTATAAGGATCCTGCCTGATTACAACCTGCCCCCCCCAACATCCAATGCATACTATATGCAAGCAAACATATATATCATATTTATAAACTTATTTGACTAACAGAGAGGCAGAGAGATTTTAACATGGTGTGATAAATGTAATGAAGCAGCTGTGTACTTGGGGCTAACTACTCAGTGTTATGTATGGATGAGGTAACAGAGGCCCACAATAGTTAAATTATAATATATCCTCTGTAACATACAACTTTCAGGTGGCTGATGTGCAACTGAAAAATAAGACAGGGCTATACTATTAAGACATGACTTAATATTAATGTCTTAATATTACAGGATTTTTAATAAAGTGTCTTCTGTATCAGACCAGGTATGGAAAATGAAGACAAGGCTCAATAATTAAGGCAACAAACTATCCTTCTCTCCCAAGCCCAGAAATGTTGAGAAGAAAAATCATGAGTAGGAGAATGCCTTTTCCAAAGATAAAAATTCTGGCCTCCACGATCCAAACAAATCATTCATACTGGAGATAAGACTCTTGGTAAGGGCCTGTGGTGGCACAGTGGATAGAGCATCAACCCAGAACACGGAGGTCACTGCTTCGGAACCAAGACAAGCAATCAATGAACAACTGAGAGTGAAGCAACTATGAGTTGATACTTCGTACTCCACCTCCCACTCTGACTGTAAGATTAATAAATAAAATCTTTAAAAAAAATCAAATAGATGACTTGTAAGCTTTCAGTCATTTCAAATATAGCCTGCCAGAGATATAGCCCCTAACCTTGATATATATGTCTTACCTAATCACCTCAACTTGTACACTCCAGGAAAGATGGGTAAACGCCAGTGACTGCATCAGTGATACAGAGCAATGGTTTCTTAAAAAGATCATCTGTCACTTTGGCAAGATAGCTCAATTGGTTAGAGTGTTAACCCCATACATAAAGTTTCTAGGTTCGATCCCTGGTCAGGGTACATACAGAAACAGATTGATGTTTCTGTCTCTCTCTTTCTTTCACCCCCTGTCTCTCTTTCTCTCTAAAAAAAAAATTTTTTTTAATCAATCAATAAATTAAAAAATATATATATCATCTGTCAATTAAGACCACAGCCTTCTATATAGGTGTTGATCAAATAAGTTTGTAAATTGATATATATGTTTGCTCACTTATAGTTTGCATTGGGTGTGGGGGACAGGCTGTAAGCAAACCGGGTCATTACAGCCTGAGGCTTAGTTTTAAGACTAGCTTTTCCCCACACCTTTGACTGTTGCATGATGTGGGTGGTGCACTTTTATGAGGAATCCCATTATGCCTCAGATAAGTGACTTTGTATCAGAGACTTCCTTGTTTGTATATTGAATTAAAAGGTTTTGATTTCTATATTATAAAGTAGGGCAGACCGGGAGCTTGCTCTCTCGGTTTCTACTAACATCATTGCAGGGGCCTCCCTGATCCCTTGCCTTTCATGGGAAAAGCAGGTTTTCTGCTTTTCCCTTGTCTTCTCTTGTGGCTTGCCTGTCTTGGTGAGACACCAATAAACAGAATGGCCCACCATCCTCCGACTCCGCCATTTCTTTATCGTCTGCCTGAATCCAATGTGAACCTGCATGTGAATGGCCACGATGGCGGCTCCTGGCCATATAATAGGAAGTGTGTTTTAAATAAAATACCGATCACCTATGGCTGTAACAAATATGTAAATACCTCCTATAAAGTCTATCACCAAAATACATTCCACTAAATAATAAATATGCGACATGCTTGCCCTATGCTGCTGAGAGACTAAAACCCATTTTCATAAACAAAGCAAATCAACCCAGAAATACAAATAATTTTACTGCCATGAGGAGACTGTACCTATAAACTTATGCAAGCCAATGAATACAATTTATAATATAACATTACGAATGTCACAAATTTCTAAACTACATTCTATAGCTATAATTTTGTCATCAGTCTTTTTTTCCAAACCACATCATCATCGTTCCTGACACGTAGTAAATGCTTAACAAATGTTTGGTGAATTAATAAAATCTATTACCAACCCTCACCCTGCTGGGCTTCTCAGCACCACTCCCAGAAGCTCCATATTCTAACAGCGCAAACAGCTTGAGAGGTGAAAATCCGCACTCTGGTGAAAAGCGCTCTAGACAGGAGGCCAGGAGGTGATGTTCCTCACCTTAGATCTATCTAGACACTTGCATTGACTGTCCTCTTCTATAAAACATATTTGCTTCATAAAATATCTCCAAGAGCTAAATTCTAGTAACAGTCTAATAACAGTCTTCCTTTTTTAAGGAAAAGGAAGATATCCCTGGATACAGTTTAAAAACAGAAAAGGGTAAGATCCTAGCTTTACCATTTACTAGTGACCCTGGGAAATTTATTTAACCTTCCTAAACTTCAGTTTCTTCTTTTGTTAAATAGGAATAATAATACTTCATAGCATTGTTACAGCGTCAAATGAAATAATGTATGTAAGCTCTGGATACAGGGCCTAACATTCGGAGCTCAGAAAGCATTATTTGGTACTGTTGTTCTTACTGACTGGTACTCTTTGTTTGTTCTGGTTGTTGTTTTACATCTGATCTCTTCCCCGAGCCAGGAACAAGAGGAGATTTCTTCATCTAATTAGAATCTTGTGGGAAAAGCCATCAAGAAGACTAAACCCTGCAGCTTTAATATATAAAGAACAAATCAAGTAACAACATCAAAGGCGTATTGAACTGTGTGGTCTTTGAACACTTTAATAAATAGAAGCTTTCTATTACAGGCATCATCTTATTTTATAGTAGGGCATAAACGAAATTCAAAATCACATTAAAGGAGGCTTCGCATGATTCTGTTTAGCAAAGGAAGGAATGGATTTTAAAGATTAAACAGCAGTGCTAGAAGCACTATTGTGGAAGGAGGGCTGGATTGGAAAGGAAATATTCAACTACATCCTATCACAAGAATTCTGATAATCACACAAGGTTACCGTAGCCCACTGTTGTATATCCGCCACCCTTTAGAGCTCCTATCTTTCCTATGGGCATGACAATAGAGTTTTTCTTTTGTTCCTGATGAGATTTGTCAGAAAGGGTAAGAGAAAGGGGGGAGGGGTGAAGGGTTTATTCTCTGTATTTTGCTTCATAAACAAACTTTTTTCCAGTTCTTACAAAGCTAAAATACATCTCACTTTTTCAGAAAGTCTACTCTGATTCTCCCATACTGTATAGATTTGTTCTCTGTTTTGTCTTTAAACATTTACTGTACTTGGTCTGGTATATAGAACAGGAGATCATCATGGGGTTCATCGAAGAGTGTTAAGTCCTTCATTATACATATGAGGTGACTAATCTTTCTTTTTCTTTTGTACGGGTGTGCCAGGCAGCCTGGAAGCTGAAGGGTACAGGCATGGCGGGCACTCCCTTTCTCCTTAGCTTCTCGCCCCTTCGGCTGGGTCCCCTAGTTTAGTAACAGTTACTTCCATAGTGGAAATTGACAACAGTTTGTAGTTTCTTCAAAGGCCCAACCATCTCCCTCCTTGTGACTTCTCATGTCACAAGCATTGACTAATTTTTTTTTTAACTTGCCTGAAATTTTCCAGTATCTTTGTGTTTCTAGTGATACATTTATTATGCTATTCATTTGTTGCAAAGCTCTAGATATGTAAGAGAGAACATGACAAATACGGTCAGTGTAAGCGAAGTAGTACAGGGGTGGGATGCGGGGTTCCCTAGAACAGGCTGCAATGTGTTTCTGCTGTTCCACACGTGGTTAACAACATTTCTTGTGTAACTAACACTGCCATCTTTCTCCTCAACTATTGCAATGGTCTCCTAGCTCCGCTCCTTACCTCTGCAGTCCAGAATTATCTTTTTAAAGCATAAATCTATTTTTTTTACTGTTTTTTTCCTTTTTTCTTTTTTTTTAATTTTAATTTTATTTATTCATTTTAGAGAGGAGAGAGAGAGAGAGAGAGAGAGAGAGAGAGAGAGGAGAGAGAGACAGGGGGGAGGAGCTGGAAGCATCAACTCCCATATGTGCCTTGACCAGGCAAGCCCAGGGTTTCGAACTGGCGACCTCAGCATTTCCAGGTCGACGCTTTATCCATTGCACCACCACAGGTCAGGCATAAATCTAATTTTAAGGTGTTCTGTCGTTTGTGTTACAAATTCCACACTGAAGTCAAAATTGTCCTCGTTTACCTCTCCAGCTGCCAGGTAGGCCCGATCCTGGTCAGGGTCTTCATATGAGCTGTGATGCTAAGTAACATCCCTCTGGGTGGAATGTTCTGATTTCCAAACAGCCTGCTTCTTCTAGTCACTCGGGTTGCAGCTTAAATGTCACCTTCTCCCAGAGCCCTCCCCTGACCCTTAGATCTAATCACCTAGACCAGGGGTCCCCAAACTACGGCCCACGGGCCACATGCGGCCCCCTGAGGCCATTTATCCTGCCCCCGCCTCACTTCCGGAAGGGGCACCTCTTTCATTGGTGGTCAGTGAGAGAGCACAGGATGCATCCTGTGTGCTGTATGTGGTGGCGCCACAAAGCGCAGCGATGCAGGACGCATGCATCAGGGCTCCGGAAGCGCGTCATATCACTTGTTACGGCTAGCATTGACAAATATGGAACCAGACACTGACCATCTCATTAGCCAAAAGTAGGCCCATATTTCCCACTGAAATACTGGTCAGTTTGTTGATTTAAATTTACCTGTTCTTTATTTTAAATATTGTCTTTGTTCCCATTTTGTTTTTTTACTTTAAAATAAGATATGTGCAGTGTGCTTCGGGATTTGTTCATAGTTTTTTTTATAGTCCGGCCCTCCAACGGTCTGAGGAACAGTGAACTGGCCCCCTGTGTAAAAAGTTTGGGGACCCCTGACCTAGACCCATTACACCTCTATCACTTCCATTTTAATTCTTCGCAGACAATTGTGGCTCTAAAACGTTCTCCTGTTTACATATTTGACATATTTGCTTTTATTTCTGTATTTTATGGTCTCCCTCACCTTACCCTGTATTTTGAGTTTCCTAAAAGCAGGGATCTGATCATTTTTGGTGCTGTAACTTCAATATTTAATAGCATACCTTGTAGAGAGTAAGTGCTTAACAAATATCTGTTGCATGATCCAATGAATAAATCATATTCATTTTTATATATGATACATATCTGGGCTAAAAAAAATAGTAATAATGTATTGTGTATCAAGTATGTCGAATAACAAGATGCCAGTACATTATGATACCAGATTAACATATTTTTTAAATGGAAACTATAGAATGAATCATTCTCTGATAAATTTATTACTCAATTTTAAATGTAAATGTGGGATTGATTATAAAGCTTTGGGTAGGTTTTCATTATATTAAAAAAAACATCAAAAGTAACTATTGTTGTGTGGTAAAATTGTTTACTGCCACAACCCACAATTTAATGCAAGGGACTGAAAGGATTGGTACATGTTCTTATCAATTCTGCACTAATAAACATGTAAGAGGCATTGCTTTGATGAGTGTTTATTATTGTTTAAATTGGATGCTTTTTGTCTGACTTTTATAATATGACTAATTAGAGCAGTTGCTACATATTATTAGTGGTTCGAGTTAATGAAAACAAAAGCAAAAAATAAACTACGACTACTCTTTCAGGTGCTGACTCCCTTTAATGAAAAAAGAGTTATCAAATAAGAATAAGACTGGTTTCCACTTGCTTCGACCAATGTGTATGGGAATAAATTTAGCTAATTTTTGGCTAAAAATATAAATTAGTAGTTAGCACACAAGTGTCTTGTCAATTATAGATCAATAACCTAAAAACACTGCATACAAATGTCAACGTGCCCTATTTTTTATAGACTTCTAAAAAATATTTGAAGATTTATTTATTCATTTTAGAGAGGAGAGAAAGAGAGAGAGAGAGAGAGAGAAAGAGAGAGATAGAGAGAGAGAGAAGGGGGAAGGAGCAGGAAGCATCAATTCCCATATGCATCTTGACCAGGCAATCCCAGGGTGTTGAACAGACGACCTCAGCGTTCCAGGTTGACGCTTTATTCATTGCGCCACCACAGGTCAGGCCATTATGAGTGACACTTAGAAAACAAATTTTATCAATTTGAAATTGTTAAGTAAAAATATTCTAAATTAAATAAAAATCTGAGGATTCTACTTTACACTCTGGGGAAGAAAATTTCCAACAAACAATTTTTAGATTGGTGGTTAGTATTAGAGTTTAGTCCTTCTTGCTGAAGGACACGTTTCTTTGTTTGTTTGTTTATGTCTGGGGAATATCTTCCTTACATTTTGTTTGCTTCATTCACATTATATAACCGAGTGATTCTTATGGAGCTTCTGCCTATTGAGTATTTAAATTATTCTGAAATATTTTTCCTTGAGTACAAGTTACCTGGGAAGATATGAGATTGGTATGATATAGAACTTCTCAAGGCCTTTATTATGAAAGGCTTCAGATCATTCCAATACAGCGTGATCATCAAGCCTGTGCCCTTCCTGGTCAGTTGTGTTAGCTCTGTTTTCACCTGTCAGACTTTAAGAAGCCTGTACCACATGAACGATGCCATTAGAACACATAGCTGGTCAACGAACACTCAATCCAGAAGTTGTAGCATCTTAATTGACTCCTCTGAAATACTATAAATGTGATGAAATCTTCACTAAAGAGTATTAAAGATAACACCCTTCAAAAAACTTGAACAAAATGTGATGCAATTTAAAAGAAACACTATTAAAATGTTAATTAAGCTCATCATTTATAATCATTGTTGTTCCATCAGTTATTAATGTTTGTACTATATTTTTTGAACTCTCTATAACTTATAACAATTTTTATAATCCCTCCTTCACACTCAAGTTAGGAATTTCTGCTCTGTTTTCCCCAAGTATTTCAGTGTTAAAAATGCCTCTGTCACACCCTGGAAGCTCAGTGACAGTGAGCGCAAGTTGGTCTAGCTTACAGATGCCTCTAACCTTGGAAGTAGGTACCAGTGTTCTGGACTTTTGAAAACTGACTGCTTGATTTCTCCTTGAGTAACTGTAGCTGGGTGCTCACTGAGACATGTTTGCTACACTTCCCAATATTAGATGTACATCAGAATCATATTCAGAGCTTAGCAAAACAAAGTACTGATACACAGGCCATAACTCCAGATTCTGATTTAATTTTTCTGGTGATGGGACACTCCATCTGTTTTGTAAAAAGTGTCACATGAAGGTACAATGTCTTCACTAGTATTTGAAGGGATTGGTAATTAAAACAGTACTTTACTCTAAGGTAACACTGACTCAAGCAGCTTTGCTCATTTCTACTATTCCTTCTCTTTAAAATCTTTGATGATTTCTCCTAGCTGTTACAATTAATATGGTGGCATATGCAATGCTAAATGTGAAAATAAATTCATAATCTCCCCACTCCAAAGAAATCCAATGTCTAATTTATATTGTCTTGGTCACCCACCCTGTTGAGGTGATTATATAACTGACTTTAAATCATCTACTCACTTCCCAGCATATCATAACTAACACTTTCCCAGTCCTGGCTGATTGGCTCAGTGGTAGAGCATCAGCCCAATGTGTGGAAGTCCTGGGTTCAGTTCCCAGTCAGGGCACACAGGATAAGCACCCATCTGCTTCTCCACCCTTCCCTCTCTCCTTTCCCTCTATCTCTCTTTTCCCCTCCTGCAGCCAGGGCTCCATTGGAGCAAAGTTGGCCCAGGTGCTGAGGATGGCTCCATAGCCTCTGCCTCAGGTGCTAGAATGGCTCCTACTGAGATGGAGCAACAGCCCAGATGGGCACAGCATCGCCTCCTGGTGGGCATGCCAGGTGGATCCTGGTCCGACGCATGCAGGAGTCTGACCTCCTCCCTGCTTCTAACTTTGGAAACACACACACAAACACACACACACAAATTATTATACTAACACTTTGCCCAAAACTGACAGAAAACATTTGTATCCAAAATTTTGCCTGACCAGGCGGTGGCGCAGTGGATGGAGAGTCAGACCAGGATGCAAAGGGACACAGGTTCAAGACCCCGAGGTTGCCAACTTGAGCGTAGGCTCATCTGGTTTGAGCAAAAGCTCACCAGCTTGGACCCAGAGTCACTGGCTCAAGCACGGGGTTACTCAGTCTGCTAAAGGCCCCCGGTCAAGGCACATATGAGAAAGCAATCGATGAACAACTAAAGTGTTGCAATGAAAAACTAATGATCGATGCTTCTCATCTCTCTCCATTCCTGTCTGTCTGCTCCTGTCTATCCCTCTCTCTGACTCTCTCTCTGTAAAAAAAAAAATGTTATGTGTCTTAGACAATAAAAAACAGAATATAAAGAACAACTGCATTTATTTTGGGGTAAGAGAGGGGAGGATGAACTGGAAGACCAAGAAAGGTAAAGAAGGTAAGAGAGAAAGTGACTGATGTGGATGGATGTGACCTGAACACATTCCTTCCCAGAGTCCAGTATGAAAGACATACAACTTTCATTTCGCAATTGCAGTCATCTTAATCTAAACTTAAATTCTGTTTTGAGCTCTTTTTTTCACCAGGCTGGGAAACTAAAATCTCAGATGATTAAGCAGTTACCCACATTCCCACTTCATTGACTTTTCCTTAGTGATTCATTTAATTTCCATTCAGCTTAAAGGAGTTACCATGAATGGAAATGGAATAAATGTACTTGCTATATTGTAACTACCCCCTCCCACCACCACCACCAAACACTTCCCTGTGTTTTCACATGCCCCCCACGGAAAGACATACTATCTCAGGCTGAGAAGCATTAGAATAGCTGAAAAGGGGGATAGACAAGGAATTAGAGGACATATTAGATCAAAAATTGGTTAAAATACCAAAACTATATCTATTTGTTACCAGGTCTATTTGTATATGCATAGAACAGAAAAGAATAAAAAAAATAATTTTAAGTAACTAATTTTAGATGAGGAGTTTAGATGATATTTTAAAATGACTTTCGTCTTCTTGCTTGTCCATATTTGCTAAATAAACTTGATTAACTTTAAAGTGAGAAACCAATTTTCAAAGCATATTTTAAAAGTTAATGAAGCAAAGTAAAACTCATTAAATGATGAATTCAGCACTCAGGACAGTGGTCTCACCCTTCGGATTTGTAAAAGCAGGTTGGCAAGCAAAGGCTGAATCCGCTGTATTCTTTTTTTCCAACTGCCTGCAGCTCTCACACAGGATCTTCTACGCAGTTCCACTTCACTTAAGGAACCTCTGTGACCGTGAAAAAATGATTACAGCTCTAGGTCACAGGTGGAGAGTTATTAGCGATGTCTAATGGGAAACAAATTCCTTTCCTAAATCTGTCTGATTATGAGCATTGTGTGTACATAATTTTCACATATTTTCTGAAAAACATGTTCAATGGTTCAATTTAAATGTCATTAGAGAATTATACATAGTTATTAAAGTTGTAGAACAAGAATAGAGAGACGTTTCACATAAAATTCAAGTCTTATTTCTACGTTAGCTAGTGTTTCTCATTGGTTTAAGTCTGCTCTTGCTCAGTTAAGAAAGTAAAATGTATAGACTTATAAAAGAAACACTTTCTGATCCCCAGAAATTCAAATTATACTGGTGTTTATACCTTTATTGTGTTACAGTCAGGTTTACATGAACAAAAGCAGGTGAGGCCTGACCTGTGGTGGCAAAGTGGATAAAGCATCGACCTGGAATGTTAGGGTCACTGGTTCAAAACCCTGGGCTACCTGGTCAAGGCACATATGGCAGTTGATGTTTCCTGCTCCTCCCCCCTTCTCTTTCACTCTCTCTCTTTCTCTCTCCTTTCTCTCTCTCTCTCTCTAAAATCTGAAAAATTATAGAAAAACAAAAAAAACTAAAGCAGGTAAGTCAGGAGTTGAAGTAATAAGTGCCACAATAAATTTTCTGAAGTGAGTATCTCTTAAATAGATTAGGAAGGCCCTGGCCAGTTGAGTCAGTGGTAGAGCATAGGCCTGGTGAATGGATGCCCCAGTTCGATTCATGGTCAGGGCACATAGGAGAAGCAACTATCTGCTTCTTCACCCTTCTTCCTCTTTTTCTCCTTCTCTCTATCTCTATCTCTCTATCTCTCTCTACCCCTCCTACAGCCATGGCTCAGTTAGAGCAAGTTGGCCCCAGGGAACTGAGGATGGCTCCTTGGCCTCACCTCACTAAAATAACTTGGTTACTGAGCAATGGAGCAATGGCCCCAGATGGGCAGAGCATCACCTGGTAGAGGGATTGTGGGTGGATCCTGGTTGGGATACATGCGGGAGTCTGTCACTCTGCCTCCCCACTTCTCACTTTAAAAAAACAGATTAGAAAGTAAAGATTCATGAGGCTGAGAGAAACTACTGTTTGCAGGAAGATAATTATAAAATCAATCTAAATATATAGAAATTTAAGTAACATCAATGTAGTCTGCTTACTTGCACCCCTCTCTTACTAACATAACATATTATATATGTTGAAATAAGTTTAAGGTATTTTTTTTACAATAAAATTGTTCAATAGAGAAACAATGGTAAACTTTATGAAGACAAATTCTAGCTTACCTGACATATTTGGAAAGCACTGTATGCTCAACTATATGGAGTTAGTGATCTTTCTCTTCTCTACTTCCATATGGAAAATCTCTCCATGTTTTATTCTGTTCCAAGAGCCAGGCACCATAGCTTTGGAACAGATCCTCTGAAAGGCTATATCAGAGTGCTACCCAATGGAAAAGTAGGTCTAGAGAAGGTCTTATGTAATAATGAAATAAAAATATGGCACCTTGGATTTAACTTATCAAGTACTGACCACTGCACTGAGTGCTTTTAAATAGAGTAATTCATTAAAACTTCATGAAGGCTGTATGAAGTGGATATCATTGCTATATTGTGTTTGTGTGCTTTTTATAGATGACAATCATGAGAGAATAATGGTTCTTCAAACTTGTGGTAAAAGTTAACAAGAAAGTAATCTCAGGATGTCTTAAGCAATTTCACGAAACTCAACTGGCATCTTCAAACTCATTGGTGAGAGAGCAGTATATCAAAGAAATTTTACATTGGAGAGGATAACAGCAAAGAAATTAAGAGTGTAGGCCATGAAGTCATTTTTCCTGGGTTTGAATATTGGTCTCCTATTAATAAGCTGTACAATTTCAGTCAAATTATGCATTCTTTTCAGTCTTCTGTGTAATAAGAGGGAATTACTAATTTTCATCTTGTAGCATAAATAGAGTGCTTAGAACTATGTTATATTCAGCTGTGACTATAGCATTATAAGTATTTAAAAACTTGCTTATAACAACGCTATTTTATCGCTTTTATATAAGAAATGTTTAGCTGTTAGTGAGTACTGAGAAAAAAAATTAGAAACTTTAATTCTCTGATACATTGAAAAAAAATGTATATGTATTCCCTTCCCAGAGAAAGAAATCATGCAAGTTAAAGCACTGCTCCATCATAGTGAGATAACATGGTCTAAATCAGTGGTAGTCAACCTGGTCCTTACCGCCCACTAGTGGGCATTCCAGCTTTCATGGTGGGTGGAAGTGGAGCAACCAAAGTATAAATAAAAAGATAGCTTTAACTATAGTTGGTTGTTTTATATTGATTTATTCTGCCAAACTTAGGGAAAATCTGACACAAAGTACTTGGTAAGTAATTATTATTATATGCTTTAACATGCTGTAACTCTGCTTTATAAATTTTATAAAGTAAAGTTACTTCCCTACTTTATAAATCACCATTATTGTGGAACCAGTGGGCGGTTAGAAAATTTTACTACTAACAGAGATACAAAAGTGGGCGGTAGGTATAAAAAGGTTGACTACCCCTGGTCTAAATACACATTACCAGCTTCAAAATAAAACACTTTCATCCATAAATAAAATGATGTTTGTGAGATTATAGGCACGTATGTTATCAAGGCTAATTATTAAGTTAATATCTTTATAAAATGAATGTCTTTGTGTATTTTACTTTCATGAAAACAGATCATAGCATAGGGCTTAACACAATATATAAGATTCTTCAGGACAATTACTAAGATTCTGAAAGAGTATCTTGTTTCTTTTCTACATACACATTAAGGTAGCATTACTAAGAAAGACTGCCTTTGCCTCAAAGCACTCCCAACACCTCATTGTATCTGTTGTCTTGATGGCCACATTTATAAGAATTAGTCTGAGAAAAAACAGTTATGAGGCATTTTCTGAGTTCTAATTTGAGAAAATTTTTAAGGCACTGAAAGCAATTGGTATTTGGCTTTGTGTTAGCATATGCACCGGAGGCACACAGTTATTAAAACAACTCGTGTTTTATTCCCCTACTTATTAAATTGATTTTATTAAACTTGTTCCTGGCTGGTTTGCTATATGCCAAATCTTCTCCTGGGCTCTATTTCTAAAGAATTCATAATGGAGGTGATAACTTTGGATGGGTACATTTCATAAAGTTCTCAGATTCTAATAAAATCCCCAAAGTTGGCGTAAAACCTTAGAGAAAACTTTCAAGTTGTATAAATGTTTTGGAAGTGTTAAGGAGCTATGAAAAACAACAGATTATTAGTTGTTTTGTGATACTGTTGGTCAAATAAGTTTGTAAAATGTGATTTTTCTGTTTGCTCACTTATAGTTTGCAATTCGAGGCTAGGCAACACCAGGTATATGTGATCTGTGAAATAGCAAATTACCTTCCTGCTTGGGAAGGGCCATTGTTTTGCTAATGTTTGCTGGAGGAGAGGTTTTTGAGCCAGAAAGTTTTGAAAAGAGAGAGAAGAAGAGGCAGAGAGAAGCCATGTTGGCAGGCAAAGAGAAAAAAGCGATGTTTGCAGAATGAGAGCAGAGAGAATGCAGAGTGCTGAAGGAGAAGCCATGATGGCAGAGAAGGGAGAAGGTGTGCAGATGGGGAACCAGAGTTGAGGGGCTTTAGCGAGCTCCACAGAGACTGGTGGGGCCTTTGATTCTAGGAGAAACTGGAGAAGATTCTCCTGGTTGTGGAACTGGAGAATGTGTCAGTGGCTTTGGGAGCCCTGAGTGAAAGGGAAGTGTTTTCCCTGTGTGTTGCTTGCCGGCCAGTGCGAGACTTTAATAAAGGAATGGCCCACCATTTTTTGGCTCCACTGTTTCTTTATCATCTGTCCAAATCCAATGGAAACCTGCATGTGCATGGCCACGATGGCCGTGACTAGTGGCCATACTGATACAAATCCGTAAAGGAAAAAAAACGTTTTGTAACTCAATTATGGAGTGTTCATTTGAATCACTGTGTCAGAACGCACAAAATTTATAACTAAATTTCTCAGAGGGAAGTATGCTTGATATACAATGAGCAGAATTTCACAAGAAATGAGGGCTCTTTCCTACATGTCTTAATATTTTGACAAAATTGGAAATATGCAAGGAGAAATAAAAGAGACTACTCCAACTGTAAATGATGTTTTGGTTTGATTTTTTTTTCTTCTTTTAGGAATAAAAAAAGAGAATAGTGCTTCGCAGAGAGATGTCTAGGTTTAGGCATGGACGGAAGAAAACAGGGTTTTAGAGGTCAGATAACAAATTAGTATAGAGGAGGCAAAATCTGAGACACTAGTGATAAGGAAATCCTAGATTTTGAAATTTAAGTAGACTGATAACAGTGTAACCTCTTTGCAAGTCAAGCTACATCTTTAAGGATAAACTAGGAAAGAAAAGAAAAGGAAAGAAAATGCCATAGTAACTACAGGACATCCTCCAAGCTAAAGGATCATTTTGGTTTTCAAAGGGAAGGAAAAGGGCTGGATTACTCTAGGTTTCCTAAAGCTTGTTTCAGTGAGTAAGCCATTGATATTCACATAGGACACATTTCATTCATTTTCTAAAATACACTGACCTTTCCACATTAAACATTTTATTGTTGCTAGCTGTCGGCTTATCATTTTAGCATTATGCAAAGTAAATCTCTGGCTTGAATTATCTGTTTAGCCCTTAGAAGACTAGGGCAATGAAAAGGCCAGAGAAGGACAAGGAAATGTAAGCTGAAATTGCTTAGATAAACTGGAGAGTCAGACAATGGGCATTTGCAGGATTCTATTCATCTGGATTCCGGAATACTTTGCGACTCAAACGCAACCTATTGGTTTGCCTACCTCCTCAGTATTGATCCTGCCTACTCCCATTTCTCATTATTATTACATTTCATTTCTACCTCCTCCTATATCTAGTAAGTTAATGTTTAAGGAGAAAAAAAGGATATAAACTAATATACAAGAAATTACTATGGTTGAGGTGGGGCACTTAGATAATACCCATTTAGACACAGCTTGAGGAAGTAATTCAACAAATGTTTATTTAGAGCCTACTGATAAAGCCCTGTGTTAAACACTGGGGACACAGGAATGAAAGACAAATGTCTCCACAAGAAAAATCACAGTTCAGAGACTCAGGCTGGTTTACAGAGGCAAGCGAAAGAATCAAAAGTCGTAATTTGATTATTGTTATAATATCACACACAGGATGCTACAGAAGATAGAAAGAAAAAGTATGTTACTTAAATTTAAGAAGGCAAGGAATTCTCTAAGTAGGAGACAACTTGAGTTGAGTCACTTCCTAAAGGAACATTTTCTTTTCCTGCTCTAAGAAGAAAGATGTTGGATATAGACAATTTGTGGTGGGAAAAGCAATAAGGGGCAAACTTGAGAAAAATTCTGCCTTTCTGCCCTGTACTTACTTTAAGAAATACCAATGGGAAAAATTGAATACTTATCTAAGGCTGATCATTGTGCTGGGTATGTAGAGTACGTAGTTCAGTCTTTAACAGACTTTGAAAAAAGAAAACCTCCTTTTTAATGAGAGCGGATTACTAACAGGTAATGGGAAACAGGGTGTTGGTTTTTAAAGACTTGACAGCCCCTCTGAAGATGCTTTGAGAAAATTGATTTTTACTTGGTTATCCAGTCTCTTAGAGATATTATAAAATATTGTTTTATAATGTGATATGCTGATATGGCCAAAATATTTGATAAAATATACTGGATGCTATTATATAAAAATTAGCCTCTGAAGGCCCTGGCTGGTTGGCTCAGCAGTAGAGTGTTGGCCCCACATGTGGAAGTCCCAGGTTTGATTCCTGGCCAGGGCACACAGGAGAAGTGCCCATCTACTTTTCCACCCTTCCCCCTCTCCTTCCTCTCTATCTCTCTCTTCCCCTCCCACAGCCAAGGCTCCATTGGAATAAAGTTGGCCCGGGCACTGAGGAGGACTTCATGGCCTCCACCTCAGGTGCTAGAATGGTTCCAATTGCAATGGTGCAACGCCCCCTGGTGGGCATGCTGAGTGGATCCTGGTGGGGCACATGTGGGAGTTTGTTTGTCTGCCTCCCCCTGCTTCTCACTATGGAAAATTACAAAAAAAAATTAGCCTCTAAGTTTGAATAAATTCACTCTTATAAAACTGGTATCTTATGAATGTTTCAAATAAACAATTAATGCTCCTAGGTTTATCCAGAAATAATCCAAGATATAGCAGACAAGCCAGAAGTGGGATAGGAAACCACTTCTTAACATCTATGCTACCCATGTCACTGCCTGCACATATTAAAGGCATTTGTTTATGCAAAGTAAGCAGCCAATGCTCAAAGTAATTGTGAGTCATGAAATTCCTCTTGAGATATAAGAATATAATGTACAGTGTATGGTATTGAGGAGTAAGTCACACACTACCTAGTTACAAGAAAACTACTAAGAATAAAAAAGTATCAAGAACTTCTTGTTGGGCAAACAAGTGTGTTAGGCTTGATCGCTTGTATTTTTGCCTGATTGGTGCACGAGCACAGGGCAGCACCTTGTGTGTATAGTCTGTGTAAGGCTCCAGGGACTTGCCCTCAGGGTGGCAGATTGTAGATTGCAGATTGCCTGCTGCCACTGGGAGGGGCCAGTTCTTGCTATTGTTTGCCAAAGAGGATTTTCTCCCTGGTCTGCTTTTGCTAGTGAGTCCTGGGAGAGAGGGGGCAGCTGTTATTTTCCTTGCCTGCTTGCTAGTCCATTGCAAGACTCGAATAAACAGATTGGCCCACCATCTTCAGGCTCCACAGTTCTTTTACCAAATCCAGTGTGAATCTGCATGGCCAGAGGCCTTACACTTCTCTTCAGCAGTAAAATAACAACTCTCTTTTATTTACAGTAGAGACAATGCATTGGGAAAAATGAGCCTTTTGAAATACCAACAGTCCACCTATGCCTTGCCATTGTTTTAATTTGTTGGCTTTGTGGCAAGGCATAATTAATGACACATCTCCTCTTCACATGGACCAGGTGAGACATGAAGTGATGAATTCTTTGGAGGGATAAAAACACATTGTCTTTGCTTTCTTACAAGCTTTACCTTATCTGAAAGTTTTATCTTGGTGCTAAAATTAGGACAATGCCAATTTGAAAATCTACTAGTCTATTTCAGAAGTCAGCTCTATATACATACCTTTACTTAGGAAAAATTTTTTAAGGATAACTTTATTTACATTCTTTAAATTCCCCCTCTCCCCTATTATTTATTGTCATAAAGTTATCAGTATTGGGCAAGTGGGGATTAGAAAGGCTGTCTACAGTTAGTGAGCTCTCTGAAACCTGCTAATTCTATTTTAAAGATAACACTGATCACACAGATATCCACCTTTATCAGATCTATGCATGCAGGTGAGAAGATAAGTCATAGATATATGCTCTAGCTTTAAAATAGCTGTTCCATTGAGATTGGATAATTATTTCCATATTGAAGTGAACTACTAGCAAGGGATTGTTGAACAATGGTCTTATAGTCATTGCTCAGTATTAGGATACTGGTGTGTGTGTGTGTGTGTGTGTGTGTGTGTGTGTGTGTGTGTGGTTTTTGAACCCCACGATAAATTGACAGCCTGCAATAGATCTAATTGACAGGATGACTGTTTTCACCCAATGATTTGTTACATCAATGGACCTTACCATGACCTCAATTATAGACATCAGCATTTACTGCAGAAGAAAGCTGCATCTAAATGTGGAGGGTAAAGTGATGAAAAGTGAGTGGGTGGGGGAAAAAAGAGTAAGTAGATTTCCATCTCTAGTACAAAACCAAAAATGCTACTGTAAGTTTTGAAGCCGAACTTCTTTCCCTTATCACTGTACTTGATACAGTAAACAGATATTATTTTTCATTGGTCTCATAAATTGTTAGGATGGTTCAGTCTTAATTTTGTCATTTTTATTGATAGCTACTTCCTACACGTGCACTTATATGTTTTTATAGGAGTGCTTTTTTTTACATAATTAGAGTAAGCCAATTTTACAAACCACAAATGCCCACTACATGCTAGGCAAAAGGCTAAATTGCAGGATACAAGAATAAGTAAGTTACAGTTCATTATTCTTAACCTCAAGGAAACAGCCAAGCAAATATGCAACTGCAATATAGTATGATAAATGAAATAAAGGAAGCAGATACTGGGAGAGATGGGAGTAAAAGGAAGAGCCATTTTGTTTGAGTGGATGTAGGAAAGGCTTTACAGAAAAGATAAATCCTCATCTAATGCAAAGAACCTTTTAAGCATTTAGATAACTAGGTCTTCAATCCTTTAGAGTCATTAAAGTTCTGGAGGGCTGCTATTCTCCAGAGATAAAAGTTTTTGTTTATTCTGCTTATTGTAAGCCATAGGTAAGTAGTTAAATTTGCATTGCTAATTATCTTACTTCAAAATCTGCTGACATTTTAGTGTTGTGCATGAGATCTGCGAGTTACTCAGTTTTTAATGAGTATTTGTTTATCTAGACTTGGGTAGAGCCAAGGGACCAGTTCTTGATTGGTGAATCTGTTAGGGAATCAGCATTTTCCACATATGAAACTTAACTATGGAGAGCTAACTTATGAGCTTTCATTAATAGCATTAATAAGCAGAAATAAAATAATGTATCAAATGTACAAAATTAAAAAAAGTAATATCCCAGTCTCTGGTACCTAGTAGGCACTTCAAATACAATTACTGAATGTGTGAATAATAATGGAGCAGCATGCTAAACCTGACAAGCTCAGAGAAATTCTGCACGGTGGACATGCAGACTCAAAGACCTAAAGTAACCACACAGGATGGTATGAAATTAAAGCTTTCTAACTAAAAGTATTTCATGTCCTATGGCCAGTGGCAGCCATAGTTGTGGTCAGGTTCCAGTTCACACTGGATTCAGGCAGACAGTAGAGAAAGAGTGGAGCCAAAAAATGGTGGGCCATTCCCTTATTAAACATCGGCCCACAAGCAAACACACAGGGAAAACACTTCCCTTATATTCAGGGCTCCGAAAGCCCTGACTGACACATTCTCTGGTTCCACAACCAGGAGAATCTTCTCTGGTTTCTCCTAGAATTAAAATCCTCACCAGTCTCAGTAGGGCTCCCAAAGCCCCTCAGCTCTGGTTCCCCATCTGCACACCTTCTCTTTCCCTGCCAACAAGGCTTCTTCTTCAGCACCCTGCAATCTCTCTGCTCTCACTCTTAAACATCACTTCTTCTTCCCTCTTCTCCTTCTCTGCTCTTTTCAAAACTTTCTGGTGCAAAAACCTCTCCTCCAGCAAACATTAGCAAAACAATAGCCCTTCCCAAGCAGGAAGGTAATTTGCAATTTCACAAACCACATATACCTGGTGCTGCCCAGCCTCCAATGCAAACTCTAAGTGAGCAAACATAAAAACCATATTTTACAAACTTATTTGACCAACAATGTATGAATATGCTATGAAGACATGCAGAGTTTCAAAAACAATTAGAGACAGGGAGGTAAGTGGACAAGAGTCCAGGGGCCTCTCTGACCCTGTGCTGCAAACAGCAAAATAGCAGGATAAGATTCAGTAACAGAAATGTTTAGGGAAGATCTGGAAACAGCCCAAGTGTCCGTCAGTGGACAAGTGAATTAAAAAGCTGTGGTACATATACACAATGGAATACTATGGGGCCATGGAAAAGAAGGAAATCTTACCTTTTGTGACAGCATGGATGGACCTGGAAACTATTATGTTAAGTGAAATAAGCCAGGCAGAAAAAGAAAAATATCATATGACCTCACTCATTTGAGGAATCCAATGAACAATGTGAACTGAGGAACAGAATTGAGACAGAAGAGGGATCAAAGGGACCAGAGGAAAAGAGAACAGAGGGAAAGGGGATGATAGGGAAGGGGGGAGGGCACTATGGGGAGGAGGGTAAGGGAGATGTTGAGGGAAATACGGGGGAGGGGGGATGCATTCGGGGCAACATTAGAATATATGTAAATACAATAAGTTAAAATCAATTTAAAAAGTTAAAAAAAAATTAGATCTGGAACCTCTCACAACTTTAAATACAAAAAAAAAGAAAGAAAGAAAGAGAAAGAAAGAAAGAAAGAAAGAAAGAAAGAAAGAAAGAAAGAAAGAAAGAAAGAAAGAAAGAAAGAAAGAAATGTTTAGGTTCTCAGAACAGAGATAAGGAGTCAGCATTATTCTTGTCCTTTACTTCAACCTTTGAAAATTTATTCTACGTATTTTCTTGAATTATTTGTACTAGCTAATAGATATCTGAGTAAGGCTGGGGACGGGCTTCAGTCCTTTGGTCTATACTGGAGCTGTTGCTTCCTCTCAGCCCCCCCCCCCCAGAGCATCTGGTCTCTAGTCCCCAGTAAGTTCATTGTCCCTGTGATACTAGAGAGCTATTTTCCTCTAATAAAGATCAATGCTTACCTTAACTGAGCTTGTCTGTTGACTTTTGCACTTACAGTAAGGTACCTGATAGCACGCAGGTATTCTTTTCCTGTCGCCTTCAGGGCAGGCATCCCAGAAGAGTAGGAACCAACAAACCCCCTCATTGTTATTATCTTGCTAATTAACTACTAACTATATTATTTCTGTATACATTATTCTGTATACATTATTCAGTATACATTTTTACTTTTCATTCAGTCCCAGAGATTTCCCTGCTTTGCTTTCTCCCACTTTCCTAATTTATTACCAGTCAATTTCATGTAACCCCCTTACATCTCTCCTTCTGATTCTGAATATAAAATAAGTGATGAAACTTCCATTTTCCAGAGCACTTTCTCAATCCATTGAGACTGGTTCCTGGCAATTGTTAACAGTTTGGCTCAAATAAACTCAAATAATTCTTACATGTTTGAAAGTTTCTTATGTTGACACCAGTATTTCCAGCTTAGCTTTTATTCCCCTCTACTTTTATACTCTGCTAACAGACAGCAGTGTTAATGTCTATACAGTCATCCATCCATCCATCTCAATACATTGTAAGTAGAGTGTGCTAGACCATTTTCTCTTACAGAAATTTATCAACACTGAATATTCAGTTCTTTTCAGTTATTTGAAATTGTCTAGCTTCCTCTAACCCAGGGGTCCCCAAACTACTGCCCGCGGGCCACATGTGGCCCCCTGAGGCCATTTATCCAGCCCCTGCCAAACTTCTGGAAGGGGCACCTCTTTCATTGGTGGTCAGTGAGAGGAGCATAGTTCCCAGTTAAATACTGGTCAGTTTGTTGATTTAAATTTACTTGTTCTTTATTTTAAATATTGTATTTGTTCCCATTTTGTTTTTTTTACTTTAAAATAAGATATGTGCAGTGTGCATAAGGATTTGTTCATAGTTTTTTTTTATAGTCCGGCCCTCCAATGGTCTGAGGGACAGTGAACTGGCCCCCTGTGTAAAAAGTTTGGGGACCCCTGCTCTAACCTTTAGGCTTTGCACATTCTGTTACCCGTGCCTAGGATGTGTTCATTACACTATTCAAGTGAGCCGAAAGAGAACTCATTTTAAGAAGCCTTTCTTCACCTTCTAGACCAGCACTCTCCAATACACACAATGTAACTCAAAACTAACAGCTGCACATATAAAGTTTTTCCATACTGACATTTCAATAAATAAAATAATAAAAGATAAAATTAATATTAATAATATATGTAATTTAATACAATATATCAAAATTATATTTTAAATATGCAATTGATATTAATAATATATTTTATAAGCTTTTTTATTTATTAAGTCCTCAAAATTCTGTGCATATTTAATAATTATGACATACCTAGATTTTGAATTCTCTCTTTTGTGATAAAATGATGAAAATATCTCTAAATAGATATGTATCAACTTTTAACATTACTTCTCAGTTGCATAAGGAATAGAATGGTTATTAGATATGAAGAGGTAAGGCTACCTTTCCCATTTGACAGAACTTGGTGTTTGATATTTTTTTCATACAATATATCTCTTCTACTTCTTAAGTCTAAAAGACATTAGCATTTTGAACATAATAAATTTACATGATTTAAAAGGGAAACTTTTTAAAAGTTAAAGACCTATAAAATAATGTAAATTCAATGTCATTTATGAATAAGTTGTAAGTTTCACTGTCCCTCAAAGTATTTACTTCAGTAGAATTCTATACACCTTAAAATTCATAAGGAAAACGTCTCCGAATGTATGAATTATCTTATAAAGTAGATCACCAGATCCTGGTATCTAAGCTTTGAGATCACAACTATGTCACTGAAGACCAGTTATTGAGTCTAATGTTTCCCAAAGGGTGGTAAACAAGGTTATTCCAGGTTCAGAGAGTACATTAACAAGCATTGAATCATAGTGTATGGAAGTTTTTCCTTCAGATTACTTTAAACAAAAGTCTCAGTGTGGTGTCTCTATGTCTATAAAAACTCCAGCTCCTGCCATTCTCTTTTTCTAAAGAAGAGCAAAAGAAAACTGAGGCTCAGAATCTTTGACCTGCATGCTTTTTTCTTTGCATTAATGTTTTGTTATTTTATGTTTATGTTGGAAATATTGGGGTTTCATTTTTGGTAGCAATTGTGAACTTATCTTTAAAACATATCTAGAAACATGACTCAATCAAAATTAAAAGGCAAGTGCAGTTTCATGGAGGTAGCAAAAAGATTACAAAGGGAGTTTCATATTGACTAAAGCTGTAAAATACTTTCCTAACCTTATATTTTTATTTTACAAAAGAGGAACAGGAAACTCAGAGAGTTAAATAATTTGCACTGCATCACACCATTAACTGGAGAGTTTAGAACCTCAGTTTTCTACTTTTTCATTAACTACTTGAAATGAGCACTGTGCAGAAGCAGGTCATGAATGGATATGTTTTAGAGAGGAAGAAAAAAAGACAAAACAAGAGCATAAGGCACATGTGACTTCTATGGAGAGTACCCAGAAAGCAGCTCAGGGCAGAGATCGAGATGCTCTCTGTGACATCATTCAACAAGGAAAATTGTTAGTCAAGAAAGTTCACTGAAATGTCAAGTACCTCCAGTCAAGATAAAATTTAAGAGCCAAGATGGTGGTTAATAAGTTTTAACCCTCCCAAGGCAAACCTACTGAGCATAATAGCATTTTAATTAAAGACTCTGAAAAGTGAAAAATATTCAAAACCCAAGGAATGAAATTTGAAAGAAAGAAAGATAAGCAGTGTGTTGAAGGGCTATGCTAGCATTGCCTGTACCATACCTTAATACTCTCCAAATCCCTGGTTGATATAACTTACTGGTAATTTTTAAAATGTCATAAATGAATAAAGTTAGCATGAAAAAGCAGGGAGAGTTTTGGGGTGAAGCTATGATGCTAGAGGTATAACAGCTAAGACCAGACACCTTGCTAAATTCATTTCTGGAAGGTTAAAAATGTTACTTACTATTTGTCTTTTGAGAAGTCAAAGTATAATTGAACAGCATAGACTATCTACTGAGGTAATAGCATTATTTTCCAGGAAAATGAAAGAGTCCAACAGAATAAAAAAAGACTTTAGCAGTTTTCTAACAACTTCTTACCCAGTCCACAAAATCCCGTCCCTCCATTCCTGATCTCCCTTGATCGAGCATCCAAAGTGGAAAGAGAGTAGAATTTGGTGGCAGAAAAGGGAGTGAACAGCCCAATGGATGTAAGATTTGGAGATACAGGGATCTGGATTCAAGTTCTAGCTGCACTTTCCTTCTCACTGTTTGACTTTGGCAGACTCTATCCTCCTCTGCAAAATGTTGATAATAGTGAAAAAGTCACTGGATTACTGTGACTATATATAAGAAACACTCAAGAGAGGTAAGAGAACTAACTTTAACTGGGTGCCTACATTGTGCCTGGCTCTTTAAATTCATCTTTTCTTTCTTGTTACTTTATGGTGGCAATGAATGACCTATTGCCTAGAAAATACAAAGTGTTTCAATTACATGTCCCCTTCCCATTTCCCCATCTAACAAGGCACCTCATTATATCAGTAGAATGCTCTAATTGTTAGAAAATTGTTTATTTTCAGCCAAACTCTGATTCCTTTTTGCTTCTGCCTAATCCTGCCTTCTGGAACAACTCAAAACTAGACCACTCCCTTTTCTATGAGAGCCCTTGAAATATCAGAAAACAATCACTGTGCTCCACTTTAGTAGTCTCCTCCCCAGGGTCAGCGCACACACTTCTTTCAACTGCTACTTTGGAGATACAGCTTTCTGGAAACAGATTGTCCCAGTCGCCTATTATAGGCACACTCTAAGTCAGCCTTTAAATGTAAAGTCTGTATTTGAGCAAATAATATTCCAAATGTAGTCTATGAAAAGCTGTTGAATTTGTGCTGAGAAGTTTACTAACCACTGAATTAGATTATCCTTTTGACTGCACTTATGTTAGCAGGACATGTAGTTTTTTCACATGTATATTTCGGGGTGGGGAGAGACTGTTACACAAGACACCAACAAGGAAATATCAATACAGATCAAATTTGTTTTTGTCTGAAAACATATTGGAGCAATTTGTTGTGAGATTTCTCTTTCAGTTAGCTACAGTACAACATGAATTCTATAATGGAGATGTAGAGGACGTTAATAGGACTTAATTATGTGTAAACTTAAACTTTGTTATAAGCTCTTAAAGTGAGCATTTTTCAGATTGCTCTAAGTTCTGCCAGCCACTGGTGCATGACCCCGAGCAAGGCTGTTAACCTCTCTGTACCTCAGTGTCCCCATCAGAAAAATGATATTGTCACACAACTTCACAGGGATGATGAGAACTGTACAATTAAAAAGACAAATTGTGCCTAAACACGAAGATACTGAGGCAAAGGTGACTTATAAGTCTTGAATAGAGAAGTCAAAGGTTTTTGAGGTGAAGTTTTCCCACTCAGAATTTGAAAAATCTGAGCAATTTAGAAAACACCGGAGAGTTCATTTAACACGTGCTTTATTACTCTGAACTCTTGGACTTCCTCTCAGGTCACCAAAATCCACCCAGTCCCCAGACTTTAATTGCCTGCTTTTCTTTTCTTTCTTCCAAGCTTTTAACCTGGCCTATCCCTTCCTAAAGAACTCAACTTCTTTCCTTATATACCATCTTCTTCCTTATCTGAATCACATGTTAGTTCCGTTGTGACCCTCCATCTTTAGGAAGAACATTGAGTTGCTGACACCGTGAATGCTGACACCTTTCCGACCACCTCCTTCATGGGGAGTAATAAAGCAGATGCTGTTGCTACGGCCTCACTGAAACAGGAGGAGCACTGGGGACAACATGCCCAGCTGAGTCACACACCATTGACACCCAACACACTCTTTGACAGATAAGAAGGAATATCCAAATGGAACTTGCCCAGAGCAGTTATCTGTGAATTTTATCACCACAACTGCTTTAAAATTAGGTCCTGCAATAAAAAGGCAGAGTCCCATCTTGATACTAAATGTGTTGTAATTATATTCAGTAAACCAAAGGTTAAATCAAGCTTGTCAGCGAACTACATCTCCTAGAATTAGGTTATTGCCAAAAGAGGCTTAAGCACAACCAATCATTTCCCAAGCTGAACCTAATTACAGAGTTTGAAAAAAAAAAAATGCAGCCATCACCTGTCTTTGCAAATAAAAGTTACACTGATAAATGCTTTACTAACTCTCATTCTCTGGCTACCCTCCTAACCCGACATTTGTCTGAGCCCTGACAGTACACTTTTTAGCACATTTCCCTTAAGAGGGATTTCCTGAAAAATGGATGAAACTCAAAAGAGCTTCCACCAAATATCTCTGACAAGAACTGGCTCTCCTTCCTTGGTTTCTCTTATAGCCCGGACAACGCGTCTGCCCAGGTGCCCAGATTTGAGATCTCACAGCCTTTTAGTGTCCTGCACTCACAGCCTCTATAGTCAGTATTGAGTCCTATTAATCTTTCTTCACAATGATTATTGAGTGCATCACATGCTTTCAACTGTCATGGCAACAAACTAGTTCCGGGCTTTCATCAACCTAATGTCTCAGACTAAAATCACTCCATACTGCTACAATATTAAATTCCCCTAATAATACTTTCACATTAATAACCTGTCATGTTGTAAAGGCTCATCTCAGTTTGGCCCTGACCTCCCTTTTCCACCTCAATGCCCTACCACCTCCCCACTTCTGCTGCATCTTAACCCTTTGCCCTACGTTTTATATTAATCCTTCCTCTTTCTGTGTTTTCCTGCCTCCACATTTGTGTAGTGATTTTAAAATGAAGATCTTTTTCACTTGGAATTATAACTAGAATTCCTTCTCTAGTTTTTTTTATTCTTTAATAGCCCTTATTTTTGTCCCCTGTAATTTGCTTAAGTTTTATTTTCTCCATAATTTTTTTCTAACTTTGTTTAGAAAAAATTTATTTATTTACTTATTTATGCCTATTTATTCATTTATTTATTTGGGAGTTTAGGTTTACAACAAGATTGAGGGGAAGATGAAGATTTCTCATATACCCCTTCCCCCTACTTATGAGTAGTTTTCCAAATTATCAGCATTACTCACCAACACGGTGTGTTTTTTACAAAGAATAAACTTACACTGGCACATCATAATCCCCCAAAGTCTAAAGTTCACCTTAGGTGTTCACTAGTGGTGTTGTGCATTATCCCTGTTTTTACAAATATGTAATGATGTATATCCATCACTGAGTATTTTTACTGCCTAACAAACCCACTGTGATCTGCCTATTTTCCTCTGCCTACCTCCCTTTTCCATCCTAGTAACCCCTAATTTATTTTTCTCCATAGTTTTGTCTTTTTCAGAATGTCATATAGTTGGAATCATACATTATGTGTCCTTTACAGATTGTCTTCTTTCACTTAGTAACACGCATTTAAAGCTCCTCAATGTCTTTTAATGACCCGATACTTCATTTCTTTTTTTTTCTTTTTTTTCTGAAGTTGGAAACGGGGAGGCAGTCAGACAGACTCCCGCATGCGCCCGACCGGGATGCGCCTGACCGGGATGTGCCCGACCGGGATCCATCCGGCATGCCCACCAGGGGGCGATGCTCTGCCCATCTGGGGCATCACTCTGTCGCAATCAGAGCCATTCTAGCGCCTGAGGCAGAGGCCACAGAGCCATCCTCAGCGCAGGGGCAAACTTTGCTCCAGTGGAGCCTCGGCTGCGGGAGGGGAAGAGAGAGACAGAGAAGAAGGAGAGGGGGAGGGGTGGAGAAGCAGATGGGCGCTTCTCCTGTGTGCCCTGGCCGGGAATTGAACCCGGGACTCCCGCACGCCAGGCTGACGCTCTACCACTGAGCTAACCGGCCAGGGACCTTCATTTCTTTTTAAGTACTGAAATACATTCCATTGTCCAGTTGTACCAGTTTCCCCTTTTCCCTACTAAAGAATATCTTTCAAGCTTTGGCAATTAAGAATAAAGCTTCTATAAGAATCTGATTGCAGGTTTTTCTATGCACATACATTTTCAACTACTTTAAGTCAATACTGAGGAACACAATTATTGGATCATGTGGTAAGGATAAATAGCTCTAGTTTTGCAAAAAAAAATCACCAAACTGTCTTTCAACATGGTTTGCCTTGATCTTATTGGGAGAGATTTTATTTTCTCACCATTAAGTGTGATATTAGCTGTGATATTTTTTGTTGTTTCATTTTTTGGTAGATAGTATTTATCTTTAACAAGTTCAGAAAGTTCCTCTCTATTCCTAGTTTACCAACAGTTTTTATCATGAATGGGTGTTAAATTTTGTCAAATGCTTTTTTGGAATCTATTAATATAATCATATATATAAATATATATATATATATATATATATATTTTAGTCTGTTAATTTGATGGATTACATTCACTGAATTCCAAATGTTAAACATTCCTTGGCATACCTGTGATAAATCTCACTTGGTTATGATGTACAAATATTTTTATACGTTTTTGTTGTATATTGATTTGCTAATATATTGTTGAGAATTGTTACATCTATTTTCATGAGATTATGGTCTATAGTTTTCTTGTAAAGTCTTTCCCCGTTTTGGTATTAGGGTGATGCTGGTCTCATGGAATAAGTTAGAGAGTATTTCATCTGCTTCTATACCTTGAAAGATGGTAGAGAATTGGTATAATTTATTCCTTAAATGTTTGGTACAATTCATCCAGGAATCCACCTGTGCCTAGTGCTTTCTGTTTTGGAAGGTTATCAATTATTGATTAAATTTCCTCAGTAGATACAGAACACATTAAGCATAAAACTGGCACAGTATCTTACACCTATCTAAACAAATGTTATGTTTTAGGTATTAGTCCATGCGAACCCAAAGGCGTAACTTTAAGGATGCCTGTAAATACTGTGTTTCTTATTACAGAGATTACATTTTTTTTAGAGGTTACATTTTTGATATAACAAAGTTCACCAGGGAAAACCACTAAGCCCAGCTTATCTGCTCAAAGAACAAAAGTTGACTGAATATTTTCTTTATACAATATTTATATAAACTGATGAAAGTGCAAAATACCTCACAGTCAAACACATTCTTGAACAAAATAACATATGCTATCATACAGATATGTACTAAGGACTGTTGGAATGAGATACTGATTGAATTTGGGGAACATATTAAATGTGGGGGAATAGAGATAATATAGTTAGAACAAATTCTTAGAAGATATGTGATTTTCCAGAATGAAGAGGGTCGGAAGACATTCTAGAAAGGAAAAAAAATGCATACAAAAATATAGAGACCTAAGTTTATAAAGAATATTGTATATAAGAGATCATGTTAGTGGAGGAAATCTCTGGTATTACAGGCAGCCAGAGGAAAAGATGTTTAAATTTGTAAAGGTTATATGGCTTTGCTCTTCACACAACCAAGGAAGCAAAGAGGACTGCATAACATTCATTATGTTTTTTACCCATGAGAGTAAGTATATAAGTTAAGTTTCCTATGTGTCCACTACACATAGTATTTTTAATTAATTTTTATTTTATTTTATTTATTCATTTTAGAAAGGAGAGAGAGAGAGAGAGAGAGAGGAGACAGAGAGACAGAGAGAGAGAAGGGGGAGGAGCAGAAAGCATCAACTCCCATATGTGCCTTGACCAGGCAAGCCCAGGGTTTCAAACTGGCAACCTCAGCATTTCCAGGTAGATGCTTTATCCACTGCGCCACCACAGGTCAGGCAGTATTTTTTTTTTTTTACAGAGACAGAGAGATAGTCAGAGAGAAAGATAGATAGGGACAGACAGACAGGAATGGAGAAAGATGAGAAGCATCAATCATTAGCTTTTCTTTGCAGCACCTTAGTTGTTCATTGATTGCTTTCTCATATGTGCCTTGACCGTGGGCCTGCAGCAGACTGAGAAACTCCTTGCTCGAGCCAGCGACCTTGGGTCCAAGCTGGTGAGCTTTTGCTCAAACCAGATGAGCCCGCGCTCAAGCTGGCGACCTCGGGGTCTCGAACCTGGGTCCTCTGCATCCCAGTCCGAAGCTCCATCCGCTGCCCCACCACCTGGTCAAGCACGTAGCATATTTTTTATTATTGATCAAATCATTTCTTGGAATATAAGATGAAAGACAACATAGATACTACAAGACATTAGGGGGAGAAACTTTAATTAGAAAAGTAAAAGAAAATTTTGTGAAATCATTCTTTTCTGACTAAAAAAAAGTCATATACATTAAATAATTCACTCTTGTTGTTATTCAATTTACTTATTTTTTTTCATTCCACAAATATTTGCTGAGGAGTCACTACATGATAGACAATGTATTGTGTGCTAGGATTAGTCAGTGAACTAGATGTGGCCCTTGCCCTCAAGGTTATGTATTATTTAGTAGAGTAAACAGAAATTACACAAATACTTAAACAATTGATATCACGAAAGAATTGCTGGGTGTTATGAATGTAATAATGGAAGGAATTCAATAAGACAGGAAGTTAATAGAGCTTTCATGAAGAATATTTTTTTAAATTTCATTAAATTGGTGGGGGGATGTTGGTTAATAAAATTATTCTAAAAATTGAATAGAACTTAGTCTGTGTAGGAACAAGGGTAAGAGTCTATGTGTCAGTGGGGAGAAGTTCTGAGAATGAAAGAAAGGTCATTAGAGTGAGAGAGAGCTGATACTAAAGGGACTTGGTTGTCATTGATGGGTGTCATGAGTTCTAATGTCGTCCACATTTGTGAATGACAAAGCTTGTAGGCAAGGTCAGAAAATACAAGAAATTAATGAGGATTTTGGCCATTGTCCTCTGAGGATGAAAAGTTTCAAGAACTATAATTCAGTTTATAGTCCATATTTGCTGGTGTTTTTCTGTTTGTTTGTTTTTCTTTCAGGAACTCTTCCCAATGCTTCATTGATCTCTCAATGATCCTATCATAAAAGCTTCACCATGCTTCAATGTGATGACATCTTTTAGATTGTTGATACCACCCTCACTCATTAGGTACAGCCGCTGTACTTTTGTAAGCTATTGATTGAGTCTTAAAAACAACCAAGTGTTTGACTTGTGATTTCACCCCTCTGAAAGTACAAAATCGCTACCACCCAAAAGCTGAATCTCTAAAAAGCTTTGTAAAAATGCACTGTCAAGTGTTCAGAGCACTACCTGAGACTTGCAGTGTTGAGAGTCAAAGAAGGGAGGAAGAGACCCAATAGTGCCAGACAGAGCCATCTCTTACTAAGGCTAACTACCAAGTGCCAGGAATCCTGATAAAAAGCTTTGCTTTAAGAAACAAACCTGCTACCTAACTGTTTCAGAGGATTTTCTTCAACAATCAATCAATTAGCTATTTTGATTTTCAAGTAGAGATTGAACAGAAATGATTTCAAAGAGACTTATATTTACTAAAACATCTTAATTTTCATCATTTTCATTATATACTTAAATATAATATTTATAGTTAAGTGGGTTCAAATTAGGGATCAGGGGAAATAACTACAGTGTTTCTAAATGCAATAGTTTTCACATTTTATTTTTTCCACTTTTGAACTTTAAATTATACTGTGTGACCTTTAAAATTGATTTGATCTCATATAAAATTGTTCACCAAATTTAAGTCTGTCCTTTTTTTTTAAAGAAAACAAAATGCTTCATTTTAAGACTCAGAAAAATAAATCTATTAAGATGCACATCATTTTGATTTTTTAAAAGGTGTTTTTATTTATATTCCAGTTTTAGATTTTAGAATTAAAAAGTAACCAACCCACTGACAAAATGTTTCTAGTTAGTCCTAACAACTCTTATCATTTGTTCTCTCTCTTTGAACCCACGTCTTTGCTACTTATAAAATAAAAGAGGTGAAGAAATAACTTTTATAACTCAATTCCCCTGATCAAAATGTATCTAAGAAACATAGAGTGAAATGGGTTCATTACATGCATTTTTCTCTAATTAAGGTTAATGCAAGCCTATAAATTCATTATATTCACCACTTAAGTTAAATTTAAATGCTATAGCCCCCAGAGGTGTGGAGGAACACTTTGCATATGTTCAACATCCTAATAAATTCATTTCTAATTTAAGTGCATTTGCAACAAGGGCATTGTTTTCTGGAAAGTACATTAGAATTTAGGGACTTAAAAATACCTCTATTAAGCAGTTTTATTTTTACTAATATTCTCTTAGCAACATTATATATGCTTATACTAATTTGACTCAATCCTAGAAAATTGTTGTTAATTAATATTTATATGTGAATATAAATGGTTACTAACTTATAATACATGCATGTATATTTATATATTAAAATTTTAAATTATTTTTCTATATTTCTTATATCTATCTTTTTCAATACTCCCTCAAATATTTCTTTTCTACTAAATGCACATCTTTGTATAGGTACTATTGAATTTATTTATTTAATAGTTTTAATATAGAGAGAAAACTGCTGAATATATTTTAATATTTTATTTAAATGATTGAGAAGAAAGGTTTAAAAATATGCTGATATAACTGCCAAAGCAAGAACATTGACATTTTTATCTTTTGATTTATTATGTAGGATTACTGACGGGTATCAGAATTTTGAGTCAGTGCATCTTTTGAGATCAAATGGTATTTAACCTCTGAGGAAAGAAATGTATTTTCCTCATATAAGTGTAAATTGCATAGCTTTTTCAAATGTATTACAAGTTATATGATTAGATTTAGTACAAAAAACAAGTTTCAATTTAAAAGCTAGCTGTAAATACAGACATACAAAATTGCATATTTATTACGTTTAACAGTTTTAGGATTAGTTTTCAGACACTATCAAAGCTTTGAAAATTCCATTTAACCCAGAATGTCAGCTTTGGCCCAACAGATATATTTAAATATTATTATTTTCTCTACTGGTTTTTTTTTGTTTTGTTTTGTTTTTTGTTTTTTTTTTTTTGTATTTTTCTGAAGCTGGAAATGGGGAGAGACAGTCAGACAGACTCCCGCATGCGCCCGACCGGGATCCACCCGGCACGCCCACCAGGGGCGACGTTCTGCCCACCAGGGGGCGATGCTCTGCCCCTCCGGGGCATCGCTCTGCCGCGACCATAGCCACTCTAGCTCCTGGGGCAGAGGCCAAGGAGCCATCCCCAGCGCCCGGGCCATCTTTGCTGCAATGGAGCCTTGGCTGCGGGAGGGGAAGAGAGAGACAGAGAGGAAGGAGGTGGGGTGGAGAAGCAAATGGGCACTTCTCCTATGTGCCCTGAGAATCGAACCTGGGTCCCCCGCACGCCAGGCCGACGCTCTACCGCTGAGCCAACCGGCCAGGGCCTCTAATGTTTTTTAGTATTCTCTATCACACTCAGCTAAAATTTTCTCATCTAAATACAGCAAGTATGTTACATTTTACCACAAATGTAGCTGTATGTGAAATTCGGGCCAAAAAGAGAAATTAAATAAAAGGTTGGAACACCTTATTTATTCTCATGCTTGTTTACTTGACCAACGTATTTCTTGAAGGTAAAGGAAAACAAAGTCAGGCTTGCTCTCCCTTATTATGAGATCCAATCAAAATGTGTATAAACAGCAAAAGAAATCATTAACAAAATAAAAAGACAACACACTGACTGGGAGAACATATTTGCCAATACATCTGATAAGGGATTAATAAACAAAATTTAGAAAGAATTTATAACTCAACACCAGGAAGACAAACAATCCAATTAAAAGATGGGCAAAGGACCTGAATAGACACTTCTCCGAAGAGGAGATACAGACGGCCAACAGGCATGTGAAAAAATGCTCACTGTCACTAATCATCAGAGAAATGAAAATTAAAAGCACAGTAAGATATCACCTCACACCTGCCAGAATGGCTATCATCAACAAAGAACAAGTGCTGTGGAGAAAGGGGAACCCTCCTGCACTGCTGGTTGGAACGTAGACTCATGCAGCCACTGTGGAAAACAGTATGGAGTTTCTTCAAAAAATTAAAAATAAAACTGCCTTATAACCTAGCTATTTCACTTAGGGAACTATATCCTAAGAATATCAAAACACTAATTAAAGAAGATATGGACCCCCATGTTCACTGCAGCATTATTTATAATAGTCATAATCTGGAAATTTGAGAATATAATACATGTAGACCCACCTTATTTCTTTCTAGGCTATTCATGTTACATTTAAATGGTGTTTTCCTCTTTGATTTTTAATGGCTCTAAAATATGTCTCTACTTTTCTCATCCTGATTTCAATCAATCTCTCCCAGACAGGCCATTCTATCTGGTATTTAATGAGCTAACAACAATCACAGATAGGCAATGATAGCTAGTGTTTGCACAAATTATTCAATAAATCCTTTTCCAACCCAAAGGAATAAAATATTTTGTAAACTATCTTTACTTTTAAATATATATTCTCCAACATAGTGTTTTGCTAAATCATGCTGTGCAGCATAAAGCTTAGCCCAGGCATAGATTAAATATGAGTGAGGAGGCTATGGGAAACAAACACTAACAAATAGAAAACCACCCTCTCTGCTGGTGGATTTAATTCTGGTCATCTGCTTTGACACAGGCTGAAATGTAAATATTTCAGAATTTTATATTAAACCTGACTGGTTGCTCATCCTTACTGAAAACAGCTAAGAGATAGTCAAAGCAGGGTTACTTATTCCATCTTGAAACTCACTGCTATGTAGCATCCCTGATTTTACTGCAACTAATGAAGCCAAAATCTTAGGGTACCGTGAGCATCAGCATTGTGTAGTCTCTGAGTTCCAGCTTTATCTGCCTTCTCTGAAATATTTGTCCTTAATCAGAAGAACTATGTGTGAGTATGAAATAATGCATTTCCATTACCAGCACTGGAAAAGCAATGCAAATTCCAAGTCCTCTGGAGAATGGTTGACAAACAACATCCTCATACATGAAGAATCACGTATCTATTCTAACAAAAGAGGGTGATAGTTCCATAATCTTATACAATAGTAATTATTATCTAGAAGACAAAAATGTAATTGAATTTAAGAAGAGGACTTTCTTTCTTTCTTTCTTTCTTTCTTTCTTTCTTTCTTTCTTTCTTTCTTTTTTTTTTTGCTAGACAGACAGAGACAAAGAGAGGGACAGATATGGACAGACAGGAAGAGAGAGAGATGAGAAGTATCGATTCTTTGTTGTAGCACCTTAGTTGTTCTTTGATTGCTTTCTCATATTTGCCTTGATGGGTGGGTGGGGGGCTACAGCAGAGCAAGTGACCCCTTGCTCAAGCCAGTGACCTTGGGCTCAAGCCAGCGACCTTGGGCTTCAATCCAGTGACCTTTGGGCTCAAGCCAGTGACTATGGGGTCATGTCTATAATCCCACACTCCTTGCTCAAGCCAGCAACCCCTTGCTCAAGCTGGTGAGCCCTAACTCAAGCCAGCAACCTCAGGGCTTTGAACCTGGGTCCTCTGCATCCCAGGCCGATGCTCTATTCCCTGTGCCACTGTGTGGTCAGGCTAGGATATTTTCTTTGGTAGAAAAAAAAAATTATATGATGGCTATTAAGAAATGTTTTATTTATTTTTAGTGAGAGAGACAGAGAAAGGGACAGATAGGGACAGACAGACAGGAAGGGAGAGAGATGAGAAGCATCAATTCTTCATTGCAGCACTTTAGTTGTTCATTGACTGCTTTCTTATATATGCCTTGACCAGGAGATTCCAGCTGAAACTAGTGATCCCTTTCTCAAGCCAGTGACCTTGGCCTCAAGTCAGTGACCTTGGGCTTCAAGCCAGAGACCTTTGGGCTCAAGCCAGTGACAATGGGGTCATGTCTGTGATTTCACTCTCAATCCAGTGACACCGTGCACAAGCTGGTGAGCCCATGTTCAAGCGGGATGAACCTGTGCTCAAGCCTTGAACCTGGGTACTGTGCATCCCAGGTCAATGCTCTAGCTCTATCCACTGCACCACCACCTGGTAATCTGCTTTATCTTTTAATATGTAGTTTTAGATGGCATTCTTATATATTCTAAAAGGAAAACTCCTCACAGCTCTTCCAAATGTACAATAAATAGAGCTATCGTTTTTCAAAATTCATAACAACATGTATTATTCATTATCTGAGGGGTTACCTTTTTTTTGTTTTGTTTTGTTTTTGTTTTTTTTTGTTTTTTTTAAAATTAATTAATTTATTTATTTTAGAGAGGAGGGGAGAGAGAGAGAGAGAGAGAGAGAGAAGTGGGAGGAGCAGGAAGCATCAACTCCCATATGTGCCTTGACCAGGCAAACCAGGGTTTTGAACCGGCAACCTCAGTGTTTCCAGGTTGACGCTTTATTCACTGCGCCACCACAGGTCAGGCGGGGTTACCTTTTTAAAAATATTTTTGCTTTAAAAAGTATAGTTTTTTTTTAGCTAATAAAATTATATGAGTTTCAAGTGTACAATTTTATAATACATTATCTGTATATTATATTGTGTGTACACACTCAGAGTCTAGTCTCCTTCTGTCACCATTTATCCCACTTAACCAATATAACTTCAATAAATTCAATAAAATATATATATTTTAAAAATGATAGTTTTTCAAAGTCATTGCTTTTACTACCAATCATAGAACATTATTGATACTATTTGGAAAAATGTCTTAATTTGTTTTTATTCATTTCTCAGTAATAAAATAGATGCATAATCATTAAGATTTAACTCTTTCAAACTAAAGCATACAAAGTCTCAACAAATTACTGATATTGTTAATATCCTAAGACAATGGATCAACTGCTAAACAATGTATCTCTTCCTAAACCCTAATAAATACTGTTTCCAAAACAATTTGCACACTATTCAAGCCATAGATTAAAAATTAATACCTGTTATAGCACTGGTTTAGGATAGGTATTAATACTTCATATATATATGTGTGTGTATATATATATATATACCTTGCACTATACATCACCTGCTTTACATTTGTTGACACTTAATACTTATTTCCTTTAAGTCAGCTGTTCTCAACCTGTGGGTCACAATCCCGGCGGGGTCGCCTAAAGCCATCGGAAAATACATAATGCATATCAGGTGTTTACATTCTGAATCATAACTGTAGCAAAATTACAATTATGAAGTAGCCACCAAAATTATTTTTTGATTTGGGGTCACTGCAACATGAGGAACTGTATTGTGGGGTCACGGCATTAGAAAGGTTGAGAACCACTGCTTTAAGTGAATGTATAAAACAGATAGAATAAATATAAAGTATAAAAGCTAGTAGGTCTGTTACCTGTTTAGAAGCCCTGAGTAATAAATGACAGCAGTGGTCAAGAAGACCAATGAAATGATACAAGGGAGAAAACTCTCAAGGAGTCTAATGAGGATTAAAGATCTATTAGTTCACTCCATTACTTGCTATGTTTTGCCTTGTTTGAGAAGTTCACAACGTAAGAAGGTAGCAAAAATCTGTGATTTTTTACATCTTGCTGTTTTAAATTCTGTGTTAATCTGTGACATTGATAAGGTACCTAGTAAATAACTATTAAGGCCTTTTTTCTGCCAACTATGTGGTGTCTCAGGGGTCTAATGTTAAATATTGTCAGCTAGCTTTTTTTTTTTTTACCTAAAGGAAATGTGAAAACTTGGAGGGTACAGCAAAACAAAGATGGGTTAAAAGGTGTTTACAAAGATAAGTATCAAGGTTAACATAATAAATCTATCTTGAAAAGAACACATTTTAAAGTATTTCAATAAACTATATCTAGTAAAGATTAATGAAGTATATCTAGAATGTTTTATTTTTTTAATTATATGTAAGCACATCTTCAATCCAATTTCACAGGTCCACATTTTCTGTTTTTGAGATCTTGGGAAATGTACTAAAAGGAACACTTTAGTTATAGTAAAGGAAAATAATCCTATATAGTGTAAGGAAAAAAGAGGAAGTCACCTCAAAGTTATTACCAAGTTCCAGGAGTATCTCATAAATTCAATAGCTAGAATGCAACCAGCCTTTGGAAGCAGACCGGAACCCGTAAATGAACAGTTCCCTCATCAATGATTTGGGTGAATGATATTTTTCTGCTCTCTCTCTGTTTCAATGTGTTGTCTCCATTCTGGTGTCTGAATAGCTCTCTCTGACATTCAAACCACAAGAAAAAGATGACTGTGCTCTGATATTTGAGTGGTCAAGAAACTGATGCAGAAAGTGAATGCCCATAGTTGCAATTTCAAATCTGCATGGGAAGGAATTCTTACTGATTCAACCTGTGTCTTATATTCACACAACTCATCCGTGGTAGTCTCAACACTGAAATAGCATAATGAGGGACTCATATAGTCATTCATGTAGATGATATATCATATATAAAATAGTGATCTATAGTTACTCTTAAATATTAAGATAAAATTCATTAATTTGTCCATTTGCAATAATTAATGAAAACCTATTTATATATTTTAGGCACTGTGCTAGACACCAACTGATCATATATTGAAAGAGATAAGCAGAATATCTGGGTAAACAGCTTTCATGCATCATAGAAATTAGAGTGGTTTATGATCTTGCTAATTAGAGATAGACATATGTGTGAAAAATATTTAAAAAACAGAAGTTAATTTCTTAAGTTTCTAAAGGCAAGTAAATTCCAGAATGAAATGCAAGATCTCTATCTCTGATGTCTCTCTAAACACATTATAGGCTTGGGTCATTCTGAAAGAAAGGGAAACTGCATATCTCTATAACCCAGGGGTAGTCAACCTTTTTATACCTACCGCCCACTTTGTATCTCTGTTAGTAGTAAAATTCTAACTGCCCACCGGTTCCACAGTAATGGTGTTTTATAAAGTAAGGAAGTAACTTTACTTTATAAAATTTATAAAGCAGAGTTACAGCAAGTTAAGCATATAATAATAATTACTTACCAAGTACTTTATGTTGGATTTTCACTAAGTTTGGCAGAATAAATCTTTATAAAACAACTTACTATAGTTCAATCTATCTTTTTATTTATACTTTGGTTTATTCGCTACCACCCACCATGAAAGCTGAAACGCCCACTAGTGGGCGGTAGGGACCAGGTTGATTACCACTGCTATAACCAGCTGCTCAATGAATTATAGTTATATAAATATATATAGGTAACCTATCCAAAAGATAGGTTAATACAAGTTTACTATTCACTCATTAATTAAAAACTTATTAACACAATAGTATAATATAAAGAAACTAGATTTCTTTTACATGAACACTGCTTATTTTAACGTGTTAGTTTTGGACAGATTATGCACTTTGGAATGATTCAATTCAAGAACCTCTTTGATGAAAACTTCCCCAAATCCTTCAGAATTAGCCATTCCTTTCTTGGCCCAGTACCCACACCTACCCTTAATACAAAAGCATACCTTTACTCTAATTCCGGCTTCTTATTTCTTTTTTAACAACTATAAAAATTTATATATGTACATATATAGAAACATACAATACATATTAACAGTACTAACACATTACACTTTTGTAACTCTCTAAAAACTACAGGATTATTGATATGAGGAACAATGGACTACGTGCTATTGTATTCTTGGCTAAGACCATTTATTGAGTGAATGGATATATGTCACAATTAGAATTGGTAATTTTCCAAAGGAACAAAAAATAAGAAAAAAATATGTTGTGAATCAGCAAAAGAGTCTATTGAAGTATCTTTAAAGAAATAGATGAAAATAGAGATATGTGCATGGGTTAATAACGTTTACACAAATTTTAGATATACAATTTTGAAACCAACGATTACTGTTTTAAATAAACAACTTATTTCTGCTCCAAGTGAAAAACATTAATCCTCATTTTATTATTTCCCAAATATATATGTTCATTATTAACTTACTTTTTACTTCAAAATGGTTCCTAAAAATATAGACTATCCAACTGTATAGCCCATGTTGCTCAAAGATCTGTATTAAATATTTCATATTTGATATTCCTAAAGATAAAAAATTGCCTAAAGTCTATTTTTTATCATGCTCTTCTGTTACCTATAAGAGCTTAAAATTGTAAAATGATAATCAAGATAGTTTTATGTCACTGATTTTAGAGACTGTTACTTATAATAATGACTAAATTTTATTAAGCCAATATAATTTTCTATACCTATTCTTTATATCCTGATAATTCTTGTATAAGAATAAGTCTGAGCTGCAAGAAGCCACATAGCAAACAAAGGAAATAAATTAGAAGAAAAACAAAGATCAAAGATTGCCTTTAAAATATTTTTCACATTATTTTGATCTAATAAAGTATTTAAACTGCTTATTTCCCCTGATTCTGAATTCAGCTATCAGTAATTCTTTTCTAGGACATCATTGAGTTTCTTGCCATTTCTAAAAAAAGTCTACAAATCAGCTCACATGCCATCGATATTTCATTTTAATGTTGAAGAATAAAATATTTTGAAAATAATCAATCAGGACAAATTAAAAGCTTGCAAGGATTTTTTAATAATACTCAGATATATACTTTGGAAGTGGTTGTTCTAGAATAGTTTGTGTGTGTGGCATTCTCAAAATAACAGTACAAAATTTTTACAAAGTTAATTTCTTTTTAAGTACTCTCATTGTAAGATTTAGATGCTTTTCTTACCTACTTTTAATTAAAATATGTCATAATTATTAAAAGAGATGTGACATATAATTCATAGAACTAGAGTGGCATCAGCCAAGCAACATAATATGAAAAACCTATATTCTGTACCAAACCTAATACAATAATTATTTTAAAAATAGTTATCATAAGCCTTATAATGTTATCTGAGATGGTTCATTTGCTAAGGTTGTTACCATTTCTAGACATATTTATTTCATCCAAAATATGTAAAATCACTGGTGTTTTTTTTACTACTTATCTAAGTATAGAATTATTAAAATTATCACGGTTCTCTAAATAATTTACTACTCACTTACTAGTTCATCAGTGTTCAAATCATTTCTTTTTGGTTTATACAGGACTGTGCCTCAGAGAAGTGTATAAACATTATTGAAATCAAGATCAAATGTATGCTATAGATGCTATATATCCTATTAATTCCTGTATGAAGAATAAATTCTTAGTTGTACAAATGACAACATTCCAACTCACTTTTTTCAAAGTCTCTTTAAAGTTCAGATTTTCCTATAACTATTTTGGTTAAAGCAAAACATAAAAAACTGGACACACTAGGTACTAGTGTCGTCTGTTTAACTGACTAAAGCTAGAGGCAAGCCAGAACAAATCTGTACAAGGACACTTGTTTTCTCTGGTAACTTCATACATACACACACATAGGGTGGGGCAAAAGTAGACTTACAGTTGTAAGTATGCAAAAGTTTATTCTTGTGATATCATTTATTAATTACGGTATTAATTTCCATATGAACAATTGCAAATCTACTTTTACCCACCCTGAGTGCAGTTTTGTTGACCCACATAAGTACTTGAAATTTCCTGAGTCTAAATAATTCGCAGGTTTTCAAAAACAGATGTCATTTTTCTTCAAAGGTAACAGTATGAGTCTCATTATGGTAATATAAAATAATCTAAAATTTCCAAATTGACAGCAAAAGGGACAGAGAAGGAGATTGCTAGCTAACGTTATCAATTAATATCTGATTGGTCCTCTAACTCTCCCAGAGTTCCTCTTGCCTGCAATTCAGAAAAAGTCAGACTTAGTAGATAGCACGCAGTACACCTGACAGAGTCTTCACCAATGTTAGGGCAACAGTAACTGCTCTTAACTCAGGACGCCAATCACGATGACATTGTTACTCTTGTTCTCTCTCTGAGAGAGTCTTGGTATCTCTTATGGTCAGCCTGCAGTCATGGTCCCTGCCGGCCAGACGGCCATAGCCATCGGTGTAAGCAAGCTGGTCTATCTTTATGTATCATGACACCACTGTTCACTCACAAAGAAGAAATAGAAAGAGAAAGCTTTACCCGTAGAAAGGAGAGGTCCCGGTTGTGCTCGATGCTGGTTATCTCCAGGTTGCCCATGACTACCTCACAGTTCTCATAGTACTTGCGTAAGGCTCGATACTGCTGCTCCAGGTCTGAGAGAGAGCTCAGTTTATTCTCTGTTCCTGCACACACTGCCAAGACAAGAAGACAGGGGGTGACTTATATAACTTTATATCTTATGTACAGGAATGTCTTCCCCAACTCTGTATTACATACTACTACAATGCTCTGAATTGAAACTTCCAATGTCATGAAGGCCCATAACCCCACACTAAGAAATATCTTCACTTTTGTTTTTTGCAGCTTTATGAAGATATAACATTGTGTAACTTTAAGGTGTACATGCTGATTTTATATACTTACTTGTGTTGTAAAATGATTATCAACAGTGAGCTAACACCTTCATCACTTCATATAATTATCATTTCTTTTTTGTGGTAAGAAATTGTAAGATTTACTCTCTTAGCAACTTTCAAGTATATAATACAATATTGTTAACTGTAACCACCATGCTGTACATTAGGTCCCCAGAACTTACTCCTCTTATAGCAGGAAGGTTATAGTCTAACATCTTCCCTATTTCCCCCACCACCGAGCCTCTGCTAACTGCCATTGTTCTCTGCTTTTGTGAGTTGGATTCTTTTAGATTTCACATACAAATAATACAACATATTATACTTATAAATTGCATGTACTAACAACAGAAAGGAAGAAGATAAAGGTTTCACAGAACCACACAGCAAGGAGATAAATTTAAAATAATCATATTTCCTGTGACCATATAAAGTATGTAAATCCATTTAATTTCATTTAATCAAGATTTTTCTTTTGGCCTTCTCATTTACTCTATTTTCTAATGGGCAAATATATGCAAATAATTGAAGATCAAATGATGATAAAAGTTAACTACTTACTTTTAAAATGTTATTTTTCTATTGCAAATTAAGTTGTTCTCATTGAGTATATTTTCTACATAATTAAAACTGGTACTTTTAAACCCTCAAAATACTACCTTTTAAAATACAAATATTAAACCACTCGGATCAAAGCATTTATAAGCATATATTATAAAATATTATTTAATAAAATATAAACTTTTATCGATATCAACAGGATTGTCGCTACATATAATTATGAGTTTTCTGAGCTATAGCGTACTGTTAATATGATCTGTTTGCCATCTCTGAGAGTATGGTTATTGAATCTGTTCATATGTGAGCACAGGAATGTACAAATCTGTGTATTTTGGTTGTGTGTGTGTTGATATCTTCACTATCCTCTAGAAGTCAGAGTTTTAATTATTACTTCCCATGGCTTATATATTTCTGCTTGAAAAAAATCTATATCATTTAATGCACCAACTTGAATCTTTAATGAACTGAAACCTATATTATGAATCTTATAGTAACATTTCAAAAATCAGTAGTGAATAAATCTTCTTTGAGTAAGTTGCATAATGTACATGAAATTTAAGGCAAGATATAAAGTGTACACTTTGAAGACACTTGGAAACAGAACTTGGTCATCAAGTCATATACACATGAGTGCCATGTACACAGAAATGGAAAAGTAGTTATAATCCTGAGGAGGTGTTCAATGGGTTTCAGTACAAAAAGGAAAAAAAAATCCAGCCAGGTATACTGTAGTAATTAGGACTATCTCACAGCCTACCTTCACCTATTGACATATTAAAAATAACAGAAGTCCAAATCTAAAAGTCGAAGAATAATAAAGACCTTTAATCATAGTGGAAGCAAACTATAAAAACAAAATATAAACTTTTACTGTCTGGATTTCTGAATCTCATCAAACAGCATATTCTCTAGAAAGAGTCTTTTGAAAGCTGAATTGTATCCCTCTAAAAGATTTATTGAAGTTCTAACTCCTGGTACTTGTGAATGTGACCTTATTTTAAAATAGAGTCTTAGTAGATGTAATTAAGTTAAAATGACAATATTAGGATGGGCCCTCATCCAATATGATTCATGTTTCTCTAAGAAGAGGAAAACCAAATGTGAATACACAAGGAGAAAGCCATGCGACCACAGAAGCAAAGATGAAAATGATGCAGTTAAACTCCTAGAAATGCCAAGAATTGATGGTCACCATCAGAAGCAAGGAAAAGGCATGGGAAGATTCTACCCAGAATCTCGGAGGAAGCATGACCCTATTGATTCTTTGATAGTGAAGTATTAGCCACTAGAACCGTGAAATAATAAATTATTGTTCTTTTAAGCAACCTAGATTGTTGTACTTTGTTATGACAGACCTAGAAATCCAATACATAATCTTTAGATTATTGTTGAAATCTCACATTTTAAAAATTGTTAATTATCACCTCTTTCTAGAGTCCTATAAACTTATCACCTCCAAGCTATTTTCCCTTTCTCCCTTCTAAATGCCACTCACCCCCTCATACACTATGCTAGATTTCACTTGTTGCTTTTGAGAACACAATTTTTTTAGAGTGATGTGATAGGATGCAAAGATGTCTAGTTCATTTACATCCATTTTTTTTTTACAGTAAGAGACTGCATGCACAGTTTTAGCCAATCATTTTGCACCTAAAATAAAGATAATATTTCTCTGCTCAACATGGAAGTAAGCAATGGACTAAGTTATGACTTATTATATGATATCTTCCTAGAACCTTATTTAAAACTTGGTTGGAGCTGGACTTTCTCTCCTTCTTCACATCTTCCTCCAATCTGCTGCCTACAACAGAGATGTGATGGCTTAAACTTGAACCATCATCTTCAACAATATGGGTGATGGATATGCCTTAAAAACTGGCTGAGAAATGAGCTAAAAGGAACAGGATTTTCAAACACTTGAGGTTTATGTTGTCTTATTACCATTAACATCAGAGTAATGTTGAATTTGGGTCCTGCCTGCTGAAATACCATACACAGAGAGCAATAAATTCTAGTTTAATTATATCCTTTTGACCAATGTAATTTTAATAATTCGGCCATTTGTTTGACTGAATTTATTCAAATCATAATGAAACTACAAACTCATTCTTGATCATCTGAACATTATATTGGTTTTGTGGAAATTTCCATTGTTCCTATAACCAACAAACACTTAAAAACTGAATTTATATTGCTAACTACACTAATATTTAACACAAGCAGAAGAACAAAAAGCTATTGATTTATGTACATGATATCCGTCATGAGCATGAAAGTCCAGCTTTTTTCCAATACATTCTAGAGACTCTCTAAGAACCATCATAATCAACGATCTTTTTATTACTCTAAGCAAATTTATGACAAAACATGCATAAACTTATAAAGTGTCTATAAAATAAAAGCTACTATTATATGGGCTCTTGAAAAATAGATTTCAATTATTTTAATTTCCTTTGAAGACAAGCTTGCCTATTGATTGATTGATTGATTGATTGATTTATCAAGTGAGAGATGAGGAAGTAAGGAGGCAGAGAAACAGGCTCCCTCATGTGGCCTGACCAGGCTCTACCTAGCAAGCCCCTTACATGGCAATGGTCTGCCCATCTGCAGCTGCTGCTCTGTTGCTTGACAACTGAGCTATTTAAGGACCTGAGGCAAGGCTATGGAGCCATTCTCAGTGCCCAGGGCCAACTTGCTGAAACAATTCAAGCCATGGCTGTGGAAGAGGAAGAAAAAGAGAGAAAGAAAAAGACACAAGGGGGGAGGTTTGGAGAAGCAAATTGTTGCTTCTCCTGTGTGCCTAGACTAGGAATCAAACCTGGGACTTCCACATGCTGGGCTGACACTCTACCGCTGAGCCAACTGACCAGGGCTGAGACAGTTATACGTATTTTAATGCAACTATTGATATGGGTAATTAAACATCAATGAATAAATTTGCTGTGCCATTTTTAAAATATATACAATGACATCTTGCAATTCATGTACAACTTGTGTTCTACAAGTTTCTTTCCATTAGAAATAAAACCCTTACTTTAATATCAATATACAAAAAAATCAATATTTAAGCATCTAAATAAAATGGTTTCAAAAACACTTAGTGTATTATTTTTTATAGAACCATAAAGAAATATTAGAGAAACATCTATTAATATAACTGTAATGTATTTTTGCATATTTTCCATTCTGCACATATAAAGGAGGAACACAACAGAAAATTATTGTTAGGCCCTGGCCGTTTGGCTTAGTGGTAGAGCATTGACCCGGAGTGTGGAAGTCCTGGGTTCTATTCCCAGCCAGGGCACACAGAAGAAGCACTCATCTGCTTCTCCACCCTTCCCCCTCTCTTTTCTCTCTCTTTCTTACCCTCCCACAGCCAAGGCTCCGTTGAAGAAAAGTTGGCCTGGGCACTGAGGATGGCTCCATGGCCTCCACCTCAGAGCCTAGAATGGTTCTAGCTACAATGGAGCAATGCCCCAGATGGGCAGATCATCGCCCCCTGGTGGGCTTGCTGGGTGGATCCTGGTCAGGTGCATGTAGGAATCTGTCTCTTTGCCTCCCCACTTCTCACCTCATAAAAATACAAAACAACAACAACAAAATAAACTTTATGTATTCTTTTCTATAGAACCATAAAGAAATATTAGAGAAACATCTATTAATATAACTGTGATGTATTTTTGCATATTTCTCATTCTGCATATATAAAAGAGGTACACAATAGAAAATTATTATTAGGCCCTGGCTGGTTGCTTAGTGGCAGAGTGTTGACCCAGCATGTGGAAGTCCCAGGTTCAATTCCTGGTCTGGGCATACAGGAGAAGCTACCCTCCGCTTCTCCTCCCCTCCTCCTCCACCTTCTCTTTCATTCCCTCTTCCCCTTTAGCAGCATGGCTCAATTGGTTTGAACATGGTCTGGGGCTGAGAATGGCTCTATAGTGTCTCCTCCTCAAGTGCTAAAAATAACTCAGTTGCGAGCATGGGTCTCAGATGGGCAAAGCATTCAGGAATTTGTCTCTCCATCTTCCTTCTTTTCATTTAAATTAAAAAAGTATTATTATTATTAATTGTTAGATAATATTTTTCTATATTTTATTTGAATTTTTAGTATTTTCCTATTAAGTAAATTCATTGGAATGATATTGGTTTGCAAGCCATACAGGTTTCAAGTATATAACTCAACGAAATACCATTTGTACACCACATCAAAAATGTGTTTACATAAGAAAGACAAAAATTCTGTAAACTCAAGAAAGGTGCAATGTATTAATCATTACTTTGAATCTGCTGAGCTGTAGAGCACAGTGCTTTGCAAGAAATTAACTTGCAACAGTATTCAATTAATTGCTGTAAAAACAATTATAACTCATATTCAAAATATGAACCTCAATTCTGAACAGTGTCCATTGCTTAATCAATGATCAGCTGTGTTTTGTATATGGGATAGAAAAAATATTTTCCAACAACAAATTAATCATCCAATAAACAGAAAATCTGATTAGTCAGAATACCCTATTTTCTAAACATTCAGGTCTTTAAAGCTTTGACTACATACAGTTTTCATTTTGGGAGTATTTTTGTCTCAGTGAAAATTTTCTGTATATTTGTTTGACTCAAGCTACATATAATCAGTAATATATTCCTCTTAGCTTTTATCTTCAAAGACAGACTTGATTTTAAAAGAACTAGTTTGGATAGATGCGTAAAACTCATTTGTATTTCTCTTCATGATGCCTTCCCTGAAAGTCTCACAACTTCCATTTGTCAATTGATTTTACAATCAGGCGATGTATACAAGACAATGCTGAAACCATCAAGTTGCATTGATTTCACACAGCTGTTTATCAAACAGAATTGAAAAATCATTTTCACCAGCCAAAACAAGTTTAACAAAATCCAGGCCCCTTTGCTAACACTATTATGAAGTCCTTAGCTTACAATAGCTCAAGCTTCAAAAATCCTGAATTCACATGAGCTCCTTAGAGTTTTCAATCCAACTGTTACTCCAGGAGTAAAGCTATATGTGAGTCCTTAATAAAAGTGCCAAATATTCTGTTTGATACAATTCCATTGCAAATGTAGCTAAGAGTTGCAAACCTGGCTTTTTTATTCTTCTTGACTTTACAATTCACATCCAACAGAAAGTGAGCTACATACTCATCACTCAGTAAATAAATAAATAAATAAATAAATAAAAAGACTAGAATTAGGATTTTGAAGGAATATAAAAAGGTTGATCAGCAAAAGTATGCATTTGGTTGAGGAAAAAACTATATTAGGAGAAAAACGAAGAAACATTAATAATACCCAATATTAACATTAAAAATCAGCTTTGCTTCCAGGCTTATTATGACTATAGAGCCCAGTATGCATGCCATTTATTTACACAAGAATGATAGTAGAAGGAGAAAAATAAATGAAAATTTTGCCTAACTTTCAAATTGAATGCTTATACGAGCTCTGAATTAAGAAGTGAACGATTATTTATGTAGCATCTATTGTTGAACTAGTATTGTGAAAAAAAAAAAATATATATATATAGATATATTGATAAAAATGTCCAAGGTCTTTTATAAGAGCTCATGTTGTTTTAAAAACACATAGAAAGGAAAGAAGCAATCAGTAGACATAACTTATGTGTATATTATGTGTGTATCATTCAGGAACTCCTGAATAAAAAAATATTTGTTTACTTGATAAAAATTAATTTTTTTCTGATTTAACACTAAGTACTTGTTCTTTCAGAGATGTTAATATAAAAATTAGGCTTTAGTTAACCACATCGAGCATTCAGAAAACTAGAGCTATAGTACACCCAAAATAGAAAATATATATTTAAAGAGAGTGGGAGAAGTTGAAAGCATTTTTAGTGATGATATCAATAATTGAGTGCTATCATTGTTACATGGAGATAGCAGGTTTGGGTAGTTCTATGTTCAAAGTGCATCTCAAAATGGGGCCAAATTCACCACTTCCACTATAATAGTCATTTAATCCAAGCTACCCCAGCTCCCTCTCCCATGGACTTTGACAGTATCCTCCTGAATTCCTGGGTCCCTCCTTGTCCCTGTAATGCATTCTCTGCACAGAAATCTGAATGATCTTTTCAAAAACATAAATCATTCATATCACTCTCTTACTGAAAACAACTCTAGATCTAATTACACTTATTATAAAATCCAAACTTTTTACCATAGCCTTTAAGAACATATATTCTGATCTTGGCTCAAATGTCACTCTTTCAGAAAAGCCTTCTTTGACCATCTTATTTAAATAGGTATCAGGTTCCCATACCATGCTCTATCTTCCTTGCCTTTATTTTTGTTGTACTGTTTTCTTTTTTTTTTTTTCCGAAGCGGAAACCGAGAGGCAGTCAGACAGACTCCCGCATACACCGGACCGAGATCCACCCGGCATGCCCACCAGGGGGTGATGCTCTGCCCATCTTGGGGCATCGCTCTGTGGCAATCAGAGCCATTCTAGGGCCTGAGGCAGAGGCCAAAGAGCCATCCCCAGCGCCCGGGCAAACTTTGCTCCAGTGGAGCCTTGGCTGTAGGAGGGGAAGAGAGAAACAGAGAGGAAGGAGAGGGGGAGGGGTGGAGAAGCAGATGGGCGCTTCTCCTGTGTGCCCTGGCCGGTAATCCAACCGGAACTCCTGCACGCCAGGCCGACGCTGCTCTACCACTGAGCCAACCGGTCAGGGCCTGTACTGTTTTCTGACATTACATTATACATCTGCTTGTTTACTTGTTTATTAAATATCTCTACATTAGAATTCAAGCTCCACAGTTAGCAGGTCCTTTCTCTGTTCAACACCTAGAAGCACTGAGACATAGTAGACTCTTAGACAACATTTGTTGATTAAATAAATAGAGTTTGGAGTCACTGAGAACTATAAGTAAACCAGAATCAAATGTGGTCCCCATTTTTAAAAGCTGAATGTACTTGAGTAACTCACTTCACCACCCCACCTGGAGTCTCTGTTTCTGTGTCTACAAAGTGGGATATTGTGCTGAGTGTTCTTAACAATAAAACCCAACATAGAGGTTAAAAACACAGAGCATAGAGCTCAATGTCTAACATTAAAATCTAGCTCAATCACTGACCTGCAAAGCAGGCTTGGGCAAATTACCCAGACTTTACATCATTCTATTTCCTCATCTGCACAATAGACATAATAACAATCACCACATAGGGTTGTTATAAGAATTAAACATATCAATGCTTGTAATTTGTGCCTGACTAGGCAGTGGCGCAGTAGATAGAGTGTCAGACTTGGATGTGGAGGACCCAGATTCAAAACCCTGAGGTCAAGGGCTTGAGCGCAGACTCGCCAGCTTGAGGGAGGGGTTGCTGGCTTGAGCATGGGATCATAAGCATGACCCCAGGGTCACTGGCTTGCGCCCAAAGCTCGCTGGCTTGAGTAAGGCGTCACTTTCTCTGCTGTAGCTGCCCTATCAAGGCACATATGAGAAAGCAATCAATGAACAAGTAAGGAGCCACAACAAAGAATTGATACTTCTCATCTCTCTCCTTTCCTGTCTGTTTGTCCCTCTCTGTCCCTCTCTCTGACTCTCTTGCTGTGTCTCTTTGGCTTAAAAAAAAAAGATATTATCACATAAAAGAAAACTAAGAGAATGCATTACAACTAGGTCTGCACTAATAGAGAACAAAATACATTCCAAAGAAAGTTATCATGCTGGCTTGAGCAAGGGGTCACTCGCTGTACTATAGCTTGTCCCCCCCCACCCCCCGTCAAGGCACTTATGAGAAAGCAATCTATGAACACCTAAGGTGCAGCAATGAAGAACTGATACTTCTCATCTCTTTCTCTTTCTGTCTGTCTGTCCCTATCTGTTCCTCTCTGTCTCTTTCTCTCTCTCTCTCTCTGCCTCTGACACACACACACAAAAAAGCTTGTAATTTGCTTTGCACACAAATATAGTTAACTATTGTTATTTATTTAAATGCATAGTATATAGTATGTGCACATTATACAATATTTTAAATCAAATTAAAATACAAGGCTCAGACTGCAATGGGCTGAAAACAGTCAGACATGAAGGAATGAGCCCTCTACAGGGACATAGAATGTCAGGGACCCTATGCTCTAACACTTTCTAGTTGTGTAAATTTGGACAATTATTTTCTTCTCTTTAGGTTGAATTTTCTCATTTCTTTTTGGCTCATAAATTATTTGGTTAAGTTTATTTCTAAATTTGTTTAAAACCTATGGGATCCTATACAAGGGGCTGTATTCAATGGATGTTCTTAAGGAGGTCACACTGTAACACAGGGGTTGGGAAACTTTTTGGCTGAGAGAGCCACGAGCGCCACATATTTTAAAATGTAATTCTGTGAGAGCCTTACAACGACCCGTGTATGTTAAGCATTATCCAATAAAAATTTGGTGTTGTCCAGGAGGACAGCTGTGATTGGCTCCACCCACTCGCAACCATGAACATAAGCGGTAGGAAATGAATGGATTGTAATACATGAGAATGTTTTATATTTTTAATGTTATTTTTTTTAATTTTTTTTATTTATTTATTCATTTTTTAGAGAGGAGAGGGAGAGACAGAGAGAGAGAGAGAGGAGAGACAGAGAGAGAGAAGAGGGGAGGAGCTGGAAGCATCAACTCCCATATGTGCCTTGACCAGGCAAGCCCAGAGTTTTGAACCGGCGACCTCAGCATTTCCAGGTCGACGCTTTATCCACTGCGCCACCACAGGTCAGGCTATTGTTTTTTTTATTAAAGATTTGTCCGTAAGCCAGATGCAGCCATCAAAAGAGCCACATTTGGCTCGCAAGCCATAGGTTCCTGACCCCTGCTGTAACATTATCATATAAAGTTAGAAAGCAAACATACACTTACCAAATGACTCAGCAATAATATTTAGAGGTATATTCCAAGAATGGTGAAAATTATGTTCACACAAAAACATACACATAAATTTTATAATAGAGCTACTCAAATTAGCCAAAACTTGGGGGAAAAAAACGCCAAAATGTCCCTTGATGGAGAAATGATAAATAAGCTAAGGTCTATCTTGTCCATGAGTATCTATAAATATAAACAGCTGATTTGTATGTCAACATGGAAAATTCCCTAAGGTATTATACTGAGTATAATAAGTCAGGTTCGAAAGGGTACATACTACATGATTTCAATAATATGGCATTTTGGAAAAGACCAAACTACAGGAACGGAAAACAGATCAGTGGTTGTTGCTAGTGGACCGGGGATGGGGGGGAGGGAGGATGAGGGGGATGACAGTTTGACTGCAAGAGGAAACAAACTCATCCTTAGAGACTAAAAATTATACATGATTGTGTGTATGAATATGTTTTGTGAGTAGTCTGCTCTAATCTAGCTTTCTCCATATAAGTTATTCTTGTATTTTTTCATATTGTATTTCAAAAATTGCATAGTAAAATTAAAATAACTACAAATAGTTTTAAAACCATTATATAGGTCATCAAAAACTGAGTATATAGAAATTTTAGTTCCCGTTCTTTACTATTTCCTGCCTTTAAATATTTCATTGAATTTTTTTTTCTTAAATTCTGTTTCATAAATCCCTATGTTGAAAGCTTAAAAATACAATAGAAACACCTCACAGCTTTAGAAATTACATTTCTGCCATCTATCCTAGAAAGAAATAATATATTCACCTTACCATTATCTTGCGACAATTCCCTCCCTGCCATTTTTATCATCTTTTCCATCCCTTTCTCCTCCCAAACACAAAGAGTCCTTCTTATTTACTTTGTAGTATTTCATTTTCCATGGAAGTGCTGGGTCCTTAACTTTAATGTAGGTACTGAACTTGACAAGCAATTAAAGCAAACAATTTCCACTCATCAAGACTTGCCAAATTAGTCATCTGCCATCTGCCCCATCATCTGGCTCTCCTTGAAGTCTTGCTGTGAGTCTGGATCACTCGCTCAGCTTAGGAGGGACAGCGCAAACCTCCAAGCTGGGGAACTGCCACTGGGAGCTAAGTATGCAAATATTAACAAGCATCTTTCTTCAAGAGATTATCATGCCTTCAACCATCCCTTGCGTGTGATAAAAAACCAGCCTGCCTGTGATGTCCCGTCACTGTGAGACCTTTGCCATACACTGTAATTGAAGTCACAGTTGGCGGGATATTTTTTTTCCCTGTTAGCAGTATTTAAAAGGAGAAATTAGACTAGATGTTTCTAATGCAATGCTGGTTCTTACATATCAAGGCTGTTTTCTTAAACATTGATAAAGTTGTAACTTCAGAAATGGACAATGGACTTTCTTTGGCCTTGGTTTCAGAATGAAGCTTTCTTTTGTGTGTGTGTGTGTGTGATTCTTTCCATCAGCAAATATTCATTTGGCTGATAACAGGCAATATATAATACTAAATGCTTTCTGGGGTAATTCAATCAAACCAGTCATGGGATTCAAATAATTTAACAATCAGTTCTCTGCCCTAATGACCATTTTACGTATAAAAAAAATGATATACTACAAAGTAGTTTATTATTTCATGCATTTGATACTTAAATAAGAACAATAAAAGAGGTACACAAAACTAGATTATGTTATAAGAGTCTTAAACTATTAATGAAAAAATATTAAATAATATCTGACAAAACACAATAAAACTGCAAGTGCCATTTTAACAACCGGTTTGCCAAACTCAACAAAAAATTAGGTATTAGCTCTGCTGAACTGGCGCAAACCTGCCGAAATCCACCACTGGATCAAAACTATAGCAGTAATGGGCAAAGGTGCGAAAAAGCAAGAGTGAAAATGGTACTGTTGTCATCCACGTGCTCCTTTTGAAGGGTCCTCTTTCGTTAAGTCATTCTCCAGCCCAGGGCTGCTCCAAGGTGATCGATACCCTTGGGCAAACGCAGTAAGAGGCCCCTCTTCAGGGTGAAATAAACTCCGTTCTAGGTAGGGCACATGATTTGGCCATCAAAATGCAGGCTGCCTTTTATTCCTGTCTGCCCCCCGAGTTCATTTGCCTTTGGGCAGTGAGGAACCTACAAACTGTCAACAGAGGCCTTGGTCCACGCCAATGTCCAGGATTATTCTTTTAAATTGACTTACACATTCCAGGTAAACTTGTGTCTCAACTAAAAACTCCTTCAAATTAAAAAGAAGTGTGCTTTCGCTAGACAGGGGTAAGAAGGAGGGGTGCTGCGGCCAGTGCTTTAACTGAAGACCCTTTACTGCATCCTCAGATAATGTGCATGCAAAGCCTACAATGAGAGCACCATCTAACAACATTTTTGGACATTTTAATTTGGAATTCTTTGTCACCAAAACCTCTTGAATGACAAAAAATGCACCCACTAATACTGGTAGAGACTACATAATGAAATGTGTCATATTATAACTTATTTTAAGTGGTTTTCATAATAATGCAAAGTTTATTATTCTAGAAATCTGGTTCTATAATCTTTGGTAGCTTGATCCTTTTAAAAAGATTTAGATGAGCTGTGGGTGGTTATTTTCACAACATAATCAACCTTTAAATAGTAATTATAAGTAGGTGTTTGATAAGGAGATAGGGCAATATCGGTCATTCATTCATTTTTTTTGTCATGCGTTTACTCAAAAAGCACTAGTCAGGCAACCACAATGGGGAGATGTTGATCAAAGGATACACAATTCCAATAAAATATAAATATATGCTGGAGAACTAATATAAAGCATAGTGATTATAGTTAATAATATATTAACTTTTTTAATTTACTAAAAAAGTAGATTTAAAAATCTCCCACCATCAAAAATAAATGGTAATCAATTTGCAATATAATATATAAATGTATTGATCCACATGTTGTATACCTTTAACTCACACTATGTTACAGGGCTTCAGGCTAGGTGTGAAAGGAATAATGAATAAGATATGTTTCAAATTGTAGCATGTTCCATTCTGATAGAAATCCTTTGTAAAAATCTTACAAATAATAATAGTATAAAAAGTTAGTTAAGCGGCTATTCAAGAGATTTCCTGACTCTGTTTCACTGTCAATGAACAAGATTAATAAAGTCAAAATTCATCTTATCTGTAATTAAATATGTATCAAAAATACATGTTGTTTTGTATAATAAAAGGTGGATATCACTTATGAAAAGCAGTTTTCCAGGAGGTCTTCTCTATAACAGAGTAAATGATGCTAAAAATATGTCCAGCAGCATCTACACCTGAAGAAATACAACAGCCCACAAATGTTTTATTCAGTTAGCCAGGTTCATGAATATCCCTCCCTAGGTTCTCAATCACCTGTCAAAGAAGACAAAGAGAAATTCCTCAGATACAGACAAGACAGACTTATTTTTCATAACTATATATTCCATTTTAGGCTGATTTTTAATCAAGCTGCTATTCTAGATGATTTGACTGTTTGACTCAACATGTTGGGAGTTGTTCTTTTTGAATGATTTTTATTTTATTTTATTTTGAAATAAGATATTATAGTTTTGAGATATTACCAAGACATGCCACTGATAATATTGCTAGCAACTTCCTTATTCATTCCATAATCTTAAGGGTTAGTTAATGAGAACTAAGATATTACACAGTCACTTAATTTGGAACATTTTCCCATGAAAGTTGGATTTAAGGATCTGATGCCCTTAAATATTCTGTTTTCATTACTTTTAGATATATATCCAGAAATGGGATTGCTAGATCATTAGTAGTTCTATTTGTAAGTTTTTGAGGAATTGCTATACTGTTGTCTTCAGCAGAGAGTAGAATTTTGGTTGCCTGGGGCTTGGGCTGGGGGTTGGGGAGATGGGGAGATGTTGATCAAAGAACACACAATTCCAGTATAATATAAATATATTCTGGAGATCTAATATAAAGCATAGTGATTATAGTTAACAATATAATATTAAATTTTTTAATTTACTAAAAAAATAGATTTAAAAATTTCCTACCATCAAAAAGAAACGGTAATTATGTCTCATGATGGAGGTATTAGCTAATGCTACCATGGTAGTAATCATTTTGCCATATAATATATAAATGTATTGATCCACATGTTGTATACCTTTAACTCACACAATGCTATATATCAATTATATCTCAATAATGCTGGAAAAATACAAATATTTCTAAACGATCTGATATGCTACTTGGAAGCTTTTTTATAATGTAGTAAATAATAGCAAAATCTATAATAAGATTAAATGTAAAAGTTCAACTTTTTAATGGAATCTGCATCATTCATTATAACTCAAAAAGAGCCAAAGTGATATTTAATATATTTTATTATTAAACATTACCTCAGAAAGGTCTGTACTTTTAAGTGAAATACTTTTTTTTTTTTTTTTGTATTTTTTCTGAAGCTGGAAACTGGGAGAGACAGACAGACTCCCGCATGCGCCCGACCGGGATCCACCCGGCACGCCCACCAGGGGGCGATGCTCTGCCCCTCCGGGGCATTGCTCTGTCGCGACCAGAGCCACTCTAGCACCTGGGGCAGAGGCCAAGGAGCCATCCCCAGCGCCCGGGCCATCTTTGCTCCAATGGAGCCTCAGCCGCGGGAGGGGAAGAGAGAGACAGAGAGGAAGGAGAGGGGGAGGGGTGGAGAAGCAGATGGGCGCCTCTCCTGTGTGCCCTGGCCGGGAATTGAACCCAGGACTTCCGCACGCCAGGCCGACGCTCTACCACTGAGCCAACCGGCCAGGGCCAAGAGAAATATTTTTAAGAGAAAGCTTAAAAGAATATCATATTTACTAGATAGTGACAATGCATTTGGACTTTTTATTTCATTATATTTTGTCAAAAGAGCTTAGGCAGTGATAAAAAAAAATATATGCAAAAATGTGTTATAAGTTTCCTAATTGTTTAATATAAGACATTTTGGTAATACAGAGTATCAAAAAACATCACATTCAACACTAAAGCATAGGAGTTCTGTAGCATCAGATTCAACTTGAAAAGTAAAAATATGACTTATGGTTTTCTTTCTTTGTATAAAATGAGATGAGCAATAAGAAAGAAGACCTGAATTATAGGTTTAAAATTATTTAATACTTGCACTCTCATTTTTAGTTTAATGTGACTCTTTGAAAGGCTGTGCAAATAAACATTACTTCTCCATATTGTATAAGTAAAACAAAATAATTCATAATACGTCACTGGCAAGTTTAATATGTTTAAAAAACATTTTCTGGAAGGTAAATAAAAAATTTAAGCTAAATCACTTCAACTGTTTACATAGAAATACAAGTAGAATGAGATATGTTCTAACTAGTATTTTAATCTTGTCACAGCACAGCACAAATTTGATCAATTTTTAAAAAACCGAAGCATGCTTTTTCTGAATGTGATTCTCTTTTAGTTCTAGATGCAAAATAACATTTATGAGAAATTGTACAAATAAGTATCGTTTAGTTCCAGAATTTAGGTTTCTACAGAAAATTTCTGTTGGGATGATATGGAATCAATTCTCGGTTACATTCTTTGCAAATGGTAGTTTTCAGATGTATTTACCACCAGAATAAAACTTGTAAAGAAAACAAAACCAAAAAAAAAAAAAAAAGAAATAATAGCCATAGAATCTGCTTTTCAAATGCACTACCTTTTGAGGGTCAAGTCTCATATAGTGGCATCTTTTTTATTGCTATGGTTTCAAAAAATAAAATAACATAGATCCCTAATAAAATCAATTATTTTTCAAAGATATTTTTGAAAATACAGGGGATAGTATATATGTGTCAATATATAACTGCTCACAAAGATTAGGGGACCAGGAAATGTGCAGCCACTCCAATACTTTTAACCTTTTGTACAGTACATTTTCACCAGTGAAATAAAAGTTGGTTTTGCATCTTATTTGCATAATCTTATTTGCATAATTTTCTTTGACTTGTCATTTGCTTTTCTGATGTTCTTGTTGAATAAAAAGAATCAAATCCTTCATTTTTTTATTGATGTATATTCATTTTGAAATATCCCCTAAATATTTTTTTTTTTTTGCATTTTTCTGAAGCTGGAAACAGGGAGAGACAGTCAGACAGACTCCCGCAAGCGCCCGACCGGGATCCACCTGGCACGCCCACGATGGGGCGATGCTCTGCCCACCAGGGGGACGATGCTCTGCCCATCCTGGGCGTTGCCATGTTGCGACCAGAGCCACTCTAGCGCCTGAGGCAGAGGCCACAGAGCCATCCCCAGCGCCCGGGCCATCTTTGCTCCAATGGAGCCTCGCTGCAGGAGGGGAAGAGAGAGACAGAGAGGAAGGCGCGGCGGAGGGGTGAAGAAGCAAATGGGCGCTTCTTCTGTGTGCCCTGGCCAGGAATCGAACCCGGGTCCTCCGCACGCTAGGCCGTCGCTCTACCGCTGAGCCAACCGGCCAGGGCGAAATATCCCCTAATTTTTGTGAGCAGTATATTAATTGGAAAGAAAATACAATATGTTGAAAATGTTTTTTCTCTGATCAGAAGTTTCCTAGGTGGAATTTATTTACTTTTTTTTACTTGTACTTCTAAAATTGTAAAAGTTATGAGTCCCTTTGTATGTAAAAAGTGAATTTTATTTTAGGAAGATATTTTCTCAAATACATGACACATTCTATGTCATGCCATTTCTTTCATAGAAATGTGTATGCAAATTCAAATTATTATCAGTACTTTTAATAATCTTGATATTTTATACATTGGCATTTCTTATAAAACATGATTGATTTTTAATCTAAACTCTTGCAATTATTTATTTTAACTCAATCAAAAAATATAGAAATATATAGTATTCTAAAAATAGAATGTGTTAACTAATAGTCTATAAAGGAAAGTTCAGTGAGAAACCAATTTTTCCATGTAAGTTGAATGGAAAACATGATTGTGTATGTGTCCATATGTGTATCAGTGTATGTATAGCTATATATCTATATGCATAAAATGTATATGGATGTAGATATGTAGAAATGTTACAACTTGATTTAAGGGTTAAAACATGTATAATCTCTTATATTCAATATACTACAGACTAAGAAGACAAGAAGAAAGGCAGGGACATCAGAAGGAAGCCTACTGTAATATTCAAATAGAAGCTATGATGATTTAAATTAGATTGTCAGTCAAATTCAAATTATTAATGACAATCAAACTGTCTTTCATATATTCATAGAAATGTTATTGTAGTTTATATATATATGCTCTATGATCCCCTCCAGTTCATTTTATTTGATATTACAAAAAATTTGTAAGAATGCTTTTGAATGTTTTTATATTAGTGAAAAATTATTAATATAAAACTGTATTATTGTTAGTAGTAGTAGTCCTTCCCATCAGAATATTAGTAGTGCTAGAAATTCTTCTAAGTACTTTATACACACATTATCATTTAATCCACACAGTTATATTAAGCACCTATCATCTCTTTTACAGATAAAGAAACTGAGACTCAGAAAGTTAAATAACATAACCAGTAAGTTAAGTAGTGAAAGACACAGAAGTCCAAATCGGTTCTATTTTTTAAATTTTACTTTATTTAATTTTCTGATAACAAAATCAAATAATATATAACATGATAATTTTTTTCTCTTTTTTGTTGTTAGCTTATAACCTTTTATTTATTTTTAATTAAATTTTATTGGGGTGACACTGGTTAACATAATTACACAAATTTCACAAAACTATTCTAAATAGTTCTCTTTCAAAGCCTAGTACTAGTTAGTTGATGTATAGAAATATTTGTTTTTATTATACATTGTACATTTAATCAGATATTATCAGTTGTACATTTTAATCAGATAAAAATATTTACGTGCTTAGGGCATATTATCTTTGATAAATTTAGAAGTAAAGAGCTATATTATTAATAGTTCTGCATTATACTAGAAGTCCATGAGAAGTGCTCTAGGTGACAGTCATTAGGTTCTAATTACATAAAAGGGATTTGAGAACAGTACAATCTCAGCAAGTCCAAGTCAGTTTTATAACTGAAGAAACTTGGCTCTCTGATTCCCTTGGTTACTCACCCCTTTCTCATTTTCTATTCCATATTAAATAAGAAAAATGGGTGCAAAGATAACCAGAAAACAAGCAAAAATCTCGTCAGCCAACTCCTCTCTTTTCTAAAAGCAAGTCATACTCAATTCCCATAAGCTCTACCTTCAGAATGTCTGTGGGATACACCTAGCATTCTATCAGGCACATTTTACTGACAATTTGTAATCTAAGTCACCATAGCTTCTATATTAATATTACAACAGGCTTCCATCTGATGTTCCTGCCTTTCTTCTTTCTGCTTAGTCTATTGTATATTGAATATAACAGAGTATACATGTTTTAACCCTTAAATCAAATCATTTGTCTACTTTGTCCAAATATCTCCAATTATTTCTCATGTTAAACAGATTCAATTAAAAATCTTTATTTTGATCATAACATATAAAATAAATATGTATTTTCTGATGGCTTTGGGCGACCCCTGTGTTTTGGTCATTCGACCCCCACCAGTGTCACGACCCACAGGTTGAGAACCGCTGATCTATAAGATCCTCAGGAAATCTGAGGCCCTGCTACTTTCCTGATGTCATCTCCCACAATGTTAGACTTACAAAGTAAGATCTGACAAGAGGACTATCTTGCTTATCTTTGAACATTTCTATAAGTTTTTAAATAGTTATTATCAATTTATGAATTTGTCTTGTGGAACAGTAATAGATGTGCCTTGGTCCACATATGGTACTTTGAGTAGCACTCTTCTAAGACATTACACTTTATATATATCATTACCTGCCATATTATAAATATATCTTTATTTAGACTGTATGCTTTATAAGGACAGGCGCTCTATTTTGTTCCTGCTATATTTACGGCATTTACAACTACTTGTCCCATAGTAGGCATCTGATAAATATTTAATGATCATATAAATGAATGAATGGATGGATGAATGATGGGTGGCTATTGATGTGTTAGAATTCTGTCTCGAATGCTTCCTTCGGATATAAACTAAATGTTATTTATCAGGTGTTAAAACTGTTTTCTTTACAGGTTAAACCACCTTTAGACATCATCAAGTTCGGTTTATACATATAGATGAGCAAACAGGGATAAGATAAGTGAAAGTGCTCAACAAAGGTCACACGGCTAGTCGGGGCAGAAAGAGAATAGGACTCATTCAGGACTCTGTTCACATGGCACAGTGCCTTGTGTTACACAGAGGGCTTCACGAACCATCCAACTATAGGGAAAGGATTCCCAAGTGCAATGTTCACAGCTAGTAGAACAAGAACATTATGGAATTTGACATGGGTGTTTCAGAACATTTGGCTAAATAGCTCTGGTCAATTATATAATTAAAAAACACATCCTTAGCAACATTTTTTTTTCAACTGGTAAATAAAGTTAAACGTAGCTTGTAAAGAGAAAAGTTTGTATTTTTTAAAGAGTCTGCTTAACAAAAGCATGCATTATATGTATGCAGAAACTAGGCAGTATTATACGATGAACATAATCTTCTAAAAATTTCAAATTATGTACTTCAAGTCAGATTTTTAATGTACTACTGAAATTTAAATAACTTTGGGAGGATCATTTTGTAAACAAATAAGCTTTTTGTAATGGAAATATTCACCTCTTAATTTGACTTTTGTAAATTCCAAATTTAAAGATCATATTTGCTTAAATATATATACACCTGCAGTTACTCGTAATGATTGTATGACAGTTTGATGTCAGTAGATTTGAATATAAAATTATTCTTATAGCTATTATTATAGTTAATAGCATTTATAAAGTGTATAATTTACAAAGCAGTTTTATTCATATTAACCTTTTTGATCTTAAATTACTTAAAGGATAATTTTATAAGAGCCAAAATTATTAGATTAGTGGCCAGAAATTTAAACGTTGGGTATCTTGGAAAACAGTAACTTCTGAAAGATGTTCTGAAATCTTTTCATCAAGAAATAAGATGATAAAAGTTTTCACCAGTACTAGACATATGTACCATGATATTATGAGTGACTTACGGAGAAGAATTAGAACAAATGGTATTAAATAAAAATTGGTTGATTAAATTTTTCTGTACACATAGTAAAAGTGAGGGGGGATAATACATTGTTCATCTGACTCTAGTACAAGCCTGTTTTCCTCCTCTTTGCTCTCTGTTCACATAGAAGTTAATCAGATACAGGAAAATTAACTAGAAATCAATCAGGGATAGAAAACAAATTTGATTACCACTGCAACTCTGATTAGGGCCTACTGTTGGATGCAGACCAATTCTGGGTTGTATTTTTTCAAAACTGTAACTTTACTTTCTTTTTTCTTAATTGAGTTTATTGGGGTGACACTGGTTAATAAAATTATATAGGTTTCAGGTATACAATTCTATAACACACCGTCCAGGTAAAGGGTGGGAGTAACATCATTTTCAACACAAATTCTCAAATACATGTTTTAAAACCATTTATATATATATATATATATATATATATATATATATATATGGTCTTCTACTTTAGAGATTATGTTATATATTACTAATTATTTATTTTTCAATCAAATCCTAGTCACCCGTCATTCAAGATTTTTTTATGAATTGAGACCTTGGGCTCAAGTCAGTGACCTTTAGGCTCAAGCTAGTGACCATGGGGTGATGTTTATGATCCCATGTTCAAGCCAGCAACCCCGTGCTATAATATCTATTCAAGCTAATCCAAAGTTATTTTTGCCAAATGACATATTAAAAAAATCAATTGATGGTTTATTGTCATTCATCATTCAGCTTACACACAACTATTCTTTTTACTTTTTAATTCATGGATCTCACCATGAATATTCCCAAAGATTTGAAAAAATTCATATCCATCACTATCTCTAATACATGCCTAAATAACATTCTTTTTTTTTAAAGAAAAGGTCTAATACACTCAGTTCACATTTCCTTAAAATTGATATACCAAGTGCATTCTATCTTCATATTTTCTGTGTTCTATTATTTCTAATTAGAGAGATCAGATACAGTACTTTACTTACTGTGACCCAGACAGAGCAAATAACACCGGAATTAAGAGGCAAAAATATACAAAGTAAGACACTAGACTTAATGTAGCTTAAATCTAGAATTTTTTAAAAGATTTCTAATCTTAGAATTTATCTTGATTTATTTAACAGTTGATATCTCACATTCATATGCCACTTTTGTGGAATTAAAAAAAAAATCCCTCAAATGAATGTTTAATCATCAACCTTCTATAAATTCAAAAGTCCAATATTTGTTTTTTGTAAGCATAAGTCAAAATTTTCTGAGTGCTTTAAAAGATAAGTGCATACATAAACATGTTTTCATTGTCCATTTGTATTAAGTTTAAGAATTGTGGTAATAGCAAAAAATACATGCATCTGGTATATCAGATACTGCAGAAAAGTTTTAAACAGGTTCTGTCAAGCTGCAGTCCTCTGACTCCTAAGTTTGAATGGCATTTTCATTTTCGAGAGATCGCAAACCTATTCTTCATTCACCTGCTGTTAGAGCCCCCTTTTGCCTCATGATTATGCCACCATATTCCTCAGTAAATAGTATTTGATACCAATCGCTTTACATTTCAGGGTTGTATAGTATAAAATTAACTTCTAGCATCAAATGCGTTTCTACACCATCCTAAAAATTTCTCCCCTCTATAAGAACTACAGATAAGGGGGAAAAAAACCATTGTTTATAAGTGAATATGAAGGCTTTTCTACACACTGCTATATAATCTTCCTGTGATAAAACAACACAAAACAAACAGATACTGACTAGTTAACTTTAGAGCTACCCAAACCACTTGCTCTGTAACTTACTACCTAATGCAGCCAACTCGATAACCAAGTGTAAGAGCTTGGCTCTCCCCACCTAGCCCTGACCCTACAGACAACAGGATACAAGAAGGAAATCTTCACGGACTCTTTCTCTGCTACCTTCTTACCCCTATTGTCTCCCTTCTTCACTTTGCTAAACTGTTTTAGAATCTCAGGCTTCTATCTCTCGCCTTCCCTCTCATGCTTTAAAACAGCCCTCTTTCCATTGATCCAACTGCCCTTCTCAGCAGTGCTTTGAAAAACTCCGTTTGAATTGGGCCTACTTTATTTCAGGCCTGAGGAACTAGCTCCTAATCTACACCCAAGAGAACCCCATGGGGCAGAGCCCACGGATGCTTCCTAGCCTGTCTCCACTAGGGGGCCAGGCTGACCACCTTCTCATCAAGGAGGTCTGAAGGGCAGCCTGCCGTTTCATTTAGCATCATGCTAAACTGGCATCTTGATATCACTGCTTAACTTAACTCTGGCCAAGACCTCCAGCTTTCGACCTAAAATTTTAGCTGAGGTACAGAATTAATTATTCATTCTAGTGCCAGCTATATTTTTAGACCCGGCTCCTTAATAATGCTAATGCACAACCTGTCTGTTATCCGGAGTAGTCACAGACTGGGAACTGCTTTGCTGGTTTTTATTCAGTGTTCTGCCTTCTGTTGATATCACCCTGTTCTCAACCATAACATTAAAAAATATCCAAATAAATGAGCACAAAAAATTGTTGACAGTAGAACTCTAGAAGTATATGGTACTAAGTTTGCAAAACACAAAACAAAACAAAACAAAAAAACAATAATCATCATTCTTAGCTAAGTTATGATTATTCATTTGAAAACATGTATTGTGCTAATGCTTCTTTTTCTTCTTTGAAATTCAGCACACTTAAGGGCCAAGTGTCTCCTGGAGACTTTCACTTGCATAAAGCATTGTGTTGCCTCTGAAGCAGTGAAATTCCATAGCAACCCCAGCAACACTTCAACTTCTCTAGGACTCCTACACTATTTATCTCTGAACAGCTAGAGGGCTTTTTTTTTTTTGCAGGGAGGTCCCTAACTACTGCAAGCATTCACTCTATTTAATGCGTTTTAATTAGCATTGCACAAACACCAATTCATAGGTACAGTGAAGTCTGTAAGACCCCAGACTTGCTTTCACAATAGCTTTGAAAACACAGCAGCAGAATAGTGTGCCAGATGCCCTTTCCCCACCCAGCTCTCCCTCATTACCCGAGGATCTCCACTCAAGAAGACATTGGTTAAAATAGGAAAAAACTGGCCCTGGCAGGCTGGCTCAGTGGTAGAGTGTCGGCCTGGAGTGTGGAAGTCCCGGGTTCGATTCCTGGCCATATCACACAGGCGAAGCACCCATCTGCTTCTCCACCCTTCCCCCGCTCCTTCCTCTCTCTCTCTCTCTCTTCCCTTCCTGGAGCCAAGGCTCCATTGGAGCAAAGTTGGCCCGGGTGCTGAGGATGGCTCCATGGTCTCCATCTCAGGTGCTAGAATGGATCTGATTGAAATGGAGCAACACCACAGATGGGCCGAGCATCACCCCCTGGTGGGCATACCTGGTGGATCTGGTCAGGCACATGTGAGAGTCTGTCTCTGCCTCCCCGCTTCTCACTTCAGAAAAAAAAAACTGATATGGGGACAAGGCCAAGAAAGGGAATACAGTATCTGGTGAGGGAGGGCAAATGGTTGGACAAAATAATCTGTTTGTTGTTATTATTTGGACAATTTTAAAGCAAGAATTGCAAAATATACAATAATTCTGTAATAATTGGATTTTTCATAATACAATATGTGTACTTAATGAAGAGTCACTGAAGAGTTAGATAAGATGAGCTCTAAGGTCACTACCAGGTCTAAGGTTCTATGTAGAGAGCCTCTGAGTTGCATTCTGCAATGGGGCATCTACTGAAATTATTATTTCCAAAGCACACAAGATAAAGCTCAAATAATGAATCTCAGAGATAAAAATGAAGCATCCACAAACTAGTCTCTAACTACCATAAAGCACAATTCTAAAAATATGTAAACATCTGAGAAAGAAGGAAAAGAAACATCTTCTTAAGCAGAATTAAGTAAACTGAGGGTGTCTATATTGAAAATCTCCTTCAGGATATAAGACTTCTCAGAAATAAAATTATATCTACTAAAATAATGTCCTGTTCATTTGAGAATCATTGCAAAAAAATTGGTTTGCTTTCATATAGTAACCCTTGTTTGGAAAACTGACTTCCTAAGGTGCAGTAACATTAAGTGTCTTCATATTTACAATAGTACGAAGTTGGCATCCTTAATCTTCTCAGACTAGTGGTCTCTATTCTGCGGTTTGTCTTTCTCTTTTGAAATATGGCAGGTAACTGTTGTAATATCATAGAAATAAACTGTGGCATTTACACTGGTTATTGAATAATTTTTTTTGCAGACTTTGTGTTGGAATAAATATTCATTATTAATGAATAATACATATTCCTACATTTAATGATTCTATTCTATGACTTTATGTATCACCAGGGGGCAGCACAATTCCCAAAGAACATTCTTTGGATCAGGGATAGGGAAATGTTAACAATGGAAAAAGTGGTAGAAAACACCAGTGCATCTTTAGACATACGTAGCATTATTCCATTTTTCTCCTGAAGCTAATGTAGACTAAAATCTTGCCAGATTCAGGAAACGATATCTACAAAGAGAAGTGGGCATGTTAGCCGGCACCTCCAGCACACATAGCACAATTCAAAAGGAGAGAGAGTAGCACTGGGAAGGGGGTGTGGTTGTGCATTTTCTCTGTGAAGTACAAGAAGAGTGAAATTATTATTATCATTTTTAGCATCCCCTTTCAGTTTGAAAATAAATGTAACAGCAAAACATATCAAATGGCCTAATTTCCCCCTTGAAACCGGGGAAAGAAACAAGAAGTACAGGACACTTGGTATTTTGTAAAGTTCTGGGGATAAAGAAAGGGTGGAGAGGCAAAGAAAAAAGGAGACTTCAAAGATAAAAAAATATATACTTGATTTCCTTAAAGAATTTATAGCCCAAATATAACACAATTTGGTACATAGTCAAGAAACGATTATATTCTATCTTTAGTTTTTATTTGCTAAATTTATTTGAATGATATGGAGAAAGGGCAGTTTAACATTAATTTGTGGTTTTTTTATGCCTTACCTATTTACGGGATCTAATTGCTGACTGCAGCATCATCTTCCTAAGTTTGCATACATTCACACACAGCTTTTAAACCATCAGGTTCAGCCCACAAATACTTTCCTGTTTTTAAAAATTATTTATTGTTTTTATGGGTTCATAAAGTGAAGTGGGTCATTCAAAGATGAAAGGTGTTATAACTTTTACATGGAAATAAGCAATTTATAAAATCCAATAATATCTGAAGGCAACAAAGTCTACAATATCACCAAAAGGGAAACAATATTTTAGTAATTTCCTAGAAGACAGAAACAGCAGGAGAGTAGCATATGCAGTTAAAAATGTTTCACGGAGATGCCAAGATGTTCTATTAAAACACACACACACACACACACACACACACACACTTTCCAATATACCAGCTTCTTCCTGACACAATAAAATGGCTTTCTTCTTTCACACACACAGCCTCACCAAACAGAATCCATTCATTCATTTTGTTTTCTTCAGAAGCATTTTTTTTTAACACTAAAGGAATGCTGGACAAGCAGAAAGCACTAAAGCAATACCAGTCTAGCAGAAGACATTTAACAAATATCTTCCATGCATAAAATACCACAAATTTCCCAGAATCACAGTTGGAGAGGCAACTTCCAAAACAGGAGTTTCTTAGGGCAGCTATTGCAAGTCCACAAAATTCATCGCTTAGAAAAATACACGCCCCTTCTCTGTCTGGAAGCCAGAATTTTGTAATCTAGGTGTTGGCAGGGCCATTCTCCCTTCAAAGACTTTAGGCAAAGATCCTTTCTTGACTCTTCCAGCTTCTGGTAGCCCCTGTCATGCCTTGGCTTGTGGCAGCATCAGTCTACTTTCTGCCCCCATTCACGAGGTATGCCCCCTGTGTCACTGTCTTCACATGATTGTCTTCTTACAAAGACACCAGTCATAATGGAGTCTACTTACTCCAGTATAACCTTGTTTTAACTAATTACATTCACAAAAACCTATTTCTAAATAAGGTCACAGTCTGAAGTACTGGAACTGAGGACTCATATCTTCCTACGGGACATAAAACAGACTGGGCTAATAACTGTAATTTCCTCCTCTTCTGCACTCTCATGTTTCCCTTAGTAGCCTTAACCAACTTTTCTTCCTCTAAGCTGTTATCATTTTGAAACACTACTATGAAACAGAGACTCCCCTCATACCTCTCACCTCCTGGGATTGCCCATTATTTTGCTAAACTCATTCTGCTGGTGGTTGGTTTGGCTGTGCTAGTCATACAAATTATCATCATTTACAAGAGCTGCTTACATTCGTGCCTAATTATCATGCAGTAGAATAACAATTATGCATACCATTGAATTCATGTGAGATAACCTTCAATGTAAGTTTTATTTGATTATGGCACTAAACTCTATTCATGCATGCCTGGACTTCATAGCGGGTTCCTCAGGAAGAACGGCTGTCTCTTCCACTTAAAAATGACAGTAATATTGCCCATAACCCTAACCTCCAACAGAAATATTGCTTCCATAACTTGGTACCCACCTTGGGAAAGGTTACTGCAATCAGTTCTGGATTAAATAAAATCAATATTTCATCCATTAAGTATGAATAAAAATGTTATATTTTATTCAACATTTTTTAAACTTTCCAACTTGCATTTTTTTCTCCCTGACTGGAAAGATACATAGTTTCACTTTATAAAGCATGTAATATTATTTAACAAATATATTCTCATCTACTGAATAAACTTTCTAACTGTAGAATTTAAAACATACAGTCTGCCATCTAACAATAAGTGCATTATATTCTGCTTCCACACAGTTTTTGAAGTTACTTTTTTTTCCAGCATATAATATGGCAATATGATTTAAAATCAGCAATGTCACATATTCAACATCTAATAAAAACACCATATCTTGGCATGCACTTCACACATACCACCTCAGTTTAACTCCCCTGGGAGTATAATTAATTTATTTCTTTAAATTATAAAAATAATAAATATTAATTTTAGAATATTTAGAAATATAAAGTGGTACAAATAAGAATGACCCATAATCACACCAATCAAAAATAGCAACTTTTTTATTATTAAGTGAGAGGTGGGGAGGGAGGGAGGGAAAAGGGCAGAGAGACAGACTTTAGCATGCACCCTGAACGGGATCCACCAGCAAGCCCCCTTCAGGGTGATGCTCTGCCCATCTGGGGTTGCTATTCCATTGCTCAACAACCAAGCTATTTCAGCACCTGAGCCAAGGCCATCCTCAGCTTCTGGGGTCAAATTGCTTCAACCATTTGAGCCATGGCTACAGGAGGGGAGAAGAGAGATAGAGAGAGAAAGAAAGAAAAGGGTAGGGGTGGAGAAGCAGATGGTCTCTTCTCCTGTGTGCCCTGACCGGGAATCAAACCCAGTACTTCCACATGCCAGGCTAATGTTCTACTGCTGAGCAACTGGCCAGGGCCCACATCTATTCCAAGCAACTATGGTCATTCTATTCAGATATATCTAAATAAGAATCCTATTTTACAAAAAAATTTGTAATGTGGTTTTAATTTAAAGTATATCAACAATATTTGCTCATGTTAAGCATTTAATGTCATATGACTAAATTGTTTTTTTGAAAATCTTGATGTATTTGGAATTCTCAATTCTTGTAAAACATAGTTAAAACTTCTGGCTTTAGAATCCATCTTCTTGTGGTCAATTGTATTCTACTACTTACTATTCTGAGGTCCTTGGACTAATTACTTAATTTTTACCCTGACTCAGTTTCCTTTATAAAAGGTAGTTAATAACAATTCCTTCTAGAGTTACTGTGATGATTAAAGAAAATTATTTACATAAAATATTTAGCATACATAGTACCTTGCACATCCTAGGGCTCAAATACATTGTAGTTGTCAATAATCGAGTTTATAACATGTATTACTTTCTATTGCACTCCACTGTTACTCTCCTGCTCTTCTTCTTTCTTTCTGGACTTTCCCATCAGTCTTCTTTGCAACTTACTGTCCCTTTGACTTTTCCATTTCCATGGTTTCTGTAGAGGCCCTCCTCTCTTATTTTCTGTTCTCTCCATTCACTCCCCGGGCAATCTCATCTCTCCAGTGGCTTTCATTAGTATCTGTACATTGAGGGGGCCGTATTTCTGTCCCCAGGCCATGCCACATCCCTCTTTCTGAACCTTCTGCCTGTGTATGTAATTGCCTACTGCACATTTCCACTCAGACGTCTGAAAGCACTTCAAAACTAACAGGCCCCAAACTCCACTTGTTCTTTTGTCAAAATGAGCTTCTCCTTCTCTGTGTTTCCTTATTCAGTGCGTGACCGCCAGGGGCACTTAGCTACTCCAGGGTGAATGCTGACATTTTCTACTCAGCCCTCTCCCTCGCCCCCAGCAAATACATCACCAAGGCCCTGTGATTTTGTATCTAAAATAGCTTTAATTAGCTTCAATTCTCTGCAAGCTCACTGTCACCACCCTAGTCTGCACCCCTACTAGCTCTGCCCAAACTCCTATCGCATCAGTCCAAACAGAATTTGCCCAAACCATTTTTCATATATCCGTGTGATTTTTTTTTAAACTGTGAATTAGAAAAAAAATAAAATAAATCTAATCATGTAGCAGCTCCCCTTTAACATCTGTCAATAGTTTTCTTGAGCTTCTAAGATGAAACACTTGGACGTAATGCATCACCTAACCTCTCCTTTACCTGTCCAGCCTCACTGCTCAGATCACCTACTTCCAATTCCATCCTGAGCCAATTAGCACTCCTCACTCCATCCATATTCAACTTCTCTGTTTCCCTCACTTTGTCAGGTGTTTGCATACTTCTCCCTGCCGGATACTATTATTTCCACCCTTTCATTACTAATTTAATTTCTTAATCAATCTTCAGGTCTCAGCGGATGCTTAAAATATGTGTGAGAAGCAAAATCTATTGTTCTGGCTTCAAAGTTCTGCTGAGCACACTAACTGCACATTAAGGATGAGTTGCACAGAAAAAAATGTGTTTAAGGAGATTTTAAACTGAATGGAATGAATGATTTCTATTTTCCAAATTTCACATGAGATAAATACATATGTGATATAGCATATATAAATATAGTCAAATTCAGCCTTACCTGGCACACTAGAGTGTGAAGAAGAAAGTAGTATTAAGTGTGAAAATGTACACCTATTAATTTCAAAGAGGAGACACATGATGACATGTTTCAACACATTCCACCACTATGTAAAAATAAATCAGGCTTAAGCTGATGAGCATTTTAGTCTCCACAGTGAGAACTACAGAAAACAGCTATCTCTGCCACAGATACATTTATTAGGGGAACATCCCCTAATGATCGAGTTTACATCTAACATCGAGTATGTTCTTAATTATTATTCTCCCCAAAGAAAACTCTTACATTCTTTTCCAGCCCTGCAATAATCTTAACATATGCTATATTCAGCAACTTCATTTCCTGCCAGTGATAAGAAATATATAAATCATTAGCAAGTTTATTTTTGTTTAAATACACTTCAAAGTGTACTGTCAATAAGCGCACATTAAAAGGGGGATTACAACATTCTACCAACAGTGATAAGACCTTATCCTCTTCTTCTTTAGGTTTTGGGGCCAAAACTAATCCTGGAACAAATGCATTCTTTGTATTCCTTCACCTTCCTGTACCTGACCCTGTGGGATGACAGTCACCCTCCGCTTCTGCTCTCTAGGAGATAGGGAGCAAAGCACGGCTCAACCAACCAACCACGTTCCCTAATTCCCACTCTGAAAATCCTGACTCCTCTCGCTCGGGCTATTAGCTGGTGGGGACTGCCTTTTCACTCCCAGTTTCTCCCCCACCCTCCCCCACATCTGCGCCCCGCTCCCTCCCACCCCCTTTTGGTGGGAGTCATGCCTTCTGCCACATGCCTTTGCCTTCCTCTCACGTGAGGCAGACTGCTTCCCCACCGAGTTGATACTGGTATGGTCTTGTGACCGACATGCTTTGACCAAGAGAAAATGTGCAGAAGTGAGGTGCTAGTTCAAAGGGCATTAAAAGGCATCGCCTGTTCCCAGTCCCCATATTTTACTTCTATCAATCCCATGAGAAGAACAGGCCCCGAGGAGGAAGGCAGACACTTGAAGAAAACCTGAAACTGGAACCAAGCCCAGATGGATCAGCTAAACCATACACACATATAATTGAGAATAAACAAATTGTTGTTTCAAGCCACTGAGATTTGAGTTTGTTTGTTACTATGGTAGAAAATGTTAACTGACAGAGTATCCTACCAAAAATCTTAAACTTTGCCTCTTTCCTAAAAAGAAGTCTTAGCAAAACCCTAATCTTCTTTCATCTGCGTTCCCCATGTTAAAACTATTTTAGCTTTCTATAGCCCAAATCCCTCTGCCCGATGTTGAAGGCCCTTGCTCCCCAAAGCGTGAGAGAACACAAAGCTCCCCCAAAATAGAGGTCTCCTTCCCGCTTCACAAACAGAAGCCCTGGAAACATCCCTAAGAGGCTACTTACTGACTTTCAATAAAATCCATGCTCTTTGACAGGCACAGAATCTATAAAAAAGTAAGACACAAAAAATTCTGATTTAGAGTACCATACCATAAATTCTTTGAAAAGGAACTCACAATGTGCTATGACCAACCACATATTATATTTATTTTCATTCCTTTGAAATCAAACTATTATAATTTATGCACATAAATATGAAACTGCCATACTACACAGAGCTTCCATCTCTCTCTCTTTTTTGTCTGTGGTCCTTTTATACTAATAGCATATGATTTTGTGGCGCATTCCAGTTCATAAAGCATTGTCACTCCATTTTTGTATATGAAACTTGGAAAAATTTTTTTTAAGGTAGGAAAAACAGGTATGAACCTATTCGTTTTCCTGATAAAGAAAATAAAAGTCAAATATCTTTTAAAGTAATAACAGCATCTGCCCTGGCTTGGTAGATCTGTCGGTTAGAGCATTGTCCTGTTATGCCAAGGTTGTGGGTTTGATCTCAGTCAGGGGGGGCACATTCAAGAATCAACCAATGAGTGTATAAGTAAGTAGAACAACAAATTGATGTGTCTCTCTCCCCCACTTTCTTTTACTCTCTCCCTTCATTTCCTTTCTAAAATCAATTAAAATTAAAGTAGTAACAATACATAACATTTATTGATTGCTTATAGATGTTCAACTCTCAATCAGCCACTTTATGAAATTATTCCATTTAGTCATTACAGCCTAAAGTATAAAAGTACTGTTTTTATTCCCCCTTTTCAGGTTTTTGTGAAGTCCTATATATTGCAAAAGACCATGTGAGTGATCCTTGGTCAGTTATACATCATAAGGATAGAGCAGTTGGTTAAAAGAAAAGAACAGAGAAGAAACCATCAGGACCCTAGAAGGCACCCTTGCCTGCCTGCCTTCCCTTGCCTGTGCTTCCCATCACCACCCATACCTTGCCCACCTTTTCTATAATAACCAATGTCTTGATTTCTATTTAGATTATTTTTGTACTGTATAAGATTCATGTCATGCAGTAAAAAGAATATCTCTAAAATTTAGAGGTTTTGGTTTAGGGCTTCTTTTAGTATATCATTCTTTAAGGTGAAAGTAATTACTATTTCACCATTGGAGGGTCATATTTTACACACTTTCTTAATCTTCCCATAGGGGGATGCAGGGTTACTGCTGGCTTACACTGTCATAAACTGGAATTTTCAGAATCACCATGCAAACAAAAATAAAGTGAGTAGGAGAGGAACAATAAGAAGTACATTAGAACAGAGAGGGTATCAGAGACGTTCTCTCCTCCAGGTGGACACAGTGAAGGGGTTATAAAATGGAGGAGAGCCAGAGTGGAGCAGGTGATTCTGTCTCGGTAAAGTTAGGCAGACTATAGAACTATAAATGTTAACTTTAAGAATTTAAGAACAAGTAAAGAATGATTTACTTTTAAATGTCACTGAATATTCAAGAATTTCTACTGATTGTTGCTTCACACATCTAGCATAATGCCTACTATATGATCTAGCTCTCCCTTGTGCTATAGTCAGAAAGGGATCATTCCAGAACATGTTTCTGGAACAGTGACCCAGGCATTTTAATCCCCAAAAAATATTTGTTAGGTGAGTGAATGAATGGATGAATGAATGAATTCCTCAGCAGTGGCTATTCTACCAGGGGCACTGTCTTCTGTACCTGCACTGAACTAAAAGGGAAATAACCTGGAAATAGAGTGGGAAGAAAATGATTGGCATAGCTTAAAGGGTTTGGTTTTTTTTTTAACTGAAACATAAATTTTGACTATGCCAGCCCAGCCCTACTTCAATGTATATGGACAGGGACAGACAGGAAGGGAAAGAGATGAGAAGCATCTATTCTTTATTGTGGCACCTTAGTGTTCATTGATTGCTTTCTAATATGTGCCTTGACCGGGAGTGGGGGGGTGGGGGGAGTTACAGCAGATCAAGTGATCTCTTGCTCAAACCAGTGACCTTGAGTTCAAGCTGATGAGCTGTGCTCAAAACAGATGAGCCCGCGCTCAAGCTGGCAACCTCAGGGTTTCAAACCTTTGTCCTCTGTGTCCCAGTCCAACACTCTACCCACTGCACCACTGCCTGGTTAGGTTGATTTCATCTATAAATTAAGGAAGCTATGAAATTCACTTAAAAGTGCTGATTGAGTGTGTGTGTATGTGTGTGCGTGCGCGCATACATGCATGCATTTTATGGGAGTCCCCTGGAATTTATTTCAAAAGTAAAAACTCATGTGCATAGAATTCAATATGCATTACACACTTAAACCTATGTACCTTAGTATTTAATTTGCTACAAGTTAAAAAGCCAACATGTTAAAATAGCAAAAAGGTATGTCTAGGCTAGTTACAGTTGAGTGGCACTTAGTGTGGATTTACTCACTGCAAACCGTCCTTGATACATTGCCTGTCTCTTCCTGGTAAATGGCAGTGAAGGTCAGTGAATCTAATTTGACAATAATGAGACTGTCTGCAACGCGTTATAATATTGTGCCACTACTTCTTCTTCTTTTTTTTTAAAAGATATCACCCAATCAAAAAGGCTGTTCAATGACACTAGGGAAACCCCAGGAGACCCAGGGAGAGTAATAGAACAGTACTTTCTTATTTTGCTTTTCCAATAATGGAGACAGCTGAGGTTATGAACACGTTCAATATGCATTAAAACAAAACACAGCCTGATAGGAATGTTTTAATTAATAACAATTATCTTCTGCAACATTGTGATTCAAGCCAGGTCTCTGAGCATGAAGGAGAAACTTGACACTGTGCTTCTCTGTGGACAGAGAGATTTTAAGCAAAGTTAATGGAAACAGCGGATGAATGGTGCCGCAATTCAAATGTACTGTAAAATTACTGAAATGATTTCAATGTCACAGGACTACACTGCACTGCATTTATGATTATTACCTCTCGCTATGCTTTAGTGATATTTTGTTAGACATCTGAAAGTTTGTCTTTGAAAAAAATTTTATCTTTCGGAGAAAAAGGATGATGTAATAATGATTCATTTTTTTCTGTAATTTTTATATCTAATATATTCTAAATATTTGCTATATAACATTTCTATATGTAAAAATGTCTAGAATAACTAACAATAATTATTACAGAAAATATACAAAAGCTGGAATGTTGACAAAAGATAATGGCCAGCCTATAGCCATACCTGGACCCCCATGTCTGCCAATCTTGTTCTATCACCTAAGCTTTTATTTCCATATATATATTTGTGATAGAGACAGAGAAAGAGACAGATAGGGACAAACAGACAGGAAGGGAGAGAGATGAGAATCCTCAATTCCTCGTTGCGGCACCTTAGTTGTTCAGTGATTGCTTTCTCATATGTGCCTTGACCGGGGGTGGGGGGAGAGGCTACAGCAGACCGAGTGTCCTCTTGCTCAAGTCAGTGACCTTCAGTTCAAGCTGGTGAACCTTGCTCAAACCAGATGAACCTGCGCTAAAGCCAGCAACTTCCGGGTGTTGAACCTGGGTCCTCGCTATCCACTGTGCCACCACCTGGTCAAGCCCAAAGAATAATTCTTGAACCCAATATGTGAGAATCACATTTAGTACATGTTTAAAATATATATTGTTGGCCCTTGCCCTAATCTTTTGAGCCAACATCACCTGGAAAAGTCTATGTGTTAACGAACTCTCCGGGTTATTTCATGTATGCTAACCCTTGGGAAGCACTGTCCTACACTAGAGGTTCTTAAACTGAGGACACAGAATTTAGGGGTTCATGAACTTAGAATGAAAAAAATACTCCTTAATTTGCATTGGACCCTAACTGAAAATAAGTATCCCCTTCAATTATGAATGGAGTCAACAAATCAAACTAGTCTTTTAAGTGTCTGTGAATTGTCAGCAATAGAAATAAGAGAAATTATCCTATTCTATTACAGTTTTTAATGATATAACCAAATTTTATTGCCATTAAGTACTACTTTGAAATCATGTCAGTTATTAGAGTTGTTAATTTAATAAATTATGAAATTAGCATATATATTACATTACCAGAAAAAATGTAATAATATTTTGATAATCTGTTTCAATATAACTGGTTTCTTTTGTAATCCTATATATTTTATTTTGATGTATTTAAACCTATATTCCTAAACAGAGTGCACAGGCTTCTCAAGACTAGCATAAGTGTCCATGACACACACAAAGGTCAAGAACCCATGTCCTATTTCTCCTGGACCTTATATTTAAACAGAAGGAGAAGGAAAGGGTGGAAAGCTAACTGTAAACCATGGTCCCAGACTCAAACAAGCCCTCCCTGGCATGTCCTCTGAACACACGTAGATGTGAGAGCCCAAAGATAGGTGGCTTATAAAATTCCAATGCGGAAAAGAGTGATGGAGGGGGAAAAAAAGGCAATGAAAAGCAGGAACACCTGTCAGTCATGAATGGCTTATTGGCTGAGTTCATCAGCAGGGGAGCTGAATTTGATCAGTTCTGCCATGGTTAGTGTCACTACAGTCAAGTGTAATTTCTATATAAATAGAAATGGTGGATAGGAAAATAATTCAGTCCATCCCTCTAAATTGTCCCAGTCAGCGCAGACATCAAAAACTGTCAGCCCAAGGGTGAGGGGAAACACATACCCAACCAAGCCTATAATTGTATTCAGTATTCACATATTTCACACTGCGGACTATTATTTTCATCACAAGACCAAAGAAAAATCAATGTTGATTGTGCAGCTTATCTAATTGTGAAAACAGTATTTGTTTATTTTTCATTGTCTTCTTTGGTAAAGGTAAGCAAACAAGTTTTTACATTTTGTCACTTTCACTAGTAGAATATTTTCATCTTTAAATATGCCTCTCTTCTAACTCTTTAGCTTGATAAGTGATACCGCCTTCCAATCAGTCATCCAAGGCAGAAACCTGAAGATATCCTTCTCTTTCTTGTCCCTGAAAATAATACACTTCCTTTAGGCTGATGGTTACTATGCTCATTCAGACCAGCGTTATGTTAGCATCATAGGAATAAACTCCTAACAGCTCTCCTTGGCTTTAATCCTGCTTGTCTCCCATCTTTCCTTTGTATGTTCATCAACATAATGATTTTTTTTTTTCATTTTTATTTTTCTGAAGCTGGAAACAGGGAGAGACAGTCAGACAGACTCCCGCATGCGCCCGACCGGGATCCACCCGGCACGCCCACTAGGGGCGACGCTCTGCCCACCAGGGGGCGATGCTCTGCCCATCCTGGGCATCGCCATGTTGCGACCAGAGCCACTCTAGCGCCTGGGGCAGAGGCCACAGAGCCATCCCCAGCGCCCGGGCCATCTTTGCTCCAATGGAGCCTTGGCTGCGGGAGGGGACGAGAGAGACAGAGAGGAAAGCGCAGCGGAGGAGTGGAGAAGCAAATGGGCGCTTCTCCTGTGTGCCCTGGCCGGAATCGAACCCGGGTCCTCCGCACGCTAGGCCGACGCTCTACCGCTGAGCCAACCGGCAAGGGCAACATAATGATTTTTAAATGCAAATCTTAACATTCTTCTCCTGGAAAAGCACACATGGGATCTCACTGCTCTTGGGGTATATAGCATTCTTCTTAACATATCTGGGACCATGGCTTAATCTGGGACCATGGCTTACAGTTAGCAGATCAGGTCCCTCACGATCTGGTCCCAGGCTTGCATTTGCAGCCACAGACCTGACACATTAACATAAAGGAGAACCTCACAACAGGACAATATCCCTGTTCACTCATATGATAACATAAATTATGTTCCTAATGACTACTCCGCATGATGAGTTAATCATTGGTGAATCACGGTTGATATAGTATTTTTGATGAGGCAGAGAAGAATGCATCTTTGGAAGTTTTACATCTAATAAGAGTTAAAAAAATTTCAATATTGTAAATTATTCAAAATGTTGGCATAACTGAGTTCTTTTTACAAACATATATATAAAAACACACACTTTTCAAAGAGCAGGGAGTCAGGAGACATTGGCTCTATCTCTGATGTCTGTTTGTTTTTGCACAAGTCACTTTTCACCAGACCTAAAGTGTCTTATCTGTGAAATACATGGCTGTCTTTAAAATTCCAAGTTTGTGTGGTAGTTTAATAATATATGCACAAAATCTTTGACATGTCTGCCTTTAGGAGTTGTAGCTCAATTCCCGTCTACTTATTTACTTCTTCACTAAAATCACTGAGGTTAGAAAACAGATTTTATACTTGTACAATGTAGGTTTATACATGCATTAGTTACACTCTTCAAAGCATTAGAGTGAAGATATTTTCAACCGAAAGGAACTCATCTAAATGCCAGATGAGCTGCGAATGTGAACCCAATGCTTTGGGATTTGCTGCTTTCCCAAGTTGCAAATGATGAGCTAGTTGCAATCACAGCAATGAATTGCTCTCTGTCATTCTCACCAGTGGATTATTGAAAGGCTGTACAACTAAAGAAATGATCACACTGCTTGAGGAAGGCAAGGCAACCAGTTTAAACAAGCAGATGAGATTAAAATCGTTCAATAGCACTGTTTTCCAATCCACTAATTGCTGAAATTACTCCGAAGAGCTGTGTACATCCACAGTCAAGGATCTTAATATACTCAGAACCAAACTTACCATTAAAAAATGCAATGACTGGCTAATATATGTTTCATAAATACTCTCTTCAAATGGGCAAACTGAGAATTTATAAAATAATAAAGAAGGAAAGACATTTTTTTCAGGTTTACTCTATGTCCAAAGGCTTATTTATTGGGAGTCTTTCTTTCACATCAGGCTTCTCCCACACAAATTCAGGTCAGGCCCCCATGCATGGTTTTCCTACTTCTCCATCTCCTGCTTTCATTAAACAGCCTTTTCTCTAGCAGATCCCCTGCACTTGATTTTAGCATCACCCTCTCCTCTACACACTTCTGCTTCAACTAATCAAATGAGACAAGGACAAATTAGTGTCATGCCAAGTAATAGAAGTCTGAGCTGGGATATTCAGACTCATCCCAATGAGCCTGTAGGACAGCAATACATTCAGAGAGGAAGCACCAAGAAAGATGGAGGTGAACAACCGTTAGTCAAAATTAATGGTATTTAAAAAATGAGTTATTCCTTGGCCAGATAGCTCAGTTGGTTAGAGCATCATCCAGAAGTGCAGAGGTTGCCAGTTTGATACCTGGTCAGGGCACATACAGGAACAAATCGATGTTCCTGTCTTTTTTTTTCTCTCTTTCTTCTTTCTCTCTCTCTCAAAAAATCAAAAAGTAGATAAAGAAAAATAATTTATAATCAAGGGGCTGATAATAGTGCCTCTCTTCTATTCACTTTTCTTATCCCCTAGTAGAGAGGAGATAAGAAGTTCATCTACATGAATCCCTTATGGTGAAATGAAATATTGTTTTTAATCGATATTTTTCAAACACACAGAAATCTTATAAATGCATATAAATGTGACTTAAAAGTTGAAAAATATAATAAATTTCTATGTCCTCTTAGTGTCTAAGCCCACATTTTCATTACATTATAATCATGGTGTGGTTACACTGCAGCATTCTATATTTTCTTTTTAAGGGAAGAGAGATACGTATCATATTCTAAATTCTACTGGAAATTCATGGGTCTAGGGCAGGCATGGGGTTCTCCTTTCTTCAGAGAATTGGAGACAGTCTTCATGGATTTTCTTAATTAAGTTACTCAGCTGTTTTCCTACTGACGCCTAATCATTCTGACATCCTAATGACCTCTTCTTAATTGATAGCTCGACCTTTGTCAACCACACAAACTGAGCCCTAGTTGGGAATAGTTTGAAGAGGGGAAAATACTTCATTCCAAAAGCAATTACTACTAAAAACACAAACTCAAAAGACAGTTACCGAATTCCAAAAAGACCCTACAAATACTAACAAAGCTGAGAGCAAAATAAAAGTAGAAAGACAAAATATTACAGAAAAGTAATATGTTTCACATCTCATAATTATTCATACCTATGTTGCATCTAGAAGACCATGATAAAATTTTAGCATTACAAGATTGAAGATTGCTTAAAATAAGAACTAAAATAATAATACTAACTCAAAATGTCTTAAATCTTCATCTGCAACACAAGATCATATCAAATAATCTGTAGCTTCTCCTTCATTCATCGGCATCTGTCTTTATATTTAACATTCACTGAGTATAAAAGGATACTTTGATGATATTTTCTTTATTAACACTTTCCCATGAAAGATCTTCATACTAATATAATTAACTTCCCTAGAAATTGCTACCACACTGATTTGCCTGAAATTTCAATTATCTTTGCCTATAGGCGGGCATAGCCACCTTGTGCAATACCATCAGGATAATTCCCCTATATTGATAACGCCTCCTGTTCTCCCACAGTTTGATAAAGATATCAATGATTAAAAATTAAGACTAGAAAAAGCATTCTGCCAAATTCTAGACCCCTTTGTATTAGGTTTTGGCGTGTTGACTTGAGCATTTCTACTTCTAAGGTTTCATATTGTTAAAAATCTACAATTCTTACCCCTTCTTAATCTCTTTTTGATCAACTGCATTTTAGATAAGAAGGAAAAATCTTATGCATTCAAAGTAAATTTTAATGAAAATATAAGAAAAGTGCTTATTATTATTAACCTAGCCATAGTGCTTTAGTCCTTTGAGTTATATGACCATAAATGACTTCAAAATAAAAAATATAATAACTGAATCACCACTTAATATTAACATTCAATAAACAGTGCAATTAGTGGTAAAAATATATGCTACTACAAATATGTCCTACTTCCTTTAGTAACTGAGATATGACCTATAAATTTCTCATTAGTTTATACTTCCACTTGCCATCATTGCATCCCATACTGAATATCAGTAAAACTAAAGAGAAACTAGAACTCGTACACATTTTTGTAGAAATACAAAATAATGCAATCACTTTGGGAAAAATAAAAGTCTAAAATTTTTATATAAAATCAAAGATTACATCTACTCTATGAGCCATCAACTCTACTGTTGTGTTTACCAAAGAAATGAAAATCTATATACATAAAAAGACTGTAAAGAATATTTAACTATGTATAGTAGCTTATTCATAAAAACCCAGGGGTTCATGAAAAGGAAACATAAATGAATTACAGTATGTTCATACAATGGAATACTACTCAGCAATGAAAAAATAACTCTTACCTGCAGCAACAAGAATGAACGTTAAAAACATTGTATGAACAAAAGCCATACACAAGAGTACATAGTATATGATTTAAATACAAATGAAATTCCTTAAGGGGCAACACTAATCTGTATAGAAAGAAATAAGAACAGTGTTTAACTTTGGAGGTGGGGGCAGATAAACTGGGTTGGGGCACGAGGGAGCTTTTCAAAGTGATGATAATATCTCTATCTTGATAGGGGTTTACGCTACACATTTGTATGCATTCGATAAAACACAGTGAATGGCCCTGGCTGCTTGGCTCAGTGGTAGAGCATTGGTCTGGTGTGCAGGAGTCCGGGGTTCGATTCCTGGCCAGGGCACACAGGAGAAGCACCCATCTGCTTCTCCACCCCTCCCCCTCTCCTTCCTCTCTGTGTCTCTCTTCCCCTCCCGCAGCCAAGGCTCCATTGGAGCAAAGTTGGCCCGGGCGCTGAGGATTGCTCTATGGCCTCTGCCTCGGGTGCTAGAATGGCTCTGGTTGCAACAGAGCCATGCCCCAGATGGGCAGAGCATCGCCCCCTGGTGGGCGTGCCAGGTGGGCATGCATGTGGGAGTCTGTCTGACTGCCTCCCCATTTCCAACTTCAGAAAAATACAAAAAAACAAAACAAAACAGTGAATGTACACTAATGGTTTGTACATTTCATTTAATATAAATTCTGCATCAAGAGAATAAATAGTGAAGGCAACTACAGAACTCTAATAGTATGCATACTGACATATTTAGGTGGCAATGTACTGATTTCTGCAATTCATTTTGAAATACAATGGTTAGAAATGTAGTAATACAAGTATACTAAAATGTCAGTGATAAAATCTAGCTGGTGGCTATACTCTTTCAACTCTGATAATTTTCATAATAATATGTTACATAAAATAACAATCCATCTATCTTCTAATCATACAAATTAAGGAATTAATAGTCTTAAAAAATCAGGTAAAAACAATTTTATAGCATCAACAGCCCTGTAACTCCTTGGTTGTTCCCCATGGCTTTCTAAAAAGATTTCTGTTTTGTTTCTTTTCATTAAGATTTGAAGTTAGGAATGCCAAATCTTTTTACTGACATCAGCATCCTTCTGTAAACAATTTGCAAAATAGGCAATAATTCAGTTTATCTCCTTCTTTTGGAGTTTCAGAACGAGAATTTCTTATCTATGTGAAAGAACCAAAACCAATTTTATGGAACATTTTCTGCTTTGTTTTCCTTTTCTTACAAGTTTAACATCAGCATGCTGAGAAATAAATTTAGCCTCAAATGCTGTAATATACTAATATTTCATGTTAATTTTCTTTTTCTCTCATTTAATCCACTATTCTATAACTTTTTTTTCATGATCTTATTTTTATAGACAATGACAATCAAAAAAGAATAGGTGATATAAAGGCATCATTCATCATAAAAAACGAAAGCTAAATAAAGAATTCTTTTCCATATAATTAATTTGGTAACTGCTGCAAAACCTAGAACCTTTTGCTAGTGTTTAAAGAATCCTGAGGTTCAACTCTTGATCTAAAACTTGGATAGAATATTGACTTTTATTTTTTAATTGTTTTTAATTTATTGGTTGATTTTAGGGAGATAATAAAGGAAGAAAAAGAGAGAGAGAAGCATTCAGTTGTTTCACTTCGTTGTGCATTCATTGGTCATTTCCCATATGTGTCCTGACTGGGGATCAAACCTGCAACCTTGGTGTTCCTGGACAACGTTCTAACTAACTGAGCTAACTGGCCTGGGCCTACTTTGTAATCTTGAAATAAGCAATAAAAATGGGCACTGTTGTGATTAGGACTTTGCTGATTAGTCTACTATAAATTGACGATGACCCAATAATTTGAGGTGGCTCAGAGGGGAAAAATAAAACAGCAACCAGCATTATTCTTATTTAGTCATTGAATTTCTACCCTTAATAATATGATTGACATCAGGGCTTTTGTATAAATTGAGGCTTTTTAGCTTAGGATTAATTCCATATTAGAAAAGATTTTTTTGTACATGACAAACTGAACACTTTTTTATATCAAATAGGCTAAAACTCCATATGTCCCAAGGGAAAAAAGTTGGATGAATATAGAGCTGTCTGATATAGTAGCCACTAGTCACACATGACTACTGAGCATTTGGCTTATGGCTAGTCTCAATTCATATATACTGTTAAGTGTAAAATACAACAGAATTTAAAAATATAGTATGCAAAACAATGTAAAACATCTCATTAATAACTTTACTTTGTACATTGAAATGGTAATATTTGGCTATATGAAATAAAATATATTATTAATCCAACCCATGTATTATTTATTTTTTGTATGGCTACATTAAAAATTCAAATTTTTGCCTGGATAGTATTATGCTAAATGAAATAAGCCAGTCAGAGAATGAAAAGTACCATATGATTTCACTTACATGTGGAATCTAATGAACAAAATAAAGTAAAAAAACAAAATAGAAACAGACTCATAAATACAGAAAACAGACTGGCTGTTGTTAAAGGGGAAGAGGGTTATAGGGATGGGTGAAAAAGATGAAGGGATTAAGAGAAAAAAAGAACTAGACACAGATTACAGTAGGGAGATCATTAGAGGGAAAGGGGCAGGGGAGAGAGAAAAGGGTGAGGAGTGCTAATGGTCACGGAAGGAATGTTGGGCAGTGCATGCACAATACATACACAGGTGACATACTATAGAACTGCACACCTGAAACCTATATAATTTTATAAACCAATGTCACCCTAACAAGTTCAATAAAAATAAAAAAAGCAAAACAAAACTCTGGCTTTTTTCTGTTCTCTAGTTCCTCCTGTTTCTTTCCGACCAGCACTCCAGCTTCATAAAAAAATATAATTAATTTATATGTGTAGATAACATATTTTTTAATGGAATTGCTAAAGTAGAGATTTGACAATGGGCAGAATGAGTTTTACATTTAACTATAATAAAGAGATTTCTTGATTTTGAAATACTGTACATGGAAGAAAAGCGGGAAATGAGATGTGATAAAATGTAATTCACTTAAGCACTAAAAATCTTGGCTTTATTTCATATTTATTGATATTTTATTTTATATGTTTATCAGCCTTTTTCTTAACTCAATAGAGAGTTTAATTCATATATTATGGTAGGACCATATAATATTCAGAAAAATTTTAAAACAGGCCTAGCATTTTTAATGCACAATATCAAGGTTATTGTGTATAAAGGGCCAGTACAGAATTGTATGTGAAGTATTGATCCATTTGTGAAAATATTTAAAAATAAAACAAAATTTGTCACTCTCTTTATATATGTTAATTATGTGTATCTGTTTACACATTAATTATGTATATACACCCCTACTTATATTATTTTCTTAAAAAAATTGATTGAGCTCTTATTATATATCAGAAACAGTTCTGTATGATAGTGAAACCTCAGATAATGAAACAGCCATGCGTTCCTGGAATTTATTTCTAGACAAAAAAAAGTGGGTAAGTAACAAGATTATTGCAAATTAGAATTAATCATAATGACAGAGAGCGAATAGGAAAGGGAGATAATAAGTACCATGTTAAATACGGTGTACAGGTAGGCTACTTTATAATGGTGACATTTAGCAGAGACCAGAATGAAGTGATTTCAGAACTATGAGAATATCTTTGGATAGAGTTCCCCAAACGGAGGAAATAGCAAGGGCAAAGGCCATCTATCACTGACTAGGACCAAAAAGAAGGTCATGCTGAAGGAACAGTCAAGCAGAGGAAAGGTGATAGGAAATCACAGTAGGTTATTGCCAAAAAAAACGTATACTGATTGTAGCTACAAAACAATAGAAAATCTCGTGTATGTATCAATGGCTACTTCTGTGTCACAGGGGCTTCCACCCAATGCACACACACGAAAATATCTTTCCTATTGTCAGGAAATGAATCCGCAAACAACTTGCCCTCTAGTAGGAGTGTTGATTTTTTTTTGATTGACAGAAAGGCAAATCCTAAGAAGAGACGCAGTGCTTCAAGGAGCTGGCTGACAGGAGGTGGGAGGGGGCAGAGGAAGAGAACAATGCCGTCCGCACATGGACAAGTCCTTTGGAAATATCTTCCAGCTAGCCAAAGTGATAAAAGAAAAGGACTACAAAGTACTGAGCCAGTACAGTGAAGGTTAAATATGAGCTCCTGCTGCCATGATTTATCCACTGAAACAGCTGGGAAACTTCCGAAGTAGTTCATATATCACAGGAGCACAGGAAGTGAGTTTGACTGTATAAACACACCTCAGGGCTGCTACTGTTCCCATTAACTGTCTGTCTCAGTAAAGGTCTGCCATTAGACAGATTCCTGCTGTAGCTGAGCTGATAGAAAACTGCAGGTACAGATAAAAATTAGAGGGAGATGAGTGTCAAGAGCACTCATGAGAAATTTTTCAGAGGAAAAATGTAAAAGGAGTTATATAACATGACTATCGTAAAATCTGACATTTCTGGATCTTCATCCTGTCCACACTTACTATTTTGCAGTTTATTGCTGCAACCCTGGCTTTCGTCAATTATAGAAGATGTTTATTATTAAGCATGTGCAGTTCTCTTGTAATTAATAGTCATGAGGAGTGATGCATACAAATTAAAATAAAGATTTCAAAACGGGATCAAGCTTCCAGGGACCAACTTTATATAAAATGGTATCAACCAACGTTTCACTTGCACTTTCTTTCTGCTAAGAAAAAACAAAAGTACGACACTCTCCAAAGCATAATGATACTTAAGAAACACTTATCTGTTATTAAGTGATTCCTCTTCAAAGATCCATGCTAGTCATTCCAGCTGATGAAAGTAGGATCAAAAGACCATATTTGTAGGCATATTACTGCTTGAACCGGTTAATCTTTGTACAGGGACTATTTTAAGCTGTGTTTTCCTACGAGTCCTTTCCAACTTCTTCCCTGAAATACTTTGGTCCCAGGCAGGACCAGCTTGGGAAGGGCGACATCACAGTTGGTTTCACAGACATCAGCCTCCTTTCCCTTTCTACCATTGACCAATTCCTTCCTGGAAACCCACTTCCTTTTCTCACAGAGAAAATGCTCTCCTCCTGGTTCTCTCTACCTTTCTCTATGTTTTTTTTCCCCCTCTTAATCTTGTTTTCTGAATGATCTTCCTTGCCCCTTAAATGTCACTATTCCACAAGATTCTGTCTTGAATTTTCTTCTCTTTTCCTCCCTGCTGGACAATTTTATCCAATCTAGGCATCAATCTGTATTGCAGCCACTCCAAGTCCATAGCTCATAGCCCTGTATCCAAGCTCAAGAATACGTTCTTATCCCAAGCCAAATTTATTCTGTACCCCTTACTTCCATCTGTTCTTTCTCCTGAATCTGACCACTTCATGAACAAACTCCACATCTCTTTGGATGGCCAACTTCCAGACTGATCACCTAATGTCACACTCTCCCCATTCCTCACATACCTCCTCCTAACTTGGCACTTAACTCTTCCAATTCTGTTAGCCAAAGATCTTTAATAGGTACCTCTTCCTTTCTTTCCTGACCACTTTGCTCCTAATTTTAAGGTCTTCCTGATCATTTTTGATCCATTGCACTGTGTCCCCATTTCTTTTTGTTTCTGGAATGTATTCTGTAAATTTCATCTTATCATCCTAGGAGGGGGCACCTAATTCCCTAATTTCATATTTCTATTTAGAGGCCTCTAAGCAAAAGTTACGTTTTTGTCCTCTTCCCTACAATGGTTGAATAATTTATTGATGGGGAGCTTGGAGGGGAAAAGTAAAAACAAACAAACAAATAAAGAAATCTCATCTGCTTCTTCAGAGTTTGCCTTTCTTCAATATTTAAAGTTTCTCCAGTAAATATTTGAATTTATTTCTAAAAGAAGCCTGATCCTTTGGTAAGGAAATAAGACCAATTCTGAGGTAAAATATCAGTAAGACAGTTTGTCCACACTTTTAATCCAGTAATAATTTTTATTTCCATCCTAAGTATGTTTTTTAATTGGTTCTGATTTGGATGAGAACAAAGAATATTACTAAATAGAAAGTCTAAATTCCCCCATTGCTTTTGTTGTCGAAAAACTTTAAATTGGTCCTGTTGACTAAGGGTAAATTACAAAATCCTTTTCATGACATACAGAGTCTTTATAATTTCTATCTAAATCTATTTCTTTGTTAATCTATCATTCCACTCAAATCACCCAAACTACAGCTATATAAAACTGGTCTGACATTTTTAAAGACAAACTACAAGCTTGTTATTGTTTTTTCTCTATATGTCAGCCCCTTTTCTCTGTCTAGACTGTCTTAACTCTTCAAGATTCCGGGTAAATGTAACCATGTTGTGTGTAAATCTTTCCTGAAACTCACAGAAAGATATGCACTTAATCTCTTTTAATTTTAGAACCAAAGACTAGTTACCTTTTTATTAACATATACCAGCAGTTAGGACACTGTCTAAAGCAGGGGTAGTCAACCTTTTTGAACTACTGCCCACTTTTGTATCTCTGTTAATAGTAAAATTTTCTAACCGACCACCAGTTCCACAGTAATGGTGATTTATAAAGTAGGGAAGTAACTTTATTTTATAAAATTTATAAAGCAGAGTTACAGCAAGTTAAAGCATATAATAATAAGTACTTACCAAGTACTTTATGTTGGATTTTTGCTAAGTTTGGCAGAATAAATCTTTATAAAACAACTTACTATAGTTAAATCTATCTTTTTATTTATACTTTGGTTGCTCCACTACTGCCTACCATGAAAGCTGGAACGCCCACTAGTGGGTGGTAGGGACCAGGTTGACTACCACTGGTCTAAAGGTTAATAAGTAGGCAATGTCAGGTGAACAAATATCATTTCAGTCCACTGATCATAAAAATGACACATGGCTTGGATCCATATGTAACCATGCAGAAACTTTATTCCTTTAATATGACCTTTTCTCCTTTCTTTCTTTCTTTTTTTTTTTTAAAGATTTTCTTTATTCATTTTAGAGAGGAGAGTGAGAGAGAAGGGAGGAGCTGGAAGCATCAACTCCCATTTGTGCCTTGACCAGGCAAGCCCAGGATTCTGAACCAGCAACTTCAGTGTTACAGGTCAATGCTTTATCCACTGCACCACCACAGGTCAGGTTCTTTTTGATTCATATTGGCCTCATCCAGGACCCTGACTCACCTGCCTCCTTCTCCCTTGCATATCCACTCCCTTAACCATTAGGCCCTCAGGTCAATGAGGTTCTGGTTGGTATCAAATAACCTTAGGAACAAAACCTCAGGTCTGTGGACCACAGAGACAGAGTGTCATTCAAACCAGAGATGACACGTAGGCCTCAGCTATATTTCAGCTCCAGGCCCACAAAAGCAGCACTCTTTCACCAAATACACCCTGATAAAACTAAACAGAGCAACACCATGGCTGACACCAGGACCAGATGCAATGATCATTTAACCCCTACCCAAACACTGGACAACCAGTAAACACCATGACCCTAACTTTTTTAGATACTGTGAATAAAGATATTTCTTCTATATAACCCATCCCCTAGAAGTCATTGGAGACTTAAGCTCACTGTGACTGCGAGCATGGGCCACATCCTCAACTAATCAACCCTCACGTTTTTTGGTGCAAGTTCCTGTTCATGTCTTACTGGGTTTTGACATGTGTAGGCGAATAGATCCTTTTAACCTGATAATATATACAATAGCAAAGATCTTACTAGTGCAGCTAAGTCTTTCTGAGGAGTAAATTTTTGTTGTTATTATCTTTTTCTTATTTTAAAATTCTTATTGCATAGACAGTGCAATCTGACAAACATTAAGGTTTTTTTGTTGTTGTTTGCATGCAATTTGCTAAGCATTAAAAGTGCTCCAAAAATCAAAAACTAAGAAGAGTCAAGAGTGGGCTATCGTTCAGGTTTAAGAATATTACATTCTAAAATTAGAAAGAGAGAGACTGAAAGGACAGGGTAAACAAATTCTAGGGGAAAGAAACAGCAAAGAAACAGATTAATATAGAAGTGAAAAAGATTACCCTGGGCTGATGGGACTGGGAATTGGAGATCAAGTTGCTGGCCCTTGGGCTGTATTTGTGCCTGCATTCATTTCCTCAAAAGTGAGTGATGACTTATGATAATTTGTGAGCTGCCATTTACAAGTGCTAATATGGATGTAAGTGTGAATTATTTTAAGTCAAGTTGCTATAAATCAAAGATGTTAGATGTCGGAGCCAGAAAGCTCCTCTCCATGGAAAATATAACAATTATAAACAAACATTCTGATGTCATATTTCATTAGGTTGATCCAGTTGCATGCATTAGAGAGAATGGTTTCTTAAATCTATAACCATCTTTTCAAAGCATTTATTTTTCATGATATTGAGAAAACTCTTTTATAAAGTGATGTTAATGGCATAACTGTGGTGAGAAACAAACGTTAGATAATCAGAAATAAATCTCAGTGAATGACACCCAGAAAATTGGCCATTGGAGTAAATATGATTTTATGTATACTCCTATAAAAAGTTATACCTAAGAATGGTTATATAAATCCATACAGCTCCCTTGGAAAGAGAATGGTTTGATAATTGCCAGTGCACACCGAAAGAATTGGTGTTGCTGATCAAAAATGTTCCTGTTAGGTTCTAAAATGTAACAGCTGCCTCTGATATAATGGATCAATAATTGAAGTATATCTTATATCCTCACAGGGGCTACATTGCTGTTTTATTTATTCTTGCCCAACTGTGAAGATAAACTTTACTAAGTACATGTGATATCCTGTCAATTCAGGATAAGCACATTTTTCCTTGGACAGATGGCTGGCGAGTGAAACACCTGGATCATCTCGGGGCCACAAAATTCTAATCACAGTGGAAATGTGATCTCAGACACAAGCCTACTGACACTGAAAATATTCCCTTCAAGAACTGTCAGGGGCAGTTGCCCCTCTCCTTTTCTGGCTCTGTGGTAATCTACCAACCTCACTTGCCTTTAAAAGCATCATATTCCACGTGACAGGTTTATATTCATGGATGACCCCTTCATGGATTGCTTACTCTCTGAAAACTTAACAAACAGAAACAAAACATTAGGCTGTCTATGATATTTGCAAGGGGACAGTCATACTTTTCTTTTTTTAAATTAAATTGATTGGGGTGATATTGGTTAATAATATTATATAGGTTTTAAGTATACATTTCTATGATACATGATCTGCCTACTGTGCCAACCACCCAAAGTCAAAATATCTTCTGTCACCATATATTGACCCTTGTTACTCTTTACCAACCTTCTTTCCTCTGGTAGCCATCAGGCAAACGAAACCGCCAATAAAACAAAATGGCAATGAATGGGATATTCATCTTAAAGCACAGGATGAAACTCCTACCTTATATACAACATTTTCTCTAATGTCATGGATTGTTTCACTCATAACTAACACATTTCCATTTATCATTTTCTTAGGACATTAATTCATTTAGAAATGTGTATTTCTAATCCCATCCTCTTCTGCCTCATTTGCAAAGTAAACTGCATACGGTCTAGTATTCTCTCATGGGACTCCTGGAAACAGTTTGTATAGGTTTCCTGACAAGTTTCTGTGGCAACCAGAATAAGAATGCCCTCTATAGTTGCATCTCTGCAATAACTTCATTTTACTAACTACTAATATTTATTGAGCGTGTTTATTTTATGAACTTGAGTCTGTTTAAGTGCCTCACATGTCATAAATCATTTAATACTCAAAGTAACTCTATGAGGTCAGAACTGTTATATAAATTCTACAAGTGATTACATTGAGAGCCACAGTGGTTAAATAACTTGCCCAACATCATGTATGCACAATAGTAGAGCCAGAATTGAAATCCAGGGAGTCTTTCTCCAGATCACCTTTTTCTGACCACACTTCTATACTGTTCTACAGAATGGTTAGTAATTTGAATGGTTAATGATAAAATTTAAATATTAATTTTTTATAAATTTGTCTTTTTATTTTTCAAGGGTTTTAGCTCAGTACACATCAAAAAGTTTCCCTGAATATATTATTTTCTATCAGACTACTGATTGATATTAAATACTACATACATAAAGTATATACATCTGACAAAATTAAATAACATACAGTATTATACAAAACACAGACCTCTATGGTTTACTTGTGGAAACTTCAAATAATATATTTTATTAAAATCATTTGACTCTAAGTAATAACACATATTGTTACTATTAATAAAAATACACCTATGCTTGCCACCCAGAATTTCAACTTATAGTACCCAGTTCTATATTCTTTCAGCAGAAATATGCCTTTGAGCCAATGTACAATAGTCATGTTTCATGGCTGACAATTATCTCATAATGAAAAACAAGTCACAATTAATAAATATCAAAACTCATACCTGCTCTATTCACTTAATGATTTAATGAACTACAAGAGAGTTTTATGAAAAGATCCATAAAATCAAGGTACTCAATTTCCAATCAGAATAAAAATTCATGAGTCTTCAGGCTCTTAAGAGTAAAGAGAAATCTACTGAGCTCTTTCTTCACATTTTCTTCTACTTGTAAGGGGCATTTGCAAAGAAAATCATGGTTGAAACCTCTGTTCCCTCTATGTGGGTGAGAAATATTTTTATGAGGTAAATAATATGCTGTGAAAACACTATGGTGATATAAGAGCAGAAACTATTAATGTGGTATGGGAACCACATTTTGATATGTGGCATATAATTATATACTTATGTACATAACCTAATAACTAGTCTTTAAATGAACAGATGTACCATGACAACCATAATAGTTGGCATTCCCCAAATACTAACTACATGCCAGAAATATTCTAAATCCCTATCAACTACTAATTCATTTAATTTTTTTTTCTGAGAGAGAGAAAGCAAGAGGTACAGACAGGGACAGACAGACAAAAAGGAAGAGAGATGAGAAGCATGCATTCTTTGTTGCAGCACGGTAGTTGTTCATGGATTGCTCTCTCATATGTACCTTGACCTGGGGGCTCAAGACAAACCAGTAACCACTAGCTCAAACCAGCAACCTTGGGCTCAAGCCAGCAAACTTGAGCTGCAAGTCAGTGACCTTTGGGCTCAAACTGGTGACCATGGGGTCATGTCTATGAGCCCATGCTCAAGCCGATGACCCCATACTCAAGCTGATGAGCCTGCACTCAAAACGGCTGAGCCTGCACTTAAGTCAGAAACCTCAGGGTTTTGAACTTGAGTCTTCTGTATCCCAGGCTGTTGCTCTATCCACTGTACCACCACCTGGTCACGCTCATTTAATTATTATAATAATGAAATCAGTAGCACTATTATCTCACTTTAATGATGAGAAAAAAAGCACAGAGAAGTTAAAGAAATTGTCCAAAGTCAAACAAGAATTGCTGGGGGTTCATAGTTGAACCCAAGTTATGTCTCTCCAGATCTTTTATCCTAGACCACTATTCTAGATTGATTCGTCATTCACCCCTTTTAATAAACATTTTGTTTGTTTCCAATCCTGTATGATTACAAATAATGCTATAATATTAGAGCATGCTAGTACCCATACTTTTTTGACCTTGTCCTATTATTTTCTTAGGATAAACTTCCTAGAGGTGTAAATGCTGGGGCAAAGAGGGTAAGCACATTCCTCATTGTCAGGATTATGAGTGAAAAATTATGAGTGATCTTTTAAACTATTATTTTAAATTGCAATTTGTGTTCATGAGGATAAGTCTATCTTAGTTTAGGGGTGTTCCAATTGGCATAGGTTTTGAGTATCTCTGTCCAACTCCACCTTCATGGACATCAAGTTGTGAACTTAAAATTGACCGTGGGTAAGAGTGTTCATGCTTTGGAAATCAGCACATGATATAAACCAGGTTTGTTTGGTTTGATTGGTTTTGGAGAGTCTCTTAAGAACCCACCTCCATGTATAGCGACCATTCATGTTCTTGTTTTGAAGAGACTATTCCTATTATTTGGCCAGGTAAAAAGTTCTTCTTTGTTTGATTCTTATTAATTGGTTAGATGAATGATTTATCCAGTAAATCATAGAAAGGAAAGAAAAGAATTTCTTGTTAACTCTGATAACTGTTATTTGAAACCCTGACCACAGAACTTAGCCATCTGGTACAAAATGACATGAACAAACTATAAAGTGGAAAATATTATCCTTTTCAACATGGAATCAGCTACAAATTTCAAATAAGTTATCAGTGATACTTATATAAAAATAATAATTTAAGTATGATTTACTTGTTTTATAATAAACACATGAGCAGAATAGGAGCCTTTTACAAATGTTATAGAATCAAAAGAGGTGAAGGAGTCCTAGGTCTTCTGTAACATAGAGACCCGAAGTTGAAATAAAAAAAAATTAGATCTTTAAAAGAAAAACACATTTTTAGTTCTTCCTTTAAAAACTTACATACTTAGGCTATGAAAGGCAAAGGGTTGCAATTTTATAGCCATAACACTTTAAATGATGATAGCTTTTATATATATATTTTTTAAAGATAATGTTACAGTAGTCAAAAGGAGTAGTTTAAGTTATAGGTAGCCTGGGAACATGCCATGTAACTCTGACCTACCTGGTACCATCATAGTAATTGGTTTTTAAACAGGAACAATATTCTTAAAGATGAATATATCTCGCAAAACTTTTTCTCTTTTAAAGTTTTTATTTATTGATTTTTAGAGAAAAAGAAATAAAACATTCATTGTTCCACTTTTTCAAGCATTCATTGGTTGATTCTTGCATGTGCTCTGAATGGGGATTGAACCTGCAACCTTGGCGTATCAAGACTCTCAAGCTTGGCATATCAGGATGATGCTCTAACCAGCCAAGCTACTCAGCCGGGGCCAAAATTTTTCAGTTACAATATCAAAGATGAGATAAACTATATTAGTTTATCTGAAACATACATATACTAGATTTGAACTTAATTCTTCAAACAAAACTTCCCTTGAGTTAATAAAGAAATTTAATTACTATCAGCATTTTTCATATAACTTTGCACTTTCTATTCCAATGCATTGAAATACTATAGTATGAAGAAAAAAATTGCTAAATTTTTGTTAATTTATAAAAGTAGATTATATAAGATTCTAACATTCCATTGTTCCAAATAAAAGTATATTTTCTAGGACAAAGAAATTAAAATTCTTTCAATAGGAACCCCTTTCCCCAAACAAATTGGACATGAAACTCATTTGTGCATAATTTCACTTATACTGGTCAAGAACAATCAGAATATAAGCTACTCCTATTCTTCCAAAGGTATTTTTACAGATTAAGCATACGAAAAAGGTCTATTCCTTTTCATTTTCAATTTATGCTTTAAGAACCTGACACTTTTTAAAAATGCCTTATTACTGCTTTCAGCGTGTTCTGCTTCTATTCAGTCTGTTTTCAAAATCATTAAATCATATTTATGAAGTGACCATACACATCGCTAGCAATTTTGATAACTGCTTTTCTCCTGCCTTGGGTCATTAGTGAACTGAACATTTTAAAATGAAATAAAACATTTCATGCGTCACAGAGTAAAAAATGGACTGAATCAAGGGGCACGGTTCTTGGTGTACTCTGCTATTGCCTGGGGCTCATTCTCATTTCCAGAACTTTGCTTAAAACTAGATCTTTTCCTAAAATGACCCAGTCCTCTTTTCCCCACCAAATCTTAACTTCACCAGATTTGATCTTCTTGGTTATTCCAACCATCACGAATTATCCTCCTTTGCCACCTGATTGCAAATACTTAGAGCTGTACCACACACTCCAATGCTTATTCATATAGGGTTTTGAAATGGTGGGTGTTGTTTTAATTATTGTAATGTCATTTCACTAAGACATTGTGAATTCCAATGGGCAAGGATTATGTCTTATGATGTTTCTGAATTCCCTACTCTGTTAACCTTCTTGACACTTTCAGGTATATTCACACATGTGAAGTCTGTGCTATCATAGTTTGGAGCACCCAGTAAATGTTCACCAACAACCTAATGAATTGAGCACACATAAACAAGATTTTTGTTTGTTTGCTTGTTTTTTAATCTGCTTTACACGTTCTCACCGCAATAATTTTTTTTTTTACAATTTTAGATAGGTTTGGAAGCAATAGTAAAAATGTAGCAGTGCAATTTTAAAAAGTGGTATTCAGAGTCCAGAATGTTCTCATATGTACCTCAAAATTATTTCTGTCTTAATTCAATGTCAGTCCCAAGCATTAGTTCATTTGACTTTCTTAAAGAGAGGTCTGGTTAATATCATAAACAGAGAAGCCAATTTTTCTTAGAATCTAGTCTCCTAGCATCACAAACGAACAAAATGAATGCATTTACAAGGACCAATGCAGGACAACCCTCACCCATGGCACACTGTATCTGCTGACAACTTGAACACACATCGGATCACAGTTACTTGTTCTGAGACTCAGATAAAAGAAATATAGACTCATCCACATGCAATCACTTGAAGAATACAATCTTAACTAAGGTTTCAATTTCTTGGCTATTTGAAAATCATGTTTTATTTAAATATAAATATCCCTCAAAAATATGAAGTACATATTTCAATATTTTCTAACTATGTATCATTGTTCGAAAAATGCAAGTAAATACATTAACATTTCTCAGGCAGTTGTGTAATGAATGTTTAAACAGTGAAGTTAATTATCCTACAACTTAAAGTAATTGGTGTTTGATCAAAACAGCTATGTTAGCATTGAATTCAAATGTTTGCTTACAAGAAGTACATTCCTTTTCATTTTCTGTCACCTCACTAAACCCAATGCACTTGGAAATAAACAAGTTGCTATCCCCATATATACTTAAAAATTAAAATTAGATTCAATAAGAAATACAGGACTGGAAAGTGCCTCCAGAGTTCATTTCGTCCAATTCTGCTTCTGGCAAGCTTCACTTAAATCATTCAAACATATGGCTAACTACCTGTACCATCTTCGTTAAGCAATCCCAGTTCTTGGCTGCCTGCATTAATGATGTGTCTTCGTACAAACTGGTTTAACCGTTCTGTCTAATTTAGCTACTCAAGATTGTCAGGTAATCCATCTACTCAGTACGTTCTCTCTCAGTCAAATCAGTCAAACTGCATATGTGTTCTGGATTTACTTCATTGGGAAAGACAAGTAAAACATTCAAACAAGTGTGGGTGTAAAGAGACAATCCATAAATCAGATTCTTCCTTAAAATCACTAAATCCCTGACCCGACTCTTAATCAAATTTTACTCAACCTCCCCTTCTTTGAGCAAGAGACTGTCTAATTATGTTTCTGTTCCTGAAAGTCTTAAATAAGTCTCCTTTTCCTATTATTTCTTTAGGTAAAGTAAACTGATGACTCAAAGATTAAGACAGGGATCATAATGAACAAACAAAAATGTATAAGGAGAACCAAGAACAACTGGGTTATATATATATATTTTTTCTAAATCAACACAATTTTATTCTAAAGAATCATACTGAACGGTAGGGGTGTACAACTAAATAACAGATCAAAATTTTGCTCCATCTTTTCATTACAGTTGTTTTTTCAAGAAATAAAATCTTTCAAACTTGTCTCTGCATTTATTACCTTTTCACATTTCTGTAAAAGCGATGAAGAATGTTTTTAATTCATCTTATTCTTTTTTAAAAAATAATGTTTATTCCTTCAAATCAAATTTAAATATATAATCATATAATCATACAACTTGCATAGTTTTCTTTCCTTTAGCCAAAGATGAGATTTTAGGTATTTTTCAGAAACTGAACCCTAAGAAGAAAAAAATGTGTTTTTTATTTTGTTTATTATTTGTTAATTTTTTAACAAGAGAAGAAGGGAGAGGGAGAGGGCGAGAGAAGGAGAAAGAGAGAAAGAGAAGAACATCTATCTGTTTCTGTATGCGTCCCAAACAGATATTGAAACCCAACCTCCCTGCTTCAAGACTATGCTCTAACCAGTGGAGTTATCCTGTCAGGGCCTTTTGTCTTTTAATTTTTTTTAATATTATTGATTTTTTAGTGAGACAGGAAAAGAGAGAGAGAGAGGAAAAATATTTAGAGTTTACTTCACTGTAATGTTTAAAAGAGAAGCAGAGGAACACAGTCTAAGACGACACCATCTAAAGAACAAAGAATCACAATAGTGTTGTGCTTAGCAGTGTATGCAACATTTGATTTCTATTGTTAACACTGAGGCTATTATTTATGATATTTATTACAATTACCAGCACATGAGATGTAAAATTTCCAATGAAAGATCTCAACTGAAAAAACAAATCATTCTTTTTTTATAATATGTATTATCAATAAACACTCCACAATATGGAATCATTAAAGTAGGTTAGGTACAAAAATAACAAAATAGATTTGACAGCCAGAATTGCAGTCCAAAACCTGTTAAAAATTAAAAGATGATATTTTTAAAATATGCAATGCTCAATGTTACTATTTTGTAAAATTAACTGCATACACTTCCAACAGAGAGGAGGCATTTAAGTGACTCCAACTTGAGATAATGAGTTCCTTTCAAAGGCTGTAGCCAGTGTTGTGAAGGAGAGCAAATAATAATGCAAAGACAGATACAAATTACTCTCAGAGGCCTGAGTGATCTTCAAGGTGAAATATTAGAAGTGACATTATGAAATACAAATAATGTGACTGAGAGCTCCTAATGTTCTGATATATGGCAGCATGTTCTCACTCATTAAAGTCTAATTTTAGTGCACTGACAGTTAACAACCTACAGAAATAAGACATCTAATTTCACTCTTAGAATATTCTTTGGTGAAATACCCTTACAATATTTCACATACGATACAAAAAAATCTTTAAATCTGCATTTACCAACTCCCCCACAGCTCTAGCAGTTGCATCTTTGTGACTAGAGCCGTAATCAAGTCAGTTGCTCAGGTTGGTCTGAGATGCGTAGCTCTCTACATCAAACTCCAAATCTTGTGGATTCTCCCTGGCAAATATTACTCAGTGGTCTCTCTCTCTCTCTCTCTCTTTTTCTTTTCCTTTTTCTATTGTTTCAACTCTAGTCTAATCTATCATCTATAGCCTGGACTATACCACCCTCTTAAATGATTAAACGTTCAGAACCACCATCACCATCACCACCACCATCCCCATCACCAGCACCATCTTGTATCTACACCAGTTTTTCTCCACTGCAGCCACAATGATTTCTGATAACTGCAAAGCTCATGGTGCACTCACCTATATAAACTTCTTCGAGGGTTTACTGTTGTTTTAGCAAATGTGGCCTTTATTACAAAGACAATTTGGTCTCTACTTTCTTGGTTTCATCTAGTGTCACTTCTTTCCTTGCTCTGTAGATTTTAATTGTATTCTAATTGTATTTCATTGTATTTAATCCAGTTATTTCTTTTACCTTGAACAAGCACACTCCCTTTCCTTACATAGGCCTTTCAGATCTCAGCTTAATTAACCATTACTCTTTCAGGTAGTCGTTCCTTCTGACTTTTCTTACTAGGTGAATGCTGTCTGATACATACACTCCAACTTGCAGTGTGTTCACTGTCTGTCTTTCCTGTCAGCACACAAGCTACATGAAGATAGAATCAGACTGCCTGTCACTGTGCCTAGTGCTTTTTACTAGATGCATATTGAACATTAAGAGAGCTGAAAAGATACATAAGCAGGTCATTTTTCTGTACATGTTGCCTGATCTGTGCTATTGTGACCAGTCTGATTATTTTATCACTATTTGTAGTTATTAGTGATTTTTAATTCACCATTCCTCAAATCAGTGGAGGAGGTGATGGTTCCTCAAGTGAATATTTTCTTCCTCAAAATTCAGATTTCTACTCTTGTCATGTCTTCTACTTATCCTCCCCACCCTTATCTATTCCTACTGTCCTTTTATTTCAAGACTTCTGTTAACCTTGTCCTTCCTGCAGATAAATACTGCAGAATTCATCGTTTTGCCTTTCCATTCTTACAATATTTAAAAGTTTCTTTCTTGAAAGTAAAAAAATGAAGACTCCATAATAAAAATCTCTTATACCCCAACTGAAAAACAAGTTTATACTACACGAAATGCCTACTGTAGTGCACTAAATATATTTTAGGCACATGTTATATGTCCAAATATATTAAGTAAAATGTGTGTGTCCTATTTTAATCCGATTGAAGAAAAGATTATTTGTTTGTTTTTTTTCCTTTCTCATTGTAGGGCTTTTACCCTAAATACCCAAGTATTAGCTATTAAGACTATAAAATAATCACACTGATTTGTTTATAACATCCTTGTATGATCAGGTCATATACAATTTGTTACCTTTATATTTCAGCGGCTAACACTTTAAAATCTGACTTTGACAGATTAAAACATTCATCTTGTCAAATCAAAAGATGTAAGCCAATTAAAAGATCAACTTCACTATGAATAAAACTGTTTTAGATATGATATTATTCATCATACTGGAATATGTCTTTGTAAGGTTAATGAAAGCATTATTTTTTAAATATTAAAGTCCATATTAGATACAATATAAAATATTCATAGAAATAACTACTTTCTATGTAAGAGTTCTTGAATGTTATTTTATAGTCATCGATAGCTTTTCTCTCTAAAAAGTCATTTACTGAACTAGAAAAAAATTTAAATTTCAAATATACAGTTATCTTTATTATACAGAGCTAGCCTTTTTCACTGGAGATTCATTTAAATGGTACAGTCTACTTCATAGGTTCCTTTTAAGAACTGGGGCCTATGGTACTTAAGTATTATAACTCAAGTTAGACTTTGAAGATTATTCACAGAACCATCAGTTCTTCTACAATGTATGTTGCATCCCTTAGAGTCAATATCAATGAATTTGAAATTAGGGACACATAAATCTGAGAGAAGAAACCCACTTAAACAATTTTATAACTTAAAGATGAAAACCTTTATCTTAAAGATAGTTTCAATAATTAAAGTATGTTTATCAAATATTGTATAACTATTGAATAGCAAGATACTGTTTCAGGAATTAAGAAACCAAGTGTGAATCTCATTCAGTCTGAAAGAATTTTCAGAACTGTATTTTAAAAATATATACTATACACTCAATTACATATAAAAATATCCAAATACATCTGAATTAGACTTATTTGGTCAACTACAAGTTTCCCTAAATTTCACTATCCCTCCATAAAGATAAAAATACTGATCAGTATAGAACTAAAGTCATTTTTAAAAATTAAGTTAAAACATATTCCTCTATAACTACCAGTTTTACTAATATGTATATAATTTCACTGCTAAACATAGCTTCATAAAACAAAGATCTAAGGAAATAATTCTCAAACTTTTGAATAGAAAGTAATTCTCAAACTTTAGACTACATCAGAATCATATAGAGCAGTGTTTTTCAACTGCTGGTCCACCAGATATTTTGTGCCAGTCCGCAAAAGAGTTAACCACTTGATGCTGTATGAAGACTACTGATATAGAGTACTTATAATACAGATTGAAAATACACTCTCTGAGTGTGTAGGTCTGCTCAAGTATATATACTTCTATCAACTCCCCAGATCATACTGATGCTATTGCTCTGGGGACTACACTCATTGAATCACTGATTTAAGGAACTATCCTATTTTTCTGTCACCACAAATTAGTCTTGACTTTATTATATTAATATCTAATATATAGAAAAATAGAAAAATTTATCACTTACATATATATATATGTATATGCACTCTTCCTAATTTCTTTCCATAACTGTAAGTCCCCTAATGTTCAGTCTTTAAAACCAACAGGCTAGCAATTTGAGGCACTATTCCAAATTGAAATAGACCTTTGTTAGTCATTCTTCATACTGATTTTGAGCATTAGGGCGATAATTCTTTGACAGTCACAATAATTTACTTCAAATTTTCTTCTAATTTTATAATCATACTATCATTCTATGTATGTGAAGATTATATTTCAGTCTGTATTTATTTTATGTAGTTTTTCCATATATATTTTTCCATTTTTTTATTAACTCTTTTTTTTTTTTCAGAATTACTTAGTAAAAGCCATTGGAAATATTATGAGAAATGTAAGAAAAGAGATAAATAGAAGAAAACAGAGTGATGCTTTTGGTCTGAAACCTTTTCTTATCTTTATCATAGACACAGGCCACATCTTTTAGAGCAGGCGTCATACCGAGACACACAGGACGTCTCTCAGGAGCCATCCACTATATTTACTGGGAGAGTGGCTTTATTTGTCTTCCCAGCTAGTCCACCTGATATCTGAAAACTTTTCACAGTAGCCCTGTAGACCAATCAATATTGTGATTTGATATCCATGGGGCAGAGGGGACACCCTCTGATACGTCCTATTTTTAAACAATCGAAGTTGTTTTGTAGTCCCTAAACCATATCGATCCATGGAGGTAAGGATAGTTTTACTAAAGCTCCGTTCTGTAAACTCTGTCACAGAGGAAACCTTAGAAAATTACAATTAACGGTAGGGAAAAATGTTGGAAATCTATTTTACCATGTAACTTTACTGCCAGCTCCTGCTATGTACAAAAATAAGGCCCACATGTTTTTTCCCCCCAGGTTTGGATAGGGCTGGACTGACACAGTGGCAATGAAGATGGCTTCCATTATGCCTCCAGGGTGCTTTCACTCCCTCCCAACAATTCTGCCATCTTGTCCATTATGAGGATGAGCTGTAACAGCTGAATTGGCATTGTCCCCACTTTTCCATTTCAGCTGAAATTTAAACAGGAGGTTGTCACGAGATAGGCTCAAGTGATGCCATCTGCTTTTCCATTTGGGGAAAAGCACATAAAAATGGTAGGGGAAATGTTAGGTATTTAATTAGAGGTGGGCTCTCTGCTTCCCCAATCTTTCCTCACTTGACACCTGCTGGGTGAATACAAATGAAAATGGGAGAAATCCTCTGGTGGGAAAATACTAAAGTTAGGTTGGCCTTTGAGCATAACAAGTTGCACATTTCACTATTAAAATGAACCAAATACAAAAGTTTTCATAAACACAGGAAAACTCCTAGAACAGTCCAATTCTAGTTCTCAGGAAAATAATCCTATCACTCATATGTGACTCTAAAATTTCTGAATGTATGTCTCAAAATACATAATAAAAATTATATTTAATATGCAATTTTAAAAATGCCATCAATAATAGATGTATTATTTTACTTATCAAAGCAATCTCTCATCTAAGGAGGTTTATACATGAGTTATTCTTTATTTATAATACTAAATATTATGTCATTACAAACACCACTTCATTGGGCCAGTAATATTTCTAGAAGACTTTCAAGATGGTTGAATGTATCATGTACCCAACTGCTAGGAACATTTTTCCTTTAAAATTCTAGATCCATACTGCTGTTTTGACTAGGGCACAAATGTAATGCACATTTCAATAAAACTGTATGGTTGGGAATTAACAGGCTAATAAAAAGGACTTAAAGGTGAATTAAATTAGAATTTAAGATGTCTTCTGCATTTGCAGCATAAAGGCTAATAAAAATATAAATCTGTTATTAACTTATTATAGCCATATGAAGTCATAAAAGCTAAAATATCTTGAAGATTTATCAGCACATATCTATAAGATGGACAGAATAGAACAAAGTTAAGTTGTAAAACAAAGGTGTTCATGACAAAAGAGAAATATTTAGGGGAGAGCTAAAGAGAAATTACACACACACACACACAAACACACACTATTTCCTTTAAAAAAATCAGTGTTACTTTGAACAATAAGGCAGTCTGCAATTTATCTATTATGACTAAAAATGCCAAGAAATATCTTCTATCATTTAAATGAGAAGAGCACCAGGCTAGGAGTCTCTGTTCCAGGGACAATACTGTGTAACATGTTTCTATTTCACTAACATAACAGTATTTGAACTGACAATACAACCAGGCTAGTTCATGAGGATACAAACTGCTAGCTGTTACTTAGTAATACACTACCTATTTAGAATGTCCATTGTTTAGCCACAATTGCACAGATTAATTGTTGCATGTGGTTGAGAAATTAAAATGTTGACCCTTAAAGATAGTCAGCTTAGTTTAAAAAATTAATATAATAACTAATATCTAAAGGCTTTTAAAGTTTTCCTGTTCAGATTTTCTTTTTTTTTTTTTTCTGACAAAGACAGTGAGAGAGTCAGAGAGAAGAACAGACTGGGACAGACAGAAAGGGAGAGAGATAAGCATCACTTCTTTGTTACAGCACCTTAGTTGTTCACTGATTGCTTTTGCTTATGCCCCTTGATGGGCGGGGAGAGGTGGGGGGGGCTACAACAGAGCAAGTAACCTCTTGCTCAAGCCAGCAACCTTTGGCTTCAAGCCAGAGACCTTTGGGCTCAAGGCAGCAACCATGGGGTTATGTTTATGATCCCACACTGATGCCAGTTACCCTGTATTCAAGCTGGTTAGCCCATGCTCAAGCCAGATGAGCCTTCACTCAAGCCAGTGACCTCGAGATTTCGAACCAGGGTCTTCTATGTCCCAGTCCAATGCTCCATCCACTGTGCCACCACCTGGTCAGGCCCTATTCACATTTATTTTTTAAATAATAGTTCTCAAAAACAATACCAAAATGATATACTTCCATCTATGTAGTCACAAGAAAAAGGAAATTTTTAGGGTTCTATGAATTTTAGGGTTTAGAAAAAAATTCTAAATTAAGGTTAAAGAAACAATTGTTTATTTTTCACCAAAAAAAGTAAAATTTAGTTAACATTAGCTACAGTAAAATTGCATTAAAAATTTAATATATGGCCCTGGCCGGATGGCTCAATGGTAGAGCGTCGGCCTGGCATAGAGAAGTCCCGGGTTCGATTCCCGGCCAGGACACAGGAGAAGTGCCCATCTGCTTCTCCACCCCTCCCCCTTTCCTTCCTCTCTGTCTCTCTCTTCTCCTCCCGCAGCGAGGCTCCATTGGAGCAAAGATGGCCCAGGCGCTGGGGATGGCTCCTTGGCCTCTGCCCCAAGTGCTAGAGTGGCTCTGGTCACAACAGAGCGATGCCCCAGAGGGGCAGAGCATCGCCACCTGGTGGGCGTGCCAGGGGGATCCTGGTTGGGCGCATGCGGGAGTCTGTCTGACTGTCTCTCCCTGTTTCCAGCTTCAGAAAAATACAAAAAAAAAAATTAATATATAAAACACAGTATTTTGAGAATCTGAAAATTTAGAGCATACAAGGTTGTAGTATTATATGAATAAAATTTTACAATTTTATATAGTCTATAAAAATGTTTGAATAAAGGTTAACATTCACCGTAACACATATTTTTATTGTAGATATTAGTAGTCTGTATTTGTCAGAATAAATTATAAATTTGTTTGTATGACATTTTTCTACTCCTTGAAAATATCAGCTTAAAACAATCCAATTAAAAATGGGGAGAGGACAGACACTTCTCCCCAGAAGACATACAAATGGCCAACAGGTATATGAAAAGATGGTCATCTTCATTAGCTATTAGAGAATGAAAATCAAAACTATAATGAGATACCACCTCACACCTGTTAGATTGGCTGTTACCAACAAGACAGGTCATAACAAGTATTGGAGAGGCTGTGACAAAAAGGAACCCTCATTCACTATTGGTGGGAATGTAAAGTGATACAGCCATTATGGAAGAAAGAATGGTGGTACTTCAAAAAAATTAAGAATAGAATTACCATATGACCTAGTAATACTTTTACTGGGAATCTACCCAAAGAACTCGAAAACATCATTATGCAAAGACACATGCACCCCCTTGTTTATCACAGCAATATTCACGGTGGCTAAAACATGGAAACAACCAAAGTGTCCCTCGATAGATGACTGGATAAAGAAGATGTGGTACATATATACAATAGAATACTACTCAGCCATAAAAAATGATGATATATTGCCATTTATTACAACATGAATAGACTTTGAGAACATTATACTAACTGAAACAAGTAAATCAGAAAAAGCTAAGAACTATATGATTTCACACATAGTTGGGATACAAAACTAAGCCTCATGGACACAGATAAAACTGCAGTGGTTACCAGGGGCAGGGGTGGGGTGTAGGAGAGTAAGCAGAAACAAACATATGGTGATAGAAAATGATTTGACTTTAGGTGATGGGCATACGACGCAATCAACAGCTCAAAGGCTATGGAGATGTTCACCTGAAACCTATGCACTCTTATTGATCAATGTTGCCCCACTAAATTTAATTTCTTTTTTTTTCTCTTCTTTTTCAAGTGAGAGGAGGGAGATAAAGAGACAGACTCCTGCATGTGCCCTGACAGGGATCCACCGTGTAACTCCTGTCTGGGGCTGATGGGGCTGATGTTTTGTCTATCTGGGACCATGCTCACAACCAAGCTATTTTTAGCACTGAAGACAGAGGCTCCACAGAGCCTTCCTCAGTGTCAGGGCCAATGTGCTTGACCAATTGAGCCATGGATGCAGAAGCGAGGGGGGGAAAGAGAGAGAGAGAGAGAGAGAGAGAGAGAGAGAGAGAGAGAGAGAAAGGGAAGGTTGGAGAAGCAGATGGTCTCTTCTCCTGTGTGCCCTGACTGGGTATTGAACACATCCACATGCCAGGCAGACACTCTACCACTGAATCAACAGGCTAGGACTAAATTTAATTTCTAAAAGAAAAAAGAAAAGAAAATATCAGCTTGCCAGTGTTTGAAAAGATTCTGGCCCTGGCCGTTTGGCTCAGTGGTAGAGCGTTGGCCTGGTGTGCAGAAGTCCCAGGTTCGATTCCTGGCCAGGGCACACAGGAGAAGTGCCCATCTGCTTCTCCACCCCCACCCCCTCCTTCCTCTCTGTCTCTCTCTTCCCCTCCCGCAGCGAGGCTCCATTGGAGCAAAGATGGCCCGGACGCTGGGGATGGCTCCTTGGCCTCTGCCCCAGGCACTGGAGCGGCTCTGGTCGCAACAGAGCAACGCCCCGGAGGGGCAGAGCATCGCCCCCTGGTGGGCAGAGCGTCGCCCCCTGGTAGGCGTGCGGGGTGGATCCGGGTCGGGCGCATGCGGGAGTCTGTCTGACTGTCTCTACCCGTTTCCAGCTTCAGAAAAATACAAAAAAAAAAAAAAAAAGATTCTGGATAACAATCGTTATCACTTGTTAGTTGCCTTAGACAGCTGACGATTACGCAAAGAGCCAGTTTCTAAGAAAACCAAATAAAAACATATTCTCATATTAAAAGAGCCCTGAAATATATTTATTTACTAGTCTGTTTTTAACAGTTTACCATTTAAATCAGAGAGTCAAAGCCCTATATTTCTTATAAATTTAAAATAAGGCTATTTATAATATTAAATCAATTACATAACATACTTAGCTTTTTAAAAGATAATTGTGGTAGATAAAAATCTCTGGGGCATAATTTTTAATATGACACAAGCATAATTCATAAATTGATTGTTGTTTCCATAAACATTACATTTATAAAATGACACATGTTTAACGTACCCTATACCTCACCTCTATAAATCATATTTTAAAAGTGTATTTCAAGAACTCACTTCAGAGATGCCTAAGTCCCATGTTCTAAGTAACCTAGGAAACAGTAAACTGATGAGAACTAAGGGAATACATGATTGAATAGGCCTGATTCCCTCTAGTGATAGTGTTATATTCCTTTATGTCGCAACTGAGAAATTGGGTTAAGTCAAGAAAATGAAGTGTTTTTTTATTTATTGTGAGGTAATCCATCATCCATGCTCAGAAATATGCATTCAAAAATAAAATTATTTTGAAAGAGGTCAATGTCTAGTGAGATTGATGTAAGTAATTTTAATGCGGTAATTTGTAATAATTTGTCCTGACATTTTTAAATGATGCAATTCATTTCTACATTGTATGAAAGGTAAGGATAGAAGCAAGAAGAGAAGTGCTAATTCTTAGGTAAGAGTCCTTGTTTCTGCTCTGGCAAAATTTACATCAATTCAGGTGAGTCCTTTGACTAGACCTTCATTGAAAGGCTACTTTTTAACTCCAAGTTCTAGTAATTGCTGAATGTAATAATCATAATAGCTAAATTAAGTGCTGAATATGTGCAAATTATTTTATTAACTGGTTTTTATATAACAGTCCACAATGCCCTACCCAAAGTCCTTGGTGCCAGATATGGTTAGGATTTTAGATAGGTAATTCAGTGTGTGTGCTATATACCATCTGGGTCTGAGCAGCACCTCACCATGTTCAATCACTTTAATATTTCAGAGTAATACTTGAGAAGTCACCATAAGTAAGATTCATAAAGAATCAATAGAGTCGGAAGTTAGTTTAAGTAAGGTTTTTTACTGAATGAATTTTTGAACCAACTTTAAAAAAAAAAGTGAGCTTTGTGGATTTTGAAATTGTGATTAAGTGATTGAGTACCTAAATTGTCTCATTTAATTCTAACTACACACCTATAAAGACATTTAGTGTGGTTATTATTTGATATACAAGGAAACTGAAGTTTAACACTAACAAATATCTCACCCAAAATTATGGCTACCATCATAAATGCAGAGCATTAATTTCAACCAGTGCATTCTGTCCATATAATTAGCTGGAGAATTGCCCATAATAAGCCTAATAATCTCACAGATGTCATTGTGTCCTTATCCAGATTCTAAATGCCTTTTTGCTTGTTTAAAGCCCTTGTTCATTTTAAAATGTCGAATAAGAAGTTTTTGTTTACTGAAAGCCTGAAACTATATAGCTAAGTAATGTTTTCTAAGAGTTTATAGAAATGTGGGTTAAGAAACATAATTTAAAGGCCCTATTTTTTCTCTTAAATTCTACCTTGAGCCCTGGCTGTTGGCTCAGCGGTAGAGTGTTGGCCCAGGATGTGGAAGTCATGGTTCGATATCCAGCCAGGGCACACAGAAGTGCCTATCTGCTTCTCCACACCTCCCCCTCTCCTTTCTGTTTGTCTCTCTCTTCCCGTCTCGCAGCCAAGTCTCCATTGAAGCAAAGTTGGCCCGGGCGATGAGGATGGCTCCATGGACTCTGCCTCAGGCATTAGAATGGCTCCAGTTGCAACAGAGCAATGGCCCAGATGGGCAGAGCATCGCCCATAGTGGGCTTGCCGGGTGGATCCCAATGGATCCATGGGATCCATTGGGCACATGCAGGAAGCCTCCCTGCTTCTCACTTCAGAAAAATACAAAAAAAAAAAAATCTACCTTGGAAAAAAAATGTTAACTTACTACTATAACAAGAAAATTTTAAGTAAAATGGAAGGTTATAAATTTGATGGATAAACCAGATTTTCAAATTTTTATTTCTATATATGTAAGACAGCTGCCCTCAGGATTCAAACTATGAAGCTGCTCAATAAATAAGACATTTGATAGGACTCATGTGCAAGTTGAACAAGCAGACCTAAATCATAATCATACCTCATGATTGGCAGAAGAGAATGCTCATTTAAGATTGCTGAATTTACCAGGCAGCGGCACAGTGGATAGAGTATCAGCCTGGAAGGCTAAGGACCCAGATTAGAAATCCAGATGTCGCTGGTTTAAGCACAGGCTCATCCAGCTTAAGCCTGGGCTCACCAGCTTAAGTGTAGGATCATTTACATGACCCCAAGGTTGCTGGCTTGAGCCAAAGGTCTCTGGCTTGAGCAAGGGATCACTGGCTCAGCTGGAGACCCCCAGTCAAGGCACATATGAGAAAGCAATCAATGAACAATTAAGGTGCTGCAACTGTGAGATGATGCTTCTCATCTCTCTCCCTTCCTGTCTGTCCTTGTCTGTCCCCACCTACTCTTGCTTAAAAAAATGCTGAATTTATAGCAAAAAATCTCTTATTAAAGGAATAATTCTTATTGTACTACTGAGATTGATAAAAGGTAGTAAATATCATCTTTGAAAAAAATTTAATTTTTATTATTTTTATACAAAATATACATAAAATAAAATTTACCATTTTAGTTAGTATTTTTTGTCATACAGTTAAGTGACAGTAAATACATTCACATTGTTGTGTGACTGTCACCACCTTCTATTTCCAAAACTGTTTTCATCTTTCCAGACTGAAACTCTGTTTCCATTAAGCAATGACCCGTCATTGCCTCTCTGGTTACTATCGTTCTATTTTCTGTCTCTATGAATTTAACTACTCTAGATACTTCCTATAAGTGGAATCAGACAATAATTGTTGTTTTGTTACTGACATTTTACTTAGTATAATGTCTTTAAGGTTTATTCATGTTAACTCATATGTCAGAATTGGATTCATTTTTTATCATTTTATTTATAAAATTAACTTTAATGTAGTAACATTGATCAATAAGAGTACACAGGTTTCATGGAAATGTTTCTATAGCATCTGAACTGTTGATTGTAGTGTGTGCCCATCCCCCAAAGTCAAATCATTTTCTGTCACTATATAATATTTGTCCTTCTTCACTCCCACATCCCACATCTTCCCCCACAAACTTTGATTCATTTCTAAGACTAAATAATATCTTTTTTTTTTTAATTTTTTTATTTTATTTATTCATTTTAGAGAGGAGAGAGAACGGAAGAGAGAGAGAGAGGGAGAGAGAGAGGAGAGAGAAGGTGGGGAGGAGCTGGAAGCATCAACTCCCATATGTGCCTTGACCAGGCAAGCCCAGGGTTTCGAACTGGCGACCTCAGCATTTCCAGGTCGACGCTTTATCCACTGCGCCACCACAGGTCAGGCTCTAAGACTAAATAATATCTTATTGCATCTGTATACTACATTTTCTTTATCTGTTCATCCATAAATGTTCTTATGAGGCGGTACCACCTCTTGTCTAGTATAAATAATGCTGCTGTGAACATTAACATACAAATAACTGTTCCAATCCCAGCTTTCAATTCCTTTGGGCTACATACTCAAAAATAGAATTGGCAGCTCTTTTGGTCACTCTATTTTTTTTTTTTGAGAAACTACAATATGATTTTCTACAGTGGCTTAATCATTTTACATTTCCACCAAAAATACACAAGTTTTCCCATTTCTCCACAATCTCACCAATATGTGTTAGAAAAGTTTGACTTTTATAATTTCACATTATAAAAGAATACCAAACTAATTATAAGCTATTTACTCATTATTAATCACAAATAAATACTTTAATTTTCTGTTTACTTTCTTATATATTATTCCATTCATGATTTTTTTTTTATTTCTAGTGTATTGCAGTGCCTATGACATTAAAGGAATGGTATAGCAGCTCCTTAAAATTTGAATGAATGAGTGAATCTCAGCATATATATATATATATATATATATATATATATATATATATATTAGAAATGTATATATTATTCGGACACCTCTAAGTCATTTACCTAAACTCCCAAATTGTTTGACAGAATCTGAAGTGGGTACATAACAAACTTTAGAGACTCCAATGCTTAAGAACCTCATGCTTATGGTCACAGAGAAGAAAAATAAAAAGAATAGCTAAACCAAACTTGTTTAGGTTAGATTGCTTTCTAAGCTGCCTGCTAGTGCATGCACAGATGATTTTTAAGGCAATCTGGCATTATAGAGAGGCTGGCTAACTTCTTGAATCTACTGTAGATGAGTAAACAACTAGACTTCAAACTTGTAGGCTTCCTCAACACTGTTCATGAAAATGCTAACCAGAAACTTTAAAATTTTAACTTATTAGAGATAAAAAATAAGGACCACCCCATGCATATTTTCTTACACCTAAAAGCATAAAATCTTTTCGGATCCTCAGTCTGAGAGACTCTGGAGACAGCCAATAGACTAATCAGAATTCATTGAATGATAGTCTGATCTAGGTCCCTAGCATGGAGTCAGAACAGATACATAAAAAAAATGTTGACACCAGGAGCATAGCTAAATTGTAATTCATATAGTTTGATTATTTGCAGACATGCTAAGGTAAGAGGTGACTGGAATTGAAGCATTTTTAGTAAAGCAAAAAATGTATTCAAGATTCTTGGCACTGGGGGTTCTCCTTGTTTAAAAGTCTGTTAAAGGCCACAACAGCTGGTGATTATAGAATGCTAATTTCACCTCAGAAGTTGATGATGGTTTCAGTCAGTATAAAATAGAAATGATCTATTTAATTTCATTCCACCTTGGGGAGATTAACTTACCTAGATACACTCAGTGGCAAACCAATCAAGTACAATAAGGGAAAAGAAAACCGTAGACAGAAAAATTCATATATGTCAACTGTTAATCCAATAATAAAGACTGCATTAAAGTCTTGCCTATCACTTGGATCTAAATATATCTTTGGAGGAAAAGTTTCAATTTTTTTATCTGAAAATTTCTGTGAGATTTTTCAGAAAGTTAAAATGAAAAAATTATGAATTCTATTGGTTTTTATTTACAATATGAATACATTTTAGTGGTACTTGATAAAAAAGTTGTATGAAGTAAAGTTAATAGTACTACTGATATCATAGAATTACTGTAGAGCTTAGACACATTAATGTTTGCAAAGATTTTGGAATATTGTTTGACTTAAATATGTTCTACTAAAAAAACTAAGTTATCAATTGTAATGAAGTCAACTGGCTAATAAGTTTTAAAATACTTATTGGTCAAAAAGAGTGTGTTGGAATTAGAAACAACTCAGATTCAAAACTGATTATGAGTTACTAATACTCTTCCTAAAATAGAATACTTTTCCATCTTTCCTCTATAGGAAATTACAAGGGAATTATTCTCACTAAAGAAAATTGAAGGGTGGTAACTAATTAGTATCACATGACTAACTAAATAGCAATCCATATACCTATATAGAAAGTGTTTAATATGGTCTGCACCAGAGTAATTTTATAATCCTAGCCTGAGGAATCAGTCAGTAGGGTAGTATTTGTTTTTGAGTTTGAAAATAGCACTTGTCAAATGTGTTTCCAGGAACAATTTGCAAGAATGTCAACTTCACTGAGTTCAAGGTAGAAGAAAACTAAAAACATTTCAGATGCGTAAGCATTCCTTTTGTTTCCTCAGAAATAGTCAATTAGATATTGAGGAAGTTCACTTAAAATTTAACTCTCTAGTTTTCCTGTTGTTTTTATAACTTACCTACCGGATGTTAATTAGCCTATACTTGTTGCTTACTTTCCCTCTTTCCTATGAACATATTAGTATGCAACCATAACTATGTTAATTTATCTTTAAAAACACATAAAAATCAGCAGAGTATGCTGTTTTCCTTTTCACACTACATGATATCATCAGCTCTAAATATATTAGAATAGTTTAACAGATGAAGGGAGCTTTTATTTTAGCTCCGATTCTAACACAGCTCTAGTGATTGAACCTATTGAGTGGTACCTATGGTTCTCCATGTGGTAGTCTGGACTGTTATCATAAGATGTACCCAGGACAGAGTTAATTTTTTTTTCACTCTGGGTTTAATCAACAAATATTTTCAGAAGTGGTGAGAAAAATATAAGACTCTTATCTGGCGAAACTTAGAATTTTCATTCTAATGTTCTTACAATAATATTCCTTCATTGAGATGATAACTATATTAAAATACTTCCATGCGGACTTTTCCTGGATGTGGACTTTTCCTGGACTCCTGCTCCTTGGGACAGCTCCTAACAGACTGAACTGGGGTTGGGTTTCATTTATCAGGGACTTGGCATGGTGTTGGGGCCAACTTGGACTTGGTGAACTTGTTAAGGACACTATTCTCTTATGAATTCTTGCTGTATTGGCCAAGAGTTTGCTTAAAGGCTTTAATCACTGTAAAAAAAATAGAAGACTGGATAAAGAAGATGTGGCACATATACACCATGGTATACTATTCAGCCATAAGATCACTTACAACAAAATGGTGGGATCTTGATAACATTATATGGAGTGAAATAAGTAAATCAGAAAAAAACAAGAACTGCCGAATTCCACACATTGGTGGGACATAAAAACGAGACTAAGAGACATGGACAAGAGTGTGGTTGTTACGGGGGGCAGGGGGAGGGAACGAGGGAGGGGGGGGAAGGGGCACAAAGAAAACTAGATAGAAGGTGACAGAGGACAATCTGACTTTGGGTGATGGGTATGCAACATAATTGAATGACAAGATAACCTGGACATGTGTTCTTTGAATATATGTACCCTGATTTATTGATGTCACCCCATTAAAATTAATAAAAATTATTTATTAAAAATGTACATTGGAATTACTGAATCACATTTTATTTTTTAAAGTTCAACTAAAAATATATACATATATTTTTATTTATCCTTCATTTTATCCTCTCTGGCACCATGCCAGAACTGGCTACTGTATCTTTCAACAAGCTTGAGAGGTAGTGGCACTGTGGATATACATTGCCATGGGATTCTGAGGACACAGTTTCAAAACCCTGAGGTAGCTGGCCTGCGCATGGGCTCACCAGTTTGAGAACGGGGTTGCCAGCTTGAGCATGGGATTATAAACATGACTCCACGGTAACTGGCTTGAGCCCAAAGGTTGCTGGCTTTAAGCAAGAAGTCACTGGCTCAGCTGGAGCTCACCACCTCCCCCTAGTCAAGGGACATATGAACAGGCAATCAATGAACAACTAAGGTGCTGCAACTATGAGCCTGATGCTTCTCATCTCTCCCCCTTCCTGTCTGTCTGTCCCTCACTATTTCTCTCTCTGTCTCTCTCTTTCTCTATTAAAAAAAAATTTTAAATCTTACAACAAGCCTCCCTCTCTATATTTTTGGCTTATTGTCCAGAAAGCAATGGTTTATTGCAAATTCATATTCTGCAGAATATCAGTTCTTTGAGTGTTGCCTGATTTGTGAAACTGATATGTCTACCATACATTTACAGTCATATATCCTTAAAATTATCTTTTGTTTTGTTGATACCTATATGTGGGTATGTGTTTGTTTGTGTGTATATAAGAAAAAAAGTGGGGATTGGAACAAAAAACATCATGGAGAAAGACTCTGCCTCATTTATCCTTATTCCAAACACTGATAGCAACTCAAGAGATGTTTGCCAAAGGAATACTAATTTGATCACAAAGTTAAAATTGTAGTATGAATTTAATTTAAAATGTGATAAACGCATTGAAATAAATACTGCCTGCATTCTATCTTCATTTCTATGGGCATTTAATTTTATTTAAAATGGTGGTGTTAACTTTTATCAGTGATGTCTAATTTTTATTGGTTTGATCAAATGTGCATATTTATTTATTCATTCATTTAAATGTTTACATATAATAAGCACTGAGAATATATTTGACAATGATATATTTAATTATCAACTAAGTTCATCTTAATAATACCATATAATGTAATGAAACAATATCAATAAGGCTACCTTAACTATAGTCTGTATCTCTGATCAAAATCTGATTATCAAACATGAAGCAGGCATACTTTTTAACCAAAATGAATGATCAGTTGAGCAAAACATCAGTTAAAACTACTGGTTTTATGTAAACATCTTTCTATATACTGGCTAATTATATTAAGAATATTATATTTACTAATACAATAAAATGATAAGAACACTATAATTTTACATAAATATTTCATATAAATTATTATTTCATTATATAAATTATTTTATGCATTATATATAAATAATTTCACATATAGTATTAACTGATTATTTCTATGTGACAGACACAGAGGACACAAAGTGAACAAAACAGTCAAAAATATTCATTCTTTAGAAGCTTACCTCTAGGGAGAGAATTGAAAATAAAGATAAATATGCACATAACACAGTATGGTATAGTAATATATACCAAGAAGAAAAAATAATGAGAAAAGTAGGATATGGATTAAAGAGTTTTCATAGGGTGATTTCACTGGGGAAGTGGCTTTGAGTAAAAACCTGAAGCAAGAGAAGAAGTCAACCTTGAAGTGTGAGAGGGAAACACAATCCAGGGACTAGCCGAGGGAATAGCACATCAAGACCTTTCAGGCCTGACCTGTGGTGGCACAGTGGATAAAGCGTCGACCTGGAAATGCTGAGGTCACCGGTTCAAAACCCTGGGCTTGCCTGGTCAAGGCACGTATGGGAGTTGATGCTTCCAGCTCCTCCCTCCTTCTCTCTCTCTGTCTCTCTCTCCTCTCTCTCTCTCTCTCTCTCTCTCTCTCTCTCTCTCTCTCCCCCTCTGTCTCTCTCTCTCCACTCTAAAAATGAATAAATAAAATAAATTTAAAAAAAAAAAAAGACCTTTCAGCTGCAAAATTCTGGCTTGTTCAAGAGCCAGTGATGAGGCTGTCCTGACCAGAGCAGAGTGAGGGAGGAAATACCTGTAAAAGAGGAGTTAAAAAACATAACGAAGGGCTTGGCTATGTAGGAAGGAGCTTTGAGACCATCATAAAGATTTTGGCTTTTTCTGTGTATGAGACAAAAGGCACTGGGAACATTTTGGGAAGATGAATGGCATGATACAAACCACCTTTTAGGAAGGAACTCTGTAACTTTGGAAAATATGATAATATTGTGCATATTTTGACATCATAGGCCATGTGAAAAATTCATGTGAACATCCATGAAAACAAAAACTAGTAATTAAAACTTGTGAAAGTCTCTGAACCAAAACACTAGTTGTTAGTTCAATCTCTGTTCACTTAAGATATTTTTGAACTTTATATGTCACTTAGGTCACAGAAAGGTATCACTTTCTTTATCTCCAATCTCACCTACTATCAGGACATAGGACTTTTGAGTTTGAGGAAGGTAAGAAGTCCTTTCTAAATAAGTGACTAGTGACATTCACAAGTTAAGTCTCATTATTAAAAGATTATTTGATCTACTATTCATCTTTTTTGATATTTATACATTATCTGACTTATCAACAGCTAGTCAAAGATGAACTATTTTAAGCAAGTTATACTTTAAAAATACTGTTTTTACCCTGTTAGTGAAAAATTGCACCATTTACCTTTAGAATATAAAAAAATCCCTCAGTTATTGAAATTTAAGTCAATACTTGTAAACTAACCCAGAGCATTATTCACAGGGGCTAAGATATGGAAACAACCAAAGTGCCATTCAATAGAGGAATGGATAAAGAAGATGTGGTACATGTACAGAATGGAATATTACTCAGCCATAAGAAATGATACAACATGGATGGACCAAGAGGACATTGTAATAAGTGAAATAAGTAAATCAGAAAAGGCTAAGATCTATATGATTTCACACATAGGTGGGATATAAAACTGAGACTCATGGACATAGATAAAACTGAAACAGTTTCCAGGGATAGGGGGATAGGACATGATGACAGAAAATTATTTGACTTTGGGTGATGGGCACAGAATGCAATCAACAATTCAAATGTCATTGGAGATATTTACCTGAAACCTATGTACTCTCATTGATCAATATCACCTCATTAAATAAAATTTCTAAATTAAAAAATATATATAAACTAATAAAAGAAGTACAAAATCAATAAAATATCAGGAGGCGTATTTATAGGAAAAAAATATATACCATTTTTATCCTGTTAGTAAAAATTGTGCCATTTACCTTCTGAATTAAAAAAAAATCCATCAAATATTGAATTTTAAGTTGATGCCTTCAAACTAATTCTATTCAATTACTAAATACCATATCTTTATTTGTCATAAGAATTGCTACATGTCAGTAATGCAGGGGATTCTCTGTGTGGGTATAACAACAAAAAGCAACCCAATAGCAACCTGAATCAAAGAGATAAAATAGGAATAGCTAGTCACTCACTAGACATCAATATTCACTTTTTTAAAAGCATACTTTGTGGTCAAAGTTTTGGAAAATCATTTTGTTATTTACCATTTTATTCTGGTGTCAGAACTTCATTACACAGCTTTACAGCTTTTTGAGTAGTACCCCTGAAGCCCAAGAGGATACACTAGTCAGGTTTCCTCAAGAATCTTAATATACGGGAGAGACTTTCCTCTTGTGAGTCTTTCCAGTACCCAAGATAATGTTAATAATTAGTAGTTCTGATTTCTCATAATTTTATTGGCTATGGTACTGAATTAATAACAATTTTCAGGTTCATCCATTTTTATTCATCTGGCACTGATTTCATGGACTTACCTTATTCTAGTAAGACTGGCAGTGTAACCCTGAACAATTATCTCACAGTTATCCTGATCACTGTAACCTCAGCACCTAGCACAGGGTCTGACACAAGCCAGGGAGGGGGTTATTTGGAGGCACACAAATCATGCTTGAGAGAGTGATATCACTAGATAAAATTGTCTTGGTTCAAATCCTAGAAGTGCCCTGTTAGCTTTCAGATCAAATGCAAATTACATAAAATAATAAAATATTTTAATGTTTGTAATTATTACATGAGTAAATGAGGTAATACATGCATTTGTAGTGAGTTCTTCATGTAAAAGCTTATTGTTGTTATATTTTAAAATATAAAAAGAACACAGAAAACATGATGGCTTAGATCTAAAGACACTCCCTTTTATACTCATGCACTAAGAGCTATGTCAATTTGTTCTATTATTAATTTTTTTTAATTTTAGTTTTAAAAAACCATAAGCAGAGTGAGTATGAAGTCTACAGATTATAATACACCATGTTTTCTTTGGACAAGTATTAAAAAATTACTTTCATAAGTTTCATAAATACAATTAAGTAAAATGCCTATTCTGTAGGAATTTCAAACTTGAGTTGAATATAAACATATTCTAGAAAAATTATCTCCTCAAATTCTTTCAGTCTGTTCTCGTTATAATAATCAGTGATGCTATAATAAAACTTTTTGTAAAGAATAAAAGGCTGTCATTTTAAAAAAATAAAAACTCCTGATAAGAGCCAGAAAAAGAGAAATGTAGCCGATCCAGCCACATGAAAGAAATAAAAGAAATTGGAGTCAACATGAACAATGACAGTAGATCATGATTTGTATTAAAAAGATTTTTCAACTAATGGCATTATCTGTTTGTTTTCCAGTGAATAATGCTACATCTTCAGAAGCAGTAGCATCTGTTCTTATATAATATATGAAAGAAAGGGAATTAATTTGTCTTTAACCATGTGCTATAAAACATATTAATTGTGAAGTCAAAGAGTAATGAAAAATTTTTTCAACTGAAGTGAAATCAGATCTAAGTTTATTAATGTGATTCAATGCTACATTAAATAATGGCTATTAATAACAAGTATAAGAACTGAAAGGTTTTTAAGGGATTATCTGGGATAAGATTGCTTACATATAATGCCATAAACAAATTACAGTTATAAAACAGCATAGGCTTTGTACCATGACAGACTTAGATTTCAGATTTATTTATTTCCTCATATTGGACAATTTACTCGAACTCACTACATCAAGTCTCCTCTATAAAATATGTAGAATTTTACCTGCTAGAGCAGATCATCTCTTAAAGAGTTTAGATGAGGACCTAACGTTGTGCTCTATGATGAAGTGCAACTTCCTTTCTTTCATCCTGCTACTCTGTTCTCAAAAGCATATGGTTTTTATGAGTAGTTTTTCTTTTTTACAGCATGTAAACAATTAGATAAAAGATTAAATCAGACTATATTATCAATAATTAAAGTCATACTCTTCTTAAAATTTACTTTTAGAGGTTAATGTATATAATTATAAATGATAAGGTATAGAAAGCAGCATATTACTCAAGGATTTAAATATTTGCTTATTTTATTTTTATACGATCTCTTTATTTTAGGATATATAGATCCCCTTTATTTAAGAAATTTTCATGAAGCTCAAAATAGAAAAAGGAATTGATTAATGACCAGTCTCTTGTACATGCCAGTCATTATCTGTCTTATAGTCCTCATTCACTGTGCCCTCCACCTGAATCGTGCTTCCCTCTCACACCTGCAAGACTAATTTCTTCTCTTGCTTTCTGTTTTTATTCAAAAGCAGCTTTCCACATGACATCTTATCTAAACTTTCAACTCATATCATTCTCTCATTGTTCTTGTCATCAGTACATATTAATATAATCTATTATATAGTATGTTTGGTTATTGTGGAGGAAGATTTCGTAAAAGAGACCTCGATAAAGAAGAGATGAATTTTGAAATGCAGGAAAATGGCTCAGGCAGGTGCTTATATTGGAATAGGATACAATTCAAATTTAGAACCAGAGGAGGAGTATTACAATAATAATTCACCAGTCTTAAAATGCAACATAAGAATGATGGATTTCATAGGAAGATCTTGAAGATGTCAATGGATGCTTGGAGGTAGTGAAAAATCAAAACACTAAAAAGACAAGCTTTACCACTTACTGAATTTATTCTCAGTGGATGAGGAAGACACTTTAAAAGAGAAACTGTCAAAATATGCCAATAACAATGGCATCACTTTTAACAATCCTGTAACATTTCTGGCATTAAACAGATAACTGTTTGTCTAATGGAGAAAAAAAAATGTACCTAACCGTGGCATTTCATAATTTCTCAATTCAATAATTAAATAAAATACTTTTATTGTTAGTAAATACATAGCTTAATAATATTTCTTCTCTTTCTTTTATACTTTTGGGAAACTATGAAAATACAGTTCCCCAAAGATTAACTGAGATAAAGAGTCTTTTGATGTAAGTCTATATATTTCATCAGGTTGAATTTGAACAAATTTATATAACACAATGTAGAAGAAATATTTCAGATATTTCTATCTTCTCCACTTTGATAGACTGTGTGCTATATTGAAGACTTTCTGACCCCCTAATTTATTTATATGAAGATTCAGAATCCTTTTTATGAAAATAAAATTGATATCAAAAACACTTTAAATGTTTGATTTGGAATAATTCTCTGTAACTAAATTTTCTGCAAATGAAACATTATCCATACTTAGCAGCAATATGGGCTACATAGTGGGACATTATCCAGAAACATGTTAAAATACATAATACAGTTTTCATCTCAGTGTACATATGCCATTTCTTTGATATCAAAAGCAATTAAGGGCCATGGCTAGTTGGCTCAGTGCATCGACACAGTGTATGGAAGTCCTAGGTTCAATTCCTGGCCAGGCCACACAAGAGAAGCGCCCATCTGCTTCTCCACCTTTCCTCCTCTCCTTTCTTTCTATCTTTCTCTTCCCCTCCCACAGCCAAGGCTCCATTGGAGCAAAGTTGGCCTAAGTACTGAGGATGGCTCCATGGCCTCTGCTTCAGGTGCTAGAATGGCTCCAGTTGCAATGGAGCAATGCCCCAGATGGGCAGAGCATTGCCCCTTAGTGGGCTTGCTGGGTGGATCCCGGTTGGGTGCATGCGTGAGTCTGTCTCTCTGCCTCCCTGATTCACATTTCAGAAAAAAATAAAAATAAATTAAGTTACAAAATAATTATGAAAATGGCTACTTTAAATATATTCCTCCAAATTTTAGTATAACTTGTTGTTCTGCTCCCATAGGAAATTACTATTTTATGATCTTTCCTCAGAACTCTACAGCAGGTACTTTTGCCCATCTACTTTCCAGGTTGCAATAGAGACTAACGTGATTCAGAGAGTACATGTGAATATTATAATCATGAGAGTTTAAATGATGACTTCCTCCTCACTTATTGGTGGTGATATGGACTCAATCATGTCTTTCCAGAGTTCATATGTCAAAGCCCTAACTCCCAATGTGACTGCACTTGGAGATTGGGTCTATAAAAAGTATAAGAAAGTAATTAAAATTAAATGTGGTCTTAAGGATGGGGACTTGATCCCGTATTAGTGTCCTAGAGGAGAGACCAGAGAGCTAGCCTGTGTGTTTGTGCATTCTCTCTCTTCCATGAGCAGACATATGAAAGGTGTGTGTCCAGAAGATAAAAGACTGCTCTCATCAGAAACCAATGCTGCTGGCTCCATGTTCTTCGAAGACTGCTCTCATCGGAAACCAATGCTGCTGGCTCCATGTTCTTCGACTTCTTTTAGAACTGTGAGGAAATTCTGTTTAAGCCACTCAGCCAGTGGCGCACGCAAATATATATATATATATATATATATATATATATATATATATATATATATATTTTTTTTTTTTTTTTTTTTTTTTTTTTTTTTTTTTTACAGAGACAGAGAGTGAGTCAGAGAGATGGATAGACAGGGACAGACAGACAGGAACAGAGAGAGATGAGAAGAATCAATCATTAGTTTTTCATTGTGCATTGCAACACCTTAGTTCATTGATTGCTTTCTCATATGTGCCTTGACTGTGGGCCTTTAGTAGACTGAGTAGCCCCTTGCTGGAGCCAGCGACTTTGGGTTCCAGCTGGTGGGCTTTTGCTCAAAGCAGATGAGCCCACGCTCAAGCTGGCGACCTCGGGGTCTCGAACCTGGGTCCTCCACATCCCAGTCCGATGCTCTATCCACTGCACCACCACCTGGTCAGGCCAGCCAGTGGTATTTTGTAATGGCAGTCTAAGCCAGCTAAGGCAACTGTGCAGGTGGTATGATTTTTAACAAGTTGCTCTAAAGTTTCTGCATTTTGGGTCCCACAACTGTAAAAACTATAGCAATGTATTTAAAAATTATGAGTTAAACTCAAGTTTATTTGAGATATTATGTTTTAAATGCCTGGGACATAATATATGCTCAATAAATGTTATTTATTATATTTATATTTACTGATATGTATATATAATACAAAAATGTAATAAGATGTTTCCAATCATGAAAAGTTTATTATCAAAGTACTTTAAGTTTATCCCCAGTATTTATATATATATATATATTTATATATATAATCTTTCTAGATAGAAAAACCATAAAGTGACAAATTTCAACATTTTGAGTGCAGTTATGGAGTCATGAACATTTTAAATCATTGTAACACCTTAATATATTTATTATTTTAGTGTGGACAACTTTTATAGTTGATAATAAAATATTAAATAAAATTCTAAATGAGCTGATGTAGTCCATATTAAAATTAAAATTGATTTTCAACACAAATTATTTTTAATAATAAATTTTGTTCTACAAAATATATAGTGTTCTCTTTTTTAGATACTTGCAGGGAGTGAGGAAATGTATGGGACAATGTTTTCTATTTTCCATTCAATACTCCAGAGCAGACAAAAAGCATCTCTCCCCTCAATCAGGCAAATCAAACAGCTATTTCCTTGTCTCTCACTCAGACTGAAATGGTTTTCCAGCATCAGAATTATTTCTCAAGCGTCAAATAGAATAGGAAGAAAGGTAAGCATGGAAAAAGTAATTTGCTCAAAAAATATGTTTAGACTATGGCTTAAAGGACATAATGCACACTCTTGGAGACCTAAGACCGAATCTCATCAAAGAATCCAGCATTATATCCCATTGTGATATGCACAGATACATAGAAAGCAATGAACGAATAAATAAAAATAGAAGATGAAGAACAATGAAAGGAGCAGTAACCATCGTATAGTAAAGGTGTAGACCTACTTTGAAAGTAGTGTGAAAAGAATCTCAGATATAATCTAACATTACATATATTTAGAAATAATAAAGGAATCATTTGAAACATATGTTTCAAAATAATAAAATTAACATGGGAAAATAACAGAAAGAAGGAGAATAAATGCAACTACCAGATTTTTCATTTGTTAGAGGCTTTGTCTATAATTCTTGAAATTTTCCAGTGTCACTTTCATTGACTTCAAGAAATCCTCCATCTTCTAGAAGATTTTCTTTCTTTTTTTTTTTTTTTAACTCATTCACACCAGGTTTATTGATTTTAGTGAGAGAGAGGAGGAAGGGGAATGGGGGAGGAAAGGGGGGGGGAGAGAGAGAGAGAGAGAGAGAGAGAGAGAGTCAGGAACAGCGAGCTGTTCCTGTGTGTGCCCTGACCGGTGATCGGAACGGCAACTGTGATGCACGTCCGACACTCTTCACAGAGTTAACCGGCAAGGGCGGAAAAGATTTTCAATTTTATTTTGCAGCCACTTGACATTTTATTGCTTACAACATTCATTAATCAGAGAGATACTTAGCCCAAAAGTTGATTGGATATGGACAGACAACAGGGTTATTTGGAGTGGGGTTTAAAGTAGAACAATTATTACACATTATTCTTACTTAGTAAAATGTTTATGTCTTTAAAATGCTTGCTTTTCTATAAAAGAAGATAGTTGATAGTAGATAACACTATCTAGTAGTAAATACTCAGATAAAAGTTTTCCTCTGTCACCTACTCCTCCATGTCCTACTTTAAGTCCCCTTTTCTATTTATTCTGTAAACATTCCCTGAATGTTTCCAATTATTATCTGTGTTAAAAACTCCATGTTAAAAACTCCCTAATCTCTATCTCCAAACTAGATCAATTGATGAAATAAAACTCCCATCTCCCAGGCGATAGGATATTTACACATAACATCGCTATGTCATCATGTCCAAACTAACATCATCTACCCTCTTTACTTGGAACTATTTATTTTTCTTTTCATTTTTTCTTTTTTTCAAAGTGGCATCTCCATCCATTCAGTTTTCCAAGTCATGAAACTCATGGTCATCCTTTACTTTTCCCTGCTCCTCAAATCTAATTACTCACTGTGTGAGTACTTTTACATCTTAAACATCTGTTTCCATTCACTTCTTTATCCCACAGTCACTATGTCACTCCAGTCCACTATCCACTAATGCTTCACCACTTTAGCTTCCACAAGTATTTCCGCCTCTCATCTTTGTTTAACCTCCATTCATGCCTTTAGTATTCATTGAAGAACTATTCCTTGAATAAAACATATACATACATTCACACACATACTCAAGGGCTCCTGATAATATCTTACCTAGCACCTTATGCTGCAGAACACTTAACATACTCAATTACAATTAGTATCAGCCATCTCTGAAAGACCATATCTGTCTGATCACTTTGTCCTCAGTGATTAGCTTAGAGCCAGGCATATAACTGACAATTTATAATATAATATTTATAATTCACTTATTAAGTAAATGAACAAAACCTACTTGTGGGGATAATTGGAGTATAAAGAGTAGTAGTTTACATTCTATATAGGAGGGCTTAGTGGTAAACTATTGTGTTAGAAATGAGTAGACACTAAACGAGAACTTGTCTTAACTATATGATTCTAATGAGAGGATTTATAATAGTAGTCTTTATTTATTTATGGGGGCAGCTCAAAGATACTACAGTAGAATCTACAAAATTGAAATGTTTATATTTTCTTCCGCAACTGATATGAGTAAAAGAAGCTAGAATAATTGTGTGAAAAATACAAATATATATAAAGCCACTCATTCAAATTCTGAAGTAAAAATAATTTTGATGAGTGAATGGCAAGATTTCCTTAAAGCAGGGTGGTAGGCATAATCATTAGGATCCAACATGATTGGTATGGTAACTCCATAACCACATTTAGTGAAATTGATAATGTATTTAACTGCTTTTCATTTTACTTTTTAGGTATATTTCTCAGAATTTCAAATAAGGTTTCTAGGCCAAACGGCTATGGGAGTGGCCCATTAACAGAGAATTCAGGTTCTTGAGATTTTTATCATACATTGATGTTGGACTTTGTCAAATGCTTTTTTTTTTTTTTTTTTTTTTTTTTTTTTTGCCTCTACTGAGATGATCATATGATTTTTATCTTTCTTCTTTCTTTTTGTTAATCTGGTAAAGGCATCGACTGATACACGGATGTTGAAGCATCTTTGCTTCCGTGAAGTAAACCCTGCTTGGTCATGGTGTATAACCATTTTAATGTATTGTAGAAATCAGTTGTTACTATTTTGTTGAAGATTTTTGTATGTCTGTTCAGCAGGAATATTGGCCTGTAATTTTATTTTCTTGCAGTGTCCTTGTCTGGTGTTGGTTTCAAGGTAATTCTGGCCTCCTCAAATAAGTCTAGACATGTTCCCTCCTCCTCTATTGTCTTTGGAAGACTTTGAGAAGAATCGGTATGGATGGAATGTCATGTGGGGGTTTATTTTACAGTGAGAGTGATTCTTATTTCATAGTGTTGAGGTATGTTCCCTCTATACCTGCATGGCACTACCCTGCACTGATACAAGACAGATGGGTCTGGCAGTGTGCCACCCATGTGCCCTTTGGTGAGGGGGGAATGCTGCGGTAGCTTCTGCATTGGGAGGAGGTGATAAAGCTGGCAGCAAGGCAGACACAATCCTGTCTTTAGGTTCCAGTTTGAAGGTTCTAAAAAAGAATTCTTGTCTCTGATGCATGACTAAGCTCCCTCCCTACTGGAGGTTCAAACTTGACACTGGGAACTTGCAGTGGACCCTGCAGGATGACTGGGCTGCCCCAAAGCTCCATGGGAAGTGTGATGATCTCATATGACTTGTCATTGACAAGCTGGACCTGGAAATCCCCCTTTAGAGAAGTGGCTAGACCCCATCATCTCCCTGGTGACTCCCCTGCATGTGACTGAAGAAGGTTGCCACAGTCAAAAGCCACCTTGCAGAGGCAAAGAGGAGGCTCTGCCTGGGGACCAGGGAGCCCACTTAACTCAGCTTCATCCTGATGGACACATTTGGAAAGGCCTGCACCAAACACATGAAAAGAAAGTAACATAACCTCATTTGATGAAGAAATACAATTGACATTTGGTCGACAGCCGGAACTCTTATTCATGGGCAAGTAACACTGTGAAGGCCAGCACTGCTCCCTTGTGGTCCACTGAAAATTATTTGGGGGTGAAATTTTAAGACATTTGTCTATCCTTCTGGAAAGGCCCCTTTTAATATTGTGGCTGTCCTTCTGGTATAGACTTTGAGGTTAAGGACATCTCATGCTTTACTATATTCACTAGTTTAACTGCAGGGGCCTTAAACCTGTTTCTACTATTTTTCACTAAGAATGTTAATTTTATAGAAATATATTTTTTTGAATTGGGTAAGCAATAGAGGGCTGGTTTTAAGCCTCAGATATTTTAAATATTATTAAAACTTCTGTAGAGTCAGAATAAAATATTTATATATAGAACATGCCACTGTGTACACCAAATTGGGTATAGAAGAATTGTATCTCAACATAATATATGCCATATATGACAAGGCCACAGCTAACTTCATCTCACCAGTAAAAAGCTGAAAATATTTTCTCTAAGATCATAGATAAGTATGCTCACATGCATCAATTTTTTTTTCTACAAAGTACTGGAAGATCTAGTTCAAGCAACCAGGCAAGAAAAAGAAAGAAAGGGCTTCTAAATCAGAAAAAAATATATAAAACTATTTGCAACTTACATAATATTGTACATAGGCAACCCTAAAGACTCCACCAAAAAAATAAAACTAATAAATTAGTAATGTTGTAGAATAAAGAATCAATATAAAATGTCAATCATGTTTCTATCACTAATAATGAGCTATATAAAAAGAAACTAAGAAAATAGCCTTACTTGCCTGACCAGGAGGTGGTGAAGTGGATAGAGCATCTGAATGGGACACAGAGGACCAAAGTTGGAGACCCTGAGGTCGCTAGCTTGAGCACGGGCTCATCTGATTTGAGCAAAGCTCACCAGCTTGAGCCCAAGGTCACTGGCTCGATCTACAGGTTACTCAGTCTGCTGTAGCTCCCCAGTCAAGGCACATATGAGAAAGAAATCAATGAACAACTAAGATGCTGCAATGAAGAATTGATGCTTCTCAGGCCTGACCTGTGGTGGCTCAGTGAATAAAGTGTCGACCTGGAAATGCTGAAGTCGCCAGTTCGGAACCCTGGGCTTGCCTAGTCAAGGCACGTATGGGAGTTGATGCTTCCAGCTCCTCCCCCCTTCTCTCTCTCTGTCTCTCTCTCCTCTCTCTCTCTCCTCTCCAAAATGAATAATAAAAAAAAAAGAATTGATGCTTCTCATCTCTCTCCCTTCCTGTCTGTCCCTATCTGTCCCTCTCTCTGACTCTCTCTGGCTCTGTTGCAAAAAAAAAAAAAAAAAGAAAAGAAAAAGAAAATAGTCTTACTTATAATTGCATCAAAAAGAATAAAATACTTAGAAATATATATAACCAAGGAGGTGAAAGATCTGCATACTGAAAACTATGACATTAACAAAAAAAATTGAAGAAGACATAAATAAATAAACAAATAAATATTCCAAGTTTACAAATTGGAAGAATGAATAATGTTAAATTGTCCATACTAACCAAAGCAACCTACAAGTTAAATGCAACTCCTATCAAAATGGCAATTTTTCACAGAAACAGAAAAAAGAATCCTAAAATTTGTATGGAACCACAAAGGACCCCATAGAGCCAAAGCAAATTTAAGAAAAAAGAACAAAGCTAGCGGCATCATGCTTCCTGGTTTGAAACTATATTACAAAGCTATAGTAATCAAAACAATTTGGCATAAAAGTAGATACATAGATCAATGGAATAGAATAGAGAGCTCAGAAATGAAGGTATGCATACATGGTCAATTAATATATGACAGAAGAACCAATATTATACAACGTGGAAAGGGTAGTTTCTTCAATAAATGGTACTGGGAAAATTAGACAGCCACACACACAAAAAAAATTAAACTAGACCCATATGTTATACTATACATAAAAATCAACTCAAAATGGATTGAGATTGAAGAACTGCACTGTAAGTCCTCACTTAGCTACGTAGATAGGTTCTTGTTAACTGAAGCTCTAAGCAAAATAACTTAAAACAAAATCAGTTTGACCATACATAGACAAATTGATATAAACAACAGCTCTATCCTAAGCATATTTATGGTCACAAAAACATCACCAAACTTCTACATAAAGGCTCAAATTACTTCTAATATGAAACCTTGAAATAAATGTAACTTATAGATATTTTATAAAGATTAATAAAACAAGATAGTTATTTTCTAATCTGTTTATTTCAGTTCACAGTAATGGGTTATCAGGCCCTAACCGAGCAACTCAGGGTACATGGTGGAGACCAACCTTGGATAGAACATCAATCCATAGCAGGATGTATTCATACACACATCTATATTCACTCGTATTGGGACAATTCAGACATGCCAACTGACCTATTGTACTCATCTTTGGGATGTGGAAAAAAAACCAGATCTGAAGAAAATCCACACATATATGGGGACAACACACAATCTCCACACAGACAATGTCCACAGGTAGGAATGGATTTTGTTTTTTCCCTTGTTATAACAAAATGATGTTGAATAAAACAATGAGATTTGAGAATCTGCTGTACTTAAGACCTGGGGAGTGAGAAGAGGTTGACAAAAGAGTACAGACTTTCAGCTATAAGATGAATGGGTCTGAGGGTCTAATGTAGAACATGGTGACTATAGTTCATAAGACAGTATTGTAAAGTTGAAATTTGCTTAGAGGGTAGAACTTAAATGTTCACACACACAAACACTACATATGTGTGTTTATGGATGCATTAACTAGATGAGGGGAATTTGTCACAATGCATACATATATCAAATCATCACAATATGTATTTTAAATGGCTTATAATTTTATGTCAAATATATCTCAATAAAGGTAAAGTTTTAGAAGATAAAAAAATGATATAATCTTATTATTAAGTCATTTTTTTCATATCATTTAGGGCAATGTTGTAACTCCTCAAAAAATAATAATAATAATTTACATCACTGAAAGATCTCAGTTCAATTTAGATCTATCTGAGACATGCCAAAACCATTGCTTTCATTAATTTTTAATTGAGAAGTAAATTCTTCAAAATGCATATAATTAAATCTGAAAAAAAATATTTTGTTGAAATGTTTAGAGTTGAGGTCATCTTTAGTTTAAAGTGTGAATTTAGACCTGGCCAGTTAGCACAGTGGAAGAGCGTCAGCTTGGCATGTGGATGTCCTGGGTTTGATTCCTGGCCAGGTCACATAGGAGAAACACCCATCTGCTTCTCCACCTTTCCCCCTCTCCTTTCTCTCTCTCTCTCTCTCTCTCTCTCTCTCTCTCTCTCTCTCTCTCTCTCTTCCCCTTCTGCAGCCAAGGCACTATTGGAGCAAAGTTGGTCAGGGCACTGAGGATGGCTCCATAGCCTCTGCCTCAGGCACTAGAATGGCTCTGGTTGCAACGGGGCAAAGGTTCAGATGGGCAGAGCATTGCCTTCTGGTGGGCACACCGGTGGATCCCGGTCGGGTGCATGTGGAGTCTGTCTCTCTGCCTCTCTGCTTCTCATTTCAGAAAACTTAATAAATAAATAAATAAATAAATAAAGTGTGAATTTATATCAAAATAAATTTATGCTTTTAATATCTTCTTGGGCATTTTTTAAATTGGTAAAATGTAATTATCTAAAGGAAATTACTTACAATATTTTAACATTGTTCTGTTTAATTTGAAGAATGCATCATTCTTCCTAAGAACCTTGCTGTGCTATTTTTAAGACTTGGACTCTGTCTTTAAACTCATACTTTTTCCTATTGAATGCATCAGAATCACTTAAGTTATTGTCATGCTGTCATTAACTTAGATATGAGATTATGACAAAAAACAAACAAACAAACAACAGTTCAGAGAATTCCAATTTATTTTGGAGATTGCAGTTTAACCTGTTCTTTGTACCAAAGGTGAGACTAAAGTTGATTGACAGTGAAGATTTTCTTTAAATCACAGAGCCTATATATAAAGACAGGGCCAAGAGAAGAACTAAGATGATCTGATTCAAGAACAATCTTTCAATCACACTGACCTTTAATTCTTATAATTAGATGCATGATAAATTATAACTAGTTCTACAGGCTGCTATAAATTAAATATTCAATAACACAGAATTTTTATGAGTTATAGAGAACAACATTTTTAAAGCTTTAGAAAAGTTTTAATCAATAGATTTCTCTGTAATAATAAAAGTGTTTTGTATATGGCCTGCACAATATAGTAAATAAAATTTATTGTGACTATTGAGCACATGTACTATGTCTAGTGCAACTGAGAAACTGAAATTTTAATTTAATTTTAACTCAATTAAACTTAAAGAATTATATATGGCTGCCTGACCTGTGGTGGCGCAGTGGATAAAATGTCAACCTGGAAATGCTGAGGTTGCCAGTTCAAAACCCTGGGCTTGCCTGGTCAAGGCACATATGGGAGTTGATGCTTTCTGCTCCTCCCTCCTTCTCTCTCTCTCTCTCCCCTCTCTATAATGAATAAATAAAATCTTTAAAAAAAAAAAAGAATTATATATGGCTAATGGCTACTGTATTGGAGAGCACAGTTTTTAAATAAAACTGTAAGTACAGCCTGACCTGTGGTGGCGCAGTGGATAAAGCGTCGACCTGGAAATGCTGAGGTCGCCGGTTCGAAACCCTGGGCTTGCCTGGTCAAGGCACATATGGGAGTTGATGCTTCCAGCTCCTCCCCCCTTCTCTCTTTCTCTGTCTCTCTCCTCTCTAAAATGAATAAATAAAATAAAAAAAAAAATACCTACGTCAAAATAATTATTAAAAAAAAACAAAAAACTGTAAGTACAGACTAAGTTACTTGAATGGCTGCTGTACTACATGGGCATTATTGCAATATTGTTAATTGATATGTATAATAGGATAATATTAAGGAATATAGTCTTTACATTTCTATAAGTCCATGTGTTCATCTCTCAATGATTGTACAAAGATCAGTGTAACTATGTACACCAGGCTCTTAATGCAAATGATGGCTCTGCACTTGCATAAAGAAACACTGAGAGCTTAGTTAAATAAGCTTGTTATTTTGTTTCAAGAATGTAATTGAAAATGTTGTTTATAGTATCACTTTTATAAAAATCCATAGAGTAATTTTTTCATGGGACTTGGTGCCAAGAAAATCCTTAAATTTATAATTTATTTTATATCTCTCCTTTCTCTTGCTGCTAGAAAGCTTAATCCAAACTTGCAGCCCATGTTTTTTTTTTTTTTTTTCACTTTTCTGAAGCTGGAAACAGGGAGAGACAGTCAGACAGACTCCCACATGCGCCCGACCGGGATCCACCCGGCACGCCCACCAGGGGGCGATGCTCTGCCCATCCTGGGTGTCGCCATGTTGCGACCAGAGCCACTCTAGCGCCTGAGGCAGAGGCCACAGAGCCATCCCCAGCGCCCGGGCCATCTTTGCTCCAATGGAGCCTTGGCTGCGGGAGGGGAAGAGAGAGACAGAGAGGAAAGCGCGGCAGAGGGGTGGAGAAGCAAATGGGCGCTTCTCCTGTGTGCCCTGGCCGGGAATCGAACCCGGGTCCTCCGCACGCTAGGCCGACGCTCTACCGCTGAGCCAACCGGCCAGGGCTGCAGCCCATGTTTTAAAAGTGAGGAGTCATTAATAACATTTCTAGATAATAAATTTACCAAACTGGCTCTTTGGAATTTTCTTATTTCTTTTTGTACCTGGCCTAGCTTTCTCTATTTATTCCTCCTTTTACAAAGGTATTTTATTTCAATGTGCGCACATAAATAGACACATATATTTGATATACTTCATTAAATAATACATAAAATGGACAATAATAAACAGTACTAAATTTCATTAATAATTAAAAATATATATATTAAAAGCACAGTGAACTATCACTACACTTCTACAAGAAAAGTGAATATTAAATAAATACCCTCCCCACACAAAAAAAATTAAAACTGATGTTAAGACTTGGTCAAAATATAAAACAGAAACAACTAAAATTTCCACTACACTGTTGTTAAACAAATAAATACATGTAACAACTTTGAAAAACTCTTCAGCAAAATGTTTTTCTAACTAAAGCTGAACACATCAATAACTATGACTCTAACTCTGGTCTGATTCACAGAGTTGCTGCATGTGTGCACTGCAAGGCATGTCCAAAATGTTCATTGCTCTATTTGTAACAGACACCAAACAGTAACAACTTCACGTTCAACAACTGTAGAATTGATAAATAAATTGTTATATTCACATAAATTACGGTAGGCAGCAAGGAAACACTGGAATAATGGTACTGAATCTCCCATACTGTTGATAAATAAAAACAAAAACAAAAGCACGCATATTTTATGCTTCCATTTATATGATGTTCAAAACAATCAAAGTTAATTTTAGTTTTTAGATTTCACTTATTGATTTTTGCAGAGAAAGGAGAGAGAAAAACAGAGGTAGAGTGAGAAAAATGCGGGGAGAAGCAGGAAGCATCTACTCCTACTGGTAATAGTTGTTTCCTGTATGTGCTCTGGCCAAGCCCAGAAATTTGAACCGGCAACCTCAGTGTTCCAGGTTGACACTTGATCCACAGCACAGCTCAGGTCAGGTCAAACTAACTTTTGGTGTTAAAAGTTTGGTTACTTTTGAAAAGTGAGAAGGAGAAATTGAGCACAGTGGTCCCTCATCTTCCACGAGGGATAGGTTCCAGAACCTCCATGACAGGTGAAAATCCGCAAACTAGCAACCTTATACTTTATTTTATTATTTATATAAATATATTATATAAAGGCTTATATACATATATAGGCTTAATAAACCCTCCCCACACTCTTATAAACCTTTCCCACACTGTTATTAACCTTTCCCACACTTATGAACACTTCCTATACTCTTAAAAAAACTTTCTACACTCTTAAACCTACGTAATTTTAAAAGTATGTAAAATACTTTATGGGTATTCACCAGTGAATATACTATAATTATGAATGATGAAGATGATGATGATTTAATAATCATCCATATTGTTTTAATATGATTTAACTTTTTTACATTGTTTTCCATTTTTTAGGCTATAAAATGCTTATTTTACTGCAAAAATAATTAAATAATAAATATATAAAAATATCTATAGACCGCAAAATACCATGACATAGTGAAAAATCCATGATACACAATCAGATATATACCATTTAAAAATCCGTGATACAGTGAGACCGCGAAAAGTGAACCGCAATATGGCAAGGGCCGACTGTACGAGCCAGAGAGAGGCTTTTGAAGTGCATATGTAATTTGGTGATTTGGGAAATAATTCGATAGTGGGCTTCATTGGTGGAAATTCATTGAGATGTATGCTTAGGATTTGAACAATTTTTTGTCTGTATATGATACATGTAATAAATAATCAAATTTACCTTAAAAATTTTATTATATCACCTATATTTGTTTGTGATAGTCCAAATGGTCTCAGGAGAAAATTAATAAATAAACATATACATTAAAAAAAAACTAGTGAGAAGTAATAAAGACCAAAAAGCCCAAGGGAAAGTGTTCATCAGGGTTGAAGTTGAAATTGCCATTTTCATCATACATAAATTCATTGTCATTTATATATAAGCGCACATGTTAGAGAATGTATTGTATAAAGTGAGTTATGATTCCTTAACACTTGAAGCACAAGTCTGATGTATTTGATATAGTATGGAATAGTAATAAAAACATGAGAAATAAATATTTCAAAAATTCAGTCCAGGAAACATTAGTTTTTGTGTGTTTTTATAGAAGTTTTCTACCTTGAAGGTTAAAAGGAAAAACAAGCCTTAGAAATATTACTTATCTTCATGCTGTGAAGTCACTAACAAGGACAATACTTTGTTACTTAAAGAAAAAATGAATCCTGTGAAGGAAATCCTCATTAGCAATTTAATATGGGTATTGTTTGCATTTATTATAGCTACCTAATATTTAAAACCTCTATACTGATTTTTTACTTTTCCTTTGGCTATATGCCCATTTTTCTTAAGTTGATTTATTAATGTCCAAGGTTGCTTTGCAGTTTTATCCTTTTAGCAATAATAGATGCAATATATCACAAAAACAAATTTTTAAGAGAACATCATTAGAGTGATGTAGCACTAGTAATAAACCCCTTCACACTTGGATGAACTTAAATCAGTTTCTCTTTATTGATTTTTGGTCATAACATAATTTTAAAGTTCAACTCAGTTGAACTGGTATTATGGGCAAAATTCGTGTGTTGTAGGTTTGCACTTCCATTTGTAAAAGTCTTAAACTTGTATCATATTTAGATCTTGAATAGATATAGAAATGAGAATATTATTTTATGATAATGTTTATATACAATATATTTTCCTCCTCTTTGTTGATGTGAATTCTTCAATTCATCCTGATAGGATCCATTGAATCTGTAAGTGAAGATTTATTAAGAAATAACTGCCTCCAATTCGTGTATATTTGTGTGGGGGAGTTAAAATATAAAAATTTAATATTTATAAAATGTACAAAGAGTAAATCTAAATGACTTAGCCTATGCATTTCTTGAGAGCATTTTAATTAATTTTACTAATAATATGATCATCTTAATTAGAATGCTACATGTTATTATTTTACATGGGATTGAGAGTCTTATATAAAGATTGGGTTGTTTTCTGATTTTGTAGTTTGTTCATTAAATTAGCCTTATAAATTAATTAATTTAACATTATGACTCAAAGACTCTATGAAAGGTCTATCCTAAGAGTCATCGTATTCTAATCTGGAATTAGGTAATCCAATGTATATGAAAAGATTTTTTAAAAAGTGAGTTGTATATGAACTCAAGTAGAATATTAAACTTCGATTTGCTGGTAACCTTCCTGTAAAACTGTGTCTATCATGGTTGTCATGTACCCCCACTGCAATATAACAGACGACAAGTATTTCATGATTTCCTGGACTCACTCAAAATAGTTCAAGAATTTTTAAAAGCCTCAGCTTTCTATCAATAGTTTTGACCTTCAGTTTTTTACACAAGGAAACCAATCATGATTCCAGAGAGTAGGAGTTCACATTGCTATAATCTAACATCAAACTCCATTTAAAAAAAAAAGATATTATTAATATATTTATTTGCTTCATTTCTAAACATGTCATACAATACTCCTCACATATACATGTTAAACTCTGCACATAAAAATCATCTGGTTCATAATATAATAAGCACACTTTAAGAAAAAGGTAGCAGTCAATGCTTTGAAGGAAATTTAAAAGATAATTATATTATTAGCTTGGATGACAATATAAATTTTAATTGACCTTTGATTTCGACAGAAAGAAAATCAATGGATTCTTGCTATATTATGCATCAGCATACAAAAGATAAGATCTATATTTGTTCATTTATCTAGAATAGAAAAAAATCCTCTATGAAGTTGAAAAGAACAAAACTCCAAATATACATCTCCAATACTTCTCCATAAAATATTTCTCCACCTATTATCAAAACACTGTGACACTTTGCAAGTTCAAATGCTAACATTTAAATTTCACCTTAAATGTGGTCACTCATTTAACAAATATTTATTTAGCTAGGTATCCTGTATTAAGGATATTGGGGAAAATATAAGACAGAAAATTCCCTCAGTTAAAAGAGCAGACTATGTAATTGAAGCAAACATGGAATCATTTGTTAGTATTGTAAAACATGTCTATAGAAGGTGGCCAACATAAAGCAGATAACCGACATTGGCATATAAATGTCAAATGAAGAAAGAAGGAAACTATCCCATTTCTCACAGAGACAACCACATTGCCATCAGAACACATCAAATATGTTAGGAGGCAGCTTCACAGAGCCATTAAATCAGAGGTTTCAGAATCAAAGAAGTACTTTCAAATTTAATTTAAGGCACTCGCCATGTTGTGGAGCCTAGATAATTTTCTTAACATATTTCATCAATAAAATGAGACCACTAGGACTTTTGTGAATATTGAATGAAATAACATGTGTAAAACACTTAATTCTAGAACATAACACATGATCAATAAAGTGTAGGTTTCACCTGCTGCACCTATACCTATAACCTAAGAAAGAACTTTGAATCGATATGCATCCTAACCAGCAAAAAGATTAATATTTGTTTTTAAATGAGCTAAGAACATTTCAGAAAGACTTTTTTACTAAATGCTTTATACTATTAGGTTGGCTCTATGACATCATATAATATGATTATCTTCAATATTAACAATAGAGAAATGAAATAGTTGTTTTGCTGATGAGAGCTACTTTAGAAATACTGGCATAAAACCTTTTATAGGTTGTACATAATTACAGGATCTACTTTGAGTTTCAATAGGAATTTCAGTTCTGTGTGGCTTTATTAGTAACATTTGTTGTACAAATTAAAGCTTTTCTAAGGACAGCTTATTCAAAAAATTATAGGCAATTTAATCTGCCCATAATATATAAGAATGAAAATTCTTTTTTTTCAAAACCTTAACTCAATTCTTCAAAGACTAAAACATTATTATTCTGGCTATAGCAATTATCCTTTGGTTTTGTCTGTTTGCTGGTTCATTTTTAAGAATACTGAGATAGTAAACCAATAAGAAAATAGAGGGCAAAGTCCATGTTCTCGTGAGATTTAATTCTATGAGAGATCATCTAGAATTAATAACATCTGAACCTGGAGCCAGTCAACCAGCTAATTGCTTTTAACAATGCTCATCATTAATCCAGATATTGCCATTTCATTGTAGTTAAATAAGGAAACTCACATGGGCAAGAGACCATCTACCGTCCACTCGTATCTTGCTCAAGGTTGACTGTAATCTTTCACTGTATGCCAATGACTTATGCTTGCATAAGTTAGCATTACAATGTTTACCCTGGTGATCTAGGTCCCTGTGCCTCAAAGAAATTGAAGATCCCTACAAATCTGTCAATTTACATTTAATATGTAGAATGAGATATTCAAAATTTTCAAATATAACCATGTTTACTATTTTCACTCTTTCCCTCAAAGACAGCTATTCTGAATTTAACCAATACATGTGGAGGATGGTTATGAGCACAAACTATTTGGAATCACAACATCTCTTGCCAAACTCAAGATGAGGGAATTGCTTAAATAATCTTGTTTTTTAAGTGAAGAATATCTATTGAAGAATTTTGAAGATTGTTATAATTTAGAGATTTTTTTCCTCTTGTTTAACAGTTAAATTATGTGAGTATGTGTGTATCAGAAACCCAAAACATTAACTTAAAAGAATATATGCACCCCTATGTTCATTCTAACACTATTTACAATAGGCAAGATCTGGAAACATCTCAAGCGCCCATCAGTGCATGAGTGGTTAAAAAAAGCTGTAGTACATTTACATGATGAAATACTACCCAGCCGTAAAAAGGGCATCTTACCTTTTGCAACAGCATAAATGGACCTGGAGATCATTATGCTAAGAGCCAAAGAGAAGTACTATATAATTTTACTCATATGTAGGAAATAATGAACAAAATGAACTAACAAGCAATATTGAAACAGACTCATACGTAAAGAGCAGGCTGACTAATACATAGGAGCTATTGTAGGGGGAGGTATTGAGTGAGGGAGGTGGAGGGGGAAAGCAAAATTGGACAAAAAATAAAGATAAAACTCGTGGATATGGACAACAGTGTGGTAATTGTCAGAGGAGGGGTGAAGGGAATAGAGAGATAAATGGTGATGGACAAAGACTTGACTTGGGATGATGAACAAAAAATACGGTGTACAGAAACAACTGAACTGAAACCTGCAGAATTATGTTAACCAGTGTTATTCCAATACAATTTAATTAAAAATAGTCCATGATATTTATTAAAGCATTTATTCTGCAATGTTTCATGCCAGTTTGTTAACCACTCAAAAAAACTACTTAAAACATACATACACGGTACGCCTGGTACAGCACAGTGAACACACAGTGGGATTCCTGCCAGAGTCCATTTCTGTTTGTGATATTGATGATCGTACAAAATAGTATTGTTTTCCGGTTTTAAGAAATAAAAAGTGACTTTGTAGAATCACAACATCACGACATGTCCAAGTTTAAAGATTATAGTGCAACCCTCTATAGTTAAAAACTAAAAGAATGAGACTCAAGGAAATTATGACTTTAAACAATCAGTGATGATGATAAGCCCATTTGTTTTTTGTTTTTTTAATTTATCAGGTAACATTGGTTAACAGGATCATATAGGTTTCAAATATATTTTTTGTAATGTATAACCTTTATCTTGCATGTGGTGTGCCCACCACCCAAAGTAAAAATCATCTTCCATCACCATACATTTGGCCTTCATCACCCTTTACTGCCTCTTGACCTCCTTCTCTCTGGTGACCAAGATACTGTTGTCCATATCTATGAGTTTCAGTTTTATGTCTCATGTATGAGTGAAGTCAGTGCTGGGATTCAGCCTGTTCACATTAGTTCAGCAGAACCAATATCTAATTTTTTGTTGAGTTCAGTGAACCGGTTGTTAAAATGGCTCTGTAATCAGAGTTCTCTCTAAGGTGGGCACGTAGGCAGCCACCCAATGTGGAAATCATGTAAATTTGTTCATCTGCACAACAGCATGTTCTAAACTCCCGTAGTAATGTTCATTCCATCCATAGGTGAAAATTGATGGAACTATGCTTATAATATTTATTCATTTTATAAAACTCATTGTACCTTTGATGAAATACCATATTTTAATTCTCTCACATTTGTTCCTTCAATAAACAAATATATAACATGAACAAAAAAAGTCCCAAATAACCAGGGGCTGACAAGCTGTCACTGGAAATAAATATCTTAACTAACAGTTTTATTGATTTTTGTCAGGTACTACTTAATTTTTTTTATTAATTTTTTAAAACTCTTTCTTACAATCTAGTTTTGTGTACCTCTTTTTTTGTTCTTATTTAAGTATTAAATGCATGAAATAATAAACTACCTTTCAGCCCATTGTTTTTTATACTTAAAATGGTTATTAGGAGAGAGAACTGGTTGTTAAATTATTTGAATTCTACCACTGAGTGAAGTCATATAATTCTTAACTTTTTCTGACTTATTTTGCTTAGCATAATATTCTCAAGTTCATCCATGTTGTCACAAAGGACAGTATTTCATATTTTCTTATGGCTGAGTAGTAGTTCATAGTATATTTGTGCCATTTTTTCTTTATCCAGTCCTCTATTGAAGGACACTTTGGTTGTCTCTATGTCTTGGACACCATGAATATCGAACGTCGTAGTGCATGTATCTTTGCAAATAAATGTTTTTCAGGTATATGCCCTGAAGTAGGATTGCTGGGTCATATAGTAAGTCTATTCTTAAGTTGTTTGAGGAGCCTCCATAATGTTTCCCATAGCAGCTCTACCAGCTATCATTGCCACTAGCAGCGAATGGGGCTTCCTTTTTCTTCACAGCCGCTCCAACACTCATTACTTGTTGATAATAGCCATTCTAACAGGTGGGAGGTAGTATCTCATTGCAGTTTGATTTGCATTTCCCTAATAGCTAGTAAAGTTGAGCATCTTTTCACATATCCGTTGGCGTTTCTATGTTTTACTGGGAGAGGTGTAGGCTCAGGTGCTCTGCCCATTTTAATTTGGTTATTTGATTACTCACTGTTGAGCTGTATGATTTCTTTGTATATTTTGGATATTAACCCATTGTTAGACCTGTTGTTTGAAAAATTCATTTCCTATTTGGTTGACTGCTTTTTTGTTTTGTTGTTGGTTTCTTTCGCTGGGCAGAACCTTTTAATTTGATATAGCCCCATTCATTTATTTTTTCCTTTTCTTATTTTGTCTTCTAAACATTATTATACTTCTGAAGGTGTACACATAAACTAAAAACAATAAGATAATGGTTTCATAAAGTATTTTATGGCAATCAATAAAGAGGTACCATTCTACTTTTATATTATAATTTTTATGTACACACACACATAATATTTTAAAACTGTTTACAAAGCATGAAAAATATAGCATTATTCAAAATTCTTCTATAGACATTCTTCAATTAAAAAACAAGATTATTTAAGCAATTCCCTCAGCTTGACACTGACAAGATATATCATGATTCCAAATTATCCACTTTGATAATCTTCCACCACTCATGTTGGTTAAATTCAGAATAGTTATCTTTGAGAAAAAAGAATAAAAATTTAAATAAATTATTCCTACTAGCTCTGCCTGCAATATTATCCCACTGCTAACCAAGCCCCCTTAGAGGCTAAAAAGAGCCAATGGACAACTATATCAAATATCTCTCATGTCTTGACTATCTATGCCCAAACCTATGCATCCTTTATGTCTAACCCTTATAAGCAGTAGTCTAAATTGTGCATGTAGCTAAACTGACACTATAAAATACTCTAAAAACCAAAATAGGAGCCTGCACAAACCATCCAGTTTTTTAAATGAAAACAGCCTTTTATTATAAAGTGACAGTTTTATAACTTCAAAAAGGAGCTTTCATTTTAAAAGAACATTTAATTCAGAAATAAAATGTATATATATATTTCTGTCAACATGCAAAAGAAAATGGATTTTTCATCAGTAATGCCAGAGGTGAAGGAACCTTCAAGGCTGAAAGAAGTAGAAAAATCTATTTCAACTATTGCAGTACCTTAAGGATAAAGAAAATAGTTTTAATTTTGGATAATAAATCACTTTGTAGCATTTCAAAGATCAAGAAACTTGCTTATCAAAACAATTTTGTTATCACAATGTAAAGTCCTTAGGCAATGAAAATTGCAGTAAAATCTTTCTTCTTCTATAACTGGATCAATATTTTTGAGTACATAAATATATGTATTCATTGAATCCCTTTCACCTACTATATTTTGTATTTGCTATAAATTCTTCAATGTCACTGGAGACTAGAAGACCTAAATTAAATCTATACATGTAAAAACACTATAAAGAGAACACATACATACACAAAAACTTTTTACTCACTATTCTGAATACTCAGCATTGCATTGCCCTAGTTACAAAACCAGATATTTGGCTTTGGTTCCCAGCCTAAGAGGTTATTTAGAGGCATGTTAGCAGAAGATAATAAATAGGGTATATACTGTTCCCTAGGACCTCTTGTTTCTGGGATAATACATACTAAATGCCATCAGAATTACCTAGAGTATCTCTAGTTTACATCTTATTTGAGATAGCAACAAAGAATATGTTGACAATGATCAACCCCTTCTGCCAAAAGCTCTTTGTATTTACTTTTCCCTCTGGCTGGAAGGTGCTTCCCTCCCAATCAAATCCAGTTAATGCTTTTATATTCTTCATTTTTATACAAATTGTAATCTTGGTGAGAGGGGACTTTCTGACCTTTTTTACCAGGTAGATCCCCCAATTATATATATTTTCTATGCTTATGCTATTGTTACTGGTATAATTGATCAATTAATATTTTATGCCCTCACAGTGATGCAATCTGAGAACAAAGATCATATTGTTCAATTTTTTGTCTCTAGTTTCTAATAAAGAATATTATACATAGAGAATGTTTCATATATCTGTTTTGGAAAATATTAATGATCTTATTTCAGAACTTTCTGTTGTCTGAAACCCAATGTTAACTAGACTTCAATACTACCTTTCTACTTGTTAACAAATGAGGGCACATTGGATGTCATGCTGTAATTGAATCATGGATGAGAAAATAGAAGCTATATTTGAGTGGCAGTCTCTAGTCTTGCAAATATATATAGAGCATAAAAATTAATCTGCTTGGAGTTGAGAGAATGAGGAACCATGTTTCTGGAACAGAAATTCAGATGTCAACTGTTGGAATCAATACAAAAGAGCAGATGCTCATGAGACTCAAGTAATTATCAAGCATTAAATGACCATGTAACTCCAATTGATATGAAAGGTATTCCTCAACACAGGAGATTGAAACAATTATCAAAAAACTCCCAACAAACAAAAGCCCTTGTCTAGATGGCTCACAGGTGAATTCTACCAAATATTCAAAGAACTAACTCCTATCCTTCTTAAGCTATTTCAAAAAATTCAAGAGGAAGGAAGACTTCCAAGCTCCTTTTATGAGGTGAGCATAATTCTGATTTCAAAACCAGGCAAATACAACACAAAGAAAGACAATTATAGGCTAATATCCCCGATGAATTTAGATGCTAAAATCCTTAAAAAATATATTAGCAAACCGGATTCAGCAATACATGAAAAAAATCATACATCATGATCAAGTGGGATTTATTTTGGGGAGGCAAGGATGGTACAATATTGATAAATCAAACAATGTGAATCATCACATAAACAAAAAGAATAAAAAAAACCCACATGCCCTGGCCGGTTGGCTCAGCGGTAGAGCGTCGGCCTAGCGTGCGGAGGACCCGGGTTCGATTCCCGGCCAGGGCACATAGGAGAAGCGCCCATTTGCTTCTCCACCCCTCCGCCGCGCTTTCCTCTCTGTCTCTCTCTTCCCCTCACGCAGCCAAGGCTCCATTGGAGCAAAGATGGCCCGGGCGCTGGGGATGGCTCTGTGGCCTCTGCCTCAGGTGCTAGAGTGGCCCTGGTCGCAATATGGCAACGCCCAGGATGGGCAGAGCATCGCCCCCTGGTGGGCAGAGCGTCGCCCCTGGTGGGCGTGCCGGGTGGATCCCGGTCGGGCGCATGCGGGAGTCTGTCTGACTGTCTCTCCCTGTTTCCAGCTTCAGAAAAATGGAAAAACAAAACAAAACAAAAAAAAAAACACATGATAGTTTCAATAGTTGCAGGAAAAGCATTTGTTAAAATCCAGCACCCATTTATGATCAAAACTCTCAGCATAGTGGGAATACAGGGAACATACCTCAACATGATAAAGGCCATCTATGACAAACCCACAGCCAACATCATAATCAATAGGAAAAAATTAAAAGCAATCCCCTTAAGATCAGGAACAAGACAAGGGTGCCCCCTTTCACCACTCTTATTCAACATAGTACTGGAAGTCCTAGCCAGAGCAATCAGACAAGAAGAAGAAATAAAAGGCATCCAAATTTGAAAAGAAGAATTAAAACCATCATTTGCAGATGATATGATATTGTATATAAAAAACCCTAAAGTCTGTCAAAAAACTACTGGACCTTATAAATGAACTTAGCAAGGTGTTAGGATATAAAATTAATACACAGAAATCAGAGGCATTTTTATACACCAACAATGAACCATCAGAAAGAGAAAATAAGGAAACAATCCCCTTCACTACTGCAACAACAAGAAAAAAATAAAGTACCTAGGAGTAAATTTAACCAAGGAGATTAAACTGTACCCAGAAAATTATAAAACATTGATAAAAGAAATCAAGGAAAATACAAACAAGTGGAAGCATATACCATGTTCATGGATAGGAAGACTAAACATCATTAAAATATCTATATTACCCAAAGCAATTTATAAATTCAATGCAATACCAATTAAAATACCAATGACATACTTCAAAGATATAGAACACAAATTCCAAAATTTATATGAAACCAAAACAGAACTTGAATAGCCTTGGCAATCTTGAAAAAGAAGACTAAAGTGGAAGGTAACACACTTCTTGATATCAAGTTATACTACAAGGCCATTGTACTCAAAACAGCTTGGTACTGGCATAAGAACAGGCATATAGATCAATGGAACAGAACAGAGAACCCAGAAATAAATCCACACCTCTATGGACAAGTAATATTTGACAAAGGTGGTTAGAGCATACAATGGAGTAAAGATTTAACAAATGGTGTTGGGAAAATTGGACAGCTACCTGCAAAAAAAATGAAACTGGATCATCAACTTACACTTTTCACAAAAATGAACTCAAAAATGGATAAAAGACTTAAACGTAAGTCATGAAACCATAAGCATCTTAGAAGAAAACATAGGCAGTAAGCTCTCCGACATTTCTTGCAGCAATATATTTGCTGATTTATCTTCATGGGCAAGTGAAATAAAAGACGGGATAAACAAATGGAACTATATCAAACTAGAAAGACTTTGTAGAGCTAAAGACAATATGAACAGAATAAAAAGACAAACCACTCAATGGGAGAACATATTCGAAAATACATTGTATAAGGGGTTAATAACCAAAATTTATAAAGACTGTAAAACTCAACACCAGGAAGACAAAAAATCCAATAAAAAATGGGCAAAAGAAATGAATAGACACTGCTCCAAAGAGGACATACAGATGGCCAATAGATAGATGAAAAAATGTTCAACATCACTTATCATTAGAGAAATGCAAATTAAAACCACAATGAGATACCACCTCACACCAGTCAGAATGGCGCTCATTAACAAAAGAACACACGACAGGTGCTGACGAGAATGTGAAGAAAGGGAAACCCTCCTGCACTGCTGGTGGGAATGCAGCCTGATGCAGCCACTGTGGAAAACAGTATGGAGATTCCTCAAAAAATTAAAAATGGAACTGCCTTTTGACCCAGCCATCCCACTTTTAGGAATATATGCCAAGAACACCACAGCACTATTACAAAAGGAGAAATGCACCTCCATGTTTATGGCAGCATTGTTCACAATAGCAAAGATCTGGAAACAGCCCAAGTGTCCATCAGTGGACGAGCGGATTAAAAAGCAGTGGTACATATATACTATGTAATACTATGGGACCATGAAAAAGAAGGACATTTTACCTTTTGCAACAATATGGAGGGACCTGGAAACTATTATGTTAAGTGAAATAAGCCAGGCAGAGAAAGAAAAATATCATATGACCTCACTCATTTGAAGAAACCAATGAACAATGTGAACTGAGGAACGGAATTGAGACAGAGGAGGGATCGAAGGGACCAGAGGAAAAGAGGACAGAGGGAAAGGGGATGATAGGATGGGATAAACCTGAAGGGAAAGGGGAAGGGAGATATTGAGAATGGGGCAAGGGAGATGTTGAGGGGAATATGGGGGAGAGGGGAATGCATTCGGGATGACAATAGAATCTATGTAAGCACAATAAATTAAATTTAAAAGAAAAGAAAAGCATTCCTTTTGTAACGAGGGGGTCTTTGGTTAAATTTACCAATGATCAGCTCCTCAAAGTATTGAGAAAATGACCCAGTATATAATTAGGAAGCCATGATTTTAAGTGCCATAATCACTTCAAATTTCTTTACATTACACTGTTTTCTAGTTTTCACCTTTAAAATAACTCAGCACTATATAGTTATTTAATTTCATTGATTTGCTTCCATAGAAAATTATTTTAAAATAATTATTGCATTGATAAAACACTATTATTTGATGTCCAAGCATTTAGCATCCAAGGTGACATCTCACTTTTAATTCTTTCATTTAACAATCTTGCTTGAACTTATTGAAATTAAAGCCAGGAAAATGAGTCCTGAACCTTTCAATGAACTTTTTACATTAATTGGATTCCAGCCAACATAATGATAAATAGATATTAGGCCAGGAGTAGCCCAAAATATCTATAATAAAATGTTAAATTTCAGTGTTTAATTCCTTTATAAGTATTCAAAATCTCATATTTATTTCTGTCACATAAAATTATTTGGATCTGTTATCAAAAATTTTAGAAGAATCTATTTTTATTCTCTAAAATTAAGTACATTAATGCTATAATTTTCAAATTATTTAAATATAAATATACCCAACTTTAAAAAGCTAGTTCAAGAATTAGATCTAGCCCTGGCCGGTTGGCTCAGCGGTAGAGCATCGGCCTGGCGTGCGGGGGACCCGGGTTCAATTCCCGGCCAGGGCACACAGGAGAAGCACCCATTTGCTTCTCCACCCCCACCCCCCTCCTTCCTCTCTGTCTCTCTCTTCCCCTCCTGCAGCAAAGGCTCCATTGGAGCAAAGATGGCCCGGGCGCTGGGGATGGCTCCTTGGCCTCTGCCCAGGCGCTAGAGTGGCTCTGGTCGCGGCAGCACAGCGACGCCCCGGAGGGGCAGAGCATCGCCCCCTGGTGGGCAGAGCGTCGCTCCTGGTGGGCGTGCCGGGTGGATCCCGGTCGGGCGCATGCGGGAGTCTGTCTGACTGTCTCTCCCCGTTTCCAGCTTCAGAAAAATACAAAAAAAAAAAAAAAAAAAAAAAAAAAAAAAAAAAAAAAAAAAGAATTATATCTAATCCTTCTCCTCTTCTCAGTCTATATAAACTTCATTGTTCAAAGATGTATAAAATTGAAAATAAAGGTCACAAGTCAAGGAAGGTCAGTGTACTGTGATTTCATATATGCTATCCCATATATATATTACCAAATAAATTTCCACGTGGATCACGAGCTTTGACACTCAGAAATAATGCGTGGGATCAACAGAGCTATGTTATATTTGTTTGAGATGGGTCAAGTTTACTGGTATAAATAAAATAGAAACCCAGTTAACTTTCGCTACCTAAACAAACGGAACAGAAAGAAACAAATGTGTATTACTCTCTGTTTATTTACTTACCCTTCGCTGGGTGGGGGTAGGGATTGGGAGGGGGGCACTGAAGGATAGTAAATCTATCTGCTACACCAATATCTTAACTTAACCACAGCTCTAAGTAAACAACTCCTCTACTGAGGGGAAGAAACAAGCACCACAGCAGGCAGGCAACCTACATAAAACCTGTAACAATAAGGAAGCAGTAACGATTTAGTGTCATCACACCATTTAAATAAATATTTATGTAAGATGCAAAAAAAAACAAAAAACAGGGGGGTTAGCAACATGATGCAACTGAAAGTTTACTGAAAGAAAACAAATCTTTTAATATTGGAAAATATGTTTTGAATTATAATTTAAAATTTTAAGAATATGAGTTACCATGCCCTTGATTTTTGTAATGTTAAAATAATGCCTACCACACTAATTAGTTTAAATCAAAATATTTTTCTGAGATATTTTATCACATTAAATGCTAAAATTATTATATGCCAATCCTTCATATTTTAGTTTTTTTTTAGAAATCATACAAAAATTTCTGTATCCCTTTTTCTTCATAAAATTTTAACACACTTTACTATGTAAACGTTTATCTTCAAACAATTTTTACAGAATTTATATTGGAAAAATTTTAATAGTTCTATTACTAACTAATATTATAACAAACTATTACTAGTATCAAGTTATATATTTAACTAATTAAAAATTTTTTTAGTTACTATTGAAGAAATGCTAACTCTCTGAGGCTACAAAACTGAGTATATGATAAATTAAATAATAAAACTTTTAAAATCTGTATAATTATGTTAACCAGTGTCACCCCAATAAAATTCAATTAAAAAAAGAAAGAAGATGAGATATTGAAGTATTCAATTTATGATGCAAAGTTTCTAAAAATACTATTTTCTTCCCATACATTGCATTAAAAGTTCAAATCAAACAAAAACAAAATGAACCCCATAAAACAATAATAATACTCTCTCAGTGTTTGGAGAGATAATTTCTCATTGCTAACATTTACATGAGTTTGAAATAGAGTATTTAGCCTACAATCTGAAATTATTCAATCATCACTGCATGATCTTTTGAAATATGGAATGCTACACTCTCAGCCAAAAATAAGTTTGAACAGTCACATTGTGACAAGAAAATGCACTGCAACATTTTGTCACATGATATAAAAAGCATCTATATTATATGAATAATTAGGATATACTTAAAATAATGTATTCAATGATTAGCCCCATAAAATTTTTGAATTAATTTATCCATATGTATTTTATAATAATGGAAATTTTACGTACAATATTTTCTTCTATGATACTTTTCTTTCTCTATTCCTCTCTTTCTCACTTCCTCCTATTTCTTTATTTTTAGCTACAAAATATCACCAAAGTCACGTGGTCTTTATGGTAGGCAGAATTCTAAGATGGCCCGCAAATATCCTGCCCAATGGTGTAACCTTAAATTTGCATGAGTCATATAAATATAATTTCATGCTCATAATTATGTTATTTTTGCTATTGTAAAGAGATTCTGCAGATGTAATTAATAACACTAAATAGTTGACTTTGAGTTAGCAAAACAGGAGATTATCCTGGGTGGGCCTGACCTAATTAGGTGAGCACTATAAAATTCAGAGTGATTCAACACAGCAAAGATGCTCTTCTGCTATCCTGGAACAAAGCAAATGGTAATATTGGAAATGGAATATGAAGGAAGTTAGAATGGTTAGGACCTGAGAGTGGCCTGTAGGTTTTGAAAGCAACCCTGGGCTGATGGCCATAAGAAAGCAAAGACCCTAGTCCTACAGCTTCAAGGAGCTAAGTTCTTCCAACAACTTTAATGATGTTGTCTTGGAAGACAACATCAATCTCCACAGGAGAACTCAGCTTTGGTTAATATACTGATTTCAGCCTTTTGAAGCTCTGAGCAAAGGGCACTGCCATGCTGTTTCCATATTTCTAACCCAAGGGAACAGACGTAATTAAATAAATGTTGTTTTGAGCGACTAAGTCAATGGTATTTTGTTATGTAGCAGTTGAAAATAAATACAGTCTTAGTGCTTTAACTGAGTCAGAGGAGTTTTCTCCTCCAATGAAGAAAATAAAATTAAACAGCTTCAGGATAATTTTAACCTATTTCTAACCATTGAAAAACACAACCACTGATACACTTATTTTATGAATGACAGCTAAAACTTCATACTACTGCTTTCTATTAGTCTATATAAACTTTCAGCAATACATTAGTCTATGTTCTGCAGAACATAAAGTTATTTTTATTGTTTACTTCATGTCCTGTTAGAAGATTACTGTCATAATTAAAAAGAAATGAATGGAATACCAAAAAAAGTTTAGTTGAGAAAAATCAAGCATGTAAAATCAGAGAGACTGGAATTCCTATCAGGATTCAGATCCTTTTAGCAATGAGAGGAATCTAATATATTTCTTGTAAATATCTCTGGGATCTCCATTAATATGAGAGAAACTGGTTCCCATGTGGGAACTGGAAATCGTTTCTAAGAATACATTTCTGTGTTGTAAAATGGAAATTACAAACAGCAATAAGCAGCAATATGAACTTCAATATAGCTGCAGAATAAATCATCTAAACAACTAGAAAGCTGGCTCAGTACATTAGTGATTCCTACATTTTTTTCGTTGTTGAAAAAAAATAATATATATGATCCCTTCTATATAATGAGAGGTGCCTTTCCCTTAACAAAGCTTAGCTAAATACATATCTATCTCCGTATTTCTCTCAGCTTGTAGACAATGATTAATTTACAAAGTTGCTTTATATACTGAGAACCATTTCCTTCAAAATAGTAGCTTTAGCCTGACCAGGTGGTGGCACAGTAGATAAGAGCATCAGACTGGAAATGCAGAGGACCCAGGTTTGAAACTCTGAGGTCACTGTCTTGAGTACAGGCTCACCTGCAAGAGCACAAGACTGCTGCTGGCTTGAGCATGGGATCATAGACATGACCCCATTGTCACTGGCTTGAGCCTAAGGTCACTGGCTTGAGCAAAGGGTCACTGGCTCTGCTAGAGCCCCCCAGTAAAGGCACATAAGAGAAAGCAATCAATGAACAATTAAGGTGTTAAAACGAGGAATTGATGTTTCTCTTCTCTCTCTCTTCCTGTCTGTCCCCCCTCAAAATAAATAAATAGATAAAATAAATTTTAAAAATTAGTAGCTTTATCTCAGTCATTTTTTCTCTTTATAACCAATGGCCATTAAGTGAGCATTCAGAAATTGCAGAGCACTATAAATTCGAATTTAAATAAAAAATGGCCCTGGCCTGACCTGTGGTGGCGCAGTGGATAAAGCGTTGACCCGGAAATACTGAGGTTGCCGGTTTGAAACCCTGGGCTTGCCAGGTCAAGGTACATATGGGAGTTGATGCTTCCAGCTCCTCCCCCTTCTCTCTCTTTGTCTCTCTCTCCTCTCTCTCCCTCCCTGCCTCTCTCTCTCCCTCTCTCTCTCTTTTCTAAAAATGAATAAATAAATTAATTAATTTAAAAAATGGCCCTGGCCAGTTGGCTCAGTGGTAGAACATTGGCCCAATGTTGATGTCTAAGGTTTGATTCCCAGTCAGGGCACACAGGAGAAGAGTCAATCTGCTTCTCCACCCTTCCCCCTCTCATCTCTCTCTCTCTCTCTCTCTCTCTCTCTCTCTCTCTCTCTCTCTCTTTCTCTTCCCCTCATGCAGCCATAGCTTAATTGGAGCAAGTTGGCCCTGGGCATTGAGGATGGCTCCATGGCCTCCACCTCAGGTGCTAAAAATAGCTCAGTTCCTGAGCAATGGAGCAATGCCCCAGATGGGCAGCACATTGCCCCCTACTGGGCTTGGCAGGTCTCAGTCTGGATGCCTGCAAGAGTCTGTCTCTCTGCATCCCCTCTTCTCACTGAATAATAAAAAACAAACAAACAAAAAAAACATTATAAGTAATCAAGCCTTTGAGTCCATTATGTGGAGAAAACTATTGTATTTCCTTACCTTTAGTTTGTAAAAAAAACCCAAAAAGCTTTATATCAAGTTGGATCCTTAGATGATTAAAACCTGTGTGCAAGAGGGAGAGTTTAAGTGAAACTCAATGGATCGCTGTCCAGTATTAACAATTTTTGGGAACTTGCTCTGAATGAAAATCAATGCACAGTCACATAGCATAAATAATCATGAGATTTACAGTGATGAGACGGTATGCTTTGGCACTGCGCTGTCAGAGAGGGAGCAGATCGTGGCTTTCTGCCAACCAAGCTGAGCTTAAAGGGCATGTCACAATGTTCAGATCATGTTACATAAATGAAAAGATTACAAATAGAGAATCCAATATTCCTAACTTGTTTTAATATTCTATCAAACAATATAAAACATCCCCTTTCACGCCCACCTCTCTGATATATGTGAAGCTCTTTCTGTTGGTTTCTTATAAAATTAAAACTCCCCACAAGGATTGTAAAATAATCAGTTTTGGAAGAGAATCCTATTTACTTAAAATGCAAGAAGCATAGAGAATCATCTAAAAAACTAGTGATGTGCAATTTTAGAACAGGCAAAGACAGTGTAAATATCTGTGGAGTATTTCCAAACACTAAACCTGCACTTAGGTGATATGAGCATTGTTCAGTGATGAGGCCTCTTCAGAAAACCCATCTGTATATGCACATTTACTTATGATATATGTTAGAGTACAGAATAATAGAGGAGGGGAAATAATTTGTAATTAAAATCACATATTTCCAGTAGACTAAATGAGCCTTCATGATCTTCATTGAATACTTTAATTCACATATCCACTCAGCAAGAACATTTTTATGGGGCTATTGTATTCATATTGCTGCCCAGAAATCTAATACTGAAAGAAGGAAGAAGCAGAGAACAGAATTATTGTCTTTTCAGAGCCGATCATTATGTGAGATGGTAGATAAGTAAAAACAAGACCCTAATAAACCCTACCTAGGTGCTATAGTACAGTGGCCAGTAAATAGGGGATAAAAGTCTATATAGCATTAGACACATGGACAAATAAACAAAAATTCAGACAATCAACCAGATGGCGATATAAGCTACAGCAAAATGCCACGTGCGCAAAACCTTTCAAATAGCTTGTTTTTACTGTATGATTTAGAATCATAACTCAGTGAACATTTATGAACATGTGAGGTACGCTGACAAATCTGTAACGCCTGTCTTAAAAGACTTAGAATCTTAATTTCTAAAAAAGGCACTGACCAGGTTGCTCAGTGGATAGAGCATCACCCCAGTGGGTTTAACCCCCAGCGTGGGCACATATGAGAAAGAACTGATGAGTGCACATCTAAGTGGAACAATGAGTTAATGCTTCTCCCTCTCTCTCCCCCCCCTCTCTCTTTCTCTCTCTCTTTGCCCTTCCTCTCTATATATAATAAATCAAAAAATTAAAAAAAGAAATAGACTTAGAATCTTTAGAATTGAACAAATGTCTAAAGATGAAAGGATACAATGAAATGTGTGTTTGTTTAGACTTGAAAATATTAGTATGACTTCATGGAGATGTTGACAGAGAGAGAGAGAAACAGAGGATTTATAAACATGGGTGACACAAAAGTGAAAAATGTACAGTATTGCAGTTACAGGGGGAAAAAGCATAGTCTAAATAAAAGCGCATGAGGACAGACTCACTCATAATAATACAGGATAATAAAGTAGGAGAGCAGGGAGAAGAACAGTCTATATACCATAGCAGGGCAATTAAAATAGAAAAAAATGAAAAAAGGGCTCAAGAAGACCTTCAAATAAAATAAAATGCCTTGGTGGAGTCTGGAAGGGTTAAATGAAAGCTGAGAACAGGCTGGCGATAGTGAGCTCATGATCGCAAGCTGCCCATAATAGAAGGAACCACCTAACTCAAAGGCACATGGCTAAGCGAAACCACGGCCTGTCCCACTTGGAACTCTGCAGCAGGGGATCAGAGGGTCACCAGGAAAGTGAACAAAGAGCCAGCCAGGAGCCAGCAAATCAAGGTCAGGACTTAGATTTTACAGTGAAGTCAAAGGAGGGCATTAGAATACTGTGCCAGGGGAGTGTCACGGGCACGTTCCAGAGAGCTCTCTCTGTTTTAGGAGTTAAGACTGAACACAATAAGGTACATGTAGGATTGTTTCAATTATCCAGTGGAGAAATGGTGAGGAACTAAGAATTAAGTGCTTCTGGAATGGATAGGAGAGGTGAGGTTTACTATATACGTAAATTCATGGGAGTTACTGTTTGATTCTATGTGAAGTCAAAGAACAAGAACTGAAAGTGATTACCACATGGTTAAAGTCATTGGTTTGATGGCTGTTTCATTAAAACAATATGGGATGTAGAGAAGGAAGTAAAGATCCTGGAAAGAGGAAGATTAAGATGCTTGGTCAAAGCCCATACTCACAGCGTCAAAATACACAAAATAAACAGATATCAGTGTATGGGTTACAAAGTAATAAAAAAAAAAGTCTGTGTAGAAATAGGCTACAAAAATAATATCTAAAATAAAAAAATACTGTTTCCACTATTTTACTTAATTAATTTCCAAGAGATTTGATGTTCTGAGATAAGGAAAATTTAAATTCAAAATTCAGGTTAATACCTTTGATACGAAGCGAAATAAGTAAATCAGAAAAAAACAGGAATTGCATTATTCCATACGAAGGTGGGACATAAAATTGAAACTAAGAGACATTGATAAGAGTGTGGTGGTTACGGGGGGGGAGGGGGGAAAGGGAGAGGGAAAGGGGAGGGGGAGGGGCACAAAGAAAACTAGATAGAAGGTGACAGAGGACAATCTGACTTTGGGTGATGGGTATGCAACATAATTGAACGACAAGATAACCTGGACTTGTTATCTTTGAATATATGTATCCTGATTTATTGATGTCGCCCCATTAAAAAAATAAAATAAAATAAAATAAATAAAAAAAAGAGAGAGGTAATGGAGGCAAAACATCTTATTGTTTAAATTGCTAATCTTGTTGAATTCCACACAAGTTATCAAATACATGCTATATTCAGGATAATTACGGTTTTTATATACTTAAAATGCAGAAACAATGTAAACTACAAATGCATATAGGTTTATTTATTTATTTATTTTTAAATTAAATTTATTGGGTTGACATTGGTTAATAGGATAATATACCATTCAAGTTTAATTTCTATGATACATAATCTATATATTGCATTGTGTCCCTACCACCCAAAGTCAAATCGTCTATCACCATTTATTTGGTTCTTTTTACCCTTCACTAGACAACAGTTTTCCCTCATGTACAAATTAATTTAAAATGGATCAAACACATAAATATAATATCTGGAGCAATAAATTACATAGAAAAAAACATAACTTTTAAACTCATGGGTGTTGGTCTTACAGAAGATTTTATGATTTGCCCAAAGGCAAGGGAAGTAAAGGCAAAACTAAATGAATGGGGTTATAGCCAACTAAAATGCTTCTGCACAGCAAAAGAAACTGACAATAAAACAAAAAGCAGCCAACCAAATGGGAGAAGGTATTTGCAAACAACAGCTTCGCCAAGGGTTAATATCCAAAATATATAAAGAATTCATACAACTCAACAACAAACAGATAATCCAATTTAAGAATGGGCAGAGAAACTGAACAGACGCTACTCCCAAAAAAGACATACGAATGGCCAACAGATACATAAAAAGATGCTCAACTTCACTAGCTATTAGGGAAATGGATGTAGGTTTTAAATGAGTTTGTCTAGTTGAATATCGCAGATATGGTTTGCTGAACACATTTTGCAAACCTTGTCTCTACATAATACAAATTATGAATACCTATTCAAGTTTTCTTTTATCTATCCATTTTTTCATCTACCTAATTATCTAAAATTAGGATTCATTATAATAAAATTTGTCATGGTCAAGTCTGATAGACTCTGACCTCTCAAAAAGCCTATGAGCAGTGACAACCCAATAATCATAAGGGCTAATGCACATGTCATGGAATTTTAAAACTAGAAAATGCATAGAATTGATACCATCAAATAAACTAAGGGCTGGGGTTTATGTTAATTCACTAATACATAAAAATTCACAAATGCCTATCAATTTTACACAAATCTAAAAAATTCATTTATTTCTCTTCATCTACACTGGAAACCAATTTAGGATGTGAAACATCAAAAATACTGCGAAAGTTTACCAAAATAATCCATTTCAGTGATTTGATCTTCCAAAAATAACATGGTTTTTCTGTTTCTGCAATTTTTTTTATCTAGTTTTACAGAAAATTGAAGATAGCTGAGCACTATTTCAGACAGGATTTGAAGAAATGATTTCACACTAAGAATCGTGGGGGGGGGGGGGGAATCAGCCATCCCAAATAGATTAAACCTTACTGTGTCCCAGAGAAAAACAACTCTTAAAAACTTTCACTTTGATCTTCTACCAGTTTTAAGTCACTTGCCTGGCCTCCCGATGGGTTATATACCTAGAGAGGCTTGGAACTTAAAAAACAAGGGCATCTTTCCCTTCCATCTTTCATTATTTCAGATCGAAGTGGCAAAGTGCCTGGATACCACAGGTAAGTGCCAGAAGCAGTGTTGAAAATTTGGCTCCTGTTAAATGCCTTCGAAGAAACCTCTGTTTTCATCAGGAAATGGCGATTACATGGATAAGGTGGCCTGCCAAGGTTTATTCTGCAGAAGAGAAAGGGTCCGTAGTGTGGATATTTTCTTTACATTTGTTCACAGCTCCTATATATATGAATTAGTCCTAACAGAAGCATACGGTAAAAAATAAAACAGTAAAATAAAGTCGGTACAACCCAGCACTGAATGCACTGCTATTTATTCTCTGTTGGTTGGTCTTTCTATTTTCACTTCACGATTGACTTTACAATGTAGGCTCTTCTTCCATCTCCTTTTTAAAGGTATTTTAAATAAGGACTTAATAATTTTAATGGTAAATCATACAACTCTCAGCAAGACTGTTATGTAGGCAGCAAGTATACTTGTTGTTGTCATTTTGTTTTCTAGTATTGTATTGCCTTGAAATGTATTGCCTTCAAGAAGCCAAAATATAATATTTCAATCCTGTGTAGAATGCTAAGTACAATCACTCCCCCAAATTTCATAATTAGAATGGAAAGAAAACTGAATTTGGGGTAAGTTTTCAAGTGCTTTATGAACTTGAGCATTTACTAATTAATGGTCATTATTAAATCACTTACCCTCTCTGAAATTTATTTTTTTCATATGTACATAGGAATAATACACAAATGTATTTCTGAGAGGGTTATGTGAGGGTTACATGTTACAATTTATATCAAAGTGCTCTCTGGAGAATAAGTCACCATCCAAAATATTATCAAGATACTTATTTCCACCTCAATCAGGGTCCTTAAGCTACCTCAAGGTAATTTCATTATTCTTCACCTTAATTACTCAGGTGTCATAAATGGCTGTTCCTATCTATCTCTCCACTACTTGTTATTTTCAGGCTATTTGGATGAGCTCAATCTCCTTCAAAACATTTCCTTGCTGAGGAGGCTTGCTTTTATTCAAATCTCAGTTTTTTTCTCCACTTGAAAGCATAATTCAACTCTATCAGGAGGTTTTTATAATAATAATGTGGTATATTTCCTCAAATATCAAGAGGTATGAAATAGAAATTATGCTAATAGATAAACATGAAAAACAAGTGAAAGACAAAATGTTTTTATTTGCCAGAACTGTAATACTAAAGGGATTGGATAACACGTTTTTCAGAGGAACAAAATCAAGTTAAATGGAAAATACTGTTACATATTAAGAGAAAAAGTGAGACACAAAATAGTAAAATGGGAAAACAGCAAGATCATTTAAATAGTTTGTAAAATCCAAATTTTAGATTAAAATGTTCACCTTGTTAGTTTTGTTAGCACATTAGGATACCTTAATATTTCTGAATTGCTTATTGTAGAACTTTGAGTTGATGCTCTTGGTAAATTAAACAAGTCTTATTTGATCTTACATGAATGTGGGTAAAAAAATAAACAAGAACAAGGCACAAAGATTTGTTTTAAACTATGAGCTAACCATTAAGAAATTTGGCATGGGGATTTGAGTGCTTTCTTGCAATCATATATAAAAATATAATTTGATTTCCAGGAAATTATGAATATTAAATTTATTTCCAGACAATTAATTAAAAAAAAGTTCTCAAGCAGTAGGGGACAGAAAACCTTGAGATTGTACAATGCTATTAAATAATAACAATATGTTTGAAGACAATCTAGAACATTTATCTGTATTTTACACTGACAAATACACAAATTGATATACATTTTTAGAAAGAATGAATTCTAGGATTGGCAAGGGAAGCCATCTATCTAACCTACAAATTGCCTAAAAAGAGGTCAGCCCACCTTTGCACAACCACCTCCAATGATAAGAAGTTCACCATTCCTCAAGGGAGGCTATTTTATTTTCAATCAGTTGTAATTAATATTAAGCACGGCCTATTTTTAACAAAAAATCTTTTTCTCTGCAAATTACACCATTAGCACCCCTTAAATTTTCAAAGAACATTCTCTTCCCTCTTGCATATGACAGCCTTTATATTTTTGAAGATGTCTTCATTGTTATTTGAGACAAAGTGGGTAAACCTAAAGGAAAATATGCTAAGTGAAATAAGCTAGACACAGAAGGACAAGTACTACATGATATCATGAAAAAGTCCTAGAATTCTCCAGTACAGCATACAGCCTATTGTTAATAATACTCGAGTATATACTTAAACATTTGCTGAAATCAACTATTTTATGTGAATTTCTTATCACAAAATAATAATAATGGTGATAATAATAATAACTTGCCCTGGCCAGCTAGCTCAGCGGTAGAGCATCAGCCTGGCGTGTGGAAGTCCTGGGTTCGATTACTGACCGGGGCACACAGGAGAAGCACCCATCTGCTTCTCCACCCTTTCCCCTCTACTTTTTTTTTTCTCTCTCTCTCTCTTCCCCTCCCGCAGCCAAGGCTCCATTGGAGCAAAAGTTGGCCTGGGCGCTGAGGATGGCTGCATGGCCTCTGCCTCAGGCGCTAGAATGGCTCTGGTTGCAACAGAGCGATGCCCTGGATGGGCAGAGCATCGCCCCCTAGTGGCCATGCTGGATAGATCCCATTAGGGCACATGCGGGAGTCTGTCTCTCTGCCTCCCCACTTCTCACTTCAGAAAAATACAAAAAAAATAAGAATAAAAATTTTTAAAAAGGAATAATAATATAAAGGGGAGGAGAAGGAGGAAGAAAGGAGGAGAAAGAGGAAGAAGGTGAGGAGAAGGAAGTGGGGGAGGTGAAAAAGGAGAAGAAGGAGGAGGTGGAAAAATGATAATAATTAATGAGGAGATAACTTAGAGAGGTGATGAATCTGTTTATAGCGGTTTCACAACTGTATACTTATTTCCATACTCATCAAATTTTATCTATTAAACATGTACACCTTTGTCAAGTCAATCATACTTCACTGAAATTATTTAAAAACAAGAAAAAATTAGTTGGTCAGTCAAGACGAGATTAGGATGATCTTTAAACACGAAAATTTTCAAATCTTTGTCACACTGGTGAAATTTCATCATAGTGAAATTTTATAAAATTTTAGCCTTTCACTCTATGTGCCTACTAAACATAAGACTGGTTTTTATATCTTCTCACCCAATTGTATATAAATATAGAATAACATCACTAAAGTGACTTCACTTGTATAGAATATGTATGTGTCCATTTTCAAGGTTTTACTGGCTTACCCTCATTTATCAAGAAACACATAACACAGGTATTTCCACGTTTTCTAATTTTATCTGCTTATTAATATCAGCTGTTATCTCAAAATCTGATAATAACCCTGTTTCTATTCACAGAAAAATGTAATAAATTCCAGTGTAAATTCTGTTGTTTATCCTACCATTGGCTTTTACATGGAATGTTTGCCCATGGTAACTTTTTTCTAGAGGCTCTTCAATATTTACAATTCTACCTTTAAGTATTGCCATATTGTCTAAAATAAATCAATATTATACTTATATAACATTGATGATTCTACTTCTTTCTATAAAAATTTACACAAAAAAATGATTGTAGAGCTTAGAGCAAAGCCATTTTTATCATAGTTTAATGTAATACATACATGTGTTTACATGTGTTGTGTGTGAATAGACAAGGAACACTATAAAAACAACATTATCTAAAGATGTTGTGTAAGAAATAAAGGTTAAAATTTGATCAATACAAGTAAGTCTACTAAAAATAAAGGTCATAATTCTGTGAATGATTAGAAAAATTATTTGAATATGATTATCAAGCCATAAACATGTTTTACGCAAATAAACTTTATATGCTATAGACTAAAATGCAAATTATCATCATATTGACTTTAAATCTCCAAAGTCAATAAACTTTGATCTCAATTTAATTATAAGCTAGTTGGCCTAAAACAATATTTTAGTTTGACCTTTTTTGGGTCAAAGTAGCCAAATGTTTTCAGTTACATTAATTAAAACATTTATTTTGTTAAAAAATAGCACTGGTAAACACATCTACAATATTTTATTGATCTGATCAAATAGCTAAGAGTTCCATCTGTAATTTGAAAATATTTTACTTTTTACAAAAATTCACTTATATGTATGAAAAATAGACATATCATATGTTTAAATATAGAAAATTATTGAATCCAGATGAAAGGAACTTTGGAGTCACAAAAGAAGGATGATAGTTATAATAATAATACAGGATCTGTCATCTCAGCTCGTAGAGCTAGTTTCCCCATAAATCAACAAAGAAAATTAGCCTAACAGGCATTTCTAGTGTGAAGATAGATTAATTTTAGCAGCACGAAATAAATGAACGTTTATTTATAATCTTTGTAAATTCAAAATAACAAACAATCCTCATTCAGTTATGAAATGTTACTATCATCGGATTTAAGTTGAGTGTTTTACACTGAATTTTCAAATTCTTATTGAAGATAGCATAGCAAGTTGTATTTGTTTCTAACAGAATCTGGTATTGCCGTATTTCTTTATTTTCTGTTGTTGTTGCTTTTTATCATTTAAGTTGTGGTGCTACAATTTAGAAGCCATGCGGTTGGTTCCTCTAAGAGAAATCTCACCTAAGAGGATATGGCAGCATTCCACAGCACGGTCTGATTGCATTAGACCAAGTACGGCTAAAGAAAGAAATATTTTGACAGGGGAGATTGCACTTGAACACATCAAAATGTCAATTCAGATATGTGGCATCTGAAAAGCACCCGTTCCTTTTTCCTGTTGCCTGAAATTGCCACCTCGCCTTGTCTTTCCAGATGGTCTGCTAGTTCTCTTCAGCCTGATTCCTAGACAGCTCTAGCCGACATCAGTCTGTTACGCCATTCTCTTGTACTACTAATGTGGCTTATTTATCAACGCCAATTAATCAATGGCACAGAACAGAATGGGGTCTTCCTTAGCAACTAATGTAGTTCCCTTTTTTCTTTAATATTCAAAATAAAATGTTAAGGGCAGTGACCAGCTTGGCAAGCCATGCACCTGGCAGACTGTGGCCTCATAGGAGGCGAGCAGCTGATGTAAAGGTGAAAGTGTTTTCAAACTAATGATCAAGAACCATATTTGGATTTTAGGATTTCTAGCTGGAGTGTGAGAATAGTTCTATGAGATAAGAGGGAATTTAATTTTTTTTGCTTGTCATGGCACACTCACCTCTGACTTAATGGCCTCATACTACATGTAAGATAGATAAAACCCTACACATTCGTGAATTTTTAGATATCTGTTAGTCTTAGTGGCACCAATGTCAATATACAAAAGATATATGAAAGCAGCCAAATCTACTATAGTTAACTTTATGACTGGATGACTTGTTTTAGAGTAAATTCACTATAGCATAGAACTGGCATGGTAAAGTAACAAGTCATGATATTGGCAACAAATACTCAGAAATAAGTGTAATATTTTCAAATTTTGTTTTAACGAATGAAAGTAAAAATAAAGTGATGATTGCATGCAAGTTGAAAATCTGAACTAAATTAAATTGTATCCATCGGAATTAATTCATAGGATGAACTAGAGGGACTTCAGGTCTCTTCAATCCCTAACAATTCATATATTTCTAAGATTATTATTTTTCTGTTAGGTGGTACTGTAGTTTTCAGGCAATCAGGGACAGCTGTGCTAGTCATTCAATGAATTTCAGTTCTGGTGAGTAAGTAGCCATACCCAAGTCACTTCCCTCAGAGTTCTGGAATAAGGCAAGTATCTTATAGCTGTGGAATGATGCCACTACCTCTGGATTGAAATAATAACTATAGAAGCAGAAAGTCCAGAAATAAGCAAGTAAAGAAGATATGGGGGGGGGGAGCAAGACTTTTAGTAACTGGGATTCAGTAGCAATTATAACAATTGACTTAATGATCACTGGTTCCTTCAAGTAGCTTCTTTATCAACTTCACTACAGTTAGTAAACACCATGCATGTGTAATGAAAAGTATACTTTGAAAACATTAGAATGGACAATGTGATTCGAGTTAATTTAGTGTAAGCACTTTAAATTCAGTATTTTACACTATATGCTTAATATTGATTATGTGTACACAATCTTCAGGAGAGGTGCTAGCAATGTAAAAAACTTATGGCTCTAACAACATAATAAAAGAAATTAAAGGAATAAAGGAGAATGGTGTAATGAAGTTCATGGATAATTAGCACATTAATAAAACAATTTTGCATTACAAAGTAATAGTTTACAAGGTATGTGGAAGAAAATAATTAAATCATAAAATACTCTTTTTCCCCACCACATTATATTATATATTAACATCACAAATACATAATTTTTTCACTAGTTTTCAAAGGTAACATGGAACACATCTCAGTCTAAATACTGTGGGTACTACATAAAATGAAATCCAGAGGTTATGTCTGAAGCATTCTGGCAAGACCTACAACTCTGATTTCGCCTTTGAAAACTCCACAAGGCAGAATTTGAGATCAAAATTTACTAACATGATAAAAAGTGGTATAGGGGTCACTGAGAAATTTTTTATTAATTCTTCTTCACAGCAACCACACTCATCCTAATAATTATCCACTGCCAAACTCTGAAAACAGGGAGACTAGGACAAAGGTATTTCCCTGGTTATCTTGTATTTCAGCCTGATGCCTTTTTTTTTAATTTAATGAAAGGAAGGGAGGCAAAGACAGACTCCCACATGCGCCCTGACCAGTATCCACTTGGCAAGCCTACTTGAGGGCGATACTCTGCCCATCTGGGGCCTTTGCTCCATTGCAACCAGTGCTTTTTTAGACCCTGAGGTGGAGACCATGGAGCCATCCTCAGAACCCGGGGCAAACTCACTCTAATCATGCCATGACTGCAGGAGGGGAGGAGAAGCAAGAGAGAAGCGGGGGTGGGGGGTGTGGAGAAGCAGATGGTCACTTCTCCTGTGTGCCTTGACCAGAATCGAACCCACGACATTTATACACCGGGCCGACACTCCACCACTGAGCCAACAGGCCAGGGCCTCACCCTGATGTCTTTTCATTTCCCCTGGTAATTTCCCTTTTCCAAACTGCATCATTTTGCTCAGGTTTACCACTTTGTTATCTTCAAAGTCAGAGAAAATGGTATTTTAAATTTTATCTATCTTTTACAACCTGGACCAAGCGTTAATGCTTCTAAAACCTTCTCTGAGGATCCCAATGACCTCTCTCCATTTGACCTCTCAAACCAACACCCCTGTTTAGTGCTACTGCTTAATCATCTGCGAGCTTGCATTGTTGTATGAGTGCTTCAATTATTTGTGCCCTATCTCTCTCCTCTGTAATATAGTAATTAATATGTGCTAGCTAACACTAATTAAGCACTTACTATGTATCAGGCACTCACTCCTACAAGTGATTTACATCTTTTTCCTCATGTATACCTCACATCTACCCAATGCAGTTCTATTGTTCTTATTTGCCTTTGATAGATGTTAAGGTATCTGCCCAAGGTTATATGACTGCTGCAGCCAGGAATTGAATTGAGCTCATTTGACTCCAGAGCCATCATAAAATCTATTTGGGGGTACTGCAAAATGTACCCCCAAAACATATGTATGTTTAAAATAACCTAAAAAGTGCAAAAACAAATGAGGAGCTCATTAAAGTTTTTGGAATTCCATTCTAAATCTTAGCCTAGCATTGAATAAACTGGGAGAGCATCTATTACTGTTAGCATATAAGACTTGATAATTTATGTACCTTAAGCTACATTAGTAAAAATGTTTTATGGTATTAAAGAAATGTCACAGACATGGTACAGTACAAAGGAACCTCTTAACTTTCATATACTCAAGTTGCATACAACTTTTACTTTTCTACCTTTGATATGAACAATCTTTACAACTTTTATATTCCAAAATTATAGTTTCTTACTTTAGGGGGCAAACCAGCATTTTGGAACTCTCATACAAAGTTGCTTCCTGCCTGTTAACAGTTAAGTTTTGGGAGTTAAACATATTTATCTAGCCTGACCAGGTGGTGGTGCAGTGGATAGAGCATCAGACTGGGGCATGGAGCACCCAGGTTTGAAACCCCAAGGTTGCTGGTTTAACTCAGGCTCATCTGGTTTGAGCAAAGCTCACCAGCTTGAGCCCAAGGTCACTGGGTTGAGCAAGGGGTTACTCATTCAGCTATAGCCTCTCCACCCCCGTCAAGGCACATATGAGGAAGCAATCAATGAACAACTAAGGTGCCTCAATGAAGAATTGTTGTTTCTCATCTCTCTCCCTTCCTGTCTGTCCCTCTCTCTGTCTCTCTCTGTTTCTGTCACAAAAAAACAAAACAAAACATATTTATCTACACAGAAATGATTCAACTTTTTAAACATTAGTTTAACACTATATAAATATAAGACTTGTGAATCTAAAGTTTACATAAGATAAAGGTGAAAATTATTAGAATGGCTGAAATATAGCCTAAGCCATTCACTCCACTCAAGTTCAGTATAGAACGGGCAAAAGAAAATTGGTAAAAAATGAATAAATTCTTGAAAAACAGCAAAGCATATTATCTAAATTTAAAAATATTTATTAAAATATTTTAATAAATATTTAAAAATATTTATTACATCTTGAAGAATCAAATAAAGTGTATATGCAACTACTAAGTTCAGGTTTTCTGTTTAGATACAAGAAAAAGTGTTGTGCAGGAATGACAAAATGCTTTGTGTTGACTCATTTACTATTAGTATAGAATTTGTCCAGTGACCTAACTTCTCTGACACTCAGTTTCTTATTGCCTTTCCCCTTTTTGCTGCCTTATTTGAGTATTGTAAGTATAAAAACTAAAAGATATATAAATTGTAAGACATCTCATATATGCAAGTTTGTATTTGTTACTACTAACAATATTATAATAACTTTAATGGTTCATTGAGTATTGCCACCTTCATGATATACAAAACATCCACTGACTCCTCAGAAGTCTCTAAGTTATCTTAGTAAAAGTGTGACTTAAAAAGTTATCTGGGCCCTGGCTGGTTGGCTCAGTGGTAGAGTATTGGCCTGGCGTGCAGGAGTCCCGGGTTCGATTCCCGGCCAGGGCACACAGGAGAAGCGCCCATCTGCTTCCCTACCCCTCCCCCTCTCCTTCCTCTCTGTCTCTCTCTTCCCCTCCCGCAGCCAAGGCTCCATTGGAGCAAAGTTGGCCCGGGCGCTGAGGATGGCTCTGTGGCCTCTGCCTCAGGCACTAGAATGGCTCTGATTGCGGCAGAGCGACGCCCCAGATGGGCAGAGCGACGCCCCAGATGGGCAGAGCATCGCCCCCTGGTGGGCATGCCGGGTGGATCCCAGTTGGGTGCATGCGGGAGTCTGTCTGACTGCCTCCCCATTTCCAGCTTCAGAAAAGTACAAAAAATAAAAATAAAAAAACCAGTTATCTGGCTACCTTTTAAAATAACATTTTTCTGTTATAAAATAAATGTATGCTTATAAAAACATTTAAATCTTCCATAAATATTTTTAAATAATATCATTTATAATTCTTTTCACTAATATAATATTATGCCAGTAATTGCCTTTATGTGTGTTTCTGATGCGAATATGTACATGCCAAATATTTTTATGTTTATTGTACTGACTACATAAATTGCTATCCTATATTTCCTGTTAATATTATATCATTAACTGTTCCTTGCTTCTGGATAGTTTGAGAAAATATTGTTAATAATTGTATAAGTTAGCCTATGATAATGATTAATGAATAATCAAAAATCATTAGTAGTCTTTATAATATCATCTCAGTATAACTGAAAAATACTCTGGAATAGTTCACTAACAACATCAAAAATAATAAAGTACATATCTAATATAACTTCTTATAATTTACAATATATGAAAATAGCAACTAGCAAAAACTCTTGCCTGAGATTTAAAAAATACTCTTTCAGGACCTGGTAGTATTATTTCCACCCCCTTTATAATTTTTACCTTATTTAATTCCACTATGAAATGTGAAATTATATTATAGAAACACAAGCAAGTTTCCTTTACGTGAAACATCCTGAAGATGGCATAATGCCTGACATCGATTCTTGTTTCCAAGAGTTTATGGAAACAATCATCACAGCTCCTATCCAGAGCCAAATCGGGATAGTGCTGCCAACCTTAAAACCCAGCTCTCAAGGAAACAGAAGGAGTTGAGAAATTCTTCTCTTTTTCTTCTTATATTCTGAGATACCTTCCCTTTCTTCTTTTGAAAAAAGAGGTGGGATCAAAATCCAGGGGCAGAACATATATTAAATGTTTCCTTCCATGGTCGAGCTAAATGCTGTGTGGCTGTAACTTTCATAGGACATAGGCATTCTGAGTCAACGGGTTTTGCATCTGTCCGTGCTCCTTTGCAAACCCCAGGAGAGCCTTTAAGACTGGACAGATGATCCTATACAAGAGCTGGCTTAGCTGTGTGCTGTCTCAAAGAGCTCTATAAAGGTAGCTTAACTGACCTCTCTTGTGTTTCCTTGAATCCCATGCTCTTAATATAGAAATGACAGTGCACATTTGTCTGCAATATACTACTCAAAGTAGTTGAACATACAAGAATTAATTTATGCTAATAAAATCATTTCAGCAGAAAAAGAAAATTGCAAATTGCTTTGTTTTAAAAGCTAAAATTAACTGGGTTAATATTTCATTGTAAGCAATTTGAAAGTGGCTACATGACCAATAAATGTATGTAAGGTAAACTATATTCATCGAGTATACTATTCCTCCTTAGGAAAAAAATAACAGTAATGTTATCTACACTTCAATAACAAATCCATATTGCATCCATTTACTTATTCAACTAATATGTATTGAACCCAACTGAATGAAAGACTAAGTTGAGTTTGTAGGAGATAAACAGAAAAATGAGATATAATCACTGCCTGCAAGTAGCTTAGTGTGAGAATAGAGGAAATATAGATAGATAAAATACAAGATATAAAGATGTCATAAGATGTAGCAAAAATTAGTAGTATACAGAGAATGAGAAATAATTGACATCTCTGGAATCAGAAAGGTCCTTTTGAAGAAAGCAATATATAACTGAGCTGGGTCTTGAATGGAATTAGAAAGGGAGGAAGAGAGAAAAAAATTCAAGAGGGAAAACAAGAGGAAGAAAGGCACAGGGCAGGGCTACCTAGTGTAAATGCAGACAGCATCACAGTGCCTTTCCCTTCCATGTGACCAGATTTCTGCAGGCGCCAGGAGACCTCAAAGGATTTTCTATCCACATTCCTTAGGCCTCAGTTTCCTCAACTGAAAGAAACCGATTTGAATTAGATTATATGATGAAAAAGTTTCTTGCAGCTCAAAACTGAAAATCTAAGTCATTCAGAAATCACTGTGACAAAATTGTCTAGCAAATATTTAATTTTAAGTATTTTAATAGTCATACATTCCTGGAGATTAAATTATTCACAGGTTGAGGAAAGACAAAATAAAGAGCTAATAATTGTGTCACTAGCTTTTTATTTTAATTCTGAAAAGCAATCACGTCTTACAATATCTTCTAATTAGTATCTGACATTTACCACACGTATGATGGGAGTCTAGACTGCAGCATCAAAGCAGATATTAGTCTGTTTTAGAAAACATTTGGAACTGCACACCTATGTGCCATAATTGTTACTTCTCAAATACCAAATGTGTACATATCTACATGTTATATTTACTGAGCACATACTGTGAAAAACACAAGGATACTGCAATAATGAGACAGAAAAGGCTTTGTTCTCATGGGGCTGTCATTTAATTTGGCAGATGGATAAAGACAATAAATATAACAAAAGAATATTAGGTAATGGTGAGAGGGGAGACAATAAAGTTGAGACCTGAATAACAAGATCCAGCCTTGGAATGATCAGGAGCAAAAGTGTCCCAGACAGAGTACACCTGGTGTTAGCGGACTAAGACACGAGAAATCAAGGAGAACCTCAGGTTTTCATCCTGAATACTAGATGAATAGTACTGACATTATTTGAGAAGGGAAAACTCGAGATGACCAGATTTGGGAAGAATTTTCACAGCTTTATTTGTAATAGTCCCAACTGGAAACAATCTAAGTATTCGTTAACTGGTCAACAATAAAAAGAAACAATCTAGGAATATACAAGCCATTAAATGGATAAATCTCAAAAACAACAAGCTAATTTTTTTTAAAAAGCCAGACACAAAGTCTAATATATTTATTGTATAATGCCTCTTACATAAAATTTCCAGAATAGGAATAGCTATAGAGTCAAAGGGCAGATCAGTGGTTATGTGGAGCTGGGTGTGGGATACATTGTTTGTCATCAAGTAAAACAAAATTTTAGGGTAATGAAATGTTCCAAAGCACATATACAGCAATGGTTGTTGCATTATTATAAAAGTTTACAAAAATTAATATGTACACTTAAAAAGTATATTTTTCTTATACATAAACTATATCTCAATAAAGCTGTTGGAAATACAGCACCCTTTCCACTAGAAAAACGTCTAATATAATGATTTCTTTAAATCGTGTGCCTGACAAATACAGTTATATTTATTTTTATTTATTTAATCATAAGCCTGACAAATACAATTAGATTTATTACACACTTTTAGAATTGGTGAGAAAATTTGGTTGTGTCTTTAGGGGACCTTAATACAAGTTCTAATATTTCCTTTCCTAGAGAGTAATAAAAATAAATAAACTGTCATGAATTAGTTTGTTTTCTCTCTTAATATGCAATCAGGATACTTTAGAAATAATAGCATGTTAAAAAAATTTTCTACAGTAATTGTTGCTGGAGTTTGAGATATAAGTAATATTAGAGGTGTTAATATAAAATTTTATATTTGGCATGGCTTGAGTTTTGATTTTACTTATAGGATCCATTAAGTAGATCCATATTTAATTAAATATTTTAAAAATGTAAATCAGCAATTCAGTAAAAGAGATATTCTAGTATCTACTCTATGAAAAATATCAAATAATTGATTGAATAAACTTTGAGTCAATGCTCAAATTTTGAATTATGCATAACCGTTCTGAAACCTCATGTGATAAGTATCTACATGGCTTTTTGTTAATGGGGGCGTTACTAATCAAAATTATTTTTGTCCTCTTACTATAGCTATGTCCTCTACATAGGAAAAGTATTTATATACATGATAGGTGGCATGCCAATAGTAAATAGAAGATATTTTATACCATCAATTATCAAACCTGGTCTCTGGAAATTGTGATAGCGGTTATACCATATAAGATTCCTGATTGTGATATACTTAAACAGAATGTATCACCTGTACTGCTTTAATGTCAGAAGTTTTCCCAAGTCTAGACTAAAATCTTAGCATTATTGTCTACTTCTTTACATCCCTACCATATCCCACTCAAAACAGACATAACAAATTCAATCAACCACATAAAGAGAAAATATTAGATGAGAGTACAACGAGTATGATTATAGAGAAAGGGTATAGATACCTGGCATAGTCTTTAAAATTAGACTAGAGAATTGTAACTATACAACGCTTGAAATCTTTCTCAGTGACTCTCATATACATTGTTGCTGCTCAGGAAAATTTTCATTTGCTTTTTTTGTTTATGCTCTGCTCTTGATGTATGAGAGATTGCTAGATATTTAAATACCAGCCTAGAGAGTAGAAGCATTATATATTGGATTTGGGACAGCATGATTAGTTTGAGAAAACATTAGACAAATGTAAAATGATACAATTTGAATTGATAATATTTAAATAACCTTCAATCTAAAGTCATGCATTCATTGATTCTTCATTAAAAGACAAGCATTTTCCCTTCATGTTCTAGTCAGAGAATAAAAGCAGCCCTTTTGTTTGTTTTTTGTTTGTTTGTTTTTATTTAAAAAAGCAATAAACTCATAGTATTTTTTTAAAACCTATAAATTCAGAAAAGTTTCAAGCAAAAGATAAAAAGTATTGCACCCTGGCTCTCTGATTTCCAATTTTCAAAATTAAATGTTTAAGACAAACATTTCTTAAAAGATGCCGACAAATAAATAGTTTCATAACTTTCAGATATTGACTGAGACATTTTGAAACAGAAAGAGGTTTCAAAACATTACCCACCATTGTGGAGTTATTCCATTTATCAAATATAGTCTATGACCGGACAGAGTGGCTCAGCCCCACAGGGTGGGTGTCAAGTTCCTCCAGATTTTTTAAGTTTGTGTGTTGTTCTTCTACAAAGCGCATGTGTGACTAAATTTTAAATTCCTTTACATTTTGAATTTCAATAAGAACTTAATATATATTTTAAAAGTTTACTTATACAGTTTGTTTTATTTTCACAAGTGCTTTCAGCAGAAGTTTATTGAAAACTAACATTATTAGCCTATAAAGCTCATAGTACTCAGTATTTATTCCTTCTTTCACTTATTCTTTTGATAAATATTTATTGTGTACTCAATATACATTATTCCAGGCAGGCACTTGAAAACAGGCAAAAAAAAATCTGCCTTCATACGAAGAACATAATATTTCATATTCTAGTGGGGATAGAAAACAGGAAAGATAAGCAAGTGAAATATGTAATATGTTAGACAGTATGAAGGAATACAGAAAAAATAAATGCAAAAGGGATGAATAGGGACAGCAAAGTTGCAGTTTGGATATAATGTCGAGATAAGGACTTTTCTGGAGAAACCATGTGAAGAAAGTGAGACAAGGAGCCACTAAGATAAATAAGAGAGTCCTATACATGCAGAAGGAATGGTGGATGCAGAAGTGCCAATCAGGAGTATGAATGATATGTTCTTTGTTTAAAAAGGTCAGTGTTGCAGGAGAAAAGCAGCAAGGAGGGGAGAGGAGTTTGAAATGTATGGTAATCAGACTATGAGGGGTAAGTGTTGAAAAAGGGGACCAGGTTGAAAGCCCATTGCAATAGTCCAAGAAAAACCGAAGAATGACTCCTGCATGGGTAGCAACATTGGGGGTGTTGAGATGTGGTTGTATTCTAGATGTATTTGGAGATAGAACTTCAAAATTTTCAACATTTGGATGTAGGCTGTGACAAAAAGAATTCAAGAATAAATCTCAGATATTTGGTTTGAGCAATGGAAGAATTTAGTTTTTTTTTTTACTGAGATAAGGTATAAATTTGGGAGTTTATCAACATAAACATTAAATAAATAATAAGACTAAATATGATCACAGATGAGAAAGAATTGTCTTAAATGCTCACTGAACATTTCGTGGTAAAGAAGATAAAAACCAATGCATTGACGATACAGCAGAGGAGGGAACTGGTGGTCCAGTGACTAAGAAAGTGATGGGAGATGGCATTAGACAGCTGGAGAGAGACCTCAATCAAAAGCACAGAGGTTTTAGCTTTACAGGAGAGAAGATGGTACATAGGGACACAGGTGACAGTCACCGTGTAGGTGTGATGGTGAAAATTTCTATCCCAATAAGGACACTTGTATTGTAAAAACTAGAAAGTTAAAAAGGGACACATTTCCTTAGGCCAGGGGTCGGGAACCTATGGCTCGCGAGCCAGATGTGGCTCTTGTGATGGCTGCATCTGGCTCGTGGACAAATCTTTAATAAAAAAAAATGTTAAAAATATAAAACATTCTCATGTATTACAATCCATTCATTTCCTACCACTTATGTTCATGGTTGCAGGTGGCTGGAGCCAATCACAGCTGTCCTCCAGGACAACACCATATTTTTATTGGATAATGCGTAATGTACACGGGTCATTGTATGGCTCTCTCAGAATTACATTTTAAAATATGTGGTGTTCATGGCTCTCTCAGCCAAAAAGGTTTCCGACCCCTGCCTTAGGCTATCATTTAAAGACACTAGAAAATCAGATGTGTAATAAAAAAATACTTTAAATGTGAGTATCTTATAACAAAATTTGCATAATATAATTTAAATTTCTTGAAATATACATGACAGTTTGACATCTACACCCTATGTTTTCACTAGAAAAATCTTCAGTTATATATGATATGCTTCATTAGGTTACCTTTCTGAGAATCTAAATGTCTTCAGAGTAACTATGTTTGATTTGAATAACCTCGTGGGGTTTGAGTGGCCAAATAATCTATAACACATAATCTATAACAGTTCCAGCCCCCATACACTAACATGTTAAATTAAAACTGTGTACCAGCTACCTATAAATTCTCTTACTTTTGTAACTGTATCCAAGAAAACAATATAAGTGAGGCAAGATTGAAGTTGGCACTTCAAATTTTAAATATTTAACAATGCTAAAGTAATAAAAATTAAATGAACATCTTCAAATTCTACTCAGATAGTGTGATTTTACTGAGTTCTATTGTATTTTTCATCTAGTCCTTTTATTTATATACATTTAAAACACAACAGTCAGAGCCTGACCTGTGGTGGCGCAGTGAATAAAGCGTCGACCTGGAAATGCTGAGGTCTCCGGTTCGAAACCCTGGGCTTGCCTGGTCAAGGCACATATGGGAGTAGATGCTTCCAGCTCCTCCCCCCCTTCTCTCTCTCTGTCTCTCCTCTCTCTCTCTCCCTCTCCTCTCTAAAATGAATAAAATAAAAATAACAATAAAATAAAATAAAACACAACAGTCAGAATAAGTAAAACCAATGCTTTTCAAATTTGTAAGTATATAGAAATATCTAGAATCTTGTAAAAATGTAGATTCTGAATCAGCTCTGGAGTGAGGCATTATAATATTGTGTTTCTAACAAGGTCTCAGGCCATGTCTATGCTGCAGGTGACCAGAGCATAATTGAAGTAATAAGGGTCTAAACCACTGTACTTTTGACATTTGCATGGAGTTTGAGATAATAAATTAGTTATTTCGTGTCTAATTATTTGCTTTCTTTTCAAAATATTAGAGTTAAGTAGAGGTTTTACATTTTATTCCTGGAAGAGTATATATATATAAAATTTAGCCTCTAACTGAAAAAAAAAATCATAACAATTTCTTAATGCAAAAGGACTTAATCCTTGTTTTATTTACTTGATTATTACCCGAAGCTCAGAGCCAAATTTCACACCAAGCCATTAATTAAATAACAAAATCTAAGGAATGGATAATAAGTAAGAATGCTGACACCTATGTTCGGGCATGGCACCCTGATCATACTACAAAGGGAGCAAACAGAACAAATAGCATTATTTAAAATCACAATCCTGTAAGTGGCAATAAATGTTTTTGCAATGACTCTGCTGTGCCGTTTCTCACACCTGCTCCCACTTGCCAGGTTAGACTGGCTCAATGGGCATTACTACGGGATCACAATCATTGGAACAAACTCCCTCAGGGCAGCAATAACCAGGCTGCTAGCGCCGTCTCAGAGGAGCTCTTGAAACAATTCCCCATGAATTTGTAATTTCATCTATGTATTTTAAAAGCATGTCCTAGGAAAACTATAGCATACTGCTGATAGGAAAACTTCCTAACCTGTTTTCATAAAGCAATAAGCTCTCTCTGAAATATCATGAAAATTCAGGACACACAGTGTTTATGTATTAAAAGAGGATAAGGGACAGGTCGTAAATGTCTGATGTCAGAAAACTTGTCACAAGTGTTGATTCCTACAAACCATTCTCACCGTTTAAGACCCAAATAATAGATTGTATAGTAAATATTTTGTCACATTTTGTGAGTAACAGGTATTCTCTGTGATAGTCTAGTTCAGGGGTAGTCAACCTTTTTATACCTATCACCTACTTTTGTATCTCTGTTAGTAGGAAAATTTTCTAACCGCCCACCAGTTCCACAGTAATGGTGATTTATAAAGTAGGGAAGTCACTTTAGTTTATAAAATTTATAAAGCAGAGTTACAACAAGTTAAAGCATATAATAATAATTACTTACCAACTACTTTATGTTGGATTTTCGCTAAGTTTGGCAGAATAAATCTTTATAAAACAACTTACTATAGTTAAATTTATCTTTTTATTTATACTTTGGTTGCTCCGCTACTGCCCACCATGAAAGCTGGAACACCCACTAGTGGGCGGTAGGGACCAGGTTGACTACCACTGGTCTAGTTTTATTAGCACACTCAAATCCTATTTAAGAACAAGAAAAGAGTTAATCATTCTATCTTAGATTATTTAATGGTTTTATTACTATAATTTTTCTACCTTTAAATGGGATAAAGTGTTCAATATTTTATAATAATACCTTATATGAATACCTCTTTATTGCACTGTTCATGAAAATAATCATATCCTTAATTAATATCAAAATAAGCAAAAAGTAAAGTATGTTTTACTACAGTGACTAAAAATGGTCCCTCTCCAGAAGATTAAAACAATACATATACATGAAAGGCAATCATTCTACTGGGGGTGAATTTTTAAGTGGCTAATTTAACAAATTTTCATTTTCTACCTATTAGTTTTCCCCATAATATTATGCTTATAAAGAGCACAATTTAATTAACTTTCTAATTATTTCTACTATACAAATAAGAATCCTAGAGCAAACATATGAATAAAATACCTTTGTAATGTTAAGACAAAACACACTGTCAGCTGTTGGTTCAAGAAGCATTTAAAAACATATTAATTCTTCCAAATCCTTGGGTAAGTACATATGGAATATTTTGTATAATTTAAAATAGAGTGTTTATTTTGCTAAAGACAGCAATGACTTTTCTCTCATACATTATCTCATTTCATTCTCATAACCTTCATAAAATAATAAATAAAAATTGCTTTGTTAACTAGCAATTTCCATAACATATAAAGCATCATTAACTTTGGTTTTCTGAGTCAAATGTTTTGCCTTATATCATCAATCATCATCATTTTATTAAGGAATGTTAACAGTTACTTCTTGTTGGACGGTAGTGAGTTAGTTCAAGAGAACATTAGTTTGACTGTCAGAAATAAAAATAGTAGGTGAAGGTGTCAACATTGGAATTAGAAGGAGCAGAATGTAGGTGCATTCCTTTGGGGATCTCTTCCAGAGTTTTCATTGAATATTTATTGAGGATCTACATATATTAAACACTATGCTATATACTTTGCCCAGTTTACTTAATCAGGCCCTTAGGTAAATATTGTTATCTGTATATTGTAGGTGAAAAGAGAGAGTTAGTCACTAGCCTAATATTTCTGAGCTAGTGAGTAGCAGAACCAGAACTTCAACCTGAATCTTTATGATTTCAAAATTTAAGCATATCCCACCAATGAATGAAATGAATGATCTAATCAAGTTAGTAATTTCCCAATAAAATTTTTATACTTTAAACAAATACCACAAAATATTACAATATATGTGTGTACAACAAAGGATATATGTAGTAACGAGTATTCTAACAACTTAAGTTCAAAACCTGTGGATTCCAGAAAGACTAAAACAGAGGAATTTTATCTCATTTTAGCTAAAGATTAGAATTAATTTTTGTTATTCTTTATATGATATGGATTTTCAAATCAGTTTGGACTTTATGATTTCTTTCTCACAATGTTACATACTTCTGAAATAATCAGCATTCACTTTTTCCCAGTTAAGGTCAAGATTTCTCAATAATTGATAGAATTCTAAGAACAATCCTTAATAGTCAGTAAACCATATCTTTTATTATGTAGTCTACTATCATTTAGTTTTTAATTTCTGTAATTTTAGAAACCAAACTTCAACTTCTATTGTCAGGTTTTTCAGAAGCATATATTTCTACATTTCTAAAAGGAGCTATTACCAAGAAATGAAAATCACAAAAACTTTTCATTATAAACACTAAGATTCAGAAAGTCTAACCAGTTTGCTCAAAATCGCACACACAGGAATTGTTAGGAATTTACTCTAAATGCAATGTCATGCTTTAAACATAAAATTAAATTCTCTTAATGAAGCTAACAATCTTCTTTGTACTTTGTGATATGTATATATTATCTACTGTGGAATTCTAGGAGAATAAATTAAGTTCCCACTACTAAGCAGAATCTTATTAAATGCATAGGTATGTTTTAAAGACGTGACGAAAATACTGTTTAGTGGTTAAAAAACTAAGAATGTCAGTCAATAAAATAACTTCACTGTTCCACAAACCCTCAATTCATCCTACCATTAGAAGATATTTAAGATATTAAATATCTAAGATATTAGAAGATATTAGATATTAATATCTAAAAATATTTAAAATATTAGAAGTCTATACACAGACTCTGGTGTATAGATTGTGTTTGAAAATATGTCATGACTCTAGTGTATAAATTATTTCTTGTGCACAAAACAGTTTATAGGGATGTTATTCCAACATAAATTAAAACTAAATGTACAGTTATGATTCTTTCCCTATTCTTTTTTTTATTTATTTGTGTGTGTATAGGTGTGTGGTGTGTGTGTATTTTTCTGAAGTGAGAAGCAGGGAGGCAGAGACATAGACTCCTGCTTGCACCCAATCGGGATCCACATGGCATGCCTACTAGGGGGAGATGCTCTGCCCATCTGGGGTGTTGCTCCATTGCAACCAGAGCTATTCTAGCGCTTGAGGTGGAGGCCATGGAGCCATCCTCAGCACCCAGGGCCAACTTTGCTCCAATGGAGCCTTGGCTGCGGGAGGGGAAGAAAGAGACAGAGAGAAGAGAGAGTGGTAAGGTTGGAGAAGCAGATGGGCACTTCTCCTGTGTGACCTGGCCGGATATCGAACCCGGGTCATCCACACGCTGGGCCGAAGATCTACCACTGAGCCAACTGGCCAGGGCTTCTTTACCTATTCTTAGTGAAATAGAATTCAATTTTAGGGATTTTGAGTACCACAAGTCTTAAACAATTTCATATACTACTTGCAAAATATTCTGATAGTCTCTTCAAATATTTCTTATTGAAGACCCCTCTTTATTTGCATTAGCAAAAACCAAGGGAAAAAAATTGAAGTCATAAAGGTCTGTTAAAAACTCAACATTTGTTAACCTAAATAAAACTATATATGCTTTTAACAAAAATAACAGAACATACCACTCACATTCTCAGAAACAATCGCACATCAAATGGAAAACTGCCTACATTTAAGGGGTAAAAATAAATCTTAATCTATCATCTGAGTTATAATTTCTGAAGATGTTTGTATTGTTTATGTGTCTCAATCTTTAATATTTTATTTTCACTCTTTAGTCATGACACTTTATCAAAAACTTTGAAATAGACAAAATTTATACATATAATCCCAAAATTATACATAAAATTTAATTGCTTCCTCCAAATTAGTTATGCTAAAATTGTGTGTGTGTGTGTGTGTGTGTGCGTATGTGTGTCTGTGTAACAGTAAGATTTGAAAATTATTCTGATAAGCCAGGGAAAAATGCCATTTTCTCTTCAAAAGTAATTAGGTACATTGGGGCTATCTAGTTAAAATGGCCACTAAAATCTGGTTCCAGAAATGTGTTTCTGGACATTATTTAGCTGGTAACACATAATGTTACAACCTGCATTTTCAGCACTCTTTTTTTTTTCTCAGTTCATATGAATTGACAGATACAATTTTGGTAAATACTAAAAGCTTTTATATCTTCTATTTAATTTATGACATTCCTTGCCTTATGTCTCAAACAATGATTATCTACTAGGAAAGTCATGTGAAAACTCACCAACAACAATCAAGAAATAAAGAAGATTGAAAGTACTGATAACTTGACCTAACTGTAAAATGCCTCAAAAAGTTATTATAAATGAATACTAAAATGGTATTGTAGCATTTAGGATATGGTAGATGGATATCATAAAATTCTTTCAACTTTTATTCATATTAAACATTTTCATAAAATGTTGAAAAAAAGGATTCAGCTAATTCTCTTAATCAGATAGTTTAATTCTATGCAATATACAGATGTCAATATTATCTTAAGTGTTTCTCACTTTTTTAAAACATGGGATATTAAAATAACAAACTAAAAAAATCTATTAACTGACACTTTCTCTTTCCACCTCATAAATTATACTTAAAAATCAATTCTAGGACAAGTACTTGGAAATCCAGTGGGAGCCTTCCAAAACACACACACACACACATACACACACACACACACACACACACACTTTAAATTGAGAAATTCCAGGTACAGTCCATTAAATGCTCTGACCCAAACCTAACAAAGCAAAACTTGTTTAAACAATTACTTCTGTTCCTATTGCTAAAAATTAATGAGTCAACCATGTGAATATATTTACTGGAAAAAAGAAGTAAGGACACAAATATGGAAATGGTGGGGGGGGATTTTTGTTTTTTGTGTGTGTGTGTGTGTGTGAGACAGAGACAGATAGAGGCACAGAGAGGGACAGATAGGGACAGACAGACAGGAAGGGAGAATGATGAAAACTATCAAATCTTCGTTGGACACCTTAGTTGTTCATTGATTGCTTTCTCATATGTGCCTTGACCGGGGGACGACAGCACATCGAGTGACCCCTTGCTCAAATCAGCGACCTTGGGCTCAAGCTGGTGAGCATTGCTCAAACCAGATGAGCCCACACTCAAGCTGGTGAGCCTGTGATCAAGCCGGCTATTTCAGGGTTTTGAACCTGGGTCCTCTGCATCACAGTCCAATGTTCCATCCACTGCTCCACTGCCTGTTCAGGCTGGATATGTTGCTTTTAAAAATACAATATATATTATATTACTGAACTAAGAGATAGATAGTTCCTTAAAACTGGTTTTATTGATTAACAGTCTAAATAGTGAGTTCCTATTCTTAGAAGTTGCAAAAAAATAAAAAAGGAGATACAATGCGATAGAATGTTTAAGCACCTTTTGTTCAATTGTGCGAACTTAATATGTCTTTTTCTAATTTTAAGTAGTTATTTTTCAATGTTTGGCTTTAATAATGGGACAACAGGGTACAGATTATGGGGTGGTGACATGTCTAATAGAATGCCCAGCTTAAAAGAGGTAAGAGAAATTAAAGTTTTACTTGTTTTTAAGTAAAACTGCCTAGCAATTTACCTGTGGAAGTGTGGTATGTTAGTGAATAATAGAAAATTAGGATACCAGAAGAATAGCTGTGGAACCATAAACAAAAAAGAAAACAGCAGAAAATTTAAAAAAAATAAAAAATAGGGTTAATTTGGGCCCTGCCATTTGAATTTAATGATGGTTTACACCTGATGGACTATAGATTACTGGAGTTAGAAGAAAAATATTATGATAAAAATTTGAATCAAAATTTTTCTACAAATTGCATGAGGACAAACATTTCATCTGTAGCATCACTTATTTTAACTTGTTCATAATTCCATTAACAGTTTGGTACAGAATGGTGGTGATTATTAAGGCTCTCTGCAGAGAAATAATAAATTATGATTTTGGAAAAATTAAATTTGTGAATTACAGTTATGAGTAAATTCCAAGTATATGTGATGAAATTTATAGTGGATCCAGAAGGAGGAAACCTGGGTTCTCATTCCAACTGAGCCTTGGACAAAGCATATTTCCTCTCTGTAGCTACTTTACCTGGGCAAAATGAGTCATGCTGTCTAAAAGTTCTTGAAAAGTCTTTCTGCATCTAAGATTTCAGGATGCTATGGCAACAAGGTACCTGTGGCACTTTTAATTTATAACCAAGATGCCACTTAATTGCACACAGAAATTACAGAAAGAGATATGTTTGATTATATAAATATTATAGGAAAAATAAAGAAAGGAATCACATGGAGAAGAAATGAGGAATTCCTGATTAGTTAAAATCCAGCTGATAATGAGTTATTAATAAATGTAATTCTTAGGTAGGTTTAAGTAGAAACTTTAAACAGAAAGACAAGAACAAAAAATTTAACAACTTTGTCATTCTTGCATACCTAATACAAAAAACAATCTTTAAAAATTTAAGCAAGTAGGCATTACCTTTGACAACAAGATATCCCCAGATAGAATCCATATTATTGTTTTATTATAAAAGAAATTAAAATACTATCCAAAAATTCTACTCAAAGACTATCCAAGGAAAAGGAGAAATAAGACAGAGGCAAAGATAACCTGGATGTGATGACCTAATTTGTGAGTAAAAATACTGTTCAATGTTTAGATATTTTAATGACTTAAAGAAGTTAAAAGGATAATAATAAAAGAATAGCTTCATAAAAGCTTTTTGTTTTAATGTTATTTTTCAAGAGACAAAGATATAAAAACTTGTGTAAGTAGCATTTTTATTTCTTATAGAAGACAAGATAGAAGTAGTCAAGGATTCTGTTTTTGTGAAACTTTAAGTTTATAAACTTATCGCCACTTCTTTTAAAAAATGATATAAAATTAAATGTCCAAAATTAGGTACAAATAGCCTCACCAGCTGGTGGCACAGTGGATAGAGCATCAAACTGGGATGTGGAGAACTCAGGTTCAACACCCCGAGGTCGCCATCTTGAGTGTGGGCTCATCTGGTGTTGAGCAAGGCTCACCAGCTTGAGCCCAAGGTCTCTGGCTTGAGCAAGGGTCACTCTGTCTGCTGTAGCCCCCCAGTCAAGGCATATATGAGAAAGCAATCAGTGAACTACTAAGGTGCTGCAACAAAGAATTGATGTTTCTCATCTCTCTCCCTTCCTGTCTATCTGTCCCTATTTGTCCATCTCTCTGACTCTCTCTGTCTCTGTCACACACACACACAAAAAAAATTAGGTATAAATAGAAATATTTGTTTTAATAAGAATGTAAATCACAACACATTACTAGTTTTTATAACTCCAACAAATAACAAAATCACCATATATCTTATCAAAATTATCACAACATCTTTATTTAATGCATGGTACAGATCCATATATTTTTCCTGGTTGTTTTTTTTTTGGGGGGGGGGGCTGTGTACTCAGGTTCATTTCTTCATATAAGAAAAAGACCATATAGTTGATTTTCCTTTCTCATGTAGATAGTTCTTGCAAGTTTCATTCAACTTCACAACTTGTTTTTAGTAATGCCATGCAAATTGTTAAGATTGCTATCAATCTTAGGAAAACATCTATTAAGCTTTTTTCTTAGGAGCTGTATGATTCAGAAGAATTTTCTATAAACTAGCTTCTGGCTCCACACATTACCGCCTTGTTTCTCCTCCACTACCCACCTCTATTCATAGCCAGGCACCACTGTGCATGTGAATAACCCCCTGCCACCTATGGCCCTGCACTTTTGTATTTTGAAGGAAAGTGTTCTGGAGGGAAAATCAGAATGGAAAGTGAGGTCACTGTTAACCAATTGTGGTAAAATGTGTTCGTATTGCAAATTTACAAAAGTATATGATTAAGTGAACCCATTGCGAGGGCCCTTTTCACATCTTTGAAAGAAAGTAGTCTCTACATTTTAGTCTCAAAATCAACCTGCCTCTTAACACAAGTGGCGTTGCGTAGGAGAAAAAGTAGAAAGACTAAAGAATAAGTTAGAACCATAGAAGGGTAAATCTGAAGTTCAATGTGTTTGGTAAGTTGGAGCCAAAGAATCATATATTCAGGTATTCTCTCTGTACTTCTATGGAATGCAAATTCAACAACAACAAAACAACAACAACAACAATAAAACAGAAAAAGTTAATCATTACTTATATTTAAAAGTATATTTGGGCTCTAGCCAGTTGGCTCAGCGGTAGAGCGTCGGCCTGGAGTGCAGGGGACCCCGGTTCGATTCCCAGCCAGGGCACATAGGAGAAGCGCCCATTTGCTTCTCCACCCCCCCCCCTCCTTCCTCTCTGTCTCTCTCTTCCCCTCCCACAGCCAAGGCTCCATTGGAGCAAAGATGGCCCCGGCGCTGGGGATGGCTCCTTGGCCTCTGCCCCAGGCGCTAGAGTGGCTCTGGTCGCGGCAGAGCGACGCCCCGGAGGAGCAGAGCATCGCCCGCTGGTGGGCAGAGCGTCGCCCCTGGTGGGCGTGCCGGGTGGATCCCGGTCGGGCGTATGCGGGAGTCTGTTTGACTGTCTCTCCCCGTTTCCAGCTTCAGAAGAAAAAAAAAAGTATATTTGGAAGTGGTGTATTCTCATCAAACAAAAAATAAATTAATACTCCAGGAATCTTCAGGTTCCTTATACCTATTTGCAATTACTATCTATAGTGGTTGAATATTACCCCTGTCTTCTGCTACAATTCATGTCAACTAATTTGGAATAGAGCTTTTGTAGATTTGATAAGGGTAAGTAAGGCTTGAGATAAGGCCATAGTGGATAAGGGTGGGTTGAAATGGCAATGAGAGTGTCCTTATGAGAAAGAAAAACAAAGACACACAAACATAGAGAAGAAGCTGAGGTGAAGATGTCAGCAGAGATTGGACTGAACTCTCTACAAGGCAAATATTGCAAGCAACCAACAGAACCCGGAAGAAAAGCATTGGGTAATTTTGACCTGATAGTTTCCATCCAGAGTAACCAACCCTTCCAACACCTAGATTTGGAACGTCTGTCCTCTAGAACTGTGAGAGAAAACATTTCTGTTGTTTTAAGCCACCTAATTTGTGGTGATTTGTTTTGGCAGCACCAAGAAACTTATATACTATCTCTACATAAAAACATACCAAAAAATGGTTACTATGGCATTGGATTTGTGATTTATATGCTTATATGTATACCTAAAGACCCATGCAATAAAGGGACTCCTTTCCAAACACTGCAAAAACATTTTCATAGAGGACTGCCATGCCCAAATTGAGTTTCTGCTATTACCCTAAAGCTAAGAGTCGGCTAAATGCTCAAGCTACTGAGATATCAAAAAGGAAAATAAATGATGTGTTATTTCTGCAAAAACCTAATAATTCTACAAAGTACATATTCCTTTTCTATAAACAATAATATAAAAACATAATGAAATGTTATGCTTGATTTCCTATTATTCTCTAATTTTCAAAATCTTTTAATGTTGCATAATAAATGAATTCAAGGCCATGTTAAACTCCCACCCTGGGGACAGAAACCAATAAGTGTAATACTTGACCACCAGAATCATCATTTCATATTTTTTTCATAATTATATTTCCTTTGTATTTTAAGGCTTTTACAGTATCTTGATAATCATTTCTGAGATATCATTGGAATTGTGAGATCTTTTTATTGGTTCCTAAGTATGCGTGGCTTATCCATCAGCTAAATGTGATGGTCCTACAGTGCAGTACGCATGTTCTGTACAACTTTTTCTTTGTTCCCAACGCCCGGGGTTGTGCTGGATCTCTCAGATCGTGTTAGATGCTTATTACCTTGAAGTACATTTGTTACACCTACAACGCTGATTTTGCCACAGAAAGGCATTCAGTTTCAGAATCCCTTCAACTGTAAAAGGTCTACAGAGCAATTCATTTGAGAATATTTGCATTCATTTAATTTCAAAATTAAATTCACATGCACATGGTGGATTTCCATTCATCAAGGAGAAGCTCTAGCTGGTCATATTTAACTATGCTGGTGGAAGGCCAAGACATAGCTCTTCATTAACATATACTCAGTAATTACCAAAGGCACATAGACTCTTCTCATTTCTACCCTGCCATTATGCTCACTGGCCTGGAAAATGGGACTGGGCCAAGTGGAACTGTCCCAAGCACATGCCCTGTAAAGTCCTGAGAGGAAAGTCACACATTTGCTGTATAGACAAGGAGTCTACCTAACTTAACAACTCTCCCACGAACAATTTTCAGAGTCTCTTGGCAAATTGATCAAGACAGGTTAATCACTATGCATCTTCCTTCCGCAAAGAATATCATGCTTATATGAACAATATTATTTCAACAAAAGAATGTGTTTAAATTATAACACCCATAAACATAAAAAAGGAATTTGCTCCCTTTCATGTCACATTTTATACATTAATATAAGGTTAAAAAAAAAAGAACAAATAGTATGTGTGCAAATTTGCACACTCAAATCTTTATTAAATGAAAATATTGCCAACAGAAAAGCAGCGTTGCCTGACCAGGCGGTGACACAGTGGATAGAGCGTCAGACTGGGATGTGGACCAGGTTTGAGACCCCGAGGTCGCCAGCTTGAGCATGGGCTCATCTGGTTTGAGCAAAGCTCGCCAACTTGGACCCAAGCTCGCTGGCTCGAGCAAGGGGTTACTCGGTCTGCTGTAGCCCCACAGTCAAGGCACATATGAGAAAGCAATCAATGAACAACTAAGGTGTCGCAACAAAAAACTAATTATTGATGCTTCTCATCTCTCTCCATTCCTGTCTGTCTATCCCTCTCTCTGACTTTCTGTCTCTGTAAAAAAAAAAAAAGCTCAGTAAATCATCTTGTGAATGGACAATAAAAAGGTGTCTAAAGGCTCATTATAAAATTTTTGTCTCAAATAAACAAAGTTTGGGGGCTCCTGGTATTATGTTCCCTTCAGCATGTTTTCACTTAGTGAGACCATGGACCTGGGCTATTGTCAGCTGTAACTTGCTTTCTCTGTGCCCTGCTGGGAGGGTCCATGAAGGTTGATTCTGGCATGCAACACAAGAGGCCCAGGGAAAATAAATGCTCTCACTTGTTTGTTCTGTCAGTACATAGACAGTTTAATTTAAATCAGGAAATCATAGACCAATAGGACCAGACCCTCATCTGTGAAAAGCTCATAACTAATGACAAAACTAATTATTATATATTCTACATTGCTTCTTTTGTTGCTCATCTCTACTGTGCTTCCCTGAGGCATGCATATACATGTATGACACTGAGACCCACAGAAGCTATGTCATCAAGGGTTGAATTACAGGTGACCTTAAGATAACGCAGAGGTTAGAGGCATGTACCACCCACACAGTCTAAAATCTACATATAATTTATTGGGCCTTCTCAGATGCAGATTCTCAGTCACAGGTCAAAAATGCTAGAATATATATATAAATACCTCATATGATATGTCCAGTTCACATTTTTAAAATACTGCTTTCTACAATAATATTTAAATTAACAGGCACAAACTTGTTGGTAACATCATTTTAAAGGAAATTTAACTGGAAATGCGCTGTGACATAGCACTATAACATGGTCACGTATACTTTGACAAGTGGATTTTAAAAGAACTTGTATTATATTTCAGAGTCCATATATATGCAGTGAAGCATGGCTTCTTCTTGCTTTCACATTTTAAGCACCAGGATACAGCAAGACATAAAGAGTCGTTTCAGCATGTTCCGTTTTAGGAAGGAAACTGAAGCAGGGATTCAGGCTTTATCATCTCTTCAACTAGCCGGATGGTCAAGCACAGGATTTTCCACTACCTATTTTAGCCCAAGAGACCTGTGTATTACAAGCTCAATCCAACATTCTTGTATAATGTAAATGTTTTTAATGTTCCAAGCAGAGGTTGCCATTCCAACAGTTCCCCCCTCATAGTGGTTTTATATTTTTTTTCAAAGAGACTATGATATATCATTTGCTTTATCTTATAAATCAGTTTAATAATATAGTTCCTTATTCTTTGTTTATTTTTCTGTTACATATCAATTGTGAATTCAAATCTACAAGAGTAGTCACATTTCAACTAAGAAGACCAGTAGTACCCAATGATACATAAATGAATCAATAATAATCATAGAAATTATTTTATTTTTATTGAATGTTTTGGGGTGATTTTTTAAATTTATTTTTTATTTTTTATTTATTCTTTTTTTTTAGAGAGGAGAGGGAGAGACAGAGAGAGAGAGAGGAAAGACAGAGAGAGAGAAGGGGGGAGGAGCTGGAAGCATCAACTCCCATATGTGCCTTGACCAGGCAAGCCTAGGGTTTCGAACCAGCGACCTCAGCATTTCCAGGTCGATGCTTTATCCACTGCGCCATCACAGGTCAGGCTGTTTTGGGGTGATATTGATGGAGAAAATAATATAGTCCAGGTATACAATTGTACAATATATCATCTGTACATTGTATTGGGAATATTAATTATTGACTTATTTTCTAGATGTAACTTAATGGTAGTAAAACAGAGCATGCATGTGCTAAGAAAGATGTTCATGGGCCTTGTCCCAGGCACAGTAAGGGAGTAGGCAAGTCTGTTCTGTTGGCTCTGAGTCGCTAATGTTTCTTTAAAATATAATTATATATTTCAGTTCCTCCCCTCACTTCTCAAAGATAACACGATTCCCATGAGTCTCATTCAGCATAAAAATTAAAATGAGTAGATCCCAAAACTTATTAATAGAATTTAAAAGACAGGAAAGGGAGAATGGAAACAGACTTTGCAAATATATATCTCATGATGCAAGAAAACACTCCTCTGCCTAAACTGCAAACCAACAGACTGCATCTAATCCATCAATTACTTTATCTTTGTGAATTAGTTTAAAAAGGAGGTGGTAAATGATCAAACACACTTTACATAGAAAGCCAGCAGAGAGTCACATGGGGTTCTTTCATGAATCAAAGTTTTCACTTCTCCAGGTCCTTATGTGTTATTGAAACCACTGAAGCGGCATATAGTATATGGGACACAGAGAGCCACTCCGCTAATCGGTTCCCACAGGCCTGGTGGCGCACTCTGCTGCAAAAGCAATTTTCATTGTGAACTCCAATACCCTTTAAGAGAACGCCGGTGCTTCAGAAATAATCATAGCGCGGTTTGAGTGACGAGGAGCCTCGGTTTCAATTGCATGCACCCCTATTCTACTCTCTTTCTTCCTTTCTTTGCCTTTAGCCTTAGGCCTCACATGAAAAAATTTTTTTTTTCTAAAACGAATAGTAGCAGGAACAATATTATTCTATGAGACATTCAAGGATTTGGGGGTGGGGGGGTTGGTTAATTACCAGTTACCTTCCAAAGTGAATGCCTTTGAATCAGAGATTTCTGTCCTGAGGAAGAAGGGTTTCCTTTGCTAAACTCAATCAACGAGGAGAGCCTCCATCAAAAATCAAAGAGCTGTTGTTAAAAGGAGAACCGTGGCAGCAGTTCCAGGGTACCTTGCTGGTTCTTTCTTGGACCTGCCTTAATGGGCTCTAAAGAGACGGCTGGATTTTTAAAGTGAGATCGCAAGACAGGAGTTACTTATTGAAACTACCGATCTCTCCCTACGGCTGCTAAGAAGAATGCTTCCACAGGACCGCGTGGCCTCCCTCACTGGATCATCCTACTGATGAACGAAGTGCTGAAAAAAAGTAAAGAAAAAGCCTCGTATTTCCGCGGAAGAGTAAAACTGATGACAGGATTATTATTATTAGCAAAACGCTCTCAGAATATTTCTTCAGGCTAATAAAATATTTAGACATAAAGACAATACCTGCCAACGAAGTTTGAAATTAAAACAGCAGCTAAAGGAGACCTGGGTAAAAAGTAGGCTTGTAGATTTAAAATAAAGGTAAAAATAAATCAAAACTGATTGAGAGATTATATTTAGCTTCCTTCACCAAGCATCGGATAGTATTCCCATAACACTATTAATTTTGATTTATTTCCGTTAAACATAATGAAAAGAACCTACAATAACTCATTATTTGTACCTGGTATAAACCTGAAGTTTGGGACAGTGGAATCTAGTTTCTGCACATAAATGCCTAAATATTCAGTGCAGATGATTAAATGCTTGTCAGAGCTCTTCTAAATTATAGCTGTATACACACACGGTATAAAAATGCCAAAATACTCCACACCACCAAATTTGGTTGCCTCCTGTTCAGCAAACCTTAATCAAATGGGAAAAGCTAAGTTGAAGGGCTGCTTTGTGAACGTGCATTGCAACAAACCATAATGTTTGTGAAATCAGAACACAGGAAGAGAAGACTCCAATAAAAAGAAAATAATCCCCCGTGCAAATCACCCACTTACAATTTTTCAAGTGAAAAATTAGGGACTATTACTGCATATGGATGCATAATGACAGAGGCAAACTCATAGGGACAAAGGACCCCCGCTTCGATACAGAAGTTAAAGCAGAAACAAAACCGAGGAACACTTCTTTGACTAGGTCTAGGTTGCTGGTTTTCTTCAACTTATTTCAACATGTAGTACGGCTCAGGTGAATGCTTTAGTAGACACACTTGGGATGTGAATGTGACATCTTCATTAATAACGCCAGTAAAAGGCCACCCCTTTAGAAGAAAACACAACTTTTCTCATCTCTAGACCTGGCATCATTAGATCTGGCACAAGGGAATAACATATAGCCCAATAGCCTTTTAATTGTCATTATAGGGAACTGTTAGTAAGCCAGGGATATATTTTAGGATAACCATGTCAATCTACAGAGTAATCGTTATTTATGATGATCTGAAAATCAATTGTGCTATGCCCTAATTATACAAATCTTTGCAGCAGCACAGAGAGGGCTAAAGCATCACTACCATACCAAATGTCAAATGTAATTTCTAGTTAGCGTGCTGTAGAAGAGAATGGGAACCATAAATTTATTTTCATGTTAGCATTTATGGTTAACATTTTTGAGTATAGACAGGCAGAAAAGTAGGCCGGAGGTTATCACCTAGCCAAGGAATTTCACTGTAATTCTTGGTGCAGTATCGTGAAATTTGCAATAAAAGAAATCATTTTGATTGCACTTCTATTTTTGATCCTCTGACTTTTTCGTAAGATGAAAAAAATATATTTTCAGAGAAATGGAGTAAAATTTAATATCAGAGAAATCAAGAGCTCACGGAAAACACAAGTCCTGCAAAACTCTTTGCGGCTCTTCGAAACATTAATTTTACTGTGTGATATAACCACTTGCATTGCTACATTACAGTCCAATATAAATTACAGAAATGCCCATGTATTTTAGCATTTCTATCAAAATATTGAGGGACATATCTAACTAAAGAGTTGTATTTTTAGCCCTGGCCGGTTGGCTCAGCGGTAGAGCATCGGCCTAGCGTGCGGAGGACCCGGGTTCGATTCCCGGCCAGGGCACACAGGAGAAGCGCCCATTTGCTTCTCCACCCCTCCGCCGCGCTTTCCTCTCTGTCTCTCTCTTCCCCTCACGCAGCCAAGGCTCCATTGGAGCAAAGATGGCCCGGGCGCTGGGGATGGGTCCTTGGCCTCTGCCCCAGGCGCTAGAGTGGCTCTGGTCGCAACATGGCGACGCCCAGGATGGGCAGAGCATCGTCCCCTGGTGGGCAGAGCATCGCCCCTGGTGGGCGTGCCGGGTGGATCCCGGTCGGGCGCATGCGGGAGTCTGTCTGACTGTCTCTCCCTGTTTCCAGCTTCAGAAAAAATGAAAAGAAAAAAAAAAAAAAAGAGTTGTATTTTTAAATAATAAGGTTCTATTATTAATTGAGCTAATTCACATATGCATTTCATATGGGTCAAGAAACTTTCCAATAAAGTGTCAGTTATTTTAAACTTTGAGGGTCATATAGTCTCTGGCACAACTACTCGGTTCTAAGTTGTACCGTGAAAGCAGTTACAGATAAGATATAAACAAAGGAGTGTGGCTGAGTTCCAATTAAACTTTATTTACAAAAAGAGGTAGTGGGCCCAATTTGATCCTTGCCAATAAAAGGGATTCTGATTTGAAAAAAAGAAAGTCTCTAAGTCTTCTAAATTATTTAGATTGTGATATTTTGATACTTCTTTTATTGAACTATCAATTCAAAGAAACAGTAGTAGTCAATCAAAAGATGTCTAGACAGTGGAACTTCTGTCTTAAATCTTTCATTCAGAGAATAAATTAGCCCAATTTATCTAATTCATATTTATTTTTCTGTATTGGAGGTCCTATAGAAAGTTTAAAATACTCATTCAACAAGCCATTAGCACTTTGTTTTTCCAATAATAAAATTATTTAAAATGCAGGCAAAAAGAGAAATATATGTGGTTTAAAAATTATTTCTGTTACAGAATGTGTATGACTAACACTGGAAAATCAATACAAATGGGTAATCAAATGAGTGATCAGAAATATTCCCCAAATTATGAGGACTGAGTCACCATATTATTACATGAATGTCAATAGTTCAAAAAAGCCATTACCCTTTTAATATTACTGCAGTTCATCTTCACAGCTGAAATTTACACTGACTACTTACTTATTTTAATGACATTTACCCACATCCCAAGAAATCAAGATGCCACCGAGAAATCAGAGCCAGAGACAGGAGCACAATGCACATGCTTTACAAGAGGTATGCTCAATTCACACCTTCAGAAGGCATAAAATTGGATGCAGCTCTAACCATGAGGTTTCACGCTTAATTCCCATGTGGGGCAAGACAGCTGATCTGCGTGACTCACATTCATTTAGAGCATGCTGATGTGCTATCAACTGATATCAATTAGTCTAAAAATACTGATAGTTTAGATACTTGATCCTTAGAAATAAATTGTGCATTTCAATATATATATATATATATATATATATATATATATATATATTTGGTTGAATTCAACGTGACAATCAGGCTAAGTACTTGGAGAGAGCGATGGCTATCCAAGTGAAGATGGGCCCAGAAATTTCAAGATCTTTTCCCTCAATGTTACCATAAAGAGATCAAGGGACCATAGTGACACATGCTAATGCCCAAAACCAGTTTCTGTCTACCTCATGAACAGTTATGAAAGCTTTTGGAAATTTTATTTTATTTTATTTGCCTTGGGACTATAAGATACAGGCTAAGGCAATATTGTGTATCAGAAATTCCCTAAGTTGGCTGAGGGGTTGTGTCATTGCTCCTCCCATCAAGGAAGTATAATAAGAGCCTTCCCTTTGAACCTAGCAGTATTATAACCAACTTGACTGAGATTGGATAGCTAGAAATGACACTGTAATTTCTGGCCTAACTTTATGAGGACTGAAACTTTTCTACTTTTCTCTCTCTTGAAATACTCCCTCTTGGAGCCCTAAACCATCCTGTATAAAGTATGATTTCTTTGAAGCTCAAGTTAACTTTCTGGAAAGTCGCCTGACCAGGTGGTGGCGCAGTGGATAGAGCGTCGGACTGGGATGCGGAAGGACCCAGGCTTGAGACCAGGAGGTCGCCAGCTTGAGCGCGGGCTCATCTGGCTTGAGCAAAGAGCTCACCAGCTTGGACCCTAGGTCGCTGGCTCCAGCAAGGGGTTACTCGGTCTGCTGAAGGCCCACGGTCAAGGCACATGTGAGAAAGCAATCAATGAACAACTAAGAAGTCGCAACGCTCAACTAGAAACTGATGATTGATGCTTCTCATCTCTCTCCGTTCCTGTCTGTCTGTCCCTGTCTATCTCTGCCTCTGAAAAAAAAAAAAAAAAAAAAAAAACCTTTCTGGAGAGTCTTTGTGCAGAAAGAAAGGATACAGGTAGAGGGAGAGAAGAAGAAAAAGAGAGGGAGATAGAAAAACCAAGTACATTCTAGCTAAGATTCTAGTATTATAGAAGGAAAACAGCCATTGCCACTGTGTCCTGGCCAATACATGTCTCAGAGAATGATCTAAGTATCTTCCATTGTTATAAATTACTTTAAGCAAATGAGTTTTTCAGTGGTTTGCTATGCAGCAATTGATTACTAGAATTCTCCTTATATTCCAGTAACCGATTTCCTTGAGCAGTTACTATAATATGTGACTAATATTCTCAAATTGGTTAATTTACTCACTGATATTTACTGTCTTTTTTGCTATAGAATGAAAGACACTGTGAAGCCAGAGGCACTATGTAACTTAGACTTTTGGAATTACTAAAATGCCTTACCACTAGTTAATATTTGATAAAGGAACTAAGAGATGAATGTGATCTGATCATTAGCAATACCAGTTCTTTTTCATTATTTTGCACCCTCTTCTATACACAAGTGACACTCAGATTAGTAAAATCTAAGTTATGAAAGTGTATCTTTATATTTGATATGTTTTTCTTTATTTTTTTCCATGTGAGAGGAAGAGAGATAGAGAAAGAGATTTCTGCAAGCACCCCAACCAGGACCCACTTGGCTACCCCCATCTAGGGCCGATGCTCTACCCATCTGGGGCCATGCTTGCAACCGAGCCATTTTTAGTGCCTGCGGTGGAGGCTCCACAGTGTCATCCTCAGCACCTGGGGCCAATGCACTTGAACCTATTAAGCCATGGCTGCAGGAGGGAAGAGAGAAAGAGAGAAAAGGGGAAGGAGGAGGGTTAGAGAAGCAGATGGTCACTTCCCTGTGTTCCCTGACCAGGAATCGAACCCAGGACATCTACACACTGGTTCAACGCTCCACCACTGAGCCAACTGGCCAGAGCCAATAATAGATATAATTTTAAATTGTATGTACAGTACTTTCATCTACAACTTTCAGAATGTCTTTTTGAAAATGATTCCAAAAGTTATCAGAATTTTATTTTATGGTCACAAATTTAGATTTCTCAAAAATATCTTTAATATTTTCTTATTAAAAGTAATTGTCCAATATCACAAAGCAACATCATATTTTCAGTGATTGGAAAACATCACTATGACCTATGAATTCCTTTAAGAATAATATTTTTACAATTGTATAAAGGTAAAAGGCGAAAGATTTATGAGATGTGAAGAGAGACCAGAGTATTACAATTGTTAATGCATCTTTTTTATCTTTAGTGATCTCTCATTCTAATGAGCAAGTGGAAATCAAGGAGTCACTTCCCAATAGACTTTTCTTTATAAAAACCTACTCCATGTATCTCACATTTTGAACTCCACATTTAGATTTGGAATTCCTCCAGGTAGATTTAGTAAAAAGACCACAGAATATTGGAGGACAGAACTGTCAGGTTGATGAACATCTACGTTCTTCATGAGGTGAAACAGAAGCCAAAGTCAAGATAAACCAAGGCCAGATGCTCTAAAATTTTAGCTCAGATAAATATTCTAAGTATTTTCATATAGTAAAAATGAGGTCATATGGCAATTTTAAACATCTATTTCTTTTTTTTTTTTTCTTTCTGAAGCTGGAAACGGGGAGAGACAGTCAGACAGACTCCCGCATGCGCCCGACTGGGATCCACCCGGCACGCCCACCAGGGGGCAATGCTCTGCCCCTCCGGGGTGTTGCTCTGTTGCGACCAGAGCCACTCCAGCGCCTGGGCAGAGGCCAAGGAGCCATCCCCAGCGTCCAGGCCATCCTTGCTCCAATGGAGCCTCGCTGCGGGAGGGGAAGAGAGAGACAGAGAGGAAGGAGAGGGGGAGGGGTGGAGAAGCAAATGGGCGCTTCTCCTGTGTGCCCTGGCCGGGAATCGAACCTGGGACTTCTGCACACCAGGCTGACGCTCTACCACTGAGCAAACCAGCCAGGGCCTAAACATCTATTTCTTTGATAAGGATTGAGATTTACTAATTCCCCATTCACATTTACAAAAAACCCAAGCCTGAGGCGGGAACTTGGAACATGAGAAGTAGATCCTCAGTTAGGTTTTAACCTAGTCAACCTCAGTATTCTCCAATACCCATAATTTACTGACCTGTTCAAAAAGCATATCTCAGATTATGATAGTGACCTCAAGCTAAAAGAGCACCATTTATAAAACTTGGTTTGATATTTGAGAAATATTTCCGTGATTGACCACAGCCAAATTTTGTGATGTATATCTGTCATTACTATAGTTCCCATATCCCATTTTTTTGAAAAGCTAAAAATATGCAACTATTCTCGGTACAAGGAAAACACCTGAATACCATTAAGCTTTTGACCATGGTATTTCTTTATTCAAAATTGTTCTCCATATGTCAAATTAAACCCCTCATTTGAAGTCTAGGTCATGCTTCCTTTCCTAGGAAGCATTGCCTAAGTACCTCAATGAGAAGTATTCTGTTCATCTACAGAAACCTGTCAACAGTTTACAGTTTATCTATACTATTGCCACACTTATCAAGACTGTTTTATTACAATTAATTGAAAAGCACCTTACATTGTGAGTAAATGATAAACTCCTTGAGAAAGTATCTTTCCCCATACTTCTGTTTCTCATAATACACAGTGCATGATATTCAATAAGAGATTTGGAAAAGCAAACACACAGAAATGCATTTGAACTAGAGGCCTATGAAGAATCCATACAGTAACAGCTAACACCCTCTACCACTTACTCTGCATCAGTCATTGTTTCATGTGCTTTTATACACTTCCAAAGCCCTGAAAATAACGTTAGTAGGTAACTAATATTATTACTCATATTTCAAAGACATAGAAACAAAGCAAGAAAATAGTAACTTACTTGTTAGAGGTCACATAGCAAGCCAATGGCACAGGTGGGATTTAAACCAAAGAAATATGGTTTAAATCCCATATAATTAATCAAAGCATTATTTTCTTTAAATATTGCATCACAAACAACAGATTATCTTTATACCAAGTATTTTGAGTTTGACTGCTTTTATTCACACATCTTCCCATGGTCGAGCAGAGCCCCCTAGAACAAAATAGTCATTCCAAAAGAATTTTTACTTGAATTAAGAAAGATGCCCTTTCTTTATTTTATTTTTTAAAATAATGTCTGGAGAACAGAATCAAAACAAATCGTGACAAATTTGAAAACCACATTAGTGAACTGTTTTTATTCCCAAATTCAACAAGAGATTGTGCTGGCATGCTTTTTGGAAAGTAGATGGGGACTTTAGGCAAAAATAGATGAGGTAATTAAACACCCATGTAGGACATATGGCTTAGAGCTAGCTTCCCTCTGGAAACTCGTCATTCACAAGGGGAAGGAACGATAGGAAGAAAGATCTCTGAGAATGGGCAATTGGATCATGGTCACTTACATTAATTAGGAGCTTTCATTCTTAAAAGTAAAGGGAACTCATAATTTTTCATACCTGAGATCATCCAAGCCAAAATTCTTCCCGTGATCAGGTAAGTAACTCATTGGTTGGAGAAAAATCACTATAAAATATAGAGGATGTTTACCACTCTGATTGTCATTTGAAATCTTCTCTTTTTCAGGCACTTTACTCCTAATTTTTGTTTTCACTACTTGTTTAATTTAATTTCTTAGAAAAGCTATGTCGTGAGCCATCTGATGACTTTGTAAATGCAAAGAGCCAATGTTGTGGAACAGACAATCTAATGACATAGTGTTTAGTGTTCCCTAAAGCAGGAGACAGATGAAGGAAAACGGTGAACTGGCAACCTTAGCATAATTAAGACAAGGCTGAGTGCTTGCCATGGCGCCATTACATTAATCTCACATCAGTGGCACCTGGCTAAAATTTATGAGATATGTAAAAGGGGCCTTTCCAACTGACCTTGATAAGGCAGAGTTATTTATCACGTGAGAGAAGAGTCAGCAAGCCGGGGGAATGAGGTCTATTAGAAAGAAGTTGGTAAAGAGATTTAAGGGCAGTGGGCTGCAATACATTGGACTGAAAAAGATCAAGAGAAGGATTTCTAGTACTATGAACCTTAAGAAACCTTGATAAGTAAAACAGAAAGTCATACATCATGTTAATAAGCAATAAATATGAGGAGGGGTAATAGTGAATGCCAAGCTTTAAACCGATGCCAGTTTATTGAACTAATGAGATTTTTGTGACCACAATGAATTCCAAATAATTTCCCCAAATAAGTAAGCAAAGAATATTCACTGTGAGTTCCTTGAGGGCACTGTCTCATTTTATTCATCACTGTATTTCTGGGTAGAACCTGAAATATTTTGGTCACAATGGATCACCAGACAGCATGACTGGCTGCTTCCTGCTCTTCAATTCTCAGTTCACACATCACCCCCACAGACAGGTCTTCCGGTCACCCATCACAAAGACTTACCACTACATGGCTGTATCTTGTGTATTACCTTTATGTTTATCACTTGCTGTTCCCCCCTAGATCCAAGGTCCCCTGTCTTTTCCTGTTCCCTTTTACATGACAACATAGACCAAACACCTAGCAGAGGACATGGTAGGTACTTAAAACATATATGTCAGGCCCTGGCTGGTTGGCTCAGTGGTAGAGCATCGGCCTGGCGTGCGGGAGTCCCGGGTTCGATTCCCGGCCAGGGCACACAGGAGAAGCACCTATCTGCTTCTCCTCCCCTCCCCGTCTCCTTCCTCTCTGTTTCTCTCTTCTCCTCCCGCAGCCAAGGCTCCATTGGAGCAAAGATGGCCCAGGCGCTGAGGATGGCTCAGTGGCCTCTGCCTCAGGCGCTAGAATGGCTCTGGTTGCAACAGAGCGACACCCCAGATGGGCAGAGCACCACCCCCTGGTGGGCATGCCGGGTGGATCCCGGTCGGGCACATGTGGGAGTCTGACTGCCTCCCCGTTTCCAACTTCAGAAAAATACAAAAATAAATAAATAAATATATATATATATATATATATATATATATATATATAATCAACTGAATGAAAGAAGGGATGCTTATTAAATAAATCATATAAATTAATAAACAGAGAAGTATGACAATTATGCACCAAAATATATTTTGAATGATTTACATTTCTTCTTTTAAGCAACTGCATTAACAGACTGAAAAAGCTGATAATGGCAATTCTTCACTAAGGACTTCATTGTGATCAAATTAGTCTCATAATAATCCATTGTTGCCTCTTTATGTATTTTTTAAAAATCTTAGACCTTTTCAGCATTTGCTGTGAGTGTAGTTAAATATGACAAACATTCTTAGGCTATATAGCCTGTTTGATACTTCAAATACTTCAACAACAAATGTGGAGGAAAACAAAGAGGTTTGTCTTTTTGTTGAAATTTTGTTTATTTCCACAAAATGCACCACATAAAACAGTGATCGCTGCAATCCGTAGAAACTGTCATAATGTAAGTGACAATTTCTGTTTATGGGCCAACAACAGAGCACAAAGATCTTTTATTTTATTTTTGCGAAATGAACAATTTGATTTTTTTTTTTTACTTTATAACACGTAATTGAATTTATACTTCTACAGAAAAGGGAACGGATGGATACAACTCTATCTTTATACAATGAAATCTTTATGGTGTCTTTAATGAGGGGAGCACAGCACAGCCTTACAGTTTCACCTAGAAAAACCACATTGGTCCAAGCAGACCTGACTGATTTTAGGCCACACTACTATCCAATGGCTTTGTATATTTATTTTTATTTTTTATTTTGTTTAGCTTTATTAGTTTAGATCGGTCATTCGTTGGCTTTGTACATCTGAATTCTGCTTCTCTATCATTTTACATCTGATAACACTTCTATGCAAAAGCTTAGAGAAGCTGAAATCAGCCATTCACTCATGACAGTCTTTCTCGTCTTTCAATATATCCTAAAACCGCAATATTAAATTTAGGTCCTCTGGCAGCTGTGATTTTAGAGTGAAAGTAGAAAAAAAGCATTCTTTACTTTTAAAAAAGCTTAAATGAATAAAATAAGTATATCGCTATTTGAAAAAATTGTTGACTTGCCTCACTTTCTAACATAGTTGGTCACTTTTCAAAACCCAATGAACATTCATACCCACACAGAAAATTAATCATTTATAATATTTGTATAGATTCTGGAGCACTACTCTGGATCTATGTCAGAGACACAGGATATAACTAACTAAACTGAATAGGTAATAAAAGTTTTGGATGTTTTTCTTTGCATGTATATTGCAGATTATGAAATTCACACCTTTGTGAGAAAAGGATTTTAAATTTTAGTATATCAAAATAATTAAATGTTGCTAATTTAATGCAAATGTGTCTGTTTAAATGCCACATAACTTGATTATTAAATAAACATTTTTATAAATAGAATGAGTTGTGAGGGTAGATGATTGGGAAGAGTTAATGGAATATCTCTACACTATACCTGTCTCTATTAGAACAGAAGATCTTTTACTTTCTAGAACTTCTGTAGATAATTTAAAGAGCTATAAAAATTAGATTCAATGTTTTTTTGTTTTGTTTTGTTTTGTTTTTGCATTTTTCTGAAGCTGGAAACAGGGAGAGACAGTCAGACAGACTCCCGCATGCGCCCGACCAGGATCCACCCTGCACGCCCACCAGGGGCGACGCTCTGCCCACCAGGGGGCGATGCTCTGCCCATCCTGGGCGTTGCCATGTTGCAACCAGAGCTACTCTAGCGCCTGAGGCAGAGGCCACAGAGCCATCCCCAGCGCCCGAGCCATCCCCAGCACCCGAGCCATCCCCAGCGCCCGGGCCATCCCCAGCGCCCCAGTGCCCGGGCCATCTTTGCTCCAATGGAGCCTTGGCTGCGGGAGGGGAAGAGAGAGACAGAGAGGAAGGCGGGGCGGAGGGGTGGAGAAGCAAATGGGCGCTTCTCCTGTGTGCCCTGGCCGGGAATTGAACCCGGGTCCTCTGCACGCTAGGCCGACGCTCTACCGCTGAGCCAACCGGCCAGGGCAGATTCAATGTTTCTACATAAGACTGTAAGTTCTTCATTTACATTTAGTGATTGGAATTATTACAACTTCATAGGAAAATATTGAAACTTCAAATAATTAATAGAATGTTGCTGGTTTCTACTTGCAATGGAAATGTTTTGAGAGGGTAAAAGGGGAGTTATTGTTTATATTTCAAAATTAAGTAACTTGATACTATTTTATTAATCAGCTATATACAGTGTGTCCGTAAAGTCATGGTGCACTTTTGACTGGTCACAGGAAAACAACAAAAGATGATAGAAATGTGAAATCTGCACCAAATAAAAGGAAAACCCTCCCAGTTTCTGAAGAATGATGTGGCAGCATGTGAGCATGCACAGATGATGACATAACACCGTGTACACAGCAGAGCAGCCCACGGCCATGCCAGTCGAGATGTGGACGGTACAAAGGAAAGTTCAGTGTGTTCTGTGGCTCGCTAAATTTGAATCCGTGACCAAAATGCAACGTGAATATTGGCGCATTTATAACGAAGCACCACCACATAGGAATAACATTACTTGGTGGGATAAGCAGTTGAAAGAAACCAGCAGTTTGGTGGAGAAACCCCGTTCTGGTAGGCCATCAGTCAGTGACGAGTCTGTAGAGGCTATACGGGATAGCTACCTAAGGAGCCCTAAAAAATCTGTGCGTGAGCCCACATCGAACTGCACTGAATAGGTATGAAACTGGGAGAGTTTTCCTTTTATTTGGTGCAGATTTCACATTTCTATCGTCTTTTGTTGCTTTCCTGTGACAGGTCAAAAGTGCACCATGACTTTACGAACACACTGTACTTACCTCATAATTATCCATCACAGCAACAATTGTCCATAATGATCCAGAGGCTAATTCTATGACCAGCATATCTGATTTCTGTTCATCTTCATCCTATCATTTTTTTCTAACTTTGTCTTTACATTAATTTAATAAGATAACTTTTCTTTCCTAATTGATCAAAGGGCCTTTGAAATCACCCTCCTTCAAAAATTGTGCCAATATGAGAGGCCTATTTTGCACTTGAAAGTTGGTGAAACCTGATCATTTTTATTGTTTGTGTTGAATTGCAAGCTTTCCTCTTAAAAATTAAAATAGAAATCTCATGAACATGTAGGTCATTAGTTTTCTAGAGAGAGTACTTAAATTAAGGAGAATGCTTTAATCTAAGAAAGGGTACAAAAGTCCTTGCATAAATAAGCTAAAAGTGCTTAATTGTAAAAGAGAAATGTGATTATATTCTAAAGTTTTAGAAAATAATTCTCTCTTCTAGCAGAACTCATTCATTTTAACAAAGATCAGACAGCATTTAGAAAACTTTGTTCTTGGTAACTGAATTACAGTCAAAAGAAATTTTCCTGAAAAAAAAAAAAGAGAAAGACTTGAAAATCTGCCTCAGAAGATGGAAAAAGAAATTCTTTGGAAATAAAACCAAATCCTAAGCCACAATGTGATTCAAACACAGGCTGATGAGACAGTGAGAGGTGGCACCTCATCACCTATTTGAACATCAGCCATCCCGTCAGCTCTCACAAATGTAGTAACTGTTAGATAGTCAATTTTTACCTGTTGCATGTGCTCATTAATTTGTTCCTATGTCAACTGACATATTATTAAGATAACACATAATAATCAGTTCTGTCAAAATCAGGGGTCCTATATGAGGGTACTTGGTGTCCCTTTGAAAATGCCAAAAGTCTGAGGTTATCCTATTGTCCTCTGATGGTCATTAAATAATTCTAAAGTGGACTATTCTACCATTTGGATTATGTCACATAACACAATGCCATCTATATGAAAGATTAATTTGGCAGAACCTAATTTTTTTTTTTCCTGAAGCTGGAAACGGGGAGAGACAGACAGATTTCCACATGTGCCCGACTGGGATCCACCAGGGGCAACGCTCTGCCCACCAGGGAGCGATGCTCTGCCCCTCCGGGGCGTCGCTCTGTCGCGACCAGAGCCACTCTAGCGCCTGGGGCAGAGGCCAAGGAGTCATGCCCAGTGCCCGGGCCATCTTTGCTCCAATGGAGCCTCGGCTGCGAGAGGGGAAGAGAGAGACAGAGAGGAAGGAGAGGAGGAGGGTTGGAGAAGCAGATGGGCGCTTCTCCTGTGTGCCCTGGCTGGGAATCGAACCTGGGACCTCTGCACGCCAGGCCGACGCTCTAACACTGAGCCAACCGGCCAGGGCCAGAACCTCATTTTATAGGTAAGGAAAATTAAATCCAGAAAGCTAAAGTGATTGCAAACTTGGTTACAAAGTGATTCAGTCACAGAGCTAGGACTAAAACTCATCTTCCAAATACCAGTCATACTTGTTAATATCAGGTTAAAGTAGCTCTTTGAACTCTTGAAATCACTTTCTTTATTACAATATCTCTTTATCATCACAACGTCCTATGATGTGGTATAATCAGCCTGATTTATTATGGGAGGACACAGGCTCTGGGTGATGTAGTGACTAGTGTGTTGTCACATACATACCTTAAGTCTGTTCATCACATTTATTTCAGAAACATTTCAAGGCAAGTAAAGGTTAAATTAGGTATTTTTGTTACTTATTATGGACAAAATTAATGGGATATGTTTTATATCGCTCCGTGTGTGTTTCCCAACTTGGCTAACTTTTCTAATCATTAGAGTCACTTGAGATTTTTCTGGCTCTGTCCCAGACCAGACTAAGAATCTGGGAAGGCGCCTGGGAATTTGTATTTTCAAGTGGCTCCCCAGGTGATATTGTTAATTAGCCATGTTTTAGAAACCCTGGCAATACCACTGAAAGTTAAGAGGATGCTGCCTTACGAGTTTAGAATGTTTTGAAGCATAATACACCTATCATAAAATTGATCCAATTGAGTTTCTCTGATTTACAAACAAGCAAGATAGATGTCTTTGTTGCAATTGGGTGCACAAACTGCCGGATGCCACCTAGATTTCTGGGTCAGAGACAGATTGGAACTCCACCAAAGAGAAACTGGGCATTGGTACTAACTTGGCCTATTTCCATGGCAGGGACAAAACAATTCTAATCTTACTGATCTTTTCATTAAAGAATAAAGTAACCTCAGGGCATCAACTGCTGACAGCAGCGCAGACCATGGATTTCACAGATTAATCAAACCACAAACAATCTAGAACATGCCCACAGAACAAGTATTTGATTGGCTAGTACAGGATGCAAAACAATCAGCCTGACTTGAGCTGTTGGGTTTAATTACTCAATATAACATTTGTCATATAAAATTCCATATGCCAATCAGCATAGCGACAGTGTCTCACATATGCTCAGAGATTCTGTGCTATATCACATAATGTGAACGGTACTCCACGACTTCGGAAACACTTCCACACACAGTAGTACACTTTATCTTTACAACAGAGCTGCTCTGAAATAGCTAGAAATTTTCAACAAATTGAAAGGATTATTATAATTAAAATGTATCCTTAGCAGAATGCAAATATTCTGAAGTGTACCGGACTTACTTTTGGTTTAATGCCAGACAAGACCTGTAACTCCCCTTACACTGTGAAAACAATTTTAAACCCTAAAATATTCATTAAACTCTTTGTACATGAAAAATTATTTATGCAATGCCGAATTTTAGATTTGAAGAAAGTGAATCAAGTAATTAGGCACTACTATTTAAAATATTAGCATGTAGATCCTGATTTATTTCATCAAAGCAGCTTCTCAGCTATACCAAAGGCTAGATCCTTTTCCCTGTACAATGATTCTGCTGAAAAAAAGAATGACTATCACAAAACACTACAGTGAAGAGTTTGCTCATAAAAAAACTTAATTTCTAAAATAATATATTTGTCCACATGCTAATTAAAACTCAAATCCAAAGTTGTTCTTTCTTAATCGGCAATTTTATACTTTATCCGTCCTTACTCAGAACCCCAAACTTTTATTTTCTGTTAGAAGGACTTCAAAGATAAACTTCAGAAAACTTTTTCTGGATACAGTGAACAGACCAAGGAAAGCCACCATGTGAAGAGAACGCTGGTCAAGCCAAATATTCAAATACCAATCCCATCAAAGAACTATTTAGACACACAATAATTTATCAATGTTATAATTCAACTTCATATCGTCAACAGGTCCCGATAACAATATAAGATTTTCTCATGGGAGAAACTCCATCTGAGTCTCTAATTAAAGAACTTTTGTGTGGTTCTTTTTCTTCCCTGCACAAAAGGCCTTTTTTTTCTCTCCATTCTTGCTCTCTTTCTTTCTTTGTTGATATTGTTTACTTCCAAGCCTGCCTCTAAACTCTCTGTCTAATTAGCTCTTGATAGATCTGCTGCCCTGTTTCCACAAACATTTAATTCTGCCGTCAGTCCCATTTACATTACAGCATGTTGCATTGTCTTTTACCAGCCTAATTTTGTTTGAGTGAATGTAAATCCCATTAAACAGTCACCTATTAGACTGTGGCATATAAACTCAAAAGCCTCTTTATTACAAGAGTGAACATAAGGCCCAACTGATAAAAGATTTTCTGGGGCATTTCAATTTGTGGTCTACTTCAAATATTCTGCCTGGTTTAAGCTTAGGCAGCTCACTTTTTCAAAGTATTTGACAGACTATTTGAATATCTTTCAAACTGTATATTCCATGGCATAAGATATATAACCACCACTTGCTCATTGTTTTTGGGAAAAAAAATTACTTATACCTAAAACATATGTTAAATATGTATTTTCCCCCATAGTTTCTCCCCCCCCTTGGTAATCTAACCTCATTATCTATAAAAGACTGCATGAAGGTTTTCACAAATATCAGGGTGATTTGCAGATAGATCCCCCTGGAAAGAGCACTTCTTGAGTACTGAATAACTGTGCAGAATTCCAATAAGCATCTTTGTTTTCTGATGAGCATAAGACAACATCCAGAAATGCTGTCCATTCAATGGCAAGCCAATATTGGGTTCAGAGACAAACAGGTTCCTCTCATAACCTGAGCACTATTTGATAGCCCGAAACAAGAAAAACAAGATGTAAGACATCATTAGAAGTTCTGAAAAGACAAGGTAGCCAATTACCACGTTGCTGATATTTATATATATTAATATACTCAATAAGAGGTGTCCCAGGTACTGGTATCTGAGTGATGGCTGGCTCAGTGTGGATTTTCCCCAAAGCTGAATGAATCTTCAGCACGATGGTCACATAATTGTGTGGTTTAAGGTAAGGGTGAGAGTGGCTTTCTTTCCATTTCCTCCTGGTAATAAACTCAGAAAGACACCCATGAAGTGCAAACTCTCACACACGAAATTATTTCTCACCCCTGCAGGCTTGTCAAAGCCAATATTTCAGTTAAGCACAGGTTGCTGAAGGGGACTGTGATTTTGATTTTTTTTTTTTTTTTGCCTGCTGTGAGTCTCTAAGGACAACAAACATTCCAAAAGAGACTGTAGCCAAATTTGTTAATAACTTCACACAGCTTTTTCTGCCATGACGACAAAATCCAGAAGAAAACTGAATAGGTAATGGGTTAGGCATTCAACCACAGCTATTTGTATAGGAATGAAAATACACATGGTCTCAAAGGCTAGTTATGGGGTCAATCTGAATTAAGGATCAAACAACCGTGGAAGTGATTTTGACAAATACATTGAATGTAAAGTGAATAATTATTAACAGACTTTCAGCTTGTTGTGGTGAATGTAAAAGAAAAATCAACTAAGTATTTATACTAAATGGTTTATGTTATTTTAAGAACATAACACAATTACAAAGTGATTATCAGAAATGGATTTATACTATAAAAGATTGCATCAATACCCACCCATACTTACAATTTGCAGCTTTTAAGTAGATTTTACATAAATCAAAACTTTTGAATAATCAGGCTAAAAAATACCCAGGAATGTAGTTAAAAACAATTTTCTTGAATGGTAATATCCTTATTTCTCTATGCATATATTTACATTTGGTTTAATGGATTTGATTAGATATTATATGTATGAGTTTGACATGATTGCTTCTTTATGCCCATTCCATAGTATTAAGAATATTTTTATTCAGATATGATATATTCAAATAATTCATAATAGCTAACACGGGTTCCATGCAGATCCCTTTGGTTGTTTCCTCGCGATCACTTGAAATTTAATCAAGACCAAAACTTCAAAGAGAAAGGCACATGGTCATTAAATATTTCTTATTCTCAAAAGAGGCATTGACTAGTATTACTTTGGTTCTTCTGGTTAAAGCTTTTCTAAAATAATAACCTTTTTTTTTTTTTACAGGGACAGAGAGTCAGAGAGAGGGATAGATAGGGACAGACAGACAGGAACAAAGAGACATGAGAAGCATCAATCATCAGTTTTTCGTTGCGACATCTTAGTTGTTCATTGATTGCTTTCTCATATGTGCCTTGACCACGGGCCTTCAGCAGACTGAGTAACCCCTTGTTCAAGCCAGCAACCTTGGGTCCAAGCTGGTGAGCTTTTTGCTCAAGCCAGATGAGCCCACGCTCAAGCTGGCGACCCTGAGGTCTCGAACCTGGGTCCTCGGCATCCCAGTCCGACGCTCTATCCACTGTGCCACCGCCTGGTCAGGCAATAACATTTTTATTGTCAAATATTACTAAATTCAAAAGGAAGTTATTTTTTAAAGCTATGAAAATATTTTAAGTGGGCCTAGAAAAAACATAAATGATTCACAATAAGTATATTGAAGGAAGTTGAAATTCACTAAACACAGCACATGAAAGTTTCTAGGTGTGTATAGATTTCTGCACTACCTGTAACATTTGTAAGAGTAACTTTAGGAACCTTTCTGTATTATTTAGCATGTTATTCAGGTCACAATATATATTCTGATTAACTACATAGGGTACATGACGTCTCTGAGCCTTAGTTTCCTTTTTTAAAATAGAGAAAATATCTATTTCAATTGTCAAGGTTAAAGGAGACAATTACATAAACAACCATTTGCTGCCCTGGCCCGCTGGCTCAGTGGTAGAACGTCAGCCCAGCGTGTGGAAGTCCTGGGTTCGACTACCAGCCAGGGAACACAGTAGAAGTGCTCATCTGCTTCTCCTCTATCATTCACCTTCTTCCTCCTCTCTATCTCTTTCTTCCCTTCCCTCGGCCAAGGCTCCATTGGAGCAAAGTTGGCCCGGGTGCTGAGAATGGCTCCTTGGCCTCCACCTCAGGTGCTAGAATGTCTCTGGTTGCAACAGAGCAATGCCCCAGATAAGCAAAGCATCACCCCTTAGTGGGCTTGCCAGGTGGATCCCAGTTGGGCACATGTGGGAGTCTCTCTGTCTCCCTGCTTCTCATTTCAGAAAAATACAAAAAAAAAAAATTGCCAACTTCTTAATACAAATCATACACTGTAGTATCTTAAAACCTGATTACTAGGGAATTTTTGGATACAGTAGTAAATAATTCCTAGTTCTACAGAGCAATAGTGAAGAAGACAGCCAAAAACCTGCATAGCATCCCAACTTTTGATGAGCTCTATCATGGACAAATAATTTTGCCTCTTCAACATGTTTTTCCTTTCACCCTTCTATAAAAAATTTCTATTTTATTTTCTCAATAAGAACTGAACTGCAAAGGTAATATGAGAACAGAATTGCTTTGAGCCCTTTCTGTCAAATTTGGGAAAAGTCTGGCTAAGAAGTAAGCCCAAAGAGAGGAAACTAAGGAGAGACTAAGAAAGTGAGACAACATTGTAATGACATGGATCTTTGAGCACTTAATGCACCAAATAATCCTGGACATCTCATCTTTGTTAGTCAACAAAATCCCTTTGAGATAGTTCAGACTGGGTTTCAATAATCTACAACCAAACAGCCTATCATGAAAAGGTACAGATGACCGGAGTAGGGTGAAATGGGGACAGGCCAGACCTCAAGCAGAGCAACAGCAGGGAGGCTCTCGACGACATAAGGAAGATGTTAATATATTTGAGGAACCACAAACATAACAGTATTATCACTGTCACCATCACTATCCCTCGGTATGGCTTCTTCTCAGTCTCTACTTGAGATGACGGGAATGATACTACCACATAGAAAGAGGCTCCCGCCGCTGCGACTGCCTTCTCATTTGCAAGTTGTATTTCATTTATTCAACTGGGATATCAAGTGGAAGGACTTTTCTAAGTGTAGATGTATACAGAGAGTTAGGAAAGAGAAAGGCTTAGATATGGACAAAAATAGAGAGCTGGGTCAGAGGCCTTAGTGAGCCAGGAGGACCGGAGCCTTGGGAACCCAAAAGAAGGGGCAGGAAGAAGGAGCCTCTCTTTGCAGCTGAGCAAAACCCTGGGAAGAAACTGAAGACAAAAAATGACAGAATCCCCCATGTTGCCTAAAGCTAGCCCTGCCTAAATAGTTTCTCTCCACACTTTAAATGAAATAAGGATGGTTTCAAATATTATTTTCCACCCATATTCATTTTTTTAAAAATAAATTTAGTAAATTTAAAATCTGTCTTCCTTGTTTATTCTGATTGTTTTTAAAGAGTTATAAGATTGTGTAAGTAAAAAACTGAATTCAGAAAACGTGACAGCTGGAGTGTCTTTGGATACTTGACAGTTACTTTGACTAATAGAAGTTATAGTCAGCAGAATAGAAAGAATTTGTGAGAAATTCTATGAGTTAGTAGATACCTGATGGAGAATTCATTATTGCCAAAATTATTTACCGATTACTTGGTGCTGTAAGATCCTGACTGACACAAACCCACTCCCCTTTCTGTCTTCCTTTGTGTATCTCGGTGCCTATTAATACAGTACCTAAGTGAGTCTGTTTAAATTTGAAGGGAGTTTTGCCTGAAGGAGGACAGCTGAATTGGGCCCAATGGGAGTTCTCTCTGAGTATATGAGGGCAGAATTCAGTCTACTGGAAGGGCAGTTCCTAGCTAGGGATTTAACAACAATAAAGTTTTCAGGAAGAAAGAAAGTATCAATATTACAGGGGCTTTTATGTTTCTTCCCTTCTCCCAAGTAGAGTTATTTTGACAAAGAAGAAAAACAAAACACTTAATTAGAAAGACTAGCTCTAAATTATGATATCCTTCGATTAGAGTTCCAATCCCCGAGTCTGGAATACCACTCAGATTCTGAACCACACAAATTCTGTAGAAGTTTTAACTGAGACCAAACCTGGCAGCTTTGCAAAAGGCAGCATGAACATATAAGCAGGTAGTATCTCCCCTATCTCTAGCCTACACATAATCCATAACTATAAAAACGCCACATATAAGTTTAACAGCCAGTAGTTCATATAACCGAATTAGCAGTCCTTTTTAGATTATAAAAAGGAATATAACAAGCACAGACTTTTCCCCACATCATATTAGCATCTGTTTCAGCATTTTTATTTTTATACTTGTATTTTTTAAATGACAAGAATCATATATGCAGATACACACACACACACACACATATATATATTTTTTTTTTAAAGGGAAAGAAAAAGAAAACCAAGTCCTTTTGACATCCACATGGAGTTTTCCCCATCTACCCATTCCCAAAGGCACTGCTGTAAGCCTGACCAGTACCCTTCTAGCTATTCTTATATGTGCACGTGCATATATAAGTCTAACAATACAGGCTTTGTTTGATATTAATATAGTAGTTTTAACCATATAAAATCAGTAAGTGAGAATAATATAAATTTAAAATCCAGAATGTAAATTAAAAATTCCAGTTTCAGTGGGCACGGATCCCAGAAATCACCTTTTTTATTTAATAACTATGGATTCTGTGCCCAAGGGAAGAGAGGATCCTTGGGGCACACAACTAATTAGTGGAAGAGTTACAATGAAACAAGGTCTTTCTAGTGAGATGTTTTTCCATAATGACAGGTCACCGATTGTTAACAGTCACATATCATGTGTATTCTTTGTGTGTGTGTGCGTGTTATGTGTGAGAAGTAAAGGCATATTACTGTACGAACAAAGATGACAAAGAGAAAGTATCAATGACATTCTCTTCAGTGTGACTAATATTCAACATGCTCTATGTAGAAGCATCATGCCAAGCAGTCTAAGCACAAAGAAGAACAAATAAGGACAACAAGCCTACAATCTAATAGAACAAGTGTGTAAATCACAACCATGATGATGTGTGAGATGAGTATGTTGTGCATGAGTGTGAAAAAATGAATACTCAAAAGTTATAAAAGTATCCAGAGAAAAGTCACCTGTTTTTCAGACCTTGGGGCGTTTTCTATTGCTACGTCTTCCAAATATCACCTCTACCAACCCACACTGCCGGTACAGAAGAAAGTTTTGTGAAGAAAAGCTATGCTTCAGACATTCAGACCTGAGTAGGTCACATTCAGGTGAGCCTTAATCCTTATCCATCCAAGCCTATATAAGACTGAAATAGCTATTACATGGCCCATGACAATAACACTTCCTACAGACAAGATAATATACAGTCACGTATGATTCTAAGGAACACTTATGAGCATAAATTAATAGTCAGATATATTTTAATCAACTTAGCATAATCCTATCATGCATTTTTAAAGGGCTTTATACTAGGATTTTCCCCTCATGGAAAGTGAACAAGTTGCATTGAAATTACGTTAATTTCTATATAATGGTATATTAGGTCCATTTGTCCCAGGACGAACATGATCTCAGCACCTATATTTTTTTCTTTCTTTTTTATGGAGATAAATCCATCAGTCAGATGGATCGATAATAAGCAGCACAGTGCTGGACACAAAGGAGGAGCTTATACATAAGATATTGGTGTTTTTATTCTGGGTTGTAAAGTCTGAATATTTATAACTATATGCTATCCTAAACAGAATACTTGATTAACTAGAAAAATTAAATGTAACAGACTGTATAGAAAATCTCTAATACGTATTTTCTTCATAACATTATAAATACTTAAAGATGTTTACCACTGTGTTTTCAGAGTTACTTTATGAGGCTCCTTCAGAACTGTTGTGAAGGGAAAATGGCAGAAAAAAAGGAAAAGAGTGTATAGATTGTCTATAAGCCGTTATAATTAATTTTTTGGTTTTCTGGAATCTATCTATATATGATTATTTTAATATTGACTATATATGCATACATATGATTATTTTCCCCAAAAAATAGAAATACAACTAAAATTAATTGGTGCCAAATATTTTATATTTGTGATGGAATTCATTATCACAACACTTTTTTTTTCACAACACTTTTTAAAGTAGATAGACAGTATTTGTTTTACAAATGAAGACATTGAGGTTGAATGACTATAATCCTTAATCTTTTTGCCTCTATTTCTGAAACTAAATATCTGAAAAAGCTAATTTTTGTTCTTTTTTCTTTGTCTAAAAACTAAACAATTTTGACTCTAAAAAATCTGACTTTTTTCAATTATGAAACACTACTTCTGACTCTTAAACTTTCTAATATGACTCCGTTTGTCTCTTAAAATGAGTATAAATGAGAAGAAGCAATATAAACTAGAAATAAATATCAATCTATTGACAATGGCTCTAAATATAAATGTAGAACAATATTTTCTGAATAAACACCTAAGAAATTAAAAAATGTACTTAAATATACTTGCAAGCATATACATAGTAATTAGGTTTTAGTTTTTTGGGGTTTTTTTTAGAGAAAGCAGAGAGAGGAGGACAGGAATCATCAACTCGTTGCTTCTCCTATGTGCCTTGACCAGGCAAACCTGGGATGTCAAACCCGCAACCTCAGCGTTCCAGGTCACAGCCTTATCCAGACTGCACCACCACAGGTCAGGCCATAAATAGTCCTTTCACACTTATAATGTGGAAGCTAAATATTGTATAAAAAATAATGAAATTCCAGAAATAGATTTACTCAAAAACAATTCAAAATTAAAAATTTTATAATATAAAAAAATTATTTTATAATTAAAGGTAGCTCTCAATATTGGAAAATAACTCCAAGTGATGTTTTAAAAAACTTACCAAAATTGATGCAGACAACAAACTTTCTTTAAAATTTATGTAAAACAACCATAATATACTATTTTTAAATTTTAATTAATATTAATTAAATGGGTTGAGAAAAAGTCGTATGATACTTATGTCTAATACACAACTTATAAGAAGTTTTGTATAAACACCACCCCAACACACACACACACACACACACACACACACACACACACACACACAATTTTATTCCAGATACAAGAGTATTTTCTTTTCCGTTTCCCTTAGAAAATCAGAATCAATGCCGAACACACAAAAAAGTGCATTTTCTTCAACAGTACTAATCAATTTACAAAAAATACAGAGATAATCTCTTATAATCTAGTCAATATAGCATAGTATAAATAAAATAAACTATATAAAATAAAAACTACATTTCTGAGGATATCATTTGAATTCTACTTTTGTTATTGCTAATATACAAATATGAAGCATATGCTAGGCTTTATTATCTAATTCAATCATGTGTAATATTGCTCATGCAAAATAGTTAATGCATCACCTATTCATTTTATATGAAATAGGAAACAGATATTAGAGAGAAGACTAAAAGTACACTAAGGGTGAGAAATGGTGTCTCCATCCTGAACCAATCTAAAATATATTCAAAGAAGGATGCATTTTCCAGTAAATAAACTTTTTTCCTCATCTCACCTTCTCTCATATTATTCATAATCTTGTCATAAAATTATACTAATTATTACTTAAAATATAGCTATATAAACTAATTTTGATCTGTTAAGTATAATATATGTTAGCTATTATTACTATACTCAATCACCTTATTAAAATTTCTGACTTTGAAATTTGTCAGAAACATCTCTTTTTATAACTATGTATATGGATAATATCAAAACTGTTCTTGGATATTTAAAACCTTTCTAAAACATTCTTTCAAAAATTTCAGAATATTGAATACTTGCTAGATATTTTTAAATTACTGTCTTGACTTGAGCAAAATAACTGAATTAAGGATAGTACAATGAAACTAAATTTTACAACTACATACGCGTATATGTAAATAATATAGTTCCCTTTTGCTTACTTTGAACAGCTTCAAAGTCAAGTCAGGATAATGAATGACTATAGGAAGCCTGATAGCGTGTAAGCATTTGGATGCATAAATCCTGCTCAGGTCCACTTCCACATGCCCTGAGGGCAAAGGCAGGCATGAAGCCTTCATGTGCTACCTACTGAGCTGGGTCATACGTGGCAATATTTGCTGTGTGGTCCTGTGATGAGGCAGCATGGGGAGAACCAGCTGGCCAAGGCTAATGCACCATCTGGGCTGGAAAAATATTGCCAATTTCACTGGCAGAGGGGAAAGCGTGAGTTTGTAATCGAGCTATAAATCACAAGAAGGTCTTGCAAGTTGTCAATTAAAAGTCTGACATATTGAAGTCCTCAATGCATGGATAACTTCTTGTCTTTTAAATATCACTATTTACATAATAAAAGCCCTTTTAAATATCAATTGCTACCTAATAAAAAATTACTTGAATCACCCACAAGGAACAAATTGGAACATTAAGAAATGTGACCTGGAACCTTAAAAAAAAAAAAAAAAAAAGAAGGAAGACAGATCAGATGAGCATACAACTGGGGTGGTTTTTCAGTGTGTCCAAATAATATTGATTTTAACTTAAAAAATTAAATTTAAACTGAGAAAGTTTTCACTGAATATATTATCTTCATGCATTTCTCTGTCCCAAATGAGAAAATGTTCATACACCAGCAATTATTTTTTTTCATATATAAAAACAAATTATTGTCTACCACATCATAATGCTTTAAAAAGATCATGGGTTTGGGGATCAGGTAAACTTGAGCTCAAATTCTTGTCCTGTTGTTTACTAGTTCTACGGCATTGTACAAATTAATCAGAGTGATGCTACAGTGATATGGGAAGGGTTTAGAGGAGTGTATGTAAAGTAACTAGAACATAATAGCAATGCAGTAAATGATAGCCGTCGTACTGTGATCTAGGCAAATGATACATTTGCGCAGTCTGATTTAAATGTTGTGTGTTGATTTCAATTGTGTACTGAGAAAATACACAAATTTTAATTGGAAAGCAAAGAACATAAAACTCAAACTGATTAGCCCTAAAATTTTTGCAGGCCATTTTTCAAATACATCACCAGATTTTATGCAGTCAACTCTTACTGCTTTCATTTTTTTATTTTTTTGAGATTATCTCAAGTAGATTGATCAACCTCTTTTGCCAGTTTGTAAAAACTTTTGAGATAACAACTAGATGAAAAACTAAATCAAGAGCTACCATTCATGGAGCACTCAATATTTAAATAGGTCAATATTAGGTACTTCATAAATTTTTATTTTACATTTAAGCTATAACAATACATTAGAAACCACACTAGTCAGCATTCAGCTATGATTAGATTTGATCAAAGCTGAATCATGAGGGAGGGCCAGAAAGCTATGACTGACTCTTTGCAGCTTTCTACCAATTTCTACTCATCAATACATATCCCTGGGGCAATGTAGGATAATTATAAAATGGAACAAGAAAGCTGATCAAGGAGAAAGCAGTGGACTGATGCTTTCCAATAAGGGAATTCCATCTACTTCTAAACCAGAAAAAAAAAATGACATATTTGATTTGAAATGCTATATTTAAGAGTTCTTGAATAATTTGTACAAATATTTCAAGATCATATATTAGAATTTGAAGGATTATCCATATAAGTGTATTTCAAAGAATATAATTAATTTAACATACCCTCTTCATCCTCTTTTCTCTCTGTCTTTGTACTAGATAATCTTGACCCTGGTGCAACCCAATTCATTCTTTACCTTATTCTGTTCCTCAAGAGGCTAAGAATGCATCCGGTTTGCCACTGGCTTTCACTTCAGTGTGATCAATCCAAAGAAATATCAGAAGGTGTTTGAAGAGCAAGAAGAAAGACACTCCAAAGTATTCACAAGAGCTGGGGCCAAGGTGAGGCAAGTGAGGTGCTCAAGGTATGAAATTTAAGGAGGAACTCACCTCAGAGTAACTACATTCATCCATCCTCCCTTATCCTTGGTACCAAATCTGCATCCCTCAACAATTATACCTTCCTCCAGATAGATTCTCCTTAGTGATTCCAACATTTGTTGGAATGCATAGAAGTGGTAACCGTAATGGTGGTAATCATTCACTAATATTGCTAATCTTTGCCTTACCCTCCCTTATTTATTCTCTTCCTGGTTCGTACCTCTTGAGGTTAAATTCTCTTTTATGCAGGGATCTTGTATGATTAAGGTGTCATTTGAGAATTTTACAATAAATTGTTATTCACATCTGAGTACAAATTTAGGACTACTATAATTTCTTGAGTAAACAACTTTTTGTAAACATCACTATATATAAGTGGCCTTAAAGTTAATTAGTAGAAATATATAATCCACTTTAGCTTATCAAATAAATGTTTTAGCTTTCAGAAAATGAGTGTGTATATAAGATACATGTGTACACAGAAAAAATTTTACTGAAAAAAAAATCAATCTGTTTTTGAATTTGATTTCTTAGTCTTCTCCATCCCTGCCTAAAATGATATTTTTAAACATTAATAAAAACCTTTGTGATCAAAACAGATCAATTCTATAAAAGTGTAATCCTGTTCTATTTCTTAAAACAATTTATAATTCATTTTATTATAAATGTTATAACTTAAAGATATGTGTTTTTGATAATGATATAGCTAAAGCTAATATTTTCATTTTGTACATTGAGTATTTCATTTCATTTTGTAAATATTAAACCTGAATAAAAAATGCATATAAAAGGCTTGAAAAATCAAACATTATATGATCTTTTACTCTACCTTTTTGATAAATATTTTTAATACAGCAATATCTCAAAGTGAGTAAAGTTTCCAGAAAAAAACTTGAAAGATGATGAAAGGTATACATAATGTGCACTCAGATATAATTTTATATTAAATGCAAATATATGGCACTAGCTGGTTGACTCAGTAGTAGAGCGTTGGCCTGGTGTTTGGATGTCCCAGGTTTGATTCCCAGTCAGGGCACACAGGAGAATCACACACAGCTGCTTCTCCACCCCTCCTCCCTCGCTTTTCCACCCCTCTCCCTCTCACTTTTCTCTCTCTCTCTCTCTCTCTCTCTCTCTCTCTCTCTCTCACACACACACACACACACACACACACACTCCTGCAACCATGGCTCTTTTAGAGTGAGTTTTCCCAGGCACTGAGGATGGCTCCCTGGCCTCTGCCCCAGGTGTAAGAATAGCTTGGTTGCTGAGTGACAAAGTAATGCCCCAGATTGGCAGAACATCATCCCCTAGTGAGCTTTCTGGGTGGATCCCAGTTGGGTTGCATGTGGGAGTCTGTCTCTCCTTCCTTCCTCTTACTGAAAACTAAAGAACAGAAAAAACATATAAAAATATACATAAAAAGTCATTAGCATTTATTTTAAAGATATTTTTAACAAGCCTGACCAGGTGGTGGCACAGTGGATAGAGCATTGACCTGGCATGCTGAGGTCCCAGGTTCAAAACACCAAGGTCACCAGTTTGAGAGTGGGCTCACTGGCTTCAGTATGAGATCACTGATGTGACCCCATGGTCGCTGGCTTGAAGTCTAAGGTCAGTGGCTTGAATCCAAGGTCGCTGGCTTAAGCAAAGGATCACTGGCTTAGCTGGAGCCCCCCACCTCCATCAAGCCACATATGAGAAGCAATCAATGTAAAACTAAAGTGATACATCTACAAGTTGATGCTTCTCATCTCTCTCCCTTCCTGTCTTTCTATGCCCTCCTCTCTCTCACTCTTGCAAAAAAAAAAAAGAAAGAAAGAAAGAAAAAAGAAAAAAGATATTTGTAACCAAACATCCATAAAATATTACAAAAAATAGATCAATAAATTCAATGTAAAAATATTTGAATTTTGTAGTAAAGTAGCTTCTGCTGAAACTAAATAAATATATGAAAAAGTTAATTTGAAGATAGAAACATTTCTGAAATCTAGTGCTTGAATTATGTTGGTTTAAAAAGAAAACAATTTTGAAAAATTATCATCTTACTATACTTCATTCGCACTAGCAGATTTTTATAAAAGAAAGATCTTTTGGGAATGAATATTTTATAAAGAACTAAATTTAAAAATAATTTTATCAAGCTACATAAGCATACAGTTTTGCATATTTTTATATGCAAACTATAGGTAGGACACTGTACATTTTATAATGCCCTCTTCTTTTCTGCTTAAAGATCAGTCATATTTTATACTATTGGGTAAAGTGATAATTTTGTATATAGAATAAAATGTTTTACATGAGCTCCACTTCGTGGATAATTACAATCACAGGTTTGCTTATCTTTCTCTGTAATCTAATTAAGAAGATAAAATTAGAGATGTGCTATACTCTATGTTTCTTGTCAGGAATTAGAAAATAAAATTCTATGTCTAGGATAAAATAATTTTCTTTTGGTAGAAAGAGAAACTTGAGAGTATATCCCTTATTGGAGAGAAAGCTTCCTTAAGGAAACATCGAAACTAGTGCCTCAGCCCTTGCCAAGTCTATACGGTTCTTTAAAGATGCTTTACATTGGTAAAGTGTGGGTTCTCCTTTTTTGTTTTATACTCCCAAGGGTACCTCTTATATGTAGGACACAGACATCTTAAACTGGCTCAAGGTGCTTACTAAAAACCTTCCATATTCAAGAAAGTTACTAAGAGTTTCAATAAAGGAAGGAAAGACGATCTTCTTTTGTAGAGCTGTCTTTACAATAGACAGCAAAGTCAGATATGTAGAAAAATGATGCTTTTTGTTGAGATGGAAGTAGGTGCCTAACAGATATAGATGTCAGATTAACCAATGCTTAATGAGGTGCTAAAAAATTGAGATACCAGGTCCTAAGTGATTGCTTCCAATGGGTATATTTCTTTTTTTTTTTTCATCCTGGAAGCACCATATTAGTCTTTATGTATTCTGTAGCAAATTCCCCTTTCATTGTGCAATACTTTTCTACACATGGTAATGATTATCATAATAATAGGTAAAATTTATTATAAACTTAGCATTCCAAGTGCCAACTATGAGGTTAAAGGCTTCACATAGATTATTTCGTTGATTCCGCATAATAGTCTGTGAAATAGGTATTATCATTGTTCTTATTTTTCGATCTCACAGCGAGACATAATTAACAACATATCCCAGATCATACACAGCTATAATACCAAAAAAAAAAAACAAGACAAACTTAACAGATCCAACCACTATGCTATACTGCTTTCCAATATTACAAAGAAGGCAGGAGATCATTACTCATAATCACATAAATTGTTTTTTTTTTCCATAAATTTAAAAATTATGTACGGACCACTAAATCCTCATAATGACATTAATGCTAGCCAATCCCTTTTTGAAGAATGCAATGGTTAATCAATTTTAATATACAGAATATATGGCAGGAGTCTAAGTCACTTACAAATATATAATATAAAAATAGTATCTAAAATATTCTTCATTGTTTTTAGAAAACATGTAATAACATATTTATATATATGTTTAAGTGCACTATTCCCTCTACTCGTATTTATTGAGTGCCAGTGGTTAACAAGGAACTGTCCTAGGTGCTGTGAAATCTCGCCTAACTTCCCCCGAGATCTTACTTTGAGATTATTACTGAATATCTATGTATAATAATGGCAGGGACACAGATATAATAATATAGCATTATTTATAAATAATAGCCCCAATAATGCCAACATAGAATCACCATCCTAGGCATCAGGACAAGCAGCAGGCCCCTGGAAACTTAGATTTCAAGCACTAATGAGCAGTGATAGTCAACAGAACAGCAATCTGTTGTTTGAAAAGATGGTGAATCTTTATAATATTTTCCACAAACTATCTATCTCTTTCAATTCAGTTTGTTGTATTCACAGCAGTGCTGCATAGCATGGCAGAAATTTTGTTTGTTTTTAGACATTTTAACTACCGTGTCCTACATTAGATCAGTTGGAGATCATCTTGAATTGTGACTTGCAGAACATAGCATTTTTTTTTCAGTAATGTATAAACTTCTATTTTCATTTCTCCTCTTTTCTGACCTAAGTCATTGGAGCAAAAATGAGAAAAGTCATTACATCAGCAAATTAGTTCACCCAAGAAGTTGCCTCAAACCACAGGTTAATTTGAACTGTTCAAACATAATTACTTAAAAAGGAAAGGATTCATTACTTTTGTGGTATTTGCTGGTTCACTGCACCATTGTCAGAGATAGTCAATAAACAAATTACATCTAACACTGTACCCTTCTGCTGAACGAGTCTCCGGAGAATACTACCTGTTGTACAATATGCTTTGTTTCATTTCTGTGTGTATGTGACCCGGATTCACATGCTCTTAGTTTTAACATTTTAAAACATTCTCTGTTTTACTTAACATTACATATAAGCAATGCAAGCCATCTAATAGAAATAGGAATGCTAAATAAAATATATGTTGTTACATAGGTTTTCCTATTTTAATTTTGTTTTGACCAGGAGCTTCATGAAATTGATGGAACCATAGCTTTGATCAGGTTTATAGGATCCTAGTCTACTAAATAAATAAATAAATAAATAAATAAATAAATTAAGAAGTATTACTCTAGAAAACACTTTTCAATAGTGACTAATAACTTAGATGTAAATTGAAATAGGACAAGGGGGTTTATCTGAAAGAAACCACTTAATAGTTGCAGAATAGGTGCCAGAATTAAACAGTAGAACTACTCTGTTATCTCATTCAATGCTCAAAAATATGGGAAATGTCATTCCGTACGTTGTTTCAGATGAACCGTTAGAAATGGACTCAGACAACCCATGTTCTAATTGTAGCAATGCTTTTGACCCCAAATATAGCCTTCCAATGTGCAAATATCACTATATCTGTCTGTTTCACTCAGATGTTATAAAGATACACTTTAGAAAAATGTAATAAAACTTCTACATGTGTTTAACTCAGATCTCTACAAAATAAAAACCTTGAATTCCTAACATAACAGTTTTGATTCAAGGGCTGGAAAGTGAAACAGATTTTGTCTCTGATTTTCTCTATTAAGCTAGGAATATTATTCCATTAAAATGTTCCCCATGAATTGTGCTTGAAGATTTGGAGATGGACATAGTTAATCTCCAGCCAGATCATTACAATTTGGTGGTATATGCCAGAAAAACTACTGAATACTTTCAAAATATTATAAACCTTTTTTTTCCTGCATCCCTGTCTTGCCCTGTTCTTACTATAGTTTCCTCTAGCAAAATCACACCCTCATATATAAAAGTTCTCAGATATTATAATACTATTTCTATTTTTTCTTTTGCCTAGGTGTTTTTTATAATGTTAAATAAAGGCAATCTTAAACATTACATGTCTTCATTAGGTGCCATGCCAATTCCCTATAATATATAGTTTAAAAGCTTGAAATAGGTTAAAACAAATTGGTTTCTAAATCAATGATCAATATATCCCATTTAAACAAAGACAATAAAGAAATATTTTTAAACTTATTCCAAAGCAGTAAGTGTAAGGTGTTATGTACTGTATCTCACAAACTTCTTAGTCTCCACTATACTATGCATTAGAAATGATTCATTGCCTGACCAAGCGATGGCGCTGAGGACCGAGGTTTGAAATCCCTGGGCTTGAGTGTGGGATCATAGACATGACCCCATGGTCGCTGGCTTGAGCCCAAAGGTCACTGGCTTGAAGCCCATGGTTGCTGGCTTAAGTCCAGGGTCAGCAGCTTGAGTAAGGGTTCACTGGCTCTGCAGGAGACCCCTGGTCAAGGCACATACAGTATGAGAAAGCAATCAATGAACAACTAAAGAACTGCAACAAAAAACTGATGTTTCTCATCTCTTTACCTTCCTGTTTGTCTGTCCCTGTCTGTCCCCTTTCCATCTCTCTCCCTCTCTCGCTAAAAAAAAGAAATGATTCATTCATACAAATAACATTAACTAAAACCCATATGACAAGATACAGTGGTATCTTGAGATACAAATTTAATTTGTTCTGTAACTGAGCTCGTAAGTCAGTCAACTCATACATCAAACTGTCGATACTGGACCCGTGCGCCAACGCGCCAACTAGCGGCAGCTTCCCGAATCACAACTCCTATCTCAGAATTCTGCTCAAATCTCAAACAAAAATACAGATGGAGTCGCAGCTTGTATCTTAAAAAAATTCGTATGTTGGTCTGTTCATATCTCAATGTACCACTGTATACCGAGTTGCAGCTCGTATCTTAAAAAAATTCGTATGTTGGTCTGTTCATATCTCAATGTACCACTGTATTGACCATACCTCAGTAAATATGACAAATTTAGAACTCTAACCAGTGGAGTAACTTTTGAAGTTAAATTGCTATACACTCAGGGATGATGAATATGGGGTCAGAGGTTATACACTATACAATTCCAGCCATTACCATCCCCACAGACAACAGTATTAGTGCCTCCTCCATACAACTTCTATCAAAAACCCTAGTACTGGACATTGTCCTAATTTCTCCTTGCTTCTCAAATATGGACAGTGTGGGCCAGGAATCATTTGAAACCACAGCACAAACAGCATTTTGAGGCTGGGTAAATAAAATTACATTCTGTTTAATTTTTATGTAAAAATGTAAGATTAAAAATCCACACACAACTTTTAAGAGAAAATGTAAGACTTTAATAAAATGTAATGCTATCTTGTGGATACATATGGGCATAATCGTGTCTTATTGTTTTTGAAAACCCTCCCATTATCACCATTAGCTAAGAAACTGATTGGATTTGGATGGCTTGCTTCCACCACTTTGTAAACATGTGATCATAGACAAATTACTTAAATGCTATGAACCTCATTGTCGCCATATGTAATAGGATGCCACCACAACCTACTTCAAGGGGTTGTTCACTGGAGCATGATATATAAATCAACTGGCATACAGAAATTGAAGAGCTATTAGTTTTTTCACTATCCCTGGGAGTGATGTGATGACAAGAAGATATCCCTAATACAAAATTTAATGATACACATCTTTATGTAGATGTAAACTATTTGCATAAAAATCTCCAATTTCATAAAAATTACTTTAGCTCTATTCAGTATAACAGAATCAAGTTTGCAACATAACAGCTCTTAATCCACAACTCCATGTGTTTAAATTTATAAGAAATCAAAATAAAGGGTGAATTAGATTCCATTTTATTACTTTATATAATTACAGTACAAGAAAAGATTAGCAAAATATGAGTTTCAGGATTTCTAAATAATCACTTTCTCTATTTCTATTAGGTAAGTCATATCTCAAAAGTCAAATAATTTATGTAATGAAAAAAAGAGATGAATGGCTCTTGTGAATTTTTGATAGCATAAACCATTATGACCTCCTATAAAACATAAATAAATATTTTAGTATTAAGTTATTAGTGAGATTTTTGTCTGGGGGTCTGTTTTCTTTGTTTTGTAGTGAGATCAGGGAGGCAGAGTGCCCTGACCAGGATCCTGCATGTGCCCTGACCAGAATCCACCCAGCAAACTCACAAGGGGACAATGCTCTGCCCATCTGGGGTGGTTTCTCTTTTTGTTCAGCAACTGAGCTATTTAAAGTGCTTGAGGTGGAGGCCCTGAAGCCATCCTCAGCATCTTAGGCCAGCTCACTCGAGCCAATCAAGCCATGGCTATAGGAGAAGGAGAGAGAGAGAGAACGAAAAGGGTAGGGGAGGGTTGCAGAAGCAGACAGTCACTTCTCCTGTGTGCCCTTATGAGGAATTGAACCTGGGGCATCCGCACACTGGGTCGATGCTCTACCACTGAGTCAACAGAACAGGCTCTTGATTTTTGTTTTAGGAAGGATGGCACATATTGTTAAGAAAACTACGGTATGTAAATGTTTTTTATTGCTATTTAAATGAATAATCATGCTTTGATTTTAAAGCTCTTCTCTCCATTCAGGTACATAAACAATTGTTTATGCAAAGGATGATAAAGGAGAGTCATTCTTCAAAGGAATACAGGTAGAAGTGAAGGGAGGAAGGATATAGAGGAAATAAAGGAGGCAGGAAGAAAAGGGGATGAAGAAGTAGGGAAAAGAGAAAAAGGGGCCTGACCAGGCAGTGGCGCAGTAAATAGAGTGTCAGACGAGGATGCAGAGGACCCAAGTTCGAAACCCCAAGGTCACTGGCTTGAGCGTGGGCTCATCTGGTTTGCATTTCAGGCAAAAGAGAGCATTTCTTCATATTGCAATCTCCAGTGCTTCATGGATTATAGACTTTCAGACAGGAGAGATGGTCAAGATTTCTCCCTCTTTCACCTTATTGAAAAAACACTACAATTACATGTACTCGTATTTGATTATACTCTCTGCTAATCATGTAAATATAGGTATGGTTCTTTAACCGCAACTATAAGGATATTTATTCCTTTTAATCAGGCTAAAGTTCACACTTCGGGAGCAACTTGGTCCCACTGACACTGATTTCTGTACATCATGAGGACAGGTTCTGTTTACCCAGCACATGTTTAATATTGCTTAAAATGCTGATGGTTGTAAAGAAGGGACTAATCTCAGAGAAATATTCTTGAATATTAAACATATCTTTGAATTCCAGTTTAATTTTGTAATAGGCTTCATAATTACGACATGTATTTTTAATTTAGGACTACATTTCCCAAAAGTGGCATTAGTTTTCATGACTTCAAAGCAAATATTATTTGATCAGTAACTTTAAATTAAACTAAGTAGCTTTAGAATGAAGACAAATGCTTGAAATCAGAGGCAGGCTTTGCTAAGCCATGTCATTGTTTCGGGAGGCCATATTTGTCCCGAGATAACTAGCTGATCTTATAAATTTTTAATTTAAGGTAGAAGCACATGGAAAAAGATATATTTCTTAAAACATACTCTTTGAAACATTAAAAGTAGAAATATAAAGGAAACAGGAGGAAAGTAAGTATACAAAATGATTTTAAAATAGATAACCTTCCTAATTTCCTAAGATGATGAATAAAAACATACATTATTTCCTTTCCTTCTTTTTATAGTCATGCCTTGGTCTTTAAAGAGTTGGTATACCAGATACTGGAGATTTCAAAACATACATGTACCAGCAATAACATAGTGACCCCTCATCCGCAGTTTTGCTTTTCCATGGTTTCAGTTACCTGTAGTCAATCATAATATGAAATATTCAATGGAAAGTTCCAGGAATAAATAGTTCATAAGTTTTAAAATGCACACTGTTCTGCCTGACCAGGTGGTGGCGCAGTGGGTAGAGCGTCGAACCAGGATGTGGAGGACCTAGGTTTGAAACCCCAGGGTTGCCAGCTTGAGAGAAGGCTCATCTGGTTTGAGCAAGGCTTATCAGCTTGAGCCCAAGGTCGCTGGCTCGAGCAAGGGGTCACTCGGTCTGCTGTAGCCCCCGGTCAAGGCACATATGAGAAAGTAAGCAATGAACAATTAAGATGCCACAATGAAGAATTGATACTTCTCATCTCTCTGTCCCTATCTGTCCCTCTCTCTGTCTCTGTCACAAAATAAATAAATAAATAAAAATAAATAAATAAAATGCACTGTTTTGAGTAGCATGAAAAAATCTCTATCAGTTTTCATTTAGGGACAGTAGTCATCTCTTGTCCAGTGTCTCCACACTGGACAGCTACCCTTTCCTTGGTCACCTGTAGTCATCTCGGTTTGACAGCAGATTGAATATCAGATATTGTGGTGCTTGTGTTCAAGTGACCCTTATTTTACTTAATTTGCCTCTAAGGTGGAAGAATAGTGATGCTGGTGATTAGACGTGTCAAAGAGAAGCTGCAAAGTACTTCCTTAAGGTGAACGGTGAAAGCTCTGGACATAATGAGGAAATAAACTGTATACACTAATGAGCATGCGAAGATCTACAATATAAGAATGAATCCTCTCTGTGAAACTGTAAAAAAGAACAAAGACATTTGTGCTAATTTTCTAAGACACAGAGAGACTACATCAATATAACTTTTTATTACAGTATTTGGTTGTAATTGTTCTATTTTATTAGTTATTGTTGTGAATCTCTGTGTTTAATTTAAAATTAAATTTTATCATAGGTATGTAAGTATAGAAAAAATATAGTCTATATATTGGATTTAGTACTATCTGCAGTTTCAGGCATCTACTAGATATTCTGAAATCATTTCCTCGTGAATAAGGGTAGCAGGGGTGGGGGACAGGGCATATATTGTCACTGAGAATGGTCTTGGCCAAATAGCCTTCCAGCAGAATCAAAATTTGGGAATGTTTAGAAATTCAAGAAGCTTCTATCTAGTATGAACTAAAAATAATCAATACAGAAAATGATGTCAGAAAGTATAGTAAGTGATGAAAACAGATGTGAAAAAGGTAAAAATTAATGGTTTTAAGAAGAGAAACTAGGATTGCTTATCAAAAACAGGTAGCCTTACAGAAAAATGTGTCAAAAATAAAAGAAGATGAATAAAAAGTTTGTGTAAATTAAACATTAGTATCAGGATGATATAAGTGGGAATTCTTCATATTGGCTCCATACAGAAATTTCCTTGTAGAAGAATCTGGCTGAGTAGTCCCTAAAACACTCAGCAACTGCTTGAAAATGGCATTAAAGGGTTTAGGGATGTCCTGAGAGAGAGAGAGAGAGAGAGAGAGAGAGATGCCAAAGGCAGAAAACATAAGAAATAAGCTTTAAGAGAAGCTTCCCAGAAAACTACTTCTTAATTAACGAATATGGAAGTATTGTATGGTATTGAGGAATGGAATAGGTGAGAAATATCAGCTTAACTATGTGTAAAAATCTCAAGTCTTTACATAAATACTAGGCAACCATCCCTGAATCCATACCCTTAAACCCTAAACCACTTCTACGTTGCATACAAGACCAGCAACTTCCCAGTTCAGATACACCCAATGCCATTCCTCAGCAACACTAGCTCAGTGGTACCATTCACCCTATAGGCAGCCTCGTAAGCCACGCTTCTCAACCTCCATAACACCATCTCCAAGTCTCCTAACGTTTTCACTTTCTTCCCTATTGTATATTCTCTCTCTCAACATATGACCTGGGCAGCCTCCTTTCCTGAGGAAAGAGGAGCCACTAGGTGAGAACTCATCAACTTTTAATGTTTGTACTCACCTTTCTTTCCCAAGTCACAGTGAAAAGGGACCTTTTCTCAATATGAAAACTAATTCTCCTCTTCCATGTTCTAATCCATCCCCTCCTGTCCCTAGCAGGACTGAAATCCCTTGCCTCATAGGTTTACTATCTCTCCAAAGTTTTCAGATCTTCTCTTCTAACAACAATCCCCACATCCTTAGAAGCATGCTAATTTTTCTCATTAAAAAGAACAAACACATAACCAACTTAATACTGAATAGCTCTCAAGTGAACACTCTTAGTTTCTATATCATTCTATCATAGAACAATCTTTCATTCTCTCTGCTGCCTTCCCCCACTGTTCTTAAATCTGCCCAGGCTTCTGTTTGCTCACTGTGCTGAGGTTTATCTTGCTCACCACACCGACTGCCTCCCAAGCCAATATACATGGACTCTTTCAGTAACTGCCTTTAGAAGCACTCACTCCATTGAATTATCTGACACAAACTCTGAATCTGGTTCCTTGGTGACCTTCCTTCCAGACTGCCTTTCCTCTGCCAACCCTTCAATGTCGGGGTCCCAGAATTCTGTCCTTTACTTCCTTTTCAGTCTTCCTGGGCATCCTCACTGACCCCCAGAGCTCCATCATTCCATCTACAAGCTGACACTAAGAAATTCTGTATTTTCAACCTAAATACTTCCTCTGAACTCCAGACACAACAGACTAGTATCTCCACCTTAATGTGCCAAAGGCAACTGAAACTACATTGAATAATTATCCCTGCACCTCAAACCAGCTCTCCTGCATCTATCCAGAAGAGCTCCCTTCTGCTCCAGACATCGCACCTCTACCCACCCCGCCTTGAGTGAGTGAGGCCTGGGCAAACTTAGCCTCGAGCTTATTTTCAGCTTTGTTTTTTTTTTTATCTTATTTTATTGCTTTGTTTCTTTGTAGAAACTAGGACAAAGCCCAATGTTTCACATATTTCATTATTAATGAACTATTTTCTCTTCCCCAACTTACCATGCTATTTCAAACATCCACAGCCTTGATTATCAAGCTCCTCTTGCATTAAATCTACTGATATTTCGTTTTCAATATACGGTCCCATCTGGAAATCAGTACCCCAGAGAGTACTGAACATCCCTTCATTGTACCTAAATTGGGACCTATACTCTATTCTAGCATAGTACCTATGACATGTCTGATTTATCTCCTTGTATATATTTATTTCTACATAAGATATTGAGGTTTTTCTTATAGTATGAATTTGTTTTATTCAATATACCATATTTACCCATGTATAAGACACACCCTTTTTTCAAAAAATTTGGGGTCTAAAAACTGAGTGCGTCTTATACAGTGGTTGTGGCATTTTTAATGCCATAGATGGAACCAAGCATAAGGCAATTATATGAAGACAGTGATTCATCATCAGACATAGATGAAGACAAGCTAATGGGAGGGAGTTTTGACAGTGATGAGGAGTTGTATGAATTTTATGATGAATAAAACTTGAGTTTAATAACTTTATGTAGTACATTTTTTTTTCAAATTTCAGGGCCCAAATTTTTTTTTTAATTTTATTTATTCATTTTAGAGAGGAAAGAGAAAGAGAGAGGGAGAGAGACAAGAGAGAGAGACAGAGAGAGAAGGTGGGGAGGAGCTAGAAGCATCAACTCCAATATGTGCCTTGACCAGGCAAGCCCAGGTTTTCAAACCGGTGACCTCAGCATTTCCAGGTCGACACTTTATCCACTGCGCCACCACAGGTCAGGCACGGGGCCCAAAATTAATGTCATCTTATACGTGGGGAAATATGGTATTCTCAGCACATAACACAATTACATAGAACATGCACAGTAAACGCTTAAAGTAAAGGAAAGATCTGACAGGGAATATTACAAAAGTTTTCTGTGCAATTGGGGGGGATATTTTATTATTTACTTTAAATTTAGAATCAATCATATCAGGTCAATGATCCTAATTATCGCCCAATCCTCCCTGCCATTTCAAACTATATCTGAATTTGGAAATTTTTCTTCTAATAAACAAGTAATAAAAATATTTTGACTTTCCTTTTTCAGATATCCTGGAGAATGTCTGTCACACAGTCAGATTCCTCTGCACCTGGACAGGTAGGCCCGTGGTTGGAGCACTCACTTAGATCGAAAGAATGTCTATCCGGTTCGTCCAGACATATTTCCACCGATCCGTCCAGGTGTCTAAATGCATTGTAAGCCACCACCACAGAAAGTGAAAAAGATGTGCCAAACTATTGATCAAACATCAACGCACTTTTAGTTCTTTATACTAGATATAAATCAGAATTGGGCCAGAATCGGTCCTTTAATGAGAACTGAAGCAAATTTTACGTGGTCATTTTCCTATGTGGTAAGGTTTCCAGATTCATTGCACAAGAATCTGAGCCTTCCTGGAAACCTAGTTCTTTACAACATTTTCAACAGTGAAGAAATCACTATACAGCAGGTCTCAAATAACATCTTGTTTTGTTGTGTTGTTATAATATTGATGAGAAGAAAAAAGAAGTGCGGAGTTCTATGTCTGCGTGGGTTTTCTCTGAGGACTTCGGTTTCCTCCCACATGGCAAATATGTGCAAGTTAGATGAAGTAGCATGTTTAAATTGTTCCAGTCTGAGTGAGTGTCGGTGAGGGCGTCCTCTCCAGGGTGCGGTCCCACCTGGGGCCCGGAGAGGCTGAGATAGGCTTCTGCCACCTTGTCCCTAGACTGGAAAAGTGGGTTGGAAAATTATGACCTTACATGTTTTTATTCATTTTTCCTAAATCTATGTAGAACTTTTATTTCCATTTTTAATACACTGCTCACAAAAATTGAGGGGTCAGGGAATGTGCAGATGCTCTAGTACTTTCAGACTTTTATATAGTGCATTTTCACCAATGAAGTAAAGGCTGGTTTTGCATCTCATCTGCATAACAGAACAACTTTCTTTGACTTGTTTGTTTTTCTGATGTTCTTGTTCAATAAAAAATAATCAAACACTTCTTTTTTTATCACTTTATATTCATTTTGAAATATCCCCTAATTTTTGTAAGCAGTATATTAGAAGTGTTTGGGATCTTCAGTTTGAAGTTTGGTGATACTTCTGTGACATTAAATATGACTTAGGAACTTAAATCTTGTTTATATTAATTGGCCCTTGGTAAAAATAGTTTTGTTATATGTCATTTTGCTAAAAATTAAAATTTTCAAGAATTTATTGGTAATATTAAGTAAGAACTTACTGTATGGATTATGCGTTTGGTTCATTGGCATCTATTATGCAAAATGATGAAACCTGACATTTATATAATCCGTGAAAGACAAGAATTTGTGAAAATTACAAATCACGTAACTCCATTTTGTGTTGTGTATTTATGTTAGTATGTGTGTGTATATACATATATACATAATTCAGTCAATAAAGAAATGGATAATCTAACATTAAAACATTAACAAGGTACTAAATGTTTTCTTCATATAAAAAGGGAAAATAGATATTAAAATTTGACTGCCCAATTTAGAAATGATAAAGTAACACGCTTAATTATTTTATAATGACTAATCTATTCTCTTTCTTTCTGAAAATAGATACAGTAATTACTAATGCTTTTCCATTTAGTACATTTAGTAGACAAAATCTATTTCCTGAGGCACTACTGGTTTTGAAACTCCTGTACCAAAAATAAATAAATAAATAAATAATCACCGAATGTCAGCATTAACATATGCTATTTAGTGACTGTTTATTCTGAGAAATTAAATACTCTCAAGAAATTATCTCATTTAATTTTTATTCATGTTTGTATCTATGCTTATTAATATGAAAAAATAAATAGTATGTAATTGGCTAAGATCATTTAGATAAATGCACTTCATAGATTTTAACTCATTTTTTTAAAAGATTTTATTTATCCATTTTTATTAGAGAAAGAGAGAGAGAGAGAGAGAGAGAAGAGGGGGTGGAGCAGGAAGCATCAACTCCCATATGTGCTTGACCAGGCAAGCCCAGGGTTTTGAACCAGCAACCTCAGCATTCCAGGTCAACGCTTTATCCACTGCACCACCACAGGTCAGGCCAGATTTTAACTCATTTTATACTACCTATATTTTGGTTGGCATTATTCCTCAAATTTGAAATACAGTCATTCATTTTCTCTGACAAGGTAATTTACAATGAGATAAACCTAAACAAAATACTAGCAACACTTTACTATTTTAAAAATAATTTCAATATGTGTCACTGTAAAAGAAAATTAAAAGTAAAATATTATAATCTAAATTGCTTATCTTTTTTTGTGACAGAGAGAGGGACAGATAGAGACAGACAGGAAGGGAGAGAAATGAGAAGTATCAATTCTTCTTTGCAACATCTTAGTTGCTCATTGTTGCTTTCTCACATGTGCCTTAACCAAGGGGCTACAGCAGACCAAGTGACCCCTTGCTCAAGCCAGTAACCTTGGGCTCAAGCTGGTGAGCTTTGCTCAAACCAGATGAGCCCGCGCTCAAGCTGGCGACCTTGGGGTTTCGAACCTGGGTCCTCTGCATCCCAGTCCGAAGCTCTATCCACTGCACACCGCCTGGCCAGGCTAACTTGCTGATCTTAATTCCTTAAAATCCTTCCACAAATAACTATTGTTAACACCTGATAAGAATTTTAAAAATAAAACATAGGCAATTTAAAATACATAATTTTGGATTATGTGCATAATTATGTCCCTAAATATCAAGAAAAATGTATATGTTACGCAAGCACATATACTAAATGAATATTAAAAAGAAACATAGTTTAAAAAGAAAATGATTCTCTGAAAAAAACATATGTATATATATTATAAAATCACTTCTATCTTCTTTTTGGCATCCTAAAATACTTCAGTTGGATCTACTAATATTTTTATAAATAAATATGTCAAACTTGAAATATTTACCTTGGCTGCTTCTATTTAAAGAGCTAATTAAATTGTGAGTGTGTGTGTGTGTGTGTATTTATTTTTCTATAGAGATAGAGTCAGAGAGAGGGACAGATAGGGACAGACAGATAGGAATGGAGAGAGATGAGAAACATCAATCATCAGTTTTTCGTTGCGACACCTTAGTTGTTCATTTATTGCTTTCTCATATGCACCTTGTCCACAGGCCTTCAGCAGACCAAGTAACCCCTTGTTTAAGCCAGCGACCTTGGGTCTATGCTGGTGAGCTTTACTCAAACCGGATGAGCTCGCACTCAAGCTGGTCAGGCGTGAGTGTATATATTAATACACTCACACATATTCATAAAATATCAAACTTAATACTCAGGATAATAGCATAAAATTTATAAACATGTGCAATCGTAGCTAATACTGTATATAGTAACATTTGGCTCTTTTTTTATTATTATATCAAAAAGTAAAACCTCCCTCATATCTGTTCCCGTCAACCATCCAAAATACACTATTTAATTGTCCTTATGGCCCTGGCCGATTGGTTCAGTGGCAGTGTGTTGGCCTGGCATGTTGAAGTTCTGGGTTCAATTCCCAGTCAGAGCTCACAGTAGAAGCAACCATCTGCTTCTCCACACTTCCTTCTCTCTCTCTCTCACTCTGTCTGTCTGTCTATCTCTCTCTCTCTCTCTGTCCTCCCCTTTCCTGCAGCCATGGCTCAATTGAGGAAGTTGACCCCGGGCACTGAAGATGACTTCATGGCCTCACCTCAGGCACTAGAATAGTTCAGTTGCTGAGCGATGGAGCAGCAGCCCCAGGTGGGCCGAACATCAGCCCCAGACAGGGGTTGCCAGGTGGATCCAGGTCAGAGCACATGCAGGAGGAGTATGTCACTCCACCTCTGGGCTGCCTCTCACTTGATTAAAAAAGTAAAATTGTCCTTGCAATTTTTTTATCCATCAAGACAATTATTTTACTTCCATTTGAAATAGAATATTCCTAACAGTATAAAGACTCTATAAATAAAACTCTTCCTGAGTACACATATACACAAACTCACAAATAAACCCCCTCTCAGCTCTGTGGTGGCCGCTAGCTTGGCCATGATGATGGCTGCTCTGCCAGGACGGTCAGCCATGGACACCCCTTGGCCCCTGCACCCCATTTCTTTATTTAATTACATGGCGCTGGGAATACCAGAAAATAAAACTGCATCTTCATCCAGTGCTGATTTCCTCTTAGAGCTTGTCATGTTAACAGTGAAATAAATTGCTCTAATTGCCAGCAAACTTTATCAAATTCACATTTCTTCCTTATTTTATTCAATATTTATTAAACTCCATGTCCTAACTTGCCTGGCTGGTAAAAACAGTCTGGTTTTTTAGAATAAATTTATATGCTAAACTCAGTGTGGTCACATTTTTAAAGTAAATGTTCCAATTTTATTCTTAAAGTTTAGATGCATTTCTTCATATTGCTTTTGGAAAATCTACTGTAAATAGTTGCTTATAAACTCATTACCCAACAATTATGATTGAACACTTTGAAATAATAAAAATTTAAACAAAACAGTCAATTAAAATTCTTTACGTCTTCCGTGTTCATAAGATTTAATTGTACAGGTTTCTGGGGGCATTCTCAATTGACTAAATAATATTTTGGTTTCTACATTTAATCACTAATGAAATAGTTCCAAAAAGTATTTTAGATAGTTTAAGAAGAAAGGCATAGGCCCTGGCCGGTTGGCTCAGTGGTAGAGCGTCCGTCTGGCGTGCAGAAGTCCCGGGTTCAATTCCTGGCCAGGGCACACAGGAGAAGCGCCCATCTGCTTCTCCACCCCTCCCCCTCTCCTTCCTCTCTGTCTCTCTCTTCCCCTTCCGCAGCGAGGCTCCACTGGAGCAAAGATGGCCCAGGCGCTGGAGATGGCTCCTTGGCCTCTGCCCCAGGCACTAAAGTGGCTCTGGTCGCGACAGAGCGACTCCCCGGATGGGCAGAGCATCGCCCCCTGGTGGGCGTGCCAGGTGGATCCCGGTCGGGCGCATGCAGGAGTCTGTCTGACTGTCTATCCCCGTTTCCAGCTTCAGAAAAATACAACAACAAAAAAATAATAATAATAAATTAAAAAAGAAGAAAGGCATAAATTTCACTGAATTATTAAAATAAGAGAACAGACCCAACCATAAAACACATATTGAACTTGAAGCCAGAAGTCCTACATGACAATCTGAGCTCAATTACTTATCACCTGTGTGTTTTGTCTCAGTCACTTACTCTCCCAAACCCTCAGTTTCCCCTTTTGCTGACCAAGTGGATCAGAGAACCTTCCAGGTCCCCATTCATTCTAAAATCTGTATTATTTTAGTGATAAAGAAGAGAAGATGACCAAAGCATATATTTCAACTGAAAGCTAAGTTGCTTCTCTGACTAAATATGAACATTTGTTCTTAGAACCACAGGTTATAAAAAAAGAAAATAGCCTGACCAGGCAGTGGCTCAGTGGATAGAGCATTGGACTGGGATGTGAAGGACCCAGGTTCGAGACCCCGAGGTCGCCAGCTTGAGCACGGGCTCATCTTGTTTGAGCAAAACTCTCCAGCTTGGACCCAAGGTCGCTGGCTTGAGCAAGGGGTTATTCGGTCTGCTGTAGCCCCACAGTCGAGGCACATATGAGAAAGCAATCAATGAATAGCTAAGGTGTCACATCAAGCTGGTGAGCTTTTTGCTCAAGCCAGATGAGCCCGCGCTCAAGCTGGCAACCTTGGGATCTCAAACCTGGGTCCTTCCGCATCCCAGTCCAACGCTCTATTCACTGCGCCACTGCCTGGTCAGGCTCTTTGGAATATTTTTATCACGTACATAATATGAGGTCACAGGCTAGCATCTAAAATACATGGATTTTACATAGTTATTTTAACTAACAAGTGACATGAGGGAGGCATAGTTAATATTTTCTTTTGAAAATAAGATTTGATTTATCTTCTAGTCCCCAAACAGGCCAGCTGTCACATCTTGATTTAAGAAGAAAAAAAAAAGTGTTTTCAAGAAGTAGTTGAAAGCTGGTTAAGATTCTGAAGAGTAGCTTTACATGTTCACATGTTCTCAAATGTTCAAAGTTATCAAACCATGCATTATAATGAAGAAATAGATAACTATCTTGTTACTAAAGCAGTTGCTCCTTTTTCTCTTTATACTGCCTATCACTCCCCACAAAAATCCTCTGCAATTCCTGTAAAATAACTGATACAGGCCTGGATGGGTTCAGATGAGAGCTGCTTGATAAAAATACTTCGTTGTTAGCTTTGAGTTAAATGACGATAGTTGAGGAAGCATAAGCCTATACTACCTGGTGAAAAAATACACATTAAATGTTAACTGAGTATCAATCAATCCATATATCCATATGAAAGTCCTCTTTCTGAATGTTACTAACCCTATTTAGCATATACAGAATTATTTTAGAAGTAATGACATAGTTACAAAGCATAACAGAGAAATTTTCTTTTCTCATTCATTCATTTATTCATTCAGTGCAGAAGAGAGCAAGGTTCTCAAACATTTAAAACTGTATAATATTGTAGGCACTAGTTATAAAGAGAATTTGAGGAAGCCGTTTGGTTAATAACATTTAGAGTTGACATTTTCTCTGACAAACATCTCATTCCTACCTGCTTTCATTCTCCAAATGATATTTCTATAAAAGGCTCTGAAGGGGTATCAAAAGTCCAAAGGTATTTTGAAGTTATATAGTTTGACCCATATACATCTTCTGTATAAAGTATCTAAAGATAATCAATACATACTGATAAACTATCTTAGTTTTAACTCCCTGCCCCCTCAATTAAAGAGAATAATGAATAGAAATGATGAGTAGAAATAAAATTGTGAACCTGATGCCGCTATTTTTCCATCCAGAATACTGGGTCACAAATCAGAGTAAAATTGATTCAATGCGATGAAGCAATGTCAACAGACTTACACCTCTGTTATTTGGTCATGCTAGAGATCGTCTCTTGGGTAGTCCAAATAAATTGCAACTTCTAGACATACTGGGGAGCTTATATTAGAAAGTAACTAAAGAAAATCATTTTTATAAAATTTAATCAATAACTCATTACCGAGTATATATCACCCCAGCAAAAAAAGAAAAAAAAAAAAAAGAAGAGAAAAGAAAAAAAAGTCATCTGCATGAAGTTCTATTTATTTGTCATATTTAAAAATTGCAAAACATAATCTGAGGGAGGATATGCTGGTCTACCAAATTTAGAATGAGCACCACAAAATATTAAATTACAACAGAGCTCACCTAGCCATCAGTGTAAATTTCAAATTTAAAAATACAGCAATGGCCCTGGCCAGTTGGCTCAGTGGTGGAGCGTCGGCCTGGCGTGCAGAAGTCCCGGGTTCGATTCCTGGCCAGGGCACACGGGAGAGGCGCCCATCTGCTTCTCCTCCCCTCCCCCTCTCCTTCCTCTCTGTCTCTCTCTTCCCCTCCTGCAGCGAGGCTCCATTGGAGCAAGGATGGCCCGGGCGCTGGGGATGGCTCCTTGGCCTCTGCCTCAGGCGCTAGAGTGGCTCTGGTTGCAACAGAGTGACGGCCGGAGGGGCAGAGCATCACCCCCTGGTGGGCAGAGCATCGCACCCTGGTGGGCGTGCCAGGTGGATCCCAGTCGGGCACATGCGGGAGACTGTCTGACTGTCTCTCCCCATTTCCAGCTTCAGAAAAATACAAAAAGAAAAAAAAAACACAGCAATGGTTCATGAAAAAAATAGGGAAAATTTGATGACTATTATTAAAAATGCCCTGATAACTTAATTCCCTCTGATTTGGGGACTTTACTGGTTATATCAATATATACACCAAGAAAAAATATAGCCAAGCAATAGTTTTAGTTTGTTCTAATTTTTTTAATCATTTCAAATTATAAACACATCAAAGATATAATCTTTAAGAAATTTATGTTATATATTCAGCATATTTATTCAGTAAATGTTTATTGGATACTTATTGTGAAATATGTATTTGTCTAGTATTTTAGCAAACTGTTTCAGTAGTAATTCTTTCTCACTTTTGAAATAAAGATAGGCCCTGGCCAGGTTTCTCAGTGGATAGAGCATCAGCCTGGGTACTGAGGTCACAGGTTTGATCCCCAGATGAGAAGCAACTGATGAGTATACAACTAAATGGAACAACTAACTGAAACGAGTTGTTTCTCCTCTCTCTTTTTCTCTCTCTCTCAAATCAATGGAAAAATATAAAAAATAAGAAGAAGAAATAGGCTGACGAGGCAGTTACTCAGTAGATAGAGTGTCAGCCTGGGACACTTAGGATATGGGTTTGAAACTACGAGGTCACCAGCTTGAGTGCAGGTTCACCAGCTTGAGTACTGCTTGAGCTTGGGGTCATAGACATGACCCCATGGTTGCTGGCTTGAGCCCAAAGTTCACTGGCTTGAGACCCAAGGTCACTGGCTTCAGCAAGGGGTCACTGGCTCAGCTGCAGCCCCATCGTCAAGGCACATATGAGAAGCAATCAATGAACAACTAAGGTGCCACAACTATGAGTTGATGCTTCTCATCTCTCTCCCTTCCTGTCTGTTTGTTCCTGTCTGTATGTCAGACTACCTCTCTCTCTCTCTCTCTCTCTCTCTCTCTTTAATGCACACACACACTGGAAAAAAAGAAAGAAATTTTAAAAATAAAATAAAGACAATGACAATTACCTGTAGATTATCATGAGAGTAAAATACCAGAACATTTGGGACATTGACAGGTACATAGCAAGCACTTAATTAACATGAATACCATTACCTGGTAAAGGAAGAAAAGAAATACTTTTTAAATAGTCATTTAGAAAGAGGGAACTTTTCAATAACCAAAGAGCAATGGAAGGAACTTCAGGTTACTACTTATGTCATTGCAATTCATCATCTTTATTTAAGTGGCAATCCATGCCACAACTTTCAAAGTCTGATTGTATTATTTCAAGAAATCTGAAATCTTTAAATCTTCATTATTTCTCAGAATAAATTATGACATTTGTATTATTATTAGTGATAAAAAGTGAGAATTCTAAAACCTTGTATAGCATATTTAATCTTAGAAAATCTTGTCACTGTTTATAAAAAATAAAAATAACTTTAAAAATACTATAATTATACATCAACATGTTGGGCAATATTTCTAATGTTAGAATCTCATACTTGGTAAAACCTCAAAGATCTGACTCTCCAAACTTTAAGGGATAATGTGACTGATTCTATAGAAATGGATACATTTTTCTATGTCAGCAAACTGGTTTCTGTAATAAACTTCCTCTGTGTTAAATGTCAGCTTATTGTCTTAAAGTCTCATACAGGGACTACTATATTTATTTATAATTATTTCATCACACCCAAAATTAAAATTCACCATTCTCCCTCTTACAACCACAATGATTAATATTGATACTATTTTATTTTTCTTTCATTTTTCTGAAGCTGGAAACAGGGAGAGACAGTCAGACAGACTCCCGCATGCGCCCGAACGGGATCCACCCGGCACGCCCACCATGGGGCGATGCTCTGCCCACCAGGGGGCGATGCTCTGCCCATCCTGGGCGTCGCCATGTTGGGACCAGAGCCACTCTAGCGCCTGGGGCAGAGGCCACAAAGCCATCCCCAGCGCCCGGGCCATCTTTGCTCCGATGGAGCCTTGGCTGCGGGAGGGGAAGAGAGAGACAGAGAGGAAAGCGCGGCGGAGGGGTGGAGAAGCAAATGGGCGCTTCTCCTGTGTGCCCTGGCCGGGAATCGAACCCGGGTCCTCCGCACGCTAGGCCGACGCTCTACCTCTGAGCCAACCGGCCAGGGCCGATACTATTTTAATATATTTTCAATTTGCATTTTCATTTAGTCAAACATCATCACATTGAACATTATTAATTATAGTCTATTGCTCAGGACTTCACATTTGTGCCTGTTAATGGTATCTGCAGCAGGGAGACGGACATAAGCAATACTCAGCCTGCTTTGTGGAAGGGTTTGAGGAAGGAAGCTAAAACATTCACTTAGTTAACCTATGTCACTTCTCTGAAATGTTTAATAAATGTTTGTTTTTATTTTTCATAGTCAGTGTTTGTCAATCTTTCTGGCTTATTATACATAGGCATATGCTTGAAAGCCATGAGATTTCAGTTTGTTTACTATTTGTAGCATCAACTTCCTAAGTAGTGTTAAACCATTAATGTCTCTGTGTTTGAATTTTTCCATTAAAAAGAGAGTTCAGACGTTTCTTGCAAACTAAACTAAAAACTGGGCGAAAAATAAGTGAAAAATACTTCAGTTCCAAAAAAGAAATTAAACGGCTCACTTAAAACCTTGAAAATCAGCAAATACTTATTAGTGATTCAGATGGTAGAGCAGCTCTTTCCAACAGAAATAAAATATGAGCTACATATATAATTCAAATTTTCTTGCAGGCATAATTAAAAAGTAAAAAGAAACAAGTAAAAACTTTAAATAATATATTTTATTAAACCTAATCTGACCAAAATATTATATAAAAACACATAATCAAAATTAAGTTTGAAGACATATTTTATAATTCTTTTGTAGCCCTAGGCCTTTTAAATCTAGTGTGGATTTTACACTGAAAGTACATTTCATTTTGGACTAGCCACAGTTCAAGTGTTCTAGAGCTGTATGTAGCTAGTGGTTATGATATCAGGACAAAGGTAGAAATGAAAAGACTTGAGACAGACAATAACAGCAAAAGAATGTGAAGCAATGGTGGTGTAGAAAAGAATAGAAAAAAGAACTAGATATGGAAGGATGAAGCACAATGCCACCAACTGTGAATGGCACTCATCTTTCATTCTGAAATAACTTATCATAGTGTTGCATTTTAGGGAAGAGCTGTCTTTCTACCGGATGTCCATTACAGGTATAAATCACAATATCTCACGATGTTTACCATTAGTCATTGTTACTTGTAAAGACAAAATGAACTCCTTTCTTTAAGCATGAACTTCTGAATGACAGTTTCATCCATATTACCAATTTCAGAGTCTAAAGTGATCTACCTCACATGAGCAGGGCAATATCCCTTTCACAATCAATTAAAGAAAACTATTGGCACCATCATTATAAGCACAAGCCCAGTTATACCTGTTTTGTTTTCTTATCTCTTACACATGCTCTCAGGTCTGTTTGTATCAACTAGTATGAAGTTCTTAGAAAACAAGGAGAGAGGTTCCCAATTATATCAATCGTGTAAACTCATCACATGCATACCTGTTGCCTCAAGTTTGAAATCTTTTAAAAACCACAGATTGGATCAGTTTTAAAGGATGTATCCATACTAAACTTAGAAACAAAAAGGATTGTACAAGTTGACCAGAAACAGTGAAAAATTCCTTAGTGGGAGAAATTAGATAGCACAAAACTGACAAATGCAGAGAAAGCCACATTCACGTCCTAAAAAGTGCACAGGCAATATCTTTAGGGAAGATAAAAGCAAATCCAAAGACTCATAAACTTAAGCCCTGATAAACAAATACAGAAAGACAGAGGCCGTCTGGATCAATTGTCAAGATCACTATTTTTAAAGACTTTCAGTCCAACACTGGAAACAGTTCAATTCTTCACCCCCTTTATTCAGTAGATTTTTGCCTTGAGGTAAAACCACCTTGTTGGACCCCAAAGAAAGTGAAGACGCTTCCTGAATAGGCACAGAGTCCTGAAATCTCTCCCAGAATCTTCTATTTCAACTCTTAAGTGCAGATGGGGGTGGGTGGGTAGGGGAGGTTCAGAGAATAAATGCAGTGAGGGCTCCTTTATCCTTTCACTTTTCAAGAAAATGCACTGGAATGGACCTAGTCAGAGACGGGCAGTCTTTATTTGTGGAATGGGGTTCATAACTTGCTTACCTTCCACATATGAGCATTTTAAAATGAAGCAATTCTTGTTTTGTTACCATATATCCTTACATTCTTTTTATTTAGTGCTAATCTTTGGAGCCAAAATTTCCAAGGCTTGTTGAATAAGAAATTATGAATTTATACGTCTATAAATGTATCTGTGTCCCAACTTCATTATAAACTTTACAAAAATAAAAATGTCTATTTTATCTACATATTTATTAACTTAGTGCTCGATAATTATTTATTAGAAAAATTTACTGATATTATGGTTGACAAGTACCGTTTCTAAATTAAAAGATTAAATGATCATATTACAAGAGTAAACCTGATCTAAATACATGTTTAAGTATGTAAGCAGTACATGTAAAAAAATAAGATAGAACTCGGGTATAAGTGATTTATTAAGATTGCAAACAGCAGAAATATATATGAATATGTTACACTTTTAGCTCTAATGTGAATAGAGAATCCCAAACTGCTTTTTTCTCATTCTTCCTTTTATTCTCCCTTATTTTTATATTTTCTTTGCTTCTATTTTTTTTCTTCTTACTTCCCTTCCACTGTCCACCTCCTCTTTCTTCTTTTAATTAAATCTGAGGTAGAAGATAACACCAATTTCTTATCATGATTTCCAAGCTCAATGCAGGAGCAAAGATCTGATAATTACATAGATATAAATCTCTCCAACAAACGAATTAAAAACACTGCTTCTTTCATGTTTTCAACCCACCCTCTAATTAACTGAAATGTAACACAATAACAGCCAAAGCACTAAACAATACAAAGTTTATAAGGAAAAATTACTAAAATCATTCCGCTTGGGAGAGTTCATAAAGTCAATAAATGGGTTTTTTAAAGTTATTATTAGCTAGTAAATCTTGTGCCTCCTAATTACAAAAACATTCATTAATGAAAAATTAGTTAATGACAAATGAACAATATAAAACCAGAACATTTACAACTAACTTTTGAGAAATCATAAATCCATTCTGCTTTGGGGTTTATTTTATGACATTGCACTTTTTTTCTTGTATAATTTGATTGTCATATATTTTAAATACTTAAAAACATGCCAATTGTTTCACTTATGTGAAGAAACATACTCTCACCCCACTGTTTTTAATGTTAACTCCTAAATTTTGTAGACATCATGAAACATACGTTAAAGTGCCTCAATTTAAAGTAATAAATCAGAATGTGCTTTAACGCTGTGTTCTACCCCATCTGTGCGGACGCATAACAAATGTGTCATTTTATGAATATCGTGAAATCTCTTAGAATAGCACTTTTACCACCATTCTACACATCATAATTTAGTTTGTTTTCCAGAATTATTTATTTAGATAATTATCTAATTATCTTCCCTAGTTTCTCATTTTTAAAACATTTCTTTATTTTTATTAAACTTGGGTAACATTTATAGATTTGGACCCATTTATTAATTTCATTAACTACTTCATACTTTTTTCTATTAAAACATCAAAGTGGTAAATAGACTGAACCTCAAATCTTTTGAGGTACTTTTCAGCATAAAATCCATTTCTCCCTAATCCGCCCACCTCAATTTAAATAATCTGCAACTTCCAAATTCACTTCCAGACACTTAGTTTAACAGAGAAAAATGTAGTTAAATAAATTATAAGACCAGAAAGCCCTTTCCTTTAAAAAAAAAAAAAAGTGAAATCACACTTTAAGATAAGTCGGCTAAATTAGATCTTTTTTTTATTTAGAAAAGCCTGTTATCAAGCTAATTTCAAATCTGAGATTTTTTCAAAACTGTTTTGAAAAGCATTGAATTGAAAATATTGTATTCAGATTTATAGGAATAGAATTTTTCAAGCAATCTTTGACTATCATTGCATAAATTGGATGATTTCTTTTCCCATTACATTTTTTAAAATATATTTTTAAAGACTCTCTTCAACCAACTACCATTGGTGAGTTACAACTTCCAAAAGTGGATGCCTAGAGGTTTAGATAAAGGATTACATCAAAGTTTGAGAAATTATATGTGTGTGTGTCTGTGTATATAACACATAATTTATTTTAACAATTATATATATATGTACACATAAATTATTTTGAAAGTTTATTTATATAACACCAATTAATTTTATATTATTTCTAACAGTGTAGATAGAAGGGGAGAAAAGTACATGAAAATTGGCCCTGGCCAGTTGGCTCAGTGATAGAGTACTGGCCCAGCAACCATGTTTGATTCCTGGTCAGGGCACACAGAAGAAGTGACCATCTGCTTCTCCACACCCTTCTGCTCACCCTTCTCTCTCTTTCCCCTCTCATTCTGCAGCCATGGTTTCAATGGTTTGAGCAATTTGGCCCTGGGTGCTGTGGATGGCTCTATGGCCTTGTCTCAGGTGCTATAATAGCTCGGTTGTCAATCAGCAACCTCAGATAGGTAGAACATCGCAGTTTAGGGGGCCTGCTGGGTGGATCCCAGTCGGGGAGCATATGGGAGTCTGTCTTTGCCTCTTTGCCTCTCATCTCTCACTTAATTAAAAAAAAGAATACTAAAATTATCATACTTGGTTGACCCCCTTTCAAGAAGCATCAACTTTTGAAACTTCTGAAAGATATTGAGTTATAAACAACTAATTAGCATGTGAATTCACTTACAACCTAAGTCATTAAGAAAAAAATTAAAGGAAAGTGTCAATTAAGAATGCAATATAATTGAGCCAACTGCTTAAATTGTGATTTTCATCCAGGTCTTTTAACACAAAAAGAATCTTACCTTTCCATTTACTATTTCACTATAAGCAAGTCATTATAAATCTTCATCAACATTATTTTTTCACTACTTTCCATTGTTAACAGATGTAGAGAATAGAAGTTTAAATTTTAATTGCATAATGGAGTGAGGTTGAATTAATTAACACTCCCTAGTTTTTAGAAGCATTTAAGCTAACTTATTTTTTTTTAAAGATAGGCTGGTCATACCTTGGGGTACCTTTATGTACTTTGAGATTAATCAAGTCATGAAGAAACAGGAACTTTCAGTATTACACCTTACAGATACCTTACAGATTATAATTACACACCAAAATAAATAAACTCTAAGAACTATAGGTAAGGATTGCAGAAAGTATTTATTATTTAAAAGTTTTTTAGTTCTTTTTTTAATATTTGATCCTTCTTAATAGGATCAAAGAAGACTTTGCAAGTAAGACTGAAAATATTTAAAAGTTTATAATATTATGCTCCTCTGATGATCTCCATTTTCACATGAATCTTAAGATAAAATAACTCAAGAAATAACAATAAGCAAGTTACACATTATTCTGAATTTTGGTTTCTCTGAATTAGATCAGTTTTAGAAAGACTAGCCATTCATGAATGAAAACCCAACAGGTGTTTCTTAAGGAAATTCTAGATAAGATACACACAAATATGTATACACAGACGTACACACACATCACAAATATAATTATTACATTTTACATCTACTAAATTTCTTTAAATTAATTTTTAAAAAGCTATATAGCAACACACAGCTTTTATTTGACAGAGACTCGGCATTGGCAACATAGACCATGAAAGAACTCTGAAGAATCTAATGTTACAGCGTTACAGCCATGGCTTCTGTAACTTTTCCAGACTTATGCAAACAACCTCCCACATCTGAGTAGAAATCTCTGTTGTTTTCCTTTTCCGAATGGCCTGTGCCACATTGGCAAGTCACACACAAAGTGATACTCAGCTTTTCTTAGCACAACATACAATAGCCAGATTACAGACATTTTGTTGAATATGCATCATTTTTTAAAATTTTGATGCTGAAGGAGAGAAACATACAATACAATAACACACCTGACACTACAATGAGCTAAATATCGTATATTTTCTAAGAAGCAAGAGTTGCATTTACAGAGGACAGGTATAATATGGACCTAAATAGAAACTCACAGTCACTCAGAAAAAAACTAGCAGAGGAGTTGTATCACGAGGGTCATCTTAATCATTAAATAAATATGTACATCTCCAAATTTTAATTAAATTAGGAAGAAGCCAAATATTTATTCCTATAGTACAAAACATGGTGGGGTTTTTTTAAGTTCCAAGAAATGACATGAGCATGAATAGCGTGGCTTAAATGGCTTTCAATGGCAACTATCCTTTGAGGGAACTATCACAAAGCATTTTGTTTCCCATGCAGCTTTTATTGTTTTTTTCTTAATTGTATCCTGGGAAAGAAGAACAACTTTTTTGGTAATTTTTCTTCTGTTAGGTAGAGTAGGATGATGCACTGTCAGGATCAAGTGTGTGTGTGTGTGTGTGTGTGTGTGTCCTTTTGGACTCTATTGAAATGTATATTCCTTTTGGGAAGGAGGGAATCACTTGATAATCTAACATCAAAGAGCATTAACCCCCCCCCCCGAAAGTTGTATTTAATCAAATTTGATGGCTATACCCTTGCAGCAAGTTCATCTGAAGTTCCCCCTGAACCCCCACCCTCTTCTCTCATCCATCTTCTTCAGCTTTGCGTTCATCAAGCGCATGACAACTCTCATTTACGCTAAATAAGCTTTCAGGTGAATTTACTTTGGAATCCCACATGATCCAGTGTAAGTTCAAAATCACTCTCGCAGAATTGCACCCAGATAGCCCGTGGCATTCTGATAAAAGTGGTTTGTCAATAAAATGCTGAGTGAAATTGCTTGTTTCGAATGGATGGTGTCAGCTGGGAGACTAGTAGCTGAGCAAGCATCTTCCTGAAAATGAAAAGACTTCTAAGTGGTTAATGAATGCTTGCAATGGTTGCACAACTTGGCGTATGTAGTGAAAACAAATGAAGTGTACATTTTAAGTGGATGCATTTATGGCATGGGGATTATATCTCAATAAACCCTTTTTAAAAAAATTTATTGGCCCTGGCCGGTTGGCTCAGCGGTAGAGCGTCGGCCTGGCATGCGGGGGACCCGGGTTTGATTCCCGGCCAGGGCACACAGAAGAAGCGCCCATTTGCTTCTCCACCCCCCCCCCTTCCTCTCTGTCTCTCTCTTCCCCTCCCGCAGCCAAGGCTCCACTGGAGCAAAGATGGCCCAGGCGCTGGGGATGGCTCCTTGGCCTCTGCCCCAGGCGCTAGAGTGGCTCTGGTCACGGCAGAGCGACCCCCGGAGGGGCAGAGCATCACCCCCTGGTGGGTAGAGCTTCGCCCCTGGTGGGCGTGCCGGGTGGATCCCGGTCGGGCGCATGAGTGAGTCTGTCTGACTGTCTCTCCCCGTTTCCAGCTTCAGAAAAATACAAAAAAAAAAAAAATTATTGAATTTATTGGGGTGACATTGGTTAATAACATTATACAGGTTTTAGGTGCATCACTCTACAATACATCAGCTGTATATTGCATTATGTGTTTACCACCTCAAGTCAAGTCTCCCTCCATCATCATTTATAGCCCCCTCTACTATCCTCCCCCTTCCCCTTCCTGTCCTTCCTGTAATCCCTACACTCTTGTCTGTGTCTATAATTTTTTTCTTTGCTTAATCTCTTTATTATTTTCATTAGAGCTTTTTTTTAAAAAAAATTGTTTATTATAGTTGTGTGAATAAATGTTATTTTACCATTATTTATTTGATTCAGCTACACATTTGAGGGAGTTATTTGGGAACAACTAATTATATTGAAGATAACGATTACAATCTAAAGTTTTTGCTCTCTTACATTTGTAATATGTTCATTATTCAATATGTTCAAAATTATGAAGCAAATGTTTCTATAAGAAATTTAGAGTGCCTGAGAAAGTTTTGCTGTTGTAAGTATCTGAATGTACAAAAATAACAAAGTATTTTAGGCATTTACTTAGATTTTATATAGTCAAAAATATAGATTCAACAAAACTTAGAAATTACTTGATCTCATTTTCTTTTCAGAATCTTCATTCATTTTAAGTAGCAGAGTAAAACAGATTTATAATAAATTAAAAATGTTTGCCTAAAGATATTTCACTGAGCAAAAATCATATTTAATTTTTAATTTCAAAGTAATAGTTCTCAAATTTTAATTACTTGGATATCTTCTTAAAAACACAGTTTCTAGACCCACAGCCAAGACTCTAATGTTTTGGGGCTGAAGTTGGTACTCTAAAATCAGCATTTCTAACAATCGACTCAGGTGATGTTAATTCAAGGTATCCTTAAAATATATTTTGAGAAATTAGTCATTTTTTGTATCACAGTATATGGCCAAAATAAGTATTCAGCCTTAAAATATAATTTCACAGTATTATTAGAATGCAGACATTTCTAAATGAAAAGAACTTCAGGAGAGCAATTCAGTTTTATGTTTTATAGAAGAGGAATTAGATCTAAAATGTCATGACTCGAAGCACAGAGATATAAAGTGGTAAAGCTAGGACTCGAATTGACTCTCTCATGTTCCTAATCTTAACATTCTCTGCCATGAAAAAAATGTTTTCATTTCCTATATCAGAACTTACACTATATATATAAATATATATGTTTAAGTGAGAGGAGGGGAGATAGTGAGACTGACTCCCACATGCGCCCCTCCCAGAATCTACCCAGCAACCCCCGTCTAGGGCTGATGCTCAAACCAACCAAGCTATTCTCAGCACCTAAGGCTGACACTTGGACCAACTGAGCTAATCTCAGCACCCAGGGCCAATGCTCGAACCAATTGAGCCACTGGTTGTGGGACAGGAAGAGGGTGAGAAGGGGGAGAGGTAGCGGGAGGGAAGCAGGTGGTTGTTACTCTTGTTGGCCCTGACCAGGAAGTAAACCCAGGATGTCTATACACAGGGCTGACATTCCATACACTAGCAAATCAGCAAGGGCCCACAATATTTTTTAAACTGATTGTTGTTAAAGAATCCTAACTTCTTGTAAATCTAATGTTTGCTTCCCTATGTTACATGGATTATATTTCCTTATCAGCATCAATCTTGTATTTTTTTAAAAAAGTGGTTTTTTTATTTAAATTGAAATCATGACTGAATCTTAACTTTTAAAAAAAAACATACACTTTTTCTTAAATGTGTATTGCTCCCCTGAATGATTCAGTCTTCCATTAATCCAAAGATCTGCATATTTACTCTCCACTAAAGAGCATCTATCATCTGTTAATGACTGTTGCCACTGCTCCACTCTGCCCTATTTTTCTTTAAGATTTATAATGAACAAGAATCAAAAAACAAATAAATAAAAGGCCATCAGGCTTTTCAAGCCCTGCACTTTTCTAGAAGAAATAAAAAATACAATCATTAAATAAAGTATTCCATATTTAAAAAAGAGCTATAGGAATAGCAATTATAAACCACACTGTCATTTTTAGAATAATGCTCACCACCTATTTTTTAAAATCCACACACAAAGAACTATGCCAAAAAGAGATATAAGTAAAACAATAGGCTTTATCCTTTCTCCAGTTAATTAAAATAATGACAAACTTTCGCTGAATGTTTACCGTTGCTTCAGGGAGCACCAGGCTGTTTCATTCTCATTGTCATAAAGTCCTATGGAATAGATATTGTTATATTCCTAGTTTAACAATTCAGTAAACTGAGGCTCAGAAAGATCACATAAATTCCCCAGAATCACACAGCATACTCTATGATCTTCATGAAAATGAAATAGTGTCTACATGAAAAATAACTTTGTGCTTAAGGGTTTAATATATAGTCTACCAATATACCTGCTCAGTTGCTCAGTTTAGCCTGTATTTTTAGACTTAGGTTATTTACATTTCTCTGACATAATTACTATGGTAATCAGGCCTTTCTATCATTTGCTTGTTTTTTTTTTTGTTTTTTTTTTTTAAAGGTGATGTACTTTTTTTTTAATTTTTTTATTTATTCATTTTAGAGAGGAGAGGGAGAGACAGAGAGGGAGAGAGAGAGGAGAGACAGAGAGAGAGAAGGGGGAGGAGCTGGAAGCATCAACTCCCATATGTGCCTTGGCCAGGCAAGCCTAGGGTTTTGAACCGGCGACCTCAGCATTTCCAGGTCGACGCTTTATCCACTGCGCCACCACAGGTCAGGCTCATTTGCTTGTTTTGCAAAATTAGGAACACAAAATAGCATACAGAGGAAAAAGTTCTTCCTAGTCTATCATTGTATGCATTTGATTTCTTTTCTCCTAAAGGGATTGTTTTGGACTAGTTATTTCTTTTCTCAAAATAAGGTTGTAAGAAATAAATTGAATCAGTCCCTACAGAAAGGGGGAAAATAACAAAAAGAAAATCAGCAAGAAAAAAGAAAGAAAATGTAATAAGGTATCTTTCTTATAAATTTAATTTTACCAAGAACATTTGGAGGAGTGGGAAAAAGACAATAGCTATTTGTGGCTTGTGAGAAAACTGAAGCTGACTTACCTGATTGGGGTTTAGCAAGTTGCCTTAAACTCGGATACATTGTTATTATACTATAATAAAGAAATCTACTGAACAGAAACATGTTTTCTCAGGTTCTACTTAAAAGACTTATTTTTTTTTATCAAGTAAGTCTTGCCAGGATATTTCTCTCTAGCAGCTGAAACGTCTGGCCTTCTTACCCACCACAGTGTAGAACGGAGAAGGAGAAATCTGAAGTTAAAGATTCTCACGGCTTTGCTAGTTGGTGGCATTTTGCCACGTGCAATGGCTCAACAAAGCCAAGGAAATAAATTTCTGTACTTCTTCAATGTTCTCTTTGTGTCAGGGTCACGAGATCATAGATCTATCACAGTAACAGTCCAAGTGCAAGAATCCCAGCTGTAGTATCATTATGATCTAGCTTACATCCAACACCTTAGATGTTGAACTCACCGCCATTCCAGGCAGTTTCTTTTGTAGGCCCAGTCTAATCGCTAGAAATTTTTCCCTCTTTTAGGACCAAATATATTTCAGCTCGTAATAATTTTAATATGTTGTTTTTACTTTTGCTTAGCCAAACAAAATAAGTTGCAGTCATTTTTCATACATCAGAGCATTCAAAGGATTAAGAATAACCAACCAAGAGCCCTTCCCACGGTATCTCCCTTTCCAAGGTCCCGGGCCCTTGAACTCACCTCACCTTGGTTTCTTTTCTTCTCTCTTATTTCTCTGTTTCGTCATTATTATCAGTTAGTTTTGCATTTGATTTTCTTCTTGCATGGTGGTTAAATTTGTTTTAATGCAAGTATTTGCCTAGCTTTCTCAAAGTTTTCAAACAGGTATAAAATGCAACCTGTCTTAATATCTCCGTAGCAAGCCAAGCATTTAAATCCATGTAAAAATTAAATCTAGCTATAACTAGAGAAGAAAACTTGGCTAGTGGTGAAACAACTTTGTGTATGTGGCTTATTGTCACAAGAAACTGTGATTTTTAAACCTGAAGCATCTAAATACATTTTATCCAACGCTTTCAGTCTATGATTGAGAAGAATGAAACTCAACGGCTAGATGTTATAACTCATGCCCTATGCCTCCTGTTTTCTTCCAAAGATCGATGTTTGAATCAATAAACAGTAAGGTAGAATTTATCTCTTTATATAAACAACGCCAGCCCTTTTCTCAAACCACAACATGCAACATACTCTCGTCTGTAAGAGCACTAAAGAACTGTATTACCTGAATAAATTCATTTGAAGGTGCAAAGCTAGGAGCCAGGAACACAGAACACTCTCGCCTTTCTAAGATCTGTCTAGGAATTCCAGCATCCTCTTTCCCCTTCAAACAGATGCTGTGGGATTTTTCTCCACTGCGGTCCCAAAGCAGTTGTTGATGCATTCTAAGAAGGCCGGGGAGCTGGTCCGAGCAAGTCAAAGCGATGGGGTTGCATACTGAGCGAGGGGGCAGAGGTAGGGAGACGGATTCAGGTGCGTGGGAGGAAGACATGCTGATTGTTTTCTGAGTAGGTCAGTGTACCTGGCAAATTCCTGCTCATATATTTGTTCTTTTGTGTGTGGACACCAGGGGTTAGCCTACAAATTCTACATCTACTCTCTCAAGAGAACAAAATGCAGAATCCCGTTTGAACCTCTTATTTTCTTTAGTAATTTTGAACAAAGATGAAAGAAGACATTTAAAGAACAAACACACTGATTCTCTGGTTCCTCTCTCTCCCCCATATGTGTCATTCAAGTTCCACGGGCAAAAGAAAACAACAAAACAAAGCAAAAGAAAAAAAGAAAGGAATATTATTTTAACGGTAGAATTTTTTGCTCTAAAAGGACTTATAGAAAATGCACCTACATGTCAGAGAGAGCAGATCGGGGTTATTAAACCTGCGTCGCATGAGCAGGAGGGGAGAAAAGGGTGGCAACATTGGGAGTGAGAGTGCAGGTAAGGGAAGGGCTGGACGGGTTACCAAGGAGACAAGGATCTGAACAGAGCACCGGGCTGCTGAGGGAGGCGGCCACGGGTTTTCGCTTTACTCCCTTTCTCTCTAGCCTTCCGCCAGCCCTGGGCCGGGTTCCTGTTCAGTCCCAGGTGGATGGTGATGACCTCCCCACGTCTCATCCTGGTGGTGTTGAGATTCAAACATAACGATTGCCGCAAAGTGACTTGAAAATTGTACAGTGCAGTGTCAATGTATTATTATTACTATTATTATTATTATTACTAATTAGTTCCAAAATCTTGCTCAGTAACAAAACAAAATAAAATTTATTTTGGGATTTTTTTTTTATATTTTGTGTCTTAAACCCAATATGAAAAGCAGCAATAGGTAGGCTCTGTTACCAGAAACTAAATCAAAAACTCCCATTACAGAATTTTAATATGAGATAATTAAAGTAGCAATATAGACTGATGTGCTAATCTATGTTTCATTTAGTCTGTGGGCTACTGTAAACAAATGCTCTCTTATTAATACTACCCATGTGCTATTTTGTCACAATCTTCTCAGTTTTATGCTTTTACCATTGTATGATTTGACATATTAAGACCTTACTCATAGTAGTTAAAGAGCAACTGAGTTAATTAACAGATTAGTTAAGGGACCAAAGATTCACTAAAGTAATAAAGTCAAACAAATGCCTACCAAATAAATCTCTTTCTATGGAAGTTGACAGCTTTACTTAATCAAAATCTAATAAACTTTGAGGTCCTGACTGCTTACTGAACATAATTTAAAATAAAAACAACAACAACAAAAACCTTTGTTCTTGCTAACAACTGGGTATACATTTCAGAATCTTTCAAATATAATAAAGTATTATAAATAGCCCTGCAATTATTTACAGTAGATTATTGATGGTAAAATTCATGGAACACTAAACAAGAAATACATCCTTCATCATTCCTCCCAAATGCTAATAGTCAGTTGACTTTGTACTTCTTATAAAAACAGATACAAATATGGAGTTCTACCTTCTTGTGGCTGACAGTTTAAGAACCCTGTAATAGAGAATAATGTGATTTTTAGTAAAGTAAATGTTTATAGATGCCACAAAATAGAAACAACACTTATGGTTCTCCTTTTCCCTTGGGAGTCATCACACCTAACCTAAGTCTGGATTTTATAACCTGAGTACTTATGCATATATGTAAAATGCTGGAAGACAGCCCTAAAAGTACAGCCTTTTCCTGGTGAGGCAGGGACTGTAGAATGGACTGATTTAGAATCAGACAGAACTGACTAGGGGTGTGTAGTTGTGACTTTGGGCAAATAACCTAGCTTATCTGAGTTCTCTGTTTCTTATCAGCACAACAGGAATGTAGGATCAATGTTGGATAGCATGTTGATGTGAGGATGACTTATGACAACATAGGAAAGGCATCTAGCTAGGTGACCTGACAGATGCTCAACAAATAACTGCCTTCCTCTTAAATCCAAACCTCCTAATAAATTGGAAAAAATACACACACACACACACACACACACACAATTTTTTGTTGAATTTATTGAGATGATATTGGTTTGCATAACACGCAGGGAATCTAATGAACAAAATTATCTGACCAACAAAATCAAAGCAGAGGGACAGACGGACACAGGGAACAGATTGACAGCTGTCAGGGAGAAAATGGTAATGAGACTCGACAAAAGAAGGTGAAGGGATTAACCACAAAACACATAAACATAACACAGAGACACATAATTTTAAAAACATATTTTTACAATGATTATTAAGCATCTAGAATATCTAATCTTCAACTATCTCAGCAGATCCTTTAACACATATATATTTTAGAACTCATATCACATTCATTACATGCCAGTTAACCATTGGGGCAGAGTTTATTAGATGAAAATAAGTCTGTTGTAAAAGATTTCCTTGCAATTACTTCACTGCCATTATCCTAGCCACACGCTTATGCAGCTTTTCAAATTAATATGCTTAGATTACTGAGCAAGTAATCAGAGCAGTGGAATTCTATGAGGAACTCAATTACTAAAGAAAATGATCAGTCAAGCATTTGAGAAATTGGGGCTACATCTAATTTTGAGTAGTGGGTCATTATTGACATTATGGAAGCAGTCAGTACAAACACCATCACTTCATATACATATGGTAAACAGAACTAGCTGCTTGCTAATACCTCTGTTAAATGTTATTCAACCTAGCTGAAAAAAGAGCCAATGTCAATCTTGGAATCAGTACTTTAAAAATAAAAGGATCTGATAATAATTGAACATTTAACTCACATTTCAAACAAATAATTCTAAATTTTCCACTTGAGTTTGAGTAATCCTTTATAGCCTGGAAATAGCTAAGGAATGCATATTTAAATTTTTATTTCCACATATCTCCATATTAGAAAACATCTTAAATACTGTGATCATTTTATTTTAATCATTCCACCACCAAAAGACCTCTTTAACTAAATGATTATGTATAGATTCATGTTCCATGTTTTTATTCATTTAATGCTTCTTAATCAGACTTTTATTTTCTCCAAATTAGCCATCATCCTGAGCCCAGTTAGATGGAAATTATTTTTCTAATCCTGATCTTTATCTAAGATTTGAAGCAAAGACTCATTTTGTGTGTGTGTGTGTGTGTTTTCTGACAGAGGCACAGAAAGGGACAGATAGAGACAGACAGACAGGAAGGGAGAGAGATGAGAAGCATCAATTCTTTGTTGCAGCACCTTCGTTGTTCACTGATTGTTTTCTCATATGTTCCTTGACGGGGGGGGGGGGGGCGCTATAGCAGACCGAGTGACCCTGTCAAGCCAGTGACCTTGGGCTCAAGTTGGTGAGCTTTGCTCAAACCAGATGAACCCACGCTCAAGCTGGCGACCCCAAGGTTTTGATCCTGGGTCCTCACATCTCAGTTTGATGCTCTAGCCATCTCGCCACCACCTGGCCAGGCCAAAGACTCCTTTAATAACTTTGCATTATCTTTCAAAACGCATCTGAATTAGAAAAGGCAGTATAGGAAATGGGTTGAGAGTATTATGTTTATTGTACACTCTCTGCTGTCTACTGAGGTATGCAATGAGAAAATAATCACTCACAAGTGAGTTATAATTCTTAATAAGACCAGCAGTCATCAGCGGTGTGGCCTTGGAGATGTCACTTTACAACCCACACTGTAACAATATAAGGATGATGGTGATGATGCTGTTCCAGGCTACTACGAACATCAGTACACAAAATAAGGTAAGGTGAATACGGTAAAAGTGTTGCAAGAGATCATTGTGATTATTCCAAGTTCCATTTATTAGAGTATTGATTATTACTCTGTTAGGGTCAGGTAGCACACGATTAAATGCTGAAAGATTTGGTCCCATTCCCCTAGATAATAAATATATATACATATTAAAAAAATGTTAGTAAGTGTCAAAAAGCCTCTTTAAAGCCTATTCATGGACTTCCCTATGGAAGAATTTAATGGTTGTCAATGCTAATGGTTGCCTAACTAGAAGCCATCCCCTCACACACCTCACAACCTACTTCTACCTGCACCACAAAATCCCGAATGTGTTAAGTACCCACCAACCTATATGAATCTCCACAATAGCTGAAGTCAGTAAGTGCATGCCATCCCCCAGTGAATTAGTGCACTGTGACTATTTCCTTCTCCTAATATACAGGACACAAGGAAAAGCATTGTCACAGTTTCTTTGGCAGCCCTCTGATGACCAAAGCTAAGTTGAAGGCGCACAGTGAAAGGTAGATAATATTGTTAAGCCTGTGTAAAAAGAAACTGCATGACTCTGAACTTCCTGTTATAACAAATAACAAATTCTCTGTACATACCCCTGAAGTCACAATTTAGGTATCAGTTGCTTGGTGATGTCACAGACTGAAATAGTGCACCAGGCCCTCTTTCTCTAAACATCTAGTGTATATAGTGTTACTAACTCAATTATTGTGTTCAACAACATGGCAACAAGATCTTGAACAGCTTAAAGGCAAGAGGGTTTTTGGTGTTTATCTTTTCATTTGTTTTATTCATTATATAGTACTGCATTCATTGAAGAGTCACATAATAGGAATTCTATGGGTTCTTGGGAAATTAATGAACAACAGAGTACAACTAATTTAAAAAAAAACATGACTTTAAAAAATAGGGAAGTCTTGCTTACATTTTTATGAATCTTTTAATTATAATTTTATTACTGCCTGACCAGGCAGTGGCACAGTGGATAGAGTGTCAGCCTCGGATGCTGAGGACCGAGGTTTGAAACCCTGAGGTTATCGGCTTGAGCGCAGGCTCATCCAGCTAGAGCTCGGGGTCACCACTTTGAGCATGGAATCATAGACATGACCCCATGGTTGCTGGCTTGAGCTCCAAGGTCACTGGCTTGAAGCCCAAGGTCACTGGCTTAAGCAAAGGGTCACTGGTTTGGCTGGACCCCCCCCCACAGTCAAGGCTCATATGAGAAAGCAATCAATGAACAACTAACATGCCACAACTATGAGTTGATGTTTCTTATCCCGTCTGTCCCTGTCTCTCTCTTTCTCTCTATCTCTCTTTCTCTCCAAAAAAATTTATTACTAATAATACTTCCTCATTATGAGGAGAGGAGGACAGAATTCTTCATAAAAGCACAATGACAGACAATGTTCCTATCAGACTTTCTAGAATTATACTGTTTATTGATATGTGAATGGGTAAGGAACACTGAACTCAGTTTTATAATATTCTAGGAAGATGAAGTTTGGCAATTTGAGGAGAGGTGCAGCCCTTAACATTGAATCATGGCTCAGAAATTTGCTTTCCTCTTCAGTTCTGATGTAACATTTATACAGAAAAGTACACAAGTCTCAATTCTGCAGCTTAATGAAAAAAATATAAAGTGACCACACCCATGTAACCACTGTCCAAATCAAGAGGGAACTTTTAGTAGCGCCCCCATAAGACCATCTTGAGTCCCAACCTTTAGAATAATATAATAAAAATATCTGAAAACCTTGAAATAATATAGTTCCAAATTACAGAATGTAACTAATGAATAAGCAATGCATATGCATTCTACATTAGAAACTTTATTCATTTTGGAAGAATACATGTTAATCATTTTTCATTTACTTTCTTCCCTCCAATCCCTTAGATCACTTAACTCTGGAAGTGAATGAATCTAAAGATACCCCCCAAAAAAGATTTGGAGACTTTAAATCTGAAAAATATTCTCATATAAACTATATATATTCAAATTTAATCACTGATCAATTTGTCTTACTCATCGCTACAGTGAATAAATACAAAAAGTAAAAAAGAAAACATAAGGTTTCCCATTTAAAAGCCTAAAACTGAAGAAAATTAAAAACAACATAGAAGTGAAAGTAAATCCTTCCAAAATAGTTTAATTGATTGTCTGGCGATTATAACAGACATGCTTTAAATGTGAAACCTATTTATCCCTGACTTTGTTTTTCCTTTCTATTTAATTAGAAAAAAATAAAACCTAAATGCATTCTTGTTTAGCTGGAACTTTGGGAAAATACATAGAAAGTTGAAGTCAATAAAGTACCAGCTGCTTCCTTGTTGCTAAATTTATCAGAGAGTTAGCAACAAATGTGTTTTTATAATTTATAATTACTGTGTATTGAAGTTTTATAACTAGCTGTTTAGGAGAAGCTGTAAGCAAAAGCCATATTACCCAAATTGAGCTAAAATGCAGCACAGAAATAAAAGTATGAAATGGACTCTAGCATTACCAACTAAAGGCACACATTTCTTTGAAGGACAGATATTGATGCATACAAGAAATATTTTTCTCGCCTGACCAGGTGGTGGTGCAGTGAATAGAGCGTCGGACTGGGACGCAGAGGCCCAGGTTTGAGACCCTGAGGTTGCGGGCTTGAGTGCAGGCTCGAGCGCAGGATCATCCAGCTTGAGCACAGGCTCACCAACTTGAGCGTGGGGTCACTGGCTTGAGCAGGGGGCCATAGATATCACCCCCTGGTCTCTGGCTTGAGCCCAAAGGTTGCTGTCTTGAAGGCCAAGGTAGCTGGCCTGGGCTTATGGTCGCTGGCTTGAGCAAGGGGTGACTTGATCTGCTGTAGGCCCCCATTCCCCCAACCCCCAGTCAAGGCACATATGAGAAAGGCACATATGAGGAAGCAATCAATAAACAACTAAGGAGCTGCAACAAAGAATTGATGCTTCTTATCTCTCTCTGTTCCTGTCTGTCTGTCCCTATCTGTCCTTCTCTCTGTCTCTGTCACAATAAATAAAAATAAATATTTTTCCCTATTATTTTTCCGATAAAATTGTCCATGATCTTATCAACCTAAATATATGGCAACAAATTACGCCTGTTACCAAGACATGTTAGATGAAGAGTTCCGCCTGTATGTGTTACACGAGATGAGAAACGAGTATCTCTGATATGTCCTTTGAGAACAGAAGAACTGGCAGCCCCAAACGCCAGGACCAACATCTTGCTGGGTTTAGCCATGACATTGTACAGGGTGGGACAAAAGTGGGTTTACAATTGTGAGTATGTAAAACAGTTTATTCTTGTATGATTATTTATTAATTCTTTTTCATACAGACAATAGTAAACCTACTTTTGCCCCACCCTGTAATAAAGGGACTATGTTCTCTAAAATCAGGATACTTTTAGTATCTAAAATAGTTATTGACATACATTTTAAGACAAATACTGATGGACAAACCTACCCCAAAAAAACATTTCAAGTCAAAAAGCAAAAGTTTATATACCATGATTTTTACTATTACATCATATTTACCATCTTGTATTTATATTAAGATAACTTATATTTCTCTACCTAATCATTCTGAAATATAATGCATTTTAAACCTAAAGGAGGATTTTAAAGTCTTTTGTCCTCAAGCACACATAAGACTATTTATAATAAACATAAAAAATGTACTTATTGTATATGGTATTTAAATAAAAGCTTTTCTTTCACTTAGCCAAATATTTGGTGAATGTTTTACAATGATTCAATAAATAGGTTCCTTCCATGTTCTATGTCACAAAAACTTTTTCAAACATTCTTGTGCCACCTGAAGGAGACAGAATGTCTGAGATCCCAATAACTGGTATATTTTGGGACTATTAGAGAAATGCTATTGCACATGACCATAGACATTCTTTTTTATTGAATCTATTGGGGAACCATAGGCATCCTTAATCCCTATTCCAGAACCCTCTATGCCAACCTGATCTTTGACTTTCATCTGCTCCCGAAATTGGTTGCAGTCTTCCCCATAACATGAGTACACTTGTCCTTTCATCCATCCTTTCAGTAAGTGTTTATTAGGAAATTACCATGTTGAAGATTGGCATTCACAGATCCAAAGGGGTGGGGGTAGTTAGGATATGTATGGCTGGGAAGATAGAAGAATTTATAGGTTTTTAAGATCCTAAAGAAATGAATGAGGGAATTCTAACAATTATGTCTCCAACTAGATTCTACTAAGTCCCATACTAACACTGTCGTCATTGAGGTGTTAACAGCTTTCATATTTTCTACTGGAAAAACAGAGTTTAAGTAATTTGTGCATGGGTTTACAGTTTCTCGTTTATAATTATTCACACCCCCTGCCTCATGTAGTTTTAGAGAAAATTCAATTAGTTAATATATGTAAAGTATACTGCCAGGTATATGGTCTCATAAAATAACAGATACTATTATTGTTGCTACCGTGCTGGGCAGTGCTCTAAGTGTGGTAAATACATTATTTAATTTGCTATGTAGATGACTAAGATATGAATTAGAAAGGTTAAGTAACTTGTCTGATGCCACAAAGCTAATAATAGGTGTTGGTCATGGAATTTGAACTGAGACAATCCAAGACCCATGCTCTTAAAAACTAAGTTTTACACTCTAAAACTAAAGAGATTCTTGGAGAACAAGGCAGAGGCTCTATCTAATGGAAAACAAGCCAGACCCAGTGTTCAAGGCAGCTCCAGACTTATATATGTGTGGCTTGATCTCCTGCTATTGAAATCCATGGGGTTCCAAAACCAAACCAAAGTTACATCAGCAGATATACACAAGGCAGAAAATCGGTAAGTGTGCTGTTGGGGATAGGAAGAAGGAATGACGGCTGCTGACACAAGAGATCTATTTAGGGAAAATATCTTAAAATAACCCAGTAAGGGCCATTGGGGGGGGGTGTCCTAAACTTGGATTATAATGTTTATTGCATATAACTCAGTATATTTACTAAAATCATTGTATTGTAAACTTATAATGGGTGAATTTTATAGCATATAAATTATATCTCAAAAAAAACCTGATTTTTTTTTTAAATTTTAAAAACAAACCAAAATAAGGCATGGGTGCTATGATTCTGCTGCAATCATCCTGCATCCCCAAGTTGGAGCTAATGATTTTGTAGTTGTCGATTAAAGTCTTAATCAGTTTCACTACTGTATTATCACTGCCGTGTAATAAATGACCCCTAAAACCTAGTGGCTTAAAACAATAACTTTAAAAAAAAAATTCATGTCTCAATTCTGCCATTGAGGAATTTGATCAGGGCTCAACTGGGCAATTCTTTTGTTTTTGTGGTGGTGGTGGTGCTGTGACTCAAACAGTAAAAAATACTTCCAAATAAAATACTCTAAAACTAAACATACAAGATTGGAGTTATTCTCAGTTAGGTTATTTGGAGATTCACGCATAAAACCTTCCCTATTCACAAGTTCTTCTGCCCCTTATATCTACCATGGAATCCTATCAAACACATAAAATCTGAAAGCTACTAGAGTAGATAGCCCCTAAAGGCTCCTTGAAGTCCTAATATTCCTAGGACCTGGAAGAGTACCTCCTGGCTTAGTTATGATACAAAAAATGTGATTGCCAGAATGGGTAGGATTATGGATATACATGTATATATTTATAAATATGTCCATACCATTTTATCAATATATGAGTCCATTCAATTGATTTTGCATGTGAATATATAATTCTAGGTGTATAATAAACACAACCTAATATGCCACTAGAGGCTATCTAACAACATATTAAGATTATCTACCCGTCGGCCTAGCGTGCGGAGGACCCGGGTTCAATTCCCGGCTAGGGCACACAGGAGAAGCGTCCATTTGCTTCTCCACCCCTCCGCCGCGCTTTCCTCTCTGCCTCTCTCTTCCCCTCCCGCAGCTAAGGCTCCATTGGAGCAAAGATGGCCCGGGCGCTGGGGATGGCTCTGTGGCCTCTGCCCCAGGCGCTAGAGTGGCTCTGGTCGCAACATGGCGACGCCCAGGATGGGCAGAGCATCGCCCCCTGGTGGGCAGAGCATCGCCCCATGGTGGGCGTGCCGGGTGGATCCCGGTCGGGCGCATGCGGGAGTCTGTCTGACTGTCTCTCCCTGTTTCCAGCTTCAGAAAAATGAAAAAAAAAAAAAAGATTATCTACCATCTCTAGGTAATCTTTAACATAGTTACTACTTTTCTTCTTTGCACATGAGGAAACAGGTTTGGGGAGGGTTAGCAACTTTGATCTGACAGCCAAAATCTGTGCTTTTGTCCCCATAATATTGAACTACACCCCCCCCCATTGTATCAGTAGGTTTCACATCTCCATGAGGGGTTTTTTCAAGGAGCAAGTAGAAGCATTCTCCCAAAGATGGGGTTGAGGTAAGTCAACCCCTAAGTCTTAGCTGACAATGGTGTCAAAACTAAGGAGGATGTGCCCCGGGTCCCAAGGAAATGGTGCAGTAGATAGTGTCAGGGAAAACAGGGATGAAAAGGTAAAGTTAAGCCTAAGGCGGGGGTCTCCAAATGTTTTACACAGGGAGCCAGTTCACTGTCCCTCAGACCGTTGGTGGGCCAGACTATAAAAAAAAACTATGAACAAATCCCTATGCACACTGCACATATCTTATTTTAAAGTAAAAAAACAAAACAGGAACAAATACAATATTTAAAATAAAGAACAAGTAAATTTAAATCAACAAACTGACCAGTATTTCAATGGGAACTATGCTCCTCTCACTGACCACCAATGAAAGAGGTGCCCCTTCTGGAAGTGTGGCGGGGGCCAGATAAATGGCCTGGGGGGGCCTGCATGTGGTCTGCGAGGCCGTATTTGGGGACCCCTGGCCTAAGGTTTCCATCTTCCGCTCACTTTCTTCCTTTACCCTCCTGATTTGATGAAAATTCAAATGTGTAGAAAATATATTTGGGGGCAATGATGTACATACTTACACCTAATCACTTAAAGTGCCTTCGGTTGTGGGCTCTCTAAAACTGTAACTAATGGTACACACACATGTAACATGTACAGGTGTCTTCTCCATATAGCACAGGAAAGGCAAGAATCTTTGTAGGCCTAGTTTTGCAGAACACTGTATGTGTCTGCTTGTACGATTTTGCTAATGATTTAGCCTTTCCATCTCTTTAACCAATGATACTGCTTATAAAAATCAGGGGGTATTTTACTGCTTCATATTCAATTTGAAATATCCCCTAATTTTTGTGAGCAGTATAGTTAGTTAAAGCAGGAGAGGACCTTATATATCAGATGGTACAATAATTTCAGTGATTCAAGCACAAACAGTTAGTATATGGGCTGAACCTAGAATTTCTCAATGTTAACCTTCCCCATGAAAGGGGATCTTGCAAAACAAGATAGTCTACACACAGACATGAATACGCTGCAATAGAAACTTTTTTTTTTTTTTTTTTTTTAATTTTCTGAAGCTGGAAACGGGGAGAGACAGTCAGACAGACTCCCGCATACGCCCGACCGGGATCCACCCGGCACGCCCACCAGGGGGCGACGCTCTGCCCACCAGGGGGCGATGCTCTGCCCCTCCGGAGCCTCATTCTGTTGTGACCAGAGCCACTCTAGCGCCTGGGACAGAGGCCAAGGAGCCATCCCCAGCGCCCGGGCCATCTTTTTGCTCCAATGGAGCCTTGGCTGCTGGAGGGGAAGAGAGAGACAGAGAGGAAGGAGGGGGGGGTGGAGAAGCAGATGGGCGCTTCTCCTGTGTGCCCTGGCCAGGAATCGAACCCGGGACTTCTGCACGCTAGGCCGAGGCTCTACCACTGAGCCAACCGGCCAGGGCTGCAATAGAAACTTTTAAAGTAAAGAAGCAACTAAGAGAAACCCTAGTACTATTCCTTCAGTTTTTAGATGACAATACTAGAGCTCAGAGAAATTGGGGGAAAAAAAGCAATCTTTTAAAATAAATAGCAGATTCCAATCTAGAGTTTCTTTCCATTATATATTGTGGCTAGAGATAATGCTCTTAAATAAAATCACATTAGTGTGTATGACGATTAGAGCCTAACTCAGAGAAATACAAATTTTTAAAATACAACACTCTTTTTGGTAATTATAAACTCGAGGACAGGAATTGTCAGATATTTTTGTGTAGTGACTTACCATTAGTTAATGCTAATAAGCATTTATTTTGACTAATAAGTCTTAAATTAAATGACAGACACTAATCCAATACATAAGAATAAATAATTGTCTATTCTGCTGATGAACAGCTCCAGAATCTGCACCCAATCATACATTCTATATGGCCTCACATCATCCACGAAAAATTAGAATTAAATTACCTACTGCGTTTTCCAGACAAATTAACTAATAAATGTAAGCATAATTTGTCTCTTTAGAAGAGACTATTTAAATTGTTCTAAAAATATGTTTCCATAAGCCTGAAGGCAAAAATAAAAAATAAAAAACTATGCCAGCACTCTGCCTTCGCTCTTTTTAAACCAAATATAGATTATTCTAAATTTATTTTATCTGTCCTATTTTTACTCTATAATTGGTTAACATTATTAATGCCTTCATTATATTTTATTACTCTTAGAGCCTTTTCAAATTTTCTGGCATTGTTCCTGTGATTGACATGGAAAAGGATTGAAAGAATTTAGTGTTTCTCTGGGTTGGAACTCAAATGGCCTCCATGTTTCCAAAAATTGCTGGTCTTTTTGTATTTTGACACAGTGGGATATTTCAAGTTTAAAAAAATTATGTCAATAGAAATAATGTCTGTTTAGGTTGTTCTGTGGTAAGGTCTACAAAAAAAAATGCCAAAAATCACTGGTGTTGTTATAAGAACTACTGAAAACAAGTGATGATTTGTTCTTTCTTCTCGGGGATTCTTTAACTAAAGAGAAGAACGTGAGTCCAGAAATAAATTACTATTAAATGAAATACTGATCAACAGGGATCACGACTATAGCTGCCCAGCATGAAGAAATAATTACTGTTAGGTGTTTCAAATGCAGACTACATATGTGTATACTGACACAGACACTGAAATTTAATAGATCAGTGTAAAGTGTACTCAAAGTTCACTCATTCATTCAGCAAATAATTATTAAGTGCCTCACATGTCCCACAATATATCTGGGGGAAAACATGCGATTAAGACAAGGGTTCTGAATGCTAGATTTTAGAGTCCCAGTAAATGATCCTACTCATTTCTTATTTGATCCGAAATTCCTGAATCTGGGCAGTCATCACTAATCCTCCAGTAGTAGTTCCGATTTCATCTGTTCATACAACAGCACAATCTGGGTAGCTTTTAAAAAATATATTGGTTCCTATGCCTACCCATACACCTATTGAATCAGGGTTTCAGCTTTTGGGGATTGGAGATCGCGTGTGTCTGGATGCATATGTGCATGTGTGTGTGAGCGTGTATGTGTGTTAAATCCCTTCCGTCATTTTGATGCAGCTTGTTTGTGGACCAGAACTGTGGAATCACTGATCTTGGGTTCACAATCCTTTCTCCTAAGAGGAAACCACTATTAACTAATTCAGCTAAGGCACCTGTTACATAAACCCATTATAGTTACAGCTCCAAGGGGACTATTCCTGTTCAGAGAGTGGCATTGCCATGTCGATAAAAATTACAAGCACACTGGATTAGAGGCTTAGTTCAGGGGAAAATCTGCTTTTTAAATAGCTTAATATCATACTCATTTAAATTTATATCTTCTTCTATCCACAGCTCTTAAAAGCTTAAAATATGGATATCTGCATAATTCCATCTACAGAAAAAGACTGAATGGTTTAACTTGTTCAGATTCTTTCAATATATTGACGGTAAAGAGACATATCTGAAATTCGTTCACTGACATATTCTCAGTGCAAGGACAGTTCCTGTCACAAATTAGTTGTGAAGAAGTGAATAAATGAATGAATGAACAAATTAAAAAAATAGCACCAAGATATTATTAGTTCAAATGTACTTCATCATTTACCAGTGGCTAGTGGTAGTTAATATAACATTTATTTTATCACTTGTTATATTGCATGATATTTTTTTTTGTTTCTATGTCTGATGCTAACTAAGCCTTGTTTATATAAGTCCCAGTCTTACTCAGGTCATGGCATATCGTAGACTTTCCATAAAGATTAGTTAAATGAATGGATAAATAGAACAAGCTACCTCTTAAAATTCATATTTAATTTATTACATATCTGATACCAATGAGCTTAGATTATTTAGACATGATTCAGATACAGTAAATTAAGTGCTCATCTCAATTCATGACTATATTCTCTGTTGGAAGGAAAAATATAAATTACAAGAGGACATTATAAATAATGTCTGGTGACCATCATTCATTTCAGTGGTCATATTTCATAATCAAGCCAGTAAACAGTTCTTGAATAGACCACTTTATTAAAGATCATATTTAGTTAAGTGCTTATACAATATCTTAAAGAAAATATTGACTTTTAATTTATCTATTGTATTCCAGTGTTTTTATTACATTCTGAACCTTAAATGAGACCTATTCAGTAAGACATAGAATGCAAATACTGTCCATGGTTATAGTTATGTCTCTGTAACCTTTTTCAGGTATAAATTATTAACAACGAAGTAGGCAGGCATGTCTAATTTGTAAAGGTTCTTAAAGTGTAAAACAGAGGAACTACATATTTAAAGGGCTTTAAAATCAGGCAAAGGGTAATTTACAACCTATACTGTATAATACATAAGATTGTTTTTAGTCATATAGAATTAATCGATTTTAATAAATAATTTTTTTTATTCAGTGAAAGGAGAGGAGGCAGAGACAAACTCCCACATGTACCCTGACTGGGATCCATCTGAAAAGCTCACTAGGGGGTGATGCTCTGCCCATCTAGGGCATTACTCCATTGCTCAACCGAGCTCTTCTTAGCACCTGAGGCGAGGCCATGGAGCCATCCTTAGCACCCAGGACCAACTCATTTCCATTGAGCCATGGCTGATGAGAGAGAGAAAGAGAGAAGCAAGAAGGGGTGGGGCAGAGAAGCAGATGGGAGCTTCTCTTGTGTGCCCTGACCGGGAATCAAACCCAGGACATCCACATGCCAGGCCAAAGCTCTACCACTGAGCCAATCAGCCAGGGCTAAATAATGCATTTTTGGACAGACTACTAATTTTACTCATGCAAGCGGGTTAAGAATAAATGAAGGCATAAGTAAATCAGTGAAACATGGGCTTCTATTAACCAAAACAGTGATCCTAGTATGTTATTTCAGGTGGATTGGGAGTTTTCTTATTCAATATTGTAAAAATATTTTCTTTTAATCAAGTGAAAGGCAAGGAGGCAGAGAGACAGACTCATGTATGTACTCCAACTGGGATCAATCTAACAACCCTCATCAGGGACTGATGTTCTGCTAATCCGGGACCGCTGCTCCATTGTTTCACAATCGAGCTATTTTAGCATTTGAGGTGAGGCCATGAAGCCATCCTTTGCACCCAGAGCCAATTTGCTCATTCCAGCCATGGCTGTGGGAGGGTAAAAAGAGGGGGAACCTCCCAGGGCCAAACATAATTTATAAAATATAAAAAACAGTAAAATTGTTACAAATCAGCAAAAATGTTTATATATTAGAAGTTACCCTCCTGCAGCCATAGCTCAATTGGAACAAGTTGGCCCCAGGTGCTGAGGATGGCTCTATGATCCCTGCCTCAGGCTCTAAGAAGGGTTTGGTTGCTGAGCAATGGAGCAACACCCCAGATGTGCATAGCATAACCCCCTAGTGGACTTGCTTGGTAGATCCTGGTCAGAGAGCATATGGGAGTCTCTCTGCCTACCCTCCTCTCACTGAATAAAAATAAGGAAAAAAAAAACATTGCCTATGAATTGGATCTTTTAGTAAACTTTAGATATGTTTATTGTACAACAGTTAAACATCAAGAAAAAGTTCATTAATGTTACCATTTAATGAAAATGTACACCTGATCAGTGCTGGCACAATAGATAGAGCCTCAAACAAGAATACTGAGGTCACAGATTTGAAACTCCTAGGTGGCTGGCTCTGAATGTGACTTGTGCGAGGGATCATCCACATAATCCCAAAGGTCACTAGCCTGAAAAGCCCAAAGTTCCTGGCTTGAGCAAGAGGACATTGGCTCAGCCCTGGTCTAGGCATGTATGAGAAGCTCAATGTATAACTAAAGTCAAAGCAACTATGAGTGAATGCTTCTCACTTTCTCTCCGCCCCTCTCCCCCTTCCTGTCTCTTACTCTCTTTCTAAATAAATAAATAAAATAAAATAAATGTAATTTTTTTTTTTTTTTTTTTTTTTTGCTATTTTCTGAAGCTGGCAACAGGGAGAGACAGTCAGACAGACTCCCGCATGCGCCTGACCGGGATCCACCCGGCACGCCCACCAGGGGCAATGCTCTGCCCACCAGGGGGTGATGCTCTGCCCATCCTGGGCATCGCCATGTTGCGACCAGAGCCACTCTAGCGCCTGGGGCAGAGGCCAAGGAGCCATCCCCAGCGCCTGGGCCATCTTTGCTCCAATGGAGCCTTGGCTGCGGGAGGGGAAGAGAGAGACAGAGAGGAAGGCACGGCGGAGGGGTGGAGAAGCAAATGGGCGCTTCTCCTGTGTGCCCTGGCCGGGAATCGAACCCGGGTCCTCCGCATGCTAGGCCGACGCTCTACCGCTGAGCCTAATGGCCAACCGGCCAGGGCCTAAATGTAATTTTTTGACTAATTGAAGCAAAAGAAATATGTTGTACAACTCCCAATATAGTATGGAATAAGAAACTAATGATTTGCAATTTGAAAAAGAATTGGGTTAAATTTTTGGCATCCATATCAAGTTCTTCAAGAACAGTGGATAGAAAAATAGTGATGGATGGAGATTTGACTTGGGGTGATGAACACACAATATGGTGTACAGAGATGTGTTGTATAATTGGACATTTGAAGCCTGTATAAATTGTTAACTACTCTCACCCTGATAAATTCAATTAAAAAAAAAATCTGTGAAAGTAAATATTCCTAGTTAAACATTGAAATCCATTTTTACTACATGTTAATTTATGTAAGTATTTGTGAATGTAGCAACCAATATAGTCATCCTTATATACCTATATATAAAATAAAAAAACAATGGACCAAAAAAATATATCTTTTCTTAATATACCCATAATAAGATAAATTAGGGGTTGTCTTCATCCATAACAATTATAAGGAGCCTGACCAGGTGATGGCACAGTGGATAAAGCATCAGCCTGTAAAGGACTCAGGTTTGAAACCTCGAGATCACCGGCTTGAGCATGGACTCACCAGCTTGAGCACAGGGTTACAGATATGACCCCATGGTCACTGGCTTGAAGCCCAAGGTCACTGGATTGAGCAAGAGGTCTCTGGCTCAGGTTCAGCTGGAGCCCCTCAGTCAAGGCATATATGAGAAAGCAATCAATGAACAACTAAGGTGCTGCAATAAAGAATTGATGCTTCTTGGCCCTGGCCGTTTGGCTCAGTGGTAGAGCGTCGGCCTGGCGTGCAGAAGTCCCGGGTTCGATTCCTGGCCAGGGCACACAGGAGAGGCGCCCATCTGCTTCTACACCCCTCCCCCTCCTTCCTCTCTGTCTCTCTCTTCCCCTCCCGCAGCCGAGGCTCCATTGGAGCAAAGATGGCCTGGGCGCTGGGGATGGCTCCTTGGCCTCTGCCCCAGGCGCTAGAGTGGCTCTGGTTGGGGCAGAGCGACGCCCCGGAGGGGCAGAGCATCGCCCCCTGGTGGGCAGAGCGTCGCCCCTGGTGGGCGTGCTGGGTGGATCCCGAGCATGCGGGAGTCTGTCTGACTGTCTCTCCTGGTTTCCAGCTTCAGAAAAATACAAAAAAAAAAAAGAAAAAAGAATTGATGCTTCTTATCTCTCTCTATTTGTATGTCTGTCTGTCTGTCTCTGTCTCTCTCTCCTCACTAAAAAAAAAAAAGCAGTTATAAGGAATACCATTTCATGGGTTAATATGGAAATTAAAAAGAAATAAAAAATAAAAATGAAAAAAGATTTACATAGAATTGTTAGAGAGGCAAACCAGTCAGAGCCTCCAGACTCTTGTATGGATTAGGATTAAGCATGGCATGAAACCAGATGAAGGACAACGACAGGAGATCCAACGGTGAGAGAAGGAACACACGCTACAGGTGAGGGTACAAGACCACGGGTCTTTCTTCTCTTCCCTAGTTCTACCTTCCTAACGTGTTTAGAAAGGAGTTTCAACAAATGTTTCATAAAAAAGAAGTTCTACAGTTAATTTTTTTTAAATCCAGGTTGAACAAAATTAAACAGGTCTCCCTTCTTCAAATCTACTTATAGCTTTTAATATGCAATGCATGATATTCAAAGTGCTAAGTTACTCCATAAATATTTGTTCATGGGGAAGGGGATCAAGTTTGCAGTGTTTCCCAAACACGCTGCTCTGTAGAAGCATTTTAGAAGCAAACACTTGGGGAGCTGGAAAAGCAGAGGGAGCCCTGATGTTGCAAAGAGGACCCCCTGGGAAATGCTGATCTCAACTGCTGAAATAATGAACATGCTTTTTGAAAAATCAGGATTTATATAAAATCTATGTTTTATGATGTTTTGATTAATTTGTGTTCACTCTAATTTTGGCTTATCTGTGACCTTTTCCCATCATCTTCTTTAACTGAGGAATTAATTAGATCCTTAATTTGCAATATTTATATGATTTTCCACCTTTTTATTATGATATGAGGCCTTCAGTATAGATTGAAAACAACCTTATAAATGCCCATGCACCTCCAAATTTAAGGAAATTTATCTCCTTGATTTTTTTTATTAATTTTACTAGGGTGACATCAATAAATCAGGGTACATATGTTCAAAGAAAACATGTCCAGGTTATCTTGTCGATCAATTATGTTGCATACCCATCACCCAAAGTCAGATTGTCCTCCGTCACCTTCTATCTAGTTTTCTTTGTGCCCCTCCCCCTCCCCTTCCCCTCTCCCTCCCCCACCCCCCATAACCACCACACTCTTGTCAATGTCTCTTAATCTCGTTCTTGATTTTTTATTTGCCTTTCTTTCAGCATTTATGTGAGTCATATATTTTCCTTCCAAAAAACAAAATTCTACCAAAGATCTCTTGAAAGCTCATAGACACAAAATGTGTTCTAAAACAATATTGGCTTGTAGATACTTGATGTCAATGACACAGTTTTGCTTACTGTACTGAAAAGTCATTTATGACATAGCAGTACATTTCTTTGTTATTTTGATAGTCCCAAATCACAGACAGAACATCAGCCTTTTCTGAGGGCACACACTGCTCCAAACTACTTGAACTGCCAGGGAAATGATTTCACTTTGATAAAAGATGTTCTTACAAGTACACCAATATTGGAATAAAATGTTATTTGAGACCCTGAACTGTTGGCTCAGTGGTAGAGCATCAGCTCGTGTGTGGAAGTCCTGGGTTCAATTCCTGACCAGGACACCCAGGAGAGGCACTCATCTGCTTCTCCAACATTCCCCCTCTCTTTTCTCTCTGTCTTTCTTTTCCCCTCCTACAGCCAAGGCTCCACTTGAGCAAAGATGGCCTGGGCGCTGAGGATGGTTCCATGGCTTCTGCCTCAGGTGCTAGAATGGCTCTGGTTGCAATGGAGCAATGCCCCAGATGGGCAGAGCATCACCCCATAGTGGGCATGCCGGGTGGATCCCAGTCAGGCACATGCAGGAGTCTGTCTCTTTGCCTCCCCGCTTCTCACTTCAGAAAAATACAAAAAAAAATGTTATTTGAATAATAACTGACTCTCCTCTTTCCACTAGAGATTAGGCTTATCAACACAAGCAAAATTTTTATTATTTCAGATACTTCTGCTTGTGGAGTAGTGCTCCTCAAATGTTTAAGGCCCCAATGAATGACGTGAGAGTCTTACAAAAATATAGATTCGGATTAAGTAAATTTGAGGTGGGGCTGAGACTCTGCTTTTCTTATGTCTGTACAGCTACTGTGGACCATCTTTGGATAGAAAGATAGAAATGCTTAAAATGTCACTGTTGACTTGTAAACAAATTTCCCCAGTTTTTATAAAATATACTGCCTAACTTCTAGAATATCACAACTCAAACACTGTGAATATATCCATGTCCTTCTCTCCAAATAAATTTATATAAAGATTTCTATTTTAAGGGTTGGATCTGGTCTAATTCTCTCAGAGTACAAATAGCTTGAATTACTCTCTTTTTCTGTTTGGGTTGCCATTTTCCCTCCAGGCATTCTTCCCTTTATAGCATTTGTTGAAAAAAAAAAAAAAACTTTTACACAGTAGGCTATGGCCAACCAACAAACCCTGTTCTTGATTACAACCTTTCAATATACTCAGGACATGATAACCCAATGTTTATAATACAATGCAAAGAGTATTACAATCACCCAGGAATAATGAAGACGGCTTTCAGGTTCTTCCATATTTATTTGTAATTTATGTTCAACAAATTGACCTTCACAGCATTTCAGATGGCATTTGTTTCTTTCAAACTGCTGGCCCCTCTCTCTTCTCTTAATAAAATATATAGTTCTTATGAATAGGTATCCCCAGGAAGATTACAGAAAATGCTAATTGCATGCCCATCTTAGGAAAGGCTCATCCTTTCATCTGGAGTGAAGCCAGGGAATCTGCATTTTTGCAAATACCTCTTACATTTTTAGTGTAATCACAAAGTTTGACAAACACTGCCCTAGGAGCAAAGCAATTCTGACCATAGTTCCAACATCAATCCACCAGTGCTACTTAATATGTGACATTGGTATTAGCTCTATAACCAACGTTTTGTACTGTTTCAAAAGCTGTGTTTTTAAGTATACTCCTCATCCACAATTGCTTCTTTTTTTGAGTCACTGCTTGGAAAATCTGTCTGGTTTCGCCACTCCTTCTTGGACTAAGGACCTTAGCTGTAAATCTTCCCAGAGAAGACAGTTTATATTTCAAGCCAGACACTTTTGAGAGTAATAGGAAGTGCTATCAATAATTATGCCAGGATAGTTGACATAAATCGGAACTGTTCAGAGAAGACTTTATGTCATCCTGGTACTGAATTCCAACTCAGAGGAATCTTTAACTATGTTTAAAACTGATGGCTGATTGTTATCTATTGCTGGATTCTCCATCTGAAAACTATTCTTGGATAGAAAATTCATGTCAGAATTCCAGCAGTCACTGTTTTCCTTTGCCACCTTCACTGACACAGCCTTTGAGTAATCTGATCTCCAGCAGACATGATACTTTTTTATATTTTTTCTTTTCTTTTTTAAGATTTTATTTGTTTGTTTTTTAGAGAGGAGAATGAGAGAGAGAGAGAAGGGGGGAGGGAGCAGAAAGCATCAACTCCCATATGTGCCTTGACCAGGCAAGCCCAGGGTTTTGAATCAGCGACTTCAGCATTTCAGGTCAACGCTTTATCAACTGCGTCACCACAGGTCAGGCCAGACGTGATACTTTGATGGCAGTCCTAGAGTTGAGTTTATCTCTTCAGACTCAGACCCACTGTGGCAGCAAGTTTATTGCTAAACCATCCCACTGGGTGCAATTATGTGGGACATTAAGGACTATATTTGTGTACGTGACAACATGAATTCAAGTGGCTCTTTAAATTTAATCATCTGCATTTGAAGGATCTACATCATCATTGTCTCATGAGGCAAAATAACAGTTAAAAATGACAACATTTCATCAAGTGAATGTTTTACATATTTCATCACCTTTCTCTTAATGTTTCCAAATGTGAAATAACTGATAATTCAGAGGAAAGCAGGAAGCACTAGGGTGCATAATATGTTCCTACATGTTCCCAAACAACTCAATGACAGGTACAAAATCAAACAACTGCTTGGGCATCACGTCAACATGGACTCATGTCACTCTCCTATAAGTATTGATTAGTCTAGTCAATCATGGAAGAGCATTCAGAAAAATCATCTTTTTCAATTTTCAAAGGATTGGAGTCCATTTAAATGGATGTTCCATATGTCCATATAGAGAAATTGAGAATGTCTCATACAATGTAACATAAAATTAATTATATAAAGCCTGAAGAAAGACAGACTTATACATTCTAAAAAGAAGTTCATCCTCCTGCTTATTTTATTCAACTGAAACATTTTAAGAGAAGTAGGATGAAAATATCACCTTCAAGAAATAGTTCTCGTACATTAGTTTAAAAGAGAGCAATAAACAAAGGAGAAAGTTTTACAATGTAGTATAGTATTAGTAAATCATATACTCCAGGCTAACCTTACACGTCTGTGTTGTTTTTATAATTAACTAGAACTGGTTTAACCCTAGGGTCAGGATCAAGTGGTATACACCAGCAATCAGATGACAACTTGATGCAAATTTTGTCTCATTAAAAAAGTCACACACACCACCACTTCATTTGCAAAATAATTGTGTACCTTGCCAAGGTCAAGGGATTTTTCTTCCTTTTTTTTTTTTCACTGAAAGAGCTCAGTTTTTTTAAATACAGCTAAATGTAGGAAAGATTACCTAATTTATTTGCCTTTGAGAAAATATCAGGGAAATCAAACTTCTATAAAACTCAGGGAGGTTTTTTTGGTTAATTTCTGATTGTTTCATTTAAAAAGAAATTATATAAAAAATATTCTTGAGATTTTGAAAGAGCATATACTAAAATATCATTCAAATACAGAAAATCCTTATCTTACAATTCCTAAGGAAAAAGAGAAAATTATTGATGCCAAAAAGCTATAATTACCATAATTTGATTTTGATATAAATTTTTAAAATGTGTTTAAGTTGTGTTCAAATATACAAAATGAGCCTTGAGTAGAATTAAGAGAAAGATGGTGGGGGGTTTTCTTGTTTTGTTTTGTTTTGTTTTTTACAGGAACAGAGACAGAGTCAGAGAGAGGGATAGATAGGGACAGACAGACAGGAACAGAGAGAGATGAGAAAGCATCAATCAGCAGTTTTTCGTTGCGACACCTTAGTTGTTCATTGATTGCTTTCTCATATGTGCCTTGACCAGGGGGCCTTCAGCAGACCAAGTAACCTCTGGCTCAAAATAGCGACCTTGGGTCCAAGCTGGTGAGCTTTTTACTCAAGCCAGATAAGTCCCCGCTCAAGGTGGCAACCTCGGGGTCTCGAACTGGGGTCCTCCACATTCCAGTCCCACACTCTATCCATTGCGCCACCGCCTGGTCAGGCGAAATATGGTGTTTTTATTTCTTCAAGATACATCAAAACCTTAACATTCTTGGTTCAAATTTATACTCTAATATTTTCAGTCCTCAGTATATTTTCCATAACTTCTCTATAGTTAAATCCAATTCTTTTAAAAATATATATTTTTGTCTATTAGATACTACTAGAATTTTTCTAAGCAAGCATTGATTTTTCTTATTTAATATTCTTTGAGAATTTCAGTTAACTTAACTTATAATGTGCATCTTTAAAAATATATATGAGACTCTTTGCTTCATTTAGGAGATGAATCACTTTCTCACTAAGTCTCCAAATGTGTGACTTAACAAAGTATTTCATTTCATTTTAAATCTTTAATTTTTTTCCACCAAAGACAAATAACTGATGAGAAATATGAAACAGAAATCTTTGGAATCTTTTGTATAAAATAGAAGGTAGTAATTGAAAACATCTCTGAAAAGAAAAGGCCAAAATATTTGATATTATATAAAAAAATAAAAATAATATACAAAGTATTTCTTTGTTGTCCTAGGAGACTTTATCAAGTATTGTTTTAGAAATGTAACTGACTTTAAACAAAGTTCTTTTAGCAAACTAAGTAACTACTAACAATTTTGAATGTAATTCAGAAATGTCTTATATTTGTATTGATAAATTTTATTATTTGCATAAACATAACCCATAGGTGTTGTTCAAATTTTCAATTTTTTACCTACCTTTTACTTTTCTTACTAGTTACAAAAGCTTAGCTAAATTATTCTTTCAGCATCAAATTTCACTTTTTAATTCTTCAACTTGAGCTTTCTTCATTGATTAAAGAGCTGTCGGCTGTTCAAGAGTAAGAGACTGCCTGACCTGTGGTGGCGCAGTGGATAAAGGGTCGACCTGGAAATGCTGAGGTCGCCGGTTCGAAACCCTGGGCTTGCCTGGTCAAGGCACGTATGGGAGTTGATGCTTCCAGCTCCTCCCCCCTGTCTCTCTCTTCTCTCTCTCTCTCTCTCTCTCTCTCTCCTCCCTCTCCTCTCTAAAATGAATAAATAAAAAAGAAAATTAAAAAAAGAAAAAGAAAAAAAGTCACGAGTTGGGAAAAAAAAAGAGTAAGAGGCTCCTCATAGTATAAAAAGTGGAGACCACCTCTACTTTACTAAATGACACAAACTCTCTCATTAACCAAAGCTGAGTCAGGCTCCTCTGAACCGTATTGTCTAGGGCCAGGCCTGTCCTTGGCCAGCTTAGTGCAAATCCTGCTGGCTGAGTGCAGTTGGCCAAGATTTCCTCACCCTTGCATCTGATCACCCTACATAACTAGTTAAATTCTATACCCTTCACTTTCAATAGCTTATCACTCTGGCCTGACTTCATAAGAATCCTGGCCAATAAATTGAGCAAAATTCCCCAAGCCTTGATGTTTTCTCCTAGAAACATTTTCCATTCCCTGACTCTCCCACCTGACTCCTTCACTGTAAGTCTCCACTGGTCCTTGTATTCAGACTTGACCTGATCTCTCTCCCTACTACAATGCCCCCACTGCAATGAATGGTCCCTTCCTCTCAGATAAAGTCTTCTTTACTGTCTTTTACAGTCTTATCAAGTATTTTTGCTTGACAGAAAGAGCTAATATAATATATATCCTATAAAAATATGAAAAAAATAAAGCATTTCTCCAGCCTTCATCTAGTTGATTCAAACTACCTTTTGGGCGAGCGTGGATAAACAGAAAATGCAAACGAGCCAGGGGTCTTCTCATTCCCATCAGTTTGGAGTTTGAGTTTCAAAGACAGCCTCGCAAGAAAACCAGAAGGGAACAGACAATCCAGCTACGAATCTTCTTCAAAGAGCAATTGTAGAATCACTCCTAAATAATCAAGATTTTACTTTTTAGAGCAAATACACTGAATACATAAAAAAACTAAAGTAGCTTGATTAAATAATCCTGAGAAAATGAAGTAAGAAAACCAACGTATTCTATTGCCCGGAGAGAGTGATCATGGGAGAGGATGACGTGACTACGGAGTCAGGAGTGCTCAGATTCATATCAGACAGGGTGAAATGCCTTCTGCTCTGTCAGAGAATCTGCAGCGCTTAGGTTGACATTCTTTCCTGCCTGTCAAATCTGAGGGTGATCCCTGCCGTGCATCCCTGCTCCACACGAAGCAATAGCACGAGACGAACTCAGAGCCTGTGCACAGAGGAAGGGTAGGAACAGCCCGTCAACCAACACCTGCGCCTCCAGTAACTGGCAGCAGCTGTAGGCATGTTTAGGAAAGTACATCAAAGTAAAACAAATCTATTCACGATGCAACAACGGCATGTGCTTGCTAAGATCACAGGGTTCCTAGAGCTACATGAATTAAGTCCCAATAAAAACTTTAAAATATAACTTTGAGAAATTGTCAAAATCCTCTGCAAATGATAAACTAAAACTGTTAAGAAAGGGGTGAGGATGGGGTCCTTCTGCATCAAATCAGTACAAAAAGGATAGGACTAACAAGCAGCTCCACACAGATATAGAACTTGTTCAGTGTGAAAAGATGACCTGCCAGTAACATTCCAGAAGCATTTTCATGGAAAATGACGATGATCACGGTACCTATTTCTTGGGGTTGCTTTAGGCAGTAATGATGAAATCAGACACTTACTTCCTACTAGCTTCATTACTGTGGGTCCCACAAGAAGCAAACATCAGGGCTGCACCAGACATGGAAGAGGCTCATCAGGGTAATTCCAGTGAGGGTAATGGGTAGTGCATGAGACCTCAATGCTGGTCTACAGCTTGAAAAGGACAGAGGGAAGGAAAGATGACTGGGTTGCAAGAAGAATCTTAGATGGCTCTATCCTTCTATGGTCCACTAGAGCTGCTAGGCCAATGGTGAATCGTCAAGCCAAAGCCGCCAGAAAAAGGAGTCCCAAGTCTCTCAGGCACACCTGGATTAGTATCCAGTCACTGTCTGGAAACTGAATGGCAAAGCAAGGGTAGCTTCAGCAGTGTACTGGTCAGCAGTGACCAAGGTTAGAAACAAAGAGAGAATTTTATGACTACCTCAGAGGTACCACACTAAGAAATTAGTAAGCATTAGCTGCTATGATCATTTTATAAATTAATTTTGTATTATCAATGTTTATTCTTTAGATCCTGTGTACAGTGACCTCAACTTTACATATAGCAACTCATAAATGAACATTTCATGTTTATCAATTTGTGGAAAATCCTAAGAGTAGGCAATTTAATTTCTAGACATTATCATTCTCTGAATATCATCAGAACATGTACAAATGTTTAGTATTTCAAATGTAAAGGTTTTTTAATTAAAGAGAAGCCTGAAGTTTGGGAAGGTCACCTGTCATCTTTTAACCAGAATGGCTTCCTTTTTATCTGTTTTGCATATTAAATACCCAGAAGTAATCTTGAGAAAGTATCCTGTGTCTAACAAAATTCTGAAAACTAGTGTCTCAACTGAATTTTGTCCTGATTATTTTATTAGAGTTATATGGAAAATTAAAAAAGATGATGCTTATCCTGGTGATTAGAATCATGAGTCATATAAATATTATAAAAAGACAGAGATGCCGAAAGTAATAGATCCTGAATCTCACATGCATGAAAACAAAGCCATATTACTGTGTTTTCAAATATAAAGAGGAAATCTATTCTCAACAGTCCTTATTCCTGCCTGATTGACTAAAAAAAAATTACTGTAACAAAAAGTATGCTCCATCTTTATAAGATTATTAAGCTTCCCATCTCTTTTATAAATTATGAATGGATTATATTGTAGTTTCTAAACAATGACTTCCCATTATACAATACTGGAGTTTTATAAACATATTTTAAAAATATATCTCTTCTTATTCATATTTAGCTTCTAATCCATGAATAAAGAAGGCCTAAGCTTTCATATCGTCTATTAATAGGTCTGCTTTTATTTATAACTGGCAGAATTATTCCATTAATCATTAACTCATGAATTTTTTTTCATTGTCAAGTAACTCTCTATTCAAATTATGAACAATAAACCCATAGCACCAACCTGAAACTATGGTATAAATCATTTTATAGATTATATATTTATTTCATTTCATCACTATGCCATCAATAAACATGTTTAATAACTTCATACATCTTTTGAACATCATTCAAAATTCCCCTGACCTATGGTTCAAATGTAAGCTGACACTAAACTACTAATAACACTCTTGGGACTTTAATATTTTTCTACAAGTGACTCTAAGTCTCAAGTGATTTTCACCACACACTTCCAGTAAGAATACATCATGTGGAAATAAAGCCAACGCCGAGAGAGAGAAGTAAAATCTATTCGCTGCTTTATCTCTGCTTGTCATTCTGTCACAGTTCAGAGTATTCAGATGAAATTAAATTGTTATCGTTGTTCATTGATTTGATCCTAAAGTGATAGGATTAACACATGATTTCTTTGTTAAAGCGGGAAGGATGTTATAAATCACTATACACTACCACATAAAATTTAAATTCATTGAATACAGCAAAAATGTATAAGGGATATTACTGACTACGGAAGAAGTCCAAGAAGGCACAGATTTCTGACTTTCAGAAGTAAAGAACCTAGGAAAAGCAAGCCCCGTCAACTCACTGTTAACACATCAGTTCAACCAAACTCATTATGTAAATAACCCCTAACATTAGTATCACACAATGTTATTTACAAAGTTATAATAAATGTACTTCTGGTCACATGAGTACAGAAGAAGTACCACACTTGTTTCTTCAAAGAGCTGCATGTATTTCACTAATCAGCCTAGATCATTAATTTCTATGTATTATGTATTCATACTTAAGTTTATATTTTATACTTCTACCTATGTTTACACTTACCAAATAGTCATACTATTGTATGGATCATGCATAGGCATTCTTGAGAATTCATTTCTTATAATAAATGATATATAAGGAATAAAATAATTCCAATACAAAATCATTTTGCATTTTTACATAATTACTCTGTCCTAAACAAATTCTCTTTTCTAGGGGATAAAAATTTCAAAATCATCTTAAAACCCTTTCACAAAACTTGCTATTTGTGGGAAAACTTAAAGAAAAAAATTGTGGCTATATAGATGAGTTATCAGTTTGGCTATATCACACAAGAAAGCATTATATATAAGTAGACATTAAATACTATACAAAAAATAATATCTCTAACCTTAGTTTTTAAAAATAAAAGGTTAAGGCAAATTTCTGAATCTCTCAATTCTTGGTTGACATGTTGCATGTTGGCACTATATTCTTTGCCTGGGGTCCCCTCTTGTGCCCTATAAAATTCTTAGCAGCATCCCTGGCTTCTAGCCACTAGGTGCCAGTAGCATCTCCCTGCACTCCACCCTCATTCCCCCACAGTTGTGCCAACCAAAAAATGTCTTCAAGTATTGGCAACTGTCCCCTGGGGGTAAAAGTGCTCTCAGTTGAGAAACATGTGCTTAAAGGCATAAAAGAATGTATAACTCCTGAGGAGTAGCAATAATAATCACATAGCTAAATTTGATTATTCACTATATGTTAGGCAGTAGGTTAGGTACTGTCATAAGCATTACTTCATTTAATTCTTACAATAACCCTATCAGATTTCTACTTCATTATCTCATTCTCTAGAGTAAGAAAATAGTCTGAGAGGTTAAATACCTGCCCCAAATGCTACAACTAGCAATTGTCTAAATCAGATTATTTCCCACAGCTTTTTGATTCCAGAGCCAGAGTTCTTAGCCACTTTACAACACTGCTTCTAATTGATCACGGAACAGTAAATTCAATGATGCCATCAACCTTAACGGCATTATTCTATAGCATGAAATTAGGACTTTTTAGAGTTCCAATAAAGTGTGGTTTCTATCCTCTGATGCACTGGGAGGAAAGGAAACCAACTTATGCTTGTAGTATACAATCAGCAGGACTTTTCAATGTCAGAACTCCTTGCAATTGCTTTTCCTTCACTCTCCTGTAGCTACTCCTTGTGTTTAACAGTTCTTAGCTGTCCTATCTGCATGATAGGTAAGAACTATACTTTCTCTTGAGACCAGAACCAGTTACCACAATTTCAATTCAAAACTTTTAACTGTAGTTATAACTTTTGGCTGACCTATACCACGGAATGTCATTTTAAAAGCTACTAATAACCATTGTGGATTTATATGCTATCATCATCCCTAATTTATAATGACACATTCCTGACTTGTATTGTTACAAAAGAAAGAAAAACGTCCTCTTTACAAGGAGAGATTCTAGAAACCACAATATATTTTTTTTAATTCTGATCAGTTTTTTTTTCCCCCGCTTAACTTTCCAACCACACCCAATAAACAGATGGGTACATAAAGGTACTAAAAAAACTAGATTATCTTGGCAAGAGGAAGATCATTGTCCAAGCTTGGAATTGTCACACACGTATGCAAATATCCTACTTTCTTTGTCCCTTACTCCCAAGTCCTGAAAAGATGGAAGAACAAAAAAATAAATTAAATATCACCTGCACTTAATAGGATAAGTAATTCTTGCTTTGCAAATGAAATTAATTTTGCACATAAACTTTTCCAGGCAGGCTTAGCATATTCATTAAATTATAGTACGGAAGAAAGAAAACCATTCATGTAGGTGCAACATTTTATGCCACTAGAAAACAAAAGAGGTCGATATGAAGAGCCAGAAGGAAGGAGGCTGGTATAATCATGCATATGATGAAGTCCTAAACACTTGCTAGGGTAGCACATCCTCTAGCTAATCTCTTGTAGAGTTCATGGTACACTGTCATTCTGATTATGTTTCCAAGTTCTATGTATGTTGCTTTGCTTAACTGCACCTTATTGCGTCTGACTATTGCATGTTGGCTGTATCATGATACATCATAACTGGTGTATGCTATTGTGGTTTCTTTCAGGTCCTCACCACCACAAACAATGCTTCAATGAACATTTCCAAACATACCTCCTACTAAGACCCAAGTGAGTGTTTCTCTGGTTTATATTGAAGAGTAGGACAGTTAAGTCGCATGATAGTGGCGTATTTATTAACCCCAAAGAGTCTTTTTCTACCAGCTACCACAAAAGGGGAAAACCCATCAATTATGCGATTTACAGGATTCTTTGGATCAGCATTCTTCACACTGTGTTACCTGAAGAAAAAAAGAATCCTTAAATGTTAACAGGTGTTTTAGGAGAAAGGGTAGCAAAAAACGGTATGTTTGCAAAATAGTTCCTTAACTAAAAAGGCTGCTGTACTATAAACTCCTCAGTGCCTTTATCATGCTAATGCACTGTAATGTTCAAGAGAAGAGAAGGTAGGACAATTTTCCCAAACATGTGTGAGCCCAAACCATATGTTTTCAGTCTTTCTTACAGACATCTTCTGTTATATTAGTGATTTATGGAACACAGCTTAGAAAGCATTGCATTGCATAGGCAAAATTGCTCGGAATGAAACACAATGAATCCTGATCCTAACACCCAAAAGAGGTGTTCCTATAGAGCCCCTGTAAAAAACTACTTAATGTAATAACCTTTATCTTCAACAATCTCTAATGACATATGGATATATTCTATAAGGCTTTTCCCCCAATATTATCTAAAAAAACACAGGACTTAGGAAAGAGCTAAGAATGGGGCTAACAACGTAGAGCTCATACTCACAACTCTCTGTTAGTGTGGCTTTGGGCAAAGCATAGAGAAATGGATGGCTTATTTAGACTTTAGCGAATCTGCCATGGAGATAATTTCCCTTAGATGATAAGTTTTGGATAGTCACTTGATGATACAAACTAAATATTCCTCGGTAAATCACTCCAATGCAGTTATTCCATAAAACATGCTAAATTAGAAGCTTATAGCTAAAACAATCATACGAGGAGAGTTAAAAAAAATTAGGTAAAGTAAATGGCTTCATCTTTAAAACTGATTTTTAAAAGTCTTCTATCAATATTATATGTAAATTTAATGTGTGAATCCTAAATCATTGTTTTGACAATGATAATGTATCTCAGTCAATCTAGTAAACTAAGGTTTAAGAAAAATAATTGTTCAGTTATGAGAGCAATGTTTCTGGAAAGCAGAAAGTAGAATAACTTACTTTAACTCAGAAAAAGATACAGAAGCAGCACAATGTATATTTTCCACTCTTTACCCATTAAGAAATTCAAGATTGTATTTACACTAAAGAATGTGTGTTCTTTCAGAAGTCCATGCACTGGAGAGTTTATGTAAGTTGATAAGTGAACTTTTCTCTAATATTAGTTGTCTAGACAATTTAACTTCCATTTTAGACACACACTCTCAGAGGTAGAGATAATCAGTTCTTTGTCCCAGCAGATAAAGTAAGCTCACAGCCAAGAATACCAGAGCACTATTTTTGTCAGGTACATATCAACATTTTTGTTGTCACCCTATGCCAGCAGAACATTTAACAGATCTACTATATCTACATTTTCCAATTATCTGATATCTATTTTTACATTTCCTCAATGACTTTCTCCCAAAAAGGTCATGAAGTAACATAGAATGTAAAATTTAAAAAAAAAAATGTTTTTAGACCAGATACATAATGACCCGATTTTGTGGGGTTCCTCCCCTCAAAATCTGGTCTAAAGTGAATAGTCTTCCAAATTCAATTCAAACTAAATTTTGCCATCTTGCTTCACACCAATACTAAAACAAATATTAAATAAATGCTTATAAAATTCCTCTTGAAAAAAATGGTATAAAACACAAACAAACATAAAGTGAAAACAAATTGCCAAGTTATGTTTTATAGTTTATCTTACAGCACTTTGCACTTATTTCCATTAGAGCATCATCTTAACTATTGGTCCTTGGACCAGTCACACAAAACATGTTGAAACTTTAAAGAACAGGGAGGACCCTATCGTTCCTAATTCTCAGGGCCAAAGGACTTAGGAAAAAATGAAATCAAAAGCAGAAGAAAAATAATAACAGACAGCACAATGGTTATTGGTTTTAGGACTTGCAAACTCAATTTTTCTTTACATTAAAACAAATATATTTTTTTCTAGGTCCTTTTGTAACAACTCAGTTTTCTATTTTGATTCGTACTTCTCATTAATATATAAAAACGAAATAAAGCAGCTTCTGATTTATAAATTAGCTTGGCTTTGGAGGTGACGGAACATGAACTTGTCTGGCACAGACTTATCTAAAAGAGTCGTATCTGATAAACCTGAGTGCTAACACTGTAAGTCACAGCGCTGGGAAACACGCTTTGGCAAGTTTCCAAAAGCTGACTCTCCTCATGAAAATAATAACAAATTTCATTTTCTAGGAGTCTGATATGCAACTGATATTTGCATGCAAAGGAACAAATGTAGCTAATGCTTTGCATTTCATTTTTTAAAAAAGTAATTTAATACATAAATTATGACCTACACAAGTGACAGGAATTATTTAGTAGTGTCCATGTCTTCAAAGACTTCCAGTATTGTCCTCTGATGCTTTATTTTCACTAAATAAATACAATTTTAATTGATGCTTTCAAGTCATTCTTCATTTGGGGATTTAAAACATTAATAAGGCATCAGAAACCACTACTGTATCCATACTCAATTCTGAAGGAATAAATAAAATCAGAGAGTTTTATGGAATGGAAGCAGTGTTCTATTTTTTTACTGTTAGCTTTCATTTTATAACTCTTTAAGTTTTGAAGAACTAGTGAATAAAAGAAAAACTGCTAATTTATTAATTTTAAAAATATAAGTAATTCAGGATATATTTAATTAAGTCCTAGTGGTCTTTTTGAGGGAAAAAGTTTGAGAATAACATTTTATAATATCATATTTTAAAATACAATTTCAAGTGATTTTCAGTCCACTCAGCTAGCTTTAGACATTATAGTATCCAATTCTCATTCAGCATTTCCGATTATTACATATTTCTAAATGTGAAGGTTTTTGTCAATTCCCTTATAAACCAATGAATTACAACACTTAGTATCAAGAAGCATTTTAGAACTTAGAAAAAAAATGAAATAATTATTTCATGCACAACGGTTACAGGGAAAAGAAAGAAATGATGAAATTCTGTCACTGAAACTGGGCTCAAACTTTGAAGTGAAACATTTTGGGTACTTCAGCATCAAAGTTCTAACTTTATGACAATGAGAAACACGCTGAAGAGAATCTCACCAATTTTGGTAAGGCACCTGCGGAGAGCAAGGCAGTCTCACATAGTACTGCTGAGATTTTTTGTTTTTTGACCACGTAAAGAAGTAGAGTTTTGAAAAACAAGGAACTTCCACATTATTAGTGTTAGGCATTGCGATGAGACGTGCTGAAATTTAATCAAAACAGATTAAAATGTCTAATATGCTCTTATTTCTGTGGCTGATATATTTTATATATTTATCATGTATTATTTATACATGATATAACATAGAAATTAATTGTCCTAGCTGCAAACACAATAATTTCTTAAGTATTTCAGCTAAGACCTTTGTCAAAACTATTCTTATCGAAATAAATAAAGCTTAGAAGAGTTTCAATATTTACTATTGAACAAGCATTACATAAGGTAAATTCTAAGAAAATAGGTAAATGCTTTACTTTCTTAGGCTAAAGCGGTAAGGTATGGAAGATATTCTAGAAAGTTTTACATGAAAACAATTTAAAAACCTGTGTCACTTAAAAAGGACATTGATTGTTTCAAAAAGCATTAAAGACAAAGCAGCTAAAATTGTATTATCTTCGAATTAGCTATTTCCCCTGGTAATATAAAAAATTATTGAAGGAATATTGAATGGTTCAAATCTGTCACGTGAGTTCTATGATCAGTAAAACACAAATGTTTTTCACGAGATTTATCTATTTCATGAATTTTTAAAATTGTAGACCATTCTCAGAAAGATATAAATTCTCAAGACAAAACACTACAGAAATTAGCATATTAAAATTACTAGATTTTTTTTCCCTCAAAGAAGAATGTCTTATTTATTGGTCAATATTTTTGTCTTGATTTCTGTATTCATATTTAGGGCATCCAGTACCAGTATTTTATAAAGTACTTTCTTTGTTTGTATTTGGAGATGGAGCCTTTAAAGACATGATTAAGTTAAAATAAAGCCATTAGGGTTGGGCTGTAATACAATAGGTCTGTAATCCTTTGGACACTTGAATCCAAATAGAGATCCCAAGGATCTGTGAGCACCAAGTGAGAACAGAGAGAGAAGGTAGCCATTTGCAAGCCCAGGAGAGAATTCTCATACATAGCCAACCCTGCTCAGACCTGATCATGAAATGTTGGCCTCCAGAATGGAGAACATAAATTTCTATTGCTTAAACCACCAGTCTGTGATATTTTGTTATGTCAAACTTAGCAAACAAATACAAAAACAGTAGAAATGAGTGAATAGAGAGTGAATTTAGTTGTTCTACATAGAGTGTCATCAAGGGATAGTGACATATTTGTTATAACTTCTAGGCTGATGCAGTTAAGGAGCAGTGCACAGCCTCATTCCTCTCCTTTCCTTACAGGTGACTTGGGAGGCAATACGTGCTGGATGGTGTAGCCACAGATGGGGAGAAATAAACCTTCACTCTATTATGCATTTGTTACTTTTCTAAATGTACCCACCACAACAGGATTTTCTTATTACTTGGCTATTCCTGACCAATGAAGGGTCTTTATTTACTTTTTTATTCTACAGAAATACTTGTAATTATACTTTTCCCACATGCAGTTGACTAACCTAAAGAATATAATTTTTGTATGAATGAGGTTTCCAGCAGTGAACTCCAAGCAGCTCCACACAGGTAAATGTGGATCTTTAGGAGCTAGCGAGAAGTTTAAATCTAGGTCATGTGATACTTTTGAATAGTGAAGAGCACAGAAATTCCTGAGATGCTTTGAAATTTTAATAAGTCCTACGTAAAGGGGACTGGAGCCTGAGTGTGAGGAGGTGACAGAAAAGAATAGTAAATAGAAGTTTCAGGTCAGATCGAAGAGTTTCACCAAAGCATCTCAGGTGTACACACAAGTCCACATCGACATACTCACACACTTACATGAATATATATATTCGAAAACCAATTTGGATATTCCTGTCTTCCCATTTTGACACCAGATATTTCACAAATAAAATGTATTTTTATCTTTAGACCTGCCTCCCAAATCTGTTTACAGACAGAGAGGAAAGTGGGCAATTGTCCCTGAAATTCAGAACTGCCTTTGAGAGGGCTTTCCTGGTTCAAGAGACTCTTTCATGGGAACTTACATTTGCCAGAAAAGAAATAAGAGAAGGTAATGAGAAAAAGAAAGTAGGTATAAATCACTTGATATTTCCAGGTGACTTTAACCATTTCTAGTCAGGTTTGGAAAGGCTTCCCTATATGCTGGTTTTCTTTATTTGCTATGTTTGGGGGAAGTCCTTATTAACTGTATATTGACTGCAAAGACTAAGTGATAGGCTTGAGTGCTCTCATGTGGAATAAGGCAGAAATCTCTGTCATCAGGAAATAATCTAATAGTGTATATAAGACTTTTATATTTAATTTAAACTGTATAGCTTACTATTATTCTCTATTAAAATTATCTTGAGCTATTTTACAATGAAAAGTTACTAGTCAAGCCTGACCAGGTGGTGGCATAGTGGTTAAAGCATCAGACTGGAACGCAGAGGGCTCAAGTTATAAACTCCGAGGTTGCCAGCTTGAGCCCAAGGTCACTGGCTTGAGCAAGGGGTCACATGGTCTGCTGTAGCCCCCTGGTCAAAGCACATATGAGAAAGCAATCAATGAACAACGAAGGAGCCGCAACAAAGAACTGATGCTACTCATCACTCTATTCCTGTCTGTCTATCCCTATTAGTCCCTCTTCTGTCTTTCTCTGTCTCTGTCACACACACACACACACACACACACACACTCACACACACACACACATACACACACAGTTACTAATCAATATTTTAATAACACAAGACATAAATTCCAATTCAATTTATTGGGGGTTTTTTTCATAAAATATATTGCATTTTACTCTTTGTATATCATTTTATTATGGGTCATATCAGGTGTTTTTATATTTTATGGACAAGAATACTACATCTTTGATAAAATTGTGAAAAACAATAACAGCTTATTTTACAAATCCAAGGATTCCACACTGTAGGATCCCAAGCAAACTATCAGCATTAAATAAAGTTTCAAGTGTGCTTCTCTATGGCTGGTATAAAAATGGTCTGTAGTTAACTGATGTTTGCTCCCTTTGGAAAGAAAAGAAATCTTTTGAAATCCTTAAACATCATCAATAAAGGTTAGGTGTCATTTGCCAAGCTTTAGTTTAATAGCTATGGAAAAATTCGAGAGAGAAGAAATCAGCATGATAAAGCTTTAAGACACAGCAATACCACTAGTTATGATCATGAGCCCATTTACACAGCTTCTCAATAAAAGTGTTTTTTAAATCTTTTCTATCATTATAATATATCCACAGTTAGTTTTCCTTCACTATGGAGTTTATTACAGCATTTAAATAAATCCTAGCCTTTATAGGGTCTATTATATATAAACTATTAGGGGATTAGAGATAGTGCAAGAAGTCAAAAATTTTCTATTAATAAGCAAAATGAAAACACTGCCAACCTATACTATACACTGCCTGTCCCCACCTGAGCCTCAAACCTTTCCTAAGGACGTTACTCATGTCTACTGCAAGGAAAATTTGTAATGTGCATTTCAGTCTCACTGGGGTTAAGAAAAAAGCACCAAATAAAATTAAATAAATTCTCCTTTAGGTAGAGTAATGTGCTTCCAATAACTCCTAAAGGGAAAACAGTTATTGTTTATCCTTACAACTGTATTCAACTTTGAACATAAAAGCATTTTGACATTTTGCATGAAAAGCTGATTCTGCTAACAAGCCTACTACCTTTAAATAACATTTACTGCTCTCAACTTCTTACTGCAGACTGTTTCAGCCAGTACTTTGAAGGGGGCAGGCCAACGATTTTGCTGTACTGACCCCCACACAGCTAGCTACACAAATAACACATACGTTCTTGTAGGAGAAGCAAGACCTCATTGATCAAACTATACACACTTCCATCCGCCACAGGCGGGGCCGGTTGTCTGTCCCAGATGTCCCACTGTAAATTCCATATTTGTTTTTGTTTTTTAATTTGGTTTACAGGGAATGAAATGTAGTTTTTACAAATCTGAAGGCTATACTGCTAGTATAATTCATTTCTTGCAGTTACTTGTTCTCCTCCCAATGGCAAGATTATTTTAAAAGTAATCATAAATGAATTGATTTCAAAGTATGTCAAGTTATCATATAAGATTTCAATACTTGCAAGAAAAAGGTTACTTTTTTTGCCATTTTGCATGTTTACCTGTAACAAATTAATGTATTTACAACCTCTTTTTACAACTGTCTGTGCATGTTACTTGGTTTTTAATCATGCTCTCATAGCATTCTTACTTTACAGGTGGACTGGGGGGACCAAGGTAGGAATCATCCTTTGTATGATCATCAGATCTTACCAGCTTTTCTCTCAGTAGTAAGAGTGCGCACCTTGTGGCAAATGACTTGACTGTCAGGTGTAGTAGCATCTTCTATGTGGAAACAAAAGGAAAAGCACCCTTTGGGTTTTGCCGCTTCTGTAACATGTTACAATAACACCTTATTAAGATATGTTTCTGGAGTTTAGGTATTAAGAATCAAACATGAGTATGCTGTTGTTCTAATTCTATTATTTTGAAGGAATTTGATGGCCTAAACATATTTTGAATTTTAATATATGTAAATAAAAATTTCAGAAATATGATACACAATGGACCATGTCAGTGTCTTATCTTTCCAAAAGGACACGGAGGACTTGGTGTTCCAGGAGATAACCTGTCTCTCGGCTTTTGCTTTTCCTCCTATTCACCCTTCATTTTTTTATATCTCAGATCCTTGCTAATATTATTTCATTTGAACACAGAATTTTAAAATAAAAAGGAGCCATTTTCTTTAAATAGTATACAGTTGCCTCTTTATTATGATAAATTATACTTTATTTTGATGGTTTCCTTCTACTGTTGAGAAAAATTAGCAAGACCAATCTATCAAAATAGATGGACTGAGCTTATCCATCTACATGTGAAACAGACAGGCTAAGAGAATATGACTTTAAAAATAGAGAGTGTGTATATGCAGTTGCAAAGAACTATTAAAATATATTAATTTATCCTAGATAGGTTGTGGAGAATAGACAAAAGATAATTTAGCAGAAATTTATAATACATATTTTAGATCTTTCTTTCATCAAGTTTAATACTTTGAAATACTCCACCTTTCTTTTTCCATCTTCATTACATGGAACTATACACTGGCACTCAATAAAGCCCCTAACCTAAAAATGGTCTCATAGCCACATCCACGTTTTCCTTTCATCTGCCTCCTCACAATTGTTTAACACTGAGTAATGCAGAAATGCAGCTTTCTATCAAAGGTACAGTGTGTTGTTCTGCTCTGTGTGGGAGCCTTGAGATGGTTCCGACACAGAGTCCCTTGGTTACCACATCACACTGTGAGAATACAGTAGGAAAGCACAGTGTATGCTTTCTGAGCTGTAAGGATTTAGATAATGGACAATGATGGATTTCATGGTGATGGATTCACTTGATTTCCACTGGCCTCATGCAGCCTCCGCATTAGATTACTCTTGAACATAGTGCACTCTTTCCTTTCCCACATGTTAAGGTACATTTTCTAAGTCAAATCATGCTTTTTAGAGCATTTCTAAATGGCTTCCTCTAGGTGTTCTTAAATTTTGCAAACAACTTTGCTTGACACTAATAACATTCAAACATAAAAACTAGCATTTATATTTACATTTCTAAAAGGGTAGAGTGTTATCTTCCCACATAAGAGTACATTAAAAAAAACCCACTAAAAATTATTTTAATCATTCCAACAGGAGAATTCATAAAATCCTTAAGTAGCTTGTGCTATTTATGTTATATTATTATTATTACTTTTAACTACTTCGCACATCTAAATATTTTATATTAAGGTTATTTCTTTTCATATAGATTCTATATTTGGCAGTCAGCAGAGAATATTTGTAGCCCTTAGCATGACTGTGTTTGAAAATATTCTGGTTTATCTCCTAAAATATGATCAAGTAATATGCATTGTACAACAGACAATTTGTATGAAAATTGTACCATTCAAAAAATAAAGGATTATAAATGTTTGTAGGGGAACAAATTTTTATTTCTTGATTATATCATTTATGTGGCATCTTAGTTCACTGCAATATAGGTTATCAATTAGAATAGCTTGGTTCTTAAGATGTTTTTCATCAAAAAACAACAACAACAAAACAAGCCTGATCAGGTGGTGGTGCCATGGATAGAGCGTCAGACAGGAATGCAGAGGACTCAAGTTAAAATCCCGAGGTCGCTGGCTTGAGAACCGGCTCATCCGGCTTGAACACAGGGTTACCAGCTTGAATGTGGTGTCACTGGCTTGAGCATGGGATCATAGACATGACCCCATGGTCGCTGGCTTGAGCCCAAAGGTCGCTGGCTTGAAGGCCAGGGTCGTTGGCTAGAGCCCAAAGTTGCTGGCTGGAGCAAGGCGTCACTCGCTCTTTTGTAAACCTCCTCCCCCAGCCCCATCAAGGCACATATAAGAAAGCAATCAATGAACAACTAAGGTGCTGCAGTGAAGAATAGATGCTTCTCATCTCTCTCCATTCCTGTCTGTCTATCCCTATCTGTCCCTCTCTCTGACTCTCTCTTTGTCTCTATCACAAAACACACACACACAATATGTTTTTCATTACTGGACTTATTTGTATATATATATTAATTGTCTAAATTATGAATCATTAAGTAATCTGAAAAAATGGTAGCAAAGCATAGTCTTTAACTGGACTAAAGATCACAAAACTAAATGTTGCTATTATTGACAATTTATTATGACTGAATTAAAGAAGAAGAGTAAAGAAATATATATATTTTAGAGTCTAAAGAATAACTCACCAGTATTGAACAATGGACTCAGAATCTAGCTTAAATTATAAAACCTTGGAGCCAAAATATGTATAAAATACATTTAAAAAGAAAAAAAAACATTGCACTGACTATAAGGTCAAATAGTATATAATCCTAATTTTTGGCACAAGTAATTGATATAAATTATTCCACTTCAGCACCATCCTGTCACAAAGTACCATATATAATATTGCTTTGAGATTTCCTCTTCTGGAGACCTAAAAGATGGGGAGAAATAAGCCAGTCCAACATCATACTTGCCACACAATTTCATAACTATAGTTCTACAACCAACAAGCTCTTGAACTGGTTTTATTTCAGAATACTATTACTTCCCTTATTAATACCACTGTATACATTACACCAGTTTTAAGTTTGCTATGTGGCAGATTTGATACATAGCATCAAATCAAATATTTTATTTTTACATGGAGATAATTAATATTCCTCTTCATAGAAAATTAGATGACCTTCACGGAGACCATTTTCCTATTCCACCTGATGTTGTGCATAATGTGCCTATCGGAACCAAAGTGAAAGATTTAAAGGAAAGTCAACCAATAAAATCTATACCAAACTGCTGAACATGAATTTCCAGGATTTTGTTTTTGGCTAATGCATCCCTTTTTTCCTAGTTTCCAACCTCACAAAGAGGAAGAGCTGAGGGCTGGCAAACACTGGCTTAATTATCCCCATCAGTCTCAGAGACAAGGGCTTAAGAGTTTTAGCTGCTGTAAACACTCCCCTGATAGCAGATAAGGAATCTGCTGAAAGGAGGTTTTGTCTGGGGAAAGCTCAGGGGCACAACAGTTAATCATTAGTGCAATATTGTATATGCATTACTACATCAAAGAAAACAGGACCCAATATTCCATTGTGCAGATTTTCTGTGTTTTCTTAAAGGTAAGAAACTAATGCTAACCAGAAAATAAAAAGAGAAAGTTTTAAATAAATTACATTTGCGGTCGCATGCTCTACTTCTCATTCGTTTTTTTTCAAAAGAGAATGTCATTGTTGTTTTGTTTTTTGATATATGCCTGTAGAGATATACAAAGTTTCTACTGAAGTCAAAGTTAGAACTTTTGTCTCAAGAACAATTTGCACCTTTGTATCTAAATGCATTGATCAGAATGGAGAAGATCACATAACCTTATTTTATCACAACACTAGAAGTAAACCAATGTTCTTCCATATCAGTGCTGTGTTTGTCTAGGGATCTATTTGTGGAAAACTGACACCTCACTGTTCCTAACAAAGAACCTTTCTATCACTTCACAATGAAGGTATCCACAATGACCTCCTATTCTTTAAATTTAATAGACTTCTCATAGCCCCATAATCAGAGCATCTTACAGGTTCCAAAGCCTTAAAAAAATCTTTCCAGAGTTAACTTCTACTCTCCGTCAGCGCTGCTGTCCCCGTGTGCCGGGAAGACAAAACTTTTTGGTGTCATTCACTCCTTGCCCTTTCCCACACTCTGGCCCTACCTCAAGGACTTCTGATTGGACGCCCGTCCACCAGCCCCCATCTCTACAAGGTCACCTGTCCTGGAAACTCCCACTCTCATCTCTGACAGCATTCACAAGCCGTTTCAGTTCTTGCTTCCCTGATGCAATTGGAAGTCATCCCCACCATTTTCCTGGGAACTCCTCTAGCAACTCTTTATCATAATAATGTTCATTTTAAAATTTGGTACATGGCAGATGACTGTTAAGTGTTGCTAAATGACTGAACTTAGTTAAATGTATCGATTTTTATTAATGATCATTGTGTGGATGTTTAGAGGGACTTTAAAAAGGATAAGACAATCCATTTCTACCACAAAAATGTGTGGTCACTTTCAGTATTTTAAAGTGTTTTAAAAGGCAAAAAATTAACTAAAACTTATAGATGACTTACTATGCAGCAGGCGCTACACTAAATGTTTTACATCTTAATAAATCTACATAAGATTATTAACCTGTAAAGCTGTCCTACCAGTATGTGTCTAGTATCATATAAATTGTCCATTTTGGTCTCATTTTGTTAATAGACATTTCCCAAGAAATGTTTTGTTTAACTGTTAAATCATGGTTAAGTTGACTTGGATTCTAAATGAGGGAGGTTCAACCATTAAGCAAATAAAAGATATTTATAGGGACAAAATTACTGAAGGGGCTAAATTTGTTTTTTTAACTGCTGTGTTTTACAAATGTATGTTTGTTTTACAGCTGTATACTTTTGAGACTATCAAATTGTTTATGTGGTATAATATTATAATATTGAAATACCTGACACCAATATTTTATATATAAATGTATGTTTTAATGTATTACATTTATATATAAATACATTTATATGTTACATTTAAATATAAATGTATTTTTAAATGTTATATAACACTTAAAATATTTATATAACATTTTAAAATAGTTTTTATAAGGGAAGCTTTTTCTATGTTATAAAAATTCTTGAGAATTTAATTGAGCATTTCAAAGAGTTATAAAAATATCTAGTTTCAAACTGTAAATATTTTTCTACTCTGTTATAAAGTTTTGAATCCAATAACCACCATTTTGGTTTTCTTTACTAGTAGAATATGACAAAATCATGACTTTCAAATATTTAACTAAATATTTGCCAATAATGCACTAAAATCCAGACTCAATAGCTTGAAGTGAAGTACAAATAAGTTAACTGAAGGAAGAATCAAAGCAGCAGTTAATTTTTTTTTTTTTTTTTTTGTATTTTTCTGAAGCTGTAAACGGGGAGAGACAGATAGACTCCCACATGCGCCCGACCGGGATCCACCCGGCACGCCCACCAGGGGCGATGCTCTGCCCATCAGGGGGCGATGCTCTGTCCCTCCGGGGTGTTGCTCTGTTGCGACCAGAGCCGCTCTAGCACCTGGGACAGTGGCCAAGGAGTCATCCCCAGCGCCCAGGCCATCCCCGCTCCAATGGAGCCCTGGCTGTGGGAGGGGAAGAGAGAGACAGAGAAAGGAGGGGGGGTGGAGAAGCAAATGGGCGCCTCTCCTATGTGCCCTGGCCGGGAATCGAACCCAGGTCCCCCACATGCCAGGCCGACGCTCCACCACTGAGCCAACCAGCCAGGGCCTACAGCAGTTAATTTTTAAGAAAAAGACTAACACGGCTTATAATATATGCTTTTAGATCATCAACGATGTGTTTTATGTTTTAGACATATACCCACATAATATTTAGCAACCACAACTTCATTTTGTTGTGCAAAAAATTTAGCCCAACTCATTTAAACAAAATAACTTGTCACTTCACTTATTTAATGGGATTTTTTTCAACTGACATTGATACCAAATAAGTTTACAGATACTAAGTGATAACGCCCAAATAATCTATATCCTGGCCTTAAATTTAAACACAGCTCATAAATTGCCACATTTCCTAAGTATAGATCTTCATTTTATCAAACAGGAGACAGTCGTTGCCAAAACAATCTTTATGAAGATAAAATTAATTCATTGAAATTAATGTTGAATAAGATAGTGCAAATTTGATCTTAGTAACAAGAATTTAATTGAAACATATAGACAAATATATACCTAAATGTTCTTTAACAAAGAATTTTTACCTTTTTAAAAGAACTATACTTAAATAGTTCTAATTATAAAACAATTGAAATTTAAAATGATGTGCAATGACTAACTTTTTTTTTTCTATTCAGGCCATGATTACTAAAAAAGAAAATTTAAAAGATGAAAAAGTCTATTCATAGTCTACATAGTGTGTACATTGCTTAAAAAATTAGTAACAGCAGATATTAAATTTAGCATTTTGTTATATATTCCAATTATAATGCAAATATATGCACCATGTTTATATATGTAATGTGAAATACAAATTTTTAATTTAAATGTTGTTAAATAATATAGTTTTAAAAGACATACAATGTTTATAATTGTGACTAAATTGTACATGCATAAATTTATTGCAATATATATAATATCAAAAGAATTTATTTTCATCGTATATTGTTAAGATATTTTAAGGAAAAGACCATTTTTTATAACTAAAGTTAGAATACAAAAATAAATATAATCTTGCATGGTATTTATTCTACCACATTATCATTAACAACTTTGATAAAAAGTAAACTATGGGTGCCTAAAAATAATAGAATATGATAATATAATCACTATTTCACTGAATTAGTAATATTCCAAAATATAATGTTCATATTTATCCTGAAACAATTTCAAATCCAATAATACACTTATATTAGAATTAAACACCACCAACTATCTATGTAAAAATGTAAATTAAATAATTTACATTTGACAACAAAACATCTATGGTACCTGCATTTATTGCTTTCCTATAAAAAGTAAATTTACATATTCATTTGGAAAAGAGTTATAAAAAATTTGTTAGATAATTCAATTTATATATAAATTTATACGTCAATATAATTTTATTGCATTTGACAACACAGAGGAACAAATAAAAATGTAAGATTTGTCTACTTGACTAAGCTAATACATTCAATGAATTAATATAACCCATTTATTTACAGAAAAAATTGGTATTTTCATGTTTAAATGGCTAGTTGGTACCACATAAAGACATAAACTATCAGAACTTAAAAAATAAACATTTTATTTCTCAAAGTAAATGTTATACAATGCAGCTCTCAATATTTGTGTTTTCTTTTCAATCCCAAAGTAATATCACAGATAAACCAACCTCTATACATACATGCCTCCATATACATATTTCCCCTTGTATAAGATGCTCCCATGTATAAGATGTAGCTTAATTTGAGGGCCTGGAATTTGAAAGAAAATGTATTATATTACATAAAGTTTTTGAACTCAAGTTTTTTTTTTTTAATTTTTTTTTTTATTTTTTGTTTATTCATTTTAGACAGGAGAGGGAGAGACAGAGAGAGAGGAGAGACAGAGAGAGAGAAGGGGGGAGGAGCTGGAAGCATCAACTCCCATATGTGCCTTGACCAGGCAAGCCCAGGGTTTCGAACCGGCAACCTCAGTGTTTCCAGGTCGACGCTTTACCCACTGTGCCACCACAGGTCAGGCCTGAACTCAAGTTTTATTCATCATAAAATTCATACAACTCCTCATCACTGTCAAAACTCCCATCCATTAGCTTGTCCTCGTCAGTATCTGATGATGAATCACTGTCTTCATATATTGCTTCGTCCTCAGTTCCAACTTTGGCATTTGAAATGCCACAACCACTGTATAAGACACACCCAGTTTTTAGACACCAAATTTTTCAAAACAGCGTGCATCTTATAGATGGGGTAGATTTACAGTTTTTTTGAGAACTACCGATTTGTTATTGCCTATGGTTTTTCACTCTAGATCTATAAATTAGAACTCACAGATACCAAACAGGTAATGGGAAGAGATCAAGGGTAGTAATAATTGTTTTCGCAGATGCTAACATGTTAGGTGTTAGTGTGGGATGGCACAATTTCACATATCTTTAAGAAACTAGATAATTTATAGTAAAAATATACTTCAATTGTGGACGACTATTGCATATATCATTATGAAGCTACAACTTCTTGGTCTGGCTTTCTTGAGTAGTTCTAATTCCTTTTGCAATTAGCCATTCTTTTGAATCAACCTAGCACAGAGCTAGTTGATTGTTTAGGGAGATGGGAGGAAAGAGATGGGAGAACACTTTGGAAGTGATTCAGAGCATGTATTGCCAAAAATTTTACAGTGTGCATGCTATGCTCTTCCAAGTTGACCTGTGCCCAATTAGAACCTGAATTTAAAAAAAAAATTCTATCTCAGCCCCTTGACTCCTACTACTGCTAATAAAGAATTCTCAGTCAGCAATTTGCAGAGTAGAAAAGCCAGGGATAATGGAACTGGGCAGCCTTTACATGCAGAACAAAACACCAAAGAAAGGGAATAAAAAGGCTTACAAACAATGTAAGCTCTCCCATAAAGCTTATACTTGTTTTTCTCCCTTTAAAATGTACCATGAGAAAAGCTGAATCAGCCGCAACCATAATGATGCAAAGTTTTTATTATTATCTCAAATTATACCTTTACTATTCAGGAGAGGGTAAAAAAGTTTTTGTGGTTCATCTAAAGAAGAAGGGAATGAGAGCCAAGGCCACTGACATTTGTGGTGGAAGATTAAGCTGTGAGCAGACTCTAAATAAATTCCATTCTCCCTCATCTCAGAATACACTATTCTGGCTATTAAGACTGACTTGCATTCTATGCATGCCAGTGAACTATCCATTCAGGATCACTTATTTCAGTGGGAGACAGGGAGGGCAGTCTTCTGAACTAGGAAGCTGTAACAGATTAGTTGTGTTTGTACAACAGAGTGCTAAGTATGAATGATTACAGTTTCTGCTTCAAGTTTAAATGAATCACATATTTTGAAAAATTGTCAGAATCTTTTTAAGTGAAAAGAAAAGAAGAATGTTCTGCTCACTTAATTTTTGAACTAGACATTAGCTTTTTTGTCAACTTGAATACCTAACTAACATCATTCTTTAAGGCACACAAAATCAGGTTTGCAAAGACATATAAGTAAATTACTCAATCTAAGTTTTCAAAAATATATACATATATATAAGAGTAAAATGCATAATTATCTTGTGAACTCTGATTTCCTGAAAGCTCTTTTGGAAAAATGTATTCCCATTTAGGATAGAAATAAAAATATATAAGCCACAAGATTTAAGTAAAAAATTAAGAGCAAATGAATTGTAACAATCCAACGAAAGCCATAACAATTCTCAAGTGAAATTATACAAAATTAAATAAAGATCATAAACTAAACGTCATTAAAAATATTGGCAATCAATTGCAAAATATGCATTGTTGTTCTAACTATAAGTTAAGAAAAAAACTTACAATCTTATTTCAAATTTAGTCTTAATAAAAATATATTTCACTACAATTTATAGTTATCTACAAATTAAGAGAATGATTTCAAGCTAACTAGCACACAAAGAACAAAAAATATGTTCAAATTTATAAGGATTCATAAGTAACTGTAAGTATATATGTATTGAGGAGAGCAGCTTCCTATTGAGGAAAACTGTCTTCATTCATCAACAATGACAATTAAGCTCATGGCAGACAAATCCCCTTCAAATCCAATGAAGTTCCCTAAGTCTATTTCACAAGTCATTTGTTGACAGTGAGGCAAAGAAGACAGGTATCACCATCTTGAGGTACAAGCCTTCTAAAAGATATAAATATTATTGACAAAACCTGCTTAGATATCATTTACTTATTATTCATAGAATAAGAATTCGGTTGAAACAAACCTTAGAATATTGTCTCTGATGCTCCCTATGGCATATCTGATATAAATTATGATCATATTAAGAATCTTGACAGTTTTCATATTCTGGCCTAGTTTGTGCAAGGTAAGATTATAAATATTGTTTCCTACAAAGTACAATAATAAATTAAAATAACAATTAGGGGCCCTGGCAGTTGGCTCAGTGGTATAGTGTTGGTCCAGTGTGTGGAGGTCCCAGATTCGATTCCCAGCCAGGGCACACAGGAGAAGCACCCATCTGCTTCTCCAACCTTCCCCCTTTCCTTTCTCTCTTTCTCTCTCTTCCCCTCCCATAGCTGAGACTCCATTGGAGCAAAAGTTGGCCCAGGCACTGAGGATGGCTCCATGGCCTCCACCTCAGGCACTAGAATGACTCCCGTTGCAACAGTGCAACACCCCAGATTGGCAGAGCATCGCCCCCTGGTGGGCATGCCAGGTGGATCCTGTTTGGGTGCATGCAGGAGTCTGCCTCTCTGCCTCTCACCTCAGAAAAATACAAAAAATAAAAAAATAAAACAATTAGGTGATTATTCCAGCTTCATTGGGCTGCATATACATCACAGAGCACATAGAAATTATAAGACAAAACAGTAATTTGTACCAGCTCCATGGTACAAATTATACCTCTCTATTTAAAGATACAACGATCAAAGGGAAACATGACTAGATAGTATACAGATTCAATCAGAGAGGTCCACAGCTACCATGCCCACACTGGTACTCTTTGAAAGTGTTTTGATTTAGATTTCTATTATTGTTTCCAGGTTATAATCTCATTAATAATACATGTTTTTCTCGTAAGAGTATCACCAATAAAAGGTATAGACATATAACTTTAAACATTAAATAACTGTTATTGAATAATATCAAGAATTGCTTTTAAATTTTTCCCTGCTTTCAACTTTATTGATTAAATCATATGATTAAGAAATAGCACGTGGCCCTGGCCGGTTGGCTCCGTGGTAGAGGGTCAGCCTGGCATATGGACTTTCCAGTTCGATTCCCAGTCAGGACACACAAGAGAAGCAACCATCTACTTCTCCACCCCTCCCCCTCTTCTTTCTCTCTCTCTCTTCCCCACCCACAGCCACAGCTCAGTTGGAGCAAGTTGGATCTGGGAGCAGATGATGGCTCCATGGCCTCCTCTTGGGTCCTAAAATAGCTCAGTTGCCAAGCAGCAAAGCAACAATCACCCAGTAGGGGTTTTTTCCGAGTGGAGAGTGGTCTCAGAATAAAACCAATCTTGCTGACACCTTGATCTTGGAATTTCAGCCTCTAGAACTATGAGAAAGTTAATTTCTGTTGTCTAAGCTACCCAGCAATGTGGAATGTTGGTATAACAGCCCTAGCAGACTAATATTATTTCAGTAATAACTAGTGTTTGTTCTGTAGCTGCTTAGCTATATAAGGCTGAGGAAATAATTTAATTTCTCTGAATCTTAGATTCTTCTTTTTGTAAAATGAGAGGAGCAGGCTAGCTGAGGAATGCTAATTACAAGACACAGGTGCTGACACTCTATTTTCTCCTTGTCCAAAGTAGACACACTATTTCAGGTAACCATAACTAATCAATAGGACCTGTAGTCTGAGATAAGGCCTGTTCACCACACCCGAGTTGGAAGACAAGATGTACTATATATAGCAGTATCATTGTAGATCCCTACTATTCACAATTGTGGCTCATGGACCAGCAACATTAGCATCACCTGGAAGCTTATGAGAAATGCTGAATTTCAGACCTTACAACAACCTTCTGAATGAGATCTACCTTTTAACAATATCTGCAGGGCATCTTAATATTTGAGAAGCACTAATTTAGGTGACAAGCTAAATGTGACCCACTCCATTTGGCTTCTTAACACTGTTTAAAATTCTTGTCAAATTTTATTTTTCTACTCACAAAATTATTTGTCAAAACTAAAAGTAGCAAGATTTCATATAAAGACATGAATTTTTTAATAAATTGGAAACATATAAAAAGGGGCAAACATTTCTGCATATAAGCAGAGCTAGTGACATCACCTCTTTTAGGAAGAAAAATATCTCTTCTCTGTGACAGGGGTCATCAATCTTCACTTATTTATGCTATTTACCTGGCCCTGTTATGCATTTGACATTGTAATCCCTGTTCTTAAATTTCCTTCTGTTCCACATTCTATAGGATGAAAAATAAAAAAATAAATATTTCACAGTAAGAGATTTTAAAATATATAAGTGCCTGTCCCAAATAAATATTCTCATTTTAGTTTTCTATTTCTTTTCAATATTAATTGCTTTGATTTAAACCTTAACATTACTTTAATGAAAATATATGTAGTATGATCAGAAGTTGTCTTAATCCATTAGTGGTACACTGTTTAAGCTAAATCTCTAGCAGTCTAGAAGTTAATTTTTTTTTCTTGAAAGAAATAAATTAATTTAGATCGTCTCTTTTTACTTCATATCTTGAAAATTTCATATTATGGAATATTTTTAAAAGCCTGAAAACATGTAAAAAATAAAAAATTAGATAAATATGTAGATAAACACAGTAAATAAATAAAATAATGATTAGCTAACCAAAGACTATAAATTCAGAAGATAATAAGAAACCAGTCTGAGAATGCCAAAAATCTAGTTACAGTAACTGCCTTTGGTAGCTACTTGGAAATATAAAGGAATTAATCATAATATACTGCCTCAAAGATATTTTTATAAAATAAAATGTTTTAAAAAATACATTCTTAGCTACATAAAACACCTTGGGTCTTGAATTTAAAACTTTCAGGGCTCATGACTTTCACTGGAATTAATAAGAAGAAAATATATAGCATACTGATAATAGTTTTTCTTACTTTTACTCCCCATTTCATTAGGAGTTTTATCCTCTCACTCCTAAACCCCAAATCTTATTAAGATTTTAACATTTAGAATCATGAAAGCCAATTACGTTCCTATTAAAAGCATCCCACTTGGGTGCTAATTGTGTTAAATACTGCATGTGTTGACATGATTTCAATCATCCTGCCAATAACCACGGATCTTTATCACTAGTTCTATTGATCCAAGTTCTCATTCTTCACCTCTTATCAAATCGCCAACATTTCTACCTAATACATTTAAGTCCCCTCAAACTCAGTCTAACTACTACCTAATTTTATTTCTCCCACATAACCAGTTTTTCTTAACTGGCTGTTGATGTAATAACATGCACTATAATTTTAGAAGCCACAGGTGAATCACTGAATAGAAATTAGTTATAGGGGTAAAGCATGGCACCAGGTACCCAGCAGTTTTTTAATGAATGCTTGTTTCAGTGAGTCCTCTATGTTTTGATGCCCACCCACACTAGAAGAAATGAGCATTGTTTTCCCTCATTTTACTGGTCCTCCTGGGGCCCTCCACTTCCAATCCTCCCACCTACCATCTTCAGATTTATCTTCACACGCCATTACCGGAATGATTTCCTGTTCAAGCATCACTAAGCGTTCCCTTACTTATTTTAAAGAAAAATCAAATTTAAAATCTCTTGGTAACGTAAAGTCTTCAAAATTCAAGTATACTCTTCCTAACTACTTAAACACATTCTCTTCTCTGTGCATATCAGTTCCTTTATTATCTCAAATGCTTGCAAATGCTCCAAACTGCGTTTTTTTTTTCTTTGCATATTAATTTTGCATTGCCTACACTCTGATTTCCTGGTAATTCATTTTCAATTAAGTAAATATGTATTTATTACCACTGTGTGCCATCTCTTAATACCTCATGCAAGTTCCACTGTTCATAAGTCTTTCTTAATTACACCAGCACTCACTCACTCAGTTGTGACCATCATTACTGATCATTTCAATAGCTACCTGATTTGGACTGCTTACTGTCGCTACATGGCCAGTTAAACAATTTACATACATTATTTCTTTTGTTCTTCTCAACCCCTCTCTGAGGTAAATATTAAAACTCCCATTCCATAAATAAGGCTTAGAGCTCTTATAATGCTTAATCCAAACCACAAAAGTTACCACTATATCTATATTACTTTGTATGGGTCACCATTACTCAGTGTCCCCAGTTAGATTCTAAGTGTTTTGAGAACAAAAAGCATAGTTTATTTTTCTGTATCCCTGTAGTACTCAACACTGTGCCGAACAAGTAAAAGATCACCAATGAGATTCAGTTGATTAATAAATTAAATGTCCTAGGCTACAACTTCAGATTGCCCAGGTCATACAAGTGAGACTTCTCTACCATAAAAAGTCCTATTTTGAGCTAAGAGACTCATTCTCTTTATTCTACTGAATGAGAAACAGAAAAAAATACCTGAAATTGGTAATGTGTTAGGTAGGCAAAAAATAAAAAATAAAAATGGTTTGTGTGAACAACAGGAAAATTGAAGATTACTAGCAAGGTTGTTTCACTCTGAATATGTTTCTAATATATAAAGTAAAACAGTAATAGTATTAAAATATTTGAAAGTTATATTAAATTTTCCCACTTTAAAATTTTAAAAGTGGGATATTGGCATGGCCTAGAGGACCCAGACCTTCATTTACAACATTGGAGAGTCTGGGGCACATGAGATCCAGATAGCAAGGGGCCAAGTTAGACCCGAGTCCCCAACCAGCCAGTCTTACACATTATTGTCCCGTTTTTCTCCCATTGGAATACTTAATATGTTTGACCCAAAACAGGGACACCAGATACAAAGAATAGCTATTTTCTTTCTTTTTGTTCAGCAGTTCCTTATGGTCCTCCCAGGCTTATAGATACAAAAAAAAATTCATCAGCAGTTTCCCACTAAATCTCTGGAATTCATAATAAAGCAAAGTATGACACTACCGCACACTTGATTTGAGTAAAAGTGTAGGATCTCTGTTGACATAGAACAAAGGACCTCATGTTGATGGTGAATTCCATAGGCATCCAAGTTGTCTTTGCCTGGCCTAAAAGGCTTGCTATGATGTGGTAGCTGACCACACCTCTGCCCATCAGTACAGCCAGTTGGCTCAGTGGTGGAGCGTCGGCCTGGCGTGTGGGAGTCCCGGGTTCGATTCCCGACCAGGGCACACAAGAGAAGCGCCATCTTCTCCACCCCTCCCCCTCTCCTTCATCTCTGTCTCTTTCTTCCCCTCCTGCAGCCAAGGCTCTATTGGAGCAAAAGTTTGCCCAGGTGCTGAGGATGGCTCTGTGGCCTCTGCCTCGGGTGCTAGAATGGCTCTGGTTGTGGCAGAGCGAAGCCCCAGATGGGCAGAGCATCGCCCCCTGGTGGGCATACAGGGTGGATCCCTGTCAGGCGCATACGGGAGTCTGTCTGACTGCCTCTCTGTTTCCAACTTAAGAAAAAAATAAAAATAAAATAATAATAATAATACATTACTACACTGCCTTTTGTTAAATCAGTAATCAATTTATGGTAATGGCTAAGGAAACATCTTAATATTTTTTTGCAGTCAGTGAAACTGGTGGTAAATCAATAATAGTAATAATAATAAAAATAGGAATAGTTTTCATTATGTGCTATTTTACTTAAAGATGATTCCAGGAACTGTAAGAATCTATTAAAGCTTGCTTTTATTTAATCAAAAATAAAAGTATTAAGAATAATTGTTTTCAGTTTAAATGATTTTAAAACAAAAAATAGCAAACTAAATGAAATTACATTTACATTTTTAATATGAGATAGTTAAAAGCTGACAAAATCAATGGATATACATAATAAGCATGAATTGATTTAAATATATGCAATTATGCAAACAGATGTTTATGCCAAAACAAACCACTTATTTTATTTTCATTTTTTAATTGTTGGAAAAACAATGATAATCTTATATTACATTATATATGTGGCTAAACCAATTCTAAGCTCTTGACAGAGACTCTTGACTATAAAGGAAATGAGTGATAAGTATTAACAATCTCTATATAAAATATAGAAATGATAAACAACAGAAATTAAGTGTATAGCCAAGATGGTTGTAATAAAACAAAAGATCCAACAATCTAAAGGGTATATAGACATCACTTCTCATTATCTTTCTGTGAAGACCTTACAAGTCTGAACTTGTGTAAATGCAAATAATGTAGTGTGTATATTTTCTGTATATCCCTTTCAAAGTTATTATTTTCATATTTCATCCAGGACTTCTGAAGACTGCCATTTTTAAGAAGCCGACCTACCTGAAACTGTTGTGAATGTAACACAAATGCAGGTATTTATAAAGAGGAAGAGCTGATGCCTTACAAGGTAAGTGAAAGAAATGACAAGGATGCTGTACATTCTGTTGTTGACTTCCAGAAAGGTACCTATTACTTTGTTTCTATAGTCTGCTTTTGGAAACCAACAAGTAAAGAAGATTGTATGTGATTTTGGGCAATAAAATCAGTATCTGAGATACTTTGTGACAAAATCATAGCAGATAGTGTCCACATTTGCAGGAGAAAATAAGAAAGACAATGTAGATACTTAACGAGAGAAAAGAAGTGATGCTCTTTTCTGAGACTGATTTAATACATAAATATGTTTGCTAATGATTACTATTTTGCAAGCAAGGGGAGGGGAACAGATAGGAACACACAGATGACAGGAAAGGAGAGAGATGAAAAGCATCAATTCTTTGTTGTGGCATCTTAGTTGTTCATTGATTGCTTTCTCATATGTGCCTTGACCAGGAGGCTATAGCAGAGTGAGTGACCCCTTGCTCAAGCCAACAACCTTGGGCTCAAGCCAATGACCCTGGGCTTCAAGCCAGCAACCATGGGGTCATGTCTATGATCCAACACTCAAATTGGCGACCTTGCTCTCAAGCTGGTGAACCCGCACTCACACCTGTGACCTAGGGGTTTCAAACCTGGGTCCTCTGCATCCCAGTCAAATGCTTGATCCACTGCACCGCCACCTGGTCAAGCTGCTAATGATTATTTAATACATCCTAGCTAAAAGAGTATATTGGTCTAAAACTTGGAACTAACTGAAGGTAAGAAATCCTCTTTTGGAACAATTACTGACTTACTCCAATAAATCAAAAACCTTAAAACCAAGCCAAATGAATATCACGTATACAACAAAATCTTACAGAAGCTGTCATTTTGAATATATCTAATAGTCTTTTCAAAAGTTAGCAAAGGTAATAACAAAGTAATATTGTTGTGACAATAAATGTTATTAATCTGTTCTATAGTATTATAAACAATTAGCCCAGGCTTAGTTATACATATAACTATATCAATCTGAAGTTTATCTAATCAAGAATAGTCATTTAATACCTAATCCTGTCTGATCTTTTAACAAGCAGAGCTAGTGCAAAGATTATACCATTTATACGTGTTTTTTTTTTCTCACTATAGCCACTCATTATATATGTGGTTTGTATTTTGTAGTTTTATCAACAGCAAGTTGCTGGGTAATTCTGTCTCTGAGAGAGAGAATGTAGATGGTGCCTGTTTCTTCATGTTAGGCTCTTTAAGGAAAGCAGCTTTTCTTTTCTTCTATATGTTCAAAGAATATACAAGAAGCACAGAAACCATTTGCAAACACAACTTCTTTCCATCTGTCTGTATCTAGCTTTTGGACTGCAAAGACAATTGTTGGAGGAGATATGGAGGAACCTTTACTAAATCTTCTCCCCTGCCTAACTTACTGCAGATGGGTACTGCTCTGTTGACATCACCTTTAGTGCCACAGATTAAAGTGCCCTGTAACTCTTACTTCCATCACAAAGACATTTTGAAGGTACAGATGATAACAAAGTTTTTCAAGTATTTAAATAATGCAAAAGAATGACTTAATGTGGATGGGGTCTCTGTAAATAGATATTAAAAGTGCTGGGTAATGAGAGTCTTGAAACATATTTTGACTTTTTAAATTTTATATAAATAATTCCCTAATGTCTTTGGTCTTCATTTTTTAATTTTTTTAATTTATTCATTTTAGAGAGGAGAGAAAGAGTAAGAGAGAAAGAGAGAAAGGGGGGAGAAGCAGGAAACTTCAACCTCCATATATGCCTTAGACCAGAGAAGTGCAGGGTTTTGAACTGGCGACCTTGGCGACCTCAGCGTTCCAGGTCTACACTTTATCCACTGTGCCACCACAGGTCAGGCATGTCTTTGGTCTTCAAATAGCATTTCTCTGAACCAAGATTTGCTGTATATTTTGGACCTCATATTGTTATCAGCATTGTGAAATGCATATAGATGATTTTTTAAAATTTTAATAGCTTTTTACCTATTTTATACATTTTGGAAAAATATTAGGAGCTAGCATATCAATGTATAACTTCAAATTATTATAACCTGAATATGTCTTTGAAAGGGGGAATATATATTATATATATATATAAAATATATATATATATAAAATAAATAGATCTTATGTGATATTTCCAAAATCAAATAGATGGTAGTAGAATGATTGAAGTTTGAAAGTTCTAATATGTCCCTGGTAGTTAAACATATATATTTAAAATTATACTATAACACTATCAAAAACTATTAAAATATAGAACAAAACTCTCAACAGAACCAGTGAATGCTCTTGCACTGAATATTAAAATATTTGACAATCTTACCTAGAGATGAAGATACTATGCAATATCAGAAAACACTAAGATATTTAGCAAATTTTAACTGCAAATGATCCTTCTTTATGTTTGACATGGACTTGGAAAATCAGTTTTGACAGAATTGCCTTCATTCATATGAACAGTATCACTCAACTCATTTTTTTATTTCCTTGTTCAGATTTTTCTAATTTGAATATTCTTTTCAGTATTATTATCTCTTTGAATGTGTTGTGGCTCCAAGATTAATACTTTTCCAAAGTTTTGACATTAACTGCATAGAGTATGGTGATATACTGCAAATTTAGACTAACACATATTCTGTATTGTATAGAAATTAGATTATTTCCCATGTACTACCAATAATGTATTAGCTAACAATTTATAAAGTTTTGTATAAAAATACAGTAATAACTATTATTTATAATATTTTGACACCAATTATTTAGAAGTGAAGATTTCTATCTCATTTCAAAATGAATTTTAAGGATTTGCAAATACTGTATTATATTCTTTTCATAATCTCTGATTGTCTTTTCTTTTACAATTTTGAATATTTTATAATATATTCATAGTGAGTAAAATCAAAGTCCACATTCATTTACCACTCAGAATCAGGAGCAAACTGTTCAATTTTTGTGAATTCACAACTGGAAGCCTCAAAATTTAGCTAAGGCCCTGGCCGGTTGGCTCAGTGGTAGAGCATCGGCCTGCTGTGCAGGAGTCCCAGGTTTGATTCCCGGCCAGGGCACACAGGAGAAGTGCCCATCTGCTTCTCCACCCTTCCCCCTCTCCTTCCTCTCTGTCTCTCTCTTCCCCTCCCGCAGCCAAGGCTCCATTGGAGCAAAGTTGGCCCGGGCACTGAGGATGGCTCTGTGGCCTCTGTCTCAGGCGCTAGAATGGCTCAGATTGCGGCAGATGCCCCAGATGAGCAGAGCATCACCCCTGGTGGGCATGCCAGGTGGATCCGGTCGGGCGCATGCGGGAGTCTGTCTGACTGCCTCCCCGTTTCCAAATTCAGGGGAAAAAAAATTAAATTAAAAAAAAAAACACCTTAGCTGACATTTTTTATTAATATATTTTATGTGATTACCTATAGAACATGGACATACTTAGTAAAGCTGTAGTAAATATAAGTGAATCTCAAAGTCATTCTTGTTATCTTACACTCTTTAGTTCATGTATTAGAAACATCTATTTGCATTTCCACACAAAATCAAAGTAGTTGTCAATATGCCAGTAACCACATAATAAGAAGAAACCACACTGGTATGTGAAGATCCAAAACAGCTTCTTTATTCAAATGTACTATATCTAAATGCACAACCATGAGAACTTATCAAAGAAGCAAACAATATCTCAAGAGACTCATTGTTTTTATAGACTACCTTTAGTATCAGGTGGTCAGGAATGATCACTGAGAATTATTTTGAGCCCAAAAGATCATTAAAAGAAATTCTATGTCAATTTATCACCAAGAAAGGCATTTCCACAGCTCTTTATCTAAGAAGTTATTTTGCGCAAAGAGAAAAAATAAAATGAAAAAAACCATCAAAATGGACATTATCATAACAAGATAAAAAAAGACACAATGAGAAAGAATCTAAATTAATCCCTTTGCTCTGTTTTCAAAGAGAACGTTCAACTTTGCTATGACATTTATATTTCTTTCATATAACTCTTTACACTGTGTGTCTCTGTGTGCCCACACATGCACATTTGTTTACATAAGGCCCAGTAACCAAGTTGAAAGCAGTGCATAACAAAACACAATAAACAGTTTTGAATGTTAAAATAAAGTACAAAATCAATGTGCTACAAAGCCATACCTACCAGGCACCTGTTTTGGTCACACCTTTATATTGCCAAAAGCACAAAAGACAATAGTGTTAAGGACAGTTCATTTTATTACATCTCCCATCTAACTAACACTTTTTAAAATCTTATATTTTTATTCTGCACTCTTGCATTTTAATAGAAATATAACACACAAATGTGGTAGGAACAAACAACTGATATAAGAAACTGACACAATTGGTTTAAGAAACAACCAATCAGTAATGTGTTCAGTTATTTTAAGATAGTATATTTCAAAAATATATATTTTAAAGGTACATATTTAATCTATACTTAGTTATAAATTTTATATTAAATATATTTGTTACTTATATTTTTTTCTTTTTATAACTGAATTTATTGGGGTAACACTGGTTAACATAATTATATAGGTTTCAGGTGCCCAATTTTACAACACATCTCTGTACACAGTATCATATGCTCACTTAAATAGGTGAAAATATTATTCATTTTTCTTCCAGAAATGCTAGGCCCTTTGGAAATGCATATATGTTTTCCATTTATAATTGTTCAAGGGCATATGTTTTTATAATTGTTAAAATTTCATTTGAAATACTACAAAGAATGATGACACTTGGTTTTAATTAATGATAAAATTAAATATATTTTGTTGTCTTTTATTTATTTTAATTCTACATATATAATATTCTTAAAATTTTTTTAAATGTCCATTCTCCATTTCATAATACAAAATTATATCTATATATTGCGTGATCAAAAATGAATCAATATGAATTTTCTAAAGCAAAGACTATGGGCAGGAAATAGAGGGTTTTATTTTTGTGGTTGTCCTTTTGTTAAAAAAGATGATTATTTTTTCAATTCAAAAATAATCCCTTTCCTGACCAGATGACGATGCAGTGGATAGAGCATCAGACTGGAATGCTGAGGACCCAGGTTCAAAACCCTGAAGTTGCAGGCTTGAAGGCAGGCTCCTCTGGCTTGAGTGTAGGTTTACCAGCTTGAGTGTGGGATTGCCAGCTTGAGCCTGGGATCATAGACATGACCCCATGGTCGCTGGCTTGAGCCCAAAGGTCACTGGCCTAAGCAAGGGGTCACTCACTCTGCTGAACCCCACACTCCAGTCAAGGCACATATGAGAAAGCAATCAATGAATAACTAAGGTGCGCAATGAAGAATTGATGCTTCTCATCTCCTCCCTTTCTCTCTCTCTCTGTCCCTGTGGGTCCCTCTCTCTCTCTCCAGTTTAAAAAAAAATCTAATAGCATTCTAGCTTTAAAAAAATATGATAGTTACACATGTTCATACATCAAATAAAATGAAAAGTTCAGATTAATGATCGCTCACTCATTTGCTGTTTAAAATGCAAACAAGCATAATGCATTATCTATATCTCATGGGAAAAGTAACTCAAATTATTCTAAAATAATAGAAATACTAAACCAGACTCCTACATAAGAAGGTGAGTCAGTTCAGAAGGTTAGACACAAGGTCAAAGAGAGTTTATTCCAGAAGAAACACTTGGGTCTTAAACGATTAAGGGAACTACTTCTCTAGAGATGCTTCCCACTCCATATGGGAGAAGCGCACCCAGGTATATTACACACAACGTTGCTCCTCTCTATAAGGGTTACCAGATAAGTCTGTGCAGTAAATTTTGCGTTGGTTCTCAGAAAACCATACATAAACTAAGTAAACCTATTACATATAGGTGAGGCAACAGTAGGTTTACAGTTCTGAGTATGCCAAATACAGAGTTCATTGTTGTATGATTATTCTTTAATTATTGTACTCTTTTCCGTACAAACAACTGTAAACCTTGTGTTGCCCCACCCTGTGTTTACCTGATAGAAAAGGCACTGATTTCCCATGTTTCCTCACCTAACCTAAATGAGAGGGGGTCACTTAGCTCTCTCAAGTAATTGGAGCATGCCTCCAAATGCCACCAAATAAACCACCTTCAGTAAAATTGGGCTTTCTTCCAAACAGTCACGTCCCCAATTGCTTCATTAGATCTAGTCATAACAGAATCACGCTATGACACACACACAAAAGAATAAAATAAAAATCAGGCCTTCAAAAAAAATCCAATTGAGCTGTCGAGGCACAGCCTAAAATTAATGTAATGAAAATAAATGCACCAAGTAAAACAAACTCACAGATGTACAGAATAAAATGCCAGGGGCAGAGGGTGCATGAAATGGGTGAAAGGGGGACAGAAAGCACTAACTTCCTGTTATAAAATACGTAAGTCCAGCATGATGATTACACTTAATAATACTGTAGTGTAAATATGAAAGTTGCTATCATAGATCTTAAAAGTTCTCATCACAAGAAAACAATATAATTCTTTGCAATGATGGATGTTATAACTTGACTTATCATGGTGATCATTCTGTAACATATAAAAGTATCAAACCAAAAAAAAAAGGTACCAAACCATTCTGTCATGCAACTGAAACTAATAGTGTTACATGTCATTTATATAACAATAAAACAGTACATAAGTGAATGAAAAAGAAAAATAAGCTAACCTATAAATGTATCATATACTGATAAATAACTGACACTTAACTAAGTCAAAGTTTATTATTTTTGTTATTTTTTTCTGATATTTAATTACAAATATATTCTACTACCCAGAAGTAACCTATGTTAATTTTTTCAATGTTAACCTAAAAATTTATTATATACTGATAGATAACTGACCCTTAATTAAGTCAAAGTTTATTATTTTTGTTACTGTCTTTTGATATTTAATTAAAAATATATTCTACTACCCAGAAGTAACCTATGTTAGCACTTTCAATACATTACCATTTTTTTTCCTTTTCTTTTTACTTAATATTAAAAATGAAGTTTCCCACTGCACTTCAACACCCATGTTACATTCCCCATGATCTTGCTACTCAGCGTGGGGCAAAAACCAGGAGCAGTAGGATCACATGGGAACTTGTTAGAAACACAGAATTTCTGACCCCGACCCAGACCTACTGAATCAGAATCTTCAATTCATAAGACTACATACATATACCCACACATACACCTGTGCATATATATGTATGTATATACACCTAATAAATCTGTAAATGTATTTCATAAACCATATGTGAAAGATTATGCATTTTTCCTTGCACTATTAACAACTATGCAATAGTACAATGTGAAGTATACAGTTACATATTACAGCCTGACCTGTGGTGGCGCAGTGGATAAAGTGTCCACCTGGAATGCTGAGGTTGCAGGTTTGAAACCCTGGGCTTGCCCGGTCAAAGAACATACGAGAGGCAACTAATACAATTAAATATACAATATGTATATTTATGACAATTATACATATAAAAATCGACAGCACGGCCTGGCGTGCGGAGGACCCGGGTTCGATTCCCGGCCAGGGCACACAGGAGAGGTGCCCATTTGCTTCTCCACCCCTCCGCCGCGCTTTCCTCTCTGTCTCTCTCTTCCCCTCCCGCAGCTAAGGCTCCATTGGAGCAAGGATGGCCCGGGCGCTGGGGATGACTCTGTGGCCTCTGCCTCGGGCGCTGGAGTGGCTCTGGTCGCAACATGGCGACGCCCAGGATGGGCAGAGCATCGCCCCCTGGTGGGCAGAGCGTCGCCCCTGGTGGGCGTGCTGGGTGGATCCTGGTCGGGCGCATGCGGGAGTCTGTCTGACTGTCTCTCCCTGTTTCCAGCTTCAGAAAAATGAAAGAAAAAAAAATCGACAGCAATACAAATCACTTCTTTAGTTATTTGTGTTATCTAAGAAAATTCTTTCTACATTTACTGTATTGACTTAAGTGTACGTCATGCTGCTCAACTAATCACAGACTGATGCTGAAAACCATAGTTATACATTTTCAATGCCCTACAGAGCACTCAGCACAGTTGCTTTGTCTATTGTCATTGCTCAATCAATACTGATTCAATTAATTGCTTTGGATTTTACATGCCAGTTTTATTAAATATTACCTACCCCTGATGAGTACTATTCATTTGACCAGTATCCATAAGTTGTATTTTAGAATAAAGGCATCCCCAAATTTATGTGAGGCATTACTTTCTGGCCTCAACAGTTACTAACTCTTAATGAACACAGAGGTTACTTTTTCTTCTTCTCTCAAGCCGAAACATCATAAAAAGTTAAGAGACTGAAATTGTGACCCTATCTGTGGAAGTTTATGAGACTGATTTGTAGACAGATTGAGTTACAATGTTATTGTAACACTTCATCAAAATTCTTGTCCAGATTTTGAGCAGTGACTTAAGACAAGTGAATTGGCCTATTACTGCTGGGATCACTTCCAGCAACTTACCCAGAGCACAAAATTACCCTTTGCAGTTAACCCCAGTTATTTCTCGCTCCTTGTTGTGGCTGAGGCACTGTATAAGGGAAAGGGGTCCTGGAAGCCGAGGACAGGAAAGCAAAGGACTGTAACATCTCCACTGTTCCACTGCCAACGAGACAGGCTCCTGAAATGACTATGACATTACATTTGCAGAGAGACAAATGAAAAGGTCATGTCCAAAGACTTCATTTAATTTTCTTGTCTCAGCTTGAAGTCATTTAAGAGCTATATTTTAATCTTAGAACTATTTCAATAGAGCAGTATATATGTAAGAACAAATTAACCATATTTAAGTACAAAATGACAATAATTTGTGCTGGTATATAGACATAATTACAACATTCACTTTCATTATTCATTTCCACCCAAAATCAGTTTTCTAAAGGTATTGGAAACTGGTATTAATTTTTCTAAGAGAGCATCTGGCAGTGAAATTTCAGGAACGACTTTCAATATGAGAGAATGCTATAAAAGCAAAGAAAGAATCTAACAATTGTTCTTAAATCAATTTTTATAGATTAAAACAAAACAAATATATATGTATACTAGTAAACTACAAGATATTCCAAAATATATTCTTTTTCTAAGAGTGAAAAAATGATTCTATGTATAGCTGTATCCTTTATGTTTATGAGAGAAAAATTAAACAATACTTGCAAACTAACCGAAAGATTAAACTTTAATGCAAAAAAAAAAAAAAAAGCCCTAAGTAAACTAAACTAATTCGACTACGTGTGACATAGGGATTGACAAGGTAACTTTAAAATACTGCACACAATGGCAGCAAAAAATTTTTTTTTGCAAAAATACACTTAGGCATATTGAATAAATATATTATATCTATTAGGCTTAATTCTACATTTAAGGAAGTTTGGTGAAGATGTTCACACTTATAGCATACATACAGTGTTTTGACCAAGGATGCATAGGTGGGAAGAGGTGGGCAAAGATGCTGAATGAGTATCTCAGTCATGGACAAACCAGGTTTTCTTTTTGGAATAAACTATGAAAATCCTATTTTTCAATCAACACGAGTCAGCACCCAGTCCAAAGATTAAAATGAGTCCATACTTAATCACTGCTATCTGTATAAACGATTTAACGCTCTTCTTGATATGATATAAATTAAAATGAAAGTGAGTACTTTCAGTTATTATACTCATGAAATAATCTGAGGACTTAAATCCTGGCTTTTCTTTCTAGTTGCATTTTTTTTCCATAAGTCTGGTTGCTATTAATATTAAAATTTTAAATGAATCATGAGAGAAATGGTATTAGTAGTTTTATTATTTTGTTTTCACCAATAGTCTACAATATTAGTAATGAGTTCAAGCAAAAAAAAGTGGAAAAGAACCTCAGGATCATAGATGCAGATAAAATAAAATAACATAAAATTTGCGGACAAATTTTGTGGATAATTGGTTGTGGATAATTGTAATTATCCACAACCAAGATTTGACAATGTTATATAATAGACCCATTGTTTCATCTGCATTTAAAAGAATCTGTTACTTGATTTTTCCCTTCAAAATGGCATTTTGCCTAATACCTCTATTTTTCATATTTGCTAAATTAAGATAAGCAACCTGTCACCTTCTCTGTGAATCTTCCTCGCCCTCTGTCCCTCTGTCTTGATACTCAGGGTCTTTGTTTCTCATCTCTTCTTACTAGGTATCGTCTACTTAAGTGTTTCAATCAAATTCCATGGATTCATCTTCTAGGTCAATATCTATTGCATATTTCTACATCTTTCTTAAAATCCAAAGGTCATCATATGTATGTTTATATTCCAGCTCTCCTGATGTTGTATATGCCATCACATTGTAATTGATCACACAACAGACTAGCATCTTTCCTCATTTCCTTCTCCAGGTTTGAGATGGGGAATGGTACAATGATCACCCATGTCCTCAGTGCAGACATGAGTTTAACCAAGCCCTGTCACTTAAATTTGCAATACAGACCTTGAACTCATTCCCCTTTTCTCTATATGGATAGGCAGAAATACTTCTTCTGTTCATTCTCCACGCCACGCCACCAGGGAAGTTTGCCCTCGTAACACCAAATATACTTCCCTATTGAAAAATCCATTCATAAGTTTAATCACCTTCCTCCAAAGAAAACTTCTGAGCATGAAATGAGTGCATCTAGGTCCCAACCATATACTATGTTCTACCATCTACTCTAACTTGTTTTGTAATGCACACACCAGTACTCTCTCTGGAATATATATGCATATATATGCTCACTACTCTTCTTGTTCTTTTAGTACTAGAACATCTTTTTTTTTTTTTAGTGAGAGGAAGGGAGGCAGAGAGACAGACTTCTGCATGCGCCCCAACCAGGATCCACCCAGCAAGCCCACTAGGAGGCAATGCTCTGCCAGACTGGGGCAGTTGCTCCGTTGCTCAGCAACCAAGCCATTTCTTTTAGTGCCTGAGGAGGAGACTAAATCATCATTCTTTATTAAAATTTTATTCCTTATTTTGTTTTCATAATGGTAAGTATACAGTTCGTTCCAGGGGTTAAGTTCTCTTGATATTGTACACTTCCCCCATTACCTCCCTACTGCTCCTGTAGAGCAGTGAGTTTGACTTGTTCATCTGTATGGCCCTAGTGTCCCACGTACTGCCTGACTGTTTCAGGTTCCTAATAAATTCTGAATGAATCCTTTAGTAAATGATAGAATAAAGGAAGCCAACCAACCATTTTGAAATAAAGAATTTTAAAAATGTATCTTAAATGTTTTGCTCTTCCAAGTATTAAAAAAAAAATTTAATTTATCAGCTTTAGATATACGACAGAAGGTATATACTGTATTTACCTTATATGGACAGAAACCAATAAAAAAAACTTTTAGCCTCTTTCTGGATTTTAGCTAATATCAAACAGTTTTAAAATTGTCAGAAGCTACAACAAGCAGAAATCAAGGATATACACAATTAACTGTGTTGAAGAATTCTGGTCTCGTGTTTAGAACATGATAAAACAATAAAATGTTTATGCCTTTATATCCTCTATTCATTCTGCCTACGCTCAGCTCTGACTACACTGGGAAGATTTCTTTCATTTATAGAATTTTCATAAAGAATCTGAGTGTAAGTCATATCTACATTCATTTATTTGTAATCTTTGCATGGCAATAAAATGAGTCATTGCCAAATCCAGGAAGACAAAACTTACAAAACTAAATCAAATAAACAGAGAGAAAAAACTTAGGAGGCCTTCTAAATAGCTTGAAAATTAGAAGTATATTAACTAGGGCTTTAGTGTTTTCTATCTCAACTGAAATCTTCATTTGATAAATCTACTCCCTGTAGTTGGAAAACATTTGAATCTTTAACCTTTTGAATGCACTTCATTTTAAAATTTCTGCAAGAGAATTAAATGTTATATGTCTGTGCGTATGATTTGATTTCTCAGGAGTACACTTGTTTTGGCCAATGTGAATAAGTCAGCAACAAGGATGATTGCCAGTGCATGCTGGTTGCATACATATTATATGCAGAGCACTGTATAATAGACTAAGTACATATAGAAAACAAGCAGAAGACATGATTTCTCATCCCTTGTGGCTCACTGGCTAAAAGTAATATCAATATTAGACTGTCACCAAAATTATAACATATTGCAAACAAGTACCTTTTTGGAAATGCCTTTAGAGAAAATACAATGATGCTATGTAGGTACGTTGATATATCATATTGGTTTTAAGTACTTAGTAGAAGATTAATTAATAATAAGCACATGGACAAATACGGTTATATACTGATATCTGACTATTTCAAACAACTGTGGGCTTGTGTGGGCTTGCAGCCTTTGGTAATGTGAAACCTTACAGTGGTATTGGGACCAATCTTGTGAGCCTCAGCATATTTTCAGCAGATATGTGTTGATGGGAAGAGTCATTTTTTTTAATTCAAAAGTTGAGACAGCCACTAGATTTCTCAGAAAACAGAAGAATCAGAACGAGAAATGAGCTAACACAAGTGATTAGATAAGATATCTCTAAGTATTATTGAACTTCGAAGCCGCAATGCCTACATGCTGTACAAGGCAATAAGTAGACTTACAGGGATCTGCAAAACTAGTGAGAAAGTATGTGAACCACAGGAGAAGCAGGCTGATCAGAAACCCCCTGGGCAAAGTCTCAAAGTTTCAGGGGGAAGTGTCACAAGTTAGAGCCTAAGTCTGACATCTACATAATATTAGGAACCTTTCTTACATTTCGGTAAATGTGATGTAGTTACAGAATTATTATTCAATAAGATAAAAGATGACACATACAGTATGAGTAAATATATATATATATATAATGCATAATCACTCAAATACTATGCTACCTATAAAACAAACATATATATATAATTATGTGTGTGTATATATATATATATATATATATATATATATATAAACATTGGAATGTTGTGTCAGAAATAGAGACCAGTGTTCCAAGTGGTAGATTTTACTTCAAGTTTAAATTATATACTGGTTAAGCCTGAAAACTACCTCTAATATTGTCCTTATTTCCTAGTTGTACAACTGGTGATCATAAGACATTCTCAAAAATTCAGCTCTCTGGTCACTAATCTCCCAAGAGGTAAAATAGTTCACTCGCTCAGTTATTCAATCTTTTAGCAAATATATGTGGAATACTTTGTATTTGTTAAGCATTCTCCAGGGCACTGGGAAAATAGCAGTGAACAAAATAAGACAATTCATGGGGCTCACGTCCTAGTGCACAGTATAATAGTAGTAAAACTTATGTGAGTAACCATTTATTGGACATGTATTATGTTCTAGGCATTATACCAACATATACCTTTTTAGAGTGTATATAACTAGAAATTCCATTCAGAGCATTGTGGAGTTGTTAACTTAAAAAACATACAACAAAGATGTTTACAGAAAAGAAAATGTACTGAATTTTAGAAAACATACTTAAAATGGCCCAGTGACTCATGGGCAAGATATGTGTCTTACTCTAAAAACCATGCTCTTGACTCTGCTATGCTACCGGTATCTAGAATAAAAAAAAAAACCACCTCACTTTACCAGTGAGAATAGAGAGGTACAGAGAAATTAAGTGATTTTCTACCTTAGGAATGAAATGCCCAAGTTGAAGAGTCTAGAGAGAGAAATTTGTTACTTAAATGAGAAAAAGCTGTTAACGCAGAATCTTAAATTACTAATCCATCAGTAAGGTATAATGTAAGATATCAGGAATTTTTATTTAAAACATATTTAGAATGTATTCATACTGCAAAAAGGATTTGTCACTGTTATTATAAGGATTCTGACATTGTAGTTTTCAGGAAAGAGATCTCATTTATTAATATTTAAGTATCATGCAAGATTGTATAAATCCATTTAAGTGGGGTAAAAACATTTTAAACATCAAGTTGGGGGGGTGGTTAGAGACAGAGAAAGGCAGAGAGAGGGACATCAATTTGTTGTTCCACTTACTTATGCTGTCATTTGTTGATTCTTTTATGTGCTCTGCTCCGGGATCGAACCCACGATTTCAGCATATCGGGATAATGCTCTAACCAACTGATCTAGTGGGACAGGGCCTCAAGTTTTATTTAATTCTGTTTTGTTGTTGTTATTTTAAATATAAAAATATACAACTATTTTTCACCTGTTGTCTCTGAAAAAAATTTTACCTAAAAGAAATAAAAAAGAGTAAATGTATAAAATATTTTTAATCTAACCGCTCTGCCAAAGTGATATGTACAAACATCAATTTTTTCTTTTACTTCATTTGTATTGCTCAAATGCCATCGCTCACCTAAAAGCTAGAAAGGCAAGCTGTGCTATGTCCTTCAATATATAATGAAGGATTACAGAATGTCATTCACTGAAATGGAGGATTATAATATCTAATACATATGCATTTTTCTTCAAATGGATTTATGAACACTTTTTCTAGGACACTGCTCAAAACATATCCCATTTTCTTAATTTCTTTACTAGTACTGTATATTCTTCACAAGTCTCCTTTTGTTCCTCTTTTACCAGGAGAAGAGGGGTTGAATCAAATATAAATTAAGATTAGGTGACCTCAGATGTCAACTTCCAAACCCAAGTGTGATTATCAACATGTGTAATATGGGTACCTTCACAGGTGTGCTGCCAAAATATAAATATGTACAAGTTACTTGTTGTAAGTACCATTCCTACTTATCGAAACAAACAAACAAAATTTAGGCTTGTACAACAGAAAGCTTGACAAAGAAAGTTATGCATTAACTCGCTACTGGTACTTGTGAGCATCTATGATTTAGAAGTGTTTTGTGAGAGTCAAGAAACAAAAGGAGGCCTGACCAGGCAGTGGCGCAGTGGATAGAGCGTTGAACTGGGATGCAGAGGATCCAGGATTGAGACCCCAAGGTCGCCAGCTTGAGCGCGGGCTCATCTGGTTTGAGCAAAAGCTCACCAGTTTGGACCCAAGGTCGCTGGGTCAAGCAAGGGGTTACTCAGTCTGCTGTAGCCCCCTGGGCAAGGCACATATGAGAAAGCAATCAATGAACAACTAAGATGTCGCAACAAACTAATGATTGATGCTTCTCATCACTCTCCATTCCTGTCTGTCTGTCCCTATCTATCTCTCTCTCTGACTCTTTGTTAAAAAAAAAAAAAAAAGAAACAAAAGTAGATAGTTTATTCTTTTCCTCAGTATGAAGGTCAACCTAGTGGATAAATATCGAAGCTTTTATGGATGCTATGAGACAGTCTTAGTGGTGGTGACTGAGTGTTAATTACAGCTGACTTGTGGTCTGGGGTCTCTTAACACCTTTAAAATAGGCTGCCAAAAAACTCTGCTATTTAAAACAGTGCTTAAAAAAATGAGTTGGGAAACGACATGTCTAGGACAATAGAAAAAGAAGGAATAGTTTAGCTGTATACCCCCTACAATGCTCTAATGAACTCGAGATATCCTAAGAGATGTGGGACAAATTTGTATTTTGCCAGAGACTATTAGAAGTCTTTCCAAATGTAAAATTCAGAATAAATCCAATAAATAAAATTCAGAATAAATACTATAGAGTTACTCAAACCTGTCAAAAAAGTTTTTATAATTCTTAACTTAAGAAACACTATAGTCCAGTGACTTTCTTTTTTTTTAATTTTTTATTTATTCATTTTAGTGAGGAGAGGGAGAGACAGAGAGAGTGAGGAGAGACAGAGAAAGAGAAGGGGGGGAGGAGCTGGAAGCATCAACTCCCACATGTGCCTTGACCAGGCAAGCCCAGGATTTCAAACCGGCGACCTCAGCATTTCCAGGTCGACACTTTATCCACTGCGCCACCACAGGTCAGGCAGTCCAGTGACTTTCAAGCTAGATTGCCTGGATTCAAGTCCAAGCTCAGCTGCTCACTAGCTCTGTGACTCGAGCAAGTAAGATACCAACACTCCATCTGGCTTAGTTCCTCCCTCTGAAAAACAGGGATAACCAAGATATCTATATTCTAGTTATCGTGAGACTTACTATACATAAAATTCTTGAAATAGGATCAATGCCTCATACATAGTAAGAATCCCTAAATGTTAGGTATTAGCACCTTTGCAGCAGCTTCACGGCCTCCAGAGAACTCCAGGAAAAGGTGGTTTCAAATATTAAACATGGCAGCTATTTTCTTGGCACTGGTTCCCAATGTCTACATCAGCCGTACCAGGACCAAACTAATGACTCCCTTATGTAGACTGTATTTTATTTAATAACATTAGTGTTCTTAAAAAATGACTTCTTGAAAAAAAAATTTTAATCATCCCTAATTTGTGACTTGTCTTCCTCAGTCCATAGAAAAAAAGAAACTTTAAGAATTTTTTTAAGTTCTTAACACAATATCCTCCTTCTAGATTTCAACCAAATACTATATTTACTACATAAAAATGTAAAGTAAAATTATGCTATTTTTAATCTATTTTCAAATGATAATAATTTATTTTAATGATTGCTAATTATTTAATTGTATTGGTATAGCATTAATTGTTTAACATATCAATCCATAAAACAGATTTGAAAAACCCTTCCCTATCAAGTTTTGTTCTATTATTTAAAAACAAGAGGCCCTGGCCGGTTGGCTCAGTGGTGGAGCGTGGGCCTGGCGTGCAGAAGTCCCGGGTTCTATTCCCAGCCAGGGCACACAGGAGAGGCACCCATCTGCTTCTCCACCCCTCCCCCTCTCCTTCCTCTCTGTCTCTCTCTTCCCCTCCCGCAGCCGAGGCTCCATTGGAGCAGGGATGGCCCAGGCGCTGGGGATGGCTCCTTGGCCTCTGCGCTAGGCGCTGGAGTGGCTCTGGACGCGACAGAGCGACGCCCCGGAGGGGCAGAGCATCGCCCCCTGGTGGGCAGAGTGTCGCCCCCTGGTGGGTGTGCCGGGTGGATCCTGGTCGGGCGCATGTGGGAGTCTGACTGTCTCTCCCTGTTTCTAGCTTCAGAAAAATTTAAAAAAAAAAATTAAAAACAAAAACAAAAAAAATAACTATAATTTTTTAACATGTCAAAATATTTTTCTGGAATAAAGTTCTAAAATATTGAAATGGCTTAAGACTATATATATATATATATATATCACATATATATATCACATATATATCACTATACTTTCTTTCAAAAAAATTGGATTTTGGCCTGACCTGTGGTGGCGCAGTGGATAAAAGCATCGACCTGGAATGCTGAGGTCGCTGGTTCAAAACCCTGGGCTTGCCCAGTCAAGGCACATATGGGAGTTGAAGCTTCCTGCTCCTCCCCTCCTCTCTCTCTCTCTCTCTCTCTCTCTCTCTCCCCTAAAATGAATAAATAAATAAAAAAATAATAAAAAAAGAGTTGAAGGGAACCTTCAATTCTTTAAAAAAAAAATTGGATTTTATTAGGTTGTACTCATACTAACCAATAAAAGACTGCTTTCAGTCTTATATTCTGTCAAAATAATGTCTTTTTAAATTCTATGAATCTTATAGCTAAAGGATATAGCAAAGTGTTGCCTCCATTTAGATATATGTGATTAATTAATAATGTTTATCAAAGTTTCAATTGTTCTTTATAAACAAAGATATGTCTCTATCAGGGTATTGTTCTTACTGATTTTAGAGAGCTTTTAATCCACTAAGAATATTACCATTTGTCAAATGTTTCAGTTAAATTCTCCAGCAAGTTCATTTTATTTTATTGTTGTTTATGATGTTTATAGTGTTATTTTAAAATAAAAAATAACTGGTAAAACTTTGGTTCCTAAAGTTTTAAATATGAAATATCACTATACAATTACTTCATATAGACATTTCTTAAAAACATTTTTGAAGCATTTTACAAGATAAGGTAAAATATTCATGCTAATAATATGTGAAATGAATAATTAAAAAATAAAATTTTATATATATATATATTTTACCTCAACACTGAACAACAAAATATAGAATTAAGATAGTAAAGATAAAAATTTTGGCTATTCTTATCTCTGGATGAAGGCATAATAGGTGATATTTACTGTGCTTTTAATATTTTTCTCTAGAGCACACATGTGGTTTTTCAAACCAGAAAACTGCATTAGTAAAACCAAACTTTATCAGTAACAGTTTGAACCTGCCATCCAACATTAGAAAAGTGGACACCACTAACAGACTGCCACACCTCTCTGTAAACAGAATAAATTTCTACATTTATACAAGATAAATACTTCATCCCAACAAACACATTCAACCAAAATGCCAACATGATCATTGTAATGTTAAAAAAATTTTATTGTAACAATAAAAGTGGCAAGAATACAAGGTGAAATGTTGATTTAAATATGGAGATAAAGTATTTTATTGCAAGATTGGCTTATGGACAGACCTAATTAAATCAATTACATTTACATTTTTTTGTGACTAAAATAGTATCTTTAAAAGAGAGTTCATATAAACAAAGAATAATTTCACATGTCTGTGCAATTTGATCATGTTATGACAGTGGATAAGGGAAGCATTTAATGAGGAAATTCATTGCAAGGAAAGCAATTACACCAATCCAATTATTCCAATTCAAGACTTGTCAAGGTTTACAAGACCAAAGCACACTGAATATTAAGGTATTTGTGAATAAATGTGAAGGTTTTCCTGAAAAGGTCTTCTATTTCAAGCAGTATCTGACAATATTCATCTTATCCATTCTAAATTTTCTATATAAAGATTATTTGATAATCTTAAATATAGAAAAAAATGAGTATACTTTCTTAATATAGAAAGAAAAAAAGATACAAGGTAAATATTTAATTGTTCAATTATAATTGGCTCACAAACTGCTATTTATGTATATACATATAGATATGTATAAAGAGGTTACTTATTTTCACTAACACATGTTTATGATAGAGTATGATTTTTCACAAGTATGGTCAGTGGAAATTTTGTCAATATATTCACCCTCAATCTAAGGGCTGCTAATGATAGTCATGCCTTTTCTGGTTTACAACAAAGTGATAGCAAAGGTTATGTAAAAGCAGTTGTTATTTCCTCACTAATTTAATAGTTATTTACTGAGCACTGGTTACACTTCAGTTGTGCTGGAAGCAGCAACTGTAACACAGAAAAGACCTGGTTCCTACCAAGGGACCTTGCAGGACAGTGGGCAAAGAACAGAAGCACAAGTTCACCCAGCACACAGTGTGATGAACATTATAGTAGGAAGAGCTCAGGATGCTTCAAAAGCCTACAATCTAGGAGGCAGAGAAACACGTTCAATGAAGTGAATGGTATAACAGGCAGGCAGAAAGAACTGTGTCCGACACACAGGGACATCTCCAAGAGAGGACATTGAAAACATCCCTTATGACTGAAGATAAACGTATCTTGATATGTTGTTGGAAAGATGGAAACGTCCTTTAAACCCGTGGAAGAATTTGGACTTTCTCCTAAGAGCAAAATAGGAAATGTCTAAAGATTTTAACTCAGAAAGGGGCATGATCATATTCGCACTTTCGATCACGTTTGCCAGTGTGGGGAAGAGCATGTGGCTGGGAACCGGAAGGCTGCAGCTGTGTGGTGGTACAGAGAGGGTGACAGAGAAGCACCAGGAGAAGCAGGTGACGGGAAACAGGGAGAAAATCAATAGGACTTGGTGACCCACTGAATGACTGTGAGCATGAAAAACAAGGAAGCTTCATGAATGACACACTGCCAGATCTGGGTCCCTAAATCTTAATTTTTATAAAATATACATAAGTTCAATTCCAGTCTCTAGCCATAACTTCATTCCTAAGAGATCTCTTGATTAAATGTTATATAATTCCTTTTATTCAGTAAAGATAAGTTACTGTTCAAATTTCACATCAAATTGATTTTATTATGTATTTTTCCATATATTTAATTGGATAGTAAGTTATAAAAAGAAAAAATGCCTTAAAACAGAACATGATGAATCATTTCTATTTCTTGTAAATTTTTCTAATTAAATGGAATTTCTAAAGGCTATATCTGTGTTCAAATTATGTTATTTTAACAAAGCCATGAGAATTTCTGGAGCTCAAAAAAAGCTAAAAGGCTAACAATTGAGCCAACTGAATTAAAATATTATGAAAGTTCTTTTACCTCATTATCTGTATAATACAAGACAGTTTAAACTCTCTTGTTATTTGAACAATAATTATTAAATTCCACTCTATCTCTAAACTTTAACATAAAATCATAAAATACAGCTTTTCTTTTCTTTTTTTTTTTTTTTTTGTATTTTTCTGAACTGAGAAGCAGTGAGGCAAAGAGATAGACTCCCACATGCACCGGGCCGGATGGGGATCCACCTGGCATGCCCACCAGGGTCGATGCTCTGCCCATCTGGGCATTGTTCTGTTGCAACTGGAACCATTTTAGCACCTGAGGTGGAGGACATGGAGCCATCTTCAGCACCTGGGCCAACTTTGCTCCAATGGAGCCTTGGCTATAGGAGGGGAAGAGAGAGACAGAGAGGAAGGAGAGGGGGAGGGATGGAGAAGCAGATGGGTGCTTCTCCTGTATGCCCTGGCTGGGAATCAAATGGGGTATTTCCACATGTCGGGCTGATGATCTGCCACTGAGCCAGCTGGCCAGGGCCAAAATACATCTTTTAAAAGATAAACTGCCTATAATATAATTGGACATGGAGATAATAATTTTTTGTTAACATTATTAAAAAAGTCTTTTCAAAATTAATTAACATTTGGATGTGTGTAGTACAACCTAAAAGAGCATCTCTTCTAGGAGCTCAATAAATGCTAGGTGAATCAGAAGAGGCTAACTGAATTGCTAGAAAAAGCTATGTTTGGGAACCTAAAGATAAAGCATTTCACATCAACTGGACACATGTTATAAAAAATGTCCATCTAGTGAGCATTCATCTTAAAAAGTTAATCATGGACTTCATTATTTACCCATTGCCTTCATACTCATTCCTACTTTCACTGGACAGAGCACCTTGGGATTAGACATAAATTCCAGTCATGATCCTACCACTATTCTTGTGTAATCTTGGACAAGACCTAACTAGTACGTTAGCCATAATTTCTTCATTTGTAAATTATTATGCTTCCACACAGAGTTATCATAAGGACCAAGCCAGATAGCATCTATGAAAAGATAAAACCCAATATAAATATGTGAGTAGCTCATTTCATGATCAGCTGCTAAGTAAGTGCTTTTATGAGATATGCCCCTTCTATGAAAGCGGGCTTCAAAGTTCATAGATTTAAAATACAAATGCTTTGCAAAAATTTTTGTAGTTACCATTAAAATACATCTATCTGCACATGTCCCAAAAAATGCCTGAACATATGCCAAAATAAATAACTCACGTTAGGCTTATATTATGAATTATTTATAATGATCAATTTCTCATCTTAGAGAAAGGCCCATTATGTTTATTTATTCAAACTTGTGATCTTTTTGTAGAAGAATCAAGTTATTATACAATCGTTTCATTCTCTTTTGGCAATTTGGGAGTGAAGGTTAGAGTGTGAAGTCAGGCTCTTTCCCTAGTGAAAGTAAAAGCCATACATGTGTATATTAAACACAATGTTATTACATACTTTCAGAATGGCTAAACTGAAAAACAGTGCCAACACCAAAGAGTAGCAGGGATGTGGAGTGTCTGGATCACTCCTGTTTTACTGCTGAGAATGTAAAATGGTACAACCACTTCAGAAATAGTTTGGAAAGTTATGATATAACTAAATGTGTATTATACAACCCAGGATTGTACTCTTCGCCATTTATTGCAAAGATATAAGAATTTATGTTCATATACAAGTCTGTACAATAAAATTCAAAGCAGTTTTATTCATAATAGTCAAAACCTGAAATCTGCCCAGAACTTTCAACAGGTGAATGGTTATGCAAACTGTGGATCATCAATGCCACAGAATACTACTCAGCACCAACAAAAGAATGCATTGTTGCATGCAACAACCTGATTGCACTTAAGGGAATTATGAGGAGAGAAAAAATAAGCCAATCTGAAAGATTCCATAGCTTATCATTCCATTTATAGAACACTGAAAAAGGCATCATTTCAGAAATGAAGAACAGATAGTGGATGGCAGTGGTTTGATATGGGGTAGGCGTGGCATGAAGGGTTTTAAAAAAAGAAAAAAATGGGTCCTTATGCTGTGGGAACTATTTAGATTGTGATAATGATTTTGGCTACATGAATACACACAGGTGATAAAACTGTATAGAACTACACATATACCTGCACACACTCACACATACGTGCATACAAATAAAACAGGGAAACCTAAATAAGATCAGTAGATTATGTTAATGTCAATATATGATTATAATATCAAAGTATAGTTTTGCAAAATGTTTCCCTCAGATTAACTTTGTAAAGTGTACAAGGAGTTTCTGTGTATTATTTCTTATACTTGCATGTGAATCTATAATTACTTCAATAAAAATGTAATTAAAACAACATCAATGTATTGCATAAATAATAGTAAGAGAACTTAACTACATCTCTATAAATATAGGCTATGTAATTTGATAAACTAACTACACATTTTTGTCTTATATTGTACAAAAAGATATACTAGATAAAAAGTTCATACTTATGTCATAACAAAATTAATGTCATACCAAAAATAATTCATTAAACAGCTCATTAATTTTTATTCATGATATATTTTATTTTATTCAACTTTTACTTGCTAGCAGCATATATACTCTGTTATAAATCATTCCCATGGGCTAATAAATATTTTGGCTAAAGGACCTATAGTTTATTCAGCTCAGAAATCAGGGAGGTTTATAAATGAATTACACATACTATTTCATTTATTGATTTTGTAAAACAATTATTTTCCATATAGTTAAAATTAATTGACCTCAATAAAGCCAAATTTCAGAACAGAACAATGGTACACTTTGTTTTTATTAATGTGATTACAAAAATAGATCAAATATCTTTTTTTAAAAAAATCTTAGAAGAAAAATTAAATCCTATTAAATGTACTTTTTTTCTCTCTCTCACTTTATTTGTTTGACTATAAAAAGTAAATAATTGAAGCAAAGTTTGCTGTTTATATCCTCAGATGTTTTTAGGAGTTCTCTCAATTTAACAACAAATAGTGCGGCTTTTATATTCACTCATTTCTGTAGAAAACAGTATAGCAGTTCCTCAAAAAGTTAAAACTAAAACTACTATAATATCCAAGAATCCCACTTCTGGGAATTTAGCCCCAAATTTTGAAACCCAAATCTCAAAGTGATATTTGCACCCCCATGTTCACTGCAGCACTACTTAGAATAGCCTGAAAGTAGAAACAACCTATGAGTACATCAATAGATGAGTGGATAAAGAAAATATGGTATATGCATACAACAGAAAATTATTCACTCAGAAAAGAAGAAAACCTCACCATGTGCAACTACATGGATGAACATGGAACACATTATGCTAATGAAATTGGCCAGTCACAGAGAGACAAATGCTGCATGATTCCATTTTATATGTGGTGCTGTATTTCAAATACTCAAACTCCTAACAGTAGAGAGTAGGACAGCGGCTGCCAGGGACGACAGGACCGGGAAAGTAGGAATTACTTGTCAATGGTTACAAGGTTTCAGTTATGCAAGATGAACAAGTTCTAGAGCTCTGCAGCTGTACAACATTGTGCCTATGGTTAACAACACTGTATGACACACTTAAAAATCTGTTCAGAGGGGAGAGATCTCATGATAAGCATTCTAACCACAATAAAATAAAGTTTAAAAAGGAAAAAAAAATCTAGGCCCTGGCCGGTTGGCTCAGTGGTAGAGCGTTGGGCTGGCGTGCAAGGGGTCCCGGGTTCGATACCCAGCCAGGGCACACCGGAGAGGCGCCCATCTGCTTCTCCATCCCTCCCCCTCTCCTTCCTCTCTGTCTCTCTCTTCCCCTCCCACAGCCAAGGCTCCATTGGAGCAAAGATGGCCCGGGCACTGGGGATGGCTCCTTGACCTCTGCCCCAGGCACTGGAGTGGCTCTGGTCACGACAGAGCGACGCCCCGGAGGGGCAGAGCATCGCCCCCTGGTGGACAGAGCGTCGCCCCCTGGTGGGCGTGCCAGGTGGATCCCGGTCGGGCGCATGCGGGAGTCTGTCTGACTGTCTCTCCCCGTTTCCAGCTTCGGAAAAATACAAACAAACAAACAAAAAAAAACAAATAAAAAGGAAAAATCTAAATTGGAGATATTTCTTATACATTTCTCTTAGGCAGGTCTACCAGCCTTCTCTAGTCCTGACACTTTGTTGGGTTTTAGATAATCAGTTTAAGTCATAATACACTGACATTTTGCATGGCTTGAAACTATTGAAAAAGCCACTATTGGTTAACAATTTAATAATAGGTTTTAAAGTAAAAAGAGTTAAAATGTAATGATTACTCACAAAAGCCATTAGGGAGGAGAGAAAAACAGGAATCCTAAAAGAAATAAAAAATAGCATACACCAGTGGTCCCCAACCTTTTTTTGGGCCACGGACCGGTTTAATGTCAGAGAATATTTTCACCGACCGGCCTTTAGGGTGGGACAGATAAATACACAAAATAAAATTATGCGATCGGTGTAAAAACTGTGGCATTTTAAAATATAATTGTCGAACTTATGAGACAAGCATCAAGAGTGAGTCTTAGACGAATGTAACAGAGGGAATCTGGTCATTTTTTAAAAATAAAACATTGCCCTGGCCAGTTGGTTCAGTGGTAGAGCGTCAGCCTGGAGTGCAGGAGTCCCAGGTTCAATTCCCGGCCAGGGCACACAGGAGAAGCGCCCATCTGCTTCTCCACCCCTCCCTCTCTCCTTCCTCTCTGTCTCTCTCTTCCCCTCCTGCAGCCAAGGCTCCATTGGAGCAAAGCTGGCCCGGGCGCTGAGAATGGCTCTGTGGCCTCTGCCTCAGGCGCTAGAGTGGCTCTGGTAGCAACAGAGCAATGCCCCGGATGGGCAGAGCATCGCCCCCTGGTGGGCGTGCCAGGTGGATCCCGGTCGGGCGCATGCAGGAGTCTGTCTGACTGCCTCCTCGTTCCTGGCTTCAGAAAAATACAAAAAAATAAAATAAAATAAAATAAAAATAAAACATCGTTCAGACTTAAATATAAATAAAACGGAAATAATATCTACAGCTATACCACCCTGAACATGCCTGATCTCGTCTGATCTTGAAATAATGTAAGTTATTTATTCTTTCTCTGTGGGCTGGTACCAAATGGCCCACGGACCGGTACCGGTCCACGGCCCGGGGGTTGGGGACCACTGGCATACACCAATATTTCAAGCAGAAGCCCAAAGATAGCAATTAATGCAGCAAATGGCGAAGACTGAAATTTCTTTCGTAGATTACCCTTTCTTCTCCCTCTTCCTTCAATACTCAGTAAATTTTCATTTATTTTTCAAGACAAACGTCAAATTTGTTAAACCCACCTGGTCCACAGGCAGAAATAATGAATGAAAGAAATCCCAAGTTTCTTAAAAGTTGTTGCCTTTCGACTACACTGGGCTTACTACTTCAAAAATTCTTGAGTTTGAATACAATACTGATGTAAATCAGTGGCACATTTAGAACTTTCTACACTCTCATTGCTCAACAATTGAGAATGCAATAAGTGTGATTTTCCAAATGCTATATACCCCAACATATTCAAAGCACAAATGAAGAAAACTGAATCCTAACAATATTGAGAGATAAACCCAAGGCCATTAACAATGTGTAATGATGGACCCCTAAAATCTACATTTTTACAACATAAAATATGGGAGTTCAAAATAAATATATTTTAGCAGTTTCTATCTAACCTAATTCTGATTCTATTCTATGTCTCAAGTCTATTTTAAGTATCCCACGATATGACTAATTTCATATTTAGCACTATTGTCACTGACTCTGTATCTGTGACTACTAACTGTAAGATGTTTCTGCCTTCAAATACCTGCCTGCTTCATATCCTGGTAAGTCAACTATACAAAGAAGAACTCCGAGAGTCAAGGGAAACTACAAAAGTAGGTAACTTTGGACTGAAAATACTACCACAGACCAGAACTAGCATGACCACTCAGTGTGGGAGGATGAAATGGCCAATTTCTTGGTGCAAATGGGAACAGCATATATGGCTGAAAGCCATATTAGGGACAAAATTACTACTACTTATGTGCTGTTACAAACTGCAGATAAAAGATGATTACACATATTACAGTTATCTAGGTTTTATTATAAGGACTAAATGATTGAAGATTATGGAAAAGACAGACTGAATGAAGAGTATAGGCCAGGTACATTAGTGAAACATTTACCTTTGTTGCTCACTGTTAAAAACCTTTCAGAGACTCATCATACACTGGGAACTGACTCTGGTTTGTCGTTTGGAATAAGGTATCTACGAGTGCATTGATTATTGGTTCTAAAAATGCCAATATTCGCATTATAAGTCGTTTAGCAATTCTCCATTTCCAAGATAAAGTCCGAACTCCTTAATAGGTTAGATACAAAGTTCTTTGTGGTCTGGCTCTTCCTTCCCTCCCTAGACAGGCCACACCCACCCATTCTCAGCTCCCTGCAGTTTCCTGAACATGCTATGCTTGCAGGTCTAGTGGCTTTGCATATATTCTTTTCTCTGTAAAAATACACTACCCCTCACCTCCCAACAGGGCAAATTCCCCTCCCAGAGTCGCCTCCTTTGGAAGCCTTCCCCAGATTCTGTTGTGCATTCCCTGGAATTAGCATCTCTTCCTCTTCTAAATCCTATTACTATTGAGTTGTTACACTGTAGTTAAAGACCGTTTATATATTTGTCCTATCGCTGCACTAAAATTGCTAAGGAAAGTCTTATTTATGTTTGAAAAACCAAAAATATCAAGTTAAAGAGGCAAATATAAAAAACAGAAATTTACAAAACTAACATTGACTTAGTACTTAATTATCAGGCACTCTTCTAAGGTTAGGAAACTGAGGCACAGACAATTTAAGTAACTTGCCCAAGTTTAACAAAGCTAGTAATAGACAAAGATAGAATCAGTACTCAAGCACTCTGACTTTAAAGGTCATGCTTTTCATCACTATCCTATAGATATTTCTTGAATATATGTACATATTTTATGTTTTCAAGTGAAGAAATAGGCATATATATGTATATACACTATGCAAATGTGTGTGTATTTACTGGTGTATCCACATAACAAACTGAGTTTTAAGAATAAACTCTAGGCTGACCAGGCGGTGGCACAGTGGATAGGGCATTGGCCTGGGATACTGAGGACCCAGTTTCAAAACCTCAAGGTGGCCGGCTTGAGTGCAGGCTCATCTGGCTTGAGCACAGGCTCAACCAGGTTGAGCATGGGTTGCTGGCTTGATCATGGGATCATAGACATGACCCTATGGTCTCTGAATTGAGCAAGGGCTTAATAGCTCTACTGTAGTCACCCCACACACACAGTCAAGGCACATATGAGAAAGCAATCAATTGACAACTAAGGTACTGCAACAAAGAATTGATGCTTCTCATCTCTCTCCCTTCCTGCCTGTCTGTTCCTGTCTGTCACTTTCGCTTATTCTGTCTCGCTAAAAAAAAAAAAAAGGAACTCTAAATAGTAGTACAAATAAGCTACTTCAGTAAATTAGAAGTTTGACAAAAGACCATTTAATAACCTACAAATTGTCTTCTTTCCAATATATCATAGCAATCTACTTAATAATTTACAAAACATTGTATCAATGAATGTGGATTGTTTTTGTATGTAATGAGCTGTGTATCAAGAAGACATCTTTGTCATCATAAGTGACACATTCATCACTACTAGATAACTTAGTAAAAATCTGAAAATATATGCATAAGATCCTCATTACAAGATTAGTTTTGAAACATTTTTCTTGTAAAAACAATTGACTGAATTTCAATTCAGTTGAAGATAAAAATATATTCTTATAAATGTATTTAAAACTTTTTATTCAGCACTATTATTTTACATTCTTAAGGTTTCTTTTTAATTTGACAACCTTTCTTCACCTTGGAGTCACCTAAGGAGCTTTAAAAAGAACTGATGTTTGGACCACCAACACGCGACAGTCGCCCCTAGCAGGATGTTTTGATACCTGAACATTAGTATATACTTCTTAAAGTTCCCAGATGATTCCAATGGGTAGCAAAGAACAAGGATTCTACTGAACTTTACCTAGATTTGCTCTAATTATTTTACTAGAATCTATCCCATGTCTCACTTAAAAGCAAATCTGACAAATGATATCATTCCAAATAATCATCAACTTAACAATGCCAGAACTGAACTTGCAGTTTCTGGTATCAAATTTATTACCAGACTACTTTATTCTTCAAGTATAATTTCTTTCATTTTGGCTAATTCTCTTTACAGATAATAAACATTTCTTTACTAAATCATCTTTTCAAGGACAGTATTAAATTTACTACCTATTCAGCAAATTTAATTATGCAGAATTATAGTTTATTTTCATAAAGTATCAATTTTCATATGCTTAAAATGGAAAAGCATGTAGCTTGGATAGGCAATAGGTTACTTAGAAGAGAAGCTGAAATAAGAGTTAAAATACATAGAAGGTACAAGATTGTATCACACCACATGATTCCCTAATCTACCTATCCATCCTTATCCTTATTTATAATTTCAAATGTTGTCTCAAGTTAAAAATGGTAAGTAAACAATAGTAATGTTTCTGTTTATGAGTTGATATGGTCTTACCAATGCCGACTCTCTATTTAAATATCAATACATGCCTGACCAGGTGGTGGCACAGGGGACAGAACGTTGGCATGGGACACTGAGGACCCAGGTTGGAAACCCCAAGGTCACCAGCTTGAGCGTGAGCTCATCCAGCTTCAGCACCAGCTCACCAGTTTGAGTGCAGGGTCACTGGCTTGAAAATGAGATCATACATATGACCCATGGTCTCTAGCTTGAGCTCAAAGGTCGCTGGCTTGAAGCCCAAGGATGCTGGCTTAAGCAAGGGGGTCATTGGCTTGGCTGGAGCCCCCAGGTCAAGGCATATGTGAGGAAGCAATTAATGAACAACTAAGGTGCCGCAATGAAGAGTTGATGCTTCTCATCTATCTCCCTTCCAGCCTGTCTGTCCCCCACCCTCGCTAAAATGTAAGTGTGTGTGTGTGTATGTAAAAATGTAAAAATACATTTACATCAACATTCTATATCTAGTAGACATTAACATTGTTCACAACTATTTTCTCTTTTCTTTTGGACCCATTGTAAAACTGCACACACGAATGAATTCAGATGTGAACATGTGACCTGAGTTGATCAAAGAAAGTAAGAATAAGTATCATGTTTCACTCTGGCACAGAAATTTCAAGATTTGAGAGAACTTCAACATATTCTCTTTTCCTTCCGACAAAACAGCTGACAGAGTTCTAGACACTGATGGCTTCAGAAGTAAAGACAATGACCATGTGAAGATGAGCACCAGCCATTCACCGCTGGACCTTTAATGTGAATGAGAAATAAATCATTGATACTTCAAATTTTCTGAGATTTGTGGATTACATTTTCCTGTAGTATAATATACCCTCCCTTTTTTTTTTTTTTTGTATTTTTCTGAAGTGAGAAGTGTGGGGGGCAGTCAGACAGACTTCTGCAACTGCAGGACCAGGATCCAGCCAGCATGCCCACCAGGGGACGATGCTCTGCCTATCTGGTTCGTTGTTCCGCTGCAATTGAAGCCATTCTAGCACCTGAGGTGGAAGCCATGGAGCCATCCTCAGTGCCCAGGCCAACTCTGCTCCAATAGAGCCTTGGCTGTGGGAAGGGAAGAGGGAGAGAGAAAGAAATGAGAGGGGGAACGGTGGAAAAGCAGATGGGTACTTCTCCTTTGTGTCCTGGCCGGGAATCGAACCCAAGACATCCACACACCAGGCTGATGCTCTACCGCTGTATACCCTATTTTTAATGAAATTCTATATTTAGATATATTTATATAAGTAAATATACATCTATTACAGGAAAATATACATCACATTTAAAAATGAATTGGTGAAGAGAAAGAACTAACATCCTGCTTTTCTGCAGGTACAAGGATTGTAAAGATATGCGAGGTAAAAATAACAATGACTAGTTTGGGAGGCATGATGTCCCAACAGTTTTGTTTATCACATGTTCATGCTGAGAATTCATTAAGCATTTTCACTATTGAATTTGTAGAACAAGTTGTTGCCACTGCACTGACACCATGAGTCACATTCATTTGTTTCCAACGTGATGATAAATCACTGAATGATACAATGAAAATGTTGATCATTACGGTTCAGAAACAAATATTTGACTAAATCTGAGCTCTCTATAAGACATCACGTCAAGCCCAAATTTCAGAGTGGAATGATTCTTCAGACAAAACATCATAGCACTGCTGTTTAAATTCATGGGTTCTAGTTTTAGACACAGACACAAATAAATCCAAGCTTCATCTGCAGAAAATAGCAAACTTAAAATAATAGACTCATAAAAAAAATAAAAATAAAAAGAATAATAGACTCATAAACTGATAGATCTTGAAGAGACCTCATGGTCTGGTTAGTTACAAAATTTGAAAGAAATAATTGTGCTTCATTTTAATTTTCTGGATTTTGAACTATTTTATAAGTATAATAACTATAATGCGAAGCAAGACATTTTACTCAGCTATACCATATAGTAATCAGTAAAAGACCAATTCACAATGCCTTTTTGTGTCTGTGTGACAGAGATAGAGAAAGAGACAGATGGAGACAGACAGACAGGAAGGGAGATAGATGAGAAGCATCAATTCTTCATCACGGCACCTTAGTTGTTCATTGATTGCTTTCTTATATGTGCCTTGATGGGGGTGTGTGGCTACAGCAGACTGAGTGACCCCTTGCTCAAGCCGGTGACCTTGGCCTCAAGCTAGGTGAGCCTTGCTCGAACCAGATGAGCCCGCGGTCTCAAACCTGGGTCCTCTGTGTCCCAGTCTGATGCTCTATCCACTGCACCACAGCCTGGTCAGGCCACAATGACTTCTTATTTAAAAATATATGGTACCTGACTTGTGGTGTACAGTGGATAAAGCGCCAACTTGGAATGCTGAGGTCTAGGTTTGAAATCCTGGGGTTGCCGGGTTAAGGCACATACAGGATGTAACTAAGTTAATGCTTCCCACTTCTCCCCCACTTTCTCTCTCTCTCTCTCTCTCTCTAAAAATCAATAAATAAAATCTAAAACTATATATATATATATACATGGTAAGAATCACTGTATTAATGATGAAAATAGTGTAATATGCAATATATATATTGATGCACCAGTTACTGTTTGAGTGTGGGTTAGGGTTAGGAAGTCAAGAGTAATAGTAAATATGTATGTGTGTGTGTATATATATATATACACACACACACACACACACACACACATTCTAATGCACAAATTAATATACATAACATTTCATAGTATGTGTGATTCATCATAAGTGGGAAAGAGGTTTTACTTTTTAAACAAACTATACTTGAGAAGGTAACTTTAAACTAAAAAAATATACTATATATATATATATATATGCATTTAGTTTTAGAAAGTTTTATGTTTTATTTTCTTATTTAAGTTTTATATCTTAGTTTGGGAAATTTGATAGCTATTTGATGTTTGTTTTAAATTATGTATAAGGCCTATCTATACCATGAAGTGCATGTGTGGTCCCATTAGTATTATTCTCCTCTGGGTTTTTTCATCTAACACTAATAAGGCAAAAATGCTGAATATTTTTGGAATAATAAAAGAGTGGTACATATTAGCTAAAAAGCAATTAAATATAAATATGTATTATTAGCAGTTATATTACCACCCACTTCATAGTCATTTCATGTAAGATTAAGACACTTTTAAACTGTTCTTATGTAGACTATTCATCATATAAGTTCCCAAAATGTACACAAATATGCACATCTATGCTTATATACACATATTCATATAGTTCTCAAGATAATTTATTAATTTCTAGCCTCAAAATAATGAAGTACAGCTATACTCTATGATGACTGGCTTTTTCTTTAAATTTTTCAAATATAAGTACTGATCTGAGAGAGAAAGACAGAAAGAGTGATCTGTTTCTATATGTGCCCTGACCAAGGATCAAACCCAAAACTACACCAGCATTTCCCAATACCCATCATCTGGTCTATTGGAAAGGTAATTAGAGTATCTCTCACATCTCAATCCACTATATCCTTCAAAGTGATACACCCTCTCTTTGGTTTTCTTAAAGGCATACTCATGGCGAGAAATATGCCCACACCCATCCCCCGCTGGAGGATGTGGAAATGGAAATCACAGCACAGCAGAATCTCTCTTCGTAAATCTCCATCTCTCCCTCAGTTTTGCTAAAGTGTTTAAAAAATTCCAATAGTAATTCTAACCCTTGCCTTTTCCTTTCAAATTGATCATGATAGTCTTGTCCTTTAGAATGTGGTTCCTATTGTCTTCAGGTCTCAGCTGAAACTTCCATCCAAATGTAATTAATTACATACATAAATTGAAATGAGGTAACTTTTGTTTTACAAAGCACCTTGAATGTATTTCTGAACCAAGTTCATGCATTTGAAAAACAGATCATAAAATGTTCAGCCCCTAATTGTCAAGTTTTGTACTGAATGTCAGTCTGATGAATAGGATAATTCCCTCTGTGCTGCTTTGTGATATGATGATACAGACTAGAGTAAATAGTCTTTTTATGATGCTTTACAGAAGGAAAAGTCCTTGCACACCTCGTCTCTCATTTACTTGTGATTCCAAATGAATGGGAAAGCTAAGTACCCACATATACATCTGGCTATATCATTAAAATAACTCAGGATATTAAACAGTCTCTACTGTTATATCCCATTTACTCAACTGGATAAGCCATTTCTATCAGGGGTAAGTTAATTATAATGATCATAATTAATGGTGGCTGGAAGGAATACAACTCTAAAGCAATCCTCTAGTTTGTATCCCTTGTTTGTCTTGTGTTCGCTAATGGAAAGCATCTGGTTAATTTTAAAAGCCAGTAACGCAAACAATATGGGTAACGCACGGTATAGCAGAAAGGGCCCTGAGCTTGAAATCATTATCCAGGGCCGGTCTATATTCCTGCTTCTCTTAGTCAGACTATTTTATAAGTATTACTGACATCATTTTAACAAGCATTTACTTTTCTGTGGACATGTATGCACGTGTGTGCATTCACAGACAGTCATACTATCCTTCAGTTATCTTCTGATGATAACATATGCTCTGTTGTGCTTCTGTTCTAGAAGAAATACCTTCAAATAAAAATAAAGATAAAACAACATTATATACCAAGACAATCTATAGGAATCCAGTAAACTATCTTAATCTTTCAGATTCTTAGTTTCTTTTTAATCTGTAAAATAGGGATAAAAATGCCAGTTAACTAATTGCCAGAGCCTTTGGGACCTGATGGGATACTTTATGTGAAAAAGCTCTGTGAACTGACACAACTGTGAGGGGGTGGCTTTGTACTCCTGAACATATACATATGTGCACATACACACATAAAAATTAAAAAACAACCTAGCATTATCTCCGGGGACTTGAGCTGAAATTTCCTGACTGCTATTAGAGACCCTTTCAATTTCAACAGTAACATGCTTTACCACTGGATAGCGCCACTCAGAATACTTTATGTAGAGGAATGTTTTGTAAAACTTCTCATTTGGCAGATTCATTGCACTATTAGTGAAAGGCTATAAAAATTATATTCTCGTTCTATATTCTTTTAAGTAAGAACTTTAAAAAATCAAAATGATTTAATATTTGCAATTTAGCAGACTGAATGTCTATAGTAGATAGAGGTGTCTTTCATACCAGAAGTTCATCTCCAATTTGGAAGGCGATCCTTCTCCTAGAAATCTGAACTGCTATAAAAAACTTTATGTGGCACGTATTGCTTCATTCCAAAACCTCAGGGCTTTCTAATATGACAAGTTTAAAGAAATTTCAGGGTTTCAATCTTAGTATTTTAAGCCAAATTGGTAAGTTAAAACTTAACTTTGAAATTTCTGATTCTAATAAAAATATGAAGTTTAACAATTCCCTCCCAGTCCTGCAATATGCAGGAATTTGAAATGAGAACAGCACCTCCTCTTTTCAGTCCTAGCTTTCATTCTGTTTTATATGAATCTGAAATAGAAAGCATATTGAATTGATTGAAATCGGAACCCGCAGAAGGAAGCTGGTTAAACACATAGAGGCTAACTCACAGTCTGTGACCAGACTGGTTTGTCTAATGATGTAGTTGTTGTCACAGTAAATGACTGCATGCACAGATTTTTGTCTAGTTAGACATTTGGCTTGAAATAAACATTCTGAGAACTGGATCCAAACATCAACTGGGCCAAAAGTAGCCTTAAGTTCTGCCAACCTAATGTTAATTCAGCTAGGGGTAACATGCTTTTTTGTTTCACAACAAATGAGTGTTTGAATCTATTAAACTGAATCTGATGACGATTTCAGAACCACATCTGATGAGAACATTATCCCTACTGCAGCAGGGTCTGAAACCTAGTTTTCCTGTCAGATGTCACTTCCCTACTTTGCTATTTTAGAAGTTGAAAGAAAGATCCAAGAATGAAGAAAGGAAATATTTTGGCTGTATAATTTGATTCAGAAAAAAAGGCCCATGTTTAACCAATTACTTTCTTTTGGAATACCTATGTTATAACTTAGTATAGAGATAATTTCTTTTTGTGCAATTAGCTCTAGCCCCCCCTTCCTAAAACTTCATTAAAAGCAAGACAAACTTAATAAAAAGTAGCAATATAGGTAAAAATAAGTTATATAGGGTTCTCTTTGTGTCACTTATCTTGAAATGTTCTATACTTGCATTTGTTTTTATTTGTGTGTGTGTGTGTGTGTGTGTGTGCCAACAGCTAAATAGAATGGGATCCAGAAGTGGTGGTAAAATACTAGTAAAAAAATAATTAACAGGATTATTTGGATGGATAAGTATATTTATATATTATATTCAGATATAACATATATATATATAATATACCATATATATATTATCCAAACAAAATATTTTCCAAATTACTTGAAGACTAAAGAGATACACATGTCTAACTAACATCAAATATAATTACTAGGAAGACATTGATATACTGTATATATCATTGAAATACATTGATGTTCTAAGACAACATAAAGAGAAAATATCTAGTTAAACATGAACGATAACGCCTGGTCATAAAGTACCACATCAATACTTTCTAAAAAGTATTTCCGTTAGTGGTGGTGAAAATGAAAACAGCACCAGGGGTTAGACCAGTGGGCTCAGATGGGACCTGGGTTCAGCAACCTCAGTACATGAGTTTGGGCTAGGAAAGAATTCAGAGCCAAGACTCAAAATACAAAAGAAAGTTCATTGAGAAATTCACAGAGGTAGAAATAAAAGGGCTTTAGGAAACAAGTTAGACAGGCAAATACAAAAACGAAGTGGGGGGCCATGGCGCTTAGGGGAACGGAGGAGGCGGGGGAAATGTGCCTAGAGGAGAGACGAGGAAGAGTGGAAGTGGAAAGACTCAGGCATGCTCCCAGGAGGGAGGGCGCACTGAACCTCTTCACCTGAGTACTTTTAAGGGTGGAGATTTTAGGAGAGGTTCCAAGGGAAGATCTCAACAGAACATTCATTAGCTGTCCAGGTGTGTTTTTTCAAGGTTGTGGTCTCCACCAACTGACTGGAAGAGATCATTAGTCAGTGCAGCTGGTCCTGAGGTCAACCATGAATAGGGTCATTTTTCTGGTTTTGCTGCTTTTCTGGGCCTGGAGCTGGCTATCATCCTTGCTCATGTCTGTCTAACTGCCCACCGCATTTCTAATGGTGTTTATGTTACATTTTGAAATAATAAACTAGGTGCTTGTTTTCAGTATTTATGTCAAGTACAGATAATGGCTCTATATTTAGCAACATTCAACAATTGAGCAATTTCACTGTCGGGTCCATAACAAGCTGTAAAATTTGTGGGGCCCAGTTCAAAATAAGAATGTTGGGTCCCTTATTCAAATGAAGAATTTCTAGATGGTGACAACAAAACATGGCTTCCTTCTAAGCACAGAGCCCTGTGCAAGTACACAGACTGCAGACTCAAGAAGCCAGCCACACATGGGTCCACCACCCAAACTTTCTATTGACTTGCTTTTGTATTGCTAATAGAATTGCAAAAGACATAGAGGGTGGTTACTAGAGCATTATTCCTTGTCAACTCAATCAATGGAAAGTCACCCTCCCACTGGGTCCACCCATATCTATTTATCTGCCACATCAAAATGAACAGGCTGTGGAAAACACGGCAGCAAGGATAAGAAGTGGGGGAATTAAGACACTCAACTAGCCCGCCGGTTTCCTGCCTTTGATAGAAGTGCACAATAGTGTACTGTTTACAACATCCTTTCATTCCTTGGCTAGAGCGGTCTGGCTCACACCACCGGACACTTGTGAAAAGATGCAATCCTGAAGAAAGGAATTTAGAAACATTTGCTCATTTTCAGGATCTTTTCTTCCTACATTCAAAAAGGTAATAATAAATATCTATCACATCTGAATTAAAATTTTTGAACTTCAAACCGCCTTGTTATTAAATCATTCAGACACATGTAATGCAATCACCTGAAATATGAATAAGGACTTGAAGACTATGACAAGTGTAAATGAACTGATCTATGCCTGTGAACTTTGTGAAAAAGCCAAGTTCAACTCTTACATCATTATTAGCAATGCAGTATATTACTGACATATATATGTAGTCTGGGGTCACTACAGAAATTAGGCAAGGAAATTCCTACTTTAATTCAACCTACAGGCACACCCCAGTAATAATGATTCTTTTACCCTTTATTTACTGACAGGTTTTAGGGTGTTTTTTTTTTCAGTGTTTCAAAGCTTGACTATTCCACTTGATAATATCAGCATATTTAAATCCTTAATTTCATTAGATCTAATTTTATTTGGTAAGTGGAGATATTTTCCATTCCCTTCATCCAAACTATTATGATAGACCTTTGATAAGATAAAACCATAAATTGATTTACTGAAGCGTACATGCATCTAAGAAAAAAATATACTAACTAAATATGGAGGAAAAGATTTATAATTTTAAAAAGTTCTCAAGTATTAGCATTCAAGATAGAAAAATCAGAAATACATTTCATCTTATTTTTTGAAGGACACTATCAATCCAATTTAAAAGTTAGTTTGAAGTTCATTATGTATATTTCTAATTAAAACAAATGTTAGATACTATTTTCAATTAATTCCATAATTTTACCCATAAGAATATGTGGCAGATATAGCAATATTTATCAGTTTCTTAGAAGAAAAGTCAAGATTATCAATTTTTCACTTACTCTTACACTGCCTTAAATTGACAAATCAACAACTCAATAAACACATGAAAATCAGAAAGAGAAAAAGACAGTAATGGCAATATGATGCTTAACAACTGGGTAGCCATAGTAAGCAATATTAAAATTCTAATAGTTCTCTTTTTTTTTTTTTTAATTCAGTGAGAGGAGGGGAGGCAACAACAAACTCTCGCATGTGCCCAGACCAGGATCAATCCGGCAAGCCCACTGGGGGTAATGCTTTGCCAATCTGGGGCATTGCTTCATTGCTAAACAACCAAACTCTTCTAAGCACCTGAGGTGGAGGGCATGGAGCCATCCTTTGTGCCAGGGGCCAACTTGCTCCAATCGAGCCATGGCTGCAGGAGGGATAAGAGAGAGAGAGACAGAGAGACAGAGAGACAGAGAAGCAGAGGTGGGGGTACTGTAGAAGCAGATGTGTGCTTCTCTTGTGTGCCCTGACCGGAAATCGAATCTAGGACATCCACATGCTGGGCAAATGCTCTATCACTGAGCCAAGAAGCCAAGGCCAAATTTTAATATTTCTCAATGAAACTTTTTGCTCCCCTCTATCTTTGAAACCTGACCAATGAATTCATTAATTAGGACTCAGTTATTACCATGAAACTTTCTTGAGGGTCGTTTGTCTTAATGACACAAAAGTGATATTTCAGTTAAAATTAGTACTCCTCTGAAGAAAATATGAGAAATAAAGTTAATAAATTCCCACTTATGTAAATGATAATAATTACATTTAGTTTATATTAAATACAAATATCAATGGTATAAAAAAGAAATGCTTATTAATATTGTAAAATTCCGTTCCATTCCAATTCACTTAATATTTTCTAATGTTCTCAAAATTTAGTAATAATTCCAATGTAAATGTTTATTTAGACATTTATAGTAGTTTAGAGAATATTTAGTATAGTCCAAAATCAGTATGTTGTCCACCAGTAAAGAGTCTAAATTTTCACACTAGTTTCATGTAATAGTAATTTTCTATCAGTAATTTGCCTCTTCTATAAAAAAAAATCAACATCAAAATATAATGGAAAGGCTCTGCCAGTTAGCTCAGTGGTAGAGTGTCAGCCAGCATGTGGAAGTTCTGGGTTTGATTCCCAGTCAGAGCACACAGGAGAAGTGCCTATCTGCTTCTCCCTTCTCCACCCTTCCCCCTCTCCTTTCTCTCTCTCTCTCTCTCTCTCTCTCTCTCTATTCCCCTCCCACAGCCAAGGCTCCGTTGGAGCAAAGTTGACCCAGGCACTGAGGATGGCTCCATGCCCTCTGCCTCAGGTGCTAGAATGGCTCCAGTTGCAACGGAGCAATGTCCCAGATGGGCAGAGCATCATCCCCATGTAGGCTTGCCAGGTGGATATGGGTAGAGCGCATGTGGGAGTCTGTCTCTCTACCTCCCCTGTATACAGATATATAGATATAGATATAGATATAATAGGTCATAAAATGCTTTGGTTCATTTCAACTGTTAAAGCATTAAAAAACAAAAAGCTTAATTGAGAGAAGTAATTAAACATTCTTTTCAAAATATTAAATTAATAACTTAAGAAAACATTAGCAGAACTGGTATTTCTTGAAGTGCTTTAACCTTGGATTATATCCATAACACTATAGTCCTATTGAATTCAGTTTTTTATAATAATGTTCATTAATCATTAAATTTCAGTGGGTGGTCAGAGCTTCAACATATGAATTTTGGGAGACACAAACACTATATAACACAACACATTGCTTGTGATTTTAACATACCATGTGTACACATATACAAATATGCATATAAATGTATATACATGTCTTTAGTACATAGTATCACCCTGTTATTAAGAGTTCAAATTCATTGATTTAGTTGATTCATTTATTTATTTTACAATATTTTACTTAATTTTTAAGAACTTTCTATGTGTTAGGAGTGAAACGTACCTTATTCACTTTTCCATAATTTATGCTTAAGACACTTGAATAAGGCAATCAATCCATATCTAGAACTGAATTAGTGATCTATCCTATAGTTAATAGAATCCAGATTTTTCTTGTTTCTGAGATTTCTTAAAACTTCTTGCATTGGGACACAATGTAGACACTAAATTAGAAAAGCTTTATTGTATTATTTTGGTCAACATATTTCTCAAATATCGTGCTACACTAAGTGAACCGGTTCTATAAAAAGTATACCACTGCATGCATTATGAAATATGAAATATGCCTGACCAGGTGGTGGCGCAGTGGATAGAGAGTCGGACTGGGATGCGGAAGACCCAGGTTCAAGACCCCGAGGTCGCCAGGTTGAGCGCGGGCTCATCTGGTTTGAGCAAAAAGCTCACTAGCTTGAGCCCAAGGTCGCTGGCTCAAGCAAGGGGTTACTCGGTCTGCTGAAGGCCCATGGTCAGGGCACATATGAGAGAGCAATCAATGAACAATTAAGGTGTCACAACAAAAAACTGATGATTGATGCTTCTCATCTCCCTCCATTCCTGTCTGTCTATCCCTCTCTCTGACTCTCTGTCCCTGTAAAAAAAATAATCATGAAATATGAAATATCTAGTGAGCTTTCAGAAAAGGGTCTGAGAATATAGCCTTTTATGCCTTCCTTTAATACATATATAGATTATCATTATACATATTTCCATTTTAAAGCATTAATACCTAAATCCAAAATTTACAAGTATTATATACAGGGTTGGGCAAAAAGAGGTTACAATTCTGAGTACCTAAACAGTTTATTTTTGTATTATTAATTATTGTATTAATTTCCATATAAACAACCTCAAATCTACTTTTACCACGCCTGTACACCACCCACCAAGGATACAGTCAAATTATCTCCTCATATATTAATCCATTTCTGAAAACTGTTCCAAGATGTAAACTCAAAATTACACAATTTTATTTTCCACTTAGGAACTAATGTTTGGTAGATAGAAAATGATTGGCTCCAGCCAGCCCACCATTATGCTCAATATAAAGAAAATCAAAATCTTTGGGCTGCACTTTAAATTTTACCTTTTCAAATAAATATATTTAAATTATTTTTTAAAAATAACTTTTGACTTATTTTGGAATGTTATACTTACCACTTCCAATATTTATGTTATGTGCTGTAATTCTAGGAGAATGAGATCTGTTCAAGTTTTCCCAATCAAATAAGTCAAAAGTTTGGATCATATCTGCACAGATTTTTGTCTTTTAACAGAGGTGTTTTGCTTTTTTTATTTTAAACATATCCTCTTATTAGAAGCACCTTTCTATACCCCACTCAGAAAAACAATCCCATTATTTCCAAAGTCCTGTTCTAGATTTCAAAATCAATCATCCTACCAGTGTTACAAAGAGTATGACATGGTAACCATCAACCCTACTTCATGGCATGGTTCACATTTAAAATTAATTATTCAATGGCTCTCTTTCCAGGTAGATGAAAAGCATTATGAGGACAGGGATGATCTAATCTTAGCACAAAGCACAGACTCTGGCTCAATAAATGTATGCTGAAATAATGGAAAAATGTATGAAAGCAATAATTTTATTGTAGTGTTTCATTTTGCTCTGCTTTTAAGGTTATTTGCTAGCACAAACTTGGAGATTTAACTCTGGGTTTTAGATTTTTAGGTTACATTTTTTAATGTCTTATAAAGATATTAAATATAATTGGTCACATGTGTCCAGTTCAGGGTGATGGGTTTTATACACTGTATTCAGAAAGGCAAATATTTTTTAAAGCCTAAACAAAATTCACCAACTAAATTTTCTTTATAGATATATATTTCAAAGAATTTCAATGGAAATTGTTTTATATATTAAGAGAATTCTTACAAAAACAGTTATTACCTTTCTTACAACATGTTGCATTTGTTTAATTAGAAACTCTACACTCTTTTAGAGAGTCTACTTACAAAAAATAAAATTGATAGTCATTGGTTCATATTAATAATCTCCATTCTGAAAAACTTTAGGACCACACCAACAATAGCCAGTTTTCAAACTAAAGGCTTTTTATGCTAATTAATTACATACCTACATTTAAATAATAATTACAAAATTTTAATTGCCTCAATGGTTTCCTTGTATGACTTAAGTCTTGTTTGCTATATCTCATTTGTCAAGTAGGATTAGAAAATTTGGTTCATTCTATATGAGAAACTACATTCTTTGGGGTCGTTACTTTGGGATACTGTCACAAAATGAGAACATGGAGTTCTACATCATGTTTGCTTTCTTACTTTGTAAAAATGAAAACCAATGTCTTTCAATAGTCTTTTAAAGATCATAAAGTAAAAGGTAAGAGATTTTTGAAACTGTCCATATTATCGTACTAGGCAAATCTGAAGACACGAAAAATATTGTGATTTTCTTTAGGATTCTCTGCTTAAGAGCATAGAGTTTTGACCTAACAGCATAACTCTGCATAATAATGAATTAGAGACATCTTCGTAATCAAAAGAGATTAAAAACTGAACCAGTATAGTAAATAAATTTATTTAGGATACTCTCAGAAAAGTACAAGGAATTTAAAATTAAAAGTGTATTATCCATACAAGTTTGAGTCAAAGTCTCAACTGAGAAGATACATGAAACATAAGCAGGTAGAAAGGAGTGACCAATTCCAGGAAGGCAAATACGATGGTATGGTGGCATCGATGTTAACATGCTGTTTTAAAGATGTTCCCAATGATAAAAATGCACCATTATAATTTATCACAAATTTAAAACCTTTATATTTGTTAAATATCAGAACTCTAATTGCTCGATGGGATAATATATAATTTGCACTCAGTTCTTGCTGTATGCTAGTGAATTGTCTCAAAAGTATTCATGCGGTAACACATGAAGAAAAAATCAGTAGTTTTGTGAAGTAAACAGAAACAGAAACACAGATTAACCATTTGTCTTAAGTCACTTAGACAATATCAACGTTCACAGGTGCTTTCTATACACAACTAAAAACTTCTGCTGCAATAGGAAAGTTCTCATAGAGTCTACCTCCTCGGTGTCTACCATACATGACATAAAAGACTAGTAGACTCCACTGAGAAAACCACTGGTCCTTGCTTTGTATTGATTTTGGTTAGGGAGGAATTACAAAGCTACGCATTAATGTGGCCCCAAATGAAGACATGAATCAAGTTAAGTAAAGTGCAGATATCATTTAAAATTTTCAAAATTAATCCCTTCGGCTCTAACATCATTTTGACAGAATATTTGTCATTGTTGATAGAATGAACATTAATTTAAAAACCAGAGCGTTTAATAGCTTTAAAAATGTTTTGAAACAAAATATGCAGAATGTTATAGAATATATATTTTTAGGAGATAACAAAATAATAACTAGGTCAGTAATAAAATGAAAAGTGTAAAAATTTAAAATAACCTGAGTCAATAAGTACTATGAGAAGGGCTAGTGCTATAATATTCACGACATTTAACTCCACAGGAATAAGAGCATGAGGAGGGCAAACTGCAAGCAAAGGCAGAAAGATAAGCATGCTCAGAGAAACTGTTCGTCAGATTGTGACTAAGAGCGGAGTCATCATAGCCAGTACCAACTGAAGCTTTGTAACTTAGCTACTATCTTTTTAAAAGTGACAACAGAAGGTTCCCAAAGCTGAGAGTGACAGTCTGGGTCACCCAAAGGAGCCCTCTTTAAGATAAAGGGAGAAGACCATAGGTAGAGATTCAGCTAGTCATGTCAATAATCGGTGACCAGGGTAAAATGACATGTAGTCACGGTGGGAAAATGACATATGGATCATTTCAGTTTGCACTGCAATTAGGAACAGCGACTATGTATGACATGCACGTGCCTTATTTTTCTCCACACATTGGATGTGTGCTCTATGAAGTTTCTGGGTTAGTGTACAAATACCTAGATGAAAATGATTAAATGCTAATTAACAGCTATCCACACAGCATAAGAAAACTAACTATAATTAAAATTCTGTATGCACATCTATTTTTAACAGTCTTTAATTAAGGTCTGTGTGTTTGATGCTGTGTCTTGTTAGCTTTGTATTCGTGTGTTCAAATTGAAGGAGGGTGATTAACACAATGCAAAAAGAACTCTTAATTAAGGTACACTTTCACTAGGTGGGGATAGATGCTTACTTAACCATGTGAATTAAAATCTGAATCAATCATTAAAAAAATAAAATAAAATCTGAGCCATCATAATAGAAAGATTTGCCTATGGTCCTGATTTTGCCCAGGATTTTTTTCAAATCATCAAAAATATTTAAAAAACTGAATAACAGTTTAGAATTCTGTGTTTGATCAAGCTTTTAAAAATAACAAAATCTATTTAAGTACCACGTTTTAACTGATTGAGCCACTAACAAATAAAATAGAAATACACTCAGAGATACAGAGAACAGAGTGACAGCTGTCAAAGGTGATGGGGGTTGGGGGGTTGGGTGAAAAGGGTAAACGGATTAAGCAAAGAAAAAAAACTTACAGATAGACAACAGGGTGGGGATTGCAGGAGGAAGAAGGGGTGAGGGAGGTGGAGGGGATGGGGTGAATAGATGGTGATGGAGGGAGACTTGACTTGGGTGAACACACAGTGCAATACTATCCAGATGACGTATTATAGACTTGTGCACCTGAAATCTGTGTAATTTTATTAACCAATGTCACCCCAACTGATTCAATAAAAAAAATGTTTTTAATTAATAAAAATAACAAATTCTGGTATCCGATCTATAGTTCTTATTCACAACTATTACAATTATTGTTAATCATGGTTTAATAAAAACTTCATCTTTATTAGATTTAGATATCTTTTCACTAATCAGCTTGAAATTCTTTTATTAGTAGTAGTATTTTTTAATGAGTCTTCTCGGGGCTAATACAGACCTGATATATGTCAGGCCATCCTATAGTTAAAATACATACTTAGCTACTGGAACTAAAAGGATAATCTTTGTTTTACTTTCACGCCTTTAAATTGGTTATTTATTAAATAAGTATTTATCAAATGCCTCCTTACTCTGTACTTGCACTGCCTAGACCAGGGGTCCCCAAACTTTTTACACAGGGGGCCAGTTCACTGTCCCTCAGACTGTTGGAGGGCCAGACTATAAAAAAAACTATGAACAAATCCCTATGCACATTGCACATATCTTATTTTAAAGTAAAAAAACAAAACGGGAACAAATACAATATTTAAAATAAAGAACAAGTAAATTTAAATCAACAAACTGACCAGTATTTCAATGGGAACTATGCTTTTCTCACTGACCACCAATGAAAGAGGTGCCCCTTCCAGAAGTGCAGCGGGGGCCGGATAAATGGCCTCAGGGGGCCGCAGTTTGGGGACCCCTGGCCTAGACCCTACACTGAAGGCTCTCCCTGCTACTATGGAGCCGACTGAATCGATAATATTCTGTGCTATTCATGTGGTAATGCCTGTGGACTCTTCTTCTAGTTACTCTCAATTCAGCTAAATCACATTAATCCAAAAAAATGAGTATAGTCCATCTAGGAGTATAAAAGCCCACTTATCTGTTTTCCTAGTCAAAGGGAACTTTTCAAGGCTATATTTTTAAAAAATGCCCTGCCACTCCCAATATTTCAACTAACAAGAAGTAATATGAATACTTTTGTTACATAAAATATGTTGATTTGTTACTAGACCAAAGAATTGCTCACTAACAGCTGAGCACACCTACAGCTATAAGATAAAACTCAGTGACCCTAGGTTAGCATGTGAATTGTTCTGATGTGTAAGGGGGGTTGTTGTGAAATGGGAAATTCAATATATATTTCTAGAAATCCAAAAACACTTTGTTTACTTATGTCCATTTTCAAGAAAAAGGACTTCCACTGATCTTTACACTGAAAAATGCAATTAAAAAACAATTCATCAATTTGTCAGTTGCTTTCTTCTACCAGAGACAGTGACCATGTTAATTTTAGTTACGACATACAGAAAATAATGGTGTAAGTGATAGCTAATGTTAGCTATGTACCCAGGAAGAAAAATATTGTCCAGAAATTTAAATACAACTCCTCTTTGCCAAATCTATTTTTTATACACGACATTTTAAAGATGTAAGCATATTTCTTTAACTCTTTTTAAATGTCATTATACAAGAGTTAGTTATAATACTAATTTCAAGATTATAAACTGGCATTGTAAATTAAGCTTATTATTGACAAAACTCAAATACTTCATGGTTAAAGATTAGATTTTTACAAACTTTAGTTTGATATTGATATTCATTCATATATTTAAAAAGCTAATTTCATGTACTAATATGAAACAGTCTTCAATGTATGTCTTTTAAAGCAGGGTGCAACACAATTATAAATCATTTGAGTAAAAAATAGAATAAGAAAAAATATATGCATATACATGTAATTTTTAAAAAATATTTGTATATACAGCACAGAGTATCTCTGGAAGGACACCAAAAAACTAATAACATTGTTCATTACAGGAAATGAACCATCTGGGTAGAAGACAGAGCTGACTGGATAATTTTCAACAAGAATTCCTTTGTGTTTTTTGAACTTGAGGAATGTGAATGCATTGATCATTTTTTTAAAATTAAAAATTTTAAATATCTACAGAGCACAATAATTAAACATGTATATATTTATATATCCTTGCAAAATATACCCAATAATCAATAGATTATCATAAAGTAATTGCATTCTTCTCCCAAAATACTAAGACAATAACATAAAATGCCTTTTTAAAATAAAATACACTTATACTTTAATGTAATACTTTAATTGCAATTTGATCGTGCATTATGGTATAAAATTAATACTGATTCTGGGGAATAAGGAATGCTTCAGGTCTTAGGAAAATTACATACACTAAAAAGTCATCATGCCTCCACTTCTTCCTCTTGGCAGTCATTCCATGTGTCTTTACCATTTCACTATGTTTAAATTGATCTATCAACGAATAATACTTTTTAAATCATTGTCTGTGTTTCATTCTATGATCCTCTAGTATGTTTTACTAGCTCATAGATACCTATCTTTTTAAATCATAATTTAGAGGAACAGAAAAAGTTGATGTAGTTTTCATTTCTTTGTCCCTGTCCAATAACTACTTTAGTAATCAAATTGTCGATGTGCAGAGTAAGTCATTTAATTGTGTGCATTATTAGTTTCTCTATTAAAATTAATCATAAGTTTTTCTCCTGCATCAATTCCACATTCGAACCATTTATCTTCAGAAATGTCTTCTTAGATCAAAAATTATAATCAGAGACTTCTCATCTTTTTTTTTTCATTAATAAAAATAGTTGAACTGCTTTGCAGAGTATACTGCTCACAAAAATTAGGGGATATTTTTATTACTTCATATTCATTTTGAAATATCTAATTTTTGTGAGCAGTATATTTGTTTTACATCAGCAACTTTGGAAGTATATAATTTGTCATTGTTCTTTTTAAGTTTTAACATAATATGTTATCCTATGAAGAATTCTTCATAGGAGGCTTAAATCATCTCAAAATACAATTTCTGATTGTTTTATTAATTCTTAAATCATTTTATTATAAAATGGATATTAAAATAACTATTTTTAAAAGACTAGCTAAAACATACAAATGAGGCTCTTTTCCATTGTGCATTTTCTTCTAGATACAATTCTCAATATGTTTTAATAATTTATTTCTGTGGCTGCAACACAGAAGGAGATATTTTAATTGAAGTCTTTAAAAATCTTTTTTCTCTCCCTCTCTATCTCTCTGCATGCAAATACAGACACACAGACACACACAGAGGAACTTGGGGAAACTTTTCTATTAATAATGAATACATATACACATGGATGCATATGTGACCATGTATGTAATACCACTTATCTATTGTATAAGGCCTAAAGTAAACATTTTTGCAGAAATGATGAGTTTGTACCACTGTCCACACTCCTTCACAATCATCTCTTTTGAAGTAAAGCCTATATTTAAAATTAATTATTACAGACTGTGAGTGTAATCTAGAATCCCAGAACAGAGTTAAAAGCTAATTGGGCCACCACATAGTGAGCATGAGGCATAGGCCTCAGGATCACCATACTCGACCAAATAGTGCCGAAAGACTCCAGACTCCAACATATACAAACAAAGGTTACACGCACACTTGTGCTTGCATATGGAACAGTATTTTTCTCATAAATCTGTATTTTTATTTCTTTAAGTTACAAGGTAAAGTGTGAAAAGGTCTTGTGCACTGATGTACATTATTTAATTGGATCAACTTGTAAGAAATACCTGTTTTACACCATTTTTGCACAGAATCAATTTATCATTCCAGGCCATTTCTAATGCAGTTGTCCAACCCGACCCAGAATGCATTATTGATATGGAAATGAGTGTAATTAGCAGCGTAAATGATCTGTTATTTATGATACAAGTCAGAGCTGTAAATCACCATTGGTTCACTATCATTACTATGCAAATAGAAGAAGCCAGTTAATGGTCCATGTGTTAAAAACAGGCCACTTGCATGCTCATTTGCAAATGAAAGGCAAGGGTGAGAGTTTAAGGTAGAGATGATAGTTTATCATAATGTCAGTCCTAGTACTTGGAGGTAATGAAAACCCAAACCCACATAGTTGCACTAGTTTTAAAAGTTTACCCTCCTTTCCTATTTTTATATTAGAATATTGCATATTTTGCCTTGAGCACATTCTAATAATACCTTCAAAATGTATCTTTAGTTTCCTCTAATTTGCACAACAAGGACTGAGAATGTGTGGGAGAGAGCTTGTAAGTGTTTTGCAGTGTATGAGATACTTTTTATATCTTATGATAAAATTACATAGCATCGTTGGTCATACAATTTACTTAATTTCCCTATCAATATATTATATTTTCTTATAAGGAGGTGAAATAGTAATGATTTGAGTTCCCAGAGACTGAAAGAAGTATCAGTGGGCCTTGTTAGAAATTATTCAGTATACCCCAAATTGTTCTGCCTTTCTTGTTTGGTCTCTTATGTTTAATTTTCCAGGGAATGTCAGTTTCTGGTAACTCTGAATGCATTAGCTACAGTCCAATTCTTGCCTGGTAAAATGGGAACAAAAAAAATGATGCATGAAAAACTAGAGGAAGGAGAGGGACTGGAGGCAACTGCAAATTCTGAGGCTTCAATTACACAGATCTGATCGTTTGTAACTATTTAGATGACTTACAAAAATATAAAACAGAATAATAATGTCTTTGTGCTAGAGATATATGTAGTAAATGGGTTTTTTAAAAAACTTTTTAAAGCATTTTTATTTATTAATTTTAGAGAGGAGAGAGAGAGTGAAGGGGGGAGGAGCAGGAAGCATTAACTCCCATATGTGCCTTGACCACGCAAGCCCAGGGTTTCAAACTGGCGACCTCAACATTCCAGGTCAACGCTTTATCCACTGCGCCACCACAGGTCAGGTCTAGATGGGTTTTTAATCTCAGATAAATTAGCTCTAAACTTTGTAAATCTATCAATATAACTGGCGAATCACGTACAGAATCTTATTTTTCTTATTGCTAAATTTTATTAAGCTGTGGGTTCAAGAATGATTTATAATTTGGGCAAGAATTTTATATGAAGGAAATGATAATATGTTTAAATATATTAATATATTAAAAGCACATTTTCCTATTTCAATTTTAAAAAGTTCCATATACACAGTGGTTGGAATGGGGTCTTAGTTCATCTTTTGAGCTATCAATTTATGTTCTGTGAATACAGTATTTCTTTCTTTCTTTAATTCCTAGAAGATGGTTAGACCATTGAATTTCCTCACTTCACTGGATTTTCCAATGATAATCTTCCTTCCTGGCTTTTTGCTTTTAAAATATTAAACTCATTGAGAAGATGAAACTAGAGGCAGAGTGAAGAGTTTGTGTATAAGCCTTTGTATTAGTCTCAAGAAGAGAAGCAGCATAGGAATACCTGCACCTACCTGGGAAGGATAGAAAGGTTTCAGGCATTATAGATAGAGTGGCCCTTGTCTCACTCCCAGGCAGTACCTTTAGGAAATGGCTTGACATCAAGAGACTGGCCAGACTCCCCAGCTGATGAAAGTTCTACCAACTGAGAGGTGACACATTTGAATAAGGAAAATTCAAGGGGAGCTAATATAAAAGTGATTATTATTATTTTTTTTTTTGTATTTTTCTGAAGCTGGAAACGGGGAGAGACAGTCAGACAGACTCCCGCGTGTGCCCAACCGGGATCTACCTGGCACGCCCACCAGGGGCGACGCTCTGCCCACCAGCGGGCGATGCTCTGCCCCTCCGGGGTGTCGCTCTGCCACGACCAGAGCCACTCTAGCGCCTGGGGCAGAGACCAAGGAGCCATCCCCAGTGCCCGGGCTATCTTTGCTCCAATGGAGCCTTGACTGCGGGAGGGGAAGAGAGAGACAGAAAGGAAGGGGGGAGTGGAGAAGCAAATAGGCGCTTCTCCTATGTGCCCTGGCCGGGAATCGAACCTGGGTCCCCCGCACACCAGGCCAACGCTCTACCGCTGAGCCAACCGGCCAGGGCCTAAAAGTGATTAATTTTAAAGTTGTGGGCAGTGTAGGGAAATAAAGAAAGCTAGTGCAGAAATGGGACTAGACCAGTTTATGAGAGCTAGCATCAGCCAATGGCCCGACAGGATTAAACCATAGAATAGAGAGGTTGGAGAACAAGAATAGCCTTTTAAAATCAGCTTTTCAAAGAGGGGCATGACCTTCTTCTACTGAAGGACAAAAACCAAGATCTCTCAGAGATAGAACCAGGTGAACAAATATCCAACCTTAATATCCTTTCTCACTCTGATTTCCTACTATGGCTTCCAAAATAGACAATTGGATGAACCTAAACAAAACATAGAAAGCAAAGGAGTCCACTGATAATTACCTACATGCCAGCCTTCAACCAAGTAGAACAGGAAAGCCATAATTCCCAAGAAGTAAAAGGGCCTGTGTCTTCAAGGAATCATATAGATATGGATGTGTTCATATCAGAAGTGACTGCCATGCACCAAAAGATCAATAGTCCTCCCTCAAAATTCTATAGGGCAGCGGTCCCCAACCTTTTCTGGGCCACGGATCGGTTTAATGTCAGAAAATATTTTCACGTACCGGCCTTTAAGGTGGGACAGATAAATGTATCACGTGACCGAGACAAGCATCAAGAGTGAGTCTTAGACGGATGTAACAGAGGGAATCTGGTCATTTTTAAAAAATAAGACATTGTTCAGACTTAAATATAAATAAAACAGAAATAATGTAAGTTATTTATTCTTTCTCTGCAGACCAGTACCAAATGGCCCACGGACCAGTACTGGTCCGCGGCCTGGGGGTTGGGACCACTGCTATAGGGCATTTGACAATATTTTTATGTTCTTAATACATCATATGGATTATCCTGAGTACTACCTAAATTATTGTTCTTCCTTTTACAGTATTTAGAGGTATGCCCTATTATTATCATTTTATAGATGAGGAAACTGAGGCACAGAGAAGTAAATATATATACATATAATAGAGTTAAATAATTAGTTTTTGTTTTAATTATATTCTCTAACTGAAAATTTATTATATTTAAGTCAAATATTAGAAAGCATTATAGAAACAAACCTTGGAGAAATTGAAAATACAGTTCTAGAATACCCCAATAAAGTATCTCAATAAAGCAAGTCAAAGTCTTTTTGCTGGTGAAGAATCTTTCCTTCAATTAATAAAAAACTCATCACCTGTGAAGCACAATAAAGAAAAACACAATAAAATAAGGTATGCCTGTATGAAGTTGTTCAGTGAATGGCTCTAGAACTAGACCCAGACAGGTTTGAATCCAATTGCCATAATTTCATAGTGTTCTTTAGCAATATAATTATTTTGTTTATTCTTTGTCTTTGAAATTCCACATCTTGTTTCTCAGTGATTCCCACAGTCTTTCTCTACATTTAAAATGTATTCAAAATCCCACTTTTTCTCACCACCAGTAGTAGTAGTACTGCTACAATTCTTAGCCAAGTCAACACAATCTCCTGCCTGGATCAGTGCCTTTGGCCCCATCAGTGTATTCTCAACCAAAGAGCCAGGGTAATCCTCATAGACTGTAGGTCACATCAGGTCCCTCCTAATTGCAGAACTCAATGGATTTTCATATGTCTGAAAATAAAATTCAAAGTCATTACATGCCTTCCTTCCCCTGTTATTTCAATAGCCACATCTCTAATGACTTAAATTTTCCTATCCCACCCTACACACAGTATGTTCTTGCGATTTCCTTTAAAACCACCACAGGGCCTTTGCATTTCCTGTTGTAACAGCCTACACCACACTTTTAACAGCTTCTTCCTTTTCCTCTGATCTTCACTCAAACAGCGCTGTTTCTGTAGGTCTTTCTCTGACCACCCTATGTAAAACTACAATTTTTGTTTCCCAACACTCATTGCACTCTTCCTTTTTTTTTTTCCTGCTTGTATTTTAATAGTCAAAGCTAATTACTTGCTTCACTAGGACAATGGTGTTCAAAATTGACTATACATAAGGATCACCTGGGAAATTGTTTAAAATGCAAATTCCTTGGCCCACCTCCAGAAGATTCTTCAAGTTATTCTTGAATAAAATTTATTGGGGTGACCTCGGTTTGTAAAAACATACAAATTTCAAGTGTACAACTAACTCAATGAAACATCATCTGCACATTGCATTATGTGCCCATCAACCCAAGTAAAGTCTCTTTCCGACCCCATTACCCCCTCCTTGTCCACCTCCACCTATCGCCCACCCTCCATTTCCCTCTGGCGATCACCGCACTGCTGTCTGTCTATTGGCTATTCCCTTCACCTTCTTTCATCTATTCCCCTTCCCTCCCCTCCCCACAGTTCTCGGTAACACTTATCATCTAGTGGTCCGTGTGTTTTATTCCTTTTGTTTCCTTCTAAGACAATATCAACTCTCGCATGTCAAGTACAATATTTTGTCAAGAATTTTAACTGCTTTGTCAACTGTTTCCACTGCCTAAACCACTCATTGAGTAGAATAAGACATCAGGGAAAGACACGATCTTGATCTTCTTGTCATCCAGGTCGTCTGTTGCTTACATTGCTCTCTCTCCATGAACACCATCCTGAGAAAGATTTTCCCCTGAAAGGAGGCATGATCAAAGACTAAATGATCCTAATAAAATATTAATGTTTATAATATTCAAATTTTATAATGATCAGAGTCTTTTTGGACTATAATTTTAAATGTCTTCTACCCCAATGTGTAATCTATAATACAAACAGAAACCATGATTTTATTTTTCTGCACAATGCACGACTGGTTGCAATTAGCTTTTCAGTTACTTTTAATATGATTAAACTATAAATAACCAGGATCATGCTGCTGTACAACTTTTGCATCCAACTGTGAATCATAGGCTATCTCTAATAATTTAATGGGTGCTTTCTTTATATATAATGCTATCATAGATGCACCCTGCTAAGTGTTAAATAATTTGGCTTCTGTAAATATAGCCTTAAATTTTCTAATTTAAAGGCAAAATTAGACTTCAACATGTCTAAATGTCACCAACAACAGTAATTAGAAGTTACATTAGCTTATTGAGAATTAGTTGATAAGGATCCAATTAGATTTTTAAATCATCATTGCAAATTACTGAGCTCTATTTCCAAGAAACATATTTTACATCACTAATGACTCAAGGAAGTTGTAGAGGGCAACATTTTTTTTAAAGAATGACCTCTGAGAGACATACTTTTAGTTTGCCTGTTCAATGAAGAATCACTCATATAATTAGCTTGCCTCATCTCTTTTTCTTTTTTTTTCGTATTTTTCTGAAGCTGGAAACGGGGAGAGACAGTCAGACAGACTCCCGCATGCGCCCGACCGGGATCCACCCGGCACGCCCACCAGGGGCAACACTCTGCCCACCAGGGGGCGATGCTCTGCCCCTTTGGGGTGTCGCTCTACCGCGACCAGAGCCACTCTAGCGCCTGGGGCAGAGGCCAAGGAGCCAACCCCAGCGCCCGGGCCATCTTTGCTCCAATGGAGCCTTGGCTGTGGGAGGGAAAGAGAGAGACAGAGAGGAAGGAGGGGGGGAGGTGGAGAAGCAAATGGGCGCTTCTCCTATGTGCCCTGGCTGGGAATCGAACCCGGGTCCCCCGCACGCCAGGCCGACGTTCTACCCCTGAGCCAACCGGCCAGGGCCTCATCTCTTTTTCTTGAGTTATTCTGATGGTCAGAGAGGAAGGCAGCTACAAACTCCTGGAATCATCCTAAGTCTCATAAAACAGCATTTTCCACATATGTTAAACAGCCTTAATTAAGTAGTAGAATTTCAATACCATAACACAAAGTTACATATTGTGTATTTTAAAGGCATAATATTTCAGAAACATTATACTAAATTTAGCTAAATTACTTCATTTATAGAATAGCCTGCAAAGGATAATTGATATTTCCTAAAACATTTTCTAAACTTCCATGAACCCATATTTTCATAGCGGATATTGTTATTCCAGTTCCGGTTTGTATCTATTATTAGTGTGACAATACGTGTAGAAGCTATACAAAGTATGAACAAGCTGTCTTTTTACCTTTCTATTAGACACGAAACATTTTTCCCTAAGATTAATGTGTGTGTATACACATATATCTTTTAATATGAGAAACCACTGATGTGAATTTAACAATTGTCACTTCTGGTAAAAATTATATATGACTCCTGAAAAGGTTAACATGTTAAATCACTTGCATTTTATAGACAGAAACATTTTCACTTTAAAGACTGACAAACTACAAGATGTTACAAATGATATCTCCTCTTACTACAAGTTTTAGATTTTATTTATTCTTCATTTTACACATCTGGTCCTCAAGAAGAAGCACTGATCTAAGAAAAAAAATGGGTTTTTGACAGAAGTCCTGTCTTGGAAGAATTTTGATCTATATACAATCCTTTGGCACTGAAAAACACATACATATCTTGAAATGTTAAAAAATATTATTTATTATTTCTCAGTTCTATAGTAAGTCAATAGGAAGACACAACTACTCAAGATAACAAATCCAACACATTGAAATCGCCACAATTTGGTATGATGAATGAATTCTATGGGATGGCAGTGTGCATTCTAAATTCAAAGCCCGTGTTTACTGATGATTTTGTCATGTATTATCGAAGTCATTACTTGAAAGAGGAATGCCCAAAGAGATACTTTAAATTTGAGAGTTATTTTTCTCTGTTCAGCTGTTCAGCTCGGAGAACCAATAACTCACAAAGTGAAATTAAGCAAGGTGACACAATTACGCAGCTTTGTGTTCCAGCTCCTGTACGTGCTTTAAAAAGGCATGCAGAAAATCATGTTACCTCTTCTTGTCAGCAAGAGGACCACCACCAGTCCACAGTGGAATTTCGTGGTGGGTATCCATGGTCTTGCAACCTGAACGGTGCCCTCTGGAGTTTAAAAGATCACTGAGGGTTACATCACGGCGGTTATGATGAACTCTGAAATCTCATGACTGCATAAATAGAAATGTGATTCCATGTGACCAGCAAGTCTTTGAATTTGAGAAGGTGCTAGAAAGACACAACTAGACTCAAATGATACTATCTGTCCTTGAAATACCTAGATGATATTTTGGGGAACTACAGGTTTTCTTCCATACTTCAAAATATCTATGATTGAGAAAAAGTGCTAGAATTCATATTTTTCCCTGTATTATATATTTGAAACATTATGTATATGGAACATCTATGTAGGAGTTATAAGAGAAGAAAAAGATTTTTCTGACACGGATCTCAGGAGCCATATGGTATGGAAATAAAATAACCACACTGTTTTTATCACAACTTGGAATTATATGCACATAACATACATATGCACATAAACATAAGCACCTTAGTAGATTTCAAATTTTCCAAGATAATTCTGAATCTTTGTCTTGTGCCTGTGACCTGGCTAGTTTTAATAAAAACACACACCATTCTCCTTCATTTGTAAGCAGTACCTCTCCTTGTAGCCTCCTTATGCTATGGAATCAAAACACCACGGTTCACAGTCTTCTGTCTTGGAGATCACTCTCAGTACAATCGAGAGAAGAGCTGTAAAGGGCACGCAGATATTCTAACCTACCTGTTAGATAAAAAATTTTAAATACTAAAAATTTTACAGCTCATGATTTTCCATATGTAATCATTTTCTGAAGGTAACTTTCCAGGGGTAAAAATAGTTACTTATCTGATTTAAAAATAAAATCAAACTTTTTCTACCTAGCAGTATGTTCATTAAATAACCAGAATAACTTGGATTTATCCATTCACATTTCTTTTAGGAAAGCAACAATGTTGTTTCTATGTCTCACAGATTACGCTAAGACCTTGGAAAATTTAAAATCAAGACATGACCAGACAAAATTATGAACAAGATGATGGTCATGGACCTCCTAGTCATCTTTTTCTTCAGTTACCATTTCATCTAATCCCCATGTAAAACCTCCAAGAGGTTCATTACCACCAAAAACCCCTTATCTCCATTTTTTTAAATCATGGGCGACATTTATAAAGGAAAAGAATATCTAGCAGTGTAAGCACCTGCTTATTTTGAATACATAATGTTGCCTTTCCCTGGAATTCAAAATTGGTGACATTAAAAGGCCTCCTTCCATTAAATTTCAAAAAAACTAACATAAATTCTTACTATTTTTGCAAAATGGAATCAGTGAAATAAACCAAGCAGAAAAATACCATATGACCTCACTTACATGTGGAATATAATGAATACAATAAATTGATTAACAAAATCGAAACAGAGGCATGAACACAGGGAAGAGATGGACAGCTGTCAGAGGGAAGGGAGGGTGAAGAGACTGGATAAAAGAAGAGAAAAGGATTAGTCAAAAAACATATATGAATAACACGTAGACATATACAACAGGATGGCAAAAGCCAGAGGGAAACGGGAGGGACAAGGTGGGGAAGAAGGGTTAAGGGGGGTGGAAATCAGGGCAGAAACAAGAGACTTTGCTCGGGGTGGGGAGTGCAGAATGCAGTGTGTAGATGGTGTTATACTGAGTTGCACACTTGAAATCTGTTTGGTTTGATGAACCATGTCATCCTAATAAATTAAAAATAAATTTTAAAAAATAAGTATATGGAGAATATAATTATAAAATAATCTATACTTATAGAAATCAAAACATGCATAAAGCTAAAGATAAAAGTTAACATCTATTGAGCACATACTAAATTCCATGCTCTAGAGCAGGGATAGTCAACCTTTTTATACCTACCGCCCACTTTTGTATCTCTGTTAGTAGTAAAATTTTCTAACCGCCCACCGGTTCCACAGTAATGGTGATTTATAAAGTAGGGAAGTAACTTTACTTTATAAAATTGATAAAGCAGAGTTACAGCAAGTTAAAGCATATAATAATAATTACTTACCAAGTACTTTATGTTGGATTTTTGCTAGGTTTGGCAGAATAAATCTTAATAAAACAACTTACTGCCTGACCTGTGGTGGCTCAGTGGATAAAGCGTCAACCTGAAACACTGAGGTTGCCGGTTCGAAACCTTAGGCTTGCCTGGTCAAGGCACATATGGGAGTTGATGCTTCCTGCTCCTCCCCCTTCTCTCTCTCTCTCTCTCTCCCTCTCTCTCTCTCTCTCTCTCCTTTCTCTCTAAAAATTAATAAATAAAATATTTAAAAAAAAAATAAAATAAAAAATAAAACAACTTACTCTAGTTAAATCTATCTTTTTATTTATACTTTGGTTGCTCCGCTACCTCCCACTATGAAAGCTGAAATGCCCACTAGTGGGCGGTTGGAACCAGGTTGACTACCACTGCTCTAGACAAAGTATTTTTATATATTTCCTAATTTACCCAAATTGGCCCCTGAGATAAATATTAATAATATTTAGTTTAAAAAAGTAGTCTTAAAATTATACTTGGCCTCTATTACATGAGACTTTTATGTATTACATGGAATTTGATCCCATGTTATAAAGAGAAGACCAGAAATTGATGAGTTATGTTTATACATATAATCTCTAGAAAAGGTTTCTATTCAACACTAGCAGAAAAATTTAAAACTATAAATATATATATTATATAATATGTATAATTTATAAAGGCATGTTAAATAAATAAATAAACACACATACATAAAATACATAATTAGTAAATTACATTTCTATATTGCAAGCTAATAAAATAATCAATATTTCCTAATTAATATTGACTAGAAAAAAATGTTAAACAATTCTTAGGAAAACTAATTAAGACCTGGTTAAAAGAAAGCCTAAAGAAATGAATTAAATTAAACATCTTGTTTAAACAGGATTTCTCAGAAACTCAAAAACTTGCATCTCTGGTCCTTATCCTATGTTAATAATTTTGGAAAATAATGATATTTATTATTATATCATACCAAGACCATAAGGTCGATAGGCCCCCAAACATGTTCATTAAAATTATTTAAATGGCCCTGGCTAGTTGGCTCAGTGGTGGAGGGTCCACCTGAGATGTGGATATATTGGGTCGATTACCAGTCAGGGCACACAGGAGAGGCACCTATCTGCTTCTCCCCTCTCGTTTCTCTCTCTCTCTGGTTCTCTCTCTTTCCCTCCTGCAGCCATGTCTCCATTAAAGTGAGTTGGACTGGGCGCTGAAGATGGCTCCATGGCCTCTGCTGGAGGCACTAGGATCTTGGTTGTTGAGCAATTGAATAACACCCCAGATGGGCAGAGCACTGCCCCCTAGTGGACTGTCCAGTTGGATCCCTGTAGGGGTATATGTGGGAGTCTTTCTCTCTGCCTCCCCTCCTTTCATTGAATAAATAAGTATATATAAAGGATATAATTTTATAATAATCACCTAAATTTTTAACATCTTAAACATTCTCTCCCTCAGTCTTTGTCCATATACAGGGATGGGCAAAAGTGAGTTAAATTACCAGCCATCATTACCTAGAGGATGAATCATAAGAATACAAAATAATAACAATAACAAGATAACAAATAAGACAAATAAATTATATAATAATTAATAAATAATACAAGATACACTCAAGTACTCACAACTGTCCACCCACTTTTGCTCACTCCCACATATATGTTTTACTATAACGCAAATACCATTTGTTTTCCTTTTATGCATTACATATTGCATGCATTTTCTATATTTATATTCAGTTTCTCATAAATTCTATGATAAAGTCTATAAAATATTACATTTAGGTGTTATACCAAATTCATTTAAACAGTCCCCAATTAATAGGTATTTCAAAAGTAACAATGGAATGAATATAAATTGTTGACCCTGAACATCCTTTGTATGAAGGACAAATCTGCCTCTGTTCCATTTCATTTTGTGTAGGAGAGAGAGATTGGTAACATCACGATTTGATTGCCCTTGATGCACTTTGCTGTTTTAAAAAAGTGTTGCATAACCATAATTCAGTGTAGAATTCATTAATATTACTTGTAACCAACCTATAATCTGTGACATTTTAAAGCATATTTAAACAAAAAAAAATTATGAGGGGAATATGCAATGATTTTTCTATAGGATGGAACTGTAATTATTTTCTACAAATAGCATATATTTGAAAGTAAATAATTCAAATAGATTATTTTAAATTTAGTATAACTAGTAACTATGAGTTATAGAGAGAACTGTAAAAATACTGAGTGGTTATTAAATCCCACTTATAGGTCAGGTGTTTTATATTATTACCAATGCTTACAACAGTTCTGCATGTTGGGTGACTCCCCTGTAATTCATAAGTTCATGAAGTTCAATTCTATCCCCTTATAAATATAAATAAATAAATATGGGCCATAAAAAAAATCATTCTTTACAGATGTTGTGATTATCTACATGGAAAAATCCTAGAAATTAACTAGAAAACTACTAGAACTAATTTGATTGCTCAGTATATTTGCCAGAAATAAGATAAATATATAAAAATCAATAGATTTCCATTTCCAAAGTAAGGGAGGAAAAAAATCATATTCATATTAATATAAAAAGCTATAAAGTTCCCAGCAATAAACTTCATAAAAAATGAAAAAGACTTAGAAGTAAATCTATAAATTTTATTGAATGAATAAAATATCTGAATCAATGGGACATCAACCTTTTAATGACACTACTGTAAACATTTCATTAACATTCCTGTTAATCTATATATTTAATGCAATTGCAATTACTATTATCATTTGGTGGGGTGGTGGTTTTGGAGGAGAGATAAAATTTGAGAAATTGATACTGCTATAAAACCAGAAAAACTGTACAAGAAGAGTCATTAAATGTTTTGAAAAATTAAACATTGTAGCCTGACCAGGTAGTGGTGCAGTGGATAGAGCATCAGACTAGAACGTGGAGGGCCCAGGTTTGAAACCCCAAGGTTGTGGCTTGAGGGTGGGCTCATCCAGCTTGAGCACAGGCTCATCCAGCTTGAGCACAGGCTCACCAGCTTGAGCACGGGATCGCTGGCCTGAGCGTGGGATCCTAGACATGATCCCATGATCGCTGGCTTGAGCCCAAAGGTCACTGGCCTGAAGCCCAAAGTCTCTGGCTTTAGCCCAAGGTCACTGGCTTGAGCAAAGGGCCACTCGCTCTGCTGTGACCTGGTCAAGGCATATATGAGGAAGTAATCAGTGAACAACTAAGGTGCCGCAAGGAAGAATTGTTGCTTCTCATATCTCTCCCTTCCTGTTTGTCCCTTTCTATCCCTCTTCTGACTCTCTGTCTCTGTCAAAAAATGAAAAATAACAATAATAATAATAATACACATTGTGATATTGGCTAAAATTTTTTTAAATAAAGCAAAATAAGGAATATACAGATTTGTTTCTATATGAGAATTAAACACATGATTAATATAGCATCTCAAATCAGTGGAAAATGGTGAAATTTTCAATAAATTGTGTTTTAAAATTGGATGTCTGTTTGATATTCAGAGAGACCAAGTAACTAACTCAGGGACACAAGCTAGAATGAATGTAGACACTAGACTTGAATTCTCAATTTTTAATTCAACTTATTGGGGTGACACTGGTTAACATAATTAGACAGGTTTCTGGTGTCCAAGACTACAACTCATCTCTGTACATCATATTGTTTATTCACCCACCTGCCCAAGTCAAGTTTCCGTCCATCACTATTTATCTCCCACACACCCTCCTCAATACCCTTGCCACTCTTGGCAATCACCACACTGTTGTTCATGTCCATGAGTTTTATCTTATATTGTCTTATCCTTTTTAGCTCAATCCGTCCATACCCACCTCAACCAGTAACCCCACACAGACATCAGCCTTGTCTCTATGTAAACGTCTGTCTCTATTTTGCTTGTTAGTTCATTTTGTTCATTAGATTCCACATATGAGTGAAATCATATGGTACTTGTCTTCCTCTGACTGGCTTAGTTAGTAAAATGTTCTCCAGGTCTATCCATGATGTTACAAAAATTAAGACTTCCTTTTTTTTTTCTGTCTGAGTAGTAGTATTCCACTGTGTAAATGTACTACAGTTTTTTCATCCATTTATCTAGTGATGTGCACTACTAGGTTGTTTCCAAATAGCAGCTACTGTAAATAACACTGAAATGAACATAGGGGTGCATATATTCTTTTGAATTAGTGTTTTGGGAATTTTAGGATATATTCCCAGAAGTGGGATCAATGGGTCAAAAGGTAGTTACATTTTTAATATTCTGTGGTACCATCACACTGCTCTCCACAGTGGCAACACCAATCTGCATTCCCACCAACAGTGGACTAGGGTTACCTTCGTGACCTACCCAATACCTGTTTGTTGATTTAGTGATGATAGCCATTCTGACAGGGGCAAGACGGTATCTCATTGTGGTTTTCATTTGCATTTCTCTGATGATTAGTGACACTGACCATCTTTTCACATGCCTGCTGGCCATGTGTATGTCCTCTTTAGAAAAGTGTTCAATTTTTAATTGGATACTTTGTTTTTCTGGTGTTGAGTTTTATAAAAATCTTCCTAAATTTTGGATATTAATCTCTTATCAAATGTATTGGTGAATGTGCTCTCTCAGTCAGTGGGTTGTCTTTTCATTTTGTTGATGGTTTCTTTTGCTGTGCAAAAAAAAAAAAACATTTTAGTTTGACGTAGTCTCATTTGATTCTTTTTTATTTTTTTTTCCTCAAAGAGATATATCAGAAAAAAATATTTCTACAAAAATGCCCAAAATTTTGCTGTCAATGTTTTCTTCTAGGGTTTTTATGGTTTTGAAAGAGTATAATGTGATAGAGTGCTTATGATGGGAATAGAAGAAGAAAGATTTTGGTCTAATAAGAATATTCTGAAAAAGTCAAGAAGAAAGTTTCTGGTTTAATAAGAATAATCAGCCTGATCAGGCAGTGGCACAGTAGATAGAGTGTCAGCTCTGTAGGATATGATAACAAGTTTCTACTCAAATAAAAACCAAAGGAACACCAAAGAGGATTTTTGAGAGCCATATTTAATGGAATATAATGACAACACTATACTTAACTTTTCCAAAAAGAAGAGGATCTCCTAAAGTAGACAGGGTAGGTAAAAACCTAGCTTATCCTTCATTTTAAAGAAAAATAGGCCCTGGCCGGTTGGCTCAGTGGTAGAGCATCGGCTTGGCGTGCAGGAGTCCCAGGTTCAATTCCCGGCCAGGGCACACAGGAGAAGCGCCCATCTGCTTCTCCACCCCTCCCCCTCTCCTTCCTTTCTGTCTCTCTCTTCCTCTCCCACAGCCAGGGCTCCACTGGAGCAAAGTTGGCCCAGGCGCTGAGGATGGCTCTATGGCCTCTGCCTCAGGCGCTAGAATGGCTCTGGTTGCAACAGGGCAACACCCCAGATGGGCAGAGCATCGCCCTCTGGTGGGCATGCTGGGTGGATCCCGGTCGGGCGCATGCAGGAGTCTGTCTGCCTCCCCATTTCCAACTTCAGAAAAATAAAAAATAAAAATAAATAAAAAATAAAAATTCAGCAGATTTAGACTCCACAGACTCCATTAGTTTCTCTAAAATCTCATAATTTTGATATTAGAATAAATACAATTTAAAGTTAGGTAAAACTGAAGTGCAAAAATTGAATGGAACTGGTAAGTAATGTCTAATCCATATGTCTCTCTTTCACATATTTGAAGTGTCCATTGGGAGTTAATAGGAGGAAACAGCTTGATTGATTTTTTTTAAATCAGGAAAGAAAGTCAATATAAAAAGAACAGAGAAATAATTGGTATCAAATTCTTCAAAAGGAAACTAATACATCCCATCTCACCTAAAATTACTAGCTAATTACGCTATCATTCTTGACCTAATCTTTCTCTCTAAAAATTGTGGCTAATTAAGCTAATAAAAAGTTATAATTACATTTTCCAAGAAATATTTTCAAGATATTCCTTTGTCCTTTATTACTTAATAAGACTTTATATCAAGGAAAATATTTTCCATAAACATTATTTTGGGGTTTCCTTAAAAGTAACATCTGTATGAATTTAATTCAATTTTTAAAGAAGACTAAACATATTAAGTACTTTGATTTATGAGTTTAAAAATAGTAAGAAAATATATACATAATTTAATGAGCAGTCTAGCAGTGAAGAGTGAAAAATAATTTTCTGTCACTTACATAGTACACTAAAAACCTAACTCTTTTTAAAAGATGTACACATGTGTATGTGTTTAGGGTAGAGTCAAAGATTAGGGTAGTCGAAAACATTGCATTCTTCCACATTGGTTTTCTAGTGTCTTAAATCTTAGACTGCATCTTAATTATTTTCATAGGCTTATCTTATATCTTTCACAGAAATATTAAGTACTTCATAAATGATAACTTAATTGAGTTGAATGGAAACATACTATCATCTGTCATGAAGTACATTTGAATGATACATCAAATCTGGCTTCAAACTCAAATCCAGTGCTGTAAAAGTTATTGATAAGTGAATTATTCAAAAGATTCCATTTTGAGAAGGTTCAATTAAAATATTCATCTCTAAGATATTTAGATATCTAAACTAATATTATCATGATGCTCCAGTGTGCAGTCACACTTTTAAGGAATACTTGAATGCAAAAAATGTAATGATTTCAATACATGAGTCAAGTCTAAAACTTTGTTCCTGTTGTTCTGTGTACTCAACAGAGTTGACTTTTAAAGGAGAAAACTGGAAGAAATAAGCATGGAAACTCAGTACCAAAATGTATTCCAAATAAATCCCAAGTATAGTTTAAAACAAACTATTTCTTTAAAAAAAAACTGTTAAAAGATTTATTTTGACCTCACATTGGCTAATCACACAAGATGTTACAGAATACCACCATCTGTTATCTGCAAAGCAAAAGTACAAATGAATAAACTGTATCCAGCCATGTGTATAATCCTCCCTCAGTTGATCTTCAGGGCATTGTACCATAGTGGGAGTATGGCTTTTTCTGCTTCTTCTATGTAACATATAAAAGGTATTAACTTTCACTTAAAGAAGAAATAATGAAAGAAAGAAGAAGCAGCTTCTGTTTGTACATAAACACCAGGCATGGAGATTCTACACTGCTTCCTAGGAGAAACCAGGGAGCCAAAATAATGAGCTTAAAACCTAAAAAAATCTGTCCATGGTTCAATTATTTGAAAGCAGTTACTAAACAATGTCTTATATGATACAAGCCTATTTCTCTCTGTAAGATGTCTGCTACTTTGTTTTGTACTCCAGAATCTTGTCTTTATTTTAATTGCTATTAAGCTCTTTGTTCAAGATTTTATAACTTCATCCTCTGATAGCCCCAGGTTCTCTTTCTGTTTTGAGTTTTCTAGCATGTGGTCACTTAGGTTACATTCACTTTTCCATTTTCATGTTTAGCCACATTGTCTCTATCTTTTCTTCCCATTAATGCATATGAAATCATTTATATTTTCATATTTCTATTCAGTCTAATTTCTGATTATGTGTGTGGAGGTTTTTCTTTTAAAAAGAAAATATAGCTTTTCTCATTTTCCCCTAACTCATTAAATTGTCCAAATTTCTTTTCCTCGTACTTATATCTTCATTATTATTAAATAGCACAAAGCATCCCCACTATGTAAATTTCTGGAAGGAAATTTACTCACCAAATTTGTTGTTTCTTAGAAATGTCATTACAGTTTATCACAAAATCAGATGTGTGATAATCAACTAATATGTCATTAGCAGAATTATTTTATTGCCAGTGATAAAGATCAGCTGACTTCTGAAATTTTGATGGTGGGAAAAGGTAAAAAGTACATCAAACACAAACCATTTTTGGTAATTTGTGATGAAAAATACTATAATTTCTATAATAAGTAAAAATTTTGAAAGAAAAAGCCAGTAAGACAAATACGCATTTTTCTTAAAAGAATGAAGGCTTTATTTAATTATCTAAAGTTTTCCTCAATGACATGATAACAAACAATACCCCAATTTGTACCTATTGTCATATATTTTCCACTCTGGATTTAATAAGATTATTTGTATTATTGATTTTATTTAATTATCACAATTTACATTATTTATATTTTATGATTATTTACTTAACCTTTTTTGTAGACTTTATTCACAGTGCATTAACTTTTACACTATTCACACTGCATTAACTTTTGACCCTCAACAGTAAAAGGTACCAAACTCTGTTCAATGATCCAAAACCCACATGAAAAATGGCCTTCACATGCATAAAATATTCTTATACAGGTATGAGGACCAGATAAACAACCCTACCCTATTATTACAAATTTTGTAACTATAACTCATAATTATAGCTATTCATTTGTAATATATGCATAGTAGACATTTACTGCAGATGTAGGGTATATATATTTTTTGCAAGTATATTATCTACCTATTTTTCTCCCATTCAATAAATCATTAGCAGAATGAGAATAAATTATGGGAATAGCCTTGCCTAAACTCTAATTTATTTGAAAAGAAGTAAATCATTTAAAAAAATTGGCACTAAACTACTCCTGGTTACAAATTATTTGGGACACACTACAGAGGTTATCATGATGTTTCATTTCAAATCTAGCAGGAGTCAAGGAGCAATGGTAATAATGATCTAAATTGTAACACGTGGTGAGAGTCAGGCTATATTAAAGCCTTTGTGGTAGGCAGAATGATGATTCCCAGAGATGTCCAAGTCCTAATCCCTGGGATTTGTGAATATGTTAAATACACATGGCAACAGGAATGTTGCAAAAATAATAAATATACATATATATATAACATATATATAATATTATATATATAATATAATATAATATATATATATAATGCTGGAGATGGGAGATTGGAATGAATTATCTGGGTGAGCCCAATGTGATCAAACAGGTTTTTATAAGGGGAAGAGGAATGCAAGAAGCTCAGAGTTAGAGAAGATCATGATAAAGGGAGGAGACAGAGGTGTGATGAGGTTGCTGGATGAGAACCTAGCTGGGGAATGTAGGCAGCCAGTAAAAGAAGCTGGAAAAGGCTAACTGGATACTTTTCAAGGGCCTCCGGAAGGAATATAATGCTGTTGACACCTTGGCTTCAGCCTAGTGAAACCCATTTTAGACTCCTGACTTTCAGAACTCTAAGCTAATAAACTTGTGCTGTTTGAAGCCACTAAGGAAAAACCCTTTGTTATGGCAGCAACCACCACAGTGTGTAGGCAGTGAAAGCTTATTAGTATACAATGAATATGCCTCCTGAAGCATCTGACTCACTGCCTGAAAAGAACTTAGTTGACAGTGACTCCATTGCAGTATTAATTCAGGGAGCCATGAGTATTTACTTTGTGTGCATGGTGACCATACATTAATTGACCACTTCCTTCACCAGATCAGAACCATCCATTAGGTTTTATTTTACCTGTTACTCCCTACCTGCTTACTTAATGAAACTGAAGGTCCTTATGACTTTGATTAAATTTAGCTTGAGGTTCTAGCTCTAAAAATCATATTTCTCTCTGTATATCTATATACCCCTCAGAAACATACCTTTCCCCCAGACAATCAGCAACCCCTGAGGCAGCACAAGACAATAGCCTAGACCTGACTAATGATCACAAGGTCTGTACTCCAGACAGGCTAAAGATAACATCAGGGCTTGTTATCTTTGCCTATGTTTTGATCCTAAGGTGGAATGACCTTTCCCAGAAAACCAGATAGAGGAACACTGGAACAGTTCTCAGAACTGTCTGCAAGTCTGAAAGAAGTGGTTTACTATGCTTACTTCACCTCCAACGAATCAGCTCCCAGCATGACCCCAAAACCCCTATTCCACAGTCTCTTGTGACTCTGCAACCTACAGGCCATCGGGAAGGTCTAGCTTTAGAACGTTAGCTTCCTTTTCTCCAGAATGGTGCCAATCATAATGAAATAGCTAACCTTTCTTCATTGCAATTCTCAGTGTTTAGGGTTTGTCTCTGCTGGTTCCAGGTATACAAAATCTTTCCGTTTTGTAACATGAACGAATGAAAATACATAAAAGAAGAATTGGGCAGTTTAGAACAGAAAGTCAAAAGTAAAGAATATAAATAAATGATACCATTTGCTTTAAGGATAAAACTAATTGCAGCCTTAGTTACATTAACTTCGTTAAGCAATTTTAACTTAATTATATTCATTTCCATGATGATTATCACTTCTACAGAAAACCATATCTATTTAATGAAAATGATCATTTCCAATTTTCAAATAAAGACCAATCTCATCGTTCCATTCGTTAATTTTAAAAAGTAGATTCTTCCACATTTATTCAAAATGATGAGTTCTTCATTTTATAATCATTCAGCTGAAATGTAAAGTAATATAGTACACTAAGTAAACACTCTCTTTCCAAACAGTTAGTAAAATATATAACATACCTTTACATTCAAAACATATCACATTATATTCCTGTTATATATAGTTCTGCCCATAAATTCTTAAATTAGGACACATTTTGAAAAGAGAAAATGTTATTGTATGTGATATACTGACTGCACATTATTCATATAATACAATGCATTTCTTTTTTGTGTGTGTGACAGAGACAGAGAGAGACATAGAGGGACAGATAGGATAGACATACAGGAAGGGAGAGAGATGAAAAGCATCAATTCTTCATTGCGGCTCCTCTAGGTGTTCATTGATTGCTTTCTCATATGTGCCATGACCAGGGGGCTACAGCAGACTGAGTGACCTCTCGCTCAAACCAGATGAGCTCACGTTCAAGCTGGCAACCTCGGGGTTTGAACCTGGGTCCTCCATGTCCCAGTCCGACACTCCATCCACTGAGCCACCTCCAGGTCAGATGTCAGTGCATATCTTAATAAACAAACCCATCCTTTATGTGTTGGGGAATCAACTGAGGGGAAACCATTGTTGCTACCTGGTCCCCATATATTTTACAAGCTGAGCAACAGAGATTGAAAAAGTGATCCTGTGCTCCTTCCTATATGGATACTCAGAAGACATTATAAAACACTTTCAAATGCAGAGGAAACATAGGCCTATACTAAGGCCTGTTTCCCTATAGAGTAGCAGCTAGATGGAATTGAGTCTTTTATATTACATAATGTTACACTTAATATTCATGTCTAAAATATGAGTAAGAAATGTAAGTGCATGGTATTTTTCCTATAACCTGTGTCTGCAGTATGTTAAGCAAAAGGCAGTAATTGTTTTAATGAAACTATTGCATCTTAGCATATTATTTTGTGAATCAATCAACAAATATTAATTGGAGCGATTACTACTTCCTAAGGACTCTAATAAGCAGTAGAAAGTTGCGAATGAAGAATGTTTTAAATAAAAGAGAGTAAGAGAAGAAGCCAGCCTTGATATTTTATAGTCCAGTTGTGAGAGGGCCATGAATAAAATATATCAATAACAATTGCTAAGGGCTATGATAAACATTTTACACATGAATAAACCACTAATACTCTGTGGAGACACTGAAAAACATTTCAAAAGAAAGTTGATATTTGAGCTGTGTTTACAAAAAAAAAGTATAAAATACAAATTTCTAACTGTGTCTCATAATGTTAAGAAGAAAAATATCAACTACTTGTTTAGATTCTTTGATATTAAATAGCATTAAGAGATTTACAATATATCTCAATGAAATTGACTGAACTGATATAAATATGACTCAGTCCTATCTAAGTAAGGGCCTCCTTATCTTCAGCTATTATCACCCACTGTCATACTTTTTGATACAGTACAAAGAAGGTTACATAGTGGCAAGTATACCTGGGATTAAAGTAGAGCTGTTCATTAGCTGTTCATTTTTATTAGTTCATTAGTTAATAAACTTTAATTTGGTTTTAAAATTAACCCACACACTCAGTTTATCTCCAACAGTTGTATTTTTCATAACCCAACTGTCCTATGTAAAGAAGCTAAAGCAAAACTAGAAAACATATACAGCAGAAACATCACCAACTTCACCAAAAATCATGAACTCCAGCATCTGAAGCAATGTCCCAATATTTTCCAACAGTTAGGTACAGCTGAACTGCAACAATGCAGTAAAATACTCTTCTTCAGACTTGAGCACACATTCCTTTCATTTCTGTCTAGTTGCTACAGGGCCCGGCTATTCATATCTACAAAGCCTGTTGGATTTACATGTGAGGGGAGAATGGGTTGAAATGAAGGTTGTATCACAAGAGAGAGCGTGAAGCACAATAGAATAGAACAAGAGAATGATTGTCTGAGTGAGGCACCTCTTACGTACATTGCATGAGTTGTGAGTGTCCGATTCTTTTTTAGATATTTATCGGGGCAGTGAGCTCTCATTCTTTTTCTTGTAGAAAATAAATGGGTAGGGGTGGGGAAAGATGTCATGAGTAGGGCAGAAAGTTATGTGTGGAATGAAGGAGGAGGGTGATGGGAGGGAATAATTTACCAAGGTTCCTTAAATCATGCAAGCTTAATGACTGTGCACATTTAATTCACCATACACTTTGCAACCTCCGGAGAGACTGAAAGGCTTGTGACAATGTCAGAGTCATCGAAAAAGATTATAGTATAATGTCTTCTGAACTTCAAAACTTTAAACCTATAAAAATAAAATGTAACCGTCTCCTGACACCTTTGGAGAGGGAAGAGGAAAACATATCTGTGTCTTCAAATTTTGATATCAAAATTACAGATGTTTTACAAATCTACATATATAGCCAAATATGTAAATAAATATGACCAAGAAATAGAGAATACATTTAGCTTTCTGACCAATATATAAGTCAGTGAAATTTAACAATAGCTCAGAACATCTTTATAGGAATGTATCAAAGGATGTTACTTGGAAAGTGTTTATTTAATTGGAGAGACCAACTAGAATCTGTTATCATTTTAACATATTAGCTTTATATATTTACATATAAAATTTAAGATATCTACATATACCAATACCTATGAATAAAGTTTAGAATCTACATTTGAAACTGAATCTTAAGGTATAAACTTAGTTTAAGTCTACAAACATTTGATCAATTAATTTCTTTCTGTAAGACAGGTCTGCATACTAGAAAGATTAAAACAATTGAGATAAAAATTTAAAATTGTTTCTTTAAGATTTTATTTATTGATTTTATAGAGAAAGAAAGGTGGGAAGAGGAGTGAGAAGTGAATCATAATCGCTTCTCTATGTGCCTTGACCGGGAAAGCTCAGGGTTTCAAACCAGCGACCTCAGCATTACAGGTCAACGCTTTATCCACTGCGCCACCACAGGTCAGGCTAAAAATTGTTTTTAAAACCTAAATGTTTCAGGATCAGGACATTCTTTGTATAAAAAAATGTAAATGCTAGAATTACTTGGTTCTCATTCACTACATAATTTATAATACAAAGTTTTAATTCTCGACTACATTTGTTAATTTACTTCATGGAACAAATGCACTTAGATTCTAATCTAGAATGATATAAGACTATGTTCAAATTCTAGCTCTGACATTTTCTAGTTATGTAACTTGGGTCACATTATTGAGCATGTCAGAGCTAAGCAATTTCAGCTTTAAAAAAAAAACAACAAGAATGGCATTTGCCTACCTGCAGCATTGTGTAAGATGTAACTGCATGGAATGATGACATCAAGTATCAAGCATGTAAGGACATAACTGTCAGTACTTACGTCTTCTCACCCCCACCCTCATGCAGACTCAAACCTTGAAAGTCTATTTTGAAAAGAGGGACCTATGCTAATTTCCCATTTGAGGTTCGTGGGGGGAAAAAATGAGACGTGCAGAAGCCTGTAATAAAAGATAAAGTTAAACTCCTCCTGCCTTCAATAATTGAGATATTTTAAAAAGGCACAGAGAGCTATACATACTAATTATAGTTACATTAGAGCAAATGACAATTTCTAGAAGAGGATAAGGTATGATTAACATACTACTTATTAAGCTCAGTGCACTTTGTTTTGTTTTTATTTAAGGGATTCATATTTACCTTATATTTCACTGAGACCCACCCAACTTTGATAGTAGGCTATTTCTTTGTTGTTTTTATGAGATTCGTGAAAAATAATTTGTTACCTCTTTATATAACAAACAAGGTACAGGTCTTACTGTTCTAATGATCTTTGTATCTGGTCTTTTTGTGGCTGCTATTATTTTAAAATTTAAAAATGGTTTTAGCTAGCTCTGAGAGAAATGTATTTAAGCACTGCAAGCATTGCAGAAAGAAATTGAGGAATGAGAATATAAAATCCCTCATTGAGTTTATACCTGCTTAAGGTATTTAAACCTAATTTTGTCAATCTTGTAGACATCTTTGACACAGGGACAGAGAAAGTATTTTCTGCCTAGTCCCCAAAATCACTGGGTGCATCACAGAATTGCAGAACTTTTATATGTCAACAGACACAATGTTGTACTTTTTAACTTCTATAACTCAGCGCAGTGAGGTACTCGAAGATGACAATTTGTCTTCTTTTTCACTAAGAAGACAGGCTAATTTAAGATTATTTCTCCTTCATACAACCCAAAACATCCTGTCAAATTGAAAAATTCAATGACTGCTTAGTATGAAAATGCCAATTTGAAAAGCCAGCTAATATCTGAGCATCCCCCGGCACTGATGTATTTCAGAGAAGAATACTCATGTATAAACTACACACATTTTTAGACTCTTTATAAGACTATGAAAACTTTTGAATTATGAGCTCCTGTAGAACGGTGAAAATTGTTTCCGCAATAAATGTTATTTTATGTTTCTAAAATAGCTTAAATATTCCCATAAGCCTATTATAAAAACTGTTCATCAATCCAAACTTTTAAATTCTAGTCGATATAACCACAATCTATTAACTATATTTCTTCCAGCACTAGCTGCTGGACCAAAACAGCCAACAGGAGCAGCACAATTAGTATTGAGTAAGAGCACATTAACAAGCAGTGTAAACTTAGTAAGTCATTCTCAACGTCTCAGTCTCTCTCCCTGTCAACAAAGTGAGGCAGCTGAACTCAATTTTTGTTCAGATCTGTATTGATTCTACAATTTTCTGAGTTTTTCTTTTTTCTTCCTTTTTTGTTATGTCGAGCATCAGGAAAAATGACCATCATGTCAGAACTTATTTTACGGAAGAATAATATGTGGCATGCAAAGTGTCAATATTGACACTAAGAAATAATTGGCATGGCAAATCTGATCCAAGTCATGTAAACTTCTTGATCCTCCCTCATTTGACAGTTAAATAACTTAACAAATCTTGCTATATGTGACATTGAAAACTTCACTATATTTTTCCCTTCGTGAAAAAGGCAGAACATTAGACATGTTATTTTCTAACTCATTTCCCACCTCTCCAAACAACCTGATCCCTTACAAGGGATTATTCTCTAATAGTTAGTTGCATTTCCCTGGACACACATTGCTTCAAGCACCCATTCTGTTTCTTTCCATTCTCTCATTAGGTGGTTTATATGCTCCCTGGGTTATAATTATCACCCATGCTCTGATAATTCCCAAATCTTTATTTCAGGTTCTGACCTTTCCCCAAATTTACAGACTCACATACCTAGCTGCTTATCTACATGGATGATCCAGGCATCTCAAACTCGGCGTAAGAAATGTGTTTCATCCTCCAGATCCTACTCTTGTTCCCAATTTCTCCATCTCTATAGAAGGTAACTGTCCAGCTCCAGGAAATCTAACAGAAATGTCTGTAATGATAAAAGTACTCTGTATCTGCAATGGTCAGTATGATAGCTACTGGTCACATATGGTTGCTGAACACATGAAGAGCTGAATTGAGTAACTGAATATTTGATTTTGGTATTCTAAATTTTTTTACATTAAAGAAATGTTTCGGGCCCTGGCCGGTTGGCTCAGTGGTAGAGCATCGGCCTGGCATGCAGGAGTCCCAGGTTCAATTCCCGGCCAGGACACACAGGAGAAGCGCCCATCTGCTTCTCCACCCCTCCCCCTCTCCTTCCTCACACGCAGCCAAGGCTCCATTGGAGCAAAAAGTTGGCCTGGGCGCTGAGGATAGCTCTATGGCCTCTGCCTCAGGTGCTAGAAAGGCTCTGGTTGTGGCAGAGCAACGCCCCAGATGGGCAGAGCATCGCCCCCTGGTGGGCATGCTGGGTGGATCCTGGTTGGGCGCATGCAGGAGTCTGTCTGACTGCCTCCCCCGTTTCCAACTTCAGGAAAAAAAAAAAAAAGAAATGTTTTGGTGTATAGTAAATTCCTCCTGGTTTCCATTACCAAAGATGGGAGATAAGGAGAGAGATTATGGATAAAACATAAACCATAGTAATGAGAAAATTCTAAACCTCATATGCAACCTCAACTTATTTTTTTTTGAATTGCATAGAAAAATGAATGAAAAAAAAGTGTTGAATTTAGAAATTTTAGTTACAAAGCAATAGAGACCAGTGTCTATTTTATCCCATAAGACTAAAACAAATATTAAACAAATATTAAAGGAGTATGATGTTTTTTTTAAAAATCATACATTAATTTATTTACTTGATAAATACTTATTAAGCACTTGCTATTTTCAAGGCACCGTGCTAAGTGCTGGGTATTCTGCAAGAAAATACAGACATCATCCATGCCCTCAAACATCTTTAATACTGTGGGTTCTCTACCAAGCTGCCTTTCTTTTTTTTTGGTTTAAAAATTCAAGTGTAAGCCTGACCTGTGGTGACGCCGTGGATAAAGCGTCGACCTGGAAATGCTGAGGTTGCCGGTTCAAAACCCTGGGCTTGCCCTGGCCGGTTGGCTCAGTGGTAGAGCATCAGCCTGGCGTGCAGGAGTCCCGAGTTTGAATCCCGGCCAGGGCACACAGGAGAAGCGCCCATCTGCTTCTCCACCCCTCCCCCTCTCCTTCCTCTCTCTCTCTTCCCCTCCTGCAGCCGAGGCTCCATTGGAGCAAAGATGGCCCGGGCGCTGAGGATGGCTCTGTGGCCTCTGTCTCAGGATGGCTCTGGATGCAACAGAGCTATGCCCCAGAGGGGCAGAGCATTGCCCCCTCGTGGGCGTGCTGGGTGGATCCCAGTCGGGCGCATGCGGGAGTCTGTCTGACGGCCTCCCTGTTTCCAGCTTCGGAAAAATGCAAAAACAAAACAAAAACCCTGGGCTTGCCTGGTCAAGGCATATATGGGAGTTGATGCTTCCAGCTCCTCCCCCCTTCTCTCTCTCTCTGTCTCTCTCTCCTCTATCTCCCTCTCTGTCTCTCTCTCTCTCTCCTCTCTATAAATGAATAAATAAATAAATAATTCAAGTGTATTTCACATTTGAAGGAGAACTAGGAAAAATGAATCAGGGAAAAACAACCATACATACTTTTCTCCTGAGGAAATAGTGCTTCATAAAGTCAACGCAGCATCCCTTTCTTTAAAGCAATGTTTTGTTTTTATTAAATCTAATGTCTATAGCAACCTTTGCAGTGAAAGAAAATGAAATTTCAAGAGACAGCTCAAAAATATTCTTCTAACTACCTAATGTAAGGATGAAATTCATGTATAGAATAGTAATCAAGTATATATTAACAACAATGTATGTAGATATAGTTTTAGTTTTTCTCTTTTTTTCTTCTTTCTTTCTTTCTTTATTTTTTTAAAAAGGTTGGAAACAGGGAGGCAGTCAGACAGACTCCCGCATGCGCCCGACTGGGATCCACACAGCATGCCCACCAGGAGGCGATGCTCTACCCATCTGGGGTGTTGCTCTGCCACAACCAGAGCCATTCTAGTGCCTGAGGCAGAGGCCATAGAGCCATTCTCAGCGCCCGGGCCAACTTTGCTCCAATGGAGCCCTGGCTGTGGGAGGGGAAGAGAGAGACAGAGAGGCAGGAGAGGGGGAGGGGTGGAGAAGCAGATGGGCGCTTCTCCTATGTGCCCTGGCCGGGAATTGAACCTGGGACTCCTGAACGCCAGGCCGACGCTCTACCACCGAGCCAACCGGCCAGGGCCGATATAGTTTTAGTTTTAAAATCACTATAAATAATCTATATCACAGTTGTCAGAAAATATGGTATGCCTTAAACAAATGTAGTATTTTTGGAGTACAAATATTGATGGGATAAATAGGGTACAAGATTAGGTGACAGGTAGAAAAAACAGAAGAGCTCATTAATTATTACAGAATTATACTTTTCACTGATTATTCTTAAGTAGAAAAAAGCTAAGTTTGCTGTTCATAAATACCACAGTTTGTTTTTTTTAGTTATTTTCTGTTTTGTTTTGTTTTTTAAATACTGGGTTGATTATTTATGAAGGTTGAGAAACAAATACACTGCTGGAAGTATTTAAATGCAGAAATAACTCGCAAAGAAACAGTATAGTGTCATTTACACTTAAAAGGTAATTTTTACAGGGTTTTTAAGGACAAGAAATATATTTAGACTATTAAAAAATATATTTAGTTTATACCAAAGGATATGAAAATATTATATTTCCAAAAATTTTAAAAATAATCATTGGCAGTATGTTCTACAATGTGCTGTGAAAAGTAATTATAAACTATACTTTTTGTATTAAGAAGAAAAGAATTATTTGAAGGAGAGAAAAAAAAAAAGGAAGAAAAGAATTATTATAATGGCATTTATCTCCTGAATCTAAATGTTGCATATTTCACTACACATAAATTAAGGTTTTATTATAGCACACCTGAAAGTCTGCAGAGCTCACCTACCACACCATCCACTCTCCTACAGGCTCTCCAATGTAAAACTGCACAGAAATGTGTAGTACTCTTCATCATACCACTTAAAATGCAGGGGTCCATCAAAATACCCTAGTTATCTTTAATGACTCACCACAGAATAAATATTTTTAAATGTGTAGCAATAATTTCTGAAAGAAGTAACTGCTTTAGACTGATGGAGACAAATGGTGTCTTTACTTTTGTCGGCTCCAACTATGTTAGGATTTGTTTTAAAGCCTTAAACCATGAATAATCCTAATAAAATAATTAAGGGCTTTAGATCCTCCAATTCCATCACATTTCTATACTCTCTACATGTCTTTTTATGATTTCATCTTATTTATATAACCATCTATGGCATCCGTTAAATCACTTCAACTCTTCCTTTCTGCACTGTCCCTAGTTTTGCTACATCTTCGTTGACATGTTACCACAAAGAGGACCTCTCAGAAATGAATATCCCAAGCTATATACCAAGGTAATGATACTTTTTATTTCATTTTAATAGGTTTCTTCATGATTGCCTTTGATATTCCCAGAATTAGTATCATTAAATCACAACCTATCAGTCTAGTGGCATAATAATTTAATTTCTCTAAATTTTGATTTTCAATACCCCTATTAAAATGCTTCCAACTTTTTTCAATCAACTTGGAGAATTTCCCTTGAATTGCTTTTTCTTTGGCTAGAACTATTTGAAATGATAAACGTCTTGATCTTGAAGATGATTTGAAAAATAGGATACTGGCAATACCTAATTTTTTCTATTCAGCATTCCAGGAATGCTTTTGTGCTATTTTCTTTTATCAGTCAGATGTAATAACAATATTACTCATGATATTTAAAGTACTTGCAACATAATAACTTCTATTTTATGTCATAAAGTAATGGGAATCAGCAATTGTTCCTCTTGCCTTGGCTCCCAAAGCCATTTTTTTCACAGTTGATTTCAACAAACTTATGAATACCTACAATGTTTCATGTACACAGGGAGGTGCTGAGCATGTAGACAAAACAGAAACAAACATTTAGGAAGCACATGAGCAAGAACAATAGCAAAAGATCCCTCCCAAAAAACTGTAATACTGAAATGGGTTTCCAAAGCACTATACAAAGGCAGCTAAGGGAGTAATGCATTCACTTCAGGGAATGGGGAGTCAGGAAAAGACAGTGACAACAAGCATTTTATTTCTTGTTGGTCTTTCAGATTTATGTATTCAGAAAATAAAGAAAACTGAGTAATCCAGTGTGGCAATAATAGAGAAATCAGGTATAGCTTTAGAGGAAGAGGAACTGGGAAAAGCAGAATGCAGACAGGCTGTGGAGAAAGGATCCAGTCAGTTGTGCCTAGAAGTCTGGACCAGATTCTCTAGGCTGTGGAAGGTCTGGTGCAAGAGTCCACACTCAGGTCTGTACTCAAGCTCACTCAACAATAGTGTCAGATAGAAGGGGGAGGGATTCGAGGGCCCATCAGCAGACAGCGGGCTTCTATAGTCATTCCAGGCAGAAACAAAAATATCAGGCAGTGGAGTTTAGGAGGGAGAGAAAAAGCTGAACAGAGGAGGAAAAAGCCTGGAAGACAAAAGTTAGTAAAACTTGGAGACACGAAGAAGATATGAAAAATGAAGTATGACTTCAAGCTTTCCACTTTAAGCAACAGGTAACTGGGGTAGAAAAAACAAAATAATTTTCAAAATCTTCTTAAAGAGAGGAAACTCATCTTGTTCATTTTGATCCATTGTATAGCATAGGCACATTATAGGCATTTAAACAGCTGTGAAGTGATGACTATAATATTCATTTTCACAATCAGTCATTTGTTACCATCTCCATATTTTCACTCATAAATCTGCTTTCCTAACAACTAAAGTAGAAAAGTGTAGTGTAGTCAAATGTTTGACAGGTAAATTGTACAGGATGAAGTCTGGAGCCAAATATCAGAATGTCTTGATCTTCAGATGTTAGGACACCTATAGCTTGTGTTTTTTGAGTTACTTCGCCATAACAGTGCTAGATTTGCACAGAATACTAAGGCCAGGGTGACAATTTTGGTAATTAAAACATATATGTGTGTGTATTAAATGTGTATATATACAAAATTTATATATTATGGATATAATATATTATATATATCTGGAATATATACTAATATGATTATGCAGAATAACATATTTTATCTGACAGAATTTATAAATCAGTTTTAGATGTTAAACTTTACACATGTACAAGCCTACCTGATAGAAAAAATTCAATATTATTTTGAATGAATGTTCTCCTATGTGGTAGTGTAGAATATCCCAATACCAACAATGTAAGAGGTACAAACTAATTATTTTATGTGTGTCCCCAGCCAGTTTCATTCAATTAGTGACTCAGTTCAATTGGTGACTTAATTCATGATTCAGTTGAAAAGGGGGTAACTGGCCCCTATTTCATATTGTAGAATTATCACCCTACCTATGATATGTGCAAACACATTGGGAAATTTTAAATTTAAACTTAATCACCTTGTTTAATTATTAAATATAAAGAAATAAGGAGAAGCATAAAGGACATTCAAACCCTCACTGAAGTGAACGATTTCCCACTCATTCTTACCCCATGATACATTCTGTACACAATAATTGTGTTGACTACCCGAAGTCAACACCTCTGAAGGGGGAATACAGAAACTGCCTCCTCTGCTTAACTGGTTGGAGCGATTCAACAAGGATTAGTTTTGCATGAGAGGGTATCAGTAATCCCAGGAAGTCTCAAAATAATGACTTTCTTTATCCTGCAATCCAATCATGTTACCCAGGAGTGAGTGAAATGTTTAATTATTACTTTGAAATTTAGTAGGCTATTTTGTTCTACTTTTTGTCCCCATTGTGTTACATTTTAAAGTAATTTTTTTAAAACTGTCACAAAAATATTCGTATCTTTTGTATCTAAATAGATTTGTTTCTTACATTAAAACCTCTTTCTTTTTTAATGGATGAATGATTATCTCCAAGACCAGTTCCATTCCAGTAGAATTTTTTTGCAGTCACTTCTGGATTCTTGTTTTTGTTGTCATTTGTATACATTTGTATAAAGGCAACAACATATTTTTCCATAGCATTTCTTAGATTAATATTTTCATATTTCAACATGGCAATGTCAGTTTAGCAGCCTGAGGACTAATGGGGGGACTACATGATTTCTTATATTTACTTTCACATAGTTTGAAAGTTCTTATTATAAAAGCATCAACTCCTGTCAAATAGTAATTCAACCCGACATAGAAGCACATTATATATTTTAGGCAACTAGGTCAGTTTCCTAGAAGGAAATTTTGAATGCAACTGCCTAAAATAATTTTTTAGTTACTTCCAGAGTTTTAAATGTTTCCTTCCTCACAAAATACGTGGTAGTCAATAATGATGATTGCCAACAGCAATGTTTTACACAAGATAGGCATTCAAAAACATTTGTTTAATAAATCAATCAATAAAAAAATCACTAAATTATCACAATCTCTTTAGACAAGGAAATGTGGTTAAAAAAACTTAGAAAGGGCCCTGGCGGGTTGGCTCAGTGGTAGAGCGTCGGCCTGGCGTGCGGGGGACCCAGGTTCGATTCCCGGCCAGGGCACATAGGAGAAGCGCCCATTTGCTTCTCCACACACACCCCCCCTCCTTCCTCTCTGTCTCTCTCTTCCCCTTCCGCAGCCGGGGCTCCATTGGAGCAAAGATGGCCCGGGCGCTGGGGATGGCTCCTTGGCCTCTTCCCCAGGCGCTAGAGTGGCTCTGGTCACAGCAGAGCGACGCCCCAGAGGGGCAGAGCGTTGCCCCTGGTGGGCGTGCCGGCTGGATCCCGGTCGGGCGCATGCCGGAGTCTGTCTGACTGTCTCTCCCCGTTTCCAGCTTCAGAAAAATACAAAAATACAAAAAAAAACACACAAAACTTAGAACATTTAAACTGTTGCAAATGGGCAATCATTAGATTATTGGAAATAATATTAGAATGACAGTCAAACTAGGTTCTTATCTGGTTTTGTCATCCTCTAGATCCGTGATACTACAAAAGTCACATGCTTAAAATAAATGTCACAGCAAAGGGGAGAGTATTGTAATGTTGAAGAGTGAACACAGGGAGGCCATGAAATAAGATGCTTGGTTTGCAGTTCAACATTTATTTTAACCTCTCTGGGGTTGTTTCTTCATTTTAAAATGGGAGAGTTGAAGCAAATGATCTTCTAGTTCCTTTACATCCCTAGCACATATAATTTCATAAAGGGGACAATAACTAATTGCATCATCGAAATTGCTCAGATTAAGATCTGAAAACTTCCTAAAGTTGATTTGATTTGAAATTTGCTAGAGAAGGCAAATATGAATAACCTGATGGGAACACAAAGAGCAACTGTCCCAGCACACCTGTTTGCTGGGTGAATAAATGAATGAGGAAACAGAAACGGAATGACTACAATAAGCGACATCTTAGATTTATCATTTGCAAAATGTCTTCCTACAAATTATGCATGTACTCATTTCACCTTATAAATAATTCTTTGAGAAACTTAAACCACTCAGAATCACTACAACCTAAAAAAGGTGGAGATGCGCTTCAAAGCCAAGAATCCGGAGTCATCAGAATGCTCAGATAGTTACTGTGACTTTTTCTCCACTTTCTCTTTTCCTACCTCTCCAGGCTCCATCACCTACCCATCCAATCCCCCTTTGTGCTTCTCGCCAATCACACCTTAATTAGTATCCTCTGGCTCTTTCAAATAAACATTTTTTTATCACTTTCTATTTCTCTGCCACATTCTCTCTTCTAGTCTATTTTGCCACAAAATTTTTTCTTCTATTTTTAATTCTGTACCTCATTTAAAAGTGATGTAATAGTGTTAAATTTAATATAAAATGAAGACCAGGCTTCATAATTTCCTGAATAGACAAATCCATTTCAGCCACGTAAGCAAAACTAAATCTAGCTCATTGCATGAACATAGTGAAACTTGGGGCTATTTCTTGTAAATGTCTCTGACAATCATAAAAGAAACTTGCCATCCTCCTAAAAATGGTACAAGATCATCACTTTTAACCAGCCTCCTCACCATCTGGAAAACCCCCATTGTAATCACCAATTGTAAAGGTTGACAACTTCCTCATTTTTACTTTATAATCCCTCCTGTAACTTCCGGCCCCCAAGCTTCATATCAGGTTTTATTTTTGAAGGCTCCGAGTTTGGGAACTGTACTTGTCTGCACAATGAACTCTTATTAAATATAACCTATTAATTTGGTGGCTTTAATTTTGATGTTTCTGGATTTTTGACAATAGCTAATAAAATAAGTTCAGTGCTTTATCTAACCAAGAGCTGGAAAAAAATGATAACCATAAAATATACGTAAAAGCTAACAATATCTACAGGTCCAGGATGTATATAAAGCACCCTAAAAGTTCTCAGAAGTCTTTATTCTGTTTTAAATAACATATGTTTTATAACAATATTCAACAAACTATCATCCAATTTTATAAGCTTAAAGATATTATTAAAATTTTAACAATAGTAATTTCCTTTTAATTCTTTGAAACTGTAAAATGTATAATATTTTATCTGCATTAGATATTAAATAGCTTCTGTTTTTCTTGGGTTTTTTTTAAGGCTGGATGGAAAACTGTCAGGTTCAAAGAGAGTCTAAGCATTCAGGATAATTTAAAATTCATCGTGACCATTTGAACAGGATAAATTTCCTTTATAACTTATATTTCATATTACCATTTAAAAATTATTCAATGATTATAATTATTTCTTCTTAAGAAAACAATTATTTTTTCCTTATTATAACCATAGGCCAATACTGATTTGTACTCTGTTATAAGGATCAATCGAATCTAGTCTTTTTTAATTTTAACTGTTTCAATACTCATTCTAAAAAAAAGACAAATCCAATCATCCAAGGAATAGATTTATTTCTTTATATCATCTAACTCACTAAGGAATTACTTTTTAAAATCTAAATATATATAATACAATGATGGCAGTTTTCAACTAATAAACATCTCAGTACATATTCTGATTTACTACAAATAGCATCATATTATTTATAGACATTGCATAAAATAATATTTTGAATTTTTAGGGTAAAAATACCTCAAAGTTGGTTTTTTACCCCCAAAATGAAACCATTATGTGATTTCTACATTTGAATATCTCTTAAGATGGTTTTAGAAAATTGGGTACTTGGTAGCACCTATATATATTACCACCACTCTTGAATGGCAATTGCAACTTTAGAGTAATGGGACTGTAACTAGTTAGTCACAGTTCTAAAAGCTGCTAATATTTCCTGGGTTCAGATGTACTTAGCACTATAAAAAGCTTTTCAGATTTTCATGTCCTGGGTTACTATTTTCTAAAAACAACCATTGGCAGAGGTGAATCTCTTGCAGCTCATACTTTTTGTTGTGCAAAGTTAATTATTTTTTGTAGAGTAAGACCTCAAATTTGAAACCAATATATTGATTTATATATTTGTGCTTTTAATATCATACACACATTTCAGATTCTCAAGGTCTTTAATAATCTAGTCTCATCATACAAATTCAACCTTTTTCCCCCTCAATCTTTTTCAATCCTACAAGGGATCCATGTTACAGCTTTTGGAACCTTCCAGTGGTTATTTCTGTTTCTAATATATTCCCTAAATTTTTCTTTTTGGCTAGAACACCAGCTGTCTTTAGCTCTACTTACTAATTAAGCCAAACTGAACTTTTCAAAATTTTCATAAAACTGTATCACATATTGATCCTGACATTCTCTGAAATTCAATTGCATATATATTTTGCAATATCACATAAAGTTCACAATACGCTGGGTTTTTTTGGGGGGAGGGGATCTGTTCATTATAACTCTACAAATAGAATGTAAATTTCTTGTGAAAAGAGATCAAGTCTTATTGTTTCACAATTGGTTGTTACCCACTCCAGACCAAGATACAACCAGCTATATAAGCCCTTATCCTGTTCCAAAGACAGCGGACCTGCTTTTCTGACAACACACCTAAATCAGGGTCGAGTCCTGGCTTTTTTTCCTTTTTACTTGTCACACCCGATCCTCATCAGCTTCACCACAGAATGGTTTCTGCTTTATTTCGGAAACCTATTTTTTAGTTATTCCAATCAAATGATTTATGGAGGGTTGCCTACCGTAGTACCCTGTTTCACCGAAAATAAGACATCCCCGAAAAAACGACCTAGTGCAATTTTTTTCAAGCTTAGAAATATAAGGCCTCCCCTGAAAATAAGACCTAGTGTGTCTTTATGAGCAAAAATTAATATAAGACGAGGTGTCGCAACAAAAAACTGATGATTGATGCTTCTCATCTCTCTCCGTTCCTGTCTGTCTCTCCTATCTATCCCTCTCTGACTCTCTCTCTGTTCCTGAATAAATAAATAAATAAATAAACAAACAAACAAACAAACATCCCTTTAAAAAATAATATAAGACACTGTATTATTTTGGGGGAAACAGGGTAAATTGTTGTACGTGGAAATAGAGTCACAAGGAATTCTTGAGGGGATTCAGAGTTTGGCTGGTTATGCTGATGTTCGTAATACCATGACTACAATATATTAATAAATGTTGATCTTTTTCTTCAACAATAAATGTGAATTCTTATTCATGGAAAAATAAGACATCCCCTGAAAATAAGACCCAGTGCATCTTGAGGAGCAAAAATTAATATAAGACACTGCCTTATTTTCAGGGAACTACAGTACCACCTTTTTCTAGCTATACAGTTTTACAAATAATGAAAACCTGGGCCAATCAGAAACATTCCCTGAGGATTTTCCAATTGAAATTAAGAAAAGGAGAAGACTTAATTCTCTGAATGGCAACATTTAAAATAGGGGGCTGGATGATGTTGGCAGGTATGGTTCCACTCGTTCAAGTTAATCTGGGGAGCAACACTAATGAGGATGAGAAGCACAGACAGATGCAAAACAGGAAGGGTGGTTCCCAGAACTGATCTCACTAATCTCTGAGGTTTAAATATGTCCTTGTGCTTCGAGCCGATGGGTCAATAGAACCCTCGATGGATATATGTACGTCCAAAGGATAACAACATAGGGAATGTGCAATGGTTTTATTTTTTAGTAAGGACATATTCTAAATTTAGTTCAAGGAATGGTTATCATTTTTGTAAAAAGAAGTTCATACAAATAAAAGTTGTCCTTTAAAATGTAAATGATGTCACCATTTATAAGTAAAATAGTGATGAGATTATCACCTTTTAGTCTCTTCAACAAGTAATATGGATACTTGATACAACATAGAAAGGTGAAAAAATACTGCACTCAGCCTAGACCAAGAATAACATCAACATTCACGTGATATTAGAAAAACTCAAACATTACATATAAGAAACAACTACTACAAATTGATGCTTCCCTATCCTCCCCCACCGCCCTGTCTTTCTTTCTCTCGCTTCTCTCTAAAATGAATAAATAAAATCTTTTAAAAAAAAAGAAAAATTCAAACATGAAAGAGAATGAGAGCAGTTTATCTCAATCCTACATTTTGGCTAGAAGCATATTTCACAAAGAAATATAGTTAAATGGTGCCTTCTTCTCTAACATTCATCTTTCTACTTGAAACAGAATTCGTATCTTATAATTCATTTCTAAATTTGAGAAAATTTCCAAAAAGTTTTAATATATGTATTTTTTAATATCAAAGCTTCTTTTCAGTAAAACAACTATAAGCAAAGTATAAATAAAAATAAACAAATTAGGCGGAAATATTTGTAACACAAAGAACAAAGGCCTAATATCCTTAACTTAATAAGTGTTAATATAGCAATATTATTATTTAATAAACAGCATTATTGCAGTCTATGTTCATGATCACAAAACTAAAAAAGAGACTCTTTCAAAGTCTTTAAGCTCCATTCTTAAGGTATTTGTACTCTTGAACTCAACATATAGCTATTTATAAATAACTATGTATCTCATGTATTGTCTCATATTTCCAATCTACATATAAAATAAAATCCCATCATATCACAGCTCACTGTTGCAGATGTCTATATGTGGCACAGGATATATATATGCTACCACAAATTTAATACCCTGAAAGGTAATATTACTTAAACCTGAAAATCTGTAAACAAGTGTTAGTTCTATGTCACTGCACTTAAAATGGGACTATTAAATATGTACCTATAAACTTAAGTGAATACAAAAAAATGAGTATTTGTATTTGGTTAAACTGATTACAAAGAGGAAAATAAGCTAATATTTATCTTTAACATAGAGTAAAATAGGTAAACTTAAAAGAGTAAGATTAAACAGATAAGAACATAATTGTTTCAGACTGTTAACATCTTACAGGCCTCAAAATAAAAAAAAAAATGATTAATATAGAGATATAATAATCTACCAAAATTAAGAGCTTGTTTGAAATATTCTTGGTGTAGTTATTACGATTAGTAGTACAACTAATACATTAAGGTCTCAACAATACTGAGCCTGGCCTGTGGTGGCACAGTAGATAAGACATTGACCTGGATTGCTGATGTTGCAGGTTCAAAACCCTGGGCTTGCCTGGTCAAGGCACATATGAGAAGCAACTGCTATGAGTTGATACTTCCCGCTCCTCTGTCCCCCTTTCTCACTCTTCCTCTCTCTAAAAATAAAAAAGTAAATAAATATAGATAAAAAAATAAAAATTAAAAAAAATCTCAGCAATACTGAAAATTAAGTGTGATCCATTTCAATGCCAAAGTTTCACTTCCCAGAGCAGTCATTTCTCGTTCAGCTCCACAAAGAAATAACAGAGCTATTTAAGTGAAAAGGGTCAGATTGTTTTCCCCCCAGCTTTTCTGAAGTACAATTAATGAATAAAATTTCAAGGCATTTAAAGTATGTGTTGTGGAGAATTGATATACACAACTACTATTAAAGAATTCCCACCATCTGGTTAATTAACATATCCATCTTCTTCACATTTTTTATGGTAATGAGAAGCATCAGTTCTTCATTGCAGTATCTTCATTGTTCATTGATTGCTTTTGCATATGTGCCTTGATGGGAGTGTGCTTTTGCAGAGCCAGTGACCCCTTGCTCAAGCCAGCAACCTTAGTCTCAAGCCAGCGACCATGGGCCCGTGTCTATGATCAAACACTCAAGCCAGCAACCCCGTGCTCAAACTGGTGAACTGGCACTGAAGGCAGATGAGCCACAATCAGGCCGGTGACATCAGGGTTTCTAACCTGGGTCCTCAGCATCCAAGGTTGACGCTCTATCCACTGTGCCACAGCCTAGTCAGGCTTCTTCACGTTTTATATTTTATTTTTGTGAGAATATTTGTGAGAATAGCTCTTAGTAAATTTCCATTATATAGTACAATGCTATAACTATAGTCACCATGTTTATACCAGATTCTCAAATTTATTCATCTTATAATTGAAAGTTTTACCCTTTACCAGCCTCTCCCTACCTATGTATATACCATCTTCTGTATACATTCATTCTCTGATGGACACTTAGGCTGTTTCCACATATTGGCTATTGTAAATAATGCTGCCGTGAACAGGAGATGTGTATATTTCCTGTTATTTATTTCCATGCAGTATAAGACCCATTTGTTTTTAAAATCTGTCACTGTAAGATAAATGAAACATGTAGCCACATTCATAAATGACCTATTCCTTCTCCACCTATCGCTGTTGTTTTTTATCTGGGGCAGAATTCATAAAAGAAATTCAATGTTCCATTGTGCATACATAGATTCTTTTACTGGTAATTTATTAATGTTAATAACACTGCTAGACTATATTGTGTTATTAGCACTAACAATTTACCAATTATTATAATTACTTTCTATTTTTGTGATTGAGTCAATAGAAAATTGAAATCACATTTGCTCAATTATACAGTCAGCAAAGATAAAAGAGAGATTTTTAACCCCACTGTCTGTCACTTCCTGTGACTGAAATTAGAGACAATGTAACTAGAACGTGAAAATCTCTACTACTATAAGTGAGTAATGTCTATTTCCGTTACAAAAATCAGGAAATCATTTGTAAGTAAGTCAACTATCTATCACTTTATAGCTGTATTTAACTTGTTAAATATTTAATAATGCTAAATCTAACATATGCCAATCAAAGGCATTCAAAATAAATTACTAGTCTTCACGCTTATCAAATGTGGTTTAACAAATGGGTACAGTACATTATGAAAGTCATATCCATAAGTTGTTTTGTTTTTTTAATTCAACTTGTCTACTAAGGGGAAAGGAAAGGGAGAGGGAAGGAGCTAAAATGTGTTAAAATGTAATATATATATATATATATATATATATATATATATATATATATATATGCACAACCCTTTGATGTAGCTGTTACTATCTCCATGGCACAATGAAGAAAACAGAGCTCAGAAAAGGCAAATAAATTGCCTAGAATTGAATTGCTAGGAAGTGGTCTAGCGCACTTATATCCTGACCTACATGGCTCTGAAGTCTTTCTTTTCCTTTGCACTCTGCTTTTTTACTTCTTTTGCTCCTTAGAAACAAATAGACAGGAAATAACGTTACTAGGTATTTAATTTGAGAAGTCTGGATCTTCATAAATAAAATCACCAATCTGAGCCATGGCCGGTTGGCTCAGTGGTAGAGCGTCAGCCTGGCGTGCAGGAGTCCTGGGTTCGATTTCTGGCCAGGGCACACAGGAGAAGCACCTATATGCTTCTCCACTCCTCCCCCTCTCCTTCCTCTCTGTTTCTCTCTTCTCCTCCTGCAGCCAGGGCTCCATTGGAGCAAAGTTGGCCCGAGCACTGAGGATGGCTCCATGGCCTCTGCCTCAGGCGCTAGAATGCCTCTGGTTGCAACAGAGCAATGCCCCAGATGGGCAGAGCATCGCCCCCTGGTGGGCATGCCGGGTGGATCCCGGTTGGGCGCATGCGGGAGTCTGTCTGATTGTCTCCCTATTTCCAACTTCAGAAAAATACAAAAAAAAAAAAATTCACTAATCTGAAGTAATTTTTACTGATGGTAAGTGCTGAGAAGTAGAAAATATATAAATGGTGAGAGCACTGCTTCTCAAAGGTACAATGCTAAAGAAATAGGCTTGTTTCATTGCCAACTGCCACACTGCAATATTTTTAAAATATATAATTACTAGAAAAATAAATTACTATAGAAGTAATTATGTGCTCGGATGTCACAGCAATATCAAATTGATGTAAAAGTTTCTAAATGGTTGCTCTTAATTTATGTACTTATCTAGAGAACAGCAGCAATCTCTGGACCACACTCAGTAAAACTGAGCTAGAAGACAGGTGATAAAAAGACATGTTAGTTTATATAATAGCAAATATATTTATATACCTAAATTTTATTATTTTTTAAAAATTCCTATCCCCTAAGCAATTTGTTGTGATATCTTGTTACTTCGTTAGTTGCTTCTCATGCTAGTTGACATAAAAGACAATAAAAGTTTACGTAAGATTAAGAAAGTGGAAAATGCAATAAAACATGCATTGCCTCACTAGACTGCATAGACAGCAAAGCACAGTCCTGTCAACCTATAAGTTAGCACTCCTATTTGTTCTATGTTCATATGTACACATAAACTTAAGCATCAGCATACAGCACTGTTAATTAAAATTGAATGATTATTATTCTGCAGTTATATTATTTCACTTTTTTTTTCTGACAGGCTGAAGGGATATGATTTGTTCTTACTGAATATATTGATAATCATAGCAACAGAGAAACAAGGTGACTAATGTTGTGTTCACCCTTTCTGTCAAAGCTGGCACAGAAAAAAGGCTTCTACATTTGCCATTTTCCAAAGAATTTGACAAAATGAAAATTTATTTTAAATCATAAGATCTGGGCAATGATTCCTTTAAAATAAAATGTGATAGTTTGTCCTGACTGGATTGCTTAGTGGTAGAGCGGTGACTTGGCATATGGATATCTCAGATTCCCAGTCAGGGCACACAGGAGAGGTGTTCATCTGATTCTCCTCCCCTTCCACACCCACTTTTTTTTTTGCACCCACTTTTATCACCACTCTTTCTTCCCCTCTTGCAGCCATGCCTCAACTGGTTCCAACATGTTGACCCTGGGCACTGAAGATGTCTCCCTTGAACCTCCACCTCATCTCAGGTGCTAAAAATGGCTCAGTTGCAAGCATGGCCTCAGATGAGAAGAGTATTGGCCCTAGATGGGCAGGGTATCAGCCCCAAATGGAGTTTGCCAGGTGGATCCCCGTCAAGCTCATGTGGGAGTCTGTCTCTCTGTATCCACTCCTCTCACTTAAAAAAAAATGTGATAATTAACATCAGAAAAGAAGAAATATGAAACAGATTTTTCCCACAGCATATTAAGTACTTTTGTATAGCATACTATATAATGACACTGTTACTTAGTTGTTTTTGTTTTGTTTTGTTTCCCATTGATTTGAGAAAGAGAGAATATAGAAAGAATAGAAAGAGAAAAAAAGAAAGAAAAGGAGAGAAGCATCAACTCGTTCTATTTAGTTGTACACTCATTGGCTGCTTCTCACATGTGCCCTGACTGGGAATTAAACCAACAACCTCAGTGCACTGAAATGATGCTCTATCCACTGAGTCACCCGACCAGGGTCCACTGTTATTTAGTTTTCAATCTTCTTTCTCAAATATTATTAACCATAAAGTACATTTAAGCACAATGGCTAGGGTAATAAGACTAGTATTGACTGATTACTCTAAATAATTATCAATATTTTTTGTTGATTTGGGAATAAAACTATCTTGTTAATTTTGGTATATGAATAAAACTAAAGCTTACTAATATTGGAATTTTCATTTATTTAGCATTACCTTTTCTCAAAGTGCATAAAGAACATATAATAAGAGTTAATGGTAAAGTTTTGAAATAACCAAACAGTATCTAATAAAATCTATGCAGTACTATTTACTATTATGAAAAAAACAAATATTTCATGACAACATGAAATTGAAGTGTTTTAATATTTTCACTAATTCTGAACAGACAAAAAGAGGTAACTTTGGTAAGCACTTTATAATAGCTAATAAAAGTCAGTAAGTTGTAGATAATCTTTAAATTATACTTTAATACTTAAAATACAATATAAAAGACAGCTTGAAAATCATAAAATATAAAAATCAATATTCTTCAATTATTCTATTGATGGCACTATTTCTATTTAATTTCCCTAAATCAAGAAGATAATAAATTAGAGATGGGAGATGGAAAGACCAATTAATAGTTCAATATGCTTCTGAAAATACAAGCAAAATAGTGATTTATTAGTGTGTTTAGTGATGTCACAATTATGGCACATTTGGAAATAGGAATTCAGTAATGATTAATTAAACCATGTAAATATGAGAGGCATACTAGAGTAGCAAGGTTCAAAGCAGCTGATTTCCTGGTTATTGAAATTACACTGATCATGCCTGTCACACATTGGTATTAACTTCCTGTTGTCTTGGCAGAAAAAAGCTTAAAATGATGTTGGCATTACTGGAATGGACACTGTAGTGTGGTATTAATATCTCTTGGCTGCTGAAGAAATAACCTGGGAATGCCAAAAACTTACCACAAGTCTCAGGGGTGTATGTGTATTGCAGAAGAACCATGCTGTGTATTAGAGATTTCTATGCATAAACTTTCTGAGCATGTCAGGGTTCCCAAAGGTTCTGTCCATTTCTATCTTCTTGATTAACTCATCTACTCTCATGATTGCAATATCCACACAACTCTCCAGCCATACTCACTCCCCAGGAATTGCAGTTCTTCTTTTCCATTGTCTTCTGGTCAGGGGTTTCCAGCAGAACATTCCATATACTCTTTCAATCGAACTCGCCAAAGCATCAACTATTCACCTTGACCCTTGCCGGGTTGTCTTCTCACAGCCTCTATTTCTGTTGATGTCGTGAACATCTCCCAAGCATTCAAACTGAAAGCTTCAAAGCCTTCTTAATCCTTGCTTCTCTTTTCTCATCCTGATCCCTCACTTTTCTCGAGCACCTTCCATCATGATGGCTTCAGGGACAGGTAACCTGTGCAGCCACACAGGGCTACTTGTTACAAAGGGTCCCAGGCTTCCCTACTGTTCTACTGACACCATCTAAAAAGTCTGAATAATTTTTTAATAAGGATCCTTGCATTTTATTGTATTGGGCCCTGCAAGTTATGTGGCTAGTCCTGCCTCCCATGCTCTGTATCCTCCGTAAAGCCTGTGTTATAACCTCTAAACATAACATAAAATGTCTCCCTTCCATGTCTTTGTTCTCATTTTTCTCTCGGCTGCGAATGTCTCACTGGCTGACCAAATCCTCAAACACTGATTTCTGGGTACTACCTCTGCCAGCAAGCCTACCCTGTATCATTAAGTTAGGTTAAGCACTCCCATAATGATACCATTGGAATACCTCTATTATTTCAATTACAAGACTGTATTATTGCCTATTTTGGTATCTCTATGTTTGATGAGCTCATGCAAAGGAAGAAGGAGTTATTTTGCAAATAACATAGTAATACACAAAACACACAAGTTTTGTAATACGTGCAAAAAACATGATGAAAAAGTATAAGTAATTGCTCTTTACTTTCATGAATGTACTTTCAGAACAAAAAGCTTTTGGAATTTTGTGTTTTAAGCAAATAAATATAATAAGATTTGTATCAACCATTTACATTCCAAATAGTTTGTGGAAAGTATACACTTCTCCCTAGTTTTTTCTTTACCCCCAATCGGTCTAATAGCTTTCATTTCTGACCTGAACTATCGTAAGGGCTCTTGTTGTGCCTTCCTTCAATCCGTTCTCTATAATGCTGTCAGAAGAATTGTTAACTTAGAGAATCATCCTGTGTATCCCTCACAATTATTCCTGTCCTGCATCCTTCAAATTTCAGCTTTGTTAGTGATGTCTGGAATAATTACTTGACTTCATAAATTAAAACAAGCCAGTCCACACACGCACACAAACACACATATAATTTTAATATCTCTCAATATACTTTTTCTTTTTAGCATTCAGCTGAGCTTTTTTTTTAATCTTATTTTTATTAATTTTAATGCAGTGACATTGACAAATCAGGGTACATATGTTCCGAGAAAACATCTCCAGATTATTTTGACCTTTGATTGTGCTGCATACCCCTCACTCAAAGTCAAATCGTCCTCCGTCACCTTCTATCTGTTTTTTAATTTAGAAATTTAGTTGAGATAAATTAATGAAGCTTGTCTCCCTTACTAGATTGAAAATTTGTGTTGGGGATGATGTCTCCTTTGCTCCACACTCTATCATTGATTTACCTGGCAGATATTAGGTGCCTTAAATAAAGTTGTCAAATTAATGTGAATAGCAGTAGTATTTTGTAAAATAAATAAATAAATAATGACATGGAAACTTTAAAAACTTTTCCGGTAACAGATATTATTCTCATTCTCCTCTGCCCACGTTAATATTGTACAGTAGTTGGTATAGGATAGGTATTTGATGCACGCCATAGTGCATCTGTTCAGCACGTACAGCTGAATTCTTCCCTAAAGACCCTGTTGTACATCTCAGAACTCAAGGGGATAATGCAGGAGGCCCCAGAACTTTATGAACAATAAACACTACTTCCTTCACATATGAATTAACACAAATTTGCATGTTTTACAAATACACAACTAAGAGCTATAAAAATATTTTCCTGACTCAAACCCACAAGACTTCAAACATTATTTTAGATACATCTTATGAACACTGCCACATGTGCATAAAATGACTCATAGAGAATGACTTCTCTGTAAAGCAAAACTTAAAAATGATACCACTTCAGAAGCCGATATTCAATTAGGAGGATCCTTTTTAACTATTTTTCTGCTTCTCGTTGCGCTTTCAGAATGGCTTTGAGAACATTGATTTTTATGTCTCCTGAATCCCTAAGCCTCAGTTTCCTCATCTACAAAATGGGACAGTAATGGTCCCTCCCTTCCAGTGTGACTATAAAGATTAAATGAGCCCTGGCCCGGTTGGCTCAGCGGTAGAGCGTCGGCCTGGCGTGCGGGGGACCCGGGTTCAATTCCAGGCCAGGGCACACAGGAGAAGCGCCCATTTGCTTCTCCACCCCCACCCCCCTCCTTCCTCTCTGTCTCTCTCTTCCCCTCCCGCAGCCAAGGCTCCATTGGAGCAAAGATGGCCCGGGCGCTGGGGATGGCTCCTTGGCCTCTGCCCCAGGCGCTAGAGTGGCTCTGGTCGCGGCAGAGCGACGCCCCGGAGGGGCAGAGCATCGCCCCCTAGTGGGCAGAGCGTCGCCCCTGGTGGGCGTGCCGGGTGGATCCCGGTCGGGCGCATGCGGGAGTCTGTCTGACTGTCTCTCCCCGTTTCCAGCTTCAGAAAAATACAAAAAAAAAAAAAAAAAAAAGATTAAATGAGGTGATCTGCACAAAACAGTATACTGTTTCTCCACTCATGACTATCTAAGACATCTTAGCTAAAAATCGTAACTAGTCAAAACTTCCTTAGAGTCTGGAAATCACAGAGAATCGAATAACAATGACAGAGCATCACGGAGTTCAAATTGAAAGGCAAAGACCAAGGCTGAGAGACTGTCTGTGTCTGTCCGTCAGGCAGTTGGCTCTGTTCTCATAAGCTCCTCTCTGGCACCTGCCTGGTTCCCTCTCTATACGTCTGCCACTGTGATACAGCTGTGCAGAACGACAACTCCAATGCAATCAGATAAAGAATCCAAAAGGAACAGTTGCAATTAATTTGACTGAGAACTAGGCATAGGACATAAACATGCAGTATACCCTCAGGACCACAAACCCTTTACATCGATCTCTATTTATCCACATGTCAATTAATGAACCAACTGGCCAAAAGACTTTCAATAGGATGTAATCATTTTCAGCTCAAGTTGCCAAGTTCCTATAATTCTAATCTACATTCTGTGGTGACTTTTACATGAAAGGAAAACATGTTTTTAAAAGAAATGTACCCTTCTCAAATACTTACACATTACTGCTTTTGAATCGCCCAAGTTCAAATGAGACAATTAAATGCTGTGTCTTTTATTCTTTTTTTGTTCAGAAGCGAGATAAAGGTAATTTGCTGCTTTGTGCATCTGTTTCCTCATCAGCATAGTGAGGACTAGGCTAATTAGGGGATGAAAACAATATGGTCATATGGATAGGCCAGATTGCTTGTCAATCAGTTTTTCAATATGTGGGCTCTGTTTCGAGGACAGGAAACAGTGATTTTCTGGTATCTCTCTTGCAAAGCATGAAAAGAAAGAACTGGGACATGTTCAGATGTTTACCTGCTTATTTTTAGCATTATTCCTAGGAATAATCTTATTAGGCTGACTCATTTGTTTTGTCTTTACAAGAGGATTCTTTATTGGAAAGCTTCAACCAAGTATACTAACTCCCGTCGAGAACACAGAAATCCAACTAACCCACTCTGAATTCAACACATTATTCTAAAATATTCTATGAGCCAGAATAAATGTCTCTTGAGCAAGAGTAGCTACATGGGAGAGACAGTAGTCTAGAAAAGTGCAGAGAAAATCAGAGATACTGAGAGAAGGGGATGAGGGGTTGGCTTCTATTCTGGACAGCCCCAGGAATCTATTCCCCTAAATGTCCCTGATTCCTAGTACCTGGAGCATAGCCATTCTGCATGTCCTATCCTTGAATTTTCCCCAAGACCATCTCTCTTATTGATAATGATAAGCTGAATGCCACCAATTACTCCAACTGGATTCAGTGACCAGTTTTTCAAGAGATAAGTAAAAATTGGCTGATATACTTTCATCTCAATTATTGTCAGAAACCCTGCATACCTTTCAAAATCTCCAAAGATAAATTTGGAGAGAACAATAATGACTTCCTGTCTGCTCTTCAGCCTGGCGCTGGGTTCCCACTTCTACTGTATTCTCGTTCTAAACTCTGAATCTTGCCTTCAGCATTGTTGTGATTTTCCTGCATCATAATCACCCAACTGGGAATTACACCAACTTCTGTACTCCCCAAAGTATCACACATTCTAGGGGTTTGTATGGCCAACGTTATCAAAATTTGGAACCAAAAGGAGTAGTAATTATAGCAAATAATGTAAATGACAGAATCCCTATTCTTCAAGTCCCGCACACATTCTATCAGAGAGGAATTCTACTTATCATCTTTACTCAAGTTCCACTTCCTACCATGATGTGAGATTTGCTTTCGCTTCCCTGACTTCTTGTAATCAAACCCCTATCATCTCTTCAAGATACCTCCTCTTTCTCATTGCTTAGCCAACCAGACTATGGCCAGGAAATCTCATCCCCATTACCTGTTAAACATGCCAATTAAACCACACTCCAAAAGATAACTCCTTCTCTTCCCGAGAGGAATTCTAATTTTCAATTTAAGAAAATTAACTTTTTTATGAAAACAAGAGACCCAACACTGAGATTTACTATGTCCCAAGAACCATGCTTAAAAGTCATTAATTTAACTCATTTAATTCTTATATCTCCCTTAGGTTGAAAGTTCCTGTAATATTCCTATTTTTAAATTTTTTTCCATTGATTTGAGAGAGGGAGAGAGGAAGAGAGGAAGAGAGGGGAATGGAGAGAGAGACAGAGGCATCATGTTCCACTTAGTTGTGCATTCATTGATTAATTCTCATATGTGCCCTGACTGGGGATCAAACCAGTGACCTCAGTGCACTGGGACCATGCTCTATCCATTAAGCAACCAGGTCAGGGACTTAATATCCTTATTTTAGTGATGAGAAAATGTGCTTGAGACTCACAATGTTAGGAAGTACGGGGCTGATCATATAATAAAATCTGAACTGGAACCAGAACCCCCACTCACCACTACAAGTCTGCCTCCATCTGGATGTCCCATACGTTATTCTACGATAAAGCTCATATGCTGATGATAGAAAGTGCATTTAACATTTCTCTGAGATAGGTTCTATAGAGACCATAAGCTCTAAAACTGCTAAAAGACTAGAATAGAAAGAGGCAGAACACAAAGAGGGATTGATGAAAGTGAAGGTCATTTTAACAGAGAACTTTATGATGATTTCTGCCTAACAGAAGGTCATGGTATCACACAGTCCATCTCCAATGAAGTTTCGTGTGTTATTGAAAGACATTCCTACATTTACAATAGTTATGTTTTTCTTTTCTGTCATGTTTACAAGGAAAAAAAAAGAAAACAAACCACTTCTAAAGGTATTTCTGCTTCTCAATAAAATAAAAGCAAAAATAAACTCTTACTTTTAACTTTTATGGAATTAATTATTACTTAGGTGAAGACCTATTTCCAACTGTGCCTCTAGGCAAGTAGACAACTCCAAAGGAAGATAACACATTTAACATACTTTCTAATAATTTTGAAAAAAGAATGTGCTTCTTCTATTCAATAAAATATTACATTTCACTGAATATCTATGTAAAGTATAGAACCCTAATGCTTGCAAAATTAGATCTTATTAATAGAAGCATACATTAGTGACAAGTATGCTTTATTGGGAAGAATGTAAAAGGCTCGGTATGTGGGAGAAACCACAAGAAGGCTAGTGTAGTTGGAGGACAGAGAACAGCAGCAAGAAAAAAATTAGGCCCTGGCCAGTTGGCTCAGTGGTAAAACATCGGCCTGGAGTGCGGGAGTCCCGGGTTCGAGTCCCAGCCAGAGCACACAGAAGAAGTGCCCATCTGCTTTTCCACCCCTCCCCCTCTCCTTCCTCTCTGTCTCTCTCTTCCCCTCCCGCAACCAAGGTTCCATTGGAGCAAAGTTGTCCCAGGCTCTGAGGATGGCTGCATGGCCTCTGCCTCAGGCGCTAGAATGGCTCTGGTCACAACAGAGCAACGCCCCAGATGGGCATGCTGGGTGGATCCCGGTCGGGCACATGCGGGAGTCTGACTGCCTCCCCATTTCCAACTTCAGAAAAATACAAAAAATATATATAAGAAGAAAAGAAAACATGATATTATGCAAGGCTTTCTAAGCCAAGGTGGAGAGTTTGGATATTTTTGCAGAGAAATGAAAAGAAATCCTTAAAGATAACTGGATAATATTCTCCATGAGTCTTCAAATAAGAACTAAAGAGCTCTATTATTTATTGCAACCATTTAAAGGTCATGCCTTATTATATGATTCATGTGTCATGAAGTATATATATCAATGCCATGTTTGTGAATTGAATTGTGCTGTGCTGTGCCTTTTGCCAGTGACAGGGAGACACCACAGAGAGGCAAGAAAGCAAGCCATATGTGGGGCTGGCATTGCTGACACACTGTACAGTTACAGCATATGCCTCGAGGATCTTAAAATTATGTTGTTGCTAGTTTCACTGCCGAATTTGATTATATATTTAAGTTTATTTGGGATTCTTTTAAAAAGAAATGACTTCACACTACTAATCTTATGATTACGCAGTTAACAACGAATGACAATGTGCTGTCAGAGCCAAGTTTCCTGAAGCAGCTTTTGAATTCACATAGGTGCAATTTTACTCTCAATTTTAAATGATCTAAAATTTTGTATTCTGAGTAAAACTGAATATGCTTATATGAAGTTAGATTTATAAATTATCAGTATAAAACACAAGTTTTATTGATGTTACATGTTATTCATATATCTCATAAATCATAGACATGTTAGTTATATATAATGCATGCAATGTGTACATGTATATACACACACATATAAATTAATGTTGAAAGCAGATTTTAATGAATTAATACATAAAACTTTTCCAAAGTTACAGATTGTTCCTTATTTGGTAACGAAAACAAGTATGTACAAAATTTATACTATGCAACTTAGGAACTATAATAGAGTACACAAAGAAAGAGGGATATTTTTAATCCCATCATGGAGAGGGTCCAGATAGAACCTTTCTGTCTCTGCCAGAAAGGACAAAAGAGGAACTCTAATAGAAGGCACTGACCCTTGAATCAAATTCCAGTTCTTCTAATATCAAACATGCTCCCAAAGGGAACTTACCCCTCTGAGCCTTAATTCTTTCAACTCTAAAATAGGAATACACTTTGCAAAACTGCAACATGATTAAAAGAGATAATGTTTGATACCAAGAATAAACTCAATAGCCATTTTCTTCCCATCTCGTTTGGAGAATTATTTCATCAGCATGCCATGAATGAAAGTATTCACAGCAATGTTTCCCAAAGATGAAGCACCCACTAACCATTGCTGTTCATGCTACAGAAACAGGAAGTATTTAAGGAAAGCTAGGAAAATAATAATTTCATGAAAATATTTCCAGATTGAGATATGTATCAAAAAGCTAAGCCATGGTAAATTGTACATAGATATTTAGTTATTGTTTTGTAAGTCTTCTTCACATAACAGGCCTGGGGATGGTAAGCATCAATCAAGACTCATTAACTTGGCCCTGGCTGGTTGGCTCAGTGGTAGAGCGTCGGCCTGGCGTGTGGGAGTCCCGGGTTCCATTCCCAGGCAGGGCACACAGGAGAGGCACCCATCTGCTTCTCCACCGCTCCCCCTCTCCTTCCTCACACGCAGCCAAGGCTCCATTGGAGCAAAGTTGGCCTGAGTGCTGAGGATGGCTTCATGGCCTCTGCCTCAGGCACTAGAATGGCCCTGGTTGCAACAGAGCAATGCCCCAGATGGGCAGAGCATCGCCCCCTGGTGGGCGTGCTGGGTGGATCCTGGTCAGGCTCATGCGGGAGTCTGTCTGACTGCCTCCCCGTTTCCAGCTTCGGAAAAATACAAAAAAAAAAAAAAAAAGAGAGAGAGAGAATTGCACTCTTGAAACCTATATAATTTTATTAACCAATGTCATCCCAATAAATTTTTAAAAAAATTAAGCCCCAAAACAATATTTTCAGGAAAAAAATCAGTACAAAAACAAAACAAAACAAAAAAAACCCTTATAAACCCAAAATGCAAACTTAAGTTAATACGACAACAGTACACATCATCATACTTCTCTTTTTATTTTAATTTTATTTAGAAAATTAAATTTCACAGGGTGACATTGATCAGTAAGAGTACATAGTTTTGGGTAAACATTTCTATAGCATTTGAACTATTGATTACGTCCAATATCTATCCTGCAAAGTCAAATCATTTCCTCAATAAACTTTCTGGATTTACTCTTCAGATAAGGCACAGTTTTTTGAACATTTAGAGTTCATTTAAAACCTTGTTGACATTGACTACTACAGGATTTCAAATCATAAGCATGTCAGTGAATAAGCTATATTTCACTTGGGAAAAGAAGTACGTTGACTGGTTTAAAACAAAACAAAAAAACTGAAAATCTTGCCAAGCCTTCTGCCTGAATGTGTTAATGTCTGTGGAAATAAGTCCACAACTGAATTTTCTTAGGAAAAAAGAACACTTCTCCTTCAGTTAGTGGGTTGGAAATGTCACATAATAATCAGTGAAAATTTTCATAATTTGTTTAACAGATTAGAATTATTTTTAAATTCTTAATGAAATTTGATTCTTACTAACATCCTGAGATAAATAAATTTTATTTTAAAGATGAAAAAAAAAGTTGAAGCTCCAAAAGGTTTATAACATGTTAGGGCTCACCCAAAGGAAAAGAAACCTTAGAGAAAGTTCCGCAATATACTTGCAACCAGAGGAAAGTACATGATTTAACTCAACTTCCTTGCTGATATTTTTGGAGAACTTAAAGATTTGATGAAGATCAGATAGGATCTCCCAAGTATTAGAATGAGTATCTTCTAATCCATAGCCTAATATTCCTGACACCATACCATTTTTCCTTACGAGTAGCTACACAGGACGAGGTGAGTGGCTGGGACCCATCATTTCACTGCTCTCAGTGAGCTTAAAACAAAAAGACAGGTACCTACAGAGTCGCTACTTAACCTAAGCCCGTCTCAGAGCAAAGGTTGTACCATCTGCTGAGCTTCTGTCCCCATCTTCCTGTGAAATTAACTGGAACGGATGACTGACACATTGTTCTCAGTGCTCATAATTTTTGCAGGAAGAAAATGAAAAACATTATTAAGTAAAGAATATGCTGGATTCACAAGGACTACTGATTATGTTTTAAAGGGAAGTCCCCATGTCTATCAGAGGTGATCCTCACTGAATTTCCTTTTTAAGACTGTTTCTTAACTAAAGATTATTCTGAGAATGATTTCCTAATGGTAATTTTTTTGTGTGTTTATTTTGACATTACGGTTTTTTTTTAAAATCTCATGAGTACTAAAGACATATTCTAAATTTCTTATGGACTTGGACTTAGGAAATCAAGTTGTTAAGCACAATGCTTTCAGGCCCATTTAGTCCATTCTCCACATTTCTCCATAGAAAACTATAGTTCAGACACTAAATGCTTCCTTTGTCATGGCTAAAAATATGCTGTCCTACTTTAAATCCTCACCTCCTCTTCTTGGACTCCAGCTAAAGTCTCAAGTCTCTCTTTATTTCTATTATTTCAAATGCACACAATCTAATATTGTTATTGAGCTCCTTAAACAATTCAGTTGACTGTGGAGTAGTATTCTTGATCTGGGTGCTGCTTATACAGATCTACACAGTTTGCGAGAATCTATCAGTCTCATGTTAATGATTTGTGCATTTTCCTGTATGTGTGCTATACTTCAATTTTTGAAAATCAAAAAATAAAAAAGTGAGGGTTCTAAAAATCAGTTGTGACTTCTAGAATGTCTGCTCAGATCTTCTGTGGAATACATGGTTCACTCACATAAGGGTACAAGAGTGGAACAGAACTGAAACTTTCATGTGTCCTAAACTCAAAGCAAGATTTGCTTGTGAACAGTAGAGGAACAGCCTCTCCTTACATGATCCAAGTGTCTAGCAAGGTAAGTTTCAAATTGTCACGAAGCACCGATATTTAGAATTTACTAAGTGCGTCAATGAGAGCAATTTATTTTATTGTTGCTATTTAGATTTTTCTGCTGCTGCTTCTCCCCCTCTTCCTTCTTCTTCTTGTAGTTTTATGACTTTAGGGAAAAGCACTGAAAAAGTAAAGAGGTTTTTAAAATAATGTAGCACATAATAATAAAAATTACTTGAACTTTAAAAAAAAAAAAAAGTCCTGTCTGAATAGCTCAGTTGGTTCAAGTGTTATCCCGAAGCCCTGAGGTTGTCGGTTCGATCCCTAGTCAGGGCATATACATAGAGGAAGAGCTCAGTGTTCCTGCCTTTCTGTCTCTCTTTGCCTGCCTCTCTCTCTAAAAAACAAACAAACAGAAACGAAAAAACCTCTTTCATGTCGCTCCCTAAAGGAAAAAGAAAACTATGCTGGCACTGCTTCAAAGGCCCTTCTAGAGGAGAACTCCCTGACCTTTCCCATCTCCACTGTCTCCCTACCGTTCCCACATCCCACCTGCCTTATGCACCCTGGTCACACTGAACCATTTGTTTCTTCCTTTTTCTTCTTATTGAATTTATTGGGATGACATTGGTTCACAAATAAAAAGTGGTGATTTCATTAATAGAAAAGCCAGAGAGAAGAGAGATAAGACAAAACTAGCGAAGATGTGAGATAGAGGTGATTTTATGATTCTAAGATTCCAATTACTGAAGTTTAAAAATATCGCTTATTGCCTGACCTGTGGTGGCGCAGTGGATAAAGCGTCAACCTGGAAACACTGAGGTTGCCGGTTCAAAACCCTGGGCTTGCCTGGTCAAGGCGCATATGGGAGTTGATGCTTCCTGCTCCTCCCCCCTTCTCTCTCTCTCTCTCTCCTCTCTATAATGAATAAATAAAATCTAAATATATATATATATATATATATATATCGCTTATTTTCTATAGTGCTTCTTTTCATTCAGTCAGCTCCAATATCACTTGCTCTGTGAAGCCCTCTCTGAAAGTCTCCACCTCCAGTTCTGACAGAGGGAAACTTGGTCCCTGTCTGCTCTGCAATGGTGTGCCTTTATCATAAACAACAATAACCCAGAGTTATTTGTTTTACTAGTCTATAAACTTCTAGAAGGCATGAATTTATATTAGGTATAATGTCCCCTTTTGAGCACACAAGAAAAAAAAATTCAACCCCCTACTAAATGGATTATAAAAATGAACTACCCAGAATAAAATATAGAAACTGGAGAAGTAAAAACAGCAAGAAATTTCAAGTACCCCAATATGAATTGATCAGTAATATAGTGCTATTAAAAATAATGTTATAAAAAGCTAAAATAGGTTTCTATGCATTGAAAAAAAATCACGTGATGTGTATTAACAGGCCAGTAGCACACTACAACTCAAGCAAGACTAGTCATTAGAACTGCACAAGAGACAGAAGACAATAGAAAACAATGCAAATTAAATAAGGAAGGAACAATAAGGCAATGAAAGAGGACATAGAGAACACAACTAGACATAGGAATAGGTGCTCAACATCACTAATCATCAGAGAAATGCAAATTAAAAACAATGAGCTATCACCTCACCCCTGTCAGAATGGCTATCATCAATAAACCAACAAACAAGTGTGGAAGAGGATGTGGAGAAAAGGGAACCCCTTTGCACTGTTGTGGGGAATGCAGAATGGTGCAGCCACTGTGGAAAGCAATATGGAGATTCCTCAAAAAATTAACAATGGGCCTGACCTGTGGTGGCGCAGTGGGATAAAGCATCGACCTGGAAGTGCTGAGGTCGCCGGTTCAAAACCCTGGGCTTGCCTGGTCAAGGCACATATGGGAGTTGATGCTTCCAGCTCCTCCCCTCCTTCTCTCTCTCTGTCTCTCCTCTCTCTCTCTCTATCTCTCCCTCTCCTTTCTAAATGAATAAAAAGAAATTAAAAAGAAAATTTTTAAAAAAATTAACAATGGAACTGACTTCAGACCCAGCAATTCTACTTCTGGGAATATATCTAAAGTAACCTGAAACACTAATTTGAAAGAATATATGTACCCCTATGTATACTGCAGTGTTATTTAAAATAGCCAATATCTGGCAACAGCCCAAATGTCCACCAATAGATGAGTGAATAAAAAGACTGTGGTACATTTAAGCCTGTCATAGACATGCAAGTACAATATGATTTCATTTATATGTGCAATCTAATGAACAAAATGCACTAACAAAATAGAAAGAGACTCACAGATACAGAGAACACAATGACAGCTGTCAGAGGGTAGGGAGGTCGGGGAGCTGGATAAAAAAGTGAAGAGATTAGGCAAAAAGCAAACAAACAACTCATAGACCCAGACAACAGAATGGTAGTTACCAGAGGGAAAAGGGGGTGAGTAGGAGAGGATAAAAGAAGGTAAGGTGATGGAAGGAGATTTGACTTGGGGTGGTGATCACACAACACAATATACAGAAGTGTATTGTTGGGCAACTGAGGTTGTAAAATTTGTATTTTTTGAGTTTGCTCACTTTTGTCTTTACAAAATGGCACTGGTCTGTGCCAGGTTTGTGATCTGTGAAATTGCAAATTACCCTTTTGCTTGGGAAGGGCCATTGTCTTGCTAATGTTTGCTGCAGGAGAGGTTTTCAGGCCAGAAAGTTTTGAAAAGAGGAGAAGGAGGAGAGGCAGAGAGAGAAGCCCTGTTTGCAGAGTGAGAGAGCAGAGAGAACGCAGAGTGCTGAGGAAGAAGCGATGTTTCCCAGAGAAGGGAGAAGGTGTGCAGATGAGGAACCAGGGCTGAGGGGCTTTTGTGAGCTCTGCTGAGACTGGTGAGGCCTTTGATTCTAGGAGAAAAATGGAGAAGATTCTCCTGGTTGTGGAACTGGATAATGTGTCAGGGCTTTGTGAGCTCTGAATGAATGAAAAGGGAAGTGTTTTCCCTGTGTGTTTGCTCGTTGGCTGGTGCGAGACTTTAATAAAGGAATGGCCCACCAGTTTTTGGCTCCACTGTTTCTTTACCGTCTGCCTGAATCTAATGGGAACCTGCATGTTCATGGCCACGACGGCCGTGACTGCAGACCCTACATGTATTATAGAATTGTACACCTGAAACCTATATAATTTTATTAACCAATGTCAACCCCATAATTTAAAAAAACATTAAAGTAAGCAGAGCTATATCACTTGTAAAAATGAGAGAATGAAGGATAGCAATAAACATAAAACACTTAATGCTAAAACATCTACAGCAAAAGTGGAGTTAACATGATGAAATGTTTTTATTAGAATTAAACTATAACTTTATAATTGTCATGGATGTTCAAACAGGTTACCCAAGATATTATAAAATCAGTATTTCCCAAACAAAAGAGTCTTAAAATAAAATTAAAAAAAAATTATTTCAATAAAAATAATTTTGTAGCCATTTTTGTTTCCGGGAAACTTAAATGATCAATATGAACATGACAATGACAACTTTGAATCAAGTTTTGCCCCACACTTCAGGGACTGAATTTGCATTGCTAGCCCCATTGCCATATACTGTACTCGATTGACTGTAGTGGGCTTTTTGAGAAAAGAAAGCTGGGAGATTTAAGTCACGAATCAGTTAACACCAAGTGAAAGCTGAATGCTGATGAAAGTGAGCATTCTGAAATCTATGAATAACCAAGAAACTTGTGGAAGAATTCACTCATGAGGGCAAACAGATACATGAACAGGGGAACAGCAAAGACTGTGCCTATGAGAGTTAGGACCACATTAACTTAGTCAAAATAACACCGATTCTTTAAAGTAACAGTGTTCGTGTACAATTTTATTGGCTTTATTAATTTGCTTGTTTTAACTCATTTTATTTTTTTTCCAGTTTTATGGTTATAACTAAGTTATAATACTATGAGTTTACAATTAGCTTTATTAAAAATAATTCATAAAAATATCAGAATTTAAAACAGCAGTATAGAAAGGGAAATATTCCCCATTTTGGCTTTCCATACTTTTTTTTCCTTTTAAGGTTTTCATTATTATTTGTATTTGCAAAATAAATTATTCTTAAGCATTTTTTCATACCATGGGCTAGAGGCAATTATTTAATTAGATGATCTCTTGATACATCTTGTAATTCCCTGATTCTACAATGATAAAGACAATAGTGTACCAGAAATATGATTCTTCTTTTTAAAGCTATAATTCAGTAATGGAAAGCATTTCCTAATTACATATTGTCATATTTCTATATGCTAAATATCTCCTTTCATTCCTATTTTCCTTAGGGTTATAATAAGTAAAAGTAGCTTTTACGTTTTATCTCATGGAAAAACACTTTAGAATACTTATCAGAATATATAATTGACTCTGGTAAATTCTTCTACAGAAAGGAAACTTAAAATAGGGAGGGGCAACAAATGACAAATAATGTTTCAAATGGGGTCTGTAAAGAGCTGAAATGTTTTAGAGAAGAAATATTTACTACATTCCCACCATGTTAAACATTCATTTACTTGTTTTCTTTATTCAACAAAGGTATGCTGAGGATTTGTATGTGGGAGCAAATACTCCAAGAGCCAGGAATGCAACACAGAATACAATCCATATCACATGCCATCAAAGTGACTCGCGTTTAGAGGAGGAACTAGAGAAACAGCAATGTTGACTGGCCTGAGAGCATCAAAAGGGGGACCTAGAAGGTGCCGTCTAACATGTAAAGCACTGAGCTTAACTGACATTATCTCTACCTTCACAAACACCAGGAACTGTGGTTCCTGTTATTCCAGTTTTACTGATGAGAAAACTACGTATGACTCAGGGAAATAATTTGTCTCAAATCATGACTTTGCTCCATGTATTTTCTAGCTTTCATGGGTCTTTTCTATGTTGGATCTCTAAGCAATGGCTTCTTTATTTCTCAAATCGCATGATAATATATGCTGTCTTTTTACTCTCTCAGCTGAGCTTATTAGAAAAGTAAGCTGCATTCATTTTGTCAAGTCGTCCACTGAAATGTGCCTTCTGACCCCGTCATTTCACCTACACTGCTTTTAATTCACTCTAACCTCCAACCCACCCACCTGTGGCTATCTTCTCATTTTTATTCTTCTTGACTTCTGGACACTTTGGATCACTCCTTTTGTCATGAGGCTCTGTCCTCTCTTGGCTTCTAAGATACTACTCTGCCTAGCTTTCCCTGCAACTTGTTTTCACTGTTTGCTTAGCATCCTCACTGGGATCTTTTTGGCCAATACGTTCAAGGCCATCCAAGTAGAACATATCAGAGACATGAACTCTTTTCACTTCCTCATTCCTTCTGATATAATTTCTAAAGGTTGTGAATCCCTAAATCTCCTTTTGATCTTCACTGCCATTTATGAGTTCAGGTCCTCATTCTCTCCCACTTGGACAATTACAATAGTCTTTTAATTACATTCATTCCTATAGCTCTGGCCCTTATAGTACATCATCCATACTGTTGTCCAAGTGATTTTTCTAAATCACACAATCGCTTGGGTTGCTTCTCCACTCACACTCAGGAATAAGCTTATGGTCTACAAGAAACAGTTTGTAGACAGCATATCTACAAATCACTCTATCAAACTGTACTATCAGGATCTGGGTTATGAGCGACAGAAACTGACTGGTTAATGTGAGCAGATAAGAAATGGAATTTTTCCAGGAAACTCACTGTAACTCAAGAGTAAGTTTGGAGAAACTCCAATAAGGAGCAAAGAAGGTAAGGCACAGACAAATCTCTAGCACAGAAATACTCTGCTTACAATTCCCCTCACCATTTTGATGGCCACTGGGCACTCCTAACTTGTGAACATATCTGGATTCTTGAATTCATTGCAAATACCTTGAAAAATCTTTACTGAACCTTCCTATTCTGTTACATCCTGAAAACCTAAGGTCCTGAGCAGAAGTATCCGAATGGTCACATGTAGGTCAGGGATACAGAAGGAATAACTCCCCCTTCAGCTTCATTATAGATGGCCAAAATCTTGCCACCCATCTTTCTGAGATTATCCCCAAAGAAGAATTTACCTGTTAAACTATTGATAATTTTCAATTCTTACCCCCACATATCTCAAGCAAAATAAATTCTCTAAAGCTAAAGAAAAAAAAAAAGGCCATTAAGAAGTTTAAAGGAATTATTTTGGGGTATAACAGAATGAGAGAGAATTGGCATGAATGGTCTTTCCCCCTTATATCCCACAAATCGATCTGACACTCATGATTAAAGATATTTTCCTGAGAGTAGGTGCAACTAGTTGTGTATAGCATATTAAAGACTCGCCTGACCTGTGGTGGCGCAGTGGATAAAGCGTCAACCTGGAAATGCTGGGTTCGCCGGTTTGAAACCCTGGGCTTGCCTGGTCAAGGCACATATGGGAGTTGATGCTTCCAGCTCTTCCCCCCTTCTCTCTCTCTGTCTCTAACTCCTCTCTTTCCCTCTTTGTCTCTCTCTAAAAATGAATAAATAAAATAAATAATAAAGACTCAACATGGCTTGTCTCTCCTTGGGAGCTCAATTTCAGTTATCTTCTTGTCCTCTGGTATGAAGGTAGAAATTGATTAAAGGCTCTATATGTGACTAAATAAGCAGGACACTCACCGAAACAACCCAACCCCACTGACCAAGACTTAGACCTCTTACATGGCTCCCTTTTAGCCCTCTCCCAAATTCTGAGCCACAAAGAGTAACAATCTATTGAATGCATTTGCTCAAATCTCTTAAATCAGAAATGAGGTATAGGATGTTTATCTTTCTTGACTCATTAATTTTATCTCACCAAGGACATCTGCTTATATCAGATATTGAAATATTTATCATGTCAGTTCATGATAGCCAATAAAAATTAAATCATTATACATTTAAATACAAACACAATTATTATCTAAACCTCAAACTTTAGTATAGGTAGACTTCTCTATTTCAGAAAAGAGAAAAAGCCACGAGTAACAAATTTATACAGTCTTGCCTTCCTGAGGTTAGCTAATCATAAACAGAACTTTAAGATAACTCTTCTACAATGTCCAATTTCCTCTGCAACATTAGACCAAGTCTTCTCATTACTTAAAGGGTCATGTTCCATTATATGGTCACAAAAGCCTTCTGATCTACCATCCAGATTTTTACTTTATCACACTTTTGTCATTTTTCTTCCAGTTCTTGCAAAGAACATTATATTCTAATAATTCTAAAAATCCTTATATAGTTCTCTAAAACCATTATACTGGCTCTAGTCCATCTCTGACGGCTACTTGGAATGATTTGGGCACATACATCTTTCAACTCTTAAATATTTTGCAAAAGCATCTTTGTAAAGGCTTCTCTTAGCTTTCTCCCAGCTAAGAGACATAAGTAAATGTTTTCATTCTGCATTTTACATGCAACTATTAGTATATATACTATATTTTCCATAATAGTTGAAATCTGTTTTTTATTCATTGTTATATTCCTAACAGGAGCACAGTGTCCGGCACATAGTGAACTATCAAATATACAACAACAAACATATCAAATAACTATGTAACAGCATCTCTACTGTTTCTGCTTAACCTCTGCTTTTCATTACTTTTACTTGTTTCCTTTTGATGTTCTCAAGGACCCACTATCTAGTTCTTTCTGCCTTCAATTCTGCCCAGCAAATTACATCTGAAATTTCACATCTCCGTCTCTTATTAGTAAAAATAGTATTTTTTACTAGACAGAGTGCTCTCTATTTACTAACAATTTTGGAATGTAATTTCAATGCAAATTCAAAATCAATTTTAAAGAATAGTGCACTCTATACAATATATCGTATACAAAAAAAATTTTCTATAAGCAAATTTGATTTGCAAATTTGATAGTACTATAAAACATGAAAAGTCCTGAAAACATAGTGAAGTTCAACAGTACTCGGGATTTCCATGTAAACCTTTTCTTTTATAACTAACTTGGGGCTTCAAATAGTTCTTTACATGTTTATGTTAAGAAAAAGTAAGAAAAGCAACTTTGGTAGTTTGCAGTAACTAATTTTAAGTCACCCGTGAAATCATATGGCCCTGTACTAAAGTTAAAATAAAAAGTTAGAAATCCTTGATACCCTTGAAAGTAAGCATTATTTTTGTCTTGAAAGGTATTCGATGTCTTTTTGTCCTAGGGTCAGTCTAAACTTGTTTTACTCTGTTCCTCCTTTTTAATTTATCTTTTGGGTTTTTTGGTTTTTTCTTTCACAGCTATTGCTATTCTTTCTTCCTCCTTTTTAAACTAAGATGGTCAAGTTTAAAAGGGTGGTGTTGCAGGGTATTCTAGCATCTAATTGAGCCCGGTTCTGTAATTAAAACAGAAGGACTAAATAAGCAGGAGCAAAAGAAAAGATACAGCCCTGGCCGGTTGGCTCAGTGGTAGAGCGTCGGCCTAGCGTGCGGAGGACCGGGGTTCGATTCCCGGCCAGGGCACACAGGAGAAGCGCCCATTTGCTTCTCCACCCCTCCACCGTGCCTTCCTCTCTGTCTCTCTCTTCCCCTCCCGAAGCCAAGGCTCCATTGGAGCAAAGATGGCCCGGGCGCTGGGGATGGCTCTGTGGCCTCTGCCTCAGGCGCTAGAGTGGCTCTGGTCCCAACATGGCGACGCCCAGGATGGGCAGAGCATCGCCCCCTGGTGGGCAGAGCGTCGCCCCATGGTGGGCGTGCCGGGTGGATCCCGGTCCGGCGCATGCAGGAGTCTGTCTGACTGTCTCTCCCTGTTTCCAGCTTCAGAAAAATGCAAAAAAAAAAAAAAAAGAAAAGAAAAGAAAAGATACAAATGTCTACACTGTTGTAGCCCTAGGACAATGAAGTTAGAAAATCACTTTATTTCCAAGTACATCTAGAACTGTTCTATATAAGTAGAGGAGCTATTAGGTATAAAATTTCTTAAACTTCAAAAATAAGATTCATTCTGATTCCTAGATTTATTTTGTTTTTTTAATATTTAACTTTATAGAATAAAAGTTAAGAACAACACAAAGGACCGTTACAGCTGAGGATCCCCATCGATTTAAAGGTAATAGCTGCTTCTTCTTCTTACAGGTATAGTAAATGTTGCTTACATTGTTTTTGTTTCGCCTTTGGCACCATAAAAATATGAAAAGGAACTCACTTCACAGAAGTTAAAAACGGAGTATACTGCTACAAAGTAAGTGAACTCTGAAAAACGTTAACTTGAATAAAACTTTCTCAGTAGATAATAATTTCAGGGGAATTTTTAAATTTCTCTAAAGAATATATGTAGAAGAAAATTACTGCCTTTAATTTATTCACCATCTGAAATTTCCTTCTTTTAAAATTATAGTCTAGAAAGTTATTTATATTCCTGCTATGGAGAGTCTATTATTTTTGGCATACTCATCCTTTCTTTTCTCAATACCTTCTGAAACTAAGATGCAATGCTTTATTTTCTTTATTCGCCCTAGCAATATGAACATTCAAACTACTGACATTCCAAAGAACACATAAAATCTGGATTGTATAAGTTCCCTATCCCTCTTCTCCGTTACACAGCATTCCTGAATATACTCCCTGTCTTAAGAACAAATACTCCTTGTTGTGGATAATTGTTTCATACAAAGATGTTTTCAAGCAGATTCTTGAAGTGCTGCTTAAAATATATATATCACTCTTGGCACGTTCTTATAATTGAGACAGAACAAACATATGTTGGAGATTCAATATTAGGGAGCAAAGATTACATAAATTTTGTGTCATCAAAAACAGATCTTACAAAAATAACCATGACACTGAAAATAATTTTAAACTTTATTAAGATTGGTTAGAAGGTTGAAAACAGTCCAGTTAAACTAGGTTACCTATATCTTCACCAAAATGTTGCTATCTAAACAAGAGAAATAGATTAGATTTTAAATAATGGATTAAAAAAACCCAGAATACAACAGTGTTTGATAACAATAAAGAGTTTTATTTGAATTTTTTTTAAATCTATTATACTACTAATTAAATTGTGGTCATTAAATAATATTATAAATGATCATTTTAAACTTCATGAGAAAATTAGATTCCATACATCCTACTCTCATTTCTTCTGCCAGAAAGAAAAAAAATTAACAGCCTAATTTTAATATTATCACTGATTTTACAAGTAGGTATTGATTAAATATAATCGAAATAGTAGGGCTATGTCTTTATGTGCAAAAATACTAACCTATGAGCAAAATAAAAATGGGTATTCTAATGTAACTAGCATACACTTAAAATTACTTGATCAGATCTATTATGTTCCACCAGGAAAACTCAGGTATAAGTGAAAGAAGTAAGGTCTGAAGAAAGAAACCTACGTTTCAAACTTACCTCTCCACTTACTCATTTCAAAACTTTAAGTCATTTAATTTCTCAGATTTGAGTCAACCAGTTACTAAAACAGAACAATTGTTTCTTTAGGATAAAGGGGCTCGTGTATACAAAATTAACTTTATAGATTGTACAATGCAGAGTAACTATAAGGAAATAATCTGTTATTATATAGAGATGACCAGGGTTTTTTAAACCATAGTGTAGTCATTTATTATATTCAAGTCTTTGAAAATAAGAAGCTAATTCCAAAACATTTATTGATTTTTTGTGCGTGTGGGCTAAGAAGTCTCTAAACTTTCTTAAATTTTAAATTGTGTTCTTAATGAATGTATGATGTTAAATATATTTTGATTATTCAACTCATGTTTCATGAATTTAGGTCTAACTATACTTGTATAAATAAAAAACAAAATTAATTATTTAAATAACTCCACAACAAAGGAACTGCAATTTGTGTATAAAATGGCTTTAATTCTTCTTTAGAAGCTGTTTTTATAGTATTCTATTCATATATACACACACATACTATTTTCCTTTGTGCTTTTCAATAATAAAAGCACAATAATTTATTTATTATTAACATTTAATGGAGAGAAATGGACAAGTATAAAAATATTACATAATTTGGAAACAATGTTCATTTTATCAAGTATTTTTTAATTTAAAACTAAAATGTCTAAAACTTCTAAGAATATTAATTATTATATGGTAAATTTTATTAACATTGCCATATATAGTTTTAAAAAATGTATAACTATATCGATTACTTTACTTATTCTAAAACTATTGTCAATGCTGGTCACATTTAGGTTACCTAAAAATTAATTTTTATATACACAGTTCAAATCTCGTAACAAATTTAACATTAGCATTTTAAAATTTATGCTCTTTGAAGCCAGGCAAGGATTAGCATTAGAATTCACTAATATCTAACCAACATAATTAATTTTGTTATGATACTAGAAAATCTTTTGTTGACAGTGTAGACATTAAAACTTTTTTATAACTATGCCTTTTAGTTTATGTAATATCTTCATTACAAAATGAGATTTTAAGTGGTTATCTTAGACAATTGACAATTGTTTTCAGTATAAAAAACTCTTTTTATTTCTGACTCTTCAAGTAAAGCAGAAATTAGTAACACATTAACAAAAACAAATCAATCAATTGATACTATTGGTAGAATGCAATACACCATTAGGATAAACACAATAAAACTGTTATTAAAAATATATAAATAAAAGTATATATTGGTCAATAGAACATTAGATAGATAGATAGATAGATAGATAGATGATATAGATATAGATATTGAATAAAAATATATTCTTCATAGATGACTGATAACGGCAATCTTTTTCCTGCCTAAAAAATAGATTACTTTAACAAGGATAAAATCAATAAGCTAATCAGATGAACTTTATTCTAAGTATCATAGGTATGTTCCCCCCATTGAGTGTTTATATTCAAAAGGAGGTAACTTTGAAATGGATATATACAAATATTCTACACATACCTACCATTATTAAATATGTTTCAAGAAAGCAAAAATGCACTAGGATTAATGTTAAAATAACCAAAGGCATTTTTCTTCTTACCAGAAAAAAATGACCTCAGTCAAAATAAATTCCTAGAGATTAGTGACCAACTGAGGTTAATGGCCTGAAACCATACGTTAGGCAATTAACTCTACCCAGTCATTCATTAATCCCTAGGAAATAGCCAGGTCTACAATTGTTACTGCTCAGTTATAACCCAAATAGAACCATGAGAGATGAGGGCAGCAATATGATTGGCTAATATGCAAAAATTAAGTTCTCCATGAATGCCTTGTACATATCAATTAAAACTACATCACCCTTTAGAAAAAGAACTCATATGCTGATATTTCTTTTTCATTTTCAGATCATAATAGCAATAATGACTTTGATGGTGGGTATTTTCTGGGAATTAATGGCAGCATAGATGTTAATGGTCCTTGGCTGTACCTTGAGCCATGAGCCATCCACTCCTCCCTGTTAGTCATTAATCCCTATGCAATGCCCAGCTATTGCTTAATTAACTTTACAATGCAGTTTAATGCAGATATAACACGATAGAATGATTTTTACTTATACACTTCCAAAAAAACAAAACCTTTAACTCAATAAAACCTTGCAAAAATTCAGTTTCAGATTTCTGAAACATATATTGAATATTAAGAATGGGGAGGTGACAAGATGGAGGGCAAGAGGATGCAAAGGCTCACCTTCCTAACAAAAGCAAAAAAAAAAAAACAGTAAATAAATAACTACACACCGATGAAAATAACTTGGGGAAGGCTGTGGACTACAACAAAGAAGCAGCAACAATCCTGGGGAGCCCAAAAAATGAGAATGGCCACATAGAAAAGTACAGGAAGCCAATTACCTCTGTCAACCAATCCTCCACTCTAGAGAATCTTGAAGCCAGGACGGATGCCTTAGAGGAAGTTCACCCCTTGGAGAACAGAAGAGTAGGAAAACCGAGTAAGTCATATCACTGAATATTTGCTGCTTTTGCTTAGAGATCTCCCATATCCTTCACCAGTGTGGATCCCTGATGACAGAACTGCCTATAGTCCTCTCAAAGAAGCCACTTTTGGGGGATAAAGCTGTTGCTCTGGTTACTGATGGACCTGCTTTCTGGAGGTAGTCTCAGTAGTTTCTAATTTCCAATGTTCTAGAGCAGCGGTTCTAGAGAGAAACACCACAGCACCTCACCATATTTGGGACCATAGATGCTACTGCTCTGTACTCCTCTTGGGTCCCAGGTCTTGGTTCTCAACCCTATTGCTGCTATTGTGAGCCCCAATCCTTTCCTGAATGGGAGCTCTGATGGGTCATAGCCAGGAAATGTTGCCACTGTTTTAAGTCCAGCTTTACTATGAACAATTGCATATTTGCCAGCAAACTAAAAAACCTAACAGTGAATATATTTTTAGAAAAATACAAGACAATCAAGACTGAACCATGAATATAAAAAGAAAATATAAACAGAACAATAATGATTAAAGTGATGAATCCATAACAAAAAAAAAAACCCATCACAGGAAAGCCCAGGACCAGATGGTTTCCTAGTGAATTCTACCAGATATTTAAAAAAGAATTAATGGCAATCGTTCTCAAACTCTTTCAAAAGAGTAAAGAGAAGGAATATACCTCAACATAATGATGACCATATATAATAAACCCACATTAACATGGTGCTCAATTGTGAAAGATTTAAAGTTTTCTTTCTCTAAAATCAGGAACAAGGCAAGGGTACTACTCACTTTCACCACTTTCATTTAACATCTTACTTGAAGTCCTAGCTAGAGTAATCAGGCAAGATAAGAGATAAAAAGCATTCAAAATGGAAAGAAGAAAACTAAAATTGTCATTATTTGCAGATAATATGATCCTTTTTTTTTTTAAGTGAGAGGCAGGAAGACAGAGAGACAGACTCCTGTATGCACCCTGATGGAGATACACTGGGCAAGCCCCCTAGAGGATACTGTGTCCATTGCTCTGTTGCTCAGCAACTAAGCTATAAATATTTTATTTTAGCACCTAATGTGAGGCAATGGAGCTAGCTTCAGCAGCCAGGGCCAACTTGCTTGAACCAATTGAGCCATGGCTGTGGGAGGAGAGAGAAAGAGAGAGAGAACAGGGATGGGGAGGGATGGAGGAGCAGATGGTTACTTCTCCTGTGTGCCCTGACCAGGAATCAAACCTGGGACTTCCACACACCGGGGTCAATGTCTACCACTGACACAACTGTCCAGGGCCAAAAATATGATCTAATATCTAGAAAACCCTAAAGAGTCTACTAAAAATCAATCATAACTAATAAATAAATTCTGTAAACTTTCAAGATATAAAATCAATATACAAAAATCAGTTACATTTCGGTATACTATGGGAAAATAGGAAGCCATCTTGCTGATAATAGTATTAAAAACAATAAAATACTTAGAACTATACCTTTATCAAAGAAGGTGAAAAACCTGTACACTGAAAACTATAAGACATGTAATGAAAGAGATTGAAGAAGACAAATAAGTAAACAGATATCTCATTTTCTTGGATTGGAAAAATTAATATTATAAAAATGTCAATACTATGCAAGGTGATGGGCAGACTGAATGCAATCCTCTAAAATTTAAATGACATTTTTCACAGAAATAGAAAAAACTACACTAAAATTTGCATACAACCACTAAAGACCTGAATATTCAAAGTAATCTTGAGAAAGAGAACTATAGCTGTAGGCACCACACTAATTTCAAACTATATTATAAAACTATAGTAATCAGACATGCCCACAAATTAATGGAACAGTAGAGAGAGCCCAGATATAAACCTATGCATATATGATCAAATAATTTTTGACAAGGGTGTCAAGAACATATAATGGGAAACAGATGACCTCTTCAATAAATGGTGTTGGGAAAACTAAATATCTACATGCAAGAGAATGAAACTAAACCTCTACATTACACCACTCAAAAAAATTAACTAAAACTGGATTAATGGATTTAAACATAAAGTCCGAAAGCATATAATTCCTAGAAGAAAACATGGTTGGGTGGTTGGGGAGGGACCTCAGCAACATTGATCTGAGCAATGATTTCTTTTTCATTTTTATTCCCATTCCCTCACCTTCCTCCCATTGGTAACCATGAATCTGTTCTCTATAGCTACGAATTTCCTGTGTTATGCTTTGTATTAGTTTTATACTTTTATATTCCACATATAAGTGAAATAATATGCTATTTTTATTTCTCTGACTTATTCCATTTAGCATAATACTATCTAGGTTCATCCATATTGTCACAAATAGGAAGATTTCAGTTTTTTATAGCTAAATAATACCCCATTATATATCAAATCTGTTTTATCCATTCATCTGTTGATGGATCTCTAGGTTGCTTCCATATAATGGCTATGATTTTCTATATAAGACAACAAAAGCAGAGGCAATAAAAGCTAAAATAAACATGTGGGACTATAAACTAAGGAATTTCTGGCCTGGCCAGTTGGTGCCGCAGTGGATAGAGTGTCGGCAGCAGAGGGACCAGGAAACCCCAAGTCACCAGCTTAAGGGCGGGCTCATCTGGCTTGAGCATGGGCTTACCAGCTTGAGCACAGAGTCGCTGGCCTGAGCAAGGGATCATAGACATGACTCCATGGTAGTTAGCTTGAGCCCAAAGGTCGCTGGCTTGAAATCCAAGGTTGCTGGTCTGAGCAAGGGGTCACTCGCTCTGCTGTAGCCCCTGGTCAAGGCACATATGCTAAAGAAAACAATGAACACCTAAGGAGCACAACAAAAAATTATTCTTCTCATCTCTCTCCCTTTCTGTCTGTCTCTAATTATCCCTCTCTGTCTCTCTCTGTGTCACAAGAAAAAAAAATTTCTGTACAATAAAGGAAACAATCATATGTTGAGAAGGCAACCTCCAAAATAGGAGAAAATATTTGCAATCCATATATCTGATAAGGAGCTAATATTCAAAATACATAAATAACTAATGCAATTCAATAGCATAAAAGCAAACAGTCTAATTTTAAAAAATGGCAAGCCCTGACCAGACAGTGGTGCAGTGAATAGAGCATCAGCTTGGGACTCTGAGGACCCAAGTTCAAACCCTGAGGTCACTGGCTTGAGCAGGGGCTCACCAGCTTGAGTGCAGGGTCTCCAGTTTGAGTGTGAGTCTAGAGACATGACCCCTTGGTCACTGGCTTGAGCCCAAAGGTCACTAGCTTGAAGCCCAGTCAAGGCACATAGGAAAAAGCAATCAATAAACAACTAAGGTGCTACAACTATGAATTGATGCTTCTCATCTCTCCCTTCCTGTCTGTCCTTGTCTGTCTGTCTGTCTCTCTCTCATTTAAAAAAAAAGGTGTGGAAGCATCTGAGAAGACATGTTTCCAAAGGTATATGAAAAGACACTCAACATCACAATCATCACTAACTGCAAATCAACCTCACACCTTTTAGGTGGCTATTATCAAAAAGACAAGACATAAATGTTGGTGAGGATGTGGAGAAAAACAAACCCTTATAAACTGTTGGCAGGAATCTAAAATATTATGGCTATTATGGAAAACAGTATGCTGGGTTCCGAAAAAATAAAAGATAAAACTACCATATGATCCAGCAATTCCATTCCTGAGAATATAGCCAAAGGAATTGAAATCAATAACTCAGAAAGATATCCCCATGCCCATTCAGTGCAGCATTATCTACAATAGCCAAGATATGGAAACAATCTAAATATCCTTTGATGGGTAAATAGATAAAAAATGTAATATACATGAAATATTATTCAGCCATTAAGAAGAAGAAAATCTTACCATTTGACAACATGGAGAAATCTGGAGAACATTATGCTGAGGGAAATTAGCCAAAAAAAAAAAAAAAGAAAGAAAAGAGAAAGAGAAAGAGAAAGATAAAAACACTTTATGGTATCACTTATATGTGGAATTTTTTTAAAAATATGATTTCATAGAAGCAAAGAATAGAATGGTTGTTGCCTCAGGCTGAAAAACAAGAAAAATGGGGTTATCTAGGTCAGACAGTACATATTTTCAATTCTAAGCAGATATTCTAAAGATGTAATGTACAACGTGGTAACTATAGTTAATAATATAGTGTTGCTTACTTGAAATTTGCTGAGAATAGATCGTAAGCAATCTCACCACACACACACACAAAAAGTTATTTGTGTTACTTAAGTGAGGTTATGGATGTATTAATTACCTTCATCCTGTTAATTATTCCACAATGCTTTTGTAAATCCAATAATGATAGTGTATACTTTAAATATGTACCATTATATTTATCAAATATTCCTCAATGAAATTTTAAAAAATTTAAGAATGACAATTTTCTTTGTAGTTGTGGGATTAGAATAAAAGGGATGATTTAATAAGTAATGTACTACTATATTAATATTGAAAAGTTTTATAATTATGTTAATATTTTGTAGGGTTACAACTTCTTATGTCAAAATTTGAATAGAAAACAATCTAAATGCAGAGTGTGTTCTGAAGTTTCCATAGATTATAAAAATATGGCGTTTTATGTATATATTGAGAGAATGTATAGAATTAAGAGATTTAGGCCCTGGCTGGTTGGCTCAGTGGTAGAGCATCGGCCTGGCGTGCGGAAGTCTCTGGTTCGATTCCCGGCCAGGGCACACAGGAGAAGCACCCATCTGCTTCTCCACCCCTCCCCCTCTCCTTCCTCTCTGTCTCTCTCCTCCCCTCCCGCAGCCAAGGCTCCATTGGAGCAAAGATGGCCCGGGCGCTGGGGATGGCTCCATGGCCTCTGCCTCAGGCGCTAGTGGCCCTGGTTGCAACAGAGGGACGCCCCGGATGGGCAGAGCATCGGCCCCTGGTGGGCATGCCGGGGTGGATCCCGGTCGGGCGCATGCGGGAGTCTGTCTGACTGCCTCCCCGTTTCCAGCTTAAAAAAAAAAAGAGAGAGATTTAAAATTTTTTGATATGGAAAGAACTTAGACATTATTTGGTCCAATGCCTATGTTTACAGTTGAGAAAGTGAGAAATTCTAAGGAGCAATGTCTCTAGCTTGAGTCATGTGGTCACTGTAGAACAAAGAAGAAAGAGTTGTCTGTCTCCTCTCCTACAGCTTGAGCCCCTTTCTCCAATCAATGACATCTGTATGCACAGATTCAAGCTCTACCTGGTAGGGGATTGTGAGAATTGCTATACTTCATCTAAATTTGTCAAATGATCAGCCAAGTTTCTTGAACAAGGGGATAGTAATTTGTAGTCAATTTTTGCTCTTTTGGAGAGAATTTTATAAGCTAACTTTAAAAAATCACTTTAGCCTGATGAGGCGGAGGCGCAGTGGATAGAGCGTCAGACTGGGATGCGGAAGGACCCAGGTTCAAGACCCTGAGGTCTCCAGCTTGAGCACAGGCTCATCTGGTTTGAGCAACGCTCACCAGCTTGAGCCCAAGGTCACTGGCTCGAGCAAGGGGTCACTTGGTCTGCTATAGCCCCCCCCCCTCAAGGCACATATGAGAAATCAGTCAATGGACAACTAAAGAACCGCAACAAAGAATCGATGCTTCACATCTCTCTCCCTTCCTGTCCGTCTGTCCCTATGTGTCCCTCTCTCTGACTCTGTCTCTGCCACACACACACACAAAAGATCACTTTAAAAATTCTTGTATTTTAATTTACAAAGAATCTTAATAATCTACCAAGCCTTGTAAAATTTTTTCCTACTTTGTTTTCATGTAGTAAGAACATTTTGGCAGGAACCAAGTGGGAAATGTGCACAGGTTATTAAGCTATAACAATATAGGGGGTCCTTGAGTTACCACAGTCTCGACATACATTTCATGTTTACGACGCTCACTCTCATAAAAACTTTAAAAAGTTGAGATGTTTTGGCTCATGCCATTAGCGTCATACTTTTATTTTACACTCATTTTTTGTCATTTTCTTCTGTTACTACAGTACAGTGTACAATAGAATATATTTATGTACTTTTCCTTTTTCTGTGGCTTAGTTGTGTTTTTATGCTCTAGATCAGTGCTCCCCAAGCCCTGGGCCGTGGACCGGTACCAGTCTGTGGGCCATTTGGACCAGTCCACAGAGAAAGAATAAATAACTTACATTATTTCCGTTTTATTTCTATTTAAGTCTGAACGATGTTTTATTTTTTAAAATGACCAGATTCCCTCTGTTACATCCGTCTAAGACTCACTCTTGACGCTTGTCTTGTAAGTTTGACAATTATATTTAAAAATACCACAGTTTTTATGCCAGTCTCATAATTTTATTTTGTGCATTTATCCGTCCCACCCTAAAGGTCAGTCTGTGAAAATATTTTCTGACATTAAACCGGTCCATGGCCCAAAAAAGGTTGGGGACCACTGCTCTAGATTTTGATTTTACAACTGTGTGACTTATGCTAGGGTGTGTTTCGACTTACACCAAAATTTGGGTTACATCACTGTCATAGGAACAGAACTGTGTCATAACCCGAGGACTCCCTGTATGTGTTTTTCTGTTGATATTATTCAAGCAGAAAATCCCACCAGTGACTAATAAAAAATTTCTCTACTGGCAAATCTTAACATTTTTGTTTTTGTTCTACACTGAATGTTGAAACTACTTAAACACTAGACCATTTTTTTTTTTAATTTAAAAATGAAAAGGACTGTGGGCAATAAAAGTTCTTCCAACCACTCTTCAGGAAGCCACCTTAAAGGAAGATCCATGATAAAAAAAAAAAAAAAGTCTTAATTCCCTAGGTTACTTATTCTGACGTTTATTTAACATCATTATGTTTGTCAAGCCTATTTTTTCCTCATTAAAAAACCATGATGAAGTAAAAAAGAAGTTATTGGTTTTATGTAAGAAAACCCCCTTTTTCTCACCCATGTGCCTTTTCTCTGTTCCGCATGACTCAGAGTTTGTAAACAGGTTCCATGAATGGGAATCACTTACTTGTGTCAGAGTCGTTTAAACTTGATTAGTTTTAGTGCCCAGTCTTCCTCAAGGGAAAAAAAGAAATTGCCTTAAATTGTAAACCTACTATTTTATTAGCCTATTAAGGGGGCATTTTTCAACCCTACCAGCAGCTAATTAAAGGGAGCACAGTATCTGTCTCAAACCATCTGGTCTACTAGATGTTGTTGACAAGGATATCTGTTTTCATGCCGCATATAGTTAAACTTTTAAAGTTAATACTTAGCCATAGCAGAAAGCTACCTGGCTGATCATGTGCTTTGCCTCACCTGACAGCACTTGTGAGAGTACCACTGATGCCTAAAATTATGCTTGTTATGTAATTGCAGCCTTAGGAAAGCTCAGATCCAGAATATATTAACTTTCCTCCAAAATCAGGATCTCTTAAATCACATAGATGAATGTCACACGTACATAATTAGAAGTTGGAATTCCATTTTTACCTATTAAGCATATGGTTTGCAAATATAACTGTGTGATATGTATTATTATTTATTGTTTATTATTATTTTTTACAGATTTGCTTTATTTTGCCGATTCCTCTAAAAAAAAGAGATTTAAGTTATTACTTCTGCAATTACATTGTAAATTTTTTATTACTGAGTACATAAAAACTGAGCATAGTTATGTTTCCATAAATACAGGTGTCCTGGAACATGAGATCCCAGTGCCTATGACAGGAATATAAAGAAATGTTAAATACTACGCACAAAACTGATGAACTTTCATTTCACTCTAAATATTTTAGACTGGATGAAAATTTTTTGAAAAGAAAACAGAAATAGGGGATGATTCTGAAAATGGGAAGGACAAAATATACTTGATTATTGGTTCCCTTGACCCAAAAACATCTTATTGTACAGATTACTTTCAATTTAAGCACAATTCTTGGGTCTTGAATGGATCATGTCATTACTTGCAAATATTACTTTTGTTAATTTGTAAGAGTATCAGAAAACAAGAGCCTGACAGAAACTTGTTGGTTTATATATTGAACAAAGACACCTGACAGACCAAAATTTTAATGGTCTATATTTCACAATTAGATTTTCAAGTTTTCCCTACACACACAACTTATTGGAAGACAATTAGAAAAAAAAAATTGGCCTCATGAAACTTCGATGATACTTTTTTGTTTTAAGTGAGAGAGAGGAACAGACAGGAAAGGAGAAAGATGAGAAGCATCAATTCTTCATTGCAGCAACTTAGTTGTTCACTGATTGCTTTCAAATATGTGCCATGACTGGGGCGGGGTAGTGGTGGTCCAACAGAGTCAGTGACTTCTTGCTCAAGCCAGCAACCTTGGACTCAATACAGTGACCTTTGGGCCCAAGCCAGCGACCATAGGGTCATGGCTATGATCCTATGCTCAAGCCAGCAATCCTGAGCTCAATCTGGTGAGTCTGCACTCACCCCGGAAGAGCCCATGCTCAAGCTGGTGAACTTGGGGTTTTGAACCTGGGTCCCTCAGCATTCCAGGTCGAAGCTCTATCCACTGTGCCACCGCCTGATAAGGCAATACATTGTTTTTTTAATGTAAGTAAATAAGTATTTTATATTTCAGGTTAATTTCCCCAAATCACTAAAAAAGGAAAAAATATATATATAAAATCTATCCCCATGCCAACTTTATAAAGTTATTTAAATAAAAAAATATGGTTTAATTAAATAATCTACTAAAATGTTTTCCTAATTTGCTTGGATTCTATGTCCTACATTTATTCTTTATTTTTTCAGATCACAAGTAATACTTCCCCTTTATTTAAGAAAATAACTATACCAAGGACATGTGCTTGAATATTAACTTTTATTTTAAATTCTAGTTTTCTTCTGTTTTTTTTCCCTCATAATGAGAATGAATCAAAACTAAGAATTCTTAAATTTAAGTCCATTTTTTTGTCCATTCATTGAACCAGAGACGAACTTCTTAAGACATGACAAGAATGAATATTTTGGTAAACCAACATAAGTGTGTAGATATTAATGAAAGATTCAAAATGTGGAAAATTTGACCAAATATCTTTGACAATGATATAAGCATCTGGAGAAGGTTGTAGAAAGCCAGCACTTTTCATTTCAAAATATTTTTGGTATATGTAGTAAGCCCTACATCCTAGTTGCATTTCATGAAGGAAATATTACTCTACCATTCAGAATTTACCTAAACTATATCAATCAGTTAAAAAAGAAAAAAAATACTGACTATAATTTCTGTAAGAAAATAAAAAATATCTTCTTTATATTTGCACAATATCATGAATATCCTTAAGTGTTCATACTATAGCAGATAGAAAATTGGAGGCCAGTGACCAAATTCAGTAGAAAAGCAAGCTATTTTTCCTGCATAAGGAAAACTGATTAAGTTGCAAACACTTTAAAGTTGGGGAAATTTACATAAGATTTATTTTTCCAAATGTAGTGTGTTTTTTTAAAATAAATTTACAACAGTTAATTGGAACAGTATAGTCACCCCCTTTGAACAGAACCTGTATTCTCCAGTCTGTAGAATCCCTATTACTTCTCTCCCTAATATACTATATTATACCCAACTAGTAAGTTACATTTTCATCCTACAGGGAAATAATAACTTCTTAGTTTTGATGTGTGATGTGTAGTGTGCATGTATGTGCGTGTTTATACACGCTGGAATTTCAGATGACTGTAAGGACTTTATATACTTTTGCCCAAATTTCCTGTATACCCCTTTCTAGAACCTCTAGCCTTTCAAATAAAAATATCCAAGAATCAAATAGCAACTGTTCTATAAGAAAAGACAGGAGATTTTTCTCTTACTTCTTTATTTTTGGAGAGTGACTTACATTTCCCAACTTGACTAATGTGCTATTATATTTAAGCTATTTAAATCCTAAAATCTATTAGAATATACTACAGCCAATATAGAATAAAGAAAAGTAAATTCCTTTCAATCTCTAAATGACTCTAAAGAATTCAGATATAATCCTTAAAAAGTTCAAGTATTTTTCAGTAGACTTCTATTATTTTCACTTACATATATATTCCATCTTAGGGCCAAGAGTTTCACCATGATTAATACCTTTATTCTAAGCAATTATGATTAATTATATTCTTTCATTTCTGAAGTCACCCAAAGTATAGGGAGATAGTATTTTTATGATAATGCATTAATATTTATATCTTTCTAGAAATCCATCGGGATATTTTGAGTTCTATAAGAAATGTTTCATAACCTTTATAGCCCTACCCATTTCTTTTATAAAAAAAGCATTCCTCTTTGATTTCAGAGACCTTAATTTGTAGTGCTAATTAATAGTGATGTATAAAAGAAAAAATAAATAAGGTTGTGGGTCCCTAAGCCAGCTAAGCCTCAAACTCACTAAGCAGTTACAAAAATACATTCTTAAAGGCCTATATGTACATTGAGATTCTAATCAAGGGAATCTGAGTAAATCAATAAATCAAAATCTCTCAGAACAGGGCTCTTGCAATACTGTTTTATTTAAAGCTCTCTGTATGATTATAACTTTCAGTAGGGTTGAGAACCACTGCGATAGATAAAAGCAGTAGCATTGAAAAATTCCTCTCCTAAATTCTTAGGATATTAATAAAACAAAAGTGCTTAGTTCAATTAATCAACTAATAATTGGCTATGTTAAAACTGTGTCATATGTCATAGTAGATTCCTAAAAGGAGTCAACAATCTAACTGGAGAGTCAGGGGACTTAACATGCATGGATGATATTAAATTAGAAAGTATCTAAATCAGCCCTTTTCAGTAATTTGGTACTAACTGATCCCTCCTTTCCCATGAGTTAGGTAATACGAAATTACTGAAGACCTTGAAACTAAGGCAGAATATTTTAGATATTTTATACTTGATGTACTAATCAGCAGAGTAGTTTTCTAAGTAGAGGAATTGTGAATAAACTCAGTGTGTGCAATTCAAAAGATCATTGGAGAAATGAGACTACAGGGTCAACAAAGGCACTACAGGACCTTACCTGCGAACCTGTGAAAATATGGGCAGAATTCATACACCAAACACAGATGGAGGGACTACATTTGCTCTAAGGAAACTTTCACAGGATTACAGACAAAAAAAAAAGGAAGATGATAGTGTAGAATCAATACCTATAACCATCTGAGTCTGAAGGAATGTCAAAATAGTGGTTCTTTTGGCACAAACAGGGACACATGTTTGAGAACCAAAAAAAACCCTTATTTTTTGGAGAAAATAAGGTTGGCTTATATCTATAGTGAAGTTCACATTAATGGAAGACACTTAATTGGAAATAGTCAGAGGATAACTGGAGATTTGGAAAAGAAGCTTGAGTAAAAAAAAAAGCTGAAGATCTAGACACAAAGAGAAAATCAAGAATTTCTTCATGCTCTCCCCCTGCCTCAAGTCATATTTTAGGGGACAAAGTTGACTCCGTAAGTGACTCCTCTTAATGGGATAACAACTTATCAAAACATATTAAGTACAAAACATGCTGAACACCAATTGCACATATACAGTCGTTTTTCTCTGAATTTATTTTTTCTTAGAGAAACAATGCCCCATTCACAGAAAGTCACTTTAGCATTTTAGACCCACTTTTTCTTGATCAAATGAAAATAAGAATATGGACTGCTTCAGGTAAATTACATACCATTTCATTGAAAGTGTCTTTGAATGGCCTTTCTTTACCTTATGGACATATAAGAATTCACACACACACACAGTTTAGCTCGCCTTCCTCTAGGCTGGTTCCCTAGCTGTTCTAATCATCTTCAGTGATTAAAATAAAAACCACTCCAGATAATTGGCAATCTCTCCTACTTGAAAACTGGGTAGATAATCATTGGCCCAAGGAAATGTCCCACTTCCATACTATAACATGAACTATCATCTATTAAATTAGTCATTGTAAAATATTAACATATAAATGACTATTATATAGGTATTATAAAAGTCGTCCCACCATTTAATTTTTTTCCCCATTTTGCTGACTCATCAATAAGGAAATGTCATCTAGGTTGATGAAGGAAGCGGCAATAACTTTAGTCATGCAACTCACACATGCTTAGAGGATTTCTATCTACCTTTGCTATACAAAGTATTTGCTTTCCAGTGAATCACATAAATGTTGAACACGGAAGTTTGAATAAACTATACAAAGATATTCAATCCCTGCATAGAGCTGAGAGATCCAAACTGACACATTCACTTCCAGGGGAAGTAGAAGTAAAAGAGGAAAAGAAAGTAAGTTTCGAACGAAAGCAACCTGGAATCTTAGAAGCTGTCCAGTGGAATAGAAAATCTGTATATACACCTATATAAATTAAGAAAATAGCCTAACTGTTCTTCCTCAAAGAATAATTCTGCTTGAATGAGAAAAGAAGGGGGAAAATTCATAAATATCAACAACTCCTCTACACAACAAATAATGCCAGTAGCATTATATTCCATTAGATAACAAAGATACATAGCTATACATAGAATGACAAATTAGTTATAAGCAGCATGAATAGATTCTTCTTTTCCAGTCGAAGTCAATACTAGCACTAAAGAATGCCTCCCAAATTCTCTGTTGACCTATATCAAGATCGTGTGGGTCTGTTTGGTCTATCTGCTGGCATGAAGTAAGCCTCGTGAGATGAATAACTAAATTTGTACATGGAATGATGATGCTCTATCTAGACAAGGTCAAACCCCATTTATGTAAATGCTCATCAACTGATTAGGCAGAAATTACTTCAGACATTTGATAAGTCAAACTAGCTCAATAACTATCTAATAAATTCAGAAAAAAACAGCTGCAATGAAAGCATATATATATATATGATATCATACATATATACACACACACACACACACACACCACACTCAGACATACCTACACATGTACTATAAACTGTTTGTGTTCCCCCAAATTCATATGTTGAAACCTAACCTCCAACGTGATGGGATTAGGAGGTAGGTCTTCTGGGAGGTGATTAGGTCATGAGAGAGGAGCCGTCCGGAACGGGCTCAGTGCCTTTATGAGAGAGACCCCAGAGAGCTGCCAATGAGGAAACTACTTATGAACTACGAAAGGAGGTCTCACTGACACCACATCTGCTGCACCTCAGTTTTGTTCTTCCTCTCCCTCTCTTCCTCTTACTCTCTCACAATTTTTTTTACTCATTGAACTACTCTGAGAGTTTTTAATTCTTTTCCTTAACAAATTCAACCATAGCAATATTATCTAGTTAAAACCTTCAAAATTAGCATCTGTTACCTGAAAAGGAAGTCAAGTATATGTGGAGCTTCTGCCCCCAAATTTAAGTGTGTGGAAAAAATATTTCTGTCTTCATTGGCTTTGAATAGCTGCTGAAAGGCATATCTTTCTGGATAGCTGTGGCTTATCATACATAAAATTATTCCAGTTTAAAAAAATTACTTAGGGGCCCTGGCCGGTTGGCTCAGCGGTGGAGCGTCGGCCTGGCGTGCGGGGAACCCGGGTTCGATTCCCGGCCGGGGCACATGGGAGAGGCGCCCATTTGCTTCTCCACCCCCCCCCCCTCCTTCCTCTCTGTCTCTCTCTTCCCCTCTCGCAGCCAAGGCTCCATTGGAGCAAAGATGGCCCGGGCACTGGGGATGGCTTCTTGGCCTCTGCCCCGGGCGCTAGGGTGGCTCTGGTCGCGGCAGAGCGATGCTCCGGAGGGGCAGAGCATCGCCTCCTGGTGGGCAGAGCATCGCCCCCTGGTGGGCAGAGCGTCGCCCCTGGTGGGCGTGCCGGGTGGATCCCGGTCGGGTGCATGCGGGAGTCTGTCTGGCTGTCTCTCCCCGTTTCCAGCTTCAGAAAAATATATAAAAAAAAAAATTACTTAGGTATTGGACGAAGCTAATGTCAAAGAAAGTCGTTTGTTATGGCTCATTATAAAATAAATAACATTACTTACCAATAAAAATAAGAACTATCATTTTCAGGTATTTACAATTTTCCTGGCATTGTGCTAGGCATTATATACACACCACTTCATTTTCATAATTACCCTGTGAGATAGGTATAGTTTCAACCGTTCTATAATTTAGTATACTCTGACAAATAGAAGATTAACAATTTGCTCTGGGTCACATACCTTATAAATGACTTAGCTATATTTCTTACCTTAAGGCTGACTGACCTCAAATTGAAATCCCTCTCCACTATAACAGAGAATCTCCCCAGTTCAGTTTCCTACAGGAGATCCTGCTGGCTGTTCTCCAAACTCACTCCTAAGCACACAGCCTGAACATATTTCCCTTCGAGTTGGATATGTCAACAAATTAATTCTAGCCACGAGAACATAGGCAAAAATGGAGCATGCCACTTTCAGGCTTAGTTCATAGAAATTTCCCACATGCCACCTTCCGTTCTCTTATTTCATCTGGCTGCAGACGTCCCCCAGGGTCCACTGAGAACCATGTGGGGACTGGAAGCCCCTAGGCATCAGCTCAATCAGAATCAGCTGCCGGGAACTGCTGTGCAATGGAAAATAAAACTGATGGGGTCAAGCCACCATAATGTAAAGCTTTTCATGTTCTATCTGCTATTAATATTCTAACTTACACAAGTTATGTCATCTTATAGTTACCAAATCAAAATGTGACTTTGACTCAAGTTTTAACACAAATATTTCCAATAGAAGTTAAAATTTATTTTCCTGACAGTTCTAAACCTTGCCCTGATGACATCCAGGGATAGCATGACCTCTTCAGCTGGCGAACTCACATGTTAAGTAAAAATGGTCATTAGAAGACACGAAGTCCAAATGAACTCCATTTTTATCCCTTCAAAAGCAAAAAAGCATCTAAATGCAGTTTTGAAGCGATTCAAATACTACTTTTTCTTTTTTTTTTTAGCAAATTGAAGTGTCAGGGATAATAAATGAATTATTTATTTGATGCACATCATACTTTAAAAAAAATCAGTACAAGCCCCCAAGGGAAAAAAGCAACAGCATACTCAGAAGCACTTGTCATTTGAAAGCTGATATAACAATGCTGACAAGTAGGAAAGATAACTACTTTGTTCTGCCACGCTGTGTCTTGTTATAGCAAACACCTAGTATTATGTGACCTTTAAAGAAACAGCTCAAAAGTAGTTTGCTCTATGGTGCTTAACGCAGGTATTTTTGAATTTCTGAAGGTACTGATTTCTGCCGGGTGTGGCCAAAGTTTTGTCCTAAGAGATTTCAGGAACGGAGAGAAAAGAATGCTGATGCCTTAAACAAATGTAAGGGGGGAAACTGGAAGGGAAATCCACTGCTTGTGGAAAACAAATCTAGTTGTTAAGTAGAAAATTTTCATCTAGTATATATTAGTTCCAAATGGCATATACATATATGCATGCCATGGTTAGCATTAGACCAGGTGGAGACTATCTGCTAATCCATTTACTTCACATTCCTTTTTTAAGTATTGACTACTTTTATGCTCCTGTCTGACGGCCTAGAAACTCCGAGTACAGCTGCCCCAAATTCCAGTCCCATCAAATTTCAATATAGTACAAAGCCCGCATTAGTGTGAAGGTGGTGCATATAAGAGATAGGTAGATATTGTCTTATTTTTAGATATGCATCACCACTTCCAAAGAGCAGAGCTGTATTTTTATTAGGCATCTCTTCTTCTAAGATTAATTCCTAAAATCAAAGAAATCATTACTAGAGAAACTTTCAACCCTCTTGCCTATGATTTTTTAAATGTATAGAGAATGTGCACTGGAATTATGTAAAAAATACATATTTTGATCTTCAGAGTAAGCATTAAAAATACTACCAGGCTCTGGCCGGTTGGCTCAGTGGTAGAGCGTCGGCCTGACGTGCAGGAGTCCCAGTTTCGATTCCCGGCAGGGCACACAGGAGAAACGCCCATCTGCTTCTCCACCAATCCCCCTCTCCTTCCTCTCTGTCTCTCTCTTCCCCTCCCTCAGCCAAGGCTCCACTGGAGCAAAGTTGGCCTGGGTGCTGAGGATGGCTCTATGGCCTCTGCCTCAGGCACTAGAATGGCTCTGGTTGCAACAGAGCGACGCCTCAGATGGGCATAGCATCGCCCCCTGGTGGGCACGCCGGGTGGATCCTGGTCAGGCGCATGCGGGAGTCTGTCTGACTGCCTCTCTGTTTCCAACTTCAGAAAAAAAAAATACTACTAGAAAAGACATACTGGAAAAGCATATAGAGGAGATATAATAAACTAATAATAATAACATGACATGATTAATAAATTCCTTTGTTTCTGACCCATGAGTCTTGTTTCTTCTGACACCATCTATATATGACACAATAGCAGGCTAATTATTAGCATGGAAGCAGGGTAAAATCAAATCTCAGACACATAGTATTATATACAGTGTGTCCGTAAAGTCATGGTACACTTTTGACCGGTCACAGGAAAGCAACAAAAGACAATACAAATGAGGAATCTGCACCAAATAAAAGGAACAGCCTCCCAGAGTCTGTAGGATGATGTGGCAGTATGTGCGCATGCACAGATGATGACATAACATTGTGTATACAGCGGAGCAGCCCACGGCCATGCCAGTCGAGTTGTGGACAGTACAGAGGAAAGTTCAGTGTGTTCTGTGGCTCGCTAAATTCTAATCTGTGACCAAAGTGCAACGTGAATATTAGCGCGTTTATAACAAAGCACCACCACATAGGAATAACATTACTCGGTGGGATAAGCAGTTGAAGGAAACCCCATTCTGGTAGGCCATCAGTCAGTGATGAGTCTGTAGAAGCTATATGAGATAGCTACCTAAGGAGCCCTAAAATATCTGTGCATGAGCCCACATTGAACTGCACTGAATAGGTATGAAACTGGGAGAATTTTCCTTTTATTTGGTGCAGATTTCACATTTCTATCGTCTTTTGTTGCTCTCCTGTGACCGGTCAAAAGTGCACCATGACTTTACGGACACACTGCAGAAATCAAGTTTGGTTAACTTCAATGTTATCAAACTGACCAGGTACTATATAAGGACAAATATTAAACATACTTTACTTATGGGCTCAGGAACCATATTGTAATTTAGCAGTCACATTTATGAATCAATTATTCCAGAGAATTATTTTGTAATTTCTGACTTCTTGGTAAAATTATGATATCTAAAAAGAAGTTAATTTTGTAATACATGTATCAAATCATGTTGTATACCTTAAACTTATATGATGTATGTATGTCAATTAAATCTTAATAACACTGGACAAAATAAGGTAAAAGCAGCTAAACTCATATTTAAAAGCTTTTTTTATATATACTTACATCAAATAATCACAGATATAGACAGCTGGAATGCTACTAGAGAACCCAAGGCCACCATTAATTTAATCTCTTCTATGATGTATAAAGTCCAGGAGCATCTAAGTATACATATATATTGCTATCTTAGTGGGTAATGATGCTAATTTTAGCATTGTAGAACATTTTCTTTAGTAGTCTTTCTAAAAGGCTCTTAAAATTCACAATGGCAATTATGCAGTCTTCCCTCAAGCATTTTTTGAGAACTAAAAAATGAGTATATTTCTGAAATTTTTCCAGTATTGCTTTTATTGCATTTCCAAATTTTTCTTCTTCATCATCTGCCAATTCCAATAATCAACTGCTTCTGCACTTTGGAGCCTGCCAAGAACCTCTGAGAAACAGTAGGTCTTTGACTTAATGTGACATTTATTTTCTAATATCCTTTGGCCTTGCATCATTTCTTGTTATACCTTTTCACGTGTGCTGAAATTCGAGTTCAATTTCTTCTTAAAGTTTCTCTTTCCAGAATAATTCCCTAAAAGCCAGTGCTGGGAACAGCCTACATAAAACTTTGCTTATAGTGTTTTGCCAATGACTTTAGAAATAATGACAAAGTAATTGCCTAAAAACCATATTGTCCAAGTATGATGAGTCCAAAGAAAATAACTACAAAATTTTTTAAAATCTGAGTAGGCCCTGACCTGTTTGCACAGTGATAGAGCATCAACCTGGCATGTAGATGTCCCAGGTTTAATTCCCGGTCAGGGCACACAGAAGAAGTGACCATCTGCTTCTCCACTCCTCCCCCTTCTCTCTCTCTTCAATTCCCGTAGTGATGGCTGGATTGGTTCGAGCTCATTGGCCTGGGTGCTGAGAATGGCTCTATGGAGCCTCCACCTTTAGGCACTAAACATAATTCGGTTGTGAGCATGGCCCTAGATGACAGGGGTTGCTGGATGGATACCGGTCAGAGCACATGTGGGAGTCAGTCTCCCTATCGCCCCTCTACTCACTTGGAAAAAAAGGAAAAAGAACCCTCAGAGTAAAAATATATAGGGATAAATAAGATTTAGAAGTTTTCCATACCATTTCATAACAGTTGTTACAATTTCTCTTTTATTATGATTCTTGTCCATTTTCTATGTGTTATTCATAATACTGCTTTCTTATATAAATAATACTAATGTCTGAACAACAACAGAGTCAAATTCCATTGATGTTATTATAGGTCAGCATTCAAATATCTATGTCAGTCTAGTACCCAAGAGATTGATAATATTGACATGTTTCTTTAAATTTTTTTAGGTGAGCAGAGGGGAGACAGTGAGGCAGACTCCCACTGTCTGACCAGGATCCATCTGGCAACACCCATCTGGGGCCAATGCTTGAATCAACTGAACTATATTTAGTGCCTAAGGCTGACCAGCTGGAACCAAACAAGCTAACCTCACTTGAACCAACTGAGACATTGGCTACAGGAGGAGAAGGAGAGAAGGCAGGAAAGGAGGAGAGAAGCAGATGGCCACTGCTCCTGTATACTCTGATCAGGAATTGAACTTGGGACATCTATACACCAGGCTGATGCTCTATCCACTGATCCACCAGCCAGGGCCAATTTTTTTAATAAAAATAATTACAAGTGTTCTGTGGTTCACCATCATCAATTATCACTATTAGGATTACTTGTAAATAATATACTTAAAATAAGTCTATGTTATATATAGATTCCTAATACAGAATATCAAAACAGGAAGATCTATAACTAGGATTTGGACAAACATGAATTTAATATTGCCTCTACTATTTTCTAGCTAGGTAAGCTTCGGGAAATTAATGTCTTCTGAACGTGCTCATTTCTTCATTGGTAACATTAGTGAAAAGTCACACTTTGCTGGATGTTTTTCAGATTCTAATGACACATTGCATGGAAAGCTTCTATCATAAAGCCTGGCATGCAGTCTGCACTAGGGCAATAGGAGTAAAAACAACTATTGCTGCTGACACTGCATATTATTAGGTGACTTAGAAGTTTTTGAAATATGCTCATGAGTTTTATTTTCATTAGAGTTTATCCTAATAAAATAGTTTACTAAATTTGGCAACTTTAAGACTACTGTCAATACTTAATTAACAAGCAGTCAACAAGTAAATAACCCAAGAATTAGTTACCAAATATCAGCCTGTAGCATGTGCTTCTAGAAACATTAAAAATGTAACATAAAAAATAAAAATACAACATTAAATAAACACTTAACATTATATCACAAACATTTTAAGTCTGAAAAGAGATGCCACAACAATTACAGTTCACTTTGCTCTCAAAATGTCCTTTCATACATATGACCACTGAAAAACCTGGGTTTGAACTGCACAAGTCCACTTATAGACTGATTTTTTTTTTCAATAAACATACAATCAGCCCTCCCTGTTCCTGGGTTTCACACCCATGGATTCACCCAACCTTGGAACAGAAACAGTATTTTTTGATTTGTGCATGCACTGTCCTACCCCATTTTATACAAGGAACTTGAGCATAGGCAGATTTTGGTATCTGAAGGGAGTTCTGCAACCAATCTCCCCCAACCTGTGGATAACAATGGATCACTGTAAAGTTATGCGAAGTCAAAAGTTATATGCAAATTTTTTACTGCATGGGGTTGGTACCCCTAATACCCTCTGTCGTTCAAGGCTTTACAGCAGTTACTTACCTAATACTTAACTGCTAGACATGACACAAGAGCATAATCATTTACCTATAGGTAAAATGATTATATAACTACACCCATCTTATAAATTAATTCAACAATAACTTTGGGTAACTTCCAATATAACTATTGTGAAATATAAATAATGCTCAACTGTACAGAGGTGTACATGTTTATATAAACTACAGAAGTAATAAACCGGTTTGACAGGTATAGAAAAAAGGAGAAAATTGTATAGATAGTTCCAACATTTTAAAATATGGACTATGATCTCTGTGACCTTGTAAACTTGCATTTCATGATTTCAAGTTACAAATAGGATATGGTTAAAGGGCTTTTTTGTATTTAATGATACTATTTGTTAGGACATTTAAAAAATTACAGGAAAGACAAACTTTAATATCACTTTATGTCATGGTAGAAATTAAATTAATTCACAGACTGTAAAATTTCTTAACTGATAGGGATTTCTTAACCTATAGGAGGACCACATAAATGCAGATAGGTAGAATAGCAGGGCAATTCAAATTGTGTACTCTACACTAACCTGATTGAAAAGACTATAATCTTATGTGAATCTTCAAAATTTTAAGTGGGACATTTGTTAATACAGTATAAGGATGTCCTTCTTATCCCACCAGTAAAATGTTTATCTCAAAAAATTATACCTGGAAGAAGCTATTAGTCATTAGTCATAGTAATTCAAATGCCTATTAATAGAATATAGAAGTGAAATTATTTTTCAACTATATGTGCTATCACCAGGAAAATCAAATGATTTTATTATTAATATTTTCATGACTATCTTATTTATAGCTAGATAAATCTTAACCTATACTAAGAAAAAAACATGGCCTGACCTGTGGTGGCGCAGTGGGATAAGGCATCGACCTGGAACACTGAGGTTGCCGGTTCGAAACCCTGGGCTTGCCTGGTCAAGGCACATATGGGAGTTGATGCTTCCTGCTCCTCCCCTTACTCCAAAAATGCAATGCATGGCCCTGGCTGGTTGGCTCAGTGGTAGAGCATTGGCCTGGCGTGTAGGAGTCCCGGGTTCAATTCCCGGCCAGGGCACACAGGAAAAGCACCCATCTGCTTCTCCACCCCTCCCCCTCTCCTTCCTCTCTTTCTCTCTCTTCCTCTAATGCAGTCAAGGCTCCACTGGACCAAAGATGGCCCGGGCGCTGAGGATGGCTCTCTGGCCTCTGCCTCAGGCGCTAGAATGGCCCTAGTTGCAACAGAGCAACGCCCGAGATGGGCAGACCATCACCCCCTGGTGGGCATACCAGGTGGATCCCGGTTGGGTGCATGCGGGAGTCTGTCTGACTGCCTCCCCGTTTCCAACTTCAGAAAAATAAAAAAAAATAAAAAAATGCAATGCAATGACTTACGTGTCAATGATTAGTCCCGTTTCTTGTGTATGTCAGAAAACAATAAATAGGCACTTTTAAAAGGGAAAAATAACAGCTACTCTTTCTCCAAATTGAATGTTTCTACCCAAAATATATTAAAATTTGACTTAATACTGATGTGTAGAACTAAAGATGCCACTTCACTTGCAACTTCCTTTTTGTCTTTTCTCAAACCATCTTCAGGCCTCCTGCAAACAGCATGCCCTTTTGATAACTGATGTTAAACATTGTATACAAGGCTTCCAAAGGTGAAACTTTGTGGGAAGTGAAACATCTTCTAGCCTAACCACAGACCTTTCAGGGCAATCAAATAACTTTACCTAGAGTTCAAGTACAGTGTTCAGGGAACAGTGGACACTTAAACATATCCAAAAAAGAGCCATGTTCTTCTATTATTTCTCTGGTAACTATTACAAAATTTAGAACACATATAAAACAATGAAATTACAGAGCAAAAGTTTGTAATTTATAACCATGTTCTGTACAATTCTAAGCAACTCACTGTTTAGTCTTTCATCAAAATTCTCACATCTCTTCCAAGACTGAATTATCTAACACTAATAGATACCTGATTCTACCTTCGGACTTACCTATTTCTTCCTCATGGCCCCAAAGAAGGGGTTATCTTAAAGTGAGAGGGAAGACATTTCAACATTTAGGGCTTATATCAGTTAAAACACTTTTGTCGAAAAAGTGGCTGAAAAAAGATAAAGGATTTGATTCTTTGATTATAGAAGGTACAGAGATAGAGATATTCCCAGGTTGATTCAAGGACTCAAAAATGTCTTGCGTGTAGGAGTCCCAGGTTCAATTCCCAGCCAGGGCACACAGGAGAAGCGTCCATCTGCTTCTCCATCCCTCCCCCTCTCCTTCCTCTCTGTCTCTCTCTAACCCCTCCCGCAGCCGAGGCTCCATTGGAGCAAAATTGGCCCAGGCGCTGAGGATGGCTCTGTGGCCTCTGCCTCAGGCGCTAGAATGGCTCTGGATGCAACAGAGCAACGCCCCAGAGAAGCAGAGCATCGCCCCCTGGTGGGCATGCCGGGTGGATCCTGGTTGGGTGCATGCGGGAGTCTGTCTGACTGCCTCCCTGTTTCCAGCTTCGGAAAAATGCAAAAAAAAAAAAAAATGTCATGGAGAATCCCAGTGTCTTCCTACTTTTGCCTCCTTAGGCTGCCATCAATGTCTTCACCTGGGACCACAGAATGGACTTCCACAATTCTAGATGTCACATGCTGATGTGATGATGTCTAGCCAAAAAAGAAAAAAAAAAGACTTCTTTCCCTGCGTATTTGCTGCTCATTAGAAAGAAAACCTTTTCTCTTGAAGCCAGCCCACCAAACTTCCCCTTACACAAACCAGAATCCTATTCCATGTTCCTAACTGAATCAAGCACTGAGATCGGAAATAACATGATATAATTGGTCTAGACAAATTATGATTCTCCCTCATGCCCAGAAATGGGGGACAACTCAATAAAATTTTCTTATATCAATAAGTAGTAAAGGAAGTCACTGTTGAAAAACCCACTAATAGTTTCATACCTTTGGAGTTAGGGGAAATTGGACATAAATTCCCACTTGGTATCTTATGAACTTTTTAACTTTATGCCTTTATTTAACCTCAATTGAAAAGATAAAGATGTGGATATAGAATAGATATAAACACAAATACAGATACGTTAAAGATATTTTAAAACAAGCCTGTGTTGTTGGAAATACAGAGATATTTATGTGAAAATGCCAAACACAAAGCCTGGTACTGGGTAGAAGCCAATCAATATTATCTAATCTGTTTTCTTTAATCTGTATGCCTTCTTTAGTTCCCTCCTTACTACAATCAAAGCCCAGTAACTACCCAAGGAGTATGGCCTAAAATTGATTTTGTCTCCAAAATTCTTGTCTTGGACTTTTTTGTCCTTTTTATAAAGCCTTTAAGTCTTTGTACTTTAATATTTCATTCTGAATATTCTACTATGCCAATATCAGGGTTGCCAAATATTAGTTTATTTGAACTGTGGATTGTATACCTGATTAACACAAACTCTCTCTCTCTCTTTTAATCAGATGATAAATTCTATAAATCAAAACAACATATAAACTTAATCAATTACTTACAAAAAGGTTAACCCTTAGTTAGATGTAAAAGGTTCCTTGTGGCTTTTCTCTACATCGTCTCCCTTTTAAACTTTAATCACATTGAATTCATGTCCACTATATTTTCCATGGTAATTTCCAGCTTCTTTAAATCTGTTTTACAAGTTCTTCTGTACGGAACACCCTCCCCTCTCTTCTTCCCTTCTTCATTTGACCAGTTTTGTTCATCTTCTGACTCATTTCAGAATCCCTCCCCAAACATTCCCAACCCCCAGGCTGAAGTAAATGTACTGGTGTTTCATTCCAGAGCATGTTTTGCTTACCATTTATCATTAAGTATTGAATGTAGCAAATGGTGCATTTGCATTTCTTCACAGATATGTTTCCTGATACAATTCCTAATACAGAAGTAGCCACTAAATAAATGTGGGTTCAATTAAATGAAATAAATTTGTTTTGTGTATTTAGTACTTTGAAATTGAACATTAAAGACAAAGTATCTTATATAAATCATTGTAAAAAATTTAAACATAGCATTAAAAAATTTTATCACTTAAAAGATTTCGATACAAACCACCATAACATTCCTAAGAGTTTACCATGAGCCACATGTCATGCTAAGTACTTCATATACATTTCCTACATAATCATTTAAACAACCCCAATAAATAGTCTTTTCTCTATTTTAAAGGTGAGAATGCTAAAGCACAGAGTAGTTAATTAAGTTTTCCAAGATCACACAGCAAGCATGTCCCCAACCTGAAACTTGAACTCTGGTTTGTTGACCTTAGCTCATGTGTTAGCTATTACACTCTAGAGCCAAGACCACTCATTGTTCACATTACCTTATTTGTTAGATATTCTTAATTGGAAATGGTCCCAGAAAACGCCAAGACAAATAGGAAAACAAACAAATAATTACTTCTATAGACAGGAGAAGACAACAGAACACCTTATTCCAACAAACATTTTTCTCCCTTTATTGAAATTCATGTTTGTTCACCATTAACAACTGCACTTGATCTACTGCACTGAAATTGTTAAAATGCACTTTGCTGCACTTTGGTAAAACTTCCTAAAAGAACTATCAACCACATATTTCCTTAAACAAAATGCCCAATTTTTACTATTATATAATGGTATCATCCTCTTCCCTCTAAAAGGAGAATGTTAAGGATATTTGTTACAAAGAAATAAAGTAAGGTGATTTAAGCAGTGTTTTAAACATTAAATTTTATTACTTAAATATTATCCTGTGTTCACATAATTTTCAACATTATTCAAATACAACAGTTTTCGTACACACCCATATGTTATATACATACATCAAATTTAGTAATATGTTTTGAAAATAAATCCATTAGAACATTTAAAAGTAACCTGATACAAAAAAGACAAAAAACAGAACAGAAAAACTATGTATGTTTAGTTACCTAAATATAGTGCTGCAAATATTTGCCTAATATTGGAAAATTAATAGCCATTACAAGGGACAAAATCTGTAGAAATATTTCCTTAAGATTATAAGTATTTAATGTCAAATATATCAGTAAACATTCACTGATTTCTATGCTTGAAAATGTAAAGTGATAAAAAAAAAGCAAAGACTAACTTAAAAGTAGCAATGAGAAAAAGGAGAACTGAATGCTTTTGGATGTACCTGCCTATGTCTCATTGACTTCACACTGAATACAGAAGTTTATTTTATGGCAAAAATATCAAGTATTGTATACAAAACCATTGTAGTATCAATTTATCAATACTCAATAACTGATATATATTTTATGCACTCCACTTTTTGTTAAATAAATTATTAAAATTAGCACTATTATGTAAGATCAGATTAAAGGTTTTCAAAAATGTTTAATTTTCACATAACTGGTTATTGAAAGTCCAAACATCAAAGTTAAATAATTTGAGGAAAAAAAGAGAAATAGTTATATGTTTTTAAAATTTTATTCTGGGAATTCTCTTATAGTGATTATAAATTTAGAAAATATAAGCAGATGTCTTAACAAAAAATTTATGAATATGTGTTATCATATATAATACTAAAAAACAGTTTTAAAAGAAGATTAAATTATAGTTATTTCATAATATATATAACTCAATAATAATCTCAGGAAGTAACATTATTATAAAGATATCTTATATATCTTGATACAAAGATGAAAAATAAAAGTTCAATTAGTATATTAATATTCAAACATCATTAATATTCATATTCAGTTTAGGAAACCTACTGAATAAAAACAAACCAAAAATATTATAAAAGAAATAAAGTTTTAAATAGTTGACAAGAGAGTAAATTAACAAACATGTTCTTCAGAGTAATGAAGCAATGAATATAAAAAAATGATGTTTTTTAATTTTTTTAACTTGCATAAATTTATTCTGAAAAATCATCACAATTATATACAAAGATTTAACTAAAGAACGTTCTCAGAAACATTTTTTTGTTACAAAGGAGAACAAGTAAAATTGAAAAAAACTAATGGCTGACATTAATAAATTGTTTTCAAATAATGAAAAAATGTATCACTATATATTTTGTTATAAATAAAAATTCCAGATATAAAATTCAAACCTTGACTTGAATTAGAACAGAAAATGCAATACAAATTTTGAAAAAATTACTATAGACACATAGCTACATACACTCACTTGCATATTAAAAGACATTTGTCATCATGGAGAAAGCATAAGTGGTTTTTCCTAAGTGGTGATATTACAAATGATATTATCTTTACTTTTGCATATATTAATTTTGATGAATAAATATATTATTTTAACAACATATAAAGAATGCATTTTAGAAGTACAAAATAGAATGCATTGTAATATATTTCTCCTTCAATTGTACAGAAGTTCTGGGGAAAATACAAAAATGTCGGATGGTATGGTTCCAGTTTTTTCTGCTAATTGGCTGCCTATTCTTAGGCAAATAACTTCCCTGGGTCTTAAATTTATTTTCTGGAAAATATTATCATCTTAAGAACTCTTTCCCCAAACAGTTCTAATTCTCATATGTATTAGAAACAGAATAAACATTAAAATGTATTAATATGGTAATAACCCAAATAATCTGCAACCTCAGTAGAATGTACTGAATTTATGTGTTTATTTTATAAAATTACACAGAAGTTCTAAGGATCTCAAGTGCGTTTGTTACTGCTGTTCTTTTGTGGATGGCAAGTATATTAAATCCTATAGTCTTGACCTTTTATATAAATTGCAATAGTCTAATTGTTGAGCCAGAGCCAAATATCCTTGGTCTTTGTCTTTGTCCATCAAGCTGTCTGATCCCACTGCTGTGCAATGCCTGTAGGTGTTGGACAAGTGAATGGCTCCGTAGAATGTATAAATAAGTACAATGGACTGAATCCCATTGAACTGTTTGCTCGACTTCCATAAATTTCAGTGAGATCAGTCTGAGCAAAGGCTTTTAATTTCAGTCTGACAATCACTGTGAACTTTTCTACATTCTCGGTATAACATCTGTTGAAAGTCTTAGAATAACAAGGTGAATCACAACTGAAAATTCAAAATTTTAAAACCTTTTAATCTTTTCATTGGGAAAGAATTTGGAGGTTTTAATTTTAATTTGCCCTAAAGCATATGGTATCTTTTTCTTTTCTTTATCAAACATCTGCATATTTATAAGTAACGGAAATTTTTTTAGGGAAAGTACATGACGATAAAAAGAGGATGTTGTCATGTCGTGAATTAGAAAAGCTTTAAACACACATGTCCATTCTTGTCCAAACCCTGTATTTATAATCACTGCATCGTTATGTTCAATCAATACCTTTTTCTCAGTACAATCTTTTACCTGTTGATGAAATCTGAACAGAAAGATATACAGAATTCAGGGAAATGGAAATACACTGTTTACTATCAACATATATCCACTATAACATTATTATCAATGACTATCTGAATGTTTAAAAGAAAAGGGGTTATTTGCAGTATGTCGAGCGGTAGATTCAATGTAATAAAAACAGTCAGTGTAAACTCCCCCTGTTATCATGCGAGTGACTCAGTCTAAGGTCAGTCCTTTTCTTTCATTCTCTTCTTTCTTCTTCTCTCTCCAGCCATGGAAATAGAGCTCAGTTATTTCTGCATGGGTGCAAGGTGAATGAGGCTGTCACTTCTTCTTGCAGTGCTATTTATTACAGGTCACTGACATAATACAGCCATTTTTTAAATTAAAAAAAATGTTATATAGCATTATCTCACTTACACGGGTATTTGAAAGAAATGCGTGCAGACTGTTATTTATTTATACAGAAACCTGCCAAGCGAGAGGTATCATCTTGCTTTGAGAGGGGCCTCCTGCTGGAAATGAGCAACCCTGTTATTATAAGAATTAAAACACTGCACACTGTATGAAAGAAAATATAACACTATCTTACAGTGTGGAGCTGTTTTGATTTTCACCCTGTAAAAATAAGCTAGAACAAAACATAGAAAAGAAAATGTCAAAGCGCATCGCTAATTGAGACTATGTAGTTTTAACTGTTCTCAGCTATGAGATACATACATTATATATTTTTAATGCATAGTTTCTGATGACAATATCACAGAGCTACTTTATTTGACCGTAAATCAGACTAGTCCACTAATAAATAAATTGATAAGGAATTGATTTTCTAGAGAAGCACGCTTCACTTTGCAGTGTTCAAGGGACAGAAGCTATCCCTTGAAAATAGTCTTAGAAAACGTAATACTAAGCATTGTCTCCGATTTCAACCACAGAGACAGCACCGATTAGGTTTTCCTCCATAAAGCCCTCACTGAAAATTATATTCATGAATGAATGTTATTTTTCAATTAAAATTATATCATTTTATCTCAGATTTTTTCCCCAAGACCCATCTAAAACTCTTGGGAAATGACTGGCTATATAATAGTGTCAGGACTATTAAATATACTTCACCGTTAGCATATTTATAAAAACTACAGAGCATAACAAAATGCTCTAAGAGAACTGCAGTGATACATGAAACCACTAAGAACCAAAATATTTGTATAACACCAAACCTATTTTTGGCACTATAAGGCCCCGCTAGGTGCAATTTTGATCCGGGTTGTGAAGGACAACTTTGGTAATACACTTTTTTACTTGATGATTTCTAAATAGGTTAGAGAATCAGAGAGCTCAGCTTCAAAGAACATGCTCCTAGCTGAGGTAGAAGAAGAGAAGGGAGAGGCGCCACCATGCAGGGTGGCAGCATCTGCTAGCCAAGCCTCTGACTCCACATCTGACTCCTGCTGGAGGGACCGTGATCACCGGGGAAGGGGTCGGGGGTGGGTGCTGCTGGAGGGACCGTGATCACTGGGGAAGGAGTCGGGGGTGGGTGCTGCTGGAGGGACCGTGATCACCGGGGAAGGGGTCGGGGATGGGTGCTGCATGTACGGGCTCAGGACATGAACAGTTGCATGTCAGGCAATAATCCTAGAGGAGATTTCTTTCATAAGTCCTGGGACTCTTCCAAATAGGGGATCACAGTCAAAAGGGACAGCTGTTTAGAACCTCCTCTGAAATATTTATTTGGGACTCCCACTGCTACCACTCTTGTGTGTTCCGGGAATCCTAGGCACTGGTGTTCCTAATCAAGATTCCTAGTCAAGAAGAATGAAAAACCTATAAAACCCAAATTGCTTTTCTCAACTTTATTTCTTAAAGTGCAAATAAATCGAGAGGGTCTCGCTCTCCTCCTTCTTGGAAAGATAATGCGGTAGAGATCACTCATCCCCGAATATTTTTAAAAGCATAATAAATGCTACTTAGATGGAGTAATTTAAAATCTTATTATTTAGAAACATGAAAATTTTGATTTAAACAATAATGTACAGTTTTACGTAGTATCGATACACCAAAATTTGATCAAACAATGCACACAAACAACTTCCTAACTCTTCAGAAAAATTGTAAATCATCGTCATCTCTTTCTGGGATATATTGATGGTGATAGTGGCCCTGGAGACATTAAAGCTATTGCATGAAAAGATAAAGGGTAAATAAAATGGCTACTGGAAATGGCCTCACTGAAGTCAGAGGAAAATAATTCATTTTTTAAAAATCAATAATTTTCTACTTTTAAGCTTTATTCATTTCAGACAGATATTTCCAGAGACAACCCACTTTAGTACATTTGCAAAAACTAGAGAAGGGTACAAAATAATGTGAAATAAAATAAGAGTTAAAAATACAAATTAACTACACACAGATTAAGACTACATATCACATCGATACTGAAGGAAACAAGTGACAGGAATAGTGACAAATTCCTCCAAATGTACAAGTAGGAAAAAAAGGAAAACTGCTTTGATATTTGGTGGCAGGGGTTGGGGCAGGGTTTTAATTCATAAACACATAAACCCTAACAAACATCATTGTACTTTAAAGTCAAAATTGGTATCAAAACTGATAGAAATTGTTCCTTTCTAATGGGAAAGGCACTCTCTAGGCTGGTTGTTAAGTAGGATATTGACAGGCAGTGAAAGATGAAGACGGCACTGTAAGAACGGAATGAGTTGGTTCCTGATTCATGGATGTAATTAGAACCACTCAGGGGTGGAGAACAACTGGACCTCAAACAAAAGCCAGCATGGAGGGAGATAAAGGAAGGAGAGACCAGCTGGATGTTATGTGGTGGTCATTTTGTCTCTAGCAGTATAATTTACCCTGTTCAATATCCCTGCTTTTCTCATAAACTCAGCATATCGCCTTTCTTTAAACTCAAGCCTTGAATGTTAATTACTTTAATTTCCATTACCTCACCACCCTCATTGTAGAAGAGGACTAATGCAAATTATACCACCCAGTACCTGGTAAAGGTTACCATAGTAACAACTATTGTCATTTATAGAATGCATTCAGGAAGTCTAATCTGTTCAGGGCATCTTCATTTGAACTATGTGTATCAGGACACCTTCATGGGGTAAATATTTTGGTAAATGTCTTTGTATTCAGGTGTGCAGATAACACTTTTGTCCTCTAAACTTGTGATCAACCAAAGGTTAAAGAGAATGTCAGGCCCTGGCCGGTTGGCTCAGCGGTAGAGCATAGGCCTGGTGTGTGGATGTTCCGGGTTCCATTCCCAGCCAGGGCGCACAGGAGAGGTGCCCAACTGCTTCTCCATCCTTCCCCCCTTTCTTTCTATCTCTCTCTTCCCCTCCGCACCCAAGGCTCCATGGGAGCAAAGTTGGCCCAGGCGCTGAGGATGCCTCCATGGCCCTCTCCTCAGATGCTAGAATGGCTCTGGCTGCAACAGAGCAATGCAGTCAATGCCTGCATCTAAAAAATCCATTTAAAATTTAAAAAGGTGTTGGCAGGTGACAATCATTTTTTAATTTCCTCACATCTAAAATTTTTAGTAATTCAACTGCTACAATGTGGTTATTTCAAGGCCATAACTCATAGTTTGTTCCAGAAACTTTGATAGAAACCTAGTCACACATCTCCACTGGCCATTATTATTCCTAAGAACCACCTTTAAGCTAAAGAAGATAGTAACACATGATGGAGCTTGTGAAGTAAATATCTACCTACCTCTCAATCTAAATATAACAACCCAAATCTTATTTATTTTTCTTCTTTTCCAAGTGAGAGGAGGGGAGACAGAGAGACAGACTTCTGCATGGACCTCCACTGGGATCCACCAGGCAACCCCGTCTGGGGCCAATGCCTCACCTGCCAGGGACCATGCTCCATACAGAGCTATTTTTAGTGCCTGAGGCATAGGCTGCACAGAGCCCTCCACAGTGTCTGGGCAGATGCGCTTGAACCAATCAAGCTATGGCTGCCTAAGAGGAAGAGAGAGTGAGAGAGAATGAGACAGAATGAAAGGGGTGGAGGGCAGAAGCAGATGGCTACTTCTCCTGTGTGCCCTGAATAAGAACCAACCACGGGACAGCCACACTCTGGGCTGACACTCTGCCACTGAGCCAAGAGGCCAGGCCTCTCAAATCTTCTTCAAACATTATTTATTTATGTATGTATTAAGCCTCAAAAGGGCAATTCACAGCATCCTTGAAAATTTCCAGATTTGCAAATTGGAGAAAAACTGCAATTGGATTTTCTTGATCTAACTCACTGTCTATAGGAAGTTTGAGGTATTGCAAGAAAGCAAGCAGTTAACTTTAGAAGAGCAAAAACCAGCCTTTCCAATATTAACACTATTCTTAAACATGCACAGCTTTGAGGTGTGTTCCAATGCTCATCAATAGGTGAGCACTACTGACATGGCGCTGAGAATTAAACACTTTTTGAGGACATGTCGCCTTTACCTGATCCTTTAATTATATAAATAATTGTGTAAAAACCATGAGATAAGGAAAGCATTTAGTAACTGCAACAATTTTGCCCTGGCCAGATAGCTCAGTTGGTTAGAGCATCGTCCCGAAGTGCAGAGGTTGCTGGTTCAATCCCCTGTCAGGGCACATACAGGAACAGATTACTGTGCCTGTCTCTCTCTTTCTCTCTCTCTCTCTCTCTCTCCCCCCTTCTCCCTTACTCTTCCACTAAAATATAAATAAATAAATAAACGAATAAATAAATAAATGCAATAATTTTTAGATTATTTTCCACGTGGAAAAATCTGTTCAGTATTCGTGTACAGCTTCTAAAGATTTTGCTCTAGATGCAAAAATACTTCCCCAAAATACATTCAGTCATACATTATATTAGTTGTGCCCTATCTTGAAAAGTTTAAATGCCTATAAAATGTGACATAAAAATGTTATCTCACACATTTGATTAAAAACCATTTTCTCTTGAAGGCATTTTATAAAACAATAAGAATGAAGAGACAAAGGTTTGATTTTTGCCAAGTAAACATAAATCTTTGGAACAAAACTCTCTCTCTAAGTCTCCCCTTTCTTAAAATACTAAAACTATAAAAAAGAGAATAAGAAGGAAAAGTGATTTGAGAAACTGTCCTTCAGAGAGTGCCTAGTTCTCCCTCAGGAGCCTACTGATAGTGTGCCTGCGCCAGTCCGTACAGATAGCAACTGTACACACCAAGATGGTCTTCTCTGTTTATAAACACAGGACACAACTTAAGTTCAAACTATGAGAAAAAGAATGTCCATGGTCTTCTCATGTTTAACATTTTGTAACTTTAAATTTATGACGCTTTTTTTGCTTTTTAACTTCCTTATCTATCGTGCTAATAATAATAATGCTATAGTAAACATTATTAACATTTCTAAAGCATTTACTATGTGATTTGACACTGTTTCATATATACCTTCTCACTTAATCACCACAATCATAAAGTTCTTATTTGTCTTAGATCCCAGTTTTAGACTTAAAAATTGAGGCTTAAAAAGATTAAGTAATTAACCCATCTTTTAACATGGTTAGAAATTAAACCTGGACTATTTAATTCTTAAGTCCCTCTACTTAACCTCTACTTCAACTTTTGCAATATTTTACTTAATATTATCCATTTTAAAAAGTGACTAAACTGGTTACTCTAATCAAAGTATCATAGTGTACTTAAATGCTAATGTGACCAAAGAAAATTTACATATATTTTTAATATATATAAACCTGTTTCTAAGTTTGGCATATTCAGAAATATACCTGGATATTAATAATTATTGTGGACAAGAAATAAAATAATTGTTAATGGCATAAAGTAGTTAAGGAACTTAATCTATACTGTTGATATCCTTCTTAGAGCTTTTAGTTAATTTCCATATATAAAATATTGATATTTGGATGATGTAAAATTAATAGGATATTGGGCCTCCCTAATCTGCCACTTGCACAGGCATGTGCGGTTTGGTAAAATAATTTCTCTAAGCTTCTGTTTCCTCACCTGTGGAATGGGGCAGCAGTATTCAAGCTGTAAAGATTAGGTGAGTACTGTATCTTAGTGTGCTTATCGTACTTCCTAACACAGTAGGCCTTTCATAAATTTTAGATGCTATGATTTCTAAGCTTTTTACCAAATGAAGAGTTAGTTTGTGTTTTTACAGAAATGTATATACCAATTAAGGTAAGAAAAGCACATAAAGTTGCAAAGAGAGAAAAGTAAAATGTTGAGCCAATTGAGTTGAAGACACTGGTGTATCCAAGTAAAGAAATTCAGAGGACAGCAGCAGCAAAAATGTAGATAGAGCTCAGAATAATCTACACAGAAGTGAGACAGAGGCAGGTATTCAGAAGCTGAGAAAAACGGGGAATGAAGAGGACCAAGGCTAGACAGAAGCTGGAGAAAGACTTAACTTTTTGTTGAGTGGGCTGTCTTCACTCACGGTCTCTGTAAAGATAGATAACCAGCATCTAAAGTGTACCTCAAAATACCCAGGTGGATTATTAGAATACTGCCTCTGCTGGGAAGTGGCTCTATAGTCTTGGCCAATTATATAATTTGGAGTCTCAGTGTCCTTACCTATACAAGGGAGTTAGCATCACCGACCACTGGGGTGTTAGGAAACAACTGGAGTAATACATGAAAGCCCCCGCACAGTTACAGTGCCTGGGGCAGAGGATGCATGAAAATGGATACAGACTGTAGACAGTGAGGAGAGCTGGGAAATCAGAAAGACTTGCAGATCATATATGTGAATGATAGAGCTGTAGTTTTCATGCCACAAGAGCCTAAAATAATGTTTTTAAAAAATAGCTACACACAAAATAAGCAAAACATTGTATTTAGTGTGTCTTACAGTATATATTAAAAAAGAGGTAATAAAAGAGATGGAAATGTCAAAGGCCTTGAAATAAAATATGTCCAAAGCTAACTAACAAAGAGCTTCTTTATTTGTAACTAAGTGAGACATACGGATATGCCTTCATCTTTTTGTACCCTTTTGACTTTCAGTTCCCTCAGTAAAGCCCTCCTCTTTAGCTATTTTGCTACCATTTACCCTCCACTCACAACCAGAAACCCAGATTTCTAATTTCCTGCTCCATGTCCCCACCTGCTTAAAAACTTCCCCGTTGTGTTAGACCAACTCTCATAACCCCAGAGCACAATGAAATATACAGGGTGTGGCAAAAGTACATTTACACTTGTGAGTGTGTGAAACACAGATCTTATTCCTGTATTATTTATTAACTATGGTATTATTTTCCATGCAAACAACTGTAAACCTACCTTTTCCCCACCCTGTATATATTTTAAGCTTGTATATTTTTATTATATGTTATCTGGTTTTTAAAATTGAGAATAAGTTATTTGTAACAGTACATTAGATTAGCGTATAATCGTCTAACATAAAGACAGTGGAGAAAAGAGAAATGAGAACAAATTTTTTGTGTTCAAAGAAATCTTAAAGAGATCCTTCCAAAGTCCCCTGATCTAGAAAGAGAAGGTATGATGGTGAAAAGGAACGTATGATGTGTAGGAATCCTAGCCACAGGGACATGGAGGTTATGTTCCATGCCTCTGGTTTTTGGAGCCCAGGAAAGTATATTTGGCCATGGTGTGCTTGTGACACACTCTCAGGGTAGGAAGGGCCCTCAGAAGTCATGGAACCCAATCCCCATCCCCAACACCACTGACCAGCTGTTCTGCAGCTGCCTCATTCATTCCTTATAATTACAGAAGAGGTTAGATCAGAGCCTACCACTCCACACATGAAGGAACTCACTACCTCCTAGGACAGAGCAGTCCAACTTTGGAAAGCTCTAACTGTGAGAAACTCCTTGATAGGGTTCAACCGAAATCTGATGCCTTACAATTTCAAACAGCTGCTAATGTTTCTGTTCTCCAAGGCTACACAGAACAGTGCTAATCCCTCTTGTATGTAACAATCCTTCAACTTTTGAAGATAGCTATCATGTCCCTTTCCCGAGCCTCCTCTTTTTCATGCTTGGCATCTACTTCTCCTTAATCATTCTTCAAATGAAGTGGTGCTCCACTACTCTGGTGTAATGTAGTAGTGTCTTTTGCAAAAAGAAAATCACAAATCTAAGTTAGCGAAAGTATCACAAACCGATAACTCAACTTCTACACAATATATTACATTTTAATCGTGTAAAGAAAAGTTTCATATCAGATGTTTTCTTCTCCTTATCTGCCACAAATGGAAAGAGTATGGGCTTTCAAGGGACAGTCCCACATTTTATGTGACTTAACACATACATGTGGGACAGCTGACACCTTGCCAGATAACTATTCATTCTGATTAAAAATGTAAGCAGATAACATAGTTATTACCACACATATTATGTCAACCACAAATTCAAATGTGATTCCTCAGCGGATCAATTAAAAGACATATGACCCACCAGTTATCCACACCTACTTGCAAGAGAATTCATACCATCTGCTTCACTGACATCCTTAGGCCTGCCTCACTCATGTGACTTTTCTCCTAGACTAATTCAGTCCGTGAGCCAAACACTCTGCCTATCTCGTTTTTAAACCATCTCTTTTCAAAACTCAATTCAAATAAAAAAGCACTTATGCTGTGATACAAAACTTAGAAACATGCCTTCTTCACACTAACAATTGTGGCTAAGTTAGTATATTACTACTCATAGTCCTCTTACTTTAAAATATGGAAAGATTTTTTTATGTAATGACTCTAATGGCAAAGATGCATCAGAATGGGTCACAGCATATGCCAAAACAGATGTCTGAAGGTCCAGTCCCATGCCTGGCAGTGATTTTTTTAGCTGTGTGATCTGCAGAAGTCTGAGGAAGCTGGGGAGGGATGTGGGGAAGCCAATCAGATGAGAATGTATTTCAATATTTTAACAATCAGTAAAATTGTAAGAAACACAGGTCTTGAATATCAGTCCTGGTAACAGAATATACTTTGCTTCTCGTACCCTTAACGCAAGTGTTTACAGGATTTTGAAAATGTCAAACAAAAGTCTCTACATTCTTAACAGAAATCAAATACAAACACTGAAGTTATTTTTTCATACATTTGAGTAGAAAGCATTGAAAAGCATTTGATCCTGACTTGGTATAAAATCAAAGATGTCATTAGTTTAAAACCTCCATGTGCTATATCAGCATATATACAATTACGATGAACTTTAATCAAGAGAGAAGTGGCTGAAAAAAAATTAACCTTGAAATAACCACTGGAAATATGATGAGATGAACAATTCATGAACATGAGAGTTATTCTCTATAGTGAGTTTGATTGTGGAGAATGTAGACTTGAGCCATAACAAAGCTCAAGTAGATATAAGGTTATAACTTTTCAGCCCTGGCCAGTGGCTCAGGTGATAAAACGTTGGTCTGAGGTGTAAATGTCCCAGGTTCAATTTCCGGCCAGGGCACACGTAAGAAGGTAAGAAGCGAGCATCTGCTTCTCGCCCCCTCTCTCTCCCCCTTCTCTCCCTCTTCCCCTCTTGCAGTCAGCGGTCAGCTGGTTTGAACATTGGCCCCAGCACTGAGGATAGCTCGATTTCCCAGTCAGGGTGAATGTGGGAGTCTGTCTCACTATCTCCCCTTCTCTCACTTAAAAAAAAATTTTTTTAAAGGTTATAACTTTTCAGTTACCTTATCATTCACTATGCTTTCAGGAATGTTCCTTGATATATGCCCAAATATGGATGTTATTGTACAAATTCCTGGATTTTTTAGAATCATATCTCCATCAAGTGTGATCTTTTTATATATATATATATATATATATATATATATATATATATATATATATATATACAGTTAGCCTCATTTAGAAATTTCTCAAACATTTATTTTGAATAATGGCATTTTTTCACAAAGGCCAAGGTCTAAGTTTTAGGTCTTTTTGTTTTGTTTTATAGCTACTTCCTGGTCATTGCAGTGGATCCCACCCTATTGACTGACTTACACGTCCACTGAATGGCTGGTTCCCAGAGTTCCCAAGTGTCCATCTGAATCTGCACCAGCTTCAAACTATAAATTACCACAGAATAACAGGACTTCCAATTCACTTACAAGTAATCAAAATTCTATTTTTTTTCTTTTTTAATTGATTTTAATTTATTGTGTTTACATAGATTCTAGTGTCCTACCAAATACATCCCGCCCACCCCCGTGTTCCCCTCAACATCCCCTGCCCCCCTCCCCCAGGCCCTCCCCCCCTTCCTTCCAGGATTTGCTTTCCTACTCTCTATATTCTTTAATATCAAAAACCCACTATCTAAGTCCTTAGAAAAAAAATTAAAGAGATATTTTGAATGTTTTGACATATTTTATTTTCTGCAGACTTGGAATAATTGAAATGTTTTTGTTTTCCCTTTTGTTTCTCATTAATAAATCTCACTTCACAGTGCTCATCCTGCCAGGGAGAAATATGGTACTTACAGAAATTTATTTTTATATATAGCCTATAAATATTGAGTGAAAGCTGTTAAACTGTGGGAGATCAACGTCGTCTGCACCTTTCAAGAGTGACTGAGTCAGTTTGAGGAGTGAAATAGCATGTATCAGATCTAAATTTGCTCAACAAAATTAGCTGCATGCCATTCTATTCGTCTTATCTCTTTCTCTGGCTCATGGTGTGCTAATTCTGGCCATAAGCAATAGAGTAAGTACAGAAAAAATAATGAATGTCCCTCTCACCAACAGTTGCATAAAATGTTTTGTCTATTTCAATTTATCTCAAAGCTTTTTATACTTTCAAATTTTATCCTGTACTTAAAAAAAAGAAAGAAAAGAAAAAGGCCACTAAAGAATTATATCTGAATACCAATCACTTCAGTTTCTATAAATTCCAAGTACACTTTTAGAGATTTCGATATATCACCAGGGACAGTGGCCCTGCTAAATCTGAAGTTAAAACAACTGGGAAATATTATTAACTGTTTAGTTGGATGTTTTTTTACACAGTAACATTGTGACTTGAAATACTTATCCTTTTATTATTACTTAAATGTGCTAATATAATCATTAAATATGAATAAATATTGGTGCTGAGTACTGCTGTTAATTTTTAGATGCATTGTTTTATTCACATCTAGTAATAATGTTTATTGTAGTTAAAATGGTCACATTTAACATAGCCAGATGATAAAAGTCAAAGAGATTTTTATCTGTGCTAAATAACAACTAATTAAAATTAAAAGTGCTATATTTCAAAGGGTAGGACCTTAAAAATACTGCATAGCTTTTAAACAGTAGGTCCTGAGTTACAAATATCCAACTTAACATACAATGGAGTGCCATAAGGGCTATTATAATCAACTGCAGTTGGGCATCAGCGAAAATGACATCACAGAGTTACTCGACTCCCATGGAAAAGAACTTGCCAATGAAGACTTTATGGAACTAGAGCAGCAGATGACAGCATTTAGGGAGGAAAACAGACCTAGAAACTCCAGAACTGAAAAAGTTTTCTACAAAACAGCCAATGCTTTTTATCTCGTTGAAACAGGAATGGCAATGTGAGAAAAGCAAGATCCTGACAGAGAGAGAGAGATTCACCAACATCTACGGACAGTGACTGAAGGCCCGAGATGCTCAAGGGCCATTTATAAGAAAAAGAAAAACTCAGTACAAGCCTCTTTGATGCTGACTTCAGGACGCTGACTCCAGCAGCAAAATCAAAACCTGACTCCCTAACATCCTCTCCAACAAGTCCATCATCTTCCGCATCATCCAAGATCATTTAAGGTTTTATTTGAAAATGTTTAAGTATTTGTATGTGCATAAAGGTGAAAATAAATACTATGTTAAGACAAACATCTAAGTTGCATTTAATTATTAAATGTACCTATTCCCACTTACATACATATTCAACTTAACAAATGTACAAGAACCTATCTCATTCGTAACCCGAGGACTGCCTGTATACCCAAATTGGCGAAATTCTTTTAAATCACACACAAACTATACAATTGCATAAGAGATATTATTACATTACTTATTTTTAAAACATGATGTCAAGAAAATAGATATATGTCTGCATTAATCATGTTTGTAGAGAGAAAATCTGAAAATTATCTTATGTAGTACATTATTATATACAAAGCTACGTGGAAGTGTTTTAAAGTATTATTTTACTGCATATGAATTTTTTTTCCTCGAAGCAGTGCATCGGTCTATATTAACAGTGGACTGTAACTTCATCCAGTAGAAAAAAACAATTAAAAATTATAATTACCCAAAATCCCCAGTGAAAGGGAATACTATTACTTCTGAAAATGTATAATTTTCAAATGTAAGCAAACTTCCAATAACTTTTTGTTGTTGTTTTTACAAGCTTCAGCTTCTCAGCCCCTCTCTTGCACTGGTGCCTCCCCAGGTCCTGTACTTAATTTTTATTTCCATTTCTGTATTGCTTGTTTCCCAATTTCTATAATATACTGCTTACAAAAATTAGGGATATTTCAAAATAAATATAAAGCAATAAAAAAAGAAGCATTTGATTTTTTTTTTATTAAACAGGAACATCAGAAAAGCAAACAAGTCAAAGAAAGTTCGATTATGCAAATGGGATGCAAAACCAACTTTTATTTCATTGGTGCAAACGCACTACACAAAAGGCTGAAAGTACTGGAGTGTCTGCATGTTCCCTGATCCCCTAATTTTTGTGAACAGTGTCCATGTCTCAAAGACTTGAAAATGTCGCGGCTTCCAAATGTCCTCAAAAAGACAAGGCTTATCTCACTGTTTCCATAACATATACCATACAAGGAAAGAACTCTGGGGAATACAGCCGAGGAGGAGGACTACAGAGCAACCTCAAGGAAGACTCCTTCAAGGACAGATACATTGGACAAGCTAATTCACGTGGCTCCAGGGAAAGCAAAAAGGGCTGTTGACCTGAAGGCGGAAGGATTTGGTGTGCTGAGCATCCCTGCGTCGCACAGCAGGGCAGGTAGAGTGGGGCCGGGCTTCTGAGAGGCATCTGTAGCTCTGTGGCTGCCAGAGGCGTCCAAGTAGCTGCGCAGAGAAGGCAGAGCCAGCTGGCTCTCAGGGCGGGGCAGACAGGTGACATGGACCAGACCAGTATACAAGTCAGGCTTCGCCCATGCATACCTCTTCTTTATATCCCTATTTCCTTATCTACAAAGACGGAACAAGAGTTCCTGAGTCAAACTCCCTTCTCAGGTTCTCTTAAAAGAAAAGCCATCAGAAGGTTCTAAAGGAATTTCAGACAAAGGTCTGAATGTCTCTATTGCCCAGGTCTCTCATTAGGTGACTACTCTGCAGATGGTTAGGGAAGTTTGAAAGCTTCATTAACTCTTCCAGTCCATGATAAATTAAGATACTAGTGGGGTACTACAGTGTCTTGGAAAGGTGCAGTTTCTCAGAACCCAGTAACCTGAGAAGAAATGTCTGGAAGATCATGTTCACTGGCAGAAGCTGGCTCTATAAATACTATCAGCATGTCATCGATTGTCAGAATGCAGAATAAATATGTAAAAGAGAAGCCAAGAGAACCCCAGTCACCTCTCAGTTCAGTTATTTTGCAAGGGCTTCCTCTGTATGATCCTTTTGAAATGGTAGGCATATGTCTAGTTGTCTCCTTGAAGCTACTGAGAGATACTGGTTACAAGAAAGCTGTATTATCACATATATCTAGGAACAGAAAATGCCACATTCAATTGGAACTTATTTTTTATTCATAAAATACTATTAGCATTTCTCTGGAGGCATATATTCCTCCCAAGAGTTTGGAAAATTACTTAGTAACATACATACATATACATTGTATTGTGCTTTATTAGACTCCTCTAACCATCTTTAAAAGAAAGGGAAAAGTTGGCATCTTGAGTTTCTTATATGTCCTCCCCATTCCTCACATGATCCTGGAATACAGTGATGGGTCAGTTCATGCTTACTAGTTTACACTGATTGCGTGGTGAGTGCACAGTGGAATATATAGAAGATGTATTATAAAGCTGTACCTCTAAAATTTATATGATGCTATTAAACAACATTAGCCCAATGAACTTAATTTTAAAAAAAATTTTAATGGGAGATTTAAATCACAATATAATAGCCATATAAAAATAGTGGAGTACAAAACACATGTTTAAGTATGATAGTCACATATATTTAACTCACCAAAAATAAAACTAACAGAAATACTTTGTACCATATTATGAGCAGGCTCTAAAAATGGGAATGGGGACAAGTGATATACTCTTGGAAACCCTCCATTGAAAGAAATACCCTTGCAAGCTTGAGAAAGCAACTAAAGAAATTCCCAGGGTAAACATGCCTAATGTCTATTATTAAAGAATTCTATAACTATGTTTTTAGAACAGCTTACTTTGTGCACTAGATGGTTTAATTACAAAAAATAACCATCTTTGAATAAGCTTAAAAATGTTTCAGTAAATGTATGTTATTCTTTAAAATTACTTTTAAAGAGCTTACTATGTATGTGGCACCACATTAATCTCTGCAAGGAGTACAAACTCTTGGTTTTAAAAAGTTAAAAGTACAGTATGGTTTGAGATTAAACTCCAGGTACGTGGTATAGATAAGGATTATTTATAGTGCAGGGCAGTCAGCAAAGGAAGGTTAATTATGAGGTATGATTTAATGTAGGACTGAAAAGATTCAACATTTGAGATAGGCAGAAGCACTCAGTGAACCATGAATCCCAGGGGTAAGGGGTCAGTGAAGGCAAAGACAAGAAGCAAGGTCCAAGTCATGGAATACTGACTAGGTAAGCCTGGTTCTTAGATTACCTGGTAAGAAACAAGACTGAATTAAAAGGGAAACTGAAGACTATTTTAAAAGGCTTTGAATTTTATAAGGGGAATTTATTTGAAAACTTCTAAATAGAATCAAGTATGATAAAATGTATTACATTAGAAATGGTCATCTGGAAATGAGAAAAGAAGTCTTGGAGGGAAGAGGACATTGAACAAGGGAACCAATAAAATGGATCTCACAAAATAGCCCTGCTCTGAGGTTCTAAGGACTGGATGAGTCAGTAAAAATGTAGGAAATAGATGTTAATAAGCCATGCAATCAAATTTCTATTAGAAAAACAAAAATTTGTTTATCCGCTCTGATTCTAAGTAAAATGATCAGACAAAGGAACTTCTAAAACTAAAGGTGTGTGACTTTAAGAACTACTATTGTTTATTTCTTTTTTATTTTCATCGGTCCCTACAGAAACAAATTCATATTGCCTAAGCCTACGGGGAAGAATAGAAAATGATGACAAAAGTTAATTTTAGTAAAAGGAGAGTTCATGTAAAGCAAAATATTCACTACCACCAATGACCTCAATTAGGCAGCCCTGTGCTAGTGAGAGGGATCTATCCTGAAATACAGGTTTGCACAACTTATTACTCAAAGTATAACTATATTAGATACAGTCTCAGAAACTAGAGCATCCATGGCCATCTTTCTCAGTCCTAACCAGACATGAGATATCCTCAGAAAGACACAGAAGTCCAGTAAATGCATCTTTTGAAGGCAGACTTAGGATCCCTACTTGTATCCTAAGGCTTAAAACCTGGATGTCCACCTATCCCAGATGCATATGGCATCGGACATAAGTAAAAGTCAAAAGAGTAATAAAGATGTAGTAGGTCAAAGTGATTATTTACAAGTCTAAGCTTTTTGGAAAACAAATAAACTAGTGTTTATCACACACACCATTCATTTTCTTCTCTTTAAACACCTTCGGACAATGTTCCAAATGAAATATATATGCACAACAAAAACACACACACACATTCACACAGCTTGATTCCTAATATTTCAACTCTGAATTCAGACACTAAGTCTTACAGATTCTTACTGATGTTTAGCATGCTTCGAAACTCTCTACAACATGGGCAATAACATGATTAACAATGATGCTAACCTACCTCTACCCCTCAAGGGAGAGGTTTAATGATGTTGCCCGGGAAGTTACATGGTATCTATGTTAATGTTACCGGGTCCTCCCTCATCTCAAACCCCTAACAGGAAGTAACTCTCCCTGACTGAACAAGTATCAAACCTCCTTCCCCCGAGATGCAGACCATGACTGAAAGCTCTGGTGCTCAAGAAAGTCAGCAGCCACACCCAGAGAGTGTTAAGCTTATGTCAAGGCTCCATTGGAGTAAAAATGGCCCGGGCACTGGGGATGGCTCCTTGGCCTCTGCCCCAGGTGCTAGAGTGGCTCTGGTCGCGGCAGAGCGATGCCCCGGAGGGGCAGAACGTCGCCCCCTGGTGGGCAGAGCATCGCCCCTGGTGGGCGCGCCGGGTGGATCCCGGTCGGGCGCATGCGGGAGTCTGTCTGACTGTCTCTCCCCGTTTCCAGCTTCAGAAAAATACAAAAAAAAAAAAAAAAAAAAAACATGGCAAACTCAGGAGGCCCAGAGGAAGCATCTTGCAGAAGCCAACAAGCGGGAGGCAAACGTGCACTAGACATAAATGTATAAAGTCTTAGTAGTCCAAGCTTAACTTACGTACTTCTACAAAGAACACAACTGTGATCTTAGGAGAGGCCTGAAAAGAAACAAAAAAAAAGAGGACCCAACAAAGACAGTGTAAAAGAAAAGTAACTTGGCTCCAAGGACGGGGTGAACAAGTCTGAAGTGTTCCCATTGGTTTGCTGATAAATGGTCCTTATCAACTAACTGGTGATGAGAAGTCCAGGGGTTAGCCTTTATAGTCCATTTTGTTTGAGCACACATATCACTTAATAACAAATGAAGAAACCGTTCGTTTTGTTTGAGCACACATATCACTTAATAACAAATGAAGAAACTGTTCATTTTGTTTGAGCACACATATCACTTAATAACAAATGAAGAAGTAACCATTCTCTACTGTTTGGTCATCTTTAAAGTCACATAAAAGAAATTGTTGAAGGTGCCGTTATACACAAAAACTAGTGTGGCAGCCCTTATCTGACTTTTAGAGTCAACATGCTATGTCAGAAGAAACCTGCTTAGTAAACAGAGCCTCTTACAGAACTGTCTTAACAAAGGTGCCTTATTTCTTTATTCTCAACGAGCTGCAAATTATAAATGCAATCAACGATTAGTTCCTAAAGATAAAGATGTTGATGATCCATCTCACAGTCTTCCCCTTGAAAAGAACTTCACAGCTTGATAATTAGGCCCATGGTTCCAACCCATTTGTTTTCATTTCAGTCTTGCAATTCACTCGTAAAACAACACAGCCTTGTATCTGTTTATTTTTTTAAGTGTCTGCAACTTTTCAAGTACTTTTATGTTTGTTCAAAATAAGTGATAGGGGTTTCAAGAGATGCCAACTAATTTACACCACCCAACCTCCCTGTGCTCCCAGTCGCCCCAGTTACACACTGAGAGGACCAATCTGTGGTCCCTCAATAATGCCAGACTTCTTCTTCCAGGCCAGCACAGGAGAAGCAAGGGAAGAGTGGGAGGCAACTGGGGGAGCGTTCCAGCCAGGGGCACAAAGTGGCTTCTCACTGCAGTTGTAACAAAAGCAGCTTCCTCCCTGCCCTGGGTACCTTGTTTAGATACTAGGGCCACACAAATGAATTCCCTTGAAAAAAATCAAAAAGAGGCCCACTTACAAACATAATTGAAAACCGATGGATTTCTTTTTCTTAAAAGTCTAAACATCCTTTGTTCTAAATATTTTTGTTTAATAAGGTTAATTGTTTCGGTGTCACTTTTAGTTTCACTAATAGAGATGAAAGAATTGAGACACAGAGCAAGAAGTCTAACCAAAGATCACATAAGAAAAGACTGGATGACCAGAATCCAATTCTCCTAACTTTTATTCTGGTGCTTTACTCTGTAGCATCACAGAGCAGCAGGGTGGCGGCTGCACTACCCACCGCTCAGGCACGCACCTTTCTCATTAGATTCTATGTGGCTGCTGCCCCCTGGAGTTGTGCAAAAGCAACAGGCTGGCAGAATCATCGCTTATTCAAAAAGAAAATAACTATAAAACAATTACCACATTGTTCGAAAAAGCACTTTAGAATTAGTGCTTTTCATATATTTTCATATATTTTACCTCTTTGTCATAAATGTGAGGCAGTTCTCTTCCCTCTTGAAAACTTAGTACAAATAGCACTCATCTAAGTATCAAATCCAAAAACAAGAAAGTGGGTTTAAAGCGTTGATGAAAGCATTGGAAAATAGCTCAATTTCTTTAACAAACATGTCAGAATTCTCAACAACTCATAAAGAGAGAAGTCATATACAGTGAAATCTGAAGAGACCACAGAGCAGTTCTGCCAAGTAATATTTTGGGGAAATGGCCTCAAATATGAATTCCTTAGAGTTAAGAACCTCTTTATTTCATTTAGACAGGTGCCATTGTCACAGAGATGGTCTTATAAAAACTTTCCATTATGTTCAATGACTTACGTGTACATCCTTTAAATATCTATATATCAATTAGCTTGCTGCTGGAATATTCCTTAATAGCACAGAAGACATTAAAGACATTTTTTCAGAAAACTGCTAAACAGAGGAGGAACAGAAAGAACACGACGTGCATGTCCCTCCAGAGTACGCAGCCGAGTCACAAAGACATGGAGGGAGTTGTTCAAGGTATCAAGAAAAAAAACAGAGAAAATATCCCCCCAATATATATATATCATATATCCTGATTTAAAACACCTAGTTATGCCCTGTGTCAAACCCACAAAATAAGCACTTCAGATCTCCTTCTAATTATGCAGAAGAGCTATGGTTTTAAGAAACATTGATTTAGGATCTTGTCACTATAAAAAAAATTAAGAAATTATAATTCATTATATGCACTGTAAACTTCAGTCAATACCTATATTAGAAAGCATGAAATGTTAGGGTTGAACTCCATCTACCCAATATTTATAATTATTTAGACAATGAGTCTTAGAGAAAAGATGCAATCTGGTTCCATATGGCCAAACGTAATATAGTAGATCATTTTTAAAATGATATAACCTGGAGAAAAGTTTATCATATGATTAAATTCTGGCCTGCACAACATACTCTGTAGATCACTAAAAAAGATAACAATGGGATACACTTGACAATTAATTTTTGTAGAATTGCTGTGGGCTTGAACAAATATAAGCTCATTTCAATGTAAGTATTAACATCTCCATAAAACTGGACCTCTCAAAAAGTATGAACTCAAACAGCAAGGGCCAACAAGTTTGCAGGCAACATCTTTTTTTTTGCATTTGTTTTATTTATGTGTTAAGTGTTTTAGGCACTTGTAAATTACACATGGAGATCTAACAGCAGCAGAACACTAAAATAAAGCAAACACTTGTAGCTATTGTTAATATATGTTGAATTTTCTTAATAACTGACTTGGAATAATATGAAAATGATATCATTTTAAAGCGTTGCAATGTCTAAGGCGCCCTAATGCAATTTTTTGTCTCAAAAGTATACCTTATATAGTCATTAATCTCAAGATGGCCCTAATCAACAAGCTTCACAATATTTAAGAAAAAATATTGGGGATTGCTTGCATCACTAGCATTTTTTTAAAAAATTTTAATGGCAGTGGTTTACCTTCCTTCCTTGGTCAAGAGGAGAAAAAAAAGGAGAAAGAGAAGGAAAATGGTATATACATCTCTGTAGGAAGATTGGGCCTTGGAGTCAGAGGTATGCTTGTGATCTTGGATCGATGCCTTTTTATTTTCTTTCAGGAATAAATCCGAGCAATGGAATGGCTTGCAATTGTCCAGCCAACCAGTCATATCAGATTTATCAGAAAGAAAGAATGAAAACTGGCTCAGAGGACTCCCGCAGTGGCTGAGTGGCAGGTGGCTGGGAAATACACCCACAAAAAGGAATACGCTTAGTGGTGAAGGGGAAAATATATACTCACGTGTGTAAATGCAATAAACAATAAGATGTAAAAAGAGAATCTACAGTAATGGAAAGGGTGAATGCATAAGACAGATGATAAATAGTACTTCTATCTAAGAACCAAAGGGTCTGAAGGCTCATGAATACTAAATATCTGAAACCACTTTAAGAAGGAAATATGATTTCCCCACAAATGAATGCAAACTCTAAAATTCAACCACTGCAAACTTACTGTATTCAGGTTAGAGGAAAAAGAAAAAAAAATGTAAATTTTCCATGCAGCACATGCTCTGGTAAATATTCTAATGTAATTTCTTAATTAAGACACATTTCCATTGACTAAATGAAAAATATATAGAAAGCAGTAAGTGCCTTGATTTTCAAAAAAAAAATTGACTTTTGATGCATGCATGATTAAAATAAATAAAAATGGTTACATTTAAGAAGAAAATCAGAAAACAGGAACCATGACACAACCAAGAGTCCTTCAATTTTTTTCACACCAGTTCATATTAGTGTTTTCAGGCGATGTGTAGTAATACTAATAGGTAACAATTTATTAAAAAGCATTTTGAGAAAAAAAACAATACCTTCTACAAAGACCCCTTTCTTTTACCTATATAAGATGTTCAAAATTAAAAGAAAAAAAGAAACAGTGTATCTATGGGTGTGCTTATAGCAAACACATGAAGCAAAAAAGATTGACTTTTTAAAAATATATATTTAACCTCTCTTTTAATATCTAATGAAGTTTTATTAACCTTTTTCTTCTCACATGTAAAAACAACCCCTAAGTTTGGAGATACAACTTTAAAATATGTAAGAAAACGTATGTTCTTTTATAGAATGAAAAGCAGGACTAAGTTACTTGCAAATAAGACATGGGAACTCCACTTGTTCAGCACCCTTCTGTTACGGTGCGTAAGACTATCATCAATACCACTGGACAGTTCATTTCAATACAAAGGTGATTTTATTTTTCAATCATTCCAGAAAGACAGAAATTTTGGAATTATTTATTTTAGTAGTAAAGACAAGTAGTCATATAACCGGCCCTTGGCTATATTTCCTGATAAAATGAATCACTGAGAATGAGGCAAAGTCCTTCATAATTACCAAATAATAATAATAATAACAATAATCGCCTTCTCTAAAGCTGATTTTTCCCCAAGCTCTAAAAAGGAGGAAAAAAATAAAGGTCCTGTTCAGTTGAAATTATTTTAAGAAATATCTTAAATCTATACAAGAGAATCATTGCCCCTCCCCTATTTTTATTCTATTCACATAGAGCAGTAAATAAGGTGCATTCTTTCTGCTTCTTAAGAAATTAGCATTTCAAAAATATGCCACTTTCCCCTGAACTCCAAGCGTGTCTAATAATACGAGAAGCAGATTGTCTTCCCTCGTTTCCTTAATTTGTTTCATCTAAAAGCAATTCACTCAACATCTTGTCGCCCTCTGGCAGCTTAGTTTACTTATCCGCACTTAATTTCTCATTTGGACCAAAACAAACTCCTCCAAACTGCTACTGACTGCTAACCACGAGAGGGGAGATGCAATATTTACTTGGAAACATACAGCCGCACAGACACAGCCGCAGACACACACAGCTCTTCACCCACATCCCAGACAGTAACTTGGTTTTAACAGCACACTACATTAAAGCCAGCCGAACTTTCCCAGCTAGGTGCGGCAGAGTGAAGGGTGGGGTAGGATGAAAAAAGAGGTCCCCAGGGGCATTTACAGTTTCCAGTGGATCACCTTAGCCTGCGTGTTGCAATTACATCAGGGATGCACCCGACAGCTTTTCTTTGTGCGGCCCTTTCATCTAGATCACTTTGTGTTTCGAACAAGTGAGGCTCGCCTTTGTGTCCCCAGAATTTCAAGTACAGAGTCACACACGGACCAACAATGGCACGCTAATCCTTGCGTTCTAAATGGGCTCACTTGTGGGTCTGACAATTCGCGGGGGGCGGAGGGGGGGGGGAGCGAGAAGAGACCAGCTGCAGAACTAATTTGGATTACATTCCTCGCAGAAATTCTGAAAAGGGCTTTTCGGCATAGCTCAACCCCAAGCCGCACAGTTAATACCGAATTGCTGCGGACTCGGAGCCCGGTCCCCCAGCGGCTGAATCCGAACCAGACAGCCCCCAGTGGGTCGTCTCCTAGAAATTCCTCTCCGCTAAGCCTGCACGTTGGTCGCAACTGCTTTTGAATGGGTCCATGTGCATAATCAGCCCATTGAGGGAAAATATGAAGGGGCTCGGAGTGGACAGGGAGATAAAAAGGGATGTATCCAAGAGGCCGCTTGGAATCTCCAGTCCGTGCTGGTGTAATTCCGGAGGTGGCTGCAGCGCGGGACCTGGTATGCATGAAGAATTCCAGAGTAACTGGGAGAGTGCAAACGACCAGGACAAACGGCGCACAGTGTGCCATTCGAAGGTCATTCTGAAAGGCTCTATGATTATAACTTGTTATTTACTAGGCAAGGCGAGGAGGAGGAGGAGGAGGAGGCGGCGGCGGGGGCGGGGGCGGAGCGGGAAAACTACAGCGCGCTGTTTTCCCGGTGAGGTCAGAAGGACACCCTCCCCGGCCTAGAGCTCGCCCTATCTAGCGCCACTCCCGGGGGCTTTTTTATCTCCTGCGGCTGCCTCCCACGCTCCCGGGAGCAGCCCTGGATGGTTCCGGAAATATCTCCGGCTCTCCAAAAGGGCCCCCCTTGGCCGTGTCAGACACCGATTCTATTCAGTCCGTCTCTCTCCCACTTTCAACCCGAGGAAACTCCAGCGTCAGAAACTTTGAGCTCGGCAGGTGCTGTCATTAGCCCTGCCTGCCGCGGCGCGCCGGCCCCGCCGCGCTGCCTCTCGGGGGTCACTTAGCCTTTCGCCTGTCCAGGTAGCTGGGGCTCAAGCTCTCCGCAAACAGGGGCCGCGCACCCAGCCAGCCGCGCCAGCCGCGCCGCCTCGGGTTCAATCAATTCGCGCGACAAGTCGGCTCGGCAGCCGCTGGGCAGTAAACAGAGAAGTTGGAGGGACTCCGGCCAATAGCAAGTTTAACTACAGGAAGAACTCTTCCTGGAGCGAAACCCAGCAACCGACGGGAAGGCAGGGCTCCCGACTCACGTATGTCAACCTCTTTTTTTTTTTTTCTTTTCTTTTTTTTTTTTAGAGGAAAAAAAAAAAAAGGGATGTCAGGCCGGCAAGCAAGCTTCCCTTCAAGTCAATCGGGCGAGAGCTCCGGGACGGCGGCCCAGGAGGCCCGGAGTTCCAGGCCCCCGGGCCGGGGCGCGCCCGCCCGCAGCTGCAGCTGCCCGGGCTGGGCTCGAGTCGGGTCTGGTCCGGCAAGGCTCGGGCGACTGGAGGCGCAGTGGCCGCCGGCGGCACACACAGGTGCCAAGCCCGTTTTCGAAGCCCCACTCTCCCGAGCCCTCCGCACAGAAGGGTCCAGCTGGCACCGCCCCAGGACCCCAGTCCTCCCGTGGCCCGAGCGGTGCGCCCTTCTCCCAAGCTTCTCTCTGCCCTCGGGGGCCCAGACGCGGGAAGGAGCGTCTCCTCCGATTCGGGGTTTGGGTCTCCCTTGTCCCGCACAACAGGCGCGGGGATCACAGAAGGGATCCCGCTCAGGTTTCACACAAAACGCGCGAGAAACAAAAAAAAGGGGAGGGGGGGCTTAAGGAAAGAAAAGAGAGAGAGGTGCAGAGTGTTTTTTTCACGATAAATAAAACACATGCACACACTGAGGGTAAGTTTGGGGACAGAATGAGAGGCGACCAAGAGCCCCAGGAAGAGGATCAGGTGGAGTGGTCCCTCCTCTCCTGAGAGCCAGTGGATGTCAGGTTGGGCTAAGGGGGACGAGGAAGCCACCCATGCAACCAAGCTGGCCGTAGCAGGTCCGACAACTGGTGCGCGAGAAAGAACCAGGACCCACCTGACTGGGAAGCGCTGGGCTGGACGCTTCCCGCAGCCACCAGCAGGCTCACCCAGACGCACAGTCCTGCCGCCAGCTTCATTTTTTGGAAGTCTCAGATCCCGTGCTGACAGTTACATGTCCAAATGGCATATCCCCTTTCGGGCACGCGGGAGAAGATCCGTCAGCCAGGCGCGCGTGGGGGCGCGAAGGAGACTGGCGCGTCGCGCGCGCGGTGCACTGGCTCCGAGCGCAGGCGACCAAGTCGGCGATTGCGGGTTCAGGGCCGACGACCCGAGGATGGGGAGAGTGGACGCTTGAGTGTGGGTGCGTGTCTGAGCGGGTGCTCGAGTGTGTGAACGTGCAGCTCCTGGCTGGACTGTGCAGCTATTTATTTCCCCGTGTGATCGTTCTCGCTCTCCTTCCCTGCTCACTTTCTCTCTTTCTCACTGGTCGGGCAACAATAAAAAGGAAGGGGAAAAAAGGGTTTCCAAAAAAAGTTGATTGCAAAGAGGCGGTAGGTTTCCGGCCTCTCGCCCCAGCAGGGCTATGTTCGGCTCCCTGTTTAGTTTCCTTGCACCTCCAATCCAAATTGGGAAGAAAGTGGGGAGGAGGAAGCTTCTTGCTTCTTCTCTCCCTATCCAGTCCTTTTTCCTGCCAGCTTTGCTCACACTTGTCCAGCGGCTGCGGTAATTAAAGCTCCAAGCGTTATTTCCAACGCTCCGCAGTCTCCAGCTGCAGCCCCACGGAGAAATTAATAAGACTCCCGGAGAAGGAAAAAAAAAAAAAAAAAAAAGTGGAGGGGGGCGGATAAAACAACCCTGCACGCAACCGGGCTGGCTCTGCTCAGCGGCGCAAACCCCGCCCCGCTCTGACCCACTAGCCACGCCTTTCCTCCCGCCCCCTCCCACAAAGGGAAATCTTATTGGCTGAGCCACTCCCCAAAATCGTCGGGCTCAGGAGTTGGGAAAACACCTGTCAGGGCGCGGGAGCGTGGTCGTGTGGGCGGGGGAGGCTGTATTTAAAGGGCTCACCCGAGGCCACAGAGTGAATGAAACAGAGGGTTGGGACAGCTGGCCCGCGGAGTGCCGGGCCATTAGAGAGGTGCTTACAGAAAAGATTTTTTTTTTTTAATAAAAAGAAATTCACCGTTTTCCCATTGCCCCTGGGTGCTCATCCAAAGACTCGACTTTCGCTATAAGTATTAAAAAAAAAAATAAAACGTGACTTCAGGCATAAAGACTCCACAGTTCTCTGTCCCTCATCATGCTCCACAGTCAGAAATGAGTTTAAAAGCTGGTTCAGTATCTGATAGCCTCTGCAGATTAGGTAGTCCCTGGGGTATCACCTGTCTTCCGCCCCCCACCCCCACCATTCCCACACACTGAGTCAAACTACAAGTCCACATTTGTAGAACTACATCCTTTGAATTTTCAGCTTTATGGTTCTTTTCACTTTCCCTTGGTCTCTAGGACAACTTGGTTTGGAGTCCTCATTAAACAGATTCTTGTCCAAAGGTACAAATTTGGTCATAAAGGACCAGAAATTGTTCCAGACCCGAGCTGGTTCGTTTAAAATAACTTAAGATCACCATGACAGGGTAGAATGCACCTGAAATGATACGGGTCTTCTACAATGGACCCAGCTTTAGGCCAATTTCATGTTCTCACGCTGCAAGTTCATGGCCTCCTGCCCCCAATCCCCAGGTTATTTTAGCTATGGGAGTTCCTGGGCTGCTCTTGATCTAAAATACCCTGGGATTGAGCCATAACAGAGTACATGTTGCTTGCCTTCCGCAGCCCTGGAACTGTACCCTGGGCAGAGACCAGAATCTCATACGCACAGTAGGTCCTTGGTTTGCTGTTTGCACAGGCATTCTCCGTGTGACTTGTTTTCCTTTCTCAGTTTCTCCAAAAGCAGCAAATGCATAAATAAAAAGTATCAGGGGAACATAAAAATCAAGCCACCCTGCCTCGTCACTGTCACTCAACATTAGAGACCTTCCCACTCCTCCCTCACATCTTCTCTATAGCCTTGTCCCCATAGAATTTCCATGGAGCTGAGAACAGAGAAAAACACAACCTCATCCCAGAAGCCTGAAGTCTTCCCTTTCTTAGGCCCACAGTAACAGGCACAGAGTGGACGCCAAACAAGCTGAGCATACTGTTTCACCCAGCAGTCGGAGGCGTGGAGAAACTAAGCCTGGAGCAGACAGTGATGACTCCATGATGGTACTAAATGCAGCAGGACTGTGCACACTGACGTTTGAAATTACCTTTGTTTTCCATTTTTATCACCCTCCCCCCAACACACACACAACTCTGTTTTCTTTCATTCAATCTCTTCTCCCTCCCCTTTCCTTAAATCCTCTTCTGCTTCCTGTGATGACTCTGAAATACCTCTTTTCCATAAAAGCTACTTTTTTTTTTAGATTTTATTAATTTTTAGAAAGACAGAGAGAGAGAAGGGGGGAGGAGCAGGAAGCATCAACTCCCATATGTGCCTTGACCAGGCAAGCCCAAGGTTTTGAACCAGTGATCTCAGCATTTCCAGGTCGAGGTTTTATCCACTGTGCCACCACAGGTCAGGCCAAAAGTTATATCTTTTTAAATTTCCATTCTGTCCCCAGAATAACAATTTAAGTGATTAAAACAAAACAAAAACGTCTTGCTTTTGGAAAAGTTTAAGTTTCTGTTTTAAAAAAAAGTCTTATATATGATAACACTGACACTGCAAGAAGTGAAGAACTAGATTGTGTATTTTAGCTTAAATTGAGGGGAAAATTACAAAACACTTCATATGTGGGGGCTTTTTCTCCTTGTGTCCATGATAATAGTTTTTGCTCCCTCATCAAGTTTATAGCTCTTGTATGGCAGGAACTCTCCTAGTTACCTTTGTCTCACTCATCTATCTAAAATAATTCTTGGCAAAAGAAGGACTTCAGTTAATATTCATTGGTTAAAAAAACTTAGTCTATGTTTTTTGGATGCTAGACTGCCAAAACTACGTATCCACCAATTAAATTACTTGAAAGATCCATGATTTTCCCCTGATTCTAAAATGTTCTGCCTTCACCACATTTTCCTGGTTCTAAGTGTAGAAGCAATGATTGATACCTGGCCGAATTGGGTATCTTTTTCATTGGCATAAAAGTTCTACTCAACAAAATATCCTGTATTCTATCGTGACTCATCTACCCAATCAGAATCTAGCTCAAAGGCTTTGAATACGACACCCTACAGACTTAGGTAGGAAGGTGGTATCCTGTGTGGGCAAACTAGAAGAGTGGAAAAGTAGAAGCCATTAGGTAGAGTCAAGATTTTATTCTTTATGTGTCTGTTCTCGTTTGCTTCCATCTCAACTGAGTCATTGTAAGAAAGGATCATCAGAGTAGGGGACATTGGCTCCTTGATGTGGAAGGGACATGCTAACTGGATTGCTAGAGGATTTTGAAGATGAATCTTTTCACTTTACTATGTATCCTTGTAATAAATCCCTGTCAGTTGAATGAACAAAAATATGTTGCTATTATTTGCAACCTGGAAAAAAAACAAATCTCAGTAACCAACCTGTGACTTGACAAACTACAAGTGAATACCTAGAATCATCTGCTCTTAACCCCTTTTCCAGGAACTGCCCTTCCCTCAGTTTGACTTTTTTTTTAATAAGCAAATACTTTTTTAAAAAAATTTATTTATTGATTTTTAGAGAGAGAGGAGTGAGAGAGAAAGAGAAGGGGGAGGAGCAGCAAGCATCAACTCCCATATGTGCCTTGACCCGGCAAGCCCAAGGTTTCAAACCAGCAACCTCAGTGTTCCAGGTCGACGCTCTATCCCACTGCACCACCACAGGTCAGGCTAGTTTGACATTTTTAACTTGGGTCTCTCTCCGTGATACAACAACCTCCCCACCCTCTTCTAAGTTGGACCACTCAAAATACTAAGACCAATCAAATTTCCTTCATCACTGTTGATTGGTTGAGAGATGGCCACTCCCCCCAAGTGACTTCTCTGGGAATTTTGGGCATGGAAAGAAAGAGTTAATATTCAGTCATTCACTAGTAGCTTTGGAGGTCTAAAAGTCCACAGCTGCCTTATTTTCTTTCATGAAGAGACCAGCTACAGTGGGAAAGAATGAAGCTTCCATTTTGAAGGAGCAAAAGTCCAGAGAGGCTGGAGAATGCTCAAGCTCTCCTGTGGCTTAGATGTTCAAAACCCCCTTTTCCTTATGCTAGTTCAATTATTGTTTTTGCTGCCTGGAACCAGAATAGCATGAAGTGGTAAAAAACTTCTCTAACTTGAGTGAGATCATGCCAAAATGCCCCTTGAGGAAGATATCTTGGTATGGCCCATACTCTTCAGTTTCCCTTCCCAGTTTTTCATGATTTCCCATGGCTGACGTCAAAAAACCCCAATATAGAAATTCCTTTAGCCTTTGCTGTTTCCCATTATCCCCTTCTTCACTTCACTTCTTCCAGTAGTAATAGACTTCAAGGAGAGTCTTGACATCATGAACAACAGTGCTGTTGGTGGGAGAAAATACACTGATCTCTGAGATCCACATTGAATTAGATACATTGTCCCAGTATTATAGTTCACTCCAATCTTCAACTTGTTTTGAAAACTTCCCTAAAGGTTAAGATTAGAGCTTGTTGCTTTAGACATTTTGCTATTGGCCAAGAATATAAATTTGCAACAAAAATCAACTAAGAAAGAAAACAAGATGCTATTATAACTCAGTTACCTTCTCTTGAACATCTAAAAAGATGATTCTGATTTCCCTCCCATCATCTTTCTCATCATCTAAGTTATCTTATGATCACAAGCACCTCACTTCTTATATGTGAGCCCACTGTTGCCTCATCTTTAAAGGAAGAGAATGTTATGTCTCAACTCTAAGACTTAATGAGTTTATGATTTACTGATTACCTACGAAGTGCAAGTCATAATTGTCACAGATTTCAGTTGCTTCTTATATTTTTCCTCTTTTCTTCCCATTTAAGCACACACAGCTCTTCTTAAGGGGCACCAACACAGCCACATCTTAAAATGCCTTAGGGAAATATCAAGGAAAGCTCACTACTGTATTATGGTGAACATCTCAAGTCTTTAGATCTATGCTAGTCTATTAGGCAAGAAGAAATTTTGATAAATACAAATCCAGTTCAGTATAATGATGATTAAAGCACAGACACGTGGTGGTGGTTTTTGTTTGTTTGGTTTTTGTTGATTAACTAGTACTTGAAATAACATCTTTGCTCTTAACCCTCAGAGTTCTGCCATTCTCTGATATTTTGGTGGCATACAATGTTTCCAAATTAAAAGTACAGGCATTTAAAAAATGCATGAATATACATAACTAAAGAAATATTTTTGTTATCTTAATTAATTCAATATCCAAAGAGGAGGACTTCACAGTTGGTTAATAAAAATATTTTCTATGCGCATGATTAAGCCTTAATTTTTAAAGTGCAAAGAAGGAGCAGTTGAACATAAATAAATCAAATCAGTGTCATTTTTATGTCCATTTATCAGAGTCTGTCCAAGTTCTTACAGACATTTTTGGTTTGTGGTTGAAACTGCAAACTAATTTCGGCTCTCGGACAGAGTAGTCTTCTTTCCAAAGTTATGCAAAAATAAATTTCCAGCAAAACCTTTTTCCTGTTGTATATCTGCTTTATATATTTTCTTTATCTAATTTCTTGCACCCCGCATAGTTTCGTCTATAGTAAATCTTCAATAACCATCACCAAATTGAAACTAGGAAGAAAAGGAACACTCTTATTTTTTTCACGTTTTATATTTATGGATAAGTTAACAAATGAGGTTAGTTATTGAAGCTATGATTGTACCTGGCCTGAAATCTGAACCAAGATAAAGCCTGCTAGTTTCTTTTTCAGGTAGCCTCTTATGTTTCACTTCCTTCCTTCTGTATTCTTAACTCAGCAAACAGCTTGATCACATTATAGTTAGCACACATAGATTTGTCAAAAGAATCCGAAGTTACATCTGCCATGCATGCAAAAATGATGTTATTCTGATCAAGGTCACAAAGAGTTCTTAGAATTTTTCTTGAACTCCTGCCAAACAGTCAACTACAATCACCCTTTAGAAACCAGGAATTTTCTTCTCAGGTTTGTATGGGGATGGATGAACCTTCAAACTTCAGCAGGCAGCATCTAATCGTTCAGAAAGGGTCCTAAACTCATTGAGTCTTCTTCTTTCGACACTTCAATGCCTGGCACTGCCTTGCGTGAACAATGACTTCTCAGTATAATTTAGTTCCCGTTCTTTGATCCCAGTTCCATCCTTACCAAGCCTACCCTCACCTCTGAAACATGTTTCAATGAGTCCCAAACCATTTGGTGGGTTCTCTTCTTGGTCCTGGCACCTAATGAGTCATGGTTTTCTACTTTGGCAAGTTATGCGTGTCAGAGAATATTCCATGTTCCAAAACATTTAATACTGTAATTTGCCAGTAGAGGAGGTCCAGCATATAATCTATGGGAATTCTGAATTTTACAAAGTAGTAACAAAAAAAAGTTCTAATGGAGAAATGGCAAAAGTTAATATTTTCATCATGTTTTATGACAAGGGAGAAAGTACTAAAAAGGATATGGGTAATATTTATGTGTTTTCTGAAGAAGGGTGGTTATTAATTTCTATTGATTAATCTAGAAATGTTTTCCCTATAGATGAGCCATAAAGGTCCCTAAAGATTCTACACAAAACAAACATTGGTTGGTATATCTTTGCTATTGAGGTGTTAGTTTGTCATTTATGAAATCCAGCCATGAGTATACTTTGATTTATATCTACCTCTGAATATTTGAACTGATAACACAATAAACATAATATACACTTACTATATCAAAGCAATATGGTTTAAGAAAAATAAAAATATCTCAAAAACTGAAAATATTAAATAAAAAATAGCAGTATCCAATATAATTTTATTAAGATAGGGAAAGTTCACATGGACAATACTTTGAATCTGAGGTTAGAACATATACATTCAAAAACAAAAAATTTAGCAAGAACAAAATCAAAGCTACATAATGTTAGAGAAACATTTTTTGTTCAATGAAACTTTTACCTGGCACAGCTGGTGCCTCAGTATATTGAGTGCCGGCCCAGCATGTGGAAGTCCCAAGTTCAATCCCCAGTCAGGGCACACAGAAGAGACCATCTGCTTCTCTCCTTCTTCCCCTCCTGCAGCCAGTGGCTGGATTGGTTTGAGTGGCCCAGGCACCAAGGATGGCTCAGTTGGTCCAAGCGAGCATGTCAGCCTCAGGTACTAAAAATAGCTCAGTACTGGAACATCAGACCAGATGGGGTTGCGTGTGGATCCTGGTCGGTGCGCATGCAGAAATCTGCCTCACTATCTCCCCTCCTCTCAACCTCCCCCCAAAAAAGAAAAAAAGAAACTTTTACCTAACTATAATAAGCACCCTTTACTTAGTCTGCAAACAATACAGATTTTTCTCAAATAGATAGTCTATTTAAAATAATTGTATTAATAACATGTAATGCTATAATATATACTGATCATTTGATTTTTCATCATGAGCCTAACTTACTTTTAAAATAAAATTAATTCATAAGCAATTGATATGATTCTGTACAAACTGAATGAAAGAACACTCCACTACATACTTCTTTGTAATATTTGCTTACATTGTCTAAAGCACTGTCATTAACAAACTTGTGCATTTTATGTATATTTTCAAGAAAATGATATTAACAGTGATTATGATATAAGATATTAATATTTTATCTTAGCTAATAATACATGTACACTGACTCCACATTTTTTATATGTAGGCATTTCAGGTAAACATTGATAGAGAAAGAGAAATGTTCTTTGTCTAATCAAATACTGGAAGAAAAGAAAACAATTGTGATAATTTATTGTTGTCTATTAGATAAAGTGAGAGGATAGGAGAGGTCTGCTTCATAGGCATAATGTGACTTTGTTAAATGAATACTTTTAGACAAATGGAATTCCTACTGGTTTTACTGCACCTACTTATCACTCCATTTAGTAACTCCCCAACACACTGGAGATGTTATGCATTATACTGAAAATATAACAATGGAGATGTTTTCTGTCTCTCTAGTATTTCTTTTCAAAATACTATTTTGAATACTGTCATTGTATTCTTTGAATATCTCTCTGAATAATACTTAAAAGATCCTAAGTGATAGTATTTATATTGCATTCAAAAGTAATTTTCATTTTGTCTTAATATGATTATATTTCAACATGTTATAAATATTTTCTATTATTCAAAGTGTAATAAATGTTAGCCACTAACACATATATTTATTCATGTATGCATTCATCCATAATTGCACCTCAATTTTTGCTATATGCATAATGAAAAACATTACTTTCAATTATCTTTTACTATCTGAAATAATTAATATTTTAATGCCTTTTTCCAGTTTTGAATGACACTGACATTAAAAATTTTCAAAGTAAATATTTCTAGATGCATGACCTCTTCCCTGGATCAAGTGATTGTTTTCAAAAGGAAATAAATCTACTTGTATTTTTAAATGGGGAATGAAGACAATAAAAGTGCACTAAGCCCTGCATTGCAATGCCCTTTGTGAGGCCAGCAAATACCAACGATAGCAAAGTGGCAATTACAAAGGCAATCAAAGACAGACAGTACAGGTAGCATATTTTAAAATTATAAGAAAAAATATATCTTTTAGGTAATTGGACTATTTTATGCATATATGCAATCACACTATATATTCAAATGTGTAACTTGAAAAGGCTTATCCTCTTAAACTCTCCAGTTTCAACATTCGAAGTAAGTGGAAATTCACTGTTAATGTAAAATTGGCACTTTAATTTTTTTTTAACTCCATAAATAAAATCAATATAGCCCACAAGGTAAAAAGAAATACTTCGAATATTTAAACGGGAACTGAGGCTATGTCTGCCTTTCAATAAACAATGACTAATTGTGCTGGCTAAAACTATACCTTCAAAATTGGAAGGCACAGATCCTGAAAAGATACTGAGGTTGGTTCCCACTCGTGTGGCCTTCACTGTATATTAATCAGAAATATTTGCTATGCAAATCTTGTCATGCAAAGCAATTATGGCTATTCTTAAACTGACCTCATGTTTATTTATTACTTCAGCTTCTTAGCCCCAACCCTCGTCTCATCTTTTTTCAAACACACTCACATTTCTTATGTTGCTTTTTAAAGTCCAAAATAAAAGTGTCTGGAATGTATTTGTGTCTAGTGTACATGAAGAAGCTGAGTAACTCCCTCAAACTGCAATGCAACTCTCAGGGAGTCTGAATAATATTCCAGTGATGGCTCATGCAAACTCTTTGTTAGGATGAAGAGACTCTTCTAATAGCTTAAGGCCATGACACCTTGTTTGGTCTTACTCTGCACCATTAGCTGATAACTAATGGATACTGTCAGCTCCAGAACACTAAGCAGAAAAAATAAAAATAAAGCATTTTCATAGTAGAGTGGTTAAAAGGAAAAGATATCAAAAAGTTCATGGCTAACATTTTATTTATATATTTCTTCAACTTTACCAGCTTTCAGCAAGTACAACTCATAGAGAGGATTGAATTCATCAAGAAAAATAGTTGGAAAGCAAAGATCCATAGTCAACAATAGCAACAATGTTCTTTAACTGGCTAATATTATATTGCCACAGGAATTCCCACTTTGTGGCTTCCAGCTGAGCAACAGTGGCATCCAGTGGCCAGATAATTGTTTCTACCATTGAAGTGTTGTGGGTAGTTCAGGTGAACAACACGAAATGCTTTAGATGTATTTAGCCGAAACATAGGAATTTAGTAGGGAAAGCAAATCAAATGCCTCTGTTTCCAGAGCAACCCTGGATCGAGTGTAGGTCATGGGATTTGGCTCTAATGACTACTCAACACTGGCAATCTCTCCAACACCCCTTAATAGCATCAATTTAGGATACCTATTTACTGTCTACTGTGTACACTCATGTTGTGTACCATTAACTATAAACTTGCTATACTAAAAAGTTCCCTACAATGAACTACAGACACCAATTCTATATATATAAAAAATAAATCCCACAAAATCAAAAGCTGCAAAAATAATAGCTGATAACATGTTTATTTTAAACAAAAGTGTTTTGATGATCCCATGGGCTAAATATGGCCCCTAATATTTATATGCACTCCATGGGTGATACCTGGGTTCAGGTCAGTATTGCGGTAGCATAATAAGCAGTCCGGGGTCTGGAAGATGTTTGCCCCTGATCTTTTCTTTACTGGCAAGCCCAATAAACCTCTGAACCCTATTACATAAAACTTCCCAGGGGTTTATGAGGCTTACATGTGATAAATAAAAAGCTTCCAGCACAATCTTTGACCCAGAGTGGGTACTCAATAATAAAGAGGCAAGGAATACAAACTCCGCACCGACTTGCTGCAGTCAAATCCTGGCTCTGGCACTTACAAGCTGTGTGATCCAAGGGAAGTTCTTATCGCAACCTGGGCTTGTTTCCATATGTAGAATTGGGGATAATAATAGTATCTTCCTCCACGGATTATAATAAGTTTTAAATAAAAGAGTACACTCATTTTTAGAATAGTTTCTGGCATGTAGAAAAACATTCAGTAAACGCTCCCTGTTCAAAATTGCAGTCTTTACATACAAAAAAAAAAAAAAAAGTTTATTAAGAGCAGTAAGAAGAAATGCTCTATAATCTTTCCCTCTCATTCTGACTGTATTTATCCCTGAACTGTTCACTGTTTATGTCATCTATAAGATTAATGACATATATTTTTCGAGTGGGCAAACCATAATGAGAAGTAGAGTGTGTGTGGAGATAGGAGCTGATCAAAGCGAATCGATAGCGTCTACGCAGAACCTTAAGCAGTGTGGAGGACTCTGCCTGATTCAGGAAAGAGAAACAGCGGTGGCTGGAAGGAGAGGCAACAATGTACAAAATGCATCAGAGAAAGAGGGAAAGAGGAAGAAATCGATTCTGAAATTTAAGAGGTGACTGAATCAATACTTATTTTTATCAAAATGCTTTTCATATGCAACCTCATTAAGTAAGACAAACCTAAGTACTAGCTGCATTTTCCATTTTTGTTTTACCCCATCCGAAAAAGACTCACAGCAACTTACAGCCAACAGGAAGTTAGATTTGCAAGGATTTGTGCCGTACCATCAGTTAACAATACCCGTGATGCCACTTGTGTTCCCTGTACTGCTACCGGCTGCTCCTCTTGATGGGAATGCTGAGGAAGAGCCTCGTGTTGAATATTTCCACATTTAGGTAGCCTGGACGAGGTTCTCTGAAGCTTTAGCTGCTTACTTATATCTGGATGAGCTTCAGGTGGCCTCTGCTCTTATTCTCTCTCTTCTTCTTCTTCCTCCTTCTTCCTCATCTATTTCCAGACAGAGTAACCGCTGCTACCCTCCAGGATACTTCAATGAAACAAACATTCGGGAACAAAACCCATTAGAACAATTATTAAATGAAAATGTATTCCCACAGTGTACCAGGTTGTCATATAGTCAAAGTTATTATTTGAGTCTAGCCTAGGTAATTCTTTTTTCAATAAAACTGAAAGTAGAGTATCAAAATCCAAACAAGTTTGAGCAAGAGCACGTTTGGCTAAAAAACAAGATGCTAAGCAGGGAGACCAGTGAAGCTGGGAGAACACTCATTCCTAGAATGAAGTGTAGGAACTGACCCGGTAGGCAATGGCTCAGGAGCAGCTGACCATGGATCGGTGAACCAAGGCACAGGGTCCAAAACACTAAGCCAATTTTGATAAGGATCACAGGCACCATGGGACCCAGTACAGAAAGCTGAGAGCAGCAACTGTCAGAATCAAGCAAGGGGGTGTTCTTGGTCATGTTCAATAGGTCATGTTCAGTAGAAACAGTCTGATTTATAGAACCTACACCCACAAAGGGCTCCCCAGCTGGACCAAGAAGCCCATTTTTAAACCTCAAAATATAACCCACTATTATTAAGACCTTCTTTGTGTTACTCATGTCTATAGTCCTTATCTGTTCAAATGAAAATAGCCTACAGAAATGAAAACATTAAATCAATAATCATTTAGTATAAACTTAATTCATCACATGCCTTTCAATATATCAATAAAGAGGAGGAACTAGTGGCATAAAAATATAGGTGGGAGTTAACGCAGACAGGAAATGAGAATCAGGGACCACTACAGGCAAATACAATTTTCTTATTCAAACCAAGTCTCCCAAGCTATGAAACTAAGCATATCATCAGGCAACTATCTAAGAACTCGTTCAACTCTTGGCCAACATTTTTTTTTCCTTAAAGGCTAGACTTGGTTTTACTTACAGAAGTTCTTTTATAAGCAAAGAAATATGCAAACATTTACTAAATGCTGACTCTAAAGAGCAGAATGAGAAAGCACAATGAGAAAATGGTCTTTAGTATCTCAGAGTTATAACTGGAGAACTCTAATGTCTCCACGTCATCTGTAGGGAAAACAGCCACCAATTGAGGCTACCTTTCACCTCAAACAGAAATATAAAAACCTTCTAAAATGTATGCTGTCTTCCCTATATTTCTGTTTGACTTCAGTTTCAGGAAGTAATAACAGCTTAAAGCATATTAAAACAGGCTAAAAGCAAAAAAACTCAAAGTAGAAATCCAGTCCACGGACACTAGATTTTGAAAAACACTGCACATATCGTTTGGGATGGGGGTGCTGCTTCTGTGCCTTTCACCACGTACAATGGAACCCTATGCCAGGCAACAAAGAAGTGAGTGATTGGCTAAATAAACAGGCACTTCCCTTGTAGTCTCTCTTGAAAGGAAAGTGGTTGTTATTAAGTATGCACTATATTGAATAGCGCAATTCAATTGGAGAAAGAATTATGGTAAGGAATTTAAACACACACACACACATACACACAAGTTTCTTGACTATTTAGAAATAGAACATATTTTCAAGAGCATCTTGATAACAGGTTGTGTGTGGGCTGTCAGCTGGCTTTGGCCGATTAAAGCAATCATGACTCAGCATCCTTGGAAGAAAAACTGAGATGTAAAAATCCTCAATAAATATTTTCAAAACACGAGAAATACAAGAACAAATTCCTCTGTCTTTTTGTGAAAGAGTTGGGAGAGAAAGACTATGCTTAAAATTATGAGTCTGGATGCTCCTTTTCTGTTCTCTTTCAAACAGCACAGCAAAAGGCCTTGATGTATAATTTGTTTCCCTGCATTCTCTGGTTACTAGAGAGGATCTACAATGGATACAGTGTTGGTATCAGGTTTATTTTCAGGATTTACGAGATGATGTCAGAACAAGTGGCAGCGCCACACGAAGCAACAAGTGGATTGTGAAGTCAGCTTGTCCTCACAGCACCTATTGTCACTTTGTTTACAAGACAATGGACTGCCTCTGTCAGGAACAAGAGTGTGTGTTTGTGCATTTATGCGCTTGTGTGTTGGTTATTTTATTTCTATAGAAAAAGAGCTCCAAAACAGAGAATTTCTTAGCTAATAATAAACTAATATGTACCATACATAAATATAGGGTGGGCATGCTATGTGTGGTTAAAATAGTATTATTTAGGATCTTATACTGCCAAATTATCAATTATTTTAAAAAAATAATAGGAGAGAGAGCCCTTATGCGAAAGTAGATACAGCAAAAGATGAGTGTTATAAACTGATAGTTTTTGACAGTATCTCTTTAGGAGGCGATTTCTGAGGACAAGTGTAAAAGCTAATGTTCATATGAGAAGAAGTAAGGGAGATGCTGCTTTAGTGGTAATGGTGTAGTGTTTGCAACTGAGGAAGTATCAACCAAGGGAAAATGAGTTATAATCCAAAGATAGTATATCCTATTTAAAGGGTTCTGTGATATTAGACAGTGTCCTTATGCAACTTGAAACCATACTCTTGAGAAATAAACTTGTTGTTGAACTTGACTTTCAGTATTAGATATTAAGCAAGTGTGTGTACTACTGACAGATGCATCAATGGCCCAGGAAGGAAGGAAATCTTTTGTGTGGGCAACAGCTGACACAAGGAATTATGAAGCTGGGAAACTTCTCATCTTAAACACAAACTGAACACTTTATAATAACTTTCAAAAATGAAGAAACTAAAATGAGGTGTTCTTCAATAACTTGTCAAGGATGGCAGAGCTGATAAGGGTTGACTTGAACCCACCTCTTTAAATAATAAAACCAGTGCTCTTTCTACTATGTCACAGCAGCTTATACTCGTCTGTCTTTTAATTCCTTAATGGTGTGGCTCTTTACAGCCATTTCCCCTCAACAGAAGCCCTAAGTAAGAAAATTAGAACAACTATCCTGAAATATGAGTGAGGGAAGAATTGATTTTCTGCTAACTACAAAATTTTGGGGGACTCTTGTGTATTGATATAGAACACGATCATCAAGAGATGGAGTTGGGGTGTTTTAGGAAATCCTAAATGCATACCTTAAGAAAGTTTGTGTGCTAAGATATAGAAATAACATACTTTATCTACAGTCAACATAATGGTACTTTGTGTGTGTTGTTCAAAAATATTATCACAATATGGGTTTCCTTGGTCCATACCCTCATCAGAATAGACTCTACACTCAACTTTTCAGATTTTTCAATTTACAAGGCCCGGAAAATTGCTCTGAATATTAAAACATCACATGTATCAACAGAATCTCTCAACTTGTTTTAATAAACATCCCAAGAGTTTTAATAAAACTGTGGCATTTTACATGCATTGTTACTACTGATCAAACTACCTTAGGCATCTGCTATGCTAGGTCCTTTATTAAATTTCCCCATTGGACACATATAAGAGGGCTACTATCTAGCCCTGAACTTATTATGTGACTCTGAACACTGTGAACCACTATGATGTCCAATGGATGATGACCTGTGACATATAAATAATGTGTAATGCCTGATTAACTCAGTTGCTTACTGTTTAGTTTTCATAAAATCAGGACTATAATTCTGCCCAATATAAATTATTGAAGGCTTATATGAAACAGTTGCCACAATTATCAAGATTAGTCCAGTTATTCTCTTATAAGGTCACCTTTACTGATGGCCAGACATCTCCAGAATGAAAGAGGCTGGTCCTGAGAAGAAAGACACAAGAGCTGATTTAATGAATGTTATCTCCATCAAGATGTATAACCAGGGGCAAAGGACGAGATTTGGGGGGATACTCTGGGTGTCAACTTCACCAAAATTAGTTACTTTCAGAATATACAAATACTTCATTTCTTAGTTGACAATATGGTAAGCTAAATCCATGTTAGCCGTATTTCTGTATCTGAACAGGTTAAAATTGAAATGACTTGGCATAACTAAACACTTTTTGTTGTAACAGTTGTTCTTAGCTGCTGATCAGAAAGGGAAAGAGCCACATGGATGTTCTTATGGTTTTACAGTCTTCTAGTTTACTAAACAGTAGCAACCAAGATATAGCTGATAGCTCTTGTGCCTCTTAAACACCGGTGTGTGATAATATCTGAAGAGGTACAAAAGCATAGAAAAGTGCACATTTGGCAAGCAAACGCCCAGAAAAAATGTGTGTTTGACCTTAAACTTTGCAAAATGTGAATTATAAATTCTGTCTTGATTTTGGCTATTTCACAGCTACAACCTATCTAATAGTGCCCAAAGGAAACAATGTCTTTGATGTCATCGAATAACTACTTGTATCAGTGAAAATAATAACAGTTATTCAAATAGTTGAAATCTTTCCAGTTATCTTACTCTATGTTTTTATATCTTACTTTGCAAATCAAAGGGTTCATTATCATTTAGAGCTATAAAATCTTTATATTATTACTATCAAGAAAAGATTTCATGTCTTGCCTGAAGTTATACCAAGCTGGAATAAAGGTTTCTCTTGTGTCATTAAAAGTGATCTTGCCAAATTGTTTCACACTCCTCAGTTCCAAAGAGACCCCTACCCACAAGAAATGCCCTTAAATTAGGCAAACAACTAAACAACTCACTCAATATCTGTAGGGTTAAGGCTGGACATGGCCCTTCCCCCTCCCCAACCACATAGTGCCATGGTCACAGGCCCTGACTGTGAGTCATGGAATAGAGGGTCGTAAAACTCTAACTAAGGTTTCACTAAAAACAATGTAACTGAGTCACCAGATATGTATCAAGGAAAACAATACAGAACAGCATGTACGCTTCTCCCTACACCCTGCTCCCTTGCTTGTAGACAAATAGTTTTACTTGGATAACTTCCTAGAGCTTAGCTATTTAAACTATAACCTGCCAACATTGGTTCTACCCCTGTATGTAAGTAATAAAATCTATGCCCACTCCATCTGGTTGTCCTTGTAGTTTCTTTTGGGATCTTGCAACAACACCAGATCGATTTTCCAGGTCTGGCCCTCCTGTGTTACAATATGCTACACACAAAACAAAGCTATCCTAATACTCATTCAGTGTCCCCAGACTAACCAAATAATCCACCCTCTACCAGCATACATAAGCCAAAGCATACACACCACACATGAAACATCTTCAAATCTACCAACCAACCAACCAACCAACCCAATACACTACCCTTCCCACCCCTGCCCAGCCTGCAACACAACTAAAATAATCAATAATGAACAAAACTAACTAGATGATTTCCCCAAGAAGAACTATGAGTCAAGAATGAAAAATTACCAGAAGATGACCTATTTTAACATGAAGATATCATGTTTACTAATAAAAAATTAGTAATAAAATCACAGTAGGTGCTTTTAGAACCTGTTATATTCTGGATTTAGTTTGATTCTATCATCAAATAAATAATATAAAATTTGCCTTAATTTCATATTAACTGATTGGGAAGAAATCTGAAATCTTTGCTAAGTCTGATTTCTTATTGATCACAAAAAGGCACTGTAATCTTTAAAATTGTCTATTCATCATCTCTGACAATCTATAAAATGTAGACAGGCTCGGGATGAATAAGTTAGGATTTATAATTTTTGCTTCCTGCTGCAGCAAAAAAGATATAATATAAAATGTAGAGATTATAAAGGAAAAACATATACAGACAGCCTGGAGATACTGAAGGGTCAGTTTCAGACCACCACAATAACGGAATGTTTCAATAAAGCAAGTCACACACATTTTTGGTTTCCAAATGTATTTATATATAAGTTATGTTTACACTATACTATTGTCTATTAAGTGTATGATAGCATTATGTCTAAAAAATATGTATGTATCTTAATTAAAAAATACCTTATTGCTAAATATGCTGACCTTCATCTGGGATTGGGAAAATGGTGCTTATGGAATTGCCCAGCACAGGGTTGCCGCAAGCCTTCAATTTATAAAACAGTATCTGTGAAGCGCAATACAGCAAAGTACAGTGAAACAAGGTATGCCTGCATAAGAAACATTTGCATGATTATTTAATAAGTTTTCTTCCCAAAGAGCCTGCAACATTAGTCTCAACACATGGCTGAAAGACTTAAAAAAGAAAACGGCAATGATAGAGACCACCTGAATATACACGCTTTTCCATTTAACCACCATATAAAAATCTAATGGAGCCTGACCAGGTGGTGGTGCAGTGAATGGAGCGTCAGTCTGGGATGCAGAGGACTCAGGTGCGATACCCCAAGTACGCTGGCTTGAGCGTGGGATCATAAACCCACATGGGATCATGACCACATGGTTGCTGGCTTGAGCCCAAAGGTCACTGGCTATAGCCCAAGGTTGCTGGCTTGAGCCCAAGGTTATGAGCTTGAGCCCGAGGTTACTAGCTTGAGCAAGGGGTCACTGTCTCATCTGGAGCCCCCAGGCAAGGCACATATGAGAAAGCAATCAATGAACATCTGAGGTACCACAGTAAAGAATTGATGCTTTTCATCTCTCTCCCTTCCTGTCTGTCCGTGTTTGTCTCCCTCTCTCTCTCTCTCTCTGTCTCTCTTTCAAATAAAGAAGGGAGGGAGGAAGAAAGACAGATATCTGATGGTTCCTCACCTAAATCAACTAAGTAAATCATCTTGTAGCCATCCAAAATCTAACACATTTGTGATTCAAAGCAGAGGCCATATCTAATATCCTTAGTGGGCAATTTATCAGTGGTTATTGTAGCTGAAATATGAAAAACAAGTGAAATAATAAATAAATTTATTTCCCACCTAAAATGCATTTTTTTAAAATTTGTACATCATCGTTACATATGTTCCCATATTGCACAAGGTTAGCACTGCTAGAAGCTTTTACTGTATCTATTCAAAATGCATTTATGAGAAAAACCTTCTGAGCATGGCCACTAAAACGTTTCCTCTTTTCCAGACAAAAGCCAAGATGTATTTTTAAAAACTCAACAACAAATGTTTACTTTGCTAACCATTAAATTTACATTTGATTACATCGCCTTTACCCTTTTCCTCTTTTTTTTTATTTAAAAAAGATTACAACCAATTATTTAAATATTTGTTGTTTTCCCATGAAGCCTCTAAAGAGAATACAGAAAGATGATAATAGAATCACCAGCAGCACTAACAAGACTCCAGCCATTTTCTTTTATCTTTCAAAGTGTTACCTTGGATGTTGAATCCCTCCATAATTTCTGATAGTTTTAGCGATGGGAATGGTGGCATATCAAGGAGAAATTAAATTTCATCATCTTGGCTTTAACACGTACACTATAAAAGTGACAGCTTCGTGCGCTGTAGCTGACAGTTCCCATTATCTAGAAGCTAATGTTGCAGAGTCAGTCCAAACCCCAAGTCACGGCCTCTGGCTACAGGAAGGTCCCCTTCATAGTAGGATTCTCACACCCCACCCCCATGGGAAAGAAGAGCTATAAATATTTTCTACTAGTTTCCTCCTCAAAGCGATAGAATGAATATTTACACATTGGCACCCCTTTTCTACCCTGCCTCTTCTTGGAAAAACACCTCCACCGATACATCATTTTGGTCTGAGCAGGTGACTCTAGCCGGCCCTCCTTTTCTTCATAATGAGAAACAGCATCCGCCTGGGTTTAAGGTTCAGTATTTGAATCACTAGTAAACAATAGATAAAAGGGGAGAAAACTTGTTTTGAACATTTTTGTGGGGTTTCTTTTATGAATTGGGTGAAAAATATTTTTTTAAAAGCAGCTAAAATATCACAAAAAAACCCAAAATGTTACAAAATGAATTAAGGAATGAAGGATATTTTGAATGAGACTTCCCAAAGAAATTAAAAACTCAAATGACTTGCTGAAAATTTAAGTCCAAAAGGCTACTGAAAAAAAAAATCCTTTCTTGAATATCTTTATATTCATTTAACAAGTTTTTTGAGTATTAGTTGTTGGCCATAGGCACTGCGAGTTTGTATGTGTAGGCAGTGGGAAGGCAGGGAGAGGCAGGTAATAAAAAGAACCTGTCACTGCTTACTAAGACCTGACATTATAGTTTAAGAAAGATGCAAATCACATTTTCCAGAAGGGGTCACAGAACACAGAGATTAAGAGCCGGAAGAGGAGAGCTAAACTGCCTAGAGCCAGCCTCAGCCCTCCTGCTCGCCGAGTGGGCAACCTTGAGGAAGTTACTTAACTTCTCTGACCTTTAGTTTCCTACTCTGCAAAATGGGGATAATAGCACCCAGTTGAGTTAATTAAATCAGCTAGCATTTGTAAAATGCTAAGAGCAGTGCCAATAGTGCAAAAACAGTATATTTAGTAACGTTACATGAAACAGACAGGGATGTAATGAGAAATGAGAGATATAACTCCTGCCCTTGTGGAACTCACTGCCTACTCAGGAAGGAAGAGGCAGATAAGAAATTTTAAAATTTCCAGGAATGTGGGTAATTGCAAAATCCAAGATAGTCTTAAGGTACCCTGGGTACACAAAGGAGAGATTCACTCAACTAGAATAAGCTGAGGGGTTTGGGGGAATGTTCCAAAAGGGATCACAGAGAAGTAAAGCTTAGTAGGACACTGGAAGGATGAATATGAGCTCCCAGATGCTGAGAGTTCCAGGAAACTGGTTTGAGCATTTTAAGCAGAAAGACCAGAATGTGCCACCGCCATGGGTGAAATGCTTGGCATATTTGTGTCTTAGAAGGTATTTTGGTATGTGTCGATTACAGCACACACTGGACAGCAGGAAGACAGAAAGGTCATGAAGGGCCTGGTGATAAGCAGTCTGAACTTAAAAAAGAAGAAGAAGTCTGAACTTGATCATGTTGGATGAGGGTAGACTCGAAGGGTTATAAGCAGGAAGTGTTACAGTAAAATTTCCGTTTTAGAAATATTACATGAGCAGCAGAGTTGAGAATGGGTGGAAGGAAAATAACAATAGTGATCTAGAGATCAGTTGGTTATTATAATTACTAAGGGTAATATATAATCAAAGACATAATCAAGGAAAGGATTCCAAAGAGATTGAAAAGAATCCACAGAGCCAATTCTGTGGTTAGACTGGGGATGGAGTTAAAGGAGGGGAAGAGTCAAGATCGAATCTCCAAGTCTGGCTCGGGGGACTGGACTGATGAAATATCCTTCTCTCTAAGACACAGAATATAAGGGAATGCAACAGCTCTACAGAAATATATTGAGTATGACACTTATTTAAGGTTACTGTCCAGAATATGTTTGGACTCAGAAAACAGTTCTAGTTCTGGATTCATGTTCAAGACCTCAGCCCACACATCATCACCTTTCAGTTTCTTCTTTGAAACCTCACATTGATTTAAATGCTGATTCTCTGTGTGAGGATTCTATAGCACACTTAATTGTATCATGTACCACATTATACTGCAATGTTACACTTTCACCTATATCCCTTCATTTAGTCATCCTCTCATTTATTCATTTAGTCATTAAAATATTTTTAAAAACATGCCCCGTGTTACCCACGGGCGAGATGCTGAGTATTCCCAGTGAACAGTGTCATTGTAGTCTTTGCTCTCCTAGAACATTCAGCCAAACAGGAAAAGCAGATCCTCAGTGAATGCTTGTTAAGGTAGATGAAGTAGATTTTAGGATGATGATAATAAGAGGTATTGATCTTGAACATGCATAAAATCTTTCTAGGAAACAAAAGGTAAAAAGAGACATTTGGTGAGTGAGAATGGCGACAACCCAATACGTAAACAATGAAGGAGCTCAGGAGGGGAAGAGTGTAAAGGAGAGTAATAAAAGGTAAAGCTGGATCCCGTAGTAAACAACATAAAATTATTGTTTAATCCAAGGAAGCAGAGTTTCAGTGAGTGAATAATTCAGTGTCAAGTGCTTCAGAGAGGTCAGCGAAAAATAGACCAGAAGAGTATCAATTAGACCTTGTGTGGTGGGCAAAGTTTAATCTCCATGACCTTCACGTCCTGCTTTTTTTATTCCTATGAATTCGTTAGGTTACATAAGTGATATATTTAAGGTTATTAATCAAATAAACTTAAAGATAGCGTATTATTTTGGGTTATCTGTTTGGGCCTAATCTAAGCACAATGTCCCTAAAAAAGTGGAGATCTTTTCCAGCTGGTAGCAGAAAAGGTGGCAGAGATGCGAACAAAGGGATCTACATACTATTGTTGGCTTGAAGAGTAAAGGGACCACTTGGTAAAAAAAAAAAAAAAAATAGGGACCTCAGTCCTACAACAGCAAGGCAATTCACTGTTCCAGTATCCTAAATGACCTTGGAAGTGGAGTCATTCCCAGCATCCTAGATAAAACCCAGCCCTGTTGACTCCTTGATTCCAACAGAGGACCCAACGAAGTCATGCTGTGTCTGGACTTCTGACCCACAAAACAGATAATAAATTTGTATTGTTTTAATCACAATGTTGTTAGTAATCTGTTGGGAAAACTATTCCGAGAGCAGCTGTCCTAAAACTTAATGTTCCTCTCCAGAATTGTACAATCAGTGTCCTGAGCCTGGAACATTCCCTTATATGGAAGGTGGTGCTGGAGCTGTTGGTTGTCCCAGATTCTTCTTCCTTCTTAGGAGAGATCTTTCTCTTGTTCAGGTACACTGTGAACTTCCTTGTATTGCTTATGTGCGTGTTATATAGCACCTGGCCAGCCCTGCCAGCTTATCTTCCCTACTCCCACCTCAAGGTAAAAGGGTCTTAGCTTGCAGCATGAGAGGGGTACCTTCTGTCCCTATTGCCCTGTGTTGGCCACCAGGAGGGACCCACTGGTCAGGAAAGATTGAATTAAACTAGGGATGCTGATCTTACTGCATCTCTTCTTTCTGTGAGTAAAGCATTGTTCCAACCCTTATGTGTTGAGTCCTCTTTGGTAACTCCAAATCCATAGAAGATGCAGTGGGCTGAGGTCTGTGCTCTTCTACTTCTAGTGCTTGGCATTATAATCTTTGTCATTTTCCATCTTGACTTGGGATCAGTAGCTGGATCTTCCTGCTTTGCAACAGCAATGGAGGATTAATATACCTGGTGTGCTGGTTGATTTTATGTGTCAAGTTCACACATAAAAGTGATGCCCAGATAGCTGGTAAAACATAAATTCCTGGTTTGTTTTTGAGAGCATCCCTCAAAGAGATTTTTATATAAATCAGTAGACTGAGTTAACATCACCCTCACCAATGCAAGTGGGCATCACCCAATCTGCTGAGGTCCTGAACAGGAAAAAAAAAAAAACACAAAACAGAAGAAGGGAGAATTTATTCTCTCTTGAGTTGAAATGGCTATAGTCATCAGACAACACTACTGAATTTGGACTGAATTAATCACCAGATATCTTGGTTCTCTAGCCTGCAGACAGCAGATCATTGGACTTTTCAGGCTTCATAACCCCATGAGCCAATTCCTTTAATAAACCCTCTCTTATATACACCTATATATATTCTATTGGTTCTGTTTCTCTAGTGAACACTGACAAGTACACCTGGAAACTATGACTCAACAGAGGAGTGACGCTGAATGTACTTTCAGTAGTATATGGGGCCGAGGAGCCACCTTGAGGAAGAGGGAATGTGAGATGTGGAAGTAACGGAACTTATCCTCATGTTTCCTTTATTTATATGAGCTTCCATTGAGCTCTAGGCAATTTCTGTGAGATACTTTGTAAAGACAGTTTGTTGAATTTTACCCTTTTCCTTCCCTAAAATACAACATAATTCAATGAGCTTAAAGTCACTTGCATCAGTGAGATCCACTTCCCTACTCTCTCTGTAGATAACTAATAAATGAACCAAATAAAACAGGCCAAGACTAAACTGGTATATAGAAGCCTTCAAGGGTCAAAATAAACTGAAACATCGGTACTTACTGTATACTTGCTCAACATCAAAGGTTCCAAAGGAGATCTTTTCCAAGTGCCTTCCTACAATTCAATATAGAAAAGCACATGATTTAAAGAACTATTATGTTGCACAGTGAAGCAGATTTCACTTGACTTGTTCAAACCTTGAAGTTTAAAAGCGTTGTTATAAGACAAGAGCTTGCCCTCATGGAGCTGAGTTTCATAACATACTTCACACATTCCAGAATGATAAACCAAGGAATATTTAGGTACATATCATTCAATCTTTTAGGTTTTTTTTTTATTTTTTCTTACAAAATTTTATTCTAATAATAGCTACATGGTATATAACTTTGAATATTTTTGACATCATTATATCAATTTAATATATAAAATGGGGTTTAGAATGTATTATAATTTCTTCATAAATTTGAATCACACTAGTTTACGTTTCAATGTATGCCTACTTCAGTAATTTAGAAATATAAGGAATAATTGGTATGATGTATTCAGATGTGGTATTATCTTAAAAACACTTAGAGTCTGAAACCTGGCACATTATTTATACCTAAACCATGTACTTTATAAAATATTTTCTCGTATGTGTGTTGTTATATAATTTAATCTAATGTATAACAATTTGGAAATAATTTCCAGACACAAACGCACTAAACTGGTATATAGAAGCAATAAGACATTATCATCTACACATATAGCTTTAGACAAATCATATTCATATTTTATTTTATTTTAAAGTTTTAATTGCTATACCCTATCATATGTGTTGTAAACATACCATCACTTTGACTATAAAGAACAATCTCAAATCCAAAAAGTATCTTGCATTCTATAAAAAAAATAGTTTAGGTTATTGCATTGTGTCATATACTTGATAAATTTGATAATTTAAATTTTATAACGGATCTTTTAAATAAAAAGCTATGATTTTCTTCCTCTTTAAATAATGCACAAAGGTTCAAATAAACGAGTTAACCTAAAACAGAAGGAAAGCAAAATCTATTTCAGTGCTCTGACCTGGAGGACTGCTGAACGTGACTGATGAAAACTACGTACTTTGGCTAACAATAACTATCTCTCTGTCTCATTTCTCTCTCCTCCTTTTCTTTCATTCTTGTTTTTTTTTAATCTATATATACAATGGAATCATTGTAGAGAGTCTATGAAAAGTATAGTGTCTTTAGTTTTCAACATACAGATATATTTTTGTTTTTGAAATAAAAGAGCAAAGTAATATGACAAAATACACTGTTTCTTAAAAAAATAATTTGTAGAGACACATTTGCCTATACTCCTGTATTTACACACATTTGACTGACTTCTTTTTTGTTTGTGTGTCTCTTCATTAAAATTCAAATACAAAATGAAACGAATTTTGTGTTAGTAAGAATCATGCTGCCAGCATTTACTGAACATGTACATTTTTTCCCATTGATTTTGAGAGATAGGTGGGGTGAGTGAAAGTCAGAGAGAGAGAGAAAGGGAGAGAGAGAGAGAAGCATCAACTCAATGTTCTACTTAGTTGTGCACCATTGATTGCTTCTCATATGTGCCCTGATCGAGACTTGAACTAGCAACCTCGGGGTCCAGCCAGCACCCTTGAGATGCCCCCAGGTCCCCCCAGGATTGAGCTGGAGATCTTCAGATCAAACTGGTGACCCTCGGATTGAACAGGCAACCTCGGTGCTCTGGGATGTTGCTCTATCCACTGTGCCACTGGCCAGGGCTCAAACATGTAAATTTTAAGGCTTTTCTTTCCCTACTTCATTTGTGACATTACATAGATTAGTAATCCTCCACACAGGAAAGGACCACAGTCAGCACTGAGCTTACTAATGATCAGCTTATATTTTTATACCATACTTCTACAAGTCAGAATAAGTCCATTTTAACTAGAAGTCCATCATAATCACATATCAGGACTCTTATATTTCTACCAGGAATATAATGCAACCTAGAAAACTCATTTGCATTGTAATCTAATTGAAATTACTTTATCAGGCCAATAACACATTCAATAGAGCTTTTGTCTTATTGATGAAAAGGGAATCGACTTGGTTAGGGAGTACATAACATTTTTAATTAAATTTGTGTTATTATTGTCCTTACACTCAAAGGGCCCGGTGATGGCAATGTTCCATGAAGGAAAATAATATTGCTATCATAACAGCAATAGTCATGAAAATTTAATAACATTTTCACTGATAACATGATGACATAATATCATTATTCATATACTTTGTAGGGAGGAGTTAAAATCAATAAGAATATTTACTAAATAAAAGACACTTCTGGAACTTAGGGGTACAGACATGAGATAAATATGACTCACCCCTGAAACCTAGTTGAAAAGGCAGATTTACTAGTACAATGATAAATAAAACAAGGTGGCCAATTATGAGATGTTTGTGAGTCATGTTATTGGGCAGCTATGTGAAGAGACCTTTGAAAAGAAGGGAATGGGACAGAAATTCTAGGCAGGAGAGGATACAACTGTAGAAATGTACGTGACTTGTTAGGATGATAATAAGTGAACTAGAGAAATGGTATATAGATGACTCAACTGGTTGGCCTATGTGGACTTTCTCTGGAAAGGAGACTGGAGCCATTATGGAGTATTTTCAGCAACTAAGGAGAAAGTGTTGTGTTGTCTAGGGATTTGGATATGACCGCATGATTATTTCAGTGGGAAGTTAAAGGGATTGAAGGAGTCCAAGGCCATTTTTCTAATAAGAATTTGCAGAATTTGGTGACTGAAGGAAACAATAATGGAATAAAAAGTGTCAATCATGATGTCAAGATTTAAGTGCAGGTGACTAGGAAAATAAAGACATCATTTTTCTGTAAAAAAAAAATTATTCAGAATATTTATCCCAATGTACAGCTAGAGGTTTTCAACAGAAAACTCATTTAAAATCTACAGTGAAAAAAATCACTCTAGTCACGGCAGTGATCATGTGAAAATCACAACTGGTAATTTATAAATATTGACAATGAGGAGCATCAGAAACATAATGACAGTGCATATGAATTGTTTCTGTGTGTGCATTTATTTAACCCTTGTGTAAATAATTTTTGAATTTCTACATGTAATGTTGAACAGGAACACTTAGGTTATATTTTATGTAATACATAAAAGTGTTATAAGAATTCTCTGCATTTCTTAGAGTTTACCTAATCATATAATTTTAACAACTTTTGAGCACTTAATCAAAGGTTTGAAAGTTTTAAAAAAGAATAAAGGCTGCTGGAATATAATTAGACATTCTAAGAAACCTACAAGGAATGCTTATTAAACATTAAAGGAGAAATAAAAGAAATCTAGGACCATGATCAAGAAGAACAGAGAATATTGAAGAAAGAAAAGAACAAACTGGGATTTAATGACTGAAATGACCTAAAATCAATCAAATAGGACTAGCTGATGTGAATAATCACCAAGCTCAAAGAAACGCGAAAGAGCAGAGCCCGGGAAATGAGTGATAAACCCACGGGTAATGCAGGAGAAGGTCTTGGCGGCAGAGTTGAGCACATTGAATAAAGGCAATCAGATTTACATTATAATGACCAGTAAGATACTCTAAAATAGCAAATTTACCGCAAGTTTAACAGGTTAAAATTTAGCAGGTCATCCAACCCTGAATAAAGATAAAATGGCCTTTTCTCAGGACAAAATTTAAAAGATTACACAAAAGAAACTACCATGGGAAAATGAGTTTCATTTAAAACATGGTTAAGTAATTCTATATTCTTCTTTTGTGTGGAGAACCAGTCTACTACAATTAAAAACTCATTTGCAATGGTTTTCCTCAAGGCCAGATTTGTCCTGGGTTTAGGTACAACACATGAGATATATTCTACATACAAAGAAGTAAATGTCCAGCAATGATCTAAAGATCCCAAAAGTGAGTAATAAACCTATAAAACACCATTAAATAATGTAGACATGGTTGTTAACGTGAGTAAAATATATGCAAAAAATGTAGGTCAGACATACAGACTTAAAGCAGGTAAGCTTGGCTTTTCTAGAACTTGATTTTCCTCCGTACCTCTTCTCTTGATCATGGATTGTCGACCAAAATGTCTGCCCTGAAAAAAGTATCCAGTTACTGTTTCTGGAGTAAATTAGTGTATTTGTGAATCGCAGATTTGCAGTAGTAAAGATTTGTAATTGTAAAAAGTAAAAACCAAACAAAAAAAAACACCACTATCAACAAAAAAATCTGTTTCAGAAATCTTTACTTTTGAAGTTGTGTTCACATTTTTCTGGAGGGACTGACAACTTCCTGAGCTCTTGTAGTGTGCATACGGAAATAACAAACATTGCCACCCTTTCTCTCTCCTCACATAGCTGAACTTACAAAGCTAGAATATGAGTCCGTTTTGTAACTTCCTTTGAATTCACACGTCTTCAGGACATCTCATCTTTCTTATGCCAAATATTCTTAAATTATTATTTTAAGTCTCTGTAACTAGAAGCTATCATCTACTTAATTTTTTTCCTTAAACTCCTAACACAATCTCAGTCATCTTCCTTTTTGTTCCTGAGCTTTTTATTTTATTTGGTTTTGTTTGTTTGTTTACTTATTTATCTATTTATTAAGTGAGAGGCAGGGAGGCAAAAACAGACTCCCGTGTGCTCCCCGACGGGGATCTAGCTGGCAAGCTCTTTACCAGGCGACGCTCCGCCCCTCCACTGCTGCTCCATTCCTCAGTAACCGAGCTATTTTAGCACCTGAGGTGAGGTCATGGAGCCATCCTCATCACTCCGGCCAACTTTGCTCGAACCATTCGAGCCATGGCTGTGGGAGGAGAAGAGAGAGAGACGGAGGAGTGGGTGGGGGGAGAAGCAAATGGTCTCCTGTCTTATGTGCCCTGACTGGAATTGAACCTGGTACTTTCACATGCTGGGCCAACGCTCTCCCACTGAGCTAACAAGCCAGGACCATTTCTGAGCTTTTTAAATACGATAGACAATGCTGTTTGTTATATATTTAATTTTCCTGCATATTCATATAGTCTTTTACTAACAAGATCATGGTTTACCCTCAGAAACAAAAGTGAGTGTGAATGTGCCCTGAGAGACCAAGATAACGGAAAGCATTTCTAGAGGTGCGTATGTTTGTGTATAGACATCGTCCTAGTTCCCAATACATACTACACATTACAGATATATATATATGAAAGTAGAAACTCGCCATGAGGAATGTCAGACATTCCACAGTATCTCAGTACCTCACATTTAAATACATTTTATTGATCAAATCAACTGAAGGTCACTTTAAATTATATATTTGATGTCCCTTGGGCTATAATCAGAAGGTCTGTGTGAGAAGGAAACCAGAGCCAGGTGGAAGGGCAGCAACAAGCATCCCGTTACCAGCGTACGGTACCTAGTCAGCGTCTGCCGTCACTGAAGCACTTAAATAAGCCAGTCCTAGTTTGCTTTATTTTAAGCATCATTAATACATAAAGATCTAGGCAAGCATTTTTATTGGACAGTTCCCATATGGAAGTACTACAGAATTTAATTAATAATAACTATTGCCTTCTTCAAGGTCAGCTCCAGCGACATGAGGAAAAAAAGTGAAAAGCTTACCTTTTGTCTAACGAAAGAAATCAAGGGAATATCAGCTTTATTGGTTAATGTGGCTATTGGCATTCTTAAAACAATCAAGTAGCTATTGATTTAAATTAACTAATTTTTGTTTTCTTGCCAGAAAATCCCTTTTCATGCTAAAAAAAAAAATTCTAAAATCAACTATAAAATAATGGTGCCTAAATTTCCTTTGCAATCGTTCAAGTAGTAGTAAGATATAAACAATAATATAAGTAAAGGAAGTATAACATAAATAAATTCTATGTCAAATACAGTGAAAAAACTTGAATCAGAAATACAGGTAGGGTGCATTTTCACTCTTTTACCATATAAAATATTTTTTGTTCTTTATGTGTTAACCAGACCAGATAAAGCACAAATATATGCAGCAGAACACATCAGAAAAAATTTTTAAAAATTTAAAATTTACCAGTGTTTTTTCTAGATGCATGCAGAATAATAAAGGCATTTGCTGCTGCAATAAAAGCCAATTATTATATTTATTAGCTGTTCATACAACATATTTTTTGGTTATTTCTTATTTATACTGTAAAAAAGCAGCATAGTTTTCTATGGTATCATTTTAAATTGGTGAAGAGAGTTTGTGCGATAAAATTCACAGTTCTTAAGTACTACTGTTCTTTGACATAAAAAATAGAAATTAAATAATTATTAAGCTTCTCATATATATTCATTTTCTATGTGAGACAACACAGTGAATACACTATATATAGGGTTTCAGACTAAAAAATAGGTTTTTGAAATATTTTTGGTGACACAAATAAAAAATAAGACAGATATTAAATTAAATTTATAGTGGGATGCAAAGTAACTCCTTGATCAGGTATTCTTAATTTGTGTTTCTGTATAGTCTTCCAATTGACTGATTAAAAACAAACAGTTAAACTGGCCATTGAAATATTATGCAATCCCATTTTCTTTTATCTTAAAATTCTTTCTCTTTAAAAAAAAATTAATTAAATAAAAACAATGTTTTTTTGGTCATTCATTTCCAAACCAGAGAAAGCTTTTTCTTCTTCTTCCCCTACCTCCAACCTCTAGGATGGAAGAACTAGGCTTAAAACTAAACCTTTCTAAGAAAGGGCAGCACTGACCCCTAGTGGTTATATGACATACCAAAATAGCTGTGCAAAAGGAAGAAATAGCATCGTTTTAAATACAATTCAATAACAGTTTTAATGTATTAATGTGTCAGTGTTAGCATTTTACCTGTATGCCATCCACTTTACAAATAATAATTGTTTGCGCATGACATTGGTATTCAACCATGATGTGTTAAAGCAAATGAAATCGAAAAGTCAATGGATTTGCTTCAACTTCAGTCGACATAACGTATATATATGTTACTGTAGCTACTCCTGTGCACACAGGAAATGTCACTCGGATTCCATGGCAGACTACTTGGTGATAATTATTTAAATGTGAACCCAGATAGCCCAAACTGAACCACCCACTAAATGATGTATTCTTCCTATATATTCTTATAGCACTGTTACTTTCTCTTCACAGCACTTGTCACAATTTGTAATTATATTACTGTGCCAATTTGCTGAAAACCTGTTTCACACACCAAAAGTGTGAGGACAGAAACGACCTCTTAATATTCATCACTACATTCACCATACTTCGCACTGTGTCCAGCACAAGGTCGCCACGCTGGGTATCCTGATGAATCAATAAATAAGCCAGAGAAGCTAGTTATCAAGAATAGAGGTGGGAATCAAGCTAAATTCGTATAGTTTCATGCTAATTTCCCATCGAATATGGTGTTCCAGTAGCCACTCAACTAACAATGAGACACAAATACAAGAAATACAAGAAACACTTTCAGTTCTCCCTTGATCCCCCTTCCAGGTGTCAACACGCTTCTCCCTTTCTTAGTATCCTTCACCTCCCACAGGACTTTATCATTCATTTTTGTTTACCCTCTTTTTATTAGGCCTTGAAGTGCTTCTGTTTTGGGTGAAGCCTTTAGGGACAGGTGGCTTGATTTTGTAAGTTATAGTCTACCTCTTTTAGACGGGATACATTCCCAATTTCTTGCCGTAGTGATTTATCAGTATCCCTGATTATTTAAAATTCTGCATGATTTTGCGAGGTTTTCCTTGAAAGTACTTCTTCTTAGAGTATGCCTAAGTAAATGGCAAAAGTTCAGTCGTCCCTTGCATGAACTTAGTTCAGCCCCCAATGACGGACTCACAGTCATGAGTCATTGTCAGTGATGGCAAATCCACAATATCTTGGGACTTTTAGCTGAACCTGACTTTCCTTATGACTAAGTTTAAACATTGCAGCACTATTTGCTTTTGGAACTATAATTAAGGGATTAATCCAAATTCAATTGGTACATAGGGGAGGTTTTGGTAGAACACAGAAATCTGACTTTCAGACCACATTAAAGTTAAGTCAAAACACAAAACAGAACCCTGGCTGGTTGGCTCAGTGGTAGAGCATTGCCCAGAGTGTGAAAGTCTCAGGTTCAATTCCCAGTCAGGGCACACAAGAGAAGCAATCATCTGCTTATCTGCTTTTCCACCTTCTCTTTCTCTGTCTCTGTCTCTTTCTCCCCCCCCCCCCCCCGAGCCAGTGCTCGAATAGTTGAGCAATCTGGCCTCGGACACTGAAGATGGCTCCATGGTGTTGCCTCAGGCACTGAAATGGCTCGGTTGCTGAGTAACGGAGCAGGGGCCCCAGATGGGCAGAGCATCATCCTGTAGGGGGCTTGCCAGGTGGATCCCGGTTGGGGGTGCATGCGGGAGTCTGTCTCTCTGCTTCCCTGCCTTCCACCTCTCACTTACTAAAAAGAACAAAAACACAAAACAGACAACACAGCTGAATACAGAAAGCAGTGGTGACGTAAGTATTCTAGGCATGCCCTTTGACTCATCATTCTTCTTGGTTCACTTGGACCACATTTTATGTGACTACTGGAAGTGCTTATTATAGGATTTTCCTGTCTTCCAGGTATTTTGCTTTGCCTTTATAACTCAGCAGCTCCACCCATTACTTAGACTTGCTTCCGTCAACGTACGTCCCTCTCTAAACCGTGGTTTTTATAGTAAAATCCTGTATTTAAAGTAGTATAGTATATATTTATTAGAAACTGAATGTGCCACTTAAACTTATATAATTTTTTATGATTGGTATTACTTTTGTGAGTGTTCAAGACACTAAACTGAAAGATTCTGAGTTTCCTGTTCCAACCCTATATTTTTCTTACATGCCCTATTATTTTTGGAGTGTTACTTAACAGAACATCAGGTTTTTCAGGAATGCACCTATCCTATGTAATACACTATGGTAATTAGAATATTGGCTCCCCAAAGAGGTCCATGCCCTAATACCCGGAACTTGTAAATATATGCCAATTCATATGACTAAAGAGAACGAAGATTGTGGATACAAGTACAATTACTAATCAACTGACCTTGAGATGGGGAGGTTGTTCTGAATTGTCTGAGTGGGTCCAATCTAATTACTGAGTCCTGAAAATCAGAAGAAAGGTCAGGAAGAACTTGACCCATCACACTGGCTTTAAAAGAGGAGAAGGGGCCATCAGCCAAGAAAGGTGGTCAGTCTCTAGAAGCTGGAAAAGACAGGAAATGAATTCTCCACTAATGTCTCTAAAAGGAGTGCAGCCTTGAGTTTAGCCTAGAGAGAACCACCCATCCATGTCAGACTGCTGACCTACAGAACTGTAAGGTATTAAGTTTGTTTTGTTTAAGTCGCCACATGTGTGGCCATTTGTTACAGCAGCAGTAGAAAACTAATACAGAGACACATCTTCAAATTGCTGCTTTTATTACTGCTATTACAATAACATATCTAATACTGCACAATTGCATCTGAGAAGTTTTAAGTTAGAATTGCTTTTATTAATTTAGTAGGAGACAGATATTTCAAAATCCCCTTTATAGCTTTAGGTTGATTTAGGAATTAATAATAATTAGTCCTACATGGCCATTTATTCAATCCCAACACTCTCTTAGTGTAACCAGGGCAATTCAGGGTGAAATGATTGTATGTACACACTTACACATGCGCACACCTTTGGAGATAGAGCAAGGCCCCTCCACTAAAGCAAATGAGGAGCAGATTGCCATCCTGATAACTTCATCATCGCTAGCCCATAACCCGATCGATACCTGCGCTTCCAAGGGGGCCCACACATTTCCCCACCACGTTGCCTTTGAACATCCTCTGATTTTTGATACTCTTCTTCATATCCCTCTTCTCTTAAAAATTTTCCTGAATCTTCATCCCTTTTCTCAAATTCCTATTCATGAATTAATTTCCCTGAAATAAAATAACCAAATTCTTAGAACCTTCAGGGAATATTCACTTAACCTCTGGCTTCTGATAGGACTTTCAGGAGATAATACTGAGCAGGTGGGATTCTTCAGCCTTCAAGTCACAGGTGGTCAACCTTAATTGGAGGGCTTGGAGTCCATGCATCCAACAACTCACTGTTTAACCCCAGCTAATTAACAGCATTCTTCTCTGTCTCTAAAATAGGATTATTAATGGATGTCTGATAAAGTTCATTGTTATTAAAAGAATGTACACATTTCACAGTTGGGTGTGTTTTTTGTTTTTTTTTTGGATGATTTGACTGAAAGACCTAAAGATATATTTATTTATAATCCTCTTAACTGTAGCTGTTTTATCTATAAAAGACTTAGAAAACAGATAGCATTTGTATTTGATGGGCTTCCTTATAAAAGAGATATTGGACTTACTTTGTTTAACACCAGAAGGCAGAGAGAGAATCAAACTAGAAAAGAAGCAAATCTATTTTCAATCTAGTAAAATTTATAAAGCCTATTGATGCTGAAAATGGCATTGATTGCATCACAAGGTTCAATATCCATAAAAGCCCTTTTCAAACACCTACTGGTAAAGACTTGAAAATCGTGTTACAGGGTTCAATTTGGATGATGTAACATGGGTTATTTAACTAGTTTTATTGGCCTTGGCCATTTGGCTCAGTGGTAGAGTGTCAGCCCAGTGTGTGGATGTCTCGGGTTTAATTTCCAGTCAGGACACACAGGATAAGTGGTCATCTGCTTCTCTACCCCTCCCCCACTTTGCTCTCTCTCTTTCTCTCTTCCTGTCCTGCAGCCATGGCTTGTTTCAAGCACATCAGTGCTGGGCACTAAGGATGGCTCTGTGGAGCCTCTGCCTCAGTCACTAAAAATAGCTTGGTTGCGAGCATGGCTCCAGTTGGGCAGAGCATCGGCCCCAGATGGAGGTTGCCAGGTGGATCCTGGTTGGGGTGCATGTGGAAGTCTGTCTCTCTATTCCTCTCCTCCCACTTGGAAAACGAAGATAAATAAGCATATAACTAAATAAATAGATAAAACTAGATTCAGCATAGGCATCCCAGAAGTCTCCATATACATACTGTATTACTTTTTGGAAGATCTTTTGTCAATGAAAAAGAAAAGAAAAGAGAAAACAAACAAACAAACAAAAACATCAATACTGAGAAATTCAAAACCCTCCATAACCTTTTTCTGGCCTCACACTCAAATAATATTTTTGAACAATCTGGTGTTTAATGCAAGAGAATTATTAATGCATCTAAAAACTTTGCTGCTAACTTGAGAAGTCACTGAATTCCATTTCAGGCCAATATTCCACAGAAGCAGCATAATGTAGAGATTGAGAATACAGAGTCCAGTGCCCTACGATTTAGGGTCACATCTCATCTCTAACACTTAAGAGCTGGCTCATCTCCAATTGAGGATGGTAATGACTGCTACCTAAAAGAAGTATTATGAAGACTGAATTAATATTCAAAAAGCTCTTAAAGAAGCATAGATCACGTATCATAACTGTGCAATAATATAGTTTATTTTTTATGTCCAACCCTGTGTCTGTGGTTTGCTAAGAAATACATATCATTTTATATGATCAGTGATTACGTCAATTCTGTCATCTTTACTGCCCTTTTAACAAAGGACCACTTAACTTAGGGGGGGTCTGCTCATAACAGTCTGCCTCTCTTTGGGGATTAATAAATATAACATGACATAACATGGTATAATTTATAAGCAAAATATAGAACTCAGTTCTTTTTTATTTCTTGTACTTCACTACTTCTTCAAATAGATATTTTGCAGATTAGATTATTCATTGAATACATTGGACTCAATGCTTTGAAGTATGAAAGTAGAATAATTGACCATATTTATCTTGCCTCTTATTTTTGTGACTTATTTTATAAATAAGTATTCTGTCACCCAAGATGGAAAATTTAACAAATTCAATTTTGCAACAAGAAAGTATATGTTATTAAAATTAGATGTCATTTTTAAATGAAGTATCATTTTCACCTCTTTTTTCATAGTAGCTGAGATATTCTGGAAGTAAAAAAATTATATTTGATATGCAATAGCTTTATTTATTCTTATACATATAAAACTAAGCAAGGAGTTATCAGTAGATTTTTTATATATATATATATATAATTCTCTTGATCCTCATCAGTCTAATTGCATTGCAATCACTGGTCTGTTCTACAGAGGTAATTCTGGAGTAGAGGTGAGCACACAACTCTGTGAGGAGGGGCAGAACAGATGCCACTATGGACTAGTGAGAGGAGCTGTAAAGTTAATAGCATTCACATTGTTTTATCAACAAGTATACTCAGGATTAGTATACAGAATCCTGGCTACATGTTATTTATAAAAACTGTTACCTCCTGCCAATCTTAAAACATAGGAGGCCTTGCCCATTCAATTTTAGCAAATAAACCAATAGAGCAGCCATATTTTTTTTGGCTGGTTTATAGTTGCTTGATTGACATATGTTAGTTGGAGTTCTTTCTGGGATTCGATAGGTCTCATTTGAAATAAGTAGCCAATCCAATCCTACTTGCAGACAAATCCTTGGAGAAATTTGGCTCCTGTAGAAATACAGACCATCTCATTGAAAATAGAGCATATAACCCACAATCACATATTAAATTGCAGTTGAGACAAGATAACACTTTAGATACACAGTTTAAAATTTTTTCTTCTTTTAAACTCTTCTTGTATTTAATATAGATATTGGACTAAAAAAAGTTCTTTTATACTGTATATTCCTGCCAAAAAACGTGTCACAAATGCTTGACTAGTTCGCCTTTATTTTCTCAAATATAGGAAATAACAATGATGTGGCGAAGAGGAATCTCTGACTAAATGATACCAACACATATTTATATAAACAAAGAATACACGTTATCAAACATATTTTATTATATAAAGTATGTTACTTGCTTACACTCCACTGTGCACTGAACTGTATATGCTGTAGTTACATGTTAGAGTTTGATATTTACCAATTTGCAAATAAGTGTCAATGTTTTCATACTAAAATTTATTTTACAGTGTAGTCTGAATGGTACAATCACAAACCTAATTTTTTTTAAAAAATAGATGAACACATTAATACACACAAGTAACAAGGAAACAAGAAACATGTACTATAAATGTCACATCTGAATATGCTGTAAAGATATTACTTTACTGTGATTTAAAATGATCTTTAATGAATTGAGGTTAGTAACATTTATGAAAATTTCATTTAGTGTTTTTACTCTGATAAAGACTTTGTAAACCAAGTTTCACTCTAGGAGAAAATTTTTATAACTGAATTACAGTCCCCGAAGATATGAATTAAACCTGAGAACTCCTTAACGACAGCATCACAGATAGGAGTCTATAAAGAATATATAGTGGTATATGAATTAGAGTTGACAGTACTATGTAATTAGCTCAAACAGCCCTGCTGCTTTCTTAGTTTCTGTCAAGAGCAGGGCAACTGCTCAGAAAAACTGAGCACAGCTAATTCTCAAGTACTCAGATAAATAAAACACTGCATTTCCTGCCTTGTGATCCAGCCCATTTAGTATGTGTATTTTGGGCTGTAATTTCTTCCTTTGAAAAATAAGCTATTTTTCCAAAATTATTTAACATCTTCCAATTCAGTGTAAAATAAGCTAAAATTTTAAAGAGATGAAAGAACTTATCTCAGCTGGACACCAATATCCAGGAAAATAAAGGCTTCAGGAAAAAAAATCATTTGATACTTCCATATTGCTGTTAGATGAAAAACAAATTTTTAGGTTGAAGCAATACATAGTTTAAAAAAAAGAGAGACTACAGAATCATTTGCATGGCTTAGAAATAATTATGTCTTTCATTATTTTTTATGTAAATTCTCTCCAAGTTGCAAGACTTTATAAGCTGAAACCATATTATATACAGTTTTAGTTATACAATTAATGGAGGTGATAATGGCTTTGGTGATGCTACCAGCTCACTGTCATTTTTTAATCTGTTAATTGTAGATAACTTCTATTTGTATTTTTGTTCTCATAATATTTTTGAAACAAATTTCATCTTTTCTTGTTTGCCTGAGGTGTCTATAAAGGGTTCTATTCTCTTTAATATGTATCCCTTCTAATTGAGATATTATAATAAAAATTATTGATTTGTTCCCAACTTTGCATTTACAGATCCAAAATATGACCTTCTTTGTTTTACCCCTGCTATGTCTCATATTTCAGAATTCGGGAAAAATAAAATTTAGCAATAATAAAAGAATAAAAAATAAAATATAGTATTGTAAATGCAGATTTTTTATGTTAATGGAAAATGTTATATTTTTATGGACTGAAATTCCATTTTGAGAAAAAATTTGTTACATAGTCAAAATTTAGTTTTATAAGTAATTCTCTTTGATAGGTCAAAAAGCTATCCCAATATCTTTTTGTAACTTAGAACCAAATATATCTTTTGGTACACTAAATTTTCAAATTGCAGGGCAAACGTTTTTAAGTACAGAAAATCTGTTGTACACTGAATAGCAGAAAGACTCTTATCTGGGTCGCTGTCACAGAAAGTTGCACATGGAGAGCAAATAAAAACCTTTGGTAATGATGACTGTTTGATCTATAAGCAATGATTTTCCAATAGTCTGCATGACATGTTGCTAAAAATACTACCCATTGGTAAATCATTGTTATATGGGTTAAACAGCCTTTGACATTTTTCAATTATTATCATTAGCATTTGAATTAGAAAAAGCCATTGAAACACTATTCCTGTTTAAAGAACAATTAATCAGTGATGCCATCATCCTCATTTATAACATGACAGGACAAGCATCATCTCTAAAATCCCCTGTTGATCTTTAAAAAACCTTTAGGATTCCTCTTGTAGCTTACAGTGGAATAATTTAGAATGGTAGGGAAATCAAGGAAGGAAGCAAGAAAGTGGGAAAAAAAGAAAGAAAGAAGGGAGGAATAGAGGGAGGGAGGGAAGAAAGAAGGAAGAAAAGAAAGGGCAAATATACAAAAGTTATTGAACAGTTTCAGAGACACACCTTGTAGGACAATCTACTTGCCCAGCTATTTCCATTCCTTTCTCTTGCCTTTGCCTGCACATTGTTGGAAATGATCTTCAATTTCTTACTCAAACCCATGAGATAGACTTAACTTTCATGAGAAGATAGCAAATTCAGGGTAGTATTTTGTTGTTGTTGTTGTTGTTGTTATATTTTACCTCTTAAAATAGAGTAATAGTTTCTTTTCTTATCGAATTTGAGATTCTAGTGTGAGTACTTCATTTTAATGTCTTCAAATTACACTAAATTATAAAGGCTTCGATATTCTCCCAAAGGTTCTAAATCCAGTTTAAACATGCAGCTACTAACCCTTAAATTTTAAACACTGTTTAAAAAGTTTATTGATTTGCTTTAGAATAGGGAGAGAGAGAGAGAGATAGAGAGAGAGAGAGAGAGAGAGAGAGAGAGAGAGAGAAGCATTCATTTGTTGTTCCACTTAGTTGTGCACTCATTGGTCATTCCCCATATATGCCCTAACTGGGGACCGAACTGGCAACCTTGGAAATTTGGAATGATGCTCTAACCAACTGAGCTAACTGGCCAGGGCCCTAACCTCTATGGTTTATATTTTTAAGTGGTTATTATGGTATTGACTATTTGCCAAATAATACACTAAGTACAGTAGCCCCCCCCCTTATCCTTGGTTTCAGTTATCTGCAGTCAAACATGGTCCAAAAATATTAAATTTTACCAATTGTCAACATTGTCTGCTCTTGACATCCAGCCATACATATTGTCATAGACTGATGATGCTCCTCTAACATATCATCAGAAGTTCAACAGTAGCCTAGTGCGATATCTCAATGCCTAAGTCATTCATTTCACTCATCTCACCTCATGAGCATTGTCTCATCTCACATCCTCACAGAAGAAGGGTGAGTACAATACAATATGTTTTTGAGAGACAGAGAGTGAGAAAGACCACATTTGCATAATTTTATGACAGTACTGGTATATTATTATACCCTAATTGTTCCATTTTATTATTAGCTGTTGTTAATCTTTTACTCTAAGTTATAAATTAAACTATCATGTATGCATGTGAAGGAAAAAAACCCATAGCATATATATGTATAGGATTTGGTATTATCCACTATTTCAACATCTACTAGTGGTGGGTCTTAGAACATATCCTTCATGGAGAAGGGGGGAGACTGTACTGGTAAACTCCATTTCTGTATGAGATTTGTCTCATAAAGGTCCTTCCTATAAATACCAGTTATTTTCCCTAAAATTCTCTATTTTTACCCCATAAAAATACTTATCCAATTACCACATTTAACCATGACAATACTATGTATATATAGTGGACTACATATACTCTTTGAACTCTGCCTTTGGGACTCAGAAAATGTAGGACAATAAATAGAATAATATATCTTATTTTGAAGTCCACAATCTGTAACACTAAACTGCAAGGGGAATGAGAAGTACCACTATTTAGATGTTCTGGAGTGTTGTTGGACATGGGACATGGAACAAGATGAAATATTCAACAATCTTTATTGCAAACCAAGTTTGCCAGAAGCCCAGGAACAAGAGTATTCAATAAATATTTTTAACACTTTTTTTTTGAGCAAAACTTGGTATTCCTGTTGTGATAAGGGAAAGGCTGAGAAATATACCCTCTACTCCCAAAATGAGATTACAAATCCAGTAGTTAGAAAAGCAAATAATTAGCTAAAGATAGACTATAAATACCATAACGCAGATCCTAACAAATTACCACTAAGGGGTCAAAGGAGGAGTGTGTATCTGCTGAAGGCAACGGAGCAGAATTCATCCACAGGGCGGGCCTTCGATGACATTGGCTCCAGACAAAATCTGATCACTTCATTTGACATGAGGATCGGAAGACTAGATCTTTATGTGGCTTGTCCTTCTGCAATGTTGGAAATTTGATTTTAAAAAGTAAACGTGTCATGGGCTGAATTTGGCAAACTGACCAGCAATGTGCCAACTTGAGAACCCAACAGAGGCATTATATTTGGAAACAAAAGAAACAACACAAAATGCGAGATTCCAAGATAGAAGGCTTTGCAGCACTTAGCATGTTATCCTCAATGGAGTAGCAAATGGGGACAAGGGAGGAATTGTTACAGGAGGCACAAAATGGAAGGACTAAAGCAATGCTTGGGAGAACTGAGGTTAGCAGGCACGTGTCGATTGGATTGGAAGGCTCAACTGAAAGAAATCAATTAGAAAGCTGCTGCACTAGACCAATAAGAGCGTGAGCCATGGGGACAGACGTGGCAATGGACAGAAGGGACAGGGATGGTAGTTGGAATGTAGAAATAAAGAAAAAGTGCATAACCTGCTGCTGTGCTCTTTTTTCCTAGCCTATTGCTATTTCATAGAAATATTGGTCTTTTGAAAAGCAGGCTAACCATTTATATAACTAAAAATATTCCTGGGCACAAAGTGGTCATTACAATAAATGTCCAATTATTTAAAACAATACTACTGGAGTAGAGGACCCCTTTTTTATATATGCAGCATCCCCCCACTGAATTCCCTTAATAATCCTATCACCTCCCTCTTTAAAACTGCTCCATCAAAAAATGAGACTTCAAATTATATAGTGTCAAATATTTATACGACAGCAGAGATATAATTTCAGAGAAGAGAACTGTTTCAACCGTTTGGTGGAACAAATACTTGGTGAAATTTCCCTTTGGTCAGAATTTCTGTCTCTTCACTGACTTTATAACTGTTTATAACTAATATTTAGCCCTGATATAGGTAAAGAGACATGTTTACATATTTTCTCTTTATTAAATATATATGTATGTATATACACACTAAAATATACTATAGATAAAATATGGCCACTGCTCTAAAGTCTAAGCTGTTTTAAAAATTTCATCAGTTTTGTAGTACTAAGTAGAGTGTGTTTTTATAATTAATACTTAATAAATGCCAGTTATATGGAGACAAATCTCCAATATTTTAAGTAACCCCCTCAACCCACTACAATATTTGGAAAGGTGACCTTATTCAGAAATATGGGTGCAGCTGAGAGAAAAAAAAAGCCATAATCTCTCAACCTAATGCCTTTTATTACCCTTTTTAATCTGAAGCATCTATATCCTTCCTCCCATCAGGTACCCTGAGCCCAAGACTAAAGCTTCTGGGTTGTGTGCTATGCAAACAGTGCCTCCGCCCAAATCCCATGGGGATTAGCAGCTCAACATGTGCGATTTGGAATAGAGAAATCCTTCTTGCTTTTTATTTCATTTCCTCTGCATCTATTGTATTTATTGGTTGTCCTCTACTTCCAAGGGAATCAGGCAACCTGGCCAGACAGAGAAATAACACTCACTTCTTTTACTGTAGCATAAAGAAGACAACTCTACAAAAAAAAATAAGAATAGATTTTAAGAGTTACAATTAGCAATTTTAGCCATAAAGAATTCCAGTTCCAAGAAGTTATTCAGACCAAGTCAAGAGGATAAAATGGCTACAAGAGTTAGCTCAAAGTTGGTAAGATAACTATACCTTTTCCACCCAGAGATTTTACTTACGTTGATTTCCATATGAAAGATAAGACACCTGCCTTCCCCCCCCAAACTGCACCACTTTTACTTTGACATAATTGTAGAGTTTATTGGACAGGAAACAACCAACAAACCAACAACAGGTTCAGTTGCTTACTCAGCCACTCCTGGTTCAAAGAAACCTGACTCATCCTTTATGAAACTGACTCACTCAGCACTGATATCTACAGTGTATCTTATCTCCCAACGTGCCACGTGAACTTTGCAGATTCAGTTTTTACGCTGAACTAGGAATTCTCTTCATACACCCACTAGTTGAGTTTGCTATTATGCGCCTCAAAATTTTACATTATATAATTCTAATTTAATGAGTGGTCTAGAAGAAAAATCTTCCCATGCAAATAATTTTGATCACATAACACATTTGTTTTTCAGTCAAGTTACTGGACCTTTAAACAGTGAAACCACATCTCTCTTAAGTAAGTAGCAGCTTTTTTTTTTTTTTTTTGTATTTTTCCAAACTTAGAAGCGGGGAGACAGTCAGACTCCTGTATGCACCCGACTGGGATCCACCTGGCACGCCCCAGGGGGCGATGCTCTGCCTATTTGAGTCGTCTCTCCTTTGTGGCCAGAGCCATTCTAGAGCCTGAGGCAGAGTCCTTGGAGCCATCCTCAGCGCCAGGGCCAACTTTGCTCCAATGGAGCCATGGCTGTGGGTGGCGAAGAGAGAGATAGAGAGGAAGGAGAGGGGGAAGGGTGGAGAAGCAATTGGGTGCTTCTCCTGTGTGCCCTGACCGGGAATCAAACTCAAGACTTCCATATGCCAGGCTGACGCTCTACTGCTGAGTCAGCCGGCCAGGGTCAATAAATAGCAGCCTTTTCACTTTTACAGTACAGTAAAATTTAGGGACCCAAAAGTGTAGCAATTATTACCTTACAATAGGTAGTTTCATGTTGAATCTCTACTTTTGCAAATTCTTCTCTGCTTCGTGATGTTGTAGTTTCCTATTATTTCCCAACATACATACTTAGCTTTTTTCAATAGGATAATAGGAAGTGTGTTAAGTAACTTGAAGTACACAGAGCACAAAACATTAAGTGTCACTGTATGGTACAAATATGAAGAGTATGGTATATACAAGGATAAATGAAAAGGAATCGTTAAATATAAACAATAGTAGCAGATACTAAACAACTGCTTGTATTATAAAGTAGATAACCTTGGGAAGGGATGGTACTATGGGGTGTGGAGGTTGTAGGGGAACCCACTATAGAGACGCAATATGGCTCCAGCAGCAGAGGCGTCTGGGAAGTGCTATATTCTCAGCGAGTGTTCTCTGTGACTTTGCAACCGCAAGCTGGGATGCTGCCCAAAAACAAACATCATGCCCCAGGAGGGAGGTAAATGAATGGATAAAGTGTAACAACTGCCTGATGTTATCTTTTAATTTAGAAATGCATTGTTTTCTGCTTGTCTACATGACTACCCAGAATATGGTTTTACTATTACCCCCTCTATAAAGGGACCCCATTCTGAAAGGGGTGTAGACTTTTCCCCGCCTGCCACCACCAGAACAGCTGCTGTGCCCACGTATGTAAGTTCTTCCTTTTAAAGCTCTTGTGAATTTGGATAAGGCTATGTGTCAGTTCTTTGGAATCAGTCCTGAATTTAGACTTTTGGGTTTTTCCCACCTACAGGGGTACAAAGGATTTAAGAATTACCAGACAAAACATAAAACTTTCTATTTAACAACCAGGAGAGTTTTGACTAAACTACACATTCCATTTCTTGGGGAAAAACAACAGCCCATTTCCCAATAAACATAGATCCATTAGTTTCAATTTAAAAGCAGTAAAGCTAACTTCCTTTTTCTGGCTATTTTGTTTCAGCCAATTAAATAGCCAAATCGTTTTCTGATGAATGAGAGTTGTTCTTTCTTTTTATAAGTTAATGTGTATTGTCATTAGATACCTTGTTTCCAAAATAATTTCAAATAAACTTAGCAAAATAGTGTGGCAATATTTCTGCACTTTGATGTTGAAGATTCCCATTTGACCACTGTATCTCTGCTTATTATTGTGTGATTTTTGGCTCATGAATTAATCTTCAGCTTCATTTCACCTACTAGACCAAATGGGAAAAACAAACCCTCAAAGCCAGCAAGCCAAGTGATACCTACCTTTGTTCCCAGCACCTAACAGAGTGCCAGACACATATGATTTTAATAAGTATATATTAAAATTTTGTTAATTGTTATAAAAGCTTTTACTTTACAGTGTGATTTAAAAAGTTACATACGAGTAATCTTTTTTAGTTTTTTTTACTGCTCTGAGACTTCCTATAAGTGGACCACAAAATGAAATACAGTATGCTTCACATGTAGCATTTTTGTTGGCATAACTACTATGATTTTTTTTCACATGGGAAGAGTAATCATTTTTTTCTGTAAATTATAAATTTTACACTAATATAAATTATCTCAAGAATAAAATATTCTATTTTGTTTTGCATAGTTTTGTTAGCAGCTTTATTTCTCTTGAACATACTCAGTACATGTATATATGATATAATATATAATTCAATTAATCTGTCTTTACTTGTAAACTTAAAAAACTGTGTTAATTATCTTCAATAATTTCTTCCAGTTGTATCTTTTATGGGATATCAATTTATGATTTAATATTTTGTATGACTACTTGAAGCATTTATATAAATATTAGATGAAACATTAAGTCATTTTAATTTCTATTTAAGTGATATTTTAAGTAACTATCAACATTATATAGCTTTTTTTTTGCTTCATAGAATACTCAGTTTATTGTAATACAGAAACCAAAATTACAATGAACCTATAAAAATATAAAGATTGAATTTAAAAAATAAACTATTAAAATTTACCAAAATAAACTATCAAAATTATATAGAATCAAAATTTCAAAATCCTAGCAAAAATTTTATTAATCATTGACTGACATGCTCAATTTGAAAAGGTTGTTTAAAAGTATAGGAATTCCCTGAACTCAAGAAATTTGCAATCAAAGCGATGAGACCAATTTATGTTAGACAAAAGCAATTAATTCAAGACAGATTATCACTGAAAATCAGGGACTTATGGAGAATCTGACTGCTATAGAAATTCAAATAATAAGTAGTTTTATAAAACAAGGGAAAGGGAAGATATGTCAGAAAACTAAAGCTTGAAAGTTAAATAAAATTTGACAGAAGACAGTGAACAGAACCTGGCAGGCGAAGGGCCTATAAGTCAAGTTGTAGAAGTAGAAGTGACCTGATTTGTTTTTTTGAAAGTGAAGAAATCAAGTCTGACAAAAGCTGAGCATGTGTTTTGAGAAATACAATTGGTAGGAAAGGGGTGAGATATCATATAAGGATTCTGTGAAGAACTGGAAATCGAGGAATAATACATTGACGTTCAGTGAGCCTGGAGTTAGGAACAGCTGGAAGGCACTGCAGTCACTAACGTGGACCCGCTGAAGGAGGAAGAGACAGTGTAAGAGACCCATCTCTGCAGATAAACTAATAAATGATCTCTCACTCATCTTCAATCAACCCAAAAGGCTATCCATTCTTATCTTCCTTTTAATCCAGTGACACAATTTTTCAGGCACTAGATGTCACTGCTTCACTTGAGCAAAATAAAATCTAGTCATGATGAAGTCCCAACCCCATCTACCTAATTACATCTGTAGATCTGAGTCTGCTTTACTCAGTTCAGATACTCTCAAAATAAAGCACTAGGGATGCACTTGCTTCAGCCTGAGGAAAAATCAGCTCCGAAGTCCTCTGTGACATACTCTAAACGTCTTTTTTTTTTTTTTTAAGAGTAAAGAAAATTAAAAATTGTAATTCAACAGAAAAGTGAGGGGGGAAATTAAGCAGTTATACCTCTAAAAATAGAAAAATTTCTACCATACTTAAATAGGTTTTGCAAAATTTTATACAAACAAAATATAACCAATTATCACCATTTCTTCAGAATAAGTCCATATTTGATTTTTCTTGTTAACCTATCTATAAAGGGCCCTGCATAATTTTCTTTATCTCTCTAGGATTGTTTTTAGAATCTCTCATTGGGTCTAATCATGAAGGTATAATCAGACACACACACACACACACACACACACACACGCACCCCTAAGAAACTAATCAGCTCTCCGTCCGCTGATTTAGATTTGATCGGTGAAACATCCTTTAGGACTTTGGGTCTTGAGCAAATGGTACAAGGATCTGGGGACTGTTGGAAGTGTTTCTTTAGGCCCATAGGGGCTGCCATGCTGATGCTGACCAGACTGTCCCTGCTAAGGGATTGTCACTACACTTCACTTCTTATAGCTGAGTACACTAGAGCTCCTGTGATTCCTGAGTGTCCCCAAGCCTGGGCCTCCAGCTTCTTGCTGAGTTCTTGAGTCTTCCATCTCAATATTACAGCAACACACACACACACACACACACACACACACACACACACACACAGAGAGAGAGAGAGAGAGAGAGAGAGAGAGCGCTTCCAATACATTCCTTTCCTTACAGTAGCCGGGGTCAGGCATTGTGGCTTGTAACGAAGTAAGCACACACCTAAACTCACAGCTTGCAGAACAGTGCAAACACTGCCAATATTAAGTTGTCAGCTTTGCCTTGTCAAGTTCATGCTTGTTGAACTTCTGGGGCTGGAGAAACAAGAAGGAAAATAATATCAAGAAAGAAATATTTTATGTTTCTGGTCAAAAAATATATATACAACATAAAATTTAAAAAAACTTCCACCAATTCCAAACTCTTTTACTCCTGGAAGTGTCCAGGCAGTTAATTATCCTCAACTTCTTAGGTTCTAGTTTTGGAACAGCAGTCTTTGGACACCATAATTCTATCAATATTTACCTGGGAGATCTGAAGGAGTTGGAAGCCAAAGGAACAGTATTTTGCAAGTCACTGGCAATAAAGTCTACTATCAAAGCATCCACGGAAACGCAGGCTGTCATTTTATACTGATGCATGGCCCGGTGGGAAGGAGAGAAAATTGGCTAGCATGTAGCTTCCGCCCCGTTCCTTGACATTGTTTCTTCCTGAGAGGTAACTGGATACAATAGAAATGTCAGGGATTTAGATACAGGCATACCAGGGTTCCAGTGCCCGCCAACTCAGCTATTGGATCGTCATACTAACTTGGATCATTTACTCATCTCCTGAGTCTCTGGTGAGTTTTTTCAATGGGGAAAAAAATGTTGATTCTCAGGGTGGTTGTGAAGTATATGCCTAGTTAGCTCTGCAAGGAGAACACTAGGAATGAACCTTGTGTTTCCACTCTCCTGTGTCTCTCCGTTCCCAGCCACCCCAAAGAACATGGTCTGGAGGCCTCAGGCGTGGATTTCCAGAAATAGATGGTTAACAGTAAATGGAGCATGAGAAAGAATCACACATTAAACAATTTTGGGCCAATTATAGAATTACTAACTTTTAGATCTTAAGAGAATCTTAATGATTTTACAACTGTGAGGAAGAAACTAATGCAGAGAATTTGGGTCACAGCTAATTAATATGTAGAAGCATTTAAGTATATTTCACATAAATTTCCAATCAATATTTTTACATTACTAAAAAATGATATGAAAATATGACTCATTAAAAGGCATTTGTGGCATAATTACCCTTGCCCAGAGCATTTGTATGTTAAAATACCAAGACAGAGATAAATACACAATATTATTTTAATAGCATTATTTTACATAGGACATCACTACCTGTATTCAACATAATACAGGTGTCCACTGATCTGGACAGGTACAACTATTTCAGTCTCCGGACACTACATGGGCAGAAATGTCTAGCAGTTGATTTCTAGTCTACCTTATATTGTTTTGGTTTAAAACATTAGAAAACAGAGAGAAATATAAAGAAGAAAATAAAAGTCTTTTTTAATTCAATCCCATAGGATAATAACTATTAAATCATTGCTTTCTCTTGGCCTCACATTCTCTCTCTCTCTCTCTCTCTCTCTGTCTCCCTTTCTCTCTCCCTCTCTCTCTAATATATGAATATTTGACAAATATATGATTGCCCAACCCATATGTTTCACAATCTTTTGTACTCAGTCCTCACTTACAAAAGGCTTAATTTGAAATGAGTAATAGCCAGCAAACCCACAGTGTTGCACAGTGTAAAAGTACTTTCTTGTACATCATCTCACTCACAGTTTGTGACCACGGGTCTTTGGGGAAGGAGAGACAGCAGATTATTTTTATAAAGAAAGGTTGAGTTACATCAACAAGCACAAGGCCTTCTTTCTTTCCAAAAAGGGTCACTGTGGAGAAGAAAACACTAGCACGAGGCAGAGTGACAACTGGTTCTTTATATGAAAGAAGTAAGATGCCCCTCTGCAACAGAACTCATTTCGCAACAAAAAAAGACACCTACAATACATGTTCAGATAAAGGGTTACAAGTATTCAAACAGAATTTATAATGTTACATAGCCCTGATGTCCCGCTATGCTGTACAGAGTATTAAATCTCTACAGTAAGTAACATTAAAGGTTCAGAAAGGCAACGTAATTTTAAATTTTATGCACATACTGATTCAGAAATGTGAAAATTTTAAAAAGAGAAAGAGTAAAAGTCAGAGATACCAATAAAGTTTAAGTGCTAAAATAACGTGATTATTGGAGTGGGTTACTCTTTATATTGCCTAATGTTAAATATTTTTATAAATTCGGATCTATCCCCATGAGACCAGGAACCAGGTCAGCTTTGTACCCTGGTGTATCTCTACCCCATCAGTGTACTCTGGTCCCTGGCACATGCCTGCAATAAATGAGGTGCTTAATAAATAGCTGTTTAATGAGTATCTTCAGCTTAACTTCCTCAGCAATTAAGAAGAATAAAAGCTCAAAAGCCCATATTCTAAAATGAACATCTCTAAAAGTTTAAAATTGATTTCAACTTATTTTAATTATGCATCCACTAATGAATGTATAATTAAAATTTTGATTGAGACTCTACTTTCCTCACTACAGAACGGTACAGAAAAGGAAAAAGCACGCACCACCCATCTTCAAAGAGTATATTCTTTAGTTAAGAAATATATTTGCATGCTGAGAAATGCATATTTTAAAGTAAACAATGAAGCCATGTGGAGAAGACCCAGGTTATGATATTTGGCAAGCAAATTTCTCAGTTTGCTCTCCATTCATGAACCCTTCCCTGATCTTAACTTCATGCTGGAATTGCATGACTGTGCTGTTCCATTGCTACATGTATAATAGCTTTAAATTTATGTTAAAGAGATGCATCCAGGACATCAAAGGAAATCTGGTTGAACTATGTTGCCAAATGGTCCTGTAAACCTATGATAAGGAAAAAGACGGATTAAACATGGGAGTGGGGATACCTAAGAGAGGCAGGAAGTATCAAGAGAGAAGATCAATATTTATCTGATAATTTACCTTCAATTTTCCCTGCTGGCCAATGCGGACTGGCTCAAAATGTAATGAGATGAAATATCCAACATCCTTAATTGTTACACAGTGCCTGACAGGAAAAGCGTGAGGAGAATATTTGTGGCACTTCCTTCTATGTGCGTTATATCATATACGTGGTGTGTTGAAATAACTTTTAAAGTCTAAGACCAGGAATCATTTTTAAATGATCAAGTCATGCATTTTTCTGATCCCATCAAACGCATTTTTTTCTTATTTTCTGCTTTGATGAATTCATCATTGGTTATGCTTGTATTGAAGAATAAACAGAGTACCTAAACCCCCTTTTTTTGATTAATGACATAGGGACTAATGGTTGATAAAGAAAATCATTTATTAATTGCTACACATAACAAGCTAAATATTGATTTTCAGGTACAACTGCTTGTACTAACTCTGACCACAAGGACGAGAAAGCCTTAGAGGAAAGTTGAAACATTTGCAGAAAGAAACGATCAATGTGAACAGCAGTGTGGCATTCCTCAGAACACAAGTGCCACAAAGGTCACAGAGATTCTTGGCCACAGTAGAAAATCGTAAAATTTTCCTGAAAGGGCAAAGCCAATACTCATTTTTAAAATTAAATATAAGGTAATGTTAAAGACTTTTATATGTTCTGCCAGGTGATGCATTTGTGTGTTTCTATAAGGATGAATATTGGCAACTAAGTGGTTCTGTTTTCTCAGGTAACTTGTTTGAGCTGTTTGAAATTTTTGTTGTTGTTGTTAATTAGCAGAGAGAGAAACTCTTAAAATCAAATTTCTTGGCTATTCTCCAAAAAACCTTGAGATTTTCCATGACCAATTTCCTTAAAAGATCATTGCTTCTGCACATAAAAGTCAAATCCTTATAAAGGATTAAATTAAAAGCCCTCCCCCAAAAATACCTATTTGGAAATGAAGTTTGACCCTGGAATGGATCTATGGGGGATTAGAAACATGATTCTGACATTTTTTTCTCATTCCTAAGCTACATTTAGAATGAATATTTAAAGGGTTTTAAATGAAAAAATTAAAAAAAAATACAATGATCAATCATCAAAATAACTATGTTGTACAGAAGGAATAAAAATGTGTATGTTTCTTTGAGGGATTAAGCCCTATGTGTTTTCTTACGTAGGACTGCAGTAGCCCTCAGTTCCTCAATTATCTTCCCTCCCCACCTCTCAATCAGTACTATTTAACCCAGACTCTCTGACTGATCTCTGATGGGTTCTTGTTACCGGACTCCTCACTGGCCCAAATTGCTCTTGTCCACCACTGGAATTGTAGATTTTCTTCTATGGTTCAAATATTTGGTCAAAGCAAATCCCAACTCCAAGCTCAGAAAAGAATGGCCAGCAGTATAGGAGGAGACAGTGACAAAAATTAAACTAAATTAAAACACACACACACACACACAAAGAACAAAAACCTGGGGTCCTCGAGAATTGACCAACTATATTCCTTTGTAGGACTCTATTCTTCCCATTCTAAGTGAAAGTTTTTAACTATGACTATGTATAAATGCATCCACAATTGGAAAATCCCTGGAGGACCAGGCAGGATCATTGGTGGGGTAGCCTATGTAGTACAGTGTGTCTGTAAAGTCATGGTGCACTTTTGACCGGTCACAGGAAAGCAACAAAAGATGATGGAAATGTGAAATCTGCACCAAATAAAAGGAAAACCCTCCCAGTTTCTGTAGGATGATGTGGCAGCATGTGCGCATGCACAGATGATGACGTAACACTGTGTATACAGCAGAGCAGCCCATGGCCATGCCAGTCAAGATGTGAATGGTACAGAAGAAAGTTCAGTGTGTGCTGTGGCTCGCTAAATTCAAATCCGTGACCAAAGTGCAACATGAATATTGGCGCGTTTATAACGAAGCGCCACCACATAGGAATCACATTACTCGGTGGGATAAGCAGTTGAAGGAAACTGGCAGTTTGGTGGAGAAACACTGTTCTGGTAGCCATCAGTCAGTGATGAGTCTGTAGAGGTTATACGGGATAGTTACCTAAGGAGCCCTAAAAAATCTGTGCGTGAGCCCACATAGAACTGCACTGAATAGGTATGAAACTGGGAGAGTTTTCCTTTTATTTGGTGCAGATTTCACATTTCTATCATCTTTTGTTGCTTTCCTGTGACCGGTCAAAAGTGCACCATGACTTTACATACACACTGTATATAATTTAGGTTAATTCAATGAAACAGACTTGGTATTTATTTCTTTTAAAGCAAAAAATTGAAGTACAAGCTTCAAAGTTTTATAACTAATTGTGAAATAGATTTTTAACAACTATCCTGAATGAAAGGAGAAGCAGAACTAATACACTATTTCCTGCCTCTCATCTTACTGCTTAATTTATGCAGGCACAGGCATACTGACCTATGGCATAAATCTGATCTACAAAATTGTTTAATATGTGCATCCATGACACCCACATGGATGTTTTTATGTGTCATAAATATACCAAACACATCAAACATTGAAACAAATCCAGGAAAACTTAAGAGTTCAAATATTAATTTGGGATTTTATTTTTCCTAAACAAACATTGCTTATGAATAGCTGAGGAATGGGTTCTTACAACTGGAAGACAAGCAGAGGAGATATGTGGAAGAAATAAGCATTATCATGATCATTCTGAGTATGTTGAACCATTTGAATATATGAATAGCTAAATTGTAAAAAAATGACTCTTCTATTCCATGTCTGAGTTTGAAGCATAACTGGAAACTTTCCTCAGCACTCTAAATAGTCCTTATTAAACAATAGTAAGTATCATTTGGTGAATGCCTATGTCAGAGGTAGTGCTAAGCACTTTATATATATTTATCTTATTATGTTGTTAATTCTCACCCTACTACTCTTTAAGGAAATTATGATGAAATGCTCAATTTACATTTTATTTTTCAATGAGAAAACCATGAACTAAGAGAGAAAAAAAAACTTGATAATACTTTATAATTGTTTACATAACAATTATTAATTAAATAGTGTCATTTTGGCCATGCCAACATAAATACACTATACCACAGTGGAAGGAAGAAACTGGGCCAGAAGAAACTACAAAATGACTTTGAGAGATCAGTCCCCAAATAGCAAGGGTCATAGAGATCACTGAATCTAATGCTTTCATACTGAAGTTGGAAATGGTAAAGCACAAAGAGCGTGTCTGATTTTCCCAAAATCAAACAGTGAATCAAAGGTGTGAATAAGACTGGGCATTATATACTGATCACAAAAATTAGGGGATATTTCAAAATGAAGAGGAAGCTATAAAATATCCCCTCATCTTTGTGAGCAGTATAGTTTATGAATTAATTCTGAAACAGATTATTTTTAAAATAGAATGTTCTCTTTAAAGCAAAATCTTTTTTCACCGGCTTGAGCACAGGATCACAGGCAGGACCCCAAGGTCGCTGGCTTGAGCAAGGCATCACTCATTCTGCTGTAGCTCTCCGGTCAAGGCACATATGAGTAAACAGTCAATGAACAACTAAGTTGCCACAATGAAGAATTGATGCTACTCATCTCTCTCCCTTTCTGTCAGTCCCTATCTGTCCCTCTCTCTGACTCTCTGTGTCTGTCAAAAAAAAAAAAAAAAAAAAAAAGCAAAATCTTTTTCAATTTCTTTGGAAAAGTTCAATAGACCCTCAGAAATTGTGCTTTTGTTTCTATTGCTTTTTGTGCATTGTATGTATGCGTATGTGTGTGTTTTATGTGTCACTGAACATCAGAAGAATCACCAAAAGATTAAAAAAATTAACATCAGAAATTCTCTTTTTGGTTTTACTTCTATTTTTGAACAGCAAAAAATCCATTGAAATTCTCCTTAAAATCTATATGCACAGGTCTATATACCAAGGCAAATAATACATTCTTTCTGCCTAAATAATACTCTGCTCATCGGCCATAAAGGAGTATCAAATGAGGTACGGTTTATTTCCCTTACAAATAAATGGAAAATTTTAAGGCTCATTAAAATTATAATTTCATTTCGATGGTTGAATGAAGACGGTGGTAGTAGTTTCCCCAGCTGGTTTCTTTCATTCTCATATTTGTTATCACAAATGTTTTATTAATTATCTGTTGAAATTTTCATCATGATAATGACAATTAAAGAATAACAATTTTGTTTTTCCAGAAATACACAAAAGCTATTAATTTGGCCAAGTAATTAAAATAAAATAGCAAGAAAGTACAGTAATGTGTATTTCCTTATATCATAAATAGTTGGAAGTTAGATAGGGACTTTGAGATAATTAATAAGCTATAAAACTTTTTGTCCTATTACCAATGAAAAAGTTAAAATAGAACAAATTATGAGTCTATTTCTTTAGATTTAATCTTATGAGATCATATGGATGTTGAGTTTGAGACTTTAAAATGTAACTAAATAATAATATAGGCAATATGATGTTAAGTTCTAGAGCTGAGGTACCTAAATACTATAGTCCCACCAGAGTACTAAGTCTAATAGGCTACTCAGTTTGTAATAGGCAAGTTACCTGAGCTCTCCCTACATTGGTCATGAATAATATTAGCAACGGCATCTTTGATTTGGAGCAATGGTTAATTGTAAAGCATACAGAATGGTTACTGGAACATAATAAGGAGTCGATAAATACATTATAATATGCAAACCTTGAATATATAGTTTTATTTAAATCAGAATAACAAGTAATCAATAAACCTAATGATGTTTACTTTTACTACAAGTAATCCTTAGTAACTAAACAAAAACTTATTTAAAACAAAATCAGCAAATAATCCCATTCGACTCATTTGTGACCATGACTTTTGCTAATGGCAGCACACAAATATTTTTCTTTAGAACAGGAAGAAAGTTCCCAACCTCTAGGAACCTGATTACAAAATTGCCCCTAAAGTAGTTCTTTCATATCAGTGAAGCAATTGGGAACACCTTTTAAATATCCAATGAGATTACTGTCACTCTTCTAGATTAGCTGACCAGAAGCAACTATTGCTCTCTGGTTGAAAAGATGCTTCTGAAGATTTGGTTGCTGATTCCATTGGTGTGAGAAAACTTCAAAAAAAGTTTTAAATCTTATTTTTTCAGTCTTTCTAGTAACAGGTGGTTTTTTTATTGTTGTTCATTTATATAAAAGAATCACAGTAATTAATCATTATAAAAGCTGGTGTCCTTAACAGAGAGAGAATGACTGGATGTCTTCTAGACATCCATTTAGAGATGTCTTCTAAAAGCCATTAATAGTATGAAAAAAAAAGTTAAACAACCAATGGGGATTAAAGGTATTTGCAATAAATCTGAAAAAAATATTGAATCTATAATAATTGATAATAAAACACTAAACAACAGTATAAATAATATAAAAATAAATTAACCATTTGTTTAAAGCTTAGCTTTCCCAATAAGGAAATTAGAGTTAAAACACAATAGTCTTTCACCTTCATATTAATAAGTATTTTAAGAATAATACTATTGAATACATAGATGTGACAGTATTGGTATGATAAAAGTGGTACCCTCAATACTACTAGAAAGAATAAAGTGCCACATCTCTTCAAAAGTGAAGTTTAGAAGCATATTCATAATATTTAATAAGTTACCACTTTTGACCTAGTAATTTTACTTTCAGGAATCTACTCTATGAGAGTAATGGTACATACAGAATTTTTTTTTAAGTGAGAGGAAAGGAGATAGTGAAACTGACTCATGCATGCCCCCTGACTGTGATCCACATGGCAACCTTTGTCTGGGACCAATGCTCAAATCAACTGAGCTATTTTTAGCACCTGAGGCTGACACTTTGACCAACCAAGCTATTCTCAGTGCCCAGGTGATGCTCGAACCAATTGAGTCACTGGCTAGGGGAGGGGAAGAGGCAGAGAACAGAGAGGAGATGGGAGAGAGAAGCAGATGGTTGCTTGTTTTGTGTGCCCTGACCAGGGATCAAATCCAGGATGTCTGCACACTCGGCTGACAGTCTATCCACTAAGCTAACCAGCCAGGGCTACATGCAGACAATTTAAATTTAAATATATTAATCACTATAATATTCATATGCATGAATGTAATATATACAATAACAAAAGTAGAGAGAAATCTGAGAACCCAACAAAGAATGCCTAAATAAGTCAAGATTTTCTATGTGACAAAATAATACGTAGTCATGAATAGATCCTATTCATTTCTCTGACTTCAACGTTCTCATTATCAACAGATCTTCACTAAATACTACTGCAGCCAAGGCTCTGTGCATCCTGTTAGGATTAGTAAGAGATATGAAATCCTGGCTCAGATTTCAATTTCTTATCCCAAAGTATTCTTAGTGATGTCAAAGAGGATGTGCAGTTTAGAAAACAAATAGGATGTACAGTTAGTATACCATATGATAGGTATCAAATAACTGGTGCATTATAATCCTTACTTGATTTCTAAATAATGACCTTCGATTTGATGCAGTTAACTTGTATGTCTTTTTTAATCAGCCTTAGAACACATGTTACTAATGAAGAATTTCTAGAGAAAGAAATCCTGTCTGATCCTACTATCAAGAATACTTTTCCATTCCACTAGGAACTAGTGGGTATTTATCTCAGAAATGTTTTAAACTGCAGAGCTGATTTTAAAGCCCTTTTTAGGTTTTGGAAAATTTAGATCCGTATTTGTGGGTCACTTTGGTAGTGTGTATTTTTCAGCTAATTTTTTAAATTCTACTCTGTTTTCATTGATCTGGCTTAATTTTAATTTGGGCTACCTTATCTATGCATCTTTGTAAACCACCTTAAAGCCTTGCTAAATAGTATATATATATATATACACACACACATATACTATATATAGTATATATATATATATTAAGAAATACAAAGATAAATGGAAGTTATGCAAGAGATTAGGAAAAGAGTAGACAGTTTAAGCTAACTTTGGCTATCATAAGTATTAGTTCTCCAATGGCTCACAAACAAAAAAAAAGCTTCAAACTTGCTCAGACCGTATGTTCATTAAGATAAGTGTCAGCTAGGTTTACTATGGGCTTCACACTGGGATCGAAGCTGAAGGAGGCCCGGGTCTAGGACACTGCATGCAGCACTTGTGGACAAGGGAAAGGATGTCTGTTAGAGCTACTCAGAACTGGTACATGTCACTTCCACTGCTATTTCATTAGCCACAGCCAGTCATTTGCCAAACCTGTCAAAAGGGCAGAGGTGTACAGGCTTCCCACAGGGAATAAGTGTGCTCTGATGCTTTAAGGTCTTTAAAGAAGTCTACAACCAGAGGACAGGATATAGGATGCAATGTGCTAGGTGTCGTTCTTCAGTTTCTGTGCCTGCAAAAGAGGGATGATAAAATCTTTGTCACGATGCTATGAAGAGGAAAGGAAAGAAAATGTGTACTGTATTCTATGAACATTGGTCCCATTACTTCATTTGGTGGCTTCCCCAGGAGGACAGCTGAAGGTGCAGGACACAACCATCTCAAACTGCACATGTGTGAACTGAACCCTTGGCTTTTGTTTTCAGAACTCTTCTACCTACAGTCTCCCCAACTCAGGGGATGGAAATTCCATTCATCTAATTGCTCAGGCAAAATCCTTACAGACATCTTTAGCTCTCAAGTTCCACATCCAACCTATCAGTAAACTCTGTCAGTGTACCTTTGAAACATATTCAGAATCCAACCACTCCCTGCCGTCTCCACTAGTACAACTCTAGCCGGGGTCCTCAGTGCTTTTTTTGCCTGTATTAGCCCAGTAGCCTTCCAAGTATTCACTCTACTTTTACTCCTCCACATTCTATTCCCAACATGGCAGCTAATTTTTCATTAAGACATATAAGTCTGATCACACCACACACCTTGCTCAAAACCTTTAATGATTCTGCACTGCACTCATGAAAAAGCCACAATCCTGTAAATGACTCCCAGGGCCCTATATAATCTTATTCCTTATTTTCTCTCTGACCTGACTTGTTACTGCTCTCTGCTTTGTTCCCTCTCAGCACCCTTCCACATTTTAGCCATTCTTTCTGCCCTTCGAACAGGCCAGGCACAGTCTCAGCTTTGGACCATTATAGGTTACACCATGTGCCTGGAAGGCACTCCCCACAGATACCTAACATTCTTGCCTCTGTCACATCTTTGTTCAAATGCCACCATCATGTCAAGGATACCACAGAAACCGCCCCCCTCACCTGCTTTGTCATTCTTCAGGGCATTTTTCCACTCCCTAACATAATGTGTAACTACGTTCATTATGTATTCTCTCTCCCTGCGGGAATGTTTATTTTATGAGAGCAGAGATCTGAGCTTTGTTCATGGATGCAGCCCAAGCATCCAGAGGAGGACGTCAGTCAGCAAACATTTGGTTGATGAAGGAGTGTAATATGGTGAAGATCATATCTGCCAGACTTCCACGAGTGACTGAGCGTAGTAAAGCACAGGCAGCATGTAGAGACAGGGAGGAGGAAGAAAAATGGACAATCCAAGGCTGTTAGCCTGCAAGTCTGGCAGTCCTGCCTCATGAAAACAGCCCTCGGTAGAGAAAGCCACTGAAAAACTGCCCATTCAGGTTTGCATTTTATAACTCAACCAGTCAATGTTACGCCTTGTAGAAAATTACCCGATAAAACTTGAATGCCACAGTTAAAGCAGGGAAGTTTACACATATAAGAGACTGATACATTTATCCTGAGGTGTTAAAAATACATGGAGGAGATACTACCAAAAAAACCCCACCAACCATGGAGGAACAATATTTAACTCCTCTTTAACCTCGTTTATGCTCCGCTTGGCCTGGGAAATGGCACAGTACAGTTAATTTTAAAAATAAGAAAATAAAGCATCTTCTTCCTGGTGGCTGAGGGAAGGTAATAGGGATTAATGTGCTGACCTCTTAACACATTTACTATACAGGGGAAAAATAAACAAGGTTTATCATTCTATGTTTATATTATTTTATTTAGAATAAGGTCCATTATTTAATTAGTACATTAAATCTCATTCTACACATAATATGGCTGGCTCATTATACTAGTGACAGATAGGAATTAAAACCAGCGGTCTGAAAAACTCAGATAAGAGAGTAAGTACCTTAAAGGCAGTCACCATACCTTATACCACTCCACTCTTTCCCGGACCAACCATAGGGCAGCATACACAATAAGGGTTTGGAAGATATTGGCAGAAAGATTAAGTAAGAGACTAATTAATAACAGTTTAAATACTAGCCATATTGTACACCTGGCTTTGAGGCGAGACGAGCTCACAAACCTAGAAAACTGCTGAAGCCCAGGTTTATCAGACCACAGATTTTATCAGTCATAGCAATTCTTTCTCTAGCATACGTCACCATGGGCATTTTATTATCAAAATCCTGGAAGGAAACAGAACTCACACTGAAACTTGCTAATTGAAGACAGCTCAATAAAAAGGGCTAAGTATGAAAGTGATGGGGTTTATGCAAGAGATAGCTCCCCATGGGAGCCGCTATCGTCCCTGGGCTGGAAAATCTGAGGGTGGCGCAGTTACTGAAACCTGGAGAGAACAATTCTACAAAGACAGCTTGACAGGAGTTTGGTAAATTGCCTAGCAAAATGAAAACCCTGATTTTTTTCCTCCCAAGCTCCCATCTCCTGCTGCCAGTGCCTCCCATGGATAAATCCCACTGAAGCCAAAGGCAAGAAAACCCACGGGAGTGATCCACGGAGGTCCTCCTCCCGGGGAGGGAGGGTGGTCAGTAAACTGAATGGGCAAAGAGAAAAATCAAGCCAGGGTAAAACCACCCTTGCCAGTAACCATGGGGAGAATCTGTCACAGGAATTCTTACATCACTAAATCAAGCAGACTAAAATGTTTCTTTGACATATGCAACTGACCACTGACTTCGATGGGAATTGTGTACAGAATCTCTAGAAAACTTTTACATATGCAAAATAAAACACATTTTTACAACAATGATAAAAATAGTATAGAAATAAGTAAAAATGATCCATTAGAAGCCAAATGAATAAATTTTAAAGGTATTTTATACTGGCAATTGATTATGAAAAAGTTCCACAAATTGATCTTCACTTTGCATTTCTATAAAAATACAATTTTCCATTGATACTACATGAATATTTTAGAGCTGTTTCACAATAGAATTTCCTTTAATTCATTGTTTATAATTCTTTCCATTTGCAGAATTCATTGTGTGAAATACATTAATCTGTTTTAATTTGACTTTATATAACACCTTTTTATTGTCTAATAATCATCGAAATTTTATTTGTCAACCTATTAAACATCCTTTAACTCATCAATAGGTTTAATTAAAAGCAGTAATTCCATTAATTTTATCATTGCAGAAGTTTCATTATATCAAACATAACTAATAAAAATATAGTGAGTGCACATATACTTAAGAAATAAAAACTCTGGCTCTGGCCGATTAGCTCAGTGGTAGAGCGTCGGCCTGGCGTGCAGAAGTACCAGGTTCGATTCCCAGCCAGGGCACACTGGAGAAGCGCCCATCTGCTTCTCCACCCCTCCCCCTCTCCTTCCTCTCTGTCTCTCTCTTCCACTCCCGCAGCCAAGGCTCCATTGGAGCAAAGATGGCCCGGGCACTGGGGATGGCTCCTTGGCCTCTGCCCCAGGCGCTAGAGTGGCTCTGGTCGCAACAGAGCGACTCCCCGGAGGGGCAGAGCATCACCCCCTGGTAGGCAGAGCGTCGCCCCCTGGTGGGCAGAGCATCGCCCCCTGGTGGGCGTGCCAGGTGGATCCCGTTCAGGTGCATGCGGGAGTCTGTCTGACTGTCTCTCCCCGTTTCCAGCTTCAGAAAAATACAAAAAAAAAAAATAGAAAGAAATAAAAACTCTTACTTAGATCATCTTTGTTAATTTGCCATTCTCTCCCTTGAACGATCGGTGTTGCAGGAGCTAAAAAACAGAAGCTAAATTTCCAAAATCCCCACCATCAGTGAAAGTATCTGGCACGGGATGCTGAAGGTAAAAGAGGATCAAAAATCAAACTATTGTTTCTCCAGGAGAAGTTAGAAGAATTGGGATTTGGGCAGATAGATTTTTTTCTCCAGGCACCCACTTTGATGTTAAAGGCAGCTGTGATCACTGGTGTTTTTCCTGTGGGTTTTGTAATCTCTGGACTCCTTAAGAACTAGAAACAAACCCAAGGTTTAGGAGTCTTTTTTATAACGTTAAGTCCTCATGCCTTTCCCATGGATTTATGAACACCTGACTCACTGTATTGAATATTGCTCCACAACTATACCTTTCTTCTGGAAACACTTCAAGTGTTGCTCTTTTCCTGACTGGATCTGAACCGACACAAAATTTGGTTAAAAAAAAAAAAAAAAGTGAGGGTACTGCCAGATGAAAACCTAAAATTTACGACACTGCTTAATGGTTAGGTGATGGGTGCTGAAGAAACTGTTAAGAGGCTGCAAATGTGGAGATGGACCAAGAAAACATGAATTGATTACCTGTGACAATCTGGAAAGTGCGCAAAAGGGTTCTAACTTAGCAGGGTGGAGGATGGTACCTAAGGAGGTCTATACATACAAACAGAATGTCTAACATGTTTGTGAAACAATATGGTTTGTGCTCAATACCTGCTTTCCTTCTAAGAGACTGGAATTTGGGGGCAGAGGGGGCCTGCCTGACCAGCGCCCAGCAGAATTCATAAGCGCTTCGTCTCTGCTTAGAACTTCCTCGCTAGACAACGATGCACATGGATTATCGCAGCATGCTGGGGAAATTGAGCAAGATTCTATACGAATCCACTGAAGAGGGCTCATGAAAGCTCGTGCCTGGTTTCCTCCGAACCTCACCTAGGTGCTGTTTTATTTTTTAGTAACTGAAAACGGGAAGCTTCTGACCCTCTTCACCCATTTCCCCTGCTCCCCACCTCCTGATCCGGCAGACAACAACCTGTTCTCCGTACCTACGAGCTCTTTTTTTTGCTTTTATTTTAAGACTCCACACATAAGTTAGAGCATTCGATATTTGTCTGTCTCTTTCTGACATATTTCACTTAGTATAATGCCCTCATGGTCCAACCCTGTTGTCACAGATCATAAGATTTCATTTTTATGGCTGAGTAACATTGCATTCTGTGTATGTATGTATTATATATCAAGTATACACATATCCATCACTTTATCCATTCATCTGTCGGTGAACACGGTTGTTTCTCGTGACTTTCCCTTTGCTGATTTTGCTTTGTATCCTTTCACTGTAATAAATCCCATCCATGGTATGCCTGTACCCTGAGTCCCATTTGTCCTAGTAAATCACCTTACTGGGGGTAATCTTGGGGATCATCAACACAAATGGTCAGCAGGTTCCTTTCCTATTACAGAATGGGAGTCTAGTTAAGGGATTTCCCTCATTCGGGCCGCGCAGTCGTCATGTATCCTGCCCAGCTGACTCTGAATCAGCCCACACGGGTCGGGTACCAGAGACTGCTGTGTATCTTGCATCCTTGTCTTTTGCATGGGAATTTATTCAGCTGTCCTGTGTCTGCTCTGGCATTGGAAACTGGGTGTGGATGTGCTATCGGCTTCTAACCTGCTTCGTGATGTCTGAGACTCTGAAAACACTTCTGCTTTGCCAGCTGGATCCCCTGTTAAGCAACACCAAGAGGGAGTGACTACAGGCTGGAAAGGAAAGAAGACACACGATAGTGCGTGTGTGCCTCTTGTTTCTGTCTGTGCAGCTTCTGCCTCACTTTTCCACGCTACAAACAACAGTCCATTCCAGCAGCAGCTGTTGAATCCACTTCGCACGTTCTCCAACCTCACGGAGCCAGCTTCGCTGAAACTCTCCGAGGCACCAACGCCAGCTGAGCGACATTCCTTTCTTAGAGATTGGGGTCCCAGCCCTATAGGTCCCCTCTCCTAACGCAGAGACACCAGCAACAGCTGACAGCATCTCTGCTTTGAATTCTGCATTTCAGCTTCACAGAGTCTCTTCTCCGAGCCTCTCAATGCAGTAATTCAAACCTTTTCCCTTCACACTCTCTGTCCTACCTAGCAGTGGTAGCTACGACTTCTATGACCCTATGACCCATTCACCATTCTTACTTCGACTCCTGAGTTCTTCTAAGCCTAATTATTAATACTCTGCATCAAATTCTCTTTTTTAAATAGCTGACGTGATTTCTGATGCCTGACTGGGTCCTGACTACTGGTTGGGTGGGCAAAGGCAGAAAGGCGAGGACCGTGGCAATTTGGTAGGTGATAAATCAGCAGACCGTGGAAAGTCTCACCCAGACTTAATCAAGAATACTGCATTATCGTGAGAACCTGGACTATCAGTCTGCTGCAGGGGCGGGAAGGGAATTCATGTTATCTGTCTAGGAGAGTGTCCAAGTGGGTCCATCGGCAAGAGGAAGGGTACAATGAGTATTAGGCAGCCGGAAGGGAAAACAGAGGTGAAGACCATTCAGCTGTCCACCAAACTTGTTTCCCTTCCTCCTGGGTAAATAGTTAGATTATAGTCTCTGGATCCCTTGCTTTTAGCCATAGCCATGAGATGGTGATGATGATGATTCTGGCTCCGGCTAGGAAGCTTAACTAACAGCAATTCATAATTTCACAGTTCTAGAGGCTGAGATCAGAGTGTCAGCAGGGCTGGTCCCTCCGATGGCTGTGGAGGAGAAGCTGTCAATTCCAGCTTCTGCTGGTTGTGGCCATTGTTAGAATTCCTTGACTTGTGGAGGTATCATTCTGATCTCTGAATTTAGGTTGGCATGGTGTTCTCCTTATGTGCATGTCTGTCTCCAAATATCCTCTTTTTATAAGAACACCAGCCATACTGGAATAGAAGCCCGACCTCCTCTAATATGACCTCTGTTTAACTGATTACATCTATAATAACCATATTTCCACAAAAAAGTCATATTCTGAGATACTGGGGGTAAAAATTCACTATTGGGGGGGCACAAGTCAACCAAAACACTGGTAACAGAATCTAGTATGATGTACACCCCTCCCAGGTCTAGCCTATAACAACACCCGTATTATATGTTCTTTCCCCCAGGCTTCCTCTTAGATAGCAAGCCCCATGGATCTTGAAATTCACATTCTAAAGAAGCCTGGAACCCTGAATGATGTATTGATCAGAATCCCAAATGCTACCTGTTCCTTATACTGAGTAGCATCTGTAAGAGAGGAACATCTATTTTGTTGAGCCACTGAGATTTCCACACCTGCTTGTTATAGTGCCTAGCATTACTTTAACTGATACAACTACCAAGTGGAAAGGAAAGATCGTACACTTAAAAAGAGTATAATTATTTCACTTTAATCTTTCTATTGTACTTATTTACATGTAATCTCCCTCTAAGCAAAGAGCTCCCAGAGGGCAAAATTTATATTTCATCTTTTATCTCCTACACCTTCTAGCACAAGGTAAGCACTCAAAAATATTTGATTGAATAAAGGAAAATAAAGGTCAAAGCAAACAGGGAAATTTTATTAACACAGAGTCTATATGTATTGATTCATTATGACTGTCAAAATTTTTAATAATGAATTTAAAATTTTTTCTTTAAATTAAACCTATTGATTTTAATGAAATTTTCCATTCAAAAGAGTAAAGATGGTTTTATGCATAGAAAGCCTAAAGAAAATGACTCTAAGTAACTTTATCTAATCTTCAGACCTCAGAACTAATATATTAATTGGCAATATTTAATACTGAAAGGACAATCAGACATATGCACAGAACCAAAAGTCAAAGAACATAAGCCAAGTAATTAAATAATAGGTTTCTTGAGTAAGTATAAAGAAAAAATGATAATGGACATTTAGACAGTTGTATAAAAGCACTGATGAAATTTCCCAAAGAAATGGAATATCTAAACTGAAATTATTTCTAAACGTCAGAATAAAAGTTCGATGTTGAGAAGCACTAAATGAGTCACTAAAAGCATTCTTTTCTGTATGAGAAAGGATAGGCTTAAATCTTAAAGCCATTTGAAAAAGTAAAAATTCCAAAAATTTTAGCGAGAAAAAATATTGCATTGCCTATAAATCAGTATATTCAAAACACTTTAAAGAACTTCCCAGTCTTATGTATAAAAATAAATGATTGAAGTAAAAATCAATTTGAACTCTGAAATTTCTAGAGAATGCAGGGACACTATTTTAATAAACGTTTATGTGGTTAGTTGCTAGTGAGTCCACTATAAACCAACTACTCATTTTGAGTATTCTGGCACTTAGAAAGAGAAATGTGATTAAAGTCATCAATAACATTGCTAATCTAAGACAATATTCCCTGTTTTCTGGTTTAAAAAAAAAAAAGGCAGTGCTAATTGAAGAGCTCATGTTAGCCTTCCACTATGTAATCATGGTTTTCAACATAAATCTAGGAAATTGAGTTTCTGAAAATAGAATGATAAATGAATAATGCCTTTGTTTCAGATAGAGAATGGTGGCTGGAATAACCTTCCGAGTAACTACTTTCAGGGAATTTATTGAATTGCTCCCAAACTAAATGGGTGAAAAAAAATTTAATTGCCCAAGAGGTGATATATTTGTGATAACAATACAAAAGTAAGGAAGAGAAAGTACAAAATATTGTTGAGAATGTATAATATTTGTATGGAGACTTCTGAGAGGAAATGGAATGTAAATACATGGGAATTACAGAGGTTTAAATGCACTAGATGTAATTTAGATGAAGAAGAGACAATACTTTATCTGGAAGACAAAGTTACTATTCTTTCTCCTAATCTGCGCAAACCAGATTTACCACCTTTTCTCCTTTTGAATTAAAAGAAATCTGAGGGATTGAACACATAGTAGTCAGCAAATATTTATTCAGTATTTACAAGAAATGAACTGCTAGGAGAGACTGTGGAGAGAGATTATGAAGAGGAGTAATTTACCTGGCTCCAATTATTGAAAATATCAACTAAGAGCTATATAAATAAATTTTAGTAAAATTCAATAAAAATATTTATGGGCAGTTTTAGCATTTATAGGTACCTTTTACAAGTTACTTAATCTCTCTGAACTTCAACTTCCCTGTCAGTGAAACGAGGAAATAATGACAAATTTCTGGATTCTGTGAAAACTACACGAGAATACAGATACTTCCTCCAGAATACCTTCCAGTTCACCTTTTCTTTGTAGAATTTATTTTGCTGTATTTCAGAGAATGTTCATATTTCTCAAAATAATATTTTGGGCTAATCTTTACAAAGAAGAGGTATATGCTTAACCCTCACAACAATTTTGATGAAATAATTCATGGGAAAGATCTTGAATCACCTTCCAAATACAATGATTAGGTGGTTAGACCATCCTAATCACATGTAAGCCTTACGCAAATCAGGTGTCAACAAAAGGAATATATACAATACTATGTTCCCACATATATAAACTACTGGAAACCTGTTGGGCAAATAAGTTTGTAAATTGTGATTTTTATGCTCACTTTGTTAAAGATGGCACTGCCCACATGAATGGCTGTCACCCAAGTGATAATATTAATTACCTTCCTGCTTGGGAAGGGGCTTGGTTATGCTAATGTGTGCTGGAGGAGGGGTTGTCCCGGGGAAAAGTTTTAAAAGGAGGAACTAGGTGGCCATTTTGGGAGGAGGAGACCACGTTGTTGCAGGGCAGAGAGAACACGTGTTGGCAGAGGAGGCAGGCAGCCAAGAGGGAGGCTACTGGCTTTACAGAACCAATACTTTGGTGATCAATATGTAATTTTTGTTGTTGTTTTTACATTCTAATGTGATTATTACACATAGGCAATTTACTTTGCCTTATTTATCTTTCAGGAAATTCACTGGGGACTTGGGATAGAGAAATTACACGTTAAAATATTTATTTTTTTGTTATTCAATCTATCTGTGATATTTACTGATTCTGCTATCATGGAATTGCGGCTAAGTTTTGAGCTATCTTATATATAAATTAATTTATAATTATTTTTAATACTTAAAATAATCACATATTTTTCCTTCCAATAAAAAATAACATTTTTTACTCAAAACCTTTATAAAATTCATATAAAGTAACTCCACTTGAAAAATAAGCCAGTGAAGGAAGAGCATAAATAGAAGTGTGTACTTAAGAATTAAAATAGCCTGACCAGGCATTGGTGCAGCAGATAGAGTGTTGGACTGGGATGCAGAAGACCCAGGTTCGAAACCTCGAGCTCGTCAGCTTGAGCCCAAGGTCGCTGGCCTGAGCAAGGGGTCCCATGGGGCCACTTGGTCTGCTGTAGCCCCCCAATCAAGGCACATGTGAGAAAGCAATCGGTGAACAACTACAGTGCTGCAATGAAGAATTGATGCTTCTCATGTCTCGCCCTTCCTGCCTGTCTGTCTCTATCTGTCCCTCTCTCTGTATTATTGCTCTCTCTGTCACCAAAAAAAGAGATAAAATATTACAGTTAGCTGTAGGAAGAACTCCAATATTTTGTTACAGCCCCCAAATTCTGTAGTTTCCACACATTCATTCATCTATCCTGTCTCTTTTGATATAATTATTTTGCCCCAAACTGCCCATTTTGAAGTCATGGAAATACATGATAGAATTTCACAAATGCGGCCTGACCTGTAGTGGCGCAGTGGATAAAGTGTCGACCTGGAAATGCTGAGGTCGCCGGTTCGAAACCCTGGGCTTGCTTGGTCAAGGCACATATGGGAGTTGATGCTTCCAGCTCCTCCCCCCTTCTCTCTCTCTGTCTCTCCTCTCTCTCTCTCTGTTTCTCCCTCTCCTCTCTAAAATGAATAAATAAAAAATTAAAAAAAAAAGAATCTTTAAAAAAAAATTCACAAATGATATGTTGTTTAGAGACCATCAAGGTAAGAATGTTATGTGTACTTTCCCATCTCTGTATTCTCAGGACAGATCCCCTGGTTCCAATAGCATTCAGAGCATGTTTCAGAAAAATATGTTAACTAATCTAGTCCACTAATTCCCAACCCTTTTCACATCATAAAACACACAAAAAAGGCCATTTTGGATGGCACTCTCGGGTCAACGGAGTGGCTACACATTGCCAAAGTTCACAGGCGCACAGACTCTGGTCAGCCTCGGTCTTGTCCTTCTGCCTTAAGGCTGGAAGCTATCAATATCTTGAAACAACTATAACTCATTCTTGGCATACCAAGTAGGAATATCACAGCTGACAATCTGTAAAAAGATCAATACATTCTCATTACATGTTGCTAGTCAGGGTAGCCATTAAACAGGTGCAGTGAAAACAAAGAATTTTTTTTTAATAGAGATTGTTAGAAAAATGTTCATGCCGTTCAAGATATGCAAGTAAAGTGTCTCTATCCATTGTGTACATGCCCAGGCTGGGATTGGCCAAGACACCGAAGTGTGGCCACTTCATGGATTGGCTGGGAACCAGTTTCACTCTGATTCATGCTGAAAGGACGGAAAAGTGATTAATTAGGGCAGGTGTTCCATCACGTCCAGAAGGCAGTCCACATTCCTCTTCTGCCAAGCAGTTCCCACATCTCAGATGGGAAGTCTGAGACAGGCTATCAGGCATCCCTAGGAGTGGGCCTCCAACATGAGGTCATATCTACTTCTTCAGTCACATACAACCTATGTAACTCTTTTACAAATTATTGATTTGGTAAATGAAATGACTATTATCAAATATTTATGTCTCTCTAATTCCACACATTCATTTTATTTTTTTTTTTTTATTTTTTTTTTTTCTTTTTCATTTTTCTGAAGCTGGAAACAGGGAGAGACAGTCAGACAGACTCCCGCATGCGCCCGACCGGGATCCACCCGGCATGCCCACCAGGGGCGACGCTCTGCCCACCAGGGGGCGATGCTCTGCCCATCCTGGGCGTCGCCATGTTGCGACCAGAGCCACTCTAGCGCCTGAGGCAGAGGCCACAGAGCCATCCCCAGCGCCCGGGCCATCTTTGCTCCAATGGAGCCTTGGCTGCGGGAGGGGAAGAGAGAGACAGAGAGGAAGGCGCGGCGGAGGGGTGGAGAAGCTAATGGGCGCTTCTCCTGTGTGCCCTGGCCGGGAATCGAACCCGGGTCCTCCGCACGCTAGGTTGACGCTCTACCGCTGAGCCAACCGGCCAGGGCCCACACATTCATTTTATAGATGAGAAAAAGGGCCAGGAGGAATGACATAATTTACCCACCCTCCTCCAGCCATTTTTAGCAGAAGACAGACTAGAAGCCAGTAAGACTGGCCTCAGCTGCAGAGATCTGGTGGAAGATACCGTACCAGCTATCCTGGAGAAGAAAAGACATCACTTCCCAAAGTTCTAAATGATTAAAGCTTAGCTCTTAATTTTTTTTCTTAAGAAAACTTAACACAAAACACTAGAATAAAGCATATTTTTTTTTACAAATTAACATTTATAAAGTTACATACCTGTATTTATTTGTTTTCCTGTGGAAATAAATTTTAATTACATGTATAATATATATTGATTTACACAACATTTTCCTATGCAGCAGTAACGTGAAATTAGGCATCTTTAGCATTTGCTTATAGATGCATATTGCCTTTGATATCTTAGTAACCTATATAGTAAGTCCCCGAGTTACAAACATCTAACTTACATATAACTCATACTTAGGAACTGAGCACCACAAGGGCTATTGGTAATCAACTACAGTTGGACACCAGTGAAAATGACATCATAGAGTTACTCAACTCCCCATCACGAAGATCTAACCAATGAACCCCTTATGGAACTAGAGCAGCAGATGATAGCATTTAGGGAGGAAAATAGGGACCTAGAAACTCCAGAACGAAAAAAAAGTTTTCTATAAAAGAGTTAGCTCATGTTTTTCATTTCATTGAAGCAGGAAAGGCAAAGTTACAGGAGCAAGATCCTGATACAGAGAGGTTCATCAACATGTACCATACAGTTACTGAACACCCGAGATGCTACAGACAGGGCCTTTAATGAGGAGAAAAGAAAAGCTCTGTCCAAGCCTCCCTGATGCTGACTTCACGACCTTGACTCCTGCAGCAGAATCAAACCCTGACTCCCCAACACCAGTCCCATCCTCTCCATCAAGTCCATCATCTTCTGCATCATCCAAGATCGTTTAAGGTTGTAATTGAAAATGTTTAAGTATTTATAGTCACGGAAAGGTAAAAATAAATACTATGTTAAGACAAACATCTATCTAAGTTGCATTCAATAGGTAAATGTACCTGTTCTCACTTACATACAAATTCAACTTAAGGGCAGACCTACAGAACCCATCTAGTCCATAACCCAGGGACTGCCTGTAGTGGATCTGCCACCAATTGATTTTTGAGTATCTGATATGCTCCCTAGATGCTTGATGAGGTTCTGCTTTCATACCTCAGGGTCATTTTCAAGTTAAATATTTCATTGGATTCAGTAATTCATCCTGTGCTCCATGACTTTGTTAGCACTGTTTTGTCCCCTACTTGATATATAGAGGAAAGAAACACAATAAGTGTGTTGGGAACAGAACACCATTGGGATGTCATGCAGCATGAGTGACTTCTATCTTCTATTCTCTCTGCTGTATTAAGGATGAAACATTCTCTTTAGGGCCATCAACCCGGGCTGGAATATTTCATGTTCTCCTTGGAATAGTTTTGTTCAATGATCAGAAACATCAATTTATCAGCAAAATGAAAATAAGTCCACTTTGTTCACATTCATCCAACTTCACTGATGATCAAGGCGTAAGTCGTCATTACCCTGAAACGGCTTTTAACACAGGGTGTTCCCTTTATTATGTTAACATTTAAATAATGTGCTTCCTTCGTGTAATCATCAAAGACAAAACCAACACCAAAAATGCCGTCAAGCTTGTTGAGCAATCGTGAAATTATGCATGCATGGATGGAGCGAAGCACTTACATAACAGGAGATAGTCTATCAATTATAACATCAGAATATTGTGGTAGGGGTGGGAATGAAGTGAATACTAACTGGTCTGTGAGGGGAAAATATACTCATTAGGAAGGAACATCTTGGACCAGCAAAGTTCTGACTCATGTTGTAAAAGAGAACTTCCTAATTCTCACACTACACCCTTCTCCCTGGGTCAGTAATAATCAAATCAGAAGATATTCCAAGGAATTAGTACAGCACTTCATTTCTTTTAAATATATATTGTCAGATATCTACTATGTCTTTCAGAAACCTTTAAATAGACAAAGTTTATGCCTTGGCGGAGTTTGCATTCTAAATATACAATACACCAGCGGGTGATAAGTACTATTAAGAAAAAAAGCAAGGAGATAGGATGATGGGGTCAGGGTGTACCTTCCCAGAGGGCTGCCAAGAAAGCTCTCCTCAGAAGAGGAAGCTACAGTATAAAGGAGCTGCTGTAGATATGGAGATGGATATGGAAGCAGGAAAAAGAGGACGTTCTTTTTTCATTGCTGTATTTTCTCAGAGGAAAATCAAGGCAGCAGGAGAGTGAGGAGGCGAGAGGAAATGTGGAAGTTTGAGGATCAAAAAGGTGTAAAAATCCATGTCTGTGGGACTGACTTGACCTGGGAGAAGCAGATTGAGAGACGCCCTCATATCCGTGATCATTTTAAACTACGACCAGCGAGGGTCGCCATGAGTTGTTCTCTAGACACACAGAGCTGAGCAGGCACAGGTGGAGAAGAAGTGGAAAGGTGGAATCAGGCAGGTTTGGGGTTTGGGGCAAGAAACTCAGGAGAGCGCAGCAAGAAGGCTGAGGGCGATTGCAATGACTATTCATAGTATGTGGCACAGAAAATGGGGAGAAGATGACACAGGCTAGATAGTGGAAGGTTGATTAGGCAATGGATTAGAAATCCTGGTGTGGTTGAAGTGAACTTGGAGGACTGCCTAGAGAGCTGAAAGATAACTTGATTTCCATGCCAGAAAGTTAAGAAAAGGTATTAAGAAAAGGCCTTGAGAAGGTTGGAAAATCAGTCTAAATGCTGAGTAAACAGAGCCATCAAGTCTTTCTCCTGAGTGCCTGGTGAAGCTCTCAGGAGAAACAAGCAAACAAATAAAATAAAACCAAAAAGTAACTGCTTTATCCAGAGAAATACAACCATGATATTTACTCTTTGTCCCCAGTGAGCAGTGTTGGTGAGTTTAAAATATATTTAACAGCCTCATACTGCTGGAGATGTAAAGTCAGAATTTTACACTTAGAATGTTTTCCTGGTGCCAAGTCCTTTCAACACTGAATCAAACTGTAAAATATTCTCTTTATCTGAATTCTCAACAAAGATAATTACTCTAGGTGGATCGCATTTCTTCTTAAATCCTGATAGTCGGACCTTATTAGCCAGCCTGGATCATTGTTTGTTTTATAGGACCTAGGAAAATTATTTGTTCTGTGATTACTGAGCCCTGACAGTGGTAGCTGGTTTTCTCTCTCTTTTCCTTCTTGTTGATTTTAAGTCTTTTCTCAACTCACATTTTGAAAGATAATTTTGACATCTAATTTCTCTTAGCAGGTGGGGGCGTAAGTCTGAAACTAGGGAAGTAAAATTACATAGGAATTTTCTTCTTTAATTACGATTATGGACATAATGATTTATGTAAACACTCTCCAGTTGGGTGAAATACATACATTAAACAAAGTAGAATGACAGTGATGCATCTCATCACACACCCTGCCCCCCAATGCAAATAAAGTCACTTTGAAGTAGGATGTTCTTCTGAAAATTGAACTCACAGTCAGCATATGATGGTTGAGACTTAACTAAACATATGAATGTAGAAGAAAGACTATGCAATACAGAAATGTATTATAGCCCCTTGAAAAAGGAAGCAGATCCCCACCCGTCACTCTCACCCTCTCTTGCAAATATCTGACCGTAACACAGCGAAAACTTACATCCTGAACTTGAAAGACAACATTGAAATGTACAAGACTCCATAACTTGTATACATAACTGCACTGATGATCTCTCACCTTTCATAAAAGGAGCAATGAAGCAGCCAGCTAGTGTGAAGAAAGCCTTTTCAACTTAACAAAAGTAAATCTAGCATTTTTTAAAAAATACATTTTATTCTGCCTGACCAGGCGGTGGCACAGTGGATAGAGTGTCGGACTGGGATGCTGAGGACCCAGGTTCGAGACTCCAAGGTCGCCAGTTTGAGCGCAGGCTCATCTGGTTTGAGCGCAGGCTCATCTGGTTTGAGCAAAAGCTCACCAGCTTGGACCCAGGGTCGCTGGCTCGAGCAAGGGGTTACTCAGTCTGCTGAAGGCCCGCTGTCAAGGCACATATGAGAACGCAATCAATGAACAACTAAGGTGTCGCAACAAAAAACTGATGATTGATGCTTCTCATCTCTCTCCGTTCCTGTCTGTCTGTCCCTATGTATCCCTCTCTCTGACTCTCTCTCTGTCTCTGTAAAAATAAATAAATAAATAAATAAATAAATAAATATTTTTTATTCTGAAAAAAAATCAACATATACAAATAACAGAAAATCATATACTAGGCACTTAGTAATCATTGATTAATACTACCTTCTGTAATCCTCTGTCCCCTCTCATTGTCTCTCTTTCTCTCCCTGCCCTTCACCTGTCTCACCTCCCTGTTTTCTCTGATATTGAACTATAATATTTATGCCATCCTTCCTCTTTCCCTCTGCTTTCATACTCAAAAATTGTCTCTTCCATCCCAAAGTTGTGATTCATTATTCCTATGTATGCTTTTGTTAGATGTCTCCTAAAACAACACACCTTATTATGTTTTCCATATATGATAAATTATTGTATTGTATGTATCCTTTTGCAACATGCCATTTTTGAGAAATATACAGGGGTGGGCAAAAGTAGGTTTAGTCATTCGTATGGAAAAAGACATGCAGGTTATGTTTATTGTAATAATTTTATTAACTTAAAAGAATGTCAGTCACAACTGTAAGCCTATTTTTTCCAACCTCTGTATAGAGATATTCTTGAACTATATAAAGGAAGTGATATAGGCTGAATGTTTATGTCCCCCAAATTTGTACATTGAAGCCCTACATTTATACATTGATGTGTTTGAATACCATAGAGATTATCTTGAATACAATATATAGCATACAAAACAGCTCTTTTGAGATTATCTTCCCTCAGTACGCTATAGAAAAGGGCCACCTTGACGGTCAGTAATTTTAAAATAAAATAAGGTTTCATATTACAAAGTCATCAGAGATTCCCGATTCCTGACCATCTGGGAATTGCTACAGTCTGGCCTAGCTCCCTCAGTGTGATGCACACTCAGAAATTATTTGCTACATATTTTAGGAAAATCATCATCAACAAAACTATATTAAATATTTTTGTACCAAATTAATAAGAGAGACTTTTAGTCTCCTTTGAGCAAATACAAATGAGGAGCTTTCACTGGATTTTGTTTTATATCTTCCTGTGTTTCCTTTTCTTCTTTTTCTCTGTCCATTTATTCAAATTTAAAATAATACCATTTATTATTCAAATTTAAATAACATTCAAATTTAAAACAAAATTTAATAAGGATGACATGATTTGATGTCTGGAATTTGCTAGAGAACACGCTTCTGGTGGGTACAGGCAGGAATGGGAGAATATAACTGGAATAGGATTTGGTATTTCTTTATAACTGCTTAATCTCAGTCAATGTGCACAGAGTTTGTCACTCTTCCACTGCTATTAAGTTTGGGATTTTCCACGATAAAAAGTTAAAACAAAGTTTAATCTCGTTTAATCTCATTTAATCGTGTCTGGAAATTAAGAACTTCATTACAAATAATGTTGAAGCTTATGGACCAAACTTTCACAGTAAGAAGTTTTAAAGAATATCTTGTAGAAAAGAGCTAGCATAATTACTTTCTAGAAATTGATAAGAAAATAGCACTAATTTTCTTATCACTTTCAATTTGTGGTTATTATGAATAATTCCAAAGCCTCTCCAGGCTGCTTCTGGGTGATTTGACATCTGAACTGAACCCAGTCTCAAATATAGTCAGTTACCATGGGCAACAGCTCAGCTCCAACCTCAGTTGTTTTGTAATCTACACAGGTACCTTGTTGGACAAGGAGTGGTGGAAAGACAAAGGGTTAGGTTGGAAACAGAAATATACCAAATGAGCTCAATAACTGCATGAAACCAGAGCGTTTTCACGGGTATCCTACCAAAGCATAACGCTCAGAAACGTTCGAGTCGGCAGGCCTGTGTTTAAATTCCTTGTCTGTCTCTTACTTCTGTGTCACCAGGGATACATTGATAATTTACTTTTCCTCTAAATTCGTGCTTGTTTGTTCCCTTTGTAAAATGCGAATAAGACATATCATAAATAGGTGTAGTAAGGGTTGAGTAATATTTGTGTATGTAACATTCATGGAAGATACTAGGTAATACAACAGAAGGTAATGATTTCTCCTAACATGTACTATAAGTCATTATACCTGAAATGGACTAAGTTCTGATTCCATGTCACTACTAGATTCAAGTGATATGAAAAGGGACAAGCTATTCCTACAGATGAGTGTGTGTAAATCTACCTATCCTGCCTGACCAGGCGGTGGCGCAGTGGATAGAGCGTCAGACTGGGATGCGGAGGACCTAGGTTCAAGACCCTGAGGTCGCCAGCTTGAGCATGGGCTCATCTGGTTTGAGCAAAGCTCACCAGCTGGACCCAGGGTCGCTGGCTCGAGCAAGGGGTTACTTGGTCTGCTGTAGCTCCATGGTCAAGGCACATATGAGAAAGCAATCAATGAACAACTAAGGTGTCGCAACAAAAAACTGATGATTGATGCTTCTCATCTCTCTCTGTTCCTGTCTGTCTGTCTGTCTTTCTGTCTCTCTCTCTCTCTCTGTAAAAAATAAAATAAAATCTACCTATCCCTTCATTCATATCGGAGGGTATAATGTTAAGTTGAGGTCCAACCAGGCAGGTTCAGAGTTTCCATGGTGATATTGCTGGGATATGCAACTTTTGGATGGTTTGGTTAAATTGATAGGCAAAAAATTTCTAATGAACATAACAGACATCTTTCTTGAGCTATCAGTCTCTAATACAAATGAATCTAGCCAGATTAAGCAGGACCTGTGTGGCAGACAGTATCTGCCACAAGATGGACTGCCATAAAGTGTAAGGCAAATATTTTGTGTTTGTTTTTAATGAAATAAAACTTATTTGCTTTAGACATTAATAATGGAGAGCAAAGTTGGTGTGGACAATTTTCTGGCTTACACCTGATAAGTGTTTAATTGATTGCTGTATATCTAATACCTACTGTTGACTCTTAAAACTTATGGGCTTATTCACTGATCATTAATGAGTGTGAACTAAGATCTAGACATGGTTCTAAGTGTTGATAATACAGACGTAAATGAAATAGATAAAGTTCTTCTACAGAACTCACATTCTAGAGGCAAAGGTAAACAATGTTTTCTAAAGTAATGGGTACCTCACGAAGCCTCTGCAAACAGGCTCAAAACTTTCCCCAGAGAGATGGTTGGGTTCTGCTCAAGACCCAGATTTCTTCAGTGCCATGAAATAAATCATATCAGTCCTGAAGATTATTTTCCAGCAGAGTTTCTCCAATTTCTAACTCTATGACTGAATTTTGAACAGAATTCTCACTTGTTTAGTCAACCAAGATAATTTATCCTCTGATACTTATATACACAAACCAACCCCTTCACTGTCACCTTCTTTGGTGTAATTCCTTGAAGTGCCAAGATTCTGCTAAATGTGAGTTTAGGTTTGTCACTAAACAAAATGCATTTGATCAGAAAAATGTGAGAAGGCTAAAGTTAACCTTCATTTAATTTAAAAGTGAAAACTATGTGAAACCCGTATTTATAGTCACCAGGAAATAAAAAGTAATAATAATTGCCAGTGCATATTATTTACCAAGTAACAATTTTGTTTTATGCACTATAACATACATTAACTCTCTTAATCACCACAAAACCCTATGAAGTAAAGACTAGTATTATCTCTACATTATAGACAAAGGAATCACAATATGGTGGCCTTCAGAAGATAAACAAATAGACTTCAACAGGTAGATCCTTAGATCACAAAGAAAGTACATTTTAACTTTAACTTGGTCACATAACATCATGTTCAGTCCTGGCCAGGTAGATCAATTAGAGTGTTGTCCTGATACGCCAGTGCTGGGGGACTGATCCTTGTCTGGGACACATACAAAAATCAACCAATCAATGCATGAATAAGTGGAACAACAAATCAATGTTCCTGTCCTTTTCTCTCTACTCCTCATCTGCTCTCTCTAAAATCAATATTAAAAAAAATTTTAGCGGCCCTGGCTGGTTGGCTCAGTGGTAGAGCATCAGCCTGGCGTGCAGGAGTCCCAGGTTCGATTCCCAGCCAGGGCACATAGGAGAAGCACCCATCTGCTTCTCCACCCCTCCCCCTCTCCTTTCTCTCTGTCTCTCTCTTCCCCTCCTGCAGCCAAGGCTCCATTGGAGCAAAGTTGGCCCAGGCGCTGAGGATGGCTCTGTGGCCTCTGCCTCAGGCGCTAGAATGGCTCTGGTTGCAACAGAGCAACACCCTAGATGGGAAGAGCATCACCCCCTGGTGGGCATGCCGGGTAGATCCCGGTTGGGCGCATGTGGGAGTCTGTCTGACTGCCTCCTCGTTTACAACTTCAGAAAAAAAAAATTTTTTTTAGAAAAAAACACCATGTTCATATTGCCTTCTTTGATGAATGGCCCCTTGCTAGAGGTTGTATTACATGGGCTCTTACGGTATTTATTTCAATGGCTTTAGTAAACTTCTTAAGATATCGAATTTGCTTAGTCTATTAAGAACTTATGTTGAAAATTGATAATATACGGATAACAGGACAGTAAATCCCAGAGGAATGGGAGGAGAGAGTTAGGAGGAGGGGGGGAAAGGGGTGTTAATAGGCACATAGGGGTGAGGGTGTTATATTGAGTGGGACACTTGAATCTATGTTAATACAATAAATTAAGATTATACAGCATAATTAACTGTCCAAATGATGTGGAGAGGTTTTCTCTAAATCTGGCGTCCCCAAACTACAGCCTGTGGGCCGCATGCAGCACCCTGAGGCCATTTATCTGGCCCCCACCACACTTCCGGAAGGGGCACCTCTTTCACTGGTGCTCAGTGAGAGGAGCACTATATGTAGCGGCCCTCCAATGGTCTGAGGGACAGTGAATTGGCCCCCTGTGTAAAAAGTTTGGGGACCCCTGCTAAATCTTTGTACTCTGGTTGACCAATGTCACTCTGTTAAATTTAACTGTCTAAATTAAAAAAAATTAATTAAATAAAATTAAAAATTTTTAATTTTAAAAAATTTTTAAAAAACTATTTTTCTCCTTCAGAAAGAATAAATTTTTTTGAGCATATATTATTCATTCATACTAAATTTTCTTGCATCATTTAATCCACAAGATGGCACTGAAAAATAGGTACTGTTCTCTGTGCTTTATAGAACAGGAAAATGAGACCCAAGAAGATTATATAACTTGCTCAAGATTATACAACTATTAGCTGAAAGGTCTGGGATCCCAATCTAACTACTATTATGCTTTGTCTGAGTTCTTGAATTAAATACATTTTTAATTTTTGATATATTTTACTTACTTGTAGTATAATAACTAAACCACTATTATAAATGTTTACTAATATAGAGTTATTTAATCCAAAGCCATCAGAATTCCACAGAAGAAATTTGTGATCATATAATTGAGTTATACTGGTCACTTGAATCTTATAAACATCCAAAGACTAGAGCCCCCCCCATTACATTGTGTATTTGAAGGTGACTGTGTATGATGTTTAATTCCCCAATTTAAATATATATACATATTATAGAAAATACTAAAAGCATTCTAACCAAAATGAACTAAAGAGGTATTTGTCTTATTTTAAATCAATATAACTGGGATCTCCTGACTACCATTTATCTTTTCTAGAAGATTCTGGTATGAATAAAATTAAGCTTTCAATCAGAAGATTTGTACCTCAGTTTAGTTCTGCTGCTAATTGGTTCTAGAACTTGGGGAAAACATTTCAGATATTTGGGACTTCTCCTCTACAAAAGGAAGAAGTTAAAAAACTGAGAGTTTTTATTTTAACACTTTATGTTATGTTGTTTTCACTGTGCAGTTTATGTTGGTTTTCACTTTGGAAAATTATCATGCTCGAATTCCTATTGAAAATACATTTGTCATGACTGGATCTACAATATTTACGTTAGTCTGTCAGATTAGCTCAATTATACTGAAATATTATATGTGTGAAAATGTATCCCACAGGTAAGCAATACAAGAATATATGAAGTATGTTAGAATGCAGAAAACAAAAACACTTTGCCTAAGCTCGCCCCTTCCTTCTCTCCTTCCTTCCTTTCTTCTGTACCCCTTCCTTCCTTCCTTCCTTCCTTCCTTCCTTCCTTCCTTCCTTCCTTCCTTCCTCCCTCCCTCCCTCCCTCCCTCCCTCCTTCCTTCTTTCCATCCATTCATCTATACTAATTAAGCTTCTATTCTGTGGCAGACATGGAGAAACCCCCTGATAATTCTTAAGACAGTTAAACCAAGCACATGTTGTGCTTTTACCTACAGTTCTCTTTCTTCCTGCTAGAATCTAAAATTCAAAGAGGCAGAGATCTTACCCTTGTTCAATTATGGTTCCTGGTGATGTCTTTATAGTATGCTTCCATGACTTATTTCTTAAGTAAGAACTATGAACCTTTTCTCTATTACGAGTCTGTTCCTGACAGTCTCAAGAATTGCTTCACATCACACCAACAACTTCAAGGGTCCCTAGTATTATCCAGAACCAAGTGTCTTCCCATGGCTGCCTGTCACAAAGTGTAGATTCCTGACCATTTAATTTTTTCCTTTATCTTAATTATTTTATTCATTCAATCACCACTTTTAATTATTTGGTGATTCTTAATGTTTTGAAAGTCATTATTCATCTGCTTAAAATGTTGAGTCATTTCCCTAGAAAATGCGCACACCCACACACACATGCAGACATATACAAATTTGGTATTTTATTTCAGGGATCTACATAAAGACACATAATAACAATAAAAAGAATTTTCAGAAACCTATATTATGTCATTTACTTTTTTTATTTAATCAAACTTCTCTTATTTCTTCAGTAATATAAAACTATTCCTTGAAGAAAGTAAAATCACTTAATTCATATCTTAACTCTGATACCTTAATAGTTTAGAAGCAGTAACTGTTAACATTTTCAGATAAAATTTATTTTCTCAGCTACTCTGATGTGAGATTCCTTTCTAGTTGTCCATGCATGAAAGTGATATTGTATCAAGAGCTGTTTTGTGTTGTACCAAATCCATTCAGCTTGAAGCTGTTTCCTTCAAAACTCCTTAGTCAGATTTACATAAATGCTTCTGATGTGATTCCAGATTGATATAGTCCATCTGATGTTCCTGATAATAGCTACAATAACAACAACATAGTTACAACACAATAGGGCACTCCTGTTTGTTCAGTCAAGGTGTCCTAATGTTTCCATGGTAACTTTCTCCCCTATTCCCATGTTCAACAGTTCCTACTCAGTAATGGTACAGTGAAATTCTTTACCTTGTTAAAGCCATTTTCCTTTTCCTTATTTATTTTATTATTTCTTTGGCATTTTCCCCTCTCTCCTTTCCTGTTTTTCACACTCTGATCTCATTCTCACATACTTCCCTTTCTACTTTGTATATTCATCTCCTTTCTCAGCCTCTGCTGCTTATTGTGTGTCTATTTTCAAAACAGCAATCATATTCCAACTTTATTCCTATCATCTTAAAACTAATTTAACTTGCAAAGTACCCCCTCATTGATAAAGTTAGACTGTCATATTGTCAGAACAACTGCAAATATGATCGAACTCAAATTCTTCTTCATGGAACACTACCCATGTTGTCGTGACAACCTGTAAAAGCTGGTTTAAGTGTTCTTTCTATCTGGAAGCTCTGAATATACTTTGGATAAAATCAGGAACATTGGATACATTTCTGTAAATTTAAACATTTCAGACTCCTTTCAAGCTTCCAAACTAAAACTAATTAAATTTAACAGGAATAGAAAACATGATTATTTTGCCATCTTAGTGAAAAAAAGTATGATTGATACAAAAGATATATAGCTATGAAACTTATTACTTATGAGTGATATTTTAAAAACTACTCGTAATTTGTGGACTAATTAATATTTGAAATTTTGATGTGTTATTGTTAGCATAGGTAGTTAGCTAGTTATTAATAAAGGGAGCAAAGGCAATCAGAGATTGAACAAATAAACTAGAGAAAAGGAAATCAAATACTAAGATTAATAAAACTGAGAAGACTGCTTCAGTAGGAAGTTACAGCAATCCACTGAGCTTGATTTACTAGGAAGCTATAGCATTTATAGGCTCATCCACATACGTCAGGAGATCACTGTGTCCTCTGCCCTTGGGACTTAAGCCCTGGGATGGTTAGAAAGAAGAAAAAGAAGGAAATTTATCTACTGAGCACCTGCACAGTAGGAACCAGATGACACAGTTGAACTTCTGGATATGTGCAATAGCAGCCAAAATGGCACAGGGGAAGATGCTTCTACTTTGAGATATGTTCAATAAAAGCCAAAATAGTGGCATGAAGGGGCAGAATCTAACCTGGAAAGATATAGAAAAAGAGTAAGATTGGATAGGTGGCATGAAGCCCTGAGGTAGACCCAGAAAAGAGATTGGTTATGAGGGAGAATACAACTCAAGAAGAATCAATGAATGAGTAGGTTGGATGATTTGATTGGCAACTTGTGTGTTACCAAAAACCAAGAAAGTATTAATATATGAAGGATTATCTGGAATGTCAGGCTAGTTGCTGTTAGAGCCTGTCTAACCTCTGCATCTCCAAGGATACATTAAGTCTCTTCACCCCAATAAGATCTTGACACTATATTTAAATTTCTCCACATGTCTACCTTTGAAATTCCTTTTCCTTGACACCACAAATGGACCTGTTTCACTGGTAACATAATGATAATAAGATCCTTACCATCTATGGAGATAGTGGTAGAATAAGTTCTGAATCAACAGCATTTATTTCCTAAATGAACCCAATAATCCTTGAAATTAATATTAAATGTTAAACCAAAGAAAGTTTTGAGAAGAGTGAAATTTTATTACTGTCCTGATAATTTCATTCTCTTTTCTGAAAGGTTTCAATGATTCATTGATTCAGAAGGTTTTATATGCCCTCCTGTGATCCAAAAACCTCTTTTAGTGGTTTTCAGTACTCTATTACTAATGTCTAAATAGATGCTATATTATTAACAGAGTAAAAACTGCTTTACAAATCTTCTTTAAAAAAATCTTAGTGAAGGGATTGACAAAAATAAAAAAGGACACAGAGAGAGGAAAAAACTTATGGACACGAACATGTCCATTGTGGTGACAGGATGTGTTGTGAAACTGTGTACCTGAAACCTGTAGAATTGTGTTAACCAAATTTCAAGTCAGTAGAGACAATAAAAAGAAGACAAAAACAACCTTTTATATTCTTTACCACATCTACAACCTATCACATGTCACAACTCGATCACATGTCATGTTACAAATAATTCTAGTGTGGCTTTTGACTACACCTTCTCTTTCCATGTTTTAAAAATCTCAGCTTGAGCTCACCTCTGACCCCTTACCATCATTTCTTTGGCATTATTGTGAAAGAACTGTGATTCAAATAGTATTCAGTGGGCTTTCTAATTTAGCGGGTCCATCTTTTGCTCTCAGGATTTCAATCACATGAGTTTAGAGCAAAGCTTCTGAGAGTTTGTGCATGGGCTTCAGAGTACCCAAAAGCACAACTGAAATTGCAGGGTAAAATTTAAGCATATGTTCACATAGGCATTTGTACACAGGAAAGAGCCTACAATGAGCATCACATTAGCAAAGCAGAGATATTACCGAAAATTATAAAGGATCACTACTTTAGGTCATAGTGTGGCATTGCAAAGCGTTCATGGGGAGGTGAGAAAAGCTGACTTTGAGTCTAAAGATATTTAAATCTGAAGTTTTTCAGTTTACAGTTGTGAGTATGTAAAACACAGTGCTTATTCTTGTATTACTATTAATTAATTATTATATTATTTTCCATAGGAACCTACGTTAGCCTCACCCTGTATAGGCATTATGTATCTTACTCTAAATTTTAGAATATATTAATGATTGATAATTCTGGAAAACAGTGAAGTCTATTACCGGAAATTAAAAACTAAATGCAGGCAAGATCATTAATGGTAATTCAATTTAGAATATGTCATTGCTGTGAATTAATTTTCATATAATATTCCTTTACGAACTGACAAGGCAGATTTTTTTTAAAGGGCTACATCACCTCCAAAGACAAGAATAGGGATAAAACAAAGAGAAGTAAATTTTAGAAAAAAATATTAACCATGTGACACAGTTTATATTATAGATATTTAGATAAGTCATGTTCCTAGGTTATAAATTCAAAAACTGGGAAAGTTTAACAAACATGTTTATAACTGTAATGATGCATGATTAAGATTGATTGTATTTAGCAGGTTTTCAGTAAATCAATGGACATATTTCCTAAGGGATCTTCAAAATCTAATTAGATGTTATCTCCCTACATATGAACAACTTTTCTAGTACGTACAAATAACAACTGCTCTTTAGGTAAAGAGAGAACATGAGTTTTAAGTAGAGAAAACTAAAGCAACTAAAAACCTGTAACAAATCCTTGTAGAGGACTAACATGGTCACTGCATTTAAAGTTTTCATAGCCTAAGAGAAAGATAAATATGAAGACAAAGTTTCCAGTTTCGTGGAAGTGTGCAGCCCAGTCAGCAGTGACAGAACGGTGAACTTCGAGGGAACAGCAATGGCACTGAGATCACAGTGGCAGACAGGACTCAGACACAGGGTTAATCATTTCAAGCAACTATTTCCTTCAGGGAAAGAAAAGTCCTGCCAATAGCAGCGGAGACCTGAAAAGATTGCTCATTTAGTTAAGCTGTAATGGAAGCCAGTGCTGTTGACATATCGCTTCAGCCACACCTGCACCAGGAAAAATGACACCTGAGTACAAAGTGTGTGAGTGAGTGTGTGTGTGTGTGTGTGTGTGTGTGTGTGTGTGTGGATGCACATGTGTGTTTGAGCATTCTTAAATATTTAGTCTTCTTTAAGTACTTTCATTCCTATTCTTTTTTCTTTTTACTTCTTAGTCACGTTCCTACAGTGAAAATAGTAAATTTAATTTTTTCTTTTATTTATTTTAATTGAATTTATTGGGGTGGCACTGGTTAACATAATCATATAGATATCAGGTGCCCAATTCTACAACACCTCTCTGCACACCATATTGACTCGACTTGGGGAGGTGATTATTCCTGTTCTTATTACTCAAAAGAGATTTTAGTAATTTCTAATTTTAAGAAGTATATGTCATTTATTGTACATTTGCCACCATTTACCTTCACTAATAGTTTTATTTTTTTCATTATTAATTTTTTATTTTAAAAATTAATGGCTTTATTGGGGAGACACTGGTAAATAAAATTATGTAGGTTTCAGGGGTACAATTCTATAATATAGCATCTGTATATTGTACTGTGTGTTTCCCACCCAAAGTCAAATCTCCTTCATCACCATTTATCCCCTTTACCCTCTCCGACATTTCCCCACCCTCCTTTCCCTCTCATAATCACCATACTGTTGTCTATGAGGTATATATATATATATATATATATATATATATATATATATATATATATATGGGGTTTTTTTTGCTTACTTCCTTCACCTATTTCACGTAGCCACCCTCTCCCTGACAGCTGTCAGTCTGTTCTCTATCTATGAGTTTTTCTCTCTTCTGTTTGTTTTATTTATTTTGCTACTTAGACTCCAATTATAAGTAAAATCATATGATATTTGTCTTTATCTGACTGGCTTATATCACTTAGCATAACACTCTGCAGGGCCAGTCCAAGCTGTTGCAAAGGCAAGATATCCTTTTTTATAGTTGAGAATTAGTCCATTGCATAAATGTGGCACAGATTTCTATATCCAATCCTCTACTAATGGACATGTGGGCTGCTTCCATAGCTTGGCTATTGTAAATAGTGCTACAAATAACAGACAGGGGCATCTATTCTTGCAAATTAGTACTGCAGGTTTCTTTGGATATACATTATTCCCAGAAGTGGAAACAATGGATCATAAGGCAGTTCCATTTTTAATTTTTTGAGGAAACTCCACACTGCTTTCCCCAGTAGCTGCATCAATCTGCATTCCCACCGATAGTGCATGAGGGTTCTCTTTTCTCCACATTCTCACCAGCACTTGTGTGTTGATTTACTGATGATAGTCATTCTATCAAGTTTGAGGTTATTTTAATTTTCATTTCTTTGATGATTAGTGATATTGAGCATCTTTCCATGTGTCTATTCGCCATCTGCATATTCTTTTTGAAGAAGTTTCTATTCAGGTCCTCTACTCATTTTTTAATCAGGTTATTTTTTGGTGTTGAGAGTTGTGTAAGTTCTTTACAAATTTTGGATATTAATCCTTATCAGACGGATCATTGTCCACTGTGTTTTCTAATTCAGTGGGTTGTCTTTTCATTTTGTTGATGATTTCCATTGCTGTGTAAAAACACTTTATTCATTTCTCTTTTTTTCTAGAATGGAAATAAAAATTTATCTTGGATATTGACAACTTAGTCTTCCTTGCTACTTCTCTCCTTCCACCAGGAGACTATCTTTGTGTTGTCAATAAACTCAAATGGACCATTTAAAAATTTAAAAAATTGTATCTAAACAAATCGTAAATTCTAACCAGAAATTGTGCTTTCTCATTTGTTTTAAACTGTACTAATCTGCATATGCTAAATAAAATCAATTTTGGTAAATGTGATTTTATAAAAAAAATATTTATAAGTAGTTGAAAACCTGATTATGACCTAAAGGAATTGGTGTTATCACAGGATCTCTAAAACCTTTGAGTTTAGCTGGTCAAAACAGCCAATGTTCTCTCATGAATCAGAAATGATGGATGTGGTCATGGGGAATTATGAAAACTGGAAAGAAACAAAATTATTTCAAAAGATGTAATTATATGACTGGAAAATACAAGCAAATCAACGGAAAAACCTCTGAGAATGGAAAAAAGAAAGGGAGTTAGGACTCATCTGCCTGTTGTAGAGACTGAGAAGTTCAAGAATGGTCAAGAGAGCCTGCGGAGGTCCAATAACATGTCCATGTGTCTTCGCATCGTCAGTTCAGCATCCTGTGCGTGGTCAGATCGAATACTTTACATTGTTTAAGTTATGTCTATTCTTAGCTAACTATTCGTTAATTTGTATCAGTGATGGATTCTTAATTAAAAACAAGAAGCCTGGATACTGAAACACAATCTATTTTGCATGATTATAGAAAATTTGATATTTTTTAAATCTACTTAAGACAATTCAATCATTTATTCTATAAATATAGGATAAACATCTACACTGTACATTGAGCATTATGCTAACTGTTGGGTCAAACATGAACCAAACAAGATTTCTACTCTCATAGATTTTATAGTTTCGTTGGAGGGATAATAAATATAAAAGTATAAACTCACAGGGTCACTAAAAGAAAATGAATAAGGTACAATAAGAACATAAATTAAATTGGAAATCAGGTAAGACACATCTCAACAAATGAATATTTAAGATGAGAACGATGGAAGTCTCGAGCATTCCAGAAAAAGGAATCAAAAAGAGGTTGGTGCCGTTGGGAAACAGAGCAATACCATGTGTCTACAGCATGGAACCCAGAAGAAACTGGCACTTAGAGAGTGAGGCAGTGCCAGACCCTTGTTGTCCCAAGTAAGGAATCAGACTTTTATTCTAAGTGCAGCTGGTACCATTCAGCACTGGTATAAAGGCATGCACATTTTCAGTGATTATCAGGACTCCTATGGAGAAATGGCTAATGCGGTGGCAAGGATGGAAGTTGGCACACCACTGAGGCGGCTACTGCTATATTTTGAGGAAGAATTTACTTCGGTAAGTACTATAAGCAAATCTACAGAATGCCTTGGTTTATGTCGGGGCAGTAGAGATGAAGAGAAGTGGATATATCTGAGAGGCCAACATCAGAAGGTGTACATTCTCTTCAGCCCTCTGCCAGGTACTCAGGGCCACGGGGTCAGAGTACACTATGAGGGCCCTCGGCTCCTGGAAACACTTGGTTTCCGACTGCAGCACTTATAGCCGAGAGAGACAAATCAAAACTTGTCAAAGCCTGGAACAGTGGTGGTGGGCCGTCCGATTAAGCTGTGAATCAGAAAGGGCAAAACCAAACACGGCTCTATGTAACAGTGAACCGAACATAAATGTCAGAGGGCCAATGGGGTCAAACGTTTAAGATAAGAAAGAAGTGGAAGCCTGTTTTAAAACCGGCTCAATTTTTACAGCCAGTTATCACTTTGCTGAAATTATGGCTGCAGGAAGAGGAGGGGAGGAAATCCCCAAGGCCTAAAATGAATGCTTGGGCTTGGATGGAATAAACCTAACACTTTCTACAAGTTACTAAGTACCAGACTTTTTACATGGATACTTCATTTAATCCTCACCACCATTTTAATAGTCCCATGCACTATTATTATTGTATGTATTTTATAGATGAGGGTTAGCTACGTCACTACATTGTTTCTTTACAAGGAATTAAAGGGTGGCATGTGACACCTGTGAGGAGCAATGAAGAGGGAGGCATGTTTTGAAGAATTGTAATTCTCTGCAGACCTTCCTGAACTGGAGGAAGCTGCGTCAGAAAGAAAGAAAGTTCCATCATTTAGTGGGTTCAAGAAGAGATAACGAACATACCAGGTGGGTATGCATTAGGATAGATAAACATTTTGAGGTCCCTTCCCATTTGAAGATTCTAATTATACATGTGCAGTAAAAGTAGTTAGGTGAAGTATTTAACTACCGCTTGCAAGGGAATTAGGCTGGAGTAACCTGAATCCAAACCTTAGTCTATTTACCACCAGCTCTTTGATTTTGATCAAGTTGCATAATCTACTTAAGCACATGTCCTATCTTTACTGATGAAGACAATAGTATCGACCTCACAGGGTTGTCATAAAATGATGAGAAAAGAGATGAACAATGTGTTAGGCATAGTATTTGACACTGGGAGCATCACTAACTGGTAGCTGGTGTCAATGTAATTCAATGAATTACACACTGCTTAAATTATGTCCATAAATAGAAGAGTTTTCATGATGTTTTAGTGATTGAGGAAAGGAGAACTCTAGTTTTAGCGTATCTATTCCATTGTAAAAGTTGAATTTGAAGAGATCAGGGATACTGCAGGGAACAGAAAAGAGAGAACAAGAAGAAGGAGGAGGAGGAGGAGGGAGAGGGGGAGGAGGAGGGAGAAGGGGAGGAGGAGGGAGAGGAGGAGAAGGAGGAGGGGGAGGAGGAGGAGGAGGAGAAGAAGAAGAAGGAAGACTTATATGAATTTCCCCATCATTCATCTTGATCAGATTCCCTAAATTACCTAAGTAAGTAGTTTCCACTGATAAGATAATCAGCTGAAACAATCACAGTGAAACAATGTGGAAGCACCACATTGAGAACAAAAATTCTTTCAGCCAGAAATGAACTACCAGGACTGGTAGGGTGCTGAGAGCAAGAAAATTTTCAATTTTTTAAATTAAAATCTTGCTCAAGCAAGAAATTATTTTATTGCTCTATATCAATTTTGATTATTCTCTTTTTTTCTCCCTTTCTTTTACCTGTATCTATAAAATCATCCCCTTCACAGGGAGGTACAGAGATCTGATATGCAGGAAATTCAAAAGAGAAAAACACCTCCGTTATTAAATACCACAGAAAATAGTTACAAAGCAAGCACTTAGATCCACTAATGTTAAAAAACCAGTCCACTGAGTTGTGTGGCCATCACCCAAAGTCAAATCATTTTCCGTCACTGTGTATTTGTCCCTCTTAGATTCTTTAGTTTTTAAGGACCAGCTAATTCAAGGATCACAGGCTCCAAAAATTCCATGGCTCAAACTCTAAAGCACCACAGAGCTCTACTTCCGGGAGACCTCCAGAGGTGTAGTTCAGAAGACACATGGTCACCTGACTTAAGTTCTCTCCTATCTGCATTGTAATAGTGATGAACAGTTTATTAACCCTCTTTGAATGGTTCTAATAGTTGATGATTTCAGAGGGCCACCAGTTCAGTGGAGATACCCTAGTCATCCAGCATCATCCATTGAGCCCCCTCTGCCCTGTAAGGACACTTGATTACAGTTGGGATTATCAGGTGTGGGCCCTCAGGGACACAATCTATGGAAGGACTCTTTAGGGTCAATTCTTGGTTTCAAATACAACTTGGTAATTTTTATTCTGTTATAGAGAAGAAAAGACTATACTAGCAACATGATTATGATACAGGCAGTGGTAAATTCACCAAAAGAAAGCATTTTAGGGGTCCCCAAACTTTTTACACAAGGGGCCAGTTCACTGTCCCTTAGATGGTTGGAGGGCCACCACATACAGTGCTCCTCTCACTGACCACCAATGAAAGAGGTGCCCCTTCTGGAAGTGCGGCGGGGGGGCCGGATAAATGGCCTCAGGGGGCCACATGCGGCCTGCGGGCCGTAGTTTGGGGATGCCTAAATCTTCTACTTAATCTCCTACCTTTATAATTGAAGCTGTAGTAACAACGCCAGCTGAACATTAGAATCATCTGAGGAAATCTATGAAATATTGATTTCTGGGCCCTGGCTGGAGAGCTCGGTTGGTTCGAGTATCTTCCCAATACTCAAAGGTTGTGGGTTTGATTCCCAGTCACAGCATATAAAGGAACAGATTGGTGTTTCTCTTTCACTCTCTCTCTCTCTCAAATCTATAAATAAAAAGATTAAAATATATATATTGATGTTTGGGTTCCACTCCTAGAAATTCTGATTTCATTCATCTTGATTTAGGGCTGTGCATCAGAAGTTTTAACATTCCCCAGGCGAGTCTATTGCATAACTAAAGTTTAAAACCACTGACTTGCATGACCAGGAGGTGGCGCAGTGGATAGAGCGTTGGACTGGAATGCGGAAGGACCCAGGTTCGAGACCCCGAGGTCGCCAGCTTGAGTGCAGACTCATCTGGTTTGAGCAAAGCTCACCAGCTTGGACCCAAGGTCGCTGGCTCAAGCAAGGGGTTACTCGGTCTGCTGAAGGCCCACGGTCAAGGCACATATGAGAAAGCAATCAATGAACTAAGGTGTTGCAACGCGCAATGGAAAAACTAATGATTGATGCTTCTCATCTCTCTCCATTCCTTTCTGTCTGTCCCTGTCTATCCCTCTCTCTGACTCACTCTCTGTCTCTGTAAAAATAAATAAATAAATAAATAAATTTAAAAAACCACTGACTTACACCAATTCTAGAAAAAATTATACTTTATAATATAGCACAGTCACCTCTTTTAGAAATCTGGCCTCTCCTTTGGAGCACAAATATACAACAGACAACGCAAGTGTTTGAGGAAGCATCACGGGTCACCTTGATACATTGAGGGCAATGCCCAGCCTGCTCCCTGTATGCAGTTCCGAAACACTCCATTCCTGCTAACCTGCTCATCATAGAGGAGAGCTGTCTTTCTGGGCCCTGCTTGCTGCTGAGAATAAAATGTTTCAGCGGTGTGCATGGCTAGACTTCCCACCATTAAAATAAATCTCACTATCTCTCTCTATTCAAGAGACCACAACAGCTGATCTACACAGGTATTTAAAGTTCCCCACACATCCTGATGGAAAAATTGAAAGGAATTTAGGGAGACACCATCAATGGAAAAAGAAAGACCCAAACCAAGAGACTTAAATGGAGGCAGAACTATTATAAGAAATACACACATACACATATACTCATACACATAAGCACATATATATTACATCTCAGGTGGACAGCATTGGAGGAATCATCACCCTCGTACCATAAACGCATTGTCACCAGGCATGGCCTTCTCATTTAACTTATTATTTATTTATTTATTTTTTTCATATTTTTCCGAAGTTGGAAACGGGGAGGCAGTCAGACAGACTCCCGCATGCGCCCGACCGGGATCCACCTGGCACGCCTACCAGGGGGCGATGCTCTGCCCATCTGGGGTGTTGCTCTGTTGTGACCAGAGCCATTCTAGTGCCTGAGGCAGAGGCCACAGAGCCATCCTCAGCGCCCGGGCCAACTTTGCTCCAATGGAGCCTCGGCTGCGGGAGGGAAAGAGAGAGACAGAGAGGAAGGAGAGGGGGAGGGGTGGAGAAGCAGATGGGCGCCTCTCCTATGTGCCCTGGCCAGGAATTGAACCCGGGACTCCTGCACGCTAGGCCGATGCTCTACCACTGAGCCAACCAGCCAGGGCCTAACTTATTATTTAATTTGTTTTCAATCAATAAAATAAACACTAATAAGCTTATTACTTACTCAAGACCTAAATATTACCAGTTATCTATGTCACATCTTTCTGTTCTTCTCACTACTCTTACACAGAGAGAACTGCCATTCTGAATTTAGGCTTTTATTTCATTTACAGAGTTACTGCATAAATACATTTGTCTAAAAATTGTTTAGTTTTGGTTTTCTTGGTAGCTTTTGGAAAAAGGAATCTTCTGGTGCTTGCTTGCTTTAGGACTGAACTTAGTTACTAAGATTGACGCACAAAGGTGCTGTGTATACATTTCACGTTTATATAATAAAACTGAAATGTACCACAATTTATTTATTCACTCACCCACTAATGGGTATTTGGGTTACCTCCTGTTTATGCTGTTACCAACAGTGCTTCTAGGAGCACTCTTTCCCATGTCTCCTCACACACACTTGTAACAGTTCCTCTTTGGTATATGCTAGTTCCTGTTGGAAACTGACGAGCCCAAGTCATGGAAATATTCAACTGAACAACAAAAAAATGTCAAAGTGTTTGTTCATTTAATAATAAATACCAATAAACAATGTAAAATAGTATTTCAATCAGATAGATCTTGGGGTTCTTACGATATGATTAGAGTCTAAAAACATTTTATTTAGCATTAAAAATAGATGCTGGATCTAGATGAATTCTATTGCTGCCTATCTTTCAAAGAACAGATGATTATGATAGTATCTGCAATATAAGAAACATTTTGAAAGTATCTCCACAGTTAAATGTCCAAACCTGAGAACCTAAATTTAATTATAAACTACTAGGGAGAGGGAAGATATAGATTGATTTCACATATGAGCATTAATAAAAAGTTTGAATAGATAGTCCAACAGTAACTTGAATGCAGTAGTTTATTAATACAATCATATTTTAAGAGTTTTTTTTGTTTGTTTTATAGCAAGCAAAAGAAACAGACAGACAAGAAGAGAAAGAGATGAGAAGCATCAACTCATAGTTGCAGCAACTTAGTTGTTCATTGATTGCTTTCTCATATGTGCCTTGACTGTGGGACTCCAGATGAGCCAGTGACCCTTTACTCAAGCCAGCAACATTGGACTCAAGCCAGCAACCTTGGGCTTCAAGACATAGACCTTTGGGCTCAAGCCAGTGACCACGGTGTCATGTCTATGATCCCACATTCAAGCTGGCAACCCTACACTCAAGCTGGACACCTCGAGGTTTTAAAGCTGGGTCTTCAGCATCCCAGGTCAATGCTCTATCTACTGCACCACTACATGGTCAGGCCATAACATCATATTTTGGCTAGGTGAGATTTTTCCTGGGAATGTAGGACTATTTCACCATTAGAAAACCTTAAAGTGATTTATTTCATCAGATAATTACAAAGAAAAATCAAATTAATATACCAGTAGGTGTTGAACTTTGATAAAACTCAGCAGGTTACTAAAATTAACTAAAATAGAAATAGAATGAAACTACCCTAACGTCAGACATAGTCACACATCCATTACCTGGAATATTCCTTAAGGACAATTACAGTATTTTTTTATTTTTATCCATATCATCCACAGTTTCATAAACTTAGTAGAAACACAAAAAGAAAAAAGAATCTGTTCCCATTTTCTTCCAATTAAAAAAGAAAACTAAAATTATAGGGGGGAAAAGATGTTGTAATCATGGAAAACTATGATGTAATGCAAATAAAAGGGAAGACTACTAGAAGCCTGAGAAGTAGAAGAAAAAATTCAATCACGGTCATTCACACTCTTGTCTTGTGGTTTTTAAGATATAATCGCATGCTAAATAAGTAACCTTGTACATAGTCTCATAAATATATGAGAATAACCTTGAAATTTTCTAACATTTCCATCTCATTAACTTCTAAGAGTTTCTGGCATTAATGCAAATATGAAGGACTGTCACACACCCACGCTTGTCTGCAGTCATTGTACAAGTACATCCAGGAGGTCACAGAAAACTGGAAGATACTTTATTAAACCATAGGCAAACCCTATTGTCATTCCTAATGCAATGTAATATGATGTCACTAGTGCTTAATTCAGTTCAATTTTTTTCTTGACTAACTTTTGTTCTATACCCTCTATATTTTTATGAACCTCTGCCCCATGAAATAATTTACACCTGAATTTGCAGCAAGCTCGTAGTAAAAGCTTTTCACTTTTATACCTTCTTCCTTAGGTATTGAACTTAAAGGGGCTTGCTTAATTTAAATACCTACATCTTTATACACATTCATATATACACTCACATACCCACACAGTCTGGATTGAAACACTTAGTAATTTAAGCCATTAAAAATTGTGAAATAATTTTCTTCAACAATATACAACATTTTCTTTTCTTTTTTTTTTAAAAAAAGTGAGAGGTAGGGAGGCAAGGAGGCATAGATACAGACTTCCATATGAGCCCTGACCAGGATCCACCAGGCAAGCCCCCTACAGAGTGATGCTCTGCTCATCTGGGGCTGTTGCTGTGTTGCTCAGCAACCAAGCTATTTCAGCACCTAAGGCAAGGCCATAGAACCATACTCAGTGCCCGAGGCCAACTTGCTCAAACCATTCGAGCCATGGCTTCAGGAGAGGAAGAGAGAGAAAAAGAGAGAGAGAGAGAAAGGGGAGGGCGAAGGGTGGAGAAGCAGATGGTCACTTCTCCTGTGTGCCCAGACTGGGAATCAAACCCAGGACTTCCATACACAGGGCTAACACTCTACCGCTGAGCCAACTGGCCAGGACCAACATTTTCTTTTTTTCTTTTTTTTCTTTTTTTTTTTTTTGTATTTTTCTGAAGCTGGAAACAAGGAGAGACAGTCAGACAGACTCCTGCATGCGCCCGACCGGGATCCACCCGGCACGCCCACCAGGGGGTGATGCTCTGCCCATCCGGGGCGTCGCTCTGCCGCAACCAGAGCCACTCTAGCGCCTGGGGCAGAGGCCAAGGAGCCATCCCCAGCGCCTGGGCCATCTTTGCTCCAAAGGAGCCTCGGCTGCAGGAGGGGAAGAGAGAGACAGAGAGGAAGGGGGGGTGGAGAAGCAAATGGGCGCTTCTCCTATGTGCCCTGGCTGGGAATCGAACCCGGGTCCCCCGCACGCCAGGCCGACGCTCTACCGCTGAGCCAACCAGCCAGAGCCACATTTTCAAGTCATGTTAAGTCAATGCAAAACCGTGTGACTGACTGCCACCAGTAAATTCCTAAGAAAAGGGGTATTACTTCTGAGTTGTAGGCATTTAAAATGTATATTTTCAACAACCGTTAAATATAAAAGCTAACCTGTGAATTCAATTGTCAAAGCTCCAAGAATGAAGCTAAGAAAGGAAATTGTAACACTATTTTCATTACAGTCAATAGATATTTTTGCACTCTAAGAAGAGACAAGATTTAGACACTTCAATTTTATGTAAGACTTAGAAAATTACTGTTCTTTGTTACATTAATTTATACCTGCCATTGGAAATAAAGTATGTGAGTTGTGCTTCAGAAAATCACATTTTTTCCATCAAATGTTCATCATTGTAAACTGAATCACCAAAAAAACACACTTTTATATATTCACTCTTAAACCACAGGATCCTTTTGAAATAGGGTAATAAAACTAACTGTAAATAGTCTGAGAGAATTGAAGTAACCACTATACTCCCTAGTACAAAGATTGTATTCTCTTTTTCTAAGGGTTAGAGATTCAGAAATACTAATTCTTAAGAAGTATACTAAATTAAATAATTACGTGATATTGAAAAGTCTTGAAATAAGCCTTGAAAATAATAACTATTACAACAACACACACACCAGAAAAAAGAAACATTTAAATCCTATTATAGGAATTTAAACTTTTATTAATTCAATAGTGCTTTTCAATAGCTGTTGTATCTCCATATGATTACCTAGATAATAAGTATGCATTGTCTGCCTTCTAATAACCACTCATTAAATGATAGCTATTATTGTTACCATTTATTAAGTACTTATAATGTTCTACTGTACAACAATATGTTGCAAATACTTTACCTTTGTCTTTCCAAATATCACTATAGGACTCTGCTATTATATCTTGTTTACACAAAAACAGAAACTCAGGCTCAGAGACTTAAAATGTCTAAAGCTTCACAGCATAAAAGTGACCCAAATAGACAAAAAACTCTAGAGCCCCAACTCTCATCCAATAGACTATGGGCCGAGAGGAAAAAGTGTTGAAATCACACACCTGTATGATATCCCTCTGCTTCAGTAAACTGTTCTTGGGAAAGAGAAGGGGAAGAAGTCACTGGCCAGACAGACCGCTAAAATAGCTCACAATCATTGTTGATGGTGAGGATGAAATGATGTTTAAGAGACCAGGCACTGGATACAGTTTCACAAACCTATATCTTATGACACTGATTTAACTCCTAAGTATCTATCTAAGATGAATAAAGATGTCTGCCCAAAAGCAGAAACAAAAATGTCCACAGCAGCTTTATTTATAAAAGACTATACCTGAAAACAACCCAAAGGTGGTTCAACAACAGAATGGGTAGATTTTAATATAAACATAATATGGAAACAACACAACTAAAAAGAATAAACTATTGATATATACAAGAACATGAGATTAATCTTACAGGTAAAAAGAGTGAAAGAAGCCAGACACAACAGACTCTATTGTTGAAATGAATTTGTGTCAAGTTCAGAAACAGCAAAACGAACGGCCAGAGCTCAAAGTCAGACTAGTGGCTCCAGAGGCAGGGGGAGGGTAAGCACTGATTGGAAGGGCCATGAGGACTCTTCTGAAGTGATGTAAATAAGCCATAGCTTGATCTTCACAGTTGTCATAAGAGTGTATGTGTGTGTGTGTGTATGTATATATATATATATATAAAGTTTTCTCATACTGTACACAAGAGTAGCACATTCTACTACATCAGATAAAAAAAATAATTCAGCCACTGGAATTAAATAAATACAGGTTTCAAAGTTATGGCTGCAACTTCGAATATGTATCTTGACTTCTCTGGGCCTTAAGTCCCTGTTGGAATAACAGTGATGAGAGTAGTATATATCTAACATATAATGTTGTTGGGAGGACAAAACAAATGATGGTGTAACGCTCTAAGAATGGCCCTTGAACATATTATGATACTTATTACACATCAGTAACTGTACCCATTATTTAGGTCCATAGACTTACTTAAGCCTTATAATAACCCTAAAAAGGAAATATGATTTCCATTTTGTTGGTAAGAAAATAGTCTCAGAGAGGTTATAAGATTCATAAAATTTTCCTGAGATTGCTTTATACATAGAAAAGCTAAAATTCAACCAGATTTACTGGCTCCAAAGTCCGTGACCTTCACCTTGATGCTATTCTATCTCATATATCTAGATTTCCTATAGTTTTTCCTTATAAAATAAGTATGTCGCACAGTTTTCTATACACAGAGCACAAAAGTGATAGGAAGTATCCCCTAGAACCAGGAGATAAAAATCATCTGCAATAGTAAAAGAAAGGAACAAAGATCAAAATTAAAATGATGCAACAATAAATGTGATTTTTATAAAATTGATGAAATAAAAATATAAGTAATTAAATATAAGCCATTTTTTGAAATGATATAGGCTCCTAAAAGTATAAAGGGATATCTGCAGATATTCTAAAACACATGTGAAATGTAGGACAGTCTTTTTGTTTTTAGATTTTTATTTATTTTTAGAGAGAGGGAAGAGAGAGAGAGAATGGGAAGAGGCAGGAAGCATCAACTCATAGTAGTTGCTTCCTGTATGTGCCTTGACCAGGCAAGCCCAGGGTTTTGAACTGGCAACTTCAGCGTGCCAGGTTGATGCTTTATCCACTGTGTCCATAATCAATGCATGGAAGTAAAAACATTTCTCTATATAATAAAAGGAGAATTGCTACTTCTTTATATTTTCTCTGTTTAAAGCCCTGTTAGAAGTGTCTTGCAAACATTGACTTATTTAGAATTCATCATAATTCCCAAAGAATTCCCATTTTACAGATGTAGAAACTAAGGCAGAGAGAGGTTTAAGTCTGCACAAATAAATCTTGGAACCAGTATTTGAAATAAGTTGAGATTCAGTCAGGGCTGGGATACGTTAGGTATGTTTCTAGTATGTGCTTCTATCTATAGTTATGGTTTCATCTAGTGGTGTTTAACAGTCATATACAGTGAAAAGAGTTCTAATTTTCATATATGCATAAATCTGAAAGAAAACCAGTAATAACTGGTCTGATTTTTACAAATCTTTCCAAACACAACGTAACTAATGCTTCCCTTTCAAGGACTATATGCACGTTCCTTGGACACAAATGTTCAGAAATGGTGGGAAGATGAATGCTATGCTGACTATTTGGTATAACAAGTTGTATTATTTGAGATGCATAAAAAAGCATGTAAAACGTTATACATGTTATTACATTCCACTGTAGACAGATATGGATAAAAAAAACTATTAAAAGTATAGGAGTATACATTAATAATAATTCTTTTGCTTATGCTATTTTAAGTTTTCAGATAATCAATATATTTAAATGTTATGCTGTAACATAAAAGAATATGTATGCTATATTTCAGGAAAAGATTTATTTATTTATTTATTTATTTAAAAGATTTATTTTTAAAAATAGGTTTTAATATAACCATACCATATAAAATATATACCATATTTTAAAAATCTGTCAAGAAATAAGTCAATATTCCAGGAAATTGTGTAATGTTAATTATGTTGAGTGCTCCCTTTCTCTCTCAAACGTGGGCCCTTTGGGTCAATGCACAGCATGGCTTCCTGTTTGAAGTCTGCACTGCTTTGATGCTCCGAACTCAAACTCCGGTCCTCCTGATCTTTTCTCCCAGCCTCGCCTGAATTAGTCATTCAACTCCTAGTTCGACTTGAAATGAACTTGGATTTTTTCTTTTCTTTTTTCTTTTTCTTTTGTCAAAAGACCCACAGGGCCCTTAGACCCTGATGTTGCCAAGATAAATATTAGTTCTGGGATAGATTTATCTTCTAAATGATGGCATCTCTATCTCTGCCTTGATGAGCTCCACTCAATGGTTTTCGGGGCTTTTTCCTGCTCCCAGGATGGACCAGGATAAGGGGGAAAAAAATCTATTCCACATATACAGACAGATGAGTAGACACAGTTTCACATCATACTTAACGTTTTACTTTGAAACCTTCAGGAAAAAGATTATGTTTAAATAAACTTCAAAATACACATAAAATTGTTCTCTATAAACTGATCACCTTTTGCTTCGGTAAATGTGTCTTCCACTTTATTTTTCCTTCACCTCATTCAAAATGCTTCATATCCAGAACCATCATAAATATTTACATCTCTTTTAATTCAGTCTGACCACTAAATTAGGCAAGATTCCACTTCACTTAAGTCAGGGGTCCCCAAACTACGGCCCGTGGGCCACATGCAGCCCCCTGAGGCCATTTATCCGACCCCCACTGCACTTCTGGAAGGGGCACCTCTTTCATTGGTGGTCACGTCTTTCATCCGCATCCTGTGCTCCTGGAGTACTGTATGTGGCTGCTCACGTACAGTACTACTTCCGGTGATGCAGGATGCATGCATCACGGCTCCGGAAGCACGTCATATCACTTGCTACGGCTAGAAGTGACAAATATGGAACCGGACATTGACCATCTCATTAGCCAAAAGCAGGCCCATAATTCCCATGGAAATACTGGTCAGTTTGTTGATTTAAATTTACTTGTTCTTCATTTTAAATATTGTATTTGTTCCCGTTTTGTATTTTTACTTTAAAATAAGATATGTGCAGTGTGCACAGAGATTTGTTCACAGTTTGTTTGTTTTTTTAATATTCCGGCCCTCCAACGGTCTGAGGGACAGTGAACTGGCCCCCTGTGTAAAAAGTTTGGGGACCCCCGACTTAAGTCAAAAATACTGACCTCTCTAGCCATTTTCTTGGAGGCAAGTCACTCAAATTTTCAAATGTATATGCAGTTCTTAGTAGCCAGGTCTTTGCTTCTCACTCAACATTTTATTACTCTAGACCAGTGGTAGTCAACCTGGTCCCTACCGCCCTCTAGTGGGCATTCCAGCTTTCATGGTGGGCGGTAGTGGAGCAACCAAAGTATAAATAAAAAGACATTTTTAACTAGAGTAAGTTGTTTTATAAAGATTTATTCTGCCAAACTTAGCAAAAATCTGACATAAAGTACTTGGTAATTAATTATTATTATATGCTTTACCTTGCTGTAACTCTGCTTTATAAATTTTATAAAGTAAAGTTACTTCCCTACATTATAAATCACCATTACTGTGGAACGGCTGTGCGGTTAGAAAATATTACTACTAACAGAGATACAAAAGTGGGTGGTAGGTATAAAAAGGTTGACTACCCCTGCTCTAGACTATCCACACATTACAAGAAGAAAAAAAAAAAAAAGGAAAGTCTGATTAATAATCAAGCACAAAGTGTTATGGAAAATGTTTTCAAAAGCATACCACCAATAACTGCTGGAAATTACTTGTTGACAATCAGTATCAATCCCACCTTCAGAGCTTGGTATAAGGCCTGCAAACTTTTCTCAGAGTCTTTAGCCAGTATGGACCCAGCTAGGGTCCTTCAATGAGAGAAGCTTGTATGAGAGGTGGAAGATAGAAGACAAAGAGAGCCATTCTTCTCAGGTGGCGGTTGCTGTGAGTGTGTGTCAGTCAGAGAGCACATGAGAACTGGCCCAAGGACTGGGGGTAACTTCTTGAGAAGCATCCATATTGGTTTCTGCAGGCAGTCGAGATCATTGGTTCAACTCCTCTCAAGTTCCGCCCTTTCAAAGTCCTACATTAAACCTTTTTTTCTACAGTAAAAATCTTGGTGGCTCCTATTTTCCTGACCAAAATCAAGTAACTTACACATCAAACAAACACCCAAATGTTCAAACAACAATTCAGATAATAATTTTTCAGTTCATGTATATAATATTGCATTATTAATTATAGCCACCATGCTGGGTATTAGATCCTCAGAACTTCTTCTTCTAACTGACCTTGTATGCCTTTTGACCTATATCATCACCCCATTTCCCCTCCCCATTACCCCTAGCAACCACCTATTTCTCTGTTTCCATAGAAAGAGCTTTCTTTTTCTTTCTTTCTTTTCATTTATTTTTCTTTTCTTTTCTTTTTTTTTTTTTTTTTTTAGATTTACATGAGTGATACTACATAGTATTTGTCTTTCTCTGTCTGGCTAATTTCAATTAGCATGATGCCCTCCAGATTTATCCATGTAATTAGTAATGTGATACTGTGATACTAGTTTTTAACTATTCTCACCATACAAGAAAATAAAAAGTTACCTATGTTAACTATGTGAGGTGATAGATGTATAAATTATCTTGATTTGTGTAAACATTCTACTACATCTGTGTACATCAAATTATGTTGTAGATTTTAAATATAAGCAATTATATTTTTTAATTATGCCTCAATAAAATTTTAAAAATAATTTTTTGTGTGACGGAGACAGAGAGGGACAGATAGAGACAGAAAGACAGGAAGAGAGATGAGAAGCATCAATTCTTTTTTTTTTTTCTGAAGTTGTAAACGGGGAGGCAGTCAGACAGACTCCCGCATGCACCCGACCAGAATCCACCTGACACGCCCACCAGGGGGCGATGCTCTGCCCATCTGGGGTGTTGCTCTGTTGCAACCAGAACCATTCTAGTGCCTGAGGCAGACGCCATAGAGCCATCCTCAGAGCCCAGGCCAACTTTGCTCCAATGGAGCCTTGGCTGCAGGAGGGGAAGAGAGAGATAGAGAGGAAGGAGAAGGGGAGGGGTGGAGAAGCAGATGGGCGCTTCTCTTGTGTGCCCTGGCCAGGAATCGAACCCAAGACTCTTGCATGCCAGGCTGATGCTCTACCACTGAGCAAACCGGCCAGGGCAAGAAGCATCAATTCTTCATTGAAGCATCTTAGTTGTTCATTAATTTGCTTTCTCCTATGTGCCTTGACCAGTGGGCTACAGCAAAGCAAGGGACCCTTTGCTCAAGCCAGTGACCTTGGGCTCAAGCTAGCGACTTTGGGCTTTAAGCCAGTAACCTTTGGGCTCAAGCCAGTGACAATAGGGTCATGTTTATGATCCCACACTCAAGCCAGTGACTCCACACTCAAGATGGATGAGTCCTTGCTAAAGCCAGTGACTTCAGGGTTTAGAACCTGGGTACTCTGTGTCCCTATCTGATGGTCTATTCATTGCACCACCACCTGGTCAGGCTAAGAAATAATTTGAATTAACATTTCATAACACATCTTCATCAAACATCACAATAATCTTATAAAAGAGATGTAGCTGGTATGAGTGGTCTTACTTAACATGAGGAAATTTAGATGCTTCCAGACATAATTTCCTCCTGAAAGCGTATTTCTTCTCTTTTTAATACAGGCAGAAATTAAACAATAAAATATATAAGATGTAATGCAAAGATCCACCTGCAATTGTATGTAGGTTATAATTTTTAACCTCATCTTTGTGTGCACACCCAATATGGTAGAAGCCCTCGAGCTGACCTTTCTTTGAGTGTCCCACTGGGTGAACTTTAATTAACAATTTCTATTTTCTCTGTAAAGTAGTAGCTAAAGTACACTGAACACTGAATAAGTCCAGCTAATAGGGATCCACAAGTTAAGTTTATCAAGAATCAGTTGTGTTTGTTCCCAATTCTGTCATACCAGCTACACCTGCTATTAGAATTATGTAATTTAATAAATATTACATAAATAATTATATTGATAGCAATATTTATAGAGCTGTTACTATGTTACTCACACCACTTCATACACTTTAGGTAAATTAATCCACATAACAACAACCCTATGAGGTAGACACTATTACTATTCCACTCAGAAAACTGATGCTCAAGGAAGGTAGAGAACTTTCCAATGTCACACAGATAGTAAGTTCTAGATTCAAATGTAAAAAAATCTAACTCTAGAACACTTGCAAATAATAGTGAAAAAGAGTTACTTTTATTAAAGTTAAATTACAAAAACATGGATGAAATGTTCATAACAAAATTATTCATAACAGTCAAAAATAGAAATAATCCAAAAATCCATGAACTAATGAATGGATAAACAAGATGGTATGTACATACAATGGAATATTATTCAGCAATGAAAATGCATGAATATAGATGCATGTTATAGTGTATGAGCTTTGAAAACAATATGCTAAGTGGAAAAGCCAAACAGAAATGCCACATACATAATGCATAATTCAATTTATATAAAATATCCAGTACAGGCATATCCACAGCAACAGAAAGTCGACTGGTAGTTGCCTAGGGCTAGGGATTTGGGTAAAAATGGAGACAGAGTTTGAGATTTTTTGGAGTAATAAATATGCCCTAAAATTGATTGTGGTAATGACTATAAAACTCCGTAGATAAACAACAAAAAAAACACTGTATATAGTGGGGGGGGGAGGGGAAGGACTAAATTAATTGCTTTGGAATGACTTGATAACGATGGCCGACTGGAAGATAAAGTCCAATGGGCAAAGATTTAGGAAAAAAGAAAAAAATCTATAAGAATTCTGCAATTAAAATATTTCAAAAATGTTTTCACCTCTTGCTTCATTTAAAAGAAATGAAAACTGGAGATCATAAATGTATTATGGAAATGGGTATTACAAGATAGAAAAATCATAAAGGCCCTGGCCGGTTGGTTCAGTGGTAGAGTGTCGGCCTGGCGTGCAGGAGTCCCGGGTTTGATTCCCGGCCAGGGCACACAGGAGAAGCACCCATCTGCTTCTCCACCCCTCCCCCTCTCCTTCCTCTCTGTCTCTCTCTTCCCCTCCTGCAGCCAGAGCTCCATTGGAGCAAAGTTGGCCCGGGCGCTGAGGATGGCTCCATGGCCTCTGCCTCAGGTGCTAGAATGGCTCTAGTTGCAACAGACCGACGCCCCAGAGGGGCAGAGCATCACCCCCTGGTGGGCATGCTGGGTGGATCCCAGTCGAGCACATGCGGGAGTCTGTCTGACTGCCTCCCCATTTCCAGCTTCGGAAAAATACAAAAAAAAAAAAAAAGAGAGAGAAAGAAAGAAAAATCACGAGGCCAATAAAGCAATATATAAAGTATTTCCTGAACAGGGAAGCATGGGAAATCAGGAATGATTTCAGAGGTGACCCTCGAGTGGGATATTAGATGTCTTCTCAACAGTGCTCAGCAAATACTGAAAAGTGAGACGGTTTTCCACCTGGAGTACGAAAGCCACGGAGCAGGATGTGGGGAGAAGCTCTGTGTACTTGGTCCTTGAGGTAGGTCCAGAGAATGAAAGAGGAAAGAGATGCAAATGGCCAGATAAGTCACAGGGAAATGTCCTCCTAAGGATTATACACCTGATTTTGTCAGTCCAGCAGATCCAAAAAAGATACACAGGTGAAGACCAAACAGTAATGCAGACTCCCTTCTGTTAAAGAGAAAGGACTCCATTTGCAATGCATACTGATCGGAGGGAAACAACAGGGAGGCACAGAAATCTATTTTGTGGTCCTTCACTATCAGAGCAGGGAATGCTGAGACCCAAACCACAGCGATGACTATATGGGAGAAGAAAGATGGTTTCTTTTAATTTTTTTTTTTTCTGAAGCTGGAAACGGGGAGGCAGTCAGACAGACTCCCTTATGCACCCAACCGGGATGCTCCCAGCATGCCCACCAGGGGGCGATGCTCTGCCCCTCCGGGGCGTCGCTCTGTCATGACCAGAGCCACTCTAGCGCCTGAGGCAGAAGCCACAGAGCCATCCCCAGTGCCTGGGCCATCTTTTTGCTCCAATGGAGCCTTGGCTGCGGGAGGGGAAGAGAGAGACAGAGAGGAAGCAGATGGGCGCTTCTCTTGTGTGCCCTGGCCGGGAATCGAACCCGGGACTCCTGCATGCCAGGCCAACGCTCTACCACTGAGCCAATCGGCCAGGGCTCGAAAGATGGTTTCTTTTAGTTATCATGAGTCCATCCATCTGGAGCATCCTCAGGGGAACCTGTTAGATTTTTTTTTTCTTCTTTCCAAAAATAAGTTTACTGGTCTTATATTAAAATATTGTCTCCCATAAGGCATTGTTTTTAAGATTTTTAAGTTAGAAAACAATCCAGTAAAAAAAAGACTCATCTCTCTGAAAATGAAATCAGGATGACCAGCAAGTACTCACAAACACCAGACTAAAGAAACACATTTAACCTAATTACATAAAGATAAATCAATCAAGGAGTGGGATCCAGAAGAGGAAGGGCCAAAGGACTAGGAGTTTCCAGCTTCTCTCTAGCCCAGGCTTGAGAGAACATGCATTGACTTCAGGTGTCCAATCTCATCCTATAGGCAGAAATAGCTTTGAGGGAGGCCAGGAAAATTCATCACTATACCTACAATTACCTAAAGGAATATCTCTCAAGATCATGCAATTCCTTTTATTATTATTTCATGGCCTCTGGCCAATCTCTTTACCTGTAATTGTTTCTGAAAGGACCTGCCCAAGTGTGGTAACCTTCTGATGAAACTCTGAACAGTCAGCCACCATCTCCTTCCCGAACATGAGTGTCTTTCCCAAGAGCACACGAATCCAAGAGCAGTCCCCCAGCAACTGGGGTCCTCACTGAGTCACTTGTTCTCAACATCAATAGGTTACGAGAGCATTCATTCATCGAACAATTTTACTGATTGTCTACTATGTGTTAGGCATCCTGTTGAGTGCTTTGGGTACTGGATACATCAGAGATTGAAACAGAAACAACCCTTTCCTCACAGAGGACAGTGAGAAAGAAATACAGGAGGAAGAATGAAAGGATTAACTTTTACATTGTGATAAGTGTTAGGACAAAAGCTGAATCCACTCCAAACTCACTGGCTCCTTGCTCTTCTTCACACCTGACAGGCATGCTCTTACCTCAGAGCTTCTGAATTTACTGTTCCCCCAGTTCACTGCATAACTCATCACTGTGCTTCCTTTAAGATTCCTTTAAGATTTTTCCAGATGTCATTGCTGGGCTAAAGGGGTCTGTTAACCTATGCAAATCAAAGCCCAATCAAACATAAACAGAAGTTTGCAGCAAAGCAAGAAGAGGTTTGTTGGTTGAGGAATGGTGACAAGGCTGGAGTCACAGGTAAGCTAGGTCTAAAAGACTAGGCTCCCTGATGGCTTACAGGGGAGGGGCTGTATAGGAGGAAATCATTCATCATGGTGACTAATGGAGTTGGCGTCATGAACTCTACTGATGGGTTGGGACCAGGGCAGCTAGTAATCATTGTATCAAGTACAGGTATCAGCCATGATATTTTTGTCTGTTTTTGAGAGAGTGTGGTATAGGGTCCTTCAGCTTTCATGGCACTGAAGCTGAAATATAATGGAAGTTAAGATGTTTTTAATTCTGTGGTCAACAGACCTGAGACTTTGATACTGACCAGAATCTGATGTCCTAAGGGCTTAGTGATTAAGGGAGGGAGTGGACAACAGAAAGGAGAAAGGGTCTTACTAAAGAAATGGATTTTCTGTGCAGTTACACTGTCACCATTTCAGGGAGGACTTTTCTTATCATACTATCTAAAACTGTAGTTTTTATTCCCCTACTTTCCTTCCCACTCCTGGCTTTATTTGTCTACATAGCACTTGCCACATTCTATTACAGTATACAACTTAATTATTTTATTTTCTGTGGTAGAATGTAAGCTTTGGAATTAGAAATATTTGTCTGTATTGTTAATTGAGTTATCCTGTATCTAGAATAGTTCCTGGTAAATACACAGCTCACAAAAATTAGGAGATCAGGGAACATGCAGATACTCCAGTCCTTTCAGGCTTTTGTATAGTGCATTTTCACCAATGAAATAAAAGCTGGTTTTGTGTCTCACTTGCATAATAGAACAACTTTCTTTGACTTGTCGTTTGCTTTTCTGATGTTCTTGTTTAATAGAAAAAAATCAAATGATTTTTTTATTGCTTCATGTTCATTTTGAAATATCCCCTAATTTTTGTGAGCAGTAAATTGATGCTCATTCTATGATCGATAAAACGGGAGTAAGGAAGCAATGATTATCTTAAGTTGGGGTGAGGCAGGAGTTAGGGGAATCAGAAGGCCCGGCTAAGGAAGTGCTGTAAAGAATGGAAAAGGAGCTATCCTGGAACCAGAGAACACATACAGAGATGAGAAAACTGGAAACATTTAAATGTTTTGGGGGTATAACTGACCACATCTGCTAATGCATTCTATTGCGGCAGGAAGAAGAGTGTGGAATGGAGAACACTGCCCCATTTCCGGCTCAAGAATCAGATTTCAGCAACAACATCTAGGGATTCCAATGAGAATAAACTGCTACCAACGTATCGCAAAATGACAGGGACAGAAATGAGATGAAGCATTTGTTAAAATTTATTGAATGTTTCTGAAGTCTACTGTCTAATTCCATCAAGTCTGCGTCTAAGTTAATGTACATTTCTGTTTTAATCCAAAGATTTCATTGAGTCTAAGCTTGCAGCCAACCCAGCCTCGTCTGTCAATATCTTTTACTGAAAAAAAATTAAATGCTTAATATGCATCCCTGTCTTCCTCTTCTGTTTGTATGCGCCCATTACTTCACTGGTGATATTTCACCTTCCTTCTCAGCAATCCTCTTGTGTCTACATTGCCAAAACAATGTAAATATTTAGTTAAGAGGCTAAATATTTTGCCAAATATCATTTAGCTAGTAAGTGTTGGAGCTAGCTTTCAAACTGAGGCATGGCTATTCCCAAACTGCTTTTTCTTTAAGGCTGGGCTACTTGTAATGGTTTCAATTATTTGAAATTCAAAACAGCAAATCATTCCCACATTCCTACCATTTTTACCTATATGCATTATTTCATTATTTTTACCATTCTTTTGCTTATATTTAGACTAATATTAAAATAGCTGTTGGGTGTGCCTGAAGGATTCCTACCTAGACCAGGTGGACAATGAAAAGAAGGATAAGGATTAACCTACCCTGCGATTAAAGATTGACTATGAGTCCAGTAATCATTTAAAAAAAAAAAGCAGAAGAGACTGTGGCTTATTTATTAACCAAATCACACTGGATAGTACCATCTTATTAAAAAATGCTCTCCTATGATCTGATTATAGAATAGGAACTCTATTGTCATTTAAATAGGAGTACTTTAATTATGAGTAAATGGCATTTTTATCACCTTATTTTCATCTCCACTGTCTAAACGTCTATAAAAAGATATCTGATTGGAACATACCGTGGCTTTCAGCCTCAGGAGCAGTCAATGTTTATAAGAGCATTAGAGCTCACACATATAAAAAACATGAGAAAAGGAGAAAAGAGTTCCTTTCATTTGTCTTAGAATATAGTATGTATCCTAAGTCAAAAGATATTTTTAACTTGGGCTTTTTTCCTTTAGGATAAATACAATGTTTTAAATTCAGAAAAATATGCTTGCGTATGTAATTATTTATCCAAATTCTATAGATTTTTAGTTTGGCCAAAATGAAGCAAAATTAATAGATAACTGGTTTGGGCTGTCTTTAAACTTGAAAGTTCAGTCAACTGACATTTTGCTTTCTTTTTAGAATTTTCTATTATAAAGATATATAGAACCATAATATATATATTTATGATTTTTTTAAATGCACATTAACATTAAAATGGAAAAATTAACTGGAACCCTGGATACTGGTCACAATATACATTATTCAATGAACATAAAATAATATGCATAAAATAATCTATGTTTATAGGTATAAGGAAGAAGGTAGGAAAAATACTTTTATTATTAGTTTTAAAATACCAGGTAGTATTTAAATTACCAAAAATAGAGATATATATAAGCATATAATATTGACTATTGCTTTGGGATATGATAACTATTTCATAACTAAGAAAACAGATGAGTGGCATCTACTAGTTAAAATTATATTGCTATTTCTTTCATTCCACTCTTATTTTGTTGAATTAGTTGGGGCGACATTGGTTCACAAAACCATACAGGTTTCAAATGTACAACTCGATGAAGCACCATCAGCACACTGCACTGGCACCCACCACCAAGCAAAGTCTCTTTCTATCCTCATTTATGCCCCTGTGCCCACCTCCGCAGACCCCTTTCCCTCTGGCTATTGCCAACCTATTGACTATGTGTTCTGTCTCTATGCTTGTATTGCTTAATCCCTTCTCCTTCTTTCATCCAGCCCCTCAGCGCCCCTCCCCTCTGACAAACGTCAGTCGTCTGTTTCATGTATTCGTGCTTCTGTTCCTATTTTGTCAGTTTATTTTGTTCATTAGATTCCTCATATAAGTGAGATCATACGGTACTTGTTTTTCTCTGACTGACTTATTTCACTGAACATAAGGTCCATCCACGCTGTAGCCAATATATTCCTCCGAGAAGAGAAACAAAGAAAAAATAAACAAATGGGACTATATCAAACTAAAAAGCTTTTGCGGAGCAAAAGAAACCATCAATAAAATGAAAAGGGAACCCGCTGAATGGGAGAACATATTCGTTAATGAGACATCTGATAAACGGATTAACTTCCAAAATATATAAATAACTTGTATAACTCAATACCAAGAAAACAAGCAACTCATTTAAAAAAACAAGCAAAGGACCTGAATAGACACTTTTCCAAAAAAGATACACAGATGACCAATAGACATATGAAAAAATGCTCAACCTTACTAATCATCACAGAGATGTAAATTTAAATCACAATGATGTGTCATCTCATGCCCATCAGAATGGCTACCATCAATAAATCAACAAACAAGTCATGGCCAGGCTATGGAGAAAGGAGAATTCTCCTGCACTGTTGCTGGGAATGCGGACTGGTGCAGTGTCCTCAAAAAAAAAAACAAAAAAAAAAACGGAACTGCCTCTTGACCCAAAGATCCCACCTCTGGGAATATATCCAAAGGAATCCAAAACACTAATTTAAAAGTATATGGGCATCCTTATGTTCATTTCATTCTTTTCATATATTTCAATGTGAAAATTCGCCTCAGGTTCCTATAGGAAGTGCAGGCATAGACTATTCCACAAGGTGGCAGAAGCACGCCATGCGTTGTTCTTTTGGGCAGGCTCCAAGGGTGTTTGACTATTTAATCCTCTTTATTCTGTGGCTATAGTGTTTTGTGTTAGAAAGAGCTACACTTCAAAGAGCCATCTTTTTCTTAGGCAGTGCTTGCTGGTACACAGCTATACACATTACAAGCCAAAGTACAATGGAATCAGGACAGTTCCAAGCAAATAAAATTTCAAACCTATTCAGTAACCTCTTCTGAGAGACTACAGTTATCACTTTGACTTTATTGTTCTGGCTTCCCTCTGAATCCTTGTGCGGCAAATGCTTTTGCACTTGCAGTTTTAAAACATATTTACAAAATGTGTTTAGAAAATGCGCCTTCACCTGTGTCCCAGGGTAACTGTTTCCTAATAACAAGTGCAAACCACGGGGCCTCAGAGACTGGGATCTGAAGTGATCAGAAGAAAGCTATTTTTCTTTACTGTCCAAAAAACCATCTTTGTCCTATTTAAAGGGGATTAAAGTGCCTAAAATCACACTTTGAGACAATTATTATTCTGGGTAAAATATGACCTTTGGTACTTGGTCTCTGAAAACACCCACCTCTGCTAAGGTGACACTAAATCTCTAGCACCCCCTCTCACTGGCTGTGTGACCTTGGGTACATTACTTAAACTCTGCGTTTCAATTTCCCCGTATGTGAAATAAAGGAAACAGTAGAACCTACTTCATCTAGCTCTTCTGAGAATTCACGTAGGTGAGATAATTCTCATAAACCACCTTGCTCAGAACTTAGCGTACCACAAGGACCCAACAAATAGTAGCTATTGTGATGATCATGATGAACAACGTGGCGTGTCTCTTAAGAAATCCTTTGTTCCACGATTGGACAAGGGCCAGGAAGAAGAAAGATGGGCAGCGGAGGGCTTCAAAATTAATGTTGTGTGGCAGTTCTGTTTGGCGACCTGTGTGCTGTGATGTTCTTGTACTGCTATGGTTTCCCAGCATTTCAGACTCTCATTCAGGGGTATTCTGTATTTCTTCTTTTGATGCCAGCTGTACCTGCTCAACAAGATAACTACACTCATCCAGAAGAAGAAACCCGTCTATCCTCTCTGTGGCCCCTCCCCCCCAACCTACAATCTAACTCATCTCCTCATGGTGCTATCAGGGATCTCTCGTTAACATTATCAACAGCTTAGAAGGCTTATTGTCTCCTAGTATCTTCATATAGCTAGACTAGTACCCAAGCTCAATACCAGCAGGTAGGCTGCGTTCCCACAGCCCAGTATTAGTTTTTTTCTTGCTGGGTTGTGCGAGATTACTAAACAGGAGACACTGATTAACCTGAATAAGAAGATACATGATACCTGCAGAGTTACAGTAACGTGGAAAGTCAGATTTCATATACCCGTATTCTTTCTAATAAGGAATGTGTTAAGGTATCAAGGAAGGTGATTCTGTATGTATGTCTTTAACTTTCATATAATTCACCTAAAAATAAGCAGAAGAAATAAACCTCCTGATTTTTGACTAAGAAAGTACACATTCATCACTTCTATATTAAGTTAATTTTTGCCCAATAATTTAAAAATATGTAACAGCAACAGTAGAAGAAATGTAACTGCTAATGTTAAACAATTAAGGTGGTGACGTTATTACCCCAAGACGAAGCCTGCCGAGTGAGATGGGACCTGGCATTCTTTTTTTTTTTTTTTTTTTTTTTTTTTCTTCTGGCATTCCTTATTTCAGGGCTCTGGGTTGGGAACGGAGCAGGCTGGGTAAACTCAAGAGAGTAAAACATTTGCATTTCTCAAAGACGACCCGCAGTTTTCAAAGTAAGATCCAGGGACCCTTGGTGTCCCCAAGACTTTTTAGGGGTCTAAGAGGTAAATATTTTGACAACAATGTTAAGACATTGCCCTTTTTTCTTCTCACTCTGTCACAAATGTACAGAGTGAGAATTTTCCAGAAGCTATGTGAGAGGTGATAATGTCATCACCCTGCCAGCTAATACATGTGTTTGTGTTTTATCGCGCTTTAGAAAGCTCTCAGTTTTCATTTCTGTTATAGTCAGCATAGGTAGACCTGATCTACATGAAGTATGAAAACCTACATACTCTTCGTAAATTGACACAAAGGTCCCTGTGGTCCTCCATAATTGTTACATAGTCAAGAATGTTCATGAGACCAAGACATTTGAGAACTGCCACTCTAGGCCATGTTTAACTTTTTCCCCAGCAATAAGGACCTTGTTACTTCGTTCATAAAATAAAATATTCAAGAGCTATAGCTTAGAATTCTGACTCCTGATTTACTTTTAAAAAAATTTTAAAATCTAAATTTCTAGTAACCGAAAATTGCTGCAGATTTTTCTCTATTTTTTTAATCTTTAATTGTTTTAAAGATGTTTACATTGTTATATTTCCATCTACTCCTCCGTTTCTTATTTAAGCTTAGTGTTTCATCTAAAAAACTCTAAATTTTATTTATAATCAGAAAAGCATACCACAAAATACCTTTCTAAAATGCTGGATTGGTATCATGTAATCCTTCAATTAATCCTTTGCACACAAAGAAACAAGCACATTTAACAAGTGGCAATCCCACAGAAAGATTATAGACACCATGCCATTAAAGACTACGGAGGAAAGGAGAAGGAGAAGTAGGGTTGGGGACCAAGGAAATAAATAGGAAAAGGTATTTCAGAGATGAGATAATCATGTGTCACGAATGAGGCATATCTGTACTGCTAAGGTACAAACAAGGAACAGGCGGAAAAGGGAAAAGAAAATAAATGACCAATAACCCACTATCCAGAAATTACTATTGTTAACATTTTGGTGTTCATAATTATGTCTTCCACTTTTTTCTGCTAGGTAATAATTTTTCTCTACTTTATATACTTATAGAATTAACGTTCATTGTGTTATATGTATTCAGAGCAGCTTCAAGTACTTCTAATATTCTAGAATAAGATCCATCATTTTAAACCATTAACAAATTGGTAATAATTTGTTCCCAATATTTGCTATTCTGAATAGCAGTAAATATCTTACATGCCTATTTCCCTAGGATAAGTCCCATTATGTAATTTTCTTATATCAGAGGGAATAAATTTAGTTATGTTTATTGATATAAATCACAAAATTGATTTCCAAAGAGACTGGCCCAATTTTACTCTCCATCAATATATGGCAATGCTGGCGGACTACTGTACACTCTCACCAACTCTAAGAATCCACCCTTCTTCTTGTCATTCCGGTTTGATCAGAAAAATATGGAATCACATTGGTTTTCTTAATTTTTATTTCTTTACTCATGAGGTCAAATATTTTATCATATTTGTATGGGTCATCTGAATTTCTCCTCTTGTCAACTGTCTAAATATGACTTTATGCCATGTTATTATTAACACAATATGTGAAGGCTCTTTTATAACCAGTGCATTCTGGTATATTTTTGAAAAGGGTAATTGTTTTTGATTCACCATATATAAATTAGGAGAATCAATGCAGCTTATGGAACTCAAATTTTAGGCAAAATCTTTGTCTCTAAATTTAGGAAATAAAGTGAACAAAACAAACAAAAAAATCTTAAACACTTGGTGCTGATTTTTCTCCATCAGCCCCAGATCCATTCTCTGACCATCTCAGCCCTGCTCTGTGCCTGTGGAGGTTGATGACCTCTCCAAAATTCATCACATGCTCTCCCTTGCCCTCTGGTTTCTGGTTGGGGTTTGGCCAATGAGGGTTGCCACTAGGTCAGAACACAGGAAGAGAAAGACTGAAGTATAGAGTCCTCTCACTTCCGTCTTGACTCAGACCTGGCTTGGTTATAACGCACTACAGCTTCTGTTTAGTGGCCCTTCTTTCATCATTCCAATTCTCAGCTGGGCTCAGTAACTACTGTTTGTGCCCCGACCTTGGCTTACAGAGGTAATGGCTGTCTTTTATTGTCAGTCCAAATGTGCCTCAACCACCCTAGTTGTTTTAAATCTGGTTGCATTTCTGTAAATAATAGTACCTTCATTAAAACACTTCTCATCCACCCCTACTGACTGTGTTTGGTTCTTGCTAAAATCCTGACAGATACACTAATTCAATTCACTATTTGATTTATGTTTAGGACTGCCTCTGCTATTTGATTCATCAAAAACATCTTATTCGATATTAGCTGAGCCTTACCTTACCCTTCCTAAATTGGGCAGGGTTTTTTGTTGTTGTTGTTGTTGTTGTTGTTTGATTAAAAGTAAAAAACCCAGAACATTTTCCAATTCTCACAGCAGCAAATGTGATGACATTTAAAACTCTGTAGCCCACCTCTTCGTCACCTATCTGACCTGCACCTCCAGCTCCTTCACCCTGCAGCCTCCACCGCACGGAGCTCAGCTCTGTCTACTGCACGTCAGCGTTCTTCCCCACCTTTGCTATTATTGCTCATGAAGTGTTACTCACTTGCTAGGATACTTTCACATTGTTGTGGGGTTTCCTCCTCTAAAACTCAGCTAAGGGTAAAAATACGCAGGGGGGGAGGCAAAAGTAGGTTTACAGTGGTTTGTATGAAAAAGAACACATAATAATTAATAAAGACTAATATAAGAATAAACTGTTTTATATGCTCCAATGTGAGCCAACTTTTGCCCCGCCATGTACGGTTTTCTTCCTATCTCCCTTTGTAAGTCTGAACTGACAGTGGCTGTTCTTCTATTTCTCACCCTGTCATTAATCTGGGGCCTCAATCAAGTGTAGTAACATGTTTCAAGTTTATGTACCGGGTACCTTTGAAGCCAGAGCATGTTTTAAGTTCTTTACCATCTTTTTCATCATATTCAGCATAGTAGGGTTCACCAAAACCTTATTAACTAATATGGGAAAAGATTTAGCTAACATGTAAAACAATAAGATATGATTAGAAACGGTTTGATCTACAAGAATAAGTCAGAATTTAGAAGAGAATTTAAGGGATAAATTCTGATTTAGTATGGTATATTAAGTATATGATTTATTTTAAAGAGAGCTGAGCTGGTACTTTTTAAATATAAGTAATGAAAGGAAAATTCTCCAGTCCTCAAATACAATTAAAACCACACACACGTTATTTTATGTGGCTTTTCATATGGAAATTGATTGATAATGCTGGAGGTTCTATAGTCGAGTTACGATTTAGTAATTCATAGTATAAGAAACCTAGGTCTAAATTTGTTTCTTCAAATTCCACAGTGCACATCTGTGTGTGTTTGGGACAGGGAGGCTGTAAGAGCCTCACATTCACCACCGAATCCTGACTCGGGGCAGGTTCAAGCGGTTGCCACAACCAGCAGCCTCTGCAGCTGCCTCCTGACGATTTCCTAAGAAGCTCTCACAGCTGCACAAATGTTGGAGAGCTCACAGGAAGCACAGCTGTGCTCCCTGACACAGTTGAGCGTTCGAAACATTATGGGTGGGGCCCTACTTAGCAAATCCCACCCATTGTTATAGGCCCAAAGAAGTCGGATCTGGTCAACTGGTCTGCCTGAGCGTCGTATCTTTGAGGTTAGGAGCAAAGGGCATAAATCCACAAAGTTGTATTATGAGTTGCTGTTCACTTCAGAATAAAGAATCTAGTGTATTTTCTCTCATTCCCAAACAATATATGCCCATGCACACACACAAACATACACACACTTGCTCTATTTTGTTTTGTTTCTTTGTGGAGTTAATCTGTCTGGATTATCACTTGAAATGACACCAGTTTGAGTTTGCATTGACCCTGAAGGAAGCTTTCCAAACTGATCAGTATACCAAAAAAAGAAAGAAAAAGAAAGGCAAGAAAAAAAGAAAGCTTAATCTTTCTACGTATGTAGCCAAGAAAGCACAAACTGCAATTGTACAAAAAATAACCACTCACTCAGCCTCTAAGTAACAACTAACTCTTCTGGATAATTAGTGAATAAACATTTATTCAATGAAATATTTTTGTCTACAATAGTGCAAGGTGTCTACAATGTGTAAGGCACTTAAACACAAATTTTAGTTTTTTTGTTGTTGTTTTTTTGTTGGCGGAGAAAGAGCATTACAAAGAAGGCTGGTAAAAATACTTTTCATATTAGTGAATTTAAAAGCACAATGTGTGTGACTCTGAGCAGGATACCCTCCAGGTGCACTTTTATGTGTTTTTAGCAAAGTCATTTAGGCTTTAAGTTAACAAACTTTCAGTTCATATCTGTGCTGCTACTAGCATATAAAAAATATATACATCACTTGACCTGTGGTGGCGCAGTGGATCAGGCATCGACCTGAACGCTGAGGTTGCCAGTTCGAAACCCTGGGCTTGCCTGGTCAAGGCACATATGGGAGTTGATGCTTTCTGCCCCCCCCCTCTAAAATAAGTAAATTATATATATAGTAATATATATATATATATAGTATCCCTTGTGTTTTGGAAAGTTTAAAAAAATTTTGAGGACTAATTTTTTCTATAACTTGCATTTTTAAAAGAACTAAACAATATTTTACTTGAGTCTATGCTTTCCTTCATGAAAGAATCCTAAAGATATGCAAATTTTTTTCTCAAAATCTATTCCAATTGAATAACTGTTTAATACATAATGATACATATAAGTCAGATGACGCAAACATTGACTTGAAAATAAAAGCTAAATAATATTTACCTTTTTTTTTTTTTAAGGTTTTTTTTTTAAATTTTTTTTATTTATTCATTTTAGAGAGGAGAGGGAGAGACAGAGAGAGAGAAGGGGGGAGGAGCTGGAAGCATCAACTCCCATATGTGCCTTGGCCAGGCAAGCCCAGGGTTTCGAACCGGCGACCTCAGCATTTCCAGGTCAACGCTTTATCCACTGCACCACCACAGGTCAGGCAATATATTTACCTTTTTTACTCTCTGGTAACTACTCTCCACTTTCTTAAAATGTTATTCTGCTCTTACTTTGACTAAAAAATTGGCATCTTGACAATTAACAGATTTATCTTGCTTTTCCATATACCAAATGCCTCATTTGGTTTTTATTTGAGGTGCATCAATAGTGCAGGGTAGAAAGCCAGTTATATTACACTACAGAAGACGTTTATGTCAGAATGTGCCTATCAATATCTGTGCAAAGAGTTATGCCGAGTCCTGCTTTAAAAATCAAATCAGTTTCTTAGAAAGATGGATAGGATCCAGTCAAATACTCAGTTACATAGAAAAAGAAAGCATTCGTTTGACTATACCCACATATTATATGTCTCATTTGACACTGGCATTTTTTTCTCTGTTCTAAACACAAATTTAGTGTTGTCATCATGACTTCATCAGCCATTCTATTAACAAAACTATTCTTTCCTGCTTTTTCCTGGCACAGGCTTCTTCCTCCTCCCTGCCCACATATGTAGTCTTCCAGTAACTAATCCCTATAGTCCTGGCAGTAGAATCTGGAGTGTTTAGCGTGAGATTTAAAAGAAAGATGGGAGCCTAAGTGCCGATCCTTTTGCTCTAACATACAGAATTAAACTCATATATCACTCCTTCCTACAGAAGTCTTCACTCATTAAATGTATTTGAAATATAACTATCTGTGCTGGAAATAACCAGGTTGCTATATGCATCTGAATGTAGATGAGATCTGAAGAACTGACTTGTGTAAATTCAGTAATAACATCAGCTGCACATGGCTCTATGTGTGAGAGCATGATGGGGAAGACTATTTTGACTCAACTGAAATAAAAAATAAAAATAAAACCCTTCAATCTCGGTCCCTCTCTCAAACAGATGATCATACACTAGAAGATTATAATGCAGGTCAGAAAGGAAAAGAGATGTTTATAACTGGATCTTCACTTAGATCGAAGGAAATGAAAACATCTACAACCAACCATCTTCACACTAAAGCCTGGAGAACAGTGACTTAAAGGGACCATTAAATCCAGCGGCAAATCCCTGTTTGGCTCCCCAGGGAGTGTTCGATGCTCTGAGTGTTCACAGTGGAATTCTCAAACTTTACTTCAGCAAAATTCCATCATGAACACAACAGTAACATAACTCACAGAGAGGAGAAAAGGGGCCACAAAGACAAAATCATCAGCAAATCAGGCAAGCGAGGAAAGGTACAGCATGGCTGGAGAGTGTAAGCACAAGTTCTATTCATCTGTCTACAAATGAAAAAGAAACTCATGTGTAAAATACTGGAGTATACAGAGAGGGGCACCAGGAGGTTCACCGTTGTTCGTATAGAAAATAATACAATAATTAATAAACTCTATAATCCACATATTCACAACTGTGAACCTACTTTGGCCCAACTTGTAGAAAAGAAAAACTTCTCTGAGTAAAATGGATTACCACCAAGGGTGGTAAAAAATTCATTGTTTTAGCTTTTTTATCTGCCTTTTTGAAGAGACTGAATAGATTTAGATCCAAAGAGAGGGATGAAATACCTAAATTTCAGTGTTCCCAATTAAATGATGAGGGAAACACTCACACTGTGAATGAGAAGATCCTGAAGGTAAATCTTCCATGCGCTTGCAGTCCGGAGAGAGGAGCACATGCTTTTGTTACTCATTGGTCCAGAGGACAACTGAATTCAAATGGCTTGGTCAGTGCAGGACTTACTTTCCACGCTCTTTATAAGGAGCCGAGAATACACTCAAGTAATCGAATTAGGTGGACTGGGACACTCAGTGACCCAAACCAACATAGGCGGGTTTTCCACGCCTTTTTGTTTTTATTTATTTATTTATTTATTTATTTTACCTTTTTGTTTTTAAACAACTCTTCTAATGGTTAAGGGTAGCTTATAGGTCTAAAAGTTTGCAGCCAATTCTTTGTGTCTTTCACCCTAATTCATCACTAGTTTGCCAACCACTATTAAAACACTTTCACATCTAAATGTAAAGGCCCATATCCTGACATTGATCCAAGTGCGGAACTCCCATTGAAGTCGATGAGAGTGTTGCATAGAAATCAATGACAGGATATGGACCTCAAAGCTGGACCATCTCTCCCCTGGAACCTTTTTTTTTTTTTTTAATTTCATTGACACTCAGAAATTTGAGAGTATTACACGAAACAAGATACAGAAAGCAGAGCATTTGCCTATGAGCTCCATGATTCTCTGCTCCTTCTCTGGCCAAGTTTTTTACAGGTTTTAGATGCCACTGTCTCTAAAAGGGGGTGTGAGGGGCTGCAAAAGTGCCAACCTGAGCAGCAGCAATGTGCCCGACTAGGATTTCATCCCCCACTGTGCAGGTGAGCAGGCCTTGTTTTCATCACAGCCTCTGTTTGGGCCTAGACACTGTCTTCACCCTGAATGAGTTCTTTTTCCAGCTCTATTATTGTATATGACTGTCGGAATTGGCAGTCATAAAATATTTGACAAAGTGCACTTCTTATTCAAAACTTGAATAATATCAAACATTTCATAGTCTAATTTCTAATAACAAATGATGTGATTTATTCTGCCATGCGATAAAAGCTAGAAATAATCCTTTATGTTTAAATTGAGTCTTTCTTCTAGGGAATGCAAAGCATTTCAGGCATATTAAAGGTAATTCATTTTTGCAAACAGTCCTGAACACAGTTTTCAAAGATCTTTACGAATGTGCAGACATCTTAAAATAAACTTAAAGTGTATTTGTTCCTTACCACCACTGTTACATCTACAAATACAGGGGAAAGAGAAAATGACTTCAAGTTTTAAATAAATCAAAGATTAGTTTTCTAAAAGGACTTCTTTGATTCATTTTGTGTGTGAAGTGAATAGCCAATTACTAGCTTGGCCTTCTAGGTCAGTTGGGTGAGTTGTTTAGAATCAGTGACTCTAAACCTTTAGCTTGCTTTAGAATCACATGCAGGGCTCAATAAAACACAGGTTGCCGGGTGCCCCTCCCCCAGTTTCTGATTGTACGGGCCGGGGGGCAGGCCTGTGTACTTGCTCTTTACAGAGCACTGCCCCTAATTCTAATCTGGGTGATCTCGGAACACTCTGGGTAAAAGCTACCTTCGGAATTCCTTCTAGCTGTTAAACAGTATAATGCTTTTTTATAAGCCAAGTGAGGAAGGTAAAGACAAATATCGTAGGGATAAAGAACAGACACTGGAGACAAAGTTATCACAGAGGTAATGCACAGCTGCCTTAGACAGGTAAACTTTTAAATTCTTTGTTTGATGGCCAAAAAAAAAAAAAAAAAAAAAAAGCCCAACCATTTTCCATCCTAAACTTATCCTTTTATCTGTTTGTAGTAACATAATTGCTTATTTGTAAGAATATATAAAATGGCTATCTTTTCAACAGCAACAAAATGACCAGGTTCCATTTTTTTAAATTTGCCATTATATCTGACTCTTAGGTCTGACATGTTGTAACACATTTGGGTTGAGGTTACTGTCTTTCGTTAGGAACAACAGACATCCTCCTTTCTATTACGTGGGGAAACCCTATAAACAGAAAAAAACTTGATAGGATTTATAAAATTACTTTTGAATATTTTGATTATCTACTTAGCAAGCTGTATATGGTGCAGCTATACACCTTTTTAAATCAAGGTTCTATATATGTGTTAGAATTATAGAATTGAAATCTCCTAACTTATTATTCATTACATTGAAAAAAGTTAATTCACCTGAAAAATATACTTTGTCTCATGGAGAGCTCTTGTTTGAGAGACTAAAGAAACTTCGACACCCCTGACTTCATCAGTTCTTCACAAGAGCACCACTGGTGAGGGTCCCAGTATTTCACTTACCAGTGAAATAAAGGGTTCCTTCCAAATTCAGGGTACCCGTTCTTCTGGAATGTCAATGAACAATTGAAAAAAATAACAAATTTTCTTTGCGTTTTAGTTCTTCATGGGCAAAGGCAAAATGCTGTTGGATTAGGTGATTGCTAGGAAGGCTTTTCCATTTCTAAATTTATGATTTAAGACTTAGAGCTATAAAGTTGACTAGTGTCTATCATGTCAAAAGTTACGTAAGAATACAACATTTATATCTTGAATTGGTAGTATAAATTATTTCATTCTTAGTCTCCTTAATGCCTTCATATTTCTTTTTATCTGAAAATAAAAGTACTCCTCTCAAGGAAGGTCTCAGGTCAAGTGTTCTTACCACAAAACAAAACAAAACAAAATAGTAAATAAAAAAATGATTCTCCTTGAAATATGAAAAAGTTAAACATTTCTCTGTTTTGGCCATTTATTAACATTCTTCACATAATGATTAGCTAGTAATTAGGTTTTTTTTCATAATCAGAAGGATTGGGTATAGGAAATTAATTTCTTTGATTCTTTGTATATTTTTTATATACTACATAAGTCCCTGTGAGTGCTATAATTATAACCCTTTATAATTGGCAGACATTAATTACTGAAATTGTACAAGAATTTCCATATAATTTTATATCAGAGCCACATGAATACTGAATACATTCATCATGTTTGGAATACTAATGGGAGAAATTAATCTCCAACTATTAAAATATGCAAGACCCTGTATGAATATGATAAAAAGGAGATACGCAGATTCCTGAGTCCTATGTCACAAGTAATATGTCTGTACATGTTTTAGTGCATTGATTCTAGCACAGCTGGTCTCCACTCAGTGAAATTAGTCCAGACTCTTCTATGGGGTTAAGAAGAGTGGAAGAAGACAGGAGCCAAATCATGAAAAAGCTCCCAGCCAGGGTGCAAAGAGCTGAGTAAGATAAGATCGCAAATGTCCTCACTAAGCTCAATCGTGCAGAACTTCTCCTGTTCACTAACTGTCGGGGCTCCACCACTGCCCACTGAATAAAGTCCAAATTCTTGGCTGCAGACACCACGTCTTAGTCATCTTTGGATCCTTGGTATCTAGCTAGCTCCAGAGTGCCTTGTTTTTGAATTCTTCCGGTATCAGAAACCTTACGTGTCCCAACCCCAACCTATCTCTTCAGGGTTAGCTGCCAGTATTTCCTCTCATGAAGTTTATGATACAACCAATTCTATTCGATCTCCTCAGTTCTCTGAACATAATACACATTTTTCTCTATCCTTGTATCTTCTAACCTTGCTTTTTCTCCCCTTTGCTTGGGTGCTTTCCTGACCTCTACCCACTCAGATCATTCCTACCTGATAAAATCTTATCATTCTTCAACACTTAAAAAAAAAAAAAAAAGCTTCTTCATGAAACTGCCTAGGTTGTTTCCCTGTGAGAAATAATCCCTTTCTTCTAAGTTCTTTGTACATTTCTTAGGACTTTACACTTATTAAGCACATAGCATTTAAATTTTAATATTAAATAAATAATGTATATAGTTCTCATATTACATTACACTGTATATTCCTTAAAGGTAAGAATTTTGTTTTATTTTTTCTTCCCCACAAAACATAGCAAAGACCCACAAATCATAATATGCAACAAATATTTGCTGAAGAAATGAATGAAAGACTAAATGAACATAGTGGCATTTATCTTTCAGATGTTTAAGTTTAAGATGCGAGGTCAGTACTGTTTTTATTGATGAAGAACGGGAGGTTTGGACAGGCAGACAGTGTCACAAAATCACAGAGCCAGTGGGCTGGAACTCAGGCATTTGAACTTGAACTGTCTGCCCACCATGCAAGGATGACACTTTTTTGGACAAAATAAAAAAAAATGCACTTAAGCGTGTTGCTTTTCAGCAACTATAATCCTGTTGCTTTTATAATGCTAAGTATTAGCTTGACCACTTCTTATCTGTGTGATCATTTTATTCAGCTCGCTCATCTGCACACTGAGGCTCAGATATAGTGCTCTCTATGCCTCCCTCCACTGTGAAGTGTGAGTTGCTTCTGTCACTCATCCCTCTTTCTCTCCAGCAAAGAAGGTAACTGCCCCAGGTTGGCCCAAGATTCCTGGTGTCACATCTTCTGTTCTGTATTCTAAGCGAAGCCCGGTTATCAGCGGGTGGTAATAAACTCAATAGATGGGATCAGAGGATTCATATGTAAAAATTCTGGCTTGATTAGAATTAGACGAAGAAGAACTTAACAGATTTTTTTAAATAAAAGAACCTTTAAGACATATAAAAATTCAGATAATTGGGGTGGAAGGCTAATTCTACAGATCTGATACCTAATCTATTAAGTTGTATTCTGGGAAGTTCCTGTATGTTTCATTGACAAGTACAGGGGTTGGCAAAAATAGGTTTACAGTTGTGACTATTCAAAACACAGTTTATTCTGGTATTACCATTTATATTAGTTAATTATTGTATTAGTAATTGTTATTATTAACCTACTTTGGCCACCCCTGCATGTACAGCAAATAAGGTTTAAATCCAAAAGGCTCCGAGCTCCACCCCAATAATCAAAAGTGAAACTATTTCTCTTTCATTCTTAAAATTCCAATTATGCACAGAAAGTTACTCTTCTCTCCCACCTTAGGATACATGCTGATCCATTCTAATTTAGTATCTCGTTCATGTAGAGGTTTTTAGGTCTAAACACCTGCTATCAAGTGAGGCACATCGCAAACTGGTTGACACTATTTCAATATCGTTGTCTACATGCTGCACTGTGGTTTCTTCCCACTTCTATATTCTACCATGGAAGGCACTCTCACGCCACTCAATCCCAATGCCAAGTCCTGGACCACGGGACTGGCATTACTACAGGGTTCTGCTATTACTTCTCCGGTATAGGTCCTTCTTTAGTAACTCTTATGTGGTGCACCTACAGCTTAAAAAGGCTTAGATTTGTTCCAAATATTTGTCACGTGGACAGCCTTCAAAAGAACATCCTTTGTCCTCTTTAAAGGCAGCATACACTAGAGGGAACAATATGGTCCATGTTCCAATATGAGGGTAGCAGAATACGATAAGAAAGTTATTGGGTTTGAGGAGCACTACAAAGAAACAAATTGGCCCACTTATTAGTCAAGAGACCAAGTGAATCCCTTTAAGGTCTCTAGATTCAGCAGAGGGAACAAAATTGCATGCTTTCTAAATTTGTTTCACAAATTTATTACTTTCTCTCAGCATGCATTGATTTTCAGTTGACTTGATATCAAGGTCTTAAAATCAAATCTAATTTATTATATTTTCTGCCTGAGCAAAACAGTAACAGGTGATCATAAAGGAAATTAATCCTCAAAGTCATTTTAAAATACAAACAATCTTCTAACTCAAAAAGCTGCCTATTCTTAGTAGTTATTTGCTATTATATTCTCCCAAAAAAGCAAATAATAACAAAGGTAATGTGATAACTTATTAAGATAAGTGATGCCTATGCACATAGGTAACTTATGGTTTTCTTTATACACACACACACAGATATAAATGTATGTCCATACATTTATACTTTGGATTAACATTCTTTAATCTCTTTTAAAGCAGATGCAGCACATCCAGACAATGATGGACAAAGGCCTTAAACGGTCGGAAGGTGAGCAGAGCCCCAGTGGACGACAGGTGGAATGGTTAGTGGGCCAGTGGGCGGTTGGTCTAACTTCTGCTAGAGACCTTGAGTTCGGAAGAGAGAAATGGCAGAATAACATACCACATTTGGCTAATAGAAAGTGCCCACCACCCTTTGGGAAGATTTACTGGCCATTTATAGAAGGCCTGTGTATATAATATGAAAAAGCTGCTCTCAACTTTCCCCCTAACCTTTCAAAAGAGAACTTTGCTACATCTAGGCCTTCTTGATGTAAAGGGGTTGCCAACGTAAGATAAAATAGAGTTAGAAAATCACACATCTGGCAAATGCCCATTTAAAAATATATCAAAAGAAATGTCTTCTGGAAATGACTTTTTGAAAAGGAACAGTTAGACTACCTCTAGAAACGACAATGTGACATCAGGAGCAACACGTCCACATTTGTTCAGTGGGTTAGAGGACGTGGAGTAGAAGACCTTCGGGAGGAAGAAATGAAAGTTCTATGCCAGATGGATCATGTTTAGAAGACGTTTTCATACTATAACCATTGTTTTATGGATGCATTTTGTTCCTCACTACTGTGTAATAGTTGACAATGCTAAGTACTTTTCTGAAATACCTTTCTACATGTTCTGAAGTGCCTGATAAAATTAGAGTTACTACCTATCTTGTTAAAATTCATATCAAATATTGTTATCTTGGGAATGGCCAAACCACCTCTTTGAACAACAGCCATTGTATTTGTGCACTGGCTCAATGCCAGTATGTTTCTAAGTGAGGCCAGATGAACCATTGTCCCTTATTGTCATGCATTGTTTTACTTTGCTGTGCATCTAGTGTGTCTACTGGACAAACGAGGTCTAATTTACAACATCGAATCTTTCTAGATGTTAAAGGGGTTGCCAGTATGTGACAAGAATAGTAGGCTAATACATTTTGTGCGTTTGTGTTAAAATTCCTGGGAAAGATTATCTTCTGAAAATTTGAGCATTATTGCCCACGTGGTTGGGGGAGGGGGGGGAGAGGGGAAGGGTGGTCTTAGGCTACAATGTTCACATTTTGAAGACATCTTCAGATTGTAACTGTTAATGTGTGTGCAGCTCTTTCAAAACTGCTGTGTATATAGTGGACAAATTAAGTCCTCATTTGAAACATCTAGTCCATCTAGACGTTTAGAAGTGCCCAAGGTGGGTTAAATGTAGAGGTAGTAAATATCACTTTTCTAAATACCTTTTTGCTAAAATTCATAGGAAATAATTATCTTTCTAAACTGGCTCTGTAAGCAGTATACTATGTAGTCTATACTTGTTCAGTGGTTTGGAGGAAGTGGGAGGGAAAGAATAGCAAAATTTAATATGCTAGTATGTTCATATTTGGACATTTTCAGATAAAACCACTTTTGTATGTTATGTACATTTTGTTGGCTGTGTATACAGTATATACAATGGAGAAATAAGTCCTAAAATTGCAATGTCTAGTCTCTATATGTTAAAGAGGTTTCTGGTGTATGACAAAGTAGTTAGTAAAATTAGCATATTTTGTACACTTTGTGCTGAAATTCATAGGAAAGGCTTGTCTTATATAAGTGACTTTTGGCTATAAATTTGTTCAACCACTTCTAGGTGTTACACATGCCTGTACTTGTCCACTGGATTGGGGGTGGAAAGAAGAGGGAGAGAGGGAGTGGTTCAGATCAACAGGGTCATATTTGGAAAATATCTCCAATTATAACCACTGTTACGTGTGCAATTTTAACAGTACTGTGTATATAGTGGACAAGTAAGCTCTTATATGAAATATCTAGTCTTTTTAGACATTTAGAAGTGCTTGATGTATTTAAAAATAGAAATAGTAGAATAACACTTCTTGTAAATAGCTTCTAAAACCTGATAGGAAATACTACCTTTGGACATGGAATTGTTAAACCACCTCTCTGAACAGTGGGAGGGAAGAAATTGCAAAAAGATGTTTTGCTAGTGTGTAATAGAAAATTTTAGTTTATCCTTTGCCCTATATGTAATGTGCAATTCATTTAACTCGACTGCATATATTGTAAATATACTAGACAAACAAGTCCTAATTTTATAATATCTAGTCTCTAGATATTAAAGAGGTTTCCAATGTATAACAAAAGTAGAGTTAGTAAACTATCAAATTTTGTGCATTCGTGTTAAAATTCATCGAAAGGCCATCTTCTGGAAAGGACTTCTGAACATGAAATTGTGAGGTCACCTGAGTGACACGTGTGGCTGACAGGGGACGGGAGAGTCTGGGGGGAAGAAAGGTCCCAGACTGGAGTGCTGCTGTGGACAGGACACTTTCAGTTACAACCGTTGTTCCATATGTGTAGTTTATTCAACACGACTGTGTCCGTAGTGGACAAACTTTAGTCCTGATTTGAAACATCTAGTCGTTCTAGATGTCTAGAAGTGCACAAAGTATGTTAAAAGTAGAGGTAGTAAAATAACACATTTTGTAGATATCTTTTTTTTACAATTCGAATGAAATATTGTTATTTTTGGTTTGTTTGGGGGGGTTTTTTGGAAATTGAATTAATCAAAATGTTAATTGATTAAACCACCTCTCTGAGAAGTCCACATTATTGTCCTTGTGCTGGTTCAAGGAGGAAGGAGAAGAAAGGGCCAAGGGCTGTACAGAGCAGGCTTAGAGTTAGGCGGGATCAACCATCTTCCTGTGTCCCTGTGTGTTCTGTTTTACTTAGCTGTGTATATAGTGTGTCTGAAGGACAAATGTCCTCATTTACAAAGTCTAGTCTTTCTAGATGTTACAGGGGTTGCCAGTGTATGACAGAAGTAGTTACTACACAAATATATCGTGGTTTGTGTTAAATTCCAAGGAAATACTGTTCTGAAAACAACCCGAGGAAGTAAAATTGTTAAAATCCCCTCTTAGCATTACAGATGCTGATTATACTTGTCCGCTGGGTTGATGAGGATGGCAAGGGGAAGGGCCAGAATGTTCCCTCCTGTTGAGAAGACACAGTCAGACTTCAGCCTCTGTGCAGTTTGGTCAGCGCTACTTTGAATGACGAACAAACTTAAACCCTTATTTGAAACATCTAATCTTTCTAGATGTTCAAAGGCGCACAACATGTGGTAGGAGTCAAGTTAAAGTAATACCCTTTCAGTATTTTTTCCTGTTACTTCCCAGGAATGGTTCTACTTGGGGAATGGAATTTTTAGGCCTGAGGTCTTGGAGACAGGCTGACTGCTCACGGGGGGGGGGGGTGGGGGGGGGTGGGGGGGGTGGGGGGGGGGTAGAGAGAGCAGGGTTCTGTGCCCAGGAGTCTTTAGACAAATTCAGCTTGTCTAACCATAGTTACATATTTGTGTTTTAGTTAATAGTGCTATGTAGCCTGACCTGTGGTGGCGCAGTGGATAAAGCGTCGACCTGGAAATGCTGAGGTTGCCAGTTTGAAACCCTGGGCTTGCCTGGTCAAGGCACATATGGGAGTTGATGCTTCTAGCTCCTCCCCCACTTCTCTCTCTCTGTCTCTCCTCTCTCTCTCTCTCTCTCTCTCTCTCTCTGTCTCTCCCTCCCTCTCCTCTCTAAAATGAATAAATAAATAAATAAATTTTAAAAAAAAGAGATACAGGCATCAAAATTAAAAAAAAAAAATAGTGCTATGTATTCAAGGGTAATCAAGTCTTAATGCCCAAAGTATATTAAAAGCAAAGGTAGAAAAATAATTCCTTTATGATTGCCCTTTTGTTAGTTTTTAGGAAGGAGGACTATCTCCTGGGAGTGTCTTTGTTAGTCTACCTCTTGGAGCTTCTGTCCTGTATTTAGTCACTGAAATGGTGGAGGGAGAAGAGAAAGGGTGAAGGGAAGGGCTCTTTGCTAGTATCTCCGTATCCAGAAGGAAGTTTTAGGTTATAACTGTAGGTCTATATGTGCATTTCTGTCAAGGTCCTGTTTCCTGTGGACACGGTTTGTTATTTTGCAGCATCCGAGCTTTTGAGATATCCTGTGGCGACATTGTATGATTAAAAGGTAGAGCGAGTGAATTAACCAATTTGTAAACACCTTTTTGTTATAATTGATAGAAAAGAGGCATCTTGGACATGGAATTGTTAAACCATCCCAGAAATGGGCGGCACGGCTTGTTCATTAGGCTGAGGGCAGAGGAAGGTCAGAGGGGAGACGGGTGTAGACATGTTCATATTGACATTGTGGTGAGAACCTTGATGTGTGTGCCTCTTTGGGCCGCACTGTAAGGACTACACTTTATAAGTATTCAGTGGAAACTTGCCTCCTTGCTAAAAGTAGAATATAATTATCTTAGAAGCATTATACTTTGTGTACTCTGCTGCTTTGTGTCACATTTTTAATTGAACATTAAGGGAATGCAGTATAGTAACTTTGCCAGTATCTTTATGTAGAGGTCTGTTGCTATTTTTGTCCTTTATGGAGGTTTTGTTACCAAGAAAGGCAAGATCACATTTTCTTTTTTTTTTTTTTTACTTTTTTTTCTTCCAGATTGAGTTGGTATAGTGTATTCTTGGTAATCAGAATACTCATATTTTGGGACTTTGAAGTGGTAAATATTCAGAAGTGTATTCTTGGTAATCAGAATACTCCTATTTTGGGACTTTGAAGTGGTAAATATCCAGAAGTGTGAAAAAGCATGACACATAACTATACAATCTTAATAAAAATATAAGCTTAAATGTATAGATACACAGGGGACATAGAAGGACACGTCAGACTGTAAACTGCTTGGGGTTATGGATGGCTTGGTTCTTTGTTTCTTGTGCTTTTCAGTTTCCTATTACATACACACGTTAACTTTTAAGGAATATTTTTAAAACAAAGAAAATAAAACTAAAGCATATATATGCACATGTATACGGATATATATGTACTATAATATTTATAACTTTGTGTAAAGACATATAAGGAAGAGAAGAGAATAACTACGTTTCAAACTGTGAGGAGCCCTATGCCAATTGATGGAGCTCAATTCTTATAAGCCTTGTCACACAGGTTAACTCACTTACAGTGGTTGTTACATAGTTGTAAGACTGCCACTCATTCTGATTTATACTAGAGATTGTAGTAGAAAACAAGATGATAGGGCCACATGAACAATGCATTAAAGGCAGTTGAGGCAATCACATAAAGTAATTCCTAGAGTTGGGGGTGACAATGTTGAGGTATAAGAAACTAAACAAGCCCCACACGGACTGTACAAGACCCACTTGTACCTCAGCCCAGACAGGCAAAGTGCCCTGCCTACCACCCAAGCCCAACTTCCGGAGGAAACGTACACTCTACATTTTAACAAAAAACAAACAAAGGAACTGCAGATCAACAACAAAAAAGGAATTATAAAAGCAAATTTATTTCTGTCACTCAAAAACCATCCTTGTAAAGCTAATCCATAACCCACAGCACAATCTCACAAAATCTCCTGGGGTTTTTTTCTTTCCAAACCGATTGCACCCCAGAGTTGTTCTGGGGTCTTTCACAATTTAGACTCCAAAACCTCTTCCAGAATTGCCATGCCTCGTGACCTGCCTGTCACTTCCTCCCCTCCACTCTTTCCTGCTCCTCTAGTTCTGCCCTCTACCTCTTCTTCCAATCGTGCGGCACAAACCCAAAGGAACTGGGCAGGAACAGGTGGAAGCAGTTGACAACAATACCCTCTCCTGAAACAGGCGGCCTCTGGCTAGAAATGTCTCCATATAATACTGTTGATACCCAGGGGCACCTAAGAAAGTGACAGATCTATAAAAGGAAATCCAGGAATAATCAGAAATCCACTGGCAAAGAGAAAATAATAGAGAACCATCCAAGAAGTTCTCAGGGCCAGGAGACCAATCATAGCAAACACATAAAATGGATTAGCCCCAATAACTGTCCAACTTTAAACCATGAGAAATCCAAAAGACAACAAGCATAGCAGAGAGTTTTAAACTAGTGTCCAGTTCTCGGTGTTAGCTTTGGTACTCGCAAAACCAAACAAAACAAATTGAAGGCCCTGGCCGGTTGCCTCAGCGGTAGAGCGTCGGCCTGGCGTGCGGGGGACCCGGGTTCAATTCCCGGCCAGGGCACACAGGAGAAGCGCCCATCTGCTTCTCCACCCCCCCCCCCCACCCCCCGCTCCTTCCTCTCTGTCTCTCTCTTCCCCTCCCGCAGCCAAGGCTCCATTGGAGCAAAGATGGCCCGGGCGCTGGGGATGGCTCCTTGGCCTCTGCCCCAGGCGCTAGAGTGGCTCTGGTCGCAGCAGAGCGACGCCCCGGAGGGGCAGAGCATCGCCCCCTGGTGGGCAGAGCGTCGCCCCTGGTGGGCGTGCCGGGTGGATCCCGGTCGGGCGCATGCGGGAGTCTGTCTCACTGTCTCTCCCCGTTTCCAGCTTCAGAAAAAAAACAAACCAAATTGAGAGGAGGCCGGGTGAAAATGTTCCTATTGCTCAGGCACTGGCTTTTGAAAAGAGGCAGATTGCATACACCCAGCATTCGAAAGACAGCAGTCACTAGAAGGCTGTCGTCCCAGGCATTTCCACCAGAGCCTCTTCCTAAGAAAGCAGAATCAGTCCTACCAAAATCAGCTTCTGCCCTGCCTCCTGTAACCCCGCCCGCCCATTATGTATCGGGGGAATGAAGGAGGGAACTGAGCAGTGAAGTCCAGGTTAAAGTTATCAGCCTCCTTCAAAATGCAGCGATCATGACTAGAGGCCAAGTGAGGTGGGAGCTTCTGAGAACTGTTTGAGAGTCCTGGGGAAGGGGACCTAACAGAATGACCCAGTGCATCTTTCTCTCCACTGAATGCTCGCTGGAGGCCCTCAGAGGGCAGGGGAGTGTGAGGAGGGAGTTTCTGGAAGAGCGTGTCAGATTCCCAGCCTTGGGAGGGGTACAATTCCATAAATAACAGAACTTGTGTCTCCTTTGGAGAGTTCTAAGAAATGCAACTTTGCTGGAAAAGTCCCTCAAGGGGATGAGCCCCAAGGGTTTCTTTTTCTTTTTCTTTTTCTTTTTCTTTTTTTTTTTTTTTTTTTTGTATTTTTCTGAAGCTGGAAACGGGGAGAGACAGTCAGACAGACTCCCTTATGCGCCCAACCGGGATCCACCCGGGACGCCCACCAGGGGCGACGCTCTGCCCACCAGGGGGCGATGCTCTGCCCCTCCGGGGCGTCGCTCTGCCGCGACCAGAGCCACTCTAGCGCCTGGGGCAGAGGCCAAGGAGCCATCCCCAGCGCCCGGGCCATCTTTGCTCCAATGGAGCCTTGGCTGCGGGAGGGAAGAGAGAGACAGAGAGGAAGGAGGGGGGGTGGAGAAGCAAATGGGCGCTTCTCCTATGTGCCCTGGCCGGGAATCGAACCCGGGTCCCTCACACGCTAGGCCGACGCTCTACCGCTGAGCCAACCGGCCAGGGCGGGTTTCTTTTTCTTATGAATTTATTTTGAAAATCTTTTTTTAAATTTATTCATTCAGTGAGAGAGGAAGGAAAGAGAGAGAGAGAGACAGGAACATCGATCTGATCCTGTATATGCCCTGACAGGAATCGAACTGGCAACCTCTGTGCTTCGGGACAATGCTCTAACCAGCTGAGCCATCCAGCCAGAGCAAAGATTTCAACATAGACCTCGTGTGAATAAAACAAGGTCATCCTGAATATCATTCCCTTTTCTTGCCATTCAGTGACTTCCCATCACTTAAAGGAGTCAGCAGAATTTGAGCCAGTAGACCAAGCAACATTTATACCTATATTTGCAAATGCTTTTTTTTTTTAGATTTTTCTAATATTCTCCATTTTTCTTCTTTCCCTTTCATGTTGTGTCTGGAGCCACTGCTTCATGGTGCCATAACCCAATCTTTTTCAATCACTGGTCCACTAGGCTCATGCCAGTTTGCCAGGAACTATAATCTTCATACAACAAAAAAGGGTGGTTATCTTTCTTGTGCACCATCACCAGTCTGGAGACCAGTGGCTGAAAAACACTACAACACACGCTTCGGTTGCCTACTAGGTAATTCCACACAACCTCCTTCAGGATTTTGCTTTTTGAGATTACAGATGCAAACCAGCCCCCACACGAGTCCACCTGCATCCACCTCCACCGGGGCCTAGTCCATCACCTCTCTCACCTGAAGTTCTGCAATGGTCCCCAAAGCAGTCCTGCCTCTAGTCCTGCCCTCTCTCATTTACCTTATCTCCACGTTGCAGGAAAAGTAATTTTCTTACAACATAAAATGGATCCTGGCCTTGACCTGGACACGGAATAAAATACAAACTCCTCACCTTGCCTTTCAATAGTCAGCATGTTCTGGCTTCTACTCCCCCCTCTGACCTCAGCTCTTTGACAAAACGGCTTCCTGGGTGGCCTTCTTCTCCTGCACTGTCCTCCCCTGACCTAAGTGCATCCAGCTTTCTTCTTCGAGCTCCTGTCACAAGTAAAGCCCTCTACTGCCTCAGAGCCTTTATTCAGTCTGGTTCTCCCACTTCTCTTTTGGGATAATTGACCTCCCCCCCCCTTTTTTTTTTTGACAGAGACAGAGAGGGAGTAAGAGAGAGGGACAGAGAGCAATAGACAGGAAGGGAGAGAGGTGAGAAGCATCAGTTCTTCATTGCAGCTCCTTTCATTGATTGCTTTCTCCTATGTGCCTTGACTAGGGGGCTACAGCACAGTGAGTGACCCCTTGCTCAAGCCAGCGACCTTGGGCATCAAGCCAGTGACATTTGGGCTCAAGCCAGCTGCCATGAGGTCATGTCTATGATCCCATGCTCAAGCCAAGGACCCCTCGCTCAAGCTGATGAGCCTGCGCTCAAGCCAGTGACCTCGGGGTTTCGAACCTGGGTCCTTCGCATCCCAGTCCGAAGCTCTACCTGCTGTGCTACCGCCTGGTCAGGCGACCCCTTGTTTGGAGGTTCTTAGCTAAGGGTCATCTCCTCTGAGAAGGTGTCTCTGACCACTTGATCTAAGTCAGCTTCTCTTGCCAATTTCTGCCATAACATCATGGAAGCGGCCAGTGGGGAGTGGTTCCTGTCACTGCTCACAATTTTAAACTGAATAGTAGAATACATCTTTTCTCAGCTGCTATTTTTCATCCCTGGGAATGAGAAATGAAATGATTTTAGGGAATTTCAAAGAATGGGAAGAAAGGGCTGTCATGGGTAGACTGAAGGAGGAAAGTCTCTGAGAAAGAGGTGAGGGCAACAGACGGGAGCAACAGAGAAAGGAAAATAGTGCTCTAGATGTCAGTCTGCCTTTCAATTGACACCCCTATCTGTTCATGAAGGAGGAAAGGGAGTGAACATCAAAATATCAAATTCCTGGGCTTCAGAAGGACGTAAAAGGTCAAAAATCTGCTAGAGCAAATGGGAAAGAACGCTGATTAGGGACATTCAGAATGGATTTGAAGTGCTACCGACCCAAGTCTTCATCCAGTTATCCATTCAGTAAATATGTACTGAGTTCCACTCCATACCAGACAGTATGTTTGTTTCCAGCATCACAAAGACAACGAGGCACCTACTTGTGGAAAATCCCCTGCGTTTGAGTTAGAGGGTTCGAACTGTGTCTGTCCACAGTGTCCCAACACCCAGCCCCCGCACCTGGCTCCCTTTGGCTCTGGTCAGAAATGAGACGTAGACCTGGCCGGTTGGCTCAGTGGTAGAGTGTCGGCCTGGTGTGTAGAAGTCCCGGGTTCGATTCCTGGCCAGGGCACACAGAAGAAGCGCCCATTTGCTTCTCCCCCTCTCCCCCCCCTCCTTCCTGTCTGTCTCTCTCTTCCCCTCCCACAGCCGAGGCTCCATTGGAGCAAAGATGGCCCAGGCGCTGGGGATGGCTCCTTGGCCTGTGCCCCAGGTGCTAGAGTGGCTCTGGTCGCTGCAGAGCAATGCCCCGGAGGGGCAGAGCATTGCCCCCTGGTGGGCAGAGCGTCGCCCCCCTGGTGGGCGTGCCGGGTGGATCCCAGTCGGGCCCATGCGGGAGTCTGACTGTCTCTCCCGGTTTCTAGCTTCAGAAAAATACAAAAAAAAAAAAAAAAAAGAAATAAATGAGACATAGGTCACTGACCTCCCCTCGTTCAGGATGGGCTCTTCCATTTCATAAAAGTATCATGCCAGGAAGTATTATTGTATGGCATTCATAAATACCTCATTATATGAGCTTGTGAACTATAAGGATTTTGCAAAATATCCCCATTTCTCTCATTGACCTTTCTCTCCTTCCATTTCCATGGGCACCGGGGTTTTTAAGTACTTGTTATCCAGGGAAGAGGAAAAACTTCGATTATCCCATAGTTTTCTATGAGATATATATAAACTAAACTATAATAGCAATGCTCAATTCATACAAGTAAAACATAATTATGTACATTACACTTCAATATAACCCTTTTTAAAAAATAAATAACACTAATATGAGACCTTCTTCTGTAATCTGGCCACCACTTTACCTGTTTAATCGATATTAGCTTTCCTGCAGCACAGGGTAACAAGTCCTAGACTCCTGAATAGGTCAAACTATCCCTATGGCTGAAGCCATAGGACAGCAGCTTAGCATTCTCTCTTCTGTCCTCTCTTCCCTTGCAAAGCCTCCCTTCTTTTTAAGTTCCTTCTCAGACACTCTACTTTTGACATTCCAAACAGTTCTACATGATCTGAGAATTCTAAAATATCTATAACTGATAACATCTCTTTTAATCATAAAATTTTAAATTGACGGTCCTACATTTTAAAAAGTAAACCCCCACCCTTTCAAAATAATTAGCCCCACATAAACAATTAAAATATACAATCTCTTGAAAATTTAAGGCTGCAGCTATCTGGGTAAAGAGTCTCAGACTGAGAATTTAAAAAAAACCCCACAAAATAAAAATCAGAAGACAAAAAGCACCTGATGTTAAGAACGGGGATGGGTTTAGATCTTATGGCTAAAAATTAAATACTAGAATTTTTTTTATTATACTGAATAAGAACTTATGAAAATGCATCCAAAGACGACACCAATGTTCAGAAATAGTTGGGTCTGTGTCGACTCAGATGGCTTATTCCACCCCTCAGGAATGCAAGTTGTTAATGGCAGCTTGAGAGATGAGGTGATCTACCCATAAACACAAGGCTCTGAGTCAGCCTGAATGCTGCTGATTTTAATGCCAGACACATACACTTTCAGCTGGAGGGTATTTGTTGAGAGCTGCCGTGGAGAATGCCCACATTTAGCAAAAAATGCACCCCCTTAGCAACCACTAGTGAATAAAATACAAACCCACTAATCAGGATCTGCAAATTGTAAAAAAAAAAAAAAAAAAGAGAGAGAGAGAGATTAAGAAAAATTATGAAAAACAAAAAACACCACATTGTGGTCTGATATTCTGACACGAGTCCAAGTATACAAAGAAAAAAAGAAGTTCTAGAAATCCAGGTTGGATATACTTCAGGTGTCACCCACGCTACCCTTCCTTGTGATTCCTGGGAATGTTGCCCAAATACGTTCTGGAAGCTTGAATCTTATATTCTAAAATTCCTGAGCTGGCTCGTCACACCGTGCGGACAGCAGTTAGCAGTGGGAATTTCTCTGGGTTGGGGTGCTGAGACCTATGCCATGCCGACTGAAATTTCTGTGGAAAGAGGCTTCCCACCTCCAAGTGAAATCTACTGGAAACTGAGAAACCAGCTACAAGCCAGCATCTTACCAATATTTCTGATCACGTGCATCTACTCACCCTACATAGTGGGCCAAACGTCTGAATATTTCATGGAAGTAACAGGGATTGGTGCTAAAGGAAAAAACGAGGGAACACACCCTGGCATTAAATGATACGAAGAATTCCTGGCTCCCACTTGCATTTCCTCTACTAAGCACGCCTATGCAGGTGGGGCAAATCAAGTAACCAATTTGAGTCTCATACCCTGACTGGGAAAGCAGAGACTCAAAGGCTTTCTTTACTAGAATTTATCCAGTATCTTCTGAGTATTTACTATGGGCCAGGGACGTAGTGGGTGGTATGTTAAGTATAGTCACTATTTTCAGGAACTTACCATTGATGTAGAGAGGAATACAGGTACCCAAGCATACAAATAATATGCAGCTAAATTTATAAATATTGCCAGAAAGGAAAAGTAAAGAGTATACATTTAAAAACAAGAGGGAGAGGGAACTTAATCTGGGAGAACATCTCCTTAGGGAATGATATTTAAGCAAAGAGGGTGGGAAAGGAGGGGGTGGAGAGAACATTCCAAGACAAGGGGATAACATGTGCAAAGGCCCCAAGGCAAGGAGGAGTTTGAAACTCCTGTGGCTCCATCCAGGGGGAGAGCGGCAGGAGATAAGGCTCATTGTGTTAGTACAGGAATCAAAGGGAAATGTGTGTGAACACGCTTTGCAGAGGACTGGGCCCTGGGCCACTGTGAGAACTACTACAATCATCAGCTGTTCAGGGGGCTTGCCCTCAGCACCAGAAGCCTCAGGTCAAAAAACAAACAAACAAACAACAAAACACACACACAAACACTAATTTTACTTCTTCTTCCACCTTTCCTAAACTGACCATTTCTCTCAGCTTTCCTATCAACCAAAGGGTAAGATTTTCAATTTACACTGATATTAAAAACTCTTAAAATAAGATCTGATTATTTCTCCTTTATATACCCAATGGGACTTCTTTAAAGCCAGAAGAAAAATATTACTGAAACCCTTATATGTCTTGGCAGCAGCAACAATAAAAACAGGCGCTAGTCAGGTAGCTCAGTTGGTTAGAGTGTTGTCTGGATACACCAAGGTTGCTGGTTCAAACCCCAGTCAGGAAATGTACAAGGTTCAACCAATAAATGCATAAATAAGGGGACAAGTCAGTGTTTCTCACTCTCTACTTTCTCTCTCTCTCTCTCTCTCTCTCTCTCTCTCAAATCAGTTGATAATTGATTTTAATGGAGAAGAGCTGGACACTCCCTCTATCCACTACCCTCATCTCTGCCACTCATTGTTCGTGGAATTTTAAAGATGGGATGTCAAAAAACGGTGTGGCTGGGGTCATTTCCAATAAACTCATTCAATCTTTCATTCATGCACTCACTCCTTTATTCCTTCGATCAGCAAATATTTATTATCTATCCATTTCTGGGATGTTAAATATCAGGATTCAGAGACTGATTTTTATTATACCGACTTAGTGTCACAATTATCCAGACGAACCAAGAAACTGGGGCAGATTTCCATTTAAGTTAGGTCCTTATCTCCTTGCTATAAATAGTATATTAACCCTTAAGGATGGCTTGAATTCCAGTGTCACTCTGGCATCAAGAAGACAAAGCTGCCTGACCTGTGGTGGCGCAGTGAGATAAAGCGTCGACCTGGAACACTGAGGTTGCCGGTTCGAAACCTTGGGCTTGCCGGGTCAAGGCACATATGGGAGTTGATGGTTCCTGTTCCTCCCCCTTCTCTCTTTCTCTCTCTCCTCTCTCTAAAAATCAATAAATAAAATATTTACAAAAAAAAAAAAAAAGAAGACTTAAAGCCAAGGGTGAAGAATGGAAATGGAGGGAGGGACAAACAGAGTGAGAGAGAAAACAAAATTAAAAGAGGATGAAGGGGAAGAGGAGGTGAAGGATGAGGAAGGAAGGGAAAGAGAAGAAGGAGAGGAAGGGGAGAAGGGAGGGAGAAGAGAGGAATGGGACCTTAGCAAGGGCATGGGATTGGGGTCGGCACTGATGTGCACACAGGGTACACTAATGACAGTGTACGTGGACGGTATGCTTGAATGTGAGCTCACTTCTCTTCTCTGAAGAGTGTATCAGGAGACAGCCTTGCTTGGAAGAGATTCTTAAACCAAAGTCATCAATAAAGCCTGTGCCTCCTTCAATAAGTGCTGTCTCCAGACCGTTTTGTGTTCTGTCTTCCATACACTGAATACCTTGGGAAAACTGAGCTGACAGTGATGCATAGCAAGATATTAGGCAAGTGCTGCAATGAGAAACAGATTGAAAGGACTGCTTCTGAAAAGACCACATCAGAAAGGATAAAGAATAAAGTAGAGGCAGAATCATTAACACGGTAGATTGAAACTGGGAAAGGGGTGTTGTTCCAAAAGGATAGCCATGAAACCCTTTGGGTATATTTAACTACCAATGGCAAAGCTAGCTTTGAATTGCCCAGAAACCAGCAAGAAGCACAGAGATTCAGAATGATTTATAAATCACAAAAAAGTTTTTCAGAAACCTAGAAAGAAAACTCTCTTCCGGTAAGCCATCGTGGCACTCCGCCAGCCCGTTTCGGCGCATATATGGAACTGGAATTAATGGGAGCAGGGAAGCTGCTAGGTGCAGAATCAGGTATTTTTTGTTTTTGGTTTTTTTTTCCGGAAATAAAAACAAACAAGGTGAAACATAGCAACTGGGACAACCTAGTTAAAGAGAAATGTCAAGAGCTAAGCTAGTTAGAAATTTGCTCTTGAAAAGGAGATGGGCTCCTGTCCTGTACAGGAGCAGGAAATAAAGTTAAGATCTAATAGACAGTAAATTTTTAAAGGAGACACACAAAGTCTACTTCCAATAAACGCATGATATATACTTTACAGAGCTACTTTCCCAACCGCAGCAGGAAAAAACACAATAGGAAATCTGAAAGAACAACAGCTCTTGCCTGGATTCCTCCCTTGCTTGGCCGTTTTCTGACTTATCAATCATAAGCCGCCCTCCTTTTAGTTATACAACCACTGTAAACAGTCCTGAAATCGTGCACAGGACTTCGCCACAGTCATTTTACTCTCTGTTCCAAATTACAACTTTGACTCTTTAAAGTGTAAAAAATTAGATCGAATGTTCCCTGAAAAATACCACCACCAGCACACCATCACAGCCACCATTCGTGCCAAAAATGCTTTCAGTAGAATTTACCAAGTCAGTGTTAAAATGAGATTAAATCAATGTGAAAGGCCCAAGTCTTTGCCAGCAGAAGGGACTCACACTGCCCAACTCCTTGGAACACACATTAAATATTTACCTAATTGGAAAAGCAATTGTTAGGAAAAAGGTACATTTGTATTAAGAAACAGAAGCTGCTTCATATTTCACGTGAGGGACCACTGTCAGGCCTGCCTGTCTACAGAGCTGCTTCAAGTGCTAGTTCTAGGCCCACGGCTTGTGGACAGAAGAACAATCACTTATTAACATTCATGTAGACCAGGGGCCCCCAAACTACGGGCCCGCGGCCACATGCGGCCCTCTGAGGTCATTTATCTGGCCCCTGCCGCACTTCTGGAAGGGGTACCTCTTTCATTGGTGGTCAGTGAGAGGAGCATAGTTCCCATTGAAATACTGGTCAGTTGGTTGATTTAAATTTACTTGTTCTTTATTTTAAATATTGTATTTGTTCCCGTTTTGTTGTTTTTTTTTTTACTTTAAAATAAGATCTGTGCAGTGTGCATAGGGATTTGTTCATAGTTTTTTTAATAGTCTGGCCCTCCAATGGTCTGAGGGACAGTGAACTGGCCCCCTGTGTAAAAAGTTTGGGGACCCCTGATGTAAACGGTGTCCTTATACAAAGGCAGTAATGACCATACATTTTTGCTTTAAGTATTTACCTACTGACCATATTTAGAGCACAGAAAGCAATTTGTGGCAATTTCCCCTAATCTTTGAACTGATTACTCAACTCAAAATTGAAACAAAGGTATTTTTTTAACTTGATAACAACTTATTAATGATGAAATATAATCTTCGCTTCTTTCATCAAAAACAAACTTCTCCAATCAAAGGGTATATTACCAACTCCCAGTTCCAGGCTTTATTCTCTCTGATTTAGTCAATCTAAATGATCTCTTAATTAGTCTCTCTTCCTTTCTCTTTCCTCGCTCCAGCCCCTCGGGTGTCAGGATATCTATCTTCCTAAAAAACAAATCCAATTTAAGAATTTTTTTTATCTCTATTCATTGTAGAAGATAAAATCCAGCTCCCCACCATAACATTCCTACGACAAACCTCCCCCTCCAATACCATTTCCTGCTTCTGCCACTCAACCCTCCTCAACACCCCATTCATTTCCAAGTGCTCACACCTCCATTCTTGCATTCCCTCTGTCTGAAATACCCTCTCTTTATTTGCACCTGTCAAAACCCAACTCAGGAGCAAAAACTTTGGACCACTCTCTCTCATCCTCAGAGCCTTTAAAATGCCATTCTGCTTTGTACAGTTCATCTTTAAACATTTGTGGATTTTGTTGTTGCTGGGGCCGTGCCAGGTAAACCTTTATTCTGTGTGCCTTATAATAAGAAGTCTCAAAGCACCTTCTGCATACATCACTTAAGGTGCATGTAGGGAATCACCCATCTAACCTTGAATCCTCTATGACTTGGATTGGGGAACTTTAGTTAAAAGCCCTGAGTGAATGTCTCTTGGATGCAAACACCAAGAAAGTGTGAGTGGGGGCCCTGGCCGGTTGGCTCAGTGGTAGAGCGTCGGCCTGGCATGCAGAAGTCCCAGGTTCGATTCCTGGCCAGGGCACACAGGAGAAGTGCCCATCTGCTTCTCCACCCCTCTCCCTCTCCTTCCTCTCTGTCTCTCTATTCCCCTCCCGCAGCCAAGGCTCCATTGGAGCAGAGATGGCCCGGGCGCTGGGGATGGCTCCTCTGCCTCTGCCCCAGGCGCTGGAGTGGCTCTAGTCACAACAGAGCGACGCCCTGGAGGGGCAGAGCATCGCCCCCTGGTGGGCAGAGCATTGCCCCTGGTGGGCGTGCCGGGTGCATGCGAGGTCTGTCTGTCTCTCCCCGTTTCCAGCTTCAGAAAAATACAAAAAATAAAGTGTGAGTGGGTGACCTTTGTGCAGACACAAAGGAATGCATATGAACGGGCTTTAGAAAGTTAGACTAGAGGAGCTAGATTTCTCCTTCCTTTGTGCTTGTTAAATAGCAAAACAAAAAACAAAAAAAACAAAAAAACAAAAAAGCGAATGTACTGACCCAAATTAGCCCTTTCTCCATGTTGGCAAAATGGCCATTCTTTCCCCTTGTCACCTGGCCTCCCTCCCTTGTAATCCTGTTACCTCTGTTCTGCTTCTGATCAATAAAAGCTAACGGAGAAGGAAATCTAAGAGATCTTCTTTGCCTCACTTGGCAGGCGTCCCCCTCTCCCTCTTAATGTAAGTTTGTGTCTTGAGTAGGTTTCGTCCACGCGACCCTGAGTTCCCAGCGGCTGGAACACTACGGGCTCACTGTGGGTGTCAGGTTTCCAGGTTGCTTCTGTGTACCGTTGGCCCCTCAAGAAGGCTGTCTGACCTTTGAGGTTAAATTCATCCCTTCTCTGGCAACCCCCGTGCTTGGAAAAAGTTAAACACTTAAGTGTTTGCTGGATGGTACTGATTTGCATTAGCAGAATGGCCAAATTCAAGTTGATTCATAGTCATAAGAGTTCCTATAGAATAGTTTTTAAAGGCCATCCTGTCTAATGGTTTTGAAACTTCTAATTTTTGTTTCATTCGTTTGTTTTAGGTGGATCAGTCCTGTTTTCAACAAGTGTATTTGAAAGCCCAAGACACAGTGCAGTTAAATTCCATTCATCTGGAAGCTAGAGGGAGCCCAGCCACTTGCTCCCACTCCCATCCCTGCCAGTAATGGGTTCTGAAGAACACAATGTAAAACCTGCTTCACAAAAGTTAAAAACCACACAGAAAGATATTCACTCAAAATCGTAACACCCAGACTTTCCTCTAGTTCTGAGTTTTATCAGTAGTGGACATTGCACACCTACATATTGTCAACTGAAATGAGTTCTTAGAATATGAGAACAATCTTATGGCCTTTCAGGGGAAGTTAGATGGTTTCTAGTAACAGCTAGTCTCTAATATGCCCATTTAAAAAATTATTCTGGAGAGTCACTTGCTCAAAGGCAATGTAGTGTCACGTGGATGCGCCCAGGTCTGGTCAGGTCACCTGGATTCATTGTCCCATAATACCACTAGCTTACCCACAGGCTCTTTGTTTCTCAGCCTCCTCATTCATAAAACGCAGCAACAACTGTACCTCAGAGAGTGTTGGTTAATACACAATAATGTCATACTTACTTAATGAGCTTAGTGTTCAGTTAATACACTGGAGTTTGTTAAGGTTCATGATGAGAAAGACAAATGAACAGTATCACGGTCACCACTGGCCGAATTCAGTGATTCTCAAATGAAAACCAGTGTGCCCAGTGAGACTGGAGCTATTTGCATACTGCTTCAAGTTTGCACTGTCCATTTTATTAATCCAAAGAATTTACCAACTGATTTCACTATTCCCTTCCGTTAAGGTAAAATATCCAACAATAATACAAAATTTCAATGCTTGTCAATACACATTTATAAATGTTTTCAACTGATAAATCCTATATACCAAGTAACAACACGGCTTCCCAAGTGTTTAGTAAATGCTTCTGCTTCCCACCTGTGTGCATTTCTGCCAGGAGACAGCACTGTTTTTTTGGGTACAGCTCTTCTGCAGATTTCTCAGCAGTTATCTGAGCTAAATGTCATCACTTCAAAGGCAGGTCCAGGAACTCAGTGGAACAAATGTCTGTCAGGGAAAAGCAGGAATCTTCGAGAAGAACCCGAGATGGACAGAAGAGCAAACCAGTTCCGGCGAGTTCATCGGAACACAAAGCATCCTGCTGGCCCTCTCCCTGTGAGGGCGCACCCAGGGCTGCCTCGCAGCTCCCCGTGACATCATTGCACTGGGCTGGAAAAGCAAAGAGCAAATCCGGGTAAGAAAACAGAAGGAAGCAATGGGCTGGTGGTCAGGATCACGTAATTGGAAATTTGTCCAATTGTCAGCTAGGTTGTCAGACGTTTCTGCACTGATGGTGTAAATTCCTCTCTACCTCTAATGACTGTGGCTCAGCACAGTCCCAGGCACGGATGTTGACTTTCTCAGGTGCCTCGTGGGACCCAGATAATTCTGGCTAATGCTCGTAATCAGAAGGGAGTCTGTGTTCCAGCAGAAATGAAGACAGGCTCACATTCAATCAGAGGAGCCTGCAAACCAGTGGTTCTCAAAGTTAAAAATGCAAAGGAGGTACCTTAGAAGTTTATTAAAATGCATAATTCTGGCACCGATATAAAGGGTGGCTCTGTTTCATGTTTTACCCTTGAGAGCTCTTAGATCCCTAACCTTCACTGCCTGCTCTACATTTGGGCAACCGAGTTTGGAGCACACACGTGTGCCACCCACGCACACAGGTGTGCCACCCACGCACACAGGTGTGCCACCCACGCACACACGTGTGCCACCCATGCTGTGGCAGTGGAGGAAGTTCACATCTTTCGAACTTCAAACTCATGCTGTGAACTCTCCTCGGTCCACTCTACAGTCACTCCAAGGGCCCAGTGCACTCTCTCTGCTTGGCTGTTTCTTCCTATAGACCTATCCTGAGTCCTTCCCCTTGGATAAACCTTCTGTTCTTCACCAGGGGAATAATATACCTTATTTCATAGCCATTGGTGCTTGTGTATCTTTCATCCTAACATCCATAAATTCTTCACCTGGGGGCTACTCAGGATCCAGCAGAGGATTCTCGGTGCCTAAATAAGACCCAACTCCCGATAATTCTGATTCAAGATATGATGGAAGTGAAGAACAGGGTCTGGGAACAATAACCCTCAATGGAACAACTCTCCCAGGTTCATTTGTTGCAGGCAATTCATAGGCCATTTTAGCCACCCTCATACTCCTCTTCAATCTCCAACACAAAATTGCTTTCCGCCCTCCCCCTTCCACACAGCTCCTAAGTGAGGTGAGGCAGAAAGAGAAGTTATCTGGACAGAATCCCAGTGTGCTCTGGTCTGGGCTCAGTTTTCTGAAGGCATGGCAATGTTTCCCTGAGATGTTTCTTCATGGACATATCTTCATGTTAAACGTCATATAATATAACTTCAGTTTTAACTAATCAGTCAAGTGATTTGATAAGACTGCTAGGTGGTAACAACTTCCCACTTCAGTAGAATTATAGCAGAGTGCCTTGGCTGCGCATAAGGCTGAATGATCCAGTGAACTGGATCACCAATACAAGGGTGGCCTCTTGGCATAAGCTCATTTTCTAGGGTGGCAGTAAAGGTAGGAAGGTCATAAGATGGAGATAATGGGAACGGGTACTTGGAAAGGAATGCAATAGTGGAATTAGAAAAAATAGCGTGGCTCAGCCCCAGCTCCCAGCCCTCTTGAAAGAGAAAGAATTCTTCCTATTTCTGTTCAGACCACACAATGATTCTGGAGCAGTGAGACCTTTCAAGAATACAAGTTTTTAGATCCTTAAGAATATTCAACTTTGGAAGCACAGGATGACACTAAGCAGGGGTGCTCCTTGAGTGACAATGGCAGACACCAAATATCTTCAAGTGATTTGTGGCAATGGACATTAACAAGGCCACCAGACACTCAGTGTCCAGAGACTTACACAGGGCCATACTGGAAACTCAATGTTGACCATCCTTTGACAGTAATGGAAGTAACAAGCTAGCAACATATCTTGGTCTTTATCAAGCTACTAACAGAGTGTGTGAATGTTAAAGTTTTCAGCTGTATATCATCATTAATTATGAGAGTTGTGAAATAAAAACAAAACCAGAAAGTACTCTGTATAAAACTAATTTCACTCAAAGAAAAAAATTTCTCTAACTCAGCAGTCTCCATCTTTCAGCTTTTGTCAAAAGTTGAGTTTATCAGTTGAGGCCATTAATAATGGTGAGGACTAGTGTTAGGTGATTGCTAAACACCGGTTCCCATCCTGTCTTAAAGTTTTACCTTTGAGGTAACCAGCAGGTGCCAACTTGGACTAACTCCCTCTAACTCCCTCACAGAAATCACACTACTTTGAATTCTATACTCTATTTATTTCTTAATTAAGTGTTGATGTAGACAATGACACTGACCCTTGTGTAAAAACTTTGTAATAAATTCATCTTAGAGCTTAGAACAATAGTAGAGGTAAGCAAATTTACTCTTAAAAAAAGTCTATGTGTCCGGTTGGCTCAGTGGTAGAGTGTCGGCCTGGCATGCAGGAGTCCCGGGTTTGATTCCCAGCCAGGGCACACAGGAGAAGCGCCCATCTGCTTCTCCACCCCTACCCCTCTCCTTCCTCTCTGTCTCTCTCTTCCCCTCCCACAGCCAAGGCTCCATTGGAGCAAAGTTGGCCCGGGTGCTGAGGATGGCTCTATGGCCTCTGCCTCAGGCACCAGGATGGCTCTGGTTGCAACAAAGCAATGCCCCAGATGGGCAGAGCATTGCCCCCTGGTGGGCATGCTGGGTGGATCCCAGTCAGATGCATATGGGAGTCTGTCTGACTGCCTCCCCATTTCCAACTTCAGGAAAAAAAAAAAGTCTATGTGTCAAAGCTTTTGTGCTTTCACTTTATTCTTCCCCAGACTCTCATAAGGAGATAATTATCACAGCACCCATTTTACAAATAAGTATAGTAGAGCTCAGGTAAGTTAAAATTTGTCCAAAGTAAATAAACAGTGAGTGAAGGGAAAAACAAGAATCAGAACCCACATCTGTCCCCCTTCAATGTCCATTCTACTCTCCCATTTCCTTTCTTGACAAAACCTTAGTTCTCCTTTATAGATTTTGAATTATGATGACAGCTGACCAGAGTGTCATTTTCTGATGTCTCCCAAAATATTCTTTGCTTAATGCCATAGCTCTTGGGTTCTAACATAATTCCTTACATTTATTTCATTAGCTAAAATTTTCTTTTACTTTTTCACATATCATCCCTAAAATCTTTTTTGCAAAGTGGAAGGGCATAAATAATTAACAATTTAGTAAGCATTTACCATGGTGCATTCTTTTTTAACCTTATGGTCAAACTATAAATTAGGTGCTTTATATTTGAGATAGTATGTGAAGTTACTGTAAGTTTGGAATTTTTAATATACTTTAACCTTTGTCATCTTTTTCCATCTTTACTATGAATAGTACCATATATGCAACTGAATGTGACCATTTAATGTTATACCCATTTTACAGAGAAGGAGGAATAAGCAGTCATCCCAAACCCACATACCTGCTTAACTCACAAACACTTATACAGGAACATGCTTGTTACCCTGGTTACCAGGCTACTATCCCTCAGTAAGAGAAAACTGAATGTGCCCAACCAGACTGCAATTTCCATTGCATCATATTTTGAAATAACTAGGTTTAAAATACAAAGGACAGTTGGGGAACACTTGGGGTTCCTTAGGCAGTCATTGGGAGCTCTATGCCCCAGGAGTATGGCTAATGGACAATGTCAAAGGCATTCATCCTCTTCACTTAACTGAGTAATGAGGTCAGAAACAGTTATGTTGGCTGTGAGTAAACATGGACAAACCAGTCTCAAACACCAAAGAAGCATAATCTAGAAATTTAGACTTAGTAGATTGATGAATACCAGTTGCCGCCTATCAACACTGAGTCAGCTTAAATAGGTGTGCAGAAAGTGTACTAAGGGTATCCTGCACCTGAAATATCATAAAAAGCTGGGTAAGATGCAAGATGCATGTAACCCACAGACTACATTCTAATTACATGTGTATTTAAGGGATCTCACTAGCACCCACATCGATTAGTGGTTCTAATGTCTGCAAAGACTGAGGTGATATTTTGGAAACCATCCTTGTAGGGGAAGGGCTTCCGAATGTAAGACATCCGTAAGAATGGTACTAGCTAAAAGGATCTTTTAGGAGATTAAGCAGAATAACAGTTTGTTTTTATAAACCAGGACTCTTCAAAGCCAAAATAAAATCTGTCTGATAGAAATAAACTTCTATATCTAAAAGCCTCAGTGTTTTATAAACCAAGTTATACCTCAGTCTAATACAAGGACTTGATCTTGAAAACTAAACACAAACAATAGACAGAGCTTACTTTTCAGCATCACTTAAAAATGAAATGTATTATTTTTTATTTCTAAATTTTAATTTCAGCACACATGTATTCCTTTCTCAGACAAGAGTTTGGCTTTGAAAAATATAAGTTTAGAAGCCTTTCCTTCATTATTCTAAATTAAGACATGTCAAGGGTAGGACCTTCAGGAAATGCACAAAAGAGAAAAAAGAAAAAATACTAAAACAAACAAATACAATCCCCTGTCCCCCAAATTCAGGAGAAGAAAGAGAAAATGCAGGGAAGGATCTTGGGTACCCCAGTATGGGCCACATACTTGCGACTGGACCAAATGCCCCAGTCTACTCTGGGACCACCAGGTCACAGCGCCTCCTGTGGCCCGGGGACGAGGGGATGCTGGCTGGCAGCCACCATTGGGACAACATAATCAGAACTGAGATCAAGTTTCTATTGAGCAAGCAGAACAGCAAAGATTTACTCCCCAAAGTATTTATAGTTATCATTGAACTCTGGTTACTCTATATGTGTCCTTTATATTTCAGTCTATATACCAGTTACATTTTTTTTTCTTAAGGATATTTTGAATTTCCGCCCTTATTAAACAACTTGTAGAAATGTACCCGTTTAGTACAACATGAGTTGTGGAATATCACTTTGTGTTTCTCAAAAAACACCCACCAATCATTTTGCTATGTCAGTTATTCACAAATACACAATAGAGGTATTTTTACTTACATGACGTTTCCTGTGGGTACAGTCATTGAACTTTAAAAATTCAGGAGTTCCTTCAAAGAGGTAGAATAGTAATTTGGGACACAGAAGTAACGCTGTAATAATCATCTCTGCAAGCAATAGAGGAAAAATGTTTTTCTGACAAATAAATAAAAACATGCCTTCAAAATCTGTTTTAATATGTTTTGGAAAAGATGATACTCTATTTTGTTCCAAACTGAATTCGAAGCTGAGGAGTTAAAAACAACAACAACAAAACTGAGGTATCAGTAGATCCGATGCAGGCCGTGTTGAAAGATGTCATTAAGAGATCATGCTCAGGCTGCCATGATCTTCCAGGTGGGTCAGATTGCTCACAGAAGCCACGTGGACTGTGGCCAAGACATGCTCAAGAAAGCAAATTTCTGACCTCAAAGGGAACTTATTCTAAGCCTCAGGCCAGAAGTCGACAATGTAAAAAATCTTTCTGAACCAAGGGTCGACCCTGAAACCACAGAGCAAGAGAGGGCGCTGAATTCAAGCCAAATAAGGTACTTGGACGACGGGACAGGTCAGACACTAGAGGTCAATGAGGAAAGCAGCAGCCAAGAGTGCAGAGCAGAGCCTGTCACTTGAGCCCAAGAGCAGAGAGTGCCTTGCTTGGAATTTCACTCATACAATACTAGCGATGTGCACGTTACCTTAAGGATTATGTAATCAAAGAGTTATTTATTAGAAACAAGTATAAACCTGATATAAATTACATTTAGTTGAAAAGCCGAAGTACCTTCTCTGGGTTTTCTCGTATCTTTTTCTTCTCTGTTGTTACAGAAGTCTTCTGTTTGTGTATGGACCAAGGCAACAGGGAAACTGGGAAGGCAGGCAGGGCACCAAATGGCAAAGGAGGATTAAACAACAACAAAAAAATTCTGGCCTCTAGCCACTTGCACCTGGTAGAAAGTGTCAAGAAAAACCACAGGTTTATGCCTGGGGCTTTGCAAGTGTTAAAAAAAAAATCTATTAATTCTTTCAACAAATATTTATTGAGGATCCATTACCTATCAAGACAGTTTGCTAGGAGGCAGGGATGAAAAGACAGAGAAGGAACAGAGGAGGCTGCAATAGCAGGGTGGGGCCAGCAAGTGAAATTTGTATTATATAATAAATAAAGGCCTAATGGAGGTATATATTACTACACAATCCTAGATGAGGAAGCAGTTCACGCTACCTCATTGAAATAAGTGGAAGTCCAGGACTAAACGGTAAGAAAAGGACACAATAAATTATGCAAAACTAAGGCCAAATCAAAGGACTGGATTTGGATGTAGAAGCTACCAATGGGTAAGGAAATCATGTCCAAACAGATTTGTGATAAATGTTGAGTACTTCCTGCTTTGGGATGGGCACAAAATATTAAGATAACAAGTTAAGTGCATTCTGCTGACACCAGGAAGTAAAAAGGACCATGAAAATTAAACCTCCGAAATAATGAAAAGAATACATAAAAGATTTAATGGAGAAAAATGGTGGTGAATTCAGAGACATAAGATAGGTGTATTGTTCATTTTCCAGATAACAGTTCACCAGTTCAATTTAAGGTTCGCTCCCTCCAATCTCGAAATCTCCCAGAAGAGTAGCAAGAGTCCTGATTTGTCCCTTAGGCAGCAAGCCTTGCAATACAGAAAATGTAAAAGAAAAATAAAAAAAATTTCTTCCAGGCTCCCCCTTTCTTTTCTCCTTCCATGACCTCTTATAAGTCTTTGATCATTTGAAAGGAATGTGTGGGTGGTGTGTAACCTTTAGAAACGTTTTTCTGCCAATTTACTAAAGGGAAGTTTTTTTTTCTCTTTTTTTCCCCTTGCCCTAAGTTCTGCACAAAACGGCGCCTCGCTGCATTGTTCAAAGCAGCTCACAGGCGTCCCTGAAAGACTCCTGTGAAAAAAGAAGGGAGGTGAGGCTGTGAAACCAGACAGCTCCCCATCACTGCTAGATTTCTGTGGCCCCGAACAATCCGGTCTCTTTGTGTGGGATGGCTAGTGGTTAGTGAGTCATGTTACCAGGTGTATTTATAGACCATGAATTAAAAATAAATAAATAAAAGCCGTTATCACCTCTTAGCGTCTCAGAATGAGCAAAGCGATAGCCCAGGGAATGTCTGAAGAATCAGAAATGTTGCTTTCATGAGAGAGCAGGCAAAATTCAACAGATCAGCCTTAGCTGAGAGAGTTCATTAAAAAGCCAGGGGTTCTGGCTGAGTCCCCTGCAGACCACAAGATTCTTCATAGAGTGGCTTACACTTGAATAGACAATAAAATTGGTTGTGGAATCACCAAGCAATGATTGTCAATGGACAAGTTGATTCTCATTTGCTTCATGTATCTATTTCCCGTTTCAGTTCGCAGTGTGCGTGCTATATAAGCATGGTATTCCTTTTCGCTAATTTTTTTTTTATATTCACTGTACATTAAAGTTATTTTTATAAAATGTAGTCATTGGACTCATGATAACCATTACATTGGACAGAGAAGAGCAGGGAAGTGGTAGCTGAATAAGAAATCCCTTCCCTCAACAAAATTACCTTCTGATCTAATATCCGGAATTACCAACTGACCTGAACTGGAAAGGTTTTCTTATTTCAAAAGCTTAGAAGCACTCAACCAACCACTTCTGCACCGCCTCCCAGAGCAAGTTCCTCAGGGAGGAAACAGGACCTAGTGAGAGACCCAAAAGGCAGTTTCAGTTTTGAAATAAGAAAAGCTAGATCGTGGTGGAGAGAAAAGACTGTGTCAACCATGGAGACCACTACATATCTGTAGTGACTTGAAAGAGGCCTCCACTGAGACGTACTTAGTCAAAGAACGTGCAAGGTCACCAACTTTAACAAGGGAGAGAAATAGCCGAACTTACATTTATATTTATTTTTAGAAAAGAAATGAAAGCTTACTAATATTTAACACATAGATTCAAAGTAGCATATATATTCAGTACATGCATATTGGTGGTCAAATGTTTCTCTGATTGGCTTTTGTTATTGATTTTTATACCCTTTTGTCTGTTTTGATTATTGATGTTTCCCAAATTTTAGAACATGGGGTAAGGAAGTACATATTCAAAATTTTCTTTTGGAATGCATTGGAATATATTTGATCACAAAGATTGGAGACTACTGGCTTAACATGAAGTATGATGAAGGTGAAGCTTTTTGTTGGGGTTTCTTTTTTTTCAAACAATTAAGACAGATTCAAGCATCAAATCATGTTTTGCTTTTGTCAAACCATATAGATAAGAAAAAGATATCCATTGGTCCTGGCCTGTTGGCTCAGTGGATAGAATGTTGGCCTGGCATGAGGATGTCCCAGGTCGATCCCCAGTTAGGGCACACATGAGAAGCAACCGTCTGCTTCTCTTCCCCTCCTTCTCTCTGTCTTCCCTTCTTGTAGCCAGTGGCTCAGCTGGTTTGAGCATGGCCACAGGCATTGAGGATAGCTCGACTGATCTGAACATTGGCCCCAGACAGGGTTGCCAGGTGGATCCTGGTCAGGGCGCATGAGGGAGTCTGTTCACTATCTCCCCTCTTCTCACTTAAAAAAAACAAAACAGGCCCTGGCTGGTTGGCTCAGTGGTAGAGCGTCGGACTGGCGTGCAGGAGTCCCAGGTTCGATTCCCAGCCAGGGCACACAGGAGAAGCGCCCATCTGCTTCTCCACCCCTCTCCCTCTCCTTCCTCTCTGTCTCTCTCTTCCCCTCCCGCAGCCAAGGCTCCATTGGAGCAAAGTTGGCCCGGGCGCTGAGGATGGCTCTGTAGCCTCTGCCTCAGGCGCTAGAATGGCTCTGGTTGCAACAGAGCGACACCCCAGATGGGCAGAACATCGCCCCCTGGTGGGCAGAGCATCGCCCCTGGTGGGCGTGCCGGGTGGATCCCGGTCGGGCGCATGCGGGAGTCTGTCTGACTGCCTCCCCGTTTCCAGCTTCAGAAAAATTAAAAAAAAAAAAAAAGGTAACAGAAATAACTGAATAACGAATGAAAGCAGATAAAGGAAAATATGAGCTCTTCAAAAGGTCAAAGAAAACTTTCAAACACCTTGACTTCTCCATATCTGCCCTCTGAGGCTTTCTGAAAACTCCTTTAGGGGCAAAACACCTCTCCAGGTGAAGTCGTTTTGAAAGCAGTTTCACCTCTTCTGATGTGTTATTGTCTAAATCAAGAAAACAAGTTGTCTGCTTATCAGCAGTTGCTTGAGTATGCGGACAGGACGGGGCTCCAGGTGGAAGGTACTTCCCCAACGCCTAGGAACTTGCAGCTCTAAGTGCACAGCTGTTTGCACACTGAAAGGCTAGATTTTAAACAAGCAGAGGCATTTTTTATTTTAAAAAATCCTGTGTGGGTTTTCTTTAGAATGGGGGAGGGGAGGTTATAAAATATACTTCATTATATGCTGGGATCTTACTACTATGAACACAGGTAATAACAGCATTACCACAAGGAAACATATATGTACTTGTTATGATACAACATAACAGTTTTTTTTAATACCACAGATTATAAGAAGTTATTAAAAATTCTTAACAGCTTATCCTTCCATCTGCAAAGGTTTACCGCCATCCCACGACTTTGACAGAATTACTCATATATTAACTGGTCAGGCTCCTCTACTCAACTATCCCGCATACTAAGAAATCTGAAGCTGACAGCCCGAAAACACTGTCAAACCTCGGGGCATGTGAAAACTCGTATTCCTACAAAGAGGCTGCAGTCAAGGCTTTGTTGAATCATACCAAGCTTTCACTACTCACCTGTGAGTTGAAAACAAACAGCTTTTCTGTCTTATATGCCCAGCTCCTGGCTTCACCAGAAGTGAATAAGGAAAGTCAATGTTTTGTTTTTGTTTTTAATGATGATCGGAAGATTACCAAGAAAATTTATTCTGATGAAATTCTCAAGGCAAGTTCAGATTTTAGTTAACAATATACGTGTTCTCTTTGTTAGAGCTTTTGATACTAAATAATGAGTCTGTGCTATATACTGACACTAAATCTGGGGGTTTTATCACCTTGTTTACTCTTGTTTTCATGTCCTAGAGTGATACAGATTAGGAAGTGTCAAGGTAGACGCATAATGAACAGATCTGCCAGAGCTGTGTTCTGAAGAAGCATCTCAAGATAAATTTGAGTTCAACGGAGAAGTTTACAGTTTTAAGAAACAAACAAAAACATTAGCTTTTAATTATATCCTTCTTAACAGATAACAAAAGTTGGACTTGTCTTTAAGACTAGCGATCAGTTATTTTGGGTGGATTAGAATAACATATAGTAATGTGGCAGGTGCCCAGACATTCAGAATGAACGGTGGCTAGGAAAGCAGGAGTCGGGCCTCATTACAAAAACTCCTCCCTGGCGTACATACAGTCAAACACTGTGCTGCTCGAAATTCATCTACCTTTCCTGTCCTTTTGTGAAATGTTTTATTTCCTTGATCAGTAACTCATAATACGTTTCCTTTCTGTAGTCCTCATTACTTCTACAAGTCGAGTGAATGGTGGCCACCATCTTCAGTTTCTGTCATCTTCACTGTACACACACAGACACACACACACACACACACACACACACTACCTAACCTGTTAATGACTCCTTCAAATCATATACTGACTACTCCTACAACTTTTCATATTTATATTTAGAGTCATGAGATCACTTATTAAAGCACATTTTAGGGCAACTATTGCCATAAAATACAATCATTTGAATGGAAATAAGTTGAGCTTAAATTTTATTAACTTATTCTGGTTCATTTTAGTCTAACTTTTACAGAACTTTAACACTCGGTACCTAGCTGGAAATTATTAAGACTATTAAAAAATGAAGTTCTTCAATCTGTTCCTGCCGAATCATCCGACGGAGAGCAATGAAGACGTACACATGATGAGTGAAGGACGTGGACATATTTAAGATGACGCAGAATCAGTGATGTACCTGCGAGAATGTGGAGAAACTGTCAGTGTAGAGTGGACCAGGTAAACAAGGTCTCTCATTTTAGCTCAGGGAGGTATGCATGAACTTCAGGTGCTTTTCCTTAACTCATTCCTGGGGCTTAGGATATAGTACTTTAAAAAAATAAAAATAAATCAAAAGTCTTAAAGAAATGACCATACACTAATGGTCTCCACAACGAACATTATTCCTCACAGTTCTAACAGTTAGAAGGGCTGAGATTGAGCCTCGGACAGATTCAGTGTTGACTCGGGGTCTGCCTCCTGGTACCCAGACAGCTATGTCCCCACATGGCAGCAAATCCACAGAGGATTTGCAGATCTCCCAAATCTCTGGGATCTCTTTTATCAGGGCACTAATCCATTCAGGAGGGCTTCACTTTCATGACCTAATCACCTCTCAAGGGCCCCGCTTCCTGATACTCCCACAGTGGGGTCATGATTTCAACCAGCAGAGGGATTCGGCCAGTTTGCACTGGTCTGGCAGAACTGATACCTATTTTTTTTGTTGAGTTCAGCTGACCAGTTGTTAAAATGGCCCTTGTAATCAGGGTTCTAAGGTGGGCACCTGGGCAGCTGCCCAGTGTGGAAATCACAAATTGAAATTCCTTACTCTTTTTTAACATTTATCTGCATAATAGTGTATTCTAAGTGCCCATAATAATTTCCATTCCATCCACAGGTGAAAAAAATTGCAAGTGAGCACGCCAATCAAGAAGCGATATGGAAATAACTTAAATAACAGTCTTGTTGTTTTTTTGTCAGGTGTTATTTAATATTTTTTCATTAATATTTTAAAATTCTTTCTTATTACATAATCGAGTTTTGTGTACCTCTTTTATTGTTTAAATATCAAAAGCATGAAACAATAAACTACCTTTCGATATATCATTTTTTTAGACTTACAAACAGTCACTAGGGCAAAGAACCGGTTGTTAAATTATTTGAATCCCACCACTGATTTCAACATGTGAATTTAGGAGGACACAAATATTGAGCTTGTAACAGTCGATGACACAGCAATCCTGACAGGGGCCCCGAGGTTTTAATTTGGGTAATGATCTAGTGATGGGTTCTATTAGCCATAAGTGGTGACACAAAGAGGACAGCTTTCCGAACCTGTTAAGGACACTGTAATACAGCAACTTCTGAGATTTCATAATCAGGGAATCCTTCAAAAGTCCTGTTTAGTTGACAGAGAGGTCCTCTGGTGAGATGCATTCCAGAGACTGGCTGATAAACTCCTGTATATGTGTGTGTGTGTGGGGGGGTACAATTTAATAACTTGATTATGAATTTTAACTTAGTTCTTCCAAAAGGTGCTATCAAAAGTATATCACCGTTTTATGAAACGCGAGCTGTGCTGACGGCTTCTCCCTGAACCAGGCCTACTCCTCTCCGTCTCCGTCTTCTCACTCCTCCGTAGGCTCTGTGCTGCTCGTCTGGATAAGGCAACTTTATACCCTGAAGATGACTTTGGTCATGGGTTTTGTCATGCAGAGCCAGAGCTGTTTGAAAGTGAGGTGACAGTGTTGCTCTAACAGGCTTCTGAATTGTTCTCTAGCTGGGATTACCGCTCCTCCTGGGCAGGAGACCCTGACATGTGGCTCGACTGATTTACCAGAAGCAGTAATTGTTTAATGTGAAGGTTGTCAAGTTGCATTTTCCTGGTGCTGCTGGACTTGCAGAAATTCGGCTGGTGAGTTGGAGAAGAAGCCAACTGGGAGAAGAAATCAATGCTTCGTCAGTGCCACCTCCCCGCCCCCGAGACGCCTCTTGAAATGCTCGGCCCCTTGACTTTTTGTCACTCTCTTTAACTCCCTTCCTCAGCTGTCTTGTACTTTACAGTCTTCAATTCAAAGTCCTACTTGCCTGTCCCTGAAATGCACAGGTACTTCTTCTACCTGAACATGTCCTGATGCCCACGAGGTAATTCCACTTGGCTGTCCCACCGGAATCTCAGCCTCAACAGATCTAAAATGAAACCAATTACCTTCCCGGAAAGACCAACCCCCTCTCTTCATTCCTATAACCCTGTTAATTGCTGGACTATATAGATAGACAGCCATCTAGGTGTGAGCCTTCAAAATAACTTCTGACAGGATAAAGGGAGCTAGTTTAGTGCAAGTGTCATGAAGTCCCCCCAAATGACACGTGGAGTGGTAGAAATTAGCATAGAGCTTAGGACCTTTTCTCCATTTTACTCAGCCTAATGAACAGGTTCTACATGTTTTGCTCACACCAGGCTATACCCAAAATTTGGTGATGGAGTTCAAGGGAATTGTCAAAAATCTTTAACTTCCCCAATATCTGAGTCATTTGCAGTGCTAATAAAACGGAAGGCTGGGAGAATGAAGAAGCATTTTAAAGAAACACAACGACATGGATAACAGTGTGGTGATGTCCAGAAGGAAAGCGGGAGGGGGGGGGTTGAAGGAGGCAGAAAGAGACTTGGTTTTGGGCGGTGAGCGCAGGATGCAGGAAGTAAGTGACGTGTTAGAAAGCCGTACACTTAAACCCCTATGGCTTTACAAATCAACGTCACCCCAATAAAGACCATTTAACCAAAGAAACATGAGTGTGGAAGAGTAAGAATTTGCCAAACTTTTCTAATACTATTGGTGGAAGACGGTGCCCTGAGAGTGGACGTTGGTTTTAAATATATCTTGGCAGGCATCCCCTGGCAATAGAGAGGAATGTATTAATCTATCATGACTTTATTATACAAGCCATTTAGACCATCAAAACTTCTCCTCCAATTAGTCATCTCTCTGATAATTATTTCCACATAAACTTAACATAGCTGGCAGGCATCAAGACAAATGGAGAAAACGCCATCTACTACAGGGTACTACGGACATTTAGTCAGGGGTCCGGGCTGAGTTGAGAGTAAAGAGTTGGCTATATGCAGTGTGCGCAATGAGCGATGCACTGCACCCCCACCAACAACTAACATCTTCACCACATCCGTTTGCCAATTCAACTGTTGCTATGGGGGCTTGGAGAGCCGTTTGATATTGTCAGAAGGCAAACAGTGTGAGGTGTCATTGTTTGTAATATTTCACTGGTACCAGCTTGAGACCTTGAAGCTCTTCCTTCTACCACCAGATCATTGAAGGACTCTGGGCCCAAGCCAGGGCTACCGGGTAGTGTGGTACTTCCCCTTTCAGGCAGTGGCCAGCTCTGCCACGCATGTTGCTGCCCACGGGGCAGTGGCTGGAGGCTAGCACTCCACTATCTAACCAGAGCTGCAATTCAAGTCCAAGTAAAGCTGTGCATGCAAGCCTGGTGGTGCCCAGCACCCCTAGTCTGACTGGGCCAGGCTCAGGCACAGGCTCCCCAAGCCCTAGCTCCCAAGGCTGCAGCTCAGGGCACCCTGTTCTCTCAGTCTTATAGACAGCCTTTCTCCTCGGACCCCAGCGTGCACCCAGCACAGGCTCAGATCCTCGGCCCCGACGCAGCCTGGAACCACTCCTGCCCTTCGCAGGTCTGTCTTTCCATTCTGGGGGCAGACTACTTTCCTCTCTTGTCTACCTCTTGCCTGTCCATGGTGTAGCTCTAAATACCAGAATCTCCAGGGCTTATACTACAGAAGATCAAAAGGGCCTGGACGTCTTTTTTTAGAGACAAAAAGGACACAGGTCCTGGACACAAAAATTTGTTTACCTTTCCAGGTTGGATAATTCAATTTCTTTGTAATATGCAATCCCACCACAAGAACAGATTGGAAGGTCTTCTCCCTTCAGCAGAGAAAACAACAAGCAAACAATATACACTCGAGTTAATTTCTAAATGGGTCATACTGCTACATAGATACGAGAGTCTAATGTTAATTTCAAAATGGGTCATACTGCCACTGAGATAAAAGGTGTGTGACAGATCTGGGGCAGGTAAGAGAAGCTAAGTTGCAGGGATAAAGGATAGGCATTTGGAGATAATTCGCCAGGTAGAGGAGTCGGCTAAAGAGCTGGACTTCACAGAAGAGTCAGAGGACACTGGTAGTTTGGGGTACAGCTTGAGGCTGATCCCTGCCCGCCACTTGGCTTTGCACCCTGGGGAAGAGGTGCTATGGTGTGGGGTAGTGTGTGTGTGTGTGTGTGTGTGTGTGTGTTTGTGTTAAAAAAAACACACACAGAAGTGAAGAGAGCTTTCAGCCATCAGGCCTAAACAATTCTGATAGAGGAATAAAACATACAGAAAGGGATAGCACTTTTGACTTCAAGATTAAGGATGAGCTCTTGGGCCCAGAACACCCATGAAGTTTTAGTAACACACAGCTAGTGGAAGCAGGGCTGAGCCGGGCAGAGCGCACACTGGTGACTAGTGGGCCATTGTCCAAGGGAGCTTGAAGCGACGGCTTAACAGCCACCAGGAAAAAGTTAATAGTGTGAGAAAAATTGAGGGGGTAGTTTGACGGAATCTACCTCCACAGCAGAACCCAAGAAAGAGTCTTTGCAAAGTCACGTAATTAGAAGCCAGGACGGAGGCATCTGCTAAGTCAAACAAGAGATCGTGGGGACTCCTAGTAAGAGGCTGGAAAAGAAGAGAAACAGAAAATGGTGAAGGTCTTAGTACCGTGAAAGTGGGGAGGTGGGGGCTAAGGTTCAGGAGACAGATGTCTCTAGATCAATCAATCCCACAAATAAGTGAAGTCTGGAGAGATCATTTTTGTATTTGAAATACTTCTAACAGTATAAGTTAAACCGACTTTCACTTATTTACTTCCCCTGTGACATTTTCCCTTGCAATTGTCAAATAACGATTTGGCCTCATCTTTCGTGTGTGTGTGTGTGTGTGTGTGTGTGTGTGAGAGAGAGAGAGAGAGAGAGAAAGAGAGAGAGAGTTTATCTGAACTAGATTATTTCTGGCTTAATGGGTCAAATTGTTAGTTTTTGTAACCTCCAAACTGAGACTCCAAATCCAGAACCATTGTAAACAAAGGAGCAATTCACATGGTGGGCATGAGATATGTAGCGAATCTTTCAAATTTCTCTTTAATTCTCCATTTCTTATTGTCATAATGATATTCCAGGCCCCAATTAACGGTTCTTTCTCAATCCAATGACTATTACATACTGCTTCCATTTCACCTTTTCTAACTCCATGACTTCTACATGGAATGCCTCTAAATCCTATCCATATTTCAAGGTCTCGCTCAATTATTCCTTACTTCCTGAAGATTTTCAACATCACCCAACCAGAAATTAACTACTCCTTTAGGCTATCTTAGAGCAGTTTATGTTACACAAATGGGGCTTCTCTACCTTTTTGTCTGACAGTGTGTGTGTGTGTGTGTGTGTGTGTGTGTGTGTGTGTTATTATCTTATATGTACTCACTAACTCTTTGGAAAGTTCCTGAGGACGAGGATTACATCTTTCCAGCCTGGCGCAGTGTTCCTTGCTCACATAAACCTTCCTTCCCACCATGTCCAACGCCCACCTCAGGCTGCCTGTTGCAGTTTTATTGCGTTTACCCTCTAGCAGGGTGACCTGTAATGTCTACGTAAACTAGACTTACTATTCATATGATATGAAAGGACTGAAAGAGGACAGGTTTAGGAAAGACTTTGATTTGCAGCAAATCACATATTCCTTCACTCAGGAATGTATCTGCTGCCCTTCGAACTCCGTAAGTTTCAATAATGTTTTCACCTCTTTCAAATGACCCCCCATTATCCACAAGCAGAAAAGCCTGAAGAAATCATAAAATAGTAATAAATGAGTTTTCCCACACCATTCTCTGTACCTCGAGTTCCCATTACTTGAACAGTAGTCTATATGAATGATTGACAAGCAGGTAAGTCAGCATCAACTAAATTAATAAAACCAAAATTGAATGAGTCATGTTTTCACGTCAGTGTTGCAAAGTACACAATGTTTGACAAATCCTTTCAGTGCCAATTAGTTAAGTTAACCGTCACATAAAAGTAAACTTTCAGCAGACGAGTGCAACTTGTCTTCAGTCGGCAAGCGCAGCCGTGCCACAAAACATGCCCTCGCTCTGCACACGGGAGAACTCTGTGAGGCTCTACAGAATTCTCTATTTTAAGAAAACAAAAAAAATAAATCAAATAAGTGAAACTGATACTAAAGAAAAGATATGTCGCAGACACAGGCTCTGGAATAAAACAATTTTCATTCAAGTGTCACTCATTCTACACATAAGATATTCGACGCTGAGCCATCAGGGAAAGAAAGAAATCTCAGCTGGCCCCGCTTCACTTTCTAAGTTCCACTTTCTAGATATGTGACATTGGTTGTACTATATTGTGCTCTGGTTTCCTCACTGAGAAAATAAAGAATAAAACTACTACCAGCTTCACAGAGCTCTTATGAGAATTAAATAAAACAATTCGTATAAAGCTAAAACTGTCTAGGCCAGAGTTAGTGCTCAACTAATGTCAGCTATTATTTTTATGTGGCAACTCTTACACCAATTCTGTGTCTGTGAGCTACCAAAATAAAGTGGATAAAAATAAAAATGCCAGCTATGCATTTTATTCCAGAGACCAAAACTGGGAAAAACATATTGATAAACAAGTTTGGATCTAAAAAGCAGTCATGATTTTTTAGGTCACACACATTTCGAATTTCGTATTTACTTGTTTTGGTTTAGAACATAAGAATGTATATTCTACTCATTTGTGACCTTAAATAAGATCAGTGAGCAAACATCTGAAACTCTAGTACATTATCCGCTGCACAGCTACAAAAAATCAAGCTAATGTAGGACAGCAGATATTAACAGCAATTCAAAACTCTTAGGATCTTGCACTCAGTTCTCTGTGCTGCAAACAATAGCCCTCATTCCCCTTGTAGCCTCATTTTCTGAAACTTGTAGATGTGTGGATGATTCACAAAACTTCTTCACTTTCTGTCTCGATATGTTGGTGTCATTTAGGATAGGGCAGGCAGCTTAAAGCTTCTGAGTGACTTACTACTGGTGAGGATAGTAAGCATTTAAACAATTTACATTTCTGATAGTCACAATGGTACCTTTTGAAAAGAAAGCAAGTCGAAACATTAAAAAGCAAAACTTCCATTTCCTCTTATTATTAATTAAATAGCTTTTCATTAAGGGTGATAGAAGAAGTGTGTTTACTAGGTAGACTGCAAAGTGTCCATTATCAAGGGCTGATAAGCCGCCAGAAACCGTCCTTCCTGGGGCAGTGTAACTTGAATGCTTTCTGCACTTCCATCAGCTCAGATAAGGTGCACCAAATTATCTTTCCAACTACAGTTGTGTCACCTGAATGCAATTAACACCTTATTAAGTGTTAAGGCATTTCTACAGGTAATAAATTAGTCATGGCTAAGTACCTTGCAACACTTCTTTAGTACAGTACTTGATACTCTCACTGTAGGCTATGGAAAATGCTATGAACAATTAAATACGGTCTTTAGAGCAATACAATTACATGGATAATTTTATATTTGTCTCGGTGGTGCTGACTGCACAGGCAGGCAGAGGGTGGGAGGCAAGAAATCAAAAATGTCTCTTATGACTGCAGACTTTCTTTTGGTTTCAAAGTTCAGTGGCAGTAATCAGATAGCGTATTTCTTGAAATTTTCCATTAAATTTAAGTCAGTAAACGGTTCTTTTATAATTCCTCCTGCTGACTTCCAACCCTACACTAAACGTCTCAAGACACCAAAAGTTAACTATAATTTTAATTACAAACATTGCCAGATAAATGCTAAGCAGCTAAGAGCTTCATATACTTCATATACATAAGCAACTTAAACATTTTAAAGCTGTTTATATATCTAAAAACTTTACCCCATTTGAAAATACCCCTCCTCCATTTTTGTTCTATATGTTAAAACCCAGATACTAACTGACTCCATGCAGAAGAATGAATGGGTGAAATATCCTTAATAAAAAAGAAGACATAAATATTAATAATTAAATAGGTATAAATGCACACAAAACAAATGTTAAAATAATCTCTTTTTGCATTTCTCTTGAGATTCATATTTTCTACCGGGTTCCTTTCTCTTCCCCTAAAGGCAGACACAATTTACAACTTGTAACAACATCGGTTCTTCCAAGGGAACTGGAGAACCTTCCACAGGTTCAGATGATAGACGTTACAAGATACTTGATTTTTCCACTAAATATGAGCTCTAGTTCTACGGCTACAGAAGTGAGTTTGCATGCATGTGCACACAGTGATAAAGAATTCAAAAGGTATTTGCAAGTAAGCATCTCTTTAGAATTGCCTGTCTATATTTTTAAAATGTAAGTGATATGATTTTTTTTTCTTTTTCTTTTTTTTTTTTTTTTGGTCAGGAAACTAGGCACTAGTATTAAGTGCCACATAAATAGCTAATTGGATGGAATGATCAAAAGATTACATAAACCACTTCTCAGGTAGGAACTTCTGAGACAAGTTACAGAGGAATGTGGGTCAAATGTTTCATCACCTTTTCCTCTGCACATAAAATTAATATTTCTTAATGAACTCCAGATTGGCAGTTTTCAGCTTGCCCATTAAACTACAAATCAGAACATGATCACAAATTCTATTAGAAGGTTAAGATCCTTCTAGCCCACTTCCTCCTATTACAGCTGAGCAACTAAAATCCAAAGAGGTTGAATGACTTGTTCAAGGTCAGAGAGTGAGAACCCAGCCTTTGTGATGCCTCAACTGGAGCTTCCAGAACTATACTATTAGGGTATATATGTGTGCGTGTGTGTGTGTGTGTGTGCATGCGTGTGTGCGTGTGCATGTACCTTCCAAAGAACCTTCAGAAACTATGCTCTATTACTTGTTTCTAGAAATGTACTTTGATAGGTTAAAGATTACTTTTATTAGCCACACAGCATGTCCTAAATTTACTATGGATTTTGATTTGGATCATCTATAGCAGTATAAAGTACCTTCCCTATATTCTGATATTTTTCTCCTATGAAGTTTCAGAATATTTTCCTATTTTGGGGGTGAAAGGATACTATGCTTCAAAATTAGTACTTAATTACTCCTTGGGGCCAGTAAGAGTTTTTTCCCAAGTAGCAGTCACTGGTGTCTACAGGAATAATTAGTTATATAATAATTAGGTAATTTCATTTATTCCTACTTTCAATACCGTTCTTCAAAAACCACTCTGTGTTAAGCACAGACCTGTGGTGGTGCAGTGGATAAAGCGTTGATCTGAAATGCTGAGGTCGCCAGTTCAAAACCCTGGGCTTGCCCAGTCAAGGCACATATGGGAGTTGATGCTTCCTGCTCCTCCCCCTTCTCTCTCTCTCTCTCTCTCTCCACCCCCTCTAAAATGAATATAAATAAAATTGTTAGAAAAAAAATTTAATTAAGAAGAAAAAGAGAGGAGATGACGTCAGAGTAATGGCGGAGTAGGAAGCGATACCGATAAATCTCCCCCAAAACTCAACAAGATCTTCAACCAGAAACAGAAAAACCTATACTTGGAGCCTCCAGATGCTTCACAATACACTCGAAGGTATGGTCGAGTGAAAAATTGGCTAAATATATAACCAAATCCTGAAGGAAATAGGGAGTAAGAAATGCTCCGCCTTCCTCACTAACCTAAACAGGGCGGCTTTCTCTGGTAACTGTGAATATAGAAACTGAGGCGGGCAAAGGGGGTGAATACATCCAGGCCGCGCACAAAAGGCCGAACCAGGCTGTGGCACGGAGATCCTAGCGGAGGAAAAACTGTTCCTGTGGCAAGCCGGGCAATACAAGCTAACACTCGCGCCAAACCCAAACAAAGAAAGACAAGCGGGGCAGCCATTTTACCCGTTCTCCTGGTTGGTGCGCAGTTAGTGGGCGAGAGATCTCTTCCTAAGCCCCAGAAGTGGGTGTCCATGTTGCCCCACAGAGAGGCAGGGTCAGAGGCCTTTCTGTGGGCCAAAAGCAGAATCTCTGGGCAGCCCCAGCGCCCTGGGAAAGCCGCGCACGGGAGGGAGCGAGAACTAATTCTAACGGTGGAAATTTTACGTGCTGGTGAGGGTTTCACTCAGGGAAATGCGGCCGGCCTCATATCCTGGTGTGCGCGCAGATAGGTAGTGAGCGATTCCTCCGAGTGCCTCGGCAGTGCGCGCCCGTGTTATCGCACAGAGGGGCAGAGTCAGGGGCCTTTGTGTGGGCAAAAGCGGAATCTCGGGCCGCCCCAGCGCCTTGCAAAAGCCGCGCACGGGGACGGAGCGAGAGCGAATTCCAGCGCTGCAAATTTCCATGCGGTTGGGGGTTTCACTCAGAGCGTGAGACTACTGGCCGGATATCCTGGTCTGCGCGCGCAGATAGTGAATGAGAGTTTCCTCCAAGCACCCCGGAAGTGGGTGCCCGCCTGTGTTACCGGACAGAGTGGCAGAGCCAGAGGTCTTTGAGTGGGCGGAAAGCCCGCCTGATTATGCTAGCAGCTCTGACTGACTGAGCCTTACCCAGAGCCCTGTGCTGAGTGGGAATAGAGTGGGGAGTTGCCAGCTCTTTGAACCTCTTACTATCCAGGCAGAGGCAGCAACAACCCCATAGCTGGATTATCAGGCTACTAATTGAGGAAGGAAAGACTAGAAGAAAGGCTCCAGGAACACGGACTCTCTCACTGTCGGAGCCTATGAATGCTAATGAGCCTTGACTCCCAACGAGACTAAAGCACAATACATGACATTGCCATAGAGACTTATCAACTGCAAACCTCTACCTGAGCGTGCCAAAGGGGCAGAACCTGGGGTACAGAGTCACTGACCAGGAAGAGGGAGAGAAAAGAAAAAACAAGAAGATAACCTCTCAAAATCAAGAATAATCTGCAGACTTTATAACCTATCCCATTTTATTATATTTGTTTGTTTGTTTCTCTTATCTTCATTCTTGATACTTTTTTTCCTCCTCCAATTTGGCCGATTAACTCTCTGCCGGTCTTACTCTCTCCTCTCCTTGAACTACACTACCCATAAGTGTTACATCTCCCATTATCTTTTTTCTCCTCTTCCTTTCTCTCTATGAGGGTTGCACTCCAAAACCCTTAACTCTCTCTCTCTCCTTTCTTTTTTCTTCTTTTACTGGTTCCCTCTTTTTTTCTCTCTCTCTCTTTCTTTTATCCCTCTATATTAGTTTCTTCCTTTCTCCTTTACATTTCCTCTCATTCAAACATCAATAACAAACAAATTATCTTATCTGGGACTCAAACTTATGTTTGTGGCATTTTGGGGGATTTTACTTCACCTTTTTAACTCACTAGCAGTGCTCCCATCCCTGGCTCTCCATTTTATCTAGTTCTTGTTCCACTAAATACAATAGTATTTTTTTAATTTGTCCCCCCATTTTTCTGTTCTCCTCTTATTCCTCTCATCATAACTCTTAGACAACCAACACCTAAAAGCAAATCATTTTATTCTTGACCCAAATTTTTTCCTTATTTGCTTTTTGTGGGTCCATACCGCCCCCCTTTTTCTTTTTTTTTCTTTTTTTTTTTTGCCCCTTTATTACTTTTCCCCAATTCAGGACCTCCATCACAGGCATTATTTGTTATAATTCACAGTTCACCACAAGATTTTCTCAAGAAAAAGGGGAGAGGAGAGGAAAAAAGGAGGGGGGGAATAATTTCCTTTTTTTAAAAATTATTATTTTATTTTTCTTTATTTCATTATTAATTTTTTAAAAAAAAACAACTCTTTTTGATTTTTTATTTTTTTAACTTTTTATTCTTAATTAAATCTCATTAATACTATCAACAAAACCACCCTCAGATGCCATTAAGGAAGAGAAAATCGAATATCATGGATACAAAAGAAAGAGAGGTAACACAGCTAGATGAGGAAAAATCTATGGAGAAAAAATTTAATATATTGGAAACCTTGGAGCTAAATGACAGAGAATTCAAGATAGAAATCCTAAAAATCCTCCGAGATATACAAGAAAACACAGAAAGGCAATTTAGGGAGCTCAGAAAACAACTCAATGAACACAAAGAATATATGTCCAAAGAAATTGAAACTATAAAAACAAATCAAACAGAGATGAAAAACTCAATTCACGAGCTGAAAAACGAAGTAACAAGCTTAGCTAATAGAACAGGTCAGATAGAAGAGAGGATTAGTGAAATAGAAGACAAGCAACTTGAGGCACAACAGAGAGAAGAAGAAAGAGACTCAAAAATTTAAAAAAATGAGATAGCCCTACAAGAATTATCTGACTCCATCAAAAAGAATAACATAAGAATAATAGGTATATCAGAGGGAGAAGAGAGAGAAAATGGAATGGAGAACATACTCAAACAAATAATAGATGAGAACTTCCCAAGCCTGTGGAAAGAACTAAAGCCTCAAATTCAAGAAGCAAACAGAACACCGAGTTTTCTTAACCCCAACAAACCTACTCCAAGGCATATCATAATGAAATTGACACAAACCAACAGCAAAGAAAAAATTCTCAAGGCAGCCAGGGAAAAGAAGAATACAACATATAAAGGCAGGCCCATTAGATTATCATCAGATTTCTCAGCAGAAACTCTACAAGCTAGAAGAGAGTGGACCCCAATATTTAAAGTCCTGAAAGAGAGAAACTTTCAGCCACGAATACTATACCCATCAAAGCTATCCTTCAAATATGAAGGAGAAATAAAAACATTCACAGATACAGAAAAGATGAGGGAATTTATCATCAGAAAACCCCCACTCCAGGAATTACTAAAGGGGGTTCTCCAATCAGATACAAAGAACAAAAAAAAAAACAGAGCCACAAGTAAAAGCTCCAAGAAGAACACAATAAAACCAAATTTAAACTGTGACAACAACAAAAAGAAAGAGGGGGAGAAGATGGAGATTAACAGTAGCAAAGGACGATGGAGTGCAAAAGTACTCACAAAATAGTTTGCTACAATGAACAGGGTAGGGACCCTTTTCATTACTCAAAGGTAACCACCATTGAAAAAACCACCACAGAAGCACATGAGATAAAAAAGATAGCAACAGAGGAAAGATGTATGGAATACAACCAAATAAAAACAAAAGATAGAAAAACGAAAGAGAAGGATCAAACAAGACACAAAACTAACAGAAAGCAAGATATAAAATGGCAATAGGGAACTCACAAGTATCAATAATTACACTAAATGTAAACGGATTAAACTCACCAATAAAAAGGCACAGAGTAGCAGAATGGATTAAAAAAGAAAATCCAACTGTATGCTGCCTACAGGAAACTCATCTAAGTAACAAGGATAAAAACAAATTCAAAGTGAAAGGCTGGAAAACAATACTCCAAGCAAATAACATCCAAAAAAAAAGCAGGTGTAGCAATACTCATATCGGATAATGCTGACTACAAGACAGGAAAAGTACTCAGAGATAAAAATGGCCATTTCATAATGGCTAAGGGGACACTGAATCAAGAAGACATAACAATTCTTAATATATATGCACCAAACCAAGGAGCACCAAAATATATAAGACAGCTACTTATTGACCTTAAAACAAAAACTGACAAAAATACAATCATACTTGGAGACCTCAATACACCGCTGACGGCTCTAGATCGGTCATCCAAACAGAGAATCAACAAAGACATAGTGGCCTTAAACAAAACACTAGAGCACCTGGATATGATAGACATCTACAGGACATTTCATCCCAAAGTGACTGAGTATACATTTTTCTCCAGTGTACATGGATCATTCTCAAGAATTGACCATATGTTGGGCCACAAAAATAACATCAGCAAATTCAGAAAAATTGAAGTTGTACCAAGCATATTTTCTGATCATAAAGCCTTGAAACTAGAATTCAACTGCAAAAAAGAGGAAAAAAATCCCACAAAAATGTGGAAACTAAACAACATACTTTTAAAAAATGAATGGGTCAAAGAAGAAATAAGTGCAGAGATCAAAAGATTTATACAGACTAATGAAAATGACAATATGACATATCAGAATCTATGGGATGCAGCAAAAGCAGTGATAAGAGGGAAGTTCATATCGCTTCAGGCATATATGAACAAACAAGAGAGAGCCCAAGTGAACCACTTAACTTCCCACCTTAAGGAACTAGAAATAGAAGAACAAAGACAACCCAAAAGCAGCTGAAGAAAGGAGATAATAAAAATCAGAGCAGAAATAAATGAATTAGAGAACAGAAAAACTATAGAAAAAAATAATAGAACAAGGAGCTGGTTCTTTGAAAAGATCAATAAAATTGACAAACCCTTGGCAAGACTTACCAAGGAAAAAAGAGAAAGAACTCATATAAACAAAATCCAAAATGAAAGAGGAGAAATCACCACGGACACCGTAGATATACAAAGAATTATTGTAGAATACTATGAAAAACTTTATGCCACTAAATTCAACAACCTAGAAGAAATGGATAAATTCCTAGAAAAATACAACCTTCCTAGACTGAGTCAAGAAGAAGCAGAAAGCCTAAACAGACCTATCAGTAGAGAAGAAATAGAAAAAACCATTAAAAACCTCCCCAAAAATAAAAGTCCAGGCCCTGACGGCTATACCAGCGAATTTTATCAAACATTCAAAGAAGACTTGGTTCCTATTCTACTCAAAGTCTTCCAAAAAATTGAAGAAGAAGCAATACTTCCAAACACATTTTATGAGGCCAACATAACCCTCATACCAAAACCAGGCAAGGATGGCACAAAAAAAGAAAACTACAGACCAATATCTCTAATGAATACAGATGCTAAAATACTAAACAAAATACTAGCAAATCGAATACAACAACATATTAAAAAAATAATACATCATGATCAAGTGGGATTCATCCCAGAATCTCAAGGATGGTTCAACATACGTAAAACGGTTAACGTAATACACCATATCAACAAAACAAAGAACAAAAACCACATGATCTTATCAATAGATGCAGAAAAGGCTTTCAATAAAATACAACACAATTTTATGTTTAAGACTCTCAACAAAATGGGTATAGAAGGAAAATATCTCAACATGATAAAGGCCATATATGATAAACCATCAGCTAACATCATGTTAAATGGCACTAAACTGAAGGCTTTCCCCCTTAAATCAGGAACAAGACAGGGTTGTCCACTCTCTCCACTCTTATTTAATGTGGTACTAGAGGTTCTCACCAGAGCAATCAGACAAGACAAAGAAATAAAAGGCATCCATATCGGAAAAGAAGAAGTAAAGGTATCACTTTTTGCAGATGATATGATCCTATACATCAAAAACCCCAAAGAATCCACAAAAAGACTACTAGAAACAATAAGCCAATACAGTAAGGTCGCAGGATACAAAATTAACATTCAGAAGTCAATAGCCTTTCTATATGCCAACAATGAAACAACTGAGAAGGAACTCAAAAGAATAATCCCCTTCACGATTGCAACAAAAAAAATAAAATACTTAGGAATAAACATAACAAAGAATGTAAAGGACTTATATAAGGAAAACTATAAACCATTGTTAAGGGAAATTGAAAAAGATATAATGAGATGGAAGAATATACCTTGTTCTTGGCTAGGAAGAATAAATACAATCAAGATGGCTATATTACCCAAAGCAATATACAAATTCAATGCAATTCCCATCAAACTTCCAATGACGTTTTTTAAAGAAATAGAGCAAAAAATCATCAGATTTATATGGAACTATAAAAAACCCCGAATAGCCAAAGCAATCCTAAAGAAAAAGAATGAAGCTGGGGGCATTACAATACCTGACTTCAAACTCTATTATAGGGCCACGACAATCAAAACAGCATGGTATTGGCAGAAAAATAGACACTCAGACCAATGGAACAGAATAGAAAGTCCAGAAATAAAACCACATATATATAGTCAAATAATTTTTGATAAAGGGGCCAACAACACACAATGGAGAAAAGAAAGCCTCTTCAATAAATGGTGCTGGGAAAACTGGAAAGCCACATGCAAAAGAATGAAACTGGACTACAGTCTCTCCCCCTGTACAAAAATTCACTCAAAATGGATCAAAGATCTAAACATAAGACCTGAAACAATTAAGTACATAGAAGAAGACATAGGTACTCAACTCATGGACCTGGGTTTTAAAGAGCATTTTATGAATTTGACTCCAATGGCAAGAGAAGTGAAGGCAAAAATTAATGAATAGGACTACATCAGACTAAGAAGTTTTTGCTCAGCAAGAGAAACTGATAACAAAATAAACAGAAAGCCAACTAAATGGGAAATGATATTTTCAAACAACAGCTCAGATAAGGGCCTAATATCCAAAATATACAAAGAACTCATAAAACTCAACAACAAACAAACAAACAATCCCATAAAAAAATGGGAAGAGGATATGAACAGACACTTCTCCCAGGAAGAAATACAAATGGCCAACAGATATATGAAAAGATGCTCATCTTCTTTAGCTATTAGAGAAATGCAAATCAAAACAGCAATGAGATACCACCTCACACCTGTTCGATTAGCTATTATTAGCAAGACAGGTAATAGCAAATGTTGGAGAGGCTGTGGAGAAAAAGGAACCCTCATACACTGTTGGTGGGAATGTAAAGTAGTACAACCATTATGGAAGAAAGTATGGTGGTTCCTCAAAAAACTGAAAATAGAACTACCTTATGACCCAGCAATCCCTCTACTGGGTATATACCCCCAAAACTCAGAAACATTGATACGTAAAGACACATGCAGCCCCATGTTTATTGCAGCATTGTTCACAGTGGCCAGGACATGGAAACAACCAAAAAGCCCGTCAATAGATGACTGGATAAAGAAGATGTGGCACATATACACTATGGAATACTACTCAGCCATAAGAAATGATGACATCGGAACATTTACAGCAAAATGGTGGGATCTTGATAACATGATACGAAGTGAAATAAGTAAATCAGAAAAAACCAGGAACTGCATTATTCCATACGTAGGTGGGACATAAAAGTGAAACTAAGAGACATTGATAAGAGTGTGGTGGTTACGGGGGGGAGGGGAGAATGGGGGAGGGAAAGGGGGAGGGGGAGGGGCACAAAGAAAACAAGATAGAAGGTGACAGAGGACAATCTGACTTTGGGTGACGGGTATGCATCATAATTGAACGACAAGATACCCTGGACTTGTTATCTTTGAATATATGTATCCTGATTTATTGATGTCACCCCATTAAAAAAATAAAATTATTTAAAAAAAAAAAAAAAAAGAAGAAAAAGAGAACCACTCTGAGATTTGATAAACATCAACACATTAAAACTGTTTTTCTTGAATATTCAAGGAGAGATACATATATTACTGCCAGTAAATAATGTATAAATGAAAATATTTATATATTATACATCAAATATGGTTGAGGGCTTTTTTTCTGCACAATGACTCTAAGCCTCATTGTTGAGGTAACTGCACTTCTAGAAATATATATGGGGTCTGGGGTTACGACCCAGTTCCATTCCTACAACAATGACATTACCCAAATTTTGGTGTAAGTGGAAACACACCCTAGCCTAACACAAACGGAACACTTGCACTTTCTTTTTTTTTTTTTTTGTATTTTTCTGAAGCTAGAAATGGGGAGAGACAGTCAGACAGACTCCCACATGAGCCCGACTGGGATCCACCCGGCACGCCCACCAGGGGGCGAAGCTCTGCCCACCAGGGGGCGATGCTCTGCCCCTCCAGGGCGTTGCTCTGTTGCAACCAGAGCCAGCCACTCTAGCGCCTGGGGCAGAGGCCAAGGAGCCACCCCCTGCGCCCGGACCATCTTTGCTACAATGGAGCCTCTGCTGCGGGAGGAGAAGAAAGAGACAGAGAGGAAGGAGAGGGGGAGGGGTGGAGAAGCAGATGGCCGCTTCTCCTGTGTGCCCTGGCCAGAATCGAACCCAGGACCTCTGCACGCCAGGCCAATGCTCTACCACTGAGCCAACCGGCCAGGGCCAACACTTGCACTTCTAACAGTCCCAAATGGTGTAGGTGAGCATACGGGGAGACACCAGCTCCCTCACTCACATGCTACGTTAATGGGCATTCTTCCGCGAGCATGGCCCAGCTAGTTCACCCATGTAGTCCGTAAGTAGGACGCTAACGGCTTAAACAGAAAGAAACACGCACATCTCAATTTTTTAAAGATTTTTATGGGAGTGAGGATCGTAAACTCAAAATATATGTGAGACTGTCATAACCTGAGGGCCCCCTGTAACATATTATATAAATCAAGATGCAGCCAAACTGTACCTCAAGTCTGAACTAACCGCAATTAAAAGGCTGTTTTTAAAAATACTATTTAAACCACATTATTTGAGCACTGTGAGAAAATAATGCGGTAGTCAAGCATGGTAACTGTAAAAGTTACAGAATCTTTTTAAAAAGTTTTTTCTTAATATAATATTTTATAACTGTTACTTAAATGATGTCTTCAGTTTTTTCATATATATTGGCAACTATTCCTTATATTTTCCCATTTGTGAAAAAAATGTTTATACCTGCATGATCTAAAATAAACAAGTTAAAAAACCTTAGACGTTAGAGAATTCTGAAATAAATCATGACACTTAGTTCTACTTTCCTACTTTTGCTTATTTTTCAAATTCCCTTAATGAGTATCCACTACTTTTATAATTCTAAATAAAGACTTTAGGAACACTCTGTAAATGTCCTTTAACAAAAGCAAAGTGAAAGGGTTAGAGAGAAACGCAATATTACATTACATTTGCCATTGACATAGCTGTGTTGTGAATGGATGCTTCCACATTGTATTTCCAACATGGCCACTGTCCACTGTCATCTCACATGCTCTTCTTACGACATGACATCTAGTGGTCTCAGTCCTCTCTTTGAACTGTGATTGACATCCGAAAGCACCTCTCCCAACAGAGTATGTTGCAACCAAAGTATACTGAAATCTTTATCATTTCCAAGGTTAGGTCATAAAAATGCCATGCATGTATGTCCTCCTTGCTTTTTTATTTGTTTATTTTTTATTTGTTTTGAGAATGTTCTTTCTTAAAACACTGCCACTACACTGTGAGGAAATTCAGTCTAACCCACGTGGAGATACCCCATGTTGATATGTCATCTGGGAGTTCTGGCTAACCACCCTCAATGAAGTCCCCCAAAGTAGTCAACATCATATGAGTAAACAAGTCTAGAGGTGAATTCATTTTCCATCTATTGATTCTCTCTCTTTGAATTTACTCAGTTGGGGCCCCAAAGGAGCCAACCTCACTGAGCCCTTTCTGAACTCTTAAAACTCATAATCTGTGAACATAAGAAAATGGTTAGTTTTGCATCCTAAGATTGGGAAATCATGTTATGCTCTAGTAAATATTTGAAACATATACCTCCTTCCAAAGAGAAATAGTCACTTTCCATCAATAGAGAACAAACAAGAAATCAATATGGCATTCAACTCTCCAAAAAGTCAAGAGAGCAAATAAAATGTTTTCAAAAGTTATGAGTTAGTAAAAATAAAGGCAGTATAATTTCTAAAAACTATAGCATCTTGCTTTAAATACTTAGAATCAAAATTAAATTTTCAGAGCATGCACTGAGTACCTAGTGCAGGGGTTGGGAACCTATGGCTCGCGAGCCAGATGTGGCTCTTTTGATGGCTGCATCTGGCTCACAGACAAATCTTTAATAATAAAAAAATAATAACATTAAAAATATAAAACATTCTCATGTATTACAATCCATTCATTTCCTACCGCTCATGTTCATGGTTGCGGGTGGCTGGAGCCAATCACAGCTGTCCTCTGGGACAACACCAAATTTTTATTGGATAATGCGTAATGTATACGGGTGGTTGTATGGCTCTCACAGAATTACATTTTAAAATATGTGGCATTCATGGATCTTTCAGCCTAAAGGGTTCCTGACCCCTGACTTAGTGACTTCCTTACTGCAAAAGAAATTCACCAAACTTCACTCTAAGTGTTGAAAACCTTGATTTCAACCTCAGTTACCTGTAACAAAAGATTACCAAAATAGGAGAAAAGAGAAATGCTACATTTTTACTTTGAGAACATGTACAAAAGTATGTAAGAAATTGCTACAATAAATATCCTAAGGGTAAATTGATTTTCAAGAGAAAAACTATAAAACTTTTTAATATAATTTGAAGCTACATTTCCTGAGAGGACACCAGAGCCACAAGGTGAATCAAATGCAACATTTTCTAGTACTACCACAGTGAGAAACCACTATGCCTAATAATCTAGGATCTATCACATAAATACAGAACAAAGGGTACTCTGTTAGGAATGCATCATTTAATACTCTGTGATATAATCTAAGTATAATTTACTTGTTTCTTTGGGTTAATGATTGTTGTCTCATATGGACACAAAAAAATGTCAGAAGAAATAGATGAGACTAATTAAATAATTCATTTCTATAAGACTTATAAGCCAAAGAGTCATTAGATCATTCATTCACACAGTGGAATAAGTGTTTAATAAAAAGAAAGTACCATAAGTATATGCTAAGAGACATCTAACAAAGTCTTGGGTTGGGAAGCAATCGTGATATAACACAAATATTTTTCTGTATTTCATTTTTGTGCTATGACTTTGAAGTGTTTTTGATAAGGAAGTATAATGATCAAGCTTTTCCTCTTAGGATGGAATCAAAAAAGACAATTAGAAGGTAGTTTTACATTATTCTGTGAAAAAGACAATACTGGCCTCAAATAAAATAGGGACAATGAAAATACAGAGAAGTAGATGGGAAAATTCAACTTGTTAAGGTAGAAACATCAATGATATTTTTGATTTATTGATTGTGGGGATGAGGAAAAATGAAATTAAGAATTGAGAATGTATCGGAGCATCTGACTTGAACAACAAAACATGGTGGTAACGATCTCTGAAACAAGAAATACAGAGTATTTGGTTAGGTTGGCGGGTTAAGTGGGACATATATTTTTAGACATGTTGACTTTGAAATGTCCCCATGGAACATAAGGTATATAATTATTTCCTATATAATTCTGATTATTTTTGAGGCATTATTTTCCAAAAGACCCCAGTAGAATATTCCTATCTCATTGGATAACATTTTATCACATGTGCATGTTGAAATCAGTCACTGGTCAGGGGAATCAGTACAGGGTGATTGACTTCTAATAATTAGAAACTATTACTCAAAAGTTGGTCTAAGGCTCACCTTCCTTGAAGTCATTGCTGGAGACAGGAGGCTGGATATCTGGGGAGAGAAAGGGAGAGAGGATCTGAAAGTCAGTGAGTGACTGTTGGGTAGACAACTAGCAGTGTCTCCTAACAGACTGTGTTATACCCAGGCCCTTTGCACATGCCTTTCATGATTCAGGGTTTCCCCATTGGGCATACTTGTAAAGTCCTCAAGGGTAGATCATGACTTTTTTTACATATGAGTCCTTAGTGCTTAGCACTTAGAAACTCAGCAGCTATCCTTTAAAGTAATAAACAAGTAATAATTCCTTAAATCACTGTATCTTGTCTTCCTTGTGGCGGTGGTGGCAGTTGATTTTTAAGAGATATCCTGAGGTGTGGCCCTATGTGGTGCAGCCACCGACTCATCTCATGTTCTAACGTTAGGATGATGAGTTTATTTTATTTATATGTTTCATTGGAATAAAACATGTTGAACTTTTAAAGCGATGGAAACTACCTTCCTTGAGTGCATTTCGTTGACCATGCCCTGGATTCACCTTCCGCTGGATGTGGTGAGTGAGCCTTGACAAATACACAGCAAGTCTCCGCAGCAGTTGTGAGAGTCGATTTGGTCTGCATGTCTACCATGGCTACCCGTCGGCTGCCACCGCACGCAGATCAGTGTGGCTAAGCACAGAGATGTTATGGTGCAGAAGGGACTAACAAACCCCCTCTCTGTTTTGCACTTAGAAAGTATTAAATGTACTCAGGAAGAGCAATAACTGATTAATAATTCTGGAAGTTAGGGGAAGTCAGTTGCTTAAGGCATTTACTTTTTTTTTTTTTTAATGTAAGAAGCCTTTTTATTAGGAACATCAGCTTCCAGGCATAACTGGAATAAATGAGCTTTTTAGTCTGTTTGTTAATTGACAAACTGATGAAGGCTTTAAAGAATCACACACAAAGTGCAAAACTTTTAATTATATAAAACTTTAAAGTTATTTATGTCTACTTAAAAATAACAAAGGCTGAATAATGTGATATTATAAAATGTCCTACAGGAAATTAACAAAATCGTTTGCTTTGCCTGCATGTTTTTTAGAGCCTTGTACATAGGACTCTGTATCAGAATGCATGGCCCGTGTGTTTTAGAGCCTTGTACATAGGACTCTGTATCAGAATGTATGGCCCGTGTGTTTTAGAGCCTTGTACATAGGACTCTGTATCAGAATGCATGGCCCATGTGTTTTAGAGCCTTGTACATAGGACTCTGTATCAGAATGCATGGCCCGTGTGTTTTTTAGAGCCTTGTACATAGGACTCTGTATCAGAATGCATGGCCCGTGTGTTTTTTAGAGCCTTGTACATAGGACTCTGTATCAGAATGCGTGGCCCGCGTGTTTTTTAGAGCCTTGTACATAGGACTCTGTATCAGAATGCATGGCCTGCGTGTTTTTTAGAGCCTTGTACATAGGACTCTGTATCAGAATGCATGGCCTGCGTGTTTTAGAGCCTTGTACATAGGACTCTGTATCAGAATGCATGGCCCGTGTGTTTTTTAGAGCCTTGTACATAGGACTCTGTATCAGAATGCATGGCCCGTGTGTTTTTTAGAGCCTTGTACATAGGACTCTGTATCAGAATGCATGGCCTGTGTGTTTTAGAGCCTTGTACATAGGACTCTGTATCAGAATGCATGGCCTGTGTGTTTTAGAGCCTTGTACATAGGACGCTGTATCAGAATGCATGGCCTGTGTGTTTTAGAGCCTTGTACATAGGACTCAGTATCAGAATGCATGGCCTGTGTGTTTTAGAGCCTTGTACATAGGACTCAGTATCAGAATATATGAATCCCTGTTCCAAAGACTATTTCTTATTGTTTAAGAAACCTTAGGAAATCACTGTCTCTACAATTCAATGTACCCATTTTTAAAGTAGACACTTATGGCAAATTAATAATTACTGGATTAAGTTTATTATGACAGTAGATACAGAAGCAATTTTAGGGGAAATGTTTCTGTTATTTCACTTTTTTAGTACAATGTATTTTGAATGGCACCATAAAAATAATAAGTATCCCAGCTTATCTCAAATGTCCATGCATGTATGATTGCTGTAACTAAATAGGTTTTCCTGCAATTAGGGGAAAGCTGAGGGCAAGCCATACTGAATATGTAGGACTAGCAAAAAGAGAGCCTGCATTACTGGGTTTGGGGTAGCCAATGGCACATTTAAAAACTACACTAATAACAGAAGGGAGTTTTACTCTGTCAGGGAAAATACTGAGACATATTTTAAATTGCAAAATTACACATAAATTTGTGATAAGAGATGCTCAGCTTTAGTAAGAGAAAGCTCTGTCCTATGATGATTAGTCCTGAAATCTCTCTCTCTCTCTCTCTCTCCAGGTCCCTCGAAGGGAAAATGGAAGAACCCGAGCCAGGGGAAGAGCAGGACAATCAGGATCCCCTTTCAGAGATGGCGGAGAGCTAGGAAGAAGAAGATGTAGACGAGAACAGGCTGAGGGAAGGAGGAGAGACCCTGGAGGAAGAACTTTTCTATGCCACCTGAAGGGATTCAGAATTCCCGGAATGGCAGTAGGCTGAGGAAGACGCCCAGACATACTTTCCATCATTCCCTAAACCGCTCCAGCCTTCTTGACTTCCAACTCATAAGATTTCTCTGGAAAACAACCATGTCTTCTTTTCCTACCTTATATATCAAGGTCACTAATGACCTCCAGTTCCTATACGATTGAATGGCCAATTCTCAGTCTTCATCTTATCTGACTTCTCAGTAACATTTCTGTGACTACTCATTCCCATTAAATAACCCCTGCTCACTTGGCTTCACAGTCTTCACACACTCTCTATTGCTCTTCACTCTCTCTGGTCCCATTTCTCAGTCTCCTTTGTTGTTTCTTCCAGATCTTCTCAACCTCTAAATGCCACAGTGACCCAGTCTTCTGTGCCTACTCACCCCTAAGGAAATTCTATCTAGGCTCATGGTTTTAAACCATCTCAGTGAAGATGGCTGTCAAATTCACAGATCATCCCTAACTTGGCCTGCTACTCCACTTGGATGTCTAAAGGTCATCTCCAGTGTAACATGTCTAAAACTAAACTCTTCACCCCCACCACACACACACACACCTGCCCTCCTCTAGACTTTCCAATCTTGGTAAATAGCAACTTCATTCATCTAGTTGCTGAGACTGAAAATTTTGGCTCCTCAGAGAACACCCCCTTCTTGGGGACTTGGGACGTGTGGACACTCTGCTTAAAATTGTCTGTCTTTACAGGAACAGATGTTCCTGTCTCTCTCTAAATTAAAAAAAAAAAAAAAAAAAAAAGAAAGCTCTGGCTGGATAGCTCAGTTGGTTAGAGCAGTGACCTGGACTGCAGAGGTTGCCAGATTGATCCTCGGTCAGGGCACATACAGGAACAGATAGATGTTCCTGTCTCTCTCTCTCTTAAAAAAAATTGTCCTTTTTCCTTCTCCTCATCTACATAGCTCGTTCCATCCTTTTCTTCAGGACTCTGTTCAAACGTTGCATCCTCAGAGAGCTCTGTTCTGATGATCCTTCTAAAGGTAGGATCCTCTGTCAATACCTCGCCACTTTATTTTTATGAACCAAACTTTCACTACTTGATATAGATTTTTTTTTACTGTAGTAGTTGTGTATTGTTTGCATCTTCTATTATAAAAATTCCATGAGAACAGGGATTCTAAGTTTGTATAGCTCTAGGACCATGAATGGTGCCTATCATATAGTAGATAGTCACTACAAATTTTTAGAATGAATCAAGAGAAATGATGTTATATAATGTAGACATAGGATATAGAGAGAGTTAGGCTGAATTTTTTACTGAGATCAAGATGGTCTCTGTATATTGCTATCTAAAAGCAAAGCCACCTGTTACTTATGGGTAATTGCAACACAAACCTAAGTAAAACTTAAATGCTTGTAATCTTTGGGAAAGCTTCTGACTATAAGTATTTGCTTTCCAATATAGTAGCCTTTAGCCATATATGGTTATTTACATTTAAATTAAATAAAATTAAAAATTATGTTTCTGGCCCTGGCTGGTTGGCTCAGCGGTAGAGCGTCAGCCTGGTGCCTGAAAGTCTCAGGTTTGATTCCCAGTCCGAGCACACAGGAGAAGCACCCACCTGCTTCTCCCCCCTCCCCCCTTTCCTTTCTCTCTATCTCTCCCTTCTGTTCCCACAGCCAAGGCTCCACTGGAGCAAAATTGGCCCAGGTGCTGAGGATGGCTCTATGGCCTCTGCCTCAGGCGCTAGAATGGCTCTGGCCACAATGAAACAACACTCCAAATGGGCAGGGCATCGCCCCCTGGTAGGCATGCCGGGTGGATCCCAGTTGGGCGCATGTGGGAGTCTAACTGCCTTTCCGCTTCTAACTTCAGAAAAACAAAATTCAGTTTCTCAGTTGTACTCAACCCATATCCAATGCTCCATAACCACAGCTAACTAGTGCCTATGGAACGATCATTTCCATCATTGTGGAAAGTTCTACCGAACAGCACAGTGTCAGATTAACACAGGCTTTTGCCACACATAAAGTCTGCAATTACTTAGCTCTTTTCCTCCCTCACAATTTGCAAAATGTCAAGAGAGTCTACTGTATTGTAGTGTTTTATTGCTGGAGCTATCACAAGAGATTCACTTCCATGAGAGTGTGTGTGCATATACACAGAAACAACAAACACATCATCTTTATAGTTTTTCCAGAGAGGACATAATTTTGCTCACTTTAGTCTTTTGTCACTGAACATTCTATAACATTTTATTTCACTGAACCTACAAATATTTGTTGAGTGGTTTTTATATTAAGATCCCCAGGTTTGTCCCTCAAAGGATAAAGAGTATACAAGTCACAATTCAATGTACAAGATGCCTTGGGGAAGGGAAGGAATGAAGGTGGAAGTCTGTTACACTACAGACACCTAGTGACCTGAACTAAAATGGTGGCTTAGGCAAACAATCAAAAACCCTTGGGAAAAATTCAAGACAACATAAAGGAAAAGACAACAAGATGTAAGGATGGATGACACGGGGCTGACAAGGAGTAATAAGCGTCAGCTGTAGCCCCGGCATCGTGCAGCTTCCTACTCCGTGCACGGTGTCGGCATCAGAAGCAGCCAAAGCTCAGGAAATTGAAGTATTACTGTTCAAAACAGGCAAATCAGATGTGGCAGGAAAGATTTTAGGGGATTAAATAATATTGTTTTTGAAACATTAATGATAAAGATATTCAACAGAAAATATTCAGCTAAATGGGGCAAAGGTTTAAAAATCATCTCAAAACACCTGTAAGACTAAATGAAAAGGCCAAAGATAAGAAGGAAAAGATAAACATGAGCATTTTTCCTCCTTGTGAGCACCAGCATCTTCAGATATGCTTAGTCTATAATTATGTCCTCCTCACCACCCCCAGTTCAGCGTTATCCCCGTCTTCATTCGGTCTGTAATCCAAGCCTTCATCGTAAATCATGGTTTCTATTCATAGCATTGTGGTATTGTACCTCTAATGAATTCTTATAATTTGTCTACTTCTTTGTACTATCTCCTAATTACCCTGATGAACAGAAAAGTATTTTTATACTGTGGAAATGTACATGCAAAGTTTGTATATCTTGGAACACAGCCCAGTTAAACTGTAGTAACATAACCCAGTGATGTATAGGTGTTTGCATCCATCTCTGGCAATTAAGGGTGTCTTTCAGGTTTAACGAGTGCTACGAAAGCAACTGAGTGTGTGCAGCGTGAACTCTGTGGGCTGCCGGGCGCTTTTGATGTTGAACCTGAGAAACAACGTTTTAAAAAAAGAAGTAAGAAGGGTAAAGGGTTCTACTTTCTCTAAAGACAAATGATGACTACATATTTATGTGAGGTTAACGATAGAGCAATTTAAATTATTATATCTCTTTATGTTCATAGTGTATTCATATGCACATCTTTACATTTCATATAACTTCATTTTAAGAATCTAGCTCAATGGAACCATCAGTGAACCATTATTTGAGTGACCATGGTCTACTTCAAAGTTGCCAAACAAGCAAACAAAGAGAAACAACGCATTCTTTGTGCACGCGTGCACGCAAAATACAGACAGGAAGGGAGAGAGCTGAGAAGCATCAAGTCAAAGTTGCAACACCTTAGTTGTTCATTGATTGTTTCTTATACATGCCTTGCCCCGGGGGCTATAGCTGAGCCAGTAACCCCTTCCTCAAGCCAGCAACCTTGGGTTCAAGCAAGTGACCTTGGGCTTCAAGCCAGCAACCTTTGAGCTCCTGCCAGTGACCATGGGGTCACATCCATGATCCCACACCAGCAACACAGCACTCAAGCTGGATGAGCCCATGCTCAAAAAGGCAACCTCAGGGTTTTGAATCTGGCTCCTCAGTGTCCCAGGTCAACAGACTATCTAGTGCACTATGGCATGGTCAGGCTCGGGCTCGGTCTCTCTCTCTCTCTCTCTCTCTCTCTCAAATCAATAAATAAAATCTTCAAAAAAATCACTCACTCACTGTTAAATGAACGAGTTATTTGTATGGCAAAATACAGGGTGCTAAGGAACCACTCAAAAGGGAACTTAGCTTTGTTTGGGGTCTCAGGGAATCTTCCTACATAGTAAGTTTTCATCTGAGTCCTAAAGAATGTGTGGGAGTAATTCAATGAAGAAGAAGGAAGCAGGATTCAGGAACACGCAACAGATTCTATTCCCACAGCCTTCCATCCTTAACAAAAAAGTAATAAAGTAAAAAAGTATCTGTAGCCTTTCAGAAATTTATGTGAGCCACTTAAAAACTAAAATCATAAATATGAGAATATAGAATTCTATTAAATACAGTACTATGAAATTTTAAATCTAATACTCTTAATATGAGGATACAGTAACAACTACAAAAACTGGAGAAATTATTTTACAAAGAAGAGAAAACACTTTTTCTGGCCCACTGAAATGGCACTAATCAACTGAAAATATTTATTTTCTACACTTAGTCACATTTTCTACTCAAAGACTAAAGACCATCAGCAAGGACAGGAAAAAATATGATAACATTACTAGGTTTCCCCAAGGAAGATTATCTCCAATGACTCTCCAATGATGCTTAATATTTATAAACCCCAGCTTAAAAACAGTATTCTAAAACTCTGGGAAGAATTGAGAGATATGTCTAAATACTAATTAGAATAAACAGCAGCTAGAAATGCTCCTCTTTGGTGTGATTTCAGTTGCATTTATATAAATCAGGTTACTCTACTATTGGAATCTTCCTGCTGATTTAAGGCGATCAAAATCAGTCAAAGGGATTTTTGAACTGTTATCTGTTTTGAATACATCTGCATATGTGTTTCTAACAGGCACAGTTTTAAGGTCGAACCTACATTTGCAATTTGATCCTGGTCTTTCTGCTCCAGAAAAGAGACTATTATTACTGGTGGGGGTAGGGGTGTGGGGGGAGGAGAGGAATCCCTGAAATCATTATAACTTAAAATCATTATAACTATAAAAATAGCAAAAATACAAAAATTAAATATAACTTAGAAATAATAAGCCCCTTCTAGCTTAAAATTGTATGATTAAAAATCAACTTTATATAACCAAATTATTTTAATAAAACACTGCCTATAGATTTAGAGAGAAATGGTTTGAATCTCTGTCCCACTTAGTTATGACTTTGAACAAAGTGCCCAATCTCCTTGACCTTTCGTTTCTTAATCAGTAACATGAACAAAATAAATCTCTAATCTGTATGTTCTCTTTTAGAATTAGATAAAGTATCTATATCATTTTGGGTAACAAACATTATTGCCTTTTCCCCTTCCTTTCCCTAAAAAGCTATGTGGAATTTCATGAATGACAATAAAACCCACTACTAAAATGAGGAAGTTAACATGTTAATAAGGACCCACATTATAAACACACTTTCTCTCTCTGTAATTGAATCAGTCATCAGTTTTAATTTTAAAGTTCTTATTCTTTCATAAAATAGTACCTTACATTAATGTTGTGCAAGTTAACATTTACTTATTAGAACATGGTTGATAAATTGAAAGAGTGTTAAGGCCTTTGTGAACACTCAAATTTTTTTTTTATTTTTGTCCATTCGGCATGCAAAGAATTGAAAATTTTCTAAGGCCAAATTTCAGTATGAAAACAACAGAGTCTGTCATATTTTCCTCAAATATTTTCACAGAGTTATCATTTTAAAATTGTACTTTCACTAGGATACATAAAGGTTTAATTGGGTATTGATACTTTCTAGGCGATCGCTATTGCCTTCTCATGGTAACTGCTGGTGTTCGAGTTGCTTGGGGCTACAGCTTTACTGTTATCCACCAAAAGTGTATTAGTTTAAAAACTATAGAGAATATACTATGTATACAACTAAAGAACATCAAGGTTGTAAATTCATCACACCTTTGTCAAGATTTGAGACTTTATTAGAGGTCGCATATTTCTTGTTTGCTTGTCACAGCAATTTATATATTCATTTAGATCCAACTGAAGACGTCTATCATCTCTATAGGGTGAGCTCATAAAATATTAGATACAGTGCACAGACCTACTGATCCCAAATAGTTAGCATTTACTATACATCCCTTCCATGGCATCATGAAAGGTGTTTAAAATATATTTTAGCATTCAGTTTGCAGAGTAAGACTACAAAATGGGAAAGATTACCTTTATGTTACAGATAAAGAAACTAAAAGCACAAAGAGTTTAAAAAATTAAATCAAAATTGCACAGCTAGTGACTGAAACAATAAGATCAAAATTGAGATTTTTTCTATTTCTAAAATTTAAGCTTCTTCTACCTCCAAGATTGGGAGCAGAGTTATAATTCTTCAATTTTTGGTAAATAAAATCTTAAGTTATGGCCACAAAATTAAAACCACTAAAGAATTAAGTATATTTTTTGCATATTAAAAAGATTCCATGATATAGTGAAATAAAAAGTATACTTTTAAAATCCAGAAACTGGTCTAATCCAAACATGTTTTGGTAATTATTATATTTACTATTGATTGATTTGAGAAGAAGCCTTATTACTGAGACTCTAGTCTAGTCTATCCAAGTGCTAAAATTATTTTAGATACAAATGATATTCCTAGATAATTCTGCACGGATTTTAATATTTCAATGTTTAAAAATTATACAAACAATATATGCTAATATAAATATAAATATAAAGAGGTCAAAAATTTCTTCTCTCCCAACCTCTAGTCCAAAAATAGTCGTCTTTTATATATTTATATATATATATATGTGTGTATGTGTGTGTGTGTATATATATATATCCAGAAAAGCTCCATTTTCTATGTGATGTTTAGAAAGATTTTATTAAATTATAACATAGAGAGAAGTGCACAATTCATAACTACATAGCTGATTAATTATGTTAAAGTGAACACACATATCTAATCACCTAGATCCAGAAATGGAATATTGAAAGTCCGCTAAAGCCCCCTACATGCCATCTCCCAAACACTGCTCTCTCCTTCCTCCCTAGAGATAACTTATCCTGAATCCTAACACCATAAATTAATTTGCTTAGATAAACAAGATCATACAAAATGTGTTCCTTGTCACTCAACATTTTGCTTGTAAAATTTACCCATGGTATTAAACGTTACAGTAATTTATTTACTTATTTTATTACTATGAAACTTCAGATATATAGAAGATGTATATGGAATATATTACATTCCATTACTTTAAAATATTTCAATTTATGTACCCATACTACTGCTGCTGGGCATTTGGGTTATTTCTAGGTTTGGGATATTAAACATAATGCTGCTACAAATACTGGGGTTAGTTTTCATTTTTAAATTACAATTGATATTCATACAGACAGCACAGTGGCTACACATGTATATAAATTACAAAGTGATCCCCACAGTAAGTCTTATACTCACCTGACATCAGGAATAGCTATTATGATATTATTGACTATACTCCCTAAGCTAGACTTAAATTGCCCTAACTGTTCTGTAACTGCCAATTTGTACTTTTTTTCTTTTTTTTATCATTTTTTTAATAATTTTATTTTTTTAATGGAGCAACATCAATAAATCAGGATACATATATTCAAAGATAACATGTCCAGGTTATCTTGTCGTTCAATTATGTTGCATACCCATCACCCAAAGTCAGATTGTCCTCTGTCACCTTCTATCTAGTTTTCTACTTTTTCTTTTTTCCAGAGACAGAGAGAGAGTCAGAGAGAGGGATAGACAGGGACAGACAGACAGGAACAGAGAGATGAGAAGCATCAATCATTAGTTTTTTGTTGCACATTGAGACACCTTAGTTGTTCACTGATTGCTTTCTCATATGTGCCTTGACTGTGGGCCTTCAGCAGACTGAATAAACCCCTTGTTTGAGCCAGCTACCTTGGGTCCAAGCTGGTGAGTTTTTGCTCAAACCAGATGAGCCCGCGCTCAAGCTGGTGACCTCGGGGTCTCAAACCTGGGTCCTCAGCATCCCAGTCCGATGCTCTACCCACTGCACCACTGCCTGGTCAGGCCAATTTGTACTTCTTAATCTCTTCACCTTTTATACCCATACCTTCAATGCCCCTCACACCTGACAACTATCAGTTACTTCTCTGCATTTATGAATTTGTTTCTGTCTTGCTTATTCATTTATTTTGTTTTTTAGATTCCACATATAAGTAAAATTGTATGATATTTGTCTTTCTCTGTCTGACCTATATCACTTAGAACCACACGTGATCATGTATAATTACAACAGTAAATTAGGTGATACACACAAGTTAAAAAATGACCAAATATAAATGTGTAATAAAAAAACAGTAGTTATAGAATACGTTCCAACTTAAGCAAACATCAACTTAAAACAGACTGCTATAAACATAGCTTGGTATACGCAAAGCACTGGATAACAACATACCAAAACTATACAAGATAGATACAAGAAGTAAAGAAATCCCAACCCAGCATTACAGTAAGTCAGCAACATATAAGAGAGCCAGAGAATAAGAAGGGAACAAAGAACTCCAAAAACAGAAAAAATTAATGAAATGGCAATAAACACATACCTATCAACAACTAGTTTAAATTTAAATCAATTAAATGTTACAATCAAAAGACAAATGGCTATTGAACTGGTATACACACACACACACACACACACACACACACACACAATGGGATATTACTCAGCCATAAAAAAGAAAAAAGTCTTACCATTTGTGACAATATAGGTCAACCTAAAGGGTATTAAGTTTTTTGAAGCCCGTATCTTTGTTATTACTGGTGGGTGTTTGGATAGAGGTGTATTTGCTGGGTCACACCATTTATTATGTTCAACTTTAAGAGATAAGCCAGTTTTATAGACTCAGGCTCCCAAGTTTGGCTCCTACCAGCTGTGACTGTGATAGTTCCAGTTGTTCTACATCTTCCTTTATAGTATTAATTTGAAATTTAAAAATAATTAGCTCATATTGGTGGGTAAATAAAGGCACAGCATTGTGATTTTAATGTTCTTGTCCCTAGTGATTATATTTCATATGTTCATTAGGCCTCTGGATAGTCTCTTGCGGGTTATCTGTTCATGTATTTTGCGCATGTTCATGTATTTTATTGTTTTTCAGGATCTTGTATATATTTCTATTCTTACATGTAAGCATTATGTTGTTTTTCTTATCTTTTTTTAATGCTGTCTTTCAATGAATTGGTTGAAAAACTGGTTGATCAAACTGCATTAAAATAATAACACTTATAATTACATCAAAAACATAAAGTACCTAGTAATAAATCTAGTGAAATCTGTAAAACTATAAAGCGCTATTGTTAGAAATTTTGAAAGACCAAAATAAATCGAAGGCTATGCTGTGGTCATGGTAACGCAGGCTCTACCCTGTTAAGGTGTCCATCCCCTCTCCCTGTTTGTGAATAGATTCAATGCTATTCAAATTTTAAAATGAGTAAGTTTCCTGTGTGAGGCTGAAATCAACTGGTTATAAAATTTTCATGGAAATAAAAAGAGCCAAGAATATCGAAAGTAATCTCAAAGAAGCAGAAAACATTGATGGTGTATATATCAAACTTATTATAAAGCTAAACTATTTAAGACAATGTAGTATTGTCATAAGGCTAGACAACTAGATTATAATAGAACAGGAGAGAGAGTACAGAATCAGACACATACATATTCAACCTTGATTTATGACAAAAATGAGCATCTGGGAAAAGAATGCCTTTTGTAACAGTAACGCAAATCTAACACATTTTTAATAGCTATATAATATTTTATTGTATAAATATGTCTCAACTGATTCACTCATCCCCATCCTGATTGATGTTAACTTGTTTCCCATGTTTTCTGTGGGCACTTCTGTAAGTATAGCTGTAGTATTAGATTCTAGAAATAGAATGCTGAATCAAAAAATGTGTTGAAGTTAAAGTCCCTACCATATTTACTACCAAAAAGGCCACGCCACATATGCTCCTACCAAGCACTTCTGGAAGTGCCCAGATTGTTAACATAAATAGCAGGTGTCCCTCTTTGTTCCACTGTTACTTCTCATGACTCACAAAGAACTCTGTGAACAAATTTAATCATATTACCCACCAATACATTCGGATGAAAGTAATGCTGACTCTGCAGAGATTAAAAGGCTGGCAGATTAAACAGGATGAACCAATCTGCCTGCCAGAGTGGTCTTAGAGCATAGGCAGTGAAAGCAAATAAGCACCCTTCTCAAAAAGAAGGCGGCCAAGGACCAGAAGCCAGTCCTGGGCTCAGTGGCAAATGCTAACTCAAGGGGCAATATGCTGACTGCAAGTGAAGTGTCCTCAATTTTTATGCTGATTAAATTACACCCAATTGCCCGAAATTGAGCAAATTGTCGTGTCATCAAGGAATTGTGCAGTATTGAATCTTCAGTGGTATTTAAGTAAGTGGGTCATCTGCTGGGGTGCAGAAACCTCATTAAAGCTTTTCATTGGGATGGCATTTTTGTAACTGGATTCGACTTTTATTGCACCCAAGCAATTGAGTCAGTGCTGCCCTCCTGGAAAAAATGACTCCTTTCCTTCAAATTATACAAATTCTTCTCCCACCTTTCAAAGGTCATCACAAGCCCCATTTTCTCCCTGAATATTCCCTCAAAACTCCACTCCATATAGGCAGAATATTTCTTGCCATTCAGGGTTGCACTTAATAAAGGGCAGTTTTGTAGTATTCTTTCATTTGAATCATGTCTAATTGCATCATGCATACCCACCGGCCTCCCAAAATTTACTCTGAGAGAAAGATGAGATGGGACACTTCCACTTTTATTGTATCAGGCACTTCGGTCTCATAATCAATCATCATGGCTACTCCCTAAGATATGTATGATTATCTCCGTTTTTCCAGTGAGAAAAGAGAATTCCACAGATATTATGTCTTGTTTGGTCACATACCTACATAAGTGGCACTCTAAGATCCGATCTCAGGTTAATGTTGTTTCCAAATCACTCACCATGGTATCTTCCCAGACACTGCTCAGTATGTTATAGAAATTATACCTAGTTCCTAGAGGCATCTGAATCTATGATAGCAGCACAACCACCATTGACGTGGAAAGGGCATGGGCTTCAGGGACTGGCGGGCAGAATGCCAATCCTGACTACACTGCTCTAATACCAGTCTCTTCTCTTTTGGGGACATACGTACAAAATCTCTCCAACTCCCAGAATATACAACCAGTCTATAAAGAGTACATTTTTTCAGAAGTAGTATACAACAGTAGTCAAATTGGGATTTAGAGTATAAAGAAAACTGGTTTTCAAGCCAGGTGTAGAGCACTCTTGAGCCATCAAAATTTCAGCAAGTTCTTTAATTTCTCTAAGCCACATATCCAAATTGGTAAAATGGGTTTAACAGTCATCTCACCGGATCATTAAAAGGATCAAATGAGATTCTATCTATAAATTATTTAGCATACTGTGGGCCCATAGGAAGTGACTGCTTCATAAAGCTATCATTTGTACTGATACCCACTGGATTAATAAAAAAATAGGCATCTATGCTATGGTACACTCATAATTGCCCATAAATATTTAAACTAAGTCAAAGAAAATATTTTTGGAAAAGGGAAAATAGTATTTTAACTTCCTTTATCTCAGTGTCTGACGCTTAGAAGGACCAATGTCAAAGTACTAATCAGGCTATGATTAACATTCCTGGCTGTGTAGTCAAAAAAAAAAATTTTTTTTTAATTTTTCTGAAGTGAGAAGTGGGGAGAGGGGGGAGGCAGACAGACAGACTCCCACATAGGCCCTACCGGGATCCACCCAGCACACCCACCAGGAGGCGCTGCTCCCCTTCTGGGGCATTACTTGGCTGCAATCGGAGCCATTCTAGCACCTGAGGCAGAGGCCATGGAACCATCCTCAGCGCCCGGGCCAACTTTGCTCCAATGGAGCCTGACTGTGGGAGGGGAAGAGAGAGACAGAGAGAAAAGAGAGAGGGAAGGGTAGAGAAGCAGATAGGCACTTCTCTTATGTACCCTGGCCGGGAATCAAACCCAGGACTTCCACATGCCGGGACGACACTCTACCGCTGAGCCAACCAGCCACGGCATTATTTTGAAAATTTATAAAGAAAAAAAAAATCAGTGTCTCCTGAATAAGTGTAAAAGAAGTTTATCAGATTAGGTTATCTCAGTTAACAGTTTCTGTTTGATCACAAAATTTAGTATAATGAATGATGAGTAAGTAGTAAGAAACATTAGGACTCAACTCATAAATACACACATTTTAAGAATCCTGTGTTTTAGCTAAGATAATAAAAACAAAAAATTATCTTATTTTCTCTTAAATATTTATGTCTCAAGCTAGACAGATCTAGAGCCAATAGAACTGACTCAGGTAAAAATGATGATAAATATAGACTCTATTTCTCTTGGTGAAAATGTTTTTTCTTTAATTGTTAATAAAATACATTACTTTTAAATGAGGTTCCACATCAGCATATGCTCTAACATTTCTATAGATACTTGCAATTGAAGTTAGCAAAGCCTTTGTATGTGATATTATATTGTGGACACATTTATAGGGAGGGAACAAAACAATATTTTTTATGTTCTCCTATATAAAAAATATCCAAAGGGGGAAAAAAAAGTATCCAAAGGATTCTTAAGGATGTGGATTCAACCGAGTCATTGCACACTACTTTGGAAGAACCTCACTCGAATGCTGGCCTATCAAGTCAAGCACAGCTCTTTTAGAAAGATTAAAAAAATGGACCGCAGGATTAAATTTGATTTTCATTAACATTAGAAGAAATTTCTTGCCCCATTTAACTAATATCTTAGTACAGTGTGACAAACAAATTTTACTTGTTAAAATCTAATATTATACCTGCTTTAAATTGCATCTCCCTGTAGCCAGAGGCGCAATAGTTAGTTAATTTCAATTTGAGTTGCCAAGGGCTGTTAATGGGAAGTGTTTTCTATTTATTCTCTTAATTGTTCTCTATCTAAATTATCACTGATGATGAAATCTATGTACACTACATTCCCACATAATCAAAAGGTCTAAATAATTTTTCCTGTTTAGAATAATGATATGGAACTAAATAAAAGCCCATAAAAATTTTGGGGGATAGTTTTTTGTTGGTGTTGTCTTTTTTAAAATGTGCTAAATTTAATTTCAAAACAAACTGAGTGTTGTGAGTGCCAAATCCATAGTAGGTCCTTAATAATTGTAATAAGTATGTGCTGATTGACTACCAGTTTATTTTTAGCATTAGGGTGTCCTTCTAAACCTTAAAAATTCAAATTGTTCTGTACTGAGTACAGCTTTATAATTAATGTGTTATATGTATGACATGACACTGATATGTCAATTTTAAATTAGTTACAGAGTTTACGATATAATATCCACAGTAAAACGCAAACAATGAATTGGAAAGCAAAATCTATACCAATCATTTCCAGCAGAGGTCTCTGGAGAGTAACTAAAGTTATGGAAATAAGGAATAATATGTTTGGTAATTTAAATACAAAATTTAACTCTTCAGCTTTATGTGAGCCCTTTCTTTTCACCCACGCCCCTTTCTCTTTTGATGTCTGTGCTCCTTTATCAGATAAAAGGCTGTCTAAAAAACTGATCAGAAGTAGACACAAGAGAACAGGTTAATCCCAAGTGCACCGGTGTAATGTGTCACAAAACAGACAATGTAATTATCTCAGCAGCCTGTTTAACCAGCTAATTCGGCAGCTTTGCATACCAGAGGTGAGCTCATCTGTTCACTATATTTCTAGCTAGGACTTTTTTCACCATGATCACTACAGTTTTAAAAAGACTTGTAAAAGCCTGAGGATTGAGTGTTTCTTTGAATGTGGTATAACAGCTTTTTGCAATCTCTTATTTATAGGGAAGCAACAGACTAACAAAGAGAAGAAAAGAGATTAGTGTTGCACAATATCAAACAAAAAATGCAGTCAATGACATAAATCTCTGTATGTGTTCATTTAAAATGAAATACCCTCTCTTTATTGGGCATCCTTGGAGAAATGCTAAACAATTGAACAGAATGTGATTTCGATGGCAAAGATGTATAAATCTAGTTCTGCTTTACAGAGAAGTGTATTTATTGGCCCCACATGCATGCAGTATTTTGTTAATACTAGTTCTGTTTGGGGTAACTGGTTCAGGCTTTAGTCACGTTGACCTGGACTTGAATTTTGGTTCTTAGACCTTTTCATCTCCTGATCTTGAGCCAGTCAGCCCCACAATATCCTAATCTTTAAAATGTGAATAATACCTACATACTGCATGGTTACTGAGAAGTTTAAATCATATATCAGGGAAATACCACAAAGAGATAAAGAAATAAATAGTAACTATTTTATTACATGACATACACATGTATGTAACATACACAAAAACTACATACATACTCACAGACACATATATGCACACATTAGAATACATTTGACCCTTGAACAACACAGGGGTTGGAGTGCCAACTCCCACACAGTCAAAAATCCACATATAACTTTTGACTCCCCCAAAACTTTATTACAACTGTCCCTCAATATCTGTAGGAAATCACTTCTAGGTCTCCCACAGTATAAAAATCGGTGTATGCCCAAATTCCCCATATAAAATGGCATGGATCAATGCATACAGTCATCCCTCCATCACAGACTTACAACCACAGATTGAAAACAGCACAGATCTTTGTTGAAAAAAAGAATCTGCTGTCTAGGCCCATTCCCAGTCAGGGCACACATAAGAGGCAACCATTTGCTTCTGTTCTCATCTCTCCCTTTTCTCTTTTTCTTCCCCTCTCATAGCCAGTGGCTCAACTGGTTCAAGAGTTGGTCCAGGGAACTGAGGTTAGCTCACTTGATTGTAGCATTAGCCCCAGACAGGGGTGGAAGGGTGGATCCGACAGAGTGCATGTGGGAGTCTGTCTATCTCCCCTCCTCTCACTTAAAAAAAAAAAGTCTTAAAATTGAGGCAGAGATTTAAAAAAAAAAATTCTGATTTATGGTCAAGTCTTTGGAAATGCTATTACTACACTAACATGATGAGAAAACTCAAGTAGGTCACAACTGAGGTGCAAAATGCCAAAGGGGGTGACATGGAAAATGTCCACAGACAGGGAGGTGGCCAGGAAATAGACTTAAGAGCGAGCTAAGCACCATCTTTCAAAGTCTCAGGGCACAGAAGTCTCAGCTCTTCAACAACAAGTTCAAACTCAGGGGAAAAGGATCCAAGCCTCCCTGCTTTTGGCTTCCATTCAACTCTCCATAGGGACTTTGCTCCACGCATCAGTTTCCACCAAAGCTGGGTCATGCAGCTCCTGTACTCTAATTCTCCTGCAAATCCTGCTGTGACTGTGCCATCTACCTCTCCCAAGTAATGTCAAAATACTCTCATTTCAAATCACTCTACTGAGACCATATTGACCTCATTGCCATTTCCTTTTACAACAGCCGGGGGCATTTTTAATCTATTGTTAACTGTCGGTAAGTCTCTTCCTTCTGACTTCTGCCAGGCTTGCTTCTTCCCCAAGTCCTTGCTCAAATGTCATCTCCTTACCAAGCTCTGACCATCCTTTCTAAAACAGCAATGTCAGGCATTCTCTGTCTTTAATGGTGCTTTACTTTTCCTCATAGCACACACCTGGACCCCAGTTTACATCATCTATTTGCTGGTGTATTTACCATCTCTCACCCCTCTGGAATATGAGCCCAGTGAGACAAGGGATTTATCTCATTCGTTGGTCTACCCCAGCAGACCTACAGGGATCCCGTCACAGACAGAGCTTCCCCAAGCTCTTCCCCGCGTGATGGGGGCAGAGACCTGACACCCGGGCGGGCGAGGAGGACGCACCGCTGGAGAAGGTGCAGGCAGAGCCATGCTTCAGCATGAGCTGGGCCACTGGAAGAAGAGAGAGGCACCGCAAGGAAGCCTTGGCTTTGATCACGTCCTGCGATGTACTCTCTGGCTTCAGTCACCACCTGGGCTTTACCAGATGGTAGCATTTTATAAAGCAGCTTGGAAACGTCAGCAGATCACATTCGAAAAGATTTAAAAAAAAAAGTACAGGCAAGGTTTTGGAGGTGTTGGTGCCCTTGGGCACGTCTAACGTTGCAGCTTCATGGGAACCTGTGGTCGCTCACAGTTCTCTTTGGGGCCTTTCACTCCAAAGTTATTTATTGAATTGCTTTGAAGTCGCTGAATGCGTTTCCACCACATTTTGTTCATTCTAGTTTCCCGTTGTACAGTAATCATGAATTCCCATGTCCCACTGCTGTCGTTAATCTGTCAGCTCCTTAGGAAGAGCAGGGCCTGGATCTTAATTCCACTTTGATTGTAATATCCGGCACACAGTGGCACCTGAGAAGAAGTGGTCTAGTAAACAAAAAAAAAATTAAAAATGAACAAAAGAGACCGAATAGTAAATCTACTGAAGTATATATTTTTAAAACTTGAGTTTCATAGCATATTTCCAAAAGTAATTAAGCAGGTCAAGATAATACTTCTGTGATATGAAAAATGGTCCAGTAACAAATATCTGTCTCAACCGTTAATGGAAAGTACTAGACACTGATTTTATCTTGTAGAATGCTCCATCCACCCCTGGCAGGGTCCCATTATTCTGATTCCTAACGTACAGCTGGGGAAATCTGAGACAAAAAAAAATAGTTAAGAATCTTGCCTAGCACCACGGAGCAAGTCAAGTGCCAGGATTTGTATCCGACTCATATTAACAGCTCTCGTTTGGAGTCCTTCAATATCTACTCTTCAGAATGATATTCTGCTATTTCAAATACTATTTTCTCCATATCCTTTTATCATTAATACTCAATTCCTACTTCTCTCTTCTAAGGATCAAGTTAGTATCACTAAATTAAGAATTTAAATGTTGCAAAGTTTCAGTAAGGTCTGGATATCAAACTCTTAAAGCACGCTTAATAAATATGTACCCCACCAAAAAGGGGTGGGGGTTAACAAAGGTTAATGTTGTCGTTGCAGCGGGACAATTTAAATTTCATAAGAGTCTCCTAAGCCCATTTCACAAAGAAAAATGTTGCCATCTTTTTGTAAAACCTGCATTTCAAGGCACTTCTATGATTTATGAATTTCTCCCCCATAGAGAACGAGTGATCTATCGCTGGAGTCTAATTCATTCCAACTCATCACATGCATTTTGAAACTCCATGTCAGCTTTCACAATCAATAGGCGGGTAATACCGAGGAGATGTGTTTAGGTTTGAAAGAAGATAAAAATTAGACTGTGAGCTATTCTTTGTGAGGCACGCTGTTAGCATATTCTTCGTACAGTATCTGGCCTAACACCTTAACTTGTTTTCTAGACTCATTGTCCAATGTCTTCAGTGCCTGTATAATTTACTCTTACACTCAGCCTGGCAGGCAATGTTAATTTGCATGGCCTAGAAAGGTCATTTGTTCATTATTAAGTATCTATGGTAAAGATGAAGTATTATGTAAGTAGTGACTGAGAACCAAATTAACAGTCCCTTCCTCAGAACCTTTACTTTTAAATTTTCTTAATTTTTATTTTATCATATAATTTATAGAGTTCTGTTTATAAAGTTCATCATTTTGAGCTATCTTTCCTTTATCCACAAATTTACTTATTCATTTTCTCGACAAACACGTACCGAGAGCCAATTATAACAGGCTCTGTGGTTGCCTATTATACTGGTACACTGTGGCACCTGAGAAAATAGTTCTCTAGTAGACAAAAATTTAAAAAATGAACAAAATGTGTGAAATGGTAAAGAAAAAATACAACAAATACAAAGAGTAAAAAGCAATGTGCAAAGGCATCTCTGAATGCCATTATTATTTTAAAACTAAATGAATAGTCACAACTTCTAGGCATGTTAAATACAGGGTCAGGTCCTGTGATTGAAGGAAATGATGCAATACTCAACTCTCTCCATTAACTAAGGTTCTACATATATATAAATATATATATAGGTATTTAAACCATATATATATATATATACACACACACACACAACACAAACATACACAATGTAAATACATTAGCTGGTCTATAATTTGAATATGCAAATTATAAATATATAGGTTGCTCCAGATTTTACCTAGTCACTAAAGCATATTTGAAATCTAATTCTCTGGAGTCTCTGAAAAGAAATATTGTTCTATCTTTTGGTCATGGTTTAGCTGAGATTGGAAAGGCAGAGGAATGGGTTAATTTTTGAACCCAAAGCCCTGGTATTGTGTGCAGAAGGAACTCCATGAGAAGAGCCCGGGAGTCTGTGCACCCAGGCCAGAAGGGAATCCATTTTGTCAGGGAATAATGGTAACAGAAGAAAGTGGGAGATTCTGTGGAAAACGCCATTTGGCGGGGTTGCTGAAAGCTATGCCTGGCAGGTCAAGGGGTTGACAGTTCTCATGCAAAAGAGTAACAAGATCAGAACTGGGCTCTTAAAAGATTAATCTGACAACAAGATGGAGAGCGAATTGGGGATGTGGGAGGGGAGAAGCGGAGGCTAAAGGAGAGCACAGATGTCAAACCCAATCAAGGCCCATGCTGTCAGAGTCGAGCAAGGATGTGCAGGTAAGAAAAGGTGCTGCAGGAAGAGAATTCAAGCCCTGGGAAACAGACTCAATTTGGGCTGAGAACAATCTTCTCACAAAAGACAATTCTTTTAGCATTTGTCCCAGTAATGTTTCTAAAAATGACAAATCAATACAAGAATTTTTTTAAAGGTTTCCTTATCTAAAATAGTCTTTAAATAGAATCGACTATCAGAAATGTTAATATTTATTAATAACCAGGTATTATACAAGAATCATATGTTAAGCATTACATTTATATATCTGTTAGTTATTTTAATAATAAATTGACATTTATTAAGCACTTACAAGATAGCGTGTTAAAATGAGATAGCATATTAAAGACAAAACATATTACATCCATTACCTAGTTAAAACCACAACAAATTTATAGATAAATTCAGTTAGAATCCTCTTTTTATAAGAGAGCTAAAAATTAGACAACTTAAGCAACACTGAGCCCCAATTTGAACTCAGCTCTGTTCAACTTCAGCATGAGCAACTAAAGTTACATGTGAAGCAATAATTATTTCACCTTGAACACCAAAAAAGTTACAGAATTGTCCTACCTACTTATCTTTTAGTCATATATTTATATAATAAATATCTCCTGAGCCTCTACCATGTGCCAACCTAGGTTTCAGACGGTTCGACACTGGATTCTTAAGCAGTAAACTACATACATTCCCTAAGTAAGGAATATGCATCATGACTGTTCTGAGATATGGCCCCACGTAACCTATTTCTAATAACAACTAAAAAGTACCAAGGTTCCAAGGTTTAATAAGGAATGGATTCCTTTATCTTTGAAAATTAAAGCAGATTAATGGATATTCCTATAATATCGTCACTCATTCAAGTTCTGAATCTTTTTTTTTTAAGTGGGTGAAAATATGGTAGAGGCAAACTAGTAGGAAGGTAGTTGAGTCTAGCCTGCAGAGAATATGTAACAGCAATTAGAATAATCTACCAGGTGGAGTTTAAATTATTCCAATAATCTACGGAGGGCAAAAAGGTGTGGGGAATTAGAGTGGGAGGGAAAGTCAGGGTTTGAGAATGCTAACCTTAGAAAAAGCTGCCACTCACAGTTAATGACCACCCCACCTCTTTGTCTTCAAATTATTTCCTCTTATATTCAACCTCTCCCCAAACTCTAATATTAAGCCTGTCCATATTTAGAAGGCATAAACAAATATTAGATCCATAGTTCACTAGAGCAAATCCTCTACCTTCATTTTTCAAGAAATAGATGGTTACTTTTGCTTTTGTTTTGCTTTGAATCCTATTTTCCCTGACCCAAGCTTCCTCCTGTATGTTTTCCCACCACCAATGCATTCACATGATTAAGCTGGACTTTATACTCTGACAAAGGTTTGAAAAAAGGCATGTGAGGAAAATCAATGATGACCAACCACCATCCCTCTCTTACCTTTTGCCTACGCATTGATCTCCACACACGTTTTACTCCTGACCTTACTCTCATTTTTAACACTGTCCTGACCTTCATCCTGATACTTGCCCAGATTAGTTTACTCCTATCTTAGCACGTGATTCCTTCCTTCCTCGAGACTGCAGAACAACTCGGGCCTTCCTCCCTTTCTAACACTCCACTGCCCAAACTAATCCCATCCTCCAGATGTGTCACTTTACAGCTGAGTCACCAGGGAGGTGAGAAAGGCCAGGCTAGAACAGGAAGACTAACTAGCCCAGCAGGCTGTGAGGGCAAGAGTGCACACCGGAGCACATACCTTGAAAATTCACAGACAGGGACCATAAATCCCATGAATTCATTCAGGAAGAATCTGGGGTTGACATCCAAGATCTCATTCCCAAACAAGAGACGCCTAAGATACGGCGTTTGAGTCAGCCAGCTGAGGTCGACGATGAATGTAGATGCAAGTTAGGCACCGTGAGAGAAGCTAAAGATGGTCAGAGATACAGATTAAAACAGTGATGGACAGAATGGGGTACTGGATAGACTCTGAATCAGAAACCTATACATCATTTAGGTGTGGTATAAACAAGCAGTCCAAACAGGAACAAAAGATATGAATGATCCTAGGGCAAAGAGGTCCCTCCTATCTGTCTTAGTATAGCTAACCCTGACTGTTCTGAATCAGCGTCATAAAGGTACTATTTCTTGATAATTGTTAAAGGTACTGAACTGCATATTTTAACATTCTCCATTAACTCGCATCATAATTACATACCCAAATAAATAATGTATTTTTCTTATACAGTATTTGTAGTTTTCCCTCTAACATATGGGATCATCTTTGTATATCATGTCTGTGCATTCAAAACTCAGTTATAATTTAATGTTAACCACATAGTAATTATGTACTCGATAACAAAAAAAACGTTTGTCTAGTTAATTTTTTTCAACTAATTTGTCATACAATAAAATGCTACCTGCTGTCCTCTACCAAATGGTATGTATAATGTATAACCTATTCGTCGGGTCAGGAACAGGTAGGTCAGGAGATGAAGAGGGAAGAAGCGCTGCCCCGTTTCTGCCCCGCAGTGACAGGGAAGAAGGCAGCTTTTTGTCCTCATCTCTGCCAGCACTGCCGCTGCCAAGTGTGTTAGATTCCTTCACCTCCTCACCCTCCCCTGTGTTGACTCTTCGTGTACTACACACCATACAAAGGCTAATTGGGAACCTGGAGGTAAAACTACATGGGATCTCCTGAAAAACATAGCTATAAAAGCACAGCGTATTATAATTAAGACAATTTCCACAGCCTTGAAATCCTCAAAAGGCCCCAGGCTTGGTTTGGTTTGGTGCCAGAATATACCAGGTTGACAGCCAACAATTATTGCTTATTTTAATTTTTCTTTTTTTTTTAAGAGAAGCCTTTTGGCATACTACTCTTGCCTGTTATATCACCAGGCTACCACAGGAGTCCGATGAGTTCCCATTGATTTAAGTCAGCACTCCATAAAAACTGATGTCTGTTGGCCTGGCAGGTGAGGACAGGACAGTGAGTTTTACCTTGGCAGACAGGGTACGTTGAGTGGAGGCATGGAGAGAGATGACCTGGACTCCACGTGGAAATGGGAGTGAGGGCGGTCAGGACAATGACGGGGCAGTCAAAGAACAATTCTGGCCTGAGCAGGCAGTGGCACAGAGGATAGAGCATCCGACTGGGACACAGAGGACGCAGGATCGAGACCCCAAGGTTGCCAGCTTGAGCAAGGCTCACCAGCTTGAGCCCGGGGTTGTTGGCTTGAGCAAGGGGTCACTCATTCTGGTTCTGCTGTAGCTCCCCTCCCCCCCCCCCCCCCCCCCCCCCGGTCAAGGCACATATGAGAAAGCAATCAATGAGCAACTACGGTGCTGCTACAAAGAATTGATGCTTCTGGTCTTTCTCTTCCTATCTGTCCCTCTCTGTCACAAAAAAAAAAAAATTAAATTAAAAAAGAATAGAACAATTCTAGTGAAACAAGGTCAGAAAAGACTCTTTTAAGGGCTGGAGAAATAGCATATTCATTGCTTTGTTACCTACACGGCAGGAGCCAGTAGAAGAAAACAGATCAAAGACAAAGTTGAAAGAGCAGGATGCTGAGTCCATTTTGAGTCTCACCTATGTGGTTAGCTAATACCTAGTATTGGGGACTAATTCTTTGTCCAAAGACTATGCCATAAGCTTTAGGCCAGCATCTGAGACTTAAATCACCATTGCTGACCTCCACTACTTTCTGACTTTGGTATGGCTCCTGGTTCCGGGATTCCGGCCTTATCCCCGTGTTCAAGCCCTTAATGGGAGCCCCCATTCATACAAAGCACTCTCCTATTCCAAGTGCCCATTTTGATTCATTTTCAAGAACCCTTTCGCTCCCCTCTAGAAATGGACTTCACCTCCCTCTCCACCTTCTCCTCAGGTGTGTACATGCTTTCCACGGCGTCTCTCGCAGCCACTCTGCCCCAACTCTGCACAAGGCCCACGTGTCTCTAGTCAGCCGTGTGCTTTCAAACGGGGTACGTCGAAATTCGCATCTTCCTCTGGTCTTTTAGAAAAGAATAAGCCCTGGAATAAAGATTTCAACTTTTTCTACTTGACATGGCTGTGTCTAAGCAGAATACCCGGGGTGTGGACACATCTAGTGACCATGAAAAGAGAAGGAAGGACACTAAGCTTGAAGGAGGAGAGAACTGAAGTCTCTGGAATACTGGTAAGCTTCAGAACTGCCTACCTTCATCCCATCTTCTTCTATGAAATAGCTTGTTTTCTTGGATACATTTCATTGAGTTCTCTATTTCTTTAAACAAAAAATAAGTGACAAACTCCCGAAATAAAGGCTAAGAAAAACTGATTTATTGAGATCTGATTTATTTACTGAGGAACTGATTTATTTATTGAGGAACTGACTTATTTACTACATATCAGATACTTATATGTATTACTTGATTTAATTATTTAAATGTTAGAAATAGCAGCTAATGGTTTTTGAACGTAGACTATATCCCAAAGTTTCCCAGGTTCTCTACACGCACAAACTTGCTGAATTCTAACAACAGCACTACAATGTAGACACTGTCAGCCCCATTTACCAACACCCTGATTTATGGATTATCAGAATATGTACACGAGAGGATAGTTAAGCGAATGTATGAAATCGTTATTCTTTATGATCTATGTAAAAAAGCCTTCCAGGGCCAGTAGCCATCATCAGACTTCAGTACATTCATACCACACAAATGTTCTATTATTTGATTTAATTTTTACAACAACCCTGTGAGGTTCATATTCAATCCCTCCTAAGAGATAGGCTGACTCAGAAGCCTGCATTTTCCTCATGAATTTGGAAGACACCAAAGCCAGACACCTAATTCTAGTGTGATTCAATTAAGTGTCGCTTCTACATGTCCTTGAGACCGGTTTCCTAAACTTCAAACTTTTCTCCTGCAGAAATTAAAGTGCTGCAGTGGAACATGGGACGATGAGGCAAGATGGTTAAAACCCTACTGCATGGTGTGCCGCACCGAATTTTCTAAACATGCGATACTGACTATTTAGTCAGGGGCGCTGACCTCTTTTCCCTTAGGTTGTCAAATAAAATAAAAGAATTAATGACAGCCAACACAACAATAGCCATCTGGTGTGAATGAATCAAAATTACAGTGGTACCTTGACGCACGAGCATTTTATTATTTTTATTATTTTTTTTAATAATTATATTTTTTTAATGAGGTAATAAATCAGGATACATATATTCAAAGATAACATGTCCAGGTTATCTTGTCATTTAATTATGTTGCATACTCATCACCCAAAGTCAGATTGTCCTCTGTCACCTTCTATCTAGTTTTCTTTGTGCCCCTCCCCCTCCCCTTTCCCTCTCCCCCCTCCTCCTGTAACCACCACACTCTTATCAATGTCTCTTAGTCTCACTTTTATGTCCCACCTACGTATGGAATAATGCAGTTCCTGTTTTTTTCTGATTTACTTATTTTACTTCGTATAATGTTATCAAGATCCCACCATTTTGCTGTAAATGTTCCGATGTCATCATTTCTTATGGCTGAGTAGTATTCCATAGTGTATATGTGCCATATCTTCTTTATCCAGTGTTGGGCAGATAAAATGTATTATGCTCACTTTGTAAAAGATAACGCTGCCCACGTGGAGGCCGTTGCCCAGGTGATATTAATGTGTGTTGGGGGCAGGCAGGATTGTTGTAGCCTGGGGCTTAGTTTTGGGATTAGGCCTTTCCCACCCCGTTTTGATGTGGGGCGGTACAATCCAATCATGCCTCAGAGAAGTGTCTTTGTATTAGAGACTTCCCTGTTTTGTATATTGGATTAAAGGATTGGATTTCTACACTATAAAATAGGGGCAGAATGGGAGTTTGCTCTCTTGGTTCCTGGGATGATTAGCATGAGAGAGCAGAGGGAGCAGAGCAGAGAGCAGAAAGAGGCCATGTGGCCAGGAGAAGCAGCCAAGATGGCGGAGTGTTGAGTGAGAAGCCAGTTTGTGCAGTTTGACGCTGGAGAAGGAAGGAGATGGGGAACTGAGGAGAATAAGGCTGGTGAGCTAGAAACCTTTGATTCTAGGAAACTCGGATAAGTCAGTGGCTTTGTGAGCACTGAATGTGAGTGGGTTTTGGAGCCCAGTGTATGTTTTTACTTGCCCGCCGGGTGCAAGCTAGGATTAAAGACTATGGCCCACCAGTTTGTGGCTCCGTTGTTTCTTTACCGACTGTCCGAATCCAATGCGAACCTGCATGAGCTGGGCTGCTCTGATGGTAGCCTTGGCTTCGGGCTTTTCATCCAGTCATCTATTGACGGGCTGTTGGGCAGATAAAATATATTATGCTCACTTTGTTAAAGATGGTGCTGCCCACGAGGAGGCCGTCGCCTAGGTGATATTAATGTGTGTTGGGGTGGGCTAAACGCAGGCAGAATCCTTGTAGCCTGGGACTTGGTTTTGGGATTAAGCCTTTCCCAACCTTTTTGATGTGGGGTGGTATAATCCCATCATGCCCCAGATAAGTGACTTTGTATTAGAGACTTCCCTATTTTGTATATTGGATTAAAGGTTTGGATTTCTACACTATAAAATGGGGGCAGAACAGGAGCTTGCGCTCTTGGTTCCTGGGATGATTAGCATGGGAGAGCAGAGGGAGAGAGCAGAGGGAGAGCAGAGAGGAGAGCAGAAAGAGGCCATGTGGCCAGGAGAAGCAGCCAAGATGGCAGAGTGCTGAGTGATGCCAGTTTGTGCAGAGTTTGTATCTGGGATAAGGAAGGAGATGGGGAACTGAGGAGAATAAGGCTGGTGAGCTAGAAACCTTTGATTCTAGGAAACTCGGATAAGTCAGTGGCTTTGTGAGCACTGAATGTGAGTGGGTTTTGGAGCCCAGTGTGTGTTTTTACTTGCCCGCCGGGTGCAAGCTAGAATTAAAGACTATGGCCTATCAGTTTTTGGCTCCATTGTTTTTTTACCGACTGTCCGAATCCAATGCGAACCTATATGAGCCAGGCGGCTGTGATAGAGGCCCTGGCCCTGGCCACTGGCTTTACATTTGGCGTAGTCTGTGGCAGGATTCGATACAGATCGGCAAGAAGCCTTTGAGTGGTGGAGTAGAGGACTGGCTAGTGTTAGGGTTCCCCATGGCTGTCCTTTTGGGGATTGTAGGCTGGCTGACTTTTACAGCCATGCGTGAGGAAACCGAGAGCTCTGTGGAAGAGGCTGCCCAGGACCTGCAAACCAAGCAGTGGAAGGAGCTGGAGCAAACGCAGGAGAAACCGATGCTGACCCAGGAGCTGGAGGAAGCACTGGAGGAGGAGGCCGACCAGGTTTGCAAGATTCACCTGGAAATGGAGCAAACGTTGGAGGAGAATTCAGAGGTTCGTGAGTTGCAGATTGCCCTGGACGTTATGGAGAGCCAGCAGCGGCAGGAGGCCGGGGCTGAGGCTGAAGCTGAGGCTGGGTCCGGAGGTGCAAGGTCTGCGGAGCAGAAGGCGGTGGCAGCCCGGGACTCGAGCCCGGCAGTGAGAGCTGGTGTTTTCAGTTCCTCTTTGGAAGATGAGGAGAATTGGGCTGGAGTTGCAATCCGCAGTCTCCAGAAGATGAAAGCCCAGCTGGAAGCAGCACCTTCTACAGCCTTGGTAGGTCTGCGATTTTGGGATATAGGGTTGGACGCTGTCATGCTCTCTGGAGCAGAGATGGAATGCTGACTGCCATTGCCCCGTGCTCCTCTTTGGGACAGTGTAAGACCTGCCAGGATGGCAGGAATGAGGGGGATGGCTGATGCCCCATGTGCTTGGACTGATTTCTTAGACTACAACCGGAGTGGGCATTGGCTCCTTTGTTGGATGGACTTATGGATTTTGGACAATGTAAAATACCCTGATGGGGGTGGGGGGCGGCTTTGCTGGAAGCACTCCCCTGCCCCGGGAAGCTTTTCCCATGGCTAGAAACAAGGCCGAGGGCATTTTGCGCTTTGGGCAAAGTGCTCAGAGACTAGTGAAGTGTACCTTTGTGATTGTTGAAACTGTATGATTTGTCATGTTGTAATTTGTGTAATGTGCCTAATTTCCTTGCACGGGGATGCCGGTGGTGTAGATTGTGGGTAGTAAAGTGAGCATAGGGGTGGACTGTTGGGCAGATAAAATATATTATGCTCACTTTGTTAAAGATGGCGCTGCCCACGAGGAGGCCGTCGCCCAGGTGATATTAATGTGTGTTGGGGTGGGCTAAACGCAGGCAGAATCCTTGTAGCCTGGGACTTGGTTTTGGGATTAAGCCTTTCCCACCCTTTTTGATGTGGGGTGGTACAATCCCATCATGCCCCAGATAAGTGACTTTGTATTAGAGACTTCCTTATTTTGTATTATATTGGATTAAAGGTTTGGATTTAATAGGGGCAGAACAGGAGCTTGCGCTCTTGGTTCCTGGGATGATTAGCATGAGAGAGCAGAGGGAGAGAGCAGAGGGAGCAGAGCGGAGAGCAGAAAGAGGCCATGTGGCCAGGAGAAGCAGCCAAGATGGCAGAGTGCTGAGTGAGATGCCAGTTTGTGCAGAGTTTGTATCTGGGATAAGGAAGGAGATGGGGAACTGAGGAGAATAAGGCTGGTGAGCTAGAAACTTTTGATTCTAGGAAACTCGGATAAGTCAGTGGCTTTGTGAGCACTGAATGTGAGTGGGTTTTGGAGCCCAGTGTGTGTTTTTACTTGCCTGCCGGGTGCAAGCTAGAATTAAAGAAAATGGCCTATCAGTTTTTGGCTCCATTGTTTCTTTACAGACTGTCCAAATCCAATGCGAACCTGCAAGGGCTGGGCTGCTTTGATAGTGGCAGCCCTGGCTACTGGCTTTACACAGGTTTTTTGGTTGTTTCCATGTCCTGGCCACTGTGAACAATGCTGCAATAAACAAGGGGCTGCATGTGTCTTTACGTATCAATGTTTCTGAGTTTTGGGGGTATATACCCAGTAGAGGGATTGCTGGGTCATAAGGTAACACTTTAAATCACGAGCAATTTGAGAGAGGAGCAGTCACTCGCAGGAGTTGTGGCTCTAAGTCTCGAGCAGATATTTGAATCACGAGCTTCCTCCACCCTCCACTTTGGCCTGCCAAATGTTCTGAAAGGGAGGAAGAAACATACTTCCATGGAAAGGTTTTTGTTGAAACAGTCTGTAAGTGTAAGTGAGGAAAGTGTAGTAAAAAAGCCAAAAGTCAGTGAAGAAAATGATGATGATTAAGCAAAGTAAAAAAATAGCAAGTTTAGCGATAAAGTTAATATCATATGTAATGTGTAAGTTAAATTTTGCAATTAAATGTACTGTTGTATGTTAGGTCAGAGGTCAGGAGCCTTTTGGCTGAGAGAGCCATGATCGCCACATATTTTACAATGTAATTCCATGACAGCCATACAACAACCTGTGTACGTTATGCATTATCCAATAAAAATTTGGTGTTGTCCCAGAGGACAGCTGTGATTGGCTCCAGCCACCCGCAACCACGACCATGAGCAGTAGAAAATGAATGGATTGTAATACATGAGAATGTTTTATATATATATATATATTTTTTTTAATTTTTTTATTTTTCTGAAGTTGGAAAAGGGGAGGCAGTCAGACAGACTCCCGCATGCGCCTGACCAGAATCCACCTGGCATGCCCACCAGGGGGCATGCTCTGCCCATCTGGAGTGTCACTCTGTTGCAACCAGAGCCATTCTAGCGCCTGGGGCAGAGGCCATAGAGCCATCCTCAGTGCCCAGGCCAACCTTGCTCCAGTGGAGCCTTGGCTGCAGGAGGGGAAGAGAGAGACAGAGAGAAAGGAGAGGGGGAAGGATGGAGAAGCAGATGGGCGCTTCTCCTGTGTGCCCTGGCCAGGAATCGAACCCAGAACTCCTGCACGCCAGGCCAATGCCCTACCAATGAGCCAACCAGCCAGGGCCTGTTTTATATTTGTAACGTTATTATTTTTTTATTAAAGATTTGTCTGTGAGCCAGATGCAGCCATCAAAAGAGCCACATCTGGCTCATGAACCATAGGTTAAGTGATAGCACATGAAATGAAAACCTCCTCCACCATTCTCTTCCCCTTCCACCAGCATCTTTGCCTGACCTGGAAGGTAAATACACTTCATAAACCAGTTTATTTCTTTACATTCTCTATTATGTGTATATATATCTATGTATTTGTTATTTATAAAGGACATTTTTCTTATTTAAAAGCATATAAAACAAAAAGTTCATGTGGTTTTTGAGAACCAGAATGAATTAATTGCATTCCCATTAATTTAAATGGGGAAATTCAATTTGACACACGAGCAAAGTGAGTCATGAAACGAATTAAACTCATGTGTCAAGGTATGACTGTATACCTATTTTTTGTCAGATTTGCAAAAAAACTACATTTTTGGTATGCTGCAGAATTTTAGAACTTAGTTTGTATGCCATGAGATGAAAAAGGTTCAAAACCGCTGAACAAGATAATACCTGTATAACATATCACAATGTCAATAGCAATTTAGATATGTATTATTATTTGTATTAATACTGCTATGGCAAAACACACATTTTTTAGCCTTACCAGGTGATGGCGCAGTGAATGGAGCATTGACCTGGGACGCTGTGGACCCACGTTCAATACCCCAAGGTTGCTGGCTTGAGCGAGGGATCATAGACATGACCCCATGGTCGCTAGCTTGAGCGCTCAGATTGCTGGCTTTAAGCCCGAAGATGCTGGCTTGAGCCCGAGGTTGCCGGCTTTAAGCCCGAAGATGCTGGCTTGAGCCCGAGGTTGCCGGCTTTAAGCCCGAAGATGCTGGCTTGAGCCCGAGGTTGCCGGCTTAAGCCCGAAGATGCTGGCTTAGGCAAGGGCTCACTCGCTCTGGCGTAGCTCCCTTCCCTGCCCCACTCAAGGTACATATGAGAAAGCAATCAATGAACAACTAAGGTGCCACAACTATGTGTTGATGCTTTTCATCTCTCCCTTCCTGTTTGTCCCTGTCTTTCTCTGTCACTTAAAAAAAAAAACCTTTTTAAAATTACATTATAGAGTTTTAGGAATGTGGGAGACTGCCAAGATGAAATTTTATGGTATCTGCTATTAAGAAGTAAATTTTACCTAATTAAAAAAAAACTAGCTCTGGGTAAAATATAAAAATGTTTTCATGAGTTATTTTAGAAAAGATAAATACAGTACATTTATATCACTGTTATGATAATATTCATTTGAAATTAATGACCAGTTATCTAAACACTGCAACATGGTTACATGGAGGAAGAAAGATCACATCCAGTTAAAATTTCAGAACATGGTCATCTTCACTGCATTTTATTAAACCTGGCTGACAACTCTCAAGTGTCATCTAGTTGAAAGAACAGTGAACTTGGAATCAAAAGACGCAGCTGGGATCAAGCCCCATCTCCATTATTTATTAGGTCTGTAGCTTTGTGCAAGTCCTTTGCCATCTCTAAATCTCAGCCTCTTTGTCTTTAAAACAGGGGTGGTGATTTAGCCCTTTGTTTATCTCACAGGATGATTCTCATAATCAAAGTACATGCAGAAGACTTTTCTACATTGAAATGCAGAGCCTGCTTTTAAGGAAAATAATAAAAATTTCAGTAAATACAAATGGTGAAAAACTTCAGACTCTGCATTCTGTGACACGTTCTTTAAGTTTTTTTCCTTGGGATATTTACTCATTACTTATTCTGAGGCATCAGCAGCCTTTTTGAAACCACACCGCACTAACACAGCACAGTGCCATGGACGCTGCGGAGTCAACCAGAGCCTTTTGATGATGATGATCTTTGAAGGTTTCCCAGCTACAGAGCTGCTCTCACTTTGCTCACAATAGTTGAGAGAATCAAGCTACGGGTGTAGCATGTGATAGTCAGTTTGAGTCAAGGTTGGAAATCACTCAATCAAGAAACCACTCAATCACCCTGTCTAGGAAACAAATGGATTAGGAAAGAGAAACCGAGATGACTCAGACCCAATTCTGAAAGTGTTTTAATGGGGCATTGATTTAGCTGCTACTATTTACTCAAAATAAAAATAAAAAAATATTGGCAATACTCTTCGTGGAGTCTCTTCCAGACAGCAGTGACATCTGAAAATCACTTGGAAGAGTGCATATAAAAATCACATAAATAACAGCATCAACCTTATCTGCGATCCCTTTTCTTATTCCAAAGGCCTTGAATAAAGTAAACCATTTCTCCAGGAATGTCAGAAAAGTATAGAAATTAGTAAATTGACCACTACTCACTAATCTATTATTGCAATTTTCAGTTTGTATCAAAGTCCAGAATCCCTTTTCCCCGTAGAAACTATGCTTCAAATACTTGTTAGATTCTCAGACTGGCCCCCAAAAGTGAGAACAAACTACATGTGATACAAAACGGGAAGAGGCTGCCCAGAAGGCTAAGGTAACCATCCACAGCACTGACAGTGGACACTATGCAAGAGCCAGAGCAAGCCACGAGTCAGAGGGTCACGCACCAAATCTGGGAGTCACCTCTGAGAAGGAGTATGTCCAGAAAAGACCAGACGGTAATCATACAGAAACCAAAAGTTCTCTCTCTCTTGTCCTTCATAGCCAAGCACCTAAAGGGTAGTCCCTATTGGCTGACTATTCTCCTGTTCATTTAAAAATGTATTGTATAGTATTTTATCATACAAATGAAGATCACCAGTTTGGAGGTATTACAAATAAGACTATACATCTAGGACTACCATTATTTGGCATTAGGGAATGCAAATACCAACTATTCAAGGAAATGCCAAACTGGTTTCTGAAGTCATTTTGCTAATTTATTATCCCACCAGCAGTGCAAAAATTTTCACATAGTTCTCTGTCCTTCCCAGACTTGGCATAGTCAGATTTCTTGACTTTTGTCAATCTAATGGGTATGAAATTATACTCGATTATGCTCTAACTTGCACTTTCCTGAATATTAAAGAGATTGAGCACCATTTCTTTCATTTATCCCTCATTTTGTTTCATGTTTATTCATTACAATTGTCTTTTTTTTTCTATTAGGTTACTTGTTTTTCTTATTGATTTATAGGATATATATATACTTACATACATATATATATAAAACATACATATATATAAAACTAATCCTTTGTTAAATGTGTTGCTGATTTTGTGTACTGTTTACTGCTTGTCTTTTTACTTTATGTACCTTTTGATGAACAGCAACTTCAATCCAATGTGGTTAAATTTATCAGTCTTTTCTCTTATGTTAGTACTTGTTTCTTATTTAAAAACTCATTTCTTACCACGAAGGCATGAGATATTCTCCTTTATTTCTTTTGGAAGATTTAAATTTTCACATTTAAGCCTTTAATCTACCTGGAATTAATTTCTGAGCATGATGTGGTCCTCTAATAATTTTTTAATCTATGCATACCTAATTGTTCTGCACTCCCTTCAAAACGGTTCTGGTTCAAGTCACAACTGGCTTTCATGTTAGCAAATCCAATGGACAATTCCATCTTTTTTTTCTTTTTGCAGCATTTAATAATCTCCAAAATGTGTTCCTTTTGAAACTCCTGTCTTTCACTTTATCTGTTACATTATTCTTCCTCAATTTTCCTTCCATCTCGTGAGCTGACATCATTGGGCTTTCTCCATTTGGACCCTAAGAGGTGGTCTGACTTGGGGCTCCATTGCCAACCACTCTTCTTCTCATCTCCTCGGTCTTTCCTGTGCCCCCCCCCATCCACATGTTTAAGCAGACACATATATTCTAATGACTCACACATCCATTAAATCCAGCTCAGGGCTCTGTCCATAATGCTAGGTCCCTTGAGCCAAATATCTACAGACACTGTTCTTGAGATATCCAATTAAGGCATCTCAAAATAAGCATTTTTAAAAGAGAACCTTTCTTCCATCCCTCCACCTTCCAAAATCAGTTCCTCTTACTTTGTTACCTAACCCAAAGATAGCACCATCCTCTATCTGGTCAACAAATTAAAAAGCAAATTAGGCAAACTCTTCCCTTGCCATCACTGTCCTTCATCTCTAGATTTAATCAATCACCTCGTTCCTATGAATTCTTTCACCTAAGTGCCTCTCGCATGGGCAGACTCCTTCCCATTCCCTCTGCTAATGCTTAGTTCAAGGACCCAGCACACTTTCTTTCCTTTTTTTTTTTTTTTTTTTTTGCAGTATTCTTTAAAAATTGTCTTCCTGGAGCTAGCCTGGTCCTCCAGAAGGCATCGTCTACACCTGTCAAAGTGATCTTCATAAAATGCAAATCTGATCATGCGCAGGAAGGGAAGGCCTTACCCTCATACACACAGAATTGCTACAGCCCTGAACCTCACACTGCTCCAGCCCACATCTCCAGGTGCAACACTCCGTACAGCGATGGTCAGCAATCCTCCCGCTACAACCATCAGGGAAACTGCTGTGCTGTCACCTTGGATCAGGGGGCTGCTTTGCCAGTTCTGGGCTCACTGAGCTGCCACTGCAGATGGCTTTTCACCTTAGCCCCTTCTCCCTTTATCCAAATTACCACTTGTGGTTCCTCTTCTTAGCACTGTAACTCTAATCTCAGAAACTCCCTTTCCACAACTAATGACCCAAAGTATCTAAATTCTTGACCAAATGTCCTCCGCAGCTCTTCGCCGGAATTAGAGGCTGACTCTCCCCCGAAGATGTAGCACAGATACTCTCAGGCCATGCTCGGACTCCCCGTACCCAGCACGTGCTGTAGAGCCTGCAAAAACTCCCTGCCACCCTTGCTTCTCATCACCACTGCCGGCTATGAAGGCTCTGCCTTTATGTAAACCACCCCACTTCTTTAAGACCTGTATCATTCTTCTGAATAAACCTCTTCCTCATTAAAGGTTTGGCTATAGATTTTCTGATCCTCTCCCCATCCATCGACAGTTTTAACATCTGCCGCAGTCTTTTTCCACTCTGATATTATGGTGTCATCAATATTTACAGAGACAACACATTTAAACCTTGGCCGCTCATTTCACGACCTAATCCCTAGTAACCCCCTACTCAACTGCACTACTCTTCTCACTCATTCCCACCAGGATTCCATCTCCAGCCGGAGGCATACCACCTTGAGCTCCAGCTCGATCTCTCCATTTGAATGTCTCCTAAACTTCTTGAACTCTAATTTTTTTTCTATCACCTGTCTTCCTCCATTAAACCATAGCCTAAAAACGGTACCACCATCTATCTAATTGCCAAAGGAGCCTTTATTTCCTATCTGTTCATTCTCTAAGTTAAATCAATCATTGAGTCACCACCTCCAAAGTGTATTTCAAACCTCTTCCCTCCCTTTCATCCTCATGCCACTGTCCTAAATCGAACAACTGCACTTCTCTGCCTGGTATAGCAACATCTCTCCCGCGGGTTCTCCTCTCTCTAGCCTTCCTTTGTTTCAGCATAGGTTCTCACGGCATGGCAGCAGGAGACATTTTCCAAAAATGCAAATCTGTTCATTTCTCCTGTTAAAAATCCCTTGATAAACTTAACACTTCTACCCTGATATGAAATGGAATTTTTTTTGTGGGGGTACAATTAATGCTCCCAAATGTTCTTATTTTTTCTGGGTCAAGGACACAAAAGGAATCGGAGCCTGTATGGAACTACCATTCACTTCAGGCTGCAGTTGTAGTTCCTCGTAAGCATGAGAGGGGCTACAGGGTGGTCCAGAAATGCAGGAGCGCCGCGTACACACTACTCTACAACCTCTCCTTCATCCTCGTGGCCAGCCTCAGAAAGGTTTAACTCTTCCGAACTTTACATTCTCTCCCCCTTAACACGTATTGCTATGCCCTTGTTGCCTCATTCTCAGGGTTCTACTTTTTCTTGTGCAAGCTGACAATCAGTTTTGTTGACCCTCCTGCTAGACAGAAATAGACAAGAGATACAAGGAAGGTGGGCACTCCTCAGTGCTGGGCTCTCCTTGAGTAGCATCTGCAAGATAATCAGTGTTTTCACATTGCTTTCCAGTTTTATTACCTCTCCTTATGTTAAAAAAGTGTGTTTTGCCTTTGTCCTAGTTAAAATATGCTTGACTCTAGAAAGAGGAAGAAAAAATGAATTATTTTTTATATAGCCATATTGTTATAGTTCAGAATTGTTCTTAGTATAATTATCAACGTCTACTCTTTCTGTCCCCTCTCCCCATGCTCCTACTGACCCGTGATCTTTAGCAGATGCCGGTGCCCCTTCCATGTCTGGTTGGCACTCACCATTTCTTGACATACCGACAGCATCATTTTCTATTTACCTGTGCCTGCTTGATTATTTCCTCATTTACAGGAGAAAGGGAGATGTTAGTATACTTGGTCAGCATTTTGGGCAGGGGAGAAGTGCTGGAACATTATCATACTCAGGGGCAGCCCTTGACCAACTGTGGATAAGACTCGGTGGATAAAGACCTCAGTTTCCTAACCCCTCGAGAAGGACAATTTGAAGAATGTTCTACAGTCTCTCAGTGGTCCAGTGTGGGATTATGCCCTAGTGGCTCTAAGAGGTAATCTGGTCATTAATGTACTCTGTATTGGCTTTGCTAATTTCTCACTCTCTTCTCCCATTTCAAAAAAAAAAAGCATTTTCTGACAACCTTTAAAAAAACTAATTATACTCAAATCATTTTTCTCAAGGTCTGCTTTTGAGAGAACCCAATTTAATACAATCAGTAGCAGAAATAGACATAAGAAGCAAACATTCAGGACTGAATTTTGGAACTGGATCATTCACCGGTTAGATGGCAACAACCACCCCACTGTCAGGGACAAGTGGCTGGTGATAACCCCTCATATGCTGTAGCATCACTATTACCAGGTCATTCTGGGATCCGTTTTGATGAACTGGGATCATGCAGAGGCAGAAAGGAACTGATGATCCGAAGGGCTATGAAACAGGTTGGCTACTGTGAACAGCCTCAGAGACCCGAAGAGAGAAAGTGATACTTTCAGGCCAACCATCAACAGGGCTCAGGGGAAAGCCAGAATGCCTTCATAGCAGCATTTTAAAATACTCTGATTTCCCATTGCCAGAGGGCAGACATTGCTTTAAATCAGGCCCAAATTTGGATTGTCAGGGGTGAAAGAATTTCAAAGGCCACTGAAGGCAAACCTTCAAAGTCTCCTATGCTAATATCAGGAAAGAAATAAGACCCTACAATGTACAATGCAGACAGTTTAGTGAACAGGCTTGAGAACTCTGAACATCCAGATTTCTCTGGGCAGACAAAAGTGACTCCCTTCACTTGCCAGAGGAGAGGCTCCTATGACTTGAGTTCCATGACTAAATCCTCCCTTGCCTAAGGAAATGACTTGCAAGGGAATGCGTGACCTCTTTAAGACCTATACATGCTTCTGAATCCCATTATTTCAAAAGGGGATAGATGGTGATGGAGGGAGACTTGACTTGGAGTGGCAAACACACATGCAATATACAGATAATGTAGTGTAGACTTGAGCATCTGAAACCTGTATAATTTTATTAACCAATATCACCCCAATAAATTCAATAAAAAATTTAAAAAGGGTAACCTGGTCATTAATGCTTTCTGTACTGAGTTTCTTATGTTCCCAATCTTATTTCTCCACTCTCCTCTGATCATGTTCCAAATAAACTACTTTCACTCAAATTCTTGTCTCAGAATCTACTTCTGAGGAATCCAACAAAAAGAGAGTATGAGCTTTATTTCAGATGCTCGGAAATGCCCTGCTCAGTTTCCTCTCTGGTCCATTGTCTGCACCCTTCAACCGCCACCTCCAGTTAATTCTACTGGCCAAATTCTATTTGCCTTTTTAGTCTTAGCATAAAGACTATTTATTTCCTTAAGAAACTGACTCTAATCCCAGGACAGATTAGATTCTGGAAATGCATGTTCTCATAGCTTTCCACAGGTCCCTTGTCACAGCACCAGATTTACTGCTATTGTCTGTCTTTATTTTCCAACTGACTGTGAATGTTAAGAAAACAAAGATGATATCTTTGTTCACAACAAATCCCAAATGTCAAGCCTAGGACTGGTATACAGTAGCCACTCAATAAATATTTGTTGAATTAAGTCACTTACAAACTAAACTTATTTCAACAGCTTCCATCTTCCTTTGTTTAGGAAAATCTTGTCCTCTTCACCTGACAAGGCAGAGGTGCAATGGATAAAACATCCGACTGGGATGCAGAGGACCTGGGTTCAAAACCCCAAGGTCGCCAGCTTGAGCGCAGGCTCATCTGGTTTGAGCAAGGCTCATCAGCGACCCAAGGTCGCTGGCTTGAGCAAGGGGTCACTTGGTCTGCTGAAGGCCCGCGGTCAAGGCACATATGAGGAAGCAATCAATGAACAACTAAGGTGCCTCAATGAAGAATTGATGCTTCTCATCTCTCTCTTCCTGTCTGTCTGTCCCTATCTGTCCCTGTCTCTGTCTCTGTCACCAAAAATATTAATTTATTCATTTAAAAAAAGTCTTGTCCTCTTTAATCAAATACTGAGCTATTCCCTTAGATGTACCCTTCACTCCAGGGAAATAAACTTCTGCAGTTCCCTACATACAGCACACTCAGTTATACTGCTACGTCTTAGCTCATTTGTTTATTTTCCCATTATAGTCTCCTCCTCCTCTCCACCTACCTTATTTCTACCCAGCATGCAGATCTCATTAAGTATAACCATCTCTGGAAACCTTTCCATAATGCCCTGCAATACATGGAGGTCTCTGCTCCCAAAGAACCTGGAGCATAATTCTATTATAATTATTTAATATACTACAATAATGTTTAAACTTTTATTCCCCAAAACCTATAAGCTGCCAAGAAATTTTTTTTGAGTGTTCTGTTTTTATACAGTGAATACAACATTGCCAAGGGTTTGAAAAAGTATGTGCTTGACAAATATTTTCTGGCTAAAAATGAATATAAAACATTATTAATGAATTAAGAACGGTTAGCCTGGAAAGGGGAAGTCTTACAGAAAGCAGGACACCTGTTCTCAAGTGTGCGAGGGCCATCTAAACAAAGAAACAAGCATCACAATGGAGGTGTTTTTCTCCCCTATTACAGCTGATTGCTTATTTACTTTGCAGAATAATATGCTAGGAATGTTAAGTGAAAGAAAAAGGAAGGAATAAAGGAAGAAAAAAAGGAAGGAAGAAGGAAGGAAAGAAAGGAGGGAGGGAGGGAGGGGAGGAGGGATGGAGGGAGGGAGGAGAAATTTTAGTGATTGCAACAACTGTTGATGTGTGTACTTCCTCATGTCAATTACTAAATACTGCTGTTGGCAGTTGTTAACAGTTTGATGTGTATCTGTATTTGTTAACAGCAAAGGGCTTGGACTCTAGCTGCCTGGGTTCAAATACCTAATGATACATAATAGTGGTACAAGCTTGTCTCCTTAGCTGAGACCTTCCCAGGATTCACAGTCTAGGTAATACATGCTGGAGACTCGTAATATTGCTATTTAGTCTGCCATGTGCACAGGCGGTGGGATGCTAGAAAAAGTGAACTTTGAAAAACATGAGAAAACATAAGGAAGTGCTAAATTCTCATTTTACTTTGCAAGAGCCTGCATGTGCCATAAAGAAAAGTTAAACAACAAGGAAGCACCATCTTTTCCAACTGTCCGTATTATCCAGCCCAGCGGCAAGTTCCCCAGCACCACCACTGGCCTCCGCAGATAATGAATCTACCGTGCCCACCAGAACTGTCTGCAGAAACAGACCTCTCTTTTCTCCTGACGAGTCATTATATTACATTGTATTTCTTGTTTCACCACCATTCGTGTTCCTTTCAATAGTGGTTTGGGTTGCATAAATCCAAGATTTAGGAAGAAAAAAATGATAACAGGGATTGAATTGAATCTCTCAAGCAGAAGGGTCAATTTGAAATTCTCTAAGGACATTAGTGCAAGACCCGGAATTCAACAATGAAGTCTCTGAAAGTTCATAGGTCTTATTGCATTTTTCTTGGCCATTCCCTAAATGCAAACTGCAGGGAACACTAAAACCACAAACAGCACAGACTTCTTCTCTCCCAAAAGCACAGAGACAAGTTGTAGCTCTAGAAGAACAAGTCTATTAAGTTAATTGTACGTTTAATTGTCATCATCCTCTCTTCACTTCTTTTATGTACTAATATTTGCTCCTCAGAAAACACTATTCGTAAGTAGTATTCTGTATAAGATGGCGAAATTCATGTACTAGCTTATTTCTGCTCTTACAGATTCTAAATAAAGTGTGTCGTCCTTGTCACTTGCGTATATATTAAAGGCTGTATGAGGAACTTGTCGGCCAAGGGGTGAACCTACTGGTTCAATTGCCAGAGCCAATGACGTATGAAAACTCTGAAATCCTCTTTGCCAGGTCAACTTTTCCATTGCTTTCTCTTTCTTTCTTTCTCTTTCTTTCTTTCTTTCTTTCTTTCTTTCTTTCTTTCTTTCTTTCTTTCTTTCTTTCTTTTTCTTTTTCCTTTTTCTTTCTCTCTCTCTCTCTCTCTCTTTCTCTCTCTCTCTCCCCTCCCTCCCTCCCTCCCTCCCTCCCTTCCTTCCTTCCTCCCTCCCTCCCTCCCTTCCTTCCTTCCTTTCGGAAGAAAAAAAGAAAACTCTTTGGAACCAAGTAAACAAAAGACAGCATAAATGTGGTTGACAGAAATGCCATCCATATTGTTATTATATAATATATTCTACAAAATAAAATCTTTTCATAAACATGTGCTCAGAGCGTCTTCAGAATATCTCTTTTTCTAGTTTCTACCCTTTGCAGCTTACTTTAGAATCCTGAGTAAACCCTTTGGCCGCAAATCCTTCATGTCCTATACCCTATAAAATAAGAGAGAGACGGAACTCTTGAGCTCACACACGGTTTGAGAGTTCCATTTCAAACCCACTGGCAGACAACTTCTCAAACTGCAGTCTTGGCACCAGGAAGGTTTCCCTGGGGAGCCACACCATTTGGGCATGTATACTAACTTCCTGCCAGCTCACTGTCCTCACTGGCCATCACCTCTTGTATTCCATTAAATATTTCAGAGAGACGGGGCTGCAAGTATGGTAGGATTGGCATGACTCAGAAGGCAACCCACTAAAACTAAACATTTCATTGTTTAGTTTTCTTTTGTTTTAAAATAGAAAATGTGGTGGCTGCTAGAAATTTTGTTCTCTGAGTACAAATTTGAAGAATTTGTACTGGTCCAGGCGTTTGGGGCCAGTATTCATATGATGAGGGCAATATTTACACTAGTTCTGTCTCCCCACCCCCAAACCTCAAAGATCAAAAACTTGCCTTATTATGAGTTATCTGAAGTGTCTATTATACTGGGCTAAATTGTGATTCCTTTCTCTGTAACCTGTAGTCCCAGAAAAATAATACAGGATAAAGAACTCTTCCTTTTAACTCCTCATTTCTCTTGCACAGTTTACGTGGTAGATGGTTAATGGCCTCAAATTCCTCCTATTCCAGCAGGCATGCATCTCTGTAAAGTCACTTGGCTGCTTCTCGCATTGGAAGTGGAGTTTATTTTCCTATGCCTTTGAATATGGGCTGGCTTTCAGACTCTCTTCAATAGGATGTGCCAGAAGTGATGTGGGAGTTCAGGTACTTAGACCTTAAGAGGCCTTGAGGCTTCTGCCTTTGATCTCTTAGAATACTGCCCTGGAACTTTTAGGTAAGAAAGCCAGTCTAGCTTATTGAAGAAAGAAAAGTCACACAAAGACCCAGCTGACAGCACCAGCTGCCATCTTGCGCATGCCAGCTGATCCTCTAGCACAGGGGTCGGGAACCTTTTTGGCTGAAAGAGCCATGAACGCCATATATTTTAAAATGTAATTCCATGAGAGCCATACAATATGTTTAACACTAAATACAAGTAAGTGTGTGCATTTTATGTAAGACCAACACTTTTAAAGTACAATAAGTCTCTGAATTCTTTGTAATAACGGTGTTATGCTGTTGCTAACCAATGATGAATAAAGTACTTCTTACCATTAATGCAACTTCTGGTTTTGCTGATGGCTTTGTAGTCTGGTTGATATGTGGTGAGGTTAAGCTTCATGCAGGCGTTGAGACTTCCATCCGTTAAACATGATCGTAGGTTGGTCTTAACATTCTTTAGATGTGAGAAAGACTGCTCACAGGCATACGTAGAGCCAAACATTGTCAGTACAGCAATACTCACACGCTGCAGTGTGTGGTATGTGATGGGAAGTGCGTTCCAAGTTTTGACAATCAGCTGGTCCACAGGTTGAAGTTTTTTCATTTCTCCCCACTTGTGTTTGCTCACCAACTCTGCTTGCTGTCATGCAAATGTTTCCAAATCTTCATTCAATGACTTGAACTTATTCACCCATATGTCTGAGGCCTTCAGGTCATCAGCTTGTAGCTCAAAATCTCTGATGGAGACACATCAGATGTAACTCTGATGGAGTTACATCTCTGACGAGGATGTAACTCAGGTTTGCGCTGTCCACTGCACACTTGTGTGGATGGGTGATGAACTTAAAAAGACGAGTGCACTCACGAAATTCTCCGAAGCATGCTTTGAATGACTGCAGGAGATTAGATGTGAAGCCCACTAGCTGCTGGAGATCAAGATGTTGAGCAGGGTCACTTGCTGTGCATGCATCTTTAAACTCTCCCAGTTTTTCAAAGTGTAGTAAATGACCTGTTTCAATGTGGGCAATGAAGAATTTCAGCTTGTTTTCAAATGCAAACACTGCTTGTTGAAGGAATAAGACTGTATTTCCAATGCCTTGCATTTTCACATTGAGCTGGTTCAGATGTTCAGTCATATCCATGAGATAGTAGAACTTCAGGAGCCACTAAGTGTTAGCTAACTCAGGATGCTTGATGTTTTTCATTTCAAGAAAAGTCTGGATTTTGCTCAGACAAGCCACAAAATCGTTGAGCAACTTGCCTCTTGACAACCAACGCACATTGCTGTGCAGAAGCAGACCAGGATCATTATTTCCAACTTCATCTAGCAGTGTTTTAAACTGGCGATCATTTAAAGCTCAGGCAACAATAAAACTGACCACCCAAATGACCAGCAACATCACCTCACCAAGCTGCTCGCCACATATCTGAGCACAAAGCACCTCCTGATGTAGGTAGGATACAGTGAAAATTTAGGATAGGTCTCTTTTCATGTTCATGAAGAGCGCTATGAATCCTCTGTTTTTCCCCACCATGCATGGAGCACCATCAGTACACACCGAAATAAGTTTATCCGTTGGTAGATTTTTTTCTTTAGTGAACTCAATGAAAGACTTAAATAAATCCTCCCCTCTTGTTGTCTCATTCATAGGCAAAATAGCAAGACTTTACTCACGTAGTGTGTCACCTTACAGCATACCTTGCAATCACGCTGAACTGAGATAAATGGCTTTCGTCTGTTAACTCATCCAAAGCGAGAGAAAAGGATGGTGCTGCATTTATGTCCTTCACTTGTGTTACCTCAATCTGATTTGCCATCATGATGGTACAATCGTGAACACTTCTTGCCAACAGAGGCATGTCTTTTATTCGTTTGATTATCTTCCCTTTTTCCAAAAAGTCATCAAAAAGCATGAATGTTTTGGCATACTCCCCATCTGTGAATGGCTTTCTGTTTCTCACAATTGCTAAAGCACCAGCAAAGCTAGCTGAATTCCAGTCACCTTGTTGGGTCCAAACATGGAGTTGCTGCTGACTAGCTTGCACTTTGCACAGTAGCTCTTGACATGCTTTCTTCCTGCTGTCACCCGCTGGATATTTCGATGCAAATGTAGTATGGTGTGGTGTGTGTCAAAGTGCAGCTTTATATTTGACCATTTCATTGATGCAATTTTATCATTGCATATTAGACACACTGCAGAACCTGCTCTCTCCACAAAGGTGAATTCCTCTGTCCATTCCTGCTGAAAAGTACGATACTCATCTTTTTTTCTTTTAGCCATCTTCTTCAAAAGGATTTCCGCAATTAGCTAGCTGACTACTTGATTAAAAGGAGGGAAGTTTACTTCCTGACCTCACAATGACCCATGTATGTTAAGCAATATCCAATAAAAATTTGGTGTTGTCCCAGAGGACAGCTGTGATTAGCTCCAGCCACCCGCAACCATGAACATGAACAGTAGGAAATGAATGGATTGTAATACATGAGGATGTTTTTTATTTTTAACATTATTATTTTTCTTATTAAATATTTGTCTGCAAGCCAGATTCAGCCATCAAAAGAGCCACATCTGGCTCACGAGCCATAGGTTCCCAACCCCTGCTCTAGCAGAATACTGTCACCTGAATGACTCCAGGCAAAGCAGCAGAGGAAAGCACATTGCCAACCCATAGAACTGCAAGAAATAAGAAATCAGTGGCTTTAACAAAGCCACTGAATTCTGGAATGGTCCGTATACAGACATAGATAACTGAACCTCTGATGTGAACGCCTCCCCTTGCTCTGGTTTTCTGGTGTTATCTGGAATAGTAACAGCTTATGCCTTTTACATCTCCAACTCTGGAGAAGGTGAGAATGAACGAGTCTGAACCTGGATTGAGTCATGTTTTTCAACTTTTCCTGGGTAAACCAATGCTGCTAAACGTGCGCCTTGGACTTCGAGTTTGACTCTTGTACAGGAATCATTGTTGTTCAGCAGAAAGAGCCAAAAGGGTAAAAAAAAAAAATCATTTCCTTTGTTATTTAGAGATAAATCTTCCAATTTTACTTGACTGTATTTTTATTCACAATGTGGACGGATGAAAACCCATGGTTTACTAAAACACCATCTGATGTGGGAAACAGGTTTAAGATTTTAGGACAAGTCCCAGGCTATTGTTTTAATCTAGTGACAGCCTTGTGGTCTATTTCTCTTATTTGTGCCCTTGCCTGGAACTAAGGAGAAATCCTGGCAAAATGCCCGTGCAGCTTTTTGGAAGTGATACAATCTGAATGTGGCCATAAATGCAACCAATGAAATAATAAGGTCTTGATACTACTTTTGATCTTTGCCTCACCTTCCAGTGGTCATGGCACACTCAAGAAATAAGGGGTGAGCCACCACTGCCAGCATTTAGTGACAATTTTGTGATCTGTTTGTTCTTTCTGCCTAGATACTGCTTCAAAACAAAACAGCCAAGGATTTTGTAAGCATATAAGTGCTGTTTTGTTATAGTAGATTCAAAAAAGAAAGATAACGATGTGGTCTAGTGGCTTCCACATGCATTTGAGTGTCAGCAACTTCGGCTGTAATCTCATCCAACTGTCTTTCTGGCTGACTCAGATTACTTAAGAAAAATTACCTAACTTCTCTGTGTCTCATTTTTCCTATCTATTAACTGAAAAAAAATGCCCTTATTGCACAGAGAGAATTTTAAAAACTAATTGGTGTCTATAAACACCCTGGAGTTACAAACTATAATTGTCTCAAAGACACACACATATAGACATGCATGTATACAAAAAAATATTATAGCACTAATATGTTTTCTTCATTGAAAATCTTAGGGAAAATTTAAGATGGGAGCAGGAAAGTTTATGATTCTTCTTTCCCTATTTTAAAGGCACCTCACTCCTTGTTCAGCGGCATGGGGAAAGATTTGTTGTTAGCTCCTATCCTGGGCAGTGATTCAAATTCCCGAGGTAAGTGGCAGTATCTCAGAGAGATTCTCAGAGATTTTCAAAGCTCCATTTTCTTTTAATTAGTTCCCTCTCTGCCTCAGGCTACAAGTTCAGGGAATCAATAGGTGAGACTGAGTACAGACTTTGTAGGTATCAGGAGCTATGCTATGTTGGGACTTGTCAGACCCTGGATTCAGGTTTCAGGAGGTAAGCATCACTGGTCCCAGAATATTCAGAGAGGAGATTTCAAACAGAAGCAGCTCGCCAGTTTCTGGAGACTATCAGACAGTAAGTCCCAGACAGGGACTGCTGTCTCTTTCAGCCACATGTTGGAACTGCTCGAGTCACCAAAGCTACAGGGCTTGCCCCCAAGGCTTGTAGACCTAGCCAGACACTGGTTAAAAGTTAATATAACACTTGAGAGCAGCTCCAAGCATGAATTCTGCTGAGGTGCGAAAACACTCACGGAGAGGTTCTCAACTCTCTATGCGATCTGCTCGCCCGCTCTTCTTATTTCTTCCGTCCTCATAAGGCTTTGTCTGCACCCACAAGGTATTTTGAATAACACCGGCTCCTGTCTTACTTTGTGAGGTATAAGTTTAATTTGTGACATCATTATGCTCTATTTACTATAAACGTGAACTGCACAGAGCCGGACGCCTGCTTTGCCGCGTGAGGCGCAGTTCTTCCTGCTTAGATGTTACAGTAACTGTGCTGGCACCGACTACACAGAGTCAAGGGCAGAATACTGGGATTCGTGGTGAGCATTCATTGTTTATGGGACTAAAACACCAGATTTTTTAAAAATCAGATTAAGTGACACAGAAAAAATAAATAAAAAGACAAATCCTAAGTAATAAATCAGTAGCCAGTCAGAATAAAATGAAAATAAATACAATTTGTGCCTGTTCTGTATGGAACTGTCAAGCAGTCCAACCCTAAATGTTTGTCTAAAAAAAGTCATAGCACATGATGTCTGAAAAGTTGCGAAACATAGGGAAACATTTTTAAATTGTGTCCTACATTTTTTAAAAGTTACTCAGAATATTTTGGGGTGCAATAACACTAAATTTCAAGCAATGTGTTTAATTTTTTTTTTTTTTTATAATTTTATTTTTTTAATGGGGTGACATCAATAAATCAGGATACATATATTCAAAGATAACAAGTCCAGGTTATCTTGTCGTTCAATTATGTTGCATACCCACCACCCAAAGTCAGATTGTCCTCTGTCACCTTCTATCTTGTTTTCTTTGTGCCCCTCCCCACCCCCTATCCCTCTCCCATTCCCCCCTCCCCCCCGTAACCACCACACTCTTGTCAATGTCTCTTAGTTTCAGTATTATGTCCCACCTACGTATGGAATAATACAGTTCCTGGTTTTTTCTGATTTACTTATTTCGCTTCGTATCATGTTATCAAGATCCCACCATTTTGCTGTAAATGTTCCGATGTCATCATTTCTTATGGCTGAGTAGTATTCCATAGTGTATATGTGCCACATCTTCTTTATCCAGTCATCTATTGATGGGCTTTTTGGTTGTTTCCATGTCCTGGCCACTGTGAACAATGCTGCAATAAACATGGGGCTGCATGTGTCTTTACGTATCCATGTTTCTGAGTTTTGGGGATATATACCCAGTAGAGGGATTGCTGGGTCATAAGGTAGTTCTATTTTCAGTTTTTTGAGGAACCACCATACTTTCTTCCATAATGGTTGTACTACTTTACATTCCCACCAACAGTGTATGAGGGTTCCTTTTTCTCCACAACCTCTCCAACATTTGCTATTACCTGACTTGCTAATAACAGCTAATCGAACAGGTGTGAGGTGGTATCTCATTGCCGTTTTGATTTGCATTTCTCTAATAGCTAAAGAAGATGAGCATCTTTTCATATATCTGTTGGCCATTTGTATTTCTTCCTGGGAGAAGTGTCTATTCATATCCTCTTCCCATTTTTTTATTGGATTGTTTGTTTGTTTGTTGTTGAGTTTTATGAGTTCTTTGTATATTTTGGATATTAGGCCCTTATCTGAGCTGTTGTTTGAAAATATCATTTCCCATTTAGTTGGCTTTCTGTTTATTTTGTTATCAGTTTCTCTTGCTGAGCAAAAACTTCTTAGTCTGATGTAGTCCCATTCATTAATTTTTGCCTTCACTTCTCTTGCCATTGGAGTCAAATTCATAAAATGCTCTTTAAAACCCAGGTCCATGAGTTGAGTACCTATGTCTTCTTCTATGTACTTAATTGTTTCAGGTCTTATGTTTAGATCCTTGATCCATTTTGAGTTAATTTTTGTACAGGGAGAGAGACTGTAGTCCAGTTTCATTCTTTTGCATGTGGCTTTCCAGTTTTCCCAGCACCATTTATTGAAGAGGCTTTCTTTTCTCCATTGTGTGTTGTTGGCCCCTTTATCAAGAATTATTTGACTATATATATGTGGTTTTATTTCTGGACTTTCTATTCTGTTCCATTGGTCTGAGTGTCTATTTTTCTGCCAGTACCATGCTGTTTTGATTGTCGTGGCCCTATAATAGAGTTTGAAGTCAGGTATTGTTATGCCCCCAGCTTCATTCTTTTTCTTTAGGATTGCTTTGGCTATTCGGGGTTTTTTATAGTTCCATATAAATCTGATGATTTTTTGCTCTATTTCTTTAAAAAACGTCATTGGAAGTTTGATGGGAATTGCATTAAATTTGTATATTGCTTTGGGTAATATAGCCATCTTGATTATATTTATTCTTCCTAGCCAAGAACAAGGTATATTCTTCCATCTCATTATATCTTTTTCGATTTCCCTTAACAATGGTTTATAGTTTTCATTATATAAGTCCTTTACATTCTTTGTTATGTTTATTCCTAAGTATTTTATTTTTTTTGTTGCAATCGTGAAGGGGATTATTCTTTTGAGTTCCTTCTCAGTTGTTTCATTGTTGGCATATAGAAAGGCTATTGACTTCTGAATGTTAATTTTGTATCCTGCGACCTTACTGTATTGGCTTATTGTTTCTAGTAGTCTTTTTGTGGATTCTTTGGGGTTTTCGATGTATAGGATCATATCATCTGCAAAAAGTGATACCTTTACTTCTTCTTTTCCGATATGGATGCCTTTTATTTCTTTGTCTTGTCTGATTGCTGTGGCGAGAACCTCTAGTACCACATTAAATAAGAGTGGAGAGAGTGGACAACCCTGTCTTGTTCCTGATTTAAGGGGGAAAGCCTTCAGTTTAGTGCCATTTAATATGATGTTAGCTGATGGTTTATCATATATGGCCTTTATCATGTTGAGATATTTTCCTTCTATACCCATTTTGTTGAGAGTCTTAAACATAAAATTGTGTTGTATTTTATCGAAAGCCTTTTCTGCATCTATTGATAAGATCATGTGGTTTTTGTTCTTTGTTTTGTTGATATGGTGTATTACGTTAACCGTTTTAGGTATGTTGAACCATCCTTGAGATTCTGGGATGAATCCCACTTGATCATGATGTATTATTTTTTTAATATGTTGTTGTATTTGTTTTGCTAGTATTTTGTTTAGTATTTTAGCATCTGTATTCATTAGAGATATTGGTCTGTAGTTTTCTTTTTTTGTGCCATCCTTGCCTGGTTTTGGGATGAGGGTTATGTTGGCCTCATAAAATGTGTTTGGAAGTATTGCTTCTTCTTCAATTTTTTGGAAGACTTTGAGTAGAATAGGAACCAAGTCTTCTTTGAAAGTTTGATAAAATTCGCTGGTATAGCCGTCAGGGCCTGGACTTTTATTTTTGGGGAGGTTTTTAATGGTTTTTTCTATTTCTTCTCTACTGATAGGTCTGTTTAGGCTTTCTGCTTCTTCTTGACTCAGTCTAGGAAGGTTGTATTTTTCTAGGAATTTATCCATTTCTTCTAGGTTTTTGAATTTAGTGGCATAAAGTTTTTCATAGTATTCTACAATAATTCTTTGTATATCTACAGTGTCCGTGGTGATTTCTCCTCTTTCATTTTGGATTTTGTTTATATGAGTTCTTTCTCTTTTTTCCTTGGTAAGTCTTGCCAAGGGTTTGTCAATTTTGTTGATCTTTTCAAAGAACCAGCTCCTTGTTCTATTAATTTTTTCTATAGTTTTTCTGTTCTCTAATTCATTTATTTCTGCTCTGATTTTTATTATTTCCTTTCTTCGGCTGGTTTTGGGTTGTCTTTGTTCTTCTTTTTCTAGTTCCTTAAGGTGGGAAGTTAAGTGGTTCACTTGGGCTCTCTCTTGTTTGTTCATATATGCCTGAAGCGATATGAACTTCCCTCTTATCACTGCTTTTGCTGCATCCCATAGATTCTGATATGTCGTATTGTCATTTTCATTAGTCTGTATATATCTTTTGATCTCTGCACTTATTTCTTCTTTGACCCATTCATTTTTTAAAAGTATGTTGTTTAGTTTCCACATTTTTGTGGGATTTTTTTCCTCTTTTTTGCAGTTGAATTCTAGTTTCAAGGCTTTATGATCAGAAAATATGCTTGGTACAACTTCAATTTTTCTGAATTTGCTGATGTTGTTTTTGTGGCCCAACATATGGTCAATTCTTGAGAATGATCCATGTACACTGGAGAAAAATGTATACTCAGTCACTTTGGGATGAAATGTCCTGTAGATGTCTATCATATCCAGGTGCTCTAGTGTTTTGTTTAAGGCCACTATATCTTTATTGATTCTCTGTTTGGATGACCGATCTAGAGCCGTCAGTGGTGTATTGAGGTCTCCAAGTATGATTGTATTTTTGTCAGTTTTTGTTTTAAGATCAATAAGTAGCTGTCTTATATATTTTGGTGCTCCTTGGTTTGGTGCATATATATTAAGGATTGTTATGTCTTCTTGATTCAGTGTCCCCTTAGCCATTATGAAATGGCCATTTTTGTCTCTGAGTACTTTTCCTGTCTTGTAGTCAGCATTATCCGATATGAGTATTGCTACACCTGCTTTTTTTTGGATGTTATTTGCTTGGAGTATTGTTTTCCAGCCTTTCACTTTGAATTTGTTTTTATCCTTGTTACTTAGATGAGTTTCCTGTAGGCAGCATACAGTTGGATTTTCTTTTTTAATCCATTCTGCTACTCTGTGCCTTTTTATTGGTGAGTTTAATCCATTTACATTTAGTGTAATTATTGATACTTGTGAGTTCCCTATTGCCATTTTATATCTTGCTTTCTGTTAGTTTTGTGTCTTGTTTGATCCTTCTCTTTCGTTTTTCTATCTTTTGTTTTTATTTGGTTGTATTCCATACATCTTTCCTCTGTTGCTATCTTTTTTATCTCATGTGCTTCTGTGGTGGTTTTTTCAATGGTGGTTACCTTTGAGTAATGAAAAGGGTCCCTACCCTGTTCATTGTAGCGAACTATTTTGTGAGTACTTTTGCACTCCATCGTCCTTTGCTACTGTTAATCTCTGTCTTCTCCCCCTCTTTCTTTTTGTTGTTGTCACAGTTTAAATTTGGTTTTATTGTTTTCTTCTTGGAGCTTTTACTTGTGGCTCTGTTTTTTTTTTGTTCTTTGTATCTGATTGGAGAACCCCCTTTAGTATTTCCTGGAATGGGGGTTTTCTCATGATAAATTCCCTCATCTTTTCTGTATCTGTGAATGTTTTTATTTCTCCTTCGTATTTGAAGGATAGCTTTGATGGGTATAGTATTCGTGGCTGAAAGTTCCTCTCTTTCAGGACTTTAAATATTGGGGTCCACTCTCTTCTAGCTTGTAGAGTTTCTGCTGAGAAATCTGATGATAATCTAATGGGCCTTCCTTTATATGTTGTATTCTTCTTTTCCCTGGCTGCCTTGAGAATTTTTTCTTTGCTGTTGGTTTGTGTCAATTTCATTATGATATGCCTTGGAGTAGGTTTGTTGGGGTTAAGAAAACTTGGAGTTCTGTTTGCTTCTTGAACTTGAGGCTTTAGTTCTTTCCACAGGCTTGGGAAGTTCTCATCTATTATTTGTTTGAGTATGTTCTCCATTCCATTTTCTCTCTCTTCTCCCTCTGATATACCTATTATTCTTATGTTATTCTTTTTGATGGAGTCAGATAATTCTTGTAGGGCTATCTCATTTTTTTTAATTTTTGAGTCTCTTTCTTCTTCTCTCTGTTGTGCCTCAAGTTGCTTGTCTTCTATTTCACTAATCCTCTCTTCTATCTGACCTGTTCTATTAGCTAAGCTTGTTACTTCGTTTTTCAGCTCGTGAATTGAGTTTTTCATCTCTGTTTGATTTGTTTTTATAGTTTCAATTTCCTTGGACATATATTCTTTGTGTTCATTGAGTTGTTTTCTGATCTCCCTATATTGCCTTTCTGTGTTTTCTTGTATATCTCGGAGGATTTTTAGGATTTCTATCTTGAATTCTCTGTCATTTAGCTCCAAGGTTTCCAATATATTAAATTTTTTCTCCATAGATTTTTCCTCATCTAGCTGTGTTACCTCTCTTTCTTTTGTATCCATGATATTCGATTTTCTCTTCCTTAATGGCATCTGAGGGTGGTTTTGTTGATAGTATTAATGAGATTTAATAAAGAATAAAAAGTTAAAAAAAATAAAAAATAAATAAAAAATCGAAAAGAGTTGTTTTTTTTAAAAAAAATTAATAATGAAATAAAGAAAAATAAAATAAAATAAAAATTTTTTAAAAAAGGAAATTATTCCCCCCCTCCTTTTTTCCTCTCCTCTCCTCTCCCCTCTTTCTTGAGAAAATTTTGTGGTGGACTGTGAGTTATAACAAACAATGCCTATGATGGAGGGCCTGAATTGGGGAAAAGTAATAAAGGGGCAAAAAAGAAAAAAAGAAAAAAAAAATAAAAGGAAAAAAAAAGAAAAAAAAAAGAGCGTATGGACCCACAAAAAGCAAATAAGGAAAAAATTTGGGTCAAGAATAAAATGATTTGCTTTTAGGTGTTGGTTGTCTAAGAGTTATGATGAGAGGAATAAGAGGAAAACGGAAAAATGGGGGGACAAATTAAAAACTTACTATTGTATTTAGTGGAACAAGAACTAGATAATATGGAGAGCCAGGGATGGGAGCACTGCTAGTGAGTTAAAAAGGTGAAGTAAAACCCCCCCAAAATGCCACAAACATAGGTTTGAGTCCCAGATAAGATAATTTGTTTGTTATTGAGGTCTGAATGAGAGGAGATGTAAAGGAGAAAGGAAGAAACTAATATAGAGGGAGAAAAGAAAGAGAGAGAGAGAAAAAAAAGAGGGAACCACTAAAAGAAGAAAAAAGAAAGGAGAGAGAGAGAGAGTTAAGGGTTTTGGAGTGCAACCCTCATAGAGAGAAAGGAAGAGAAGAGAAAAGATAATGGGAGATGTAACACTTATGGGTAGTGTAGTTCAAGGAGAGGAGAGAGTAAGACCAGTAGAGAGTTAATCAGCCAAATTGGAGGAAGAAAAAAAAAGTATCAAGAATGAAGATAAGAGAAACAAACGAACAAATATAATAAAATGGGATAGGTTATAAAGTCTGCAGATTATTCTTGATTTTGAGAGGTTATCTTCTTGCTTTTTCTTTTCTCTCCCTCTTCCTGGTCGGTGACTCTGTACCCCGGGTTCTGCTCCTTTGGCACGCTCAGGTAGAGGCTTGCAGTTGATAAGTCTCTATGGCAATGTCATGTATTGTGCTTTAGTCTCGTGGGAGTCGAGGCTCATTAGCATTTATAGGCTCCGACAGTGAGAGAGTCCGTGTTCCTGGAGCCTTTCTCCTAGTCTTTCCTTCCTCAATTAGTAGCCTGATAATCCAGCTATGGGGTTGCTGCTGCCTCTGCCTGGATAGTAAGAGGCTCAAAGAGCTGGCAACTCCCCACTCTATTTCCATTCAGCACAGGGCTCTGGGTAAGGCTCAATCAGTCAGAGCTGCTAGCATAATCAGGCGGGCTTTCCGCCCACTCAAAGACCACTGGCTCTGCCACTCTGTCCGGTAACACAAGCGGGCGCCCACTTCTGGGGGGCGCTTGGAGGAAACTCTCACTCACTGTCTGCAACCAGGATATCCAGCCAGCAGTCTCACGCTCTGAGTGAAACCCCCAACCGCAGGGAAAAGTTGCAGTGTTGGAATTGAGTCTCGCTCCGTCCCCGTGCGCGGCTTTTGCAAGGCGCTGGGGTGGCTCGAGATTCCGCTTTGGCCCACACAAAGGCCCCTGACTCTGCCCCTCTCTGCGATAACACGGGCGCGCACTGCTGAGGCACTTGGAGGAATCGCTCACTCCTTATCTGCGCGCGCACACCAGGATATGAGGCCGGCCGCGGTTCCCTCCGAGTGAAACCCTCACCAGCACGGAAAATCTCCACCGTTGGAAGTAGTTCTCACTCCCTCCCGTGCGTGGCTTTCCCAGGGCGCTGGGGCTGCCCAGAGACTCTGCCCTCGGCCCACAGAAAGGCCTCTGACCCTGCCTCTCTGTGGGGCAACACGGGCACCCACTCTCGGGGCCTAGGAAGAAATTCTCGCCCACTAACTGCGCACCGACCAGGAGACCGGGTAAAATGGCCGCTCCGCTTGTCTTTCTTTGTTTGGGTTTGGCGCGAGTGTTAGCTTGTATTGCCCGGCTTGCCACAGGATCAGATTTACCTCGGCTTGGATCTGTGTGCCACAGCCTGGTTCGGCCGTTTGTGCCGCGGCGGCCTGGATCTATTCACCCCCTTTGCCCGCCTCAGTTTCTATATTCACAGTTACCAGAGAAAGCCGCCCTGTTTAGGTTAGTGAGGAAGGCGGAGCATTTCTTACTCCCTTTTTCCTTCGGGGTTTGGTTATATATTTAGCCAATTTTTCACTCAATCATACCTTTGGGTGTATTGCGAAGCATCTGGAAGCTCCAAGTATAGGTTTTTCTGTTTCTGGTTGAAGATCTTGTTGAGTTTTGGGGGAGATTTATCGGTATCGCTTCCTACCCCGCCATTACTCTGACGTCATCTCAATGTGTTTAATTTTTAATCTGAAAAAATACATTGAATATACACTTGAGTCTAGAAACACAGAGAAAGTAGTGTATTTATTAGTTTTGTTTGCTTTGTTTTCTTACTTTCAAATTAGCACTTGAACCTATTGCTTTAAATTTCAAAATACTTCAGTTAAAAATGTGTCTGGTGGTTGGAGAAAAACATATTGAACCTAGTACTTGAAAATGTGACCAGCATACTGTTTAACAATGATTGCAGCCCTGGCTGGTTGGCTCAGTGGTAGAGCATCCACCCTGCATGTGGACGCCCCAGGTTTGATTTCCAGTCAGGGCACACAGAAGAAGCACCTATCTGCTTCACCCCACCCCCTCTAGCTTTTCTCTCCCCTCTCTCTCCTTCTTCCCTCCTGCAGCCATGGCTCAATTAGTGAGTTGGCCCCGGGCTTTGGGATGGCTCCATGGCTTCCACCTCAGGTGCTAAAAAATGTCCTGGTTGCAATGGAGCAAGGGCCCCAGATGGGAAGAGCATTGCCCCCTAGTGGGCTTCCTGGGTGGATCTGTCAGGGTGCATGCGGGAGTCTGTCTCTCTGCCTCCCCTCCTCTCACACACACAAAAAAAGATTGTAGACAAACATTTCTGGATAACTGGTTCAACAATAAATGATCCAAGACTGCTCGTGCTAAAAATCAAAATAAAAGGCTTAACTGGACTTAATTATTTTAAAGCTGGAGAGGAGAGTTGAGTGTGTGCAAAGAAATGAAGGTATGATTGTAAGAGATTAAGATGGCAATCAGGAAAACTAAAAATTAGCCCTGGCCAGGTAGCTCAGTTGGTTAGAGCACAATCTCAATACACCAAGGTTGCAGGTTCAATCCCTAGTCCCTAGTCATGACACATTAAAGAATCAACCAATGAATGCATAAACAAGTGGAACAACAAATTAAATCACTCTCTTACTCTCCCTTCTCTCTTTAAAATCAAACAATAAAAAAAAGTTTAAAGTAAGTTAAAAATTACTACATAGAACTTGAGAAATAACTATGGGGACAGGCTATATAGGGTCAGGGGCATTTTGTCACTCCTCCCATGGCTGACCACCTCCCTGTGCTTTAAATTCTTTTTTGGGGAAAACTTTCAGGATTGCCAATTCCTGCTTTCCAAATATATCAAGCCTGGCAAAGGGGTTACACTGCTTTCACTTTAAGCCTAAGGCACAAAAACATATATATATTTCTCAGCCCTATTCTGGTTTCAACTTTCTAATATGTGTGAGACCAAAGTAAGCACCGGCGCTATTTCGGATGTTAAAGCAGAGCCCCACAAGTAGCGGTGCAGAGATCAAAACATTAAATACATAAATTCTCTTCTACTTTCTGTCTTACCCTCAATCACCGACAGGCATTTCTTAAACTTTGGGGATAGAGAGAATAAGAAGGCCGTGCCCAGATTTACATTTAAGGAAAGTGAACTACACCAAATCAAACTCTTCTCTGACTGTTGTCATCCAAAGGTTACTGCTGAGCCCTTACAGCCTTTGGATAGAAAGTGACCATAGAAAACCTATGTCAGGTCTGATTATGGGGTCTCTATAGTGGTAGAGAGATGACAGCCAGAGATCTTGCTTATCTGATTAAAAGGGTCTGTACTCTCCACTTCCTAACAGCAAAACTGGAGGACTGGTCAAACATGATTAGAAATCCTCTGACCATTTACTTTGGAACTGTTGTTAGTTTTCTTCACATTTATCCAACAAATCTCTCTTTGTCTTTATTTCTTCTCCAATATATAACAGAAATCATCAAAGCAATGAGGTATATACCTACCCAGGTGATAAGGACCTGTGAAAATCATTTTATCTTATAATACATGGATAGTGAATCAAGCAGGCATGTCATTATAAGGCATAAACTAACCACGATGCATTATCACTTAGATATATTCTATTGTGGGTGTAGTCTGTGGCATCACTCTATAGTACCCTCTGTGGGTACCAAAAACAGAGTCTCTGGGTCTACAAAACTGAGGACTAGATTCTGTAATCTGATGGCTTTACATACAGACATATTTCTTTTTTTTTTTTTTTGCTTTGATATCTCAAATTCTGGTTTTGCTTTTCCAGTTTTATCTTTACAATGTCCTATACTTATGAGCACTTTCAGAGTTAGATTCGAACAAAACCCTAAAAAGGACAGAAGCATCACTCAAATTCCATGGTTTTCCAAAGAAATAAAAGAAGAACTTAAAATTGTTCAGTACCTACCTAAGTACAGTTTGAGAAGACCTAGCTTTAACATCAGGGTCTAATAATTTTCCTTTTCTGATCACATTTCTATCTTATTGATTCCATTTTTCTTTAAATTGGTGGGCACATTTGACACCCTAGGAGAAGCCCTAATAGCAGTGTCAAGGGCCAAGGACTGAACAAGCTTTTCTGTACCACTCCTGTGTCTCGGCAAGGGCCGCACTGAATGTCTAACTTTAGTATCTGGCTCAACCCCAAACACCTGGAAATGGCGTTCAGCCAGAGATGAACACAAAGCCGAACAGTGGGTGAGCAAACACATCTGTCTCCTCTTGTTTTTCTCTTCTCAGCTATTAGGTAAATAAGGTAGTTATTAGATAAATAAGGTAGCGATTAAATGATGACTTATGCAAAGCCTACAATTTCAGTGTTCACATTTCATCTTGCCAACATTTATGAGGCTCCTCAGCAAACAACATTTTGACAATCTTTGCTATAAGAACCAGTTTGACTAAATACTATCTGTGAGGGTGGATTTCGACCTGTTTTCTTCTGAGACCAGAATCTACACACGAAGCATGTCTGGTGTCAGATTTGTTGAAATGGAAAATTCAGAACTGGTAAGTCTTCAATTGCTGCTTTGTGCATGAGCGTGCTGCTGGGCCCTCCACACACGCCTATGTCAGAGCACTCAGGACTCCTGACTCCATCTCTCCTCCCACAGAAACCACGTTTCCTCTCACTCCTTCTCACTTCACCCATCCGCAAACCCTTTAACTACCCCTGAAATATGGAGATAGTTCCCGACATCTCCACAAATATAACAGAAAGCTTTCGTGGTCTCGTGTAACCCAACTTAAAACCATATGCACGCCTTGTGTGACCAAGAAAATCACTCATCTCTCTGGTATGTCCAATTCAGGATTCTTTGCAATAGACCATGGTACTCGGAGCTTGAAGGCTAACCCTGATGCTGTGGATTTCAGGGAAAGCAGGCCCAGCTATGAAATCAGCAGAAGCAATGTGAAAGCAGATTTTAATCCTTTATCTTTTCAAGTACATAGCTTGTTAACTCTTTTTTAAAGACTCTAAATTTTGCTTGCTTTTGGAGGAAACGTGCAGCTATTTCCCTTTGGTCTCAGAAAAGTTCTACATAAACATGATTTAAAACAAAGTTTAGTAATGTAGTTATGAGCTCATAAACCATGTATGTTCCTAATGAAGCCCACATAAATACATGGAGTAGCAAAAGCAGTTGTATCTTTGATTATTATTAGTAGGAACCCTGCAGGTATAGAATGCATTTGCATACTGTATTAATACCCCGTGTGCACCCCTTGGGTTCTCTTGATCATCTATCCTAGTTCAGGCACCAAAGTGACCACCTAATCCATGAGGATTCTGCTCAGCTTCCAACAGGTGCAGCTGGAAAGCACTTTGCCCCGGAACCCCATTCAGGACTTCTTTGTTGCCACTTCAAGCTAGGGACAGGGAAGGAACCTAACCTCTGCTCACATATGTCCAGCCCAGAGGGTGAAGGACTGAACACCCTGCATTCGCTTCCTGGGACTTCCATAACAAATACCATAGACTAGGTCACTTACAGAACAAAAATTTATTTTCCCATCATTCTAGAGGCTAGAAATTCAAGCTCAGGGTGTCAGCAGATTTGGTTTCTTCTGAGGCCTCTCACCTTGCTCACACATAGGTGCCTTCTTATGTGGCCTCACATGGTCTCTACTCTGTACATAACAAGCATCCCTGGTGTCTCTGTCCAAACTTCCTCTTCTTATAAGGACACCAGTCAGATTGGATCAGGGACCACCCTAAAGACCTCATTTTAACTTAATCACTTTATCACTTTTTTTTTAAGTTTTATCTCCAAATACAATGATATTCAGAAATATTGGGAATTAGCCCATCAACACACTGAATTTGGGCGAACCCAATTCAGCCTGTATTACATCTATGAGTGACCAATGGGGAAAGGAAACTGATGAATAAATTCTCCATTCACTCTTCCCCTGGACAGAGGGCCCTGGTTCACATTTGAGGTGAAGGCTTTCAGATAGCCTACTCTGTGGTGGGCACTCACAGCAATGGCCCACTGGCAAGTCACGTTTTGTTTTGTTCTGTTTTAATATACTTGAAAATTAAATTTAATAGAGTGACATTGGTCCATAGGATGACACAGGTGTAAGGTAAACACCTTCACAGCATTTGAACCGCTCATTGCGTTGTGTGCCTATCACCCAAAGTCCAATCGTTTTCGTGTTGATATTGACTTTCTCTCCTTAGCTTGGCTTTCTTGGCCCTCACTCCTTCCAGTTCCCAGGGTCACAAATGCCAGCAAAAAACTTGCACACAGGCTCTGCTTCCTGGAGAGCCCAGGCTATAGCACAAAAGTTAGCGCACATCATCTTTACAACAACCACACCAGATACGTCTTTTTGTTTTTACTTTACAAATAAAGAAACAGAAGAACCAGAGAAAATAAATGACTTGCCCAGAGTCATACAGCATGCTACAAAGTCAGGACTCTGATTTAAATCTTCTGACATCCAATCCTGGTACCATAATATCTCCTAGCAATGTCTATATCCATAATCTGATAAAATTTAATTTCCATTTCCCGTACCAATTTTTAAAACGATTAAAATGGACTACAGATAAGATATCCCAAGTACATAATTCATCTCCCTACTATTTAAATGCTATTCCTTTCTTTTCACCCCAAACCTGAGAGTTTGATATTCCTTTTTTCAAAGCCTACCTATATCTGAAATTATTCTAGCTTTAATAGAAATTATATAAATTACAGAATCTTAATTGCTACTTTCACAAACTATGCCTTTCCAAGCAAACCATATCTCACAGTCAAATTAGTGAGGCTCTTATATCTTAATCAAAGCTTAACAGTTTAATCGTTCATTAAACATAAGAGTAATTTAGTGTCCTACTATGCAATCATTATTGTTTCCTGAAAATCTGATGTGATGAGGTACAATAAATGCAAACTGAAATACTGCCTGTAGAAGGTTATTTATTATTTCTTCCAGCTAAAAACATTCATAACAGAAATTTATTGGTCCATATTCCCTTCATTATAAATATTTTATGTTCTGCCTTAGGGATCCATGTCTTAGCATTTAAATGTCTCAATCTTGTGTCAGTAACAGGAAGAACAAGTTCACTGGGTGAAATTTTTGCCCTTTACTTTAGAATGTTATAATAATAATAGGCTATAAATATGTTATAATTATGCCTTTGATCACTGCTGTAGTTTTCTACTCAAAATGAATTAAACTCAAAACTAAAGCTGGGCTGCTAGAAAAAACAACAGTAGTTTCCTTGAACTAAGATTTTGCTGAAAGCCATAATAATAGAGTGAAAATATTTACAGTGGCAAGGATAACGCTACACCACTTTTCCTCTTACTTCTACCTCAACGTGAAGTACAGCAAATACCATCCTTACAGTAGTTTGCAGTTATGTAAAGCTTTATATTCTTAGTACTTTTACATCCTGATCAGCACAACAACCTTTGAAGCACTGAGCAGTTGTAAAAAACAAAACAAACAAAAAAACTCCATTATTCAAATGAGAAAACTGAGGCTCAGATAGTTACAGGTGTATAATTTTTTTTTTAAGTGAGAAAAGACAGACAGACACCCACCTGTGCCCCAACCAGGACCCATCTGGTAACAACTCTCTGGGGCCAATGCTCAAATCAAACAAGATATTTTTAGCACCTAAGGCTGATGCTGGGACCAACGAGACATCCTCAGCACCCAGAGCGATGCTTGAACCAATCGAGCCACTGGCTGTGAGAGAGGAAGAGGAAGAGAAGAGGGGGAGAGAATGGAAGAGAAGCAGATGGTCACTTCTCCTGTGTGCCCTGGCCAGGAATCGAACCCAGGACATCCATATACTGGGCCAATTCCTAGCCACTTTAGCCATCCAGCCAGTGCCCAGATGTGTAATTTTTGTTTTTAATTTTTAAATTGTTAATCATGAGATACAGTACAATTGCACAACAGTGTGAATCAATCTCCTGTTTTCCATCTATCTCATCTTGTTCGGGGAGTACAGGGGTGGAGAAGGGCATGACAGAGAGAAGAGGGCCTGAATGAATGTCAGAACAGAGGATGACAAGTCACCCCATCTGGGGAAACGGGGCCACAAGAGAGAGGAAAAGCTCTGCACAGGCAGTGTTCTCCCAGGTCCGCCGCCCTGTATGATGCCCGCAGAGCAGACTAGAACTGCTGGAGCGGCCCCGGAAGCCCCAGCCAGCGACTGTACCCAGAGCTGCCCTCACTGACACAAGGTTTACTCTATCACATTTGATAATGAATAGTTTACATTTCTCACTGTAGGACCTTTCAGCGATCTTAACCTCAACTGTTCTCTTCCAAATAAAATCCATACTTAAACTTTTAAGATCCATCCAACATATGGGAGGACACAGAAAAAAAGACTGAATTTCATTTCAGTGGAGATTAAAAAGAAAATTGTATTCAGCCCTTAAAATATTCATACAGGACATACATATGTGAAGGTCTAGGCTCTTTTAGTATACATAAATATGTTGGTGTAAAATTTCCTGGAAAAAGAAATATATAATTTGAAGAACAGGTGATTTTTGACAGCTTGCAGCCAGGGGTCCTTGCGCACTTAATTTTCCTGCACAATCCTGTGGGCCCACATGCCTTCAAGTGTTTTCCTGGAAACAATGATTCCTCTGGATATAAATGAGGTTTATACAAAAAAGTATTCTGCGATTAGATTATCAAATGTTGATCCCTTGAAATACTTTGTTAACAAAGCAGAACACACTGCATACCATAGTAAGGAAGATGGCTATTTTAAAGCATCTCAAAGTAGGGAGGACAAAGGGGAAATATTTATGAGGTTTGAGGGATCTGGTTAAAGCGGGGGCTTGATTAGGGCTGTAGAAGATCCACAAGGTAACAGGATTGGTGAACACAGAACAGATATTGTTACCAAGAGATTCTTGAAGAATCAGCCTTCCCTAATGCCATGATACCCTGAGAAACAATATTTACTCCGATGATGGTACGTGGAGTATTTAGATAAATAGATTTTTCCAGGAAGTTCCTAAAATGTACAATAATGTTACTTGCAATTTTAATGCCCTGGGAGAGTTTGAATGAAGAATAAAATCATGTAATAAAGATAGCCACCTAGTAAAGTCATGCTAATGTAGAGTGTAGCCAATAAACTTGTAGGAGTAGATGGCTTGGATTTCAAACATAAATTTGGGAATTAACAAAGTTAAGCATGTGTTTTTAATAGTGGAACTTTTCGGATTCTTTATTATGTAAATGTACATGCAATTATCAAGGAAGGAGGATATAATAAAGAAAAATTTCTATACACTTACCTCAGAATATCTTTCTATTATTCTTTTGAAAATGGAATCTTCCAGGCCTAGTAGCCATGGAATAGAAGTTGCACAAACAATGACTAAGCCTTTAGGATGTTCATTAAAAATAATGGGACTATAAAACCTAAAGTAAGCAGTTTTATTTGAGACAGAGAAGACACCGAAGTCTTAGCAATCAGCACAATGGCACCCAGAGATGGAGTCAATTCGTGAATTAATCCCAATCAGCATGCATCGGGGTTGGAATGAGGTTTGCAGCACCAGTGGTTGAGGAAGAAAGTGCAACAGATGACACAGAAGGAGAGCATCCCTTTCAACAGAGATCAGTTGCTTAGCTTATAAAATGAGTTAATGGATTTTTTCCTTTTTTTTTCCTTTTCTCTTTTGATTTTTTTTTTAGGTGAAAGGAGGAGAGATAGTGAGGCAGACTCCCATATGTGCCCTGACTGGGATCCACCAAGCAACCCCATCTAGGGCTGATGTTAAGAAACAAGCTATTTTTAGCACCTGAGGCTGACACGCTTAGACCAACAGAGGCTCTCGGTGTTCAAGGCCATGCTTGAACAAATCAAGCCACTGGCTGTGAAAGGTGAAAGGGGGGGGGGAGAAGGGGAGAGAAGATGGTTCCTTCTCCTGTGTACCCTGACCAGAATTGAACCTGGGATGTCCATACACCAGGTCAACATTCTATCCACTGAGCCACCAGCGAAGGCTGGAGTTTTTTTTATGTCCTCAATTTACCATACAGTATCAGTCTTGAATTGTGATACAATGACAATGCTCTTATTAGAAGACGCTCTTTGGCCTGATCTGTGGTGGCGCAGTGGATAAAGCGTCGACCTGGAAATGCTGAGGTCACCGGTTCGAAACCCTGGGCTTGCCTGGTCAAGGCACATATGGGAGTTGATGCTTCCAGCTCCTCCCCCCGTCTCTCTCTCCTCTCTCTCTCTCTCTCTCTCTCTCTCTCTCTGTCTCTCTCTCCTTCTCTCTCTCCTCTCTAAAATGAATAAATAAAATTTGAAAAAATTAAAAAAAATTTTAAAAAAGAAGACACTCTTCTAGGAGTCAAGAAATCCTACTTACTAAAGTAAACAATAGTTAAAATAGTATTTTATGTTTATATACACATACTTTAAATGATTAAACAGGACTTGGGTGTTTTCTATAAATCCAAAAAGTGGGCTAACAACTAAAAGCAACAGGACCTCTAGTTAGCCTTGCATTGATAAATGTCATTTCAAGATGTCACTCCTTCATCTGATCGTGAAGAGAGTCAATCACTCTTCCATGACATGAGTGTGTCCATTATTTTAAAGAAAAAACTAAATGTAGACCTTTGGGGAAACAGTGGAGGGAGTAAATCAAATTTTTAAAACATCAACTCAAAAAATATATTAATTAAATATTACTTAGGAAAGAAAAAAAAAAGTAGGCGTAATTTTGATGCCAGGAAATACGGAGTCGATTCCAGGAGATGCTGAGATGATTCCAGGAGTGCACATAAACGCAGTTCTCACTGTGAAACTGCAAGTGAAGCCACAGAGGAAGAAAAGGACCAGACAGTCTACGGAAATCAATGTGGTTACTGAGCTCAGAGTTTTAAGGGACATACATAAACTGAAACCACTGGCCCTTCTCACAGTTGGTCTGAGCATGATGCTATATGCAACATGGCAACCTCCAACAACACAACGCAAAGTAGTTCAGGTATTAATGAACGCCTCTTAAGAGACAGTATGTGACAATGACATATATCTTCTCTTCATCTGTCCTCATGGCAGTTATTTCCCTAACCCCTGCCATCTTTCTGGATTCTTCCCTACAACTCTAACCCTAAAACCCTTTCACTTTTCAGTCTAAACAGGAATGCCTAACACCACTCTTTCTCTAGGTCCTTTTCTGTTGAAAATGGTCATATTCTGTTCTAAGGACCCAAATTAAAATGTTTAAAGCCCAAATCTTAAAGGTGCAATAATAATAAATAATTCTTCCTTTAGAAAGCTAGAGGCAAGCCAGGGCTGACCAAGTCTCTGAATTTGTATGTTAATATGCTTGTCCTCTTGACATATTCAAAGAACAAATGAAAAAAAAAACCCACAAGAAGTTCTATTAGAGGGTGACACAGAATTGACAGGTGGTTTCAGGACACCTAGGACACCAAACTGCAGTTTACCACAAATCAAATTTAAAAAATTAATATCTGTGAATATTTGACCAGAGAAAGTGGAAGGTAAGGAAGGGAATGTTCTCTATTTGATGCCATTTAATACTTGGACTGATGACAAAAGAGAAAAGCAAACCTTTCTGGGGATTGAAAAATGATAAAACATATCGGTGAGAGGGAACTAATTGGATCTCTAGCTGCGGAAGGTAAGCTTCAGAGCTTGAATCACCTCTAAAGGTCTATAAAGAACTTGCAAACAAGATCATTAAACCAAATATTGACAGTGACCTCTGAGGGAATATCAAGAATAATAAAGGAGAATAAAACTGCAGATAGGCAAATATGAATCAAGTCTGGAAAATGGAATGAAGGGATAGTTGAAAAATTAGAGATAAGTAAGAGTTACATTGATTTCAGCGAAGATTTTAGAATCTTTTATATGAAGGAATGGGGCTGGGGAACCTAAAGATGCAGTTATCCTAGGAGCCAATAAGGCACACAGGAAGAGATTACACTGTTCTCAGTTCCTTCTGTATTAGCCAGCATCCTGGCAGGGAGCTGACGACACACACGCAAGAGGGTAATTGAAGAGTGTTTATAAACGGGACTCTTCACAAGAGCATGGAAGCAGGTTTAAGGACATCTATAGGGACAGTGAGCAACTGTATAGATCTAGTAAGGCTCAACACAGACCTATCTACATAACTTGCAGGGCTAAGGAGAAAATGGGAATGCAAAGCCCTTGATTCCATTATCATTAAGAATTTCAATACAGGGAGAGTAGAGTGTTAAATCAAGGACAGGTCCCTATATGAGCAGGCAGCCTGCAAGCCCACTGCAGCCATCCTTGACCCTTAGGTTTTAATGGGCAAGGAGGAAAACGTGTACCAGAACACTTGGTAGCCAGTCTTTAGTTGAAGAAGAGTCTACCAGAGGGACATTGAGGCCTTTGGTAGAAGAACAGCCAATTATACTAAGCCACTGATTACCTGGGGCTGTGAAAAGAGGGGTCTGAGGAAATACATACCTTACTCTCCTTCATCTCTGGCCTTTCTGCAATCTCTTGCCTATGCAGGGCAATGGGATCAGTTAATACACAGCATGGAAGACAGTTTCCCGGGGCACAGAGCAGGGTGGAGAGTGGACTGGGAGAGGCAGGGAGGCTACCCTGCATACTTCTATGAAATTACTATGCTGATCTGTGAAACAGGGAAACCCTAATCTATAAAGGACTTCAGGAAGGTGTTTGAAATAAGTTTGCAGGAACTCTTTTTTGACAATATGGAGAAATATGGCCTAAAAGCATAAATAACTATACAGGTTAATAACACATTAAACAACTACATCCAAAGTCTACTGAAAAGGAGACACCTGCAAACGTGGACCTTTTTGTGTACCACCCCCTGCTATCCAGTTCAGCACTCACACTGACTTGCAGATCTGAAGGAATACTAATACTACCAAAGCATGATTTACAGACTGCTGAGTGGGGCAGTGACTAACCAAGAGGAAAGAATTAGAATCCAAAAAGATGTTGACAGGCTGTAGCAATGGGATAAAAAGATCTTGGCCAACTGGGGTAATCAAATTAATCTAAATAGTAGTAAATCTTGGGATTTGCTCTCAAGTTCAAAAAAGCCAGTGGCACAGGTTTGGGACAGGGAACACAATACTAATGACTCAGGCAGGTTGGTGGAAGGTAAAGTCAATGTGAGTAATGTGTGTGGTGGATCCTCCGGAAAAGGAGATTAGGTTTTAGGCAGCATTAAGTGAACAAAGGAGGTGATAATCCAAACCTAGGATTGTGTTGGTTAAACCACACCTAAAACTGGGTTTATTTTTAATGCCTTCCATGGCTTGTGATGTAGTCTGAGTAACTAGGATAGGAAAAGAGACTTACGATGTAGGACCAATGACTACAGATGATCTGGCCTTAACAACTGAGGCAAATGACAATTTGAATAGTGATAGTTTTGAGTTTACTGCTCAATCAACAGACAAAAGAAGAGCAAAGGACACAAAGGACATATGGACAACTCTTGCCTCCTGAGTTCTTCCCCCTGAATTTTCAGGCAAGAATTCACCAGGCCCTGGCTGGTTGACTCAGTGGTAGAGCATCAGCCCTGTATGTGGAAGTCCTGGGTTTGATTCCCAGTCAGGGCACACAGGAGAAGTGCCCATCTGCTTCTCCATCCTTCCCTCTCTCCTTTCTCTCTATCTTTCTCTTCCTCTCCCACAGCCATGGCTCCACTGGAGTAAAGTTGGCCTGGGCACTGAGGACGGCTCCATGGCCTCTGCCTCAGATGCTAGAATGGGTCTGGCTGCAACGAAGCAATGCCCCAGATGTACAAAGCATCACCCCCTGGTGGGCATGCTATGTGGATCCCTGTTGGGCGCATGTGGGAGTCTGTCTGACTGTCTCCCTGCTTCTAACTAAGGAAAAATACAAAAAAAAAAAAAAATCCACCAAAACAGAGGACCCTAGAAGCAAAAGTTCACTGCCTTTTGGAAGGGAAAGGGGTAATTTTTCCACCGGGATCTACTTTATGACCATATACAGAAGTTCTTGCGAGGCCTATTCGAAGACATGGGCCATGCAGCAACACAAAATAGAAATTACTTCTTAGCAGTAATAATTAAAGAGATAGTGAGCCTATTATAAGAGACCATTCAGAATAGTAGTAGTATCCAAATTGTACCCCAAAGTACTAATTGCCATAAGAAAGAATTATCATCGTTGTCTTTCCCTAGCTCGAGGAATAAAACAGGATCGTTTAAAAGAAAGTCAGCCAGCTGTTTTTAATGGTCCAATTTTCTGAGGACAAAATGGACTGCCATGGCCAGCAGAAGGTTCCCCATAACTAAAACCTGAATGACATCATGACACATTCTAGATGACCCTTCAGCAGACATGTGATTTAGGCAATTCCAACACTAGATGAATATGTAAAGTATGCAGTTTTATAAGATCACTCACAAAGCTGGTGTCCACAGTACATTCTTTCTTCCATTCACTATGTATTTATTGAACACCAGCCACATACCCTGCTTTCTTTCCTTCCTTTCTTCCTTCCCTCATTCCTTCCTTCTTTCAATCATTTCATCCTTCCTTTTTTAACTAATATGTTAGGTACTAAGAGAAAAAGTAGACAGAGTCCGATCACTGGAAAAATCATAACAGGAAACTACAGCCTCAAATACCCTAAGTAGAAAGGATGAAGAGTTCTGTGTCTCCAAGGTTCTCCATGCTCAGAATTAACAATTACAGAAACAAAGACTAGATTGGAAAAACAATGTCAGTAATTAAAGAATCGCACTGGAAAAGTACCAGCAGGAAGTGGATCTTGAAAAAGTCAGATGGTCCCGCAGTGAGGCTACATTGGAGCAAGGATGGCCCGGGCGCTGGGGATGGCTCCTTGGCCTCTGCCCCAGGCGCTAGAGTGGCTCTTGTCCCAACAGAGCAACGCCCCAGAGGGACAGAGCATCGCCCCCTGGTGGGCGTGCCAGGTGGACCCCGGTCGGGTGCATGCGGGAGTCTGTCTGACTGTCTCTCCCACTTTCCAGCTTCAGAAAAATACAAAAAAAAAAAAAAAAAAAAAGGCAGATGGGAGCAGGAAGTAAAGGTTGGAGTTTGGGTTAAAAAGAATTTATTCACACTAACTCAAGACTGAGATTCAATGTTAAGCCCTTTCCTGCCTTGTTCCCTTTCCCCCTCATTAGCATCCAAACTATTATTGTTAGGATATTATTTAAATCAGTGGTTTTCAACCCTTTTACAGTTGGGGAAGAATTATTTCAGGGAATGCTAAGGCATAGAGCATAAGAGAATTCAACTACAATTATTGAGTCTATTCATACAGCTTCAGAGTGGTTAAGCCTTTCACAGACTGGCATGAAATTTCTGGCCAACTGGTCCATAAACTGGCAGTTGAAAAACAATGATTTAAATAATTTTTAGTACACCCATTTAATGAAATACTGTTCAGCCATTTAAATGAATGAGCTATATCTGCAAGACATAGGAAATATGGAAAGACAAGTTTCAAACATCAGTATGTACCACCATCTCAGATGCTTCTGATGGAATCTCTGTCCCAGCTTTCTTGGTGGCTTTTGACTTTTCTAAAGTGTTATCATGCCTCACACCTTTGGCCTCAGGGTTGTTCTGTTGTTAATGAAGTATCAGTGGCAAGGGGACCCATTCAGTACTCACACACTGGCAACCTGGAATGAATGCCCTCTATGCAGTGACACACTTTGGACATACGGGAGATCTGAGCTGATAGATAGATACAGTTTTCTTCCTTCATCCCGGAGATTAACTACCCTGAGATGTAGTAGTTTACACAGACTTTGGAAAGATGATCCCATGAGATCACACTATCGGTTGTAACTGACACCCACAGTAACACATCCCTTCGTATTTATTCTCCTTTCTTGACTAACTCACTCTTACTTCTCCAGGCTTGTACCTGCTAAAAATGAGCAGACCAGCTCTTTCTTCAAGCTCCATTTTCTAGGGAGCTTGATCCAAAGTAGATGTTTGTTATATAACGTTTCATGAAAATATAAGTTACAGAATAATATAGAGATTGACAAATTTTATGTAATAAAATGTATAAGTTTATACAGATCTAAACACTCAATTTTTGACAATGTGTAAAAGTAAAGACATTGAATGTTTATTTATACTTCTCTATTTAAGATTGTAAACTCATCTATTACAGCAATTCTCAACTGATATGCCACAAGCATTTTTTAAAACACGTAATACCTGACTATTTAGTCAGGGGTACTGACCTCTTTTCCCTTAGATTGTTAAATAAAATAAATGACAATAGCCAAAAGAACAACAGCCATTCAGTGTTAATGCTGTGTCTTGAACCATAAATATATAGGTCATATAATAGAATTGTATCTTATTGGTCATGTCACATAAAAAGGTTGCATCTGATTGGCAAATTCTTGGAACCCAAGAATTATAAATCCTCATATACAAGTATAGGCACCTGATTTTTTTTTTTTTTTTTTGTCACATAAGCAAAAAATATAGTTTTGGTGTGCCACAGAATTTTAGTGATTAGATTATGTTTGCCATGAAATGAAAAAGGTTGAGGCCCTGGCCGGTTGGCTTAGCAGTAGAGCATTGGCCCAGGGTGTAGAAGTCCCAGGTTCGATTTCTGGCCAGTACACATAGGAGAAGTGTCCATCTGCTTCTCCACCCTTCCCTCTCTACTTTCTATCTCTTCCTTACACAGCCATGGCTCCATTGGAGCAAAGTTGGCCCAGGCGCTGAGGATGGCTCCATGGCCTCTGCCTCAGGCTCTACAATGGCTCCAATCGCAGTGGGCAATGCCCCAGAGGGGCCGAGCATCACCCCTGGTGGGTATGCTGGGTGGATCCTGGGTGGGTGCATGCAAGAGTCTGTCTGCCCACCCCACCCCCGCACACCCCCTTCTCACTTTGGAAAAATACAAAAAAAAAAAAAAAAGGTTGAAAATTGCTGACCTATTATATTTGTAATATTAAATACTAAAAAAAAGAAAAAATAATATAAAATGAGTTAATATGATAGTACAATACTTAAAATTGAACATGATGCAGACTTTTATATTAATGAAGAAGTTTAGGTACTAGAAACAAAACAGTTGAAAAAAAACCATCATGTTGGGAAATGAATTAAAATAAGCATTCACATCTTTTCCTATTTGCGTTAACATTTGATGGTTCTAAATTACAGCAGGAATACAACACAAAGCAATGTCTTTCAGAGGTAGTACTTATACAACACAAAAGTAAATGCAAGACTATCAATTAACTCATTTTTAAAAAAATCAATGTGACTAAAAAAGCAGATTTAAGTATTAAAAATTTAAACTGGGGCCCTGGCTGGTTGGCTCAGTGGTAGAGCGTCGGCCTGGCGTGCAGGAGTCCCGGGTTCGATTCCCGGCCAGGGCACACAGGAGAAGTGCCCATCTGCTTCTCTACCCTTCCCCCTCTCCTTCCTCTCTGTCTCTCTCTTCACAGCCAAGGCTCCATTGGAGCAAAGTTGGCCCGGGTGCTGAGGATGGCTCTATGGCCTCTGCCCCAGGCATTAGAATGGCTCTGGTTGCAACAGAGCGGCGCCCCAGTTGGGTGGAGCATCACCCCCTGGTGGGCATGCTGGGTGGATCCCAGTCAGGCGCATGCGGGAGTCTGTCTGACTGCCTCCCCATTTCCAACTTCAGAAAAATACAAAAAAAAAAAAAATTTAAACTGGCTAAGCCCTTGCCAATTGGCTCAGTGGTAGAGTGAACACCCAGTGTGTGGATATACAGGATTCAATTCCCCCATTCTATTCCCCATTCGGCCAGGGCACGCAAGAAAAGCAGCCATCTGCTTCTCCATACATCCCCCCCACACACCTTTTTCTTTCTTCCTTCCTTCCTTCTTTTCTTTCTTTCTTTCTCTCTCTCTCTCTCTCTCTCACCCTTCACCTCACTCCTGCAAGCCACGCCCCTCCTGCAGGCTGGATTGGATCAAGGCCCCAGGCGCTGAAGATGGCTCCATGGCCTATGCCTCAGGCACTAAAAAATGGCTCCAGCTGCCACAAAACAACGCCCCAGATCAGAGCATCGCCCCCTAGTGGGCTTGTGGGGTGGATCCTGGTTGGGGCACATGCCAGAGTCTCTCTGTTCTCCCCTCCTCTCACTAAAAAACTTAACTGGCTATGACAGTATTTCATTTGTGCTCTAAGGACAGCACCATTATTTTTGTTTATAAACAGAAAGGGTCCTAATGAAATTGATCTTTAATTTAATTAAATTTAAAAAGTTGTTTCCTATAATGAGAATATGAGCATATAAAAACTACAATGATATTCTAATAAGTATAATACTTCTTTAGCTATCTATACATGTATTTCTAAGACACAGTATGGGAGGGACTCTTTAAGACGTCATCAGAACTTAGTTTAAAATATTTTTCTTTTCATTTTATGCTAAGAGTGTGACATCCTCCCCCAGAGAAAGGTAGTGTATCAATGAAATAGAAGAGTTAACAGAAGGTGATTATATATAAATTATTCTAAATCGACTTTAACTCCATTATTTAGTTATTACCTTTAAAATGCAACATACAAACAAACCACTTTGTGTTCATAAAATAACAAAATTTTATCTAATTCTTATATGTACTATTGAATAATTTACATTTTCTTTCTTACCATTAAGAACAAACCATTGATTTGGGGTCCAAAAGTAAATTGCTAAACCACTATAAACCACATTTCTGTTTGCATTGAAAACAAGAGACTCTGAAGACCCCACTAATAAGTTTGTAAAATATAAAAGAAAATTTAAAAATCAATTAATTTAGGGCAACTTTTAAAAATTTATATTAAAAATGTAGAGAAAGTAAGGAAAGGTAAAAGAAAATGAATTTTCCTTTGATACACAGACAAGCACCATTCTTGGTAATACTTATGCATGTTAGTTTATGAATTTCATGATTCTGTCTTTATATTTATGTACATGACAAAAATAATTACAGTGGGTCTAAAATAAGGTATTCAGACAAAGGTCTTCATGACTGACAAATATAACTATCCTAGGTGCATTTCAAAAAATAACATGTTAAGGACACTACTCTTTTATGGATTCTTGCTGTATTGGCCAAGAGTTTGCTTAAAGGCTTTAATCACTGCAAAAAAAAAAAAAAATAGAAGACTGGATAAAGAAGAGGTGGCACATATACACCATGGTATACTATTCAGCCACAAGAAATAATGACATCGGATCCCTTACAACAAAATGGTGGGATCTTGATAACATTATACGGAGTGAAATAAGTAAATCAGAAAAAAACAAGAACTGCAAGATTCCATACATTGGTGGAACATAAAAACAAGACTAAGAGACATGGACAAGAGTGTGGTGGTTACGGGGGGCGGGGGAAGGGAAGGAGGAAAAGGGGGAGGGGTTGGGGGAGGGGCACAAAGAAAACTAGATAGAAGGTGATGGAGGACGATCTGACTTTGGGTGATGGGTATGCAACATAATTGAATGACAAGATAACCTGGACATGTTTTCTTTGAATATATGTACCCTGGTTTATTGATGTCACCCCATTAAAATAAAAATTTATTTATAAAAAAAATCATTTTTATGTTTAAAATACATAGATTAGGCCCTGGCCGGTTGGCTCAGCGGTAGAGCATCGGCCTGGCGTGCGGGGGACCCAGGTTCGATTCCCGGCCAGGGCACATAGGAGAAGCGCCCATTTGCTTCTCCACCCCCCATCCCCCCCTCCTTCTTCTCTGTCTCTCTCTTCCCCTCCGGCAGCCAAGGCTCCATTGGAGCAAAGATGGCCCGGGCACTGGGGATGGCTCCTTGGCCTCTGCCCCAGGCGCTAGAGTGGCTCTGGTCGCGGCAGAGCGACGTCCCGGAGGGGCAGAGCATCGCCCCCTGGTGGGCAGAGCGTCGCCCCTGGTGGGCGTGCCGGGTGGATCCAGGTTGGGCGCATGCGGGAGTCTGTCTGACTGTCTCTCCCCGTTTCCAGCTTCAGAAAAATACAAAAAAAAAAATACATAGATTAAAAATTGATCCTTGAAGTTTGCATTTCAGACCCAGGATAGAGAGAGAGAGCTCAGGGTTTACTCGGCAGGAAGCCCACATCCCTAATCCAGGTTGAAGAGGCTAAGGTTGCACAGGCTAGGAGCTCACACTCATGTCTAAAGATGAAGGAGGCGTGCATGATACAGGTTGAAACTATGTCCATATCCAAGGAAGAAGGAGACAAGGGTTTATACAACAGAAAGGTCACACCCAGGTTATTCATATCTATAGCCTACAGAAGTAAACTGGCCACTGATGGTGGAATGTAAAATGAGCCCCTCTGGAAATAGTCTGGGCATTTCAGATAGCACTACATCTGCAACCATTATACAATCCAGCAATCATAGTTCTAGAACAGCAATTTTTCAGCCGGTGTGCTGCAAGAATTTTTCAAACATGCATACCTGACAAGGGCATTGACTTCTTTCCCCTTAGATTGTCAAATAAGAAAGTGATAACAGCCAATACAATAACAGCCGTCGGGTGTGACTGAATCAAAATGTTATCTTTTTTTTTTTTGGTCAAATTGGCACAAAATATATATCACTGTTCTAGGCTTATCCCAGAAATTAAACCTACAGGTTCCCACAAAAACCTGTACTGAAATATTCACCGTGGCGAGATTTGTAATATCCCAAAACTGGAAACAGCCCCAACAGTGACCTTTTAAAGAGCAAATGGCTAAACTAACTTTGGTACATCCACACCATAGAATAGTACTCAGTAAATAAAAAGGGAAGACAGTATTAAACATTTGTCCCCCTGGGAAACTCAGCTCCTAATGGAGAAAAAAGCGGTTAGGGTTTATAAAGTGGACACGCTGGATGAATCCCTAGAGAACCTCGATGAATCCCTTAAGAATGATGTTGAGAAGGAAAAGTCAAATGCCCAAGGTTATATACTGTACAACTGCCATTGATTTAGAATCCCCCAGGTGGCAGAATTCTGGAAATAGAGAACAGCTTAGCAGTTGCCAGGCATCAAAGGAATGGGGCAGGCGGGAAGTGATGTAGTGAGGAAAGGGTACGGGAATGATTCTTGCCCTGAGGAAATGGCATGTGGCATGTATATTGCATATATCGAAGTCAACATCCTGGTTTGTGACACTGAATTACAGTTTTCCACGTGTTATCCATGGGGGAACGTGAGTAAACGGTACATGGAATCTCTATTATTTCTTACAAGTGTATGAGAATCCACAATGAGGCAACATTAAGTAGTTTGAGAAAAAGGTGGGGTGAGGGGGGAGACAGAATTGAAATGTAATGTAATGTTATTACACAGAACCTGAGTACTCTACCCATCACAGCTTGGAAATCCCGGGTATATACCAGTCCCCAGGAGGGTTCTGCCTCCGGAACTGGCATCCCTCTCCCACTGGGGCCATTCCTTACATGCCATGAGTACAGGAGGTGGCTCAGTAGAACCAAGACAGCAATGAAGGAAGTCTTAAGCAGTGGTGGAAAGGCACACTGAAAGCAAGAGCCAGAACAAAGAGAGCCATCCCAGATGAGACAACGGTAAACCAAAGCAAGCGCTAAACTGCGACCAGAAGTACAAAACTAATAGCAGTCCAAGCCGGGGTACTGAAACAATGCACACGCACCCATGCACTGGGTGGGAGCGCTCACTGCTCAACCCAGGGGGTAGGTTCCTGCTAGGTTCTGCGCCTCCACTCCGCCAGGTGGAGCTTAGTCCCGCACCAGTGCCTCGGGCGGTTCAGAGGTCACGCACATCCTGGGCCCAGTCGGCTCGGAGGAGCGCTTGGGACGCTGCGGCCGCCACCTTGCTGTCCTCCTCACAGCTCAGGCCCCGCGCCAGGCAGAGCTGCACCCCAGCCCACCCCGCCCGCCGCCCTCTCTCCAGGGCGCTCTGCCCGGCCTGCGGCCTGCTCGACAGACAGGCGGGAGCCGGGCGCCCGGCCGCCGCCATGGCCCACCTGCGCGCCTGCGAAGTCCGCCAGCTGCTGCACAACAAGTTCGTGGTCATCATGGGGGACTCGGTGCAGAGGGCCGTGTACAAGGACCTGGTGATCCTGCTGCAGAGGGACTGCCTGCTGTCCCCCAGTCAGCTGAGGACCAAGGGCGAGCTGACCTTCGAGGGCGACGTGCTGCTGGAGGGCGGCCGCTGGGGCCGCATGCACAACGGCACGCACTACCGCGAGGTCCGCCAGTACCGCGCAGCCCACCACCTCCTGCGCTTCTACTTCCTCACGCGCGCGTTCTCGCCCTACGTCGTGGACGTCCTGGACGAGCTGCGGGGCGGCCTGCACGCCCCGGACGTGGTGGTCGTCAACTCGTGCCTCTGGGACCTCTCGAGGTACGGCCGCGACTTCCGCAGCGCCTACCGCCAGGACCTGGAGAGCCTGTTCGGGCTCCTGCGCCGCGCGCTGCCCGCGCGCAGCCTCCTGCTGTGGAACACCGCCATGCCCGTGGCCGAGGTCGTCTCGGGCGGCTTCCTCCTGCCCGAGCAGCAGGCCCAGGGCGCCCACCTGCGCCGGGACGTCGTGGAGGCCAACTTCTACAGCGCGGTGGAGGCCAGCAGGCACGGCCTCGACGTGCTGGACCTCCACTTCCACTTCCGGCGCGCGGGCCAGCACCGGCTGCGGGACGGCGTGCACTGGGACCAGCGCGCGCACCGCCACCTCTCCCAGCTGCTGCTGGCGCACGTGGCCGACGCGTGGGGCGTGGACCTCCCCTGCCGCGCGCCCGTGGGCAGGTGGATCAGGGACGGTTCCGCCAGTGCAAGTGCGGACCCGGAGGGAGGGAGGCAGCCCTCCGACAGCAGAGGTGACACAAGCCGACAGGCCTGGTCCCAGCCCCCACCAAGGTTGATGTCGGTCCTCACTCCACGGCAACCTTCTACACCCATCGCCCATGCTCGACATCCGTTTTCGCCCTATGACCAAAGCACCCGTGTGTCCTCGCACCCATCTTCACATTCCAGGCAATTAAACAGGGACCTTCCAACGCTCCAGGTGGAACGTACCAGAGAAGGCAGCTCGAGGATTAGCGTCCTGGAGCGTTTGGGCCCCGTCCACAGAGTCTCTTCCCGGCACCAGAGCAGAGGGTACCCCCCTTACCCTCTCCAGCACCCAAGCAGGCCACACAGACGTCAGCGAAGGGACACCTAGAGGCAAAGCCTCAGCTGTACCGAGACCTAGACTCCATTCAATGGCTGGACAGACTGCCCGACTTCTCACGCAGGCCTGGCCTTCGGCAACCCTGCAACGGTGAGGGCCCCTTAGGCTTCTTGCTCTCTCCAGGGTACAACCTCGCACATTCTCCTTTGCCAAAGCCTCCACAACACTCTGGTGAGGGGGCAAGAACCCCGACCACCACACCATTCTCCTCTCAGCGTCTGTGCAGAAATGAACTCTAAATGAAAAACCACACACACCTGCAGCCACACACATATGCACACACGTGCAGAGGGTTGTCTTACCTGCGTATATCTTCCAATGGTAAGATTTCTCTCCATAGACAGTCTTCCTAGAAAAAAAACAACAGAAAACAACCGTGTTGATCCTTAAAAGTTATCACACCATTTCTCTTATGACTACAATGTCGTTACTTTTTACATACATTTATAGAACTTGATCCTCAAAGTTTTCTCCATAAATCGTCTTGCAGACTCTTTAAATTGATCAGAGCTTCAACATAACATTTATCCTTAAAAAAAAGGATTCTATTCACTAATGAAAGATTTTCTGTTAGAAACAAATCTCTACTTTCAAACTCATCTAATGCCCAGCACATTTTTAAAAAGAGACTTTAATTTGAGTGCAGTTTTAGATTCACGGCAAAAGCAGAGGAAAGTAGAGAGTGTCCATGTACTTCCCATATACCGATTCCCCCACTGTCTACATCCCACCCCAGGATGGCACAGCTGGTATTTTCTGTGAAACTGCGTTTATCACCCAAAATCCGTTTTTTAGGTTAAAGTTTCACTTTTGGTGTTGTACATTCTGTGGATTATAGATGATATGTACCCAGCTTTATATATTCGGAATCATTTCACTGCCATAAAATTCCTCTCTGCCCTTCCTCTTCATCCATCCCCTGCCCAACCCCTCGCAACCACCTTTCCACAACAGTCTCCATAATACTGCCTTTTCTTCAATGTTATATAGTTGGAATTATATAAATTGCCTTTTCAGATTGGCTTTTTTTTTTTCTTTTGGTTACATGCATTTAGTGTTCTATGTCTTTTCATGTCTTAATAGCTTGTTTTCTTTTAGTGCTGAATCCTGTTCTATCATCAGGAGGTACCACTGTTTATCCATTCACCTGCCGATGTACATCTTAGTTGCTTCCAAGTTTTGGAAATTATGAATAAAACTTCTTTGAACATTCATGTGCAGGTTTTTGTGTGCATATAATTTTTTGACTCCTTTGGGTGAATACCAAGAAATGTGAGTACAGGATTATATTAGTAAGAGTATGTTTAGTTTTGTAAGAAACTACCAAATTCTCTTCCAAAGAGACTGTACCATTATTCATTATCAGCAGTGTGTGAGAGTTTCTGTTGCTACACATCCTCGGCAGCATTTGGAGGTGGCAGTGTATTGGATTTTCAACATTCGAATAGGTCTGTGGTGGTATCTCATTGTTATTTCAATCTATAATTCCCCCATGACATAGGATACTGAGCATCTTTTCATACTATTTGCGATCCATATATCTTTGATGAGGTATCTGTTCAGATCTTTTGGCCATTTTTAATTAGTTGTTTATTTATTGTTCAGTCTTATAGTTTCTTAGTATATTATGGATATACCATATATGGTATTTTTATCAGATAATTCTTAGAAATTGTTTCTCCCAGTCTGTGGCTTGTCTTCTCATTCTATGGATAGTGTCTTTTACTGAGAAGTTGTTTTTAATCTTAATGAAGTCCAACTTATCAGTTGTTTTATTCACAGATTGTGCCTTTTGTGTATCTAAAAAATTGTCATGAAACCAGAGATCATCTAGATTTTCTCTTGTGTTATCTTCTAGGAGTTTTTTAGTTTTGCATTTTACATTTAGGTCCATGATCCAGTTTGAGTTAATAATTGTGAAGGGTGTAAGGTCTACCTGGATTCATTTGTTTTCATGTGAACGTCCATTTGATTTAGCACCATTTGTTGCCTAAAGTCGGATAGTGTCAGTCCTCCAATTTTGTTCGTTTCCTTTAATACTATATTAGCTACTCTGGGTCTTTTGCCTCTCCAGATAAACTTTAGTATGACTTTGTGAATATCCACAATAACTTGCTGGGAATTTCTTGGAAGTACACTGAATCAGGACATCACTTTGGGAAGAACTGACATCTTGACAATTTGTGTCTACCTATGAACATGGAATATCTTATCCACTTATTTAATTCTTTGATGTCTTTCATCAAGATTTTATAGTTTATATCTTGTACATATTTAGTTAGATTTATACCCATTTCATTTTTTTTTTTTTTTTTTTTTTTTTTTTGCATTTTTCTAAAGCTGGAAACAGGGAGAGACAGTCAGACAGACTCCCGCATGCGCCCGACCGGGATCCACCCGGCACGCCCACCAGGGGCGATGCTCTGCCCATCCTGGGTGTTGCCATGTTGTGACCAGAGCCACTCTAGCGCCTGAGGCAGAGGCCACAGAGCCATCCCCAGCGCCCGGGCCATCTTTGCTCCAATGGAACCTTGGCTGCGGGAGGGGAAGAGAGAGACAGAGAGGAAGGCACGGCGGAGGGGTGGAGAAGCAAATGGGCGCTTCTCCTGTGTGCCCTGGCCGAAATCGAACCCGGGTCCTCCGCACGCTAGGCCAATGCTCTACCGCTGAGCCAACCGGCCAGGGCCTATACCCATTTCATTTTGAGGGATGATAATGTAAATGGCATTGTGGTCTTTTTTATATTATTTTAAATTCTAGTTTATTGCTGCTATATAGAAAACCAACTGATATTTGTATATTTACCTTGTATCATGCATCCTTGATGTAATCACTTAATGTTTCCAGGAATATTTATACTGATTCTCTCAGATTTTCAACTTAGACAATCATGTCACCGCTAACAAGTGCAGTTTTATTTCTTTTTCACCAATATGCATTCCTTCTCTTCCCTTTTATATCTTATTACATTCTCTTGATCTTCCACTATAATGTTGAAAAGGAGTGGTGAGAGGGGACATCCTTTCCTTCCTCCTAATCTTAATGAGAAAACTTATAGTTTCACTGTTAAGTAAGATATTACAGTAAATTTTTATATATGTTTCTCAATCAAGTTGAGGATGCTTCCCAATTTCAGGCTGGCTAAGTTTTTAATCATAAATGGGGGTTGAAATGAGCATCTGTTTTTTTTTCTGTAGCTTTTTGATCTGTTGAATTACATTAATTTTATTTTTGAATGTTGAACCAGCTTTGCATATCTGAAATCCCCCTTATTCATGGTGCATAATTTTTTATACCATTTTGGATTTGATTTACTAATCTATTGAAGATGATGGCATACATATTGTTGAAAAATATTGGTCTCTAATATTATTTTCTTTGTCTGGTTTTAAAATTACAGTATGCTGGCCTCAGAGAATGAGTATGGGAGTATTCCCTTTGCTTTTATTTTCTGGAAGAAATTGAAAAAATTTGTTAACATTTCTTCCATAAATGTCTGGTAGAATTCATAAGTGGACCTATCTGGGCCTGGTGCTTTCTCTTTTGAAAAGTTATTAATTATTGACTCAACTTCTTAAATAACTATATGCCTATTCAAATTCTCTTATTCTTCTTGTGTGTGTGTTTTGTCATATCATCTTTCAAGAAATTGGTCCCTTTCATCTAGATTAACAAATTTGTGGGCAATAGAGTTATCCATAACATTCTTTACTTATTTTTATTTTATTAATGTCCACGAGATCTGCTATGATATCCTCTCCTGTTTTGCTTTTTTTTCTTTGTGAGAGAGGAGAGAGAGAAAGGGACAGACAGACAAGAAGGGAGAGAGATGAGAAGCATCGACTCATAGTTGTGGCACTTTAGTTTTTCATTGATTGCTTCTCATTTGTGCCTTGACTGGGGAATACAGCTGAGCCAGTGACCCCTTGCTCAATCAAGTCAGTGACCTTGGGCTTTAAGCCAGCAACCTTTGGACTCAAGCAAGCGACCATAGGGTCATGTTTATGATCCCATGCTCAAGCTGGCGACCCCACACTCAAGGTGGTGAGCCCGTGCTCAAGCCAGCAAGCAACCTCAGGGTTTTGAACCTGGGTCTTCAGTGTCCGAAGTCTATGCTGTATCCACTGTGCCACCACCTGGTCAGGCCCCCCTTTTGTTTTTGATATTAGTAATTTGTGTCTTCTCTCTTTTTCTGTTTTCTTTCTGGCTAGTATTGATTTGTTTTGCTTTTCCACCCCTCCCCCTCTCCTTCCTCTCTGTCTCTCTCTTCCCCTCCTGCAGCCAAGGCTCCATTGGAGCAAAGTTGGCCCGGGCACTGAGGATGGCTCTGTGGCCTCTGCCTCAGGTACTAGAATGGCTCTGGTTGCAACAGAGCAATGCCCCAGATGGGCAGAGCATCGCCCCCTGGTGGGCATGCCGGGTAGATCCCGGTTGGGCGCATGTGGGAGTCTGTCTGACTGCCTCCCCGTTTCCAGCTTCTGAAAAAAAAAAACAAAACAAAAAAAACAGCTTTTGGTTTTATTGATTTTCTGTTTTCAATTCGTGATGTTTCTGCTCTAATTTTTACTATATTTTCTTCTGCTTACTGTAGATTTAATTTCCTTTTATTCTAGTTCTCTCAAGTGGAAGCTTAGATTATTGATTTTAAGTCTTTCTTCTTTCCTACTATGTGCAATCAATGCTATAAATTTGCCTTTAAACACTACTTTGCTGCATTCCACCAATTTTGATGAGTTATATTTTCATTTTCATTTAGTTAAAATATTTTTAAATTTCTCTTGAGATTTCTCCATTGGCCCACAAAATTATGTTATAATGTATTGTTTAATTTGTAAGTATTTTGGAATTTTCCAGCTATCCTTCTGTTATTGATTTTTAGGATAATTCCATTGTAGTCCAAGAGCAGACATTGTGTGATTAAATTTTTTATAATTTATTGGCTCTTTTATGGCCAAAAATATGTTCTAGCTTGGTGAGTGTTCTATGTGAGCTTGAGAAGAATGTGTATTCTGCTCTTCTTGGGTGAAGTATTCTATAGCTTTTTTATTCATTTATATTCAGTTGTATGATGATGATGCTGTGGAGTTCAACTGTGTTCTTACTGATTTTCTGTTTGATAGCTATGTCCACTACTGATAGAAGGGGCTGAGGTCTCCAACTATGATAGTGGGTTCATCTATTTCTCCTTGCAGTCTATCAGTTTATATATGCCTCATGTATTTTGACAATTCTTTTCTTAGGTGAATCTATATTAAAGGTTGTTATGTCTTCTTAGAGAATTGGCCCTTTATCATTACATAATGTCCTTCTTTGTCCCTGGTAATTTTTCTTGCTCTGACATAGGTTTCTTTGATTAGTGTTATCATGATATATCTTTCTCCATCCCTTTACTTTTTGTCTATATGTTTCTTTATATTTAAAGTGGGTTTCTTGTATTTAACATATAGTTGGGTAATTTGATCCAATGTGATAACCTCTGTCTTTTCATTGCTATATTTGACTATTGACATTAAACATGATTATTGATTTCATTAGATTAATGTATATCAGTAATTATTTTCTATATGTTGCCTTTGTTCTTCCCATTTTTGTCTTCCTCTCTTTTTCTCTCTTTTGTAGTTTCAATTGCACATTTTGTGTGACTCTACTTTTTTCTCCTTTCTTAGCATATTAATTATTATTTCTGTTTTTAAATTTTTTTTGAGTGCTTTAAAGTTTTCAGTGTACCTCATAACTTATCCAAGTTTACTTTCAAATAACACTGCTTCATGGGTAGTGTAAAATTATTCATTTATCAAATATTGTTGCTCTTATTATTGTGAACAAACTTTTATCTGTCCAATCAATTATGAATAAAAAAACAAAAGTTTATTTAACTTACTAGTTCTCTAATGATCTTCTTTCCTTTCTGTAGACCATTTCTGACCTGTCACTTTCCTCTTCTCTGAAAGACTTACTACGTTTCTTGCAAAGTAAATCAATTGGCAACAAGGTCCAGCAACATGTTTGTCTGAGAAAGTTTGTCTCCTTCATTCTGAGGTACATTTCATGAGGTACAGAATTCTAGATTAGTGTTTATTTGTTGTCTGGACACTATATTTTACTTCACATTCTTCTTGTTTGTATAATTTCTGAAAAGTTTGATAAAATTCATATGCTTGTTCTTCTAGAGGTAAGATGTTTCCTCTGGCTTTTCTTTATTTGTGATTATCTGCAGTTTAAATATGATATTTCTAATGTACTTTTTTTCTTACCTTTATCCTGCCTGATGGTGTCTGAGTTTATTGCATCCGTGGTTTAGTTTCTGACATAATTTGGGGGAAACTGTCAATGTTTATGGCTTCAAAATATTTGTTTGGCCCCTGGCCGGTTGGCTCAGTGGTAGAGTGTCGGCCTGGCATGCAGAAGTCCTGGGTTCGATTCCCGGCCAGGGCACACAGGAGAGGTGCCCATCTGCTTCTCCACCCCTCCCCCTCTCCTTCCTGTCTGTCTCTCTCTTCCCCTCCTGCAGCCAAGGCTCCATTGGAGCAAAGATGGCCCGGGCGCTGGGGATGGCTCCATGGCCTCTGCCTCAGGCGCTAGAATGGCTCTGGTCACAACAGAGCGACACCCCGGATGGGCAGAGCATCGTCCCCTGGTGGGCATGCCGGGTGGATCCCGGTGGGGTGCATGCAGGAGTCTGTCTGACCACCTCCCCGTTTCCAGCTTCAGAAAAATACAAAAAAAAATTTTGTTTGCTCTTTTTTCCCTCTGGTATTCTTGTTAGGCCTGTCAAGCCTTTTGTAGTTGTCCCTCAGTTCTTGGATATTTTGTGACTTTTTTTTCAGCCTCTAATCTCTTTGCTTTTTAGTTCTGGAATTTCTGTTGCCATATCCTTAAGCTCACTAATTTTTCCTTCTGCTGTGTCAGTCTACTCAGGAGCTCATCAAAGGCAGTCTTTATTTCTTTTACAGCATTTTTTATTTCTACAATTCCTTTTTATTCTTTCTTAGAATTTCTGTCTCTCTGCTTACATTACCCATCTCATCTTGCTTGTTTTCTGCTTTTCCGTTTAAAGCCCTTAGCATATTAATCATAGTTGTTTTGAATTCCCGGTCTGATCATTATGACCTCCTTACAATATCTGAGTCTGATTCCGGCCCTTTCTCTTTAAACTGATTTTTGTCTTTTAAAATGCCTTGTAATTCTCTTTACTGAAAGCTGTACATGAAATACTGGGTAAAGAAATTGAAAAATAAGCCTTCGGAGATCTGGGTAGGGTGGAGGACAAGACAGGAAACATTCTATAGTACTATAATTAGGTCTCAATCTTTTAGTGAACCCGAGCCCCCCAGACTATGACCTTCATTAATGCTTTTCGCCACCCCCTACCTTAAATGGGACAGGATGACGAGAGGGGGCTGGAGTTAGATATTTCTCTTCTGTCAAGTTGGCTAGGTTCTGAAATTTCCCAGTAGATTAGGCTCTGGTAAAATACTTTCTCTTGAATGCAGGCCCATTAAGGACAGAGAGAGAGCTCTGGCATACTTCAATATTGCTACTTTTCCTTTCCCCAGCCAGAATCACGAGAATCCTTTTCTCATCTTCACTGCGACAACCTGCTAGGGCTCCTGGAGGTAAAACTCACAGCAGCATCAGAGCTCCCCTAAAACCAGGCTCTGCTGGAGGTTTTTGCTATTGGATGTGTTCAGACTGAGCTTCGAGCAAATTTTCAATTACAGTTTAGGTTTTCCTGCTTTCATACTGGTTCCTGCAAAGGTCCTGCTGTGGGTTTGTGTTTCAGTTAGTTGGCGATTCCCTGTATCTGCCTGTCTCTCCAATTTTGGGGACAGTGGTTTGCCCTGTGACCTCAGTTCTCTGAAAGATCTAAGGAGGGTTGTTGGTTTTCAGTTTGTTCAGCATTTTGCTTGTCAAAACATAGCGATGACTTTCAAGCTCCTGACAGGCTGGTCCAGAAGCCAGAAGTCCAGTCGAGCACATTTTGAAATGTCCCAGAGAACGGAAGCATACTGCAGTGTAAGCTAGAACGGGCACTAAATAATCTCTCATAATCTTCTTGTCTAATGTTTTTATTCTTTAACACTATCTCCTTCTTTCATAGTTTATGCATTTTTTTAAACTCTTGTTTTCAAAATTGGTATACTTCCCCATCTGCTAGCCGTGGTTAGAGTTTTACTACTGATTCCCCTCACTAGAAATCCTTCCCCCTACGGGATGTGACGAAGGACGACCTTATCCCAGCCTCCCCTCACTAGAAATCCTTCCCCCTATGGGATGTGACGAAGGACGACCTTATCCCAGCCTGCCCTCAGTCTCTGTCTTGGCATCCCTTCCCCCGTTTCAGTGCGGCCATCACCTTGGGTTCGGAACCCTTCTGCCGGGCCCCATGGCGAAGGAAAGACAAAGTGAACATCATCACACATTCAGCTTTATTACCTGAGCAGGAAATTAAAAGCAACATTTCCATCACATTTCCTGAATAATCAATACCGTGGGGTTTCAATAATGAAAGAGGGAGATTAACACATTATGATGTAGAGTGTTTTCAGGGAATTAGCATATTGCATAAAAATAAATATGGTTGAACATTTCCCCGCTGTACATTTCTGCTGGGCCTCCTTATTTATGCCTCACATGTCATAATTCTCTATAGCAGGTCACTGTGAAAAAGGTTCCATTCTCTTCCCACCCTTTGTTAGCCTCTCCCCACGTTTTCACAGGCCTGTCACCTTGCTAATGCATACCCCTGGCAGGGGCCAAGGCTCAGCTCAGCGCATCTTGTGTCACAGTGCACCCACCACCCCACCGTGCACGGAGGAAAGACTACATACATCCCTACAGCCTCTTTGCTGGGGTTCAGGGCATGCTGCTTCATTTCACTGCGTGCGTCTGTCAAACTATTCTTTATCGGAGAGTCTAACAGCCTTTGAGTGCATGGTGCTCTATCACTTACATAAGTGATTATGTAATAGGGGTGGTATTGATCTTTCTGGTGTGTACTCTAAAGTGGCTGGCATCAGAAGCCAGCGAGGCAGCCAGTTCGAGCAGCATGGGTCATTTACAAACTTCAGGATGAAACGCCGCAGGATGCCAGGGAAAACGTTTTTGTTTTTCCAGAGGGAACCATAGTTCATGAAGTGTGGTTAACGGACCATATTTGTGTACCCTTAAAATCATTTTATAACCACACTGAGTGCCTCTGAACATTAAATATATTTTATAAGTAGTTGGTTAACTAGCTGTTGTGTGCTTTAAATAGTAAATAAAATGGAAAGGCACTAAACAGTGACTATATTTCATGGAGTAAGATGCTTTTTCAGCCACTCAATAATTCTCAATGTTAAGAAAAATTGATTTTCTAACTGCTGAGTGCCTCTAAAAATTAGCATCTTATCTTCCTACAGGGGATGCTTTTTAGTTAGCCTCTTTTCTTTCAGCTTTTGATTTAATGATTTTCTACGGTTCTCTTTAAAAATTTCTAGAGGTTCTATTGGGCTATAATTTCATTAGGTATATATGTAATTTACTGGGTAAAATATAACACAGAAAAAAATATTCCATCTTAACTTTTTGAATGTTCATTTCAAAAGAAATAGTTCTTCACTCACTGACTTTCCCTTCTCTGCCGCCACCTGTCTGTCCACTCCAGAGCAGGACTGCAGGGCGAGACCTAGGGCAGTGACACAGAACTTAAGAGTACTGGTTTCCACGCACCTGCACATGGCCCGTCAGAGCAATGGATGTATTAGGCAGTTGAGAAAGCCTAATAAGAAAAAGGAATTCCCAAACAGGTGGTAATAGTCACAGATCTTCACAGCAGGTATTTTCCCAGTTCTTTATAAACTCTGTCTGGCCCTCCAGAAAATCAAATTGCCAATGCTGAGACCTTCCTGACAGACATGATAGGATCTCAGAGCATCACTAAATTTGAGAGCTAAAATAATCAGACCATCTACAATGGCAGGAAAACAGCATTAGAGGAGACTCAGTTCTTAGTGCCTAAACCACAACCTGCTGGCTGACCCTTGAGATGTCTGGCCCAGAGCTTCCTTGAGTAATCTATGGTAACCTTGTCAATGTGACCTTGTCGGTATAATGCATAGTTTGAGCTAGATTGTAGAATATGGCTGCGGGATAACCTCTGTGAGCTCCTTTTTAGATCTAATAATGTCAAAGTTTCTTCTAGCCCCCATCACGTGTGTCTCAGTTCTATAGCAGTGGGTGGCTGGCATGTTGAAGCCTGAGGAAGAGCTGATAAGCATCAAACTTCCTGGGACATGTGCTTATACTTAGAAAGAATGCAAAGAGTAAGTAAAATTCTTTTTGGATACACCCTCAAAATTCCCACAAATGTCACTGGGAGCTCTATGGGATCAGATGCGGACAGGTTTCTGATTTGGGGCCAAACCCCGTGATGAGCTGGCATTGAGTTATCCACGTTAGATTGGTGTGGTCTGTTTGGTAGGCTTGAGCAAAGAGGTGACCAAGAACACAACACTCCGTCCCAGGGGACAGTACGCTGTCGGGGGTGAGGGTGGTATCTGAGTCGTCATTTTATCCCCAGCATCTAGTCAATATTACTTTCTCAGTAGGCATTTGTGGGGCCAAACTGCATCCCATAAGCAAATGCAGTCTACCAGACAGACACGTAAAATGTCTAAAATGTAAAACCCCAGAAGACTTGAGATATCACTCAATATAATAAGCCCTCTATTCAATTGTGTTACTAGAGAAACATCATGAAAACTGTAATTTTCCAAAGAAGGAATCATTTTGCTGATTGGAGTTAATCCAGAAACTGCTTTTCCAGTACAAAAGCAGAGTAAGGTCTTACCCAGGGGTCCCCAAACTTTTTACACAGGGGGGCCAGTTCACTGTCCCTCAGACCGTTGGAGGGCCGGACTATAAAAAAAAAATACTATGAACAAATCCCTATGCACACGGCACATATCTTATTTTAAAGTAAAAAACAAAATGGGAACAAATACAATATTTAAAATAAAGAACAAGTAAATTTAAATCAACAAACTGACCAGTATTTCGATGGGAACTATGCTCCTCTCACTGACCACCAATGAAAGAGGTGCCCCTTCCGGAAGTGCTGCAAGGGCCGGATAAATGGCCTCAGGGGGCTGCATGTGGCCCGCGGGCCGTAGTTTGGGGACCCCTGGTCTTACCCATCCTCTCAAACTCCTATATCCCAAAATACAAAAGAGAGAAACAGAGGACGCAGATCTGAATGTTATGGCATGGAGTGTCACTTTACTACTGAAGTCAGCAATAGTAATTAACATTAATTGATGGCATACGCTGTGTCAGCTATTATTCTAAGAACTCTTTGTATTATCTAATTTAAATCTCATTCCAGAACTATTAGGTAGACATTATTCTCACCATTTTATAGATAAGAAGGAAAAAAAGCACCAGTATTTTTGAAGAACCTCAAAGCTTGGGTCGTTCAGAAAGCAGATAACTGAATCTGTAGCAGCAGTCATTATAAATAGATTTGTATTTAAAATATGAACTTCTAGTGGACAATTATCATTCAAGTAAAAATATTCTGCAATTAATGTAAAACTCCATGATATGAGAAAACATCATAGAAAAGAACAATATGAAACACAGGAAATGAGTCAGCAAACCAGATATCAAAAGTGATGGGGCCAGGAAAAGACACAATTACCACAGCCACAGTGGAGAGAGATTTATCTGTCTCATTTGGGTAGGACCTCAGTGAGTACAATTCCAGCGAGTGTAGATTCATGTGTATATCCATACCTTTCGGTGCATTAGACAAAGAAGGAGGCCAGCAATTATGTATACAAAAGGACATATTTTTTTTTCTTCCATGGCTGGCCCTAGGCAAAATTGTTGACTATGATTGAGTAATGGGCTTGTTTCAGATCTGGATACAAATTGTGATTCTGTTGCCAACTGGTCATATGACCTTGGACAAGGTCACTAAATTTCTCAGTTTCAGTTTCTCTCATGGTAAATGAAGGACATGGGCTCAAGAAACTCAAAGCCCCCTCCTCACTCTGAAAGTCCACGTCTTGGATGGTCGGTTTATCTTGGAGTCCTCCTGGATCCCATTTCCGTATCCTGGCATCCTCTTTCTGACTTATCCAGTGCATCTGCTCCTTATAGTCTCCTTGTAGTTCTGTTCCTTCTTCTGAAACGCAGACCAGTCAGGGTTCCAGCAGGAAACATAATGGCACATTCAAACAAAGATCAGCCAAGATGATTTAGTAAAAGGACTAAGAGCAAAGGTGCAGGAAAGTGTAGAGAAGATCCAGGGCAATTCCTCAGATGAGGAAGCGGGTGGGCTGCAAAGGGAGAGAGATGTGTAGAGAGGGCCACTTTGAGAAAACCAGGGACTTTGGACAAGGACACAGTAACCGAAACTCATATTTCTATCTTCTGATGGCCTACTGGGGTTCCACATGCGACAAATCCAACCAGACACAAGAATAAAGGGATTTTGTTGATGAGGTTCACAAGGCTTAATCACAAAGGGCACAAAACAGGGGGCAGAGGGTAGAAGATAGATTGGGAGGCCAGATGGGAGACTTACAGCCAAGTCATTCTTAAGGAAGGCTCTGCTATCGATCCATCTATTATATTTCCAGATAAATTACAACAGTGTATTGAAGATGTCACATACACCTTCAGTCCTTCCTTAAAAAATAGATAATGCATATACATAAAAAGTAAATAGAAGAAGCAAACGACTTCAAAGAGAAGAAAAGCCTTCTTAGTAAAAAGTAAGTCTTCCCTCCACACCTCCGCCCTAATATCCAGCCTGCCCACCTCACTCTCACACCTCGTCTGCTCCCTTCACATTCAGTGCCTTTCTGAAAAGCAGAGAAATCCTCCGGGAAGACCTTCAGGGCAGTGCAATCCTAAGTCGGGCACAGAACTTGCCCGGCTGACCCTGGCGGGATCTCACCCCTGCGATCTCTGCCAACACTTGAATGCAGCTCACAGCCTGCATGCATGTCTATGGCTGCCCTGACCGAGGTCCATGTCCCCTTCCTGAAGAGCAACCATGGCTATCTGGTATATTTTAATTTGTCCTTTAAATAGGCATACAAACTCATGTTAGCATCTGGGGAAAACAGGTAGGTAAAAAGGAAGAGAGGCATGAACATGACTTTTGAGCCCCCTACTCATTGTTAGCTAGTGCCTTCTTCTTCACCTAGGTAGGAGACCAACCCCGATTATCTTAACCAGGGTTGTCTACAAGTGTTTGTCGAAGTATGCAATAAGTCCATCACTGATCTAGCCTCAAAATTAGTGGAAAAGATCTCTACAAACATTGTTAACTGGAGACTAATACAGTAAAGCAGTGATAAATGTTATGGAGAAAGGTGGACTCAGGGGCTTAGGGCAGAGGCAGAGGGAGTGTGGTTATAAAAGCTGATCTTGGAAAGCATTGCGGAAGTTAGATTTATTACACAACCAAAGGCAGTGGAGGACCACACCACACAGGTGCTTAGGGGAAAGTGTGAAATCCTCAGGTTTGGAGATAGATGCATACGGTCACATTCAATGAGTAGTAAGGAGTAGCAGGATGGAGTTGGGGAGTTGGCAGCTGGTTAGCTCAGTGCAGTCTGGAGTTGTAGCTCTAGCCTGGTGGGCCATAGTAAAGATGTCAGCTGTTATTGGAAGGGAGACAAAAAACATGGGGAAATGATAGGATTTCATTAAAAGGACCATTCTACTGCTGGGTGGAGAATAGGAGGGAGCAGGATACAGGGAGTTAGGAGATGGTTGCAAATCCAAACTTCTTTTCAAGGTTTGGGCAAGGACGATCTGGATGGAGGTGGTGTGAACAGACTGATTTGGTACAGATCTGGGGGTTAAAGCACCAGGCTTTGCTGCTGGATTGGATGGAAGGTGTGAGGAACAGAAAGGGGACAAGAATGACCGTTTTGCCCAGGTAACTGGAATATTAACTAAGTGATTCTAGTATAGCATGAGTTTTCTTTCCTCAGTGTAGTCTGCTGAACTTTCAGGGTAGTTGTGGCACCACACAACTTATCAGCACACACACAAGAAAAATAATTCTTACTGAATTACTAGGGGTGGGCAAAAGTAGGTTTACAGCTGTGAGTAGACGAAAGTTTATTCTTGCATTACTATTTATTAATTATTGTATTATGTTTTACACGAACTACTGTAAACTTTTCCCACTCCTGCATTTCCCTCCCACTTCCAAAGATGAGATGATGTCATTGAAAGTATTAAAACCTGAATAGGCCCTGGCTGGTTGGCTCAGCGGTAGAGCGTTGGCCTGGCGTGCGGGGGACCCGGGTTCGATTCCCGGACGGGTTCGATTCCTGGCCAGGGCACACAGGAGAAGCGCCCATTTGCTTCTCCACCCCTACCCCCCTCCTTCCTCTCTGTCTCTCTCTTCCCTTCCCACAGCCAAGGCTCCATTGGAGCAAAGATGGCCCGGGCGCTGGGGATGGCTCCTTGGCCTCTGCCCCAGGCGCTAGAGTGGCTCTGGTCGCGGCAGAGCGATGCCCTGGAGGGGCAGAGCATCGCCCCCTGGTGGGCAGAGCGTCGCCCCTGGTGGGCGTGCCGGGTGGATCCCGGTCGGGTGCATGCGGGAGTCTGTCTGACTGTCTCTCCCCGTTTCCAGCTTCAGAAAAATACAAAAAAAAAAAAAAAAAAAAAAAAAAAAAAAAAACCTGAATAAAGTCAAATCGTTGGAATGGAAATAGCCCCGAAACAAATAGGGCTGGAAGACACAAAAACCTAGGAAATAGTCCCTATTATTTTGTCTTTGGCTGAAAGAAAAAGCAAGTTACTGGAATAAAAAACGTTCACATCAGGAGAGAGACTTCTTTAGAAGCTTCATAAACTTGAGTAGTTTTTTAAGCCCCACCTCACAAATCCTGAATTAACACAACTGGCTAAAGAAGGCCAGCACTACGCACAAGTGTGTCAGGGACAGGCATTCCAGCACGACAGCAGAAGGCCATTCTCCAGGTTTGGGTCCTTACAGAACACTTAATTATCCTCTCTCCAACCTGCAAGCCTGATTTCCCACTGCCAGTTCCCTTTCCCACACACTCATCTGCTGACTCTTGGGTTCCAGGAAAAGTGCCCCACCTTTCCCCAAAGTCTTTCCCAATGGGGAAAGAAAGTTCTTTCTTAAACTAGGCGGTTTTTCTCTCAACCCTTTCTCTCTCAAATTAATACCCTTGCTGAATTGAGACTCCTCCATTTTCTGAATGACCCCTTTCTGCTTTCCAGGGACCCTTAGACATACTCCCAAGATGGTGTGGAAAGAACCAGCATACCTCTCTTCTCCCTACTAAAGGAATGTGCAAGAGGCATGTTCTTCAAGCCATTCCCCTGACACCTAATGTTTTCCTTAGGGATTAACAAACTGTCAGGTTCAACCAGACTTTCACACTCCACATAGGTGTCCTCAAACTTGAAGATCACCAGCGCCAAGATTACCTTTCGGAACAGTCTCTCCCGTGAGCTTCTAGTTTAGGCACTAAACCAGACTGGCACCGTTCGCACTGAGTCTTTCATTATTTTAGCACAGGATTTGCTGATGCCCCAACAGTTTCTCTAGCAGAAGTTCAGAAGGCACGACAGAGTGTCATCTATCCTGTGAGATCTGAGGAACTAGAATTAGAAGAATGGAAATACCATAGAGTCCAGGATCCAGGACCAACTTCCCGTGGACCTGGTCTAAAAAGATGCATCTGATGAAAGAGTTAAAAACACTTTAAATGAGGGAAACAGGCTAAGCAGTTCAGCGTGCCTGGGGACAGCATGGCTCCCTTCGTGAGGAATCCTGGTAAATCTTTCTACTCAGGTAGTGGGGAGAAGCAGCGGCCTCAGACCCTTTTCATGGCGTTAATGCCAGGGGAGCCAAGAGCCGCAAGGCAGCCAGACACAACCATTCCTGAAATAAAACATAGCGAATGAAAACACAATAATCTCTTGTCACCCTCTCCGTGTATAAACTCTGACCTGCTGATGAGAAAAGGGGACACTTAACATCCTCCTTAGACGGAGTCACAGACACTGGCATGGGGCTATCTTTAAAAATCATCTCCAGAGCTGTCCTCTGACATCTATACATCATATTGACATAGATATTCTCTTAAAAATAATTTTTACCCATCACTTATTATGTTCCAAGAAATATATGATTGCTCTTCATACAGGTCATCGTAACTTTAGAGGGGGCTCTTGTTTCCTTTAAAATATACATAGCTCGGCCCTGGCCGGTTGGCTCAGCGGTAGAGCGTCGGCCTGGCGTGCCGGGGACCCGGGTTCGATTCCCGGCCAGGGCACATAGGAGAAGCGCCCATTTGCTTCTCCACCCCCCGACCCCACCTCCTTCCTCTCTGTCTCTCTCTTCCCCTCCCGCAGCCAAGGCTCCATTGGAGCAAGGATGGCCTGGGCGCTGGGGATGGCTCCTTGGCCTCTGCCCCAGGCGCTAGAGTGGCTCTGGTTGCGGCAGAGCGACGCCCCGGAGGGGCAGAGCATCGCCCCGTGGTGGGCAGAGCGTCGCCTCATGGTGGGCGTGCCAGGTGGATCCCGGTCGGGTGCATGCAGGAGTCTGTCTGACTGTCTCTCCCCATTTCCAGCTTCAGAAAAATACCAAAAAAAAAAATAAATAAAATAATAAAATAAAATAAAATAAAATATACATAGCTTATCCACAGCACGTTTTCCTTCACCTAATTCCAAGCCTCCTCTTAGCCACATTGGTCTTCGGATGGATATTCGGGAGTCACAATGGTTGGTGATTGGCCAAGTTGAGAATATGTCTGAATTGCATGCAGATGACTTGGAGAGACAACATAGCCTAGAGTTTGAGTTCTAATTGCACCTTCTAATTTTATTTACTAGTGATTACAGGTTCCCTGTTGCCTCTTATATAAATTAATTTAGATGTCTCCATTCTGAAAGTCTAGGCTGAATCAGAAAAATTGAAGATCGCCCACACAGTTGTACATAGGGCAGGCTACGGTGTCTACTCAATAGATCTTAGGACAGGGAGACACCACAGGTGGGGCTAAAAGCCTCTGAGAACCCAGAGAGTCAGGATGTAACAGAGACAGACATTCCTGCCCACCGCCAGCTCTGTGTTTGAGCTGTCAAATGATGATTCCTGAAGATTCCAATTATGCCTCTCATTCGAGGTCAGAAATTGGGCTTCATTCTTCTTTGTAACCCAATACCCAGAGTGGGGCCTGGCTTGCAGAAGGTTCTCAGCCGAGCTTTGGAAGAGATTGGGGAGGCAGAAAAGCAGAAACTGACGCACGTGTAAGCACAAGACTAGACCAAAGAATATGCTTATGGATATCCATTTCCCAGGTCTGTCTCTTCTGTTTTTTTTTTTTTTTTTTTTTTTTTTAAATTTTTTATTTATTCATTTTAGAGAGGAGAGGGAGAGACAGAGAGAGAGACAGGAGAGACAGAGAGAGAGAAAGGGGGAGGAGCTGGAAGCATCAACTCCCATATGTGCCTTGACCAGGCAAGCCCAGGGTTTCGAACCGGCGACCTCAGCATTTCCAGGTCGACGCTTTATCCACTGCGCCACCACAGGTCAGGCTGTCTCTTCTGTTTTTAATCGCAGTGGGATTTGTAAATCTTTTATTATTTAACTTTTGATCCTATTTTTTTCTCTTAATGGGAATAAATTATGAGAACAAAGACTTCTCTTTTTCTTTTTTTTTTCCCTGCATACTTCATGCCAGCAAGCACGGGATTAGCAAAGGCTCTAAAATATTTATGATTTGACTATTTGCTTACAACAAATATTTCCTATATCAAATTCTTTAAATTAAGAAAAAAGTATAGTGCAAAATATTTTCTAAATCAGCCCATATGTAGAAACTTTTTTAAAAAAATTTTTTAATCATCTTCAGAATCTGAAGAATCATGTTTATTGATAGAAGTTTCTATTTTCTAAAAATTATTTGACATAGATTTCATGTGGACATTTCAAGTGATTTTCCATAATGATACCTAAATTGTTAACTTAAAAGTTTACATGCGGCCCTGGCCGGTTGGCTCAGCGGTAGAGCGTCGGCCTAGCGTGCGGAGGACCCGGGTTCGATTCCCAGCCAGGGCACACAGGAGAAGCGCCCATTTGCTTCTCCACCCCTCCGCCGCGCTTTCCTCTCTGTCTCTCTCTTCCCCTCCCGCAGCCAAGGCTCCATTGGAGCAAAGATGGCCCGGGCGCTGGGGATGGCTCTGTGGCCTCTGCCCCAGGCGCTAGAGTGGCTCTGGTCGCAACATGGCGACGCCCAGGATGGGCAGAGCATCGCCCCCTGGTGGGCAGAGCGTCGCCCCTGGTGGGCGTGCCAGGTGGATCCCGGTCGGGCGCATGCCGGAGTCTGTCTGACTGTCTCTCCCTGTTTCCAGCTTTAGAAAAATGAAAAAAAAAAAAAAAAAAAAAAGAAAAAGAAAAAAAAAGTTTACATGCATATTTAAATATAACACTCTAAAGTAATTTTTAATTTTTCCTTCTAGGGTCCATTATTACACTTTTATTTATTAGCTAAAGGATAAGTTGTTTTGAGTAAGTTTTCTAATTTAAAAATTTAAAACTGTACATATACTGCAAACAGCCTACAACTTTAATTTAATCTCTAAAATCATACATATTCAGAAAAGAATTGTCTTAATCTACTTATACATTCAAAGAACAAGTCTATTCTTGATTTTTTTGCTATGTGATACTAGATGAAATCAGTATTAATAATAAGTGGGACAAGTTAACACTTCATCCCTGTTAACATGTAGATATATAATAGATAAGTCCACATCAAAGTAACATAATTCCTTCTATATTGTGAGAGGTAAAGAGAAATAAACAGCATGTTCTAGAAAGCAATTTTTAAAAATTGAGGTTTGGCCCTGGCCGGTTGGCTCAGCGGTAGAGCGTCGGCCTGGCGTGCGGGGGACCCGGGTTCGATTCCTGGCCAGGGCACATAGGAGAAGCACCCATTTGCTTCTCCATCCCCCACTCCCTCCTTCCTCTCTGTCTCTCTCTTCCCCTCCAGCAGCCAAGGCTCCATTGGAGCAAAGATGGCCCGGGCGCTGGGGATGGCTCCTTGGCCTCTGCTCCAGGCGCTAGAGTGGCTCTGGTTGCGGCAAAGCGACGCCCCGGAGGGGCAGAGCATCGCCCCCTGGTGGGCAGAGCTTCGCCCCTGGTGGGCATGCTGGCTGAATCCCGGTCGGGCGCATGCGGGAGTCTGTCTGTCTCTTCCCGTTTCCAGCTTCAGAAAAATACAAAAAAAAAAAAAAAAAATGGGGTTTGGCTAAATTCTAAGTTTATTATTAATTCAATAAACTAGCATGATTTGGTTAAAGTTGCTGATTATGAAAGGTCACTTTTCAACACAGGTAGATAGTGTTTCTAAAACAAAAACAAAAAATTTATCCTGTGTATTTACTATCTAAATGGTCCTGTTAGGGGTTGGTGATGGATACAAAGAACTATAGAATATGGCCCTGACCGGTTGGCTTAGTGGTAGAGTGTCAGCCTGGCGTGTGGATGTCCTGAGTTCAATTCCTGGCCAGGGCACACAGCAGAAGTGCCCATCTGCCTCTCCATCCTTCCCTCTCCTTTCTCTTTATCTCTCTCTTCCCCTCCCGCAGCCAAGTCTCCATTGGAGCAAAGTTGACCCAGGTGCTGAGGATGGCTCCACGGCCTCTGCCTCAGGTGCTAGAATGACTCTAGTTGCAACAGAGCAACGCCCCAGATGGGCAGAGCATCTCCCCCTAGCTGGCATGCCAGGTGGATCCCGTTCGGGCGCATGCAGGAGTCTGTCTGTCTCCTTGCATCTCACTTCAGAAGAATACAAAAGAAAAAACAAAAAAACTATATAATATGATTTAGTATTATCCACATGAAACTTATAATCATGTTAAAAAGAAAAAAGTACTATGCAAAAACTTACAGTACCATCTAGCAATTCATATTTTCCATGTTCTTATTCTGTCTTAAAAAAAAAAAACCCAAGAAGTAGCATGTAACTTCTAGAAAAGGTGATCATGAAAACAACATTTTAAAAATTGGCAGAAAGAATAAGCCTCAATAAATATTTAAGCTGTAAAATTCAAGCAGTTGTTTAAAATATATTTCACAGGCATAACAAACTCTTGCAATTGTGTGTATTAAACTCAGATGATTAGAAAAGCAACGGAGGGAGCTGGCTGAAAGGAAGTTCAACATAATACTCCTAGAGGAGAGCAGCTGTGCTACAAAGAGGCATCCAGAACCAATAGGGCTTTGATCGGAACGCTTCCTTTCTCTCTAGGTCCTGCAGAGTACAGAAACCTCATGGCACATCCTTATTGGTTTCTGCACATAACACAGAAGCATGAGCCAGCTTTGAAATCCCAGCTAAAGAGTAGGACCTTAGGTATCAAATGGATGTACATATTAAGAAGTCCTTTAAGGAAGTAGATACTGAACTATTGTGCAACCAGAAAGGCTAATGGACTGGGAGGGCCCCAGAGTGTATCATTCACGGTGTGTGCAATAATTTGTATGAGAAGGTAGTAACAAGGATGGATGTCTCCCTCACAGATTCCTCATGTAAGAAGAAGAAAGAAAGAAAGAAAGAAAGAAAGAAAGAAAGAAAGAAAGAAAGAAAGAAAGAAAGAGAGAAAGAGAAAGAAAGAGAGAGAGAGAGAGAAAGAAAGAGAGAAGAAAGAAAGAAGAAAGAAAGAGAAAGAGAGAGAGAGAGAGAAAGAAAGAAAGGAAAGACAAACCCAGCAGGCCAAAAAGTATTAGTAGAATATATTTTCTTATAAAATCTTATAAGTAGAAAGAAGTGTACTTTTTTATAAGCAAGGTCACAGTCACCTTCAGGAAGTGCATTTGGGAGTTGAGTGTGGAACACCTTGAGTTTGACATAGAGAGGAAAATGTGGGGCAGGGAATTAGCAAGTGGGAAGCATTACCGGCTGTCAGAATACAGGAGACGCTGGAAAATGCTTATTCAGTTATCAAGGAAACCAAACGAAGAGGATGGCTTACTACAATGCAATCAAAGAAACAGAAACAAGTGCAGAAAATCATAGAGTTTGACAGAAATATTGCTACTAAAGGTAAAATGATTTGAGGCTGAAAATAGATAGCAGAAACTAAGAAGTTTAAGCTTTTGAACTTCCATCTATGAACAAGGAAGGGACCATTAACCTCCTTCGAGGACCAGGAAGGTGAAAAAAATGGAGCCAACTGGAGAATATTAATAAACCTCCTTTTAAAGATTTATCTCTATCTGAGTGCATAACACAAGGCAAAGGAACAACAAAATAAAACAGAATTCAATAAGCCAATTAAGAAACTACTACAACTCAGAAATGATGTTACTAACGGGTACAAGAAAACTATGTAAGTTTTGTGAGCATGGGAAGGAGTCTTCTTTCATGGCAAATATGATAATCCTGTTTTAGAAACACTGAGTTTGAGGTACAGGAGGGACCCCAGGTGAAGATTTGTAGCAATGGGAACTTGAAATGTTGGGTCTGGAACTCGAGATAGCAGTCATAGCTAGAGATATAGCCTTGTGTCATCTACACGGAGGTGACGGTTGATTCATAAAGGGAAGTGTCCTCAGAAGATGAAGAGGAGCAGTTGATACCTGCATTAGAGAGACAGATGAAGGAAGAGAGTTTAAAGAGCAAAGAGAAAGAAAATCTTGATAAATAGGAACGGAAACAGGAAAGGCACTAAGGGATGAGGAAATTTCCATAGTTACGAATGAGGCAGAGGGCAAAGAGAATGAGGTCTGAGAAAATTCTATGATTATAGTGGTAAAAGCAGGGGCACGAGGTGCTAACAATAATGAGTATGGGGAATGAGGACGTAAACTACTAGAGAAGCTCAATAGTGAAAACCAAAAGAAAGTTGGGAGATCAGCACCTAAGATCCAGACATAGTACATAGGTGGCTGCCAAATGAAACTCCTTAAAATGCAGCTTTGCATGCCCTTTTCCACAATGGAAAGCAAACAGTGGCTCTTCTCCACTCATAGGACTCCTCTGTATCTCCTTACGCCAGCAGCCAAAACCCTTCACAACTGGTCTTGCTTATTTCTTTTCTGTGCTCATAAATCTTCTACTCCTGTTAAACTGGTCACGGTGACACTTAGATGACATGTTTGTGGTCTCAGCATCATTGCCATTCAAGTTCTTTTAACATACTTCCTTCTCTTCCTTAAGCCTAGCATTTAATAACTGCCCCTTCCTCCACCTATTGTTTTCCCATGTCTTCTTGAACTGGCTTTGAAAACACCACTTCTGAGATCGCTCCTAAATTACCTAATGTCATCATGGAAGGAGTGCTGATAGTACTAACATCTGTCTGCTCTTCTTGCCCCATAATTCACCTATCCCAGATCAACTCATTTACCCAATGCTGGCTTCGATGCCCAGACTTCAGAACTTTGCTGAACCAAGCTGCATATTTGGTTCATTTTCATGGCTCCTACCAAAGCAATGACCTTAATGCTGTAGGTAGGCCTTTGTAGCTCTTTTTAAACTCAGCCCCGTTCTCCTCAACTTCTTTTAATCATTGATTTGTTTTTCAACACTTCCCTTCCATCTCAGCCCTTTCCCAGCTTTCTGGCTCAGGCAACAGGAATGATTTCCTTTGGAGGTATTTCCTTCAACTTTTCTTCCTGTCCTTATCTACCTCATCTTAGAAGAAGAGCTTTCTTTTCTCCTAATAACTTCTCCTTTGCTCTAGGTCTCAGGTTCTCAGACCTCTAACAACTATCCTTCCTTGACCGTTTCTAGTTCCTTCTCAAACTTTCACCCTCCCTCTCTTCCTTCTAAAGCAAGTTTCTTGAAGGACTCTATACTCTCTCTCTTCACTTTGTCTCCATTCAATCCTCAACCCATTATAATCATGTTTCTGTCCCACCATCCTTGAAACTCCTTTCTTCAGGGTCACCAGCCATCTTATAAAAATCAGATCCAGTGGCCACATTGCTGTATCTGTGACATTTTTTTTTTTTTTTTTTTTGGTATTTTTCTGAAGTTGGAAATGGGGAGGCAGTCGGACAGACTCCCACATGCGCCTGACCGGGATCCACCCGGCATGCCCACCAGGGGGCGATGTCGCAACCAGAGCCATCCTCAGCACCCGGGCCAACCTTGCTCCAATGGAGCCTTGGCTATGGGAGGGGAAGAGAGAGACAGAGAGGAAGGAGAGAAGGAGGGGTGGAGAAGCAGATGGGCGCTTCTCCTGTGTGCCCTGGCTGGGAATCAAACCCGGGACTCTTGCATGCCAGGCCGACACTCTACCACTGAGCCAACCAGCCAGGGCCTATATCTGTGACATTTAAGTTAACCACATGCGTTCCTTTTTGAGAAGCCACTGTAATGCCACAATGGGACATTTTCCCTCATCTTCTCCTGTCGCTAGCATTGCTTTCTCACTTGCAATCTTTCTTAGCCCCCTTTTGAGGCTGTCCCATCTCTGTAGATCTCTTACCTCAGTGCTCTCAATCCTGGCTGACCACTGGAATCACCTGGGCAGTATTGTAAAAATCCGAATGCATGAAATCCACCACCAGAGATGCTAGTTCAATGAAACTGGAATAGAGCCCAGGCAACACTCTATGTCAAGCTTCCCAAGTGATTCTAATGAGTACCTGTAGTTAAAAACTACTTGATCCCTGGCCAGTTGGCTCAGTGGTAGAGCATTGGCCTGGCGTGCAGGAGTCTGGGTTCGATTCCTGGCCAGGGCACACAGGAGAAGTGCCCATCTGCTTCTCCACCCCTCCCCCTCTCCTTCCTCTCTGTCTCTCTCTTCCCCTCCCGCAGCCAAGGCTCCATTGGAGCAAAGTTGGCCTGGGCGTTGAGGATGGCTCCATGGCCTCTGCCTCAGGCACTAGAATGGCCCTGGTTGCAACAGAGCAATGCCCTAGATGGGCTGAGCATCGCCCCCTGGTGGGCATGCTGGGTGGATCCCAGTCGGGCACATGCGGTAATCTGTCTGACTGCCTCCCCGTTTCCAACTTCTTTAATAAAAACAAAACAAAACAAAACAAAAAAACAAAAAAAATAAACTACTGCCCAGCCTGACCAGGCAGTGGCACAGTGGATAGAGTGTCGGACTGGGATGCAGAGGACCCAGGTTCGCGACCCCAAGGTTGCCAGCTTGAGCACAGGCTCATTTGGCTTGAGCAAAGCTCACCAGCTGGGACCCAAGGTCGCTGGCTCGAGCAAGGAGTTACTCAGTCTGCTGAAGGCCCATGGTCAAGGAACATATGAGAAAGCAATCAATGACCAACTAAGGTGTCGCAACAAAAATCTGATGATTGATGGTTCTCATCTCTCCGTTCCTGTCTGTCCCTATCTATCCCTCTCTCTGACTCTCTCTCTAAACAAAACAAAACAAAAAACTACTGCCCGAATCACACTTCCCAAGTCTGTCCCTTCAGAGAAACCACGTGGGGCAGTTATTAAACATAAATACATCCAGATCCCACCTCCATGACTCTCTAGATGAATATGCCCAAATTTAGAACCCTAACAGTAACCAGGGACTCTCCCTTCCCCTCACATCTGTTTGGCAACACTTACTATGGCATTTTTGAGCATCTATGATGTGCTGGATAACACCTTTATTTTCTGTTATGAGGTAACCCTCAATCTAAGAACTTTCTCCTATGTGCTTTTTAGAGCACTTTCCAAACGTCAAGAACTTGTCTGTTTGGGCCTCCTTTATTTGGTTGTGAGTTCCTGCAGGGCAGAATTCTATCTTGTCCAATTGTATATGTATTTCATCTGAACTGGCAAATTGTCTAGTACACATTTTTTTAATGAATGTTAAAACGATTTTGGGAGTTGAAATTCATTTTGTCTAGCTAGTACATATTAACTTCTAAAGAAATGTATATGTGAAATAATGAATGAATAATTAAAGTATTTTTATATATACATCTGGTTCTAACACAAAATATAGATGGTGTCCTAAACCTTTTACATTCTTTGTACTTATACAAATTAGGCTAGTGTTCATAGTGATGAATGAAAATTTTCTGCAATCTGCATTTTTACCTATAAAATCCTCTGAATTGTTATGTGATTTATGTTTTTGGTTTTTTATTTTCCTGTTTTCTTTTCTTGGTACTGGTTTTTATTTGGCCAAATGACTTTGCCTTTTTATGGTATGTGTTTGGAGTCCTCTTTGTGGGGTATATAAAACACATGAACTTTGGGATCAAATACATTTGGACTTCTGTCTCTTTTCTTATCATTTATATAATGGGGATAAGACACACTTGTGATAATTAAAGAGTAAACTAGCTCTGATCAGAAATTTTAACTTCTTTTGGTGTCAGAGTATCTACTCCTATGAGAAAAACTGTATAACATATCAATCCGAGGGGACAGTCTTTCTGTAGTTTATGTTCTCATTGGCTCTCTCCTCTTACATGTAACTATATCTTCATTATTTCTTACATTTTCCCCTACACTCTTAGAAAATTTGGGGGGTCTCTTCCAACTCAAGCCTAACGAATCCACCTGTGCCTTTAATCATGTTGGCTCCTTCTAGAACATGCTACATTCTCTGTCTGCCAGGAAAACGCTGGTCCCTTAAAACCCTGCTGATGCAGGCTTAGTCACTTCTTCCTTGATTCTCCCTCTATCTGGACACAGCGTTTTTATCTTTGCACTTGTCATAATGGACTGTAATTTTGGTTTACAAGTTCTGAGCAGTAGATTTTGAGCTACTCTCGGGCAAAGATCAAGTTTCATTAATCTTTCATATCCCATGGCTGAGTGCAATGCTGAAGTACGGAGCCTTAATATTTGTGCACTTGAATTACTCCTGGAACCAGACTTGGACTCCATGTCTACCCTCAAATTTTCTAAAACCCAATACCCTAACTATCATTCACAATTAGCTTTGGATTTAGAAAGACAGTTTGAATTTCAAATATTTTCTGACTATTTATTTTAAACTGTGAAATAAAGATAATTAGACCTACATACAGTGTTGTTTATAATATTAAATAAAATAATGGATGCGAATAGGTTTGCACAGTAAGTACTCAGTAATTGTTGATAACGTGGTGCTTATCATAATTCTGATGCAGTGTTTTGCTTCACTTTATTTATTTATTTATTTAGTTATTACTACAGTGTTCTACTAGTAAACTGCAGTACTGATCATTTGGCTTCCTGTGAACTAGGCAGACACATGGAGTAAATCTGCACCTTTTTTTTTTGTTGTTGTTATTTCTGTCACAAACTCTTAAGTCCCTCTCCTCACCTTTTGTGCTTTCTTGGCTATTTCAGGAAATGATGAGGAGGCTGAGTAATGTTTTCTGCAGATAACGCAATTTTGTTTGGGGACTGATCCAGTCATGCCCTACATTCCTGTATATTTCAGTCACCCCCAAGAACCACAAGTTCTCTCCCATTGCTTGAATCTTCATCCCCACATGAATTTTAACATTCCCTAATCTGGAACAATCAAGCACTCCTCCATTCTCCCTCAAGTCCTTCCACTGTGCCTTCTGGATTTCCTGGTAACTCATCAACTTAATTCCAGGAATTCTCAAATTCTCCCTTCAATGTTTCCTTCACTCTCCTGCTGTGATGAAAAACTGGTGCCCTGTGGATACTACATCCCCTGGACCCTCCAAAAAGGTAGTTGGGTTTTTTTCTCTGATATCCCATAATCTAAAGTGTGGCTAAGAGTTCTCCTTTGTTTCTGTTGGCACTTCCAAACCAGTACTACCTCTTTCCTTTAAAACAAAACAAAAAACAAAAGAACATCCGCAGCTCTTTAGAGTTCATGCCACACAGCTCCCTCCTATCATAGCTCTTCCATGCCTCGCCTCATCCCGTCATAGACACCAAGGTCACCCCTCCTTATTCAGGGAAAATATATTAAGTAGCTCACAGACTCTCCACCAGTACGTACTCTTCAATCATCCTTAGTGATTTTGATATCCCTGTAACCTACACTGAGGAGAAACCTTCTGTATGCCAGTAGTCATGGCCATTGCGGCCATTCACAAGCAGGTTCTCATTGGATTCCTTCTGTATGCCAGTAGTCATGACCATTGCGGCCATTCACAAGCAGGTTCTCACTGGATTAGAGCAGAGAGTAAAGAAACAGTGGAACCAAGAAATGGTGGGCCATTCCTTTATTAAAGTCTCACAGCGGCTGACGAGCAAACACTCAAGGAAACACTTCCCTTTCACTCAGGGCTCCCAAAGCCATGCCATGTTGTCTGGTTCCATAACCAGGAGAATCTTCTCCAGTTACTCCTACAATCAAAGGCCCCAGCAATCTCAGCAGAGCTCACAAAGCCCCTCTCCTCTGGTTTCCCATCTGCACACCTTCTCTTTCCCTGCCAACATGGCTTTTTCTTCATGGCACTCTGCATTCTCTCCTCTCACTTTGCAAACATGGCTTCTTTCTGCCTCTTCTTCTTCTGCAAAAACCTCTCCCCCAGCAAACATTAGCAAAACAATGGCCCCTCCTAAGCAGAAAGGTAATTTGCAATTTCACAGACCACACATACCTGCTGCTGCCCAGCCCCCAATGCAAACTATAAGTGAGCAAATATAAAAAATCATATTTTACAAACTTATTTGACCAACACCTTCCAATACCCTGGGACCCAGTGCCTTGACCTTCACATGTCCAGATGTCTTTTCCTCACCTCCCTCAGTTATCTGCTCCCAGGTCATATTCTAGATCTTGTGCTGTAAATCACAGATAGCAACAACTTTTGTGGAAGTACCCCAATTTGTGATCCCCTCTCTTTATTTATTTCCAGTTAATCCCGTTCATGTGCCACCCAAAGTTTCTTCAGTTTCATGGATAGACTGATTTTCCACTTGGGCCTTTCATCCTCTCCACAACCTCACTCCCCTCCTAATCTGGTATAAAAGACATGATCCATCATTATAACCACTCCTCATACAACCCCTTGACAACATTGTTCTATTACTTTACTGTCTAGTTGCCTAAAAAAAAAAAAAAAAACCTCCACCCAGGTTAAACCCAACGTTTGCTTCTTCTGGAAGCTAGACACGATTTGACATAAGGTACAGTCAAGCTGACCTAGCTCACTTCGAATGTCTGACCACTACCTACAGTGGGCCCACAGTGCTCTCGGCAGTCCTGTTGCCTGTCCCAATTCAGTTTACCTCACCACCCTCCAGAATGGCTATTTCATCACTTCTCTTTCTCCTCAAAATCTCCTTTCTGCTCGTCTGTACTTCAGCTTGATAAAGTCGTCCCGTGCTGAATGTGGCAAGCTCAGGGGAGGTCTGCATGGTGGCCTTGCAGACTCAGAGACCTCAAGTAACCACACAGGATGGTCGGAAATGAAAACGTTCTCACTGAAAGCAGCTCATGGTGGGGAGCCATGTCTGAGGGGAGGTACTTTTCTCTAACAGAGGTCCATGTTTACCTTATGGAGCCTGTCTGTTGTCTTTTACGCATCTACAATAAGGCACCTGATAACATGCCTTTGAAATGTAAGGATCATCTTCTTTATCTGCCCCCTCAGGGCAAGTGTCTCACCAGAGCAGAAACCAACAAACCCCTTCATTGTTATTATTATGTTAATTAACTATTTTATGTCAGCCTGTGTAAAACAAGTTTCAGTATATACACTTTTACTTTGTATCCAATCCCAGAGAGCGCCCACTTCGCTTTCTCCAGCCTCTGTAATCTATCATCAATCAATTTCATGTAACCCCCTACGTCTTCCCCTTTGATTCTGATGAATAAAATAAGTGGTGAAACCGCCATTTTCTGGAGCATCTTTTCAATCCGTTGACTTTGCTTCCCAGCAGTTGTCAACAGTTTGGCTCAAATAAACTAAAAAATTTTTACAGTTTTGGAAGTTTCTTGCATTGACAGGTTGATGCCCTTATTTTATATTTTACTGCTAACATAGCAGCAATCGGAAAAGAATACCCACATGTCCCCACCATCCAGTGTATACTTCATTGTATCTCTACCAAGTACTTTGCTTTCCTTCCTGTTGCAATGGTTGTACTCTATCAAAAGTCAACCCATCACCTCACACCTGTTAGAATGGCTATTATCAAAAAGATAAGAATGACAAGTGTTGGAAAGGAGGTGGAGAAAGAGAACACTACATTGTTGCTGGTACTGTGAATAGGTACAACCGTTATGAAAAACAGTTTGGAGGTCCTGCAAAATATTAAAAATAGAACTACTACATAGTCCAGGAATCTTACTTTTGGGTGTATATGCAAAGGAAATGAAACCAGTTATCTCAAAGAGTTATCTGCATTTCCATGTTTTTTGTAGCACTATTCACAATAGCCAATAAACCACTGTAAAGCCAGAAGCCAAGGCCAGGGCCACCATCACAGCAGCCCGGCCCATGCAGGTTCACAATGGATTCGGACAGTTGGCAAAGAAACAGCGGAGCCAAAAACTGATGGGCCATAGTCTTTAATTCTAGCTTGCACCCGGCAGGCAAGTAAAAATACACACTGGGCTCCAAAACCCAGTCACATTCAGTGCTCACAAAGCTACTTACCTAGCCGAGTTTCCTAGAATCAAAGGTTTCTAGCTCACCAGACTTATTCACCTCTGTTCCCCATCTCCTTCCTTATCCCAGATACAAACTCTACACAAACTGGCATCTCACTCAGCACTCCACCATCTTGGATGCTTCTCCTGGCCTCCTCCACGTGGCCTTTCTCTGCTCTCCTCTCTCTTCTAATGATAATCTCAGGAACCCAGCACCAAGCTCCTACTGTGCCCCTATTTTATAGTGTAGCTTCACAACCTCTAATCCAATATACAAAATAGGGAAGTCTCTAATACGAAGTCACTTCTCTGAGGCATGATTGGATTGTACCACCCCACATCAAAAAGGGTGGGAAAGGCTTAATCCCAAAACCAAGCCCCAGGCTACAAGGATTCTCAACACACATTAATATCACCTGGGCGATGACCTCACATGGGCAGGGTAATCTTTAACAAAGTGAGCATAATACATTTTATCTGCCCAACAACCACTTAAGTGTCTGTCCACACATAAAGGAATATCATATGTGTTTACAGATATACAAAGAAATATCATTCAGCCTTAAAAAAGGACATCTTGCCATTTGTGACAACGTGGATGAACTTCGAGGACATTATGCAGAGAGAAATAAACCAACACAGAAAGGTAAGTACTCCATGAGCTCACGTATATGTAAATTTTAACATAGTTAAACTCAGAGAATCCCTGAGTAGAACAATGGTTGTCAGAAGTTGGAGGAAATGGAGTGATGTTAGTTAAATGATACAAAGTTTCTGTTATACAAGATGTTTGTAAGGCCAGGAGCCGTCATCGTGACCATTCACATGCAGGTTCCCATTGGATTCGGGCAGGCGATAAAGAAATGGCGGAGTCAGAGGATGGGGGGCCATCCTATTTATTGGTGTCTCACCAAGACAGGCAAACCACAAAAGAAGACAAGGGAAAAGCAGAAAACCAGCTTTTCCCATGAAGGGCAAGGGATCAGGGGAGCCCCTGCAATTGTGATAGCAGGAACTGTGTGTCTGAGCTCCTGGTCTGTCCCACTTTATAGTGTAGAAAACCAAAATCCCTTAATCCAATATACAAACAAGGAAGTCTCCGATACAAAGTCACTTATCCAAGGCATAATTGGATTTCTCATGAGAGTGCACCACCCAGATCATACAATCAGTCAAGGGTGTGGGGAAAAGCTTAGTCCCAAAACCAAACCTCAGGCTACAACAACCTGGCCTGCTTATAGCCTGTCCCCCACACCCATTATAAGTCACAAGCGAGCAAACATATATATCATGTTTACAAACTTATTTGACCAACATTCCACCCCTTTTGCTCGCTTTACAATCTAAACCACAGGCATCTTCCATGATGGTCACTGTGCAAAGAGTAGGATACATTGCATAAACAGAAATAGTACCAACTACAGCAATAGGATTAACAGATCAAAAACTATGGGCGAAATGAGAGAGCTGTCAGTGGCACCAAGAGAGGCAAATCTTTTCCCTCTGGCAGAATACAGGCCAGAGTTTTATCTGCAGACAGCACTGTAACTGGCACCAGAGGCCGCCCTGAGCGGGCGTACCAAACCTTATTGGCCAATACACCAGCATCTGCTGGTTCTATGTGTAGTAAAATAGGGGAACTCATTATTGGCCATAAAGAAATTACAAAGGTGCCCTTCAAAATGCTGTCCCCTTGAGCACTCAAGGGATAATACACTTCTACCTTAGGTGGCCAGGTGCTGGTTGCCCAAGGAGTTAACTGGAGGTCCACCTCTAACCCCTTTCCCCATGGTGCCAACAAGGCCACCCATCTCAGATGGGGGGCCTGTACAGTCCAGGGCCAAGTCCATTGAAGCTGTTGTCCTTTAAGAAGGGCTGTTGGAGCAGGCAAGAGCACGTTGCCCTGCTGTCCGAAACCTGGCTTGAGTAAAATGTCCTTGGTGCGTATCTGCAACTGAATAGGGGCAGCTGTCCGATGCAGGAGGGCCTCTACTGGAGCTGGGCTTCCCCGTCGAGGTCGCTCATTCAAAATCCGAAGTACTTTCCATAAGCGGCGTGTCCATCCAGTAAGAGAGCCGGTGCCCCCCTCCTGTCGCAGTCCCTGCTTTAAGAGTCCATTATAACGCTCAATGATGCCAGCAGCCTGGGGGTGGTAGGGAACATGGTACTTCCAGTCCACCCCCAGCTTTTGAGCCCATTGCCTCACCGTTGAACCAGTGAAGTGGGTACCATTGTCACTTTCAAGGATCAGCGGTCGCCCGTATGCAGCACTCAGGAGGTCCAGAGCCTGTATGACTGCCCTCTGGTCAGGGTTACGAGCGGGGTAAGCAGCAAGCAGCCCGGTGGCAGTATCTACACAAGTGACTGCATACTGGTACCCTTCTGACTTTGGTAAGGGTCCAATGATGTCTATCTGCCATCGTGTCAGTGGGACATGACCCCTCTGGATCTGTCCAGGTGACACCAGTGGTCTCCGAGGGTGTTCCTTGGAACATACTGCACATTGCTCACAGGCTGCAAGTACCTCTGCATAGGACACAGGCAAGTTCCAAGCCTTAACCGTAGCCCACATAGTTTTCTGTCCTGCATGGAGCAGGCGCCGGTGGAGCCACTGTGCCACATCACCTGCAGGTGCAGTCTCCAACCATCGCACCCTTGCCAACGTATCTGCCTCATCATTCCCAGGATGGGCTAGAGGAGCATGCCCTGTGACATGATATACTGTCACCTGCTTCTGGTGTCCTATTTCCCATAAGTCCTGCCACATGGCCTGACCCCATAATGGACGGTACATTACCATCCACTGGTTAATGTGCCAAGTAGCAATCCAAAGGGTCAGTCCACGATAGACAGCCCAACTGTCAGTACAGATCACCAGAGGTGAAGGTTCATTATGGGCAACTAGCCAAACAGCTCTTAATTCTGCCCATTGGCTGCTTTGGCCTGTACCCGTATCCATCCAAATAGTCTCAGTGGCCGGATGGAAGGCGATAGCCGTCCATTTGGCAGGTTGGCCCCTGCTGGAACCATCAGTATACCAGGCATCTTCGGGGATGGGCACCCGCCCCTCCTGGTAAGGACTGACCTCAGGTTCTGCCTCCTGAGCCCCAGTTGCACCTGACTCTAAGGTCGCATAGGTGACTGTACCCAAGACCTCCTGCAGTTCTGCCCTCAATGGGCTGGTGCTAAGAGCACAGCGTTATTGCAGATAGGCACCCCACTTGGCCAGGGTAGACATTTGGGCCATACCACTACGTGGTTTAGTTGCCCAATCTCTCACCCATCCAGCTATAGGGTATGTTGTTTTGACTGTAACTGGTGTTGTGGTTGTAATACTCTCAGTTGCCAGGAGGGCAGCATACACAGCTGCCAGCTGCTTCTCTACTAATGAGTAACGAACTTCAGCACCTTTCCACAATTGGGACCAAAATCCAATAGGTTGCCGTAGGCGCTCTGTCCGCTGCCACAAGCCCCATCCAAACCCCTCCGAGGTTACATGAACATCCAGCTCACAGGGCCTGGCAGGATCAAACACATTCAAGGCCTGTGCCACCTTGACAGCTCTCTTAGCTGCTGCAAATGAACCTTGCGCCTGCTCAGTCCAATCCCAGCGAACCCCCTTTCGAATAAGGTTGTACAAGGCCAACCCAGCCAAATGCGGTATAAATGCTCGCCAATACCCCAACAAACCTAAGAATTCCTGTAACTGTTTTACCGTAGTGGGCACGGGGTATGCTTGAATCTTATCTATAACTGCGTCAGGGATAACTTTTGTCTTACCCGACCAGACAACTCCCAAGAATTTAACAGATAACCCAGGTCCTTGTAATTTGTTCTCGTTAACTGCCCAGCCACATGCTTTCAAATGGGATAGCAGGGTAGGGACTGCTTGCTCCAATTCTGAAAGAGAATCACTAGTTAGCATAATATCATCAATATAATGGTACATGCGGACTACCTCTGGCTGTTTCCATTTAGCCAGGTCAGCAGCCACCAGCCCATGGCACAAGGTGGGGCTATGCAAATAGCCCTGGGGTAACACTGTAAAGGTCCATTGTCTCCCTTCCCAACTGAAGGCAAATTGGTCTTGACTCTCTGCGGCTATATCAATAGAGAAAAAAGCATTGGCCAAGTCTGCCACAAAGTGGTATGTCCCCAACTCATGGCTTAGCCGATCCATCATGTTAGCTATCGAGGGAACAGCAGCGTGCAAAGGGGGAACAACTTTATTAAGTTCCCTGTAATCTACTGTCATTCTCCAGGTTCCATCCGCTTTGCGCACAGGCCATACTGGGGAGTTGTAAGGACTGTGTGCTGGCCGGATGATCCCCACCTTTTCTAGTTCAAGGATTGTCCCTGTGACTTCTTCATAACCACCTGGCAGGCGGTACTGCTTGGTGTTAGTCACACGCCGAGGGATGGGTAATTGCAAAGGGGAATGTGATGCATGTCTTCGCAATACTGCCTTCACAACCCTGATCCGCAGCCGGAACTCCCCAGCTGTAGTTTCCAACCACAGTCCTTGCAAGACATCTACCCCCAAAATATATTCAGGAATAGGAGATACATACACCTTATATGGCTTAGGAGGCAGTCTCCCTATCCCCAATGGAATAGTTATTGGCTTCACTTGGACAGTTTGGCCCCCATAACCGTCAATGGCCACTGGGGTCCCAGCAAACCACTCTGGGTTTCCATAGAGAAGGGAACATTCTGCACCTGTATCCACCAAGGCCAACACCTGTTGTACGTTGGAAGGGGACCAGTGGATAGCCAGTTCCACATGTGGCCTCCGGTCCCCGCCCATCCCCGTTAGACGGGTCCCTCGGCCTTTTTCCTATTCAAACTGGCACAATGGGTCTTGGGAGTTCCCCTCTCCCTCGGCTGTCTCTATCATATAATCTTGTAACCGAGCTGTGCGCGCACCAAACGTTTTATTGGTAGCTGCTGGGGCCTTTCGTCTCAGTGGCTGGAACTTCTGTTCTGGTTTAAGCTGCCGCCAAAGCTCCAAAAGAATATTATTAGACTGGCCATCCAATTTCCCCTTATCTGCTCCAGCCGCAATCAAGTCTACCCACATCTGCGTTCGGGTAACCTTTACAGGCCCGTTTCCCTTGTTAGTTGGGGGGGAAACATAGGCAGCAGCCCTCACTGCTTTATGATCCCGAGCGGCCTCCAGCTCTCCCAAATCTGCTACCATCTGAGTAACTGCATTGATGGGCTGCCCCACATAGGGGCCCAAGATAGCCACAAGTGACCCAAAAAGGGCTGACGGGGCGCTAGCAAGGACAAATTCCCTCATTTTGGCCGTAAACACTTCTTCGTCTGGCCCACGAGACCCAGGGTTGAAAACAGCATTCTTCATACCTAGTTCTCGAAGGACCTTTACTAACTCACTGTAGCACTGCCACCGACTCATTGCCCCCGGCAGTTCTCCAGCATTCTGCCAGACCATACGAATGGCAGCCATCACCCATTCTAATAGGGTATGGTCTCCTGGGTTGCCATGGCAGTTCTGAAGATGCTGCCTCAAGGAAGAGTGTGTGGTAATGGTGGCCAATTTCTCCATCTCTGTTCCGGAGAGCATGATGCCATCCACCCCTATATCCCATAATCGTAGTAACCAGGCTACCAGGGATTCAGTAGGTTTCTGCCTAAATTGTGCCCCCAACTCCATCAGCTCTGCCTGGGTATAGGGCCGGACCACAGAGTGTTCCATTACCTGGGCAGGAGGCTGTGGCTGCCCCTGAGGGACTCTTTGTTGCTGGGTTTTTACCTTCTTGGCGACAACTGGTCGGGCTCTCAGTGTGCGTATGGCAGCTTCAGCCTGAGCCTTCTCATCCTCAGAAGAGGAGTCGCAAGCGCCTGCTCCCGCTGACTCAAAGCCAATCCACCGGCACGGATGCTGCTGCTCCTTTGGTGACCGTTTAGGCTCCTGTGGCTGCTGGCTTTTGGCCAGAAGCTGAGACTCGAGCTCTTGAATCCGCAGTTGTTTCTCCAACAACTGCTGGTGAAGACGTTCAGCTTCCAAGGTAAACTGCAACTCTCGAACCCGTAATTCCTTCTCCAGTGCTCGCTCCAGTTCCAGCCTTTTCTGCCGTTCTGTTTGCAATTCATGCTGAAGCTTTTGACCTCGGGCAGTTTCCTCTTGAGTAAAAAACATGTAGCCTATGGCCCCTAAAAGGACAGCCATGGGGAGCCAGAGCAGCAACCAGTACTCTATCCCACCCATCAAGGGTGGTGGCTCCATACCAATCTCTGAATACTGCCGGAAACTACGCCAGTTGTAAGGCCAGGAGCCGTCATCGTGACCATTCACATGCAGGTTCCCATTGGATTCGGGCAGGCAATAAAGAAATGGCGGAGTCAGAGGATAGGGGGCCATCCTATTTATTGGTGTCTCACCAAAACAGGCAAACCACAGAAGAAGACAAGGGAAAAGCAGAAAACCAGCTCTTCTCATGAAGGGCAAGGGATCAAGGGAGCCCCTGCAATTGTGATAGCAGGAACTGTGTGTCTGAGCTCCTGGTCTGTCCCACTTTATAGTGTAGAAAACCAAAATCCCTTAATCCAATATACAAACAAGGAAGTCTCCGATACAAAGTCACTTATCCAAGGCATAATTGGATTTCTCATGAGAGTGCACCACCCAGATCATACAATCAGTCAAGGGTGTGGGGAAAAGCTTAGTCCCAAAACCAAACCTCAGGCTACAACAACCTGGCCTGCTTATAGCCTGTCCCCCACACCCATTATAAGTCACAAGCGAGCAAACATATATATCATGTTTACAAACTTATTTGACCAACAATGTTAAATTCTGGATCTAATGCATATTATGCTGAATATAGTTAATAATACTGCATTGTGTACTTGAAATTTGCTAAGAGGGTATGTTGGGCAGATAAAATGTATTATGCTCACTTTGTTAAAGATGATGCTGCCCACGTGGAGGTGTTGCCCAGGTGATATTAATGTGTGTTGGGGGCAGGCAGGATCATTGTAGCCTGGGGCTTGGTTTTGGGATTAAGCCTTTCCCACCCTTTTTGATGTGGGGCAGTACAATCCAATCATGCCTCAGAGAAGTAACTTTGTATTAGAGACTTCCCTATTTTGTATATTGGATTAAAGGTTTTGAATCTACACTATAAAATGGGGGCATAATGGGAGCTTGCTCTCTTGGTTCCTGAGATTAATATTAGAGGAGACAGCAGAGAGCAGAGAAAGGCCACGTGGAGGAGGCCAGGAAAGGCAGGCAGCCAAAATGGCGGAGTGAGAAGCCAGTTTGTGCAGAGTTTGTGCAGAGAGAAGGAAAGAGATGAGGAACAGAGGTGAATAAGTCTGGTGAGCTAGAAACCTTTGATTCTAGAAAACTCGGATAAGTCAGTAGCTTTGTGAGCACTGAATGTGAGTGGGTTTTAGAGCCCAGTGTGTGTTTTTACTTGCCCGCCGGGTGCAAGCTAGGATTAAAGGTAATGGCCCACCAGTTCTTGGCTCCGTTGTTTCTTTACTGACTGTCCGAATCCAATGCGAACCTGCATGGGCCAGGCTGCTTTGATAGTGGCAGCCGTGGCCACTGGCTTTACAGGGTACATCTTAAGTGTTCACATCAAACACAGAAAACAGTAACTTTTTGAGGTGGTAAATTGGTTAACCAGTTTGAATGTGGTGGTCATTTCACAATGTGTACATAAATAAAAACATCAAATTGTACACCTTAAATATATATAATTTCTATTTGTCAATTATACCCCAATAAAGCCAACAAGAAAATAAAGTAAACTCTTTCATATAACCTTTATAGGGTCTATAAAGGTTTTCAATCCGTTGACTTGGCTTCCCAACAGTTGTCGACAGTTTGGCTCAAATAAACTCAAAAATTTTTACAGTTTTGGAAGTTTCTTGCATCGACAAGTTGATGCCCTTATTTTATATTTACTGCTAACATAGCAGCAATCAGAAAAGAAGATCCACATGTCCCCACCATCCAGTGTATACTTCATTGCATCTTTATCTGCCCCCTCAGGGCAAGTATCCACTGGACCCCACCCCCACTCACCTTACTCAAGATCTTTGTTTCTATAGATGTCCCCAAACTGTCTTGAGTCATCACTCATCCCTTATCTACTGGAATAATCAATATATATATATATATATATTTTTTTTTGCATTTTTCTGAAGCTGGAAACAAGGAGAGACAGTCAGACAGACTCCCACATGCACCCGACCGGGATCCACCCGGCAAGCCCACCAGAGGGCGACGCTCTGCCCACCAGGGGGCGATGCTCTGCCCATCCTGGGCGTCGCCATGTTGCGACCCTCCTGGGTGTCGCCATGTTGCGACCAGAGCCACTCTAGCGCCTGGGGCAGAGGCCACAGAGCCATCCCCAGCGCCCGGGCCATCTTTGCTCCAATGGAGCCTTGGCTGCGGGAGGGGAAGAGAGAGACAGAGAGGAAGGCGCGGCGGAGGGGTGGAGAAGCAAATGGGCGCTTCTCCTATGTGCCCTGGCCGGGAATCGAACCCGGGTCCTCCGCACGCTAGGCCGACGCTCTACCGCTGAGCCAACCGGCCAGGGCCTCAAACTCCCATTTTTTAAACAAAGAAAGCAAAACAAACTTTCTTTGATTTCACATCACCATCCATTTTTATCTTATCACTTTTCCACTTCTGCTCTTTTACACAAAACTGATAAAATTTTTATCTGTACTGTCTCCACTTTCTTCACTTCCCTGGAAGGACTTCAGTCAGTCTTTCAGTCACCAACTCCATGAAAACCACTCTTGTCAGCTGTGTCTTCACATTGTCAAATCCAATGGACAAGTTTCCTTGCCCTCATAGCAGTTTTTTTTTTAACATAGCTGTCCACTACTTCCTACTCAAAATATTTTATATTCTTAGCTTCTAAAATATCTATTCCCATTCTGCTCCCATCTATGTCCTCCTAATTCCTGAATTTTTCCTGTTAATGTATTATCAATACAGCAGCCAAACTGATTTGGCATGAGATTATTTCATTGCTCTGCTCAACAAAACTTCATAGCATCCTATTTCACTGAGCGGGGGGGGGGGGGGGGGGGGGGGCTTCCAGTGTTTTCTAAGGTTCTGACTTGACTTATTACCAACTAATTTAGTCACTACTGCCCTCTTTCATCACTCTGCTTCAGTCACGTAGATCCTTGATCTCCTAGACTAGGCCAGGTATACTCTTTTATGCCTCAGGGCCTTTGTACATGCCAGTCTATCTGTCTGAAAGGCACTCCTCTAAATATCAGGGTGTTTGGCTCCCCAGTTCATTTAAGTCTCTTTCCAAATACTGCCTTCCAGGAAAGGACATCTTAAAAATGGCTACACCCTGTCCCATGTTGGTAGTCACTGTTTAATCCATTGAACGATTTTGTTTTTCTTCCTACCATACCACCTGATACATAACATACTATTTATTGTTTTCACCCCTGTAAAACTAAATCCTAATGAGACCAGGAGCGGTATTGTTTTATCTCTTCGCTGCTATGTCACTACAGCTAGCAGTGTTTATTGTCCAATAACTATTTTTGGATAACTGAATAAAACTCTTCTTTTGAAAGTCTACATTTTTGTATAGACATATGCTTTCCTGAAATCATTAAATATCTTTATTCACAATTTAAACCAAATCTCTTGCACCATGAATTGAAAATTTAGGCTAATAAGTTGGCCATAACCCCCTGTTAAATGTTTTCCCTCTGTCCTAGCACTGAATTTATTTATTTTTTTTTAATTTTTATTTTTATTTATTCATTTTAGAGAGAAGGAGAGACAGAGAGAGAGAAGGGGGAGGAGCTGGAAGCATCAACTCCCATATGTGCCTTGACTAGGCAAGCCCAGGGTTTCGAACCGGCGACCTCAGCATTTCCAGGTCGATGCTTTATCCACTGCGCCACCACAGGTCAGGCAGCACTGAATTTATTGACTCACTCTTAAAACACTCTCTCTATTTCTCACAAAATGCAGGGAGGTTCAAGTCTGAAATCAATAAAAATAAGAATGGTGAGAGCAGGAAAAAAGAAGGGAGAAATGGTAATAAAAGGAGAAAATATTAAAGAAATATAAAAGGAGAAAATTTTAAAGAAACTTATAAACTTAGAACTGTATTTGGGTTACAAAGATCATGCAGAAGAATTTGGGAAGAAAACACCTCCACAAAAATGTGTCTTCTCTTTCCCTTCCTCTGTGGTTGACTCGAAGACGAGCCTTGCCTGGGCTGGACTGTGCTCGGTCATGCAGAAGAAAGGACAAGCCTCACTTTCTAGTTATCTGAGCCCAGGTAAAGATAAACAGGATAGGCCCAAGGCAAAGCTGTCAAGTGGAAAAAACTTGGCTTATGTCTGGAAATTCCCTTTCTCTGTTCCTTCTCAACCTGGAGATATTCTTCCTTCACCTCAAGTGCTAATACCCTCCTGCTCCTAAAACTTCCTCGTATCAAAAAACAAAACGAATGTCTTTTTTTTTTTTTCATTTTTCTGAAGCTGGAAACAGGGAGAGACAGTCAGACAGACTCCCGCATGCGCCCGACCGGGATCCACCCGGCACGCCCACCAGGGGCGATGCTCTGCCCACCAGGGGGCGGTGCTCTGCCCATCCTGGGCGTCGCCATGTTGCGACCAGAGCCACTCTAGCGCCTGAGGCAGAGGCCACAGAGCCATCCCCAGTGCCCGGGCCATCTTTGCTCCAATGGAGCCTTGGCAACCGGCCAGGGCCCAAAACGAATGTCTTAAGAGTATTTATAGCCAGGTTACAATTTCACTTTTACTTCATTTAAATAGCAAAGACAACACAGATTTTGAACTTTCCTAATAACTGACCTGATCCTCCACTAGATAGCAGGGCACAAAGTATTCGACTCAATTCGGTCTAGGAAGCTCAGACCAGCGCAGAAAGTGAAAGCAGTGCTTGCATGTAGATAGCGTGTCTAGGTAACATTCCTAGCCTCCTTATGTTCTGCCTCTTGGTATTTAGACGCCCGTGACTCCACGGCAGAACGGGAGAAGGGGTGCCTGATTCTAGTGTTGTCCTTTGCGGTTTTACAGGCTCCGGCTTCAGAGTAACTCCTTTGCTCTGTTTCTTGGACTGGTGGATGTTGAGTTCCGTGGGGCCATCTGCCTTTTGCTGGCGAGGGCCGGTGGCACCCACTGCTCTCAACTCCGTCTCTGCTACCTGGCCTGCTGCTCCTCTTTGCTCTAAGATTCGCCGTCTGCATATACATCACTCCTCTCAGCAGCTCCCTGTCCCCCCAGTCTGGGATGTCGGGATTTCTGCATTCCCTGCATCGGGAACAGAGAAGCAGAAGTGCTGCCTTGGGCCTCTCTGTCCAGCTCTATCACCGAGCCAGCCCCCCAGCTCCTGGGCCATGCTGGGTTCGAGGATCCTCAATACGGGCAGCTTCAGCTCCCAGCACCCGGGGATGCATGCCACTGTCATGTGATGCCAGGCTCCTCCACCTGCCTGGATGTTTCTCTGGCCCACTGCATTGAAAGTGTGAGCCTGGAAGTGGGGGGGATGGAGGACCCTGGCGTCTTCTTGTCTTACCCTCTGCCCCCTTCCTTCTCATCCCCACACTCTGTGGGCGGGAGTCATCCTCCTCCTGTCAGAATACATAGGCTCTTTAACACTGCATTATTCTGTCACTGCTTTTGCTATTCCGAAATGAAAACCGTAGATAATAGAACTCTCCACACATAACTTTAAAAAAATCAATAGCATATTCTAGCTGTAATAAAAAAGAGAATAAAGCAGAAGTAATTTACTCTTTATGTAGTTCAGAATGGAAACAAATGCTGTGTCATAACTATAAGGAAAGATACTGAATCGGTCTGATGGTTACATCTGTATGGAGAATCACCTGAATGTGACTGTTACAAATGCTGAAGGAGACGCAGGCTCTCTGAGTGCTCTGTTGATGATACTATGAAATGGTGACCAAATCTTAATAAGCTTGCAAGTGAAACAAAGCACATTATTTTCTTACAACTTATATGATAGTGCACTGAGGGAAAATTTCATTCGTAGTACACTGAGCAAAAAATACTTTCTGTTTTTACGTCTGATGGAGCTAGGTTGCAGGCTCAGATGACTTTAAATAAGTTTCATATCTGTCTTTGGCTTAGGATACTACAGTACTTTATATCTTTTAACTGGGCCACTCCTTCTAGCTGTCTAGAATACCTGGGCTCTACTCATTAAATACAAAATGTGGCCTCAGAGCATTGTGCGACAACAATCACTAAAGAGCCCCCCACTGTTTCAAAATGCTCCCTAGGGTTTGGTTTTTCACCCCCTGTAAGAGTGACTTTTCTGCATCACCCCCTCCTTCACGTCACAAGGCTCCTGGTGTGGTTGCCTCTGCAGAAGACCCACCTGCTCGTCTCTCACAGTGACAAGGACACCCGTGATCTGAGTCTTCAGGTGTGCTCATTGCATAACTGCGGTTAGCGGTTCCTGAGAATAAAATTGATTCAGATAATACACCCAAAACATAATCTGAACCTCATTCTTATTACACACTGAACCTCATTCTTATGATTATATTACCCAGATATTAGCATGTTAAACTGTTTTAGTCTAATTTATTTATTTGATGTTTTCCAAATTACAAAAGCAATACATGACTGGTAACAAATTAAGTAATAAGAAGGTTAGAACAAAAATAATTTCTCTCTTCTCTCATTTAATTTTCTCTCCTATATACAAACATACACACACCACTCACACATATACCCCCATACACACACATTCACACACAAACACATATACACACACATACGCTCTTTGATTTGATTCTTTTAAAATCGAAATAGAACCATATTCTAAACATTATCTGGGGCATACTTTTTTCAAGTTAACATTATATTATGGCCACCCAAAAACCTGTAGAAATTAACTTTCTAAATAAATAATATATAAAAAATGTTATATGCACTTACATAAAAAAATTATCAGTAAATAAGATTATATCATGCTACTTTCCAAGAAGATATTGTCTTCTCATCTCTACCTGCACACTGCTTCATCCTTCTCTCATCTGCCTGTGTCTATTTTTCCTTTTTAATGCCCTTTATTCACAGAGTGAATCCCTAATATTGATTCAACAACTTGCTTTACTTTTTATTGCCATCCTGCCCCATAAATATACATACATAGTTTGCCTATTATTTTTTAAAAGTAGAAAGCCTTTGGACCATATTAAGTCTTCTTGAATACTATTTTGTGTTTACAGTTGTTCAGGTTGCTATTTGTCTTGTCTGTCATCTTTCTCCCATTAGGTTTCATCAGGACAGCTGTCCTCATTTTTTTTTATTTGTCTTATCCCTGGGAGCTGGGTCTCCATCGGTGTTCTGTTATTTTCATGTGTCCACTCACTGGGGCTGTTGGGCAGATAAAATGTATTATGCTCACTTTGTTAAAGAGGCCGTTGCCCAGGTGATATTAATGTGTGTTGAGAATTGTTGTAGCCTGAGGCTTGGTTTTGGGATTAAGCCTGTCCCACCCTTTTTGGTGTGAGGTGGTATAATCCTATCATGCCTCATAGAAGTGATTTTGTATTAGAGACTTCCCCATTATGTATATTGGATTAAGGGTTTGGATTTCTACACTATAAAATGGGAACGGAGCGGGAGTTTGCTCTCTTGGTTCCTGAGGTTAGCATGAGAGAGCAGAGAGAATAGAGCCAGCAGCAGAGAAAGGCCACGTGGAGGAGGCCAGGAGAAGCAGCCAAGATGGTGGAGTGCTGAGTGAGATGCCAGTTTGTGTAGAGTTTGTATCTGGGATAAGGAAAGGAGATAGGGACCAGAATAAGTCTGGTGAGCTAGAAACCTTTGATTCTAGGAAACTCGGATAAGTCAGTAGCTTTGTGAGCACTGAATGTGACTGGGTTTTGGAGCCCAGTGTGTATTTTTACTTGCCCGCCGGGTGCAAAGCTAGAATTAAAGACTATGGCCCACTAGTTTTTGGCTCCGCTGTTTCTTTACCGACTGTCCGAATCCAATGTGAACCTGCATGGGCTGGGCTCCTCTGATAGTGGCCCTGGCCTTGGTTCCTGGCTTTACAGGGGCGCAAGCAAGCTTTGGGGTTCCTCCAGTTGCTGCAGTTCCTGTTCTACCTGAAGCACAACTGTCACTGCCCCACAGGCTCACAGTGTGAGCAGAATGGCTGCTTGTCCCCCCTGGGGACCTGGGAGGACTCAGCTCCCAGTCTCCTCATGCACCCGCCAGGCTCCAGGAGGAAAGTGAACTTAGTCATTTGTTCAGCTTGTCCCCAATTCCTTGAGGGCCCAGGAGACCACACTCACTTAAGGAGGTTGACAGTAACTTTCACCTTTGGGGGTTCCCAGAACCCTGCAGCCCAGCTCCTCCTCAGAAGCCTGCAGCACACTCTCCCCTGCCGGTCCCAGGCCCTTGTCCAGCCCCGGGAGCGGAAGTACAGCGTTAGCGCGTCTGGTCAGAGGACCTACAGATCCAAGCCTTACGGCACTCTGGGGGTCACTCTGCCTGCCGGCCTCGCAGGAGTTTGGCTCAGATATGAGAATGGAAATGGTTAGAAGGTATGCCAGTGTTCTATACCCCCAAGGTTGTTGTTTCTAACTGCATAATTAGAAGGCCCATGAGGGAAGGAAATGTCTTATTTATATTTTTCATCTTCTTTAGAAACTCGTTTTTTCACATTTTTGGGAATAGAGATATAACTAGTTATTATGTAAAATACAGAGAATGTCACCTCTGATAAGGCTTAAGTGAGGAGGCTGGGGGTAGAGAGAAATGTGTGAAGGGGTCAAAAGGTACAAACTACCGGTTATAAAATAAATAAGTCATAGCCTTGAATGTACAGCATGGTGACTATAGTTAACCATATGACAATTGTTAACTAGACTTATCATGGTGACCATTTCACAAATATCAAGTCTGTATGTTATATACCTGAAACGAATATAATGTTTTTTATACCTTGATAAAAATTAAAGGCTTAGATGAGACAGCAGCTGCTATGCCCCTGGCACAGCGCTTGGCCCATGGTGCTCAATCATTAATTATTGATACCCTTCCTACCTCCTCGAGTACTTAACACAATGTCCAGACATCATGAGCACTCCAATAGTCATGAACGGAGGGACTGTAAATCTTAAATCCAAAGGGAAACTTGAACAAAAGAGAGCTGCAAAACAGTATGATAGTAACAAATAATTTTGTTTCTTTATCCACTTTGTTCATGAATTCGATATTTTTTACTGTCCATGATGTCACAATAAAAGCATACTAGCATATTATACAAATGGCATCAGTTACTATAGGTATTTTTCAAATTCATTCTGGAGTCAAAACTTCAAAATATGGCAGAGTAATCATGTTTTGGAACTGTGCCAACATTACCGCAAAAGCAAAAGTGCACACCACTGGCTGTGACATGAATGAATCACCATCTACAACTCCTTAGATGCTTCAGCAGGCCACAAAACTCCTTCAAAACAGAGCAAACCAAGAGAACATTTTAGAAACAGGACTATGCACTCTATTTCACGATTCCCATTGCACATCAGCATGCCCATCTCCTAATGCATCCAGTTAATCAGGAAAATAATTACTCTTCATGGCAACCAGTTGCCTACTTATTAGCTGTGGGAAGGCAAAGTAATGATGCAAAACGTGGCTTAAGTACTATTTTCCCTGGAACAGAAAGAGATATATAGCTCTCAGAAGTTCTTTGGGTGTGTATACAATTGCTCAATGTCTCCTGACATTACTTTATCACAAACTACTAATAAGGGTTCCTACCCATTCACTCTTCTGAATATTAAGTGAGCCAGTATGCATCAGTTGGAGTGAACACCTGTCACACAGAAGCAGGCAGAGAAATGGAAGGGAGGGGGCAGTACAAAACAATGACTGCCCAGTGGGACAGCCCAGGGCTTCTATGAGGAGGGACAGGCAATTAGAACACGGGTTGGCTCTAGGCAGGATCATCGTACAGGTAACTCCCATTAGGATGATCCCCATTTTCCTCTTGTGACTCCATTGCCTCTTTTATTTTTCTTCTCTTCCAAGTAAGTTCCTTCATCTAACAATTATTGGAGTGTATACCTTTGATGTGCCGGGTACTGTTCTATGCTGTAAGAATTAGACCAAAAGACATATTTCTTGTCTTTTAGTTTCTTCAAGTATTTTTAGAAAGAAGTAGAAAACAACAAAAAAAAGTTTTTGGTACAATTGGAGCACTGTTATAAATAAGTACAGTAGAAAGTTTCAGTGGGAATAACAGCACAAGCATTTAAGGGTTCAGTGGATATTATGGACTCAGTCAATATCAAACAAAAGCATAAATAAATGAGAAAATTAATTAAAAACCATCAATGTCAGGAAGGTGGCGTGCGCGCGCGCGCGCGCGCACACACACACACACACACACACACACAAATTAGAACAACCTTGAGGAAAGCAAGGATTTTATGGGAACGCAAAAGGAGGAGAAGGTCTTAGGAAGAGTGGATGCAGGTGTAAATTCAGAGGGTAGAGAGCATGAGCCGTTCATGGAACTACACATAATTTGGATGGTTGGAAGTTAACGACCCAGCCTGCTGGGAGGGACAGCTGGCAGGAGACTTCACTGAGATCCTTGAAGGCCACAAGAGGGATTGTAAATTCTGTCCTGTAGGTTAAGGGGTAGCCCCTGAGGAATGCTGAATGGAGAAGTGAAATGCCGACTTGACCTTTGATGAAGACTACTTCTAGTTGCTCTGTGTTCCAGAAACCTTTGAAGTAGAAAAGAAAAGAAGCAGAAAGACAGTGCAATGCCCCCACAGCAGTACCAGGGGTTGGCAGTCAGTGTCTCCAGCTGGGTCATGGAAGTGAGGAAGAAAAGGAGGGAGCTGCCTAGACTATGCAGTAGGAAGAATGAACAGGTGTGATGTGATATGGAGAGTGAGAAATAGAGAGAAAGAAAAACCCAGACTACCTCAATGCCAGCTCTTCTTGCTCAAGCAGTCCATCAATCAGGACTAACAGAAAGTGCACCTTAAAGAGATTAGGCTAACAAACTAAGGATGTATTGGACTGGAGCCCAAAAAGGGGCTGAGAGAATAGGAGGCTGCTAACTGTGCTTTCTGTAAATATAGAAGCTCCCCCGGGCATCCACTGCAGCTCTGTCAGTGAGTTTAAGCCTCGAGGTGGCTGGCACATGAACTCTTCTAGGCTGTAGACTGGAATCTGAGCAGAACTCAGCATCACAGAGCCCTCCCTCTCTTTCCCCCTTCCCAAGGCCTCTGTGGCTGCACTGAGGGGAAGCTTCCTTTAAGGCACTCTCAGCCCACACTCATCAACAACTGTCCCTCAGAGTCCATGGGATACACCGAATGTGCCATCTTCTTTGGCTTTACTAACTTGGTCCATGAAAACTGACATTGAAGAACACATGGTTGAGAAAATCAATACCTTCTGGAGAAAACAAAGCCAGGCATCAAGGTCATAAGTGAAATTTTGAAAGCTGTTATCAATTGCTTTTTACTTTAATTAAAATAAAAGTGTATAGAAGTACATTTACATTTCATATGCTAACTCGCAAATATTGAGGACGTTCTCTGAGCCTGGCACTGTACTTGATCATCTCATTTGGTCCTCACATCAGCCCTACAAGTTAAATACTATCATTATTCCTGGTTAATAATAAATACCACAATTTAGTTTTTATTTGTATTTCATTCTTCGTTATAAACATTTAAGAACTTACCTTTCCTTCTTTACAATTTCAAGAAGACACTCATTACTAAACTTTCTTGGCTGTATGTGATATGAATACTAAAATTCACTCTCTACATCTATTAATTCAATTAAATATTTAACACCTTTCTGATATTATGATATGTAGTTATTTATTCTCACCTCCTATCTTTCACCACAGTCCCAGAGTCAATAACTTTGATACTTGTGATGGAAAAAAAAATTCACTGACTTCTGAAGTTTTTAAACTCCCTCTAATAGGGAGGCATAAAATGTTGGTTCTGTCCACGACAAAGTCACTCCAAAGTAGATGTCATCAGTCCTCTTGACATACCACTTGTAACTGAAGTTTGAAAATCTCTAGCACAGGATATAACTTTTTATATGTTTCCTAAATTTATCCTCAACAGTTCAATTCCCATTCTATTGCTGACTTTATCTCCATTTTCTATTTTGATGTTTAGATTTCTTTCTAATTATTGCCAAGGGAAGAAATTAGAAAGCCGGGTTTATGTTAGGACCTAAATATGCCAAATATGGGAGACTTAAACTAAAATAAATTAGAGTAAGGTATAACTTAATGCCAATAAAATGAGATGTTGATGCAAGATTCCCATATTTCTCTGTCATTTGAAACGACATCCAGGTGTACTAGATTTCTTTTGTTTTGTCTGACCAACATCTATTCCCTCCTTCTCCTAGTAACAGGAACAACACATCTTCCATTTCCCCACCATGTGGTATGAATGGGATTGACTCAAATCCTCAGCCTAAAGAGTGGGTGGAAGCCCTTTGAAGTGAAATTTGGCCAAGGGTTAGCCTATGAGCAATGATGGAGCACAAGTGATCTATAAAAATGAGATTGCTAGGATCAAATGGTTGGTTATTCAGAATATTCCATCATCTTGGCCCTGATAATTACTCAAGGATGGATATATATCACAGATAGAGCTAATGGTATTAATTCCAGGAGTTTTGTCCAAACTGACAAGGGTTGAAGAAATGTAATTCTTATGATGTTACTAAGATAAATTCAGGATATTTTCCATCTTTGCCACCTGAATATTGCCTGCCTAGGAATTAAGAAAACAGAAAAAACAAAGTTGAGAGTTAAAATAAGTCAGGTTTCTGACAACATTGTTAGATAATCTACATCCAGGCATAACCCAAGACAAATAGCCCCCAAATTTACATTTATAGAAATCAATAAATTCATTTTATGTCTAAGCTCTTTTGAATCTCTCTCAGTACAACCAAGAGACCTAATTTGCCAAGTAAAGCAGTAATTCTGTAAGTTACAGTTCAGGCTCTGTATTTCCTACCTAAACTTCCTGTAAATTTAAATTGGGTAGAGAATTCGGAGATCTGAAGTAAGCATCTTTTAGCTGTGGTTTATAAGCTGGTATTATCACATGCTTCCAAAATAAGTGAAAAAAATTAGGTAAACTACTTGTGAACATCTTTGAACATGAAAAATTAGTGCTTTATTGGCATTAAAAAGAACTTTGGAATCTATGCAGTCAGCATAATGCATTATGGTTGCTAGACCACTCAAGTCTGGCAATTTCATTTTAGTAGATCAATTCTGTTCCACTGTTGCTCCTAGGCTACAACTTGGCCAAAATTCACTTTAAAGGGCATTTTATGGCAAAGATCCAAACCCTTTCACAGCACAAGCTAAATGCTAATGGAATTGTTGTGATTTAAAACTGTGAAACACAATCTGTTCTTCAATGAAGGAAACAAAAACTTAACCACAAATATTTTCAGTTGCTTAACTCAACCTTGAAGGATATTTTTGCATTTTTATTCATGACTTAATGATGAGAGATACTGTAAAAGGGTGTCAAATAGCATCATAATATCAGATTAGGAGAACTGGGTTCATGTTTTGGCAATGCCCCTGACTAGTTAGCTAACCTAGTGCAAATTACTTAACACCTTATAGCATGAATACTAAAAGAGAAGGTTTTTATAAAATGTTTTTTTCTGAACCTGGCACATAGAGCGTGTTGAAGAAATAGCTGTTGTGATAATTTTGGTCGTAATGCTAGGGAAAGTATTACTACCAGTAGATTAAACCTCTTTCTTTAATTTCAATTATGGGAATTCTTGCATTCATTAGACTTTTTTTCTTCCTTTCTCCCCCTTTTCTGTTATCTTTCCTTTTTTTTCTATCCTTCTGATTTTCTTTATTTTTCTACCTTCCTTTCCTCAGTTCAAAATATCAGAAGAAAGTGCTCTAGGAGAGATCTCGGGTTTGATAGAAAAAGGAAGCCTTTATTTCACAAAGAACACAGTTTTTAAATGCCAAAGAACTTTTCAGAAATGTAATTCTGTGAAATGACTTACACATCTAAGAACCAAGTATCTCTCCCAACTCACGCTCATTCATTCAACCACAGGTGAATCAATTTTCAAAATTTCCTAAATAATAAACATTGTCAAAACTTTTATTGTGAAGGTGGCAAATTTTCAAGATTTCCTAGGTAAATAGAAATTTACTTTTAAACCTTATGTTTTGGGAATTAAAGGTAGAGAAGTTGCTTTCGAGTATCAAAATGACAATAATAATATTACCTAATTTGAAAAGAAAGATTTTTCTGGTTAGATAATAAAGAAACTCAATCTCTAAGATTATCTCAATTTTCATTGCACGTGCACTAGATATTATAACTTTAAAAATATTTTATAGCATTACCCAACAAAAATAACACTAGAGAAACCTCAGGTTTCTCATTACACCAACACATGTAACAGAGGAGAGGTAAGAGTTGTTCTGGTTGAGTAAAAAGGAGTCTATCAAGGGTCAAGGTTAGAGGAAGGGAGACAATTTGGAAATGTATCAATGCAAGACACGATGGCCAGTGTCAGGATCATAGCAGTGGATGGTAGGAAAAGCAGTTGGATTGAGGATAGATAGAGTATGGAGGAGGTGCGGTGATAGAACTCACTGATGGATTAGTTCCGGGGTATGAGGTAGAAAGAGAAATCAGGGTAATGCCTAGGTCAGGGGGCTGAGTGATGGGAAGGACTGTGATATCACTTACTGAAGTGGGGAAAGTTTACATTGCAAGTTAAGTAGATATGTTTCAAGCAGGCTGGAGATAAATGGTATTCCAAACAAGGGTAACATCACATACCAAGTCAGTAAGGTTTTAAAGAGCCTGGCATGTCCATGGAAGGAGAACATACTTGAAAAGGAGGTCATGGAGAGAACAAAGTGAGGACGGGACAGGGTGACAGACGGGGCTACCAACATGGCCAAGAGCTAGATTACTGGACTGAACTGATCCTTTAGGTAGGAGAGGGATAACAAAGCATACAGGGATTTCAAGCAGCTACCTTTTGATAAAATAAACTTAAAATAAAAAACTCAGAAATGAGAAAGCTGCAGCAAAAAAAATTGGTTATGCATATCTAATTAATTTACACATAATCTCTAATCTAAAACATTAGCAAAACTAATATGACAAAATTGAATATAAATATTATGCACATATGAGAAGTGAAAAAATAATATAACCAGCAAGAATTAGACTAAAAGAGTTTGAAAGGCAAAGGCGAATAATAATATTTAACACTTGCAGGAGGCTCATTATTTTTTCTTAAGTGTTCTAACTCAATCCTCACAAAGCACGTTTAAGGTACCTGCTCTTATTCTTGCTATGATACAGTGGAAGGAATTGAGGCACAGAGAGCTTAATGTGCCCAAATTTATACAGCTACTGAGTGATATAGATAGAATTTGAATGAAGCATTTTGTTGTCTGAGTCCACAAATTAAAAAAAATTTTTTTTTTTTCATTTTTCTGAAGCTGGAAACAGGGAGAGACAGTCAGACAGACTCCCACATGCGCCCGACCGGGATTCACCCGGCACGCCCACCAGGGGCGACGCTCTGCCCACCAGGGGGCGATGCTCTGCCCATCCTGGGCGTCGCCATGTTGCGACCAGAGCCACTCTAGCGCCTGAGGCAGAGGCCCAGAGCCATCCCCAGCGCCCGGGCCATCTTTGCTCCAATGGAGCCTTGGCTGTGGGAGGGGAAGAGAGAGACAGAGAGGAAAGCGCGGCGGAGGGGTGGAGAAGCAAATGGGCGCTTCTCCTTTGTGCCCTGGCCGGGAATCGAACCCGGGTCCTCCGCACGCTAGGCCGACGCTCTACCGCTGAGCCAACCGGCCAGGGCAAAAAAATTTTTTTAAAACACTTGTCTCTAAAGTGGATGGGAATCTTTTATAATAGCAGTCAATTTATACTGAGTGAAATTAAAGCAGGAGTTTAAAAGAGCTCCATTCTAATTAATGCTCTCTTATATGATGAAGACATGTTTATCTGAAGTTCAATAACTACTACAGTTTTAATCTGATTTTTGTTTTTCTATTAAATTTATTTCAAGTGCAATTTAATCATATACATTTTATCTACATATTCCAGTGTTATAAAATTATTTTGACAAACCCCCTTTCCTCTCAACATATCTCCTTTCTCTATATAAGCATGAGGGATACCTGGAATTAGGTTTACAAAATGGTAATAATGGTTACACTTGTGTTTTGGTGTTTCCAATGATTTTGCTAGTTTTCTTTATACTTTTCCATATTGATTGATTTTAAAGTTATGGAGTTTGTGTCCTTTCAATATATTGATACTATAAAGTCGTTAGTATAAGAAAAAAATATGGCAGAACGGGAATAGGGATGAGGATCATATCATTCAGTTGATCGTTTGTTCAATTCTTACAATTGTTTAAAGTAGAAAGCACTAGTCATCTCTAACCTCAAACAAACCTCTTGTTATTATGTTACAAATGTTACCTCCATATATAAAAATGTTAACTGTCTACTTTTAGCAGCACTACTTGTGAAAATTTAAATACTTCATCATTCAGGAGTGTGGAATACATATGCATTGGGACAACAATGGAAAAGCAGTTTATATAAACAGTAAGCCAAGGAGTAAATTTGCTAAAGTCTTGTGGCTATTGAATTATTTAAGGGAGCAGAGGTAAGTTTCTTGAAGATAAAAAAAAAAGAGAACTTCAATCATTTGTATAATGGAGAGAAATAAATAATGGTCTGTAATGAGAGATATTGTTGTAGCAGAAATTATACCAAATATATGATACTTAGAATCAGGGATCTGGAGTTAGTAATGGTTCAGTAACTAAACTCTCAGTGACTTAGCCAAACCATTTTTTTCTGGGATATTATGTTTCTACAAAATGAGTGGTAAGACTAAATAGTCTAAATTTTTAACACCAAATTTTGGAGATTGAGCACATTCACTTATCTCTCTTCTTTCCCCAAAATGAACAACATAAAACAGGCATAATACCACCAAAATATACAGGTGAAGAAGTAACAGATAATAATAAAAGTCAAAATTTTGGAAAGTGAATTGATACAGAATACCGACTTATCAAAATTCAAAGAGGGGCAGGAAGGGTGAATAAAAAGCAAGATGATGTTTAAAAGGCTTGGCAATTGCTCAGTCCTGGTACTTCAAAAACTGCAGAGTATAGTAGAAATAAGATTGGCTGAGTGCTTAAATAAGTAATTATATATCTGGATCCTCTTCTCCTATTGGTTTCTCAGGTCACTAACCCATTTTTATTTCAGCAGTGCACAAGAAATTTGTATTGTGCGGAAGTTGCTCAAGACATGTTCTGTACTTAAGGAATCAGGCAAAATGGAGGGGGGAAACCAAGGTGCCCAAATCATGAAATAAGACTCTTCATACTAAATGGTCAAGTACAACATCTCCCTATCTGCATCTAGTGCTTCAGCTTTTTAAGTCCTTACTCTTTTTTCTTTTTTTTTGTATTTTTCTTAAGTTAGAAACGGGGAGGCAGTCAGACTCCCGCATGCGCCCGACCGGGATCCACCGGCATGCCCTCCAGGGGGCAATGCTCTGCCCATCTGGGGAGTTGCTCTGTTGCAACCAGAGCCATTCTAGCACTTGAGCCAACTGGCTAGGGCCTAAGTCCTTACTCTTAATTAAACCATATGAAATTTCAATACTCAGCCTTTTTTAACCTATAAAATATCACAATTTCATATTAATTAACTTAACATAAACAAACATCAAAGGATCATTAGACATTTGAGAAAAGTCTCCAACATGAAAAAAGAATCTAAAACCAAAGGGAAAAAACATAGATAAAATAGGATAATAAAACATACAAAAATTACTAGCCATTATATTCATGAAATGAGAATAAGATCCTATAATTTTCTAAGGCAACAATCAGAGATCATGAAAGACATATCAGAAAATAAAAACATTATTGCAGAAATTAAAAGTTCATGCAAATAAAGTTAGAAAAAGGAAGTAAGAAAATTAGATTAAAAGTCTAGGAGATGTAATTTTAAAAATTGAAGTGTTGAGGAAGAATACGTCAAAACTGTAGAAAATTTTCCAGAACTGTAATAATATGAGTTTCCAGATTGCTATGACTCTCAAGATCTCATACAAGGATTTGAAAAAAATCTATACCTAGCAAATTTCTGTGAAATGTCTGAACACTATGTAGAAAAAGAAAATCCTAAAAACTTTTAGAGGTAGAAAAAACAATCAGAACATAAGAACACCAAACTTCTTTTTTTCTTTTTTTTTTTTTGCATTTTTCTGAAGCTGGAAACAGGGAGAGACAGTCAGACAGACTCCCACATGTGCCCGACCGGGATCCACCCGGCATGCCCACCATGGGGCGACGCTCTGCCCACCAGGGGGCGATGCTCTGCCCATCCTGGGCATCGCCATGTTGCGACCAGAGCCACTCTAGCGCCTGAGGCAGAGGCCACAGAGCCATCCCCAGCGCCTGGGCCATCTTTGCTCCAATGGAGCCTTGGTTGCGGGAGGGGAAGAGAGAGACAGAGAGGAAGGCGCGGCAGAAGGGTGAAGAAGCAAATGGGCGCTTCTCCTGTGTGCCCTGGCCGGAAATCGAACCCGGGTCCTCCGCACGCTAGGCCGACGCTCTACCGCTGAGCCAACCGGCCAGGGCAACACCAAACTTCTTAATAGCAACAGTGGAGGCTAGAAGGTAGTGGCATGATTCATTTGAAGCTTTAAATAAAAAATTGTTTCTAATCTATAAACTTATACTCAAATCAACCATCAATCCAGCATGAGAATAGAATAGAAGCATTTTTCAGACATAGACTTAAGAGGGTTATCTTTAATGAGTATTTTTAGGAAGTTATTTGATCATGTTTTCTACCAATATAAGGAAGAAACCAAAAAAAAAGTGAAGAAAAGTCTTAGGATACTAATTAAAAGCAGCCACTAGATGGTAGTGGCATTGAAGGCCTAGAGATGAAAAGAACAGATTTTGACTTAGATAAAAGAAGGCTCCAAAAGGAACAGCTCAAATAATAAAATGACACTTAATTCTTAATATTACTTAAATGGGGGATTTTAGCTTTGTTAGAAAAATAGGAGATCAATTAATGGTTGGTATATATGAAACCAAACAAAAACAAAGGCAAATATAAACTTCAGGAAAAACAAAAAGCTGTATATGAAGCAAAATGCACTTATCACTATATTGATCTCTAAATATTCCCATAATACCATTATCAGTAACACAATTTTTTGAATGGTAAAATATCTCTATTGGCAGAAAAGGAAGAAGTAAAGAGTGTTTGAGTATGTATCAGAGGGAATGTGGCGGAAGTGACAGAACAGGGGCATACAGAGCTAAATCCTCATCTTTAGTAGTAGGAAGTTCATAGATAATGTCTGAAACTAAAGAATCAAGAAATACTAATAAAGCATGTTACTTGGAAATATAGAATTAAATACTAGAACGTATAGCTAAAAGTGTTGCAGATGGTTGCCGTAGGGCACAAGGAAGTGAAATGCAATTGGATGTGTCAAGGTTCTGCTGTTCTTCATTACAAACTCAGTAGTAATAGTTGACCTTTTTTTTCCTTCTTCTTTTCCAAGTAACAGGAGGGGAAATAGAGAGATAGACTTCTGCATGCACCCCAACTGGAATCCATCCAGCAACCCCCATCTAGGGCTGTTGCTATGCCCATCTGGGGCCATGTTCTCAACCAAGGTATTTTTAGCACCTGAGGCAGATGCTCCATGGAGCCATCCTTAGCTCCTGGGACCAATGCACTTGAACTAATTGAGCTATGGCTGTAGGAAGGGAAGTCAGAAGAGGGGAGTGGAAGGAGGGAGAAGCAGATGGTTGCTTCTATGTGCCCTGACTGGGAATATTTGACTTCTAAAATATATTCATATATAAGATGGTTTCTAACATGTACATTTTGCCATCAACTAATTTTCATATATCTATGGAAGCAATGGTCATATCTAAAAATGTGCCAGAGAAACTTGATCTTTCAATGCAAAAATAAAAATAAAAATAAAAATAATCACAAACAATAGCTTTAAGGTAGGAAGAGAAACACATTTTAAAAATAAAATGGTCACACAAAGTTTAGATCAGCAAGTACCTATGTGGGTGGAGCGCAGAGCACATTCCTAGTAGCTGTGTGGCTGATGCAATGCTGTGAGAACACTCCAGCTCCCAGAAGCCTCCTGGGCATACCCTGGAAGGGAGCTCGCCCGCAATAAGGAAGTGACTTAGCGCCAACCACGCAGCTCCCTGATCTTTTCAGCCATTGGCTATGAAGGACACGCTGTAACACCCTATTGGCTGAACCCATGTATATAAGCTAGCTTACTTCCTGAATAAATCGGATCTGCGTCACTGAACCTGGTCCCTGGAGTCGGGTCTTTACGTCTCCGTTGTCCTCACCCCCGGCAGGACTTGTCCGCATACCTATATTTTTCAAATATTTATATATATATCAGATAAAGCCAGACTAGCTGGAAAATCCTGAACTAGGTTTTAAATATACATACTGGCAACAATTGTTTCCCCAATAATCTAATATGGTAAAATTTTACTGAGAGTACAATCTGCCATTTTTTCTAGAGTGATGACTTAATTTATACAGTGTGTCTGTAAAGTCATGGTGCACTTTTGACTGGTCAAAGGAAAGCAACAAAAGACGACACAAATGTGAAATCTGCACCAAATAAAAGGAAAACTCTCCCAGTTTCCTACCTATTCAGTGCAGTTCAATGTGGACTCACGCACAGATTTTTTTAGGACAGTCTCTACAGACTCGTCACTGACTGATGGCTACCAGAATGGGGTTTCTCCACCACACTGCCGGTTTCCTTCAACTGCTTATCCCACCGAGTAATGTTATTCCTATGTGGTGGCACTTCGTTATAAACGCGCCGATATTCACATTGCACTTCGGTCACGGACCCGAATTTAGCGAGCCACAGCACACACTGAACTTTCCTCTGTACTGTCCACATCTCGACTGGCATGGCTGTGGGCTGCTCCGCTGTATATACAATATTATGTCATCATCTGCGCATGCGCACATGCTGCCACATCATCCTACAGAAACTGGGAGGGTTTTCCTTTTATTTGGTGCAGACTTCACATTTCTATTGTCTTTTGTTGCTTTCCTGTGGCCGGTCAAAAGTGCACCATGACTTTACGGACACACTGTACTTACTGTAGGACCATGGCCTTATTTACTGTTTATCAAAGTTATAAGTCACAGTTTGGGAATACACAGATTATCTTGATTTATTTAATTCTTCTGTGCCTCTTCCCATGGAGTGACCTCATGTGACAGTCTTACTGCCCTAAGTGGGTTTTCAGTAAGGAGCCCATAAGGGAAGCTACTATTTAATGCACTTAGGTTCCCAAGTTTTTTTTCCTCTGTCAGGACATACTACACACACACACCACTTGGAATAATATGTCAAAGTGAAATAAAGTCATAAAGGAACCTATGTGCTCTATGCCTTTCTGTTTTAACTCTATCAACAGGTTACTTATTTCATTAATGCTTATGGAACTGTCTAATCCTTTAAGCCATGTTCAATTATGTGTTATAATTATTTCCCACACGAGTGATTTTTGTACATTATTTAATACTACCAAATACATGTTCACTCTTGTTGCTTTTAAATTAATTCATAGACGGCTACATTAAGCTTTGTTTCGGCCTTTTATTCAATTGGAAAAGATTAAAAATAATGTATCCTGAAAGGGGCTTAAAATTTGTTGTTCATTTTCTCCTCGCCCCTTAAGTGAGAACTTGGTAATGTAATCTCCAGCTAGTACATATTTAAAGTACACTCCCGGTTTGATAATTCCTTCGCCAGCCACTGAAGCAGCTTAATCTATATCATGCAGGGGAAGTTCTCATACTGCATAAGCCATTGTGATACAGGTTATCTTGGAATACTTAGTGACCTTACAAGGAATGCTTGCTCACAGGAACCACCCCCCTCCCAGAGAAGGAAAATTAAGGAGAAGATACTGTTTCTTGCATTGTACCATTTTCTCTATATGGACGCACTGTGATAAAAGTTTTCCCCCAAAGAAGTAGCCATACTGATATTTTCTACCTTTTTGAAATTCAGGCTTCACTAAAATCTGGATTGCTACAAATAAAAATGAAATCAAACTGTAGTTTCCAGAACAAGGTGTTCATTCACAAGGGGGTTTAGATTTAGGATAGAGTGTTTGGCTGCTGAAATGTAGGAAGAAAGACAGGCAATTACTACGGACCATCAAATACTCTGAAGATTTGATGATTCCTCCACTAGCTCTTAATGGACATTAATCTATGTTAAGAAAGGAAAGTTCTAACACAGCCTTGGCGACTGCTATAGACCTTTTCCTTAGAGTTCTTTATGACCATGAAAGGTAAAGGGAAAGAGGACTGTATGGTCAGAAAGATCAGTTACGGTAAAGAGAAATGCAAGAGCTGTGCTTTAGCAGGTATACATGATCCACGCAGAAAAGAAAGAAAACAAGAGATGTAAAGCAAGAAAGGTAAAAGCCTTCTCAAGAGGCTTTTGGACAAAAACTAAAATGGGTAGAGATGGCTTTCAGATTACAAGTGTATATAGCTAAGAGATAATGGGGCATAATATTTGAAATCAGAATTGACCTAAACCACTTGGGACCTGTGGTTACTGCTTATGATTTATAGCTTTGACAATGGAATCAGTATGGTAGACTACAAAATTTGGAGAGCAAAGTGCTCCTTGATGTATTTTTCTTCTTATGTGCATTACATAAATTCATAAAATTTATTTTGTGTGGACTATTCTCTTTGCAGCTTCATTTGTTTTGTTTAATTTCATTTATTTTATACTTATATTTCTCCTCCAGAACAGACCTTATATTCTATGATGTCAACAAAAACTACTGATACAATAACTCCTGAAAAAAAAGCTTTGACAGTTCTAATAAACTCCCATTTGCCATTTACCTTGTGCAAGTTTTATTTTCCCACATTTGACTTTAATAACTACAAAGGTAGAGATGATCAAAATTCCCATGAAATCTAATATGGCATAAATTTCAGTTTGGCATTGTTTATTATAAAACCATATCTTATCAGGGTGCAAAAATCAGAGAAACATATTACAATTCCAAAAAAAAAATTCTTAGTTTTTTTTATCACAAAGTAATATTTAATAATGCATTGGAACAAAATAAAATTGGAGAATTGAGAATAAAAAACGATAACACACTGCTGAGAGGAGCATAAATATAGACGGGCTGGTGGGAAGTAAACACCCAGCTTCCACTCAGTAGCTGTCGTGCCCTTAACTGAGTTCTAGCAAGTGCACAGCTCGATGATTGCCAGGAGCGAGGCAGAACCATCCTAAGCGTGGCACCGTCTGGTGACAGTGAAAAAAAAACAACCACAAATAGGGATGATTAAATGTACATGGATTCTATAACCAAAGAAGAGGGAAGAGGAAGCAGTGAAGCAAGGTAGTAGTAGTGGTTACAGTCCCTTGCGTTTCATTCTCGCAATCACATCCCAAAGTAACTTCCTTTCAACCATCAGATTTATGGAATATGCAACTGAAGAAAAACCAGGTGTGTCTACCGTTTCCTGAGAGAAATAGAAGCATTTTGAGCAAATTTTTATGCTTGGAACATTTCTCAAGATGTCTTCACTATCTAATAGGACTCAAAAGTCATTACTTCTTCTTTCTTAAAAAAAAAAAAAGTAAACATTTTTAAGATTTTACCACCTGAAGGTAAACTTGGTCTATAGCCTCTTTATTATTTAATTTTAAAATTGTTTATATGGCCTTAATGTAAAGTACAGGGAGAGATGCTTATACAGCCACAGGAAGGCAATGAAAGAACATCAGAGAATAATTAACTAAGGATCAAACCTCTTTTCAAAGATGCCAAGTATAGTCATGAGTATAGATCATTTCACCACAAAAGGTCAAGTAGCTATTGGAACACAGGGCCAGCCGCAGATTTTAGGCCTTTTCTTCCATAAACCAACGGCAAGAAAAACCTGGTTTTGGATTGGTTCGGTTTGGTATGTTAATGTAAAATATCCCATTATCCTATGAGTACTTAAATGTTTGTTGTTATAAAAAAAAAACACAATAAAGTCTGTGTTTCTAAAGAGGATCTTTGCTTGACACTCTGGAAGTCAATAGCTTTCCTAAATTTTCTGGCTGGCCCTAAATAAAAAATTCTGAAGAAAGATGCTCCTGACTTTCTAGAATCCTTTTGACTACAGGACTAAGCAAATCCTGTATGTGTTTTCCTGCACAGCTGAGGTACGGTAGCTTTGGTAGATTATGGTCTCGCTGTCCTAATGGAATTCGTCAGAGCCAGTAGGGGAAGGAGAGACTCTCAACCTCCCCAAAATTACTGCTCTAAGTCTGGGGAATGTGAAGATAGTTGTTCTTCTGAGCAAACTCTTTCACCTGCTTCCGTTAACTTGTACATTACTGCTATAAAAAGCATGGTGGGTGGGGTGGGGTGGGGGATGGGGACACACAGGTAAAACAACCTGATTTTATTCATTCATTCATTTATTCATTCACTAACCTTCTTATTCAATTGGTTATTAAATAGATACTAACTGCCAGGTACTTTATTAGGTAATAGAAAACTAATGAAAGAGAAAAAGAGAAGAAGAAAGAAAGAAAGGAAAAAAAGAAAGAGAGAGAGAGAGAGAGAAGGAGGGATGGGGGAAGAGGGAGGAAGGGAGGAAGGAAAGGAGATAAGGAGGGAAGGCAGAAGGAAAAGGGAAAGAAAGAGAGAGAGAAAGGAAGGAAGGAAGGAAAGAAGGAAAGAAGGGAGGGAGAGAAAAGAAGAAAGCTAAAGGTAGACATGGTCTCTGCTATCACAGAGTCTATAATACAGAGATTGAGGCAGACTTTAAACGTTGCAAAAATATTGCAAAATGTATTACTTTTGCATTGGTTTAAGGTCTAAGAAGGAAAAGTACTGGGTGAGAAGAAAGTACTGTATATAAAGCAGGTCCTGATGTGGTACCATCTTTTATTTTCGTACAGTTTGCAAAATGCTTCCACATGTGAAATCTCACTAAGCTCAGAGGACAACCCTGTGAACAAAGAAGAGTAGTTATTTCATAGTACTGATGAAGGACTGGAGGCTCGGGAGGTAAGTGTACTCCAAAAGGCCAAATAGCTAGTGGAACACAGGGCCAGCAGTAGGGTTTATGTTTTTTTTTTAACACTCTTCCTCATATCACACTGCCTGTCATTTTAATGCAGCCATTTTTTGAAAGCGAAACATGTGAGGAAGTTGTCAGTCTTGTTGGTTGTCCCACACAACAACCATCTTAGCAGAAACAGCGCTTTTTATAACATAGATTTTTACATTTAAGATGCTTGCCCAGAGTTACCCCATTCTTGCTCACCTAAAAATAATGACAATGTGGGTATACAAGTCTCCCTATTTTCAGAACAGGACTTCTTTGCTTGACTATGGACCTAAAATGCCTGCATGATCATCAGCCTCCCACAAGCTAACTTCCATCTCTACAGAATTGCTAAATAGACCCACCAAGGAAAGTCACATGGTCACACCCCATAAAATCAGACAAGCCCCAGAAATTGGCTCCTATCTAGACAATACTCAGTAGTCTACTAAAAGGACACTCACTAATCTTTTGATTGCCCATTCCAAAAGTCTTTCACAATAATGACTGTTACTGTCCTTATCATCTACCTGGGCCATCAGAGTCAGCTGGATTTTTTGATGACACATTTTCATCATGACTATAATGAAATAAGTGATTCTTCGTCTATTCTTCACAAATGCACTCATTCACACATTCTACAAATTTAGCATGTACAAGACAAAAAGAATACAAATCAGTTTCATAATATTTTTTAGGAATGTAAAAGGAAAAAAAATTGTTTTATTTCTACATGAAAAAATACACCTTGGATACATAACTTGATTTATTTTTTTTCACTAGTTTATTTGAAAAATGAAATAATTGTCCTGCTCACCTCAGAGAGTTATTGAAAGGATTAAGTAAAATAACATATATGACATGTGAAAACATATAAATTACTTTACAAAAGCAAATTATTTTTATTGCAATTAAGCTGTAAACTGGGGAAGACACAGCAGAAGTTTAGGAGCCAGGAGACCTGAATTGTAATGCTTGGTCTTCCATGCACTAATTGTTTCAACTTGAGTGAGTACTAAACCTCTGTTTATCTGTAAAATAAGAGAATTAACATCCCTAATCCTTTCCAGTCCACTATTGATTTAAGTCTTTGCACATTAATAGATGACAATAGAAAGGAAAATCATAAAGGTAATTCTTCTAAAGAAAATCAACAAGCACTTATTGACTGCCCAGCCCTGAGATTTAACAATGAATAGTAGCTAGATTTTGCCTTCCATGAGCTTACCCTGTCTGTAAATCTGTGCCTAGGAAAAGATTGAGCATTTAGGAAGAAGAGAAGCAGAGTGGACAAGATAAGCACAGACTTGAACCTCTTGGCGCCTCCATCTGTTCTTGATCTCCTATAAGCAAGAATCTGCAAACTGTAGTGGCTGTTTCACTTCTGCCCCTCAGGTTTTGCATAAAATGTCTCTAGTAGCCAATCCTAATCTAAAACATACAGAAATATACTTTCAATTTAGCTAAGTTGACAGTGTGAAAGTACTATGATCTATGCTTTGTTAATTAAGTGTGTATGTAATTAGCTTTTAAACATTTAATTCCTCAGTAAAGATAATAGCAAAATCATGCTTCCATCGAACAGAATGCAACCATCACTTATCCAACTTAAAACATGCTAATCCTCCTACCAGAAGAGAATACAAAATCACTTTGTCCTTAGTTAGATGATGCACATTCCTCTTCTGAGTCATATATTGCTATCTTGTAACTTAAATTGAAAAGCTGACATATAAAGTTTACTATTAATAGATCTGGTAGGGAAATGGGAGGAAGGGTCTGAGCTATAGACAGTCTTATTTGTATTAGGTTGTTGTATCTTTTCATTAATTTAAAATGGAAGGACTAAGGGGATTTACCCAGGATCTCTTGAATTCCAGACACAGTCCTTATCCACCTTGTATAGCAGACCCCCAATTTTCCTTGATAGCTATAATCATTCACTGCAGCCAGTATAGCATAATCCTATGTTATACCTTTTTGTTTCCTGGCATGAGGAGCCCAAGGTGGAAAAGTGGCACTTTGAACTTCTAGTTTCAGAAAAACATTGTTCTGTTTCCTAGTAGAAGCATTTCCCTCCCTGGGAACAAAGAGCTCTACACCAACAAGACCCAAAGTTGTAGAGATAGAGCAATTGGCTCCCAGTACCAAGAATCTGGCAATGGGAGAAAGAGCAACATCTGTCAGTGACTAGAGCATAGGCTGCATCTTCAAACACATTTCCACAGCCTCTCAGTGTGTCCCCTGCTGGTGCTGTAAACTGAGCCATCAAAGGGCCACTTCACCTTCTATCAAGTCAGTTGTTTTAGCAGAATGCATCTAAAAAGCATAGTCATTACCAGGTTGACGTCTGTATAAATAGGTGCCAGGGGATTTGCATGTTTATTCCATTACCAAAAGTCACATCTGGAATAGCAGCTACAAGTGGAGTCACCAGCTAATTAAATTTATTATAAACTCCTCTCATTCCTTCAGATCCATCTGTCTTCTGCTCAGAACAAATAGACAAGTTGAATGGGACCATGGCAGGAATCATCCTCTCTACATCTGTCAAGTACTTGGTGGTGTCACAGATCTTTGCAATCCCTCCAAGAGTGCGGTATTGCTTGTGGTTTACTCTCTTTGTGTGCAGAGCCAGTTGTAATGGCTTCCATGTTGCCTTTCCTGCCATAATAGTCAATGTGAGGATTCCAAAATTTACCAAGTACATCCATTCCAACTAAATGTCTTGAAACTGGAAGAAACATCACAGGGAGTATTTGCAGACATGCTGAATTCATTACATTTGAAGACACTCTGGGCCCAAGCCAACATTCTATCAATTACTTGACTCCTAAACCCCTATTCTGAATAGCAAACCATGTTTGTGTTTCCAGTAATTAATGTCATTTCAGAGACAATGTCTAGTAATCCCTACACAATCTGATTTTTTACTCTTTCCCAATGAATGTTTATGCTGGTGAGGATCCTCAATTCCCACTCTAGAATGCTGGGAGAGAAAATATCCTATAATTTTTTGGCTATAGAGCAGGGTTCTCCTTCAAAGGCATATGGACTCACCTTTGTTCAAGGAACTCTTAGTTTATTAGCTGGCCCAAGTCTAGGAATTGGTTGAAGGTCTGATATAACTCTCTGTTGGGTGATGACCCAAATCAGACTCTTCTCGAGATCCAGAGCTTTTCCATTTTATTAAGTAAAACTTTAGTAGCTGCCAATTGATTTGTTTTACGGCCATCATTATCATCTAGCCAATATCAAAGATCTACGTTGGTTAAGGCATCCTAAGTACTACCTTGTCTGCTGCCCATTGTGCTCCTCATACCCACATTGTCTTTGGGAAGTATATGCAGCCACTTATCTGCTGCAATCCAGAGATTCCCATTATCTAAACTGAATTCCATGAATTTAGTTTTACGGCACACATTCCCCTATCACTCCTGACCTATCAAGAATGTCTACCAATAAGCTCTTCAAAGATGCCAGACTCTTCTCCTGAATATATTTCTTGCAGCCCTCTTTGCACAGCCTTGGGATAGGAAATGTTGTCCGGACCTTCCTAAGGTTAAGGGGTGTATGAGCAGGTCTTATGTAACAAGTCCACTCTAGTATTTCAATCTCCCCAAGTTTTTGGATATCTTCTCTACAGTATACCAAGAAAGCTCTAGCACTAAAATTTTATTTAGTGTAAATTAACTTTGGGTCTAGGCTCTAGTCAACCAAATTGTGAGGCTCTTTTCTCACTGCTCAAGGTGTTTCCACAAACCCAGAATCTCTATATAATGCACCATTTTTAACAAATTCAGCTGGATTCAACACTGTTTCCTTCCAACCTAATTCAATTAGCATAGCTGAAAAGTTACAATTGCAACCATGTAATTTCCCCCCCAAGTTGTCCAGTATGTTTAATAGCAAGCACTCTATCCCATTATACACTTATTTTCACTAGAATCCTCTATAGTAGAAACCTGATCTTCCTAAAGCCTTACTTTTTATAGGTACTTGACAAAGGTATTGAAATTAAACATCTAAATAACTGTCAATGGATTACTGATGTCTCTTTAAACTTCCATTATAAATGACTTCAGCAATTAGTGTTTAATCTGGAATATAGAACAACTGCAATATTATAGAATAACAAATTTGTTGTAAAATTATACCTTATATAATTATGGAAGAACCTGAAGTAAGTTAATAAAGTTCTGAAAATGATCAGATAGGAATCACTGAATAGCCCTGGTATGAGTAAACCAGGTGAGTTTTCAGGAAACTAAGCTTGACCCTGTGCTGGTGTGGACGATGAAGTCGGCTGACGTAGAAATCTATAAGAGGTTTGTGGTCCTTCCGGGTTATTGCTTCTGTGATTTCCGATCTGGCGGCGGGCCCCACATAGCTCTTGATCAGAACCACCAAGTATTTGGGAAGAATTGGATGCAGAATGAGAAAAGGCAAGGACACGGTGAAAGAGGTCCATGCAAAGGTGCTGATGCAGGGAACAGTTTGGTTTATTTAAGACACTGAAAAATCAGCGTGGCTGGAGGCAGAAGAAAAGAGTAGAAGGTTAATTCAAGATGCAGGTGAAAAGATAGAAAACAGTCAAATCATGTAGGGCCTTGTAGAAATTCACAAGTTATTCTAAGTTCATTGGGAAAATCATTCAATGGTTTCTTAATAAATATGACCATTATCACTATCATCATTTACTTACATCATGTTTGTGCCACGGGCTCTGGTAAACATTTTACAAAATTACTCACCTAACATTTACTGAGCGTTTACTATGTGCTACACACTATGCTGGATACCAGAGATTTACCAGTGAGCAAGACTGTTGAACACGGACACTCTTCTCAGGAAGTTTATGATCTAGTAAGCATTGCTGCAGTCATTCCTCACAATGGCTCTATGAGGTAAGAAGCTGAGGCATGAGAAGGAAATGTTAAATTACATTGTTTGAGGTTATCCAACTAGAAAATTACGGGGCCTGTATTTGGACCCTGCTTAGTCATATTTTCGAGAATTTCCTTTTAAGCAGTAGTCAATCTGCCTCCCATGCTGTTATGTAAACCCTTAGATAAAACCAAGGAGAAATCACTGGGCTATGATTAATTTCTTCATCTCTTCATGGTCCTCAGTTCTCGCTGCCTGTGTCAGTGTGTGCATCTTAGGTTATAAATTTCACTTGAGCAAGGAAATAAGACAGCCTTGAGTATGTGACATGTCCTTTGCAGAATTCAGAGCAATTAAATTTACCAGCTCTCGGTATAGCATGTGTGCGGCGTCTGCTGAGCAGCTACGTGGCGGTCCATCAGGAGACGTGTTGTTCCATATTACAATGGACATGCTCACTGGGATGGTGCATCCAATTTGGAGGCTTCTTATTGGATTCATATTGTTCTGTCACATTCTCTTTCCTTAAATAGGAAGAGCAAACATAAGTATTTTTCTAATTTTTAAAAAGTTTTTGATTGATTCTAAGAAAAAAAGAGTTAATTTAATACTGAATATATTAAACCAGCCGTGGACAGATAAAAATCCAAATTTGGTTGTCATAACTGTCAGGACATTTAGAAACCAAATAACTCACACCCTGCTAATTGCTTTTATGTTCATTTATCCAAGAGACATGAGTCATTGCTCACAGAATCCTAATTATGAATGACTTACACTTTGTTGATGACAGAGCTCTGTATTATTCTTACAGAAACTCTCCAAGATGTATTTTCTTCAAACTAACTTTAACTTTCTCTGATTTTAGCTGATCTGATTAACTTGTACTTCTTCTCAGCAATATGTGACCTAGGGGCCTAACCTAGGCGGCCTTTCTTTTCTGTACCCAGCGCTGTTCAGGAGCCAGAAAAACTGAATTTGTGAACTCTCTGCTGTGAAGAGTGTTGATGTGGTGATGACAGATTAATCTAGGCACATTACTGCTGAAGCTCTGTTTTGGAAGCACGGATTCTTTTCAAGAAGGGATCCAAAACACCACGAGACACAACAGAGACATGAAAATCCATGTAGTGCATATCTGAGTCTATTAAAACAAGGGCTACCACATTCCGGAGCAATCAAGAAGTCATTACATCACTATTCCGAATCTAGATATACTTTTCTCAATTGAGTATAAACAAGAGAACTTATTCCAAGATCGAGGAGAAAGAGCTAATATAAATGTAACTCAGAGAGGCCCTGGCCGGTTGGCTCAGCGGTAGAGCGTCGGCCTGGCGTGCGGGGGACCCAGGTTCGATTCCCGGCCAGGGCACATAGGAGAAGCGCCCATTTGCTTCTCCACGCCCCCTTCCTCTCTGTCTCTCTCTTCCCCTCCCGCAGCCAAGGCTCCATTGGAGCAAAGATGGCCCGGGCGCTGGGGATGGCTCCTTGGCCTCTGCCCCAGGCGCTAGAGTGGCTCTGTCACGGCAGAGCGATGCCCCTGAGGGGCAGAGCATCGACCCCTGGTGGGCAAAGCCTCGCCCCTGGTGGGCGTGCTGGGTGGATCCCAGTCGGGTGCATGCGGGAATCTGTCTGTCTATCCCCGTTTCCAGCTTCAGAAAAATACAAAAAAAAAAAAATGTAACTCAGAGAATACAGTGTTTTCAATATTTATTGACACAAAGGTCTGCTAATTCAGATTCTAATCTTATCAAGATTTGCACACACGCACGCACACTTATGCACACATGCACAAGCATTCAGTAACAAAACCTTTTGATAGCTCTTTGACCCACATTTTATTGAATTGGAAATAACAAATTCACTTCACCACTACCAATCCGGTATTTCTTCCCGAACCCCAGGCATACCTCAATCCTGGCAGGAAGATGCTTGAAGCCTGAAAAAAATGTACAGTTTATGACTTTTTTTGGCAAGTATTTCTTTGGTCTAACTTTTTTTTTTTTTAACATTATCAGCTGTCCATGTGGAAATTAAGGCACAAATTTGGTTTCCCAAGAATTCAGCTATGGGGACTAATTCTTGATTCTCCTAAAACAACTCTCAAAGACTTTATATCCTACATAGCTGGGAATTTCACATGAAGAAAGATTGACACATAATTAAGATAGAATTCACATATTTATTCAGCATAGGGAGTGGTAGCACGAACTGTCTGGAACGCTATTCCTAATGGGAGGATCCAGCAATAGGGATCAATCTTTCTGCTGAGTCAAAGGTTGGCTTCCCTTCTGAGAATTCTGATATATGCACATCAACAAGTGTTATACCTGAGCCTAGATTTTGTTATGCGCATGTCTTGCCAGTAGACGCTAGTAAAAATATTAAAATATTTTTTCTTTAAATGAGGAACTTTCCTGGTATTACTGCCATTAATATTTATGTTATCATAAATGTGGTGCTTCAAAAACACTCCAACTTTGTATAAAATAAATTACAGCACTTCTGTTGTTCGTAAGTGGAAATAGGAGCACAGATAGATAGCCAAAGGTCATACAGTAAGAAAATAATGCCTACCCTATTATTTTATTCTGACCAAAATAACTCACCCTCTTTTGAAAACAGCCCTAAAACAGTGACTTGCACTCAAGGCCTGATGTGATTTCTTTATCATATTAAGGGTTCCTAGGAACTAAATTTCTCTTAGTTAATGCCTCTCTATGTAACAAATCAAGTTAATTTTTAGTTGCTACTTCATTAGGACCCACTGGAGTTAAACAGTCTCTACAGGGAGAATACTATATTTCCTAAATAAATTTCCGAACTATCTGAATTATTTTATAAATGGGTCATATGGGAGAAAAGTAATTTCTATCTCTCTCTCTCTTCCTCCATTTGCCCCTCCTGCCTTCCCTCTTTTATTTTTCCCTTCTTTCCCTCCTCTCTCACTTCATTTCTTCCCTCCTTCCTTCTCTTTCTCCCCCTCTGTCTCTCCTTCCTTCTTTTCTTCCCACCTTCCTTCCTTCCTTCCCTCCTTCCTTTCTTCCTTCCCTTTCCTCACATTCTCCTTATCCTCTTTTTTATTGTTGGTCTTATTGTTTATTGAGACAAGAACTCAAATTACATTTATAAAAAAAAATGGTTTCATATCAAACTACCACGTTATCATAAATTACTCTGTACACAGTAAGATGGATTCCTTTCCTCATATCCCTGCTGATACTCTTCCTGCCATCTCATTCTGAACCAGGAAACAAGTGCATTAATCACAGGTAATAATCTCCTATAATGCAGGGATTAACAATGCCAATCTAAGTCACTCTAGACGAGTGTAAATTCCAGTTGGTAAAGGGTGGGGTTTATTATGATAAAAGACATAGGATACTGTCTGTTTTTCTGATACATACATCCATAGCCATAGGAATATTCCATACTACAACTCTGGTGGATAGTTTCACTTCTCCATTCATAAGAGGATTAAAACATTACTGTCAGAGTCCTCTTATTACAGGAAGTTCACTTCCTAGAACAAAAGTTTAGGAATATTTTAAAAACCAGTTTGTAGCCAGAATCAGGAACCAGGAAACGTGGAGTCAAGTAGACCGCAATCAGTAAAGCAGTACTTGGTTACCAAGCATTGGGGCAGGATCAGACAGGCTGGGAACCTGCTGGGCATCGTGCTTCCTGGCTGTCAGAGCTCAGGTCAATCATAGGAGCTTAGTGCCAGGCCCAGAGCAGGAGGCTGGGTGGGACAGTCAGGGGCCAAGCTGGAAAACAAATGCATGAGAAAAACATTTTATTTGTGCTTCTCTAATGAGGCCCCAGATACAGAAAGGCCATCCACCTGATTAATTTCAGCCACTATGAAGTAAATAGCTCAGACCAATAATTCAAATAAATTGAACATCTTTAGGCATGGACTGGAAATGTATTGCTGATTATTGGCATCGATGTTCATTCTTTTCATGGATTAAGAAAGTACAGAATTGGCACGGCAGAACATAAAGTACAACTTTCCCAGTTCCTGAAGCATAAGGATAAAACTGTAGTGTGTGGTTTGTAAATAAGGTAACTTCACTTGGAAAAACAAAAAGACCACCTTTCAGCATCTTATCAATAAAGTTGTAACAAAGGACACAATTCTGAAGGTAGTTAGTGAGCAAAGACGTAACCATATGCTCTGCTTTTCCCTTGCATTTAATTATACTATTGGTAGAGCAGCTGAGATGACCCACCTATATTTACCACCAGGAAATATCAGCAGTCATCAACCAACCAAGAAGAAGTAGAAGTGTGGGTCCTAGAAAATGGACCATAATTGCAACTCATCTATTTCAGATAGAAAAATGTTAAATGCTATGACTATGTTAAGTGAAATGAGGATTGAGACTTGACCTTTGGATTTAGCAACATGACCATTAGTGATTTTGACAAGAGTATGTGGGCGGGGCGGGGGGCCAAAGACTGGTCGGAGTAAGTTTAAGAGAGCGTGGGAGAAGTCAGAGGTTGCAACTCTACTCAACATTTTAAAGGACTGTTTAAAAGGGGACGAAGAATGGAGCATTGGCTGGGTTACTGCAGGTCCAAAGAGAGTTTCTTAAGATGGGAAAATAATAATAATATCATGTTTGTATACAGATCGAAAGATCCAGGAGAAATAGGAGTATTGATGATGTGAGCAGGAGAGAGAAAAACTGCTAGGCTGACATCCCTAAGTAGACAGGAGTAGGTAGGGTCTAGGTCCTCACTGGAGAGTTGGCCCTTCCTAGGGATATGTTAGCAGAGAAAGCTCTCAGAAAACAGTTGTGAATGGATTTTAAGATGCTTAGTATGTTTTTTCTCAGAATATTAATGTCTCACTACTCTTTTTCATATGTGGGTATATATTCTGACTTGTTTTTTCATCATTTAAAATGTAGTTCAGGATTCAGGTGGGGTGAATAGGCATCTCAAAGGAATGAATATTTACACAGTAACATTTACGGGAAATACAGTCAGACTATGTGAAAAGCAAATTGCTTTTGCTCTGACCGTGCTGCACCCTATCCTCAAATTAAGACATGAATAGTGAAATATCTGCCAACCTGAGGATCAAGAGAATGAACTTTATCTTGGGATATTCTTCACAATAGTTCAGGGGGTTCTGAGGCAGGCAGGATAAGTGAGAGCTATAGAGAATAGTCTCTCCAAATATTGTACATCACTTATGCCTTTTTATCCAACATACTTCTTGGCTAAAGACAGACAGATAATGTGATGATAAGCATGGAGTGCATTATTCTCAGAAAAGATAAGCATCGCACCATTTTTGTGAGAGAAAAGATCTTATATACCTTTGAGATTTTCAATGAAGGGTGTAGGATCAGTTCCTCCCTCCTGTGTGAATCACTTTGACATTTAAAGAGTTCATGGAACCAAGAGAAAGGTAAAGCCCATTATTGTAAAAGGAAAATGTCGTAACCTTCATGGAATGTTCCTGGATTTCTGCCACACAGAGAAAGAGACTTGCAGTAGGTGGCAATCAGGAATCATAGTCACCTGTGTGATGAGCAGCCAATCAAGCCACTTAAGATTTGAGATCATCGAGGCAATGAGGTGTCTGTCCCCGCACAGGTCGGGCTCCGGCTTTAGCAGCCTTGACTACATTCTATCATCGTCGTCTACACAATGGGGGACTCACGGGGATTAAAGGACTCGAGCCCTTTCTTTGCTCACTCCCCTAAAGAGGAAAATAGTCATTGGCAAATATTTGTTTAAGAGAGATTCTTTCTGATAGCCAAACTGGATGCCTTTTCAGAGGAACCACAGAGGTGGGATTAGAATTGTCTGGGTGGACGAGAAGGAGGTGGCGTTGAAGGGAAGTTGGGTGTTACCATGGAAAGCTGGAATCCTGCTCTGCTGGTGCGTTAGCCTCTGCCACCTTGGAATCTTTTAATTGCCACAAAGCCCCATTTCTGGGTAAACACAATGGGACTCATTTTGAAAAGAGAAGGGGGCAGAGGACAAAGAGCAGAGAAGAAGCCTTCTTATTCAGGAAAAATTGTAGGTAACTAGCACTTTATCAGCTGGGGAAAAGGTTTTAAATTGCCAAGACTTAAAAGTTTAGCAGGGCCCCCGGCTACAGTGTCATATGTTCTTTGAGAGAATGAAAATATTGTATCTGAAACCTCAATAGGGCATGTAAAAAGACCCAATATATTCAGAATCACCATTCTAAAGCTCAAGCCATCCCAGTAAGAGAAGGAGGGAGGAGGGAATGTCTCAGGTTCCTTAGTTACACATGGCGTTTCGGCTTAAGAAAATTTCACTCCCCCTCCCTCTATTTTATTGGCACTGTCTCAGAGAAAAAAACTAACTGTCCACCTTTTGACAAAGGACTCCGAGCCCACAGGCCAGGTGAGACAGCTTGGGCTTAGTTAAGTGCCACTGGCTAAATGTAGCAAGGTGGCTTTCTTGTTCTTGAGTGTGAAGGCCCACGGGAATCAGAGGTGCTATGCTCTAGTTCTTTTTAATCCATTTTTAATTATAGTATAAGCACAACGCACGGAGCAATGGGGAGATTTCCATGGAATGTTCTGGCAGGTATCAGCTTGTTTCCAACTGAATAACTAATTTTCTTTCTGTCTTCTTCTCACCCCCTCTTTTTTCCTGATTTTTTTTTTTATTAGAAAGGCCATTATCCATCTTATTAAATTAGTTACTACTTTTCTCAGGTATTATAGAAGTGTTAAATTTAGAGCAAACTAGGTAAAGCCAGGGCTATCTCTGTTTGTAAAAATGATGCAAAGATGGAGATATAAAGATGCTTATCTTTTTTTCAAAAAAAATTTATTGAAATAATTTATATCTTGCATTTTGGTAAATTTAGATTCCATAATAAGGATGAGGACAACTTAAACAGCAATTTAAAAAAAGTACAATAAACAAAGAACAGCTTCAAATTCAACGATACTCAATTTCATTATAGGTAGGACCTCCCCATTGTCATATATATATATATATATATTTTTTTTTTTTTTTTTTTTTTTTTTTTTCTGAAACCGGAAACGGGGAGAGACAGTCAGACAGACTCCCGCATGCGCCCGACCAGGATCCATCCCGGCACGCCCACCAGGGGCGACACTCTGCCCCTCCGGGGTGTCGCTCTGTCACAACCAGAGCCACTCTACCGCCTGGGGCAGAGGCCGAGGAGCCATCCTCAGTGCCCGGGCCATCTTTGCTCCAGTGGAGCCTTGGCTGCGGGAGGGGAAGAGAGAGACAGAGAGGAAGGAGAGGGGAAGGGGTGGAGAAGCAGATGGGCGCTTCTCCTGTGTGCCCTAGCTGGGAATCGAACCCGGGACTTCTGCACGCCAGGCTGACGCTCTACCACTGAGCCAACCGGCCAGGGCCTGTTTCTATATTTTTGTAAGTATTATTTTACATGTGTATAGTAATGTTTAATTAATAAACTACTCTTAGGATGATATCTTAATTTATCTACACAAGCCTATAAAGTGTCATTATTCCCACTTAATAAGGGAGATATAGTGACCTGCCCAAAGTCATAGACCTAATTATAAACAGAAGAGTGAGAATTTGAATGTAGGACTTCTAGCTCCAAATTTAGTCATCTTTATGCTACAAACACTGTAAATTTTTTAGTATTCCTTATTTTCATATTTTACCCCAAGTCCCATTCTCCTGCTATCAAACACCAAAAATATAAACAGATTAACACTGGGCTAGCATTTCATTAGGGCTAAATGTATTAGCTATCTCCTCTATACCTGTTTTGAATCAAGTATTTTTGAAAGTGTGTCAGGCAAAGTTTAACTTATTCAATTAGGATATGCTTTACAGGCTACTTTATCTGTGTTGAACTTGTTTTTTAAATCTACAAAATAAGAATAATAATTGCAACTCTTAGAATTATTTAGATATGATTGAAGCAAAAATGTCTCTTCATCATTATGGATTATTTTAATTAGAAACCAATCACAAGCATTTGTTAATTTAATAATTTTTTGATGAGCTGACAAGATTTTATTGTAAATGTCATTAATAGTCTAGGCTCTTGTCCAACATAACTTGGAGGTAACTTTAGGAAGGCACACAGGCAAAGATTTTTCAAAAATAAAAGGGAACAAAGAAATTCCTTATTTTTCTACCATATGATAATCAGCACGGGGGATTAGCAATCATTTAAGTATCTTTAAAATAATGACATTTTAGGAATTGAAAAATTTCACAGTCAGCTTCACGTTTTGGTGTTTGTCTGTCTGCTTTTGGCATAAGATAATTTCCTGACTTTAAAGACATCAGGCAGCTCTTACCAATGAATGTTTTAATTATTCAATTTGCATAAATGACTTGAAAACATATGGGATCAATTTCCCACACAATATTCATTGGTTAAAAAATTGTGAAAAGAATAGCTTTGCTAGACATGGATTCAATTTTCTTGAACTTTAAATGTCCTGCCCCGAAGGTAGACAGATTCTGTGAGACCTTGAGCGACTCAAAAGTGGACTCCAATCCCAGGCTAATCTGAACTGTTTCAAGTATTATTTCCTTATGTGGCAATCAATTTGTATCACAGGATATATTTAACTTTATCCTTACCCTTCCCCTACCCACCCCTTAACATACACTCATATTATCCTTCAAACTGATACCAAAACTACGCAAGAGAAATCAAGCATGCTGCAACCCATAAACTATCAAAGAGAACCACAATGCATAAATTGCTGCAATGTTCATTTTATGTGGACTTTTGATGAAAATAAATAAAAAGCCCAGTTGATAATACAAGTCTATTGTGAAGACTACCCTTTATCAACTCACCAGTGCTTACTGTGCTCCTAACTTCTCTGTTACATGCTTTTCATTACGTTTTTTCTAAGTATGAATTCCAAGTCATTGGGAGAAATAACCCTGCTGTTCTCTCACTGATTTTTCTGTCACTTCACTTAATAGCACTGAGCATCATGTGGACTGCGTGGGATTATACCACTTGGTATGAAAAAGCTAGTGGGAGGACATGACAGCAACAGTTATGTTGAAATTAAAGTCTGGCATACATGCAAAACCATCTTCCAATTCTTTCCCTTTGCCAATTTTAGCCCTACTATGATATATAACTAACATTTATTTTGTTATTCCTTGGAGTGATTTAATTTTGTGACACAATGATTTGAAAATTTATCATATTTCAGTTGGTTTATCCTTAGAACTTTAGTAGAAAACACATCATCAGATTTGAAATGGAAAGATTAATCATTATACTAATCACTGGTCGCCAAACTTCACAGCATAAAGATGAAGTCCATTGATTTCTCAATGCGGATAAGGAATGAAACTGTCCATAGGATTAAAACTGGTTTTGCATTCTTTGTATTTGCAGTTGATTCTTATTGTTGGCAGATTCGTGTTTGTGAATTCCCCTACTCACTAAAAATTTATTTGTAACCCAAAAATCAATACTCAGTGCTTTGCAGTCATTCATGGATGTGTGCAGAGCAGCAGCAAATGTGAGTCACCCAAAACAGCACAGCCCCAGCTGAGATATTACACTGCGGTATTCTGTGATACCAACCCTCATGCTATAAATCAATGGCTCTTCTGTGGTGTGCTCAGTGTCACAATTTTCGCCTTTAGTACTCTTTGTTGGGATTTGATGTTTAAAATGAACCCCAAACACAGAGATGAAGAGCTGTCTACCATTTCTAAGGGCAAGACAGCTCTGATATGCTTTCTGGAGAAAATGTGTGTTAGGTAAGCTCTGTTCAAATAAGAATTGTAGTTACAGAGCTGTTGGCTCTGAGTTCAATGCTAACCAATCAACAATAATATTAAATAAGGTGCCTTTACACAGAAACATACACAAAACAAGGTTATGCATTAATTGGTTGACAAACATGTGATAGGTTTGTAGGAACCTTACCTTGTATTTCCCCTAGGAGCAAAGTTTCCAGGAAACTTAATAGAACAGAACTATTGAAAATAAGGAAAATTGACAATTTTTTGACATTTTTATCATTTTCAGAAAAGGTTTAAATGAAGAGTTTAGAGGAAGATGTTAATGTGTTTTTCTTTAAATGAGATGCTATGTTTTACCATGTATCTCATACTTACTCATCCCTTTTTATTGTAATTTTTAATATTTTAAAAAGCCAGATCTTAGTTAATTTCACCTTACTATTGATAGCTTTTCAATGAAGATATTTTCTAAGCCAAAGTTCATCAAAGAGTGACATGTTCAGAGTTCTCTGAAAGTTAGCTGATGGTTGTGTCCACTTGACCACACAAGATAGGCTGCTTTGCAGGCTTCCAGAGGAGACTTCCCCATTACTGATTTGACAAGACCATGGCTACCTGTAGCAGAGAGAAGGGCCTTCCCATTCAACGTAAACTGATCCAAATTCAAGCTATATGAATTTATGGCTATATCCAAGTTATTCACCTTCCTGAGTTTCTCCTCTCTTCATTTGTTTGATGAATAATATCAACTTATCAAGAGGGTCATTTTCTTTACTAAAACCAAATCTAGACACATAGTCATGGAAGAAGAAGCATGTTGGTGATGTGGTGGCTCATTTAATGGCCTCCCCCAAGTGGACAAGGCCAGAAACCAGAATGTGAACATCCTGGGAAGTAGAGTAAGCGTGAGAGACATGTAGAGTCTTCAACATAGCCTTTGGAATCTCATCAGCACTGAGCTCTAGTTACGGAATCCAAAATCAGCAGTGTATAAACGAGGCTTCTCCTATGTGGTTTATCTTTTCTTTATTATTTGGTAAAGTCCCTTTAAAATCAGCAGCCTAGTGGCCCTGGCTGGTTGGCTCAGTGGTAGAGTGTCGGCCTGGCGTGCAGGAGTCCCAGGTTTGATTCCCAGCCAGGGCACACAGGAGAGGCGCCCATCTGCTTCTCCACCCCTCCCCCTCTCCTTCCTCTCTGTCTCTCTCTTCCCCTCCCACAGCCAAGGCTCCATTGGAGCAAGGTTGGGTTGGCCCGGGAACTGAGGATAGCTCTGTGGCCTCTGCCTCAGGCGCTAGAATGGCTCTGGTTGCAGCAGAGCAACCTTCCAGATGGGCAGAGCATCGCCCCCTGGTGGGCATGCCAGGTGGATCCCGGTTCAGCGCATGCGGGAGTCTGTCTCACTGCCTTCCCATTTCCAGCTTCGGAAAAATACAAAAAGAAAAAAAAAATCAGCAGCCTAGAGGAAAAAAAAATGTTCCAGTTGTGCTAATGAACCCAATTTTGGATTTCTGACCATATAAAGAACTATAGCTGGGGAAGGAAAATTAATGTAGCACTGAGGACAGCAAAGCCAATGAGTGACAACCAAGAAACTTTAGGGGACAGAGCTGAGTTATTTAGTTAGGTGTAATTCCCCACTAGGAAGGCAACAGAAATGGTTGTCACAAGGACTAAATATGACAACATATATAAAAGTGTGTAGTGCAGTAATATGGTACTGCCTTCTGAAGGACTTTTACAAGTTTCCACAGATATGCTAAAATTTGATAATATTTTTTAGAACTTTTCATAAGAAACTTATCAAAGTTCTACTAGAAAAGGGGGAAATGATATGGCCATTAAAAAAAAACACACCCAAAAACCTGTATTCAGTAATTCTATCCATGCAGCTCAAAACATATGCAATATAATCGTATCTTTTTTCCTAAAATCTGTGGTATGAATAATTATTCCTATTTTACCGGAGGCAAAGAGATATTATGTGCATATTTTCAAGTCATGAGTAGAGTTTAAATTAGAACTGAAAACTTTTGGCTCCTATACACTATCAATGCTCACTAAAGCTTGTTGCATGAATTAATGTTGTTGGTTGAATTCTACTCCCTAAAATATGTCAAATTCTGTCATTTTTAAGCCTAAAAATTCTGTTCAGTGCTCCTTGCAAGACAATAAAGGAAAATCCTTCTGTAAACAGTGTCAAATGACTCTGGCCCGCTGGTAGAATCAGGGAAAAGGGGATCCAAACCACTAACTTATTTCCTGATTCAGAAAATGACTCATCATGTAACTTCGTGAATGTTGCCTAACCTTTTAGCACTTCAGTTTCTACAGCTGAAAAACAGGGATAATATTTGCCTACCTTACAATGGTGAATGCTCTGGAAATACAAAAAAAAAAAAAAATAACCTCCTATCAAGGGACAGTAAAGCTGGTTTTTCGTGTACTTGAGATATCACTGACACATTCACTAAACAGTTTCTGCCAAAGTTGTATGGTTAATGCTCCCAGATCACCTCCCCAAACAGCACATTGTGCGTTGAACTTTTTATCCTGCCCTGAATCAGAATGGTAATCGCTGTGGGGTGTGCCCAACATGACTGATGAGGCCCATCACAAAGCCAGTGTCGCTCACCTAGGCTGGAATAATTTCTGCGTGGTTGTCAAGGAAGACAAAATTCAACAGAAGGAAAAAAAAAGACCCATACGGTGGAAATAAACTTCCTCCTTGAATTCTGATTCTGGAAAATATGACTAAAATTATGAATGAGCCAATTTCATTTGCAGTCTTTCTGCCATAATATATATATACAACTGTTCCGTTGCCCTCCTATTCTGAATGTCATAATTTAGGAAGATCATGTACAAATTCTCTCTTGCACTCTGCTTATTATCTTCTTCCCTTCCTAATAAGTTTGGTTTTCTTTTGTTTTTAAAGAACAGTTATTTGCGATGGTTAACTCAGGATCTTTCAATATCTATTGCCTGACATATTGGTATCTTTTCCCATTATCCCCACAGCGGGCGATAATTACAGTTCATTAAACTAAACTCTAGGTGTCACTTCAAATGGCTTACTTCTAAGTCATCTATTGCTGATATGGAGCTTTACCTGCAAGTGCCAAATTCCAGTGCACCTTAACTAGACAGGGACAGAATGTCAGTAGCTCAAAGAGAGAAGGAGTAGGCAGCGTCAAACTGCATGGCCCTCTACTTTGACCAAAGGCCTCCTCTCACCAGATTGGGTGTGGGATTGACGTCAAAAAAAAAACCATTGGGGTTGTCACACACAACTAGACAAAAGCAGAGCTCCCAACTAGAGCAGCAAGGCTATTGAGAAAATAATCAAGATTTTACGTTATAAAAACAAAGCAGATTTTTTTCTCCAATGTATACCCCTTGAGAGGGGGAAAAAAAATATCGTGACTTTTCTCAAACACCGTGTGCTCATTATAAACACAAAAGAACGTTTTCAAACTCTGTTTTGAGCTGCGATTTAATGCCATTGGTTTCAGGGCTCAGTGACTGGCCCCCTCCGGAAAATTAGAGTTGGGATTTTTTTGCCTGGCTTCACTGTTCATGGCACATTTTAGCAGGGTGATTAATGATCACATTGATATGTCAAGAAGTATGAATATCTGAGTATAAATATTAAATCCACATATGACTAGAAGTACACAAAATTAAATCGCCAGTATAGATTGGGCAAGTTCTCAAGATATTTAGATATTGACGTAATGTATCCTACCCTAAAAACTTTGACCAAACTTCAAGAGCAATTTTGTTCTATGGCAGGATTTTCCAACCCGCTTTTCTTAAAGTATATAAGTATTATTTTGTACTTCCAGAAAGTTTTATGTTTGAAAATTGCTGCTTACCCTACACAGACCTCTCTTGGAAATGCACAATATATATTAGCCTAATAACTGTTCCCCAGTTATGTAGAAAGCAGTAACTTTAACTCAGCCTTCCCAAGAATTACTTATCCAAGGAACTCCTATATTTTTTTATTTTTCTGGAAGTAGCTAAGAGAAGCTGTAAAACTCCCTGAAACAGTTCTATATTTATTTTTTCTTTTTTTCCAAGTGAGAGGAGGGGAGACAGAGAGACAGATTCCCTCTTCTGCCCTGACCAGGATTCACCTGGCAACCCCTATCTGGGGCTGAGGCTCTGTCCATCTGGGGCCATGCTCGCAAATGAGCTATCTTAGCACCTGAGGTGGAGGCCCCATAGAACTATCCTCAGCACCCAGGCCGATGCACTCAAATCAATCAAGCATGACAGCAAGAGGGGGGGAGAGTAAGAGGGAGATGGGTGGAGAAGCGGATGGTTGCTTCTCCTGTGTGCCCTGACCAGGAATCAAACCCAGGACTTCCACACACCGGGCCAACACTCTAACACTGAGCCAGTGATCAGGGCCTATACTTATTTTTTTCAATCCCTTTAATGTAGACTTGAACTTCTTCTCTTCCCCTTCATCTTTGATTCCTTCAACATATTCTAAAATGTACATTTATATTTTAAATACAAATAACTTCTCTATTCGCAGAGACCTATTTTAGATGTGACCTGGGAAAGGATTAACTGCCATTCCCTTTTCTTCTGAATCTTCCTTTAGAGACTCTGTGGGCAGGCAGCTTCTCTATTTTGATGGTGAGCGAGCAGAAAATATTGGTTTAACTGAATCAGATATACCAGCATCAGAAACTTCTATTTTCTACAATAACAATTATCCCAGAGGGCAAAAAGAAAAGGTGGGTTAGATTATTTTTTCCATCACTTTTACATACTCTGTTTAAAGAGCATCTGACAAAGATTAAAAAAAAGGAGGGGGGGGTAGGCACAGACAGCGAGGTTTCTTATCTGTTTATCTGCCAGTCCCCGTGCTCTGAATGCTGAACTGCCCCAACCATACAGGTGTCTCTGGAGATGTGACTGAACCGTGAATTCAGGCAGCAGAAGCTGGAATGTGGTCTAGCAATTCTCTTAAAAAAAAAAAAAAAAAAAAGTACACGAAGTTCATACATACTTTCCTTGATGAATATTAGCTTTTTCCCCTTTTCCCACCCTTCCCCCCATTCTATTCTCTACCCTTTTCAGTATAACCTGAGTTTCTCTTTTAGTGTTGCTGTTAGGGATGATGTTGCTTTCACTTTTTCAAATACGATCGCAGAATCAGAGTCCCAGAAAGTCTTGAAAGCCCATTTTCACATACATTTTTCTCCCTCAAACTCAAAGCCTTCCTTCTAAGGATGCATGCACTTTATTACATGAAGCTCGTATCTCTTGGAGATAGTGTTACTTGGGTAGTAACACTCTCAAGTGGTCCAGTCCCTATTTTAGAAGTGGAGGACAGAACATAGAGACCAGGTGACTTATGTATTGTCACAGAGTGAGTCACCAATTTCCCTGGGAGAGGGAGCCATTTTCTCTTATTCATTCAAGCAAACTTTTTCCTCAGGTTTTTGCCCTGAACTTTGTATCCATTGTCAAGCACATTAGATCATTTAGAAACACACACACCTTTGCATCATGGCAGCATTATCCTTGAATTTTTTCAAACATTTAATTAGCATTTGTACCAGGTCAATGCTAGTTTCCCTGTTATGTAAACCCACACCCATGCTAAGAGTCTCCAGGGTTAGGAACACAGTGGTGATATGACTATTTGGTTTCGATGTTTGTGTACAAGGAGCCCTAGGTCATTTCCAGAAAGAAAATGAAAGATTCTGAGGAGAGCCTCACCAATAAAAATGACTGTTTTCTTCCTCTCCCTCTTTCTCTCTCCTCTCTCCGTCTCAACATAGAAAAAAATGCAACTATGAGAAAGGGTCAAGGGAATATGGAATATCAAAATTAGACAATAAATCAATTCTCATGCTGTCAAGAAAGCAGTAAAGCTAAATTTGGAGTACACTGAATAAATGCTTCATGAGAACACTGGGTGCTTAGGGAGAGGAAGTACATCCAGATTAGGAGACATATTATCTATATGACAGCTGGGGCCACCCTGGCTCTTGAAACTGAGATGATGCTGTGCAAATCACCCAATTCCAAGGCTGTGTACACACTGGGCTGCTTCTGAGGTTTCTGCACATTTCCACGGGGCAAGATCGCCTGTGTGCTCCTCTGCTTCTCTGCTCCTGTGTTTATACTAAGGTCTCTGACAGCACAGATATGATATGCTGCCCTTCCCAGATTTCCACCCAACACTTCCTCCCATCATAAGAAATGTATGGATGACACCCAGCATACACAGTAGGGCTGGGGACGGGAGAAATGGGATTTATACTGAAGCAATGCAAACATATTTAAATCAAATGTTAAGAAGACCCACTCTTTTATTGAATATAAACTGATGAAAGAAAAAGAGTCCTTACTCTTAAATACTCAAATATCCTTTTTTTTCCATAGAGAATCTCCTCGCCTGCACCCCACTTTACCACAGAAATCCAGGGCCATTTTTGCTTGTCCATTCAGCCACAGAGTTCCAGGCATGTTATTTCTGGGCATGTAGTTCCCAGACACGCACCATGCTACTGTGCTCCTGTTTTGACCTCTCTCATCCTTCTTCTCATCAGCAGCTACAACTACTTTTCCTTTTTCTCAAGGTGAAGGGTAGAGCCCTTTCACAGATGCCATGCCTTTGGGGTCTCACTTCCTTAAACAGCGGGATTCTGGGGACATCTCTTTACAGATAGAATCTCACTCACAGATAGAATGTCCCCATTTTCTCCAGGGCCACCACTTTCTTGTGAAGGAGCGATGCCACTTATAGACCTACTTTGTGAAAAGTCATCAGTCAAATTCATGTGCTCGGTTACAGTCTTTTTCTAATCTCCTAAAATTTTGAAACTGTATTGAATTTGATAAAAAAAAAAAAGATCAGATACAAAAACTTGCCCTACGGGTGAATGAATCTAGTATCCCTACTGAGACCATTCAGACCATGTAGTAGATGTGTGTTCCAAGTCTTAATTCTGGTTCTGTTCCTCCTACTGTGTCACTTAGGGTAACTCTTTAATCTCTAGGTGCCTCAATTTCCTCATCTGTCAAGTAGTAGAATCCACCTTGGTCTATAGAATAAATGAGTTCATATGTATGGAGCGTTTTGAAAAAGCCTGGCAACTATCAGTCTGAGCTGGTGTTGTTTTAACTTGGCCAGCTGACAAAAGGCTAGAGAAGGGCTGGGCAGAGCACAGACAGCAACAGAGCGTGTTTGGCACAACTTTTACCCATGGGAGGCAGAAGAGATGGTTGATGTTGCTATTGTAAGAGCCTGGAAAACTCCACTCAGGAATTAAGCCTTTCGGCAGGCTTTTTGGCTGTAAGCGTTTGTAGGCTGAAATCTTGTAGAAAAGCTAGGGGTCTCTCCAGCCCTAGTATTTAATGTCTGGGCCTTTAAAAAAAAAAAAGAAGAAAGAAAGAAAGAACAGGGTTTTAATTTATGAGTGAATTTGGATATTTTCATGGAAATTGATCTCGGCTTCAATTGAAATGAATTTCCATTCTTCTCGTGTAATAGTCCGTCATTCTATGAACAAAGTGTGCTTAAAATTTTCTGAGGGAAATAATTAAAGGCATCAATTCATATGCTTAATATAGGCCTTGCTCATGACCTCTCAGAAGAATATCTCTCTTGTAATTTCATATCCATATAGTACCCTGCATATAGTACCTGCTCAATAATTGCCAGTTGATTTGACTTTCATCTTTAAAAAAAAAAGAAAAAGACACTGAAGGAACTCTTTTAAAAGACTGGCAACTTCCACACCAGTTCAGCAACAGCAGCGATTTAGATAAGTTTTCCACCCAATTCTGGAGGGATTTAATCACTTGGGTTCATATGTTAATTTGCTACACTGGTAACAACACAGGAGCCTTAGATCTGTGAGTAACAGTGAGAAAGAATATGTTTGTTCTCATTTTCAATTGTCTATGATAAACTCTATTTTATTCACTGATGCCAGAAGAAGTCAATTCAAACCATAACAGTAAAAATATTCATTATTTGTGAAGGAGAAAGAAGGGGAAAAAAGGGACAAAAGAAAATGGCACTGCAAAACCACAGAGAAAAAGTCAAAACATACAAGAATCCAGCTGCACAGTTCCATGAGCACCATTGGCAAAAACCTGTGAAGTATTCCCTGGGATTGTACAAAAGGTGGTCTGGAAGAAAGACTTTGGTGTTTCAAATTTTAAGTGACTTGTTTTATGATCACAAAGAGTTCATCCATTTTTCTGTGTCTCAGTGTTCAGCCGGGGTAATCATCACAGTATTACAAAAAAAGAACCACTAGTATTACAAAAAAAAGAACCACCAGTAATTTTTGAGTTCATACTTATCTAAACAGTTAATGCATATTCATTTATGTGATGTTTACAAAAACTCATGAGGTACAGATGAGAAAACTGAAGCCAGAAAAGTAACTCACCCAAAGTTATACAGCTAATAAATAATAAAACAAATGTTCATATACATGTGGCAGGTTCTAGAATCTGAGATTCTACAATGCTGCCTGATTTATTAGGCCCTGGTACATGCCAGAGCACCATGGTATTCATGGCCATTGTGACCAGTGTCAACATTTCTTGGTTGGGTAGATTGAGCGTGAGCTTTTTGATTAGAATTTTGGAGAGAATAATTTTGGAGAGACATCTTGTCACCACAGACCATGGAGCTAACTGTAACAAAGAATTAGCCAGTCACTGAACAAATTTGAAAAAATTGGATGTTAAACCTTCTTAACATCCAAAGGAGTATTCTGGGAAAGCAGGGATAAAATACCTGAGCTATGCATGATAGCTACCTTCTATCCAGAGCCATAATGCCTTTTTATTTAAGTGCTGAGAGCTGGAAACTCTCTTAAGAACTGGAGTACCTCTTGTCCCCAGCACACACACACACACAGTGAGCCAGAGTGTGTGTGGTCTTCTCCAGCTAGGAGGGCCCAAATGACTTCAGATTCTACCCAGCTGCCTCATTCAAACTCTGGATTTTAAGCCATCATGCTCCTTGTCTCATATCCCCTGTCCCCTTCATGGAACATTTAGAAAAAAAAATAGCCATGAGCGTTAGGTGCTTTGAGATTCCCATTTGGATGCTTTCTTGTGAATGGAAGGCAGTCATTGTACTTTACAGTCATTTGATTATTCCCAGGTCAGCAGCTCTGCTCCATTACAAAATCTTTGATTGTTCCTTTGTCTTTTTTTGAAGAGACTAATTTCCAATAGAAAGTAGGTAAGGGAATTATCATAAAATATTTTATATTGCGCGATGGTTACTTCTAAGCAAAAAAAAAAAAAAAAAAAGAATAAGGAACACAAATAAAGAAAGGGATATTTTAGTTTTTTCAAAGACTAAGAAAGTCCCACCTTAATCAGACAGTATCAGGTCAGAGTAGTTCTGACAGGATTACTTGGCCCTTAGCCCTTGGGAATTCTCAGTTCTGGGGTGTTTGTTTTTGTCTCCCAACAGAGGCGTGGTATGAAGGGGTCATGCAGAAGGTGAGTAAGACATTAAATGCTCCACTTCCTCACTGTGAAGTAACACTGCAGTCAAACAAGGTGAGCTAAAATAACTAGATATGCTTCTACATGGAGCTAATACACTTTCTCAAACACCACCTCAACCATTTTTATTTCCTGGCTGAAGCATTCTTTACTACTGCCAATTATAGGAGGATGGAGGGAGTCAAAATACCTCTAAAAATAAAATAGCAAAGAAATCGAATAATATTTTTATGTTGTCTATAAAAGAGGTATTTCATAGTACATTATCGCTACCTGAATGAGTTGGAGATTTGCAGCTTGTTTTAATAAAGAAATAACGTGGATGCGCTTTCAGTTTCTTAAAATCAGATTGGTTTAATAATTGTTGGTGGTATAGAGTCAACTCACATATTTGGTGGAAAACCTTTGTTTAGGAAATCAGGCAATGATGTTGAATAGATTCTAACCAAGATGAATCTCAGTTCTCTAATTTACAAAACAGGGGACCAAACTAAATTATCTTTATTGTGCTGAAAACTCTGACTATATTGGGGTGCTCTTGAAGTCATAAACCTATACTATGTACTTCGTCACTGTGGACAAAAGCAAGTGAATAGTATTATTTGTACTTCAGTAAAGTTGCTTTGACAACCTATTCTTGATTCGCGGAACAGAATACAGGAATCAGGGATTTCAAACACAACAGTATATTGACAATGTAAGACAGACACCAAAACTTGTAGAGCCCACATTGCCTATCTGCCTTTCTAGACCTTTCTTAATGGCTGTTTATCCTTTAGAAGTTCACATATAAATTACAGATGACTTGTAAAAAGATCACAATCGTCATTTATTTCCAGGGGAACACTTTTATTTCCTCTATTAAGATAAGCCCAGAAACTCAAACAATCTAAGAAATGGGGACGACTTGGAGTTGCCAATGTAATCAAACTCCACTTTGTCAAAGAAAACTTGCGTATTCTAAACGGATTATATCAGTTGGCTGACAAGTTCTTGAGCATAAAAACCCACTTAAGCAGACCTAAATGGAGTGGAGCCTATTGCTAAAAGGAATTGATTCACTCAACTCTTTCACCCCCGCCCAGTTCACCTCCTACGCTTGCCACACCTTTTCATCGTTTTTTTTGAAGCTCCTCCAGTTCTAGTTAGGTTTCAAGTAAATTTTGGCATCCTCATCCAACAGTTAGTACTGAGCATAACTGCAAGGCAGCCTGGTCCACTGGGAAGAACATGAGCTTTGTAGTAAAATAGATCTTCCTTTGAGTTCTCTACCATTTAAAAGCTAGGTGACCTTGGACACATTATTTACCTTCTCTACTTTGCAGGGTTGTTGTGGATAAGCATTAATTTAATATAAGTGAAGTATTTAGCATCACAATGGCATTCCGGTAAATAAACTAATTAAATCTAGATGTGATTATGACAGTAACTATCTTCATAGGATATTTGGGTGAACATATAATCTGATTATGTTGCTACTTTAAAATTTTAATGAGTCCTTCTTGTTCTAAAAATTCCAGTCCTCTTCACAAAGCTTACAATATCCTTCCTGCTCTGATTCTGACCTCTCTAGTAATGTTATGGGTCCCCACACCTTGCGTTACACTCACTGCCCTAACCATACTGAGGGCATTGTTGTGGTTTCTGTGACATGCTTAGAGAAATGTATGTATGCTCTTCCCTGAAACTTATGCATTCCCTCCTTGGCCTACGGCTAGCTCCTAGTCACTGCTTGGCTTCCTTTAGTCACTACTACATTCAGTGCCTTCAACACTTCCTGAACCATCCAAGATTATAAGTTACCATAACATCTTTCATTTCTTCTGTCATAGGGCTTACTACACTATTTTAGGTTTTCCTAGTCAGGTATCTATTATCTCCCTTATACTGTGACTTCACTGAGAGCTGGATTGTGTCTGTCTTGTTATCTCACCATAGCCTAGCAACATACCTGGCACATATTATGCAATCACTAAATAAGTTCCAGTAGACAAATTAATAGGTAATCTCTGATTTCCATTTCTTCACTGGACAGTTACACGACTTCAGGTAGCCATGTGTTGGGCAGATAAAATATATTATGCTCACTTTGTTAAAGATGGCGCTGCCCACGTGGAAGCGGTTGCCCAGGTGATGTTAATGTGTGTTGGGGGCGGGCTGTGGGCAGGCAGAATCCTTGTAGCCTGGGGCTTGGTTTTAGGACTAAACCTTTCCCACCCTTTTTGATGTGGGGTGGTACAATCCCATTATGCCCCAGATAAGTGACTTTGTATTAGAGACTTCCCTATTTTGTATATTGAATTAAAGGTTTTGATTTCTACACTATAAAATGGGGGCAGAATGGGAGCTTGCTCTCTTAGTTCCTGAGATTAACATTAGAGGAGACAGCAGAGAGCAGAGAGCAAAGAAAGGCCATGTGGAGGAGGCCAGGAGAAGCAGCCAAGATGGCGGAGTGTTGAGTGAGAAGCCAGTTAGTGCAGAGTTTGTGCAGGCAGAAGGTAGGAGATGGGGAACAGAGGTGAATAAGTCTGGTGAGCTAGAAACCTTTGATCCTAGGAAACTCGGATAAGTCAGTAGCTTTGTGAGCACTGAACATGAGTGGGTTTTGGAGCCCAGGGTGTGTTTTTACTTGCCCGCCAGATGCAAGCTAGGATTAAAGATGATGGCCCACCAGTTTTTGGCTCCATTGTTTCTTTACCGACTGTCCGAATCCAATGCGAACCTGCATGGGCCAGGCTGCTGTGATAGTGGCCTTGGCCACTGGCTTTACACCATGAGAAAGATAGGAGCTTCCTATTTCTTTTCTGCATATTACTCCCTGCTCTTATAGGAAAGGAACATGTGGATTACACAAAATATGTAATTATTAAGAGAAATTCTGTGGGTTGACAGAATACTGGTTAAGATACTCATTTCCAAGAGGTCAGTCTAAAAGATTCAGGTTTGATCAGTAGAAAGAGGTAATTTTTTAAAATTTAATTCTAAAAAATATGTAGCGTATATACAGAGCGGGGCAAAAGTAGGGTTTACAGTTGTAAGTATGCAAAACAGAATTTATACTTATATTATTATTTTATTATTTTTCATACAAACAACTATACACCTACTTTTGCCCCACCCTGTGTGGTATGCTTCCAATTATATATGCACATGTATTTATGCAAAAGAAATATACAGAAAAGAAATAAGGAAATTTTGAATTAGGCATCTCTAGGTGTTTTCCTTCCTCATGTTTTTCTGTATAGGCAAATGTCCTACCATGTCCGTGCATTAATGAAATAATTTTTTTAAAGTTAATGAAGATAAAATTAAAGCAAAAAAACTCAAATTTTTATATGTGCCAGGCACAAGAAGAGAATTTTGGGAAACCACTGATTTTTTTTTTTTTTTTTTTGTATTTTTCTGAAGCTGGAAACAGGGATAGACAGTCAGACTCCCACATGCGCCCGACCGGGATCCACCCGGCACGCCCACCAGGGGCGATGCTCTGCCCACCAGGGGGCGATACTCTGCCCCTCCGGGGCGTCGCTCTGCCGCGACCAGAGCCACTCTAGCGCCTGGGGCAGAGGCCAAGGAGCCATCCCCAGCGCCCGGGCCATCTTTGCTCCAATGGAGCCTTGGCTGCGGGAGGGGAAGAGAGAGACAGAGAGGAAGGGGGGGGGGTGGAGAAGCAAATGGGCGCTTCTCCTGTGTGCCCTGGCCGGGAATCGAACCCGGGTCCCCTGCACGCCAGGCCGACGCTCCACCGCTGAGCCAACCGGCCAGGACCTGATTTTTTTTTTAAGTTGTATCTGTCACTAGGTTAAGTTACTATTTTCTCCTGGTGTTAGACTCCCCAGGCTTTCGACTACTCCCTGTACGGAGAAGCCCTTGCAGGTAATGCACATCTATCTCACTGTGTCTTCAGGATTCACTTCCTTTACAACGTCTTCCTAGAGAAGACACGCATCCAATGAGAAAGGTCTTTCTGCCCCTCCCGGTGAAGTGTTTCAGCATTTAGTGTGAGATCTGTGTTCTCTATTTCTTTACTGTTTGCAGGGGGTTCTTTTGTTCCCTAATTTTCTCACTATATTTTTTTTGCTCCCTAAAGTTAGGAGCTTGCCTTTCACAGATTTTATGATTTTTAAGATGGCAGTGTGTCCAGTGCACCGAAGAGTGTTCCAAAAGACTATCGATTTAATGAATATTGCATAAGGAGATGCATTCTATTAGCAAGTCAGAGTACAGGCCTGTCAACTCCCGGGATAGAGGTGATCAGTTCCTAACTTTTTAGGTCATTATGGGGTTTGGAACTCAAGCATGTGCTTTTATCAAGTGCAATAAATGGCAAGTTTAAATTTAAAAAACAAAAGTTTTTCTTTCTTTTTTTTTTTGGAAAAAAAGAAACCTGGCTTTGGAAATTATTATGAGAACTTGTATCTATAAAGTATGTTGCTTGTAAAGACAAAGGAAAAATACAATGAAATAACAATGCTATGTCACCAGATCATCAATGGGTTCTTATCTGTTTACTAAAGTAAATTTTAAAGGACTGCACCAATAACTTTGAATCACAGCCTATTTTCTGCTGAATATTATGACAAGAATTGTTTAAGAATGGTGAATAAATATTTTCTCCTTTTAAGAAATATCAGTGTATTAGATATATGATTTACTATAGAACTTTAAATACCAGTTCAGTTTAACAACATATTATGCTTTTGTGCATAATCATGTATTATGCATCATCAAATTGCTGAATTTTGCTGCTTGCTATTGCTGGTTGAAAATTCCTCTGGTTCACACTAATTTAATTGCTCTTAAAAAGAATAAGCCCCTTAATTTTTGGTATTACTATGAAGAGATGACCTCAGTCTTAGGTAGCACCCAGGGAAGGATAGACAGCATTTCATGGAGATCTGAACATGGTTGACCAGATATTTCCAAGAACCATTTGGAAATGATCAGCATTCCTTATTCTAGACCTGGTGTCTTGAATTAACCTGAAAATAACACAATTACATTTTTCTGAGTCTTAAAATGCTTCTCTACCCGTGCAAACTTGCAAGGATAGGAGAGAAAGTAAATTAATACTATCACTCTGACCCTCATTCAAACCTCAAGGTTTTATGGGCTGGCACAGATTCGGAATGGAAGTGCACTGTGTCCTGCACACAGTAGGCATTTCAGTGTTTGTTTATTTCAGACATTAACAATTGAAAAGCCAACCACAGGAATCCAACTAATGCATACCTCACTGCAGGCTGAGGCTACATTTAGCACTACTACTCAGAATAACAAGGAGAGATACTTAACAAACTATATGGTCTCTTAGAGGGGGAAAAAAAAAAAGGTATGACAGTAATGTCCAAGGCTCTGAATCTAGATGCAGATGTGCTCTGATTTCTAGTGTTTTCCCTTTCCTTCTAAAAAGTGGGAATGATGCCTCTTGTCACTGAGCCACTGGAATGTTAAGGACACAATAAGTTAGCATTTGAAAAGGATTTAGGGTGAAAGGTGCTAAGTGAGTTCATTATTTGTTAATGTTATTACTCAATCCATTCTGGCCCAATGTGGAAACAAAAGCAACTTCTATTACAAATAACACAAGTTGCTGAAATAATCTTAGGAAAGAAAGAATGAATGCATCTACAAAGACAAAAAGCTATCAGCTGGATTAGTACAACCTCATGTTAAATTGTAAGCTTTTAACACTAAAACCAATGTTCTTTTAATTTTCTAGGAATAATCATTTTGAAAGGAAAGCTACTTAGTATCTGTCTTTGAAAGGGTGACATTTCTAGATGCATAGTAACAAATATATTTACAAAGACTGTTTCTATTGAAAGACTATTTTAAGCAGAAGTATTCTTTAGCAAAAAGTTTTTTTAAAAAAAGAGATATGTAAGGAAAGGTCCATGTGTGAACTCAGGAAATACTCAGGACTTAATTTCAGAGATTCATTTAGGACCTTAGACACAAAGTCTAAAAAGATTCTATATAATATTTAACTTATTAAATATTTTATTAAATTATAATTATTAAACATTATACATACATAAACATTATTATACATATAAATATATATATAAATTTGAACTGAGAATAGCTATGACATCACCATCTGGCTTTAAGCAATCTTTCAATCAGCTTCTAAAGGCAGAATGCTACATTTTCTGCCCATGTATAGCTAATTATCTTGAGTTTAGGCCATCAGAAATGTCTCATTCCCACTCCTAATATTTCCTATCATGTAGAGGGTTCTCCACTAGCATAGCAGTCCTGGCATTTCTGTCCTCAGAGAAAGAAGGAATCACTTAATTTTATTGAGCCCCTTTATCTCCCAGTTCTCCTGGGAGCTGGGTGCCTACAGAAAGCATACATTCCACTCTTCTATTTCAGACCCCACATTTTAGAGGAGGACTACATTGTCCACTGCTGGGAATACAGCAAGTTAGGACTCTCTAAATCCAAAGCTTATTATTAGTAAATCAATGTGCAATACCAGTTTTATCAGTGAGAAAATAAATAATTTGTTCTTCATCTATTGCATTTTCTTATTTTTCAATGGTTCAAACTCAGCTGGAGAAGGGAGATGCCCTGTCCCTTGAGCCCCTTAAAGATCCCAACAACCCAACATACAATGGAAGGTATACCTGGCTCTTTTAAGTCAAAAGAAAGAAAGACAAACTTATGTTTCTAAAGGCTCAGGATAAAATATTATTGATAAAAACTCAGCAAAGTTAAACTGAGCCATTAGAAATGGACTTGATTTTTTCCTGTGACTGCTGTAACAAATCACCATAAATTCAGTGATTTAGAACAATAGAAATTTATTCTCTCTCAGTCTAGAGGACAGATGTCCCAAATCAGTCTCCCTGGTCCTACACAAGGAGTCAGCAGGGCCAGTCTCCATCTGAAGGCTCTCAGGGAGTGTCTGGTCCTTGCTTCTTCTAGAGTCAAGTAGCTGACAGCTTTCCTTGGCTTATGGCTGCATCTCTCCAATTTGTCCCCCTGATGACATTTCCACCTCTACCTCTTCTCTGTGTGTCAAATTTCCCACTGCCTCCCTCTTAAAATGATTTATGTGACTGCATTTCGGGCTCACTCTGGTAATTTGAGGTAATCTCATTGCAAAATCCTTTACTTAATCACACCTGAAGATAGTTTTTCTGTTTAAGATAATATTTACAGATTCTAAGGATTATCACTTAATATCTGTGGGGACCATTTTTCAGCCTACCATACATCTGTAATAGTCACAAAGAAGTATCATTTATTTCTCTTGCTCCTTCCTCTATACTCTGGAATTTTACAATGTAAGATACCAAGATGTATCTTCTCTAATATCCAGTCTTAGAGAAACAAGAAGATAAATTCATCCTAGATTTGGCCCAACCAAATGATATTGAAAAGGAATATATAAAGTGATCACCTTTCCTATGCCTGTGGGTGACTCACCAAATATTCAAATCCATATATATTTTTTTTACCTGTTCTGTGGCAAAGTATAAACTAAAAAATGTAAATAATTCTTATATCTAAACTCAGTTACCTATAACTATAGTTACCTATAACATATAGTTACCTTATAACACTATTTTTTAAATCCTGGTTGAAGCAGTTCCTGAAATAATTCGAGAATTAAGCATTGAATCTTTTGTTCTTCGTGTATATGGAACATATGATGGAATTACTGATAGACTGATATGAAATTTGCATTTTGTTATTAAAGTATAGAAAACATTCACCTTTTTAGCTAAGATTCATTGCCTTATTATGCACTCAATTTCATTTTACTTTTTCTACCAACATAAGGTGTTTTGCTTTTGTTGTCTTGTTCCACCAACATTCAAAAGATGTGCCTGTTGGAAAGGGTTATTGCTTACACTATGATGTATAGGAGACTTCTATACTAAGCACTCTCACTAGCTAAGAAACTTGTACTGAAGCCCACACATACACTGTTTCACTATGGGTAGACAGATTATGCTGTGATAACAAACAGAATTCCAAATTCAGCATCTCACAGAACAAGACATTTATTTCATCTCTTTCACATAACAAGCCAGGGTGGAAGTTCCAGGGTGCAGGGCTGAGCTCTATGCAATCATTCAGAGGACCAGTATGACAAGGGCTCTACGGTCCTTTCAGGGTGGCTATGGCTGGCTCCTACTCAGGAATCCAGAAGGTGGACAGGCACATCAGCGCGCATGTGTGCAAGAGCGCGAGAACCTGGCCACATCTGAACTGCGAGGGAGACTGGGCAATAGATGTAGGCGAGTGGAAGAAGAGGAGAAGGGGTCTTAGTGAACAGCTTGCAGTGTCTGTCACACACGACACAGACTTCTACCTCAGAAAAACTAGAGATGACTGCATAAGCAATAATCATGGGCTTTAGGTTTATCAGAAGCATTCACACATATGAACAGAAAGGATTCATTCTATACAAGCAATTGGTGGTGCTTAATTAAATAGGGGAGAGGTAAAGGAGAGACCTGGTACATTTTACTATAATTATCCCATATATTAGCTTATATAAATTGTCCTGAATGATGGCAATGCAGAATTTCTTTTTTTTTTTTTAATTTCAGAATTCTATAGAATATAGGGTGTGGCAAAGTAGGTTTACAGTTTTGAGTATACAAAACAGTTTATTCTTATATTATTATTTATTAATTATTGCATTTTTTCCCATATAAGTGACTATAAACCTACTTTTGCCCCACCCTGTATGTTAAGAAGCTTTTCTAATTCAGTTCTTCAATCTATTACAGAAGGAAATAGGCCAAGGAAGTTAAACTTTTCTCAAGGAGCCTAACTGTTGACCCAGGCTGGGTTCCAAGAGCTGAAACAAGGGTGATAACTGGAAGGCTGTCCTTTCACTGAGTGAAGAGAAGAATAGAAGAATTCCAAGTCTGTTCCTAGGCACAGCAAGGACCAGGAAGAAAGAAAATCTCTAATTTTCAAGTCCACTGTGCAGAATACAAGGATAGGATCTAAAGCAAAGATTTCTCCATGGAGAACCAGGCAGGATGGAGCAATCAAGTCCTGCAGGCAGGCTGAGCCCGGAAAGTGGCCCAGAGGCCATGACATGCTTGGGAGAGAGGCTGTTCTAGATCCTTAAGGAGCTGACGCTTTGACATTCCAACTTTGCTTTTAGCTTGAGGTCTGTCTACTCCCTCCATTTGGAGAAGAGTAATCTGAAGATAAGTCACTCACACTATAAGAATGCTAATCATGGCAGGTCAGGAAGGGGGGAAAAAAAAATCTCACTAATAAAATTAGTAGACCCACCTGCAGGACCCATGTGGGAAGAGAAATTAGCTTTCATGGAGAAGAGATGTTATGGCATGGCATGGGAATTAGGTACACTAAATTTGGATTATAAAAGAGTTTGATTAAATACCTGTCCCAGGGACTACATAGCCTTTGCTATTGGGCAAGAGATTTATATTTTTCAAATCTTAGTTTTTTATTCTGCAAAATAGGAAATAAAAATAATGCCTAAATCATATGCTTTATTTTTTAAATTTAAAAGAAAGAATGTTTAACTTTTTAATAAAGGTGTGCGAACTCAACATATAACTAGCCATAAATGTTTCAAAGAATGAAATTTTTCTTTTCTTTCCTCCTGGATATAAAACTGTTCCTTATGTCTAAAAAGCAATCAATAATTCAACCATAACTTGCCCCCATGACCTCCTTGGCTGTATTGAGTATAAGGGGGGGGCAGGGTGGGAGGTTAAATCATGACAACTGACATGTGTAGCAAAATATTATGTTAATTTAAAGACATTTCTTGTCTGACATGAGTATTCCCCTGCAAACCTAGGTGTGTTTTTAAAAATATTTTATTTATTGATTTTTTAGAGAGAGAGGAGTGAAAGAGAGAGACAGAGAGAGAGAGAAGGGGGAGGAGCAGGAAGCATCAACTCCCATATGTGCCTTGACCAGGCAAGCCCAGGGTTTCGAACCAGCGACCTCAGTGTTCCAGGTCGACGCTTTATCCCACTGCGCCACCACAGGTCAGGCCCCTAGGTGTGTTTTAACACTATAAAAAATGTTATAGTTCAGGTAACGTGGAAGAAAATGTCCACAGGGATAACTCTTCAGCATTCTTTCGGATGAGATGTATCATATGCTAGGAATTCATGACTCCCTGCAATTTATTTAATATTTTCAAAACAGACAATCTTTTTTTTTTTTTTAAATCATGACTCTGTCCAGATCTTCAGTATGAATTTCATTTCAAGGACTCCCAGTTCTTTCTTAGGAACCCATCATCACTGGGCATGCCTGTACATCTTCTGGCAAACTGTGGGAACAGAATTAGCTGGCAATTGGGAGAACAAAAGGAGACTTTTCTAAAGGTGAAGAGGCAAAGAGGGATAGAAGATGCCCCTGAGAAACAGGGACAAATGTTAAGGAAATCGATCTACCATCTGAGCACCCTCAGGCCTGAAGCTGAAGGGGACTTGCCAGTTCACTGCCTCCTGAAAAGCCAAAAGGAAAGCGTCCAGCCTCTTGCTCACCAAAGATGACTTGCAAAAGGAACTTGCAGGCTCGGGGCAGAGGTGTTGCAACACCAATTAAGAGGAAGATAAAATTCACTGGTGTGATAAAATGAAAGAGACTTCCCAAATATACTGGGAAAATTACTGGAATCTTTAGATGATTGCAAAATCACTTTATAATAATTTTATTAACTAACGTTTCCTAAACATCTAGTAGTCTCCGGTAATGCGCTGACTGCTTCACATGCTTATATTGTTCCCATTAAACAGATTGAAAAACTGAGGTCCACAGAGGTGTGATTCTTAGTCTTCAGTAACTTTATGGGATGTGAAGAACAGAGCCAAAATCACTTACTCGGAACCTCGCTAGGGAAAGAAGCCTGTTCATAAATGAACTTTTCAGTGATACAGAGATTTTAAGAACACATTGCTCACATCCTCTTGGATGAACTGATAACTAGTTTTGTGTCTGGAAAGGTATGCTTCTCTGAGGTCACACTGTAGCACTTTCAAAAGGGTTTCCCTCAAAGGTGTTTCATCTATTAGTATCAGCAAAAGGATCGCACAGAATGACTAATTTTTAGTAATTGTGACCTTCAAGCTTCTGTTGAGTCATTCATTCTCTTCAGAAATAACAACCTGATTCATCAGATATGTTTTTCATATTAATTATATTTAACATATGACATCTTTTTTTTTTTTACCTCTTCTCCACATCACCAAATAGTAGAGAGAAAATAAGACAAGCCAAACCCAAGTTATGGTTAAAATAATCATTGATTTATTAGTGATTGCAAGTAAAAATTAGTAACTTCAACATCCCATGAAGTAAAAAAAAAAAAAAAGTCACATTTTATAAGGTAAAAAAAAGAACATTAAGTATTGTCCTTAATGTTTAATGTTAATTTTGTCCATAAATTTTATAATTGTATGCTTTTAAAATAAAAAAAAAGATGTTTACATGCTCATTCTAAGTAAAATGATCAGCAAAGAAGCATCTACTTAAAATCAACTGCCTTTCTAAACCTTGTGAAACTGCAAACGACTTACAGTGAACAGCAAAGGCTCCTAAAATTGTCACTAATGTTTATATAATAAAATGTGCCCTGGCCTTTCATTAAAAATGGTATTTGAACCCATGATGTAGGTGTACAGAAAGATGTCAGCAGCACTAAATCAGCTAAACTAACTTAGAAAGAACCCCCTTTTCTTCTCCCTTAATAAAACGAAAGGGCCTGTGGTGAAGAGCTGTTGTTCTTGCAAGTCCAGCATCTCTCTCTTCCCCTTGATAACGCCCCTCTAGTTTTCTGGGCCTCTGCCCACTCCCATCATGTACTACTCTGGTGGGATCATCAAATGATGGATCGAAGTGCAAACAGGTAGATAGATACTTCTCCCCACCCCTCCTCTCACCTGCCAAGACCAATCAGATAGAAAGACTAGGAATTTGGCCCAAGGACAGAACTTGGTTGGAGCTGAGTTGATGACAACTCCCCAGAGAAGTTGACCTTATTTCTTCACCACGATCTCTGCCACTATCCTGCTTCTGTCTCTCTGGAGTTCTTTGTGCTTCTCTTTCTTAGGTATCAGGAGCTACTCCACATTCTTCTACTAAATTCCAGTCTTCTTGAAGGTAGACAGTGTCTTTTGCTTGCATTCAATGCAGGTAGATACTATTATTAATCCCATTTTACCAAAACTTAGGAAGAATAAACGAATCCTTCAAGGTCATACAGCAAGTAGGTGAGAGATACTGTAGGTGAATCCAAGACCGTCTGAAACCCAAGTCAGGGTTCTTAAATAATTAACCTCCATGGGGACGAGGACCGAGTCCCGCTCTTTGATATGTTGTTTCTGAAGCAGCCAGCACAGTGTTTGGTATATTCCAGATGTTCAAAAGTTTGTAGTAGAGAGCATTTTAACTAAATCAAGACAGAATGGCTCCAATCTAGGATGTACTCACACAAATTCAAGCTAACATCCTGTTCATTCTCTCCATTAAACCAGTGGTCCCCAACCTTTTTTGGGCCACGGACCGGTTTAATGTCAAAAAATATTTTCACAAACCAGCCTTTAGGGTGGGACAGATAAATGTATCACGTGACAGAGAAAAGCGTCAAGAGTGAGTCTTAGACGGATGTAACAGAGGGAATCTGGTCATTTTTTAAAAATAAAACATCGTTCAGAACTTAAATATAAATAAAACGGAAATAACGTAAGTTATTTATTCTTTCTCTGCAGACCGGTACCAAATGGCCCATGGACAGGTACCAGTCCACGGCCCAGGGGTTGGGGACCACTGCATTAAATCTACTACTTGCACTAATTCACATCACAGTCATAAACACAGGCACAGTGTGCTTCATCATCCCTTCTCTAGCATAGCTCGACCCTGACCTACAACAACAACATATGTAAGTATAGAGGAGAGTGAGATGAACACATACGCGGTGGGGAGGGAGATGAGCACATACCCGGTGTGTGTGCACGTGTTTGTTTACTGGAAACACTTATTAATCAACCAGATCCTTCTTGGTCTCCATTACTTTTCAACATTACTGTCCCTATACATATGTTTTTATTATAATGTTCTAAATATTTTAATGTGAGCATACATTAGAATTTAGCCTCATTTTTCACTTCTTCATATTTAGCTTTTATTTTGTATCTTATCATATTCTTTTTCTATAAATGATATGGGCATGTGACAAATCATTTATCTCTTTCATTTATTGCCAAACATTACTTTGTGCTTTCCTCTTTTCTACCCAGGGTCCTGAGAGGAAAACCACAGTTCCTGGTTTCAAAGGGCTGGCCGCTTGGCTTCCGTGGAATGCCCATCTCTAGGAGATGGGACCTCTCCCTGAAGAAAACCGAGTTGAAAGATGCTAGATGCTAGTTGAATTATTTAAATCCTTTGACTTCTTCCTATTAAGCATTTACCTAGGCCAATTACAACTAATATTAGCATTTTATAAATAATTACATCAAGTGCTTCTCAGGGTTCAAATTTTAAAATGCCATCTCTTTTAATACTAGCAAATGGCTGTTCACATAGTCTCTGACACATAATGCTTACCTCAATGACATTTTCTGGATAAATATTGATGTCCTCTTAATTTTTGTTCTATGATTTTTGCAAATTCTTGACAACTCATTCCCAGAATAAGAATGAAGAGGTAATATGTATGGAACAATTCAAAAACCATTCCAGAATGTTCTGTACTCTTTTTTTTTTCCTGGGTCAGACTTTATTTCTTCAGAAGCTTGGTGGTATATCTTCAGTTGCTCCTTGATTCTAGCAACATAAACTAAAAAACAATGTCCCTACTCAAAGTGTGGTCCTCAGAGTAGCGTTTGCAACACTTGGGAATTCAGACTTTAGCTCCATCCTGTGCCTGCCTCCTGAACCAGAATCTGCATTTTAACCAGATCCCCCGGCCATTTAAAAAGGTTGAACATAGTGTGCCTACTCTAAATGATGGGTAGTGAGCTCTTGTGGATACAGTATTGTGATGAGATCCTCTTTCAAATTTGGGTTCAGTGGAAGGAATGACGAAACTGACCGATGAGAGAATGATTACCTTAGGAGTGTGGTAGGCCCATTGCATTGCCAATCCAAACCCTTCTTGTTAACTCTCTGTCATCTTCTACGCTATCAAATCAATTTGATCTTAAATGCTTCCACACACATATTTTCTACTTTCTAGTGTGGTTAAGCCAAACTTTGCATTGTCCTGAAAATATTGTATGTCTTTACTTATTGTATTACACAGGGTCTTACAAGGGAACGGGACCTATAGGATGAAGATAAATATATATAGAATTGGCTGATGTAATTATGGAGGATGGCAAGTCTCCCAAGATCTTCAGGGTGCACCTAGACCCCCTAGTTCAGCTCCGGCCTGAGTCCTGAGTCTGAAGGCCTGAGAACCAGAAGAGCTGATGGTGTAGCTCCAGTCTGGAGGTTGGCAGACTCGTGACCCAGGCAATGCTGATGTTTTAGTTTGAGTTTGAAGGCAGGAACAAAGTTATGTTGCAGTTTGAAGGCAAGCAGGCAAGAAGAATTCTTACATTCTCAGGGGAAGGTCAGCCTTTATGTTCTTGTTAGGCCTTCAACTGTTTGGGTAAGGCCCACCTACATTAGAGAGGGCAATCTGCTTTCTTCAATCTACTGACTTAAATGTTAGTCTTACATAGAAACAGCCTGAATGATATTTGGCCAAATATCTGGCACCCCTTGGCACAGTGACTTTGACTCATAAAATTAACTATCACACTGATTGTGTTGCCATTCCCTTGAATTCTCCTCCCTTGACCACATATCTTTCAAGGCATAATCAAGGCCTGTGTTTTCCAAGAAGCTTTTCCTAACTTCCCTTCATGAATTTCCTCCTTGTTTCAACTGTCTCTAGCATTTAAAGAGCCAATATCACATTCCAGTCTAGGACTATTTCCTATCTTTCATGTTCTACTCTTGTTTTTGGTATATTAGACTTGCTTCTACCCACTGGCAGCACCATAAAATCAGCAATATTTTCATATTTCAATACTAGATAACTGAGTTATTTTCATAGTTAAGTTCATAAAAATTTGACCTTAATGCTGTTACTACTATAATTAGAAAATTCTAGAATACCCCTTCTATAAGAAGTACTCGTCACTGAAATAAGCATTATTGTTATGTATGCACTAACTGAGACCTTTCTGGAGATAGCCATGATGCTGAATTTTTAAAGTACCAATTTTTAGTACATAAAATGACACCAATTTAGAGTTTTTCTTAACTTAGATTCCTACCCTGACATAGGCTTTGCTAAAAAAAAAAAAAGCCTTAGGAAATAGTGTATTCATATGTGTAACCTACATGATATTGAGTAGGGAGCAATTATACTGTAATGTCCTAGAGACCATAGCCAGGCAGTTGGGAGAAGAGGTTGGTGACCTGAGACAGAAAGGGCCATGGTGCTGCAAAGTGAGTAAGACTCAGCCCAGAGTCCATGCAGCAAAGGACCCTTCCCATCCAAAGGTGTTTAAAAGGTCCATGGGTTCGTTAGGTCATGTCAGCAAATCAGACTGCCCATGGTCGAGGAGATGAGACTAGGATGACACGTGAGTCCATAGTACTGAGGCGCCCATAATGCCTCTCCTAGGATAGTCATTAGCTTTCTTGAGCACACATGGAGGAGACTGATGGGCACATACAGGAAGAATCAGGAGGTAATGAAGAGACCCAAGTGGGTCTCTGTCCTAGACATCAGACTGCTGCCATTGGCTAGTGTTGCTGTTGGTCTGGGCGTTGATATGTCCTCATAGCAGCTCCTAGGGTGAGGCTGGCTACATTCTTTCTGATAATGACACTGGAACATTAGCTTTCAGTTCTTGATAAATTAATTCCCATGCCCATGCCTCTTTCCCTGCTACTTTTCTCTGTTAAAAAAAACCTCAGTCTTGGCCCTGGCTGGTTGGCTCAGTGGTAGAGCGTTGGCCTGGCGTGCAGAAGTCCCAGGTTCGATTCCCGGCCAGGGCACACAGGAGAAGCGCCCATCTGCTTCTCCGTCCCTCCCCCTCTCCTTCCTCTCTCTCTCTTCCCCTCCCGCAGCCAAGGCTCCATTGGAGCAAAGATGGCCTGGGCGCTGGGGATGGCTCCATGGCCTCTGCCTCAGGCGCTAGAGTGGCTCTGGTCGCAACAGAGCGATGCTCCGGATGGGCAGAGCATCGCCCCCTGTTGGGCATGCCAGGTGGATCCCGGTCAGGCGCATGCGGGAGTCTGACTGTCTCCCCGTTTCCAGCTTCAGAAAAATACAAAAAAAACCCTCAGTCTTACTTACCTAGATTGTCTAGACTTGAAAGAGAAAAGAGAACACTTTACCTTTTAGCTGGTGACTTGAGGAGGCCTGTACTAGTATTCACAGTGTCTGGATCAAAAGTACAAATGAAAGTCCACATAACATGTGCCTAAATATTTAAAAGTTTAAGCCAACAGACATTTAAATCAATTATGGTACAACCTATGTGTTTGCCTGGAAAGCCAGGTTCAAAGTCAGGAGGCATCATAGCCCTTAGGTATTCGTCTATCCACAACAAAAACAGCTGCCTTACCACTAAGCTGCACAAATGGAACCAATACAAAGTAAAACGGAAAGAAAAAGATAATAAAAAATAACAATTTCAAGGTCCAAACTTCCAATCAAACAGAAACTAACCACCCTTAATCAAGATCTTGGGAGATGGACTGGGCTACTCTTCGGAAGATGGTCCAAAGGGCTCAGTGTCTGTGGGGTCCAGACAATGGTCTTGGAGAGGGAGCACAGGCTCAGTGGAAAGGGGCACAGCCAGCAGACAGCTAGAGTTAAATGTCTAACATAGGATTCCAGAGGAGGGGACCGTCTTCCCCAGGTCTAAGGGCAGTGCTGAGACAGAGCTGGGAGGCAGACAGGGGGCTCTGGTGCATTAGTAAAATAATTAGAATTAGAACACAGCAGAGAAAATGCAGAAAATATAACACAGTGGAAAATTCACACACACACTACCCAGGTCAGAGAGTTAAAAGCTGCAGTCTCAGGAAATTTCCACACAAACAGGCATCTGGTATTTTGAGCTGATATTGGAAAGAACTCAATTCCTTCACACTGAGCAATTGGGAAAAACTCCATATATAAAAGCATATTTGGTGTCAAATGTAGAAATAAGAATTCAGGCCTTACTGTGATATATATATATATATGACATATATGATATATATATATTCATATGTGTATTCATATATATTAATATATAATATATATATATATATATCTCTTTATATACACACTTTTTTTTTAACAATAGTCCCCAAAACAAGATGCAGACTCGGAGAATGACCCGGATGGCAAGTAGGGAAAGAGGATTGCCAGAATTTAGAAAAAGAAAAATCCAGACCAAAGTCAGAAATTATGTTCTTAGTTACAGACCCTGTGATGTTATCCTTATGGTTTTTACTGAATAGCAAAATCACATACAGTTTTCCTTTCAGAACCAAATTCAAACATTCTGAATATATCCCCTTGTTATCTGTATCAACCTTCTCAGTTGTATTATTTATAGATACCGACACCAGCTCAGGAGAGCCGATTGTGCCCATCTCTCTCATCCCTGACTTTAGCGGCTTCAAGATGGGTACTTGAAATTGGCCTTGGTGGGAGTATATTTTAACACCATAGAAACTGGCAAACACTACAAATCAGGGTTTTTCTTCCCTGACAGAGCCTTTTCTAAGAAATTTAACAGCACACAATTATACCAAGGCCAAAAATGGGTAAAAATATCAGAGAAGTAGCTTTCTTACTTAATGATGCTAATTTCTTTTTTTGTTGTTGTTGTTGTTGTTTTTTTTTTTTTTTTTAATAAATATTAATGGTAATGGGATGACATTAATAAATCAGGGTACATATATTCAAAGAAAACATGTCTAGGTTATTTTGTCATCAAATTATGTTGCAAACCCCTCGCCCAAAGTCAGATTGTCCTCCGTCACCCTCTATCTAGTTCTCTGTGCCCCTCCCCCTCCCCCTAACTCTCTCCCTCCCTCCCTCCCATGTCTTCCCTCCCCCCCCACCCTTGGTAACCACCACACTCTTGTCCATGTCTCTTAGTCTCATTTTTATGTTCCACCAATGTATGGAATCATGTAGTTCTTGTTTTTTTCTGATTTGCTTATTTCACTCCTTATAATGTTATCAAGATCCCACCATTTTGCTGTAAATGATCTGATGTCATCATTTTTTATGGCTGAGTAGTATTCCATAGTGTATATGTGCCTCATCTTCTTTATCCAGTCTTCTATTGAAGGGCTTTTCGGTTGTTTCCATGTCTTGGCCACTGTGAACAGTGCTGCAATGAACATGGGGCTACATGTGTCTTCACGTATCAATGTTTCTGAGGTTTTGGGGTATATACCCAGTAGAGGGATTGCTGGGTCATAAGGTAGTTCTATTTGCAGTTTTTTGAGGAACCACCATACTTTCCTCCATAATGGTTGTACTACTTTACAGTCCCACCAACAGTGAATGAGGGTTCCTTTTTCTCCACAGCCTCTCCAACATTTGCTATTACCCGTCTTGTTGATAATAGCTAATCTAACAGGAGTGAGGTGGTATCTCATTGTAGTTTTGATTTGCATTTCTCTAATAACTAATGAAGCTGAGCATCTTTTCATATATCTGTTGGCCATTTGTATCTCTTCCTGGGAGAAGTGTCTGTTCATGTCCTCTTCCCATTTTTTTATTGGATTGTTTGTTTGTTTGTTGTTGAGTTTTATGAGTTCTTTGTAAATTTTGGATATTAGGCCCTTATCTGAGCTGTCCTTTGAAAATATCAGTTCCCATATAGTTGGCTGTCTGTTTATTTTGATATCAGTTTCTCTTGCTGAACAAAAACTTTAATTCTGATGTAGTCCCATTCATTTATCTTTGTCTTCACTTCTCTTGCCATTGGAGTCAAGTTCATAAAATGTTCTTTAAAACCCAGGTCCATGATTTTAGTACCTATGTCTTCTTCTATGTACTTTATTGTTTCAGGTCTTATATTTAAGTCTTTGATCCATTTTGAATTAATTTTAGTACACGGGGACAGGCTGTAGTCAAGTTTCATTCTTTTGCATGTGGCTTTCCAGTTTTCCCAACACCATTTGTTGAAGAGGCTTTCTTTTCTCCATTGTGTGTTGTTGGCCCCTTTATCAAAGATTATTTGACCATATATATGTGGTTTTATTTCTGGGCTTTCTATTCTGTTCCATTGGTCTGAGTGTCTATTTTTTTGCCAATACCATGCTGTTTTGATTATCGTGGCCCTATAATAGAGTTTAAAGTCAGGTATTGTAATGCCCCCAGCTTCATTCTTTTTCCTTAGGATTGTTTTGGCTATTCGGGGTTTTTTATAGTTCCATATAAATCTGATGATTTTTTGTTCCATTTCTTTAAAAAGTCTCATAGGGATTTTGATGGGAATTGCATTAAATTTGTATATTGCTTTGGGTAATATGGCCATTTTGATTATATTTATTCTTCCTATCCAAGAACAAGGAATATTTTTCCATCTCATTGTATCTTTTTCGATTTCCCTTAACAATGCTTTGTAATTTTCATTATATAGATCCTTTACGTTCTTTGTTATGTTTATTCCTAGGTATTTTATTTTTTTTGTTGCAATCGTGAAGGGGATTATTTTTTTGAGTTCGTTTTCTAATATTTCATTGTTGGCATATAGAAAGGCTATGGACTTTTGTATGTTAATTTTGTATCCTGCGACCTTACTGTATTGGTTTATTGTTTCTAATAATCTTTTTGTGGAGTCCTTCGGGTTTTCGATGTATAGGATCATATCATCAGCAAAAAGTGATAGCTTTACTTCTTCTTTTCCGATATGGATGCCTTTTATTTCTTTGTCTTGTCTGATTGCTCTGGCCAGAACTTCTAGCACCACGTTGAATAAGAGTGGAGAGAGTGGACAACCCTGTCTTGTTCCTGATTTAAGGTAGAAAGTCCTCAGTTTTATGCCGTTTAATAGGATGTTGGCTGATGGTTTATCATATATGGCCTTTATCATGTTGAGATACTTTCCTTCTATACCCATTTTGTTGAGAGTCTTAAACATAAAATTGTGTTGTATTTTATCAAAAGCCTTTTCTGCATCTATTGATAAGATCATGTGGTTTTTGTTCTTTGTTTTGTTGATATGGTGTATTACGTTAACCGTTTTGCGTATGTTGAACCATCCTTGAGATTCTGGGATGAATCCCACTTGATCATGATGTATTATTTTTTTAATATGTTGTTGTATTCGGTTTGCCAGTATTTTGTTTAGTATTTTAGCATCTGTATTCATTAGAGATATTGGTCTGTAGTTTTCTTTCTTTGTGCCATCCTTGCCAGGTTTTGGTATGAGGGTTATGTTGGCCTCATAAAATGTGTTTGGAAGTATTGCTTCTTCTTCAATTTTTTGGAAGACTTTGAGTAGAATAGGAACCAAGTCTTCTTTGAATGTTTGATAGAATTCACTAGTATAAGCGTCTGGGCCTGGACTTTTATTTTTGGGGAGATTTTTAATAGTTTTTTCTATTTCCTCCCTGCTGATTGGTCTGTTTAGGCTTTCTGCTTCTTCATGACTCAGTCTAGGAAGGTTGTATTGTTCTAGGAATTTATCCATTTCTTCTAGATTGTTGTATTTGGTGGCATATAATTTTTCATAGTATTCTACAATAATTCTTTGTATTTCTATGATGTCTGTGGTGATCTCTCCTCTTTCATTTTGGATTTTATTTATTTGAGTCCTGTTTCTTTTTTCCTTGGTGAGTCTTGCCAAGGGTTTGTCAATTTTGTTGATCTTTTCAAAGAACCAGCTCCTTGTTTTATTGATTTTTTCTATAGTTTTTCTGTTCTCTATTTCATTTATTTCTGCTCTGATTTTTATTATCTCCTTTCTTCGGCTGGTTTTGGGTTGTCTTTGTTCTTCTTTTTCTAGTTCCTTAAGGTGTGAAGTTAAGTGGTTTACTTCGGCTCTCTCTTGTTTGTTCATATAGGCCTGAAGTGATATGAACTTTCCTCTTATTACTGCTTTTGCTGCATCCCAGAGATTCTGATATGTCGTATTTTCATTTTCATTTGTCTGTATATATCTTTTGATTTCTGCGCTTATTTCTTCTTTGACCCATTCATTTTTTAGAAGTATGTTGTTTAGTTTCCACATTTTTGTGGGTTTTTCCCCCTCTTTTTTGCAGTTGAATTCTAGTTTCAAGGCTTTATGATCAGAAAATATGCTTGGTACAATTTCAATTTTTCTAAATTTGCTGATATTGTCTTTGTGGCCCAACATATGGTCAATTCTTGAGAATGTTCCATGTACACTAGAGAAAAATGTATACTCTGTCGCTTTGGGATGAAGTGTCCTGTAGATGTCTATCATATCCAGGTGTTCTAGTATTTCGTTTAAGGCCACTATATCTTTATTGATTCTCTGTTTGGATGACCGATCTAGAGCCGTCAGCGGTGTATTGAGGTCTCCAAGTATGATTGTATTTTTGTTAGTTTTTGTTTTAAGGTCAATAAGTAGCTGTCTTATATATTTTGGTGCTCCTTGGTTTGGTGCATATATATTAAGGATTGTTATGTCTTCTTGATTCAACTTCCCCTTAATCATTATGAAATGACCATTTTTGTCTCTGAGTACTTTTTCTGTCTTGTAGTCAGCCTTATTGGATATGAGTATTGCTACGCCTGCTTTTTTTTGGGTGTTGTTTGCTTGGAGTATTGTTTTCCAGCCTTTCACTTTGAATTTGTTTTTATCCTTGTTGCTTAGATGTGTTTCTTGTAGGCAGCATATAGTTGGATTTTCTTCTTTAATCCATTCTGCTACTCTGTGTCTTTTTATTGGTAAGTTTAATCCATTTACATTTAGTGTAATTATTGACACTTGTGGGTTCCCTACTGCCATTTTATAAATTGCTTTCTGTTAGTTTTGTATCTAGTTTGATTCTTCTCTTTTGTTTTTCTATCATTTGTTTTTGTTGTTTGTGTTCCATACTTCTTTCCTCTGTTGCTACCTTTTTTAAGTCAAGTGTTTTTGTGGTGTTTTTTTTAAGGGTGGTTACCATTAAGTAATGAAAAGGGTACCTACCATATTCATTGTAGTACCCTATCTTATAAGTATTTCTGCACTTCATCATCCTTTGCTACTGTTAATCTCCATCCTCTCCCCCCTTTTTTTCCTTTGTTGTCACAGTTTAAGTTTGGTTTTATTGTGTTCTTGGTGGAGCTGTTACTTGTGGTGTTGTTTTCTTTTGTTCTTTGAATCTGGTTGGAAAACCCCCTTTAGTATTTCCTGGAGTGGGGGCTTTCTGTTGATAAATTCTCTCATCTTTTCTGTATTTGTGAATGTTTTTATATCTCCTTCATACTTGAAGGATAGCTTTGATGGGTATAGTATTCTTGGCTGAAAGTTCCTCTCTTTCAGGGCTTTAAATATTGGGGTCCACTCTCTTCTAGCTTGTAGAGTTTCTGCTGAGAAATCTGATGATAATCTAATAGGCCTTCCTTTATATGTTGTACTCTTCTTTTCCCTGGCTGCCTTGAGAATTTTTTCTTTGTCATTGGTTTGTGTCATCTTTATTATGATGTGCCTTGGAGTGGGTTTGTTGGGGTTAAGAAAACTTGGTGTTCTGTTTGCTTCTTGAATTTGAGGCTTTAGTTCCTTCCACAGGCTTGGGAAGTTCTCGTCTATTATTTGTTTGAGTATATTCTCCATTCCATTTTCTTTCTCTTCTCCCTCTGATATACCTATTATTCTTATGTTATTGTTTCTGATGGAGTCAGACAATTCCTGTAGGGCTTTCTCGTTTTTTATTATTTTTGAGTTTCTTTCTTCTTCTCTCTGTTGTGCCTCAAGTTGTTTGTCTTCTATTTCACTAATCCTATCTTCAATCTGGGCTGTTCTGTTAGCTAAGCTTGTTACCTCGTTTTTCAGCTCGTGAATTGAGTTTTTCGTTTCTGTTTGATTTGTTTTTATAGTTTCGATTTCCTTGGTAATATATTCTTTGTGTTCATTGAGTTGTTTTCTGATCTCCCTATATTGCCTTTCTGTGTTTTCTTGTATATCTCTGAGTATTTTTAAGATTTCTATTTTAAATTCTCTGTCATTTAGCTCCAAGGCTTCCAATATGTTAAGTCTTTTCTCCATAGATTTTTCCACATCTATTTGTGTTACCTCTCTTTCTTTTGTATCCATAATATTCGATTTCCTCTTTCTTATCGGCATCTGAGGGTGGTCTTATTGATAGCACGCAGGCGCACTCCCTCGCGGCTTGAATGAGCGTCGCTGCTGCGGTAGCTTCCTCCACACCCTCGTCTCTCAGATTCAAGTGATAACAGTCCTTTTGCTTTCAGTTTGTGTGGAACTCCGGAATGCTCCGAGGATAAATTTTTCTGTTTCTAGTTGATAAATTTGTTGTGATTTAGGGGAGAGCTGTCGGACGCGCTTCTCACGGCGCCATTTCCGTGACGTCACTCCCAATGATGCTAATTTCTAAGTAGAGTAGATATTTATTGCACATGCAAGCGTAATTTATATAGTTATATCTAAATTTTTAAATACTCTTATTTCCCACTCATAACTTTTGAAGAAATCTCAAGTATGAGTGAGAAATACCAGTATTTAAAAATTATCAGTGTTTGCTCCCAGACCAACAATTTATTTTATCTAAACATGATTTTAGATAAAACATTTATTTTTTCTAAATGTGATTGTAAGAAAAATGATTTCTTGCCTGGGTAATAAAAATGAGTTCTGTGTTTAGAAAAAAAGGGGGGGAAAATGACCTTTCTGCGCCTGATCAGAAAGTGCTACTTAGTTCTTGAGAATAATTTTGAAGAGTACAAAGGCATTCTTATGTTGATGGTTTTACTCTGGGGTTTGTTTTCTGAAAATGCCTGAAGCTCGCCATCCAAAAACAGGTGTGTGTGCACTTCCTGTGGGAGACTGTCGTCCCTTCCGTACCCCTCTTCTGTAAGAAATTTTGAAAAATTCAAGTTACCTCCTTCAAGTCATGCTTCAACACGCCCAAGACAGTCACCGCACACCTGCTCCACCTTACCTGCCCGTCACTCTTCATCAGCAGGAAGGAAGGCCTTGAGAGAGAGCAGGGACAGCATGATCACCAAGCCACCTGAAGAGCTGGGCACCGCCTTGGTTGTTTTTGAATGTCTGAAGGTATGAGGTTACAAAGTTTGGGAAAGTCAGAATTGCAGGGCAAACTCACTCTGTAACTCCTGGACTGGGAACAGGGATGGAGATCAGAGTCGGGAGAATCCGAAACACCAGTGCCACGGCTCATCTCAGTTCTGACTTACCTGCAACCTCTGTGGAGGACACCACGGACTAGAGCATGGGTCCCCAAACTACGGCCCGCGGGCCACATGCGGCCCCCTGAGGCCATTTATCCGGCCCCCACCGCACTTCTGGAAGGGGCACCTCTTTCATTGGTGGTCAGTGAGAGGAGCATAGTTCCCATTGAAATACTGGTCAGTTTGTTGATTTAAATTTACTTGTTCTTTATTTTAAATGTTATATTTGTTCCCGTTTTGTTTTTTTACTTTAAAATAAGGTATGTGCAGTGTGCACAGGGATTTGTTCATAGTTTTTTTTATAGTCCGGCCCTTCAATGGTCTGAGGGACAGTGAACTGGCCCCCTGTGTAAAAAGTTTGGGGACCCCTGGACTAGAGAGAAATTGCCTTAACGACTTCTTTTACCCAAAGTGCCGTTGTCATTGTCGATGTTGTTGCTCAATGTTCTATGCTTGCTCCCAAAACACATTGGGGAGTTGAATTGGAAAGTTTTTCATTTGAATTTCCTGTAACAGTTCTGACCTGGCTGGGAAACATTTGTTCGATGAAAAGTGAATGTTTCGGCCTGACCTGTGGTGGCGCAGTGGATAAAGCGTCGACCTGGAACACTGAGGTCGCCGGTTCGAAACCCCAGGCTTGCCTGGTCAAGGCACATATGGGAGTTGATGCTTCCAGTTCCTCCCCCTTTCTCTCTCTCTGTCTCTCTCTTCTCTCTCTCCCTCTCTCCTCTCCAAAAATGAATAAATTAAAAATATATATATATATATAAAAGAAAAGTGAATGTTTCAATGTCTAATGAAATTTTAAAAAATACTTATCTTCTTTAGAGTACACATTTTATTGTAGACAGCCATTAACTTACTGTGGTAGGTTTAACAGCCCCTCAATCTGTCCACACCCTTATCTCCAGAACTAGTGACTATGTGACATTACATGACTAAAGGGGACTAAATCACGGGTTTTAAAATGGGGAGAGTATTCTGGATAATCCAGGTGGGCCCAATGCAATCACAAGGGTCCTTGAAGAAGGAGAGAGGCAGGTCAGAGAGATTTAAATTATGCGCCACTGATTTTGAGTGTGGAGACGGGTCTGGAGCCAAGGAATACAAGCAGCCTCTGCAGGCGGCAAAAGGCCACGAGTTCTCGTGCAGAGTGACGGGCGCAACACAGCCCTAGCCCCGTGGCCACCTGGATGCCAGCCCACAGGAGCTGCAGCGAATGAGAGAACACATCTGTATTGTTTTAAACCACTGATTTGTTATAGCTACCAGAGGAAATGAGTATGTTTACAAAGCAAAACTTACAAGTCTGTTCAACTCAAAAACAAACAAGCAAAGAAAAAAAAAACAACAAAAAACTGTTGCCCTGGCTAGATAGCTTAGTTGGCTAGAGCTGTGTCCCAAAGAGCAGAGGTTGCTGGTTCGATCCCTGGTCAGGGCACACACAGGGACAAATTGATGTTTCTCTCTCTCTCTCTCTCTCTCTCTCTCTCTCTCCCTTTGCCACTTTCTAAAATCAATAAAATAAACATGAAAAACAACTTGTTTAGTGTTTATGGGGGCACCTGTATCTAAAGTTCACAAAATCAGAGATGTAATTACCTTTCATCACACACTATCAATATCACAATTATATGCAAATGACATTCCAGATTTTATACCCAAGATACTCGTGCTTCAGTAACACTGTTTTCATTTTAACACTAAAGGATAACTTCTAGAGTTAAAGAAAAATATATTGATAGCATCAGTAGACATAGCTATATATAAAACACAAACAGTCCGAGTCAGCGCTGACGGAGCAGGTAAGTCACCGGTTAATTATGATAACTTGACTTTTGACCAGTAAAATCTCACATTCGGAGTGTGTGTGTGTGTGTGTGTGTGTGTGTGTGTGTGTAGCTGGAGGGATTGTGGAGAACAACAACAACAAAAAAACCCACCACGTTTTCATAATATTATTAAGACGACAAGGTAAGTCAAAGTTTGATTACGCACCCCCCGAAAAAAAGGTGTGGTGCCGAGGGGTGCGGGGAGGGCCGAGCCCACCAGGCACTGGTTTGGAAGCTGTGTGAGTGAGGCTGATCGAACGTCTGTGGGCGACGTCCACGCAAAGCAGGCCCAGCCTCACCAAAGAGCCAGAAATAGAGCTTTTAACTAACGTTTCCTTGACCTAAGAAATCGTAGGATTTAAAAAAAAAAGTTCTGTAAGGAAGAGGCCCACCTGGGAGGTAAAGGAACCCGAGCCAGCCTCCGGGAGCAAAGCTCGCTGCTTGTTCTTGTTTTCATACAGCGGATGAATGTGGATCCAGCGAGAGTGTGGGGACCAAACGTGGCCTACCGGCTTGGAAAAAGGCGTCTCTGACGTTCACTTGCTGTGAAATAAGCAGAAACAGGGTAAAAGCTTAGATGGTTGATAGCCAAGTCCGCTTCCGTGATGGGGTTGGGGCCACCTATCTAGATTTAGGGGTGCAGCAGCACGAACCCTGAACCATGAGTTTCTCTTCACAGCAGGCAGCGATCTGCGGAGGGGTCTCTGGATGGAAGTCTCAGAACTGTGCGCTGAGCCACACGTGACAGCAAGTAGGGCCTGAACCCGTGTTTGCACCTGAGATAGAATTGGTGCCTGGGAGCCTTAGAAATCAGAAACTGCCGTCACTTCCTCAGTGAGCACCCAGAGCTCAACGTCCCGTCCAGGTGAACGGATGAGGGTCTCCTGATGTCCATTCTTGCCGGGGCTACATTCATTTTCTCTGTCTCTGCTCCTTGGCTCCCTCTATCCCATTCTTACTTTGCAGCACTGGCCAGGGATCGCCATCACGTTCTTCCTTGTCTGCCGAGCTGGCTCTGCTTTTAAAAATCGAGGAGGGCAGGAGCTTGCAACACACAGGTGACTTTTCCCCTCCCCTACCTACGTTATTAAAGCTGCTCAATGTAGGCCCCAAAGTAGTAGTAGTATGTGAACTGTATTGTTTCACCGGCCCGTCTTAAAATCTAATAAGAGAGGTACAAGCCTCCCACACCACCCAAACAGGAGACTGTACGTATTCACATAATTATACAGCAAATGCCACATATATGTGCAGGGGTTCATGAACTCCACCAAAGGCCATTTATGGAAGCCCATGTCAAGAAAAGCCCCTGCCTTAGGATTGTGTCACCCTGGGTTGGGGTTGCCAAGAGCTTTACAAAGAGACAGGGAGTGCGATGATGCATGCACCTTTTCTTTTTAGATAGCTTGGTTCTCCCCATGAGCTGTTGAAGAGTTGAAAAGCAAACAAACGTCAACAGTTCTGAATCCCAACATTGTTTAATGACAACCTTCCCATGTTTGCCAACTTGCTGCTTAACAACAATCCTGTTGACACTGTGTAAAAAGCTTTCCAGGTCCTCCCAGGTAAATAACCCACTCCTACTGATCACCTGGCCGCCCAACTGAACTCTTTCATACACACAGAATTCATGAAGATAAGTCATTCTCTTTGCCAAATGTACCTTGACGTAGTAGAGATTTTCCTTCTTCGTGGGGCCTTTTCATATATCATATTAATCTCCGTAAAGACAGTTATAGGAAAGCATCAATTTCAAGTGAAAACTTTATAATTAAAATGAAATAAATTAAGTTTTTATAGTTGTAAAAATGGTAAGCATCTAAGTTTTCTGAACTGTGCCATTTTGTCTTGTTCTAATATGTATAGCATGTGACTCTTTGGATAGATGAAAAGATTTTTCAATTTTTTTTTAGTTTTCATTTGCTGCTGAAATCTTATGGAACTATTTGAAATTCAGCAATATGTTTAATGACTGGGAACAAGGAGGTAAAGTTACTTGATGGAAATTACAGTAGTCATGGGAGAAGTGGTCAGTTTCCTGAGAAGGAGAAAGAGCCACCAAGAGTCAAAAGAAGCAAAACTTTTGATGTAGAAAAGGACGATTCTGGAGTGGACGGCAGATAAACAGCATTGTGCCTTTGCTGGCTCCACGGCAAAGGTAATTTAATCGCATCATTTGATCCTCACAGTACAACCTGGCAAGACGCCTGAGGCAGGAGCAGAGAACTAACCCAGGGAAGCAGGGGGTGGGGTGTGGAATTCGTTGGGTTGGCTAACCAGGCCCTTCCCTAACAGCCAAGAAGGAAATGGATTGCCTGTGGCTGTGACTCAGAGAGCTGTGGCCAACAAGACCAGTTGCCTGTGTAGAATTCTGCCAAGAAGTATAAGAATAGTTCCAGCTTTCATGGCAGTTTTACTCAAGGTTTGAAACAGGTGGAAATGTCTGGAAAAGTCAGGTGATCGATTTAACTATAAATGGCAAAGGAAAATAGAAAAGTTTTCCCAAAGTCAAAAGTGATTAAGTTGCTAGAAACAACCTTAAACCCAGAGCTCAGAGCGGAGGTAGACAGATCATCTAGGACAGGTTCCTGGTATAAGATGAGTCTGAATTGAAATAGCATAAAATTTGTTTTTGAGGAAGAGACATGTTAGATATAGATTAATTGCCCCTGACTCTCACATTTTATATATGAGGGGCTTCACAGAGCTTCCATATCGTTGTATGACTAACCTAAGTCCTGTAGTTAGTGGCAAACCTAATAGGCTCTGGACTCTGGAAATTGAGAAACAGATGTAAGAGATACTATTTTGGAAACCCTGCCGTTGATTAACAATTAGAGAAGTTACAAATTAGTGAGAAGACATCAATGGTAACCAGGAGTTAGCATAATTTTGAATGAATTTTAGTGCTCCCCCCTATAATTCTTGGAAAAGTTTTAGAGGGTGGTTAGGAAGCTTATTTTTGAAAAATCATATTCTAATTAGTCTTTCTGTAACCATGCCTAGAGAAAACAATAACAAAAAACCAACAATCATTATAGTGAAGGGCTTTTACCACTACATACATCAAGAAAATGACATGATTTATATTGTCCCTTTTATTTAAATAGAAAGTTCTGGCCCTGGCTGGTTGGCTCAATGGTAGAATGTCAGCCTGGTGTATAGATGTCCCAAGTTCAATACCTGATCAGGGCACACAGGAGAAGCAGCCATCTGCTTCTTCAACCCTCCCCCTCTCCCTTCTCTCTCTCTCTTTGACTCCCACAGCCCTACTCGATTACTTTGTGCATGTTCGCCCCAGGCACTGAGATGGCTCCATGGCCTTGCCTCAGGGACTGTAATTTGGTTACCAAGCAATGGAGCAGCAGCTGCAGATGGGCAGAGCGTTGTTTGATAGGGGGCTTGCTGGATGGATCCCAGTTAGGGTGCATGTCACTCTCTGCCTCTCACTTAATAAAAAAATAATCATAATAAAATAATAAATAAATAAATAAATAAATAAATAAATAAATAGTTCTTAGGAATGTTCAACAATTTGTCCATATTGTGGATGATTTAAAATGAAGACTCCTAATTATTTACATTTATAAATTGAGAACTAATTTAAGCTAGGCAGTATTATTGGATTCTAATATCCCCATGCACTTAAGAGCTGAAGGTGTTCCAGAAATTTTTAACGTGAAGTAAATACAAAAAGAGGGACACCTTGACTTTATTATTAATATTTTAAAAAGAAAGTCTGCTGGAACTTTTTCCAAAGCTTTTTAATATCATATCACTCAAAAATAGGGAAAAGATTCCTAGGTAGTTTTCTGTGGTTTATTAAGAAACTTTATCAATTGGGATTTTTTATATTACTGAATTATTGAATTAGGAAAAAATTGACCAAAAGTCTCTGTTCTCTACATGTAAAATTTACCTTAAATTATTATCTCAAATGTCACTTTTTGGCATTTGTAGCAGTAAAACCTCATCACTATAACTATTGTTTCTGGTGCTCTGCATATAGAAAGAATGGTTAAGATATGCTTAAAAGAAATATGAATCTTAACTTTAAAAAAAAGCTCAAGAACCATAAAATCACTTCTAAAATATGGTTAAAATGTGGTGTTCTTTTCACTGGTATATAGTTTCAAATGCTGTTCACTTATAAGTGGTTTTATTTAGCCTTGGATTAAAACACAATATACATCTGGCTATCCAATGAGATGAAACAAGGCTATGATAGGATTTGCTGGAGCCCAAAACTATCACACTCTATTAGGTGACTCCAAACAAGAGTCATGAAAGAAGTGAACCCTGTCCTTTTTATTTTTATAATTTTCTTTTTATAGGAGAATTTAATTTTACATGACTCTTTTGGTATTTCAATAATAAAATAAACTAGTTGAAAATAAGCCAGTATTAGTACCCAAAAAGCATTTTGATTCAAAGAAAGAAAGGTTTGAAGAATTTTGCATTCCTCTGATGAGGACTATGATAAATACTAAGTGGTATAACAATATAATTTGTATTACTCTTAATCGCCAACGTCCATAGGGTAAAACCTTATCCAGACACTATCTCCATAAGAGATGGAATGTAAAGAATTATCAAAGAAATCTTTATAAGCCATAAACTCAAAACTTCAACAGTTTTTCAGAGAACAGCATACATACTGTACCATTTATTTATTTTTAGAAATATTGTGAGTAGAATATTTTATAGAATTTGAAATGGGAAGCATAGAGGAAGAGGAAGGTGTGCTGTGGAGTTAAGGATGATGACATTGGCTATTAAAGGAGTAGGCCTTGTTTCTCAAGCATGAAAAGGCAACAGCAATGAGCAGGCAAGTGTTGAGTTTGTTCTGCCAGGATTTAGGAATAAACTGATGGAGTTCCAAGCAGAGTGACTCTGCATATCACTCCCATCCCCGAGAAACCTCCCCGGCAAAGTTTCTCAATTATGTTTCCAGTTGAATTATCAGAAAATAGTCTTAATCAGAGCACTAGCTTACCTTCCATGAGAACTTCCATATTATTCATGGTATTTAGTCAATTTTAATTCCAGAAAATGCAAAGAAGCCAGAAAAGAATCAGTTCACCTTGAGTTGCTGGTCTTGGAACATTCTCAAGCCAACCTACCAATGCCAACACCTTCTTCTTTGTCATCCTTTTAAAAAAAATATATTAATCTGCACTAATCCTTTGAATATAGACTGTCTCTTGAGATTAACACAAGTCTTTAGGATTTTTGTTTAATTTGGTTAATAAAATTCTAGCTTATATTTCCTGGTTACATTAGAAAGTCCGATACATTATAGGCTTCCTTGAATTTTCTGCTAATGTGCCCACACCAGCTTCAGGTTCTGCACTCTGCCACCGGTATGTAGCTATTCTTCTTGATGGTAAATGGTCTAACTGCATGTATTTCCACTGTACCCAGAAAAGGGCCAATCAACTCCAGGTTTAAAGAAAAAACTTGACTAGAAATCTCAGTAACCTCCAGGTATCAATAATCTTAACACTTTATTCAGGTCATATAGTGAATAAAACTCATTATAATTCTCTTAGTGCTATGTATAGTATCTTTTTCTAATTAGAAAATAAAGAAATATGATAAATTTATAATACAATGTGAATTCAACATTTGGATCGAGTGGTATAATTATTTAATCACAAACACAGACCCATAAAGAAAACAGAATGTTGAAAGAAAGGAAGGAATGATGGAGAGAGTAAAGAGAGCTCCCATGTGATCTCCAATAAAGTGGCAAAAATATAATCTTGAGCATCACTTTTGTGAGGAAACAGTAATGTAAAAACAGTAAAGGAGGACTGGATAAAGAAGATGTGGTACATCTATACAATGGAATACTATGCAGTCATAAGAAATGATAACATAGGGTCATTTATGATAGCATCGATGGACCTTGAAAACATTATACTGAGCGAAGTAAGTAAATCAGAAAAAGCTAAGAACTGTATCATTTCACAGATAGGTGGGATATAAAACAGAATCATGGACATAGATAAAATTGAAGAGGTTAACAGAGTGAAGGGGACATGGGAGAGGACAATGCAGGGGAGGGGGGAAGGGAATGGTGTAAAGAAGTACAAATATTATATATGGTGACAGACAATAATTTGACTTTGTGTGATGGGTATACAACATAATGAACAGTTTAAATGCTATAGAAATGTTTACCTGAAACCTATGTATTCCTATTGGTCTATGTCACCCTATTTAATTTTCTAAATTTTAAAATAAATAAATAAAAATCAATCTCAACTTTATGCTCATTTATAAAAATGAGTCAAGAGAGCTCAGGTGGAAGAGAGTAGTAGCCTCAGTTGAGCATTCACTCACTCATTCATTCATTCAATCAGTCAGTACTCACTAAACAAAGAGAAAGGTACTTGAAGGGGAAGAGTTTCCTTTCACATTCTTAGACTTCAACCTTTCAATCAACCTAAGACTAGATCTCTAAAATGTTTAGGTACCCACCCACCTAGGACAATGTTTATGTAAACACACTGCTGCCTGTGGGTGTTTCTATGTCCGCATGCACCTTGTGGATGGGGATATTGTTGATGGAAGGGTAATACAAAGGATGGGCATAGCATGGAACCATTACCTCTACACGAATAAGCTAAAATAATTTGACCAGTTCCTCTGAAATATGGCCAACTCTCAATATGTTTACTAGTTTATTCATTGATTTATTCAATTGTTGATTTTCTTCAAAATATTTACTGTGAACCTACCATCTACCAAGCATTATCCTTAGCACAGCTATCCCTCCTTTCAAAAAGCTACCAGCCTGGAAAATAAGATATTGTGAGTCTATAGAGGAAATAACTCAGATACACCTGAGTTTATTTTACTAATGTCAAAATGGTAACTTGTAAAAATGAATAAATAAAAAAGAAAAACCAAATACTGAAACAAAAATATTATCAAAATTAGATATCTACCTAGGGGCCTATTAATCTTAAATTAACAGTTACTGATGAAAATTGTAACATGGGCACAAGCTTCTAGGCAGTAAAAAAGAAAAAAGCAAACTGTGAGAGACTACAATGAATAAGGGTAACTTATCCATTTCTACATCGAAACTACATCTAAAATCATGCCTGTCTCCAAGAAATAAGATGGGTTCTTTCTCTGTTCTCCCCTTCTCTGTCTCCAAGAAATAAGATGGGATCTTTAACAAGGTTATGAATCTCTGTTCCTATACAAACTGGCGGCTCAAGTCTGAAGTACATATTTTGGCAGCTGACAAATACTTCAAATGGAAATTTTAATGACTTTTCTCTTTTAAAGCCAGTGCCCTTTAATAAACTAGAGTTATGGTTATGTGTAAGTCTATAACAAAAACTCAATAGAAAAAAATTATAAATCTCTACTTCAGAGATGACTTAATCAAATCTTTAAAAGGCAAGTAGAGGGTTGCAGCATGATATCCCTGCTTTTCCATCCCTGAGTGTGGCTCAGGGGGATATGATGGTATCTGAGCTTGCACGGACACCCTTCCTACCTACATCCCAGCCCATTACTACTAGAGGATCCCAGGCAGCAGTTGAAGTATGCTGTCTTTTTCAATTTAAATAGAACAAACTTGAAACTTAGTCCAGATATGGTGGGAGTTCATCATTCCTCACAGTTTTTCCAGAATTTTCTAAAAGAAAAAAATGGAGAGGGTAAGGATGGTATGTGCTTTTGCTAGTCAACTCTGACTCTGAATTGCTGCCTTAGAATTTTTATGGATTGTAATGTCCTCCCCCCCGAGGGCTATGGCTCTACTATATACCATGTGACCCCTGAAACAGAATCTAGAACTCCCTTCTTGATTTCCCCCTAAAGTATCATTCACGCTAGTCCTGTGAATGTGTAGAACTTCACAATTAGAGTTTTAGAGATTACAAGGAAATTAAGTACTTAGCCTCCTAATGCCTCTTCTTCAAAGCTTTCCTCAAATTTTCCTACTCTCCACACCTTATACAGAGCAGTTATATAGACTTTACTCCTTTGTATAACAACAGACACGTTAACATGCCAGCCTAAACAATGAACTGTATAATCCTCCTTATTCCTTGTAGAGGTACCACAGAGATGCATTGAAACTCTAGACTTCGCTTTATTCTAGCCACCTACCCCCCCCCCATTAGATCCTTTAGGGAAGGGAACACTATTGATTGATTTCTACTAATGAGTTTTGTTATTCCCCGTATGAGCCAAGTTAGCTATAAGTGGGTTTTAAATAACCATTTGCTCTTTTTCATTACGATAGATGGTCTTCAGTGTTACAGATTTTATTTATTTATTTTTTTTGCCATAGGATCACAGGCAAAACTCTTCTATATAGACTGGCTTGTGGACCAGCTATGGGTTGCCCATAATAATAATCTCAAGATCAAATCTCCAATTGATCATGCCAAGACATTCTAGTTAAGGAAAAGAAAGAAACAGACTATCTAGAGTATCTACTCCATGTAAAGCATGGTAGGTCTATGTTCACAACAACAACAAAAATAAGTATTAGTGTCCATAGTTTTTTAGATTAGAAAGCTGAGATCCTTCCTAATCTAAAGCATAAGAGAAATAAATTGCAGAAAACTGTGATTATCAGAGGTAGGGCCAAGGACTGAAGTGAACCCAGATCTTCAAGATGATGTGCCTTTCATCATATCTCAGTGCTAAGAAAAAAAGATGTGAAACTGTACAGTAGCACCCCTGATTCACGGGGAATACATCTTCAGAACCCTACTGGATGCCTGAAACTGTGGCTAGTATCAAACGCCCGATATGCTGTTTTTTCTTATACATGCATACCTTTCATAAAGTTTAATTTACAAAGCAAGAGATGAATAGCACCAATAATAAAATAGAACAATTATAATGATACACTATAATGAAAGTAATGTGAATGCGGGCGTTTGTTTCAGGGTATCCCATGCTGAAGTCTTTGAACAGATAGGCGTGATGCTTTCTGGTGCAGTCCTTGGCCATCAAGAGGAACACATTTCCTGTTCAAGTCTTCCGCCTACAAATTTAATACCTTTCCATCTTAACTAAGTACTTAGTTTGTCACTGTGGCCGTCACTTTTGCAGTTTGAGGTACAACAGGAAAACTAGCACAGATTTCTTTATACTCCTGTACAATTTCATGGATAGAAGGTTTTGTCTTACCATAGATTTTTAGCCACCTTGCCATACAATTTCTTTTTCTTAAGTTGAGAACTTTACCTTTTTTTCACTTAAAGGTAGTTCTTCATGTTTTCTCTTGGGCATACCTGACTTTCCAGCAGCATTAGTCTTGTGCTTTGGTACCATTATTAGGTAAGATAAGGATTGCCTGAGCACAGGCACTGCGGCACTGTGAGCATCGATCTGCAAACTGAGTCAGCTGCCAAGTGATGCGGCGTGCACATGCTGGGCGGAGAGAAGACCCCCGTCCTGGGCAGGACACAGCAAGGTTGCATCAGGCTCCTCAGAAAGACGTGCACTTGAAAATTTATGACAGATTAAATGATTTATTATTGGAATTTTCCATTTCATGTTTTCAGATCATATAGCTGACCGTGGATAACTGAAACTGCAGAAAGGAAACCCACATATGGCGGGGGGTGGGGGGGGGTCCTACATTTTGCAGTATTTATCCTGCCCACCTTGGGGAACTTTGTCTCCGTGGCTTTCTCAACCAGCCCCCCAGGTTCCCCCAGCAGGTGATGAGGTCTCATGGTAAACCACACAGGAGGAAATAGGCTGATGATTCCAAAGGAGCCCTTTCTTATCCCAGCTGGAGCAAATGCAAGCCTTCGCTTCAAGGGTCAATAAGGATGTACTGAGTTAAGAAACTCGAAAGTGGATTGGTAAACTGCATGTTTGAAATAAATTGGAAACTAAATTTTTGGATTGCTGACAGATTTGGAGGAGGTGAGCAAAATCACTTGATTGGAAACAAGAGGCATGATCTGGTGGTAAATGCGGGTGCACGCGCATCTATCTATAAGTGGATACTGACCAGTTAAGCAAAAACGGAGAAACCTAGCAGTGCAGCTAGCCTACTGTTTGCGTGTTTGTGTGTGTGTGTGTGTGTGTGGGGGGTTGTGTTAAAATATATATAACACAAAAGTGGCTTACCATTCAGTAGCATTAAGTATATTGACATTGTCCTGCAGCCATCACTGCTAGCTATCCAGGACTTTTTCATCGTCCCAGACTGAAACTCCATCCCATTATTAAACAGTGACTCATCGTTCCTCGCATATTTCAGCCCCTGGTAACCACTATGCTACTTTCTGCCTCGATGAACTAGACTATTCTAAGCACCTCATACATGTGGAATCAGAAAATATCTGTCCTTTGGTGCTGGGATTGTTTCACTCAGCAGAATGTCTTCACTGTCCACCCTACTGTTTTCACTAAGCTGCTAAGTATTGCTTCTCTTTGCTGCCACTGGATAGAGGTAACAAAGTCTCCAGGGTGAAATGCAGTGGGGCTGAGAAGAAGAAACATAGATTAACCAAGTGGGTTAAGCAAGTAAGAATACTGTCTGTTTTCATAAACGCTGGCATTTGAGCAGATCAACAAAATTCAGCTTGACAAAAGGAGAGCTTTATGTACTCATTTTGGTTACGTACGTCGTAACATTTTTAACACTTGGATCGAGAATTAAACTTAATATTCTGTTCTAGTAAAGATTTATCAAGTCCCTACCATATTAGAGATATCAAGAGAATGAAATAAAGATCCCACTCCCAATAAAAAACAATGTGAAAACTGGGTTTCTTAGACTCAACAGCAGTCATTATTATGAACACTACTCTGAAATATATATATACAAGATAACTTAAGGGTTAAAAAGAAAGTTTTACTGGTGTCTTCAATGAATATTATTCCTAGGGAAGAAAGTCATCCTATTAAAGGGAAAGCATTGTGATTTAATATAATGGAAAATATATTAAGAGCAATGCATCTCTGGTGAAATAATGCTTAGAACCCAGTCAACAAAATAAGCCAGATTGCTGTAAAACGTTAAAATATCGTATTTCACCATTTCTAAGACACACATTTTTTCCCCCTTTTAGATCTCTAAAATTGAAAGGCATCTTAAGATCTATGGCTGAAACTCAGTAAACAGAATATCAAAACGTATCATTGTTTCTGAATCCTTGGGGTTTTTTGCCTTTCTTTCCCAAGAAGGTTTGAGTGTGTGTGTCTCTGTGTCTGTGCTTTGTTTTCCAAAACTTGTTTATGAGTCTTCCGTTTTCTGATGTTAATGATTACATGAGGCCAGAACTGAAATGGTGCAGAACTCAGACCTTTATTTTTATTTTATCCTTGTTTGGACCATCACTGAGGAGTGCAGACACCCAAGCAGAAACAATGTCTAAAAATGGGGATGTGTAACCTGAGCCTTTTCTGTCGAAGACTCTGGAACACACCTGCCTGTTTTTAAATCTTGCCTAGCTGTGTCATCTGGGACAGGTTAGTTATGCCTCTCTGTGCCTCAGTTTCCTCAAGTGGTGAATAATGGTATCTACCTCTGATGGTCAAATAAGTTGTAAAATATGATTTTTATGTTTGCTCGCTTTTAGTTTGCATTGGGGGCTGGGCAGCGCCAGGTATGTGTGCTCTGTGAAATTGCAAGTTACCTTCTTGCTTAGGAGGGGCCAGTGTTTTGCTAATGTTTGCTGGAGGAGAGGTTTTGCGCCAGAAAGTTTTGAAAAGAGGGAGGAGAAGGAGAAGGAGAGAGAAGCCATGTTTGCAGAGTGAGAGCAGAGAGAATGCAGAGTGATGAGAGAGAAGCCATGTTGGCAGGGAGAGAGAAGGTGTGCAGATGGGGAACCAGAGCTGAGGGGGCTTTGCGAGCTCTGCTGAGACTGGTGAGGCCTTTGATTCTAGGAAAAACCGGAGAAGATTGTCCTGTTTGTGGAACCAGAGAATGTGTCAGGGCTTTGGGAGCTCTGAAAGAGTGAAAGGGAAGTGTTCTCCCTGTGTGTTTGCTCGTTGGCCTGTGCGGGACTTTAAAAAAGGAATGGCCCACCATTTTCTGGCTCCACTGTTTCTTTACTGTCTTCCCGAATTCAATGGGAACCTGCATGTGCATAGCCATGATGGTCGTGACCACTGGCCATACATATCTCATTGCATTATGAGGATTAAGTGAATTTAATACAAACAAAGGACTTACAATAATGCCTGGCACATTAAATGCTCTCAGCTGGTACCTGATAGCACTGTTTCTCAGTTCCTTAGTGATCTGTCTAAGCCCAGGTGTTTATGTCCCTTATTTGGGACAACTCCCAAACTCTACCTGCAGCATGGGCCTTTTCCCTGAACCCCAGCTACCTATACCGAACTATTTACTCCACTAGAATAGCTACTCATATCTCAACATTAATAGGTCTAAAGAACAGCTCTCAATTTCTTGACCATCAAATTGTTTCTCCTCCAGTTTTCCTGATATCCGTAGATGGCCCTAAATCACCTTTAAATTATGCTGTTGGTGTTGTATCACACCCCATATCAAAGCTATCAGCAGAGCTTCTACTTTCAAAATATATCCAGATTTGACCATTTCTCATTACCTCCCCTGCACGTTTTCTGGTTCAAACTATCAACTCTTTCTCGAACAACTGGAGTCATTTCCTAGTGATTTCTCATATTCCTTCCACCTTGCTTCCTAAATTATTTTATCCGAGTGGTCCCTTTCAGTTGTGAGCCATCATCGCATGACCCCTTGGCTCAAGAGCCTGCAATCATGTCCCATCTCTTCCGGAGTAAAGCTTAAGACCTAGCACAACCCATGAGGTGGGGCCTGAGCTGGCCCCGCACTACCCGTTACATCTCATTCCTCTCTTCACTCTGCTCCACCCACTCTGTTGTCTTCAGAAGGCTCACGTACCATCCTGCTCTTGCTAGTTTGCCTTTCCATCAACATGCCCCTTCCTTTCCTGCGGGTCTCTTATCAACTGGCCCTCCTTCCCTGACCATGATGTGGAAACAGCATCCATTTTCCTCCTAACTTTGTTTCTTTCTTTTCTTTTCTTTCTTCTTTCTTTCTTTTTTTTTTTTTGTGTGACAGAGACAGAGAGAGAGTCAGAGAGAGGGACAGACAGGAACGGAGAGAGATGAGAAGCATCAATCATCATTTTGTTGCGACACCTTAGTTGTTCATTGATTGCTTTCTCATATGTGCCTTGACCGTGGGGCTACAGCAGACCAAGTGAACCCTTGCTCAAGCCAGTGACCCTGGGTTCAAGCTGGTGAGCTTTGCTCAAACCAGATGAGCCTGCGTTCAAGCCAGCTACCTTGCGGGTTTGAACCTGGGTCCTCTGCATCCCAGTCCGACGCTCTATCCACTGCACCACCGCCTGGTCAGGCCTAACTCTGTTTCTTACTTCACTTTACTTTTCCCTTGCACTCACTACCACCTGACACGTTATCTATTTATTTGTCTTTCTCCTTGAGATCAGGGACATTGTGTTCAGGCTGTATCCCTAGAGCCTAGAACAGTATCTGGCACACAGAGGAGGTGTGGTTAATAGTGAACGAGTGAGTAAAATTAACGAATGTGTCACTATCTTAGGATGATTTTGTTGGAACCCTCATTTGAGTGCCTTGATTTCCCACTGTAAATGGATTTGCATTTATTATCTGAGCCTGAAACATTTAAGATTGCCTTAAAAGGGTCTTCCATTTGCTTTTTTTCCCCCCCATCATATTTTCATCCTGAGATTTGGATACTGTTTCTCTTACTCGCTTGTTCAGAGCCAATCAATGTCACCCTTGAGTCTGCCGAAGAGGTTGCCGAGTGATGAGGAGGCATTTCATCCCTCCGGGAGCTTAAAATACTGCCTGTGTAGCGTGTACAGTTGCTGCTGGCTATGAGTGAAAATCTGAGGAAATCTCCTACCAAGGAGCATAGACAAGGAACATTCAGACTGGGCCAGCTCAGAGGGCCTTTTAAGTCTTCCTTTCAATACCTGTGCCGATTTTTAATGCTCATGAAAGGTACCCCAGAGAGTTTGCTGTAGTCTAATGCACTAAAGGATCCCCACAGCGCTTCAACCACAACTCTGAAGAGAGAGATCTAGGTCTGTCTGGTGACAAAGCTCATCATATACTTTTATAACTTAATTTCTAATAAAATCTTATTTGAACCAAGAGAAACATCCCTTTGGGCTTTTATTGTTAGAGCTGGATCCATAAAAAAATCAGCTTTTTCTCATTAAGATGACTTTTCTTTTCATGCAGCAGAACCAATATAATGATTGCCTAGCAATGTGATAGTATTAGTCCTGCTGGGGTTACTGTGACACAATACCATAGGCTGTGTGGTGTAAACAAGGGAAGCTTAATTCTCACAGTTCTGGGGGCTGGGTAGTCCAAGGTTAAGACTCTCACACATATGGTTCCTGAGAACCTTCTCCTGGTTTGTAGATGGCTACCTTCTGGCTGTGTGCCCACATAGCTGTTCCTCTGTGCATGCTACAGGGAGAAGAAAAAGAGTTGCCTTACTCTTCTTTTTTTCTTCTTCTTCTTTTTCTTTCCAAGTGAGAGGAGGGGAGATAGAGAGAAAAACTCCAGCATGCGTTCTGACCAGATTCCACCTGGCAGCCCTATCTGAGGCTGATGCTCTGCTTATCTGGGATCATGCTTGCAACCAACCTATTTTTAGTGCCTGAGGCTGAGGCTCCACAGAACCATCCTCAACACCTGGGGCCGATGCACTCGAACCAATTGAGCCATGGCTGCGGGAGAGGAAGAGAGAGAGAGAGAGAGAAGGGGGAGGGAAAGGGTAGAGAAGCAGATAGTTGCTTCTCTGTGTGCCGTGACTGTGAATCAAACTTGGGACTTCCACACACGGGGCTGACACTCTGCTACTGAGCCAACCAGCCAGGACCCATTTTTATCTTTTAAATGCTTCCCTTTACCTTATATAATCACTAAAAATATTCACAAAGGTATTTGACTTATAATGATATATGGCATAATTTTTATTTTTTGAATTATAATGTATTAAAGTATAAAATGTGGCCCTCCAGGGGTTTTGCCATCTGAGCAAAAGCCTGACATTTACACTAAAGTAATCTGCCAGGTATGGAAGCCGAGAGACAGCATTGTGCTGAGAGGGGAAAGCAAAGCCAAGGCCCCTGAGAAAGATGAGTTCAGCGTGTTCAAAGACCACTGAGTAGACCAGTAGGGTTGGGAGCATCATAAATAAACAGATCTGGAAGAAGATGGTGGGTAAAGTAGGCAGAACATATAGTGTTATGTAGTTCAAAGGAGAATGTTTAGACTTCATTCTAAATTCAATCAGAAGCCAAAGAAAATTTTAAGGAGGATATTGACATAATTTTACTATTTATTAAAACAATAAACTGGCAATTGTATGTTTAATCCACTGTAAATGGGGACGAAAAAAGCTAGGAGTTCAGGTTTGTGCAATTTCCATAAACCAGGCTAGCACTAATGAGGTTTAGATGAAGGCGGTGGTAGTAGAGATGAAGAGAAGGGGAGAAATCATAGATCCTTAGATCTTCAACTTATGCAAATGAAAAAAATGGTGGTGGGGGAAGCTTAGTACAGCTTTGAAGCATTGTCAAGTGTTCTCTTTTGGATATGTTAAACTTGCTAGGTTTATGCTATACAAGTAGAAATGTCAAATAGATTGTTGGATATGGGGCAAAACTAAAGACATACATTTAGGGACCAATGGCATCTAGGTGGGATGTATATTTACTAGGCTAGAAGAAAGTGCAGCCTCCAACATTTAGAGGTCTCATTTATAAGAAGGAACCAGCAAAGAACAGAGATTGTCAGATGTAGGAGAAAAACCAAAGAATATGTAATTGAATAATAACAATGACCATGAGCAATTCCTGCTTTATTTGCCTTAAACTAATTTAATTTTTACATTTTCAAAAGCTAGGTGTTATTATTATACCAATTTCGAGTCAGGGAAACTGAGGTATGATAAATTAACCATTTTGCCCAGTTCACACAGCTCATAAGGGGCAGATCTTGGACTCAAGTCAAAACTATCTAATTCCAAATTCTTAACTAGAACTCAATATTGCTCTCTGATTTGCAAAGGAAACATAGCTTTCCTTCCCCCTCAAAAAAATAAAAAGATGTTTCACATTTCACTGAGAGACACAATAAGATGACAGGAAAGTATTCATTGTATGTGTAACATGGAGATAGGCTGTTTCAGTGACAATAGCTTTTTCAGGGTAACATTGCTAATAGAAGACAGATAGATGGTGGTTAAGAAGCAAGCAGGAAGTAGGAAGCGGAAACCAGAGCCCCAGATGCCTCTTGTGCACAGTTCTATTACAAAGCAGAACAAAGAAATGGGGCTATAGCAAGAGAGGTCATCAGGGACTCATGAGACGTGTGCTGGATAGGTTGCCTAGGAAGCAGACCTTCAAACGAAGATAAAAGTACAAGGAATTTACTGGAATGATGCCTTTGAAGTATAATGGAGGGGGAGCAGGAGTAGGCAGGGAAAGTCGTTAGAAAATGACACAGGTCTGACACCTGTGGAAGGAGAGAGAAAAGGTAGGGGATTAGGGGGGAAGAGACCGCAGTGCAGCTCTGAGAGTCTCAGCCAGCCCAGTCAGGCGACTCTGTCATCAAGACTGCTCATAGAGGAGTCCTCCATGAACTGGAATTGCCAGGATTTAGGAGCCTTGCCATGCTCTGTTATTGGCTTGCCTTGGTTTTAAGTGCTATGGTCGATCCCAAAGGGGCTGAAGCTATGCTCCTGCGGATGATCAATAAAATCTGTCTTAAGGGCCAACGTGAATGACAAACCTCCATGGCCGCGGCAGGAGGGTTGTTTTGTTTTCTATATGGACTTTGTAATGTTTGTATGCTGATGGGAATCAAACTATAACAGAGATCACTCAATTACTTAAAAATTTTCACAGGACTAAATTTTGTCTTATTGATGCTTCCAATACCAATATTCTGGGCAAAATAATTTTTTACCAGTGGTCATTTAAATGGTACCAACAAAAGTATTATTAAGTCTATAAAAATTATTAACAGAGAAGCTATCTCATTGAATATCAAGTCTGGACACTCAACTTCTAGAACTTAATAGCAAACAAACACAAACAAACAAAAACTCAATTAAGAAACAGGCTAATGACTTGAACAGAAGTTTCTCTAAATGCAATATAAATGGCCAACAGGTATGTAAAAATATGTTCAACATCAAGGACATGCAAATCAAAACCACCTCATACCTGTTAGGATGACTATTATTTTTTTTTTAAGTGTTGTGGAAAAATTGGAACAATTGTGTAAAGTTGGTGTGGAATTATAAAAAATGATTCAGCTACTCTGAAAAACCATATAGAGGTTCCTCCAAATTAAAAAAAAAAAAAAGAACTACCATGTGATCCAGTAATCCCACTTCTGGGTAGTTATTTAACATAATTGAAATGAGGATCACCATGAGATATTTGTACTCCTATATTCATTGCAGCATATTTACAGTATTCAAGATGTGGTCACAACCTAGATGTCCATCTATAGATGAGTGAATAAAGGAAATGTGGCATGACAGAAAATGGAGTATTCTTCAGCCTTTAAAAAGGTAATCTTGCCATATGGGACAACACAGATAGGCTTTGAAGATAGCGGAATAAGCCAATCACAGAAGGACAAATGTTTCATGATTCTGCTTATGTGAGGATTATAAGAATAGTCAAACTCTTGGAAGCAAGGAGAAGAAGAATGATGGTTGCCAGGGACTGAAGGAAAAGGGGAATACAGAGTTGCTATTTAAAGGGTATAACGTGTCAGTTATGCAAGATAAATACATTCTAGAGATCTGTAGGGCATAATATCTAAATTCAACAATACTGATGAACAGTTAAAATTTTGTTAAGAGAGTAGATCTCATGTTCAATGTTCTTACCACAGGTTAAACCAAAAATGTAAAAATCCTGGATTGAGCAAAAAAAACTGAAGGTTTATAAATTAGGGTTCTTTTCAGTTTGAGGCCACCTGAATTTACAGCCTGGCCCAATCATATATGTCGTAGAGAACACAATCTGAAGTAGCATGTGCCCACAAACTTAACTCTGTCACATCTCAAAAGTTAGGCCAATTTACACAATCAAATACTAAACTAATGTTCCGTGAATATTTAATTTTATTTAAGGAGTTCAAATCACTTGATAAATAAGTAAATGACCTTAACACAGTAATTGCTTACTGTGTCCGTGAAATGGTGATATAAAACGTGCAAATGAAAATCCAGAGGTGTAAGACACCAAAGCAAATCGAGTAAGTATTCACTGAACTAAATTATATTTAAATACATCTAGAAACCCCTTATAATGCTGAAATGATGATACAGCAATTACCAAGCATGAGTCAAAGGTATTGAGAAATTAACTCTGTGCAAAACACTCGTCTTGTTGCCGGCTCAGTTGGATATAGGGTCAGCTGCATGGGCTGCAAAACATTTTTAGGAATTAGTGCTTTGTATGTTTTCTCTGGGCTGAGAGACAAAATGCCTTGGATTGATTGATGTTATGAAACACATACACACATCAACATTTAAAAACACTCAGAGATTACCAAGAGAAGCTTTTCTATACTAGATAAAATTATTAACACATTTTTAAGTCAACATAGCGCTTATAAAACAATAACGTATTCTTCCTCAGAGGTAATGGGCTTCTCATTAGCAGCAGAATAATTCCTGAGACATCAATTGTTTGGGGATTCTTGGTGAACATTATTCTAGTCATCTGAGGCAGCATTAAGGCAATAATACAGCAAGCATACAAAATTACTCAGTTACTCTCTGTTCCCTGGGAATTTAGATAGGTAACGCATATGGGTAAAAAAGTACTTGTTATGCACGGTAGAGAATGACTCCAAAACAATAGTGATTGCCAAGGAATAGTAAGAGGGAGTTAAAAATGAAGGGAACCTTGCTTTTCTGATGAAAAGAGGCCTGCCAGAAATGTTGGCCAGTGGTTGCCAATACTAGGTCCTCTTCACACAATCTTAGATGCTAATTTTGTTCAGGAACCTGACGATGGAATTTAGCTTTTTCAACTCCTTGTTTCATCACAATAATGGTCTCAGTCAGTACAGACGACTGGCTCCTTACTCTCTGTGGTGCTATAGATTAGTCAGCTGCTACAAAATTTTCTGTACGGGAATGATTAGGAGTCGTCTTCGTGGGAAAAGAGCAAGGATGAAGATCCCTTGAGCACCATGGTTGCAGGTACAAAGTTGCTCCTCCCTTAATGCTCTGTAGAGAACAATGGCATTGCACACAGCAGGGGCAGCAGTGCAGTCCTCTTACTACTTTGCATTTGTGAAGGGATTTCCTTCCGGGGAGTCCAGGGTGCTGCTGAGCATCATGTCAGCCTCTAAGTGACGCAGTGAGTGCTTCGTTTTCATGACCCCCAAAAGTTACACAAAAGAGGTCTCAGACTCATAATTTAGGAACAATAACTTTGAGAGTAAAACTGATTCTGTGCACTCAGACAATGGGGTTAAATTAATGCCGCAATCTTTTCTCTTTGTAAAAGGTAAAAGTTCTCGCTGAAGAGAACAGCAATAATTATTCAAAATTCCTGAAGTAGGCCAAGCATTTGTCCAGAGGGCAGAGAAATCCTGCTTGACTGGCTTCCACTCGAAACCAGTGTCAAGTTCCTGACCTTATGAACTCCCCAGAACAATATTAGATGGAAAAGGAGGAGCTGTTCTCCTTGACTTCTCTCTCTCTCTCTCTCTCTCTCTCTCTCTCTCTCTCATTTAGCAGGCAATGTGGTTCTGTCTACATTGGCACTCACCGATTCTCTCTCAGAGGGAATTGTTCTATTTTATGATGGACTCGCATCCCTTATAGACCGGATCATTTGTTTTCTAGCTTCCCTTTCTTAAAATGATTGTGTTCATTAAGAGAGATCTTTCCGTGCAGTGCGTGGTGAAGGCAGACGGAGCACATACATTACTGTAGATGCACTCGAATAGCTTACTTTGAAGAAGACGTCATTGTGTTCCTAGTGATCTACTGCCTTTTTCCTCCAAGTGTTGTCTGAGTGGGACTAGTGACAATGAGCCTCAGAACTGGAGGAAAGTGAAAGATGAGAGTTTTACTGTCTAAAGCGGTGGCTCTTCAAATGTGGGTTGTTGTTTTTTTTTTTAACAGAAGAAAATTCACGTTTAATACATGTGCACGAGAAATTCACATAGACACGATAAATCCATGAAAATGCCCAAAGACAGTGAGGGAATAATGGGTATATAAGACTTTTTTTGACAAAGGGTACGGGTATTAAATTTCAAAAGTGAGAGTGGGTGACATACAGGTCTTTGAGGAAGAGGGGGACACACATGGCAGGAAAATCCTTGCTAGGCGACTCAGAGACAATGGGACAAAGGAGTATCCAGCCAGCAGGCATCTGCCTGGAGCCCTCTTATTACCATACTTAATTCAAATTAGGCTCAGGTGACCTCTTCACATCTCCCTCCTGAAGCAGGTGTCTCTGTCTCAATCTCTTAAGCAGGAAAGGGGATGTCACAAAGTTCCTTGAAAACTTGATTAAAAAAAAAACTAGAAATGTACAATGGAAAGGAAAAAAATATATATATAGGCTCACAAACAAATATTATATAGAATCTCAGGAATTTCAGAGCCCCTCCCCCAGCCCCGACATGTACAATGGTACCTGTTGGGCAAATGAGTTTGTAAAATTTGTATTTTTTTTTAATCTGCTCACTTTTAGTGTTAAAAAATGGTGCTGGGCAGCGCCAGGTATGTGATCTGTGAAATTGCAAATTAACTTCCAGCTTGGGAAGGGCTGTTGTCTTTCCAGCGTTTGCTGGAGGAGGAAGAAGCCATGTCTGTGCAGAGAGAAGGAGATGGGGAACAGAGCTGAGGGGCTTTGGTGAGCTCCACCGAGACTGGTGGGGCCTTTGATTCTAGGAGGAACCAGAGAAGATTCTCCAGGTTGTGGAACTGGATCATGTGTCAGTAGCTTTGTGAGCTCTGAATGAATGAAGAGGGAAATGTTTTCCCTGTGTGCTTGCTCATCGGCCAGTGTGACACTTTAATAAAGGAATGGCCCACCAATTTTTGGCTCCACTGTTTCTTTCTTTTTTTTTTTTTTTTTTTTTTTTTGTATTTTTCTGAAGCTGGAAACGGGGAGAGACAGTCAGACAGACTCCCGCATGCACCCGACTGGGATCCACCCAACACGCCCACCAGGGGCGATGCTCTGCCCACTAGGGGGTGATGCTCTGCCCCTCCGGGGCGTCACTCTGCCGTGACCAGAGCCACTCTAGCGCCTGGGGCAGAGGCCAAGGAGCCATCCCCAGCGCCCGGGCCATCTTTGCTCCAACGGAGCCTTGGCTGCGGGAGGGGAAGAGAGAGACAGAGAAGAAGGAGGGGTGGGGGTGGAGAAGCAAATGGGCGCTTCTCCTCTGTGCCCTGGCCGGGAATCGAACCCGGGTCCCCCGCACGCCAGGCCGATGCTCTACCGCTGAGCCAACCGGCCAGGGCCTCCACTGTTTCTTTACCGTTTGCCCAAATCCAATGAGAACCTGCATGTGCATGGCCACGACGGCAGCAAATACTGGCCATACAGTAGTTCACCCTGATGTTTATGACTATTAGATAAGTCCTGTAGAATGAAAGGATGGAAATGTTTACCTCTACCAAGTTCTGGAAGACTCTGCCTGTCTCACTCTCTCTCAAATTCTGGCTGAAGCCTTTCGGTCTTCTCAGTCAGTTCCACTACTCTGAGCTCTGCTATCAAGAATTACAGTTTGATTATCAGTAGCAATAAGTGGATTCTTCATAAGTGCTGGTTATACAGCAAATCCTGTACGCTATCTTGCTCTAAAAGTGGAGTTCTTAAAACTTCAACCACAAACAACACACCGCAGAACTCACCTGGAGCAGTCAGGAATTCACTTATGAAAAGACGCACATGATTTCAAAACTGGCTCTAGCTGGGTGGTTTTGTAGTTGTCTACCTGAAATGACCTGTCAGTTTCAGCTTTGATCTGAGGAAACACATAGCCACGTCTTGAGACAGTCTTCATAATAAGCAGCTTGGATAATACTCCTACTCCTGAATTCAAAGATTAAAAGTATCTGGAGAAAGAACTAACCTCTCTCTTCTTGAGACATTTCCTCCAGGGCAGGCCGAAGGTAGAGCGGGAAAAGCGAAGAGGGAAAGCTATTCATTTTTCTATCCATAGTATCCTGAGCTGTCAGTTCAGCAGCTTTCACAAGAACTAAATCTACTTTAAAAAGAGAGAGAGAGAGAGAGCTTGAAAGTGTTGTACCATTAGCTATTCTGATTCTAGTCCATGCCAGGATGCAAAGGTTCTTATTATGCCATGTTCTATTTTTGATCTAATCCATATCAACAGCCTGAAGTCTCAGCATGGTAATGCTGGGGAAATTCTTTGATGATAATTGGAAACTGCACTGCCGTGCCCCTTAAGTTATACAATCTGACTGTCACTGGGAGTGTCATTTGGGCTAGAAAGAGACAGGGGTAAGAAAAGTGGGCATCTGATGTCGATGTGGAGGCTACAGCAGCAAGTCAGAGCCTCTTGTGAAAGTTCTCCCACTGGTTAGGTCGGGATATGGGAGAAGGAGGGTGGGTGTGCTTCCCTGCTCTGGTATTTCAGAGCCTTGGGACAGCTCAGTATGCTGTCACGCAGATCCCCCGACAGCACTACCTTTAACCTGCGTGCAGACAACTGACGTGGGCAGAAAAGTCACACCCCGCAGCAGCAGTTATTGAAAACAGTTCAATGTAACACCAGGCGTTAAAACTTGGTACCTTCTTGTCATGATAAAGATTGTAACAAGAACAGGAAATGGCACAGCAGAAATCCGTTTTCATGATAATGATCTCATGAATGTAAAGAGCATAGGAAATGGAACAAATGTAACCCATTCCATTACCACCTTCAACCGGTAACCCCCTTGTCCTAGTCACATGCCCTACTTATGGTCCAAGCACAAAGGAAATCAAAAGGCTGACTGTGACACCGGGGAACAGAGCAGCCCCCACTGGTCCGTGTGCGTGCATGCGTTTGCACGCTGGTAGCTTTCCTCCTTTGACCTCCGTTGCACTACAGAGTTCCTTCCAGCTAATTCCCTAACTTTGACCTGAATAAAGCAGGTCAGACATGGGAGGAACAAAGAAACCTACAAACCAAGGAGTCATCTGGGAATATGGACTCTCCTCATCACCCTTTATCAGGATGAAGAAGCCCTGACCTTCCCCTAAATAGAAGCAGCAAACAAAAGAGATGACTGAATGCCTTTCTTCCTTCTAAGCCTCCAAGCTTCTCAGCTTCTGGGGGGAAAATGAAGCTTCTGTCTCATGGTGTGTTCTCTCTGCCCTATCTAAAGAGGCTGCAATTTGATTAGGGCTCATCTCAAAGTACAAAGGAAGGTCTCAGGAGCACAAGGAAGCCAGAACTGGAGGTCAGTGAGGCCAGGTCAGCGATGGGGCTGCCACTCATTCCTCTGGGAGCCGGCCATGGTCTACAGGCAGACCTGTTCCCTTGAAAAGAGCACTAATTAATACTACGTGAAATTCACAATAAACCACCTCACCCCGGGATGACTACATCAGAGATGAGGGGGAGTAGTGAGGAACGATGGCTGCGTTTGCCAAATAAATACTAGAGAAAATGCAAGCCAGATGGCCTAGAGTCCTGTGCCCACACCCCGCCTCAACCAAATGCCACTTACTCTGCTCGGCTCCCTAGTAACTCCTTATGTTACATCCAAGGAACCCTACGATACGTTGTCTTCGACAGGGGGACTTGTCCGGGCAAGCGAGCCTGAATACACTTCACATTGCAGGCATCTTGGGTGTCAGTCTCTTCCAGTTACAAAATGGCCCTGGCTGGCCAATGAGGAGTGCAATCGTGTTCCTTGCCCTGGTTATAGGTCACTTGCTGAGTGATGTGAGGAGATGCCCAGGCAATTGCACCTCTCCTGAGAGCAATGGGCGGCCCCTTTACCAGATGCCATGCAGGAAGTGTTCCATGGGGTGCACCGCTTTCCTGAGAATCATGTCTTGATCCTCAAGACAAAGTATATTGAGATTCTATTTCCCAAGGAAAGAATGGAACCCTACGTGTCAAATGGCTTAAAGTTAAAGTAGGTTATGAGCCCTGAAAAACAATCACTTGAGGACAATCCTACGTGAGAAAAATATGCATATACTGGAAAATTGGTCAAGTGGTTTCTAACCTCTATTGCCTCCCTGGGAGGTTTTAGCTGATTGTATACGACTGTGATGAATCACAGCACGGGCTTGTTTTATTTATTTAAAAACATATTCTTTTAAAAGGTGATATGATTGGGATAACTATGATCTAGATTTAATTATTAAATACATCTTCATCCTCCAATTTTTTGTTATTGTTTCTATTCCATCTTTTTCATTCCTGAGTGAGAACTTACATGTGTACGTTACTTATACAACACAACTGTTTCTTTCCATTCTTTCACCATTCTGTGGGGGACACAGTAGCTGCTGAAAAAGAGAACTAAAATGAGAGATGAATGAGGAGGCAGAGTTCAGGAGCTGGGGGTGAACCCTTGGCATTTCTGAGCCTCGACTCTTCCCTCCAGTTCTAAAATTGAAGAAATATTGGGTTTCCATAAAATCTAAACCTGGGACATAGATATCACCCAGGTTTGCTGTTGATGTTTTTTGGTGAGATTTTGATGAACATACTGAAAGTCTCGTGGGAATTGCATTATCTTCTCTTTTTATGGGTATTAAAGCTCTAAGTGTCCTGTTTGTTGCCTGTGGCGCTTCATCTGCGCAGATGAGAGGTACCCTGTTGTCTTCAGTGTCGCTTTGCTCAGCATCCATGTCTAAGGAATAAGGCATGTAAAATCAGAAGAAAAATTATAGAGTCAGTTTTACAGAAAGTTGGCAAAGCAAAAAAATGGAGCTATGGTGAAGAGAGGAGGGGGAAGAATATTACTTAGGATGCTACATGTGAAATCTCCAAAATAAGGGAATTATATTTTTTTAAAACTGCAACTGACTAAAGGAAGACATAAGAGTTTGTACATATGAAATTCTGAACTATATTTGTGAACAAGACTTTTAACTTGCTGCTAAGACGTTGTGCACCAGTTTTATTAAAAGAAAACCATTCTCTGCACATAGACTTAGTAATAAAATGTTAGAAATAATTTGTAACTCAGAAGCAGGAGCCAGAAACAACTTTTCTACTCTCTATAATGTCATCGACATATAATCCCGAATGATCACTGAGGGGAGCACCCCAACTGGCAGGACGGCCCCGGTCTTCGACCACCTCCCCTGCTCTAGCAGTCTCTTGGGTAACCCATGCCTATCGCAAAGGCTCTCACACTGTGGAACCAGAGATAAGAACTGTCTCAGGCTTGTGCAGACAGCAACTACTGCCCACAGCGAGGTACCATCTCCCATCCCAGAAGTGGTATCAACCGAAAAAGGGAACTTTCTTTGATCTTATCCAGGGACTTCATGTCATTTTAAATTACTACATTTCGGCATCCTATTTCCCAATTCCACAGTCATCAGGTTGGTTGGTTATTTGAACACTGAGGTTGCTTATTTGAAATTATTTCTTATCTAAAAAAATTAACCGGGGAGTTAAAGCATTCGTTTTGTGGTGCGCAAAGGATATAGAGATGCCTAGTGTGCATAGACAAACTGGTAACAACACGTCATCTCTGTTAGGAGTTTGTGACTAGCATACCTGTCTGTGAATCAAGTGATACTTTCTAATAAGACTTTAGACTATCCTAAGTTAGGCTTTAGGGCCAAGATGCCTTTGGTTAATCTAATAAACTGGTGATCAAGCAGACAGGACTCTGTTACCAAAGATTAGGAAGACTATGGGAAAAAGTAAACTGAACGCTGCAAAAACTGTAACATTGCTACTGAGTACAGAAGTAACTAAAAGAATATAAAAGTACTGCACAGAAAAACAGTTCTCCCAAAGATTGTACCTTCACTGCCCCACTTGCCAATACAGGCTATTCCTATATATCTGGAAATCCCATCAATTCTTGAGAAAGATAGGAGACAGAATTCATGCAAGTTGCAGTGATTAAAGAACTATAGTCAAAGAGGAGAAAGTTAGTATTTGCCATCTCAACCATGGATCTATGCAACTGATCTTAGATCAATATAGATTTTATTTATAAACCATGTGAAATATGTTTAAGTGAGAGCTTGATGCTTATACTAATGTATCTGAGTTGTGGTTAGAAGCCTAAGGTATGTGTTTTAGGACAGTCTGTACATTTGAGATAATCTGAAAAAAAAAGTCAGTTAAATATACATTATGTTCACATGATTGTACATTACATATCTCTAAACTCATTTTAGCTTGGGAAAAGAGTGGCTTGGTCAAGTCGGAAACAGCTGTGCAATGCTGTCTCTGAAAATGGCCTAAGGGCTCCATTGGCCTTTACAAAAATGAGAAAGGCTTTGTGAATAAAGTGGATTTTGAGCTGAGTATTGAAAATAGTTTAGAAAATAAATGTAGATGAGAGTGTGGCAAAAGCCCGGGTCATGGAAAAGTAGGTAGGAAAAATAGAGCAATAGCCAGGTATAACAATGGGAATGTTGATAGATGACCTCAAAACCCAATTCAGGCACTTAAGGGATTTTCAGTACAGAATTATGTGATCTCAGCAATGGAAACCAGTTAGTAGCATTTGGATGAATATATTTGTACCAAAAAGGGACTTGAATATGAATGGTGAGCCACACAAAACAGTAGCTTATACCAACCCCCCCCCAAAAAAAACAAAAACAAAACTAGAACCCAGATAAGCAATGTTACTAAAACAATAGAGAAAAGCAAAATAGAATACCTATGATAAACTCTGACATTAGGGATGGTAATTCACTGGGTGTGATAGCTTGGAATTTTCTGGGAACAGAAGTCTGCTGCTAGGAGTCAAAGCTGGCCCTGTCTACAGTTAAAAAGTGAGGTCTTCTTCCCCTCTCTATCCTCTTCCCTGACATGTCTTTGCTAATCAATTTTATTCTAATTTTAAATAAGTGAGGTATGTCCTACAAAATTGAATTATATGATATATAATCCTATATCTTTCTTATTCAAAAGGAACTTCAATTTCTGATAATGCCCACAGTTTATTATTAAAAATGTTGACAAGGAAGAGTAGGGAGAGTGCCGAATAATAACGTTTAACATTTAAAGCAAAAACGAGTGTGAAGTGGCAGCTTCATGAGCCTGGAAGTCTGAAAAAAAATTAAGGAAGTTAGGGATCTGTTGGACAACTTTAACATTAAACTATATAGGTAGCTTACCTGGATAGCAGTTCAATTGTTTTAAAAGGAAAGAAAAGGATCCTGCAAAGGAAGAGCCTTATTAAAGTTAGAACCAGAAAGTTCTGCAGACATGCATGGCTGGAGTTTAGAAATACTAGGGCGGAAAAGCTAATATTGTGAACCATTCGCTGCAGTTCTTAGGCATTACTGCACCAATTTTAGTCCTACTTCTGTGTCCATAGGGGGTGATGAGTAAATTTTTGTACGATTTGGAATCTTGAGCAATATTAGCATAGATGCAAGATAATCTTAAGCAAGACTCCTATTTCTGAATATGACTGGAAAAGCTAGGCCTTTATCTTGAGATATCTTGATTGGAAGAGTCATTAGTTATAAAGGAATCATGTTTTGAGTCCACAAACACACATTGAGTACATAGGTGGGTAGGTCATAGTGCACATTCCCAAAGAAGCATCAAGTTGAAAGCCCTAAAGATGCATTTTTTTTCTATGATGCTTCACATTAAGATTGAAAATACTGGTTACTCCAGAAGAGATATGTTAACATATCAATTACTCTACATTCTCCAGCCCTTTTTTGGGGGGGGCGGGGGGGGGGAATCTCTTGATGTAGTACATTGGATTAGGAAAGACAATAATTCCAAGTCACATTAAGCAAGTAAGAAATGTTTGCTGTCTTTCAAACTAAATAATAGACTCATGGTTGCCAAGCAAAGTCAGATATTGCAGGTGAAAAAAATATATACTACATATATCATTTTCCGCCCAATATTACCTATTGATCTGTCTTAAGTAATCGAGCAATCTAAATTGGGATATCTAAAATTGTTAACAGTAACTACCAAAAAAAGGAAAAGGGAAAATAATCTATTCTAGGTATATGATATTCTGGTATTGTATTACTATTTGTAGAACAGGTTTTATATGTTGTCTGTTTAACAGAATATATAATACAGTAATAGGTATGTAAGCAGGAAATCCCCTAAGGGAAGGCACCTAGGTGGTTACCAATGTATTCTGCATGGTGTATTAGAACCACTGTTACAAAATACAAAGGAACTTTGTCTTTATTTCTGGTAACAGGAAATGACATATTGTGTGGATAGGTACCCCTAGGGCATATTTATAACAATCAATATAATTCAGGTAAAATAAAAATATAAAAACCCATATAATTCTGTCAAACCTTGAACTCAGGACACTCAAAACTGTACATGACATCTGAAACAGGGATGACCATCTAGAAAATCTGACCAAGCATTATTAATGCTTAGAAGTCAGCTGAAAAGTCCTTTCTTCAAGTTTTTTTTTTTTACCTCTATGTACCCCACTACCATTTCAGTGATGTTTCCCATGGTGCTTTCAAGTTTAATTAAGTTTAACTATACTATGGGTAAGCATAGAATTCATGATTTAGAAATGTGGAGAAGCAGAAAGAAGTTCACGAATTGCAGAGAGAATAGACTATCACCTGACATTTGGATCAAAGCGATTGCCCGCCTGACCAGGTGGTGGCACAGCAGATAAAAGTGTCGGACTGGGACACAGAGGATCCAGGTTTGAAACCCTGAGGTTGCTGACTTGAACATGGGCTCATCCGGCTTGAACATGGGATCATAGACATGACTCCATGGTCGTTGGCTTGAGCCCAAGGTCACTGGCTTGAGCAACAGGTCACTTGCTCTGCTGTAGACCCCCACCCCTGGTCAAGGCACATACGAGAAAGTAATCAGTGAACAACCAAGGAGCTGCAACAAAGAATTGATGCTTCTCATCTCTTCCTTTCCTAACTCTCTGTCCCTATCTATCCCTCTCTCTGTGTGTCGCTCTCTCTCTCTCTGTCTCTCTCTCTCTCTCACACACACAGTGCTTGCCCTCAGTGTATTTATAAACCCATTACCTTGTTTTATTTTAACAACATTCCTATGATATAGGTGAATTTGGCCTTTAGAATTATGCACATTTCACTATAAAAAATGAGCTTGCTACCTACCCAAGGAGAGAAATATAGAATTTGCATTTAGACAATAACTCTACTACCATGATGTTCTTTTTTTTTTTTTTTTTGTATTTTTATGAAGTGAGAAGCAGGGAGGCAGAGAGAAAGACTCCCGTGTGCCCCTGACCGGGATCCACCCGGCATGCCCATTAGGGGGTGATGCTCTGCCCATCTGGGGCATTGCGCCACTGCAACCAGAGTCATTCCAGCATCTGAGGCAGAGGCCATGGAGTCATCTCAGCACCCGGGCCAACTTTGCTCCAGTGGAGCCTTGGCTGCGGGAGGAGAAGAGAGAGAGAGAGAGAAAGGAAAGGGGGAAGGGTGGAGAAGCAGAATGGTGCTTCTCCTGTGTGCATTGGTCAGGAATCGAACTTGGGACTTGTGCATGCCAGGCCAACGCTCTACCACTGAGCCAGCTGGCCAGGGCCCCATGATGTTCTTTTAATAAAGCTTGCTGCCTGGCTTTTAAATGTAAAAGCAGGGTGGACTTCAACAAAAAGTTGCAGATTACCCTGAAAAGAAGAAATTATTTTAAAAAGGAGAGAGAAAGAGAGAGAGAAAGAGAGAGAGAGAGAGGAGGCTTGAAGATCAGACAGTTTCATGATCCTTTGGGTTGGTTTGGTCAGCATTTGTAATTCAACCATTTAAGCTTTGGAGAAACAATACTTTCTCTCATGCTATTTAAAAATTTTTTTTCCATTGATTTGAGAGAGAGAGAAAGAAGCACAACTTATTGCTCTACTTAATTGCTCTGTTTTAGTTGTGTGCTCATTGATTGCTTCTCGTACATACGCTGACTGGGAACGGAACCCGCAACCTCAGTGCACCCGGACAATGCTCTACCTACTGAACCACCCAGCAAGGTCCTCGTATGGTATTTTTTAATAAATGCTACATGCTTTGAAAAATAATTCTTTACTACATATCTCAAAAAGAAGCTTAAACATATCTGAATTTCAGCGGCTTATGATACAAATTCCTCCTGACCACTATCCTCATTCTTTTCTCCTAACATCACCATTGTTACCATTTTCAACCTGAAGGTGTATAATATTTGACAAAATGAAGTGACTATATTTATATCTAGTCCCTTCTTGAAAATATTATCTATACATACCATTGCCATCTATGTGACTATGTCCTGCCAATTTATATCATCTTAAAAATTAAAGGTCTTTATGCAAATAAAAACAGATACTATTGTGAAATAGTTCTTTTCTAGGAACTAATGGTCATTTTAGTTTTATTTCTCCAGAGAAATAAAATACTTTGTTAAATTTTTTTTTTCAAAAAAAAAATTTTTCCATTTAAAAAAAATTGGTGAGGCAGTGATGTATATACCAATTTTTTAAGAGACGTTACATTTTTGGTTTGGGTATATAAGCACTTCTAGTGAGAACTGTACTAAAATTTCAAGTTACAATACTTTATTTCTGTGTGTAAAATGACAATTTATTGTTTGACGTTCTAAACATCGTTGCTATTTACATTGTTAAAAAATAAAATAAAATAGAAACAAAACTCCTTCACTGGTTACTGACATTTTCTAACTAATTAATCAGGCAAGTTAAAACTAAGCTAAGCGTAAAAGCCATGAACTTAATAGTCGATTTTCTAAACCTTTCAAAATTGCTTCACACAGCAAGATTTTCGGTACTCTAGGGTTAGGAGCGATGATATCTTACATTTCTGTCACCCCTCCAACATCATCTATTACAATTCTGGACAAATAATTGATGCTCTACAAATGTCTAATTGTTTCAAACAAATGCTTCTATCATCTACCTCCTCCTTGCCCTCTTAATGATTTCTTTTTGCCAGACCACACTGATGGGAAGTTATTTCGATGTTTGTCAATTAACACATTTAAAAATTAAACATTGAGCTTAATAGGGAAGGAGGAGGCTAGAACCGGCTGGTAGGAATAAGTGATTAATTCTGAAATAATGAAAGGGTGCAGCATTAGCAGCAATCGTCAATTTTATGCTTGCAAAGAAATGATGAGTGGGAAATCTGTGACACCTGACTAAAAATCAATGCCCCTGGAAGGTGATATAATAGCTTTAAGTTGGAAAAAAAAATAAGTACAGGGGAAATCAAAGCTGACATGGTGAAACTGCAGGGAAAGAAGTAGGTAGAATAATGACAATGTCAAGCAACTAATGGAGCTAACGAGGCATAATGTGATGGCCCTAAAGATCTCTCGGCTTCTATCTAAAACAACTAGTTAATTTAGCTGACTGATTTGCCTACTAACCTTTTCTACTTAATCTCTTGGGAACATCCTGGTGGTCCCCTTGTATTAGACTTTGTATCATTTCTCAGAGAATTCTCAAAATAATACTTAATAGAAGAAGGATACATTTGAAAAGGAGAAATGGATGTTAAACTGAAGGCCTTTAACTTTTATATCAGAATGGTGATTATCTAACTCCGACACAAATCCCAAAGTTGTTTCTCTGTCCGTGAAAATAGGAAGAAAAGAAATATAAAGATAAAATGTACAGGTCTATATTTTCTGGCTCCAAGAGGGAAAAAACATTAACATGTAATAATTTGCACTTTGTGAAGAAGGGAAGAAAGCTTAATATTCGATGTGAGAAGTCTGTGCTTGGGCTGTATTTTCTGTATGTTAAATTATTTCTGTACTCCTGTTTTTGGCTTTAAAGAGACTTGTCACATTCTTCTGTCTTAGGAGGAGGAAATGGGTGTAGAGGGCTAAAAGAAAACAGGACTTGAAAGGGATGCTAAAGACATTTAGACCCTGCCCAGCAAACACCTTAAAATTTCAGTAGAGTTACACGGTTTTCGAGGTAGCAGTCAGCATCCTTCCCTGAAAGCTGATTGAACTTCGCTAAATGATAGATATCTCTTCTGGTGACTTAAAGGGTCTCACACAATAAGAGACTTTTTTTTTTTTTTAATCTTGGTTAAGCTGATAATTTGTCCTACTTAAGCAAGTAATGCAAATTTCCTTGCAAAGCTGTGTGCTCATTAGCTCATAATTAGGGTAATAAACCTGGAATCACCAAACAGATCAGTGAAAACATCATAGTGTTCTATGTGAGACTAAGTTTATCCTACCCTGCAGGAACTATTAGAGAGTCTGCAGAAATCTATTCAAATTCTGAACGCGACCTCGTGGATGATTATCATAAATTTAAGCCCTAGGAAGAAGAGGGGGAACAAAGGCTGGAGGGTCTGGAAACACTTGAACAGTCCACGTAAAAACGAAAACTTACATGTATTCCTTAATGTACATAATACTTATCATTCTAAAACATGTTTATGAATTATCTTTAAGTGGGGCTTTCACACAATTTTTCACACACAGACAGTTTTGCAAGTAAGCACTTCCTATGCTGCTGGGGGAAACCAGTGGCCTGGAGGTACTGAGCAATTAGTCAGAATTCGCACAGCGAATCAAACTATCATGTCAAGAAGACAGCCCAGTAGAATACTCTACAAAGCGCAAAGTCTACACTCCACCCTTAGTATCACATATACAGAATTCCAGGGTGGAGAGAGAACTTGAACTACTCCAGAGACAAGAAGTAACTTTGAAGGCATGAGATATCAAGTGATTCTGCTCTCTATTCCTTCTAAAACAAACAAACCAAACGTTCATGCCACGCAGCTTACTTGTATACTTCCAGGATACCTTGCATTCTGCTCAGCTTGCAAACTGTTTGCAAGAGGCAGTGTGCAAATTGTTTATAAACATGTCCCCTCCTCCCTCAAAGCTGATACCCGTCTAAATCAGGCCTGTACATGCTAAGTATTTTCTGTTTATTTCTGAGCTCCACCCAGCTTGTTCAATTTTCCTCACTACTCAAGATTTAGAAAAAGTTGGTTCACGTCAGTACTGCACCACACAGATTCACTAAAACTAACTTCAAAAGATAGGGTAGACCTGACCTGTGGTGGTGCAGTGGATAAAGTGTCGACCTGGAAATGCTGAGGTTGCCGGTTCGAAACCCTGGGCTTGCCTGGTCAAGGCTCATGTGGGAGTTGATGCTTCCAGCTCCTCCCCACCTTCTCTCTCTCTCTCTCTCTCTCTCTCTCTCTCTCTCTCTCTCTCTCCTCTCTCCCTCCCTCTCTGTCTCTCTCCCTTTCTCTCTCCTCTCTAAAATGAATTAAAAAAAAGAAAAGAAAAGAAAAAAAAAGATAGGGTAGACATCTCTTCTCCATAGAAGAACCAGGATTGCTCTTAGATGCCATGTGTTTGTCCTAATCTATGTAACACAAGTTAACGATTGAATTTCTTTGTGGTTTACATTCACCACTGAGAATACCTTTCTCTTTACATGGAAAGTGGTACATTGAGACCCTGAATTTTTCCCATGTTTATGCGGGGGGGATAAGATAGACTCTTCAGTGACCTATTAACTCTAAACAAATTGTTACCACTGAAGTAGAAATTCATATTCAATTATATGTTTGGGTGTATTTAGGGACTAAAATGTAGACTTTTAGCTAAGATGAAACTTAGAAATTTAGGAAGTTAGAAATACATATCTTCTTTTTGAAAAGATAAAAGAAGACAAAATACATATCTTCTTTTGAAAAGACAAAAAGCTAAACAAAGCAAATTTGATATCTTTTCTGCTTATAAGGTAAACTTCTGAAATGACCCAGTAGAATCTTCGTGTATGTAAATAGGTAAACAGGAAGAGACTCAGAAGGTAACATTAGCTAAATGATCAAATATGCAGGCGGGCTCAAAAACTATTTTTATTTTGAATTTAATTCCCCCAAATTCTTTAGTAGTCTAGCTGCAATTACAATATTTAGGATGATCTATGTAGGTACGACAACTAAATCCAGTCATTGTTAAGGACTCATATTGGAAGTTGGTTTCTCTTCCAGCTGTTACCTTTAAAAAAATCAATTTAAACATGTCTTTGTTCCCTTTCCCCTTTATTATCAAAGATACATATAACCATTATCTTATCCCCATATGCAGTATTTAGCATTAATTACCACTTTACCAATATATTCCACTTTGTTTCTTAGCCTTTTGGCTAAGTCAAAAACTGCTATAAAATGTATTAATAGTATGTCCATCCACGACACAGAAGTCTCCCAGACAAACTCTATATAATTTAATAACCATCAGTTTTTCAAACTACAAGTGCCTTGCAATTTTCAAACCAAAGCGAAACAGCAACAACAACAACAACAATCCCAGCTGCACGGCGTTTCTCCCCCTAGCAGGGACCATCCAGTGGTAAAGGGCTTATGTCCAGAATGATATTTAACTAGAAGTTGGGATGGAAGGAACAAAAATATGTTTTCCAGAGCTAATATAATGAAAGGGAGGAACTACCTTTAAATACTAAAGGCTAACACATACGTAAGAAAAACAAAATTATAAAGGGTGCCTGAAATGGATTAGACTTTGTGTAGGTTGTTAAGGAAAAGGAAGGAAAGGAAAATAGGAAGGAACAAAGACAAGGGCTATTACAGAAAACACCAAACACCAAGACCTGTGACGCTCCTAGGTTGAGGACTTCATAACCCTCCATTCTCCCACATGCCTGAATGCCATGCCGTCCCGGTCCAGTCTCCCACAGCTCAGGGGCACAGCCCTGAATGCTGACGCCAGGTTTCTGACAATCCTCCTCTAGTATTCTGGTCTTGTCTGCACTGTTGCTTGGACTAAATGAGGGGCAAAATCCCGAAAATAGCCCTTCCTATTTCCAAATGCCCACCCCCATCTCCAGCGCCCTTTCCTGTAGACTTTTTCCCTATGATTTATTGTGTGTCATTACGGGAGAACACAATGTGGTGGTTTTTTTTCCCCTCTAAATTTAGATGCTTCATATTTATTGTGGGAACTTGGACAAAGAAGTGGAGAATAATCTCCAGGCTTGTTATCGATTCCGTCACTGGCTCTTCTGGCGGCCTCTTCGTTGTCATTTAAGACAGAACATACGAGATGCATGGAATCTTTGTAAGTTTTGTAAACACAAAGAATTAAGGACCTCAAATCTGTCTTTAGATCTCAACTCCAATTCTGTCTTTTCTCCTCTTGGGGGATCTCAGCTAGAAAACCCTCTGCCCCTTCCTCTCTGGTTCACACTTGCCTAGCAGTGTGCTGCTCTCTTCAGGGGGACTGGCATTTGAACCCTTGCATCTGATCCTGCATTGGAAAGCTTTGCCCTGGGAGAGTTCAGTTATTGCAGCAGGTGGACTTAAGAGACAGGCTCTGAACGTCAACTTCCTTCACTGAGTTGAAGATAAGAGGAAGTGGCAGGGAGGGTGATTTTTGCTCTTATCCCCATGTCCTATTTTGCATGGGAGGCAGGCAAGAGGCTGCTTCTCATCACCTGCTGCTCACCCACTGCAGGAGGTATAGATAATAATGGAACTTGGGCCGCTTTGAAATTCTGCTCAATACTGAGGCATGGGATGCCTGATGAACAAGCAGGGCTTTTATTCTGCTTCTAAACCAGGCCTTACTTCTCTCTCTCTCTCTCTCTTTAAAAAAAAAATTATTGAATCTATCAGGGTGACATTGGTGAAAAAATTCTATAAGTTTGAGGTGTACAATTCTACAATACATCATCTGTATACTGTACACTGTGTTCATCACCTGAAGTCAAGTCTCTTTCCATCACCATGTATCTGCCCTCTGCACTCTTCCACCCTCCCACCCCCACCCCAGGGCTCACCTTTCTTGCTCCCTGTCCTGGTGCCCATGGCCATGAGATTCTAAGGCAACTGGGAAAGAACTGGAATATGTATATGTCCTACAATGCTGGTGATACATAAGTCATAAGCTAGTGCAAGGGACAGAAATTGTCTTTTTCCTTTAGACCAATTCAGGAAAAACTGTGTATAAGCCACTTAAAAAAAATTCAATCTGAGAACAGCTTCATTTGGTCTATTGTGGCAGTAGGTAGAGCCATTCAACTTAGATTACTTATTTAATGTCAGTCACAAAAAACTGGAGCCACTTTTAATCACTGACCTGTTAGTATTTGTCACAATACAGGGCGATTTTTCAATTGCATACTGAAAACAGGTCCTCTATCACAAGTAAAAGTCAGGAAAGTTGCAAACCTGACTCAGGAGTTACTCACTGCTGACCTGCTATCTGATCCTCTTGAAGTCATTCAAAGACCCAGAACAATTCATGCCAGTATTTCTATGAAGGGAGAACTAATTCCTTTGGAAATTTGGACTGAGAGCTTCAAACTTGAGTCATGTAAGAAAAGCAGCAATTGAGGATGTGAACCCAACATTTAATTTTTAACATGAGGGTGGATGTCAAGATGGTCTCATTCAACCTCCCCGATTTTACAGGCAAGGAACCAGATCAGTTACATAACTTCGCAAGGCAGTTAGTGGCAAGAGCCTGGGGGTCAGACAACCTCGGTTTGATTACTGGCTCCTGCATTTCCCACTGGTGGGGCAGTCAGCATGTTCACCTCTCTTTGCCATAATTATCTGTCTACAGAATTGGGATGATGCACTGCAAGGACTAAATGAATCTTCTCATATACATAAACCATTAAAATCAGTCCTTGCAACTGATCTGCACTTAATAAATGACAAACTTCTTTCTGCAACTTTCCTTTGTTGTAAGGCATTTTAATTTTTCCTCATGACTTTTTGGAATAATTTAAAGACAAGAGAGATATCTTCCACTGACACAACATTCCCGAAACAAAGAGCATCCCTATGAATTTTAGAATTAAGATGTAAAATAACTGTAATTTGTTATTGCTTGAAACTGAAGTGGGTCTTTAGGATGAACTTAGGCCAGACTTGAAAACATATAGTAACACAGCATGTTGGACAAGCATTTCGTATCTGGCTAAGCCTTGAGGAATGGGAAAAAAGGAAATGAAATAGCCTCCCCCATTCAGAGATAACACCTCCTCACTCTGCTCATAACTCAGACAGCTCTGCACTTTCAAGAGAAGAGGCCAAGGGATAAAAAGAAAGATAAGAAAAATAAGAATTTTTTTCCCCCTGCAATCCTGCCTTTCTTAGAATTCATCTTTCCATGAATGTTTTCCTGGCTCTTTCTGGCTCTCTGCTCATCTTTTCAGGGCCAAGCTCTTCACGAAAGTTTCCCAAGGTCCCCAGCCCCCAGCGACTTCTTAGTCTCATAACGCGCTGGCATTTATTGTCATTCCGTTCATTTGGATGGTAACCCCAAGCCACGTTCTGATAACTCTTCTGCTGCTTTCATAGTTTGCTCTTACTTGTCCTGTGTTCTGTTTTTGTTTCCCAGCTAAGACTGTAAGTAGCTTCAAGTTTTTCTTGTTTAATTGCTTGACCAAAGAAAGAAGAGCAAAGGTAATGCAGAAAAAGAAAGTAAACACCGCCACTGAGAAGAATTTGCCAGAACAACTCAAATACCAGTTTTGCTCCACAAGCCCCACCCCAAGACCCAGCGGGACTGAAACAGCCGAAGCACAGCTATAACAAAGCTCAGTAAATATTTAGCTTGCCTGAGAATATTGCGATGGATTCCTAACTAATCTCTTTACCTCTGGTCTCTCCTGTCCGATTAACTCTCCACACAGCTGATCAAGTTATCTTACCTACGTTAGGCCCTCAATCACCAGTGGTCTTACTGAATTGATTAAGCACATATTTTGTGCAAAGAGAGATAGATATCTTGGTGACTCAAAGAATTGTATCAACGTTATGCTATCAGTAAAAAAGGTAAAGTGTTGAGTGAGAAACTCAGTTTGGAAAACAAGGTTTTAGTATGACGTATGCGGGTGCTGCTAAATTCATCAGAATGAATGCAAACCAGAGCGTGCTTTTTATTCACCTCCCTCAACAACCATGAAAAAATAGTAATTCTTTATCCACACTACTCTGCATACAATGTACAATTCGATCATTAATTGTCTTACTGGAATGATAGGAAATGGAATTATAGGAAACTATTATACATTACATAGCTTCATTCCACCAGTCAACAAGTAGATACTCAGTGCCAATTACATTTCACACACCAAGGCTGATAAAATGCAAAAGAAGCAAAAACAAATACCGGGATGTTATGAGAACCTTGCCTCTTGTTAACTATGACCCACTAAATGCTTACAGGTAAAAAACCATGCCTTTTGGATTAGTCAGGGTCCAAGCACAAAACAGATGGCATATTCAAATTAGAAAATTGTGAGAAGAGTATCATGTCCCATTTATGAGCTGGGAAGAAGGGAAACGCAGGGCCAGTGAGGTGCATGCAGAGCACGGCTCTCTGTACAGCTCATAGGCTCACAGTGGCCATGGGGTGAGGGGAGTTCTGGAACCTGGAGACAAACAGGGTGCTTGTGACGAGGCACTGGGATGGAGCTGAACCCTTGCAAACCTTGTGGGGCTGGGGCCTGAGGCACCCACGTCCCCCTCCCCACTCAGCAGTCCCTCATCCACCTGTCTTGAAGTGAGAGAAGGGGGCTCACTGATGGGGTCCTCTCACTTCAGCCACCCAGGCAAGCGGGGAGAATGGAGCATAGATCCAGAGATGACGTTATTTAGCATTTCTTTAAAGCCTTATCATAAAAATGTGAAAGGATTAAGGAGTGCAAATTGGTAGTTATAGAACAGTCACGGGGATGTACAGTACAACATTCAGAATAGCATCAATAGCCCTGGCCGGTTGGCTCAGTGGTAGAGCGTCGGCCTAGCGTGTGGAGGACCCGGGTTCGATTCCCGGCCAGGGCACACAGGAGAGGCGCCCATTTGCTTCTCCACCCCTCCGCCGTGCTTTCCTCTCTATCTCTCTCTTCCCCTCCCGCAGCCAAGGCTCCACTGGAGCAAAGATGGCCCGGGCGCTGGGGATGGCTCTGTGGCCTCTGCCCCAGGCGCTAGAGTGGCTCTGGTTGCAACATGGCGACGCCCAGGATGGGCAGAGCGTCGCCCCCTGGTGGGCAGAGCGTCGCCCCTGATGGGCGTGCCGGGTGGATCCCGGTCGGGCGCATGCGGGAGTCTGTCTGACTGTCTCTCCCTGTTTCCAGCTTCAGAAAAATGAAAAAAAAAAAAAAAAGTGAAAAAAAAGAAAAAAAGAATAGCATCAATAATATTGCAATAACTATGTGTGGGGCGAGGTGGCTACTGGAAATATTGGGGGGGAACACTTTGTAAAGAATAGGATTGCCTAACCAGTATAACGCCTGAAACCAATACAAAATAATATTGAATGAAAACTGTCATTGAAAAATAAAATTTACATTAAAAAATACTCCATCTTAAGTATCTATTCAGGCAGTCTGGGTTGGTAAGCAAAGCAAACCCTTGAATGAGTGACTTAGGGTGTATTTTAAAAATAGCACAGTAGGCCTTGGCCAGTGGCCTCAGTGATAGAGCATTGGCCCAGCGAATGGATGTACTGGATTTAATTTTTGGTCAGGGCACATAGGAGAGGCGACCATCTCTTTCTCCACCCCTTCTGCCTCTCCCTTCTCTCTTTCTCTTCTCCTGCAGCCATGGCTTGATTGATTCAAGCGAGTTGGCCCTGGGCACTAAGGTTGGTTCAGAGGAGCCTCCATCTCCAGTGCTCAAAAGGGCTCAGTTGTGAGAAATGGAATTAGGTGAGCAGAGCATTGCCAGTAGGGAGCTTGCCAGTGGACCCCGGTCAAGGCGTGTGTGGGATTCTGTCTTTCTGTCTCCCCTCCTCTCACTTAAAAAGTGAGAGAGAAAGAGAAAAAAACAGCACAATAATATTCTATTGTGGTTCCTAAGGCAAGGTGTCAGGGAAGCTGTCCACATTGATGTTAGCTACGGAATATGAAAAATTAATAAAGCAAGAAGAAAAAAGATCAATTGAACTTGGTTTGGCTGTATAAAACTTCTAATTTCAGCCATATATATTAATTGTTCACCATTTATGCCTAATTACCATGTAGCACAATCACATGTATCATTAAACATGTGTCAAATTAACTTTACAATACTAACTTCACAATGTGAACATTATACAATTAGCTCAGTTCAAGTTTGGACAGTTTTTATAGGTTTTGACTCATGCAGGATTATCTTCCTCTCTTTTAACTCAAAGAAAATATTTCCTTCGATGATATTCTGCCCAATCACATAGTCTTTAGGATCCTATGAAATGAATACAACACTTTTTTTTGTGTATGGCAGATCCTCTAGCAGTAATCTGGCTTAATTTAGTAGTGCCTAGAGCCCAACTAAAAGCCCAGGATTGGGTTATCAACTAATTCTAGCCATGATATAGAGCAGGGGGAAGCTCAGGCCAGACCCATTATAGCTCTTAAGTCATAGGACTCAGTATGCAGTGAGGTGCCACCAGGAGGATCAGATGGGCAAGGGGTGTGCTATCTTTAGCAAGTGTATCCTGATCGCTACGACCACACATTCCCTTTTGCACTTGAACTAATGGTAGCGTAAAACTGGAGACAAGTTGATCTATGCTTAAACACCAGTGATTAAGGTTATCATGATGTGTTTAGAACTACATATTTGCATTTCCAGTAATGACTCAGAGAGCTGAGTACTGAGTCTGGGCATTCACACTAAAGATGTGTCATAATTTTTTTTTCTTTTACCCTGATAAATTGAGAATAGATATTGTCCACAAATTTTAGATCCTTTAAATCGCCAGACGGTGAAGGCCTGAAAGATATTCTAAATATCTAAAGATATTTCAAGTTGTTCTAAAAAGGCACAGTTCAATGATATAAAAAAGCCATAATTCAGCAGTGGGTCTAATACTATAATTAAAGTAGGTTCAAGGCACTATGTGGTATGCGTTTAAAGGATTAATTTACTTTAAAGAGAGGTTCCCTTTGATCCCAGAGAACAGTTGAGTGCCTATCCCTCACTCCTGGATAAAGATCTATACTCAACCAATTTAAAAGTGTGAGCCTACACTGGAACATGAGCCACATTTCATGCTCTCACAAAACATCAAGAACTTGAGGGATTCCACTCCTCTTTAGGGATTAGACTTCCAGCATCATGGAACCCCTCACTCACAGTAATGGTTGTATTAATTCGTGGTATGGCTCAAGAAAGAAAACAAATTGGTGACATGGAGAGTTTCTACATAGATGAACAAACAACATTAATGGAAGCAAAAAAAAAAATTTCCCATGGTCATAGCATATCTAGGAGGCAGAGCCCGGATTCCAGACCAAGGTTATTGAGGTCTAAAGTTCATATCCTTTCTGCACTGTTCTGTAAACCTTAGCGATGCCTTTTGGACATCCAGTAATGGTTTTCTGTTTTGTTTTTTTTTTTCCTTCATGGGGATTTCCTCAATACCTCGTCCACATAAACCCAGTTTGTCACAGACTGTTTTCCTGCCCCTCTGTTCCTTCTAAAACATGTGACTCAGAGTAACCTTCCCGAAGTAGCAGGACACTGAGATTCATGAAGTGGAAGTACTCTTGTGACACTTGGGACAGTGACCTAAGGCTGTGGTCAGTAGATTACAGCCTGAGAAAGTCCCATTTTGGGGGGTCAGAATTAATCATTAATATAATGTCTTCTTTTATCGAGATCAGTTTTAAGAAAGGTCAGAATGTCCTATCTTTCATGTTTTCTAAGAAATCTGCCAGCAAAGAATTTTTTTTCTCTCTCAAAGTTCTAAACAATCTGCTTAGGTTGCCTGTGACCGATCGCATCGGAGGACTGTCAGGAGTTAACAATTACAGACGTCTTTCCAGGGCTCGCTCTGGCACCTGTGCCTTCGATCCCTCACCTTCCAAATTCCTCCAGGAACTTGTTCCCACAGGTTTTACCTTCATCTCTAGGATCTTTAGTTTTCTTCTTCATTCCCCCTTTATTTATTTTTTTTTTCTGCCTTCAAACTTCACCCAAAATAAACTTTCAGTGTGTTCTGCTGTCCCCTCTAGCTACCGTCTTAATTCTCTCATTTTCATTTGCCGGCTTTTAACACGAGTGGTTTCAACGTACTACTGTCGTCCTCATTTCACGCAGCCTCCCTGCAGCCCCCGGCTCCCGCCCCGCTGCCCGCTGTGCGTGTCAGGGTTTTCTCTTCGCCAAGGCTGTCTGTCGGACGGTCCTCACTCCTGTGACAGCCGTGTCGTGTTATTTGCACTACTCACTCTTTGACACACTGGCTCTTCTGTCAGCTTTCCTTTTGTCTCTTCCTACAACTTTCAGTAGCTATGTGTCCAGTTTGCCTTTTGTCTTCTTAAATTTATTTCCTGCTATTTTAGAGCTTCTATTTAGTAGTGACTTACTGAGTTTATTCATCTTTTCAGCAGTCTATTGAGATATAATGGACGTACAGTCAACTGAATGTATTTATATATAAAGTAATAAAGTTGATGTTTTATATATTTATATACCCATGAAACAAGCATCCCAATAAAGACAGCGAACATAGCCATTCCCCCCAAAGGATCTCTCGTTACTCTTTGTGATCACTTTGTCCTCTGTCGCCCACTCCATCCCATAGATTAGTGTTCATTTTCTAGAGTTTTTACAAATAGAATGACAGAGTGTTCCTACCCTTGTTTGGTCTGGCTCTTTTCACTCAGCATAATGGTTTTAATTACTGTTGTATGTATCAATAGGCAGTTCCTTTTTATTGTTACGTTTGAATTTATTGTATAAATATACTAGAATCTGTGTACTCATTTGGGTTTTATCCGTTCATTGACAGACTTTTTGATTATTTCTAGTTTGGAGTTATTATGTATAAAACTTCTTTGAGTGTTTGTGTGCAGGTTTTCCTTTGCACACATGCTTTCATTTCTATCGAGTAAACACATAATTAAGAGTGTAATGAATAAATTACATGATAGCATATTTATGTTCTAAAGAACTGGTAAACTGATCGCCAAAGTGCTGTACATTTTACGTTCCCATCAGCAGTGTATTAGTTTCAACTCTTCCAAATCCTTCCTAGCACTTGGTAAGTCAGTATTTTAAATTTAACTATTATAATGCATATGTATAGGTATCCAATTGTAGTTTTAATTTGCATTAGTGATACTGAATATATTTTCATGTATTTCATATATCTGTACACCTTCTTTGGTGAAGTATCTTTTTTAACCATTTGCCAGTTTATTTTCTAATTGTTTTTTTGTTTTCTGATGTTGAGTTTGAGAATTCTTTATTACTCTGAATACAAGTTCTTGATCAAATATATGATTTTCAAGTAGTTTTCTTCCTGTTTGTAACATTCTTCTTAACAGTGTCTTTCAAAAAGTTTCTAATTTTGATGAAATCTAAATTTATCAACATTTTTTCTTTGATGGGTCATGTTTTGGTGTGGTATTTAAGAAGTCTTTGCTTAACCCTAAATTAAAAAAAAATTTGTTAATATTTATATATACTGTGTGAGTTATGAATCAATGGCTATTTTATGGCCTATGGTATCCAACTTTTCTAATATCATTTGTCAAAAGACTATCTTTTCATTATTGAATTATCCTAAACAACTAGATCAAAAATCAGTCACTTGCATGTCTATGAATTTCTTTATACTTATTTTCATCGGTTTACTTGTCTTATTACATCAATATTACAATATCTTCACTACTGTAGCTTTATAATACATCTTGAAATCAGGTAGTATTGGCTTCCAACTTTGTTCTTCTTCCTCTTCCTTTTAAAATTCCCCAACTGTGGCTATTCCTGTTGGTACTATTGTTGACTTGAACTTTTCTCTGTAAATGTGACTGGACTTCGTGAATTCTGGAAACTTTCTCATAATTTTCATAAACATTTTTTGCTAAAGCGTTAAAAAAATAGCAGAACTACTGGGCCTAGCTTCTCCTTTGAGTTCTAGGTTGTAGCTTTTCCAATATCAAGACAACTATCATGGAAATCTGACTTCCTCCTCAAGCTCTGAACGTTTCTGAACTTCTCATCTGACACTCCCCGTGAGTTCTCCATTCAAGCTTCTTGTGTTAGCCCCGCCATGATTTTCCCTTCTGTCACTCAGACTTAGAACTTCATCATTGACTTAGCTCTATTCTACTTCCCTTAATTCAATAAATCTATACACTGGCCATTTTTTCCATTCAAAATATATTTCATGAATCATATCAAGCATCTTCTCAGAGGCAATGTTTCAAAACTAGAAATCAATTATAAGGAAGAAAACTAAAAATACAAAAACACACGAAAGCTAAATAATGTGTTACTAAACAATGAACGGGTTAACAATGGGATCAAGAAAAAAATCAAAAGATAACTTGATAAAAATAAAAATGAGAACTCAGCAACAGAAAATCTATAGGATACAGAGAAATCAACCCTAAGAGGGGAATTCCATAACCTACCTCAAAAACAAGAAAAATTTAAACAAACAACCTAATCTTACACTTCACAGAACTAAAGAAAAGCACAGAAACATAGTGTAGAGTAAGTAGAAGGAGGGAAATAATAAAGATCAGAGTCTAAAGAAATAGAACCTAAAATCAATACAAAAGATCAGTGAAACCAAGACCTGGTTCTTTGAAAACATAAACAAAAATATTTTTAAAAAGAAAGAAAAAAAAACATAAACAAGATTTACAAACTTTTAACTAGGTTCATTAAAAAAAAAGAGAGAGGACCCAAATAAATAAAATCAGAAATGAAAGAGAACAACTAACATCAGAGAAACACGATTAAGAAAGTATTACAAAAAAACTATATGCTAACAGATTGGATGATCTGGAAAAAATAGATACATGTCTAAAAACATAATCTTTTAAAACTGAATCAAGAAGAAACAGAAAATCTGAATAAACCAATTACAACTAATGAAATCAAAGCAGTAATCAAAAGACTCCCAACAAACAAAAGTTCTGAACCAGACACCTTTACAGTTAAACTTTACCAAATATTCAAACTAACATCTATATTTTTCAAACTATTCCAAAAAATTCTAGAGGAGGTTAAGACTCCCACATTTATATTACAAGGCCAGAATTATATCCTATATCCAAAACCAGATAAAGACACTGCAAAGAAAGAAATATGTAGGCCAATATCCCTGACGAACACAGATGCAAAAATGTTCAACAAAATATTAGCAAAGCAAATGCAGTGATACATGAAAAAGGTCATATACCATGTTCAAATGGGATTTATTTCTGAGCTTCAAGAATGGTACAATATCCAATACTCAATTAATGTGATATACTACATAAACAAAATGAAGGTTAAAAACTACGTAATCATAGCAATAGATGAAGAAAAGTATTTGACAAAATCCAGCAAAGTGGTAATAGAGGGAACCTACCTTATCATAATAGAGGGTAACTATGAAAAGCCTAAAGCTAACATCATACTCAACAGGAAAGAACTAAAAAAATTTCCTATCAGGTCAGAAACCAGACCAAGATGTCCACTTTTACTGCTCTTATTCAATGTAGTGCTGAAAGTTCTGCCACAGCAATCAGACAAGAAGAAGCAAAAGGCCTCTAAATTATAAAGGTATAAGTAAAACTGTCATTATTTGCAGATGACATGGAACCGTATATATAAGACTCTAAAGATTTCACCAAAATAACTGGTAGGACTAATAAATAAATTCAGTAAAGTAGCAGGAAACAAAAATGAATAAGAAATCAATTGCATTTTTATACACCAATAATGAACTCTCAGAAAGGAAACTAAGAAAACAATTGAATTAAAAAACAGTAACAACCGCCTGACCTGTGGTGGCGCAGTGGATAATTCGTCAACTTGGAAATGCTGAGGTCGCCTGGTCAAGGCACATATGGGAGTTGATGCTTCCAGCTCCTCCCCCCTTCTCTCTCTTTGTCTCTCTCTCTCTCTCTCTCTCCCCCCCTCTCTCCTCTCTAAAAATGAATAAAGAAAAAAAGAAAAAAAATTAAAAAAAAAAAAAAAACAGTAACAACCACCACCAAAAAAACCCAACAAAAAACCAAAACCCCACCTTGGGATAAATTTAGCCAAGAAGGTAAAAAACCTATACTTGGAAAATTAGACTGAAGAAGGAAACTAAAGAAAATACAAATAAGTAAAAGTATATACTGTGCTCATGAATAGAAATAATTAACATCATTAAAATATCCATAACACTCAAAGCAATCTATAGATTCACCACAATTCTTATCAAAATACCAGTAGCATATTTCACAGACCTTGAACAAATATTCCAAAAATTTATATGAAACCACATATGATTCTGAATAACCATGAAAAACTGGAGACAGAAGAACAAAGTTGGAGGAATCACATAGTAATCAAAAAAAGCATGGCACTGCCTGACCAGGCAGTGGCGCAGTGGATAGAGCACTGGACTGGGACTCAGAGGACCCAGGTTCAAAACCCCGAAATCACCAGCTTGAGCACAGCCTCATCTGGTTTGAGCACAGTTCACCAGTTTGAACCCAAGGTCACTGGCTTGAGCAAGGGGTCACTCAGTCTGCTGTAGCCCCCTGTCCCCCCATCAAGGCATATATGAGAAAGCAATCAATGAACTAAGAACTGACGCTTCTCATCTCTCTCCCTTTCTGTCTGTCCCTATTTGTTTCTCTCTCTGTCTCTCTCTCTGTCTCTGTCACACACACAAAAAGCATGACACTGGCATAAAAACAGACATATCTATCTATCTATCTATCTATCTATCTATCTATCTATCAATCTATCTATCTATCATCTATCTATATCAATGGAATAGAGAGTCTTGAAATAAACAATGCTTATATTATCAATTAATATATGACAAAATAGGCAAGGAAATACAATGGGGTAAAGATGGTCCATTCAATAAATAGTGTTGGGAATAACTGGATAGATACATTCAAAAAAACAAAACTAAATCATCTTATACCATATACAAGACTAAACTAAAAATGGATTAAAGACTTAAATGTAAGACTCAAAACCATAAAACTCCTAGAAGAAAAGATAGGCAGTAAAATCTCTATCATTTCTCTTAGAAATATTTTTTCTTGATATATCTCCTCAGGCAAAGAAAACAAAAGTAAAAATAAGTAATTGGGAGTACCTCAAACTAAAAAGTTATTGCATAGCAAAGGAAACCATCAATAAAATGAAAAGACAACCTACTGAATGGTACATCTGATAAGGGGTTCATACCCAAAATTTATAAATAATTCATATAATCAACACCAAAAAAATAAAAAATCAAAACAAAACAAAAACTACATTTAAAAAATGGGCAGAGGACCTGAATAGACACTTCTTCAAAGAGAACATACAGATTGCCAAACACATTAAAAGATAATCAATGTCACTAGTCATTAGAGATATGAAAAGTGAGCTATCACTTCATATCTGTCAGAATGTCAATGAATCAAGAAACAACAAGTGCTGGCAAGGATGTGGAAGAAAGGGAACCCTCGTGCGCTGTTGATGGGAATGCAGATTGGTACAGTCACTATGAAAAACAGTATAAAGGTTCTTCAAAAAATTAAAAATGAAACTGCCTTATGACCCAGTGATTCTACTTCTGGGTATATATGAGAAGAAACCAAAAACACTAAATCAAAAGACTAGAGCACCCGTTTGTTCTCTGATGCATTATTTACAATGGGCAACCTATAAAATCAACCAAAGTGCCCATCAAGAGATGAGTGGATAAAAAAGTAGTGGTACATAAATACAATGGAATATTACTGGGCCATAAAAAGAACAAAATCTAAAAAAAAAAAAAGAACAAAATCTTACCATTTGTGAAGGTATTATATACTAAGTGAAATAAATCAGACAAAGACAGACACCATAAGATTTTACTTATATGTGGAATCAAAAGAGCAAATTACATTATAAAAAAAAAAAGAAATTGACTCATAGACACAGAGGTCAGACTGATGGTTGCCACAGGGGATGAGGGACTGGGGACTAAGGTGAAGGGATTAAGAAGTACAAAGTAGGCCCTGGTCGGTTGGCTCAGTGGTGGAGCATCGGCCCGGTGTGCAGGAGTCCCGGGTTCCATTCCCGGCCAGGGCACACAGGAGAAGTGCCCATCTGCTTCTCCACCCCTCCCCCTCTCCTTCCTCTCTGTCTCTCTCTTCCCCTCCCGCAGCCGAGGCTCCACTGGAGCAAAGATGGCCCGAGCAATGAGGATGGCTCTGTGGCCTCGGCCTCAGGCGCTAGAATGGCTCTGATTGCGGCAGAGCGATGCCCCAAGATGGGCAGAGCATCACCGCTTGGTGGGCATGCCAGGTGGATCCCGGTCGGGCGCAAGCGGGAGTCTGCCTGACTGCCTCCCCGTTTCCAACTTCGGAAAAATACGAAAAAAAAAAAAAAAGAAGTACAAAGTGGTAGTTAAAACAGTCATGGTGAAGGGAAACAGCATGGGGAATACAGACAATAATATTGTAGACTATGGAAACTCTGCATGGTGCCAGGTGGGCACTTAAAATATTGAGGGGGCCACATTGTGAAATATATGATTGTCTAACCACTGTGTTGTACACCTGAAACTAATATAAAATAATACTGAATTTCAATGGTAAATTGAAAAATAGAATAGCTAAGAACTCAGACATATACTGGTATATATTTCATGCATGGTTTCTCCTCTCCATTCTCACAGTGAACTCATAGTCCCATTTTCTCACGGCTGCAGGATCGAAAGCCCCACTGACCATCCCACTTCCAGACTCTTCCTGCCCAAAGCCATTTCCTCAAATTCATCTTTCTAAAGCAAATTTGTTGTTAAATCAAACCCCCACCCAGCAGTTTTCCTTTCTGACTTTCTTTCCCTTTAAATATCCTCTTCCCACTAGCTCCTGCCATAGCTGGGTATTTTATTTTTTTTAACTCACATGTACATGTGAAACTGGCTTGTTTTTTACAAAGTATTTTCTAAGTAGAAGAGGACTTTAAATCGCATTCATTTGAAGACTTTGTAGAAATGCTGCGAAATCCAGGAACTATCACAGAATTTGGTTCCTAGTCCTACTACTCTATTTAAACTGTACTTTTAGAGTTTTCATTAGAATGAAAGACACTGGACCATTTGACAATGGATAATTTTATTTTTTTAAACGTGCCCCTTGCCCTATAGTCATACAAGAACCTACTTATTATAGGTTAAAAAAATTGGCCCTGGCCGGTTGGCTCAGCAGTAGAGCATCAGCCTGGCGTGCGGGGGACCCGGGTTCGATTCCCGGCCAGGGCACATAGGAGAAGCGCCCATTTGCTTCTCCACCCCCTTCCCTCCTTCCTCTCTGTCTCTCTCTTCCCTTCCCACAGCCAAAGCTCCATTGGAGCAAAGATGGCCCGGGCGCTGGGGATGGCTCCTTGGCCTCTGCCCCAGGTGCTAGAGTGGCTCTGGTCGCGACAGAGCGATGCCCCGGAGGGGCAGAGCATCGCCCCCTGGTGGACAGAGCATCGCCCCTGGTGGGCGTGCCAGGTGGATCCAGGTCGGGTGCATGCGGGAGTCTGTCTGACTGTCTCTCCCCATTTCCAGCTTCAGAAAAATACAAAAAAAAAATTAACAAACAAGGTCTAGGAAAAGTTATCTAATGTCTCTAAGACAGTAAGTAGAGCTGTGGTAACTAGCATTCTATAGAAAAGAGGACAAATTCCTGTGACCAGAGGTACTTAAAAGAGACTTCATAAGTGGCAGGTTACTAAAGATCCCCTTTCTTCAATTCAAAGTTTGACAAATGTAGTTAAGCTCATCTTAGGTAAATGTCTTTTCACTTCCGAGCTTTAATTGTAAGTCATGGGAAAATAACATTTATCATAATTGAAACAAATTTTAAATGTTTACTTCCGTATGATATTATGTAGAAGAGAAATAAGATATTTTCTAATAAGTATGGTCCTCTAAGAAAAGTAATATCCATTATCAATTATTTTGAGAATAAAGGAAACATTAGAACCTTGTTTATGGGTACAGAAGGACATGAACTAAAAAATGTATCTTCTCCTGGTTTTCAGGACTATGGTATCCTGACCATGAAATCTTTAATGTTATCAAATGCCTATTAGGGGAAAATATCACAGTGGGTTATTATGATACAAAATTATGAATTCTCTAACAGCAAGTATTTCTCTTTTTTCCTACTAGCACCTAACAAAAGACCTTATATATGGTAAGCATATAATGTGTGTACTTAAAAATTGAATTCAATGATACTTTTCTCCCAATATTAATAATACTGACACAGTTTAAAAAGTAAACTAGCTTCAAAGGATCAATTAGATTCCTAATTTGCTTGAAGAAAATGGAAAATGAAAAGAGGCAGTGTATTTTCAGATTCAATCTTCTCAAGACTAAGAAAATAAAAGATCTAAATCAGGGGAGGGCACTTGTGAGATCATTTTCTGATGTGTACTGTGGATTTATGTACAAGGGCTATACATTTAATATTAAGGGGGAAAAGCCCTACCAGCATGTGGTAGTTGTAGAATAAGTTTCTTCCAAGGAGAGAAAGTCCTTCTGGAAAGACTCTCATATTCAAGGACAGGCAGGTTCAGGTACACAGGTTTGTGTGGGGTAAAGGTGTCATAACAAGAACACAGTGTTTACAACACCCGGGCCCTATACAGTCTCACACTGTGCAACTTCATAGTTGTTTCAGATTATAGCAGAACTGAGTTTCCTGGATTTCTCATGAATGAAGGAGACTAGCTTATTTTTTTTTTCTTCCCATTTCAGGTACAGGAAATAAAGGGTTGGAGAAGGATAGTGCCACGGTTAACCTCACCTAGCGAGCTAGTCAAAACATGGCTGGAGTGCTCGAGATCTATATTGCATTAACTTTCACCTGCTCAGGAAAGAGCAGGAAAGTGCAATGATTTGTTTGGATGAAAACACAGGAATTCAGGTAAGCCAAACCAAACAGCTTAGCTAAGATGATTCAGCTTATTAGGACTTGGCCAGGCAAATAGGAAAAAAAAAAGGAAAGTAGGGAAAAAACCCCCCACAACAAAACAACTCTGCTATTCCTCTGACAACCAATCCTCCTCCCCCGCCCAAAAAAAAATCAACAGGAAACTTATCAAATAATAAATGTTGAAAAAGACGTAGCAATAAATCAAATTTTATGTCATACATGCAACGCGATATCTGAGAGTTTTAGGAGAATTTGAACCTAAAGGGGGGTCTAAACAGACTTAAAAAAAAAAAAAGAGTGGAGAGGGACGTAAGAGAGTGAACTTGTCCATTTAAGCGTGTTTTTCCGCCAGTCCTTACAGCTCATCGGAAAACAAGAAGTAGAGCAGGTCAGGAAAGGGGTTATGGTTAACACTGCGAGATGAAAGATAAGCAGCCAGGCAGTTAGAAGCCAAAGCACTTTATCTAGAAGAGCAGGTCTGGCTTTGTTTCTATCTTGATAAGAATTAGATTGGAGAGCTTGTTTGTCTAGAGACTAGGATGGGGTGGCCGAGCTGAAGGAAGGGGCCGGGGAAGCGGGGGCTTAGTCATGGAGTTGTGGCAAACCGCTAATGGAGTGATAAGTCCCCCGTTTGTGCTATATGGCTACGTGCACTCCGAAATTGTTAGACTCGTCTGTTTAGATAACATGGCTCTGTTTCTTTCAAAGATGGAGACTGAATTATCTAGAGTTTAGGTGACCTGGAAAGGCTTATTAGCCTAGTCTAAAATTTTAAGATAGTGTTTAACTGGTTGGGCCACTGACTCAAAACTTGAAAAATATATATCTGAACTTAACTCCTCTTTAAATGGTGTGCTTATCTTCATTTAGAAACATGGCATATTCCGAGTTTTGTTTTGTTTTTTCATTGAAAATATTAGTGTGATGCTAGTTAACGTAATTATACAGGCTTCAGGTCCCAGTTCTGTAACACATCTCTGTGAGAACAGGCTGACAGCAATGGGGGGGGGGGGTGAGGGGAGTAGAGAGGGCTGGGACAGGGAGGTGGAGGGACAGACTCATGAATCCCACTCACTGACAAGTGTGGGGATTGCTGGGAGTGGGGGAAGGGGAGGAGGGTATGTGGGGATATGATGATGGATGAAGACTTGAACCGAGTTTCTTTATAAAGTTGTTTTCATTTTACAAGTATCTTTTTTTAAACAGAGTACAAATCTAAGAGCTTCTACTTTCATACTGCTGTAATTTGACAATATAACTGGCTCAGCTGTGGTTTTTTAAATATCATTATTAAAACTGACAAAGTTCTAAGGTAAAGTTTGGTTCTTGGTGTTCTTAGGTGAGAGCCATGGCTGTCGGTTTTCCTGGGATTTTATTATCACTTTTAGAATCTCAGTCCATCCTAGGACCAAAAATCAGAAATTCAAAATTACATGACTTATTTTTTTTTAAATAGACCTTTAAATGATCTTAGTGGCTAATTGAAATTATTTTAATTATGGTTACGTTTATCCTGCTCATGCCATTAATTGCTTAAGATGTGTTTTCTGACTCTATAAAAATGATTAGCACAGGAGGACATATTACAGGGTGGATACAATTCATAAACCTGTTGGGGTTTATAATCTGTACTATCCAAAAGATAAAGCAGAACATTTGTAGCCCAAATGGTTAGGTACCAGAACAAGTTTGTATAAATGACAGGTGGGAAGCAAGATCTTAAAGCAATTTAGTCTTTCTTATCTTAGCTACTTTATAGATTGGCCATGTAAGTCTTATCTTCCCTGGTCTTGAGGCTGTACCTACATGGATAATTAGTTCCAGACACCATCCTGACCACCAGGAAGAGTGTCCAGAATGCTGTACTGAAATATTTTATTTTTTCTACAATGCTCCCTATTTTAAATTTTTCTTCTTTTATTTCTGCCCTTGGCTATTCAGTCGAGTTGAGCTGGTAGTGAGAGTCTGAGGCCTGAAATAATGTTGATGAAGATGATGATAAGAATAGTAGTAAGAGTAATAGCCCTTACTTACAGGAAGACTTGCAGGTGCAGGACTCTGTTATGCATTTTATTTATTTATTTATTTTTAATTTTTTTTTATTCATTTTAGAGAGGAGAGGGAGAGACAGAGAGAGAGAGAGAGAGAGAGAGAGGAGAGACAGAGAGAGAGAAGGGGGGGGAGGAGCTGGAAGCATCAACTCCCATATGTGCCTTGACCAGGCAAGCCCAGGGTTTTGAACCGGTGACCTCAGCACTTCCAGGTCGACGCTTTATCCCACTGCGCCACCACAGGTCAGGCCTGTTATGCATTTTATATATGCCATTTCTCCACTGGGTATGAATAGACTCTGGCTACTAAGACCCTACTCCTTTCCACAGACAAGTTTGCCATATATTCCAACCTCCAGGATGCTTTTAATTTTTTTCTTCTCTTAAAAGTTATGTTTTTTTCTCTCTCTGTATATAAATTTATATATGAATTATACATAAAATTTGGAAATGCATAAAAATTAGAAAGCAAATAAAATTAATTCATAAGCCAACCATCCAGACATGAGCACATTGACATATAGTTTTAAAAAAAATACTTATGCATATACAATACATAGGTACACACTGTTTATTCACAAATGGAGTCATTCCTTTTAGTTGGTTTATAACTTTTTTTAATGATAATCTTTTAATATCTTTCACAATGTTAAATAGTTAACTACATAATTTATCTTGGTTGCATGGATATATAGGATTTTAAAATTAATCTTATCATTGAGCATTGGTTAATTTTGTCTGTATTTATTTAACAAATACTTGATATAAATGCTTTAAAGTATTTGCTTATTTAATTCTTAGAAAACATAATTAGGCTGTAATAACCTTATTGATAACAATAATCTTTTTACTATGTTATTGATAAAGTTTAAGTAACTGCACAGGCCACAGAGCTAGTAAATGGAAGGCTGCAATGGGGATTGGCTGGCTCAGTAGTGAGTGCTCTTAACCACCGTGATACAGTTGCTGTCACAAGTAACGCTGCCATGAATGTCCCCATCTTTTATTTTCCTGCAGAAAAAACCCTAGAATGAGAATGCAGGCTTTTCAAATGCATTGGCAATCAGCCTTCAAGGGTTGATTATTTCTTTCCCACAAGCTGTATACTTCCAGGACAGAGATGGCATTGGGTGTTAAAAAACTCAATCTCATGCTGTTTTTTGGGGGGTTTTTTTGTTTTGTTTTGTTTTGTATTTTTCTGAAGTTTGAAACGGGGAGGCAGACAGACTCCCGCATACGCCCAACCAGGATCCATACGGCATGCCCACCAGGGGGCAATGCTCTGCCCATCTGGGGCATCGCTCTGTTGCAACCAGAGCCATTCTAGCACCTGAGGCAGAAGCCACAGAGCCATCCTCAGCGCCTGGGCCAACTTTGCTCCAGTGGAGCCTTGGCTGCGGGAGGGGAAGAGAGAGACAGAGAGGAAGGAGAGGGGGAGGGGTGGAGAAGCAGATGGGCACTTCTCCTGTGTGCCCTGGCCGGGAATCGATCCCGGGACTCCCGCATGCCAGGCCGATGCTCTACCACTGAGCCAACCGGCCAGGGCAATCTCATGCTGTTTTAACTTATACAGTATTTCTCATTCATAATCCTCTTAGTCTAGTGGACCTTTCCAGTCCTCTGACTTGAGTTGAGTACTGCAGAGCATTTGATACTAAGTGATCACTTCTTTTTCATGCTTCTCAACTCTCTCCTGCCTCAGTCTGACCCACACTTTGCTACTCCCTTCTATCTTGTGTTAACCTTCCTGCTCTGTCTCCTTCACTGACACTTCTCCCTGACCTTCTTTTTAATTTTAGTGTTTCTTAGCTCTCCACTTGATCCCCCTCTCATGTTACAGTCTCATCTATTCCCATGACTTTAACAATTTAAATGCTAATGCCTCAAAAATTATCTCCTTCTAGACATCGCCCCTAAATTCTAGACAGATATGTAACTATCTCTTAGACATCTTGACCAGGGATATTCTCCAGACTTTTAAAAACAGAATGTGTTTAAAATTGAACCCAGTTTCCCTTTAAAGTTGCTCATCTTGTATTTACCATCTTAATTTGGTATTACCATTAAATATAACCAAACAACTAATGTGAGATGCATCTTAGCTTTGGGACACAGTATAGGGTGATGATGAATAGTAATGATTTTGAATCAGGTAAATCTGGGTTTGAACCTTACCTATGTGCCTTAAAATCTGTTTGAACTTTGGAAAGTTGCTTAAATTCTCTAAACTCTGGTTTATAAAATGAGGATAAAAATACTTGCTTTGCAAGGTTCTTCAGGAGATGAGATGGGATAACATATTGTTTTTATTGGAGTACCTGATATACTAAAAGCATTTAATAAAGAGTATTCCTGTTTTGGGGATGTCTCCCCTCTCACAGCCAATCAGTTTTTGAATCCTGTTGCTTCTGACTCCAACTTCGCTCCAACAGTCCTTTCTCTCTTTACCATCCTTACTGATAATGCTTAATTAGGATCTACTATACTTCTCTACATATAAGACGCTTCCATGTATAAGACACACCTTAATTTTGGGGCCTGAAACTTGAAAAAAATGTATTACATAAAGTTTATTGAACTCAAGTTTTATTCATCATGAAATTTATACAACTCTTCATCGGTGTCAAAACTCCCATCCATTAGCTTGTCCTCTTCTGTGTCTGATGATGAATCCCCGTCTTCAACAATGAGCACAAAAACAAGTGCGAAAAAGCAGGAAATGCAAGTGAAAAAATTACAACCATTGTAGAAGATGCACCCAGTTTTTAGATTTTAAATTTTTTGAAAATAGTTGCGTCTTATACATGGGGAAATACAGTAGTCCTCTCTGATTCAATGGCTGCAATTTTCTCTAATTTAATGATCCTCAACTTTTTTTTTTTCTGACATCAATACACTGGATGAATGACAATCATATGTGAGTCACTCTGCCAGGCACAATCAATATTAAGTCTACAAGTCTAGAAGTTTTCTAACGCTACCCCTTTCTCTCCCATTCTGCTAGAAAACATAGTGGGATAAAAGCAAGAGTGACATCATTAAATTCAACTTGAATCTGCTCTAATTTATGTTTTTAAGTCTTATGCAAAATTGGGGGTCTTATTTTTAGTAGCAAACTGCTTGGAGCACATCCGTGCGCCACTGCATTGTGGGCGAAAGCTTTGTGCTAACCTGCTTCCTTTACCAGTTCTCTCACCCCACACTAATCCTATTCTGGGCACTACTGGCAACGAGAGCTAGTTTCTGTTCTGTAGATGTCACTATGCACCTTAAACAGCACATGACTGTTAAAACACCATGATAATAGCATATTCATTTCCCTCTTTATCTCTCTCACTCTCCATCCCACTGTAGTCTGCCTTAGGCTCCAGGTGCTCCCTGGAATATGCCTTCATCTGGACACCCATGACCTCTAGACTGCCAAGACTACGGCCTGCTTTTCACTCAGCAGCAATGGCCACTTTGAACACTCCCCTTCTTCCTAATTCTTCTTAGGAGCTGCATTTTGGGCTTCTTGTTCCCTTCCCATACTTCAATATTCTTCCACCAGATTCTTCCCTTTGCATTTGCTTTTCTTCTCTGTTCTTCTGTTCTTTCTTTATATTCTACAAACTGTCTTTATGAGATTACTATATCTACTCTTTATGGTTCCATTTACCATATTTATGTGTGCATATGCCAACAAATCATCTACTTCTAAGCCTTCTCTCTTTCCTGAACCTTGTATATCCGATTGCTCACAAGATTGTCCCACTTGATGGTCTTGTGACATAAGCACATTGTTTCCAGAAGGGACTCCACCAACCCCCAACTTCCCCAACATTTCTATAAAAGGCACCACTTACTCAATTCCTTAAGCCAGAAATATAGGAAAATCTATATTTGACCTCTTCCATTCTTTTTCGACCTCTACATTTCAACTAGTTAGCCTATCTTATCGATGACGCCTCACAAATATCTCTAAACATATCTCCAAATCCATTGCTCCCACCTTTAATCCAGGTTGCCGTTATTTTACTTAGAATAATTTATCTCCTTCCTCTAACTTTGCTCCTCACTAACCCATTCTCCACACTTGATTAGTTATTTTATCTCAATCCGAATCTGTTAATGCAGCCCCTACTTTAAAGCCCTTCAGGGTGAAGTTCAGACTTATAAGGTTTCTAATACCTGGGTTTGGCCCCGCCTACCAATCCAGACTAATGCCATGTCCACTCTCTCCACCGTGTGGTCCAGCTACACTTAACTTTATCCAGGTCCTCCTGTCTCCATTTGTCCCTATTTTGCCTGCATGGGATGCTCCCCTCTTCCTACCCCTTTCCTTTTCCAGACTTACTCCTACTTCAGAGTTCCTGTTCTCTGGGATTGATTATGTTTCCCTACTCAAGATATTTAAGATCCCAGTATTTTCCCATCGTCCCATCACATTCCTTTATTAGAAACTTACCCATATGATCACAAATAATTGAAGTAGATTCGAATCAGAGAACTATAAAAATGTTATCTACATTCTTTAAGCATTTGTTTTAACCCAATACATTTAAAAGCACAATCATTCATCTTTTTTTTTTTTTTTAATGTAGGGCAATGTCCTTGAATTTGGAGATGGGCCCACTGAAGATCAATTTCAGTCTTTCTTTACCATGGTGTACCATGTATAAGTTCTAGTTTCACTTTATGTGAAGTGGGGTGATAACATAAAAACATTTGAAAACCAATCAGAACACAAAATTTTCTGGATTATTAAGAATTTTTCCTGAGTCTTAACTGGTTGTATCTCCTATATTTAATTTTTGTTTTGTTTTGTTTTTTTGCATTTTTCTGAAGCTGGAAACGGGGAGGCAGTCAGACAGACTCCCGCATGCGCCCGACCGGGATCCACCCGGCACGCCCACCAGGGGGCGATGTTCTGCCCATCCGGGACGTTGCTCTCTCGCGACCAGAGCCACTCTAGCGCCTGGGGCAGTGGCCAAGGAGCCATCCCCAGTGCCCGGGCCATCTTTTGCTCCAATGGAGCCTCGGCTGCGGGAGGGGAAGAGAGAGACAGAGAGGAAGGAGAGGGGGAGGGGTGGAGAAGCAGATGGGCGCCTCTCCTGTGTGCCCTGGCCGGCAATCAAACCTGGGACTTCCGCACGCCAGGCCGACGCTCTACCACTCAGCCAACCGGCCAGGGCCTATATCTAATTTTGATAGAAACATTTTTTATAAAGATTCTCCTTCACTTACACTTTTGAAACTATTCAACTTAATTTTCAAAGAAACAACTCTTGCCCTGGCCGGTTTGCTCAGAGGTAGAGCCTCGGCCTAGCGTGCGGAGGACCCGGGTTCGATTCCCGGCCAGGGCACACAGGAGAAGCGCCCATTTGCTTCTCCACCCCTCTGCCACGCCTTCCTCTCTGTCTCTCTCTTCCCCTCCCGCAGCCAAGGCTCCATTGGAGCAAAGATGGCCCGGGCGCTGGGGATGGCTCTGTGGCCTCTGCCTTAGGCGCTAGAGTGGCTCTGGTCGCAACATGGCGACGCCCAGGATGGGCAGAGCATCGCCCCCTGGTGGGCAGAGCGTCGCCCCTGGTGGGCGAGCCGGGTGGATCCAGGTCGGGCGCATGCGGGAGTCTGTCTGACTGTCTCTCCCTGTTTCCAGCTTCAGAAAAATGCAAAAAAAAAAAAAAAGAAACAACGCCACAGAGCCATCCCCAGCGCCCGGGCCATCTCCACTCCAATGGAGCCTTGGCTGCGGGAGAGGAAGAGAGAGACAGAGAGGAAAGCGCGGCGGAGGGGTGGAGAAGCAGATGGGCGCTTCTCCTGTGTGCCCTGGCTGGGAATCGAACCCGGGTCCTCCGCACGCTAGGCCGAGGCTCTACCGCTGAGCCAACCGGCCAGGGCAACTCTTTCACTTTACATTCTGTTTTACTGAATCATGTAAGCACTGTTTAATTATCACATGGTTACAGTAACAAGTCAACTGTCATAAACAGTTTGGGCATAAACACAAGCATGCAACTCAACCAATGAGAGGAGAAGTATGCAGGCTTACTGGAGTGTAGCCCACTGGCTGTGAGGTTTCACTAAACTCTGAATATTAATTAGCTGGTTTGCAGGGGCAGTTGGGAGTATGGGTTAATTTGCCAAGTCAGGTAAGTGGAGGTCTGTTAAGAGTATGCTGGTAACATTGTTCTCTCACTTCTACATTGTCTGTAAGTACTATGAGGACTGGAGAAGCATGCATGTCTTAGAAAAGGATTGTCTCTCTTTTTGTTCATCACTATGTTCTCTGCCACATGACAGGCACACAATAATATTTGCTGAATAATTGGACACATTATTAAATATATAGACTATCTACCTCCCTATTCTGTTCTCCCTCCATGATCTCATGCCAACTACTTTAAACAGCCTGACTTTCCTGATTTATCTCTCCCTCTTCCAAAGTAAAAAGCTTACCTTCTTTTTTTCTGCCCCAATTGTACCCTACTCCTGCCCCTAGCATACTACTTTAAAGTACTCCTACTAATATGTGTTACTATTTATCTTCAATTCATAGCATATGAATTATTTTTAAGTGAGAGGAGGGGAGATAGTGAGATGGATTCCCACATGTGCTCTGGAAATCCACTCAGCAACCCTGTCTGGGGCCAATACTCAAGTACCGAGCTATTTTTAGCACCTGAGGCTGACATGCTCAGACCACTTGACCTGTCCTCAGCACTGGGACCATGCTCAAACCAACTGAGACACTGGCTGCAGGAGGGGAAAAGGGAGGGAAGTGGAAGAGGGAGAGAGAGAGAAGTATATGGTCGCTTCTCCTGTGTGCCTTGACCAAGAATCAAATTCAGGAAGTCCATATGTTTGGCTGAAGCTCTATCTACTAGCCAGGGCCTACATATGAATTTATAAATGTAGAAAATTGCTTTTATTTTTATAACTTGTGCTTTATAATGAATGGCACCTGCTATTTGTCTAAGGAAATTAATTAATGAATAAATGAATGAAATAGATCTGCCATGTAGGTATTCTTGTCACAATTATAGATCAAAAAACCAAGGCCAGAAAGTTTAAATATCTTAAAAAGTATTACAAAGCAAGAAGTGTTGGGGTTTCCTTGGTCTGTGAACCTTAAAGCTCCTGTTGTCTTTCAACTCTATTATGTCTCCTTCCATCACCTAGTAAGATAAAACCTCTTTTAGTAATGGAACTAAAGCATTTCCTGGCCCCAATCAATTGTTACTTGCCATCCATTTATGAATGCTAATATTTTCTTTGCTTGATGTCTCACAGATTCATAGGTAAACAGCAAGGAGGAAGGGCAGATGAGGAATGCCAAGGAAAAAGGATATAAACTTGAACAATAGGAAGAGTATGTGGTTTGAATTAGAGAAATGAGGAGGTTGAGGTGGACCAAGATTAGATAAAGCATACAAGACCCAAGTATATAGATGTACCCTATGGCAATATTTAACTTGTGGAATGAGAACATCTGTATAAATTATCCATGAGGTTGTTTCTTCCATGAAGGATACAGTATTTTCCCTATATGGTTTGGGAAAGTCTCCTGGAGTCGACTGATTCCAAGTGGTATCTTGAATGGCAGGGAAAAAGAGATTTAATCTGTAGTCTGAAAGGACAGTGATGCTGAGGGAAATGACACAAATAAAAAATAGGTAAGTTGTAATGATGGACAGGAAGAAAGAGGCATTGAAATATTATACTGAGTAGTGGAGAATTTCTATAGAGTCAAGAGACAAGAATCAGAGAGAGGGACAGACAGGAAAGGAGAGAGATGAGAAGCATCAATTCTTTGTTGTGGCATCTTAGTTGTTCGTTGGTTGTTGTTCATTGATTGCTTTCTTCTAGGTCCCTTGACTAAGGGGCTATAGTACAGTGAGTGACCGCTTGCTCAAGTCAGTGATCTTGGGCTCAAGCCAGTGAGTATGGGGTCATGTCAATAATCCCACACTCAAGTCAATGACCCTGTGCTCAAGCCCGTGACCTCAGGTCTCGAACCTAGGTCCTCCATGTAACAGTCCAACACTCTGTCCACTGCGCCACTACCTGATCAGGCCAGAACATCTTTTTATTAATGATTTTTCCTTGACCTCCAACTCCATACCACTGACCTTTGTACTTATCTTTGATTTTGCCCAAATTAGACTTGTTTAGTACTTGATATTAGTTTTTCAAACACCATATATCATGTAAATCTCTTTGATCTCAAACTAGTGACTTCATATTTTAAAAAATTTAGACCTAAAATAAATTTTCTTAACATTTCTATACATGATTTTCCTTCTGTATGGTTAATAATGTAGAATCTCAATGTTTTTTTGGTTTCACCATAAATTAATTCTCTTCCATATCATCTGATAAAAACGTATCCAGGATATACTACTCTCCTTTGTACCTTTACTCATTTTTAGTTTTATTTGGCAAAGATATGTGTCCCTGTGGTCACTTTATTCAATATCTTCTCTGCCACATCATTTCTTTATTTTTCTTCACTGTTACAAATTCTGTTAACCACAAGCAAGATAGGTTAGTGGTCTCTCACTTTACCAACTATCTATTTACTTAAATCACTTTAGCACAAATTTATTTTTTCTTAAATCAAACTGGCTATCTTCACTTAAAAACAAATACACAAAAACATCTTTATAAAATATTTATAAAAAACAAAATATAAATATTATGTGAATATACATTTTTAATCTCCATGTTTAATCTCCCTGTTCTGTCATTTGTTAACTTCTTAGATTGAGACAAGACACCACATGCTGTCAGGTCTCTTGTTACTCATTTTAGTAAATGGGGTTGACAATGGTGTCTACATCATATGACTGTTTGAGGATGAAATAAGAAAAGCATGGGAAAAAAATGTTCTTACTACAAAGGAGCATTTGCTAGATGTTTTACTAAGGACCTAGGATGGATCACAGATCTGCTACTGAGCCCGTGAAATGTTAACTAGTCCACACTGAGATGCACTATCGATATAAAAATACAAACTGGATTTTAAAGACATTTGGAAAAGCAAAAAAGGTAAAATATTTTATAAACTTTTACATGTTTACAAGTTGAGATGATAATATTTTAGATATATTGGATTGAATAAAAAGCATTCCAATTAATTTCACTTGTTTAATTTTTTTAATGTGGCTTTTAGAAGAAATTTAATTATACATGTAGCTTGTATTTATGGCACATATTGCTATTACACAGCAGTGCTACAGAAAATGATACAAACTCATGGTGGGTTTAGTTTTGCCAAGTGAAATGTCACTCATAATAAACTTTTACTATTCTTATAATATATAGACCTTTAAAATATAACTTGAAATTCTTTTGATATCATATTTATCAAATGCTTTCTTTATATAGCCTATGGAAATAATATTTAAGATTTACTTGGGCATCATAGATGTTGGTACTCAATTAATTGTGGGTAATTGATGACCTGCATGATAATAAATGGAAACACTTAGTTAATTTTACTACAAGGCACGCAGGTTACCAGAAGATCAGTAATAATTTGTGGTTAAAATGTGGTCCCAGAGAAGGCCATGTAAGTAAAAGAGATTGTCTAAAAGCCATGTCGTGGCATAGGGTTGTTCTAGTATAGTACATCCTGCCTCTTAGTGTGACCTAGCGCATCGTCTGACCATGATGAATCCCCAGTCCCCAGTCACATGATGAATTAGTTGTAAAGCAAAAAGGCAGAAACACTAGTAACAAGGGTCTCAGTTCCTGTCTCTGTAAATTGAGAAGATCTCCAATAAGCTCTAGCTCAAAATAAGGTGATACTACTACATGGCATACTCAAACGACTGTAAACAGACACCTGTTTTTTACATTTATATATGCCACAAAGTTTTAAAGAATAACTTTAAATATTAGTCTACCAGATAGACCCCAAAGAGAATCAAGAAATTGCTCAAATGTTCACGAGACAACAGACAGACAGGACTTAGACCCACTATCCCCAGGTCCGCCGAGGACATGGGCGTTGCTCCCTGCATGAGCAGCACTCTACATTTGCATGGAGTTAGGCTCTCTGGTCCTGCCCTTTGTTTCTATTTCTTCAGTTGGACGTATTCAAATTCAGAGGAACTGAAAACTGAAGTGCATTTTCCTTAAAAATCCCTGTCCCACAAATTCAACCTAACTTTTTTAGTTGCCTTTTGAAAACTTCCCAACAAAATTTCCAGAAACTCTTGTAAATACCACCTTTACTAGGAAGCCATTCCCTAAACCTACTCCTACTATGAGCCCCCAAGTGGTTTTGTACCTTTGTGTTGAGCCTTGGTAACAGCTTTGCTTTATGGTCATTTTTTTTTTTTTTTTGTATTTTTCTGAAGTTGGAAATGGGGAGGCAGTCAGACAGACTCCCGCATGCGCCCAACCGGGATCCACTCAGCACGCCAACCAAGGGGTGATGCTCTGCCCATCTGGGGCGTCACTCTGTTGCGACCAGAGCCATTCCAGAGCCTGAGGCAGAGGCCACAGAGCCATCCTCAGCGCCCGGGGCCAACTTTGCTCCAATGGAGCCTTGGCTGCAGGAGGGGAAGAGAGAGACATAGAGGAAGGAGGAGGAGGGGTGGAGAAGCAGATGGGCGCTTCCCCTGTGTACCCTGGCTGGGAATCGAACCTGGGATTCCTGCACACCAGGCCGACACTCTACCACTGAGCCAACCGGCCAGGGCCTCTATGGTCATTTTTATAGTCTTATTCCTTCTACTGTTTTGTACTTATTTTGATGAAAATCTTATTATACTTTACAATTTATTCCCCTGTGTTTGAATATATAATAGTGTGTATGTATGTATGATGTTTTTAATAAAAATTTAAGCTCAGATCCTTCTCCTGATATTAACCCTGTAACTCCAATTTCCTAGCAGATATCTCCACTTGAATGTCATACTGGTATTTCACACTTAATATGTTCAATATATTCCTTATCTCTATAGCTCTCAAATCTATTTCTCCCCCTGGGGTCAGCAAATGACATATCCAGCACCGACTTTTCCAACTCAGAAACTAGGGGGCCATCCTCACTACCTCTTCCTCACTACCTACCTCCAATCAATATTCTACCTTTTAAATATCTTTGGAATCTAACCACATCTCTCCATTTCCAGATCCGCTGCCACAGCACTATTATCTTTAATAGTCACTATTATCTTTAATGTCACTGTTATATTCTTTCAGGGTTTACTGAAGCAGTTTCTACTTCTAGTCTGACATCCCTCTAAACTAATCTCATATTCGAGCCCAAGCAATTTTGCAAACTTAATCATGCCCCTCCCGATAGAATTTTCATTGGTCCTTGTTTCCCCGTGCTGTGATTTCAAATTCGTTGAGTTCGAAAAACAAAGCCCTAATGCCTGACTCTACTTATCTCTCCAGTTTTATCTGTTGCTGCATCTTCTTACCCTATTCTCCAGCTGTATTGGACACGCCATCCCCTGAAGGTAACCATTCATATTTATTTCCTCTCTTCTCTTCTGACTCTCCTTTATCCTCTCCCCATGTCTCTCTCTCTCTCCACCCTCCCTTCCAAGATATCTATAGATATCATCTCTCAGCTTAGACCACATTTTCTATCTTCTTCTCTTACCTTTCCATCTTTATCAAATTTATTTCCATTTGTCCCTTTGAACCCAGCTTACTTCTATCAGGATGTCACTTCTATCAGGATGCATTTCCTCCCCTCCAAGGCTAAATGAGGTTCACCCTCCATTGTTTCCATAGCATTTTATTTTTATATTCATAAGAACTATAGTGTTTTATTGCTAATGATTTGTTTACTTCTTCACTGTAGATAATTTCCTGAGGACAGGGACTGTACCATTCAATAAAAGGTCCTAAGCACCCAGTCTAGCCCACTAGAAGTCCTGAATAAATAAATAAACTCCTTATAGGACTCGGCAACGTGGCTGCATGTACTAGGCATTGTAATCTCTTACATTTTAGATTATTTTATCAGTGAATATTGTCACAGGAACCAATCTTGCAGAAAGAGAAGGTATAGAAAGGAAAGGGACAGAGCTTATGTTCTCAAGCTTTCCAAGTAGGCTCAGTTTTAATTTCGGAAACTAAATAACTCATACGTTCTAACTGCTGAAAGTCTCACCCTACAGGCTAATTCTTAAAGTTTGCTTAAACTTCTCCAAGGATTCCAGGGTGATGTTGCCCAAAATCCCAGAATAAATTAGGTTCACTGGCCAGAATCTAGAATAAAAATGTATGTTGCTTCATACTTGCTTTTTGTTCTCCTGTTATTATTTACCAAGTAATTTCTCCAGGGTTCTTAAAAGAAAAAACAACAACAACAAAAAGCAAAACTTTCTATTTTCAAATAACAATTTACTCTATTTACCTTGACAGAATCAGGTGTAAATTTGGTTTAAAAATGTACATGTTCTTTCATAACTGTATCTTCTAAATACTGTTTAATATTATTCAATAAAATGAGCAAGGATATTTTTCATGCTTAGAATCGTATGTTGGTTTACTTTAGTTTTAGTAAAATATCAGAAGCTGTGTCATAAATTAGGTGTTAGTACATATAAATTAGGACTGCTTTGAACATTGTGATAAATGGGGTGGGATAAGTCATTCACTCTTACTGTCATTCAGACGGCCAGTGATGTAGCTGTCCTTGTTTTTCCAAATTAGTTTTATTATGGCGTTCTGCCACCATAGCTGGACAAATGGGATGAATTCTGATCTCATGCACCAAAGGAAATTTAGAAGCTGAAGCTGTTTTCTCATCCAGACTATTGCATTTGTAATTTACGTGGTCTCAAAATAGTGAATATAAGTCTTACTTAAAAATAATAATAGAAAAAGTCTTTGCTTCTGAGAAATACGAGGGTTATTTATAACAATCTCCAGAGAACTAAAGAACAAATAGCAGACAGAGTCTACAGATTTAAAATGTTAACAAGTCAATACATTTGATTAGTTGTACTTTAACCCAGTGCTGGTGTAGGGGACCCTCACTGTCCAACAGCAGGCTGACAGACAGCCATTGCTGATATGTGATGACTTTCCTATGCTGGGTTCCACTGGACACTAGCGCTGTCCAAAGCTACTTATGTATAAGCCTCTCTGTGGTGACTAATACTTGCAGTTGGGTTAGACACACACTGGAAATGTGGCTGGCCAGGCCTCCTAATATTAATGAGCCACATGGTCACAGAAAGGAAAACACCTACCCTTCATTAACTTGGTCACTTTGGCAGGCTATGTATATATTTTTTGAACTGGGTTAATTGTGCTCTGTTTTCTTAGTCTGATATAGAGTTTAACAACGAACCTAAATAAATATATTGTAACATATTTCATCTTAAAAAAAACAATTACACCATTACGATAGTTTATATTGATGAAATGATATGTTAGTAAATTTTTATATAGCCCCAAATCATGACATCATCTCAAGTTCGGTTAGAAACTCTGGGCCCTGGCCAGTTGGCTCAGTGGCAAGCATTGGCTTGGTGTGTGGATGCCCTGGGTTCGATTCCTGGTCGGGGCACACAGGAGAAGCCACCATCTGCTTCTCCACCCCTTTCCCTCCCCCTACTCTCTCTTTCTCTTTTCCCCTCCTACAGCCATGGCTCAATTGGAGCAAGTTGGCCTCAGGCACTGAGGGTAGCTCCATGGCCTCCCCTCAGGTGCTAGGAAGAGCTCAGTTGCTGAGCAATGGAGTATTTCCCCAGAAGGGCAGAGCATCACCCCCTAGTGGGCTTGCCAGGTGGATCCCAGTTGGGGTGCATTCAGGAGTCTGTCTCTCTGCTATCCCTCCTCTCACTGAATTAAAAATAAAAAAAGAAAATAAACTAAATCACGATAAATTACTCTTAAGACTGATTTTCAACATTTTTCATCTCATAGCACATAGAAACTAATTAGTAAAATTATGTGGCACACCAAAAATACATATATTTTTGCTGATCTGACAAAAAATAGGAATAGTTTTGATTCATTTACAGTAAATGGCTGTTGTTGTGTTGTCTATTGTTATTTTTTTATTTGAGAGTCTAAGGGTAAAGAAGGCAGTGTCCTCCGTATTTCTGTATTGCATGTTTTAAAATTTTTCACGGCACACTGGTTGAAACTCTAAGAATTCAAAATACGTTAGCACAAATGAGCATTTTATTAAGGCTGAGAGATATATTGAGTAGGTAAATATGGTGGCTACTCTCTCAAGAGGATAATTAATAATAATTCTTTTAAAAGCCAAACACATTTATATAATTAAGGCAGAAAATATTTTTAAATGCACTATAATTTAAGTAGATAATATTTTGTGTCCACTTTAGAGTTTCTATTAAGTGATATATATCTCATAGAGCTCATCTCTCTTTCAAAAGAATTAGGTAATGACCCATTTCATATCTCAAAGACCCACGAGAGCTACTAGATTTCTTCTTGGCAAAGAGGATGCTGTCCCTTTATCCATGCCTGTCGCAGAGTCATTCCTATGCGCATTATGTGATCAAGGGATCAGAGTTCTTAGTTCTAATCGGACTTGTTAAAACACTGGAGAAGAAAGCAGACAGCTCTGGTCACCTGGGAAATGTATCAGTTTTAAGGTATAGCACGACTACCATTATGTTAAGAAGGCTACAAAGTAATTTGGCTAAGAGCTTGGAAAAACATGAGTCATTTGCTGTCCCAGTTTTCTTTCTTTCTTTTTTTTTCCCTTCAGTGTTATCAAATGGTAGTAATATGGATGCATGTTATAATATGCTACAAATAAAGAAACAAACAAACAAATAAATATAACAGCAAAGGGAGGTGGGGCGGGGAGACAAAGAATAGACTGTTCAAATGCCAAAATATCAGGTTACTTACATTGTTGAAGTAAGACAAGGAGAATATGGTGGCAGGCGTAACTACAGCAACCATCCCTGCAGACCTGGGGAACTTGTCAGGTCAGAGCCAAGAAATTCCAAATAGTTGTACATGTCTCATTCCTAAGGGTAGACAACATGAGTTCGGATTATATTTTAAGTACAGCACTTCACAATGGCTAGAGTTGGGACTGTGGGTGAAACCTGGAAATGCCGTGATGCAACAGAATGAACAGTAAAGAGGTAAGTTGATGCTGGTTTAAGCATCTAAGAAGAATAAGCATAATGCCCAGGCTGCTCACTGAATTTGGAAGAGATAATAAAATGATAACTTATCATTGTAAACATTTGGATATCACGTTCAGAGCTTCCAGAACTGATAACTTCATATTACTCAGGATGAGTCAGCTCAGGTTTTTAAATAGAGAGAAATCAGAAAACAAAGTGTAAACACCGAGAATTTCATTCTGCAATAAGAGCATGGGGCTATAGATAAAATGTTTTAGAAATGGGCCAAGTATTCCATCAATTATGAAGGAAATTTGATGAATAAAGTCCACACAATAAAATCAAGTATAAAAAGGAGTCTTTGGAAGATTTAGTTAGAATATTTTATCCATTCCTTAAAATTTTTATAGAGAAACTTTAATTCCAGGTTAATTTTGCCCTGCTTCTTAATGTCGTATTTCTCATCCTTCTTGATTGTGTAAATGAGTTAGTTCATTTGGGATCATTCTGTTTAAAAATTAGAATAAGCAAAACATTGCTTATAAGGTATATATCTGAAAAAAATATTTTTTGTTATCCACTATTTAATATTAACTGTCTTCATCTGTTCAGGCTACTCTAACAAAACACCACAGAATAGGTAACTTAAATGACAGAAATTTATTTCTCACGTTCTGGAGGCGGGAAGTCTGAGATCAAGATGCCAGCATGGGTCATGTTCTGGTGAACAGCCTCTTCCTGGTTCATCGCTGGTGTTTTCTTGCTGTCACAAGGTGGAAGGGACGAGAGAGCCCTGTGGGGTTTGTTTTATAAGGGCATTAATCCCATTCTGGAAGGATCCACTTTCATAATCTAACTGCCCCCCCCAAAGCCCCCCTCCTAAGATTATCAAATTGGCATTAAGATTTCAGCACATGAGTTGGGGAGGGGGTTGATACAAAGATTCAGACAATAGACTTGCTATTTTCCCATATTAATGGGGCTTATCAATCAAATGCTGAATAAACATCTTTAGAAAATAAATCACTGGACTAAGTTTTCCAGAATTAGATTTTAGTTTAAGCTTTTTCACTTATTTATGGTATTTATGAACAAAATCATAACTAGCCTGAACCTGTTTCCTTATCAATAAGATAAAGCATCAGATTCTCGACATATTCCATGAAAATTCTGAAAATGAATTAGATAAAACCAGTAATTGTGCTGATGTGTAAAGTACTTGTCAAAAAAGGGCAGTTAAAATTGATATATTCTGGTTGTATTAAAGTACTTATATTGAAAGAGAGTGTACTACAGTATCAGTTGTTCAGAACTGTGATAGAGTGACAAGAACACACAGCAAATGATTCAACAGGTTGTGTAGAGAAGAAGGGGGTGAGCATAAAGGTTGATGTGGACACAGATAAGGGGGCGTGAGAAAGGAGCTGAAATATAGATGACTTACATGAAGTAATGAGAAAAGACAAGGAAAGAAGGAAAAAAATACGGAAAAGAAAGACATTCCCTAGACTGGGCTATTTCACTTCCAAAATATGCATTCACATTTACTGTTCTGATAGCCCCATCTCTCCTTATAACTGGAGAATATTGGAGTTGGAAACACTCCATTATTTACAAAAGCTGTGTTAGTCATAGCTGTTTTAAGTTTTTAAATTCACCAACCAAAACCAACATGTGGACCCAGGGCATTGGCGTACTATGGACTTTATTCCATTCCCTATTTAGGTTCTTTCCTCCTTCCCCATCAAGGTATTTCATGAAGCATTCCCAGTGGGGACAGCTGATTCTCGTCCCAGGTTCCATCAGTTGAGGTAAAATGGCAACACTGAGTGACACTTTCGTCTTAAGCCCAGTAAAGCCCAACACACACTCCTTACCTTACTTCATTTTCCCTTTGGCTCTTCTTGAAGCACTTAAAAATCTTGCTTCTTTGCATATGTTCCAACCGGTCAGAGGCTCTCAGGTTCATGCAGCTCTTTGAAAAAAGGTTTCTAGAACAAACAACTCAACATCAACATGGGCAGGTTTTCTGTTTTTAGTTTTGAGGGATTTGTCCTGTGCTTGACAAAATGTCAAGTTAGAGGCAGTTGATCTGATCCAAGAATATTTTATGATTATAGAGCAGTAGTAAGGACAAGAAAAAAACTAGCATTTTTTTTTCTCAGACTGGGCATATTTTTATTTTCCAGGATTACCCCCCCCACACACACACACACTTTTGTGGGACTACGGACACTTTATCTGCTTTGCTAATTCCTCCCATCTGCCTGTGAGGTTTATGGAAGAACCACCCCCGCCCCCAGTTTTTGTGTCCAATCGGAGAAAAGCAGCAAAATTCAATGGCACCAATTGTATCCTCATTGGCACCTCTAGTGAGAAGTTAAAATAACCACATTGGGAACTGTTGGTAGGGCTATTAACAAACCATGAGTTTTTGTTGAAAGTTTAATGGGTCCATCTTAGAAACCCCTATAGGAAGAGGTAGAGTTGCTAATACATCCAAAAGACAAAACTTTGGCTTGAACATATTGATAAAAAGTCTAACAATCATATTTTCAATTATTATTTCTGACCCTGTTGCAATAGAAAAATTGAGAACATAAGGCATGTTTTTTTTTTCATTTTTCTCATCAATCAATACTAGAAACCAAAATAATGTGACCGTATTTCTTGCTGATCTTGAAGGAATCTCTCATAAACTTAATACTAAAGAGCAACTTATTAAGCTCACCATTTTTTTACTTGCTAGTTCCTTTGTTTGCCCTTTCCCCCCATATGTTAGTGTTTTGAATTGAAGATGGTGAAATAGTTTCACTTGAATTTGTAGGATTTTTCATTCTGTGTGGCTTGTTGAAGTGAAATTCTTGAGAAACATGCTAACGGTACATGAAATTCTATGACTTTTGAAGGAAAATTCTAATAGCCCTCTCAGATGTGATGGTGGACATTAAGTGGCATGAGGGAGAAGTTAATTGCTAAAGCTAAAGAGTCTCCAAATCATTAGTGCCCTTCTGGTTATAACGATATCTGTAAAAGAACAAACTTCTCGTGTTAAAAAATTTCATATGTCAAATCATCAGAGAATATTGTGACTCACAGAGTTGTATTATAACACAAAGCAGAACGGACAACCACGTTTCTGCCAGTAATTGAACAATCTTTATGACTGAAACTTTCATTTAATCTTGGCCTAACTCCTGAAAAATGCTGGCTTCTAATATGGTCAGTGAACATTTCTTGGACTGCTTGTGTAATTCACTGTGTACTTTGGAGCAAGTCACAACTCTGCCCTTGGGTCTCACTTTTTTCTTCTATAAATAGGAGACAGGCTCTGGAATACACTTCTTAAATTTGTCCTAAGGGTAAAGTAAGATATAAACTTTCCAAAGATAAAAGAGGTGTCATCCATAACAAATCATGGAATACTTGGCTCTCTGCTCTGGTGGGCTACATAGTCATGATGGGGATGGTTGAGATCACATGTACCCAGATCTCTGGGTCAAGAAGTATGCGCATACACACAATGACAACGGTCACTTAAATAAGTCAGATACAGTCAACAGTTGGTTCTTCTGTATTTGGAAGATGCTTGTGTACAGAATTTGCACCAGAAAGTTTTTATAGCAAACTTTTATGTCAGAAGTTTATTTTATTGGTAAAATATTAAATAATATACAGAATTAAAAACTGCACTTACACTTCTGAGAAGAAATAAATCTTGGACAAATTATATGCTTGTTCCTGAGATTCCCTAAATTTATTCCAGTAGCTGTGCACTCAGACAGTACAAACCTTTATAATATAATCCTTTTCACAAAGTATTACAAAGTTTCTGCAGCTTTTTAGTTGTACACACATACAGACACACACTCACACATGCATATACAACACTCATACACATATACACAGTACCCACACACATGCGCAGAACATGTATGCGTGTGCATTAAAAACAAAGAAAATACAAGTCCCATAATTTAGTCTGCAGTGACATCAGAGGTCTCCAAATTGGTAGACAGCAGAGTGACTTGCCACATAACCGCAAAGACTGTTTCAGTATTCCATAGTAAACCTCATTTTCTGAGGTATGGTATTTGAGCCTTAAAAAAAACTACATTACACTGAGCAAACCTGACATACAAGGTCTGGAATTTCCATTTTACATATATATTTATATATATTTCTTTTTTAAACAATAGCTTTATATTTTCCCAAATTATTCGTTTGAAAAAAAATGAGGTTTACTGGTTTGACCTATTTTATTTTATTTTTTTGCTTCTAAAACTCAAAATATCCTAGAAACTGTCAAGCAATTAGTTTTTAAAGTAGTCTAATTACCTTTGGTATTGTTAAAGGAAAGAAATCTAAAATGGCCAAGACACATACTGTACAAATGCAGTAACTGCCTTTAAGAGAAATGCCAAAGAAATGTTATCTTTTAACAAAATATGTATTTACATTACAGCAGTTTTACTACAGGGACACAGGTATAAAAAAAGAAAACCAACAAACTGCATATAAATATGTATGATACAAAAAATACTTCTTACTTAAATTTGTATGAAAACAGGAGTGCTCCAAATATTTCTTAAAAATTTTTCCCCAATAAGTTGATAGGTATTCAAAATTGAGCTAAGTGCTTTGCTTTCATTTTAAAGTTCATTTTCAAAAGGAGGAAATTGAAATAAAAAATATTAGGTTCTTAATTTAAAACATTGGACAAGGGTCTAAGAAGAAAATCCAGTCTTCAAGAATTTCAACTTTAGGACACATTTCTCAGGCAAAAGATTACTAATTTCAATGGAAATTTAGCCTCAATATAGGTGCCATGAGATTAGATCAACGGTTTCCGTGTTCTTGGATTTTTTGATTGTGGAGTGTTTTACTTTGCTTGTTTTGTGCCCTTTAATGAACATACCATGATTTTCCAGGGTTTCTTTTTTCATTAAGTAAAATATAGGTCAGGAAAACAAACAAAAAAATAACCATAGTTTTTAAGACTTCAAGGAAAGTATTGCACTTGTACAGAAAGAAAAAAACATCTTTTAAACTAAATAGCAGAAGCAATCATTCTGGAATTGCAAATAACACATGGTCTAAAAGGTCCACCCATTAAGAGCAAATTTGGAGCCTGGAGAGCCCCTCTAAACCTGGAATAATATAGTAATGTTAAAGCATTTTCTCCCACCTGGGAAAGAATTAAGACTTTTTGCTGTAAAAAATTTTAACATCTTCCTAAAAACTTGCAAAAATTGTTTACTCTCTCATATCATTTAGGAGAAAAACCAAATCAGAACACAAAATTCAACAAAAATTGAAGGCAAACATACCATACTTATGATTACATAATCTTTGAAGTCATATTTTAAGTAAACCAATATTTGAAATTGAAAGTAACACAAAGGTTTTACACCTTACCATTTTTAATCCAACTATTTCCTTTTTAATATAAAACTACACTTGCATATAAAAATATGTCAGCAGATTATACAGCCAATAAAAATCACACACACACAAAATTAAGACTTAAGAAACACATGAATTAGAAATTAGAGCTGACCTAATCTTCAAACTAGTAGGGGGAAAAGAAGTCAGAGAATTCCAAAGACAATGATGGAAGGGATACAGACAGAGAGGAAAAAAGAGGTGAAGGAGAGTAGACAAAATTTAAGAAGAAATAACAAACAGAACTTGTTACACAGAAGGGGAAATCTGAGAGTGCTTGACAGTCATTTTGTTTTTTTAATCACAGTTTCAGAAATTGAACTACTTAAAAAAAATCAACACAAAAGGATAAAACTACAACAAAAACAAAACCCAGAGTCCTTCCCTTGTTACAGTGTATTCAATGTTTAAAATTCATTTCCAGTAAATTAAATTAAGTAGAATCTTGATAAGTGCAAAGTAGGGGATTCAGTGACCTCTACCCATCCAAGAAGCTTTTCTTACTGTGTGTCACTTGAGGTAATCTGAAGGGCCCTATTTACTGCAAACTGGCCTATCTGTACCTGTATGGAGTTATACGCTATACTTTACGTGGCTTAGCAGGGGGCCTCTAAATTTTATATGTTATTCAAAATAAAAAGAAAGTCTTAGAAAACTAGTCATTCACATACCACTCTCTTTATAGGAGAAAGGTTAATTCACAACAAATTTATACAGAAAATATACAAATGCAATAATATGGGAGGAAAAAACCCCATAAACAGAATTAAGAACTTATTCTTAAGAGTGCATGTGAAAAATCTCCACCAACTTACAGTACAGCAAGAGAAAACTTAAAAAGCTAAAAATAGAATGGTACATAAAAATCTTATGGAAATTTAAAAATTTTTAGGTTTCTGCAATAAATGTAAAAATATTTAAGGGTGTCATTATTTTGCCTAGCAAAAGCTATGATGAAAAGAAACACTAGCATATCACAGCTTCTTGGTCATATGACGTCTGCTTTGTATAACAAGCAGCTTATTATTATTATTATTATTATTATTATTTTAAAAAGCTGTCATATCCTAACACGTTCACTGCAAGTAATAGACAACCATGGTAGGAGAGCATTTGAGATTACACTTTGGAGAACGGCAATGTGATATGACTGTTCCATTTTTGTTTAGTTGAAGGAGAATTAATTCTTTATATTAGCCATAAAATGAAGAGATGAGAAGACCGTGGTTCTAAGACTAGCACAACACTAATTATTAGATGAAATTCCAAAACAATACTGGGTTCTGTTGAGCAAAAATTCCACTAATAAAGCCTTGCATGACATTAGAACTGATTTTTCCTTAAAAACAAAACAAAACTAAACCACCTAATGCAATTCACAGCTAAAATTTCCATTTACCTCATGTTTCATCTGCATAATCTTATAACAGTATTCAGAAATACTATCTAACTAAAAGGATATTAAAATCCGGTTTCAAAACTTTACTTTACACAGATGAGCTGAAAGTCTCCATACTGGAAATTCATCTAACAGTACTGCCCTAAAACCATGAAGGTAAATTATATAGTACTAAGTTTTAAGTGGTTTTTATAAATACATAATAGAAGTGCTGTAGAGCTACAATGGCTAATCAACACTCTCAATCCATTTTAAAAAGGCACCAATATAAAGAAATTTTCTAAGTATTTAATACATTAAATTCAGGATCTTAAGAGACCAGTTACTGGACATTTTAATTATTTTGCAGAAACTGGAAGTTTAAAAACATTTCTAAGATAACTTTCATCTACACAAATTATAATTTCACTGCCACTAGTTTTTTTCCTGTGCATTTGGGGAACTTCTGGTTTAGAATCATCTTCATGAGATAGTACTTACAAAAAATAATATATAAAATAACTAAAGATGATCACAAATGTAACCTCCTTTTTCGTAAAGCGAACAATTTCAAGTTGAAACATAACATAGCCAGTACCTCTTATAATCTGTCTTGAAACCAAAGGCATACAATATTATGTTCACATTTTTGCAGCCTTTTTCTACCTTAAGAAATTATTTTGGAGACAGAATGAATTAATATTGGAAAAATAAATGGACCAATTTTCCTTGAAACTTTGTCAAACATTTCTATAAACTCTCATAAAGACTTCATGATAGTTTTGTGAGGCGTACAACAGGGACACAAACACCATAGACAGTTTCAAGCTCACTAAAATATTCTTGTCTTTCTCTGCTTGTCAACAAATAACAGTTGATAATTTGTTTTCCTTATCTGCCTATCCAAAAGTAATTTGTTTCTTTCACTTCGGAGGTTTTATCAAATCACCTAAACATCTCTATGTTTTTGATTGATTGTTTTGATTTCTTCTGAAGTAGAGAGTCAAGACCAAAGTTTCAATAGTCACACATAGTCCTAAAGACACTGCTTTAATATTTCTTAATACATCTGGTAAAAACTTAGCCTACTAAACTGCTCAGGTATTAATGGTAGTTAACTCTCTATATGCTTTTGAAACACGTCTGATCGCTCTAATTGATTATTTTTCTGAATTTTCTCTAAAAGAATGTATTTGTGTATACACAATTGCTTGTAGGTATGTACTACCTACTTTGTAGCCAAATCTAAATTCTGGTCTCTCATTCTCCCATTTTGTCCTTCTAGAAAATCTTCAACGGAATATTTCAACAACTCGAAATGTCTTCCAAACTTTTTATTGGTCGTTTTCACTGTTTTAAGAAGCCAGATTAGACTGGCTTTTTACGTGATTGACCATTGTTAGAGAGAGGCCCTATACTTCAACCAGAGCTAGAGATAAAATTCTGGGCAAAATTAGGGCAAAGCAATATGATGAATTTCTGAATTTTGCCTAAATGGAAAACACAGAGACTAACCCATTTTCATGCCCCTCAAATACTCTGTGTTGTGAAATCTCACCTGAATTAACTGGGCATATAACTGTTACACACAACTTGATTTATCTGGTGTCTGACCCTCATAGTTATTTTTAGGTGCTACCACGTTGCTTATTTCCTTTTGTGAGGAAGAGTCATGCAAATATCGCATCTAGATTTTCCCAGAAAGTGCTGTGTCCACAGAAATTCTTTCTAACCTACATGTTTAAATCGACCTTGTCCTCATTTGTCCCTGCCATGCCCTGAACCACCTTTACCTCTTTCTGTGCCTCATAGCATGTGGCTAAGAAAGCAATGAGCATACACTTGTAGCAAATGCACTCTCATAGATACTAAGCCCCTTCAGTACAATAGATTCCTAAAAAGAGGAAATCAGAAAAGGAGAGTGCATGACTAGTCCTCATGGGATACTGCACCACTCTTTAGACCCACCTAAATTCAATTTCATCCCAGGGTAGGTACATAATTGTTCACACGTTAAAAAAAGAATAGTAAGCAGGAAGAAAATTCATAGATAACGCCAGCAGAAATTCACATCCAGCCAAAGTTCTGAACATACTGATTGCCATCCAAATGTTTCTCTAAATTACAGTAAAACACTAAATCACTAACTTAAATTATTTACCTACTACCAAAATGGAAAAAAAAAATTCCATTATATATGAGTGGTTAGGAGGGAGGCATGTCTCCAAGGCATGCTTTACCTTTAAATGAACTGTATGCTCATAATGTACCAATGTACCAACGTATGCAGAAAACAAGAACAACAACAACAAAAAGACAGTTGATGTTCTATTTAAAACATCTCACATCTCTGTTTTGGTGCTGCTCTTAGATTTAAAGAAACAGTTTGGACATTTCTCTAAAAATATTACAGAGGGGCTAGCGGATGAGAGCTGAGTTGTAACCATTTTGACTTGGCTTCGGCTGTTAGTGCTGAGAAGTTGCTTAAATAAGCAGATGGGAAACTAGAAAAAGAGTGAAGAGCACTACGGAAGCCGGAGTGAGTCTGTGTCCACAGCTCTCCAGTCTTGCTAATTCTCACATCCTTCTACAGTAAGAGACAGAGTTTCTGCATCCCATTTAATGATATTTTTAAGAGTAGCTCTCAGTTACAGCTAACAGGATTTCAGTATTCATAAATGGGTTAGCAGATGATCCAGTCACGGTCAAGGCTGCCCTCTCTGAACATAAGCAGCAAGTAAGTTCTACTCCAAAGTGTGCCCCCCAAATGACCTGAACCACTTTCACTGGGTTGTTTCCCGCTAACGTTATCGGACCGCAAAGGACAAACAGAGCACCCTGTAAATGAAATGAAAATCGGCATGTGAACTGTGGTAACATGTACTGATTAAAAGAAGAAAAATTCTGTAATAAGGAATTGAGACTCATTTCTGACAAGGACTTATAAATAGTTGAATGTTTCTGAGACAGAAAAAGGTCACTTTCGTTTGGAGGTTCAGTCACATTCTATAATCCAAGAAGGGTAAAAATAAGCATTGTTTTTCATTTGTTTTATCTATAGTCCAATTTATAGGTAAGAAAGACATGTCCTTTCCTTGTATCAAAAGTGGTAGATGTTATGAGTGAAGAAATACTAGAATAAATAGCCCTAGTTCCATAATCTAGTGGGCTTCAAGTTATACATTCAGATCAAATTAGCAATGGCTCCAAGGAGAGTTTGCAGTGGTAGTCAACCTGGTCCCTACCGCCTACTAGTGGGCGTTCCAGCTTTCATGGTGGGCGGTAGCGAAGCAACCAAAGTATAAATAAAAAGATAGATTTAACTAGAGCAAGTTGTTTTATAAAGATTTATTCTGCCAAACTTAGCAAAAATCCAACATAAAGTATTTGGTAAGTAATTATTATTATATGCTTTAACTTGCTGTAACTCTGCTTTATAAATTTTATAAAGTAAAGTTATTTCCCTACTTTATAAATCACCATTACTGTGGTACTGGTGGGTGGTTAGAAAATTTTACTACTAACAGAGATACAAAAGTGGGCGGTAGGTATGAAAAGGTTGACTACCTCTGGTTTAAAGGAAACAGCCTATAGTAACGTATGTAAGACCTTCCACTTGAAGAGTAGAAGATGAACGGACTATGGACAGAACACTGGGTGGTCACAGCTTGAAAAACACACGTGAAGAGAGAAATATACCAGAAAAGGGATTTCTGAGTGGGTTTTTCCCCCTACTGTTAGCCTAATTATATTTTTCTGCTGACTGGTTAACACTGATTAAATGCTGATAAAGTGACAATCGTAAGCATACTTTTAGAAACAAATATGTATACTATGCGGCCATCACATTACAACGTTTTAAAAAAAAAAAACTTCCCAAATAAATTTATGAAAAGTAGAGGTCCCTTCTGGAAACTACCGCCTGCCTCTTAGCCACTCTTAGACCATATGTTATTCTGAAAACTAGATAAAAATACTATTCATTAAAGGTGTTAAAAGTAAGGCTGCAAGGGTGTCTATAAAATGCCAGTCATCAAAACTATGGAAAAACAGTGCTTGAAGTTTAGAAAAATAAGATCACAGGACCTCAGATGTATTGTAGGTGTCCTTAACTACCTGTAGTTTAAAAGTTTTGCTATATGGTACAGTGTATAATATACCGCATTTTAAATTCCATAGGGGAAGTAAACATAGACCCCACAATAACAACCCATCCAAGGAGTTATCACTGAAAGTAACAATGTGTTTCTGTTCCATGATCTTCAGAGGAAAAAAAAACAGTTTACATTTTGAAACAAATTCTTCTTTGAAGTATTCAATTACTTATACCATTTTAAACTGTGAAAAGTCCTACCCAGAAAACTTAACTTTCCTGCCTTCAATTATTATCCTGAATATCAGTGGCAAATCAGAATCTCTTAGGTGAATCTATATGAATCCAGTGATTTTTTTTTCCAAAGCATGATATGTCTATATCTATGCATGGCAGAAATGAACTGCTCTTAAAATCCCCACAAAATAAACAAGCCCAAGTTACCAGGAAACAATATCCCCTGTCCCTGTCCCCTTCTCTCTTCTGTTTCTTCCTAATTTTAATTAGGCAGAGCAAGGACACTGCGTCCACAAAATAAGAATTAATGACAGTAATAATATATTTTTTTTTAAAAAAAAGGTATGTCAACATCTTAGGGAAGGTGGGACTGTAAGTGCAGTATTCTTCATGTGCAGTTTGTTACTTCATAGGGGTCCCCTTTGGAATGAAAAGGCCTAGTGGAATGTGTGCTCCCCTCGAACAATGTGTGATGAAAACTCATAACGGTCCTGGCTTCTATAGCCACAGATGTTGCATTCCAGTGGGTCCCGGTAGCCATGGCAACCCATGTGAATGGTGTACATGACATGGTCTAGGAAAAGGACTCGGCAGTGCTCACACTTAAAGGCCCTAATCTGTTCTCCTTCTCCATTGAAGACTTTGTAGATGTCCTTCAGAGAGCCCTTAGGAGCCTTGGTGGTATCCAAAGCCTTGACATCCTCCTTCATGTAAGCTGGGCTTTGTTTCCTCTTGGGATTTAAGGCAGGGTTTCCTTGGTAGGACTGGTGGTCATCATGGCTGCTTTCTGAGTCAGTTGAATCCAGGCAGCTATTGCTGGGAGAGGCCTCTCTTTCCTGGGGTCGACTCTTTGGTCTGATGAGAGAGATAGGGCCATCCATGTTGTTTTCATGACTATCGGAGGTTTCCCTGCTGATGGGTCTTTCTATCCTATTTGGATGATAGACCTGAGAGTAAGCTGAGCTTATAACTGGGGCCACCTCAGCGATTGTGCTTGGCGGGTGCTGCATCAGAGGGTGAAGGGCCTCAGCTCCAAGGTAGGTGATTGCATTGTTGATGGCTTGGTCCATCATGTGAGACTGCATCAGCTCAGCCTCCTTCTCATATGTTAAGTTCATATCAAAGGGAATGTCTGGGTAACTGAATCGCATGAGCTTTTCCCCTGAAAAAGAGGGGAAGAAAATGGAAAAGGAAAAAAAAAAGATACAACAAAATTAGTGGTAGAATTAAAAATATCTAAGTGCAAAGCTAACTAATCAATTACATTTTCCATATGATACATCTTATCCTTTAGATCAAGTATTTAGGTTCTTTAATTCTGCTGAGACTTACAAACACTCTGCACCCACAAAGGGGATTAGAAATAAACATTTCACAAGCCACCTGTACTTGTTCTAATGCCATAGTGAAAACGCATCTGGCCTGAAGTATTGAATATAATTGTGTTATCTTATTTTCATTCACTGTTAAAATTTCTGCTTATCTAGAGTTCAGCAATTAAAGGAGAAAGAAAAAAAATACCAGATGAAAATAAGTCAGAGCCTATGCTTGTTTTTGCATATGTTAAATGCCAGTGACCAAGCCACAAAGATCATAAAAGCTAGAGCAATCTGGTCATAAAACCTGCCACCCCACTCTTGTGTAGGATTAATCTGGTTGATTTAGCTGCTATATTAAAAAACAATTACAGAGCCAACATATGTCATTCTGGAGAGTTAAAAATAAAAAGTTCCTAATTAAAATACTATTGAAAGTTATACTGTCTGATAAATTGAATGAACTCGGGGGCTATTTAAAAATAGAAGTTATTTCCAAAAATAATTATAAACTTGGAAAATATTATGTTTTGTTGTTTTGTATCTTTAAAAAGATAATTATTCATTTTTATATTACCCCTTTCTGACTCAGACATGTATGAAATGGCTCTGGTATGATCCAGTGTCAATTTTCTATATTTTTTCTTGATTGAAGTATGTTTGTAATTTTCCCTTTAATCTTTGCTTCATTGAATTTAATTTTACTTTAATAAGATACCTAAACATTAACTATAAAAGAGTTTGGTGCATAGTATACAAGAAGTAATTTTATTTTATTCTTGTCAAATATTACCAACTTTGGACAGAATACTTTTATCTTTTAAAATTTGTGCCACCAAAAAAAAAAAAAAAGTGGTCTCCTACTAATTACCTATTCTGATAGGTAAATCTTACAGATAACTACTTCTTAAAAATATCTGTGGACCTCTTATAAATATTTAGTATTGTTGTTGTCAATGGACATCTAACTTGTAATGTTAATAGAAAATATCAATCCACAGAAGAGCCTTCTGGAAAAACACAAGTAGCTAGTATTATCTCAGGTTTGAAGAAAGGTCCCCAAAGTGAGATCAGGGTAATGATTAGAGTAATGAAAATGGAAGAAAAAAATGAGAAATTATCTCATGGTATCCAGTTTAAGATACCGCAATGTCAAAAGTTTAAAAATTAAGCTACACAAATATAATCTATATTCTCAAAGAGTTTACAGCTTAGAGGGAGTGATGGTAATTTAAGGGTCATTTATAACACAGTATGATATGTGCTAGGGGGTCAACTAAGAGGAATTCATATCTCACACTAGGGAGTAAAAGAGTCTTCTTGAAAGAAATGGCATCAGAGATATGAATGTGATGGCAAATATTCGCCAAGTAAAGGAATGTGGGCATGGAGCAGAAGGCAGGAAGTCTCAGAGGCAGCAGGAATGAAAATAGATGAGAACGATGGAGTCATATGATTTAGGGCTCATTCAACAGCGAAGGAATTTGAGCTTTATCCTGAGAGCAACAAGAACCGAAAGGAGTAAATAGGAAAATGATTGACTAGATAGTTATTTAGCAAGATGGCTTAGGAAAATGTTTCTATAGAAACCATGGTGGTCTGAGGTAGTACAGAAGCTGTGGAACTGGAGAAAATTCGATGGAATGGAGAGAAACTTAGACGGTATTGTTGCTAGGGCTTGGTGATTATTTAGACACAGAGCATGAGAAAGAGATGTGAATCATGAAGCCCAGTTTTCGGAGCTATGAAACAGTTGATGTTCATGAGATAGAAAAGATGATGAATTCAGTCTGGGGAAATATTGAGTAATAGTTCTGTCTAGTAGGTACTGAGGTACAGCCTCACACTCAGGAGAGAGAGATCTGGTCATGAGCTGTGGAGATAAGAGTCATCAGCTGATGGCAAGCAACTTCTGAATCTTGGAAATACAGGATTATCACCCATGAATAGGTAAAGTGAAGAAGAGAAATTTGACAGTAGAACCTGAAAAAACACCAAGACTTTTGTCTTCCCATAGAACACAGCAAGTGGGATTCCTGCCCTGAGCCCCACAGTTAGACTGCCCTGGGTCTTGCTCGTCATGGAATGAGGAACAGAGAAGGTTAAGAAAATGTGTCTACCTCAATTTTCCTCCCTGGACCATACCCTAGATCCCAGACTTCCTCACCCAGATCGCTCTGAGCTTGCATGCAGGCTTAGCCATCCCCTTCATCAAGCCCATGCTCCAGAATACCAACGGTGCTGCTGGAATGCTTACTCTTAGCCTTGAGGAATGGCTAACACATGTTCATGCACTGCATGTCCGTACGGTATGGAAAGAACTCAGATGTACAGGTGTCAACACATGTGTGCACGAGGCCCCTTTCAGAACTGTAGAGAACCAGGAGTGTGCCTAAGACAGGGGCCTGGCTCCAGGTCAGAGGGTGATTCTGCTCATGAGGCCAAGGTCTGGTGTGAAACTCCAAAAAATCTGAGAAGTTTATATTTATTTGAACTCAGTCTTCTAAGTAAGAAGGGTAAATCACAACAGCTTTTCACCTTGATTTCTATTAAAATATTTAGGCATATGAATGGAGGCCTCCATGAGTACTTTTGCCCCCATTTGCATAGGGGGTAAGTCCATAAAGAATACTGAGAAAGGGCAGTCAGAAAAGCTGGAAGAAATGGAAGAGAGGACAATGTCATAGAAACCAAGGGAAGAGAGCATTTCAAAAGGAAACAATAGTGGTAAACACTCCCAGGAGCTGAGTTGTGTAAGACAGTCTGAAAAAGGTCTCCTGGATCTGGCACTATGGAAGTGAGCGGTGATGTCATGAGAATAATTTCAGTGCAGCAGAGGGAAGAAAGCCAGGTTGCACAGACTGAGGTATGAGTAGAAAGAAACTGTGGAAAACAAGCATCGAGAACTCTTTCAAGACCTCCATCTTTGAAAAGAAGAAGGTAATAGTACCTGGTAGAAGACTTTGGTCTGAGGGAAAAAGGTGGGGTTTTCTTTGTGTGTTTTTTTTTTTTTTTTTTTTTAATGATGAGGGTTTATCACATTACGCATTGAAACAAAAATGTCAAATAGAGGCGAGTTTGAGATATAAGTAAGGAAGAAGAAAATAACAATGTAAGGTATCTTGGAAATGGGATAGGAGAATTCCAAAGCACAATTAGAGGAATTAACTTTAATCAGAAAGAGGGACACTTTTTTTTTTTTTAAACAAGGAGAAAAGAAGAAAGTATTCTGGTGGATGTATTAATACATAATCCTATAGGTTTAGTGATTTTATATTGAAGTCACTTGAACTGATTTTATCCCTTGTGGCTCTATATAGAATATCCTCAAGGAGTGAGATACCATGTTTGCAGAGTAGAGGAAAGCTGAAATGGTCATAGTGGTGAGCAGGAGAGACTATTCAGGGATAGATCAAAGGATGGCTGTTTCAGAGCATGGGTGGGGCAATTGGTACTTGAGATCAGGTATTCATTTCTTTATAGTGATACCAATTTGTAAGGCTGTGCCATTTTCTCCAAAAAAAGTGCTAGCAGCAATGTAGACATGGAAAAGAGGCTCGATGGCTTCACGAGAGAGTGCGGTTTCACCAGGAGACGGTGATGGAAAGTCCACACATCGGGAGAGGCGAGAATATTAGTATAAAGACACGATGATGCATGGAACTGAAGCTGGGGGAGAAAAAAGACGAGACAAAAAGAGAGGCGGAAAGCTCAGGATCATTGGCCAAGCGCTTGCTAAGGTCAAGGGACAGTACTTAACTGAGGGACATATTGAAAAGGAAAGCACAGCAAGTGTGGAATGCTGACAGTTACTGTGCAATTGTTATATGTATTGTATTACTACTAGGGCTGGATCCAAATACAGAAAAAAAAACTCCATCAAATTCCTAATAAAAATCTAATGTTATTACTTTAGAATCAAAATGTAAATTAAAAATCCGTCCCTCTTTTCTAAGGAATGTAATAAAATCAAATTGACAGTAGCATCTCTAAGTCATAAAAATATGAAATGTTTCAGAAAGCAGAACTAAGTTCAGAAGACAGTAAAAAGAGTAATGAATTTCCTGTTTTCCCAGCTACACTAGTGTCTAGCTGAGACAAAGGCATTTAATGGACACCCATCAAATTAATCAGTTTTAAAAATAAATGAACTGGCATTTTAAAAAAGTTATTTATAAAAAGAAAGGAAGAGACAGAAAAGGTAGCGAGGCCCCGCGGCAGGCCTTTGGGTATGCTCTCGAGGCTTTAGACAACCTACTGCAAACTCTGCTCCTCAGGGCTACCGTAAGCCTGCTTTCAAAAAGCTCTGTAGATTAATCTCTTAATGTGATATTTTGGTGATTTGTTAGTTCTTTAATTTTAGGTTGAAAGGAAACTTCTCTAAGTGTTTACTTAAGTACAGAATTTTTTTTTGCCCTTCCTTCTCTGCAATAACCAAAGAAAAAATTTTTTCCTAATCACCATTTAACTCCTGTAAGATGTTTTACAGGATTTTCACAATAGAACGTAAGAACCCAATTGGGTATTTTTATTTCTTCTAATGGGGACCCTATATAAGGTCTATAAAAATAGATATTACATAAACAAGAACAATTCTTTATATTGAATCTCTGTGATTCACAAAATCTTTTTATTTATTTTTATTTTTTTTTACAGAGACAGAGAGAGTCAGAGAGAGGGATAGATAGGGACAGACAGACAGGAATGGAGAGAGATGAGAAGCATCAATCATCAGTTTTTCATTGCAACACCTTAGTTGTTCATTGATTGCTTTCTCATATGTGCCTTGACTACAGGCTTCAGCAGACCGAATGACCCCTTGCTCAAGCCAGCGACCTTGGGTCCAAGCTGGTAAGCTTTGCTCAAACCAGATGATCCTGTGCTCAAGCTGGCAACCTCAGGGTCTGGAACCTGGGTCCTCCGCATCCCAGTCACATGCTCTATCCACTACGCCACCGCCTGGTCAGGCCACACAATCTTTTTAAAAATTAGATGCTTTTTTGTATTTGCCAAGATACTTTAGACTTATCATATGCATAATGAGGCTAACTCTGAGTGTATCCAAGAATGTAAGGGCTTGGAAATAAAGAAAAGTCTAATACATCATATTTAATCTTTTCAGGTCCAAAACGAAGATCAAAATATGAAGTACAGATATAAATAAATGCCTTGAATGCAGGTTTCTGCATTAGTTTTCTAATTCAGAATTAAAAGATATATATTTCTCTTTATTCTAGAGCAAATACTAAAAACATTACCATCATGTAAAGAAAACAGTTTAAAAATCCGGGGCTAATGCAAATTTAAAACCACAATCTAAACCACGCTAACTACACTATTTTCCTTGTGTTATTATTATTTAAGATAAATAAACATGTTATTTTAACATGCTATTGCACTTTATATATCATTTCATTTTGAGATAGCAACTTACTTCTATCCGTCTGTCCTTCATTTCTCTTTCTTAAGCTAATACACTAGTGTGTGCGCATGTGCACGTAAGTATGGTGCACGTGGAGTGACAGGAAGTAGAAAAGAATACTGGAGAGAAGAGACTGACGTTGGTTTCATGAACTGAAATACACCATCTCTGTTTCTAATACGTGGGGACACGTCTTTGCCCGTTAAAATCACCTTTGGAAAGAAACAAAAGCATGTGTAATGCTTACCCACAAACTTTTGTGGAGTGGAGCTTTTACGTTTTCCCATGTTCCCCGTGAGCTTCTCTATGACAGCAGGTCTCTCAAAAGGCACCAGAGAAATATTGTTGTCCATAATAGGCTCTTGTTCCTTACAATCTTCTATAGGAGGTACTATATAAAACCATACAAAAAATGCAATCTGATAATTTCTTCAACATTTTAGAGATTACAAAGCTGGACTTGCCATCTCAGAATGTGTTACACAAACATAAGCTAAGCATGCTCAGAGAAAAGCCAGTGGAAAGGTAACCTCCAGTGTTCAAGTCCCCGGTAATTTCATTCTTACACAGAAGATTTGTCTCTATCTGGGTCTCTCTCAGATCAATGGCATAAACTGTTGCCACCATTGGTGGCAAACACGTTCATCTCGTTTCTCATCTTATTCCTCCAAAAGTGTTTTTTACATTGATTAAAATCAATACTACTTTAAGGCTGCACTAGTCTCAAGGGTTTGGGAGTTTATATTTGTAAAACGATTTAAGTCAGTCAACTAGTTTGGGGAGAAAGCTTCAACAGACGCACAACATAACAGTACAACGTTTAAGCAGTTTTTTCACCCATGCATTTTCTTTTAACAGACTCTCTAGTCGATGAGCTGAGTGATCTTGGTAGTCCTGCTGGCAGTGGCTAAATACCCTCGGGAAAGAGACCCCATTCTGAACCTGCACAGTAAACTGTGGCAGCTTTATGGCGGGAATTTTATTTTGAAAGAGAGCTCTTCAGCAGGATAAAAGAGTCCATTTCCACACTGGCATATCTGCTCACTAAACTGCTCTGATTCATTTGACATAAACTTTCCATCGCTGCTCCCGCTTCTTTCCATTGGTTTAAGGTGCTATGGGCTAATATACTAGCTCATGGGTCAGATATTAACATTCACAGGGTAGACAAAGAACTTACAACAGTTGTTTGTTGAATAAAAATCCTATCGAAGGACATTTAACTAAGGACAGAGTAACATCTGAGACAGGTTGAGATCAGCAGATTAAAACCAGTGTTCCCAGAAAAGACCCTCATTTAATGCTTCTTGAAAACTGTTGCTTTCCTCAATAGTACGGGTGCCAATACTGGTCAGAAACGGAAAGGTTTCATATCTTAGGAGAGCTTTACTTGTTCAGCACGCACAGTGAAACGCTTTATTCTGTTTCTTGCATTTGTAAAGGACAGGTCCACTGTGTGAAATAAAATACAGACTTATGTATACGGGCGGACACGAAAATAAAGTGAGAAAGCAAGAGGTGAAAAGTTAAGAGCATCCAGTGTACAATTCAGGTGACCTAGTTCATAAGCAGTACAGGTTGCAGAGTTTGAAAAAATGAAAAATAGCTTCAGGGAATTGTTTTCCTAAATTGGACATGTTTAAAGAGATCGACATTCAATCTATGTTTTGGGTTAACCTAATACAGTCTGGTAGACAGGCCAGAAAAATGTCCTCTTAAATCCATGTTTTAGAAGAGGTCGTCTGGTTATGAACGGCAAGGGATGCTGTAATTACTGAATGTTAATTCGGAAACAAATTCCAAGAATGTGATTCAGAAACAAGGAAACACTTGAGCTCATTCACTATACTGATATCATTATATTATCGAGTGGAAGAGGTGTGCCCCCCTACAGTACGAAAACGTTGTCTAAAACATTGTTTAGAAACAACTAAAGTTAAAGAAGAAAAAAAAACACTTAAAAAAGTAAAGCAATGAAAGGAAGACTGCAGAATTCAAACAGAAGGGGACAGAGGGCGAATTGGCAGTGGCGATGTGCCAGGGACCATGTAATTAGATGCAGATTATTGTCAAATCTTAACTTTTCTTTTGGGCGGTGGCTTCACAGGCAGTTACTACATTATTTAAAAAGTACCAGTAGACCAAATAACTATGGACAATGATGAAAATATGTCATGGACCAAGAGCCAAAATGAAAGAAGAAGAAAAAAAAAGTTTGTTGTTGTAAATTTTGCTAAAAAACAGCAAAACTGGTTAACAGGGTTTGCCCCAAAATTGAATATACTAATTAGTTTTGAAATGAGTAGTCTAAAATTTAGCAGTTTTGCTCTAAGTCTCACCTTGAATTTTCATATTTGCACACATTTAACATTCAAAACGAAACCTGGGTGTGGGAACTGTCCCACACCACATCCACCTCAATTCAGATGATCTGTCCCAAGTTCAATGAAGCTCATGTGAACTGAGAACAATGACTTTGGCAGAGCTCTGATCTAAATTCTACTTTACAAAAGTCCTTTACACATCAAATACTGACCTTGTTTCTACCATATTGACGACGATGATAATAACAACAGCAATAGTGGGAGCTGACATAGGTGTTAAGTACTGTTTTAAGGTTTTGCATTTAATAATTCATCCAGGGCTTTCAATAATCTCCTGAGATAGGTTCAATTACCATCTCCATTTTATAGATGGGCTAACAAAGACCCAGAGATGGGCTCTGACTGGTTGGCTCAGCGGTAGAGCATCGGCCCAGTGTGTGGAAGTCTCAGGTTCGATTCCTGGCCAGTGCACACAGGAGAAGCACCCATCTGCTTCTCCACCCCTCCCCCTCTCCTTCCTCTCTGTCTCTCTCTTCTCCTCCCGCAGCCAAAGCTGCATTGGAGCAAAGTTGGCCCAGGCGCTGAGGATGGCTCCATAGCCTCTGCCTCAGGTGCTAGAATGGCTCTGGTTGCAACGGAGCAGTGGCCTATATGGGCAGAGCATCGCCCCCTGGTGGGCATGCCGGGTGATCCCTGTTGGGTGCATGTGGGAGTCTGTTTCTCTGCCTCCCTGCTTCTCAGTTCAGAAAAATAACAAAAACAAACAACAAAAAAAGACCCAGAGATGTTATTTCCTCATGTTACATTTAGTTAGTAAGGAATATATGAGTTGAAACTAGGTAGTCTGGATACAGAGACTGGGCTCTTAGCCACTATGCTATAATAATCTTTGTAGACATAATTTGAATTTTGACTGTATATAAACAAGTCTGACATATTTGTACGATCTGGCGCTGGGAAAATATCTGACACTTTTTCTTAATTATATAACTAATCTGAGTTTTTTGCTTTCATAAATCTGGGTGCAACTCATCAAAGCATTTCTGGATATACAGGGCATTAGCAAGAGTATATTTATAATTGTGAGTCCGTGAAACACAGAGTTTATTATTGTATGATTATTTATTAATCATTGTATTATTTTCCAAATGACAACTGTAAACCTACTTTTGCCCACTGCTGCATATTTCTTGAAATATTAAACAAACTATCTAGTTAACTCAACCATGTGTTACTCCCATAGTGAGACATTCATCTAGGCTTAGAATACACCAGTATGTTAACTTCACCTGTTGGAGCAAACTTCATAACCAAATATCCACCTTGAAGTTAGTTTTGGATGTTATAACCAGGATAAAAGTAGACTTATACTTGCATTATTTCATCTCATTCATATATCATGAAGACAGAATGATAGCGCTCCCAACATACAGCTATAGTCCCGAACAATCCACTTAAATTTCAAATTCCAAGAACACACAATCTGAGAGACCCACAGGAGGTTATACGTCCATCCCGTGGCCCAAAGAGGCTAGGGCACCTAGACTGACAATCCCACCATGCAATGGGAGGCAGTTCTCTAAAAGGAAATGAAAGTATTGTTATCAAAAGAAGAAGGAAGGAAGGTATGTAGGGCAGACAGAAACAACAGATGTCTTCTAGAGTGTCACTCACACATTTTCTCCATGTTGTTAAATCTAAAAGAAACTTTTCAGTTATTTTCTTGAGAACATTGGACAGTGCTGATTGATACTTGCTTTGGCTTCTGTGAAATCACTCTTTCCATTTTCAAGCCTTCTGCTCTTACTCATCTTCATGGCTCTTTTTTTTTTTTCTTCCTGGGGTGTTGTTCTTGGCCTTCTAGATGTCTCACGCTATAGTTATCCATATAACCTTGTAAAAGCTGTTACTTCAGGCAACTATCTACATCAGGGGTCCCCAAAATTTTTACACAGGGGCCAGTTCACTGTCAATCAGACCATTGGAGGGCCGGACTATAAAAAAAAACTATGAACAAATCCCTATGCACACTGCACATATCTTGTTTTAAAGTAAAAAAACAAAACGGGAACAAATACAATATTTAAAATAAAGAACAAGTAAATTTAAATCAACAAACTGACCAGTATTTCAATGGGGACTATGCTCCTCTCACTGACCACCAATGAAAGAGGTGCCCCTTCCGGAAGTGCGGTAGGGGCCGGATAAATGGCCTCAGGGGGCCGCATGCGGCCCGCGGGCCGTAGTTTGGGGACCCCTGATCTACATAATGATGGCATACACAACTTTATTTCCTACTCACCCCTATGTCGAGGGCTTGAAATATATATAGTATATATATATTCAACTTCTTAGTTTCACGTGGCTATCTCTCACAGGTACTTAAAGAATACTCTGCTCAAAAACTGGAACCTTCAATTCCCTCCCCATACTTTCTCCTGTTTCCCTGATTTCCCTCTCATTCAATGGCACTACTACCCATTTAGTCATTCATGCTAAATAGTTGTGGCAGACCCTAGATTTCTCCCTTTACCCAATCTCCTGCCCCATCCTTCCCTGCCACCTCTCCTTGTATGTAGTATATACATGGGAGTACCCAGTGTTTTAGAGTCTGCATCTATAGCTGCTCCCAATTACCTAACTTTTCTGCAGACTGCAGGCTACTAAGCCCAACTCAATCAATCAATCGTGTGTTATAATGGTTTACTTGCCTCTACCTCGGCTCTGTTGATCTGTCTCCCACATTTCTAGCAGTAAAATGTAAATGTAATATTTTGTAGGATAAGTTACAAATTCTTCACTTAGCACAATATAGGCCTTTGATGCCTTCTGTTCATAGCCTATATCTCTAGACTTATCACCTTCCAATTTTTCTTGCTCTTACAAGCTGGGCTCTAATTATACATAGCTGCTTCTAGATCCTTAACTACCATGCTCTTTTAGTCTTCTATTTCTTCACACATGCTGTTCTCCTCTGCATGAAACACGTTCCTCCACTCACTCAGCTGGCTATCCTGCCTTTCAAAGCTCTACTCAAACATAACGTTCCTCAGAAATTTCTCTTAGACATCCAGCATGATTTAGTTATCTGCCTTCTCTGCTCCCAAAATACTTATCACATGGTGTTCTGTTTTAACTACTGGCTTACTGGTCAATTTCTTCCAATTGTTAGTAAACGACTCGAGAATAGAGTCTGCATTTTATTTAACTTTGTACCTTAGTACCTTTTACAATGTGAATATATTATTCAATGGATATTTCCTAAGTGACTTAAGGAAAGAAACGTCACCCAGTGGAAACAGGTTGAAAAAGCTAACTAGAAAGTTTACAGGTTCCCAATTATGTCTCCATACTTGCAATAAAGAAATTCTCTTTACCAAATAATTCAAACCATAAATCTAGAAATATATTTATGTAGCTATCTTTCCAGTCCACACTCTCATTTTAGTCTTTAAGGCAAAGGGGAAAAGTTAATTATATACTTTGATTTTGAAAGCTTTTTCTTCAAGGTGAACAGACTTGAGAAATGAGCATCAAATAAATCTCAAATAAGATAATCTACCATAAAACCACATTCATTATTATCTTTATTTGCAAAATGAGGAGTCATTATTCTTCCCTTTCTATCAAACTGAAGGCCTTTCTATTCTGCTCTACCTGCGGAATATGTCTTCAGCATGGCCCCGTTCTCTTCTCCTTGGCATCCTCACTTCCTGTGTCTCCTAGCACACCAGTCAGGCAGCCGTCCATCCTGGACTCTACATTGGTGACATTTTTCTTTAGAAGACAACACTAATTTGATTACCCCAAGGAAATTCAAACATTGGATTAGCATAAAAGGCTCTACCTTTACTTCGCAACCTAATGTTTCATCTCGTTTCCCACCACTCCTCTGGCTCCAACAGTGTTCAGCTTCCAGGAAGCTGTTGATGTTATTTTATACCTCTACGTCTTAGGTGGTGCCAGCTCTGCCCGGACACCACATTCTCTGTGAATCTGACCAATCTATGTGATTTTCCTCACCCTCCTGCACAGACAGAACACCGCATGTGTGAAGCTTCACCTGGCTTCTCCAGACAGAGTGAGCTCGGTTCTGCATCTGTGTGCCTGAGGAAGCATATATATGCCTTCATTAGGGCATTGGCTTCATTTCATTTTATTTTTCAAGTGTGCGATTCCTACCAGACTAGAAATGTAAGAAAGAAATTGGGTCCGTTCCATTTATCTTTATATCCCCAGAATGTTCCATAGAATTTGGCACATGGCCCTCGATAAATGTTTCCTGAATGAAAGTCAAGAAGGACACTTTGACTTTAGGCACGTCTCACGAAAAGAGCCAACATGGGGAAGAGCATGTTTTGGGAAACGGAGGTGAGGAAATATAACTACATCAGATATGAAAATAAAAATACAGTAATTAATTTCAAGGAGCTAAAGGCAACCACAAGGGTAGCAACCCCCACACATACAAGAAGTAAGAAAGTAAAATACAAGAAATAAAAAATGGACCAGATGTAACAAGACAGTAAGAGAGGGCAGGGGATTAGAATGATTTCACTGTGGCTCTATGTAAAAGGAGACACATGCCAAGCAATGGATCTGAGGCAAGATTAATGATGAACTCTAGCTGCATGTACCCGTATTTTTCTCTCTTATGGCATTTATCAATTCCTACTTTGTACATTCAATTCCCCACTAAGTATGTTAACAAAGGGAAAAGGAGATTAAGGATAATCTCAAATTATTATTAAAATAGATCTAGGAAAAGTATAGCATTTAATGGCATTAATATAACCTGAGGTGGTTAAATCTATACCCAATATTGAAGAACGGATATTTGGGTCTAGAAATGATACTGAAACCCCCCCTCCCCCACTCCTCCTTGGCTTTGCCCCTGCTCCCCCCCCACCAGGGTTTTTCCCACTTTCCACACGCTCCCTCCTCTAGTCCAGCTCCCGAGCCACTTGTAAAGGGACTTTGATGTGAAGAGCAAAGCAAGCTGGGAAATGGGAAATTGATATCTGGTTGGGGTAGTTTAGAAAAAAAGTCTTCCCCCCTCCCAAAATATACTTGTTTAATTGTGTGTCAGCACGTACTCTATAACTGGTTAATCTGCCAACAGATAATTAAATGCTGACTATAATTATGTATGTATACCTATTTCCCTATCACAATAGAAAGCCTTTTAGGAGAGCTTCTCTTTCATTCAGATGTGTATGCAACACAGAGTTTCATATATAACTATGAATAGAAACATGACTTGATAGAATTAAAAATCCAATCCAATGTCAAAGCTGCAGTGAAAGAACATTCTATGGAGAAAGTGGCAGTGCCATAGGTGTCTCTGGAAATCTCTGGCCTGCTCCCAAGCCTCTACCTGCTACCCTGCCTCAAGCCACCTCTAAAACTAACAATTTAAACAGAAATAGTATGCTCAGTAGGCAAATGAAACCTCCAATGCCTAAACTAATGCCAGTAAATAACATAACTTTAAAGGGGATGGAACATTTACTACTTAATATTTAATACCCAGCAATGTAATAGTAAAAAGAACTATTTATTGGGTGTTTATTGCACACCCGGTAACATTTAATTCTCATGCCAAGCCAGTGAGTAACACAGCCAGATGCCACATAGCCCGACGAGGTTTGCTGGCCTCCTAGGCCCGTACCTTAACCTCTGTGCTATGGAACCTGTGCTGCCCTCATAAGACCAGGTAATGCAAGCTTGCAATATCAAATGTACTAAGATATAAAACAGAGAGGCTTTAAATTTAAAAAAAAATAATGATAACAATATAAAAAGAAATAGTCACAATACTGAATAGAATTAAACCTGATTTTTCATATTATATAAACTACCCTCAATACAAAGAAATACTTCAATTATTCATAATAAAATATTCTAATTAAAAAGAATTCCCAACAACATATTATCACTAGCTGTTCAATAAATACAGTTCAACAATATGCACTATATAAAACAAAAAACTCACAGAAAATCTTAGAGTTCTCTAAAAATCGTTGAACAGATATCTGTACTTTAAAAGTGACTATAGCATTCTCCAATTATACTATTTAATATTGGCCAAATCTTTTTATATAACAGATACAAAAGTACCAATAAGTTAAGATTTTTTGAATATGCTTGTATGAATAATATAGTACAAAATATAAGTAGCAGAACAGGACAAAACAAGATGGCTATTCTGAAACTGAATTAATAACTTTCCTGTGTAAGGCTGTACAAAAGTACCAATAAGTTAAGATTTTTTGAATATGCTTGTATGAATAATAAAGTACAAAATGTAAGTAGAAGAACAAGACAAAACAAGATGGCTCCTATTCTGAAACTGAATTAATAACTTTCCTGTGTAAGGCTGATTTACTGACATTAATTTTTCAGTAACAGAGAATGATCAACAGATAAATCTTCGAGATTGCCTTCTTCTCTGCCATTGTGGATTGTGGGGGATCAGGATGTTTTGCTTGGATGTTAAATTTTGTGGAGGGAAAGTGGTGCCTAATTTTGATCTAGTCTGTGCCCCACATTTATAAAAAGCAAAATCAGTAATTTCTAAGATAAATCACAAGACAGACGTGATAAATCACAAGAAAATTCCAACTGTACCACTGAGCACTTACCAAAGGGAAATGCAAATACATAAAGAACCAATTAAATCTTTTAGGAAACCTGTAGACCTATGTGGAAATCATCTCTAACTATTTGGAAGAACAAAGAGTACTTTCCTTCGGTGCATTCAAGGTCACCTGCCATTATTATGTTAATTCAAACACCTTAGGAGATATAATTTGGCACTGTCACAAAAACTCAAGATAGCTTGTTTGCGAAGTGTCCCAAAGCTCAACTCATTACAAATGCGTAAGATAACTCCATACAGAGTTACTGTGATCTAAAATTGTTTTAAACAAAGTAAAATGTATCTTCCTGATGAAGGGCAGACTGATCTGTTTAACCCATAAAGAACTAAAAGCAGCGGAGAGGAGCATGAGACTTGTGCATGCTGTTTCTACCCACCATGGTGACTCATGACCTGCCCCGCGGCCTCCATGCTGACATTCTGCAGATAGTTGTGGCAGCGTTCCTTGTGCTCCTCCAGCGAACTGCGCTGCTTGTAGCTTCGTCCACAGTAGTTGCACTTGTGAGGTTTACCCACTGTGAAGACAGTTCAAGATTAGTGTGCTGTCAGCCTCCTCCAAAGCAAAATTAACAGCTAACTTTTGAGAGTCTGGAGGAAGCAGTATATGCTTTTCAGACTTAAATCTCTTCCTCCTCCACACTTCGATTTAGATAATAAAGCTCCACCAAGATTAAAAGACAGAAACAAAAGAAAGCAGATCCTACCTTTGGTGACAGGGGACATACTGAATCAAATTCATGCTCTGACTGTATCCTAGATGATCAATCTTCAAATTATCTGACTGTTAACACTAACGGTGACTCTTATACAATTCTCTCAGCTTTGAATCATTCAAGGCGGAGTGCTCCAGTTACATGATGAGAATTATTTTTTCTTTATTTTTTTTTGTGGGGGGAGGTGGTCAAAACAGAGAATCTTACTGAAGAAAACTAAAATGCAACAGCTCAGAATGTCATTGTTTAATGACAAAATTATTCATGGGTACCAAGAAGACTAAAAGGAATTCAAGTGATGAGAAAAAGTACAGATAAAAGCGGAGTTTCTTTTTCCTTTCCACCTTGGTAATAACTATTCACACATGCAAAACTTTGCCACAGATAAAGTGTACTCTCCCACATCAGCTCTGCTCTTACATTACCAAGAATTAACCTGCTAGGGGCTCAAAGCCAGGATCATCACAATAACCACTAAAGCCCTAACCTATTCAGTTATACAATGACACTAATATTTTCCAACACAGTTAACATTCAGGAAATAAATAATTTCCTAATAGCCAGAGAGCCGTATCTCAGTATACTCGGTTAAACACTCTGATGATCATATTAATTTTTTTTTTAAAATTTCTTCTTAATTGATTAAGAAGAAAAGCAAAGAGGCATGTTTTAACGTATGACTTTTCACAAAGGTATCACAGAGCATTCTGATTCTTGGTTTTGAATATTCACAAGAGAAACTTACATTGACAGGTGGTCTGGCCTGAAGCCCTCAGCAATAAAGCAGAGTGTGAGTCAGGTCAGCGGCTCTCATTAGACTTCCAGAGGAATCATTTTGTTTTGTCCCGAGAACAAGTGGACAACTCTTTTTCACGGCCAAATATAACATTCCTGACTCCAGTCACCTTACACACTCGTGCTACAACACTGGCTATGAGTGGGACTGAAATACTGTAACAAGGCAAGGTATTCGTAACTACATAAAAGTTTCTCTATACTGATTTTTGTTTTAAACAAATCTTTTAGATAAACTACATATACTAAAGTAAGTTGTTTCATTACACTTTTTTTTTGTAAATGATCTCAAATAAACAAAAGCTTCTAAGGCACGATTACTCATTTCTAAAACTACCAAGTAACTTCTCTTATTCAGAACCAAGGATTTCTGAGAAGTTAAAACCAGCTGTGCATATTGTGAAGAATTTGTATCCCTGTGTAAGAGCATTACAAAATACAAGAAAAAGGTGAAAGGTGTATATACCATCTAAAGAGAATTCAATTAAAAATAAAGGAAGCATTAAATGAAAAAAAGACAAGAAAATACTTTTAGTCCAAAACATTGAGTGCCAATAATAAAATTACATGTAATTACATTCTAAGACAAGGGGCTACACATAAAAAAAAAAAAAAAAAGCCTTTGTTCACTATTACCACTACTCAATTTTGGGTTCTTCAGTTCTGTTTCTCTAGAAATGAGAGGAATCTGAATGGAACAAGTCTACTAACCAATTAATACTTATTAAGCAACGCAGTAAAAGGAACCATCCTCTATAAACCAGTTCATTATCTGCATCTTCTTCTTCATAATTCCTGTCACATTGCATCCTATGACACCTGTTTCATGGTGCATGGAACCATCGGTCCTTTCTTCCCCTTATTTACATAAGCAAATTTGATACCTTCTCAACTTAATTAAAACTAGTTCCCTTTTACCCCCTTGGCTCACAACCCTCGACGAACTCCCAATTCACCTGACAAGGGGAAAAGACAATACACCTTTTACTGCTTTCCGGACTCGTTTTTTCACTCCTCTCATTATGGAAGTCTATTCCTTTGCTTTACCTCAGCTTCTGCCACGTTGTCATCTGTTTTAAACCATCCCGTTTTCCCCTTTTACCCTTAATCTCAGTGAGCTCAAGATACTGGGGTAAAATTATCTGAAAGTAGTAACCTCCACATTTCCCAGTTCTTTCTCTGCAGTTCACTCCAGCAATCCACATCCTGGATGACCTGTTGGGCTTTGACAGCTCAAAAATATTTTTACCTCCAAGAAATTTGCTCGGGAAATGTTCCACCTTCTCCCTCTCATTTAATCCATATTAAGAGCCTCCTATGTGTCAATACTGTGATAAGTCTGGGTTGTAAAATGGAAAATAAACCTCATGGTGCCTAGCCTCATGCAACCGAAAGTGAGCTGAGGAAGACAGACATTTAACCAACGCACAATGTAGTACAGGTTGTGATAGATTCTGCAGAGCCAGAGAATGTTGTGCGGCATCATACGGGAACCTAATTTACTTTGAGAAGGCCAAACAGGAAGGTCCTCCCAAGGTAGGACCCCTTAGGCTGATAACTGGAGAAAAAGTAGAAGTCAGATAATGAGGGACAGGGGGTGGAGTAGAGGGGAGGCAGTGTGTCAGAACTGTTGGGAACTGCCATCTTCTCTCCTGGTTCCCAGGTACTTAGTTCCTTCAGAGTCTAGTTCATGCCTTTACTGGCCTTTTGAAAATTATTTTCAAACATCATTAACAATCTCTGACAAATCTAATGGCTTTACTATCTCCCCAAGACCATTTCCTGTCATTTCTTTGATATTTCTTGAAAATCACGTACATGGAGGTATTGTTTATATTTACTCTCTCCATATGATGGGTTTGAATACTTTTAAACTTACGAGTTAATATGTATAATATGCATATTCCTTGAAGAGGTCCAGTATTTTGCTAGTTTCATTTTTATAACTATTCTTATACATTCTCACCATCTGAAACAACTTCTTTTGGATATTACCAAAACATTCCAAAAAGTCATCAATAGCCTCTGAATCACTAAATACCATGGACTTTAATCCCAAATCTTCCTAATTTCTTGCCCAATATCGAACCTTGATGTGCCTTGACTTTCCTGTTTTATTTGGCGTCTGGGATCAGACGCCATGTCCCCCCTTTAGTGCCCCCCCAGGAAATGTGCATGCACCTCCGGATTCTGTCCCTAGTGCAGCACTGTGACTCTTACCCTCTAGATGAAGCCCTCGTTTTTACAAAACGTCTAAATTATGCCTGGAATAATTTCCCGTATGTGTGAGCTGCTCCTTGTCACTTTAAGAATGATCTTGGTGACCGCCTTCTCTGGGCTTTCACATGCTCTGTTCACACTCCAGGGATACATCTGGTAGCTGCATTGTAACTATCCACCTGATAGCTCTTTACTTCCCGCATCCAAACAACGAGCTCTGTCATAGGGAGAGGTCATGTTTTACCCAATTCTGAACTGATTGAGCTTTGGGTCATTATTAAAGAGGGGCTAGCAAGTATTTGCTGGATGGCTGCACTAGAAACTCATAATTCCAAACACCTTCTAAGTATTGCCTCATGCATATTCCTCTGAGATTTAGAATTCAATATGTCCATTTTAAAATTGGTTTTATTGAGGTATAACTGACATAGAATAAATTCTACCCACTTTAAATGTATTTTCGAAGAGTTTAGAAGTGTCTAATTGTGTAACCACCACCACCACTAACATATAGAACATTTCCATCATCCGAAAAATTCTCTCTTGCTCCTTTGCACCAACTCCCTTCTCCACACTCGGTCCATGGCAACCACTGATCTGCTTCTGTCACTAGTTTTGCCTTTTTAAGGTTTTCATATAAGCTGGATCACGTACTATGCAGTTCTTTGTGGCTGACTTTTTGTAATGATTCTTAGATTCATCCATACTGTTGCATGTATTGGTAGGCAGTAGGTGAGTTTCTGTTGCTGAGCAGTATTTCACTGTATGAATATACCACAGTTTGTTTATCCATTCATTAGTCTGGGTTGTTTCTAGTTTATGGCCATTAGGACTAAAGCTTCTACAAACATTTGCAGGCAAGCCTTTGTTTTCATTTCTCTTAGGTCAATACCTAGAAGTGGATTGCTGGGTCATATGGTAGCTATCTGATGAACTTTATAGGAAACTGCCTGTTTTCCAAAATAGGTATATCACTGTGTATTTCCGCCAGCAATACATGTACTATATTAGAGTCAACAATTGTTCCACATTCAAGCCAACATGGTATTGTCAATCTTTTTTTTAATTTTGCCCAATCTAGTAAGTATGTAGTGGTATCTTGTGGTGTTTTTTGTTTAACAGGTGTCTCATGAGAACTAATCTTTTGCCATTCACATATTTTCTTTGGTGAATTATTTGTTCAAACCTTTTGCCTATTTCTTTGTACTATGTTATGAGTTGCAAAAATTCTTTATTCTATATGCAAGTCTTTCATTAGCTATATGCTTTACATCTATATTCATGAGGGATATTGCTATACAGTTTTCTTATAATGTCTGGTTTCAGTATGAGGGTAATGCTGAACTCATATAATTCTTTACCACTTCTATTCTCTAGAATAATTTGTTATTTAAATATTTCTTTAAGTTATCTTTCACTGTCTGACCTGTGGTGGCTGGTGCAGTAGATAAAGCACCAACCTGGAACACTGAGGTCACCAGCTTGACTCTCCTGGCTTGCCTGGTCAAGGCACATATGGGAGTTCATGCTTCCTGCTCCTCCCTAACCCCTTCTCTTTCTCTCCTCTCTAAAATGAATCAAGTCTTAAAAATAATTTAAAAATATTTTTTCTTAAATGTTTGATAGAATTTATAAGGGAAATAAATCATCTGTAGTTTTCCTTTTGGGAAGATCTTTTTACTGTAATTTCAATTATTAGAATACTTTTAAGGCTATTCAGAGTATTTCTTTTTGAGTGAGCTTCAATGATTTCTATGTTTCAATTAACTTATTTATTTCATTCGCTTAAAATTATCAATATAAACTTGTCCATAATATTCCTGTATTAGACTTCCAGTGGTTATAGTAGTTTAAGTGATGTCCTATTTTCATTTCCAATGTTGGTAAATTGAGTGTTCTTTCTTAGCATTGATTGATCTTGGCTAGAGGTTTATACATTTTATTGACCTTTTCACAGAATCAGCCTTTGATTTCATAGGTTATTCTCTATTATTTTTCTGCTTTCTCTATCATTGATCCCTGCCTTTATCATTATTATTTTCTTCCTTTACACACTCTAGATTTAATTTGCTTTTTCTTTTTTGCAATTAAAAGGGAGCTTAGCTAGTTTGAGACCTTTTTATTTTTCTAATATAAGCATTTAATGCTATACATTTTTCTCCAATTACCATTCTATTTTTATTTTCATGTTTTCTTTTATATTCTTAAACATATGGAGTATATTTACAATAGCTGTTTTATCAACCTTGTCTGCTATTTCTACCATTTGGTCATACAGGGGTCTGTTTCTATTGATTGATTTTCTACTAACCATGCGTAATATTTTCCACCTTCTTTTCACATATGTTAATTTTTTAATGGGAAGCTGCATATTGTAAATTATACATTAGTGGTTTCTAAATTTGATTTTTTTTTCTGCTATGCTGTACATTTCTTGTAATCAATTTGATCCTTTTAATATTTGCTTTTATGCTTTAAGGGAGATACAGAGAGAGCATGCTTTAATAGAAAGGCTAATTTACCCCAGTACTAAGACGATAACCTTTTGAAGACTTTACTCAATGCCCTGCATGTCACAATATCTTTCCATGCTGGCTGGTGATCATTATGTATTCTCAGTCCTGCATAAGCTCTTCGAACTGTTTGAGCTTATGCTTTCTGGTGTTTCTTTTCCTAGGTAGTTTCCTCATACACATAAGTACTTAACTATTTTGAGAAACACTTATGGGGTACTCTGCAAAACCCTAGAGCTTCTTCTGTGCAGCTTCTTCCTGTCTGATATTTTGCCTTCCACACATTAAGCACACAGGTCTCCCCAGATTCCTCAATTCAACAAGACTGCCTGCTCTGTCTGGGTTTGCTATATCTGAACTGTGTCCTGGAAACTGCCTCCCGGAAGTAAGCAGGGGTAATCACAGAACTCACTACCTTTGTTTTCTTCTCGTGGGCACCACAGCCCTGCAGTGGCTATTGTCCAATGTCTACTTGTCATTTAATAGACTTTGTCTGGTATTCCAGTTGTTCAAGGCAGGAGGGTGAATATGATTCCAAATATTTCATCATGATTGGAAGCAAAAGTGATATTATTCTTTTTTCTTACATGGAATTTATTGGGGATGACACTCGTTAACATAATTATAGAGGTTTCAGTTACCTAATTCTATACTTCTAATACCAAGAAAGTCACAGTAATTTTGTAAGTTTAATTACCAATACAATTCAGGTAACTGAAATACAGTTTCTTAAAAATATAATTCTAAGAATATACAATACTAAGGATTCTAAGACACAAAAGATAACAGGGTCAGTGTGCCCAACTCTCTCAAAAGTTAACATACACTCTCTTCTTAGACATATATAGTACCTTAGAAAAATCCTACACTTGTACATCACACAAAAAAGGAAGACGTATCAGTATAATCTGTCAGAGATATAGATACTGATCACTGACCTAAGCAATGAATTGTACCTTCAAGATACAATAAAGAAAATTTGACAGTTCTGAAAACTATTTGATTAAAACAATTTGCTAGCATTTACTAGGATTATCTCTATCTGCTATTATAAGGAATTAAAAATAAGAAATACCTGCCCCTATCTTATACTCCTAAGAACCCCATATACCTACCCAAAAGGAAGAACAAACTAAATAGCTATAAAGAATTTTAAAGCAGGAATGTTTACCATAAATTCATAGGGAGTTATGAAGATAAATAGCACAACCAAGTCTTGTTCGATTATATTTTCTTGTAATATGTCATTTCAAGAGTTATCCTAGGCCTGACCTGTGGTGGCGCAGTGGATAAAGTGTCGACCTGGAACGCTGAGGTCGCCGGTTCAAAACCCTGGGCTTGCCTGGTCAAGGCACATATGGGAGTTGATGCTTCCTGCTCCTCCCCCTGTTCTCTCTCTATCTCTCCCTCTCTCTCTCTCCCCTCTCTCTCTAATAAAAATGAATAAATAAATAAAAAAAAATCATTCTAAAAAAAAAAAAAAAGAGTTATCCTAGTGCAACCTATAAAACAAATTACAATAGCACTACTATATGAGCTAAATGTTTTATTCTTTATATAGATATATGTGTTTACACATATAGAAACATGCAAACACATCTATATACAGAAAATAATATTACCATTTGTCATAACACATTACATCAACAGAGCATTATGCATATATCACATTCTTTTTCCTTTAATAAAATGAAAGGCACTCACTTTCCTTTATATACTTATCATGCTAAAAACAGGAACTTGATACCTGAGTTTACTTGGCTATTACTTACAGAATTATGTTTATCTGAAGAAAGATGAGCACTGACATGCTCATCTTTAATTTTTTTCTAATTTTACTACTCATTAACTTATACATGGTTTGCATTAATGGTCTTTTTTTTTTCCTTTGTATGAACCACCTACAAAAACAATTTCAATGTCCTTGCTCACTATTGTTATAATGCTGCCTAAAGAAAGGTATTGCCAATTCATTTTCACACTACTAGTGTGAGCCCTTTCACCGTACTGTCAACAAGTGCTCTGATTGAAATAATAAATTCTCCACTAACATGCTAGGCCTGTGATCCTCACGTTGTAGCAAGGTGCTCTGGGCAATGTAGCCGACTCTTAGGAAAAATATTTTACAGTAAGACAGCACAGGATGTTTAAAGCAAATAATAATTTTCAAAACCCCTCAGACACCATGCAAACTCCTTGATCATAGTGTCGACCTTGGATCACATTACTTTACTTTTTAAAAAATATTTATCGAATTTATTGGAGTGACATAAAGAATAAAATTATATAGGTTCCCGATATACAATTCTATAATACATCAATCATCTGTATACTCTATTGTGTATTCAACAACCCAAGTCAAATCTCCCTCCATCATCGCCTACCCCACCCCCCCTTCATCTCCCCTGACCCCCTTTCCCTCCTGCAGTCCCCACACTGTTGTTTGTGTCTATTAAGTATTTTCTCTTTGCTAAATCCCTTTACCTCTTTCCTCAGCCCTCAACCTCCCTCCCCTCTAACAGCTGTCAGTGTGCTCTCTGTACCGATAAATCTGTTTTTGTTTTGTTTATTAGTGTATTTTGCTCAGTAGATTCCACATATAAGTGAAGTCATATGGTACCTGTCTTTCTCTGACTGGCTTATTTCACTCAGCATAATGCTCTCCAGGTCTATCCATGCTGTCGCAAAAGATATTATTTCCTTCTTTCTTTAGAGCTGAGTAGTATTCCACTGTGGAAATGTACCACAGCTTAACTTTCAGTGACATCACATTTTGTGAAGCTGAGTTCAGCTGTTGCTGCAACACAGGGCAAGTTCTTAACTGTGTGACAGTAAACGTGTGGCCGAGAATGAGAGTGGTTGTGTCCACTCTGATTCTACGCCTGGGGAAGCTGACAGTGCCCAATAAGGTGCACAAACCCATTAGTAAGAAATCGTGGCTGTGTAAAATGAAATAAATATATTAGTTTGCCTTTCACCTAAGATATATATTACTTTTTCAAATGGCTACAAACTTGTTAGCGCAGAAATACTTGAGTTATTTGGACCTGACAGCTTAATAAATGAAACTGCTAGGTTATTTCTTTCAGGCCTAAAGGCACTGCGGAGAAATTACTGAGACAGGAGGGCTCTGTGAAGCAAGAAAGTCTGGGAACCTATGTGCTGCAATGCAGTGTAATTTGTATGAATTTTTAATTTCCTTTTAATGTGAAACTGAACTCTGAACAAAAAAATATATATTAGCCATTTCTTCAAATTATCTATTCAATACCTTTACCTATTTACCAGGTATATTCTTATTGCTAATGTCTTTCTCATTAATTTGTTCAGCCTCTGAATGCCAATATCCCTATGACTTTCTTATATTTAATTTATGCTTTCTTGAAATTTAGATGTTTTTACTTTTCATGTGGTTAAAAATATTGGTAATTTTTCCCTTTGTGATTTTATTGTACTGCTTTAAAATTCTACCCGATACAAAAGGTTTGAGGAATATCCACATCTATGTTTTCTAAATTGTTAGAAGTTTTAACACCAGGTTTTTCTTAAATAAAACCCACAATAATTTAATTAAGAAGAGAATATTTTAGAAACTAATCTCTACCTGAAAAGAGAGCTATTTTGCAAAGAGAACTTCTGTTATACTAAACCATTACAGTATGAGTAGGTGTCTGTCAAAAATTATTACAGTGAAAAGTAACTTTTGTCTTTCTAGACAGACTTTTCCAATGGCAGGTTGGGAGTGCAAATGTTACATGTTCAGAAAATCTGTGAGCCGGCAATTCTAGGGTGCATTTCATATAGATGCACAACATACGTGAGCATTTTGAAGGTTCTTTTTTGATGTATAGATTGAAAACCAAGACAAGGAAACAAACAGAAACATTTATTTAAACCAGTGTCTCCCCAAAATATTTTAAAGGTAACATATTTAAACAATTATTACTTCCCAAGTACATATAGATATTTCTTATGTAGATGTACTTTGAGAAGCATTGACTATGGAAAAATAAATAGACACACACTGCTGGCTTCAATGCACTTCACTGCCCTTTTATAGAATTTGCTGATTATGGACCAAGGACATATAATTCCTTTATAAAGCCATTTAACACGTTTCTTCTGCACCTTCAGATGCTACGAAAACCCTGAACAAGACAGACATTGCCCCTGTGTTCAAAGAACCAACATTACTTAACCATTTAAATATGTCAGTTTGTTTTATAATGTGATGACATTAATTCTCAAGTGAATTTGAATGATTGAGGAACCTAAGAAAAGGAGCCACAGAAACTATAAAGATGCAGAGTTATAACTCAGCAAAGAGATGGTGAAACAAATCTAAGAGACAAGATAGATATATTTGAAACTGCTTAGTTATTACAAAGATACAAAACATTTATCATGGGGAATAAAAATGTAAATAGAAAGCCAAGTAAGAACTTTTAAAGCATATAAAATAAATTAATAACACAATCATAATAATTTTAGATATGATTTCTGTTCTTTCTTCAAGCAGTTTTCCCTATCTGACTCTCCAAATGTAAATCAGGTAAGTAAGCAAGGCTTCCAAATATTACACTAACCTTAGTAAGCAAGAAATTTGGATATTCAATAGGTGCAATGAATTTAGAAGCAGACAACTTGTTCTAATTATGGAGTATTCATATAGAGAAAATAATGTGTATGTATGTGTATCCATAATACGGTTTTACACTTGGCTTTTGATTTATAGCTTTGATACTTCACAGCTGTGTATGAACCCTAGGTTAAGTTAAATAAGTAAATAGTTATACCTAACTCATTGCATGTTTGTGAAAAACAAAAAAAAATATGCATATGGAAAACTTAAGGTGCTTGACATACAGTAAGTACTTAAAAATGGCATCTCTTCCCCCTCTCCATTAGCATTCATCACCTTCTAACATTCTATATGTTTACTGATCTGTTATGCTTACTGTTGAATGCCTATCTCCCTTCGTTAGAATGTAAGTTCTGACCCTCACTGGTGGCTCAGTGGATAGAATGTCGGCCAGGTGTATGGATGTCCCAGGTTAAATTCCTGGTCAGGGCACACAGGAGAAGTAACCACCTGTTTCTCTCTCCCTTTCTCTCCCACTTCTTTTCCTCTTCTGCTCCTGTAGCCAGTGGTTCAACTGGTTTGAGCATTGTCCCAGGTACTGAGGATAGCTTGGTTGGTCTGAGCATGTCAGCCGCAGGCACTAAAAATAGCTTGGTTGACTTAAGCATCAACCCAAGATGGGTTTGCCAGGTAGATCCTAGCAGGAGTGCATGTAGGGAGTCTGTCTCACTGTCTCCTCTCCTCTCACTTGGATAAAGGGAAAAAAAAGAATAAATTTCATAAAACTAGATATTTTTCTCTTCACTGCTTTACTTCAAGTGGCTAGAAAAAAGCCTGATACAAAGATACTCAAGAAGTATGTGTTGAATGAATAAATATCATTTCATTATTAGAGCTTTTTTAGCCTTCTTCATCCAGTACCAAGAATATTCAACTGGAAGAGGCCATCGCCTCTGTGTACTATGTTTATTTTCCAGGAGTGAGTGAAAAGAGCACTCTTGAGCTATACCTATATTCACAAGAAAACAATATCTAAGTGTATTAATTAATTTTTTTTTTTTGTATTTTTCTGAAGTTGGAAACGGGGAGGCAGTCAGACTTCCGCATGTGCCTGACTGGGATCCACCCGGCATGCCCACCAGGGGGCGATGCTCTGCCTATCTGGGGTGTTGCTCTGTTGCAACCAGAGCCATTCTAGTGCCTGAGGCAGAGGCCATGGAGCTGTCCTCAGCGACCGGGCCAACTTTGCTCCAATGGAGCCTTGGCTGCGGGAGGGGAAGAGAGAGACAGAGAGGAAGGAGAGGGGGAGGGGTGGAGAAGCAGATGGGCGCTTCTTCTGTGTGCCCTGGCCGGAATCGATCCTGGGACTCCTGCACGCCAGGCCGACGCTCTACCACTGAGCCAACCAGCCAGGGTTATTATTTAATTTTGTGATTCACAAACTTGAAAACTATGCATTAGCTGACCTTATAGAAATTAGAACTTTTCAGTGTTTTTCTTTCCTTTTCTATTACAGGATATTTTTTTAGAACAAGTATATTGTACCATAAGGCCTTCCTCATTCAATTAATCAACAAATATTTTTTATTACTATTACATGCCAAGCACCATTCAAGGAGTTGGGGAATACATTAGTAAGGCAGAGGAGGTAATCTCACAGAGCTTATATTAGAAGGGTAGGGGTTGGAGATGGCGGGGTAGAGACAGGCAATGGATGCATGAATAAAAAGCCAAGATAACCCTACATTCTGATGGAAGCTTCACAAGACTTCATGATAGGGCAGGAAGATAGTAACTCAGAGGATGCTTTAAGGTTGGGTACTTAAAGAGGGCCACCATCTCTAAGAAGATGGCATTTAAAGTGACTATCTGAAGGATAATGAGACAATCATGCCAAGAGCTGGGGAAAAAGCTAAAGGTGAAAACTTCTAGGATCATCAGTGCAAGATCCTAAGGGTAGCGAAGAATAAAGGAATGTGGGCTGGACAAGCACGCGAAGTGAGGGCAGAGTGCTATATAATTGGACAGTGGGTAGAACTTCCATTGGCCATGTTAAGCAGTTTGATTTTTATCATGAGAGCAATGGAAAGTCTTTAAGATATTTTAAGCTGAGAAATGACATGGTTTAAAATGGTTTTCAAAATAACATTCTGGCTGCTCTATGGAGAACAGATCAGAAAGTAGGAGTATGGTGACAGAAAGCACAGCTCTGGAGTCAGGCAGAGCAGAGTTTACATCCTGGCTTTTCCTGAGTATATTGGAAGTTTCATACAAGATGATTATAATAGACTTTTACTATGTCAGAGCATAATTTAAAAAGTCTCTCACAAGAATAGTTTATACTATTCTTAGCTTTTTAAAATTTTATTCTAAATTTCTATATGTCAACCATTATGGCACAATTTTTGTTTATTTGAGCATGATGTGCTCTTTAGTTTTATTACACTGAACACTGAACACTTGTGTGTGTATGTGGGTATATGTGTATGTTTAAAGTATAATCCAAGTAATACATTGCTGGCAAAATACTATAAACAAAAAAATAAGGTAAAAGAATAATAACCTTAATAAGATAAAGCTTTACATATGGGACCAATACATATAATATTCAAAACCACAAATTGTGGAGACATTAGGCAGTATCTCCCTCTTTAAATTTGACTTTCCTTATCTGTAAATTAAGGGCTTTAAATAGTTTTTTCACAAAATATGAGACTATTAAATATTAGTCATTAACTTTTTACTTTTATAATGAATTGAGATTTATCATCTACTAGAAAATACATATAACCACTGACCTCCACTAGTATTAAAAAAAACTAACTTTCTACTTAGTGCAAGAATATTCAACTGAAAGCACCCATAAATTCACTGATTCTTTCTGTAGATACTGTATAAGAGATGCAGAAGTAAAATAGACTATAATAAGATATTTTGTTTCAAGATTTTGTTTCAGGATCTTTCATTCTTACTTCTACACTTATCATCATCCTATTTCTGTACAATGTGAAGGAATACCACTCAAATAGATGATATATGATACCTTAAATAAAATTTAATATTTTCTCTATTCTATATTCTTATAAGTGATACTGGTTTTTATTTACCTCGTTTGTATGATTTTCTACCATTTGGGAGTTTACTTACAAGATTTGGCAAGATAGTACAGGCTGTGTATGAACAGGTTTCCTTGACTCACATACATGAATTAAGTAGGAAAATAAAGGAGAGGGTGGAGGTTAGCTTACCTCCACACACCCCCTCCAAAAAAAAATAATAGAACAGTGTGAAGTGCCCTTTTGGACTCACTGAGTAATGATGTTGGCATGCTGCCCTTCCACTTCTGCCCTGGAGTTCCAAAGATGCCAGGCCTGTGGGCTCAGTGACGGGAGAGGGAGGATGTGAAGTGGCCCTAAGTTCAGCCTGTCCACACCAGTACCCACGTAGGATGTAAGACAGGGCTGGAAAACTTGGGAACGAGGCCCAGGTCTCCAGACAAGATCAAGAAGAGTGAGAAACAGGGCCAGGAGTCTTGCCTGTTTTTCAGAACCCCTGAGAACAGAATAACGCAAGGAGGCGAGTTTCCAGCCGGAAGCTGATCTAATGAACATCCCTGTGCCACAGTGAAGAGCTGTGGGTATGTGTTACAGAAGGAAGACTCGTCTTTCGTAACTCCTTCTAGAAATAAGTATCTGAAATTTAAAGAAGCTTGGCCATTATTATTTGAAAAAAATAATTCTATTAAAACATGCTGTCAAATGTTATTTAAAAATTTTAATTTGAAAGTAAGGAACATAGGGTAGACTATAAACGGATAACCTGTTTTTGTCTGGGGAGGTGGTCTACGGGGTGGAAATCACATGAGTTGTTTTAGCAGCTGACCTGACGGAGAGCAGCTTCTCTCTTCTAATCACATTTCAATGGGCAGGGCCTTAAGTGTACATTTTAAGAGTCGGGAATGAAAATACTAATCCCATCACCTGTCTTCAGTATTCACTGCAAAGCACACAGAGTAGGCATCAGTGTTGGGACTTGACAGGTGAAATCAGCCTAGCACAGTTATGCAAATCATGTGTGCAATGGACATAGGTTGTGTAATTATCAGTGTAATCCACCTCTATCAACCACCTCCAGGAAGCAAAGGGGGGTGGAGGGTGGGGAAAGTTCACACTTGGGAGATCACCCAGAAAGTGGGCCAGGTGCCAGGTCTACAATCAGGTGAGAACAGTTCCTTCTCCAGGAAGCCTGCAGGACAAATCATATCACACTTAATGTACCACCACTATTATGAATGAGTTGCATTCAATTTAATTTCTGAACCTGAAAAATTGAATCCAGTGTGTCTATCATTATATACTAGCCCATGAATTACTATATTTTAAATGGAGCTCTTTGGCAAATCTGGTGAAAAAGTCATAGTGGTCAGGGTTTAAAACAATATCAATATGAATGTAACTGATGCTGATCATCTTTTGGTCAGGTGCCTAATTTTCTGAAATTTTTTACTCTCCACTTCCACTCTTTTCACAAAATAATCAGTGCCACTAATATCCAAAGGTCTATAACCGGTAGCAATTCCATATTATACCAATCATTTTACATGTACTATAAACTAAAGGTACTTATTTATGTCCTTTTTTTCTGGCAATCTCAAAATAGAAAGTGAATATTGAAGTGAACCTTGAAGGACGGAGGGAAATAATCTATGAGAAAAACAAAAGAAAGAGTAGAAGGCAAAAGTAGAGACAGGAGAGAAAGATCATTGAAATAAAGCAAGATGGAAAGAAGGCGAGGTTGACAAAAGAGAGTGACATTACAAATGCTTCAGGTTCTCTAGAAGGTCTTTTAGTAATGGCATTCCTGACCAGTATCAGTCAGCAGAGCAAGGAAATGACGAGGCTGCGCTTAAGAATCCTTCAGGAAGAAGTAAGTGGTAATATATTTGAGGGAGCATCACTCTCATGATGAATTAAGACTGTCCATTGAGGACAGAGGGAAAGGGGATGATAGTATGGGATAAACCTGAAGGGAAGGGGGGAGGGTGCTGTATGGAGGGGGTTAAGGGAGATGTTAAGGGGAATATGGGGAAGGGGGGATGCATTCGGGGTGACCCTAGAATCTATGTAAACACAATTAATTAAATAAAAAAAAAGACTGTCCATTGAGACTTAAAACTAGAACATTTGACATTGTTTTTTCTTTAACAATGTGGTCAGCCCTGGCTGGTTGGCTCAGTGGTAGAGCATTGGCCAGGTGAGTGTAAGTCCCAGTTCGATTCCTGGCCAGGGCACACAGGAGAAGTGCCCATCTGCTTCTCCACCCTTCCCCTTCTCCTTCTTCTCTGTCTCTCTCTTCCCCTCCCGCATCCAAGGCTCCATTGGAGCAAAGTTGGCCCGGGTGCTGAGGATGGCCCCATGGCCTCTGCCTCAGGCGCTAGAATGGCTCCGACTGCAGCAGAACAATGCCCCATAGAGGCTGAGCTTGGCTCCCTGGTGGGCATGCCGGGTGAATCCCGGTGGGGCGCATGCAGGAGTCTGTCTCACTGCCTCCCGCTTCTCACTTTGGACAAATACAAAAAACCCAAAAAACAAAAAACCAGTGCTGTAGAAGGTGAGCTCTATCTCAATCCAGGAGGGATTAAATTTTTTACCTTTATTTTCACGAAATTTGAATATGAGGAAAAAACTAAATCTCTTCTTACCAGTTTCCTTGAGAGCATGTAATATATACCCTAAAAAATGCCTGTTGGTTGGTTGAACATTCTACTAAAGGTGAATATTTAAATATATTCAAGAGCAGATAATGCATAAATTTTATTTTATAGTTTAGGGCATAACTGAACAAGACAAACTAGAGTTTACTATAAAAGAAAAACTTTTGAGTTTGCAGTAGTGTACTATTTAACTGATATGGTTTTTAAAAATCAATATTAGGAACAAATACAAACATTTAATATTTTTGAGCAATTTTTATGGATAAGCTAGTCCTTGAAATTTACAGGGTCTTGAAAAATAAAGAGGTAGTTCTTATAAAAAAGAACTAAAAAGGTACAATGAGGAGGAAGTTGTTGTTATTTTAACAGATGGATATTTACATGGTACATCTGGTCCAGTTCCTTTTAATAGGACAAAATACCATTAAACCAACAATTAGACACAAAGAACACACTTGCTAAGCTGAAAACTGTCCAACATTGAACAGGTTATAAAGTAGTGTTATAAACTTCAACATTCCTGAGGTGTCTGAAAATAAATAGGTATTTGTTCAGAAAGGTAGAGGAACTGACCCAAAGACAAAAGACGATTCTGACACTGGGAAGTTCCTCACTCAGCTGTTACTCCAGGGTGATCCTACAAAGATACACAGTCACACACAGCGTAATGATATTTCAGTCAATGATGGACTGCATATATGACGGTGTCCCATACGATTATGATGGAGTTGAAAAATTCCTATCACCTGGTGATGTCATAGCCATGGTAATTTTGCAGTGCAGTGCACTCCTCGGGTGTTTGTGATGATGTTGTTTTAAATGAACCCATGAGGCCAGTGGTATGCAAGAACAGCACCTAGAATTACAGTAGGAGGCCACATCTTCCGGGTTTGTGAAAGGGCACTTCGTGATGTTCGCACAATGAAATCGCCTAACGACACGTTTCTCAGAATGCATCTCTCCTTGTTAAGCGGCACAAGACTATATAAGCTAAACAATTTTTACAAGGTGTTTATTTTTAGATGATATATTCAAATAAAAAAATTGCACCATATACTAAATATTGGTGTTACTGAAAGAGAAGATTTTACTTTGAATTTTATAGCAAGTCTTAAATAAAACACAAAATAAATTTTATTTTCTGAAAATGAGATGAACAAAAATATCTGAAAAATTCCTGTACTGATCTGCTTATTTAAAATTTTTTTAAAAAATAATAATCTGAATCCAGTATAATCCAATGGCCAAAACTGAATTTTAGATATGGCAAAAACATTTAAAACTGTGTGAAAAGCATACTTCTTACTTACTGTTTCTGTTTGTAATTTATACAAAGGAATTTATAACTTGTATTATGTAAGTTTACATATATTACAAATACATAATCTTATATTCTGTTTTAAATATTTAATTTGGGCACAGAATTAGAGTATGTGAGAAATATACCTGAAATGCTAATTAGAAAAATATATGCAATTCTAGTTTCTGCTAGGTTTAAAAGATAACAAGTACGTTAAGTATTACTTTGATTAATACGGGTCCAGGGCTTAATTGAAACAAGATTCCCCTAGTGTATGAGGGTATAATAAAGACAAAAGGAGCAATACATATAAGGTATGAATCAAACTAATCAAATTTCCAGAAATGAAATAACCATAATCACTAATTAAACTAAAAAAGTCTAAGAAAGAAAACTAATTTAAAAAATCTTTTTTTTTTTTTTTAGCTGGCACACTGGATGAATGATTTATCATTAAAACCTCAAAAATATTATGCCATGTTATAAGTCTGTATAGGGCAAATTAGATAATTTGTATAATAAAATTTAAGATTAAGGAATAGAGACTTTAAACTAGAAACTAGTACCGTTTACTTTCTTACCACCTCATATAATGTACAAGGTTAGGACATGTTTAAAAATGTAGGGTTTTTTTTCCTCCCTGGGCTAAAAATCAGATGATCTGCTGTTGACGATGCACTCCAACTCTTTATTTCTCTCTCCGTTCCCTCTTCTCCATCTCCCTCTTAAAATATCATTTAAATTTCACATGTATAAAGATCTTCTTCTCCCTTTTGCCAGCCATTCATTGGTTCTGACTGTTGCAAAAAGGCAAAAGTAGAAAGAGGGTTGCAATTTGTATATATGCTTACATTTAGCCTACATAGGTAATTTCAATAAAATAAATTCTAATAAAAGCCCAGCATCAAGACGAATAGAATAGCTCTAAATAACCCATCATAAATAAAAGCGTTAAATTAAACACTGATGATCACTGTACAAGTAAAACTGAGATTGTATCATTTTATTTTTTTATTTGCTGAATGAAAAATACTCCAGAATGAAAATACAGCACTGCCATAAGCAAAGTGGGAATGGCTCTGATTTCTGCCATTACTATCTTAAGAAGTGGGGAATAAAGCAGAGGAGTTGTTGACAGGAGTCATCTGCTACTGAAAATTATCATCTGCTATTGGTGTGATATATTTCCAGAAATAATAAAATTATACTCTTAAAAAATGATTGCTAGAAAACATACTTTTCCATGTCAAACACTGGTAAATGCTACCAAAGTATTTTGGCTCTTTAAAAGGGCTCTGATTTATTATTTGTAAAACTGGGAACCCTTTCAAAATTTAAAAAATGTTACCAAAGATTGCAATGAAAATTTAAAACATGCAATCAAATTAAGTAATCAGAATTTATACACTTATATCCACTTTCTATTCTAGTGTGAGGGAGGGAAAAATTCAACATGGTTTTACAGCAAGGCAAAAGGAGCTTTCTCAAAAATACTTATTACAAGTGAATTAATGTATTTTATGTCTGTAACCAGAAGTGGAAAATCAGAAGCTATAATATCAAAAATATCACTCAGATTTAGGTTGACATTGAGAAGATCATCTCAAAATGTCAACTTTAAGCCTCCCCCATGTTATGCAAATCTATTTTAAAAGTTAAAACAAGCTACAGCTAAAAAATAAAAAAAATGTGGGGAGTGGGGACTATTCTCTTTAAAGTTTACTCACAAAGAGTGATTAGCAGTAACGTAATGGGAAAAGAGATAATGGTGTATTTAGCATAATATTATAACAGTGTAGGGAGATTTGAAGATCAAATTAAGTGACTAGTCAAAGTCACATAGCTAATTTGCAGTGAACCCATTCTAAAACTCAGAAGTCAACCTCTTGATTTCCAGGTAGCATACATTTTTATCATTTGAGTTGATTTAATCGTGTAAAAGTTTTATGGAATAAATGTACGGAGCTGTTAGCATTTATCCCATTCTATAAAGTACAGGATTTGAGTTTGAATCCAGGCTATGCCTGCATCATCCCTCTGTGCCTCAGTACCCTCACCTGTAAAATAGAAATAGCAATAGCAAGACTCTCTCTTGACCCTCTCTCTCTGCTTTAGAGAAACACACTGATGGGTGACCTGAAACACTGAATTCCCGGCACCGTAGGCCCCTCTTTGCTAGGCCCACAGAAATACTTCCGGCAGTTGAAGTGGGTACTCATTAAGAGTCACTTATGATTCTAGTTACACCTATCATGCCAGCTGTATCTGCTACTGTAATTAGGTAAATTACTAAGATATCCATTTTCCAGTAAAATAAGCTCAAAAAGAAAGTTTTCTATGAAAACTCATCTTCTCACTTTAGAAAGATTAATAATAAAGAGAGATGAGTGGATGAAAACAGATACTAAAAAATTGGGGGAAAGCACTAATCAAAGAATATATACTGTATGCCATATGTTTTTCTGTGTCTTTTTATTTTTAAAGTGATATATAAATATAAAATGTGACAGGAACATAAGTACACTTCAACTCTGGGATCATTGTTACAAACCTACTAAATGGAAAATTTCCAAATCTAAAATACAGGAAACGGAGATGCAGTAATAATAATATAGAAAATAACTAAATAAAACAGAACTATGAACAGTCATTGCCCAAAGTGAAGGGGGGAAATACTTTCTAATGATAATACTATTCATAAAAAGCAAAAATTAAAATCCTCTATTACACTAATACCTGTACTAGTTATTTTAAGCACTAGCAGTTAAATTTTAGTCCGTCTAAGGCGTAGCCCCTGCTTTGCCTCCATAGCCATTGTCAACCTTCTTTGCCCTGCTCCGCTCCTGCAGAAAGCTGATTTCTACTGGATTAATCAATAGACTCCTTTGTCCTCTGACTTCTGTTTAGGGTCAGTTAATGCGAAGCATCAGCAAGAGATTGGAGGGTGTGAAGAGTGAGGTCAAAGTGTTTATTATTCCTCAGCCACAGGTTAACAGGTGTGCATTCCTCCACCAAAGGTCAGCGTTCAAGACACCTCCTACCTCTCTGAATTCCAGTGACTTCTCCATCCCCTGCCCCTTCAGACATGGGGCTGCTAATCACTTCCTGCTAAGGCTAGCCTCAGAGCCTTCAACCATCCTTCCTTGGTTTCCTTTATGCCTAACCATTCTCTTGTAAATATTGGTCCTTTCAGGGATGTCTCCAAATTTTCCCCATTTAAGTGTCTCGGTGATTTCCTGTGTCAGGACCCTGACTGATAGATATGGGTCGCAGGAGTGGCCTAAGGCCAAAGTCCATCAAAATGACATTCTGCCATGGGATCACTCCTGTTTGAAAAGAACAGGATGGCCTCCTTACCAGGGAGATAATAGGATCCTGGCTGGTAGGAGGCATGTGTGGGCAACCTGACTACTCCAATTATGACTAGTGGCAGTGAGGGGTGACGCGCAGAGGTGAGGCAAGGCGTCCGGCGCTGCGCCCTTCACTAGCTAAAGCCAAGATGGCGGTGTGCAGGGTGAAGGCTGCCGCAGTGCTAACTACGGATGGTCCTAAGAAAAACACAGAGGACGAACAATTTCAAGGCCCTGAGTGATCAAATCAGAGCAGAAGTAAAATATCAGCAAGTTTCTCAGTAGCTTTAAAATAGCCCTTATTGACTTAAGCTTCAGGGCAAATAAGGCTAAAGACGGATTCTAGAATCTGGTTTGAAGGCTTATGGAATTGCCCTGCTCAATAAAGTGTGCAGTGCCCATGCCACTGGGCTCAGTGACAGCGCAGGGTGACAACGGGATGGTACTGTCTGACCAAACACTGACGAGGCTCAGGATGTGGAACCCCCCAAATACTCCCAAACCCTCCTTACCGAAAACACAATCCTCCTCATTCCCCACCCTTCCGTCTAAAGACACCAACATTCCCACAAATCAGTATTCTCAAAGAACAGGACTTTCAATTACTTCAGTTGAGGCGCAGAGCCAATCAGAGAACGGCAGTTCTTTTCAGGACTTCCTCCTATTCCCTCTCATTGACCCCAAGCTCATAACAACTTAGATCCTAATATAGCCAAAAACCAAGGCTTATACACACTGAGAGAGTGCCAACACTTTGCCAATTTGTATCAGCAGGAGTCTAGCCAGCATGTGAGGGAGTGGAATGAATCGATTCTTGGGGTTTTAGAACAGGAACTAAAATGCTAGATCAGGCAAAACATATCGATATATGTGCATTCACCTGGGATTGGGGATTTAGTGCATTGCCTCGAGCAGGTGGGAGTGACTAAGTGACTACCTCGACTCAATGTTGGCTTACAAAAGAAAAGTTGAAGTGCCAAAATTTTCCTGGCACCAAAGTGAAAGAAGTCCAAACGCCCAAGTAAGCAAGAGCACTGGAAAGGCACTAGTATGAGTCACCCTGCCTAGCCTATCCCTCACCGTACTCCTGGAAGGGCCTGTGAAACACGCCCTTCACCAGATACTGCCACGGGTGAGCAAAGAACCAGCATGCTTGCAAGGCTTTACGGTACCTGTCTTCTCTAGGCTGGAGAGAACAGTGACAGATGTCCAAGCAGACCTGGGCCCTCTGATTTAAACGTACAGGGGTGGGAAAAGTAGGCTTACAGCTGTTCGTATACAAAGACATGCAGGTTATGATTATTACAATAGCTTTACTGTTTCTCACACTCACAGCTGTAAATCTACTTGTGTCCACCCTGTATTTTACTTAATCAAAAATATTTCAGTATGTGGTACTAGCATATTTAGGTACTTAATAGCCAGATGTGGCTAGTGGCTACCACATTGGAGAGCACAGCCTCAGAACTATCACCTCTTCCAAGATAGTAACTGAAACTGAAAGATGGTGGGGTGGTGATTCCTACCACATACCCATTTAAACTGGTTTGTTGTTTTTTTTTAGGCTAATGTAAGACCTAGGAGGTTCTATGGATGAATGCAGACTGATCCCCTCACCATGCCGCCCACAGATGCATGTCCAGCCATACTATCTTCACTGGATCATATTAAAATAGCCCCTGACACCAGGTATGAAGGCATTAACAATTTCTCTGAAAAATAATTCCTTATCAACAAAGATAATCAGAAGCAGTCTGCCTTCACATTACAGGAACAGCATAGTTTCACTATCTTACCTTAAGGTTAGGTCAACTCTCCTCTCTTTGTCATAATATAGTCCAAAGAAATCTTGTTCATCTTGACATCCCACAGAACACCAAGCTGGAACACTACACTCATGGTATTACACTGATTGGACTTGATGAGCAGGAAGTAGTAAATACCTCAGATACCTCAGTGAGATACCTGCGAGAGGAAGGGAGATGATCTCCGCGGAAAGTTCAGGGGCTGGCAGCATGGGAGACGTGTCACAGGCCCAGTGGGCTGGGCACGCTGAAATGGGTCCTCTATAGCAAAGGACAGGTTGCTGCACCTTGCTTGTTTCACCGCGGAGAAGAAGGCGCAAATGCAATGCCCTCTCTGGGTTTTGGTAAAAGACATTCCACACTGGGTATGCTGCTCCAATGCACGGACCGTACCAGGTATTCCACGGGGCTGGCAGCGTGGCGCGGGGGCTGGGGCAAGGGAAGGGCCTGCAGGACACCTCCGCTGTGATGAAAGCGCCCTACTCCCTCAGCGCTACGATCAGCAATTCCTGATATTAGGAAACGTCTGTGTCTGTAAAACATTTCTGTCAATAGGAGCATCGTCGTGCTGATCCTTTTTTCCTTTTTTTCAAGTAAAGACATGCAATCTGGTACCAACAACTGTTCTCCTTTTTAAAAATTCCTCTTAACTTGGTATGAGACTCTGTTTAAGATGGAGAGTATTGGGCCATAGGACTCCAAATGTCTGTGTGGCCCAAACTACACAAAATGAACTAGCTGTTATCTGACTCAGTAGGATGTACACAAGAGCACTGTGTTGTTAAATGAAACTGAGACCATGTGGGTCTGGGAAGCCCAAGTAGACTTCTCGAGCAAGTGGCTCAGATGTCCCTGTTGCTCACTACCACTGCTGCACAATCTGTCCTCAAGGCGCAAGTACGGCCTCGTGTGTGTTCTCAGTGACCAATAACTGAAGGATGAGACTGCGTGAGCCTAGTTTGTAAGTGGATTGCATGGCATTTGGTATGAGCTGTGACGACGGTGTCACAGGCCCAATGAAGGGGGCTGGCCCTAAAATAGAGTAGTGAACGAATATCCCCTAGCCTAGCAGAATCTCAGACCGTACACTTTACGTGGAAAGAGAGCAATCTAAGGAAATGATACAGGCTACGGCCATATGGTCAAGGACTTGGAAGAACAAGGCTGGCAAACTGGTGCTGGAAGGTCTGAGAGAGTTATGTGAATGAACCTCTCAGAGTCAGTACAAATTGTGAATTTGTACTGACTCCAGTACAAATGTGAATTCCCTCCAGATGGTACCCTCTGTGGAGAAGGCTCTCAGGAAACTGGACAAGAGGATCTGATGGGTGACCCAAACCAACTTGTGAACGTCAGTCAGGTTCGTTACCTAGCTCCTCTTGTGCATGTCCGAGGAAGTGGCCCATGTACGGAGTGACAACGTGGGGACAGGGATGAAAACTATGTACGGATTCAACAACCCAGGTTTTCCCCTCTCTATGACTGATTTACTCCCACCAGTGCCGAGTTCACAACTTTCTAATGCTGCGGCTCTGATATGGGTCCACACTCCAGGGGATTAACCAGTCAATCAGTAGCAGGCAGGCTACACTGGACAATGTCCAATATGAAGGAGGGAGAAATTTATCCTCCTAATATGTAATAGACATTCGGAATATAGATTTATATCCCCTTTCTTCAATGCTTTTTGCAAGCTCTTCTACATGTGGATTTAGCAGAACGCCTTACCAAGTATCATGGTCTTTCTTAAAATATTGCCTTTAACTAGGAAGCTCATTTACGACATCAGAAATACAGCAATGGGCTCAACCTATCTATACCGCTCACAAAAATAAGGGGATCTTTTCAAACTGAACATGAAGCTATAAAATATCCCCTCATTTCTGGGAGCAGTACATTTCACTGGTCATATCTCATGTCCCATCAGCCAGAATCACCTGGTTAAATGGAGGGATGAAATGACCAAGCAGTGGAGTGGTCCATGTGGGGCTGGCAGCCGGGGCACGTTTGGGTGTGATCTATTCTACAGGATATGAGATAGGCCTAATGTCATCTCCTCCACGGCCGCAATGCATGCGTCTGAGAACAAAGAGGTTAAAGGTGGGAGTGGCCACAATACAAGTAGATCCAATAACGCACTTAAGGGATGTTTACTTGCAGTCCTGAAATCGTGGGATTGGTGGTTTTGGAGGTCCTGGTGCCCAAGAGAAGAATGTTTCCACCAGGGAGCAGAGTTCTGGCACTGTGATTCTGGAAGCTGAGACAACTCCCAGGCTATCTGGGGCATCTCAAGCTGCTGAACTGTGGGGAGAGAAGTGGGCCATTGGTTGGTATATTTTCAGATTACTAAATGCTTTTGGGTTGCTGTAGTATGATATGGGCAAGGACAACTATGTTTGGAATTCAGGAGGCTCACTGCGGAACTGCTTTAAAAAAAACGTGCTCAATAATCCTGGTTATTGTAAAACTGCAGGAATCCAAGACAGGCAGCCCACCAGCTCTCAGAACTTCTAGAAATCAATGTTTGGGTCAGCCATCCTCCAGATAAAGAAACCTGTCCAGCCCATGTGCTAGAAAGGGGGTAGGGGAAGACAGACTCACTCGGTAGTGGAAGAAGAATGCTATGATGATCAATTTGAGCTTTGTGACCAATTAGTGAAGCATGACTTTCACAACTTTGTTTCATGTTTCATCTGTTATGAATGGCACTGGTGACGCTAACACCTTAGGTTCCAGTTGGAAGGATGACTGAATTAGTGTCACCCTTTGCTGATGCAGTAGCTGAATGACACCCACTTCTCATCACTTCATTCAACTCCCTTTACTGAGCCAGTTTGAGTATGCTGTTTATAGATCTGCAAAAATCATGCCTTAGTATACCAAGCTGCAAAATCATTTTGATTGTAGTTATAGGATCCATAGCTTTCTTTTTTTTTTTTGAACCTCAAATTAGCAATATATTTATTGCTAATATGTTTATTGCTAATATATTTATAGGAATATATTTATTGCTAATTTATTGCAGTTTTACAGAAACAGCTCCAACTGACACACAAAAACTTTACACTTACACAGAATCATGTAAATGATGTTAAGGGTCAGGCCTGGCCAAAGCTAATGGGAGTGGCCTACTTTTGGAGTGACATCTTCCCTCCCCTCACTGGATCGCCCATCAACCAGGTGTCTCAGGTGGGCCATGCTTGATTTGCATAAAGAAGCTAAAGGCAGTTGCCCAGCTCAATCTAACATAAAAACCAAGATTTTTTTTACTTGTGTGACCCCACTCACAGGGACAGATCTGTTAAACAAAAGAAAACCAAGGAAAGAGAAATTGAGATAAATATTGAATGCTTTTCTGAGGGGTCTCCAGGCACTGAAACTTCTGAGGACATGACAATTCCAGGTAAAGAAGCATGTCTACATGAAACCATAACATAAAAAGCAACACAATTTTATCAAGACTAAAACAGATGTCTAAAGTTATTTTTGCCTCAACTTCATGCTAGAGATATGTTCACGAAAAGTTTGTTTTATATAATCCTTGATCAACTTGACAACACTTTAGTAAGCCAGAGCATGTGGCTAGCTAAAGAAAATAAATGTCATGTTTTAAAAATCTTTCAACAGAGAATAATTTTTATAATAAAAAATACCACTTTAAGATAGTTTTCATAGCTTAATTATAAAATAAAATATAAAATGTCATAGTAGGAAATAAGTGAATTACTTTGATTCAGGGAAGAAACTAAAATATATAAAATATTTTGTTTTAACGCTTATGTTTAATTTCATTTTTCTGTAACTGCCCGAAATTTGAATATCCAAATAGTTTTACATACTTCACATTTATCTTAAAAAACTAGGTAAAGCCTTAAGATTTAACAGAAAAAATGTGAAGAAAGATAATACAAGCATCACCTCACAATCCACAGCACTCTTTAATGCAATTTGTCAATGTAGATGAAAACATCACCTCCATCATATCTTTATATTAAAATTCAATAGGATTTAAAAGTCACTAGGAATAGAAAGAGCATGTAAACTAGCTTGAGACTATTTGATATTAATTTTTCACCTTTAACTTCTTAGTTATGACAATTCATACTATAAAAGTCAAATAAGATTCATTCAGATTTCTAATCCTTTTATGCACCATATTTGCTCATTTAAAAACAATCAACCTTATTCTAGATTTTTCATTGATGATTTATGAAGCAGAGAAAAGTCCCAGAGAGCATCAAATGACTATGGTTTGAGAATTGAAAGTAACAAGAGATATAAGCAAATATAATATGATCTAATAGCCAATTTTCCAATGAGTGTATTTTTTTTTATTTTTATTAATTTTTAATTTATTGTGTTTACTTGGATTCAAGTGTCCCACTGAATACAACTCCCTCACCTCCCACACCCATGTCCCTTTTTATTCCCCCTTTGCCCCCCTCTCCCCTAACTCCCTCCACACTTCCCTCTAGGGCAGGGGTCCCCAAACTTTTTACACAGGGGGCCAGTTCACTGTCCCTCAGACCGTTGGAGGGCCGGACTATAAAAAAAACTATGAACAAATCCCTATGCACACTGCATATATCTTATTTTAAAGTAAAAAAACAAAACGGGAACAAATACAATTATTTAAAATAAAAAACAAGTCAATTTAAATCAAGAAACTGACCAGTATTTCAATGGGAACTATGGGCCTGCTTTTGGCTAATGAGATGTCAATGTGCTCCTTTCATTGACCACCAGTGAAAGAGGTGCCCCTTCCGGAAGTGCAGCGGGGGGCCGGATAAATGGCCTCAGGGGGCCGCATGTGGCCTGCGGGCCGTAGTTTGGGGACCCCTGCCCTAGGGTTTGCTATTCTGTTATCTATATCTCTGTGTTATGTATATAAAGTTTCTCTAATCCCTTTACCTTCTCTGATCCCATTCCCTTATCCCCCCTGACAGCTGTTCCTCTGGTCTCTGTGACCCCGCCTCTGCCTCTATTCCGTTCCTCAGTTCACTTTGTTCATTAGATTCCATATGTGAGACCTTATGATATTTTTTCTTTCTCTGCCTGGCTTATTTTACTTAGCATAATAATCTCCAAGTCCATTAATACTGTCACAAAAGGTAAGATTTCTTTCTTTATTATAGCAGTGTAGTATTCCACTGTGGAAATGCTCCACAGCTATTTAATCCACTTGTCCACTGATGGACACTTGGGCTGTTTCCAGATCTTAGCTATTGTAAACAATAAACATGGGAGTGATATTTTCTTTTGAATCAGTGATTTGGTAATTTTAGGATATATTCCTAAAAGTGGGATTCCTGGGTCAAAAGGCAGTTCTATTTTTAATTTTTTGAGGAAACATCATATAGTTCTCCACATGACAGCACAAGTCTGGATTCCGACCAGCAGTGCAAGTTTTAAAACAGCAATATTTGCCTGACCAGGCAGTGGCGCAGTGGATATAGCATCGGACTGGGACACGGAGGACCCAGGTTTGATAACCCGTAGGTTGAGCACAGGCTCATCTGGTTTGAGCAAGGCTCATCAGCTTGAGCCCAAGGTCGCTGGCTTGAGCAAGGGGTCTCTCAGTCTGCTGTAACCCCCAGTCAAGGCACATATGGGAAAGCAGTCAATGAACAACTAAGGTGCCAAAATGAAGAGTTGATGCTTCTCATCTCTCTCCTTTCTTGTCTGTCTGTCCCTATCTGTCCTTCTCTCTGTCTCTGTCACAAACAAACAAACAAACAAACAAGAATAATAACAACCAAACTCCCCCCCAGCAATATTTGACTTCCCACTGTAGTCTCAACCTGGGAACTGTACTCAGTCCAAAAAAAAAAAAAGAAAAAGAAAAGAAAGAAATCACAGCTGTCATCTTCTCTGTGGTAACATCAGCATGTAACATGATATTCTACATTATCCTGGATTAATCATAATTACTGTGCTAATTATAAAATGTAAAAATCATGGAAGATTTATATAACAGCAGTTTCTTAGTTCAGCGGTTTAGAATAAGAGACTTCAGTTGACAGCACTCCTTTTTGCCAAGTCTATAAGGGCCCCATGCATCCTGCAAGATTTATCGGTTAATCAATCCACACAAATAAAAATACTGTCCAAGTCATTCCTGGCTATGTACCAAAGCTATAAGATACTCTGCATTATCTGCGGCACCCTCCTGAATTCTCAAATTCTAGCTTTCCTCTCAAAGAGTGGCTGGCACTTACCAGAGTGGGTCCTGAGGTGTCCTGTGAGGGCGTCCCTTCTTCTGCATGCATAGCTACAGAAGGGACATTTGAACGGCTTCTCTCCAGAGTGTAACTTTATGTGTCTCAGAAGATTGCCCTTCTGAGTAAAGGAGGCCCCACACTGGTTACAGTGGAAGGGACGTTCACCTGCGTAAGGCAAAAGAGATGAAAGGTCAGCTCGGTTAGGTGCAAGTAACTAATCTGCCATACATGTTCACTAGAGCCAGTCCTCTGTGCTGAGAATACTCATCTCCCCTCTAAGTCTTCTAAATCTGTACCTTCCCAGAATCTGCTTTGCAAATACAAAGTCACAAACTGTAGATCAAATGCCGTCCCCCCCACCCACATAAATTTTACAGGATTCCCGTCATTGACAAAAGAATAACAGTAATAGGATTGACAACTGGTTGGTTGACTGACTTGCTGTCATCACTTTACTGACATTATTGGTTGCTTTACATATTTCAGTCCTCATAACGACATAACTAATCAGGTACCTATAGTTTCAATTTACAAATGAAAAAATTGAAATTCAAGGATCAAAGGATTTGACTATATTCCCAGAACTAATAAGTACTCAAGCTAGTAATTGAATCTTTGTCGGATTGACTACACCTTGCTCTCTTTCTTGTACCATGTTCTCTTTAAAAATCACATAAATATTGAGTTGAAAGGGACCTTCAGTCTAGCTCTCTCATTTAGCTGATAATTTTCTTATCAGGGAACAAAAGAGGTTCAGTGAATGAACCAGGTTACAAAGCTCATTACCACAAAATTTCCAAATATAGCTCAGGTCTCTCAATTCTCCTACTCACTAACAGTAAAAGCCTTAGTAAAACTTCCTTATATAATCAGGGAAAATCCAAGAAAATTACTCATGCGGACATTTCTTATATATTCTTTTTCTGTTGTGAAAATCATTTGTTTAATAGGAATCTTTTCTCCTATTAGTGAAATTGCTCTAAAACTAATTATGGTTTAAGCCGTAATTATCATCAGTTCACTCTGTAGCCATCAACTGGCTGTCACCAATGTCATCAAACATAAAAACATGTAGTTGATGAAGCAAATGGGCAAGGGGATCAAACTGATAACATTAATGAAACCATGAAGAAAATAAGACTATTTTAGGTTTGTCTATTTCTAAAGATAGACATGAAACATAAAGATATCACACTAAAGCTCAAGGTTTGGAATAAAAATCAAATTAAAAAACAATTCCCTTTTGGTTGACCTGGACCGCTTCTGTACTTGAAGTTAGAGGATTACAATTTTAATAGTTAAAACTTTTTAAAACTGAGTTGTCATGTTTAGTATCTTTATCTGGAATATTCATAACAGTGAGTAATAAAACCTCAATAGTTTGGGGGTACCTTTAATATCATGCAAACCTCAGTGATTCTTTTAATTAAAGAAATCTAAGAAGCATGAAAAAAATATACTCGTCCCCTCCTAGCAGCTGCTACTGCACATTCTATCATATAGATTTGATATAAATGCTTAAGAAATTTAAAAAATGGATATAGGAGTATCTTGAAATCTGTGATACTTGCTCATTTTGAAATTTAATAAGATACATACCCCCCCCCCAAAAAAAGTGTAATAGATGTGTGTGTAGCAATGGCTAAGGTTTTTTCTTAAGAAATCTGGGGCTCTTATGAGCTAAGTTTATAGAATGCCCTATACCAGTGATTCTCAACCTTTCTAATGCCGTGACCCCGCAATACAGTTCCTCATGTTGTGGTGACCCCAAACCAAAAAATAATTTTGGTAGCTACTTCATAACTGTAATTTTGCTACAGTTATGATTCGGAATGTAAATACCTGATATGCATTATGTATTTTCCAATGGCTTTAGGCGACCCCGCTGGGGTCGTGACCCACAGGTTGAGGACCGCTGCCCTATACTGACATATCAGGTTGAAAAAATAATCTATCATGTTAAAGTTGCCTTCTACTGAATTTTAGTTAACTTTCTTGATTTGTTTGCTAAAACTGACAAATTAAATCAACATGAAATAGTGTAAAAGAGAAATACTTAACCTAAAACCTCTCATATGCAGCCTTACAAAATAGTCAATGATTTAAAATAAATCTAATTTGGTCAACTTTTTAAATTTTACACATATGCACATACACATGAATGCACATGTACACACATGCACACACATATAAAATTAACTTCATTCTTTGACATTTTTTTCCCATTGGAATAGCATTCTACAACTTTTGAAAATCAGGGTTTTCTATTCTATGCCTGTTTGGAAATAGTAATAAAAAAGAAGAAAGAGGCACTTTTTTTCATGAAATTAACTTTTTAGACAGTAGGAAAATAGAAAATTTGAATTTTAATTTTCACTCCAAATATTTTATTTTTGAAATCTGTCTATGTAAGGTTTCCCAGGCAAGTAACCAATCAGTGTGCAATAGCCTTAAAATGAACTAAATAAGGGCAGTAAACAGAAACACCTGAGATCATGTTTGCTTTTTGGAAAATACTCCACTAGCATGTTAATTAGATTTTCCTGAAGCCTCATGCAATTGAAATATTTTAAGATCCCTCATTTAGAAAACTGAATTTATCATTCAATATAATGCTAATTTAAAAAATAAAAAATAATGTGGATAAATTTTTTAAAATAATATTTAAATTCATCTAATTGAGCTGTGGGACTAACTGCAGAGTAATTTAGTTTTTACATGTAGAAATTATTCCAGATATCTTCAAATATTTTAAGAAAATTGCTTTTGAGATTTTATCATCATCTTTAATGGGGTAGGATTAATAACTGGGGTCTAGGTATACTGCTGAGTGTGAAAGTGTTACGTGTGGAAGCATCTGCTATGCTCCCATGGCCGTGGGAAGTAAAGAAAGAGGCACACTGAGGGTGAGCAGTCAGGCTCCCATTGGGGATAAGTGGGGAGGAGGCAATGCTAATAATATACTTTGATTTTATTAGATGAACCCTTCAGCAATACAGATCTGCTTTACATGAATTGTCTTGACTTTTTTTTCTTAATTCTTGGATACTAATTCTATGGCTTTACTCATTTGGGGATGAAATATGCTTAACTACTCTTACTGTCTTGATTATGTAAATGATAATTATGTCTCCAATCCTTTATTTTCTTGCCATGTTTTTCTCATTAAATCTAGTTGGAATTATAGTGAAAACCCTTAATAACACTACTGCTGGAGTTAAAGGAGGAAAGCAAAGTTTAACTTATGAGACTTTTTTTTTTATACATGGTTATAATCTTGGCGAGTTATATTCAAATCTGATAAATAAAAAATAAGCAGATTAGGCCCTGGCCAGTTGGCTCAGTGGTAGAGTGTTGGCCCAGTGTGTGGAAGTCCTGGGTTTGATTCCCGGTCAGGGCACACAGGAGAAGCGTCCATCTGCTTCTCCCTTCCCCCTCTAATTACTCTCTATCTCCCTTCCCCTCCCGCAGCCAAGGCTCCATTGTAGAAAAGTTGGCCAGGGCATTGAGGATGGCTCCATGGCCTCTGCCTCAGGTGCTAGAATGGCTCTGGTTGCAACAGAGCAATGCCCCAGATGGGCAGAGCATCACCCCCTGGTGGGCGTGCCGGGTGGATCCCACTTGGGTGCATGCAGGAGTCTGTCTGCCTCCCCACTTCTAACTTCAGAAAAATACAAAAAAAAAAAGATAATAAAATAAGCAGATTAACTACTATTTTTCTAAAAATTCCTCCTAGTAAAAGGTGAGCAATCCTCTTATTAAAGGTTTGGGGATTTTCCTGTCCTAGACAGTACAGAATATGTGCAAAATTATCTGATAATTAAATAAAAATAGTTCAGTTGACTACCTATTTTGTCTATGTAACAAAATAACACATTTCAATTATTTCTTTTTTGATAATTAGTTTTTCTTTAAGAAATAGAATGAATCAATTGGTCTTTTTCAAGTCAGTTTAGACCTTGTGAGAAAACTATACATTCTTCTTCAGGTGTAAATAAAAGCAAATTTCTGAGAAACTCCACAAATTTACTAAATAAAATAGTGACATTATAGAATAATGCAATTAAAAAACATGAAGACTACTGTATCTGTGATAACTCATCCTCCAGTAGGTAGGTATACAAAAGTCTGGATTGACAACTCTGCATCTATTCTCATTGCTTTTTAATCAATCTGTTAATCTACTCAAGGACTATTTTTAGATATTTACTGGGTGATCTATTATTCTTACTATGGAATAAATTATATATCAATATTTCCTGAACTTTCCTCAACAGTTCTATATCCGTGTGTAAATATTCCACTGAAACGCAAGTGTGTGTGCATCAGTTTGATTCAGTGAATCAAAGACAGAGGGTGTTCCTGTGTTGGATGAAACGATAACCCATGAACGTAAAAATCACAGGCACCTAGAGAGAGAGGGCCTTAGAGCAATGGATAAAATATTGTGCTTAAAAAGTGAGGTTACAAAGATGGAAGTACTATTTCCCAAAGAGGGGCAAAATTAAGGAGATTCTGTATTTATACTGTTTACATCAATTCATATTTATGCAAGAATTGATTTACTGCCCCTGCCCCTACTTCTTTTCTTCTCCCTGTATTCCCAGTGAAGAGTGCCTGGAGTATCCGATGACAATATTACCTGATGGCCTACTAAAGTAACAACACCAAAGAAATAACACCAACCCATTAGTAAGATACTGGAATTGTCACTTTAGTTGAGTATGAAAGAGAGAGAAGAAGTGAATTCGATATGATACTCCATGTCATTTGAGGAATTGGGTGGCTGTGTATCTTTTCTCACTATCGATTTTATATTAGACTTTTTATGAGGTAAAAACATAGACACATCTGTTTCCCAAAAGCTTTATAAAGATTCGAGACAGTGCATTTTATGCTAGCCCTAATGAACTGGTGAGAAGTGGAAGTTCCAAAATGGAAACAGTAGTTCGTAGTATTGAGAAAACATTTGGTGAATGACTGGATTCTGACTGCGTTTTTTCAATCTAGTTCAACTTAAAGAAATACCAGTAGACATTCTATTCTGATACTAAGATGGAGTGGAAAATGTCACGACCCACTCATGCATAAACTGGATCAGCAGAAGTGCATATAAAAGTAGCTAATTTAAAAATATATCAGAATTTCAAGGTCAACAATGTGGCAGGTTATACCAAACTCCTCTAAGAATGACTAGTACTTTAACAAAACCTTCCATATCTGAAGGAAGTGTAAGAATTTTTACAATACTCCAATAAACATGTATTAACAGTAAAAGTTCACAGAGTTGTGGGAATATTTTCAATGGTTTATTCAGTCCATTCTCCTTGCCTTTACTAACTGAGTGAATCTTATATTTCTATGACTTGTAGAAATCAGTATTAACTATTTAGAAACATTTTCCATGTCAATCAGAAGAATTCAGAATCAAAATAGTTCACCTCTACTTATGTAGTAAATGTCAAATGGACAGTGGAGTAGGTATGTAGTGATCAGTGTTTACAAACCAACAATCCTCATGAAAATCACTGCAGACAGTGAAACTAATTAGCCTAAATTTTCAAGAGAACACACTCAGGTTCTTTAAATTTTCTCAACTCAAACCACAAAAGGTTCACTAAAATTATACAAAAATTGTTTTTAATATAATTTTCAGCCTTAAAATGAACACTATAGGCAATTCAACTGAAAAGGTATTAGGCTAATCCTATTTAGTTTGTATGTTGCTAGATGGGAGAAGTGTCATCTTCCTCAATATAATCACTCTGAGATCACAAATACATTATAACTTTGTGCAACTCTTGTTTTAGAACTGCAGTTAGGATTATTTCATGAGCACAGAAGGAAAGCAGACTCATTATTTTACAGTCTTTTCCTTTTTTATTTTATTAAATGTGGTGTCCAAGCTTGATCTTTTAATTTTTCCATGAGACATTTTTTAAAAATTCAAGGGAAAAAATACACTTGCAGTATGTAAATATTACTATAAAATTTAAATATAAATGTATTAAAATATAATATTACTTAAGTCCTGGCCTGGTAAGTCAGTTAGTTAGAGCATCATTCCAATTTGCCAAGGTTACAGATTCTATTCCTAGTCAGGGCACAAACAAGAATCAACCAATGAATGTTTAAGTGGATCAACAAATTGAAGCTTCCTCTCTCCCTCCCTTTCTCTTTCTCTATAAATAAATCAATATTTATAAAAATATATAATGTTACTGAAAAGAAAATTCAAAAGCAAAACTGTGACTGCCTATACGGTTAGAATAATTTTAAATCTTTATGAAGTTATTGATTTTGATTAAAATAATACTGATAATTTTAAGATAAAACTTCTCACTATAATTTTTAAAACAGCAGCCTTATAGTAATATTCCATCATCAAATGTAGTTATATTGATACACCAAGCATAGTATACTTGAACAAAACCATTCTGGGCATCATGAAACCATGGCTCAAGCCTCACAGTGCCCTTAACTACATAAAGGATAATGGAGAAATCACTTGACTGCTTTGGGTTTCAGTTTCTTCCTTTGTAAATAAGAGATTTAGACTAAATACATCAATGTACCTTGTATCTCTCCTGTTTTAGGTACTTACTTATTAAATCGATTATTTACAAATCAAAATGGAAAGGCCATTTATTATCCTTGATCTCTCTTCCACAAGAGTCACATTTTAATAAAGCTCTGAGTATATTAGTTATTAATCTTTTGCTAAATAATACTACTTTGTATTATAGTGAAAGCTAGCATTATCTTTAAACAATGTTCATATCAACCTAAAACTATTTTTAAAGCCAACTATCTGCCACAATCACATTTTTGGTTTTTTAATTTTTTTAAAAAAAAATTTGTGAAAAAATTTGAAGAGATTTAAATAAGGCCTTTTTAAAGGTTGGTTTTCCACATTACTCAAAAGTCTAAAAGTATATATTAAATTAATCTGAGATCGTTTTCCTCTCCCTATTTCACGATTGATTCTTACCTACACACCCACCACCTTCTGTAGTACCTCACACTACATATCTCCTTGCAGGATTTATGATAAAAAAAACTACAAGAAACTGGTAAAAAATATTCAAACTAGGGAAAATATCTATCTGCCTACTATAGAGACCCACACAGGCAAAGATGGATTGAAAATTGTATTCCAAGAAATTAACTAGATAAGGTAAAAATGATCTACCCCTATATAAATGCACGGGCACCATTTTAGAGTATAAACTCGTAGCGAGCAAACTATATCACCTGCGCATGGGTATAGTAAAATATGCCTAGAAATCCAAAAAGATTCAGTTACACAATGAAACTCTCCTCTACCTTTTGAACCCTTATCATATTATTGCTATATTAAGAACTGGGGAAACTGAATCTCAAACTTCTTTTCTGATATGCTATTCAGATTTGAAGGCTGGAAGTCAAGACCCAGGCTACTCTCTGCTTTCCAGCAATCCAATACTAGCAGAATTCTGAAAAGGTAGCTTCACCATTGCCACCCCTGAATAAAAAGGAAAGAGAATAGATGTCAGGTAATATCAACATCAGATGTCACAGGCAGTCATCAGGTTATTCTTTCAGCTGCTTACCAGTGTGACTCCTTTTATGTACCATAAGCACATTGGGCCCAATGCAAACCATGCCACAGACGTCACATTTCAGTTTACCATTCGGAAGCCGGATTCCTCCCTCGCCTTGAAGCTCCTGGACTTTCCTGTTGTCAGCCACCTCGCTGCTCTCAATTAGGGGTTCTTCTAGGCTGCTACCCTCATCATGGCCCCTGATCTCGTCTTCGCGGCTCAGGGGTTTCCTGTCACACTCTTCATCACTCTGCATTTCTAGCTTTACTGAATTTGCTGTAATTTAAAAAGAAGCAAGAAGACATTTTAACTGCATGCTAAGTGTCGTCGCCTACATCTCTCTTCCACCTGCTACCATTCAACTAAGGTGGATGGAAATGCTGTCGTAAGTAGAACACAGTCCATCACCAATGCAATGTTAACACATACTACGTATTCTGTATTTTAGAAAAGCTTAGGCATAAAAGTGAAGATGGCTCAGGAAAGCTCTAAGTGAATGACACCATTTCTGCACATATTTATTTCTTTTCTTTTTTTTTAAATTAAATTGAATGGGCTGTCATTGGTTAACAAGATGATATAGGTTTCAACTGTACAGTTTTATGATACATGATCTATATATTGCATTATGTGCCTACCACCCAAGTCAAATCTTCTTCCATCACCATGTTTGACCCCCTGTACGCTTTACTGTTGCTCACTCCTCTTCCTCTTCTAACAACCGTACTGCTCTCTATGACTTTTCATTAGTTTGTTTTTCTCGTTTGTTCATTTGTTGCAATCACTTTTATATCCCACATGTAAGTGAAATCAGTTATATACTTTTAAAGCAAGTCTCTAAAATAATTCTGGTATTGGCTGTTGAGTTTGTCATTAAGGCTACTGTGAATGAGGTAGGATTATGAGGAGACAAGATTAGATATCGCTTAATCCACTGAGCCACACCTCTTCTTAATTTAACAATCATTTTATACACACATACACTCTCACTCTCTCTCTCCTCTTCATTGTCTGTATTTCACATCAGAGTACTTGTGTAAACCTGCTTCTGATCTGAGTGAAACAACTCCAGACCTTAATCCAGCAAGTATCTTAGACATCTGAAGGTGCACTATCAAGGCTAATGTCCTAAAACCAGACTAAACACATACATTCAGTTAAGTGCTGTATAAATGTAGGGCAAAGTACACAGACCTCACGTGCTCTTAAGCTACTATGCTTTTTTTTACAACACAAAAAAAGTTCTCCATGGAACATATGAATCTGTGAATCAAAGTATGCAACTTTAAAATGAGCACGCCGAAAAGCAATGAATGACAGGAATGGCATAGCATGCGTGCACGCACCTGTGACTTAAGAAACTTAATGCCTTCTGTTTGCTGTTTTTGGATCATCCCACAGAAAAGGTGGAATTTTGTTAGCACAGCCCTCCTTCTGGATTGCTGACAGAGTCTTTGCACAAAGCAGAAGCAAGTTCTAAACGAACACCAGTTATTTATCCACTGATCTCGAAAATTTCTTAAGAAGTCATATCAAAGCTCCTGAGCAAAACAAATTATTTGGTACTTGTGTGTGTGTGTGTGTGTGTGTGTGTGTGTGTGTGACAGAGAGAGAGTCAGAGAGAGGGATGGATAGGGACAGACAGACAGGAAGGGAGAGAGATAAGAAGCATCAATTCTTCGTTGCAGCACCCTAGTTGTTCATTGATTGATTTCTCATGTGTGCCTTGACTGTGGGGCTACAGCAGACCAAGTGAACTCTTGCTCGAGCCAGCGACCTTGGGCTCAAGCTGGTGAGCCTTGCTCAAACCAGATGAGCCCGTGCTCAAACTGGCAACCTCAGGGTCTTGAACCTGGGTCCTCTGCGTCCCAGTCCGATGCTCTATCCACTGCACCACCACCTGGTCATGCAAATTATTTGGTAGTACTTCAATAGAGGAAATAGTATTTTCATTAAAAGAGAGTTCTTTCCACTGCGGTTGTTTTGTCAGAGAAACCGCACATTCCGTGATTTGTCATTAGTACTTATGATGAGTAGTGCTACCAACATGGCTGTCCCCTGTCCCTCCTTGGAGCTCCCGACCAACGAGAGGCAGTGTGGTACCACGAGGAGACCACTGGATGCGGCCAGAGAACATGGCTCTACCGCTCTCTTTCACATTTCCCAGCAGTAAAATCGTGAACTTATTATTTCACCTCTGAATCTTATGAGTTTGATTTGCAAAGTGGAGATGAATTTAGACAGAGTAAAGTTTGAACAGAATAGTTTAGCTAGTCAGACCAAAGGCCCTGTACGCTGGACTTGAATACCAGCAATGACACTTAGCACAAGCAGTGTCACCTTCTGCAACTTAGTTGTATTTGTCCTCTACAAAATGAGGTCATTAATGGTACTCATTTCCTAGAACTGACGGGAGCATTCGATGAGTAAATATTTTAAAAAGGGCCTTCTCTAGACAGACAGTGCTCTAATCCATAAGGTTTCTGTGCAGATTAATTAAGTTATAATATATAAACTAGTTTCATATCTGAATGGGATATATAGCCATTCTGGCCCCATCTCTAATAGAATATTTACTATGTTGAGTTTTACCCCATTTACAAATCAATATGATGCTACTGATTTTTGCAAAAGATAGGGACAATGTTTTATCCATCTTAATATCCACAACAAAATCAAGAAATTTGTAGCATATAGGAAGTATTGTATTTCAGGCAGTATTCAGTTAGGTGTCTTAAATTGTTTAAAAATTTCTGTCTTTAAACTAATTTTATAAACTTAAAGAATCCATGAACATAGAGAAAAGTTAATCAACATGAAGGATAAAAAATGAAGTCCTTTTCTGCCCAAAGTTCACCATCCCTCAGTTCCAGTCTCAAATGCAATTATTATCTTCATTTTCTAATTCAGTATTGTGTGTGTACACATGTGTGTATATATAGTCTTTTTTACAAAAAAGGGTTGTATAATTCACCTCACTTTTTTTTTTTTAATTTTTTTTTTTTTGTACTTTTCTGAAGCTGGAAACGGGGAGAGACAGTCAGACAGACTCCCGCATGCACCCGACCGGGATCCACCTGGCACGCCCACCAGGGGCGACGCTCTGCCCACCAGGGGGCGATGCTCTGCCCCTCCGGGGCGTCGCTCTGCCGCGACCAGAGCCACTCTAGCGCCTGGGGCAGAGGCCAAGGAGCCATCCCCAGCGCCCAGGCCATCTTTGCTCCAATGGAGCCTTGGCTGCGGGAGGGGAAGAGAGAGACAGAGAGGAAGGAGGAGGTGGGGATGGAGAAGCAAATGGGCGCTTCTCCTATGTGCCCTGGCCAGGAATCAAACCCGGGTCCCCCGCACGCCAGGCCGATACTCTACCGCTGAGCCAACCAGCCAGGGCCAATTCACCTCACTTTAAGCTTGCTTTCTACATTTAACAATATGTGTTTCATGTTTCCATGTTAGTACTCAGAAATCTACATTGTTCTCTTTTCATACCTGCATATATTCCTGCTTACAGACATAATATAATTTATTCATCTATGTCCTAGCAATAGAAATTTAAGATTATTTCTAATATACTGCTATTACAGACATTATTATATAATACTACAAAGAATGTCAATCTGATAAATAATAATTGGTATTTTACCGTAGTATTTAGTCTGCATTTTTTTATTATGCGTGAAGTTGTGTATCTTTTTCTATGTTTAAATTTTGTTGGTTTTATTTTTTTGAGAACTATCAAAATTCTTTGCCCATTTCCATAGGTTGTCAGTCTTAATCTCACTGCATTTAAATGCTTTCTATACTAAGGAAAAATAGCTTTCCATTTGATATGTTCTGAAAATATTTGGTTTATTTCTTTACTCGAGGGTATTTTTTAGCATCCATGCTAATTGTACAGTTTGAATTTTTAGGTTACAATTATGACTTCTGGATTTGGATTCTTACTTCAGTTGTTTTTTTTCATATTCTAAGAAATTATTCTTGGATATTTTTTCTGGAAAGGAAGATTTTTCTAATCAGTGTATAACATTATTTGGTTACCATATGCAATACCATATTTCACTCATAATTGTCATTTAAAGAAAAACTTGAGAAGAAAACGAACAAGAAGTATGACTTTATGTAGCATTGCTTCATATACCAACCTATGAGCAAAGTGTCCCATGCATTTATTTTAAGTGCTGTAGTCAAGATTATAAACTTCACAAACTTGCCATCATTTATATTCCTGAACTGGTCAGTATCTGGTAAGATGTATATATTTATTGAGTGTAAAGTTTACTGGCATTCCATTTCAGGAACTGAAGAAACGTATATCTTAAAGAGTAGTTTGTGAGTTTGAAACTAGGGCCCTCTCAAATTTCAAAACAGTGCAAGACTATTAAGACTGTGATTTGATGTTACATTAAATTATCAGATTTGTCCTACAGAAAATGCTATAGTGTGGACATCAAAATATAGTATCAAACATAAGTAAAAATATCATTTCAAAATTATTGGCTACTACAATTACAGTTAGAACTTTTTATCAACATAAGAATAAACTTGAAATTAATATTCCAAAATGAATAAATTTGTTAGACTGGAAATAGAAGAAATGGTCAACTACAGTAATTTTTTTCTCTAACAATATTACACTCTAAGGAACTATACATTTATCAAAATGAATGTTCACACTGTTGCTGTACTGAGGTAAATGAATAAACTATACCATATTTTTATATATACATATATTAAATTTTGCATGTGTATGGTGGCCTATATACAAACAAAATCCCATATTAATTAATTAGGATGAAATTATACAATAAAGAATAATCAATTAAACAAAGTATTTTTTTTTAGATTTTTAAAATATTTATTCATTTTAGAGAGGGGAGCAGCGTTCCACGTCAACGCTTTATCCACTGTGCCACCACAGGTCATGCATAAAGTAGACTTTAAATTTTAATGGTGGGCCTGACCTGTGGTGGCGCAGTGGATCAAGCATCGACCTGGAATGCTGAAGTTGCCGGTTCAAAACCCTGGGCTTGCCTAGTCAAAGCACATATGGGAGTTGATGATTCCTGCTCCTCCCCCCTTCTCTCTCTCTCTCTCTTCTTTAAAATGAATATATAAATATAATTTTAAAAAATTTTAACAGTGAAAAAGAAAAAACAATTCCCTACTTATAGAATATTAAAGAAATTCCCCCCCCAATTTATTTTCTCCACTTAAGATGATATACCTAAGTAATGCAGAACACTTATATTTTAACTCATAAATAATTAAATTCAAGTACTTGGTAAACTTAAGTATACTCTATTTCTATATTAATAAAAGTTATGATTACTTATAGCTATAATAATTATTAATCATTATATAATAAGTATATTAGTTATCAAATCTTTGAAATTATTTTCTCATTCTTTATGCTATGTTATTTTTTTACAATTTGGTGACAGGAAGAGATTTTCATAAATTAATATCTATAAAGATGAAAACTTGTTAGTATGAGTGAAATTAAATAATTTTATTACAAATCTCAATCCTAAGAATTTTTTCAACTTGTTTTATTGATAAGAAATTAAAAATATACAAGTTAGGCATATCAGAGGGAATTTACTATTACTATCTATTGTCAAGCAATACAGCTTAATAAAAACAATATTTTGTTAGAACAAATTATTAAAATAGAAGTGAATGCAAAATATGATTTTAATTAATTGAACAATTTATCTATAGTATCATATATAGATATTTGAGTGTTTTCAATGAATAAAATAAAGATATTTAGTATAGGTATATTTTTTCTTTAGATGTGGTTTACAGTTTGAAACAAAAGCTTGTTAATTTTAAGGCATTAACGATCAAGAAATTTTTAATTAATTGTTACATGATATTTTAGTAGACTCAGGTTTGTGAACAAATGGAAACGATAGTAAATGAATGGAAAAATATTCGTGATCAATGTTACATAGGAAAAGCTGACTATATTTCATGATAAAAAGTTTGGCACATATATAGATGCAAAAAATTGTTTCTTAATGAAAACATTTATGAATTAACGTATTCCATCTCTTTTTTATGGTTTTGAAATACTATTGTTGCACATTAGAAAACAGCTTATAGCTATTATATGAGAAGTTGTTTCAACATTTCCATTTCTAAACGATGATACCAATGCTGAGAAGAGACTTAGGGGCTCTTACTATAAGTGACTCTCAGGACAAACTTTTTTCAATTTCAAAGTTCCTTCAATAACCAGACTGGTCTCTCACAATCCAAGGCTTCATAATGATCATAGTTTCAAGAAACTTAATATAGAATGGATAAAGTTACCCTAGACTTGCCTTCATTCACTAATATGGTATTAAATAAAGAGATAATGAAATATGGGTATTTACTCAGGCAAGTAGATAGATGACTGTTTAAAAAAAGAAAGAGGTATAGAAACTAAATGGGGAAAAATTGTTAATTTGTAAAGGTGTTAAAAAAAAATTATTATTATTTTTAAAGATTTTATTTATTCATTATAGAGAGGGGAGAGAGAGAGAGAAAGGGGGAGGAGCTGGAGGCATCATCTCCCATATGTGCCTTGACCAGGCAAGCCCAGGGTTTTGAACCAGCGACCTCAGCGTTTCCAGGTTGACGCTTTATCCACTGCACCACCACAGGCCAGGCCAAAAAAACAAATTATTTAAATTCAGTTTATACCATAATGGAAAATTTCTTTACTACTGTTATGTTTTGAAAATTAAAAACCAAATGTATACCGTTTAAAAATAAAACTTACAATATTATTACATACACTCATAGACCTCCCACTTGTAGAAACAACCAATAAGAAACAAGGACCAAACTGAAGTTGCTTAATAAATACTGGCTGGCTCAATGATGTTTCAAGTACCTGCTGCTTGCCCTAGTGATTATGAAGTTTTAAGACCAAAAGCTGAAGAATATGAACTTACATAAGGAACCCATATTAACAGGGCAGAGTCCAGTCAGATAAAGATCAGAGTTCACGCACAAAAAGAGTGCAGGAGATCTTCCCTAACATACGCAATTTGGTTACATAATGAATGGATGGACCTGCACCACACCTGAACGTAAAGAGGGTTTTCCCGAGAAATGGGCGTTTACTCCTTTCGCTCTCTACCTTCATCGAGTTGTACCCCATTGTGATAAATACAGCACAGATTTTAGAGTGTCTGGCAAACAATGTCTTCAAATAATGAGACTCTTCATTTTTAAGATTTGAAAGAAAAAGATAATTTTTCTATGAAGGATGAAATATAGTCAATGAACTCGGAGTCATCAAATGGAAGGAATAAACTCTAGCCTCATCCTTAGCATTTGGTTTTCATGGATAACCCTATCATTTTTAAACGTCACGTTTTGGAAATACGATAGTGACCAGATCCTCAAATGTCACTATTAAAATATTTTTAATATCTAAATTCAATTTTTTTACAACTGAAATCTTTATTTTTAGTCTGACTGGATTGAATTAACTGACAAACGGATTATTCATACTTCCTAGCCAGGAAATTAATGCAAAGGTATTATGATTTATTTGCTTTATTTGAAAGGAAGCAATATTGATTGAGCTCATGGAATGCAATAAAGGCTATCTAGATTAATTATTACCAAATTAGTGATTTATTTCTGTTCAGTTTCTAAAATATATTTTTCAAAACTTTGAATGTTTAAAAGCAAATACTATGGGAGTTAATAAAATACTTATTTCACAGTGCTAAATAAAAGCTAAAATACCATTCTTTACTTTCAGGTATAATGTTTAAGTGGTATATGCTCAGCTTCTGTTGTGTGAGAATTCAAGAGGACACTTAAGGGCAGTTATTACTTACAAGCATCAATTTCTCCTAGTCTCTGCCAGCTACTTGAAATGGTGTTATACACACTAATTGAATCAATATGTCTCTAATAATCTGTTGAAGTTACTTCTGAGCTAATATATCTTTCTCTCCTTTAAACTTTTAAAACAGAAACACTAAACATGATTAAATCTCATGTTAACAGCCCAGCAGCTGTTTAAATAGTAGTGTTAGAAAAACAAACTGCCTTTCAATACTCTTCTGTACAGCACAATTATTTACTAAGAACTTACCAACAGTATTAAACAATTAAAGTAGAATCATCACAACAAAAATTATTGCAAAGCATGTGCAGTTTTCTTAAAATTCCTCAAAAAAATTTCACACAATATAAAACCTTTATTTCACTGTGAATAAATAAGTGCGTAAGTCTTGGAAAATGGCTCCCGCACAACACCCTTAAAGTACAGTATTTGTTTTAAATGGTTGGACCAGTCTAGACACTGGCTGTCACTGACCTGCAGCTTAGCCATTTGTGGGTCGTATTCTACATCACATCATCTCACCTCATTTTCCCCTATCTCTACTCTTCTCTCTCTCTAATATAGTTAGATTATATATTTTTAAAACGCATTATAAGAACTAGATTAAGACAGTGCTGATTTCTGATGTACTGTTATTATTCTGGGAGTAGCACAGTACAAAGTTACTCTGCACCTGAAGGCAGGAAACCGGGGTCTTTATCTCTCCTTCTACCACTAAACTCACTGTGGGACCTTGGTAATTTTATTTCAGTTAGGTCAACTGCATCATCTAATATAGAAAATAATATCTGATGTTCCTAAAATTATTAGATTAGATAAAATAGTGTCTTTCTACTAAGGATTTAGTACCCTAATAACAACAACAACAATAATGGCAATAATAGAAAAATAGCAACTTATAGTATTATAATTTTTTTACAATGTAAAAAATACCTACTATGTCCCGTTTGATACTAAACCAACAGTGAGTTGGAGGTAGGGCAGCCATAGACAAACGAGTAGGGGCATGTGTGTTAAGTGACTTTCCCAAGGACACAAAAGTTCATAATTGTGAGACTCATATCAACTCAATATATGCCTCTTAGCCCAGCCATCTTCCTATGATGTGATACTGGCTCTCCAATTGTACGAGTAACTAATTAGTGTTATAGTTATGACAAATATCAGTCATGTGCAAATAGAGCTCTCAGATGCGATAAAACTATGTCCATCAGTTGAAGAGGATACCAGGAATGCAAGTCCACAAGGAATTTTCTGAATAACTGACCTTCTGAATTAATGCTTTCTATTAAGTCTGTGATGCATATACCCACTCAAGACAACTACCTCTTAATTTAAAAAATTGCTTTGGTCTTAAGGAAGGGGTAAATCCATGCAGTCCAACTACCGTATTTTTTGCTGCATAATGCACTTTTTCCCCCCCAAAAGTGGAAGGGAAAATGCCTGTGTGTCTTATGGAGCGAATGTTCATTTTTTTTTTTTAGTTACTGTGGGTTCCCGGACAACTAGAAGAGTATTTGAACATTAAAGTCTTTTCTCATTTGTTAATAACAGTGCTAATGGTTATTAATACTGCCATTGAGTTTACATAGTTGAAATATTATTGTGGTATATTTTATTAAATATTTTAAGACACCATTTGGTTCAGAATATTTTTTTTCTTATTTTCCTCCTTAAAACCCTAGGTGCATCTTATGGTCAGATGCATCATATGGAGTGAAAAATACAGTAACTCCTGAAAAACCTGTCAATATTCAATCCTCTTCCCTCCCCCTCTGTTTTGATATTCCTTTGTAAAGACAGCTATTTGAAGAATAAGTCAATAGTATCCATTTTAATCTCTAAACCAACAATTTATGGAAGATGGCATTTTAGGACTTCCTTTGTGGTCAAGTTTGATAGTCTTGTGTCAATTACTAATATAAAGATAAATCATATCTACGAGAAGCTCATGTAGCATTCATTTACACTTAAAGAGATCTTCACAACAAAATAAATACAAACAGAAATTGTCCTTTCTACCTCCTTGAATTAAAGTAAAACGAAGGAGGGCAAGACATCTGACTCCCTAATGGTCTTCACAATATATGAAACCTTAGACAGCATGCACCTTAACAGACCATGCACATCTATTGATCAGCACAGTGGCACCATTGTAGACCAAGGATGAAGTTTCTATTATTTTTGGCAGACAACTACTTCATGAGAAATGTACAACGTGAAGAAAATAAGCCTAGTTTAAATAGAAATGTCACAGGCAAAAAATAATCTAACCCCTTTTCCATCCTTTAAATGAATGCTTTTATTTGCCAAGTCCTAAAGAGTCAATATCTGCATTTCCTGCATATCTAATTCCTTTTTTGCACCTTCACTGGCAACACAGACTTTCTTTAGGCTTCCCCATGACCTCTTACCTAGAGCAATTCCAACAGCTTTCTAACTGTTCCTTTTCTTCAGCCTTTTGCCACACTCACCCAAATCATCCTATATTCAGTTGTTAGATTAATCTTCCTAAGGCAAAGTTCCTATTACCTTTTTTAAACATCTTAAATAACTGCTCACTATCAACAGATGAAGCAAGGTCTCAGTGTGGAATTTAAGGTCATCCGTAGCCCAGCTCCACCATATCCCCCGGCGATATGTCCTATCAGTCCCGGAGTCATTCATACCTTTTCCAGTCACTTTCTAGTCCTTCTTCCTGGAACTCATCCTGTACATCTCTGCTTACTTTTTTCCCTGCCTCCTGTTATTATTTACTGGAATCCTCCCTCCGTACCCATCACCATTAGCATACTATCCAAGGCTCACTTATCTGCTACCTTTTTTCATGAAGTGTTTCCTGAGCACAGACACATTACAGTGATTTTATTAGTGTATTTGTCTTAGCGCTAGACTCCCTACAGCAGAAGATTCTTATTCCCTGTAGTGTAAGATCCTTGAAGGAAATGTCCTTATTCACTGTTTTAAAACCACCTCATTTTACATACCCTAGGTGCTCTATACAGGGTGGGGTAAAAGTAGATATATAGTTGTTCGTATGGGATATGATACATTAATTCATAAATAATAATACAAGAATAAACGCTGAGTTTTGCATACTAACAACTGTAAACCTATTTTTGCCCAACTCTGTGCCTGCTGAACTGTTGTTGCTGATTTTCTATTATACTTCTCTTTTTTATGTTACAGAGAAAATGAATAAATTAACCACAGGTGACAAATAAATGTAACAATACAGAGTTAGGTTTCAAACACAAGTCATCAGCAGCATAACATTAAGTAAAAAACTACTGTAAGGAAAGCCTCAGCCACATCACATGCGTTACCTGACACAGTCATGACAGCTACCCTGTGAGGTCAATATTATCCTCATTTCACAGTCAAGAAAAGTAAAGCTCAGAATGGGTGACACCAGTAATGGGTCCAAGTCACACATCTAGCCCGAGCCAGATCTGAGACTGGAACACAGACTTAACCGATGATCAAATTCTTGCTACTCTTTGTCACCAAAAGCAAAGCAGTTATTAGTTTACTAATAAAGAAAAAAACAATGTCTGTATGCTAAAGAAAACTAACTTGGAATCAATGTGTATCATCTGACATGCTTTTTTACTGCATGTCTAATACAGGTATAGTAGTTTGCCAGCTTTGAGTAAAGAGAAATTTGTCTGAGAGCCTGTTTTGGAAGAAGACCAGCTCACACTGCCAGAATTTCTGACCGTGGATTTTATTTCATATAAGAGCAATCTACTTTGAACTGGTGTTTGGCAACCATCATCTTAATATTACTGTGGGAGGTTTATGAAGCAAATTACATTGTGAAATTACCTCTTTAATAAGGGGAGCGTAACATTTTTAACCAAACTTTTGGAAGAAGGAAAATCATTACTATACAATCCAGCGGAGTGGGCGTATTCCCGAAGGGACCCACACATTGGATTGCCAGAGGTCACTAAGGACGCTTAAACCAGGTCAGAAGGCAGTGCTGCCCGGCACGCTGAAGAGAAAGAGATAAGAAATGGAGCAGGGTGTCTATTACCGGGCAACGGCAACGGAGGGAAGAACCAAAGCCCTGAGAAGCATTTTGGCAGCTTCACTGAGTCTCTGAGCTAAAGTGACACAGGAGCGCCACAGTTTTCCATGCTCTGGGTTCAAGTATGGCAATGCTGGCTGCCAAAACCTGGAATATACCTACTGACAATCAAGACTACACACTTCCTTTCTCTGGTGTTGTCCCATAAACACTTCATTAACTGTGGGAAATAAATAAATATCTGGCCCCAGGATAACCAATAAAACGTATAAAGTGGTAACAGAAGAAAAAAAAATGTGTAGTAATAATTACAGAGAATAAACCTGGACAATCACCTGGTAAATTTTAACAGATCAGTGCCAGATATTTATTTTCCACAACATAGCAGTTGTGTTTTTTTCCCCAATGATCATATCTAGTTTCCTACCCCTAATGAATACACTCTTTAGACAACCATATAGAATACATGTTAAAAGCTAAGACATAATCATAAAGCAACTATGTAAATACGTAATAGAAACAATGGATTACAATACCTGTGCTTTAAACTCTTTGCATGTATAAATACTAAGATCTCCCTGTTTCTTACTATGTAAAGTGAGGATAATATTCTTCACATAAACATCATAAGACTGGGAAAGCATGCAGTCACTAGAGCAGGCTGTTTAGTTTGCAGTTAAGAGTAAGGGACCTAAATTCAGAGCCCTGAGGTTTAAGGCATATTTCTTCCATTTATTAACCACATGACCTCAGGAAACCTAAGTCTCACTTTTCTCATCTATAAAATCAAGATAATGATAATACCTCCCATCTAGGGCTATTCTTAATATTACCACAATTATATATGCAACCCTCTTGGATGCATTTTACTTCTTATTAACAGATCTACCATATGAAAGCATATCGTGAAGTGGAGATCATCAAACAAATATCACTGCAGGGGTATGTTTATTACAGAGATGTACTAGGATGATACAGCAGGCTTCACAAAGGAAGTGGCATTTAAGAAAGCACTTCCAGGTTGGATATGCTGTACGTAATAAAGAAGCTAGATGGAACTCAAGACTGGGGGCAAGCCTGAAGGGTGGAAAAGGCCCCCGTCCTTGTTGGTTTTGTGTGACATCATTTCCTCTGGAAGGCAGACACTCAACAGGTAACATAAATAGAAAAGGTTCCAAAATCAAAGAGTTTAAAATAGAATAAGACATAAGAGAATTAATGCTTGTAGGACAGTAATTTCAAAGACGCATGCTGTCAGCTTATTAGCTGACTTGTGTTTTAAGAACCAGTATGAAGGAGGAAACCTTTTAGAATTTTTCATTCATCCACTCAAAATCCCTCCCTGAGCAGCTGCTCTGTGCCAGACAACACCATTCAGCAGTGAAGACCAATATGGTGCCTGCTTCCACGGCAGCAGTAAAATGTATGAATATATATATATATATATATATGCATGCACATATGCATTTGTATACCTGTATTTTGCTTTTATAAATGAGCAACTATGCAAAGTAAAATACTGTGGTGAGAAACACAGTGACTCATAAGCCCTCGCCCTAGAATATGTTACTACTATAATATCTCAGGGCAAAATTGAGAGCATAAAAACTTTCATAAGATCACTATTTCAAAAAAGTTAGTTTATTCTGAATTGTAAGTAGTTATGTTAAGCACGTCATCTCTCTGTGAACTGAAGTTTCGATTACTCAGTGAGGATTCTGTCTCCATTTCTAGAACTTTTTTAGACAGCTTTCTGAAGCTTATAAAGTATATAAAATATTCTTAAATGATGACATAGCTCTCAGTATCAGAGAAAGCAAATTAAACAGACATGTCCAATATAGCTAAAGAACGCACAAATATGTAGCTTTAAAAAGAAAGCTTGTAAAAGTAAAATTACATTTATGAGATGTAAAAGAATTCCTTCTTCATTCAAAAAATATTTCTTTTAAAATACTTGATATTTTCTGGTCCAATCACAAGTAGACTAGATGTACGCAAACTGAGTTTTATTTTTCCTTCTATTAACTTAAGATTTAGTACTGATATTGCATCTTTGTCACATAAACGGACCAGTTACCTTCTAAGAGACTTAGCTTCCTTATCTATGGAATGGAGATAATTCTACTGATTCTTGCAGGTAAAATAAGTAAAAGCCTTTCTGCCTGAGGCCGAGGTTCTTGAGGCTCCTTCAGTCTGTGGATATCTGATTCCAGGATGCAACCAGACTATGCTGGAAATTATGTGTAAAATATTTTAATAGGTAATAATTATTAGCTCCCTTAGTGTCTCAATATAAATTCCTTAATATAAAAAATCATTAGCAGGACTGATTTCAAGGAGCTTATACAACTATGTTTTTATTCTAGGAATTTTACAATTTTGGGTTTTAAATTTAAGTCTTTTATCCATTTTAAGTTGATTTCTTTATTTCTTATTTGAGATAGGCAGGGAGCGAGAGAACAGGGAGCTGCACCTGTATGTGCCCTAACTGGGGAATCGAACCAGCAACCTCCACGCTCTGGCATGACGCTCCAACCAACTGAGCTATCCAACCAGTGCTATTTTTTTTTAAATTTATTGATTGAGACAGAGAGAAGAAGGGAAAGAGAGAGGATGGGGAAGGGAAGCATTTATTTGTTGTTACACTCAGCCGTGCATTCATTGGGTGCTTCCCATGTGTGCATTGACCAGGGATATAGAACCTGCAACCTTGTTGTTTTGGGATAACACTCTTAACTGACTGATCTAACCAGCCAGAGACAAGGTGTTTTTATATATGGTGCACAACAGGGTTCCAGTTTTATTCCTGTGCATGTGACTGTCAAGATTTCCTATACCATTTATTAAAGAGACAGCCCTTTCCCTATGTGTATTCTTGACTCCTTTTCCGTATATTAATGGGCTTATTTCTGGGCTCTCTATCCTATTATACTCATCTATGTGTCTAATTTTTATCTCAAAACCATATTGTTTTGATTACCATAGTTTTGTAATATAGATTAAAAACAGAAAGCATGATACCTCCAGCCTTGTTTGTTTGTTTTCTCAGATTGCTTTGGCTGTACAGAATCTTTTGTGGTTCTATACAAATTTTAGCATTATTTCTTTTAGAGAAATATGCCATTAGAATTTTGAGAGCAATTGCATTGAATCTGCAAAATGCTTTGAGTAGCTGAATATATTAAGAATATTATTTCTCCAAATCCATTAGCACAGAATATCTTTTCATTAATTTGTGTTTTCTTCCATTTCATTTACCAATGTCTTCTAGTTTTTGGTATACAGATCTTTCACTTCCTTCGTTAAATTTATTCCTAAGTTTGTTATTCCATTTGATGCAATCAAAACAGGATTGTTTTATCAATTACTCCTTCCAACAATTCATCATTAGTGCATAGAAATGCAACTGATTTTTTGCATATTCATTTTGTGCCCTAAAACTTGACTGAATTTGTTGATTAGTTCTAACAGTGTTTTGGTGGAGTCTTTAGGGTTCTCTTTATATAATACAAGCCATCAGCAAATAGTTTTATTTCTTCTCTGATTTAGAAGCTGCTTATTTTTCTTGCACAATAGCTAAGATATAAAATCAACCAAAGGTGCTTCAACAAATGAATAAAGATATGATATATAAGTGTGTGTGTATGTGTTTGTGTATATTTGTGTATATGAATATATATATAATAATATTCCACAGAATGTTATTTAGCCATGAGGAAAAAAAAATCATGTTGTTTACAACATGGATGGACCTTGAGGGAATTATGCTAAGTGAAATAAGCCAGAAAGACAAATACTACATGATATCTCTTGTATGTGGAATCTTAAAAAAAAATAAACTAGCCCTGGCCAGTTGGCTCAGTGGTAGAGCGTCGGCCTGGCATGCAGGAGTCCCAGGTTCGATTCCCGGCCAGGGCACACAGGAGAAGCGCCATCTGCTTCTCCACCCCACCCCTCTCCTTCTTCTCTGTCTCTCTCTTCCCCTCCTGCAGCCAAAGCTCCATTGGAGCAAAGTTGGCCTGGGTGCTGAGGATGGTTCCTTGGCCTCTGTCTCAGGTGCTGGAATGGCCCTGGTTGCAACAGAGCAACGCCCCAGATGAGCAGAGCATCGCCCCCTGGTGGGCGTGCCGGGTGGATCCCAATCGGGCACATGCGGGAGTGAGTCTGACTGCCTCCCCGTTTCCAGCTTCAGAAAAATACAAAAAAAAATTAAACTAAAAAACAGAGGTATGTTGTCAGGGGCTGGAGGATGGGAAAAATAGGGAGAGTATGGCGAAAGGTTCGAAACTTATGGCTATAATACGTAAAGTCTGAGAATCTAACGTATAATATGGTAACTACAGTTGATAACAGTGTACAGTGTATTGTATAATTAAAACTTGCTAAGAATGTAGCACTTAAATGTTCTCACCACCAAAAAAGATATATATGTGAGGTGATGGTTCATTAAACTAAATAGAAAGAATCCTTTCATGATGTACACATACAGCAAAATCATCACAATGCATATTTTAAATGTATGGCAACTTTGTCGATTGTATTTCAATTAAACTAAAAAACACAGGAAGCATTTAAAATTGAATATATTTCTTTTTTGTGTGTGACAGAGAGAGAGAGAGACAGATAGGGACAGACAGACAGGAAGGGAGAGAGATGAGAAGCATCAATTCTTTGTTGCAGCTCCTTAGTAGTCTCCTTAGTTGTTCATTGATTGCTTTCTCACATGTGCCTTGACAGATGGCGGTATTAAACAGACCGAGTGACCCCTTGCTCACGCCAGCAACCATGGGGTCATGTCTATGATCCCACACTCAAGCCAGTGACCCCACGCTCAAGCTGATTAGCCCCCGCTCAAGCCAGATGAGCCTGTGCTCAAGCTGACAACCTCAGGGCTTCGAACCTGGGTCCTCCGTGTCCCAGCCCAATGCTCTATCCACTGCCTAGTCAGGCAAAAAATGAATAACTTTCTTTGCACGAAATCTGTTTCTAGGTTTAGGGTTCGGATAATGATCTATTTTTATATCACATATTTATAACCTCTGGCATAAAAACAGCATTCCTAAATCTACATCTTAATGTATTTCTGCAGGTCATAGGTAAAGGGATGTTTAAGTACACAGTACAGGTAACTGTGAACACATAACCTAGTATGTGTGCAGGAAATCCTTTATATGCAGAAGATAGTGCCATGTGATTAGTATGCCGGTCCTATGTGTTTCATTCAGTGAATACTAGCTGGCAGCCAGGGGGGAAAAGGCTAAACAAACACAAAAATCCTCAAAACAAAACAAAAACAAAACCAAAATAAACTAATAAAACCCAGTGCTACAACAACCTTCACAAAAAGCATCAAGTCCTTAACTCAAATACTGTTATGAAGACTGCTGAATTTTTCTTTTTTTCTTTGTCCCTGTAAGGATGTGAACCCTGCCGCCATGCAAGTTCCCTCCCCATCGGGGACCAAGAGGCAAACTGCAGATTTCCAGGGAGAGAGGAGGCTGTTACGCTGGGACTGCTTCACCTCCTCAGTGGATCAGCCCAAGCCCAGGGGTTCCAGCTACCTTGCTGCAGTGACAACCGGCCACCAGGTTTTGTACTTTAGGTTAGTGGTCCCCAACCTTTTTTGGGCCACGGACCGGTTTAATGTCAGAAAATATTTTCACAGACCGGCCTTTAGGGTGGGACGGATAAATGTATCACGTGACCGAGACAAGCATCAAGAGTGAGTCTTAGACGGATGTAACAGAGGGAATTTGTGGTCATTTTTTAGAAATAAAACATCGTTCAGACTTAAATATAAATAAAACAAAAATAATGTAAGTTATTTATTCTTTCTCTGCGGACCAGTACCAAATGGCCCACGGACCGGTACCGGTCCATGGCCCGGGGGTTGGGGACCACTGCTTTAGGTTACTGAAAATATACAAGTTATAAGTGTCAGAAGCCTAGAATCTTCCTTTTCTGAAGACAATAAACAGACGAACCAATAAAAGTTGTTTTACTTCTTTTCCACTTTCAAAATTAATTATTTTAGGATGACCATCCTGCCCAAATATGCATGTTTGTCACATTCATCTCACAAAGCTCACTGTCTTCGTCCACATGCCTTCTTGCAAGGCAGCACACACTGCAGGCACCTCACTCGGCGGAAGCTGTCAGCAATTACTGCAATGAACTTCAAATCTTTTTTCTTTAACTACTGTAGTCTTCTAGAAATAATGACACAACTTCCTCTTGCTTTAAAATGTCAAGCTGACCACTCAGAAATTCTAGTGAGGTTTCTCCAGGAAAGACCAGGTGATAAGACACATTACAGGCCTTCCATTTTATCTCCTCTTCCATTACTACACTGCCTAACACCTTCACCCCGTTAGCAACACCTTCTGGGACAAGCTGAAACTCAAACAAACCACAAAAGCTACCACTGAAAACAGTTAACAATATGTGCCTGGCAGAGTTAGCTATATGCATATCTTTTTTTTTATCTGAAACTATCATTTGAATTAATTTTATTTTCTTCCTCATAGTGCTATTTGTAAGTAGTTTAAACCTGTTGCATGACTAACTTAACTAATGACCAGGAAGCCTTCCTTTAATTGTGCAATAATATTTTTAAAATTATATGTCTGCCTGGGGCCCAGTAGCTCAGTTGGTTAGAGCATCATCCCTGTACACCAAGGTTGCGGGTTCAATTCCCTTTCAGGGCAGACACAAGAATCAACCAATGAATGCATAAATAAGTGGGGTAACAAATCAATGATTTTTTTCTCTCTTTCTCTCCCTTCTCTCTCTCTTAAACCAGTCAATAAATTTTTTAAAAAATTATATGCTCAACAAGTCAATGTTTCTGTCTCTTTCTCTCCTCTCTTCTCTCTAAAATCAGTAAATAAGTATAAAAACAAATTATATGCCCAATACATTCTATCATTTTCAGGCATTTCAGAATTAAATTTACTTCCAAATGTCTGGCTCAACTTTTTTATTCTGAGACAAAAATAAAACACCTCTCCAAAATTTGTACTGCCTTAACCTCATAAAGCTGCAAACTCCTAGCTGACACCAGAATCACAGATTTACAAGGCTAATAAGAATACAGTGAAATCTTGATATAATTTTTCAAATAACAGAGAGCATATGACTTATAATTTTAGCTATGCTCAATTCTGGCAAGAAGAAATACATTATTAAAAGAAAGAGATATGTATAGATCAAGTAAGGTTTGAATTGCATACCTTCAACCATATAATGCAAATACAAATTAAGGCACAGGATTCTGATGAGCCAATTTTATAGACAGAAAACTTAGCCTCCTTCTTCAGATATTAAAATTCTTGTTACCGCTTATATCTAATCCATAGTGTGTGGTTGGGATCGCCCTGGGTTATTCTGCAACTTCAGGAATTCACGAGCTTTCATCATGCCACCTACATACTCTCCTTTTCCCATAAAAATAAATAAATCGGCAACTTTGTTCATTCAGTATGCATTTACAGGTAATATCTATGCACTAGACATGACTGAGTGTTGGTGACATAAGGGGTTACAAGACAAGCATGGCTTATCATCTGGCTGGAGACAGAGAGGATCCCAGTAATGTGGGTAGTTCTCTGACAGGAATAGAGGGGCACAGGAACACGGTCTCAGCGACAAGACAGAGAGTTTGAGAGGAGGGAAAAGAAAAAGTCAGGACAGCCAATAATGGTGTCCAGGTCACTCAAAATTGTAACACTGAAAAAGAAAGATTTTAGCGATCTTAAAGGTTAAATCCAATGCCAGTGGGACTGTAGGAATCCATTCGTTACATCAGCCAGTTTGAAATGGCTAGCAATGGTTGGAGTAGAAGAAAAGATGGTAGGAGTACTAACATTTCATGAAGGCCCATGTTGTCAGGTGTCCATTAACATTAGCCATTTAATTTCCCAACAAATCTTTTCTTCATCATCATGCTGAATAATACTGTGCCTCTGAACCAGCCGATGATCCTCTTAATGTATATATATCACTGGTTACAAAGAGTTCCGAATGGGGTTGGGGAACCAATCTCCAGAAATAGGGGAATTCAACATTCATTTTCTATATCTGATGCCATCTTAAGGCATTTTTACTAGGTACCAAACAAATATTTATTGCTAACTGATTTCAGAATAATACAGAATAAATATATACTGGATTAAGCAAAACACAAATTCATTTACTGAGTAATATGTGAACCAATGAATTGCAACATAAAGTCAAAAGTGCAAAGAATTTGCAAAGAAAAGAAACTGAATTAAATGAATGGGTCCAAGAACTGAACTTTTATGCCTGCTTTCAAGGTGGCAAAACTGTGACTGTCCATTCACACTGTAAATATATCTAAGTATCTTTTTGTACCACAGACTCTGCTAAGCACTAAAGATACAGTGACAATCAAATCAGACATAGTCTTTGCTTTCATATTCTGTTCTTATTGGGTGAAGACAAGGGGAGATGTCATTCGTAAAAGAGTCTGTTTTTGTAGAGGGAGAAGGTAGTATTAACACAAAGAATTTGGAACAAGAAAGGCTCAGAGAATTCACTAAAATTTCTAAAACTAAAGACTCATAGCCCTACCATATATATATCTTTATCAGAAATAACTTTATTTCATTACTGTTTTATTGATGTGAATTTTTGTTTTGGTATGTAAAAAAATTAACAAAACCATATTTACTGTTGAAAATATACATGTAAGTATCAGTTGGCATTTTTTCATTAATAATTCCTAAACTGTCTCTGCCACAGATACAAATTATCTAATTGCTTTTTATTTTTTTTTCACCAGGAAGGTAGTCCCACAATGTGGGCAAACTCCCCTAAACTCAAATAAAACATATACATACATAAAATTTGAAAGAACATCTAAAATGAAACCTCTCCGATCTATTCTATTCACCATCATTACATAGAAGATCACTCTGACAAGTAATAGAACATTTGGTCAAAAAGTAATAGCTTGTTTAAAATTTCTACATGCTGATAATAGTTGCAAGCTTTCACTATGCTGCCATATTATTAGACTTAATGAAATTCACTTGTCAGTTCCATTTTGAAACAGTGAATTCTTGCTCTGCACGACTAGGGTAAAATTAAGGTCTCTTTTCTTTTCCTAATTAAATCAACAAATGATGAAAAATAATAAAAGAAAGGGTAACTCAGAACCTTCTGTCACTAATTGGTCATAAAAGATTAGTTTTAGATTTCTTTCCTTTGTTTCTTTTTTTCTGTTATCACAGGTGATCTATTCAAATACTACGAGTGAGCTGCTGGTTTTCTTTTTTTTAATGCACTCTGTCCCCAGCAAATATATTGACTAAAACTGGCTGAAATATGTAGTACTACATACACAAAGGTAATAAATGATGCAATAGATAGTCTAAACTTTATTTCTACCCTAGATGTAGGTTTTAATTTATTATAATTCATTGGTTATTAAACCTATTGTGGAATATGTCAGCAAGCAATTCATTCTGGATAAGAAGACAAAGGTATCTGTTTACATATCTTGACTTTAATTATAAACTTCTATAAGCCTTAGTGAATTTTAACATTCTTGAAAGCGAGCCTAATGAAAGCAGGGGTTATAACTTTTTATTTTCTTATCCTCATTTAACGGGTCTCTTTTCAAGCCCAGTATATTAGGCACATTACACTTTATATTTTCTAGTGTTCTTATTTTAAGCATTTGCTGAAAAGTATTAAGAACAGCAAACCAATAAATATTAAGTAAGGCCTAAATGATATGAAAATTCAAATGAAACATGAACCTGATAAAAACTAGCATACTAACACATCCATTTCAACCTAAATTTATGTTGTATTATATATATTTTATTCTACCTAATGGTGTTCTATACTCTCAAATGTATTTATTTATTCATTCATTTACTAATGCTTGACCTTACCAAATATTAGAATACTTATTGTCCAGTACATGTACAGTGTTCTCCTGAGCGCGAGAAGACAGGAGGTTTAAAGAGCTGGATATAAATAATTTCCTTAAAAACCTAATAATCTAGTTTAACAATATGTCATAAGTTCATACTCTTCATGATTCGAGAGAAGAAAATGAAAACTGTTTTTCCATTCCTTGAGAAACATCACAATGAAAGCTTATAAAGAAAAGTAATGTAGTTATGTGACACTGAGAAATGACATAAAATAAACCAATCACAGGAACAGAAGATGCCTATATTTTCACTGCTGGTTAGTAATGGACTTCCATGAGTAAAAATGAAGGTAAACACATGTATCTTAGTTTCCCACTAAGTAAAGAAAAAAAACTAACTCCTTATTTACCATAGAAGAACTTTTACAAAAGTCAAGCATTAAAGCAATTCCAGGGAAATAGTATACAAATGTTTTCTCATAATCATAAAAATGTTTTCTAGAGTCTTGGCTATTTGGCTCAGTGGTAGAGCATTGGCCTGGCATGTGGATGTTCCAGGTTCAATTCCTGGTCAGGGCACACAGGAAAAAGGACCATTTGCTTCTCCATCTCCCCTCTTTCCCCTTCTCTCTTTTTTTCTTTATCTCTCTTCCTCTCCCACAGCCATGGCTCAATTGGTTCAAGCACATCAGCCCTGGGCACTGAGGATGGCTCCGTGGAGCCTCCACCTCAGGTGCTAAAAATAGCTTGGTTATGAGCATGATCCAAGATAAGCAGAACATTGGCCCCAGATGGGGTTGCTGGGTGGATCCCCATCGGGGCGTATGCAGGAGTTTATTTCTCTATCTCTCCTCCTGTCACTTGGAAAAAAAGGGAAAAAATGCTTTTTAGTTATCACACAGAATTATTCAATGTGTGATGGGCAACTGATAGCATGTTATACCTCTGAGGGATGTATCTCTTATTCCACAGAGAAGCAGCAGAAAATCAACTTACACTTTTATCTTTCCAAAATGCAAAGCTCATATTAAATATATAAAATTCAAATCAGGGAAGGGAAAACCACATTAGCCTCTAAAGAACCAGAGGTCTGTCCAAATTTATAAATAACATAAGTTTAAAAAAGTCAGGGCCCTGGCTGGTTGGTTCAGTGGAGAGAGCATTGGCCTGGCATATGGGCATCCCAGGTTCAATTCTTAGGGCACACAAGAGAAACAACCATCTGCTTCTTTTCCCCTACCTCTTCTCTCCCTCCCACTTATCTCCCTCTTCCCTCCCAAAGCCAGTGGTTTGACTAGTTAGAGCATGGCCCCGGGCACTGAGGATAGCTCAGTTCATCTGAGTGTGTCAACCTCAGGCACTAAGGATAGCTTGGCTGATTCGAGCATCAACCCCAGATGGGGCTTCTGGGTGGATCCCAGTCAGGGTGCATGCAGGAGTCTGTCTCACTATCTTCCCTCTCCTCTTAAAGAGAAAAAAGAAGAAAAAGGAAAAAAAATCACAATGATATGAACTATCTCTAAAAAATACAAAATCTAGAGGTTGAGAAAAAGTGAATTTCAATTTCACTTATTAATCCCTGGGGTTATGAAATTTGTAACTAATTAACCCAATTTCTATTGTCTAGTTCCTTGAATGTACATTCAAACTCAATAAAATAACAATTTGTTTTATTTTGTTGCAAATGTCCAGAACATTGATCTGAATATCAGACCCATTATGATATAATAAAATATCAAAAGAAAAAAAGAACTTTACACAGATCCATCTGTTAATTTAAAAAAAAGAAACACAATATTATTTGTTTCTCGTGCTTTCTTCACTAGTAACCCAATATAAAGCTAAATACAAAGAAACAAATTTATCCTGACATGTTTGTAAGTATTATAAACAAATATTTATGTAAAAGATTAAAATTCAGACAGAACATTAGTTAGAATTGACAAAAGCACAACAAAACTTGTTTTTCAAAGACGACATAGCATTAATCACTGCATGGAAGCCAGCATTAAATTTCACTTGGAATCCGGATTCTGTACTATACTTCAATATCAACTAAGTTTCACTAGAGAAATAGAAGAAATTTTGTGAAAATATTCCAATTAGTAAAAAATTCCATATATAGTTTGTAAAAATTTCACTCATCAAAAGTTTTAACCTATTAATACAGTGATATGGAAAATTATTGTTACAATTTTATTTAAAGTCTCATTGAATTTAAGCCTAATTTACTCAGTCCAGAGAGATAAGCATGAGTCCTAAAGATAAAACAGCAGTTTGTTTTCTTAATACTAACTTCTAGTGATTTCAGATGTGACTATATGTATACTTTTCTGGGGGACAGTTCTTTATTTTATTTTATTTTTTTTATTTAGTAAGAGGAGGGGAGGCAGACACAGGCTCCTGCATGTGGCCCAACCATGATCCTGGCAAACCCACTAGTAGGTGATGCTCTGCTCATCTGGGGCCCTGGCTCCGTTCGTTGCAACTGGAGCCATTTTTTAGTATCTAAGGCAGAGGCATGGAGCCATCCTGAGAACCGGGGGCCGACTTGCTCTAACTGAGCCATGGCTGCAAGAGGGGAAGAGAAGAGAGAGAGAGAAAGAAGTGAGAGGGGGAGAAATGGAGAAGCAGATGGATGCTTCTCCTGTGTGCCCTGACACCAGGAATCAAACTTGGGACATCCACACGCTGGGCGGACATTCTATCACTGAGCCAAACAGCCAGGGCCTCTGGGGGACAATTCTAAAATAGCATACAAATTGTTTCTCAACCATTTGCCTTACAAATACAGTTAATATGATATAGTTAATTCATATACAAATTATAAGACACACAGTCACACTAAAAAGTATATTTTAAATAAAATCACTATTTGTAAAAGTTATTATAGATTTTCCCCCCAAGGTTTTTCTAAGCATGAAATAATTTCAACTCAAACTAGACTTTTGTAAACAGTCAGAATAAAATGAGTTAAGCTGCATAAAACCCCATTACAAGTTTAAAATATTCCCAGGGATGAAGGTATCATACGGACTACTACATAATTTATCACTTATACAGAAAAAACTGACTTCTAGATATTTCAGTTCTTCTAAAATACTGAAACAGGATAGGGTTCCTAAAATGTTATTTCTAAACATAATAATTCCAAATAAAAGATGTAACTAAGATATGAAAAGGACAAAGAACTATTACATGGAGGCAAATAATGTGTATCAGGCATATGATGCTACTATGTAAATTCAATATGATGGTTTGCAGTGTAATTATGCCATCATAGCATCCATGTATGTATCTAGCTCTTGTACTTTGTCCTTTATTTAAATTAAATGAAACAGAGTAGGTGCAGTGCTTCTTAACTCTAAAACAAATGCATGTGTTAATTATATTGATAATTGTATTAGAATTAAATATTTAATACCTAAATGGGAATAAAACTGATATTTATTTCCTTATATTCATCACTACAGAATAATAATTCATTTTATATTGTTTAGGAAAATTTCTCTATGTTATTTTAAATTAGAAGAAGCCTGAGAGATGTTCCAACTTCTACATTCAAATTCTGTAATTCACTATAAAAAAAAAATCAAAGCATATGAACTTAGAAAATCAGAAAGTATGTGTCTAAAAAAAAATTTTTTTTTTTCAGGAAAATCTGGTTACCTTAAAATAAAATATTGTGACACATTGGCAGAAACTTACCAAAAGGTCTATGGAACATCTTTAATGTAGGCTGCATAAAAATGACAGAAATGTCCATCTCAAATATGTAAAATTCATCAAATCTGGTGTAGAATGGCTTAGTTTAATGATTTCCTAGTGACTTAGTTTTCTGATTTCAGAATTCTAACATCAAATGACTATCATTATGGAGGACAGATAACGTATACTACTTCATCATTTGTTTATAATTAGTGGTTCTTATGATGTTTTTTGCAAAAGCACAAAGTTTCCACCCTTACTAAGTTGAAGTATTTCATAGCTAAACAAAATATTACTGGTCTTTTCCCATCAGAGAGAATCAATTTCTAGAACTTGACAATTTTAAGTTTTTATAAGAATTTAAGTTAAACCCCTGCTATTAAGTACCTTTTATCTAAAGTGAATGTAGCAAACACAAAATATATGAAAACAGCAAACAATATTAATGACAAAAATGGAAAACTAGCACCTTCAGTTTGTCGGGTTTTCTTTTAAAACTTGTCTGTGGGATTCTAGCTGTAATTTCCTCTTTGTATTTACAGAAAGAAAAAAGCAGATCATGTTCACAGCCACTTTGAATGATCGAATTATTCCTTATTTCTGTTTGAAATCTAGTTTGTTTTTGTTTTTTTACCTATAACATAGGTGTGTTGGATGATATCTTATATTCTTTTTTAGCTTTTAAAGCTTTATGATCCCATGAGGAATACCACTAATAATGTACATATTCTTGCATCTTCAAATCTTTAACTGTAAATAGATTACCCATGTGTCCCATAAAAAAAAAAAATTATGAATACACGAAGTTATGTTTAGTTATGTGAATTTTAGAAGTGTAGAAAAATTGGCTGAAATTGTTAAGAAAATTTGAACACATGGATAGCAATACCTTGCACAGTTAAAATGTTTAAAAAATATGTTTTTAAAAAATAGAAGATTTGGCCCTGGCCAGTTGGCTCAGTGGTAGAGCGTCGGCCTGGCGTGCAGAAGTCCCGGGTTCGATTCCCAGACAGGACACACAGGAGAGGCGCCCTCTCCACCCCTCCCCCTCTCCTTCCTTTCTGTCTCTCTCTTCCCCTCCCGCAGCCTAGGCTCCATTGGAGCAAAGATGGCCCAGGCGCTGGGGATGGCTCCTTGGCCTCTGCCCCAGGCGCTAGAGTGGTTCTGGTAGCAACAGAGTGATGCCCCTGAGGGGCAGAGCATCACCCCCTGGTGGGCAGAGCATCACCCCCTGGTGGGCGTGCCGGGTGGATCCTGGTCGGGCGCATGCAGGAGTCTGACTGTCTCTCCCTGTTTCCAGCTTCAGAAAAATACAAAACAAATCCGAAACAAATTCTGTCTTATAGAACATATGAGACCGTTATGTCTAAGTTTATATTACAATGGAACTCATACTTGGGCAGTTTATGTAGTCTCAAGTACTGTCAAATCTCCCATCTCATTAGCTTCTCACACGACGGTATATATGCATTTCCTATACATATAAGGAAAATGAGTTCCAAAATACTCAACTGACTTGAATAACATCACATGACTAGTAAATCGAAGAGCCAGGGCTTTGATTTTGTTGGTTTGGTGTTTTTGTTTTTAATCCAAATGCTGTATACTTTTTCTTCCCTTTGAAATGTGAGGCCAGAAACAACGGAATTTTACATTTTGGTAAAATAAAGTGAGCGGCTATGTAATTGCGAACATTACATTCTCAATTGCCTGCCTCATAAGCATGAGACAGAAGAGCAACCCGCCAAACAGAGTGGAAACCTGTTGTCATTTCCTGAGACACCAAGTTCATTCTCTCTTACGTCAACCTCACAACCAGTCTTTTCCGGGAGTCTTCTGTCCCCAGATCCATGATGTACAACAGCAACATGACAGGTACTACCTTTGAATTATCAAGACGACATGGAAGGACCAGCCTGTCATCAGGTTACTCTATTGCAGTGATTTTCAACCTTTGTTTCTCACGCACTCATAAACTAACTACTAAAGAAAAAGGGGCCCTGACCTCTTCTTCCTTAGTAACGAATTTATTTGTGCCATGAGATGAAAATGGTTGTATTTAGTCAGGGGCACTGACCTTAGTAATTAGTGTGTGTTTGTGCCATGAAAAAAAAAAAAGGTTGAAAAATCACTGCTCTATTGGATAAGTCGCAATGACTACATTTGTTGTTGTTTTCTGTTTTCTTCGATTCTCTTTATTTTGAGGGCTGACGTGTCTGCCAGCAGTAGGTGCCATCCATATTTCCAAGAGAGGAGGCTCCTACCGCCTCACCGTGTGGGCAGGATGCATTTGCCAGTCCAAGTAAAACTGTGTGAAGTGTGAATGAAAGAGGTAAAGCCCGCATTTCCTCCATTTTTATTTTTTGCAGCCACTTCTGTTTTCCCCACACTGCTAACAGCCTTAAGGCATCTAATTTGTGCCCCTATGGTTTTCTGCTCTCTGGTTTGTCTTTTCTGCAACATACCCTAAGAGAACACTGTACATGCGTTCCTGTCACCTGCAAAAATCAAAATCACCTATCATTTTCCCCCTTTGGAACCTTTCCAAAAGCTCTTAAGAAACCAATTACCTAATCTGACAAACTGATGAGCTATTTCTAGCATAAAACTTGATTAACACTTAAAATCAAGTATACCTCAATTCCACATCCTATAACTTACAAATAAAAGATTCAAAGAAACAAAAGGAAATAAAAATATTCTTAAGGGAAAAAGTAATAAGTAGCACGTTTGAGCTACTCTATACCTTCAAGTGTGTGTATATATGTATCATATGTATGTATGTGTATATATGTATGTATGTGTGTGTATAGGGTGAAGCAAAAGTGTTTACAGTTGTGAGTATGCAAAATACAGAATTCATTCTTATACTATTATTATTTATTGTACTATTTTCCACACGAAGAACATATATGTACTCATACACAAACTATATATATAGTATATATATACTATATATATATACTATATATATACTATATATATATATACTATATATAGTATCAGTTCTGATGTGGAACAGAAAGTCTGTTGTTCACCCAGTAACTTTCAATCATTGTATTAGTGAACTTTCAAAGAGTTTGGAGAGCTGCTTTAAAGTAATCTGTGAGGAAAAGTGGCTTGGGGTATAGCTAACAGACTAACAGTGAATTAATAATTATTCCATCCAACTGATAGATATATGAGAGTTCTTTTTTTTTATATGAGAGTCCTTTAAACATCTATTGCACCATATAGTCAATTTCTTTTGTATTAAAAGTAAAGAGAAAAAAGAAAGAAAAAAAAAACCAATCAGTTTATCAATCAATCAGACCAGGTGCAAAAGTGATGAAGATGCAGCAAAGAAACTTGAAAATTGCAGAAATAGGAAATAAGTGACCAAAAAGAAATAAAACCCTCATGGGGCAAAATGCAAGCAAGTAACACTATACATAAAATCTGGGAGAACTAAATGTTTGGGAAATTTCTTAATTTTTCTAAAAATTTCTTAAATCTAGTAAGTTTTCCCAGATCTGATGAATGCTTTCTAAAGAAACAGCACTAATTTTCAAAACAGTGACAAATTTAAGATTAATTATATGCACCAGCCATGGAAAGAAATAGTTTGAAACGATATTATAGCAAATCTATCAATGACTAAAAATCCTAGCTAAGTCTGAAAGCCTTAAGAATTGCAACCCATATAGGAGAAAAGGTCATTTACAAAGTTCTCTCCAGAATCCATTATAATAAGAGGTTGAATGCCTGGCGTAGTCTTGACTTAAGTCTTCAATTAGTGCTAATCATTAAAAATCTATTTTACGCCCTGGCCAGTTGGCTCAGTGGTAGAGCATCAGCCTGGCGTGCGGGAGTCCAGGGTTCGATTCCTGGCCAGGACACAAAGGAGAAGCGCCCATTTGCTTCTCCGCCCCTCCCCCTCTTCTTCCTCTCTGTCTCTCTCTTCCCCTCCCGCAGCCAAGGCTCCACTGGAGCAAAGTTTGCCCGGGCACTAAGGATGGCTCTGTGGCCTCTGCCTCAGGCGCTAGAATGGCTCTGATTGCGGCAGAGTGATGCCCCAAGATGAGCAGAGCATCACCCCCTTGTGGGCATGCCAGGTGGATCCCGGTCGGGCGCATGCGGGAGTCTGTCTGACTGCCTCCCCATTTCCAGCTTCGAAAAAATACAAAAAAAAAAAAAAATCTATTTTACAAAGAATGTTGTTAGTGTTAGGCTGAGATATTTTAAGTCTAAATCTAATAAAACAGATAAAAATCAATTAGAATTTTTGTTGATTTGTCCAACAGTTATTAAGTTAGGAGGAATCTTAAGCCCATGGCTAGAAAGAATGAATAGAGCAGCACCACTACCCATGACACCCAAGTGCAGGCCTGTCGGGCCTGGGAAGAGCACAAGAGGCAGTTCAGGAAGACTCCCATTCCAGGGAGCTAGCTGTCCTGTGCTTATCCTAACAATCAACAGACTGGAACAGGCAGGTCATTAAACATATTCTAAAGAGAACTGAAGTAAAACTAAATTATAGACATCATAAAGGTCTGTAATGAACCAGTGCAACATCGGGTCAGGTGAAAGGTAAATGAAGCTGTCTACAAATCACCCTATAATGATCAGAAATCTAGAATTTTTGGCAACAAGTGGGAATTAATTTTTCTAGTTTTAACCTACTCATTGTTCTGCTCATCCTATCCATTTAAACAAGTTGCCACGAACTCCACAACAATAACTAGAGACTGAAGGCTGTGCTATATAGAAATTGCTGTGCTAAGTGTGCAGAATAAAAAAATGATAAAGAATAATCCTTATACTCAACAATTTTACAGCCAAATTAAAGAAATAAAACAGCTGCCTAAATACACTGCTCACAAAAATTAAGGGATATTTTGGCCCTGGCAGGTTGGCTCAGCGGTAGAGCGTCGGCCTGGTGTGTGGAAATCTCTGGTTCGATTCCTGGTCGGGGCACACAGGAGAAGCGCCCATCTGCTTCTCCACCCTTCCCCCTCTCCTTCTTCTCTGTCTCTCTCTTACCCTACCAAAGACAAGGCTCCATTGGATCAAAGTTGGCCTGGGCACTGAGGACGGCTCCATGGCCTCCGCCGCAGGTGCTAGAATGGCTCCAGCTGCAACAGAGACACGACCCAGATGGGCAGAGCGTTGCCCTCTGGTGGGCATGCCGGGTGGATCCCGGTCGGGCACATGCGGTAGTCTGTCTGATTGCCTCCTTGCTTCTAACTTTGGAAAAATAAAAATAAAAAATAAATCAATAAATAATTGGATATCTCAAAATGAATATAAAGTTATAAAACATGCCCTAATTCTTGTGAGCAGTATACATGAACACATAGAGAAGGCAAGGCAAGTGTGAGATAAGTGCTCTCTTTATTTACCCTGTCCTTTTTTAGTAGCTATCCTTAGATATATTCATGCCACAAGTGACAAGGTTTATAAGAATAATACTGAGAAAAGGAGTAAAAGCCCATTATAAAATCACTGCTAATGATGGTATTAAAGCAAATCCCCTGACCAGTCAAGGCTGAAACTCTTAAGTGTATAGGTTGTACACAATCGATCCATATCCCACTGTCATTCGGATTACTCAAAGCCATCAGAGTATGAGATGTGAAGAAATATTTAGAGCACTTGAATTTACCTATTATGAAGCAAGACTTAAAAAATGTCCTCCTTCAAAGTTGAGTGAGTATGTAGATAAGAAATATCTGCTGTAAATGCTGCACAACTACAAAAAAGACTCAAATTTTAGTGACAATTGTTTTGGATGGGATTTTCAACAAATTAAGTTAATATAGCCATAAAAGCTGGGAATGCTGTCTTTGAATATTCAAGTTTTCCATCTCATCCTAAAATATGTCTGTAAAATAAAATTTGAAAGGAGAAATTTTGTTTTGTTTTATGAGGTTTAAGTAATTCATTTAAGTCCCAGAAAAGCATTGTATATTTTCCTTCATGTGTCTGCTTATATAATAATAGTGGTTTTATTCCTTTAATATAAGACAAAGAATTTTCTACTTCAGTTAAGCCATAATAAAGTAAGACCAAGCTATAGAACCCAACCATCTTTATTTCAAATCCAATGCCGCTCATCAGCTTTGTATCATAGGACAAGATAGCCTCAGTTTCCCTCATCTAGAAACTCCTCTTGGTTTAAACAATTGAGAGAACAACAGCTGTTTCCCGGAGGTACTTTAAGCATTAAATGGTATAAACTACGTGAAATTTTCTCGCATAGCATCCAGCACACAGTGGTGCTCAATAAGTGTTAATTCCGTTCCTCCCTCTTTCTCCAAAAGTTTCTCCTAAACTACAGTTTGCTCACACAACATTAGTTTAGTTTCTATACTCAGTGTTAGAAAAGTGCTTAGTAATTCATTATATTATATCTTGGGACAAGGTAATTAACATATTTGATATGTTAGAGAGAAGTAACATAGTATATAGAAAGTATTTTCTGAAATAATGATAAAGTGATAAAATATATGAATGGAAAAATAATCATCTGGGTCACTCAAAAACAGCAATATACGTGAGTGTAGAAAAATCATGACTTTTCCCTAACCTTAAAGTTCTAGGATGGGCGTGACCTGTGGTGGCGCAGTGGATAAAGCATCGACCTGGAATGCTGAGGTCACCCGTTCAAAGCCCTGGGCTTGCCTGGTCAAGGCACATATGAGAAGCAACTACTATGAGTTGACGCTTACTGTATCTCTCTTTGCCTTTCTCCCTTTCTCTATCCTCTTTACAGTCAATAAATAGATTTAAAAAAAAGTTCTAGTATGGCAGGCCTATCTCAGTCACCTGATGTCTTCCTAACACTATGGACAAGTACTAGTTTTGTAGAAGATGGTCTATTAATATTGTTGTGTGTATAAAAAAATGAATAAGTAAATGTGCAAATGACATTACAATTTACTTCTCCATCAAAAATTAAGGAGCTCCAGCCTGATCAGGCAGTGGCTCAGAAGATACAGCGTCAGACTGGGATGCAGAGGACCCAGGTTCGAAACCCTGATGTCGCCGGCTCGAGTGTGGGCTCACCAGCTTGAGTTCAGGGTCGCTGGCTTGTGTGTGGGATCATAAACATGACTCCATGGTTGCTGGCTTGCAATCAAAAGTCACTGGCTTGTAGCCCAAGGTTGCTGGCTTGAGCAAGGGGTCACTCAGTTTATTGTAGCCCCCTGGTCAAGGCACATATGAGAAAGCAATCAATGAACAACTAAGGTGCCACAACGAAGAATTGATGCTTATCTCTCTCCTTTCCTGTCTGTCTGTCACTATCTGTCCCTCTCTCTGATTCTCTCTCTGTCTCTGTCAAAAAAAAAAATTAAGGGGTTCCAATCTCAGGAAATCCTTTGTTACTCATTTGAAACCTCTGCCATTTATATGTTTTAAAGTAAAACAAGTTCTCTCAGTGAGCTTTGTTACGTGTTTTCTAAGATGCTACAATACAACTCCCAAGATCTGGTTGGGATGAGCATTATTAGAAGGCAATTTATACAAAAAAAAATATTATGAAGACTTGTCTATGTGCATGTGTCTTTAAAAAGTAGTCACAACATTAAACTTTGTTGAGTCGTATTTTGCAATCTTTGTAGCTCTTCCTAGTCTCCCCACCACACCCGAGAGAACGCGCTTTGTTCATGGAGTAGTGCTTTCCATTGAAGTCCCATTTGTTCTCATTTTTCTGTGTTCATCACACCATGTCCAACTTCAACATGATTTCCTGAGAGAATACCCCTTTCTGGACCAATTTTGGCGAAATTAACAGCTGTTCTCAGAGTAATGAATCTATTGATATACTCCTTCTCTTCTATTAAAATGTGTGTGTGACCCGAGAACAATTCCATTCATTTCTGTACCCCAAGCTCTTAACATAGTTGGAGGCACACAGTAGGACTCAGAAAATGTTCACTGAATCGTAAAGAATCCCTTCCAACAATATCTTTCTGATATGTTCTAATAAGAACACTTAAAACAGGCAATGGTAAGAACAATTTTTAGTAAGCATTTAAAAATAAAAAGAGGAGCTCCTTCTTTTGTTAAAAGGTGCAAAAGAGCAACTAAATATTTTCCAGATTACGTGTTATCAAATAGAATGGCTTTCGGACGCATGCCCACATTCCCAGCCAAATTTGCCAGTAAGGTTATAGTAACACCTTCACATCTTAGAGGATGAATGGCATGGATAGTAGCATATTAACATGAAATATTAACATATTTCCATGTGATTTCATTTAAATGGGGCTTTATTTTCTTTTTTTTAATCTGGTTTAGAAATTTTTTTCATCATGCTCTGATTCCAGAAACTCTTTTTTATAGCTTATTTATAAAAAAGCCAGTAAAACTGGAGTTTATTCATCAACCCATGGGAGACAGTGTGCTGGTTTCACTGTGGTGTAATAAAAGAATGAGAGAGTGGATATCTACTCGGCAAAGGTGTTGCAGCATTAATGATAGGGAAACTGACCTGAGAAAAACATCTGAAACCCACAACATAATCTGCAGAATGAAGGAGGTGACATGGTGTTGGGTCAGCCCGCCAGTCAATACAATGCACTTTATTTAAGAGTCATCCTGACATATAACTTGACATTTTGCTACATATACAGAAGAGCAGGCCTCGATGCCTGATTTCCTTAAGGATGGTTGCCGTCTTGTTAACGATAGCTGTCAAGATCTCCAAAAGAGATGGACTTCACTCACTGGAAAATGTTGAGACTTTCCGGGATCGCTCTGGCCAAGTTCTTAAACTTGAGAAGGTGGTGATTAAAAGTTAGCAAGTGGCTTTGTAGTGGTGAGATGTGAAGTAAAGAACTGCTAACCCAAACTGCAGGCAACACCAAATATTAACCTCACAGAATTACAGAACGCAAGACTGCTTAGCATAGGAACGATCACTCCACTAAGAACAGGAATTACTTGGTCTTAGGAAAACTTTTGAATTTTTACTTAAACACTATTCTAATGAATCCTATGTTCTTCAGTATTCAGCAATACTCCTCAGGGCTTAAATATAACTCTGAAACGTAAGCATGTTGAATCCAGGGAAGGAATCTCTGGAATGCTGTAACTGTTTGAATAGTTCCTATCCTGCAAATACCTGCATCCAGAAAAAAAAAAAAGGAAAAAGGTCTGGAAGAAAGCTGTAAATGTTACTAACTTACCAGTACTAAGCTCCTTGATCACACAGTTTTCACAATGCAAAATAATATATACATGAGAGGTATGATTCACACACAAAAAAACAGATAAAAATAGCTCTTATTTTCCATAGAAGAGAACGTCACCTATGACTGCAGGGAAGCAGAAATGATCTTGATGTGGTATAAAGTCAGTCCAGGTGACTGACAGGAGTCCAGTTATTTTTCACACATAAACACTAGCCACAGAAGGGGCAGCTCACCTTTCTTCCATATCCCTACAGATGTCGAGAGATTTCTGGACTTCCTCAGCAGAAACCACAGAGACTAACGAGTCTTTCGGCCAGACACCCCCACCCCTTACACAGTGAGGCACCAGTCCAGCAGCCCCTGGCTGTGCTCAAGCAAGGAATTTTAGGAATGGGGAAAGCAATGGCATATTCCCTGGAGAGGTGAGGCTGAAAGGGGGGTGGAAGGGAGGGGAAAAGAGGGCACCCTTCACATCCCTGTCAGTCAACTATTATTAACTATTATGCCGATGGAATGGAATCTAACCTTATACTGACCACGCCTGGCTTTCTTCCAGGTTCAACACCATAGCCAAAGAAGAGACTAGTTTTATTAAGTGACCTAGCTTTTGCTCCTTAAAGATGTCTCTATCGATGCAATAGGAAGAGTCTCAAAATTATAGTCTCTAGTATATATTCACTCTGTTCTGAAAGAGATTCTTCATAATGCCTGTACACTTAAAGTAGTCATCTTCAGTTTCAAAACAAAGAGTAGGGAAAGTGAACTCAACAGAAAACCTGAGCAAATGAAAGGTCTTGGTACACAACGTATGGTGAGATTAACCCTAACAGGACAGAGAGAAAACATGATCTAAACACTGCCTGTTGCTGCATTTTACTCATTACTTCTGTGTGAATTTTGATTTGCACAGAATTATGGCAGATCTTCTGAGGCACCAAAAACTAACTCACATCAGTAATCATATCTACAGTTCAGAAAGCCCTTACATGTGCTTATAAAATTTAAGATACTGACTTTAATATTTTGTAGTTCTGAGGTATAAAAACGCAATTCATTCAAATAAGGAGAAATCATTGTATGTGTGTATATATGTAAAATGATGATCCATTATTTGTTCATTTATACTGTATCTCATTCCAAAATATTTAAAATCAGTTTAAAGAATAATAATAATTGAAGATATTGAATAGGTTCTAATGTCATGCCAGGCAGTGTTCTAAGAGTTTCACAAACATCATCTAATGTAATCAGCAAACAACCCAGTGTAATAAGTAACATTATCTCCATTTATACATAAAGACACTGAGTTTTAAAATATTAAGTAACTTAGCCAGATCTTAAAATAGGTAAGTAGCAAAATCTTAGAGAGTAAAGATTTGGAAGAACAAAAACATAAAGATCGAGAAGAAAACAAAAGGTGTATCACACACAAGAGATCTGCCGTACATGTCAGGAAGGAAGTTCATGCATGGTGTTCAAACATCTGGCACTTCTGGATCTCAAATACATGGTAAGGAGTTTCATAATTGCACTACCCTGCAAGATCACTCTAGCTCTCCAATCCTTTTGGTTAACAGTCAAGATCTCTATCTGCATGTCGTAAAAAAGAATCTCAATCTTCAGTACAGAGCAGAGCTCTCCATCAACCCCCAAATTCACTCTTCCTACAAGCCCCCCTCTATCAGTAAAATGACAAGACTATTCACCGTGTTGCTCAGAGCAAACACCAGCGATTATTCCTGACACCTTTTTTGCCCTCACATGCCACTTCCAATCCAGCAGCAAACCCAACAGGTTCTACTTACACAGTGCATCTGATCACCTCTCGCCATGCCCACAGGTTCTGCCCTGGTTGGCTCCACCACCATCTTTCTTGCAGATCACTGCTACCCAGGCCCCCTCTAGCCCACTCTGCTTACACTACAGCTCCCTTTGTCGGCTCTTCAGAGTACTCAGAGTGGCCTTTTCGAAGTGCATCTCAGCCTCTACTATTCTCCTTCTCATTTACACCACTGTAGCCACACTGGTCTTGCTGTTTCTCAAATATGTATAACAAATATGCAAAGTTTTACAATTCTCAAGAATGATCCTAATTCATCTCACTTAGTAAATCTACTATATAACAGTACATTTTCATCTAAAAGATCTCAGGCCCAAAAAAGTAATCTCCATTCTCTAGCTCCAAAACTATTTGTAACTATTCATGTGCATGAGAACCTTTATTCTATAAAGGGGAGAAGAGGTAGGAAATGGAACTAAAGTTACAGGTAAACATAGAGATGAAAAGACAACCTAGTATCTGTTTCCCCAGGGAACTCCTCACCTGAGATTAAATGCTTATAGTAGAGGAATGAGGACCAAAATATGATGGAGTTGCGCTTCACGAGCAATGCAATTCTGAGAGAGAGATTATGGCCAGAAACTGATCAGGAGGCACCTCCTGAGACTCTGGCACTATCAGAGTTTGATTCAGACCCAGGTGACGTGGCACGCCACAGAGCTGGGGCAAGGGCTTCTACCAAACAATTTCAGAACCCTTGTATGGCATCCTTGAGATGAGCACTGGCTTCCTCCTTATAGACAGTGGCCACAAAGGGTCTTTGTCAATGCACCTCCTGAGTTGTCGATGTGGGAGCTTGGGAGCCAGAGGAGGAATGGCAGGCAGTCTGTGGTAGTGACAGCTGCGAGAAAGAGCTCCAGACAATAAGGAGAGATACCAGACTTCCAGAGGCAACAAGGAACTGGGAACAACACCGTGAAAAGAGCTAATTCCCACGGATCAGGCCAACGGGGCTACGACCAGGGAGCACAAACTACCTTAATCTATCTGCTCACTAGAATATGCGTGTCTTCACGTGGAAGTCTCAGGCTGGTGAGGTCTGAAGCACAGGGTTCACTTACAGTCACGGAGGTTCCGCTTAGACATGAAGTCCATTGTTGTCTTTTATTCTCAGCTTTCTAATGGAGCCTAGACAAACATGGTCGCTTGTATCACCAGCTCTAAGCTTATTTACTTTGGCATTCACACTTTTTTGTGATGCGTTAGCCATACAGAGAGAGAATCATACAATGAAATAGTCATATCATACTTCATTTACACCAAGAAAAAAAACTATTTGGAAAATTAAAGATTTTTAAATATTACAGATGTAATTAGTTAAGATAAGGTATGACTGATATCCTTATAAACAGGAGATATTTGAACGCAGACACACACAGGGAGAAAGGCATGTGAACATACAGGCAAAGATCAGGGCGATGCATCTACAAACCAAGGAATGCCAAACATGGCCAGCAAAGCACCAGCTGCTAGCAAAAAACATGGAAGACTCTCCTGCACAGCCCTAGAACGGACCAACAGTGCTGACACCTTGACCTGAGACCGCTAGCCTCCAGAACTGTGCAACAGTCAAGTTTTATGGTGTAAGCAGCCAAGTTTGCGGTACTCAAGTTCAGATGACATATATTCCATGGACTACAAAGGATATGCACAAGGGATTAAGAAACTCCTACAAGAGCCTTTCAAAATACTTCAGAAAAGAGGAGAGATGCCAGAGCATCAGAGGTAACCCAATTTTATCTTTTTTTTTTTTTTTTTTTTTTTTGTATTTTTCTGAAGTTGGAAACGGGGAGGCAGTCAGACAGACTCCCGCATGCGCCCGACCGGGATCCACCCGGCATGCCCACCAGGGGGCAATGCTCTGCCCATCTGGGGCATCGCTCTGCTGCAATCAGAGCCATTCTAGTGCCTGAGGTAGAGGCCACAGAGCCATCCTCAGTGCCCGGGCCAACTTTGCTCCAATGGAGCCTTGGCTGCGGGAGGGGAAGAGAATGACAGAGAGGAAGGAGAGGGGGAGGGGTGGAGAAGCAGATGGGCGCTTCTCCTGTGTGCCCTGGCCGGGAATCGAACCCGGGATTCCTGCACGCCAGGCCAATGCTCTACCACTGAGCCAACCGGCCAGGGCAATTTTATCATTTTTTAAAGGCAAAGAATGTGAATTCTGTGAATCTCAGATAAGTAAGCTTACAATGAACCCATTACCATTAGTAGGCAAATGTTTGTGTAACAACTCCAATATGGGTTCACTGAGAATATTTTTATTGTCGATTCAACTATTAGATTGGCCGATTTAAAAAAGAGTAGACGTTGTTCATCTTGAACTTAATTACACATTTAAAGAAACCTTTTATGATATTCCTGAGGTCAAAATGGCAAAATATGCAGGAAATAATATGAGTTAGGTATATTCATAACAGGTTGAACAACCACGCCCAAAGAGTGTTGATTCATGAAAAGATGTTAACTTAAAGAGAGGTCTCAAGTTGTATGCCACAGGGCTACTTTAACAAGATGGGAATAAAAAACAAGCAAGGCACGTTTATCAAATCTGTGGATGACACACAGCTGATAAGGAAATCTGGTCCTCTAAATGGCTGAGTCTGGATTCCAGAAATCATCTGAGAAATCAATGGAGGAAACAGACATGTCAAAACAGGAGAAAAAGAACAGGGAAGGTAGATATGGAAGCTCCAGGCTAGATCTGCAGAAGATGTAGGATCAAGGAAGTTCTTGCAGGAAAGATCTGAGATCTTAGTGAAAGAAAGAATGTGTCACTTATCTCGACCACTATCACTTCAGTTCTAATCAATATGATCTTCTACCTAACTATTCCTGGATATTTCATGTCCACTAGTTTCCACATTTTTTTCCTTGTATTTTCCAATCTGTATAATAAAAAAAAACCAAAGTTGAGTCATTTTTTATAAACTGTAACCCTAATGACATGCTCTGTCATTTCAAGGTGTAATTATGGTCATATTTAAATTTTTACTTTAAATATAACTGGTTAGAGCTCTCATTTGCCCTAGAAGTGCATTGTAGATACCATGCTGGAAGGAGGAGTGGGAAGCACTAATTAGTTCACTGCTCCCAAGCTCCTGCTCCTTTACCACCCATCAATGCTGTCCCATCGGGCTTCCTGTGCAAGCCACACAGGCATGATGATCCGGTTTCACTTGGTGCCTAGCTCAGTCATGGGTGCTCTAACTCTACGGTTCCCACTTACCATTACCGGCTGCTCTTTCTCAGCGTACAGTCTACTCTGATGACATCTACACACGTTCCAGTGTCAGCCCCATGAGCTCCAAAGCTCTCCTGAATGTTGGTTCCCCCAATTTCTCCCTTTCTGTCCTCAAGTAGATCTTTTCTTAAGGTATTTTATTTCCGTTCTCATCGCTCTCATTGCGGTTTACTGAGACCGGGTTTTGGTATTGTTTGTTCGTTCTTGGTGAGGACCACACAGCTCCATCCCAACCAAGGCCAGATATTAGTTCTTTCTCTCTCAGAATGCCCTGAGCAGCTTATGCAAAGTGGCCTCCTCCTCCCCAGGAACCAGCTTCATGGTGCAGAGCACACCTTCATCCTCAGGGAGTGGCAGCCTTTTATTAATCAAGTCAGAAAACTTTCTACTGCAAGACAATGGCTGTACACTTGCTCTCCATTTCCTGAACCAAGAAAGTTATTTAAGAAATACAGATAATCAGCCTTTCTGAGTTAAAAAACCTGCCCCCCCAAATAAATCCAGCCAAGTTAGTATCCAAAGATTTCCAATAGCTGCTCAATGCATTAGGATCGACATTCAAACCTCTTTCCATGATCTACCAGGAAGCATGTATCATATGGCTCCTTACTACCTTTCCAGCCAAATATCCCAACCTTTGTTTTTTTTCTCATAATGAGGCCCACCTGCCTTCTTTCATTTCTTTGTTGAACAGAGACTATTTCCTCCTACCTTAGGGCCTTTGCACACACTAACATACACACACAACCACACAAACACACACACATGCTGGTCTCTGTGCATTTCCCCTCATTATTCTTCAGCTGAAATGTTACCTCTTCTAAATATTCAATATAAACTAAGGTCCTAATGCTCTTTTTCATTGCCCTGTTCTTCTCCTTCACATAACCTGCCATACTTCATTATTATACATTCCTGTGTCTACTTATATTTTTAATGTCTTCCTCACACTGGACTGTAAGCTCTATAAAGACAGAGCTTTGATTGTTACTATAAAGCAAGTTCAGTGCCTGGCACACTGTGAACATCAAGAAATATTTCATTAAATAATTGCATAATAACTAGAAGTGCCCAAGAACAGAACCATCAGATTTACAGGCTTGGGGGGGGGAAATCTTCATTGTACATCAAAGGTTTTGCAGAAAGGATTCCCGAGTTAGAAAGAAACAGCAACTACATAAACTCCAACTTTCTCCTTCTGGAACTAATACTTTAGTAGAGATAGGCTTCTATATGGGTTCGAAGGAGGAAAGGTCATTATAAGCTGGAAAGTTAGTAAGTTTCATGAGAAACTATCTGAGCTAGAACTGACATAGAACTTAAAGGTAATGTCTGACTTGGTATGGCACAAGATAGAGAACTTCAAGGGTGTGACATGAACACAGGCAAACTTGAAAAGGGAAAGGGGAACACCCTGTGTGAGATCAATCTGGCTTCATTTGAGAGAGACCTGGAGTAATAGGGTTAGCAGCAATGGGGAGGTCTGTTGATAAAGGATCTGAACTGAGTTCCACGTCTTGGTCAGAGGAGTCAAGACCTTAGGAAGAGTCCTCTAGATATGATGAATATGTTAGAGGAAAAAGTAGCTAGAGGTGAAGGGTCAGTCAGGAAGAGGCTGCTTTATTAATCTACCGTAACAGTTATAAAGCTTGAAGCCCCGACAGGAGAGAGAGACTCAACATATTTAACAATTACATAAATTGGAACACTGCAGAGGGCCACGTTCCCACAAGCAACAGCAGGAGAGAGCTGGCAAGGGGAGCCCAGAGCTTCCGGAGCCCAGGGGAGTACTCAGCATTTGCTGGGGAGAAGGGTTACTCAGGGACTTGGAGAAAAGGCTAATTCTCGAACCTGCACAAAGAAAGCATTTTAAATATTTTAGCAACCAGTACAACCATACCTGTGCATGCTGGGTGAATATCAGTCCCAGGTAAAGGAAGCCTAGATGAGACAAGGGGGGATACGATGAGAGAGGACAGGATCCAACCAAGAGAAATCTTAAAGGAAAAAACCCAAAACACCAGAGAACTGACTCTATATGAGAAATAAGGGATATTAAGTAATCAATGATGTCAAAATTTCAAGCCTAAAAAGCCATATTAGAGAGTTAGACAATATTAATAACAAAGATATCTCAGAAAGAGAATAAGTTTAAGTGAGGTAGCATGTAAGAATTCTGAGCTTTTAATCTGTTGAGTTTAAAATATATATTTATAGTTACACTGCTCACAAAAATTAGGGAATATTTCAAAATGAATATGAAGCAATAACATATCCCCTATTTTTTGTGAGCAGTATATTTCTAAACATTTTAAAGGCAGCTACAAACATAAATCTTTTTTTTAAATTTTTTATTTATTTACTATTTTAGATTTTATTTATTCATTTTTATTAGAGAGAGAGAGGAGAGAGAGAGAGAGGGAGAGATAGAGAGAGAACAGGGGAGGAGCAGGAAGCATCAACTCCCATATGTGCCTTGACCAGGCAAGCCCAGGGTTTTGAACCGGCGACCTCAGCATTCCAGGTCGACGCTTTATAACAAACATAAATCTTAAATTAAGAACTGAGCTCAAAGTTGCAGACTTTGGGAAAAATCAGTATAAATATGATTACTGTAAATAAGCTCTTTAAGTATGTGAATATTATAATAAATGATTGAAAGAGTTAGCTTTTAGGATAAAGTAAATTCAAGTTGAGCAAAATATACAATTAAATTGAATATTAGGATGTTATATTGTGGGTGGAGTGCAGAGCACATTCCTAGCAGCTGTGGTTGATGCAATGCAGTGAGAATACTCCAGCTCCCAGAACCCTCCTCGGCATACCCAGGAAGGGAGCTTGCCCGCTATAAGGAAGTGACTTAGTGCCAACCACGCAGCTCCCTGATCTTTTCAGCCATTGGCTATGAAGGACACGCTGTAACTCCCTCTGGCTGAACCTGTGTATATAAGCAGCTTACTTCCTGAATAAAGCAGATCTGTGTCACTGAACCTAGTCCCCAGAGTCGGGTCTTTGCGTCTCTGTGGTCCTCACCCCCGGCAGGACTTGTCCGCATTATATCATATTGAAATACACAAATCATTCAATAAATCCAAGATTCACTTTAAAAAAATGATACTGGCACTGGCTGGTTGGCTCAGTGGCAGAGCATTGGCCCAGCATGTGGATGTCCTGGGTTTGGTTCCTGGTCAGGGCACACAGAAGAGGCAACTATCTGCTTCTCCACTCTTCCCTCCCCTTTGTCTCTTTCTCTCTCTCTTCCCTACTCCTGCAGCCATGGCTAGATTGGTTCAAACGTATCACCCTAGGCACTAAGGTGCTAAAAATAGCTTGGTTGTGAGCTTGGCCCCAGGTAGTCTGCAGAGCATCTGCCCCAGATGGAGGTTGCTGGGTGGATCCCAGCTGGGGTGTATGCGGGAGTCTGTCTCTCTGTCTCCCCTCCTCTTATTTGGAAAAGAAGAAAAAAAATAATCGTGAATTCAAGGTGCAGAGAATCACTTGGGTAATTTTTAAAAATATAGGGATTACTATGAACTGAATTGTGTCTCCCCAATTCTTTTGTTGTAGCCTTAACGCTCTAATGTGATGGAATTTGGAGATGGAGTCTGTGGAAGATCATTAGCATTAGACAAGGTCATGAGGGTGGAGCCCTCCTTATGAGGTTAAGCGCCCTTTTAGGAAGAGACACCAGAGAGCTTGTGTGCACAGCCAGCTTGTGCTTGGGTCTAGGTTTGTTCTCCCTTCTTCCCTCTATTGTTAGGACACAGAGTGAAGGTGGCTATTGTGGGGACAGATTCAACCATGCTCACCCCCCGATCTCATACTTCTAACCTCCAGAATTTTGGAAAATAAATTTCTCTTGCTAAAGCCAGCCGAACTAAGGTATTTTGTTATGGCAGCCAAAGCAGACTAATACACTGAGTCTTGACCAATTAAATGAGAACCAGTTGAACCAGCGGACTAAATAATACATATTCTAATATCGCAAAAAATAACTACCATATTTCCCCATATATAAAACTCATCTTAATTTTGAGGTTCAAAATTAAAAAAAAAATGTATTACATAAAGTTATTGAACTCAAGTTTTATTCATCATAAAATACATACAACTCCTCATCCATGCGAAAAAGTGGGAGATACAAGTAAAAAATCAACTACAACCACTGTATAAGATGCACCCAGTTTTTAGACCCCAAATTTTTCGAAAGAGGGTGCATCTTATATGTGGGGACATACAGTATATCCCACTTAGTGACCCAAATAATTAAACTGAAATTCTGCTAGGAAGATGTGTGTGACCTAGGAAAAAAGTGTCCCTCGCACAGTGAACCGCCTATATATAAATGTGTGTTGCATGAAAAAACATACGGATGAGTTAGAAATGATGGCATTCCTGACTAAATAAAATCTTGCAGGTGAACACATAAACACATATGTAACACACTGAGAAAAAGAAGCACTAAAACAGGGGTCAGGAACCTATGGCTTGTGAGCCAGATGAGGCTCTTTTGATGGCTGCACCTGGCTCTCAGACAAATCTTTAATAAAAAAAATAAAATGTTAAAAATATAAAACATTCTCATGTATTACAATCCATTCATTTCCTACCACTCATGTTCATGGTTGTGGGTGGCTGGAGCCAATCACAGCTGTCCTTCGGGACAACACCAAATTTTTATTGGATAATGCATAACGTACATGGGTCATTGTATGGCTCTCACGGAATTACATTTTAAAATATGTGGCGTTCATGGCTCTCTCAGCCAAAAAGGTTCCCGACCCCTGCACTAAAATATTCTTCAGTGAAGTTTTATCTAGACAATAAAAGTATTTTAGATACTGAAGAGCCAAAAATGTTAAATCACGCATATGCTACCTATTTTCATTATACAATAAACTCTTTAACTGTTAAGTGGTATACAATTCATATATTAAATCCTTATACATATTTTTATAAAAATTAATACAATCTCCTAGTTTATTTTAATCTAGTTTTACTGAAATATCCTATGATAAAATTATCTATTTTTCAAAGGATGGAGAACAAACTGATATTTCAATATATGATACAGTAAGAAGTATATTTTGCTATTCAACTAAATCTAAAGAAAAATAACTCGCTGCATGCATTTCAGCAAAGCAAGACTCATGAAAAATTCCGAATTAAGTATGTCTAGGTTATCTAAAGATCTTGATTCCATTTACTAAAGAGAGAATTAGAGATATTTAAAATAAAATGTAAATCTTATGACTTGGATTAAAAAAATCCCATTTGCAGTTTTCTGAATAATATTAGTTGATCTTTGTAAGGAACCCATCCCTGGGTTACAATGACTCCTAGTATAAGACAGTCTATGAGGAGATAGGAAAGTGAGCTCAGAAGAACCTAGAAAGAGTGCCGGAGAAGAAGGGATGGATGAAATCTCAAAACAGCCTACTCTCTGGGGATAAGCTGCTTAATCAAGAGAATATCATACTCTAAACTTGATGTGAATTTCACAGACAATAACTAAAAAGATTGACTCTAAAAAGTCCCAAGAACAGCAAACCAAGCTTGGGTCCCCAATAACACAGCTGAAAATTATATGTAAACTTTAACATATTTTCTCTGATTATCAAAGCAACAAGTCCTTATTAAATGAAATTGCTATACAACTATGGAATTATTTTAGATATTCAAGTTAACAACAATAGGTCTAAAAATATGCAGTAGTTGGAAATAATCAGTTATAAATTGATACACAATATTTTAAAACATCTTAATAGAAAATAATCATATAAAAAATTAGAGTAGTCCTGGCCGGTTGGCTCAGCGGTAGAGCGTCGGCCTAGCGTGCGGAGGACTCGGGTTTGATTCCCGGCCAGGGCACACAGGAGAAGCGCCCATTTGCTTCTCCACCCCTCCGCCACGCTTTCCTCTCTGTCTCTCTCGTCCCCTCCCGCAGCCAAGGCTCCATTGGAGCAAAGATGGCCCGGGTGCTGGGGATGGCTCTGTGGCCTCTGCCTCAGGCGCTAGAGTGGCTCTGGTCGCAACATGGCGACGCCCAGGATGGGCAGAGCATCACCCCCTGGTGGGCAGAGCGTCGCCCCTGGTGGGCGTGCCGGGTGGATCCCGGTCGGGCGCATGCGGGAGTCTGTCTGACTGTCTCTCCCTGTTTCCAGCTTCAGAAAAATGAAAAAAAAAAAAAAAATTAGAGTAAAATTCCATCTCAGCTGCAATTGCCAAACAGATTTTAAAAAATAACTCTACACAGTTTAAGCAAATAGTTGCACCACATAATCTGTATAATAGCCATTCTCTTTTTCAGAAATTTTCTTTTTTGGCTATATTTATTTTTGCCAACAGACAATATTTTAAATCTTAAGGTTCATTTCCAATTTAATACTTTTACGTACTCAAGTATCTTCACATTTACCCATTATGTGCATTTACCCAATAGATTACTTACTTAAATAAATTTGAGGATCAATCTTATACATGAGGTTCTACTACTTAACGAAATATAATTAAATTTAATTAACAAGCTCTTTTAAGTCTTGATTTCTTCGTGTATAAGGGGGAACAGTGAGTCCCACATTAGAGGTTATTGTGTTATAGAACTACAGAGCGCACAGAGATGCTCAGTAAATGTATTCCCTCTCCCTTCACTCGTTACTTCCCGCCTTCTCTCTACCAGTATATAGTTGTTGACATATCAATTATTTACTCATAAGTGTGTCATGAAACATAATATATATATATATATATATATATATATATATATATATGATATCCATCACCAAACATCTTTACACCATATTTAAAGTTAAATGTAATCTGCCCAAGTACAGGACCATCTCAAATTCAAAAGGACCCTTTCCAATTCAGTATTGAAAAACAAAAGGCACTATGAATTATATACAGTATTATTTTTTCCAAGGGTATAGTTAATATGGATTAATTAACTTCAGAAAATCCCAAAAGCTAGATCAGCTATATTATTCTGTATATGTGGTTCTAGACCTTCACTGTGCAGAAAAATTATTTAAGGGAATTAAAGAATAATTATAGATGCCTGAGCCACTCCCCTGAAGATTTTGATTAAATTGGTCTGGGGTAGAAGCCAGTGACAAAGCTGCAACTAGAATCCAAGTCTATATTTTTAGGAATTATAAGAAGATCTCACTTTAGAGTCAAAAGAGGTTTGAGTGTGTGATATTACATAACCTAGAAATATTTAAACATAATATTGAGGCAGACAGCACATTTAATCTGCATTTAATCTTACACCAAATGCTGACAGTCAACAAAAGGTCACCCTTGCTATTACTACAAATAGGTTTTCCATCACAATATGTGATTACAGATCTCTTTTGCTTCTTTTTTTTTTTTTGCTTCTTACTCTGAAGAAAATAAGAGTAAAAGGACCTCAAAATCTAACATAAAAATAAGCAATTTTATATGCACCCCTGTGTTCACTGCTGCAACTTTTGTAATAGTTAAGATCTGAAAGCAGCCCAAGTGTCCATCATTAGGAGAGTGTATAAGAGAGCTGTGGCACCTTTACATAATGGAACGCTACTCAGCCATTAATAAAAAAGGGAATCTTACCCTTTGCAGCGGCATGGATGGACCAGGAGAGCATTATGCTGAGTGAAATGAGCCAGTCAGAGAGAGACAGGTACCACATGATTTCACTCATGAGTGGAATCCAATGAACAAAATGAACCGACAAGCAAAATAGAGACAGACTCATACAAAGCAGACTGACAGCTGTTGGGGGGTGGGTATCTGAGGAAAATAGAGGGATTGAGGAAAAAAAGGGGGAAAAAAGGGAAAAAGAACTCAGGGCCACAGATAAGAGTGTGGTGACTACCAGGGAGATGTGGGGGAGGGGGGGAGGGGGAGGAAGAGGGGGAGAGGGAGGGAGAGGAGGGTCCAGGGGATAAATGGTGACGAACAGAGACTTGACTTGGGGTGGTGCACACACGATACCGTGTGCAGGTGATGTGTGGTAGAGTTGTGCAACTGAAACCTGTAGAATTTTGTTAACCAGAGTCGCCTCAATAAAATCATTAGGAAGGGGGAAATGAACACTTGTTTTTCCTACAGGAGGAGAAATCAGTCCTCATAACTAACTATCTGATACATAAAGGAACAGAAGCAGGGGAAGATGTGACTGGGGTCCCTGCCTCAGGTGATGTGCAAAGAGTCTCCAAAGCAAAGCATTCTCTCTGTGTCCCGGTTAAAACCTGTTTGTCTGGGGATTGGCCCAGCTGCTCCAGTTCCAGCTTCCCAGCCTTCCAAGGTGTTGACATGACCTCAGTTGTCTCTTTGCTGGAGCTGGATCCAATTAACAAAATCCAACACATGCAGGCACTTGTTCCTCCATTATCCAGTGCCTTCAAGGGCAGCAGAGAATCAGAGCCAGTCACCTCTTCTAGTGTTGCCCTTGATAGTTTTATCCTCAATCTTTAAACGCTGTCCAAAGGCTATCAGGCAGATGGACACATCAATGACCAGTGGTAGTATTGACCAAATGAAGACAAACAAAATATAAATCCAACTGGATATTAGGCTAGTTGAATTATACAACTTTGGAGAAGAAAACAATCTTGTAAACCAACTGGGTTTACCAAAGAATAAAGATCTGAAGGCTTATTTAGCTGGGGACTCTATATGAGCAAAGTGATCCTTCCTTCCTCTCCCATCCATCCCTGCTTTCCTCCCTTCCTTCCTTCCTTCCTTCCTTCCTTCCCTTTTCTCACTTGCAAGGGTGAAGAGAAAACAGATAATTGAATAAGTTTGAGGAGAAAAATATTGTATTACTTTATTAGATGCAAATATTATATACGTTTCCTGAGAGTCTTGAGTAACTCTGACCACATAAAGAGTAAGAATACCATTCAAAAATCACCTCTCATTTTCTTTTTAGAAGGAAGGACTCCACCTTATAAACAGTATCAACTATGGTATAGACACATTATCCCTAAAAGTTTGCATTTATCAATAATTGGTGGTAACGGACACTGAGGTCAAAATCAACATAAGAGATGAAGCCTCATCTTAATCTTGTCTCAATTTACCACAGAAGATCTACAAACACTTGAGCTTTCCTCTTTTACTTCTGACGAGCTCCTGATTTTAGAGCACAATACATATGAAACTATTAAAACCTACTAAAATATAACATAATCTTTTTCCTCATTCTATTACTAAAAAAAAGTCCTAAAAATCTAGAATGAAAATTAGAAAACACTATCTCCTATCCTAATATAAAAACTTTACATGCATACAGCCCTCCACCATCCTCATCTTTAACAGGAGACTAATACGGAAACCACCCTCTTGCGCTTTTATGGCAACAAATGAGAGAAAGCAAACCCTGTACCTGGTACCCTGTGAGCACATAGTAAATGATACAATAGTTACTAGGAATATGAGTAAAAGCTCTGCTACTTTAGAGACAATGAGGAGTTGGTCTTCATTTTCACTTTCCTTTGTAAGAATAATACAGTTATCTATATAACTAGGCTAGCAATGTGATTTGGTTGGGTATGTTTACATTATAATGCACAGCAGTTAATAAAAGTGCCACTGAGCACATAGACAATTCTCCTTGGGTCTTCTAAAGCTGTGCTTGTCAAACAAACTAAAAAAAAAAATCCACATTTTTATTTAATTTCCAATTTATTGCAAATCCTTTTGTATAATACAATAAAAGTGAAACTTGAAAAATATAAAATACAAGCTCCCAATATTCACTGCTGTCAATTTTTTATAAAAGTTTTAAATCCTCAATTTCTACATTTCTCTCGAGGCAGACAGGTAACAGAACACTGCCCCGTTCACAGACATCTTTAACAGTGTTTCAAAGAATGCTTGACTTTAGGAAGAAATGGAGAGTGGCTGTTTTGTAATAAAACAAAGAAACATTAAAAACTAAAGAAACTTTCTCTTACTAATGATGTTGCAGATACATTAATCCAAACTCAAACTAGACATTAATTAAAAATACACAGGAAAATATCCAGTATACCAGGGGTCCCCAAACTTTTTACACAGGGGGCCAGTTCACTGTCCCTCAGACCATTGGAGGGCCAGACTATAAAAAAACTATGAACAAATCCCTATGCACACTGCACATATTTTAAACTAAAAAAACAAAACAGGAACAAATACAATATTTAAAATAAAGAACAAGTAAATTTAAATCAACAAACTGACCAGTATTTCAATGGGAACTATGGGCCTGCTTTTGGCTAATGAGATGGTCAATGTGCTCCTCTCACTGACCACCAATGAAAGAGGTACTCCTTCCGGAAGTGCAGCGGGGGCCGGATAAATGGCCCCAAGGGGCCACATGTGGCCCACGGGCCATAGTTTGGGGACCCCTGCAGTATACCATACTGAGCCCTCATAAAAATGACGTATTCGATCCACTATCTTTTTTTTAAAGACTTTTATTTTTATTTTATTATTTTTTTAGATTTTATTCATTCACTTTTAGAGAGAGAGGAGAGAAAGAGAGAGAGGAGAGAGAGGAAAGAGATCAGGGGGAGGAGCAGGAAGCATCAACTCCCATATGTGTCTTGAACAGGCAAGCCTGGGGTTTTGAACTGGAGACCTCTAAGCATTAACAGGTCAACGCTTTTTCCTCTGCGCCACTATAGGTCAGGCCCGTTAGAAGCTTACTGAATGAAGCAACTGGGTTTTAACAGAATAATGAACTAATACAGAACAGTACAGAATAACTTCTAGACTGTAGAATAGTCATTAAATAAACTGTGAAAACCAAAAATACAGAGTAACCTCAAAGTTTACATTTAAGTTAATGAAGCTCCTTATACTGATAAAACAATTTATTTTGAAATGCTTGGAAACTTTAACAGAACTTTTTGCTACTTCAGATAATATATTTTTTTAAATGTGCCTGTATAAAAAATGTTATTAAAGAGAAATCCCAACAGTATAAAGCCAACAAAGTGAATAATATATTAACAAGTTTGGTTTTATTATAGATTAAAAATGCTTATTATGTATTTTCTTTTCTTTGATGGTTTTGATATAACCTCTTATCAGTTTTGGCATTAATGCAGATAACAATACAGAAATAGAGACCCTAGCTACATAGTTGAACTTTATTAGGGATATATTTATATCCTTTGCTGGTGAAACAAAGTCCCCTATATCCCTATCCCTAAGAAGAGAGGAATACAATAAAACAAAGTGAGAAGGAGCAAAAACATTCTTGTGTCCATAATGATAACTTTTGTTTTATCAGTAAGTCACTTCATACTTTTGAAGCCTGTCTTTAAAGAAATCTCAAAAACCATGAAGTGTTTTCACTGGTTATTTATAACACCATATAGTGACTGAGAGAAAGATATGAGACATTCTCTAAACCAGCATTACTCATTATTTCTCCAATCTACAAGAGTTTTTCTTCTTTCAGATGTGAAACTAAAAGTATCCTTACCCAAGCTAGTCCAGAAAAGACATCAGGGATGAAATGGAGAGGAAACCTTCACTCCAATCTATCTGTCATAAGAATGCATTATAAATAGCACATATATGAGCTCGCTTCACATTGAGGTTTTCCTGGTGACTGACACTACCAACTATGGTGATGATTCTGAGGTTACAAAACCAAACTAGTTTCAAGTGGAAAAAAGTATTTCCTAGGCCCCAACTAAATTGATATTTCATTTCAAAAAGCAATGATTGAAAATGGTTAATGGCCACAAATGAAAACAATTTCAAGACCGCATATATAAGGTCACAATCAGCTATCAGATGAATAATCCAGTGCCTTCCACAGTATTTTTTAATCAGTCTCTGTATTCCAACATACATGCAATACAGTACAGCTTGTTCCATGTTTGCTCCAAGACGCTAATGATAGTAGCTGTTGCAATCAACCCAGTAGCACAAGCGATGGTACATTCACACCTAAAGTGCAGAGGAACAGCCTTACCACTTTATTCTCACTTTAGCTTTGTGTGAAGGACAGGAAATAATGTCATTCCTCCTTTAACAAATAAGCCCGACGTTTTATAGAACTGATCCATGACCAGTTACTTGTATTCAAACTGGCACTGAAAAGAGCAGTGTCACCATGCAAGCCAACAGGAAGTGATTTCCAGGCTGGAGACCTGAATCTGCTAAATAGATTTTTTTTTCTTTTTTTTTTTGGCAACTGGGAAAGAAGCATATACAATACATTCAGATTGTTAAAGCTGTAACAACTGTAACGGCTTCATTTTTCCAATCACAATACATTATATTGGAATTTGTGAGTGGCACCTTTAAGATGGGACAGGTGTTTAACCCCAGAAGAAAGTGATTACTTTCTGTACTCAAGAAAGCCAAGGTGTGGTACTGTTAGCAGCTGTCAGGTCTGTTTGTCCAACTTTTACGCAGCTGGAGCAAAGGTACTAAGCTTTTGAAGCATAAAGAGAAAGTGGAAAAGGACAAGAATTTCCGACTGAACTTTCAACAGCGAAGTAAAATGTACAGTGTAGTATACAGTACTTGGCCATTAAATGTAGTACAAACAAACCAAACTAGAGCAGTTCACACCTCATCAAGACAAGTTTGGAAGTTGTCTTTACACCTTTGCTTTGTTTCCAACATACAAACAATATGGAATTTTAAAAAGAAGTAAGATGTCAATCTCTTAAGATCTCAACGTAGTATTAGACTCTAAGAAAAAGAATGCATAAAACCCCATAGCATACAGCAAAATGACTTTAATAAGATTATACACAATATTTAAAGGAAGGGGTCTCGGTTACATTGAACCTATAGAAAATATACTGTTGGTTAACTAATAGTGCCATATTTCACTCCTTCTGCCACAGTCCCAGCTGCTCAAGGAGGGAAGAGGCAGTGCTCCTCAGCGTAGCTCGGCCGTGTGCACGAGCATGCAGGAGGCACCGGGATGGGAGCAACAGAGACACGTGGGGAAGCGGGAAATGTGCCTCGTTCTACAGCGCTGTAAGATAGGCAGCAACGGACACAGAGGGGGAAACGGCCTGGGATAATAGGAGGCTCGAGTCCATACAGTGGTCAAATCAATGCTAAAGTGAATAACAACAACGGTGAGTAACTGAATGCCTATAAGCACCTATACATTCCAAATAGAGAGGGGGCTTAAATAGACATCTAACTGTAACAGTCTTAGCAAATCCAAGTATCATCACTTCTCTTTACATAGGTATGACAACTGAGGCTCAGACATATTAATTTGTTCACACAAGGTCAGGGAGTATCTAGTTATTCTTTTGGGTAAATAACAATAGATTGTAACAAATGATGACAGCTAGCCATATATACATGTTCATTACAGCTAACCAAACACTTGTATTTTAACCTATAGCTGTCTCCAAAGCCAGGTCCAATAACTTAATTTAAAAGAATGATAAAAGATTAATAAAAATATTTTATTAATGATTATAAAAGATAATCTTATGATTTATCAAATCAACAGACTAAAAGGAAACAATGTAAGTTTAATGGGCACTTAATAATATATGTACTACACTGAGTTAAAGACTGAATGAATGAATATATGATAACAAAAAGGCTTTTTTTAAAAGAAAGAATAAAAAATCTGTTTCTCATTGCTGCCTCTATCACGTGAAAGGAAATGTCATTTTATAATAAAATTACATCTTGATCTTCAATAAATGTTTGTTTTATAAACTTTGGATAGTTAGGTAAAATAAAAATGTATACAATATTTGAAAGGAGCTTAAGAATAACCTATTTTAAGGTATATATAGATTTGCTAAAGATATTTAGCAAATGTTTGTTAAGTGATATAAATTACTACAATAATTGTTATAGGAATACTTTAAAATTAACAAACACTGTAAAATTCTTTATTAATAACACGTATAGTTATCAGGCTCTTAAGAAAGAAGTTAAAATTATTTTAAATTTTCTAAAAAGAATACTCCACAGTGTTTTGAAATGTACTGAACATGAGGAATGCTAGGCATGTTCAGAAGACATATATTTTCTGCATAAAAATTTCATTGCTTACCCTTATTTTAATGCTCCCACACCTCAGATTCTATATGTAACATAGATAAAATAGAATGAAAAAAAGAGAGTTAGCTATTCCACAGCTATTGCAAACTGTCAGAAAATTATTAGTAGTGCAGTTAAAACAGACCTGTTCGTCTCTCAGGCTACCACACAAATGTTTTAAAAGTGTTGTTTTGCTGTGGTTTTACAGCTTAGTGTAATCTCTCTCCCACTGCTTCCAACGGACGAAACAACAAAGAGTGAAGACTCAAATACAGCAGTAAACCGCAGGGGAGAGACGGCTCTCGCGGCCCATTCCTTCACAAACTTGTTGCCAGTCCTGTCTGCACCATCCTAACTCCTAGGTTTCTCTGGCCTCCAGCCAAGGGTATCATTTTACTCTGAGTGAAGAAAAAGAGTTTCATTCTTCCAATCTTGTACTACTTTCACCCCGACCTTGTAATCTTGTTTTTCCACATTTCTAACTGCTCAAACAAAAGCCTTCCCCCTAAAATATTCATAAAGGATGGGGAAAAGGAGAGAATGGGAAGGAGATGTTCTCATTACAGATAGTACTGGTAGTCCTAGTCCTGGGCGCTATTTTAAGGGCCAGCAGGGAAGCAGGGACTCTGCTTGCACCCGGCGAATTCAGGTGATGCATCCATTGTTCCACGTTGCCACGGTCTGGTGACAGGAACCCCAGCTAGAACAAGCTTGCCCTGCATTTTCCTTTGCATTTAGATGCCAACATTGATAAGGTCACGCCTTGAAAGATCCACACAGCACGCAGCGCACAGATAGCAATAAAGCCTTCAGCCATTCGCGTGCTCAGATAAGACATTAGAAAGGAGAGGAAATCAGAGCAACACTTACACACACACACACACACACACACACGCACACACACACACACACACAGGCACAGCCAACCCATTTGTAACTACAGCTGTCTTGATCCTTCCTTACACTAGGGACCTATGTGAATCCAACAACAAAAGTAGTAAAGAGAGTCTGTCCCCTCCCCCACCCCTGCTTCTACCCCAGAATTCTCTCGGCGGAGCTCCCTGCTTTCCCTCACGTGTCTCCCTGGAGGAGTGTACGAAGGAATGCCTGCATTGCTCTTTTCCTTTCAATTCCAATGACTCCCTGAAATGTCCAGTTCTTGACCCCCTTTGTCCCAGGGCCTCCCAAAAGATTTGACTCTTCTTCTATGACTGAGCTCTCTCCCATGAGCTACCCATAGAAACCAATTCCCCCACTGCCTTCCCTCCCAATCATTCCCCAAAGATCCAGTCCTCTTCTTCCCTGCTGTTTTCCTTTCCAGCTGCTCCCAGAAGCACCTGACATCACTACTAGTGAAAATACACAAGAGGTTTGGGAAGGAGGGGAGGGAAGACCACTGTAGCAAAAACACACACACACACACACACACACACACACACACACACACTGAAGGAATGGTATTTAATTCCTGTACTGGTTTTCTCTTATCTGAAAGTTTTGTTTATACATTACATCATATCACCTCTCATAGACTCAAATTTTCCCAAATGCCTTGATGAAATAATTTTATCTAAAACAAAACAACTTACAGAAAGCTTAGCAACTTATAAAACTGTAACCAAAGTCAAAAGATTAAAGTGCAAAGATCTTTCTTATTACTGCCTATCAAACACTAGAAATCAATTTTCTTGGGGGGGAAACGCGTTAGCCAAACTGTTGAGAGATTGGCACGATGTCCACCTCTCTCCCAAGAATGCTCTCTATGCTCACCATTTAACCAAACTCTATTTCAGAAAACTCTAGTTTGCTGTAATATAACATTTTCTTCAATCTATATATTTTTATAAACAGGGATATAGTTATGAGAATTATTCTATTTTTTTCTTTTTAAGATACAAAGTTTCTAAACTTTATTTATATTGTTAAATCTCACAATTGTCTCCTTGAGAAAAGGCATTATTTTAATGACTGAAAATTATAAATCAAATAATTAGTATTTAAATAATTGACATTTATCCTATTTTTAAATTTTTCTTCTATAGTTTCTAAATAAATAAGTTGCAGAAAGAGGGAACCAAACTCTTTTCCTGTTTAACTTAAGACATTTTTGTTTTTCTAAATGAAAAGATGGTCTAACTACTTTTAAGAAAATAAAATTTGTTCTTAGATACCAAATAACAGCCCTTTGCCACTTAGAAAATCTAAAAATAAAGCATCTCAAGCCTCACTTTCATATGACTTGTTCATATTTGGTACTAAGATGAAGACATTAAATAATACATGTATTTAAGATGTAACTACTATGAAATATTTGGATGAGGGTACCAAAACATATCTCTCTGATTTTTAAATACTTTAGAGCTAAAGTATGTTTTAAAATTTTAATGTAATTTTTGTTTAAGTATCTAGAATTGCATCTGTCATGTCTTCACATGGTAAAGAACAGATATATCCTAGTCCTCTCTTGACAATATTTTAGAGAACTTCAAAAAATAACTGGAGCATGGCAGGGCATAATGCATGCTGAACTGGAAGTAAAAAAACCTTCAAGTTCATTTGTTTGCTACCTGTGTAGCCTTGGACAATTCCCTAACTTTTCTTTGTCTGTTTCACACTTCTAAAATGAAAGGGGTTAAAAGATCCCTCAAGAGCTCTGATTAAACGGAATGAAAAGAATCAGGGGCATGATCCTAAGTTAGACAAAAGGGAACAGAAAGAAAACAGGGGCACTAAAATGAATTTTCAGGAGGATGCACTGACTAGAAATTAAGGAGAAAATGAGTGAAATTACTAAACAGAAACCTACAAGACATAGTTTTCAGTATTGAGTTCACTGACTATTCCACAAAGTATTCAAAATGAGTGTTATATCTGATGTCAACTAGAACAACATCAACTGCTAAGAAATTGAATAATAAAGACTGTAAGATGTACGATTATGTCATTGGGAACTAGGGAATTCTTTTAAAGTGAACAGAAGTATGGAAGAACTTTACACAATTCTTTTAAATGTCTCTCCCATTTACAGAGCAAAAAATAACTTCCTTACACTATCCCAATGTGCTCCCCTTACCATCGCCTGTGCCCTGTGATCTGTATTTGGTCCCTATAAGCCCCTATAAGAACAATCACATGCATGAAAGACACAGGGACCACCTTCTAAAAACTCTTACCATGTTGATATGGGTGGTGAGTACACAATACAATATACAGATGATGTAGTACAGAATTGCCACACCTAAAACCTATATAATTGTATTAACCAATGTCACCCCAATGAATTCAATAAAAATTTTTAACAAACCCTTAGTGTGGCTCACAATTTCAGAGACCTGAGCTACATGCTGAGCTAATGAACTGATGTGACCTGAGATCTGATTCCACTGCAGTAGCCATCAGGCTATAGTGGTAGTGTTACTTTACCAAAATAAACCCCTCCTCAATATGCAAGAGTGCCAAGTGTCCTTCCAGGTGCCAACTTCTACTCTCCTGGAATAAGATTCCACTCACAAAGTTAATACAACTTTGAACTGTTTTCCTTTAGTAGGTACATATATTTAGATTTTACTCATCCTAAAATCCATTTTCAAAGCATAACCACACTGTTATATATACATATATGTATATGTATATGTGTATATGTGTGTGTGTGTGTGTATATATATATATAGAAAGAGAGAGAGAGAGAGAGAGAGAAAGAGAGAGAATTATGAGAGCAATACATGTTCATTATAGAAAACTTGGAAATCTAGAAAAGAATATAGAACAAACAAATACTACAATTCCAAGACTCAAAGATGACCACTAATAACAGCTGATGTATATTTTTTCTATCTCTTCTCAATGAAATACACATACATTAATGGATTTTATCAATTTGAATTCCAATGAAAAAAACTGTGCAGCCTTTTAAATTTCTTTATTTTGAAAAACTCCTAAACCATCATAATCGTTTTTCACCCGATTTTTAATAACTGCATCTTATACCATTTAGCAGATATGCCATATTTTAAAAAACAACCAAACATTATCTAAACTATTTCAAAGAATTTAAATATAACAGTTAATTTTCCATATTAAATATTCAATGTGAGGAGATTATTTTCCAAGTGATCTTAGGCCCTGGCTGGGTGACTCGGTGGATGAACCATTGTCCCAGCATGCCAAGGTCATGGACTCAATCTCTGGTCAGTGCACATATGAGAAGCAATCAATGAGTGCACAACTAGATGGAATAACTAAGTGGAACAGTAGTTGATGCTTCTCTCTCTCTCTCCCAAATCAATCTCTCAAATTAATGGAGAAAGAAGAAGAAAAAAAAGAAAAAGAGAGAGAGAGAAAAAATTAATGGAGAAAAAGTGATTTTTCAGGCTCTTAGTAAATGAAAAATTAAAGTAGACAAAAACTTATATCATTGGAAATTCTGTAATCAACTCCCCTTTTATTTTATTCAAAAATATCAAATATTGTTAAGTAGGGGCAAACTGCATTTTGCCTTAACATTCACCTTAGAATTTTAAGGCTGCATATCATAAATAATATAATCACAGGCATAATAAATGCTTGTATTCACTATTTATTATCCTAAGTGTTTTGAAAAGAAATTCACTCTAATCTAATTCACAACTCTATGATGTAGTATTCGTATCTTTTACAAATTAAGAAACCTACTTTCTGAAAGGCTAAATAATTCACAGAACTAATAAATAAATCCTACCAAAACGTATAAAGTAGCTCTTGAATCCCATACTGAGCCAATGTTTGATATTCTCATTGTGTTTATGTACTATATATTTATATTTATCAACTGAACTTTAACACTACTGGAAACAAACTCCTAACACTACTACTATTATCCTCATGTTATAGCATGGCAATTAGACAGCCTTATATTTCACAAGCAAAGTAAAACACAATATAGAGAGTTTTAATAATATAATTTTCAGAGCTGCATATTGTATAACCATACCTAGTAATTTTTAAGATGGCTGCTAGTCCTAATTTTTGTTCAATTGGTTATTCACAGTGAGCAGGGTGTTTCACTTGGTTTTTTTCGTGTTTACCTTTTCTTTTTTATTGTTGTTGAATAGACATGTATTTGCATCCTTACAAAATTAAAGTATATTGTGAAAAGTCTTGCTTTAAAAGAGTCTATAATAAAGTCTTGCCTCATCCTAACCCTTAATTGGCTTAGCTATGAACCCTTCCCAGGTAGCCCCAAAATAAATAAACAGCTTATTGCTGTCTTGTATGTTTTCCATTATTTTTAATATAACTACCAGTAATTTCTATTTTTTGCACAAATGTCACTTATTTTATTCTGCTCTTGCTTCTTTTTTTAACTTAGAAATATACAGGGGTAGGCAAAAGTAGGTTTCCAGTTGGGACTATGTTAAACAGACTTTATTCTTATATAATTATTTATTAATTATTGTATTTAGTTGTATTATAACTGTAAACCTACTTTTGCCTACCCCTGTATTTGGAAACCCTTTCCATATTCGTAAGAGTTTGGAAATTCGTAAGTAATTCCAATACTGATGTGTCGATTTAATAGTCCTCCACTATAAAGCGTCAACCTGGAAATGCTGAGGTTGCCAGTTCAAAACCCTGGGCTTGCCTGGTCAAGGCACATATGGGAGTTGATGCTTTCTGCTCCTCCCCCCTTCTCTCTCTCTCTCCCCTCTCTATAACAAATAAATAAAATCTTAAAAAAAGTTTGTTCTTTTAAAAAATAATAATAATAATAGTCCTCCACTGATGGACGTTATCTGCACAATATTTCCTATCTTTTGCTATAACAATGCAGCCATAAATAAATGTGAACACTTAACATTTTACAAATATGTTAAGATACATTCGTAGAAATAGGAATACTAAATCAAAGCTCATATGCATTTCTTCCAATTTACATCTATACAAATTCATACCGCCATCAACAATGTATAAAAATCCTAGTTTCCTTGTAATCTTGCCAACAAAGTATGCTATTATACATTTGGATTTTTGCTAATATACCATATTTTTTTTTAACGCTGCCAGTATGGTGTTAAATTAGTTTTCTTTTGAAAGAAGGTGAGAATCGCTTTATATGTTTAAAGGCCAGTGGTATTTTTCTGTGAACTATGTGTTCATATAACCAGAATTACCTTAGGTCTCGTCCCATTTGTCAATTACCAGGAGCTCATGTATATTAGGAAGATTAGATCTTATTCATAATGAGTTACAATTTTTACCTCCAACCTATTTATCTTGCACTTTTGCTCATATTTATTTGCCATGTAGAAGTTTAAAAATTTTATGAATTTAAATATATTAATCTTTTAAAATTGCCTTTGGATTTTGGATTTTATTAAAAAGGCCTTCTCCTCAAACCACACGAAATTCATATTATCTTCTACTACTTCTATGGTTTCATCTTTAACATTTAAATCTTTGTTCCAACTCCTGACGTTCAGTATAAGATATGAATGATGAGTCAACTTGTCAAAGAATACAGTATCTCTTCCCATCTTAAGTGTTCTGAATATTCTTTAATATGAATATTATGCAATTACATAAAACATGTGTTAATTTTGAACTTCCCTATTTCTGACATAATTTGTTGTCTGTAATCATTTTTCAAGTGATTCTCTGAGGATAGTGGATATAAAATCTTATCTGTAAATAGCAATTATTTTACTGCTTCCTTTTTTTTTTAGATTTTATTTATTCATTTTTAGAGAGAGGGGAGAAAGCCAGAGAGAGAAGGGAAGAGAGGAGCAGGAAGCATCACTCTCATATGTGCCTTGACCAGGCAAGCCTGGAGTTTCAAAACGGAGACCTCAGTGTTCCAGGGTGACACTTTATCCTCTGTGCCACCACAGGTCACGCTTACTGCTTCCTTTATAACTTTTATATACTATTTTCTTCCTTTTATCTAATGGCACTGGCAATTTCCTCCAGCACAATCGTAGTAACAGTAAAGGAAGTGAGCCAAGTTTGTTCTGATTTCTAATGTTAGTGAGTGTGCCTCGTGTTTTTCATCAATCATAAGAGTTTGGGGGAAATATAAATATATATTTATCCCAATGATTAAGTCTCCTTGAAATCCTATTTTACTGAGTGTGAAGAATGGTTATTCAGTTTTATCATATGTCTTTTCAGTGTCCATAAAATAATCCCATTATTTTTATATTTAGTTTAATATGATAACATTGGTAAATTTCCTGCTATTGAACCATCTTTGCATTGATGAAATAAATACCACTTGTTGATAATGTATTATTCTTGAATAGAATCCAAATTACTAACTTATATTTTAGGAATTGCCACTTATTTTGGACTATGGTTATTATGGGAGGCCAAGTCTTATAGCAATAAAAAATTACCAACCAGATAATTTGGGGAGGAGAACTTGAATTTAGGTTGGGAATTTATAAACTAACTGGTTATATCAAACAGCTACAGTTCCACTGATTAAGAACCATGTGACTAACATTTTCAGTCCTATTCCACAGGGCAATTATATATTCAGCAGAAGGCTATTAGTCTATGTGAGGGTATTTTTAATTTTAATAATACATTCACTCAACTTAATAAAGAGTTACTGAACACCTCTTTTCAAGGCACTGAAAGACTCTATAGTGTAGTTCAGTGGCTTACAAATATTTTTTACTTACATACCAATCAGAAATACATTTTTTATTGCAACTCAATATATATGTATATCTGTTTATATCTAAATATAGTGCATGTTTATAAAATGGTTTCAAAAAACAATACACATTATATATAATATAATGTATTCACACATTGATCTATTTTTTTTATTCCATATCGTTTTAATTAAAATGCTAGTTGAAACACACTATACTGATTTCTAGCCCATAATAAATTACAATTTTTAGTTTGGAAAAATCGTCATACTAGCTAAAAACAAGAATTCTGGAGCCACAATACCTTGGCTTGAATCACAGCTCTACCTCTTAATGGCCCTAAATTGTATATCCGTATCTCATCTATAAGGCTAGGGCAACAGTATCCATCTCATAATGTTTTATGAAGATTAAATGAGTCAATACTTGCAAATTCACATCTCATTAATATATTTGACTGGTTTAATAAAATATTTCCTTTGATCCTACAGTTGCCAAAAGAAAAAGAGCATCCCTAAAATACAGAAGCTAAGAAAAAAATCATCAACAACATAGACATTTTATAATGTATTAGAAATAGTTATGAACATTCCAATCTGATCTAAATTTCTAATCTGAACTGTGTCTTCCCTTCCAAGGCCTTGGAGATAAATATGCATTAAGGACTTCATTTTATCCTCCCTTTATATACAGATGCACATAAGTTCTTTTGAGGGCTTTATGTAACCAATAAGCCTGCTTGAAAATTATGATTTACCAGTATACTACAAAGAAGTCACCATATGTATGATTCTCAATTATACACTTTTTTGCTATTCTACAGTAACATATAAATATTTCTGGTAGATGTAGTCCTGTGCTCCATATTTTCAAATCCATAAATTGGATATGAAACATTTTTATGTCACATTTCTTAAAGATATTTATAAATACTTTCTGGCTTATTGCCTATCCCCTTTTTCTTATTGCTTCTGATTGAGTAGTATAAGTGGTAACAGCACACTCAACATAACTACTAGCTAAGAACACATAACGTAGGTATGTCATCAAGAACTCAGTGACCAAGTCCTGGAATCCATGGGTTCAATGTCTTTTACCCAGAACTCCTACTGGAGAAACTGTTAGAAGTAAGAGAATAAAGATGAACAAATATCTACCTAAGGAATAGAGAGAGCTTTCTTTTTTCAGATTTATGTGCAAATTTTTTCTTTCCATTTCTTTTCAAGTATAGGTTACATTCAATATTATTTTGTATTATTTTCAGATATATAGCATGTGGTTAGAAAATCATAAACTTTACAAAGTGTTCCTTCCCCCTGATATTTCCAGTACCCACCTGGCACCATATATAAGTATTACAATACTATTGATTATATTCCCTGTGCTGTACTTTATATCCCGGGACTATTTTGTGTCTATAAAATCTGTAGTACTTACTCCCCTCCGGAAACCATCAGTCTCTTCTCCGTATGAATCTGCTTCTATCCTTTCCTTTTATTTTATATGCAAATTCTTAGGGGTTTCAAAATGAAGTGGATACAGTCATGTGATAAAGATCTATATGAAAGGGTAGATGTAGCCAGTGATCATTCACACAGTAATAAAATGAGTCTTTCTATTTTACCCACTAAGACTAATCTATACCTGTGCTGGCTCTTGGCCAGCTGTAGCCAGGGACAATCTAGGAAATGCACAACTCTAAATCTGTCTATTGTAGGCAGAGAGACCCTACACTTTACAGTTTTTAGGTGTACAGACATCTTAAATGTAGCCTGGAAGCAAAAGAAATCTCATTCCCTGCTTAACTCCCGGCATTCCAGAGCCTCTCCAACAGGAACTGTGGCGCTAATAGAGAACAGGTATTAGACATAATGTCACTGTTTCATCAACTTTTGGAATCTATCCACTATATCTATCAAATGATATAAATATTGAGGCTCCCTCTAGTTAAACATGCTACATTAATTTCAAGGACAATATCAAGAAAGCCCCTAACTATGCAAGTGTCTGCTTCTCCAACAAACAGAGTCATGTCTGAAAGTTCGTTTACTGTTGAAGTAAAAAGTTTTGCTCGACCCCCCCCATCCCATTGTACCTATTGCCGTTTGGCACATTTTTGTTTTCTGATTGTAGTGGAGAGATGGAGAAAAGTGTGTTTTGTTTAGTTTTAGCACATTCCTAAATCTGACTAGGATTATATTCTTAAATTTGGCATATACTCAGCAAGGAGGAGCAGGGAACACAAGTTTGATAGAAATAAAGCTAAATGGATAATTTTATGCTTATCACATGGACGGCAAGTGCTAGCAGGCTAAGAGAACACCTGTCTCCCACTGAAACTACACCACCACCCTCCTCCTAATATACCTATAGCAATCAGTCCTGCTTAATGCAGCCGTGTTCTCTGCCCTTAAATGACTTCCTGAATTCCTTCAACACTGATAACCAACTCCAAAGTTTAGGTTCAATAACTGCTGACTGAAATTTTTACATATATTTTCAGTGTTCGTATTTGCTGATTACAATAAGGTTTCTTGAAAAAATATGGTATCTTTAGCTTCTTCAGAGAAATCTAAAATCTAACCTTTCTCTAAAATAAAAAGGTGTGTGTGTGTCCGCATTGTAGCAACAAAGGTGTTTTTAACTCTGATAAGTACTCTGATAGTTTTACTTTGATAGATTCTAAATAGAATTACTATAAATAAATCTAAGAGTATTTTGATTTAAAAAAATTAGGTGAGAAAGACTGAGTTTGGGTTTGTTTATTTTACTTTCATGTTTCAGCCATTGATTCCTTGTTGAGTGGAATTAAAATGTAATTATTAATTATCAGATTACTAGACTATGTGATACACATAATTATACAAACTGAATGCACTCATAAAGTATATGAAAAAGTATGTGAAGATCAAGTAAGAAATTCCTCATAGAGTCACCCCCAAGTGTGAATCTGACCCTCCAAGGCATCGAATTTAATGACTTTGATCCAAGCATAAGCCTCTTAAGAAACAGAAACATAAACCTATTCAAGGAAAGCTTTCTAGAATTAAAGCAAATGCATATTAACTCTTAAAACCTGAAAAAGAGCAGTTTCAATCATGCTCTAAGAAGGCAACATCGCAGCCAAATTAGACAATGGTGTGCTCAGTAGCTGTGTAATAAATATACACAATCTCACACATTATGATGTCATATTTCATGTTGTTGTATAGGTCTAAATCTAATGTTATTCACCCGACATTCAATGACTGTATTGAACTTTTAATTTTTGCAAGATGCTAGCCTAGGAAAATAGAATTATATGTTTTTATGCCTTAGATATGAACCGGCCTTAATTTGAGGTAGGAGCAAGGGAAACAGTGACCGGGGAGGAAAAGGAGACTTCTAGCGCCCTCCTGAATAAACATGCTATCCTAGCAGTTCAGTAAAATTCTCCAGTCTTGAAACAATGGAGGAATGAAACCTCAAGTGGAATACTTCCTTTTATTTCCCAGCCACCCTGGGAAAACGCCTGTGTTCATAGTGAGGTCTCTCAATATGATAGCAGACTAATCGGTACAGGTTCTCGAGATAATGGCAGCTCACCTGGCGAAGCAGGCAGCCTGCCCATCAACTTCAGATCCACATATCTCCCGAATTACAATCAGAGACTGTGTTCACACCCTGAAACCAATCCATCACTCTCATCTCCTGCCTTAAAAATAAATTAAAGGGATAGGTGAAGGCACTGCATGACTCAAACCATGTGGATCTCAACAAACTATGTCCTATTTTCTATCAGGGAATAGTCAGAAGATGAGGCATTGGACCAGGCTTTTCCCATCAAAACTAAAAGATAATTTCTATACTATATGCCAACTCTTCGTAAACTAAGAAAGTCTAGTCATTTATACAGTATACTAAATACTTAGACCTTACTTGACTTGAAAACATTTTTGAACAGAAACAGCTATCTCAGAATCACACTGCTTGGGTGTATGATGGAAAAACAATAGCTGTGGAACATCGGTTTTCTTACTTTGCAGAGCAGGTACACAGAAACAGGATAAAATCCTTAGATATGCCAATGCACTGCCTCAAACTCTTAATAAGAAAGAATAGCAGATGATACTTTGTTGACTTTCTGAATAAATAACATTATTTGTAGGAAAAACAAAGTCATGTCATCAAAATCTTAAGTGACAAACTCTCCCTGGGTTATAGGAGCACAAAAAAGATGCATCAGGAGGCTCATGAGCATAGAACATAATACTCTGTAGTTGTTAAAAATCCTAATGTATACATGTGCTTAATGACATAAAACAGTATTCACAATGTATACTATTGGGGGGAAATCATGTAATAAACGATTTTTATAATAAGATCCCAGCCATTCCTGTGTTTACATGGGAATAGAAAATGACCTAGATAGAAATCCTTTGAGTTGTTAAATTATCTGCAAAGCACTTATAACAATGCCCGACACATAGTAAATGCTATATAAGAATCTCTGCTATTACTATTTGGCACAGTAATTGGCTCTGATTGTGAAATTATGAGTCATTTTCCTTTGTTATCTACTTATGCATATTTACTTTCCCCCTTAATTAACCTGCATTCATTTATTAAGAAAATTTACAATAGAATATATAATTAAGATCAACCTTATTAAAAATCATTTTCACATCCAGTAATCCCAATCCAAGAAAACAGACCCATATCATAAATCCCTCAAATAATGGTATAACCAATAATGTTTACTCAGTGGCATTTAAGGTAGAATTCAGTATGAAAAAAAGCTCAGAATTAAAGGTATATAGGAAAGGAAAGAAACATGAAAAGTTTTGACATCTGAGTTTTCTGTGCTGTACTACAAAAAAAAAAAATGTTTTACAGAAATTCCTGCCCTCAATAAAAAAACCCATATGTAAATGACACTGTTTCCCTAACAAAGAAAGCAGCAGGAGCCACTGCCACTCAAACAACAGTTATCTACTAACAGCATGTCACATTTATGCTATCACTTACTAGGTGTCCCAAACTCTGCTAAGAGCTCATGCTTCATCTCATTTAATCCCCCAATTGCCTTCTGAGAGAGGTGTTCTTTCCGATCTTGAAGGCAGAGGGAGATGAAGCACAGAGAGGTTAAGTAATTTATCCAAGGTCACACAGCTGATTAGTGGAGCCAGCATCTGGACGTAGGCAGATCCTCAGCCCCAGCTTCCAGACACTAGTTATTGAACATCATCACTATGTGCAAAATGTTAGGCACATCATGGAACTGATGACCGCCCAGGCACTCAAGACCCCCGATCTGCTAAGGCCTGGATCTCTTACAGTTACTCTCAGTTAATCCTCTTCCAACTTTCAACCTGAGCCCCTACCTCAAGAACCACAGTCATTATTATAACTGCACTTACCACGACTACTATCAGAACTCTAATCGCCAAAGCTTTGTTCCCCCACTCCTGGCTATATGGGGGGGAATGTATTCTTCAGGTTCTGACTTGTGATTTAAAGTATATTTCCTCATAAAAGGTTAGTGTGCATAATACTTGTCAATATTATTGATCAGATAAATGTTACATTAACTAAGCCTTTTTATTGGTTATTCTGGAAATTTGAGAACCATTTTACCAAGGTTTCAAATAAATAGTATATTCTTTTATGGCACCATTTTATGTTTAATACAAAATAATTGAACTTTTCCCCCTTTTAGAGTCCAGTTTTACAACACATATAGCTTCATGTAATCACCACCAGACTCAGGATACAGAACAAAAATATACTGTTAATAAAAGAGGCTTATCAGCAAACTTAAAAGCAACCCCTGTTATAGTATAAGTAGTTCTTGTTCTGTGTCTTCCAGCTCATAAGGTTTTCCCTCCTTCCTAAGACAAATGCATTGAGTTCAAAAATAGAAAGGCTTGCTATATTTTTACAAAACATATTTTTACAGCTGTGGCATTTTATTCTTTACAGATATTTAGAGGCTGAGGTTTTATAGGGGCTCTATCAAAACAGGTGCAATTCTTTCCGTGGCAGAGTTTTGACAAGTGTGGGAATTATGAAAGAAGCACCGTCCCCACTCTACACATGCCTGGACACGGCTTACCCACAGACAAGGGCTGGGGGGACGTCTCCGGGCTGCCATGATCAAGTATAGGTTTATCCAGCACTCAAGACAGTGGGAAATGTGTTCTGTACTTATAAAACTAGAACCAAAGTTTCTTATATTAAAATAAATCAAAAGTAAACAATGCCGACTCCAACAAACTAATAAAGGTAGTCTCGAATCTCATTATTAGCTCAAGCTTTGTATGGGTGGTAGAAGCTCCCTGAGCCTTTCTCCCCTCGCCACCCCCCAAATTATTTGGTACAGGGTCAAAGAATGGCCAGCGAGTCACCTTCAGATCCTAACATTCTCTAGCTCTTTTCTAACCACAATGTTAGTGTTCATATTCTGAATTCATGGCAGGGGAAAAACCTCAACTCGGGTCTGGTACCACCTGTGGGCTGTGAGAAGATACTTCAGTGTTATTTATTTGATAGGAGGCAAATGAATAATATTCATGCTCCTATACTGCTCCATACCCTCCAGTGTGATGTGCTGCCTGAAATTCCCATAATTAGAAGTTTATTACAACAACCTGAGACTTCTATTTCTAGAAAAACCTCTACTAAAGCATATATGCTACTATAGAAAACAACAGTCATCTATTAAACTACGTCATTCTGAAATCTCAGCTTTGAGTGTACTTGAATTGTTCTATAATGGGCCAGAAAGCAAGAGGAGTTCCTAGTGCCATAGACAGATACCGATTTGGATGAAGAGGGACTGTGGAGACATATATCAGAGACTCACGCAACCCTGAGAGGAAGCCAGGACTGAGTGGGACAGCAGAGCAGCAAGAAAGTACCACAAGGGAAGTGGCTTTCTACAGGGGAGTGTGAAGAAAGAAGAAAAAATAGCAAAAGGGGCCCAAAGATAATTCACTAAAGCCGGCCTTATCTCCATCACCTTTGCAGGGGCACTGGCGGCGTGCCCCTTCCTGCGTTCTAAGTGCTCTTCCCACCGCAATCTCATTTTTTTTAAATGAAATAGGTCAACTTAACAAAGGGCAAATGACAGAGCTGAAACAAATTTCCCTAGGTTTTGGCCAGAGGAAGTTTCATTAGAAGTCTAAAACCATGAGCCAGCGCAAATAGGGCCGATGCAAGTGTGGGAGAGAAGAAACATGAGAAGGACCGAGAAGAAAGGGTGTACCACTGTTATTATTCTGCTGCAGATGACACATAGAAGGAAGTCCGTAGGAATTTTGCTTATTAATAGTCTAGCCTACTATGAGGCCCAGCCACAGACGTTCCATCTTGGCTGGCTCCAAATTACAAAAATAACCATGAAGCAAGACCTCACTAGGCTCAAGTGCTGGACATACGACTCTCTCTCTACAGATCTGGATTTATTTGGAGGTCGCCATCCTATATAGATCTGTGCTGCATCCTGTTCACATAAGGGCAGGTGATATCAGATCAAAACCGGACTTTACCGCTTATCTACACCCCCAGCTAAAGGAGACACCGCCACCTCTCTGTCTTCAAAGGCAGCCCCACAACCAGCCACTTCACCCCTTACTCATTTGGTCATGAAACACTGGGGAGGGCTGCACCCACTTGTGGCAGGTACAGTGGCATAAGCACCGGTACAGAGACGAACAGGACACAGTTTCTGCCCTGGAGGATCTTACAGTCTAATACGGGAGACAGATGATATACAACAATTAACCACAGAATGTGGTAAATAATATAACAGAAATATGTACATAGGGCTACTAGAATACAGGCAGGGGAGTGACCCGAGTTTGAAATAAAACAGTAACGTCTGGTTTTAAGAAGAATTAAGAATTTGCCTGGTAACAAAAAGGGACACAAATACAAGGAAAAGGGTTACGCAAAGATAAAGGGTCATCAAAGAACATACGTTCAAGATACGGCAAGTGTCCGTGGTTGAAACATGGTGTACGTGAAAGGGAATCCTAGGAGACTAAAAATGAAAAGCTAGATCGTGTTGTTTAATAAAGGGAGTAGCATAAAATGCTAAAGAGCTTATTTTATTAGTTCTTTATAGGTAATATAACTTTTTAACTGCCCACGGGTCAGGGGAGCCATGAAGATTTTCAATAAGGGGAATGACAGATTTGTATTATAGAACTAGATGACAAGGACTACAGAAAGGAAATGATTAATTCTATGTCTAGGGGTTAGGATGAGCTCCGGTTCTTCCTGAGAAATCTGTGTAGTCTCTGCTTTAATCCTGTGGATATAATTGGAAAACTCTGTTATGTTTGCCCAAGTATATCAAACTCACATCTAAAATATCCAACTGATACTTTATTTGATCTCTCTACATTAGATTTCATCCTCTTTAAAGGAAGAATACATTCTACGTTCTTTTATATCCTCGATACAAAATTTTTCATAAAGTATTCAATAAATATTCACTAATTGACTTGGATAATTATCCTATAGGGTCTGTTCTGTAAATCAGTTTTATGTTTTCTGATTCTCTTTCTACATATTCTATTATCTCTATGGATTGCATTCTGTTCTCTGATTCTGGTTCTAGTCTATTTCCACAGACTATTGGAGAAATATAAGGTCAACCAGGTAAGTGTTTGCACAAGTGAATTTAAAATGTGCATCTCTTCTTTCCTTTTGGTTTCAGCTCATGGGGATATGGCTTCCTATCTTACAGGCAAATCAGCACTTGGGTGCCACGCTGATACCATTAGCTATATTTCTTACATTCAGTAGTAATTCAATGTGGAAGTTGGAGTCCCTGTAAAATGGGTTAGCAGATCATACAGAAAAGTCCTGGAATTCCACCAATACTTTTTCTAACATTCAGGGTTGTTATAATAAGTGAAAGGAACCTAATTCTTTTGTGACTACTCTTGAAATAACTGCTCTTGGAAGACTGGTCACTAAATATTTTGATAGCTTCTTTGAGACATATTAAAAAAAACACATCACAGTATAACAAAAACATTTTATAATCATATTTAAGCACTGCTTAATACAAAAAGGCAATAATGTTTAAACATGCATTGCTTAATATAATCATTATTATTATTATTATTATTTTTTTGTATAGACAGCTAAGTTGAATAATATGTTACCACTCTTAAGAGTTCCTTCTCAGTTTGGTTAGAACTGAGCACTAATCAGCTGCTGAAATCTAAACTGATTACTTCTGAAGTGTCAACAGATGCACAGGCTCCCTGGCCGAAACAGAAACATGTGTCTACTTTTCGTAAACAGGCTAAAGGAGCACCACTGAAAAAGACGGAGACAGAGAAAATATCCAGTCCCATAAAATGCAGTGTGCAAATGTTGCACATAGTTTGATAAAAAGTCCCAACCAAAATACCCTGGAAGACCAAGAAAAAGGAGAATGACCAAACATGGGTAGAGGTAAAGAAACAAGAAAGAAAAAGAGTCAAGATCTTTTGCCTATGGCAATAAAAAAAAACCCGTTATATATTTTTACATATTAGTTTTTTGATGGGGTTTTCTTTTTTTTTTTTTGGAAAAGAGCAACCTCTACCTTCCTTCTGTCCTCTGCAAACCTTTAAGACACACACATTCAGTCACATGCTTCTACATGTATCTGATGGTGCACAGGATAATTCCAGAGCTCCTTGGAGCAACCACTATCTTCTGTCCCAACGCAGTCTTTCCGATCCCTTGCATAACACCAGAGGCATACAATGGAGATACAGCAGGTTCGGTTCCAGACCACAGCAACAAAGGAGTCTCATAGTAACGACAGTCCTAATCTTTTCTCTGGCGAAGTGCCCTCCCTTCAATTTGTAAAAATGCCACGTTTGTGAAGCGCACTAAAGCGAAGTCCAATAAAACAAGGTATGCCTGTATTTCGGTGTTTCCTAAACTTGCCTGATCACCAAAACCACAGGTTCCTTCCTTGAAGAATTTGATTCTGTACACCTGGGGTGAGGTCTGGGACCCTATTTTTACAAGCACCCCAGAATGATTCTTATAATCAAACCAGTTTGGAAAACAAGATTCCATGAGATAACTGTTTTGAAATGGTTCTTGCCATGATGGTCCAATGTGAATATGCTGAAGAAGCCTTATCAAAGCTGCAGTGACCTGAATGAATGGGTTAGCACACTCTCCACACATACACCCAACCATTTACTAGCCAGTGATAACTCTCCAACATAAAGCAAAGCTATGCCTGAGAAAACCTAGCCTGAGTAAGTCCGGAGAAATCCCACCCTACACAAGGCTGGGTTTGCCACAGGCGATCTGGAACACTGACCTATCTCAGCAGCGAGAGGGCCAGCTCCTCCCCAAGTGTTCACACAAAGACAAAGCCAGCTCATTTCTTTCTTCAATGTGAGTGAGTCACCATCCGGATGATTTAGATTGCTTAGGTGCACATATTGAAATATATGCTTCCCAGCACAATTCCAGATCCAATTACAATAGTAAATCCAATAAAGGACCAGTTAAACTGCCACTCAGGCAAGGGAGAAATATGGAGTCATACGCCGATTCAAATGTTCTCAGAGGAACAAATGTGGATGCCTAGAACCCTTGTCAGGGGACTCAGAATTCTCTTTTTCACCTAGAAATCTTGTGTAAGAAATTTCGGCCGGGAAATTTTGGTAAGCTTCCACACCCGAAGCTAAACGAATCCCTAAAAGATGATTCCATTTCCTTCATATAAGTTTTCAAAACCTCTATATCCCTCTTCACTTTTAAATCCCACTGTTGTCTCAAAGCATGAAGTTGCAGAGTAATACAGCAACTACTCAAAATTCTATGCACAAAGCCAAAACTTTACACTGCATTTGAAATGGAAACGTAATGAATCAATGAATTTCTGTCTTCAAAACAGGCAGAGTTTCCAGGCAAATCAGCATTTTAAATCTAATTTAATCTGAATTGTTAAATAAAAGACAAAGTTATTTGAGGGTAAAATACCTAAAAGTAACATTAGTAAGATGTAAATGACTGAAAATAAAGTCAAGTCAGAGTGTTTTGTTAGGTTTTGTGCTTGTTTATTTAATCATACTTAGATGATTTACCTGTCACTGTGTGGGTGAAGATGTAAAGAGACAGGACATAGTCGTTAAGCATCACTGTTCCGGAAAAGAAATTATGATAATCTTCTAAAGACAGAAGCCAACACAAATTTTGGGAAACCTACATGAAATCCTAATCTATACATACTAATATAAAACAAAGCATCTAAAACTCCCCTTAGAGGTTGAGCTGTGGAGGCGCAGTGGAACAAGCGTGGACCTGGAACACTGAGGTCGCCAGTTCAAAACCCTGGGCTTGCCTGGTCAAGGCACATATGGGAGTTGATGCTTCCTGCTCCTCCCCCCTTCTCTCTCTTCTCTAAAATGAATAAATAAATAAAAATAATTTAAAACTCCCCTAGGATATTTAGTCTGTGTCTTAATTAAAGCAGTATCATTCCAGTAAGCAGATGAGGGCTCAATGTAAAGAAGTTTCTGAGAATCAGAGCTGCTCAGCAATGCACCAGAGAGCTTCTTCCTCCAGCACTGGCGCAGTCAAGCCACATCCCAGAGACCACCTGTCATGCGTGCTGTCAAGGATATGCTCGCTTTGTTTAGGAAGTTGTTCTAAATGACCTCTGGGGTCACTTCCAAGTCAGTGTTTTGATTCACCGGGGTTATTCTCAGTGGTGAGATGAATGACAAGAGTATGCGCGTGCGTGCGCACGCGCGCGCACACACACACACACACTTACACACACACACACACACAATTTGTAGCTCCAGAAGAGAACTTGGAAGCTGATCATTTTTAAATGTGATTTTATAGGTAAAAAGCAAAGGATGAATCAGCTTACATGCTCAAACCGACATTTCAGAGAGGAGAGAAAAGGAAAAAGATACAATTTTGTTCTACCTCAGAATTCTCCTTGAGTCAAAGAACAAGCCCAGGTCCTTGGTGACCTCAAGTATACGCTTTAACAGGCCCCAACAATCAAGGTCCTGGGACAGACTGGGAGCTGCGACCACGGAACATACCCGGATGTGTCATTTCTCATAAAAACATGTCCGTCATGCAAAGGACCTTCCCTGCTCTCAGGCCTATTTCGGTTTCTCACGTGAGTAAAATACAGGGCAAGTCCGAACCTAGTACTTTCCTGAAAAAATACACAAGAAAACAAACAAAGAGTACTAGACGTCAGCTTCTCTCAGGGGTAGGATTTGCCTGGGAGTTTCCAGGCAATTCAGCTTATCAATTGACAGGCTGAAATCTCTACCAGCTTTGAAATAGAAAAAAGGAGACACAGGGCCCCATACAGAGAGCTCCTGATCCCCTTTTACCTAATATAAGGTATCCCCTTGAACGTCACCTAGCACTTACATGTAATCAATCAATTCAGTTTTTAAAGCAAAGCCTGTTTTTCTTTCTGTATGCTTTGCTTGCAACTTCAACTCTTAAACACATTCTTTTCCCCTTAAAGGAATTGCTGCTGCATGGATAGCAGGTTTCATAACTAACAATTAAGATTTCGTTAACTTTTGAACTTTATTGAAGTGCTATGCTAAATACCTTGGAAGGGTTTGTTAGGGGATTTATCAGAATGAACCAGAAAAATAAAACAGATACAGGCATAAAAGCTACATCTTCAGCTATAGTGTATTTAACATGTGTAAGTTTTTAACATCAAATGATCAGCATCCTCCCATTTAATTTCCATCAAAAGACAGACCCCAAATAAAACATTTTTCTTCCTTTTCCTAGTTCTTAGTAGAGTTTTTCTTTATAATTTCTTTTGAATGCTGAAACAAATGTTCTCCAGGAACAGAAATCAAACATAGACGTTTCTACCAATACAGATATGAATAACGTTTAAGAAACCATAGTTAAGAAATGACAAATATCCCTAAATACTATTGTCCCCTCTCAGATTAACCAAAACTGGTAACATTCAGTGTTTGTCAAAAGTAACAGACAGGGGCTCACACACCACTTGTATGGAAATCAGTAGGTTTTTCAAAGCCCAATCTGACCCTACTTTATCCACCAAAATGGTCACTGTGCAGATTTCTTATCATAGAAAATCTACAGCCAAGTTGTCCTGAGGATATAGGCTAAGGTAAATGATGAACAAGGACATTCATGCTAAACACTGTGTATGCAATAGCAAAAACCTAGCAACTAAATGTTTATCACTGAAGAACTAGATGAGAAAATCATAGTATATCCCCAATATATAATGGAATTATAAGTGCTGATACGAAAAAAAAGTAATCTCAATTGAAAAATCAAGTCATGACTCAGTATGCACAGTGCAATCCTACTGGCATTAAAATAAAAAGAAAATATATGTTTACAGATGTGGGAATCTATATACTAGCTGAACTAGCACTATACTAAACCTACCAGTAAAAACTAAGTAAGTATGAGAAGGCTAATTGAGAAATTGGCAACAGAAGAAATTGAGGGCTGCGATTACCTAGGCAGTGGTGCTTTTATTTTTCATTGTGTACCTTTCTTCCCTGTTTTAACGTTATACTCTGTTCCTGTTATCATTTTTATTTCTAATCTCCACTTAGACGGCTCCTCGGCCCCAAACCATGGCCGGGTTTTGTAACACTGGCCACATCCCCTGCAGATGAAGCTGGTTCCTCACCCCCACCATCCCCACCCAGCACTATCGTCCCACAACACCAAAGTTCCAGTTCGGAACTTACGTAATGGATGGTTTCAGACCGACATTGCCCCCACCACTTTTCTTCTTTCTTCACATCCTTAAGTTATTTGTGCTGATTTCTGTCTTTTCTGTCTCTCTGTCTCTAAAACATAAGCTCATCTGAGAGCAGCGTCAAAGTTATCGTAATCGTGGCTTCTTCCCCCAATGGCATCAAGCGCAGTGCTTCATAGGTACCAGGAGTAAATAAATGTTAGATTTGTTTTTTATTGGAAGATCATAGCTTTATGGTTAAGATTTTATTTAAAAAAAACCCAAAACCTACCACTCTCTTGACCATGTAGATCTAGCAAAAAAAAAAAAAAAAAATCGCCTACATATTACTGGAAAATCGACTGAGGTACTTTAAACTTATAAGTTGTTTGTCATTAAACCACTAATTAAAAGATGGATAAAAGGAGAAGAAAACATTTTAAAAGGCCTAAATCATATTTTTAAAACTTAAGAAAATGCAGCCTTTTATTAGGTATGCTATGTGGCAACAGAACAGAGGCCACGAAAAAAAGAATCTTATTGAAGAAAAGAATATTATAAATCCCTTCGTTTCCAATAATGTCAACTACAATTTTTTTTTAAAGGCATTGGTTTCAGCTCTGGGTACACATTTATAACAGTGAATAGAAACTACACATCAGAATGGAATGATTATTGATTTCTTAATGGATTACTGCTGCACAAATTTACACTCACCAAGAAACCATCCATCTTTGGGTAATAATTATAAACCTATCACAGTACATACAGCATTCTGACTGAATTGACTGCTATCTGCCGGGAAATGACCAATTTTCTATTTCTCCAGCTCCAACCACAATACAGAATTGTGAGCAGCTACTTACATCAAATGCTATTATAGGACATGGTTTGTAACAGCCACAGCATGCTCCATCTGTAAATTGCTATTAGAGAGGTAAACAATCATATCCTGGTGGACTTTTTTTCTTATTATTCATTAGCTAGAAAAACTGTAAATAAAAATGGGCATAAGGCAGTTCTACTTGTCAAAGACCTATCATTACTGGCAGGTTGTTGAGAAGGGGTCAAGGGCAAACAGTACATTTGCTGAAGTCATGCTGTTCTAACTTTTCATTCTAATTTCAAACCTCTCCCAAAATGTGCATCAGAAGTGCCAAACTACTAAGCTACAGAGGTTAGGTCTCTTTCTAAACCCCATATATGATCTCATTAAACTGCATTTTTACTAAATACCAAGTGGAACACCATTACTATTAAGGTATTATTTTCCAAAAAGAAAACCACGTTACATCAGTTCTACCTACCAGTCTTTAATCACTGGATAATAATGTGACCTAGTATTAATCCATTTAGTTTCTAATTCTCATATTTTCCAACTGTAGGGTTTAGATTACATCATTTCCTTCCAGACAGTTAACCCCATTCTGAACACCTTATTAATTAATAGTATGCCCACACAATTATGGAATGAAGATTATTAATCCACCCAAATAAAGGTAAGTTGGAATCGATAGTATACCATATTTCTCCATGTATAAGATGCTTCCATGTATAAGACGTCCGAAATTTGGAAAAAAAAAAAAAAAAGGATTACATAAACTTACTGAACTCAAGTTTTATTCATCATAAAATTCATACAACTCTTCATCACTGTCAATACTCCCATCCATTAGTTTGTCCTCATCTGTGTCTGATGATGAATCACTGTCTTCAATGATGAGTGCAAAAATAAGCACAAAAAAGCAGGAAATACAAGTAAAAAAATCTACAACCATTGTATAAGACTCACCCAGTTTTTAGACCTCAGATTTTGGGGGGAAAGGTGTGTCTTATACATGGGGAAATACAGTACTTATTTTCCTTCTGTCTATAGATCCTACTCTAGTATTAGAATTTTTGTTTAGATGTATCAATTTTCTTTTCTAAAAAGTTATCATTTGTAATTTTCCCACCCAACTAACTAACTTAAAAAAATATGTAGTATTTCCAAAACATCCTAGAAACTAAGGAAATGAGATTTGATTAGTTTTATAAAGCATTCTCTTTCTTAAGAGACTGTTATTAAATTATCGTGATAATCAGCCATAATAATTAAAATACTATTAAATATAATATAAAATTAAATAGAAAAGCTAAATAAAGATACCATTATAAAGTAAAATAGATTTGTGAAAGACCACAACGGTTTTGTGAAACAAAATTTGTAAATGGCAAGCTTCTTTTTTTTGTTGTTTGTTTCTTTAATAGAAAAGAATATTATCAATGAATGACAAGCAAATCAGAAAAATAAATATTCTCTAAAAGGCAAGAGATAACTTTAGACTGAGTTGCTATTACTTATATTTCAAGTAGGAACCATCACTAATAAGTAAAAAAACCACGTGCAAATATTTATAATCTACAAACAATAACAGTTAATTGTGCCAGAAAATTATCTAAGTCAGCACTTTTTGCTAAGTTATTGCATTTTATTCTTAAAACATTATAATATGTATTATATTTAGAGCTGAAGGAACTGAATGTTAAGAAGTTCAAGAAACATTCCCAAGGTCACACAGTTGAAAAACAATTCCTTAAAATTGAACGTTAACATTAAGGAGCAGAGCCTGGACTTGATCCCTGCTACGTAACTTGGAAGTCAGTACTCTTAACCGCTTGCATTGGACCTCACCCCAAAACACGAAAATAGCTGCCCTCACAGGTATGTTCCAGAGCAGACAGATACCCCATTTTTATAAGTAAAGTAAATAAACTAATGAAAAGAAGGAATGAGCATATTAAACAACGGAAGTTAACACCAGGCGAAGAGCTAGAAGATAGGTTTTAAATGATCATTCTACTAGACTCACCCCATGTGTCCTGGAGCCCCAATATAGAGATTTCTAAAATACGGTCTTTGGAATGGATATTACAGCATAAACTACTCTGTTCACTACACAGGTAAACACCTACACACAGAATTGTATAGCTAATTGGCCCTGGCCGGTTGGCTCAGCGGTAGAGCGTCGGCCTGGCGTGCGGGGACCTGGGTTCGATTCCCGGCCAGGGCACATAGGAGAGGTGCCCATTTGCTTCTCCACCCACCCCCCTCCTTCCTCTCTGTCTCTCTCTTCCCCTCCTGCAGCCAAGGCTCCATTGGAGCAAAGATGGCCCGGGCGCTGGGGATGGTTCCTTGGCCTCTGCCCCAGGCGCTAGAGTGGCTCTGGTCCCGGCAGAGCGACACCCCGGAGGGACAGAGCATTGCCCCCTGGCGGGCAGAGCATCGCCTCTGGTGGGCGTGCCGGGTGGATCCCCCGTCGGGCGCATGCGGGAGTCTGTCTGACTGTCTCTCCCCGTTTCCAGCTTCAGAAAAATACAGGAAAAAAAAAAAAAAGGATTGCATAGCTAGAAGAGAAAGGATAGGGATTAAGTTGAACCTTGAACCCCCATTTATTATCTACTATGTTCCTGGCCTTATCCAGTGACCACGACCAATATTGTTCAAGTGCACATTGAAAAAAAGAGACCGATGAATAAATGATATTATTCCATATACTATTGAGTATAACAAAGAAAAGAAAACAGTGAAATTTCACAGAATGCCTAAGAGGGACTTATTTACATAGGGTGCTTAGGAAAAGCCTATCCAAAGGGCTACGACTGAGTTAAGAAAAGAAAAAGGCGATTTATTTTGTACCTTTCTACTTTACTGAATTCACTTATCAGTACTAATAATTTTTTGGTGGAATCTTTAGGGTTCTCTATACGTAGTATCATGACATCGACAAATAATGACAGTTTCATTTCTTTCTTTACAATTTGTATGCCTTTTATTTTTTTATTCTTCTTGACTGCTGTGACTAGGACTTCCAGTGCTACGTTGAATAAGAGTGGTAAAAGCAGACATCCCTGTCCTGTTTCCATCTTAAAGGAAATGCTTGTAGTTTTTGCTCACTGAGTATAATGATGGCTGTGGGTTTTCATATACAGCCTTTGATCCCACTTTGCTAAGTTTTTATCATTCAGGATCTCTGTGGGTCCATATAAATTTTTGGAATATTTGTTCTAGTTCTGTGAAATATGCCATTGATAGGAATTGCACTGAATCTTAAACTGCTTTGGGCAGTATAGACAGTTTAATAAAGTTAATTCTTCCTATCCATGAGCATGATAAATGTTTCCACTTGTTTTTATCTTCTTCAGTTTCTTTCTTCAATATCTACTTATTTTCTGAGTACAGGTATTTTATATCCTAGGTTAAATTTATTCTTAGGTATTTCCATTTTTGGCAAGTGGAAAAAAGAACTGTAGCATATTTATGTAATGGAATACTATTCGGCCATTTAAATAAAAGAGAAATCTTACCCTTTGCAACAGCATGGATGGACCTGGAAAGCATTATGCTAAGTGAAATAAGCCAGTCAGAGAAAGATAGGTACCATATGATTTCACTCATATTTGGAACCTAAAGAACAAAATAAACTAACAAACAAAATATATAGAAATGAACTCACAGACAGAGAACAGGCTGACAGCTTTCAGAGAGGAGTGAGGTTACAGGGCTGGGTGGAAAAGGTAAAGATACTAAGCAAAAAGTAATACCTCATAGACACAGCATGATGATTAGCAAGAATGGGGGGAGGGTAGAAGAAGGTACAGGAGAATAAATGGAGATGGAAGGAGACTTGATTCGGAGTGGTGAACACACAATACAATATGCAGATGGTGTTACTGGACACCTGAGAGCTATACAATTTTGTTAACCAGTGTCACCCCAATAAATTCAATAAAACAGAAGGCCTTCTTGCAGTTTTATAAAGAAAGAGTGTCCCAGCCAGAAGGAATGAAAAGTACAAAGACCTTCAAATGGAAATGAACTTGCCATGTCCCAGTAGAAAAGAGATGGAAGGTATTTGAGTGTTTCGTGCACAAGAAGAATGTTGGAAGAGGAGGTCAGAGACGGAGGCAGCAGCCACATCATTTGGAATTGTATAGACTTTAGAAAGGAGTTTTAATTTTATTCTAGTTCTAATAGAGAACATTTGAGTTTAAAGCGATGAACTGTTAAAGTCTGATGTGATTCTGGGAAGTCCGGCTCTGCCTACTGGATGGATTATGGAGAATGGAGGAGCAGGAATGAAGGCAGGAAGACCAGCGTAAGCCTTTACAGTACTTTACGCTTAGGGAACAGGAAAATGATGGCAGCTCAGACCGAAGCTGTAGGAGTGAACATGGTGAGAATTATGCCAATTCTGGATGTGTTTTAGAAGCAGAGTCAATGTAGTTTATGGACTGGATGTGCAGTTTGAGGAGAAGGACAGTACCAAACAGTACTTTTTAAAACAGATTTAGAAGTCAATGCATTTGGCGGTATCTAAAGAAATATCAATAAATTGAGAAAAAGAGGAAAGTACCTACAGATGGAGACGTAGGGGCTGCTAATAAATGAGGTGATTTCCTTCACCTCAACAGTCAGCAATCTAGAAATCAAAGCACGTAGTGAAGAGACACATGGAAAGAAATGCTAATGACCAAGTCCAGGGTCTGTCAGAGGCAACAGCAGCAACAGCACACCGAATTCAAAGCAGGAGAGCATTTTCAAACAATCAAATACTTTATTATAAAGTGATAAGTATGTTTAATAGGCATCAATCACCAGAGTTGTATTCATCCAGACACATGATCCTGAAGATATATTCAGATCCAAAATATCCATGAACTCTACCCTTGAAAAGTAAGCATTACGGGCAGTGTGGAAGTTCCCTACCATCTTGAAGAACCACTGGAGTAGGTAACGAAGTACTTTGACTAAAAATACCTTACTAGTAACTAAAAGTGTTTTATAGTAATTGAACTTCCACCACTCAAACAATAAAGAAAAAAACGACAAAGAGAAAATTACAGATTACCACAAAGGGTTCTTTTCTGAATAAAATTGCAGATGAGCCTGACCAGGCGGTGGCACAGTGGATAGAGCGTCGGACTGGGATGCGGAAGACCCAGGTTCGAGACCCTGAGGTTACCAGCTTGAGCGCGGGCTCATCTGGCTTGAGCAAAAAGCTCACCAGGTTGGACCCAAGGTCGCTGGCTCGAGCAAGGGGTTACTCGGTCTGCTGAAGGCCCGCAGTCAAGGCACATGTGAGAAAGCAGTCAATGACCAACTAAGGTGTCACAACAAAAAACTGATGATTGATGCTTCTCATCTCTCTCCATTCCTGTCTGTCTGTCCCTGTCTATCCCTCTCTCTGACTCTCTCTGTCTCTGTAAAAAAAAAAAAATGCAGATAACCTGTTATCATCAAAATTGCTACTATACAGATAGATACAAGCACGTTCAGTTCAGTTAGGATGAAAGAGACCCTTTTCCTATATAAGCCAGTTAAATATTATGGACTTAATTTATAGAACCTTATGCTAAAAAAATTACATTTCATATGCTTCCAAATAACATACAATTTTGTTGTAACATTTAAAAAAAGTAAAGGAAAACCAATGTAGAGAAGCAATAAAAAGATTACTTCTTAAGAAGATGATCTGCACAATGTAAACAATGAGATCTGGCATTCTCCAAGCTATTAAATTCGTTGCCTTATTTCTTGTAGCTCTGGGAATGACTACAAAAAAAAATGTTTGTAAAACTAGATAATGATTGCTGATTTAAAATCGCATGGGCACATTTGAACATTATTTCAAGAAACGATTCAGATATAAACTGGGGGAAAAGCTACAAAGGTTGTGTATCTGATCCTAACTACTGTTCTAATAGTTATATCATGGACAAATGTGGTCATTATCACAACTGCTTTAAGAAAATTGAGGTCTGGTCTCACAATCTAGCACAAGCAGAACTGTGTACAGTTTCAAGAAAGAGACATTTGATTCATAGATTTTTAAATGATCTGTGGGATTTAGCTACTGGACAAGAGGTGACTAAAGGCAACAGCAGTATCACATTCCATTTTCATGTGTGTCTACTGAATGGCCAGGTTAAGACTGAGAGCTCTTGAATCACGGAGATTAGAAATCTTCCTTAGTCAAAATAATAATAACTTTAAAACTATAAACTTTGTCAACAATACCTCATACTACTTATCAAATGAGCAGAGTAAAGTAAATTTCAATTATATATATATATATACACACACACACACACACACATACACACACACACATACATGTAATCAAGATTCTCTACAATCTTATTGTAAAATCTATCTCTATAGTCTAGAGCAGGGGTCTCAAACTCACGGCCCGCGGGAACAAGTTTGTGCGGCCCGCAGACTAATCCACGAAGTTCAAAATATTTTGGATAAAATTAAGTAAGCCTAGGGGCCTACTTGTATTTTTCATTTCTCTAGCATCCTAGCTAGATATTAGCTTAGTTAACAGCAGTTGTGATGTGAACTACAGTTTCTGGTTGTTTTGTGACACTGAGTAAACTGCATGTAGGATTGTGCTTGTTGTACTGATGTTTTTTTGTTTTCAACTGCAGTGAGAAAAGTGTTGCGTAACAGTTGCCTTTTGTAGACCTAGTGCGGCCCGCCGAACGGCTGTGATCTTGCTCTGCGGCCCACATGCTGAGTTGAGTTTGAGACCCCTGGTCTAGAGTGACACTGGTCTGAAAAGATCTATGAAGTTTCTAAGTACGTACTTGAAGCTTATAGTCCAACAAAACACCCTGCTTGAAGGAGTGTTTAGAACAGTTAAGAATCTAAGCTGAAACTAACCATAGAGCACTTACTCTGTAAAGGTTCTGTGGGTAAAAGACGAACTGGGTGATGTGGACCCTGGTGTCCTCAGCACGCAGAGGGCTCAAGTGATCGAACCTGTGGGGTTAATCTGAGGGATAACACACTGGAATGCTGAGATATGTCTAATGTGTCCAGTCGGATAACCAACGCATGATAACTCCTAATACATTTATAAGAGCAATAGGCAACCTTCCTAATTGAGGTAATAGTATTTTTAAGACACTGTACTAGCTAGCTTCCATGGAAAGGAGAAACCAATATTGCTTGAAACTTACTCAAGTTATTTTATCAATCCTCACAACAACCCTAAGAGACAAGCACTAATTTCCCCTATTGTACAAATGAGGAAACAAAGGCTAATACACAGCACAGCCAAGATATAAATCCAAGTCTGTTCAGCTCTAAGCCCTGTTCTGCCTGCTGCCCTCGGGCTGCAGAGACTAGTCACTTTCCTGCCCTCGGGAGAGCCCAGGCACGCAGGGGAGATAAGAGGTACACAACTCGAGGAGTAATGGGAAAACAGGACAGAAAGCGATAAAGGTTTCCTAATTTTTAGAGAAGGAACTACACATAGATAAAAAGGATCACTTGGTTTTAAAGGCTCATTGCACTGTCGATATGCTGATAGTAACCCTGACCCCCCAGAAAAGTTAAATTTCAGACATGTAAAGCAAAATGTGTCTCTTTAAATGATCTATCTCATTGAGATTTACAAAGATTCCGGCCCATTTAAACTAAATGACTTATGGGTAGTCTGCTTATATCTAGTCTGCTATGAAATCTTTTTTAAACAAATACTCACTTTTCTCCTTAATTGTTCACAGGGTAAGAGGAAAAATATGGGACATTAGTGGGGTCAGATACATAGTTCTCAGAATTCCAGATATTAAACAGAGAGTTGCATTACGATGTAGGCCACACAGCACCATGAGCATGGAAGCTCATGAACTTTCAGAACCATACTGGGAATTCACTCGTCAACACATCTAGTAAACAAGTAAGAAGTCCCTGCTGAAAGATCACTTTGGGCCAGGAGAGGAGGGGGGCGCCCCTTACAGGCGAGTCCCACCACCAAACACACCTTCTGAACCATCCTCAAATGAAATGCGTTACTGCTGCATAATTACCATTTCAATCACATCCCTTACAAGCAGGGGAGGTTTATTTGTGATTTGCTTTAATTAGGTAATTTTAGTTTCATTTCTTTAGTAATTGATTCGAACACAACAGAATTAATAATTGCCTCCTATCTGCACACACACTTCTTTCCAAACAAGGATTATTTGACAGCACTCAGACAAGAGGAAGAACAAAAATATCCAGTCAGTGATGTAGATATCTTGTGTTTTATCGGCAATGCTTTGGACTGTTTTGGTTTTTTTTTTTTATTCTTGTGGATAAAGAGCAGACTAAAAGCATGTCCTTCCGAGAAGGAAGACTATTTAATATAACATGTTGGTGGGATCTGTTTCTTAGTTGTTTCAGTTTTTTCTCATACTCTTTCTAGCTAACAAAAATAATAATAGCTACCATTCTGGGTTATTTATTTAACTCATCACGTGCCAGTGATCACGTGCCATTCTGGAGATTTTACACATATTATTTCTAATGCTTGAAACTCTTCTGACAAAGTGGATATTAATGTCTCTGATTTACAAACTGAGACTCCAAGAGGTGAAGTATCTGACTTATTTTCACACATCTGAAATATATCAGGGCTAACTTTTGTGTACTACAAAGGGAAAGAAAGACAAAAATTCATTCAACTATGTAAATTTGAAAAATATATATGTTTATTATTTTCTAGTAACAAATAAAATGTTTATGTAATGCCAGGAAGGGTAGATTCCTCTGAGACTGGTTAAATAAATATTAAGGTTAAGTTTTAATGAGCATGTATGTTAGATGTGACAGCATTTTGAATAATATAAAGTATCTTACAACTAGAACGTTACTTTTAATAGGCTTATAAAAAGTTAGTTTTCTTTTAAGCAAGTTAAATGTATACTCTGATCTTGTTTTTATTATTTATGGGGTTAGCAAACCTTTTCTTTAACAATAATACATGTGTAAACTTCATCTCGTGCCTGATAAATTTAGACTGCAGTATTATCACAGGGTTAATTTTGAAGAGTGCTCTACTAGGTAAAAGCCAACCTGGGAATTCTAAATCTCTGATAGAGCAGAATCTTAAGGAAGTCTTTTGAAACACTCAGGGCTTGTGTCTTAGATATTTCAGAAGGAAAATGGAAACAACAGATCATAGGACAAAAACTGGATGCAAAACCCTGTCATCTGCTCAGTATCAAGTTCAATCTTCATTGCCACTTCCCAAGAGGAAAAAAAGAAAGCAGAGAAAGTTCTTACAGATTTGGACAGGTTATGGTCTCCTTAAGTCTCCAAAACCCTTTCCCACTGAAATAAAGTAAGAAGGCAGTTGAAGAACAAGATCAAAGTTGACTGCATCGTGATAACTTAGGAACACAACCAGTTAGAATAGCTCTCACACACTGTACATAGTACACCAGGGGTCGGGAACCTATGGCTTGTGAGCCAGATGTGGCTCTTTTGATGGGTGCATCTGGCTCACAGACAAATCTTTAATAAAAAAAATAGCCTGACCAGGCGGTGGCGCAGTGAATGGAGCGTCGGATTGGGATGCAGAAGGACCCAGGTTCGAGACCCCAGGATAGCCAGCTTGAGCATAGGCTCATCTGGCTTGAGCAAAAAAGCTCACTAGCATGGACCCAAGGTCACTAGCTCGAGCGGGGGGTTACTCAGTCTGCTGAAGGCCCGCAGTCATGGCACATGTGAGAGAGCGGTCGATGAACAACTAAGGTGTCACAACGAAAAACTGATGATTGATGCTTCTCATCTCTCTCTGTTCCTGTCTGTCTGTCCCTATCTATCCCTCTATCTGACTCTCTCTCTATCCCTGTAAAAAAATTAAATAAAAATAAAATAATAAAAAAATAGTAACGTTAAAAATATAAAACATTCTCATGTATTACAATCCATTCATTTCCTACCATTCATGTTCATTGTTGCGGGTGGCTGGAGCCAATAAATAAATCCAAATTTTTATTAAATAATGCATAACGTACACTGGTCATTGTATGGCTCTCATGGAGTTACGTTTTAAAATATGTGGCGTTCATGGCTCTCTCAGCCAAAAAGGTTCCCGACCCCTGTAGTACACAGTCACTTTCTCAAAATAGAAGAGCAGATGCGTCCAGGGTGGTCATCAGTAATACCACTGGTTTCCAACAGCAAACAGTCTAGACTTGGTACAACCGACTTTTTGCATCTTGAGTCTTCCAGTCCTCTAGTCTGGAACCCTTAGGCCTCCAGCTTTTCTCACCAGTCTACCCCCTCTTCCACTCTCTGGCTTTCCAATATCTCAAGAAGTTCCTTTCTTTCTATTGCATCTCAATATTTACCACTTCTCTTCTTCCAGAAACCGTTCTAATCTTACTGTCACAATACTCATCACACAAGCGGGTATCTTCTTTAATTAACTTATACATTCAAATTTTTTCCTTTATTTATGCTTACTACTATAAAAAGAAGAAAAAGGAGGAGGGAATGATCCAGTTTTTCATTTGCCCTACTCCTCTTTCCACGGTTCCTAACTCTAGTGGATCCTGTGGCCTGTCCCTCACACTGGATTCACCCTTGTTAGTCCTTTTTTTTCCAGCTAGGTCTCTTCTATGTCGTCTGTACTTCACACCTTTACTCTTTCCTCTCATATGAAATGTAACTGTCACAGGTCCTACTCCACTAGCAGCAAACCACAGCTGTCTTGCCAAAAACAATGCATCTGTTTAAGGTCTTTGTTTTCTTTTGTTTTTGTATTTTTCCGAAATGAGAAGTGGAGGGGGGATGAGGCAGATAGACAGACTCTGGCATGCATCCAATCGGGATCCACCAAGCATGCCAACCAGGGGGCGATGCTTGGCCCCTCTGGGGCGTTGCTCTGCTGCAACTGGAGCCATTCTAGCGCCTGAGGCGGAGGCCATGGAGTCATCCCCAGCGCCCAGGCCAACTTTGCTCCAATGGAACCTTGGCTCCGGGAGGGGAAGAGAGAGACAAAGAGAAGGGAGAGGAGGAAGGGTGGAGAAGCAGATGGGTGCCTCTCCTGTGTGCCCTGGCTGGGAATTGAACCTGGAACTATCACACACTGGGTAGGCGTTTTACCGCTGAGCCAACCTGCCAGGGCCCTGTTTAAGTTTTAACGTAAAAACAAAACAAAACAAAACAAAAAAACCTGGCAATGCTCAATGGAGTTTTTAATTGATGATCATGAAAAAGACACTAAATCTCTTTTTAAAAGGTAAACATGAGTATCATATACAACATAAAACAGAGTATCTAAGTGTGAGTTTTAATTTATTCTACTCAGATGTCTTCTAGCATAACGCTACTCTGCTTCCTTACCAGAAATATACTTATATGTACACTGTTTACTGTACAATACCTCATGCTATGAATGAATATTTCCCCCAAATATACAGAGTAGATAACTTTATTTAGACATTCCATTGTATTATAGCCATTAAGAAAATACCTTATATTCAGACTAACTCTATAAAATAGTAAGTCTGTGGGTAGCCTAGGTACATGACAATACTCCTGACCAGTATTTATCACCAATGACAGTAGCCCATTAGAATGAGTCTATAATGTCACTGAAATTTCAAAGTTAGACCTACATTATCAGAAATATCACTGGCTCTCTTATAGAATAACTCTGTACTTTATTTAATTGGGAAGATGACTGCCTGTTTCAGTTTTGTTTTGTTTATTTAATAACACAAGTAAAATATCTTCTGGAAAAGATTCAAATAATGCAGAATATTTAGAACAAACAATTAAGGACCTGGTTTACCCCCACATACCCCAAAGTAAACTCTACTAATAGTTCAATGTTTCCTCTTTATACCTACTTATTCTTTGCATTTATACACATATGCACATGCACACACACAACACACAAGTGCTTTTGAAACACAGATGGCACTTTCTCTATACATCCAGTTGTAGAAAAGCAATTGTTCAGTTAACTATAGCTTCTCTGACTTGCTGAAAAATTAATCTCTTCAAATTTGCTACCCAGCTATTGAACTTGAACTGTGAGACCAACTAAAACTACTCAAATTCATCAAAAAATGTCTTATGCAACCAGCCTTACTGTAATAACAATTTATGTATAATTATTTTAAATTGTTTTGTAGGGGAACGGGGGTGGGGGTGTTTTTTGTTTGTTTTTGTCTTCAGGAAACTGAATCCAAAAACTGTCATTAGGTCATTAATCTGTCATAGTTCAGACAGATGGCGATGTGTAATTCATATTTTGAGAGTTTAAAAACAGCAGACTCACAAAAATATCTCATATTTCTTTTTCTAGTTCTCAGTTATATCCAAACAAAATCTATGACTCCTTTCAAATATTTTGCAAACATAATAGAGTTCATTTTATATTAGAATTCAAAATATTATATTAGAATCAGTGATTTAAAGTGTTTGTGATTTTAAAGCAGTGGCTAAAATGATTGTGTACTATTTCTCATTTTTAGTAACTAAAAATACTTAAACAGTTCAATTCCTAATAATCCAAATAATCACTTCTAGTAGAAATAAATGAACCTATTTTAATAGGAATAAAACATATATCTTCAGGCCTAAAATGTAGATAAAAATGGTCCTTTTTCAGTCAAAACAGTAAAAAAGACACATCTTAAAAAAGAAATATTTTCACATGTAAATATTACTTGGTAATGTTTGTTTTAAACAACAAAAGCAAAATAACCATAATAGGAAATGTTTTGTATAGTTGTAAAAGAATTAATGCCTCTTTAAAACTAAACCAGAAATTCTTCAAGTTAATTCAAGGAAAACGGAGCAATGCCATATCCTAGCACTTCAAAATATAACCAAGCCCTGCATACTGATGTCTTCGTAAGAAGTAGGTAGAGTTGACATAGTCAGAAGTAAGGAGAGTTACAGTTTCCATGATAACATGAGAGCAGTGACAAAAACATCAAAGGTGCAGACACCCAGAATGTTAATTTTTAGAACGTGACTTTACACTGATTAATTATGTGTTCCTCAAAAATATATGCGGTGCATAAGAAAAGTTAATTGAAACATCCCATTTTGTACGTGCTTCTAAAAGTAGTTTAATGTAAGTGATAAGAGAACTGATTTAAAAATTATAAGCATGTGGACTATAAATTCTAAATTTGCTACATAAAGATATCAGTAATGAAGATAATGATGACTATAAAATATTCACGGAAACATTTACATTAACTGGGATTCTACTGACCATGATTGTATAGAATCGGAAAATTTAAGGGCTCTTTAGAATTTTAGAAATCATCTCTTTGGGCGCTGATCTGAAGAATACAAAATCCCTTTGAGAGTGAAATATGATTAAAATAAATGCATACCCAAAACAGAGAAAATAACAAGAATTTCAGAGTTATTTCAACAACTAAGAAATCAAGTTCCCAAATTTCCTCAAATAGGTCAGAAGTACATTATTTAACTACACATGTGCGACAGGTGAACCATAAGTAGTTCCTTAATTCAATAAATACTGGCTGGGTTCCTATAATGCCCCAGTATGACACTGGGCACTGGGAATGAAGAGAAGGGTGGAGGCATGGCCGTTTTCCTCAAAGAGCTACACTTATGAAATCTCCAATTAACTTATTTATAATCAATGAGTGGCCCCAAATGAAAGCTGTATGCTTTGAAAAAAGTTCTTAAATCCAGACTCAGTAATTAAGATAGCCTTCCCTGTTTACTAATCTAAAACACTATGATTTTGGATAAAATCTCTTTGCTGTAGACTGATCACTTGATGAGCTCATGAACTGGTGTGATGCTTGCTCCTTGCTGCCCTACAAACTAGAAGCTCTTCTAAATCCCCAGCTAACTCGAGGCGTCTCTCTCAGGGGGCAGTGCTATTTTCTCTCTTCATCCATCAGAGATATTAATACCTCTGAAACCACATCACCCCTCAACATTTCTGTGAATGGGAGTCTGAAGTTATACCTGGGGTATTCTTTATAGGCATGTCAGATTGCTTTCCTACATGTAAGCCATAATATCAACATTCAAACATGTGAAATTTTATTAAAGAAAATACATGAACCTTAAACCTGCAAGAATTGGCTGTAATCTGATTATATATATATAGTAAGACAAATTAAAGACTGAATTTGGAGGATTTAGCCAAATAAGCGAATGGGAGAAAAAAATGAAGTATTTTGGCTGAGCCTATATCTAGGAAATCTAAATCCATGTCCAACCAGGGAAGAAGGAATTGGATAAAGAACTTCAATCATGATGATCCAAATAGCAATGTATCTCTAATGTGATGCGGAACATATCAGGCTCTCTTACTCGGATGCCATCACATATTTTGCATTATATAACTAACTCCCTTTGTACTGGTTCCTTGCTAACCAGAAATGATCTTCCTTGAGTACCCATATAGGTCAGTTCACAATAACAAAATGATCTGGTCAAGCCAATTGGAATGATCCTATTATGTTAGTTGGTTGGGGCGGGAGAGGGCTATTTGTTTTCTTTTTAGTCAAAGTACAGACATAAATTGGCATTCTGATTTTAAAGATCAATTTTACAGAATTGTTTATTGTGAGCCAATGCTGAGATGCAGGTTTATTCTAAATGTGCTGCCAATCAAATTTTGGAACTTATAAGGCTGAGAGCCAAATCTTAAATTTAAAAAAATTTCTTGGGGAAATGTTATCCTGGGGGAACCTATCTTAAAAGCTGGTTGTATTTTTGTCCACTTCATTTTGTATTTTCAACTTTATACATTGTTGAAGAACTCTTTATGGTAAAAGGTGGAAAGCAATTTATTCATCTATAATGGAAATAAATCATGATGAGCACATCACACTTATTTGCTTCTAAATGCAACAAGATTAGCTCAAATAAATATCTCAAAAATACCTTAAAAAAAATCTCAAGACATGAATTTATTTGGATTCTGAAAGATAACATCAGTCTCCACCAGAAACACGAACGTATTTCTTGTGTCCCAGCATGAGCAGGGCATCACACAAAGTAAGTGCTTAATAAATGTTGGCTGGATCAATGTTTGAAAGATGAAAAATATCTCCCTGGAGAGTTCTGTATCTGCACATACAGGAAATCTCACATGAATTATTTCCATCATTAGCACTCATTTGGAATTCTACGGTGTCTCGGGTAATCAGAGTTTACATTTTTAAGATGAAGTTCCGTAACAGATATTTTTGAAGCAATAAATATGTTAGTGAAGATGTTTTTTATATTATTTTTCCCCTCTAGGTAGTTTTACCCCAGGGGGCACTATATTATAAACTTTTTAAAAAAATTAATTATATAACAAACCATTTTCAAATAATTTATATCTATATCTATATCTATATCTATATCTATCTATCTATATATATATATCTGAAAGTTTTCAAAAAGGCTCTGGATAAAACTGTTAAATTCCTTGACTATTGCTGTGGTAGAACTGGTCATTATTTATTTAACAAACCATTCCTTATATATTTAAAATTATATATTTATTTATAAAGAAATGGGTTACAAAATAAAGACAAATCATTACAGTAGAGGCAATACAGTATGTGGCAAACATGAGTCTTATGATTTTTTAAATGTATAACCATAAAAGTTATAATATTAAATATATCACAAAGTTCTAGGGAGAAGGGCTGGCATATTTTGTTTAAAAATTAGTGAGTCAGTCACGTCAACTAATCCAACTTCTGAGACTAGCATAAAAGGACTCCATTAAGCAAAGAGAGTTCATTAACACCTGTGCTCATACATTTCAATATAGAATTTTGATTTAATGGGGCAGTTAGGGGAGCAAGGTCACTGATCAAATGCTGAGAATTACTTAGGAAAGAATTTTTAAGAAATACTAAACAATTGTAAAAGTAACGCAGGAGGGAAAGAAACCAAACCACAAGATACATATTACATTTCCCTAATTGGGAAAAGTCACACTTGAGTCTAGTCTATCCACATGTCCGATTGTTATCCTCTCCCAAATTCTACAGGTACTTCAAGTTCTCCGTATCCAGAATTAAACTGAACTAAATATTTTTCTGGAAACTTGCAGGAAAGTACACCCAGTATTTTGTATCTTTGCCTTGATGAAACTTACTGCCATTTACCCAATAATTTAGGGATCAACATTAACTTCCTCCTCTCTTTTATCCTACTAGCCAAGTCCTGTCTACGTTAGCTATTATATATAATATTTCTCAAATTCTTCTCTTCTTTACTATCCCCATTACCACTAGCTCTCATGACTTCTCTATTTTTTTATTGTTTTATTGACTTGATTGGGGTAACTCTGGTCAATAAAATTATAATCTTATTAATCATGACTTCTCAATCATTGCAACAGCCTGTTAAAGAAGTCCCTGCCTCCAAACCAGTTCCCTCCAAATCTTTTCCCACATTGCAGCCGGTGTGATACATGTCAATCAAATGACAAGTCATCTATCTGCTTTGGGTCCCCTGAAAATGAAATCCCAGTTTCCTTTTATACAAGATATGCCATCATCTTGCCCTGATTAATTCTCCAGAGTCATCTCTGGTCTCGGATTCCTAGACTCCAACTTTACAAATCTAGAAATACCAATCTGCTGGTATTTCCCATAACATATCTGTTATTTCTCAGCTACCACTGTGGGTGTGCGTATTGAAAAAGCCTTCTTCTCTCCTAAATTCTATTCACTTAATAAGTCTCAGATCAAGCTGCCTCTCCTTCGAGGAAGTCTTCACAACTAGTACCCTCCCCTACCCCATTCCCATATTAATTAGAACACTTAGCTTACCAAAGTATAATGCCTTGTTTAGACGTCTGTCTTTCAAACTAGAGGGTGGGCTCTTGGAGGCAAGTATTGTGTACTATCCACCTTTGGATTTGCCTTATAGTGCCTGATACATAAAAGTTATCTGTTGAATTAATCAACTAGAACAATACAGTAACATGTCAAATGCCCGTAAGTAATAATTATATTTTAAGATTACCTCAAATTTATTTGTTTGTTTTTATAGACCACTTTTTCACTTTTTTATTTATTTTTAATTGACTTTATTGGGTTGACACTGGTTAACAAAATTATACAAGTTTCAGTTGCCCAATCCTATAACAAATCATCTGTATACTGTATTGTGTGTTCACCACCCCAAGTCAAGCCTCCATCCTCACCATGTACCCCCCCATACCCTCCAATCTTCCCCTTGGCAATCACCACACTGTTGCCCTTGTCCATCAGTTTTTTCTCTTTTTGTCCTTTTTTGCTTAATCTACCTACCCCTTACCCCAGCTCCACCCCCCCAGCTATCCGCCTGGTCTCTATCTGTCTGGAAAGGAGGGGGCGCTGAAAGCATTATGCTGAGTGAAATAAGCCAGTCACAGACAGGCAAGTACCATATGATTTCACTCATATGTGGACTCTAATGAACAAAATGAACTTACTTAAAATTTAAAACACCTAAACCACCCCCAAAATGTACATTTAGTAACAATCAGGCCTACAACTTGATTAGTATTATCAAACTGAGAATCTGTGGCACTACCAGCATCATCAATAACATGAAATTTTAGATGCAGACTTTCTAAGAAGAACCTATCAATATTGATCATAAATATGGATAAGGTTTCTCTATTATGAGGACTTCTTATTTTCCCACTCTTAGTGACCAGTGCCTTTGGAAAACCAAGAGTAAGTAATAGTTTTTCTCTACATGTAGCCAAAAATTTACAACTCAGGAACATTGAAATCCAGTAAAAAGAATTTCTAATATATAGACAAAGTCTACTTCTTTCTTAACCAAAATCTTTGTAGATGCTTTAAATAACAGAGGATTTTTTTTCCTTCATGTTTCTACCCTATTTTATTAGGAATGCATGCCTCTGTTCTATGGATCTATGTAGTAAAAATGAAAGAACAAAAGACGTGAATGTCACAGGTCTGGATCTGACAACAAGCCCTCTTCCTTATTAGTCATGGGACAATGAAAAAGTAACTTGAGAGCTCTGACAGCAGCAGTGATTACTTATTGGATGAGCCAGAACCTGCGCTAAGCATTTAAAATATATTTCCTCATATACCAACCTCACAAAAGTCCAGAGCTAGGGGTTGCTTATCCCCATTCTACAGATAAGCAAATCGGAGCTCAGAGATGCAAGTAACATGTCTAGGTTGCACAGTAAGTTCTGGGCAAAGTAAGAATTCTATCACAGACCCATAGAACCCCAAAGCCCATACTTTAACCACTTACAATCTACTGCTACTGAGTCTCAGTTTACTGTATTATAAAATAGAGTCATTATTGTATATTAACCTCACAGAGCTATTGCGGAAACTAAGTGAAAAAAATATGGACGCATAGAGCACAGAGCTAGGGGCACCCTATGTTCAGTCAGAAATTATGCCCCCCTTCCCTCATCTCATTCCAGTAGTGATTAAACATTTATAATAAGGGAAATAGTTCCTAAATGCTCCTTACCTATCTCAAAGTAGAAATATTCTCAGTATTGATTAATTCACAAAAGGAAAAGACCACCAGATCAATAAGTATATTTGATATAAACAGATAAAAAGGAAAAGAGCAAAGAAAAACGATATATTCTACTTGTTTAGGACCGTGACCCTACTATTTATTGATCATTCAGAATATCATAAGATCAAAATATATCAATATTCAAAATTAGAGGAGAAGAATATGAGACCCAGAGAGGTCAATTCACTAGGGCTTGATGCAAGACGCCCTACAGAATCTAATTCATCTGGTTATATTCTTTAAAAACTGTACTTCCAGTGGGGAAGACAGATTTGGGAAAAGATAGAGGCAATAAGAATAATACTTCTATATTAAGTTACTTTAGACCTTTATTTTTCTTCTGAAGTACCTAAAATGGGAGTAAGGGTGATATGAGATACAAAGAAAAGATACAGCACTTTTGCTGTTAATTCCCTACACATACATACTTCCTGTGGTTCCTTTTTCTGTTTCTTTTTTTTTTTTCTTTTGGTAGATAGCCATGCCATGTACCTCTGATAAGGTGTAAAGACATCAAACTTTTACAAAATTTCCTAACAAGTAAAAACTAAGATCTATTACCCAAAGATCTACACAAACTTTAGGACTACAATTCAAAACACTGTTTTTACAGCAAGCCCACCTGATATTATTTTAGGGTGTATCCTCTGGACATCCAGCCAATGGTGACTGCCAGACTAAGCTACAGAAGACAACTCAGAAAGCTGGTGGGTCCTCTAAGATAAGTTATTTTTCAAAAGTGCACTAGAGCAAGATCATCTGATATTACCCCACCCTCACCATAACCCTCTCCTACTTCTGTAATACTGCTTTCGTCCTGAACACATGGGTCAGTGTTGGACACGGTGGACATCCTGAGATAATGACACTACAGAGAAATAACAGTTAAGTAATCCAACTAACCTACAAGGTAATATCACAGTTTTATGTCCCAATCCCGACAACTTCTTCCTTCTGCTAAGGGACCTAAAAGGCCGCCTCATTTCTTTAAGCTTCCATTTCCACATATGAAAAATGGAAATCATAATATACTTCTGCTTCACTAGGTTCTAAAACTGGAAACCAGCTAAGAAAAAAAAAATAATAATAAATGCAAAGCACTCTGAAAAGGATAAACTAGATTCCCTGACCTGATTATTGGTCAGAGTCTTGTAAAACTAGAATAACTTACTTCTTCCAATTCCATACATGCCATCTGGCCATCAAACTGACTGATAAATAGTATTGACTGCGAACTTGATCCGTGTAATGATTTTAAAGTAACAGAAACAAAGTTAGTATCAGGATGTATTTTCATGCCATTCAACTATCTCCAAATAAAATGTACTCATTGGCATTATAAAAGTCGAGGGTAAGAAAAATTAAATTAATTACAATTTTTTGAGCCTTATTATTTTTTTTTTTTCAAAATAGCAGCAGCAGGAAACCGATACTGAAGCAACTTTGGAAGAATTAATTGGAAATGAGCTAAACCAGAACCAGAAGGAATCACAAAGCAAGTCTCATCTGATGGGCCGAAATACAATATGGATTATTTTTATATTGTTCTGTCTGAGTTGGCTGTCTCAGATTCTTAACTTCCACAGTCTATTTTTAAAATAACTTAACACTGTGTATTTCCAGTAGCCATCAAGGCATATACTGTCATCCCTGACACCGAAGATTGTCAGTAGACTCAACATGTACACTAATGATCTCGGGCAACAATGCTCATCTTCTTATCAAAGAGATCCTTATTCCAGAAGAAAATGTCTAAAGTTCTCTAAGAAAATTCATTCTAAAACACAGGAAGAAGAAGGCACTATAAAATGTTAAGATCACTAATACCGCTTACTTCCTTTTAAGGTTATTTTACATGCTGAATTTTAAAACCAAAAACTGTCAGGCATTCTAACATTTTTCGTTCTCTCCCAAGTCGCCACTGCTCTCCTCCAGCCCTGTCAAATAATGATAGCTGCTGTCATTATTTTTTATACAATAGCTGGAAGCAAGTTGTACAGGCAACTCTTCATCTTAGAATAGTCATCAAATAACATAAACAAATGACTAGGACCTTATAGTACAGTGACCACTTCCCTCAACCCAAAATAAGTGGGCTATCACATCTTACCAGGACTTTACTGAACAGAATGTTAGTTATTTTACAAAAAGAAGAGGTTTTAATTCTTTCATTTTTTCTTCCTAAACTGTTGTAAAATAACTTTTCCCTCTTACACATATACACCTGTCCTCTCCCGGCTGCTAGTGGAGGCTATCTATCAGAAAGATTTCCACATTTACTTTAGGCTCCAGTATTTTCAATCAAAATGGCAATTCTGTTTTTTGGAAGCCACAACCCTTCAGGAAGCATGTATGAAGATATTTTTAAAAATGAAAAAAATATATAAATTAAGTGCTTTTCATATAGTTAATGCACGGAAAGGAGTTTACGAAAGCCAGTGATCTCAGACACAAGTGATTTGACAGGTTGCATGCACAAAAAAAAAAAACTATTTCAAGTCACAGACAAACATGAGTGACTGATTCTATGTCTGTTATTCAAGTTAATAGACGAGAGTCTCTCTCTACCACTTTTTGCCTTGGCAATCTCAAATGCTGATATTCTCCTAGATCTAACAGAAAGGAAAAATGGGTATCTTCTCCATCTAACACTTAAGTGGGTAACCTAGATACTGTAAATAGAGGCTACATAAAGGATGCAAGACAGCTCTGAAGCAAGAGCCAAAATATTTAACCTGCAACTCTTTGGAAAAGAACACGAAAACACATGCAGCTTAGCCCAAAACCATACTCACATGAAATTGCCACAGACTAGTAAGTTTTAAAAACAAAACAAAACAAACAAACAAAATAAAACCTCTTTACCAAACATAATGTTACTGCTATTGGGTGTGAAAAGCCCAAATGTCAAAAAGCACAGCTATTATTTGTTCCAACTCTTTGTGCCTACACTCTTCACTAGATATTTAAAATAAATGGGTGAACTACCTTTCTGAAGCCAGCACTTGCTAAACCAGAATTAAATTCACAACTAAAGGAGGCAATTAACCAATTAAAAAGCATTTTTCTACTGATATTCTAGTAGTGACTAAAAGATAATAGTAAAAAGTGTACAATTAACATTAATATCTACCCCTCATTGAATACAATGTTACCAAAAACAATAAAATATTTGGCTACCAGAAATTGCATATCTATCTATCTTTACTTTTTAAGAAATTATACAAATATTATATGAGAAATAAAAATCTATTTTACTGAGGAACTAAGAACATTGTTAAAATATAAAAATTGTACTGCCTACATTACAGTAATAGGGTAACTTTTATCAAATCAAAAGCCAACTAGCAAATAATAAGTTAATGCTACAAGATCCATTATAAGAGATTAACAATATAATATACATTCGCTTACTCTTAATTTTTCTTTCTACATGATAAAGGAATTTCAACTGCTTCTAGAATAAAATCTTCCTAGAAAGTATTTCCCATTAATAAAAAGAAAACTATTAAATAAGTAAATTCACATAGTTTAATCAAAATTTCAAGTCAATAACTAGAATCACTTAAAGTTAATGAATTGCAAAATGTATTCAATACCACTCTATATACTTTTGCTTATAATTCAGTAGTCTTGACTACTTATAAAGCTAGTAGCTTTATAATGACCTTAAGTTTTGAGAATTGTATGAGGGAATTGGAAAGGAAATTTTGTTCTCTCCAGATAATGAGAATTAACTTAGGCATATGCTCATAATTCAGTAGATGATTCAGGTTTTTTTTTTTAGTTAATAAATCTTCATTTTAAAAGAAAGAAAATGCCTTTCCTTCACATAGCACCCAAACAGAAAACTTTTAGATTAAATAAAGTTAAATATAATCCAGACGTCTTTTCTATACAAGAATATAACATATACTAGCACTACAAATTATGTTCGAGTAGGAATAATGGAGCATTTGTACTTGATAACTATACTGATAAAACATTATAAGAGAAAACAAACCATATTCTTAAAGTATTTTGCCTTCTGTCCCTGACAGCATGTAAGTTGATCTTTTATTACACAAAAACATTTACTACATCAATGAATGACTCTTCATCAAAAATAGTAGCCAAAACTGTCTATTCCCCTAAGTTCAAAACATCCTTCCAAATGTTCTCATTCCTTCCCTGGACAGTCCTGAACAAAATGCTTTCACTTTGTTAGAGAAATAGATGTAAGTGAGTTTCACAAATTTTCAATTAAACTTCACTTCCAACACTTTGGAGAAAACACTTTCACATGTTTAAAAAAACAAGAAAGCTACTAACGCTGCAATTCTACCACTGATGGATTAGGTTTGTACCAAGGCGATATAAAACTATTTCAATTTTTTTTTAATTGTGAAGAGTCCTTTGGAAGTGACGTGTTTCCATCTCTCTCTTTCTAATCCAACAACAACAACAAATCTAGTCATAAACTTGGCAAGTCAAAACAATAACCAGAAAAGCCTAACATTTCTTACCTGATACAGGTAAGCACCAGCTCCCAAATGCCACCTTGGGATAGTTCAGACTAGTAAGCAGGCTCATGTTTTATGGTACAAAAAGGAACAGGAATAAATCTCTGTGGTTCTTTCTTTAGCAAAATCTATATAGCAGCAGCTACACCACAATGTGCGAGGACCCCACAGACCTAACAAATTCAAGGCTGTCACTAGAGAAATAGAAAAAATATCATAAAAAGAAGACTTACTGCTTGTCATGTGACTTGGTGAGGCATGCTGTCCATTGGGTGTGCTTGAGGTGAGGTCAATTGCCATATTGGAGTGCTCCCTTTCAGGTGAAAGCTCATTGTCACCTGCTTTCACAAAATAAAATCTCTCGGTTTCTGTTCATGGTCACATAAAATCTAATTACCAATTTTGTTCCATACATGCAGTGGCATGAATAGCCTTGAAATTTTAATGTAATACGTTTTTCCTTCAAAAAAACTATAAGGAAATATAATTTAGAAATACACAGTAAATGAATAAAATGATGAAAAGCCACAACAAGCCCATAATAAAGAAAAGTTACAAAATTTCATTATCACGACAATCTTACTGTAAAATAAGAGGAATTGGAAGTAGTTGGTTTCTAAAGTATCCTTTAGTTAAAAATAAATAAGTTTCTTTAAAGATCTAGTTTAATCATTGAGCATACAGTATTTACAATGAGCATTTTCCAAAATGCTGGCTATCAGAGAGTTAGATGTTTAAAAGGAGAGTTGGCTGAAAACATGTCAACTTAAGAAAGCTAATTCATAGTATGTGTCTGAAAATTAGACTACAGAATAGTAAATATATAGTACATGCCATATTAGTAGACATATATGTAACCTGACCTAATCTAAACTTAGGTAATCAAGTAGGAAAGTGTAAATCTGCTAAACTAATACTAATTTCATGTTTTCCTTAAAAAGTATATTTCTATATTTGCTTCTATCTCACTGTATGCTGCTATTTTATCAAATTCATTTAAAGGTAAAATTGTGAACAGAAGAGTACAGAATCCATGAGAACAAGTTACAACTGAGAGGTTAAAATACAGGTAACACAAAAGCATAACTTTATTACCAATAAAAAATTAATGAAAAGGAATACTTACACGTTATATAGCCATCAATAGCCTCTGTTTCCATAGTCAAAGTGCAGTGCTGCAATACAAAAGATTATATACCCTTAACACAATGATTCCCTTCAGTTCTGCCATTAAATGTTTAACTTATTTGAAGCTCCCAGCAGTTAGCCCATGTTGCTGCTGCTGCAACCCGTGCCCAAGAAACATACTACAGTGTACTGTATGTGCTCATTTGCAAGTCACTGAACTCTTTCTGCAAATGATCTGATTCCTGCTGGAGATAGGACAGGAAAGATAAGTGCCCTGTGAGATGGGCTGCAGCAAGAAAGGAATGACTCTCTTCATCAGAATTTACTTGGTTCAAGGAAAAAAAAATGGGGGGGGGTCACATCTTAAAAGTGCCAGCTTTAAATGGGATTTAAGTATTTTATCCCACTCACTACTCCCCACAATCACACTGCCGTTTGAGGACTTCCCTCGTATACAGATAGCTCTATTCACAATTGTTGCAAGTTGGTTCATCATGTTCTAAGAGGGAGGGGGGAGGACAAATAAACATAAGAAAACAAAACAAAACCAAAAAACTCAGTGCCCAAGAGTGTCTCTTAAGATTTCTGCAGCAGTTCTCCAACTCCCAAACTTGTATTGACATTTTAGCCTACCCCCAGTTCTGCGTGAGCACCTGTTCAATGTAACCTTAATTTCCTGCCAAACCATGGTTGGATATAAGTGCCAAGCTTACTTAATACGCTCTGATTTTGAAAATTTCATAATCTTTTTTTTTTTGCTGTTGGGAAGGGAATCACTTTTCTAAAGTTTGAGGAATTATTCTCAGGCACCAGTGACGCAAAACAAGAACTGAATTCTCAGAAACAAAAGTAAATTGTATGAGATGACACCCCCTAGCTTTGATTTCACATACTGAAAAGATCAATAAGCTAACTGTATTCTCTGAAGGAAAAAGTTTAAAGAATTGACATGTCCTGAGGAGATTTTTACTTATTTTTTTTTCCTTTGGCCCTGGTCCTTTTTGCCTTTAGTTTCAAAACTCTCACTGCACCAGCAGCTAAATTATTCACAATGAGCCATTTCTGTATTGATCGCCAAGTATATTTAGCCCTGGCTCCTGGAATTTCTCCATTACTTACTGGAAAACAGGCAGCTTCACTTCTTGTCTCCAAAACCACTTCCCTTCTCCCTCCCCTCCCCTTCTTCACCACCACCCTCCCTACCCCAAAAAAACTTTTCTTTCTTTCTTTATGGAATAATCAGATCAAATTCCCAACTCAGCCACTACATAGCACTTAAATTTCAACCTGCTGGTCTGTTATCAAATTCTTTCAAATTATGATTACATAAGGCTTTAAAGAAAGGCATCCGTAAAGTTTAAAAGGGGCGCAGTTTCTTCGGATATTTTACAAATGAGTTTATCTCTTTAAAAATGTACACCTTTAACACACATATTAAGAAGAAAGAAACGTCAGGGAGAAGCGAAAGAAGTCTGCCCCATCAATGAAATGGTTATTAACCCTCAGAGAAGGAAAGAAAGAAAAAGAAAAGGAGAAAGAGAAACGAAATGTACATACAAAAGAAATTGTCCTTTGATTAAAAAAGATTCATCACCATTTCCAGCTCTGTCGGGAGATCTCAGCTTCTTCTAACCCCTCAAAGAGGAGGTGACAATGTCGGGCTGAAGATAAACGGAGAGAGAAAGAAAGAAGTTTTTTGTGTTCCCCCCTTCTCTCTTTCCCTCCCTTGCCCCCTCCAAGCCAAGCCCCCTGCACAGTTCAAGGCGAGGAGGAAGGAACAAGCACTTTACAGGTGGGTCATTCCGAGCCCAAATCCAGCAAACAGATCGGCTGATAAACAAAACCAAGAAATGAGAGAGAAGGAACACCCCCCTTCTCCTCCTCCACCTCCTCCTCCTTCTTTCACCCCTCCCCCTCGTCCCTTTGGGATGGTCTAGTAGGAAAAGTCACTCAGGAATGGCACCACGTACTTTCAGGAAAGAGGAAAAAAAAAGAGAGAGAGAGAGAGAGAGGTCAGTCAGTGCTACAGCAATGCGATTAACAAGAAGAGAAAAAACTTGATCCACCGGTTCTTTAAGAATCGACCAAAAGCTAAGACGAGAAAACTGAAAGAAAAGGTGGGGGGGGGGGGTAGAGGGGAGGGACAGTCAGGCAGAACCCAGCAAAGGAACCTAGGCCAACTTCACAGGACTGTTTTTCGCCCTTGGCAAATAAATAAATAAATAAATAGACCTTAATTCCATCTCTTTCGCCCATACTAGAACCTGTCAAAGTGATTTAACTGCTGCCTTTTTACATGTGTCATACCTGCTTTTTAAAAAATTCCAACAGGATCTGAATATTACCTTCTATCTGGACAGCTGCAATTGATGCCAAGCTAACCAATCTTTCTTAGAATTCAAATTAAAACAAAGCGAAACAAGTCAAATCCATGACAGCTATAGAGATGAGAACTGATTAATCGATTAACATCCCAGAAACAGATTACAAGGAGGGGGCGATAAATTAAGGCAAGAGGACAGCGTCTTCATCCCGGTTCCCTGAGCGTCCTTTACAGAAATTATTACTCTCATCATAACCACAAGCCATCCCTCCCGGAGAAAAATATATCTACATTATTGTTATTACTGGTTAACAGCAACAAGTCATTTGATCACATCACAGTGCAAAACGAGATGCTATATAATTACACTTAACTTTGAAAACACTCCCCCCCCTTTTGCAAATCAGACACACATATTTAGATATCATCTATGAATAAGAAGACAAATACAACAAGAGCTGTTCTTCACCACGCAAAAGCCAAACGGAGATTTACCTCAGCAGTGCATGCAGTAAAATAATCCCATCACCCTTTTGTTTGTGTTTACTGTTAGTGTGTCCTCTCTCTTTCTTTCTTTCCTGTGCCTAACGTGTGTTTGTGCACTGCAGTTGGTGGTGGAAACTAAGGCAGTGGATCTGTAGCTAAGGGTAATCCTGTTTTTACTTCCTCCATCTTCAGCGAGGAGCAGGGTTAGCCCGGGACAGCTGGTCAAACCCCGAGAAACCGATCCGCCGCAGCCGGAGCACATCTCCCCCGCCGGCCGGGCTCGCGCAGACACCCGCGGGCGGAGGGCGGGCTGGAGGCGGCGGCGGCGGCCGCAGGCAGCGGGGCCCCGGGCGCGGGCGGCCGGCCGTGCGTGCGCGCGCGCGTGCGTGCGTGTGTGCGGGGCAGGGGCCGGGGCGCGCGTGTGGGTGTGAGTGTGTGTGGGTGTAAGTGTGTGTGAGTGTGCGCGCGCGGGCTGGCGAGGGCGCGTGTGCGCGTGTCTGCGCGCTGGGCCGCTCGGCGCGCTCGGCAATCGATTACAGAACAAGTGGGGCCCCGGCGGCTCGGCGACGCGCGCACCGCCTCGCGCCCGCCTCGCGCCCACCCGCGCGCTCGGCGGCGTCGCCCCCCGCCCGCGATCCCCGGACGGCGGACCCGCCCCCTAGGGGGGGGGGACCAGGTAACCCGCTTCCGAGGGTTCCAGCGCGACCACAACCCACTCCCCCGAGTCGAATGGAGCTCACGTTTTCTGCCGGCCGGGAAGGAAGGGTTTTGGCGGCGAGGGCAGGCTCATTTCGGCCGCGGGAAGTTTTCTCTCCTGCTGGGATTCGTGGCGAGGCCGGGCGACGCGAGCGGACGGCGAGCCGGGCGCCCGACACCCAGCTGCGGGCGGGCGTCCTGGGCCGAGCGGTGTGCGCGGGGACCCACCCACTCAGGCTTCGCAATAAACTCTGCCCGGCGATTCCAGTGAACGGCGCCGGGTGGACCAGGACACGAACCAGAAGCCGGGGGTCCTCGGGAATGGCTTGAGAAGGAAATTCGGGTCTGAGATGAAGCTCAACTCTTACTATTTTGGAAGTGCTCTCCAGTGCAAGTTTAAAATTAGAGTGTGTGCTGGCAGTTTCTGCCCAGGCAACTGCCCCATCCACCAAAGCCAAAGAACGGGTGAGGGTCCAAAAAGTTGTTAGGGGTACGGTATTGCCCATCTGTGTCATCAGTGAGTTATCGCATAGCTTTCTTATTTGGGAAGAACGTAAATAGGTCGTCATGTTAAATACATATCTTTGGCTACAAATAGTAGCGTTTAGCATTTTTGCTTGTCCACATTTATAAAAAGAGGGAATAGAGACTTCTGTAATTAAAGGGAAAAGGAAAATGAAAGGAGCTGAAAATACTGAACTGTGTAGACTGGGTGGCTTTGAGTTTGAAAACACATAAAACTATCAGGACTGCCAAACAGCATTTCTGAGAAGCCGTATCACAGATTGTGAAGAAAATCAATGCTGAAAGAGGAGGAGCAGGCACAGAATTCCTCCATTCAAGATCCCAGAAATAGTTGCTGAGTTGTCCTCCCCCCCCCCCTTCCCCGCTGAGGATAGAAAAATGATACACTGGAGATAAAATCATCCACTATTATCTTTACACCGTTTGGGAAATTTTGGATAACGTCTTTCCTTTAAATTTTGCAATGGAGAAGGAATTCGTTCACATTGACACACACTAAGTAATGCATAACTTGTATAATACTAGACTAGCATTTTATAAGGAATTACTTTATCAAAGTATATTTCATATATCGTATTTATTAGACAATCGTAACCAGTAGTCTGGTTATTAAATTACAAAAAAATGATGGTGCCATACTGCAAACAAGATTAACCATTATTCATTGGAGAGCAAATCTTTTGGGCTCAGGCTAGCAATGACTTTGTGACAATTTTAAGAAAAATTGCAGTTCCTGTAAGTTATGTGTTGGTCGAACCGGTTTTGTTTTGTTTTTTAACCTGTCAATCATCTAAGTAATTTTCTTAAAATCATATTTGGGGAAGACAACATAGAATTCCGCAAATCACTTTATCCCAATAGATAGCTAACATTTTAATCTTAAATTACCTTAGAAGAAAGTGCATCATTGATTCCTAGTATATAAAGGGAAACATAACTTCTCTAAATTGCCATAAATCCCTCCTATAAACTAAGCCTAAGTGTTTTTAAGTATCTACAAAGTTATGGAGATCCTCCAAAAAGATGAGTTAAAACATTGAAAATTATCATGAAATGTCTGGATTAATTCTTTAATAGAAAAGGAATCATTGTGCAGTCTTAAGGAATCATCCTAAAGTTTCTCAAAGCTACCACAGTTGATAAAGTCCTGGCCACTAGCTGATAGAGCTTAATTTAGCTCCTTGAAAGACTATCCTTGAGTTTATTTCATTGGCTTCCTAATCACCAGAGGCACACTCTCTCCCTCTAGTGGCTGTGTTTAGACACTTTGCATTTGGTGTCCAAGTCCCCAAAACTGGGGGATTTGGGCAGGAGGCAGTGGCTCCCAGATTTTAGAATAGCAAATGACCACCTTTAAGAATTAGACCAAGTGGGGAAACTTGTCCCTCTTTTTAACATCCTATATTCATTACTCATTTGCAGCTCATGGTACATCCACCTTACTTGAAAGAAGTCATTATATTTATATACTAAAACTAAGAAATCTGTTTTATCCTCTGCTATTGAATAGCTCTGGCTCTGAAACTCAGTTCCTCTTGTGGGAAAGAACCTTTGTATAAACTGTAGTAGTTCACCTTGTTCACAATTTTTTTCCAACAGTATTTTATAGTGGTTAAAGAATATATTTCCACCTTATACCACAACTACACTGCACACATTTTAAAAGTACATATATCAATATATGTGTGTACACACACACACACACATTTAGTCTACACATAAAAATGTACTACCAGGGATAGACAGTACCATCCTCTTTGCCCACTGTATTGAGTTGGGAGTTAAATCTTCACTTTGGGGTGGGAGGTAAGGAGGTGGGAGAGAATATACCTGGCCCCTCTCGTTTTTCACGTATCTGGTTCCTTCTTATCCTTTCTGTCCCATCCCACTGAAACTATGCCTTCCAGGCACCAACCCCTGTATTAGCACATTGCACATTTCCTTCACTGTACAATTTGTAAATATTTTATTCACTTGTTAAATTTTTAAAAGATAAACTTTTTTTTCCACTAGAATGTCATGTTTTGAACAGGAGGAATTATGTGTGTCCCACTAACAATGATTTTCTTAGAACTAGCAAAATGTTTGACATGAGTTGTTACTCAGTAGGAATTTACCAAATGCCTCTATGGAGGTAACCACATACTAGATTCTCGCTCGCTCATCTCCTGTAAGCCTTTACTCACGTCTCCTCCTCAGTGAGACTGTCTCTGACAGCTCTGGTTCTGTACCCCCCTCCCAAACACACATTCACCCTAATCTGCTTCCCTGCTTTATTCACTGGCATGGATCGCTGTCTCAGTCTATCTTTAACAGCATATTTTGTCAATGTTCCAGAATGTAAACTTGCTGAGGGCAGAGATTAGTATTATTTATTAATTTATTAATTTATTTATTAATTACTGCTCTGTCCTTAGTACCTGAACAGAACCTGGCACATGGTAGGCACTCCTAAACTGTTTTCAGTGGACCAAATGGGTAGAAATTCAAAGATACATTCTCATTCCATAAACAGTTTGGTCAAATTGTGGATCATATATTATGTTACAAATATACTTAGCTCTGATTATGGTTCATGTGAAGAATGTGATATAAATTTTAAAAGTATAAGTAGTTAAAGTGGCTAAAATTGTATTCCAAATACAATTTTGAGTAAAATACATATGTGTGCCCTGTTTCATCTATACATTATTTCATGTTAATACCTGATAATTCATGAACCAAGTTGACTGTCAAGGAATGCAAAAGATTTAAATGAATTCTATAACTACTAAGTGCAATTAGCAAAAGAAAAAATTTAAAAGATAGTGTAGCTAAAAAGTATATTATGAAGTATTAAATTTTTTTTACCTTTGGATTATTTTATCTATTTTATATTTAAAAGCCCCAGTAAAGGAATTTGGCTTAAAGTGCATTCTTGGTTGTTTAAGAAGTTAATTCTATGTTTTAAGTTTGGGTTTTGTGTATAGCAGAGGGTAGGAGAGGGCAATTCAAAACATCACAGTACTTTACTAATATTAATTCTATATTTCTTATTTAGATGGCTTTATTTATCTAGCTATCAAACAGAATCATTCAGAGTAGGTGCCCTAAAATAACTTGAATCCCTGAAAAGGTTGAGATGAACAAGCATGTGTAGGCACAGTGTTATAAAACTGATTACTTGTTTTATTTTTGTCAGATTGTGGTGGTCTCCTCTTTGAACTGGTGTTCTCTTTTTAAGTGTGATGTGGGGCAATGGTCTTACTTTTTCCTGCTAACCTATATTGGTACCGTGAAGGAGCAAAGAGGCCAGAATTGGAGCCATGGTTTTAAAGAAAACCCTCTAAGATACCAAATCCAGTTCGTAAATAAGGCATATTAATACCTCACAACTTTGCCTCCCTGACCAGGTTGATATAGTCTGGAGTCTGTCTGGGTAGCATGAGAGTCCTGTGGGTAAGGGTCTTCTCATTCTCTTCATCTTGAACAATAGTGTCTTTTAGCAGTTCTTAAGAGTGTCACTTTGCAATTAGAGATAAGACTCTTGTACCTACAAGAGGTAATATTATGACTTAAATTCACACTTTGATAGAATAATATCAGACTTCTAGAGAGCACATTTTGATGTAGAACAGATGATAAGCTGTCTCTTACCTCAAATGAGAACTATAAATTGTGGGAGTTAAACTTAGGCCAAGGGGGTGAATACTAGCTAGGTTTCTGAATAAAAATGAAAGCAAAGCACACATTTTTAAAGATGTCACTAAAAGCTGTCATAGTTGCTTTAAAATGAAAATGTGTTCAGCATTTCAAGAATTACGTTTTATTAGTGCCAAAATGAAGACACTTTGAGCTGGGTCAAGTGTAAATAGCTGGTGCTCAAAAAACCAGCAACTCTAAAAGGCATTGGGAAGAACATTCTTCTAAGAAACCCTAACATTATTAAACATAAAAAGAATAATGAAGTTATTGGAACCTCCAATAAAGGGTTAGTTTAGGAAAGAAGAAGATGAGTAAACTTCATGAAGACACAGCTCATGAATAGAAGAAGTTAACAGTAAAGGGGAACACATTGTCTAGTGCACATTAATTTAGACACAAGCTAATTACCACCCATGAGGAAAAGGAAAACCAGAAGTGGCTATTCGACTTTGGCATTGGGAGTTAAAATTAGGTCAGACTAGACTAAAGATCTGTGATATCAATGGTTAGATTCTGATGGAGACAGCCATAGTCTGAAGCAGGGTGACGACAGGTTGCATCTTAGGGGAATATTTGGCGAGTAACCAGTACCAGTAAGAGTATGATCCTTTTTTTTAATCCTGTGAAAAACTCATGGAATTACATGTCCAGTGTCTGTGAGAAGCCTCCACTCTTTATAGACCAAAATCCTTTCACAGTACAGCAAAGTCGAATGGCATGTTTAAACAATGCTAAATAGCCTGAAGAAAACAGAAGAACATATTACAAAGAAAAAGCGCACCCTCGGAATTAAAAGCTACACAGGGATAGCAATGGAGAGCCATGAGCCATTTCCTGCTTGATAACTCTGAAAGAGGGTCTGTGGTGTGGCAGAGGGAAATGAATCAAAGAAAGGTCATTTACAGGTAGTAGAGTCAAATGTCACCTCCCCCAATTCTCATGACTTGTGGTTTAGAGAAAGGTTAACTTAATATAGAAGTTAGTGTGGCATTCTGAACTGTCTTAAGACAAGATATGTGAATATGAGAATAACACCATCAGTATTTCTCCCCGTAGCAGTTTTGTTCAAAAGGGTACTTAAAACTTGACGTCATGGTGAGGTACTAGACACCTGGGAAAGTCCCACATGGTAGACTCAGGATATCATCAGAAGTCCTATAAACTATACTCCTGAAACTGCTTCATTGGAAGACTATTTTTGAAATATACCATTATTGGGAAATAAATCCTATGCAGTATCTATAGCACTTTAGATTGATGATATAACTGATTTCAGTGAAGTAGGAGCATCAGTGCGACTGGGAAAGCGTATATATCATCATCATGGTTCGCACATTACATACATTATCTCGTTTAGCCCTTGCAGTCATTTTGAAAAGCGGTAATATTAGCTCCATTTTCACATGAAGAATTTGAAGCTTGGAAATACTTTTATCTTGTCCAGGATGTCGCAATGTCAGAGCTGGACTCAAAGGCACGTTTTAAGTGCTAGAAAGCCCATGTAATGCCTACCATGTTAAACTGTCTCCAAAACAGCCAAAGAGATTTGTTAATCCTACACACCTGTTGCTGTTGTTAAATCCAGCTCTTTGGGCAGCAAACTGTTGGGTAGCATATCAAGACTGAATTAGTTGAAAAGAAAACTGAATGTCCACACTCTTCTTAGAAGGAAAATTGGAATGTGTTAATCAACACAGAACTCTACCAAATTTAGTGCTTGCCTGTGTATGGAACATGACCTATTTGACATCTAATACTTTAGCATCAGATATTTTCTGTACTTACCTTGACCTCTTCCATCAAGTAAATGACTTGAGAGCAATACTGAGAGAATTAAATGATAACCAACCTATAACAAATTGAGTAATAATTAATGGTGACAAAAAGATATGGACAAGAACTTAAAATTCTGGACCCTGGCTGGTTGGCTTAGTGAGAGCATCACCCCAGCATGTAGAGGTCCTGGGTTCAAATAGGGTTAGGGTTAAGGTTAGGGTTAGGGTTAGGGTCAGGGCACACAGAAGAAGTGCCTGTCTGCTTCTCCTCCCCTCCCCCTCTCTCCTTCTCCTGAAGCCATGGCTCTATTGGAGAGAGTTGATCCTGGGCACTGAAGATAGCTCCATGGCCTCTGCCTCAGGCTTTGAGAAGGGCTCGGTTGCTGAGCAACGGAGCAATGACGCAGATGGGCAGAGCATCACCCATAGTGGGCTTGCTGGGTGAATTCCAGTCAGGGCACATGCACGGGAGCATCTCTCTCTGCCTCCCCTCCTTTCACTGAATAAAAAAATTTTTCTAGATACCCAAACATATCTGCACATTTTGTTCAATGGGGATCATTTCTGATTCATTGCTCTCAGAAACATATGCATCCTATTTCTCCCTTTTGTAAACACTTGATCTACATGTGCAATGAATATATTACTGATTTTCTGTAGTAAACATTGCAAGTTAAATGGTTATGGTATTCTTAAATGAAATTTTGGATTTCAAGAAATAGACTTTCTAGTGGAGAGCAGCTCTCAGTTTGTGGTAAAGGTCAATTTGTCCATTTTCCTGGGATCCATTAAGTGAAGCCTGTGAGATTAGGACTTTTCTCTGTTTTAATTTATAAATACAGTGAATACTGGAATAGAGAAATAAACTGTACTGTTTTTTTCTGTGTGTGTGTGTGTGTATGTGTGTGTGTGTGTGTGTGTGGCAGAGACAGAGAGATGGACAGATAGGAACAGACAGGAAGGGAGAGAGATGAGAAGCATCAATTCTTTGTTGTGGCACCTTAGTTGTTCATTGATTGCTTTTTCATTTGTGCCTTGATGGGGGGGGGGATTGGGATACGGCAACCTGAGTGATCCCTTGCTCAAGACAGCAACCTTGGCCTCAAGCTGGTGAACCTTTCTCAAACCAGATGAGCCCACGCTCAAGCCAATGACCTTGGGGTTTCAAACCTGGGTTTCAAAATTGGGTCCTCTGTGTCCCAGTCCAATGCATTATCCAGGCGCCTCCGCCTGGTCAGGCTAAACTGTACTGTTTTAATTTGTGTTTTTCTGTCCCAGTTTGCGTAGATATGGAAGTTACATATTTGTTCTCTTGTAGAGGATTTTGTTTTTAAAAGCAAATATAATTAATACTATTATTATATTTATTAAATACCAGAAGTGCTATTTATGAAGGAAGTTGATTGATGGCTTTGGTGGAACTTTGCTTTACCGTAGGTCATTTTGAATATTCTTTCATAACAGAGAGGAACTTCCTCAAAGATTAGGAAATAGTCGACAGAATGAATATTGGTTCTGCTATGCTTATAATATAGTCTTAAAAATAATTGAACGTTTCTCCATATTTTGTTAGAGAATGAATGTTTAACAGAAGACTAGTAAACTATTTAAACAGTAGTCACCTTTGTTCTTACCCTATCACAGGTGAGAGAGAGTACCCCTACCCCACATCTTGAGAACTGTTGCCTTCCTGATATGGAGGTGGGCACTGCAGTCTGTACAGTCTGGTACCATACGCAGCATATATTCATATCCAAATCGATCCTTGACCAATCACAACTCCAACAGTAGCAACTGTGCGATATTTTCACATTCCATGTCATTTTCCTATGTGGAGACAATGTACTTGACAATTATGCTTTTCTTTATAAATAAAAGATATTTGGGAATTTTTATATAGCCATTTCTTATGAGTTTAGACTTTTATTAGTTGTCTTTTTTAAGGGAAATAGTGGACCTATGAACTTGAGTTTCTTGAACCCCAGGGATAAAAGCCAGGCCCTAGAGAGTGAAGCTCACTAAGGTCCTGCTATAGCGTGCATGACCCTTGTCATCTGGCCACACTTCTCTCATGACCCTTGAGAATATCATGACTCACTCTTCTGCCTGCTTTCAAACGTCAGTGAACCATTGACCCTCGATCAAGCCAGCCTGCTTCAGAAGATTCACGAGGTACAGCAGCGTTATTTAGATAGGCTATCTAAATGGGACCGTTCGGAGGTCTGAGAGGAAAACCAGGTAGTCTAAGAAGGGGAAAGGAAGAGACTAACAGCCACAAACACTGTCCCTAATGCTAACAGCAGAAAACAGATCAGAGTTGACGAGGAGGGACTGAGAAGTGAGGGAGTGAAGGCTGTAGGTACAGACCCTATTTCAATGTTATTTAGCTATAAGAGGAAGGGAGGAAGCTAGCAGCTGCAGGAGGATATGGAATCGAGTAAATTTTTGTTCTTAAGTAAAACTTCAGCATGTCTGCATGCCGCTGAAAAGGGGTCAATTGCCATTTAGATACTGAGGACAGAAGGATATTGGTAAAATGAGGTCGCTGAGGGGGACAAGGTGAAAAGGGATCTAGAGCAGAAGTGAAATAACTAGCTTCAGATAGAGGAAAGGATAACAGTGTAGAGAGAAGCAGGGAAGAACACGGATAAGTCAGTTGATATGATGGGAAGTTGAGGTTCGAAGATGGTGTTAATGATATTTACTGAGACTAAAGGGGAAATGACTGGATTGAACATTTAAGAAGAATGAATAGACTTGAAACAGTTGCCAGAAAAAATGTGCAAGAAACCAAAAAAAAATACATATTGAAAATTGATGGGCAGAGTAGTGGTACCGTTTGAGACTGGTGATCACAAATAAATCATCAATATTCTCGATGCTAAAACTGAACTCCCAATCTAGCTGTAGGCTTGGAAAATATGAAAGGATTGATCCAGTATAAAAATTTCACCAGGTAGGGAGCTGGAAAATATGGGATAAAAAAAAGTTTGGTTTAATTCAAAGAAGTAAATTGCAGTAATGAACCATAAAGAAGGATACTAACAGATAGGGTGCCAATGAATGGAGAAAATTAAAGGGATATAGAGACCTTGGATTCCAGTGAGGTTGAAGAACTTGTTTAATGCCTGATAAGGCATTAGCTCAATGGGTAAAGCGTTGTCCTGGGATGAGGTAGACCCAGATTCAAAGCCCTGAGGTCACTGGCTTGAGCGCGGGCTCACCAGCTTGAGTATGGGGTTGCTGGCTTGAGAGTGGGATCATAGACATGACCCTCTGGTTGCTGGCTTGAGCCCAAGGTCACCGGCTTGAGCAAGGGGTCACTGGCTCAGCTGCAGTCCCCCGATCAAGGCACATATGAGAAAGCAATCAATGAACAACTAAAGTGCCGCAACTGAGTTGATGTTTCTCATCTCTCTCTTTTCCTGTCTGTCTGTCCCTCTCTCTGTCTCTCTCCTCTCTGTCTCTTTCTCGTGCATGCTATAAAAACAAACAAAAACACTTGTCTAAGAAAAAATACTTGGCCCCTTTATCAAAAAAAATTATTTGACTATATATATGTGGTTTTATTTCTGGGTTTTCTATTCTGTTCCATTGGTCTGAGTGTCTATTTTTCTGCGAATACCATGCTGTTTTGATTGTCGTGGCCCTATAATATAGTTTGAAGTCAGGTATTGTAATGCCTCCAGCTTCATTCTTTTTCTTTAGGATTGCTTTGGCTATTCAGGGTTTTTTATAGTTCCATATAAATCTGATGATTTTTTGCTCCATTTCTTTAAAAAATGTCATTGGAATTTTGATAGGAATTGCATTAAATTTGTATATTGCTTTGGATAATATGGCCATCTTGATTATATTTATTCTTCCTAACCAAGAACACACAACGGAGAAAAAAAAGCCTCTTCAATAAATGGTGCTGGGAAAACTGGAAAGCCACATGCAAAAGAATGAAACTGGACTATAGTCTGTCCCCCTGTACTAAAGTTAACTCAAAATGGATCAAAGATCTAAACATAAGACCTGAAACAATTAAGTACATAGAAGAAGACATAGGTACTAAACTCATAGACCTGGGTTTTAAAGAGCATTTTATGAATTTGACTGCAATGGCAAGAGAAGTGAAGGCAAAAATTAATGAATGGGACTACATCAGACTAAGAAGTTTTTGCTCAGCAAGAGAAACTGATAACAAAATAAACAGACAGCCAACTAAATGGGAAATGATATTTTCAAACAACAGCTCAGATAAGGGCCTAATATCCAAAATATACAAAGAACTCATAAAACTCAATAACAAACAAACAAATAATCCAATAAAAAAATGGGAAGAGGACATGAACAGACACTTCTCCCAGGAAGAAATACAAATGGCCAACAGATATATGAAAAGATGCTCATCTTCGTTAGTTATTAGAGAAATAGAAATCAAAACTGCAATGAGATACCACCTCACACCTGTTAGATTGGCTATTATTAACAAGACAGGTAATAGCAAATGTTGGAGAGGCTGTGGAAAAAAAGGAACCCTCATACACTGTTGGTGGGAATGTAAAGTAGTACAACCATTATAGAAGAAAGTATGGTGGTTCCTCAAAAAACTGAAAATAGAATTACCTTATGACCCAGTAATCCCTCTACTGGGTATATACCCACAAAACTCAGAAACATTGATACGTAAAGACACATGCAGCCCCATGTTCATTGCAGCATTGTTCACAGTGGCTAGGACATGGAAACAACCAAAAAGCCCGTCAATAGATGACTGGATAAAGAAGATGTGGCACATATACACTATGGAATATTACTCAGCCATAAGAAATGATGACATCGGATCATTTACAACAAAATGGTGGGATCTTGATAACATTATACGAAGCGAAATAAGTAAATCAGAAAAAACCAAGAACTGCATTATTCCATACATAGGTGGGACATAAAAGTGAGACTAAGAGACATTGATAAGAGTGTGGTGGTTACAGGGGGAGGGAGGAGAGGGACAGGGAAGGGGGGGAGGGGGAGGGGCACAAAGAAAACTAGATAGAAGGTGACAGAGGACAATCTGATTTTGGGTGATGGGTATGCAACATAAGTGAACGACAAGATAACCTGGAATTGTTATCTTTGAATATATGTATCCTGATTTATTGATGTTGCCCCATTAAAAATAAAATTATATAAAAAAAAGAAAAAATACTGAATGAGAGATGAAAACATAGAGGACTATAAATAAACATATTTTCAATGAAGTGAATGATGCCTGGATCCAGAACAGGGTGAGAAATCATGTCTTCGAGGAGTTGTATTATCAGAAAAGTGATAAATTAATCAGGGAATTGTCTTGGATCTTGGAGAATGAAGAAAGATTCTGAACTAGGTGCTGAAGTCTTTGAAGAATGAGTCCTTAATGAACTGATGAATTCAGCAGGGAGGAAGAGTAGTAACAAGTAGCAGAAAACAGGGAGCACCAGAGGAACTGGAGTTTCATACAGGTATAAATATTGTGAAAACTGGTTTGGAATTGTATGGGGGATGCTGATCTGATTTTCTAACACTGAGGTGGTGAATCATAGGAACATGAGTGGCTTTCACTTGAGAGGACTATCAGTGAGGGTGACCATATAATCTAGTTTGGTAATAACAATCCTGACATTATTATTAGTACTCCCTTTTATTCTTAAAAGTGTCCTGGTTTAAGTTACATGTTCATCTCACTTTAGAAGGGAGTAGTGGCCTCAAGGAAGAGCTCTTTCATTTAGGAAATACATATATATTTTTCTAAGTAAGCGAGAGGATATAGGATGGATTTGCTTGCTCATTTGTTTTGCTTGAGGGAAGAGTTTCAAGGACTATAGTAAGAAAAGTAGGAGAGGATGGAGCAGCGCATGCTGAATCAGAGGAGCAGAGACAGCAAATCACGTTTGAATTCAGAGTGTGTACGAGATGAGTTGACTTCACCTGGAGCTCCTGTCCACCAATTCCATCTTCTTATCAGCCTGCTGCCTCCTTTAATCTGGAATCAGACAGTCACACCTTCAGGGGTCAAATATGCCTATTATTATTTATATCTTTACATTGTGGCCAGAGATTGCAGCAGGTACTCTTTTACAAGGTGAAAGATTCAAGTAGGAGACCTTCATAAATGTTTCACAGAGTCCAGCTCCTGCAGATCCATTGCCATTAAACAGCTCCTAATTGGGATGATAGCCTCGTAACACCTGCTCCCCCTTGCACTCGTAGTTGGAGTGCTCTTTCTTCTGAGCTTTGGCAGATCCGGCTCTGTCTCTGCCAACTCAACTCCACTACTTCCTTCCAAGTCAGGGAAGGAAGACAAGGCAGCTGAAAGCCTCTCGATCCTGTGAGGACTGGTTTGTTCATCGAAGTCACTAGATATTGCCAAACATTGTACAGTGAGAGCGGATGATGAAAGGAATAGGTAAGCTAGATGATGGCAACGGCAAACAAGCAAATGGAAATTAACAACCTTCTAAACGCAAGATAGTCTTGTCTCCAGTCACACCCATAGGCTAAAATGTACCTTCAAGAAGATTCATTTTTTGAAAAGAAAAATAGTCCCACTTCCACTCACCACAGAAATTCCCATTACAGCATCTTCATAGGAGACATTTATGTCAATAAAGTGTTTGTATTTAAGTCTGCAAATATTGCAATAAAACTGAGGCATAAAGTTTATTGATGTAGTTTATGGAAATACAGATAAAGCCATTTTTCTGAATTATGGACATTCATCAATCGGATGAGAAATATATGTTAAAATGAGTTGTTTTCATTCATGTTCTAAAAATGTTTATTTCTTTTTTAATTGAATTTATAGATGTGACACTGGATAACATAATTATACAGGTTTCTGGTGCCCAATTCTACATCTCTGTACTCTGTATGTGTTCACCCCCCCAAGTCAAGTCTTCATCCATCACCATTTATCCCCTCCCCCTTTACCTTCCTCTACGCACACCCCCACCGCCCTGCATCTTATTTACAAACAGACTGTTCACAGGAACCCTGAAAGTAGTACGCTTGCAGCATCAATTAAATACATGAATCACTTATTTAAAAATCTATACACAATTTTTCAGAACTACTTCATGATAAATCATCCTCCCTGCCTAAGCCCATGGTTTGCAAATTTGCTTTCTGTACCTAAGTTATCCACATTTTTAATATATTCCTATTTAGTTACATATTTCATTGACTAAAAAATATTCTAAGCAAGACTGATTCCCCTACCCCTAGATTCCTACTCCGTTCTAGAGGAATATGAGTATTAAAAGTGTTATACAGCTTGATAATTATTTCCTAGAATTATGTTTTCAAATGTCAGGTTGTAATGCATTAGTGGGCTATATGTTTAGTTTTTCATAACCAGTATTCTTTTTCTTCTTTTCCAAGTGAAAGGAGGGGAGATAGAGAGACAGACTCCTGCATATACTCCCACCGGGATCCACCTAGCGACCCCCATCTGAGGCCAATACTCTGCCAATTTGGGGCCATGCTTGCAACCGAGCTATTTTTAATGCCTGAGGTAGAGACTCCTTGAAGCCATCCTCAGCACCTGGGGCTAACACATTCAAACCAATCAAGCCATGGCTGCAGGAGGGGGAAAGAGAGAGAAAGGAGAGAGGGAGGAGTGGAGAAGCAGACAGTTGCTTCTCCTGTGTGCCTTGATTGGGAATTGAACCTGAGACTAACATACACCAGGCTGATGCTCTACCACTGAGACAACTGGCCATGGCCGGTATATTTTTAAAAATGAAATTAAAGTATATCACATATAGAAGGAATAAATAAAAATGCAAACTTGGTTTTATAGATACACATATATACTGCATCATCACAGAAAATGTATTTTTATTCCCTCTGGATTGCAGAGTCAAAAAATAAAAGGTTGAGAGCCACTGTTTAAGAAAGAAAATAGATAAACAAATTGAAGTGAATCACTTTATTGAAATGTTATTTCACTTTATATGAAATATTATTCAAAAGTGATATATTGCTCCATATATCAACATGAATAAAATCTAAAATATTCATGTTGGGTGAAATAAGCCAGTTGTAAAAGGATTCTTACATTAATTGTTAAAATCATTGAAAACAATATTATGTATTATTTACTTACATATATATATATGTATTTACATATACATAATAAAAGTATAATAAAATGGAAAAGAAAGATACTACTTATAGAACAGCTGTAACCACTGGGTTGAAAGGGAGAAGGCTGGGATGTACTTGCAATGTTTGATTCCTTAATAATCAAAATCTAGAAGTCAGGAAACTGTGGTACTGTTTTACTCTGATTAAATTCATTTATTTGGTTTTTATTTCTTCATATACAAAATAAAAGGATAGTGTCAGAGAGTGACCAGTGATCCAGCTAGAAAGAGAGGTGGAATGGTATAGTGAAGATGTGTTTTGATCACATAATATTCAACCCACAGAATTTAAATAATTTTTCAATGTAAACCAGCTAGTTAGTGGTAGAAGTCAGACTAGATCACAACAAGTCATCTAGAATCGCAGTCTTTCATTCTCTACCATTTAGCTCTGCCTTTGCTGAAAGATAAAAGGACATAGCATAATTTTAACCTGGATGATCAAGTTAAGCGGTCACTATTATCCTCATGGTCACTATGTAAAGTGGGCCTGGTGAGCAACGGCTCTTTTAGTACCACTGAAGGTAAGAATGAATGCTTTGAAAAGGCTACATTTAATTACATCTGTGCATGTTTTTATTGTTAAATATTAAAAGAAGTTAAAACCACTGGTTTCCAGTGATCTTGAAGTTGAGTTTAGCTGTGCCTTATCTTAAATGACTGATAGCAGCCGTGTCTGGTCTCCTGTAATTCTTTTATTTATAAATTAGAAAACAGGCTGGTGTTCTCTTCAAAACTGATTTGTGGTTACTGTTACAAGTTGGTTATTGATTGATTCCCCAATACTTCCTAAAAAAATTTGCACTCTCAGTAAATTAAGAGAACAATAAGATAAAAACCGATACATAACAAAAGACGCTAAGAAGCAAAGGGAAAAGAAAAAGCATCAAGAAATTCTGGTTATGAAAAAGCCAAAATTGAACACAAAGCTTGATTCTGAACTCAGAGCAACCAAGCAATAGTCAAAATACATCAATTAATCTGATTGTCGAGCAGCCTGTGAAACCATCAGCCCAAACACAGATACAGTATTTCTCAGCTCAGTGCTCCAAAAGGAATTTGATCCCGGTGATACCCACAGAAGTGTCATTGGTGCCACACTGACTAAAACCCTTTAATCCAGAGGGTCTCAGGGTCAAATCCAGCTGCACAACTTAATTGTTACTTCACAGTTAGGCAAATTTCTTGAACCCTCAGGTTCCTTATCAGTTAAAAGTAGAATAGAATTCACCTCACAAGTTTTTCTTTAAAATTAAATAAGGATTAAATGAGTTAAGATTTGTAGTGGATCAAGGTCAAGAATAGCCTTGTACCCTGGGGTTAGGGTTATATTGTGTTTCTTTAATAAATTAAGCAAGCAAATATTCTAAATGGCAGGTTCACAAAGGACATTCTAATTTAGTGTGATTGCAGTGGTACAGTTAATTATTGTAGTGTCATAAAAGCTGATCAGCCTGACCAGGCGGTGGCGCAGTGGATAGAGCATCAATCTGGGATGTGAAGGACCCAGGTCGGGACCCCGGGGTCGCCAGCTTGAGCGCGAGCTCATCTGGCTTAAGTGAAAAGCTCACCAGCTTAGACCCAAGGTCGCTGGCTTGAGCAAGGGGTTACTCGGTCCACTGAAGGCCCGCGGTCAAGGCACATATGAGAGGGCAATCAATGAACGGCTAGGGTGTTGCAGCAAAGGGCTGATGATTGATGCTTCTCATCTCTCTCCATTCCTGTCTGTCCCTATCTATCCCTCTCTCTGATTCTCTCTCTGTCCCTGAAAGAAGAAAAAAAAAAAAAGCTGATCACTGCTTCATACCTTATTTTTCTATTGGTTTTCTTCCTAATTTTAAAAAATATGTTTTCTATTTTTAAAAAAAGAAAAATATTCTCTCCCATATGGATTGGAATACCATTTCTCATGCTTGCTCTTCAAAATGTAATCCTTCTAATACAATATGTCAGATTCAGATATTTTTATACAGCTCTCAGCCAACTGTGTTATTGGGAAGAAAACCCCTCATAGCAACAGCTAAATTAACCCACTCTCCTGTAGGGGTGGAAGGTTTACAGTAATTTGCAAACTAAGATATCTCTCCCATAGACTAGAAATTACCCAGTTTGTGTTTCTTCACGCTCACTGGGAGTCTTTAAAATGAAAAATTTTGACTTATGCACTTTTTAATGAAATCAAAGATACAAATAAAACCTAATTATAGACAAAAAAAAACTTTGTATATGAAAAGATAACATATTCTATCACTGTTATAAGCAGCTTTAGTTCTGTTGAATCATTAAGCCACATGGTATGATATTTGTGCCCCTGAACTATGTTGCCACCATAGATTATAAATATATGCTTTGTAATTTCATTTCAGTTAACTTGCTTAGTACCTAGTATATATATCAATAAGGTTTTCAATTAGCTCACAGTAAAATATAGTTTTCCAGGCATGTGTATCTTATCTCCCTTACAATTTTAAAGCAATTTTAGAGGAAGACTAGGTCATCATTTTCTATAACATTCTTATTTCTTAACATGGTGATTTACATAGATTTAGTACTATCTTTGTTAATAAAAGCTATCGTAGAGATGGAATCCTTCATCAACATAGCATAAAATACCCCAACGCTGAGTAGTCATTCATTCATTAAAAAGCCCTTTAATGCATTTTCCTTTCTCTTTTTCTATTTTCAAATACCTCTGCTATTTTTTAAATTTAAGCTTTCACACTTTGTCTGAATCAAGTAAGCTGTTACTGTCTTTTGCACTTATTAAACAAACATTTCCTTGACTTCTCCTAAATCTTTGTAGTGTTTATAAAAAGCCTGTCTCTTAAATGTTTGTAGTTCTCTCTTTTAGAAGTTTTATTGTCATAGTATTCCAGTTCTCATTATGCACCGCAAACATTGGTGTCCATTTAGAGTACTGTATTCACATTATTCATATTATGTACTTTAAAAAGTGAGTTTATATCTTAAATAGTGTATAATGTCAGTATGATCACAGAACTAAAACTAGGATTAAAGTCTAGGTTTCAGAAATACTTGTTACTTATTTTTAATATCTTTTTAACTTAAGCTAGAAACTTAGTGAACTTTTAATTTTTACTCTTATTTTCAGTTTTTCTTTTATGTAATTCTAGTATTTTGCATTTCTCAATGAAACTGACATTCAATTTTAAATGAAAATGAATAATTAGTTTGGATATTAATTTAAAGGTAAAATTAAATGTGTGTGTGTGTGTATATATATATATACATATATATATAACTACTTAATAGTAATGCAGAATTCTAACCCAATGTATTTTAGTCTTATCTTTTATGTTTTTATTTAAAAGACTGTTCAATAGTAGATTTCTTTTGAAGCAGTATATTTTAAGAATTATCAGAATTGTTAGTTTATCTCATTTCTATTCAGTTCATATCTTTCATTTAGCTATCTAAGAATTCTAAATTTTTATTGACAAATTTATGCTGCAAGTTGAATGGAGGTTTTTTTGCTTTTGTTTTTACTTTAGGGAATGAGAACTTTATTATCACTGATTTTATTATTTAAACTTTGAAAAATTCTAAGAAATATTAGATGTTTGGGTAGGTGATATTTAAGAATCTCAAGAATTAATTTAGGAGGGTATCATCAAATGACCATCAAATTATAGGATTAAATTTAAAGTGATGTAATGAAAGCATTATAATATATTTTGACACAACCCATTTGTTTGATATATTTTTTTATCCTATCTATGCATTTCAGGAGGTCATAGTCATAAACTTTGAATATCCATTTTAAAAATCAAATAAAATTAATTGTGATATGAAATAATAAAGTTGTAAAAAGAAATACTATAGCTTGCAGAAAATTAATTGTTATGGAGCTTTGATTCTTTACTAAAAGTTGATAGGTTGCTACCCATCTTCTTGGACAGAATAATGTGTTTTAGAAAAATTATCTAACGCATCTTATAATAAAAGCCAAAAGACCTTTTCAATAGAATTAATAAATTATTGCTTAGATTTATTTTTAACAAAGCAATTTTATCAAGCCTTATCTAGCTAAGTACAATAACAACAATAGGAGGAAAATCAGAATCTCTCTCATTACCTGCTTCTGTAATTGTGTATCAAATATGCTTAGAGCCTTTGAAAGGCAAGATTGTGCAAGCTGAATACTAATTTTGTCAGTACTATAATTTCACGTCTGCTATCCATGGTCAGCTGGGTGTGCTTTGAGGAGCAGCTGAGTCTTTATGGAAAACTTTGTAAAACATTCTATTTAGAAGGAAATTTTTTCTTTATATTATGTGCTCTGGGTATTTTTCTTTCTTTGTATTTTTTTTGAGAACATTTGTATGAAAACAAGATCTTTGTTTCTTACAAGCACCTCTGCTTTTGCTTCTTGTAGATGGTGATAAGTCATCATCCACTGTGACATCATAATCATTTCCACGGCAACCAGTCTGGCTTATTTTTTTTAATATAATAAAAAGTTACAGAATGTCAGCAGTGGCAAAGTGTTCATCTCAAAACAGATACATAATGACTTCCCAGTTTTCTGCACCCACTGCATGGGACCTGTTCATTTCAAAGCACCAAATCTTTAGGTTAATGCATTTAATTACCTTAAAATCCATAAGACCACCAATTTCAATTATCCTTGAGGAAACAAATTCTGAGTGACCAACCTTACTGTACTTCAGTGCCCTTTCAGATAGCTTGAGCTTGCCTAGTAGGATAGGTTCAATGAGGGAAGAAATATGAGACCTTGTTGTTTTATGGGTTACTGTAAATAATGATATAGATTTGAATGACAGCGGAAAGAACTCAGAAGCGCCTTCACTTGAAATGATTTTATGAACAGGCACTCCATTTACTCGGCCACTTCAATGCTGCCACAACTGTGATGAAATGTGGCGACGAGAGACCTCAGAACAACATCATCATTGGGATAGCGAGCCAAGGCTGCTCAAGAGAACGGGAACTAGGAACAGACTAACTATGTGGCATGTTCTAATACATCAGTATTTTTCAAAATTATGAATTTTAAGTCACCCCATAAAGAAATATGTACTGAGTACTTGCTATGCAGAGCATGGTACTAGGGACTGTGCGTGATTTAAGATAGTACACACACAATCCCTGACTTCCCACACCCTTCTTTGACATTAATGCTTAATAATTGCTATCACCTTTTCTTTGACACTAAAATATTTTTATTTAAATCATTTCCCCTTGTATTTAAACAGTTTTACTTTATTTTAAAATGTGTGCATGTTTGATATGAACCATGTTAGTTCAGGATTGTTGGTGAGCTGAGCCTGAATAAGCTTTTTTATGTTGAATAGTAAGGAAATTTGGAGGAAGAAGGCTCAGGGACAGCTGTTGTCTGGGCACACTTGGATTCACAGTAAGTGATAACATACATGATCTTAAACTTGGGTGTGAAGCAAGTGTGAGTTATACTGGTAATACACACACAAAATTGTGTTTGAAGATAGATCAGGAATGAAAAGATGGGCAAAATACTAAGGACAAAGCACCAAAATTAAGGGAAGACTGCTTAGGGGATCTATCTAAGTAGAGGTGCGGAAGGTGTTGGGTTAACGTCAGAATGGCAGGCAATTGGTAGATGTCTAATCAGGGGGGTGGTCACTGTTATAGAGGTCCAATGACATGAATCGGGGACCCAGTTAAACAAGACTGAACCTTGATATAGGATGGTCATTCATGCAGTATCAGGGAACAAGGCAGGAGCACACAGTGAGAGTCCAAAGGGTTTAATGTCCCATGATTGAGTGTAGTTTATGCATATATTCATGTGTGTATTCATGTACTCAGTCGTTTAATGCTAAACACAAGGGTTCAATGAAACTGAAGGGTTAATAAAACTAATGTGACCTTCAGAAACACATTACACTGGGTAAACAAATGAAGAATTACTTCAGCAAATAAATGTGTAGTTAAAGTGCATATTATGTGTCATAAGTGAAATGAACAAGGAGTCATGATAAGGAATAAAGGAGTGGGGATGGAAGAGTGCTCCTTGGGTATCACTTAAGTCCTCTCAGAAAATATAACATTGATTTATTTGTAATCTTTTTTACTCCATCCCTCACTGCGAACCACTGTGGCCCACCGACTTTAAAACTGCAGCTATTTAATGTACACACCATAGTTAGCCTTATTCCCAGGTTTTCTAATCAGCCAGTGGTCTCCCTGCACCCAATGATTCCCGCCAACAAAACCTCCGTCCATCCCATGTCTGTCTAGTCTCAAGGTCAGCTGACACCCTTAACTTGATTTGTTTTGTTGCCATGTCCACACCATGATGATAAATCCTTGAGTTAAAAGTAACTTATTCTGAGGGTAGAAGTTTCTTCTATTCAGAAGAGGTTAACACATGTAATAAACAAGCCCAAACATCGTGTTAGAAGTTTGTTGTTCCAAACTTTTGGTGAGATTCAGGACCGTCTGAACTAGCTCAGTCATCTTTTTGGGAGACGAGAGTCCTCTGCTGGCTTTTCTACATCTGCCTGGCAGACAAGGGAAGGAAGAAGCAGAGGATCATGGGGGAAGTTCTTATTAGCTAGGTGTGGAAGTGCTCTAGATCCCCTGCCCACATTCCATTGGACAGAACTCAGTCACATGACATATCAAACTATGAGGAAGACTAGGGGAATATAGTCTAACTTATTTTTCCTCTGAAAAAAGAAATAATAGGTTTTGGTGAGTACAGTAATATATCTTTTTATTCACCCATAACTCCATTTCACTCTTTTCCCCTCATAAAGAACATATCCTCTCCTCAAGTGAGATTAACCAAGGCCCCATACCTATCACAGAATCTAGTTCAAAGTCCAGTCTCACCTGACCAGACAGTGGTGTAGTAGATAGAGCATCAGCCTGGGATGCTGAGAATGCAGGTTTGAAACCCGAGGTCACCAGCTTGAGCACAGGCTCACTGGCTTGATCGTGGGATTGGCAGCTTGAGTGTGGGATCATAGACATAACCTAATAGTTGCTGGCTTGAGCCCAAAGGTCACTGGCTTAAGTCCAAGGTCACTGGCTTGAGCAAGGGGTCACTCACTCTGCTGAAGCCCTCTGGTCAAGGCACATATGAGAAAGCAATCAATGAACAGCTAAGGTGCCGCAACAAAGACTTGATGTTTCTCATCCCTCTCCCTTCCTGTCTGTCTCTGTCTGTCTGTCTGTCTCCCTTGCAAAAAAAAAAAAGTCCAGGCTCCCCAGGCTCATGTCTATTGTGGCCTTCTCAGGTCCCCATACTCAGATGGACCCCTGTTATTGGTTTTCTCATTGTCATGAAATTACTGATCACTGTATCTTTAAACTTACATTTGTAAGTGAAACCCAATGGGATCATGGAGCATGCACACATGCAGAGCAGTATGTACAACAAGTGTGTCCTCCATTCTTTGCTTCCCAGTTTGCAAGCAGGGTTTGTGTTAACCTATGAGCATAGAATTCTGGTGGACTTATGATGCTTGAGAGTTCAGCAAGACTCAGTGTGAGTACAAGGTAAGCACGTTATATCTAGGATTGAGTGAGCAGTGAGCTGACAGCCCTGGAGAACCTGTGCTTCCTATTTGAACCAAACACTTGCTCTATTATACCCTTTTTTCTTGTGGTATCATTCCCTGGATCAGCCAACCACTTACAGGGAAATAATGCCATAGAAGGAAAGAGAAAAACAGAGCAAACACAGTTTCTTCTCTCATTCCTTCCTTACTCAACTGTAAACCAGAGTATTGAAAAAATGTGCACACATCAAGAAGCAAAATAAGAGCAGTTGAATTAGTCGTATGCTACATTTCCACTGTTATGGTGAGAACAAATGCATGTTCAAATGACAGAATAAGAATCGTGTAACTTTAGTAGTTCCACATTTGAGTTAAATGCTGTTGTATTCGCTTTTTTTTTTTTTTTTTTTTTAATAAATTTTTATTAATGGTAATGGGATGACATTAATAAATCAGGGTACATATATTCAAAGAAAACATGTCTAGGTTATTTTGTCATCAAATTATGTTGCAAACCCCTCGCCCAAAGTCAGATTGTCCTCCGTCACCCTCTATCTAGTTCTCTGTGCCCCTCCCCCTTCCCCTAACTCTCTCCCTCCCTCCCTCCCATGTCCTCCCTCCCCCCCCACCCTTGGTAACCACCACACTCTTGTCCATGACTCTTAGTCTCATTTTTATGTTCCACCAATGTATGGAATCATGTAGTTCTTGTTTTTTTCTGATTTGCTTATTTCACTCCTTATAATGTTATCAAGATCCCACCATTTTGCTGTAAATGATCTGATGTCATCATTTCTTATGGCTGAGTAGTATTCCATAGTGTATATGTGCCACATCTTCTTTATCCAGTCTTCTATTGAAGGGCTTTTTGGTTGTTTCCATGTCTTGGCCACTGTGAACAGTGCTGCAATGAACATGGGGCTACATGTGTCTTCACGTATCAATGTTTCTGAGGTTTTGGGGTATATACCCAGTAGAGGGATTGCTGGGTCATAAGGTAGTTCTATTTGCAGTTTTTTGAGGAACCACCATACTTTCCTCCATAATGGTTGTACTACTTTACAGTCCCACCAACAGTGAATGAGGGTTCCTTTTTCTCCACAGCCTCTCCAACATTTGCTATTACCCGTCTTGTTGATAATAGCTAATCTAACAGGAGTGAGGTGGTATCTCATTGTAGTTTTGATTTGCATTTCTCTAATAACTAATGAAGCTGAGCATCTTTTCATATATCTGTTGGCCATTTGTATCTCTTCCTGGGAGAAGTGTCTGTTCATGTCCTCTTCCCATTTTTTTATTGGATTGTTTGTTTGTTTGTTGTTGAGTTTTATGAGTTCTTTGTAAATTTTGGATATTAGGCCCTTATCTGAGCTGTCGTTTGAAAATATCATTTCCCATATAGTTGGCTGTCTGTTTATTTTGATATCAGTTTCTCTTGCTGAGCAAAAACTTTTAATTCTGATGTAGTCCCATTCATTTATCTTTGCCTTCACTTCTCTTGCCATTGGAGTCAAGTTCATAAAATGTTCTTTAAAACCCAGGTCCATGATTTTAGTACCTATGTCTTCTTCTATGTACTTTATTGTTTCAGGTCTTATATTTAGGTCTTTGATCCATTTTGAATTAATTTTAGTACACGGGGACAGGCTGTAGTCGAGTTTCATTCTTTTGCATGTGGCTTTCCAGTTTTCCCAACACCATTTGTTGAAGAGGCTTTCTTTTCTCCATTGTGTGTTGTTGGCCCCTTTATCAAAGATTATTTGACCATATATATGTGGTTTTATTTCTGGGCTTTCTATTCTGTTCCATTGGTCTGAGTGTCTATTTTTTTGCCAATACCATGCTGTTTTGATTATCGTGGCCCTATAATATAGTTTAAAGTCAGGTATTGTAATGCCCCCAGCTTCATTCTTTTTCCTTAGGATTGTTTTGGCTATTCGGGGTTTTTTATAGTTCCATATAAATTTGATGATTTTTTGTTCCATTTCTTTAAAAAATCTCATAGGGATTTTGATGGGAATTGCATTAAATTTGTATATTGCTTTGGGTAATATGGCCATTTTGATTATATTTATTCTTCCTATCCAAGAACAAGGAATATTTTTCCATCTCATTGTATCTTTTTCGATTTCCCTTAACAATGCTTTGTAATTTTCATTATATAGGTCCTTTACGTTCTTTGTTATGTTTATTCCTAGGTATTTTATTTTTTTTGTTGCAATCGTGAAGGGGATTATTTTTTTGAGTTCATTTTCTAATATTTCATTGTTGGCATATAGAAAGGCTATGGACTTTTGTATGTTAATTTTGTATCCTGCGACCTTACTATATTGGTTTATTATTTCTAATAATCTTTTTGTGGAGTCCTTCGGGTTTTCGATGTATAGGATAATATCATCAGCAAAAAGTGATAGCTTTACTTCTTCTTTTCCGATATGGATGCCTTTCTTCGCTTTTAAAAATTGGCAATGTACAATGAAAAACATGAGTAGTAAAATTAAATATATGTTTAAAATGACAGTAAGTAGCAAATATAAAATATCAGATAAGTCAAACATAATGAAAAAGCAAGGCTAACGTTTCATATTTTAGTGTCTTTAATGGCAAGTTTTCTTTACATTTTTAACAAGGGGCCCTATGTTTTCTCTTTTTTAAATAAATTTTTATTAATGTTAATGGGATGACATTAATAAATCAGGGTACATATATTCAAAGAAAACATGTCTAGGTTATCTTGTCATTAAATTATGTTGCATACCCCTCGCCCAGAGTCAGATTGTCCTCCGTCACCCTCTATCTAGTTTTCTCTGTGCCCCTCCCCCTCCCCCTAACTCTCTCCCTCCCTCCCTCCTGCATCCTCCCTCCCCCACCCCTGGTAACCACCACACTCTTGTCCATGTCTCTTAGTCTCATTTTTATGTTCCACCAATGTATGGAATCATGTAGTTCTTGTTTTTTTTCTGATTTACTTATTTCACTCCGTATAATGTTATCAAGATCCCACCATTTTGCTGTAAATGATCTGATGTCATCATTTCTTATGGCTGAGTAGTATTCCATAGTGTATATGTGCCACATCTTCTTTATCCAGTCATTTTGTACTGGTATCCACAAATTATGTAGCCTTCCCCAGGTCCAGCACTCTCTATCGTTTCCCTAAGTATCACTGCAATAAAAGCTTCCTATCAGAGAAAGAAAGGGTAAAATATGCATAGCAGTCAATGACCCACACAAACCATTAAGTCCTTCTGGGTGGACAATCTGAAGGGTGACTATTCAAAATGTAGACAGTTTCCAGCTCTGTCGCTGATTCTGGTTCTTGACTCCTCTCTCCGAGTTTCTTCCTTAACCGTTATCTTCCATAAAAATATAGAATGACCTTTAAGGAATATCCTCTCCTTGTGGATTGTGCAGAATTCATATCTCCCTGCCTGTGGGTAGTTAGTTATACGGCCTTGTTATTTTAGCGCTGGTTTTGTGGCACTGCTATTTCTTTAAAAAAAAATTTTCAGTCAGTTCCTTATCTGTTTGCTTTCAGTTAGTTCCATGTGCCAAGGTTTTTAAATAGTTATTAAACTTGCCTTATTCTTTGTTTCCTGGTCCCCACGTTTTTCCTTCAATTTAATGGCAGTTCCCTCGAGGCAATATGAAACAGGTTAAGGTGGGAAAGTACCTCTCTTAACCTGAAGTTTACTGAAGGGCTGAGTTGAGAAATCTCACTGCCCCTTTTGTCATTCAGGGCTATTTTTATTTCAGGTCCCAAAGCTATCAACTTTTCAACCGTGGGAAGCCCTTGATCCCTGAACTTTCTACTGTTGCCAGTTTCTACTTGAAAATCTGCCCAAACTCACCTAAGTGCCTTTCTTGCTGAAGTAGTGGCCAACCCACGATTGCACTTGTCAGTTGCGCTGCTTCCCCCGGACCTGCAGACTCGGTGGATGTGTGGCCTGCCTTCCAGGATCTCTCACGGCAACGTTCCTGGAAATGTGCTGAGGTATGGCGGAACTCTCCAGATGTCCCGCCTGCCGTAATGTACTTTCTTTTTTTTTTCCCCAGGGGAACCCTTCAGAATTACAGGGCATGTCCTGACTCCCACGTAGGGATTGGCTGACAATGTCACCTGTCATCCCTTGGATATCCTGTACTTCACTTTCTGCTGGCCAGACACTAAACCAATGCCACTTCTTCTGGGTTTTGTTACTACAGTAGCACATGTCAAAGAACCAATCTTTGTACTTATCAAGATAGGATAGCTAAAACCTCAGTGCTTTAATATACTAAGGCTTACTTTTATTTACCTAGTATATTACTGGGGGTTTATGATGAGTGACATACCACTCAGTGATTAAGAGAAACAACCAGGTTCCTTTCATCTTAAATTATTTTAATTTGTACAACCAAACATATTTTTGAAAATTTAGGTTTAAATTTCTTTCATTTAAACAATTAAAAAATCTGATTAGAAGTTTGGTTTATTTTAATACTTGCATTTAGTAGCTGTCACAGTTGGAAAAGGCTCCTCACAACCATACGTAGAATTAAAAGGAAGAAATATTATTTGCCTGCACTAAATAATGATATTCAATTTTCAAACTTGTTCACAAAGTTACACAAAAATGTAGTTGAAGTTTTATTTTTAAATTTAAAGTTTCATTTTCCCTGATGTCAATTCGTAGTTCTTTCAAAGTAATCAAAATATCGACTATTTTATTTTTGACAAATGTACTTTAAACTCACTGTTATTATTAAGCATATCAGAAAATTCTGTTTTAAAATTTTCTAGATATTAGCATAAGAGGTGTTTTTTAAAATGACAGCTACTTGAACTGTTTTAGTTACAAAAATATTTTGTAAATATCATTCCAAAAATTCTTTTCAAAAATGTGCTTTCCACATAATGAGAGCTTATTTATTATTTAATTTTTTAATAATCAAATTTGTTAGGATGACATTGGTTCTCCAAACCATACAGACTTCAAGTGTACAACTCAATAAAACACCATCTGTACTCTGCATCACTCACCCATCACCCAAACACAAGGTGTTTTTCCATCTCCATTTCCCTCACTTTACCCACCTCCACCTAGCCCTCAGCTCTCCTTTTGGCAATCATCTCACTGCTTCTGTGTTATATATTTATATGTATATATATATATACATTTGCTTAATTTCTTCGCCTTCCTTCATCCAGTCCCAAAGCCTCTTCTGCTCTGACAGCTGTCAATCTGTTCTATGTATCCATGTCTCTGTTTCTGTTTTGTTCATCGGTTTATTTTGGTCATTAGATCCCACGTATAAGTGAGGTAATATGGTATTTGTCTTTCTCTGACTGACTTATTTTACTGAGATAATAATATCCAGGTCCAACCATGCTATCACAAAAGGTAAGGTTTCTTTTCTTTTCTTTTTTTTTTTACACTATTGTGTTGTGTAAATATACCACAGCTTTTTTTTATCCACTCATCTACTGATGGGCACTTGGGCTATTTCCAAATCTTGGCTATAGTAAATAATGTTGCAATGAACATAAGGCTGCATATATTCTTTTGAAATAGTGTTTCAGGTTTCTTCAAATATATTCCCAGAAGTGGGATTGCTGGATCATTAAGTAGTTCCTTTTTTAATTTTTTGAGGTAACTCCATACTGTTTTCACAGTGGCTGCACCAGTCTGCATTCCCACCAACCATGCATGAGGGTTCCCTTTTCTCCGTATCCTTGTCAGCACTTCTCTCTTAATTTATTAAGGATTGTCAACAATAGGAATGAGGAGATATCTCATTGTGGTTTTAATTTGCATCTCTCCAGTGATTAGTGATAAACATTTTTCATATGTTTGTTGGCCATATGTATGTTCTCTTTGGAAAGGGTCTCTTTTCATATGTTTGTTGGCCACATGTATCTTCTCTTCAGGTCCTTTGCTCATGTTTTAATTTGGTTGTTTGTTCGTGATGTTGAGTGGTATAATTTTTTTTTTTTGTATTTTTTTTCTGAAGCTGGAAACGGGGAGAGACAGTCAGACAGACTCCCACATGCGCCCGACCGGGATCCACCCGGCACGCCCACCAGGGGGCGACACTCTGCCCACCAGGGGGTGATGCTCTGCCCCTCCGGGGCGCTACTCTGCTGCGACCAGAGCCATTCTAGCACCTGGGGCAGAGGCCAAGGAGCCATCCCCAGCGCCCGGGCCATCTTTGCTCCAATGGAGCCTCAGCTGCGGGAGGAGAAGAGAGAGACAGAGAGGAAGAAGGGGGGGTGGAGAAGCAAATGGGAGCTTCTCCTATGTGCCCTGGCCGGGAATTGAACCCTGGTCCCCCGCACGCCAGGCCGACGCTCTACCGCTGAGCCAACCGGCCAGGGCCGTATAAGTTTTTTATATTTTGGAAATTAACTCTTTATTAGATGTATCTCTGGCAAATATGTTCTTCCATTCAGTGGGGTTTGTTTGTTTTGGGTTTGGTTTTTTTTTTTTGCATTTTATTGATAGCTTATTTTGCTGTGCAAAAGATGTTTAGTTTTATGTGGTCCCATTTGTTTATTTTTCTTTTGTTTCCCTTGCCCGAAGAGAAACATTGGAAAAAATATTGCTATGAGACATGTCTGAGATTTTACTGCTTATGTTTCCTTCTAGAGTTTTTGTGGTTTTGTGACTTACATTTAGCTCTTTCACCCACTTTGAGTTTATCCTTATGTGTGGTGTCAGTTTTTTTTGCACGTACTTGTTCAGTTTTCCCAAAGCCACTTATTGAAGAGTCCATTGTTACTCCATTGTATGCTCTTGCCTCCTTTGCTAAATATTAGTTAACCATAAAGGTGTGCATTTATTTCTAGGCTCTCTGTTCTGTTTCATTGATCTGTATGCCTGTTCTTATGCCAGTGTTAGGTTGTTTTGATTACAGTGGCCTTGTAATATAAGTTTAATATCAGGTAGTGTGATACCTCCAACTTTGTTCTTCTTTCTCAAGATTGCTGAGGCTATTTGGGGTCTTTCGTGGTCCTATATATATTTTTGAAATATTTGTTCTAGATCTGTGAGATATAACTTTGGTATTTTAATTGGAGTTGTATTGACTCTGTAGATTGATTTGGGTAGACTTGTAATCAAACCGCGGGCCCAGCCGCCTGCCACAACAAACGTCAGTTTCACGAGGCAAGTGCTGGTGCAAAAGGAAAGATGTTTATTCAGGTTCTGCAATCTGAGAGAATGGTGACTCCTGTCTCTAAAACCATCTGCCTTTTTTCTCAAGCCTTCTGTTCTTATAGGGATAGGGAGACGAAGTCTTTATTCCCTATCCAATAATCTTGCTAGCTTTCAGCATGCTCAGGCCCCATCCATTCATTTTTATAGCTTTTGTCATGTTCTGTGTTAAGTCCTCCCCTGTGCCATCTTGGCTAATGGGTAGACTGCTGCTGCTAGACCATCTATGGCAGGGGTCTCAAACTCAACTCAGCATGTGGGCCGCAGAGCAAGATCACATCCGTTCAGCGGGCCGCACTAGGTCTACAAAAGGCAACTGTTACGCAACACTTTTCTTACTGCAGTTGAAAACAAAAAAAAATCAGTACAACAGCACAATCGTACATGCAGTTTACTCAGTGTCACAAAACGACCAGAAACTGTAGTTCGCATCACAACTGCTGTTAACTAAGCTAATATCTAGCTAGGATGCTAGAGAAATGAAAAATACAAGTAGGCCCCTAGGCTTACTTAATTTTATCCAAAATATTTTGAACTTCGTGGATTAGTCTGTGGGCCGCACAAAATTGTTCAGCGGGCCACATGCGGCCCGCGGGCCGCGAGTTTGAGACCCCTGATCTATGGTATCAGGGTTAGTGGGGAAGGGAGGGATCCAGGACTTGCTGTCAGGAAACCTGGAGATGCCACAGGCCTCAGCCTACCTCCTCAAGCTGGGCATGGTGCCCTCACATCCAGGGGAGTTGGTTGGCATCAGCAGGGCACTCCTGGATCCCAGCAGGCCTGCGTCCTCTGCACAGCCCCCGCACAGCTGCCCCTTCAACTGACTGTCCATAGTAACAGGATGGGCAATGATGTTAATTTTTCCTGTCTAGGAAGACGATTTGTACTTCCACATATTTTTATCTTCTCCAATTTATTTCTTCAACATCTTATAATTTCCCAAGTATAGGTTTTTTATATTCTTGGTTCAATTTATTCCTACATACCTTACTTTTTGTTGCAATAATAAATAGTATTATTTTCTTAATTTATCTTTCTGATAATTCATTATTGGTGTATAAAAATGCCACTGATATCTGAATATTACTTTTGCATCCTGCTACTTTATAGAATTCATTCATTAGATTTACAGTTTTTTGGTGGAGTCTTTAGGGTTTTCTATGTACAAGCTCTTGTCATCTGTGAATAATGACAGTTTTGCTTTTTTGTTTCCAATTTGGATGTTTTTTATTTCTTCTTCTTGTCTGATTGCTGTGGCTAAGACTTCCAGCACTATGTTGAATAAGAGTGGTAAAAGCAAACAGCCTTGTTTTGTTCCTGATCTTAAGGAAAATATTTTTAGTTGTTGCACATTTGCATGATGTTGGTTGTGCTTTTGTCATATATGGCCTTTATTTATTTATTTTTAAAATTTTAGTGAGAGGTTTGAATGCAGAGATAGACTCCTGCATGTGGCCTAACCGGGATCTACTTGGCAAGCCCACTAAGGAGTGATGTTCTGCCCATCTGGGGCCCTTGTTCCATTGCAAACTGGAGCCATTTTTTAACATCTGAGGAGGAGGCTATGAAGCCATCCTCAGTGCCCAGGGCCAACTCGCTCTAGCTTCAGGAGGGCAGGAGAAGAAAGAGAGATAGAGAGAGAAGCGAGAAGGGAGGGGTGGAGAAGTAACTGGGCGCTTCTCTTGTGTGCCCTGACTGGGAGTTGAACCTGGGACTTCCAAACACTGGGCTGATGCTCTACATCTGAGCCAACTGGCCAGGACCATATATAGCCTTTATTAATTTCAGGTATGATCTCTGTATTTCCACTTTGCTGAACACTTTTAGCATAAATGGGTGCTGGATTTTATCAAATATGTTTTTTGTAGATGTTGATATGGTCACATGGTTTTTATCCTTCTTTTTTCTGTGATGTATCACATTTATTGATTTGTGAATATTGTACCAACTTTGCATCACTGGAATACATCACACTTGGCCATAGTGTATGATCTTTTAAATGTATTGCTAGATCCAGTTTGCTAATACTTTGTTGAGGATTTTAGTATCTATGTTCATTAGGGATATAGGTCTATAATTAATTTTTTTGTAGTGTCTTTATCTGATTTTGGATTAAGATAATTCTGGCTTTGTAAAAAAAGATTGGAAGTCTTCTCTTCTCTTGAAATTTTTGGAATAGTTTGAGAAGGATAGGTGTTAGTTCTTCTTGAATGTTTGATAAAATTTTCCTGTAAAGCTATTCAATCCAGGACTTTTGTTTACTGGGAAATAGATCTGTAATGCTATGAACTTCTCTCAGGACTGCTCTTACTGTGTCCCATAGATTTTGGATTATTTGTGTATTCATTTTCACTTGATTGCAGGTAATTTTTTATTTCTCCTTTGATCTCATTGTTAACCCATTCATTATTTAATAATATGTTATTTAGCCTCCATGTGTTTGAACATTATCAGTTTTTTGTTTTGTTTTGTTTTATTAAATGAGAGGCAGCAAGGCATACAGATTCCCACATGCACCCTGACCAAGATCCACCTGGCAAACCCTCTACAGGGTGATGCTCTGCCTATCAGTGGCTACAGACCCGTTGCTTGGGCAACTGAGCTATTTTAGTGCCTGAGGCTAGGCCATGGAAGCCAACCTTAGCGCTGGAGCGAACTTGTTCAAACCAGTCGAGCCTTGGCTGTGAGAGGAGAAGAGAGAGAGAGCGATGGGGAAGGAGGAAGAGTGGTGAAGCAGATGGTTGCTTCTCCTATGTTCCTTGACTGGCAATTGAACCTGGGACTTCCACATGTGGGCTGATGCTCTACTGCAGAGCCAATCATTTAGGGCTTTTTCAGTTGTTTTATTGGAATTGATATCTATTTCATACCATTGTGGGAGAAGATGCTTGATATGATTTGAGTCTCCTTGAATTTATTAAGACTTATTTTGTGTCCTGTCATGGTATATCTTTGAGAATGTTCCATGTGCATTAAAAAAAATGTATAATCTGATGCTTTGAGATAAAATATTCTTTAAACATCAATTAAATTCCTCCAATCAGGAGTATCATTTAAGGTCACTGTTGCAATGTTGAGTTTTTGTCTGGAAGATCTAATTATTGCAGTCAATATGGTGTTAAAATCCCCTATAATTATTGTATTGTTGATCTCTCCCTTAATGCCCACCAAAATTTTCCTTATTTATATAGGTGCTCTTGTGTTGGGTGCATATATATTTACAAGGTTTATATCTTCTTATTGGATTGATCCCCTTAGTATTATGTAGTAATCTTTTTGTCTCTCATTATGGCCTTTGTTTAAAATCTATTTATGAAATTTTTTTTCATCCCTTCATTTTCATGCTATGTGTAGCTTTTGTTTTGAAGTGGGTCTCTTGCAGACAGTATATATATGGGTCATGTTTTCTTATCCATTCAGATACCTTATGACTTTTGATTGGAGCATTTAATCCATTTACGTTTAAGGTTATTATTGATAGGTACTGATTTATTACTATTATATTCTTTATGCCTATTTCCCTCTCTATATATATTTCCTTTTTCTTTTTCTTCTTCTTAAAACAAGTCCTTTAACATGTTATACAAATTGGTTTGGTTGTAATAAACCCTTTTAACTTTTTTCTTATAGAAAGTTCTTTATTTTGTCTTTAATTTTACATGATAGTTTTACTGGATAGAGTAGTCTTGGAAGTAGGTCTTGCTTTTTCCTCACTTTGAATATATTATGCCAATCACTTCTGGCCTGAAGTATTTCTGTTGAGAAACCAGTTGAGAGCCTTGTAGATGCTGCCTTGTAAGAAACTAACTGTTTCTCCCTTGCTGCTTTTAAGTTTTTCTCTTTGTCTTTAACCTTTGCCATTTTAATTGTGATGTGCCTTGGTGTGGGCCTCTTTGAGGTTTTTTAAAATGCAATGATTATTTCACTCATTGTTAAAATATTACCACTATGGCAGGTGATGTCAGAGAAATGGCACTATAAGGAGTGTTGCCGATACCTCTCTGAAGCTTCAACAAATTCAACAATTAGAGACAGAAAAACAATCTCAGGAGCATCTAAAATACACATACATCAAACAAAGGTATGATTGGGCAAAAAGGTGGCTGAATATATAACCCACTCTAAAGGAAATAAGACAGAGAACGGGGTATTCCACTTATCTCACTGACCAGAGCAAGAGCTGCTTTCACTTGAAACTGAGAGAAAGCGAGAGCTGGTGGCACAGAAAAAGCTAGGCTAGGGCAGAGACATTCAAGCCAAGGAGAGAGTGTGCCCACGACTCAGCCCATGCAGAGCTAACACCAGTGGCAGACCCCAGCAGAGGTGGGTGAGCAGTTGCTTTGTTTACTCCCAGTATCCCAGTCGGTGAGCATAGGCAGTGTGCAAGTAGATCCACTTGGCACTTCAGGTGTGGGCGCCTGCATTCTCGGATGGAGGGGCTGGGTCGGAGACTGTCAGTAGTGACCCTCTGTGTGGGCTGTGACCAGAGTTTCTGAATAATCCTGGCTTTCCAAACAACAGCACATGGAAAGTGCACCAGAGCTGGCTTCCCTACACCCAGACCTGTCTGCCTCTGCCAGCCATACAGGCTAACAAAACACACTCCTGGGAAAGAGAACTGAAGAAGTGGTGGAGGTAAGGGTGTGCAGGCAGCTTGCAGACAGCCCCTGGAGAGCAGACCTGCAGAATGCTGAGGCATACTAGTCATGCCTGGAGGCTCATAGAAAGACACCTGAAAGGCAATCGGCTCCCAGCCCTGCCTTGATTACACTGGTGGCTCTAGCTGGCAAAACCTTACCAGAACCCTGCATTGAGTGGGGATAAAGGGGGCATTTGGCAGCTCTTAGAGCCTCTTGTTCTCCAGGCAGTGGCTGGGGCAACTTTACAGCTTGTTCCCCAGGCTGCTGGTTCAGGAAGAAGAGATTTGGGGAGAGGCTCCGGGAAAACGGACTCTCCCATTGTCAGAGCTTGCAAACACTAACAAGCCCCACTTCCCAACGGGACTAAGGCCTAGTTTATGTCATCACCATAGCTACACACCAGCAAATCTCTGCCTAAGAGTGCCACAGGGGCAGAACCTTGGGTTCAGTGCCACCAGCCAAAAAGAGAAGAAAGAAAAAGGAAGAAGATAACTTCTCAAAACCAGGAAAACTTCATAGTCTTTATAACTTTTTTCATTTTTTTGTATTTTTTATCTTTTTTTTCCTTTCACCTTGGTCATTTTATCCTCTTTCCATTTTATTCTTTTCTTTTCATTTTGAACATTATTACCCATAGATGTTATATTTTCCATTCTTTTATTTTTCTATGAGTGTTACATTCCAAAAAACAACTCAGTTTTCTTTCTCTCTTTCTTTTTGTTTCTTCTTTTCTCTTTCACTTTTTCTCTCTTTTGAATATCACTCAAAAAACAAATTATTTTATTCTGGATTCAAATTATTCTTTGTGGAACTTTGTCTACTCTTTACTTCGCTTTTTATCTCTTTAGCATTTCCCCCAACCCTGGATCTCCATTCTATAGTTTTTATGCCACTTAATACAATAGAACTTTTATTTTTCACTCTATCTTTTTTATTTTTCTCTATTTCTTTTTATTTCTTTTTTCTTACACTATTTCTCCCATTCAACCATTACTTATAAACAAATTATTTTATTCTTGATCCAAATTTTTTTCATGTGGCATTTTGTGGGTTCTTGACTCATTTTTTGCCTCTTTGTCACTCCTCCCCAACCCAGGCCCTCCATTCTATGTATTTTTGTTCCACTTAGCACAATAGAATTTTCAGTTTTTCACTGCATTTTCTTAAAAAATTTTTTTATCTACTCTTATTAGTGTTATTAATGATACCACTCTCAAAAGCCATTAGAGGAAAAGAAATAGAATATCATGGATACAAAAGACAGTGATGTAGCTTCGATAGATGAGGAAAAATCTATAGAAAAAAACTTCAATAGCTTAGAAACCTTGGAGTTAAATGACAGAGAATTAAAGTCCTAAAAATACTCAGGGACATACAAGAAAGCACAGAAAGGCAATATAGGGAGCTCAAAAAATAATTCAATGAACAGAAAGAATACTTCACCAAGGAAATTGAAACTATGAAAATGAATCAAAAAGAGATGAGAAACTCAATTCATGAACTGAAAAAGAGATAAAAAGCTTAGCCAATAGAACAGGCAAGATAGAGGAGAGAATTAGTGACATAGAAGACAGGCAACTAGAGGTACTACAGAGAGAAGAGGAGAGAGGCTCATGAATTAAAAAAAATAAGATAGCCCTACAGGAATTGTCTGACTCCATTAGAAAGAGTAACATAAGAATAATAGGTATATCAGAAGGAGAAGAGAGAGAAAATGGAATGGAGAACATATTCAAACAAATAATAGATGAGACCTTCCCAAGCCTGTGGAAAGAACTAAAGCCTCAAATTCAAGAAGCAAACAGAATACCGAGTTATCTTAACCCTAACAATCCTACTCCAAGGCACATCATAATAAAATTGGCACAAACCAATGACAAAGAAAAAATTCTCAAGGCAGCCAGGGAAGAAAGAATACAACATATAAAGGAAGGCCCATTAGATTATCAACAAATTTCTCAAAAGAAACTCTACAAGATAGAAGAGAGTGGACCCCAATATTTAAATTTCTGAAAGAGAGGAACTTCCAGCCAAGAATACTATATACCCATCAAAACTATCCTTCAAATACGAAGGAGAAATAAAAACACTCACAGATACAGAAAAGATGAGGGAATTTATCACCAGAAAACCCCACTTCAGGAAATACTAAAGGGGGTTTTTCTACCAGACACAAAGAACAAAACAAAACTACAAGTAAAAGCTTTATCAATTATTGCAATAAAAACAAGATTAATCTGTGACAAAAAAAAAAACAAAAAAAGGAGAGGACAAAGATTAACAGTAGCAAAGGAGGATGGAGTGCAGAAGCACTCATGAGATAATGTACTACAATGAACATGATATGTATGCTTTCCATTACTTAATGATAATCACCCCTGAAAAAACCAACACAGACGTACATGGCTTGAAAAAAGAAGTAACAGAGAAAAGAAGTATAGATTACAACTAAACAAAAACAAATGATAGAAAAATAAAAGAGAAGAACCAAACAAGATACAGAGCTATCAGAAAGCAATACATAAAATGGCAATAGGAAACCCTCAAATGTCAATAATTACACTAAACGTAAATAGATTGAACTCACCAATAAAAAGACACAGAGTAGCAGAATGGATTAAAAAAGAAAATCCAACTGTAAGCTACCTACAAGAAACATATCTAAACTACAAGAATAAAAACAAATTCAAAGTGAAAGGTTTGAAAACAATACTCCAAGCAAATAATATCCCCCCCAAAAAAAGCAGGTGTAGCAATACTCATATCTAACAATCTGACTACAAGACAGCAAAAGTAATCAGAGACAAAAATGATCACTTCATAATGATAAAGGGGACATTGAATCAAGAAGTCATAACACTTTGTAATATATACGCAACAAACCAAGAAGCACCAAAATATATAAGATGGCTACAGACTGACATAAAAACAAAAACCAACAAAAATACAATCATACTTGGAGACCTCAATACACCGCTGACAGCTCTAGATTGTTTATCCAAACAGAAAATCAATGAAGAAATATTGGCCTTAAATGAAACACTAGAACAATTGGACATGATAGACATCTACAGGACATTTCATCCCAAAGTGCCAAAGTATACATTTTTCTCTAGTGTACATGGAACATTCTCAAGAATGTAGGGTCACATAATAACATATGTAGGGTCATAATAACATATGTAGGGTCACAAAAATAACATCAACAAATTCAGAAAGATTGAAATTATACCAAGCATATTTTCTGATCATAAAGCCTTGAAACTAGAATTCAACTGCAAAAAAAAGAGGTAAACAAACCCACAAAAATGTGGAAACTAAACAACATACTTTTAAAAAATGAGTGGGTCAAAGAAGAAATAAGTACAGAGATCAAAAGAGACATACAGGCAAACGAAAATAACAATACAACATAACAGAATCTCTGGGATGCAGCAAAAGCAGTAATAAGAGGGAAGTTCATATCACTTCAGGCCTATATGAACAAACAAGAGCGAGCCCAAGTAAACTACTTAATCTCATATCTTAAGGAACTAGAAAAAGAAGAACAAAGACAACCCAAAACCAGCAGAAGAAAGGAAATACTAAAAATCAGAGCAGAAACAAATAAAATAGACAACAGAAAAACTATAGAAAACTATAAAAAAATTAATAAAACAAGGAGCTGGTTCTTTGAAAAGATCTACAAAATTGACAAACCCTTGGCAAGACTCACCAAGGAAAAAAGAGAAAGGACTCATATAAACAAAATCTAAAATGAAAGAGGAGAAATCACCACAGTTATCATAGAGATACAAAGAATTATTGTAGAATACTATGAAAAACTATATGCCACCAAATTTAACAATATAGAAGAAATGGATAAATTCCTAGCACAATACAGTCTTCCTAGACTGAGCCATGAAGAAGCAGAAAGCCTAAACAGACCCATAAGCAGGGAGGAAATAGAAACAACTATTAAAAACCACCCCCAAAATAAGTCCAGAGCCAGACAGCTATACTAATGAATTCTATCAAACATTCAAAGCAGACTTGGTTTCTATTCTACTCAGTCTGCCAAAAAATTGAAGAAGAAGCAATACTGTCAAACACATTTTATGAGGCCAGCATAACCTTCATACCAAAACCTGGCAAGTACAACACAAAAAAAGAAAACTACAGACCAATATCTCTAGTGAATAAAGATGCTAAAATACTAACCAAAATACTAGCAAATCAAATACAACAACACATTAAAAAATAATTCATCATGATCAAGTGAGATTCATCCCAGAATCACAAGGATGGTTCAACATACGTAAAATGGTTAACAAAACAAAGAACAAAAACCATATGATCTTATCAATAGATTCAGAAAAGGTATTCAATAAAATACAACATCATTTTATGTTTAAAACACTTAACAAAATGGGTATAGAAGAAAAACATCTCAACATAATAAAGGCCATCTATGATAAACCATCAGCTAACATCATATTAAATGGTATAAAACTGAGTACTTTTCCCCTAAAATCAGGAACAAGATAAGGTTGTCCACTCTCTCCACTCTTATTCAACATAATGCTGGAAGTTCTAGCCAGAGCAATCAGACAAGAGAAAGAAATAAAAGACATTCATATTGGGAAAGAAGAAGTAAAGGTTTCACTTTTTGCAGATGATATGATCCTATACATTGAAAACCCCAAAGACTCCACAAAAAGACTACTAGAAACAATAAGCCAATACAGTAAGGTCACAGGATACAAAATTAATATGCAAAAGTCCATTGCCTTCCTGTATGCCAACAATAAAACATCAAAAAACGATCTAAAAAAAAGTAAAAAAAACAAAAAAACAAAACAAGCAAACAAACAAAAAATCCCCTTCATGGTTGCAACAAAAAAAATAAAATACCTAGGGATAAACTTAACAAAGAATGTAAAGGACCTATTTAATGAAAACTACAAAGCATTGTTAAGGGAAATAGAAAAAGATATAATGAAATGAAAAAATATTCCTTGCTCTTGGATAGGAAGAATAAATATAGTCAAAATGACTATATTACCCAAAGCGATATACAAATTTAATGGAATTCCCATCAAAATTCCAATGTCATTTTTTAAAGAAATGGAACAAAAATCATCAGGTTTATATAAAAGTATAAAAAGCCTCGAATAGTCAGAGCAATCCTAAGAAAAAAGAACAAAGCTGGGGCATTACAATACCTGACTTCAAATTATATTATAGAGCCATGATAATCAAAACAGCATGGTATTGGCAGAAAAATAGACATTCAGACCAATGGCACAGAATGAAAAGCCCAGAAATAAAACCACATGTATATGGTCAAATTATTTTTGATAAAGGGGCCAACAACACACAGTAGAGAAAAGAAAGCCTTTTCAACAAATGGTGCTGGGAAAATTGGAAAACCACATGCAAAAGAATGAAACTCGACTACAGTTTGTCCCCTTGTACTAAAATTAATTCAAAATGGATCAAAGACTTAAATATAAGACCTGAAACAATAAATTACATAGAAGAAAATAGGTACGAAACTCATGGACCTTGATTACAAAGAGCACTTTATGAATTTGACTCCAAAGGCAAGAGAAGTGAGGGTAAAGATAAATGAATAGGACTACATAAGACTAAGAAGCTTTTGCACAGCAAAAGAAACTGACAACAAAACAGCCAACTAAATGGGAGATGATATTTTCAAACAATAGCTCAGATAAGGGCCTAATATCCAAACTGTACAAAGAACTCATAAAACTCAACGATAAGCAAACAATCCTATAAAAAAAATGGGAAGAGGATATGAACAGACACTTTTCCCAGGAAGAAGTACAAATGGCCAACAGATATATGAAATGATGCTCATCTTCATTAGCTATTAGAGAAATGCAAACCAAAACTACAATGAGATACCACCTCACACCTGTTAGATTAGCTATTATCAAGAAGACAGGTAATAACTAATGTTGGAGAGGCTGCGGAGAAAGAGGAACCCTCATCCACTGTTGGTGGGAATGTAAAGTAGTACAACCACTATGGGAGAAAGTATGATGGTTCCTCAAAAAATTAAAAATAGAACTACCATATGACCCAGCAATCCCTCTACTGGGAATATAGCCCCAAAACTTAAACACACTGGTATGTAAAGACACATGTAGCCCATGTTCGTTGCAGCATTGTTCACAGTGGCCAAGACATGGAAACAACGAAAAAGCCCTTCAATAGATGATTGGATAAAGAAGATGTGGTACATATATACTATGGAGTACTACTCAGCCATAAGAAATGATGACATTGGATCATTTATAACAACATGGATGGACCTTGATAACATTATACTGAGTGAAATAAGTAAATCAGAAAAAACTAAGAACTATATTATTCCATACATAGGTGGGACATAAAAATGAGACTCAGGGACATGGACAAGAGTGTGGTGGTTACTGGGGATGGGGAGGGAAGGGAGGGCATGGGGGGAGAGGAGGGGCACAAAGAAAACCAGATATAAGGTGACGGAAGACTATATAACTTTGGGTGATGCGTATGCAACATAATCAAATGTCAAAATAACCTGGAGATGTTTTTTTTGAATCTATGTACCCTGATTGATTAATGTCATACCATTAAAATTAATTAAAAAAATAAAAGAAATAAAAAAAGACAAAAAAAATATCACCACTACTATGAAGGGATTGATTGTTTTTATTTTTGCTAGTGTCTGTTAGGCTGAATAGCAATTGGTTATCACAGAAAATGTAACTACCAGACAGTTACAGTCAAGGGAGCCCTTGGGTATAGTCCACTGAGATCAGTCACCCAAGATACAGAAGAGAGTAAATAGAGTTGGAAAATAGATCTAAAAGACTAAGAGAAAGATATTTGACACACCCATAAGGCCACTTATTTATACACAGTTTGAAAGTAAATGAATGAATGGCAGTGCTATCATCAAGCCTTCTAGTTGTGGAACTCCTATGCTTTCCTCGGAAAACTTTATATTCTCCTATGGAGTTTTGGACTATTGGAGTTTCTGGTAGGTCCTCTTCTCCAAACAAACTAAAAAATAAAATGACATAACAAGTAAAGACAAATTATTATATTTATTACAAAAATATAGTTTAGAGAATGCAGTTTAATGTAAGAGCAAAATGGACCTGTGAATGAGGTCCCAGAATTAGCAGACTTACCCAGTCTATGCATTGCTAGACTGGATTAGACTGACAACATTGGGTTAGATAGAGGGTTAGAGAGACCAAGGGTTTGACAAGAACAATCCCTTCTAATAAAAACTAAGTGTGAGCCCTGGCCTGTTGGCTCAGTGGTAGAGCGTCGGCCTGGTGTGCAGGAGTCCTGGGTTCGATTACCGGCCAGGGCACACAGGAGAAGCACCCATCTGCTTCACCATTCCTCCCCCTCTCCTTCTTCTCTGTCTCTCTCTTCCCCTCTCGCAGCGGAGGCTCCATTGGAGCAAACTTGGCCCAGGCGCTGAGGATGGCTCTATGGCCTCTGCCTCAGGTGCTAGAATAGCTCTGGTTGCAACAGAGCAATGCTTCAGATGGGCAGAGCATCGTCCCCTGGTGGGCGTGCCGGGTGGATCCCGGTAAGGCGCATGCGGGAGTCTGTCTGACTGCCTCCCCGTTTCCAACTTCAGAAAAATATAAAAAAACAAAAACAAAAACAAACAAAAAAATTAAGTGTGAGAAAACAATGTTCTCTTTTACCAAAAAGATATTTAACAAATAGTTTTGGTGTGGATGCCAGGGTTAACCTATATATTAAATAGCAGTCAATTTTAATGCATTTCTTTTTAGATTAAAATACATGTAAGCACAAGTTCTAATGTTTTTTTACTTTAAATCCAAGAAGGTTTTCTGTAGACACATTAAGGTACATAAACTATATTACTTTTGACTTCAGTGGAATAAAAAGTGCACTAGTGGAACCCTACTAGACTACTGGACCTAGCTGGCAAAGACTGTCCTAGCTTGGTTCCTGGTGCACATACTGGCCAAGGCAGGGAGAATTTTATACCTTGTGCTCAGTTTTCCTTGAAACTTTGTTGACTGTCTTCAAGGTTTATCAGAATTCGCTTAACCCAGACCTCCCAACCAAGCGTAGGCCCATCTTCCCCTGAACATATTCTCTGGGTCTTTGCAGATAGTTCAGCATCCATCTGTCACTGCTCAGTTCTAAGCTCAGTGGTATTGACAGTATGTCAGCCTTATAGTTATTATATATGAAGGCTAATGCATTATGTCAATGCACTTAAGGTCTTTACTTTATGTGGTATGAAGATTAGAGTGACTTTTATTTATTTATTTTTATCATCTAACTCTCAACAAGTCAAGCAAGAGAGTATAAAAAGAAATAAAAAAATTATAATGTAGTTTATATGATGAATAGGATTTTATATTTGTAGCCAATGGCTTCATAGCAAAAAGAGGATCTGAAACAACAGAAAAACAGAAAGGAAAACAAATGACATCTACACACTCTTCTACCTTTTTTCTTTTTGCCAGAAACCATTTTAAAAATAAACTTTTAAATTTTAGAATAATTTTAGATTTATGATAAATAGTTGTAAAGCTAGTATGAGAGGAATATAGAATTTGCACTCAGTTCCAAACTCATTTTAAAAATATTTTGTTTATTTACTTGGTTGGATTAGTTTGCTGTTTTTTTTTTTTTTTTAATTCTGTGCATTTAATGTTCCTTTAACAGCTCAGGACAATAATTTTAAGATTTATATAAAACAATAGCATGGCTATATTCCACGAATTTAGTTAGAATAAGAATTCTGCTTAATTTGAATAAGCTATTAATCAAAGCTATGGCCTCTGGCCTTCTTAACCACATTTAGGACAGCTTAAAACTGCCCCTCCGGGGAAATATTTTAAAGATGATGAGCATTCAGCTTCATTTAAATTACAGGTTGTCATCAGTATACCCCAGAGACTGATAATTTCTATTTATTGCTTAATGCAAGTGAACCTAGAGTCTACTAGAGTTCCTTGTCAGCCTCAGAACAAGAAAGGAGATACATCTTGAGGAATAGACCAATCTTTGAAAGGTTAGAAAAATCACCAGTTTTTAGATAAGTTTACAGATTAAAAACTTGATGGCCAATAAACCAAAGATGAGAATGAATTATCTCAAAATGAGAGAGTGTAATTGGCCCTTTGCCACTCAACCCTTGTGCCTTTAGGACATAAGCTCCTTGGGGCAGAAGTTCTAATTCCCATGTAGAAATTATGCCCAGCACACAATTGGCACGCACAAAACCAAAAACCAAAACAGAAAACAAAACAAAACAAAAAACCTTAGTGAATCCTACTCTGCTTGAAGAGTAGGAAGAGGCTGCTGGATTGTCAACAGGAAAGAGATGCCTTAGGAGAAGGAACTTCATGATTTTGCTTCCTGTTTTTAAATTTGTGTATTCTGCAGGAAAAAAAATACATAATGGCTCAAGAAGCAAACAAAAGTCAACAGCCCCTGCATGGAATATGGGAAACCGCTGACAACCCAAATGATGGAGTGAATTGTATAATTAGTTGAGGATGGTCACTGGCTAAGGGGGAATTCCACATAAAAAAAGCTTGTCAGTATAACCCAATGGCACTGATTGAATGTGGACATAGCAGTGAGTGATCACCCCCACAGAGGATGCTCATTACCTAAGACGGTTTTCAAGCCACCTTTATTAAGGACTGGAATTTGGTATAAAAAATGTTGGTTCTATTTGGAGAATCCTCATTTTTTTTTTTTTTTACATTATGAGACTTTAGGTCTTTGCAAGCTGCTTGTTGCAAAACATATATATTAATATTTAGTGTAATAATAGTTGACATGCTTTGGGGTCAGTGTACAGTATTTTGCAGTTTCTAGGTAGCCAGTTAGTCACATAATAATCCCTTAGACTAGTAGGTTCTCTTTATGTTATGGAGATTAGATAATAATAATATTTAATATTTCTTGAGCACTTACTAAGTGCTCAGCAGAGTGCTAAACATTTTCCTCTAATTTTTAAAACAACTCCCTGTGGTTAATAGCATTACAATCTCGATTTTAAAGATGCAGAATGAAGTCATGGAGAAAAATTAAGAAACTTGTCCATCCTTACAAATCTAATAAGCTGGAGTGAAATCAGATTTTGTTGATTCAAGAGTGTTGGGGACTGAATAAATAAACAGGGTATTTTTGCAACCTGGACAGAGGTGCTGGGCCCAAACCCCACCTCATTGCCTAGTTAACAAAGAGCTACACCTGATTCTCATTTGTCTCACCCATACTCTCCGGAGGAGGCTGGAAGCTAGTTTCTTATTAGTGTAAAGTAGATTTGGATGATATGGTGGGGGTTGTCTTTGAGTTGCCTTGGAAACTTAATTGAATTGCTGATGGACCACATTTTTTCTATGAATAGAAGTGGATGTATTTCTGGAAGAAGGGGCATTATGGCTGAGGAACAGTAGAGACCGTTAGCAGTGACGTCCTCCTGAACCCATCTGTGTGTGTATGTACAATATATCTATATCTATATCTATATCTATCTATCTATATCTATATATATTGTAGATATATATATATATATATATATAAATATAGATAGATAGGTAGATATATCTTTAAGTCCTTGTCTATCATTTATTTCAGTTCCATATCTTTTCCCACTCGAAGAGCCCGTAATAGACTTGTCATGGCTGAACCGCAACAATTGGCGCCCATACGTGTGGCCATCGAAAAAGGGAAAGAGGAGAGGTAATGGAACCCCCCAGAAGTGTGCACATGAAGTAAGTATAAAGCTTTTAGAGAGTGAAGCTTTTAAGTAGAGTTTGGGGGAAGAGTATAATAATAAAGTCACATGAAGTAAGTATAAAGCTTTTAGAGAGTAAAGCTTTTAAGTAGAGTTTGGTGAGAAAGTATAATAAAAAATAATTCAGGAGGAAAATAAATATGGGAGTTCTAGGATCGAAAGTGAGGGACCTTTTTCTTTTTGTACAAATGTTTTTGTTTGAGGAGATAGAAATAGAGGAATGTAAATATGAGAAAAACTTGGAGTCTGGGAATAACTCGGGAAATAAGAACATCATGGCTATGGCCATTTTAAACTTTGCGGCTCCACAGCCCTCTGCTCCCAAAGTCTTTGTCTCAGGCCCTTGGAAATCCACGCTGCAAAGAGCAGAAGGCAGGCCTCCCCAGGCAGGGGCGACAAGCCGGGAGCTGGTAAAGCGGTAGAGCGGTGGGGACAAGGCCACCCAAGGACAGGGTTCGTGCTAGCCTCGGGGCTCGCCCTGCCCTGTACCTCCAAGGTTAAGCAGGCAGGAGACTGCGGAGGCAGAAGGGGTGGCTTCCCAGGTCAGCGGGATGAAAAAGACACAAATATGGCAGGAGAGAGCTCTGGCCGGTACTTGGAATCCGCATACAAAAAGCGCAGCAGCAGAGGAAGCGCCACCAAGGCCCCTGGCCTCCAGATCCCGGTGGGGTGGCGGGAGCCATGATGCTACAGAAGGCTGACCCTCATACGGGCAGGCGGGGCGCGGCTCTGCCCGGGAGGCCCAGCCCCAGGAGAGGAGCAGAGAAGCATTTCCCTCCCAGGTAAACTGAATCTACCGTTCGACTGGGGTTAAGATGGAAAGATTTAGGCTGCTGGTTGCAGCAGCTATTAGAATTTGAGAATGAAGACTCAGATGCTCTTTAAATTTACAGCTTTTTCTTATGATTATCTAATAATTTTCTTTTATGTTTTGGATAACTTTATTTCTTTCCTGTTCCATGCCTGGAAAGAGGGCGAAGGGGGAGCCTGTTTGGGTATGCCTAAACAAAAATCTCACAGCCGACTTGAGATTTTTCAAGAGAGATTTCTGTTTGGTATTTATCCTTATCATGTTCCTATTAAAATAGCCCTACACATAAGATCTAGCAGGCCACATTCTAATCTCTAAAATCCCAGGTTTCACTCTTGATTTGTGTAATTGTATGTGAAGTCTTTGTTTAATGTCTAAATGCGTCTGTCTTCAAGGCCTGAATTAAGTTTATGCATGCAAAATTTGGAAATGCCGGCTCTAATATTGTAAAAATAAAATATCATCCCTACAAATTTAAAATTTCAATTGGAACAAGTAAAGTGTGCTCATTGAAATTTGGATAAAATGAAATGTAGATCCTAAATACTTCCTAATTTAACCAGACTGCTCCAAGCTAAAGTTGCTGCAGCTGCAAAGCATGGAGCAGGGTGAATTTGCTTAACAAAAGTATAATTTTTTTTTTTTACTCTTTGAATTGCCTGTTTATTAATTGGGTAGAAGTGTTTTGATGGATGTGGGAATGTTGCTTGATAGTTCATTTGCTGTATTTTGTTGGCAGTTGGCATTGAGACGAGTGTTTCTTGTAGTTTTTGAGGTCAAGGTGTTGTGGAATGTACTCAACAAATGCTTAAGGGTCAATTGTAAAAAAAAAAAAGAAAGAAAGAAAGGGGGGGGGTAGTCATGTCCTGGAACTCCTGCAAATCTATTTACTATGAAGAATTTGTTTTGAATGCTGATGTACAGGAGATGCCAAACCTCTTTCTTTTGCAAACTTCTACCCTCTTTTATTTGATTCAGCTAATAACACTGTTTTGTCTTTTTCTAAATAGTTCCAGATATACAGAAAAAGTTTGTATAGGCAGATGTGGACTCTCAAAACCCTCAGCAAGATCTTCTGAGCATGGCTTTTAAGGTCTGTAATGACCAAGAGGAAAAGAAAAGGCAGACAAAGCCCAAAAGAGATCAGGAAAAATACCAGCTCATGGCATACACCCTTAAAGGCTCCAACACCCCAAAGAGGCCTCAAAGGACTCACCAGGGCCCTGCTTCAAGAGTGGAAAGAAAGGTCATTGAGCTAAAGCCTGCCAGGCTTCTCTACCCCTACCAGGGACATACGTATACTGTGAAAAAAAAGGGACACTGGAAGGTAAGCTGCCCCCTCACTCCTCTAAGGGAGAGTTCAGTTTCTTTCAGCCCTGCTCCAACTACCTGTGACCTGACCTTGCCCATCCTGTTGGAACTTGCTACTGAAGGCTAAAGGTGCCCAGGGCCTTTGGCCCCATCTCACATCACTGTGGATGAGCCTAGGGTATTTCTTCCAAGTAGCAGATAAACTGATTTCATTTCTTATGGACATGAGAGCCACTTACTATGTCTTGCCTGAATATTCAGGTTTTTATTCATCTCTCGAAGATCTCTGTTGTGGGTATTGATAGTCTTATTTTCTGTTGCTTTGTTTAATATATAGTGTTTCCTTTATTCCTCTTACCTCAATGCCCCATGCCTATTTTAGGCTGGGATTTGCTCCTAATTTAGATGAGTTTACCTCTGCCACCCAGCATAGTTTATCCCAAGATTCTCTTCACCACGCCATGACTGCAGAGCTCCAGGGAAAGGCACCCTGGGTTCATCTCTAAAAGAGAAGCTCCATCTCCATAGGTGCTGCAGATTGCTTTTCAAGTCTACCTGAATCATTGCCAGCTAGAAGGTCATTGAAACATGGACTCTAGCTGCAAAGTGTGGAAATATCACCACAACTCGTGTGCCTTGTGGACTTTTCCTGAATGTGTGTGACTCCTACTCCTTGGTACAGTTCTCAGACTGAAATGAAGTTGGGTTACATTTACAAATAATATGAAGTGATGGTGGTGTCAACATGGACTTGGTGAAATTATATTAACATGTTAAAGACATTTAAGACTGTAAGAATTTTATTATAGATCCTGCTGTATTAGTTAAGACTTTGCTTAATAATCTAATCACTTAATTGTATTAGACACTTGTTATAATATCTGTTAGCATTAGCTATTATAAACAGTTTTGTTGTTTATTTTATGGTTTTCCAGTCTGCCTCCAAATTGGAACATGGGAATTAGATGAGTATGAATCACAGCACAAAATTGTAGTTTATAAATAAATAAATAAATAAATAAATAAATAAATAAATAAATAAAATAAAAATGGGGATATGTTGGGGACCGAATAAATAAACAGGGTATTTTTGCAATCTGGACAGAGGTGCTGGGCCCAAACCCCACCTCATTGCCTAGTTAACAAAGAGCTACACCTGATTCTCATTTGTCTCACCCATGTTCTCTGGAGGAGGTTGGAAGCTAGTTTCTTATTAGTGTAAAGTAGATTTAGATGATATGGTGGGGGTTGTCTTTGAGTTGCCTTGGAAACTTAATTGAATTGCTGATGGACCACATTTTTTTCTATGAATAAAAGTGGATGTGTTTCTGGGAGAAGGGGCGTAATGGCTGAGGAACAGTAAAGACTTTGCCGTGGTATCCTCCTGGACCCATCTGTGTGTGTATATATATCTATATCTATATATCTCTCTCTCTATATATATATAGATAGATAGATAGATAGATAGATATAGATATCTATGTATCTGTATATATCTTTAAGTCCTTGTCTATCATTTATTTCAATTCCATATCTTTTCCCATTTGAAGACCCCATAATAGACTCATCGTGGCTGGACCACGACACTAGAGCCTGCCAGCTTGAGCACTAAGTTACCTTCATAAAAATCTTAAAATTAACCTGAGTGCTTTCTTTTTACATTGTGTCATTCTGCTGTCACTAAACTATGTAGTTTAAATAAAGTGTAGTATAGCCATATAATAAGAGATCTCAGTTGGTGTCTGTTGCCTTTTAAACCGTGGTCAGCAAACTCATTAGTCAACAGAGCCAAATATCAACAGTACAATTGAAATTTCTTTTCTTTTGAGAGCCTAATTTTTTAAACTTAAACTATATAGGTAGGTACATTGTTATTAACTTAATTAGGGTACTCCTAAGCTAGCCAAAGAGCCACACTCAAGGGGCCAAAGAGCACATGTGGCTCGTGAGCCGCAGATTGCCGACCACAGAACCAAGTCTTTCTTCATTTAGTTCATTCAACAGTTCTATACTATGTTCTTCTTATGTGTAGAGGATACAAATAAATATAAAAAACAGAGATTCTTCCCTTAAGAATCTTATATACTTAAGAACAAGAGCCCATACATATATATGACAAATTAAATAATCATAATATTTATGATAAAGTATCAGTATAGTGGGCAAGAAAAGTGCTGTATAGTCCAGAAGAAAGAGAGTCATTCTGGTTGAATGGGGAGGGAAACTCCTGTGGAGGCAGAAATTGAGTGATTTCTTTGAGCAGTGATTTTCAACAGGTGTGCTGCAAGAATTTTTAAAACATGCACTACCTGATTACTTAGTCAGGGGCACTGACCTCTTTTCTCTTAGATTGTCAAATAAAAAATATGACAATAATCAACAGAACAATAGCTGTCCAGTGTGAGTGACTCAAAATTATATTTTTTGTCAGATTAGCAAAAAATAAAATACACTTTTTGGTATGCTGCAGAATTCTAGAAATTTAGCTTAGGTGTGCCAGAGATAAAAAAGGATGAAAATTGCTGCTTAGAGAATGAATAATCCTTCCTCCAACAGGAAGAGAGTGAAAAAGATTATAAGGTAATAATGATCACTGATGTGTCCATGGGGTAGTAATTAAACCAGTTTGACTAGAATGTATAATTTGGACTGAAGAACAGTAAAGGAAACTGAAAATTAAAAACATGGAAGGAAAATCTTGAAGGACCAGCCAAAAGCTTTACAGTTGCAGGGCAGGAGAAGGGAGCTGGGGCTTAGAAGGTTGTAGCAAGAAGGGTCAGCTGGACTGGATAAAGTGGAAGGAATCAAATGACTAAGCTTTGGGTGGAGGGAAAGAGTAGGTACAGTGGCAATGGAGCAGATGGTAGGTAATTTATGGTCAAAGAGGTATAGGATCAAGACTGAAATCTTGGTGAATCTGACCCCTGTGAGAATGCCATCTATATACAAAGATTGGTCATGTTGTTGGAGAGCCATTATAGAGAAGACACACAATTTAATGGATCTGAAAAAAAGCAAAGAATTTAAAATTCTTTATATAATGTGAGCATTCAGCAGAGTTTGGAACTGTTGATGATGACTCTAGTTTTAAATACCTAGAACAAATATAAGCCAGATTCTAAAATCCTGAAACTAACAAAGAAGTGTCAGTATTTCTTGGGGTGGAAGAGAAGTAGATACTGAAAAGAAAAAAGGAAATGTAGAAAGGTTAAAAGGTGGTATTAGGTGTTCTAAACATTGAAGGAAAATAATGAAATATAATGATGGGTTAAGGATGTTGTAAAGCCAGTAATCATGGCCACCAACACATGACCTCTCTTCCCTGCAACAACATGGTCTCCTCTCTGCCAAAATGGCCTCCTAGTTCCTCCTTTTAAAACTTTTTGGTGGTAAAGCCCTCCTCTAGCACACATTAGCATAACCAAGCCCCTTCCCAAGCAGGAAGGTAATCAGCTGCCCCACGTGGGCAGCAGCCATCTTTAACAATAAAAGTGAGCAAACAAGAAAATACAGATTTTACAAACTTAATTGACCAACATTCCACACCTTTTTCTCACTTTCCAATCCACAATCTGCACCACAGGCATTCCTTTGCAAGCAAATGAGGCACATTACACAAATTACAGCAATAGCACAAATCATACAATTTCAACAATTACAAAGATGCCCTTCACCAGAGCTGCCCTCCCCCATCAGGGTCCCTCTGAGCACTTTGCCCAAAGTGCAAAATGTCTTCGAAGCTTCTTTTTTTTTTTTTTTTAATAAATTTTTATTAATGGTAATGGGATGACATTAATAAATCAGGGTACATATATTCAAAGAAAACATGTCTAGGTTATTTTGTCATTAAATTATGTTGCATACCCCTCGCCCAAAGTCAGATTGTCCTCCGCCACCCTCTATCTAGTTCTCTGTGCCCCTCCCCCTCCCCCTAACTCTCTCCCTCCCTCCCTCCCATGTCCTCTTTCCCCCCACCCCTGGTAACCACCACACTCTTGTCCATGTCTCTTAGTCTCGTTTTTATGTTCCACCAATGTGTGGAATCATGTAGGTCTTGTTTTTTTCTGATTTACTTATTTCACTCCTTATAATGTTATCAAGATCCCACCATTTTGCTGTAAATGATCTGATGTCATTATTTCTTATGGCTGAGTAGTATTCCATAGTGTATATGTGCCACATCTTCTTTATCCAGTCTTCTATTGAAGGGCTTTTTGGTTGTATCCATGTCTTGGCCACTGTGAACAGTGCTGCAATGAACATGGGGCTACATGTGTCTTCACGTATCAATGTTTCTGAGGTTTTGGGGTACATACCCAGTAGAGGGATTGCTGGGTCATAAGGTAGTTCTATTTGCAGTTTTTTGAGGAACCACCATACTTTCCTCCATAATGGTTGTACTACTTTACAGTCCCACCAACAGTGAATGAGGGTTCCTTTTTCTCCACAGCCTCTCCAACATTTGCTATTACCCGTATTGTTGATAATAGCTAATCTAACAGGGGTGAGGTGGTATCTCATTGTAGTTTTGATTTGCATTTCTCTGATAACTAATGAAGCTGAGCATCTTTTCATATATCTGTTGGCCATTTGTATCTCTTCCTGGGAGAAGTGTCTGTTCATGTCCTCTTCCCATTTTTTTATTGGATTGTTTGTTTGTTTGTTGTTGAGTTTTATGAGTTCTTTGTAAATTTTGGATATTAGGCCCTTATCTGAGCTGTTGTTTGAAAATATCATTTCCCATTTAGTTGGCTGTCTGTTTATTTTGATATCAGTTTCTCTTGCTGAGCAAAAACTCTTTATTCTGATGTAGTCCCATTCATTTATCTTTGCCTTCACTTCTCTTGCCATTGGAGTCAAGTTCATAAAATGTTCTTTAAAACCCAGGTCCATGATTTTAGTACCTATGTCTTCTTCTATGTACTTTATTGTTTCAGGTCTTATATTTAGGTCTTTGATCCATTTTGAATTAATTTTAGTACACAGGGACAGGCTGTAGTTGAGTTTCATTCTTTTGCATGTGGCTTTCCAGTTTTCCCAACACCATTTATTGAAGAGGCTTTCTTTTCTCCATTGTGTGTTGTTGGCCCCTTTATCAAAGATTATTTGACCATATATATGTGGTTTTATTTCTGGGCTTTTCATTCTGTGCCATTGGTCTGAGTGTCTATTTTTCTGCCAATACCATGCTGTTTTGATTATCGTGGCCCTATAATACAGTTTAAAGTCAGGTATTGTAATGCCCCCAGCTTCATTCTTTTTCCTTAGGATTGTTTTGGCTATTCGGGGTTTTTTATAGTTCCATATAAATCTGATGATTTTTTGTTCCATTTCTTTAAAAAATCTCATAGGAATTTTGATGGGAATTGCATTAAATTTGTATATTGCTTTGGGTAATATGGCCATTTTGATTATATTTATTCTTCCTATCCAAGAACAAGGAATATTTTTCCATCTCATTGTATCTTTTTCGATTTCCCTTAACAATGCTTTGTAATTTTCATTATATAGGTCCTTTACATTCTTTGTTATGTTTATTCCTAGGTATTTTATTTTTTTTGTTGCAATCATGAAGGGGATTATTTTTTTGAGTTCGTTTTCTAATATTTCATTGTTGGCATATAGAAAGGCTATGGACTTTTGTATGTTAATTTTGTATCCTGCGACCTTACTGTATTGGTTTATTGTTTCTAATAATCTTTTTGTGGAGTCCTTCGGGTTTTTGATGTATAGGATCATATCATCAGCAAAAAGTGATACCTTTACTTCTTCTTTTCTGATATGGATGCCTTTTATTTCTTTGTCTTGTCTGATTGCTCTGGCCAGAACTTCTAGCACCACGTTAAATAAGAGTGGAGAGAGTGGACAACCCTGTCTTGTTCCTGATTTAAGGTAGAAAGTCCTCAGTTTTATGCCGTTTAATATGATGTTGGCTGATGGTTTAACATATATGGCCTTTATCATGTTGAGATATTTTCCTTCTATACCCATTTTGTTGAGAGTCTTAAACATAAAATTGTGTTGTATTTTATCAAAAGCCTTTTCTGCATCTATTGATAAGATCATGTGGTTTTTGTTCTTTGTTTTGTTGATATGGTGTATTACGTTAACCGTTTTGCGTATGTTGAACCATCCTTGAGATTCTGGGATGAATCCTACTTGATAATGATGTATTATTTTTTTAATATGTTGTTGTATTCGGTTTGCCAGTATTTTGTTTAGTATTTTAGCATCTGTATTCATTAGAGATATTGGTCTGTAGTTTTCTTTCTTTGTGCCATCCTTGCCAGGTTTTGGTATGAGGGTTATGTTGGCCTCATAAAATGTGTTTGGAAGTATTGCTTCTTCTTCAATTTTTTGGAAGACTTTGAGTAGAATAGGAACCAAGTCTTCTTTGAATGTTTGATAGAATTCATTAGTATAACCGTCTGGGCCTGGACTTTTATTTTTGGGGAGGTTTTTAATAGTTTTTTCTATTTCCTCTCTGCTGATTGGTCTGTTTAGGCTTTCTGCTTCTTCATGACTCAGTCTAGGAAGGTTGTATTGTTCTAGGAATTTATCCATTTCTTCTAGATTGTTGTATTTGGTGGCATATAATTTTTCATAGTATTCTACAATAATTCTTTGTATATCTATGATGTCTGTGGTGATCTTTCCTCTTTCATTTTGGATTTTATTTATTTGAGTCCTGTGCCTTGTTTCCTTGGTGAGTCTTGCCAAGGGTTTGTCAATTTTGTTGATCTTTTCAAAGAACCAGCTCCTTGTTTTATTGATTTTTTCTATAGTTTTTCTGTTCTCTATTTCATTTATTTCTGCTCTGATTTTTATTATCTCCTTTCTTCGGCTGGTTTTGGGTTGTCTTTGTTCTTCTTTTTCTAGTTCCTTAAGGTGTGAAGTTAAGTGGTTTACTTCGGCTCTCTCTTGTTTGTTCATATACGCCTGAAGTGATATGAACTTTCCTCTTATTACTGCTTTTGCTGCATCCCAGAGATTCTGATATGTCGTATTTTCATTTTCATTTGTCTGTATATATCTTTTGATCTCTGCGCTTATTTCTTCTTTGACCCATTCATCTTTTAGAAGTATGTTGTTTAGTTTCCACATTTTTGTGGGTTTTTCCCCCTCTTTTTTGCAGTTGAATTCTAGTTTCAAGGCTTTATGATCAGAAAATATGCTTGGTACAATTTCAATTTTTCTAAATTTGCTGATATTGTCTTTGTGGCCCATCATATGGTCAATTCTTGAGAATGTTCCATGTACACTAGAGATAAATGTATATTCTGTCGCTTTGGGATGAAGTGTCCTGTAGATGTCTATCATATCCAGGTGTTCTAGTATTTCGTTTAAGGCCACTATATCTTTATTGATTTTCTGTTTGGATGACCGATCTAGAGCCGTCAGCGGTGTATTGAGGTCTCCAAGTATGATTGTATTTTTGTTAGTTTTTGTTTTAAGGTCAATAAGTAGCTGTCTTATATATTTTGGTGCTTCTTGGTTTGGTGCATATATATTAAGGATTGTTATGTCTTCTTGATTCAACTTCCCCTTAATCATTATGAAATGACCATTTTCATCTCTGAGTACTTTTTCTGTCTTGTAGTCAGCATTATTAGATATGAGTATTGCTACCCCTGCTTTTTTTTGGGTGTTGTTTGCTTGGAGTATTGTTTTCCAGCCTTTCACTTTGAATTTGTTTTTATCCTTGTTGCTTAGATGTGTTTCTTGTAGGCAGCATATAGTTGGATTTTCTTTTTTAATCCATTCTGCTACTCTGTGTCTTTTTATTGGTAAGTTTAATCCATTTACATTTAGTGTAATTATTGACACTTGTGGGTTCCCTACTGCCATTTTATAAATTGCTTTCTGTTAGTTTTGTATCTAGTTTGATTCTTCTCTTTTGTTTTTCTATCATTTGTTTTTGTTTGTTTGTGTTCCATACTTCTTTCCTCTGTTGCTACCTTTTTTATGTCAAGTGTTTTTGTGGTGGTTTTTTCAAGGGTGGTTACCATTAAGTAATGAAAAGGGTACCTACCATATTCATTGTAGTACCCTATCTTATGAGTATTTCTGCACTTCATCGTCCTTTGCTACTGTTAATCCCCATCCTCTCCCCCCTTTTTTTCCTTTGTTGTCACAGTTTAAGTTTGGTTTTATTGTGTTCTTGGTGGAGCTGTTACTTGTGGTGTTGTTTTCTTTTGTTCTTTGAATCTGGTTGGAAAACCCCCTTTAGTATTTCCTGGAGGGGGGGCTTTCTGTTGATAAATTCTCTCATCTTTTCTGTATTTGTGAATGTTTTTATATCTCCTTCATACTTGAAGGATAGCTTTGATGGGTATAGTATTCTTGGCTGAAAGTTCCTCTCTTTCAGGGCTTTAAATATTGGGGTCCACTCTCTTCTAGCTTGTAGAGTTTCTGCTGAGAAATCTGATGATAATCTAATAGGCCTTCCTTTATATGTTGTACTCTTCTTTTCCCTGGCTGCCTTGAGAATTTTTTCTTTGTCATTGGTTTGTGTCATCTTTATTATGATGTGCCTTGGAGTGGGTTTGTTGGGGTTAAGAAAACTCGGTGTTCTGTTTGCTTCTTGAATTTGAGGCTTTAGTTCTTTCCACAGGCTTGGGAAATTCTCGTCTATTATTTGTTTGAGTATATTCTCCATTCCATTTTCTTTCTCTTCTCCCTCTGATATACCTATTATTCTTATGTTATTGTTTCTGATGGAGTCAGACAATTCCTGTAGGGCTTTCTCATTTTTTATTATTTTTGAGTCTCTTTCTTCTTCTCTCTGTTGTGCCTCAAGTTGTTTGTCTTCTATTTCACTAATCCTATCTTCAATCTGGGCTGTTCTGTTAGCTAAGCTTGTTACCTCGTTTTTCAGCTCGTGAATTGAGTTTTTCATTTCTGTTTGATTTGATTTTATAGTTTCAATTTCCTTGGTAATATATTCTTTGTGTTCATTGAGTTGTTTTCTGATCTCCCTATATTGCCTTTCTGTGTTTTCTTGTATATCTCTGAGTATTTTTAAGATTTCTATTTTAAATTCTCTGTCATTTAGCTCCAAGGCTTCCAATATGTTAAGTCTTTTCTCCATAGATTTTTCCACATCTATTTGTGTTACCTCTCTTTCTTTTGTATCCATAGTATTCGATTTCCTCTTTCTTATTGGCATCTGAGGGTGGTCTTGTTGATAGCACACAGGCGCACTCCCTCCGCAGCTTGAATGAATGTCCCTGCGGTAGCTTCCTCCACACCCTCGTCTCTCAGATTCAAGTGATAACAGTCCTTTCGCTTTCAGTTTGTGTGGAACTCCGGAATGCTCCGAGGATAAATTTTTCTGTTTCTAGTTGATAAATTTGTTGTGATTTTGGGGAGATCTGTCGGACGCGCTGCTCACGGCGCCATTTCCGTGACGTCACTCCCTCGAAGCTTCTCTCCAACCGGATGAAAAGTTTCCTCATGGAGGGGAGCCTCTACCAGCCCTGCCCTCCCCATCAGGGTTTTTCACATTGTCCAAAATCTGTAAGTCCATCCAACAAAGGAGCTGTTGCCCACTCTGGTCGTAGTTCAGGAATCAGTCCACGCACATGGGGCCTGCATCCCCCTCATCCCTGAAGTCAATTATAAATACAGAACTTTACAAGGAGAGTTTATATCACTGAAGGACAGTATTATAACACATAGTGGGGAAAAAAATAGACTCAATGTGGGAAGTGGAAACAAAGAAGTTAGGATCAAATTTGAGTGCTGAGAAATGGTTGGAGGGGAGTTTTGGACCTCAGATAGCCAGCATGAGTAACAGGAGTTGGAAGAAAGTGTTAGTTTAGAGGCCTCTGGAAAACATAAAATACATTTTCAGACACTCTCCTTCGGAGAGTTAAGCCTCTTCACAAAAATGGGCACACATGGATCAGTTTCCATATCCAGAATAAAATGCCTCGTAGTACATTAAGCACCCACTTTAACTGATCAGGTTTCAGTTTTGAAGACCTTGACTTTGGGATCTTACTTGGGGAAGTGGGGAGAGAAAAGGAAAATTTTGAAAAGATGTAAGAATCAAAACAACTCTCTACCTTTAGGAACAGCTTTTTCTGCCTGAAACTGAAGATTATCTGGGGTACTTAAAAAACTTTCATTTCATTGTGTCTTCCGTACATCAAATTAAGTATAATGGTGATGTTAACTTGCTAAAAGATTTTGAAGTGCCCTCTGATATCATCAAGGAAAGAATGAATTGATGTGTATTTATTTCTTGTTCTTCAGTAGTCACCTCAAACACCACTTCTTATATCAAAATGAGATTCTGTATCGCAGCATGGAGTGGATGGTAGTGGTCATACTTGGTCGCTGCCTCGTATTCTTTTCCACACTACCCTTATTTATCTAGAAACCACATGTTCTGAGTGAAATTAAGCCAGCTCAGCTCTTCTAAAATTGTACTCTAATGCCATGATCCCTTTAGAGTTGAGATTGGTTCATGAATAATGGGTCATGTGAATTTGACATCAGTTCTGGTAGGGTTTGTGCATAGTGTCATATAAAAAGCAGTTTATAAAAATGCACTTGGAGAAACTTAGGCTTTTGCAGTAAGATGTATTTGAGGTTGAAATAGAAGGATGTTCACAGGTTCCCAATATCTTATCTCCCTCTGTCTAGCCAAGGAAATGGTTCAGTCTAGTCTTCAATAAGCCCAATATAAGGATCAAAGTCTAGATATTCTGCACCACGGTTTAGTCCGTATCAAAGCTTAGTCCAGTCCAGGTGCTGCTCAAGACCTGTACTTGGGACATGTAAAGCCAGTAGCCAGGGCCACCATCATAGCAGCCTGGCCCATGCAGGTTCGCATTGGATTTGGACAGTCAGTAAAGAAACAATGGAGCCAAAAACTGATGAGACATCATTTTTAATCCTAGCTTGCACCCGGCGGGCAAGTAAAAACACACACTGGGCTCCAAAACCCACTCACTTTCAGTGCTCACAAAGCTACTGACTTATCCGAGTTTCCTAGAATCAAAGGTTTCTAGCTCACCAGACTTATTCACCTCTGTTCCCCATCTCCTTCCTTCTCCCTGCACAAACTCTGCACAAACTGGCTTCTCACTCAACACTCCGCCATCTTGGCTGCTTCTCCTGGCCTCTTCCACGTGGCCTTTCTCTGATCTCTGCTCTAATGCTAATCTCAGGAACCAAGAGCGCAAGCTCCAGTTCTGCCCCCATTTTATAGTGTAGAAATCAAAACCTTTAATCCAATATACAAAATAGGGAAGTTTCCAATACAAAGTCACTTCTCTGAGGCATGATGGGATTGTACCACCCCACATCAAAAAGGGTGGGAAAGGCTTAGTTCTAAAACCAAGCCCCAGACTACAAGAATCCTGCCTGCCCACAGCCCTCAGAGACACACATTAATATCACCTGGGCGATGGCTTCCACGTGGGCAGCGCCATCTTTAACAAAGTGAGCATAATATATTTTATCTGCCCAACAGGACATCATTTGGCTGTCAGTCCAAGCAGCATGGCTGCAAATGGAGATAGTGCATTTCTTTCTGCAGGAAGGCAGAAAGAAGGACAAAAAAGGCAAAAGGGGCTGGATCTCTGTTAAGTCCCTGTTTCTATTTTTGGGCTGGGAAGGACTACTAGCTTTCATTAAGCTAAATAATCAGTTTCTTTACAATTCCACGGGCTTGCATTAATTCCTCCTGCTACTCCATCAGATCCTTTTTCTAAGCTAGACTGACAAGCCTCTGTGGTCACCATTCTGTCTTCTACTGCATATGACTCAAAGTACAAGCCTAGAAACATCTCTCCCCACCTACCCTCCCCAGAACTGGGACTGGCTGTGCCCTGGGAGCTGAGAGACTCCTTCTAAACTTGAGTCCTGAGGGCTGAGGCACAATGAACTCTGAGGACAAATGCATTCCTGAGATGTGCCATGGGGTCAATGAATACTTTTAGCCATCTAGCAATTTATGCTAAATGCAATGTTGCAGTTTCTTAATGAAGCAGGCTTTCCAAGTTTTAATAAATATAATGTCCAACTCCCTTTGTTCTTTTTCCCCTACTAATACCTAGCTACTAGCCTACACTAACAAATCAAGACCTAAGTCTACTAAATACATACAATTCTCCTAGTCAGAAATATTGTCCAAGAATCAGGAAAGGATGTAGGTGCTTGGTTCAATTAGAAGGAAGTCCAAAACTTTAGTTGGTGTTTGAAGTAAAAAATGAATTCATCCATCTCTCCTTCCCTTTTTCTCCCACTCACCCTCTTATTGTGGTTATTGATCCATTTTATAACCGTAAGGTTAACAAGCTTTGGAAAACATTTGCCACATGAAGAAAACTGAGGAGTAAAACCAGACTGTTACTTGGCCACAGAGCTGCTGGCCAAGTTTTACCTGCAACTTCTTTATTACTGGTAAAATTTTTTGAGTTAGTCAATCAATAAATTACCCTTATTATCAAGGCTACCTAAGTATCTGTAAATCCAGTAGCCGTGGCCAACATCACAGCAGCCTGGCCCATGCAGTTTTGCATTAGATTCGGACAGATGGTAATGAAACAATGGAGCCAAGAACTGGTGGGCCATTACCTTTAATTCTAGCTTGCACCCAGCGAGCAAGTAAAAACACACACTGGGCTCGAAAACCCACTCATTTAGTGCTCACAAAGCTACTGACCTATCCTAGTTTCCTAGAATCAAAGGTTTCTAGCTCATCAGACTTAGTCACCTCTGTTCCCCATCACCTTCTCTTTGCACAAACTCTGCACAAACTGGTTTTCTCTGCACAAAATGCTTTTCTCTGCACAAACAGCATTCTGCCATCTTGGCTGGTTCTCCTCCACGTGGCCTTTCTCTGCTCTCCTCCAGCATGGACTCCTCCTATAAGGTAATCACTCTTCTCCCGGAACAACATGATCTCTCTTCCTTTTAAAACCTGTTGGCACGAAAGTCCTCCCCCAACACACATTAACATAATCACGCCCATTCCAAGCAAGAAGGGCAACTAATATTATCATCTGGGTGACGGGCTTCCACATGCCCAACACTGTGGGGCAGATAAAATATATTATGCTCACTTTGATAAAGATGGCACTGCCCACATGGAAGCCCGTCGTCCAAGTGATTGCTTGGGATAAAAGTAAATTTTTAAAATTTAATTTGATATTTGCTACTTTCCTGTTTAGTAAAGTGCAGAGTTTGTGCAGAGAGAAGGAGATGGGAAACAGAGGTGAATAAGGCTGGTGAGCTAGAAACTTTGATTCTAGGAAACGTGGATAAGCCAGTGGCTTTGGGAGCACTGAATGGAAACGGAAGTGTTTTCCCACTGTGTGTATTTCTTGCCCACCGGGTGCAAGCTAGGATAAAAATGATGGCCCACCAGTTCTTGGCTCTGTTGTTTCATTACTGTCTGTCCGAATCAAATGCAAACCTGCATGGGCCAGGCGGCTGTGATGGTGGCCGTGACTACTGGCTTTACAGACACCTTTTTGAATTACAATTATACTGCTCTACTAAAATATTTTATTTTTTCCAATTATTCAAATCTCAGCACATGCTGTCTCCCACTGAATTCGCCTACATTTCTTATCTGTCTGCACAGATATTGAGCTCCTTGAGGGCAAGGACTACAATTTACCTACTTACCCTGTTTCTGACTAGCTTTCAGAATACTGCTTACATACATAGTGCTCAATAAATAATTGTAACATGGATAAATCAAACTTGTGCCTTTGATCTTATTAGTATCATACTGTAGTTACAATGTACTAATAATTTTACAACTGTTGAATAAATTGACAATGAAATCATCATTGTTTATTGTTTGATATTTTATTTGCTTGTATCTCTTCCTTTCTATGGTATATGCCCTTAACAATGAATTGTTTTTTACTTTCTTCCCCATGGGCCACAAAAAATTCCTCAAATGTCATGACAGTTCATTTAAAGTTCTAAAGATTAGCAAGAAATAATCATTGTTATCAGTTCTATTGATGCAATTCTAGCCAAAAGCTGAGATTCTTGACATACTAGTTAGCTAAAGCAGCCTTATCTTGGATAAAGAGGAGATTTACATTAGGATTTGGATACACTGAAGATAGCCTAAGGCCAGAGGAAATCTGCCTTGCTTTTAATTCAACCTTGACTCTTAACTAGGTATTTGACCTTGGCAGGATCATTTTACTGTTCTCAGTTTTCTCATCTATGAAATGGAGGTTATTATACTATCAACCTTATAGTATTGTGATAATGATCAAATAAAATAATAAAAGTAAAGCACATAGATTAGTTTCAGTTATAATAAGTAATAAGTACTATGTTTTTTCTTCTCCATCTCCCCTTGCTTCCTTCTATTGTTCTAAAATATTGTTCTAATATTTTTATTACCATCCAAGTTGGGAAATAACTGCATTTTTTTCCCATGTAAAAACCAGTATTTCTATTTTCAGGTGTTATAAAACATTGTATTTGCTGCTTCATAGTAAAAAAAAAATAATCTTTCCATGTGCTCTGTAGATAAAATCCAGCTGGACTCTTTTTCAGTCATATGCCAATACAACAAGTAAGTCTACATGTGAGAAAGTTAATACATGAGATATGACCTAGAAGAGAATACCAAAGTTGTTAAAAAGCAAATAATTATAAAAACGTAAGGTAATTTTTCAATACGGTAACAGTAGCTTTAAAAAGGAATTTAACAATAAAATATATGTAATTCATAAAAAGTAAATTTTTAAAATTTAATTTGATATTTGTTACTTTCCTGTTGAATAAAGTTAATTTGAAATTATGCAATTACCTTTCATTGAAGTTTTCACTGAGATAACTATATACACACATGCAGTTGTAAGAAATAATACAGAGAGCTCCCTTACACACTTTGTTCCGTTTCTCCCAATGATAACTTTTTAAAAACTGTTATATCACAGCCAAGATATTAACATTGGCTCAATCCAGCAGTCTTAGTCAGGTTCCCAGTGTCACTTGTCCTTGCAGTCTTTTCTATACTTACTTTTTTAACTAAAAATACGTTAATAATCATTTTAAAAAATGAATGAATGAATAAGCCAACTAAATTTTTGAGTCAAGTACCCCAAATGCTACTGCTGGATTACAAGAGGTCACATTTACGTATAAATATTTGCAAATGGACATGTGCTTCTCATGGAAATTTCCCCGAATAACACTCAGAAACAGACATATTTGATTCTTTATTTTTGTGAATGTACATTTTTACTTCTTTGTCTAAAACAGAGTTGAGATTACAAGAACTCATTCATTTATTTACTCCACACTCAATTGTCCTTTATTTGAACCACAGGTATTTATTCAATATTATTGAAATCAAACCACTGAGTTTGCTAACTGGCTTAATCATCCTAAACTCTTATTTTACTTTTTATACACAGCACTTTGTCCATGTTTATCAAGTGTACATGACATTAAAGTCCATTTAAGGAAAATATCAAAATACAAATTCATACTATATTTGATTTGTATTTTAAATAGAAAAGAGATGTTGAATGTATTTTTAACACAAAATATTAAAAAGATGTTATAACTAGATGATCAATAGCCTTTAAGAGTAAAATTATAGTGAGAAATACCTACAGGCCAATAAATACATGGATCAGGTGTGAGAAATTATAGGATGCTTGAAATTTATGGCAGCAATAAGGAAATACAGGAAGATGAACGCAGACGGTGTGCTGTGAGCCCTAGAAATTATTTCAGGGGAGACACTAAGCATTCAGGCACTCCTTTGGAGAATGCCTGCCTCCCGTGTCCCTTCCCAGTCATCAATTATGTCTGTCAGCGGAGGCAATCTCTTGAGGTTTTTTTTTTTTTAACCAGGAAATGGAAATAAGTTTATTATTTGTAAGAGATTAAATATTGATCACAATTTTATATTTATTTCATATCAAAATCTATATGTAATTGCTTCATTATTGTGTTCAGTTTCTTTCTGATTGTTCGGTTCAAAAAGCAACACAAAAGAAATTTCTTCTACTGCCATCATAAAAATTATTAATACTGACTCGTGTAAAATTACAGAGATTACACTCGGTGCCATATTGTGAGGGACAGAAGATGAGGTTGAGCTCTCACCGGAACATGACTGTTGGTAAGGGAACAGTCACCGCGATGAAATCCAGGAAGCAGAGTAACTGGCAGGGAAGCCGGCACGAGGACTCGTCGGGCCCTCAGGGCTCCTGACCGCCGCAGAGCAAGCAAAGCGCTCAAACTCTCAGAGTTTCCACGTCTCCATTTGTAAAATGGCATTAATAATAATAATGATATCGACATTAAGAGTTGTGCGGGTTCAATTAGTTGATACATGTTTAGCACTTAAAAGATCCGCAAGTATATATTACTCACTCAACAAATGAACTGTGATTAAACAAGGCATGTTTTTAAAAGTATTCCCAGATTTTATCCTGAGTCTCTTTTTATTTTCAATTTATTTATTTAAAAAGTATATTTAATGGGGTGACATTGGTCCATAGGAACACATAGGTTTCAGGTAAACATCTTAATAAGGCTTTGAGGGGTTCATTGCATTGCGTGCCCATCACCACTGAGTTTCTTAATTATGCAACATCATACTGCAAAAATGGTGTTTAATATTGTTCAGAGAGCAGTCTCAGAGATCTTGCAGTAATACCCTGAAAGAATCACGGAGCATTAACTGACTTTGCTGTTAGAATGACTATTTTATTATCAGAATAAACAATGAGCAACACAAGTCTATCTACCATAGAATTACACTGAAACTCTCCCAAAGTTTGCTAACTCTCCCGTGTGTGTTGAGAGGGAGCAATCTCCGGAGATCTAATAGTACTGCAAAGTTTTGCAAGTAAACAGCGAGTGCGGTGTGCACACTGAGGTTGGATGGCTCTGTAGGCTGGGAGCCTTGGTGTGGTATTTCATTTCTCTTACTTTTATTCCCTCTGTCATTTCTCTGCTAGACATTTCCCAGCACCTTGCTAACTGTTATTGCTTATTTATCATATACCGTATTTAAGACTAAGCATGGCATTGTATTGATCAACCCATTATGTCTTTCTAGTCTGTCCATCTACTCTGTTCTGATGGTTTTACACACTGGCTTTTTTGAATGATGATGAAATCTGATTCAGAGTCTCTTGGTATATACGACTTCTTGAGAATATATCAGGCACGTCAGTAAGCTGCTTGCTCAGTAAGTTCTCTCTGAGCAAACAACAGTAGGTTTTCCTTTTACCTGTTAATCACTACTTATTCTCCTTTGCAAGCTATCCTATCTCTGTCTGCATTTTCTATGTTTTTGTAGTTTTATTCTAGAGTCTCTTCAAATCCTAATATTTATGGTCTAATTGGATGATCTCACCTTTAATAGCTCCTATTATAATCTTCATGGTAAATGACTCCAAAATCAAAACCATTAAGCTAGTCCTCTCTATAACTGGCCTTATTTATTTTTACAATTTTTTAAATTTAGAAATTAAATTTAATGGGGTGATATTAATCAATAAGAGTATATAGGGTTCAGGTAAACATTTTTATAGCATTTGAACTGTTGATTGTGTTGTGTGCCCATCATCCAAAGTCAAATCATTTTTTGTCACCGTATATTTGTCCCTCTTTACTTCCCTCTCCCCAACCTCCCTCTCCCTGGTAACTACTCCATTCTTATCTATGTCTATGATTCTTATTTTTATATCCTACCTGGGTCTGAAACAATATAGTTTTTAGCTTTTTCTGTTTTACTTATTTCACTTAATATAATGATCTCAATGTCCATCCATGTTGTTGTGAATGGCAACATCATCATTTCTTATGGCTGAGGAGTATTCCAAAATATATATGTACCATATCTATATCCAGTTCTCTATTGAGGGACACTTTGGTTATTTCCATGTCATGTCTTGGTCACTGTGAACAATGCTGTGATGAAAATGGGGGTGCATATGTCTTTCTGTTCCAATGGTTTCAAGTTCTTTGGGTAGATGCCCAGGAGAGGGATTGATGGGTCATGTGGTAGTTCTATTCTTAATTTTTTGAGAAACCACCATATTTTCTTCCATAATGGCTGTCCCAGTCTACATTCCCAACACCAGTGAATGAGGGTTCCTTTTCCTCCACAGGGTCTCCAGTACTTGTTATTATTACCTGTCTTATTGATAACAGCCCATCTAACAGGTGTGAGGTGGTATCTCATTGTAATTTTAATTTGCATTTCTCTAAAAGTTAGTGAAGCTGAAGATCTTTTTATATATCTATTTGTTATTTGTATGTTTATGGGAGAAGTGTCTGTTCAGGTCTTCTCCCCATTTTTTAATTAAATTGTTTGCTTGTTTGTTGCTGAGCTTTGTGAGTTCATTATATATTTTGAATATTAACCCCCTATCAGAGCTGTTGTTTGTAAATATCATCTCTAATTTGGTTGGCTGCCTTTTTGTTATGTTGTCAGTTTCTTTTGCTGTGCAAAAGCTTTTTAGTTTGATATAATCCCATTAATTTATTTTTGCCTTTATTTCCCTTGCCTTTAGGGTCAAATTCATAAAGTGTTCTCTATGACCAAGGTCCATAAATTCAGAACCTATGTTTTCTTTTATGTAATTTATTGTTTCAGAACTTATATTTAGCTCTTTGATTGATTTTGAATTTAATTTTTGTGCATGAAGACAAGTTGTAGTCAAGTTTCATTCTTTTGCATGTGACTTTCCAATTTCCCAGTACCATTTATTGTTATTTCTGGCCTTATGTTAACTCCATATGGATATCCTACAGGCATTTAAATTTAGCATGACCACACTGAACCAATTATTCCCCAAACCATATTACAGAAAATGACACAAACATGTAAGTTATCCTTAGGTCCTCACGTCACTGAACTCCTACAGCCAGTCACTAGACCCTGATAAATTCATCTTATAAAAACTGTCTAATTAGTCCTTTTCTCTCCATCTCTATTGCTACCTCCCTATTCCATGTCACCAGCATTCCTTGTTGATATTATTGCAAATCTTCCCAGATGATTTCCCTCCACTAAAAATATTCTCCAGAGATGCTGTCAAAGTAATCTGTCTTGAGAGTGAATCTAATGGTGTCACTTCTCCATTTTAAATGCTTCAATAACTTTTTGCTCTCAGAATAGATTTAAAACTCTTTTTTTGACTCCTAAGGCTCTTCATGACCTGGCCCACCCAAGAGTCAAGATATTTAATGATAAAAGCATAAGCTTTGATATCACATGCTTGGATTTGCATCTTAACTATTCACTTATCCATCCACCCATCCATCCATCTATCCATCCATCATTGAGGAACCTAACCATAGTGTGCCTACCACAATTATTGCCTCTATGAATACAACAGTAAAAAACAAACAGATGAATAAACAAACAAACAAAACCCAGAAAATACCTGCCCTTATTGAGTTTTCATTCTAGCGACAAATGCTAGTGTGCCAGTACACAAGAGCAGTGATTGTAATAAAATTGATGTACATATTTAGTGGCTTTCAGAGATTAAAAAAGAAAAAAAAAGAAGGTAAATCTCCAAGGTAGAGGAATAGTAAATATAGACAGTCATGTGCCTCTTTTTTTTTTTTAACAGAGAGAGAGAGAGAGACAGAGAGGGATAGATAGGGACAGACAGGAAGTGAGAGAGATGAGAAGCATCAATCATTAGTTTTTAGTTGTGACAACTTAGTTATTCATTGATTGCCTTCTCATATGTGCCTTAACCGTGGGATAACAGAAGACTGAGTAACCTCTTGCTTGAGCCAGCGACTTTGGGTCCAAGCTGGTGAGCTTTGCTCAAGCCAGATGAGCCCACGCTCAAGCTGGCAACCTCGAGGTCTTGAACCTGGGTCCTCCGCATCCCAGTCCAATGCTCTATCCACTGTGCCACCACCTGGTCAGGCAGTCACGTGCCTCTTAACAACAATACATTCTGAGAAATGTTTTGTTAGGTGATTCTGTCATTTTATGGACATCATTGAGTGCACTTACAGAAACCTAGATAATCTAGATGGTATAGCCTACATACACCATGTTTATGGGGTATAGCTCACTGCTCTTGAGTTATAAGCTTTTATAACATGTTACTGTGCAAAACAACATAAAATTAAGTCAAGTATGAGCTGCTATCATGATAAACAACATAGTTTTACAGCAAATATATATATATATATATTTTTTTTTTTTCTGAAGTTGGAAACGGGGAGGCAGTCAGACAGACTCCCACATGCGCCTGACCGGGATCCACCCGGCATGCCCACCAGGGGCAATGTTCTGCCCATCTGGGACATTGCTCTGTTGCAACCAGAGCCATCCTTAGCGCTCGGGACAACTTTGCTCCAATGGAGCCTTGGCTGCGGGAGGGAAGAGAGAGAGAGAGAGGAAGGAAAGGGGGAGGAGTGGAGAAGCAAATGGGTACTTCTCCTGTGTGCCCTGGCTGGGAATCGAACACGAGACTCCCGCACTCCAGGTCGATGCTCTACCACTGAGCCAATGGCCAGGCCCACAAATATTTTTTATAAGTAACAAGAGTACACTATCAAATAGAAATTTAAAATATAGTGTAGCAAATATATCCGGCAGCAACATTGTTGTTTATTATCATTATCAAGTATTATATATTATACATAAGTGTATGTTCTATACTTTTATATGACTGGTATGCAATAGGTTTCTTTATATCAACATCAGTACAAACCCATCAATACATCAGAGTAATGCATTTTTTATGTCATTACATGTGACATTACAACACTTATGATGTCACTAGGTGTCAGAGATTTTTTATTTCTTTATAATATTATGTGATCACCATCATATATGCAGTTTGTCATTGATTAAAATATTATGTAGTACATGACTGTAGACTTTTTTTCCCCAACAAAAGATTGTCTTGGGGCTAAATGTTTCCAGGACACTTGAAATTTTATTTATTTTAGTAACTAAATGAATCTCTAGCTGCTGCATTGTGAATAATTTATAAGAAGGAAAAAGAGAGTGGAAACAGAGAAATGGTTAAGGACACAGAAAGTTAGAGTCGCCATGATGGACATAACGAGTGATCTGATTCTAAGCATATTTCTAAGGTAAAGCCCACAGGAATTGATAGATTGTATTTAAGGGGAAGTGAGAATAACATCAAGGGTTACTTGAAGGTTTTGACTTGAGAAACTACAAGTAGTGGAGCCATTCATAGAGATGGAAAAGAATAAGAAAGATCTTATTTCAGAGGGGAAAATCAAGGATCAAGAATTTCACATGCCTGCTACATGTCCAAGCGGAGATGTTAAATAAGCAGCTGGACATGACAATGTGGAGTTCAGGCGGGTAGTTTGAACTCGAAGAAAACATTCGCTGTCACTTACATATGTGGTTTTAAAGCCATGAAACTGAATGAGGATATGGGGGAATGAGTAATTATCAGAATTGTGCTAAAAAAAAATGTATAATTAATGACCCTGCATGAAAAAAAACTATGTATACCTGCAGTTTAGTTTACCCCTTTAGACAGCACATGTTCTTTCTAATGTGCCACAATCCCCACTACCCAATTGGCTATGCATATGTACTATTTAGGTCCTATTCACTCCTGTATCTGTCTGTCTGTCTCTTGTATTGTATCTGTCTGACTCTTGACATTGGAGTTTGCTAAACATGAGTAGTCTTTCTATCTGGGTCTTTTTCATTTTGTTTATTTGCTCCATGCTGTATTACATGCTATTTGTCTTAAATGTCACTTTGCTGGTGAAATCGTGTTGTTGGTCCCAGTTTCCTTAGGTCCAAACCAGGGGTGGGATTCAGCTGGTTTGCAGCAGTTCAGCAGAACCAATACTTAATTTTTTGTTTGGTTCAGAGAACCAGTTGTTAAAATGGCACTTGTAAGCAGGATTCTCTCTAAGGTGGGTGCCTAGGAAGCCGCCCAATGTGGAAATGACAAATTTACATTCCTTACTCTTTTTTAATGTTCATCTGCACAACAGTGTATTGTAAGCGCCCATAGACTAATGGATTGTAAACATTTAAAAGCAAGTTGTAACCAATTGCAAGATAAGAATAAATTACAATTTCTTATTTTTTTTGGAGTCAGATTACTGGAATATTGAAGAAGTACTAGTTCCATGGAAAGTAGCTGAAGAACAATTGGTCATGTTTAATGACATTTTTAACTACCAAATTAATATTAATGATTATTGAGATTTTGTGGAAAACATTTAAAAAATTCCCAGAATGATGCAATTCTTGAAAGTGTTCAAAGAGCTAAAAATATTGTCAGAACAATTGATGTAAATTCAGCAGAAGTAGAAAGGGGTTTTTCAAAGATGAACATAATATGTTCAGAGAAGAGAAGTCGTCTGTTTCTAATATAGTAAACACAATGACTAATTAGTCTAATCGGCCTACCTCTAAAGCAGGGGTTGGGAACCTTTTTGGCTGAGAAAACAATGAACGCCACATATTTTAAAATGTAATTCCATGAGAGCCATACGACCTGTGTACATTACACATTATCCAATAAAAATTTAATGTTGTCCCAGAAGATAGCTGTGATTGGCTCCAGCCACCTGCAACCATGAACATGAATGGTAGGAAATGAATGGATTATAATACATGAGAATGTTTTATATTTTTAATGTTATTATTTTTTTTACTAAAAATTTGTCTGTGAGCCAGATGCAGCCATCAAAAGAGCCATATCTGGCTCGCGAGGCATAGGTTCCCGACCCCTGCTCTAAAGGAATGGGATCTTATTCCTACAGTAAAAAGATGGTTAAGGATAAGTCACACAGCCAATGATGCTCAAATAAAAGTGAAGAAAATTGCAAGTGAGGACACCAGTCAAGAAGCAATATGGAAATATCTTAAATAACAATTTTATTGTTTTTGTCAGGTATTATTTAACATTTTTTTCATTAATATTTTAAAATTCTTTCCTATAACATAATCTAGTTTTGTGTACCTCTTTTATTTAAGTATTAAATGCATGAAATAATAAACTACTTTTCGATACATCGTTTTTTATACTTAAAACAGTCATTAGGGCAGAGGTTATTAAATTATTTGAATCCCACCACAGGTCCAGACCAGTGTCAGCTGTAGTAGCCAAAAGAGAAGCTAGTAATATTCTTCTTTCTATATGTTTTTCAATGCATGTAAAGATAAATTTTCATTGCCTTGAAATTCTTCAATTTCCTCATGTTAAACTTGAAGTTGGTTCACTGTATGTAGCTGCTGAAGTGTGGGTGGCTAAGGAGTTGGGTTTTCAAGAGAAATTACCAGAATGCCTTGAATAACAATATACATGTTTGAATTATGTTTTTGGGAGGGCAATGTTGGTTTATAAAGAATACTAACACATTAGTTTTAATAAATTCTCAAAGTTGAGACCAACAAGTTGAAAAAGATATCTAAAACTCTTTTTTACAATATGGTAGAGAAGACTCATTTTGCCTCAATTTTTTAAGTAAAGAAATCATTTCACATATAATAAAAAGAGCCACAAAGGTAATTTATTATGGAAATGATTCAGGGTAGAAAATTATATTCTAAATCGTCATAAACCGGATTTGTCAGTAGGCAAATGAAAGGATCACAGGGTTACAGTTGGATGCTAAACCCTGCCCGAATTAACTGCACTCTCACTCAGGGCATAAAGTTAGCTTTCAGCCATCTGCTGTCATTTTTAAGTGATTTTTCCATGTCTGGAAGATGCATGAAATATAACTAAAAAGCAATAGAAAATATTTCACATTAAAACCAGATCCATTACTTTATAGTCAAATAGAGGCCATAATTTTCTCTTTTCACATTTTTATCCGTCTTTCTGTCTCTTTGTTCTCTCTTCTCCACTTACCTGTACACTTACTTTCATGGGTTTACATGCATTATGATGTTTTTCTTTGTCCTGCAGAGCACAGATATAATTTCCTGTATGGTACTCAATATCTCTGAGACCTAGGATGCTCCTCGAGTGGTATGGTAGGCACTATTTTATTCTAAGTTATACCATAAAACTGCATTAGCTACCTCATTTGTGAAAATCATACAATTCCCAGATATGTGGTAAGCAGTTGCTGGTAAAAACACAATCTTAATGGGTTTCATAATGATGTTTTCAAAACCAGAAATAATTCTGACCATGTTGCGTCCCCCTTTTAGGACTTTAGTGGTAAGAAATAATTCTGTGCTTTATGAGTTTTAGCAGTGTTATATTTAGAGATTTTTACTGCTGTGTTTTTATAGGAGAACAACTTAAGACGTTTATTTTCTTCTACCCGTGTGTGAAACCCTAATGGAACACACACATATTTGTGTGTGTGTGTGTGAATTCCTATTTTTATTAGCAGATTACCAGGAATGTATTTTTGTAGCAGAGGAGTCAACATGGCGCACGAGAATTTTTCAGCTAGTACTTTACAATACTTTTAAAAGAAGACATTATTACGCTATTCTGTTTACAGTTTTCAACGAAATGTAAGATTCAATAATGGATCTCCCAGTTAGTTTTTAAATCATTTTTGTTCTACTTGAGAATAATCTTTGGAATTAGAGTTTTTGATGTGCTTATTTGTCTATACATTAATTATAAACTGATTGACCTCAACTGATTTCTTTTCCGTCTGTTAGTCCAAGTTCATATTTAGTTTTTAAACAACTTAAGGAACATGATCTGACTCATGCAAAACTTACATTGACTTTTACTGGAGTCAGTGAAATTCTGTCAGACATCCAGAATTTAATTCGTTGCTACATCCCAGAATACAAACTACAAACGAGAAACGGGTGAACTTTGTGCCATATAGCAGGTTAATGTTCCTTTAATGTTTTTCCTGGTCTCAATGGGATTTTTTGATAAATACATAGCATTTATAATGACATCTAGATTCCTGGTAGATAAGCATTAATTTATAATATCTGCATATACTTAATGATTATATTACATAAAATATTAACATTAGCATTTATTAAGATCATTATTGTTATTTTTTAACATTAGTTTCTAGGCACCCTAGGTAAATTAAGTCTGGGTACAGAAACAATAAATTCTTGCTGACTGTTCATTCCTAAAATATTTAGGCATAATTTTAATGGTAATACTGGGTAGCTGAAAATGTTCCTCATGTAGATGGAAATGAATTAAAGATTACATCAAGTGGGATAAATCGAAAGGAAGTTAATGATCTCAGTACAGTGGCGTCATAAGGACATCCATTCTACCCCAATCAAAATACCTCTGTGATCAAAGTAAAGCAACCACAGGGGTAAGGTGGAGTGGAATGGGAGTGATACTTAATTTGGAAATACCAAACACAGACCACAGATGTCAAAGACTTTCTTCCAAATAGAGTACAGTTTAGAAGCCAATGAAAGGATGAAGCCATTTTTTTAGAGAGTATAACAGCCTTATGGGAAGTGGAGGCAGTTCTGTCAAGCCCTGCTAATATCTAGGAGACCCAGGTCAACTTTGTGGAAGGCTGGGGACTTAGAGCCTCTTTCCCATCACAGCTCAACAATATTTTTAGGCCAGGTTGGCATCCCTGGAATGCAAAGTGAGCCTCCAGCCCCTCCTCAGTTGTTTCTCTGATCTGGCTTATTGGTAGGGTCTTGAGTTCCCTCAGAAGAAGGAGGGGATTATCCCTCTTGTGAAGGAATAGGTCCCTCTTGAGATGGGGAGGGACAGGAATAGGATCAGTGGAAGTGGAGAAGAAAGTATCAATCACAGGACAAAAAAAAATGTGTTTTTTTTTTAGAAAAGAGGAAGCAGCATAAACCACAGAAAACAGAAACTAAGATGACAAAACGAAAAGCTTGCTCCGTTGTCAGTTACTGTGTTCCAATCCTGAATCACTGTTTTTACTAGGTGTGTGCTGTTGAGCAAGTTTCTTAGCCTGTTTGTGCCTTAGTTTCCTCATCTAGCACATGAGAAGAATAAACACTCCACGTGTAAGGATTAAGTGGTAATACATCACTTACATATAAAGGGTCTAGGACAGCACCTAGCACTTACTAAATGCCCATAAATGCTGATTGCTTGTATCAAATTAAATTATTTAATACATTTAGTTTAAATTATTAAATTAAATATTGCTATTAGTAAATCTAAATGAAAATGGGCTGAAACAACTCATTCATTTAAAAGATGAATCCTCAAATTAGGCTAAAAACAGTCTCTGGGGTGTTTAAAGGAGAGACAAGTGAAACAAAGTGACTCAAAGTGAAAAGTAAAAAGACAGTAGGACAGAAAAGTTAACTGCTGTTACCCAGTCACATTCGCTCTGTGGGCCGCAGGATAGAGGCCATACTTTCTGTCCCTTGACTCTGGGCCTACACACCTAGCTACAGTATCTTGAATGAAGAAGGGTGACCACACCACTGTCTGGCTAGTGGCCTGTGCTTTGTGTCTAGGCTGAAAAGGCAATGGAGAGAATTAGATTCTTTCCCCAAATTGGGGGAATTAAAGTCGCTGAGGGGAAGGGTACTGTTGGAGTCCCTTGGTAAATCTTTGTGGCCTTAGATGAAGCCCAGCAGGAAAAGGGACACGGGGAAGGGAGCTTGTCCAGTGGGGAACAAAGAGGGAAAAGCACGGATAGTGCATCGCTGTCGCAGGAAGTGGTTTCTGCCCCTGCTTCCGGCTCTGTCACCAGTAAGTGACTGCGGCAGAATCCTCTATCACACTGTGTTTCTTTGGCTAAGATTGGGCCAGTGAGAGGAAATAATGTTATCCTGGAGAAGGGGGTAAGCTGGAAGTTTCTGGCACCCTGGCCTGTCTCACGTACTTTCTAGTTTCGGTCGCCTCCCAGGTGTGATGAGACTTCCTTTTATAAATTTTTCTCGTGTCCAAAGCGTGGAATGCAGGATGGGTTTTTGGATGTAAAAGAAGTCAGATTAGGGAAAAAAGCCCCTTCACTATGACATCGATCTGATGTTTCCCTTCAGGGCCCTGAGGCTTAAGCCTTTCTTTCTAGAAGAATGGGGAGAGGAGGAGCTAGTCCCATTTGTTGCTAAGCAACCAAAGCTTTACAGGCCGCATTCTCGGGTCACGTTCGCAGCTATTGAGATTCAGTGACAAGGTGATGTAGCAATGCAGGGAGAAGCCTCTCATTTCAAAATTGCGCTCTGTATTTTGTTCTCGAGAACAAAATAGATTGAAAGCCTATCAAAGTTTTTCATAATGGTATTTTTAGACATAAGCCAGTCCTCCCAGGAGGAGGGATACATTTCAGACTCATACGGACACAGCTGGGCATCTTATCTTCCCATGCAAAGTGCAGGCCCAGGACAAAGAACGCCAAGAATAAATAAACTTAACAAGAAATATTTACAACCTATATGAAGAAAAGACACAAACCAATCAACCAAATGGAGGACGTGAAAGGCCGTCAGAATGAATGGAGAGCTGTTGTTCGTTCTTGTTGGGAGGACAGGTATTATGAAGTTATGAGGTTTTTTTACATATGTATTTGTAAATATAAAACAGAGGTCCCTTTTTTTTTGACATGACAATATAATCCTCTTTTATTTGGACAGCTACATATATAGGGATATTTATAAAAATTTTGAGAAAGAAAAGTAAGAGTGGGAATTTACCAAAAACATATTATACCATATTGTTAAGGTATGGCAATTGAAACAGTGTAATACCGTGTGATATCAGCACAGGAATAAACAGGCAGATTAATGAATGGGATGAGGAGTAGACACAAGTGGGAATTTAACAAGCACTCTAGGTGACGTTTCAAATCACTGCACTGAATGGGTTTTCAAAAAAAAATTTTGGAACAAACGGCTTAGCTTTCGCAAAAATATAAAGTTGGAACTCCACCTCTCATGGACACCAAAATAAATCCTCTTTATTTTGAGATGTAAAGTTAAGGATTTAAATTAAAAAAAAAAAGATGATAATTTATGAGAAGAAAATGTGGATTACTGATGTTATAATTTTGAGGTGGGAAAGTTTATGAGTCATTTCAGCTACTATTAATATAACACAATACCACAGACTGTGTGGCTTAAACCACAGACATGTATTTCTCACAGTTCTGGAGGCTGGAACTCCAAGATCAAGGTGTCTTCAGGGTTTCTTCCTTCTGAGGCTTCTTGGCTGGAAGATGGCCCCCTCTTCTCTGCATCCTCAAAACTCACAAGTTGAAGCCCCAACTCTCAATGTGACCAGATTTGAAGACAAGATCTGCAGAGATATTTAAGTTGAGGACATGAAGGTGGGACTCTTATTCAATATGGTGCCCTTATAAGAAGAGAAAGAGACACCGGAAATGCATGTGCACAGAGAAAAGCCATCTGAGGAATCAGAAAATACTTTCTAAGTATGACTTCAAAGGCAGAAAACAATCATTAATTTATCTAGAATTAAAATAATAAAATCTCACCTTTCATTGATATGATTTGTTTTTAAAAATTGCTAAGTCCCAGCATTGGTGAGAGTATGGGGATATAAGTACTGTAGAATCAGACTTTCATAGTATTGGTGGGAGAATCACCTGATACAAATACTGTGCAGGGCAATTTGACGATTTGTAGCATGAAAATAAAATACATGCTTCTCCATGCCTTGGACTTAATCCAAAAGAAATAGTCCAATTGGTGAGCAAAAGTGTGTGTACAGGAATGTAAGATTGTAATGAAAATAGAAAACAAATTTGATGTTAGTAAATAGGGAACCGGATGAACCAATTAAGATGCCAGTTATATAATGGAATTCTCTTCCATCGTTAAGAAATATATACCGGATCAGTTTTCTGGATGTGGACCTAGACTAAGATGCAACACTAAGTAAAAATCAGTTTGTATTATGTTTGCATTTTTCTAAAAAATAGAAATAATGGAACATATGTTAGAAAGTGGTATATACAGTCTGAATTGTTTACATTGAACATACAATATTTTGCTAATCAGAAAAAAAAGCTATTTTTACTTTTAAGAAAATTTATAGAAATAAAAAGCATATTTAATATTCTGCAAATATTTTCAAATATATAAAGACATATTGTTTAAATGACAGAAGCTAAAAACAGATAAAGGAAGAGGCTCAGAAAATCAGGTTTATGGGTCTAAACAATTGGGGAACATGACTTAAAGTTTTCCTGTCAAGGTTTTATGCTGTCTATATGTGGAATGTGGTAACTGAGAAGGGCCCCTACGCTGATGACAGTGAGTTTGAGAAATACAGTTGGATGGTGGAAAAGAGACACGCTGCCACCAAATACATTTGCCCCCACCGTGTATCTCTTAGAGTGAAGGTTTATTCCCCATGCGGAGAGATGTGCAACAGGATTTTAAAATTGTCAACATCAGTTCTTAAGATTAAAGAAACTTTTAATTTTTCTTTCTTACTACATAAAGTATTGTTTACCTCTACATGGAGTATTGCTCATGAAGCAAGCTTTTGGATTAATTTTTTCTTTACAAGGAGTGTGTCTGATTTTAAAAGATCAGACATGTCCATATTTATATGTGGTATAAAAAATTCTTTGTTGGTAATTTATATTAAATTATATGACTTTTGTCAACTGTAACATTTTCTTTCCATTTAATAGATAAAAAGTATATTTTAAAACATGCAAAATTTACTTTTCACAGACTTAATACTCAGTCTGTTGTAATTATTTATCCTTTGACATATCCATGATGCTAAAATGTCCATGTTGGTATTTCGAATGGGAGTGAAACAGCAAGCCCAGTGCCAAATGCTAAAACAATATTTTTATTTATCATGTGTCCATTTAAGTAACAATGTGTAAGACTTTTGCATTTAGTATCAATGAGAAAATCAACAAGTACAACGACTACTAGGTTTTAATTTCTCATCAAACTCTCCACACTTCATTTTTGTTTTTCCTTTTAAAAAAAAAGATATACACAGATTTGCAGCCACTTTTTCAAGATTGCTTTTATATATGTTTGATGAAGTGTTGGGGCAGTAAGGAAGCAGCAACAAAGGGCTGAGAACTTTGTAAGAGAGGGAACGCTCTAGAGGGAATGAAGTGTCTCAGGAAATCTGGCCCTGTGGAAGGTGAAATTCAAATCCTGGATGGAAGCCAGGAAGGGAAGTACAGACAAATAAAGAAGGTTGAAGGATGAGGTTTGGTAAGTGCCAGGAAAGTTGATAATTCAGTTCTTAACTGTCATCCTGTCTCTCCTTTCCCCTTAGCACATATCCAACAGAAATGCTTCGCTTTTTCCCAATAGATGTATTGTTTTAACTCATGAAATTTTTTGAGTCCAAGTGTTGTATTGAAATTTTCATTATATATGTATTACATTTCAGAAAGGTAGAAATTGTTTCTTCAAATAGACTATCTATACCTTTGACATTTTCTTAAGATATTAAGATACTTAAAAAGAAGCAGAAATGTGAGTAATTTAAACCATCCAAAAAGTAAAATTTAATGTGGGTTTGAAATACTATAACTGAAGAAACTCAGAGTGAGCTCTTATGAAAAATTTCTGAATGTCTTAGATAGTCAATAAATTGTGTTAAATGGGTACAAAATTCAGATTGCACCTCTTGTTTCTTAAGTTATATATTGTAGTTAAAGATAACTTGTCCTGGCCCTGGCCAGTTGGCTCAGTGATAGAGTGTTGGCCTGGCGTGCAGAAGTCCCGGGTTCGATTCCCGGCCAGGGCACACAGGGGAAGCGCCAATCTGCTTCTCCACCCCTCCCCCTCTCCTTCCTCTCTGTCTCTCTCTTCCCCTCCCGCAGCCAAGGCTCCATTGGAGCAAAATTTGCCCGGGCGCTGGGGATGGCTCTGTTGCCTCTGCCTCAGGCACTAGAATGGCTCTGGTTGCGGCAGAGCAACACCCCAAGATGGGCAGAGCATCGCCCCCTGGTGGGCATGCCAGATGGATCCCGGTCAGGCGCATGCGGGAGTCTGTCTGACTGCCTCCCAGTTTCTGGCTTTGGAAAAATACTATATATATATATAGTATTTTATATATATATATATATCTTGGGCATGCCAGATGGATCCCGGTCGGGTGCATGCGGGAGTCTGTCTGACTGCCTCCCAGTTTCTGGCTTTGGAAAAATACAAAATATATATATATATATATCTTGTTCTCCCTGACCAGGTGGTGGTGCAGTGGATAGAGTGTTGGTCTGGGACACAGAGGACCCAGGTTCAAAATCTCAAGATCGCTGACTTGAGCACAGGCTCACCAGTTTGAGTGCAGAGTTGCTGGCTTGAGCGTGGGATCATAGACATGACCCTGTAGTCGCTGGCTTGAGCCCAAAGGTCACTGGCTTGAAGCCCAAGGTCACTGGCTTGAGCAAAGCATCAGTGGCTTGGCTAGAGTCCCCCAGTCAAAGCACATATGAGAAAGCAATCAATGAACAACTAAGGTGCTGCAAGGAAGAATTGATGCTTCTCATGTCTCTCCCTGTCTATCACTAAAAAAAAAAAAAAGAAATCTTGTCCTTGACAAACTTATCATAAAAAAGTTGCATAAAATAACTGTTAAAGAATTACAAAACAGGCCTGACCAGGCGGTGGCACAGTGGATAGAGCGTCGGACTGGGATGCCGAGGACCCAGGTTCGAGACCCCGAGGTCGCCAGCTTGAGTGCAGGCTCATCTGGCTTGAGCAAAAAGCTCACCAGCTTGAACCCAAGGTCGCTGGCTTGAGCAAGGGGTTACTCAGTCTGCTGAAGGCCCATGGTCAAGGCACATATGAGAAAGCAATCAATGAACAACTAAGGTGTCACAACGAAAAACTAATGATTGATGCTTCTCATCTCTCTCTGTTCCTGTCTGTCTGTCCCTGTCTATCCCTCTCTCTGACTCTCTCTCTGTTCCTGTAAAAAAAAAAAAAAAAGAATTACAGAACAAAATTTATGTTAAAATAAGCATATCTACATATATTATTAATGAAAAATATTTAAAAGCATTCAGCAAAATTAGCTAATGTATATAAATCAGTTTGGTAAAGTTTTTAATATGAAAACTTGTCTTTAATTTTTTTTCTGTAAGTTTTAGGAGATCACATTTTTTCAATTCATTTATAAACTGCTTTTTAACATGTACCTTTAAAAACTTTCCACTATATGCTCTCTACTTTAATGTGGTAAAGATATCAGCAACTTTAGACATTTATGATCAGTCTTTTTTACTTTTACTATGCTTCTTTAATATATACATAACTTGTTATTTAGAATGCATACTTGCCATTTGAAAACATTTCCAAATGAATATAGATATTCATGGTTTCCAGATTGTAAAAAATATAAATTTATTCTTTTGAGGTAATTGATAAAACTGCTTTGTAAAAAAAATTTCGTAAAATACATTTTTAGAAAGGAAAGTTTCCAAATGATACCCTCACAAAATATAAAGATTAGATAGAAATAACTGTAATATGGTTAAATGGACTTCTTACTGAAGAGTATGGAGAACAAATTATGCATCATAAACACATTTTAAGTAAAAATGAAAAGAACCCTAATAAAATGTTTATAAACTCAAAATTACTCCTGAGAACGCAATAAGTTTTAGACAAAATTCAATATGTAGAGTTACATTTCTCCTTTAATCTAGGAAACAATATTCTCACTCTGAGCCTTTGAGAATATTACTTTTATCTTTGACTTTCACATTGTATTTGTATACTAATTAACAATGTTCAAAGTCCTGTCCTGTACTTACATAATTTTACTATTATATAATGTTGTTTAGTTGAAATACCATCTTTTCCATTGAGGTATGGAAACTAAGGGTTATTTATTCTATCAACCATCATATATTAACTGACTCTTAAATGCCAGACACTGTGCTAGACTCTGAGGATGTAAAAGTAACTGGACATCATCGTTGACTCCAAAGGCTTAGCAATCATGACCACAGAGTATAAGCATTGTAGAGATAGCAAGCAGCATGTGTGGGCTATGCTGGGAATGCTTAGGAAAGAAAATAAATTCAAGATTAGATCAAGAAAGGTATCTTAGAGAAGATGAGTCATTAGAAAGACAAAAGTGTGCAGTGAAAGGAGATATATGTGAGTGTGTGTGTGTGTATATATATATACACACATATATATACATATACATATGTATATGTATACATATACATATACATATGTATATGTGTGTGTGTGTATGTATGTATGTATATATATATCTCCTTGTTTTCCCCCCAAAACAGCAGCCTGGTTAGAGGTACCAAGGACAGAGTACATTGCCCATTCTGGGAATAACTAGAAAACCCCAGAGTCCCATTTAGGTTGAAATGGGAGAGAACGCAATTGAATTAGGTGAGAGGGGAGAGCAAGTAGTGAAGGAGAGGAGAGGAGAGACATCCAAGGTTAGATTACGATGGTCTTTGCACACGATGTTAAATGGACTTCTTACTGAAGAGTATGGAGAACAAGTTAAACTCATCTGATTTGATTTTTTGAAGAAAAGCTGATAGTTTGGGGAGGGGTAGGGTGACAGGATGGTGAATCTTTGGGGAAGACAAATGTAATAAGCCAGTTAAAAAAATGATAAAGATCCAAATTAAGGTAGCAATAATGGGAATAGAAAGAAATAGACCATGTTAAGTTTATTTAAAGCACTAAACCTGTGATTTTCAACCAATGTATTGCGAGAATTTTTAAAACATGCAATTCTTGACTATCTAGTCAGGGGCATTGACCTCTATTCCCTTGAATTTAAAAAAAAAAAAAAAAAAAAGAGGCCCTGGCCGGTTGGCTCAGTGGTAGAGCTTCGGCCTGGCGTGCAGGAGTCCAGGGTTCGATTCCCAGCCAGGGCACACAGGAGAAGCGCCCATGTGCTTCTCTACCCCTCCCCCTCTCCTTCCTCTCTGTCTCTCTCTTCCCCTCCTGTAGCCAAGGCTCCATTGGAGCAAAGTTGGCCCAGGCGCTGGGGATGGCTCTGTGGCCTCTGCCTCAGGTGCTAGAATGGCTCTGGTTGCAACAGAGCGATGCCCCAGATGGGCAGAACAACGCCCCCTGGTGGGCATGCTGGGTGGATCCCAGTCAGGCACATGCGGGAGTCTGTCTGACTGCCTCCTCATTTCCAACTTCAGAAAAATACAAAAAAAATAAATAAATTAAAAATTAAAAAAAAAAGAAAAGAAAAAAGACAATAACCATCACAACAAAAACTGTCTAGTCTAAATGAGTCAAAATTATATTTATTTTTTTGTCAAATTTGCAAAAAATATATTTTTTGGTGTGTCACAGAATTTTAGTAATGTTAGCTTTAATGTGTGCCATGAGATGAAAAAGGTTAAAATTTGCCACATTAAACGATTGCTTAATTGAGGAATATATTTCTATAATTCACAATGTAAAAGTCAAATAAAAAAGACATGTAAATACCTGGTTTGGATGTCCAGAGTTGCTTGTCAACTGCAACATTACCCACGAAATTTTAAAAAAGAATCACTTTGTAAGAATAGCCAAGAAAGCTTTCAAAATTAATTTAAAATATAGGAGACTTACATTATAAGATATTAAAACTTTTCCCTCACCAGCAGCCAGCACTTGGCCTTCAGAATGGAAAGGGGTCCAATATAATCAATCTGCCTTAACCTGGCTGACTTATCTCCTTAAGGAGTGGTTCTGTATCATCCATTGCTCTCTGCTCATAGTAATTTGTTCATTCAGCAGCACAGAAGTTAGGTCATTCTTGATGAGAGAGAGGCAATATTATTGAGTTCATGCATCATCTCCATCATTGCCACAATAGCCACTGTATTTCTAGCACGGGTCCTATGAAGGAGAGAGTCAAGCTGTTAGCTGAGGATAAGTCATCCCATTATGTGTGGTGGATGTGTTCTAGTGGACACTGAAGTTGGGTACAAGTCCTCATGCTTTGTGCCAGTGAGACAGGTCCAGTTACATGCCTCTGTTACACTTGTCATCTATGTTCTTGTTACACTTATTACACTTATTCTTTTTAGATCACTGAAAAACCATCCTAACTATTTGCCACCTTGTAGAACTCTCTAAATATCTTTACTCTAGGTCAGTGGTCGGCAAACTCATTAGTCAGCAGAGCCAAATATCAACAGTGCAATGATTGAAATGTCTTTCAAGAGCCAAATTTTTTAAACTTAAACTATGTAGGTAGGTACATTCTTTATCAAGGTAGCGCCCGCATGTGTTATTTTGTGGAAGAGCCACACTCAAGGGGCCAAAGAGCTGCATGTGGCTCACGAGCCACGGTGTGCTGACCAGGGCCCTAGGTCACTTTTCCTTCCACATGAATTGAACAAACAAGTGTACCACTCACCACCTCTCCAATGGGAGAATTTCTCTTTACCAGTGTCATTAGGGTCATTTTATTTTTATTTTTATTTTTATATGAAGCTGGAAACGGGGAGAGACAGTCAGACAGACTCCCGCATGGCCCGACGGGGATCCACCCGGCACGCCCACCAGGGGTGACGCTCTGCCCACCAGGGGGCGATGCTCTGCCCCTCTGGGTCGTCACCATGCCGCGACCAGAGCCACTCCAGCGCCTGGGGCAGAGGCCAAGGAGCCATCCTCAGCGCCCGGGCCATCCTTGCTCCAATGGAGCCCCGGCCGTGGGAGGGGAAGAGAGAGACAGAGAGGAAGGGGGGGGGGGGTGTGGAGAAGCAAATGGGCGCTCCTTCTATGTGCCCTGGCCGGGAATCGAACCCGAGTCCCCCGCACGCCAGGCTGACGCTCTACCTCTGAGCCAACCGGCCAGGGCCATTAGGGTCATTTTTGAGAGGTGTTACAATGCAGCATCATACCAAATATTGTATTGACCCATCTATGAACCAGACACAATTACTTTCTTCCTCCATCAGCAAGACTGTGGAGAAGACCCTCCACCAACTTGAAGCCATAGGTGTAAAGTGAAAGGAGGTCCTGTTGCCACAGAGTGGTGGACATGGAGCACTTGGCCACATGTTTTTACTTTACTCAAGGAAGATACCCTAGCATGTCCAAGATCAATGAGTCCCTACAAACTTTACATATGTGACAGTCTCTTGACTTTCTGTGTGTTTTATCATCTAAACTTTGACAGCCATGGATCTTTCTAGGGAATCAGCTGCTAACCAAATCCAATAGTGTGATATCATTTATATAGTAGAGCAACTAGTAGCCTAATCTTAGAAATCTTGTTAGGTCAGCTCTGTTGCATTCTGTCCATAAAAGCAGTCACAATGCTGCCCAGATCCAAACTCCCACCTCTTGATAAGAGATTAGTAAGTTTCTAGAATAATATGTGGGATAAGAAATACTGTGGTCATTGTTTGAAAATATAACCTGTCAAATGCATTCTCTGGACTCACATAATCCATTTTTCCATTCCCATTTCCATGAATCTTTTAACCACTTTCTTAATATCATTCCAAGGAAATTCTAGCATCTGCAGTCATCTCATTTGCTTTAGGACAAGTTATAAGAAGCCATCCCAGGAGTCTATTAGAACCAACTCTAGATATCCCTGACAAGATAATGGATTCTAAGTTATGGATGAATATCTCCATGTCAAGAAATTCTCCCTGATCCAGACTTTATTCCAACGCCTCGGTTATTCATGCCTACGAGCCATTCCTCCATGTTCTCTTGAATCCTGCATATACATAAATCTGTATCCTGCAATTTCTTGGTGTTTGAACTAATTATCTCAAGTGTAGGGACTACACATGGTAGCTATAAAGAGATTTGACTCTGATTATGGGCCTGCAGGCAAGGACACATTTCAAGGGCAGGACTTACATGACCTTGCAAGACACCAGCCTCAGGTGAGATCCTTGCATTTTCTTCATACAAGGGAGGAGACTTCCGCTCTGGCAAAGGGGTTGCCTCAGTAAAATAACATGTTCAAGAGAAGGTGAAGGTGTGTGCCTCTCAAACTATTTCATCCAAATGTTCTAATTTCAGTTCTTAGGCCCAATTCTCCACGTACGCGGACTCTGACTCTGATATGAAAGCTCTGTCTGGATGCTGCCTCGTGCTCTGATTTAAGCTCTGCCACCCTCACACTTGTATCTTGAGCCTGCTGTTAGCCAGTTGGCTCCTGTGGTGGGAAGAAAGGAGATTCTTTGGTAAAGCGGTCGTGGAGGCTGAATTTCACAGTTTGCTGGTGTTGACGACTGACTCTTATGAGGCTTTTATTTTTTCAAAGTTTCAAACACAGTTAACAACAGGTAGCTTATGCTACAATCCTCATAATTACCCTCTTCTATTTTTACCTCATCTCAGTCCACCAAAGGAGGAAGTCTAAGCAATTGTGAAGCCATAGCATAAAAGAGTTTTTACCCTTTGTGTGTTGAGGGTGGGGTGGGAGGGAAAGGGAGCTCATTAATGATTGACCATTGAGTAATCCGGCTCCAAGATCTTATTTGGAGAATATGATTCCTAAGGTTATTCCTCATCTCATCTTTCTTGATTTGTTCCCCAGAGAGCATAACCTGAAACAAAGGCTAATGTATATGTGCTCTATTTGGAGAATCTTGGTCAAAGGAAGCAAAGATAAAAATATATATATATATATCATTATGGACAACTGGTTGCTAATTCTTGTAGGGCCATCAGAGGAACCTCATAAAATATTTATTAGGTCAGTTCATCATGGGAGAAAAAGGTGATACATATGTATTCCCCAATATTCATTCCTATTGGTCAAAATTTCATCTCATGAACTGTGGATACCAAGGGGTTCCCTGGAATCTCATGCCTTAGAGCCAGTGAAGAACTCCTGGGATAAAAAGCGAGACTCTTCACAGGTACCTGAGGCAAAACGCTTTCTGGTTGCATCTGTGTGTAGCTGACTGGAGCCTGTGCAGTGCTGGCTGCCACAGGAAGATCTGGAATTCAGACGAGTAAGAATGAGAGGACCTGAAGGAGTTCCTGAGGAGTCCAATGCTACAGTCAAAAGAACAGTCATCAGGTCGTTAAAGAAATGGACCCAATGTAAATTCCCATCATTACCAGCTTTCTTAAATAAATGGCGGCATGTTAATTTAATGAAACACTCTGAGTCCCTACCAGGAAACACAATAACAGAAATATATGTGATGATATGAAAATAGTCACAATAAATTTTACATCAGAAAATCTGGTTTTATTAGCCATCTATAGCCTGATTTAATAAAATCAATTCTGTTTTGTCTGATTTCCACCATTGTGGGGAATGGCTAAGTTTTATGTATGTTTATCATTTTTTTTTTTTTGTGTAGCTTGCTATATACCCCTAGAGCTCTACTCAGGCTACAAAAGACTTTACTTCCTTACTAGAAATTATTTCTAACTTTTTACCAATAAAGAATTCCAGTAGTAGTAGTAATAATAATAATAATAATAATAATAAAATAATTCTCCTCTTCCTTCTGCTTTTCCTCATTCTTCTTGTCTTTCTTCACAGATATTGTAATAGTAGGATAAAAGATAATGAATTAATATGTTTTTCATACAAAAGTTTCTTTTTCTAAAATTTCTTTTTGGTTACTTTACCCACTATACTAGTCAGCTTGGGCTGCCATAACAAAATACCATAGTCTGAGTGGTTTAAACAATAAAAATTTATTTCTAATAATTTTGGAGGTTGGGAAGTTCAAGATTAAGGTATCATTTCATTAGCTTTCCTAGGGAGGTCTTCCTGGCTTGCAGATGGACTCTTTCTTGCCGTGTCCTCCAATGGTGCAGAGACATCGAGGAAGCAAGCTCTCTGGTGTCTCCTTATAAGGACACTAATCCTGAACCTAATGACCTCTCAAAGGCCCTCCCTCCAAATACCATCACATCAGCATATAAATTTTGGAGAGACACGGTTCAGTCTATAGCAGCTGTTATAACTGATTTTATAGAATTATAGACTCTTAGACTATAAGAGTGAAATCTAAAAAGAATTTTATTCAACCCTTTACTCAAAAGTAGAGATCTAGTCAGGCTGGTAAACGATGGGGTACATTAGACTTAACTTGACTAGTCCATTAGGTATAGAAGGTTTGATAGCCCAGAAGATACTTTTCAAATGAGAACAATCCTGAGGACAAATTAAATTTAAGATCTTAACACTAAAAATAATATTGAGTGTTTACCGGTATATTGTTCTTATAGTGTGCCATGCTTAGTTTAAAGCCCTTTTCACATGTTAACACATTTAATCCTCACTCTAATTCAATAATATAAATGCTATTAATATCCTCACCTTACAGATGAGGAAACTGAGGCACACAGAGTTTAAATAACTTGTCCAAGGTCACACAGTTAGTAAGTGGTGGAGCTGGGATTTGAAATCCAGCCATCTGGCTCTCGAGTCTGCACTCTTCAACATTATGTAAAGAGAATAATTTCCAAAACTTCCACTTTTATTTCCTTTCATCTCATTTACCATTGTGCCTTTATTTTTTATAAGGTCTCTATGATCTCTAGGCCAAATGAGATTCCAAAAATAACAATTTTAATTTTCAAATCGAGGGCATGATTTCTAAATGGACCAAGTTATTTTTGTGAACCCTACATAAAATTCAGGGACAGAACTTTGGGAAGGAACTTCCAGATGGCAGTAAATCTTCACAGTTAGTAATTAAGCCTTTTGAGAATGTTACTCTGTTATGGACCTGCTGCCTGATTAACTGTACTATATCAATTATAGCAAATGGCACTACTTTAATTCTGTCAAAATTTAGAGAAATCTGACATGCTGACACGAGACTCTGTGAAGTGTGCTAATGAGCTGCCAAGTGTCATAAAGTGCCATGGTGGGGGGACACCCTTGCTTTCAGACTAAAGATGCGTTTTTTTTTTCTTTATTCCTTTTAGAGTATGCTTTATTAAACACCACAAACATCCAGATACATACACTTCTGCTGTTTGAAATAAACAGCCTAATCTTTTCTTGAGTTTTTATGAATGAAATTCAAGGGCTATAAGCCAAAATACTAAAAGAAAATAACTATAACATTTATTTTTGGTTAAGAATGATTATCTATCTAGGAAACTAGGGCCTTAGTACCTTTGTTTGCTGATTCCTGTGAAGACTGGTTCTAGAAAGTTAACTTTAACTTTCCGAAAGTTAAAAGTTTGACTTGCCTAATTTTACAGTGGAAGACACTTGTCTGGTCATTAAGGACAAATCCAGGCTGTTTAAACAGCAAAGCTGGAGTTGTTAAGTGACAGGATCTTTCAAAAAAGCTTGGCTTTCTTTAAAAGAAAGGTATGCCCTTGGAAAAAAAAAAGAAGAAGAAGAAGGGACTTTATTAGAAATACAATATGATCAAATGTAAGAGCTTAAGGTTTCATCAATAAAGTAATAAGAATAGTTAATAGGCACAGGCCACTCAGTTTTGATTTTTCCATCATTACTTTAATGCAGTGTTTAAATATTTAAATTTCTCTGCTTGTGTCCTGAAGTAGACAAGAAAGAGCTCCTCATTGTGACTTAGAGAGATGTCCTTAATGAGCACTCTACCATGGAATATTCATTCACTTTCATCTAGATGGTGATCATCTCTTTCTGGACAACTACCCTATATGTAGCTCTGGACCTCATTTTTACCTTACTTCATGTATTTCCAGTTAACTTATGGATGTTTCCATTAAGAAATCCCAGCACCCCAAAGTCCAAACTTAACTTAGATGTCTAAAACTCAACCCATCAATTTCTCTCTCTCTCTCTCCCAGCTTAGAAGTTTTCTCCTTCTCTTCCCTTTAGTCAGGATAATCATTATTTTCCAAGCTGCCCAAAGTTGAAACCTCACAGTCTTCTCTATTTCATCTTGTCTTATCCCACTCTTACTATCCTACAGATTTATTACCTATTTATTGAACGTTTTAAACTCAGTAGGATGCAAACACACACACACAGAAAACTTTCATTTTTCTTGAATGACTTCTTTCAATTAATAATCAAAACTGTACCATCCCTTAATGACATTTGGAGAAGATTCCAGGCTCCTGGAGCTCCTGTGCCATCACTGGTCAGGTTTCTCCTCTTCCAGAGCTCTTCATCACCTGTGGTTACCCTTCCTGCTCCCTGTGGATCATCTCATCACCTGGCAGGCTTTCTCCGTAGGTACCGGCAAGATGGATTAAACCTTTCATTTGTGTTTCTTGGCTCATAGGAAATATAGGCAGTCCTGCAATGATAAATGGTAGAGTACTTGGCTGATACATTACCTTTTGGTCTTTGTCCTGTTGTCATTTTCCAAGTATATATTTTTCTTGACTCTGGTAGGCTCAAGTTACAAAAAAAATCCATTGACTGATCTGGATAATGTCACTCTCCACTTCTAGCAAGCACTTATATTTTCTCTTTTTAATTGAGAAATTTTCTTGAAGTTCCTCTCTTGTTGGTCTTTGGTAAGGGAAGTATCGCTCCCATCCCACTGTCTTCTTCCACCCATGGTAGGCCAAGAGGTAGGGTAAATAAAAATCACAGTAGTTCACTTCTCCTGTGTTTTCTGTTTATATAATCAATAAGAGAGGATACAGCTAAAATTAAAGCTGTCTTCTAGGTAATTTTACCTACTTAACTTTAGCACTTGAAGATTCCATCATCATATTTTTTGAAATCAGAAAGTACATTTCAGTGATAGCATTTCTTATCCACTTCCCTGGCCTAAATGGGTCAGATTTTACAGTGCTATTCAAGGATGCTAGTCACCTCTTCTCACGCATTTCTCAATATTTTAAAGAAAGGAGTCTACCTGACCCCTCTTGTGAGACATGATCAAAAAGGCATATATAATACACACTGTTTGACATTTCTGTCTTCCTAAGCTTTTGGATTATTTCCTCTACATTATACAAGAGAAATTCTGGAATCTTATCTTTATTAGTCATAATGTATCAGTGAATCCATTTTAATTAAGCAGACAGACAAACTTAGATTTAGTTATTAGAGCTTATAGATAGAATTCAAAAATTTTGATGAGTATATCACATTGATAATTTTGTTCTGATCAAAAGTCTATTCCATCCACTTGACCTAACATTGTTAGAAGTCATATTATTTGAAATATGTCAATACACATTAGCAAAATCTCACAGTTCTTTAGGTACAATCCAACTTTGTATACTACCCTGAAGAGATGCTTGCATTTGACTCTGGTGATAGGTCTAGAATCGATGAAGACTTTTGGAGGGTGTTTAGAAGAATAAGCTTTACTTTCCAAGGTAACTGTGTTAGTAACGTTGTTTATTTCAGGGTCCTCATGTGAGGTAAGAATTGTCTTCTGAGATAATAGAGAAATAAGGTCTTCTGCTGGCAAGGGAAGTTCAGGGAGATATGACAGCTCTAGGGTCTTACATTTGTCTGAATACACTCAGATGTGCTTAGTCCATGCTTTAAGGTTCATTTGGTTTAATTAAATTCTGACTTTCATATAAAAAATTTGGCAGGGCTGTGAATTCAAGTTATGTTTTAATACTGTAAAACACTCAATTGTTGAGTCTAAATTCCAGCCAGTTCTGCTCTATAACTGGTTAATTTATTATTCAACAAAAACAATGAAAGTTTATTGTTTAAGAACCTTGCTGAGAGGACTATATACCAAGATAGTAATCAAACTAAAGAATAAAATACAAAGGATTATGTTGGATGTTGGACAAAGAAATTGGTGAAGGCTTAAGCAAATCAAATTAAATAGTGTTAAAAAGGAGGACTAATTTGAGAAACTTCAAAGCAAAAATGAACCAAACTACTAGATGTGACAGATTTGATGATTTATTCAACAAATATTCACTTATTGCTCTCAGCTTTTCACGTGCATAGGGAGAATGTACTTCTCCACCAAACCAATGTTGGGCTTGGACTTGAAACTTTCTTTGGTCAAGGAAGAGCTAACAGTTATAATGAAAAGGAAGGGTTTGAAATGTTCATTCCCGTTGCTCTTGCTCTCCTGTTTTGTTTGCAATGAGAAGAGTATTCTTTCAGGTAGCCACTGGTTTGAAGAAGATGGGAGAACCCAGAACAGATACAAATCCAATGCACAGTGTGGACCCAGCGTTCAGTCCATCCTAGCTCATCCATACCTGGGTGGCCAGACACACGACTGAGAAATGATTTCTTATTGGTGAGTGTTCTTGGGATTTTGTAGTTATCAGTTAAGTAGAAATACCTGGTATATTAGCTACTAACTGACATCTTAGATGTAAATGGTAGTAACATTGGATTTAAAACATCCTAAGTTCCTTGCATTGTTTGGGAGAAGAAGTATTGGTTAACTTATTTTAAATTATTACTATATTTTGAAAATGTAATATATGGCTATACAAAATTCAAAATTTACAGAGGATATATTCAGTGAAAAGTATTTTTTTTCACCACTCATTTCACATGGGTCTGTTTCCTATCTCCAGTGTCAACTACTGTTACCAGTTTCTTAGGTATACTCCAGATATATAAGCAAATGAACATATAAAATATAAACAAGGAAGATCAATAAAATTAAAAAATTATTTAAGACAGATAAAACTTTTGGAAACAGAAAGAGCAAGTACAAATAATCCATATTAAGAAGGAAAATGATGATATAACTAAAATAAATTAATGATGTATTTTTGTTGGTCTATGTGAAGCTATAGTTGAAGAATAATCTTATATCTTATACTAGATTCTTCTATGTTGTTCATTTGATTCATGCTTTTTTGAAGCTATGAAGAACTGTCGGATTCTCTTTAAACAGCACTGCATCAGAGCCCCTGACAAATAATCACAGAGGATTTTTTGGACACACACATTTGTGCTGTTCTCTGATATACCTTCAAATACAACTTTGATGTTGGGTAGGATTCTGTAAGGGCCTAGAGACAATTGTGAGAGGATTGATTTTTCTAAGTGTGTGCAGGAGAATCTACTTATCCTTTTGGGGTCTATAAAATCTTTCATGATTCCATTTTTCTAATGTTGAGAAACTAGTCCATTGACAGCCATTCTCAGAGAATTTTGTTGTTGTTTTTAAGCTCTTCCTCCAATGACCAAAGCCTTATCTCATAGAATTGTGCTGTTGGAATAAAACAATAAGCTAAGTTGTTGATAACTCAGATAAATTATATTTTAATGCAATTATAGGCATCAAACATAGTAAAATGTGCAAAATATTTTCAAATGTATAGGGTTCTTAAGTACTCAGACTCATCATGAATGTTGTTTTCACTTAAAGATAGCATTGCAAAACTGATGTCATGAAGTCTTAAGGTAGTGTTTCTAACTCACCCCAGTTCAGGTTTTATGACTTACAAATGTATAGAATTTGTCCTTGGAAGAAATTATAGACAAATGAGTACAACTTTATTTATATAACTATAAAAAGTAACAGGTTTAATCCATGTTAAAAATCAAAACCACCTTACTTTGGATAATCTTTTGACTGCAACAGCCAGAACCAGTTTGAGCATGTCCAGCTGCTAAATGAGTCACCAGAAGCTACAATGCTGATCTTTTTCTTTTGAAATAGCTGATTGTTTTTATTCAGGTTTCTTCCAAGGTCAAATAGAGTTTCAACATTCCAAGAAGAAAAATGGAACTACCTCCTTGTTGTAGAACATTTTGTCTTCATGTCACAAATATTGAGGCATATATTCTATTAACCGCTTTTACCTGGCAAGAATGTTTCAAGATGACCTTCTCTATTTACATTTCACATGAAGAAAACAGTACTGTCCCCTGTGAAAGCGATTTCTTCATTAGGGCAGGTTCCGTATCTGACCATTTTGCAAACTCTGAAGGTAAAGAACAAGACTAAGTGTGAAGCAATTTTTGATATATAGTGAGTGTTAAACTAACAAAAATTTCACTAGCAGTTCATGACAGAACAGAAATTAGAACTTGAGTACTTACACTATGAAATATATTTAAATTAAACATTAAATCCCTTATTTTTCCTAATTTATGAGACATTGCTACTTCTTTGGTGTTAACTAAGGAAACTTATCAATATATGTGTTTAAAATAGAAGTAGAATATAATTGCTTATTTTTCTAGTTACAGGCAACCTTTGAGTATTGAGTATCTCCCAATCCCTGAAAACACATCATCTCCTTATATAATCATTATCCTCATCTCCATGTTACAGATGAGGAAAAGTAGGCATAAGAGGTATGAGAGTAGAACTTCCATAATAATAAGAAATATTGCTCTGCCAAAATAATTAACTGCTGGAAATTATTTTTAAAAAAACCCTTTTTATGTGAGCCTTGGGGAATTGTTGTAAGGGCATACAGCAATGGGGAAGCATTAATTCACGAAATCTACTATACCTCAGTAAGAACAATGAGAGTCTGTAGCATTTGAACCATGATTCACTCCATTATTCACTTGGTGTTAAATAAACTCAATCCCAGTGAGAGCATCTGAGAGGGAGCACTCTTGCTCTCCAGCTCCTTGTGTGGGGCTCCAGTATCTGCTTGTGAGGAGTAGGCTGCTAGAAGTTCTTATTCCCTCCAAATCCATGGCATGGCTGAGAGGGATTCCTTACCCACTCATTCATCATTTGTAAGATAGAAGCTCTGTACCAGTTAAAACAGACAAGAGTATTGAGGCCCTGACTATAACCCTGTACCCTGTTCTTCCATTTCATTCATAGAGTTGAAATTTTATGTTGAAAAGGTCAAGCCAAGAAGACTGGGGGCAGCAACCACTTGTCCTCATGACACTTATAGAATGGAAATATCGCTTCTGGAAAAGCAGCTCCCCACCCCCAGCTCTGGTGCAGTGGCACAGGGGTCCCTTCCAGGGCATAAAGCAGGCTACAAGAAGGAGCTCTGCTGCTGTAACTGATTGACCATGTCTGGAACAGAGAGAGAACTCTGTACTTAACAGTATTGCCATGAACAACAGAGATCTTGGTGGAGATCAATCAAGAGGGGGCTGGAAGTTTTAAAACAAGCAAAATTGCAGAGTAGTCAGTGGTTTAATAGACAGAACAGGAAAAGAGATAGCCATGAAAAGCCTTCCTGGGATCCCCATCAAGCTTGGGAGTCGGGAAGGTAGTGCACATAATCCTGGTTGCACATTCTTAGGGGAAAAACCAATCTCAACTGTTTAGAACTAGTGACTCCTTTCTTCCATCATGGGTTACTCCTTTCTTTTTTTCTATTTTCTCTGTTTTTGAATGGATATGTCAATAACTATTATCCTATACCTGCTCTACCATGCGTTATGGAAGCAGATAACTGTATTTTAGATTCACAAGACCAGAGATAGAGAGGAATTTCGCCCCCCAAATACCCAACATCTTAATCATACCTGATTTAGATAATTTAGATGATGACATTTGGGACATTTGAGAAGGTGGTATTTAGATAATATATGGAACTTTGAGTTGATGCTGTAATATAATAGGCTGAGCCTTTCTGAGATTATTGGAATGGAGTGAATATATTTTGAATGTACACAAATCTTTGGGGACCAGATGGCAGATTGTGGTAGGCTGAATCATGGTCCCCATAAAAATGTGTGCATCCTAATCCCTGGAATTTACTAATGTTAGCTTACATGGCAGAAAGGAGTTTGCAGATGTGAATAAATTAAAGGTATTCTGATAGGGAGATTATACTGGATTAGCCAGGTAGATGCAATGTAATTATAAGGATGCAGGAAGGTCAGAAAAGTGGGTTGCAAAGAGGACTACAATTGTACTAAGTGTGGACTAATAGACGTTTTATGGGAAGGAGGAGGCAGAAGAGTTTAATCGCTTTATTTTCTACAAGAAAATTCTTAAATTAAAGAGTAAGCTACTAAAGGCTCTTTGCATTAATATCATCTGACCTCATGAATATACAGAACAGGAGTACCCTTTCTTATGGAAGGTTGCTATGCAACTGTATCTAGTATGCCTTATTAATGTTGCTCCTTCATGTCATGGATTTTTGCATATATATGAACAATTATGTACCAAATATAATGTTTCTTATTTAATTAGTTCTTTATTTACATATGAGAATATAGTTTTTAAGAATATGAACAAACTTTTACAAAATCTAAATGGAAGAGTCATGGTTTAAATTTAGGAATGTAGCCCTGGTCGGTGGCTCAGTGGATAGAGTGTCAGTCTGGCATATGGACGATCCGAGTCTGATTCCCTGTCAGGGCACACAGGAGAAGTGACCACCTGCTTCTCTTCCCCCCTATCCTCTTCTCTCCCTTTTCCCTTCCCATAGCCAGTAGATTAATTGGTTTGAGCATGGCCCTGGGCATTGGGGATAGCTTGGTCGGTCTGAGCATCTGCCTCAGGTGATAAAAATAGTTTTGTACTTGAGCATTGGCCCCAGACAGGGTTGCCAGGTGGATCCCTGTAGGGACACATGTGGGAGTCTGTCTTTCTATCTCCCCTCCTCCCACTTAAAAATAAATAAATAAATAAATAAATAAATAAAGTTAGGTTTGTCTGTCAGCAGAGCCTATGTTTCTCTGGTGTACCACGGGGCTTCTCAAAGCATCACCAAATGAACAATTTAATATTCCATTTTCCTCCCTTTTGGTTACCGAATGTGCTTTATCTAATATTTATGCTGCTTTTCATGTAAGATCCTATGCAATGTATTCTGAGTTATTTGGGCACCCGTAATTATTCCTAGTCTTTTCATGTGAGCACTTATTTGTATTTGAAAGCCATCTACCTAGAATTTGGGCACCATCTAGGGCAGAGAATTATCTCTATAGAATTCAAGCAAGAAAGGTAAATGTATACAACAGGTCAAGTGTGGGTCAAAGTTGGTAAGGTTGGGCAGAGAAAGCCAATGTCTGCACAAAATCCATTATTCTTTTTATCCTTAACAATAAAACCTCAAATGTTAATCTGGGTGCATGACTCCTTGGAATAATGCCTTTATTTCAAAGCCTTCCTTATAGGCAGGAGTGGCTCTGCATTAGAGTTCCAGACAGTAGCAGGCAGGAGCGGGCCAGGCCGGGGAGAGTCAGCTGAGCACACTTTTCCTCATCTCTGTTCAGTGATGTCAGATCGGTAGCTTGGAGTTAGCCACAGCCAGAGAGTATTTACACATGGAAATTGAAGAGATATTTATCAAACATTTACCAACACAGTACTGTTTCGAGGACAATGAGCTATAAACTGCATCACTCTCCTTTAAAACATCTTGCAGAAGTCCCTTGCAAGTTTTTTCTTGCATCTTCTTCCTCCATCTGGCTGCTTGGCAGGGAGAGGTGAAGGGTGTTGCTAAAGCGGCCCCCTTACCCCAGAAGGTGGGAGGAGACTGGGTCCTTGATGATAGGGGAGAACCACATTACAGTGTTTGTTCCCTCAGGCGGTGCCAGTGCAGCTGGTCTGGGCGCCATCCTTTGAGAACCACTATCACTTTGAATTTCTTGTTATGTGTAGCTGACTCATATCGTTCACTAATGTTGTTAGAGATTCTGGAGGACTAGAGAAAACATATCTCATCTGAAGATATACTCATATTTGAGTTTTTAAGATATGGAGCCGACCACTAATGCACAGCCATGGGCCTTCCATTGAGCTGTGGGACAGAGCTGAAGGAAGTGCAGCCTTGGCCCATGTATAAAGCACTCCACTGTCAGCAACTGAGACCTCCCACCCCTGAAGAGAAAGAAAGGGAAGACAATGCATGCATAAATAAATTATTAAAGAATAAAGATAGGTATCAGGAAAGTAATGTTGGACAGTCACAGTGTGGAGATGGAGCAGAGTCAGTCGTGCACCACCAAAACCTCCTTGGATCTTTTTACATTCCCATGCATGTTGACTCACTCTTAAACGGTCAGTACTGAGTCTCTTCGTTGGACGGTTTGCCTCAGACTGTGAGACCTCACTTTGCTCCATTTACGTAGAAGTCTTTGGGCTTTTACATCTCCCCAGGCACAGTTCTTAGCCAGTAATTGACAGGTGTAGGGATATGTACATTCCAACTACCTTGTCTTGGTCAGGATGAACTGGAAGCATGACCTACCCCATCTTCAGAGAGGCTTTGTGGACAAAGCCAGGGTCACCCTTCCTGACTGCTTGATAACACATCTCTGCTTACTCTCCTAACCTTACTAATTCCATTTTCCTATTTCTCTATTGTTTTTTGTTTGTTTTCTGGGAAAACTTAGTATTAATCATATTCACATGAATCCTCACTTCACAGTCTGTTTATGGAGAACACAACTTAAGACAGAGATAATAAGAATTTAAAACTCCTTTCCAGAAAGCAGTGAAAGAATAAATGGAAGGACAGTCATCTTGTTCTATCTTCTTGAATTTGAGCTTTTCTCCAGTGACATGTTTCAGATATCTAGATGTGCTAAGGAAGAAAATCAGCTCATTTTGTATATCGAGATTCACGTAGGAAGTTGAAAATATATGTCTGGACTTCAGGAGAGAGGTCAGGCCCAGAGATATATTAAATTAAAGCAGCTGGGTTGTCAACTTATAATGTATGTGTAAGGCTGATTTACTTTTCTATGAACTACTTGTCCATCCTCTGTTAATTTAAAAATTCAGTACAGCTGTGAGTTTCATTAAATGTTTATGATCCTATTATAGGATATATTTTTAGCCTTAATAAAAGGAAGTTGATAAAGCTTCATTGTCTGTCATTTCAGAGGAAGAGTAAAAAATCTAACATCTACCAAGTGAGTCTATAATATGTCACCGTAAATCTTCTATTTCCCAAGCTTTGTCTCTCTCTGACATCAAAGATAAATGACTATTACTAGAATTAATATCTCTTAAATATATCATGATTCTTCAACATTATTAGCCAAAAGGCAGTTATAAAAACTTCACTAAAATAGAATTTGATTTTCTTTCTATGAACTGAAAGGGTGACTCTGATTTTTCAGTACAGTCCTTGAGTTGAAATGTCTCCCATACGAACTCAGCAGACTTTCTTAAGAAATACATATATTTTTTTACATGTAAGGAAGAAAATGACCAAATATAGCGACAAAATTATTTTAGTTTATTATCTTTTGAAACCCATGACCATTTAAATCATTTAGTGAGAAGAGGTTAGTATCACTTTCAGTCTCTGAATCTTTGTTGCTTTAAAGTGGCATGGGCTTGGTAGCAAAACAATCCAACTTAACTGACCCTTGTAGAGCTCTGAAGAAACATCCTCAAAATATTTGAATACTCCTACCAGATGCAAAAGATAATTTTAGTGTATGTTTCTTTGTGCCACTATGAGTTACAGACATAATTTCTCTAGAAATCTGTGTCCATGTAAATAAAAGCTCTTGTAACAGTTGCTATGAAACCAGTTGCTAACGCTAATGTTATTAAGGCTCATTTTGGGTTGGAAGGAAATGTGTCTGTAAGCCATTGAGAACTGCTTCTATAATTTGGGGCTGAAGAAGAAAGCCATTAGAGAGGGGCAAAAAAGTATTTAAAAGTGTTAGTTAAACTTGAAGATTCTATGTGTTTGTCTATAAAAAACATTTCTATAATGGTTTAATGGTTATAATGTTTAAAAAGTAAGAATTTTATAGTATTATTTTCTATAAGCTGCACCAATTAAAAGAAATTTTTATTTCTGGAATCAAGATTTTTTTTTATTTTAAAATGATACAGTGATTGATAAATGAAGACTATAAAACACTTAAAATAATTTTATTTTTTGTTTAACCAGACAGTGGTGCAGTGAACAGAGCTTTGGACTAGGATGCAGAGGACCCAGTTTTGAAACCCCAATGTTGCCAGCTTGAGCGCAAGGTCATTTGGTTTGAGCTAGGCTCATCAGCTTGAGTCCAAGGTCGCTGGCTTGAACAAGGGGTCATTTGGTCTCCTGTGGCCACCTACCTGTCAAGGCACATATGAGAAAGCAATCAATGAACAACTAAGGTGCCACAACGAAGAACTGATGCATCTCATCTCTCTCCTTTCCTGTCTGTCTGTTCCTATCTGTGCCTCTCTCTGTCTCTGTCACACTAAAAAATAATAATTTTATTTTTATAGATGATAAAGTTTTTAGAACAGAGATGTAAATAACTTGTCTCAATTTATTAGCTTTTTTTCCCTAAACTTTAGAATTGGCCTAAAACTTAAGCACTTCATATTCTTGACCCAATATTCCTTTTAGTGGGGCCCACAGCTTTTCTGAAGATATTTGTGCAGCCAGGTTGTTTGTAATGGCCATGACCCTAAGTATCATAATTTTTTTTATTTTAAACATTATTTTTCATTAAAAAAATAATTTGCATTCTGAAACATACTCTTCTCCAAGTTTGAAACTATAGGTCTTAAAGTAGGTGGTGTATGTGTATCAGCTTCTGGTCTCTCTTTTACTGAATATAAGCCCCTCACGGAACAGGAGAATAAGTGTGAATCCCACCATGTTACATATTATGTGGCTAGTAGGAGGAGACACTTGTTAGAGTGGTTGAGTGCTGTTAAAAAAAAAACACCCAGGGGAAAATGCAAAAACCAAACAAATTTTTTATGTCAATATAATTACTTTTCCATTATATCATTGTCAAACCATCCCCCAAACCCCTGCTTGCAAACTTTTATTCTCATAAATGAAGCATATAATTTGAAATGAATTTTAGTTTCCACATTACATTTGAGTTTTATTTTCAATATGAAGATCAGATGTGTGAAAGGATATGAGTTTAGTTGTAATTAGAACTATATCATTTTTGAAACTTTAGAGTTTTTTCAAAATTTTTAATTTTCTCAGACTTCCCGGATATCTAGCTTGTCCTACTCATGCAGATTTTTATCACGAAACTGTAGATTTTGAAAATGTTTCTTCATAATGTTCTGTTTCTTTTTAAAGTCAATGCTTATATTTTAAACCAGAATTTTTAAAAAATAAATTATGTCAGTAAATAGCCCTTACATATGAGTTAAACAACCACAGGTAACACTGGGAAACAAAATTTTTGTTGCATTCACAAAAACACTTGTTTTTACCTAATTCGAGTGTGCTGATCTCAAATCTGCCATTAGTTATTCTCTGTAAGTTACAGTTTTTTTGCAATTCAAGATTTTAGGTTTTCATCTTATTGTAAAATTTTCAACATTTAGTTTAACATAATGAAGTAGAATGTCTTCTTGGGCACCATCTTTGTGAAAATATAATAATTTATATAATGCAGTAAATACACTAATACACAAAAAGATATGACTGCATCAGAATTTGTCTACAATTTCAAAATAGAACATATTAAAACACTTATTTTAATCATAAAATTTGCGCAAAACTTATTTAAATTCTATTCAGGCAAAAATTTGTGTTTGTAGCTCTTGCGTTTGTGTATTTGTTGAGGACAATCTTGTTTGATGCTCTAGCTGTAGTCTGCTCATCACTAACAGCTCCAAGATTTTCAGGAAACTTATCAAGGTGACGGTTCAGGAAGTGAATCTTAAAGTTCATGTTACATCCAATGTCGCAGAAAGCCAACAGCTTCCTTTGAACCAGAAGTTCATAGTTTTCTGCAAGGGTCCCCAAACTATGGCCCACGGGCTGCATGCGGCCCCCTGAAGCCATTTATCTGGCCCCCACTGCACTTCTGGAAGGGGCACCTCTTTCACTGGTGGTCAGTGAGTACTGTATGTCAGTTGTCAGTGAGTACAGTACCTGAAGTACTGTATGTGGTGGCACCACAAAGCGCGGCATCGCTCAGTATAGTACTACTTCCGGTGACACGGGATGCACATGACATGGCTCTGGAAGTGTGTCATATCACTTGACATGGCTAGCAGTGACAAATATGGAACTGAACATTGACCATCTCATTAGTCAAAAGCAGGCCCATAGTTCCCATTGAAATACTGGTCAGTTTGTTGATTTAAATTTGCTTGTTCTTTATTTTAAATATTGTATTTGTTTCCATTTTGTTTTTTTACTTTAAAATAAGATATATACAGTGTGCATAGGGATTTCTTCATAGTTTTTTTTTTATAGTCTGGCCCTCCAAAGGTCTGAGGGACAGTGAACTGGCCCCCTGTGTAAAAAGTTTGGGACCCCTGGTTTTCTGCTTTTTTGTTGCCAAGGAAGTTCTTTGTAATTGCCACAAAAGACTGCCATGTTGCTTTCTCTTTCTTATTCGTCTTCCTGGCTAATTCTTCATCACATATGAGGGTTCAAATCTGAGGTCCATTGAATACACCTGCTTTTACCTTCTCAAAAGACAAGGCATGAAAAGCAGAAATAATATGTTGAAAGCATCCACTTTCTCTATTCAAAGCCTGAACAAACTGCTTCATTAAGCCAAGTTCGATATGAAGTGGGGGAAAAATGATCATGTCTCGATTAACTACAGGATCATTCACAATATTTTGCACCCCTACTTCCAGAGCTTCACGTTTCGGCCACTCCTTCTGTGTCCAGTGTTTCTCCCGAGCTCAGATGTCCCACAAACACAGAAAGCAAGGATATTTCATGAAACCTCTTTGTTGTCTTAGCAGGAAATTTACCAGTTTAAGATCCAGCATAAATGATCCAGTTATGCTCCTCATACTTCAGAAAGTCAAGGACAATTTTTATGTCATTATAATCTTCTCGCAGATGAGTTGAATAACCAATTGGAACCGCTGCGTAAACATTACCGTTGTGTAGGAGAACACATTTCAGACTCCATTTAGAGCTGTCAAGATATAGCCGCCATTCTGTTGGACTGTAAGTGGTAACACCTAGCTGGCTGAGAAGACTACTGATATCATGACAGTAAACAAAGTGTTTGTCTTCAGAAAAAAAGTCCACAAAAATTTGTTCACGCTTCCTGAAATGGGATACTTTAGCTGACCGGTGAAGTACATTATTTTCTTGAAGCCTGGAGGCTAATAACTCAGCTGCTTTCTTTGATAGGCCCAAATCTCTTACTAAGTCATTCAATTCGGGTTGGCTAAACTGCTGAGGGGTTAATGACTGCTTGGCATCAGAAGAAGAACCTTCAGATTCTACAACCATTTCCTTATGCATCTTATCAAAATACACTTGATCACCATGTTCACTTTCTTTGTCCTTAGAAGAAATATAACCATAAAAAACTGGAAACAGGAGTGTCTCAGAGTGTGGGATAGGTCGTATTGCTGAAGGAATATTAGGATATGCGATCATATGCCATTTTTTCTTGCCGATGCCCTTTGTATGTATCAGACAGAAATAACAGTCACTGCTGTGGTCCTAAGGTTCATGCCAAACCATGGGAATAGCAAAAGGCATTCCTTTGCGTTTTCATTTTGTCCAGTCATGAAGCATTTCCTCACAATTATGACACACAATATGAGAAGCCCAATTCTTGTCTTGATCGCCAAGGGGAACTTGAAAATAGGCAATATATGCACGTGTCACAAATGATGAAATATTGCACATTTGACATTGAAGTGTGTAACAGCCACATATATAACAGAAGGTGTCAGGACTATTACATTTACACCTACTCGAAGAAGCCATGATTCAATCTTAAAACAAAATAAGAGGTGTTTTTTTTTTTATCAGATAATAATTTTTACATTTAAAAACAACTACAATTATGTAAAAGTGATGTTTGTAAAACATTAATTGGCTTGTGGTTATGTTCAATCCAAGAGTCGTTGTCCTTTAACTCCAATTTAAAAACCAATGCATGCCATTAACTGTAACAAAAAGAAATTAAAATTGTATAAAAACTAGAGCATGCACCAAAAAATGGATTTCAGATTTGGAATAAGCAGTTCAGAAATATATAGAAACAGTTCTAAAATCTCATGCAACAGAAAATGAAAAAAAAAATTTGTTCCCCAGTGTAATCAAGGGAAAAGAAAAACTAATAGAGAAAAAGGTGGCAGAAGGATTTTCCATTCAACAGCTATTTCCATGTTGTTGATATTGCTTTTACAACCAGTGTTCTATTTTTATTATACTCCTTTTATCTATATTTGACATTTTTTAGAAAGTTTTCTTTATCAGCTATGCTGTAGAATTTTTTTATGTATACTTCTTTCACATGTATTTTTTTTCAGAATGTGTTGCCTAGTTAAAAAAGTTCTTATGTCATGAAACTTTATTCATTCTGAATTTACTTCTATAGATATAAGTGAATAAATATACCTTTAGAAACTCAAAATACAAAATGATAAAAGGGTATATTTTAAATTTACTATCTATTAAATGGGGACAGAGGTGTTGGAGAATGATAATTAATATAACTATATTTAGTGTAAATATCATTTAATGATTGATCACCTACTCAAAGCAATGTTTTGGGGAAAATACGTAAGGACCTAACTGTTTAACTGTTTGGAATTTCCAAGTGTCATTTTTTCCCAAAGATAATATGAGGTATTGAATTCCAAAATCTCTTTCAAATTTAATCTTAAAAATGACCTTTTTTCAATATTCTCACTTTAAACTTTTTGTTAAATTAAAAAAATTTTTATTTTATTTTTTCATTTTAGAAAAAGAGAGAGAGAGAGACAGAGAGAGAGAAGGGGGAGGAGTAGGAAGCATCAACTCCCATATGTGCTTTGACCAGGCAAGCCCAGGGTTTCGAACCGGCGACTTCAGCATTTCCAGGTCGACGCTTTATCCACTGCGCCACCACAGGTCAGGCTCAATATTCTCACTTTAAAAATATTTAAGATATCAATAGGAATATAGAAAAATGCTCTTCTCTGTTTTTGCTCAAACTTAATATACTTTGGAAGGAGGTACATTAGATTCATTTGGTCAGGCTGTGTGTGTGTGTTTGTGTATGCAGGTGTTTACTGTGCATAATACAGGTCCAAGATTAGTTGAAAAACATGATTAATAAACAAAAATGAAACAGGTTGTAACATAAGGAAGTGACCATAACCTGAGAGGTTAAGAAGGAAAGAATTCAATTTTGGATTACTCTATGAAAGCATATGATAATCTTTGTTCAAAAGAAGCAACTGTTATTGAGAAAGGTAGAGAAGAGCTGTATGCTAAAAGTATATTATATATTCCTTTATGGAAATCTATAGAATTACTGAGAGTATTGGTGTGAGGCTCAAAGGAAATTAGAAACAAAATTAGGCAGTATATCAAAGTCATTGCCAGGCTGAACTTAGAAGTTAGATTGCCTGGGCTTCTGTCCTGAATATATCCCTTATTACTGGGGTGGGGAGGGGGAACACGAACAATTTAATTTCTTTGTGCTTCAATTTCTCACCTGTAGAACGTGGATGATGATAATTTTTACCTCATAGGGTTGTTGTGAGGATTAAGTCAGATTAGACATTTATTTCCTGGCATAACGGAGTTGCTCAAAAAAAATATATTACCCATCATTACCACTGTTGAAGTGTACTAGAGAGGACCTGACCAAAGAAAGAAAGTGAATAGATTAAATTCACCTTGTGCAAACGACTAAGCAAGACTTCAAGTACACATTCAATTAAAAATCTCATTTCTAGAAAGAAGAGCACTTGATAAATTCTTGTCTTATCTCACAGACAGTTTCATCCAGTGAAAGGTAAGCAAAGTTATTAGGGAAACTGATACTAGTGACCTATGCATTTGCATACCGGAGGCAAAAAAAAAAAAAAAAAAAAAAAAGAACAAAGTATTGAAAAATTCCAAGGTAACTTGCGAGGAAATTACTGACAGGATCAGATTTTAAATTGGTTAAACACAAGAAGAATACTTAACACACACATACTTCAATATTATGGTGACATTGACTGTCAAAATCATGTCAGAGGTGCTCAAGTCTAAAATTAGCAGTGATGTATAAAAAATGTTAAGGTTAACAGAAAATTTAAAATATGTAAGAGAGTTTCCAGGTAAGCAGAATTAGTGTACAGAATATACAGGGTGAGGCCAAAGTAGGTCTAAGGTTGTGAGTACATAAAACACAATTTATTCTTGAATTATTATTATTTAATTATTGTATTATTTCCTATATGAACAAATGTAAACCTATTTTTGCCAAATCCTGTATTTTTTTTTTTTTTGGCAAAAGACTGTTAATAGGCAAAGCTTAAAGCCTGCTGGTGAAGGAAGTGATCAAACCCAGTTGTTATTTGGTAAGAAAGAGATCAAGACTTTGAACTTCCTACTGTTTGAAATGCAAAACGTTGAAATTTGTTAGAACAAAAGCGAGGTAGCCCTGACCTAGGTTTTGTAGTCTATGTGGGCAACGATGCCCTAAGAGAAAGTCAGAGTAAGGAGTAGGAAGAAATGGGGCTCCTGAGCTGACCCCATGGCAGGCTGATGGGTGAAGTAGAAAGATGATTCGGAACCCGTAAGGGATGGAGACCACATGCTGTCCCTGTAACCTGGAAAAGGCTATGGGAGGCAATCCAAGCAGCCTGAACGCTGGCAGCCCAGACTGAGGGGAGCCATGGCAAAGGGTTTGACAGTTGAAGTTTCAGAAATGATAATAGGCAGAAATAACAATTAACATTGTCAGCCCTGATAAGGTTTCAGCAGGCATGAGGAAAATGCTCCTGCATTAGCCACATGGAAGCAAATGCAAACATGAATTCTCCTAGTCAGATTTCACACAAAACACCAGGCCTCCGGTTCGATGACCCAACGAGTATCATGGCTCCATGCTCTCCTGCAGTTACCAGCAAGAAGAGATGATTCCTCCAACCTCAAGGGGCAGGTATGATCTCTGGCTTGATTGTTGAGAGAATAAAATCAAGGTGATACTTTGAATGTAAATAATCACAGGGAGATTATATCAGGAGATGAGGACATAGGGTCAATTTTCTATTAACTGGGTAAATGTAGCCTGGGGGAGTCCTCCTCAAACTGTGTCAAAGGACCATTTCAGCCCAACTCCATTTGGTCAGATACCTTCGTGCAATAATAAGAATGACTGACTTGAAAATGAAGTTTTAAGGAGATGCATAATATAAAGCCATATTTTTTTATTATTAGCTCCCACAAACAAAATTATAATTTAATAAATATAACTATAACATAGGAATATAATTACAAATCGTAGAGCTTGTTCATGTGTAGGTGGGCACAGGTGATGAATATACTTACACACTTAACTGGAATATGAACAATATCTTAGCCAGTCCTTGCCATCCTTAGTACATATGGTACATATTGCAAATGTTGCCCTGGTTGGCTTGCTCGGTGGTAGAGGGTCATCCTGGTGTGTAGGTATCCCAGGTTCGATTCCCTGTCAGGGCACACAGAAGAAAGGACTATCTGCTTCTTTCCTCCTCCCTTTCCCCCTTCTCTCTCTCTTCTCTTCCCATAGCCATCGCTCAGCTGATTTGAGCACATAGGCCCGGACACTGAGGATGGCTCTGTGGCCTCTGCCTCAAGCAATAAAAATAGCTCTATTGTGAGCATGGCTCCAGATGGGCAGAGCATTAGCCCCAGACAAGGGTTGCTGGGTGGATCCCAGTCAGGGTGCATGCAGGAGTTTGTCTTTCTATCTCCCCTCCTCTCACTTGGAAAAGAAGGGGAAAATGCCAATATAGATACAGTGCTGTGTAGTAATTAGATGAGATAACTTAGGCCACTGTAGGCTCCTCCTGGCCATCCTGGGACTGAGACACACACTCTAAGGCTGGGGGAAAAAGATGACGCTAAGCTCCTGTGGTCACAGAATATAATGAAAGAATGCTTCTGCTGTCTTTCTGTGTGTGTGAATGCATGCAGATCATGAGAAAGAGCACTTAGTTGCAATCCTTATTCACAAATAGTCTTACTCTCTGTAACCAGCAAAATTGCCAATAACATGGGAAGCTTTTAACCAATCTTATTTCACATAATATCAGCGGCTGGAAACTTGGATTAATAAGAAAAACTTCTCCATGAAGAACCTGGACTGTGATAACACTACTTTGCCACATATATAGCCCAACGAGGAGCCTAATTTTTAATGTTGAAATTTTCTGATGGTATGATATTAAAACACACTATTCTTAATATATTACCCTTCACCTTAAAAAGAGTTAACACTACTATATGGTATTTATGCAAGATTTTCATTTTCCATTTAATTTAATGAACAGTAGTATCACATTTTATGGTCCCTGTTTTTCAATGTTTAAGACTCAAAGGACACCGGTAATGTGCTGACTTGACGTAAAGAGGCCAGAGCAGCAAACGCTGTAATGGAGGGTGGAAGCTGCAAAGCCATCATCCCAGAGCAAAGGGCCTGTCAGCTAGTAAGAAATCAAGATCTTCCTTTATCCTCTCCCAGGACTCAGTCTAGATGAGGCCTAGTCTCAGGACAAAAGAAGCCAAAGCTTCAACATGCTGGTGGACGGGCAGTCATAAAGCAAGTTTATCGGTGCCATCTGTGAAGCTGAGGGGATGGGTCTGCAGCGGCAGCGGCAGCGTGGAGAGAGGCAGCGGGGGTGGGGCAGGGGAGTGGGGGACGCTTGACAGCGAGCCCTTCACGACCCGCCGTCAGCACCTGCGTTCTGGCCTCGCCACTTATTATCTGTTATTTATTAAAGGTGGAGTTATCTGTAACGATGGCATTTTTCTTCACGGCATCCTTCTGAGAATTAAGTAAATGAACACACTTAGAGCCTGGATAATCTTAAGGACTTGGTAAGGGTTGGTTAATTTGAACAACTTCAAACCGATGCAGGCCTAAAGAAAACGTGCAGAAAAATCTTTTTTATAGCACGTTAAGTATTAATGTGTTTGAGGGAATGTGATTGACCACGGACTATGCTGTGATTGGTTGCCTGCTGGGTTTTGTTTTTTGTGGGGGTAAGAAAAAAAAACCCATATTTTATATATTTCCCCATTAACATCAAGCCACATTAGTCAAAATGTGTTTCAAATTACTTAGCCAGATTGCCTGCCATTATTGATTACAGAGAAGGTAATCAGCCCCAGCAGTGTGAGGCCTTCAACAGGGTGTCAGAATTAGCCTTTCTGGAATAGGCAGACTGACCTTTATTGAGCACTGGTTATGTGTCAGGAGAAGAACTTTTCATTACCCCCAGGAATGTGTCTAGGTAACATGAGTTTTCATCTAGCAAATCATGGAGCCTCAGTTTCTTTGCTTAGAAACTGGGTATAATACCTGTCTTGTTAGATTACCATGCCCATTAAATAGAAAAACTCATGCTACCTGTTTGAAAGAGGCTTCCAAAACACCTATGCCTATGCCACACAGATTTTTATTCACTTCCAGAGCTACACGAACTCTCTTTCCTGCTACTCTCCTTGTTGAAAGCTGTGTCCCTTTAAAGTGTATGGCTAAGTATCATACTGCATGTGAAAATCAAAGCGGCACTAGTCTAAAAATAAGTAACCTGGATTCTATTCCTGGCCTAGCTACAGACTCCTGTCAACTTATTAATATGAGTGTGCCTCAATTTCTTATACATATATACAGAGAGAGCAGAGAGAGTTAACTCCTTCTCCTCCACTTCCAGGTAGTTTGAAGTAATGGATTGAGCAGCCACATGCCCTGAGTTCTCCTGAGGAAAGCAAAATGCACACGCAAGGCTGATACTTTAGGTAGCTTATGCTTCAGTGGAAACAGTGCTTTGGTTAAATAAACAGGAAACTGCTTATTTAACTAGAATTTAATTTTGATACACTTTTGACTTTTCATAAAAAATGTGTCTATTTAACTTTAACAAAATTAAAAATGGCTGGATTAACAAACGGAAATTTTGCAAACACTTTACCATGGTGACCTTCTGCTAGTGATTTTGAGTGACGTCATCTAAGGGTACTGATTCAGTTAATTGTTGTACTCAATTCATTAATTGCAGGTAAATAATCCTCATTCTCATTTTGGAGTTGGAAAAATGATGTACTTTTAAAATTATTTCTCCACAAGATACTTCTGCTTTCTTCTTATGGTCCTAGATTTCTCTACAAATATTTTATAATCAAGGCATGATAATCACCTATGGAGACAAACATCAATGTATATCTAATAGGCATGTGCACGCTAGGACTTCACCTCCCGAAATTCTGATGTAGCTTGGCCTGCCCAGGAGCTGTAAATTTAAAACGGTCTGCAAGTGAGTCTGAAATGTGGCTGTAATTACACTGGAATGGGGCTTTTACAGACCTTTCTCATCTGAGGGGAGGTTAGCTCTGCCCCAAACCTGGCAGCCTTATCTTTAGAGAACATTCTGTTGATTTCCTGGAAATTTTGTTTTCCAATCTTCTGTGTGTTTGGCTTAGAGCAAAAAGTAGGGATGTGGAAGAGAATGAATGGAACATGTTGCTTTCTGGAGCCCAACACCAAGTTCAGCTGCATGTCAACTAGGTCTGCTTTTGTGTTCTCTTGTCTTCCATTTATTCCTCACAAAGTTTTCCCAAATGAGTGAATCACTGATACCGCCGAAGCACCAGCATTTAGGATTCTCAGTCAGAGTTTGACAGTATTCCGTGATAGCTCACTGTAGTGTAACAGAATATATTGTATGTGCTGTTTTCTTGGACTTTGACATTTTCTGATTTGCTATGATTATATTACTACTTAAAAGTAATGTAATCCCCGGTCAGGGCACGTACAGCAATACTGTAGTTCAATGCACCTGTCTCTCTTTCTCTCTTTTTCTCCCTCCTCCCACTACCTTTCTCACTGAAATCAATAAATAAAAATAAAAAGACGATGTTTCTTTAAAAAAGAAAGTAGTGTAGAATTCACTTGAGAGGGTCTGTCATATAAAATATAGACAAGAATGAGCAAAGCACTTTATAATCTGGAAAATGACAAAGAAATGTTGAATCTAATTGAAGATCACCTCCCAGAATATAATGATTCACAGGATGCTAGCATCGAGGACATTTTAGTATGTGTATTTCCTTAAACCCCGCTTTTTAGAAAAAGTTAAGGTAGTTTTCTTAGAGAACATAGTTTACCTTCATTAGAAGAAACTGTTCAAAGTAACTGTAAAAGAAAAGTGGGGTTACAAATAATTACTCAAGTACAACATGTTGATTGTAACAAAGGTGAGCAATCCAGTAATTGAAAAAGTAAAAGGAATTGTTCCTACTTTACCCCGCATCCCACGTTCCAGAGGCATTAACAATTACATGATTCTGGGATTATATTTACACACATATAATCAATCTCTTCCCCTCAACCAAAAGTTTATTTTTCCTTGAGCAAAAAGGAAACTTTTTACATATTAAAAAATGCCCTCAACAAATGTTTCAAGGCACTTCTAAGTTAGATGCCCATAACTGAAGTAACAGTACGCTCGTGCTAATCTCTTTGACTCTGAGGATATCAAGAGTGAAAAGCTGGTCCTACCCAATTTCTCTAAGTGTCATGGAAATGTACACCTGTTTTCATGTCTCTGAAACTCTGTGTCTCCCCAGGGGGATAAAGCTTTTTTTACTCAGGGGATTTCTGGTTGGGGGAAAAGGGTCTGCACCACAGTCTCACTCTAAGTGATTATTATCACACCGGGAAGTTTCCACTGTGGCTGCTGGGTGCAGGCTGTGAACACATTTGAAGTCAGCAGGGGACCGTTAGAAACCTCCCCTTTGCTGAGAGGAGCTGCAGAAACCTCGGCTTCTCTGAAGCATACTTGCAACCTGCGGTCAGTTGCTTCTTTTTTCATGCAGTGCTGTTTTAAACTGTCTTCTATCCCACAGAACAAAAACACACCCAACAAAAAAAACAGTACAAACAATCCCCAGGAGTGTTTTTTGAATTTTCCTCTGCTAATCTCACTGTTAATGATATGAGGTCTTGCCAGGAGCCATTTGTGGTTTACACACACTAAATAACATCACATTCACACACTTAAAAACAATCAATATCAAGCAGCAAGTCAAAGTCAAGTTGATGCAAAAACCTCGACTAATTGGCTTTTCTACCTGTCTTATGGAAAAAAATATCTCATCTTCTTTTACAGGTGACTGATTGCTATAAAAGGAGGTATATTTAGTAATCGGCAGAAGATATAGGACGCTATATTTAATAAGGACATAATTACATAAATTGCACACTGTGAAGTTTGCATTTCATATTATCAGCAAAAGATTATCTCTTTAAAATAAAAATGCTTTCCAGTAGTTAGTGGAAAGTAATTCAAATCTACATGCCCTTATCTGTCTTTAGCTGGCATTGAACTTAGCAGCACTTCAATTCCTATTGGTATGCATTGAAATGGTCCTTGGTTAAAAGCATCGATTTCTCTACCAAATGGGACATAGGTGGAATTATCATTTACAGTACGAATTTCAGGAGAAATTAAAAAGTCATATGAATGAAAGGATCCTGCAACCACCCAGGAGTGCCCATCTTCAATTAAAAATTTGTAAATTCTCATTGTATGCAAAACATGGTATTGAATCTGCGTCATAACACAGGTCTCATTCTTCTCAAGTACTTCGAAAACTCATTATGGAAACAAATTAAATTCCACCACAAATGACTACGGAAACAACAGCATATCATGGTGATGAGGTATGTCCAGAGGCTGTTTGTTTATAAATTTCTTGTCCTACTAATAAATCATAATAGTATACTGCTCACAAAAATTAGGGGATATATATATATTTTTTTATATGGCACGCCCACCAGGGGGCAATGCTCTGCCCATCCGGGGCATCGCTCTGTCACGACCAGAGCCACTCTAGCGCCTGGGGCAGAGGCCAAGGAGCCATCCCCAGCGCCCGGGCCATCTTTTTGCTCCAATGGAGCCTTGGCTGCAGGAGGGGAAGAGAGAGACAGAGAGGAAGGAGAGGGGGAGGGGTGGAGAAGCGGATGGGCGCTTCTCCTATGTGCCCTGGCCGGGAATCGAACCCGGGACTCCTGCACGCTAGGCCTATGCTCTACCACTGAGCCAACCAGCCAGGCCTAAATTAGGGGATATTTTACAGCTTCATATTCAATTTGAAATATCCCCTTTTTTTTGTGAGCAGTATATTATAAAACATAAACTTTGTAAAAAGTATTAAGATAAAAAATAATAGAGGTAATAATGGTGATGAAATTTATCACTTTCATTGACTCAAAAGAACCAGAGCACTTCTGAAGTAAAAGAAAAAAAAAGTTTTGAAAACAAAATTATATAAAATTTAATTTTTTCAATTTATGAATCATTGATGTTGTCCTTTAATTTTATCTTTGGCATTTGTATTTAAAAGCAATGACTTCACTATACGGAATACTAAGTTTGATTATAGGGTTCAGAATTTCATTATCACTTTAATGTGATGTTGGGCCAATTATTTAGCTTTCTGAGCTTTGTTGGCCTCCCTCTAAAATTGATACAATAATTTCTATCTCATTGTATTAAGACTAAGGGAGGCTTCTGGGCAGGAGAGGAGAGCCCGGTTCCCTTTTTTTCTTCCTACGGGAAAGCTGTCTCTGTCTCCCTTTATCCCTAAGGAGGAGGGACAGTGCTCTGACTGGGCTGCACTCTTTTGTAACTTCATTCTTAATATTCTCGGTTCTTATGGTCCAAGTGCTCTTCCTCTCTCTTCCCTTCTTAGACTGCTGTAACTCTTGTGCTCTGGCCCTTTGGGTTACTGTGAGCTCAGCCTTCCAGGTCGTTCCAAACAGAGAAGACCTGATGCAAGAATAGGAGACGACTCTGACATTCTCAGGAGGCCCTTTGTGAATGACACAGTACTCACGGGTCAACGGGCCCGCACTTCCGCTGTGGGAGGTTCTTGGAGACAGGACGTAGTGAGTGGGAGAAAGTGGTCTCCATGTGCCTTGGCGCGCTCCACCTCAGTTGATTTCATTCACACTGTACTGAGGAGGAATTCCTTCAAGAAGGACTCAGTTAGCTGCTGGAGCTTCTTAGTTTTCTCTGTGTTGAGAAATAATAGTTTGTTGTGTTTCCACGGAGATTTCATTGGGAAATATTTCATTGGAAAGGCTGGGCAGTCTGAATCACATATGGCTAATTAACTGCCAGAATGAACCCAAAGTCTCTTGAATTGAATTAAAAATATTTCCCACACAAATATCACATGTTTACTGTACAAAAGTTAGAAGGCAAGGAAATGATTAAAAGTCATCAGTGCATTTGCAACATCTTATATGGCTGACTATTGACAAAGTGTTATTGTATATTCTTCTAGAATATGTGGTTTATAGACCAATAGATAATATACCTCTATTATCTATTACTTTACATATAATGTAATATTAATTATTATATATTATATCATACAATATTAGGTATAAAATGTTTCATATCTTGCTTTTTAATCTAACAAAACATATACATGTCAATAAATGCATTTTTACAACAATATTTTGTTATATGATATTCCAATTCCCATTGCTTTTGTTTTTTCCTATCTTACCATATATTTTTCTATTTATTTATTATTGATGCTGCCATTTGATTTAGCAATAATAATTAAAGATACAACTTTTAACATCTAAATTCTGTCCAATAAGTGCATCTCATTTTCAGTATATTACTTTCTCTAGTGTTTTTTTTTTAATGGTATAAATATGTGCCTTTCCAATTTAAGTCAAGTGTAAGGTTTAGCTATTTTGTCACCATAGATCTGCATGTTTCTATCTCTTTACATTTGCAGCTAACCCTCTCTGACTCATAGATTCCTGGTCTGAGAAGCTCAAGTTATGTTTGTTTTGTGTTCAACTGGAAGAGACATGAAAATGATAGATAAGAAATGAACTCTTTAAGTGTACAGCAGAATGAAGAGAAAACATGGAGTTTATTATAATTAAATATTTTTGTGCAGATAATTGCTAAAGTATAATATTTATAAGTAATTAGATAGAAAGGTTTTCTGCTGGTTCATGCTGTTATGAATATTGATATATACTTTGTTTAAAATCTCTTAAGTTTACAAGTTTTTACTTAGCCTTTAAGATGAAACTAAGTAGATTTATCACACAATGAGTGATATTTAAACAGTATTTCTTGCAGCAATTTGAGATACCCAAAGAAAGGGCTCTATCTCCATGAAGTGCCCCATCTTGATTTATTCTCATTCTGTTAAGTTCACCTCCCTCATGGTTCAGGGAACCACAAGAGAATGAATTTCCTGAAATGGTAACTTTTGCTTTCAAGAAATCACTTTGTGTCAAATCATTCATTATCCTGAGACAACTTCTGGTCATATTTTGCTATTTCCCAGTCCTGTTGCAAGACCCGAACTCCAAGATTATATTACTAGGGACAATTCTGAGTAACTTACCACAAAATTGGTAGAGTAAGTAGGTCTTTTCTTTTTGGAGTAAGCAAATGCTTTTAGAACCTATTTTCATATTAAAGGGAGGAATGTTAACTTGAGGAAAATATAGCAAGTGCCTTTTTTTTGTGAGTCATCAAATGGATTGCTTTTTTCACGTGTGGAAGGCAGCACCATTCTCTCTCTTTCTCTTTTTAATGAAGGAGTGAGAGAGGCCAGAGGGAATCATTTGGACACATATGATAATAGATTCAAGGGTCCAGATGGTCCTCTCAGCTTTGTGGTTAGGCATCTAAATGTGAAAATAGATTAATGAACACACAAATGCCCTTTGTTTCTTTAATTAATCTACTTCTACTAGTGAAGAGACTTTTAAATGTAATTCCTTTCATATGCTGATTATTATACTGTAATATTTTAATATTCTCTTTTTTAATAAGGGGAAATAGTGCCTCACTTAAACCTGTGATACAAGGAGCTTTGAAATGAGTAGAACAGTTGTGAAAATATTTCTTCCCCTCTCTGATGAAGAAGTAATCTAGTTTGATGGATGTCTTTATTTCCATCTTAAATACAGCACATTAGATTAGCAATACTTGTGTTTCACTTTAGTAAATTACTCGGAAACACATGCACAATACAGGGCTCTACTGCAATGTATTACTTTGAATTTGGAGAGATCATACCAAAAGTATCTGTTAGAATTCTTACATAAATCTAATGAATGTTAGAAAATCTTTGTGTAACCACCTCCTCCAGGCCTAGATTTTCTGCTATCATAGTGAAAAATCTGAAAATATAAACATGTAGAACACAAAACAATAAAACAGATCATTGGATGACCTAATATCCTGTCTTTAGCTGTAGTCATTACCTAAGGGTTCAAAAAACAGTAAAAAACTATTAGGTTAACTGTGCCATGGTTATAGGGAAAAAGGAAATGTGTGTGTTCTTACTCATACATTGATCTGCCATTTATGACCCTAAACATAAATTTTATTGGTGACTATTCTGTTGTGCTGGTCTTGGAAAAATTTATAAATTTAAAACGAGGTTTTCTGTTCACTTTCATTGTATGTGCTAAGAAAAACATGTTCTAAAGAGTGTCTGATTCTATGATACCATGTAAATAAATAATTAGTGTTCTTTTATAGTTAGAAACTAGAAATAGTCCTTTGACTGACCTTGGGATATGAGACAAACTTCAAAACTGAGAAGTAATAATAATAATAACAAGTGAACACTAAAGAAATAGTCTCAAGGAAAAATCAAAGCAGTTTAAGCCTCAGGTTTATCAGTGATCAAGAGTTCCCTGGAGGGACCACAGAGCACTAGCATGGGTGCTGGAACTCACAAGAAGGTACCCTGTAGAAACATAAAATCAAAAGGAACATAATTATGTGAAAGTAAAAATTCATTAAAAATAACAGCTGCTAGGCAAAGAAAAATGTGATTGGAAAGGTAATGGAAAGAATATACAAAATTAGGTAAAGAAATCTATTAAAAATTAAATAAAAAAAACAATGACAGAACAAGGCCCTGGTTGGTTGGCTAATGACAGAACAAGGCCCTGGCTGGTTGGCTTAGCAGATCATTGGCCTGGCATGTGGAAGACTTGGGTTCAATTCCTGGTCAGGGCATATAGGAGAAGTGTCCATCTGCTTCTCCACCCATCCCTTTCCCCCTTCTCTTTCTTCCTTTCTCTTCCTCTTCCTCGGCCATGTGAGGATGGCTCCATGGCCTTGCCTCAGGCACTTAAATAGCTTGGTTGCCCAGCAATAGAGTAGTGGTTCCAGATGTGCAGAGCATTGCTCTGTAGGGGGCTTACTGGGTGGATCCCGATCAGGGCGCATGTGGGAGTCTGTCCCTCTGCCTTTCAGCCTCCTTGCCTCACTTAATTAAAAATAAATAAATAAATAGATAAATAAGCAAAAAAAAATACAATGACAGAAGAAATAATTTCATTTTTGGGACACTGTTAATGCTCTATAAAATTGAGAATTGTGCAAATACATGTAATAAAAATATATGTGTACCAGATTGATAGTTTTCTATGAGCAGCATTATAGAGGTCTCTATGAAAGAAGGAAGATAATGTTTTTATATATATATATGTATGTATATGTGTATAGATCTATATATGTATGATATATGTATTGCCTATAGATATAGATGATAGATGATATAGATTATAGATATAGATATAGATATGTTTAGGGCCTTAGCACCACCTTAGCATCTAACTTCAATGAATTTAGCTTAACTTCATCACTTTGATAGAAGATGTACCTTAACTCCATTTATTCCTCCTTTAAGTAAAAATTATTTATACAACAGAGTAATGGTCACAGGAATCTTAAGTGTGGAAAAAAACATCGTCAAATAGTTGCTTTCCTAGTTCCACTTTGATTTATTTGCTAAATGGACATTTAAAAGCTATTTATAGGCCCTGGCCAGTTGGCTCAGTGGTAGAGCATTGGCCCAACATGTGGATGTCCTGGGTTCAATTCCTGGTCAGGGCACACAGGAGAAATACCATCATCCTTCTCTCTCTTTATCTCTCTCTTCCCCTCCCACAGCTATGGCTCGGTTAGAGCAAGTTGGCCCCAGGCACTGAGGATGGCTCCATTGCCTCTCCTCAGGCACTAAAATAACTTGGTTGGCGAGCAATGTACCAGATGGTCAGACCATCACCAGGTAGGAGGAGGCTTGCAGGGTGGATCCTTGTTGGGGTGCATGCAGGAGTCTGTCTCTCTACCTCCTTGCTTCTCACTTAAAAAGAAAAAGAAAGAAAAAAAAGCTATTTATAAAGAAAGCAAAGCAAAGCAAAGGAAAACAAAAAATCTAAATGTCCCAAATGCCTTAAAAAAAACTCTACTAAAAAAAATCACACAACTCTATTGACAATAAATGGGAAAACATCAATTTGTTTTCTAGGCCAAGTTTGCGATGTAACACAAGTTCAAGAGCCAGTTCTAAAAAAAACAGCAGATGAAAATACTTTATGAATTGCTGGTGTTTTTTTTTAGAAAGGGTAGTATAGTCAAAAGAACAGTTGCTTTCTGACTTTCGTTGGGAAATCTAAATTCCAACATAGTTGTTAGATGAAACTATACAATCCAAATCTCCTCTTATTGACAACGGAATTTGGCTTTGGGTGAGTGACTACATTACTCATCTGTTAGTTATTTTTTGAATAAAAGCAGTTTTGTTGCTCAACCTAGAATCTGAACAGATAAACGTCTAACACTGAGGCTTGGGGTGGTGCCAAAGCCATCTCCAGAGTTCAAGAGTTAGTGCCACAATATAAAAGGATCCGCATGTAAGATTTATTCACATCGAACGTCCATGAGCTGCAAAATATACAAATAATTACTTCCCCTGAGATAACTCAATTTTAAACTTTTCTACAGTTACCAAACTGGAAAGTACAATTTATCTAAAACCAAAATGTCAGGTGCCCTACTCACACAAGAACAATTAGAAATAACTCACATTATAAAAATAGCATTCATTCCAGAATATTCTGGAATGAGACAAAATGTAATGGGTCATTTTTTTATCCCCAAATTATAATGAAATACCTAGACAACAGAAATGTGAGGCAGTTTGTTTTGATTGCACACTGGTGAGTAAATGAGAAACAGCTGGAAACAGCATGTCCTCGGGAAGGTGCAGAAACAAGGTGAATTTCCCACACTGCAGCTTTTCATATCAGAACCATGAGAGTGGCTGCTCTCTTTGGTTTTGATTAAAAATATGCATAAAAAGTGGAATTTAAAAAGACAAACATTATTATTTAGTTGTTGGTTACATTTTTTTATGACTTAATGTTAAAATGTTTAAAAAAATACCCAGCAAAATAAGTAAATGTTTGAAACTCAAACTACCTTTCCTTTGAAAGAGTATTGTTAAACCTACAGCCTATATTTTGGGGAAAATTTCTACTTTAAAGCATAGTTAATTTTGTAAATCTCCTTGTATGCACTGCAGAGAATATGAAGATATGCTTTGAGACACCATAAAATAATTATAATTAGAGAAAATTTTTGTGAGGTGAAAATCAATAAGCATTTAAAGGTGAAATACCTATCAATCTATATCTATGTGTATACACATATACCCATATGCACATCTAAAATATACAGTTACATAAAGCACCCATTAACACAAGGAAGATTAGAAATAGTATGTATTTTAATTTGATTCTGTTTTCACCCTATTTTTGTCTGCAGAACATTTTATTGATAGTAATGGCTATCTAATAAGTATTTATTGAATTTGTAAAGTTATTTGTTTTACATAGTTAAAATCATGCTCAGTATTCAAGAGCATTATTTTCAGATATGAAAGATTAATTTTGGAAAGTATACTGCCTTTATTCTAAAACCATTGTGCCCATGTAGTTCAGTCTACCCATCATTGAAAGAAAACAACATGTAAATAAAAGATGATCTGTATTTTTAGATTTAAATAACAACACTTACTAGATGTCCAACTTTTGGGTATCTCCAGAACAGAAAGGAAAGAAAGCTTAAAGCTACGTAATGTAAGTTGACACAGTAAGTTTTCTACCTTATTTTTTTTAAAACCTCTCTGCAACTAGTAATGATATTTCCCTGGGATAACTTAGGTCAATGGTAGCAAGTCAAATTCCTGAGGGCCAGGCATGTAAGAGCCTTCTCAATTTGCTTGGTTGGTATTAGATTTGAAATGCGATGTTAGTGTACCCTCAGTCTTCATTAAAAAAAAAACAAAAAACTGTGCTCATCAAACAAAACCATTTGCTTTCTTAATATTTTAAGCAGAGTGACTGAATTAAAATGTATGCACAACACTGGCTTTTTAGTGTCTTCTGGAAAGGCAGCACCATAATGACTTGATTAGTTAGTTAATACAAATTCTAGTTCACACTTGGAAATTCTAATTCTGTAGACCCAGAGACCCATATTTTTATGCACAGACAAGTGCATATTTCTCAGAATTTATTGTTACAACTATACAAATAATGAACAAAAAATCTTATGGACATTTCAAAAATAATCAAGTCATCAGAAATGATAGTGACTGACTAAAAAAGCAGTGTTAGCTGAAATGAGAGGTACCAGCAGGGAGGCAGTCCTGATGTTTCGATGTTGGCTTGCTATACACATTCTTATCTATTACATGTGTTGTATTGGAGATTTGCTTTTGTAAAATATAGGCACAGTGTGTAACAGAGATCAAGGAAAGGAAGTAATCTGAGCCAAGTTGATTAATACAAATGAATTCTCAATGATCAGGGCTGAAATTTGTTTCTGTTTTTGCTTTCAGTATATTCCCACTTATTTAAATGAAGCTTCCCAGAACAGATCATGCTTATAAATATTGACACTTAACCAAGAAGCAGAAGTTGACTTAAGGATGGGAACAGAAACTTCACTGTGTCATGATCTCACTGATATCAGCCAGCAGTTGTCTAAACTACCATGGTTTTCTTAATTTGCTACGTTTCATGACAGTTACATACAGTAAAGATTCTACTGAAGGAATGCGACAGATTCATCTTCCTCTCACTTTTTTCTTTCTTTCTTTCTTTCTTTCTTTCTTTCTTTCTTTCTTTCTTTCTTTCTTTCTTTCCACTTATCTGTTTGCCTCGCTGCTGCAGATGTGTCTTCAGTGTGTCACCCTCAGACCGCCACCCCATGATTAGTCCCTGCTACTTCAGGTGAGTGTTAGGTCAACACCTGCGCTGTTATCACAGGCTGGTTCCGAGTGGGTCCCTGCACACCACTGGGTCATCAGGAGTGGCTTGGTAGCAGATGGAGCCCAGGGAGATAAAGCAATCTCAAAATCAAGAGGCTTTCAGCAAGCATCTTTTACTGGAAGTCTAGGCAGCCTAGGAGTCAAAGCAAGGAAGGAAGTTACAGGCATGGGGACTTAGAAGAATGTCCTAAGTATTAGGAAAGTGTTTGGGAGAATAAATTCTGCATTTCAGTCCTAGAGCAACAACCATGCTGGATAAGAACTTTGCAGAAGCATGACCAGCAAGGGAGCAATGGGGTCATGCTTCCTAACTTCTCAGCTTCTTGAGCCAAGAAACTACTGTTTAGAAAATAGGTTTAAGATCAGTATGAGATTAGATTCCGAGCTGACTCTTTGGAGTCTTAAAATCTTCCTGTTGAGCATCAAAGATTTGTTCCAAAAATCAGATACCAGAAGTCAGAATTTAGTTGATCTGGTCAAGATCACAGTGCTGGTGCCAGAATTCCATCCCAGTAGTTCAGTTCTCAAACCGTGCTCTCAGAAATGCTGATAGAAATATTTAATTGTTTCTGACATGTTCACTCATCACCGTTTTCTCCTTATTATAAAGAGTGTTAGTAATCAGAGTCAGATTACTGGAGATATAAAAGGAAGCAATTCACAGACACATCGAGTAAAATTATACACAAAGTTGTCTTGGATTTTCAGAAAGCCTCAGAATTGACTGATGTGTCTGATTATTATTTACACATCTCCGTGAGTTGACTATACATGAATTCATTATAGATTGTTAACAATCACAAGATTTTCAATTTGGAAAATTCCATTATAAACAAACGGCTGTATAATGTATAACATATTCATCTTTCTGATCATTTTTTTCTTTATTTTCATTCTCCAAAGTAATTGGCATTAAAGAAATTTCTTGAGATTTTATTTATCCTGGCTTGACATTTTCTCTGCTATTATTGTCCTAATTACAAAGTGTTGAATTAAAAGTTTATACAGAATTGATTTCTGTGCTCCTGGCCGGGAGAGTTCATTTGGTTAGAGTGTTGTCCTGATATGCTAAGGTTGCAGGTTTGAGTCCTGGTTAGGGCACATACAAGAATCAGCCAAGGAATGCACAAATAAATGGAACAACAAATTGAGGTTTCTCTCTCTCTTTTGCTCATCAATAATTTAAAAAGTAATAGATTTCTGTATTACTTGAAAATTTAACAATTAATTCAAAGTTATTAATATCCTAGTCGTTCTAATTGTATTTCTAATTCTATGTTCTTTTTTTTTTGCCTTATAACTTCTAAAGTTAGACCTCTCTTTTCATACCTGAAGTCATCATTTCACCTCAATCTTGCAGAATTGATACAAAAGGAGCTAATAATATTTATATTAACCAAAACATAAAAAGAAGCATTAATTCACAATTTAGCAGGTGATGGCACTTTGGAGGTAAATTGCTATATTAGAGCACAGTCCCCTTAGCTCTCTCGGGGTTTTGTTTGTTTTTAAACGGAGTTGATATTTTTAAGCAGCAGAATGATGGAGCTTTCTGACCTTCATGGGCCCAAGACATTGCTATCACAGTTTCAGTGTACTGCCCCGAGTCACACCGAAGAATGAAAGTGGGCCTTCCGCGGAGCTGGAGACTACGGTGAGCTCCGACATCAGGGAGCCCGGGGGAGCTGCAGGTTGGGGGCCCGAGAAGAGATGAGGCCAAGGCAGACAGGGTGGTGAGAAGATTTCTGCCACCGAGAATATGAAGTCAGGCAATCCACAGTAACGGGAGATTTTTATTTATTCACTTTTGCCAACCAGAAAAGAAATAAAAAATAAAACATAAATGGCATGTCCGGAGTTTGGGAAAAGTATCTGGAAGAGCTGGATAAGAGGAGGAGAAAATGTTATGGGAGAATATTTATAAGAAGTTCAAGTCTATACCAGCTGCTGAAAACATCGGTGCATAAACAGCACCTGAGAGCTGGGAGCTCCTTCGAAATGCAGACTCTGAACCAGGACTTGCATTTTAACAGTATCCCCTGGTAGGTGGTACTGGAGCTAATGTCTGAAATTAAACTGAGGGGAGCCTGCTTTTTTTGTTTTTTGTTTTTGTTTTTACTTTAATGTGAATAAAAACATACATTCAAACATGATCAAAATTCCTCTGAAAGGTTTCCTTTACAGTTTGAATTTTACATTTTAATACCCTGGGGAAGTATTAGAGACCTTACCAAAACCTGTTTCTTACTTCTTGTTCTCTCTCAATTTTCTTCTCATGGAGTAGCTAATTATCAAGGTATTTATTAACTATGCTTGGTCAAAGGATCCTATTAAATGTTCTATTATAATATTAAACATTTCATTTTTAATGAATTAAAATGAACTATGAGCTTGCTTTGAAAATTACAGCTGTGCTCCTTCCCAATTTTTTTGTTGTTAGGTGGCGAATTTTTCTGTTATATTATTTATTTATTTATTTTAAATTTCCCATTGATTTAGGGGAGAGAGAGAGAGAGAGAGAGAGGAATGGGGAAGAGAGAGAGAGAGAGAGAGAGAAAAGCAGCAACTTGTTCCACTTAGTTGTTCCATTTAGTTGTGTGCTCATTGATTGCTTCTCATATGTGCCCTGTGCCCTGACTGGGGGTTGAACCTGCGACCTCAGGTGCGTGGGGTGATGCTTTATCCATGAGCAACCCGGCCAGGGCCTCTGTTACACTACTTTTAAGAAATATGTGAATATAAAGCATCAAGATTGACTTACAGCTGCCACCCTGCCTCCGTTGCTAACTAGATTATATTACCACACACCTTATATTATTTTAAGTGTCTCATTACCCAGCCTAACCTCATGACTTAGTAGTCTGGACTGCAAAGGCCTTTTAACGCTGCTCAAAAAGTCAAACCCACCACCCAAAGCAAAGTTCTGACATAGAATCGGATGTCTAAAATATGTGTTACCAGCATAAAAAGCAGTTTCCAAAGAGAAGTTCCAAAGACTATTTTTAGCAAGGGCGGCGTCAGGTGGGGTGAATGTCACTTTCCCCAGGCACCTGCTTGCAAGGAGTACATCCAGACGTGTACACAATTCCGATACGGTTGCTAAAATATTCCTTTCATTGCCTTGAAAATGTCAAATAGCTGAAGAAAGGGAAAAAAAAGCTAAAATTCAAATTGTACCTTTTTGCCTTAATTATAGATGAAAACTTGAGTCACAGGGAGAAACACGGTAAAGCAGTTCGCTATAAAAATGATAGAAGGTTCTAGGTCAATTTGACTATTGGAAATAAAGCCACTATGATGTTTCATCAAATATTAGGATTCAGTGCCAAGGGTTTTCATTACACACAGGGCACGCAGTACTTTATAAATCACCATATCTGCTGACATTCAATTATATTTCAGCCTTATTAATATGAACTGCCATGTGTTTTCAGGTGTCTATTGGCAGTAAAACCGGGCTTTTCATTAGAAAAGCTTGGTATTCACACATGGCCCACATATCACAAGATACCTTTAAACATCCAAGGGATAAATGGTAATCATTTTAAAGGGTTCAAACTACAGACTAAAGACCTAAGCACTTTAAAAATAAACAAACACCTGCCTATACGCTGAGGTCTGGATCCAGATTAAAACAGAAAAGCAGAACATGTGCAGATCAGGTAGTGATTTCCTCAAGAAAATGCAGCTCGTCCACAACTATTTCTATGTGATCGCTATTTATTTAACACAATGATACATTTTTAGAATGGGTCTGGTGCATTTACAAAGTAATCTCCAGAGCTCCACGTGTTTGTAATTCCAGATTAATAGCCCCTGTGCAGATAGGTAGTGGTAAACAAGACTCAGCATTTTGCCATACTCACATTACCAGGTAATGTGAACTCCTCTTTTCTCTCCATTTTATATATACATTCTCTTCCAACGGAAGGATCCTTGTGGATAACTTACAGATCAGAGGTTTAAAATATTGGCTATATTTGAGTCACTTATTAAACTATAGATTCCTGGACCTGTACTCAGGTGTTCTAATTTAATGTTCTGTGGAAAGCCCAGAGAGGGTATTATTCGGTTGTTGTTGTTGTTACTATTATTATTCCTTAGTAATTCTAATATGGAATAAGGATTAAAACCTAACCGTCAGTCATGGCTGTTGGGAGTTAAAAAGCTCTGCATAATTTTTCAAGCAGTAGAAGAGGGAGGCGGTATCCTTGGAAGGTGTTCTTAAGGCCACAAGAAATTTTATGAACGTTTATATGAACCACATGACATTTTGGCATTTATTTGCCTATGTATGTTGTGTATATATGCATATATATCGATATATATATCTTTGGGTTCATGTTATACTACATATTTACGTAGAATACATGTTTTATTTGGATTTGGTTTAAAATCATTGGTCAAAGCAAGGCACTTCAAACCTTAAAAGTATTCTCTCAGGAATAAAAACACTTTGATAAAAAATGTTTATCCATGACCACAAGGGGGTGCTAATGATCTGTAAATGTAAACGGTGTAATTCAGAATTAAATTTATTTATATGGACAGGTTGAAATCATTTGCTATTAGCAAATTTTCCTTTTCTTGTAAATAAATGTTATGATTTAGAGTGACAGTAACATAAACTACTTTCTAGGCTGTATTATATAATTTCTGCCTGCCCACATGTAGTAAGAGGTTTTATTTTCTTGGAAATAATTTCCAGTAGAGAAAGAAGTTACTTAAGTTTTCCAAATAAAATGCATAGTTATTGTTATAGTACAGAATTATTAAATATATTTTAAAGGGACAGATAAGAATGTTACTAACATTCTAATT